>NC_140584.1:736543914-746543914 GCF_964204655.1 Triturus cristatus | reverse complement strand
GGAAATGAACATCATGCATCCCCCTCCCCAGCACCGCGCAGCCGAATGTATGTTTTAAAGCAGTCCGATTTCCACCATCCCAAGCACATAAGTCCTTCCCTCCCCACCCGCTATTAGCTGCTTCTGTGGCCGCCCCTATGCGGAATGAATGAGTCCCAAACTGTCCAGGATTCTCCCCCAAGCCTTGGAGGGCTCGCCTCATAACCCAAAGCAGCTGAAACGCTAACACCCTGCCGCCGTCCGTCCGTCTGCTGGAAAACCTCCCCGCCGTTCTGTTCCAATCCCCTGACCAAAACACCCCCCATGCTGCGGGGCACACTGTCTTGTCCACCACCGGTCCCATGACCACCCACTTCCCAACTCCCCGCTGATCCATCTTAGAACGCCTGAGCCTTAGTGCCACCGCATCAACCCGCAAGTCAACTTTCCCCCACTGTACCCCCGTGCCCCCCTCGCACCCAGCAGCTCCGTCACCCGAAAGGCCCGAAGTACATTCACGACATTACCGTGGAAAACAAAATCGCTTCTTCTGCATTACAGCAAATCTGCGGCATTAGCCTAATTAAGCCGGCCAGCATACCGACCGACAAGGGCATCCTCCGCTGAGGTCTGCTACCTTTCTTTCGTGCCCAGCCTTCCAATAATCGTGTGCCCAGTTCCCCAGCCAAAGGCGCATAACCCCACCACAATTTCCCCATGAAAGCAATGGCTGACAACTTGCCCGCTATCGTCACTCTGGACAAACCTTTGTCCATCACGGACAAAATGAATTGCACCACCTGTTCCTCCCTTACCCAGTGCTGCCCACGTCGCGTTGCGCCACTGTCAAGGAACTCCTGCAAATTCTGTTTGTATGCCTTACAAGTGGATGAGGCCACTGACCCTCTTACCAACTGAATGAACCTTTGTCTCCTACAGACCACATCCCCGCTGAAACTGGCGTCCTGCCCTCGTCCGCCTCCGTGGCCAGCCCATGGAGCCTCTGCCACTGTGAACGGGACAAAGCGTCCACAATGTCATTGTCCACTCCCGGCACATGTCTGGCTTGAAACAAAATGTCATGCTCCAAACATCTCAGCACAAAAACCCTCAACAACTTTAGAACTTGGGCGTCCCTGGTCGACTGTCTGTTCACAACGTGAACCACTGACATATTGTCCACCTTAAAGGTCACCTTCTTGTGCGCCAAGTGCCGCGCCCATACCGTCACGGCCACCACCAGTGGAAAGAGCTCCAGAAACTCAATACTCCTCCCCTGTTCTTCCAATGTGCTGGCCATTCTTCTGCGCACCACCTCCCTTGCCAGTAGAGTCCAAAACCTCCTTCCCCTGCCGCGTTCGAGGATATGGTAACATCTCATTCCCATTCTTCCGGAGTTGCCATGGGTATGACATTAAACTGTTCTACAAAGGTCCGCCACATGCACAAGTCCTATTTAGTGCCCGTCGACAGCCGCGTATGATGGTGCGGTAGTGTCAAACCTGCCAGAGACAACCCCAACCTTCTACAAAACGTGCGCCCTGCTCTCACCATCCGGCATACAAAATGTAGGTGTCCTAACAGGACCTGTACCTTCCGAACCGTGACCTTCTTATTTGCCAGCAAGCTGTCAATCAACAGCAGCATGTGTACCTTATGTTCCTCGGCAAATGGGCTTCCATTGCCACTGAATCCAGTTCGATTCACAGAAATGACAGCACTGTACTGGGACCCTGCGTCTTCTCTGGCACCAGGGGCACTCCCAGGTAGCCCATGAGCTCTTTAAAACTAGCCAGCTGCTGCTGACAGTCCACAGAACCGGGCAGTCCCACCAGGAAAAAGTCATCCAGGTAGTGTGTCATCGTCTCCTTACCGGTGTGCCATGAAAAAACTCAATGCAGGAATGTACTGATGAGTTCAAACAAGGTGCAAGATATGGAACAGCCCATTGGCAGTGCTTTATCCACGAAGATGGACCCTTCGAATTGGATACCCAACAACTGATAATCTTCCGGGTGTACTGGGAGCAACCGAAATGCCGAGTTTATGTTGCATTTTGCCATGAGGGCGCCTTTCCCTACTGCAGCGACCAACTGCCGTGCCACGTCTACCGAGGAGTAGGAGACTGAGGACAGCTCGGCCGCTATGAAATCTTTAACCCACGCCCCTTCTGGCCACGACAAGTGTTGAATCAGCCTGTAAAGCCCTGGCTCCTTTTTTGGAACCACTCCAATTGGTGAGATGATCAAGTCCCTTATGGAGCTACTCCTGAAAGGACCCGCCATACGTCCGTCCCGGACTTCTTTGAACAATTTGTCCCACACCACCGGACCTTGCGTCTTGGCAGATTTCAAATTCTCAGCCCACCTAGCTGCCCTCGGACCCTCATAACCCAGCCGGAAACCTTCTTGAAAACCCCGTTGCACCAGAACCCAGTCCTCGGTTCGTGTATAGGACGCCAGAAATTCCACCAAACGGCCCTGGTTAATGGGAGTATGAACCTTTTCCCAAAGTCCCCTGTCCTCCCTTTCTGCCCCTATCCCCTGTTGGCTGCTGCCCTGTCTGAGTAGACTGTTGACCCTGCCTACTGACCCCCGTTTCCCAGCATTGCACGACAGAATGTCGTCCTGCACACTTCGAACATTTGTGCCGAAACCTGCAGTATTGCCTTGCACATGCGCCTTTGTTAAAGTCCCGGTACAAAAGGGGGTGGTGATGGACGGAGCATCAGAACCAATCAAACACTCACACCCAGTCAAGAGATCTGGGTTTAATCCATCACCGTTCTTTAGCCCACTCTGCCACCCCAGTTCAGACATGGCCATATGCAAATCAGTCTGACCCTGTGCCTCATGAGAACAGTCCAGCCCGAACTGCCAAGCCATGCCTTCCCTGGACCGGAAACAAGCTTCCTAGGACCGGTTTCTGGCATTTCAGCCGTCTTCAGCCAGGCTTGCTTGAATCCAGTGGCAAAGTGAGCAAGTGACTCAACGTCTGAGCATACCCTGCCAACTTATGATGAACAAAGCGGTACAAAAGGGGGGTTTGTTAAAGTCCCAGCATGCTCCCCCTATGCCGCCGGTGCTGTTTCCTGCAGACCCCACCCCCGCGGGTAGGGCGTCTCGGAAAGGGGCGGGGAGTGAGTTGGAGACCACTCACTGTGTACGTCGTCTTCCCGAACTTGGCCCCCCCACGGTTTATTGATATAGATCCGAGTCTATCTCCCCCCACTTAGCCTCCGGATCCCAGGCCAACCGAGCCTGAAACTCCTCGTCATAGTGCGACCATGCATACCCTCCATACCTGACCTGTGCCTGCCTAATTACGTCCATGTATTTAAACAATGCCACGGACCTATCGGGGTACTTTTCGCAGTACATACAGGCGAAAATCAGAAAAGCCGCCGACCAATTCTCAATGTTCATTGGCACCCTCGGCCTCTTGGCCAGCTCTAACTCCTCTTCTTTGGACCCTTCTTTTGCTGTAAGCTCTCTATGTAACAGCTTCAGCATGTCCACATTTTTTTTTTTTGCAGAGTTTTATATAGCGCGAGCTTGACTCGAATCCAATCAGGTATCAGAGCGCTTTACATAGCACAAGTTACGTAACATGAGGACACACATTCATTTTTTAAGTGATTTTCCCAGAATCACAGGATGTATAGCGTCATTACCGAGACTCAAAACCAGTTCCCCCAGGTCGAGGTCGAGCGCCCCAAATATTTTTTCCTTGGTGGCCAGCGTAAGCTGAGCCCCCAGAGGTTTAGCAATACCCATGTATGGCAACTTTTTCCACCAGAATGTAGTGACTCTCTTTTTCCTCCGCCCTGGACGCCTCTCGGACACCCCCGAGGACCCCACCATTTGCCGTCCCCAGGCCCACATCTTTCACATACGCCCCTTTCCTCAAGCAAATCTACCCCTCCTCCCCCGGGCATCCGTGTCCACCGACACCATGGCGTGCAAGTCCGCACCTGACGTCCCCTTTTCCAACCTCCCACTCACTTGCCCTCCCCCCACGTGTGTACCCGTGCCTTACCTGGCGTCAAGGTCGGCGTCCTGACCAGATCCTGCCACCTAACCAGTCGTGAAGGGGGGGCTGCTATGCAGTCCGCCTTACGCCGCCTGTCCGTACCACGCTGCAAATAACTAGACACGTCGTTACTGACATCCACCTCCCCGCATCCTGACGTTCCTCCTCCCCACAATTTCCCCCTCCTCTATGCTTTCCTCATCATAATCCAACAACAAGGGGCCGTCTACCTCGGACTCCAGCCCATACCCCCATGCATGTTCCTTGTCTATACGGCTTGGCAATGGGCCGCCCTCCGTGGACTCCAGCCTGCTCAAGCCTGCCCGCTCCCTGAAAGTGTGTAGTAGCTCCTCTAAGTCGACGCTCCCTTTTCGTCTGCCCTGCGCGCTTGTTCCTTGGCTCCCGTGATGGGCTACTCGAAACCTGTGCCTGTCCCCTTGAGGCCACATCGACCCACCGGGGTTGGGAGACCGGGGACCTGTCGCCCCTCCTCCTGCACACCACCTCTTGCATGTCCCTCGTTGGAGTGCAGCCGCCCACATGAGGAAGAGCCGGCCCATCCTCTCGGTGGGGTGGAGCCTCATGCAACTCTCCCGAGTAACTCACCTGCCGCTCCTGCCAAAAAGAAGTGGAGTCTGACATGCCGGGGTTAGTCCTGCCTTCTGACCCCCCAAACCCCAAGTCCCAGAACCACCGGCCGTCCGCTACCCTCCCTATGCCCCACGCACCTGAGGAATGCCCCTCCGCCTGGCCGGTGTACCCCCCCAGCCCCAGGACCCCCCTCCTGCCTGAAGAGACCCAGACCTCATCCCCATTCACCCCACCTCCTCCCCCTCGCTCCATTCCAAGGACTCCACCACTTCCCTGCCCGCGCTGCCTTCCCATGCCCGGCCGGCCTGAGACAATCCCCTTTTCCCCAACTCCCCCGTACTCCTCCCCATCCTTGGGGTCCCCCCACCCCTCCCTTTCTGACCACCTGAGCTTGAGCCCTTCCGGAGCCCTCTCCAACCAGTCCCCTATGGCCAGTGACGGCATCGGCCCCCACCGCGGCCCACCCTTCCTTGCCACTTCCTGCACCCCCTGCCCTCCCCCACCCCCTCCCTGCTACCCAACCTACTGCTGGGCCCCCTCCTATCTCCTGTTGGCCGCTCGCCCCTCCCACCACCCATCCGGCCACCCTCATCCCCAGACACCCCAGAAGCCTGATGTGCCCCTGACGCCACCCTCTGGGCCCCTTCCACATGCCCTGGGTCCCCCGTGCATCTGCTTCCCCCCCTGACTCTTCGCCCTCCCCACTGCTCTCCACCAGGATGGGGGATGACTGGACACTGCCCAGCATTGTGGGGGCGGCCTCCCGCTGCCCTTCCTCTTCTCCGTGTTAATATGTGACAATGGGGCCCCCACCCGAAAATCAAGTGCGGGCCACGCTGCCGCAACCCGCTTCCTGCCACGTATCTTCCACCCAGGTGTGGCCAACTTAGCTGTGCGGCCACGCCCCCCTGCGTCACTCACATGGCGCTTGCGGGACCGTGGTGGCGAACACGCTAATACCGCCGCCGCGACCCCACTCGCCGCCCGCCGAGGACCACAGCATGTCCATGCGGTCCGCCTCAGTCAATAAGCGTATCGCCTCCGCAATGCGAGGATCCTCCGTAGACATTGCCACAACCGGCAGGCGCTATCCAAACAAAACATTGAAGCGCCGACTTTAAACACGTCGCGCCTAAGCACCAGGAGAAAACATTTGGCCCTAACAACAAAACTTTTAGCCCTAACAACCCACCGGCTGTCATGTCACTACCACAGAAATGGTGGCCAGTGGCACGAAATGGCCGGCTATATACTAACCCAGCCCAAACCTAGACCAAATGTAGCCCACAAGCCCAATTGGGCTCTGGCTGCACACCCCCGCCCAAAATCCCCCGGGAGGGGCAGGCCTCTCGCTGGTCAGCCGCCCCCTCCCAAAGCCCTAATGGACAGGGACAAAGTAAGGACTGAAGGAAGAGCTACCAGAATACTGGTACTGCATCGACTCCCTATATACACAGAAGAGGGGGTTTTGGGGGTGCTTATGGCATGTGTTCAATATAGTCTCAAGGCAAAGTAGCGCAGCGGGGAGTTCAAAGATAGGCGCCTTAAAGCGTGTGAAGCTTCTTGTAAATCATTCTTATCTCTCAGTGATCAGTGAAAGACGGTTCTGGGAGGCCAGTCTCGAGTGTCTAATCCAGTGGCTTGGTAGCAGCGATTTTTGGCCAGGGCCTTTGATGAGCAGCTGTGCAGGACCGTATTGACAGGAAAAAATGCTTTGAATTCGAACCTTTCCCGGAAGCCAGTGAAGTGTCACCATGGCAGGTGAGATGCGGCCAGTGGATGAGACAGGTAAGTTAGTTTGTGCGCTCTATGGAGCTTTCACTTGACTTTGGCGGGAGTTTATTTTTAGGTCTCACTGAGCCAGCGCGCATGCGCTGCTCGGAGAGCATTTAGTATGCGGGTTTTCAAAGTGCTACCCACATGATTTTGCAGGCCTGAAGCTTGAGTGCACGATTGCGTGCACGTGCACAGCTGCTGCTCGCACTCCCTCCTCCCTTCTGCCCCTCCCTTTTCGCAAGCTTTGATCAGGCTCCTCTGCTGCTGACATTCCCCCCCTTCCTTCTCGTCCAGCCCTTCTTGTCACCTCGGCTTGCACTCACCCCTCCTTTCTCCCCTTTCGGCCGCTTTCGGCCGCTTTGATGTTCTCAGTGAGCCGCGCGGCCAATGCTTGTTTTTAAACTTTCAGCACGAGGCGCGCGCTTGTTCATCATAGGCATATTGTTTGTTTTCCAGCGCTTGAAAGGTCACTTCCTATTTCGGTAGCATTAGATTAATGGCTGTCTAGATCGTGCAATAAAACACATTTTAATTATGTGTTTAATTATGTGTTACCAAAGTCACACCGTGCGCAAACGGCACTCAGACCCCCACCAAAGACATTAATGGGCCAATTGCCAGGCTCCAGCTTTGCACTGGGCTTGGCGCGTACTCCAGCACGGGAAGTCACTCAACAACGCCAACTTCTGCACTTTCTAAACCTTACTGCTTTGAGGAGCATTCCAAACTCCTAAATGCGCTGTAATCTTTCCAAGACAGATCGGCACGCTACATTTCGTGTTGCGTTTACTTAATGTTCTCGCTGCTCAGAAGTGAATTTTCACAGTGAGCACAAGTGACTGGAAGGAGCTTTTCCGGCTTCCTGTCGCCTCCGTAGATTTATGGACCCCGCTGACTGGTAATTGGAATAAACACGGTCACCAAGGCGTGGTCAGATTCCTTATGTGTTTTTAACTGCAAGCATCTATTACATGTATTTTATTACAAATACTTTTTGCACCAGCTGACACACTTTCCAGGCAGAACCCCAACCGGTTAGATGTATGTCAGCAGCCCCAATTCAGTCAGTACTTAACAAATCAAGAGGGCAATCTCTGTGCGCGCATGAGAAACAAGCATTGGCATAGCCAATAGGTCTCGCCTTTGGGGCCTTATAAGTATTTAGTTATGCAGCACAATATCCTTCCTGCAACAACATCAACTGTTGCATGGCTAAACACTTATAAGGTCCCTTAGGCGAGACCTATTGGCTATGCCAATGCTTGTTTTTTCTTATCCGGTTGTGCCATCAAGGTTCTAACTGTACAGGTAGAACAGGTCTGTCTACAAACACGTTTTCTATTGCTGGAGTACTAACTTGTGCCTACGTTGACAAGTGACATGCTGCAGAGCTGTTTTGTCTTCTGGGTATTACTCATTTCTCAATGCCTCATGTTCATCACTGTGGCAGCTGTTATGGAAATGTGTCACAACATCAATGTGTACTCATATACACTTAACAATTTATGCATATATATTTTCTCTAGGTTCTTAAACCATATTGTTACAATTATAATAAATATAATTACATGGGAGCAACAACAATGTAAATTACACACTCAGCTTATTGAGGGTGGGCTATGGAAAACTCGCTGCTAGTAGGAATCCCTAGAACACACTTGGCCCCTCTTGAATCGACATTAAACAAAGAGGCCAGCTGGACACTGGTACAAGAAAGTTAGATCACATCACATTGAACCCGCTTCCCGTTGACGCAGGAAATATGTGCAATCTACCATTCTTTGCAACAAGTGCAGAGAAATCTACATAGTGCGACCCATTCAGTGGGTGGAAAATGGGAATTCCAAGGTGCAGTTTACATTAGAAGTTCCCAAACTCCAGTCCGACCACTTTCCAACCTGGAAAAGGTTCGGGATATCCAGGAAGGGAAGAGGAACAGATAAACATCAATTTTCCTAGCGGTATAAGGGAAGAGGTTTCTCCACAGGTTTTCCTCGTGGATAAAAAAAGAGGAATAATGTGCATTTGCGCGCGTGCTGCATTGCATACCCCACAGTGGGAAAAGGAACACGCAGTGATTATCATATAACATTTCTAGAAGTATGTTTGGAAACCTACACCTGTAACAGATTTCCAGGCTCACTACTGGGAATGTAGGTGTATTCCAAAAATGTAAAAGTACATCCAGATGTAGATCTCCACCTGTAATGTTCATGATTTTATCGGTGAACTAGGCTCGTATCTTTATTAATGGATGATATATTCCCACATGATTTCACACTGCTTTTCGACTGCTTGTAACATGGTACAATATTTTGCTCTTGTATGTGTAACATCCATACAGTCCACACACACAATGCACAATTTTCTGTTTGATATTGTGAGGGAATGGGGTTTATTATATGGTGTGCTTGTGAGACCGCACAGTGTAATACACCTACCAACCCCTTTAGAACCAATAGGTTTAGTTTGTTAAACCTTTGGCTCAACCCTGGTTAGCTGTGGCTCTGAGGAGTCAGGATTCCACCAAGAAACAAGTGTAAAGCATTTAAACAGCAGCAAAATAGTTGAAGAAATAAAGGAGACACTCAAGAAGTCTGAAATCAGTTTATAACAAGTATTGGCAAAGTCAAGAGGTCTGGCATTGGCCGCCAGCCTTTTGGCAATTCTTTTTTGTTTTGTCATGGCTTTTGTAATCATTTTTGTTCAGGAAGCTTCTGAGCCCATATTAAATTTAAAGAAAATCATTGGCTAAAGGCAAAAGTGTTTTTCTGATCTCAAAAAGTACACTTTACCATGGTACACGAAGCTCTGAATAGAACTACCTTGTGTGTAGATGTGCTCTGTGTGAAAGGGTAGCATGTTGTAATTCATAGTAAAGTCAATCAATGACTGAAATAGGCTAAAATTTACCCTTGATGCATGCTGAAGTGGGTTGAAGAAAAATGTGAATGACGCACTCACAGACTAATATCTGACGTATGGCTGAAATCCCCTACATGTAACTATGATATACAAACTTTTAGTAAAATGAAAAGGTCTTGGCTAACACAGACCTAAAAAGCTATCTGTAATGTATTGGCTGCTAGCCTTGTGTTTGAGAGAAAAAGGCAAGAAAAAAGGGAAGAATGAAAAGAAGGAAAAAAAGGAGGGAAGGCAGACAAAGGAGGAAGGAAAACAGACAAAAAAGGGAAGGAAGAAAGGCAAAAAAGAAAGAAAGGGAGAGGCAGAATTGAAAAAAGAGGGAACAATGCAAAAAGAAGAAACAAATAAAGAAAGACAGAAAAAGATAGAAAGGAAGGAAGGAAGATCAAAAGAAAGAAAGCAAAAAAGAAAGAAGGAAAGGAGAACAGAAAGGAAGTAATAAGACAGAAAGAAAGATCAGAAAGAAAGACAAAGAGAAATAAGGTAAAAGAAGGAGGAATAAAAGACAGGAAAATAGAAAGCAGAAAAGCAGGCAAAAAAGAAAGAAGGAACAAAAGAAGGAAAGAAAGGAAGAATTAAGGTAAAAAGAAATCAAGGAGGGAAGAACAAAGGAAAGAAGGCAAAAAGAAAAACGGAATGAAAAAGGAAAGAAGGCAAAAAAGAAAGCTAGAAGGACAAAATAAAGAAGGCAAAATAGAAAGCAAGAACCAAAGAAACAAGGAAATAAGACAAAAAGAAAGAACAAAGGCAAAAAAGAAAGAATGAAAAAATGATAGAACGTAAAAAAAGAAAGAAGGAAAAAGGCAATGAGAAAGTGAATAAGATGGAAAGAAGGTATTAAAGAAAGAAGAGGGGGGAAAAGTACAGAAGGCAAGAAATAAAGATGCAAAAAAAGGAAAGACAAAAGGAGAGGAAAAGGAAATAATGCACAAATGAAAGAAAGGTAGGCAACAAAGAATGAAAGAAGGAAATAAAGGGAAAGAAGGAAAGAATGAAGAAAGGAAAGAAGAATGAAAAAATGCAAAAATTGACTGAAGGAAAGAAAAAACAAAGGGAGGACAAAAAGGAAAGAATGGAAAAAGTATAGAAGGCAAAAAAGGATGAAAAAGAAAGAGCGAAAGTGTGAAAGACGGAAAGAAGGCAAATTAGAAAGAAAGGAAAGAAAGATGGGCAAAAAGGAAGATGGAAAAAAGAAATAAAGAAGTAAAAAAAGAAAGGCAGAGAAGAAAGAAGGAATGAAAGAAGAAAAGAAGGCAAGAAACAAAAAAGAAAAATGTAAAAAAGAAAAGAAAGAAAGCAGGAAAGAAAAAGGAAAGAAGTAAGGAAGGAAAGAGGGTTCACAGTATAAAATATTAGATACTAAAACCCAAATTATTTATGTTTAAATAAAACTGTTACAAGCGTGCTGCAAATTAAACACTATAAAGTTTGTTTTTCTTCCTTGGCAAAGTTTTTTTAAAGAGCTACTGGTGAAATTGAGTCCAGGACCACAATATGGTATGCAGTGAAATAGCAGCAGTACAACCGCATTGGAAGGAGACAGGAACTGATAACGCTGGGATGTGCCCTTTACATACTTCAAATGCATCCTACTATTATATCAGGCAACACTGGCACTAAAGGGAACTTCCTTGTGTGCGTATGTCCTCCTTGTAAAATCATTGGAATGCAGCTTGGTCACTCAGAAGGCGAACTACCGTCTTAGGAAGGATTTGACTGTGACTGCGATACCACGTGACTAGTAGCCCAGTGGCAACTGGACCTCTGCCTGGATTAAGAGGACTTCAAGGGTCACTGACCCCTATGGCCAGGACTCGCCTCACTAAGTCGTGGACCAAGAAGTAGCCATAGGTAGACTCCTATTGACCCTATCTTATCCAAAGTATCCTTGAGCATCATCAGCATCCTGTATCTCTTGCATTAGAACCTCTTCCATTGGAGTCAATGGCAAGGAGATAAAAGTGACTAGACTGACAGAAGGCTGCTTCTTTCAGGAAGGTACCTGTTTCTGAGGGCCTTGCTCGTCCCCCTGTCTGGCTCCCTGCCAGAGTTGGTCACCTTAGTAACTTAAAGTAACCACATCTATACTTACCAAATTTTTCCTGAAAAGGTTTTTGAGTATCAAATTAGCTGAATTTGCAATGCTTGTTTGCTGTTACATAAAAAAACTGCATATTTACTGTACTGAACCCTCCAGTCGATCTTTTTCGTTTTGGTGTCTTAAAATACATACACTCTATTTTTTTTTTAGGTCTGGCATTAGCCAAGACCTTTTGATTTTTCTAAAATAATATATATAATATGCTTATATAAAGGGGCAACAGTCACCTCTCTTCACCCATTGGTCTGTCGTTGTGTCATTTCCATTTTGCTTCCGCCCACTACAGCATACATCATGGAGAAATGGGTCAGCCTACTTAAGCATCTGCTTAATGTCACTTTGTGGGACTAAAATTTACTCTTTTACAAGGAGGACATACGCACACAAGGAAGTTCCCTTTAGTGCCAGTGTTATAATAGTAGGATGGATTTGAAGTGAGTAAAGGGCACATCCCAGCTTTATCAGTTCCTGGTAAGGCTATACCGAGGAAATTCTAACGGACAACGGGGTTCAGTTTGTCTCGCAGGAAATTAATTTGTTTCTACACTACTGTGGTATCAAGCATACCAGAACTCCGCTTTACCATCCTCAGAGCAATGGTAAAGCAGAACGGTTTAATAGAGTTGTTGTGGAGTGTGTTCAAGCTGCCTTCAGGTCCAAGTTGTGTGTTTTTCAAGCTGTAAAAGATTTAGTTTGGTCATACCGCACTTCGCCTCATGTTGCCACCCATTTTACTCCCTTTGAGCTCATGAGGGGAAGAAAAGTATCCACTCAGGTTTACCCATTTTGGATGGTAAAGACCTTCCACCAGGGTTGTGATATGAGGTTTGTGTGGGAGTCTGCGACCAGAAAGTCTGTTGAAACTAGCTTTAAGAGTTGTAAGCCTAGTTGTGAGTCTAGTGTTAAAAAAGGAGGGCACAGGCTTAATGTCGGGGACTGGGTTAGAATAAAAAATCCAGTTCCTGTCAGAAAGGGGCTTTCTCAGTTTTTGGATTCTCAACAAATTGTGGAAATTCGTAAGAATGCTGTGAAATTGGCCAATGGGAACTGGTGGAGCACCTCTCGTGAGGCAAAAGACCCATGTTTTTTCTCTAAGACGGTTAAAGCAGACGAAAATATTTTGCGGGGGAATGGTGTCAGAAAAAGCACCAGGGTCCATGTTAGACCAAGAAAATTATATGATTATGTGTGATCATAAGATCCTCTGAATGTTTCCTGGCCATGTTTATTTCTTATGTGGTAAATTTGTTGCTTTCATCCTTTTTCCTTTCTGTATCCCTTTCCCTCATTTTTCTCTTTGCAGTGTTCATATATACATTTAGAATTGTTTCATTAAAAAGGGGGAGGTGTGGTGATGCTGTCAGAAATTAATGATGTCAGTTGGAGTGGAGTGTTTAACAAGCGTTATGCCTCGAGTGTTCTCTGAGTGGCAGTTACTGCTTGTGCCTTGGCTGTGCCAGCTGGGACGGCTCTCTGTACCCCTACAATAAATGCTTCGTGTGAGAACACATCGCTCTGTCTACCCGTCATCTTTTCAGCTTTGCCTTTGCTTTAAATGGCAAAGTCAAATTAGCCATTCACAGCTGACCTTCCAGTCTGCAGCGGCAGACTGGAAGCCATACTTTACCCTTGTCACTCCCAAGGTGGCACAATCAGTTCTGCATTCCCTGAGTGGCCCTCTAATTTACAGGCTCTGGGTATTTGGATGCCATAAACTAAGGACTTACATATGTTAGCTTATGTATATTGGGTATAAGAAAATCAAACAAATTCAGTTTTAGGGTCAGGGCACAGGCACTGAGGTCTGGTTAGCAGGCCTCAGTGCACTCTCAGAGTAAAAAAAACACCAGCATCAATCCAAAACTTTGGGAAGGACCACACAAAAAGAGGCATTTCCTTACAAATATATCATGCTTTCTTATGTTTGTTCTGTTTTGTTAATGTATTATCTTTTCTAATTCACAACTGATAACTTGACATTGTGCAAAGCAACCATTCTTGCAGCAGAAAACTATAAATAAATGAACAAGTAAATAAATGCATACATACATGCATACATTCATAAATAAGTAAATCAAAAACACACATGATCTAAACCTACTCTTTCATAATGGTAACCTCTACTGGGACATCAGAGGCATTGGCTGTGGATTCTCACAAACTATTGATTTAAACATTAGAGAGAAGGCAAACTTTGTAGGTCTTCTTTTAAATATAATGTTTATTATTTTCCATAACACATCACTAAATGAGTAACACAGGTCAAGGAAAGAAAAATATATGCCTGCAGATTGCCACAATGAGTTACATGACTTACAGTTATACCTCATAATTTTAAAATTGTTGTTGCTCTTGTTTCGAGGAGAGGGCATAATAGAATAATGTCAAAAGGTGGGAACATTGCTGGGGGCATGCCCAGACACTAGTTATTTAATCTACATGCATTAGTGTGCATGCGTGGGACCTCATATCTTCACAAATATATGAGGACCACCTCATGCACATCTCTCTTGGAGATCAAAAGCAAGAGCGTACCAGTTTGACATTTTTCCATTCCCAGGATGGTGACACTAACCTTGTACCTTGCAATATTCTTTCTAGCCCTCTTAAATAATATTAAATTTTGACTGGAAAATTCTGTATTTTCCAGAATAAATAGGCTCACTATACAAGTAATTAAGAAAGTCTCCTTTCTCAAAATTAAGTTCAGTTTCATGACGATCATAGACCAAAGGCCTGTGTCCTAGCACCTTCCCATAAAGTATGTAGGAAAGTGCCCTCGTCCATGCTGCATCTTTGTCTAGGACAAGTTTCATTCACTAAAGTTTGGTCCAACTATAACAGTCCGAAGAATGATTTAAAGCTGCACTAACCTAAGCCTAGCTCCTATGCTTCCTAGCTGGGGTGCGTAAGGGCCTCCTCCCATTCAGGTTTCCCCAGGTGCTCGAGATACACATCTCCTTTTCTTCAAAGGTGTCCTGGCCAATCAGGCCTGTTGGAGTATTGTGAGCCCCATAACTAGTTGACAGAAAACACTCTGGCCCCAGTAGTGAAGCAGTGAGGTAATTCATCCCCATGTACTTTGTATTTTGCCAGGTCGTGCCAAATCTGTAAATATCCATAAAGCACTCCATCATTTAAGTCAAAGTCAGTTTGAATTTGCAAATAAATCTTCCTGTTGGTAGGTCCACCCAGGTTGCCCAGTTGGTCTATCCAATCATATCTATTTTTTGAAGCGATGTAAAGTAGCAACTTCCCCCAGTGTACAACCAACCACAAATATCTTCATGGCGAACCTCCAATCCCCAAACCAGTCTATGCTGTGGATGGCTAACATCTTGTAATAAGAGATATTGGGGCATATGCATCAACATTAGCATTTGCGATTCCTTATTAGCGAAAAATAAGGAATCGCTAATAAGGAATAGCAAAAGGCTATGCATGTAGGAATCGCTATTCAAATAGCGATTCCTTAACATTCCTTATTACCGAATCGGTAATACCGAATCGGTAATAAGAAATACCTACCCATTCATTCCTATGGGCTTGGAGGCCCATAGGAATGAATGTAAAGCCATTCTGTATTAGCGATTCGGTATTACCGAATCGCTAATAGCGGGAGCACTTTCAAGGGTGCCAGGGTGTCAAAAGGACACCCTGTTGCACCCCTTAAAATGATATGTGCACATATGTTGTACACACACATGCTCTAAGGGCATGTGTGTGCGCAACATGAAACTTTGAAAAATGCACAAAAGTGCATTTTTCAAAGTTTTTGCAAATTACCATGCAGTTCATCTTCATGGTAATTTGCTCCCCTTATTAGCGAAATCGCTAATTTTTTAACTTTGATGCATTGCATTTAAGGAATCTCACTTTGGGATTCCTTAAATGCAATCGCTATTTAAGGAATCGGTATTTAAGGAATCCCTATTTAAAGAATCGCTATTTAAGGATTCCTTAAATACCGATTTCTGCTTTTGGGTTGATGCATTGGGATTGGGTATTTTTTACTTAATACCGGGAGCTAATAAGGAATCGGTATTTTACCGACTGGATTTTGGCTTGATGCATAAGGGTGATTGTATTGTAATTGCATTTATATTGCACTTATACAGCACTTACTACACCTCCTGAGGCACTGAAGTACTTGATAGCGGGCTGAATACAAACCCAAAGTTACTGGTTAACCCAGTGGTTATGCATTATTGTTGTGAATGTATGTAAATGTTAGGGCTAGTATTGTGCTCTGAGGAAACTGAAGCATTTCTTCCAGTTTAAGCTGGTGGAATAATTTAATAGGATTAGGTGCAATTATTAGAATGAGTTAATGCGAGAGGAAAAGAAATGGGATAAGTAAGTATGGTGCAGGAGGTTAGATGGTGTGGGACTGCAAGGAGAGGTAACACAGAGGGAGAAATTGTGGTTTAGTGGAATGAGTATATAGGTGAGAACAAGTTATGTATTACAGAAATGGGTACACAAAAGGAGAGTTTATGATTTGCAAGAAGGGGTATAATTAGTTTGCTGAAGTATAGTAGAGAGTAAGGCAGCAGAAGTGATAGAGTTGTGTACTGGCAGGCAGAGGATGGAGTGCAAGGAGAGTATCATTCAAATAGAAAGGTGGAGGGGTGAATCGTTCCTTTCTATAAATCAGGCACATTTTTCATTTGGGGTTTTTGGAATATTGAGTTAGGATGCAATCTCGGGAATTATAAAGAGTAGAAAGAAAGGGTGAACGTTATATACCTGTGGGCAGGATATAAGTTGTTGCATCTTAGATTGTTCCATTTGGCTGTTGATTATGTTTGTACAGGCTGTCTGTTTTTAGGTCTTGCGCCTAGCGTTGCAGTGTGTAGCTCTGCTCGCGCAGCGCGAGACATTTTGTAGGGGGGTTTTTCAAAACGGGTCTAGGAATCGCACACGCACGAGCGTGTGCTTTTCCTTGTGGGGCAAGCTATCGGGCTTTGCGTGCGTGTTTTTTACAAAGAGAGCACGCAATAGGCCAAAGGCGGGCGCATTACTCCGCCCACGGCCTATTGGTGTCTATTATGTGCACCGGCCTTCATGTGTTTCCAATTATCGTGCCCAGACACGGGCACGATAATTGAAACCACATGTCTCGCTGTGGCGCGTGCGCGCGCACCACTCGCGGGCTTCTTTGCTTGAGATCGCTTTCACTTTTCTCGATCGGTTTCAATGCTGCTTTTTAGGTCTTGTTTCCTTTTCGTTGTTAGGATTAGTAAGCTTTGCGAAGCACGTTGGGTCTAGACATGAGCTTTGTGGCTTCCATTAAAGCCACACTCCTTCCCACAACTGGAAACAGCAGATACTGACCGAGGAAGTACCGGCCACTGGCCAAAGCAGGAATGCCGTGACCTTCGCCTGGCACTGTTCCACAGTGGTTCACTCGCTCTATGACCGTAGAGGTTTGTTTGGCACCATTAAAGGGATGGACTGCACGCCTTACAGCATTGGTGTAAATCAACCCCCTCATCCTATTGCAACTTGATGGCCTCACACCCAACACAATCAAAGGCAACAAACTCAAGTTTGCCCTTTGGGACAGGACCAGCAAGCGCTGGGTGTCACAGTGATTGCTGGAAAGTAGGATGGGCCCGTAGAGTACTGGACGAACCAGTGTTTGCAAAGAACTGTAGTGCACAAATTTGGAGCCCCGCTAACACCAGGGCGACATTCTGTAACGTGGAAGGTAACAAAATTTGTGTAAGGGATTACTGCTGCCACCCGAGACCGCTTGGAATTTAACCAGACAAAAGAAATCCGCTTTCTCTGTTGACTGTGCCAGGGGATTTTTGCAGGCTGGATTCAGATGCAGAAATGTATATTGTGAGTAATGTATGGCAACGGTACAATATTGATCATGATGGGTCAAAGGGAGGTGAGGCGTGGTATAGTGTTTAAGTTATGACCCTGGAACAGAGAGACGTGGGCTCTAAAACCTGTTCCTTCACTTGATGATAATATGGGGTTCTGGGAAAATAAGGCAATCTCCCAGTGACTCATATCCCTTCTGCAGGCGCTTTAGCACAGTAGTATCAAGTGAGAACTTGAGATATTTGGAAATAAGCCTGTTTAAATTTACTAGGGGGGGTATTTTAGAAACAAAATATATACATGCACCCAACTTGAGCTATTGTGGTGAAGTTGATGAGTTTTGCACCACCACTATGTTTAAAGCGAGACTTCAGTGAACCAACAGTGCTGAACCATAATGGGCTCTGGCTGTTTTCGAAGTCACAGTGAGGCATCTTCCAAAACACCCAGCATCAGGCATATCTGGCCGTATCTGAAGATCAAAACTCAAAGATTTGTTCAAACATGTTCGGTTTCAGGGGCAACTATTTAAAGGACGTTAGTGTGTTAAATGGTAGCGGCAGTTGCAGTCGATAACCTTTTGAGTATTGCCCGGCGGTAATCGCCTCTTATACCATTCGATAATTAACCAACAAAGAGGCAGGCGCCGGAGACTGAAAGGCAGGAAACAAAGTTTTATTCTCTCTGGAGGAGAACACATCAGATCAGACAGCAAGGTATCGTCACGAGGTGCCCTAACTGCATCTCTGAGGCCTGGCCTCTTATACACAGGTTTATTGTTTTATTATCGGTTTACAGCACATGGCACATTCTTGAGATTGTTTTAGTACATGAAAGAGCATCCTCGGAATCCCCGGCTTAGATCCGCTCCCACACATAACTACAGTGAAAGTCCCCACCCCACCCACAGTAGGAGATGGCTATCACACAGCTGGGCATTCCATCTATTCCCGGGGGGTGAGTGCGACTGGTCAGGTCACAAGGGTTAGGGGCCTTGATCTACTGCGATCCCTTAGATGTGAGGTGTTTCCTTTACAGTAGGGGCAATAAACTGTGTCCGCAGGGCTAGGTGATGGCCTGGGATTAGTTCGGACGATCAGGCATGGAGGAAGGGGTTACCGAAAGGATGTATGACCATGTATGGGATGAGAAAAAAGGGGGGTGTTGGTCAGGCGCGGGAGGTGGTTCCATGGCAGGGTCGCGCAGAAGGAGAGGGTTTATGGCCCATGTATGAGAGAGCGGGGGTGGCCGGCGCGCGGGGGGGGGTGTTTGCAGCGCCTAGGGAACGCGCTGGTGATCGGCGATGGGCAGAGGGGCCATGGCACTTTCAAAAATGGCTACTGCTAGAGGGAGCATGCGGGTCTGAGAGGGGACAAGATGGCGCCGATTATGTTGACATCGCAATTCAGATTTTAACAGTCCTCCCTTTTCAACATATCTAGCCAGCTTGTCTGGCCGACATTCACCTTCGTTAACCTTTTAGCCATAATATCGTAAATGTTTTCATGCGTTCCTGTTTTAAAAGTACAGAGTCTTAGGACGGGCGGGAGCAATCTGACACAATTGTACATCGTTACATGTGGTTGACGTGACAGTCGAGGAGGTAGCGTATACAGAATTACATCAGCTGCGTCATATATCAGACACGGAGATAGGTGGAGGGAAACTTGCTTGAACACAAACTCGATACTTGAAAAAGGTTCGGTAAAACAAGGGATAATTACGCTCATTACTTAAGGCCTAGACTTCGCGTGGATCAAGCTAAACAGCATAGTCATGTGTACGGTTGATGCTATACAATTGTCATTTATAATAAGCTAATGTTTCCTCATTTATTTAGTGTGCAGTTGGAAGCGACCGATAAAAGATCTTGGAAACTTGATTGGGAGATAGTCAAATCAAAAAGTGGTTGGGAGAGGAATACAACTCAACATGAGTTACGGTCAGGGGGGGGGGGGTTTCTTCTTTCCAGTGTCTTATTGCAGTGAGCCATCACTGGTAAGCTCTCTCTTCTTCTTTCGTTGGCACTGTTGAGCACCGGCGGTGGAGCTAAGGTCCAGCTCAAATCCAGATTTTTCGCGTTGCAGGGTGTGATCATCCTTTGCTCTTGGATCACAGTCCAGTTCTGTCCTGTCCCTTGACTGGTCTTATCATAGGTACCTTGAGACGGGGTACCCGCTTCTCATTTTTCTTTTGTAAAGTCAATGTCAAAAATAGGGGTGCTTTGGGAGGCCGAGGGAAGAGGGGGTGGAGTGGGATCGGATCAAAAGTGGACCAAGGAGAGCAGAATCTTTCAGCACTGGGCCCACCAATTGGGCCCGACGGGTTGGGACTTCAGACATGAGCTGATCAGCGAGCAGGGGGCTTCGGGATAGCGCTTCGTTCTATTGCTTTCTATGCTGAGAATGGTGCCTCGTCCCGCATCCTTTTGCTTCGTGGCTCCCCCTTGGTCGATGCCATAGATGTTCCATGGTCCGCAGCCAGGCTGTGCGTCACGTCCGACCCCTCTCTTCCGATGACCGCATGTTATCTTTGAATGAGCACAAGAAAAAGAAAATCTTAGAGAGTTGGTAGAGAAGACATTTACACACTTCGTTCTCTCTCCCAACCACCGAGTAGTCGGGGAAATGCTTTTATCGGTCACTGTATGATTGATGTCTATTAACTCTTATGTCGGTGTGTGTTACTAATTTATTAATCATTGCTGTGGTGCAGGTTTCTGTGGGTGTTCCTGTGAATTTCCATCGTTTGGCCTGCTAGGTGTCGATTCCTGTACCCTATAATCGTGGCAGGAAGCCTGACATCTGTCAACTTTCTGGTCTATCAAAATTCGAACCGGCTTCTCCGGTAGAGACTCGTTCTTCTTAACACAAGTTCTGTTAATACACATTTTCCTCCGAGGACTGCTAAGTTTATGAAAAAGTGCGAGGTGCTACTGTCATGGATTCACAGATATCTATTTCGGGGAGGGACACAAGCTAAACATTTTTCTTGCTGGAGACAATAGGTAACCCTCATCAGCTTAGGCGATGTACTTTTAGAAAATAAAGTCATCAGCTGTTTTGTTCGAAATACTCTGGGACGGCTAGTACAGAGCTGGGGTGATTCTGGGAGGACGGGGTGCTTAGACATTCTAGTTCGGAGCAATTGGGCGGGGGCAATTCTGGGCGGTGGAGATGATGTCGTTAGAGCTTTAAAAACGAAAACCACTGACATATAGTCCCCGTGATTAGGGCCAGATTGGGAGACATCAGTCGTCTTACCTGTCCTTTCTTTCTCAGCCAATTAAGTTCAACATTGTGCAGAAAGGAGAGGTAGTAACGTGGTAAAGTACGGTCGTTTTTGTTTCTGTTAATTTGTTCGAACACCGCCGTGTTTTAGGCCAATTATACACATTCTGAGGAGGTATAGGGTCGTTAATTTATTCAAAAAGAGGGCAAGAGAGCCTTCAGCGAGGGGGGAGAGAGAGAGAGAGAGAGTGAGAGAGAGAGAGAGAGAGAGAGAGAGAGAGAGTGCATCAAGTAGGCTATTTGGTATACGTATGACATAAAACGAGAGAGAGAGACGTGTACGATAATAGGCTACTTGGTGTACACACAACATGGAGTTGCATGGGTCAGTTCTTCATAAGAAAACACAAGCGGGGAAAAACATGAATTCAGCGTTCACGTACACACAAATACCGGATAGGGCGTAACAGTACATGCAACAAGCGCAGAAACTTAAGACGGAGACACAGGGCTACGTTGAGTAAGGGGACCTCTCCTTTCCTGTCCTCTTTCCTATGCATGCTGCGTATTTTTAGTATTTTCCGTAATTCATTTTGGGGGGGTGTCGGACTTTGTACTCCCCTCCCTTTGATCGATAGACAAGTACTTCAGTCATACGATGACGTTCTCTTCCAGCGACCCAAGCATGTGTAATGCATACACATTCATACCGTACAATCAGGGCACATACGCACAGTCATACCATACAGTTTTTCACGTTCCCAGTGGTGGTCTGTGCTTCACGCACCATCCCACAATGTTTGTCTATGTTTTTCCCTACATTGAGCACGGTGCGGTCCATGTTCACTCCATTCTCCAGTCGGAATTCCGATGTGACCTATAGGGAAGAGAAGAAGGGGGGGGGTTGCGCAGCATTCAAAGTACATTAGCGCGCGTAGACACGGAAAAGTTCTACTTACCACCTACCAGGCTAGCCGCAGGAGTGGGTAATACCACAGACCTATTATTCTTCCTTTCGACTATACAAAGATGCTCCATTTCATTCATCTCCTAAATTCGGGTTCCCTGGTCGTGCATTTATTTCTCAATCGGTCGTATATTATGGTGCAAGATACCGTACCTTGCATTCGGCATATACCTTAAGCTACAGTCGACCATTTTCTGACAACTCTTGGAAAAAGGCGTGACGGGTACAAATTCCGTCAATCAAAAAATTCAGGCGAAAAGGGTCTGCATTATCTGCTTTCTATAGCTTGGGAGTAACAATCATTTATTCAAAACCTTTACCAACCTAGATGATCAGTTATGACTCTAATTCCGTAATTCCTTCAAAAACCCCTTTATTGAAAACAATGTCAGTATACAAATACGGGCCTACAACCGTACAGGCCGGCCACAGTGTGAGAGGCGTCGAGTATCATGAGCAACACTAACTTAACACGAAAAAAATAAAAATGATATTAAAAGTGGGAAGGCCAGCATCAATAAAGTTGTTCGTATGCCCGATCAGTACCCTCCCCGTCCCTCCGCCCGTCATGTGCGAAAACATTGCATTGATATCCTTTTAACATAAATGTCAAGTAACCGAGACGCCATAAGGAGTTGTAGGCCCTTCCTACATCGGCGCCATTTTGGGGCGAGGTCGGGCCAGTGTACAGTCTAAGTCTTTCCATGAATTAGCTGTCGGACCAGACTCCCTTTCGGCAGTTCGAGAACTGTCGTTGGCATCAATGGAAAAGAACAGACCGCATAAATCGTGATTCGGGGATGGGGAGGCACAGTTTTTGTTCCTACCGGGTCATGTTGAGGTTCCACCGGAACCGATGCGAGCGGATAGGCTACAGTGTCTTCTGATAATTCAAACAGGAGCTTACGTCAGCATGACGTCACCACGGTCTCGAAGCGATGCCGTGATCCGTCCTCAGGGCGGGACAGCAGGCGGGTCTCGCTGCCGACGCCGTGAATCAGTCTCTTTCATTGCATCAGGCGGAGGCAAGGTGGCTGTCGCCCGGGGCAAAGACAAGTTAATGTGGAATAATCGAACAATAGCGGCGGTTTGCCCATGCCCGAGCAGGCAAGCTTCCGAGGTTCAAAGTAGCCCAGAGCCGTCTTTTTAGTGGGCCAGGCCTGAATCTGAAGAGCCAACCGCCATTTCGAGAGTCCAGTGGCAGCAGCAGCAGCAGCTCTTCGTTACAGCCACCGTGGTGGGTCCCCTGATCACTCGGCTGCGGGGGCCCACTTCTTGCGTCAAACGCTAATGGCAATCTTGGTGAAGCCGCGCCTGAGTGGTTGTCCGGCAGGCAAGACGTAAATGGCGGTCCTGCTGCAGCTGGCCGGTGAGTGAAACAGCAGGGGTGCCCTCTCAGCTGGCGAGCCTCCACCTGGGGAGGCGGGGGAGGCCCGTCCGCGTCGTCTTCCCCCGCCAGGGCACCCTTCGCTGTCGATTGAAGCAGAGAATGGGAAGACCAGTACAACGTGGTGGACTCCACCTCGGCGCTGCCAAGGCCTGGGCGCTGCGTGTAGCCTCCGGCCTATTCGCACAATCGTCCGCCACTGATGCCGCCTCACAGGCCGATGGATTTTGCAGGTCTTTTATAGCCCAAAGCCAACTAAAAGGACCGCCCAAAACAGGCCAATGTTGCTATTTCGAAGAAGGAGGGGCGAGGACTGTTATGTAAATAGTTGTTTAAAAACGTGTTTTAATGTGTTTACCCTGTTGGCGTGTTGTTATACCTATAAGGTATTAAAATGTTATAATTATACTACTTTGTTGGAGTGTTGTACATATTTGCAATCTGGCAACGAGCACGAGGATGTTACTGCGTAACCGGAAAATGACATAGCCCAATTGTGCGCGATCTAGCCCAGTTCGGTGACGTCGATGGTGGGTATCAGCAGGCTTCCGTTTGTGCAGGATTTTGTCGTGTTTACTGGGCGGGGTGGGCAGTAGGGCAGACATGTTTAGACAGCGAGAGCGACGGAGCCGAGCTACCTCGTGGCTACCTCGACCGTGAGCTTGGCTCCTTCCCCTGGTTTCATATTCCTCGCAAAAGGGCTATTTCCTAACGTTTCTTATTCTTGCAGGGTCAAAAGGATCCCGTCATCGGTCTACTGGTCTCGCTTGATTATTCTTGTTTCTATATAGCGATCTTTATGCCCTAATTTGCTGTAAGCTACGGCGACTAATCCATATTTAGAAAATGTGTCCTTATTAGGGGTGTCTTCCAGTGGAGCCGGATGGTTCACCTCTAATAAGCGGTCCGGGCAGAACCAACTACCAATCAATGGGGAGAAGATAGGCATGACGGGTTACAACGGGGACAAAAGTCAGCACTACCTATCTTTTCACTGCTTGCAAAGACTAGATAGAATATCTCTATTCCACGTTATTTGTAAGCAGAGAATACCTCCAAAGAACCAATATCGAACAACTAGTGTTCGGACAATCAATCAATCAATGGTGAGAAAGAGATAGGCACGACGGGTTACAATGGGGACAAAAGTCTGCGTTACCTACCCTTCACTATTTGCAAAGACTAGACAGAATATTTCTATTCTACGTTATTTGCAAACAGAGAATATCTCAAAGAGCACTATTCTTCAAAACAATCAATATTCGGACAATCAATCAGTGGGGAGATAAAAATAGGCACGACGGGTTACAATGGGGACAAAAGTCTGCGTTACCTACCCTTCAATATCTGCAAAGGAAGAGAGAGTATTTCTACTCTTCCCCGTTTGTAGACAGCGAATATCTCAAAGAGAACAATCAATAAGCAATACTAGTATTTTCAATCAATCAATCAATTATTTAGCGATCTGTCGTATTTCACGACCTTACCCAGACCGCGTGGACAGTTTCTCGTCTTCCGCCTCCAGCGCCCGATCGTCCTCTACTCTCCGTTATTGCCGCGGCACTCCTGATGGTTCCCAGTCAGGACCGTAGATCACTCGAGAGAGGTCTGCTCGGAACCAGTGAAGTTCGGATGATCGGCTGCCAGACGAGGGTCTATCGGGCAGGAGCTCTCCCGATCGTTGCAGTCGTTCACTCTGTCGTCGGGACCTCTCCCTCTGGATCCACGTGTCGCTGATGGGCCCCACGCTTGGGACGCCAATTGTTAAATGGTAGCGGCAGTTGCAGTCGATAACCTTTTGAGTATTGCCCGGCGGTAATCGCCTCTTATACCATTCGATAATTAACCAACAAAGAGGCAGGCGCCGGAGACTGGAAGGCAGGAAACAAAGTTTTATTCTCTCCGGAGGAGAACACATCAGATCAGACAGCAAGGTATCGTCACGAGGTGCCCTAACTGCATCTCTGAGGCCTGGCCTCTTATACACAGGTTTATTGTTTTATTATCGGTTTACAGCACATGGCACATTCTTGAGATTGTTTTGGTACATGAAAGAGCATCCTCGGAATCCCCGGCTTAGATCCGCTCCCACACATAACTACAGTGAAAGTCCCCACCCCACCCACAGTAGGAGATGGCTATCACACAGCTTGGCATTCCATCTATTCCCGGGGGGTGAGTGCGACTGGTCAGGTCACAAGGGTTAGGGGCTTTGATCTACTGCGATCCCTTAGATGTGAGGTGTTTCCTTTACAGTAGGGGCAATAAACTGTGTCCGCAGGGCTAGGTGATGGCCTGGGATTAGTTCGGACGATCAGGCATGGAGGAAGAGGTTACCGAAAGGATGTATGACCATGTATGGGATGAGAAAAAAGGGGGGTGTTGGTCAGGCGCGGGAGGTGGTTCCATGGCAGGGTCGCGCAGAAGGAGAGGGTTTATGGCCCATGTATGAGAGAGCGGGGGTGGCCGGCGCGCGGGGGGGTGTTTGCAGTGCCTAGGGAACGCGCTGGTGATCGGCGAGGGGCAGAGGGGCCATGGCGCTTTCAAAAATGGCTACTGCTTGAGGGAGCATGCGGGTCTGAGAGGGGACAAGATGGCGCCGATTATGTTGACATCGCAAATCAGATTTTAACAAGTGGCAGTCATCGGGAACTTTCTGATACAAAAAAAGTAAATAGTGATGCTATAGCCCAATAAGTTATTGAAAATTATAAAATGTCCCAAAGTCTGTGTGAAATGTACTTGCTGCATCTGATTTTATAAATAAACGTGATACGAAGTATCAGCATCAAACATGTAATCGTTGGCCCCTCTCCCAAATCTTACAGAATGGGCATAAAACAGTATCTGGTATCTCAAAACCTAAAATAAAATCTGCTGCAATTGAAGCACTGACATCTCTTTTTGGTCTTTTTTTTCCCCACTACTTCCGGTGGACATGTGCTCCTTTATCCCCTTTACACTCTCTCAGGGTGCTTTGCTCCTTGCTCCACTTTTCACCCGGCACAGGATAATTTATTAGTGCTATGGTCCATCTAGCCTTTTATTTTGCCCAGTGAGGGGGGACACTGCCGTCAGGGAAGTGACGCCTGGCACGTAACGCGACAGGAAGCACTATATGCCAATTCGGAAAGGCCTGACGGTAACTGAAGGAGGCTATACAGACAAGGCGTTGAAGATTGCAGAGGTAAAATCTACTGTAAGTTTACGGACTATGTATATGCTAGTTTTGTGAAGTGCAAACCACACCTAGATCCTATCGACTGAACCCTTCATAAAGTGTTGAGTAGCTATGGAAAAAAGCGAAGCATTTCTGTGAAAAAGTCTTAATGACTCGGGAAGGAAACGTAAATTACAAAAAAAAAAATGGAACACCGCAAATGCTGGCGACTCAAATGATGTACCGTTATTGGGAAATGACTCAAATTACTCAAAATAAACTCACACATATTCCATAGTAACAACGTATGTTTGGTTGTCTGGTTACACTGTATTCATTTGAGGACCAGGAGTTTATTGTATCTGATCAGGTTGAGATGCTATGGATGGACGGGCCTTTTAATTGGTCTCCAATCGATGGCAACTTTCCATACGTGTGGCGACGTGGCCTAGATATTTTAGGTGGCACCTTTCAAGAATGGGTTTGGCCTCCTGGCTATATACACTGGAGATGATCATGGAGCAAGATGCTGTGAGGTAGCTTTTGTAGCAGTGCCCGTTCCTTCAGTGAATGCCAGAAGCGTCTCTGTATAGAGAGCAACATGTTTACTCCTCGAAGCCTAATAATGCCTACATAGACAACAATGCCTTTTCCCTCACTGGAGTTCAGGCAGGCCTCCTCTGTCCAGAGAAAATAATCGGATCAGTTAATGAGGTCCAGACAAGCCTCTGCATAAGAGGACATTGTTAGTGAGACCCTGTTAGTGAGGAATGTCGGCCTCCTCAGTGAGGGCTAGACAGGCTTGGCTTTAGAGAATAATGTATGTTCCTTTGAAGTGATCCAAACAGGCCACTGCACAGAGAGCAGTATATTTCTCTGCCTGTGATCTAGACAGGCTCCTCTATACAGAATCCCTTCTGGAGTGCCCCTGTGGTGTGTCAGATAGTGCTCTGTAGAGAGACCAGTTTCTGCTTCTTTAGAGTGCCAGGCCGACTTCATTATTAGGGAGCAGTTTCGACTAAATCGGTGATGGTCAGCCAGAATTTTGTATGGGAAATAGTATTTGTTCCTCATAAGGGGCAGGTTGACCTATTTAACAGAGAACGAAATTTGTTCCTTCGGTGTGGGCTGTGCTGTATAGGCCCCTTTACCGACAACAATATATTTGTATTCCTCACGGAGGACAGACGGCCTTTGCTTAGAGGACAGTATATGTTTCCTCGGCGTGGGCCTGATGGTCTCCCATCTCTCATGCATGCTTGGAAGCACTAGCAATTCAGGCAAAATATTCCCTATCTTATAGCAAAAATTGCTTTATTTTAGCTTTGTCCAGCCTAAAATGTAAGTTAGTGGGGAAATTAAATACTGAAGATGTATTTTTCAAACTCCCTCCTTTCTGCTTCCAATGTTGCCATGAATGTAAGTGTAGAACACGCTCCCTCAGTGTGTGATATACAGGCTCTGGAATAGAGTTCAATATATTTCACTGAATGAGGCCAGACTGGCCCCCAATTTGAGAAGTATCTGCTCCATCAGACCCAGGCCAACCTCGCTTTAGAGTGCATTATCAAGGGAGGGCCAGACGACAGCCATCCCTCTGCCAGCATTGATATTCCCTGGCAGCTGTCCAGGTCCTGCAAGTCCTGGCAGGCCCAGCTTTTTTCCAGGGCTGTTTACATCTGATGAAGCTGGCTGGAGGTCTGGAACATTTTCCTTGCGCGCAGTGGAGGCTCAGATATGGACTGGCCTGTGACAAAATGAGTGACATTCTGCATTTGTGGAAGGCTGTCATGTCTCAGAAGGCAACTATTTCCCAAGACAATTTTTAAGTTTCGCTTTCCAGACAGCATAACATGTCTGGTTGCGAAAAAAGCTATTGTCGGCCATTACTGCCTGCCCATTACTTACCATTGGTTGGTTTACTGTCACTCTTATTTGCTTGCTGTTTATTCGTTAGCTTGTGTGGGCTTTACTTCCTGTTGTGTTTGTCCCATACCCTTGAGCATGGCCCCATTACTTGTGCCCTTCCACTGCTTATTATTCAGGCACTATTTTTAATTTGTTTGCTAAGCGCTCATAAGAGTGCATGTCTTTTACAGCTGTCTCCCTCATGTACTTCTCTTCGCCCTTTACAGCACTCCATATTACTCTCTCACCTGTGTTCTTCTCCTGTGCCCCCTGTTTTTCACTCACCCTCATGCGCTTCTTCCCCCACATTGCTTTAGCCCTAGTGTGCTTCTTCCTGGAGTCCTTCTTTCCTCTCCTCCCACCTGCCCATTCTTCTCCCCCGAGTCCTGCTACCCCTTCCACCTTCCCGCTCATTATTGTTGCCCCTCCCACCATTTGATCCCTCGTAAATGCCCCTTCTCCACTCCTGGTCTTATTTGTAGGTTGAACCTGGACAGCGCATGCGCTGCTCTGAGAGTCATGCTCTATTCAGGAAGTGACTTGAAGCTCCGCCCACTCTCCGCCCATATTTTTAATTGCCTTGTGTCATTGTCCACTGAAAACTTTGGCTGTTCATTGGCCAATAGACTTAGTAGTCCCTCCGTAGTACTGCCTTGTCTCATTTTGTAACCTCCCATGGCAACACCCCTTGTTACGTGTGTTGTTACACGATAGGCTTTAATTACAGCCTCCCAGCACTATTTTCTCAAATAGCTTTGTCCTGCCTGCTGTTGCAGGTAGGACATACTCTCTCCTAACGCTTTAAAAAAAATGTTTATAGCACAAGCGCATTTGCAATGTAGTAGGTCTCGCATTTGTGAGTTTGTTTTATTCATCTGCTTTAAAAACAACACATAAATAAAAGGCATTGTCATTTACAATGCCAATAGCTCAAACTCTCGTAAATGTGAGACCTATTGCAAATGCTTATTTTACACTGATATTGTACATTATTGAAATGTATTTACTTGGTTTATTTTGGTATGGAGTCCTGAGTTATGTGGTATTTCGGGATAGCAAATCATTTAGGTTTCTCTGGAAATTTGTGAGGAGTGTACATTCTGTCGGGTTTGCATTGATAAGTGCATCATGTGTCTATTTGAGACGGATGCTTGGGTGGTAAGTTTCCAGGGTTACGTGGTTTTCCCTTATACCAGACATTGCTTGTAAAGGGATTGTGCTGATTTAGCACTTCCTTGATTTTCTGTCTGTAGGCAGAAAATGAAAACGTGTGGATTCTTTGTAGTATCACGTTGGGAATAACCAGGTCTTAACTGCCCTGAATTCTAAGTGATTGTTAGTGACTCTGATCCTTGCAGATAAGGAATTCCATAGTTTTGAGCTTATGTGGAGCAGGCAGTGCCGCCAATGGTTTTCTTCCTGTGAACAGGAATTATTAAAAGGGTGGCAGTCTGGAAAGCAAGTTCCTGGGTGGGGAGTATTTTGTGATTTTTGCTTCAATTCATTTTGGTCTATTGCCAATAAGAGCTCTGTGTTTAAAAGAGCATCAACTTGCTAGTGTTGAGCCTACAGGGTCAAAGAGACACGAGTTCATATGCTTATTACTAAGGGACTCCGTTCCTACTCTGCTGTATAAGTAACACACACATATTCCCACTTATGGTGAGACTGATAAGCCTTAACAATGGGACAATACCCCAGGTACTAATCAGCGCTAGTTGAGAGGTTCAGTAGTATTTCTTTTTTTTTTTTTAAGCAATTTTTATTAGAAACAAAACAGCAGCATTGATGACATTACATAGACATCTCAGCAGGAGGTACAATCTTTTGGCATTATGTTACAATCTGCAGTCCATCTGGAGCTCATAATATAAAACAGTGTGAAAAGCATAATCGTACAGTGAGGGTCACAATTTTGTCTTCGGGTCAGAGAACCCCACCTGCTCTCAGAGTTCTTGGTAGTCCGAGATATACGTCATCATGTCATCACCCACCCCCACCAACCTTGCGAGTCTCTCCCATCTAAGTTCTATTGTGGGGGAGATGCAAATTTCACCCCTGTACTTATTCCAGCGTCCCCACTTATGATCCCATTTACGTGGCCAACCACTTCCTTTATATATCGTTTTATCCACTACCATTGCGTGGTCCATGTCTTTAGCCCAGTCGCGTAATTGTGGTACCGTGTCCGCCCCCCACTTTTGGGCAATGTTTCGTTTTGCTATACTCCACACCATGGTGGCCCACGATTGTTCAACTTGGGTGAGGTCTGTTGCCTCCCAGATGTTAAGGAGACACAGTGTGGGAGATGGATGTATGGGTTTATCACTAGTCTGTGTCAGTTGTCCGGTGACGTCTATCCAATATTGTTGTATATGGGGGCATTCCCATAGGATGTGTATGATTGTGCCAGTTTGATTACAGTGTCGAAGGCAGAGTGCGTCTGGTCTCCTACCTAGTTCAAATAACAGTTTAGCATCAAAGTACTCCCGGTGGAGGATCTTAAGCTGAACAAGCCGAAGTCGCATCAGGATAGCCACCTCTCGGGGGGAGGCCAAGCCTCTATCCAGTCGTCGTCAGCCGTTTCACCTAAGTCCACCTCCCAATTTGTTCGTAGCTTCTGCATTGGATCAGCCTGGTTTCTTGTAGATGAGGGAGATGGCTTTATTGTCCATTGGGTCCAGCAATAATCTATCCTCAAGAGGAGAGGAGTCAGGGAGGGATGTGTCTTTAGGGAGGGCACAGTCTATGGCGTGGCTGATCTTAAGATATCGGAAGTGCTTTGACGGTGCTAATTGATATTTGATTTGTAGCTCCGCGAACGACGCCTTCTTGCCCTTAATCCACATATCCCCCACTGTAGATATTCCAATCGTATCCCATTTGTCGAACCCTGCACAAGAGCTCAGTCGTCTCAAGATATCTGGTTCCCACAGGGGAGTAGCCTTTGTTAGGCGCCCCCGCCACCCCATCCGCCGCTGAACTCTGTGCCACACTTCTACTGTACGGGCCGTAGGGCCAGTCAAGCGTAATGTCTTATGGTTAGTAAATAGTGCTCTGGTGTAGCCTCCCTTACCCATTAACCAAAGATCGGTGCGGAAACTGGGGTCAGTATGTGACCCAAACACCCATTTGTTGATGGCAATTAATTGCGACGCCTGGTAATAGAGACGCATGTCTGGCAGCCGGATACCTCCATTGTACCACCCCATGGTGAGTTTGTTTATAGCTATCCTAGGCGGCCTGTTATCCCAAAGTAAGTCTCTAACTGTTGCCTCAATCTGTGATAAATAGGAGTCAGGGATCGGAATGGGAGTATTTTGGAGGGCATAAAGGAAGCGTGGTAGGGCGAGCATCTTGAATAAAGACCCCCGTCCCAGAAGAGAAAGGGGGAGTGTCTTCCAGTGGGTGACATCCGATTTAAACCTCTTCAACGGTCCGAACAAATTCTGTTCATAAAACAAAGTTGCATCAATTGTTATGAAAATGCCCAGGTATTGGAATCCCCAGGCTGCTACTGGAATGCTGTATCCACGAGGACTTTGCGGAGGGTCACCCCAGAGGGAGTACATCTGGGATTTGGACCAGTTTATCTGGTAACCTTAATGGACCCCAAATATGGGGAAAATGTGGAGAACACGGCGGAGTGAGGTCTCTGGTGAGGCAAGATAGAGCAGAATGTCGTCAGCATATAGTGATATACGGTCTTCGTGTTCGTCTGTCCATTTAAGACCTCTGATGCCAGGGTCCCCTCTAATCCAGACCGCCAAAGGTTCAAGGACCAGGGCAAAGAGAAGCGGTGATAGTGGGCAGCCCTGCCTCGTTCCACGGCAACGGGGGAAAGATTTAGAACGATGATTGTTTGCTGAAACGTGGGCAATGGGGAGCGTATATAAAAATCTGATCCAGCCAAGCAACTTGGGCCCGAACCCTATGCGAGTCAGAACTGCGAACAGATAATCCCATGCTACGTTGTCGAACGCCATTTTTGCATCAAGCGCAAGCAATACCGCATTTTCCTCTAGTGTCTCTACACGGCCCAGCGCGCCATAATCTCGGCGTAGGTTCCGTGCCGTATTCTAACCCAGCATGAATCCCGACTGGCCAGGATGAACCAAGTCAGTGAGATAAGGGAGCAGACGGTTAGCTAGCAATTTGGCCAGAATTTTGGCCTCCACAGTTATTAGTGAAATGGGTCGGTACGATGTACACTCCTCCACAGGTTTACCGGGTTTGTGAATGACCACAATGGTGGCCGCGCGGATGTCAGCCGGGAGGAGGCTAATCTCAGAACATTCATTATATAGATTTAACAAGTGGGGGGCGAGTTTCATGGCCATAGGTTTTAACAGTTCGATCAGAAGTCCATTAGGCCCCATCGCCTTACCCGCACGGATGTCTTGGATGGCTTTCTGAATCTCTTCAACCGAGATATCAACGTCTAGAGCCTCTCTGTCCTGTTGGGAGATACATGCTACATCGATCGTAGCGAGGAGATCTGCCGCAAATGGCGCCGTGAGTGCTGTGGAAGTCTGTATATTTGCTCGTAATGTTTCGCGAATGCCTCCGCAATGCCCCGGGGGTCGGTAACCTGAGAGTCACCAGGCCCCTGAATTGCTCGCACCCACCTCGCTGACTGTTCCTTACATTCCAGCCATGCCAATTTCCCTGTTCATTCCCCTGATCATATATTCTATGGTGGGTGGCGAGAGCAAGCCTGTTGGCATCCTCTAAGAACAGTTGCTTATAATCCTGTCTCTAAATACTGAGGGTATGTTGAGTATCTTGAAAAGGGTCTTGCGCGGTGGCGCCTTCAAGTATCAATATCTCTGTTTCCAATTCCCTCACTCTCCGGTTGCGCTCCGCCCTGTGTCCCACCATCATAGATAACGCTCTCCCCTTTATTACCGCCCTGTATGCACCCCAGAGTGTAAATGCTGACTTCACAGACCCCATATTCTCCTCAAAATAATAATCAGTGTCTTTCCGTAAGTTTTCTCTGATGTGCGGGACCTTTAGTGTCCAAGGCTGGATCATGATGGGGCCTCGTTGTGTAGCACGTTGTGCACCGAAGACCGCCAGGACCGGATAATGGTCCGACACTCCCCGCGCGAGGCAAGCGGAGTCAGTGAAGTCCTGTATATGTTGTGCGTGGGTAAACAGGTAGTCAATTTGTGATTGACTGCCATACACACCGGATTGGAACGTGAAGAGTGCGTCATGGGGGTGTGACCACCTCCAGATATCCACCATCCCCAGGGCATTGGCAAAGTCATGTAGTTGTGAACCGTGTGTCGCGTCACGTCTGGGCAGGGATCGATCCGTTTGGTCATTCATTGTCAGGTTGAAGTCACCCCCATCACCAGTGTGCCCACCGGTAAGTGCAGCAGCAGTGCTCCCACATCAGTGTCATGTGTTGGAGACACGGTGGGGCATACACCGAGACAACATTGAGGACGCTGCCCTCCCAGATGCCCGTGCAAGCAGCGTATCTAACCTGCGGATCAGTCCACGTGTTTTGTATCAAAAAGGGCAGCCTTTACGAAGGAAAATCCCCACCCCTCTGGACCCCGTAGTGAAGCCTGAGTGTGTCACCATATGATATCCCTTCCTGTTGAGGGCCATGAAGGAGTTACCTATTAGATGGGTTTCGTGGAACAATACCATGTCTAGCCCTTGACGGTGTACATAATTTAACACTATACTTTGCTGAATTTTGTCCCCTAACCCATTGACATTCCATGTCATGAGTCTAAGTTCTTGACCTCTAGCCATTGATCAGAAATATAGGTATGATGAGATATACAGAGTATTCATGGCAAGTGAGACCCTCGACTGCATCATTCCGTGTGGTTCCTGGAGTGTTACAGCGCAACACATCGCTTTGAAACGTAGAATCAGTGATCTGAATATTGATACCAGTGGAGATGTATATATACAAGATGCAATTTTGTCCTGCTGGGATTAAACAGTAACCAATACCCCCCCAATGAAACAGATCCAAACTTACCCAGCTTTGCCGTAACTTACCCCATCTCTGCCTCCCTGCTTAACGGGACTAAAACCGCCTGCCACTCCCAACATGCAGAGTACCTGTCGCCCACCAATGAACAATTCAAGGGAACGTGAGCTACCCCACTCCCAAATCAATCACATATGGTCAATAGGTTCCTTGTCCTCCGGCCCAACCCCACCCCCAACATAATGTATAACATCAGGCCCAATCCGGTGCCTCACCATCACCCTACAGTTTCTCAGAGCGATGACCCATGTCGTATCGGCCCCCATATAAGAAACAATCACCACCAAGTGGTTAAACAAGGAGAAAGAGCATATCGATTACAGTTTAAATAGACCTTTGAGCACTGAGTTAGTCTCTAATATAGTGGCAGGTTTTGACGCACCACCAGCAAGGGTAGTTCCACCCTCCATCCGACTCAAGCTATTAGTCATAGTGCACACAGATAAGAGGTTAGGATTCCGGGCCTACTAATAGAAGTGCACAGAAGAACTCTCGGGGACCGAGTGCAGTACCCCATCATCTTATCAGCGTCCAGGGTTAGCGCCCCCCCAGTGTGTCCTTGGGAGTCAGTGTCCGAATGTGGAGGAGAACGTCTCTGCTGACGCCAATCCTCTGCTTCATCGGCCGCGAGAGTCCCTGCTTTACCTTTTTTCCGACCGTGCACCAGCCCTCCAGCCAGTCCCATGCTTCTTCAGGGCAAGCAAAAAACCATGACTTCCCATTGGCTTCCACTCGTAACTTGGTGGGGAACATCATAGCATACTTTATTTCTTGGTCACGGAGAGGACGTTTCACCTCAAGGAAGCTGCGCCTCTGTTTCTGTACTCTGAGTGTGAAATCGGGAAAGAACATGATTTTGCTGTTTTCGAGTGTCAGCAGTGGGGCCGCCCTTGCGGTTTGAAGAATGATGTCATGGTCTCGGAAATTGAACACTCTAGCAAGGAGCGGTCTAGGGGGCGCCCCCGGTTTGGGCCAACCACCCGGCACACGATGGGCTCTTTCGATCGAAAAACATTTTGAGAGTCCTCGGGCTGTAAATGCTTAAGGACCAATTCCTCAACAAAGAGGTCTGCTGCCTGTCCCTCTGCGCGCTCTGGAACACCTATAGTGCGAACTTTGTTTCGCCGCATTCTGCCTTCATAATCGTCTAATTGTTGAGCCATCACTTCGTGGGAGGAGCGCAGTTCAGCGACCTGTCGTTTGAGAAGGCAGGTGTTGTTGCTCAGTTCTTTGGTTGTACTCTCCACTGTGCCCACTCGCTCCGCGATTTTCTTCATGTCCTTCCGGATCAGTCCCACATCCGTGGCCACAGTATCGATCCTCACCTCAAGGGACGTTCTAATCGCTGTAATCGCCTCGAGGAGATCTTTATTGGTGGGTTACGCCGCGATGTCCGGGGTCGCAACCTCTCCACGATCTTCGCTCTGTAATTTTTGCCAAGCAAATTTCTCCAGCTTGGTCTGAGCTGTGGTCCTGCTGTTGCGTCCGGTCGCCATGCTTGTCGTCCCAGGGGCACCATCCAGCTCTGAGGCGCGGCCGCTACTCCCCGCCGCCTGCAATGGAATCCCCCACCCGGCCTGTCGGCTTTCGCAACGAGCACCCTAGACAATGGGGTGTGCAAGAGGATATATGGTGCCAGTAGAGTACCAGTGACGTCCCACCAAGCTCACTGCGCAGCGAGAAGGGACCAGGGCAGGGTTAAGCCTCCGTCTACACAGCCCTCGTGTCATCCTCTCCGCAACAATGCTTGATGCACCTCCTTTTGAGCTGACCAAGAGCGAGGCGTGGGGTTAAGAGTCTCAGTTGCGGGTGATAACAGTCCCCCCGCTGGTGCACAGCGCACCACCTCGAGCAGGAGCAGTCCGTGGATTCACAGGACCCCGGGTGGAACACTCTTGGCTGCCAGGGTCTCACCAGCAAACCACGCTAGGCCAAGGCGACCCAGCGAGGAAGAGCTATGGCCTGGCGTCAGTGCAGTGCTTCCTCAATCAGCCACAGGTCCATGCATCAGCCTGACTGGGCACGTAGTTGGTTGGAGGGCCTCCAACGAGTATTGTGCAGCCTGTGAGAGGTCTCCTCAGACGGAGCAGTCTGGGTTGCAGGGTTATTATTGGGCCTACTCACGTGGGCCGATCCAGGCCTAGTCTCTTCGCCCCGTCCGGGCCGCCATCACTCGCACTCTGACCTCACCACACCAGAGGCCCTGGGGGGTGCTCACCGCTGCACTTGCGAAGTCCCGGGTGGAGTGCTGGCACCTCTTCGTTATCTCCACCCCTGGGTGGTAGGCCGCAGCCGTGGTCTCGAACACCACAGCCCGCCTGCCGAAGTGCACCTCTCCCCGCAGGGTCGCAGACAAGGACGCGGTCAATGGAGCCCTTCTCGGACGAGGCCGCCAATCAGCCCCCAATTTCTCCTCAGTGTCGCTGGGTGCCTCCGGACATCGGGGAAGGCATCAGGGTGCAGGTAAGGCCGTCGGAACACAGGATTTGCCGGATAATGCGGGAGTGGCGCTCCGGAGCTGAGCTACCGAGCAGCGATTCCCGTCGGCGGTAAGCCACGCCCCCTTCAGTAGTATTTCTTAATGTGCAGAAGAACTATTCTCCGTTCTAACACAGCTAGAGTTAAAACAGTGCATGATCTGAGGGCTATCTCATTCCACAGCAAGCTCCAAGATGTGCTGTCTCATGTCCTGAAGACGGTTTCAGGCACCCTGGATGGACAAATAAAAACCTTGGAGCAATATATTTTAAAAAGAGACACTCTTTTAAGAAGAGAGGCAATTAGCACAAATCCAAATCGAGTGCATTCCTTTGAAAAATCGGTCCTGACAACCAGATATCTAAAGCCCAAATAGTAAACATCCTCACTATACAACGAAAGACTAAGTCACCAGAGAGGGCCCAGTTCCCACCTCCCAATCTGGAATCGTATTGATTTAATTTAATTTATACCATAGCAAGGTAAGAAAGAAGACCATACTCTCTTCATAGGTAAAACAGTCTAGGCATTGGAAAGCAAGGGGGATATTTACAAAGAAGTGGCGGAGTGAGGCGTTAGCAGTCATGGCTTAACGCCTCACTCTGCCACTTAAGAAACGCAAGGCTGCAATATATATACAAGAATATGGTGCAGCCTTGCATTTACCCCTGCACTGGCGCTACACTTAGCATTGTAGCACCAACGCAGCCACCGTTGCACCATAATGCAAGGTGTCTGCATGCAGGGGAAAATTGTTTATGTGTAGGAAGGTGTCCCTTCCAGCACATAAACAATCTTGAAATGCCATTTTGTTACTGCTATGTGTGCTGCTTAATGCAGCCCACATGGAAGTCACAAAATGTAATTTCTTTAAAGATTGTTTATGTGCAGGAAAGGTCACCTTCCTACACAGAAACAATCCAAGGCGTTTTGCTTTTTCCATGTGTGCTGCTCAATGCAGCACACATGGAAAAAGCAAAAACGAGGAGAAATAAAGCATTTCTCCTAGTTTCGCCAACTTAAGACCAGGTTTACCCCGGTCATAATTTTGGCGCTGCCTCCTATTTACGTTGCCCTTGTAAATAGGGGGCAGAGTCAAAATCAATGGGTGTTGAGGTGGAACGCCCACCACATCACCCACTGCCCACCTCTTTCACACTAAGCATAGCGTGAAAGGGGACCTTATTTACAAGGCAGCTTTAAGCCACTTTAAGTGGCTTAACGCTGCCTTGTAAAAAAGGCAAAGCCCCTATCACCATGGAAACATTACAAAAAGTGACATTCCCGTGGCAATAGGGGCTTGCACATATGCCCTCAGGTGTCCCCAATATACAGCAAGATGTTGTCAGCATAGAATGATATCCTGTTGTCCTATCTTCCAGCTCAGTGAAAACCTTTAATATGTGAGTATACCAGGGCAAACAGAATATTAGGCAGAGGAATATTGCAAATTGGAGCTGGAAGAGAGGACAGCCCTGCCTAGTCCTTCAGTCAAGCACAAATTTAGGGGAAGTATCCTGTTGACTGTGACTAACTCTATGAAGTACATATATAGCAAGGGTCTTCTTACCTCTTTTATCCTGAGAGCTACCTTTGATCAATGAAAGTCATCCAGAGCTACTGGCAAACAATAAATGTGGCTGCAGCTACCACATTAGACATGATCATCTGGTTATTTTCAGTTAGGTCGCACTTCCACATAATCTCCTGCAGTTCCACAATTTAGCTACTTGACTGTTCTTTCCTAGATCAGATCCTGCATATACAGTGCGAATTGGAGTTCTGTGACTACTTCACCAAGTGGTGTCAGTGACAATGTGTATTGAGAATGGGACTTTGTGATTGGTTTGGCTGGCTACCAATACTAGGTTCTGCAACTCAGCTGTGGGACCTCTGTGCTATGTAGGAGTCAGCACTACTACACTCTAGATAATCTGTATCATGTACAAGCTGGCCTCCCTGTCCAAGAGCTGCCTACTGGCAGCTGGTGAGCTACTGGCATAAAGCACATTCTTACCAGGACTGCCAGGAAGAAATCACATTCAATGGAAGGCCCTCTCCTCAATCAAAGACAGACTCGCACGAGGCTCTGTAACTCCCTCTGCTTGGTCCAGGCAGTTATAGAGCTGACTGAAGTTTAATTTCGTGGCTCGTTGAGGCATTAGGATGCATTGATTTGGTTGGCCCAGGGAAGAGTCCATGGCAGTAGCTGATTCACAAGGACTTTAGGAAAGATCCTGATTTCAGTGTTGAGATATGGGTTACAAAATAAGAGACAAAATGATAGAGGAATAGCTAGCCGACACCTTTTCATGCACCTAGAGCTTGACATTGTGTATCTGCTGGACATAATAAAATATGCCCATTTGCTTTTGTGGGTGCCTGTGTTGTCCAATACATTCTTCCTTCAATTTTGTCAGACATACTATCCTTGGACTCCCCTAATATTATCCCATGGCTGGATTTCAGATCTCTGACAAAATATTGAGGTAAACAATAACATTTGGCACAAATATGTCATAAATATCTTTTATCAAAATATTGTGTCTCTATACTTATAATGGAAAGTACAAAAATATTGAAAAAAATATTGTTGAGACTAATATTGTCAAAAAATATACAGAACAAACTATTTTCTAGTATAAATAGAGTTGAAAGTAGTAAATGTTAAATATTATGATACATAAATTTAATATAATGTATATTCAATAAATTCCACTTATATTTAAATCTATATATATTTATATATATAAAGTTATATGAACACAGAAACACATGTGTGTATATGTATGTGACCAATACTCCGGGAGGAGTCAAAACGTGTTGTTTTTGTGCCCAATTAAATTTGATTTTCATCAAAACCTGCAAACCAGAGTGGCTCGTTTCTTCACCAAAAACGTAGGTGAGAGAATTTTGTTCATACATATATATTTATCAGCATAGGATTATCGAAATCCCACAATAATCGTCCAGCACTCCAAGGGGTTAAGATCACTCGGTTTCTTTATTAAATGATGATCAAATCAATGCGTTTCGACAGCCTCACGCTGCCTTGTACACGATGTGGAAACACCATTTCATTAACATTAAAATAGTCACTCCAAAGAAAGACATTAACGAAGGACTACAGTTTTACACAGTTAATTTTCAATGTAAAATTGGCGGCCATCTTAAAACATGTTATTTCGGACAACTAAATGGATAAGAAAGCATGTTCACTTAAAGCCCAGATCAACAAGTTATTGTTCAGTGCTCATTAAGAGAGTGAGTTTTTTATTAAAACAATCGGAAATGTATACATTTTGCAGAAAAACTAATTTCTTGCATGTTTCTGTCACATTTCCAATATTTAAACCATATTCTAATCGCATAATTCCCCATTCATTTGTTTTGATGTCCTTATTCACAATGTGTGTTGCAAATGGTCCGTTCTTATTACATTAAAGTACAAGTGCAAAGTTTTTTTTTTGACGGTTATAAAAAAAGTGCCAGTGCATATTTCCAACGGTACAGAATGTCATAAAGTGCTAGTGTTTTAGTCTCCATTAATCAGTTAATTCACTGATCAATGTCACAATTCATCCATTACTAGACTTTTTTAAAGTGCAAGTGCTTCACAGTATATTATATCTATAAAAAATCAAGAATGCATTTCATATGCCTTACTATACTCTCAATAAAAATATAAAAATGTAAAAAATTATTTTCTCATAATTGTGGTCCTAATATTCATAAATGTTTTCTCACAACTGATATGTTAGTGTTCTCTTAACTCCTATACTTATTTAAAATAAAACGGGAGGAGAGCGAGACCTTATTATCTTCTTTTGACCTTAGTTTTCCCTCTACTTTAAAGTGCAAGTGCTTGGTCAGTGTAAGCTTTTCACATTAACTCTATGCCCCTATACACAATTCTAACCACTCCAATCATCATAAATATACTACAAAAATCAAATTATAAAATATACTAATTAACTGTTTCATTTCATGATGTATGATGGAAATCATTTCAGTTCCATCATACATTTAATTTAAGCAGGTGTATAGATCCTCATCGATGTTTAATCCATGAGGTTCCTTACTATTGAACTCTAGAATAAAGTAGGTTTCAAGGTTCCTGAGTTCTCTCTCCCTATCTCCCCCTCTCCTTTTTCTGGGGATTTCTGCTAAGCAGCTATATTGCAGGCTTGAGGGATTACTCTGATGGTGAATTTCAAAATGCCTAGCAATTGGCTAAGTTCTATCCTGGTTAATAATTGCTCTGCGGTGCTGCAGGATTCTTTTGTACAAAGGTAGATTGGTACTCCCTATGTACATTTTTGAACAGGGACATTGTAACAGGTACACTACAACGCTCGATCTACACGTTAAGAAGCCCTTAACAGCAACAGTTTTATTAAAAAATGTATTAAAATGCATGCGATTCATGCCATGTTGGCACGCCTTACATTTAAAACACTTTTTAAAACCATATTTTGCTGTAACCAAGTCGGGGCTCCCACCCTCCTTTCCTGAAACTCACTCTTCACCATCAGATGTTTTAATGATTTGGACTTTCTATATGTTATATCCGGGAGTTTACTCATTTTGGACCCCAGCATCGGATCATCTCTCACCAAATGCCAGTGTTTATTTAAAATGTATCTAATTTATTTATGCTCAGTATAAAATGTTGTTATAAATCTATGGCAGTCTACTCCCTTTTTAAGTTTCTTCAGCTGGGTCTTAGATGCTTCAAATAACACCTTTTGTCTTTCCAACTTTCTCGCTTTGGTGGCTGCCCCATTGATAATGTGTGGTGAATATCCTCTCTGGATAAATCTGTTAGTCATCTCACGCTCTATTTTACAGTATTCATCCAGATCACTGCACGCTCTCCTGGCTCTGTAAAATTCCCCGAAAGGTATACTCCTAACTAAAGGTGCGGGGTGGGAGCTATGTGCGTGGCAAATAGTATTGCCAGCTGTCGGTTTCCTAAAGACAGTGGTTTCTAGTCTATCTCCCTGTGGTCTTACTCTAACGTCCAAGAAGTCTATGGAGATTCGACTATGATGCCCCACAAACATCAAATTCAGGGTATTTTAGTTCAGGTCATTTATAAACAGTTCTATTTCGGTTTCCGTGCCCTGCCACAGCAAGAAAACGTCGTCTATAAACCTGACCTACAGTAGTATATGATCTGACCACTGTTCCAGGGGATGTCCGCCGAGGACCTGCTCCTCCCACCAGCTAAGATGTAGATTGGCATAGCTGGGGGCGAAGCAGGTACCCATCGCCATTCCATGTTCCTGCTGAAACAATTCCTCCACGAACAGAAATATATTTCTTGTTAAACACCACTTCATTCATTCCAAAATCATTTGGTTCTGTCTCATGAATCTTATAGGTCTTCTGTTCAAAAAGTATTCTGTTGCTTTTAGACCGTCCGTATGCCTTATACTAAGGTATAAAGTAGCAATATTGAAGGTCACCAGTATCATATTTGTCTCACTCCAATGTATATCATATATACACTTCAGAAAGTCTGTTGAGTCCTTGATAAAAGATGTTAATGTCCTTACAACAGGATTTAAAAAACAGTCTATGTACTTCGAAGCATTCTCAAACAGACTCCCACATGAGGAAATTATTGGTCTCCCTAGTGGATTTGTAGTGCTTTTATGCACCTTTGGGAGCATATAGAACACTGGTAAAACTGGTTTCTCCTGTTTGATGAATTTAAACTCATCCCAGTTCAGTAATTCTTCTTGTTTCCATACTTCCAATCTCATGTAGAATGGTTCCTTCATTATTTCATAATCTTTCATACTGATCCTAGAATAGCACTTACAGTTGTTCAATTGACTGAGTGCTTCTTTTTTATACAACTCTCGACCCCATAACACGACATTCCCCCCTTTGTCCGAGGGTTTTACCAATACACCTTCTTCTTTCTGTATTTTAGCCACTGTTTTGTGCAGCAAAGATTTCTTAGGATTATGCTTCTTTTTCTTTTGGAGAGCTTTACAATACAGTTGTTTGAACTCCCTCGTTACGTTCTCCCCAAAAATATCCAAGTTTCACGTGCACATTGTGATGTAAATTTAGAAGGTAATTGAAATGGAGTATGATCTTCAATTCCTAATATATCGGTGTGGGTTTCACTTGGATCAATATTTTCTAGTGCTTCGTTAGTACTTGTTGTTTCTTGACTGTCATCATTGAATAGTGCCATCAGATCTCATAGGACAGGTGCATCATTCACAGTCAGACTATTGGGGTCGTTTGGGAGATTCAAATGTATTGCCGGTCTAGAGGGATTTTGAGGATTACGACTTAGATGTATTTTAGACAACTTCAATTTTCTAATAAACCGGTATAGGTCCATTCTACTGTTAGGATAATAAAAATTATTTTCATCAGAGTGAGAGTCCCAGTTCTAACATCAATTGATCTTCTTTGGATAAAATCATTGTACTCTTGTTGTCGATGACTTTTTCGTTGGCTTCTTCGCCTGGGAGCGCATGGATCTGTCTGTTTGCCATTCTAACACTCCTCCTATAGCCTTCTCCTCCTCTTCTCTGTGTCCTCTTCCTCAGCTTTTTCCTCTTCCACGGCCCCTCGTCGTGCGGTGGTCGGTTTGTTGCTCCAGTTGCATAAAACGGTACTCATCTGTGACCACAAGCCTTACATCCCTCCCTTGTTCCTCTTCCCATTTGGTCATCTTGCTCTTGTTCTGAGCCCGTATCTGAGCTTGCTTCACTTTGTGAAACTGCCTGTTGTTCCATCGTGCCACTCTGGATCTTCTGTATTCTAACAGAGTCAAACTTCTTTGCGAAAGTATAAATCCGCTCTGATTCATAATCAAGGCGGTCGCGGAGAAATTTAGTAGCTTTTCTGTCTTTAATATGTTTCTCGTATTTTTCCAGCCTGGTTTTCATCTCACTCCTGAACTTATTCACTTCAACCCGATCATCGCTTTTTTCAAAAATTGCATATATATATCGTGAACAAGGCAGCGTGAGTCTGCTGAAACGCTTAGATGCTAAACCTTGTCCGATAAATGAAGGAGACCGAGTGTCAAAATTTTACCTTGGAGTGCTGGATGTTCACTTTTTTTTTTGTAAACAAATTTTATTCGTCAAATACACATTTAAGGAAGCTCTGTGACCCAGAGACTTCCACCATATCAAGAGACAACATACCGACTTTGACATTTTTCTCATGAGATAGTTAATGAAAGTTACAGAAGAGACATGCATAACAAAGGCAGTCCCCCCTCTTAAGTGAACATAAAACCCCCCCCCACCCCCCCACCCATCGCACTACCCATCTAGTCAAGGCAGCAAATCTGTTCACAACCACTATTCCGTCTTCTCTATGAACCATGTCCCTAAAACACTGCTGCACCCAATACGCCAGTGTTACATGTCCCCCACAAACAGGGAGGAGATGGTCTGCTACCCACACAATTATTCCACTGAAATGGGTTCCAATTCTAGTCCCCTGTAATCCGCCCATCGCTTCCAGATTTTATAATGTTTTCGTGGGCAGCCCCGCGCCACATAAATGGGGTCCTCTAGACCCATACAGAAATCTAGACCGGCGTTCCAAACAGATATTGATGGTGCGACCGTCGCCTTCCAAGCCCTCGCTACATCCCGCTTGGCAAGAGTATAACCCAGGAGCATCAGATGGCACTTATAGACATTACCCCCTATATCATCCATCACATGCAGGAGCACCAATTTAGGGGACCGTGGGAGATCCCAACCCAGGACCTCTGACAGGCATGTCATTACCCCCCGCCAGAACCTAGTCAATGCAGGGCAATCCCATACAGTGTGTATCAGCGTCCCCTCTTCACGCAGGCAGCGGAGGCAATTCGGAGAAGCCACTAGACCCGCCCTATACAACCTAACTCTGGTAAAATAGACTCTGTGGAGGTATTTAAACTGGATGAGTCGAAGGCTCACGGCGACAGCCGCCCCACGTGGAGAGGCCAGGGCCTCCGTCCAGTCCTCCTCCTCCAGCTGGCCTACATCTTCCTCCCATACCCCACGGAGACGCTGCAGAGACGGGGAACAGTGAGTCACCAGGGACTGGTATATTCTTTAAATCTTATGGTCTCGTAGGTCCCCCATGAACACCTTCGCCTCAATTGGACTAAAATCGTCCAACTCCTCCAGACCCACCAGACTGGGAGAAAGGGCATGTCGGAACTGCAGGTATTTAAAGAATTGGGTGCGTGGCATGTGAAAATCCGTCTGCAGCTCCTGGAAGGATTTCAGAATAGGCCCTCTCATGACGTCCCCCAAAGTGGAGATCCCTATCGCATCCCAGTCCTGGAAGCCGGGCAGGATCGCCAACTGCAGCAGACCACCCTTTCTCCACAGTGGCGTCTCCCCAGTTATGCGATTCCACCAACCCATCCTCTGCAGTGCCTGTCTCCAAACCTGAAAGACCAATTGCATCACACTCGGCAGAGAGCGCTGCAAAGGCACGGAATAGAGGAGTGTATGTAGTGAGTGATCCCCCATTAAGCGGCGCTCAAGGCTATACGCCGGATCCGACCTGTCGCCATACCACCATTCATTAAGGACCAGCAGGTGGGAGGCCATATAGTAGGAGAGAATGTCCGAGGTGGCGGGACCCCCGCAATACGTGGATTTAAAACATGTACGTAAAGCCACCCTCACAACCCCTCCGCCCCAGAGAAACTGACCCAGCATTGCATTGACTTGGTGGAACCAGCCCAAGGGAATAAGAAATGGATGATTTTGCAGCTGATATAGCATCCGAGGAAGGGCAACCATCTTGAAGATGGCCGAGTGGCCATATATGGAAAGGGGCATATGAGACTAAGTCCGAATATCCTCCCGCACCCTGTTCCATACCGGCACCAGGTTCCTTTCCCAAGAGGTCGACCGAGCATCCGACAAGAACACTCCCAAATATTTCAACCCCCCACTCGCCACCTGTACCGCAGAGGCCCAGGCACCCGGATCTGCTCCACTTCCCAGGACCCAAATGGTAGACGTACGCTCGTTCATATACAAGCCGGTAGTCTCCCCAAACACCTGCATAATGCGCAACAGCCGCGGGCCAGTCCCATCTAGTTGCGTAAGAAAGAATAGCACATCGTCTGCATATAAGGCAATACGATCAGACAGGCCATTGGCCCATTCGAACCCCGACAACTGCGCGTCGACATGGACCCATGCAGCCAGGGGCTCCATTGCCAGGGCGAACAAAAAGGGCGACAGAGGGTACCCCTGCCTGGTGCCATGACCAATAGGGAAGACTGATAAGACAGAGCCCGCCACTCGCACAGACGCTGTAATGTCAGTGTAGAGTAAAGTCAGATAGGAGAGAAAGCGAGGTCCTAGATTCAATCGGCGTAAGAACGCAAACAGATATTCCCAGCTCAAGGAATCGAAGGCCCGGTCCATATCTGCAAGTAATAGGGCCGCATGTACCCCCAAGTTTCCAGCCGCCGCAATCGCCGCATGCGCCCTGTGGATATTATGGCGGGTCGCCCGCTGGGGCATAAACCCGGCCTGGTCGGGATGTACAAGAGATGAAATGTGTGGACGGAGGCGATTAGCAAGCGCCGTCGCCAAGACCTTAGCCTCCACGTTAAGAAGGGAAATGGGACGATATGATGCATGATGTGGATGTTCACTTCTTAAGGAAGAATGTACCTGTAATTGGATATATATATATCGAAATTCCACAATAATCGTCCCGCACTCCAAGGGGTTAAGATCACTCGGTTTCTTTATTAAATGATGATCAAATCAATGCGTTTCGACAGCCTCACGCTGCCTTGTTCACAATGTGGAAACACCATTTCATTAACATTAAAATAGTCACTCCAATGAAAGACATTAACGAAGGACTACAGTTTTACACAGTTCATTTTCAATGTAAAATTCGCGGCCATCTTAAAACATGTTATTTCGGACAACTAAATGGATAAGAAAGCATGTTCACTTAAAGCCCAAATCAACAAGTTATTGTTCAGTGCTCATTAAGAGGGTGAGTTTTTGATTAAAACAATCGGAAATTTATACATTTTGCAGAAAAACTAATTTCTTGCATGTTTCTGTCACATTTCCAATATTTAAACCATATTTTAATCGCATAATTCCCCATTCATTTGTTTTGATGTCCTTATTCACAATGTGTGTTGCAAATGGTCCGTTCTTATTACATTAAAGTGCAAGTGCAAAGGTTTTTTTTTGACGGTTATAAAAAAAGTGCCAGTGCATATTTCCAACAGTACAGAATGTCATAAAGTGCTAGTGTTTTAGTCTCCATTAATCAGTTACTTCACTGATCAATGTCACAATTCATCCTTTACTAGACTTTTTTAAAGTGTCTATAAAAAATCAAGAGTGCATTTCATATACCTTACTATACACTCAATAAAAATATAAATATGTAAAAAATAATTTTCTTATAATTGTGGTCCTAATATTCATAACTGTTTTCTCACAACTGATATGTTAGTGTTCTCTTAACTCCTAGACTTATTTAAAATAAAACGGGAAGAGAGCGAGACCTTATTATCTTCTTTTGACCTTAGTTTTTCCTCTACTTTAAAGTGCAAGTGCTTGGTCAGTGTAAGCTTTTCACATTAAGTCTCTGCCCCTATACACAATACTAACCACTCCAATCATCATAAATATACTACAAAAATCAAATTATAAAATATAATAATTAACTGTACTATTTTCTGTCAATTTTAAAATGTCATTATTGCCAAGTACTTCGTCTCTTCGTTTCATGTTTTTCAAAAATTATCTAATCTAAAAACAAATGGTTCCACTGTGTGCAGTCTTTCTCTTAGTTCTTCTCTACTCATTTCAGTTCCATCATACATTTAATTTAAGCAGGTGTATAGATCCTCATCGATGTTTAATCCATGAGGTTCCTTACTATTGAACTCTAGAATAAAGTAGGTTTCAAGGCTCCTGAGTTCTCTCTCCCTGTCTCCCCCTCTCCTTTTTCTGGGGATTTCTGCTAAGCAGCTATACTGCAGGCTTGAGGGATTACTCTGATGGTGAATTTCAAAACGCCTAGTAATTGGATAAGTTCTATCCTGGTTAATAATTGCTCTGCGGTGCTGCAGTATTCTTTTGTACACAGGTAGAGTGGTACTCCCTATGTACATTTTTGAGCAGGGACATTGTAACAGGTACACTACAAAGCTCGATCTACACGTTAAGAAGCCCTTAACAGCAACAGTTTTATTAAAAAATGTATTAAAATGCGTGCGATTCATGCCATGTTGGCACGCCTTACATTTAAAACACTTTTTAAAACCCATATTTTGCTGTAACCAAGTCGGGGCTCCCCCCCTCCTTTCCTGAAACTCGCTCTTCACCATCAGATGTTTTAATGATTTGGACTTTCTATATGTTATATCCGGGTGTTTACTCATTTTGGGCCCCAGAATCGGATCATCTCTCACCAAATGCCAGTGTTTATTTAAAATGTATCTAATTTCTTTATGCTCAGTATAAAATGTTGTTATAAATCTATGGCAGTCTACTCCCTTTTTAAGTTTCTTCAGCTGGGTCTTAGATGCTTCAAATAACACCTTTTGTCTTCCCAACTTTCTCGCTTTGGTGGCTGCCCCATTGATAATGTGTGGTGAATATCCTCTCTGGATAAATCTGTTAGTCATCTCACGCTCTATTTTACAGTATTCATCCAGATCACTGCACGCTCTCCTGGCTCTGTAAAATTCCCCGAAAGGTATACTCCTAATTAAAGGTGCGGGGTGGGAGCTATGTGCGTGGCAAATAGTATTGCCAGCTGTCGGTTTCCTAAAGACAGTGGTTTCTAGTCTATCTCCCTGTGGTCTTACTCTAACGTCCAAGAAGTCTATGGAGTTTCGACTATGATGCCCCACAAACATCAAATTCAGGGTATTTTGGTTCAGCTCATTTATAAACAGTTCTATTTCGGTTGCCGTGACCTGCCACAGCAAGAAAACGTCGTCTATAAACCTGACCTACAGAAGTATATGATCTGACCACTGTTCCAGGGGAGGTCTGCCGAGCACCTGCTCCTCCCACCAGCTAAGATGTAGATTGGCATAGCTGGGGGCGAAGCAGGTGCCCATCGCCGTTCCATGTTCCTGCTGAAACAATTCCTACCCGAAGAGAAATATATTTCTTGTTAAACACCACTTCATTAATTCCAAAATCATTTGGTTCTGTCTCACGAATCTTATAGGTCTTCTGTTCAAAAAGTATTCTGTTGCTTTTAGACCGTCCGTATGCCTTATACTGGTGTATAAAGTAGCAATATTGAGAGACACCAGTATCATATTTGTCTCACTCCAACGTATATCATATATACACTTCAGAAAGTCTGTTGAGTCCTTGATAAAAGATGTTAATGTCCTTACAGCAGGATTTAAAAAATAGTCTATGTACTTCGAAGCATTCTCAAACAGACTCCCACATGGGGAAGTTATTGGTCTCCCTGGTGGATTTGTAGTGCTTTTATGCACCTTTGGGAGCATATAGAACACTGGTAAATCTGGTTTCTCCTGTTTGATGAATTTAAACTCATCCCAGCTCAGTAACTCTTCTTGTTTCCATACTTCCAATCTCATGTAGAATTGTTCCTTCATTATTTCATAATCTTTCATACTGATCCTAGAATAGCACTCACAGTTGTTACATTGACTGAGTGCTTCTTCTTTATACAACTCTCGACCCCATAACACGACATTCCCCCCCTTTGTCCGAGGGTTTTACCAATACACCTTCTTCTTTCTGTATTTTAGCCACTGTTTTGTGCAGCAAAGATTTCTTAGGATTATGCTTCTTTTTCTTTTGGAGAGCTTTACAATACGGTTGTTTGAACTCCCTCGTTACTTTCTCCCCAAAAATATCCAAGTTATCACGTGCACATTGTGGTGTAAATTTAGAAGGTAATTTAAATGGAGTATGATCTTCAATTCCTAATATATCGGTGTGGGTTTCACTTGGATCAATATTTTCTAGTGCTTCGTTAGTACTTGTTGTTTCTTGACTGTCATCATTGAATAGTGCCATCAGATCTCATAGGACAGGTGCATCATTCACAGTCAGACTATTGGGGTTGTTTGGGAGATTCGAATGTATTGCCGGTCTAGAGGGATTTTGAGGATTATGACTTAGATGTATTTTAGACAACTTACATTTTCTGCCGCCGGTGATTCGAGGCCCTCCACCACCCGCAGGCTTCCACCTGCGCCTCATCCCTGCTGGCCAGTGGTGGCCTAAGGTTTGTTCCGCTGCGCCTGTTACCGCGTTGCCTGTCTGCCCACTCCTTCCTCTGTGCCCCCCGCTCGCCGCTTGCTTCTGTGCCCCTTCTCTTCTGTACCACCGACCTCTGTGCCCCTCTGACTGTGTGCTCTTATAATTGTGTGCCCCTCTGATTTTGTGCCTTGTATCTTCTGTGCCCCCTCCTCGAGTCCGTGCCCCGCGCCGGTCTCCTCGCCGGTCTCGTCCCCGCCGCTGCCACCCCTGCGGCCCCGCCCCCTCCGCACCCATTCGCTCCCCCGTCCCTCGCCTCCCGCCTCCCAGCTGCTCCTCCCTCCCCACCTCCCCATATATGGCGGCCGCTGCGCGGCCGTGCGCAGCGGGCGTGCCGCTGGCGCGCCGACGGCGCACCTAAGGCAAGCCCGTCTGCGCCCGTCCATGCCTGGACCGCGCACAGTGCCAGTACCCCTGGCCCCTGCAGCAGCCACAAGGACCGCCGCCTCTGCTACGACACCAACACCCTTGTCGCTCTCAACCCGGGAAGGACCCACACCTGCTGAAAAACCGCCCGAGGTACACCCATGGCCCCTTCACCTGCCGGAACTGCAGCTTCTCCTGTCGTGACCGAACCCAACCAGCTTAGATGCATCCTGATCAACACCCGCTCCTTACACAAACACGCCGTCGAGCTCTGGGACCTACTCGACACCACATCACCGGACGTCGCCTTCCTGACCGAGACCTGGATGAATGAAACCTCCCCACCAGACATCGCCATAGCCATCCCAGACGGGTACAAGATCACCCGCAGAGACCACACCAACAGACCTGGAGGAGGAATCGCCATTGTCCACAAAAACACCATTGGGTCTCAACAAACACCAATGACACCCTCAGCACCACCGAACACATGCACTTCCAGATCCACACGGACCCCAAGACCACCCTAAGAGGCACCCTCGTCTACAGACCAACCGGACCCCGAGCACAATTCTGCGACTCCATCGCCGACCTCATCAGCACGCACAAACTGACCTCCACCGACTACATCCTCCTCGGAGACCTGAACTATCACCTGGAGAACAACAAGTACAGCAACTCCTCCACCCTGATCGACAATCTCGCCAACCTCGGACTGAAACAGCTCGTCACGACACCGACCCACATCGCCGGCCACACGCTAGATGCCATCCTCTCCTCAAGCCCCCACGTCACCTTCAGCCACGCCTCCGAACGCACCTGGACAGACCACCACTGCATCTACTTCTCCTTCCAGAAACCCCTCACACACCACCACACACTACAGACCCCCCGCCGCGGCTGGGGCAAAGTCTCCCAAGAACAACTACAGACAAGCCTCGCACTCAACCCTCCGATGAATCCCACCAACCCCGATGAAGGTGCACTGACCCTCGAACGCTGGATGAACGAATGCGCCAACACCGTCGCCCTGCTGAAAAACCCCACCAGCAGAGACACCAGCAGAAGAGTCAGCTGGTTCACCCCGGAACTCCTCGACTCAAAACGAACCTGCCGGAAACTGGAAAACATATGGCACAGCGACAAGACGCCAGACAGCCGCACTGCCCACAAAGACGCCATCCGCAACCACCACCACCTCATCAGGACCGCCAAAAGGACCTCCTTTACAGACCACCTCGACAACAACGCACACAACAGCAAGGAGCTCTTCACCATCGTGAAGGAACACTCCAACCCCATCTCCAACGCCAACTACATCCCACCATCGCAAGCCCTATGCGACTCCCTCGCCACCTTCTTTCACCGGAAAATGACCGACATCCATGACAGCTTCAGACCCCGGACGACCCCTACAGACCACACCGCACCGAACCCACTGCACCCCACCACCCACGACACCCTGACAACCTGGGCCAACGTGAGCATCGAGGACACAATCAAGACCATGGGAACAATCCACTCCGGATCCCCGTCCGACCCTCTCCCGCACCACATCTTCAACAAAGCCAGCAATTCCATTGCACCCCACCTGCACAAAATCATCAACCTCTCTTTCGAGACCGCCACCTTCCCTGAGAACTGGAAGCACGCAGTGATCAACGCCCTACTGAAGAAACCCAAGGCGGATCCGAGCGACCTCAAGAACTTCCGACTCATCTCCCTGCTTCCGTTCCCAGCAAAGGTCATCGAGAAGATAGATCGTAAACACCCAGCTCACCCGTCACCTTGAAGACAACAATATCCTGGGCCCATTCCAAACAGGATTCCGCAGCAACCACAGCACAGAGACTGCCCTCATCGCTGCCACAGACGACATCAGGATCCTGCTAGACAACGGCGAGATGGCGGCCCTCATCCTCCTGGACCTCTCCGCCACCTTCGACACCGTCTGCCACTGCACACTACGCACGCGCCTCCACGACGCAGGGATCCCAGACAAGGCCCTGGACTGGACCACCTCCTTCCTCTCTGGCAGAACTCAGAGAGTCAGCCTCCCCCTGTTCCGATCTGATGCCTCCGAGATCATCTGCGCGTCCCTCAAGGATCTTCCCTCAGCCCGATGCTGTTCAACGTTTACATGGCACCACTAGCATGCATCGCCCGACAGCACGACCTCAACATAATCTCCTACGCCGACAACACTCAGCTGATTCTCTCCCTCACCAAGGACCCCCAGACCGCCAAATCCAACCTCCACCAGGGAATGAAGGCCGTCGCAGACTGGATGGAGGACAGCCGCCTCAAACTGAACACAGACAAGACCGAAATCCTCATCCTCGGGTCTAACCCCTCCGCATGGGACGACTCTTGGTGGCCCACGTCACTGGGGTCCCCTCCAGCCCCCCCCAACCACGCACGCAACCTGGGAGTCATCCTCGATTCAAAACTTTCCATGACCAAACAAGTCAACGCAGTCTCCTCCACCTTTTTCAACACCCTCCGCATGCTCCTCAAGATCTACAGATGGTTCCCGACAAACATGAGGAAAACAGTCACCGAGGCCCTAGTCAGCAACAGACTCGACTACGGAAACGCCCTCTACGCCGGAGTCTCATCCAAGCTCATCAACAGACTACAGGGAATCCAGAACGCCTCGGCACGCCTGATCCTCGACGTCCCACACCGCGACCACATCACCCCCCACCTGAGGAGCCTGCACTGGCTCCCCGTCGACAAAGAATCTCCTTCAAGCTCCTGATCCACGCACACAAGGCACTCCACAAAACCGGCCCAGCCTATCTCAACAGTCGACTCTCCTTCTACGTACCCAACAGGAAACTCCGCTCTGCTGACCACGCCCTGGCCACGGTCCCACGCATCCGGAGAACTACTTCCGGAGGCATATCCTTCTCCCATCGTGCCGCCAAGACCTGAAACACCTTCCACCTCTACCTACGACAAACCGAAGACCTGCTGACCTTCAGGAGACAACTCAAGACCTGGCCCTTCGACCAATAGCAGCAGCTCCCCCCCAGCGCCTTGAAACCCTCACGGGTATGTAGTGCGCTTTACAAATTATGTGATTGATTGATTGATTGGGTCCCTTTCATTAATGTGATCAAGCTCAAGAGTCTTTCTGATCTTCAATTCAAGCCTGAGGTAAGTATAGACAGTCACTATAAATTAATTGGTTTCTAGACATTGGAGAAAATGGAGTGCCTGTTTGCAGTGTTTAATAGAGAATTTGTTCATAAGAGGTTCAATTGTGAAAGACTTAGGTTTGTAGTAAAACCTACAGAGGAACATCATCTGCAACGTGCTTTGTGCGGACAACTGGTCACAAGGTCATGCAACCAAAATGCGCTCCCAAATTTTAGAATGAGGAAAGGCATCTATCCTATGAAACAGGTTTAATCTAAACCTTAATAGAACAAAGTTCTGGTGGGGCTGGGTGTTAAGGTATAGAAATGGTTGGGGGCCATCAGCGGGAGCCAACAAAATATACGAAGCTGCAGATGGCAACGTTTTTACTTTGTCCGACCTTTCTGTTCCGTACAGTGAGTAACCTCAGTCCCTAATGACCTTTTGATCAAGGAGAATAAATGTATGGGATTTTTGAACAAATCGGACCTGGAAAAGGCAAATGCTGCATCTCTGACTGCCTTCATCCAAGAATTTTCAAGGCCACGGTCTAGAGCAAGGCAATTGTAAATTATCGCTCTGTTTAGGGCCAGTGCCTCGTTGCTCAAGACTCATGTCAAAACATGAATTTAACCTTCAGACAGTAGCGGCTGACACGGATCAGGGGTGGGGGCTGGAGAGGGAAAGGGGGTAAATAAAAAATGAAATTTCACTTACCTCCTTGCTGCGTACTCTTCATCGCTTCTCTCCTCATCCCTCCGGCTGTAACAGGAAGCACCTAGGCGCCCCTGAGCCAACCACAATGCTACAAAGCAGCATTGTGATTGGTCTGAGCCCCGTGGTACAGTGCTCAGCAAGGGAATGGAAGCCTGGGCATGTTCTCCACCCAGGCTGTAATGCAGCCTGGGTGGAGAACATGTTAAGTGCGCATGAAAGTTTGGCTAGCCCAAGACGGACGGTCAAACATTCATGCGCACTTAGGCACTGAATACCACTCCTCCCCTGCTCTGTCAGCAGAGCAGCCCCACCCCGCAAAGCTGTTGCAACAGGAAAAAATAAAATGATAATACCATTCAGTTATTATCATCTTATTTTTCCTTACGCTGCTGAAAAGCAGTGTGGTGACACACCTCCAACTTAGCGGAGGAGCCGCCACTGCTTTCAGAGGTAGTACACCTAGTTCGTTGAGGCCGATAACTGAAGCAGTACATTGGGGGAGTGAAAGTATAGGACAAGCAAACCTGTTTATAGTGACTTGTAGCACCTTACATTGTTAATACCCCAAATCTCAGCCCCAAAGGCTGCAACACTTTGGCATTTGGCCCCGTAAATTGTTAACATTTGGCGAACAGATCTTTTGCACAGTTTTGACGCAAATTAAAAGAGGAAATTAATGCTTCATGCAAGCTGACTATTTCTGATCTCCTGCTGCGGGAGCCAAGACCCTTTGTTGTTGAAGGTCTCACCAAAGTAGCTGAGAGTGGTCGCATCTTGAATGGGATCGGAATACAAATATAATTTTGGTTTGTCTGTACTTTTGTAGCTACAGTACATAACATAGGTTTTGCCTATATTAACTTTTAGATCTAATCCTTCCATAAATGCTGTGAAACAATCCAATAAGAGCTGTAATACTCTTGGGGTTTAACCCTTGATGATGGCATCATCCGCATACAGGAAAGCTGGTATGGAAAGGTGTCCATTCTGGAGCATGTCCCTGCACAGAGACACCAACCCCGTCTTCAACTGGTTGATGTAGAGGGTGAAGAGAAATGAGGCCAATACACAGCACTATCTGACTTCCCTACAAACACCAAATAACTCTGAGCATTCCCCTGCCAAGACCAAACCCAACTGAAGAACTGGAATCATGATACATTTCTCTGATTGGGTTAAAAATGGCTCTGTCCACACCACGGTCTTTCATGGTACACCCTAGTTTGCTATGGGAAACATGATCAAAAGCGCTGGACAAGTCCATAATCCCCTAAATAAGGAGCCCTTTTTGGCAATAGCGCATTTGTCCAGCAAAAGGGAAAGATAGAGGCACTGATCTTTCGTGCCATGCCCCTGCCTGAACTCATACTGGATATCTGAAACTATTCAGGTCTCCTCAGCCCAGTCCTCTAGATGTGACCGTAGGACTCAACCTAGGATCTTCACTGTTGAGTCAAGGAGGGAGATCAGGCAGTAGCTGCTCACGTCCTCCCGTCCCTCTTTTTAAATATGGGGACAATGATTTACTACAGTGCGCCACTTCTTATAAATCCCTGTGGGTATTTCGGAGGGCGTGCATGAGTGCTTTACGGGTGCGTGAGCACTCTTTATCAAACATCCATTCCGCTTCCTTGTTGATGAGGTGGAGGTCCTACTAAGTGCTGGCTTGATGGCCTTAGAAAGGGTGGAAAAAGCCTCTAGATCATGAGGATCCACCTCGTCATTTAGACAGATATTGAACAGAGCGCAGTTATTCCCTACATGAAGGCCGTGATATTCACAGACCCCCATTTGATCCTAAAGCCCTTCTTTTTGTGTGGTGAACTGCTGACTGCATGCCTATCTGAATGGCAAAAAAACTGGAACAGGGAGATATTGATGGTAAAGCTTTGGGGAAAATGATCACTAGAAAAGCATGAATATATAGTGTAATAGTCGGCACAAGAGTCGAAGGGCATGAATAAGGTATATAGGTCTATTTTTTGACAGCTCCATTTCCTTAACGTACAATGGCCTTGAAGTCTTGGCAGGCAGAGCCGCATTCCTGTGGCTTTCCACTCCCATAGTTCTCCATTGAACATTGCCCCAGTTTTACGATATACACTTAATTCCTCATTTACTTCATCACTGATAAAATATGCCAAAGAGAGCTGTTCGACTGCACATTGTTTAGACCAATGAACTGAGCATCTTTACAAAGGACGACATAGGCAACCTAATTTCGAGAAATGTACCAAAACACATATTTTAGCTTTAGTTTCAATGTTTTAAATTGTTATTCACTCAATAGTGCAGCCACATCATCACCTTGAAGCTTCAAATTGATGTTAGCTAATCCAATAAATGTCAGAGAGTAGGGAGAGTTGGTCCAGATTTATCTATAAATGAGCTGTATCAAGTTGTGATATAGGTTTTGTATGATGCACCAATCTTTGACCACTGACCTGTTTAGGTCTAGTATAGAGACAAGAATAGCTGTCCCACTAGCAGGGGTGGCTGGTGACAATGGAAAGTGGTGTGGCGTAAAAGTTGGTTAAGACTTTTATGTAGCGAGAGAGACGAGCAAGCTTAATGGACAAACGTGGGTTCTGTGGTGGGTCCTCCACCCAAGAAAAAAAATTCTAAAAGATTTGCAAATGGTGCATTTTAAAGCAAATTGATTTAGTGAAAAGGAAGTTTTATAAAGCAGTGGCAACATGCAGTCTTGAAATATTAAACATATTAAAAATTGCCCTATATCTTGCGGCACTATTATGTTCAACAGTTACTGTAATGTGCACATTGCACAGCGCAACAAATTCAGGCGCTTTAGAGTTTGTGCTTGCCAAGTGTCTTACATTGCATGCGGCATCAACTTTGGAAGAAAATTCTTTAACCAGGTTTGGGAAGCACCCATAGCTGGTGGCTGCAATTATGCATTTAATTTTCCTTTGTTTCCCTCACAGTTATAGGCCTAAAGACCGTATTCATAACCACGTTCAATCTGGAGCAAAGTGTGCCCACTGACGAAGACAGGTGAGTGCTTCCACTCACTAATAACACACTCTCCGGTTAGCCTGAAGTATAAGGCCTCCATATATCTTTGGTCCTGACGAAGGCCATAGATGTTTTTAGACTTATCCCTATTCTACTCTTTTACCCGAATAAAGATTCACCAAAAGGATAGGAGATAATTGTAATGCACTCACCACTGTCATCATCCAGACAGCCTCCCTCCTGGTGGAGGTTTTGGTGTCACTTGTAGAATGGGATACTCAAGTGACAAGACCCGATGATGATGCTATCCACCAAACCACACTAAGCGGAGACTACATAGACCGCAGTCTGTGAATGTGTGGTTCAGGGTCTCTGAGACAAAAAGTTCTGATACTCTGGTATTGAGACTAATCCATTACCACTTGGAAGCTAAATGAACCTCTGCTTCTTCCTCCCTTCATTTTTTGATCTGTACTACTACAGTGGATACCACCATAGACTACAATAAAGGGCTTTAGAAAGGTAGGCCCTGCGTTGTGCTTCACAGTGCAGAAAGTTGATTTACTGCCTGGCTTCCGATTCTTGCTTCAGAGTGAGGCAGGCAGGCAGCCTGAGATAGACGGCCCAGACTTAAATCCATTGATTTGTTTGAAGATACAATCGTATCTCCACAGAAATCGATCTATTTAATATTTTTTATGTAAATGTGTAGGATTTCAGAGGGGCACAGCCCCAGAGCCATCATAAAAAACAGCATCCATTGGTCTCCTTAGTTTTCATTCACGTTTTTCTTTCAAAAACCACAGCAGTTTGAATGGGGGATGGGAAGCCCACTTCAGCTATTTGCTCTCCTGCACTCTAAGTGACAGCATTTTTCATGACCACATCTTCATGGCCACCTAAAAAACAGTGCATTTCAGGGCTACAGATGTTGGCCCAATACTTTACTTTGCTAATGTTTTTTTTCTTTCCATTCTTGATCTTATATTTCTTTTAGTCATCATTGTATGTTTAAACTAAGTCTTCTGGTGGCATTAATTCAAAGCCAATAGTACCTTTTCTGTGAGGCAACAAGAATCATATTTTCCTTTGATTTCCATTAAAACTAAAAAGGGTTTCAATGCCTGTTCTAAGTTCACCTGCCTGCTTAGAAGCACTTGTACTGTTCTATTAAAATATATACAATGGCTAATTGTCTTTTAAATGTAATTTTGTTATTGAAGTTATAAATAGCGCCTTCATTTTTTTTCCTTTTCCGTTCAATGTTGAGGCTTATGCTTGCAATAAAAAATAACAAAATGTAACTGTTGCAACATCTTAGCAACTCCAGACCAACTGCTACAAAGTGTCTAACTGCAGACCAATGTTTTGAGCATCTCTAAGTGCTGAATGGCATGTCTCTTGGTTGTGAAGAACCACATGTTCGACTACCATACGATGCTGGAGAATAACCATGGAGTAAAGATTCCCAACTCTGGGCCTTATTTAGAGTTTGGCGACAGGCTACTCATCGAAATAAACTCGAAATAAGGCCCTCTGGCCCAACAAGGGAACTTTGTATTTAAAGGGCCAGATAGCTGTAGGAAGATCTTGCATGACTACGTACATGCCTCACATCAATTTGTGGTCCCATCCTTATTAACTTATCGTTTCTTTCTCTTCTTGAATTATAGTTTCTCTCTTAATTTCCCATTTGTTTCATGTATGTCTTGTGTCTCTGTTATCTACCTTGTCGCATTTAGTACAACCCATTCACACTTCTCTCTCTTTTCACTTATCCATCCCTATAACTTCAGATTTCTTACACCAATAAGTCTGTCTCTTTTGATCAAGTTCACAAAGCTAAGTTATAAAGTCAGAACTTTACTACAGTTTCCTCCAACTTGAGAAGGCTTCCAACTTTTTATGAATTCCCAAAGAATATTAGGCTAGTTCTGTAAATCTGTGACAACCGTACATATTCATATGTATTCTAACTTTGCAAGGTTTACCTATGCAAATTTTCCAATGGTCAGGAGTTTCCCTATGGCGAAGACCATTACATTACACCTCCATTAAATGTGGAGTCGTTCCCTTCCCACTTTTACATGGCACTTACTGACTCTTTTAGGGGTAAATGTGTGTGTATTTTTAGGATGTGAACTTACCTGCAAAACTTTATAGATACCCACAAAGTTTACGGTGTTTTTAAGGGTCACGCCACCTCATAACATCCTCCTGGGCTACTGGCAGAGTTTCCACATTTGTTAGTACAATTTAGCATTGTAACATTTTAAATTTCACCAATCTTGATTCTGTGGCTCAGGATGAAGAATTTCCTATTACAAATGTTTTTTTGGCACAACTGAGTTCCAATTAGGGGCAAAAAATGTTTGTGAGTCAGGTCATTAGCCGAAATGTTATGCCCCTCTTTTCTATCCCTTTATTCCTCCTTTATACTCCTTTCCACATCCTGATCTTGCTGCTGTCTGTCCCCTTTCTGTCTCACTCCTCATGTACTGTGTACCCTTTCTCATAAGAAAATCTGCCTGTGTGTATTGAAGGCAGTGGATTTCATTATGCGCACTTTGTTGGTGGTTGGGTGATCATGTATATCAACCCATTGAAGGCATGTGGGGAGAGGAGTTGGCCTAACGGCTAGGGTGGTCTACCTCGAATCTGTGGAATTAGATTCGAGTCTCGGCAATGACCCTCCTGTGATTCTGGGCAAATCACTTATTCTCCTCGTGCCGAACAAAAATGAATGTGTCCTCATGTAATGCAACTGGTGCTACGTGAAGCGCTGTGATACCCGATTCGGTTCAAGTTCGCGCTATATAAAATTCTGTAATATAAAAAAATAAGGTACATATATCCTCTAGTTGAACATCACTAACACCTAGCACAGAAAGTTCCCCAGAGTTTGAAAAAAAAAGTTTGGTAGTTTTTTATAGTGCGAACTAAACCCGAGACATCGGGTATCAGAGGGCCATATTATCAAGGAACGGCGATAACAGTATCGCCGCTTTAGCGGCAGGAAACTGCCGCTAAAGCGGCGATAATGGGCTTGGTGATATGCACTTGTAAATTCCTATAGAAGCCCCGGTTCTGGTGTGAACCTGGGCTTCTATGGGAATTCACAAGGGCATATTATCAAGCCCATTATCGCCACTTTAGCGGCAGTTTCCTGCCGCTAAAGTGGCGATAATGTTATCGCCGTTCCTTGATAATATGGCCCAGAGTGCTTTACATGAGCACCAGTTTCGTTACAGATGAACACATTCATTTTTGTTAGGCACGGGGAGATTAAGTGATTTGCCCAGAATCACAGGATGTTGAGCGTCATTGCAGAGACTTGAACCAGGTTCCCCAACTCCGATGTCGACCTCTCTAGCTGTAAGGCAGAGGTATTCAAACTGTGGGTCGCGGCCCCCAAGGGGGCCGTGGAGTCTTGGGAAGGGGGTTGAGCATTTCCAGGCCTTGTTTCTGCCTGGAATCCAGAACTTGTACTCACGGCCCAGGACGCTTCATTGTGATCTTTAAACTGCTTCAGCTTCAGTTAATTTTTTTGAGTGGTAGTACTAAGAGTTTTACAACTGGGCTGTGAACTGCATGCTTTTAATCATAATTGTATTTACACCGCGCTTAGTACCCCTGAGGAGGTGTTGAAGGGATATTTATGCAAAAAAAAAAATGCATTACTTATAGTCATGTGATACTAAAATCAACATTTTGAAAGCTCCATTTTATCCTAAAACAATTTGCACAGTTTGTAGCAGTCTATCTTTTAATGTGTGTAATGCAAGCATAAAATAATGACTTATGCATTCAAAGTGCTTCCAGTCACAGGCTGTGACCTTGTAGTATTAAAAATACACAAGTCACTATTCTCCTCAACACCAACAAAATATAATTCTGTGGCTCTCTGGTTATACGTAGACCTCTACAGTGCATTAACTAATAGAGGTTTCATAATGTACTACAGTGCATTTCCCTCTGAGTAACAACTTTAAAAAAAAAGATTTTTCATTTAAGCTACCCATTATTTTATATGTAGCTAACTGATGGTGAAAAACCTAAAGAACTAACAAAGTATTTTGGGGCTTGCGCAGCCGGAGCGTCACTTTTTTTGAAGCTCCGGCGGCACAAGCATCTCAATCATATCTATGAGGCAGCGCAAAGTCACTCTGCGTGGCTATGCATAGCCTCATAGATATGGTGTAAAACAAAGCAGTGCAAGTCGCTGCGTTGCCTTACTCTATGTCAAGTAGGCGTTCCATGGGCATTGCGATGGGTGGATTTTGACGCTGCCCCAGATTTACAAAACCATGTAAACCTGGGGCAGCTGCAAAACCTTACTCCTCCCCATAGCAGGGGAAATGAGGAGATTTTTTTTCATTTCCCCACGTTATTTCCTCTTTCCATGTGTGCTGCATTGTGCAGCACACATAGAAAGAGGAAAACCCCTCTCTGGATTGTTTTTGTGCAGAAAGGTGCCCCTTCCTGCACAAAAACAATCCTGCCTACATTGGCGTTAGACAGCAATTTGTGCACCAACGCAGGGGGAAAGGACAGGAGAGCACCACATTTCATAAATAAGGTGCATTTCTGCCCTTTCACATTGGCGAAGGGCAGAGCAGCAAGAAGGCTTGCGGCGCTGCCCTACACCAATTCCTCATAAATGAGACCCTTTGTTCTTAGCCACACCTTTGACCGTGCCCCCACGCTCACTGAGCTTTGGTTTGCTAAACACTGTTTAATATTATTTCCCCACCGTAAAACTAATTTGCAGTATGAATTGGGGGTGTTTATTGCTGTCGATAGTTGTCAAAGAAGATGAGCATCAAGTTCTAGAATTTTTTTTCAGGATGGTGTCTTTAAACCTAAACAATTTTGACACGGGGGTCTCCGCATCAAAGAGTTTGAAGACCTCTGCTGTAAGGTCACATCCTCTCTCCAAAAGATTAAACAAAGAAAGTATTTGTGTCGCAACTTTGGGTGGTTTAAACCAAGCCTCAAGCGTACGCTGAGGGAAGTGCTGGGGGTTGCAAGGATTAACAAAGGAAACAAGCAGTACACTTAACAGAACAAATAATCCAAGGTAACATCTCGATAAATAGTCAATAGGAAAGATAAAATATTGGTGAAGCAGTCCCTATTAACCGAATGGTTTGTGGCTACCGTTTGCTTCAGATTTGGGATTTTGGAATCATAGCAAAGCACATTTCGCTATATTGTGGTCTCGAAATGGGAATCTAGTCGCGCCCCTTCCCGGTGCCTTTCCTTTTAATTATTCTCCCCTCCTTTGTTTGTTCTCCATGTATTGTGCACTGTAAGTATTTTCGTGTTAGTCCTGCTAAGGTACAGCGGTGGCTGGCTGCCTGTTACTGTCTGAGGCAGAATGAAAGAGAATGAGAAAGTGTGTGTGTGTGTGTGTGTGTGTGTGAGGCGCAGGCAGAAACGCATCAGCGCTTTTAACCTATGTGCACTGTACCCATTTAGCTTAGTCACGTTAAGACTGGATCATGTGACGCTTGGTCATATTTGGACAGATCGTCAATTTCAAACCATCCCCACCAGAGAAGGCAAGCCAGAGGTTCCGAGCAAAGGACTAAACAGGATAAGGACAACCGCCTTAGCTACCCCTGATCAATTCTCTTGGGCCCCTGAGGGGCCACAGCATGAAACCCTTCACCTCAGCCCTCTTATTCCCCCACAGTTTAGAGATGCAGTCTTAATGCAGGTTGTGAGTAACCCTGCCCTGCGAGTTTCTCCACTAGCCATGTTTCCTAGCACTGCCCATGGGCTGTAACACGAAATTCATCATTGTAAGGATGGTACTCATATAGGACATGAAGGCATAGACGACAGTGACCTATGTAACAGCCTGCGGACCCCCAAACACATCACACTAGAACGCATCGCAGCACAACTTACTGTATCTTACTCCCTCCCTCATTCCCCTTTCCTCTTCCCTGTTCTTCACCAATTAGGACTTTATACGTTCTGCCTGACGCATCTTTCTCTTTTCCTGGCCCCTTTCTGCACCCCTATTTGCTCTCCTTCCTTGTGGCCCCTCTCACTTTTTTGCTTCACACACCTTCTTATTCACCTTTAAATGCTCTTGTTGGGACGGGAGTGCCTCCTGCATGATGCGCAGCTATGTCGCCTGCATCGCATTCTCAATCTGTGGTGTGGGATTGTGGCCTTGGCACACATTAATCTAGCCTGTGTGTGAAACCCTACACCTGTAATTGATTACCACGGGTTCTAGACATTAGCAGTGCCCCCTCCGCTGAGGCGGAGGAGCGTCGCCCCACTGCTTCAACTGCAAGCTCATACAAAAAAATAATATTAGAATAACTTTCCGTTATTATCATTTTATTTTTTGTACTGAGCTTGCAGTTGAAGCCAGGTTGTTAGGGTGGGCGGGGCGGGGCTCCCCTCGTCACAGGGAGGATGAGACCGTGTGGCGGGCCGTCTCGGGCCGGCCAGTCCGTCATGCACACTTTCCATGTTTTCCACGGACTGTATTGTACAGTCTGGGTGGGGAATATGCCCAGCCCCCCAGTCCCTCTCTGAGCGCTGAACCACGGCGCTCAGACCAATCACAACGCTTCTGTAAGGCAGCATCGCGATTGGCCAGGGGATTCCGGGAGGCTGTGTGCTTCCTGCTGCAGAGAGGACAGAGGAGTGGCAGCAGCTGGCAGTTGGCAGTATTCAGGTAAGTGTTTTTTTATTTTTTATTTTCCCCTCCCTGCCCCAGCACCCCCGTTCAGCAGCAGCCGCTACTGTCTAGACTTGCTCTAACCGTGGAAAAGTAAGCAATGCATAGTGACTAAGAACTACTGTTCCTCTTATGGGGTTCATGCAGCGTACCGTGTTTTCTATGTGATTATCGTGACCAGGCCTTCTCTAGGTGAGTCGTGTGAATGTCAGCCTACCGGCCCATTCGTCTAAAAGCTCCGCGGCTCTGAGCAGGAAGATCCTGAGCACTGAACCTGCGCACGGGCTAGTATGCAGTACACGTGTCTCTGAATGAGCCGGAGTGCCATGGCCCTGGCCTTGGCATGTGTTCAAGACAGAGGTGGGGTTGCTCGCCTCGGTTGGCAGAAGTGCATTGCTGACATTCCTGAGACAGAAGGGGGGATAACCATACATTGAAGCGAGGAAACAGGATCTAGGCTTTCTCTTAAAAGTTGCACGGGTCCATTCTGGACCAGATGGCTATTTATTAGCTCCCCCTACTTCTCCTGTAATTTGGGGTGAAGTTGAGGACTGCAGGTCTGGTGTCAGGGATGAAGGGCTCCTACGAAGGGGAGCAGTCCTTTGTCTCTTCCTGATCTCTGACAAAAGTGGTTGTGGATAGCCATGATGAGGCCTGCTTACAACTCTTGTGTACATCCATGGCGCTCCTGCCGGAGACTGCGCATCACTTGAAGGCTGGGTCAGGTACATGGCCTGTCTGAGACACACGTTTGCCTCCTCATTCATTTTCTCTTCCGCTCACTTCAGTTCCTCCTTTTTCTCCCACCTTTACCCCTCACTTACCAGCCCCCTCCCCCTTTTCCTCTCCTGTCCTTTTCTACCTCTCCTTTCTTCTCGCTACCGAGCACCAGACCGCCCGCCCCATCACCCCCCACTCACAATAAACCACATTCTGATAGTTCTTTAGTAAAATAATTTGCATTTCTCTCCTGTTTGTTAGTAAGGACCTGGCAAAACGCTGATGTCAGAACAGCAACAATGTTTCCACAGATCAAGGTTTTTAGTCATTCTACGAATCGCAGGAGTTCCTCCCTTTCAGGGCTCAGGTGTAACTCGTCGGATCAAAAAATAATGCCTGAAAGCCGAGGAAAGCTGTTTTGTACATTTCGTCAAATCGGATGCAAGGAAAACAGAAATAGGAGCGAAGTCATCATTTTAAGGGACTGCGAGTTTTGCTGGCTTAATGGCTCTCCTCTTGTCTTCAGCCCCTGAGGGCTGCTGATATGGCCATCTAATATTACCTACATATCCAGACAGTAGACAGCAAAATCGGTTTCACTTCATCATCTATTTACATCAAGAAGAGGGAAGAAGTGCACTTTCAGGATTTCAGAGAGCGCCGCACTATCCATGCCAGCACTTTTTATCAGCTGTGTACACCCCTCATTTGGACAATGCTAGGCCTTTCCTGGGTGGCCACTGCAGCCGGCTCCGCCCATTGGCCCTGCTATCCCCATCTAGCACAGGACCAGCGGGGCTACTAACCATTCTACTCCAGAAGTGCGGCAATTCAGACTTTTCCGGGCAGCCCAAAGCTATAAGAACGGCGTAGGTCGCAGATATTATTCATCTTAATGAATGTTCACTTATTGAAAACTGTTCTTGTGCTCATATCAAAATTCGACGGACAGCACACCGTGTGGTGGACTGTCGTCGGTAACGGTGTTGAGAATTAAGTGCTGGTGCCGAGCACCGAAAACCACCGGCGAAAACGAATCACTTCTCTAAGATTTTGTATACATTACAACTTTATTTTACATACCCACCTCCTTAGCAACACCAGAACTGTGTTCATAGCTAGCTTGCAGAAACAAGAAGCACAGGCATTGACAAAGCCAAGGGTTTGACATGTATATGACATTTGTGTGGTGCAGGCAGACATGCATTCACACGCATAGAAGTATAGTGGCTGGTGTTTCACAAATGTCCTCTTGCATGCTTTGCTCATGTTGAGTGAAATATATAAAGGTAGCCATGCTTTTAAAGAACACTCTGCTTCTCACTGAACACGCCTGTACCTATAATTCAATTTCTTAGGCATCCCGGAAGGAACTCCTAAGTGCACTTACACTTGTTCCAGGAAACAGTTTTAGGATAAGCTTCCTGAGGTTGCACTGAAAATACAAGCAACATATCACAATGTGGCTTTAATGATGGTGACACAAGTTTAATCAGAGGCAAGACTAAAGCTTGACAGGATTGAAACATTTCTGTATTTCAAACACCGTGCAGCAAGTAGAGCTGACGTGATCCCAAAGCTGTACCCCGAGGTGCAGGGCAGATGCTAGGTAAACACATTCAGCTCTTACATTAGAAGACCATATAGTAAGGAGAAATGCTCACCCAAGCAGTTAACACCTTGGCAACAAAGTAGTGATAGAAGAAAAGACAAATGGCATTTTATTTACTCTCAAAATAAGAAAACCAATACTATTCCGAGTCCTTTTTAGGTCTCGCCTGACCCAGCGCATGCGCTGGTCTGGCGAGACTTATTGAGAGGGCTCCAAAAAGTGCTAGTATTTAGTTATGCAACTGTTGCATGGCTAAACACTTATAAGGTCCCAAAGGCGAGACCTATTGGCTATGCCAATGCTTGTTCTACAACCCACTCGTTTAATGGCTGCCGAAGGGCCGCTTTGCATAGCCAATAGGTCTCACTTTTGGGACCTTATAAGTATTTAGTTATGCAACTGTTGCATGGCTAAACACTTATAGGGTCCCAAAGGCGAGACCTATTGGCTATGCCAATGCTTGTTCTACAACCCACTCGTTTAATGGCTCAATCGCACTGAATGAGAGAGGGAAGGGCAGCACATGACTTGGAGTGGGGAAAGGAATTAAGGGGAGAATCCGGCATAGCTTCCAGTTAAACAAGCATTGGCATAGCCAATAGGTCTCGCTTTTGGGACCTTATAAGTGTTTAGCCATGCAACAGTTGCATAACTAAATGCTTATAAGGTCCCAAAAGCGAGATCTATTGGCTATTCCAAGCGGCCGTGCCGCCGCAAAAGTGATCGCGATCAAACATCAAAGCGGCCGTGCCGCCGCGAAAGTGAAAGTAATCGCGGTAAAGCGCGGCGCGCACGCCCGCGCACATGCACTGCAGCTCTAGGCTGGCCTGGTAGCACTTTTTGGAGCCCTCTCAATAAGTCTCGCCAGACCAGCGCATGCCCTGGGTCAGGCGAGACCTAAAAAGGGTTAGGGCTGCCTACCCTGGCTTAGGGCCATGCCCCCACCGCAAAAGAGGCAATACAGTCCTTCTGTCCCACCAGATAGGCAGATTGGGAGGTTTGCCCCCAAACTCCTCGCACCAGAGGAGTAGAAAAGCCTACTAGACAGCAGGAATTTTATACTGACCCCCCAAAAAAGGGGTGGTGGTGGGCCACCGGACATCGGGCTATACTTCAACATCCCTTGTGGGGCGATAAAAGTATTTATTTTCCCCTGGGGAGGGCAGATAGGTTTGCCTCGACTGGGGTTTACCCATAGTCTGCCCACGCGGAGGTAGAAGGCACACCAACACCAGGGATTGTACACTGGCACAAAATCAAAGGGCTGAGGATGGCACATCTGGCATTGGGCGATGCCTCCACCCGTGAAGTGGCAATACAGCATTTCTGCCTACTCTGAGAGGCAGATTGGGGATTCCACCTATCTGCCTCCATTACCAGCATGTCAGACAGCCCACTAGGACCCATGGATTTAAAAAATGGTAGTATAAAAAAGGGATGGAGGCAGCCCACTCTGGCATTGAGCCATACCCTCACCCCAGAAGGGAAAAAAGAGTCTTATGTCCCCCTTCCCCAAGGGTCAGAAAGGAGGTTTGCCCTGATTGGGGGTTTACTCATAATCTAACTCTCAGTGATCAGAAACTCCACTAGACATCAGGGATTTTACAGATCAAAAACAAAGACCTTGTGAAGCCTCTGGTTTGTTCCATTCCTGTTGCAAGCATTAGGGACAGCAACACAAGTGGGATAACATTTGTACTGGGAGAGGTTGGTAGGAATTTTGTGGATGGCAACAGCTTTCGTAGCTTTTCCTCACAGAAATGTGTGTTTTAGCCAAAGTTTACGGTTTGCAAGGACTTCTGGGTAAAAAGAGTTATGGGATCCTCAGGAGCTACACCACCCTGAACTGTCCTGTGTGTTTAGTCTTCAGAAATATCTGGGTTTGGTATGTTTCCAGGGTGGGCGCCCAAGCCAGGTACCTAATTATGTTGGTATTCACATCACAGAAAAAGAGTTGTTTTGATTGTTAAAATGAGATGTCTCCATGTCTCATTTTGTGTTGTTTTGTGTCACAGGTGTTAGGCTCATCCACATAAGTACAGCATTGTTCTTATCAGAAGACGTATGGAAACCCATGGTAGTAGGAGTTGTGTGGCTCCCTGCAGTTTTTTGAGCTTTCACCTCACAGAAATGCATGAAAATGCAGGGTGTTTGCCAAAGTTTGTGGTTTGCAAAGCATTCTGGGTAAAAATAAAACTTTGAGGGATCCACAGGAGTCATTTTTCTCTGAACATCCTGAGGTTTCTAGTTTTTAGAAATGTCTAAGTTTGATAGGGTTCCGTGGGTCATGACCGAGCCAAGACTCAAATTCTTTAGCTACCCCCTTTGCAAAAAGGGGCTGGTTTTGGTTAGTAAATTGGTATGCTTTCTTTTCTCCACATGGGGTGTGGGGTGTCATGGGTGTTAAGCAAGCCATGGAAGTGGGGTTCCATTTTTATTGGAAGACTGGTTTGTAGGAAGTTTGTGAATCCCTACAATTTTCAGAACTTTCCCTCACACAAGTATGAGGAAAAGTAATGTTTGTAACCTAAAGTTGAGGTTTGCAAGGCCTTCTGAGTAAACGGACATCATGGGATCCATGAAAGTCACACGACCCTGAACTCCCCTTGGTATCTCGGTTTAGTAGGTATCATTGGTTGGCGGCTGAGCAAGGCTCCAAATTCCACAGTTCCCCACTTTGTAAAAAAAAGGCATAGATTTTGCTGGATGAAATCTGGCGGTGGGCCCAGCCACACCAGTGGGGCACTGTTTTTATCAGAAGATATTTAGAATGCTATGTGGTAGGAATTGTATGGATCCCCAAAGTTTCTGCAACCTTCCTTCACAGAAATGTGAGGAAAATGTGTATTTTAGCCAAAGTTTAAGGTTTGTAGTTACTTCTGGGTAAAAAAGGCATACTGGTATCCATCCAAGTCAGACCACTGTGAACTCCCATTCTTTTTCAGAAATATGTGGGTTTGGTAGTTTAGCATGGCTCGCAGCCGAGCCAGGGTTCAAATTCCATAGCAACCCATGAAACCCAGAAAATGTTGGTTTAAATCAGTGAAATGGGATTTCGGCACAACTTGTTTTGAAGTGTTTTTATGCCATGGGTGCTAGGCCCAGCCACACAAGAGTGGGGCACCATTTGTATCGGAAGATGCTGGTTGGCAGAAATGTTGTCGATCTCTGCAGCTTCCGGAATTTTCCCTCAGAAAAAATATGAGAGAAAAAATGTGTTTCTAGCCATAATTTGAGGTTTGCAAAGCCTTCCGGATAAATACAATCATGGATCCACTCAAGTCACACCACACTGGAATCCCGGTGGTGTCTAGTTTTCATAAATGTATATTCCAGGGTGGTACCCCACATTGATTGACCAAATCGTGTTTTTTCTCCATCAGATTTTTTAATGTCTCCTCGCCTTATTTCGGAGTATTTTATGTCATGGGCTCTAGGTCAGTCACACAGGTGAATTGCCATTTTTTATTGGGAACATTTGATGGTAGGACGTTTGTGGATCTCTGCTAGCTCACAACTTTCTTTCACATAAATGTGAGAAAAATCTGTGCTTTAGCCAAGGAAAAGGTTGTCAAGGCTTTCTGGGGAAAAAGTGGTGTCTCGCGGCCGTTTGACCCAACCACACAAGTGGTTTGCCAGTTTTATTGTAGAATGATTGGGAATTCTGGATGGTAGGAATTTTGTGGATTCCTGCAGTTTCTGGAACTTTTCCTCACCGTAATGTGAGGAAAATGTATGTTTCTACCCAAAGTTTAGGTTTGAAAGTCCTTCTGGGCAAAAAAAGTAAGGGGGATTCATACAGAATACATGCACTAAGAAAAACTAATTATAAGAACTGAAAAAATAAAGGTTACATTACGCTACACTGGACTCTCTTTGGTATCTATTTTTCAAAAATGTCTGGGTTTAGTAGGTTTCCTGGGTCGAGGCTGGGCTAGGGTCCAAATTCTTCAGTTACTTACATTACCAAACTGGGTGATTTTTCTGTCAGATTGTTTGATGTCCCAACATTGTGTTTTAGAGCATCTGGTGTTGCAAGCACTAGGCCCAGTCACACAAGTGCAGTACCATTTATATAAATAATGGCGACCAGAGGGTTGAGGCAAAAAGCTTGTCAATGCAATGTGTGGGAGGTAAAAAAAAAAGGTGCAGGAAACCAAGGAGTACACCCCTCTCTACTCCATAATTTGGAAACGAATCCAAAAGAACATGAGACACAAAGTGGTTCCGCACACAACAATATCAAAGTCTTTAGAAATCTATTGAATTACAGTATATGTATACACATAGATGACTTTCCAGATGTCGTTTCTTTTTTTCCCAAAAGTTCTTTATTGATATGTTTTTCAGATTGAATCAAATCATGCAGTTAAAATTCAGTAGCCAACGCATTTCGTCCCAAATGGGACTTCTTCAGGGCTCCACTGTATAAATCATACATCCAGGTTCAGAATCCTCTTTCAATATTGCTCTTGTTCTGTAGTCACACAATTTGTATAGTGTGTTGTCTGTTCACGCGGCTTGGTAACCATGACTCCGTCAATACGTCTGCTTCACTGACCCATTTGGGACGAAACGTGTCGGCAGCAGGATTTTAACTGCATGATTTGATTCAATCTGAAAAACATCTCAGTAAAGAACTTTTTGAAAAAAAAGAAACAACATTAGGAAAGTCTTCTATGTGTATACATATACTGTAATTCAATCGATTTCTAAAGACTTTGCTATTGTTGTGTGCAGAACCACTTTGTGTCTTATACCATTTATATTAGGTGAAGTATGGGAATGCTGAGTGGTAGTGAATTTGTGGATTCCCTCTGCTTCCATAACTTTCTCTAACAGAAATGTGAGGAAACTTTGTGTTGTAAGACAAAGTTTGAAAATTGCAATGGGTCTCACATTTGGGAGAGTTAGAGCTATTGGTGTTGTAAATGACAATGTTTTTAACCTATGTGTTTTGGTTTGGAGTGTGGTGGATGTATGTGGTGTGGAGTGGAATTATGCAGGTTGTATTGGAACTGTTAGCTGTGGAACTGTGTGGGGTGGAATTGTGTGGTGTGGAGGATATTTGTGCAGTAAATAGGGGTGAGATCTGCACAGAATAGATAGGAAGGAAGATAGAGAGGGTAGGTTGTTTTTGCAGGAAGTGATGAATGAACTCGAGACAGAGGAGCAGAAAGAGTGTGTGAGAAAGAGAGGGAGAGCAGGCCACAGACGCATGAAGAGGGAGGGCCAGTGTACGCAGAAGACTCCTTAAGAAGAGGAGGAGAGCATGGGTTTGAGGAATGGAAACCTTGAAAAGGCACAGGAAAGAAACTGTGCTTCGGGGAGTGGGAACGGGACAGGCGATAAGGGAAATAGTTATAATTTCTAAACAAATTACCTGTTCCAGCACTGCAGCCTGCCTCGGTGCTCCTCTTCTCTCCTGATGGTGTCCCAGCAGACCCTGGGGCACCAGCAGAGACTCCCCACCCAATCCCGTTGCTGCTCTCATTAGCATGAGAGCAGCACCAGGAGTGGTCTTTGCAGCTCAGACAGTGCCTGGGAGTCTGTGCCGTTTCTCCAACCTGACTGTGCAACACAGCTGGGTTAGAGAAACCTAAGTGCGACACTTTGGCCGCACTAAGACGACCGACCAAACCGTAATGTGCGCTTACAGTGTGCACTACTCCCCTGCTGGCTGTGACAACCACAAATACCCGCCCCGCCCCGTCCAGACTTGGCTTGCTCTAGAGGGAAAAGGGAAAAATAAAATGTTATTAAAACCAATTTAATACAATTGTTTCCCCCCGTTTCTCTCAGCTGGCACTCAGCAGGGGTAGAGGGAGGATGCTCTTCTGCCATAGCAGAGGAGACACCGCTGATCTAAGGGTGAATACAGAGGCTTTATTGCTATACTGAAGAATAGACCAATACCAGAGAGCATTTTAACAGTCATTTTAAGGGTGATTCTTATTCTGTGATGTTAACTTTATTGTATTGCTGCCATCTGCTCCTGCATGCTTGGCATTACTGTTTGAGAAATCTCCAATTGGTCTCCTAGAACTACTTTAAATTATAATTAAAATTTCAGGATGTATCTTTTGCTGTATGATTGATAGTATTCCACCCTTTTTATTGTTTTAATTAACTTAATAAAGTTTTTTTTATTCATTCATTCATTGCAGTAATTTGAAGGTAGTGAGTAAATTACAAATCTATAACTTTAGAGTTTCTAATGTTTGTGTAGTTTAAGTTGGGTTTGTATGGAAGGAAGAAATAACATTTTCCTAACTTTAACTTATTCTTAACCTTTGATTTTTTCATTAAATAGCAATGTTTTTTAATTTTTAATAAAAAATGTTTTCAAATCATACAGTTTACTGTTGCTGAGTGGAGAGTCTTTAAGTTGAGTGTAGTACAGTAGAGCGGAGGAGAGTGTCATAAAATGTACTGTTGTGCATTAGAGTGTAGTAGAGTGTAGTGGAGTTGAGTGAAATGTGGTACAATGGAGTGGCATATAGTGGTATAGTCTACACTGTAGTGGTGTAAAGTGGAATAACGTTGAGTTTAGTAGCATACAATCTACTAGCATAGAGTTGGGTGGCATATAGTGGAGTAACATAGAGTAGAGAGTTGTAGAGTGCTGTACCGTACAGTGGAATAGCATAGATTGTAAAAGCATAGAGAGTAGTGATGTTGAGTGGGGAGGCATATAATGCAGTGGTGTACAGTAAAGTATCATACAGTGGAATAAGATAGATTGCAGGGGTGTACATAGAGTAGAATACAGTAGAGTGTAGTGTTGTAGAGTGGAGTTGCGTACAGTGCAATAGCATACAGTAGTATACAGTGGAGGGGAATACTATGGAGTGGCATACTGTGGAGTAGTATAGAATGGAATTTTGGTATAGTATAATAGCATAGAATGCAGGGGTGTACATAGAGTAGAATACAGTAGAGTGTAGTGTTGTAGAGTGGAGTTGCGTACAGTGCAATAGCATACAGTAGTGTACAGTGGAGGGGCATACTATGGAGTGGCATACTGTGGAGTAGTATAGAATGGAATTTGGGTATAGTATAATAGCATAGAATACAGTGGTGTAGAGTGGAGTCTAGTAAAGGAGCGTGGGTTATGGTGGATTAGCGTAGAGTATAGAATGACGTTGAGGGGAGTGGCATAGAGTTTAATAGCACAGAGTGGAGTGGCATAGAGTGGAAAAGCATACGGTGGAGTGTGTTAATTGAAATGGACATAGTGTGAAAGTGTGTGAACGGATGTAGGAGTAATGTGGCAGGAATATACATTATGAGGTGTAAATGCTAATTGTTGGTTGAATGTGTGTATAGTGGAAGTAGTGTTAAAGTTTATATATTGAGCAGTGGTATACCGCTGTAAATTCACAGCATACCGCGGTACATGCAGATGAGAAGTCAGTTTACCAAAGGTAAAAGGCAGACATAGTTTTTAATCACAGTTTTGCTGCTTTCTGCATTTCGCTGCGTTCTGATTGAGGGCCTTAGATATCGGTATCAGGTTTTATTGTTGTTCACTACCTATTACCGCTTTGTTTACCTAGTAATAGAAAGAACATTCTATTTAGAATTTTCTATATAGAGTAGGGAGGACTGCACATTCTATGCATTTTCAATGTATTTTAAATGTTTATTTTTTTATTTTTTATTTTGGTTTTTGGTATTGCGGTGCTACTGAGGAAGTTTGGCAGTACTCTGTATTTTTGTGAAAAAATATAGAAAAACGTATAACTATTTCTTTGCCCCTAATACCACTTTACTGAGCTGGTAATAGGTTGGTGGGTAATAAAAATAAGGTATTTTGAGACTTTGAAAGGATCTTTAATTCCAAAGTCGAATTTGCATATATGTTTATTTTACAAGCAGCCTGCAAGACACCACAGTAGTGCACACTAAGAGGGTCATTAGGATGGCGGACGGACTTTGTCCGCCCGCTATCCTGTCGGAGAATGGGACCGCCCGCCATCGGTGCGGGGGTCCCATTGCAGACATTAGGATGCGCCTGCCACACTGGCGGGCACATCCTGCATTCCTGACATTGTGGCGGGTGGTGCTCTCAGCATAGCCCGCTGCAATGCCAGGAAGGCATGTCGTGCACTTCCATGTACAACGTGGCAGGCACCGCGCGGTGCCTACCATGTTGTGCATGGAACTGCAGGGGGGTACCATAGGTACCCCCCATGTGCACCCTCCACCCCCCAGAATCCCTGGGGGCCCGCTAAAAACCGCCTGCATTTCCGTGGCGGCGTTGGCACCACGGAAAGGTAGGTCCCCACCTGCATAGTAATATGGATGGCGGTGTCTACCAGCCACCATATAAACTGCTTTTCTGCCAGGTAGGCAATCGGGCGGATTGCCTACCGGCGGAAAACCGGCGGACGGTCTTCCTGTCCGCCGGGGTCCCCCCCTGCCATGGTAATGTGGTGGGGGGAATTTTGAAGCGGGCGGTGGTTTTTAGCGGGCGGATCGCCACCACCATACGGGCGGTGGCGATCCGCCCGCTATAAAAATGAGCCCCTAAGTGATTTAAATCTACTGGGCCTCTAAACCTACATGCTCTACCATATACTAGGGACCTATAGGTAGGTTGTTAGTACCAATTGTGATTATACCTAAATACCATGTACTTCTAATGAGAGCACAGGCCCTGGGTCTGGTTAGTAGAGTCCAAGGCACAGTCAGAGTCAGAAACCCAGCATCTAATGGTTGCATAAAGTGAAAGGACACTGCAAACAGGTCCTGATTTGTCACTGTAACCTACTTGATAATAGCCATGCAAAATTATTGGGGGAGTTGAAGTGGCAGATAGGGAGGTGACATTTCTGGGGAAACAAGAGATGGCTTGGGCCAATGGAGGGGGCGGGGGATTCTAGTTGTACACTTGCGCAAATACTGAGGCAAAATTGGCTAGAACCATACATATCAGATATTAAAAGTGCAGATGACAAGCTATTATATGACTCTCAGCACATAGTGAAGAGTTTCAAGTAGTATTATAAACAGCTATACGCTTCTCATGTAACTTATTCAAGGGAATATATAAGGAATTACCTAGGGGACCTAACCATGTCATGGGTGGGAAATATCAACAGGAAAGTGCTAATGGCAACATTTGACTCTAGAAGAGCCCCAAAACCCAATAAAAAGAAATGCAAGGCAGACACTCTCTGGGTACAGATGGTCTCACAACAAACATCTCTAAAGAAATGAATTGGCACCTCATGTAGTGATGTCAGAGGAGTCTGCTAATAGAAGTCCGCTTCCACCCACATTGAGGGCAGCCATGGTAGTTATGATTTTGAAGCCTGATAAGCCTGCAGATCTTTGCTCTTCCTGCAGATGCATTACTAAATAGTTACACAAAAAGTCTAGCCAAAAATTAAGCTAATCCTAGGTGCTAGTCAGCTCATTTTGGCATATGCCAATAATGTATAATTATTCAGACATTACTCTTTCACCCATCCATAAGATCCTTTGGTTTGGTGGATTCTCTGGACTAAAAATAAATTGGAGCAAGTCCTAAATCTTCCCAATGATTTACTCTGCACATTAGTGTGAACTGGAATTCCCTCTCCAGTGGATACAGGAATTAGTGCAATATCTGTGGATAATGGTTCACAAGGAGCCAGTGGAGGTGCTCTGCTGTAATTGTGGAACTACCATTAATAAGCTAGGAGACTGTGTCAAAAGGTGGGTTAAGCTTCTGCTGTCACTGACTGGCAAAATTGTCATCATGAAGATGGTGGTGCTTCCGAGAATGCTCTATTTCTTAATATCCCCATAGTTTTCACCCAAGCATTTGGTTTTTACCCTTAGAGGGTTGTTGATTCAACTGGTCTGGTAAGGCAGGCAGTCAAGGATCAAGTGGAGCATATTGGCGCTCCCATACAAATATGGAGGAATGTCAGCCCCAGATCTGGAGATATATTTTTATATAGCATAAGCCCATCATGCCCTTTATTGAATACCTGACACTCCACATCTGCAGCATTTAAAGTTTGAGGGAGATGACTGCACCCCTATGCTACTGGAGACAATGCTATTTTCTCCGGTCACTAAACCGTGTGCGGGCATTGATCCAGTCCAGCCAGCTAGGCATGCCTGGACCTCGTTGGCAGAACAAAGAAATGTTGAGTTACTTTACACACCAGAGATGTAGGTGCAATGGTGTGTATGGCTAATAATACTTTCAGAGGTGAATGTTGGTACACAGCTAAAAGAAAAAGAGTATTCATAAAGTGGGGGAGCTGTTTTGAGGCAGCATATTTACAACACTAGTACAAGTGAGTGACACTAAGGGCCTGATTATGATGTCCGTCAGAGTTGCCTCTGACCTCTGGTCGGAGGCTAACCGACACGGTCGGAGGCTTTTCGACCGACACGGTCGGTTTGGGGTCCGACCGCCTGTCTATGATGTTGGTGGTTGGAGAAAAAAACGTCCGGCCCTGCCGACGCGGTTCCGACCGTTTTTCGGAGTTTTCCACCCTGTCAGAACCGCACCATAATCACCTATGGACGGCATTTCCGCCACCAGATTACGATGTCAGTTTCTGACAGTCCATCCAACACAGAAAGGCTGTTTGAAAGTGACTTTGGGGGCCCCTACCAGGGCCCTCCTGCTTCCGCGACCTGTGGTTGATGGCCGAGGGGGTACAAAGGGCGCCCCCCTGTAAATCCCTGCACTGTGTGGTAGGCACCATTGGGTGCCTGCCACAGGGTGCAGGGTTTTCCACACACTCCCTCCATTTCTCTATGGGAGCCTGTGCTAAGGAAGGTGTATGGTCGTAACACTAGCTATCATATAGAAAAAGTAGTATGCGACCGAACAGTGTTCGGACGCATCGTGATCAGGCGATCTGAACCGCCAACCGGAGTTTGGTCGGTACCGAGACGGTGTTGGTCAGAGGGAACTCCGACCAACATCATAATCAGGCCTTATGTCTGATCTGATTGAGCTTGAAGCATTCCTATATTATAGGACGTGTAGTACACCAAAAGACACTCTGCCCAAATATCCCAGGGAGGCAGATTCAATTCCCATGCTGACGCATCTAGTACAAACAATAAGATATAAACATATCGATTTTGGCATGTACAGCAGGCTCGAAATGTTGAAGTGGCAAGTAGTGGTCAGGCATGCACACAAAGGGCACAGGACATAGAGTGGACTATCAGTGTCAAGCAATGGAAGTTCTGCTGTTCTGTGATTCAAAGGACCACTTTTACCAGCAGGCACAGACTCATTCACTTTAAATGTATCCTGTAGTTCTATTAAACCCAGACAGATTGTGGTGGAATGGTATGGCAGAGGTTACAAAATGCCAGAGTCATAACTACAAACCAGTGGACCATATGCACTTGACTTTGTGGTGCTCGGTATTCCGGGCATACTGGGGGGAAGCCTTTGCTAAGGTGGGAAATATGATGGGTAGCGTTTGGGACCCATCTTCAATGTAGCCTTGCTGTGCCATGTGCAAGCTGTCCCTAAGGCAGTGAGGAAGTACACTTAATTTGCTCTTCTGTTGGCAAAGTGGAGGGTGGTGATGAAATGGTGCAGAGGCTCGCTCCAGCGAATTCAAGACTGAGTGCATTTATATTGTAACAATGCAGCAGACAATTTTGGCCTAATGATGTCATCGTTACAATCAATGAGGAGGGAAATAGAAGCTGTAATCCATTTGGCTTCCAATGGTTAGTACAAAAAATCAGAGAGGGGGGACAATGGACCATTTGTCCTGTATAACCAGGGTCTTTGTTCGTGTGGGAACCATCATAAAAAGCCCTCATATCTGTACACAGGCGATTGACGGTATATCTTGATTCTCCGCCTTAGTGTACTGTTACAGCATCATCATTGGGTCTTTATATTTATATATATGCTGTCCTCCACCTAGAGGAAGACCAACTGGTTTGTCAGTAGTGTCCAGATATGAAAAGAGAGGGCGTGTACTAAAAGATCCAATTACTTCGCTTAAATGGGCTTCTCCTCTCTGGCCCTAAAATACAACAATTGCCTTATTTTGGAAAATGTTAATATACATATGGACAATGATAAAGATCCCCACTCTACCCATTTGCTGGAGACGATGCTTACATCTATCTCCTCAGCCACTCATGAAAAAGGTCATACCTTCAACCAAATCTTTCATAATTTTGACCTTTCAGCTAACTCGCCCCTTCCCATTACCTGGTCCGATCACTTCCTGATAAAATTTGATATCCCCATTGTGCCTCTGTCCCTCCGGTGATCACAGGGCAAATGGCTTCTAATGGCAGGGCATTCCTCAAAATAGACATCCCTAAGCTAGCTAATGCCCTTGACCGCTCTACAACAGAGTTGTCTAGCAATGTGGAGTTGGACGCACTTCGAATAGATTCCTGGCTTTGGACCAACATCAAGGCAGTGACCCCGGTTGTTACCCGTGCTTCCAAGAGGTCAGCTCTTTCGGCTCCCTGGTTTAGTGATCACCTCAGAGATAGAAAAAGGAATTGTAGGAAAAAGGAACGGAAATGGCGCAAATCCTACCTCCCTGAGGACAGTAAGGTTTATAAAGACTACTTAAAAACTTACCATACTTTAGTGCAAAGAGCCAAAATAAACTTCTTCCAAACCAAGATCGATGGCGCCCAAAATAAGAGTAAGGACATTTTTAGGATAACTAAATCCTTCACCTCGCCGATAGCCAGCTCCCAAGTAGGGCCTGGTACAGAAGAATGGTCTAAGCAGATCGCTCAATTTTTTCATGAAAAAATCTTTTGATCCAACAAGCTTTCTCTAACATCTCAGAGGCCGAGCTTAACCTCTACCATAGGGTAAACAGCAAATTTCTCATCTTGGAGCCCTCACCCTAACATGCTTTTCCGGAGCTTCAATTAGAAGACTCATTATCCCTTCTCCAAAGTATTAAGTCGGGTTCCCATACATATCCCAGCTAACATTCTTTCCCTAGTAGCCTCCAAGATTAACCCGACTGTACATCGGCTCTTTAATACCCCTCTTTCTACAGGTACTATGCCCAAACTATGGAAGCATGCAAAGATTCTTCCATTGATAAAAAAGACTAACGCTGATTCGATGGATCCTGCCAATTATAGGCCAATTTCCCTGCTTCCGGCCCTCTCCAAGGTTTTAGAGAAGCATGTAAATAAAGCCCTGCAAAAACACATTGAAGAGAGGAAGTTTATTCATGAATCTCAGTCCTGCTTTAGGGCAAATTTTTGCACGGAATCCGCTCTGCTGGAAGTGACAGAGTTCATTAGGGACAAGTTAGCGACGGAGGCAAGGCCGTTCTAACACTGCTTGTTCTGTCAGCGGCCTTCGATATGGTCCCACATGAGAGACTTAAAAACATCGGCCTGGGTGGGAGTGCCCTCACCTGGATGTCCTCCTATTTGGGTAATAAATCCTAAGACATCTGGCTTCCACTGTTCTCTTCTTCGGTTCCGGCCATCAATATAGGTATCCCTCAGGGTTCCATTCTCAGCCCTACCCTCTTTAATATTTATCTTTCTCCCCTGGCATCCATGGTAGAGGATGAGGGTGCCAAAATTGTTTCTTACGCTGACGACACTCAGCATATCTTCTCTTGTGATAAAGGCTCCGACTTTGATGGGCCTAAGATCAAGTCCTGCCTCACGAAGGTCTTCAATTGGCTTAAGGTCAATCAGCTCAAGTGTAATCCGGACAAAACAGAAGTTGTTTTCTTTGGAAAACCGGCAACCCTTGATTAGAGCTTCTAGTGGCCCAAGGATCTGCCGTCCCCGCCCACAGAAAAAGAGAAAGCTAAAAATTTAGGAATTGTCATTGACAGCACACTCTCGATGCGCTTTCAGATCCTTAATCTCACTGGCACATGCTTCGGTATACACCGAATGTTAAAGAAATTTCTGCCACTATTATCACTGGAGAGTAGAAGGCTTGTGGTGCAGGCTTTAGTGACATCAAAACTTGACTATGTCAACTGCCTGTACCTCGGTCTCCCCAAATCCTTGGCCCAGCGCCTGCAAGTGGTTCAAAACGCGGCAGCCAGAGTCATCCTATGATCAAAACCCAAATCTAGTATGACTCCGATTCTCAAATCTCTACATTGGCTCTGCATAAAAGAGCGAATAAACTTTAAAGCTGTGACCATCTTCTTTAAAGCATTCCACAAGGGTGGAGCTGGCTACTTAATCAAACGAGTGAACCATTATTCCACATCTAGACCCCTACGCTCTTCCAATGCGAACCTGGCAATTGTGCCCCAAATATGCCTTGTCTGCACTGAAGGTAGATTCTTTGGCTTTCTGGGAGCGAAACTGTGGAATAGCCTTCCGGAGTGTTTGAGGCTAAACACAGACCTACTTTCATTTAGAAAAAATCTAAAAACGTGGCTCTTTAATCAATAACTGGTTCCTTCCACTCTTTCTCCCTCCGCTGTTTATGCGCCAGGATACTCTAGTTTGAATAGCTGTGTGCTCTATTAAATACGGTATTTCATTTAATTTCATTTCAACTATTTATTAAAACAAACACAAGAGGAAGATGTAAATGCAGGAACAGATAGTAGTAAGGGGGATACTAGTGGATGATTGATAATGTATGGATACATGTCAGTAAGGATTATGACTATGTAATCTGCGGGAAAGAACTATGTGAGATACTGTATTGCCATAATAATGATGTCATGTTCTGCCAGTATTCATTAATGCTGCAAATATGTTATTGTTTTATTTTAATCAACAATAAAAATAATAAAATAGCAACTTTCATTTCTTAAATAAATGAATTGAAATTAATGTAATTCATACATTTTAACACTTTATATTACAATGCACTATGCAGAGCCTTTGAATGAATTGAGTGACACTCTATTTATTCCAAGGGTCTGCATATAACATAACTCTTGTGTATCCTGGTTTGTATGGACACAACGGGTAGCACCAATAAAACGTATTAGCCTCCCTGGCCACATTTTAAACTCTTATGTGTTCCAGCTCAACTATTCTATTGGCAGATAATAAAATATATAAAAAAACAACAACCTCAAAGAGCTCTAGTTGGAGCTCAATGTGGACACCAGAATTGAGATCTGTGAGGCTGGGTAAAGCCTTTAGTCTATTTTCATAAATACATCCTGGAAACATATTTAGAACTGTAGGAAATCCTAACTGCAATAATACATCAATATTTTTAATGATCAGATTTTTATTTGTGTATATATTGAATTCAGGATGTGTGCCAGAAATCCAGTCTTCTCGACCCACTCCACTTTGTGTGTTAACCTAACCAAGACGAAAACCTTGTTATTTCCTAAGAATAACAAGCAAGTCATAGGTGGCTCAATGACATGAATCTTAATAGCTTTAATCCTCAGCTTTCAACGAATGCCAAGTTGATTTGATTCAGCCAGGACACCAATCTCACCCTCAAGGAACACATTGTCAAAAAAATAAACACGGTCTGGTACCAGCATTCTCTTCTAAACTAAACTAAAACCATTTATTCCAGAAGGCACCTTCAGAACTGCTATGCAAGCCCTTATACTCCTGCATCCATAAGGTGGAAATGCCCTGCTCCATGGCCTCCTAGACTCAACATTGCCCCCACTTAAGGCCATTCTATGTGCTGCAGCACTTCTCATCCAAGAACTAAAGGGATGCCTGGAAATTACACATTTTTGCCAGGCATTAGCTAGTGGGTGTGAATGACTCCTGGGCATGCATTAACCACTGGGGTAAAAGTTCCTGGGGCCAACCCTACCCACTTTGGGCATTTTCCTAGTGGCGAAAGTCCTCAGCAACTCTCAACCTCAGCTCTGAGGGCTGGGTGTTTGTGTGGGGAGTGTACTATGTTAACCCTAGTGGCCTCCCAAATCAAACACTATAATCCTGTTTGGAGCAGCCACTGTACCCAAAATAAACCCAGAGACAGAAGTTTGATAGAACAAAAAGTAGGGATTTTCCAAAAACTAGACAGTGAATACATATGAACTGTTGTGACACCTTCTTTCCCTTCCTTTCAAGTATACCCCCAGTGTTATATGTAAAGCTCAGAGAGAAAGGTCTGGTAGAACAAAAGTAGGGTTTTCCATAAACCAGACAGTGGATACACTAGAACTGTTTTGGCATCCTGTTTCCCTTCCTTTCAAGTGTACTCCAAAGTGTTACATGTAAACCCAGCAGACTCGTCAAAGCATGGTTTGACATTCTGTCAGCATTTTTCAATATAATATGAAAAGGATGCCTACAGTTCCCAACCTGCATATTCTGGAAGTTTAAGAGGCGTCATCTCTGCCCATTCAGGTCAGTCTATTGGTTGCTCCAGGGAAGCATTTAATAACTTTTTCACACCCATTCAACGCTGATCCCTGACTGGCAGAGTGCAAGAGCAGATACAAATTAAACCGCCAGGAACTTCAGGCAGGGAAAAGGTAACTTTCTAAAATGTAACTTTTCCTAAATAGGTATTAAAAACATTCATTAAAAATCTGACTTCACCATCAGATTGGATTCTTAAAAGATATTAAAATCATTGTCCCATTCCTGAGACACAGTATTAGGATTTTAATCTGTGAACATGTTTTCTACGTAGGGCGGCTATGTCTGCTGCAGTGCAAACTAGCTTGTGGGTGCTAGCCACCGTAAGGACATTTAACTTTAAATTTCTACATGTCCAACTTTTATATACCATCACTGTGCCTTATTGACTACAAGGCATAAGGTGCTTGGACAAAATATTAAGTTTCAAATATCGTGGAGCATAAATATCTTCCAAAAAATATTGTTATTACAAAAATATAATGGGATTGAATATCATTGCCAAAAATTATTCTTTTTAGGTATATGATATATATTTCAAGAATATTGTTATTTTGAATATTGTTTTTTGGAATATAGTTGTAAAGCATATTTTCTAATTCATTTTTTATGTTTCAGCTACTATGTTATTTTAGGTGTTAGTATTGTCAGTATAAATGTTATTCGTTGTTTAAAATATAGCTTTTAATTTTAAGCATTTTAGTAATTATTTTTAAATTGAATTAATTATTTATAGTGTAGTAGTAGGATGCTGGGTTTGTTGGGAATTGGGTAATTAGTTAAATTAAAAATAATTTTAATTTAATGGTAATTGTTTTTCTAAATATGTTGATTTTAGTCAAGTTTATATTTTTAGAGAAATATTTTTATATGTTTTTAATTTTTTATATTTACATATTAGTTTCAAATATATTTTTCACTTGATTTTTTGTTTCCGATATTACTATATTTAAAAAAAATTGGAATAATAACAATATTATTGTAGGGTAAAAATTGTTTTTATTCCAAATTTAGCATACAGTATGAATAAATGTAACCAATTTTAATATGTTCATTCTAATATTTGAATTAGTTTACATTTCTTTGTTGGTTGTATATATGTTTGTTGATTTGTAATACATTTTACTCTTAATATTTAAAATTTAATATTTGAAAAAAAGGATATCTATTGTTGAGTTGAGAAAATAATTCCAGTTATTACCTAATTATTATATGACTTTTAAATAATAAAATACTTTGCATCCATTACTTTAAAGTCAATATGTATTAAGAAATTGATTTTTGTATCTGTTGCTCATTGATATTGTTGCCAATTATATTTTTACTTCACACTTTTGTAGTTTTCGTTATTAGTATAGAAGTACGCTATTTTTGCCAATGATATGTTTGACACAATATTTGTGTCACTAAATAGAAATGTACACGATATTGTGTCAGTGAACCAGTCTTACACAGGGGTGACTTATTAATGTTCAAAAGAGCAGTTTTGACTTCTCAAAAGGGTTCATTTTCATAGGTTGACTTGCTGTGTTTAAACTGCCACTGTCAAGCTATAATGGTTGACCTGAAGCCATGTTTCACACTGCCACTGTACTGGATGGCATAATGGGTGCTGCAGTCCACTGGTGGCTCTTACTGTCCCTGGGTACATTTTGTACCACATACTATGGACTTAAATATACCAATTAAGAATATGCCAATTCAACCATGCTTAAAGGAGGAGCACAGGCACTTTACCGCTGGGTAACAGAGTTATAGTGCACATAATTCTAAATCCAGCAGAAATATAGGGTTTAGCAAAAAGTGAAAAATATGGAGTGACCACGCAGAAAAGGAAGATTTCCTACAAAAACAAAGAAGTGTAAAAAAACAAAGCAACAGGACATTTCCTTTTATGCACTAAGAATCAGGAATAACATCAGTGTGTCCTTCAGGACCACCCCTGCACTGCTTGTTCCTCTTCAAGATATAGTTGAAGACACACCTCTTTAAATAACACTAAGGGTCTTATTACGATGTCGAGCGGACTTAAGTCCGCCAACACCGTCTCAGTCGCGGTACACATGGCAGGTACCATGACGCGCCTGCCATGTGGTGTAGAGATCAACAAGAGGGCACAATAAGTGCCCCCTCGTCCTCAAACCGGAGAGAGCGCACCAAAGGGGGCCTGCTGGGGACCCACAAACACGCTTTCCGAAATGGTTTCTATGTCGGACAGGCCGGCATGAAAACCATGTCAGAAATCGTGCATCGTAATCTCAAGGGCAAAAAGTTCCACCCTCGAGATTACTGGGCGGCTTCCGACTGGGCTCTCTGAACCCGTCAGAAGCCAGCCAGAATGACGGGTTGGTTTACTTTTCGACCACCTCCATCATAATCAGGCAGTCGTAAAGTAAACCGCAGGGCCGATTACTATATGGCCCTGAAGGCTCCAACAGACGGTCGCAGCTGTCACGGGCCCCATCGTAATTGGCCCCTAAGTTGCAGTGTAGTAACAATACACTGCTGTTCCAAGAATCCAGCTACCTCTTCAATCTCTTGTTGACTGTATGCTTGCATCAACCCTATACAGAGTACTGCTGCCCTGTGGCTAGGTTTTGTGCTACTACTACCATGTACATCATAAAAACATACAACATTTACACAGCTCTTGGTCATGAACAGGATGAACTCCTATTCAGAGCAGCCCAGACTGAGCTATAAAATTAGGGCAGGAAATATAATGTTATATGTTCATTTTATATATGTCTTGTAGACTCAAAAACAATAATGTCCTCTGAGGCTGTTCTCATGCTTTTAAAATGTATTCATGCATTGGCAGATTTGAGATTATAAACAGGTAGTACTCCTAAAATACATTTTCGAAAATCTCGTAATGTAGGAGTTTCATACACACAGCAGACATGTTGGAAAATAAGGTGCACGTCTATGGTTTAGGCTGAAGCCCACTAGCCCCAAAGGATATAGAAGCTCCACTTGTTATGTGATTGTAAAAAACGACTCCATCTGAAGGATAGAGCTGTGCTACAATTCAAGATGTGAGGGAATCTATTTTTACACTAGTTTCTCCCTGCAGCCTAGTGTCAAAATCTCATAACACAGGACTGAGAGTGTGATATTGCACCTATAATATAATTTAAAAGATAAGGAAATTGAGAGGAGAGACCGCAAGTAGAAGACATGAGCACAATGCTTTACTGTTCATTATACTTTATATAGCTATACAATACTGAAACAATATATTCATTTATATATGGTCCAATTCATGGAAGCCTGGTCTTTTCAAGGCATTTCAATAAATAATTGATCTTCTTATGTTCAAATATTAATGTGTATCAGTAAAAGTATGCCTTCTTTTTAGTTTCATTAGTTTTATAATAGTGGAAAACCAGTGTGAGAGATTTTTAGATGTTCATATTTTTTGCATCATTAGCAATAAGCAGAATGCATTTTCACATTTGATTTCACATATACACACTAATAAACTACTGTTGCCTTTGAAACACATTCTCTATGATCTGTAGTGTGTTTTCTGATATATGTTAATTAGTTCACAAATTTGAATCAAACACCATCTTTTCCAAGATGGAAGTCATCCCCGTCACTCATGTTTCCCTCCTGCTCACTTCTCTCCTTGCAATCTCCTCAGCACACAGACAAGCTGGCATGTACTAGTTTATTTTCACTGTAACTGTTATTCTTTTAATGATAGTCTTTCAGTCATAACTTGAAACATCTGCAAGGTCCTTCCGTTTGTCCACTGTGTTCTATTCATTCACAGAACAAGTTATTGTTAATGTATCAGGTTTTGTTGCAACATCTCCGGATGACATTAGCATAGACGGTGCTGAATAATTATTCATGTAGTAGGATAGTGTGTAGGCATTATGGCAATATGACATTTATATTTTCAAGTACTCTGATTTGCAGATGAAATGTTACATTTGCTCACACCACAGTGAGTCTGAAAATCCTGTAATTTCATATGCAAACATAAAGTACAAAAACCCTCGATTTTGGGGGTGAGCCAGAGGACTTTCTTGTTAGGATGCTGTCCATGTTTTATTTTACTAGGGATGCTGTCTTTGTTTCCGATGGTGTCCATGCTTCCAATGTTTTAACTCACTTGGGACTTAGAATTGTTTCTGAATTTTCCATCTCTCTGAATAGCTTACATTTTGAGCCTTAATGGCATTGACTCTGTATTGTTTTATTTTTAAATTCTGTAATAAAACATTTTAACTGATCTAGAACTCATATACACCAGCGATTTCAGTTGTGATTTCAGTAACATAGAAGGGGTCACACAAGCAACTGCGGACCCTTCTTTAATATCGTAGTGCCCTGGGGATGCAAAAAGCAGGTGCACACCAGTTGCACCCTTTGTGCGCTTTTTGTTAGACAGCCACAGATGAACTGATGTTTTTCACAACATCCTCCATGTGTTCAATTAAGCTCTCAATTTTGCAAGATGGGTTGACTTGCATTGCTTGGCACTCATGAAGTTAACAAACCTATGGCGGCATCAGCTAGGCAGAGGTTCAATATGATGTGTCGGGCAGACCTATTAGTTCCAACACATCACATATGAATAGAGTGGGTTTTGGGTCAGCTCTTTGCCCATAATTGGGTGGCTTTGTAGTCTATTTCACTCTCCTGCTTTTGACTCTGATGGCTTTAGTCCCTAGTGTAGTCTTTGTCCTAATCAGGAGCATTTTGGTCTCATTTCTGATTGGGTGACTTGTATGCAGCCGCTACATATAACATTTAGCACTCCGTGGAAAGGGATATGTTTCTGAGCTATCTCCCACCCATCTGCCAAATTAAGCTTTCTTTCTATCCCCCCCTAACAGCTCCTACTTCCCGATGCTGCTCCCCACTCTCTATGTGTTAAAATTATATATATATATTCACTGAAAAAACCCAGAGGTTTCAGGCCCATTATAGTTGGAAATTAGCATTTACAAAGCCTTAGAAATTCATAGAAAAAAACACAGGTTTCAGGGACGTTATAGTTAGTTGGACATTTCACTCATACAAAACCAGGGAAATTCGGCCGTTATAGTTAGTAGAGCTAACTATAAATCGCGCCTCCGCAATGCACTGCTGATGACATCACATATTACATCATTCATGACATGGTCAGTGACATCACTGATGACATCACTGATGACATCTCAAATGACATCACTGATGACATCATCCAGTGACTGTGTGTTTCTTTAAAGTTTAAATATGTTTTATATATATGCCAAGGTGAATTGAAGGATGAGTGGGTGTATAAGTGTCTGGATTGAGTAGGTGTGTGACTGACTGTTTAAGTGAGTGTTTAAATGTGTCTTACTGAATGCATGGTTTAGTGACTAAACTGTGTAAATGTCTGTTGTTGTATAAGCTGCTGCATGGGTTGGTCAGTAGCTACATGAGTGTCTATATGGGTTATCGATTGGTTGCCTGAGTATTTGTATGGGTTCCTGAGTGTGTGTGTGGGAGGTGTGTGACTCTGTGCATAGATGTGTGAGTGGTTGATTCACTGGGTGTATGTGTTCAACAATGCATGTAGAAAACCTGTATGGGTGGGTGACTGTGTGTATGGGTGTGTTGGTGAGTGAATGGATGTCTCAGTGGTACATGTCCAAGTAACTACATATGTAAAAGGTAGTGTATGTTAGAGTTGGAGTATATAAATGACTATACGTGAGAGTCAGTGATTGTGAGAGTAGCTGTATGGATGAGTGTGTACTTGTATCAGTGATTATATAAGAGAGTAAGTATGCGTTTGTTTCTGTATGAATAAGTGATGTGGTGTGTGAATAACTGTATAGGTGAGTAAATGGAAGTGTGATTGATTCTTAGCATTATTGACTAGGTGTGCCAGTAACTCTATGGATGAGTGGCAATTTGTGTGAGTGTCTGTATGGCTGTATGGCTGCATGTGATAGTGGCTGCATTGATAAGTGACTGCATGTATGAGTGACTGTATGAGTGAATGAGTGGACGTGTGTGTAGACCTAGCAATCAGTGAGTGGGTATGTAGTAACTAGTATTGGTGTGTCTATGGTTTCAAAAATGGTACTTTGTATTTTAGAGTGAGTGTATCAAAAGTTATATTACTTTGTGAAGAGGTGCATCAGATTATCACATGGATGATGTCATCAGTGATGTCATCAGTGATGTCACTGACCATGTCATGAATGATGTAATATGTGACGTCATCTGCAGTGCATTGCGGGGCCGCGAGTTATAGTTAGCTCTACTAACTATAACAGCCGAATTTCTCTGGTTTTGTATGAGTGAAATGTCCAACTAACTATAACGTCCCTGAGACCTGTGGTTTTTTCAGTGAATTTCAAAGGTTTTTTAAATGCTAATTTCTAACTATAACGGGCCTGAAACGTCTGGTTTTTTCAGTGAATTTCAAAGGTGTTTTTAATGTTAATTTCTAACTATAACGGGCCTGAAACCTATGTTTATTTTAGTGAATTTCAAAGGTTTTGAAAATGAGAATTTGTAAGTATAATGTGCATCAACCCTATGGTTTTTTAATTGACTACATATATATATATATTAAACAAAACTTGAGAATAATTTATAGTTTGGAAAACTATATTGATTGTTTAAAAAAAAAATTATTTCACAGAAGTTATGCACCCTACGCACACCCTACACGATGGCTGCGTGCACCTCACTACCATAAATTTTAGAATCTGCGCCGGGGTCGCGCCGGCATCGCACAGCAGTCGCAACTTCGTCGTAATTTGAAAAGTATGAAATACCATTAAAGAAATTATCAATAAATGTTTTGGTTATAGTGTTTGAATATTTTAATTTAGAAAACTATTTCTAAACTATTTTTTTCAGTATACTATTATCAATGTGAAATTTCACGAGTGCGCCGCGTATGTGCGTACCGTAAGCGGCCTCTCCCTGCACGTATTTCCTGGGTCGAGCAGGGATCGCGCCGGGGTCGCGACTTCGGCATATTTTGAAAGTGTGAAATCTCACTATATAAAGTTCAAATGTCAGATTTGTATAAACACTTTCAGCAATATCCTTTCTAAAATATTGGTATAAACATTTAATTATAGTTTATAATTATGTATACAATATTTCACAGGTGTGCGATGCGTAAGCGATGGGTGCGCGCACCCTACATGACGGTGTGGCAACAGGAAAAGAAAGAATATGATTGGTTTAAATCATTTTCATTTTATAACAGGGAGGTTCCATCCTTGTGATATTCCTCTTATTATTTGGCTACCTTAGAGAGAAGACCTGTTTGTTGATTCTCTCTTCTTTTCTACTTTTGTGCGTTTATTGATTTTATTTTTGGGAACACAATGGCTTCCAATGCTCAAACAATTGGCACCTTGGACTTAGAAGAGGAGGAAGAAATTGTTGAACCCTTCAAAAAGAGAAAGGAGAGTATTGTGTGGGCATTTTTTTCTGTTCCGAAGGGAGAAAAAAAGGTGAACGCCCGTAAAGTTACGTGCACCATATGCCAACGTATACTATCAAGAGGATCAGAGAAGAAGTATTCATGTGGAACCAGCAGCATGAAGAAGCATTTGGAAACTCTGCACCCAAATCACTTGGCTAGAGAAGAGAGGAGGAGACAGCTTGCTGAGGCGGCAGAACAAGATTCAAATGCCCCTTCTACGTCATCTCAGCAAGTTCCTACTGCGCCAAGGCCCCACATTGTTCCCATACTTTTTGAAGCTGCAATTATTTGCAAGAAGTGTGAGACAATACTCTGCATTGGAGATCAATGTCTCGATGTTATAACAGCTGCTATAAAAGCACATAAATGTTAATTCTTTTTTATAATATGCTCTTCTTTTTGTTAGCAGCTTGTTTGTTGTTTTTCATTTTTCTCTAATCTAAAATAATCTAAAACGCACAAAAAAGTAAAAAAAGGTTTAAAAAATACAAAAAATGTTTTAATTGTTTGAAAAAAACAAAAAACGGTTCTTACGGAACCACATCTTTGGTTAAAAAAGAAAAATTACCTGAGTGATTGCATGAGAGCGAGGACATTGTGTGGGTGATTGGAAAAGTGCATGGGTACTGCTTGGATGATTATATAAGTGTATCGGTATTGACTGGGAGATTGCATCAGTACAGAGGTAATGTATGGGTGATTGAAAGAATGCATCATGGCACCTGTGTAATTGGAGAACTGCATGGGTAGAGCACAGGTGATTGTAGCAGTGCATGCTTAGTGCCTGGGTTATTACATGAGTACATGGGTACTGACTGGATGATTAGAGTTCTGCAAGGAGAGTGCATGGCGAATTTATAAGTGCTAGGGTTTTGGTGGAGTGATTGGATAAGTACATGGTGCTGACTGGGTGATTGGAGGAGTGCATGGGCAGTGACAGGGAGATGGCTGGACTGCATGGGTAGTACTCAGGGGATTGTAGCAGTGCGTGAGTTAGTACCTGGGTCATTGTATGAGTGCATGGGTAGTGACTGGATGATTAGAGTGCTGCACAGAGAGTGCATGGTGAATTTATAAGTGTTTGGGTTTTGGCAGAGTGATTGGATAAGTACATGGTGCTGGCTGGTGATTGGAGGAGTGCATGGGCAGTGACAAGGAGATGGCTGGACTGCATGGGTAGTGCTCAGGGGATTGTAGCAGGGCCTGAGTTAGTGCCTGGGTCATTGTATAAGTGCATGGGTAGTGAGTGGATGATTAGAGGGCTGCAAGGAGAGTGCATGGTGAATTTATAAGTGCTTGGGTTTTGGCGGAGTGATTGGATAAGAACATGGTGCTGGCTGGGTGATTGGAGGAGTGCATGGGTAGTGACAGGGCGATGGCTGGACTGCATGGGTAGTGCTCAGGAGACTGTAGCAGTGCATGAGTAAGTGCATGGGTCATTGCATGAGTACATGGGTACTGACTGGATGATTAGAGTACTGCAAGGAGAGTGCATGGTGAATTTATAAGTGCTTGGTTTTTGGCGGAGTGATTGGATAAGTACATGGTGCTGTCTGGGTGATTGGAGGAGTGCATGGGTAGTGACAGGGAGATAGCTGGACTGCATGGGTAGTGCTCAGGTGATTGTAGCAGTACATGAGTTAGTGCCTGGGTTGAGGAAGACCCTTTGATGTCTCACCTATTGAGATTGCCTCCTCCCTATGTACAAGGTGCTAATGCACCCCCGTTGTTACAACCTGTTCAGTTACCTGTTGTCCCCCCACCTGTTCCGGTTCTTCAACATTTGCCCCTTCCGGTATAGCCACACCCACCTCTCGTGCCACCGATTCCTTTGTCTCCATCTCCTGAACCTCAATCTTCTTTGCCTTCGGCTCCCCTTATAACTGCCAGTTCCTCTCCTGTATCGCCTAATACCTTGTCCCCTGTCCTTATGTCTAATTCTCCTACTGTGCGCAAATGAATAACAGATACTGTCTCTGGCTTTTTGTCCCCTTTCTTTGGGACTCTGAACATGTCTCCGGCTTTCTCTCGAAGACAGTCTCGTAGTCAACTTCCAGATTCCGACGAACGGGTGGTATTGGACTCTCTCGCTCGCAAATGGATCGAGAAGGGTCCCCAGTATAGTGTAAAAGATATCATGATCACCTTTCATCAGTGGGATGCGCCCACGCAGAGATATGTATTTAATGTTATGTGTGACACCCTTGCTAAAGAATGGGAGGATATGGATTTGGGCTTACTTCCACAGGGTCTGTTGGATGGTCAGGCTAATTTCGATAAAGGACTCATTGTGGGTTCTAAGGTTGAGGACGCCGTAAGGACACTTGTTACTTTTAGGTCGTTGTTTTCTTCACAAACATTTCTTGATTCTGATCCTGCTGTTCGGCAGACATTGAAACATTACCCAATGAGAGAGGTTCCTCCGATATGGAGGGAAGAGGTTGCGCAAGCAGGTAATAATCCAGCTATTCCCGCTCACTTCCAGCGTATATGGGTACATGTGCCCTGGAAGAGATCTGATGTTTTGGCCCTCATACAATCTCTACCGGATCCCCGTAAAAACCCTGCTGGTTACTATAAAGAATTGTTCCAGACTGTTGATGCCTGTATTATGAATTTAGCCGATATTGACATGGTGATGGGAAATGTAGTCCCACAAGCGTTATGGACTCGGATTCGTAAAGAGGATCACGCTCAAGAATTGGGTGGTACATGGAATGCTATAACTGCCTCGGATAGAGCACAAGTGGGTGGTGCTAAGCCTGATGTTTTGATCACAGAACTCCCTGGTAGGATTATTACTTTAATGAAAACAATGATGCCCGCCCTACGAGTTAATTGGGATAAATTGGCTGCGTGTAAACAGAAGAAAGATGAGAGTGTCTCCGATTTCTTCACTCGTTTTGAGGAGACGTTTATTGATCACAGCGGTCAGGATATGACTACGGAGGTTGGACAGCGATTATTTGTAGATAAATTTGTATTTAATTTGCTCCCCGAGTTGTCACATAAATGAAAAGACTCTGAAAGTTCATGGGCTGTTTCTTCTTCTGCTCAGATATTGGCTACTGCTCAATATTACGAAAACAGGGACAAAGAGGAAAAAGACAAGCAAGAGAAAAAAACTAAAGAATTAAAAACGAAGGTTCTTCTGCAGCAAGCTTATCCTCCTCGCTCTGCTCAGCGCCAGTTTCAACAGACTCCCCAGTTTCAGAGGGTGTTTCAAAAGCCTGAGCCGTAGATTCCGCGGCCTTTGTTAGGTCCTAACCAATGCGCCTATTGTAGGGAGGAAGGTCATTTTAAGAATGGCTGCCCGGTTTTATTACAGCGTAATGGAGAACTATCTACTCCACGAGGTCGTGGTGGTTCCCAGTTAGCGCCCAGGGGTAGAGGTCGAGGTATGTCGCCCCAGACACAGTGCTCCCCTCCACCTCCACATTCTAAGAACTACTTTGATCAGCAAAATACTCAGTCTACACCGTATTACAATGATGATTACTATGTTAAAGGTGAGAATGACGGTCTTCACGCTAACTAGGACAGCCATGGACAAAGTGGGGGAGTTGTGTCGATTCCAGTAGATCAGAATGGGCCTTATGTTAATGTCACTACAATGGGTGCTTCAGAACCATTTCTTTTAGATACTGGTGCGATGAGAAGTTCTATTATTCACTCCAAACTCCCTGGGGCATCTTTGTCTGGCTTAACAAACGTATCCGTAGGATTTTCTGGCGCCCCAGTTCATAGCCCGGTCTCTTGTCCTCTGCCTATTTCAAGTGGTTCTTATGATTTGGAAGCTCCGCTTCTTTTAACGACTGGTTGCGGCGAAAATCTGTTGGGTTTGGATTTATTGAAAAGACTGCATGCAACGATATATTGTTCTCCTTCTGGTGTACATCTCGTTTTGGGGCGAAAACTGACTTCTCCAATGTATTTGTCTAAAGTTCAATTTCCACCTGAATTGCTCTCTCTTCCTGCGACACTTTGGGCTACGGGTCCAAATGATGTTGGTTGTCTTGAGATCCCACCCTATGTCGTTACCCTCAAGCCCAATGCTAAATTGCCACGCATCCCCCAATACAAAATTCCCAATGATGGTGAAAGAGCACTTTTTGCTATTATTTATGATTTGGTTCAGAAGGGTGTGGTTGAGGAGACGAGGGGAAATGTATGCAATAGTCCTGTTCTCCCAGTTCTTAAACGCACTGATCCTTCTCAGCCTCCTGTTTATCGTTTTGTTATTGATCTTCGGGAGGTTAATAAAATTGTTGTACCGCAGTTTCCTGTTGTTCCAGATATCACTGCCCTGTTAACTATGATACCCGCCTCGACAGCTTGGTTTTCTGTTATTGATCTGAAAAATGCTTTCTTCAGCATCCCCATTGCTGAAGAGAGTAGGGATATTTTTGGCTTCTCTTTAGGAGGCCGAAGTTTCTGGTTCAAGCGCGCACCCCAAGGCTATTGTGAAAGTCCCTCCATCTATAGCCAAGCTCTAAAGTGCCAGCTTGATGCTTTTCCTTTGCCGCCATGTGCTACCCTTATTCAGTATGTGGATGATTTATTAATTGCTGCTGGTTCAGAGGATATTTGCAAAAATGTGACTATTGCACTATTGCGTCACTTGTCTGACCTTCACCATAAGGTTTCACCTTCTAAATTACAATATGCCCGCCAAGAGGTTACCTATCTAGGGCATCTCTTGTCGAAGGAGGGAAGGCGACTGACCCCAGAACGTATTCAAGCAATTGCTCAAATGTCTATGCCATCGACACAAAGAGAAGTGCGTGCCTTTCTGGGCATTACCTCTTATTGTAGACAGTGGATTCTAAATTTTTCTTTGTTGGCTAAGCCTTTATTGGCACTCACTTTGAAAGACACACCCCAATCCCTTCCTTGGACTGACAAATGTCAGAAGAGTTTTTCTGATTTACGTGCTGCTCTGTGCTCTGCTCCTGTGTTGGGTACTCCGGATTACAGTAAACCCTTCACGCTCTATGTCCATGAAAGAGAGGGTTGTGCGTTGTCAGTCTTAACACAATGATTTGGAGACAAGCAGCGGCCATGTGCCTACTTTTCGGCTACATTAGATCCAGTAGCCAAGGCATTGCCAAGTTGTCTTAAAGGTACAGCAGCAGCAGCAATTTCTATTCGTCAGTCTGCTGGAGTGGTGCTAGACAACACTCTTATTTTTATGGTACCACATGCAGTGGATACCTTGCTAAATAGGATGAAAACGTAGCATCTTACGAGTGCTCGCTTGTCTGGGTATGAGCTGACGCTCTTGGCTAGTCATATACACATCAAACGATGTAACACTTTCAATCCAGCCACATTGTTACCTCTTCCAGAAGAGAAAGGTATTCAGGAACAACATGATTGTTTTCTCCGTACTGAGGAGGAGACAAAAGGTAGGATTGATTTGAAAGATACACCACTAATGGACCCGGATGGGATCCTATGGGAGCTTATGGGTGGATGGTTCTTGTTCTAAACTCCCTAATGCTGAAACAACTTCAGCTTATGCTGTTACCACCTTGCATACAATCGTGGAGACAGCACGCATCAGACATAATTCAGCTCAGGTGGCTGAACTGATAGCTTTGACCAGAGCGTGTGTGTTATCTAAGGCGAAGAGAGTGAATGTATATACCGACAGCCAGTATGCGTTTGGTGTGGCACATAGTTTTGGTCGTTTGTGGAAGGAAAGAGGATTCTTTACCTCCCACGGTACTAAAATACAGCATGGTCCGTTGGTAACTGATCTTCTTGAGACACTTGCTTTGCCTACCCAGATAGCAATCATAAAGTGTAGTGCGCATAAGAGGATTACTGATGATGTTGGTCGCGGGAATGCTTTTGCGGATGAGGTAGCGAAAGAAACAGCCAGAGATGCTATGAGTCGCATGTATGTTGCAGGCCCTGCAAACTGGGTCAAGGAAACAGGAATGTGTGAGGATACAATAGAAAGTGTGAGATCGATTCAAGGAGAGGCTACAGAGAAAGAGTTAAGTAAGTGGAAAGAGAGTACAGGAATGTTAGACGCGATGGGATGTTGGATAGGATTGTCAGAACATCAGCGTTGGCTGTTACCAGATGCCTATGTACTGCCTGTAGTTGCTATGGCACATGGTCCAGCCCACATCAGTGCGAAAGGAATATGTAAGCTTCTGGCTCCAGTGTGGCTGAACGAAGGATTCCAAAATGTGCAGATAATTTAGTGAAGCATTGTATCGTTTGCTTGATGCATAATCCAGGAAAGGGAACCCCAACTCCAACAGGTCATTTTGCTCCCCCAACATATCCTTTTGAGGTGTTGCAAATTGATTATATTCACATGGAACGATGCAACAATCTCAAATATGTTTTGGTGGTGGTGTGTGCCTTCTCCAGATGGATAGAGGCCTACCCCCTGAAAGACAACACTGCTTTGTCCACTGCCAAAGTTCTTCTAAAAGAGTTCTTCCCTAGGTTTGGTTTGCCGCGCATTGTCTGGAGTGACAATGGAAGTGAAATTGTGTGCCAAATTATGAAAAAGGTGTGTGCCGGTCTTGGTATCGTCCAGAGATTCCATGCGGCGAACCATCCCCAATCAGCGGGTTTGGTAGAGTGCTATAACGGCACTCTCAAACTTAAGCCTGCAAAGGTACAGCTTTACCTTTGGCTCTCCTATCCACTAGAACAGCTGTACATTCTCGTTTGGGACTCAGCCCATACGAGGTTGTTTTTGGGCGACCGGCTAATGTTTGGGGAGTCCCTCGCCCTAAAAAGCATTCTGACATACAGTATCCAATGCTGATTGATTACTTACATGACCTCACCACTAAATTACGTGTTCTCCACCAACAGGTTCGAGACGCTTTACCAGAGGCCTCCACAGACCCAGGTCATTCTATCCAACCGGGAGACTGGGTCTGTGTGAAAAATTTTCAGAGGACAAGGAATTTGGAACCTCGTTGGAAGGTGCCTTGACAGGTTCTTCTGGTAACATGTACAGCAGTGAAGGTCGAAGGGAAAAAGAACTGGATCCATTGCGTGCACTGCAAAAAGGTGCCCTTGCCTTTTGACCGCAAAAGGGTCCCCCGGTTTGTACCTTTCAGTAGTGCACACCTAGATGGAACTCGGTCAGAGAAAGAAGATGACAACGTTTTACAAGAAGCCGTACCGCCACATCTCCGATTGAACACTACAGATCCACAGACACTATTTCAGGACCAAACTGTACTGAACAGAACTCGATGTAATTTAAGGCCTAGACTGGTCAAGGACACCTGAGATTCTTATCTCTTTCGTGCCATGTATCATCTGTCCAGGTTGCAGGGTCACGATAGGAGTCTTGGTTTGTGACATGTATAGTGGCTAGGCCCCCAGGACTTGCAGTGTCATAGGACGACTAATAATCACAGCCAAGTGAGTAAGGAAGATTGCCGTGAGCAACTATTTTAGAGGATGGATGTCAAATTAGGAAAGAATAATAAGAAGGAAGAGATGAGAAAGAAATATTGTAAATTAGTGTACAGCCAATGTGGCATAACATTGTGTGTTCTTATGTTTTCTAGTATCTTATTGGCTTGTATAGGTTGGATTGTTCATGCTATGCAGCACAAATCTGTCCCTACTTCTATTTCCTTGCCTTTTCATTCTACTATCTCCCCACATCAATTACATACGCTTCCCCAACATGAACTAATCAGGAGAACAGAATATTTTAACAATTCATTTGTCCAGTTGTTGCATCAACACCACTTGGTAGTCAACACAACCGACTGTTGGGTGTGTGGACTTATGCCTCATACCACAGACAAAGGGATGCCATATTTAGCCCTTCCATTTTCCTATGAAGGTTCCGCTTGGGCCTAGTTTGTGATGTTTTCAAATGCATATCAGAACCGATTTAGACGTCCAGTTGGTTCATATGGTAGTGGGCAAGATTTTAGTCATAGTTCCCTGATAAAAGGAATAGTGGCTATGGATAGAATTGTGGAGAATAGTAGGGTTCCTGTTGATGAGAAACGGGCATACGATGGTTGGAACGTGACTCGTTACGCTACTAGCCTTACAGATAGAGTTAAGCAGGGAAAATCTCCACCAATTTGGACTGTGCCTCATCGAGGTAACTTTTGTTTACAAATGAATAGCCAGACTACTGACACTGGACAAGGAAAGAGTGTTTGTTCCCATACATACATTCACACATCTCAGAATTCACCACCGTTAGTGCCATCCCAGGGCACGTATTTTGTCTGCCACGATAGAGCGTACACGTGTACACTGCTCCTTCGGGACATCACAGAAACAGATATGGCAGAGGGATTATTGATTCTAAAGACACGGCAGGACAAGAGGGGGGTGATTTCCTTAAAGGATTTCTTCCTTTTTGGGGCCCAATGGCCAATAGTAGAAACATGAGACAATTGGTTCGTGTTGTTGAGACTACCATAGATGTCACTGTGGGAGCCTTGAGTAATCTCACAGCTGAACTTCAAGCGGATCGTCTCATGACGTTGCAGAACCGGATTGCTCTGGATGTTATTCTTGCGGATCGTGGTGGAGTTTGTAAATTCATCAGGATGAAGGAGATTGGTCTTTATTGGAATGGTTTTAACCCCTTCGGTGCTCATGACGGAATGGTTCCGTCATGACCCACGGTTGAGCTGTGCTCATGACGGAACCATTCCGTCATGACCCCGCCCGCGCAAGATTCCGCCAGCACAGCGGCGGAATCTGCGCAGCATCGAAGGGGTTAAGGATTACTGTCCAAATGGGGATGGACGGTATTAACATTCCTTGGAGTGGTTTTGGCCATCATTTTTTCCTGTTGTCTCTGTATGCAGTGTGGCCCCGACATCTGTGGTCTTTGTGCCACTATGTGTGTCCCAAGGCCTATGCCACGGAAGACGGAGAGCATTAAAATGATGTTACAGCATCAGCTTGATGACCTCATGGCCATTGACGTCGACTCAGATTAAAATGAGTCTGTGTGTCTTGCCTGAGTAATGGCAAAAGGAGGGTCTGAGGTAATTCAGTTTTCGTATTTAGCCACCATTTTGTGTCTTTCCGCCATTTTGTGTTGCCCTCACTCAGGCAGCACGGTGAACGAGGTGTTGTTTTCCCTCATCCTACTGCAACGTGTCAAATAACCTCCTGCATCTGTTTATAGCTGGTGTTAGGGCCTGGCCGACTCCACTAATCCTCGTCTGGTTTGACTGATCCCTGTCTCGACTATCTGTTGGTTCGCACCATTCTTTCCTGACTTTATCTTATCCTCTGGCCTTCGCTATTCTTTACTCGTATTCTCCCATTTCACAACTGTCCTCCGGGGCATACAAATGTGTCCTGCCACCTGCAAGTCAACTTATAAACACTACCACTGATTAACTTGTGGGGAAGGGTGACAAACACAGTTGGAAGGGAGGCTTATTTGAGTTACTTAATATCTTGTTTTCACATTCTTCTCATTGGCCAACCCTGTATGCATTGGGAGTGTTCTTTGTGAATATGTGTGTTATAAAAGATTGTGCACCACAAAGTAAAGTGGCAGTCTCCTAAGAACATACCGAGTGTACTTCTGGGACAACTGTACTTAGCTGCAGCTAATAAACCGAACCTTCTACGCTTAACGAAGTGTCCCGTGTCTCTGTTCAACAAAGCAGGTGAACTCAGGAGATTAAGACGTACCCTGCGCCGCCAGACCCATAAGGTCTAGGTTCTTCAGGGTCATTGCATGAGTGCATGGGTAGTGAGTGGATAACCAGAGTGCTGCAAGGAGAGTGCATGGCGAATTTATAAGTGCTTGGGTTTTGGCAGAGTAATTGGATAAGTACATGGGGCTGGCTGGTGATTGGAGAAGTGCATGGGTACTACCTGGGTAATTGAAGGAGTGAATGAGCAGTGTCTAGGTGGTTAGAGGATTGTATGGGAAGTGCACAGGTGAATGTGGAACTGCATGGGTAGTGCTTGAGTTACTTAATCTTACCTTTTTATAGTAGATATGAAAGTCATTCAAACAATTCTTTCAGGTTTTTTTTATAAACTAAATTTAAAAAAGTTTAAAACTTTAGAATTTGGGTCTGTAAAAGAGAAGAAAAAATACAGTTATAACATATAATATTATAGTTTGAAGAAGACAACATAATTTTACAATTACATAACATATTCAGTTTGCCTTTTTTGCTGCTTTCAGATTCTATTTAATTTCACCATACACAGTAATTTCAATGTTGATCATCATATAACAGCGGGCTAAAAAAATACAATCAATAAGATTGTTAAAAAAAAACAAATCTGTGTTCAAAATATTTACAACAAACTCAACCACCTGTTTACTTTTCTTAAAATAAACACCCTCAATAACAGTGCATATAATACAAACATCAAATCTATGAAATGCTTCTTTCTAAAAACAATTTTCTAAATACTATATCAAAGAACATAAACGATAATTGATCAGCATTTCTTGATATCTTCCCTATAGGCCGAATGATATTTCCGAAATCGTTTTTGTATTGAAAATATCCAAAATAATCTCTTTAATTCATGTTGACATTTTCCCAATAGGCCGAATGATGTTCTCAGAACTTTGGCATCAAAAATATTAGGTATGAATTTGGTAATTCATTAGGCAACCAATATTTGAAGAGCAAATGGGCATCATTTCAATGTGTCCATCCGTTATTTCACTTTAAATACACATTATAGTGTCCAGATGTTGCAGAAGGTCCATCATGGAAAATAATTGCCACCGCTTTGAAAGTTGTTCAAATGAAATTGACAGTTGACTTGCCACAACATTTTTAATTATTGTTTCCAATTTTTTTCCATTTGGTCTGCAACGTTGTATCATTAAAATGACATATTGTCCAAATTTTTCTATAAATAATGTTGATAACATTTTAGATTTGCAGTGACTACATTCCATATTTTGATTTGCCGATTTTACTAATTTGTTAAAAGACACTGTTTTACAATCTGGTATTGTCAAATATATGAATCTTTCAGTGACTATTTTAGTGGAAGAAGTAAGTGTACAATCTTCACATTCATGTTCCCATCTGTAATGAAGTCCAAACAGATTTTCAATTTGTATTCCTTCATCTTCCAATACTGCAAGCACAAGCATAAGAAATTATTGAGCATCTTGCTGTACATTAAGTGTAAATTGTGAAGAACCAGAACATATATCCAGAAGATTCCGAATGCCAGAAACACTTTGGAATTTAGTTTTATAGTTGTCAAGTTTTCAAAAATAGAATGCAACAAAGAACAAAACCTTCTTTCTCGATTCTCCATAATTTATTGTTGGAGATTTTCTAGAAAAAAGACGACGTTCACAACTACATTAGCATAGCAGATGATACCTAAACTATTTTCAAAGTGATATCCTACAATATCTTCAACACTGTCCATTTTTTTTTTGTAACCTCAACATTTTCTTGATTTTTTTCTTATGTCCAACCTCACTACAGAGTTTCTCATATGTTTGTTTTTGACATAATACACGCTTTTCATATACAGGACATTCACCTAAGTTGGGAGTATACAGTCTTCTTAACCGATTATACTCTCTTACACTATTTGCATCTGCACTAATCTTTCTCTCATCAAAATCAATCAAATACAATCCAGATAAAGTTCTGACTCTGGACATTGCAACATATTCTATTCCCTCTTTTAACAAGGTACTTCCAATGTTTACCAAAGCACTGTCTACACTTAAACCTTAAGATTTATGAATGGTCACCGCATATGCTAAAGAAAGAGGAAACTGTTTTCTACGAACATACAAGTCTTTAACAAGCAAAAAACGAACAGAGCAACGTCTTACCTCTTCAATCTGATCAAATGTAATCTTCAAAAATTCAATTCCATCTCTATTTTGATAATTAACTAAATCAACAACATTTCCCATTGCTCCATTTACTCAATCTTTTTCCACATCCAAATTATGCTGTAAAATTACCCGACAATTTTCACATACATATAAATTCTTTTCTAAACCAGCAGTCTTAGATATAGATTTTTCCAATGAATCCAATTTTGTTTTTAATTTTTCAGTCAAAATATTAGTAATTCCTTTGTGCTCTATTTTCTCAATGGCTTCCATTTTTATTATTTGTTGTTTTTCCAGCTTTAAAAGTTCTTCATTGAATGTAGAACACTCTCGCAGTGTTGGCATTAGGCAGATTATAGATTTATTTTCTCTAATATTTTTGTATATCATTTCTGGAGCAACATTTTCATTTGGAAACAAGTTTGTAACTAGCCGACTTTGCAAAGCTTGTTTACCATGTTCTGTCAATACACCAATCCCTATATCTTGGAGAATGCTTCCATAATCTTCATCACTTGCCTGTCGCATATTTTTAATACGTTCTTTGTATTCAAAATATGACCACATGTTGACATTTCCAATACTTCCCAAAGATTTCATGGTGTCATCATGCACAAGTGTTTTAAAAACTGGTTGACCTTTTACAGGAGTAAGTTGCAGTGGATCGCTGAAAACTATCACATGTTTTCCTCCAAATAACACATCATATTCTGTTTTTAAAATTTGCTGCATTCTTAAATGTACAAAGGCAAGCATTAAGTTTGAGACCATGCTCACCTCAATGATCAGAAGTTTCATTTTCTGTAGTACTCTTGAAACTTCCAAAAAAGCTTCTCCAGAAATATTCCAACTTGTTTTCATGTTCAACAGGTAGCATTAGTAAATGATGTAATGTAATCCCTATAATGTTGTATGCTGCTAACCCAGTTGGAGCGGTTACAACACAAAATAAATGTGATTCAGTGTTTTTCTGTAAATAACTGGTCAAAACTTTAATTAAGAAACGTTTTCCTGTACCAGCTTGACCACTGATATACATTTGACTAGGTTTAAAAGATGTGCAGTTGTATTTTTTATTCTCATGATGTAAATCATGGTCGATCTGTTGTGTAACTTGCTGATATATTTCTTTCTGTTCAATATTTAGTTGTTCTTCCAAGTTTCCTAAGTTCATAATATCCTGTTGAGCCTGATGTATTGCTGTTTCAACTTCACTCATGGCGATGACTATCTTGAGAACTGTCTTGAGCAATCTCAGGTTCTTGTTCAATTTCTTCATTCAACATTTGGAGATAATTTGAAAAAACTGTGCATTCAATGCTATCTTTACATGCTTTAAAAGAATCTTCATAGCACTGAAAATCTCCAAGTAATTCCATTTCAGTACGCCAAGGCTTGAACAGTTGCAGAAGTGCTAAATAGTAACATTCCCTTTTATCTGGTGTTTCGCAACTGAGTTTCCTGTGATTAATTAGATTTCCATTGGTATGTTTGGCCAAACATCCATCACAGCCAATTACTTCATATTTTTCTTCATTTATGTTCTCTATAATATTTCTCTTAAAGCTGTAATATTGCAGTACTTCATAGGGACATATGTTTTCAAGATAGGGACTTCTTTTACGATAGTACGTATCCAAAATGTTCGTTTTAACAATATCTGTGCTTTCCGGTTAATTTTATGCTAAATATTCAATATCTTGCACAGATTTCAATACTCAATTTCATGTTGCAGCAAGACCTAGACTAACCCAAATGATTCCTCTTGACTTTGAATATAAACTTGCAGAGGTTAACCGATCCGAAAATTCATAGTATCCAATCTCTCGATGGGACAGCAACTTCAAACTAAAGCCGTACAATTTGCTACTAGGAGTCTTCTCTTGGGAAATTTCTTCCCACATTTCTTTCAACACTGTCTTTTCAGATTTTGTTATGTATGACATAACATACCGAGCAACAGCAATGGAATTATCTGCAACATACTGGATATCCATAACTACATTCCACATTGACAAAATTACTGGATTATAATCATTAATATACTTAGATTATTCACTTCTTTTTAAATTGTAAGTATTTTTTGGAGATTTTCTAGTGACAGTATGCCTCACTGCTGACATGAAACTGTTGACTCTTACTTTGGATATTACTGGACGTGGAAATCCAAATCGATATTTTGCATAAAACTTTTCCTTAGACTTGTATTTCCGTTGATAGTATTTGCCACATCGATGACTTTGAAACCGTAGAACTTGTTGCCTTAAGGTATTTTCTTCTCTTGTTTTTGGTATAGCACATGTAACATAGTCGTCAATAAAAGATAAAACAGTCTCATCCGAATCAGTTCCAAATTTGGGTGCATCCTTGATCGATAAAAGCATATGTAAATGAGGAGCACCTGTAGCTTGGTACTCCTTTCTCCAAAAGAAATCAATAACTTCTGCAAGAGGTGGATTGTTTTTATTGCAGATAAAAGGCATGATAGTTTGAAACCTATGATTAAAATATCTGCACACATTTACAGGATCCAAGGAACACAGTTCTCAAGGTGTCTTGAATTCAATGTTTTTAATATTTGAATTTGCTTCTCGAAGAAATTCAAGTAAATTGTCCAATGCGTATTCAGCACAGCTTAGGGGCCGATTCCGATCCGGGTCGGAAGCGCACCGAACGCGATCCGGCCGGAAAAACTACGAGCCGTACACGTGTTTTCCGGCCGACTCGTACAGCTGTACGAGCGAGCCAGTACGATGCAAGCTCCATGAAATTCCCCGACCGAGTCGTTTCCGGGTCCGAACCGCTCCGTATGTCTTGGCCGTAAGCTAACCGTGGCATGCAATGGATGCGATTCACGACCGAGCCAGTACGGTGCACGCGTCAGACAGCCTGTGCAAGCCGGAGTGTCCGGCTCACAAAAGCTCCCGGAGTCAGACTTCGGGGGTCCACGTTGGATCCCCCGACACCCGCAGCTGTATGACTCGCACACAGGGGGAGACCTATGGGTCTCCCCAACACAGGCATGTACGGCACAGATGGCACCGAAGCGTATCCACTGTAGGGGGCACACTTGTTTGAGACGTACCCATTCAGTCAATGGGAGCGCATGTACACGTCGTACAAATGGTTCCCATTGACTTCTATAGGAGTCCGACCGAACCGAGTCCGACAGCATACGTGTGCATCGTACTCGCTCGGTCGGACTGTAGGGGTCCGGCTCGGTCGGAAAACACTCCGGATCCGACTCGATTGGAGTGCTTTCCGACCCGGATCGGAATCGGCCCCTTAGTGTAACAAACCACATAGGGGTTCCTAAGTTCCTTAACATACGTTTAAGTTTTCCATGATGACAATACCAATACTCATTAGTACCACGTTGACACGCCATCAAATTAATCAATCGAGACTCTAAATGATCGTCTCTCTGTTGTACTTTGTCCATGAATTCCTTTGCAGAAACATGTTGAAGATGAACACCTGTTTTTAATATGTGGTTGACTGCATATGAAAGTCTAGACAAGTCACTTTCAAACAAAAGGTGAAATGTATATGGGATACATTGTCGAAATCTTGGATCTTCTGAGTACAATCTTGTTGTTCGATATTCTGATGCTGGAATCTGTACTGGTCGTTCATCATATCGCCCACCTTTTCCAGTGGGGAAGAGCTGTGGAAAACGAGCTTCCAAACTTTTTTCCCAAACACTCATGGGAGTTCCCTTCGCTTTCTTCATTTGGCAGAATTCAATAGTATTTCCAATCACTTCCTCTGAATGTAAAGGATGCACACTATAATGTTCATACATTTTTTCACTTTTGGAGATGTCCACTTTTTCAATTTGGCCACTTGAAATGTCGCTATCATCTCCTAAAACTATTTATTCTTCTTCCACATACACATTTTTGCAGTAAACATTGTTTTTTATGAGATATAACGTGCCTTTTGCACTTTGCTCACATCTACTAATTCTTGCCATATTTTCCGACTCTTTGTAGGAACACCATTAACTAGAATAACTACAGGTTCAGTTTCCTCTTTCTCTACACAAATAGTTTCAATACTTTTCTTTAAATCTAAAGGTAAATACACAACTCTTCCTTTTAATCCTCTCTGTAAATCTGTGTGAGGCAACTTACCTATTTTAGGCTCCATACGAACAATAGCCTGAAACGGGTGCACAGATTGAATCAGAATGGACTCATAAGTATTTAAATCTACCGGGTCTGGAGGAATACCTACCAACTCTAGGTAATTATGTACAACTTTAGCTGGCATTTTGTTGTCCTCTAATTTGGTATAACTCATTGATCACTACCCAAATCAAAGCAATCTTCTACCAACAAATAAGTTGCAAATTCCTTCCACTTATCATTGTTTTCTTTTTCACTTTTTAAATACAGATCAACATTCCTAGTTTGATTTTTATAGTGAGTTCGTCGAAAAAAATACAAACAGTTTGGTCTTTCACAACAAACTACCTTAAACTTTGTAATTTCTTCTTCAAACTTCTCAGTAGTACTATCTTCCACGTCTTCTTCAACACCTACTTCTATCAGTCTCTTCACTTTCTATACACTCTTGTTCAGAACCAAAGTACAGAAACTCTATTTCACCACAAACTTTTTTTACATCTGATACTGACCCATGCAAAAGAGCACTGTTTAAGTCACTCAAAATGATTGCAGGACTCTTTACATAGTACCTTCTTCTTACTAACGTCCGCATTTGAATGTGATGTACTGCTAATATTCTCAAATTATGAAAAACACTTTGACACAATTTTTAAGAAAGACAAGCCAGAGAATGACCTTGCAAACCAGTATTTTTTCTCACTTTGCAAGGATCTAGTCCTTGCAGCATCTTAATCTTTTGTTTAACGCTTTTTTATTATACTCTCGTAAGAAAGTGCGTAAAATATCAATAGAGTCCGGTCGCATACTACAAATACTACTACAATACCAAGTATACACTGGGGCTTTAGTACGTCTCCCTAGAACTTCATCAGCTATCACTTCTTCCACATTTCTAGGACCCACTTTTTCTTTTTCAATTGTAGAACCGTATTGGTTTGAAAATAGCTCTCTTCATTAAAAAAAGGCTCTGAACTTGAAGTGTGCTTCCATTCACCCAAAAAAATCACAAAAATTAGTTCTGTTAATTACTCTTCTTTGTGCTTTTGTCCTTCATAAAATGCATTGGTTTATCTAATGATCGCATTCAGTTTAAAACTAAAATCAATAATTTTCTTTTTAATTCAAAAGCCTTTTCAACAATAGTTTCAATCTGTTTTTTCTTTTTATAGAATGCTGATCTTCTTTTATATTTCTTGCCATCTTTTGATACATTTTGTACTACTCTAGTTTGAAACATACGTTTCCTTATTTCACAAAATTAATTCATTCTTCTTTTAGCATAGATTGTTTTTTCAGAACGTGATTTGCCATTAATTTGTCCTTTTTTCATTTTATTCTTCTTTGCTCTTGAGGTATTCTTTCTATTTTCTAAATTGTCAAAACCCCTTCTAGTCCTTGAAAGTCTTTTAATAAATTATTTTGTTCTCTTACCGCAAGACCTTTTCTTTTTACCCACATGTTGTAGTTCATCTAATTCTTGCTGTTCTCTTTTCTTTAAATGGTATTGTTTCTTTTCTTGTTTTCTCTTTTCATTTTTTTGGTCATGGTAAGTCTTTCTTAATGATGATGAAGAATATCTGAAAAAATGTAAAATAAATGTTATATTATTAATATCACTATATAGAACTATACTATTCTATTACTAAAGAAACACGTTCTACATAAAAAAACAATTAAATGCTTTTTTTTAAACTCACATGGGGTTTGCTGAACTACATGGGTACTTCCTGGGTAATTGGGGAAGTGAATGAGTAGTGTTTAGGTGTTTAGAGGATTGCATGGATAGTGCACAGTAGATTACAGCACTGCATGTGTTAGTGCCTGGGTCATTGCACATGGGTAGTGACTGGATGATTAGAGTACTGCAAGGAGAGTGCATTGTGAATTTATAAGTGCTTGGGTTTTGGCGGAGTGATTGGATAAGAACATGGTGCTGACTGGGTGATTGGAGGAGTGCATGGGTAGTGACAGGGCAGTGGCTGGACTGCATGGGTAGTGCTCAGGGGATTGTAGCAGTGCAGGAGTTAGTGCCTGGGTCACTGCATGAGTACATGAGTACTGACTGGATGATTAGAGTACTGCAAGGAGAGTGCATGGTGAAATTATAAGTGCTTGGGTATTGGAGGAGTGATTGGATATGAAGATAGTACTGACTGGGTGATTGGAGGAGTGCATGGGAAGTGACAGGGTGATTGCAGGACTGCATAGGTACTACCCGGGGAATTGAAGGAGAGAATGAGTAGTGTGTAGGTGATTAAAGGACTGCATTGGTAGTGCACAGGAGATTGTAGCAGTGCATCTCTTAGTGTCTGGGTCATTACATGAGTACATGGGTACTGACTGAATGATTAGAGTACTTCACGGAGAGTGCATGGTGAATTTATAAGTGCTTGGAAATTGGCGGAGTGATTGGATAAGTACGTAGTACTGGCTGGGTGATTGCATAAGTACATGGGGAGTGACAGGGTGATTACTGTACTGCATGGGTACTACCTGGGTAATTGAAGGAGTGAATAAGTAGCGTGTAGGTGATTAAAGGACTGCATTGGTAGTGCACAGGAGATTGTAGCAGTGCATCTCTTAGTGTCTGGGTCATTACATGAGTACATGGGTACTGACTAAATGATTAGAGTACTGCAAGGAGAGTGCATAGTAAATTTATAAGTGCCTCATTTATTGCATAACTACATGGGTAGTGCTTCGCTGATTGGGAGAGCGCATGGGTAGTGCCTGGGTGATTTCATAAGTGTTTGGGTAGTGGCGGAGGGTTTTATGAGTGCTTGGATACTAACTGGTTGATTGCAGAATATGGAATCAATCATTACTCATGTAGTTTTAAAATCACCTAGTCACTACCGCCGCACGCCTCTAATCGTTCAGGCACCTCTCAATAGTTCACTAAGCATAACTGTATAAATACTATCAGAATACATAGATGAGTCATTACATATTATCTAGTTAAGTAGATAAGTACAACATGCCTGCAAGGCTAATATGTGGCAGTTTACTTTTGAGCTACATCTTGACCATTCTATCTACAAACATGTGACATCATGAAAGTATACCTCTCAACAGACTTAAGAAAGAAGGCTAATTAACAACACCTTTTATGAGCATTTTTAAAACCACTCTTTTATTCTACATCTTCACCTTTGTATCTAAAATTATATGGCATCATTCAACTACATTCAGACTACAAAAAGAAGCCTAATTAACAGCACCTTATTTCACCATTCAATCTTAAAATATGTGGCATCATTTAACTTTACCTTTGTACAAACTACTACAAGAAACCATATTATTAACACCTTATATGATCATATTTCATAGGATGAGTACATGGGTACTGACTGAATGAGTTGAGTACTGCAAGGAGAGTGCATGGTGAATTTATAAGTACTTGGGAATTGGTGGAGTGATTGGATAAGTACCTAACACTGGCTGGGTGAGTGGAGGAGTGCATGGGGAGTGACAGTTTGATTGCTGGACTGCATGGGTACTACCTGGGGAATTCAAGGTAGCAAATGAGTAGTGTGTAGTTGGTTAGAGGACTGCATGGGTAGTGTACAGAGGATTGTAGCAGTGCATGTGTTAGTGCCTGGGTCATTACATGAGTGCATGGGTACTGACTGAATGATGAGAGTACTGCAAGGAGAGTGCATGGTGAATTTATAAGTGCTTGGGAATTGGATGAGTATATAGTACTAGCTATACCAAAAACAAGAGAAGAAAATACCTTGAGACAACACTCCACTGAATGTGCATTAAACATTCAAATTTACACAGATGTCTATGATCCTTCAAGTGTAGAAGTATGGATGAATGTAGGGTCAGTGATTCCCCCTTACTTCCATGTTGCTCATGTTGTGGGACTTGAGTCACAGGGTGCAACATTACCGATTGCGCTCCAGGTGGTGCCGACACTATAACAGAGACACACCCATGCTTGTCCATCCCAGGACGGAACCATGCCCAGAGCCCTAGGGTCATTGTTCACACCCCTACCCTGGACTGGCATACGCTAGGCCATCCCACTCCGCTTAATCTTACAGGGGGGAACGACAACGCTACATGTCCCAGGTCTTCCCTGTAGTGATCTGCTGATCACAGGTCTAGTTATCAGCATGCCACAGCCACTCCCTCAGGGCTGGTTTACACCCACACCACACCCATCCAGCACAGGCGTCACAGGACATGTGAGCCTGTGAATAAAAAGGGCCGGACGCAAGCGCTTGGGGCCATTGCCACTCTCTATCTGGGTGTGTCTGTGTGGTTATTATTTATGCATGAGGGCCTAGGGACCTACCACATGACATTCCCCACTGCCGGAGATGACATGATGGCGTCTGCACCACGGTATTCAATCATAATGGGCTCATGACTTGAGGTGCACAAAGTTGGTGGCAGCCGAGGTACTTTGGCTGACACGGACCTCCTACCAAGTGGCGATGACTTGAGGTGCACAGAGTTGGTGGCAGCTGAGGCATTTTAGCCGCCACGGACCTCCCGCCACGTGGCGATGACTTGAGGTACACTGAGTTAGTGGCACCAGAGCTGAGCGGGTGTGCAGTCTGCGATGATGCGTAGGCCTCGATACGCCATTCTGGCAATCAACACTCGATTTGAATTGTGAGTTCAGCTGGACTGCTTGTACACCAAAGGCAGCAGGCTATACAGATATAACTCCTCGGCGCTGTGCAGCAGGATGTGCTGGGGGCCTGTGGCGTGGAATCCAGGTTGGGTGAGGAGGTTGCTCCGGCACGTAGTGGGCCCTCTTGGAGACACGGCGGTGGTGACAAGAGAGCATTGAGGTCTGGGTGCGCAGGGTCGGGCAGTCATTGCTGGGCGGCAGACCGGTCTGGGGACCAGGGCTGGGGTGCTTGTGGAAGTTGTAGGAATCATACACACTGCCTGGGAAGTTTGCGACGGCATTAACGTACAGGCCCCGGTGGTCCAGTTTGCCTGCACATTGTTGGAATGCGTGTGGTTTCTGTTGCAGTGATTGTGTGCAGTGTTGGCAGGGGGCACAAGTAGTACATGTGTGCAGTCAATTACCCCCAACACGTGCAGGAAGCCTGCTATGGCATGGTTACCTTGCTTGGTCTCCAGCTGTTCCTGCGCAGTGTGGGTGAAGTGAAGCTACAGGGGTATCGAGCTGATACGAACCGTGATGCTTACAGGTATGATAAATCCTGCATAATGAGACCGTAACAGAAGTTTGTGTGGTCATAACCTTCCTTTTCCTCCCTACGAAGGTTACAACCGCACAAACTTTTGTTACAGTCTTTTAGTGCAGGATTGATCATACCTGTAAGCATTCCGGTTTGTCCAAGTGCAATACATTGTAACAGATTATGTTTGTGACCATACGAACGCTTGACTATTGTCACCATTTATCCAACAGGTTTCGGAATATGGACTTTTGGAATATGGAATTGTACTGGGATTTCCTGGACGATCTGCAGTTATTTGGATCCACAAGTTGCTCTGATGATGTTCCCCGTTGGGAATGGCACTCATTGTTTGATGTATTCGTGTTGTTAATTTATGTTTTTGTAATAAAGTACTGTTTTTCCACTACTACTGGACTTCATGACCTGGCACACACCCATTTCAGAAACCACATAATTGGATCTGGATAACAGAGGCGCAAGGCAGCAGCTGGGGTTGGGGTTGGTTGCGCAGAAATACTACGAATTGGGACGAGCGTGTGGTGCGGATACAGGAGCCCGCTGTTGCTTTTGTGGGCATGCATTCAAGACATGTGTGAGGAAGTTTAATAGGGCTGGCTGTGAGACTCCTCCGACTCTGGCGGTTGTTGGTTGGAAGGTGGAAGAGGCCAACAGGTGCAGCACAGCCAGCAGCTTTGTCTGCGGATGGATGTTGGTTGTCCGCTGTGTTGGTACCGTCAGCCTGAGGGCAATGTGACAGTGTGCACTAACTTAAGAATAGGGGGATAATTCTTTCGCCACTTTTGCTGCGCTAAAGTGCCGATAACTCAGCGATAAGTCCTCACTGTTGGGTTATAGGGTGGCTCTAAAACGAGCCTTGTGTTTATTAGGAGTTTGTTGTAGCTACATGCGAATCACAAGAAAAGAGTTTTAAAAAAAGGTGGAAAAACAAGAAAAGTGGTCAGGAAACAAACACTCAGACCTCCTAGGCCTGCTCAGGGGATCCCACAAGGACCCCCAGGGCTAAAAAAAAGCATTTTTTTTTCTAAAAAAAGCAGTTGAGTGTGCGAATCTGGATGAAAAAATAAATGATGGGGCGTATTTTCAAAGACTTATCGCCGAGTTATCGGCACTTTAGCGCAGCAAAAGTGGCAAACTGTCAATATTGCCAGTTTTCCAGCAATAGCTTCTGTAAAAAAACATCGCCATGGATGAGAGCGACAACTAACGCTAATGATATGCAGAGTAGGCGTTCCCGTGCAAAAAGACAGGAAAACATCACATTGCGATATTTTCAACGACCAGCCAAATCTGCGATGCAATCCAAACACAGGCGCTAAGCTGCGTTAGCAGTAGGAATTTAACACCTGCCTTTTACTGGTGTAAAGCAGGACGACTACCTGCAGTATGAAAGGGAGCCCAGCCCAGAGCCACATCTGAAGACCAACACAAGTCATGGAGCTACTGATCATGCAGCTCGGACACCCAAGAGGGCCACAACACCCACCGCCACCAACCCCAGGACACCCCCAACCACCACCGAGGCAGCGCAGAACAGGACAGCGGACGTTCCAAAAACAGCATGGCCCCTCAACCACACAATAGCTGAATGTTGGGAGAAGTGGGAACCAAGTATGTGTGAAGGAGGCAAGTCACCCATGAATAAGAATGCACACAATTCCAAGTGTGGCAGTGATGTGCTGGACAGACCTCACTATGCAGAGCACAGACCTGTCCATGTGGACATATACTGCTGATGCTTGTCGTGTTGTGGACAGTGGACGCAACCAAGTTACCTCAGCCAGTGGGGAAGATCTCGGTCATGTAGCTGTGTCGTCCCCCCCTCTAAGCGCAACCGGACTGGGCTAATCCGACGTACACCAGTCCAGCGTAGAAGTGTGAATAAATAGGCCGGGGCTCTGGGCGTGGTTCACTTCCGGGAAGGCCAACGCATCTGCCAGGGCAGCGGCCCTCACCCTGCCATGAGGGTGCCGCCGTGACCGCCGGCCTCCTCGACATGGGCCTCCTACGAAACCAGCGGCACAGCACCGCAGAGTTATGTCTGTGCTGACTACTGCCTTTGATCTACACTGCGGACAGTAGGGCATACAATTCAGATCGAGTCGCGATTGCAGATGACGCAGTCCAGTAGGCAACAGACATTGCTACCACTGCGGCCCGCCCGGACCACGCATCATCGCAGGCTGCACACACGATGAGTGCTTCAGGTGCCACTAACTCTGTGCATCACAAGTCAATGCCACGTGGCCTTATTGAGTCAGAATTCAGTAGACAAAAGATACTGCTCCCAGTGCAGCCCGCCTGGACAATGCATCATCGCTAGCTGTGCGCACGCTGAGTGCTTCAGGTGCCACTAACTCTGTGCAGCTCAAGTCAACGCCATGTGGCTGTGGGCCCTTGCTCACGGCTGTCTCCAGCCTACACTGCGGTCAGCAGGGCATACAATTCAGATCGAGTCGCGATTGCAGATGACGCAGTCCAGTAGGCAACAGACATTGCTACCACTGCGGCCCGCCCGGACCACGCATCATCGCAGGCTGCACACACGATGAGCGCTTCAGGTGCCACTAACTCTGTGCATCACAAGTCAATGCCACGTGGCCTTATTGAGTCAGAATTCAGTAGACAAAAGATACTGCTCCCAGTGCAGCCCGCCTGGACAATGCATCATCGCTGGCTGTGCGCACGCTGAGTGCTTCAGGTGCCACTAACTCTGTGCAGCTCAAGTCAACGCCATGTGGCTGTGGGCCCTTGCTCACGGCTGTCTCCAGCCTACACTGCGGTCAGCAGGGCTCACAATTCAAATTCAGTCTTGATTTATTAATTGCAGAGTCCAGTAGGCAACAGACATTGCATCCAGTGCGGCCCACCCGGATGACACATCATCGCTGGCTGCGCACACGCTGAGTGCTTCAGGTGCCACAAACTGTGCAGCTCAAGTCAACGCCACATGGTTGTGGACCTTTGCTGACTGCCTCCTCCAGCCTACACTGCGGACAGCAGGGCTCACAATTCAGATTGAGTCGCGATTGCAGAGGACGCAGTCCAGTAGGCAACAGACATTGCATCCAGTGCGGCCCGCCCGGACGACGCATCATTGCTGGCTGTGCACACGCTGAGTGCTTCAGGTGCCACTAATTCTGTGCATCTCAAGTCAATGCCACGTAGCTGTGGGTCCTTGCTGACCGCTGTTTCCGGCCTACACTGCGGTAAGCAGGGCTCACAATTCAAATTCAGTCTTGATTCAGTAATTGCAGAGTCCAGTAGGCAACTAACTATAACGTCCCTGAAACCTGTGCGTTTTTCTGTGAATTTCTAAGGTTTTTTAAAAGCTAATTTCTAACAACAAGATTGTACTCAGAAAATCCAAGATTTGGACAATGTATTCCATACATATTTCATCTTTTGTTTCATGTGCCTACACTGCGGTCAGCAGAGCTCACAATTCAAATTCAGTCTTGATTCATTAATTGCAGAGTTGCTGGCTGCGCACATGCTGAGTGCTTCTGAAGCCACTAACTCTGTGCATCACAACTCATGGACCCTTTATGATTGACTTTCGTGCTGTAGACAGCGGACGCAACAATGTCCCCTCAGACAGCAGGAATATCCCGAAGGGACATTAACAATTTCTTCACATGAGCACGCTCATCTCTGGTGCCCCTACCTCAGTGCACCACAAGTCATGGACCCTTTATAATAGAATCTTTTGTGTATGATTTCAGATCTGGTGCCCCTACCTCAGTGCACCAGAACTCATAGACCCTTTACGATAGAATCTTTTGTGTGTGATTTCAGATCTGGTGCCCCTACCTTAGTGCACCACAAGTCATGGACCCTTAATGATTAAATCTCTGTGTGTGATCAGATGATCACTGTTGTAGTTGTTACCAGCACCAACCATTCCCTGTGGGCTGGCTTACACCCACCCCACAAGTATCCAGCACATGCTTCAGTGGACATGTGACTCTGGTAATAAAAAGGGGCTGGGTGCACGTGCCTGTAGCCAGTTCCACTATCTATCTAACTGTGTCCGTGTATTCATTATGTATGCATGATGGCCCCGGGCCCTACCACATTACATTGTGCTGTGGACAGCGGACGCAACCATGTTACCTCTGGCAGTGGCGAAGACCTCGGTTATCTAGCTTTGTCGTCCTTCCCCCTGTAAGCGTAAGCTGAGTGGGTAGAGCTGGCGTACACCAGTACATCATAGGGGTGTGCAGAATTTGCCCAGGGCTCTGGCCGTGGTTCAGTTCTGGACTGGACAAGGAAGTAACTAATGCGTGTGTCTGTGTTTTAGTGTCGGCGCCGCCTGGCACACAATTGACAATGCTGCAATGTAGCATGCATCCAGTGGGCGGGCTCGCCCGAACGGAGAAATTAAGGAGCACAAGACCGCTCGGGGTCTTGGCTCATACATGCCTAGTTTTGTGTGTATCTGTATTGCCGCAGCATGAGCCACATGCCTAGCCCTACTCACAGGGCGACTTCAGCCAGGCATAAACTCTACATCTGTGTCCACCCCATCCTTACCATAGGCCTACACTCATCTGGCCGCCCACCTTCAACGGTCAACCTCAGTGTGTCGTTGTCAGGCTTGTGGACATGCTCAGAAAAGCATGACAATGGTATGCCATAGGAGCGCAAGTGATGCAACTGCGCAGCGCACACAAGTAAATAGGCTCGGAGGGAGGGAGGAGCAGCTGTGAGGCAATGTAATACACAGTGATGCCGCACATCTGCCACATGCAAGTCATGTCAAACATGAATCCCAAAGTCGCACACATCCCAAACCCCACCCCCAACAAGCCACATTACATTTCCTGAATGCAAGCAGATGACAAACTAACATTATGAGCATTTTTAAAACCACACTATTATTCTACATCTTCACCTTTATGTCTAAAATTATGTGGCATCATTCAACTATACCTTTGTTCAGATTACCAAAAGAAACCTAATTAACAGAACCTTATTTCACCATTCTATCTTAAAATATATGGCATCATTTAACTTTACCTTTTGTACAAACTAATAAAAGAAACCTAATTATTAACACCGTATATGATCATCTTTCAAACAGCACAGTTGTGCTGCATCTTTACCAAACTATCTATAATTATGCAGTATCATTCAACTATACCTTTGTAGAGACAACAAAAAATGAAGCCTAATAAACTACACCTCATATGAACATCCTTCAAACTACACAATTGTACTGCATCTTCAACCAACTATCTAAAAATATGTGGCATCATTCAACTATACCTTTGTACAGACTAAAAAAAAAAAAGCTTCATTAATAACATCAGTAATCATCTTAAAAAATACACATATTACTGTACAGACTCTTTTTTAAACAACATTTAAGTACAATGAAACAAACTCCAATATACATCTCTACATTTAATAATATATTTCAAACAACACAGTTTTAGAATAATGTCAAAATGTTTTAAATAAACCTCACACATTTATAACTCACCTTGCAAATAAATGTGTTGAATGAAAAATCTCACAAACTCTGACAGGATTTTCTTTTACACACAATCAATATTATGCACCAGACTCAGCAAGGTAAAACCAGTAATGGCAAGGTTTCCCTCTCTTTCACCATACAAATACACATAAGCAACAAATAACATTGCTTTCCAGAGTTTTTCAAATTGTAAAACACATTTCTATTGGTTCCACATAATAACCCTTGGCAACTGACTTCTTCACCCTTTCTGATTAATGCCAGTTTCCATAGTAACAGTTCATGGAACATTCAACTTAACTGGCAGGTCACAAGTTCACCATATTTTGAGGTTCACCACACAATGTTGCAAATGCAAACAGCAGGTGTGGTTTGCTTTGCAAAACATGACCTTATCATTTCTACTGTACCTTTCAAACATTTTTTACTAACCAATAAGAAACATGCTGTTTAAAGAAAGTAAAATGCACCCTATTTTTGAATGTACAAACTTCTTAAACAGCCAATCAATTCTGGACTTTCTTAAAAACAGCATTTTGTCCACCATTTTACATACCTCACATTCTACCAACTGACTACCTCAGCTACAGACATCTTTTCATTACCTGCAGTCATCCCTTCAAGATGCTTTCAGTGTGGATTGTTGAGCACAGCTATGTTTTCTGGTGCAAAAGGTATGCTGAACGCAGAGGTATTGACAAAGACCTAGCTTTGAAAAATGTAGAAATTAAATGGATTGGACAGAGAGAATTAAAGTGACATCAATTGATGCCTTTGGTTAAAACCTTTTTGCATCTCCAACCCCCTGACCTCATGATTGTGCACTGTGGTGGCAATGACCTACGCACATTGCCTGGGGTAGGTCTGGAAATGCTAATGAAGGACACCTTTGCAGAATTGATGTTGCTTTTCCACCAAACTGTCTTTGTATACTCTAACATATGCCAAAGACAGAAATGGAACTGGTCCAATCAATTTTGTCCTCAGATTGAGAAAGCTCGAAAAAATTTCAATAAAGCTATTTCTGCTTACCTCAGAGACCATAGGATGGGCTCCATCTATAACAACAATCTATGTTTCCATATGGATGGCATCTACAGAAGTGATGGAGTACACTTCACTGATCAAGGCAACAGAGTGTTTCTTAGCAACCTGAAGCTCTGCATCCGCACTTACAGAGCCACCCAATAACCCAACATATAGCCAAGCTTTTTAAAAAACAAATCTTAATTATTTTTGCTTTGAGCCACGCACCCATCACGTTCACACTAGAGGGCCGCGCTGAGAGCCCCGCACCCATCGCGTTCACACTAGGGGGCCACGCTGAGCGCTGCGCTTGGGTTGCGACTACAAACTTTGGCGGAAAAAAAAGTCCACTTCCATTAATTTAAATTCGCCCCGGGGACCCCATCCCCCGGGGCATGCCCAAATCTTTTTTTTCATTATTATAAAAAGGGGGGGACCGGGTGGCCCCCCTCCTGGGCCATTTTTGGCCCCGGAGACCCCATCCCCCAGGGCATGGCCTTACAGTTGGAGACTGTGGGGGGAGCCCAAATACCCCCATGGTCCCACCGGCTCCCCGCCTCCTACGGCAGCCGGCATTGCTTTTGAGCAAGGGGAGCTGCTGACATGCAGCTCCCCTTTCCCAAAAGCAATCCTGCTTTGCTTCATTGAAGCGAGAGCAGGTTTTCCTACTCTCGCTTCAATCAAGCAAAGCAGCGTTTGCTATGACAGGGCGGAAGCCATGCTCCCGCCCTGTCATACCAAATAGCAATGTCCCGGGGGTGGGCAACCCGGGACATTGCAGGAGCCGGTCCTGGGGGGTGGTGGTCCCCAGGGCCACTATGGGCTCCTGGAGAGAGGGGCACGCAGCCCCCTTCCTTCATTTCTTAAGACCCGGAGAGGTGTTGGTCCCCGGGGCTTGGGGGTCTGTAACAGACCCTCGTATTTCAATTTTTAGTGCCCCAGGGAGGTGGTGGTCCCCGGGGTTTGGGGGAGCTCCCGAGCCCCCCCCCAACCCCTTATTTAATAACCCCAGACTCAGTTTTTTTTCTCGCCCGGAGATGCCCACCCTGCGCAATTTCTATTTTTATTTTAATTTTATTTTTATTTGGGGCCTTGGGGGTCCTTGTTGGACCCCCAGAGCAGGCCAACGGGGTCAGGGTGTTCCTACTCTGCCCCCTTTTCTTGTCTTTCATCCTTTTTGTTAACTGATTTCTTCTGACTCGGTAACTGAGTCACAAAATGGCTGGCAACAGTTCCTGGTTTGGAGTGTTGGCAGCCAATGAGAATGAAGCTCGTGCTCTGAAGTGTTCGCGAACCCACACGGCCATAGATATCGAAACTTTTTCTTTTTCTAATTTCTCAGGAACTACTGAATGGATTTACACCACTTAACAAAAAGGGCTCTTTCTGAACCAAGGACTACCTTTTTGACAAATTTTGTATAATTCTGTTCAGCAGTTCGAGCTGTAGCTTTGTCTAAAGTTTCCTATGGAAAATAACATGGGAAAAATGCGTTTTTGAACCCCCTTTTTCTTGGCCCCCTCCTGACGATTCACCCCGAACCTTTCAAGACAGGTGCAGAATGTAGCGCCCCACTAGTTTTGAAAATTTCTCAAAGATTCGTCAACCGGCGCCAAAGTTATTGGGAAAAGAAAAAGCGCTTTTTGAATAGAAACAAGGTCCTAACTATAACTACCTACGACCGCCAGTAGGTAAGAGATATATATATATATATATATATATATATATATATATATATATATATATTGGCTTTTCCAATGTATGTGTAAATATTCTGGTCAGAGGTTTTGTATATTTGGTTTGGAAAGACAAATAATCTGAGCTTCCATATTTGCATATTTGTATGGCATGTGCCCTTTAAATATTATAGGCCTCATTTATGAGTTTTTTGCCGTAGGGCAGCGCCGCAGGCCTTCCTGCTGTGCTGCCCTAGTGCAAAATAAAAGGGCAGGAATGCACCGTATCTATCAGATACGGTGCATTCGTGTCCTTTTCCCCTGAGCCGGCATTGCTGGGATGATTATTTTTGTGCAGGAATGGAAACAATCACAAGATGCTTTTTCATCTCTCTATGTGTGCTTGCAGCAGGCATAGAAAAAGGAAAAATAGGGAGAAATAAAGATATTTCTCTTCGTTGCGCCTCCCTTAAGCCGCTCCTGGGGAGGCATACATTTTTTGGCGTTGCCTCAGATTTACGATTTCTTGTAAATTTGGGGCAGTGTCAAAAAGCCATGGATGTTGCTGGGAACGCCCCCAGCAACACCCATTGCACGCCCCTTTAGCTCAGAAAACTGTGTTAAAGGGAACAATATTTATGAGGCAGCATTAAGCCAAGAAAAGTGGCTTAGTGCTACCTGATAAATATGGAGCAGGCTCATGCACCACGGAACGTCACAAAAAGTGATGTATTAAACTCATATAAAACGTAGCTCTTCTTTGTCATCAGTTTATTTATTTTTTCTCACCGGCCTGCCAGCGCTGTGCTAGTGAGGTACTCATTACAGGGACAATCTTTTGGGAGTTGATTTCCCTAAGCATCTTAAAAAAGATTTTTCTTTTTCCTAGTTAAAACAAACCTTTATATGTACCAGTAATAATGAGAAAGTATGGAGAAAAGGATCTCTGGGTTTCTGGTTTAAGTTGCCATTTCCTTCACTCGTCATTTTAGCTTATTCCATACAACTATAGTATTTTCACTGAGGTGACATACGGTCACAAATAAGTACTCTCTAAATACTATTGCTGTGCCATAGTTGTAGATACGGGAAGCCAAAATTATACATACGTGGATATTGGAAACAAAAACAAAAGAAATGAAAACATCATGCAAGTGTCATTGGATCATAATGTGCGCCACAGAACTATTGATCTCATCATCTAAGTAATAAAAATATGGTTGCTTATTTTTTACCTTTGTGCTAGAAGCGTCATTTAGGCATTTTTGGGGAGATTATGTTGCTGTGGGTTGTGAACTGTTTTTACATAAAGTAGTAGTTAGAATGTTTTCCTTAGTGTTCAGTTCGGAGGACCTCTCACGCTCATGTGACCGACTGAGCAACTTCTGATCCTCAGTGCTCTTTACTGGGGCACTGAGCATTAGATGTTTTATTTTTTGGCCTAAACTTCTCCTTTTGGGAAGTGTGCATATTTGCTTGTCTATATTCAGTTTCAGATACATCAAAATTGGTCTTTGTGTCTCTATATAGGTATATAACTAGCTTAATATTGCTCATTACTTTTCACTGCCCTTGTCTTTCAGTACGTCTAATTTTCACATTCCAAGCCTGTCAATCTAATCTCTTTCTATTAAGCTGTGTTCCAGTCTGTATTTTTTTTCTTCTTTTTTTTCAGTGGGGTATTTATCCTTTACCTTCCTCCTTGCCTGCGTCTGCCGGACACCCAATCTACACTAGCTGAATGACCTGTTTTTTCTGCCCTTTTGAATACCTATGGGTTTGATTAATCACCTGCCTACGTGGGTTATGTGCTTGTCTGCCTCCCTCCTCATACATAAATTCTACCCTCGGTGACTCTCAGGCAGCATTGAAGATCCAGTGAGGGCCATATACTTGTAAAGGTTTGGGGCAAGGCCTCTAGAGACAACTTTGAAGATCTCTGGATCTGGATTTTGCTATTCCATATGTTTGAGGCTGGCAGTTAGGAAAACAGTTGTATTCAATTGCAAATATTTCGCACCATATTGGCCACAGGAAGGGCCAGGCCGGGCTATCCTGAGCTTTAAGAGGAGGAGTTGTGGGCACTACAAAGTGCGCATGACAGTTTTACTGGCCTTCTTATTCTGGCCAAACAGTCATGCGCACTTAGCAGTTCTCCATCCGGCTGTGTTGCACAGCCAGGTGGAGAAAAGTCCCAGGCACTGTCTGAGCGGCAAACTAGGCCACTAGACAAATCCCAGTTATGTTATGTTTTGTTAATATATTTGTAGAGCGCATGGCTGCCCCAGCAACGGGGTGTCCCAGCGCTAAAATGAGCACTCAGTGAGAAGACAGAACAGGGGAGAAGTTAAATTTGGGTGAATAGCCAAGTCTTCACCAGCCTTCTGAAGGTAAGGTGGTCAGAGGTGTTGCGGATGTGGATGGGGTGAGAGTTCCAGAGGGCGGGGGCTAACCGCCTAAATGAGCGCCCGCCTGATCTGGCTCTATGTATCCGGGGAAGTCTGTCCAGAAGTAAGTCTGCCAAACGCAACGAGCATGTGGGAACATAGTGAGAACATAGATCACTCAGGATTTTGGGACCGAAGCCCCCCAGTATTCTATGGGTGATGCAAAGCATTTTGAAGCACACTCTCTGTTCGAGGGGAAGCTGACAGAGGAGGCTGGCGATATGACAGTATTTAGGGAGCACAAAAATTGCACGCGCAGCTGCATTCTGAGCACGCTCAGTCTTTTAACAATGGCTTTGTTAGCTCCCAAAAGGAGCACATTGCAATTGTCAAGTCTGGCAAGGACAGAAGATTGAACGATCAGTTGCCAGGTCTTAGCATCGAAAAGACCCAGTATAGGTTTGACGCCTGGCAGTAGTCCAAAGCATTTCGCTGCCACTGCTTTGGCATGAGTCTCGAAGGTCAAATCACTGTCCAGCATTATGCCGAGGTTTTTCACCACCGGTTTAGAAGTTAGGGGGGGCTCTGAGCACAGGCGGCCACCATTCATTGCCCCAGAGATGGCGATTGTTGGACGAGTTGAGCTGCAGATAGCTAGCGGCCATCCACTTTGAGTTGGCTGACAAATCCTGTTTGAATTTCACTGATTCCTGGCTGGGGTTTTTGGAAAAGGACAACACCAGCTGGGTGTCATCTGCATATGACACCAGGGAGATGCCCCGGGTTTTGGCCAGCAGAGCAAGCGGCCTCACATAAACATTGAATAAGGTAGGGCTTAATGCCGAGCCCTGGGGCACCCCGCAGCACAATGGATGAGTGCGAGAGTGGAAGGGAGGGGCCAAAACTTGGAAGTTCCGGTCCTTCAGGAAAGATGAAAACCAGGAGAGGGCCGAGCCCTTGACATCAATCTCCTCCAGACATAGGAGCAGGATCTCATGGGAGACTGTGTCAAAGGCTGCACTAAAATCTAGTAGGATTAATGCTGAGGTGCTTCTCTAATGCTGGAAACAGTATTCCCAGCATGAGAGAAGTGCTGGAATTGGCATTTGAGAGTCTGCACAGTGTGCACCAGTCGAGGATCAGTAGAGGAGCAAGACAGAGCAGACGCAGCATCAGGTAAACTGTAATTTATTTATTTTTAAAAGGTTTTTTTTGTTTTGGTATTTATGTATTCCCCCGAACCCCAGTGCCGCCCTGCCACGTCGCCACGGGAGCAGCTGCCACTTGTGCTACCTATGACGCCTGATGAATTCCGAACCTGAGGGAGACGTATTTTATTGGGTGCAATAAAAATTGTACCTACTCCTTTCACACACTCGTAATGAGGGCCATAGTTTCAGGAAATCCTTTTGTTCTTGACAGTAGTAAATCGGTCCAGTTTAGACAACTTTAAGAAGTGCAAATTCCATAACTTTGGTAACGTTGGCCCTAATGGATATCAGGTTTAATCTGTGGGAGGTTGGCCTTTTTTAACAAACTATTGCACGCTGTGACAGTGCATATACCCAATTAACCAGGGTAAATTGGCTAAATGTTTAACCCCCCATCAGCCAAGAGTGAGCTCGATATGTTACCTATGAATTATAGATTCAGCTGACCAAAGTGTACCACAGCAACCATACAATAAATATGCTCATCAAGGAGAATAAGAGACGAATATATAGTATTTCAATTACAGGCTTTCAATGGGAGTCACATGACGTCGTAAAACAAAGTTAATACACCAGTTCTGATGCATGAGATCATGACCAAGGGAGAAGACAACCTTCAAATTTAACTTTTCATCAGAGAAAGTTAATCAACACTCTCTCGTCTCGTGAGCCAAGATGCAAACTAGAGGGTTCAATGTCATAAGTGGTCACCTCTTTTAAATACAGTTTGCATGAGCAAGAAACGTGGCTACAGTGGTCACAGTTGCAATGATGCAGATATACATTTTCCATTTCATTCCCAGGAGAAATGGTCTCTGCTAAAGTAAATGCTGGGGCAATTCACAGCTCTCCCAGTGGTCCTTGGCCCACAAAATGGTCTGGACCAAAGCACCCTGTTCACAATTGAAAACAAGGCAAAGGGGTTTCTCCCCCAGTCCTCCTTGTCCCACACCATTTTGGGGACATTGACAGACGACAGCTCTCCTGTGCCCTGTTTGCAATTGCACAGCACCCAGGCACATGCAGGCTCTAGTGGCAGATTTGTTAGCTGGTAAATTGCCCTTGAACATGACGGGGACAATCCCAGGCTGAGTCACAGTGAGTGTCTGGGCGGCCATTGAGATTAAGGCAAATTACTCATACATTAGGGCAGAGATACATCTAACAAATGTGTGTCAGTGGCTCAGTATAGGCAGAATATTTAAGTTGAGTTGCACTCAGTAACAAACCCTACTGGTGTCACAGAAATATGGGTTTGCCTGGGTTAGATCAAATAAAATCTCAGGTTGACGAGGAAAGACGTTTACAGGGCAAGGTACAGTCAGTCATCTCTGCTGCCTTTGATTATTGAAAGTGGACGGGACTGAAGTGGGGTCAGTCATGAATGAAGTTAATATGTATGGGGCATGAGGGGCTGTGAAGGCTTACTCTCATTTCAGATCAATGCCTGTAAATTGCTGGTAAGGTTGGGGTATTTTCAGCTGTATTTTATATTGGTGCCTCTGGAAAGCTGGAATGGCTTGAGTGGAGGGTCAACTCATTCACATGTCTGAAAAGAGAGGTGCCAGGTCAAAATATTACAGCTTGTGCATCTATGAAGATAGAGGGAGAAATAGACAGATGTTTGCCTGTTGGAAAATCATTCACTTAGATGATTTTCCAGCACAAGGCACCACCCTAGGCATTTTCTACAACTGATTAAGTATACCGTATTGTTAGCAGCTCAGGTGAATCTCTCGTTTATTTTGTAGTTTTTCCCCATGTGGTATCTTGATTGTATTAGAAGTGTTGCTGTGCCTGCAGGTTAGACGCCACTCACTTTTGCATGCATAGTTCCATTCTTCATTGCATGGGAATGTAACTGGCTTCTTATTGTATGTCATTTGAGATTAAGGAGTTGTAGAATTGCATGGAGGGGTATTTCTATTATATTTCCTGCAGTTGTTAGTCTTGCTGCAAGATGGGTTGTAATTCCCTAGCAATTTTTCAGGTCTTTCTGCGGACTGCTCTAGCTGGTCATTGCCAGACATATTTCAGCAATACTTTCACCTAGATTTAGCTTGGGCTTTGGGTTGGCCTTTGCTCATGATTCAATTGATTTCTTGTTTATTTCAGCAAATGGTCTAAGCGCAACGTAAAAAGTATGGGAACTGTAATGTAGCATGTGAAGCCATGAGTGTAGAGTGTGATGACAACAGGGGTGGAATCAGTGTTGGCGTAAAGATTCACTGACCGATAGATATCATAGAACATATAAATCAAAAACGACATGTCCCAGGGGGCAAAACACTGTTATCAAACAATTCATACCTGGAATAAAGTGACACATGACATGACAAGGTGCCTTCTGAAAGTTTAGATTGATAGTGCATGTGAAACAAACAGTCAAAGTTTAGGTAAAGGAGAGACACATACTTGGGATCATTTACTGATGATTCAGAGTTGTGTGGGAGTTGTTTTTTCAAGGGCAGTAGTGTGAAAAATGTCAATAGTCAAGAATTTTCACTCATTAGGGTCATAGAGGTTTGTGAAAAAGCTCTGTTGTAAGCACAGTGAGAATCCCAAGGGATGTGTGCCCAAGGATAGGACTAGGGTCTTGAGTTGCTTTTGCTCTGGTTGAGGGAGACTTGGCCTGGCAGGTTGGGCTGGATTGTTCTCTTTGGAACAGTGACAATACTGATTTTATTTGGGGCAGTGTCAAAACTGATTTGCTTATGGCCGGGTCCAAACTGAGGGGAAATTGTGTGCAAGATAACAATGGATTGGGATTCGACCCCAAGTAATTTTAGTGGCTGAGATTAATTCAAGCATTTCACCCATCACCTTTAATGTATACTTCGATAAGACTCCCTGCCACTCCCGACTTCATGTGATAACATGCGCAGCAGAAGCAGAGTGTGTCTGAACAGGCATAATCCTCTGTGCTGGGACTCCTTTTAAGGTCTCGCCTACACAGCGCGCATGCGCTGCTTAGGAGGGCCTTTAGCCGTCGCTCTGCTCATTTCCAAGCACACACTCATGCTTGTGGCAGCATCCACCTTGCGGGAGTGAGCAGGGGCGCGCCACAAGCACGAATGCAGTGCTTGGAAATGAGCAGACTGCTCTCCCAAGCGCTCGCAGGCTCACCTTGCACGCACGCATCACTCCCGGGCTTGTTTTTGATTGCATCAGCTCATGTTCTCGTCTCCTCCCTCCGCCCCTCTCTTGCAGGTCTCCTCCCTCCGCCCCTCTCTGCAGAAGCACTCCATTCTCCCCTGTAGTACTGGTATATCAATAACGCTCCACTGCTCTGACTCCCGCTTCCTTCTCTTCCGACTCGCTGTACCACGTCCACAGACACTCCCTCCCAGTTTCCTAATTGGTAACCCGCTCTATGTTGCCTTTCCCCTCACCTCACATCTAGAACTCGCCATTTCTTTTTCCAATTTCCTACAACCCCAGTAGATCCGTGTTTATTCCCAGTTTCCATTGAAACACATAACACAAGATAGAACAGCTCTGGAAAGAAGCAAATGCTTCTAGTTTAAGCTGGAATAAATTCATTTCCAGCCAATTTAAAGTCTGGAGATGGTAGAAGAGTGAACCGCTCATCCAAGGAAATGCACGATAAACGGCAGGTACGAACGGTCAAGGCAGCTCAGCGGAATCTGTTGGTGCTGCAGAGATTTTAATGCATTTTCCTACCGTAACAGTTTTTATTTCAATTTTGTAAAAGTACAGATAGCTTGATTCTGCATTTATTAGAGGTGATCTCTACCCAAAAAAAGTATGTGTGGAAATCTCCCTGCGATGTTAATCGCTGCAACACTTCCCTCTGAATAACACAAAATGCACCCCCAGCTCACATTACTGGGTCATAACATCCAAGTCAGAAATACACAGTCACAATAGAAAGCAAAATAACTGAGACTGCACAAAGGGTTTAATCATCTGCTTTTTAATCATCTGCTGCAACCCTCTACCCTTACACTGCTCAGAAAACGAATACTGTTGAGTTATAATGCCTAGCATCCAATAAAATAGTAGTTACTTCACATATTGCAACTTTATCGCCCACCCGTAACAAGGGCCCTAGTGTTTACAACTCCATGAAGTTGCAGTGCCGTGCCAGTAAGCCATATACAATACGTCAAGAGTATAACATTTTAACTAAACACTTAGAAATAGACGCTTTTACCCAGCCTGCATACTGTGATGAATATATTATGCTAACAAGGCTATCACCCTTCTGTCCAATGAGCTCTTGCGCTTGTTTTCAGACCCTCTCTGATGAGACAGCTGGCAGGTAGAGATTTTTTAAGATATGGGGATTTTGCTCAGAGTCCACATATTCCACGGGTCACCTGGAAAAGTAAACTTTAATCTTCTAGCTCACCTCTGTCCATTTCCATACTGACCCTTTCTTTTTCTCTCTGCCTACCTCTACCTCTGTCTCTCTGCCCACGTCATCTTAAGGATTTATGGGGTCCTGGAAAAGACGTATTTATTTCATGCAGTTTTATATAGCGCAAACTTTACCCAAAGTTACAAAAGGTACACAAGATAGACTAAACACGCTCTTAAACTGTTTTGTACTACAGTTAGCACAAAAGTGGGTGATAAAATTCAAAGTTGTTATGAACAGGAGGCCCCACAATATGTCTTGCCCAGGGCCCCAAAAACCCTTAATACGACACTGCTGGCAGGACAGTAGCACAATATATTATCGTAAATAAATACATGTTTACAGCTGCCTCGCAGCTTTCTCGCTCTCCTGGATTCCACAATAAATCCTTCTCAGTGTTTGGTCTAGCCCTGGACTTGTACATTTTCTTTTAGGGGGGAAGGTTGCATACCTAGCCGCTTGTTAAAATGTTTGCCATCTCCTGCCAAAGTCGATGTGCTTTCAGGGATTCTCTATTACTTCCAACCCCTCGAACCCATTCCTTCCTCCTCCTCCGACTTCGTCCTTGCTATAAACTTCCCTCCCCTTCCCGTTCCTCTCCCACAAATAGCAGTGGCGGGCCGCCTCATAGCCATCAACGTTGCTCCTTATTTATTTATTTATTTATGCATTTTTATAAAGCGCGGACTTTACCCAAAGGTGTCAGAGCGCTGTACAATAGAACCAGTTACGTTACATGAGAGAAATGCTACAAAATAGAATGTACAAAAATAGCAGGACATAGAATCAAACACAGCAGGCAAGAGGAACACAATATCAAACACAGCAAGCAAGGAATGTACAAAAAATAAATAAAAAAAAAAAACAAATTTACAATGACTAACGAACTTCCTGGCGGGGTCTGAGAATGAAGGAATTAGTTCTGAAAGTGTCTTTGGAATAGAAGAGATTTGAGGTCCGCTTTGAAGATCCGGATGGAGGTGGTCGCACAGAGCAAAGGAGGAAGCGAGTTCCAGATTCTCACCGCATTACCTGAGAACGATTGAGCCATCAATTTTTCCCGTTTGAAGGAGGGGGGCTCAAGCAAGAACTTTTCTGCATTCCGAGAAGGTCTCAAGCCTCCGGACAATTTCAGTTTATTCGCCAGATAGCGAGGAGAGGAAGAGTGCAAGGCTTTGTGGGTGATGCAAGCCGATTTTTAAATAGCTCTAGCCTCGATGGGAAGCCATCGGAGAGAAGACAGGATAGGAGTGATGTGGTCACTTCGTTTGGACCCTGAAATGAAGCAAGCTGCTGAATGGAGGACGGATTTAAGGGGGGAGAGGTGAGATTTGGGAAGGCCAGTCAGAAGAGAATTACAATAATCCAGTCTAGAGAGAACTAGTGATTGGACCAAGGTTTTTAGGTCTTTCTCTGGGAAGAACCGACGAATCCCCCACAGAAGGTGCAGCTGATAACGTGCGCTCTTGGCAATGGAGTTGATGTGTGAGATTAGGTTGAGTCTTTTGTCAAGTATAGGGATTTAGCGCAGTCGACAATGATGGGTTTACTGTTGAGTAAATTCAGCTGATACATCCAGGATTGAACAGGAGGCGGGGAGAGAGAGGTGGATAGGAGGAGGAATTCAGTTTTGGAGGGATTGAGAATTAGTTGGTGAACTAACATCCAGTTGTGAATAGAGTTGAGAGTAGAGTTGAGTAGTGAGAGATCTTGAGAGGAAGACACCTTGAGGTAGATTTGGGTGTCATCTGCATAGAGATGGTAGAGGATTCCAGATTTGCTTAGGAGGTGCCCTAATGGTTCCAGATAGAGATTAAACAGAGTGGGTGCAAGGATGGAACCTTGAGGGACGCCTTGACCAATCACCAGTGGAGACGAGAGACTGTTCGCAACCTTGATCATTTGGGATCTGTCCGAGAGGAATGAGGCAAACCATTTAAGCACTGTGCCTTTCACGCCCATTCTCTGTTGAAGAGTGTTAAGGAGGGTGTTGTGATTAACAGTGTCAAAGGCTGCAGATAGGTCAAGAAGAATCAGAAGGCACGATTCCCCCGAATCGAGTATATGCAGCGCATCATCGATCACTCGCAGCAGGGCTGTTTCAGTGCTGCAATTTTGAATAAAGCCAAACTGGAACACATCAAGGAGATTATTGTCCATAATGTGTTGGGAAAGTTGTTTTGCAACACATTTTTCTGTGATCTTTGAAAGAAAAAGGAGATTGGTGATGGGGCGGAAGTTATTGAGGTTGTTCGCATCTGCGGAGGTTTTTTTTAGAAGGGGGTAACCTATCCTATTTTGAGGACAGCTGGGAGGGATCCTTGACTGAGGAAGAGATTAACTAGCCTGGTCCAATAAGAGAGAGTATTGGTATAGAAATCAATGGCGATGACACTAGGTATGGGGTCAGAAGAATGGTTGGAGGGTTTGGGTTCGAGGATGCATTTGAGGCGGCAAAGTTCTTCCAAGTGGCTAAGGATTTTCGCTCCTCAATGGGGGTGGGGTGGGTGACCTGATCCACCAGTGATTTGACCTTTTCATCAAAGAATATTGCGAATTCAGTTGCTTTCTTTGAAGCATCATCAGGTTTGATGGTTTGGGAAGAACAGTTTGGGTTTTTGATGAGGGCAAAAAGTTTTTTGGGTCTGTTTTTAGCTGAGTCGAGGAGGGATCTGAAATGTGATGCTTTTTCATGGAAGATGTGCTTGTGGTAATTGGATCTTACTGAACGTAAGAGAGAGAGATTGGAGGTGGATGGAGATTGTCTCCAATGTTTCTCCAAGATTCTAAGGTTTTTCCTTTCGTCATAGAGAGCTTTATTGAACCAAGGTGCTGAGGGGGTGGGTCTTCTCCTTTTGCTTTGGAGTGGAGCGACATTGTCGATTTTGACTGCAAGGATTGAGAGGCAATGGGGAGTGAGATCGTTGACATCCGCGTTAGGGTCTAGACTAGGAAGTGAACGCATAGCAGAAGCACACAGAGTCTCAAGATCAATGTTTTTAGTGTTGCGGAACCAGGTAGAAGCCCTTTTAGGTGGAAGAGGTGTGGCGCCGCGGCCAGGGCGACTGACTCCGGAATCTGGGGATCACGATTCGATCCCCGGCGCCGGCGGCAGATTAGCCCAGCACCATGTGACTCTGGGCAATAGCTTGCTTAATCTTCCCGAGGGCCCCTAGCACCTAGAAACCCTTACGGGTGATTGTTCGCGCTTTACAAATGTGGATTATTATTATTATTATTAGGTTGGCCGAGAGTTATAATGTCCGCGAGGTGAAAACGGAAGGGAATGAGGAAATGGTCTGACCAGTCTACAAGGATAGGGGGAGCAATGGTAAGCTGGTCTGGTTTAGAAATAACAAGGTCCAGAATTGAGCCCTTGGCGTGTGTAATTTACGAGCAGTGTTGGACAAGATCGTTAGCTGAGAGAAAGGTTGCAAGCTTGTTGGCAGCCGAGTCTTCCACGGAGCCCCAGTCGAGATTGAAGTCACCTAGGAAGATCAGCCTGTCGCTTTGTGAATATTCGTCACTAATGAAGTCGGTGAGTTCCTCCATGAAGGAAGAGCAGTTACCGGGCGGGTGGTAGATGGCATGGAACCTGAAGGGTGAGCCGTGATGAACTTGAAGTTCTAAGGATAGGCATTTGAATGTGCGGAAGAAGATGGTGGGAAAGGCTTTAATTTGAAGGGAGTTTCTGAAGATAATCGCAACACCTCCCCCGATCTTGTCTGTTCTGTCGTTTCTGAGGATAGAGTAGTCGGTAGGTATCAGAAGATCAAACAAAGTGTGAGAGGAGTCATTAAACCAGGTCTCAGTGAGAAAGAGCATGTCGAGATTGTGGTGGGTGATAGTGTCAGAGATTTCCAGTTTGTGTTTGTTTGCAGATCTGCAGTTGTGGAGCATACAATGTAGCTCTGATGCAACTGTTTTGGTGATGGGAATGTTTGGGCTGATAAGGGGGATAGGGATTAGATTCTTGAATAAGGGTGTCCCTTGAGAGGGAGGCTGGTAAGTTCTGACGGAAGAGATGGTCTGAATGGTGAATTGAGTAGAATTGTAAGGAGAGGAGAGTGGAGGGGAATTGACGTTGGCAGTCTTGTAGCTAGCCAGTAAGTTGGTGATGTCTGTGGAGGACAGACTGTGGTTGGCTTTATTGGGGCGCTGGAGCAGGGAACTCCTCGGGAGGTTATTAGGGGAGGGGGATATCTTAGCACTTAAGAGTGAGATGGACGCTTCAAGCTGGGAAATGGAAGAGATGAGAGAATCAAGTTTAGTTTCCAGGGATAGGTGGGCTGAGCACGGAGTGTTGGGTGGCTCAATGGTTAAGGGAGGGAGTGGAGTAGGTGAAGGAGGACAGGGGGATATGGGGGACCGGGGAGAGTGTTGAGGTGTGATGGTCAAAGGTGGGGGAGGGAGTGAAGTAGGCGAAGGAGGACAGTGGGATGAGGGGGACTGGGGAGAGTGTTGGGGTGCAAGGGTCGAAGGTGGGGAGGGATAGTGGTAGAAAGGAGTGAATGGAGTTACAGTGATATTTTTACTGGTGTTGAGCAGAGGTGAAAAATAGAGATCATAAGTAGGAGGAGAAAATTGAGAAGTAGAAAGGGAGGGGGAGAGGTGGAGGGGGAGAGGAGGGTGTTAAGGGAAGACCAGGGATACGGTAAGATGAGAGGAGAAGGGGCTGTACAGGGAGGGGAGGGAGGGAGGTCAATTGAAGGCCAGAGGAATGAGGAGAAGAGAGAGGGTGCAGGCCAGGTACCATGGGTTATGAAAGGTGACTGTAGGGGGACAGGCACCAGGCAGAGTTGGGGAGGTTGGGCTAAATGGTAGTTGTGGGAGGAGTGAGGGACTGTGAGGTCAAAGGGAGGTAAGAGGGTGGAATTACCAAGAGGGGAAACAGGGTTGTGAAGCATAGGAGGAGGAAGGACTGTAAGGTCAGAGGGAGGGAAGAGGATGGAATTACAAATAGGGGAGGCAGGGATGTGAGGCATAGGAGGGGGTGTAGGTTGTATAGAGATGGGAGGTGTAAAAACAGAATTGAAGGTAGGAGGGAAGGGGAAAAGCGGAAAGGGATGAGGAAAAAGGGGGAAGAAAGGGGAAGGGTTAGGCGAGTTGATCGGTAGTTCAGGTTGTAAGAAAGGTGGATTAAGTAGGGGGGAAATGGGTAGGAATAGGGGGTTAGGGGGCAGGAGATGGGAATGGAGTATTGGAGAGATGCAGGGTGAGGAGGGGAAGCGGGAGGTAAAGCAGACGAGGTAAGGGGGATCAAGTTGGGAAGGGGGTAGAATGGGAGGGGAGGGAGCAAGAGAAGGGGGAGATAAAGGGTAGACCTGTGACTCCCGGGAGAGCGGTCTTAAGGAATGTATGGGGGTCATGGGGGGAGAAAGAAGACAAGCTAGTAGAAGAAGAAGAAGAAGAAGAAGAAGAAGAAGAAGAAGAAGAAGAAAAAGAAGAAGAATTGAGAGCGATCGTAGTCGCAGGGGTGGGACGAAGGGAGTGGAAGAAGTGGTCAAAGAGTGTAATGGTGAGAGAGCCATTAAAGCAAGCGGAGGGAGACATTTTTAACCACTTCCCAAGTGTGAAAGAAGAGGAGGAGGAGACGTTGAAGGAATTGAAGAAGCTGGAGGACCAGGAAGGGATGTCGTGAGTGAAGAAAATAAAGTCATTTTTGATCTTCCCTAGACGTCCATTATGGAATTGGTCAACAAAGAGGGAATCTGGAAATTGTTCAATGGTGTTATGCTTGAACTTTTGTGCTGCTGCTTTGGACAGATTAGGGGGATAAATTACTTTAAAGCAGTTAATTCAAGACTTAATTTGAATGGAAGCCATGATAAGGAGATGAGGTGATGGCGTGGTGTGGGGGGTAGAAAAAGGGGCCACTAGGGTAGCGATAGCGCAAAGAAGTATAATAAGAGGGGGGTGCATATTCCGGGAATCGGGTGAAAATAAACCAACAGGAATGAGATCAGATCAGGACCAAAAGGAGATACCTAACGAGGCTAAAAACAGGCAGGAAGGTAGAGGGGAGAAGCAGCATCTGAATATTTTAGGGGAAACCAGTGGTCAATGCACAAGTGACATTAGTGGAGATCTCGATTATTCCAATATGGTGGAATGTGGTGAGTTGTCATATCCAAGATAGCCGCCACGGTAAGAGGATAGACCATTTCTCATTCTATTTCAATAGACCATTCCACAAGTAGGAAATAATGGTGGATGTTGCCCTATGCAAGATGGCTGCTATAGATTGACCACAGGTAATTCCTCTTTCTATTTCCAAAGGCCACTTTGATATGCATGTGTACCTCTTCTATTTCTAATAGTGGAAGAGGAGAAACAAAACGGGTTGCCCTATCCAAGATGGCCACCATAGATTGAAAGAACATGACTCTTTCTGTTTCCAAACCCACTAAGTCATGCATGCATGCCTCTTCTATCTCTGATAGTGGAAAGAGGAAGCACAAAATGGATGCCAGTCTGTGGTTGATATTGGAGAGGATTGCTTAGAACTCAGCCATTTTGATGGTGTCGAGATGTTGATACCAACACGGTTTTATTTTAATGAACTGCGCAGATTTAGATCAGCAGTGGAAGGGGGGACACGCTCGTTACCAGTCCCAGTGCACCCCACGCAGAAAACAAGCGCAGGGGAGTCCAGCCATCACAAACAGTTTAATATCTATAATCTATTATGCGTGTGCCATCACCAATGCCCAGATTCTGTCTGCGTTTGGAAAAGGACTACTGGTAGTTATTGGGAGAGAGTCCACCTCTGTTGTGTGCTATAGAGCCAGCGAAGTTTTCAGTGTTGAGGGAGCAAATCACCACCAGTCCTCCTCACATCGCTGCCGCAATCCAATTGCCCTCTACAGACTTTAATATCAGCGTTGAATTTCGAGCCTCAGGCCTCCCTTCGTGCGAAATAATGCTCCCAGTCTAGTGCCCCAAGGAAGTCCTTAGTCCTTAGTCTACGACTTCTGTTTGTTAGCTGTTTTTTCTCCCACTTCCTCCTTTCTTGCACATGTCACATATATCCCATGATAAAGCGAGCAAAAGACGGATGTCTCCCTGATTTTTCACCATAGACAATTTTAAAGTACTCGTCATCTTCTTATTCCTCCTCTTCTTTCTGTTGTTGCATTTGTTAGTCGTTTGGTTAGTTCGTAAGTTATTTGCAGTTCTCCATTTTTTGTCGTTTATTGACTTTCTACTAACGTTGTTTGTTTTCAAAGTCTTCTGCTTCTTCTTTGGGTTAGTAAATTGATTTTATTTGTCCTACATTCACTATCATCTGGTTTACGTGTGTCGTTTAAAATTGTCCGTTCACCTCTGTTCTAACCTCCACATCCTCTTCTAATGCTTTAATACTTCGCATTTTGACAGTTTCTTTTTGATTTAATTTCGAAAGCTAGCAGGGATTGTACTCTAAAAGATTTGTTTACAGTAAAAAAAAATGGTTCAGCTCTTGAATGTATTTTATGGAGTTGTCAAATTGCTTCATGTCCTCAAGACGCCATTTCCGGTTCTGGGGATTCCTTAAAACAAGCATTGGCATAGCCAATGGGTCTCGCCTTTGGGAGCGTATAAGTGTTTAGCCATGCAACAGTTGATGTTGTTGCACCAAGGATATTGTGCTGCATAACTAAATACTTATAAGGTCCCAAAGGAGAGACCTATTGGCTATGCCAATGCTTGTTTTCCTAATGTAGGCAACTTCCGGACGATCTGAAGAGTTATCAGAGGCCGGGCACCTTACAATTTCAACTCAATAAAAGATGCACAAATTGTAATTTCCAAACAAGATGACACTGCGCATTGAGTAGTTCCTTTCATTGGTGTCAGTCACAATAATCAAGTTACTCAATTGTTGGGGGTCATTGGAGTCCTAGCATACAATTTAAGAGTCACATGGATAAAACAAAGTGAGCTGTCATCTTGCTTATGCAGATAGCATTTCAAAAAGCATTTGCAATGCAATAGGTCTCGCAATTACGCAAGTTTAAGCTATTGGCATTGTAAATGCCACCGCCTTTTATTTATGTTTTAAAAACAAAAACAAAAATAAAAGGCATTGTTATTTGCAATGTTAATAGCTCAAACTTGCGTAAATGCGAGACCTATTGCATTCCAAATGCGTGTTCTCCTGAGCATCTGCATTGCAGGGTATTCATTGGCTGTACTTGCTAGAGTCTGCTGAGATTCATAGGAAGAGGTTTCCCTTAAATTAAAAAGTATGGAAATGCCGATCCGAGTGGTACTACTGATCGAAGGTGTTGCCCTTTATTCCTTTGTCTCAACAAGAGGAGCATTTTGGCCTCTACATGTTTTGATAGAATGAGTTGAAATCTTCTACTGCTGATGTGGGAGAATTCCTCTGCGTGTTTCTACACTATTTGACAGACTTTCGGCACTCACTCGGAGCCCTGGCCTTTGCTCTTTCCCCTTGTGTTTGGGCACCTGGTTGCACCATGATTGCACCTGGTTGCTCCATCCCGCCCAACCTCTTTTCCCAGTGTCTTCTTCCTCGCCCCCTTTATCTCAGCCCAAGCCCTGCCTGGATCCAGCCCCTCTGGCTATCACCCCGTCTCTCCTAATGCTACTGTACCACCCTGTTCCTCCCTGGGCCATTGCTTCCACCCCATGCCTGCCACTTGCTCCTGTTTATCCAAGCACCCTACCTCGCTACCAATTCTCTCGTTTCCTCTTCACACCCGGTGTCTTCCCCTCCCTTTCCTCCGTCCGTATTTCTGTGTCCCTATCAGCCTTCCAACAGCATGTATCAATTCATTGCCAGCTTCCAATCCTCGCCTGCACCTGTGCTTGTTTTAATATCTGGGGTGTATCATGAATGTAAGTCAGGTAGATTCCCAGCTCCTTAACCGGCTGTGTGACCTAGCATTACAGGCTGCAGCATCATTTACTGTCACTGCACGTATGGGACAGCGCAGCAGTTGTTCACCACCAGCTGCTCTTTGCTTGGCTCCTGAACTTAACTCTGAGCTGAACTGGTGGAGTTGCATCAGGGCAGAAGCAGTTCACTGAAGTGAAATGAGAGCTGCACAGTCCCAAGATGAAAACTGCAAGGAAGGTTGACAGGTGCAGGTGCACTGAGGGGAAGGGGATGCTGCTTCCACTTGCAAACAACCTGGGTAGGCTCTTTGTGTCTTGACTTGGTAGGCTGAGAGTAATCACAACACCTATCTGTCGTTGCCATGTAACTAATACGTGAAGATCGTTGGATGGGATCATAAAATGTTTATTAGGGATATGTGGAGCTGAGCAGGGCTTGAAGCTGAATCATCTGTGCATTCTGCGCTGTCATCGTGGTGAGCTGTGCTGTGTAGGGCCAGCAGTGACCCAATAGAGAAGATATTGATTTTAATTTCCTTTTTTTATATGGATGTCTGCAGATTATGTTTCATCGTTGCTAAATCTTGGCTAATAGACTGCAAAACAAAATAAATGAAATAAATACGATCTGGAGCTAAGAGTGCCTGGAACTGTTGGGTGTTAATGTATATGGAGCTGTGGGTTCCTCAGCCTGCAGTGTCCCGTCTGGCGCTGCTCAGTAATTTGATCGATCCTGTGATTTCCTATCCTGTGCACTCTTCTACCCCAGGCTTTTACTTGTACAGTGCACTTTCTATACTAAGCTCTTGCCATTCATGTGCTCTACTGCTGGAGCGGGTAGTACAAAATGTTGTATACCCCCCTCCCCATTCTGCATGTTTATATGAATTTGAATAATCTATTAATTGTAATATTATTAATCCGTTTGAAGTGATAACTCACCAATTATATTAACAACAGAATTATACGTGGGATTTGCATTTTGCATGGCAAAACTAATTGTATACTAATATATGTACGCATACTAATGGTAGAAAATTAAAATATTGCATGATATATGTTGCTTTTGTGACGTAATTGTAAGTTGCACCAGATGACATCACTGGGTGAATATAAACGCTTTAAATGTTGCTATTATGCTAGGTAATTACATACACATAGGGGAATTAGTGAGAGTTTAACATTTTATTAGCCATTTCTCTGTTTTAATTATGTTTTGTGTTTATTTAGCTTAAGTTGACCGTTTGGGCTTAGGAAAAGATGGCCGACTGAGACACATGACGTGACTGCTACAGTTCCACGAGGTTTCGGGTGAAGTGCGCCTGCGCCACCGCCAGCAACAGTGGCCTCGTCCTGACCCCAGGCAAGATGTACCAACCAAGGTCATACTGGGAGAATTGCCAGGACCACAAAACAAAGGACTGTCTTTAAAACCGGAACCAGCAAGTGAGATGACTTAATCTAACGGACTATGGGCCATATGTAGGTAATTTCTATTTACCGATTCATAAATACCGAATTTTACCGATTCGGTATTTATGAATCGGTAAATAGAATGTAGGTAAACATTCGGTAATTATTACCGAATCGGTAATATTCGGTATTACTGATTCGGTATTTACCGAATCGGTAATAATGCATCCCTTCCAATTCATTCCTATGGGCCTGGAGGCCCATAGGAATGAATGGGAATCCATTCACTATTACCGATTCGGTAAATACCGAATCGGTAATAGGGGGAGTATATTCAAGGGTGGCAGGGTGTCACATTGACACCCTGTTGCACCCCTGAATCGTGCATGTGTGCACATGTGGCGCACATACGTCTGCCACATTGCACTTTTCAAAAAGCACAAAATTGCTTTTTAAAAGGTATTCGTTATTTACCATCAACTTGTAGTTGGTGGTAAATAACGAATCCAGAAACAGAAAATGCACTCACTTGAGTGCCCCCTACATAGGATTTCAGGATTCGGTAATTTACCGAATCGGTATTTTACCGATTTCTTAAAATTCTGATTCGGTAAATTACCGAATCCTGAAATCCAGCCACCTACATCTCAATTGCCTAATTACCGGTCGGTAGCGGGATATTTACTGATTTTCGGCCGTTACCGACCGGTATTTAGGTACCTACATATGGCCCTGAGTGAGAACTTTACCGAATGACCCCAAACCCACCAATCAGGACTGTCTAAAACTCATTCTTGATACATTTTGACATTAAAATCATTATAAAGGTCGGTAGAATAGTGAGTTAAAGAGTTCGTCATTCGATTTGTCTTGCTGCAAATTTCCTGACGTTATGCTGACGGAGAGGACGGTGACACTGCTGGACAGCTGTTATCCTGAATCTTTGAAAGACTGAATTGTGGCCTGACTTTGATGAATTTAAGATTTTTCCACGACTTGACTGACTTAGAGGACGACTAATAGCCAGACTAGGTAAATATGATGTTCTGCGGTTTGGTCGATGATTTTCTAAAATTTGCAATTAATTAGATAAACGATGCTTTAATTGATAGACAAATGTGTTGAGTTGTTTTTTTGAAGAAATTAGATTAAGAGAAGAGCATAAATAAAAGAATTGAATTACCAAATTACAATCCAACTAACTGATTCATCGCCAAATGAGGGGAATATCACGAGGTTTGAAGTTAATAAAGGTATTCAAGGTATATTAAGGATCTAGGTGAAAAGATATTCCTTTCATGTCAGCGTATGGAAACTTATACCTCCCGGGAAAGCAGATCAATGAAGTGTGAGTGTTGGTGTTATGGGCGCCACCAATGAATGTATTGAGTTAATGTGTTATTGAGATATTTGGTCTGTGCCGAAGGGAGGATTTGACATTCCACGCTGCAACGCTACCACTGAATTTTCTCACTCTGGGCTCTCTGAGCTTGCACTCTGAACCATTCTGAGCTCTCTCCCTCTCATTTTTTGCTGCTGTTTTCTCTGCGGTAATTACAGCAAAAATTAAGGCCTCGAAAGGACAATTTAAACTAAATATAATGATTTTACTAAATACTTTCCGCTAACTTAAATGCGGGTGGACCTTTGTTTGAACAATGGCAGAAACCACTACATCTCCGATGTGTTTACACTCTTCCGACGGCCCAATGTAGTAAGGGATCCCTACCCAAAGCCTGGAAGCACACCATGGTGCTCCCTCTGTTAAAAAACCCATCTGGACCCATCCAACTGGTCCAATTTTAAGCCTATCTCCTTACTGCCCACTCTCTCCAAGTTATTGGAGAAGCATGTTAACACTCAACTTACTCCTTTTGTGGAAGCGCAGAAGGCCCTTCATCTGTCGCTGTTGGGATTCAGAGCCAAGCATAGTACAGAATGTGCTCTATTGAGGGTTACAGAACATCTCAGATGGCTCTTGGACAGCGATGGCACAACTGCACTGATCCTCCAAGATCTCAGCGTGGCTTTTGACTCGATGTCACATGACACCCCTGTCAAAAGGTTGACACTCATGGGTCTCCAGGGCACTGCTCTGGCCGGCTTTCATCCTTCCTGTCGGATCGCACATTACAGGTCTTCTCATCAAATGTCTCTTCTTGCAGACATTTGCTTACTTCTGGAGTGCCGCAGGGATCCACCATCGGCCCCTTGCTCTTCAATAGTTGTGTCCGCTCTTTTGTGGACTTATTGGAAAGTTGTGGCCTTACTCTATTTTCATAGGTGAATGACACCCAAATCATTTTCTCTCTCTCGTCTGAGCGAGGCTCCACCCCCGGAAGATTTTAACTTCTGCCTTAGCCTTGTCTCCAATTGGATGAATTCCATCTCTCTAAAATTGAATGCAGACAAGACCGAGGCCAAGGTCTTGAGCAGGAGCCCTCAGCTCTGGGGAAGCCAGCTCTGCCCCACCGCTCTGGTCTCTCTTCCCGTCCCTACCGATAAAGTGAAGAACCTCGGCTTTTGGCTAGACTCCACCCATCCGGAAGCTCAGGCAGCCAAAGGTTGCCTCCGCCTCCTGTGCTACTATGAAATGGCTTAGAAAGATCCTGGAGAAAATGGCCCTTTGCCGCTCAAAGAACTGTCATCCAGACTTTGATTCAGTCCAGGTTAGATTATGGAAATATATTGTTCTTAGGAGCTTACAAGTCAATGGTCAGGAGCCTTCAGGTGGTCCAGAACTCTGCCTCTAGGTTCCTGTTCCGACTGCCTAAATATTCCTCGGCTTCCGGACTGCTTCAGGATCTCCACTGGCTTACTGCGGAGAAGCGTATCACTTTCAAGGCACTCTGCTATATACACAAAATCTACTCCCACTCGGGACCTTTGTACTTGCAAAATCTTGCCTCTCTCTATTTCCCCCATACTCTTTCCCTCAAGGAGTCAGTCTCTCTTTATAGTTCCTACAGTTACATGCCCGGATGGGTGGATGCTCCTTCGCTCCTCTGGGACCTAAACTCTGAATCGTACTCCAGTAATCTCTGCGATGCTGCTCCTCTTTGATCACTCTCCATAGGCAGCCAAAAACCTAGTTATTCTGAGCTCTTTCCCAACGTTTTCTACTCTGCGCCCAAAGCTGGGAATCCCTCTGGGGTAACTATGCACTTTACAAGAGTTAATAAAAATAATAAGGGCAGTCAGAGGTTGACGTGGATGTCTGCTCACCTAATTTAGATGAAACTGCATGTCACAGATCAGTTTTCACTGCCCGTCACTGCAAGGAAAACCATGACGGTAAAAGTCAGTGAAAACTGCAAAATACCCCCTCGCTATGGGAAGCAACTCCTATGGTGAGGGGGGCTTTTTTTTAAATTTAAAAACAAAAAACATCCCACTTTGGAGTTTTGTATATGAAATTGAAAATAAAATTGGAAAGTTGCTGTTTGACTCTGTCATGTTTGACAGAGCTCTACAGAAAAGTAACAATACATTGGCAGGAACTGCTTGACGGTGGTTCCTTTCAATGCTTGAAAGATCCGCCGGCCCAATTGACATTTCATAATTTAGTAGTTGTGACCTCCGCCAGGGCAATGAAGTAATTTACTCCGTCCCCCTGGCGGGGGTCTCTAAATTCGATATCGGACCCTCACACTTTCTCAATCAAGAGCAAACTCTTGCTTGCCCCAGAATCAGGATCAGAGGAGGGCTTATCTATTGTCTTGCCTTGCAGTAGTGGAAAATTGGAGACGTTTTTAGACCCCTGAGGTCCTACTCTATCACTGTTTGTGAATGATCTCACTATCCACCAGTTACTTAAAAATACCTGTCAAAGGTTCTGCTGCTTTCTGTGCTTTTAAGAAATCAACATTTAGTCACTTTGTAGTAACCTGTAATGTGTTTAGCTTGTTACTTTCTCCCTAGATGCCCAGCCAGTGTGAATGAGATGCATGGAATGTTGGTGTGATGGACATGAATGGAATGTTTGAGTGCCTGGATACTTGAGTGTGACAGTTGGAGTATGAGCTGAGCAGCCGGCAGACTGCTCCTGATGGGACTGCATCATATTAACTCTACAACTTGTTACTACAACTTAATAAATCTACTTTAAACTACATCCTGGCTATGGACTTCTTTACCACACACTTCTTTACAAATCAGGCAAAATAAGAGATTCTTATTTTCAAAATATGAAAATAAATATAATGATGTTTGGGAAATATTTTTAAAATTCACTGCATTAAGTAAAATGTTGTCAATATTTTTAGGTCTGGCCTTTGAAACAGCTTTAGCTATCTGGTCAGACTATTGTTTTTTAAAACAATGTCAAAATATACATACAGAGAGAATATTTTGGTCAGTGGACTTTATCCATTGGTCTGTCAAATGAACAATTAATTGTTTGCCTTCGCATACGTGCAGCATACTTCATTGGCCAGTGTATCAGCCCACAATACCCATTGGCTCCCTTCAGTTTGAGACATAGCACAAAACCTGCGCACATTGTTCACTTTTGTCTAAAAATAGTATCTTTTCCTTGGGTGACAAATATATTAACTTTAAATACCAGCTATTTATTTTGACTGCACTATGTGTGCCCAGATAGATGGTGATTTAACTTCGGTCTGTTTTCTAATGCTACTTTATTAAAGTGTTTAAATGACACTCTAACATTGCAGCTGCCTGCAATTTAAGTGCTTGGGTTGGCGGTGATTTATTCTTGTCTCCTTTTTAAGTGTTAATAATAATAATATGCATGACACAGCTAAAAGACTTAGCATTTTTTTTAAAAACATCATCAATATAGCGGACACATCAGTAAATGTTTTTTATTGCGGCATATGGCGGCGGCTTTGTTGTTTTTTCTCATTTTATTTTGTGGCATATGCTTGCATTAAAAAAAATGCCATTCACACATGCGAAGGCCAGACATATTGGCTTTTTCCACTGCTTCTTCTTGATACATGAACACAATTATAAGTACATCATATAATTATAAATAACTCGATTTATCCAGGAAAATGATTGCACCTTTGTGGCAGGCAGAGGATGTTTACAGGTACGAATGACTTCATGTATTACATGTAGGGTTGCTCATTCTCCAGCCACACCAAAACAAACAAACCATGAAAGGAGCTGCCTCGCGCTACATGACCGAGCCATGCATGCACCCTGTCATTAAATACAGCTATCCTTCTGCGGAAGGAACTTAAGCTCTGTTCCTAACCGTGTTACAGATGATCAAAGTGCGGCCTCGTCCCCGCAGGCCCTGCAGTATGGCTTGCAGGAATGCCTGTGAACCACGGCGTGATGCAATGGCCAACATCTATTTGTCTGGATCAAGGGATCATCAAAGCAAGTGGTTCAGCTGGTCCATGCAGCAAGGGTCCTGTTTGTGAGGTGTTACATATCCACCACTCTGGAAATCCTGAAGGAAAACACATTTGGCAAGGCTCAGATCCCAACCTGAAGAACAAGTCAATTCTTGCCTGGCAGTACGCGTTGTTTGCAATGCTCTTTTGTGACAACACTTACTGGAGTAGCAAGGCCATAGTAGGCTCTAATGTAAGCAATGATATTGAGCCCCCCGTCCCTTGGTTAGGTAGTAAACCGCCAGTCACATTCCTGAGCCCCGGTGCTCCTGCACCAGCGGCACTATTGATAGCTACCACCCTGAAACCCCTGCACATCAATCAAAATGGCAGCAGCCCATCACACCTCTCCTAAACAACTATGAACTGTTTTCTTTTGTTTGTTTTAATCTTCCCTTATGGGAATTGAATCCAGTTAGTGGGAATTGCAACCAATTAGTGCAACATTATAAATGGCACCTTTCTGGAGGAAGTGAAATTAGTTGCTACGATGTGTTCTTCATTCAAGCATGCATATAGTCAATCACCACTCCACAAGAGGCCTGATGTAAAGTTTGGTGGGCAGAATATCTGTACGCCATTTCAGCGAGCTTCTCTTCGACACCATGGTAGCATAGGAATGTCTGCCATATTTACCGGTGTCCGCCAAGGTGGGTGTACCTGCCCTCGAAGGAGTCATTTTGAGTGGACAACTCCAGTGGAAAATCTGCAAATGCCCATGTATCGTCACTGAGGTGCCATCACCATTGTTGGCACTGGCAATGTACGCCTCAAGTGGAGGTACTTTGTCAGTGCCCACATCTCTAATCTCCTCAACATGCTCAGTGTCTTTTCAAAGCTTGGCTTCTTTTATGAGTAAATCTGCAATTGTCTACCTGGCAGTCTTCCAGACGCAGTGGGGGCTCAATCATTCTCACAAAGCACGGTTTGTCATTTGTGGAACTACCTATTTGCCTAACCCGAACGGGATCCAAGTGACTGTGTGATCTTTGACACGCTTCCATCAACCCCTCCCACAATTCTCTCCCCTTTACATCACTCGATTGCTCTCGTAGCTAGGTTTCTGCTATAAGAATACCCAATAAAATCCAACCTGCAATCCATTTGATACATAAATGATATATATATTTTTATGTTTGCCTGGGAATTTCCCCCTCCTTCTCCTTGAAGCGTGTTGAGCTGGAATGTAGTCCATTCATTTGTTTCATAATAATAGAACTCCCTGTCAATGATGGGAGATGTTACACATTTTGTAGCGATCGTGCAGTTGATGTTTTAGGAACTCAAGGGAGATTCCTCCGTGCAAGAGGCAGAGATCGTTGGGGTCAGGGAGTCATAGTGACCACAGAGAGGAATACGTAGAAATGGGAATAGTATAGTGCAGTTTAGGATGTGCGCTTGGTTTGATAGCAAAGAACTTGGCAGTGGGGATGGGTAATCAACTGTACTCATGACCCACAGGAGAAAGTCACACGATCCCTTAGAAGCTGGAAAGGCCGGCACAAAAAGGCAGTGGGAAACTGCCATCGTAATCCCTCGGCCGGAAAGAGCCAGCCGGGGGATAACTGTAGGCCTTCCGAATGGCGGATGGGCTCTCTGAGCCAAAGTAGGCCATTCGGAAGACTGATTTTGATTCTCTTCTGACCGAGCCCATCAAAATGGCTCAGTCAGAAGGGAATTCGAATCAGTGATTACGATGCGGGCAGAAGGGCTCCGGCCGTAGGTGAGAGCCCTTCCTGCCCGCATCGTAATTGGGCCAAAAAAAACATTCTGAGCTACCACCTAATATTTGGCTTTGTTAGAAAGGGTGCATAAAGTCACAAAGTCACAATAATTTACACTGCCCCTAGAGTATTTCAGTCCTGCTTCAGTGAGCATGCCACATGAGTTCTATAGCAAATGTTAACTAGTGATGTCCCCAAGAGAGCCTAATTTAGACATATGTTCTCATTGTAATACAATACATCAGATGACACTTCTCTCGTTTTGAGAGTTAGGGCGTGAAGGACCATTACCAACAATATATTTTGCAGTGCCCATGCAGACTTCATGGCTATCTTCAAGTAAACATATCTTGGCAGTGAGTGGCACACTGTACAGAAGTCAAACAATAATGACACACATATTCATGTATGAAGAGAATGCTTTAAGGAGGTAAGCACTCTTTAAACAAGCATTTGCAATGCAATAGGTCTCACATTACTGAATGCTTGAGCTATTGGTGTTGCATTATTATTAGCAATGCCAATAGCTCAAACTTTAATAATGCAAGACCTGTTGCATTGCAAATGCTTTTTTTTAATGATTTCCATTTATCATCATTGTACGCCGGTGATCTTATGTAGACAGTCTGAAAGCGTGGCCTGGATACAGCCCTCTTAGAGCTGCGGTGGGCACCTCTAATCCAAAGGCAGGGTCACTGACACCTCCTGGACTAACATTGCTTTGAAACTTTCTCTTCTGTCTGAATACTGTGAAGACAATACCCTACAATTTGATCAGATCTTTTGTTTGCTAATGGTGGCCCCCATTACCCTAACCATGTACTTCAACGTTTAAGCGATCTGCACTTCTTCGAAGACCCTGCTGCACTGCTACAAACATGAGTTTGGGGGCGCTCTAGCCTTCCTCATGACCGAGTGCCACTGCTGCGCTATAAAGCGCCTTCTGCCATGGGAACCGTCGCTCACACTCTATTCCCAGCAGCCCCATCAATCACGCACTTCCGCCTGGAAATATCCATTTCTGCCTGAGCTTGATACTGATGGAGAGGAAGAAAAGGGGGAGGGTTGATTGCCAGAGCTGAACCATCATGACCCAACATCCCACATTAAAGCCTCTTCGTGGCGCTATGAAACACAGCAAACCTGCAGATATTAAACAAGTGCAATATTCGAAAAAAATGCAGCTCCGGTTACCTTAGTGCAATGCGGTGGGCGATTTTGTCTTCGGGACACTCCCCGGCCTCAGGCGCAGCTCTGCTTCCTGGAATGAGCGTGGGGAAGCCTTCGAGGCTGGGACCAATCCCAGCGCGGCATGGCAATGAGAACGCGCTAATTAGAAACACATGTCTGCTGCGCGTAACAGACACCGCCGGGAAATGGGCAGTTACATTTCTAAAGAAGCTGGGACATTAACACACCTTTAACCAATGGCGTGCCGCCTTTTTCACAAAGACGCACACTAAAGCCAATAGCAGCTGACAAAAACAAAACCACACGCACGAGCGTGTGGTCAGCTTCCAGAACCCCCTTACAAGACGTCTTGCGCTGCGCGAGCAGAGCTCAGCATTGCAATGCTAGGCGCGAGACCTAAAAAGCGAGAAAGACAGAAATAAATCACTAAAGATTTGAACAGAAAGGAAGGAGAGGAACAAATAAAACAGATGTGGAGGGAAAAAGAAAAGGAACTGTGAATAAGAAAACGGAGGAGAAAATAGAAGTAAGAGAAAATGAAAGAAAGTTAGGAGCAGAGGAAATAAAAAAAAGTAAAGTGAAAAAGAAAGTTAAAACAAAGAAGTATAAGCCAAACAAGGAAAACGAAGGAAAGAAAAAGTGAGTAAAAGAAAAAACAGGAAAATGTGAAAGGAGAAGGCGAGAAAGAAAGTAAGAGATAGAAAAAGATAAGACTAAAACAAAGAAACAACAACTCGGAAAGAAACAAAAAGCAGAGGAAAGAGAAAAGGAGAGCAAATAGTGTACAAGTCGAGAAGAAAACATAGGTAGAAAAAAGTGGATCAAGAAAGAAAAAACAGACACTGAAAGACAAAAACAGGACTTCAATCATGCCCAATAAATTGTGATTTGTTTGATGCATATGTGTTTTTGTGCAGTATTTATAACAATTGTTATGATGGGTTCCCCAGCTTCTAGTTGTGATTCACTGGGGGTCCATGGAAGTCAAATGGTTAAGCTTATCAGCGCCATACTTTCCCCAGCTGCAACTACTCTCCTATGTTGTTTATAGCAAATGTGCGACAGTGATTGTGCACCATATACACATTTATGATTTTATTTATAGTTTGGCGGACAGGGTGCACAACTAAAACATGGCGGATGTCCTATTCACTGTACTATACATGCATTTTAGTCAATGGAACTCTCAATAACATGGTTGGGATATCCACCATGCTTTGAAAGAATCTAAATAAGGCTTTTAAGCACAGAAACGATAGGATCTAACTGTGCCAGGCACTCTAGCTGCAATGGGATAATGCAAGCAATAAGCATGAAGTAAATATCTTTGAGCTCAGAGAGGTTGCTCTACATTGTGGTTTCCTTTTCTAGCTTGGCTCAATGTTCAGCTGGACAGGTGGTAAACCCAAACTCTAGTCGACCCATAGTGTTGAGTGGCCACTGTCTCCTCAACAAGCTTTTGGGATGCTGAACACTGCTGGTAGTTGATAATGTAGTGCCATAGCATAGACCTTATGTCCCTGAGTGATGATCAGTCTGACCCCCCCCCTGTGTGGAAAACCCATCTAGCCCCACATACCTGTGTTCTTTTGCTCCCCACTGAGTCTATGTTAAAGTGTTGGTGCCTGGTACTTTTGGGGTGAGCATATTTCCTGCCTATTTCATGTGTGGGTGTCCATGAGTTCTGACAATGGTGTCCTCTTTGATACTGAATGAAATACAATAGTGAAGTTCCCCCTCAATTTCTATCCATTATCTGGACATGGAAACAGGGCCTTAGCGATAAGGGTGATGGAGTCTAGCATGGCCAGACCAGTCCATGGTTGATCTGTGGCCTTCCTAAATGCCCATGGCTGAGAGACCAAGAGACAGCGCTTTTTAATGACACATGCAGGTCTTTTGAAACATCATTCGACATTAAACCTTCCTGCTCTTCAGAACTATGACACAAACTAAACAATAAATGAGCAATAAAAATGACCTATGAAACTAATGAATAATAATCCTGAAATGTGTCATGTCGATCATTGAACTGCATGTATGTGATTTGACAGAAACACCTTTTTTAGTCTCATGTAAGCTAAATACCCCTTGCTCTGTAAACACACAGACATTGAACTTTGGGTCAGCCTACTTCAGCCACTGACTTGTTTGAATGAGCCCCGCTCAGACACAGATTAGTTTGAGAAGGTCTTCACATTTGGATCAGCCCCGCCCCAGCATTTCATGGATGCTTACTTTGTTTAAAGTTACATTTTCCAATGCTGAGTGGACATTAAGTACTGCCTCTCCAGATCGCAGCTGCTCTTCCTAGACTTTTCTAATAAAAACTAACAACAGGTCACCCATAGCTACAGCTTTTTTGAAATGAAGATAGTGAAGGAGCTGGTAGTACAAAATGTTGTATACCCCCCCCATTCTGCATGTTCATACTAATTAGAATAATCTATTAATTATAATACTATTAATGTGTTTGTGTGGAGTTTAATCAACATTACTAAAGTATGAAACATACGTGGGATTGCATTTTGCATGGCTAAAATAATTTGTAATTAGCCTCTGTACACATACTAATATTAGAAAATTAGAATATCGCATGATATATGTTGCTTTGTGACGTTATCGTATATTGCACCAGATTACATCACTGGGTGAATATGAACGCTTTAAATGTCGCCATATGCTAGATAATTACAAGCACATAGGGGAATTAGTGAGGGTTTAACATTATATTCGTTATTTCTATGTTGTAATTACTTTTTGTGTTTGTTTTGCTTAAGTTATCCTTTGGGCCTAAAAGCAAGATGGCTGACTGACACACACGACGCGATGACCACCATTCCACGAGGTTCCAGACCAAGTGCGCATGTGCCAAACCGCACGTACCAGTAGCCTCGAGATGACCCCACACTCTCTGTACCCAAGCAAGGTCACGACGGGACGCCTGCCAAGAGTTCTAACAATAGACATTTATAAAAACCGGATGGGACATGTAGGATGACCTAATATTCCGAACTGTGTGAAACCTCACCGGATGATCCCAATTGACCAATGGATGAGCCCAAATTCTTTATTTTGTATCTCTTGGACCTTATTTCCCTTATAAAATGACGTTAGAATAGAGAGGGTTTGTCTACGCTATTTTTTCTCGTACTTCCTTTTGCTGACGGAGATGACGGTGACGTGACGGCTGTGTTCCTGAATCTTTGACAGACGGTATTGCTGCCCAAATTTCCTGATGAACTATGGACGATTGATAATTTATGGCCACTGATCGATATTTGCATGTTTCTGGTCCTTGACCCGATCTTTGGGACTGTAGCGTGCTGATGACTAAAATTGATGACTTAGAGGACGACCGATAGCCAGAATAGGTAAATATGGTGTTCTGTGATTTGCGTAATGATTAATACATTTATTAAATGGAACAAAATTCTTGCATTATTTAGATAAACAAAACTATTGATTAATCAGAAAATGTGTTTGGTTGTTTATTGAAAGGGAGTAGATTAGGAATTGTGGGTATGCTTTAGCTGGACTAAATCATTAAACTCAAAACAACTAATTTGATCCATCGAGTACGTGAAAGGAGTATCTTAATGTTAGGGTTTATGATGTGTAGTGATAAGGGTATTAGGATTTAGAAGTGTAAATAATTTTCTCTCTATAGGTTATAAGATATTCTTTTCATGTCAGCGCTTGGAAACAGTTATTCCTCCTGTAAGTGCAGGCCAGTGAGAAGCAGAGTGTGAATGTTGGTGTTATGGGCCCCACCAATGATTGTACGAGTGAATGTGTTAATGTGATATTTGGTCTGTGACGAAGGGAGGATATATGAGGTACGGGGTTTTTGTCTTGATTCCGTTACCCAGGTTTTCCGCGCTGCATCAATAGCATCATTGCCAGCTTCCACAGCGGCCTCACTGTTGCCAACTCTGTTGCATCCTTTTCTTTGGCATCACAAAGCAAATAAGGGCTACTGCCACACAACTAAGGTGGTAGGAGTTGTTTGCCTCTGATGGTCTGGGATCCATCCTTCTACCAGTCTCCAAACTGGGTTAAGCACGTCTCTTCCACACTTGAGTCTCAGAGTAGTAAGAGTTTGCAGTCAAAGACTTCTCAGGGAGGTAGCATAGAGGATCAAAGACTCAGAACTCAACATCGACTTAAAAAGACCAGAGAGCGCTAGCACTTTATTATTGGTTAGCAGTAGTAAAGTGTGTTGAGTCCTAAGTCCAGCAAAAATAGAAGTATTGAAGTTGGTGGAAAACCACACCAAGGATGTCAGGTCCATCAGTGAAAAAAACTATTGACAAGCACAGCATTATTAAGTATCACATAGTCACTGATGTTAACTGAGAGCAGATTACTGAACTGCAGAAGGTACTCAATGATCACCATAACTGTTAAATACGATATTGTTTTCAGCTAAACTCCTACGCCTTAGAACCTTTTAGAGCTTGAAACATTTGTTGATTCATATCTTTGCTCCACTAGGTGGTAGGACCTGTTTTTACGTCCTGTGCCTATGTTTAATTACCTTATCTCAACTTCCTGAAAATTAAACCCTGGCCTTTCTTAGCTGGCTGCCAGCCACCAGGCCAGCAGAGGCTACGGTCTCTACTTCCTTGGTGAGACATGCCCACCAAATTTACAGATCCCAACCAGCAGGTGGAGGGTCATTGAGCCCTCAATTGAGCTGCAGAAGCAGAGGTTCCTTTGGAGGCATTGATCCTTTGCCGAGTGGGCGCCATGTTTGATGTGCCCACGCCGCAAAGTATTTTGTTCTGCAAGAACTAACTCCCAAAGCAATAGTTTGTGTTTGCAAAGCAAAATTACAATGGCCCTGATGTGCAGGGAGTTTAATCCATGCACTTCTGGACCTCTGTGCGATTGCCCAACCATGTCTTTCATGGCGATCCCATGGAGATCACCTGTAAGGAAAACGAGTGACAGTCACCTGGCCATCACTATGACAAGATGGTGACACAAACCATCGGTCAAACGTTCCCAAAGTTACATTGAAATATTCACCTTATTACTGCCAAGTAACCAAAGTCTGCCACAGGACAAACGGAAAGGTTCCATATTTGGCAATCAACAGAGCATAATTAAAACAGCTACAGCAATTTATGATAAGAATCCCCACTCCCACCTGATCACAGTCTCATCATGTCATTAAGGCGTGTCCATCCTTCACCTCGTGGTGTCTCGTGGGCCTGAGATATGTTCTATCCACACCTTATACCCAGCTCAAGCTATTTCTAGAGTCTTGATCCACGTGAATCTTCAATAATTCCAGTATAACACAGAATCTTGAAGAATAGGTTCAACAGATCTTCAAAAAATGCAATATTCTCAGACGAAAAAGGTTAGTAGATCACAATCCGAAAAGCCCAAAACTATTAATGCAAGATGCAATCAGGCTCATGCACAATGCATCACTTATTAAATGAAGCAAGTCTTCGGTCTCTCAATGCATACAAATAAATTGTCCAAAAACTGAAAGGTACAAGTCCTTCAAATGATCATTTCCCAAGATATGTGCTGCATTTAATGTTCCAATAGCATCCTTGTTATCAAATATGTTTGCCTCTATATTGGAATAGGATTTCTGTCCTTCTGCAGCAATGTTGCACCTTGTAGAGAATCTGCAACCCGGGCATATACCCACTCTGAACCTGTAACAATCTGAATACAGCCAAACAAGGCGCAATCCCTCTGTCTTCAGAATGAATAATTTCCATGTATGAGTGTTTGGGGCTGTCAACAGCTTAAAGCTTCAAATATTTATTAATTGAATTCTTGAGGGTTTGATGCCAGCCTGACTGGAGATAGTAGTGTTTGCAGACCCAAGACATCCTCCCATGAAAGTTTTGATCAGTGGCGGCAGCTCCATTACGGCGTTGGAGCGCCGCTGCACTGCTTTCTCTCAGTGCCAGAAGCAGAAAATAAAATGGGCGCCGTTCGGGACTCCACACCAATCACAACGCTGCCATTGCAGCGTTGTGATTGGCTTACAGGAGGGGAGGGAGCTGCAACATGCCTGTTCCGAGGAACGCGGGACCCCGGCCCAGAAGCAGATGCGGCGCGGAACCGGTGGTCCGGTAAGTTAGTTTTCTTTTCATTTTACACCCGCTCACCCGCGCGACTCCCCCTCCCGCGAGTATTGCAAGCCGTGACTGATGATATCTTAACTGCACGGTGGGCTTTGCATGCAGCCAACCTCTGCTCTGGTGGGTGGTTTGACACAAGCAAAAAGAACTATTGATGGACAGAATGCACAACAATGTCATACATTCACCCCAGTACAGAGATCTGGGCCTAAATCCATCGTTTTTTTGCTCACCATGCCATTACAGTTTAGACCCAGCCATATGCAAATCAGTCTTGACCCTGTGCCCAATGGGAACAGTCCAGCCCGAACTGCCAAGCCATGTCTTCCCTGGACCGGAAACAAGCTTCCTAGGACCGGTTTCTGGCAGTTCGGGCTGGACTGTTCCCATGAGGCACAGGGTCAGACTGATTTGCATATGGCCATGTCTGAACTGGGGTGGCAGAGTGGGCTAAAGAACGGTGATGGATTAAACCCAGATCAGTTGACTGGGAGTGAGTGCTTGCAATGTTCAACACTCCGTCCATCATTTCCTTTGGTTTTTGCTTTGTTCGCCATAAGTTGGCAGGGTATGCTCAGACGTGAGTCCCTTGCTCACTTTGCCACTGGATTCAAGCAAGCCTGGCTGAAGACGGCTGAAATGCCAGAAACCGGTCCTAGGAAGCTTGTTTCCGGTCCAGGGAAGACATGGCTTGGCAGTTCGGGCTGGACTGTTCCCATGAGGCACAGGGTCAGACTGATTTGCATATGGCCATGTCTGAACTGGGGTGGCAGAGTGGGCTAAAGAACGGTGATGGATTAAACCCAGATCAGTTGACTGGGGCTGAGTGCTGCAATGTTCAACACTCCGTCCATCATTTCCTTTGGTTTTTGCTTTGTTCGCCATAAGTTGGCAGGGTATGCTCAGACGTGAGTCCCTTGCTCACTTTGCCACTGGATTCAATCAAGCCTGGCTGAAGACGGCTGAAATGCCAGAAACCGGTCCTAGGAAGCTTGTTTCCGGTCCAGGGAAGACATGGCTTGGCAGTTCGGGCTGGACTGTTCCCATGAGGCACAGGGTCAGACTGATTTGCATATGGCCATGCCTGAACTGGGGTGGCAGAGTGGGCTAAAGAACAGTGATGGATTAAACCCAGATCAGTTGACTGGGGGTGAGTGCTTGCAATGTTCAACACTCCTTCCATCATTTCCTTTGGTTTTTTCTAAGGACTAGATAGACCATACAAGATGCTGCATCTATGAAAGTAAGGCTGCCCAGTCTAGGTATCGCATTTATGTGGCAGTGAAATGACATGAAACATCACTTGACGGCACACACACATGAGATATAATGAATATGTCGATAGAATACTGTAGATTATAGAGCAGGGTCAGTCTGGTGTTTTGAATACGTGATACCCCCAACCCTCTCTCATAGACCAAATGTTGTCTGCTGAAGTATTAATAATATTAAAATGGACCTGTCTGTATTTTTTAATATTGACTGTGATGGATTTACAATACTGGTCTTGGATAGGGTTTTCAGGAGTAAGTCTGCTGGTATAGCCCATGTATGTCTTGCACTACTGGCAGCTGAGAGTGGTCTTTCGGTAGTGGGTACCATGGGCTGGCCTTGGAGTATTAATTACCTGAGGCTGTTGACCAGAGTGCTATGTATCTGAAACCTTCCAGGTAACCAATGGGAAGGGTGAAGATGTGACTTTTAGTAAAAGCGCGGGCACTCTGCTGATAAAATACACAAAGATTCTCCTCTATCACTCATAAAATTTGGCAATTTCTTAAATAAGAAATATTTCAATTGTATTGCTTTATTAACCTTCCTGCTTCCTCAAGTTTGCTTGAAAATGCACCATTTGTCCACTATTTATTTAAAAATTATCTTGTGGGCGAACCCCGCCGAATCCCCCTTAAGTTGTTCGGGCTCGCTCACTACACTCGTTTGCCATAGTGCAGTACGGCAATAATTTTACGCCTCACTACTTTCAAATGTCACCAGCCGACACTGGTTTTGATATCTTTGCACATTTTATAGCCTGTGATAAGTTATCTAAAAAGAAACATTACTGTTGTGTACGTTTCTGAACGAACACTGGCAAAGCCATTAGGTTGGCATTGGATGCCAGCCATTTGGCATTATCATAGCCCATTTTGTTTTGTCATGGTAGTTGTAAAACTTTACTGCTGGGGTATCTGCTGGACCGCTACAGTATAAAAAAGAATTGGTAATGCATCGGTAACGCCTATGTACTGAATAAAGAGCTGTTTTCATCAGTCATCATCTGGAAGTAGGAAAGAGCTCCCTGCCAGATAACAAGGGAGTGGAGAGGATGTGATGCAGCAGCCTGAGCTGCGGATTCGAGAGCCGGGGATCTAGGTTCGGGTCTCAGCAGTGCCGCAACATCCTGTGATTCTATGCAGATCACTTAGGGCTTTATTTATGAGGCCTCACAACAGTTTTGCGCTGCCCTTGCGCCACTATTTGTGACACTTTAGCAGCGTAAAACATGCCCCCTGTTGCGCCCTATTTACAAAGTGATGCATCTAAGCAGATATGTAATTTGTAAACCCCTGCATCATGTAGAATATATGCAGGGGGGCCTCATAGAAGTGATGCAGTGAAATTTATGAGATGTCACTGCGCCACTTCTAGGATGCAAATGCATCAAAACCTTACGTCTGCCTTATTGCAGGCGTAAGGGTGACACAGTGCTATATCCATAACCCCCTGTGCATTGCTGGAGTTGCGTCACGCTTCTGACACAACTCCAGCAATGCGTAATTTTTGCGCCAACAGATACGTCAGTTAAACTGAAGTAGCTGTCATTTCTTGCGACATATTGCATCATACAGTAAATATGACGCATCCATCATGTCGCAAGGAGGGCACAATGAAAAGTGACTCATCGCTGTTTTCACGCAGCGATGTGTCACTTTTCATAAATGAGGCCCTGAATCTCTCCAGTGATAAGTTGTTATATAGATATTCTGCTGGCAAAACGTTATCAAAATATAATTCCACCAAAACAGATGTTAAAAGTATTTCGGAGGTGTGAAACTGTTAAGAGAAACAGATGAGGAACAAGCATTGGTAAAGGCAGGAAAATATGCTATAGCCAATAGAAATGGGGGAAGGGTAAGTGGCACGGACAGGAACTAATGAAGAGGCAGGATGTAAGTCCCTTTTAAGTTTATATTAAAAACAAGTACAAGACCACATAACGTCAAAAATAATCCACAATACGGTCAGCAATAAAGAGTTCTGGTTTACGAATGCTTATCTTAGAGTTCTGTGCACTTCGCACCCTTTGTCTGGCTCTCCCGGTGATGAAATGGCCAAAGAGAGTCTAACCGGCGCAGCGGACGCTACGGTCCGATGGGCACACAAATGTAGTGCGAGCTGTTCACAGTACCTTAATTGGATGTGTCCGGCACGGACGGGGCGATGAAAAAGGAAGCGTTGTACGCGGCGATGTCCTCCTGTCACGGTGCGAGCTACGGCTCGTAGACGTCCTCAGTGTGGGTCGTTTGGAACTCAGAGACGTGTTATTTGAGAGGACGGTGCCTGGTGCGGTGCGATCTATTGGTGCAAGGCGGCCAGTACGTTGTTTGAGCGCTACGGGAAAAATAGCGTTTCTAGCAGCTCTCCTCAAGGCGGGTGAAGTCCACTGGTCCTGGGACTTCGTTCAGGGGGCAAGCTCACTCACAAGCCCTTGGAGATCTTTGGCACAAGTAAAAAAATGAAGTCTTTGAGTCTTTCTTCTCTCCTTCAGCAGCAAGGCAACCACTGCAGGCCAATCCCCCAGGTCAGGGACAGTATTCCTCCTTCAGCTTTCCCAGTTCCTTCTTTTCAGGCAGAGGTTTCTTCTTGGCAAATCTGTATCTAATTTCTTGGGAGCAGGGTCCCAATACTTATACCCCTAATTCCTTTGTTCCTCTGGGGTAGAGGGGCCTTTGCCCAGCCAGAACCAGTTCATGAGCACTTTGATAATATTAATGTGGGTGATATCGACACCCTCATTGATATGATACATCTCAATCAGGAAGAGCCTGAGAATACCAACATCACAGGGCAACTCACTCAGGATTGTGAACGCCTCGGCCTTATCACTGACAGTAATGCCTCTTCAGGCTTCAGACCCAAGTCCACATTCTATCCCACTCTTCCTCATGATACCATAGATACTTTTCACGAAAGTGTCGGCAAGGCTTTGTGTACTTTTAGAAACAGGAACAAGAGTCGCACTTCCACCAACAACAATCTCTCATATATTCAAAGACAGGCACTCAAGTCACTTATGGAAGACACTGACATTGTCATCCGTCCAGCGGACAAGGGTGGCAATGTCGTGATCATGGATCGGGACAAATACATTGCAGAAGCACACAGGCAACTCAATGACATCAGGTACTATGAATCCATCAGCAGTGAAGGATACAATAACAGCATTACCGAACTTTCGGAAAAATTCACCACCTGGAAAGACAAAGGTATCCTTGAATGGGAAGAATTCTGCTATTTAAGGAATGGTCACCCCATTCTACCTGCACTGTATCTGTGCCCCAAACTCCCCAAAGATCCCATAGACCCACCAGGACGTCCTATAGTCTCCTCCAGAGGAAGTGTATCTGAACATGTATCTAAGTATGTGGATCACTTCCTCAGGGACTATGTCATCCGTCTTCCCAGTTACATCAGGGACACCAAAGACTTCCTTAAAAAAATTGACGGTCTAGAATGGGAGGACGAGTTTCTTCTGATCACTTTAGATGTACAATCATTGTACACTATTATTGATCACCAACAAGGACTAGAAGCCTGTGAACATTTCCTCAAAGCCAGACCTGCTTGCTTCAGAGAACACAATAAGATGATTTTGGAAATTATAAAGTTTTGTCTTTCCAACAATATCTTTCTTTTCAATGGTGTCCTGTACCGACAGATTGTCGGTACGGCGATGGGTTCTTGCTTCGCTCCCAGTTTTGCGAACCTCTTCATGGGGCACTGGGAGGAAGACATTTTCACCAACCCTGACTGGAAAGCTGATCTTGAGCATGTCACTATCTGGATGCGCTACATCGATGACCTGTTCATTGTTTGGAAAGGCGGTGAACAGGAGGCGATCCAGTTTATTGGCAGGCTCAACATCAACAACAAAAACATTGTCCTAACCAGCAATATCAGCAAAACCCATGCTGAATATCTTGATGTTAGTTTGGACATTAGGAACAGCAAAATACAAACCACCCTATTAAGGAAAAGCACAGCGGGGAACAGTGTCCTACATGCCCTCAGCAGCCACCCGAGACACTCAAATGGAGTATACCTTACGGGGAGCTGCTGAGGGCAAGGAGGAACTGCAGCACTGAAGAGGCCTACCAACTGGAGAGTAATGAGATGCTGGCTCGATTTAAAATCAGAGGGTATCCCAATTGGGTGTTACATAGATCCAAAAAGAGAGCAGATGCGGTGCCCAGATCGCTTACCATAACCGACAAAGTGATCGAATCCCCTGACAATAGCGAGGACAACACCCGATTGATCTTGACCTACAATGCTGATTCTAACAACATTCGCAAAATCTTTGCAAAAAATTGGGACATTCTCAAATGTGACAACATGGTTAGTGACCACATTTCGGACAGGCCCAGTATAACTTACAGGAAAGGCAGAAACATCAGGGATATGTTGGTTCACAGTGATGTCACCATTTATCCCAACAGACACGAACATGGCCTGAAGGGATTTCTTCCCTGCGGGCACTGCAAAGCATGCAAAAACAGCATTTTCGTGAAGAGTATCTCATACAATGGTGTCAACAAAGAAATTGGACAATTCGTCACCTGTAGTACCACCTTCGTCATTTCTGTGATCGAATGTCCATGCAAACTCTGGTACATAGGAAGTACCACACTCCTGGCCAAGAAACGTGTACTAGAACACTATCGGGCCATCACACACAATGATGAAAAATATCCAGTGGCCCGTCACTTTAGGCATAAACATTTCTCCAATCTTGCCCTCATGAGATTCTTCATTCTTGAACAGATTCCCACCAATCCCAGGGGCGGTAACAGAGTGCTCAAATTGAGACAAAGGGAGTCCAAGTATATTGTGGACTTCCAGACAAAGGTGCCAGGTGGTTTAAATCAGGATGAGGAATTGGCAATACACCTTAGAGAGTGTTAGTTGACATTCTCCTCACATGACGCTTTCCATTGTCTCCGAGTTGCAAAGTGTTTTTTAGGATATTTGGATATATTTTATTTTATAACGTGTGATGCATGATTCTTCTTCCTTCCATTTGGCAGAGCTGTATATTTGAGATATTATGTAATGATTGTAATGTGTACGGAGTTTTTTGTGCCTTACATCTCTCTTTTGTTTTCTTTTATTTCCAGGAGGAAAGGAAGGGGCCCAGACACTGGCACGCACATTTCACTGGCAACCTACCCTTTTCCCCTTATCTTCACTTATCACCATGACTGGTTGGCCTCTGAAAGCACGTATGACTTTGTACAGTTCGATCACTAATCATTACATTATGGGCACTTGCCATCAATTTTGACCTTGGTTATTATTAATTTTCAAATAGCGAGCCCACGTTAGCTATTTTTACCAGAGGTCTAGCATTCCAGACTTGTCTACACACTTGCATAAGTATATTGGGTCATTTTAAGCTCTTATGAACACAAGAGCTTTGTAACAATGGTTTGCCAGTATTGGCAGCACTTCGTTTAGGGGCACTTGCCCTTCTCGTAATGTTCTACTAACATGAGTGTTGACAGTGCATTTTTATTGTCATGTAATAACCGACGAATACATACTCTATTTACAAGTTGACGAATGCATGTTATATCTGTCAGTAATTTCAGCATTTTTCGTTGGATTGCGTCTTCCAATATACATCCAGTGAGCTTGCCACAATATTTTTTTCAATCACACACAATGTGTTCAGTACCATTTCTGACAAAGGCTGACACAGCTCTTCATGTATGGCAATAATGTATATCATTTTATTGTGTTTCACAACTTGATTGACATCCTAAATCCATTCTGACAGCTAAATTACATGATTTGAATCATTTTTTCACGTTACCACATTGTGGCAATATACCATTCTAAGATGTCTGCCGCCACAGCTTCAGAACGACAGTGTTTGTCCTTTGTCTATGCTCACTGCTTGAAACTTTATCAGTCATGGTGTACATTGCACTGTTGTATTACATAAACAAGGCTTCTTCGTAAGCTGAAACGCGTTGTAATTAAACACCCTTGAATCTCTGGATTGTTCGAGATTTGTATTACTGAGAGCACACGACTAGCAATTCTTTTGACTGGATATATATATATATATATATGTGTGTGTGTGTGTAGGGGGGGCAGGGATTAGGAGTACAGATGCATAGACTAAAAAGGATATGTAGGGGTTTACCCCACCATAGTTCATCCACTTTGGCTCTTTAATGGAAAGTTTTGCACTGATCCGTCAAATGGGGGCAAAGAAAAGGTGTGGGGGTCACAAAATGTTGATTCTTTCCATGTTAATTGCCATAGGAAAATTTGCTCTCCGATACAGTAAAAACAGCTCAACAGCACTGCCCCAAATCAGAAAGAGTGCTTTTTGTGATTTATTGTAAACCCGTTCCACCATTTTCGAGAAATTTGCTTTTAAAGAAGTGCTCTGGTTAGATATGAAGGGGTTAGAAAGTTAGGTATATCTGGACATGAGGTAATTCTAACTGACCAAGAGAGCCTTTTCTGCCCTCGCCTTTTTCAGTGCTGCAGAACTGTTACCCGTCCAAAAATCAATCTGTTTGGCTAGCCGCAACTCATAACTAAATGTTGTACCCACCATTACAGGACTCACAGACTCAGTCCTGTGTCCTGAAAATCCTTACAAAATAAGGTACAAGGCCAAAAGAGAGGCCCTACAACCAACACCCTGCTGCATATAGCCAAAGTTCATGGGTAGCGTGGGGGTTGGCTGCTTGAGGCAGAGTTGGGAGAAGGGCCTGATCTTTGGCCGTGTGTAGCTGGGCAAGGCAAGGCCTAGTGGCCAACTCTGGGCACAAGCATTGCCGGAGGCCCTGCCAACAATTTCCTACTGCACACAGCCGCACCAAGAGCCCCTCTGCGTGCCGTGCGCAGTATGGCTTGAGCGCAGGGCTTGGCTGGAGGCCAAGCTCTGCCCCCAAACCTTCCCTGTGCATGGCCAAAGGCTGTGTGCAGAGCAGAGTTGGGCATTTGTGGCATGGTTGGGTGCAGGGCCTGGCCTCCACTACACAGGACTGAAAGCCATGCTCTGTTGGGAGGCGGTCTGCTAAAGTTTTACCACGTGTTACAAAAGTAACATAAAGTCAGTGCAAAGTATTAGTTAATCTGGGCTTATGATTGTGCATTGCACAACACTGCGCTAAGAAATATTATATTTGCCCATTAAAACATTTTAACGCAGTTTAGCATTAACACACAGATATTGCAGATAACACAAATATTGTTTCCGTTTTTTAAGCAAGAAAGGTGGTTCCAAGAAAAACCTTTTTTAGCGATTTTAAATATTTCTCATTTTTTGAGTTTGTCAAATTTCAGGGGGTTGAACTAAAAAAATCAATAAAACAGGACATCTGTTTTATTTTGTGGCCCATAGTACAGAATGTGTCAATATGGGCATACATAAGATTGACATCCCTCTGTGATGCCAAGACGTCAAATTGCATAGAGTCTCCAGATTGCACAAAGGGTCTTGCACCTTAGTTAGATACTTCCTCCTCTACTTTATGTCTTTTTTTGGCACAAACATGTTGGTTTGCATGCCAGGTTCTAAAGTGTTTCATCATTCCTGACATGTCAAAATGTGCCAAATGAGTACTTCTTGCCAGGTACCCATGCTGAAGTCCTCCTGGAACAGGTTGCATGTCACAATGTTGCTAAAATGTTTTTCTCGCTAGCGTGGAATACGTTTTAAGATTATGCAAACATACAGAAATTCACTAAAAAACTAAAGGTTAAAGTGACGTATGAAAGCATGATAATAATATCTTAACTCATGTTAAAAAATAAAAATTTAAATTAACTGAAAAAACGCAAGTTAAAGTGGTATTATAGTTAGGTATGGAAATAAAGGCCTTATCTAACAAATTCAAAACAGAAATTTACTAAAAAAAAAACAAAGGTTAAAGTGACGTTATATTTAGGTGACACGGTGACAAAAAAAGGTATATTATATCTTACAAAAATATGTTAAAAAAAATAATAAAACACTGAAATTCACCAGATACAGTTCAGTGAGCTAACTATAACTTAAGCCCCCACCATGCACTGCTTATGACCTCATATAATATATCACTGATGATATGCTCAATAAAGTCATTGATTACATCACTGATGACATCTCAAATGACGTAATTGAATACATCATTAATGACATTATCCCTACTGCTCTATAAACCCTTAGATCATTTTTAAAAAAAATATGTGGTTAGTAAAGGGTCCAAAATCTAATACAGCATTCGTTGACTATATGTTCATTTATGCATGTATAAAATAGAAATAGCGTTGTCCTGGAGGCAAAACTGCTTCAGTCTGGTAAAAGTTATATGTGGCACACTTTAACAACCAGTAAAGTTTTGAGTGCAAGCACTATTTAGTTTAAACATGGTTAAAACTGAGTGTAATTTGTGTGAACGATCAATACGTTTCAAAACGTTCTGGTTGAAATCTAATGTTTGTTGCCAAACATATGTGAAAAAAGCTCAAGATTCTATGTATAATACATTAATCACCTGTGGATGTTTGGGCACGCGCTGACGTTAAAGCGTTGTTTTATAGCGCTATAAACAATTTCTCTATAAACTGAAGGTTTTTAAGGTGCAGATATTTATTTCCAGAAGTTCACTGAATATTTTGAGACATTATATATTATCGAAGAATATATAGTGTGTGGGTGACACACTAAGAAACGTTTTAAATTGCAGTATGATTGGAAGCGTTATTTTAAGCATCTCCTTTTTCTGGATTTTGGAATAATTCTTATGTTAATGGTTCTCAAATATTCCTTAGATGTATTCAAGTACCCAAATCTCCCTTAGTTAATATTGTAAGATTATTACATCTCTTTCTTCTCTCTGCTTCCGCTCTTATTCCTTCTCTCTTTATTACTTTTATATCAATTTAAAAATCTTTTTTATGGCAATGACATTTATCACGTTTAAATGTTTTAATCTAAAATATGAATGTGTGTGTATATTTAAAGAGACATACAACTTACATTTATGTACTAATAAAAACATAAATAAAAAGGCCATTCTAAAAACTAACTTAAAAATAACATGCATAAAGCAGAGGGACACCCCCGGCAGAGCGGGTTCAAATTCTTAAAATAAACGTACCAGTGGCGTGTTTCCCGCGTCGGACCTGCACCCAGTGCTCCAGTCTCCCGCCGCCGCGTCTTCACCTTCGCGGCCGCGGTGGGGAGACCAAAGACTACATTTCCCAGCACCTCTTGGGGCAGGAGACCCGCCCAACCAGATTTTGGCGCCAGGAGGCGCATAAAGCAGAGGGACACCCCCCGCGTCGCGGGACCGCGCGCGGGCTAAGCCCGGGCAAAGGGCGGGCCGTCTGTGGCCGTCAGGGGCCAAAGGAGGCCGGGCCGGGCCATATCTCTTTCGTCCAAAACACAACTTGTCCAGGAGGATGTCCTCTCCAGGACTTTGTAAACCGACTGCCAGGGAAGGGGGCTGTAATGCAGGGACATTGGACAAGTACTTTAAACCTACTAAAGATGATGTAAGTAAGGAAAAATCACTGGAGAAACGCAGGGTTGAGCGGCGGCGCTCCATTGATTCCTTGAAGAATACGCCCCTGCCAGAGATCATCCCGTACCCTATCACCCAAGAGGATGATACGCCCCCACCTAGCTTAAAATCTCTGACCCCTGAGGATTTTCCTCTCTTATTGCGGGACATCCCCACTTCCCCTGAGTTGGCCCCTGGAAAACCCCCAGATATAACCCCTTCTGGGACTTGTCCTACTTTTGTTAATCTGGTCACCCAAATCCCACCCTCGCTTGCAGCCAAGAAATGCAAGCCTAAACAAAGAGTTGAGGTAGAGCTGCACAAGCCTCCACCGAGTAAACGGAGTAAAAAGTCAACGGGGGACAGGGGGAAAATCAAACCGACGCATTTAGATTTCGGTAAAAAACACACACTTGTACCCCAACCTGGGAGGGATAATAAGAACGTTCCCATTGCTCTTCTCTCAAAGGTCTCTAGTTCAACTAGAGCCCCTATTCTAAGCACCCCAGTGGCTGATACACCTAACCCTCTTACAGCTATGGGGAGCTTAGAATCGCTATTGCGTTCTCTTTTACAGCCCATTAGCGATAGTCTGATAAAAGTAGAGAGTAGGCTTACCTTATTGGAAACAGCTTTTACTAATTTGAACATCATAGTTAGCAAGCAATCAAATAATATGGGACCCTATCCCCCCGCAGGAAACCTTACCAAAAAGGGAGGTACGAAGGGTAACAATAAAGTCTCCCCCCAGAGAGTGACTACTGCCCCTCCTCTACAACCATTAATGGCTGTTTCAGACCATGTACCGCGCTGCAACGCACCCAATAGGCCCAGAGAGACATTAAACTCTGCCTCTCAAAGTTCCCACTTGGGGATTATTGACGGCAACTTAGAAGCTGGTGGTATCTCTCTACCATCTTCGGGTCGGCTGGCCCCAAGTCCACGGAGACCAGACTTGCCACCAGAGGCTAATAGTCTAACGGTGGTCTTAGCAGGTGCCCCCCGCTTAAGACTAGGGGAGAACGAGGATTACCAATCACTAAAACATAAGGTCATTAAATGGCTGAATTGGAATCGACCCCTACCGTCCCATTTTAATAGTGAGATTATTATGGTAAGAAGGGTCTCCTGGCTAGGTAAAACTAGGAAATCTATAATAGGGGACTGCATCCTGACAAGCTTTAAGGATCCGGGCACTGTGCGGCATATTTGTAAAGGAATAAATAGGTCATTGGATTCTACTATCCAGACCATGCCAGTATCCTTTTTCTTCCCCCCAACCCATATGCATCATACTTCGACATCAGATGAGTGGGTGAGGGTGGAACATAGACATAGATATAGGGATCATGCACAACGTCCAAACTTTCAGATGCAAGACAGGCCCTACTTCCATTTTAATCATTTTAATCGTTTTAATTGCCTGAATGGCTTGGATGGGGTCGATTGACTCTCTAGTGATAAACCAATGGCTGTGGATTGTGGTGCCTGCAGTTCTCCTAAGCTACCTACCTTGACTGCTGTTGTATTGGATGGGCCACTGAATAATCGGGCTGTTTTGGATAATTTATCAGCCCATAATGTTACTAACGCTCTTGGAAGTTCGATCAACACATCATTGGTGGAGAATGTCTGTAGCAGGCCCTTTGACTCACCGGCCCCTAGTGCTAGCATTACATTAGTATCTCCGATATTAGTGGGGCCTGGAACTACATTTTTCAATACTATCCCATTTCAACCTATGGCCACACAGCCTACTACTGACAAATCCCGAGTTGTATGTGAGGACGCAACATTAACGCCACAACCTAATTACAAGCAGACCACCAGTGTTAAACACCTAGGCAGGCAAAGCGGTTATGATCTGTCCATCCTTAGCTGGAATGTTGCAGGCATCGAATCAAGACTGTCTGACCCCCAGTGGGTCCAGCTATTGGATGGCAAAGATGTCATTATGTTTCAAGAGACTTGGGCTACAGGGAATGTGTACCTAGAGGGCTATCACTGTTTTAGTGTACCCGCCTCTAAGCCTGCCCACGGTCGAGCAATGGGAGGACTCTTTATAGGGATCAGAATATTGGCTGGCGGTACTTTTAAGGACCTATCATTGGGGAACCCAAATATCCAGGTCCTTGAATATAAACGAAAGACCTTGATTTATTTAATCAATTTTTATAATAATGATTTTAATTCGATACCAAATAGGAATTATGCAGCACTTTCTAATTTATTGGTACACCTTGATGCAAATATGAATATAGGCCCAGGCGAGAAGTCAGGGATCCTTATTGGGGGTGATTTCAATGCAAAAATCTCAAGTAAATATCAAGCAGAGGATAAAAGCTGCCCCGATCTAGCAGATCGTAGAGGTATCGAGCTTGTTAAGATTTTAAACGATCACATTCTTAGTAATGTTATGGAAACAAGCCAATCCCCAGGACTGATCCATGCCCCCACGTTTAGAGGGAGAGATTCAAAATCAACGATTGATTTTATTTTCACATCCCCCCACTTAACAGACTGTGTTACTGACTCAAATGTGGTAGAGACCCTATATGGAGATCATAATCCTCTTACAGTCACCTTGTATTTGGGCCCCAGCCCAATATATGCTAAATTCAATGGCGCAAGAGATATCACGCCATCAGGTGACGGTCTCCGTCTTAAATGGAGGAGAATTGACTGTGAAGCCCTACTTGACCGCGTAAAGAATGATCACCTAGCATTGGTAAACTCCTGTCTATCAATGGATGAAGATTGTCACAGAATAGTCGCCGATTTTGGGAAATTATGCGTGGCAATTAAAAATTATTTGTTAGTCCCTATACTCCCTGAGACGAAGGACCCTAGATGGTTCGATTCGGCTTGCTCTATGGCAAATAGGGAATTACGTAGGGCACTAACCACCAAACCAAGGAACACAGCGGAGGTACAAACAGCTAGGAAATTTTACAAACAAAAAATAGCTGAAAGGAAGGCGGCACTTCTGATGGAACAGTGGGAGTCCCTGGTTGATAGCGCCAATTTAAAGGGCAGCGGGCAATTCTGGCCCGCTGTTAGGAAAATGCGCGATATGGGTAAAAATGTATCCCCTATTGGCTGCAATATAACTGGCCCTACCTGGGAAGCCCACTTCTCCAACATTTATGCTGCTCCCGCTGAAGAAATAATCACCTTGGATTTGAAACAGCTGGGAGACTTACGGTTTGATCTCCCTGAGGTGACGACAGCCATTAGAGAGAGTCTAGGTAATAAGGCCCCTGGACCAGATGGCCTACCGATAGATTTTATAAAACACAGCACAGACCTATGGGCACCAATTTTATATAACGTTTTTAATAGTATGATACGAGCGTCCATCCCCGAGACATGGTCCCTTAGTATTATTGTTCCAATCTATAAAAAGGGCGATAGGTCAGACCCAGCAAACTACCGACCAATTTCGCTTTTGGACAATACTCTAAAAATACTTGGGCGAGTCATTTACAATAGGGTGGTAGAGTGGGCTGAAGATTCTGACCTACTGGATCCATGTCAGATGGGATTTAGGAGTGGGGTGGGCACGGTTGAACAATGCTTGAATTTAAAATTAATAATTGATAAGTATACCGTTGCCCGATCCTCTCCTATATATCTCGCTTTCATGGATCTCTCATCCGCATTTGATCTGGTAAACAGATCAAAACTGTGGTCAATGCTTCTCAGTTATGGATTGGACGAGCCCTTAGTACACTTCCTGGCATATCTCCATACCGATCTTAGGGCACAAGTCAGGATTGGGTCAGGAGGAGAAGTCTCTGGTGCTATAAAAATTGGCAGGGGGGTCAGACAGGGGTGCGTTTTAGCACCCCTGTTGTTCATCGTTTATATTAATGGCATAGCAAAGGCCCTAAAACAAGTAACCAGAGATGTCCCAACTATCCAGGGGCACCCTTTGCCAGTTCTATTATACGCAGATGATGCGGTCCTTATGGGCCGCACCCCTAATGCCCTCCGTGTGCTTGTGGAAAATTTTGTACATCATATGGAGGGCTTGGACCTGCGTGTGAACTTTAAAAAATCCTTTGTTATGTCATGCGGACCTGGTAAACGGAAACTTAACACCATCCATATCGGGTCTGATAAACTTGACTCCGTAAACTCTTTTATATATCTAGGGGTGGCCTTCGCTGCGAACAACTCGTGGAGTGGGCATTCCGCCCACGCCACGAGCAAGTTCTCGAAGGCCATCAACTCAATACTGAGTCTCCCACGCCCTAAGAAATTAGGTGCAACCAGTGCTATTTTAAAAATTTTTAAATTACAGTGTGTTCCTGTTGCCACCTATGGGGCCGAAGTTTGGGCTACTGCTAAAAATCCCGGCATCCAACGAGAAGAGACACGTTTTTGCAGAAAAGTCTTGGGTGCCCCAATTTCGTCCTCTGAATTTATCTGCCATAAAGAGCTAAACCTCCCTTACGTTTGTGATTTCATTAGAAGTAGACCAGCTCTATTCTGGTTGAGAATTTGGAGGAATAATGCAGCCTCGCTAACACAAGACATAATCAAAGACTGTCTTAAATGTGATCATGGGCTTTTAATCCCATGGTTAGCGGGAGTTTCAAAATCATTAAGCGCCGTGAAGAAAGGTGATCTCTTTGTAGATCCCTCCAGTATTGGATGTCAAGACAAGGTAGAGGTCAGACAAGCACTATATGCACTTTATGAGGCAGAACGGTTGGAAAGGGAAACATTGAAAGCTACGGTTATTAGATATATCGAGAATGACCTGCCCAGGCAACCTCTCCCACTTTATCTTACTCTACCTATGACTAGTTGGGAGAGGTCTCTGTTATTTCGATTAAGGGCCGGTTCCATAAAATTCATGCTGGGTTTCCCTTTGGGTTACAATTTAATTATTGACCGCAACCCGTGCCCCTGTGATAGCACCAGTAAGCAGAATGAGTTACACTTTTTATTCTTTTGTAAATTTTACTTAAAATATATCAACTGGTTTTTAACACCCTATTTTAGGAAACACAGACCCCTTTCTCTTATGGAGTCTTGTCAAATGTTACTCTCCCTGGACTCTGAGGAACTGATTTTTCGTACTAGCACCTTTTTAAGACTAATAATCCGTGTACGCAATATGATGGAAAATCCCTGAAAGATTGTTGTTTTAGTTCCTTATAAAAAATTTTTTAGAGATATTGTGTTGTATATTGTAATGATGAATTGTTTTTATGTCTGTACTTTTATGAATTCAAGTAATTCGAATAAAGGTCTTTTTGAATTGAATGAATTGAATTGGTAAGTAATTGAAAACTAAAAAATAAATTACAGATAACAAACTAAAAATACAATAAAATACAGACTTAAATATAAAGATATAAAAATTTTTAAAAAGCATACAGACCTTTATATGCAAAAATATAAATGTGTATATGGTGTATGTTGTATATATATGTGTGTGTGTGTGTGTGTACATGTACATCTCTTTTGGACTACTGTTATATTTTGCATCCTGTTACTTTAATGGGACTTCTACTGCATTACACACAGCTACTGATTATTATTATTATCTATTTCTATGCTCTTATAGTACAAATGCTTCGAAATGCAACGCCTTATTATCGAGCTGTGCATCCTCCATTGCAAAGGATCCTGACTGCAAAGCAAGTCTGCTACAATTTTATGGTAGGCGGGGCTGCTTTTACACTGTCCTGGTGAGTACAGACTGATTCTCGAACTTCAATCGCAAGATTTATTTTGGTCGTGAATCACAAACTCCGCTCCAAGCTTTTTTCCTGTTTGCACATGTGTTTCACAGTGTGCATTGACCATTGTAAACAAAAAAGCACTTTCTTATTTTTTGGCCAGAAGAATCCTGTTGTGTGGTTCTGCCCAGCACTAAAAGACGGCCTTTAACCTTTCAGCCTTGTTGCTCTCCTTGCGCACATATGAAAGCACGGGAAGTGACTTGGACAAGCTATTGGCAGGCTCATTGCCAGTTGCAGTTCAAACAAGGCTGTGCTGTTTGTTCGGAACAGTTTCGCGCATGCACACTGCACACCAGGTTTTTCAAGCGTGCCACTTTCCAGATATAAAGTACGTCTAACAAGAGAACGACAGATCTGTGATAAATGATTCTGTTTAGTCATGCTGTTTTGAAGAGAAAGGTTAAGTGCATATTTTAACTGGACAAAGTGAAGAAAGCAGGCGTGCATTTTTCATAGCACTCCTAAAGTTTAATAAAGTACAAAATCATAAATAACATTTTATTTTTAAAAGGTAACTCTTACTTGGCCGTAAAATCTTCAACACAGCCACGAAATATATTTCCCTGAATCTAGGTAAGAAGTGCGTGAAATGGAAGTTTTCTGAGTGTCTAGACTTCTGAAACATCAGTGGACATTAGGATCATACTGTCCATACTATCAAGGTGCCTCTCACAGAAAAATGTACTGTTCTTGAACAGAACTAATACGGCATTTAATCAGATCTTAGAAGTGGCAAAAAAGAAGACTATATGGCCAATTTTAGCACAATTAAAACTTTTAGTAGTCATAGGCCGGGCTTTTTTTCATTTTGTACATGTTCTGGGTTATTGTAAAACGAAGGCAAAGTGTTTGCCCTGTTCTTTCGTGTGAAAGTTTTGAAGCAGGCCAAAAAGAAGCAAAGTCCAATTTGCTAACAGCAAACTCGTATTAGTTAGACCTTTGACTTTTTTACCAGACCTGTTTGTTTTAAACCAATGTAGAAATCACATCGACTGACTGGAAAGGGAAAGCACACACTCTGAGGCATGAATAATTTATATTTGAGACACGGGTGCAACTTCTTTAAGGCACAAAGGGGAGCGTTCAATACAATATACCCACTTCAGAATGTTGCCATTAATGTTGTCCATATACCATGGGTGATCTGTGAATTAAAAATGACCTCAGTATGTCAGGGCCGGCATTTCATTATGGTTCCCCCGCTCTTTTTGCCCTTCCCCCACGCCCCAGTTGTTCTCCCTTATGCCAAGATTTGCCTCCAATATGATGTCAACAGGAGTTTGTTATGATTGACCCCCATCATTAACTTTACTAGTAATTCTTCACAGGTGCTCCTTATGTCAAGAACTACATCTAATAAGCCACTATCAGTATTTTACCATAGGTTTCCATTATGCCAATAATTATTTCCAGTATGCTAGTACCAGTATTTTGCCATGGGTGAATCTATTTGACAAGAATTACCTTTCAGCATGGAAATCTAATGGACGACTTGCAAGCATAACACCAAAGTCTCATGCTTACTTACCTTCGCTCATTCTCACTCACATTCCCTTTCACTCATACATTCTCACACTCACTTACACTCACTCATTCATTCTCATGCAGTCTCTTGCACTAACTCTTATTCTCACTCAGTCACTCTCAATCATTCTTACTGCCTCACTCATACTTTTCACTCACACTCACTTGCATTCAGTCTTACTCACGCACCTTCACTCACCCAGTCTCATTTATTCATTTATTCTCAATCACTTTGACTACTTCATTCTTACTCAGTTATACTCAATGTCACTCATTATCACTCGTCTCATTCTCATTCCAACTCATTCACATTCAAGATAACAGCATGCCATCATAAACTGGATTCTCCAAAGTGTCATTTATTGTACATTTTAGTTACACTGTAATGCACAGCAACCTGAGTGTGCCATGGGTGTATCTTTCCCTGTTACTTCCTCATACATCTCCTAATCCTGACTAGCACAGGTAGTTATCTAGTTGAAATCACAAAGGTGTTGCCACCTTATACTATATCTATCTGGTGTAATATGAATCAATGGAGGGGCACTGTAGAAAAGGACCATTTTTGTGTGGTGTAACTCTCTATCTGTTTTTGGTTGCTCTAGAACTCTGTGCACTTTACCCCTGCTACCCAGTAGTAAAGTTAGATGCTCTCCCTTTTAACATGGTAGAATTGGCATAACCCCAATTGACATATTCAACTTACCTATAAGTCATTAGTATATGGGTGTACCAGGGGCATGTAAGTTAAAGACCAGTAGTCGATTGCAAGCATGGATTCAGGCCTATCATTGCAGCCTGAGTGGCGCAGTTTCAAAAATTCATTTTGCTGTTAGCCAGCCGCATTACCGGTCGCCGTGAGGTACTTCTACACCATAGTCAGGTACAATCTTACCATGGATGTGTACCACATGTGTTGTTACTAAGGAGCAACAGACGAAGGAGTGCAAGGGGGGCTTACACTGTTTCCAGGGGCACTCCGGTTGGAGAAAAAACTCCTAAATTCTAATTACATCAGTACGTTTCGTATAGTTCAAACACGTGTAATCGAGGTAATCATGCTTGAAAGGTCGTTTATTTAGTGGGTCACATATTGAATCTTCATAGTAACTCCTTTGTGAAACGAAGCATTAAGGAAAACGATTTAAACAACATCCATGGATCTATGCATTATCCCTATGCATTTCGGGCGGAGCCCTTCGTCAGGGGATAGCGAAGAATCTGCAAGTAAATAAATCGATATCAGGAAGGGGAGCTCGCAACCACAGATAAATACAACGTTCTATGTGGGTGAAATGAAAACATGCATGTCTAAATTGACGACTGAAAAAAAGGAAAAGAAGCGAAAAATGAGCCAGTGTCGACCATATCGTGTTGTCAGGAGTTAAAGAGAAATCACCGTGTCATAGATGAAAAAAACCGGAAAGCACCCGATAGATCCGAGAACCGTTGCGTGCGTGTAAAGTTGGTGACAATCGGAAACTGGAACTTCAAATGGTGGAGTTTTAGCGAAGTACCAGTGAAAGAAATAGCCATACGAGTAAGGGTGAGGAGGAAAAACGCTTACCGATGGGTCAGAGTCGCAACGCGCCAAACGCCGTGTTGCCAAAGGTTGGTGAACAAACGAGGGTGATGCGGAAGGAAATAAACTACCGTGAGAGTAAAAGACGGACTCACGAAAGTGTGGGTGGGTGGAAATGTCGTATCTGTAAATACTCAATCAAGTTAGAAACATCATAAAGTACACAGGAAAGTGTTGTGAAACATTAATCCAACGTTTCGGGTGAGGATAAAAGCCGAGAATTTGCGTGAGCTTACACGACACTAATACTCGAAAGTGGCGGCCATCTTAAAATGTGCTCTGGGTGGTATACATACACAGTAGTAGCCTTGCTGATATAACGGTGAATGGATGAAAAATAGACAGAAGGTATAAGTGAATAGTAAGTGAAACAAAAAAAGGTGGAAAAACAGCTGGAGTAAATAACAAAGACCAGAAGTTTAAGAAAAAATAAAAAAGGTAGGGAAAATTCTACCAGAGAGATTATAGACAGGGGGAAAATAGAGTGTACAAAGTCAGACGAAAATGAAGCGAAAAATTGCAGTGAGAAACCACTTAAACAGAAGAAGAGGGGAGAGTAGGGAAGGTGAGAACGTGGAAAAACACAATGTAAGCATGTGGTTTCAGACAGAAAACAAATGAATGTATATGGGTTGGGAAAACGATTATCTATAAGAAGCAACTATATTCCAGTCTGTCATTAAGCCCCTTAGGTTGGCAGGCATCCAGTCTCTTGATCCACACTGTTTCCCTTTGGAGTAGTAGTTTCTTGTTATCTACGCCTGCTTTCAGTGGGACAACCTCCAAAACAAGGAACTTCAGTTGGCTCACGTTGTGCTGGTGTGTGGTGAAGTGAGCAGCTAATGGTGCTTTAGTTGATCTGTTCCTGATAGTGCTTTTGTGTTCGGTTAAGCGAACTTTAATCTTTCGTTCGGTTTTGCCTACATAAGGCAGTCCGCAGGGACATTTGAGTAGATACACTAAGTTCATAGAATCACAAGTGGCGTTGGTTCTCAATTTGATGTCTTATGAAGAAATCGCAAGCACCACAGCCAATCGGGCTGATACTTTCGGGTTTTCCCAAGATGAAACTACCCGCATCTACGCTTTGATTCAGGAAGCAGACCCCTCATCCACAAGCGCCTTTTCCAACCCCAGCATGTTGAGACAACTTCTATATACCTCTAAGAGAATTATCAACCAACGCCTACACGCTGAAACTCTCATCAGATACCACAAAGACCAACGCATCCCCAGAGGATTACGAATTTCTTTGAAGCCTACCCTCTGTCGGAACAACCCGAAATTCACGGAACGATGGTACGCCATCCTCAATCGTTGTTCACTGGATTTAATTCTTCTCATTGTAGAAGAACTCTCAAAAGTCATCGATGATCTAGACAAAGAATTTACACAGATCTCACGCAATCTAGAGAATAACATGTCCAAAGAAGATCTCGATAAATCTCTTGCTGACATCAATATACAATTAGATAAGTACACCAAAGAGATAAATGATAGAAAAATCAGAAAATATAGACGTGACACCATGGACTATAAACTGGGTGAGGTTTATAGTTGGGCAGAAGTTTATGCCCAACGCAGACAACAAAGACCATACAACAACCCATCCTCGGATGAAGGGAGTTCTACAGATGGTTCTACCTCTCAAAGAGGGAACATTAACTATGGCAGACCACCTAGGAACACTGCATCACCGAAACCATCTGATAATGTCCCCCTAACCGCAGCTTCGACTTCTGGTGTTTCTTTTTTAGAAACAGGCCAAACCGTCAACGTCGAACCAGGCGGGGCAGAAACTCCAAGAGAAACAACAACTTCAATCGCTCAAGCCACCAGGAGCAAAAAACCCTCGTGATCAACATCTCTAAAATCAACTTATCTCAATTACAATTGTCCACCCTGGAACGTGGGACTTCTTTTGTCCCAACATATAATTCCACCGAATTGGAAACCGAGATAAGTTTATACAAATTCTTGAGAACCTTGAGACTTCAACACTTTTTTTCTAATGTGTGCCCTCCAACTAGCACACCCACACGACATGCTTGCAAAGAGTTAAGAAGCAAAAGCACATTTGTGGCTCCTGTCAGTCACAAAATACTTGACTCCTTTGAAACCATCACTTTGAATTCCATCAGAGAGATCTTCAAAAAACCCCACTCTAAATACAATAACTTCAATCTTAAGGAATCCAGAGCACTCAACCAAATTGTTAACAACCCGGAAATCACGTGCTGTAAAGCTGACAAAGGCGGCGCACTTGTTGTCATGGACAGTGACTTCTACCACACCAGTGTAAGTGAACATGTCAATGACAAGAATCTATACATGAAATTACCCAATGATCCTACTGGTGTCTTTGCCAATACGCTTAAAGTCATTCTGGACAAAGCACTCACTATGGGAACGATCACAGACAAGGACCACAAATATCTCACACAACCCCATCCTAAATGCCCTAGCATCCATATGCTCCCTAAAATTCATAAGGATGTACACAAGCCTCCTTTTCGTCCCATCGTTTCAACAAAAAACTCTATCCATGAGCCTACCGGCAAGTTCATTGATCTTTACCTACAAGACATTGTTACATCCATGTCTACTTACCTGCGTGACACCACTGATTTTCTGAAGCGCCTCCAAGAGGTCACCATTGAACCAGACAAAGTATACACTCTGGTAACCATAGATGTATGTGCCCTGTATACATCGATTCCGCACAATAGGGGCTTGGAAGCCATAGAATCTTTCTTACTACACCATCCCATCGATGACACTTTGAAAGTTCTGATACTTGAACTTCTGCAGTATACGTTGTACCACAGTTACTTCTCATACAACAACGAATACTATCTCCAACTCGTTGGAACATCAATGGGAAATTGTGCTGCTCCCAGCTACGCCAACCTGTTCATGCACCGGATGGAACTAGATCACATCTTGAGTCACAACAAATGGATCAACAACATTCTCACCCTATGGAGGTACATAGATGACATTTTCCTCATTTGGATTGGCCAACCTGATGAAATTTTGGAATTTCTGAAACACATAAACTCTTTGGATGATCATATAAAGTTCACTCATTCCATCAGTCCTCAAAGTTTGCCATTCCTGGACGTCCAGGTTACATTACTCAACAACAAACTGACAACTAATCTATTCGTCAAAGCCACGGACAGGAACAATGCTTTAATGTTCACCAGTTGTCATCCGACACCACTCAAAACTCATTTGCCATATTCTCAGCTTCTAAGGGCTAAAAGAATCTGCTCAGAATCAGAAGCCTATGTAAGTTCTGAAGAAAAAATACTACATAAGTACAGAGACAGAAAATATCCCGAGGTCACATTACAAGCAGCAAAAACCCGAGTGGCCACCAAAACTCGGGCAGAACTTCTAAGAACCAACATCAAATTAACTGACGAACAGAGACCAGTTTTCGTCTCCAAATACTCAACCAGAAGCAAGGCCATTAAAAACATCATCCTCAAGAGTTGGGATATGATTCGCTTTGAACCAGACTTTCATGGCATTTTCAACACCAGACCACTCTTTGCATACCAGAGAGCTAAAAACTTAAAGAACATTCTTGAGACCGAACCTATTGATACTTCCACCAACTACTGCGGCACCATACCGTGCCACAATTGCAGTCATTGTCACAACATAATTCCGGGCAATATCTTCAACCATCCATCGTCAGGAAAAGCCATCAAATTGAGAACCAACGCCACTTGTGATTCTATGAACTTAGTGTATCTACTCAAATGTCCCTGCGGACTGCCTTATGTAGGCAAAACCGAACGAAAGATTAAAGTTCGCTTAACCGAACACAAAAGCACTATCAGGAACAGATCAACTAAAGCACCATTAGCTGCTCACTTCACCACACACCAGCACAAAGTGAGCCAACTGAAGTTCCTTGTTTTGGAGGTTGTCCCACTGAAAGCAGGCGTAGATAACAAGAAACTACTACTCCAAAGGGAAACAGTGTGGATCAAGAGACTGGATGCCTGCCAACCTAAGGGGCTTAATGACAGACTGGAATATAGTTGCTTCTTATAGATAATCGTTTTCCCAACCCATATACATTCATTTGTTTTCTGTCTGAAACCACATGCTTACATTGTGTTTTTCCACGTTCTCACCTTCCCTACTCTCCCCTCTTCTTCTGTTTAAGTGGTTTCTCACTGCAATTTTTCGCTTAGTTTTCGTCTGACTTTGTACACTCTATTTTCCCCCTGTCTATAATCTCTCTGGTAGAATTTTCCCTACCTTTTTTATTTTTTCTTAAACTTCTGGTCTTTGTTATTTACTCCAGCTGTTTTTCCACCTTTTTTTGTTTCACTTACTATTCACTTATACCTTCTGTCTATTTTTCATCCATTCACCGTTATATCAGCAAGGCTACTACTGTGTATGTATACCACCCAGAGCACATTTTAAGATGGCCGCCACTTTCGAGTATTAGTGTCGTGTAAGCTCACGCAAATTCTCGGCTTTTATCCTCACCCGAAACGTTGGATTAATGTTTCACAACACTTTCCTGTGTACTTTATGATGTTTCTAACTTGATTGAGTATTTACAGATACGACATTTCCACCCACCCACACTTTCGTGAGTCCGTCTTTTACTCTCACGGTAGTTTATTTCCTTCCGCATCACCCTCGTTTGTTCACCAACCTTTGGCAACACGGCGCTTGGCGCGTTGCGACTCTGACCCATCGGTAAGCGTTTTTCCTCCTCACCCTTACTCGTATGGCTATTTCTTTCACTGGTACTTCGCTAAAACTCCACCATTTGAAGTTCCAGTTTCCGATTGTCACCAACTTTACACGCACGCAACGGTTCTCGGATCTATCGGGTGCTTTCCGTTTTTTTTCATCTATGACACGGTGATTTCTCTTTAACTCCTGACAACACGATATGGTCGACACTGGCTCATTTTTCGCTTCTTTTCCTTTTTTTCAGTCGTCAATTTAGACATGCATGTTTTCATTTCACCCACATAGAACGTTGTATTTATCTGTGGTTGCGAGCTCCCCTTCCTGATATCGATTTATTTACTTGCAGATTCTTCGCTATCCCCTGACGAAGGGCTCCGCCCGAAATGCATAGGGATAATGCATAGATCCATGGATGTTGTTTAAATCGTTTTCCTTAATGCTTCGTTTCACAAAGGAGTTACTATGAAGATTCAATATGTGACCCACTAAATAAACGACCTTTCAAGCATGATTACCTCGATTACACGTGTTTGAACTATACGAAACGTACTGATGTAATTAGAATTTAGGAGTTTTTTCTCCAACCGGAGTGCCCCTGGAAACAGTGTAAGCCCCCCTTGCACTCCTTCGTCTGTTGTTCAAATTCTAGTCCCTACCGGCCGGAAGGGACTATTTCCTGGCACCCTAAAATACTTACCATTGGTTTACTTTATTCACTTGATGAACGTTGCACACTCCGAGTGCCGCCATCCTCTATTCATTTTGCTTGTTACTAAGGAGGAAATTTGTCCAGTACCTATCGGACGTCGTTCTGTGTAGAGGTTTCCAATATTCATAGATTCTAATTGGTGGGGCACCCTACGGGTCCATCCAGAAATATATGAACTTCCAGATTATGATAATTTTACAGTGGACAAGATACACCCAGATATAAGGGCCTACACAGATATTCCACATTCGGCCATACTTGACGTCATCGTGGGTTGTTTCCGCAACTAGGAATTTAAAACAAAGCTTGCAAATGTTGAATGCCTTGAAAAAGTCTGAGTACAGACGAAACACGTGTCGGCTAAATCGTGTTCTGGGAATAATTTTTTTAATCAATAAAGACAAGAATCCACAAAATTAAATTAATTTGGTTTGGACTCTCTGTTGGACATAAAGACCATTAATAGAATTGATCTCTTCGGATGCATATGTACCAATTAAGTGCATGTTTCATATGTTCATGAATCAACGTATACCAAAGTTGGATGGAAGATTCAATATAAGGGTGTGCGGTCTAGGCTCTTTTTAGGTTTTGTATGCAAGCATGTTATTCATTTAATATGCTGTTGACGTCTTCAGGTAGTAGATGTTGTAAGCTGTTTGAGCACCCCGATCTAAACTTTAGAACATCACACTACACGCAAAAGACTTTCTGTGGAATGTATACATTATATTCTGATGCACGTTTCTTTCCATTTCAAGGAACACTAAACCTATTTTTTGTTCTTTGTAATATTTATTTAAAGTTTAATTCAGTGGTGAAGTTGAACATTTAATAAATATTATAGGAAAAATATGTTTATGAAATTATCTTTTCCATGCCTAAAGCCTCTGGAGGCTAATTTATCATAAGACTGTTCACAGAGCAGACACTAAGCCCTGGGTATTGGGAGGTGTTTTCTGTTCCTCTGGCAGGATAACCCTTTGGGCAATGCCAAGGAACTTAATTTACTTCAAAGTGGCATTCCCTTTTACAGGCAGATGTAAGATGACACTTGGACAGGTCACTTCTTTGTTCCTCCAGTCAGGTAGGCATCAATCCCAGTGGGGTGGGAGATCCTCCTAGAACTGGTTTGAAGTGACCACAGAGGAGTGGGTTCCCTGGCCTCACCAGAGGCTTGGGCACAAAGGCTCTCCACAAGGGAAGAAGAGTTTCACCATCTTGGATTTAGGCAGTGAGCGGTACTGTGGGATTATTTGCAGTAGGATACTCAGACAATTCTGCAAAAATGGGAGGGTGAACCCCTGGGAACTTTTAACTCATTGGTTAGGGCACAGCCAAGAGTCAACCATAACCACAAGCCGGTGCAGCCATAAATGTGTCAATCCCACTACCCGCTTCAGAAAATTACTGGACCTCGGGAAGATCAATAGAGAATTGTACCTGCTGTCTGAGATCTCAGAGGTGCCCTGTGGGACTGGACCTGCTCCCTCTTGTACCCAGGACAAAGACGTAGACTCCAAGGGTCATAAGATTGACCTACTATGTAGGCTACAGGGGTGCAACAAGCTACAAGAGGTCTTTACTGATGATTCCCAGCTGACAAGTTACAACTTGACCTGGCCCGGACCATGCTGATGGAGTCTGCTGGAGTGAGTGCTGACTATAAAGTACTGGTCGTAGGTCCTGGTACTCTTAGCTGGGTCTGGCTGGAATACTTCTACCACCTCTGAAAACCAGGGAGTTAGAAACGTTAGGCCAAAGACCTCCAGAGGACTAGAACAATCCTGTCAAGCCGATCCAAGCAAGAAGTGTTGCCGCTGGGCTCAGAGCTTATTCATGACAGCAAATTCTCTGCGGCGGGCCCTAATGGAGATGGTATCCACCTTTGTGGAGTACTCTTTGACCACAGCATTCATCCTTGCCCCGCTTGAGTTCGAAAAAGTGACCGAGTGCAAACACAGAAATTTTGACCGAGTGACGGAGACAAAAGTATCTGACCAGAGAGGGATCTTTCTTGGGCACAAAATTCTAATTTCTCCTACTTTGAACTTTCCCACTAAAAATTAATGGCTTCACAGAGACTTTGTCCTATAGCAATACAACACTCTTGAAGCTCTCCTCAGCTCCAACCTACTGCCTTGCCCCACTGAAGACTTTGGCCTTCCATTTTTTAAACTACGTACCAAGGTAAACCCTCTGACCGGGATGAACTGGGTAGCTGTATCTGATCCACGATCCATCGCGGTGGACCGTAAATTGTACATAGGTCCCAGTCTGACACAACCAGTTGACTGCGGTTGGCGTTTAACACTTTTTGGTACCATTTTATTTAAAATGTTAAAAATTAATATTCTGTAGCTTAGTGTCATTTTACTTACTAAAATATACTTTATTTTTCCTGAATTGGCTTGGGATTCTTCTTGTGTTGTGTTCTGACTTTATTACTGTTTGGTAATGCACAAATACTTTACGTATTGCTTCTATGTTAAGCCTGTCTGCGCTTTGCCACAGCAATCAGAGGGTTGAGCTCAGGTTAATTTAGTGACTTTAGTGGTTCACCCTGACAAGGACTGTGTTTGTTGCCTAATGTGGGTAGTTACTCCTCTTAAGAAACAACCCAATTTGTTATAGGCATGCTGAATAGAGAATACTTTAAACATTATAGAGGTATGAGTAGTCACATGACACTTTTCTTTATTATTATGAAAGTGACACCCCACAAACAAAAACATAATATTGTAACATCCTTTCATGTCAGTCACTATTTGGGTTCGCATATTTTAGCACTTATGTTCATGTCATCAGGGCAATACTTTACTGCGTGCATGCTTTTAAGATTTAAAATGTAAATGCCCCAATGGAAACCTATTTGAAAAACCGTCATTATTAATGTAAGCGAGGGTTGATCATAATTCTTTTAAACAGATGTTCATTTAAAAATACCTTTATGGTTTCCAACGACATCAGCTTTCTATGCAAACTCTTGCGATTTTACCTTAGTGGAAGGAATCTGTGTACTAATCCTTGTTAAATAAATGCTATATCGCACACAAATGAATAATTGTGTATGATGGAGTCCTGGCACTGAGTCCAAAATATGCTTTTGTCTTGCATCCAGTGACAGGACCAATTTGTAAGAGACAGGTTTCTGAAAGTAACAAGTTATAATTACTTACCCTGTATAGCCAAATATATTGTTATTGGCCCATAACTTAAACTTATATGTCACTCACATTTACTAACAGTTTCATTAGGAAACATTGAAGAGAGCTCCTATGGTGAGTGGTAAAGAAACTCTCTTTCCTCATTGGAACAGAAAGATGTTTCTTTTTTGGTATGAAGGCCAAGCTGAACAGTGGAAGCCTAGTATATTAACTGCTAATTTACCATGAATCGTTCTCCTGGTGAAATCCAAAGCACAATTATGCTCATGGGCTGAAACAATATTGTAGACAAAAATGTCAACAATTTGATTAGCCAAATTGCTGTGATATATTCAGACTGATACTGGCTTAACTTAGTTTATTGAATAATCTTTATGTTTTCTTTATCGAAGATTGGTGCCAGGATGAAAATATATAGGGTTAGTTATTAATATGGATGAGTCACTTTTGTTGATTGAGAGGTGGAGACTGGAAAATGATATACATTGTTGATTCTTGATAGAAAAAGTTTTCTTATCCATATGCAAGAATAGTTTGTACCAATGTGGAATTCCCATTTTATAATCAAGGAGAGTGTATGTTCTAATTGTGTTCTATTTGTATTGGTTGACACTATGAGTTAACCCAGAAATCTCTTATAAAATAAAGTAGAATTATTCGTAAGTAGTACAGGTAATGTTCTTACAATAATTAGTTACATAAATACTTTGGAGAAGTGAAGAGAATACCTTCTGTGAGAAGTGATGGATCATTAAATTTGCAAGAACTTTCTTTGTATTACTTTGTTTCGATGTCCGGTTTCCTGGTAATTAAATTTAATTCCAATAAAATGCATCATATACTACTAAGGGAGAGGTGTGGCGCAGCGGCCAGAGCAGCTGATTCGAAGCGCAGGCTCACAGTTTGATCCCCGACGCCAGCTCAGCTCAGCATCATGTGACTCTGGCAATAGCTCACTTAATCTCCCTGACGGCCCCCAGGTGCCTGGATACCCTTGGGGGTAATAAGTTTGCGCTGTACAAATGTGGAATTATTAGTATTGAATTATTATGACTTATTATTGCAGTATTTGATTTATAAACACAACTTAAAGACGGCTATTAAATTGGTCAAGTCCAAAAAAATACGTTAGGATACAACTTTAGATTCCTGAGGAAAGTCATCTAATTATAGCTTTAATTTAGTTCATACATTTCTTAATACATGCCTGGACTACAGGTCAATGCTTTTTGACCCCATGAATAGAGTTAATGTGCATTTGTTAGGATAGACAGTTGGAACGATGGATTATAAAATATGTTGGTAGAAACAAAAGAGTGATGGATGAAATGTTTGAATTAATCTCAGCTACTGATAATTGCTTTGGGCTACATTCCATTCCATCTTTTTGGAACAAGGTTCCAATTCAGACAGGGGCCAACTTTATGCAAATCATCGTGTATCCTAAGAACAGTCTAACCCAATCTGCCAGGTCGCGCCCCTTCTAAAAGAGAAAGCAAGGAACCCCAACTGGCTTCGGCCTTGTTTGGCCTCATCAGTGAATTGAAGATGAGGTCTATAGCATAGCAGCCCAAAGGCTGCATCCGTTGCTCTTTGTGCATGTCCGTGACACACTCAAGCAAGTGACACAGCATTTTCTGGGCCCACTCTTTTACCACTGGTCCTCCGATTGTCCTTTTATTTTCTGCCTGAGAGGTGATGGGAGTTAACATTTACATCATTCAATTTTCGTTAACTGTATAACCCATTTGGCTGCACAATTAAGGACCAGGAATCAGTAAATATAATTATGAAAGTTTATTACAAATTAAGAATCAAGTCAAGATACATGACTCTAAACACCATGATATGAAGGTACAGAATAACAACAGGAAGGCCCAACCTCCAGAATAAATTGAGGCGGACAAGTATTAGGCAAAAATAAAGTTGAGTCACAGCAATACACAAGATTAATAAAAGAATTTGATGCTCAGAAAACGGTCTCAGGTTTTGTTGTTTACACATGGGTAATCTAAATGGTGATGGTTCTAAAATCTAAAGGATCTCAAAAAATCAGGAAATTTCCATAATGGACAATAGAACTAAACAAGGAGAAAATAAGTAGGATGGTGTCAGCATTTCAGAAACTCGATCAAGAGTCTTCTTGGGTCAGGGAAGTAAGTGTTAGCCTAAGCCACACTCAGCAAAGAATCAAGGAAAGCAGAGAGGTCCGAACCCATAAAGTCCAGGGAAAAGTGCGGTATCGGAACCTGAAAGAATCTGCAAGGAATCTGAAAGGAATCTGCATCACTAACTGTGTGATCAGTAAGTTTTATCACATAAGAGTCTTCTTAGGCAACATTCCTATGCACGCATCATGGGGGGTCTATTATCTTTTACCACTTCTCACGTTGTAGCGTGCAACAATTGCAAAGTATCTCACACTGAACATTGGAACATCGTCTTCTCACACAGAGGCCGGGTTGTGATATTGCTGAATGTGCCTTTCAGTGAGTGCCCAAGCTCTCCGTGTTCTTTCTTCAAGGTCTTCTTCTCAGGCCCTTTCTCTCTATCACTAGTTAAGTAATGTACCTATTCTTCAGCTAACAATACCTGAGAATACCTACAAGAAATGTCATGTTAGCAGAAAATGGAAAACAATATTTTATGTAGCATGAAGAATGATAGGCCTAAAATGTCAACTTAAAGTATCAGCAAGAATGTTTAATATGCGTGTGCACATTTAAACATAAATGAAAATGAATGATCAGTACATTAGGTTCACATTGCATAGGGCATACAGTAAATCCTTAGGATAATCATGTGTAAGTATGGCTAAGAACTACATTTAAATAACATAAATGAAACATTAATGCACACCTTACATAAACTCTTTGTCGGTTCTAGAGTTATCACATTTGCATATATGAGGATGGTTTCTATATAATTGTCTAAACGGTAAATGTTATTCAATGTATTAAAGCACACATTGTGAAAGTCAAATTTCATCTTTGTAGAGAATACATGTCTACTAAGTGAGGATGGTTGATTCATTTCTTGTTTAATAGGGTTAAACACAGGGTTGAGTAAGTTCACTAGTACTACAGTAAATGCACTTTAGTAGTAATGTCAAGTGGAATACTTATTTTAATATTGTTAGATCATATAAGAATCAAGTGCTAAATGCATATTCATGTCATGTATCTGATATGAAGTTGTGACGTATTTGTTACGTGTTGAGGGGAGGAAAAGTTGCGCTGCACCACAAGTAATGGTAGAATTCTTGAATTAATCGCGGCCACAGCTAGTAACTCTGATCCGTATACCACTTCATTATTTCTTTTGTTAAAAATACATTATCCTGATTGCAGTAAGCAGATAATATGGAAGCAGGTTCAAAAAGCTACTATGTAGGGACATACTGCAATATAGGTAGAAAGGCCATATATAATTCTCTCTACCTATACATGTAGTAAATAACTATTATTAACCTCTAACGAGAATGCTAATAGATGTTTATCTATAGTGTTGCACTTATAGACCTGAGCCAAATGCACTGGTGCATAATTAGTGGAAAGGCCTAATTACAGCTATGGCTTGGAAGTATGTGTGCAGTGGTGGTCAACAGTGTTCATATAACGTATGGGAAGGACCGTATGTGAAGGGAGACTTATCAGTCAGATACAGAGACATTCATGGTTCACAGATTTGTTATAATCATTTACATTAACAGTATTATGCTGTCAGTATTATAGAATACAAGAAATAAAGTCAATTAGAAAACTGGTTCACAATATATTGTTTTTCTACCGAAGGCGTCACATTGGCCTTTGACCTCACGTCAAGGTTACCTCAACTGCTGCAGTAACCATTTTCCAGACATGGAAGAGTTACAACATTTTGGACTTGTAAACCGGACCTAAAACAACACTAATTATATGTCATATATTTCCTAAAATATCTTCCTTGCATTTGAGTCTGATCCAAGGTGCCATGTGACGGCTGTTTTCGTGCTGAGGATTTTGAGAGCAGTTTTGCTGATAAACAACAATGCATGACAGCACGCGGCATTAATGATTACTCACCGGGCCCTGGGCCAGAGGCCTGGGGTCCCGGCAGTTGATTACACAACGGACACGTTGGCAGACAGCGCCGGTAAGGCAAGGACAGGGCTGTATGTGTTCAAAATGGTTGCTACGGTGGGATGGGGCGACAGCAGACAGACTAGACTGCTGGGAGCCTCTCTCTACCCCTCTTGCAGCCACTTCAGACGGTCGGAGGACGCGAACAGGGTTGTGTTCTGGCCCCAGAAAGACGCTCGAGCTGCAGACGTCTTGGGTGAGACTGACTGTCTCCTGGGGGTCAGTAAAGGCTGCTTCCTCGGTGCTTCGGACACTCCATAGGTACCCAGGGAAGGGCCATCCTGTCCAAACATCACTCTGCTGCCTGCCAGTCTAACATCCCAGTCCCACTGTTGGGCGCCTTGGTAATAAATAAGGTGTCTGCTTTACTTTAGAATGAATGACTGAATAATCCAGGCAGAGCTTAGTGTGTAAAAGAGAAGTGCTGAGGCCCAAAGTGTTGCTCAAAGATCCGAGTCTGGCGCTATATAACGTCGGAGCGCAGCCTACCAACAAATGCCTCTTTCCTCCACCAACAGACTCCCCTTGCCCCCTTTAGGTCACTCTTGCAGCTTTTCTTCCTCTCTGTTCTCTTTCTTTGTCACAGTTTTTTCAGTTTTTCTCTTTTTACGCCTTTCCCACTTTTGTATTCTCTAGGTAGAATGCGAAAGACATGCTCAGTCCCACCCTCATACAAATTATTTCTTTAAAGAGTTTCTGGTGGAAAGGCTTTTGTAGTTGTATGGAATTAGGACTGTCAGATAATTACGTTTTGCCCTTCACTCTGAGTCCCAAAACGTTACCAATGAATTTGAACAAAATACATGAAATTAACGAAAGGCGCATCGCAAAAGGAATAAGATGTCCCATTCACCGCATGAGTTTGATTTGATCTTGTGCTCCTTTGGACCAGTTATATATGTGGATTTAGAGGGTGATGGGTTTTGTCAAACAGAAAAACTAGGGCTTTTGCAACTCCAATTACGCTTCTTTAACTCCCACCAGGGTAGCAGACCCAGGATGGGAAGCCTCGGAGCAGGGAGTGCACATGGAGACAGTGGCTGTGGGCTCGCTGGGCTCGACTAAACCGATGGATGTCATCGTGGGCTGGAATCCAAGGGCAACATGCCCTTCCCCACCTCATTCAACAAAGTGGCTACGAGAATGGCTCAGACTGGCGAGCGGTTTCTCACAAAAGCCAGGGCCCAGCTTCAACAAGTATTGGCAAAGCTGATATGTCTGGCTTTCATTCAAACTCAGGCCTACACAATTCCTGTGGTGGTGGTGGTGGTGGTTATGATGGTGGCAATGGGTGGAGCACTGACAGATGTAGTAGTGGTAATGGTGGTCTTGATAATAATGATGAAAGTGGTACTGGTGGAGATATAAAACATATAATTCCTACTGCAGTAAAAAAATACTACAATGTTGATTTCTTTATACGATGCAGCTATGAGATCAGGAATTAAATGTTCGATGATAGACTATTTTTCGGCTATAAAATGGTCCCTTACACACCACATTGAAAGCAGTCCATATGTGGAGGAATGACACGCCAAACAAGTAATAGCATGGCGAGAGAGAGAGATACACCTCTTGGAGGAACCAGAGCCCCCTCCCTCTCTGCTGCAGAGAGTTCTTACAGAAAGCTGCACTGTCAAGTCAGACCTGAACGTAAATCATTGAATTGTGAGCGTCAAAAACCCGAGGGAAGTGAGTGAAGTTTAACAGTGGGATGGGGAAAAAATTAAATATAATTGAGAAACACACAGCAGAACTGCTGTAGGAATGAGAACGAAAAGAAAAAAAAGAGAAGAGTGAAGGGGGTGGCAGCGAAGAAAACTGATAGGAAAGGGAATAAGAAATAGTTCTTTAAACCAGGAGTTACTGCTTCTGACAGTCTGCAGGATATTGGCTTGAAAGGTGCAGACATGTCAAGAAAGGGGAAAAGGTCATCTTGACTTTTCAAGAAGTGTTCTGTGATAAGAAACCGTGGAGGCTAAGCTGGAGGTCTTTGAGACAGACGAGGTTTGATAAAGTGGTTGTTAAGATAGTAGGGATTGAAAGGAAAGTGGAGGGTATTTCTGCTGGCCAATGTCCCTACTGAGATTTGTAGCAGTGTGCTGCAGGGTTGCCAGGGGGAAAAGTTTATGGCTAGCTAGACTTTAGGAGTCAAATAATTTGTGGATAAAATAAAAGACAAATTCTCTTTAGTTAAATGCTTTCTCTAGTCCTGGCATCATTCAGATTGCATCAACACTTGCCAGTGCTTAATTGCAGGTAGGCCATACCAGCACTAAATTATTGGGTCTATTCGCCGTATTGCGCTGTGCCTTCACAGCCATCTCTGAAACCGACATGACCAGGAATTTCTAATTATACTAATAATATCCCACCCGTTGCATATACATCAACAGTTGATCGGCCTTTTGTTTAATTTTACTAGGTTTTCGAAGGACCCTTCATATAGTGATTATTACATGGTTGGCTGAGTCCTCCTCCCATGTATTAGGGTGGACCTGTGATGTTCTTCTAGCTAATAGCATGGCTATGCTGCTGAGTATATTCATTTCAGATTACCAGCCCTGATTAAATCAATAATTTCGATCAAACACGTGTTTCTATTTTGAGTACTTGTAGACCTAAACTTGCAATGAATGACCAATGGAGTCTAAGAGAATTGAAGGAACATATGAACTGTGGATTGCATTATTACTTCAAATCAGGGGCGTAATACAGGCCCCCGCAGCCCCAGGGGTGCGGTCGTGCCCCTGAGCTGCAGGGGGCCCCCTCAGCACTGTACACAGGCCTGACAGCTCCAGATTAAATCCGGAGCAGGGGGCCGTCCATGTACCTCGCAGGGGGGCCCCTTCAATATTCGCTACGCCACTGCTTCAAATCGAATACTCATTATAGATTATGTGTGCCAATTGGGAACTTGTAAAACATACTGTTCCTCAACAGACTTTGATCCAGAAACAGGGGGAAAGAATGAGAAAGACAGAAAAACAGCAACAAAGAAGGGAAGAAATATAACCTGCAAGAGTGAGATAAAGAGGCAGAGAGTGTCTGTCATGGCTTAAAGCGGCATGAGATAAAAGCTAGACTAGGCACCATATTCGGCACCCTGACCTTCGATAGCACCGGCCACAAACTTCTAAGCAAACCGTTGGGCCCAGCACTTATTCTTTTTAAAATAAAGCACATGGATGTGTGCTGCTGTCAGTGACAGTTTTAGTACTATGAATGGGTTAACAGCTCTGTTTTGAAAACTGTGTTTTTTTTTCAAATGCATAACACTTGAAGAGATAGAACGGTTGATCTCTTCTGCTCAGTTTTCAGGACTTCTCCCTTCCTTCCCCACTTTAGATTTAAATTTTCACATGAAGCGCAACAGCCCCACTTAGGATATTGGCCATAGATACACTTATTTAACTCTGAGTCTATTGTGTGATTTGCATATGGAAACCTCAGAAAAAATAAATATGCAAAAACAAATTTGCTGCACTGCATGGAAACAAGGATTGACCAAGTCAAGACGACCTGCTGATTTATTAACTGAAAATGTTCTTCATTTATTGGCAAATTTGTGTGTAAGTTGTGTTGAGGGAGAAGTGAGAGGATTTACGAATGAGCAGATAGATGGATGGAGAAATGCAGAGAGAGTGAAACTGCTAAGTAACTATGTACATGAAAGAATGGTCTGGATGAGTGAGTGTATGGGTGATGTATTAGAGTGTATATGGATGAATGGATGAGTAAGATTATATGGGAGTGCATGGAAAGATGGATGAAGGATAAGGGAATGAATGAGACAGTGTGGGTGTAGGGATGGGCAAGGAAGCGCCTTGGTGAATGAGTGTGTGCAAGGATAGATAAATGAGTTTGAGAGAAAGACAAGAGGTGGCGAGTCAAACCAAACAGAATAAAAAGTGAAAGAACACATTGCTTCATGGGGCATGGCTCCACGTCACACTCTCTCGCCTCTCTTTTCAGAGAAGAGGCTGTTATCGCAACCCATGTACACAGCAAGAGCACTATGAAACAAATTATGGCACTAAGTACAAGCAGCTAATAAAAGTGTCAATCTTGTGATGCTGACAGACAGAGGAGGTTCCTGCTATCTTTCTCACTGTGGTCGCACTGGAAGCCAACATGTTTTCAAAATACATCACCCTAAACAACCACATTAATCCATTAGAATTCAAATTCAAAAGCAAATGTTATATTCATTTGACAAGAAACGAGTAATCAATGTACTTTGCATGAAAGGTGCTCCGAAGAAAAGTGATAGTAATGTGCAGGGGAATGTGCTCATGTGAGGGTTTCATAGAGAGAGCATGAAGGAATGTGCAATATATACAATCTATTTACAAAGACCTGTCTGGTCGTTACAGTAATCTGAATTGAGATACACAGTATGGAAAAGATGCAGTCAGTTAATCACTGTTATCTAACTGTTGGTACAAAGTCAGTACAGGTATGTAGGGAACAGTCGACGTTTCGACCCCAAATTTAGAGGAGCATTCAATCCTTAGACCAGGGTCTTCATCAGGACAGGGCTTCCACTGCGACCACTTTTCCTGTACTATAATTGACCCAGGTCCAGTGATTGCTGGGTTCCCCCGTTATTGTGTAATATCTTCCTCACTGTGGCAGGGTAGCAGCAGGGCACAGTCATTGCATGCCTCTTATTAACTGCACTAAGGACATATATGTGAAGCAATACAAAACATGGCACACCGACTCCTCAATTCTGCTCCTTTTAAAAACATACAAATACTAAAGTTATGGTTTAACCTTTTGTGTTGCATATTATCATTCCATTGTATTGGGGCAGGGTTGGATGGTTCGATGTAGGAGACAAGTTGGATTAGGCTGGTATTGGTAGTGAAGTTGCTCTAGCACTGGATTTTGGGACTAGGCAGGGAAAAGTCAAGCATGGAGATAAGGACGGCTGGTTCGGATGATGGATATGTTGAGTTCAATTAGAGTAAAGAATTGTGTCTATGTAGTGTAGAGATGACATAAGAAGACTGTGTGAGAGAAGGAATAGAGGTGCTACTGCTGTCTTCATATTCGTGCCTCTAAAATATCAGTGTCTTACACCAATTACTAGTTCTAATGGAAAAAGAGGCTAGAGCTATGTTCCAGTACGCAATGATAGTTAGGGAGGCAGGTGAAGAGTTAACATAAATATTAAAATATTCAGGCATATAATTAAAAAGATTTAATACACACTCTCAACCTTTTAAGATTCTTCATACGAATCCTTATTAGTGACGGCTTAATGCTGCCAGCAATCTGGGTTCAACATGTGTAATTTCACTCAAATTACATGCTACGGATGGGATACTATACAATTAGACCTGCCCCTTGTTTGCATTACGATTTAACACAAAACTGAGTCAAGCCAGCATAGTAGGTCAGGCTTTCAGGTCAGACCCAAGGGATTATTGTGCTGGTTCCACCTTTTCATCCTTTATCAGGGAGTTGCCACTCCGTGGTATGCAGCGTTTTTGACTCTGTGTGTACGACAGTTTTTGATGCTGAAATGCTTTGGTGCGTGAAAATATGTCTGTTTTATTGGAATGAAAAAAGTCAACACAGCTCTGTGCCATTTGTACCCATTCTCTAGTTGATTATGTTAGGTGGGGTTTTATGGTTGTTTATTTTATTCTTATTTGTTAAGGAGGATGACATGAAGAGATGTTTTTGCCCAATTCATGCAGTGTTTCATTAGCAACTTGGAGAATACATGTTTCTGTGCTACACCCTGACTTTAATCCAGACCGCAGATCATCAAATTGGTCACATTCTTCAATCATTTATTTGAGTTGTGTCACTAGGCCACTTTCTATGAGTTTTAGGTCACAGCCTGGTTTGCTCAAGACATCTCTGGGACATTCATAAAGCTTACCATGGGCTCTGTGGTTTGTAACTCACATGTTCTGGCTTTTTATTTGCTGGCTTTATTTGCTTCTGGCTGTCCAGCTCAAGTTGCGCAAAGTTTGTTAATTGTATTCTTCCACAAACTTGCTTTCCCTAAAAAGGCCGTTAAACCTTGTTCTTATCTGGTCACATTTGCTGTGCATTCAAAGACAGAGGTCAAATGTCGAGCTGTGTCTTCCAGGGAGCTTGCTGTTTATTTTTCTTTCTCTCACTTAAAAGTGAGAGGATGTATGTGACAATCATGCTGACTAGTGGGGCCTGCTTGAGGAAGGTTGTATGGATGTTATTTGTTTGCTACCCTGCAACAAAGTTTTAATGTCACTAAATGAACTGAGCTGATGAAGAAATCAATACATTGGGTGAATACATTTCCACACATTATTATTTGTGCACTATATACTATTACCAGTAAAACTTTGTGGGAGTGCAAATGTACTGGTCATATGTGTTGTCTGTAATTGAAGTACACTACTATATCATGCACTCCACTCCCTCTCTACACTACTCTGCACCACTCCACTCCCCTGCATGTTATTCTGCACCAGTCCACACTACACCACTGCACACTGCGTCACTGCACTCTTCTCTCCACCACTCCACTCTAACCTCTCTACTCTACAGCACTTCACTCTACTCTATGTCAATGAACTTTACCCACAATAACCATGCACCGCTGCATTCTTCATCACTGCACTCTACACCACTCCATGCACAACACTTTATTTCACCCTACTCAGCATCACTGCACTCAGTGGACTGCACTCTATGTCAGTGCATTCTACACAACTTTACTAAAAACCAATGCACTCTATGCCAATTTACTCTGCTCTCAATCACTCTATGCCACAACACTCTACCCGCTCTATTCAACTCTGCGTCACTGTACTATATGGCACTGCTCTCTAAGTCACTCTACTCTGTGCCACTTCACTCTACACCAATGCACTCCATGCCAATCTACTATACACCACTGCACTCTATGACAGTATACTCTGCAACACTGCAATCTATGCCATTGAACACTATACCATTGAACCTTATGCCACTGAACTCTACGCCACTGATATCTAAGCCACTGAACTCTAACTCACTGAACTCTATGCCACTGCAGAGACATTGCATTTTATGTTACGTTTCTCCACACTGAAATAATCTACTCTGCCACTGCAGTCTATGCCATTCTATCGCACTCTGCGCCACTCCTCACCAGTGCACTCTACACAATTATACTCTACACCAATGCACTCTACACCACTTTACTCAAAACCAATGCACTCTACTCCACTGCACTCTATGCCAATCTGCTCTACACCACTGCACTGTAAGCCACTATACTCTACTCTATGCCATTGCACTCTATGTCACTTTACTCTGCACCACTGTATGCCATGCACTCTACACCAAAGCACTCTATGCCACTCTACTCTACAGTACTGCACTCTACAACACTCTACTCTGCAGCACTGCCTTCTCTGCTACTGAACATTCTGTCACTGCACGCTCTGCCACTGAACTCTCTGCCACTGAACTCTGTCACTCTACTCTGCGCATCTCTACTGTGCACCACTCTACTCTGCGCCACTTTACTCTATGCCACAGCACCCTACCCTACACCACTCTTCTGCATTCTACATCAATGCACTCTAACCACTCTAATCTAGTGTGACCACTGCACTCTGACACGGTACTCTATGCCATTTCACTCTACTCGACACCACTCTACTCTATGCCAGTGCACTATACCCCACATTACAATGCACCATTACATTCTTTGCCTCTGCACTCTGTTGTATTCCGCTTTAGGTGTCCGTTTATAGGCTTTCCTGAAACATGTCCTTATATAGGCACAATTCGCATTGCCCTTATATAGGCATAAGATCCCAGTCGTTATTTAGGCATTAGCCATGCTATCCAAATACAGGCATGGTCACCTACATCCGTCCACCCCAACGTCACTACAAGTTCTTAGAAACCAGACCCTTAAGCTCTTGGGAGTTCCCCTAGCACAGGACTATTGATTTCTCCAAGAACTCATTTATTATGCATGAACCGGTATGCCTTAAGGGTTCATTCCTGACGTCTTCCTCTGCCCGACTTTACGTCAATGCTAACATTCTAAGGCACCTACCAGGTATAAATACACCTTCCCTTGCCCAGGCAAGTAGGAGGAGACCTCGACTTCAGAGGAGCCCGTGTCCCGGCCTGACGCACTGACAAGAGACGCTGTCATCCCTGCTCGCAGAGAATCCAGCTTCCAGTGTTCTGACTCCCTTCGCGGGGTGTTAGAGTTCGAGACCCGGAAAGAGATTCCCACCTCTCTCATTCTCAAGGTATGGAGCTGACTAGAACCTAGAGGGACTCTTGGCATACCAGACTTTGCATACCATAATATAGAATACCATACTATAGAATACATCACCTACTTCTTACCTTGTACTACACTTAGGTTAGGTACACTGGGGAAGAACTAGTTAGAGAAGCATCTTATGAGTACTCGCATTTTTAGCCTATGTTATTTATGTATATGAATATATGTGTCATAGCTAAAGATAATGCTAGCGCAGTATTATTTCTTTCTACTGCTTACGCTGTACATAATATAACTCGCATACTGTCTTACGATTGTAACCGCTCATATCTCTTACATGAGAAACAAGACTGTTGAATAAATCCTTTTATTGAAACACCCGTCTATTCTTTCTGTGTAACTCTGAAGAAACTAAGCATGCACGATTAGCTGAGTGAAACTGTTATCTGTTGTTTCCATGATTCTGAGAGTGTTCTGATTCTAAAGGGAAGCAAAGTTGTCATGTTTATGCGGTTGCCAAAACTGCTCCCTTCTTGTTTACAAGGTGTTTCTAGAGGCCTCTGAGTTAGCTGGCACAAAGGAATTAAGTTGAATGTACTCGATAGAGGCATACTGAACTCAGTCCTATGCCAAATCTATAGGGTATATTATTCCAATGCGCGGAGCCTATTAGGGAAATAGGAACTACACTACAACTCTACACCAGTCCATGCCACTCCACTCTGCAAGCCTGCACTCAACGCCAATTCACTCCACACCACTACTCTATACCACTTTACTCTACCCTGCACCACTCCACTCTACGCTAATTCACTCTACTCTGAAACAATCTACTCTACGCCACTGCACTCTTTGCCACTGCACTTTATGCCACACTACTCCACACTATTTATCTCCACTCTACACCACTTCAATCATTGATGTGCCACTCTGCTGGATGCCACTGTACTCTATGTAACTGCCCTCTGCACCACTATTCTATGTAACTGCACTCTATCCTGCACAACTATTCGCTACTCGGTACTACTCCACTCCACTTCAGTCTACTCTGAAACAATCTACTCTAATACACTACATTCTATGCCATTGCACTCCACACTACTCTGTGCCACTCCACTCTATGCCACTTCTCTCTACTTTCAATCAACAGTCTGACTTGGGCCGGAGGCGCACACAGAGTTTGGTTTGCAGCTAGCACAGCCGGGAGCCTACAACTGAGCTTGCACCGTGCGGCCCGTCGGTAAGATTCAGACCAACATGCTCTCTGCGGGAGAGTGGTGGTGCAGCCATGAATGGAGGCATAGTCCTGGACCGTGATGCTGCTCAGACCGGACATAACGGTGCTCGCTGAGAGTAAGTGTCACGAAACTAGCAGCAAACTAGGCAGGCCCACCAGGCTCAGCTTTCCCCTGCACTGCCTGAAGGCCCAATCATTCTTAGTGTGCATCGGGGGGGTGCAGTTACCCGCCCGGGCAGTGATTCCCCAAACCCCTACCTGCACTCCACAGATGTGGTGGGGGCACCAGCCTCTGCACACCGCCCACAGCTCTACCCTGCCTAGGCTGGCTCCAGCATAGGTTAAAGTTAGCTGGTCCTTGTGGTTATGCCTCGCCTCTGTCCTGCGGTGTGTAGCGTTTGGGAACACATGGTGACTGGCACTGCTATCCTGGGAAAGCCCCTGGGATGGACCACTATCATAAAGAGACACCCTCTGCCAATGCTTCCATGGTAACCCAAAAGCACACAGCTGCCTGGCATGACCCATCAGGGCTACAACCAATAAAACGAATCCCACCCATTTACTCCATTTTGTTGATAGGCATTCATACAAGATGTCATGAATGGCATCTATATGGCTTGAGCACAGTTCCCCCCCATTCCAAATAGTCTACTCACAGGGTTTTGCAAAGGAAATCTAGCCAAAACACAAACCCCTGCATTTCGTCCACACAAGATCACTCATACTGTTATATACACCACAGTGGCCATCCAACATACATGTCAGCAGCATCAGTAACACACGTTACCACCATCACAGTGTTTTCAGGTGGAGAAAAAATGCTCATCAGGGTAAATATGTAAGTTTAACAGTCCAAAGTGCAAATGCATTGCTTCTGCCTTTGGGGGTGTAAGTCTCATGCTCATTGGGAGGAATCGGTCTAAGTATCCTGTCCATCGTTACCTCTGCTCCACCCCATCAAATGTCTCTGTTCACTGCCTTCCAGTCTAATAATCAAATTTGTCCTTGTCAATAAGTATGAAAATTACAAGTATAAGGTGACACAAACAAGTACACTCTAGTGGTACTGCACCTATGAAAGATATGCCAATGTGGAGAGAAAAAGGATGAAAAGGATGCATATGACTAACATTGGTTGAACATAACAGGAGCGATTGAGACATCCAGAAGACCACTAACATTGCTTTAGGCCTCAACTGTTTCAGAGCCACGCTGTTTCATAATTGTAACATTTCAGTATTATTTACAACAAAATCATTGTTTTTACTCATTTATCTTAAACTGCTAACAACCAGTGGCATTGCCAATAGTCCCGGCTGGTTTTTGAGATATGTCAATTGTCAAGTTGTCAACCTCAGAGAGGAACCAAAATAGTGGTAGGATGGCACACTATGGAAATCACAGAAATGTAGTTTATGTTTATGTGTTTAAGCCATATGCTTCATTGCATAGGCCATGCATGCCCCTTTTAGAGACCCCAACTTTTTTCATCCCACTTAAAACCCTGATTTCAAGCTCTTCCATTTCTGGTGCTTTGTAGTATTTTTAAGATCTGGGTGTAATTTCTGATATTTTATCTTCATTGCTTTATTTTGATTGTGAGAAAGTGTCACTCATATTCATCAAAATGTCACTCATAATTACACTGAAATTCTAAAAATGTCCCACAATTAGCAATCTGAAACCTTGGCAGCTATGTATGCACTCTACTCTGAATGGCTGTACTCTACAATACTGCACTCTATGCCACCATACTGCACTCTACGCCACTGCACTCCACGCCACTCTACTGCACTCTACATCACTGCAATGTACCCCACTGCATCACTCTACTCAATGCCAATGCACTCTACACCACTATACTCTGCATCACTCTACTCTTATGCTACTGCACTCTACCCTGCCTCACTTCAATCTACTCTGCACCACTCCACTCTATGCCACTTCACTCATTGTCACTCTACTCTGCAACTCTGCTCTCTTTGCCACTGAACTGTATGCCACTCTCCTATCAAGTTGCTCCACTCTACACCACTCTACTCTACGCCATTTCACTCTAAGCCACACTAGTCTACTCTGTACCACTGCATTCCACGACACACTACTGTATACCACTGCACTCTACACCACTTCACTCTACTCTGCACCACAGCAATCAACGCTGTGCCACTGTACATTACACCACTCTACTCTGTGCCACAGCGCTCCACCCTGTACAACTTTACTCTACCCTGCACCACTCCACTCTACACTGAAACAATCTAATCTACGCCACTGCAGACAATACCACTGCACTCTACGCAACTCTATGCCAATGCAGTCTATGTTATGCCACTGTACTCTACTCTAGACCACTGCACTCTAGGCCAATGCACTTCACACCACTTTACTCAAAACCAATGCACCCTATGCCTCTGAACCTCCACCACTGCACTTTATGCCACTATACTCTACAATATTCTACTCTATGCCACTGCACTCTATGCCACTGCAGACTACACCACTCTACACCACTTCATTCTACATCACTGCACTCTACACCACTCTATTCTACTCTGCACCACTGAACTCTACGGCATTGCTCTCTACACCAGTGTGCTCTGCACCACTCTACTCTGCAACACTTCACGACCCTGCACTCTACTCTGTATGACTGCACTCTATGCCACTGTACTCTATGCCACTGAACTCTGCATGACTCAGCTCTCGGCCACTCTACTGCACTATACACCACTGCACTCTACACAGCTACACTCTATGCCACTGCACTCTACGCCAATGCACTCTACACCACTCTACTCTACACCTCTGCACTCCATCCTGCACCACTCCACTCTATTCCACTTCACTCTATGCCACTCTACTCCACTCTGCGCCATTCGATTCACTCTGCACCACTCCACTCTACTATGCACTGCTCTACTCTATACCACTGCACTCTATGCTATTCTATGTCACTGCACTCTAAACCAATGCACTCTACACCACTGCAGTCTTCACAAATCAACTCTGCACCACTGTAGTTTACACCACTATGCTCTAGGTCACTCTACTTCACTCTACAACATTCCACTCCACGGCCCTCCACTCCATGATACTCTGCTCTATGATGCTCTACTCTATTAAACTTTTCTTCACTCACACTCTACTCCACTCTATGCCACTCCACTCTACAACACTTTAATCAACTCTATACCACTCTACGACACTACTCAACTCTACAATGTTCAATACAACTCCCTATTTGCCACTCCATGCCACTTTACTGCACACTACAATACTCTACTGCACTCTATGACAATCTACTCCGTTGTATGCCACTCTACTCTGCAACACTCTAATCCACTCCATGCAGCACCCTCTATGCCACTCCAATCAGCGCTACACCACTCCACGACACTCTATGCCACTCCACTCTACAACACTCTGCTCATCTCTGACACTGTGCTCCACTCTATGCCGCTCAACTCTGTTCCCTTCCACTCTATGACACTCTACTCCCGCCACAACACTCCACAACACTGTGCATTCCACGTCACTCCTCTCCTCTCCACACCACTTAACTCTACGGTACACCACTCCATGACATTCCATAGCACTCCACTCTACTCCACTTTACAACACTCTACTCCACACCACTCTCCATTACCCTCCTAACTTTTAGGCATGCTGAACAACAGCTACTTTGGTTTACAAAATTGTTACAACATATTGGCAAAGCCAATAGCTCTTGCATAAGTGAGACCTATTGGCTTTGCCAATACTTGTTTAAGAGTGGGGTGACCTGTTCTATTTCCAGACAATTGGGTTTGTCGCCATGAGTTAATGAACAGTTGATCAGGCTTATCCATTTAATGGTCATGTATGTTATGTTAACAATATTTCTATAGCGCATTACTGCCTGGAGGCGTCTAAGCGCTATTCGGTTCAGCCTAGGCGTATTAGAGGTCCGCGAGGGTTATCGGGATCTGAACAGCCAGGTCTTTACCGCTTTCCTGAAAGCTAGAAAACTGGATGCTCTTTTTATGGTGAGAGGCAGTGCGTTCCATGCTTTAGATGCTTCCAGCACTATGCTCTTTCCCCCCCATCGTACTTGTTTGTACCTAGGTAGTGTTAATAAATTAGCAGCACCTGATCAAAGAGGGTGATATCGTTTGAAACTCTGATTCAGGGATTCGAGCCAAGATTATGGAACGCTTTATAGACTAGACACAGTGCTTTAAAATTTATTCTCTGTTTAACAGGAAGCCAGTGCAAACGTATTAATTCTTGAGACACAGCATCGCTTGTATTCAAGAAACATGTCTCCAACATGCTCTGAGCATACGGGACTCACATTTCGGGAATCTCTAACCAAACTACGCGGGCATATCAGAGCCGGTCTTCTAAATTCACTTAATATGGTGGAGTTAATGACTACAATGATGACCACTACCTAGAAGACAAAACGAAGACTACCACAACGACCAATTAACAGAGACATTACAGTCGAGTACCCTGGGCCGCTTACATTTTGAAATACGGTCGACTTCTGTCCAAATTTTAGACTACCTGTTGGAGACATGTTTCTTGAATACAAGCTGAGCTAATACTACGATAATTTCTCATGGTACTGTGGAAATATGGATTTTTATGATCAGTTATGTCCCCTATCTTGGACCCCAACGGTTTCATGTATAAATCACAAGTACATGTATGTTTCCTCCAGTTCCAGTTTTGAAGACGCAAACACATGTGCGTCCACCGTCAACATGTCCTCTTTCAGATCCGCCATGAATGGGCCGGATATTCTATTCCTAAGTATGAAAGGCCACCGGCTTTATATGGTTCATTTATCCCATTTTACAGTCCAGGCGAGTAGGCCCAGATTCTGCCATTAAGCCTTTTCCTGCCTTCTGCCTCTGAAAGCTCCAGTCTGAGCTCGCATCTGTATCCATGAACTTTGTCCTACTCCCTGCGCGGCTAACGGTGCCTGACTCGGCCTGCCGGCCTGTCTGCCTGCCAAAAACTGTATTTCACCTTCAAGATTATCTACTCTGCTCCGCTCCCCATCCAATGCATTCCTGTCTAGTAGTTTAAGTAAACATTCCTCTAGCTACCGTGCAAAAGGGCCCGGCTTCGCTGTCTTTATGCAAGTAATTCATAGCCCTGTTACCATGGAATATTCCTACCCCCTCGCATCTAGTGTAGACACTTAGACGCTTGAACACGCACTCACAGTCAGTATAGTCAGTATAGAATAAGATTCTATCCTAAGAGACCTCTCTTTTTGGATAACACAGTTCTTTAAACATAGGATGTAAGATATGATTTAGGATTAGGTTGACGTAACCCCAGACTTCTGTCTCCACATGTAGAGCTAAATGTCAAGTCCCCTTCACCCCCTAGTTGCACGTCAATCACACGTCATGCTGCTGCGCGCGCATCTCTGCCAAGTATTTTTGCTGACATTGCGAAATTCTTGCGAACCACCCATTTGTGACATCATACCTAATGACGTTCTTTAGTTACGCCTAGTTACACCCATTTTAGTTACGCATGTATGTTTTTATCTCTGTTATCAACTGTTACGCCTCCTGCATCTGTTTCACTATAATGCCTCTTCTATAAATATGATTATCTGTCAATAAAGTATGGTCCTTCACTTCCTGAACCTTCGTGGTGATGGAATATGGAGTCCTCAATTCGAATTGATTTTGGAATAAAGCCCGTTCCGAACCTCTAATACCACGGATTCTGCCTCTTATTTTACTGAGCTATTATTATAGATTTTCCGCATCAAATTAAGTACCGGTAATTAAATTATTTACCACATATATGGCGCCCGAACAGGGACACTTTCTCATCTCACGCGCCGGAGGTGCGTTGCAGGCCCGGTCTCCTGCCACAGCTGGACGGACAACAACGCGTACCCACAGGATTTCCTGTATCTCCCTCCTGCCGAGCGGGGGTAACTGAGGCTGCGATCAACACCCAGACGAGGCGGTGAGAAGTGCGAAGTATCCCGACCAGAGCCTAGCTGAGAGAGCAAGATCCGAGGTATACAGAGGCCCACCAGGTTCCAAAGTTCCGAAGTTTCGAGTCGAGTCCAGTCTGGTCCAAGTTCAGTTCAGTTCCGAGGCCTTCCGTTCCGAGCTACCCGGTGAGTACCATTGCCGGGGAGGCGTTCTGACGTGCACATAGGTTGTGCCGGTCAAGACGGGTTTGGGTACACAAATCCGGTCTGCACTGTTTCAGCAGTGTATCTGTACTGTTTAGCAGTATATCAAGTATGTCTAGTATATAATTCAGAATTACCTAGTTAGTGCCGAGTATTATGCTTAGTGACTAGTTCCCTAAATGGCCATCATTGTTGTTCATTAAATGTTAAATGTTAAAATGTTTTAAATACGTTCTGCATATTGTGGTGTGAATGACTGTTCATTATTGTGTTTTGTTGTATTAAACGTGTTCAAAATTAGGTATCAGATCAGTTCTCAATATGCCGCTCTTTTCGAGATTAAGACAGATCAAAACTAGAAAAGGGGTACTTGAAGAAGCTGTTCCCATTCCTCCTAGGGACACTCCAGGGTACTTCATGTATCATAAACATGGCCTAGACGCCATATTATTTCTTGATTTATGGGTAGACTACACCAAGGAATTACTAGAAAGTCAGAGATGGCCCGCAGCTGGGACCTGGGATGCAGATTGCATCATGAAAGTAGAGGAAGAATTATGGAAAAAGAAAGCTAGACAATCACAGAAAGATGCCATTGAATTATGGCGTAAAGAATCATATAGACGTACAGAAAAAGCACTCAGACAGGAAGAGAAAAGTAAAGAGAATTCAAATAAAGTCCGAGAAAATCTATTAATTGAAGAAGGTACTCGAGTAAAATCAGAACAAGCAGACAGACAAAGAAATGCCCTTATGAATGGTATGTATCCTCTTCTGGCCGAAGGGTTACCTAAGGCTACTCCGGAGATACCAAAAGACTTGCCACCCCCATTGTTTCCAATAAAAGCACATCCCAAAGGGCATCCCAGAACCGCAGAAGATGTTTTCCTTTCTTCTTATTTAGACGACGCAGCTCCCGAGTATGCTAATACTGCGCCACATAGACCGCCTGTCGAGGGGGTTCAACGCCAAGACCCTCCTCCATCTGTACCTCCGCAACAACAAACTCCGACACAAGTTCCGGCAAGCACATCTGTTTCTACAGCTGTACCCACACCTATGGTTGCTATATCACGTTCAACGAATCCTTTCACATCCAGCACCCCAGGCGGTGCTACAGGAGGTACAGCAAACCTTTTTTCCACGCCACCCAGAGTAAATAAACTTTCCTTTCAAGAATTAGCCCACCAACGTACGCCCAAACTAGTAACTCCCGACATGCTTAAGGAACTTCTAATAGATTGTAGATATGACCCTGTGCCAGGCAAAGAGGACGAAATGCTGCTGGCATCATTACGTATCCGACGAGCTGCAATATATTTAGGGAGGCTACCAGGAATGACTACACATTTAGAAAATATATATCACTTTGTCCAGTCAGGGCGAGATTCTGAGAGTATTAATAGAGCCATGGAGTACCAGAAAGTGGAGATACAGGGGGAACTGTTACGTTTCCTCATAAATTGTGTGATCAGAAATCAAGACCGACCAGGGGTAAATCCGGAAGAAATGCAAATTCTTACCACATGGAGTCGGAATATATCAGAAGGGAGACATGATAAACGATTAAGTATAATAGCTATGTGCCGAAAAATCCGCAAAGAAGTAGAACGAATACACGAAGAAAGATTAGCAGTAGACCAGCCTGAACAAACCGAAGAGGAGGAAGAATTAGAACTGCCCACAGGACAGTTAGAAACAATGGCCTATGTAGGTAGAGGGAGATCTTGTAATAATACTAGATGCTTTACTGATCCGATACGTCCGATACGTCCAGATAATAACAGAAATTTCCAAACACCTATAATAAATCTAAGGTCCCCCGAACATTCGTTCCAAGCCGCTGACAAATTACTCAGAGAACGAAGGGGTTATCATATACTCGATTCTATGGACGAACAAGAATTAGCCAGGTCAGCCGTTCACTGGGTTGATAGTCCCGGAAAATATAGTGATGATACACTAGCGCACACGTTTTTGAACCTCACCCCAGATGAACAGCGTTTAGCTGGTATCTATATGATTCAACAACTCCTTATATTATATAAAAGCCAACACTCCGATCCTGGTCCCTTACCTGATATATTGACTGAATTACTCACGAATAAATGGAGAGGTTCAGGTACTGAGTTAATTAGAGAAATACTGGAATCCAGAAAACAGTACATTCTTTTTGTATGTCCCGAACATGTCTCACTGCCCATAAAAGAAAGAACGACGTATTACATGGATAGACAGAATCCCTTACGCGAAGTGCACCCGATAAAAGGTGATGACAATCAGTTTAAACGTGTGTTTGTATACACACCCATATCTAAAATAGAACTATTAGAAATGAAGAAAGTGGTACCCAGTCATGACAAAGACCCAGCGGGTTTCCACCGTGAAATTAAAGACATGTTGCTCATGGGAGAGTATACCTATCCCGACATTATGAAAATATTGAAGGTATTAATGCCTGCGGGCATTTACGAAAAACTCAAGGAAAAGGATTGGGAGGTAGGAGACCAAAAGATAGATTGGACAGCATTAGAAAACGAAGAAAAAGCTCGAGGTCCAGGTTCAGGGCTTGGGGACAAGACCAGAATACTACCAGGTTTATTAGTACAGGTACTGCCACGTTTATTAACTACGAAAAAGGAAGACTGGGGTGCAATCTCAGCCTGTAAACAAAAGCAAGATGAAGACACTAGTGATTTCTATGCCCGATTCGAAAAATGTTTTGGTATAAATAGTGGAATAAAAGCAAGTAGCGAATCGTATCCACATCTGTTTGTGACAAAATTAGTTGAAAATTCCTTGCCCCAAGTTAAGAATAGAGTATTGAAATTCGAGAGTACCTGGCAAGGTAACACTCCGTCACAAATGTTACAAATGCTACAGTACCATCACAATAGAATTAGAGAGGAACAAGAACATGAACAAAGACGCATGAAAGACACGAAAATGAAAATGCTAGTTTCTCAGACAGTTCCAGCTGACGGTCATAAGAAGGGTATGACACAGTCCAGTGTTTCAGCAGGTTCTGTAAAAGGGACATGCAACTATTGTAAACAGCCAGGTCATTATGTACACGATTGTCCAGTTTTAAAACATAATATCGCCATAGGTAATACAAAAGAAAGACCACGGCCACTTAGACAGGACCAGAACCAACAAGGAGCCCCGCAGCATGCACAGTCCATGCCAGCTCCGCAACAATCTATGCCAGCTCCACCATCGCAGCCTATTGCTGCCACACAAACAACGACACAACAGATGTACCAGACCGCACAGTATGACTATCCTGATTATCAACGATACTCATGAAACAGCCTAGAGAGGGAAGTTGGCTTACCCCTTATCGAGGTCCCTGTAGATCAAGAAGGACCTTATGTACACAGTGAACTATTGGGCCAAGATAGAAAATTTTTACTTGATACAGGGGCAAGCCGAACAACCATAAAACGTAGTGAAGTTCCAGGGGCACCCCTCTCAGGCTCACAGAATATTTCCCTTGGTTTTTCGGGAAAACCTATCATTAACGAAGTATCACAGCCTCTTCCCCTTACGATTGGTCCCTTGACACGAACTACAGATTTATTGCTTACTAAATCATGTCCAGAAAACTTGTTAGGTATAAAAACATTGAAAGCTCTAGGAGCTATAATATGTTGTTCTCCGGAAGGAGTAAGATTGTTTTTACGTGATTTCAAAGGGCACTATGTGTCCCGAGACATGGATCACCGACTGCAGACTTTACCCACACATTTATGGGCACAAGGCCCTACAGATGTTGGTTGCATGAACATTACACCATATCGAGTCACACTAAAGACAGGAGTGGTACTACCACGAATGCGACAATACAAGTTACCCCCAGATGCTATAGTGGCTTTACTGCAAATCATTGACGAGCTTATTACCCAAGGAGTGGTTGTGGAAACCGACTCCAATGTATGTAATTCCCCGATAATTCCGATTCTTAAACGAACTGATCCAAAAGCCCCGCCAGTATATCGATTGGTTATTGATCTGCGCGAATTAAATAAATGTATTGTACCACAATACCCCGTAGTCCCAGACATTTCTTCATTAGCCATTGATTCCGAAGCAACATTCTTTACTGTAATTGATCTCAAGAATGCCTTTTTCAGCGTCCCAATAGATCCGGAAAGCCAATACTTGTTCGGATTTAGTTTAAATGGACGAAGCTTTAAATTCACACGCGCACCTCAAGGATTCACAGAAAGCCCCAGCATCTATAGCCAAGCACTGAAACGAGAACTTGACAGTATCCACATGCCAGTCAACACTGCCCTGCTTCAATATGTCGATGATCTGCTGATCACCGCTAGAAGCGAACCTGAATGTGAAAAAGCCTCACTGACGGTTTTACAATTTTTGGCCGAAAAGGGGCACAAGGTGTTTCCTTCTAAGCTGCAATTCTGTGTCCAGCGAGTTGTTTACCTTGGGCACTCGCTGTCCAAGGAGGGAAGGCAGCTTACACCCGATCGCATCCAGTTAATTGCTAACATGCCAATACCCAAGACACAAAAGGAGGTGCGGGCTTTTATAGGCCTCACTTCATATTGTAGGCAGTGGATCCCTCAGTATGCATTTCTAGCAAAACCACTCATTCAGTTGACAACACAGGAGGCAGCCACATCGACTGTCCTCCCTTGGACTCTGGAACATACACAAGCTTTTGAAAGCCTAAAGAAAGCTTTATGTCAAGCACCTGTTTTAGCAACACCATGTTACAATAAACAGTTTACACTCTTTGTTACAGAACGCGAAGGTACTGCCTTGTCAGTACTCACACAGGAACAAGCAGGATCACACAAACCATGTGCTTATTTCTCTAGTACATTAGATCCCGTAGCTCAGGCTCTGCCTGCGTGCCTGAAATCAGTGGCAGCGACAGCTTTAGCAATCAGACAAAGCGATGCCATAGTGTTAGGACATCCATTGACAGTACAAGTACCACACGCAGTAGAGGTTCTTGTGAACCGAACGCAAACACAACACTTGACTATAGCAAGACTCACTGGTTACGAATTAACATTGTTTCAGCCACACATAGAAATCAGACGTTGTAGTACATTGAATCCTGCCACACTTTTGCCAGTAAACGGAACAGATCCACTAGCACATGATTGTATTGAAGTTATTACTATCACAACGAAACCTAGACAAGACTTGACAGACGTCCCATTGTCAGACCCAGACCTGACGTTGTATGTAGATGGTTCATGTATGAGAACAAGTACAGGAGAGTTAGTGGCCGCGTATGCAGTCACAACAGACACTGAAGTCATTGAAACAAATTGCATAAATACCTTGTCAGCTCAAGCAGCAGAGCTCATCGCTCTGACACAAGCCTGTATTCAAGCTACGAATAAGAAAGTCAACATATACACAGATTCACGTTATGCATTCGGAGTCGTCCATGACTTCGGCGTGCTGTGGCGAGAGAGAGGTTATTTAACTTCTCACGGTGCCCACATTCAGCACGGACCCCTCATTCATGCCTTATTAGATGCAATACATCTACCCACTGCAATATCAATTATGAAATGTAAAGCTCATACGAAAGTTACTGATATCATTTCCCAAGGCAATGACCTAGCTGACAGAACAGCTAAACAGACTGCTCAAACTCACACATCTGACATAACAAAGACAATAGTTCCGACACCAACACATTGCATGATGGTTAAGGATCCCGCTCTTGACGTAATTGACATACAGACACATGCTACACCAGATGAAATAAAGAAATGGACTGAATTAGGAGGGATCCAAACGGATCAAGGATGGATGACGAAGGAAAAATCTGTATGGTTCCTTCCTGATTCTATGGTTCAAGTTATCATTAATACAATACATAGTCCAGCACACCTAGGAGAAAAAGCTATGCTAGACAGCATTCAACACATTTGGTTCAACAAACATTTACGAGCAGCAGCTAAACAAAAAGTTCGTACCTGTATGATCTGTTGTCAGTTCAACCCAGGTAAAAGCATTCCCGTAGAACAGGGTGGATTTCAGCCTCCTGAGCACCCTTTTGAAGTCCTCCAGATGGATTATATCCAGATGGAACGATGTCGAGGATTCAAATATGTTCTTGTAGTTGTCTGTGCTCTTTCCCGTTGGACAGAAGCATACCCGGTCTCAGATTACACTGCCCCGACTACTGCCAAACAGTTGGTTCGAGAATTCTTCCCACGGTACGGTTTACCACGTGTTGTCTACTCAGATAACGGCCAGCCGTTCTCATCCGAACTAATGAAACACGTTTCACTTTTGTTAGGCTATCAGTGGAAATTTCACTGTGTCCGACACCCCGAGGCAGCAGGTCTCGTGGAACGACATAATCAAACTCTGAAAATTAGATTGTCCAAAATATGTAGAGAGAAAGGTGTCGACTGGGTAGTAGCCTTACCAGTAGCACTCTTTTACATGAGAATGGTAGCGCACTCTCGAACAGGGCTATCCCCTTATGAGGTGATCTTTGGCAGACCACCAAATATGTGGGGGACGCCTATACCACGCAAAATAACTGATGTTGACTGTAATATGCTGACAGATTACTTGGCTTCCTTGATGTCTGCACTACAATCTTGTCGTTCACAGGTAGCTGCAGCCTTTCCCGACAACACCGAGGTGAAACCCCATGACGTAGTTCCCGGGGACCTGGTGTTAGTGAGGAATTTTGATCGGAAGACTTAGCTGGATCCTAGGTGGAAGTCGCCTCAACTTGTACTGCTCACCACGAGGACAGCCGTGAAGATCGAAGGTCGCAAAGGTTGGATACATTCAAGTCATATCAAGAAATTTCATGGACTACCGTCTGATGTAAACGATACACCTCGCGTGTCTTCACCGATTGACTCAAAGCTTCCTTTGGTTGAACCGAGTGATAAGGAACTATATAAACTAAAACTACGGTCTAACAAGTCAGACAATTTGATTGTTTAAGTCCTCTCCAAGGTGAATCGGTCGAATTTGTCTCTGACATGTATCCCCTAGACCTGAATAGAGAAAGAAACCGAAGGATGCAGTTGAAACAACATGCGTACTGTAAATCACTGCGTAGTCATTGCACAGTGACGTTATTAATTTTGTTTTTCTTAAGTCTTTTAATAATCGCTGCAAGTATATTGTTGCACATATATTATCCTATTTCTAAACATGTTTACAATGTTACTGCTGAACATTCTTTTAGTGAATTACCCCCGCATGAGTTGTCCTATAGATTTGCGCTGCGCAATAACACTTTTATTAGTATGTTACATCATTCCCATCAGGCTAGCAATGCTACAAATTGTTGGATATGTGGCCGACTCCCTCCCTATCAGAACTATAAGGGAATTCTGCCTCTCTTTCCATATCCGTTCACACACAATGGCTCCTGTGGAGCATGGTTTAGTTTAATTAATTCCCTAGATTCGAATTCCGCAGTTTATCAAGACAACTGGGTATGGGGAAACCTGAACTTAGTTTTGCTTAAAGTCTGCTACCCTAACAAGGAGGGACTTCCCAAAAGAACAGGAACTGATCTAGAAAATGAAGTCTACGGATTAGGTAATTTCACGCTTAATCTCATGATCCTGAATGTTGAATCCGAAGCTGCACCAATTTTGCCCGCTATGTCAGTATTTCCAGTTAAAGGTGAATTGTGTGTAAGAAAGAATGGTTCCATACATATGGGCCATAGTAGATGCACCACTGTAATAGAATTCAGTGATCAAGGCAAGTCTACATTTAGAGCTTCTCGCCATTCCTACTTCGTATGTGGTCAGACTGCATATACACGTTTGCCTCTAGATTGGGATGGTACCTGTTACATCGGATTCCTTTTGCCACCTGTTTTCCTAGCTCCTCCTGATTATCACAGAAATACTCATTTAGTACACAATAGAGAACGGAGAGATCTCCCAATCGTCGATTACACTGAAACAGCATGGGAAAAATACACAGATTTCAATAAAGGTTTCTTCCCCTATATAGGTACAGTCACTAATAGTAAGCTGATACGTAGATTAACCAGAACCCTTGAAGCAGTAGTGAACGAAACTATTTCCGCCTTAGGCAATTTAACAGAAGAGCAGTCTGCTATGCGGATTATTGTGCTTCAAAATCGTCTTGTCCTTGACGTCATCCTGGCCGATAGGGGCGGAGCTTGTAGGGTCATCGGATCAAGTTGTTGCATTTTCATACCAGAAAATTCGCCGTCTGTATATAAAGCCATAACTCGCCTTCATAAGATTGTAAGCCAGATACACCAGAATCCAGGCACCTGGACTTGGTCCGGTTGGTTTTGGGGTGTATTGTCAGCCTGGGGATGGAGGGTCCTATCCTTCCTAGGTATTGGCTTTCTCATATTATTCAGTTGCTGCTTATGCCTACAATGTGGACCAGCGATTTGTGGTCTGTGTGCCACATCGTGTATTCCACCACCAAGTTTTCATTCATCCCGGAAGAAGAAAGAAGAACAAATGATGCTACATGAACAGATCGACGGATTGATGAAGATTGATATCTCTTAAGGGCAAGTAGGGGACAAGGAGGGAATGTGGAAATATGGATTTTTATGATCAGTTATGTCCCCTATCTTGGACCCCAACGGTTTCATGTATAAATCACAAGTACATGTATGTTTCCTCCAGTTCCAGTTTTGAAGACGCAAACACATGTGCGTCCACCGTCAACATGTCCTCTTTCAGATCCGCCATGAATGGGCCGGATATTCTATTCCTAAGTATGAAAGGCCACCGGCTTTATATGGTTCATTTATCCCATTTTACAGTCCAGGCGAGTAGGCCCAGATTCTGCCATTAAGCCTTTTCCTGCCTTCTGCCTCTGAAAGCTCCAGTCTGAGCTCGCATCTGTATCCATGAACTTTGTCCTACTCCCTGCGCGGCTAACGGTGCCTGACTCGGCCTGCCGGCCTGCCGGCCTGTCTGCCTGCCAAAAACTGTATTTCACCTTCAAGATTATCTGCTCTGCTCCGCTCCCCATCCAATGCATTCCTGTCTAGTAGTTTAAGTAAACATTCCTCTAGCTACCGTGCAAAAGGGCCCGGCTTCGCTGTCTTTATGCAAGTAATTCATAGCCCTGTTACCATGGAATATTCCTACCCCCTCGCATCTAGTGTAGACACTTAGACGCTTGAACACGCACTCACAGTCAGTATAGTCAGTATAGAATAAGATTCTATCCTAAGAGACCTCTCTTTTTGGATAACACAGTTCTTTAAACATAGGATGTAAGATATGATTTAGGATTAGGTTGACGTAACCCCAGACTTCTGTCTCCACATGTAGAGCTAAATGTCAAGTCCCCTTCACCCCCTAGTTGCACGTCAATCACACGTCATGCTGCTGCGCGCGCATCTCTGCCAAGTATTTTTGCTGACATTGCGAAATTCTTGCGAACCACCCATTTGTGACATCATACCTAATGACGTTCTTTAGTTACGCCTAGTTACACCCATTTTAGTTACGCATGTATGTTTTTATCTCTGTTATCAACTGTTACGCCTCCTGCATCTGTTTCACTATAATGCCTCTTCTATAAATATGATTATCTGTCAATAAAGTATGGTCCTTCACTTCCTGAACCTTCGTGGTGATGGAATATGGAGTCCTCAATTCGAATTGATTTTGGAATAAAGCCCGTTCCGAACCTCTAATACCACGGATTCTGCCTCTTATTTTACTGAGCTATTATTATAGATTTTCCGCATCAAATTAAGTACCGGTAATTAAATTATTTACCACAGTACAAAGAGAACGTTTCTACAAATTACGCTGATAGCGAATACTGCACTTTCCGAATTCTTAAGTGCGCTTTTGGAAAAGAAAATAATTGAAAGACCATTGGCATAACATCAACATATGCATGATATCTAAATCTCCATAAAATTCAAAATAAAGCCCTGAGGAAGTCACTTAACGTGACGAAACACGTGTCGGCTGTCATCTATTTGGATCAAGACTTTGAGACTATGAGTCTCCTTTCTATGAACTGTTGACTAGAACCATATGTATTAGGGAACTCTGATTTTTTCTTACAATTGCGATTTTCCTTCACAGGAAATATGTCTAATTAAATTATTCTTTATTATACATCATTGTGAGAACCTCAATTTGTGTTGCAGCCAGTGCAATATTGACAATACATTGCTCTCTGTCCCTTTGGCTAATAACCATTACGAATAACAATTGTGACTTTTGGAGTGCTGGGATATCTCGTTCTAAACTCTGTTCATCACGGGGATTGCGTTGCATGATCTGTGTATTCTAGCACCTAGGTAGTAGGGTGCTCTTTTATCCCGAGTGGCACCGTAAATTGCTCCTGCTGTTTTGTAACACTTTATGACAAATATTATTGGATACCTAATCTGATTACATTAATCTTTCTTGAGGTGCGCCTTCTTAACATTACTACCGTGTAATCTATTGTTGAAACTCAACGTTATGTTTTACTAGAGATCTGGTGTTTAATAATGCAGATGATATATGGACTGATCGTTCTTAGTATGGTAGAAGACAGGGGCAGTTTTGCCGTGCGGATTTTAGGGCTCTGTCCGCTTTACATCCCCCCTCCAAAATAGCTTTTTCTTTCCTCAGAAAATCTCCTTAAAACCATTACTATAAAAAAATATAATGAAGAAAGCCCTTAAAGCACTCACCCTTAGTTGAACTCTTGCTCTTTAACAGAGCTCTGCACCTGCACAGTTACTTCAGCAAGGCTTATATAAATTACTTTTGCTGGGCTGATGAGCTCACATCCCTGAGGCCTTTGAGGTCATCAGCTTGGCAAAGTCATTGTCTCCCAGGCTAAGCTCCAACCAATGAGGAAACGGGTGCAAAGATGGCTCATGGGTGGGTCTGCCTGAAGCTCTACAGGGTCAAGGCTTTCAGGCCCGTCCATCGGAGCCTGCAACAAAGCAATCCCACCCTTACACAACTCGCCACAGAGAGGTATGTGGTCAACAAGCCTCACCAACCCAACCTCACCCATTGATGATTTGTTCGAGGAAGGGGTTATGGGCTGCAGATGGCAAGCTGAGCCCTGGAGCCTGGCAGTTTTGATGACAGATCATGTAGGTTCTAGTGTCCTATTTCCCTTAATTCACTTAGGGTGCTTTGTAGTGCTTAGGAGGAGATACACTGAACAGCTCACCAAGGATTTTGTCCTGTGTTTCTCCCTGCAGTTGAGGAAGCCCAGAGCAGGAGAACAAGCATATAAAAGCCAATAGGTCTCGCCTACAGAGGCGGCAAATGGGAGGAAGGGCGGCTGGTCATCAATGGTTAGAAATAAGAAAAGCGTTATGAATTAACCAGCCGTGGCCGCAACGTAGCGCTTTTTTTCCTTATGGCGGTTGGGGGCATGGGGAGTAAGCAACAAGGACAACAAGGGGATGTGAGAAATAGAAGCAACATGGAAAGGGTGGAGGGGAGGTAGCAACACCGACAGGAGGTGGAGAGAAAGAAGAAACACAGATCGGTGTGGGAGGGAAGGAAGCAACACAGATGGGTTGTGGGGAAGAAGCAGCATTGATGGGGTGAAAGGGGGAGAAGCAACACAGAGGAGGGTGGAAGGGGAAGAAGCAACAGGGAAGGGGGTGAAAGGGGAAGAAATCACCTGGACATGGGGAGGGGGAAGAAGCAACACAGACAGGGGTGGGAGGAAAGAAGCAACACAGACGAGAGTGGGAGGGGAAGAAACAACACTGACGGGGTAGTGGGGGAAAAGCAACATGGATGCAGGGGTTGGGGAAAGAAGAAGAAGCTACATAGGGGAGGGGAAGATGCAACACAAAAGGCAGGTGGGTGGGAAAGAAGCAACACAGATGGGAATTGGAATAGAAGAAACAAAACTGACAGGGTAGTGGTGAAAAGCAACATGGATGTGGGAGTGAGGGAAAGAAGAAGAAGCAACACAGGGTAAGGAAGATGCGACACAAGAGGGGCATGGGTGGGGAATAAGCAAAACAGGAGGTGGGAGGGGAAGAAACCATGGGGTGAAAGTGGAGCAACACAGACAAGGGGGTGGTAGAGGAAGAATCAAGAAAATAAAAAAATAGTACCTCAATCACAGCACCAGCAGAGAAATGACTCTAAACCATATGAAGCTATCAGTGCTTGGTCCATGACCCAGCTGCAAAGAAAGAGGAAGTGATGTTGGCCCACGTTGCCTAATTAAAAGAGAGCAAATGAGAGTGACAATGAAGCCCATGAATGGTCAGCAATGGGTGGGCTCCAAGCACACAAGCACTTCTGCATATGCCGAAGCAGGCCAGTCCTATAAATAAAAGTGTGTATGTATGTTAGTATGTATATATATATTTCCCGAAAAAAACATAGGTTTTAGGGAAACTTATAGTTAGTTGGACATTTCACTCGTACAAAACCATAGAAATTACCCCGTTATAGTTAGTTCAGCTAACTATAACTCACGCCCCCGCAATGCACTGCTGATGACGTCACATATTACATCACTCATGACATGATCAGTGACATCACTGATGACATCTCAAATGACATCACTGATGACATCATCCAGTGACTGTGTATTTCTGTAAAGTTTAAATATATATAGGGAAAGGCGTATTGAAGAATGAGTGGGTGTATGAGTGTCTGAATAGATGATTTAGTAGGTGCGTGACTGACTCTATAAGTTAGTGATTAAACTTATCTTACTGAATGCATAGGTTAGTGAGTAAACTGTGTGAATGTCTGTATCCGTCTAAGCAGCTGCATGGGTTTGCGAATAGCTACATGAGTGTCTATATGGGTTGTCTGAGTATCTGTATGGGTGCCTGAGTGTTTGTGCGGATGGGGTGTGTGTGACTGTACATAGATGTGTGAGTGGGTGATTCACTGGGTGCATGGTTTCAAGAGTGCAGCTGTGATGGACTGTATGGGTGGGTGAGTGTGTGTATGGGTGTGTTAGTGAGTGAATGCATATCTCAGTTGTATATGTGTGAATAACTACATATGTGGGAGGCAGTATATATGTGTGTTGGAGGATATAAATGGCTATAAGTGAGAGTGTGTGATTGTGAGAGTGGCTGTATGGATGAGTCTGTGCTTGTATCAGTGATTGTATAAGAGCAGGCAGAAGAAGAGATGTGCAGAAAGAACCAACAGAGGAGCAGAAAGTCCTCCTGTGCCCATAACTTTTTCAGATGGGTACTGGTGGTAACTGACTCTGACTAACCAGGCCTAGAGCCAGTGCAATACTAAAAGACACTTAGAATACAGTGAAAACACCTACATACACTAGGGAACACTATGCGTTGGGGTACCCCTGTGATTAGCATGACCTCCTCTGTAAGACCCTAGTACATAATAGGGCAGGGGGATTAAAACTACCTCTTAAAATGCACCACGGGGCACGTTTGCACACTGGTGAAGGGAAGGGGGGCCTGAGGTGACATGTGTGCAAACACGGCCTGGGGATATTTTAAGTTGGGGGATAAAGTCCACTTGAATCCTGAGGGTCCCTGGGGTCCAACTAGCCCACCAGGTACCTCCAGTAAGCGCCACAGAGCTGCGTTGCAGAGAGGTATAAAAAGGGGCATGGCCTGGACCACCTCTCTGCAATGCAGCGCAGTGGCGCTTACTGGAAGCACCTGGTGGGCTAGTTGGCCCCCAGGGGCCCTCAAGATTAAAGGGGAATTAATTCCCCAACTTAAAACGTGCCAAAGGGCGTGTTTGCACACGTCACCTCAGGCCCTGTCCCCTCCCTTCACCACTGTGTAAACATGCCCTGTGGCCGTTTTAAGTTGGGAGATTAAGTCCCCTTGAATCCTGAGGGTCCCTGGGGGCCAACTAGCCTACTAGGTATCTCCAGTAAGCGCCACAGAGCTGCGTTGCACAGAGGTGTAAAAAGGGGCGTGGCCTGGACCACCTCTCTGCATCGCAGGCCTGTGGCGCTTACTGGAGGTACCTGGTGGCATAGTTGGCCCCCAGGGACCCCCAGTATAGAAGGGGAATTAATTCTCCAATTTAAAATGCGTCACAGAGCGCGTTTGCAGAGTGTTTCTGGGAGGGTGCGAGGCTTCTGGCATGATCGCGGTCTTTTTTTTGGGGGGGGGGTTTGTTAGAAGGGGGTTGTGTGGCCCCCTTTCTTTCCCCTTTTTTGGGACCTGGTGACCCCAGGGCCTGATCCCTTCTTAAAATAAAAAAAAAATGAACGGGAAGAGGCCTGCATGGGCCCCCCTCCCATGGCCAATTCCAGCCCGGGGACCCCATTGTACAAAACCATAGAAATTCCCCTGTTATAGTTAGTTCAGCTAACTATAACTCGCGCACCCGTAATGCACTGCTGATGACGTCACATATTACATCATTTATGACATGGTCAGTGACATCACTGATGAAATCTCAAATGACATCACTGAAGACATCATCCAGTGACAGTGTTTTTCTTTAAAGTGTAAATATGTATTATATATATATGCCAAGGTGTATTGAAGAATGAGTGGGTGTATAAGTGTCTGGATGGAGGATTTAGTAGGTGCGTGACTGACTGTTTAAGCGAGTGATTACATGTGTCTTACTGAATGCATGGGTTAGTTACTAAACTGTGTGAATGTCTGTATTAGTCTGTCTGTTGTTGTATAAGCCGCTGCATGGGTTTGCTCAGTAGCTACATGGGTGTCTATATGGGTTATCGATTGGTTGCCTGAGTATTTGTATGGGTGCCTGAGTGTGTGTGTGGGTGGGTGGAAGGTGTGCATCGATGTTTGAGTGGTTGATTAACTGTGTATATGGGTTCAAGAGTGCATGTGGAAACAGCTGTATGGGTAGGTGAGTGTGTGTATGGGTGTGTTGGTGAGTGAATGGATGTCTCAATGGTACATGTCCAAGTAACTACATATGTAAAAGGCAGAGTATGTGCGAGTTGAAGTATATAAATGGCTATACGTGAGAGTCAGTGAGTGTGAAGGTGGCTGTATGGACGAGTGTGTACTTGTATAAGTGATTGCATAAGAGACTAAGTATGCGTTTGTTTCTGTTTGAATAAGTGATTTGGTGTATGTATAACTGTATAGGGCAGTAAATGGAAGTGTGATTGATTCTTTGCATGACTGACTACGTGTGTGAGTAACTCAGGATGAGTGGTGGTGTGTGAGTGCATGTATAGGTGTATGAGTGCTTATGATAGTGTTGTATTGATGAGTGACTGCATGTTTCTGTGATTGTATGGATGAATGAGTGGATGTGTGTGTAGACCTAGGAATCAGTGAGTACATATGTAGTAACTGGTATTGGTGTGTCAATGGTTTCGAAAATGGTATTTTACAGTGAGTGTATCAAAGGTTATATTAGAGTGTGAAGAGGTGCATCAGATTTTCACGTGGATGATGTCATCAGTGATGTCATTTGAGATGTCATCAGTGATGTCACTGACCATGTCATGAATGATGCAATATGTGACGTCATCAGCAGTTATAGTTAGCTGAACTAACTATAACGGGAGAATTTCTATGGTTTTGTATGAGTGAAATGTCCAACTAACTATAACGTCCCTGAAACCTATGGTTTTTTTCAGTGAAATTTTAAGGTTTTTTAAATGCTAATTTCTAACTTTGACGTGCCTGAAACCTATGGTTTTTTCAGTGAATTTCAAAGGTTTTTTAAATCCTAATTTCAAATTTTAATGGTCATTAAACCTATGCTTTTTTCTGTGATTTTAAATTGTCATCCCATTCTCAACCTGGTGAAAACTGCAGATAACGTCAGTTTTCCAGCGATAGCTTCCGCTAAACAAATCGCCACAAATGAGAGCGACAACTAACGCTAATGATTTGCAGAGTGGGCGTTCCCGTGCAAAAATAATTTGAAAACACCTGTTCCTGATATTTTCAACGACCAGCTAAATCTGCGATGCGATCCAAAAACAGCCGAAAAGCCGCGTAAGCAGTAAGAATTTAACACCTGCCTTTTACTGGTGTAAAGCAGGACGACTACCTACAGTATGAAAGGGAGCCCAGCCCAGAGCCACATCAGAAGACCAACACATGTCATAGAGCTACTGATCATACAGCTCCGACACCCAAGAAGGCCACAACACCCACCACCACCCCAGGACCTCCTCCCCAGACCCCCCCACCCACTACCACCGAGGCAGCACAGAAAAGGACAGCAGGCCTTCCCAAAACGGCATGGCACCTCAGCCACACAATAACTGAATGTTGGGAGATGTTGCAACCAAGTATGTGTGAAACACGCAAGTCACTCATTAATAACAATGCACACAATTCCAAGTGTAGCGTTAATGTGCTAGACAGACCTCACTATGCAGAGCACAGACCTCTTGATGTGTATATACACTGCTGGTGTTTGTAGTGTTGTGGACAGTGGACGCAACCATGTCACCTCAGGCAGAGGGAAAGATCTCGGTCATGTAGCTGTGTTGTTCCCCCCTGTAAGCGGACCGGAAGTGGAGTGGACCGGTCCAACGTACGCCACTCCATCGAAGGAGTGTGAATAAATAGGCCAGGACTCTGGGTGTGGTTCACTTCTGGGAAGGCCAACGTGTCTGCCACAGTGGCAGCCCTCACCCTACCATGAGGCTGCTGCCGTGACCGCCACCCTCCTCAACACAGGCCTCCTGGAACCAAGCGGCACAGCAACACAGTTATGTCTGTACAGACTGCTGCCTTCGATGTACACTGCAGACAGAAGGGCTCACAATTCAGATTGAGTCGCGATTCCAGATGACGCAGTCCAGTAGGCAAGAGACATTGCTCCAAGTGCGGCCTGCCCGGACCACGCATCATCGCAGTGCTTCAGGTGCCACTAACTCAGTGCACCACAAGTCACTGCCACGTGGCCTTACTGAGGCAGAATTCATTAGACAAAAGACATTTCTCCCAGTGCAGCCCTCCCGGACCACGCATCATCGCTGGCTGCGCACACACTGAGTGCTTCAGGTGCCACTATCTCACTGCACCACAAGGCATCGCCTACGTAGCCTTATTAAGGCAGAATTCATTATGCAAAAGACATTGCTACCAGTGCAGCTCGCCCGGACCACGCATCATCGCAGGCAGCGCACACGCTGAATGCTGCAGGTGCCACTAACTCTGTGCAGCTCAACGCCATGTGACTGTCTCTTCTTGATGACCGCTGCCTCCGGCCTAAACTGCGGTTTGCAGGGCTGACAATACAGATAGAGTTGCGATTGCAGATGACGCAGTCCAGTAGGCAACAGACATTGCATCAAGTGTGGCCCGCCCGGACCACGCATCATCGCTGACTGTGCACACGCTGAATGCCTCAGGTACCGCTAACTCTGTGCAGCTCAAGTCAAAGCCACGTGGCTGTGGGCCCTTGCTGACCGCTCCCTCCGGCCTACACTGCGGTCAGCAGGGCTCACAATTAAAATTGAGTCATCATTAATTAATTGCAGAGTCCAGTAGGCAACTAAGTATAACATCTGTAAAACCTACATAATATCCTTTTAGTATCCTTGCTTCAAGAACTTATTTTATATCAGTTATAGCTTTACTACAATGACCAAATTCCTCTTGCAAGTCCAAAGGAACACTGAATAGCAGTCTACACTGCGGACAGCAGAGCTCACAATTTAAATTGAGACATGATTTATTAATTGCAGACAGAATTGTACTCTATGTCCTCGGATTTTGTCAAGAGGAAGTGACAAAAAGCATTCCTCGATGTCTGTGCTGACTACTACCTCCAATCTACACTGCGGACAGCAGGGCTCACAATTAAAATCGAGTCATGATTGCAGATGACGCAGTCCAGTAGGCAACAGACATTGCTCCCACTGCGGCCCGCCCGGACCACGCATCATCACTGGCTGCACACACGCTGAATGGTTCTGGTGCTACTAACTGTGCAGCTCAAGTCAACGCCACGTGGGTGTCTGTCATTGCTGACGGCTGCCTCCAACCTACACTGTGGTCAGCAGGGCTGTCAGTTCAGATAGAGTCGTGATTGCAGAGTACGCAGTGCAGAAGGCACAGACATTAATACCAGTGCAGCCCGCCCGGACCACGCATCATCGCAGTCTGTGCACAAGCTGAGTGCTTCAGGTGCCACTAAGTCTGTGCAGTTCAAATCAATGCCACGTGGCTGTGGGCCATTCCTGACCGCTGCCTCTGGCCTACACAGCGGTCAGCAGGGCTCACAATTCAAAATTAGTATTGATGCAAATTGTGTAAGAGACTATAATTGGTTAAGAAGACCAAATGCTCCCAATATGTGCAGCTAAAGTCAACGCCACATGGCTGTGGACCTTTGCTGACCGCTGCCTCCGGCCTACACTGTGGTCAGCAGGGCTCACAATTCAAATTCTGTCTAGATTCATTAATTTCAGTGTCCAGTAGGCAACTAACTATAACGTCCCTGAAACCTACATATTTCGACAATGTAGTCCATACATATTTCATATTTTGTTCCATACGCCCACACTGCGGTCAGCAAAGCTCACAATTTACATTGAGACATGATTTATTAATTGCACACAGAACTGTACTCAATGTCCTCGGATTTTGTCAAGAGGAAGTGACAAAAAGCATTCCTCGATGTCTGTGCTGACTACTGCCTTCAATCTACATTGCGGACAGCAGGGCTCACAATTCAGATCGAGTTGCAATTGCAGATGAAGCAGTCCAGTAGGCAACAGGCACTGATACCAGTGCGGCCCTCCCGGACCACGCAGCATCGCTAGCTGTGCACACGTGGAATGCTTCTGACGCCCCTTCCTCTGTGCACCACAACTCATGGACCCTTTATGATAGAATCTTTTGTGTATGATTTCAGATCTGCTGCCCCTACCTCAGTGTACCACAAGTCATGAACCCTTTACGATAGAATCTTTTGTGTATTATTTCACATCTGGTGCCTTAGTGCAGCACAAGTCATGGACCCTTTATGATTGAATCTCTGTGTGTGATCCAATGATTACTGTTGTACTTGTTGCCAGCACCAACCATTCCCTGAGGGCTGGCTTACACTCACCCCACACGCATCCAGCACAGACGTCACTGGACATGTGACCCTGGTAATAAAAAGGGGCCGAGCGCACGTGTCCGTACCCAGTTCCACTATCTATCTAGCTGTGTCCGTGTGTTCATTATGTATGCATGATGCTGCCCCTTGGCCCTACCACATTACATTCTGCTGTGGACAGCGCTCGCAACCATGTTACCTCTGGCAGTGGGGAAAACTTTGGTTATGTAACTTTGTCTCGGTCAATGTATAAGTACATAGGTAGAGACTGGATCATTAGAGTACTGCAAGGAGAATGTATAGTGAATTTATAAGTGCTTCGGAATTGGCGGAGTGATTGGATAAGTACATATGTTGGCGGAGCCTAACCCCCGAGCACAAGCTTGGCTCTAATTGGCTGCCCTCCATGTGCCAAAAACGGAAATTCGGGCTTTGCATGGCCCTGTATTGTTACAGCTGCAACACTCCACTGAATGTGCAATAAACATTCATATCCACACAGATATGTCATGTGCACGATCTTTCATGCGTGAAAGTATGGATGAATGTAGGGTCAGTGGTTCCCCCTACCTTCCATGTTGGCCATGTTTTGGGACTTGGGTCACAGGGTGACACATTGGCGCTTGCGGCCCAGGTGGCGGCAGCACTACAACAGAGACACCCACATCAGTTGATTCCTCATACAGCCCAGGGCGGAACCACGCCCAGAGCTCCGGATTCATTGTTCACAGCATCACGCAGGACTGGCATACGCCAGGCCAGCCCACTCTGCTTACGCATACAGGGAGGGACAACAACGCTACAACGCCCATATTTTCAGTGTAGTGAGTTGCTGCTCACAGGTCTAGTTTTCAGTATGCCACAGCCACTCCCTGACGGCGGGTTTACTCCCACACCACACCCATCAAGCACAGGCGTCACAGGACACGTGACCCTGCCAATAAAAAGGATCGGGCGCACGTGCTCCACGCCATTTTCATTTCAGACTTGGTGGCACCGGATGCACTGCGTCCGGTACAGGCACACCGCCACGGAACGGTGACTTTCGGTGCAGTGAGGTAGGGGCACTGTAAGTGCTGAGCGTGTGTGCAGCCTGCGATGATGCCCCGTCCCGGTGGTCCGGACAGGTCAGGTTTTGTGTGCCCTGCTGGACCGCAGTGTAGGCCTGAGCCATCGAACAGCAGGGGCCTACCGCCACGTGGCGTGGCCTCACTGGTCACAGGGTTAGTGGCACCGCAAGGGCTGAGCGGGATTGCAACCTGCGATGATGGCGGGTGCACTGGTATGTCCTCTGCCATGGTAAAACCAAGCCACAGCACCAAATGTGAGACCTGGTGGCCTGCGGAGCGGGGCTGCATGATGTGGAGGGTGCCCTGTCCGCGGGCCCTGGGCTTGGGGCTTGCAGCTGCACGTGGTGGGCCATCTTTTCTACATGCAGGTGGCGGAAGGTGAGCAGTGAGGCCTGGGTGTGCAGGGGCGGGCAGACACCTCTGGGCGGTGGGACTGGATGGTGTGCAACAGCCTGGGGGCGCAGGGATGGGCAGTCACCTCTCGGCGGTGGGAGTGGATTGGGTGCAACAGCCTGGGTGCGCAGGGGCATACAGTCACCTCTGGGCGGTGGGAGTGGATGGTGTGCAGCAGCCTGGGTGCGCACAGACACCTCTGGGTGGCAGGAGCGGATGGGGTGCAGCAGCCTGAGTGCACAGGGCCAGGCAGACACCTCTGAGCGGCGGTAGTGGATGGGTGCAGCAACCTGGGTGCGCAGGGGCGGAACAGCAATGAAGGCATGTGCAGTTGTATGTACTCTGCCATTACTAATTCTATACTATGTTTCAGATGAGTGAGCTTGAAGGCTACAGTATGTCCCGGCACGTGGTTGGTGACACACCGGTGGCGGAAAGGTGAGCTGTGAGGGTTTTGGCCGCAGTGTCTCACTCACTCTCCCTCTCCATCTCTTCCTTTCTCTCTCTCACACTCTTTCTATCTCTCTTCCTCTCTCTCACTCTTTCTTCCTCTCTCACACTGTTTCTCTCTCTCTTCCTCTCTCTCTCTCATTCTCTCTCTCACTCACTCTGTCTTTCTCTCTGTCTTCCTCTCTCACTCTTTCTTTCTCTCTCTCTTCCTCTCTCTCATTCTTTCTTCCTCTCTCTCACACTGTTTCTCTCTCTCTTCCTCTCTATCTCATTCTCTCTCTTCCTCACTTTCTCACTCACTCTGTCTTTCTCTCTGTCTTCCTCTCTCACTCTTTCTTTCTCTCTCTCTTCCTCTCTCTCACTCTTTCCCTCTTTCTCTCTCTCTCCTTTGATGGGTGCATGACACAATCTTATCTTGCTTTTTGTCTTGCAGGCTGTGATTCACAGATTGTAGACCCCCCACACCGACACGGGCCTCCCGCCACGTGGCAATGACTTGAGTTCCACTGAGTTAGTGCCACCAGAGCTGAGTGGGTGTGCAGACTGCGATGATGCGTGGCCTTCATACACCATCCTGACAATCAAGACCCAATTTCAATTGTGAGCTCGGCTGGGCCGCGTGTACGCCACGGCTGAGGAGGTTGCTTCGGCATGTGGTGGACCCTCTTGGACACACGTCGGTGGCGGAAGGTGAGCAGAGATGCTTGTTTGCGTAGCGGCGGGCAGTCACCTCTGAGCAGTGGGAGTGGATGGTGTACAGCAGCCTGGGTACGCAGGGGCTGGCAGACACCTCTGGGCAGAGGGAGTGGATGGGGTGCAGCAGCCTGGGTGCGCAGGAGTGGACAGACACCTCTGGCCAATGGGAGTGGATGGGATGCATCAACCTGGGTGCGCAGAGGCGGGCAGACACCTCTGGGCGGTGGGAGTGGATGGGGTGCAGCAGTCTGGGTGCGCAGGGGCGGGACAGCAATTTAGGCGTGTGCAGTTGTATATACTCTGCCATTACTGATTCTATACAAGGTTTCAGATGAGTGAGCTTGAGGGCTGAACTATGTCCTGGCATGTGGTTGGAGACACACCGGTGGCGGAAAGGTGGGCGGTAAGGGTTTTGTCCACAGTATCGGCACCCACTCTCCTTCTCTATCTCTTCCTCTCTGTCCCTCACACTCTTTCTCTCTCTCTTCCTCTCTCTCTCAGTCTCTCTCTTCCTCTCTCTCACACTGTTTCTCTCTTTCTCTCTTCCTCTCTCTCGCACTCTTTCTTTCTTTCTCTCTCTCTCTTCCTCTCACTCTTTCTGTCATTCTCTTTCTTTCTCTCCTTTGATGGGCGCATGACACACAATCTTATCTTGCTTTTTGTCTTGCAGGCTGTGTTTCACAGATTGTCGAGGGATGACACACCATAGCTGTACCTACTTTTATTTTGTTGTGTTGTTTAAATAAAATGTTTTTGTATGTAAATCCATATATGACTGAGATTCTCATTTGTCCAACCTCACATGCATTTTTTTTATTATAATTGTGCGAAAGATTTCGGAAGGTTGCTGTCACATTTGTTTGTCGGGGGAGCAGGAGGGATGGCGGACAATGGGCTGGTGGCGGGGGGTGGCGGGGCACTGTTGCGTGTCCATGCTGCAAGATCGTTGGCTTCATTGCATCTGTTGTCGTTCAGGTGTGGCTGTGGGCTGGGCTCCCTTTCATGTTGCAGGTTGTAGTCAGACTTTACAGCAGGTCAGAGCACATCTAAACTTCCTGTTGCTAACGCACCTTATCGCCTGTTTTGTACTCTCTTCGCTAATCTTGCTGGTGGTTGAGAAAGTTGCAAATTGGTGTGTTCACTGCTTTTTGCACGGGAACGTCTACTCTGCATCTCATTAGCAATATTTGCCGGGGTTATCCCTGACGATGCTTTTTGAGGCTGCTATCGCTGGTAAACTGGTCATATGGGCTGTTTGCACCAGCTTGTGAATGGTGCACTATATGTATCACCTTTTTGGCTGCAATAAAGTGCTGTTAACTCGGCGATGTGTCCTTGAGAATATTCTTCTTGTGTTTTAAAGACCTGAGAAGACCTGAGAAGTGTTCCAGTGCCGCGCACCCAGCGCGTTCACACTAGGGGGCCGCACTGAGAGCCGCGCACTCTTCGTATTCACACTAGGGGGCCGCTCTAGGGTCCCGACTCCAAAGTTTTTTCAAAAATAAAAGTGCTCACTTTCATTAATTTACATTCGCCTTGGAGACCCCATCGCCCGAGGCATGCCCACATATTTACATATTTTCTAAAAAAAATTCCAAGGGGAGGGGGGCCACATGGCCCCCATCCCAGGCCACTTCTGGCCCCGGGGGCCCATCCCCTGGGGCCTGGCCTTCCTTTTGGTGATCGTGGGGGGAGCCCCAATGCCCCCACGGTTCCGCCAGCTCCCCCCTCCTGCGGGAGCCGGCATTCCTTTTGGAACATACAGATCCCATTCTCTTTATTGAATTTTTGCCAGTGTCCTAGAGATGAAAGCCTGACTAATGTGTTTCCACACTTTCGTGCCATATTGTACTGTAGTTGGTGTTATATTTATGAAGGCAGCAGAGTTCCCAATTATTTGTGATTGTGTCAAAGTTGATCCCCATTCCCAGAAAACAAATCGCCAATAATACGTTCAAACTCTTCGAATCACCTCAAATGTGACTTCCAGAGTACCCACCAACTATCATTTACAGTCCCTGGCTTTAAAGGTTGCCCGGAGAACAGTGGACATAATAAAGATGCTTTCAGAAGCATTTAAAATGTCTCCTTTTCAACACAGGGCTGTAACACATGAGCCAGCTTTGGGACCAGTGATGTATATGCTTCACTCTTCTGCTGAAAATATACATTTTAGGCAGGGCCCAACTGCAGTTCAAAAAAGTTAATTAGCAACTCAGAATATATTGGTTTATTTGTGTCTGTTGAGCTAAACATTAACTCCATAGGCACTGCCTGGAGTTCTCTCAATGTGTGAGTTTCCAGGTCTATTGTTGCTGCACCTTGGAAACTATTACTGTAAACCAACAGCATAGCGCACGTTCTACTTGATTCCACACGTACACAGTGGTAGTACCGCAGCCAGACGAGGACATACCATGTTTGTGAGAAAGCTTTCATTTAATAATTTTGTATCAAGAAGAGACTCGTTCAAGCTGGATTTGCAAAAGGAGATCAAGCTTTAGTTGGATTTAGTTATGTTAAGGGAAGATGTATCATCTCTGATTCACTTTGCTCCCCCTATGGGGGGTGGGGTGCATGCGCGCATGTGTGTACGTGTGTGTGTGTGTGTGAGAAGACGGGAACTCTGGGTAGGTTGAAAGCAGGTCCTTTATATTATATGGAGCACCCCACAACACAAGCAACACTCTGAATCTGCTCACCTCAAATGTCTGTTTTTCGAGTCTTTAAGCATAGGATTAGCACTGTGCCATCAGCGTCAAGCTGAACAATGAAAAAAGCCTTTTACATTCTAGGCACAGTCTTACAGGTTTGGATAAAATACCATCCAAGTCAACCTGGGATGAATGAAAGCAACCCCTGGTACATAGTTACACTCTAGTTAGAGCTCTTCTGGGAGGTACAGCTTCGTCCAGACACATGGGAGTGCCCAGTACAAGTCAAGACAATAATCTTTTAGGCTTAGAGTGCAGGCTTTGAGTGACCGAACCAAGGCAGCCCGACCACTGCAGAAGGAGCTTAGGCTCAGGTTTGAACATCAAGACTGTTTGTTTTAATGAGCAAAAAATGTACATTTTACAATATATGTGTCTTCCTATACTGCCTTTTTCCACTTCTCCTTGTTCCCTCCATTCTTTTTCTCCTTCTCTCTCGTCCTTTCTCTCCGCCCTCCTCGTCCTTCTTTTTCCTTATTCTTCCTCGTTTCTCTTTCAAATGCATTTCCATGACATCTCTCACACTCTACTTTTTTTCTCTTCCGATCTTACTATTACTCTGCCCTTCTTCCCCCTCTTTCTTCTGTCTTCTTCTCCCCCATCCTTTCCTCTCTCTCCATTTTCTTTTGCTTGCACCCCTCATATTGGTCACTCATTTCCTCCTCTGTGTAATCTCTTCCCCTTCCCTCGCCCTCTCCCATCCTTCCTCCTCCTTCTCCTTTTCATCTTGCGTTTTCGCTACGCTGCCTTTTCTACCTTCTTCTTCCTTTTCCCTCATGCCTAGTCTCATTTTCTCTTCAGTTTATCTCTCTTCTCCTGTCTATTGGTGACTCTGGTAGTTCACGATCAGACAGCCCTAATATAGCTACGGTCACATTTCCATTTCCCAACAACTTGGTTGGGCTAACGTCCGCACCCGATTGAGCCCCCGCACTGTCAATCACACTCTAAAGTGTGACACTGAGCATGCCAAGGCTGTCAGCGCTACAAATACACAAACTGCAGATGTTCATGTTGATTATTCTGCAGAACGCCCCCAAAAATAAAAAATATGTTGGGAAGCAGCCTCGAGTAATGTTAATATTTGATCTGCCGTAACCAACGTATTTTCTGGAATGTTTAAAATCAAATGAAGTCATCTCTTGACCCGTGCATCATATGTATGTATTCCCTCAGTCTATCAGTGGGCTGTGGCCACCGAGTGCACAGGAGGTCGCAGGTTTACTTCCTGGATGGGTTGGCTCGTTTTTATGGCTTATCGTAATGAAGAAAATGAACACTTTAGGTTGAATAATAAAAATCCTAGGACCTGATGAGCAAGGCCTGAAAAATGTGTCCAAAACCATAAAGATTAAGGGCCTCATGTAGGTCGCCAAATACCGGTCGGTAACGGCCGATTTTCGGTAATTATACCGTTACCGACCGGTATTTTGGCTTTTGGTATGTAGGGGGATCATTTTTGTATTCGGTAATTTTACCGATTCGGTAAATTCTGAATACAAAAATGAGATGTAGGGGGAGTGTGTGGGTGATGTTTTGAGTCGGTATTTACCACCAACTAATAGTTGTTGTTAAATAATGTATGGTTGTGTAAACGCATGTGATAGCGCTTAGAAGTGTGCAATGTGGCAGACATACATGCCCTTAGGGCATGTATGTGTGCCACATGTGCACACATGGCCGAATCAGGGGTGCAACAGGGTGTCAATGTGACACCCTGCCACCCTTGCAAGTGTTCCCCCCATTACCGAATCGGTATTTACCGATTCGGTAATGAGGCATACCTTCCCATCAATGGGAAGGTATGCCTCATTACCGAATCGGTAAATACCGATTCGGTAATTACCGAATTGTAACGAATCGGTAAAAATTACCGACTCATTACCTACATACGAGTTACCACTTCTTAAATACCGATTCGGTAACGTTCGGTATTTAAGAAGTGGTAACTGGTATGCTACCTACATGAGGCCCAAATGTGTTAAATAGTTTTCCGACATCAAAAGCACGCTTCTGTCAATCAAGCAAATAGATGGGAAGTAAAGTCAATAAGCAATGCAAGTGAAGACCACAAGAGAAGACAACACATCAACACATACATCCATTAGAATGACTTACTCAATAACAGACTTGCACTCCTTGCATCATATACAGGCGTATACGCAAAAACATTCCGCCATTAAAAGATATCCAGGACAGAACTACAAAATCAAAGGTCACTGCACTGAGCAAAGACAACGAAACGGCACCAGCAGTGTTGCCGCAAATATAGTAACTTGCAAATGCTTTATTACAATAATGTGCAGAGTTTACGTTTCAAAATGAAATGTGTAATATGCAAAAATTGTAGTAGGCAACCACACTTAGCAAGCGTTGGCATAGACAATAGGTCTCGCCTGTGGGACCTTTTAAGTTTTTGCCATGCAGCACATTATCCTGGGTACTATAACATCTACTGTTCTTTATCGTTACTTATCTGGAAACCAGTTAATGGTGTAACTAAATTACTGCAGCACAAGCTGCTATTTAAATCCTGTACAATGAGAAAAGGTCAGAGTAGAGGTATATTCTGCGAGATACAACATTGAATCGTTCAAGCATCACCATGACACGTCAACAACAAATACAATTTATTTTCTAATCATTGCACGATAAAAGAAGACATCACAATAGTAGGCGCACATCGTGACATTCACTCTTCCCATTTGCCCAAGGACTCTCAAACACAGAGCGTGTTGTTCATGGCGTAGCCTTTTATTCACGAAACAGGTAATTCACCAGTGACCAACACGAGAGTAACCGTATACCTTTTGGATATACAATTATCAAAGCATCACTCTTTAGTGGTATTAACTTGACGAAGACTGCCGGGCAATTAGGCACAACATTACACTTGAACTTGAGCTTGGCCGTACACTTTAGTGGCCTTGGCCTGTCAAAGGCAGTAAAGAAGATATGCACCAGATTACATTTGAACTCTTGAACTTGGCCATACACTTGAACTTGGCCATCTCGGCCCACCAAGCCCCCACTCTGCTGTGCACATTGCGCCAGGAGGCCCCAACGCGCTACAGCGAACAGTTGCACTACTTGTAAACCAGGGCCCCTCATGGCACACTGGCATGCCCACCGGGGTACCTGCACTCAGGCAGCCTCCCCAGGGTTCACCTCAGTCCATAGGTTGTGGGTTAGGGCAGAAGAGTCAGGGACCACCAGCAGGCCAATCCCCCCTTCCGCCTACCCTCTGCACATGTGGCTCCTACCCCTTTCTGGGGCCATCCAGTTGTTTAACCGCCATTGTTGCGCTTGCTTGTTGTTAACTGTCACAGTTCCGCCCTCGCTCTCTTGCCGGGTGGGTGGGTGGCTGACGATGTGCCCCTGCAGCTTGCCGGAGGTTTGAAGGGACAAAGAGGCTGAAGCTGGCGGGGTGCGGATTCAAATAGCCTTTCGGCGCGGCCCTGATGACGTCACTTCGTTCACCCCCCTTTTCTGCCCTGGGGGAAGGTCCAGTCCCGTGGCGCTACTAAGGGCGCCCCGCCGCTAGGCGCGGGGGGCGCCGGTCATAGTAGGCGCACATCGTGACATTCACTCTTCCCATTTGCCCAAGGACTCTCAAACACAGAGCGTGTTGTTCATGGCGTAGCCTTTTATTCACGAAACAGGTAATTCACCAGTGACCAACACGAGAGTAACCGTATACCTTTTGGATATACAATTATCAAAGCATCACTCTTTAGTGGTATTAACTTGACGAAGACTGCCGGGCAATTAGGCACAACATTACACTTGAACTTGAGCTTGGCCGTACACTTTAGTGGCCTTGGCCTGTCAAAGGCAGTAAAGAAGATATGCACCAGATTACATTTGAACTCTTGAACTTGGCCATACACTTGAACTTGGCCATCTCGGCCCACCAAGCCCCCACTCTGCTGTGCACATTGCGCCAGGAGGCCCCAACGCGCTACAGCGAACAGTTGCACTACTTGTAAACCAGGGCCCCTCATGGCACACTGGCATGCCCACCGGGGTACCTGCACTCAGGCAGCCTCCCCAGGGTTCACCTCAGTCCATAGGTTGTGGGTTAGGGCAGAAGAGTCAGGGACCACCAGCAGGCCAATCCCCCATTCCGCCTACCCTCTGCACATGTGGCTCCTACCCCTTTCTGGGGGCCATCCAGTTGTTTAACCGCCACAGGGCGAGAAGCTCCCTGGCACGCTCGCCCTCCCCCCGCGCTAACTGTGCTCCCAAATGGCCCCTAGCATTGTTTATATGAGCCACTGCCCGTCTACCAAAATTATGACCTCCATCCTGATTCCACCTCTCTCTTTTGTTATCTGGGCCGTCCTGTGATGCATTACCTGCCCCCTTTCACTGACTATCGAATTGTGAAGAGACTAGTTTACACTAACTCCTGTTTGCCCTGAATTAATCCATGACCCCCCTGCCCGGAACCTGTCACCAGCTGTATTTCCTCCACCGTTATCCTAAAGGGAACTACTATCCCAGGCCCTCCATAAAATTTCCGCCCGTACGGGTGCCTAGATGCTAGCGCCACCCCATTAGACTCCCTTGGACTCCTGGGACAGCGGAGGAAGTGTTGGACCCGCTGCCTTCCTCTTACTGGTCGCCCGTATCACTTTCTTCCTTAGCTTGTCCTTGGCCTTAACCAGAACCCCTTTAACTTATACTGCCTGCGTTATCCTACCGACCACTTATAGAAACTTCCCTTCAGACCAATGGTCATTGAGCGGTGGCGTAATAGCGCTCCCTCTTACAGTCAAGTGATAATTTACCAGGCCCCAGAATGCATTAGATAAATATCTTGGCAACTGACCTCAGTAGCAGGCATATTGTCCCGAAGCCTCTCTTAATGCCCACCTCGTTGGGAAGGCCCAACACTATCTCCTGTTTTTACTTTATGATATCCACCTCCCTCCCCTCGGAAATTAGTCCCTTAGGGCCTACAATAGCAAATCTGCCCCCTGGGATGCCTGCAACCTTAGTGCAACCCTAAGTGTAGTCTCCCGAGCCTCTCCGGTATGCCTCTTCGATATGCCCATGAAGACCAGGACCCCGGGAGTCCGGAATCTGTTACCAATCAGGTGACGTCCGGGACTACCAGCAGGTCAGTCCCGTTTGTCGCCAGCCAAACAAAGAAGAACTACTGCCCTATACCGTTACCTGCTAACATCAGTCAAAGTTAACTTACCAACCAGGCACCTCCTTGTGCCTAGAAACCACTCGGCTATGCTACATATTTTGTGTCCATCAACAGACCTTCTTCAGCCGGACTTGCACTGGGCTGGACTCCTGCACTGCCACCCTCTGAGCTATTGCTCCACCCTCTGACAGGCTGCTCACTTTGTGAGTGGTGTTGCTTTGCCCCTTACTGGTTAGGACCTGCGGTTTTAGGCCGCCACAGGGGTATAAAAGGCTGGTTTTGCTTCGCCCCTTACTGTTAAGACCTGTGGTTGCAGGCTGCCACAGGGGTATAAATGGCTGGGTTACCATGATAATGTAGCACCTGCTGGGTGTTACCCTGTGCCCGAGGTGAAGTTTGTAAATTGCACTCCATAATCACCTTTACCAGGGAGCCTCTGGTTACCGTATCCTCTGCTAAGTGCCTCTATTAAATCCTCCCGCCCCCGCATGGCCAACTCTATGTGAGGATGGCGTTGCCCTTTGGTCGAGGGAAGCAGCGGCTGGATGATTTAATTTATTGCCTGGTAACTAGCCAGACCCGGTAGCCCGCGCAGCGATACTCACCGTTCAACCCCAAACTGACTACTACCCTAACGGTTATTATGTCCTTCGCAAACGACCCCCTACGTGAAAGGAATAAATACTGTTCCATATCGGCACAAACTGGTGATTGTAAACTTGGGTTTTGGAAGGGGTCCTCCTGTAACCAAGCCTTTAGAATGTTTTTGTACTGTCCCCTCACACTTATTGGCATCGCCGTGAAAACATAACAAAAAACTACATCCATGCCAGAATTGGTTCCCCAGCACTAGCGGCTCAAGGGTAATTGTAAGCAGACAGAATTTTGTCTATTTCCTGACTTCTTAGCAGCACCATGAGCCCTTGGTGAGACGTTCTACTTCAGACCAAGGCTGATTCCTCCTATACTATCGCACCAGCCATGTGATTATGTTGGCAAGACAGAGTTTATGTCCTTTGTGTTGAATTAACCATAACGTTTCACAGCTAACTGGAAGAAGGTAAAAGTTTTGAACTGTTAAACCTTTTTTTTTTTTTTAAATAAATGGTCTGGTACGCCCCTAGGGCTACAGCCATATTTGTCCTTAATTATTGAGAATTGTTGATCTTTGAATGTTACCTGGCTCTAATCTCATAAGGAGATTAGTAGTGTATATTTAGCAATAAATACATATATATTGACATAAATACCTGTGTGGTGTCTTTTCAATTGGTATTTCAAGAGATTATAAGGTAAAACAAGCTGCTTTACATTCCTCAGAGACTTAGCCGCCCGGACCATTATGGCTGGCATTTCTAACCGTACCGTGTTACCCCCAGGAAACTTGGTTATTGCCACTTACGGGAGCATTGGGCCCAAACGTACTAACAGTGACTGAGACCAATGGCTGATTTCCTTATTGCTGGTAACATAAACGGAAATGAGTATGTGCTGCTTTTAAAATAACAGCATTGTCCGGTTTTAGATCTACAGAGTTCCTACTGGACTGCATAACCTTACTGGAGTTGGTGTGATGGGAGCTACCCGAATACGTAAAGTTCTGCTCAGCTGTGCCTGCAAGCCTATTCCAACGTGTACCTTGTCAATGAAGGAAAGCCAGTCCGCAAATCCTGCTAGTTAGAGAACTTGTCTATGCTTTATACCAGGTGACCTATAGCGTGTGGATTCAGGTACACATCCGGCGCCTATTGTATTTCCACGTGCGGCCCCTATCCCACTGTCTCATTGCAATGTACCGAGAGTGGTAATAAGCGTACGCCCACCCGGAAGCAATGCCCACTACTAGCGTGCAGACCCCATTTGTTAAAAGCTCTTTCTTTTCTAGCATGTTGCATCAGCCGGGCTCTCTGTGTATGGCTAGAACTTGGAAAAACTGTGGATGTCCAGTTTTTGTATCAATGGCTCTGCATTAAAGAGCTCAGGGTGTAACAGGTGACGAACATAAATGATTCTCGCAGATTACATTTCTGATTACATCAAACTCTGGGTTGGTTCGAACCACCAACCTTTCGGTTATTAGCTGAACGCGCTAACCGGTCGTGCCACAGAGATATCTCTAGTACAGGCGACGAGAGGGTAATCTATAGGGGGATTGATAGATGAGTAATCTGAAGGGGCCTGAAAAGTATCCGACAGATGTGAGTGACTGGCCCCACGCTTTTCTTAACAATTACACAGTGGCTTTTTACCCCTGAACCTCAACGCTTTTACCAACGGACCTGGACTGGACCGGGAATACTCCCAAAACCCGTCTGCCGCCAGCGCACTACAAAGAAAGCCTTTCAAAACATTGAAGCATGCAAGCCTTCCAAAACAAACTCAAGCATGCATGGCGTTCACACCGGTAACAGGGAAACCCACAAACCCCGCCCCCAGGGTACATAGGATTTGCAGCAGCAATGTACGCATCCAAGGTCCCAAACCGCATCGCAGGAATACTCGCAGCCCTGCCGGCCGCCCCGGCGCTACCCACATTCTTGCCTTGATATTACCTCACTCCCACATTGTTTCTTTATGTCTATAACAAGACTCTTCACTCTGCCTTTCTATTCCCTGAACATTTACTAATCTGCAGCCTCTCTTCTCTGCAATGGCCGACTCGATGTGGACACGAAGGATCACACAATTATTATTTTTCACTAAATTATTCCAACGACATGGCCGTGCTTGTTCCATTCACGCCTTCAGCTTTACGAATTTAAAACGAGACTTGTTCTTTGCCCAACTCCAACTCTCTCTCGCTTATTTGAACTCAATAAATAAATTTTATTCACCACTCTATAATTACACAATAGTCATATCTTATTAAGAGGAACTATATCACGGTATTAGTATAGAAATCCCTGGGAATTATATGTGTTTGTTGACATATATCACTCTCCACAGCAGGAAATAGGTCATTTACAGCGTTGGTACCTCAGATACACACCGCTGCCACATCCGTGACAACCCGCACTCCTGAGCGCTTTACTCACTCTCTGGCGCCGCGTCCCGCCCTACAGGCCATACTGCCTCGACCATCCCAAGCTTGATGCCAGACAACGCGCTTCCTCCCCCAATGCCGTCCGGTCCTTCCTTTCCGCCTGCACATCATAACTGACGTTTTATGTCATAAAACACAAGTTAGACTAGGCGACTGAATGGTGAGGTATTTCCACCAATTGAAATATGTCCTGCGGCTTTCACTCAGTCGGGACCTTTAGGTTCTGTAATGCGTCTGTTTTAAAATATAAATAATCGCTATGTCAAGCCTAATGTTATAACCGGTTGCCAAAGATCAAAGCGCCTTCTCGTTGGAGAAATAATTGAAAAACAGCTCTGAGCGGAGCAGTGTGCCCAGAAGTTTAAATACCGACTGTAGCCTTCTATAACGTTATTCCCACAACGCGCTGCCTAAACGCGCCTACTCTTTAATCGCCGCTGCTTCGACAATGCCAGGAAATCGTCAGGCTCTACCAGGTAACCTTTAACGGACCCACCTTATTTTATAACTAATTCCCAAATTTAATTGCTGCAGGTCAGACCCTGGTATTTTAAAAAACAACCTTCCCGCCGCGTCTCAAGGCCCCCGCCCGGTCCCCCACGCAATTACTAATTATCCAAATAAAGTACTAACGCCTCGACAAAAGGCCCCGAGTACAAACATTGCCAATTTTGCTACGCTGTGAGGTCCCCTCACCCCGCTGCCTGCTGTAACTTTCACTTGCTTCGAGCTGCGACCGGCGGCGCGGCAGCTTCCGAACCCCTTCTGCTTCCCGCACCAAAAGGCGGCCTCGTTACCTCCCCCATTGCAGGCATTACAATCGGGCAATATATCACCCTCTACCACCGTGCCCCTCGACAGTAAAGGGGAGATTCCCTTCGCATATTGTGGCGAAATGCCTTAATCGAAGACCGTATCTTTCCTGTAACTGCACGGAAAGGAAATAAACAAGAAACAAAGGCGCGCCCCGCCGCATATGGCGCTGAGACGCCTCTCACTCTAAAAGGCAATATTTATTTAACTATGAAACCAAAAGGAGGAGTACAGTCCATTCAAAACAGAAATAGCAAACTAATGGTTATTGTAAAGGTGTGTACGTGATCCTGCGAATAGTTGAGGCACCCCTGCAGGAGATAGGAGTCCATCAGCCCACCCTTACTGGCGGAGCATCGTCATCTGGAACTCCGAGGAATCACTGTCTGAGCCCGAGATAGCAAATCGCCCAGGTGCACAGGCTAGTGAAACCCAGAAGGAAAATAAACTCCTGCCAGGGTGTATACCCAAATAGTCGAGGGCTCCTGTGAAGTGCAGTGCTAAGAGAGTGATGTGAGGTTAAAAATGAATACTTGATCAAAAATGAGTTTAATATGGATTAATCAAGTTTCATAACTAAAAGAACCTATAGTCTGGTATGAATTTTACAGGCTAATTTTTGGTTCGTGTGACAAAAGTATGGTCGACATGTTTCAGCCGGAGCGGTCACTTGACCCGGCTTTCTTCAGGACCTTGAAATTGAAAAAGAGCTACTGCTTAAAGTAATCACATAAAGTGAAAAAACAACAATAAATAAACCCATGCAAACCAAATGTGAATGTGGGATATGTATGTGGCGTGTGCCACCCTACCAGAACAGCTCAAGCATTGAGCGTGAGGACAATGTCTTCATTCCTAAAAATAGAATACACACATAAACCTCATGCACATCAGAACAAAACCATCAGTTGGAAAACAGCAGGGCTAGAGTTAGACGTGCCTTGATTATCAAACAAACTCTTAGCGATGTTTGGAAATACCATTTGTATGTCAAAATAGTGGAAGAAAATTGGCAAAAAACTCACCCAGCTTTATGTGGGAGTAAAGCCTCACCTCACCCGGCTGACTACTCGGAGAAGGAGGCACCGCTCTGTTTGAATGTGGAGAAAGAACCCAGACAGATTGCTGATTGATACCTGTCTGCTTTGAGCTCAAAACACGTATTTCAAACATATTAAAAAGAACCTACAATAATTAAAATGTCCAAAACCTAAAAAACTCCTGACTCCCAAGATGTATTTAAGGTATAGATCTCTGCAGACCCTTGTTATTCTGGGGTCATGTCTCTTAATAAGCCAGTAACATAGTAGAAACCAGTAATAGGTAGAAACCAGTAATTGGTGAAATTATGTATGGTTATTGCCCATATAAACTAGGGGAATACTGGGAATTAGTGAAGGATAATTATAGTGGCTATAAGTGTCCACTACGCTCTGCTTGTTAAATCTGGGAAGATAATTCATTTCTAGAGCAAAAATAGCATGAGCTCCCAGCCTTCTCCCTTACCTGTCCGTCGATACCTCAGACTGACTCACGAGCTGTCTGGGAGGTATCGACCGGAACGGGAAGGGGCTTTTTATAGCGCTCGCGTGTGAAATAATAGTCCGTGATCGAGATCAGCTGTGTGTCTCGATCGAGACAAGCGAGCGTGTCCATACTGGAGCGCATGCGCCTCAATGATGTGCTAGCGGAGAGATAATTCTCCACAGCGCATGTGTCAGAGCTTTTGCATTGTGAAAATAAATCCCTGTTTGCCGGGAAACTGGCCGTTGTAACCGTGATCAGGCAGAGCCGATCACCAACATGATGAAACCGCACGCAGTGAGTGTACGGGGAGCATACTAGATAACGCGCCTCTAGTGAAATTATTTTTTCTGCTGTCGCGCATGCGCGAGGAGTAGATGGCAGTTACTAACGCATGCGTGCGCGTGAATAATTATGACAATGGAGCAGCTCTCGAAAACAACAGAAACCAAGAGCAGGGTATAGATGTTAACCCTGATTGCTTTAGCAATTGAAAAGATAATTCGTACTGTTTGCTCACAGCGGAGTCAATAATTATGGCGCAGTGGCTTGGAATCCTAGAGCCAATGTCATGCAGAGTAGGTAAAGGTAACGTGAGGTAAAGTCACCATGTGAACACGATACCAGCCAATCACTCCTGTTGGGAAGGCTAGTAATTACAGCCCCTCTCGTGCCAGTTAGGTACAGGACTGACAGCTAGGTTGTCATTTCGGGGGTCAAGTTGGTAGTGATGCCCAAAAGAGTAATCCAGTACCCTGGTAGTGTACTAGTAAATCGTGTTTAGCCTTTGATGGTATAGAATGACTAGGTCATCAAAACAGAAAACCCCAAAGAGGACGGACATGGAGAAGTTCAGCACGTCCAGATAACTAATCAATAGATATGAAAGGGTGTTTTGCTTAGTGGAATGCGACCCAGTCAATTAACTGGATATGCACAATTAAAAATTGCAAGTAATCATTCAGTATGGCAGTAAGGCTGTCTTAAGTGTAAACGGAGGCCCACGGTATGTTATCATTCAGTCCTTGGGTGTCAGTCTTCAGCTTATAAACCCATTTTTGTTCTTTGGCAAATAAGAATTGAGAAACGTCCGTTATATGTTGGGGAATAAATGGACGTTCCAAGACAATCCACCTGAGGTCCTCAGCTTTGTGTTTCTTAGCTAGGAAATGTTCAGTCAAACAAGTGGATTGTCTCATGCAGCGGATGGTGCTTTTGTGTTCGCTTATGCGAAGCTTGACTTTCCGTGTGGTGTACCCTATATAATGTAGGGAGCAGGGGCAAGTGATTCTGTAGATTACGCAATCCGAATTACAATTCGTGTGGTTGCGTAATAGCCAGGGGCGTTCTGTGCCTATGTCCACAGATGTAGTTTTAATGGTCTGTGGACAGACACTACACATGCCACATGGGAAATGGCCCCGAACAGGTGGTAAGGACCACAAAGTACTGGTCTCACAGACAGGATGTGATAGTGGTCTTGTGTGGACCAGACTGTCTCGCAAACTTGGGCCCTTCTTGAAAGCAAATAGGGAAGGCGAGATACTGCCCGACGCTATGTTCAATATCGGCCAATGCTTGCGTACTGTCTTCTGTATTTGGTTGGACACAGTGCAGAATGTAGTAACAAAAGTGAGTCTCTCGCTGGTAGTCCTTGACACAGCGGTATCCAGTAAGGCATCGCGATGGTTATTAGATGCCCGTTTCCAGGCTTTTCGTACTAGATGTTTAGGATACTGTCGCGATTGTAGTTGTGTTGCTAGTACTCCAGCATGTTTGTCAAACAACTGTCTGGTGGAGCAGTTTCTGCGGATCCGCAGAAACTGGCCGACTGGAAGGTTCTCACGGAGTGCCCTTGGATGATGGCTGTTGAATGACAACAAAGAGTTCTTAGACATGGGTTTTTTGTATAGTTCCGAACTCAATGAGTTTTCATGAACAAAAATGGAGATATCAAGGAAAGCCAGACGATGTCACTTGCATTCCGCAGCTTGAGACCCTCGATGCAATCAGAGGACTCTTAGAAGCACGGTCTTTGGATAGCATCACCCCTGTGCCTTTTATCATGGAATGTGCCAGACTGGCCATGATGGAGAACTATTTCAAGTTTGAAGATCAGATCTTCCTCCAGACATCTGGTACTTCAATGGGCAGCGTTTTTGCGCCCAGCCTCGCCAACCTATATGTCCACCTATTCGAACAGAACTATGTACTCAACCACAGCAACCCTTATCGTCATCATGTGGTGCTGTGGAAGAGATACATAGACGACATCCTGGTGGTATGGCGAGGCACAGGTGACGAAATTCTAGCCTTTCATTCTTGGCTAAACCAACAGAATGCGTTTTTACGTTTCACCATTGAATACAGTAAACATCGTCTGGCTTTCCTTGATATCTCCATTTTTGTTCATGAAAACTCATTGAGTTCGGAACTATACAAAAAACCCATGTCTAAGAACTCTTTGTTGTCATTCAACAGCCATCATCCAAGGGCACTCCGTGAGAACCTTCCAGTCGGCCAGTTTCTGCGGATCCGCAGAAACTGCTCCACCAGACAGTTGTTTGATAAACATGCTGGAGTACTAGCAACACAACTACAATCGCGACAGTATCCTAAACATCTAGTACGAAAAGCCTGGAAACGGGCATCTAATAACCATCGCGATGCCTTACTGGATACCGCTGTGTCAAGGACTACCAGCGAGAGACTCACTTTTGTTACTACATTCTGCACTGTGTCCAACCAAATACAGAAGACAGTACGCAAGCATTGGCCGATATTGAACATAGCGTCGGGCAGTATCTCGCCTCCCCTATTTGCTTTCAAGAAGGGCCCAAGTTTGCGAGACAGTCTGGTCCACACAAGACCACTATCACATCCTGTCTGTGAGACCAGTACTTTGTGGTCCTTACCACCTGTTCGGGGCCATTTCCCATGTGGCATGTGTAGTGTCTGTCCACAGACCATTAAAACTACATCTGTGGACATAGGCACAGAACGCCCCTGGCTATTACGCAACCACACGAATTGTAATTCGGATTGCGTAATCTACAGAATCACTTGCCCCTGCTCCCTACATTATATAGGGTACACCACACGGAAAGTCAAGCTTCGCATAAGCGAACACAAAAGCACCATCCGCTGCATGAGACAATCCACTTGTTTGACTGAACATTTCCTAGCTAAGAAACACAAAGCTGAGGACCTCAGGTGGATTGTCTTGGAACGTCCATTTATTCCCCAACATATAACGGACGTTTCTCAATTCTTATTTGCCAAAGAACAAAAATGGGTTTATAAGCTGAAGACTGACACCCAAGGACTGAATGATAACATACCGTGGGCCTCCGTTTACACTTAAGACAGCCTTACTGCCATACTGAATGATTACTTGCAATTTTTAATTGTGCATATCCAGTTAATTGACTGGGTCGCATTCCACTAAGCAAAACACCCTTTCATATCTATTGATTAGTTATCTGGACGTGCTGAACTTCTCCATGTCCGTCCTCTTTGGGGTTTTCTGTTTTGATGACCTAGTCATTCTATACCATCAAAGGCTAAACACGATTTACTAGTACACTACCAGGGTACTGGATTACTCTTTTGGGCATCACTACCAACTTGACCCCCGAAATGACAACCTAGCTGTCAGTCCTGTACCTAACTGGCACGAGAGGGGCTGTAATTACTAGCCTTCCCAACAGGAGTGATTGGCTGGTATCGTGTTCACATGGTGACTTTACCTCACGTTACCTTTACCTACTCTGCATGACATTGGCTCTAGGATTCCAAGCCACTGCGCCATAATTATTGACTCCGCTGTGAGCAAACAGTACGAATTATCTTTTCAATTGCTAAAGCAATCAGGGTTAACATCTATACCCTGCTCTTGGTTTCTGTTGTTTTCGAGAGCTGCTCCATTGTCATAATTATTCACGCGCACGCATGCGCTAGTAACTGCCATCTACTCCTCGCGCATGCGCGACAGCAGAAAAAATAATTTCACTAGAGGCGCGTTATCTAGTATGCTCCCCGTACACTCACTGCGTGCGGTTTCATCATGTTGGTGATCGGCTCTGCCTGATCACGGTTACAACGGCCAGTTTCCCGGCAAACAGGGATTTATTTTCACAATGCAAAAGCTCTGACACATGCGCTGTGGAGAATTATCTCTCCGCTAGCACATCATTGAGGCGCATGCGCTCCAGTATGGACACGCTCGCTTGTCTCGATCGAGACACACAGCTGATCTCGATCACGGACTATTATTTCACACGCGAGCGCTATAAAAAGCCCCTTCCCGTTCCGGTCGATACCTCCCAGACAGCTCGTGAGTCAGTCTGAGGTATCGACGGACAGGTAAGGGAGAAGGCTGGGAGCTCATGCTATTTTTGCTCTAGAAATGAATTATCTTCCCAGATTTAACAAGCAGAGCGTAGTGGACACTTATAGCCACTATAATTATCCTTCACTAATTCCCAGTATTCCCCTAGTTTATATGGGCAATAACCATACATAATTTCACCAATTACTGGTTTCTACCTATTACTGGTTTCTACTATGTTACTGGCTTATTAAGAGACATGACCCCAGAATAACAAGGGTCTGCAGAGATCTATACCTTAAATACATCTTGGGAGTCAGGAGTTTTTTAGGTTTTGGACATTTTAATTATTGTAGGTTCTTTTTAATATGTTTGAAATACGTGTTTTGAGCTCAAAGCAGACAGGTATCAATCAGCAATCTGTCTGGGTTCTTTCTCCACATTCAAACAGAGCGGTGCCTCCTTCTCCGAGTAGTCAGCCGGGTGAGGTGAGGCTTTACTCCCACATAAAGCTGGGTGAGTTTTTTGCCAATTTTCTTCCACTATTTTGACATACAAATGGTATTTCCAAACATCGCTAAGAGTTTGTTTGATAATCAAGGCACGTCTAACTCTAGCCCTGCTGTTTTCCAACTGATGGTTTTGTTCTGATGTGCATGAGGTTTATGTGTGTATTCTATTTTTAGGAATGAAGACATTGTCCTCACGCTCAATGCTTGAGCTGTTCTGGTAGGGTGGCACACGCCACATACATATCCCACATTCACATTTGGTTTGCATGGGTTTATTTATTGTTGTTTTTTCACTTTATGTGATTACTTTAAGCAGTAGCTCTTTTTCAATTTCAAGGTCCTGAAGAAAGCCGGGTCAAGTGACCGCTCCGGCTGAAACATGTCGACCATACTTTTGTCACACGAACCAAAAATTAGCCTGTAAAATTCATACCAGACTATAGGTTCTTTTAGTTATGAAACTTGATTAATCCATATTAAACTCATTTTTGATCAAGTATTCATTTTTAACCTCACATCACTCTCTTAGCACTGCACTTCACAGGAGCCCTCGACTATTTGGGTATACACCCTGGCAGGAGTTTATTTTCCTTCTGGGTTTCACTAGCCTGTGCACCTGGGCGATTTGCTATCTCGGGCTCAGACAGTGATTCCTCGGAGTTCCAGATGACGATGCTCCGCCAGTAAGGGTGGGCTGATGGACTCCTATCTCCTGCAGGGGTGCCTCAACTATTCGCAGGATCACGTACACACCTTTACAATAACCATTAGTTTGCTATTTCTGTTTTGAATGGACTGTACTCCTCCTTTTGGTTTCATAGTGTCTATTGGGGATCGGAGTTGTTTCAGTCCTTAAACCAAGTCCCTTTCTTGTGACCCTCCTAAAAAATTTGTTGTTTTGTTTTGAATATTTATTTAACTACATGATCGACAATCTCTCCTAACACTACGCCTAGGGCCCCCTCAAACCTCCTGTGCCAAACTCGGCACACCGCCGACTCGAACTCTCTCCGCGCTGACGATGTGCCCCTGCAGCTTGCCGGAGGTTTGAAGGGACAAAGAGGCTGAAGCTGGCGGGGTGCGGATTCAAATAGCCTTTCGGCGCGGCCCTGATGACGTCACTTCGTTCACCCCCTTTTTCTGCCCTGGGGGAAGGTCCAGTCCCGTGGCGCTACTAAGGGCGCCCCGCCTCTAGGCGCGGGGGGCGCCGGTCATTGTCTATATATTTGGTAAAACGGTGCTCGAAAAGGGGGGGAAACAGAGTGCTCAGGAGTAATGTGTGTTTGTGAGGGTTATAGGAAAAGGAAAGGCAATGTACAGTATATACATCAAGTTTTAGCTGAAACCTGTCCAGCCTAGTGCAGGCAAATTATTGCCTAATAAACATAGCATTCTGTCGACGCAGATAACAAATCTCTGTCGTCTGGGCTTGCAAAAATATAAGGACCGATTGTCGATGTTTTAACCCCTGTGTGCAGTAAAGGTTATTGAATCCTTAGCCTGGGGTCTTCATTAGGGCAAAAGAGGAGAGCACCTAGAGATTAATCAGATACTACACATTAGTCAGGGTGATGTGGGGTGTCATTCGAAATAAGGATGCGTATTTAACAATAAATGTTTACTGAATCAATTACAGCAAGAAAAATCTGGCTTATGAGTAAAAACGGTGGGCTCTTAGGCTCCTATGCCAGAGAGAACGAAAAACAAGGTTTGCATTAGGGTTGATATTGCAGTGAACGGAGAGTAAAAATGTAAAAGGCACTTACTCGGAGATTGGATCATAAAAGATCTGGGAAGGCGTCGAGGCCTTGTGGTCCACGGAGGTCCGTGGGTCGGGGACCCCACACTCCTTGGAAGCGTTCGTAACTAGCCTCCTAAAACAGTAAAATAAGGAAACTCTTCAAAATGGTACTTGACTAGGAGGTGCCGCTCAGGGATTAAAGTGGTGAGTGATATAGATCATCACCGGACTTAAAAAGGAGGTTCAATTCACACATATCTGTGTCCGTGTGATAACATACCCTATATGGGGGTTTTTCTGTATATCCAAGCGTAGTGAAACTCAGGCCTATTCGGTGCGTGCTGCCGCAGCGCTTTTCGGTGGGGAAAGTAACACTAACCCGTTAAAGATGTGCCTTTTTACACCCAAGAGTAATGCATGATAGAAAGACCGAGAGATCGTGATTTGTTAGTCGCAGCATTGCATGATAATGGTATAGGTTGTGCGCGCCTCTATTAAAGAGGTTGTGCGCACCTATATTAAATGGCGAGAAAGAGTGACAGGTACACGGGACTATTGAAGCGCTCGTAGTGAGGATAAATACAAATGTGGTGTTGTCCCTGTGACGCAACAGGTGCGACACAGGACCGCCCACTCAGGCAGGGAGATCAGTTAGAAAACCCCCGTTATTCTGTTATATTGTTGTGGTCCCAATGACCACGTGAGGCAGTCAATAAATGGAAGCTCGGCACTCATGACATCAGTGGCGTACTGAGGCCGGAGCTCCGAACTGCATATACGCATGCTGTGTGGTTCCTGATGCGCGGCCCGGCCTTGCTGTCAGCGCGCACTCACCGCACCTACTGGCAGAGTGTGTGTGCCCCCTCCTGCACAACACAACATTGGCGACAAGGGTGGGGGCACCCAGCTTTACTTTTCCTCACTCCGTAGTGGCACGGGTACGTTGCAACCGCACGCGGTGCTCGTGCCACGGAGTGCATTGGACGGCAGCTCGTCTTGCACCACGTGGTAGCACCATCCCAGTGGAACGGAGGAGGGAGTGCAGTGCTCCCTAAGTGCCTCATTGCTGTCACGTGCCACACGGACGGCCCTGGAAGCGTGCACCACCCTCTGGGACAGGTCAGTGACCCTGCATGCTTGAGCCAGCTGCAACACAACAAAACTGAAACTAACAGCCAGCATACCCAGTGCCATTACTAAGAGACACTTCCTCACCATCACTGGTGTCTCAGCGCTGCTGGGTGCCTCTGCTTTGCAGCTGCGACGTCAGGGCTAGGAGTGTTGATTGGGAGACCCAGGGGCACAGTAAGTAAGGGTGCCCACGCACGCCCATCTACACCACAAGCGCATGCCCTGCTGCCTCCTGCCAGAAGGGGGACGAGGTATACTGAACGAACACGATGGACACCATACTGCCCATAGAGCCGTTCATGGTGGAAGGGCCGCCCTCTGCTCAGGCCCCGAAATGGAAGGAATGGGTTGAGCGGCTAATTCTATTTTTTGAAGCAACAAAAGTAGAAAATGATCAGAAGAGAGCAATGCTACTGCATTTAGGAGTCAAAGACATCTACGGGATTGCTAAATCACCAAATGAACCAGCCCCAAAAACACATCTCACATTGATTGCTGCACTTTCGGTGCACTTTGAGCCCATGGCGAACCAGAACTACGAACGTTTTATCTTTCGGCAAGCCCGCCAACAAGCAGACAAATCCAGCGACACGTTCCATGCTCGCCTGAAAGACCTAGCAAGTATGTGTGGGTTCATGATGAAGGTGAGGACATAAGGGGCCAGATATACAAGGTTGTGCCTCCTCCAAATTCCAAGAAAGGATATTGGAGGAGTCGGGAAAGTCACTGGCTGACATACAAACTCTAGGTCGGACAAAATAGTTATCACAGGTCTGAGCAGTCCTCATGGAAGCAGCGCTCCAAACACCTGTGAAGGTAGAACCGGTCAACGAGGTGACTCCCCGATAGGTGACCAGACCACCCAGGAAGACCAACGCAAGCCCTCGGAGATGTGGATATTGTGGCGGAGACCCCCATGGATCGGCCGGCGCGCGGGAAAAGGTGCACGGGATGCGGCAAGATTAGTCACTTTGAACGTGTGTGCCGATCTCGCAAAGCTCGGGCCCCAGAACATTAGTGAACTTAATTCCCGAAGCCCGAAGCGGAAACAGCGGCATACATGATGATGAAGTGGAGGAACACACAGTCAATTCAGCATACATGAAAGGTGCTGCTGCTCAGGCTTTACGCAGACTTCCGCAATGTTAAGTACAAGTCGGAGAGCACAACCTCACGGCTGTCGTCGACACTGGTGCCACTATCAATATCATGTCTGCGGAAGTATGCGAGACCTTGGAACAAGCCCCCTTGCTGAACTCTTTGTCCATCAAAGTCTTTGCGTATATTCAGGATCAGCCGCTAGCCATGAGGGAAAAGTCGAAAAAAGGACCATCTTGTATGGTGCCAAGTCCATCAAGTCACAAATCTACGTTGCTGAGGAAGGGCATGGCATGCTGCTGGGGTGCCGAGCAGCGGAGGACCTGGAGATCATCACTTTCTCCTTCGGAATACACCACGAAACAGTCCAAAACATTCTCGCCGAATCCCGTGCTGTCTTTGATGGGATCGGGCGGCTCAACGGGAAAGAAGTACATTTACACATTGACCCCACAGTGAAACCTGTGGCCATACGCCATAGGCGCATCGCCATCAACCTAAGGCCATTGGTCGAAAAAGAACTGGCTAAACTAGAAGCCGCCGGGATCATTGAGAAGATAACGGGACCCACACTGTGGGTGTCCCCTATTATTGTCACTCGCAAGCCGAAGCAGCTAGGGGAGGTGCGAATCTGCGTAGACATGAGGCTGCCCAACGCTGCCATAGAGAGAGAGCGACACCTCACTCCCACAATTGACAACCTTATTGGGGAGCTGAATGGAGCATGTTGGTTCTCAAAGCTTTATCTCTGGTCCGGCTACCATCAGCTGGTGTTAGATGAGGAGTCCCGGTATATAACCACATACTCGACCCATGTAGGTCTGAGGAGATACACCCGTCTCAGCTTCGGGGTGTCAAGCGCAGCTGAGGTGTTTCAGAACGTGATACAAAAATTGTTAATGGACCTGCCCGGAGTGATAATCTTATCCATGCCAGGACCATCCCCGAGCACCATGCCAGGTTGACCCAGGTATTACAACAAATCCAGGAATGCGGACTCACCCTACACCGCAAGAAATGTGAGTTTCTGAAACATCAACTGCAGTTCTTCAGATATGTATTTTCTGCATTAGGGGTTATTCCAGACCCCAACAAGGTCTGAGAAATTAAAATGGCCCTCGCTCCCACAACTGTCACCGAGGGGAGGAGTTTTCTCAGATTGATCAACTACTGTGGCCGGTTTATAAGAGACCTAACGACCCTCACGCAGCCTCTCAGGGAGCTCACCAAGGGATCTGTCCCCTGAACTTGGGGTTCAGACCAAGAAACAGCATTCCATGCAACCAAAGATCTCTATCTGCCGCTACCACCTTAGTATATTTTGACCCGTGCAAGCTAACCATGATCCCAGTCGATGCTGGACCAAAAGGGCTCGGAGCTGTTCTATCGCAGAAAGGCCAGGCGGAAGAAGACTGGAGCCCCGTGGCTTTTGCCAGTCGGTCCCTAACAGACACCGAACAGATATACCCGCAAATTGAAAAAGAGGTAATAGCCATCCTTTGGGGATGTTGCCATTTTCATTCGTATGTATGGACATCTGTTTGTCGTAGCAACAGATCACAAGCCTCTTATCCCTTTGTTTACCGGCACTGCTTCCAAACCACCTCCTCGCATCGAAAAGTGGATGCTTCAGTTGCAGGAATATAACTGTTGTGTGGAATACCACCCTGGAGCATTGAACCCGGTGAACTATTTATCACGCCACCCTCGAGCGGCCACCCCAGAGGAGGAAGCTTATGCCGACGACACTGAGGAATATGTCTGATGTATCATGCCCAGGTCATGCCCCATCCCCCTGTCGCTGGAGGTACTGGGAGAGGAAACCCGTTGTTATGAGTGTCTTCAACGGGCAAAGCAAATCATTAGGCATGGTCGGTGGCACGCTGCCAAGCCGGAGTGGAAAGCACTCACTCACGGAGAGGAAAGCGCGCACCTACTCGCAGAGTGTGTGTGCCCTCTCCTGCACAAGACAACAACAAGGTCAGACTTGAGCCTCCCTTCCAAATATTTAATACAGGGGAGACCATGTCATCATAATTCAGATTAAAACGAATTTTACATTTTAATAACTGTTGTGCTCAATAGCAGTTAGTGTGCTGAAAGAGAAAGCAGAGAGGGTGCAGGCTGCAGCAGGTATTTCAGGCATACAACTTAACAGTAGAGTGTGCAGCTGGCACAGTCAGTGCCCAACAGTCATAAGCCATACAGAAAAACTAGTCCATAGGGTAGCCTCCACACCTGGGAAAGGCACCGGCTAACATGCTTCTGGCATAATGAATACTGGCCAAAGCTCACACTAAATTATGATGGTGAATGTGACCATGTATCGCTGATTAGGGTGGCAAGTGCTGGAGCACCGGGGCCCTGCCTTATCATGGGAGTGGGAGTAAATGAGGGAATTAGGACTGATCAGGTAAACTGGACAATGGAGAATGTAGACGCATGAGAAAAAATGACACAGAAGGAAAAGGGGTCCAAGAGGAGAGGGAATGAGGTTTAGTAGTGGGTTAAGGCTGGCAAACAGCATGACAAAAGTAGAACACAAGTAGGCAAAGTTTAGGAGGGAGAAAACGACCAGTGGCTGAGTAAATGCCAAAGTTGGGGCAGAGCGATGGCTCAAAAGGAGAGTTAGAATGACAAAAGGAGGAGGCATAAGGAGGTGGGTAAAGAGGAAGCAAAAGCAAGAAGAGGCAAAGGAAGAGAGGGAAGCAAAGCACAAACACTGCCGTGCCTGTTGATCAATATTGGCCACAGAGAAAAATCCTCTGTTTCCTTCTTATAATAGAAAAAAATAAGTTGAATTACGGGCTTCCTTTCTTTTTGCGAGCAGCCAATCATGCATCGGGATTTTAAAATTAATACACTGCATGGAACATTTTGCAGCGTATTTCTCAATCAAATCCTAACCCATCCTCCACAAATGACATGGTTCTGTCCCACTGAGTTAGCTGAAAAAGGGCTTGGGTTCGTGCAAGTTTAGGTAGGTTGTTTGTTTCATGGAGAGGGCAGGCAAGGTGAGCGGAGCACTTTTTGTTTTAGTATTGTTTCCCAGGGTAGCCTGGTAATGGTGACCTCTAGTCATAAGGCCCCACCCATTCCCTGCCTACTAAAGGTCAAGCAAGAGGTCTTGACAAAAATGGCAATGATGGAGTTTGAGCCTGCCAGGAAGCCAAATTCAAGCAAAGACTGCTAACATTCAGACATATGAATTTTTTATAGTGACATCTATGCTGTTCAGTGAATGAAAGTCAGTAAAAGAAAGAATAACGATTTCAAGACAGTACTTTCTTTGGCACGAACATTCAAATATGTTTAAACACATTTAATATGATAGATGCTTAGACTAACAATGCAATTCTTATCAGCGCGGTTCACAAAACAATATTTAACGTTCAACGAATAGCCACCCATTGGTTTTTAGATCTAGCCTAGGCAGCGCACGCGCTGTCTCTTCAAGACATGCTGTTATCAACTACTGTGGGGTAACCGCACGCCCATTGTTGTCCGTTGCTTTTAATTGGTTCTTTGTAGTACCTTTCGTAAATGCGTGTTTTTTACTGGTCACATAGTTGCATTCGTCCCTCCTTTCGTTGCTTGGTTTCCTCCCACGGGAACTGCCCCTGTTACATGCACGCTTACTTTGTTCTTAATGTGTATGTTTGTCGGCACACTATTTTTTTGCTCTGTGTGGCTCGTTTTCAGGTTCAGAATGGCGACAGAGACACTCCCTTCAAAATGGAATGCAAGGTCTGCATCCAGCCACTACCTCTTTCCCTTATCCCTGCAGAACTCCAGGCTTGTTTAGCAGAAGTCTTGCTATTTTTAACCACCCTGTTTTTCCCTGGTTTTCTCAGCACATTGCTCCTGGTTTCCATGGAGCAATGAGGTTGCAGCCCCTCGCACTTCCACTTGCGCCTGGTGCTCCTGTCCCGTCCTTCACCCCTCCCACCATGTTACTTGCTAGGTGTGAGCCCTCCGAGCTGGATTCAGGAGTGTGCAGCCGTTCACACTCTTACAATAAACATAAAACAGATGTATTTGCTCGCTTTGGTGTCCTCCTTCGAGCCACGAGTGTAGGAAGCTGGGTTTCTGTTGCAGTAACCCCCACACTTTTTGCCATGCTACTGGTGCACTTTGATTTGATGTGCCCTGGGTCCCTGCCAATCAGGTTCCCAGGGCCTGTGTTCTTTCCCCAAAACGGTACCTTGTACACCCAATTGGCACTCTCTGGGCACAGGTCAGCCCCTGGTAAATGGTACCACAAGTACCCAGGGCAGTGTGACAAAAGGAAGGCCTCTAAGAGCTGCAGCAATTATTGTGCCACCCATAGAGGTCCTTTACCTTTACACTCACACACTGCCTTTGCAGGCTGGGTGTTTTGGTGCAGAACAAAATGAAGAGTCAACATGGGGCACATCCCTGTGTGCCATGCCTATGACCCACTGCCCTGACATAGATCAGTCACCCCTCTAGCTGGGTGCCCTATACCAGTGATGAGGCTACAGGTGCATGAGACCTGTACCCCTACAGTGTCCATTTTTAGACATTGTAAGTGCAGTGCTGCCATTAAGAGTATATGGTGCTGGGAATTTGTAATTACGAACTCCACAGCACCATAATGGCTACACTGAAAACTGAGAAGTTTTGGTATCAAACTTTTCAGCACATTAAACCCACACTGATGCCAGTGTGGGATTTAATGAAAAATGCACTCAGAGGGCATCTTAAAGATGCCCTCTGAAAAACAACCAGCCTCTGGTGGGTTCCTTGACTGGTACACACCAGCCTGCCACCACAAGACATGTTTCTGGACGCCTAGGGTGGGAGCCTTCGCTCCCTGAGCCCAGAAACAAAACCTTTCCTGGGTGGAGGTGTTCACACCTCCCCCAGGCCAGGAAAGCCATCTGTGACAGGGGTGCTTCAAAGGCCGGACAGTCTTTGTAATGCGACCCCCAGCCTCTCCTGCTATCAGGAGCAGGCCCCCTTCCTGTCCCCCCTCCTTTTCGGCGGGAAGACAGGTGGGAAACATTAGCCAGCCCAGAAGGTGTGTCCACCTCTGCCAACCCCACCCATCAGGTGGGAGGAGTGAGGTGAAGCCCACTCTTTAGTGCCCACCATCTTGCAGATGGCAGGCACTCCTCAATCAGGATTAGGGATTGTGCTCACTCCCCCACGTGGGGTGAGTACACTAAGAGTGTAGTTACCTTAAGGTCAGTAGCCCATTGGCTACTGATCTCGCGACCCCTAAAACGCCTCCTAAATACAGTATTTAGGGGGCAGTCCTGAACCAAGAAGCCAGGCAAGAAACTACAAGAAGAAAAGAAGAAGAAGAACCGAACAGCCGTTCCAAAGCTAACAAGAGGAGGACGCCCACTGACGTGGCCCCAGCCCTACCAGCCTGTCCCCACCTCGAACCTGCTCCAGCAAAATCCATGTGTGTCCTGCAGCCAGCAACATTGAGAAACCCGGAGGATATGCCTGCCTTCAATCCCAAAGACTCTGTCTCCCGTGAACACCGGTTTGTTCAACAACAGACTCGAGCTGCACAAGGATCCGCGGCTCTGCACCACTCTGCAACTGATGCCCACGGGCCGAGTTTGAGTGGCCCAGCACCAAGAGGAGGTCTCCCCGGTGATCCAGACAGAGATCCGGTGACCCCTGACCTGCTTCAAGTCTCCAGCCGACACCTGCAACCTCAAACCAGAAGGTCCCCCCAACTGCGACCAGGGGCTGATAAGAAGATCCGACCCTAAAGGCACCCCTGCACCCCACGGCCCACGGCCTTGGGTGGCCCAACCAACGGTGCCTAACCAACCCCCAACATCCCAACTTACCTCTCCAAGTGGTGGTCGCACCCAGAAGACCTTCGTCCCTGAGCCTGCAGGGTGTTTGCAAACCGGAGACTCCCCATCGAAAGCTACAAGGCACCCAAAGCCAAAACAGAACTCTGCACTCGGCCGCCCCAGTACTGCTGAGGGTGCATCTTTTGTGCTGGCCTAAACCCTCATTTGCCCTGAGCTTAAGTCCAGGAGCCCCATAACCCAGTGGCCTGCTCGTAGGCAGCCACCAACCGGAGGCCCTCTGTCCCCCATTGGATGACATTGGGCCTCAGCACGCTGCACCCGGCTGCCCTAGTGCCGCTGAGGGTGTAACAAGAGTGCATCCTTGACCCTGGGGGACCACTGAGTCTAACCCCAGAATTCCAACTCCCACAACAAAGTACTTACCTCTGAGTCGATAACACTAGTTTCCTCCATAGGATAACATTGACTGTTTTTCTATGAAAAGTTTCTAAGTGTGGAGTTGAAAAATTTAAGAAATCCTGTAACTAAATAGCTTTTACTTACCTGTTTACAGGATATGTCCCAGTGCAGTATCCAGGTCCACTGCACTGTGTAAGAAAAGTAATCTGAAAAGTAACTTACATGATATTCTACCAAAATTCCTATACAAAGTATATGTACTGTATTCTGAAAAGCATTGAATAATCAGTAACACTACTGTGATCAAATTAAAGTACATTTACAACTGAAATTCTGCTTACACACTGCATTACTATTGTAAAGTATTATTGCTTACCTGTGCCAGACTTGCTTGGTTCTAGAAAATAAAATAACTAAAAGAATATTTTTATACAAAAACAATTGGTCTGAAGTTCAGTCTTTGAGTGTGTGAATTCATTGCTGACTGAGGGTGTACAACAAATGTGTAACACTGTCCTCTGATAAAGCCTCACTGTTCAATCACACTACCACAAATAGAGAGTGAGGTGCTATCTACTTTACCTCTGCCTACCTTTTGGGTTCCACTGGACTCTGTACACACTATACCTCACTTTGGTATAGTATATATAGAGCCAGCTTCCTACACAGAGACTTTGAGAATTCCGCCCGATAGGATGTGGCCATAAACCCCTCCTCCCAAGTGCCTGCTTTTCTGGGGCTATGTGCATAAGTGTGTCAGGCACAGCACTGGTTCAGGCTTGCTTTATTTTTGGATGTAGGCCATCAGTTTTGTTCTGTCTGCCACTAATTAGCACTGTGAAATGGCTACAAAGTGGTATTGAGTGCAATAAAAAATAAATACATATATTTTTAGATTATCTCTGTGGAGGAGAGATTGGAAAGTAACAATTGTCTTGCATTTGCTTAATGGAAAAATAATTTGGATATGCAGCGCCAAAAAAAGGCTTGCAAGAACATTTTTATTATAAACTTCTTGAGTGTTGTGGATTCTCAAATACCAAGTTGTTTAGGTTCCTGCTCTAATCGTGCTTCCCTTAGGCCAGGGTTGGTGCAGGGAAAGATTACAGCAGATGGCCCAGCACAACTAAAAACATGTGGAGCTTTGCACTCATGTGTTCAGTTGGGAGGCATGTTGCATTAAGCGGTGGAAATGTGTGTGTACGTCTAAGTGAGTGAGTGAGACATTTGACCTCCGTTTCTAAAAGACATGCTGAAAGGCATACTAAGACCCAGTTTGACTGTGAATAAAATGTTTAAAATAGATGCAATTTGCAACCCATAGGTGTAAAAGAAATAAACAAGCATCAATTGGCATTATTAATGCTTAGTCAGTCTATCTGAGGGTTTTCTTTCTCTTTGTACCATCATGTGATAAAAGTCTAAAGGGTGTCCTTCATTTGTCCCTTCCTTCCTTTCTAGCTTCCACCCTTCATTTCTTCTAGTGTTTTTTCTCCCCACTCTTTCCTTTCTTTCTTTCTTTCTTTCTTTCTTTCTTTCTTTCTTTCTTTCTTTCTTTCTTTCTTTCTTTCATTATTTCTTTCTTTCTTTCCTTCTAACTTTCTTTCTTTCTTTCTTCATCCATTGCTTTCCATTTTACACCGTTCCATCCAGGATTATTTCCTCATTATATATCCTTTCTATATTTCTTCAAGTCTTTTTTCCTCTTTCCTCCTTACTTACCTTCCTTCCTAAATCTCATCCCCTTTTCTCTGCTTCCTTATTTCCCTTCTCCTCTGCCTCCTTCACCGCTTCTTCGTTTCTCTTCAAGACTTCCTACACTCTGTCTTTCCTTTCACACTCCTTCCCTTCATTCCCAACTTCCTTCTTTCCCTCTCATCCTTCCTTTTTGCCTGCTGCCCCTCATCTGCTCCCCCTTTTCCTCATGCCCTCCTTCAGTCATTCCTTCGTTCTTAAGTATATACAAAAGCCCTTTTCAGTGGCGGCTGGTGACATTTAAAAGTGGTAGGGCGTAAAAGTTTGAAATGAGTGAACTGTGGCCAGTGTGCAAAGGGTGGGCAAATGGTGTATTTTTAAGCAAATTTGAGAAAGCAAGAAGGTTAATAAGGCAATTGTGAAAGTGTAGTTATGACCTCAATAAAGGGATTTCATATGATAATGATGTAGGTAGCTGCTTATTCAGTATAACCACAGAACTTAATAAAGCCAAGACACAAGGTGGAATGTGTGAAATGTGCTGTTTATGCTACTGTCAGATGTGGCTAACCTTTTTCTGTTTATGTTGGTGCCATTGTGTGTTGAGGGTTTGTGACACTATCTCTTTTCAGCCTGGGTTGTGTGTTTGCGGCCTGCTGCCGACCTTTAAAGTGGAAAGTCAGTATCTGTCCTGGCTCCTAGGCAAACAGTGCTAGGCACACACCTAACCACATCCAATCAGGGGGCAAGGATGAGAAGAAGACATGCTTGGGAGACTGTGTGTGGCTCTATCCGCATATGTCATTTATACTCTGGGTGTGAATGCACATTGTGTGCAGACTACAGAGGCCTGCTGCCAGCCTACCGTTGGCACAGATAGCGCCTAACCAATGATGGCTCCACAGTGCTGTTCATATTGATCAGGACTCCCCTAGTGCTGCTTCATACTGACTAGGTGCCACAGTGGAGATTCTTATTGGTCACGGCCACGAAGTGCTGCTCTGTTAAACCAGAGACCTTAAACCAGTGAGAATAAAGCAAATTTAACTGTCCTATCGAGACAGCCGATTTCTAGTCATAGTGCCCTTTTGGTTTTTTTTAAACAGAGCCAGGATAGGTGTCAGAATTGCTGGCAAGACATAGCCAAGGGGCTGCACTGCAATGTACATGCTCTGATGCTCCTCTACGTCATCCTAATCGATGTGTTCGCAAATGTATGTTGGTCTTAGCAACCAAGCTGCCATGACCTGTGTGTTGAGCTGTGACACCCAGGGTAACATGTAGGTGGCTTCAGCAGCCCATGTGTGACTTAGATGCACTAGTGCGGAAAGGCACCATGTGAGGGAGGTGACATGGTCGCAATGTGATCATCCAGTGTGCGGAGCGGAGGTCAGTATTGAATGTGGCACTGCTTTGTGAGGTGGTGGGATCCGGCCAGGCCAATCTATTCGCGCACTTTAATCTACCTCCCACCTTGGGTAGAGGATGTTGGGGAGAGGATTTGGCCTAACGGGTAGGGGGTCGACCTCAAAACTAGGGAACTGGGTTCGAGTCTCAGCAACGATGCTCCACATCCTGTGATTCTGGGCAAATCACTTAATCTACCTGCGCCGTGCGTAACTGGTGCTTGTGTAAAGCGCTCTGATACCGGATACCTTTGGGTCAAGTTCACGCTATATAACACTTGGAAAAAAAAAAATCTACAGGCCTCTCATGATGAAAGTATGTAAAAGGCAGTTTTACTTTTCTGAATTCACAGGCCAGCACATACATACCAACATTTTAAAAATGTCGGTATGCCTCAGAGAACCCGCACCTCGGACCTCCTTGAGGGCAGTGAATGTTCAAGAATATTTAACACACAAACCATAATGGCCAACAGCAGTAACAGCCAGAAACAGACAGACAAATGCATTTTGGTGCAGGGAGTCTTTTCCGTGCTAGAGCGATTTGCCTTTGCATTGGCATCTATCAGATCCAGACATTGAGCTGAATTTCATTAGCTTTAAAAGTGGGCACATTCTCTTTGTTTGCAGCATACATGTTCACGTTCACTCACATTTTCTATTTAGGGCACATCATTATTCACATTTAATATATAAGTGTACTAATGCAATGTTGTTATAAAACTGTGCACACTGATCATAGCTATACGAGTGCATTTTAATTATTTGAGGTTTAGTATAGTGCAAGGAACACACCGTAGGTTAACAAGATGCTGGTATAAACTAGAAATAATTAGTTCTTCCTCCACTGGGATGAGTAGCAGAGTTAAGGGAGACTACCCGCATCCTGTTTGTTTGGAAAAGAGTGTCAGTATGTGAAAATAGGAACATGGAGGTCCAAAATGGCTAAGGTTCAACTCCTGGAGGGTCCTACCCTCTTTTAATATATACTATATGCTTTAACAGCATGTGCAACTGTATGAAGAATGGTGTAAGCTCACTGATGAAAACACATGCATTTTACACTGAAGCTATTAAACGATTAACGATCTTAAAAAGAAATTAAAAAAGAAAACTTGTGAGTTGGCGCAAGGTAGCCCTAAAATATCACCAGGAATCGCAAGTCGTCATGGGTGTTAAAATGCCCAAGAAAAATTGAGATATCAGATTAGTCACATTATTTCAAATGAGGCTTGCTTCCAGGCTCTCTTACCCGTTCACCCAAATCACGGATGAGATTATTAACGCTAGTGAGGCGGATGTCTTAGATAGCCTGATTTACCCTAAGGCTGCTGATCGAACTGGCTGTGCAGAGCCTGCTGACGGACAAGCAGATGGGACACAGGGAGCAGCGTGCAAGTTAGATTTTTTGTTCCCTCTAAAAAGATCGGCACAACCAAGATGACCCCTCTCTGACTGGGCTGTTTGACCTTGAGATGAAGGCCTGAGGACAGGCACGGTTGGGAGGCCAAGACAAAACAACTGCCCACCGGCGCGAGTGTTCGGTCTTTTGGAGTTGTAGGGCCCTAGGAGGTTGAGTGCTGCCTGGCAGACTCGGCCCTAACGAGCCTCAGCGCGAAGTACGCCTTGGTGAAGGGGAGGGAGGCCGTGTTGTTATTATAAATACTTTGGTTTATAGGAACAGCCTGCCGCTCTTACTTCGGCCGTCGAAGTCCAGTATAGGGACATACCATGACAGTAGGAGAAACCTGCGGCTGGCCACCACCAGTGGGTGTAAACAAAGAGGAAGCCCCGCCCACAACTAGCGCTAAGAGAGACCGGTACCGGCTGCCACGCTGCAGAAAAGGCACGCGGTACGCGATGTGTTCTGCAGAGACAGACATGGGGTGAACAACACTACAAGACATAGGCATAGTATGTGCACTGCCGAAAGAGAAAAATGCAGGCTGTGCACAAGGCAAAACAGAGGTTCGAGAGAAGAAAAAAAGCACTACGCGCCGTGCGAGTCTCGGCGCCGACTCTATATCCTGTAATGTGATTCTGGGCAAATCGCTTAACCTGGTGCTTAAAAATAGCTGAACTCTCTAATGTAGCCAGTGGGGCTCATGTAATCGCAGCTTAAAGAGAACATAGGTGCCAACCTGTATTCTTTTTGGGCCTGTGTTGCAACCAACATGCAAGAGGTGTCCACAGAGAAAGGGCACAGCTTCCGCTTCTTAAGTAACGTTTCCAAAAGTGAAAGCACACGAGGAATGAAGAGAGAATCCAGTTGCACCCCTCCTACAGCCCGCCCCCTCTTGTGATGAGTTTAAATTGTTACCACCCATCACCTCGTTCTCCTTCTCAGTCTGCCCCGCCCCCTGCCATTGAAATGAATGGAGTTCTGTGAACTCCTCCCAGGGCCATTGTGTAAGCGCCCGAAATCCAAACGTATTCACGGCATTCAAAGTCAGCACGCCCTCTGCACTGATGTCACAGCTGTAGCTTGTGCCTGCAGGTCGAAGAATACCTCGCCCAGCAGGCACATGCACAGCAGGAGCAGGACATCTGCAAAGTTCATCACAGTTGCCCATGACAAAATAAGAGAGCAGCAAGTAGTAGTTTCTTTCCTGCTGCGTGGCGATTTTCTAAATTCTCTTTTTGCCTCTCCCCTGAGAGTGGTAGGGGCAGGGCGACGCCCATTTTGCCCATTAGCACCAGCCGCCCCTGGCCCTTTTGTTCAAAAGGGGAGGGTACTGAACCCTGCGGGGTAGGCAGGGTAAGCTGGCCTCCAACTAACATATATCACACAACAAGAAGCTACCCTGACTCAGTGTCTCATTCTCACAAAAAATTGAGGCACATTTTGCCGATGATTTAGGTGGTGCTGGACATCTCAAAAAAATGTATGGAATGGCCTCACACACCACCAGGCGTCATGCTTCATCATCGGCAGTCCTCGCCCTTTAAAAACCACGTTTGATAAAGGGTGGACCTACACCTGGAGACAGAGAGGCACTTCTATAACTAAGTGGGGGCCCCGTGCTGAAAAAGTGAGTGAGTGATGTTTAAAAATCGATGCACGATTCTGCGTGAAATTTTAATAGTACAGAGTGTGCCCATCAAGACCTAAAACTATAGGCCTGTAACATAGAAATAAAGCCTGGGTTTTTAGCTTGACATAAACGATGATGCATTAAATGAATCAGAAAAATCTTAATACTAAAAGGCCATTATGCAAGATGTTTCTCCTCTTTGCTGCAGATGTTGCAGTTTTAGAAGCTTCCATTTATTATCTAGTGAATAGACACTTGTTTCAGGTTCTCACCGCAAAAGATGCAAATGACAGGCAGGATGATTCATGGGAAAAAGGTTTGGGAAACAAGTAAGGATGTGCTGCAACATTCAAAAACACATGGCTAAAAGACAATTGTACTCTGGTGAGAAGATGGGGAGAAAAACTGTTCTCAGGAGCGTGTTAAAATCTTATTGGTCAACATGAAGAAGAAAGAATATTAATTTTGCAACATACAGTGTCTATTTATATTAGCGCGTGTTCTTAGACTAGTTGTAGGCAGATTGATTGAGATTTTCATTCATCCTTTTCTTAGACTGAGAGCAGCATCTCATTCTGTTCCTCTTTTCCCCGGCTCTCGGAGAGAAGACTCTTCATTGAGTTTCTAGTATTTCTCTATATGAGAAATGTTAGCTTATTTCTTTATTTACAATCATTTGAGCTGAGAATACTTTCCAGCTCATTACGCCATAGCTTCATGCTGAAGCTTGAATCTCTCATCAGAACCCTTCATGGATATCTGAACTTACACGTTTTTTCCCTCTCACAATCAATTCTGATTTATTTAGAATAGAGAGAATTTCTTTATGGTACATGTTTGTTGAATTATTTGGTGCGCTGTCTCTACATTGCTGTCTTGGAGTTGTGTCCGGGTTCATTATCTAGCCTTCCGGAGAGATGGGAGAGGACCCTGCATCGGACTCTGTCAGACAAGGAGTGGCAGAAAGTTCTGAAAGGCCACAAGAAAGTCTCACGGAATACGGCCTTTAAGGTCCTGCAACTTAATATACTTCATCAAACATATCTTACCCCGCACAGGCTAAATGTGGTTTATAGTAGAGTGGATATGTTCTGCGCCAGGTGTTTGTTGGAAGATGCGGACTTTGATCACATGATCTGGTCCAGCCCGCGGATCTCTGCTTACTGGGTTGAGATATTGAACATTGTTAATAGGGTGCTGTCCCGTACATTGGTGTGTGCTCCTGAGGTTTGTCTGTTGGGCCTCTTTTCGAGGTCTAAAGCCCGTAAGTTAGGACACCGGTTTGTTGATTTGTCCTTCCTTTTAGCTTAAAGGTGGATAGCGCTTGGGTGGAGGTCTGCGCATCCCCCTCAGGTGACCCTCTGGGAAGCGGATGTCTCATGTTGGGCTAGAGCAGAGGAGCGGGCCCTGTTTGGAGAAGACAGGATCACCAAGCGGCGGCGACCGTATGCGGAACCATGGGGTGATATCCTTAGGGCCTTGAGATATTGAACATTGTTAATAGGGTGCTGTCCCGTACATTGGTGTGTGCTCCTGAGGTTTGTCTGTTGGGCCTCTTTTCGAGGTCTAAAGCCCGTAAGTTAGGACACCGGTTTGTTGATTTGTCCTTCCTTTTAGCTTAAAGGTGGATAGTGCTTGGGTGGAGGTCTGCGCATCCCCCTCAGGTGACCCTCTGGGAAGCGGATGTCTCATGTTGGGCTAGAGCAGAGGAGCGGGCCCTGTTTGGAGAAGACAGGATCACCAAGCGGCGGCGACCGTATGCGGAACCATGGGGTGATATCCTTAGGGCCTGGGAGGCCTGACATGTCTCTGATGGTCCGGTGGGAACTGATTCGCCGGAGTCTGAAGGCTAGGAGGTTTTGGGCGCTTGTCACTGGGAAGTCCCACTTCCCCCCCGCTAGCTAGGGATAGGAAGCTGTGCCCCCCCTCCCCTTCTCTCCCCCGCCTCCTCTCAGCTTGGCTCCATCCCCACTCCCCCCCCCCTTTTTCCCTTCCCTCTCTCCCTCCGTCTCCACATGATGTATTATTACATTTCTTATATAGGAGCGTATGGACCCCTGGCAGTTGTTCGGTGTGTTGTTTGGTATTTGTGCAGTTTTGTTTTTGTTGATTTTATGGACACAAGGCACAATCTCGTTTTGTGTTTTTTCTTTTTTTTTTCTATTTGTTATTTGCTTTGGCCTTCCACTCGAGGGCATGATGATCCTTCTGGGCATGTTCCTTCCCCTTTTTCTTTTATTGTGTTATTATGTAGACAGCTGCGCGTGGACTGTCACATGGACGTTGGATAGGAGATCTCGGCGGAGGATCCCTAGCAGTCTTTATTAAATTGTTAGCACTTATATGTTTTTCCCGTTCCCAGATCCCTCTCACTATTTTACTTTTGAGGCTGCAAATTGTTAAGTATTGTGAGAGTACTCCTATTTAAAAAAAAAGAAGCATGTAAAATTGTGTATTTTATAATTGATTTTCTTTTTCTTTGCCTTTGCATCAAAAATCAATAAAACAGATTTTCAAAAAAAAAGTTTGTTGAATTATTAATCTATTGATTGTATTACTGTCTTAAATATTGATTTACCTTATTATCATATATTGATTGATTGATTGATTGATTGATTATAATAACCTTTGATGACGAGACTTGGAGAATAATAAGTGTGACAAACTAAAAGAATCTAAAATAAAAAAACTTTAACTCACATGAAATCTCTTTATTGACTGAAATAGAGGAAGTGATAATTGATAACATTTTATATTGACTGCATCTCCTTACATCTCTGTCGGCATCAAAGATCCATCGACCTGTAGCGTGGAGTTTATGATTGATGAGTAGGTGAGAGAGAAACCCGTGCTCGAACACGAGTCAAAATAAATTCCCCAAATGAAGCCCATATAACTACACCTTAAAAAGTTCCCCAACACATGCAGTTATGGAATTAGGTGCACATACCTAGAAGGGTAATCAGTTCACACCAGCAGTGAGACAAAGTCTACAAATGTGACAGTGTTTAATGGCATAATTCTAATCCATGACCATAAGTCCCAATGTGTGCTACCTAGAAAAAGTTCCCTTGTAGGAACATTTTCAAAACCATTAGAAGCTATAGCAATTGTGTAAAACACCCAGTCCTGAAAATCGTCAAAACCTCAGGACAAATCAGGCAACAATCCAGTCAAGACCCACTAGTGTACACGGTCAAAAGCTGAAAATCAATGAGGTCAAGACTCCATGATGGACCATACACTATTGACCTATAAAACTACCCACAAAAACATTTTATAAAGATATTAACCTCGTAGATTTATTCAAAATATTGTTTCATTACACAAAGGGAATTTAGTTAGCAAATCAACTAAAATAAACTAGCAGACTGACATTGGGTCTGTCTTCCAAAGAAAAGCTCAGAGTTCACAGGATAGAGCAATACATCTCAAAGCAAAGGGCTCAGACAGAGGAAAAGACTCATCAAGGGTCTTGAAGCAAAAACTCTGATAGCAAAAGATTTGGTTCCTCTCCAAATGGCACATTCATATATAATGTTGTGGGAACAGAAGGCACAAGCATTTCATGACATGCAATTACATGGAAGGGTTGGAACGAAAATGCTTCAATTGCTACACATAATAAATTAATTTGTAAGACACCTCCAGAAACCCCTACCTCCTAATGCATCCTATTAGTTAAAGCTGTACATTTAATTAAGGAGAAAACTCATGTTTACGAGTTACAGAAATACTATAGCTTTTTTAAGTGAAATGAAGCTTGGAAGAGCATGAAATACGTGTAACAGAAAAAAATATCCTACCTTCTTTTCTTAAGCAGGAACAAATATTCTACAATTTATTAGCAAGAAAGCCATGGCTGGGGCTGTATTTTGCCATGCAGTGAAAAGCTTACTCACGCAAAATAAGAATACACTTTTCTGCTTAGTCATGCCAATTAAGATATACCGAAATTAATCATTATTTTCTATTAATTTACACCTCTTTCGCAATTTCATCAGGTGGTTGCTCAAAACGAAGCCTCTTCCTGGAAAACACACGTCTTTCTTTGTGCACCTCGCACCTACACTCAGCAAACCACACAGTTGAAACTTGTCCACATGGTGCCACTCAGCACTACACAGCTGAGTGAGGAAGCCAGCTGCATAATTATCAGAGAAGAATGATATGACAACACCAAATCCACAATGATTGACAAGTAACAAAAACCTCAAAGCACACAAGAACAAGAGATGAAAACTACCAAAATGACAAACTCCACTGCAGAAGTGCTCATACTCCACGTCCAGGAGGTACAGCCACATATGACTTTGTTCTACCATTCTGAAAAAAACAGAGTGCAGTAGAAAAACAAATGGACTAACTTCTGCAACAGGTTGAAGGCCCAGATTCAACACTGCTGACAGTGTCGGAATTGAAGGTTAAGTGCCATCAGGGGACGTTACCCATGAAGCAGCACATTAGTTGGAGAAGTGTGTGCAGAAACATCACAAAAGACATGATGAAATCAAATTGAAAATGGCCAATTGTAAAATATGTTCTTGTGGTTCAGTGCAGTCAGAGGTTACAGGGCCTTACTGTGAAGGCATAAGTTTTATCATCAATGCTATCCCAGGGCCACAATAACAAAGCACTTAAATTAAATACCCAGGTATTCTGTTTAGTACTTGGCTTTCTCAGGATAGTGAGATCATACACATAAGGATTACTCAAGGAGGAAGAGGGCTTTACAAACTCAGAACACAGTGTCACACTAAAGATAACAATCAATAATGTAAATGTTCAGTTAGTACATTACTTTAAGGGAAAAGTTTGAAAGCACATCAGTAAATAGCGCATTTGCATTTAAAATAGAATACACATAGAAATCTAGCTGGTCCTGGCAGCTTCCTGGAGACAGAACTGACCTCAAAGATATCTGTAGAACCTACACACTGGCGATTAGAACTCTAGTTAACTTTACGTTATGCAGCCATTGTTCGTATGGGGGATGTCAGACTGTTTTTCACACAAGCGTTCATTCTCCTTTAGAAAAGATGGAGATTTAATGGATAGGATGCAGGTAGGAATACTGGTACCCAGGCTCTACTTTAATGTAGCTGCTTGTGGTATTCAAGGATGCTCTAGAATGAGTGTCCTTTAAAATATCTAGCGTCCCTAGATTAAATGTTGGGTTTACTAACATCAGAAATCCCTATGCCTAAACCCAAACACCCACCCTAGAGAAAAGGCATGGGTGCTCCCAGTGGAGACATTGTAACATGTCACCAATGCCTAGTTGGAGGCAATCAAGTTACTGGAGTCCATATGCCATTATCTGCTGGGCTCAAAGTTTGAAATTGTTGCTGGATTATAATGTTACCCTTCATTCATGTCAGAGACATGATGAAGGCAAAGGCCCCAGTCATGGGGGATTGATAAGACCTTTTACAAAGGGTAGCTGATAGGCAATCCTCCAACACGGGTACAGTTAAACAGTTGTGTGCCCCTGACTAGAAACACACACTGCCATCACTGTCAGTTCTACCTATCCTGGTAGAGAGGGCAGTAGCCACTTTAAAAATGGGTTCACTCAGGATGGGAGACAGGAACACAAAATTTCGCTCCAAGCGGACGATGTAGTGCTCTTCCTCACGCAACCATTAATTTCCTTACCTCCCCTACTATGTGAAATTGAGACCTTTAGCCAGGCCTTTAAGGTCAACATCCAGAAAACACAAGCTCTTAGCGTAACCCTTTCCAAAGCTGAACAACAGAGGCTAACAATGCAGTTTACATTTATGTGGGCCCCCTAGGGTGTCCCTTACTTGGGGCTGTGGATATTCCTCATGATCTATAAAATGGCCCAGGTGAACTATTCAATGCTTTTAGCGGAGATCGGGGGGGGGGAGCTCTTGAACTGGAAGAGGCATACAATGTTGTGGTTGGGTAGACTGGCTGCCATTAAAATGACTCTTTTGCCAAGAATCCTGTATGTGATGCAGATGCTCCCACTGCAACCCCGGCCCCGGCTAGTGGCCCAGCTGCAGCCCCTCATCTGAGGCTCTATATGGGGGGGGAAATAGCACGCATGGCACGACACCAGACGTACCGGAGGCAGGAGGATGGGGGGCTTGGTTTACCGCACCTAGAGCACTACTTCCAGGCAGCGCAATTGCAATACATGATTGAGTTGTATAAACTGGAGTCAGTGAAACACTGGTGCTTTATTGACCGCTTGATTGTGGATATGCATATCTGGAAGGTACCCAGGTACCCTGGCTCCCTGAACGACACCGCCCGGTCGGAGTCTATGTTTCTCCAGTTCTGAGGGCCACCCTCGGGGTGTGGGACAAGGTGCAGGAACCTTGCGGACTCTAGACTTCTATGTTGCCACTGACCCCTTTTATAGGCAACCCGGACTTCCCACCAGCTAGAGAAGCGAACAGTTATCTTAAATGGCAGGAGGCCAATTGCAAAAGAATTGGTGATCTCTTCGACGAGAAGGGAGTAATGGAAATTCCCCGCCTTATTTCAGACTTTGGAGTCTCTAGGGATACGTATTGGCAATACGTTGCTCTGCACCACTGGGTGACTCAAGTACAGGTGTACCACTACACTAGCCGACCCCTAACTAAGTTTGAGCTATGGTACATAACCCAGAACTCGGACAAGCGCCTGCTATCAGATATATACACCTTTCTGAATGCGCCTACGCATAGTACTAAACCCCCCGCGCAGCATCGGTGAGAGTCTGAACTTGAACACGAGTTCTCCCCCAGAGAGTGGCATAATATCATCCATAGGGCCAGGACCTCCTCCTGTAGCACTGCTGGGAAGGAAATGTTCCTAAAAATAGTGCATTATTGGTACTACACCCCCGCTAGAATTACACAGTGGAAACCTGGGGGGTATAATCTCTGCTGGCGCCGCTGCAGAAGGCCTGGCACCCTCACACACATCCTCTGGCAATGCCCGAGGGTACAAGCTTACTGGGACTCAGTCATGCGGGACATAGACACCATCTACCACATGGAAATACCCAGATTTCCCAGCTACATTTTATTAGGACTCCCCAATGCTCTTACATACCCTCTCAAATCCTATCGAGGGAGAGCGATCACTTTAGCACTGGGTGCCGCAGGTGTTGTTGTCTAAATGAGGAACAGAAGAGGTCCTGACTAGACTGGACTGGCTACATAAAGTGTGGGAGATACTGGGCATGGAAAAGATTACGGCAAGTCTTACACGCACACTGTCCAGATTCGACAAAATGTTGGGCACCACCATAACATTTTTATCCTCGGAATTTACAGAGCTCACATGCCCGAGATACCTCTGGGTCCTCCGGCTCACTAAGGCAGATCCCTCCACGGAAGATCACACCCACACATGATAAAACACTCCTTCTGTGGACACAGAGTCACACTACCGAGACACAGACCACCTCTAGATACGCGAGCCCTATCCTCTCTTTCTTTTCTCGATACTCTATTTCTTCTCACCCTTTGACAAAGTTAAATATTCTCTACTGTTCCCCACCGGCCAGTGGATGTAGATGGCAGCAATTGTTACCCTTGCACTCTTAAAAATTAATAAAAAGATTTAAACCATAAAAATGGGTTCACTTTGGGTGACTCATGGCTTCAGAGTCCAACCCTGATGCTGACAAAACACAGTTTAAAGAGAGAGACATTTCAGTGGGTTTGATCTATTGGGGGCGGCATCGAGCATTCTGTAAATGTAAAGGGCAGACTGATACAGCTTCACAAACCTGTGCAGAGTACTTATGTATAAAAGGTACCCCCCTCCCAGATCAATCTGCCCTGGAGCTACATGTATGCAATCCCAGAAATCAGATTGGGTATAAACTTTATGAACGGCCACCAGCATCGTGCATTGTGCTGAACAGTGAAGTCCACTTCCTTAAGGGCAAAGTACCACCAATGCAAGTCAAGTTTTTCACCCTTCATTGACATCAGCCACTTGAGGAACATGTGGTTGTCTTAGGAAACAGAGCAATACTTTAACACTATAGCGAAATGAGACATATACAGTGTATTTGGGGTTAGCTACAGGGTTCTACAATATACACTATTCCCCCATTCTACAGTTTTCACTCCAACTACAGTGATATCGTAGCAATAAAAGGTTGTAAGCATGAATCAGGTACAGGTGTGTGCTCAAAGTTAGACTGGGCGAGCAGCGATTCAACACAGTAACATAAAGGTCAGTTCATTATGTATCTTGAGCAAAAAGTGTTCTCACTGGCAATTGCTGTTGTCCCTAACATGCAGGATTTTCTATCTGAGTGAAAGATCCAGTCTCTCACTTCAAGCCTTGTGCTACTTGCTTGTTGTGTTGTTATTTGGCTTAGAGATTGTTGGTGCGCCCTTTGCTGTCGCACAGTCAGCGTGATCGTACCCTACCTCTTGGATCTTGCTGCTGGGGATGAACAACATAGCAGGCCTTGGCAGGGGTGAAACGTTTTCATCAGTTGCAGCCTCCTGGTAGTTGTCTGGACTCACAGGATTCACTGTACATTGGCTGCAGCAGCAAAGCGGTCCTGCTGGTTATGCAATGTTTATGATACCAGCAGCAAAAGGAACAAATGATGGACGGAATGCTGAACAATGCAAACATTCACCCTCCAGTCACAAAGATCTGGGTTTAATTCATCATTCTTTTGTTCACCACGCCACCCCAGATTGGACCCAGGTATGCAAATCAGTCTTGACCCTGTTCCTTATGGGAACAGTCCAGCCCAAACTGCCAAGCCAGGTCCTCGCTGCACTGGAAACAAGCATCCTGGGACCGGTTTTTGATACCAGGCATGTCACTGTTGCTTAGGAGTAGTAAAGAGCTTATGCAGTTCACCACATCACTAGGCTGCTTGAATTCTCGCAGCTTGGGTTGGTGTGGTCATATTCTCAGGAATAATCTGCTCCTATGGGTGCCCCACACTCTGAGAAAATAGTTGGGCTTCTGTTCCTCAACAGTCTCTCTTCTTGCAGGGCAGGCACATTCCTTCCTTCTCTGAGTAGGCAGGCAGGCTACTATACGATAAGCAGACCTCCATCACTCCAGCAGTTGTACAAACTTCGGGTGGTGTCCCTTCACCTCTGGAATATTGACTGTCAGATGGACCCAAGCCCTGTGTCACAGTAGCTCCTTGAGTACATGCAGAACACTCCTTTCCTTGGTCAAGAAGGCCATGAAAATGGAACAACGTGGGGGAGCTTGGTTCCCACTTTTACACTGATTTTCTAAACAGGGGATGTTGATCTAATGTCACAAGTTCAGGAATCGGTTTATGTCACTTCAAATTGTATTTTCTGACAGCAGTGCAGACACAGTCTTTATGCATGGTGATGGCTCTCACACTCACGGTCTTACCAATCTGGATTCCAAGGGGAGTCTTCAAGGAACTCAACTTACTGGTGACATTGTTTCTCTGGGGCTCAGATCGTAGAAGAGTGGCATTAGCCGAACTACAGTGCCCATCAGACGATGGAGGGCTGACAGCACCTGAGTTTGAGTCCTGTTTAGCGGCCCAACACCAATGGCACACTCAATGGCGAGCAGACTAGATCCAGATAAAGTAGGAGGGCCGCTTGTCCTGGACCTTCCCAGACTATAAGGAGCATTCCTATGCATTCTGCGACCTTCAGGCTGCAATGCGCCAGAATTTAAAGTGGTGCATCGCAGCTGGACCCGTTGCCTACAAAAACCGTGCATGCGGATCCCCTACTTCTCGACCATCCCCTTGAAGATGCTGCACTGCTTACCTCATGACGGATGCTGGGAGGGCATAAATCAGTAGAGACAGGCAGGAGTGGAGACAATGGGTGACCTATTTCGCGAGGCCGAACACCTCCTGTTGAAAGAGTTTTGCGAAGAATTTGATCTTCCCCAGAGGCATTTCCTGCTGCAGAGAGCGGTGAAGGTAGCGATTCAGCCGCTTTGGAAAGCAGGACTGTCTGAACCACACCACCATAATACCTATCACTTTATGGTAAGAGCGGCCAGCACTGTAAAGGCTGTTTCTTGCCTGTATAGGGAGAGATACAGGGAGATACAATACAACCATTGGAAACCCTGAAGGCTTGCTGGGAGGATGGCCTGGGGATCCCCATCCCAAAAAGGATTGGGATAACACATTAGAGATGGTACCAAAGGTCTCCAGAAATGCAGGCTTTATACTAATTAACCATTTTTTCCTGCATAGAGCATACATGACCGAAGCAACATCAATAGATACTTCCATATCCCGAGGTGCGGGACAGTAGTAGCAGAGTTGAAACACATAATTTGGGACTTCCCTACATTGGTACCTTTTTGGAAGTAGGTCACAGCAGTAGTAGCAAATACGATTGTCAGAGAGGTCTCCTGCACAATAGGCCATTGCATACTAAACTGGTATCCCCATACCACCAAGATGAAAGTGACAAGTAGATTCTGGGACTTGGCTTTTATCCTGACAAAGCAAGAGATTACAAGAAATTGGCAAGCTCCGAGAGGTCCCAGAGTGGCAGGGTGGCGAAAGTCGCTGGTGAAATGCACAGGGTATGAAGGGGAAGTGCTCCTCAGAGAAGCTAAAAGAGGCATTCGATCCATTGACATAGCGAGGGCTTGGGAGACACTGATGGACTCCTTAAGGGACCCAGATACACGAGAACACACCCCAGAGGGCTCACCGGTATCAACTCCTCCTATACCTCAGGAGTCAAGCTTATCCCTTTACTCTTGCATCCCCATATTGTATGTGCATCCCTCCCGACAGCGCGTGACATGCAACTATCATTGGACTAGGCGACCAGTAATATATTTGCCCTCAATGCATACCTGATGTAAGATAGAACATGTAAGGTGGAGGGGAAAGGAATACTTGGGTATGTGCCAATTGTCTTTATCATATTATATTTTGTTATGCAATGTGGAGATATCTGACTTATAAAAAGCCTCTGAGGCGATATTGCCACGCTAGAGGTTTGCTGTACTATCTGCAATAAAATATGTTTTGAAAAAAAAGGTGATGGCTCTCACACCAAGTAATGACTATTCTGGCTTCAAGCAGATGTATCCAAAAAATGGGCATAATCAAGTGCGAAGACTCTGCATCTGGCTGTCATAAGCCTTCATGAAAAAAAACACAGTTAAAGACAAAAGATAAGGTCATCCTGAGAATCCTTAATAACTTTAACAGAATCTACAACCATCGACCAAATGGCGTGCTCCGAAGTCAAAGGTCTGCATACAATTTCTAAAGGAAGCTCTGTCTTCATCCTCCCACACTTCAGAGTCTGGGCTCCTCCTCTGAGCTTCGAGAATGCAGTCAATACACCCACTGTCTGGGAAAGCTGTATTCAACCTCCATCTTGCGTGATCTCAAACCAGAGGCAATGCATAATTCACCCCGCTTGTTCCAGCACAACCATAGTTTCACCACAACTGGGAGGCTCAGTACCAACCATACCTCAAACATCCACTTGACATACACACTGGATGTCAACACAACGATCTGGGTGTCATATATAAGCATACATGTACATATGTGGGGCAAGAAAAGGGATTTGTCCAGTACTGTCATCCCTCAACAACAACACATGGCATGGAGTAGTTACTACAAACAGTTAGCCTAAGAACTCATTTAGTATCAAGTGCAAGCCAATTTCCATGCAGGCTAGAATAATTGCATTGACTGCAAAAAGCAGGAATGGATCTGGCTGGTGTTCTACTAATGGAACATCAACCACAGTTCTGGCTGTAGCCATTCAAATGTAAATTAAAATGGATGTGGGTCGGGGCATGTCCATGGTCAAAACCAGAGTTGACAAGAAAATAGCCAGTTTCCCTCCTTAATCCAAACAGAGCCAGTGTAAAAATATGTTTTATTTATTAGCTTGAGCATGGCAAGGGCCACTCCCGTTTTATCAAGAGCAGATAGGGGTGGAGGACAGCTTTCGTGTCAAATTGCAAAATTATAAGAGTGGTGGACTAGGTCATGAAAATTTCGGCTGGGCAGAATGCTTCCCCAGCAGGTCTACAACTGTACATAAAATTGGAAGCTGAAATATCGATAGAAGGGGGATAAATGCTCACAGGTGATAGATTCACACATCCAAAGATACATGTGTCGAGATTGTTCCTAAAATCATAACTATCACGACCATAAAGTCACCACCACCTTCATCACTTTTTACAACTACTAGGATATGCTGTTTGCAGCCAGGTATCAGAGTAATTCCAAAGCAGCTCTTATGATGCCAACCAAGAATAGAACAAAGAACAAAAAAACGATTGATTTAGGTCCAGATCTCTGTACTGGGGAGAATGCATCACATTGTTCAACATTTGGTCCATCAATTGTTCTTTTTGCATTTGTCACCTTGAGTGGGACAGGTATGCCCAGACGTGGATCCTGTGCTCTCCATGTTACTGGAGTCCAGCTAACCTGGCTGATCTGGGGTGAAACCCTGAAATTGGTCCCAGGATGCTTATGTCCAGTCCAGAAGGACCTGGCATGGCAGTTCGGCTGGACTGTTCCCATGGGGCGCAGGGTCAAGACTTATTTGCATATGGCTGGGTTTAAACTGGAATGGCATGGGGAGCAAAAAAATGATGGATTTATGCCCAGATCTCTGTACTAGGGTGAATGTCTGACATTGTTCAACATTCTGTCCATCGGGGGAGGAGCCTAGCGCGCAACCAAGATGGCCGCGTAGGTGCGAAGCTCCCGAGGACCTCCGCGACCTCCTGAATTAATCCTGATTATATCCTGTCTTTGATGAGGGGACTGTGTCTGTGTACCCGAGCTGAGGCGGCACCCGTTTTCCGTTTTCGAATCGGACCCCGGACACTGGTGGGAGCACCGATCGAAGATTGCGGCCTTCTCCGCGCCGGCCCCCCGGATTGGAGTTGTGGGGCGATCTGGGGACAAAGCGAACAACAGCGGCGGGCAGGGCTGGGCGACTCGCGTACCCCGCGCTTTCACTTTCGCTTTTGCGCCCTCCTTGCCCTCAAGCGAGGTAGGGTTGCGGAGCGGGGTGCGGTGGTGTGGCCTTGTCCCTGTGCCCGGCTGACCCGCCGGCTGTGAGTTGTCCTGCGGTCCAGTGGTCACCCCCCCCCCGAAACCCGTGAACTGGTTTATCGGCCCTTTCGAGGAGATTGGCACGACTTTGGGAGTGCGACATGTCCACAAAGCAAGATGGCGACCGGGCCAAGGTGAAATCGACCCGCCGCGGCCCGGCACATCAGTCAAACAGTATGGACCGCTACACCCTCCAGAAGGGATCCCCAGAGGCACAGCGTACATCCCCCGCGGGCCCGGCTGAGGCGTCTGCTCAACCCGCGGATCTGACCCTCCGGGACGTCATGGGCGCCATTGCCGAGATGAAGGCCTCGGTGGACCAGCGCTTTGATACTCTGGCGCAGAAGATAGACTCGGCCCTGGTGGAGGTGGGCCTGGTGAGAGCCGACTTGTCTAAAACAAATGACCGGGTCGATTCCCTGGCCCACACCACCTCGAGTCTCACTACAGACGTGGCGGCCCTTCAAAAGGAGGTGCACCGGCTTGGCCAGGCGAGCGCCATGATGGACCGTCGATTGGAGGACGCCGAGGGTCGGGCCCGGAGGAACAACGTTCGTATTGTCGGGGTGCCGGAGGGACGGGAGGAGGAGGCGGCAGATTTGTTTGTGGAAGACCTGATCCTCACCCATCTCCAGCCCCGGGGGCTGAGTAAACTTTTTGCGGTGGAACGTGCTCACAGGGTCCCCGGAGGAAGACCTAAGGTCGGAGCCCCGCCGCGGCGTCTCATTGCCCGGATTTTTAACTTTCGGGACAGAGACGCTATCTTGCAGACTTCCAGGCTACAGGGACCGGTCAAGCTCGATAATATGGACGTGAATTTCTACCCTGACTTTACTCCGACGGTCCAAAAGCAGAGACTGAGTTTTCTCGGAGTTAAACGTCGCCTACGGGACATGAACCTTAAGTACTCAATGCTTTTTCCAGCTAAGCTGAGGGTGGAGGTGGATGGTCGCACGCACTTTTTTGACCGTCCCGAGGCGGCTGGGGACTGGTTGGATACTCTGCCTGGGGATCGGGGCCGGGGGGGTGGGGGGGGTGCGGTTGGCGGGGAGGGCTCGCCGGATCAGAACTGAGGGGTGAATAGTAGGCCTTGCTCTGGACAACATTTTGGTTACCATTCACTGATCGTGTATGTTCCCCTCCTATGGAGGTCGTACGGGGTCCATTGGGGGCTTTCCCTCCTCCTCTGGGGGACTAGTTAGTTTTTCATCTATGGGGCGACAGGCACACTGCACTTTGGGGGGGCTGTCTGGGCTCATGCAGGGGTGCAGGGAGGGGGGAGTTCTGTTGGGATGGGTGGGTGGGGGTGGAGTGTTGTTTGTTTGCACCGCAAGGCGAACCCTTTACTGTATTGTTGTTTTTGAGATGCTCTTTGGGGGACGATTGATGGCTTCCATGTATGATGGGGGGTAGGGATCTGACTGTGTTATCATGGAACGTTAACGGACTGGGGGATAGGATTAAGCGTGGTGTGGTCCTGCAGTATCTGAAACGAATTTCACCAGATGTGATCTTCCTGCAGGCGACACACCTTATAGGTAACTCCTTTCATGCCATGAATCGGAGAGGCTATCGCTTGGTGGCCCATTCGGGCTTCACCTCGGGCTCGCGGGGGGTGGGCATCATGATTAAGAACTCGCTCCCATTGGAGATTGATGAGGTGCGCCATGATGAGAGGGGACGTTACACTGTCTTGGTGGGTAGAATGGAGGGCAGAGTGGTCGTTTTTGTATCAGTGTACGTTCCGCCGGGGTTGCAATCTACCACGTTTGCGGACCTGGGGCGCCTCCTCCTTGACCTCCCGGATGGGCTTCTGGTAGTTGGGGGGGACTTCAATGCGGTGGCTTCTGGGTCTATGGATCGTCATCCCCCCAGGGACCTCCCCCGGGCACAGGCGTGGCTGTCCGGCCTCTTAGATACACTAGGATTGGTGGATTGCTGGCGACTAAAGCATCCCGCGCAGCTGCAATACACCTTCCACTCGGGTGCCCATGGTAGCCTCTCGCGGCTTGATTATATCCTTGTTCCTGCGGCCTATGCTGGGAGGGTGGGAGAGGTGCGCCATTTGGCGCGGGGTATTTCAGATCACTCCCCACTACTGCTGCATCTTGATGTCTTCCCGAGGGGGGGGGGCAGGGTAGCCCCAATCAATGCCTGGTACCTGCGCGACCCCACTATTCGAGCCGAATTGATCAAATCCTTGCAGCGGTACTTTGAGGAGAATGTGGGGTCGGTCCCTTCTGCCATCTCCCTTTGGGAGGCTTTTAAGGTAGTTCTTAGGGGGGAGGCCCTCTCCTTTATCTCCCATGCCCGGAGGCGCGAGCGGGAGGAGGTAACCCGGGTGGAGGCCGAAATTACTGAACTAGAGGGTGACCTGGGGAGCGGGGTGACGGATGCCACATTGCATGTTCTACACCTCAAGCAGGCGGCCTATAGGGCCCTCGTCACGGAGGCGGCCAGGGGCCTCAGTAGAGAGCAACAGGGGCGACTGTATGATGTGGGTGATAAGGCTGGTAAATTGATAGCGTGGTTGGATAAAAAGGAGAGAGCGAGTCGTGTGGTTCCGTTGATCGAGAGGATGGATGGTGTATTTGTCACCGAGCCGGACGCCATTGTCTCCTGCTTCGCGGATTATTTCCGCGAGGTGTATTCCCCGGTTTCTCCCTGCTCGGAGGAGGATTCCCATGCCCTGCTTCGGGACATCGCGCTGCCCTCCCTTTCGGTGGAGGACAGGGATTCGCTGGACGCTCCTCCCACCTCGGACGAAATTGCCCTTGCTATCCGCTCGGTCGCATCTGGCAAGGCCATGGGCCCCAATGGCATTCCTATCGAGCTGTACAAGCTGCGACCGGATGTGCTGGCGCCCCACCTGCGCGCGATGTTCCTGGCGGCCTGCTCGCGGGGTTCCCTTCCACCGGACCAGCGTCTGGCCACGATCGTGGTGATCCACAAGGAGGGGAGACCCCGTGAGCGGGTCACATCCTATAGGCCTATCTCGCTCTTGAACGCGGAGCCCAAAATCCTCGCCAAGGTGCTGGCCAACCGGCTGGTCGGCGTGGTGGGCGACTTGGTCCACCAAGACCAGTCCGGCTTCATACCCCATCGTAACACGGCCCTTAATCTGCGACGCTTGCACGGGGTGCTCGCGCGTGTCCCGTTCGTGCGGGAACCGGCCATCTTGGCGTCCTTGGACGCCACCATGGCGTTTGATACGCTTGAGTGGCCATACATTTGGGCGATGCTGGCGAAGTTTGGCTTCGGACCGGGCTTCATCAGCTGGGTCAAGTTGTTGTATTCCGGCCCATTGGCGCAGGTGGTGGTGAATGGACGAGTTTCGGCCCCATTCGCACTGGGACGGGGCACGCGACAGGGTTGCCCCCTGTCGCCTCTCCTGTTTGCACTGGCCCTGGAGCCCCTGGCGGAGTGGCTGCGGTGGCACCCTTCCATCCGTGGTCTCCGTTGGACCCCCGAGCATGAGGACCGTGTGTCCCTCTACGCTGATGATATCCTTCTATATCTCGCCTCCCCGCGTAAATCACTGATCGTCCTAGTTGATGTCTTGCGCTCATTCGGTCGCAACTCAGGCCTCGTCATCAACTGGGCGAAATCCTGTGTATATGTGCTTGCCGGGGAGGCTCCGGTCCTACCACGGGACTGTCCGATCCAGATTGCCTCCCAGGGGTTTCGGTACCTGGGTATATATATTACTCTGGACCCGGAGGCCCGCTACGAGCGGAATTTGCTGCCCCCCCTCCAGCGCTTGAAGGAGGACGTGGTGCGTTGGCGGCGTCTGCCGCTTTCGCCGCTTGGCCGAGCGGCCTTGTTTAAGATGATGTCGTTGCCGCGCTTTCTGTACGCTCTCCAGAACACTATGGATTTGGTTCCGGCGCGCTACTTCCGAGAGGTGGAGAGTTTGCAGCGTCGCCTGTTCTGGGACGGGAGGCCACGTATCGCCTTGGCCAAATTGACGCTCCCGTGGTACGATGGGGGGGTTGCCCTCCCGGATATTAAACGGTATTACTGGGCCTCCCAGCTAGCTGCGATTAATCATGGCCTTTACGGGCCCGCCCTGAACCCGGCATTTGAAATGGACAAGATGCTCCTGCCCGGTGGCGACTACAATCGGGCGCTCTACTCTGGCGCGCCGGACCCTCGCCTGACGGGACCGACGCGTGTCATGGTGCGTGTATGGCACGCGGCTAACGCAGCTATGGGGTGGAAGGACCGTTTGACCCGGGCGTCACCGCTATATGCGTCGGTGAGGTTGGGCTCCTTGTGGACCTCGAAGGGCTTCGAGAAGTGGGACACGATCGGCATCAGCACAGTGGGAGATCTCTGGACGAGGGGGGGATTCAAAACTTTCGAGATGCTGCAGACGGAGTTTCAGTTGCAAGGCAGTGAGTACTTCCGGTACTTACAAGTCCGCCACGCGCTGGGCTCCGTCTTCCCGGATGTCGCGTCCATTCCGGAGTCTTCCCCCCTGGAGGACAGAGTGCTGGATGGCCATGTCCCAGACAGCACGATCTCCCTTATATATAAAAAACTGATCAACGACCGATCGGGCCTGCTGACTGGCCTCCGCGAGGCCTGGGTTGCCGATGGGCTGGAGTTGGACGACGAGGACTGGATGTCCGCGGTGGCCTCTCCGAAGGAGGTGGCCATCCCGGCTCGCCTTCGCTTCGTCCAGCTTAAGATCCTCCACCGGGTTTACGTGACGGGGCCAAGGCTTCTACGTATGGGCTTTGCTGAGGATGGACTGTGTAAGCGTGGCTGTGGTGCTTTGGCAACTTTCTTGCATATTCTGTGGGAATGCCCAAAGGTGGAGCGATTCTGGCGTGGTGTGCACGAGGTCCTGCGAGTGGTTACGCGTGTCGTGCTGTTGCCTGAAGCGAGGAGATGCTTGCTGAATGTGTGGGAGCCAACTGACTACTCGGTTCCGCAGACGCGGTGGGTGACTCTGGGATACATGATAGCTAAGCGTGACATTGCTCAATTGTGGGGATCCCAGAGGCCTCCGGCGGTGTCGGCCTGGAAAGAACACATGGATTTGTGTATGTTTCGTGAAAAGGTGGTGTATGTTGCGAGGGGTAAGCCTGGGGCGTGGGTGAAAATCTGGGGCCCCTGGAACGCCTATCGCGGGGGTATTTGCGAGCCACCGCTGCTGCCGGCTGCCTCACCAGCTCCGTCCCCCTAGCCGACCCCCTCCCCCAGCCATGGGCACGTGGTTCCCCAGTCCCTGATCTGTTCTCATTCCCCTCTTCAGAGATTGGCGATTGGTTAGGGTCCCCCACTTAAGGAGCGCGTGCTGTCACTTGGGATTGCGGGTTGCCTTGCGGGTGTGGTTGTTTTTGTGTTGTTGTGTTTTGATAAAAGGAAACCGTATTGTTGGTTTGGAGTTATGTGGCCTGCACTACTGATATCTCCTGATTTACCCTTTTTGCACCGCCAAGAGGTTTTTCTGTATGTATGTCATATGCTACTGCCACTCTAGCGGCCGGCCAGACGGTTGTAGGCCCATACTTGTAACTATTTGAGATTGCAATAAACGGTTTCAAAAAAAAAAAAAAAAAAACATTCTGTCCATTCATTGTTCTTTTTGCATTTGTCACCCTGAGCGGAACAGGTTTGCCCAGACGTGGGTCCTGTGCTCTCCATGCCACTGGAGTCAAGCTAGCCTGGCTGATGAGGGCTGAAACCCTGAAACCAGTCCTAGGATGCTGGTTCCCAGTCCAGGGAGGACCTGGCCTAGCAATTCGTGCTAGACTGTGTCCATGGGGAGCAGGGTCAAGACTTATTTGCATATGGCTGGGTTTGAACTGGAATGGCATGGGAAGCAAAATAACGATGGATTTAGACCCAGATCTCTGTACTGGAGTGAATGTTTTACATTGTTCAACATTATGTCCATCAATTGTTTTTTTTGCATTTGTCATCCCGGATGGGACGAGTATGCCCCGTCAAGGGTCCCATGCTCTTCATGCCACTGTAGTCAAGGTAGCCTGGCTGATGAGGGGTGAAACCACACAACCGGTCCCAGGATGCTTGTTTAGAGTCCAGGGAGGACCTGGCCTGGTAGTTCGGGCTGAACTGTTCCCATGGGGAGCAAGGTCAAGACTGATTTGAATATGGCTGGGTTTAAACTGGAATGGCATGGGGAGCAAAAAAATGATGGATTTAGGCCCAGATCTCTGTACTGGGATGAATGTTTGACATTGTTCTACATTCTGTCTATCAATTGTTCTTTTTGCATTTGTCACTCCAAGAATATCAGGTCCTACTTTAGAAACATAGATTTTTTTCCAGGCACAACATTGCCTGAAATATAACTGCCATTCAAAGTAACCCTAAAGTTTACTGATAAAGATGTCTTTAGAAATTATGGCAATACTTGAATTATTGAGCAATAATGGTCATGTTGAGATTCTTAGCTTCAAACTCATTGATGTGCCATTATTTTGTCTTAGTGGGTATCCCCTGGCTCTATGCACATAATCCAAAGATTCATTGTGCTTGCGGAAGGTGAACCTTGACTCTATTCATTGTTACGAGAATTGTTATGAGGAGTCTACACAGTTGCTTAAACCATTACCATGTGCAGTGGTGGAAACCACTCTTGAGGGTTGTCTACTATCTCAATACAGTGATTGCCAAGAGGTATTCAGCAAAGCAAAAGCTAGCGTCCTGCCCCCACACTGAAGTTTTGACTGCTAGATAGATTTACAGCTAGAGGCAATCTTACAATTGATTCAAGTAAATATGTCAACCAAGAAAGAAAATGAACATCTGTGAGAATATATCAATGAACTCCTGGCAGTTTATCTAACAATATACATCTCATGTAATCTCATGTCCTCGCCGCGCTTCTTCAGACAAAAAAAAAGAATGGAGAACTGAAGCACTGTTTAGGCTACAAAATCTTAAACAAAGTCCTCATAAAGAGCATGTAGCCATCCCCCTGGATAGCTTCACTCCTGGCCCACTTATGACAGGCAGACCTTCTTTTACAAAACTAGACCTACGTGGGGTGCACCATCTCTGTCAGTGTCTAAGAGATGATCAAGTCACTGTTTTTCTTTGTAGACTCTGTAGCATTCCACAACATTCCTGTTTTTTTTTTAAGTAGGTCCTTTGTGATTTTTGGAAGTATGTGTGCTATCTTACTTAGGCAATATTTTAACCTACTCCAGTACTGAGCATGTGGAACAGGAACAGGAGGCCCTTTTTCTTTTACATTCTCACCATTTTTTCAAAGATTGGAAAATGCATTTTTCACTTTACAAATATTGAATTTTTAGAACTCTTTAACCAGGAATCTCAAACGGGTAGCTTGTGAGCTACTGGTAGCTCTCCAGATATCTCTAACTAGCTCTCCTCTGCGCAGCACAACCTACTAAATTAGACGCTGTTGCTTGGTTCAATTAATATATGTATCTCAAAATTGAAAAGTGTGTATTCTGTACGACATTGTGTGTGTTTTCATAACCAGATGTTTGGAGAAAAATGGTTGGGATTCGAAAATATATTTAATATTTTTAAAGCTGATATTTGAGTGATAAATCATGAGGCATTGGGAAGACTTATAACTAGACTTAAAATCTTGGTCCAGGGTTGTTGCAGCTATGGCTGGCATGTATTACACATGTATAGGCATTCCAAATTGATAAAACCTTTTTCACATAATTGATGGCAACCCTGCCCGCTGTACTGAGGTGATCACTGTGGGTAATCTTGCATTGAGTGTCCACTCATGCAATCTTGTCTGATGTGATCACTATTACCATGTTAAAAATAATAGTAGCTCAGTATGATTTTCATTGAACATAACTAGCTCTTATAACAGAAATGGTTGGCGACACTTGCTTTAATACCTGCCAGGGATACAAATGGACTAAATAAAGTTTGATGCTATTTTGAACTGGCCTTCACCCTCTTTGATCTTGGAAGTTTAAAGTTTAGCAAATTTCTACAGCTGGTTTATTGTACAGTACAGCAGCTCCTATAAATTGTCTCCTTCAGAAAATGAGTGTTATTTTTTTTTGTGCCCTAGAATCGGAAGCTGCCTACCAAAAGCTGAAAGAATATTTCACCTCAGCACTTTTCTTCAGACTGCCAAACCCTCTACGTCCAATATGCGGCAGAGGCTGACGCTTCTCAATTTGTGATTGGTGAACTCCCAGCAAGACGCCAAGGCTAGACAACATTATCCTGTAGAATTTTACTCCAAAATGCTGCTCCTGGTTGAACGCAATTACACCATCAAGGACAAGCCATTAAAGCAGCCTTCCAAGAATGGGGGCACTACCACCTAGGGACCCACCATACTGTGACTATTTATTTGTATCACAAATTACCTGCAATTGTTGTGCTCAGTACGAGCATTGTCTCCCAGACAATTGTGCTAGGTTTTTTTTTTCAGTATTACTTTGTCATAACAGATTAACCAAGAGCAAAAAAACACCAAAGCATATTCTTTGCCCAGGCTTGGGGCCTGACATGATGAATCGGGTTAGAGCATTCCCTTAACTATCCTCCAGGAAGGAATCATGGTAGGTGCTCTAGCCTTGGAAAAGTTTTTTGGTGAGGTCCGCTCTGCTTCTGATCATTAGGATCCCAGTGAGTTGTGGCAAGATCCTTCAAGCACGACTTGAGATGGGCTGTACTTCAAAGAAGGGGCCTTGTCTGCACCTACCCCAGGCATGTGCAAGAGGGCACTTCATTGGTGTCATTCTGCACCCCTGCAATAAATCCAGGAGGGCATAAACTTCTTTTACTCTGTCAAGGTTTTAGTGCGAAAGCCAATTTAAGGAACTACAGTCATTTGTGCAGAACTGCACAATCAGTGCCTGTTAAAAAAAGCAAGTATTCTAGTCACGCTGGACTGCCATAGCCTTAACCCGTGCCGCTTTCCCATGACATATTATTACCATGGACTTTGTAACTGATTTGCCTCCAGTTTCTGGTCAGATCACCACCTTGTTCATAGTTGATCTATTAACCAAAATGGTACATTTTGCTCCCCTCCGTAAGAGAACCAGTGCCAAAGAATTGGGAGATGCTTTTATTCCGCACACTTTACAACCACAGGGGATCCTGCTGCCATTATCTTCGACCGTGGGCCTCAGCTTGTTGCAAAGTTGGGGTGCACCTTATGACGTGCAGAATTCGAGAAAAACAAATATGTTGGAAAGTGGATTCTGGTAATGTTAATATTTGACCTGCCGCAATCAACATATTTTCTGGCATGTTTAAAATCAAATGAAGTCATCTCGTGACCCATGTATTATATGTACTGCCTCTGTCCATCAGTGAGCTGTGGTCACCGAGTGCACAGGAGGTCACAGGTTTACTTCCTGGAAGGGTTGACTCAGTTTTCTAGCTTCCCGTAATGGAGAAAATAAACACTTTTGGGTTGCATAATAAAAGTTTTAGGACCAGTTGATGAAGGCCTGGAAAATGAGTCCAACACCATGCTGATAAACTTTGTTAAATAGTTTTCCAAGTACAAAAGCACACTTGCGTCAATCAAGCAAACAGATAGGAAGTAAAGTCCATGAGCAGTGTAAGCAAAGACCCCAATAATACAAAGATAGGCAAACACAACACATCGACACCCACAGCCATTTGAATGGCTTGCTCAATATCACACTCAGCAACTTTGCATCATATACAGGCCTATATGCACAAACATTCCGCCATTAAAAGAAATACAGCACAGATAGAGCTACAAAATAAAAAGGCCACTGCACATGAGCACACACAAGAAAACCACCAGTGCTGCCGCAAATATAGTACTTTGCAAATGCTTTATTAAAATAATGTGCAGAGTTTAAGTTTAAAACTGAAATGGATTAAATGCAAAATATGTAGTAGGCTACCATACTTACAAACTATAGGCCTTTAACATACAAATTAAGCATGGGTTCTTAACTTGCCATAACCAATGATGCCTTGAATGAATAAGAAATATCCTAAAACTAAAAGGCATTATTTGACATTAAACAAACGTTGTGTGTGATGTTTTCTTCTCTGTGCTGGAGAGGTTACAATTTCAGAAGCCAATGTTTATTAGCTAGTGTATAGATGCTTGTATTAGAGGACTGATAGTGAGGTTTTCACTGCAAAAGATGCAGGCGACAGGAAGGGTGATTCATGGAAGAAGTTTTTGGAAAACAAGAAAGGATGTGCAACAACATTCAAGGACACGTGGTTAAAAGACAATAGTACTCTGGTGAGAAGACAGGGAGTAAACCTGTTCCCAGGAGTGTGCTAAAAACAAATTGGTCAACTAATAATAGTGGTCAACATGAAAAAGAAAAAATATTAATGTTGCAACATAGAAAATGTGTATTTATATCAGTGTATGTTCTTAGACTAGCTGCAGGCAAATGGATTGAGATTTTCATCCATCCTTTGCTACACTTTGTTCCCCTCCATAAGAATAAGATACCCAGTGCCAATGAATAGGGAGGTGGTTTTATTTAGCACACTGTACAACAACAGGGGGATCATGCTGCCATGCTCTATGACCGTGGGCATCAGCTTGGGGCAAAGTTGTGGTGCACCTTATGTGCATCTTTAGACATTCATTTTTATTTGTCTTCAGCATACCATCTGCACAGGGATGAACAAAGGGAATGCAAAAAACAAGTTATAGAACAGTTCCTATGATGCTTGCTGATCACCTGTAACATTCACTGGGTAGAAGTACTTAGGCTTGCTGAGTTTTCTTACAATGACTCGACTGATTCATCTATGGCTACTTCACCCTTCTATTGTCTTTATTGGTACCATCTGAAATCAATTCTATTCCAAGAACAGGGCGAGGGAGAATACCGTGACCTGTGTGAAAGAACACCATCAGTCTCTCCAGAACATCTTGCAACAAGCTATTAAAAAAATAAAGAAACCAAAATTGCTTACCAAAAGCAGTCAAATAAACTCAGCCAGCCAGCACCTCAATATTAATCTGGAGATCATGTTTGTTTAACCAATAAGCACCTATGGTTACAAGGGCCAAAAGAGTTACAATGACTCTTCTTGGGTCCCTTTGCCATATAAGGTATGATTAACCCTAGCATAAGTTGGATCTGCCAAATGATATCCCAGTCCATCCTGTTTTCATGTTTTCATGTTTCATTGCTCAAGCCCTATAATGAACACAGTAGACCTGACCCACCTCTACCTCAATTGCACACAGATGCATGGATATCATTTGGGAGTAGTCAGGGGTTGCAGCTGTGACCTCTAGCTTACTCCCTGCTACCTGCTACTCCTGGCACTTCACATGCAACCCCTGGCCTCAGAGGAGCAAATAATTGCCTCCTCTGAGGCCCGGGGTCACAAAGGAAGTGCCAAGTGTAGCAAGGAGCAAGTTAGAGATCACATCTGCGACCCCTGTCTACTCCCAAATGACATCCATGCATAGATGGTCACATGGAACATGAGGTGAAAGCCATTTTGGACTCCTGGTACATCATAGAAGACTGGAAAAGATGCTACCCTGGGGATAGGTCATGGAAGCTAGCTGGGAATGTCTATGCTCACGGTTGGTTTACCTATTTAACTCTCATCACCTACATAAACCTCACCCTGTTAGGTGGCCATTTCAGTTAGTGCTGCCATGCATGGCTTGCTATGGGTGCTCACCCACGCTCTCATCCACCTCTGGGCATTATTGCCTGCCACTTCCACATGGGTGGGTATTGCCACTCAGGATGGCATCCACTCTGACACAACAGGAGTCATGCTGCCCAGGATTGTGACTAACACATGTGTGCTGTCTAGTTGTGACCCTCCCCCCATCACGAGCACAGCCAATCCTGTCCCCATGTGGGCACCCCACAAACTGTGGTAACATGCCCCATCTGAGTGGCAGTCGATAGAGGGGTTTGATTCAATGATCCCACAGTCTACATAAACAACATCCAGAGCATGGAAAGGTGCTTGGGTTTTCTCCCTGTTGATTACAGAAAGCCCCTATTCATTACCTGTGTACAGCGTAGATACTCTTCAAGACAGATGCAAAGTTTATCTTCTCAGATGTTATATGCATCTGGCACATCTTGAAACTTCTGCTGCATCACTCTAAGCAATTTCCTGCCATCCTTGGAACTCTTCAAAGACATTTTTTGCATCCTTGGAACTTGGAAACCTCTTCCAGTACTGTATTCAGAGGTCTGAGGTTTGTGATCTACTAGAAAGAGTTACATTTATTTGCTTGGATTGTGTTAGATTTGTGAGCTGCCCTTCCCTTCTAATTTGTAATGTAATAATTGTCCCTTGTGCCCTCACAGAACTATTTGCACATCTTGAGTGAACTTTTGTTTCTGTTCTTGTACCTTAATGGTGGAGCATTAACAACTCTGTGTAGGACATCAGAACAGGGTTGAAATTGATGTAAGAGTAGAGAAACAGTAGTCATGTGTTCTGTTTACTATAAAAGAGCCATCACTCATGAGAGACTGTAGAATACCCAAGAGAGCATCCATGGTTGAGACGAGCTGCATGAATACAACCTGATCTCTCATGTGTGCCTTCTCTCATATCTCCTCTTCACCATCAGTATCATGCACAGTCTTGGATGTGTTCCGCACTGTCGATGGATGAGACTGATGGGTTCCACAGCGTTCCCGCAGCAACATTCATATCAAGGGATTAGTAGTAATTTGAGTCTGACAGGCTATGTCTGGTCAGGATTTAGACCCAGGTTTAGCTCTAATAATGCACGCATTTTCATCATTAGATTTGTTAATTCTTTGGCCAGTGCATTTGACCCTTCTATGCTCTTCTGAATTTTCACTACTTCTTCTGATGAAGAATGTTTATACGTACGCTCTTGAATCGTTTTTTTATAGCACTTCATGGCCACTTGGCGATTTATTAATTGTTGCGTGAACGATTCAAACTCACACTTTGCTGTGAACTCTAGTGACAACCCTACATACATGTTGAATTACCAGCCTCTTGCTCCCTTAAAAACATGTTTTGGTGTTTCACTACTATGCTTAGTGGTTAATTGAAGCGTTACTCCAATCTTGTCCCTGCTTCTTGATATTCATCCAAGAGCTCGCCCCTTAGCGTCAAACAGTTAGCAGGTGTGTTTCCTGCCATCCCAACCCAAGCGAATGTTCTACCAAACACCTTTTTTGTCAGCTTTAAATTTAAAACCATCAATCGCTCCCAAATAACAGTGAAAGCTCCAAACAACTCCTTCCATCTAGTTTACCTGGTGGTTGCAGGAAAGGTGGAGGAGGGTCAACAGCCCGCATGTTGGATGGTGAAGTTACAGAAGAGGCAGATTCAAGTCTTGGCCCTAAAATGCCACAGCAAACAGTCTTGAAAAATGTATGCACTAATTTTCATGGAGCATCGTCAGCAAAATATACTTCCCTAATGAGACTAAATTGATCCCAAGCACTAAAAAGACTAACCACAGAAAATAGATGTGAACATTTTCATTAAGAAGCAAAGATGTACATGACACATTAAATTCAAAGCACATCAGTTCAGCTCAACAGGAAAATGACCATGAAGTCATAAGTTAGCTCTGTGCCAGCGTTTCCCTCCATCCATAAACTGTTCCATGATCATAGTTCCACGGGCTATCTGTCCCCTGAATTAGGCTGTTCCACTGAATCAGACTGTATAAATAAAAAAAAAGGCCCACTGCTGGACTTACACTATGCTGACACTGCCTTACCTCAATGTTACATAGTCTGTGCCTGTCCCGTGCTGTTTCCACCTGGTTAGTGCTCCTTCTGCCACCTAACCAGTCACTTAAATGCCAACAGGCCTCAATAGAGAGTTGGGGAAGTGGACTTTTGTGCGGCAGTCCCCACGAGGCATTGTCAGTACCTGAACGGTCCTGACAGTCTTGAGCCAAGCATACCGGTTAAGATGTAAATTTTTCCTAAATCCTTTCACAACCGTGTCGTTGATCGACTTCCAGTACAGCACAATTGCAGGAAGAGGAACGAAGGCACACTAATCCTCCATTCACCAGCAATGGCATCAGCCAATAAGGAACCCAGCAACATGGTTATAATGCAGAGGTGTGGTTCAACTGGTCACCAATACTGAACCCAGGAGCAGGAAAATGAGAAAGATTTATTTCACCACACAGCAGGAGCGGAGGCAGATCCTTCTCCGCTCCACAGGACCAATCCAACTTCCACACTCCTCAATAAACAATTCCAGAACTCAGGTTCAATAGATAGGATGCTACCTGAGGTAATCGATGCTACAAGTATACACTTGGGACTAAAGTAGCAAAATAGAACGAGATTCTGGAAAAAGTCAATGCAGTGGCACTTACCGAAAGAATTGCTGAGAAACAAGTTGTCATGGCATGAAAGACCAGAGAAAGGTGAAGTTGGTGAGCAACAGAACATCAGTACATGCAACACGTTGGCAACCAGATAACAGGGTAAGCCTCACTGTAAGTGAGGAACAGGTGGGTGCCCCTGATGGAGTAGGTAGTGCAACATTTTGTATACCTCCTCTATTTTGCATGGAAATACTAATTAGATAATCTATTAATTATAATATCATTAAACGAGTGCTGCATGTATATTAGTTCAACATTATTAAAAACAAATTACACGTGGGAGACTGCTATTTGCATGGCTAAATAACTCATGTAACTAAAATCTGTACGCAAATTAACAATAGTATATGTAGTAATTGTATTTTGCATGATATATTGCTTTGTGATGTTTGTATCTTCGTGGAGGATCGAAAAGGTGACTATGATTGCTTTAAATGTCACTATATGCTAGATAAATACAAACACATAAAGGGATTAGTAAGGGGTTAACATTAGAATCATCATTTCTATATATTAATTATTCTTTTGTGTTTGTTTCGCTTAAGTTGACATCTGGGCCTAATCCAAAATGGCCGCTAACACCGTACACAGAAGTGGCCACTGTCTCGTGAAGCGTGGAGTCAACTACGCATGTCCGGACGGAATCGTGAACTTCTTAGCAACCTTTATACATCATGTCCCCGGTCAAGGATAAGAATTTGGTGGTCTGCCAAGATAAGGGAACAATCAAGAATACAACAGACCGGAAGAAGCCGATACTAATGTGGACTAGTGACCTCACAACTCGGACTGAACTGAGGCGCTGGGAATAAGAATCGGACAATCCCAACCAGCCAATCACCACTGTTCTAGGCCTAAAAATGTATCTTCCTAACCTGATTTTATTATAAAAAGGGTAGTAGGGACGCGACGCCTTTTCCTGATGGTCCAGATGCTGCTTGCCCGCTTGATGACTACAAACTTTCCCCAAAATCCACAGGCTATGATAGATGCTTGCACGATTTCTGGTCCTTTGATAAAATTTGGGACTGTAACGTGCTGAGGAGAGGACTTTGGACTTTGAGCCTTGGCCTGCTTTATTGGGACAATTTACGACAAATTTGGTTATGCAGAGCCAATGAATTAGAGGACCCCAGATAGCCAGATTAGGTAAATATGATGTTCTGCGATTTACTTAAATTTATCTAGAAATTCTAAACTTTTGACTAAACAAATGAAAATATAAAACATTATGAAAATATAGATAAACAAATATTGATTAACAAGAAAATATGAGTTTGTGGTGTTTCATTAAGGGAAAAAAGGATTCTGAATCTTAAATGTGTTTTAGCTGTTTCTAAATCACCATCAACCAATCCAACTAATTGGTTCGTCGACCAAGTGGGTGGAGTGCCTTGATGTTTAGGATTAGGGATCTATAGGCGACGATTGCTAATGTATATTTGTAAAATAACTCTTCTCTCCCTTTAGCTTATAAGGTGTTCCCCTCACATGTCCAGTGTAAGAATTATATCATCCCTCCTGTGTGAAGACTCGTGAGAGAGAGATGTATGAGTGTTGGTGTTATGGGCCCCACCAATGAATGTGTGTGTGAATGAGCTAGTGGGACTGCGGGTCTGCGACGCAGGGAGGACAGTTGTGCTTTTTCCCCCGGCTTTTTGCGCTGGATCACCCCAAATTCAAGAAGATATAGATTATATGGAACAGGTTTCTAGAGTTAAGGGTCGGGCTCTAGGGTGAGTGCATCCATCTTTGGTGGGGTAATATGCGACCTTGATGGGTTCTTGCATCGGAAACTAGAGAAGAGGGCGAAACTTCTGCTTAGTGGGGGTAGCATGCATGCGAGAGAAAGAGAGCCCAAACTCAGGTTCCTTCCAGTGAACCTCCTATTTGCTAAAGGTTGAATAACCATGATGTGGAACGAAATGGAACTCCGACTGAACTCAAGCATGTTTTGTGGAATACGGCCATGTGACACCGGGGTAGGATGATGTTTGCCTGATTATCTGGAAGCAAAGGACGATGAAGCTGGCATTAGATTCCTATAAGCATCAGGAGTTAATCGCAATGCAAGTATGGGAAGTGACCTCAGACTGTTTGACGCAGATTAGTGGATATCAATAGGTATGTCCTATTGTGTTGCTTTCCATCTCCTTTGATCATTGATCATTGCCCGGTATAAGGAGGTGTTCCCTGGTAGCCCTGCACATTAGTGAGTAACTCCCTCTGGTATCCCCTATCTTGTGAGTAATGTATGAATGCCTTAGCATGATGTTTGTGTTTGCTGGGGAAATATACCTGCCCACTACTTTTCGAGAATGTCTTTGGGTAAAGGGCACTCTCGCGCTAACACCACTCTCTTCCCCAACATCAGGACTGCACACGCCTTTCCTCTGTGTAGGTGCATATATTCATACACGAGGAAAGAAATGCCAGCCAACCCACCACAATGATAGAGCTATGCCTGGGAACATGGGTCGTCTCTTCCAAAGCCACTGCAGGCCGTGGCTCACATAACATCGTCCCACCGAGGGACTTCCTGACAGAGGTTCCATTATTTTGCAGATCATTTTTACTTTTTACAGAGCATTGGTTACTTGTAAGCTTTCCTGAGCTGTCCCTAGGGCACCCGAGACCTGGTTTAGAGTTTGGCTGGATACATAACCCTGCAGGTAGATGGGGCATCTGAGACTGAAGGAATTGCCCCATGCCCGCCCTTGCATGCCTTGATCCAGCCTCACAGGCCCAAGTTCATTGCCATGAGCCCACTTTCACTCTCGCATGCTCAGCCTCAGGAGCTCACGTTCAGCGTGACAGTCCCATGTGCCACCATCATATTTCAGGGGTGTCTGCAATATGCCAATGCTGTTTTCTGTATGCCAAGCGGGGACGCCCGCTACGTCCAGGTGTATGCCTGAGAATCCAAGCCCCTGCCAAGGATGTATGTCCATGGTATTCTAAAGAGACTCATCTGTGCGCCGGGAGCCATGGAAGGCTAGTATTTGCCAAGGATCACAAACATGTGCAAGCAATATGCTTTATATGTAGGGATAGCCATCAAATGTCTAGGCACTTACATGCTGAGACACACTTACGGTGCGTTACCCATGTTCAGGCAGATACACCCATGGGGTTGCCCGCCCTCAGCTCTCTTATCTGACTGAAATGCAACTGCGTCTTCACTTTGTTTATCCTGCAGCTCAACTCTTTTTCAAATTGCCCCATTTAAATTCTTGACTTGCGATGCATCATAACTGTCTATTAGTGTAAAGTAGAGCAAAGAATGCTTGTTCTTGGTCACTCGCAAAAACTCACACTTTGTGTGTGCAAAACGAGGTGATTTTTGGTTGCCCACTTCCATTTTGGGCATAAAGAGGTCACGCGCGGGCAACGTAATTCGTGTGCCTCCAGAAAAGGTTACGCACACGAAGAGTAAGGTAGAAAATGCAAAGTAATGTACAGCAACCGTGTTTTCACGTACGGTGATAACACTATTTCAAATGTAGACAATTTTTGGAGGGCTTATTTACTGGCGCAATTCCATCTGCAACCAGATAAAAATGTGTTAAATCGGCCATCCCTATTTGCAAACTTACCTCATAGCTATCATAATTCATGTGTTGCTCTATATATGGATTTTAATTATTTTGTACTATTTCTTTCATTTGTTATTTTATTGAACATATAGCTACCAGGACATATCCCCTTGAGATCCGGGGGTGGGACAAGAACACACTTTTAGCCAAATTGTGTCTATTTCTCTAGCTGTGTTTGTCATTTTGATTCCATGACGACTCAAAAATTCGATTAATCTGAGGCTCGGAGCGCAATTTGCCCTCACCTGCGTTTTTCTGCTTACATAAATCCTGCTCTATTTTAGGAATGTGTAAGCCACATGGATCACAACACGGATGAAGGATTTAAGCAGCCAAACAGCATGCTGCCTGCGTGCCAATAACCGGAGCGCAAACATGATTAGATCATTCCGCGCTGTGTGTGAGGGCCGGGGCGGACTACCTACATCGCAAACCTTGCTTTCGGCGGACATGCAGTGACAGAGCTTGCAAAAGGATATCAACAACATTGTATTAGTCAGAAAGCAGAATTTCTCAACATCTGCGGTAGGTATCGCAAGGTAACTCAGCAGAAAACTTAAGAATGCTGCAGCGTGATAAACAACAGTTAGCAATTTCTGCTGCAGAGCCTGCTTGAATGTACTAAAAGCAGAAACAGTAGCTAAGAATAGCAGGGCTACTAAGGATTGTCATATGCTCCTTCGGGTAAACATCGTCAATTATGTATTTAAACAGACCACAAAGTACCAAAATTACTTGGAGATGTGTGGGCCTAAACATTGTGTGATCCCTCTCTACAGAACGAGATTGGGGGCAGAAGGACCAAGCCAAGTCAATAAATGGAGACACGACCAACACTCAATTTAAAACAAGAATTGGTAAGGTCGTACTGTTAACTTTGCCAGTGCTGCTATATTGAGACCGCATTAGCAAAGTCAATTGTGGCGTCCAGCCATCTTGGAAGTATACTTTCTATACTTCCAAGATGGCTGTCACATTGCAGGTAGACGCAACAAAATGTCCATTTTGAAAGTATAAGCAATACCGTTCAGCCACTTTGGAACGTTATTTTTAATGCTACCAAGATGGCCGCTACATTGCATCACACAAAGTGACGACCATTGGGGAAGTATGGAAAATACAATACCATGCTGGCCTGCCTCCACTATTGTCTTAACCAATGCCAGCGAAATTTTAAAAGCATCTAGCATTGGCAAAGCCAATAAAGACCAGGAGTGGGCAACGATGGATTAAGGGAGAGGAGCACCAGGGGCGTGAGAAAAAGACAGAGAAGGATGAAAGAGGCAGGATAAGGGAGAAAGAAAGAGACCATTGCACCAAGCCGAGGCAGTACTCGGTGTCAGAGAAAAGGGAAGTGATAATAATGACTATGGGTGGGGAGAGGAAGATGATCCCATGATTGCTAAGTGAAAAATGATCGTAAAAAAACAGAGTTACCTGATGTCAGCAGTGAAAGGATACACTAAGCCAATCAAAACAAGGTTGAAACCTAAACGCCCCCAAAATAGGGAGGAAGTAAAATAGACAAAGTAGCCAGCCAAACATGAGCAAAGATGAGGCCCACTCTAAGAAGTATAGAAGTATTGTTCACAGTGCTGCCTGCAATAAACAACTAGAGATGTCTGTTGTGAGGCAGCAAACCTGGGGAAGTTCGTTATAAACAGTTTTGGAAATTAAAAAACGAAATAAAAGAGAATTTGAAAGAAAAACGATTCAGCTATTTTTTGGGTAGATATTTCTCCAAAAGCTTTTAGTCAGAGATAAGGATCTCACTCCAGCCAACACATATGAAGTGTTAGATATATCTGTGCCGTAGTGACCACTGTACCTCAATGGTACAGATGCGTTGTCATCTACACAGCACTCACTTGGCATAAATCATGTGAAAAGACTAAGGAGCAGATTACGAGTCAGGCAGTGTGGTATCCCAATGGGGATACCGATTTGTTTATTTCCACATGGCCTGGGGTTCTCGTACCCAAATTCCAGGTTATGAGAAAACAGGCCCGATTTTACTGGGTGTGTTTCTGCACCCTGTAAAACATTCTGGCTCTCTCAGGAGCAGCTGTGGGCAGTGGCACAACCTTGCCCCCAACGACTCCTTTCTGCTCCTTGAGGTGAGCAAAGAACATTTCTTATAGCAGCCCTGCAGCTTGCTCAAATGGCATCCTGGCTATAGGCCCATCAGCCTAATTGATATCACACAGAAGCTGTTTGGGCACATAATATTGGACAGACTCCAGGCCTGGGAGACCGACAATAACATCTTAAGTTTCCTGCAAGCAGGATTCAGAAAGGGCACCTCCACTGTTGACCAGATCTTCCGACTTCAGGTCATACACTGGAAGACCGTGAGTTTAGAGGGTGGCAGCCTCTATCTCATTTTTGTTGACCTGAGGTCGGCATTCGACCTGGTCCCGCGAGAAAATCTGTGGAAGGTGCTTCGGGCCCTCAATGTCCCCTTATATCTTTTGGATATTGTTTGCAGACTTCACATGCAAAACTTTGCCCAGGTTAGATGTGGCAAATATGGTGAGCTTTCTTCCCGCTTTCCCGTTAACCGTGGAGTCCGACAGGGATGCGTGTTGGCACCCACGCTATTCTGTTTATATATCAACGGGCTCATTAAACATCTGGAAGGTATTAGGGACACAGATGCGCCAAGACTTGCCACGGGTATGGTGCCAGCGTTGATGTTCGCTGACGACACTCTTTTGTTGTCACGAACATCAACTGGCATCCAGCGTATCTTGGATGGCTTTGTGGATTTTTGCGCAGAAAGAGGCTTAGAGATCAATTTAGCTAAAACCAAATACATGATCCTTAATCCCCCCAAACACACACGGCCAAACCCAGTCCTGAATGGCGTTCACCATGAGCGGGTAACTACATTCGGTTATCTGGGGATTTTATTACAAGAAAATTTTGGTTGGGGTGGTCAAATTGCCAATTCTGTGCTAAAACTTGCCTAAACTACCGGGGGAATATCCCAAGTATCCAGAGGTTCGGTCTCCAAACCAGTGTCCCCAGCACTAGAAATATACAGGACACAAGTAAGAGCAGCCTCCATTTATGGAGCAGAACTGTGGGGCCACTCTAGAATACACAGCCTGATTGGGTCTGAAAATTCATTCGTGAGGAGTCTGTTGGGTCTTCCCTCTAGCTCCCCGTTGACCCCTATCAGGCTGGATTGTGGGTTGTTACCCATGGAACAAGTGGTAATGTTGCGTCCATTGATACACTGGAAGAGACTATGGTCCAATGATGAGTTGGGATTCTATCGTGAGGAATTTAAGGGAGTCTGGCCTCAACTAAAGAGCAAGAATATCCCTTGGTTGAGATTCGTCAGGGATATCTGCACTAAGATTGCCTTCCTGAATTATGGACCTCTCCGGAGGTCTCATGCTCGGCTCTATCCAAAGCAAAATTGGTCGAACAGTTTAATAATTACCATCTTGCGCGTCTTTATGAATGCCCTAAGATCGGCAGGCTGACGGCTGTGTTCCTCCAAATTAAAGACAACTACAGGAGAGAGGAGTTTTTAGATCTGGTTAGTCCTCCGGCCGCGAGGAAGCTTTATTGCCAATTGAGAATGGGTTGTCTCCCGCTCAGATCATTCACATCTGGCTGGGATGCCAACAATACTACTGCCTGTCCGGCTTGTAGCCATATATTGGAGGATGAAAAACACGTTTTCTTTTTTTGCCCAATATACTTACCCCAAAGAAAACGTTGGATCAAGCCCTTATGCAACAATCTTGGTTTCAGAGAGTGCGAAAAAGCAATGAGAGTCTTAAAGTACGATACCAAACCCCCGATAGTCTTTGCAGTTTCCCGGTTCCTTAATGCTGTATGGATATCACGTAGGAAATTTTTATAATTAACCATTTTGTCCAAATATTTCCCTGTTTTATTCGAATGTACTTGCAATATTTTCTAAATATGAATTGACTGGCTGTGTTTTTATCTTCCTTTTATTATATTGTGTACTGTAATAATCTATGTCGCTTTTATGGCCATAGAGCCGAAATAAAGTTTATCAATGGCAATGGCATCCTGGCTGACCCCTCCACCCTCACTGGCCCTGCTACCCCATTTACGCATCTGCTCAGAGGGGTGATAAAATGATAGCAGAATCGGGAATAACCTTGAGGAAAAGGCATGGTTATTTCTGGGTCTTCGTTGTTATTCCCCATTCCGGGGACAGAAAGTCATAATGGCATGTTGCAGGAGTACAAATACTGACCTGTGGTTTCAGCCCTTAAAAATGGCACCCCAGTGTCCATGGCACCTTTTTGGCTGCCATGAGCTAATGCAATGTAATCAGATAGTAATTTTTAAATCATCCTAAAATCCTCAAGAGCCATCCCATCTTGTGAAGTTAACACATACTCATCTTCATGTCATCTTCAAATGATCAGGTCACAGTTTGTAACCTCTGATGATGACTTCAAGAGCTTGATGATGTTAGATGATGTGAAAATTACTTTTAATGTAGTTTGATGATCATACAATTACTCTCGTATGAATTCTAAAGTAATCCTGTTTGACAGGTGCATGCATTTCGTAATTGATCCGTCATCGAGCTTTAACCCCTTCAGTGCCACGCCCTTTCCCCGCCCTGTGCCGGCCGTTGCATTAGCGGGCGGGGTTCATGACGAGCTGGACTCGTCATGGGCACAGCGCAACCGCGGCCCATGACGAGTCCAGCTCGTCATGGGCACTGAAGAGGTTAAGGGAAAGGTGAGAGGTGAGCGGTCATGGGACATCTGGCAAAAAATGGCAGATATCCCTTCCACACGCTTCTGTATTCTCCAGCCCCAACTAGAGTGCATGTAACATGGTGTTTCTGATAGTAAAGCCATACCGGCTCCATCATCCGGAACACCCCTTTGGCGGTATGCCGTTGGCTTAACGCTGCCTTGTAAATAAGGCCCCCTCTCACACTGTGCTTAGCGTGAAAGGGGAGGGCAATTGGGGTTGCTGTAGGCATTCCACCGCAACACCCATTGATTTTGTCGCTGCCCCCTATGTACAAGGGAGGCGTTAAAAGGAGGCAGCGCCAGAATTAATTACCGTGGCGCAAAGAGGAGAAATGTTTAATTTCTCCTCGTTTTTGCTGTTTTCAGGTGTGCTGCATTGTGCAGCACACATGAAAACAGCAAAAGGTCAATGATTGTTTATGTACAGGAAGGTCTCCCTTCCTGCACATAAACAATAATGTTGTTTAAATGCCGTTTTGCAACTTCTATGTGTGCTGTATTAAGCAGCACACATAGAAGTCACAAAACGGCATTTAAAGATTGTTTATGTGCAGGAAGGGGGACTTTCCTGCACATAAACAATCTTCCCCTGCACGCAGACACCCTTGCACTACTGTGCATGGGTGCCTGTGTTGGCGCAAGGCTGGTAAGAGTAGCACCAGCGCTAGGGTTAACGCACAGCTGCACCGTATTCTTGTAAATATGGTGCAGCCCTGCGCTCCTGAAGTGGCGGAGTGTGGCGTTAAGCCTGGAAGGCTAACGCCTCACTCTGCCCCTTCCCTTGTAAATATGCCCCTTAGTGCTTTAAATCCTCTGACTGAGGCTTCTGACAGCAAAAGTTTGTTTACACCCCTCATAACTGGTGAAGGAGGGGAATGGGAAAGTTAACTTATAGAGCGTACAAGCTTCCTCTAATCCCTTAGTAAGCTATCTTGTCCTAGAATATAGAGTAAAATCTAAGGAAAGTTAGGCTCCTGTTGTCATTGGTTAGCATACAGATGAACACCTACCCTGTACCATGGATGAGTCTAGCTTCATTATCCCCCTCTCAGTGAGTTTCTGGGGTCTGTGTTATGTAGAGTTACTTGGATTCTGTGTAGTCAGTCTGTTCCCCCCAAAGGTGACCCCTTTGATCAATGTGGGCTAGTATATCAATATGTCATGACCCATTATATTTAAGTTTGCCACATCAGATCCACTACATCATGGGGCATTATATCTTCGTGGGAGGAGAACTAACCAGTCCTTTTTTAGGTCTTGTTACAAACAGCTTTAACTGTCTTAAAACCATCGCAGTGTCAATTCTGCAAAAAGAACCAGTGTAGGGCGAAGGGGCTTAAGGTCAGGAAACTACAGACATTAGTTTCATGTGCTTTTCACGATTTTCCATTGCTTGGATGAACTACCTATCAAGGCTGTTAAATTGTAGCTGGGACATGATGCATCTGCAGACCCACTGAGTTTTCCTTGATGCATTCTCTTTACAGACACAATGGCATTTTAAATGATAGTTTATATTTTTTGGTTACAATGTGTGCAGTTTGCATGCCTTACTCTGTCGTAAAGACACAGTGCCATTTAGTAATTATCCGTGCCCATTCATTTATTTCACTTTCCTGCCATGGTAATATGTTGTTGGATGTATCGCTCTTTTGTTCACAAAGTAAAGGCATGTATGCAAGTAGGCTTTCATAAAGATGGAATAAAAATACTGACATTTTGTCAAAAGTGTCTGCTATGCAATATTTTGCTGTGTCTGAGCATCCTCAACTCCCAAAGTAGGTGCACATTGATTTTTGAGCAATAGGGTCAACTGCATTTTTCGGGATAGTTTCCTGTGTATGCAGTAGTTTATTGTTCCTTTCAGGCATTCTTCATTCAGTTTTGATGTGTTTTACATTACATCCCTATTCTGCCACTTACTTTAGAAATTTCTCTGCAGGCAACTGAACAACAGGCAACTGGGGAATTATCCGCATGCATTATCCAAAATGAGGAATGCCCACTTGGAAGATTAAGCAAAAGACACCCAATTGATGGACAGAACAAATCAACACATTCACCCCTTTCAAGAGATCTGGGTTAAATACATAATTCTTTTGCTCAATATGCCACCCCAGTTTAGACCTGACCATATGCAAATCAGTCCAGACCCTGTGCCTCATGGGAAGGTTAAATATGAAAATTATTTGACTCAGAGCAAGAAATTATGACCCACTGTCCACAGGAGGTTACAGGAACAGGGTGCCTAGCACTGGGAAACTATATTACAGTGGCCGGCCTCCTTTTTTCGCCCTGCAGAAACTGACTACCAGGTGTGGGTAGCAGCCTTATTATTGCAACAACAAAAAATCAATCACCTGATGCCCAGAACGTTTTCTCCCTGCACATGGTGGCTATTGTTGATTACTCCTACTCAGGTCCATAATGCGCTTGTATGGAGGACTTGTGCAAGAAAGCCATTCATCAGAAACTTTCCACAATGGGCAGCCGAGGCACTCCTTTGAATTCTGCACTGGACCTAAGCTTCGCCAGGTCCATCTTAACAGCATTATAGGCCCCCGGGCAAAGCAGTGCACTGGGCCCTGCCTACACAACCACTCACAGGAACAAAAATGTTTAACAGAAAATTTGTGTTCAATTCTGGTCTGCATGGGGCCCCTATGCTCGTGGGGCCTCCGGGCAACTGCCCAGCGTGCGCATGCGTTAAGATGGTAGTGAGCTACCCACCTACAGGAGACTAAACAACGAAGGAGATGCAACGTAAAAAAGGAAGGTGAATCTCACAAATGGCACTATGGGGAAGGCCTTTGACACTGAGGCTATCCGTACAAGTAGCCAATAACTGAAGTGATATTGATTGCACTCAACTAATAGAGAAACCCAGCAGGGGGAAGAGCTTTTAGAAAAAGCAAAATACTCCACCGTGATGGAAACTTTAAGAAAAACATGGTTTTTCTTAGAAAACCCTCACCCTCCAGGGTTGCCCCTTGGTGGCAAGCTTCATCATTGGGGTTCATCCCGATCTGCTACAACCAAGCGAATATGCGGGAGCACTTAGAAATAACATCTATGATAAAGACAGTGATTGTTGAGGGGAGTGGAAAGGTAATGCTAACAGATTAAAACTACCTGACTAGTAGGACCCTTACTTTATTCCTTACTCTAGCCAGTATGGTTAGAATATTTTTTATTTATTTTGAAAGTTTTATATAGCGCGAACAAGACTCTTGCGAGTAACAGAGCGCTTTACAGGTCATAGGTGCAGTTCTGAAAGTCATAAAGATTAAGCTAAACAGAGGGACAACTGAAGATATGAAAACATCATACGTCAAACACATAATACAAAAAACCGTTACAGAGTTCATGTGAATTTAGCCATGAGGATCGCTTTCACTTCTTTTTTGAATGCGGCAGAAGAAGGGTTCATTCTTGTTTCACTGGGTAAGGCATTCCAGATCCTAGGAGCCATACCAGAAAATGATCGGTAATAGTTTTTTTTTTGGGCAAATCTTTGTGGTTTCAGAAGGAGAGTCTTGGCACTCCTGGAGGCTCTGTTGCCCGAAGATAGCACCAATTTCTGAGCTAGGTAGTGGGGGGCATTGTGGTGGAGGGCCTTGTGAGTCATACAAGCGATTTTCAGATGAATTCTGGCTTCAAACGGAAGCCAGTTGAGTGTTCTCAAGTCTGGAGAAATGTGGGAGTTTCTCTTTGAGCCAGTGATGAGTCTCGCAGCAGAGTTGATTGTGGCTCTTAGTGGGGCTGTCGATGCCCTCGGAAGGCCGCAAAGGGTAACCGCCCCATATTCCACACGAGGGATTACTAGTGCTTGTACAGCTAGTTTGAAATCTTGGGCCGGTAGAAAGGGATTTAGTTTTCGCAGAGTCTTCAGATGGAAGTTAGCTCCTTTTGTGGCGGCGCTGATATGTTTCTACATCTTTAGGTTACTGTCAAGCGTGACCCCCAGAGATTTCGCTGAGTCCACGACTAGCGGCTGACCATTAAGAGCTGTTAGGTGTTTCATCCATTCCAGTATAATTGGAGATTTGTTGGGGGGAGCGATTAAGAGGAATTCAGTTGTGAGGGAGTTTAGTTTCAAGTGGTTTTCGGCCAGCCAGATTTGGGTTTTTAGTAGCGTGGAGTTGAGTGATTTGATGTCTTCCAGAGAATGAATCTTGATGTATATTTGGGTATCATCAGCGTACATGTGAAAGTGAATTTTGGCGTGGCTGAAAAGATCGGTGAGTGGTTCCATAAAGAGGTTGAAAAGGGTGGGAGAGAGAGAAGAGCCTTGAGGAACTCCTAACGTGAATGGCATGGGGTTGGACAGAGTTTGGTTGACCTTGAAGCTTTGGGATCTATTTTGCAGGAAAGAGGTGAACCAGTTAAGAACAGAACCAGAAATTCCCATTCTGTTTTTCAGGAGAATGAGCAGGTTGTCGTGTTTGACGGTGTCAAAAGCTGAGGATAGATCGAGTAGAATTAGTAAACAGGCTTCGTTTTGGTCTAGGATTTTTAGCGCGTCGTCTAGAATATGTGTCATAGCAGATTCAGTGCTATGATCTGCTCGGAAGCCTGATTGAAACTGGTTAAGTAGGTTGAATGGAACAATGTGGTTATTCAGCTGTGAGTTAACGCATTTTTCCAGGAGTTTAGCCAGCATAGGGATGTTGGAGATCGGGCGATAGTTGTTTGGGTCCGAAGGGTCAGCTGTAGGTTTCTTAAGGATCGGTGAGACCTGACCTGTTTTCAGGCTGTCCGGGATGGATCCTTGAAGAAGGGACGAATTGATGATCTTAGTCCAGAGGGGTAGAACTAGGGGAATGAAGTCTTTTAGGTAATTAGCCGGTAACGGGTCTATGAAATGGTTGGAGGGTTTCAGAGAAGTTAGCGTCTTTAATATGTGATCTTCACTGTAAGTGTGAAAATGGGACAAAATTGCGTTGTTTTTTAGTTTAAATTTTGGGAGGTAATTTCTTGAGCCTCTGCCATGGGCAGAGCTGGGTTCTTTTTCCGGTCTGCAATGTCTAAGAGGTCTTTTCTTAGGTCTGATTTAATGGATTCCGTCTTGGTCGCGAAGAAGGTGGCAAATTCGTCATAGTTGGGAAGAGAGGGTGGGATCATGTTAGGGAGATTGGGAGGGTTATTGGTCTGAGCTTTGATAAGATCGAAAAGCTTTTTGGGGCGGTTCCTGGCCCGGTCTAGTTGTGATCTGAAGAAGATGGTGTTCGCTTTTCTGATCTTCCTAAAGTAAGCGTTTCTGGAGAATCTAAGAAGCTTGAGGTGATGAGTAGAGGGGTCAGCTCTCCAACGACATTCCAATAATCTGAGAGAGCGTCTGTCATCATTTAGTCTCCCATCGTACCAGGGGTTTGACTCTTTTGTAGAAGTACTTTTCAGTTGAAGTGGGGCAATATTGTCAAGTAGGTTGTTCATGGAATGGAGGTAGTGACTGGTCAGCTCCTGAACATCCTTGAGGTCTTCGGGGGGGGTGGAGATGGTTAGAATTAACTAATGAAATAAGGTTAGAGGCAGCATTTTTCAGGTTTCTCTTCCAGGTCTTAGTTCTCAAGGGTTGTGTTGGGCGTCGTTTAATCGTTTCCAAGATTTGGAAAGAAATGAGATGATGGTCAGATCAGTCGCAAGGGAGAATTGAGACAAGTTGAGTGCCGCCAGCTTTGGAAATTATTAGGTCTAGAGTGGCACCTTTGTCGTGTGTCGGGCTGTTACATATTTGCATAAGATTGAGGTCAGCGAGGAAAGCTTTGAGGCTGTTTACCCCTGGGTCGTTCACTTCATCCCAGTGTAGGTTGAAGTCACCCAAGAAGATTTGCTTATTTTGTTGGCTGTCATTTGAGGTTAGAATGTCCATGAGGTGTTCTATGAATGTTAGGTTGTCTCCGGGCGGGTGGTAGAAGGTGTGTAGAGAGCAAATTTGTTTGTTGTTATTGGCTATGTTTAAGCAAAGATATTCGCAGGAGGGTACCGAAAGGGCATTAGAGATGGAAACTGTAAGGCTGATCTGGTGAATGCAGGCTAACCCACCTCCTTGTCTGTCAGCTCTGTCTAGTCTGGTGATGTCATAGTTATTGGGTAGCAGGATGTCCATGATGGGGGTAGACGTTTCCTTTAACCAGGTTTCCGTCAGGATCAAAATGTCTGGTTCGTTAGCAATAAGTAGGTCAGCTATATCAGCTGCGTGTGTAGACGCGGATCTGCAGTTCAGCAGGATACAGCTTAGATTCTGCTTGATGGATGTTATGGATGGTTCACTTGTGAGGGGTATTCTAGTAAGGTTATTTTCAACAATACCTCTGGGGTTGTGTCTGGTGGGTCTGTATGGGTTGGTAGGAATAGCAGGTATTCGGGAGTCTGTGTGTGCAATAGCTGGAGGTCCAGCGTTAAGTGTAGGGTGCGGTGGCTCATAAGAGTGAAGGAGCGCTTTTAATTCTGAGTCAGATAGATGGTTTAACATCCTGAATGGGCGTGAGATGTCATTCGGGTACGGGACAGTGCTCCAGCTTGGAGGCCCCCTAGCCTGGGAGCATGCACGACGATGGTGGTTGCGTCTTACGGTCTTGGGGGGTGTGGAAGAACTGAGTTCCTGTGAATAACGAAAGGGTCTAGGTTGTTGTACAATAAGGTCGTGCAGTGTACGGATGTCTGATTTGATTTGTTGGAGGGCTGAAAGTAGTTTGTCAAGATTCAGGACAGGTGTGAAAGTTTCCTTATTGGAGGGATGTGCCGTGTCGGAAAGCTGGGTAGTGGCCTCAACGATGTCCTGTAAGGGGGGGTTGAGGTTGGGGACGAGGTTGATAGCTCTATCTGAATGGGTGTCAGCGGGAAGGGGGAGTGAGGAAGTCTTAGGATGGGGGGGCGTGAGGGATGGTTACGCACTGATCAGTAGGTGTAAAGGTGAGGCTGACATGCCAAAGGAGAGTACTGGAAGTATCGGCGAGGGGAGAGGGAGGGCAAGATAGCTTAGGGTGAGGATTTTGAGATATGGCGTGCTGGAGTCTATGAGGGTGTAGGAGGGGCTGACGGACTGAGTGAAGGAGTTGGAGTTGATGGTGAGGGGTGGAGATGGGGGAGATGTTGCGATGTGAGGGGGGAAGAGAGAGAGACCGAAGGGCCCGGAACAGTCGGGGTAAAGGTGGGGCTGACATGCGTAGGGAAGGGGCTGGGAGTATAGGGAAGGTGGAAGGGTGGGAGAAAACGAGCAAGGAGAGGGGTTTGAGCTATGTTACTGTTAGTGTCTATGATGGAGTGGGAGGGGATGACAGGGTGATAACTGGAATTGGGTGTGGGGTGGAAGGGTGGGGGAGGTGTTGTAGGGAGCTGAGGGGTGGTGAGAGGGTAAGTGGGGATGAGTTGAGAGGGGGTTAAAAGTAGGAGTGCGTCGTTAGATGGTGAGTCGTTGGGAATAAGGAGGTTGTGTTTGAAGAGGTAGTCTACAATGAGTTTAGCTCTTCAAAATGATCAACATGTTTCGAGCCTATCCCCTATTGGCTCTTTGTCAGGACCTATAGGAAACCAATTCAATTCAATTCAAAAGGACTTTATTTCGGTCAAAATGACCTAAAAAGTACAACACACAGCAAACATTTACATTTAACATTGCATCATGCTGTCAGTCATGAGAAAAAAAAAACAATGGTGATTGTACACACATTTTCATATTAGAGTACATTGGATTTTGGTATATAAGATTAGGCAAAGCTTACACAATTAATTTCGAAAAGTGCGTAGTGCAATAAATACATAAATTAGCTAGAAAAAATATGTTAAAAAAAAGCAAAAGCTCTTCAATTTAAGACTATACATGATATACAAAATAATTAGGGAGTTTACTATATTATCACAATTGCTACACCACAGAGCAAGGCAATAGATGCAACATTTCAAAATCTCAGGTAAACCCTTCTAGTGCACCACATTGAAAACAGGAAACCTGCGACCGAATATACTATTGGGATGCTAGAATCAGATTTCAATATCCTGAATACTTCGAGACAGCGCCTGTTGCAAAGATTCCTACAAATCTGGACCAACCTACGTCTCCTTGCCTTCTGATAGCCTAGACAGCTAAAAAAAACATGGAGCTCAGTTTCCTCAGGGTGTACACATGCCGGGCACTGAATCATTTGTTGGTCTCTCCACTTAGATGTAAAGCAGCGAAGTGGAAGCACCCCATATCTGTATTGTAAATAGAGCTTCCTGGCCGCTGGTAGAATTATGAGATCTATTGCCGGCTCAAAGCAAGGAAAATCTTTTATTTCTAGAAAACCACTAGTGAGTTTCCCAGTTCTGGAAAAGGTATGAAGTTGAGTCAGTCTGTACTCTTTATAACATGCCTTCATGTAATCCTTCAATGTTAGCAAACAGGCTGACTCAGGTTCAGACCAACAGTCCCCTAAACCCCTGCTAGTTAGCAGAGATTTAATGTGGTCAAACCACGGTATCTTTATAGCACCCGTGCCCTCAGAACCTCTAGTAATTCTTCCCTGTAGGATATGAGTTCTGGGGAGGTCCACAGGCGACTCGCTACTTCAGCTATTGGAATTATACCCATATCAAGACGTAGCAGGACCAACGGGGTGCTACGTGGTAGTCTAAATAACTGTCTTATGTCTCCACCTGTGTTAGTTTCTTCAGATTTAGGTGGCCCCATAGCTCTGCGCCATATAGAGCCTCGCCTCTCGCCTGAGCCCTATAGATTTCTATTGCTGGGCTGACAATTCTTTTGCTAGACTTATTAAAGGCCTTCATGATGCCACCTGAAGATTGTGCTAATTTTAGCGTAGATTTTGTGATGTGCGCCCCCCATTCCATAGACTCGGAGATTGTAATGTCTAAATACACGAAGGATGACACTCTCTCAAGGGGTTTACCATTTAAAGACGGGTTAGGGCGTGTACTTTTTGGGCAATTAAATGCCATAAAAAAAAATTTCTGTAGGTTTATTTCTAGACCTCTATCTCTACAGAACATCTCAAATTTATCCAAAACCCTTTGTATCCCCATAGGCGATTTAGCTACCAGTAGGGTGTCGTCGGCAAACATCATTGCTGAGATTCTGCGGGAGGCTAACTTGGGGGCATCAAGGTCTTTTTCTGCAAGCAAGACGTCAATCAGGCCATTAATATAGAGGCTAAATAAGGTTGGCGCAAGCACGCACCCCTGGCGTACGCCACGGTTAATGGGTCTAAGGGCTGTGAGATTGCCGTCCTTACCATACCTAATTTGCGCATAATTGCATTCATGTAAACGTTTAAAAAGTCGAATTAAATATTCGGGGACCCCCATCTCACCCAAAACTAACCATAATTTCTCCCTAGGTACTAAATCAAATGCAGATATCAAATCTACAAAGATTAAGAAGAGACTACCCCCTGCACGCTTACAGTCTTCCAGTACAACAATTGTAGTCTTAGTACTTGGTCCAGGGTCGACAACTTTTCCCTGAACCCAGCCTGGAGGGCGGACAGGACCTTCCTCTCTTCCATCCACGACTGCAATCTAAGAAGTAAGACTCGTGCAAAAACTTTCTGAGAAATGTCTATTAAACTTATGGGTCTGTAGTTAGTCGGGAGGAGTGGGGAGCCCTTTTTAAAAATCGGAATTATTTCCGCACCAAGCCAGCTTAGAGGAATCTTCATACCTTGCATAATTGAATTAAAAAGCATCCAAAGATATGGAGCCCAAATAGCAGGTTCACTTTTAAAGAGGTCTCCAGGTATCTTATCCAGACCTGGGGTTTTGCCCGGAGCTATTCTTGCTAGTGCGACCTTTATTTCTTTTATGCTTATACTCAGGTCCACATCTCCATCAGTCAAAGGAATTGAATCCCAATTAGCTGCAGGACAAACGACTGATGGGTCACAGCCATAAACAGAATCATCGCCGGGCAATCGCTCCTTAGCATACAGGGTTTCGAAGTGCTCCCGCCAAACCTGTTCGTCTAGGTTTGGTTCAACCACACTTTGGGGGGTGGTTGTACCAGAATTAGCAAGTCCCCAAAATATCCTCATGTCTCTGTCCCCTAAAGCAGTTTTAATTGTGGCCCAATTTTCTTCTTCCCACCTTTGCTTAGCTTCTTGTGTAACTGCTTTATAGTTTGCTCTTGCCGACCGTATTAAGAGGCAATCTTTGGCTTTAATGGATATTACTAGTGCCTTTTTAGCCTTACGGCAGAAAGTATTGTACCAAGGGTGGGAGGGCAACTTGTCCTGTTTCAAGATTTTATTTGGATAAAAAAATTCAAAAGTGACTTTTCCTAATTTGACATGATTCAATTGGGCCTGCTGTAAATCCATACCCTCCTTACTCAGGCTACATAAATTGGACTCATCTGTAAGAACCGGTAACAAGGCATCATATAAGCTGCCCAATCTGTCTTCTGATTCCATCGGTGCCACTCCTTTGTTGTCCCTTAATAGGAACACAAAAAATAGAATGCATGCCCAATTCACATAACATACATGCGATTTACATTAATGTAACCTGTAACGTCATTCTGTATCTGTAACAAGAAAAAACAGTGGAGAGTTTAAAACAACATGTGAGCCTTAGGCTGATAAACCTTGATTATCAAGTGAAACACCATACTGTGGAGGTGCTTAAGAATAAGTAAATTAAGTGATCACAATGTGTGTAAAAACCATTCTTGGTCCACCGCCTATGATTTCCTACATTGGCCGAAAAATGCCTATAGTCAAAAGGTGGCGGAACAACACATGACAAAACAAACATTTATACAAAATTACGTGCAATTTTTGGGGTATTATAAATACAATTCAATTTCATATCGTTTTGAGAATACCCTGGATTTTGGTGCTTAAAGCCCAAATCTGCATGTTCCTGTGAATAACGGACCTATTTTTCGATAAATATCGGCAGGGTGGCCCTGTCCATATTTATCACTAAGCACATATTTGCGATATGTGTGGTAACCAGTGGTGCTGGAATAATTTTTAAAGTTGGAGTGCTGTCCATTGATATCACCTGACTTTTGGTAATCAAGCATGGCGTTATTCATAAACCTATTGGAAAACCTCTGGAATGTTGTGACCTCCTCACACCTGCACCCCAGCAAGAGTGTAGCTCTGGAAAATTACACAATGGCCAAAACATTCAGCCAGAGAAAGGAATTGTATACACGTATAACGGGAACATTAGTAGGCCTCTTTATTGTTAATTCTCTATCTGAACTCAATCAGGGGTATAAGGGGGTGCTGCAACTTCCCGCGTACCCTTATTTCCAGCACCACTGAGGGTAAAAGCAATTACCGCACATATCACAATTACCACTGAGAGTAATTGCAGGTACCACACATTCCATAATTAACCCGGCCACTCGTAATGAGGGCCACAGGAGAATTCAGAAAAAAAGCAGTCAAACCTTTTCCACAGCTTTCAAGCTACAAAAAGCAAAACACAGTCCTCAAATCAAAGTCACACTTTCAGAAGCATTGTGGTGTATTTAAATATGAAAAGTATTAACTTCGAGCCTCAGGAGTATTCTTTAATTGTCTTAAGGACATGTTTTTCACCTGAAGTCACTTCATCCACTCTCAGTATTTAGATTTTGTCAATAACAAATCTAATTGGATTATTTCTCACATTTGAACCAACATTGACAAAGCCCATTGGTCTCCCCGTGTAGCTTCGCCAATGCAAACCTTTTGGCTATGCTTATACCTTTGGCTGATGCTGTTCACCATCACCAAAAAGCAAGAAAAAATGGTTATTGCTCATGTTGCTAAACACAGTATTTTGGTGGTAGTAAATTTTGCTGAAATATTTTTGTATCACAATATTTTTATTATCGATATTCTGACATACAACCAGGGTTGTGATTGGTTATGAAGGGGTGGGGGTGGTGCAGATCAGGGCATACAAATTCTCCCTACTTCCACGGATAGAGTAATTTCACAGATACACGCACATGCACTCATCACACACTTGGGCCCATTTCACTAACATACGCTCGATTACTCTATCAGCATTGAACCTGCGGAGAGAAAACTCCTAAACACCCTGTATCTACAGTAAGGTCAATGTGATCAGTTTGATACTGTCCTGAGTCATGATCTAAACAACAATAATCAAAATAGAGTACTCAATAAACAACAAGAAATAACCACCAACACTGTATTTAAAATAATGGTGCTTTATCTAAAATTAGTTCAAATGAAATTCAATCAAGCAAAATCATTATTCTCATAATTACCTATTCTAGCTAAATGTCATAAATGGGTCAGGACAGGTCTCTCAGTAGAAGTCTCCCGAGTCGCCGTCCTCACAGCATCGATCCTCACCAACGCAGGTTTGGGAAGAAGTGGCCTTAGACCCTCTCTAGGCTAACAATACTTATAGCAAATCTTACAAAATAACGCAACATAAAATGGTCTGAATATCCGTTAAACCGCTGAGCAGAGCGAGCAGGAAAGGATGTAGCATCGCTACATTTGGAAAACCTCCGCTCAGAAAAATCACAAAAATAAAAAGACGGAAGAAGGAAACTCGAGTTTTGCAAATGTTACTTTCGCGCACACATTTCCTCGGAACCACCACTGTAATCACAAAGTTCATTGTGGCTCTCTTGTCCTCCAAGGTTATTTGGACGCTTGCCTGGAGTCACTGTCATCACGGAAACTTTCAAAACTCCAGCAGAAGCCATAGTCAGGTGACTTTCAACCATGTTCAGCAAGGCCCTCTCATCAAAATTCGATCACTCGAGTGCAGGCTGTAAAAGGCAGCCATTTTGTCACAGGCCAAAACGGACCATCTTAATTAAAAGAGACAAAAACAACGTTACCACAGCATAGTGATTAAACAGTGTTAACCCCACTAATACCCTTATGTGTATGTAATTATCTAGCTCTTTTGCAACACAGTAAAGCATTAATACACGTTATTTCAAAAGCGTTTTGTGCTTTAAACAAATAGCACTTAGCAACATTCATTTAGTTAAACCTGCACATTATTATTAAGCAACATATATGCATTCCCACGTGTAGTTTCTCTTGTTAGTTGCGTTGATTAGTCAGAATTTTCACACAGAAACAAATAATTAATGATTACAAATTAGTATTTTAAGTCTCGACATATAGACAAAACTGGAGCTTAAAAACCCAATAAATTTTCAACAGAAAACTCTGCTCCAGCAATCCCCCCTTTGGTGATATTATCACCAAATAAACAACCCAAAAAAAAAAAATTTAGTCCCATTTTAGGAGAAATTGGAAATGTCTTTTTTCTCTTTTCACAACACTACACACCAGACTCCCTTTCATCATCCCTCTTCATTTCCAAGTAAACACTCTCCCTCAATTCTTCTAATTCTATTTCTTGTGGTTCTCTTTTTGACCTTTTATTTCTCTTTTCAATATTTCTTTTGATTAATTTCTTTTTCCTCCCCTGTTTTTACAACACAAACACACCAATCTTAGTATCAATAAAGCAACAATCACACTAGTCAAAGGAAACAATATCTTACCTATAATAGTACTACCTATTTTAGCAATAAAACTCTTAACAGCTATCACTTTATTAGCTAATTTAGTCCAGATACTTTCAGCTTCCAGTGGTACTAATTCTTCATGCAAATCAGTAATATTTTTGATATAGACCTTCAGGTCTTTGCTTTCGTCAGGAATGTAAGTGCAACAATGTTGTACCTTCAGCATTCCACAAACTCCACCCTCCTTGGCCAATAAAATATCAAGGGCAAGTCGATTTTGCATAGACATGGCACGTACGGCAATCATCTCCGTATTCACCAAAAGAAACCCTCCAGCGGTATTTGTCGATAAGCGATCCACCACTGTTGACAGTTTCCGAATTCCATATGCATTCAAAGAAATTCCCACTGCTGGAATTAAAGCTCCAAAAATATCACCTACAATTTCTGACCAAGTTTCTCTCTTAAAACGTGTTAGTAAATTAATATGTTCTACATCTTCTATTCTATCTATATGAAAGATCTTTGGAAAGACCAGGCCCACATAACACGTGCCATACCAATGGTCAGGCAACCTGTAATAAGCCTTGTTCCCATAAACATAATACACTCCTGGGAAAACTGGATCCTCTCCTCCCTTGAAACCCCATCCTGTTGCAATGAAGTATGTATCATGACACTCACTAGTCCCAACAAAATATGTATCATATTGGGATTTCTTTCTGGTAATGCATAATTTACCCTTCTGTGGTGCATCTAGAGCTAAAGTTGGACTAGCCCCATTTCTCAATTCTTTCCCCATCTCAATGTCCCAAATTGTCTCACTCATTTTATATTTCCCTGCCTTTTCATGCATACTCATTCTCCTTTCCTCCACCATGTTTAGGAAAGCCTTCTCCTCTTCTTTCAAACTGCAAGTTAAATTGTTTCTAAAAATGTAATCTAATGTTAATTCTTCTTTCTCTACAAAAATCTCACCAAAAATGTTAGCTTCTTTAGCTGGATTCAGCTTTTTATTCATTGGCAATTGCCCAAAAATGTTATCTTTGTTAGACATCTCATAATCTATTTTCCCTAGCAAATAAAAAACACTACTCAATACACTACATGAAATTCCATACGTAGCTGGTAAATGGTGATAAGTAACACCCTCTGAAACGGATGCAGGTAATTGCATACATACGTAGCAATCCCTAACTTCCATTGTCTTCACATATTCGTACAACAACTTTGAAAAAACATTGCTAGAAAAATCATTAATTGGCCTATCTTTATGTATGTAAGTGTTGCTAATTCTAGTTGGAACTACTTTATGCGAACTCTTCTCTGCATTAGTCACATTCTCAGTATGTATCTCAAATGTACCTATCGTAACTCTAAATGTAACTAATAAAGCTAATACACCCCATAATAGCATTAATAATCCAGTACAGCAGCAGCACATTCTACACCATCTTTTTAAGAAGGCACATCTACTTTGATTATTCTCTATGTTAGCCATTTTACTACTTTGACCGTGTCTTTTGACTTAGCCTCTATTATATCACTACTGGCACTTCTAGAACTTTGGATTACTTCAAACAGCTTAATTTCAGACTTTCTCTTTTCACTTTTCTCCAAGTGACTCCTTTAGTTCACTCAATTTGGATATTCATCATTCTTCACTTCAACTTCTTCGACATCAAATTGTATTAGATCTCCAACATCATCCTCAGTATCCGACTTTTCTCCAATGTCAGTCAAGATTACTTTCAGGATTTCACCTGTTTCCTCCTCAACCACTCCTCGTACGGTCTCCTCTGGATTACCTTGACTTTCTGCCTCTTCACCTTCAGACAGTGCCACATACGTCCATTCCGGCGACCTATACTTCTGGTCAGGTTTTCTTATCCTTTTGATCTCCTCTGGTTCTTTCGACTCTTTTCTTTTTTCACCTTTTGCTGGATTCTGACTCGACACCTCATTCACTTGTTCAGCTTTCGAGGTATTTGCTCGTGTCAATCTATATCTCAGCCTCTTTACTCTGTTGTTAGGCCAAAGATCTCCTCTTATAACCTTTTTTGGTCTTGTTTCTTTATTATTTCTTTCTCCAATCCAAGTTCTCTTCCTCAGAACTCGACCCTCTGATTTCTCATTCTCACTTTCATCCGATTCTGTTTCAAATGCCTCTTGTTCTTCAGCAGTTTTCTTTCGCTCCACAGTCTTTTCCACCACTGTTTGAGACTTCCCTATTTCTGTCCCTCCTCGGGTCTCCAACACGCAATCTTCTTGCTGTCTACTTGTCCCTTCACCTAGCTTATCAAGAATGTTCCCTACACCTCCTCGGGGGTCTTCCGCAATCTGTCCCTCTCTATCTTCTTCTGACCCTGCTTCTTCAGGTATAATCTCAAGTGGTTTTTCAATCTCCTCATCTGATTCAGGAGTAGTCTCTGTGGAACTGCTCTTTTCTCTTCTTTCTTCTCCACTGCCTGTTGGAACTTCAGGCTCTCTTACAGAATCTGATCTCCCTTCTGAGACTCTCAATGGTTCTCTTGAAGCTTCTCCTGGAAAGAAAGAATCACCTGACTCTCTTTCTCTTTCAGTTCTTTCAGAATTCCGATTCTTTCTCACTGGTTCTGTTTCTTCATCATCACTGGAATCTGACTCTTCAAAATACTCCTTACCAGTCCCATCTTTTGGATTAGGAACTCTCAGAGTATGACTTGCATGCACCCAGTTTTCCACACCAGCACACTTTACTGCAGTTGTCGTAGTCAGAATAACTTGTCTTGGCCTTCCCCACCTTGGAACCAAGCAATTTCTTCTTCTGTGCACTTTAATCCTCACCCAGTCCCCTGGACTCAGATCATGAGCTTGTTTCTTCTCAAGTGTGGTAGCGTCTTCTCCAACCTGGTGAAACACAGAATGAACTGCGTCAGCCAGGCCTTTACAGTAATCCAAAATCATGTCATCAGTTATTGTCATCAACTTATTGACAGGCACAAATGCATGTCGCATTGCGCGTCCCATCAAAATCTCATGTGGACTCAAACCAGTAGTTCTATCTGGAGTAGATCTAATAGTCATTAGCACTAGAGGCAAGACATCAGGCCATTTCATTCCAGTGGCTAAACACATCTTACCAATCCTGTTCTTGATTGTGCCATTCATCTGCTCCACAACGCCAGAAGCCTCTGGTCTGTATGCACAATGTAGCTTCTGCTGTATGCTCAACGCTTCACAAATCAAACTCATGAGCTCATTATAGAAGTGTCCACCTCTATCAGACTCAATCGTTACTGGAAACCCGTACCTAGGAATCAACTCTCTTAACAGTAACTTTGCCACTGTTATTCCATCATTTCTCCTAGTCGGATAGGCCTCCACCCACCTTGAGAACAAGCAGACTACCACTAGAACATACCTCAATCTGTTCACTTGGGGCATTTCAATGAAATCAATCTGCATTCTCGTAAAAGGACCACCTTCTCTGCCTATCGTTCCCAAACTCACCACTGTCTTTTTCCCAGTGTTAAATTGCTGGCAAATCAAACATCTTTGACAGATGCTTTCTGCAATCGTCCTGAACTTTGCATTATACCAAGTCTGCTTAAAAGACCTGATCATCGCATCCCTTCCCAAATGTCCCTGGCCATGATACATTCTTGCCATTGTCGACAGCATAGAGTTAGGCATGACTGGTCTACCATCTCTATAGATCCAAACATGATCTGTTTCTCTTGGGGCACAACCTGCCTTGATCCAGTCTTTCTTTTCTTCCTTTCCTGCCTCATCCTGCAACTGTTTCACCTCATCCCACGTCTCTAGGACATTAGTAAACATCACAGAACAAAAAGACATTTCCCCTTCTCGTTCCCTAATAATCGAGTGATTATTTTTAGCACAATACTGTGCAATGTCGTTTGCGAAACGATTTCCAAGTGTTACAAAATCATCTCCTTGTCCATGAGCAGCACATTTTACAACTGCTAATTCTTTAGGCAGCTGTATCGCCTCAAGTAATTTTCCAATCACTTCAGCATTCTTTATTGGAGTCCCACTCGACGTCAAGAAACCTCTCTGTAGCCAAAGCTGGCCAAAATCATGCACAACTCCAAATCCATACTGACTATCAGTCATCACAGTCACTCTCAGATCTTTCCCAATTTTGCAAGCTTTCGTCAATGCCACCAATTCAGCAACTTGTGCAGATTTCACTCCTTTCAATGGTGAAGCTTCCATAAATTCTGAAACCTTGCACACTGCATATGCTGCACTCAGCACACCCTCATCATTCCTCAGACATGATCCATCCACAAACAGCACATGGTCACTTTCAGGCAATGGAAGATCTCTTATGTCTGGTCTCGGTTTTGTACAGTAGTCAAGCACATCTAAACAATTGTGATCATCTTCTGTCTTTATACCCACACTTTCAATATCTGGCAACAATGTTGCTGGATTCACATTCACACATCTCTCAAGAGTCACGTTTGATGCTCCCAGAATGACTTTCTCATATTTAGTCAGCCGACTATGTGACATGTACTGAGTTCTGCTTCTTGTCAAAAGAATTGCCACATTATGAGGTACGAATACCCTTACAGGATATCCCATTATGATTCCCTCACTCTGTTCCAGACTTCTGCATGTTGCAGCTACAGATTTCAAACAACCTGGTAAACCTACAGCTACAGGGTCAAGTGTTGATGAGAAGTACGCAATAGGCCTCCTCAGTTGTCCATGCTTCTGGATTAACACTGAAAGTGCACATCCATTTCTCTCACTGCAGTACAACTCAAACTCTTTTTCATAGTCTGGCATACCCAAAGCAGGGGCTTCACACATTCTGCTCTTCAGCTCCTCAAATGCTGCCATTTGTTCTCCATCTAGTTCCAATGGGTCTTTTACCTCACTCTTTGTCAGCTTAATCAGTGGTCTTGCTATCAGAGAGAAGTTACTAATCCACTGACAACAATAACCCACCATCCCCAGAAACATCCTCACTTCCCTCTGGGTCCTTGGGGCCTTCATTCCCCTGATAATTTTGATCCTGTCATCAGTCACCTTTCTCAGACCCTTTTCAATATTGTGTCCAAGATAATGCACCTCTTTCTTGCAAAATTGCAATTTGGCTGGAGATACTTTTAACCCTCCATCTGCCAGATGATTCAGTAAAGCTATAGTATCTATTTCACAAGCTTCACGTGTCTTTGATGCCACAAGTAGGTCATCAATATACTGCACTAGTACTGAGTTTTCAGGCATGATCAAACTCTCCAATGATTTTTTCAACAACTGATTGAATATCGAAGGACTCTCAGTGTACCCCTGTGGGATTCGACACCATGCCAAAATACGCTGGCCAAACCTAAATGCAAAAATCGGCTGGCTGTCACGATGCAATGGTATCGAGAAGAAAGCATGACACAAATCAATCACTGTGTACCACTCAGCATCATGTGGAATCTGATACAAAATCACTGACGGATTTGGCACAATAGGACAACATGCCACCACAATTTTGTTAATTTTTCTCAAATCTTGTACAATCCTGAACTTCCCATTAGGTTTCTTTAGCCCCATTATCGGTGAATTACACGGGCTACTCAGTAGTTCTCTCAAAACTCCTTGCTGAATCATTTTCTCAATCATAGGAGTTATTCCTTCAATTATTTCAGGTGTCATTTTGTACTGAGGAATGTTAGGATAAGTAATTCCCTCTTTCACTGAAATTTTCACAGGATCTACATTATTCATCAATCCCACATCCTCTCCAGTAAAATCCCAAACTGTCTTTTTCACTGTGTCTCTCAGCTCTTGAGGCAAATCCTCTGGTTTAAACTCAGCATATGTACCAACCATCTCACTCTCTCTATTATCTAGAGTCATCCGGTACAAAACATCCTCATCTGGTGTTTCAAAAGCTATTCCATCCGGAGTACAAAAAATTGTACAATTCATCTTGCATAGCAGGTCCCTGCCTAACAAGTTCACTGGACTAGTGTCACAGACCACAAATCTGTGCATGTCTGAAAATTTCCCTATTCTTACCCTTACTGGTTCAGTAAGACGTGTCTTGATTTGTGTATTGGCTACACCCACTACTTGGATTGCTTCATCCGAGAGAGGAAGATTTCTAATATCTGCTGACCTGACAGTTGATCTTGTCGCACCTGTGTCTACTAAAAAAGTAACACTTTCTTCATTTATTTTCCCATCTACAAATGGTCCTGCCTTGTCTATTTCTAGAGTTGCACCAAGTATGCACTCTTCCTCCTCTCCTCGGCACCGTCAATAATCACCTTCAGACTCACTCCCTTCATTCTTTACCAAATACTGTTGTACCTGGTTAGAACGCCTTGGTTTGTTTACCTGCTCATCATTGTAGAATCCTGAATCCTGATTGTACTTTTGTGACCCTCTATTCTGCGGCAAGGGCGGTTTTGGCGCTTGGCTCTGCTGTCTCACAACCTTCTGTTGTTGCTGCTGTTGATTATTTCCCTCGTTCTGCACCTTTTGATTTAAGGGTTTACTCTCGTTATTCGCTACTGGTGGATTGGTACACTCGGATCTCCAATGTCCCAATTGGCCACAGTTGTGACAAGGGAACTTTTTCTTAGCTTCCTCAAGATTCCCCTTTCCTTTCCCTGCATATCTGGGCCTATTCCCTGAATTATTTGCCTGTTCCACCAACTGTGCTTCTTGTCTTTCCGCAACCTTCACTTGTGCCCACATTGCCTTTTCTTTCAGCTTTCTTTGTTTTGCTTCAATTTCATCACTGACGTACTTTGCATGTCTGAGAATCTCATCTATTTTCTTACTCTGCCAGTCCACTGTATGCTCACGAATTCTCTCACTAATCTCAGGTCTCAGGCCATATACAAATCTGTATACAAAATGACTCAAATCCTTGTCACCCAGGTGCTCATCCCCACTGAATTGTTTAAAAGCCAGTATCAGCCTCTCATAAAAAGCATGAACTGATTCTTTTGCCTCCTGATGTGTTCGATCTATCTTAACCCAGTCTGTCTCTTTTGGAGGTACTTTACTTTTCAGGTATACAATCACCTGATCATACTTCCTCATTACCTCTGGATCTGGTGCTCCTGTTCTCTGATCTCTTGGATATTCCTCAGTAGGCCAACTTACAACTATTTTACACTCAGCCCACAAGTCTGCTGGAACAATTATATCAAACAGACTATTCAGGTCAATCCACAGCACTTTTGACAATTTCACAAACCTGTCTACCTGCCTATACCACTCGACAGGCTTTTCTCTCAGTCGAGGGAAATCATTTGTAAATGATAAAATATCCTGTCTGGTCCATGGAACATGTACATATCCTCCTCCAGGTATTTCTCTCATAGGATAAGCATCCACTGTTTTCTCTTTTTCTCTCACAGGAAATGCTGAATAAGTCCTGTCCACTGATTCTTCCCTTTTCTTATACCACCTATCCTTCCATTTTTCTACATCACCCCATTTTCGCAATAATGCAATCATTTCCTTAATCTGTCCTGTTCTACCAGCACCATTCAGATTTTCAATATCTTTGTCCGTGAAATCCATCCTGTAAGACTTCTGCAATGCTTTCACCTTATCAATGTCAACTCCTTGTTCATTCGCTATTGCTCTTAACCTGTCATGTGTATTTTTAGCTCTCCAGGTGATGTTTTTGCACATGAATAATAATTATCCATCATGATGGTTTTTGAGTATGTCTGTAGAAATTGTCCCTGCAACAAGCTTCTCCAATTCAATGCGTAACCTGGCTACATCAATTGCCTGTGAATCTTTATCCTTCTTTTGAAGAGCTTTCAACCAATCATTCAAATCTTCAGCTGTTATTTCTGTAGACTTTTTCACTGCACCCACTTTCTCTGGCATTCTTTGTGGTTCCAAAATCGGCATCCCTGAACAACTAGTATCACTAGTATCCAATCTTGAATTAGACTGTACCTCTAATCCTCCACTACATGTGTCATGTCTGGATTGTCTCAAGTCACTACTTTCTGTCCTTTTTCCTGACTCTCCTGAGGGACCGGCCAAACTTGTTATCTTATTCCCAACATATGGAACCACCAAACCATTTTCGCCCGTCCTCTGCTTATCAAAAATAGGCATAACCGGACCTATGGTTACAGGCACCGTAACAGCTTCTAGATTCTTCGTCAGTTCTCTAATCTTTTCAGTCAGTTCAGATGTAGTTCTGGCTAATTCTCTCGTATTCTCGTCACCACATCGACTCTCTCTCTCTCTTTCTCTGAAAGAGCTACCACTTTTTAAATCAGGTGTCACAACTTCTGTCTCAATGATACGCAAAGTATCTCTTATTGGAGTAGCAACTGGTGTGCTCTCTTCTGGCTCTGGTCTATATGGAGGTGGTCTCTTGTAAATCATGTCATCCAAGACCTCATCCTCATAATCATTAACTCTATACCTTTTTACTTCTGCTTCAGGTACCCCTCTTGTTTCCTTTCTTTCTTCCTTCTCTTCAATCGCCCTCATAGGATATAATCCTTCTGTCATACTAGCATCTCGCCATCTCCTCATTCGATCATGATGAGTTTCACGATCATATTTCCTCCCAAACATATACCTATAGTTGCCTCCAGACCTCTGTTTTTCTCGCTCATGTACTTCATCTTCCCATTCCACCAATGCCTCAAACTGTGTCGGCCTTGGTCTTGGGTCAAGACACAACATCTTTTCCCGTAAATTTCTCAACACGGCCATATTAAATGAACCATGTTCCGGGAAAGCCAAAACACCATCCTCTCTAGTGTACCTAACCCAATTGTCCAACCATATACAGGTATGATACCCATATTTTGAAGCCATGAAGGATGCAGGCGTTTTCGTTGGAGGTAACAATTCACCTTCTCTTGTTTTAATGTCCTTATCCTTGTCGAACCATCTTTTTAATTTACCGAACAAGGATTTCTTCTTTTTCTCTTCTTGGTAATACATTTTAGCGTTTACCAAAACTTTCTAATCCCTTCCGTAATACAACTGTACGATACAATCTTTCATCCAATAACAGCGCGACTCACACCAACGCACCAATCCTGGAGCGTCTACGTCACCCTGTACTCCTTCCAATCCCTGCGCGGCTCACACCAACGCACCAATCCCAGCGCGAACCCTGTTCTGATCCACTACCCAATCAGAGCGCGGTCTCTATGACGTCAGCAGCCGCTGACTGCAGCTTCTGCTCTGTCTCCTGTTACTCGTCTACCCCTCCTTTACAAAACTTCTCAGTAGACTTCGTGTCAAATTCTACAAAATCTATTAGTTACAACATATAAACATCTCCATTGTCTGCTTCACTAACCACAGAATAGTAAAGAAAATCTATTTCACAAGAATCCCGTCTTTCCCTGAAACAGCACTCACTTCTGCTCCACTACGGAATTAATACTCTTGTTGACACAGTAGCACATCCCTCTACTCTGCCCTTCTAACATGCATCCATTAACTGTTTCCTCTAGGACTTCTCCAAAGAGTTTTACAATCAACTAAATGCTCATACATTCACGCACATTCATTCAAGAAAATATAGTACATACACACAGAATCCTGCTTTTTCCGAGAACAGCAAACAGTCGGCTCTACTACAGAATTATAACACACGTTAACCAAGCAGTGTTTACCTCTGCCTAGTCCTTCAAACAAGCTCAGAGAATACCTATTACTTCTCCAGCGGTAAGCTTTAACGGCAAACCTTACGGATCCCTGGGACTTAAGACCAGAGTTTCACAGATAACCTTCGCTACCATACGCACTCCTTTTATACTGAAAATATGTCCCTAATAGTAACACACAACGATGTCACTGATTCCGAACCCAGACAATGTGACGCGCAACTTCAATTGTCACACGTTTCTCCTGCATACATACAGGACCAACAATCCCGTTTTTCCCGAGAGCAGTATATACTTCCCTCTGCCCTACTACGGAACTGCTACCAGCTCCCAAGTTCCAGAAGCACTACATATAACTCAACATGACGACTTCAACATATAGTATTAGTACATATACCAACATCAATCAATAATCAATGAATCAAAAAGCCAATATACAAACAATCTAATCAGATCAAGACAATAATCAAAACCATCAAATTCTGCTACCAGGAAATTGGTGCAGATCAGGGCATGCAAATTCTCCCTACTTCCACGGATAGAGTAATTTCACAGATACACGCACATGCACTCATCACACACTTGGGCCCATTTCACTAACATACGCTCGATTACTCTATCAGCATTGAACCTGCGGAGAGAAAACTCCTAAACACCCTGTATCTACAGTAAGGTCAATGTGATCAGTTTGATACTGTCCTGAGTCATGATCTAAACAACAATAATCAAAATAGAGTACTCAATAAACAACAAGAAATAACCACCAACACTGTATTTAAAATAATGGTGCTTTATCTAAAATTAGTTCAAATGAAATTCAATCAAGCAAAATCATTATTCTCATAATTACCTATTCTAGCTAAATGTCATAAATGGGTCAGGACAGGTCTCTCAGTAGAAGTCTCCCGAGTCGCCGTCCTCACAGCATCGATCCTCACCAACGCAGGTTTGGGAAGAAGTGGCCTTAGACCCTCTCTAGGCTAACAATACTTATAGCAAATCTTACAAAATAATGCAACATAAAATGTTCTGAATATCCGTTAAACCGCTGAGCAGAGCGAGCAGGAAAGGATGTAGCATCGCTACATTTGGAAAACCTCCGCTCAGAAAAATCACAAAAATAAAAAGACGGAAGAAGGAAACTCGAGTTTTGCAAATGTTACTTTCGCGCACACATTTCCTCGGAACCACCACTGTAATCACAAAGTTCATTGTGGCTCTCTTGTCCTCCAAGGTTATTTGAACGCTTGCCTGGAGTCACTGTCATCACGGAAACTTTCAAAACTCCAGCAGAAGCCATAGTCAGGTGACTTTCAACCATGTTCAGCAAGGCCCTCTCATCAAAATTCGATCACTCGAGTGCAGGCTGTAAAAGGCAGCCATTTTGTCACAGGCCAAAACGGACCATCTTAATTAAAAGAGACAAAAACAACGTTACCACAGCATAGTGATTAAACAGTGTTAACCCCACTAATACCCTTATGTGTATGTAATTATCTAGCTCTTTTGCAACACAGTAAAGCATTAATACACGTTATTTCAAAAGCGTTTTGTGCTTTAAACAAATAGCACTTAGCAACATTCATTTAGTTAAACCTGCACATTATTATTAAGCAACATATATGCATTCCCACGTGTAGTTTCTCTTGTTAGTTGCGTTGATTAGTAAGAATTTTCACACAGAAACAAATAATTAATGATTACAAATTAGTATTTTAAGTCTCGACATATAGACAAAACTGGAGCTTAAAAACCCAATAAATTTTCAACAGAAAACTCTGCTCCAGCAGGGGCTACAAAATATGGCAAGGAGGGAGCTTTGATTGTCCCTGATAGAAAACAGAGAGATTGTGATGACTCCTTAATATGCAACTTTGTTATTTATGTCCTAGTATCTTGTTGGGGGTCAAAGAAGGGCAACCACAATGCCCCAATCTCTTCATCCACTCAATTTAAATAAAGAATCACAAACTGGATATTTCTACTGTGAAATCATGTACTTTCAAAAGGGACTACTAAACATAAAAGCAATGTTTGAAATGTTAAATATGTTTATACTTGCCAAAAGGCCCAGAGTCTAATGCACCATCTTCAGCGACTCCTGGTATTTAACTCAAAAGGAGATTGTGTTTTGGGACTTTTAGTTTCACGTTTAAAATGCTAGTTATTAGTTCTGTTTAGATTTATTAGACAGCTTCCCCACAGGCCCCAATGAAATGATTCAGCCTGCCGGTAGCATTTAGCGGCTTATGGAATACATTTGAGAGAAAATACTTTTTCCTTTTTGGGGGTCCCTGGTGATATCATTTTACATAAGGCAGGCAGAGCATTACAAAGTTTGTAAACCACTAACCTCGAGGTTGCAAAATATAAAGAGGAAAACTTAAGGTGGCCAGGTAAGACGCACTGTAAGCTGCAGAATGAGCACAGAGAGGGGGAGCAGTCCTGCTGGCTGGAGGCGGGAAGGTTCTAGAGAGCTGTAGAGTGGTCGGTGTCGTTTTCATAATGAAAGTGTCCACAAGCGGCACTTCAAGGGGCCTCTTTATTTCCTGTCTAAGCCTCGTTGACGCTTTGAAACCACTTCAAAGGGGCCCCACCAGCCACACACCTTCCCATAAGAGAAAGTGACAACCAACTCTGCAGACTCATCGAGATCTCGTCTTCAGAAGTGACACTTCCAGGAGGAAACCAGCTTCAAGGATCTGAGAGCTTATACAATAAACACAGCAATGTGATGTCACGGAGGGGCTCAGAACATGTGCAAGGTAATGCTGAACCAGTCTGGTGCCTATTATCTCTGTAAGAGAGAAGGAGCTGAGAATTTATGTACAGTGGTAAAAATGAATGATGCGGCAGAAGACATCTTTAGTGTATCTCCGGTGGTATGTCAGCAAGGAGATTTCTAAATCTCGCGCTACTGAATACCAAAATGTCATGAAGGCAAATATTTGCCTTTGTGACATTATGGTATTAAAATTAAATGTAAAAATCTACATGGTGGCATGCATGCATCTAATGCAGGTGAGGCCATGGGTTGCAGGGGGTTTACCTGACTGTTGGGGGTAGCGGAGAGTATGCCTCTGTGGCTGAAAAAAGGTCTACCCACCCTATTTAAAAATCCCCTACAGCTTGGCCGAAAGCGTTAAGGAGAAACTGATCCCGCCAATACTGTGGAGGCACTTTAGCAAAAACCTCAATTTTTCGTCCTGCTGAAGCTGACTCCCATGTGTAGGTGGCAGCCTTATTGCTGCAAAAAAAAAAAAAACTCAATGGCCCGATGCACAGAAAGTGTTCTTTGAATTAGAATTCTAAAAATATATATCTACATTTTGATGTAGAAGTGACATTTATAATTCTACGCCAATCTTTCAAACAAAGGGACAAGTGCATGCATTTGATGGAGGTTACGTTTGCTTTGCTAACTCCTGTACTACAAAATTTGGGAAAGTACGCATAATTGGGGAGGTGCTTATTTACTATTCTAACTCCAATCCTACAAACATTGGGTTAAGTGCACGTTGTCGGGGTTAGGGGTGCATATTTACTATTTTAATTCCAGGTCTAAACAAACATTTGCAATGCAATAGATCTTGCAATTGCGAGAGTTTAAGCTATTGGCGTTATAAATGACAATGCCTTTTATTTATATTTTTTGATAATTAACACATAAATAAAAGGCATTTACAATGCCAATCGCTCAAACTCTTGTAATTGCGAGACCTATTCAAAGAAGTGGCTGCCATTGTCCCTGGCAGCTTAGAAAGTGAAGGTGCACATTACGCGCTGAATGTTGCAGGAAAGCATGTCATGACTGCAGTAGAAAAACTATTTAAAGAAAATAGTGCTTACAGACTAAAAGAGACTCACTGTGTAACAACCGAAGTAAAAGGGTCAGTCCTCATGGGAGGTTACGAATGAAGGCAAGGCGATACTAAGGAGGGACTAACAAGCCTACTCACAAATCAGAAGCCAGCATTTACGAAAGACAATGACACAAGCCAATGACAAATATGGGCAGAGAGTGGACGGGCTTCTATTCCATACTCCAATACAGCATGGCTCTCAGAGCAGCACATGCGCTGCCTAGGCTCGACCTAAACAGGGCCTTAGCTATCAGTTGTGCAGCACGAACAGTGGCACCCGGACACCGGGTTTTGGGAAGGGTGAGTTGCCTACCCAATTATGGCTGTCGAGTAAACAAGGCTCCCTTGCTCTAATACTATTTCTATAGCATTCTTAGTCACCATTGTCAGCACAACATAAGGTTACACATTTAATTAAAATGTGATCTTATGGAGTTTTATGCCGCTTACAAAGAGCACCTGGTCCCGCGGTTGGGTGCCCTCTACGCTGAAGCGGTCACCAGGGGCTCCTTCCCTCCGGAAGCCGACATAGCCATGATTGTGGTCCTGCCTAAGTCTACGCCGCCTACTTGTGATCGGTCGGCCTATCGGCCAATCTCTCTTATCAACACTGACATCAAGCTTTACGCAGCGGTCCTGGCCCAGAGGCTCCGGCCCTTCTTGTCGTCCTTGGTGCATCCGGACCAGTGCGGCTTTATGCTGGACCGGGGCACTCGTCATTGCCTTCGTCGCCTTCATGTGGCCCTGGCCCATCGCCAGTGCATATCTCCCTACCTTGCCCTCCTGCTCGCCGATTTTGAGAAAGCTTTCGATTCGGTTGGGTGGTCTTACTTGTTCGACGTCCTGGCCCACATGGGTTTCGGTCCCAAGTTTGTTGGAATGGTACGGGTCATTTACGCGCACCCCCGTGCCAGAGTGCTGGTCAATGGTGCACTGTCGAGACCGTTTCGGATCGGCCGAGGAACGCGGCAGGGATGTCCGCTTTCGCCCCTCCTTTTTGCACTTGCAATGGAGCCCCTCGCTGCCTTGATCCGAGCGGACCCTCTCCTTCGGGGCTGGGAATGGCCGGGTCTCGAGCCGGAGAGAATAGCCCTCTACGCGGACGATGTCCTGCTGTACCTTAGTGACCCGCCGCGCTCGGGGCCGCGCGCACTCCAAATCTTGGGCCGCTTTGGCCGCGCGTCTTGCCTCTACCTAAACCCGCGTAAATCGGTCCTTGTGCCCCTGCACCCCTCCCGGGAGTGCTTTGATTGGCAGGACTCTATTCCCCTCCGCCGGTTGTCTTTCAGGTACCTGGGCATCTGGGTTTCTCTTCTCCCGGAATTGAGCTGGGCTCTTAATGTGACCCCCCTGGTCAAGAAAGTCAAGATAGACCTGGCGCGATGGCAAGTGCTCCCGCTCAATCCGCTGGGGCGGGTGGCGCTATACAAAATGATGATTCTCCCCCGGTTCCTTTATGTATTGCAGAATGTCCCCGTTTCCTTCCCGCGGCCTTGGTTTCGCGAGCTAGATGGGTTGGCGACCAGATTTCTTTGGGGTGGCTGGAGACCGCGGCTGGCCCTGTCGGTCTGTCGCCTGCCTACCCTTGATGGAGGGCTAGGCATGACCAATCTCTACCTCTACTACCTGGCCACCCGCCTTCTGGTCGTTCATGACTGGTTCGGGGGAGGATGGTCTGACCCGGCCTATAGAGTGGAGTTAGATGCCCTGGGTTTCTCCCGTCTACAAGACCGCCTGTATGGGGCCCCCATCCCCACCTCCTGTCCCGACATCACCAAGGCGGTCTTCCTGGCTTGGAGAGCGGGGCTCCGCCATACCCGGTGGACTGGGAGGCTGACCCGCGCCACCCCTCTCTGGCATGGGACATGGATGCGGGAGGTTGCGGACCTGGATGGTTTTAAATCTTGGGATCTACTCGGCATCTCCCAACTGGGGGACGTCTGGTGGGGGGGTCGCATGTGCTCATTCTTGGAATTACAGGCGCGCTTCTCCCTCCACTCATCTCAATTTTACAGATACCTCCAGCTGCGACATGCCATACGCACCTACACCCCACTAGATATTAGACTGCCAGACCACAGCCCCCCGGAGGCTCAGGTCCTGTTGGGTAACCTGGGAAGGGGGGGTATCTCCAGGATACACCGTTCCCTTGTCAATAATACCCCCCCCCCACGCCCCGGGAGGGCCTGAGGGAGACCTGGGAGGAGTGGGTGGGTCCCCTGGACGAAGTCGACTGGCGAGATGCCCTCATGGCCCCCAGGCTGGTGACGGCCTCTGCTAAACTGAGGATTATTCAAATGTATTACCTCCACACTGCCTATCTTACACCGGCTCGTCTGCACTGAGCGGGCCTCTCGGTTGACGCAGCTTGCCCCCGTTGCGGCTTTGCCCCAGTGGACTTTATCCACATGGTGTGGTCTTGCCCGGACTTGGGAGGCTATTGGAGTGGAATAGAAGCGGACCTCACGGAAGTTTTGGGGTGGGCGGTGCCACATAACCCTCGACACAGCCTACTGGGTATCACAGATGGCCTAGACGGCACGCGCGCAGAGAAGCTATTTCTTATGACGGCACTCATGGTGGCGAAGCGAGACATTGCAGCAGCCTGGAAGAACCCACAGCCGCCTAGCTTGGCCAAATGGAGTGCTGGGGTGGACTGGTGCGCGGCACAGGAGCGGGCTCTCTACCAGGCGAGGGGCTGTCTTAAGAAGTATCGTAGGGTCTGGGGGAAATGGCTGGGAAATGTATTGTGAACATGCTGTTTGGGGGGGTGCGGGGGGAGAGTTTGGGGGGTGGGTGGTGAGATGGAATAGTCCTGAGCTGTGTGGTTGTAAGCCGGTGGTTCGACAGGCTCATTGTTTTTTCTGTTGTGTCACTTAAAACAATAAAAATGTGTTTATCAAAACACATTTGATCTTATCCTAAAACTGAATATTTTCTTATGTTTTTCAAGCTGCCCACTTTAATTATCTGCACTTCCATGAATGCAAATTGATTTGCACCAATAAACGTGCATTCTGCTATCCCTTACAATTTGTGTGACTATCTTTATTCCTGCGCCCAAACTTGTTTGCGATTTGCGCAATACTCCCTTGTAATTTGAACCACTATGAATAAGAAAAAATGCTGTGTTTACTTGACCACTTGCAATGTAGCGTATAAATCATGAAAGTATTTGAACTTGAAGCACAAACATTTTTTGCGAGTCAGAAGAACCGCGAGTTATCTCAACACTCTAACAGTGTTTGTAATGATAATGAATATGTCGACTCGTCTGCAGCTTCTTACATTGCAGTATTATTTAACCGTAAAGCTTGGCGATGCCAACCTCGTCATTCAACTGGTTCCCGATCTATGTGTATTTACAGAACGAATCAAGAAGCACATTTCCCATCTTTCAGTACATTAGTCTGAAAGTGTTTAGGTAAAGAAATGTATGTATTAAACATATAACATTTATGATTCCTATTTGAAATACGTAATTCTTCCATAAGGCAGTGGAGAATGGCATGTATACGTGTGAAATATCATACTATCGTTTGTATACTTGTAATGGGGCCAGGTGTAATGTGAGTGATCAAGTAATTCTTAGCTTTTTAAGCGTTCTACTTCCTTTCTTTGAACAACCAAAATAAATGTGCAGAGTTAATGAGCACACACAGCGGAGGCATGCAGCCACAACAGCCAACAGAAGTGTTAAAATAGAAGCTTATTTGTAAACAAACCAACAACAAATGGAGAGCCACCGAGTACTCCTTGAGGGAAGATAAATATCTGCTGCTGAGGAGAGCAACTGATTCTTTTTACGATGTTTAAGTAGACTAGCTTCATTTGTGTTTTTCTCTGTTAAACTAATGTTCGCAGTGCATGAGATCCCCTACTGCCCCCTTAGCCAGGATGAGCAGTGCCCTCTTGGACGCCATGATGGTGAAAGTCCTGGAGAACTTTTACCGCAGACAAAAGAAGCGTGCCCACAGCCACTGCAGACCGCAACACAGACCAGGGAAACAAGCCAGGTACTGCAAAAAAGACATGATAATGAAAAAATAGAGTGTGGCGAGCCTTGACAGAGAAAAGAAAGGCGCGGCTCGCCAAAACTCTATTTATTCAATATTGTAACTTTTTCGTAAGCAGCGCAGCACGCCGCTTGTGCCGCACTGCTTACGAAAAGTGTATACAATTGAAAAAATAGAGTTTGGCCAGCTGGGCAACAGAAAAGAAAAGCGCAATGGCAACGAGAAGCAAGCTGCCCCAGAGCCTAAAAACAAATAAATATTTGGGGCTCAATAAAGAAAAAGTACACGTACCGTGTAACAACCAGGTACAGGGGCCAGTAGCCATGGGAGGATACAAATGGCAACATGGTCGTACTATGGAGGGACTAACAAGCCTAGTAAGGAATCAAACGCCAGCTTTTATGAAGGACAAAGACACAAGCCAATGAAAAATATGGGCGGGACTTCTCCTCCATACTCTACCCCATACTCTACCTACAACAGATCGCCAGAGCGGCACTTGCGCGCTGGCTCAGGCGCCACCTAAAAATGGGGTAAGGGCATATATTTGGGTGTCACAATTGCAATTCCAACTCCCATTCCACTACCACGGGTATATTTGAATATGCCATATTTACTATTTTAACTCCAATCCTACAAACATTGGATGAGTGCATTTATATGACAGTGTCAAATATACTGTTGTATCTCGATTTACAGTGAGAATTTGAGTTCATTCTGAGTGGAAATATTATATCACATATAAGATTACTGTGAGGAAGAACAGAGAAAGTTTTTAAATATTATGTTTCTTCTGAATCAGTTCATGTTTGTGTGGCTCTCATGTATCACTGGTAAAGCAACCTACCGTATCGTTTTTACTAAAATCAATAAAATGTTCCTATTAAAAAAATATACATTGTGCTTCTACGGGCCATTATGTTGACAATAATGTTTGCTCTATGTTGTTTCATTTGTGAATTTATGGATCAAAAACATCTGCATTATGTTAACTTTATATCACAAGGGATTGTATTTTGGGTTATTTGCATTGACTTCGGCATATGCATATTGATTCCAACAAAGATTTTCATTACATAAATCAATTAAGTACATTTCTATTTGTAACTCAGGAAACCATAAAACTGTAAATAGACTAATTGAAATCTTGTATTGTGAATGTATAGTCTTGTTTCATTGGCGAAGCTTGATCAATATCATTGTGTCGCTCCATGAGACTACAGTCTGGCTTTTATGTTTTGTATACGGTGATTGTTTTGTATCATTTATTCTTCACAGGGGATTGGGCCTGTACTTGAGAAAGACTGAATAGTCAAAACACATTGTCGTTGACATTGTGAATGAATACGAGCTCTCACTGTGAAGGAGTGCCTTATTGTATTTCTTTAATCTTCATATGTGACGGGTTCCAGAGCCCGTGAATGTCACTGGTGTTTTTCTTTTGGAAGAGATAGGCTGGAATTGTAGGAGGTGTAGCTGAGATCTATAGGAGGAAACAGCAATAAAAAGTTGATTTGCCTGCAGTATGGTGGTTTGTGGTTCCTTTGTGGCGGAAGCGAGCGCTAACAACGCTGTGAGCTGACGAAGGATCTCTTGCGATATATATATATATATATAATCTACATTAAAAAAATTATATATTTCCTTAATAAATCATTTACTTTTAAATTATTAAAACATCAATAATATAGATGCATCATTTCTGTATAATATTTAAAAGAATATGTTTATTTAAAATATGTAATAATTTATTATTTTACATATTTTTTTAATTTAAACTCACTTTGCACCCCGATAAAACCCAATACCCCACAATTAAAAAATAATGATATTTTTGCCACACTGTTCAGAGGCAAGGACTGGTGGAAATTCATGGCGTTGATAGCCTGTTCAACAGCTGTTTTTCTGAGCACCACATACATTGTTTTGGGTGCTCGATCAATTCCCCCTCGTCCCCATCTTAAAGGTGCAGCTGTTTTATATGAACGAATAAATCATAAGTGTGCATTTGAAATATTCCGCGGTAGCTGCAGTGAGAGGGCGCGCTCTTGGTTCGCTGGCCGCGACTCGTTCTTCTGTTTGGTCGGCGCGCTCTGGAAGGAAAGCAACGGGGACATTTTTATTTATTATCCATGAACTGTCCCTAAACAACATTATTTTCGGTGTGACCAAATGCTGCTGAATTTACACTTTTCTACCAAATGCTGTTTTGTTTGTGGTTGCATTTGGGTTCCCGATATCCTGTGGCTGACACAGCACTTTCTCTAGCGTGCCATATGTGTTTTCACTCCCCAGTTTTAGAACTCAAATCCAAGATTTGTGTAAGAAATGACTGTTCTGCCTTGTCATGCTCAGCGGTTTATTTGAAAACACGTTCGTCTGGAATCTAACCAAAAATGTGAACTCCTATGTTTCTAATGCATGATGTCATACTGCCGGCTTCACTTGTGCGATCCGAACTGAAAACAACCCTGAAGCACCGCGACAGTGACAGTTGCGGGAGATGTTCCTTCCTCGGTAAGAACAACATCACTTAAGACAAACCACAGGATGTAAATTAAACGCTTCCTCCCCAGTGCTCCTGCTGTGTCATCGCCAGGACTTGCCCTTGCGTGAAACCACTAAGCGTAGCAGTGACAAGGCTCGCCCTACTGCAGGGTACCATGAGCTCAAGCACAGGCGCGTTAACCAATCAGAGACCGGAGCTCAGCAGTCGGTACTGAAGGGCTTACTCCTGCTAGAGCGCTTTCAAAAACACGAAAACATGATCTCCAAAGCTCCAAACCTCGGCGGCCTCCCACAACTTCTTTCCCCTCCACCTGCAGTCTCTCGTCAAATTAGGCGAAGAATGAACAATTAAAGTCAGTTTATATAGTGCAGGCCTTCGGGGTTCAGAAGAGGTCATCTTCAGTTCATTAGGGCTGATGGCCAATCACTGGTGAATAGGGGTCGACGGGGTAAGAGATTCAATCGAGAGCCTTCTCTCTTTTCTACAAAGACCAAAGAGAAGTGACCCTTTAAAGCCACGACTTCTCTTCCTCGTTTAATAACTGAGAAAGTGGCCCAATGTGTCTCACCGTCAGACCCTTGAAATCTCTGGGTTTCTACACTAGAACAACTTCAGTCTCTAAAAATCCCCCAGGTGTGCACAACAACACAATTTAGCTCAGCACGCGCGGACCATAAAAATGGTAAATAAAGGAATACTATACTTTGTGTCACATTGTGTCACGTGTGCGATCTTCCGCACTGAAACTTTAGTAAATGAAGGCCACAGCTTTTTTCATCTTTTATTTAATTGCCTGACCTGCCCCTTCTGGATGGGGTTCTGCCTCTCTCAGCCCATACCCACTGGGGACACGAGAGAGCTGCTCACATGTACTCCAGACTGAGTGCGTGTGTGGCACTTTCCTTTAGCCTACTGCCCTGTTCCGTTTGGTGGTGCTTTCCCTGCTGTTTCAGATGGGAGATTCTTCCCTTGTCCGTGAGGGATGGAACTTGAGCGCGCAGTCATGTTTTTCCTAAGGTGCTCAGCTGTGTTTAGTTTGGCTTGGGTGCACTGATTGTTCCTTTGGTGAGGGACAGCCAACAGCTTCGTCTTCTCTGTGCAGTTAGATACATACTCTCCTTCGCTGGACTGTTGTTTTTTGAACTGAGGCCCTGCCTCTGGGTGTCTTTCTGTTTTGTGCACCTTGATGGATGTGGAGTCATAGAAATCATCATTTTGGGTTTGGTCTCTTGCAATCTGTTGTACAACTCTGTGGCTGCCTCTTTGGCTCTTGTGCTGCATGTTCGCCTCCGCTGTGCCTCTGGGGTTGCTGTGGTGGTGGACCATGCTGCATACTGCTCCTGGCTCTTGAACTTTCATTCACTGAGCTTCATAGTTCTCATGTGACGTAGCTGTCAGTGCAGGGGTCAATAGGAGAATGAGTCTCCCAGACCTCAGCATGCACGATCAAACACTAGTAAGTTAAATGTTGAGCCTATTAGCTTCTTTTTTTCTACCAAGCAGAACTATACTAGCGCTTTTGGAAGGTCAGTTCTATTACTCAGGACATCAATTTTGGAAAAATCTATCACAACCCTGAGAAGCTTAGCCACATAGTTATGTGCATCTAGTTTCTGCTTATCGAAAGCATCCCTTTTAGAAAACTATTTGTTCCAGAGAAGGTATCAAGGAAGAGGTACCAAGGTAGAACTTCTGGCTCTTTGTTATTTATTTATTTGAAAAGTTTTATAAAGCGCGAACAAGACCCAGACGGGTATCAGAGTGCCGTACAAAGAGGAAGACTAACGTTGGCGTGATGAAACAGTATGAGTACAATACAATAAGGCAACGTAAGAGGAACCTGAAACATAAAAGTAAATGTGGATGCTAGGGGAAGACGAGGTAGCAAGTGAACAAACAGGTAAAAGCCCTACTAGATGGGGCTGTGCAGTTTTAGCATCGCACTACGTCCAAAGAAGGACAAAATATATTTCAAACCATCAAGAAAAAATGATTGTCAAGCACAAATTTCAAAACACAACGTGAAAATGATTGTCAAGCATGCATTTCAACACAGAAAGTAAAAATGATTGTCAAGCATGAGAGGGAAGTGTCTAGCAAATGACATAGAGGCTATTGCTGATGGAGTTCTTCAAAAAGTAGCCATTTGACCTGTTTTTTGAATTAAGTAGTTGAGGTGTTGGCTCTGATCTCCGTCGGAAGTGCATTCCAAATTCTTGGAGCCAGCCCTGAGAAGGTGCGGAGTCCACCATATGCGGGGTGCATTTGAGTGCAAAGATTATTTTGATCCAGTTTTGTGTGGGGGCCTCGTGGTTGTGGGGGGTAATCAGGAGAAATTCAGTTTTTAGGGAATTTAGCGACAGATGGTTATGTGTTAGCCATTTTTTTAAGCGCTCCATTAAGAGTTTTAATGTCATCTGGAGAAGAGATCTTCAAATACAGTTGAGTGTCTTTCCGCATACATGTGGTACTAAATGTTTGAACCGTTCAGAATAGCAGTTAAAGGTTCCATGAATAGATTGAAGAGCGTGGGCGAGAGTGCAGCTCCTTGAGGTACCCCAATAGAGACTGTGGTGCTGGCTGCCAGAGATTGGTTGACTTTGATTCTTTGTGTTCAGTTTTGCAGGAAAGAGGAGAACCAATTTAAGACAGGGTCAGATAACCCCATCCTATATTGAAGAAGGTTAATCAAGTTATCATGTTTGATAGTGTCAAAAGCAGAGGACAAGTCCAGAAGAAATAGAAGACAAGGCTTATCTTGGTCAAGAGCTCTCAAGGTGTCATCAACAATGTGAGATAGAGCTGTTTCTGTACTATGACCTGATCTAAAGCCTGACTGATGTTGGTCTAGGAGCTGAAATTTCTCGATGTGGTCGCAGAGCTGTGTGACCGCATTTCTCGAGCAATTTCACTAATGGCATGGTGCTGGTGATCGGCCGGAAGTTATTGGGATCTGTTGGGTCTGCATTGGGCTTCTTGGGGATGGATGTGACTTGCCCCATTTTAAGGCACTTGGGAATTCTCCCCTGTAAGAGAGATTGTTGGATGACCCTGGACCAGAGAGGCAGAATGGCCACGTTGAGGTCTTTGAGCAATTTGGCGGAGAGTGGATCACTGAAATGGTTGAATGGTTTAAGAGATGCCTAGTAATGTGACAACTCCTCCAAATCCGGGAGCAGGAAGGTATTCCAGCAGGCATTGTTTTTGGGTGTGTACTCTGTGGGGTAAAGCTGAGCACACACTGCCACAGGTACTGTCAAACCCAAGGAGTTCATAGACAACAGGTTAGCAGCAGCATGTTGCAGCTCCCGCTCAATACTCCTAGACTTTTCAGAAAAGTGCCCTGAGAAGTCCTCCTCACTGGGTCCAGAGTTTTTGGTTGCTGGCATAGGATTAGCCTGTTGTTTGATGATATTAAACAGTTTCCTGGGGCGGTTTTTAGCGCTGTCAAGCTGATCTCTGAAATGATCTGATTTAGCAATGCGAATGGGTTTGTTATAAGAGCTTCTCATCTTCCTTAACTGTTTGAGACTAGAGGTGGAAGGGGCATTTCTCCAACGTCTCTCAGAGTGCCTCAGTTTGAGACATTCGTCATTAAGGGCACCATTGAACAAAGGTTTGGATTGTTTGCAAGGAATCCTTTTGAGTTGCTTCGGGGCTGAAGAGTCGAGAATATTTGACTTGACGTTGAAGTAGTGTTCCGTTAACTCTTCCAAATTATTCATGTTAGTGGGAGGTTCCAGAAGATTCTTGCTCAAGTTGGATAGGTTAGAGATCTCGATGTTTCTCAGATTACGAGTCAGTAGCTTGTTTTGAGCGGTTGACCTTGTCTAAGCAATAAGAGGCCAGGTAGATTGCAATCAGGCTGAGTCCAAGTGTGCCATGGGAGACAGACCAACCTTTCTAACACAATCAGGACTGAAAGTATCCTAAATGTGCATTAGTGCAACTTGACTGAACCAAGATGGCTTCCCCATATACTAGCCAGTGAAGTGTCCTGCCTTACTGATCATATATTTAGAAAAGGTCTTGAGTCGAAGGGTCCTTGAGCAACACAGAAGAAAAAAGTGGTGACCCATCACATATCCCTTGACTGGAGCTCGGTGAAAAGACCTATGGTAGCTTAGGTAAGCTCACTGTGTAGTGGTTGTGGCTCAAGACAACCAGCAAGTAGGTTAAAGATCATCAGCTCAGAGCAATGCGCTGATAGTAGGGGAAGTAGTCAGCCCAGAACCTCATCATGTTAGCAAGCCCGGGAGTTACGCTCCTTAGCGAGGCGCCTTGCCAGCAGGGAGTGTTGGTCAAAAACAAATCTAGGTTCTTTGTTGAACAGGATGTAAACCCGCCACCTTCGTAGGGACTTCTTTCTTTCCTATTTGATTTGGTGCAGATAGACCATGAACAATTAATTCACTTACGGATATTGTTTCACTCCGAATATTTATTTTCATGTAAGCATCTTATATTCGAACATAAGTACGGAGGGTTCTGTGCTCCAGAGCTTTAATTTAATGGATTTCGAAGCCTCAACTCCCTGAAGGTGACAAATTCATGTTTTATATTGGAAGTAATTTATATGGGACTTTTTCCAAAAATGTGAGCCGGAGTCCCGGAGACTGCATTAATTGAGCAAAGATTACTACTGCATTGATGATATATATGATGGCGTCATGGCGACCCTTAATTCAATGTTGCCGTTGGTGGGCGGGAGTCAGACATTGATTGGACTTGGACTGGGCTAGATTTGGTTATGCGCGCTGCACGCAGATTTATTTCCGATTGCCACGCCCGGCACATCTGCTACCCAAGAGTCATCAGCCCAAGCACGTTGAGGGCAGGCAGCGCAGCAGTAGCAGCACTAGGCGGCATATCAGTTACTAAATGCAGTGGCCCGCAGCCCCGGCCGACCACAAGTGTAACCGTAGGTAGTACTAAGCACTAAGCAGTGAGTCATCACGCCATGCAAATTGCAGAACCAATGCACGCTGCTTTTATTTTTCTAGCGTGGCGGCATGACCGCGGTAGCTCCAGGTCCCTCCACAAGACTTGGCCCATGGTACAGAGCAGAGCTCACATTCTGGGCCTTGGCACAAAGAGACCTTTGATGGGTGACAGGCAGGGTGGATGGAGCCGAGGGGAGGGGAGGTGGCTGAATAGCAGTGTTAACCAATAGGTTGCCCAGATCCTACTGGCCCGCACACCTGGTAGCTTCAAACAGGACAGGCATGCAGATTGGAGAAGAGCCAGTCACAAGTCGGGTGCCAGCCTCGCCCATGACTGACTCTGCCCCACCCCTGCTGGCCTCAAGTGTCCCAGGCTTTCCTGCCCTTAGCGCCTTAGCACCTGAGTGCCAGAGACGCTGCTGACGAGAGCTGTGTGAAAACGGTAGGTTGTGGGCAGAGGCCGCCCGGGTGTGTAATAGAAGGGATGCAAACCTGCAGGATGTCTTTCAAAGTTCTGTGGGAAAAATTCATATTCATGTTTCTTATAAAAGAGAAACATAATGTGGTCAGTGCATCAAACTGCTCTCACCACAATTATTTTCAACATTCCTGGATGTTTAGAAAACAAGATGAATGATATCTTACACTAAATCGAGTCTCTGTATCCTCCTTAAGCACATCTGTCTGCAGCTAGGGTTTTTGAAGTCAAGGTCTGTGCCTCCCTCACACATTGCCCCTCCCACACATACATCTCTAAGCAGCGTCACTCTGGATGTTCACTGTAGCACCTCTCTCCTCGCCCCCAGCATTATTAATTCAATATACATTAAAAAAAGGACTGATACCTGCTCCCCAAGCCATTCTTATATATTTGGTGGCCTGGAATAGTTCATACTGTGACACTTGTGGGAGTGTGATGGGCAGTGTTTGTGTTGTTACTGTCATTGGCAACACTGGCAGGGGCAATGGGTGGTGCTAGCTGCAGTGGCCTCCTGACGAGAGCCCCGGCACTTATCTTATTACAAATTAAGCACTGGACAGCAATCAAGGGGTTAAGTTAGATATGATAGAATTCGGTCTGTTAAACTATGAAATTTCAGTCACTGGTCTGTATCTACACCTGTGCCACAAATTGAGACAGGCAAAGGCAGGATCATTGGAGTCCTTAACTTGGTTGGATATTTCCCAGACAAATCCACGCGGCTCATACAGCCACCTTTTTAAGGATTCGATCCGAGAAATGTCTGCCGGTGCATTATGGGACCTCAACCCTAGTAAAGCAGCATTTAAAAATAGCATTAAGAACTGTATTCGGGAGGAGCTTAGCGCGTGATCAAGATGGCCACGTGAGCCTAGAGCTCCCGAGACCCTCGCTCCCTCCGGCAGATATCCTGTCTATTATCCTGCTTTTGACGCCCGGAATATTGGAGGGGAGCCGTTGCTGAGGCAAGAGCCGTTGTCCGGATCGAAATCGCCCACCGGAGACCGAAGTTGTACTGCCTGGAAGTTTGTGGCCTACTCCCCAGAAGGTGCCCGGGACTTGCGTTGGCACAGTGCCCGTGCGCTAATTGAACAACAGCGGCCGTGCGAGGGGCGAGTCGTCGGAAGGAAGGTGTCCTCACTTTCACTTTCACTTTCGCTTTCCTGTCTCCACCGCGCCCGGGCCTGGACGTGGGTAGCGCCAGTCACTGGTTGCATGGTTGTCTACTCTGTATGGGCAAGGAGATTGTCTCCGCGGCAGATTGCGATGTCGAGCAAATCGGACGCCGAAAAACAGAAGCCCAAGAGTACCAGGCGGGGAGGCTACACCCAGACTAACAACATGGACCGCTATGCCCACCAGAAGGGGTCACCGGGCGGATCGGGACAGACACTGGAGGCCTTGAAGGACGTGTCGCCCCCCTCCGCGGAACCAACCCTGCAAGATATCATGGGGGCCATCGAGGGGATGAAGTCCTCTATCGGGCAACAATTTGAGACCCTGGCGCATAAAGTGGACGCCATATCGATCGACGTTAATCTGATTCGGGCAGACCTGGGGAAAACTAATGAGCGGGTTCAGTCCTTGGACCTCAAGACTGCAGGCCTCCTGGGCGACGTCTCCGGCCTTCAGCTGGAAGTCCGTACCTTGCGGACTGCAAATGATCACTTTGCCCGACGGTTGGAAGAGTTCGAAGGCCGTGCAAGGCGCAATAACGTGCGCATTATTGGGGTCCCGGAAAATTCGGAGGAACAGTCGGTGGACCTGTTTGTGGAGGACCTGGTGGTGAACCATCTGGCGCCCCAAGGCCTTAGTAAGTTCTTTACTGTTGAAAGGGCCCACAGAGTCCCTGGCGGGAGGCCCAAGGTGGGGGCCCCTCCGAGGCCGATTGTCGCCAGGATCTTTAACTTCAGGGACCGGGATGCCATTCTGCAAGCATCACGGGTGTCCGGCCCGACGCTATTCCAGAACACCACTGTAAGTTTCTATCCGGACTTTACCCAGATGGTACAGAAGCAACGACAAGGCTTCCTGGCGGTCAAGAGAAGGCTACGAGAGATGGGACTGAAATACGCCATGCTCTTCCCGGCCAGGTTGCGTGTGGTGTTCGAAGAGCGGACTTTCTTTTTTGAATCACCGGACATGGTCGGAGATTGGCTGGACACATTGCCCCAAGGACGGACTAGCGTGGAACGCTCCGGTGGAGCAGACGGTGGCGGTGATGAACAATGAGCCAGGACTTAAGTACTAGATCTCCGGTTTCCCCGGGAGGGTGACAGTCCGGGGGGTAGCGGGGGCAGTATGGGAGCTTTTTCCTCCTCTGGGGTTCTTTTTGTAGATTAGTCTTTGTATGGGGCGACAGGCACACTGCAAGTTGGGGGGCATTTTAGAGCTTACGCAGGGGTGCAGGGTGGGGGGTGGATTGGGGTTGTTGTTGGGGTTGTTGTTGTTTTTGGTTATGCAAGGCGTAAGGATGCAAGCTTCTGTGACTCTAGTGCGGTTCCACGCGGGGGGTGGTGGTCTCCTTACATGTTGGGATGGGGGGTAGGGGCTTAAAAATACTCAGTTGGAATGTAAATGGCTTGGGGGATCGTATTAAGCGTGGGATTGTCCTGCAATTTCTGAAGCGATGTACCCCTGATATTGTCTTATTGCAAGAGACGCACTTGATTGGTAACACGTGCTATGCACTCAACAGGAAAGGCTACAAATTTGTCGCACACTCCGGGTTTTTCTCGGGGTCTAGAGGGGCTGGAATACTTGTCAGGTCCTCCCTGCCCTTTGAGGTCGACTCCACTACTGTTGATGATAGGGGACGCTTTGCGGCTGTAGCGGGGAGGTGGGAGGGCAGGACGCTGGTCCTGGTGTCGGTTTATGTCCCTCCTGCACTGCAACCTTCCACACTTGCGGACTTAGAGAGGACTTTGTTGGATCTCCCAGAGGGAATGTTGGTGGTGGGTGGCGACTTCAATGCGGTTGGCTCCGGATTGCTTGACAGACACCCGCCAAGGAGCTCGGGGGGGGCCCAGAAGTGGCTTCCGGACTTTGTAGATACCCTTGGTCTGGTTGATTGTTGGAGACTACTGCATCCCACACAGCGGCAATACACTTTCCACTCCGGGGCGCATGGCAGTCTCTCCAGAATTGATTATGTGCTTACCCTAGCTGCACACGCCTCCTTTGTCTCTGAGGCCAGGCACATGGCACGGGGTATTTCTGACCATTCGCCGGTGTGGATCTGTATGGATGTTGGTAGAGGAGTGGGGGGTAGGGTGGCCCCAATTAACCCGTGGTATTTCAGGGACCCTACGACGCGTAGTGCGGTGCTGAAGGCGGTCGATCGTTATTTCCAGGAAAATCTCGGCTCGGTCACGTCGGCGGTGTCTTTGTGGGAAGCGTTCAAAACAGTGCTTAGGGGAGAGGCCCTCTCCTTGATAGCAGCGGCCAAGCGTCGGCGAGAAGCGGAGGTCGCCCAGATTGAGGCGGAGATCGCGGATCTGGAGCTGGCATTGGAGGGGGAGGTCACGGCGGCGGCGCTGCACAATTTGACCCTTAAGCAGTCGGAGTACAAGGCCCTTGTGACGGACGCGGCCAAAGCAATGAGTAGGGAACAGCGGGGCCGTCTGTACGACGTCGGGGACAAGGCTGGGAAATTAATCGCGTGGCTGGATAAAAAGGAGCGGGTCAATCGTGTTGTGCCGGACCTCGTGACGGAGGATGGCGTCGTTGTCGCGGAGCCGGATGGCATAGTCCAGTGCTTTGCGGATTACTTCCACACGGTCTATACCTCCGTGTCGGACAGGCCAGTGGGGGATTCGTGTGAACTCCTGCGTGATCTTGCTTTGCCTTGCCTTTCCGACATAGACAGGGACGATCTTGATGGCGATATCACAGTCGACGAAATCGCGGGGGCTATCCGTTCATTGCATTCGGGCAAGGCCTCGGGCCCGAATGGCCTGCCAATTGAGTTCTACAAACTCCGGCCGGATACGATCGCTCCGCATTTGCGAGCTATGTTCGTGGAGGCGCGGGAGACGGGATGCCTCCCACGCGACCAGCGCCTGGCAACAATCGTGGTCATACATAAAGATGGTAAGCCCAGGAACAGGTGCAGCTCATATAGGCCGATCTCGCTCCTTAATGCCGAGCCGAAGATCCTCGCTAAAATCCTCGCTAACCGTTTGGTCAGGGTGATCGGCGATCTGATCCACCCTGACCAATCCGGTTTCATCCCGCATCGTAACACCGCGTTGAACCTTAGGCGCATCCACGGAGTGATCGCAAGGGTGGGGACGATGCGGGAGCCGGCCATTGTGGCAGCGCTCGACGCAACGATGGCTTTCGATACGGTAGAGTGGGAATACCTGTGGGCTGCGCTTGCGAAATTCGGCTTCGGACCCGGATTTGTGGGCTGGGTGAGACTATTATATGAAGGACCTCTCGCTAAAGTCGCGGTCAACGGTAGGGCGTCCCGTCCCTTCGAGCTGGGGAGGGGTACCAGGCAGGGCTGTCCTCTGTCGCCGCTGTTGTTTGCTCTTGCTCTCGAGCCGCTGGCGGCCTGGATACGATGGCACCCAGATGTGAGGGGGATTCGCTGGTCACCTGACCACGAGGACCGCATCTCCCTTTATGCCGATGATATCCTGCTCTATCTCACTTCACCCCGGAAGTCCCTCATAGTTGTCTGCGACATTTTGACTTCCTTCGGGAGGAATTCGGGACTAACCATTAACTGGGGGAAGTCATATTTGTATGCCCTGTGTGGAGACGTCCCGGTTCCCCCACGGAATTGCCCGATCCAGATCGCCCGGGAGGGTGTCATGTATCTTGGGATTTATATCTCTACCGACCCAACGGTACGGTACGAGAGGAACCTGGTCCCTCCGTTGGCGCGCTTGCGGCGGGATGTAGCGGGCTGGCGGCGGCTGCCGCTTTCCCTCCTTGGCCGTGCTGTGCTATTCAAAATGATGTCTCTTCCCCGTTTTCTCTATGCCCTGCAGAACACCCAGGAGCTGGTTCCAGCCAGCTACTTTCGGGAGGTTGAGAGTCTCCAGCGCTCGCTGCTGTGGGATGGCCGTCCGCGTATAGCGATAGCAAAACTAACTCTTCCTTGGTACGACGGGGGTATCGCGCTTCCCGACATCAGAAGATACTATTGGGCCTCCCAACTGAGTGCGATCAATCATGGAGTCTACGGCCCGGCGCTTAGCCCTGGCTTTGCTATGGACCGGTGGTTGCTGCGTGGGGGTGGCTACTATAGAGCACTTTACTCGAGGCCCCCGGCTGGGTCCCTCACGGGGCCGACCGGGGTGGCGGTGAATGTGTGGAAGACAGTCACGAACTCGTTGGGCTGGAAAGATAGGCTCACCCTCGCCACTCCGTTGTATGACTCCGATATGCTGGGGAAACTTTGGCACTCTAAGGGATTCGAGAAATGGGATCTGATTGGCATCTCCAGGGTGGGTGACCTGCTGGCCAAGGGGCGGATTAAGTCGTTTGACGAGCTACGGACGGAATATGCGCTGGAGGGCACGGAATATTTCCGGTATGCGCAGGTGCGCCATGCGCTGCGGTCGGTACTCGTTGAGGGGGAAAAGGTGCCTGAGTCCTCTCCCTTGGAGGACCGGATCCTGGACGGCCATATGCCGGAGAGCACAATCTCCCTAATCTACAAAAAGCTTGTGAACGTCCGGACTGACCTCCTCCTGGGGGTGCGGGATCAGTGGACTAGGGACGGCCTTGAGCTGGACGATGAGGATTGGCAATACGCCGTCTCCTCTCCTAAGGAGGTCGCGATCCCCGCCAGACTACGGCTGGTCCAGCTTAAGATACTGCACAGAGTTTATGTCACTGGGCCCCGGCTGGTCCATATGGGTTTTTCCGAGGATGGGCTATGTAAGAGGGGCTGCGGGATGGTGGGCACCTTTCTACATATCATATGGGAGTGTGGTGTGATTGCGGACTTTTGGAAGCGGATTCACGATGTGATGCAGGAGGTGACGGGTATTGTACTGCACCCAGAGGCGCGGCGCTGTCTTTTGAATGTGTGGGGTCCTACAGATTATGACGCAGCGCAGACTCAATGGGCGACCCTAGGCAATATGGTGGCTAAGCGAGATATAGCACGACTGTGGGGCTCTCATAGCCCGCCCACCCTGGATGCATGGAAGGACAACATGGACTGGAGCATGTTTCGGGAGAAAACGGTGTATAGTGCACGGGGGAGGCCTAAGAAATGGCATAAGGTATGGGGAAGTTGGAACCAATATAGGGGGGGCATATGTCTGCCTCCTGCCATTGAACCACCAGAGGAGCAACTTTCCCCCTAGCCTCACTTCCGACTTGGGTCTTTCTGATGCACCTCCGTTAGAATGTTAGCGCCTCTGCTTCTCCCTCATCCTCCCGATCGGTGGCTTTGATTTGATGTTGGAAATGGGGCCGCGCCCCCGCTGGGAACTGGCACGAATTTGTGGTGTATACTGCCTTGCTTGTTGTGTTTATTGTAGGTAGTTTTCAAAAATGAAACCTTTGTCTTTATCCTGCATTAGAGCTATGGAGGACTTCATGTGTTGACTGATTAGCTGCTGAACCTCCGGGATGTCGGCTGAATAGCTGTGTATCTGACTTATACGAATAAAGGTTTTTAAAAAAAAAAAAAAAAAAAAAGAACTGGATTCGAATGAGGTCCTTGATCATTGATAAAGCCCAATTTGCCAAACGCAGACGCCTGGGCAACAATGTCTTCATATGGTCGGTTAGCCCCCGCATCTTACTTATCCTGCACTTACTCCTTGCACCTAAAAATCAGCTTTATGGTCGCCAGACTGGGTGAATGGCAATTTTTAAAAGATCTTCCCGTCTGGCGCCGTCTGTCAGAGGATGTAATCTGCAGGGGGTGCGGCATGTCTCCCGAAACCATGGAGCATATAGTCTGTCTCTGTCCTTCTTTTTTGTCACAACGCAGACGTAAACTGAAAACTGAGTGGAACAGGCTGGGAATCCGATCTTGCAGACAAGCAATCATCGCAGCATTAATGCCAGAAAACACAGATCTAAACATCGCTTTTACAATTTTCTTACGAAATGCTTACCGCTTTCTTAAGTAGTTACGGGCTGGTCCGCTTTTATGCTTTTTTAAGAGCTATTTCATTTTATCCTGTGATTTCTCAACTGCTGCTTATACCTTTTTATTGCACTGTTGCTTTGCACAATTGGCTGTTACTTCACGGTCCATGGTCTGAACTTATGGTCCTTGTCAAAGACAGGAATCTAAATGCACTTTAAATGTTAAACTGGTCATTGCACTTTGCATACTAAGTTCTTTTCCATTGATAGATTGGTGAAGTTTTTTTATTGTATTTTGAAGTTTCCATTAACTACTGTTTTTACGTCAAGGTTCTGTTTTTAAAAATGTTTTGATGTGTAATTTTGAGGTGATCTTTTAAAGATATTTTTATATCTAAATAAAGTATACCCCCCTACCCCTAGATATGACGCAACAAATCCTCCTGGTTTAGCGAGAGCGCTAGCATGATCTGCAGAAGAGTAGTAAAGCATGTAGGAGCTATACTACAGTAAAGAATTAAGCAGTTAAAACGTGCCATTAATTAAATTATGTCTGAAGTGACCGTGACTAACATTTTCTACTTTGTTGGAAAAAGATCCAGTCCAATAGTCTTTACTTGTTTTTAGGAACAGCAACATTTTCAGACTGTCATACTTATGAGTTAATTTTATGCATCGGGGTATGGAGTCTACCTGGGTTGGGCCAAGGGTCTGTGAGTGACCCTGCAAGGAGATTATTAGTGTCCACCTGCAACTGCAATAGCAAACTATTGCAAAAATGATATCACCAAACAGCTTCTACAAAAATTCACTTTTTGCACCTGTCAGTTAGTGTAAAATGTCTTTTTTGACGGGCTGATCAGAATAGATGTTGTTGAAAAACTGTCAGAACACACTGCTAATGTATGAAATCTGATCTACTAATTCTTAACTTTCTTGCCAAATTATAAAAGAGGAAAAGGATGAAACATAATAGTTGTAATGGATGATAATAATCCTGCTTCATTGTGAAACTTCTTAAAGGCAAGGCCAACCTTCCTCCACAGTGTTGCGCTGATAGACTCCTGTTAAAGGGACAGAGGCACGGCCTTGAATATGTTTTGCATGGTGCCAAAGTAGATACATGCATTGGGAGAGAGAGCGAGGTGGCAAATAGTTAGACCCCACCCCCATATATGCTGCAAAATCTTCTTAAAGTATGGCTCATCCATTATGAAAAAAAGTACAAAGCAGCCTCTGGTGAGTTCTTCATTTAATAAGTCCCGTCAAGGCAGCTCCCAGGCAGAAACTGCCGAAACAGTACATTCCATGTTCCACGCAGGGAACCAGGCAACAAGAACATTCTAGTCTTGTCCGGAGGTAGTGAGTCCAGAACACACCAGTGTTGGCTGTGGCTCCTAGGGGGGGAATGGGGGGGGGGTGTACTCGCCCTGAGAGCCAGCCTTTTGGGAAGTTAACCGAATTTCCGACCCTTTCAGTAGAAGACTTTGGTAAGGTGACATTAGGGGTTATGTCAGGCTCACCTTTGGACCCTTTGCCACCGAGATTCTGGAAGGAATTTGAAGTTGAGCTATTTTCTATACTTCGGTTGATTTGTAATCAGTCTCTGTCTAGCGGTGTGGTTCCACCTCAGTGGAAGCAGGCACTTGTGACACCCCTGCTGAAGAAGTCTACTTTGGACCCTGCGAGCCCTAATAACTATAGACCTATCTCTCTTTTGCCTTTTCCGGCTAAAATTGAAGAAAGAGTGGTGGGGAACCACCTTTCAAAACATCTTCAGAATTATAATATCTTGGAGGAGATACAATTTGGTTTTCGGCCAGCGCATGGCACGGAGACGGCTCTGGTGACCGTGATGGACGAGCTTCGAATGCAGGCGGACAGTGGTCGGGCAGTAGCTCTTGTTCTGCTTGACCTGTCTGCCGCTTTCTACATGGTCAACCATGCGATTTTGTTGAGGAGGCTGGATGAGGTTGGAGTGACTGGTCTTGCCCTATGTTGGTTTCAATCCTTTCTTTCAGGGAGGAGTCAAGCAGTGGCCTTGCCTCCGTATCAATCTTCCTTCTCCAAGATCATGCATAGTGTCCCTCAGGGCTCTGCAATTAGTCCGATCCTTTTTAATATTTACATGCTCCCGCTGATGACTATTATCAGGGCATACAATATTAAGACTGTAAATTATGCTGAATTTTCTCCATGGAGGGAGATGAGTCGACCTCCTTGGAGGCGTTTCATGACTGTTTGAGGGCTATGTCTCACTGGCTGAAAGGAAACTCCTTACAATTTAATGCTGGAAAAACTGAGGTTCTTTATTTTTCTGCCGGGAAGGCCTCTCCGATGCTGCCTGTGAATTTTTGGCCTTTGGATCTCTCTAAGGTTCTACGCCCAGTGGAGAAGACACGGAACCTGGGCGTTATGTTTAACAACAAGTTAACGCTGGAAGCTCAGGTTAACCAATTGGTAGGAAGCTGCTTCGCTATGATACGAACTTTGCAAAAGATTCTTCCGATAATGCCTTCTCAGGCACGAGTATTAGTGGTACAGGGCACTATATTGAGCAGATTGGACTACTGTAATGCGCTGCTACTTGGGTCACCGAACTATCTATTAGATAGACTGCAGCGCATTCAGTCTACAGCGGCCAAGCTAGTACTTGGTTGGCCGAGATATGCATCATCGTCCTGGGCTTTGTCGGAGCTGCATTGGCTCCCTATTAGACAGAGAATCCAGTTCAAATCTCTCTACTTGGTGTTCAAGGCCCTGCACGGAATCGGTCCTGTCGCCTTGCAGAGAAAGTTTGTTTGGTATACTCCAGGGAGATGTTTGTGTTCGGCTTCTGCTAGACTGGTGAAAGTACCTAGATCTAAGAAAGCTAGATCGGGAGGTATAGCCTTCAGTGTGATAGCTGCCAGACTTTGGAATGTGCTCCCGCTGGAGTTAAGAATGGTCAGTGACCTCCTCCTGTTTAGGAGGAGATTAAAGACTTGGCTATTCCCCAGCCCTTAAGACGCCGTCCGCTCTACTGATTCTGCACACACTAATAGTCCTTAGGTTGTTTAGCGCCAGGATGCCTGCAAGGTGATAGTGCGCTGTATAAGTATTAATAATAATAATAAATAATAAATAAATAAACATATCCCCAACACACCGCCCTTCCTTCACAATGACAAAAAATAAAGTAACTGGAACAGGTGTTGACCAACAGGGCAAACACAACATAATCAAAACATAACATAATCATGAAACTTGACAGGGGCAGATCTTACCCTTGAAGGAATCCTTTTGGAAGAGGTGCGATCCGGACAAACGCCCTTTCTGGAAGGGAATACATTAGCAGAAGAGTAATCAGAATGAACAGGAGTTGCATTAACGGTAGAGGAACTTGAATGAGCAGGATGATCAAAATTAACAGCCATCTTCCCTCAAACAAACACAATCTTGGATTGAGGAAAAACAGAAATGGCACATTTATTCCATATCTTCCTATTCTCTAACACCTCCACACAGTCCTTTACCTCTCTCACTTTAGCCAGAGCTGAGAACTGGGTGTTGCGAACAAAACCGGCTTCTTGATTCTCACCCAATCACCAACACAAACAGGAGAAACTTTCCTAGAAGCAGTAGCATATTTTGATTGTACTGCTGCTCTCACATCCGCTACTTTGCCAAGTCTATGCTGATCAACCTCTTTCCTAGACATCCAATCTTTGTTTAACTCAGAACCCGCAACTCTCCCCCTGAGACATCCCGGTACTGATATGAGGTGTAGTCCTGATTGCCCACAGCATGTCAGCAGTGGCCATTCTCCAGTACAAACCGTTCACCAAAGCCAATTGCAATTGATCTTCGATAACACGATTCATTCGTTCAACAAGACCATTGCTGCGGGGGTGATAAAGCGAAGTTAAAAGATGTTTGATGCCGTGTTCCCTAAGAAAATTTTGCATTTCCAAGGAAACCAACTGGATGCCATTATCAGTCACTAGTTCCTCTGGAAACCCTTAGCGGAGGAAGACTTCTTTGAAGAAATGAATGATAGACAAGGAATTGACACACTCCAGAAACCTGAAATCTGTCCACTTGCTCATATAGTACACCAAGACCAGTGCGCCCAAAGGAGAACTCCCAGTGATACCAAAAGGACCCGAAACATCAAAAGCTAGTTTGCACCAAGGTGAATCCTACACAACAATAGGATTAATAGGAGAGGGATGAGTTACCTGTGCCTTATCACTCAAAACACATGCGCAACAGTCCCTGACATAATGTTCGATGGATCTGTCCAACCCAGGCCACCAAAAATCCTCTCTGATCCTGAGCTTCATCGCGCGAATACCAAGGTGACCTTCGTGGGCCAGATCTAGGACTTTTTTGCGCGTGCATACCAGAACGGCCAAAAGACCACACCTATGTAAAATTCCATCCACCAAGGACAACTCATCGCAAACCCTTTTGAAAGGAATTAGTTCAGAATCCTTGCTGATCGCCCAACCACAAACCAGAAAGTCAGCAACCATCTTGATCTCATTGTCCTCTGATAGAGCCTGCAACCATTCATGCTCTGAAAGTGCACCCTTCACAGTGTCTACAACAGCACCAACGGCACACACGATGTCAAGATCCTCCTCATGAAATTCACTGATATTTTCAACAAGGGGTAACCGGGATAAACAGTCAGCTATATTGTTGTTAGCACCAGACACATACACCAAACGATAAATACATTCCTGTCATCTATATTGCCATTTAGTAATCCGTAGTGTGGCACGGCCACCACCTTTGGTGGTAAAAAGGTCAACTAGGGGTTTGTGATCGGTTCTAAGAACGAATTCATTCCCCTATAGAAAATTCCGAAAGTACAGAACACCCCACCATAAGGCTAACGCCTCTTTCTTAATAGTGGAGTAAGTGCTCTCAGCACCTCGAAGAGTCCTGGAGGCCAATGCAATGATCTCCTCACAACATCACTTCTCTTTTGCATAAGGACAGCACCCAACCCAACATTACTGGCGTCAGTAGAGACAATGCATAGGTTGTTAATGTTAAATAATTTCAAGGGGCGTGCCTGCACAATTTCCTTCTTGAGCAGTTTAAAGTGATCATCACACCTGCCACACCACACAAACCTGACTTTTTTCTTTAGTAATTCACGCAAACAGGAGGTCTTATCAGCAAAATTTCCCACAAATTTTGCATATTACTTCACTAGCCCAAGAAAGGAGCGAAGCTGATCTTTGTCTGTAGGTGCCGGTGCATTTTGAATGGCATCTAAAATGTTCACTTTGTGTCCTACTCCATTACAGGAGATATGGTGACCCAGATAATCCACACCCTCCAAAAAAGGCCATGCAGCTTCACAGTATCCAGAACGTGTTTGACTCTGCAGTCTCACATGAGATGCTGAAAAACTACAGAAGCCGACACCAAACCAAAAGGCATACGTTTGTAATGGAAGGCTCCTTCCGGTGTCACGAAGGAGGTAAGGTGTCTGGAATCTGTGCTTAACTCAACCTGGTGATAAGCTGAGGAAATATCAAATGATGAAAAATACTTAGCTCCATCTAATGTTGCCAGCATTTCATTTATGTTGGGCAAAGGCTGGCGATCGACCCAAATCTTAGCATTAAGATCACGCAAATCCACACACATCCTAAGGGACTTATCAGCCTTGCGTGCTAAAACTATAGGAGCTAACCATTCAGACCCCTCAATGGACTCCATTATGTCCATAACACACACATTTTCCAGTTCACCCTTCAGTTTGACATGCAAACTCAGGGGTACCATGCGCACCTTATGTGTAACTGCCTTCGCACCATACTTTAGGATAATGCGGTGCTGAAAACCCTTCAGTTTGCCTAGTTCAATGCAGAGAACTTCAGGAACTTCTGGATCCATTCTTCACCAGATAAGTGTCCCACCATCACCGCACCAGAAAGGTTGGAAGATGAGGATGGATTGTAAAATTTAAGTGCCTCACGTCTAGACAAAACCATGTCAGGATGGTTGGGATCGAGAATAATGCCAAGCTCTCCTTGCTCCTCCCACCCCAACAAATTTGCACCATCCACTACAATGTACACAGTACCTGTGGCAAATTCCCCACAAAATTCCAAATTGGCCCTAAATTTACCAAGAACTTTCACTCTTTTGCCTCCATACGCAAAAATTCTAATGTTAGACTCCTGTAATTGAATGTCATCTAGCCCACCAAAATCCTTGGCATTGATATGGGTAAATGGAGAACCTGAATCAGCCAAGAAATTCAAATTTTTTCCATTCACACAGATTGTACATGCAGGCGATTTCCTCTTGTGCGAACCAACCATAGATGCAATCTCAACCACTCCCTCAGATTGTAAAGATGAAGAAGACAACATTAATAAAAGATTATCCTTTTCGTCACTTGAGTCAACAAAGTCTTCTTTAATAGACCTGACAGTTTGTGTAATTCCTTTGTTAGACCCAATTGCTTTACAGATGCGTGCAAGATGTCCTTTTTTTCCACAATTAAAACAAGTTTGATTCAAGGCAAAACAAAACTTAGCATTTCCTAAATGCGATTTGTTCCCACAAGGAAAACAAGAGAGTTACATCTTTTCAGACTTAATCTTGGATGTAGGTAAAGATGAAGAATTCCGCATCAAGTTTTCATTGGAGACTTTGGTGAGCTTGACATTGTGTTTTGCAGATAACAATTTAACCTCAGCAGGTTGCGAAGAACTACTCATTTACTTCATGAAAAATTGAGAATGCTCAATGCTTCTAGCAGGAGTGAGAGCATATGATTTCGTCCCTGAATTCTCTGTAATTACAAGTGATGGCAAGAGTTCTGAACGCAGCATCAAAATCATTGATAGATTCACCAGGAACTTGAGCGCGTTGTAAAAACTTATGACGCTCAAGCACAACATTTTCCCGGGGGTTGAATCTTTTGCCCAAAGTTTTGGTTACAGATACGTAGTCATCAATGATTAAGGAATCGGCATTATCACCACCACTTACATGGGTGCTGACATGTTCAAGAGGTAAAGTCTTCAAAATGCTTCTACCTTCAGCTCCAAGATTATAAATGAGGAGTGCTTTCCTTTTCTATGCAGTGCAAGTATCACCATCGATGGCTTCAAGATAACTTTCAAATGTATCCTTCCATTGTTGCCATAAAATTGGAGGAGTATCCATAATGAGGCTGTGCAGGGGTGTGTTGCTGCCCAAACAATTATAACAAATGTGACCGTATATGAATTACGATGTGATTACTGTATACAAAATACATATACATGAACACAATGAGGTTCTTATGATGCACACTGTGAGCACATCACAGAAGGAAGGAATACAAAAACTTGTGTAATAAGTAAAAAAATGATGAGCTGTGCGTGTCAACGAAGAAGCAAAGAACACACAGTGAAACACATGAAATGGATCAGGCGGTGCGCTTCAGCAATTACTTCATGAGCTGTGCGCATAGGTTAAAATGCAGAAAGATGTGAAAACAGTTGTGCGCATCAGCGGTACAAGCAACACTTACGTTGCTATGATGACAGTGCACAATCAATGCAAAATGCGGCAATACAAAATGGCTGCACGCAACGCAGCAACGTTGTGGAAGCCCGGCGCCAGGCAGATCAGTCAAAGGATCCAATTATGTGCGCGTCTCCTTTGCGCAGCACGTCTCTAGCAGAAACGACGTCACAGGCAGGGGAGGCGCAAGGAGCAATAGTAAGGACTGACTCAGCCTCTCGCATGTCCAATCAATAAACCAATAAGTAATTCAGTCTAGATAAAATCCTCCGTCAGAACAGCGGCAGCATGAAAGGACCGCGACAGGGATTGGCCACAATGGCCAAATCATCTTAGGAACGACAGCAAAGGCGCCACACGGAAAATTGCTGGCACAGAGCTCTAAAGAGTCATCCAGCAGGCTACCAAGATTCACACGAGGATGGAAAGGCCGAAGACGGGACAACTCGTCGCCAATGAAAAGAAGTACAAAGCAGCCTCTGGTGAGTACTTCATTTAATAAGTCCCGTCAAGGCAGCTCCCAGGCAGCAACTGCCAAAACAGTACATTCCATGTTCCATGCAGGGAACCAGGTAACAAGAACATTCTAATACAGATCCCCAACACATTACCTATAGGTAAGAGAGACAGCTGTGGGCTGGGAATCAACTCTAATAAACAGTATGCAATAAACAACAACTTATATCACAAGTATAGCTATTCCCAGTACTTGTCTGTTCAAAACATGTTGGATATTTTTTCATGTAGTATATATATAACTAGTTGTAAAACAGTGGGTTTGTAAATACATGTCCTCAGAGACTTCTTTTTTTGGGGGCCCTACACCAACCGTATTTTGGGTGCCCCTGTTTAAATTTATGATCCAGTTTCAGCTCTTTGATGCCCTCTTTGGCCAGGTCACTGATGATGCACAGAAACACTCATCCAAATTCTAAATATATTTACATCTAACATTCAGGGATAGTGAGGTCAGGGTGACCGTGACCAACCGTCTGTAAATTTCACGGACCGTCTGTAATTTGGACCTCACGTCCGTTATCCGTGAGGATCCCTGTTACGGACACTTTTTGTCCGTAATTTTGGGCCTTGCAGGGTGCACGGCTGTTTCCCTGCGAGAGGCCTCAGCTCCCTGATAGGGCTGTCTCGCACTCATCCTCTGAGCACAAGAGCAGCCCCGCCCATTGTCATTCTGTATGCCGGCTAATTGCCACATACAGAATGACAATGGGCCAGTCTGGGTTATTACAGCATGTGGTGGCCTCCTTCTGCCACAATCTAGGTCAGGGTATTTGGTTAGGGTTAGATGGAAGAAATGTGCAAAACAAATGTACAAAAAACTCCAAGCTGCTATGTGCCAGTTCATGAAAGGAAGCCAGCGAAAGAAGTTAAAAAGAAGAGATTATAGTTCTTACACAGTCTCATCATTTCAGAGATGAAGCATTTTTAATATTATATACAAGGAAGTCATATTTGCTGCTTTTTTATTTATTTTATGCAACTAATATCAATTGACAAAGCCAATAGTCATAGCTTGTTGTAGGTCTAATGTTACTGGATTCAATAATAGAGACAACAGAATACCAGTGGGGCGACACATTATGCTCAGCACATATGGAGGAGGACCATCTTTCCTTTTGGAGACTCTTGAAGACCTATCTATTCCCAACTGATTAATCAGTGTTCTCTTCTTTTGATTTGGTTCTTAGCGCTGGGAGGCCTATGGGTAGCCATGCGCTTTATATATGTCTCTTTCATTTCATTTCATTTCATATTGTTAGCTTAGGTGTTTAAGCCACGCAACAGATATACCACTTGGAGAGACCCCAGTTTTTTCATCCCACTTAAAGCCCTGGAAACAACACCATGTCACAGTCACCTCACTTTCTGGCACTGTGCATCATGCATGACTCATGACTTTCAAGTTTTCATAGTGCCTATGTGCAGGGGCATAGTGAACCCTCCCCCACCCCACCCCTTGCTTTAGGAACAACAGGGAGGGAGAAGTTCTTTATGGGCCTCTTCTGTCGGCAACTCAGTAGACAAAGGTTCAGCTTATAATTAATGTGAAAAGGTGGGTTAGGGAACAAGTAAAGGAATAGGTAAATGGCTGGATGGATTAGTGAAAGGATGAATGCATGAGTGAAAGGGTGAATAGATGGATAATGAGAGCAAGGGTGGATGAATGTGTGAGTGAAATGATGGATGACAGTAAATAGATAGATGTATGGGTGGAAGGGAAGATGGATAGGTAAAAGGGTGGATGGATCAATAAAAGGATGGATGGATGAGTGAGTGTGTGGATGATGGACGAGTGAAAGGGTGGATGGACGAGACAAATGATGGATGAATTGCTGAATCCAGAAGTGAAAGGGTGGATGAATGGATGAGTGAAAGGGTGGATGTAAGGATGGGCGAGTGAGTGAAAGGAAGGGTAGGTGGACAAAATGATGGATGGATGAGTGAAAGGATGGATGAGTGATAGGGTCAATGGATGGATTCATGAGTAAATGGATAAATGGGTGGATGGGTGAAGGATGGCTAGAAAGATGGGTGGCTAAGTGAAAGGGGAATGGAGAGAGAAAGAGAGGATGGATGGATGGATAGATGAGTCAAAGCTTGGATGAATAATTGGCAGAATGAATGGACGAATGGGTGCATGGATGAGTGAAAAGAAGAATGTAAAGATGAATGAGTGAAAGAATGCATACATGAGTGAAAGGGAGGGTGGAGAGCTGGAAGAAAGGATGGATGTCTGGATGAGTGAACGGTTGAATGGGTGGACGGATGAGTGACTGGGTGGATGGATGAGTAAGTGCAAGGATGGCTGAATGAGTGAAAGGGTAAATGGTTGGATGGATGAGTGAATGGATGAGTGAAAGGATGGATGGAAGGATAGATGATGGATAGGTTTGCAAATGGTTGAAAAGGTTTGGATATGGATGGGCACACAGATGGAAGGACAGAATGAATAGTGAAAGACTGAATGATGGATGAAAGAATTAATAGATGACAGAATGTAAATTTGAAATCGTGAATATCAGGGGTTTGATGGAAGGATGAATGCCTAGATCCTTGGACAAGCGAGCTCTTCTGGGGAGGGTTGTGAGGTGTTACTTTGCTTTCTTGGTGCCATAAGAGCTTTAGTTCAAAGTGGGAGATATTTAAATTTTCTGGCTACCCCCTTGCCGATGTGTTACTATTCTGTATTTGCTGTATGCTTATGAGTGGGATCTATACATCATGCATATGACATTTTCAGTGACAAACAACTGCTACTTGAATGTTACACTAGTAATTGTAAATGTTTGCATGTTTTGTGTTAGGTGTAAGGTTTTCGGGAGAGCCTCATAGTGCCATGAGCTGTGCTTGAGATGTATATTGTGTTTGTAGCAATAGGCAAGGTGTCAAAAATAAACTATGTAATAGTGTATCGACAGTGCCATCTTTAAAAAGGCTGCCGGGGAAAGCATCTTTTTGGCTTCCGTCAGCCAGTGCAACTCTCTGCGAAGCCCCCATAAGCAAAGTCAGATTCCATATTTTAAGCTCCACTTGCTGAAACACCCATAATGCGTTCCCTATAGTGGGTTAATCACTGCAATCCTCCCTTTAGTTCACCTATGCATGCCGCTTTACATCTCACAATGGCACTCAGATATTAGATGCTAGTAACAAAGTCTATCCGAGCAGATCTTCCTGACCACTTCTCCCAACAAGCATGCCTGCGGCGGAGCATGAGTTGTAAACAAAATAGATTATTATCATATGAAATACCACAAAAAGACCTACACAGTTGCTCACAGCTGGACGCATACCGAAAAACTGTGAAGTGCACGATTTTCTCAACCTAATATAAACTTATTTTGACTTGTACTTAGTGGTTGTCTATTTATTTACTCTTCAACTATTGTGGAACTTCCTCTGATGTGTCTGTAAAACGTACTTTTTGTCCCGAACTTTTGTCCTGAATTTTGACCTTCAGTCCTTAATTTATGTCCACAATTTTGACCCTTTGTCCTGAATTTTTACACTTACCTTCCTGAATTTCCATCCATGCCAGTTGGTCACCCTAATCCTTCCCAGAACAAATGATTAAATGTACACTTCAAGCCCACATAAGCATAGTCAACACCATGGCACGATTCATAGAAAAACGGTGGTACCCGGATTTGGATGTCTACATAGAAGAACTCCTCGTACCTGCGGAAGTGTGCCAAGCCACAGGAAACAAAGACTGGCCGACTCAGGACAGCTTTCCGGAGAATCTTTATACAATTATGAAGAGAGGATGGACCCCAAAACATCTAAATTGTATTAAAAGGGAATTATATAGGGACTATTCATATACAATTAGTATTAATAGAAAGGATTGCATTTTAATTAATAGGAAGTTAGATGTTTAGGGACAGAGTCACATAGGCATGCAAGAGTGACTTCTAGTACTAGTACTTCTATATTACTTCCTGTGCTCATAAATTTCTATAAACAAACCCCTTAATGTTTGTGAATCCCACAAATGTTTTCCTTTTTTTGGCGTTCAAGTGTGACGTTCCATCTTTCTCAGATAGAACAGGGTTAGGGACACACCTTCATACATGGTTCAACTGGTCTGATGGACCATCTTCTCATTCACCGTCTTCATTTATAAAGAATTCAACACCACAGGGCATCAATTGTCCACAACCCAGCTTCCTCTACTGTTACTCGTTGACTTTGTGCTTGTCTTTGACCATGTGCACTGCTCTGTTGCCTTTTTGTTAGGCTTGTGCACTAGAAAGACCATGTGCATACATACATATACTGAAAGTCACCACCTCTTTACTGTGTACCAGAGTACACCAGACATCGAGCTACTGAGTCAGACTAAAAACATGCCTCGGACAGCAGAGCTATCTAAGCTGTGGGGAACCAGCGAATACCACCTGCCAGTAACCTAACCTGTCAATACTGAGTCACGTTATTATCAGAGCTGGAGGTTCAAAAGTGGCTGGAAGAAAGCCAAGCCACAAACAAAGGCATTCCTTCAAAAAATATGGTGATGTTCCTGCTCTGGAAGAGGAAAGAGAAGGTAATTAGTACAGACGCAAGCCCTGTGTTGAGCCTGTGGCTGCTGGCTATGTCCTAATTTTGCTGACACAAACGTAGATATCCCACAACAATATTCCAGAGTGTTAGTCAAAGGCAAATGTTGCAGTTCTGAACTGTGCACACATTTGTATCTGGTTCAATTAGTAGGGAGCCACCTCTGGCCTAGTCAGACCCACTAAGCCAGCCTCGCAGGTGGCATAAGCTGGCACCTCACTGCGTAGTGACGCGGTCATGAATACCTCAAATAAAAGAAAGCCGTGTTCTGTGTTTCTGTCATTAATTATGTAATGTGTACTAGCAAATTAGGAGCTTTGCAGACATCATACTTTGCTGGAGACCTGAGAACTGATGTCCAATGAACCCAGGGCGAGTTGATCTAAGGGCAGGTTGCATTCTAGTCAGGTGTTTTTTTAACACCTTCTTGTTTGCTACCTGACCTTTTTTGCTGCACTAAATGCACATTTGCAAGAAGTCGCAAAACGTCTGCCTCAATATGTGTGAGGTGGGGACCCTTTTGCACCCTCCCCCCTTTTTAAGTATCCTCTGTTTGTTTAAAAGACAGGCGCTGCTTTAAAAAAAAAAAACTTGGTATTCAAGGAATGGGATTGGAGAGCCCATTCACAAGCTGGGCGCTTTTCCTGGGGTCAGGGACTACTGTGGGCATCAGTTACTAGTCCATTTGTGATATCTGTAACTGATAAACGATGTGCTGCCATAGTTGGGGTCGCAAACCATTGAGTCAATGCATACTGACTTGCAAAGCAGAAGGGTATTCCCATTAAAGTTCCATTTTCTTTGTGAGTCGGTATTGGTCGCAAAGTGTAAAGTGTATCATGCGGGTCAGAAAAATATTTCCAACTTACAATTCTTAGATTGCAACATGTATTTTTGCAGTCTCAAAGCCTGAAGATCACTAAAAAGCTTCATACGTTAAGTCACTATAATTTAACAAGCATTGGCAAAGCCAATAGGTCTGGTCTTGGAAGGCTGGTGTGATGGTTAATTTATTTATTTTTTATAGCAAGAATGTACCACAAAAAAGAAAATGTGGCCTCCTAAATGTGGCCTCCACTTGCTTCTTGCATTAAACAGTTTTAATTTAAAAAACATTTAATGATCTGGCCCTTATACTCAAATCATTTAACCCTGTTGTACATTTGTTTTGTATACAAATAAGTACAGTTGGTAAAAATAATAAAATTCAGTGACTTGAACTACAATGCTACGGACAAAGCTGTTCACAAACTTAAGATGATAAATGTATGCTGCGCGAAATGCACACTTTTGCATGCTTGTTAATGCTAATTCACAGTATTACTTAGTGTATTGTGCTTAAAATATGCATTTCACAAGATGGGCACCAAAATTATTGTGAAACAGAAAAGAAAATTGCAATTTCAACACATCTGCCTCTAGGTATGCTACATTCAAGTGGCACTTTATGTCCTTGTTCAATAGTAAATGGATGCCCTTAAGCACAGTGTAAAGGGCATTCAACTTAGCCCAATTTACCCAATCTTTCTTGGAGAGAAAGCAATAGCAACATTTATGTTTCAATTTTTTTAAAAACCTATGGCAAACAGTTTGGGAAACATTAAGGTAAGTGACCTTCTCTTAGTTTAGACAAGTTGAACAAAAACATCTCGCTCACCTCAAACTCTGGTGGACTTTAAAGCTAAAATAATTTATTGAGGCAGAGCAGATGGTGTTGGCGACAGTCTTACACCTAATGTCAAGATGTGAGGTACTCACAAATTGTTTGTAGTCCCACAGCACTAGAGTGTGCATCTGGGACTATACATTTATCCAAGAATTGGAAGTATGACCTACCAATGCAAAATAATTCAAAAGTAGGATGAAATTGAGATCAAATGGGAGATTTACAGCAACTGACACAAAGGGTTGTTGCTAAGAAATATCCAGATAAAGAAGAGAAGGACAAGGTGGGACTGTTCCCAAAATCAGAAAAGGTGAGCCTGCCATGCGTATCAGAAAGCATTGCATACCTGGGAAGTTGTCTCCGTAGAGAGGAGAGTAATAAAAGCGGCACTGTCAAGTGGTTGATCAAGCAGCACCCAGCCACCCTGCCAAACTCTCCTGGGGCAATGATCCACTGGCCGTGCTTGTGAAGGGTGAGCAGGGGACAGACCCTTTGGAAAGTTGTGCCCTGGGCAATTGCCCACTCTGTACATGTCTTAAAATGGTTCTGCAGTCGAGCCAAGGCTGAATCAGTAATGTAGCTCATCCTTAAGTGCCAAAGTACATGTAGAATCTTAAAAATATTTGGGATCTAAATTACACAAGCAAAACGTGAGAAGTATTTCTTTAACATATGGTAGTGTTTTCCCCTTTATGTACAATTAGAGCCCGGATTGAACTGGGAATCAGTTACCCTTTGATACCTAGGGATTAATATCTACAATTCCTTTGCTGATTTGCAGTATGGAAATCATGGCGGGGAGAACAGTCCCTCCGAGCCCAGTTTGCGTTTGGGTCTTCTCTTCAGTTTTCAGTAATGGGCAGCCTGGCACTAGTGAAGATGATGGTGCTACTGGGTTATTGTATTATTTTCCAAACTTTCTCCTGTTCATCCCTCGTTCCTTCTTCAGACACGTCCCATGATTGATTTGGTTGCCAGGGCACCACCATTGAGCTCTTTCCACTCTAAAGCTACCTGTGACTGCGAGTGGATTAGCTCTTCCATAGTTAGAATGCTATTATTTAGCTTCACAGATTCAATGGGCGGCTCGCTGTCTGTCAAGCCTCCCCCTGCATGAGATGGGAGTTTACCCGGAAAGATTTTAGGAGGGCTGGGTGCACCACTCATTGTTTCCTACTGACCATTCTACTCACCACCACCCAGGGTGATCCCACACTGCTTTCTCTTGCCTTACCAGAACCAGTAAACTCACTAAGACGAAGAAACCCTACCCTCCTACACTACCTTTGCTCAGCCTCTCCACTCACATAAGACAGGTTTGCTCAGGGGAGCTCCATGAGTGCATGCCACAGGCCTCTTGATATTGGGGCATTCGTTTGTTGAGGGCGAGCTACTAGATTTCCAAACCCTAATGGCAGACTACAATCTTCACCTGGTCAATTCCTTACTTGCGAACACCTTAAACAAACATTAAATGCCCTATTTCATGTCGGTCACCTAGCACCAACCTGGCATGAGATGTTTACAGACACTACACCATATGGACTGGCGGCAAACTGATAAAATGGGTATACAGAGCATTCCTGCAACATGGCAACCGCTACAAGTCTTCTCTTCATACTAACTGGGAGACTGACCTGGCCTCTGCACGACACGGACTGGGATAAAATATTGAAATATGCCCATAATGTATCCCTTGGCTTCCATTTTAAGTATATTGGATTTAATATTCTGAACTGAACCTACCTTACACCTGCCCAAATTAACAAAATATACCAGGGAGCCACTACGGCATGTCCTTGTTGGATGCAATTGGATGCTGATATGCTTCATATGCTCTGGTTTTGCCCAACACTCCTTCCATACTGTCAGAGAGTTCTCAAGGTTCTGTTGACCACAATAGGTCGTGTACTAAGGAATTCCCCAAAAGTGGTCCCATTGGGCATATTCCTCTGCCCTGAGTTTGAGAAGCACTCCACAAAGTCCCTCGACCTGGATCTTTTTCTAGCAAAACATGATATTACACAGCACTGGAAGGATTCACTTCCTCCGACTATCGTAAGTTGGATCAAGGTCTCGCTCTCTTGGTTTCAATCTGAGATCACCCTGTTATACAGGAAGAAATGAGCTGGTCTAAGAAGATATTTTATTACACAGACATGGGATATTTTGGTGGGGGGCTTTGAAGACTGCACCAAAGTTAATACTCTCCCCCACCCCCATAATCATCCCGACATGTACACTCTTGGATTCTATGTACATAATGAAAGAAATGGAAGGCAGGTCACCATATGCTAATCCTACTGGCTTTTTGAGACACTACAGGACAGATTCTGCAGCACACTCAGAAAAAGGAAAATGACTCTTAGGATTATTTTTGTGCAGGAAGGTCTCACTTCCTGCACAAAAACATCCTGCCTCTAACACAGGCACGCTTGCACCACAGCGCAAGGGTGCCGCCATTGGGGCTAGGCTGCAGATTGTGAACAAGCGCACGTTTCCTGGCATGAAGGCTTGTTTCCTGCTTATATGTCTGCTCCTCCTCGGGTACACAGCACAAGAAACTCTCTCTTTTCCACTTCAGCGTTGGAATTCTCATTTAAATGGAATTAACTTTTGCCGTTCAGCTGAAAGGCTCAGATTATGGACAAATGCCATCCATTAAACTACAGACAATTCAGGAAAAGTATGGATCTGTGCTTACACTATTTTAAGTGGGTCGGGTTGTTCCGTGTCTTAGACTTGGCAGTGTTTAAACATGACCTGTCAGGCCCTATTGTAATGTCCCTAGCTTAAGAAAAGAATACAAATCAATTTTTGAACAATGATGGTAAAAACTGTTAAGGTAATCCATGTCAGTGATGTGGTTCCTGTGAATATTTCATTTGTTTTACTTAATGTTGCACTCCTTAAGAATGTTTGCTTTTTCCAGGATAGTGCGTTTCTGTATTTATTTTTCTACAGCACATAGGCTACTCTAGGTGTTTATGTGGGTTCAAGATGTGGGTGGGTGTTCCTAATGGGCAGGTGCGCAACACCCATTGGGCTCAAAGGGCTTTAGCCCCCCAACCCCGCGTGTGTGTCAGCCCGGGCTGAGACAGCTTCCCGGGCACAGCCACACCCGAGTACTTCACAGGTTTTTAAAAGACCATTTACTTGTTAATGAGGCTTTGTTGTTTTTTACCTCTTTGTAGAGCCCCTGCATCTTCACTCTGCCGATTGCAGGAAGAATCAGCACCCCCTCCCCCCGAAATTTTCAGTAGCTGCCCCTCCCCCCTCCCCCCCAACCCCGAAATATGCCTCTAGTTGCGCCTCTGCTAATGGGCATGATTGAGAACTCTGGAGTTGAGGCTAAAGACAGTGCATGTTTCTCTCAGTGCCTGACAGTCGGTCTTTTAGGTGTTCAGAACACATGCTCATCTAATCCTTGGCCTCTCTCTAGAGCACCCAGAACAACATTCCTGTATGGCAATTGTAACTTTGATTCTATGTGAAAGTGTATGAAGGAGAAACACAGCTGTTGAAATATTTACAAGTAAAAGAAAACGCAGTGCTTTCAGGTGATGCACTGTGTGAGCTGCAGGGGAGGTGAAGAGAAGGAGATGTAAGGAAGTGCATGCAGGGGAGAGTTAAAACATGGTACTAAAGAGGAAAACAAGCTTTCATGGCTTCAGCATTTGGGCTGAATGCCCCAAAGGGGGCAGAAAGACAGTTTGGTGGGCACCAGGGCAAGGGAAGTGGCTGATAGCCAGGATTGACCGACCCCAGCCCATTATTTTAAAAACAAAAAGTAATCAGGGCCCAAATTACACACATGATCTACTGTGTCTGTTGTTGCCATGGCGCACCCTTAATTATGTGCATCCTGTGCAGACCTGAACAAAAGCGCTGTCCTCTGCACAGGGGCAGACTCTTTCAGCACAGGTGTTTACTCTGAAAGTTCATGCCTGCTCCGAGGAGGACGTATTAGTAATTGAAAGGGCCATGGGTTAAAACCGTGGCTGCAACTTACACGGAAGCGGGACAGCCTCTCTTTGAAGAGGGAAATGTATGGAGTCCATGGGACCCTGCTGCCCCAAATTCAATGACTTCCTCAGGGACGTAGTGACTGTGTGCCACCTCTATGTGCCACACAGTCATTGCGCCTTCCAACGGGTTTTTGTCTTCTGTTACCGTGGCTGTTCTATGATGCCAGCAAAAGAACAAAGTACCCCAGGGGTATAGAGCGCAAGCACAAATATTCACTGCAGCCCCAGGGGACTTTGTGTAATACGGCCCTAGTGTTTAGTGTGCTAAATCCCCAATCTGCTCACTCCGAAGGGCAGAAAAACGTGTGTGGCTTTAACGGTGGGGAGTGTGGCCCAATGTCATGGAAAGCAGGTTTTGCCTTTATATTGAACACAAATCCTATCTTTTTATTTTTCTGCTGTTCTAGATTTAGATTAGCGCTTAGAAGTAGCAGAATGAGGGTAAAATTGCCATATGTTTCTAACAGCAATCATGTTGGAGTGTTCCTCTTGTTCAAGATTTTGGTAAATGTTTCTGCTGCCTTTTAATGTGTCTTAAGTGTAGTTATGATTGATACTGTGTGCTCTAGAATAGGATTGTAATTCAAAAATGAATCTTTAAAATGTATTCCTTGTGTTCTAATGTTGTTCAATGTGGTATTCCTTAATGAAAGACGGTTTGTGGTTCCACTAATGATCCCTGTAATGCCTCTTGGGATTAATCATTACTTGAAACACATCTCACTCAAATATTGCTCCGTGGATTGTGGGGTGTTTGCAGTACAACTGTTTTTTCAGATTCGGGTTGGCACATTGACTGAGTCCTTATTGTAGGCAATCTAAATGACCAAATTCTGTGTTTCTAGAACAATCAAGAAAACCTATCACTTTCTGCCCTCTCAGGGAAGGCCAATTGAGAACAAATCCCCAATCTTCCCTTCAGGGGAGGAGGGAAGGAGGGAGGAGAGGTTTGATAATGGTTAGCTTATGTTTGATCCATCTCTTGTTCAGCATACTGTTTTCATTGGTTGGGTCCCATTTGATCATGTGGGAGACCATATCAGAAATATATTGAAACTTTCCATGGATAAATCTAGCCATTATAAACTGAGGGATGAATTAACCAGACCTTTATACGGGAAAAAGTACCAGTCACACCTGTCTTAGATCCTAACATGGTTACATATGTCATTAGAAATGGCCATGATACAAGAAAAACCATTGATAGAGCTCAGGTAACCTGCTCAGACATTGTTCTTGAACAGGTTGGTCCCATTAGAAAGATACTAAGATTGGTGACACAAGCTAAAGAAATAGATGATCTGATGGACTTAGGTGTTTTATCTAATTGGGGCCAAAGTGCAATAAGGCTATCTCTTTGGTGAGATATAAAGGGTTATTAACCAAAATCACAGTTCTAATTGGTACAGTTTTTTGGCAGATGTGTTTTTCTTAGATTGTTTTGTTCAAGAGCCTACTACTGGCCGATATACTACTGAAAACAGGTTTCAGTAGAGTGACCCATTCACTCAATACCAGCACCCTACATTATTCCGATAATGAAGAAAAGGGGGTTGATTTTCCAATATAGATGGAAAAGATGAGCTAAGGTGAGTGTTTCTCCCTCTTCCCCTCTTGTAGAGGGGGTCCCAATAGTTTTTTCTCACAAATAGCAAGAGATTTCAGAGGTTCTTTAGGTCTTTTAAATCATTCAAATATTTCATATAAAATTATTTTCTCTTCCAAATAAGTGCTCTCTCCTGAATACAATTCTTCTTTTACTAGGGGTGTCAGACCTCCTAACAAAAGAGGTAACAGATCATTTATCCAAAGATGACATAGAGGAGTGCATGCTACTCCATTTAAGGGTTTCAAAGCACTGTATTTTCAGCCATAAAGAAAAACAAGAAGCATCATCCTGTTATAAATCGAGATTCCAAGGAATTTGTTTTGTACCTTCATTTCATAATGGTAATGATTGGACATCTCAGGGATTTTCTACCCGGTAACTGGATGGTGGGATTGTACCTGAAATATGCTAATCTTTCTGTTTGAATTTTTTATGATCACCGGAGGTTCCTTGAGTTTCTTTGACAATCTTGGATACATTAGTTCACTTGATTCCTCTTTAGTTTGTTCAAAAACTGCACATATTGATTTTATCAGGACAATAGGACTTTTCTTGTCTAAAATTGCATATCACTATGGAGAGAACTTCAGTTTAATGTCCAACTTATTGAGGAGCTGGCGTGTGTGGTAATTTGGGAGACATTGTCTCTGGTTCTCTCTCAGCAGATGGAGTTCCGCAGTGGAATCCAAGAAGGAGGTTTTACAACTTCAGTTATCCAGATCTATTGGCTTCTTCCTTCCAGGCAATATTTCTAGGTCATTTTCATTAGCGAACACTTCAGCATCTAAAAACCAAGAATCGGAGGGAAGATCTTGATTATGCAGAACTAGTTCTGCTCAACAAGAATACTCAAAGAGAGTTCACATGGTGGTTGGATCAGTTGTTTCAGAATCCTCCATGATCTGATTGTATTCAACTTCTTTTAGCTGATGACACTGAGGTGCCGATCACGATCCGGTAAAAACCGGGTACGAACCGTCGGACGGAGCATAATCTCCGTCCGACGCGTACCCGGTCGTCAATTTTTACAAACAAGGAATCACGATTCGCACGGGTACACCATTACCGTACGAATCGTAAAAAAGCCCGACCGAACCAAAAAACACCAACCAATGCGATCCGGGAAAGCGCCGACCTGACGTCGGGACGCTCGCAGCCAGCCATTCACGACCCAGGAATCACGATTCGCACCGACGTCACCCCGCACGGTGAATATTTTGCGGCAGCCAAAAACTGCCGGGAAATCAGGACGACGCGAACAAGGACCACCAGTACGCGACGGACAGACGACGACGCGAACAAGGAGGACCAGTACGTGACGGACACACAGGACGACGCCACCAAGGAGGACCCGTACGCGACAGGACGACGCGATCAAGGAGGACCCGTACGCGACAGGACGACGCGAGCAAGGAGTACCAGTACGTGACGGACAGACATGGACCTGAACCTACGAGTCATCCCTGCCCTCATAGCAGTCCACCTCCTCTACAGGTTACGACGCAGACGCCGCAGAAGGTCAGAATAACTAAGGGAGGGGGGAAAGTGGGGTGGGGTGGGGGTGGCAGGACCAGGGCAGGCCACAAAACAACCACATAAGTCACACACCACACATGGCCTGGACATACCTGACTCCCATGCCCTGGTCACCACGAGGGGGTGGGGGCGTGTCCTGATAAGCCAGCGACTGCCACAACGGAAGTCCGTCACCACGCGAACCGGCAACACAACCAGACAGGTACGTCCCGTACCCACGCCTGAAGAGCGTGGGTACGAGTCGGACCACGCCCACACACGTCACCCCAACAATGGCGGGACGGATCGCACCCACGTGGCAAAGGCCTGGGTACGGGCCGCACATGCATCACATAGCGTGGGCACGGATATGTACGGACCCTACCCCCACCCCGTATGCAAGGAGCGTACCCCCCACCCCAACAGTGAAAGTACGACCCGTACCCCCACCCGCGTATGCATGGAGCGCACCCCCCATGCCAACAGTGTAAGTACGACTCGAACCCTCACCCGCGTATGCAAGGAGCGTACCCCCCAGCCCAACAGTGTAAGTACGACCCGTACCCCCACCCGCGTATGCATGGAGCGTACCCCCCAGCCCAACAGTGAAAGTACGACCCGTACCCCCACCCGCGTATGCATGGAGCGCACCCCCCATGCCAACAGTGTAAGTACGACTCGAACCCTCACCCGCGTATGCAAGGAGCATACCCCCCAGCCCAACAGTGTAAGTACGACCCGTACCCCCACCCGCGTATGCATGGAGCGTACCCCCCACCCCAACAGTGTAAGTACGACCCGTACCCCCACCCGCGTATGCATGGAGCGTACCCCCCATGCCAACAGTGTAAGTACGACCCGTACCCCCACCCGCGTATGCATGGAGCGTACCCCCCACCCCAACAGTGGAAGTACGACCCGTACCCCCACCCGCGTATGCATGGAGCGTACCCCCCGGCCCAACAGTGTAAGTTCGACCCGTACCCTCACCCGCGTATGCATGGAGCGTACCCCCACCACACCAGTGTAAGTAGACTCGTACCCTCACCTCGAATGCATTGAGCGTACCCCCACCGTGTATGTTCCAAGCGTACATATCCTGAAATCAGAGGTGTGTGTGCAGAGTCCACCCAGCAGTGCCCTGAGACAGGAGGGGTGGGTGCCTATCACTCCCAGCATTGCCCTGAGACAGGAGTGGTGTGTGCAGAGTCCTCCCAGCAGTGCCCTGAGACAGGAGGGGTGGGTGTGGAGTCCTCCCAGCAGTGCCCTGAGACAGGAGGGGTGGGTGCAGAGTCCTCCCAGCAGTGCCCTGAGACAGGAGGGGTGGGTGCCTATCACTCCCAGCAGTGCCCTGAGACAGGAGGGGTGGGTGTGGAGTCCTCCCAGCAGTGCCCTGAGACAGGAGGGGTGGGTGTGGAGTCCTCCCAGCAGTGCCCTGAGACAGGAGGGGTGGGTGCAGAGTCCTCCCAGCAGTGCCCTGAGACAGGAGGGGTGGGTGCCTATCACTCCCAGCAGTGCCCTGAGACAGGAGGGGTGGGTGTGGAGTCCTCCCAGCAGTGCCCTGAGACAGGAGGGGTGGGTGCCTATCACTCCCAGCAGTGCCCTGAGACAGGAGGGGTGGGTGTGGAGTCCTCCCAGCAGTGCCCTGAGACAGGAGGGGTGGGTGCCTATCACTAACAGCAGTGCCCTGAGACAGGAGGGGTGTAACACATGTGTGTGAGGCCAGAATTATCCACATGCATACTGGCTACAAGGGAACATGTCCCCATGAACTCATGTCAACAGACTCCACACACAAGTACAGTGATCACCAAGGATGCCACGATTGTTGCAGGTGGAGACATGGCCCTGCATGCATGGCCAAAGTAGAAGGGCTCCGTCACACACACAGCTCATGTAGACACAGCTCTGCGCTAAACATTGGGAACACCCTGCAGGGAAGAAAGCTGGGTACACAGAGGAAGGAATACACCCTGGGACAAGTGCACCATGCAGTAACTGCTTACATGAACAAAGAAAGTTAGCCAACACCTTGTGATGGCACACAGATCACAGGGTCCCACCAATGAGCAGTACACTACTACATATCCCACACACCCAAACCCTTACACACCACCCAAAACCATGTAGCAGCCCCACCAACACCAACACCAGCATAGCAGTAGTGTGATAATGAAAACAAAATTAAGCTTTATTCAGCATGAGCACAATGTCCGTGGATCGCAGGCAGTTCAATCTTCACAAAGCCCATAGGGCAGTCAATGATTCTCAGCTGGATGGGGGACACAGTGGGATGCGTGTCCCCTACCTTGCCTGCACAGTCAAATGGCATCGTCTTCCACACTGGTGAGGGCATCAGGGGGGGGGGAAGCAACAGGCACCGCAGGGACATCAGGGCAAAGGGGCGGCGTTGTGGGTGCAGGGATGGAGGACTCCACCACAGGGGGTGGGTCAGTGCCAAAGGCGGAGGCCAGGATGGCACTACACACCTTTGCAAGGTCCTCCAGGGAGTCCCCTGCACCCGAAGGGACCTCAGGCCCCAAGGAGGGGGGGGGGTCAGAGGGATGGGTCGCAGCGCCACCGGGGGAGGGTGGAGACAGGGGGGGAGACTCAACCACCCTGACCGGGGACCTCCTTGACCGCTTGCGTGGTGGTGTAACTGTGGGGCTCAGGGACAGAGCGGCCATGAAGGAGTCCTTGGGGAAGATGTGGCCAGGAGAGCTGAGGGGAGGGGATTTGGAGGGAGTGGACTGGGTGGAATGCGGACTCCCACTATGGCTGCGTGTCACACGTTTGCCCCCCGACCCAGTGGGTGTGCCTACCTCACCCTGTGTGTGCGTGTCAGGAGGAGTGCGGTGGACCTTCCCTGCTGGTGTGGTGCCCGTGTCCGTTGATGTGGGTGCATGCCGACGTCTGGGTGTACGTGGGACAGGCATGGGAGTGGGAAGTGTGGATGGGGCAGGGGTAGGTGGGGGGAGGTCGCGCTGCAGGAGACCCACTGCTGCAGTCAGTGTGGAGTCTATGGACCTCAGCAAGTTGCGTTGGTCAGCCTGCGATGAATGAATGCCCTCCAAGAAAGCCTCGATGTTGGTGAGGGTTTTGCCGTGGGCATGGAGGACATTAAGGATCGCAGCCTGACCAACCTGCAGTTGCCGCTGGATGTCCACAGACTCTGCATTGGCGGCAGCAGTGGAGACAGGGGCAGGGGGTGCGGTGCCTGGCAGGAAGGAGACATGCTGTGACCGGGCACGCTGGGAAGGGACACGAGCAAGTGGGAGGCGGCTGGTGGAAACTGAGGGGGCGGTGCGAGGTGTTGTTCCGCTGTCAGCTGCTGGTGCAGCCTCCGCCCACTCGGAGACATCCTCCTCGGACCTGTCAGCTTCGTAGTCTGATGTGCCAGTCGACAGGTCCTCGGCCACACTCTCCTCCGCCTCTGTCCCACTCGATGTGCCAGACCCGATGTCACGGCTGGCACTGGTGCTCGGTCCCTCCGCCTGGTCTGTGTCCATGTCTCCCTCTGTGTCCCCCGACGATGCTGTGGGCAGGGTGGAGAGACAGAAATTAATCAGACACCTGTACACATCTGTCACATGAGTCCAATCTACATAGGTAACATTGCATGGCCTGAAAAGGAAGATTCCTAACATCTACTGAACAGGGTACCGATGTAGGGCATGAAACACACAGTTGGTTGAGCCACCATGCCACTGAAATACCATGGAGAGCATGAGACAATAGCTAAACACAGGAAACGGAGTCTGACATAGCACCCAGGCCCTGGGGACAATCCAGCACTGCATCTGCACCACACAGCGTTGGCGAAAATACCGATGACCAGGGAGCATATCCATGAACTTGAGACACATGCTGCATAGGTAATGCTGAAAACATGCACAACATGACTCGGTCACTGCACATTGCGTGTGTGTCCAGACACATCACACACTGCCCAGACCCAGCAAGTGGAAATCAGGAGTTAACACATAGGCATTGCCCGCCCCAACAAGACCCTACACGAGGCAAATTGTTGTGACACAGGTGGCACCAACATCTCATAGTCTGGGTGATACACACAGGGGCAGGCAAAAAGCAAGATTGGACGCCAAACAGCCAAGGTGCGCCTGTACAAATAATGAGGTACCAGTGCCCATCCTCAGATGAGTATAAAAAGACACACAGGCACTGGCAACTGTGAGTATGAAGAAGGACAATCAGGTCAGGCTGAACAGTGGACACCTGTACAAAATAGCACGTCTATATACATGGTGACAGGGGACAATGGCACAGAGCACAACCTACGCTGTGGACACTGAGATTGGCCACGTTTATGATGACACATACACCACTGAGGAAAAGGTGCCCCAGGGGACAGTAGTGGGCACGCAACTACATGCTACTGAATGGTAATGACTGCAACACACGTCACCATCCCTGCACTATGTGTATCGCACACTCATGCACATCATGTCACAGGCCACTACATAGGACATGCGCGCTGTAAGGCATGACACATGAGAGACCAACTCCCATGTCTGGAGTCAGCATCAGTGCCAACTGACATGGAACCCACATGCAGTGAACTTGACAGTGCACAGGCAAGGTCCCACAACCTGTTACACACCACCCCCACACATGATGCTACAGTCATTGTTCTCGTGGACAAAGCGCCAGCCTACATTACCTTGTGAAGGAGTGACTACACACAGACCAGGGAACACATTGCAAGGAGGGGAAGGGTGGCAGGGGCACAGCGCTATACTGGGGCAAACAGGATCTGCACAGCACCTTTAAACCCTGCCAGTGAATTCATGCTACTGTGCCCTTACAAATGCCGGTGACACACAACAAACACACATGTACCTACCCCCTTCCGGCTGCTGCATCGCCTGTAAGCGCCTCTCCAGGTCTGGAAAGACCACCGGCAGCACACGCCTGTGGAGGTGGCTCAGACGGCGGCGGCCGCGGTTCTTGTGGCTCTCAGGTGAGTCCCCCAGCAGGAGCCGTGCAATCCTCCGCGTCCAGCACCGGATATCCTGCCAGCGTTTCCTCACCTGGGGCAGGCTCCGCCTCCGACCATCCACACCCCTCACGGCACTGACGGCGGTCAGCCAGATCTGCTCCTTGGCAGTGGCGCCTACCTGTGAGGAGGAACAAGTGACACCACATCAATACACCAGCCACATGTCACAGAGAGACATATGGGTACAAATTAGCTGGTTACAACAAGGCATGTCATGCAGCCAACGCATTGCACCTTTGTCATAGGGACATCATCCCCTGGTGAGGGCAAAAGCAGTACGTGCCACAGTGGGTACACAGGTGGAATGATGGCAATGTCACAATCAATGATCAAGGCTCACACTGTGCATCACACCCACCCCTCCTGTCTCAGGGCACTGCTGTGAGTGATAGGCCCCCACCCCTCCTGTCTCAGGGCACTGCTGTGAGTGATAGGCCCCCACCCCTCCTGTCTCAGGGCACTGCTGTGAGTGATAGGCCCCCACCCCTCCTGTCTCAGGGCACTGCTGGGAGGACTCTGCACACACCCCTCCTGTCTCAGGGCACTGCTGGGAGACATCAGGCACCCCCCCCCGGGACCCCCCCGACAGTACATGGCATGTGTGTTACACCTGGACGCAATGGCAGAAGTCACAGTCACAACATAGGGACAGTCTGTGGCAGTGGCCTATGCACTCACCTGATACCCTGGTCGCCCATACAGCATGGAGTACTGTGGGAGGATCACATCCAGCAGAGCCATGTTCTCCTCCAGGGTGAATGGCTGTGTCCTCTCCACAGCCCTTGACATGGTTCCAGGGAATCAGTAGCAGCAGCTGGGTCGACGAATGCAAAGATGTGCAGGCAAGTGCTCCCTCATGGGACCTGGCTGCCTTATATGTGCCCTTCTGCCCAGTCTCATGCACAGGAGTACAGAGTGATTGGTCACTCACATTTGCATCCTATGTTTCCACCAATCCCTTCAAACCTAGCAGTCTGTGGGTTCTCTATCGGTTTCATTCTCCTGCATGATGTCAGCCCCACAAACACATTGCAACAAAGTAGAAGAATTCCAACTGACTTCTGCTGTGCACCTTCCAGAACAATTTCGAAATTTGAACTTGGTCTCCATGACAACCAGCATGCATGTAGGCCTTAATACTTGTCCCCTATGTAATTTGGAGCATCACACACAGGTACGGTGCGTTTCGGGGCCCTAGGGCACCCCAAATGCATGGCAACGGCCCGTACATGCATGCCTATGTTCACTATCACTATGGGTCTGCACGCGTATGCATACTCGTAGTGGTACAGACCGTACACACGCATCTACGCTCACTATCACTATGGGTCTGCACGCGTATGCGTACCCGTAGTGGTACGGACCGTACACTCGCATCTACGCTCACTATCACTACGAGTACGCATACGCGTGCCGACCCATAGTGATAGTGAGCGTAGATGCGTGTGTACGGTCCGTACCACTACGAGTACGCATACGCGTGCAGACCCATAGTGATAGTGAGCGTAGATGCGTGTGTACGGTCCGTACCACTACGGGTACGCATACGCGTGCAGACCCATAGTGATAGTGAGCGTAGATGCGAGTGTACGGTCCGTACCACTACGGGTACGCATACGCGTGCAGACCCATAGTGATAGTGAGCGTAGATGCGAGTGTACGGTCCGTACCACTACGGGTACGCATACGCGTGCAGACCCATAGTGATAGTGAGCGTACATGCGAGTGTACGGTCCGTACCACTATGGGTCTGCACGCGTATGCGTACTCGTAGTGCTACGGACCGTACAAATGCCTGTACGCTCGCCATCACGATGGGTACACATACGGCAGCACTCCCACAGTGATTTGGGAACATGCACAGGCCCTCTCAGCAGCAGTACGGCGGTTTTTACACATCACTGTGGTGATAGGCGACACACAGGTAGGAATAGGGCGGACATACTTGTCCATGGATGGACATACTTGTCCAGGAATGGACATCAAGGCATCGTCTGTGCATTACTACATGTGTGGGGCACAGGTGTCACAGGCTGTGATGTGGAACATGCCTCCTGAGTGGAGAAGGCACCAGATGTATGATGAGATGTGTACAGGTGTACTGTGTGAGGGTGCAATGTGTGCCAGGCATGCCCTTGACTCCTTTGACATGTGTGCATGTGGGACTGCGCACTTGGGGTGAGCGTCACTGGCATGGCACGGACACCAACACACGGAAGTGTCCCCTGATGCCCGGTACAGGGGTCATGACACATGACTTGTCACTACCCACAGTGCACAATGTGACTATGTCATATATGTGTCCGGGATTTACATCAGGTTGATGTTGTAGCACCCTCAAAAGCTGCAGCCGTTGCAGCAACCAACATGTGGCTGTGTGTAGATTGTCATTGCACACTGTTCCGCACACCATGCCACATGTGTTATCGGATGTGAGGTGCACATGTATGCATGGGACACGGAGTAGCGTGACAAGGCCATGTCAGCATCCTCACAAGGAATGTGTGGTGAGTCATGACATGTGCACCTTCATGGCAAGGTGTGTGGGCTGGACTAGTGTAATGTCATGTGACCTGTGGCTCCAGTGTTCCGCTACCAGTCTCTGCAATCGGCATCCCACTTCTGCTGATGTGTGGGTGTATGTCACTCCTGTCTTGCGTCGGGCTGTGCACTTGCACTGGGACACAGCTATGTCCATGGCGTGGCATGGGGAGGTTCTCAATCACCGTGTGTAGCTGGGTCTTGGAAGGAGTGTCACCTTGCATCCATACGTGTCCTGGGCATGTAGCACATACCTGACTCCCTATGTAGCATGTGTGTAATGCCAGATTTACATGTGCTCAGTAGACATGAGTTGTTCTCGTAGTGCACTCACTCTTCCTTGTCACTTCCAAATTACTGCAGAGCGCCGCCTCTTGCCCGAAGAATTCCAGACTTGGCTACCATGAACAGATGACTGAGGTCAAGCGTGGATTCTATGCCCTGGGAGGGATGCCCCATGTCATTGGGTCCATAGATGGGACACATGTAGGTTTGGTACCACCACACGCAGGGGAGGTGGCGTACCGCAATCGGAAGCACTACCACTCCATCAATGCCCTTGTGGTGTGTCTGTCCAATATGGTGATTTCACATGTCTGTGCTCGTTTCCCAGGGTCAGCACACGATGCCTACATCATGAGGCGTAGCGGGATGCCTGATATGATGATGCAGCTGCGCAACGAACGGGCATGTGTTGTTGGTGGGTACAGTCTGTCTGTCCTGTATTCTGTATAGCCGACCAGCACGACCGCTTCACCACTTCTAACGGTGTCCATGTGCTTCCCATGTAGGGGACGCTGGCTATCCCAACATGCCTTGGCTGCTGACACCTCTCCGCAACCCCATCACGCCGGCCCAGCTCCGCTATAACACCGCCCATGGCCGGACAAGGCGAGTGATAGAGAGGACGTTTGGCATGCTGAAGAGCCGATTCCGGTGCCTCCACAAGACCGGCGGTGCACTCCCTTATGCCCCGGCGAAGGTCTGCAAGATCTTCATGGTCTGCTGCATGCTGCACAACATGGCAGTTGAAAGAGCTGTGCCACTCATCCTGAATCAACATGACGAGGACCATCCACCCGTGGAGGACGAAGGGCTTGGCAATGGGGCTAGTGATGTGGAGGATGTGGAGCCGCAAGAGGACATCCGGACTCGGCTCATACGCGACTTCTTTGCTTAGTGGTGAGTACCAGGGTCTGAGTGTGCACGCATTGGTCCCCGTGTGGCATGCGTTGTGATGTGTGTCTCCACCTGCATGTATGGCACGTGGGTCAGAGGTGTGTGTGGGTGTGTCACTGGAGTGATGGTGGCAGTGATGGTAGTATTTCCCCAGTCATAATTGTGACCTAGCATGTTGTCATCCATACATGTGTCGAGTAAATGCACATGCAAGTGGCTGTGCTTTTTGTGGCTGACTTCTTGTGTGTCTCTTTTCCCCAGGTACCTGCGCATGCCGTTTGCTGGTTGCATTGTTGTGGCACTGCTATTCCTCATGGACATGACATCGTGGGCTGACTCAGCGTTACAGGCACGGACACGTTTGGAAGTCTCCATGGGGTAAGGGATGCATCTGGGGTGTATTGGGTGTGGCAGTTGTTCACGATGTGTGCACACTGCCCCGGTCGGGGTTTGGTTCCTCTGCAGTCATGTGGCATCCCCATGGGACACGACATGCAGCTGGGTACACCTGAATAGATGGGCTGCCTGGTTGTCAGTCATCAGTGATGGGATAGTGGATTGTGATGATGGCATCAATGTGTGTGACACTGCCCTCGGACACATACGGTTAACATTGTCTTGACATGGCGTGGGACTTCCACATCAGCGGATCTATGGTGTATGTCAGGCTCTCCGTGTGCAGCTGTGGGTTTTAGCTGTTATCCGACACTTGTGTGCCAGTTCCATGGCTATCACGCATTTGTGCTGCAGAAGGGGGGTGCCAGTGTTGGACCCACATGTTACTCCACATGATGTGTTCATGTGTACTTCAAGTTGCCTCTGCAATCCCACAAACATGACTAATAAAGGTGTCCCTATGCCTCCAAGGTGCCTCTTCTCAGTCAATGCTGGTGTGTTGGCACGGTGCATCCTGCATGTCTGGCATGGTATTCCCTGATTGTGGCTATGTGTCAATGTGTCGAGTGGCAAGATGCAAGCTGTGTGTGTGTGCTGAGACTGTGTATTGGGCATGATGTCCATGACTGTGTGGGTATTGTGACATGTGCCATCCCCATGCATCCAACGTTGTCCATGACCCCATTCTCTGCATCCACCGGACTCAAGCTTGCAGGACATGGTTCTGCCACCTGTCTACACATACCTGGGTGCCCCCCAGGACACTGGCCAGGATCCCTGACCTCTGCGCATGACTGTTGCTGTACTCAATGTGTCTGTCAGCACGGTTGTTCGGCCACCCCCTCAGCTGGTTCTGCCCATCACGGGTGTGTATGGTGCTCCATGTCTGTCTTGCCTAATAAACTGTGACCCATGTGTCCTGTGCCAGACTCAGGCCCCAGGGTGTGGATGGTTGAAGTGAACAGATGACTCAGGCATGTTTAGACTGTACAAGACACATGTTAGGTAATAATGCTACCAGCAGGCATCTACTCTTAATAGTGTGATTTATTATTGGGGGGGGGGGGGGGGGGACAAAGTGAGGGGCTTTCCGGGATTAGGGAATCCAAAGTTCAGTAGGGGAGTTGGTGTCCTTGCCATTGGAAATCCTCAGAGTCCATGCCACAGTCTTTGTCAACATTGGTCAGCCAGTGACCAGCAGGGCCATGTGGCAGAGAATGTCTCTTGATGCTGTGATGCTGTTGCTCCAGTGGGCCAGGTGCCAGGCCAGGTGTCCTGGGAGATGGTGATGTAGCAGCCACCCTCACGGTCCTTTCCGTGGACGACCCGGCTTCCTGCGGGGAACCTCAGCAGCAGGCCGTGACGACGTCTGGGATGCTCCGTCGGATGTTTCCTCCTCCTCCTCCTGATCCCTCCCTGTGGGTGGTGATGTTCTCCGCCTTCTGGCACAGGGAGGGTCGGCCATGGTGTCGGCCATCCGACGGAGTGTAGCGTGAATCCCCTGGAACGCCGTCACTTGCTCAGCCTGTCTGTCCTCCATCCTCCGTTGGTGTACCTGTAGACAGGCTATTAGCTCCGCATGTTGCTGGGCCTGCTGGACCTTGATCCCCTCGAGGACGGACACGACCTGGGCCATGCCCGTGGTGTCCTGCCGGTATGAGTCCAGGATGTTACGGACATGGGAAAATACCGGATCCCCAGCCAACTGGTCAGGCTCGCGCCTCCGCCGTCCTCCACTCCCACCACCCCTGCCCACTTGCGTCTGGCCTGCACTTGTGGGCACATCGGGTCTCCGGGACCCCTGAGGGGTGGCATTGGCGTTGTCGCCTGCCTCCTCCTGGGTGCCCGGGACACCGTGTCCCTCCTGGCGAGCCTGGCTGCATTGTGGTGTTGGGGCAGGGATCCTGGGTGTCTCCTGGGATGTGGCAGGAGTGGGGGTGGTGGTTGGCACGGTTGTACCTGACGCAGGTGCTGCAGGTGGTTGGACACCAGAGGGGCCAGGTCGGTCGGGGTCGTCCGCAGAGTGGTGAGAGTGGTCGCTGCCGGTGGGATCGGTCTCCTGCAGATCCGGGTCCTGTGAGTGTTCCCCCCCAGTGTTGGGGGGTGCAGCACGACGTTGACCTGTGTGTGAGAGAGAAAATGTTAATTTTGGTCCATGCAACATCCATGTTTCATCCGTTTCAAAGTTGGCACATTTCCTCTTGGAATTAGGATCTGTCTTGCATTCCACTCACAGTGCACTTGTGCATGGGTGTGTCCCTTGGGCACCAATTTGGCCCCTTTAACTATGTGTGGCACAGTCTTACTTGCTGCGTCAAGTGTGACTGCAGTCAGCAGTGGAGTGTGCAGGTGTGGCGAGCCATGCATTTGCGCCTTCCTTGTAGCACTGTACATGTGCACATGGAGTGGATCCACACACTTATATGATGCAGGTGGCTGTCCTTGTGCTCGTGTACAGGTTGTGACATGGCCCTGCGTTTTGCCATGATGAAGAGGGGGTGTTCTGGCACTGGCCACCCTTGTCTACATGCACGCAGTCCACCTGCTGACGAGCAGACATTCCCGCACACCAAAGGACTGATTTGCTATCCCTGTGTCTCCCTCCTTCTCTGTCCCCCTCTCCCTCCCTCTCTGTCCCCCTCTCCCTCCCTCTCTGTCCCCCTCTCCCTCCCTCTCTGTCCCCCTCTCCCTCCCTCTGTGTGTCAGCCTCCTCCCTCTGTCCGTCTTCCTGTGTCTCCCTCCCTCTCTGTCCCCCTCTCCCTCCCTCTCTGTCCCCCTCTCCCTCCCTCTCTGTCCCCCTCTCCCTCCCTCTGTGTGTCAGCCTCCTCCCTCTGTCCGTCTTCCTGTGTCTCCCTCCCTCTCTGTCCCCCTCTCCCTCCCTCTGTGTGTCAGCCTCCTCCCTCTGTCCGTCTTCCTGTGTCTCCCTCCCTCTCAGTCCCCCTCTCCCTCCCTCTGTGTCCCCCTCTCCCTCCCTCCGTGTGTCACCCTCTGTCACCTTGGCCCAGCTTCCTGGGCACACACTGTTAGCAGATCTTTGAGTGGCCCTTGGCCTGTTGATGTGAGTTTGTTTCTGATCTCCAGGCACCCATTTTGTCTGCTGTGTGTCTGTGCGCTGCTGCTGTGGTGGTGTGTGCTGCCACTCTTTCACAATGTTGGCTGTTCATTAGCTGCTGTCATGTGCAAAACAGTGCCTTCACCCCCATGTGTTGATGCAAGGCGTCCGCCATTTGCTGGCAAGTCATTCCTGTGTTGGGACACAGTGTTTGTCTGGCTGTGACCTAGGTATAATGAGAAGAGAGAGACCCCTTATAAAGATCAAGGGAATAGGGTACTCTTCCAAGTAAAAACTGGCAATCCCTCGATCATATGGATATAAACAGAGTCTTTAAAATGAGATCAAGGGAATAGGATGCTGTGTTTGGTCTCTCCTAGCAGTCCCTTGATGACCCAGGAATTGACTAAATGATCTAACACACTACAATCATTATATACACAAATCAGTTAAAAAATTCATTTACATTTATTTGATAAACACATATAGTACATTCAGTTAAAAGCCATAATTCGCCATGGTCCCTATTTTGCTCTTATTGACAAATTAAATCACAATTTACAATACAAAACAGAAAACTTTAAAATGTATATCACACAATTACATGAACAGAATTTCTTACTAAAGAAAGGGGAAAGCAAACATTCAAATATATTGCATCATCCTGTTATGAACCTGCATGACAGAGAGAATACAAAAGAAAATAAAAAGACACTACACTTTGTCATTAGGTACACATCCACTATCAACTACTTAAGGGATTATACACTTGTGGGATCTGACTCTAATTATCGCTACAAGTGAATGCCCGGTACTTTGGATTGTGTCAATTCCTGTGCGTCATTGTATTCTCTCTGTCATGCAGGTTCATAACAGGATGATGCAATATATTTGAATGTAAATGAATTTTTTAACTGATTTGTGTATATAATGATTGTAGTGTGTTAGATCATTTAGTCAATTCCTGGGTCATCAAGGGACTGCTAGGAGAGACCAAACACAGCATCCTATTCCCTTGATCTCATTTTAAAGACTCTGTTTATATCCATATGATCGAGGGATTGCCAGTTTTTACTTGGCTGTGACCTAGGCCATATGGGCAGAGGGCATTGTTGTCTGCTTTGGAGTCGCACTATGTGATTTTTGGTGCCCAGCCTCCCGCCATCCGGGTTACCGTGTCATGTGTTGTTGTCTTCTGTGGCCTGTGACTTGCCATTGTCCAGCTGGGTGCATGGGGCATGGTGGCAGCAGTGGCATGTGCCTGCTCATGGAGTGTGGTTGAGTCATGCGATGGCTTGTGGTGGTTGCGTGCCTGTTAGTAATTTTGGTTGTGGTTGCAGTTCCCCCCATGTGAGGTGCGTTGTTTGTGTACTCACCCGGGTCTCGGAGTCCTTCTACTCCTTCAACTGCCTCCACCGGCAGTATGGCCATCACCCTCTCCTCCCAGGGATGGTACTGTACGGCTCTGCGGGAGGGCCCTCCTCCAGTGGCGTTGGCCTGGTCGTGTTCCTCCTGCCTCTTGGCTCTGACCCTCCTCCGCAGATCGTACCACCTGTTCTGGCAATCCTGCTTGGTCCTCCTGGTGTCCGCAACAGCATTCACAGCATCGACGATGGTCTGCCACATGGCTGTTTTGGCTGCCTGGCTGGTGCTTCTGACCAATGTTCCAAAGATCTGTGGCTCGACTCTGAGGATTTGATCAACAAGGACCTCCAACTCTCGGTGACTGAACTTTGGATTCTTGGTAGTGGGCATGGTGAGGGGTGTGGGTGGGGATGGTGTGGGTGTGTGGGGTGTGTGGATGTTGGGGGGGGGTGTGGATGGTTGTGTGTGTGTGTGAATGTGATGAGAGGGTGTTTGTGAGGGTGGTCGTGTGAAGGTGTGCAAGTGTAAGGTGTGGTGTAGCTTGTAGTCTGGTTCTGTGGTGTCTGGCAGCAGTGAGTCTGTTGCAAAGGCTCATGGTTTGTGTGTGTGGGCCCTTTTTATTGGTCCATGGGTGGGTGTGGCAGTTTTTGAATTTTGGGTGGGTGTGTTATAAGGAGTGGTGGTGTATTGGGCCTCTGTTTGTTTTTGGCAGTTGCAGGTCAGTGATTGTGTTATTTTAGTGGTTGTTGGCCATGTTTAGTGACTGTGTGCCTTTCGAATGGTGTATTCTTGTGTTGTTTTATTTTGTCCTGGTTGTGTACGTGCGTTTTGAGCGTGTGTACGGTGTGTACATGGGCCATTTGGTTGTACGATTATGTCCTTGTGTGTGGCTTTGTACGACTCGTACATGCGGTTGTGATGTTGGGGCATGGGGTGCGCTCCGTACTTAGGAGGTTGTGTTGGGGGTGCGCCAGGAACTACTGGGGTGTAGGTTCACGGTGGTACGACACGTACTGGGGTGGGGGTAGGACTGGAACGTACTGGGGTGTAGGTACACGGGGGTATGACACGTACTGGGGTGGGGGTGGGGCTCGAACGTACTGGGGTGTACATAGACGGTGGTACGACACGTACAGGGGTGGGGGGGTGTACATTGACGGTGGTACGACACGTACAGGGGTGGGGGGGTGTACATTGACGTTGGTACGACACGTACTGGGGTGGGGGTAGGACTGGAACGTACTGGGGTGTAGGTACACGGGGGGTATGACACGTACTGGGGTGGGGGTGGGGCTCGAACGTACTGGGGTGTACATAGACGGTGGTACGACACGTACAGGGGTGGGGGGGTGTACATTGACGTTGGTACGACACGTACTGGGGTGGGGGTAGGACTGGAACGTACTGGGGTGTAGGTACACGGGGGTATGACACGTACTGGGGTGGGGGTGGGGCTCGAACGTACTGGGGTGTACATAGACGGTGGTACGACACGTACAGGGGTGGGGGGGTGTACATTGACGGTGGTACGACACGTACAGGGGTGGGGGGGTGTACATAGACGGTGGTACGACACGTACAGGGGTGGGGGGGTGTACATAGACGGTGGTACGACACGTACAGGGGTGGGGGGGTGTACATTGACGGTGGTACGACGCGTACAGGGGTGGGGGGGTGTACATTGACGTTGGTACGACACGTACTGGGGTGGGGGTAGGACTGGAACGTACTGGGGTGTAGGTACACGGGGGGTATGACACGTACTGGGGTGGGGGTGGGGCTCGAACGTACTGGGGTGTACATAGACGGTGGTACGACACGTACAGGGGTGGGGGGGTGTACATTGACGTTGGTACGACACGTACTGGGGTGGGGGTAGGACTGGAACGTACTGGGGTGTAGGTACACGGGGGGTATGACACGTACTGGGGTGGGGGTGGGGCTCGAACGTACTGGGGTGTACATAGACGGTGGTACGACACGTACAGGGGTGGGGGGGTGTACATTGACGGTGGTACGACACGTACAGGGGTGGGGGGGTGTACATAGACGGTGGTACGACACGTACAGGGGTGGGGGGGTGTACATAGACGGTGGTACGACACATACAGGGGTGGGGGGGTGTACATTGACGGTGGTACGACACGTACAGGGGTGGGGGGGTGTACATTGACGTTGGTACGACACGTACTGGGGTGGGGGTAGGACTGGAACGTACTGGGGTGTAGGTACACGGGGGGTATGACACGTACTGGGGTGGGGGTGGGGCTCGAACGTACTGGGGTGTACATAGACGGTGGTACGACACGTACAGGGGTGGGGGGTGTACATTGATGTTGGTACGACACGTACTGGGGTGGGGGTAGGACTGGAACGTACTGGGGTGTAGGTACACGGGGGGTATGACACGTACTGGGGTGGGGGTGGGGCTCGAACGTACTGGGGTGTACATAGACGGTGGTACGACACGTACAGGGGTGGGGGGGTGTACATTGACGGTGGTACGACACGTACAGGGGTGGGGGGGTGTACATTGACGGTGGTACGACACGTACAGGGGGGGGTGTACATTGACGTTGGTACGACACGTACTGGGGTGGGGGTAGGACTGGAACGTACTGGGGTGTAGGTACACGGGGGGTATGACACGTACTGGGGTGGGGGTGGGGCTCGAACGTACTGGGGTGTACATAGACGGTGGTACGACACGTACAGGGGTGGGGGGGTGTACATTGACGATGGTACGACACGTACAGGGGTGGGGGGGTGTACATTGACGGTGGTACGACACGTACAGGGGGGGGTGTACATTGACGGTGGTACGACACGTACTGGGGTGGGGGTAGGACTGGAACGTACTGGGGTGTAGGTACACGGGGGTATGACACGTACTGGGGTGGGGGTGGGGCTCGAACGTACTGGGGTGTACATAGACGGTGGTACGACACGTACAGGGGTGGGGGGGTGTACATTGACGGTGGTACGACACGTACAGGGGTGGGGGGTGTACATTGACGGTGGTACGACACGTACAGGGGGGGTGTACATTGACGTTGGTACGACACGTACTGGGGTGGGGGTAGGACTGGAACGTACTGGGGTGTAGGTACACGGGGGGTATGACACGTACTGGGGTGGGGGTGGGGCTCGAACGTACTGGGGTGTACATAGACGGTGGTACGACACGTACAGGGGTGGGGGGGTGTACATTGACGGTGGTACGACACGTACTGGGGTGGGGGTACGACTGGAACGTACTGGGGTGTACCTAGACGGGTGTCGGACGTACGGGGGCTGGGGGGAGTGTTGGGCGCGTATGCGGGCACATGTCTCCATGGTTGCTATAGGTGTTCGGTGCGGACGGTGTTTTTTCCATGCGGTTGTAGGCTCGGACGCACGGGATGGATCGTGATTCCTCGGTCGGACTTGGATTTTTACGTTTGTACGGTAAATCGTCCGAGGACGTGTCGGACACATTTTCCGACCCGAGGACGTGTGGGGAATGATTCCCAGTGCGGTTCGTATGGACTTTTTACCATGCGAATCGTGATTGCCAGTTCGTACGGCACTTGTACGATTCGTACGGTAAAAAGACCCGATACGAGTCGTACGGGGACATTTTTTACTGGATCGTGATCGGCACCTGAGTCTTTTTTAGACAACCCGGTATCTCCCAGGACTTTTGACTTTGTCTAAAAACCTCATGCAATCATTTTGGGCCCAGGGAATTTCCAAGGATTAATAGACAGCTTGAGAATGATGGTCTAGCTGGTACATGAAAAGTGATCTTTTTTTAAAAACAGATTATTTTGGGTTTTTAGATGCATGTAATACATTCAGTAGTGTTAGCATGTCTCAGTACAGCATGTGAGGCCTCAGTATACGATGGAGCCAAATCTGTTTCAATGAATCAAAAACAAAAGTCAATCAAACAGTCCCCCGCCCGTCCCACTCCCCCCTCTGGTCAGTACATCACCTCCTAAATGACAACCCAGTTGGCATGTCGGAAAAAGGAGCAGGTCATACATCCTAACAACGGGGCCCAGGCCAGAGGGTTCCCTCCGCCATGGGCCGCGCCTGCGTAGTACATGTGTCATAAAGAGTGGTATCTGGGACTGAACCATTAACCGTGGAGATTTCAAATCATCTCGGAGATTCTACAGAGGGGCCCGCCGGAGAATCTGGTTCCAGGTTGGCCAGGTTGTCTGTTAGCGTACCCCAGGTTAGGGCTCTGCCCATGTTCCCTATACCCATCTGCACCTCCCTTGAAAGTATCCGGCCCTCGCTACTTGCCCATTTGAGCAGTTCTCTCTTCCATACTACAAGTTGTGGTCCAACCGCTGCCTTCCAGGTCCTAGGTATCTACCGTTTTGCAATGATATACGCTAGGTCTTGAAACCTCCCTGTAATCTTTGTCCTTGTGGAGTGGGGTAACCAATTCAACAGGCAGTGCCCTGGGAATCGTGGAATCTCCCTCCCAATGCACTCCACAAGTGTCTGTATCACTCTTTCCCAGAAAGAGAGTAGCTCGGGGCACTCCCAAAACATGTGCAAGAAACTGTCCTCTACAACGCCACATGTGGGGCATGCTGCATCCGTTATGTGGAAGTATCTACCTATTCTTTCTGGTGTCAAGTATTCCCTGTGCAGTATGTAACAGTTGATAATTTTAGAGCGCGCGTTTCTGGAGACTTTTGATGCTTGCTCTAATATCTTGGGCCATTCATTCTGGCTAATAGTGGTGTCTAGGTCTTCCTCCCATCTGGCCTAAAGTGCAGCCATCGGCAATTGTTGGGCTGTCCGCAATGTCCTATAAATACATGAGACGGTCCATATAACACCTGCCGAAAGCACAATATATAGACAGCTCTGGGACGTCGTAGGTTCCAGCGATCCCTTCCTTCAGTGCCGTAACTGCGCTATGAAGGAAGAAACGTCCCCATGGCAAATCATATTCCGTTCTGAAGTCCTCAAATGAGAGCAGCTCCGAGTTCCTATATAAGTCACCCACCCTCAATGCTCCTGCCTCCGCCCATTGGTACAGGTCCAGCCAACTCCCCCCATGTGGGAGTGCATGCAGGAATCCCATGGGCAATTCTGGAGAGTATGGGGTTTTAGTGCGCATTCTCTGCAGGCCCCTATGCTGCACCTCATCAGTATGCGCAGCTCATAAAATACACTTGAGTTCACACTCAGAAGGACCTTAATGAGCTCAAGGAGCTTAAGGAGCTCAGAAAGTTGTGGCACGAAGGGACTAGGGATGCGGTCTGGGTGGCGCCTGCGCTCTATGCCCTGTATCAGCCACTGCAATTGGGCTGCCAGATAATAGAGCTCATAATCAGGGACCGCCAGTCCCCCTTCCTCTGTTGGGCGCTGGATTGTAGTCAATGCAACCCAGCGTCACCCTGAACTCCAGATGAATTCAGTGCTTAGGGTTTTCAATTCTCTGAACCTTGCCCCAGGGATCCACAGGAGCCGCACGGGGAAGTAATAAAGAAGCCGAGGCAGGGCCACCATTTTGAGGAGAACTATTCTCGCCATCACCGATAATGGGAGCATCCTCCAGAAGTTCATAGAGGCTGTCAGGGAACCAATTGCTCACGCTATGTTTCCTTGCCTTAGATCGTTACGGTCATGATAGATCCTGATCCCCAGGTAAATCAGACATTGGGGCTCTCACGGCACCCCGGACAGGTCATCTATTTACATCACAGGAAAAAGTCTGGATTATCCCAGCCTGGATAAATGGCCACATTCCTCCATCATATTCTTGGCCCCCTGTAAGTCCCAGTCAGTGTTGTTCAAGAAGAGCAGCAGGTCATCTGCATATAAAGCTGTCCTGTGGCAGTGTGCCTGAATCGTCAACCCCCCAAATGCATCACCCGTCCTTGCACGTGCCGCCAAAGGCTCCATGGAAATAGCAAAAATCAGCAGATACAGTGGGCACCCCTGACGCTTCCCCCGCTGCACCGAATAACTCTCAGATATATTCCTGCCGTTGGGTACTCTAGCAGTTGGCAGTGTGTATAGCTATCGCGTCCAAGCCTGAACTGCTCCCCTAGTCTCATGAGTACCATAACCTCGTAGAGATAATGCCATTCAAGGCTATCGAACGCCTTCTGAAAGTCAATAGCGAATATAGTTACGTCCCTTCTAGGCCCGTCAGCAGCCAACATAATTTCCAGCACGCGTCCTATATTATTCGTTGTGTTATGGCCCGGAATAAATCCTGTTAATCCATCCTTTGTCGGGATGGATTAAGGTCGTCAAATGATTAAGAAGGCGGTTGCTAAAATCTTGCTCAAGATTTTATTGTCCACATTCAACATTGACAGTGACCTCTACGCCGCGCGGTCGTGCGCTGGTTTTCCCAGCTTCAATATAGGGACAATTACTGCCTCCCTAGCAGATCACAGTAGGAGGCCAGCGTCATAGGCCGCATTATACAATTCCACCAACTTGGGTGCTAGCTCTAGAGAGTATGTGACATAGAATTCCACAGGGAATTCATCCATCCCTAGGGGCTTATTTCGTGTCATATGCTTAATAGCGCCTTTTATTTCCTGCAGAGAAATATCATCTCCCAGTGCTCTCACTTCTTTTTCGACAATACGCGGTAGGGGGGTTGCCCCCAGGTATGTCCCCACTGCCTACATGTCCCCTGCCGCTATGCTTGTGTATAACATTGAATAGTACCTGGTAAAGATATCATTAATATCTTCTTGGGAGTATATCCGTTTACCCCCCTCATCATCTAAATCTAATTTGGACAATTTTCTTTTAGAGGGGTTAGCCAGCCAGGCCAGTATGGAGCTGGATCAATCCCGTTCAGCATGGGTCTTATCCACATATTGTTTATAGTCAAAACATCGAAGGAGTTCCACCCGGGTCACCACCGCCTCCTTTGTGTCCAGGAGGGCCGTTTGGAAGTCTGGTCGCTCTGGGCATGTAGTTCTACTTCTTTAAGTGTCTGTTCAGCTATTCGGATCTCCCCCAGTAGGGTGTGTCGAATGCACTTTGCCTCCTCCAGGCAGTGGCTTCGGAGCACCACTTTAAAAGCATCCCACTCCATCTGTGGAGAGGATGCTGCACCGGCATTATCAGCAAAGAACTGGAGCATCTTCTTCCATATTGTCTCGCGGAAAACTTGTTATTCTAAGGCCTCTGGTTTAAGTCTCCATGTGGGGATGGATGGTAGAGGCTGGGCCCATCGCAGTCTCATAAGGACAGGGTTATGGTCCGATATAGTACGTGCCAAGTACTCAACTCTCTGTATTAGGCTATGTATTCCCGGGGTACACAGGAAAGTATCCAAGCGAGCATGCACTTCATGAAGCCCTCATAAGAAGGAATAATCCCTCCCAATTGGGTTCATCTGTCTCCATGAATTTGTCAGTCCCCAGAGGTGTTGCCAGTCTCTAAAGGCCCGTGCCATGTTCACCTTCTGGGAATCTCACAAGGGGGGATGAGAGCGGTCCATGTAAACATCTGCCAGGCAATGAAAGTCCCCCCTAATACCGCTGAGGAAGTGATGTAGGGTGCCAGATGCTAGGATAGATTTACCAAAAATGTGCCCAGGTCGGCGTTTGGGGCACATATGTTTACTAGAGATATATTTCATCTTCCCAGTTGGCCCCTTATTGGCACAATTCTGCCCTCAGAGTCCACTACTTGTTCAACTAGTTGAAAGGGGATTCGTGCCCATATCCAGATAAGGGCATATGCTGAATATGTGGTGTAATATACCTGTCCCCTCATGTACGCTGCAGAGCAATCCCTTCATTAGCAGTCAGATGCATTTCTTGTAAGAAGGCTATTTGAACACTCCTCCTATTCAAGAAGGAGAACACCTTATACCTCTTGGTTATAGTCTCCATCCCCCGAATATTCCAGGCGAGAAGGTTATAAGTTAGTGAGTCTGCCATTTCTAGGTTGCATCTCCCGGCTTCTCAGGGACTCCACTCCCCACGCCCCACTCCACTGCTCCAACATGCTCATCAAATACAAAAGTTTGTATTGATGTACGACACGGTTATTCCCAACGTTCAACTTTTCAATTCCAAAACAAACATCCCAACTCCCCCACCCCAGGACATGTAGATAAGAAATCCCCCATCCAAACGAAGTCTAGAAATATATTGCTTCCAGGGGCGTCACCCATACATCCTCTAGCAAAGAGTTATGAGTTCACAGACCCGCGAGCCAGTCTGCCACCCATCCAGTTCAGTAGCACCCCGATGCCGGTATTCCCAACCACTCATAAGCATCACATAGCTGTCTCCCCAACATGTTTATGTTTATGTTTATATATTTATAAAGCGCGTAGCTGCCCTTAGGCTTCCCAGCGCTAGGAGAAACATATCAGTGATGGTATAAGTCAGAGTGTCTGAGATCGAGAGGTTAAGGAAATAGCAGTGTTTTGAGTTTTTTTCTGATCGCTAGTTTGTTGGTTATCAAGCGCATGACCCTGGGTAGTGTGTTCCACATTTTAGGAACCAAGTGTTTAAAGGACCCTATAATAACATAGTATTATAGAGTTGCAGGAGCCGCCCCCCTCATTTTACCAGTCTGTTGCGGCACTCAGATGATGTCATCGGCTGTTCTTGGCATCACCCTGGATTGTTCCATGATGAAAATCTCTGACACACTGGATTCACGGTCAGAGTCAGAGTCCTGAGCTGGCCCGCTGCTCTCCAGCGAAAGTGGTCCTGACTCCTTACTACTGATCAGCGCTACCACCTCCATTATGCTCTGGCACCCCATCTGCACCTCTTCTGGGGTAGGGGCAAGTGTGTCCCTTCTCCTCTGTTCCTTGCGGGCCGCCCTTCATTGTATTCGCTGTCGTCCGGGCCTCTGTGAGGGTTCCACCCCATGTCGCGCTTTAGACCATTCCCAGGCCTCCTGCAGGAAATGAAAGAATTTTGTTCCCTCTGGGGTCATTACTTTCAGTTGCGCCAGAAACATCATGGCATATTTAAAATCTAGTTGGGTGAGCTACCTTTTGGATTCATGGAAGGAAGCCCTCCGCTTCTGCACTTCTTTAGAGAAGTCAGGGAAAATCCGCACTACTCCATTATCAATTCGGAGGTCCCTTTTTCTGAGTGCCTGCACCAGGATATGGTCTCTGTTCCTGTGGTGCAATAGTCGTGCAATCATATGGCGTGGGGGGCCCCGGGCAGAGGTGGCCTCAACAGGACTCTTAGCGCCTGCTTTAGTACAAAGAAGGTCGATAAAACCCCCGGCACTACCTCCTTGCGCAGCCACCGCTCCAGGTAGTCCACCATTTATTTATTTATTTATTTACTTGTGTGTTTTGTAAAGCGCACAGCTGCCCCAACGGGGCGTCCCGGCGCTGGTAAAACTTGGAGACAGTGAGGGTAGGAAAAAGAGGATAACCTTATGAGGAAAAAAGGTGGGTCTTTAGTGACCTTCGGAATGCCACTTCAGTTTGACATGCGCGTAGAGTAATCGGAAGCTTGTTCCAGCACTGAGTAGCACAGACCTCGAAGGTTTTCCCTCCAGTACGAGAAAGTTTGAATCTTGGGGTTTCCAGGAGAAGAAGGGAGTTAGAACGTAATGTCCTGGCCTTGACGTACGGCTTCAGAGTGCTTTTCAAGTGGGCTGAGCCATTGCCCTTGGAAGCACGAAAGGCCAGCGTCATGGCCTTGAATACACATCTCTTGGCTATCGGTAGCCAATGTAGTTTTCGGAGGAGGGGAGAGATGTGTTGTCTGGCTGGGATTCTCTCGACCAGCCGGGCGGCAGCATTTTGGACAGTCTGTAATTTGTGGCAAAGGCCTGCTGGGATACCAAGATATAGTGCGTTGGCGTAATCAAGGTGAGATGTTATAAGTGCATGTACCACAGTCTTACGGCAGCCTGCCGGCAGATAGTTGATAAGCCGGTTAATCGTCTTGATCTTTGCGAAACAGGATGCTGCTACTGTTTGGACCTGAGCGTTAAAACTAAGCTGATTGTCCCAACGCACTCCCAAGTTTCTCACCGAGTCTTTGGGCGTGGGGGCTTGGCTCAGGTCAGCTGGCCACCACAGGTTGGAATCCAAAGGGGATGGTGAGTTAAAAAACAGGATCTCTGTCTTTACAGCATTGAGTCGGAGGGAATTAGAGTCCATCCAACTAGAGATGTCTCTGAGACAGGATTTCAGCGGATCAAAGGCAAAAGCGGAGGAATCTCAAAGGTAAAAATTAACTGAATATCATCAGCATAGGAGGTGGATTTAATCCCAGTTCGCGCAATCAATTTAGCTAGGGGGGTAAAATAGACATTAAACAAAAGCGGGCTCAGGGATGAGCCCTGGGGGACTCCCCATTTGAGTGGTCTAGCTGAGGAGGTGTAAGGAGAGGTATATACCTGCTGTGTGCGGTCACATAGGTAAGAAGCGAGCCACTTAAGAACCGTTCCGCCAATGCCTAGGTCTCCCAGTCTTCTCAGCAGGATCTTATGAGAGACGGTGTCAAATGCCGCTGAAAGATCTAGCAGCACTAACACCGCCCTCGACCCCCGGTCCAGCGACCATCTCACCGAGTCAGCCATTTCAACAAGGGCTGACTCCGTGCTGTGGCCCGACCGAAAGCCGTGCTGAGAGTCATGTAGGAGCCCATTGGTTTCGATGTAATGCGCCAGCTGGGAATGTACCAGTTTTTCTAGGATCTTAGCTGGGGCAGGCAGAAGAGAGATCGGCCTGTAGTTACTGGGGTTGTCAGGGTCCAAATTTGGTTTTTTCAAAATGGGAATCAGGGAGGCATGTTTCCATTTGGCGGGAAAGCAGCCCATTCTTAGGGATTCATTCCAAATATGGTTCAAGTAGGGATTAAGCAGGGGAGCCAATTTCTTGTATTGTTTGGCTGGCCAAGGGTCATTGGGCGAGCCAGACTTACATTTGAGTAGTTCTGCCATAGAGTCGGCTTCGGAGATGACTGAAAAGTCAATCAGCGAGGGGGACTGGGGCATGTGAGAAGTGGATTCCTCTTTCGGGTCTTCACTGGTGGAAATTGGGAAAGTGGAATAGATGGTCTCTATTTTTTCCTCAAAGAATTGTGAAAGTTTATCGCACAAAGACTGGGAGGCAGGCTGAATCCGAGTCAGCGCGTTGGGGTCCGTAAAGGACCTAACTATGCTGAAGATCTCCCTGGCACCGTTATTAGCGTGTTTAATTCTGGAAGCCAGGTAGTCCCTTTTGTGCTCCACGATCATTCTGCGGTATTCTTTGAGGGCTGTCTTATAGATGGTTTTACTATCCATATTGATACCTTCCACCTTCTCCAGGAGGCCTACCACTCTAATATTGTTTCTTCAAGAACAATTTTTGGCGTCCTCCGCCCGGAGATCCAAAGTGGGTGCCTTTGCTTTAACTGCTGTCAGGCGTTCCTTCAGAGTGGAAAAGGCAGGTACAGATTCTGCCAGTTGCCGTTCGTTGTCAGACACCCATTCGGCCAGATGCCGATGGTCATCCCGTTGTATCTCCGGGTCAGTACTGATAGCATCAATCTTCGTTTCCAAGCTCTCGCTGGAAGCCATAATGGCCTGCGAGATGTCCTGGAGCGTGAGAGCAGGGGGGTCTTTGATGACCCAGCTGGGCTATCCACACCAGCTCACGTTTCCAGGATATCTTCCCTGTCACAGTTAGGCCCAAGGGTTGGCTCCGGATACTCTCTGTCCCAGCTCTGCATGGGTCTGCACCTCGGGTGGGAAGTCCGTCTCTCAGGTGAAGGGTACCTCCCTCAGGCAGCACAGGGTCTGCGAGACCAGTGAAAGGTCTTCACTGGTCAGGATGTATGGCAACAACAGTGGCCTCTCACAGTCACATTCTCTCCAAGTAGGGTGTTGTACCCCCAGTTGCTCAGTCTGGACACATCATGCCTCAAAGGCAGCGTCTCCACTTTCACTTCTGACCTTAGCACTTTACATTGAGAGCGCTGTGCGCTGATCAGCACTCGAAGGCTGTGGTTAGGCCCGCAATTTTCATGTGCTCCGCTCTTTCAGGCTGCAGTTCCTCTATATTGGGCCGACGCAAGCCCCAGCCCCAGAAGGGACAGTTGCATGGGGTGTCCCTGTCTTCTGAGGCCTCTCCCCAAGTAGAAATCACGGGATTGGACCAGCCATTGCACAAACAGTGGTCTGAGTCGGCAGCTCCCCTGGCCTCGCTTCCGTCTCCAAAGAAGGATAGGCCTCTCCGTTAACTGTGGGCTGCAAGCACTTAGCCTCGCAGGTTGCAAGGACAGTTAGCTCCTCCCTTTCTGACCGCCCACTGCTCCACAGCTTGTACCTCACTCAGGGGCTGTCTTTCCACCGGTCTTCTTTGCCCAGAATCACAGCTCCACAGCCGATGCCCCCCAGGGTCCAGCACCTCCCCTGGGTCGTGCTCACCGTTCCTTGCAGGGGTGACTCCTAGGAACTAGAGGTCATCTGCTACAGGCAATCCAGGTAGGGCTCTCCTCTCACGCCCCTGCAGAATCAAGTGCCGCTCAGCCTCTCCGCCATCTTGGGTCAGGGCCCTGTAGCAGGGCGCGCTCGCTGAATTCGGCTCTCTCCCTCCAGGTGCCGCTCAGACTTAGCAGCCCAGGGCATATCGGTCCTGCACAGATCCCTGGGGCTCGTCACGGGTGGATGGGCATTTGTTTTCATACAGGATAAAGATGAATGGCTGCCGGCCCGGTGGAACCAGCGAACAACGCTGCTCACTCCATCGGCGTCAGGCCACACCCTCCACATGGAAAGTTATCTTAATCCTGTTTTGGCAAATGCAACAATAGTTCTTAATTTCTTAGCCTCTTTAGTATCTCAGAGCAAGTCGTGGAGGGCTACTGATCTGAAATCACTGTGGGGCATGAATGTATAGATAATAAACTGATGGAAGAATGCACTTTGATTTGCAGATTATTGAGGCGCATTTCATACTCAAGTCCTCCAAAGCTCCATAATTTGCAATTCAGTATGTTAATTCTGTTTCTTCAGTTGTTCCAAAGAAGGTCTGATAATAATTTTCTAACATATACATGAACTGGAATATTAACAACTTTACTCTGATTTATGTCTTTTAAGTATCAGATATTAGGGCTCTGACTGAGTCTACAAGACATTATTCATTTTCTAGGGTTTACTTTTCAATGACCAGGCATATAAAGATGTTTGGTAGAGTATCCCTATTTACCTTCACATCTAAAACAAAGGGCCTGATTCACAAAGGTAAAGTTAGATGAAAGCCTAACTTTACGACTTTCGATATTCACAAAGGGCATTTACTACTTGTAAATACTCTTTGTGAATACTGAAAATCTTAAAGTTCGACTTTCAATTTGATTTTGATTTGATTTGATTTTGAAATGTATATAGCGCTCGAATGCCCAGGGGCATCTAGGCGCTGCAACGGAGGGATCTGCCGAAGGTGAACAGTAGGAGATAGGATTTAGTTTGAGAAAAGCCAGGTTTTCAGTGCTTTTCTAAAAGAGAGTAACGTTGGGCAGCTTTTTATGGCAAGAGGGAGCACGTTCCACAATTTTACAGTGTTCAGGAGAAAGCTACTTCCTCCCCAGCGAACCTTCCTATATTTAGGTGTCAGGAGAAGTTTGCTCTGCGCTGAGCATTCTACAAGGATGGTACCATGAGAAATGCTGTTTTAGGTACGCAGGTCCTGTTCCATGTACCGCTTTATACGCTAGACACAGAGTTTTGAATTCTGTCCACTTTTTCACCGGGAGCCAATGTCGTTTTTTTAAGCCTTGGCTCACAGACTGAAACTTACGGATGTTCATCAGCATCCTGGCGGAAGCATTTTGTACCCGCTGCAGTTTGAGCATGTGCTGTTTCTGAAGGCCCAAGTAAAGGGCATTTCCATAGTCCAGTCTGGCCATTGCTAAGGTTGTTACCAGTGTTTTTACTGCATCTGGGAGAATGAATGGTCTCACTTTCCAGATTAACTTTAGTGTAAAGTGAACCTGAAAAGCGACTTTATTAGTTTGGTGTTGAAAGGTAAGTCTGTCATCAAAAAAGATGCCCAGATTTTTAACCTTATGCACTGGAGTGGGAAGAGTTCCCATGTCCACAGACCACTAGTTCTGAGACCAAAAAGAGGTGTTGGATCCCAACAGCAGAACCTCTGTTTTACTTTCATTAAGCTTTAGGCAGTTTGCGCTCATCCAATGGTCTACGTGGGACATATATTGATTAAAGCGAGCCACGGTTTCCTCCAGATTGCTTGAGATGGATACTACAATCTGGGTATCGTCCGCGTAGGAAACCAGTGAGAAGCCAAACTGCCTGATGACATCAGCTAAGGGGGTGACATATAGATTGAACAAAGTAGGGCTCAGTGAGTAGTAAATGCCCTTTGTGAATACCGAAACTCGTAAAGTTAGACTTTTGTCTAACTCTACCTTTGTGAAACGGATCCTATGTGTTTAGGGTGACCAACTGGTATGGGTGCAAATTCAGGATGGTGAGTGTCAAAATTCAGGACAAAGGGTCCAAATTCAGAATGCAAAATTCAGGACAAAAGGTAAGTTTTACAGACACATCACAAGAGGTTGCGCAATAGTATATAAGTAAGTAAATAGACAACCACTTAAGTACAAGTGAAAAGAAGTTTATATTAGGTTGAGACAATTGTGCACTTCATGGTTTTTCAGTATGCGCACAGCTTTGAGCAAATGTGCAGGTCTTTTTGTGATGACAAAACAGCCCCCCCCCCCACCTTCCCAGCCTACCAAGGAAACGCCTGATGCCCGGTCCGGCCAGTCCGGCCTTGCTACCACCCTCCAATGGTGACCCTCCTCTTCACATAGATCCTCTCTCATGTGTATTTAATTTCTTTTGTAGTGCTACTCATCCCAAGTAAGTAGGACAGGGTGTCGGAGTGCGTTACATCACACACATATTATATAGAGCCAATGACTCACATAAATGTGAAAGTCAATCTATAGAAAATGTACTTAAGTGAACGGGGGTTACAAGGTGTAATCATTCTTTCATCCATCATTCAGTCTTTCCCATTCATTCTGTCCTTCCATCTGTGTGCCCATCCATATCAATATTCAACCATTTGCAAACCTTTCTATCATCTTTCCTCCCATCCACTATTCCACTCATCCATCCCTCCATCCACCCTTTCACTCACCCATCCCTACACTCATCCTTTCACCATATCCATCCGTACACTCATCCATCCACTCTTCCACCCATCCATCCATTCACTCATCCAGCCAGCCATCTACCCTTTCACCCATCCAGCCATCCTTTCACTTACTCATTCATCCATCCAGTCACTCATCCTTCCACCCTTTCAGTCATCCATCCATCCATCCTCCCTTTCTCTCTCCATCCCTCTTTCATTTAGTCATCCATCCTTCCATCCACCCATCCATCTACTCATCTATTCATGAATTCATCCGTTGACCCTATCACTCGTCCATCCATCCTTTTACCCGTCGATCTACCCTTCCACCCAGACATCCATCTATTTACCTTTTCTCCCATCCGTCCTTCCACTCACTCATCCGTCCATCCCGTCTCTCATTATCCATCCATTCACCCTTTCATTAATCCATTTCCCCTTTCACTAATCCATCCAGCCATCCCTTCACTTACACACTTTTTTACATTCATTATAAGGGAAGCCTCTGTCTGTAGAGCTGCAGACAGAAGAGGCCCATCAAGGACTTCACCCCTGCTGTAGTTCCTAAAGCAAGGGGTGGGGCGGGGAGGGCTCACTATGCCCCAGTACATAGGCAAACCGAAAAAGTGGAAGTCATGAGTCATGGATGATGCACAGTGCCACTGTGACATGGTGTGGTTTCCATGGCTTTAAGTGGGATGAAAAAACTGGGGGTCTCTCCAAAGGGGGTGTTCAATGTAATTAAGGGCATGGCTTAAAACAACTAAGTTACAAATCTGTGCTTAGCATAGTGTGCCGCCCGACTGGTAATTTGCTGCTTCTGCCATTGCATCCAGATATATAACACAACAAGTAGTGTTACACATACAAGCCAGAACTATTGGCTTTGTCAATGGTTGCTAGTTGCATAAAATAAGAAAAAGCAGCAACCATGGCTTTGTTGAATATAACATTGAAAATGTGTCAGTTTTAAAATGATGAGACAGTGAAAGACCCGTAATCCTTTTTTTAAAAACTTGTTTCACCACCTTTTCATGAACTGGATTCTCACCTAGCAGCATTGGTCGTTTTTGTACATTTCTTCCACCTGACTGAAAGTCCTGCCCTAGACAGAGGCTGCAGGAGGCCACCACATGCAGTAAAAGCACAGACTGGCCCATTGTCATTCTGTATGTGGCAATCAGCCACAGACAGAATGACAATGGGCGGGATGGGGCTGCTCTTGTGCTTACAGGAGTGCGAGGTGGCCACATCAGGGAGCTGAGGCTTCTGGCAGGGGAACAGAGATGTTCCCCAATGCCCAAAATTAGGGACAAAAGGCACCCGTAAAAGGGATCGTCACGGACAACGGACGTGATATCCAAATTATGGACGGTCCGTGAGATTTATGGACGGTTGGTCACCCGAGAAAGGATACAGGAGCTAAGATTTGGAAACCACGCAGCAGCAGTCCTTCTTCAGTTGTACTGATTTTGCCTTTGACTTTCTAGAGTGCAGTGAAGATTATCTCACTTACTTGATCTTTGCATTTTTGCAATGGAGCCCCATGTGTTTTCCATTGCAGACAGAGTTAACTGAAAGCAAGTATCCTTTGCCAACACTTTTCCAAGGCTTTGCAGTGCAATGGATCAGTGTGCACTTGGTTTATTAGATGGGATGGATTGGTGTCCACAACAAGTAATAAAGTCACTATCTTACAAGGTCCAGTCAAAGGTTTCAGCAATTTAAACCTGAGCTCAACCTCTGGTAGATGTTGCACAGACAGGCAAAACAGTAAACAAGTTGAAAACACAATACATTAACATGTCCACTTCAATTAAGAAACATAGCATAAAATAAACAAAATGATAACAAATGAAAATAAATCCAATATGGGCAACTGGAAACATGAATTTGTAAAGGTTTACGAGAAGATAGTGCCAATAATTGCAACGCGCTAATGGTTGTTAATCGTTGTTTTAGACTTGGACTTAGGCGCAATTTGAGGCTGACTGATGTAAACGGGGCAGATGCTCCAAGCAGATGGATCCTGCCGAGGCCTTGAAGTAGTAAACATCGAAAACGTTTATAAGTCCCAATCTGAAAAGGGACTCTGCCATTTTTTTAGGAAAATCTCTTCGATGCATGGAACAAACCTAATAATTGGATTCTTTTCATGGTTGGTCCCCTTGAAGCACTGGAGCTCTGGAGCAAATGTTTTGAAAAAGTTACCAAACTTATTTTCGTGCCCAAACAACCAAACGTGTACACTTTCAAGGCCCCCAGAACCTTAGGGGGAGCACCTAGAGACTCACAGATAAGTAAGTAAGGTAGTAAGGGTGTCAGGCAGAGGGCAACCAGAAAGTCCTGTCCAGTTGCAACTAGTCAGCAGGGGTTCTTCACAGAAATTTCCTTTTCAGCTTTTTTGTGTTGCTTGAGTCACCCAAGAGATCCTTGGAGAGCTTTCTGCCCTGGGATTTCTAGTGGAAGGGGGTCCCACATCCTCAGGACCTTCTCACAGGTCATAGATGCTAAGTGCAACAGGTGCAGTCCTCTTAGTACCCTTTCATAGGCCCAGCAGTGTTCTGAGTAAGGCTGGGTGACAGTCCAACTGTATAGGGCTCACCAGCGGGTGGGTGGGGCACATCCTAAGACATCCTAGATCCTATTTGGCCAGTTGAGTAATGGTCCCCGTGCCCTAACCTACCTTTCCAGTAGTTCCTTTTTGCTTTCATACAAACAGGCCCAAAATGTGTCCGGGCATTTTCAAGATGCCAAAAGTCTTCGATCACACTAAACCTGGGCTCTGAGGGCTGTGTGTGTGTGTGGAGAGTGTACTATAGAAAGCCTAGTGTTCTCTCACATCTAATACTGAAATCCACAGTCTAGCTGGCCCACAGCCCATCGCTGTCGGCCTGAAACTTTGACTTTGTCCTGGTGGCGCCCCCCTAGTGGTCGCAAGTGGCACTTTAGGCTTTGAGCACGATAAAGTAAAATAATTTTATTTAGTCTTTCTAAATTCATATCTCTGGTTCCCTATATTAGATGTTTGTCATTTTGGTGTAATTTTAAAAATAAAACTATTTCCTATTTTTATAAATTGGGTTGGCTTTTTATAGTGCTGTGTTTTTTATCGATGAACTGTTTTGGTGGTATTAAATGCTTTACACTTGCCTATCTCCTAAGTTAGGCCTGACTGCTCATTAGCCAAGCTACCAAGGGTTGAGCAAGAATTAATTTACTGAGGCTTAACTACACCTATTAGTGATTGTGGTATTATTACTAGCTGAGGGTGAACACCCCCACCAACAAATACACTACTTTTCTAAAACAGTTAAATGAATGAAAAACTATTTACATTCCAGTTTAATTGTAAACTGGAAATAAGGGGGTGGTGAGTTGTGTTTAATTCAGTGGGACAGTGCAAAACTCTAACATGGAAAGATCTTCTTTTGCAAGTCTTAGTGGGGCACAGAACCCATCTGAGGCTAAGCCGCCTGTATGGCCTCCTCTAGACTTGTCAGATTGGGGATTTAAACTCATTTCATGCTAGTGTTCTAGATTAGAAGAAATTACACAAATTGGAAACAAACAGGTTCCATAACTTGGCAGTTATGAACTGTCACTAAGGTAGACATTCTTCAGTACCATGGACGGAATTTGAAATTGACAGTGCAGATTTCAGTTACAAGGTAGCAGGTTTTTAACGATGATTTTGACTGCTTTTTAAAAATAAATCAATGAGAACGAGAATACTTTTCGATATTTTTTGGGATGTTTTCCTTTTGGGTGCTCCATTCACAAGTAGTAGGAAGTAAAACATTTTCCATACAACAAAATTCAGACAAGAACATCTCTGGAGTAATTTTTGCATGCCTTTAAGCCCAGCTTGGTCTTGTACTGATTATTATCAGCATTATTATCATTAGTGGTAGTTGTGGTAGTGGTATTAAACCTAATACTACTATTACTAAAGTGAAAAACAATGCTAAGAAAAATAATAATAAAATATTATTAGTGGTAGTTATGGTGATAGTACTAATACTACTATTACAACAATTAATATTAATAAACATAATAATAGTAATAGTAGTGGTAATAATAATAAAAAAGATTATTATTTATAGTGACATTGTTATTAGTGTTAATATTACTATTAGTGTTGTTGTTTGTTGTAGTTGTGCTAGTGGTACTAATACTGTTATTGCTACAACGCAAATTAACAATCAAAATAATAAGAATGACAATAATAACGTTGATTCAGCAAGCAAACAATGGTCTCGTGCTGATACGTGGAATTTCATTATTAAATGATTATAACATCAGTGACATAAACACCCATAATCTCGCTAACAAGTAACCACCTTGGTACACAGACAGATGGAGTGGAGATCACACGCCGCGTGCCATAGCCGGCATCACCTTGGATTTATTCCCCGAGGCCTGTCCAGGACTGTTGCGGTATAAAGTGAGTCCACCACCTGTCTGAATCACATATTACATGGATTTATTCTAAGGTTTCCATTAGAACAAAGAGATAGTACACCATCTCTTTCCGTCGGTTAAATGTGTTGAACTTTCACGACTGAATTAAGAAGGACAATTTAGAACATTCATTTCCCAACTTGGATTATTTCAAAACTTGTTGGTGCACTAGATAGATGACACCGTCCTGATGAGACCAGAGTAAATCATGTTGGCTTGAAATGTGGGCAACCTCTCCCTTGCTTGATCTCTGGTGTATTTCCATGGGTTTCACTTGCATTATCTCAGAGAACATCCCTACGACTCTTGGGTAAAATTTCAACCTTTTGTTCACGTACAGGGTTTCTATATGAGAGACATATACAGAGTTGGAGCGGCCTGTAGGGCAATCAGGAAATACCCGATGGGCTGGACTGACAGATCATTGCGTGGGCCACTTTTGGGTTGTTTTGTAGTCTGTTTTATGACCAGATGGACCGGTTTTTGCTGTTTATTTCCCTGATATTGACACAAACATTGTCTGAAGCAAGCACAAATGCATGCAGTCTCCCACACCTGGCAAAATACCCATAGAGGGAGAGTGTATTTACAAGATTAAAACTGGCCTGATTTGTAAATGTGGACCCCATTTTATTTAGCTATTTGTTTTTCAAATGGGGCCACTTTTATATTGATGCCCGTGCCTGTACCTTTAATAGAGTAATTACAGTTCTTATGAAAAGAGAAAATAGGCTCTTTGAGAATTGATTTAATCAAACGAAGTCCAATAATTATCTGTTGAGCCAACTATGCAAACAGAATTGTTCTTATTACCTTTAATTAATACCAGATGTAACGCTGCAAATGATTCCCATAGGACAGCTGTTCATTGCATATTAACACCCTGGTCGCCGTGGGCACTGAGGGCTCGTCCTTGTTTAAAGGAACATCGCCTCAGAGGTGAGCAGCCCAACACACAGCGACCTGGTTTCGCTCCTCACTGCCCAGTGTCCGTTGATACATTGTACAGGGAAGGATTTCGACAATTTTACCCAGGAAAATACACATTGCTTGCCCTTATATGAGCCGTTCATATGTGCAGGAAAGCTTAGTCAAGCCTCCTCTTTCCTTACACCAATGTGATCCCAATCTCTGCAAGAGCTCTTTTCTTCACTAATGTGTCTGGGCGCAGGTCAATAAAGAGCATGCGTTGGTGACCCTCAAGGAGTACTACTTTCTTTCTAGCAGCTTGTTTCAAGATGTCATCCTACCCTAGAATGACCTCAAGGGAACCGTCATTGCTCCACTCTCTGAATTGTTATCTTGTGCTCTGAAATGTCGCGATTCGAGTCCAGTAACTCCATAAGTACCTTCTACATGTTGTCTAACAAAGCCACAGAGGGAATTGTCCCTGGGACCCCCAGACCACTTAGATGGGACACCTTCTGCAGATTATCCATCAGTTTGATTCTTGCATCGAGTTTAACGATGCCTTCTGTTGCTGTTGTCTTATAGGACTCCAAGCCTATGATGGCGGCAACCATGCCAGTAGACCGACCAACCAGCTCTAGGATGCTCCATTCCATCCTAAACTTCTCCTGCTACACACTCTGAACCTTTTCTGAAAGGCCCTCTAGTTTCCCTTCTATAACATTCACTGCATTTGCCATAGTGTCTGTATTTTCTGCCAATTTAGAACACAGGTTGTTGACAAGCGAATGAAAGCACTCTTTCTCCCGTTGAAAGTCCTGTATTACCTTTAGCCTCCTGTAAATCCATACTTGTTTCCCTCTTCGGACCTCTTATGCGAAATTGGAAATAGTCTTTCCTAGGGCTTATGGTGCCCAGACATGGCCGGAGGACATCAGGGGGCTATGGAATTGGCAAACTGACAGAAGCCAGAGGCTCTCACAGGTCTATGGTGGTAGCTGTAGCTTCATTACAGTTGAGCAGTCCGCTCTCCAAAGACAGAGCTGCATGCAGGACACCAGGCAGCATGTCGCCGGTCTAAGCTGGGTGCCATGGTTTGGGCCACTCTAAAAGAAGCTTCCTGTGGCCTTCCTGGCTGTCCGCTCGGCGCTCACCCTCAAGCTTCCTTCAGAAAACTTCAGCGGCTCAGGTTAATCTGCAGCACCTGAGGGAGCAAGCTTTGCGCACGTCTTCTGCTCCTTCGCCATTGCCAGTGCTCCCAGTTACTCTCACATGCCCATACTAGGTATTTGGTGCCAGGTTTGCCACTATTATTCTCTTGTCTTCATGAGCAACACGCACCTCGTATGATAGCCAAGCAGGAAGGGAAGGGGTGATCTGTTGCAAAGAATCCGACGGGGCTAATGCTCCCAAATTCAACCCGTGGGTCCACTACCACTTCTTTGTTCAAGTGGATTTTCATTTGGCTCCGGGCAACCCCAGGGTGGCACAACAAGTGGGCAGATGCAGGCGTACCCACAATCTCCCAAAGATTGGAGCTAGCCAACTTCACCCCTGAGGATATGAGTTTTGCTGGTGGTATTTTTCTACCTTCCAGAGGATTTCTCTATTGGAGTAGTATTTGATAAGCGTTGGTGGTATATCATTACATAACATTACTAATGGTAGTAATAAAGTTCCCCTGAATTTATTCTAGGATTTCAGCAAGCGTGTCCTGTGTTAAACTCAAAAAACATAACAAGAGATATTACCAGTTGATGTTTTTCAGCCCTTGAATTTAATGTTTGAAGATCATACCTTAAAAAAAAACATTACATTGCAGCCGATAAATATTTCCCACAAATTGACCAACACGTCACATTCTCATTTATTTTCTTCAGCCATGACACCAGGACTGCACTTACACTTCTTTCGATCCGAACTTAACTCTGCTGTACGAAAGCCTTGATGAAGCCCAGGGGAGACAAGCCAATTTGGATGAAATTATATATTTGACTATAAAAAATAATGAGCTCTGCTGTCTTCTTCATACATTCAAAGAGTCCATATTTAACACCTGCATCGGTTCATTTAGGTTATCTGTGTCTGGGAGATACATAGCAAATGTGGAGTCGGGCAACAGCTGGGATTTTCCCTATTTTTATTTATTTATTAGACATTCCAATAAATCGCATCTCAACTGGAAACGAGTCAACACGCTGGGCATCAGAAACAATATGGAGTCACTTTTACACAAACCTAGTGACTAAAGGTGGATTACAGTCTAACAACAGCCGGAAACATTAACAATCTATGCAGAAACCACGGAGGGAATAAAGAAATCAGGGAATTACAGGGTAGAGATGACTCAGAACCTACAGGATGCCGCAGTGAAGTATGAAAATAAGGACGCACGAAAGGACAAAGGAATAGAGAATGGAGGAGAAAAGGGAGAGTGGGTTGAAGGAGTACGGTAACTCAGAAATAAAGGAGCTGCAGGGAGCTGAGGTAAGAGTTAAATCGAAGGAGGATGCTAAAGGTAGAAGTAGGGAGGAGGAGTGCTCAAGGAAAGTTGAGGTAGACGTAGGGAAAAAGATAAGGAGGAACTAGGGAAGGTAAGATATGTGGAAAGTGAAGTCTATGATCAGATAAAAGCTAGGCAGAGTGCAAATCAAAATGAAAAGGAAAGAGTGCCCAAGGAGAGGAGAGGTAGAGGGAGATGAGGACATGTGAGATCAAGTTAAGGTGGTGGAGGTGGCTAGAAGCCAAGGAAGGGAATCTCAAGGAAACAGGAAACAAAAAAGAGTGAATTGAAGGGAGAAAGGGTGAAGAATTTGGTGACTTAGGAGGAACCTGAAGATGAGAGGGCGATACGTCAATAGAGGTGGGGAAGAGGTTGGCTAAGAATAAACACGCATTCAGTTTGGATGAGATTCCTGATTTGTATGGTCTGGTGTTTGCATTTTGAGTGTGTTCTGACTCTTTGAATGCTGTTTGTGTTTTCACACAGGGCTCATTCTAGGGCCAGATTGATCTACAAAGAGTCTGGAATATCATTATGGAATCTTTAGGCTGGAACTAACTGAAAGCTGTGTAGGAGGAAGTTGGTGTGAGGGACTGTGACTTAACAGAAGGCTCTGAAAGTGTTTTACACCAGGTTGCCTTGCACAGCCTTCATTTGAGATGGTCTCAGTGGAGAGTTTTCATTTCAGAAACTAAGAAGGGATACCTTTCCTAGTAGATCATGAGAGGAGTCCCATGCTCCTGGGTTTTGACCAGAATTCAACAGAATCAGACTTTTATGTGGTGCTCTGAGAGCAGAGGTAGAACCTATGAACAAATGTAAACCACCCTTTCCCAAATATAGCAACAATGTTTGAACGCATAGTCACCCAAACAATGGAGGGGTCCCAGGCCAGCTCCTCCTGTGATAGTCTCTCCTGTCCAGCTTGCCCACAGTCTGCTACCCTCTGCTGCCTGTCTACAGGCTGCCCTAAGTTTGTGCCTTCTTTGCTAATTTTTATGACCTCTGTTTTGCCTTTGTCTGCTCTTTTTTTCTGCCCTCTGTTTTGCCTTTCCTACTCGTTTTTCTGTCCCCTGTTTGGCCCTTTCTTCTCATTTTTCTGCCCTCCATTTTGCCCTCTTCTGCTCTGTTTGGCCTTCTCTGCTCATTTTTCTACCCTCTGTTTTGCCTTTTCTGCCTTCTGTTTTGCCTTTTCTACAAATTTTCTGCTCTCTGTTTTGCCTTTTCTGCTCGTTTCTATGCCCTCAGTTTTGCCTTTTCTGCTCATTGTTCTGTCCTCTGTTTTGAATCTTCTGCTCTGTTTTGCCTTTTTCTGCTTGTTCCTTACCTCTTCCCGCTGTTTGTCTCCTCCCGGCATTTCCCTCCTCCTGCCACCCAGCGTCCCACGACCCCATTGAACAGGTACTCATGCCAGCTCCCTCTGCGACAGTTCTCCTGTCAGGCTTGCCTGCAGTCTGCTACCCTCTGCTGTCTGTCTACCCGCTGCCCTCTGTTTGTGCCTCCCCTTTTTGTTTCTTCCTCTGTTTTGCCTTTTTTGCTCATTTTCTGCCCTCTGTTGTGCCTGTTGTTGCTCAATTTTCTGCCCTCTTTTTTACCTTTCCTGCTCGTTTTTCCTCCCCTCTCTTTTGCCTTTTCTGCTCATTTCTCAGCCCTCCATTTTGCCTTGTCTGTTAATTTTTCTTCCCTCTGTATTGCCTTTCCTGCTAATTTTTCTGCCCCCTGTTTTGCCTTTTCTGCGCGCTCGTTTTTCTGCCCTTTGTTTTGCCTTTTTCTGCTCATTTCTTACCTCTTCCAACTCTCTCCTCAAGATCTGTCGCAGGGGGGGGGGGCTGGCACAAGGAGACCTAGCTCCCTAGCGCCCAAATACCCCAAGGGGCGACAGTGCCGTGTTCTATAACTGCTGATTGATTGATTGACCAAAATTCAAGTTGAAACAAACCAAGACTACAACTCCTAGAATGGATAAAGTTGTTAAAGGGATGCAAAGGGATAAAAATGGTTCCCTGGTTTATAAGTACTGATCCGGTAAATATATTCTGGGGGCTGTGTTTCACAAAGCACCATTGAGAGTCTACTAGAAAATTAAAATTAGTACCTCTGAATTTCAAATTGTAATGCCTTGATTTAAAAAAAAATGTTTATTGGCCACCCTTCATATTCATCTTTGACCACGCACTACTGTTAGATATTATCATTTTACATGATAAGTATCATATACATAAAAGGAGTTGCATCATTATGCTTCTTCTTGTACTTCACATGTTCACATGCAACATCATCATAGTGCTGGTTGCAGAAACTCAGTAAAAGTAACCATCTAACAGAAACTTGAACTTCTCTCACCCAGCCGACAGCTAGTCATACTGCATATCTCATTATCCCTCCCTCGTTACACGGTTGATCCCTCCCTGTCCCCCCCTCCCTCCCCCCCCGCATTCTCAGTCTAGTAGCTACAACTGTGTGTGGCTATGGATTACTCTTATTTGTAGTAGGTGGCATGAGTGAGTGACAGTGCCTTTGAAGTTGCAGCTGTATGGATCAGTCGATACAGAGGAGGACCAGGAGCCGTGCACAAGCTGTCCCATTTCGGATTTCAAGAGCCAAGGGGTCAGTGTCTGGCAGGGGCACCAACAAGCCTTGTCAAGGGCAGCCAATGTAGTTGAAGAAAAAGGTGCAGTGTCAGGACCAGCAAGGTCCAAGTGACTCACCACGAGCAGGAAAGTCAGAGCAGGTCCTGATTAAATAAGGAAGCCCACTGGAGGCAAAGAAAACCCACGGGACGAAGGAACAAGAGTCACAAGAGGACCTTGAGCAGCTCACCAAAAGATGAAGGGCCGCGGTGCAAAGGATGCGACGCAGGCAAAGATCTTGGCTGCAGGAGAGGCTTGAGGTTGGAGCTTCTTGGGACCCAAAGATCTCTGGAGGAGATATTCAACAAGCCTTGGCAATGGCAAGTCGACGCATTGCACATGGGTGCTGTTCTGGAGGTTCCGTCGAGGGATACTGACCTCAAACTTGGTGAGACGACAGTGCAGGCCTCGAGGGAGTTGTAGAACAACCACCTGTGTTGCTGAGCTCAACGGAGTTCATGGGAGCCCAGGATCAGCAGACTGGTCAGCTGTGTTGCGTTGCTTGCAGGGCAGGGGCGTGACCCTTTACTCCAAGGGAGATTCCTTCGGGTGTCTTGGATGTCCACAAGACCTGTGAAGAACCTGCATGGAGCACAGGCACAGATGTTACAGCAGACTTTCAGGACAATGTGACCAGGGGCTGCAGGAGTCTTCCCAGTTGCAGTCTTGGTTCCTAACGCGAAGTCCAGCAAGGTCAAGAGTGCACAGACGATTGAAGTTGGAGTGGTAGCTGATCTGAATCTTGCCCCACGTTTAAACTAGGGACCCACCCACAGGTAAGCCCCTAAGTATCTTAAGGAAAGGGTTGGAACGATTCATGTGTCCTGCCCAGAGGAGGGGCTGGACAGTGGGGAGGATACTCCCATGTTCTTTGTCCAGTTTCCCTCCAGAGCGGGAGCCCACGGCTACCTGAACTGGTTTGGACTGGAGTATGCAAGGAGGGCACCAAATGTGCCCTTCAAGCAGTCTGAGTGACATTGGCAAGTGCCCCCACCCTGTCCCAACACACTAAATACAGTCTGGAGGTGGTCAAGCCTCCCTGTGACAGGACACCTATTGTCCTGCCTTCCTCTGCTCGAGCTTGGCTCCGCAGAAGGAGGGCAGAATTGTGTTTCTGGTCAGCAGCAGCCATAGTTTGCTGTCGGGGTCTAGAAGACTGGTACCGGGAGTACTGATGGCCTCCTGGAGGAGCTTTACAGTGCATTACAGTGTGGGGGTATGATTCCAACATGTTTGATACCAAACACGACATGGTTCTACAGCCAGTTTAGAGATGGTCATCGAGTAATGACGCATGGCCCCTCTATGTGTCTAAATGGCTGGTACACTTACAACCCAGGAGAATGGACTCCGAAGGTTTTAGGGGTGTCCTGCTCATGGAGGGGCACCATCACACTTAGAACCGATCTCCCTGCCTTCAGGATTGAAAGGCCTGCCTTAGGGGTGACTTATAGGTTTTAAGTGCAGTGACCCCAGATATAAGGAATCTTATATCTGTCGTAAGATATGCTAACACCAGCTTACACAGGCTGAAATGGCAGGCCTGTAGTAACAATTTTGGTGGTCTCTTATAGGGAGGCATAATACATGCTTCAGCTCATGGGAGACCGCTGATGTTCCTATGCCTGGATACCTTAGTACCTTATACTAGGACTTATATGGGTAAACCAGTAGCCAATCTGGAGTGTATCTAAGTGCTCACCATGTCCAATTTAGGGAAGAAGCAAAGAGACTGGAGTACTCATGGAAAAATCCCAGTCAAACTAGTCAGTAAAACATAATAACACCAGCTAAAAGTGGAGGTGACCATTAAAGCAGATCCTACTTTCCTACAGTTCATGTCCCTGAACCATGATTGGGAGACCCAGATCGGCAAGGGAGCGAAGAAGTAAAAAACCTGCGAGCGCATCACCATTTTCTTCAGTGCCACCCTGGCCAGAAGAGGGAGGCATAACGTGTACCAAAAAGGATCTGTGGTACTCAGTGATCACATGGCGGTCCCCACCTTGCCATCACCAATGCCCTTGTTCTCGTGGTAGACATAAAATACCAGGTATTTGAGCATCATCAACGCCCTCTATCAGGTTAAGCAGGATGGGGAATGGGCATGATTTGTCCCAGTTGGCATACAGTCCTAATTCTTCTCCAAAGGTGTCTTTGCGCTCCCCAGTCCACTCCTATATCTGTGTCACCAAGGAACGGTAGCATGTGATCCATGTACAGAGAGATGCTGTGTTCCCCTTCCCTTAAGTGTACACCCTTTCTCTGACCCTCCCTTCGAATCAGCACCATAAAGCCTTAAGGACCACTGCAAAAAGCAAGGGCAACTGAGGGCATCCCTGTTGAGGCACCTGCCTACCTCTATAGGGGCAAATATGAGCTGTCTGGTGCGCACCCACCTTTCCCACTGCTCTCCTAGTCTCATCTGTCGCATTACCGCCGTGAGGTATGGCCAAGGAACAGAGTCAAAGGTCTTGTGTAGTTCGATGGAGAGCACCACTGCCTTTGAGTGGGCCTCCAATGAGATCTCCTTCAGTACCCTAAGCAGTCAGTGTGTACTAAGGGAGGTGTTGGAGGATGGTATGAATCCATTCTGGTCCTCATGGATCAGGGCGCTGATAAACAGGTAAAGCTGACCTGTGAGGATTTTTCTAAGAATCTCATACTCCAGATTCAGCATAGAAAGTGATCTTTACAAGACCACCTCTGTAGGGTCTTTATGGGGCTTAGTGATCAAGACAAGGAGAGCCTCCCTCGATGTGTCGAGGACAAGTCCCCAATCGTAAGCTTGCACTTCCATTATACCCACGCAAAGCATATTCTTGGTGAAATTCCATGGTTTCCATAGTTTCCCCTCTGGCCAGTTCTTTGAGGGCACCCCTGATCGCTGCTTTTGTAATGGGCCCTTCCACTGTCCCCCTAACCTTGGCAGTGTTCATCACACCAAAAAGGCATTGATTGCTGTCGCTGGTATGCCAGTGTTGAGTTGATAACAGTTCGAGGTAGTATCGAGTGACGACTCCGTGTATGTCCATTTGTGTTTATGCCATACCACCATGCCATACCACCCACTTCAATTCTTACTTGTGTAATAGGCCCACTTTTTACCTCTGATCTGACCATCAGCCTAGCAACCTGACCGCCCTACCTCCATTGTAAGAGGTGGTCAGGAACTCCCTGCTCATGTATGTTTGCAGATGTTCCTGGAGGTCTAGGTAATGTTCTTGTGTACGCCCGAGTAGGGCCCCAGCCTCAGGGTCAATCAGTGCATCCCACTCCAGACGGAGTACTTCCCCCTCTAGTGGATTGTTGCATGCACCACCCCTGTAGTGCGATCGTAAATGTCTCCACTCCGAGTACAAGTTGGCCCTGGACTACTGGTTGTGAAGGAACTAGTCCTGAAAGGCATCTGCTAGGTTGTCGAATGTTAATGTGTCCTGTAGAAGCTGGGGGGTCTCCAGGTTGGTATCAGTGTCCATCACCAGCTTCACTGTATGTGCTGGAGAAGCATTGTGTGGTCAGAGATGGTGTGGAATATGTAATCAGTGGCTTTCGTGGCTTCCCTCAGGTGGTGAGTGCCCAACAACACATCCAGGCACACATATAGGTTGTGCACTGTTGAGTAAAAAGATTATTACCAGAGGTTAGGCTGTCTGGCATGCCAAACATCTTCTAGTTCCCAGTGTGTTGCCCTTTGTCTGAAATCCCGGGTATGCTTAATGATGGGGGAGTCATGAAGTAGGGGTGCTGATCTGTCTAAGTATGCATCTAAAATTCAGTTATAGTCCACTCCCAGCAGTTTAGGCATTTGTGCTCCTGTGCCAGGACCATGGTTAGTGTTTCCAGAAAATCTGATTGGCTGACATTCAGGGTGTAGATACTCCCCAGTACCACTCGCATGCCATCCCACATCCCCTGGACCAATACATATCTACCCTCCCTATCTATGTGGGTGGTGTTGGCCTCAAAGCTAACTCCTGGTTTAACCCAAATCAATGAGCCCCAGGCATACGCTGAGTATCCCTTGGCATACACCTGCCCTGTCCATATCCTCCTCATCAATGGGACCTCTGTGTGTGCTAGGTGCGTTTCTTCGAGCAATGCAAGACAGGGTGCCTCCATTGTAGGAAGGCCTGCACATTGTACAGTTTCCTTAGAGTCCCTCGCATTCCACGTCAGGATGGTGTAGTTACGTGGCAGGGCTGCCATTTTCGTGGTGGGTCGCAGTGGGTGGGTGTAATCTCACTAGATGTGTCAAGTAAAGGTTAAGTATTTGGCTGGGTAAGTCACAGAAACAAACAAAAACAGTCTCCTACTCTCCAGGGCATATTGGTCGTTGCAATCTGTCCAATAACAATATTGTTAATTTTTTTAGGTCTCGCCTACGCAGCGCGCATGCGTTGCTTAGGAGGAGACCTTTAAGAATCGATTCTGTTTTTGGCCCAAAAATGTGCACGCGTTGCATTGCTTTCAATGGCAACGCATGCACGTTTGGCGATTCCTTTGCGGGAGCGAACTTTAAAACCATCTGTTTGTAATTAACAGATGGTTCCTGCTCGCTCCCGCAAGGGAAACAGGTGCAGGCCCCTTCCTCTCTCCCCTCCCCCTGCTGCCTCCTCCTCTCCTTGTCCAACTTTTTTTTTTTTTAACTTTCTGCGCGCACGCTTGTTTATTTTAGCCTTAACTCCCTTCATTTCCCCCTCATTATCACCCTTTCTTCCTCCAGGTAATATCACCCTCTCCCCCCAATACTTTAGTACAGGTCTCTCGTCTATTCTAGTCGTCTCTCTCTTTTATGCTACATTTTCTTTGTGCATCTCTAGCGATGTCTACCACTGCAAGTGGCCGTCCTTGCACCCGCCCCCTCACGCTCTGCCAATGTATTTCCAAAGTGCGGCACGTTACCTGTCAAGAGGCCATTAAATGACTAGTTACCATTTGCCATAAAATGAACTCTGAAAATATTTCACAATCTGAAAATAATTGTCAGGGGGCAATTGACTGCCCCCTCTCCCTCTTTAGTCCCTGCCTTCCCCTTGCCGTTAGAGCATGAAAGTTAAGCTGCGGGCCTTACCTGGCAGAGCCAATAGCCCTTCCTCGGAGTTCCTGGTACAGCGAGTGCAGAGCCGAGCGAGCAAGCCACGCGTCCTCAAGGTGCGAGCAGCAGTCCAGCGGCCCCGGCTCCCCGTTAATCACTGAACACAGATCCTGACATTTCTGCAGAGCCACTCTCAGCTATACTGTAAAAGTAGGCACCGCCACACAGGATTGATGCACAGCGCCAGGAACACATTTCCGCTGCTTCTCCTCAGCGATGCTGCTCACGTCGCGCCCAAGACACCTACTCAAGCACATTCAAGGGCATTCCCCGAGAAACAATATGCTAATTGGGCATCTCGAGCTGCCGCCTGCTAAACTTGAAGTGCGTCGGGTTTCGTCTATCTGTTCAATGGAGCCTGATGACAAAGATGCTGCAGGCGGTCGGTCCAGAAGAGATGCGGTGGATCCAAGGGTGGATCGGAAGTGTAGAAGACCTGTAAGCAGAGGGTACAGTGTTCACAGTCACTAGCCAGTGACCGGCGTGGCACCAGGTAGGTACCAGGCGATGTCGGGTGCAAACAGGTGAAGAGGTGTAGCTTGTCTCTGCAGCCACGTGGTCCCTGAAGGTCGACGACGTCCAGGAATCGGTTCACGAGCTGTCCCACGCAGGCTCTCGCTGTCGGCGGTGTCGGCGACTCAGAAGAAGCAAACAATCCTTGGCAAAAGCAGGAGTCGCAGGAATCGAAGAAAGCTGTTAGCTCTGACCAGCGAGGTCAGAGGGGCTGCTCCTTTGGAGGGAAGCAGGGGCCAGTCTGGAGCAACCAGACCAGCATCGTAGTTTTCAAAAAGGTTCGCCAAGATGGCCACTAGCCAACAGGCCAGGGACCGGTTAGGCGCGTCGAGTCGCAAAGTGCAGAGGGGCCCCACGCAGATCGTGGAGATGCTGGAGGGCTCACCTTTGGTGCAGATGCTGCTCGGACGTTGGGCTTCTCAGGACCCAAAGCACAACTTGGAGGGAGCCTCTGTTGTCGCGTTGCAGCTTGTCGAGTGTCTTCCAAGATGGCTGGCTCCACGTGTCTCGGTGCCTCCACGGGTTCCTTCTTTGCAGGGACTGTGGATCGGGCTGTGAGAGGTCTGGAGGTCCAGTTCTTGTCGGTCTCTGGGCTCGGGCTCCGGCGGGAGGCGGCGGCAAAGCAGACGTCGATTCGCTGGTTGGTGCTTGCGTTAGCAAGATGGTCACTCCCTGACCATAGGGGAGAATTCCTTCAGTCTTCTGTGCAGCAGAACGTCGAAGTTCCCGTCTTCTTCTTAGTGTTAAGTTGATTCCAGGATGTCTGAAGTCTTAGGACACAGCTCCTACCTTTAAGCGGATTCCAGGGGCCGGACTACCTGCTAGGTCCCTCCCTAAGGGTGGGACCAGGAAGGGGGGTGGTTACACCCCCAATCCTTTGTCCAGCTCGCCCCAGGTCTGGGGCTGGTGTGCCCCAGGACCGGTTTGAACTGGCATATGCACCGAGGCTCCTTGTGAGCCTCAGGCATGTCTGATTCTATTCAAGCCCTACCTGACCAATACACAAAATCCTGTCTGGGGTGGTGCTCACACCTCCCCTGGCAGGAAACCCTTTGTCCACGTCTCCCAAGCTGGAAGGACTCCCAGCAGCAGGAGGGCAGACTTGTGTCTGTGGTGGCAGCGTCCATTTTGTGGAGCTGAGGCTATGTCTGATTTTACCCGGGTTTCAGGTTCTGTACATGTCGTGTCCCTCTAGAAGGGTGGAATGCTAACCCCGTCGCCAGAATTGGCGAGGGGTTAGTATTCCAATTCGTATGACACCTTACTCGACATGTTTTGATAAAGCCAAACCAAAGATAGCATTTAACCGCGAGGTTCATAATGCACTTAAGAGTATATGGTATGGCGATATCTGGAAACCGTAGAAGGAAGTTGTTCCGACTACTGCAGACAGGCTCAGCTCATGCCAGAGCACCATCTCACATGAAACCAAGCACTCTGCCTTCAGGATTGTTAAGGCCTGCCATAGGAGTGACTTATAGGTTAACATGTGTCCCATTTAAGGTTAGGTATAGGTATACTACACCTAAGTAAGAGGTGGATACACCAACTTACCCCAGCTGAGTGATCAGCCAGTTGTGTCAAATTGTTAGGCCAGTCCAGGGGTGGCACAATACATGCTTCAGCCCCTGGTAGGCCTTAGATACACCAATGCCCTGGGTACCTAGTGTACACTGGTACAGGGGCTCACAGGGTGATCCAGTTCCAATTGGTTATGCACCTAAAGAGCATAGTGTCAATTTAGTAGAGAGAACAGCAGGCTGTGGGTCTGATTTGCAGGCCCACAGCCTCAGTATGTCAAAAACCAGTGAAGCAAAAAGCAAAAATTTGGGGTGACCATAGGATAGCAGACCCTACTCTCCTACACAACCCCCCCCCCCCCCAAACGCAGGGACATTAAACTAGCCTTGACCAGTCTCGTCTTCATGTCCTAAGTGGAAGTACCTGGAAAGACCATCTGCATTCCCATGGTCTGTACCTGGCCGGTGCTCCACTGTAAAGTGCATCCCCTGTAGGTAAATGGACCACCGAAGCAGTTTGGGGTTTTCACCCTTCATCTGATTTAGCCACAAAAGGGGCTTATGGTCGGTCTGAATCTTGAAGTGAGTGCCAAACAAGTATGGCCTCAGCTTCTTCAGGGCCCACACCACAGCAAAGGCCTCCCTCTCAATAGCTGACCAATTCTTCTCTCTGGGGGTCAATCTTCTGCTAATAAAAGCAATGGGTTGGTCTTGACCATCTACATTAAGTTGTGACAGCACAGCTCCCACACCCAACTCAGAAGCATCTGTTTGGACAATAAACTCTTTGGAGTAGTCAGGACTTTTCAGGATAGGTGCAGAGCACATGGCCTTCTTCAGGTCATCAAATGCCTTTTGACAGCTTACTGTCCACTGAACCTTTTTGGGCATCTTTTTGGATGTCAGATCATTAAGAGGAGTCACAATGGACCCATAGTTCTTAACAAACTTCCTGTAGTACCCAGTCAAGCCCAAGAAAGCTCGGACTTGAGTCTGGGTGGTGGGAGGAGACCAGTCCTTGATGGATTGTATCTTACTCTCCAGTGGTTGAACTTGGCCTCCACCTACAAGGCGGCCCAAGTACACAACCTTACTCTGCCCTATCTGGCACTTAGTAGCCTTGATAGTGAGGCCTGCCTTTTGCAGAGCCTCAAGTACCTTCTTCAGGTGGATCAGGTGATCCTCCCAGGTGGAGCTAAAGACAGAAATGTCATCAAGATATGCTGCGCAAAAGTCATCCAACCCAGTAAGGACTTGATTCACCAACCTTTGGAAGGTGGCAGGTGCATTCTTCAGACCAAAGGGCATCACCAAAAATTGGTAGTGTCCTCCTGGGGTTGAAAATGCTGTTTTGGCCTTAGACTCCTCAGCTAACCTGATTTGCCAATAGCCAGCTGTCAAATCAAATGTGCTCAAAAACTTAGCAGAAGCCAGTTTATCTATGAGCTCATCTGCCCTTGGAATAGGAGGTGCGTCTGTCCTAGTGACAGCATTGAGTCCTCTGTAGTCCACACAGAACCTCATCTCTCCCTTGCCATCTTTGGTGTGAGGTTTGGGGACCAGAACCACTGGGCTAGCCCAGGGGCTCTCTGAGGGCTCAATGACACCCAGTTCCAGCATTTTGTGTACCTCAGCATTTATACAGTCCCTGACATGGTCAGGTTGCCTGTAATGTTTGTTCTTCACAGGAAGGCTGTCACCAGTGTCCACCACATGGGTACACTAATCAGTTTGACTAGGTATCAGGGAGAATATATGCTGAAATGATTGTAGAACTTGTCTACATTCAATCTGCTGATGCTCAGTGGGGTTGCCTCCAAGGGTCACTCCTTCAACTGAACCATCTTCAGGGTTCTGAGACAACAGGTCTGGGAGAGGGTCACTCTCTTCCTCCTGTCCCTCATCTGTAGCCATGAGCAAGCCCATGTCTGCCCTGTCAACATATGCTTTTAACCTGTTAACATGGAGTACCCTGTGGGGACTCCTGGGAGTGCCTAGGTCCACCAAGTAGGTAACCTCTCCCTTCTTTTCCAGGATTATATGGAGTCCAGACCATTTGTCTTGGAGTGCTGCTGGGGCCACTGGCTCCAACACCCATACCTTCTGTCCTGGCTGAAACTCAACCAAGACAGCCTTTTGGTCATGCCAAGCTTTCTGTAAGGCCTGGCTTGCCTCAAGGTTTTTGGATGCATTCTCCATGTACTCAGCCATCCTGGAGCGGAGACCAAGTACATAGTCCACTATGTCTTGCTTCGGCTTTTTGAGAGGTAACTCCCATCCTTCCCTCACCAGACATAGGGGGCCTCTTACAGGGTGCCCAAACAACAATTCAAAGGGGCTGTAGCCAACTCCTTTTTGTGGGACCTCTCTGTAAGCAAACAGAAGGCAGGGCAGAAAGATGTCCCATCTTCGCCTGAGCTTTTCAGGTAATCCTTTGATCATACCCTTTAGGGTCTTGTTGAATCTCTCAACAAGCCCATTGCATTGTGGGTGATAAGGGGTGGTGAACTTGTAGTTGACACCACATTCCTTCCACATAGCTGTCAAGTATCCCGACATGAAGTTGGTACCTCTGTCAGAAACTACCTCCTTAGGAAACCCCACTCTGGAGAATACTCCCAGTAGGGCCCTGGCCACAACAGGAGCTGTTGTGGTCCTAAGGGGAATTGCCTCTGGATACCTGGTGGCATGATCCACTACCACCAGTATAAATCTGTGCCCAGAAGCAGTGGGGGGATCCATGGGACCCACTATATCTATTCCCACTCTTTCAAAGGGAACCCCCACCACAGGTAGTGGTATTTGGGGGGCCTTTGTTGTGCCACCTGATTTGCCACTGGCTTGGCAGGTCACACAGGAGCGACAAAACTCCTTGGTATCTTCATTCATGTGAGGCCAGTGAAAGTGAGGGACAAGCCTGTCCCAAGTGTTGTTCTAGCCTAAGTGTCCTGCTAGAGGAATATCATGGGCCAAGGTAAGAAGGAAGCCCCTAAATTGCAGAGGTATAACCAACCTCCTGGTCGCACCAGGTTTTGGGTCTCTAGCCTCTGAATAAGGAAGCCCATCATCCCAATACACTTTATGGGTACCTTGAGCATTCCCAGCAGCCTCAGCAGCAGCCAGCTGTCTGAGGGGTTCAAGAGATGGACAGGATAACTGAGCCTGCCCCAAGTCAGCCCTAGAAGGTCCCTCTGTCCCCAAAAACTCAACCTGGTCAGGTTCAAGCTCTTCAGGGACAGTTCCTTCAGGGTTCTCAAGATCATCCTCCTGGGAAGACTGATCATCACTTGGAGGCAGGGGGGAAGGCACAGCCTTAACCCTCCTGTTCTTCTTCTTGGAAGGTGCTTGGTCCATTGTTCCAGGATCCAAGACCTGAGGTTTCAGTAAGGCACTTTTTGGCCTGTGACCTGGTCACAGCAAGGACATGTGGTGATATACCTAACATCTCTGCGTGTGTCCTGTACTCCACTTCTGACCATAGAGAACTCTCTAGGTCATTGCCCAACACACATTCTACTGGGAGGTCTGCACTAACCACAACCCTTTTGAGGCCAGTTACCCCTCCCCATGAGAAGTTAACAATAGCCACACTATGGGAAGTAGTGGTATTGCTGGCATTGGTCACCAGGTAATTCTCACCTGGTATGTACTGTCCAGGATCCACAAAGCCTGGTGTCACCATAGTGACACTGGCACATGTGTCCCCGTAGACTTGAGCCACTTTTGTATTTATCAATGGAGTCTGTCTGTACTTGCCCAGATTACTGGGGCTCACAGTCAGGGACAAATCCATGTCCCCATCACAGATCAAGACTGCCTGTTTAAGGGTTCTGTCTAAGTCAGAATCTCCTTCAGTTCCCATAGTGATTCCCACTACACCCTTTGTCTGGGGACCAACACTACTAACAGTACTACTGGGAGCAGGTGCCTTAGGGGCAACAGTGTTGGGGGCTCCACCCTTCTTACAATCACTAGTCCAGTGAGTTGTATTCTTGCAAGATTTGCACCAGGGTTTCTTTGGACCTTCTTTCTTCTTTCCTTTAGATTGTTGGGACCCACCCTCATTAGTACTAGTTTGGGGCCCTGTTGAAGACTTCTGGTCTTTGGATTTCTGATCACCACCCTTTTGGTCTGTTTTCTTCTGATCACCCCCTTGGCCCTGGTTCTGGTTCTTTTGCTTAACCCTGGTTCTGACCCATTTGTCTGCCTTCTTTCCCAATTCTTGGGGAGAGGTCAGATCCGAGTCAACCAAGTGTTGATGCAGTTGCTGGTTTTGACAGTTATTTAAAATCTGTTCTCTCATCATCAAATTGTACAATCCTGTATAATCAGAAACCTTACTTCCCAGCAACCAACCCTCCAAAGCCTTAGTGGCACATTCAATGTATTCAGACCAGTCCTGAGTCTGTGTCTTCTGGGTATCTCTGAACATTAACCTGTACTGTTCAGTGGTTAAGCCTAACCCATCAACCAGGACACTCCTCAGGGCTCTGTAGTTTCTGACATCCTCCTCTCTAACAGTGAGGAGTCTATCTCTGCCTCTACCTTCAAAGGAGAGCCATAAGATTGCCGCCCACTGGTCCTCAGGAACCTGCTGTACTTTGCAGGCTCTCTCAAGAGCAGTCATCCACTTGTGGATATCATCCCCACTTTTGTAGGGGGGCACAACCTTGGACAGGTTTCTATTATCAAAGACCCTATCTTTGTCCCTCGGGACAATGCTGCCACCAATGGGTATAGACCCACTCTCTCTAGGTTGCCTAGCCTTGCTCAGTTTCTCTTCCATCAGGGCTACTTCTAGCTCCTGTTTCCTGATCCTCAGCTGGGCTTCCTGCATTCTGGCCTCATGCTCCCTCCTCTGAGGGCTGGTCATCCTTCTTCTGGAATGACCCTGAGAGCCTCTAGAGGCATGAGAGGCATTGGAGTCACGTGAGTGATTCCTCTGTCTCCCAAACCCCTGGTTAAGTCCACTAGGGAGATTCAATGGGGGGAACCCATTGTCATTCCCAAATAGTCTTAAGTTAGCTGAGCCAAGTATAACACTTGGCACTGGGCTATTTCTCCCATCAGAATTACTACTACTATCAGACTCATCCCCCTTGTCATCCTTGTCCCTATGCTGATCCTCATCATCTGTAGTCTGATTCTCACCTAAGGGGCGACTGTTAGGAAGGGGTGCTTCAGTAGCATCTTCAGAAGGAGGGCCTCCTGTTCCAGTCCCTAAGGGGCCTAACTGGGAGGCTTTCTTGAGAGCTCTCTGATCTTCATCAGTTTGCAAGAGTTCTCTGAGTTCAGCAGAGGTAGGGTTCCTGGGCTGTTTAAGGCCCCTGGAATTAGCCAACTGCCTGAGCTCATTCTGGTTTAGGGTAGCAAAGATGGATGGTGCCCTCTGGGGGTCACTCTCGACAGAGATGGGTACGTTGGACCCCTCTGCCCCAGCCATTGCTCTTAAGTGTGGGTGGATGTGTTGCAGCTACCTACACTTGGGTTTTCCTACTAAACCTATCTAGTAGTTGTAGTCAGGGTGTGCTACTCCCTTTGCTCTACAACAACTAAGTTCAGTAGAACTTAAGTATATAACTAACTTCTTTTATATGTACCTAAAGGTACCTGTATGATATTTCAATTGGTAACAAAGAGATTACAGAGGTAAAACAACAGCAAGCTCAAATCCCAACCGCTGCTCACCAATGTGAGAAGTTGGCCTGGTATATGATGTTCACTAGTTAAAGTGACCACCTTGTACCATGCCAAGCAACCCTTATGGTATGGTTGTAAGTCAACCTTTTCATACCAGCTGCCCTAGTGGTAGCGTAGGCTAAGCAGTCTTTCAGGCTAAACTCGTTTAGGCATGTAAAGCAAGCTGTTTTACCATATGTAACCCCACTTTATACCAATGAAAGGACACCACACAGATATATATTCAAAATATATATGTATTTATTACTCAAAGTATCCCCTAGACTCTTTATGAGCACAGGAGCACAAATCGTTAAACAAGAAAGTATCACAATATACAGAAGTTGCACTTTATATGGATAGGCCCTGGTGGCCGCTCAAACCATATACTAAAATAGTGGTATAAGTACCACGAACAGGAAAGGTAGAAGGCCTAGGGCCGCTAGAATCGCTGGGCCTACAAGGAGCTAACTTTAGTTAGTGTCCAGGAGGTCCACGGGTCGCGTGTGCAGTGAGGAAAGTTACACGCGGGCTCCCATAGGTTTTCAATGGGTGCGTAAAAGTTCAAAAGTTACTGCTAGAAGGGTCTTCTGGTTGAACTACGAAATCAAGACTTCAAACCTAGACATTAGAGATGTTACTCTACACTTGTGCACCGGAGTGCCAGCTTTACCTCACCCACAGGAAGCGGGTGCATAGGGCTCGAAGTGCGTCGGGTTTCGTCTATCTGTTCAATGGAGCCTGATGACAAAGATGCTGCAGGCGGTCGGTCCAGAAGAGATGTGGTGGATCCAAGGGTGGATCGGAAGTGTAGAAGACCTGTAAGCAGAGGGGACAGTGTTCACAGTCACTAGCCAGTGACCGGCGTGGCACCAGGTAGGTACCAGGCGATGTCGGGTGCAAACAGGTGAAGAGGTGTAGCTTGTCTCTGCAGCCACATGGTCCCTGAAGGTGGACGATGTCCAGGAGTCGGTTCACGAGCTGTCCCACGCAAGCTCTCGCTGTCGGTGGTGTCAGCGACTCAGAAGAAGCAAACAAGCCTTGGCAAAAGCAGGAGTCGCAGGAATCGAAGAAAGCTGTTAGCTCTGACCAGCGAGGTCAGAGGGGCTGCTCCTTTGGAGGGAAGCAGGGGCCAGTCTGGAGCAACCAGACCAGCATCGTAGTTTTCAAAAAGGTTCGCCAAGATGGCCACTAGCCAACAGGCCAGGGACCGGTTAGGCGCGTCGAGTCGCAAAGTGCAGAGGGGCCCCACGCAGATCGTGGAGATGCTGGAGGGCTCACTTTTGGTGCAGATCCTGCTCAGATGTTGGGCTTCTCAGGACCCAAAGCACAACTTGGAGGGAGCCTCTGTTGTTGCGCTTGCAGCTTGTCGAGTGTCTTCCAAGATGGCTGGCTCCACGTGTCTCGGTGCCTCCACGGGTTCCTTCTTTGCAGGGACTGTGGATCGGGCTGTGAGAGGTCTGGAGGTCCAGTTCTTGTCGGTCTCTGGGCTCGGGCTCCGGTGGGAGGCGGCGGCAAAGCAGACGTCAATTCGCTGGTTGGTGCTTGCGTTAGCAAGATGGTCACTCCCTGACCATAGGGGAGAATTCCTTCAGTCTTCTGTGCAGCAGAACGTCGAAGTTCCCGTCTTCTTCTTAGTGTTAAGTTGATTCCAGGATGTCTGAAGTCTTAGGACACAGCTCCTACCTTTAAGCGGATTCCAGGGGCCGGACTACCTGCTAGGTCCCTCCCTAAGGGTGGGACCAGGAAGGGGGGTGGTTACACCCCCAATCCTTTGTCCAGCTCGCCCCAGGTCTGGGGCTGGTGTGCCCCAGGACCGGTTTGAACTGGCATATGCACCGAGGCTCCTTGTGAGCCTCAGGCATGTCTGATTCTATTCAAGCCCTACCTGACCAATACACAAAATCCTGTCTGGGGTGGTGCTCGCACCTCCCCTGGCAGGAAACCCTTTGTCCACGTCTCCCAAGCTGGAAGGACTCCCAGCAGCAGGAGGGCAGACTTGTGTCTGTGGTGGCAGCGTCCATTTTGTGGAGCTGAGGCTATGTCTGATTTTACCCGGGTTTCAGGTTCTGTACATGTCGTGTCCCTCTAGAAGGGTGGAATGCTAACCCCATCGCCAGAATTGGCGAGGGGTTAGTATTCCAATTCGTATGACACCTTACTCGACATGTTTTGATAAAGCCAAACCAAAGATAGCATTTAACCGCGAGGTTCATAATGCACATAAGAGTATATGGTATGGCGATATCTGGAAACGGTAGAAGGAAGTTGTTCTGACTACTGCAGACAGGCTCAGCTCATGCCAGAGCACCATCTCACATGAAACCAAGCACTCTGCCTTCAGGATTGTTAAGGCCTGCCATAGGAGTGACTTATAGGTTAACATGTGTCCCATTTAAGGTTAGGTATAGGTATACTACACCTAAGTAAGAGGTGGTTACACCAACTTACCCCAGCTGAGTGATCAGCCAGTTGTGTCAAATTGTTAGGCCAGGGGTGGCACAATACATGCTTCAGCCCCTGGTAGGCCTTAGATACACCAATGCCCTGGGTACCTAGTGTACACTGGTAAAGGGGCTCACAGGGTGATCCAGTTCCAATTGGTTATGCACCTAAAGAGCATAGTGTCAATTTAGTAGAGAGAACAGCAGGCTGGGGGTCTGATTAGCAGGCCCACAGCCTCAGTATGTCAAAAACCAGTGAAGCAAAAAGCTAAAATTTGGGGTGACCATAGGATAGCAGACCCTACTCTCCTACAGGGGCCTTACGCAGCATCGGCCGCGCCATCTCCCACCTCAACTTGTGCTGGGATCATGCAGGCATCAATTCCCAATAGGCTGACAACTATCCCTGGCAGTAAGCTGCGTCTCAAAGCCACCCCTCCCTGCGTGGCATCAGTCGCCAACCTCAATGCATCACAACCTGGTATTTTGATAACAGCATTAGCATCACTGCCAGCTTGCGTGCCCCTGGCGGGACATCCATGACATAACCCAGGAATGCAACGGGCAGCGAGTGCTCAAGCACACATCCAGCAACAATGTTGATAGTGTCAATGACTGCCAACCAGTATTGCTGTATTCTGGGACAGCCCCAAGCGAGACAAAGGCTGTCCGCATTGGGCACCGAGCAGCGCAAACATCGTGCATCCTCGAGCAGGCCCATTTTGTGCAAACTCTCAGGGGTGTGGTGGAAACATTTGAAATGCACAAGGCGCAATGTATAATTAGGGGAGAGGGCCCTGGACCAAGAGCAGCAGCACCTCCACTGTTCATCAGTAAACGTGACAGCGAAATCAACTCCCATTAATGTCTGGTGCGGGGAACGCGCACCGGCGAGGTCGCCTGCATTTCTGCAAATAGCTTCGATACAAGTCTACGCGAGGAGGGGGTCTAAAGTGTTGGTTCCAGAACTTGGTACATAGGGGAGGCTGCAGGGACGTAGTCATGCAGCATTCTGAGCACAGGGCAGAGTTGCTAATATTTGAATGTGTCCAGCAAGGTCACTTCAGGTCTCTGAAGGCCCTGTTGCAGTCAAAAAGATACCCTCCAGATATACGGCCCTCATGGATGTGAGCTGCAGAATGGGGAACCTGGATTGGGTGCCCACATCAAGCGTGATAGGTATGAAGGGAGAGCCGATAATCGTCAACGAGGGGACATGTATGCCGTCCAGATGAGCGCGTCCTCTAAGGTCATTTCAGGCCCACACCATGCAGGCCACTGTATCTATCCACTGTATGTGCCAAGTAGAGTGCCCTCAGAAGAGGACAGGGTGCAACATGATCGTGCTCCAGTGCTGTGTACACCATGAATTGGATGAGAAAGTGCCAATAGTGTACAAAGTACGCCTGCGCACAATGGTTTTATGGATCCATGTCAGGTGCCCCCAGTACCCCCTGCTCAAACTGAAGTGTCATCACATCCCAGGCCATTCAAGGTTGTCTCCCTGCCCACACAAGAGCCACCAGGATTGACCGGAGTCACAGACGAAAGGCCAATGTCAGTGGGAGCGGCAGACTTATAAACAAGTAGGGAACTTGGGCAGCATCACCATCTTAGTTATGGCGAGTCTGCTTTTTAAAGACAGCGGCAGTTCATGGCAGCCCTCCTCCTGCTCCTCCAGGCACGTTTATGAGGTGTCCATAATTGTCCCTCCATAAGTCAACCAGGTTTTTGCTCAGCTATACCCCTAGATATCTCACCAACTTCCTAGCCCATTGGAATGGATACTCCGAAATGAACTCCTCAGTCACATCCATCAGGGGGAACAAAATGGAAGTAGCCCTATTTATGGTAACACCAGACAGGCCTCCAAATCTAGTAAACTCCCGTATCAGCGGGTCCAGATTGTCCCACGGGTTCCTAACATACAGTGTCACATCATAAGCATACATAGACACAAGAATCCCATGCTTCTCTCTTTGGGAGAGATACTGCCGCAGTCCTGCTGCCAGCAGCTCCATAGCAATGGCAAATAATATTTGCGATAGCAGGCAACCCTGGCAGGTGCCTCTCATTAACAAGAAGGGGACAGTAACAGCTATGTTAACATGCAAACAAGCAACAGGATGGGCATACAGGAGTCCTATTAGTCGGATGAACTTGGGGCTCAGGCCAAAGCATGACAATAGCGCAAATAAGTAGGGCCACTCGAGGGATTCAAATGCCTTAGTGGCATCCAGGAATATCACAGCTGCACAGAGGGCAGAGTCAATGGTGTGCACAAGGGCGAAAAAGGTACACAGGTTATGAGCCGTTGACCTCCCGGACACAAATCCCGATTGTTCTGGTCTCACAATGTGTGGCGGGGGGGGGGGAGCAGTCGAGAGGCAATGAGCTTGGCAAGAATCTTATTATCCAGGTTGATCATGGATAGGGGACGGTAAGACTCGCATCTCTGGGTGTTCTTATCAGGCTTGAGAATCGTGACAATCAAGGTCTCCGGCAGCGAAGGGGGCAGTAAGGGATTCCTCATGCATTGCAAGGAGTTGTGGTGCAAGAATCTGGGCTTATTCATTGTAAAAGGCAGCAGTAAGGTTGTCCATGCTGGGGGCCTTATCGCCAGGTAGTGCATTAATAACATGTATGACCTCTTACTTCATGAACGGCCATCCAAGAACTGCTTATGGCCGTTCTCCAGGCACAGCAACTGCACAGAATCAAAGTAATTGGTAAAGTCTAAGGGGCTCTCCGTTTACATAGTTATGTAGAGAGAAAAAAGAAAGCAGCTATCTTCCTCTGTAGAGCTGCAGTTCTAATATGGGTCTGATTCAGGTCATCCCAGGGCATGCGCAACAAATTGGCTAGGATCTTACTATTTCCCTCCCCTTAAATCCGAGCGTGTGCTTCTTTCCCCAGATAGTGAGTGTCCCTCTGTGCCACTTCCTCATATTCCACCAAATTGCCCCTAAAGGCCTCCAATAGGATGGAATATGATGACATGGAGTGCTTGTTGTGCTAAAAAAAAGTCCACTATGCCACCCCTGAACTCCTCCTGAAATACCTGGTCTTGCAGGGGCCCTGGGGGAAGCCGCCATGTAAAGGCATGTGAAACGCAATCTGGTGGGCATCTCTCTAGCAGAACCGCTGAATGGTCAGATGTCCTCTGCAAGTGTTCTACCCTTGTGGTCCACGAATCAATGCCATGTGTCGCTAACCAGTAGTCAATGCACGACCATGTGGAGTGCATGGATGTAATGCATGTGTCCGCCATGCCACCCATGTTTCTGTTGCGCCAGATGTCTGAGAGGTGATTGTCAGCTATAAGAAGGTGTAACTGCGCTGCTGTATTTGGATGTGGATGCAGGGATTCACTAGAGTGGTGAGCCCAAGGGTCCAGGACCACGTTGAAGTCTCCACCTCACAAAACTGCTCCCGGACGCAGTGTGCCCGCCAGCCTCCAAAACTCAGCAAAGAAGCAGGGATCGTCTATGTTAGGACAATAAATCAACAGCAGTATGATTTCCATAAACGTACGAGAAGTACAAAACTCACTAGCATATGAACACTTACGTACCTAATGTGGTACACTTCATTAGTGAGTTCCATCTCTGGTACTAGGAAGCATTCAAGAGTACTACTTTGCATTGGTTGTAAGTCTCCTAGTTATGAGTTTCCTAGTTTGGCAATGGCTAAGTCATTTATGTCATCATTTCAGTTCTGTCTTTGTTAAACTGTCAGCCCTACATAATTATTGTATATGGGTGAGCTAAAATGTTCTTTACTGGTGTCTCCCTACCACAGGATTAAAAACAGGAGGGCTGAGCAAAGGACCCTTTTTGTCTTTCCTATCAAAATGTTCTGGTGCTTGAATATTGCCTTTGTGGGGTCAGACATCTTCCCCAGAAATATAGGTGTCGCACATCAAATATTGTGGATCAGTCCCAGCTTTATAGTATAGGGCCCTGGGAGATGACTAGGGGCCCTGAGCAGGGAACAGGCTCAGGCCAGCACACTGGGTCCTTGCAGACAAAGAGGCAGTCCTTTCAGCAGGCCAGCACAACAAAGCCAAGTCCAGATGGCGGTTCCCTGGAAGCACAGCAATCCTCTGGAGCAGCAAACAGAAACAGTAGCGCCTGGTTACAAGTCCAAGCAGTCTGTACTTCTTGGGGTCATAGCCCCTGTTTTTATAGTCAGAAAGTCTTTGTTTCGGGGGAGCACTTCAAACACTGTTTAGAAGTGCACAAAACCCCCATTCACACCCCAGGCCCTGGCCCCAGACACACCACAGTGGGGCAGAGACAGAATTGTAGAGGCAGGCACAGCCAAATGCAGACCAGGCCTAATCGGGTTCAAAGGAAACCCCTTCCGCTACTTTAAATGCGGCCAAGGTCTATTCAGCCTAGTGGTGAGTCACCCAGGAAAAGCAGGACACACCTCAACCCCCTTGTGACTGTCTAGAGTGAATACACATCCCCTCTCTCCTGCCAGTCAAAAACAGATGGTGAATACACATCCAGGCAGGGCACAAAGACACATAAACACACAGAAAGGCCCTCTTCTAAAAGTGGCATTTCTAAAATAGTAATGACAAATCAGCAATCACCAATAAATAGGATTTATCACTACTATTCCAAACATACCAAACATGGTCATGCTGTCCATCTCATGTTAGAAATTACCACTGAAGCACATCTCAAGGAGTTCCCAATGCAACCCTATGAGAGGGCAGCCTCACAGCAGTGAGGAACTAAATAGGCTGTTTGTCACTACCAGGACATGCCACACAGTTAAGACACATATCCTATCTTTTACCTACACAGCACCCTGCCAATAGAGCTCTCTAGGGCCTACCTTAGGGGTGACTTTATATGTAGTAAAAGGGAAGTTGCAGCCATGGCAACCACTTTACATGCCACGTCACTGTGGCAGTAAACTGCACAAGCAGGAGCTGCAGCGGCAGAGGCCTGAGACAGGTTTGAAAGGCTATTTCGGTGGGTGGCGCAAGCAGCGCTGCAAGCCCACTAGTAGCATTTAATTTACATGCCCATGGTATATAGGATACCACTGTACAAGGGACTTTCAGTTAAATTAAATATGCCAAACAGGTGTAGACTAATCTTACCAAATTTACAAGAGAGAGCACATGCACTTTAGCACTGATCAGCAGTGGTAAAGTGCCCAGAGTCATAAAACCAACAACAACAGGTCAGAGAAAATACAGGAGGAAGGCAAAACGTTCTGGGATGACCCTGTGAAAAGGGCCAAGTCCAACGGGCACATTCATCAGCCTTAGACAAGATCTGTGGGGTGGATTGGGCAAATTTCCTAAGGCCCCACTCCTTTTGGCAAGGCTGTCTGGCAGTGCACAATATTTTGCAAGGGAAGTGACGGTAATCGTAGCCTACACTATGAAACAAGTGAAGACACACTTGCAACTTACTGGGTGTGGGAACCTGAAGTTCATAGGCCTTGAGACTGTGGACCAGACACCTAACACCAAAGCATTTCCTGTTTCACTATCAGCACCAATCAGGTCATTGTAGTAAGACAGTGACGGCCAAGTCCCATAATTCTCCACAGCCTCGTCTTTGTTATATCCTGTCTGGAAAAGCAGCACCGTGGAGGCTAAGGACAACAGCGTTAAGCTCATTCTGGACCTAATTCAAGTGTCGCTGACGGTCACTTTATTTACTGCTGAAGTACAAACTTTTACATAAAAAAGTTTATTTTGGATTGTTTTACTTTAGCACCTTAAATTATATCTCTGCACTGAGTGGTCTTTGTTAGACTTAATGACCTGCAACCTTGCTGCTGTGGCAGTTTTATTAATGACTAAAGGGACAAGTCAGTTGACTTGTGTCTCCTATGTAAGCCTTTATTTTAATAGTTGGAGCAATATTATGGTATTTTACACCACACACAAGACATTGATGTATAATGTGCATCCCGGACTGAATTATTTCAAGGTGTCCCCAAAAATAATGATCACGGAAAAGGAGGCAGAGGGAAGAAAAGTAATTGTCCAGGATCACACAGTCTGGTCATGTTGGGAAGCTGTGATTAAAACCAGTGTCTCTGGGTCAGGGCCCCTCAGCTAGGTTTTGCCCTTGGTCCAACGCAAGTTTCTGACTGGCCTTGGCATGCTATGCAAGTGCATTCAAATGATGCTTTATATTTTTATAAGATGGGGTAACTGCAGAAGAAACACCCCTCCTCATAGAACAGGTATGAATTGGTCAGAAACAGTGCAAGCTTCCCAGCTTCAGAGGACAGGTACAGCTAGGGTACCATCAGCACAAGCCTTTCCCATCACAGGACAGGTACAAATTAGGCAGCAGCAGTTCAAGTATTACTTCCTCACAGAACTGGGACATTATGGCAGTAGGAAAGCAAGCTTCCCTCATAGAACGCAATACATTCAGTCTTCCAATTTTTGCAGAAAAGATCTGGTTGGGCAGCATAGCACTAGTTTATATGCTCATAAAATATGTACTGTTAAGGCATGAATGACTTGTAGGTCACAGACAGATCTCTGCAGTAGGCGCTTAAGTCACTGAGGTGGATGAGTTAGTGAATATGTGAGCTCTGGCACCATTCTTGCTTGGGTGATATTCCAAGTAGCATCCTGAAAGGCCTGCTGCTGTCATTCGGAGACCTGCTGTTTGTTTTCATTCTTTGGTGTTCGAAGCATTAGGAAGTAGCCGTCACCGAGTAGGTCATTTCTATTTGGAGCAGCCGCGGCACAGCAAAACTAACGAATGCTGTAGACTTGCAGACAGGTGCCATCCTCCACGAAAGCTCTGGAGGGCATGCGCACCAGGCGCTGTGCCACCCCAGGTTCGGTGCTGGTTAGCTTAAAAATGTTGAGGGCAGCCAGTGAGCAGCAGCAATGGAAGATTCCCTCTGTTTATTTATTAAATATGCAACCGCTCCTTTTCCCCCAAGCCCCCTGTTCTGTTAGTGAAGCAATGCTTGTTGTTGGTTGCGCTTCATTTTTAAACCGATATTGAAGTTGCATTTTGTCACATGTTTACATGTTAAGGTTATGGAACGTGGCGCAGGGTCTCATTAATGAACACGTTACTCTGGCATATAACAAGGAAGATATAGCGGTGCCCCCCTCCTGCGCTGCCCAGGGATTCTTTAGAGCCTGCGGGTAATGTGCATGTACAGTCGGAATACAGAAATAATACAGCTGCTGTTCCATTCAGAGGTACCCAGCGTTTCTTTATCTCCTTCGCTGCCTCCTCTTACGGTTCCCTGCTTCCTCCTTTCGTAATTGTTTTCTTATAACTCTGGCAAGACCCCTAACAAGCTTTACTTTCCTAGTGAGTTCCCAGTGTGTTTAGGCCATACATTTTGTATGTTTGTCATATTATCCTTTGTAGATTGTGTTTTAAACCTACAAATATAATTGTGGATCACCTCAGGTGGTTTGGGTGGAGATGTTTACTGTGGATGAAATGGTTAAATTCTGTTTTACAATGGTTATAGTTGACTAGAAAATACATTTAAATATGAATTTGACTTTTTCATGCCCTTTGCCTCGGTCGTGCTGTGCATAAAGTACTAAGTCACAGTGGGAGCAGCTTCACCACAGGAATGCTGAAATAGCTCTCCATCTGCGGCGAGAAAGTTGTGTTTACCGTGAATGGATCGACAAGAGTGACGTGTTGTTTTACCACAAAGTTGTGGTAATTCCTAGAGATTAGACAGCTACCCTCAGTCACGGGACAGTGACAGGCCTGAACTGCTTACCATTACCAAGCAAGATCATTTTTGTACCAAATCGTTGTGCGCTCTGGAGAGGAGTAAGTCAGTTATGGATTGGAAATCTTATGTCGCACTGTAGGCTCCACGCGCACGATCCTTCGGTCAATGGTGAGTAAGCCCCGTCGCCCCACTGTACACGCACTTTCATCCTACAACCGCAGCTCGAAACAGGGACATGGATTTCTGCCAGCGCCAGTGCTCCATGGACCCTTTACAATAGTACAATTCACTGAATACAAAGTGATTTCAAAATTCCACAGAGTTGTATTTTTAGATCTAGTTGTAGACAGCTTTAGCAGTCCGTCAGAACTCATGTCACTAACACCAAAAAGCGTGCCTTGGGAGCGGCTTTGGGTCAGCCTCCTTCAGCCATTGATTAGATTGGCTAATCCCTCTCCAACCATTGATTAGTTTGGCTAATCCCTCTTCAACTATTGATTAGTTTTATCATTTATAAACCACGCGCATGTGCGAATTAACAACGTTATGACTGTGCTGCACTGACAAATAGTAAAGGGAGGTTTTTCAGCAGAGTGACAGAGTGACATAACAAACTGTGATGCAAACGTGCAATAATATGACTTGAAAGTATATGCTATACTGATGGGTTAATTAGCATTGTCAAAATTATGGAGATTGCCAAATGTACCGATGGATATTTTGAGATGATGTTTTTTTTCTTTTGATGCTGTACTAAATGAGATATGTTATATTAAACAATTGCTGCATTTGATAATTGTATGACTGGTCACAAGAAATGGTGTATTTAATGTAATATGAAAGGAAATATTTGAATGATGGAAAAAACGCTGAAGATGGAAAGTGAGCGACTGAATAAATATATGTAAAACTTATTTTGTGATAATGAGAAATTCCAGTAGACTGTGCTGTATAGAATAACATTAGATTTAATAAATTGTTAACATTTACAACACGCTACTATTCTGTGGGGTGGCACTATTTGAGAGCTCGTAGATTAACTTGTTAATACTTTTTTTAGTATCTTATAACTACCGGACCTTCATCAAGTCCCGAGAATGGTCTGGTCCCAAGAAACGATTAACAAGCATTTACAATGCAATGGTCTCGGCATTGGTAAAGTTAGAGCTATTGGCATTGCTCATGACATTATTTTTGTTTATGTTTTTAAAACATTTAAAGAAACGGCATTGTCATGAGCAATGCCAATAGCTCTAACTTTAACAATGCCGAGACCGTTGCATTGTAAATGCTTGTTTATGTACTTGCAAATAAGGAGGAAGACCCCTCGTCTCACCCCTTCCCCTCCTCATAAACTGTCCAGATTTGCCTTCTTGCCAGGTGGTCACCCTACACTGGAGTATACCCTCACCTGCGCCGTCCCGGAAGTCCCCCTGCTCCTCCTGTTACCTCCAACACTCCTCCTCCATGCCAGTCTCAACTCACTTGAGGTACCATAGCCCCAGCGCCCGCTCCTCTCCCTCTCTGATCTTCTCCCCTACAGGCTCTCATCTTCTTTCTGTTATGCACTCCTCCTCCTCGCCTCCTCCTTCATCTGCAGCCCCCTTCCTGTCTTGTTCTTTACCCTGCTGTCTCCAGTTTACTCCTCTCCTGCCTTTCTTCTTTCTTTACCTGAGGGCTCCCTCTCTATTCTCACGCGGTTCCCCACGCCCCTCCCTTGTGCCGCTGCCCTTTGAAGTCCCCCTCAGAGGTCTCCTCCCCTTGGGTTGGCCCTCTATTCTGGCATCTCTCCACCCCGTGTTCACTTGTACCATAGCTGCCAAGGTTTCAAATTGCTTATGTGTGACCTTTTCATTTCATTGTAATTATGAGTGACATTCAGCGATTATGAGTGACACTTTCTCGCGAACGGTAAAATGCCACCCACACTCAGTAGAATAATGTACCCCTGCAGTACACCCCTCCCCCTGTTATACAGTCTCTCTCCACTCTCTCCACTGTCTCTCACTTCCTCGTGAAGTCTACATCCGTGACGTAGCACGGGTGCCTTGGTCCCTAATGCAAGCAATCAGATTGGACTCCACGCCCCGTTTTGGTAGTAAAAACGCAGCTAGTAACTGGGGTGAGGTGGGCCGCTAACATACCTGGGGCTTGGTGCCACTACGCCTGCTGCTCTGTTGGAAGCTACGCCCCTGTTCTGAAACTATCCTTGCACACAAACAGCAGCCCGTGCCTCCCCTGGAGCTTGCCACCTCCCTCCGTTCCCCACTGTGGTCTCTTCCCAGCTCTCCTCCCGGTCTCTCCTTCCTGCAGCCCCCCTGCTCTAGTCTGTCACCTCTCTCCATCTTCCTCTCAGGTCAACCCCGTCCTTCGTGCAGCCTGCACCCACCCGTCCCCTGTGAGGTCGCCTCTTCCTTCCACCTTAGTTTCCCTCTCAGCCCCGGGCAGACTTCCACCTCCCCTACTCCCTTTCACTCTCACCCTACCTCCTAGTCCATAGCTCCTTCCTCCGGCAGTCTCCCTCTTGGCGGTTCTCGTTCTTCGCGCACCTCTGCCCTGTAACCTTCCACCTCCCTGCACTCTCACTTCTAGCTCGCCTCCATCAGTCTTCCCCCCTCCCTCTGCCCTCGTGTGAAGAATGAAGGTTTAAGTCAAAACAAAATTCGCAAGTAGGCGAGGACGCGTGAAGAGAAGACATGAGAGCTGGGCTGCAGAGAGGACCCGTGGCCGGAAGGGGCTGTCCTGCCCCCTTCCTTAACCCAATCATAACCTCTCTAACCAGAAGAAGCAGTTGCAGGGGAGTATCTCAAGCGTAAAGGTAGGAAACTCTGCCCCCCTCCTCCCCCTCTTACGACACGATCCCCTAGAGATGAAGCAATATCCTGAATGGAAGTAATATTGCGCTGCTGTAACACCAGACTAGCGCAAGAACATGCTGCACCCGAAGACCTGCAGTCTGTGGCGTTACTCTGTTCGTTCCCCACTGAAATCATTCAAAGTGCTTATCTACTGAACGCAGGAGAGGGAAATACAGGCGCTGTGGCAACAACAAGGAAAGATAGTCAGGGACGCTTCCTCCAAAGGGGCTGTAGATTTTAACTTCACAGGTTGAAAAGTTCGCCGAGGGACACGTTGAGACCCGCCCCTCCTGCACGGCAGCCCTTCGCCGTGGGATACGCAGGAAAATGCAGTAAAACAATTACCCTCTTGGCACCAAAGCGCCCCCGCGTCGGCATCAGCAGTTTTGGGAAGCCTTTTCCAGTGCTCAACTCTTGCCAACCCGCCCTTTTCCTCAGGTTCCGGTGATACTCCGAATCTGGGGGCTGGCGGAGAAGTGTAGCAAAACGGGGCTCACAAGAACAGCCCCCCCCCCTTTCTAGGCTGGGGGGGGGGGGGGGTCTGCATAGCAAAGAAACAATGACATTACTTTGCAAACAATGTGATGAAAGCGGCAGAGGCAAGCACACCACCGCCTTTCTCCGAGGCACAGCGAAAATGCCTCGGAGAAAGGGAGCCTCATTTTCGGATCTGGGGGCGTGTTTTGCTGTTGTCTCCTCCCTGAGACTTCTCGCAAAAAACACGCCCCCCGATCCGAAAAAGACGGGGCTTCAACGGAGTGACTGGACCTCTTCTCCAGTGGCTGGCCAGCATTTAAGAGGCCAGCCAATGGAGAACAGGAGCGAAGAGGGGCGGGTGCAAGCCCCTCTTCTCAATGACATTAAATCTCCGGACTTCCGGTCTGCCGACCGGATGGTCCCGAGACCTAAAAAGGAGACCAGAACCTCGACAGGCTGGGAGCTCCGCAGGGCAGTACTAAGTCGGAATTAAGGAATACAGTGGCTCTTCATTTTGAAATACCAGGAGGGCACTCTGTAGAAGATCCTTCTGGCCCTTGGGCTCACTTCCTTTGTGGATTTTAGTTTTAATTTTGTTTAAATGTTTTGTGTTTTTGTTTTTCTATGGAAGGTGTGATGGGGTTTGATTCTTCCACCCTATGTGGTTACTTACAGGGTATCTGTATGTCAATATTTATGAATTGTTGATATTGCCCTTTTTCCTGTACAAAAACTAAACGAGTAGTTGTAAACTCTGTGTTGCTTTCTTTTTGAAAAAATAATTATATAACAGAAAATAAAATTGATTGTTAGAATTACTCAGATATTTAGTTAATGTCTGAGGGTCTTTTGTTTATTGTGATATTTTACTGGTTACCCCAGCCCCTTGCGATAATATTAGGCAGGGTACACCCTACTCTGTTTTGCAGATTGATTAGGTTAGCCTCCAACCCTCTGCCATTGTTTGATGCAAGTAGGTGTGTTAGTCCACATGTCTAAAGGTTGCATAGGCAATCAAGGGAATCATTCATGCAGTGTAAAGGAGGCAATTGTGTTTGCCTAGATGTGTTGCCACACTCTTGTTTGTATTACACAAAGGTAATTGGGCACTTTAATATGATTTGGAGCCTAAATGCGATTTTGTTGCTATATTTGATACCACAATGTTGCTTCCTTTAGACCAAAAGATATTTTGCACCTCAAAGTGATTGAGCGCCTATATATGACTTGTTCTCCTAAATGTTTTCCTCACGCATGGTGATGTTGCATCATGATTTTGCATCACAATTGTCTGTCAATCAAATGTGATATAATTGTGTTGCACATTTTTTACACCTAATATTTTTTCTTACTACCACATTTTCTCTCATTGTTGAGTGATTTTGCAGCTAAATGGATATCAGCCTTTTGCTGACTCTGCTTTAGGGGTGATGTTGAACCTAAATGTGTTTGTTTGCCTGAAAATGATTTTTGCTCTTAAATGTATTTTCCACCTCAATGTGTCTCCACAATCTTGTTTCAACAACAGTGAGTTTGAACCTAAATGTGATTTTGCATCTTTAAATGTGTTTATGCAACACGATTTATCTTTTTGCACCCAAGTGTTTCCATACTACTGCTGATGTTGCACCATTGATGATTTTACACCTATTTGTAACTGTGCACTGTAGGGATGTGGTTGTACCTTTGAAAACCTTCTGTTTTTGAGGTGCTTTATTGTCCTCTGCCAAATGGAATCTCTGACTCCCAAATGGAATCTCTCTCATTGTAATGCTTAATGGAAATTGGTGTTTGACTGTAAACTCTAGTGTCACCTTTTAGTATTAGGTCAGCTGCCTGTGGACAGCTGGGGTGAAGGGCGGGCTCTGAGTCAGTTGTGCATGAAACGTAACATGCATGTATATATGAAAGAAGGAAGTCTTTCCGACTCAGCCTGTTATCTGCACACGGGTAGGCCTTTTGGCAGATGGAACCCAGTGTACAGCTATGCAGATGCATAATAATAAAAAAGGCCTTATATTTCATTTGGGCTGCAAAAGGAAAGCACCATTTCTTTTGGGCAAACTGTATGTATGAACTGTAGTATTTTGCATTGTGCACTTTAAGTCTAAGATGTGTTAATTGTGTCCAAGGTAGAGGTACCATACACAGTACTTTGAAAAAGTTTACACGGCAGCAGTATCCAGATTTAAAGTCATTTTAACCCTAGGTGGATTCTCTACATACTCGTGCATCAATTACACTTTACTAATTCTTCCCGTGATGAAATCTACTCTTGATCTGATCAGTGCTCCCTAACTTGCAGATCAAAGACCTCTTAGACAATAGGCTCCGTCCAGAAGGGATTACCTTCTGCTGTTGAGGAACGGCTGCAGGGTTATGAATTTCACAGACTGAAAGCAGCATCTTCCTTTCAATTTGGTCAGGGAACATTCTAAGCACGAACAAAGTGGAGGAGGTAAAGTCATATCTTCAACACACCTTAAGATACTAAGGGGTTCATTACGATGGCGGAGCGATTGCCACCCCCGGGCTGGTGGTGGCGATTGTTCCGCCATCGCAATGAGATTTACCCACCGCCATATTGGGATGGCAGTGGGTATCGTGGTGAACGCAAAGTCCATCCGCCGCTTTACCACCGGTGGCAATCGTAACGATTGCCTGGCGGATGCAGCCGGGCCACTAATATGGCGGCGGTGCCCAGCAGGCACCGTCTGCCATATTAGTATGTGGGGAGTGACAGGCCTTTCCATGGTGGCATCGCCGCCATGGAAAGGCTAGCCGGGATTGGGTCTAGGGGCCCGTTGTGGGCCCCCCTTGTGTCTGGGGGAGGTGGGGTACAGTTGGGGGTACCTATGGTACCCCCCTACATTTGCTGCCCCAAGTAACAGGTACCGTGTGGTGCCTGCCATGTGGTGCAGTGAAATGCCAGACATGCGATTTTAACATTGCGGCGGGTGCTGCTGTTAGCAACACCCGCCGCAATGTTAAATTGCAGAATGCGACCGCCATGGTGGCGGTAACATCCTAATTAGCGGTGCAGGACCGCTGCATGTCTGGCGGCCAGTCCCAACACCGCGGGGATTGCGGGCGGACTCAGGTCCGCCTGCCATCCTAATGAGCCCCTAAGTTTCATGGAGGGAAATGGGGGTATGAAGGTCCTCGAGAAACACAGCAGATGACATAACAGAAATGCTGTCTTGGAAATTACGCAGCCTGCTGTGTAAGGATAAGATAGTCAGTGGGCTATCCCCTGATATGACAATATTCAATAGGCCAGAGGTACCTCCAACAACAGAATTCTCCATCTCTATTTATTACCTCCTGAGCTGGAAGAATGACGAGGAGGAGACTTGGAAAAAAAGAATAATTAGAACTAACTCTGTTGTTTCACCCATGTCACAAAGCCTAGGGCAGCGCCATCCTTGAGATGTATCTCTGGACTTCCACTGAACTCTTTCTCCAAAAGTAATGTTACCAACTCCTTGAGCAGCTCCTCAGCCGTTTAAAAAAAGAAGCCCAGCAAGAGGACTTCACAACACATCATCCAGCTGCACAGGAAATTACATCAGTAAATCTCTCATCACCCATTTGTACAGGAAATGACACCATTGGTTTCTCCCCAATGGTTGTATGACATAATTTCGACAGACAGAAAATCGACCTACAAATATATCGCAACAAAAATATCGATGTCAAGAATATCGACATCCTATCTACAACATGGTAAGTACAAAAATATCGAAAATTAAATATCGATGTCAAAAATATCGTTATTAAAAATATCGTTTTTTTTTTACTTTAAAAATATATGTAAAATAAACCAAATTATACTTAGAAATTAAATAAACATAATTAAATATATTGTATAATATTTAAAATGTATAATTAATATATATAATTTAATAAAACTTTAATTAAACATATACATATAATATATAATATATATACTTACTTAATAATTAATTTTACTAATAATTTCTGTAACGTATAAATTATTAAATGTTTTTAAAAATTACCAATACATCTATACACATAAAATAATAACATTAATAAATATTTAATAATTACATATAGCAAATAATAATCAATATTTTTAATGTGAATAATTTTTATTATTAATGATATATTACAATAGCAAAAATAATACAAAACATATGAAATATCAGACACAATAAAACTACTACTCCAACTCCAACAAAAACAACAGAAAGTAAAATGTTGGATACCGTAGGGGCAAAAATTACTATTCCAACTCCAAAGAGTGCAACAGTAGGGAAAGCGTTGGATAGCGTAGGGGTACAAATTACTATTCCCACTCCAGTAAGTGAAACAGTAGGGAAAGCGCTGGATAGCGTAGGGGTAAAAATTACTATTCCAACTCCAAAGAGTGCAACAGTAGGGAAAGCGTTGGATAGCGTAGGGGTAAAAATTACTATTCCAACTCCAGAGAGTGCAATAGTAGGGAAAGCGTTGGATAGCGTAAGGGTAAAAATTACTATTCCCACTCCAGAGAGTGCAACAGTAGGGAAAGTGTTGGATAGCGTAGGGAAAATAATTACTATTCCAACTCCAGAGAGTGCAACAGTAGGAAAAGCGCTGGATAGCGTAGGGGTAAAAATTACTATTCCAACTCCAGAGAGTGCAACAGTAGGGAAAGCGTTGGATAGCGTAGGGGTACAAATTACTATTCCCACTCCAGTAAGTGAAACAGTAGGTAAAGCGCTGGATAGCGTAGGGGTAAAAATTACTATTCCAACTCCAAAGAGTGCAACAGTAGGGAAAGCGTTGGATAGCGTACGGGTAAAAATTACTATTCCAACTCCAAAGAGTGCAACAGTAGGGAAAGCGTTGGATAGCGTAGGGGTAAAAATTACTATTCCAACTCCAGAGAGTGCAACAGTAGGGAAAGCGTTGGATAGCGTAGGGGTACAAATTACTATTCCCACTCCAGTAAGTGAAACAGTAGGGAAAGCGCTGGATAGCGTAGGGGTAAAAATTACTATTCCAACTCCAAAGAGTGCAACAGTAGGGAAAGCGTTGGATAGCGTAGTGTTAAAAATTACTATTCCAACTCCAGAGAGTGCAATAGTAGGGAAAGCGTTGGATAGCGTAAGGGTAAAAATTACTATTCCCACTCCAGAGAGTGCAACAGTAGGGAAAGTGTTGGATAGCGTAGGGAAAATAATTACTATTCCAACTCCAGAGAGTGCAACAGTAGTGAAAACGCTGGATAGCGTAGGGGTACAAATTACTATTCCCACTCCAGTAAGTGAAACAGTAGGAAAAGCGCTGGATAGTGTAGGGGTAAAAATTACTATTCCCACTCCAGTAAGTGAAACAGTAGGGAAAGCGCTGGATAGCGTAGGGGTAAAAATTACTATTCCAACTCCAGAGAGTGCAACAGTAGGAAAAGCGCTGGATAGCGTAGGGGTAAAAATTACTATTCCAACTCCAGAGAGTGCAACAGTAGGGAAAGCGTTGGATAGCGTAGGGGTAAAAATTACTATTCCAACTCCAGAGAGTGCAATAGTAGGGAAAGCGTTGGATAGCGTAAGGGTAAAAATTACTATTCCCACTCCAGTGAGTCCAACAGAAGGGAAAGCGTTGGATAGCGTAGGAGTAAAAATTACTATTCCCACTCCAGAGAGTGCAACAGTAGTGAAAACGCTGGATAGCGTAGGGGTACAAATTACTATTCCCACTCCAGTAAGTGAAACAGTAGGGAAAGCGCTGGATAGCGTAGGGTTAAAAATTACTATTCCAACTCCAGATAGTAAAACAGTTGGGAAAGCACTGGATAGCATAGGGATTCTATAAACATAATAACCAATTAAATAATTAGTTATAAAAAAATAGCATATTAATAATTAATTTACAAAATATGTATTATTAAATACCAATTATTTAAAATAAATATTTATATAAATAACTTTAAATTACATCCCACACTATTCCCCCTTTAACACACAACACACTACACATACAAAATACACAATACATTTAAATATCAGTTTATCTATTATTTACAATTCATAATACATTCTTTATAATTAATATACTTATTATTTACAAATTTATACATATTAACTACCAAATTACAATTATTCACAAATTAATTATTAATTAACAATACATTAATTAGCAATAACAACAAATAACATGGAATAATAAATTATTTATATTTACTATATTTAACGTACTAATAACAATTAAATACCAATTAATAATTAATTAACAATTAATTATTATTAATTACAAATAAATAAAAATTATCAGTAATTATTTGAATTTAATTACATCCCACCCTATTCCCCTATAAACCCACAACCCACTACACATAAAAATTCACATAATTAATTTAATCATCAATTAATCACCTAATAAAATTAAATCACCAATTAATTAGTAATTAACAATTAATTAATTAACATCTAATAATAAATTTCTTTGAAATGACCAGGATCTAGTGGAGTTTTGGCAATCAGTAGAAAATTGCATCTCAGCAATTATAGGATTATGATCTGAAATGACTTGTGGTAATATCTCAATACAAATATTCTCCAAAAAAACTGAGGATACAAAAAAATAGTCTAAACGGACAAATTTTTGATAAGGAGTAGAAAAAAAAGTATATCCGGGGTCATTATAATGAAATTTATTCCAGACATCAGTTAACCCATTACTTAGTACCAGGTCTCTAAGTGCTTTATAAATTTTAACCTTTCGACCCGTATATCTCTTCTCTGATTTAATATTCCAGTCGGCTGACATATGTATATTTAAGTCTCCACAGACTATAATCGGTTGTGTCCAAGTGGATAGCTCTGTATTCATAGTGTTAAACAATTCGGCATCGTCCAGATTGGGACCATAAATACAACATAAGGTAAATTTGCAGCTTCCAATTTTTAGCTCAGCCAGTCCCCATCTGCCCCATTTATCAGAGAGTGTTTTTAAACATTTCCCTATTCCCTTTCGCATGCAAATTGCAACGCCTCTTTTGATACCCATTTGCTTAGATGTAATCAAAACTTCCAATCCCAAATTATTCAGAAGAAAACGTTTATCCCATGAAATGTGAGTTTCCTGTATACATAGCAGATCAATATTCAGCACTTGGAGCATTGTTCGGAACATAGCAATCTTCTTTAAATCATTAAGACCATTGATATTAATAGTACATATTTTCACCTTTTTATACATATCAAAAGTGATAGAAAAAAATTGTCGACCATCATCACAAGTATTTGCTCTTCAATGTTATCATTTAAATGCCTTATATTCATCCCTGTGTTTTTTATTTATTAATTTATTTAGAAATGTATTATTAGATGAAGAATACCTTCAATTTATGGTTAATATTATTAAAGATTATTTTCTAATAAATAACGATACTGCCTCTCCACAAGTAGTCTGGGACTCTTTCAAATCTATTGTACGGGGCGAGACAATCAGTTTTGCAAATTATAAGAGGAAAAAAAACCAAACAGATCTCAGGGACAGGTTAAACAAGATAAGGCAGGTCGAGCTGGAATTATCTACCGCATGTAAAAACAATGCTAATATAGAGGATGTACAAACACGATTAACCATTGAACGCTCAGGTCTTTGTACACATATTGCTGAAGAAGTAGCTGCAAAATTTAAATAATATAAAATGGAACGTTACGAATTTAGCGAACGTACGGGAAAAATTCTAGCACAGCGCTTACGACAAAAATCTTCTTTTAACGAAATACAATGTGTTAAAGATACAAATGGGGTCCTTCACGAAAGTAGGGAAGGAATATTAGAGGCATTTCAGGGCTTCTACAAGATGCTGTATAACGACTTTAACAATGAAACTGACAAGACTCTTAATCCCACAGATTATTTACAAAACATTAACCAACTTTCTTTGTGCACAGATGATATAGATTTATTTTCTAGGTCAATAAGTTGGGAAGAGATTGAAAGGGCTATTACGAGTCTTGCAGCTGGTAAAGCTATGGGGCCCGATCAGATTCCTCTTGAATTTTATCGGACATTTAGACTCTTGCTGAAACCAGAGTTGCTTAAAATTTTTAATGTAGCATTTCAAGACAAAGCTCCTGACTCCTGGTCCACAGCTACTATAGTTGTTTTTGTCAAAAAGAACAAGGATCCAAAGGAATTAGGCTCGTATCGTCCCATCTCCCTGATTACAGCTGATAGTAAGATTTATTCTAAAATTCTTGCAAATAGACTAAACGATGTTATGCCGGGTTTGGTTTCTAATATTCAACACGGGTTTATTAAACACAGGGACACTACAGATCACGTTAAACGTGTTATTGCACTGTTGGATTGGGCTCAAGCAAAGGAATCCCCAGTCGGAGTTATCCTACTCGATGCTGAAAAAGCGTTTGATAGAGTAGACTGGGGGTTCCTTTGGTCTGTACTAAAATGGAAGGGTTTTCCACCACAATTTATTAAAGCTATACAGTCACTTTATTCTAATGCAAAGGGTGTAATAAGATTAGGCACGGATATCTCTAGTCCATTTTCAATTACCAGGGGGACCAGGCAAGGGTGCCCCTGCTCTCCACTTTTATTTGCACTTTATCTAGAACCCTATTTGAATAGATTAATTATAGAACCCGGTATTCCACCTGTCCGACTCCATGAGATAGACCACAAAGTTTTAGCATACGCAGACGATGTGGCCATTGTAACCTCTGATTCCTCTTCCGCCTTACCTAAAATAATAGAAATTGCTAGTGAATTTGGTAAATTCTCTGGATACAAATTAAATATCTCAAAAACCCAAATTGTACATTCTAAAACTGGTACACCCACTGATATTCTACTAAATGATACTGCTACATACCTTGGTGTAACTATATCATCTAAAATAGATGACATTGTTGGACTAAATCTGGATCCTTTACTCATATCCACTAACAGAACCTTAGAAAGGATAAATAATCTACATTTATCTTTATTTGGACGGACCAATGTCATTAAGATGTTGATTTTTCCAAAATTTCTTTATTTTTTTCGCACCATTCCCCTATTTTTCTCTATGTCCCTTTTTAATAAAATAGATACGATGCTGTCCAGATTTTTATGGGGGTATCGCCGCTCAAGAAGATCTTTAAAATGGTGCACCTTACCGCAAGGGCGTGGTGGGTTGGGATTTCCGAACTTTAGAATGTACTATTGGGCTATAACTCTTAAAACAATTAAGGTTTTATTATTTTATGATCATGTCAACGAAACCTTTATGTCGCCATCCATTTTTGAAATGCTTATGGGTGCTCATGTGCGCCAATGTTTATTGATATTTACGGAGCCGAGTTATTACAAAAAAACAAAATTTAAGGTTCTTCTCTCTGCTTTTTTGGTTTGGAGACAAATTAATAAAGCTTTACGGATAATCTCAAAATATAATTTTTATACACCCATCTGTTGCAATATTTCATTATCTGGTATTTCTCAAGATATCCCCACGAATCGATTTCGTCTGGGACAGATTCATTCAATTGGGCAACTGTACCAAAATGGGGCTCTAATGTCCTTTTCCAAACTTCAAGATATATTGGGTCTCTCCAGAAACGAATTTTTTAAATACTTACAAATTCGTAGTTTTCTGGAAAAAAAAAACCTCTTATATAGTGACGCAATGGAGACCAATGTTGTTATGGAGAGCGGCAGGAGGGATAGTCGCATTGGTACAATCTATCAACTAATGGTCAACAGGCTGCATGATGATCTCGACCAACAAGCCCAGAAATGGGAAAGGAAACTGTGTATAGAAGGGATAGATCTGGCAAGGGCGTTTGAGATTAGCAATAAAACATTAATCAACAGTTCTCTTAAAAGTCAACATTACATGGCATCTCTAGATCTTTACTATACACCGGCAAAACTGGCCAAATGGAAAGCTACGAAAGGTATCAATTGTAGTCGTTGCGGAACTTTAGCAGCAGACTCATGTCATATGTTTTTTAGCTGTTCTGAACTAACTGTATATATAAATAGGATAGAAAAGTTTTTGACTAATTTGCTTAATACTAATATCAAGCTATGTCCATCTGTGATTATTTTTGGCTTATATGTTCCATCTGAGAGCTTATCTGCTGATCAAGAACATTTTCTTTTTATTGGAATGTCCATTTACCGTTTTTGTATTACCTCAAGATGGTTAGATGCTGATCCACCATCATTTGAGCAATGGTTGGGAAAGTTGTTAAATGTTTATAGAATGGATAAAGCAGTGTACAAATTGAAAGGACACAGAAAGAAGATATTTGCTAGGAAACTATGGTCTGCTATTGATAACTGGATTTAATCTAATAACGACCACATCTGTAAAAAGAGATATCTTATGTTTTCTATGTTTCACCGGTTTATTTTCTCTTCTTTTTCATTTATTTCTTACTTGGTTTCGTTAATAATGTATCAGCAATTATGCGAATGATTGTCATTGTTTAAAATGTTTTTCTCATCCTTGTATTTTGTATGCCTCTGCCACTGAAAATAAAAAAAAAATATAAAAAAAAAAAAACAATTAATTAATTAACAATACCAATAAAGAAACATTAATATTAAACTAATTATAACTTATATAATTAACCAATTAATACAATTAATTTACAATTAATAATTAATTAACAATTAATTAATCAATTAATATATTTAATTAACAATTAGTAATTAATTAACAATTAATTAATCATAAATACCAATTAAACAATACATATTAATTAATTAATTATAATTAAATTACTTCCCACCGTATTCCCCTATAAACCCACAACCCGCTCTGATACTAAAACGCTAAATTATATTTTACATAATTATTAATCTCTAAACATTTATTTTTAAATGTATTAAAATACATTACAATAGTCTTTAACATACAAATAAAATACATATTAAAATACATTACACTAATAAAATATCGATATTCTTGACATCGAAATTTTTGATTACGATATTACTTACATCTATATTAATGACTTCGATATTATTAACTTCGATAATACTTACCTTGGGGTCGATATTCTGTCCATCGATATTCTTGACTTCGATATTCTTTACCTACGATATTTACAACTCAATATACTTGTAGTTCGAAATTTAAAACTCGATATTTAGACTGCTCACCCTCCCCAATACCACGTCTAAAAGAAGAATCCATCTGACATGATGTAGAAAATCGGGTTCTTGATTGAGGGGGCGAAAACCCTTCTCAAGCAACATCCGCTCAGCAGTGAAACACGCGTCAGACATCTCTGATCTTATCCTGAGTCAGGAGATCGACGTTGCGATCCTAACCGAAACATGGCTCAATGAATCTTCCTCACCATGTTTGGATCTATTGGTGCCCCCCAACTATTTCATTGTGAGGCAAGACAGGCTAAAAAGAATAGGAGGGGGTATTGCAGTCATTCATCGCTCGATGCTCTTGGTTACTCCATTGCCGGTCGACCCACTTAGCGCATGTGAATACCTCACACTCTCCATAGTTAATACCGAGAAACAGCGATGCAAGATCCATGCATTCTATCACCCACCAGGCAAGAATTAACCTTTTATCAACCACTTAATGGAGATCATCACAGCAAACACCTCCACACACTCCAATAATATATTCCTAGGAGACTTCAACTTACACTGGAACAATCCTAATGACAGCCAGGTAAACATCATCAAAGACTTCCTAGCAGATCAAAACCTAGTACAAGCCTGCATGCTTCCAACGCTCGTGAAAAGCTCCACGCTAGACTAGATCATATCCAAAGATAAAGCTGTGACCTTAACCTCAATCATGCCTTGTGACTGGTCAGATCATCATATAAGAACCTTCCAAATTCCTAGAGTATTAAAGAAGAAACCTACTCAACCAATCAAACCCAAACATTGGGTAAGGACCACAAAGAACGTGGGCAATGAGAAGCTAACTACGTTGTGCAGGAGGGATCTTCCCCCTCTCAGAAATTTGACAAACGCCAGCGAACTCACAGAGCACTACAATGCAAAGATGTCAGAAATAATGGACAATATAGCACCGTTAAAACTAAAATGAATGTCGGACTAAGATTAAAAACCCTGGTTCAGCGGAACACTTTGGGGTCGATTCCGATCCGGGTCAGACAGCCCTCCGAGAGCTGTTCGTAGCCTTACTTTGCGACAGACTCGTCCCGGGAGCCGGTCCGTCTGGGCGAAGAAGTACGATGCGCATAATTGACACAATTCCGTCCGACACGTAGGCAGCGATTCCAGCAGCATTTCCCGTACAAGCCGTACCTCCGAACGCCAATTCGAGTCGCCCGGAAGCAGTTCCCACAGCAGTTTCTGGCCGGACAAGTACGATGCGCAAACCATACGCGCCGGACGAGTCGCTACTAGCAGCACGTCACATCATCCGGGAGAGCTGCATATTTGGTCCGATTCGCGCCACAACACGATCCACGGCTACGAGACAGACTAATTCTCAACATGTACGAGACGGAGCAACGAGCAGCAAGTACGAGACGAACCAACGATGAATCCCATCGTGCAGGTCATCCAAGTACTATACATCTATAACCGGATCAGGAACAGATGCGCACAACGCAGAGGGTCAGTCAGACACCCCCACAAATAAACGTCACGAACACGCGAAATGCTACACACACATAGGGGGGTTAAATCCCTTCCACCAGCAACAGCAAAACTACAGGGGTAGCATGGTCTCCACTACTAGCAGTCCCCACACCTGGGGGGGGTGCCCATCACCACTCCCCTCACAATTCATAGGGGGCTGTATGCCCTGCACCACTCCCCTCCCCACTCATAGGGGGATAGATGCCCTGCACCACTACCCTCCCACTCATAGGGGGATGTATGCCCTGCACCACTACCCTCCCCACTCATAGGGGGATGTATGCTGCACCACTACCCTCCCCACTCATAGGGGGATGTATGCCCTGCACCACTCCCCACAACTCCTAGGGGGCTGTATGCCCTGCACCACTACCCTCCCCACTCATAGGGGGCTGTATGCCCTGCACCACTACCCTCCCCACTCATGGGGGGATGTATGCCCTGCACCTCTCCCCCATAACTCCTAGGGGGCTGTATGCCCTGCCCCACTACCCTCCCCACTCATAGAGGGCTGTATGCCCTGCACCACTACCCTCCCCACTCATAGGGGGATGTATGCCATGCACCAATCCCCACAACTCATAGGGGGCTGTATGCCCTGCACCACTACCCTCCCCACTCATAGGGGGCTGTATGCCCTGCACCACTACCCTCTCCACTCATAGGGGGCTGTATGCCCTGCACCACTACCCTCCCCACTCATAGGGGGATGTATGCCATGCACCACTACCCTCCCCACTCATAGGGGTCTGTATGCCCTGCACCACTACCCTCCCCACTCATAGGGTGCTGTATGTCCTGCACCACTACCTTCCCCCCTCATAGGGGGCTGTATGCCCTGCACCACTTCCCCACAACTCATAGGGGGCTGTATGCCCTGCACCACTACCCTCCCCACTCATAGGGGGCTGTATGCCCTGCACCACCACCCTCTCCACTTATAGGGGGTTGTGTGTCCTGCACCACTACCCTCCCCACTCATAGGGGAATGTATGCCCTGCACCACTCCCCACAACTCATAGGGGGCTGTATGCCCTGCACCACTACCCTCCCCACTCATAGGGGTCTGTATGCCCTGCACCACTACCCTCCCCACTCATAGGGGGATGTATGCCCTGCACCACTTCCCCACAACTCATAGGGGGCTGTATGCCCTGCACCACTACCCTCCCCACTCATAGGGGGCTGTATGCCCTGCACCACCACCCTCCCCACTTATAGGGGGCTGTATGTCCTGCACCACTACCCTCCCCACTCATAGGGGAATGTATGCCCTGCACCACTCCCCACAACTCATAGGGGGCTGTATGCTCTGCACCACTACCCTCCCCACTCATAGGGGGCTGTATGTCCTGCACCACTACCCTCCCCACTCATGGGGGTTGTCTGCCCTGCACCACTACCCTCCCCACTCATAGGGGGATGTATGCCCTGCACCACTACCCTCCCCACTCATAGGGGCCTGTATGTCCTGCACCACTACCCTCCCCACTCATAGGGGCCTGTATGTCCTGCACCACTACCCTCCCCACTCATAGGGGGATGTATGCCCTGCACCACTCCCCACAACTCATAGGGGGCTGTATCACCAGACCAGCATTTGTGACTACTGCACCTAACACCTCAACCAATGTAGTGGCAATGTGGTGGTTGTGTCACTTACAAACATAGACATGAGAGGCAAAGAATGCTGTGTATCACAATAACTCCCTCTGTCATGTGCAGACAAGCATTGGCCATGACCCATGACAATGCCAACAGTGTACAATTAGACTGTGTGAAAAGTGAGCATCATGATGTATACACACATATCGCTACAAACAGACACACAAACTGCGGAATCCTGTGGAGACTGTCGATGTTAGGTGACAAAGTCACATACCATGGCAGCAATGGGACATACCAAACATGATCAATGTGCAGGATGATGACCTACAAGACGCTTGGACAATAGGGACAATCACACAAACAACATCCCCCCCAATGGAACGCTGAAGCCACACCAATGCAGAGGCACAGATGCACAAACACACACTGCATATCATACACAACACATGTGTGTGTCACAGTGTCCCCATGCTAGTGCACAACGCATGACAGTGGGCTGAACTACAATGACACACATCTGTTCACTGTGCCATACAAAAGTAAGTCTTTGACTGGGCACACCTTGAGGGGGCAAGCAGCCATTGTCAGGTAAGCGGGATCACAAAGGATTTATGTGACACAAGGTGGGTGGAACAGCAAACAAAACAGCAAGAGACAGACCCAACACAGCACTACCCTCTAGTACCCTAATTTGTGGTGACATTAGCCTGTACGCCAATCCCACTGTGATGATAAAGCTAGGTTTTCCCCATACTGCGTAGCACAGTCAGATGTGTGTCCTGTGTCATGTGTCTGGGACAACAAACTCACATCACACCTCCATAAACACAAATCACTGGCCATGGCTTGCAAACAATGGGCAAAAAGTATTTATGGGCCTAGACATGAAACAACTCCCATTTTGCCAACATCAACACCACACACCTTGATCTGCAAGAATGTGCATCAGCTAGGCACACAGGGACCGGTGATATTGCTCATGCACACATGACAATCCCAGGGGTGGTGGTGGGATCAAAGGTAGCCACAAATCCCCACACATGGGCTGACAACAACACCTGTGAAGGTCTGCCACACTGCACAGCATGCGGCACATTGACATTACGTGAAAACTACACAATTCATTTGGAACCCTGCCAGACACCTAAACCAATGTTGAACCACAGGAGAGCCACAACGCACAAATGTCTACACCTTCCAACATAGCAGCAATGACCCTGATGATAGGGAGTAGTCTCACACACACACACACAAGTGAGCTTGTCAATGACAGATACACATAGGGAAAACAACATGATGTTTGTAGCACATTATAAGTGCCAATGGTAATCCAGAATGTGTCCCACGTGCGTTGGACAACAACCCTGGAATTTACTAATGAAAGAGCCAGGGATGACAGCCTATTTACCAGTAGTGTGTCATGCACCTACATCCCTGAAAAGGCAGGGCAAAGAAGTTACATGAACACAGGCCAAGTCAGCAAGTCCACAAAACAGGTACATCTGTCTGGAACACAGGCTGCGTCCAGAAAAGGGAAGTGAACACACACAGACATACTCACACAACACACACCATGTGCCAAGGCAATGTCATGGAATGACACAATGCCATGATGGGACTGCACTCCTGGGGAAGGTCAGCTGTGCCACATTTTGTCTGTGCAGGCCCCTGTCATGCCAGCACAAGACTTGCCCAGTGATCTAACTATTACAACTCAAAAAAAGCAATGGTCACAGAAGCTTGAGTATGGGAGTCCTCCCTCAGTCATCTGCACATATGCAATACACATGTAGACCAAGTTGGACTGATGACACAGATGACTTGTGTAACATGGATTCACAAACATGCCTGTCCAGTGGAGATTGTCCAAGTCAGGGAATCTTTTTCATGTACCCAAATGTAAGCACAACCTATGTGCAACAGTGTATGCTAAAGATGCGATGTAGCAACCCAAACGAGAAAATCCGGCCCACAACATGTAGCCAACATCATACCCTGAAAATGCAGCTGAGGATGTCATGGATACATATCTGAAAAGTACACAGATTTCATGGACCACATGGAGTACATAGCAACAAAAAAATCAGTCTGTCATACCTGTGTAACACCTGTGCAGCAGCAAGTCCATGACACTCATCATCATCATGCACATTTGATGCAACAACACTGGATAACAAGAATTGACTTTTTTGGGGGCCATAACTCTTTGGAACCTTCTAGACCACAGTGTCAAAAGGCCAATGGCCAGTCCATTTCTTGAGTCCTCACAGGGTGAAATGTGACAAGTCGTCAACCATTGCTTGCCTGCACTTCTACGGGCAGAGGACATCTCCCCTTGGAGGGGCATACACAGGGGCAGGCCAGGCACCGCAGTAACAGGATCAGGGAACAGCAGAATGGGGCAGGGGAGGGCTGCCCCATTCTGGGGTCACTGGCAACTGCAGCGGAGGTGTCTGACACTGTGGGCGCCGTCACCACGGCAGGGCCCAAGTCCAATGGGGTGTGTGCTGACATTAATGCAGGGCCCAAGTCAGATGGGGTTGTTACCGGCACCACTGCAGTGGGCAGGTCAGATGGTTGGGACTGGTCCTCCACTGCAGTGCAAAACTCCAAGGGAGTGTCATGGGGCTACGGTGAGGTTGGCAGGACAGAGGGGGGACACGGTCCCCACATCAGTGGCAGGAACAGGCTGAGCATGTGAGGTGGGGTGGAAGTGCATGTGGCAGGAGGGGATGGCCTAATCATGTTGGGGATGTGGTATTGGTGTGTGGGGGAACCAGGGGCAGGGTGTGGCAGGGGGACCTGTGGAGTGGTGGCCTGGGGGCTGCAGAAAGGAGAATGTGACTTTGACCTGCGGCATTGGGGGGGGTCTTGCTCTTCCTGCTCCAGGGGGACTTGCGGATGGGGGCCTCAGTGTCTGGGCATCTGGGGGAGGGTGTCTGTGTGGCAGGGGAACTCCCCCCGTGTGTGGTGACTTCCTCTTCCCCTTGTGCGTCTGAGCAGATGGATCGGTGGGGAAGAGGCCAAGGTCACAGAGGACGAGTTGCTTGGAAGGGGGGTAGCAGGTGAGGCAGGGGAAGTGCTTTTGGAGGGAGAGGCATCTGAGGTCTGCGAAGTGCTCGTGGATGCCTGTTTGTGCATCTGTGACCCATCCCCTGTGTGTGTGCCATCAGTCCCTGGAGTGTGCGTGCCTGTGGATTTTATTTTTGACTTGCGTGATTGTGTGCTGCCTGGGTCTGTTGTGGTGCATGCCGGTGCCGGTGTGTGTGTGTGTGTTGGACAGGTAGGGTAGTGGGGACTGTGGGTGGGGCAGAGGTAGTAGGGGTGAGGGACTGTTGGAGGAGGGACACTGCTGCCGTCTGTGTGGAGACCATTGACTGAATGGTCCGATGTAGGGCAGACAGGTTGGATGAGATGCCCTCCATGAAGGACACCAGTTTAGTCAACAGAGTGGTGTAGGAATGGAAGACACTCAGCATCGCTGTCTGCCCTACATGGAGCTGCTTCAGTAAGTCCACAGACTCCACACTGAGGGCAGCAGGGGAGACAGGGGCATGGGGTGTTGTGCCTGGACCAAAGGAGACATGTTCCCTCACAGGGGGGCCTCCACGGACAGCTGGGATGGCAGCAGATGGGAGGGTGGAGATGGTAGTGGTTGCAGGGATAGACTCACTAGGTGTTGTCTGGGGTCTGCTGACACCCGCCTCCACAAGGGAGATGCTGTGTTCCTCAGCAGAGGTGTTTGTAGCTGAGGTCTCCTCTACGTGGCTCCCCTCACCCTCTGTGTCACTGGGTCCCTCCAACTCCTCTGAAGCTGACCCAGTCTGGCTCTGCAGCTTCTCTTGGTCCGTGGAGCTATCCCCTCCAGTGGCCGTTGATGTATCTGCAATCAATCGGGATAAACAGATCCACATCAGTCACCTGTTTCACCTGACACATCACAGTCAGTACAGCACATCACAGAGTACGGCTTAGCATCAAGTGCAAGATATTGCGAAAAGTGGAGACATTATTTGGAAATGACACCTGTCAGACTGCCAGTCAACCATGCCCCTCATATCCTGCCCCTCCATGGACCCATCTGCCAGGAGATATGTTGTCTGCTACTTCTCATATGTGTGCACAAGCACCACATAGACATATATCAGAACTGCAGGACTCATGATTTAAATCTGCCTGGACTAACACATGCCATCTCCTGCCACTGACTCAGTACATGTGTCATGAGAAGGGATGGCAAAAATCATTGTCTGTAAAATGGATATGCTTCACTCACAAGGCACCATGATGTGCACATGTCTTCATGGTCAATGCCACAATAGAGTGCATGCTGTACAACTGACATCACTGCGGGATACACATCAGCAAGTGGGATACCATGCTACGTTCTAGTATAGATAAGCAGCCAGCACTGGCTTCAGTCTGGGGGGCAGTGCATCCAAAATTAAACACTCTGCACTGTGTCACAACCATTAACATGTATAAGAATTTAAGCCCTGAAGATGTCAAGTGCACAGGCACACCCAATGCTAACCACATCTTCAGGCATCTGATGATCACACGTAATAAAAATGCATCAGATGACTGACTGCAAGCACCAATCTGTAAGCATGATGACATCACAGCATGATGGGAATGAATTGAGACTGCCTGCACTGTGATGTACAATACAACATAATGCACCGTCAAGTGATTTGACACCTATGCATGAACCCATTGTGATGATCCATTTCCCACACCCCAGCTAGCTGCACAAACCAAAATGACCAACACCACAGGAGTCTAAGAGGCTAGGCCACCTCACAATGACACCGATGCAGACACCATATAGCACACTTAACAATGCACTAATGTTAGGCTGACACATAGGAGTAGAAGAACAGAGTGTATTTAATGTCCGGAGTAGGGATACCTGTCCAGGAACATGCATAACATGGGATTACCCTGGACACCAGGCATGTGTCAATGCATGTGGGAAACACATGATGTACATTTTTCTGAGGCCCATACATTCTCGTTGCTGCTACATGGCTGTGTGTCAAATACCCCTGGCACATATGGTGTGCCAAAACATCAGTTGGAACACATATCAATTGCCCACACAGAGTACATTATTTTTTTTCAGGCAATGTACAGACACATGGAAATCATGTGCCTCACTCATGAAGACAAAACAATGCACCGGTCGCAGATGCTGTTCACAAAGTTAAGTTTGTACAACAGCAGGGACACACAACCCAAGTTACACAAGTCACAGCCTGAAAGGGGCACACCTGTGTATCAGATAAGGATGGGACATGACGTAGTTTTGCCACATAACTCCTGTACAAGCAGACAGGAGATCTGTGGAAGTGTAACCAGGATGTGGGCGTGTAAAGAGCATGTGATACATTGGACACAGAGAATGCATGCACTTAGCCCCTCCTTGCTGCTGTCTGGCCTTTAACTGCCCATCCAGGTCCGGGAAGACCACCGCCAGAATCCTGAGCATGTGAGGGGTCAGTGTCCGTCGTCAGCCCCTTCTGCGACAGATTCAGCTGGACTCTGGCAATACTCTGGGTCAAGCCACAAAGGTCCTGCCACCTCTTCTGGCAGTTGCGGATGCGACGTCTGTGGCCCCCCCACAGAACAAACAGCCTGGGCAATGGTCAGCCAGATCTCCTGCTTTTGGTGGGCATCAACCTGTGCGGATGACAAGGGTAGAAAAAGTATTTTACCACACATGCCACATGTTTGGGCATCACACAGTTGGATATACATGTCTTTCTCACAAGGGAATATGATGGACAGAGGTAGTGCAGATATGGTGATTGCCTGAGTATTACAACCGTGTGAAAATGCACTTTTCATGCACATTACCTGTCCACTACAGGGACCTACAAACCCGGTGGTATGAACAACTCAGTGAACATCCTAGACACTGTTGAACACAATTTCATTGGTGCCAGTCAGACAACATACACAATGAATAAGGGATGTGGAGTTCACACTCACCTGCTCCCCTGGTGTCCCATACAGCTTGCTGTACTGTGGAAGGAGGCTGTCCAGCAGGGCCTTGTTCTCCTCCTCTGTAAAGGCTGAGGCCCTCTCCACAGTACGTGCCATTCTTCGAGTCTGAGGATGCAGAGACAGCAGCAGTGGTAGCAGAGATGTCAATCTTGATCATGTAGTGCAGGCAAGTGAGCTCCCAGGTGAACAGACAGACTTATATCTGTGCTGCAGAGGCAGATTCAGTCCCATGTGTCAAAAGCGATAGGTCTGACACGTTTGCATCCTATGAATCTGGCCAATCCATCGCATTGCACACCTCGTACACGCCTTCCACATCGTTTGAAATATTCAAAAGCATTGCAATGACGAGTCTGAAACATTGTTGCAGGCAGCCAACAGATTTTCAAGAAACAGATTCGTACCAGGCTCAAATCCGTGTCTGTTTCTATTGAAGACATTGTGCAAGGTGTGCGTGCAAGGCGTGCGTGTGGTTTGGTCCACCCACATCAGTCCACATAGGAGACATTGTGCAAGGCGTGCGTGCAAGGCGTGCGTGCGTGCGGCTCGGTCCACCCACATCAGTCCACATTGGAGACATTGTGCAAGGCGTGCATGCGGCTCGATCCACCCGCATCTGTCCACATAGTAGACATTGTGCAAGGCGTGCTTGCAAGGCGTTCGTGCGGCTCGGTCCACCCGTGTCAGTCCATATTGGAGACATTGTGCAAGGTGTGCGTGCAAGGCGTGCGTGCGGCTCGGTCCACCCGCATCAGTCCACATAGGAGACATTGTGCAAGGCGTGTGTGTAAGGCGTGCGTGCGGCTCGTCCAACCGCGTCAGTCCACATAGGAGACATTGTGCAAGGCACGCGTGCAAGGCGTGCGTGTGGCTGGGTCCACCCGAGTCAGTCCACATAGGAGACATTGTGCAAGGTGTGCGTGCAAGGCGTGCGTACGGCACGGTCCACCCACGTCAGTCCACATTGGAGACATTGTGCAAGGCGTGCATGCAAGGCATGCGTGCAAGGCGTGCATGCGGCTCGGTCCACCCGCGTCTGTCCACATTGGAGACATTATGCAAGGTGTGCATGCAAGGCGTGCGTGCGGCTCGGTCCACCCGCATCAGTCCACATAGGAGACATTGTGCAAGGCGTGTGTGTAAGGCGTGCGTGTGGATCGTCCACCCGCATCAGTCCACATTGGAGACATTGTACAAGGCGTGCGTGCAAGGCTTGCGTGCGGCTCGGTCCACCGGCATCAGTCCACATTGGAGACATTGTGCTAGGTGTGCGTGCAAGGCGTGCGTGCGGCTCGGTCCACATGCGTCTGTCCACACAGGAGACATTGTGCAAGGCGAGCGTGCAAGGCGTGCGTGTGGCTCGGTCCACTCGTGTCAGTCCACATAGGAGACATTGTGCAAGACGTGCGTGCAAGGTTTGGGTACAAGGCCCGCGTGCGGCTCCTTCCCTAGGTGTTCAATGCGTCTTTCGCATTGGTCACCTCCGTCAGTCACCATAGAGGCAACTGTTTAAGGCGTGCAACACATCATAGCTTGCCTTTGACCCATGGGCACAACAACAATACAGTCTGTGACACAGTAACTCAAAGTGCATGTCAGGCTGCATTACCTGTGTGTGTATGTGGTTAAACATGTGGATTTGTATGTTTCACTTAGTGGCACCCACTGCCAGTCAGGGCAGGTTGTCATGGGGACAGATCCAATTGCTGGCTGGACACATAACCACAGTGGTTGACAACAGTACATTTCAGTGCATGAGGCATGTACACAGTTCCCGGTGTACATTGTGTATTTCATATGACATACCCCCTGACTCTTCAGTGGAATGGTAGGTGCCTCACAGGGTGTCAGAGTGCCACATATGTGATGTTCATCCACAGTATGTGTGCATTTCTATGCAGAGATGACTCAGATTTCATGTGCTCAATGTCAAATGTTCACAACATCCCAGTCTATTGTCAATGTGAGTTGATGTTGAGTCTGTGTGTCACAGACATCCATCTGTGAGCTGGCATGAAACAGGGAGGACTTCATGCGTGTGTCATGTGTGCATTGTGTTGTGCACATGGTACGCCACATCAGGATGGTGTCCATGTTGTGACACAACATCCCTGTGTGTGTCTGTCTGGAACCTGTGATGTGGGGTAGACATCTGTCCTCACTAGTCACTGTGGTGTGTGTCTGATATGTGACACTCGTACTGTGACGGAGCCCATTGATTGCTCAAAGCACAACAGGGACCTTGTTGTGTGGCCCTGTAGAGCTGAGATGTCAGATGATGGACATGTATCTGATATGTGTGTCCATACCCAACAGCACACACATCAAGTTTTTGTGTCCTGTAATGTGGTATCATGTGCTATTTGTCATGTACACTGGCACATAGATAGGGGGAATGACAAACTGTCTTTGCTCTCCTATGTATTGTAGGAGACCAAATATCTACAGACCTGGAAACCATCGTTGAACGTGACTGCATGCGACGGTACCGCTTCACCAGGCCACTGATCGAAGAATTGGCGGAGCAGTTGGCTCCACATCTGCAACCTGGCCGGACATACCCTACAGCGCTGACCCCCAAGGTGAAGGTGATGGCAGCCCTACACTTTTTTGCCACAGGTACTTTCCAGTACACTGTTGCTGCTGCTGGTGGGATGTCACAGACTATGTTCAACCGTGTACTTCGGGTTGTGTTGGAGGCAATGTTGCATTTCCTCGGCCAGTACATCCATTTCCCCCAAAGCACAACAACTAGCTGACATCAAGGGGGGCTTCTATGCCCTGGGCAGGATGCCACATGTCATTGGCTCCATCGATGGGACACATGTGGCTTTGGTACCACCGCAGGCACATGAGCAGACCGGAACAGGAAGCATTTCTACTCTATAAATGCTCTTGTGGTTTGTTTGGCGGACATGACCATTTCCCATGTGTGTGCAACGTTCCCGGGCTCAGCGCACAACGCCTACATAATGAGCAGTAGTAGCATCCCAACGATGATGGCATAGATGCAGTACCAGCGTTCCTGGCTTGTCGGTGTGTACTGACTGCTTAGCATTGTGTGTTTTGCTAAAGTTGATTCACACCCTATTTCACGCTCAACTAATGTGCAATTGTCTCCCTGTAGGTGACTTCAGATACCCCAACATGCCGTGGTTGCTGACACCCCACCGGAACCCTGAGGCACCAGAGGAGATGCGCTACAATGAGGCACATGGTCAGACCAGGAGAGTGATTGAGCGGACATTTGGCCTCCTGAAAAGCAGATTCCACTGCCTGGACAAGACAGGAGGGGCCCTCCCATATGCACCTGCGAAGGTGTGCAGGATCATCATTGTGTGCTGCTTGCTACACAATCTGGCAGTGGGGAAGCAGTTGCCTCTCATCCAGGATGATGATGACCCACCTCCCCCAGCCATGGAGGATCCTGGTCTGGGGCATGATGCCAGTGATGATGAAAGTGATGGTGATGTTCGGAGCCAGCTGATTCAGAACTTCTTCTCATGAATGTCAGTATACAGGTATGTGTTGTCAAAGTATTGTGCCGGCATGGCCTATGTTGGTGGTGCACTGGTGCTGATTGAGTGTGGCTGTATGCTACTTGTCAGTATGCTTGCTGTGATGTGTCCTTTCTGGTAGTCTGTACTCCCAGTGTTTACCTGAATGTTATGTTGTGTCTGGGGTAGTTAGTGTTTTGTTTTGGGCATGTATATTGTTATTGTTTGCTGTAATTCTGTGTTTTTGATTGTGTTTTCTGTCTGTCCTTCACAGAGTACTTTGGATGCTGTGTGGTGCGGTCTGAACCCCAAGACACAGATCCTTGTTCCAGAGTGCAAGTAATCCTTGTCCCAACCAATGATGTGCCACACACCCCTGGACTTTCATCGTTCACCACATGTTTAATTTTCTGATCACTGTCACGTGAGGTTAACGTGCATCAGTTGTGGGATTCTCACAATGTGAATATTTAATTAAAAATGCCCTTCATTTTGAGATGTGCTCCGTGTGTGTCCACACATCCAACAGTAATTCGCATCCTGTACCTGTGGGCTACTTGCCAATGACCCAGGATGGGTGTTGTGTGTACATTTCACTGTATTTCCTGTTGATATCAGTGTTGACGAGGAGTTAGGGGGCCTGGTGAGTATGTGTTGTGTTGTCCTAGTGGTGTGTCTCCCTCATTTGTGTCACATTCACATGACTCACATTACGGTGTTCGCATTGCTGTATTAGTTTGCACGCACAGTGTTCCTTAGCAGCTCATCATCGCCATGGCACAAAGTAAGTAGGAATCACGACAGAGGCAAGTATTGTGTGATTGTGAATTTATTTACAAACATGTGTAAGGATGGTGAACGGATTTCGCAGTGCTGTACATTGTGATGGTAATCCAAAGTTCACAGGTGAGTTGGTAGTTTTGGTAATTGAAATGTCCAGAGTAGAATCCACAGTCATTTGGTGCATTGTCACAACTTTGACCCTCCATGTCCAGTGGGGGATTTTGATGTAGGTCGACATGGTCAACCGGTTTGCACACAAAGGACGTTAACAGGAGCAGGTGTTGGGTGCCTGGGGGATATGCATGACCATCAGCGTCTCAATTGCCCTTCTTCGGACGACCCCTCTTCTTTCTTGTGGGACCCTCATGTGCAGGCTGCTGCAGTGCCGAGGACTCTCCGCCAGAGTCCTGCTCCCTCCCTGTGGCTGTTGCGGATGTTGTGGCAACAGACGTTGTGGGCGCACAGGGAGGTGTGGTCAGGTTGGTGCTGATCTGGCAGAGGCATGTCAGTATGTCCCTATGCACTGCTGTTAGTTCATCCAATTTGTCCCACTTGGACTCCACCCGGGCCATGTGGGAGTCCAAGCGGGCATGATGGGCAGCCTGCTGTTCTTTGAGTTCCTTGAGGATCCCCACAACCTGTCCAAACCCTCCGGTGCTTTCCTGGTACGCATCTATGATGCATTCCAGGTGTGGCTCATCATGCAGTCCAGCCCCCTCTGCAGGCCGTGTCCTCTGCCTGCCCACCCTTCCACTGGCCCGACCCACACGGACATGCCCTGCCATGGCCGGCCCAGCCGACTCTGGGCCCCCTTGAGTGTTAGCGCCGGTGGTGTCCCTTGCTTCCGGGGGGCCCTGTGTACCTGTTCTGTTGTTGTTCTGGGTCCTGGGCCTGTCCGTGTCAGCATGGGGACTCTGTCTGGTGTCCGATGTGGCAGGAGTGGTTGAGGGGGGTGCTGATGTTACTGCTGCTGGGGCTGCACAATGGCTCACGCCAGAGGTGCCAGGTCGGTCAAGGTCGTTGTCCGAAGAGGACGTAGAGTGATCCACACCGGGGAGCTCAGGGTCCGCCAGAGTCTGGGGCTGGGACTGTTCCTCAGGACCTGCTGTGTCACCAGCATCCCCTGTGTTTGGAGGAGACACACAATGTATGTTATGTTTCTACAGACCTCAATGTTTCACACACATGACATTTGACACTGAACATCATTATGAGGGTCTGTACATTGCATTGTACTAAGTTGTGACAGACAGAGGTTTTGGGCACAGGAGCTCTCTTGCTTTTCAATGCTCATTACAGTGATGGGCAGAGGTGTGTGTGCTACAGTTCAGCTGCTGTGAGTTGCATGCCTCCTCAGATGCAGTCCAGGTTAGTTATTGTGTTTGGGGCCTCCATGACAGTGAATGATGTGTTGTATGAATGATGCGTACAACGCAGACCGATGTGAGATTGAACTGCAGCTCACAATTGCACATTTTTTGGATGACACCATGCTACTGTGTCAGCTATGTGTGTGTCCATTCTAGTCACCGTCAGGCGTCCACTGCCAATGATGTATAGGTTACATTGTGTGTGCATGTTGCTATGTACTATGTCTACATCGCCCCAATTGTCATCTACAAGACACACCTTCACAGACAGGTCAGTGGACACCACAGGGACACTGCCTCTACAGAAAGTGGGAGGATACCTACAGTTCCAATGGCTGTGAGTGTAGATGTGTTTAAGTTGGCTAGTGCATAGGTGTGACTTGCAGCCAATTCATACCTCATGACCATGTGTCATCCATCTTGCCAAGGAATTTACTTTTGGAGTGACTGGTCTCAAGGGTGCACTTTGTTCTGGCTGAGAAGGTGTGCTTTGAGGCGTCATTGATGGCATTTGGAGTCATTGCAGGACCTCCTTCACCCACAGAGGCCAGCAAATCCCCCATGTGTCATGCTTCCATTGCAGGGAGTCACAATTTACGTTCAGGATGTCTGGCATTTGTGTCCTGTTGTCAGGTAGAGGCCAGGGCCCAGCAGGGCCTTGTGCTCCCCACAGCAGGGCCTAGTGTCAGCCATCTTGGCAGTACTTTTGCACTCCCTGTGAGGTGAGCATGGTCAAGTATGAGCTTGCAGGGACGTGTGGGTGGGAGACTGGTGGCTATGACTGCAACTCCCATCATGCTTTTGGCTCCACCCACCTTCCCACAATACCTGAACTTCCTTCCTGTGACTCTGCTACCATGTGAGTGATTGAGACAGCAATGGCAAGATGACTGACAGTGGTATCCAGTTGTTTGTTTGTGCACAATTTCAAGGCAGGGCCCTGTGCTCCCAGTCCAGACATCCTAACATGCAGCATGCTTCCATTTCAGGGAGTAGTAGTCACCTTTCAGGCTGTCTAGCATGGGTGTCCTGTTGTCAGTTGAAGTCCAAGTCCCAGCAGGGCCTTGTGCTCCCCACAGCAGGGCCTAGTGTCAGCCATCTTGGCAGTACTTTTGCACTCCCTGTGAGGTGAGCATGATTCAGTGTGAACTTGCAGGGACATGTGAGTGGGGGACTGGTGGCTGTGACTGCAACTTCCATCATGCTTTCTGCTACATGCACATTCCCAGCAGCCCAACCTTCCTTCATTTTGACTCAGCTTTCCTGTGAGGTGGTGTGACAGTTGTGGCAAAATGGATGACAGTGTTTGTTGGTTATTTCTGGCCATGCCTTGCAGTATTGGTCTTTAGGTTTGTACATGTTAGGACGTAGTTCCATATTACTGTGGGATGGCAGGTATTGTGTTTGTGTAACTGATATACACATCACAGGATACTTGCCTTTCCGTTGCTATGGCTTTGCTGGCGGTAATTTGTTTCATAGTTCCCTTGACAGTGCTATATGTGTGCTGCCACACAATGTTGAGTGAATTGGTTGTGTACTCACCAGGCTCTGGTATTGCTGTTAATCCATGTATGCTCTCCGGTGGTAGGATGGGCCGCACCTTCTCCTCCTAGGACCTGAAGTGCGTTGGTTTGGCAGGAGAGCCACCGCCAGTCTGCCTACTCAGGGTGTGTTCCCTGTCGATGAGCTTCTTGACCCTCCTGCGCACATCATAATACCTGCTCTGTATGTCGTGCTTGTGCATTGACCTTGTTGACAATCCTCTCCAACATCTTGGTTTTCTGTGACATGGGGGTCTGTTGGACCAATGTGCCAAACAACTGTGACTCTACCGTGAGTATTTCGTCAATCATGACTTCCAACTCACTATCTGTGAACTTTGGATTCTTCTTGGGGGGCATGGTGCTGGGTGGTTGTGGGGATTGATGGGAGGGGTGTATGTGAGTGTGGTGGGTGTGAGTATGTCAGTGAATATGTGATTTAGTTTTTAAGTGGTGCAAATGGTGTAGTTGTTGTGTGTTGTGTGAGTTGTGTTGTATCTCTGCAATGTAGTGGTGGTGTCTGCTGTCCTATGCCTGTAGTTTGCAAAGGATCATGGTAGGGCTTTCTTGCCATTAAATAGGTGGGGTTGTGGGTGTGTCTTGGTTCTTTTGTATTTTTTTATTTATTTATTGGCTTTGTCATTTGTTTTTTTTGTGACTTTTCATTTGCTTTTGTTGTGCATGATGGAGACGTTTGTTTCACCGTGTCGGATGCTGGATGTGGCTCGCGCGGGCTCTACCCGAATCTGTCACACTGACATCCTGCTGTTTTTGACGTTGTCGTACGTGTCGGACGCAGAGGGGTCTGTTATTTGTTAGTCACTATTTGCTGTGCGTCTCGGTTTTCATGATCGTGCTCCATGCTAGTCGGTCTCAATCCACAGGTTTGGCATCGTACTGCGCAGCTTGTGCATCGCGGGTACGTTTCGATCGCGTCAATTCCTGGTGCATGTCGGTCGGTAGGATTCCCGGTCATTTTACGGGTGACTCACTGATTTTCGTATGGGTCGGTCGTTCGGCTCGTGTTCCGTGCAAGTGGGTTGTAATTCACACGAGTTGCATCGTACTGCAAAGGTCGTTCGGTGGGGGTCCGTGTCGGTCGGTCTCTGTTCCCAGTCCGTGTCGGTCGGTACGTTTTACGGCCAAAATCGGAATCGACCCCCTTACGAAGAAAGAAATTTGAGACTAGCAGAACAGAAATGAAGACAACTACCATCATCCCCACAACTAAAACTGCTAAGAAAAAACAGAAACGCATACAATAAAAATATTCTGAAGTCCAAAAAAGAATTCTTCAGAGCGTAATTGGAGAACGCGATAAACAGACCTCGGAAAATCTTTGAATTGGTTAAACAGCAGTCAAACAAACTTCCAAATCAGCAGTGGAATCAACAAAATCTCAAATTAGCTGTGAAGAATTCACAAACTACTTTACTTCCAAGGCCACGTCTTTGTAATGGGAGCTTAAGAGAGCAGCATCTTCAGGGGAGGCTTCACAACCAAGTGTTTCATCAATGCCCAATCATTCTATGCCCAAAAACGAAGCTCAATGGTCCACTTTTATTCTAGATGACCAAAACGACATCCTTAAAACCTTATCGGCCATTAAGCCTAACAATCACTACAATGATCCACTCCCGGCAAAACCTGTGCCTTTTCATTGACCAGAAAATCATCCCCAGCTGGACATCGATAGTCTATGCTTCCCCGTCTCAAGCAACTTTCCCTGACGGTCTAAAAATGGGACAGGTCATTCCCATCATGAAAAAACTGACAGAGAATCGCTCTGAACCTAGCAATTTTCGGACAGTATCCAAAATTCCCCTATTAGCCAAAGTGATAGAAAAATGTGTTCAGCAACAACTAAGCCAGCACATATCTAAATTCCAATTACTAGACGAGTGCCAATCGGAATTTAGACCAAATCATAGTATGGAAAATGCAATATTGCACGTAGTTGATGATGCACTACTCGCTCTGGACCAGAACAAAGCATGTCTTTTAATCCTTCTTGATTTATCATCTGAAATGTTGCTAGAACATCTGGAGAACAGGATGGGTCTTTCGGGGAGTGTTCTTGAATGGTTCAAGTCCTACTTGAGGAACAGATCACAAAGATTTCTGGTGAATAATAACCTGTCAACATACTTCTCTTTTCAGATAGAATCAACCCTCTCCCCTCCACTTTTCAACTTAAATGTGGAACTACTAACGGATATACTTCACTGTGCCAACATACTTTTCCACATGTACGCTGAAGACACTCAGATGTACATTAAGATTTCCTCTTTGGAGGAGATCAGAACTATAAACAAGGCTTTAAGGGCGACGATGCAATGGTTAACAAGCAATCAGCTTCAACTAAACGCAAAAGAACCAGAATTCCTCCTAATTTCCCCTGCAAAAAGCTTGCCCATTATAAAAGAATGGACCAATTTGATCACTGCACTTAACTGCACCCCGATCATCGTAGATTCAACCAAATCTCTAGGAATCACTCTAGACCAAAGCCTGAACATAAAATCACACATCAACACGTTGGCTAAAATGCAAAATTTCACCTGAGCTATATTAAGAAATTGAAACCGTTTATCGAAGCGGCAGACCTCAAAGTGGCAGTTCAGGCATTAGTAATCTTGAGGATCGAATACAGAGGCACAACACTTCCTGGGCTCCCCAAAATTGCAACAGCACCTCTAAAAGCATGCCTCAACGCAGCAACAAGGCTTATAACAGGTTCAAAAAAATACACCATATCTCTCCTCACTTGAAAGTGATAAATTGGCTACCTTATGAAGCCAGAATCCAGCTCAAACTGGCGAGTATAACACACAAAGCTCTACACTTCCAGTCACCAAGATCTCTAGCTTAGAAACTGGAGACTTCGAGGGGAAGCAGATAATCCAGGAGCGCCAGAGACCTAGTGCTGAAGCCACCGATTTTCCGTAAAAAAACAACTTATGTGTAAAGAAGAGCCTTCATAGGTTTCTTGTATTTTCTTATGGTTTATTGATAAACAGCATCACAGCAGAGAACAGCCTCCTTACATCAATTGCTCTCTTCACAACTGTTCCTCATAGAATCTTCCTTTACTCTCATTCTACACGTATCTAAGTAACCAGATCTAAGACATACTAAAATGGAGATCTCTACATATCTCCCTCTTACACAATACAAAGAAATTAAATATAACACATACTATAATAAAAATTAGACAAGTAAAAATTATTTAACAATAAAGTAACAAAATCATTTGATCAAAACATAAGGAATTATATACAGTGAATACTAACAATCTATATCTAATATTTTGCAGCTATTCTAAAGTTATTTTCTATGGCCTACATACTTTACAGATATTTCCAAAAGTCCAAGTTGTATCATCTTCCAAAACCACAACATTGGATTTCAAATTTTTAACTTGGAGAGGTCCAATGTATTTGCTTTCACCCTTGCGAACCCATTCATTTTTCCGTACTACTACCCAATCACCCACTTGAATAGACACTTGTTTAACTCCTTTTCTGAAATTATACGTACTCTTCATTCTTTCTTGACCTTCCTCAACTTTTTTTAATATTTGATCTCGATCAATCCATATTTTCTCTTTTTTAGACAACCAAACAGGTCATTCTTTCTTTCCTGGCTCCCTCCCTTTAAGAGACACAAAAGGAGCTACACTTGTAGTAGAATGGGGAGTAATTCTATGCATCCACATAATTTTCCTTAATTCTTGTCTCCAGGACAGACCATTAGCAAGAGATAACTGAATATTTTCCATTATGATTCGATTAATCCTCTCTACCAAACCATTAGCCTGAGGTCTGAAAAGAGCTACTTTTTCATGAGTAATACCCATCTCCTTAGAAACAAATTGCACTCTGTTATCAGTTACAATACTAGCAGGTATTCCTTCCTCAAGGAAAATCCTTTCAAGAAACTTTATAACATTACAAGTATTGATTTCTCCCATAGTCTCCACCACAAACCATTTGGAATGATAATCAACCAATACAAGAATAAACCTATCTCTGAATCCTAATTTGCTAACTGGTCCAATAAAATCAATAGACAATTTTTCCCAAGGTTTCGATGGAAATTTTATGCATTCAAAAGGAGGTTGATGCACGACTTTAGATTTATCACTGTTTAAGCAAATTTGACAGTCCTTCACTAACGCTTCAACCTCACTATCAATTCCAGGCCACCAGAATGATTCTCTAATTCTCTGTTTCGACATTCCTTGACCCGGATGACCCTCATGAATAATCTCAAGAATATGTTTTCTCACCCCTCTAGGAGGAATAATCTGCCACCTTCTCAAAACATTTCCATTACTTAAACTCAATTTTTCTCTCACATTAAAAAATTCCATCAATTCCATATCCTTACTATCATTGAAACTCCAACCTTCAACAATTTTAGATTCCACTTTTTTTAATACAGAATCATCTTCTTTGGCTTTGCTCCATTCCTCAGACGACAAAGCAATAACTCCTGTGTTAACATCACCGTGTCAAGGTACCAAATCTCCACAGGAGCCGATGATGGTCCCAACGCCCCGCCACCTCAGGCACCACCCGAGATCAACTCGAGGTAGCGACTAAAGCAGGGGGGAAAGGGGAAGTGGACGAGAAACAAGAGAGACAGCCTGGTAAGTTGATGGTACTTCACACGGTCGTCTGGGTGGATCTTCTTACTGCACCTGGATTTTAAAGACATACATGTAAAAACTGCCTAAACATGTTTAATGCTTGATGTATCACCACAACACTAAATTTACCCTGTCGACCCCAGGCTATTGCTTCTCTCTGTGATGTTTTATAATTGGGTTAATTCTGCATCTGAATATAAAGGAAAGAAGACAGCACTTGTAAATACATTTCCTAAGAACTAGTCACTCTGAATATGTACTTTTAGTTAGCGCTCTCCTATTTACCTTAGCTACGAGTGGTAGCTTATTAATCCAACTGTCTGTATTTTATTCTGGAATGAGCTATAAATCCCTGAGATTCTCCCAGATGCACAAATAACTGGAAGCCCCAAGTCTATTTTAAGTCTCTGTTTCATGTGCTTCTGGCAAGAAAGCTTTTATAATATCACATAAGCCCTGTTGTTCATTTAGGTTGAAATTTCACCACACTGTCATTGGGAACACGAAGCGTTACAAAGGTGTTACCCTAGGTATGCTAGGAAGGTTGGAACAAATACCGCAACTGGAACATGAAGACTGAAGCGCTGCTTGAAATTCTCTTCCTTCGATAATTTCTTGTCAGAAAAGTTGAATCCCACGGTGCGCATGCGTAATAGAACCAAAAATTGAGATAACGTTATTTCCTGAGGTAAATACAAAACAAGTTCTGCGCCTCACTGTGACGCTACACTCTTCCAGAAGACTACAGTTGAAGTGCGCAGTTCCCCTGTGGAACGCGCACCTTGAGCTCCCTAATTGTCGCGTGAGGGGAAACACTAGACCGCCGACCTGCTTTGGATCTGTGCCCATCTGCGCGGCCATTTTCCTCACCTGAGTTTCTTATCATTGTTAAGCATTGTTTCAACAGGATTTTGGGCGTCATACACTTTCGTTTCCTGCACGGATACTTAATTTGTTTTGTCCATGAGTTGCCTCTCGCTATGGTTGTAGTAGTGGCCAAAGTCTTGACAGTACCTCCCTCCAAAAGGGGCTCCCCCAATTTTGGTTTCGAGGGATTGATCTTATGGAATTCCCTAATTAACTTGGGTGCATGCACATTAGAATGAGGCTCCCACGATCTTTCCTCAGGCCCAAACCCTTTCCAATCAACCAAGTAATGCAATGTATTTCTGGAGATTTTTGAGTCTAAAATTCTGCTCACTTCGAATTCATCTCCTGGCTCCACTCTAACAGCGGGGGGGTTTGGTTTCAGTCTTGCATTAGGAGGACCTTTTTTTAGCAATGATATGTGAAAAGCTGGATGGATCTTTAACTGTTTAGGCAGTTGTAACCTCACCACTACTGGATTAATAATCTTAAGGACCTTGAAAGGACCGAGGAATCTCGGCTGAAACTTTCTATTCCCTTTTAGTCGCAGATGTTTAGTGGACAACCAGACTTGATCTCCCACCACGAACTGGGTGCCCACCCGTCTCTTCTTATCAGCCTGTCTTTTGTAGGACTCTTTTGCCTTGAGTAAGTTTGCTTGTGCCCTTTTATATGAGTTCTTCAACTCCCTCACCATTACTGTGACTGCTGGCACTGTCTCATCAAATTTTCCAACCATTAAATCTGGGTGTCTTCCAGAGTTCAGATAGAACGGTGAATACCCAGTTGAGCTATGCACTGCATTATTGTAAGCAAACTCCGCAGTCCACAAGAGATCCGACCAGTTTCCATCCTGCTCCAACAAATAAAGTCTCAGATATTGTTCCAGCTCCTGATTGACTCTCTCAGTCTGACCATCGGTTTCAGGATGATAACTGGTAGAATACCGTGTGTCAATACCTAAACTGTGCATAAAGGTTTTCCAGAATTTAGAAATGAATTGAGTTCCTCTGTCAGAAATGATTATTTGTGGAATCCCATGTGCCCGAACTATGTGTTGATTAAATATCTGAACTAGTTGTGGGGCTGTAGGTAATCTCTTTAACAGAATGAAATGGCTCATTTTGGAAAATGAATCCACTAACACCAATATGACTGTATAACCCTGACTATCTGGTAGATCTACTATCAAGTCTAAAGACACAGTGTGCCATGGGTATGGTGCATTAGGCAGGGGCTGCAATAGCCCCTGTGGAGCCTGTCTACTGGGCTTCCCTTTTATGCAAGTCTCACACGTTGAAACGTACTGTCCCACTTGAGCTGCCATGCCAGGCCACCAAAAATTCCTTTCAATCAACTCCAGAGTTTTCTTTACGCCCTTGTGACCCGCCAAACGATCATCATGACATCCCTTCAGAGCCTTGATCTGCAAGTCTTCAGTAGGAAGATACAATTTTCCATTATAGTACGGAAGACCTTCTGATATTGTTTTCTTGTTGTCCTCGCCGACCCATTCTTCCCAAACTCTGTCTGAGCAGTTTTCTCGGATTTCCTGAGTAAGTTCTTCCAGATGGACAGCTCCTACAATTTTATTCAAAGGAATGATTGGTTCCATCTTAGGGACTCTCAATTCTTCTGGTGCATTCATTCTGGACAAGGCATCCGCTTTTCCGTTTTTTATTCCAGGTTTATAGGTGATCACGAAGTTAAAGTCTGAAAAGTACAAAGACCATCTTAATTGCCGTGGAGTGAGTGTTTTAGCTGATTTCAGAAACTGCAAGTTACGGTGGTCTGTGAATACTGTCACGCAATGCTTGGCTCCCAATAAATAGTGTCGCCAATCCTGGAAGGCTTCTTTTACAGCCAACAGTTCTTTGTCTGCAATTGAATAGTTAATTTCCGGTTCTGTCAGCTTTCTTGATCTAAATGCCACTGGATGAAGCTGCCCCGTCAGTTTGTCCCTTTGTGACAGAATCCCTCCTGTAGCGAAGTCTGACGCATCGGTTTCCACAAAGAAGGCCTGCTCCGGGTCTGGGTGCATCAGAATTGGGGCTGTAATTAAGGTTTTTTAAGGAATTGAAATGCTTCTTCAGCCTCGTTGGACCACTCAAATTTCTTCCCTTTCTTCAGGAGTTGAGTAATAGGGGACACCTTGGCCGAAAAATCTGGAATAAATCTTCAATAAAAATTGGCAAAGCCGAGGAAGCTTTGTATTTCCTTCACATTTTTTGGTGAAGACCAGTCTTGAATGACTTGCACCTTTGCGGGATCCATAGCAACTCCTTCAGCGGATATTATGAAACCGAGGAACTCCACACGCTCAACATGAAAAGAGCACTTTTCCAACTTGACAAATAGATGATTTTCTAATAATGTTTGTAAGATTGCTCTCACATGTTTTACATGGTCTTCCAGGCTGTTCGAAAAAATTAGAATGTCATCGATATAAACCACGGCTACTCGATCCAGATATTCCCGAAGAACATCATTTACAAGATGCTGAAATGCCGCAGAAGCGTTGCTTAATCCATATGGCATCACCTGATACTCGAAAAGGCCATATTTAGTCCTGAAGGCTGTTTTCCACTCATCACCTTCAGCCACTCTCACCAAATGATAAGCGCCACGTAAATCAAGTTTAGTAAAAACTTTAGCTCTTTTGACCCGATCCAGTAGAGGTGAAATAAGAGGTAACGGGTATCGGTTCTTCACAGTTACCTGATTCAAAGCTCTGTAATCTATACAGGTGCGAAGAGTTCCGTCCTTTTTGGGTCGAAAAAATAGCGGCGATGACACTGGCGATTGGGAAGGTCGAATGAAGCCAATCTTCAAGTATTCGTCTATGTATTCCTTGAGATAGACATTTTCTGCTTCAGTCAAGGCATAGATACGACTACACGGCAAGGTGGCTCCGGGTTCTAACTCGATCTTGCAGTCGTATTCCCGATGTGGCGGAAGCCTCTCCGCATTTCTTTTGTCGAATACACTTGCCAAATCTTGATATTCCACTGGAATTTCTTGTGTTTTTAAAGCACATATGCAATTGGTGAGTTGAGCCAATTCTGTAGCTGGGGTTCCTTCTGACCTGATTTTTGTTCCTGCGAAACAATTCTGGATACAATGCTCAGAGTTCATTTTGACTGTTCTTCTTTCCCAGTCAATTGTGGGGTTGTGCTCAGTCAACCAGGGTAAACCAAGTATCAGTTGGAACTGTGGAGCATCAATGAGATTGAATCTAATGTATTCTCGGTGACTCTGTAATCCAACTAACTCTAAAGTCTCAGTAGGGGGGTGTGGCTTGGCTGCCGAGCGGAATGGCTGCCTGAAACCGCAGCTCCGCCGATCAAGCACAGAAATCCTTCAATTATTTGCTGAACTGGGGTGCGGGCTCGGACCTCCCGCCCGAGACGGTAGTCCAGGGTGTCCGCCCTGTGCTTTGGCTGTTCTGACCCCGTCGGAGACGCGTGGGCGGAGAGCGGCCCGCGGGAAGCACGGAGACGCGGCGGCCTACAACAATCGCGAGAGCCGGGGCCTTGCGTGTGGAGGGCCCGAAATCTGTTCGAGGGGTGAGGCAGAGGCTGTTCGATTGCCCCAGGAGACGCGCGCCCCGCCGGATGTTCACCCCCTTCGGCTGAAACAGTGAAGCTGAGACAGCGGCGGCTGGTGTGGAGGGACACCGAACGTGGACTGGAGGTGCGTATAGGGGAGAGGCCCGAACGCACTGCGGCGCTCTGGGAGCTCGCTGGCTACCGGGGACGGCGTGAAAAGGTCTTGATGCTTGCGATCGGCGGGCGATGCTGGGCCCTGCTCTGGGAGCACGTGTTGCCGAACCTCATGGTCTGAGACTCTGATCTGTTCCTTTCCCTCGCCTGCCCCTGGATTGCATGCCGGTGAACAGTGACGGGCCCGATCGGATGATTGCAGTGGCGGCCATTTTCCCTGAAGCCGTAGTTCTATGGTCGAAGGTTCCAGGGCGACGATCGGAGAGTCGTGGTCGGCTGCCGTACATGCCCCGACCATACTGCAGTGATGTTGGGGCGTTGACCTGGGATGCGGACAGTGAACGGCTGTACTAGTGTTGGCCTGCTCCGACTCTCCCCGCTTGGTCCGTTTCTCTGTGCCCGGTGCGTGTCCCGCCACTGGGGACCCAGCCCTCTTACCTACCAACGAGGCCTAACCGCCCTGCTGCCCTTGACGAGACGCTGGTGGTTGGCGATTGGCGGCGACTGGTGCAGTGTGAGGAGTTCGCGGCTCGGCCGCCCACACATACTACGGGCGCCGGGTAGCGTCCGGTGAGCAGCCATGGGCAAACCGGACACGCGGCAGCCGAAAATCACCTTCGACAAGTCCAAGCAGAAGCCGCCGGACCCAGACCCAGACCTCCGTGAGGCTGAGTCTTCTCGAGCAGACCGGAGTGGTGCTCAGGATGTGGACATTAAAGCCATGTTTCAGGAACTGAAAGCAAGTTTACATGGCATTGATGGCAAAATGGATGCGCTGGCGGCCCGCATGGACGGTATCACGTCTCGCATGGACAAGCAAGAGGGGAGAGTGGAATCGCTCGAAACACGTGTGGCCGACACGGAGGAAAATCAGACCGGCCTTGCCGGCCAACTGCGGGGTATGGATAAGATCCTGACACTCATACAACAGAAAAATGAGGATTTGGAAGCGCGCTCGAGGCGCAACAACGTCCGCATCACGGGTGTGGCGGAAACGACGGACATAACCAACATGGAGCTCTTTGTTGAACAAATGTGTAAGGATCTGTTTGGGTCGGGTTTGTCTTCGATGTTCCTGGTCGAGAGGGCTCACAGATCATTGGGGCCCAGGCCTAAACCGGGTGCACTGCCCCGGCCTATTATTGCACGAATCTTAAATTATAGGGACTGGGACGTGATCTTACGAATGGCAAGAGACATGTCAGACGTGCAATACAAGGGCAACCACATTGCACTATATCCGGACTATACGATGCAGGTTCAGGCCGCTCGAAGGGAATTTTTGCCGGCGAAGAAACTTTTTCAACAGGCGGGCACCAAATACTCCCTCATCTACCCAGCTAAACTCCGGGTCCAAGGTCCCGGTAAACCGTCCTTCTTTGTTGATGCGAAGGCGGCTCTGAAATATGCCAAACAACTGTTAAAGGACCAAAAGTCTCAGGCACCTGCAGATGACCCGGACCAGCGGGACAGGCTAAGTGATGTTGAATGACTGCTCCTGTATGCTTCTTGTTAAGTCGCTGGGTATTGCCTGTCCGCGCTGTGCTGGGCCATAGAGAATGTTTAATTCCCTGGAGTACCAATTTCAGATGCTGGAAGGGAGCTGAGTAGGACTGCGGGATTGGGGGGGGAGGGTCCTTGAGCTGGTACACTAGGCCCGCGCTCGATCGCCCTGTCATGAGTACAGGGCTTGTGGGTGGCCAACCTGAGTACCTCAAGGGATGATTCCCATTCATTGTTCACATCTAGGGACTGTAGTTACAGTTGTCGTAGTTGGGAGGGGGACCTGGGAGGTCATTGCACAACCTGATTGGGGGGTTGGAGTGGGTGGGGTAGGGGTTTGGTCGTGGTTGGGGGTTTTTGTTGAGTTCTATTTAAGTTTCAGAGCTGGGTCGGAGGAGGCGAAAACTGCTATTGAATCGCACATTGTGCACTGCACGCTGCCATATCGACAGTCACCTAGCAAGAGGTGTTCTGGCATTTGCCGGGCAGGCTGCCCAGATGGCCGGGTGGGACGTGTGCTGTCTGTCAGAGAAGGGTTGCAGGAAGTGACGCAACGAGGAACAGGTCCGTGGCCTGATCGAGTTTTATTCCAATGCTTGTTGCTGTGTGGAGGTTCCCTACCTTGTCGGCGGGCTTACAGATTGCTGAGGCGTGGCCGCCCCCCTCTGTTGAGACCCGCTGGGTTGGAAATGCTTGCTTCGAGATTTGGCAGGAATTGGCCGGGTGACTGGGGGGTTGGTGTATGTCTGATGCTTGCCCGAACTTTGTTAACACGCCTGGTGCTGTGAATAGCATAAAGTGTATTACCTGGAATGTACGGGGCATGAATGATAGACGGAAAGTGAGACTGATACAGGCCTTCCTAATTAGAAAAGGTGCGGACATTTGCCTTCTGCAAGAGACGCACCTGACGGCCAATGCTGCGCAGCTGCTCAGGCACAATCGATGGGGTGAGGTAGTCCACGCTCACTATTCTAACTACTCTAGAGGGGTGGCGATACTTATCAGAAAGGGGCTTCACTGGAGGACGCATGAGGAAATCAGGGACGCAGGGGGCAGGTATGTTCTGTTGGTCGGTTCGCTGTGCGGCGCGAGAGTGATTCTGGTGAATGTGTATGGCCCGAATGACGATAATCCAGAGTTCTACGAGGAATTGTGGCATAGGGTGCGGGCCTGTGGACCTGCGGCGATATTGTGGGGAGGTGACTATAATGTGGTACTGTCAGATACTAAAGATAGGCAGGGCACAACTCGGGAACATCACCCCAGGGCGTCGGAGGCGCTTGGCCATATTATGCAAGAGGCAGGGCAGGTGGACTCCTGGAGGACACTGCACCCTGAGGCCCGCGCCGGTCCGTGTATCACAGCTCATCGTGCGGCCTGGTCCAGATTGGACTTCTGGCTGCTGTCCAGAGATTTGCACTCATCGGTGTTAGAGGTGACTCACTTGCCGCGGTCTCTTTCTGATCATGCCCCGGTTTGCTTGACGCTATCCACGCCGCCGCAGTACATTCAGCCGTTTAGTTGGAGGTTCCCCTCCCGTGCGCTGCGCGACCAGGTCTTCCAGCATTCTTTGCGGGAAAGATTGGAGGAATACTTCGCACTCAACGAGGGCTCAGTAGATTCACCTGGCGTGCTCTGGGAGGCCTGTAAGGCAGTAACCAGGGGTCATTGCATGGCGCTCAAAACTGGGGTTCTGCGCTCCATTAGAGATACCCTGAGCAAGTTGGAATCTGAACTAGCCCAGCTTGAAGCTGCGATGATGGCGGCCCCTTCTGGTGGTGTGAGTGCAGCCTTCAGGACGAAACTGACCAAGTATCAAGAGGAGGCGGAGAGGGAGGTCGCGTTCTTGTCCAAAGATTCTCAGGCCAGACGTTACGGAGAGGGTGATCGAGCTGGACGAACACTAGCAAGCATGCTGCGCCCGCCACGTGGGTCGGAGCATATTCTCGAGCTACAAGGGTCAGGGGGTGAAGTGATTCGAGATCCTCCGGCTATACTGACAGTGATGACAGATTACTATAAGGACTTGTATACCTCTAAGGTTACACCTGATGACACTATTATTAGTGACTACCTGGACACCATAGCACTTGCGTGGTTCAGTAATAATGCCCGACAATATATGGACCTACCCTTCACGCAGGAGGACATTCGAGCGGTGATAGCCGCTATGCCACTCAGCAAGGCACCAGGCCCCGACGGGCTGACGGCGGCCTTCTACAAGGAATATGCAGACCTACTGGTCCCGCGATTGCACAGTGTTTTTGAGGAAGCGATGGAGATGGGCATCCTCCCTTCCTCGATGCGAGAGGCCCTTATCATTACGCTGCTTAAACCTGGCAAAAATCCTGTTACCCCGGACGCATATCGCCCACTCTCGCTAATTAATCTTGACGCCAAAATTTACGCGAAATTACTCGCTGACCGTCTGAAATTTATGCTGCCACAGATAGCGTTGTCCGATCAGTCGGGCTTTGTAATGGGGAGGTCCACTTCCCACAATCTCAGAGTGCTGTTTGGGCTCCTGCATTATTTGGATCCCAAGGTACAAGCCGCGGCCGCATTGCTTGACGCCACTAAGGCGTTCGATTCATTAGAGTGGAAATTCCTACGGGCGTTATTCACTTGCATGGGTTTCAGCCCCTCCTTTGCCAGGCGTATTGGAATACTCTATAATCACCCGACGGCTAGGGTGCGGGTTAATGGTCAGACGTCTGCCCCGATCCCCATAACCAGAGGGACTCGGCAGGGCTGCCCCTTGTCGCCATTGCTGTTCGCCATTGCGACGGAGCCGCTGGCGGCTCGTTTGCGCCAACATCACACTCATCGCAGTATTGGCTTCACATCGCGTGGCCTGTTGGTGTCTATGTACGCCGACGACATAACCATATATATGATGAATCCATCGGACAACTTTGACCCACTGATGCGCGAGGTGACAAGATACAGTGGCCTCACAGGTATCGATATCAACTGGTCGAAGTCGGCGATGTTCCCGCTGACGGACGGTACGAGTCAATGCCATACGGAATTCCCGATTGACTGGGTCACTGATGAGATTAAATACCTGGGCGTACGCTTTAGCCGATCGGTGCAGGACATATGGCTGGCCAATTTTGGTGTGGCCGTGGAGTGGCTGGAGTGTAAGGTGAGGCGCTGGAAGGCGCTGCCGCTGTCACTGATGGGCCGCATAGCAATTGCTAAAATGGTGGTCGTTCCTAAGTTTCTTTACTTATTCGTTAACATCCCCCTGCCACTCACTGGGTCGTTCTTCTGTCGGCTTCGCTCCGCCTTGCTTGAACTGGTCTGGGCGGGTAAGCAGCCCAGAGTGGCCTGGAACCTCCTCACACTTCCCTTCCGTCAGGGAGGCCTCGCGGCCCCGGACATGGAGCTATATGCGTACAGTGCTCAGGCCCAATACCTGCACTTCTGGCAGCACCCGATCCCTTACCAGCCGCACGTGGCTATCGAGATGGACGTTGCAGCCCCCTGCCCCCTTCGTGCAGCGGTGTATCAGAGATACAGACGCTCCCGGGATGACATTGACACTGTTGAAATGGTCCGCTGGGCCTGGTCAAGCATTGCCAAACGTGCGGGCGTTGAGGATTTATATGCGCCGAGCATGCCCCTTGCGGATAATCCACTATTGGGGCCATTGACGGACGCGGCGGTGGTGCGGCGGGCGCAGGCCTGCGGCCTGAAGGTGGCGGGAGACTTGTACCCGGACGATACCTTCCTTGCATTGCGGGATATGGCGGCAGCGCCGGAACCGACGGCCTCGGAGCTTCTTCTCTACTATCAACTGCGGTCCGCATGCAAGGGCAGGTACCCTATGTTTCCAGATGCTCCGCCGACGCTTGCGGCCCTGGAGGACGTACTCTCGAATTCCTCCACGCGCAAACTGATCACACGTATCTATAGAGCTACTCAAAACACAGCTCCGGTTGTGCACACTGACTCTAGATCCTCGTGGGAACATGAAGCGGGTATATCTATTACCGAGAAACAGTGGGAGTACTGTTGCTCCCAACTTGAAAACCTATCCCCTAATTATAGGCTGCGGTTGGTACACTTCAACTATCTGCACCGGACTTACCGTACGCCCATGCAACTGTGTAGGATGGGACTGCGGTCTGATGCGAACTGTTGGAGATGCGGTGAGAAGGAGGCCGCGTTCTATCACCTTGTATGGGTGTGTGGTCCCGTACGCGACTTCTGGATTGCAGTCTTCAATACCGTGGGGCAGATTGTGGGGGTGGAACTGGAGCCGGACCCACTTGTGGCCCTCTTGGGATTCGTTAGAAATGTGCCTAAGGCCTCACGTAGGCTTGTGGCCCTTTTACTATTACTTGCTAAGCGTCAAGTAGCGCTACACTGGAAGAAGTCGATGCCGCCGAAAGTGGCGGCCTGGATAAGATCGGCGGTGTACTGTAGGGAGCAGCTGACCTCATACTGGGACCAGCTGCCACAGCGCTCGCGGCCTGTAGATATATGGCAGCCACTGGTGGATTGGTTGGCTAGAACGACAGAGTTGGAAGTTGACTAGGCGGTCTGATTGTGGCTTTGGTGACGTGGCGAGGTTGGAGTTTGACTGTGGTGCGCTGTACATGGTGATCCGCCTGACATAAGTGATCTGGGGTTTGGGGCTCGCATTCTGTGGGGGGTTGTCAGTCGATTGCGTTGTCTGGGTGGGCTGTGGGCGCAGCGTGAAGTTGATTATGACATTTCGATTATTCATTGTTTGCTTCCTTTCGACTCGGGCTCTCTGTTAGTTTTGTTTTGTTTGGTCCATTGCAAAATGTTGTATTGCTGTTCGAATGTACGACCTCAAATGCTTGGGCGGAGTTCCGCCTCGCAAACTAGCTGCCTGCCTCCGGGTTGTTGGCTGAATAGCAGTGTACTCTTCGATGGAACAATAAAGGTTTTGGAAAACAAAAAAAACAAAAACAAAAAAAAACTCTAAAGTCTCAGTTTCATCTGTAATGGGCCCTGACATGAGGTTTGAGCCATCTACTGACTTGACCACTTCAAGATTCTTCTTTCTGATTGCTCTTACTCCTATTTCTTTTGCGTAGCTCAGGTCACAAAAATTCCCCGTGGCTCCAGAGTCGATCATGACTGACACCCCAGGAACCTCCTTGTGCCCAAACTTAATTGTAAATGACACGATCAAATGCGGAGCTGACGATTGTAGTGTATTAACCAATTGTTGGTGTTCAGGAGTCGACTGATCTTTGTTTCCCACCAGGGCAACTCCCTCTACTGATGGGATCTGTCTTTTAACCCCAAGTTGGTCTTGGGTTTTTTGAGGCAGTCTTTGACAAAATGTCCAGAATCTCCACAATACATGCATAGATTTTTTGTTCGTCTTTTCTCTCGCTCTTCCTTGGTAAGAGGCCCTCTAATGGACCCTATCTGCATACGTTCTTCTCCACTAACTGTATCTGATTTGCTACTGTCTGTCTTGACGCGGTCCCAACGGGGAACAAAAGACCAGAACTCTTTCTTCTTCTCCGAACGTCTTTCATATAATCGATGATCGATTTGAAGGACTAGATCAATCAACTCTGAAATTTCTTGAGGTCTCTTGGGTATTTGGGCTAGGGCGTCTTTTAAGTCATCCTTTAGACCTCGATAGAATAAGGCTGAACGTTTATCCTCTGGCCAGTTGGTCTCCACAATCAGTTTGTTAAACTGTGCGATATACGCTACCAAATCACGACTCCCTTGCTTCAGATCCAGCAGTTCGTTGTCTGTAGCTTGGTTGGCGGTTCTCCGATCAAAAATTCTCAGAAATTCCTTCTTAAAAAGCTCATAGTCGTACAGGGCTGGGTCATTTCGAGAGATCAAAGGCATTGACCAGGCGGCAGCATCACCACTCAAGTAGGACAGCACAAATGCAACCTTAGCCTGCTCTTCCTTAAACACTACCGATCTACACAAAAAGTGTAAGGAACACTGAGTCAGAAATATCTGTGTCTTGTGAGGATCCCCATTGAATCTTTCAGGATTAGCTAAAGGTACTATTGGGGCAACTGAATGAATAACTTGTGTAGCTACCTCTGCCGCTGACCCACGGGTTGCCTCTAATGGAGTGGTTCCAGCAAGGAACTCTTCCATTTTCAGTTTAATTTGGTGTGTCTCCTGTTGAGACCTTCTAATCTCATCCCTAAGATTCCGATTTTCATCAGCTGATTGAGTCAATTGGTTTTGTAAACCTTCAAGCACTCCAGCCAAAGCCTTTAAATCGAAACCCTCAGCCATATCGACTCAGGTGGATAGCTGGCACTTCAATCTGTCAAGGTACCAAGGGCCTCATGTAGGTAAATAAATTTTACCGGTTCTTAAATACCGAGCCGTACCGAATCGGTAAATTAGAATAGGTAAGTTATATGTAGGTAAAAATTCGGTAACAGTTACCGATTCGGTAACATTCGGTAATCACGAATCGGAATTCACCGAATCGGTAAATACCGAGGTGGTATTTACCGAATCGGTAAATACCGAGGTGGTATTTAGCGAATCGGAAAATACCGAGGATACTACCACCTTCCCTTAACCAAGTAGCCAATATCATAATCATGTTATAATAGAAGGTCTCTCAGGCTTGAATAGGGGACACCATACCTCAAAAATCAGCTCAGTGAAATCACATCACAGGAGCATCAGGAGCCGTCTCGCAGGAAGGCACGTCTTCGGTCTGAACAATAAACATGATGTCTGTGATATAAAAAGCACCAACTTTCAGGTAATTGCAGCTGCGCGTGTGTCATGGCTAAATAGTGGGTCGAACAACCTAGAGTGGAAAACATGCATCGTGTAAAATTCCAGACTGTGTGTCACAGCATGTACAGACCAAGGTCGCTGCGCAGAGCTTGGGATGGGAACAACAGAATGCACTCGTCTGAAGGAAGTCTCGAGTCAGCAGTTTATTCAAGAAAGAACATGTAAACGCAGTGTCGTGTGCAAAGACAAAAAGATGGCTACATAATATTCAACGTGGTTATGCTAACTGAACAATGTATGTACGTATTCAGGGAGAACTCACTACACGCCCCCTTGAGCGAAGCAACATGTAATAGGCAAGAAAAGAGAGAACGCAGAGTTCAGTTTCGTCAGAGCAGAACAAGGCGTAACCAATGCAGCGCCAAAGTCCTAAAGTCCAATTCATTGCAGCATAAAATTCCAAAAAACACAATGCAAGTATAGTAAAAAACTCAAGCCGACCATCAGGAAGAGAAAAACGAGAAATAAGAGAAATAAATGTTGCGCCAGGGTGCTGTCCAGTAGCACAGGCGCAATGGACGACAATCCAGTTAATCCATGAATGTATAGGCAGCATATGTGGCCACGGCTTCCAACAAAAAATCATTTGCAGGGCCACTAAAAGTCTCAGCCATCCAATTAAGTAAAGAAAAGGAACATACGTGTTCTCCAACCAACGGAGCCTCTAGCACAATCAGAGGGCACCCGGAATGTTCCTCCAAATAGCTCATGGACAAGAAGTCGTAGGCTGCCGCTGAGATGTCCCAATTACCCAGGATACCATGCGCCGCACCACACGCCATGATCCGGACACCAGAACAGGACAACTCGTGAGACACTAAGGGCCTCATCAGTCGATCGAAATCCGGCACCGGAGACACCATGTTGGTCAAGCACAAATCCAGAGGCCATTCAAAGGGACAATCCAGGCAGTGTAATACAGGTTGTACGCAGGTGAAGTAGGAATACCTGAAGGATAATCCATAAGCCAGGCTCACAGTCGCCAATGGCAAAGTACCATAGAAGTCAAGCATCCTATCACGAAGAAGATGCAGACGGGATAGGTGCTCGTGTGGCACAGAAGGAGCAGCCATTCCGGAGTACGAAAAGGTAAAGCAGCACACCTGCCACTAGCGCCAGAAGCAGCGGAACACCTCCAAAGATGCTCGAGAAAAGTGAATGAACAAATGCCGGAATTACACCAAAAATAGTTAGGAAAGAGGTCACGGGGCCCTGAGCCCACATGTTAAAAAAAATGAGCCAGGCTGGTCGTGGACGAGGCATTGATAATAGTTTGGATCAAAGAGCTGAAATGCAGGGGGAGGTCAGTGTTCAGAGGCGCCTGTACCTCAGTGCGCGTATTAGCAACGTGAAGGACAAATGTTTCACGAGAGGAAGTCAAAGGCACCTCTTTGTGGGACAATGGCGCTCTATTCTGCTCAACTTGTTGAACTCTGCTTTCAAGGTTGGAATCGAAGGCCAGATGGAAACATCCCGCCGCACATGCGGGGGTGGAAAAAGAACAGTATTGCAGCAGACAACTTTATGCGAGACAGTTATGTACGGGATTCCCACTCACATCCCGCAGCAAGCTTCATTAATCAAAATTAAATAAATACCGTTTGCAAGCAGAGTGAAAGAAGGTGTAATCACAGGCACTGGGATACCTCGTAGGACGCACGCCAAAATCGGGGCTTGTACATTGCATGCGCCGTGTACTTGCATGTGCCTATTGTCTCATGTATGAATCCTAGAAGTGAGAGTGCTAAAGCTATTATCTATGACGGCAAAAGCCTTCTCCATGTTTGCTTGGTCAATAGCTCTCAATCTGGAAGCCGCCTCACTGTGCGACAACTTGCAGACTTCGTTGTAAGTAGCATACGCCCACCTTTGGGTTCTGCCACCCACAGGACCATTCCCAAAATCATTCAATTCGGTATGCACATTGATGGAGTGGGTGGACTTCCTGATCCTGTAGATGTGCTCTGTGTCAGCTGGTGGACAGATTGGGATGTGTGTACCATCAATGCAGCCAATGAAATGGGGGAACTGTGCCATGTGAGAAATGTCTGTTTTTGTTTACTGCAGTGCAGCCTGTGTGTTGTGGAAGCTGATGTAGTGGTGCATTCTCTGCATCATGGCATCCAGGAAATTCCTGAGGGAACGGGACGGGCAACTCTGGGATACACCACCCACCGCAGCTGTCACCACCTGATAACTGCCGGATGCCAACAGATGTGGGCTGCAGAGCACCTGCACATGTGGGGGTATGGCGTGCGCCCTTCTTATTGGCTGGTCCAGGAGTGGGTGCAGGTCCCTGATTGAGTCCATGATGGTTTCGGGGTGTAGCCTGTACCTCTCATGTATCACTGCATCAGTCAGCTGGACTAGTGTGATGCGCTGTCTGTAGATGCGTTCCTCCCGTCGCCAAACCCTCAGTCCTGCTTCCTGTAGATGTAGGCGCCTTGCAATGACGTACATAGCGGGCATGTTGTCCACGCTGTTGCATTTTGGGATTGCTTATCTGCACTGTTGATGGTTACCACCTGCTTTCAATCCGTGTTAATTACCGACTCTAATTTACCGATTTTCTTGGATTTCTTAATTACCGAGTGCTCCTACATGTCATTTTAATTTTTACCACTTCATATTTACCACTTCATATTTACCGATTCGTTAATTATGTATTCGGTAACTCTGATTCGGTATTTTGGAATTCGGTAAATATGAATCGGTATTTACCGCCTCATATTTACCGAAAAGTGGTTTTTGGACTCCTACATCTCACTTGTCTGAATACCGGTCGGTAACGGCATATTTACCGAAAATCGGCCGTTACCGACCGGTATTTGGCTACCTACATGAGGCCCCAAATCTCCACAGGAGCCGATGATGGTCCCAACGCCCCGCCACCTCAGGCACCACCCGAGATCAACTCGAGGTAGCGACTAAAGCAGGGGGGAAAGGGGAAGTGCCCGAGAAACAAGAGAGACAGCCTGGTAAGTTGATGGTACTTCACACGGTCGTCTGGGTGGATCTTCTTACTGCACCTGGATTTTAAAGACATACATGTAAAAACTGCCTAAACATGTTTAATGCTTGATGTATCACCACAACACTAAATTTACCCTGTCGACCCCAGGCTATTGCTTCTCTCTGTGATGTTTTATAATTGGGTTAATTCTGCATCTGAATATAAAGGAAAGAAGACAGCACTTGTAAATACATTTCCTAAGAACTAGTCACTCTGATATGTACTTTTAGTTAGCGCTGTCCTAGCTACGAGTGGTAGCTTATTAATCCAACTGTCTGTATTTTATTCTGGATTGAGCTATAACTCCCTGAGATTCTCCCAGATGCACAAATAACTGGAAGCCCCAAGTCTATTTTAAGTCTCTGTTTCATGTGCTTCTGGCAAGAAAGCTTTTATAATATCACATAAGCCCTGTTGTTCATTTAGGTTGAAATTTCACCACACTGTCATCGGGAACACGAAGCGTTACAAAGGTGTTACCTTAGGTATGCTAGGAAGGTTGGAACAAATACCGCAACTGGAACATGAAGACTGAAGCGCTGCTTGAAATTCTCTTCCTTCGATAATTTCTTGTCAGAAAAGTTGAATCCCACGTTGCGCATGCGTAATAGAACCAAAAATTGAGATAACGTTATTTCCTGAGGTAAATACAAAACAAGTTCTGCGCCTCACTGTGACGCTACACTCTTCCAGAAGACTACAGTTGAAGTGCGCAGTTCCCCTGTGGAACGCGCACCTTGAGCTCCCTAATTGTCGCGTGAGGGGAAACACTAGACCGCCGACCTGCTTTGGATCTGTGCCCATCTGCGCGGCCATTTTCCTCACCTGAGTTTCTTATCATTGTTAAGCATTGTTTCAACAGGATTTTGGGCGTCATACACTTTCGTTTCCTGCACGGATACTTAATTTGTTTTGTCCATGAGTTGCCTCTCGCTATGGTTGTAGTAGTGGCCAAAGTCTTGACACAACGTCACCATTTATATCACCACAAACTTCATTACAATCTGCATCCAGAGGCATCCTCGACAAATAATCGGCAATTACGTTTTTCTTCCCTTTAACGTATTCAATTTCATAATTGAAATCTATGACAGATAATAACCATCTTGATATTCTAGGTGTTATGCTGCCTTCCAATTTCCTTCCACCTTTGAAAATGTACACTAATGGTTTATGGTCAGTGCGAATTTTTAAAGGAAGACCCCATAAATAAAATTTAAGTGACACATTCCCCAACAGCAAGCTAAAGCTTCCCTTTCAATTACCGAATAGGATCTTTCGGCACCTTGTAATCTCCTTGAGGCAAAACCGATGATTCGTTCTTCACCATTAACTACCTGTGATAATATTACACCAACACCACTAGCATCAGTAGTCAAAAGCGTTTTTCCCACAATTTCAAAACGTCCTAATGTAGGTGCTTCAGATATTCTCTTTTTATAAGTTCGAAAGCTTCTTTGCATTCAACAGACCATTCAAACAGAACATTTTTCTTCATACTATTCCTTAAAGGTTCGACAAGTTCAGTAAAAATGTTTACATACTTCGCACAATACTCTGCTAACCCTAGAAAAGATCGAAGCTCATCCTTATTCGTAGGCTCAGGTGCCATAGTAATTGCTTTCACAATACTTTTCTTAGGTCATATACCCTCTGAACTTACTTCGTGTCCCAAATAATCAACGTTTGTTTTCGTCAATTGACATTTTTCTCTTTTTATTGTTAAATTATGTTTCTCTAGTCTTGTCATTACTTCTTCAAATAACTTATCTTGGTCAAAATAATCATTACCTGCAATTAAGATATCATCTTGGAAACACCAAACCTTTTTCATGTCACCAAAAATATTTTTCATGGCTCTTTGAAAAACGTCTGAAGCCGACGCCAAACCAAAAGGCATTCTCTTGTATCTAAATGCACCAAGAGGAGTGGCAAAGGAAGTCAAATGCCTAGATGACTCATGCAATTTAATTTGATGATACGCTGCGAACATATCTAGAACGCTAAAAATATGCCCACTGCCCATGGTCGACAACATTTCAGATATATTGGGCAGAGGTTCTCTATCAACCCAGATGTTCCTGTTGAGATCACACAAGTCTATGCAAAGACGAATTTTCCCACCATCCTTAGGGGCAATCACAATCGGAGCTAACCATTCGGAAGCTTCGATTGGCTCAATGATGTCTTGCTTTAACAAATTGTCAATTTCCTGAAGTAAGGGCTCCAACATTAAGTTTGGTACATTTATTATCTTGTGAACAACCGACTTAGCATTTTCTTTTAAAATAATCTTATGCGAAAATCCCTTCAATAGTCCTGACCTCGAGTTAAAAACATTAGGATATTTTTCAAATAACTTATTATCATCAGATATGTCCTGAACAGACGTTCTTTCTAGAATCATAACAGGTTCCTTGGCATTTGGATCTATAACAATATTTCAATCTTTCTGATGACGCCATCCAAGGAGATCAGAACCAAAATCTGTGATATATACCCTGCCTCTAACTGCCTCACTCTTAAATTTTAACGTCATCCAACACATTCCCAAAATTTCTATTTTTTTTTGCTGCATACCCCACTGCACGAATATCAGGACTGTATATAATTGGAACAGATTCTTTGGACCACTTACTTTCAAAAGATTTGTTGGAAATAAGAGTATATAAACTTCAAGAATCTGCCAATACTCTTAACTCTTTTTCATCAAGTGAGATATTACAATGTGGTTTTACTAGTTTATCAGTACTTTCCATTTTCACATTATGGGAACTTAACTCATCAGTTCTCTCTGTTTCAACTTCCTTTTGATCTCCCTCAACCAACAGTAAAACATCATCAACATATTCACAAATTTCTTCCACTTCTTGAACTTTGTTTCTTCCAATCCCTTTTGTACGGCACATTTTAGAAAACTGTCCCCTTTTCCCACAACTTCTACACAATGTTCCTCTAGCCATACAATTGAGACTGGTAGCTATACGCCCTGGGGCGCCACATCTAAAGCATTTAATTTCCCTAGATTGATAATTTACATTTTCAAGTTGGGGTTGAGCCTTTTTAACATCTACATTTAATTTTGCTTCTGTTTTCTTCTCGTATTTTTTTTCAATAACTTCAATCTTTTCTTGTTTCGAATTATTAACAGAACTTTCTATTTCTTTTATCCACATGTCTGTATGTTCCATTCCTTTAGCACTTTGTATCATTTCATCCAAAGTATATTCTTTTGTCAACAACTTTTCCTTTATCCTTTTGTTGTTAGTACATCGTACTATTTGATCTCTTATTAAAGAATCGTTTAATTGTTCAAATTTACATGACACAGCTAATCCTCTTAAAGTTGATAGGTAGGATTTAATGTCTTCACCCTCCTTTTGGTTTCTAGTAAAAAATGTATGACGTTCAAGTACAACATTTCTTTTGGGTGTGAAGTGTAGTTCTAACATTTGTAATGACATATCATAAATGTTAGAAGGTTGTCCATCACCCATTCCCAAAGAGATTTCTGGTATTTCTTCATATATTCTTCTTCCTTTAACTCCTAAATGATGTAAGAGGATCGCTTGGCATTTAACTGGACCATACTTATCTCCTCCAATGGCTAACAAATAGGTTATAAATAATTTTTTCCATTGTAACCAGGGTATGGATGGTTCTCCTGGTGATGTTAAAAAAGGTGGTGGAGATTGACATAGATTGATCTGACATGGTACCTATAAGGGAGAGAGAAAAATAAAAATCTAAAATAAAATGTTTAAATAATTAGTTAAAATAATGAAAAGTAAAGTCTGTGCCTTAAATCTTTGTATTATATCTTCTTTAGTCTGTTTATAGTTTCTATAGTTTATAGTTTTAGTCCTTTTTCAGTGTTATTTTCTTAGCACAGGAAATAGATAGCCAGGTCTAGTATGGAACATCGAGGTAATGATCATTAAAATATGCCAAGGTATGAATAATATATACAGTGATAATTATTCTTTCTGTTTGTGAAGCACAATACAGCTGGATTTATTTGCTTTCACATTAATTATTTACTCGAAGAATTTCCTTTGAGAGTTTCACTTCTGATGACGCATTGAAACCTCCAGGCATCCTAGCGGAGAATCAGCGTGTTTCTCCACATTGTTAGTTTTTGTCACGCTGCGCAATGTAATGTCCTCGGAACACAGAGATCGGTCAAAGTCAAAGTGCCCAGAATCACTTGGAAACGTGAACGAGCTGAAACCAAGGCCTTCCTTTGCTCTACAAGTGTGCCATCTAGTGGATTTTCAAAGAACTTCCTTTCTTATATGCGCTTGACAATTGTTGTACGATTCAAAAATGTAGCACTAAAACTCCTCGCGTGTTAGCAGTGCATGTTTGTTTGTTTTCATTACGCGATCAACTTCATATTTGTATATCGCATTCGTGTTGCTAGGTGACCTCGCGCACGTGGAGGGTTCGCGCATGGAGAATGTTGACGCTTGAACAGGCAGTGCGAGCTTGAGATTAGTGCTTGAAGATTAGTTTTAAAAACGTATTATCCGCTAATAAAAGTTACAGTCTTTACCACATTGATGAACAAGAAAATGGTAAAAATAATATGTTGCGGTAAAAGTCAAATAATAAGACTTTGTACTCACAAAGTCTTTTAAGATCTTGATTTGGCCTTAATCTTTTGTTTTCAATCCAATGGTGAGATGCTGATTCCCTCCCCTTGCGCAGGCTCCCGTCGCCATGTAAAGAAGAGCCTTCATAGGTTTCTTGTATTTTCTTATGGTTTATTGATAAACAGCATCACAGCAGAGAACAGCCTCCTTACATCAATTGCTCTCTTCACAACTATTCCTCATAGAATCTTCCCTTACTCTCATTCTACACGTATCTAAGTAACAAGATCTAAGACATACTAAAATGGAGATCTCTACATTATGACAGAGCATTCTCAGGTGCTGCACAGAGAATATAGAATTCACTACCTCCAGGCATAAGAAGGTTACCAAACCACGCAAGATTCAAGAAAGAAACCAAGACCTTTCTAATGAACAAATACCTACCGTAACCATGACACAACTACCACATAAGGCTCGCCTAAATCGGCTAGCTTAAAGTCACAAGTGCTTTTTGCGAATAACTTATTTCATTTGTTCATAACAGGTTCTTGTTTCCACTGATGATAGGGTTCCTCTAGTCTCACACTCTGTAAATATGCTAAAATATATATCAAGAAAAGGGGCTGTTACAACTTTGAATTGTACCGTAATATGTCGATCACTATACAGAATATTGTTTCCCCTGACGACATGGTTCCTCTAGTCTTACTTACTGTCAATGTGTTATAGTATTTATCAAGAGAAGTGGCTGTGACAGTTTTGAATTGTACTTTAATATGTCAATTGCTATACAGAATATTGCACTGAAAATGTTATCATGTCCTGTACTGTGATGTGTTCTGATACCCTACAGGGTCTAGTTCGCACTATACAAAACACTGAATAAATAAATAAATAAATAAAACATCCACAATCCTTGTCAGGGTGTGTTGGACTTGGCCCTTTTTGCAGGGTCATCCCTTAACTTTTTGCCTTCCTCCTGTATTTTCTCTGACCTGTTTTTGTTGGTTTTATGACTCTGGGCACTTTAGCACTGATGATCAGTGCTAAAGTGCATATGCTCTCCCTATTGTAAAGTATTGTATTGGATTAGTGACTCCATGATTGGTTTATTTAAATTTACTTGTGTTGGACTTGGCCCTTTTTTGCAGGGTCATCCCTGAACTTTCTGCCTTCCTCCTATATTTTTTCTAACCGGTTGTTGGCTGTTTTATGACTCTGGGCACTTTACCACTGCTTACCAGTGCTAAAGTGCATATGCTCTCCCTATTGTAAATTGATGTATGAATTTGTGATTCCATGATTGGTTGGTTTGGTTTACCTGTCAGACCCTGTGTACAGTGCACAAGGAGTGCCCAGGGCTTGTAAATCCAAATGCTGCTGGTGGGCTTGCAGCACTGGTTGTGCCACCCACAGAAGCAGCCTGTAAAAATGTGTCTAAGGTCTGCCATTGCAGAGCCTGCGTGCAGTCTGGTACTGTCATACTGACTGGGCAATTGCACCCACTTGCCAGTCCTTAAACCTTCCCTTTTCTTCATATCAGACACCCCTATGGTAGGCCAAAGGGCAGGGTGCATTGTAAGTATAAGGTAGGACATGCCTTGGTGTGTGTGGCATGTTCTAATAGTGAATTACAGCCATTTTAGTTTTTCACTATTGCAAGGCTACCTGTTCTCCATAGGCAAGAATGGGCAGTTTGATTATTACATCTTATAATCCTAACTGACTCAGGGAACATGGTAAAAATTCGAATTTAGTATGCCTGAACTCAGAATGATAAAATACATCTTTTAGTGAAATTGGTTTTAACATTCTGTGTTTGAAACTGCCACTTTTAGAAAGTAGGTATTTTCTTGTCTAACCATCCAAACTTGCCTCTGCTAGGCTGTGTATTCCTTGTCTGGAGTTTGAGTGACAGGGGCTGGGGAGTTCCAGGGGGCTGGGGAATTCCCGGAGACAGGGTGAGTCAGCACAGGGCTGAATAGAGAGATCTCCATGTAAATAGGTGGGAGGATTTGCACCTGGGACCTGAATAGGGCTGTGCTTTCCCTACACAATGCTGGCTCCACCTCCTGTGGTGCATCTGATGTCTCTGCCCTGCACTGTGAAAGGAAAGAAGGAGTCATGTCAAGAAAGTGCTCCAGGACTGACCGGAACTGGTTTGCACTAGGCAAAGGCCTCTCTGCCTTCAGAGAACAAAGAGAAACTGTGTATAAAAAGGGGACCCAGACCCCTGAACCGGCTTAGATCACTTTGGGAAACAAGAAGAAACCTTTGCTGAGGAGAGGAACCAAGAAGAAACTCAGGAGAGACTATCCCTGAAACTGGGGGATTGGTCTGCAGGGGTTGCCTACTGCCAAAGAGAGGAGAAAGGAACTTTGTGTGTACTTTTGCTCAACTTGTGAAGGATCTCCAAGGGCTTGGAAAAGAGCTTGCCTCCTTCTGAATTCTCAGGGACAACAGACTTCAAGCACCAGCTCCCCAGAGTTCTTTGGAAGTGTCTACTGCTGATTTGGGCATTCTGAGGGACTGCGTGTCGCAAGGAGCTGGAAGCGCGACTCACGGAGAAGAAGCGTGTCGATGTTGCAGCCGCTGCCGCTGCCGTCGCATCACTGAACAAGGGTGTCACCGCTGTAGCTGTCGCATTGCACCGCATCACGAGAAGCGCCCGCAACACCGACGAAGCGTGTCACCATCGCAGCCATTGTAGCTGATGCATTGCACCGCATCACGAGAAGAGTCTCGCATCGAGGAAGAAGCGTGTCGCCGTCGCAGCCGCTGCCGTCGCATCTTGGATGACGCCGCTGTAGCTGTCGCATTGCACTGCATCAAGAAAAGTGCCTCGTATCCACAGAGAAGAGCGCTGCCATCGGAGCTGCTGCCGTCGCATCTCTGAACAAGGGTGTCGCCGCTGTAACTGTCGCATCGAGCGGAAGGGTCTCGCATTGCTGGAGAAGAGTGTCGCCGCCAAAGCCGCTGTCGTCACATCACTGGACAAGTGTGCCGCCGCTTTAGCTGATGCATCGAGCTGAGATCTCACGCAACATCAGAGAAGCGAGCCACATCGGGAAGATCTTTACGTCTTTATTTCTTTGCACCAAACTTTCATCGCATCAACATCGTTGCAACACTTTCGTTGCCCTGCGTGTCACATCTAAAGGTACATTGACTTAAAGTGTAGCATTTAAGAACTAAAGAGAACTAAGCTAAAAATACCATTTAAAGTAACAGTATTGTGGATTTTTGTCGTTTATAGTTTGATTATAACACCTTATAACTCTAACCGACCCAGGGCACATGGTAGAAACTCGAATTTAGTATGTCTGAACTCAGAATGATAAAATAAATCTTTTAGTGAAGTTGATTTTAACATTCTGGGGCCGATTCCGATCTCGCTCGGAAGGGCTCCGAACGCGATCCGGCCAGACAAAGTACGAGCCGTACGCATGTTTTCCGTCTGACTCATACAGCTGTACGAGCGAGCAAGTACGATGCGAGCAACGCGAAATTCGCTGACCGAATTGTTTCCGGGCCCGAACCGCTCCGTACACCTCGTCCGTAAGCAAACCGTTCCGTGCAATAGAGGCGATTTATGACTGAGCCAGTACGATGCACGATTCGGACATCCGGATCGAGCCGGAGCCTCCGACACGTAAACACTCCGGGAAGCGGTCTTCGGAGGTCTGCGCCGGACCCCTCATTCACCCACAGCCTTACGAGTCCTTACAGGGGGGGACCCAAGGTGCCCCTCTACACATGCATGTACAGTGCGGATGGCACCAACGCGTACACACTACAGGGGCGCCCTTGTTCGCAACGTACTCATTCAGTCAATGGCAGCCCGTGTACGCATCGCACGATCGGCTCCCATTGACTTCAATGGGAGTGCGAGCAACCTGAGTCCATTAGCATACGGCTGCATCGTACTCGCCCGGTCGGACTCCAGGGGCACAGCTCGGTTGGAAAACCCTCCGGATCCGACTCGGACGGAGGGCTCTCCCAACGAGATCGGAATCGGCCCCTAAGTGTTTGAAAATACCACTTTTAGAAAGTAGGTATTTTCTTACTTAACCATCCAGTCCACCTCTGCTAGCTTGTGTATTGTGTGTCTGGTTTTGTGAGTGACAGGGACTGGGGGATTCCAGGAGACAGGGTGAGTCAGCACAGGGCTGAATAGACCTATCTGCATGTAGAGTGGAGGGAGGAGTAGCACCTGGGTCTGAATAGGGCTGTGCCTGCCTTTCACAATGCTGGCTCCACCCCCTGTGGTGCGTCTGATATCCCTGGCCCACACTGTCAAAGGAAAGAAGGAGTCCTGTAAACAAAGTGCTCCAACACTGCACAGAACTGGTTTGGACTAGGTACAGGCCCCTCTGCCTTCAGAGGACAAAAGATTTAGTAGTATAAATATGTGGACCCCGACCCTAAGACTTGACATCACTTTTGGAACAACAAGACGATCCTCTGCCAAGGAGAAGCACCAAAGGAAGCTGTAGGAGTTGGACTGCCGCCTGCCAGTGTGCTGTGTTGCTGGGTTGGCCAACAATAGTGTCTTCAGTGCTAAGGCGAGGAGAAGGAACTTTTAAAGAACTTTCAACATCTTGCAGAATATTACTCCAAGGGCTTGATTTGAGCTTGCCTCCTGACCGAAGTCTCAGTGATACCAGACTTAACCCCTTCTGTTTGCCTGCATCTGGAACTTGCTGGTCTAGCTGCTACAGAAGGAATTTTGCAACACCGACGCCTGCGAGTGACTCCGTCTTCTGCATCGAAGCCGTGAGTGCTGCTCCGACTTGCAACGTAGACCCGACGACGGCCACCGTGCCACATCGACGCCAGCGAACGACATCGTAAGCCTGCCATAGCCGTGAGCGCTGATCCGACTTGCAACGCCGGCCGACACCTGCTGCTGTGCCGCATCGACTCCGAAGCCAACATCATCGCAGAGCCGATCGTCGACGTGGGTGGTCAAGAATCCATCAACATCGTGACATCGTACGGAACCATGGTTTCGGCGCCATCGTGACGTCACCTCCTCTCCGGTTAGGAACCGACGCCTCTCCTGCCTGCGCAAGCATCCATGTCCCGACGCATCATCTCCCCCGAAGCAAGGAACTGACGCCGCAACGCGCCAACTACGCCACACCTCCCCGATGCCATGAGCTGTCTTTGTTCTCGCTTTTCCAAGGTATTGTTCTTTGGGAGTCTGTTTTGACTACGGGCCCGATGCCGCACACCTCGCGGTCAGCGCCGTTCTTTGGGATTTCTTTGACCTTGACGTCGTGATAACTCCAGTTGGGGTTATCTGTTGCTAAAGACTGCTTTTAAGTTAATAACCTATTTTTGAACTATTTCTACCATCTGGAAGAATTATTATTGATTACAGTATTGTGGATTTTTGTCGTTTATGGTCTTGTGATAAGTCTATATAAAGAATACTTATTTTTATAATACAACCTGTGTGGTGTTCATCTGTAGTGTTGTCACTGTATTACTGTATGTGTTCACAAATGCTTTACACACTGCCTCTGAGATAAGCCTGTCTGCTCGTGCCAAGCTACCCAGGGGGTGAACAGGGATTATCCAGTAGTGTAATCCCCTTTCCCTGACTTAGAACCAAGGGTCCCTATTTGGTCAAAGGTACCTACCTCTGCCAACTAGAGACACCCAGTTCTAACATTGGTGCTCAGCGGTGAGGATTTGGACTTGCATTTGTGACTCATATACAGTGATTGGTGTTCACTACTAGTGAGTGCAGACCAAACGCGACCACATACTTTTTTGGTAGAATTATTTTCCCTTGGACTGTTATTTTTCCTGAGAACTGCCAATTCTTACTGCCATAAGTAGACCAGCATCTGTTGCATCTATGGATCTAGACTTTGAGGAAGAGAGGTTGGAAGCCTACACTTTGAAACAGCTCAAGCATTTCTGCAAGAAATTGAAAGTTGCTACACCAGGCATTTCCAAAAAGGATGTTTACCAAAAGGAGCTGAGGGCCTGGGTAGAAGCAAGAAATGCCCCTGAGTTGGTGGTGGAGCCAGCTGGGGGGCAACTGGATAGGCCACAGTTTCCCACCAGGGTAGGGGTCCCGTCCCCACCTGGCCGTAGTATCTCTTCCAAAGACCTGTCCCCAAGAGAGCTGGAAGGCAGGGTGAGAAATAGGGCGCACAAGCTGGAGATGGCTAAGCTTAAGATGGAGACTCAGAGGGAAATAGAGAATAAGAAGTTGTCCTTGGAGAGAATGAGAACGGAGCATGAGTTGAGAATGAGGTAGCTTGATTTGGAGCTAGAGAGGCTCGAGGCCATGAGTATCTCAGCTCAGCAACAAGCAATGTATGTAGCTCAGAGAGTGAGCTTTGCTGAGTTAGAGGTGGAATCCAGCTCAGATGGTGGCAGCAACATTGAATTTTCTAGTGCCTAGGGGATAGTACACACACCTAGAGATGTGGTGCCTTACTTAGAGGGGGTTAACATACACCAGGAGGTTCAAGGATCTGAGGTAGCTCCAGTGGTGCGCAGTGTCCCGGAAGTAGATTGGTTCACTGGCGCAGGGGTTCATGTTCCTAGTGTTGGGAGAGATACTCCACTGACTCTAGATGAGAGGAGCAGGGAGAGGGGCTCCCCCATGGTGGAAGTACTGGTGTGTGAATGTGGAGACCGTCCAGAAGAGTATGGGTTGAATGACAGAGACAGTCAGATACTGTCTTGCCAATCTCAGGAGAGTGGTGTGGAGTACGTGTGCAAGGCACTGGATGGTGAGGTGAAGGATAGTTTGGTTAACCCTTGTAGGGGGCTGTGTGATCCAATTGTAGGAGAGCATATTGGAAGTCCCTGTTTTCCAGAGCTATGCCAACACCTGTTGGAGAGTGAGTTCTCTGACTCCAGGGAGCTCACATTGGAGGCAGCCATTTTGGTGGATTCCAGAGCGTCTGGAGAGGAATTGGGGAGTGACCCTAAGGGGAGTGGCTTCGATATCGTCCAACCCAGAGTGGGGGAAGTGGTTCAGAGCAGCCCAGCTAGGTCCCGTTGTAGTGAGAGGCGTGTAGGGCCTCACGTCCTGCCTTTAAGGGGAAGGAGTGAGAATGGGTTATGTCCCGATAGTGCCCAGCCTCAGTCTCAGAGCCTGGATGGTTCTTTAAGGGAACACCAGGGGGTGAGCCTAGACTGTCCTGATGGGCCGCCCGTTGAAGGGGATCCCCTAGCGTCTAGTGAACTGGGAGTGTCTGTAAGCAGGCCTCCATCAGTTCTGGTGTCTGGCAGTGCCACTCCTAAGTGGAGAGCGCAGAAGTCCAGAGTGAGGGGTGAGAGGGGGAAAGAGTCCACAGTGGAAGAACCAGTGGGTCAGAGGCCAGCCAGAAGGACTGAGTCACCGATGAATGACCATGGTGACACCACTTCTGTCCTGGGGGATCTTCACGCGCTGTCAGATGGACAGGGGTCGGGAGATCTGCGCCAGGCAGACTGTCACGCGACATATGAGTTGTGCGTCACCTTCGGGGGGGCATGTGTGCTCCCAATGAAGTCCTGGTGCGCCAGGCAAGTGTTCTACCGCAGGGGTTGGTCCCTGGGTTGGGAAGCCAGGTTCAGGTGTTGGCTGACCTGGAGGGTGGGACAACTGTAAACAGTGTCCTGACCGGTTTGTCTTCTGAGGGTACCGCTCCTGATGGGAGGGTGCAGTACTCTGGAAGGGGGTGCAGAGGGAGGGAGTCCTCACCGCTGACCCCAGTTCAACTGGAGGGTTTAGACCCTAGGTTGGAGGGCCAGGTTCAGGGTGTCCCCTCTGACCTGCAAGCCCAGTTGCAGGATAGAACCCCTGAACTGGTGGGCGAATTGTGCAGGACACCTGCCACAGGCACCCTGACAATTCTGGAAGGGGTACCACTCCAAGTGGGAGGGTGCAGAGGCCCGAGGAAGAGTAGGACCGGGGTGGGAAAGCCCACCCCAGTCTCCTGTCCAGCCGACGGGTATAGGCCCGCAGCTGGTGGGTCCGTGTCAGGATGTCCTACCTGACCTGACAGGAGGGAGAGTGGACAAAGGGTGCCAAGCACCTGGGACTACTGCCCCCCACTCTCTGACGCCACAGAGGTTTGAGAGCCCTGAGAGGCGTAAGGCCTGGGTCTCATCACTGACCATTGTCAATGGCCACTGTGGCTTGCTGTCTGTCTGTTGGGACACACCTGTAAGCAAGCTAAGGTTAGGTGTTGCACAGGCGGTGTCCACAGGTGAGGAGAAGGGTTCCCCATGGATTAGCTTGGTGGGCCCTGAGAGTATGGACAGAGGGATCCAAATGGGTTCTGATTGGCGTAGAACCGGAATATGCCCTGCACTTGCGGGCCAGGGTCCATGTTCTATCGCCCAAAGCAGGGAATCCCATTGAGGTAGTGATTGGTCTACACTGCGTTTTGGCTGGAAGGAGGTTGTGTTAAATGTAGCTCTTTTTGCAGGGTCATCCCTGAACTTTTTGCTTTCCTCCTGTATTTTCTCTGACCTATTTTCGTTGGTGTTATGACTCTGGGCACTTTACCACTGCTGATCAGTGCTAAAGTGCATATGATCTCCCTTTTGTAAATTATTGTATTCGATTAGTGACTCCATGATTGGTTTATTTGATTTACTTTTCAGACCCTAGTACGGTGCATCATGTGTGACCAGGGCATGTAAATCAAATGCTGCTGGTGGGATTGCAGCACTGGTTGTGCCACAGACAGACGCAGCTTGTAAAGTGTGTCTCAGGCCTGCCATTGCAGAGCCTGTGTGCGTCTAGTACTGCCATGCTGACTTGGTAAAGTGCACCCACTTGCCAGTCCCTAAACCTTCCCTTTTCTTCATATCAGGCACCCCTAAGGTAGGACCAAGGGCAGGGTACATTGTAAGTATAAGGTAGGACATGCCCTGGTGTGTGTGGCATATCCTAATAGTGAATTACAGCCATATTCGTTATTCACTATTGCAAGGCTACCAGTCCCCATAGGCCAGAATGAGCAGTTTGATTATAACACCTTATAATCCTAAATGACCCAGGGAACATGGTAGAAAATCGAGTTTAGTATGCCTGAACTCAGAATGATAAAATACATCTTTTAGTGAAGTTGGTTTTAACATTCTGTGTTTGAAAATACCACTTTTAGAAAGTAGGTATTTTCTTACCTAAACATCCAGTCTGCCTCTGCTAGCTTGTGTATTGTGTTTCTGGTTTTGTGAGTGACAGGGACTGGGGGATTCCAGGAGACAGGGCGAGTCAGCACAGGGCTGAATAGACCTATCTGCATGTAGAGTGGAGGGAGGAGTAGCACCTGGGTCTGAATAGGGCTGTGCCTGCCTTTCAAAATGCTGGCTCCACCTCCTGTGGTGCCTCTGATGTCCCTGGCCCACACTGTCAAAGGGAAGAAGGAGTTCTGTAAACAAAGTGCTCCAGGACTGCACATAAATGGTTTGGACTATGTACAGGCCCCTCTGCCTTCGGAGGACAAAAGGTTAAGAGGTCGATTCCGATTCTGGCCTCAAATCGTACCGACCGACACGGACCCGGACCGGAGACTGACCGACACGGACCAGTGCCGTATGACCCATGCAGTACGATGAAATGCGTGTGAATTACAACCGACACGTACAGAATACAAGCCGTACGACCGAGCCGTAGGGAAAATAGTGATCCTGCTGGAAAACCGACGCGAGTTTCACCGACCGACACGAACCCGGAATGAACCCGACCGACACGTTCCCGCGATGTCCGAACCGTGTAGTACGATGCAATGCGTGTAAAACCAGACCGACTCGCACGGCGATCAAGCCGCACGACCGGTACGCATAGAAAACCGGGTCCACAAGTAATAGAGATCTCCGCGACCGACGCGTATGAAACACAGAAGATAGTCAGTGTGAACGAGGTAGAGAAGCCCGCACGAGCCAACATCAGCGTCCGTTTCCGTCAAAAGAACGTCTCCTTCATGCCTACAAAACCCAAAGGAAAAAAGACAAAAAAAGGACCAAACAAGCAATGACAAAGCCAATAAATATCAAATAAAAAAATCTGGGACAAAGACACACCCACAACTCCAACTATATAAAGGACTTCAATCACTGCCATGATCCCTTGCAAATAGCAGACACAGCCAGCAGCAAACACCATCACATAGCAACCACAGACACACTCACAACTCACCCATCACACAACTCACACACCATCAGCACCTCAACAAAAGCACACACACAGACAGCTAGCAAAACCAACACTAACCCACCCTCACTTGCACCCTCACACACACATCACTCACCACCACCACCCATCACCATGCCCCCAAAGAAGAATCCAAAGTTCACAGTTAGTGAGTTAGAAGTGCTGGTAGACGAGATCATCAGAGTAGAGCCACATTTGTTTGGTACATTGGTCCAAAGGATCCCCATGTCACAGAAAACCAAGATGTGGGCGAGGATTGTGGACAAGGTGAAGCACCAGCAAAGCGCACAAAGGACGATATCCAGAACAGGTGGTATGATGTGCCCAGGAGGGTCAAGAAACTCATTGAAAAAGATCACGCCCTGAGTCAGTGTACCGGCGGTGGCCTTCCTGCCAAACCAGTCTACTTCAGGACCTAGGAGGAGAAGGTGCGGGACATCCTACCACCAGAGAGCGTCCATGGTCTAACAGACATACCAGAGCCTGGTGAGTACACAAACAACATACCCAATATTGTGTGACAAGGGGACAGTGAAACTATGCACCGTAAGCAAAGCCACAGTAACCAATAGATAATCATCCCAAGATGTGTATGCTAGTCAGACAAACACAATACCTGCCATCTCATAGTGACTTGGAACTGTGTCATGACATGTACCAACCTACAAACAAATAGAGCAAGTCAGTGGCACAAAGCAAAATAAACACTGCCAGACAGTTTGCCACCACAAACACACTACCTCACAGTGCAGCTGACTGACAGGAAGGAATAGTGGGGAAGCAGGTGAAGTGAGTGTATTCAAAAGCATGATGGGGTTTGTAGTCACAGATAATGCTCCCCCTCCTGATTGGCCCATCAACACCTCTCTGAACCATGCCCACATCACAAGGAGTGGAAAATGACTGACAAGATGGCTGACACTGGGTCCTGCTGTGGGGCGCACAAGGCCCTGGTAGGGGTTGTGTGTAAATCAGAAGCAGGACACCACTGACTGACATCCTGAAAGACAATTTGCACGCCCTCCAATGGAAGCACGTTTCATAGTGGGATGTCTGGCCAGGTGGGAAGGAGGACTGACAGCTCTGACACTACTTACCAGCATGTGGAGACACCTCCCCCCAACACACACTCCACACAACTCACCGGGTAGAATGCATTGACCCACACCTCAGTGAAATATCAGCAAAAGATGCCCCGTACTGGGTGCTGCTGTGTGAAGAACAGGGGCTCTCTTTGGACTGGTAGCCAAGCAAACACCAGGATTTCACAGTCAGTCATCTTGCCATTGCTGTCACACTCCCTCACAGGGAAGAAGAGTCAAGAGGGAGGAAGTATGGGCATGTTGGGAAGGGGGGTGTAGCGAAGACCATGATGGGAGTTGCAGTCACAGTCAATCCACACCCACCCACATGGCCCAGCAAGCTCACACTGAACCATGTTCGCCTCACAGGGAGTGGGAATGGACTGACAAGATGTCTGACACGGGGCTCTGTTGTGGGAAGCACAAGGCCCTGCTGGGAACTGGGAAACAACAAACACCAGGACTTCACAGTCAGCCATCTTGCCATTGCTGTCACACCCCCTCACAGGGAAGCAGAGACAAGAGGGAGGAAGTATGGGCATGCTGGGAAGGGGGGTGTAGCCAATAGCATGATGGGAGTTGCAGTCAAAGACAATCCACACCCACCCACATGGCCCAGCAAGCTCACACTGAACCATGCTCGCCTCACAGGGAGTGGGAAGGGACTGTCAAGATGTCTGACACTGGGCCTGAGAAATGATGTGGCTGACAATCACACATCTGGTTGCACACACAGCCATTACAACCATATGTTCTAAATCATTGTCTGGGGATGCAGTGTCAAGGGGTGCCCCCTGGCCGGGAAGGGGAGGTGTATCTTGCAGATTACCAATGTGGAGAGCCATATATATGGTACATTGTACAAAACACACAGGAATTCACATATACATCATTGACAGGGGACATCTGACAGTGAATGGAATGGACACACCAATATAGCCGACACCAGAGCATGGTCACATTCACACTCGGTGCTGTTGTGAGCTGCATTCCACCCCTACATTGTGCTGAAACATAGGCATCCTTCACACTACACGCCACTCACTGACATAGACACTGTAGACACAAGGTCAAACATGGATGGAGCATTGGAGGAGACATGCTACTCACAGCAGCCAAACTGCAACACACACACCACCGGCCCTCACTGTCATGAACATTGAAAAGCCAGAGTACTACCTTGCCCAATCCAAGTCAATATGTGGAACATTGACAAGTCAAATCACATATGCACGTACAAAACTCAGCACTAGAATCATTAACGATGGTGACATCATCACTTGTATGAAATAAGATAGGAACTAGGAACACTGGAAGCAAACACTTCCTCCAAAGAGATCACAGGCATACCAGACTGTGACCATGTCATACCAATACACCAATGTGGCACACAAAGACTAGCAAACTCTGCTACCACACATGCCCCAATAGTACAACATACCCCCAGTGGAATAGCACGTATGTCCTTGTTAAAGCTCACATATGTACAGGGATGACACACCTGTGTCAGAAACGTGATGGCCCTTGAGTAGCAATGGTCATGTACAGACAAATCTATCCATGAGCTGGGCATGCACACACTTCGACATGCACATTGAAATGTTTCTTCATGGCTGGGCAATGTGCAACAACAATATCAAACTCTGTCCGTGACAAGCCGGAAAAAAGCAATGTACAGGCAGGGATCCGTTCGTACAGTAGAATATGTCATATTTGTGAACCATTGATGCCTGTAGAAACATAACTTAAATTTTGTGTCTATTCCAAACACAGGTGGTGCTGTGGACCCAGCACCAAATGAAGAGGATTCCCAGTCCCAGACTCTGGTGGACACTGAGCTCTCTGGTTTGACTCTGTCTCTGTCCTCTTCGGATGACGACGACCAACCTGGCCCCTCCGGTGTGAGTCATCATGCAGCACCAGCAGCATCAACATCTGCAACCCCTGTACCCACACCTCCAGCATCTGGAAACCGACAGGGCACCCCCGCCAACACGGACAGACCAAGGCCACTGAACACCCACAGCACAGGGACACAGGACCCCCCGGAAACTACAGCAAACACCACCGGCAACACCACCCAAGGGGTCCCAGTGTCACATGTGCGTCCCTCCACTGGTCCTGCCCATGTGGATAGGGATGCTGGGAGGGGTGGGAGGCAGAGGGTGCGCCTTGCAGAGGGGTCTGGACTGCATGATGACCCCCAACTGGCACGCATCATAGATGCGTACCAGGTTAGCACCGGAGGATTTGGCCAGGTAGTGGAGATCCTCAAGGACATACAACAGGAGCAGGTTGCCCACCAATCCCGCATGGAGGCAAAGTAGGATGCCCTTACTGCGGTGCATCGGGACATACTCCAATGCCTCCGCCAGATCAGCACAAACCTGTCCACACCTCCCTGTGTGGCCACAACATCTGTTGCAACACCATCTGCCAGCGCCACAGGGAGGGAGGAGGACTCTGGTGGAGAGTCCCCTGCACCGCAGAGGCCTGCACCTGAGGATCCCCCCCCCCCAAGAAGAAGAGGGGTCGTCCGAAGAAGGACATGTGAAAGGCAGATGCTCCAGCACATCCCCCAGGGCCCCTAAACCTGTTCTGGACAATGTTCTTTGTGCGCAACCCATTCACCTTGTTCAATCGCACACAACTCGCCCACATGACATGGAGGGTTCATGTTGGTCCAATGTAGCAGATGACTGTGGACTTTACTCTGGACATTTCATCTACCAGCACTTCCAACTCTATTGTGAACTTTGGATTCCAAACCCAATGTACAGCACCCACCATCCTGTGCACTTTCCTCACACGTGTTCGAAAATAAACTCACCAGTACACCATACTTGCCTCTGTTGTGATTCCAACTTGTCATGTGTCATGGAGATGTCGATCTGCTACACAACACAGTGCATGCCAAATACTGTAACAATGTGACCAACGTTAGGTGAGTCATGGTGATGTGGCACATGTGAGGGAGACACACCACTATGGCAACACAACACATAATCGCCATGGCCATGTTACTCATCCCACACAATGATGTTGACCTGAAACACATAGGTATGCACAAACACAACACCTATCCACAGTCATTGGTAACAAGTCCACAGGTGAGGTAAGCAAATGTCACTCAGATGTGGGAAGACAGACAACTCACCTAACAAAGCATAGCACAGGTTCATTACACATCAGCAACATGTTTATTCTAAAATAGTTGCAAGGCAATTGTACATTACGGTGGACACACGGTCACAGAGTATCAAAATTGTAGTCTGGTGTGTGTGGCACATCACTTGATGTCAATTGACTACTCCCACACTGGTGTCGGATTCTGGGTGTTGGGGGTCAGTGTTGACCAAACTACAGGCAAATTACCCTGGGAAGGACAGACACAAGACATAGTCAAAAGCACAGCAGAACAGGAGAGAAATGCAATACACATGAGCAAAACATGTCACAAGAAACCTACACAGAAACAAGTTAGCAGTACTACCCTATTGTGGAGTACACACCACCTGAATTGACACATCACTGCACGCATCCAGTCAAGTGGCACACAGACACACTCAGACAGCAACAGAGCAGCCACAACACATTCCAGTCTAACTCCATACATTGACATAACAACCCTGGAAACTCACATTCAGGTGAAGAAGTTGTTGATGAGCTGTGAGCGGACGTCACCCTCATCCTCATCATCACTGGCATCGTGGCCCAGGCCGGGATCCTCCACAGGTGGCGGAGGTTGGTCATCGTCATCCTGGATGAGAGGCACCTTCTTCCGCACTGCCATGTTGTGTAGCATGCAGCATACAAGGATAATTTTGCACACCTTTGCAGGCTCATATGGGAGGGCCCCTCCAGTCTTGTCCAGGCAGCGAAAGTGGCTTTTCAGGAGCCCGAATGTCCGCTCAATCACCGTCCTGCCTCGACCATGTGCCTCATTGTAGCGCATCTCGGCTGGTGTCACAGGGTTCCTAAGGGGTGTCAGCAACCACGGCATGTTGGGGTATCCGGAGTCACCTACACACAAAAAAATGAACAAGTAGCTGAGTTTTGTAGAGTGCGGATTACAACATTGCCAATCACACACAATGATAAACAGTCAGTACACACCGACAAGCCATGCACGCTGATCCGGCATCTGTGACATCAGCGTTGCAATGCGACTACTCTTCATTATGTAGGCATTGTGCACAGAACCAAGGCACCGTGCACACACATGTGTGATACACATGTCTGCAAGACATACCACCAGAGCATTGATGGAGTGGTAGTGTTTCCTGTTCCGGTATGCCTGCTCATGTGCCTGTGGTGGTATCAGGGCCACATGTGGACCATCAATAGATCCGATGACGTTCGGCATCCTCCCCAGTGTATAAAAGGCATCCTTTATTTCAGGGAGTTCAGCTGGGCTAGGGAACTTGATGTACAGGTCAAGGAAATGCAACATCCCCTCCAAGACATTGCGTAGCACACGACTAAACATAGTTTGCGACATCCCACCTGCTGTAGCCACAGTGTACTAGAAGGTACCAGTAGCAAAGAAGTGCAGGGCTGCCATCACCTTCACCTCTGGGGTCAGTGCTGTAGGGTATGTCCAGCCAGGTAGCAGATGTGGCGCCAACTGCTCCGCCAACTCCTCAATCAGTGGCCTGGTGAAGCGGTACCGTCGGATGCAGTCGCGTTCCTGCATGGTTTGAAGGTCTGGAAACGGTCGATGGACAGCTGGTGCCCTGCAGAACAGAGATGAACAAAGGAAGATTGTCGGTTCATCCACCCATGTGGCCATGACAAGGCTCAATATCACATGATACATCATGACATTATACAATGTACTGAGGTGTGTGCTGTTGGGCATGGACAGTAATGTCACCTACATGACCATCACCTCACATCTCAATTCCACATGTCCACATAAGCCCCATGTAGTGCAATGGCCAATCATTGGGCTGTGTCACCCGACCTATGTACTGATGTGACGTTACAAACACACACCACAGTGACAAGTGAGGCCTGATGTCTCCCAGGCATCACAGATCTTTGCCATGCAGATACCAAGGGTCCCTGTATTGCCACATCGACACTGGCATGGACATGGCGTATCACGTACACACCACAAGGCAAGCGTGAGTCCCACAGGTAGTGGCCACTGTTGTCCCTGCAGGCCCTTCATGTGCGTCTCTTAGACACACACACACCATCAAGGTTGCTGCATATACCACATGGATGTGGAGACTGTCTCCCATTGGGCACATTTGATCATCCACATCTGAGACACAACATGCACCTCTGAATTGTGGCTACAGTTCTCACTGTGACGTACATGCCATCACCCCCAGGACTCAGGGTGTATGTGACATGTCCTAAACATATCCAACCTGCAACTGTGTCCGTGACTCATGCCCATTACTGTACATTTGCACATCACAGTGGTAATGTGCACAACACACAAAGGATTTTGCCCCCATGAACACGTGCACAGCCTGGGAGTGGCTGAACAAAAGTGACACACAACAAACCAAATGTTGCCCCCCCCAACACACAGGGAATGCAGCCTTACATGCCATGGGACACTGTGTGGCCAATGCTGTAGTGTGGTAGGTGTGCACATGTGTCCCTGGCAAGTAATTGTGTGTTGAATCCGTCAAATAATCACACCAATGAGGTCCGATACGGGTGACGATGCGTACGCATTGCACGGTTCATGACCGAGCCGTGTGTACGCTTTGCCATTGACTGCAATGAGGTCCGACGCAGGTGACAATGCGTACGCATTGCACGGTTCATGACCAAGCCGTGCGTACGCTTTGCCATTGACTGCAATGAGGTCCGACGTGGGTGACTATCATGCATGTGCGTCGGGAAGGCATGGTCTGAGACACGCGTACGCCTTGGCCATTGAATCGTATGGAGACGGGTGCATGTGTATTTTCAAAATACACGTTGTACAGTCAGTTGACCGAGCCGGGCGCGCCCATTAGCTCTGGACTGTCATGGAGACGGATGCGGATTCAAAACTTGTACGAGTTGTGCGCTGGAAATTCAGTTGGATGCCTACAACAATGTTGCAATTCCTAAGGTTTTATGAAGGTGAAGATTTGAACGATGCGGAAGACGTGTACGAGTCGTACATTTCCATGGATTGGCCAGATTCATAGAATGCAACCATATTGGACCTATCACTGGGGACACATGGCACAGAGTCTGCCTCTGCAGCACAGATATAAGGCTGTCTGGCCCCCAGGGAGCTCACTTGCCTGCCCTACATGCTATTGGACCACATCCCTGCTACCACTGCTGCTATCTTTGCATCCTCTGGCTCCTGCTCTGGCACGCACTCTGGATAGGGCCCCAGCCTTCACTGAGGAGGAGAACAAGGCCCTGCTGGACGGGCTCCTTCCACAGTACAGCAAGCTGTATGGGAAACCAGGGGAGCAGGTGAGTGTGCAGTCCACTGCCTTCCTAATTATGCATGTTGTCTGACTAGCAGTACTAACAGTGTGTACTTTCATCCCCCAAAGTGTGCAGGTACATGTAATGAACAGGTGTTCTTCTGCTAAAGTGCATTTGTGCAATCTTAAACTTCCCAGGCATTGTTAACATGTCAGACATGCAGGTTATTTGTCCTTTCCCATGTTTGCACTACCTGTGTAACTCATTTTCCTTTGTGATGATGACATGTATATCCAAATGTGTGCAGCACAAATATGGGGCATGTGTGTTAATGTACTTTTAACTTTGTCATCCTCACAGGTTGATGCCCACCAGAAGCAGGAGATATGGCTGACCATCGCCCGGGCAGGTAGTTTGGTGGGGGTCCACAAGCGCCGGATCCGCAACTGCCAGAAGAGGTGGCAGGACCTTCGGGGCTGGACCCGAAGGATCGCAAGAGTTCAGCTGAAGCTGTCACCTCCTCGCAGGAGGGGCGGACACCGGACCCTGACCCCCCACATGCTCCGGATCCTGGCGGTGGTCTTCCCGGGCCTGGATAGGCAGCTGAAGGCCAGACAGCAGCAAGGAGGGGGTAAGTCCATGCCTAATCTGTGTACTATTTCTGACATGCTAATTGCAGTCTTTTGGCCTGGTCATACTTTCACATTATGTAGGTCTTGTGGTCCAATACTCAGGTCCCTCAATTGTGTGATGCGCCCTCCTCATCTGTTCCACAGGTGTGGCCCCTACAGTCTGTTGCTTGTGTCACTAGGGCACTGTGTCCCTGCAGTCAGCTATGCTTCAGCTTCCGGACAGCATCTGTTCCTGTGACTCTGTTGTGTGTTTCATGGGTGGTTCAATTGTTTACCCAATGCCTGGGATCTGACATGTGATCTGTGTGTGCCCTTGATATGTGTTACAATTGCTGGTCTGACTCGCCACATGTGGCTGGGGTATTTCAAACAAAACCATGCAGCAGGGGACTCCAATTTGTGGGCCTCAGGAGTATGTATATAAAGTATGTCACACTTGCTTAGCCACATGACTATTGTCCAGGGCCAAACACTGTTTCACGTAGACCTGGGCAGTCATGCCTCCTCAAGGGCATTTAGAAACACTCTGTAATCCCATTCCTGTGTATCAACTTACAGGTTGTGCTTAGTGACATGTGCCTTCAGGTGTCTGCCTCTGTGTCATTATGATGTGGCTTCCTGTTACATACAACTGGGGTGTCCATGATTTTGAGGGTCAGCAGGACATCTGAGATGTGACTGTGAGAGACAAGACCTGTGTGACATATAGGTGTGTGATCATCTGACAGAGCACAATGGTGTATGCAACTGTGTACTTCAGGCAACTGGGTTACATGCACGGCAGACTGTGGTGTGCTAATGTACAGGGAGTTGTGTTTGCAGAGACTCATATGTCCGATTTGCATGATGTGGGGTCTTCTGGGTTCTGGATATGTTGTTTGCAGGGGAAGGGTAAGTGCACTTGTCATCTGCAGAGTTAGCTTTACCCCTGAGCTATGATTGTGACACAGTGCATACTGTTGTTGTCTAGATGCCCTACCCCTGTGACATGAGACAGTGTTGACTGACTGTGAGAAAGTGGCTCTGTATATACTGTTCCCTAATAGGTACAGGGTGTACAGAGTCCACAGTCCCCCAGAGGCTGATAGAGGTCAAAGTTAGGTATGACTTTACTCTCAAAAGTGGTAGCTTGGTCGAGCAGTAAGGCAGTACCAGAGGACAGTGTAAAGCATTTATTGTACACACTCAGTCAGCAAATGGTTTCACACACTCAATAACTGAACTCTAGGCCAATGATTTGTATATATAAAATATATGCTTGTTTTATTTTTAGAACCACAAGGGGATAAAAATATACTTTCTCAGAATGAGAGGTTGAATATAAATACTTTTGTTTCAAGCAATAAATTTGTAAAACAGTCACAGTTGGTTGCAATAAACAATCCTATTTCCTAAACATAACAATGCATTGAGCTCAATGGTAAATTCAGGTTATTTGTAATAAATTACTTTTCAGATTACTTTTGGAATTCCAGGTCTGGATCCTAGAACCAGCCTGGGGTCAGTATTCAGAATCAAGTGAGGAAAGTCGACTTAATAACTGTAAGGATTTTTAGATAATATTTAGCTATTTCAAAAGTTAGCACTTAGAAAATATTTCACAGAAAACATTCAATGGATCTCTATGGCAAGAAATTCAAATTGCAGGTAGAGTACTTTATCGTTACTTTAGTAATCCAGGACTGGGTGCCTAGACCCAGGACTGGGGTCCTTATCAAAAGCAGGTAAGTAATTTCGTTTGCAGAAATGGTACGATTTTAAAAGAATATTTCAAATTTGCAAAAGTAGACACTTAGAAGAAATTTCACAGAAAAGCAGACAATGGTTTCCTATGGGAGAAAAATGAGTTAGAAGTAAGTATAGTTGTGAACACTTTTCAGAGTCAGGGCTGGGCACCAAGATCCAGCACTGGGAGCTCACCTAGGGGCAGGTGAGTAAATTCGTTTTTGTCACTTGGCTGATTTTTGGTGAATTTTTGCAGTTTTGAAAAGTTCACACTTAGAAGATTTTTGAAGAAAAAGCCAGTCAATGTTACCCTATGAGGAAAATGAAGTTAGCGGTTTAAGGGTAAGTACTCGACTGGTAATGTTGAAATTCCGGGCATGGACTCAGGGGTCCCCCAGTGTCAGGTAAGCACAGTTGGTTCACCCTCAGCGGTTTCAGGACGGCCGGGTGCAGAGAGAGTTGGGCCCAATGTTATCCTATGAGGGATAGGGGGGCCTTGGTTGGTGGCTGCTGTCTGGCAAGCCACGCGGCTGTGGGAGCTGGGCTCCTGGTCACTTACTCAGGGCAAGTGGGGAAGTAGGTTAGAGTAGAGAGGGCACTGCCAGGGCCACTCGGGCGGCTGGGTGCAGGGTGCTTTTGAGCCTTAGGGCGCTCAATGGAAATCAATGGGAATGTTCCGGTTTGGAAAGAGGCTGCAGGCTCGGGGACGAGGATGTTTCAGGTGCCACCACCACTTCGAGAGGTAAGTTGGGTAGTTGTAGGTTAGGTGGGTACCCCGGGATTGGGCACAGGGGGTCGCAGGGCGCCGGGTGCAGGGGTGCCTTTTGACGTCGGAAATCTTACCCTCTGGTTGATCGCGGCTGGGGTGGCACTTGGTTCTGAGGCTGCAGGCTTCTTCCGGGATGTCGAGGGGGGTCCTTGGGTGCCGGACTCGGGGTCACAGTCGCCGTGGGGTCGTCCTCAGGGTCTTTGTCCACTCCGGCACTGGCCAGGCTTGGCTGGTGCAGAGTGTGTTGGGTCCGCGGTCCCGGGCTGGTGCCAGGGATAGCAAGTAGGTTTCTTGAGTAGAGCCTCTACTCGTGGGAGTCCCAGGGGCTTAGAGCTAAAGGGTAGCCAGGTCCTCCGGGGTTGGTGAGGTTGCTGGCCACGTGGGATGCCGCGCTGGTGCAGGTTCGAGAGTCGACAGGCCGGTAGGGCTGGGGCCAAAGCAGTTGGTGTCTTCTTCTCTTTTTAGCAGCTGCAGGGCAGGTCTTTGTTCTTCTTGCTCTTCTTGTCGTTTTTCTATCTGGAATCTGGGGAAGGAAGGTTCAGGGGGCCCCTAAATACTAGATTTAGGGGTGTTACAGGTAGGTGAAGGCCAGGGACCAATGGGTCCTTGTCCTGGGGTGGGTACACCCCCTATCCTGCCTCTCTCCTGTGGGAGGGGGGCAGTAGCCTAATCCTGATAGGGTAGGGCCTCCCATCTTCAAGATGGCGAGAGCCCGGAGATGTGCTTCACCTCGCCTCCCCCACCTGAGGGGTGGGGTGGGCAGGCTGGCACATCCCCTGTCCTTGTATGGGGTTTCCGGCCAAGCTTCCCGCCAGAGTGGGGGGTTGCAGTGGCCTGGGGAAACTCCAACTGGCGGCATGCCTTTGAAGCTTCCCTTTGCTCATCCTGGGGGAGGAGATTTCTCACCTCACCCAGGATGTGCATTGTTGCAGGCCCGGGAGAGCAGGGGCTCTCCCACCCAGGGGTCCAGCAACGTGTCTGCTGTGTGGCAGCCTGGGCAGCCTCAGAGCAGACGTGGATTGCAAGTTAGCTGTAAGGGGGCATCTTCTAAGATGCCCTCTGGGGTGCTTAGTACATTAAATCCCACACTGGCATCAGTGTGGGTTCAATGTGCTGAGAAGTTTGATACCAAACTTCCCAGGCTTCAGTGTTGCCAGTATGGTGCTGTGGAGCTCGTGTTTGACAAGCTCTCAGCACCATGTATCCTTAATGACAGCACTGCACTTACAGTGCCCAGGAATGGACCCGGGTACTGTAGGGGCACAGGGCTCCTGCTCCTGTGCCCACACCATAGGCGTAATGCACCCAGCTAGAGGGGTGGCTGGCATATGCCTTGGCAGTGTAGGTGATGGGCATGGTACATAGTGATGTGTGCCATGTCGACTCTTTGTTTTGTCCTGCACCCAGACACTCAGCCTGCAAGGGCAGTGTGTGTGTGTAAGGGTACAGGGCCTCTGAGGGTGGCACAATGAGTGCTGCAGCCCTTAGAGGCCTTCCCTGGTCACAAGGCCCTGGGTACCTAGGGTACCATTTACTAGGGGCTGACATGTGGCTAGGGTTTGCCAATTTGGAGTTTGTGTGGTTTAAGGAAGGAACATAGGCCCTGGGCACCTGATTGGCAGGAACCCAGGGTACACTCAATCGAAGTACATTCAGCAATTTAGCGAAAAGTGGGGGCATACCATGCAAGAAAGATGGCACTTTCTCACACAACCCCCCCCCAAACGAAAGGTGATGAGACTAACCTTGTCCTATGGAGTCTTCATTGTCTAAGTGGAAGAACCTGGAAAGTCCATCTGCATTGGCATGGGCAGTCCCTGGTCTGTGTTCCACTTCAAAGTCCATTCCCTGTAGGGAGATGGACCACCTCAGTAGTTTTGGATTTTCCCCTTTCATCTGCATTAGCCATCTGAGAGGTCTGTGGTCAGTTTGAACTAGGAAGTGAGTGCCAAACAAGTATGGCCTCAGCTTTTTCAGGGACCAAACCACAGCAAAGGCCTCCCTCTCAATGGCACTCCAACGCTGCTCTCTAGGGAGTAGTCTTCTGCTTATAAAAGCAACAGGTTGGTCTTGGCCTTCATCATTGGTCTGGGATAGGACCGCTCCAATCCCTAGCTCAGAGGCATCAGTCTGCACTATGAACTGCTTGGCATAATCTGGAGCTTTTAGAATTGGTGCTGAGCACATTGCTTCTTTTAGGGTGTCAAAAGCCTTTTGACAACTAACTGTCCAGTTAACTTTCTTGGGCATTTTCTTGGAGGTGAGTTCTGTGAGGGGGGTCACAATGGACCCATACCCCTTCACAAACCTCCTGTAGTACCCAGTCAAGCCAAGGAATGCCCTGACTTGGGTCTGGGTTGTTGGAGCTATCCAGTCCATGATGGCCTGGATTTTGGGTTGTAAGGGCTGTACCTGGCCTCCACCTACAAGGTGGCCCAAGTACACCACAGTGCCCTGCCCTATCTGGCATTTGGATGCCTTGATAGTGAGACCTGCACTCTGCAGAGCCTCTAAAACCTTCCCAAGGTGGATCAGGTGATCCTGCCAGGTGGAGCTAAAGACAGCAATATCATCAAGATAAGCTGCACTAAAGGACTCCAACCCAGCCAGGACATGGTTCACCAACCTCTGGAAGGTGGCAGGGGCATTCTTTAACCCAAAGGGCATCACAGTAAACTGATAATGCCCATCAGGGGTGGAGAATGCTGTCTTTTCTTTTGCTCCTGGGGCCATGCCAATCTGCCAGTACCCTGCAGTTAAGTCAAAGGTACTGAGAAATTTGGCAGCCCCCAATTTGTCTATCAGTTCATCTGCTCTTGGGATAGGGTGAGCATCTGTCTTGGTGACAGAGTTGAGCCCTCTATAGTCCACACAGAACCTCATCTCTCTCTTTTCACCCTGTTGATGAGGTTTGGGGACCAGAACCACTGGGCTAGCCCAGGGGCTCTCTGAAGGCTCAATGACCCCTAACTCCAGCATCTTGCTGACCTCAGCTTTGATGCTTTCCTTGACTTGATCTGACTGTCGATAGATTTTGTTCTTGACAGGTGCACTGTCACCAGTGTCCACATCATGGGTACACCAGCTTGTCAGACCAGGGGTCAGGGAAAAGAGGCTAGCATATTGTTGCAAGACTTGCTTGCAGTCAGTCTGCTGTTGGGCAGAGAGGGTGTCTGAGAAAATCACACCATCTACTGACCCATCTTTTGGGCTGTAGGATAGGAGGTCAGGGAGTGGCTCACTCTCTGCTTCCTGTTCTTCATCAGTCACCATCAGCATGGTGATGTCAGCCCTATCATTGTAGAGTTTAAGGCGGTTCACATGGATGACCCTTTTGGGTGTCCTGCTAGTGCCCAGGTCAACTAGATAGGTGACCTCACTCTTTCTCTCTAGGATAGGGTAAGGGCCACTCCATTTGTCTTGGAGAGCCCTTGGTGCCACTGGCTCCAAAACCCACACCTGTTGCCCTGGTTGAAATTCAACCAGTGCAGCTTTTTGGTCATACCAGTGCTTCTGGAGCTCCTGGCTGGCCTCAAGGTTCTTGGATGCTTTTTCCATATACTCAGCCATTCTGGACCTTAGGCCAAGCACATAGTCCACTATGTCCTGTTTGGGTTCTTGAAGAGGCCTCTCCCAGCCCTCCTTTACAAGACACAGTGGTCCCCTTACAGGATGACCAAACAGAAGTTCAAAGGGTGAGAAACCTACTCCCTTCTGTGGCACTTCCCTGTAGGCGAAAAGCAAGCATGGTAATAGGACATCCCACCTCCTTTTGAGTTTCTCAGGGAGTCCCATGATCATACCTTTCAATGTCTTGTTGAACCTCTCAACAAGGCCATTGGTTTGTGGGTGGTAGGGTGTAGTAAACTTGTACTGCACTCCACACTCTTTCCACATGTGTGTTAGGTAAGCAGACATGAAGTTGGAACCTCTGTCTGAAACCACCTCCTTAGGAAAACCCACCCTGGTGAAGACACCCAGGAGGGCCTTGGCTACTGCAGGAGCTGTAGTAGTCCTAAGTGGAATTGCTTCAGGGTACCTAGTAGCATGATCCACTACTACTAGAATGAATTTGTTCCCTGAGGCTGTGGGAGGTTCGAGTGGACCCACAATGTCCACGCCTACCCTTTCAAAGGGGACCCCCACCACTGGTAGTGGAATGAGGGGGGCCTTTGGGTGGCCACCTGTCTTGCCACTGGCCTGACAGGTAACACAGGAGCTGACAAACTCCTTCACCTTTTGGTGCATCTGGGGCCAGTAAAAGTGACTCACTAACCTTTCCCAAGTTTTGGATTGCCCCAGATGTCCAGCTAGGGGGATGTCATGAGCCAAAGTTAGGAGGAACTCCCTGTACTTCTGTGGCACTACCACCCTCCTGGTGGCTCCAGGAGTGGGGTCTCTTGCCTCAGCATACAGTAATCCCTCTTCCCAATAAGCTCTGTGGGTACCACTGACATCTCCCCTGGCTTCTGAAGCAGCTTGTTGTCTCAGGCTTTCAAGAGTGGGACAGTCTCGCTGACCCTGGCACAGCTCTTCCCTAGAGGGTCCCCCTGGGCCCAAGAGTTCAACCTGGTAAGGGTCAAGCTCCATGGACTCAGTTCCCTCAGAGGTATCTACATCCTCTCCAGGGGGAGAGGGGTTCTGAGTGTTGGGCTGTATAGAAGCTGGTCCCCCAGTCTTCTTGTCCTTCCTCTTGGTTGGTTGGGCCATTATTCCAGGCTCCAAACCTACTTTTTCACCCTTCCTCTTGCTCTGTGCTCTGGTTTGCACACACACCAATTCAGGGATGCCCAGCATGGCTGCATGGGCCTTTAACTCAACCTCAGCCCAGGCTGAGGTTTCCAGATCATTTCCAAGCAGACATGCAGCTGGCAACTTTGGAGAGACCACTACCTGTTTCAGGCCAGTAACCCCCCCCCCAGCCTAATGTTACCATGGCCATGGGATGACTAGTGGTGACACTGTCAGCGTTGGTGACTGGGTAAGACTTCCCAATCAAGTATTGCTCAGGGGAAACCAGTGTGTCTTTCACCATAGTGACACTGGCACCTGTATCCCTCAGAGCTTCTACCCTAGTTCCATTCACCCAGGGGTACTGTAAGTATTTCTTCAAGTTGGGGGGCCACACAGCCACAGTGGCAAACTCCACTTCTCCCAAGGAGACTAAACTTGCTTCAGTGTGTTCCCAGATTTGCTCAGGGTACACCTCTGATCCCATTTGTATACTTGCTGCCCCAGGAGTGGCTGTACTGGGTGCCTTAGGGGCTTTGTTTTGGGGGCAAGATACAGTTAGGTGTCCCTGCTTCTTACAGGTATTACAAAAGGCCTTTAAGGGATCAAAGTTCTTCCCCCTATATGGTTGGGGCACATAGGGAGTAGTTTGGGTCCCACCCACCTGAACAGGTTTTTGGGGCCCTTTGGAAGACTCAGACTTTTTATCTTGGGGATTCTCACCACCTTTCCCCTGGGGAGGTTTTGTGACCACCTTCTTTTGGTCACCCCCAGTGGTTGTCTTGGTCACCCTAGTCTTGACCCAGTGGTCCGCCTTCTTTCCCAATTCTTGGGGAGAAATTAGACCTAGGTCTACCAAATGCTGATGCAACTTTTCATTTGTGCAGTTACTCAAAATATGTTCCTTCATGAATAAATTGTACAATCCAGTAAAATCCTGCACACCATGTCCAGCTAACCAACCATCCAGTGTCTTCACTGAGAAATCTACAAAATCAATCCAGGACTGGGTCTGGGTTTTGTGAGCCCCCCTGAACCTAATTCTATACTCCTCAGTGGTGAATCAAAATCCCTCAATCAGAGCTTTCTTCATGAGGTCATAGGATCCTGCTTCTGGCCCAGAGAGGGTCAGAAGCCTGTCCCTGCAGTTACCAGAGAACAGTTCCCACAGGAGTGCCCCCCAGAGAGGTTTCTTTACTTTCCTGATATCACAAGCCCTCTCAAAGGCTGTGAACCATTTGGTGATATCATCACCTTCCTCAAATTTAGGGACAATCCCTTTGGGGATTTTAAGGTCAGAAGTTTCCTCCCTATCCTTGTTTTTATTATTGCTGCCACCATTGATGGGTGCTAAACCCATCTCTCTCCTTTCCTTTTCTAGAGCCAGCAGCCTGGACTCTAGATCTATTCTTTTGGCCAGCCTCACAAGGCTGTCCTCTTCACTGGGGGGTCCCCCAGTGTTGTCTCTGGGACCAGAGCCACCTGTGTGGTCTCTAGGTGCCCAGATGCTATGTCTTGAGTTGGAGGGTATGGGTGCCATCTCCTCCCTAGGGAATAGTATGGGGAGGTTGCTGTCCTCCTCCCCTGTTTCCCTTTCCTCATCTGACTGGCCATCACCATGTTCAGATGGGTGGTCTTTAGCATACTCAGCCAGGAGCTCCTGGAGCCCTTGTTTGGATGGATGCTGACCCATTTGTAAATTTTTGAGTTTACATAAGGACCTCAATTCCTTGAAAGACAAGTGTAAGTAAGGTGTGAGGTCGAGCTCCTCCACCAGGTCCATGTTATTATTATCACTAATAGCTGGGTTTGTTTGAGACATTCTAACCTGACAGTTCTAACCCTCTACCCTGACTATAGTGACTTTTATTTTTCTAAAATTCTAATGGGACTTAAGCAAGGCCCTAGCAAGACTTTTAGTAATTTTGGAAAAACCAATCAGAATTCTAAAGGCAATTTTTAAGAGTTCTGTCGTGTGATCAGATGGTAACCAAGTAGTCCAACAAATGCAAGTTTGTATCCCACCGCTGATCCACCAATGTGAGAAAGTGGCTCTGTATATACTGTTCCCTAATAGGTACAGGGTGTACAGAGTCCACAGTCCCCCAGAGGCTGATAGAGGTCAAAGTTAGGTATGACCTTACTCTCAAAAGTGGTAGCTTGGTCGAGCAGTAAGGCAGTACCAGAGGACAGTGTAAAGCATTTATTGTACACACTCAGTCAGCAAATGGTTTCACACACTCAATAACTGAACTCTAGGCCAATGATTTGTATATATAAAATATATGCTTGTTTTATTTTTAGAACCACAAGGGGATAAAAATATACTTTCTCAGAATGAGAGGTTGAATATAAATACTTTTGTTTCAAGCAATAAATTTGTAAAACAGTCACAGTTGGTTGCAATAAACAATCCTATTTCCTAAACATAACAATGCATTGAGCTCAATGGTAAATTCAGGTTATTTGTAATAAATTACTTTTCAGATTACTTTTGGAATTCCAGGTCTGGATCCTAGAACCAGCCTGGGGTCAGTATTCAGAATCAAGTGAGGAAAGTCGACTTAATAACTGTAAGGATTTTTAGATAATATTTAGCTATTTCAAAAGTTAGCACTTAGAAAATATTTCACAGAAAACATTCAATGGATCTCTATGGCAAGAAATTCAAATTGCAGGTAGAGTACTTTATCGTTACTTTAGTAATCCAGGACTGGGTGCCTAGACCCAGGACTGGGGTCCTTATCAAAAGCAGGTAAGTAATTTCGTTTGCAGAAATGGTACGATTTTAAAAGAATATTTCAAATTTGCAAAAGTAGACACTTAGAAGAAATTTCACAGAAAAGCAGACAATGGTTTCCTATGGGAGAAAAATGAGTTAGAAGTAAGTATAGTTGTGAACACTTTTCAGAGTCAGGGCTGGGCACCAAGATCCAGCACTGGGAGCTCACCTAGGGGCAGGTGAGTAAATTCGTTTTTGTCACTTGGCTGATTTTTGGTGAATTTTTGCAGTTTTGAAAAGTTCACACTTAGAAGATTTTTGAAGAAAAAGCCAGTCAATGTTACCCTATGAGGAAAATGAAGTTAGCGGTTTAAGGGTAAGTACTCGACTGGTAATGTTGAAATTCCGGGCATGGACTCAGGGGTCCCCCAGTGTCAGGTAAGCACAGTTGGTTCACCCTCAGCGGTTTCAGGACGGCCGGGTGCAGAGAGAGTTGGGCCCAATGTTATCCTATGAGGGATAGGGGGGCCTTGGTTGGTGGCTGCTGTCTGGCAAGCCACGCGGCTGTGGGAGCTGGGCTCCTGGTCACTTACTCAGGGCAAGTGGGGAAGTAGGTTAGAGTAGAGAGGGCACTGCCAGGGCCACTCGGGCGGCTGGGTGCAGGGTGCTTTTGAGCCTTAGGGCGCTCAATGGAAATCAATGGGAATGTTCCGGTTTGGAAAGAGGCTGCAGGCTCGGGGACGAGGATGTTTCAGGTGCCACCACCACTTCGAGAGGTAAGTTGGGTAGTTGTAGGTTAGGTGGGTACCCCGGGATTGGGCACAGGGGGTCGCAGGGCGCCGGGTGCAGGGGTGCCTTTTGACGTCGGAAATCTTACCCTCTGGTTGATCGCGGCTGGGGTGGCACTTGGTTCTGAGGCTGCAGGCTTCTTCCGGGATGTCGAGGGGGGTCCTTGGGTGCCGGACTCGGGGTCACAGTCGCCGTGGGGTCGTCCTCAGGGTCTTTGTCCACTCCGGCACTGGCCAGGCTTGGCTGGTGCAGAGTGTGTTGGGTCCGCGGTCCCGGGCTGGTGCCAGGGATAGCAAGTAGGTTTCTTGAGTAGAGCCTCTACTCGTGGGAGTCCCAGGGGCTTAGAGCTAAAGGGTAGCCAGGTCCTCCGGGGTTGGTGAGGTTGCTGGCCACGTGGGATGCCGCGCTGGTGCAGGTTCGAGAGTCGACAGGCCGGTAGGGCTGGGGCCAAAGCAGTTGGTGTCTTCTTCTCTTTTTAGCAGCTGCAGGGCAGGTCTTTGTTCTTCTTGCTCTTCTTGTCGTTTTTCTATCTGGAATCTGGGGAAGGAAGGTTCAGGGGGCCCCTAAATACTAGATTTAGGGGCGTTACAGGTAGGTGAAGGCCAGGGACCAATGGGTCCTTGTCCTGGGGTGGGTACACCCCCTATCCTGCCTCTCTCCTGTGGGAGGGGGGCAGTAGCCTAATCCTGATAGGGTAGGGCCTCCCATCTTCAAGATGGCGAGAGCCCGGAGAAGTGCTTCACCTCGCCTCCCCCACCTGAGGGGTGGGGTGGGCAGGCTGGCACATCCCCTGTCCTTGTATGGGGTTTCCGGCCAAGCTTCCCGCCAGAGTGGGGGGTTGCAGTGGCCTGGGGAAACTCCAACTGGCGGCATGCCTTTGAAGCTTCCCTTTGCTCATCCTGGGGGAGGAGATTTCTCACCTCACCCAGGATGTGCATTGTTGCAGGCCCGGGAGAGCAGGGGCTCTCCCACCCAGGGGTCCAGCAACGTGTCTGCTGTGTGGCAGCCTGGGCAGCCTCAGAGCAGACGTGGATTGCAAGTTAGCTGTAAGGGGGCATCTTCTAAGATGCCCTCTGGGGTGCTTAGTACATTAAATCCCACACTGGCATCAGTGTGGGTTCAATGTGCTGAGAAGTTTGATACCAAACTTCCCAGGCTTCAGTGTTGCCAGTATGGTGCTGTGGAGCTCGTGTTTGACAAGCTCTCAGCACCATGTATCCTTAATGACAGCACTGCACTTACAGTGCCCAGGAATGGACCCGGGTACTGTAGGGGCACAGGGCTCCTGCTCCTGTGCCCACACCATAGGCGTAATGCACCCAGCTAGAGGGGTGGCTGGCATATGCCTTGGCAGTGTAGGTGATGGGCATGGTACATAGTGATGTGTGCCATGTCGACTCTTTGTTTTGTCCTGCACCCAGACACTCAGCCTGCAAGGGCAGTGTGTGTGTGTAAGGGTACAGGGCCTCTGAGGGTGGCACAATGAGTGCTGCAGCCCTTAGAGGCCTTCCCTGGTCACAAGGCCCTGGGTACCTAGGGTACCATTTACTAGGGGCTGACATGTGGCTAGGGTTTGCCAATTTGGAGTTTGTGTGGTTTAAGGAAGGAACATAGGCCCTGGGCACCTGATTGGCAGGAACCCAGGGTACACTCAATCGAAGTACATTCAGCAATTTAGCGAAAAGTGGGGGCATACCATGCAAGAAAGATGGCACTTTCTCACACTGACTTTCCAGGCATGCCTGTGCCATGGCATTTAACTTGCTATGAGTGATCCTGCATTGTGCTCAAGTGTGCACCATGCACCCCATTGTGGCATTGACTATCAGGACATGAGAACATCATAGCGTGTGTTGCTGGCATGTATCACAAGCATGTGAAATGAGTCTATGCCCATCTATTCATCCGGACACCTGTACTGAATCAGTGGCAAGAGATGTGCTGTGTGTATAGTGACATACTCCTACATTTTCACTTACATGTCCAACTAATGTGTGGGTGGTGCATGTCGGGACATTGGGGTCCAACATGCAACAGACATATGGGTGCAAGTCAAGGAGGGATATGTGTGCCATGGGTGAGGTTGAGAATGACAATTGGCTTATTCTAAACAGTGTTGGCACTTTGAGCAGTGTTCCGCTGATGCCAGGGTTTGCCCTGTGATGTGATGTACTTACTGTGGTGTGTGCAGTCAGTGCAGGTGACTGATGTTGTTCTCTTTCTTCCTATTCCTATCCAGATACATCCACGGCCACAGGAGAGGACAGCTCCACGGACCAGGAGGAGCCACAGAGCCTGACAGAAGGAGAGGAGTCGGGAGGACCCAGTGGCACGGAGGGCGAGTGGAGCCACACAGAGGAGTCGTCAGCACCATCCACCCCAGCTGAGGGCCACAGCAGCTCTGAGGATATCTCCCTTGTGGAGGTGGGTGTCAGCAGCCACCAAACCCCAGCTAGTGAGGCTGTCCCCGCCACCGCCCCCACCACCACCATCACCACCCTCCCATCCCAGAGGTCCGTGGAGACTCCTGTGTTCGGGAGTATGTCTCTTTTGTGCCAGGCACCGCACCCCCTGCTCCTGTGTCCCCTGCTGCCCTGAGTGAGGAGTCTGTGGACTTACTTAGACAGATCCATGTAGAGAAGACATCGATGCTGAGTGTCCTCCATGCACACACCAGTCTGTTGACGCAACTGGTGTCGTTCATGGAGGGCATTTCATCGGGCATGTCTGCCCTACAGAGGACTAATCAGTCCGTGGCATCCTCCCTGACGGCAGCAGTGTCCCTCCTCCAACAGTCCCGCACCCCTCCTACCCCTGCACCACCCACGATTCCTAGCAGCCTACCTGTTCCAAGCACACACACACTTGCACATTCTCACAAAGCCACAGACACGAGCAGCACACAAACACCCAAACCAAGGTCTAGACGTGCACACAAGCAAGCGCAGGGGACTGATACCACACTCACAGGGGTTGGTTTGCAGACACACACACAGTCATCCACAGCCACTCCGCAGTCCTCCGAAACCTCTCCCACACAGCCCCCTACCCTTGCCTCACCTGCAACCCCATCTCCAAAGAAGCTCTTCCTCCGTGACCTTGGTCTCTTCCCCACTGACCCAGCTTATCCAGATTACAAGGGTAAGAGGAAGTCCCCACACACAGAGGGGAGTGCCCCTCACACCCGGACACCCTCCCCCAGATGCAGTCAGACTGAGGCCCCAACCCGCAAGTTCCCCCGGAGCCAGAAGAGCAAGACCCCACCGCCACCACGCAGCTCCAAGATGAAGTCTCCGTTCTCCATCCCCCAGGCCACCACTCCAGAGGTTCCTCCGCCACACCCTGCCCCGGGTTCCCCCACCCACAGACACACCATCCCCAAAATGCTGATGCCCTCCCCCCTACCACATGCTGCTCCACACCCGGTCAGACGGTTAGTGCCACTGATGTGGAGATCGTGTCCCCCCCCCTCTGTCCTGCCGACCTCACCTGCACCCCATTCCGCTCACATAGATTTAGGCACTGCAGTGGAGTCCACGACCACCCCGTGGGGACCCAATCCACTCCATCTGACCTGCCCACTGAAGTTGTGCCGGCACCCACCCTATCTGACTTGTGCCCCACAGTTGTGACTGCACCCACCACTTCAGTCAGCTCCACTGCAGTTGCAAGTGACTCTCCTGCATCCACCACCCCTTCACTGCCTCCTTCTGCTGTGACCTGGTCCTGTCCCTGCGGTGCCTGGCCTGCCCCCATGTATGCCCCTCCGAGGGGATGTCCCCTGTCCTTACCAGTGCAGGCAAGCAACGTGTGACAATTGTCACTCAAGTTCACTCCTTGTCATTTGATAATGGACTGGCCATTGGCCTTTTGTTTGAACGGACGTTTACATTTTCATATGCTGAATAAAGCTTTTTTCTTTATCCTTGTGAACTTGATTTAGCTGTACATTAGGTTGATGATGTTTAGCATGCCCTTGCACCTGTAATGCTTGGTTTCCATTGTCAAATTTGTCTATTTCCCTGACTTTGTGCGCATCACCACTGGACCTACAGGTGTGGGCATCATTGATATAGGAGCAACTGGGTCCTCTGTGCAACTTGCTGTACATATGTGTTGAGTATGTGCAGATGACTTAGGTGAGACTCAAGTATCCAGGCTGTTGTGACCAGAGCCTTCATTGTGTGGTAACTGATGGCTGACTGACCAAGTGTTCTGCTGACATGAGTGAGACGTGCTGTGAATATGTTTGGCACAGCTGGGCTTCCACAGGAATCGGGTCCCCTCAAGTAAGTGTGTTGTTCCGTGACATAGCCTGAGCCCATGGTGTGTGTTCAGTGAGCATGTGTGTATGTGTCCACATCCCTTTTCATATAATGGCAGTGTTCCCTTGATATGTTCCTGTTGTTTATGCTTGCTGAGTGGTACTGTGTTCATCCCACAACTTTGCCATGGGCTACCAGATGTGTGGGTGCATGACACACTACTGTTAATTGGTGTTTCATCATTGGGATTTGTCAGTTCTGAGTTGTGATGATGTTGTCATACACAGATGGGACACAGTCAGCGGTCCCCAAGACACTTGTTAGTTCGCAATATCATGTAGTTGTTCCTAGGTGATACCTTTCAGTGATTGAGACATGTGTATGTGTGTGTGACTGCTCCCACTTGTCCGGTTCAGGGCTGCAATGTTTGCATGTGTCAGCATGTGTGCCTTGTGGTTCTCCTTGGCTTCTGCATTGTCCTGGGACTGTGGGAGGTATTCTGAAGGTTACATGAGTTTTGACATCATGGCCAGGTGTCGCATACTGTGCAGTATGTCTGTCATTCACCAGGGTTGTAAACGGTCCTTGTGTGATGAGTCTGTGCACCTTAGTTCCTCCCAACATTCCTGTGTTTGTCATGGGTGCATGTGCAATGTCACCTGTCCATGTGGGCTTCACAGATGCACATTGTTGCAGTTCAGGGTGTGAGGTGTTGAGGGTGGGCTGATGTAATTGTTTGCATGGATGGGCCCCTAGCTCCTGTTTGTCCATGGATGACGGGCTATGCTGAGTGATTCGTGTTTGTGTAAATGTGATGTACGTTTGTGGCACAGGACACATGTCTGGTTTTCACAGTTTGTAAGACATCTACCTTTGTCATCACAGTGGAGGTGTCATGCATGCTTGTATCACCCCAATGTCTGGTCCCTGGGGGTAGTGCTGTTCTGTGTCAGTCTCTTGCTGTGTTAGTTTGTGTTCATTCCAGCTTGTGTCACATGTGTCTTTTGTGCTCTCTCGCATCTCACAATGCCTGATTGCCCACTAAAGGGGTCCCAATGATGGTTTACTTTTGTATGGCACTGTGTCCACATCTGTGTCACTGTGGTCCAGTCACCCTCATGTGTTGTGTAGTTCCCTGGGGATACTGAGACACACACACACACACACATGTTGTGTCAGAAGTGCAGTGTGAGGTTGCCTGTTTGTGTTTGTGCATCTGCATCAGTGCATTGGTATTGCTGTTGTGGGCCATTGTCTGGATACTGTTTCTGTGATTTGCCCTGCTGTCCCTGTGAGTCATATCACATCATTCTGCACATTCATCCTGGTTGTTAGGTGCTATTGCTGGCATGGAATGGGAGTTTGTGACCTGACACCTACAGTCTACACACGTTGTTTTGATTAGTGTGTCTATTTTCGAGATGTGTGTATGCTCTGTGATGGTCACTTCTGCTCTTGTGTCATTGTGCACTGTATGCATTGTCAGCCCCAAGTGTGGTGCTTGCATGCACATGGCCAAGAGTATGTTTTGTTTTCACAGCACTGTTAGCCTCACCACATCTCTGTGGGTATGGGCCACAACCACTAGTTTGCACCACAAGTGTTTAATGTGTTGGGACCGGGAATCATACATGCTGTTTGGCATTTGCAGCTTTGACCATGATGACACTTACCTTTTGGTCACTGTGATGAGGGGGGGTTTAGACCCCATTAATCAATCAATCAATCAATCAATCAATGACACTTATAAAGCGCGCTACATACCCGTAGGGTCTCAAGGCGCTGGGGGGGGGGGGGGTGCCGCTACTGCTCGAACAGCCAGGTCTTCAGCTTCTTCCTGAAGGAGAGGTGGTCTTGGGTCAGGCGCAGGTCGGGAGGGAGGGAGTTCCAGGTCTTGGCGGCCAGGAAGGAGAAGGACCTTCCTCCTGTAGTCGCTCTTCGGATGCGGGGGACGGCAGCGAGGGCGTGGTTGGCTGATCGGAGGTGGCGTTTGGGAGCGTAGAAGTTGACTCGGCTGTTGAGGTAGCTCGGGCCTTGGTCGTGTAGGGCTTTGTGTGCGTGGGTGAGGAGGCGGAAGGTGATTCTTTTGTTGACGGGGAGCCAGTGAAGGTCTCTCAGATGTCCGGAGATGTGGCTGGTTCGTGGGATGTCGAGGATGAGTCTGGCTGAGGCGTTCTGGATCCGCTGGAGTCTCTTCTGGAGCTTGGCGGTGGTACCGGCGTAGAGGGCGTTGCCGTAGTCCAGTCGGCTGGTGACGAGGGCCTGGGTGACGGTCTTCCTGGTCTCGGTGGGGATCCACCAGAAGATCTTCCGTAGCATGCGTAGGATGTTGAAGCACGCCGAGGAGACGTTGTTGGCTTGCCTTGACATGGAGAGGGAGGAGTCCAGGATGAAGCCCAGGTTTCGTGCATGGTCTGTCGGTTTGGGTGCGGTGCCCAGGGCGGGAGGCCACCAGGAGTCGTCCCAGGCGGAGGGTGAGGAGCCCAGGATGAGGACCTCCGTCTTGTCCGAGTTCAGTTTCAGGCGGCTGGTCGTCATCCACTCGGCTACCTCTTTCATCCCTTCGTGCAGGTTGGCTCTGGCGGCGGCAGGGTCGTTGGTCAGGGAGAGGATCAGCTGGGTGTCGTCGGCGTAGGAGATTATGCTGAGGTTGTGTTTGCGTACGATGGCCGCGAGGGGGCTCATGTAGACGTTGAAGAGGGTGGGGCTAAGAGATGATCCTTGGGGGACGCCGCAGATGACTTCGGAGGCCTCTGACTTGTACGGTGGTAGGCGGACTCTCTGTGTTCTTCCGTCGAGGAAGGAGATGATCCATTCCAGCGCCTTGTCCTGGATTCCGATGTTGCTGAGGCGCCGTACTAGGGTGCGGTGGCAGACCGTGTCGAATGCCGCGGAGAGGTCTAGGAGGATGAGGGCCGCTGTTTCTCCATTGTCCATCAGGGCTCGGATGTCATCGGTGGCGGCGATGAGGGCGGTCTCGGTGCTGTGGTTGGCTCGGAAGCCGGACTGTGAGGGGTCGAGGGATCCGTTCGTCTCGAGGAAGGCGGCCATCTGCTTGTTGACGGTCTTCTCGATGACTTTGGCTGGAAACGGGAGGAGCGAGATGGGGCGGTAGTTCTTGAGTTCGGTGGGGTCCGCTGTGGGTTTCTTGAGTAGAGCGCTGAGTTCGGCGTGCTTCCAGCTCTCAGGGAAGGTGGCGGTGTCGAAGGATGTGTTGATGATGTCTCGCAGGTGGGGTGCGATGACCGCGTCGGCCTTGTTGAAGACGTGGTGAGGGCAGGGGTCGGTCGGTGATCCGGAGTGGATGGAGTTCATCGTGCGGATGGTGTCTTCGGTGCTGATCGGGGTCCAGGCGTGGAGGGTGGTGGTGGGGGGTGGTTGTTCGGTCATTACCACAAAGCTCGACATTTGCTGCAGTTTGGAACCCCACACTTAACTTTTGTTCTACACAGTGAGGGGGTGTTATTTTTACATTGACATAGTGCTATAGTGATGCTTGGCTTGTGTAGGCCACACTCATTTTTTGGTCACACATGTGCTGGTAGTTACATTGTATGTTCAAAGTCATAATCACTGTTGTGGGCATTTGTCACAGACTACACACTGTTGTCATGATCTTAGGGGGGATGTATTTTGCTGACATACCTAATGTTGGAGTATGATGGATGGGTAACGCATCATCCATCCTATGGGTGGGGGTGGCAGGGGTGATGGGCAACATAGTCCCTATGGGTGGGGGTGCGGGTGGCAGTAGTGATGGGCAACAGGTCTCCTATGGGTGGGGGTGGCAGGGGTGATGGGCAACAGGTCCCTATGGGTGGGGGTGGCAGGGGTGATGGGCAACATAAGCCCTATGAGTGTGGGCGGCAGTAGTGATGGTCAACATGAGCCCTATGGGTGGGGGTGGTAGTGGTGCTGGCCATACAACCCCTATGGTGGCCTGTTGTTAGTGGCCAGGATATGGATCCCCTGTGTGTGTGCCATTTTGCGGGTACATGTCATTTGTTTGTGTGGTAGGTGTCTGACTTACCGTCTGCGCCGTCCGTGTCTGTTCCTGATCCGGTCATAGATGTAGAGTACTGGTATGACCTGCGCGATGGGATTCATGATGTGTTCGTCTCGTACATGCTGCTTGTTGCTCCGTCTCGTACCCGTTGCAAGCTGGTCCTTCTCGTAGCCGTGGATTGAGTTGTGGCGCGAATCGTAGCTGATATGCTTCTTTTCCGGATGCTGTGACGTGCCGTACGTGGCGACACGTCCAGCGCGTAGGAAGTACGCATCGTACTTGTCAGGGCGGAAACTGCTATGGATACTGCTTCCAGGCGACTCGGTTCGGCGTTAGGAGTTACGGCCCGGACGGAGAATGGAGCTTGAATCACAGCCTACGTCTCGGTCGGGTTTTTGGCAGTTATGCGCATCGTACTTCATCAACAGGACAGACCGGCTACGGGTATGTGTCGGTCGCAAGGTAAGGCTACGAACAGCTCTCGGAGAGTTGTCCGACCCGGATCGGAATCGACCCCTTAGTAGTATAAATATGGGGACCCCGACCCCAAGACTTTAGATCATTTCTGGAACAACAAGACGAACCTCTGCTAAGGAGAGGCACCAAAGGAAGCTGTAGGAGTAGGACTGCCCCCTGCCAGTGTGCTGTGTTGCTGGGTTGGCCTACAGTGGTGTCGTCAGTGCCAAGGAGACGAGAAGGAACTTTTAAAGAACTTTCATCATCTTGCAGGATATTACTTCAAGGGCTTGATTTGAGCTTGCCTCCTGACCTACGTCTCATGGATACCAGACTTCACCCATTCTGTTTGCCTGCATCTGGAACTTGCTGTTCTAGCTGCTACAGAAGGAATTTTGCAACACCGACACCGGCTAGCAGCTATCTTCTGCATCGAAGCCGTGAGAGCTGCACCGAATTGCAACATAGACCCGATGCCGGCCGCCGTGCCACATCAACGCCAGTGAACAACATCGTAAACCTGCCATAGCGGTGAGCGCTGCTCCGACTTGCAATGCCGGCCCGACACCTGCTGCTGTGCCGCATCGACTCTGAAGTCGATATCATCGCAGAGCCGATCGTCGACGTGGGTAGTCAAGACTCCATCGACATCGTACGGAAATGTGGTTTTGACGCCATCGTGACGTCACCTCCTCTCCAGTCAGGAACCAACGCCTCCCCTGCCTGCGCAAGCATCCCGGTCCCGAAGCATCATCTCCCCCGAAGCAAGGAACCGACGCCACAACGCCCCAACGATACCGCACCTGGTACTTTGGGAGTCTGTATTGACTCCGGACCCGACTCCGCGCACCTCGTGGACGGCGCCGTACTTTGGGATTTCTTTGACCTTGACGTCGTGATAACTCCAGTTGCTAAAGACTACTTTTAAGTGAATAACCAATTTTTGAACTATTTCTACCATCTTGAAGAATTATTATTGATTATAGTATTGTTGATTTTTGTCGTTTATGGTCTTGTGATAAGTCTATATAAAGAATACTTATTTTTATAATACTACCTGTGCGGTGTTCATCTGTAGTGTTGTCATTGTATTACTGTATGTGTTCACAAATGCTTTACACACTGCCTCCCAGGGGGTGAGCAGGGGTTATCCAGTAGTGTAATCCCCTGTCCCTGACTTAAAAGCAAGGGTCCCTATTTGGTCAAAGGTACCTACCTCTGCCAACTATAGACCCCCAGTTCTAACAGGGTGAACCACAAAAGTCATTAAACTAACCTATGCTTGACCCTCTGGTAGCTTGGCACAAAAGCAGTCAGGCTTAACTAACAGGCACTGTGTTAATTATTTATGCAGGACACACATAGTAAAAAAGTGAACAGACAACACAAAAGATATCCCACACCAATTTAGAAAACTACAGTAAAAGTTATAAATAGAATGAGACCAAAATTGCAAAAATTCTCTTTTTCATTTTCAAGGTTTATGCACCTCTGAAGCCAGGGATTGCAAAGGAAGTGCCGGGAGTAGCGGGGAGCAGGCCAGAGGTCACAGCTGCGACCCCTCACTACGACCAAATGACATCCATGGGTTTAAGTAAATGTAGCGCCAAGAAGCAGAAAGCTCTAACTGTGGGTATCTGGTCGTGCTAGGCCAGAAGAAAGTCACAAGTTCAGGCTGACCCCGATGGATTGTGAGGCAAATATAGGGACCAGGTTAGACACGCTGAAAAGGTTACTTTACTCAAAATCTGGTGCAAAGACTTCAAAACTTCAGGATTTCAGCAGAGGAGCTCAATTGATGTCAGCCAAGGGTTCAGGACCTGGGAAGGCACCTCTAGGGGATCAGGAACACACTCCAGCAGAGATCATCAGGGCTCAGGCAAGTCCCGTTGTTGGTCCAGGCAGGGCCAGTTGCAGCAGACCAGCTGGGCAGTTGCAGGGAGGCCTTTGGAGCTTGTTGTGTCCCCATAGCTCAGGAGTAAACTGACCCTTGGAATCACTGCCTTCGATACCCTATCTCCCTCGGTTTTGATATCTCGTCTCAGGGAGATAGGGGTGGAAGGTTTGGCTCTGAACCTCCTGGCTTCCTTCTTAAATCAGAGGGAACAGAGGGTCAAACTGGGTGAATTTCTATCCACACCCCTACCTGTGCAATGTGGGGTCCCTCAGGGGTCGGCCTTAAGTCCTACCCTTTTCAATATCTATGTGACCCCTCTTGCCAGGTTAATAAGATCATATGGGATGGAAGTGGTGTCATATGCAGATGACACCCAGATCATGGTGTCCCTTTCCCACTCGGTTAGTTCCCCCGCTCTTAGGTTTAGGAACTGCATGGAGGCAGTTTCTCAGTGGATGATTTACAATTCACTAAAACTGAACGGGGAAAAAACCGAGGTTCTTTTCTTTGGCGGAAAAAGGGACATCTGGTCTTCGGAGTGGTGGCCTCCCTCTTTGGGAGTTTGTCCTATACCTACGGTCCTGGCCCGTAACCTAGGTGTGAGGATTGATCCTGCTCTCTCTATGTCTCAGCAGGTTAACAGGACTGTTTCCACCTGCTGGGGTATTATCAGGACTCTTAGGAAGATCAGACACTATTTGGCTCCGCATGCCCGCAAGCAGATTGTGGTTGCATTGGTCGCCTCACGGCTTGACTACTGCAACGCTCTTTATGCTGGCATTAATAAGGGCCTTGTGCAGCTTTTACAAATAGCCCAAAATGCGGCAGCCACATTTGTGCTTGATGCTCCTAGGATTACGTCAGCCACCGCTGCTAGAAAGAGTCTGCATTGGTTACCTATCCAAGATAGGATTGTTTTTAAGATCCTTTGTATGACCTTTGGGGCCCTGGCTGGCAGTGGGGCAGAAGGAGTGAAGGACTTGCTGGCTCCTTATGTCCCGAGCAGAAATCTGCGTTCCCGGGGAAGGCATCTGCTCTCAGTTCCCCATTTTCAAAGAGTTAAATGGGGAGGGAGAGCCTTCTCGTCACTAGCCCCAAATTTGTGGAATTCTTGCCCTATTGAAATCAAATCTCAGCATAATCTCCCTATGTTTCGAGAGGCATTAAAGACGTTGCTCTTTGCCAAGGCCTACCCGTAGGAGTAGTTCTGGTCTGTTTGATCCTTTTGTTAGGCGCCTTGATGCCTTTGGGCTTAGTTGCGCTATATAAATCTTCCTTCATTCATTCATTCATTCACTGTGGTTTGCTGGGATAAAGGGAACAGGTCCAGTCTTCCTCCTCAGAAAGCAGGACAGTCATCTGAAGAACAAGGCAGGCATCAAACAGCAGTGCAGTCCTCTGGGGAACAAGGCGGGCCTCATGCAGCAGTGTAGTCCTCTATTTGTAGCAGAACAGTCCTCTGAAAAACAAGTCAGGCCTCAAGCAACAGGGCAACCTATGGGGAACAAGTCAGGCCTAAAGTACCTGGGGAATCCTCTGGGGAACAAGGCAGTACTTCTTCTGTAATGTCCACATGTTCAGGAGTGTACTGAAGAGTGGCTCGGGAGGTCCAATATTTACACCTTGCTACCCTTTAAAGTGGGGAAACTTCTAGTCCGCCCCCACCATCTGGAACTGGAAAGTTCCTGCCTTCGCTTTCTTCTCCTGCCCAGGCTCCGAGAGGCCTCAGGTGACAAAAGGTTGGTATCAAGTTCCTTTGTGAATGTGCTGGAGGCAGCCCTTTGAAATGTAGGTGGGGTAGGGAACACCTCCATCCAGTGCTCAATTTGTAAAACCAAATAAGTGCCAGTACCCTTCTCAGGAGGCCACCGCAGGTGGCACTGCCAGACCAGCTCCCCCTTGCTGGTACTGCTACCAGTCTGCCGTTCTCTGCCCTGGCTGCCTCACGATGACTGTTGCTAGCTGCTCCTACCTTGGGAGCAAGCCTAGTCAGACAGCCAGCCTCTGTATTCAGCTCTGCCCTAGGTTCCAGGCCACAGGGCAGCTACCCTAGATGCTGGTTTTTGCTGCCTCCCGCCACTCGCCTCCCATCGCCCACTTCTCCAGGACCCCTCCCTCCTCCAAAGAACTTACTTAATAGAGGGTGCAGGGTGGCTCCACTGAGCAGGTCCACACCAGCTCTCCTTTGCCTGTAATGCTGCTGGTCTGGCATTCTCTGTCCCGCCTGCCTCACGTTGACTGCTTCTAGGTTGCTCCTGCTTTGGGAGGAAGCCTAGTCAGACAGACAGCCTCTGCCTTCAGCTCAGCCCTAGGTTCCAAGCCCCAGGGCAGCTTCCCTCGATGCTGTTTTTCGCACCACCTGCCACCCGCTTCCTGCTACTCGCCTCTACCCACCCACCTCCCCAGAACCCTTTCCAGAACCTACTTAATGAGGCTGCCAAAGGAACACTAAAGGCAAGCCTGTCTGTGCCACCTGTGCCTGGACCATGCCTAGTGCTAGGAACCCTGGCCTTTTGACCATCCTCCGATATTACGCTGCAGAGCTCCAAGCCCTCGGACCCAGATGCCACAAAAACAACTGCCGCAGCCCCTCGCCCCGATCTAAGGAAGGACCCTTTGCCTGCCGCTGCTGCTGCTTCACCTGTGTAGGACCACCAGCCCTCACAGAAACTCTTACCGTGCCAGACCAGAAGGCTACAAATACCCCAGAACTGTTCCAGTGAATCCCGCTCAACATCCGGTCCCTCTGCAAAAACACTACAGAACTCTAGGACACCATCACCACAATCACCCTCGATGTGATTTTCATAACTGAGTAACCGAGACCTGGCTCAATGCATCCTCAGGCCTCGATATCACCACCACAAAGTCTGACAGCTATATAATGATGCATAGTGATCGCACCAACAAACACAGAGGAGGCATCTCCATAATACACAAGGAAACAAACCGATGGACCACTACCGAATGCTACACCACACCATTCATGCAACATGTGAACTTCAAACCGATTCCAAAAATACCACCAAAGGCACTCTCACCTACAGATGCCCTGGGCCGCAACCAGTATTCTGTAACAACATCTCCAAAGTCATCGCCCCGCTAGCCATCGACTCTGAACACTACGTACTACTCGGTGACCTCAAATGCCACCTCCATTATCCCAACGACACCAACTCCACCAATCTCCCAGAAAATGTGAGCAACATCGGCCTCACCCAACTGGTCACCGACCACACATACAGCACAGGACACACCCTTGATCAGATCTTCACATCCAGCAACAGAATCAAATACAGCTACGTCTCTGAACTCACCTTTACTGGCCACTCAATCATCCATTTCACCATCACAGGCTCATGAGACACCACCACCAAGCCACCCACCTCCTCACACTACGGATGGAACAATTAACGAAGACCCAAAGGACACAGGCCCCCAACATCCCCCAGCTCGATGCTGCGTCAAACATAGCACAGGCTGTCCAGAACTTCTCTGACTAGATCACCAAATGCGCTGACAGAGTTGGCCCGATAAAACCAGCCAAAACCTGCAGAGCCCCCAGAAGAGCCAGTTGGAACATACCAGAACTCAGAACCATCAAGTGCAACTGCAAAGGACTAGAGAAACAGTGGCACACCTGTAAAGACCTGAACAACCAAGCTACCTTCAAATCAGCCCTCAACAGGTACCACCAATATATCAAAGACACCAAAAAAGACGCCTTTCACAAACCGCATTGAAACAAGCACCAATAGCACAAAGGAACTCTTCAACATAGGCAGGGAAGTCTACAACTCGTCAGCCACCGAGAACACGGTCCACCCCTCACAAGAACTCTGCAACATCCTCTCAGAGCACTTCCGCGGCAAGATAGCCACCATCTAAAACAACTTCAACCACCAACGTCAATTTCAACACCCTCAGCCCACCACGAAAACCACCTCCTCGATTACAGAGTCTGATCATCAAGCAGACCACCACAGCCCTCATGTCCTCGATCCAGTTAAGAGAACCCACGGACCTGTGCCCTCACCATTACTTCATCCTCGAAACCCAAGAAATCAGCACACGACTAACCAACAACCTCAATGCCTCCATCACCACAGCAACCTTACCCAACAGATGGAAACATACAGTGGTAAGACAGCTTCTGAAGAAACCCTCCACAGACTCCAGTGAACTCAAGTAAAACCGGCCCATCTCACTGCTTCCATACCCCACCAAAGTCCTCGAGAAGGCCATCAACCACCAGCTCACGTGATACCTAGAAGGGTGCACAGACAGAATATTGAGTTTTAAATATCGACATACACAAACATCGAGTTGGAAATATCGTGATACAGAAGTATTGACAGCAAAAATATCGAGTACAAGAATATTGACTTGTGAGGTGATCCTTCAGCATTGACGTTGTCACATTTGCAGTATGTTTCCTCCCCACCCTATCCTCTGTTATCCTCATTTATGTAAACAAATCTCCAATGTGCATGCTTGGAGAATGTTATTGTACGGTCTATTGAGCTTGATCAATATAAAGTAAAAAAAAAATAAGAATATCGACTTTAAGGTAAGAAGTATCATTTTTGAAAATATCGAAATTAGTAATATCGTTTGCAATAATATAGTTGTTTAAAATATTGATTTTCAAATTAGTGTTATGTATTTTAGTATGTATTTTAAAAGCATGTGATCTATTATTGCTTTTGTTTTTTTTAATATGTGTTACATTTTTAGTAGTGATTAATTTTATGTTAATTACATTTTGCGTTTTTTACTTCTGTAGCGGGTTGTGGGTTTATAGGGGAATAAGGTGGGAAGTAATTTAATTAAAATAAATAAATTAATATTTTTTATTTATTAGTATTTATTTAATTTAGATTTTATTGTGTTAATTGTGGGAATTAATTTATTATTAATTAATTATTAATTGGATATTAATCTTGACTAATTAATTAATTGGTAATTATGTTAATTGTGTTATTTTTTTAGGGGCGCGTTGTGGTAAACCTAAAGGAGAATAGGGTGGGAAGTAATTTAATTATAATATATTATTTAATATCTTTTATTTATTAGTATTTATTTATTTTGGATTTTATAGTATTACCGGTGGGAATTAATTTATTATTAATTAATTATTAATTGGTTGTTAATTATTATTATCAATTAATTGGTAATTATGTTAACTGTGTCATTTTTGTAGGAGCGCGTTGTGTGTTTATAGGTGAATAGGGTGGGAAATAAATTAATTATAATTCCCACTGGAGTGGGAATAGTAATTTGTACTCCTCCGCTACCCAACACTTTCCCTACTGTTGCACTCACTGGAGTGGGAATAGTACATTTTTCCCCTCTGCTATTCAACACTTTTCCTACTGTTGCACTCACTGGAGTGGGAATATTAATTGTTACCCCTCCGCTATCCAACACTTTCGTTACTGTTGCTGTAATTGGAGTGTGAATAGTAATTTTTATCCCTCCACTATCCAAAACTTTCCCTACTGTTGCACTAACTGTAGTGGGAATAGTCATTTTTACCCCTCCGCTATCCAACACTTTCCCTTCTGTTTCACTCATTAAAGTAGGAATAGTAATTTTTACCTATCCGCTATCCAACACTTTCCCTACTGTTGCATTCACTAGAGTGGAAATAGTAATTTTTTCCCCTCCGCTATCCAACACTTTCCCTACTGTTGCACTCACTGGAGTGGGATTAGTAATTGTTACCCCTATGCTATCCAACACTTTTCCTACTGTTGCACTCAATGCAGTGCAAAATGTAAGTTTAAAAATTAATAAATATTTTAATGTTTTAATTTATAACTTTATGTATTAGATTTATGATATAGGTGTATATTAATATATATATATAAAAGCAAATCTCCAACTTTGTGACAGCCTCTAGTTGCGTGAAGCATTCAAGCAGGAAACTGACACCCATTCATTGGTGCTATTGTTGTTTATTCAGTGCAAAATGCCGCTATGACGGATATGTACATATATATATATTTGTACATTTTTATATATTTATAACATTTTAAAATAAATTAGAATTATTAGTTTGTTTATTGTTAAGTAAATATACATTTATATATTACATTTTACATATGTACGTTTAAATGTTTTACATTACATTTATTTATTATATTTGTTAAAATGTACATTACATCTAAATAATGTTTTTATGCTAATTTTATTATTTAATTTACTTAACATTAATTTAAACGATATTTTGTACATCGATATTTTTTACATCTATATTATTCTTTCGATATTTTTGTACTTTACATTACAAAGATAGGATGTCGATATTTTTGACATCGATATTTATATGCCGATATTTGTGTATGGGAATATTTTGGTAATCAATGTTATGTCAGTGATCCACCTAGACGAAAACAACTTGCTCAATGCCTCTCAATCTGGCTTCCATGCAAACCATAGCACAGAAACAGCCCTAATTGCTGCGACCGACTACATCATATTTCTCCTCTACCGCAGTGAAACAGCAGCCCTGATCCTCCTCGACCTCTAAGCTGCATTCAACACACCCTCAACCACATCGGCATCCAAGGAAATGCCCCAAAGGGATCTCATCCTTCCTCACAAGACGAACTCAGAGAATCCCTCTGCCTCCCTTCACCTTCGAACCCAATACCATCACATGCGGTGACCCCCATGGATTGCTCTGAGCCCCACCCTACATGACACCCCTCACAGACATCGTCATGTCCCATCGGCTCAACATCATACCCTACACAGATGATGACCCCTCTATCACCAGAACAAACTTCCGTAACGCCATTACCAGCATTGCCGATTGGATGAAGACCAACTGCCTGAAGCTCAACACGGACAAGACAGAAGTGCTGATCTTCGGGAAGAACACCTCCCCGTGAGGCAGCAGCTAGTGGTCTTCCGAGCTCAGACCCACCTCCACACCCACAGACCACGTCCGCAATCTCGGAATAATCCTTTACACCGAACTCACTATGAAGTGCTAAATCCATGCAGTCGCCTCCTCGTGTTTCCACACCCTTCACATGCTCCGGGAAATCTTCAAATGGATCCCCATCAACATCAGGAAAACTATTACTCATGCACTTGTCACCAGCCATCTCAACTACAGGAATGCTCTCTATTCCAGAATCACCCCCCAACTCCTCAAGACACTCCAGCCCATATAGAATGCAGCAGCTATAATCATCCTCAACCTCCCAATACGCGCCCCTATCACCCTCACCTCAGAAACCTCCATTGGCTCCCCGTCCAGAAGAGATGCCAGTGTAAGCTCCTAACACATGCCTACCGACCTCTATATAGCCAGGGACCAGCCTATATCAACCACCGCATGAACTTCCACCAACCCACCAGACACCTGCGCTCCACCTCTTGGGCCCTCGAGCGCATCCCCCGCATCTGCCACAACTGGGCCATGCCTTCTCCTACCTAACCGCGAAAGCCTAGAACGACCTGCCCTTCCACCTATCAATATCTCCCTCTCTGGCGGAATTCAGAAGAAAATTCCAGACTTGGCTTTTTGAATAAGACCAACCATACCTCAGTATCCTGATACCCTCAGGGGTGAGGAGCAGCACTTTACAAGACTGATTGATTGCCACTGCCAGCGCTGCCAATGTCATTATCTACACAACTACTAACCATCACACTGCAACAAGTTTAACAATTCAGACTGTTCAAGGCCCTCAAAGCTATAAGAATGGCTTGGCAGCAGGTATTAGTTGCTTTAAATGCATATTGAAATAATAATCAACTGTTGTTCTGCTTATCCTTAAATTACACAAACAAAGCCAGCATGTAGCAGCTGTCATAAGTTACGGTGTTGACAATTAAGTGCCGGTGCCGAGCACCGGAAACCACCAGCTCAAATTAAGAGGGTCATTAGGATGGCCTGTCGGGGAATGGGACCGCCCGCCATCGGTGCGGGGGTCCCGTGGCGGCAAAGCACATCCCCGCATGTATGCTAATATGGATGGCGGTGTCTCCCTGACACCGCCACCATGTTAGCTGCTTTTCCGCCCGGTCCACTCTGCGACTGGGTGGAAAACCGGCGGACGATCTTTCCGTCCGCCGTGGTCCCCCCTCCATGGTAATGTGGCGGGGGGAATTTTGAAGCGGGTGGTGTTTTTTAGCGGGCGGATCGCCACCGCCATACGGGTGGTGGCGATCTACCCACTATCCAAATGAGCCCCTAAGTACTGGCTCCATCTCTCCCATCCTGCCAGGATGGCCCTCGCCCAACTACACCCAGGTCTTACTGGTCACTATTTGGGCCCAATATGCATTCCTGATAGGAGAGCAATTAACAGGCTGAGGCAGCTGGAAACTCTTAGAAGGCCTCAGAATGTTTAGGGCAGGAAAATGCTACGTTTCTAAAAGCACCTGTCACAACGGGGAGTGATCCTGTTCTGGACCTAGGGGGCTGGGATCAAATAACAATTGAAAAATGTAAGGATCCCACCAAAATCAATGATCACATTTTTCTTAAGTAAAGGTATGTTACTTGTTTGTATCACTAGTTGATTATTATGCATTTATAAACTTTGTCTTTGATCACTCAAATACCTCATATCTATTATTAATGTAAATTTGTGCACCCTCTATATTGCATAGAGTAAAGAGAAGACGTCATCTATAAAGTGTGTTTATCATTTGATGTCATTATTTTTACTTCAGACATCACCCGAAATAAATTCAATGGCGTGCTAAAGACAAATTATGTACAGCTTGTATAACTCCTTATACACACACCACCATAAAAAAACATATGTTCATCAAATACAAAATTATTACATAAACACATTACATTTATTTGTGTGTGCCCTATCTGACCACAACTAGTGTGTGTTGTAAAAGTGTCCTGTAGTGTAACCCAGAGGAGGTTACATGTTTTAAATCAATGGGAACATGTTTTGACCCTCAGGCATGCAGTCAAATGGTACTACGGGGCTCTTTAGTGGTCACAGGTCATTCACGTGGTCCTAGAGGTATGAATACTCTCTTTGCATGTTAATTACTACTTTCTTTATTATAAAATGGATGACTCTTGGCGTCTTGGTCTTATACGCTGACATGTTTCGGCCTTCTTGTGCTGCCTGGTGACTTGGTCCCCCACCCATTGCTTTCTATTTTCACATAGTGTCCTGTATAAGCATTTTACCAGCCCTGAAGGAGACCTTCATCAAAAATTATCCAGTGGCATCACTAGATTTCCTATCATCCAATTGCACCGGAAGCAACATCATGTCAGACTCCACGTAGTCTCTTACCTGAATTACTTGAGACGCCGAAGGAGATTATTCGCAGGGACGCAAGGGACCAACTTCCCAAATTTCTAACTTACAGCAAAAGATTTTTTCCTACTTATGCTATAATTTAGAAACTAGGGAGGAGGGCCTGGTACTGGACGTTAAGGGCGTTGGCTGATGACCTGCAAAATATAAAGAAGGCCTTTTTAGTTTTAATGTAGCCTTTCTCTATGTTTCCTAAAACAAATCCTAGCCACTGGTTAATGCCCTATAAACGATTACATTATTCACTCTAAGGCATACCTGCAAACAGCGGTGATGAAGGCCTACGTCCAGTATTTCTTTCTCTTGTGTAGTGGATTTCTTCTTCAAGGTGGTATGTGAGTCTTTTGTTTAAATCTGTTCTCAATATTATGGTCTAAAAGGAAAAAGCAGATTATTATTTCCTAATACTTCGTTTTAAACCTTTCTTTCTTTTCTACAGACTTTCTTTACTTGGTTTTTGATTTTACTTACTTTTTTCTTTGCAGATGTTCTTTTTAACTAACGCTGCTTCTGTTTTAAAAACAGAAGAATAAACAAAACATAGAAATACCAAGCATTCCTTTCCCTGCTGTTCAAAAGTTATTTACATGCACTCTGAATTAGTGATATCTTTTGGGTACAAAACATCATGCAATGTGATTCAGCGTACAAAATAAACCTTCTCATGTCCAGAAATAAATTAAAGCACTAATTCTACAAGTCTTTTGCGCTTTTTGCAGGTTAGTTCCAACAATTGTATTGTCTTTCCAAAAATTGTCTTCGAGTTTCTGACCTTTCTTGCGAAGGGCGCCAGTGAAGAATTACTTATCTCCTTCTTCCATCTTTCAGGTTAAATGTCGTTAGAAGGACGAATTCCAGACGGACTCCTGCTGATGCTGAAGACATCCGCTTGTTCCGGTAAGAAGACTCCGAGATTCAGACCCAAAACTTCTTCGGAGGAAGAACGGAAGGCAAAGCGCCTTCCAGAACGTTGGGTGCGGCTTATATACTCAGCCGCACCCAACGTGAAAGACGCACCGTTACGTCCAGCGACGGTGCGCTTACACCGAACGAAGCCCTGATGCAGAACGAGCAAAGCACCGTCTTGTCTTGCAGGTGGTGCTTCGCTTCTACACATCCTGCTACACTGCCTCGTCTCTGACTGCAACATTAACAGCCTCAGAATGTCTATGAACATGATGTTTGTACAAGTACACAAAAACGTTCAAACCCAAATCTGCATGTATACGCTCCATGGTGTTTTTTATGTTACAGAAACCAACACATTATAAAACAACCCAGCAAAACTTATATGCACACTTTTGTCTAATTTACACATCTTTTCATGAGGTGCAGGAGCACGGGATAGGGGAGGGTTTTTTTGTGTACCAACAATATTCGTTGTTTCTCTTAGGATGCAGATGGGGTGCGGAGGGAATCATGACAGTACTCCCCTCTTAAGAGTCCCCCTAATACCAGTGGAATTGGTCTTCGTTTCATTGGAAATCTAGTATGGAAAGCTTTGACTAACCTTGGAGCATGAGTCAAATTAGTAATGGGTTCCCATGACCGTTCCTCCGGACCATAACCCCTCCAATCAACTAAATAAAATAGCTTTCCTTTTACTCTCTTAGAATCTAGAATCGCTTTCACCTCATATTCTGAATACCCCTCGATTTCAATAGGAGGAGGAGGTTTTAGAATCCGAGTCTTGGGATTGTATGGTTTCAGCAAGGATACGTGAAAGACTGGGTGACATCGATATTTGAGAGGGAGTGTCAACGTAACACAAACTGGGTTAATTACCTTTTCAATTGGAAAAGGTCCAACGAACCGTGGGTTGAATTTTTTATATCCCTTGATTTTCAAATTTTTTGTACTTAACCATACTTTATCTCCAATTTCATAGATAGGTTGTTCAGTCCTATGCTTGTCTGCATTTTCCTTTTGACTTTCTTTTGCTCTAGCAAGATTATATTGAGCTTCAGTTTGCAATACAGTTAGTTTAGAAATATAATCTTGAATCGTTGGAACAGAAACTGGATTGGGAAAATGATCTGGGATATTCTTTGGATGGTATCCATAATTACAGAAAAAAGGTGACATTTTAATAGAAGAATGCTCAACATTATTGTATGCAAATTCCAAAGCACCTATAATGTCTGACCATTCAAAATCCACAGACGTTAACATGCATCGTAAATATTGTTCAATTGTTTGATTGGTGCGTTCTGTTAGACCATCCGTTTGTGGATGGTAACTCGAGGATAACCGCACCTCCATATTCAGTAACGTACTTAAACTATGCCACACCCGAGAAACAAATTGAGACCCCCTATCAGTAATTACAACAGATGGAAGTCCATGTAATCGTATTACATTGTGCATTAACAAATGAGCTAATTCCATAGTTGTAGGGAGTTTTTTTACAGGTATAAAATGTGCCATTCTAGAGAATTGGTCTACGACAGTCACTATGGTGTTAAACCCTTTCTTAGTTGGGGGAAGATCAACTATGAAGTCTAATGAAATAGTATGCCATGGCTGTGGTGGAACTGGCAAGGGTTGTAACAAACCACTAGGAGCTTGATGAGAAGACTTGTTTTGAAGACAAATGTTACATGTTTCTACAAATTCCTGTATGTCTTTAAACATAGAAGGCCACCAAAATTTTCTTTTAATGGCCTCATAAGTCTTTGTAATGCCTGGATGAGCTGATAAAAGGGTATCATGATGTAAGTACATAATCGTCTTTTGCATTTCTTTCCAAGGTACAAAGATTTGGTTGTTAAAAAACAAAAAACCTTCTCTTCTTTGTAAGAAAGGATACTCTTTCACCCATTCATTCTCATCCTTTGATTCCAGTTTTGCTTTTATATCAGTTATCACATCACAAATGGATAAACTAGCTTGAAAACATGTTGTGGGTAATACAGGGTTGACAATGACATCTTTTTCTACCTCAGTGTCTCCAAGACGCGATAAAGCATCTGCCTTTAAATTTTCTTTTCCTGGCCTAAAAGTGATAACAAACGAATAGTCATTAAAAAACAAAGACCATCGTAATTGTCTGGCAGATAGAGCTTTTACAGATTTCAAGGCTTGTAAATTTCTGTGATCTGTATAGATCGTAATCGGGTGACGAGCCCCTAACAAGTAGTGACGCCATTCTTCAAAAACTGCCTTAATAGCCAATAATTCTTTGTCCGCAATAGCATAATTAATTTCTGCTGGAGACAACTTTCTGGAATAATATGCTATTGTGTGCATTTGACCGGTCTCTTTATCTCGTTGGGATAGAATACCTCCCAATGCAAAACTAGAAGCATCTGCTTCTACAATGAATGGTTGAGTCGGGTCAGGATGTGCCAAAATAGGTGCTGAGGTAAAGTTCTTCTTTAATTCCTGAAAGGCTTCTTCAGCTGTCTGGGACCAAACAAATTTTACGCCTTTTCGAAGCAGTTGAGTGATAGGAGTAATAATCTTGGAAAAATTATGAATAAAACGGCGATAGAAGTTCGCAAACCCCAAAAAACTTTGTACTTGTTTTACTGAAGTAGGACTTGGCCATGCACTTACAGCCTCTATCTTTTTCGGATCCATTTCAATACCAGCTGGACTGATAATATAGCCTAGAAAATCTACTTTTGAGACATGAAATAGACTTTTTTCTAATTTCACATAGAGAGAATTTAAAAGCAGTTTTTGAAGGATAGCTCGAACTTGTTTTACATGCTCTTCTTTAGATTGAGAATAGATCAGAATATCATCAATATAAACCACACAGCAAACATCGATGAACTCATGCAGTACTTCATTTATAAAAAACTGGAAAGCTGCTGGAGCATTGCAGAGTCCGAAGGGCATTACTTGATATTCAAATAGGCCGAATTTAGTGCGAAACGCGGTTTTCCACTCATCGCCCTCTCGGACTCTGACTAAATGGTATGCTCCACGCAAATCCAATTTTGTATAAATGGTAGCCTGCTTTAGCTGATCCAAAAGAGTTGGAATAAGAGGTAATGGATACCTATTCTTTATTGTAACATTATTCAGAGCTCTATAGTCGATGCATGCGCGTAAATCTCCGCCCTTCTTCGGTATAAAAAAAAGTGCTGAAGAGACGGGGGACTTTGAATGTCGAATAAAACCATTTGAAAGGTACTCATCCAAATACTCTCTTAAATGCTCATTTTCCTTTTCTGTCAATGCATAAATTCTGCTGCATGGTAGTGTTGCACCTGGAACTAAATCTATTCTACAATCAAAGTCCCTATGAGGAGGAAGGGTATTTGCTCCTTTTTTATCAAAAACCTTGCTTAAATCAGAATACTCAACAGGGACCCCTTCCAAGAACAGAATACTCTGTACATCATTTGTGAAGTCAAAGCCTTGCACTACGTCTTCAGAAACTTGTTCTAGAAAACAGGTCTCTAAACAATGGGAAGAGGAAAATATAGTTGTCTTTTTGATCCAATCTATTCTAGGATTATGTTTGATTAACCATGGAATACCAAGGATTAGCCTGAACTGAGGAGCGTCAATTATGTCAAAAGTTATTCTCTCTTTGTGTATAGAAGAACTGTACATTTCTAACATTTCAGTTTGCAGTTGAATAGGCCCAGAAGTAAGTTCTTTACCATCCACAGCCCGAACAATTTCAGGATGACTCTTGTTCACAGTTTTAAATCCTAATTTTGTTAAGAAATTAGTATCAATAAAATTTCCAGTAGCGCCAGAATCTATTAGCGCATCAATTTCCCAAATACCTGTAGGTCCTGATTGAGTTTGTAACTTAACCTTTAGACATAAATGCCTACTACCTAAGAGAGTCTCAGAGGAGGCCAAACTAGAATACGCACTCGACAAGCTGACCTCTTTGATTGTCGAGTGGTCTAGTTTTCCGCTTCCGTTACCGCTATCTCAATGGCTTTTGGCTTACCTTTATTCGGGCGAGAAGGACACTCCTTAACAAAATGACCTGTTTTTCCACAATAAAGACACTGATTTAATTTTCTCCTCTTCTCTTTTTCTTCCTTAGATAATGGACCTCGAATAGTCCCTATTTGCATAGGTTCAACTGAATCTGCTTTAGTCGTATTCTCTTTTTGAGGTATAGATTTGTCCCTGAACACAAATGTTCTGTGATCAGCCTTCCCTTTCTCTCCTCGCCGTTCGGAGAGTCTATGATTTAATTTCACAACTAAATCTATGAACTCCGTTATGTCGTCAGGTGGCTCCAAAATTTGTGTCACCATGTCTTTTAATTCGTCCCTCAGCCCTCTATAGAATAAGGAAACCCTCTTATCATAGGGCCAATCAGCTTCAATAACCAATCTATTGAAAACAGAAATATAATGAAGCAAATCTGAGGTGCCTTGTTTTAAATTCAATAATTCGTTGTCAGCAGATTGGACGAAGACATGTTTAGCGAAAAGTTTTTTCATGGCACGTTCAAAATTCTTAAAATTATACAAAATTGGGTCGTCTCTTTCGACAAGCGGAACTGACCAGAGAGCAGCGTCCCCTCCTAAGTAGGATAATATAAAGGCTACCTTGGAGGAATCGTCAGGAAAAGCATTAGCCTTGGCCAAAAAATGTAAATGGCACTGGTTCATGAAAATAGTGAATTTATTGCAATCACCATAAAATCTTTCAGGTTGTGCTAAAGGAACCGGAACCGGAGTAACAACCTGAATGTGTGTTGGCGTTGCTGTAGACGTGGAGGCTGTGGTATTTGAAAAAGGGGGCTGAAAGGTTGCAGGTTTAATAACAGGTTTATGTATTGCATCCTGTAGAGATGATATATCTCTACGTAAAGCAATATTTTCCATTTTGATTTCATTTAACATCGCTGCGATGTCCTGTAAGGAAATTTGTGAAGGTTGATCCATTGCGTCCAGGCGAAGTTATTTTCTTGGGCTTTGCCTTCTGTCAGACTCCACGTAGTCTCTTACCTGAATTACTTGAGACGCCGTAGGAGATTATTCGCAGGGACGCAAGGGACCAACTTCCCAAATTTCTAACTTACAGCAAAAGATTTTTTCCTACTTATGCTATAATTTAGAAACTAGGGAGGAGGGCCTGGTACTGGACGTTAAGGGCGTTGGCTGATGACCTGCAAAATATAAAGAAGGCCTTTTTAGTTTTAATGTAGCCTTTCTCTATGTTTCCTAAAACAAATCCTAGCCACTGGTTAATGCCCTATAAACGATTACATTATTCACTCTAAGGCATACCTGCAAACAGCGGTGATGAAGGCCTACGTCCAGTATTTCTTTCTCTTGTGTAGTGGATTTCTTCTTCAAGGTGGTATGTGAGTCTTTTGTTTAAATCTGTTCTCAATATTATGGTCTAAAAGGAAAAAGCAGATTATTATTTCCTAATACTTCGTTTTAAACCTTTCTTTCTTTTCTACAGACTTTCTTTACTTGGTTTTTGATTTTACTTACTTTTTTCTTTGCAGATGTTCTTTTTAACTAACGCTGCTTCTGTTTTAAAAACAAAAGAATAAACAAAACATAGAAATACCAAGCATTCCTTTCCCTGCTGTTCAAAAGTTATTTACATGCACTCTGAATTAGTGATATCTTTTGGGTACAAAACATCATGCAATGTGATTCAGCGTACAAAATAAACCTTCTCATGTCCAGAAATAAATTAAAGCACTAATTCTACAAGTCTTTTGCGCTTTTTGCAGGTTAGTTCCAACAATTGTATTGTCTTTCCAAAAATTGTCTTCGAGTTTCTGACCTTTCTTGCGAAGGGCGCCAGTGAAGAATTACTTATCTCCTTCTTCCATCTTTCAGGTTAAATGTCGTTAGAAGGACGAATTCCAGACGGACTCCTGCTGATGCTGAAGACATCCGCTTGTTCCGGTAAGAAGACTCCGAGATTCAGACCCAAAACCTCTTCGGAGGAAGAACGGAAGGCAAAGCGCCTTCCAGAACGTTGGGTGCGGCTTATATACTCAGCCGCACCCAACGTGAAAGACGCACCGTTACGTCCAGCGACGGTGCGCTTACACCGAACGAAGCCCTGATGCAGAACGAGCAAAGCACCGTCTTGTCTTGCAGGTGGTGCTTCGCTTCTACACATCCTGCTACACTGCCTCGTCTCTGACTGCAACATTAACAGCCTCAGAATGTCTATGAACATGATGTTTGTACAAGTACACAAAAACGTTCAAACCCAAATCTGCATGTATACGCTCCATGGTGTTTTTTATGTTACAGAAACCAACACATTATAAAACAACCCAGCAAAACTTATATGCACACTTTTGTCTAATTTACACATCTTTTCATGAGGTGCAGGAGCACGGGATAGGGGAGGGTTTTTTTGTGTACCAACAATATTCGTTGTTTCTCTTAGGATGCAGATGGGGTGCGGAGGGAATCATGACACATCACTAGATTTCCCTTAACCCATCTGCATCTCCCATTGTCTTTGGTTTGATCCATTCCTGTCATGGGCACTAAGCCGAGCCACAAAAGGGGCAGTAACGTTTTTGTTGGAACAAACATAAGAATACTGGGTTGTCAAAATGTGTGGCTCCTTGCAGATTCTGGAATGTTCTCTCACAGAAATGTGAGGAAAATGAGTGTGCATTTTAAGCCAAAGGTTAAGGTTTGGAAGGCCTGTTGGGTATGAAAAGACCATCGGATCCATGTGAGTCACAATGCCCTGGACTACCCTGGGTGTCAAGTCTTCAGAAATGCCGGGGTTAGTAGATTTCCTTGGGTGGCGGCCGAGCCCAGGCCCAAAATGCACAGCTACCCACATTTCAAAAAAAGGTTCAGTTTTGATTGGAAAATGTTGATCTGTCCATGTTGTGCTTTGGTGATTTCTTACAGAGGACCCTGGGCCCACTTACACCACAGGGATACAGTGTGGAAACAGTGTGTGTTAGGAAATTTGTGTATCCCTGCGAATTCTGTAACTTTCTCTCATAGATGAGAGGTAAATGTCTGTTTTTAGCCAAAGTTTGAGGTATTCAAGGCCTTTGCGGGATCCACATGAGTCACACCACCCTAGGCTCCCCTGAGTATTCAGTTTTTAAAACTGTCTGGGTTTGGTAGGGTTTCCAGTGAGGTGGCCAAGCGCAGTTAAAAAAAAAAAGTCCACAGCTACCACATTGCTAAAAAATGTTCAGTTTTGAGTTTGAGTCCCTTCCCGTCACAGTTGCTGGGCCCACATATGCTAGTGGGGTACTTTTTTTGAAGGGTACAAGTGTGGGAACGCTGAGTGGTAAGAAATGTGTGGATACCCACTGATTCTGGAAGATTCTCTCATTGAAATGAGAGGAAAGTCCATGTATTTAGTCAACGTTTGAGGTTTCCAAGGCTTTATGGGTAAGAAAAGATCAGCTCCATACGAGTCACAGCACCCTGGATGCCCCTGAATCCACATCTACTCACATTGGAAAACCAGGGTCGCTATTGAGTGGAAAATTTGGATCTGCAATGTTGCATTTTGGATCCTTTCCTGTAGTGGGTGCTGGGCCCACCCACACAGTCAGGGTACCATTTTTGGGGGGACAAATGTGGTAGGAAATGTGTGGATCGATTCAGTTTCTGAGACTTTTTCATGCGTAAATATTAAGGGAAATGCATGATTTCAGGCAATGTTTGAGGTTTACAGGGCATTATGGGTAAGAAAACATCCTGAGACCCAACTTTCTGGACTGGCTGGGTGTGTGGTTTTCAGATATGTTTGGGTTTGGTAGTTTTCCATGTTTGGTGGCTGGGCTCAGGCCCATATATGGGATATGGCAGGAATCCACAACATATGGCACTTATGGAACTGTGTAAGGCCTCTCAGAGGACTGCCCTGCTGCATGTGGCCTGCTGTGTACTACAAAGAACTGCCCTGCTGCACCAAGAGGACTGCCCTGCTGCCTGAAGCATACCCTGATCCCTCAGAGAACTGCCCTGCTGCTTCAGGCCTGCTTTTCTGCTTGAACCCACGACTTCCAGGGTGACTTCAAGGGCTTTTAATTGGCTGGACTCCTGATCAGAACCTCAGAGACAGAAAAAGCTCCAACCCTCTTGAACCAGCACCTGGACCCAGCCTGAGTAAGTCCTGCCCCTCCAAGTGGTGCCCCTCCAGTCCTAGACCCTTGGAAGTGGTGCTGAAGGTGCCCAGGTAGCTCAAATGTAAAAATGAGTCATAAGAGGGGAGACCGGGACCTACCTGCTCACCATCCACCAAAGGTCCATTAACAGTCGTGTATCCAACCTACACTCCATTGTGGTCGGCTGTAACTTTCAACTTTGCCCTAGTCTCGCGTGACAAGATGTCCATGGTTGAGCTTTGATCTTTTAGGTGCTATTTTTCATTTTAAACAATTCCTAACTCTGCTTCTACTAATTGGATTTTTATCATTTTGGTGTCAAATAATGTATTACAATTTATTATATTTTTCTGAATTAGTGTGGGATTTTTCTTGTGTTGTGTTTTTACTTTATTACTGTTTAAGTGCTGCATAACTACTTTACACATTGTCTCTAAGTTAAGGATGACTGCTTTTGTGCCAAGCTATCAGAGTGTTAAGCACAAGTTAATTTAGTGACTTTTGTGGTACACCCTGGCAGGGATTGTGGCCGCTGCTTGAGAAGGGTTCACACGCCCCTATACAAGCAACCCAATTTTTCACTTTTTGTCTTGGCTTCTAAATGTAAGTCAGTGTGCAAGAAAGAACACATTTTGAAAAATGCCCTCTGCAAATTCAGAGGTGTACCTAAACTCAGTATTTTGTGCACATTTCAGAAATGCATATTTTTCCCTTGTCCCATTTTTCATTCATTAGACTTTACCTTATGAATTGCTGCATGGTCGGCACACAATGAAAAATCATTGTAAGTTGCAGCTTACTTAATTGTTGGCTCAGGGTATCGTGTTTTGGAAAACCTATGTTATGTTATTGGATTTGTAGAGCGCATGGCTGCCTCAGCAACAGGCCGTCCCAGCGCAGGATCCACAAATTACCAGGCCAAAGAAGGGGGGCAGAAACAGAGGATTATTCAGGGAAGAGCCAAGTCTTAACAGCCCTCCTGAAAATCCCATGATCCTTTATGCTCGTGATAGTGCACAGGAGAGCATTCCAGAGAGAGGAAGCTAAAGCCAGCAACGACCGACCTCCAGCCTGTGCTCTTCTAACACGAGGAACACGTAACAAATGTTGATTAGAGGAGCGAAGGGCACGTTCCGGTACATAGGGGGTAAGGAGATTAGCTAGAACGGGAGGGGCTTGTGCATGGAAAATTCTATGAGCTATGCACAAGAACTTGAAGTTAATTCTCCTTTCTACTGGAAGCCAGTGCAACTTACGTATGAATTTGGAGGAAGGGCAGGATTTCGGAAGGGCGAAGAGTGTCCATGCCACGGCGTTCCGCACCCTCTGAAAACGATTGATGCCCGCTGTATTAGCACCCAGGTAGAGAGAATTGCAGTAATCCAGTCTAGAAAGGATAGTGGACTGGATAAAGGACTGGCGTGTTTGAGCATCGAAAAACCCGAGCAGCAGCTTCAGTCCGTGTAGGAGTCCGAAGCAGCTGCCAGCCACCGATTTTGTCTGTGCCTGAAAGGTAAGTGAACAGTCAACCAAACACCCAAGCTTTTTAAATTTTCTTTAGGGGTAGGACGAGCTCCCAACGTGGCAGGCCACCATTGATCACTCCAAAGATGCGTGTCTCTTCCCCGAAGAAGAATCTTGGATTTGCTTGCATTCAATTGAAGGCAGTTGGCTGTCATCCATTCCGCGATGGCCATCATGTCATTTCAGAACTTGGCTATGTGTTGGTCAGAGGTGTTAGATAGAGAGATCACAAGCTGAGTATCATCAGTGTATGAGACCATGGAAAGGCCCCACTACTTGCAACTCCCGGTAGGGGTTGAATGTAGATATTAGATAATGTTGGGCTCAGAGCCGAGTCCTGCGAAACCCCTGTGATGTGTGAACTGCACCTGGGAGCCATAAGGAGATGAGATCACTGGGAAGGATTTGCCTGATAGGAAAGACACGAACCTGTTAAGAGCGGCATCTCCTAAACCAATCTCTTGTAAATGTTGCACCAGAATTTTATGCAATACAGTGTCAAAAGATGCACTAAGGTCAAGAAGAATCAAGGCAGAGGTGTGGCCCGTGTCCAATGAACTCTGCAGATGTTCAGGAACTGCCAGCAGAGCTGATTCAGTACTGTGGCTGGGTTTGAAATCATTCTGTGCAGGGTTCAACATATTGTTGGACTAATTTGGTCAGAATGGAATTGATATAAGACTCAGTGACTTTAGCCACAAAAGGAAGTAGTGAGATAGGGCAGAAGCTTTCTAGTTTGGAGGCATCCAAAGTAGGCTTTTTTAGCAGAGGGATGACCTTGGCATGTTTCCATGAGGCTAGTACAACTGCAGATGCTAGGGATAGGTTTATAAGCTGATAGAGTGTAGGTAAGAGTTGGGGTAGAAATTGTAGGAGCTGATCTAGTTTGAGAGGATCAGCTGGTGATCCCGATTTAATTTTATAGCAAAGAGTCCTCAGAGCTTCATAGGATAGCGCCGGTAAAGAGTTATAGGAGAGTACCTGAGCAACTAGTGTGATCGATATGCTTTAATGCTAATAGCAAATGGGAAGGATTTATAAATGTCCTCAACGTTTTAAACAAAAAAAGTGGCTACGGCAGAATTAGAGGTAATGGTGGGTACCCTTACTGAAGGGGAATTTCTAATATTATTCAGCAAGGGGAAGATACCTTTGGCAGGATTATTGCTGTTTTTGATTTTTTCTGCAAAGTATTCAGTGCGTGATTTCTGTATAGATTTCTGATAGGCCTTAATGGCTGCACGATATTGTGTCTTGTAAGTCAGATCATAATGGCATCTCCAAGCACGTTCCTGAGCTTTGCAATTTTTTCTCATCTGGGTTAGGGTCTCATTAAACCAAGGACTGGTGTGAGTTCTGTGACAAGGTGTAAGTTCAGCGAGGATATGTTTATCAAGGGAGTGTGTGAGCTATTCATGAAAGCTGTTGTTAGCTGTTTCAGCATCATCAGAAAGTTGAGGCGTTTGGCAGCGTAGAGTGTCTGAGAGGAGATTGGCGTCTAATTTATGCCAAGGGCTTTTTAAAATGAGCTTAGGGTGAGTTCCCGAGGGCGGGTTTTCACCAAGGAGTGCCATGGAAATGAGAAAGTGGTCTGTCCATGCTACAGGGAGGGGAGAAAGAACTTTGATGGAAGGTATATTAGAAAACACTGGATCTAGAAGGTGGCCGGCAGAGTGTGTTGAGTTGGGGACGTTTTGTAATAGTTGACAGGCTGCAAGGTCCGCCAAGAAATTGGCAATCTCACCATCTTGAAAGCCCTCCAGCCTTACAAACCCTATATATCCTTGCGACCAGCAGGGTGTGATGCACATAACAGTATACTGCTTTTATAAATCGGCTATAATGACAAAAAAGTTTTTAGATGAAAATGTTGTCTCAAATTGCTATTTTTCTGCTTATTTTAATATTTTTTTATTTCAACTATTAGTTTCTTTGGGAAAACGTTCAGGGATCTACACAAATTTCCCCTGCTGAATTCAGAATTGTGTCTACTTTTCAGAAATGTATTGCTTCCCAGAATCACCCAAGGGTTCACACCTGTTTCAACCAAAAAAACTGCTAGTAGGTTGAAAGCACAAAAGTAAAGAAAAATGGACTACCTTTTAGAAAAAGGCAAACTCTATGGTAAAAAAAATTTTTAATACAACTCTACTTGTTCATGAAATTAGAGAAATGGCGATCCTTGCACAGCAAACCTTTTGTTGATGCCATTTAAAAAAAAAACACTTTGTAGTACAGAACATTTTTTTCATGTTCCCCCAAAAAAAAACACATTTAGCTATATGTGGGTTATTTTCTTAAGCACCAAATGCCCTAAACATAAAAAATGGACACCACTGAGCGAAGGGAAACCCTCAGCTGTTAAAAGTTTTCCACAGATTTTGCTTGCCAACCCATTCTCTTTCCTAATAGGAAACAATGTAAGAAAAGTTGGCTTACTGTTGTAAATATGGTCAACTAGCCAGTACTTCCCTGTGAAACATCTCCACCTAGTGGAAACTTGTGATAAAGCAACTTGCAAATAGGGTCACTATTTTTCAGTAATTTTACATAGCACAAAGACGCATCCACTCTCCTATCATTCATTACACGTACGAAAGTAAAACACATCATATTCTCAGTGTAGAATTTAAGTGCATGCGTTTCTGTAAATGTATTTGCCTAGAACTAATAGTTCAACCATGCACTTTTTTGAGTCACGTTCTGGATCAATGGTCCAGATATACTACTTTTCTATGCAATTCCGCTTCCAAATTTCCTGTGCTGCATAACTGTGCTGCATAAGTTATGCAGCATAACGTAAGTGGGAAAAGCACAGAACAGAGCTATATCTAATAATGTTGGCCCGTAGCTGCTGTCATTGCCTGCGATGGTGCTCAAACAAGGCAATCTTGTGGGACAGACCACTTCACAACATGTCGTAGAGGTGAGCATGCGCAGTCCAGCATAGGATTTGTAGTAAAAGCATACCCTTCCGGTACAAAATCCTATGTACAGAGAAACTCAGAAGTTTTCCACAAAGTAGATATGTGATCTACCCGGCAGTACACAAGCAATCACTGCTCCCCATAGAGCTCCTTCACATTGTAATTTATCACCGCGCAGGGGTCCCTCTAGAGCAGGGGTACTCACAAACTTTCTCTCGGGGGCCAAATTTACAGTGTGGTTTGTGGCCGAGGGCCGCACCGGGGCGGGGCTAGAGCAACAAAAAAAAACTGTGACCATGAGGTTGAACACAGGCCCCTGCAGCAGACGCCTTCGTCCACTGAGCCACCAGACCCGGCATTCACACATATCTATCTATCTATCTATCTATCTATCTATCTATCTATCTATCTATCTATCTATCTATCTATCTATCTATCTATCTATCTATCTATCTATCTATCTATCTATCTATCTATCTAGCTCTGTCTCCCTCCCTCCCTCTATCACTCTCCCTCTATCACTCTCCCTCTCCCTGTCTCCCTCCCTCTCCCTCTCTCTCTTCCTCTATCTCTCTCTCCCTCTGCCTCACTCACTGCGTTTGTCTACCTCCCTCTCTGTCTCCCTCTCTGTCTCCCTCCCTCCCCCTGTCTCCCTCCTTCCCTCTCTCTCTCCCTCCCTCTCTCTCTCTCCCTCTCTCTCCCTCCCTCACTCTCCTTCCCTGTCTCCCTCCCTCTCTCTCTCTCTCCTTCCCTCTCTCTCTCCCTGTCTCCCTCCCTCTCTCTATCTCTCTCCCTCTCTCTTAATCAGTTCCTCATTCCTATCTGTGGCTCTCCCCTGTGCTCTGCAGCTCACTCATTCTCTGCAGCTCACTCATTCTCTGCAGCTCACTTCTCCTTCCTTCCACAGCCCCAGAGCAGGCCGTTGGAGGGAGCTGTCGGCGGCCCCGCGGTGTAGGCCGGGAGCGGCTGGTACCTGCTGCCGGCTCGGCTCCCACAGTCCTCCGGCTGTCTCGGGGGGCGGTGGTGTCTCAGTCTCCTAGCTACGGCACACTGGCCGTCAAGCACAGACGCGAGGCAGCCAATTAGCCGGCAGTCGAGTGCCATGGCTTGCTGCTTAACCCCAGACTCGTTAGAAGGCTCCATCGCTGTTAAATAGACGCCCTGCTCTGCCGTGAGATGCGGGCGTGTACATACAGGTGCTTTTGGTTCTCTCTTCACCCACTCTTCTGCTTAAGAGTCATTCACATTTTACTTTCGTCCACCTGAGCATCTACTGTGTCAGTACTCTTCATCCATTGGCTGTTTGGCAGTGAGCGATGTCAATTTTCCTGAGCAAATGTGAACTTTAGGGCTTGGGCTGGTGGGCCTGGTATACTGGGGCACTCACATTTCTTACATGTTTCCAAACAAACATAAATAACACAAATATATCTCACCCTTGAAAAGGTCAGACCTATTGACCTCGAGCTCAACATGGTTGTCCTCAACCGTTGCAGTAAGTGCATGATTTGGGGCTAGTGTAGTGGGATGAGTGGGCTATGGAGTTGAATTCCAATATGTTTGTAGTATTTTTTCCTTTGTATAGGTGGGGCATGGCTGTTAATGGCCGTAGGGGTTATGGCCCATCAGTTATCCCGCATTCTCACCCCCTCTGAGTGCTGGTGGTTCTCAATTCTAAGCGCGTTTTTCTTGTGTATTATTGATGCTGTCTTTGAACTTGGAGTTCAGTCAGCCAGAGAAACCATTCTCTCGATGCTGAGCAAAAGAGAATTGACAGATTCAGTGCATTTTTTTCTTGCTTTTTAGGAGCATTTATTTATAAAACACTCGTGAAGTAGTGGGCTCAGTGTGTGCCAGGCTGTAGGATTGGTTCGCCGCATTGTGGCGACATTTTTACAGGCTTTGCACTCTATTTGCTTTATTTAATATTTTCGAAGATGTTTAATTTATTGTGCAGACGATTTTCTTTCTTTTATCTTTCATCCTCTTTTTTTGACAATGACAATTGTCACCAGAAAACTGTGGAAACGAAGTGACATGGAGGACATATTTAAACATAAAACTTAGGAGGCATCGTTTTTTTATTAATTTGGAAGCTCCCCTTCCCGTATTACCAGACACTAAAGATTCCCCGCCCCGAGTAAACTGCATTAGTCACTTGACTCGAGAACTGGTTACATTTTGTATGTTAATACACCATGTCGAATGAATATGGATTTTAATAGTGCACGCTTGTGCTTCAAGTGTGGTTGTCTGATTTAATGATGCTTGCTATCAACTTCAGAGGAGTGAAAGGCTGAGGTGGCTTGTATTCAGATTGAGGATGGCCACTACTGGAACTCTCCTGGTCCGAATCGACAGCTTTCACGTGATGTTCAGATACTGAGTGCACTGACATTTTGTATTAAATATTTGATATTCTAACTGAAGGGATTTGTGTTCTTATTATACACGTCACAGACTGGATGTGTGTTCTAAGAGCTGGAAAGTTCTCTTGCCACTGTGTGCCCTTTCAGTTGTACACCCCCCTCCCTCCCCCCCGCCCCCTGTCCGTCACCTCACCCCGCGCTGAGTCAGCTTCCCTGGAACGCACACAGCCACCACACCCAAGTACTTCACAGGTCTTTTAAAGACCATTCACTTGTTAATGAGGCTTTGTTGTATTTCATCTCTTCTTAGCGTCCCTGCATCTCCACTCATTCAGAGGGGAGATGCAGGGGCGCTAAGAAGAGGTGAAATACAACAAAGCCTTATTAACAAGTGAATGGCTTTTAAAAGAATCACCCGGCCCGGCCCCCATAGCTCCACGCTGCTGCAACCGGCGGTGCTTGCACAGGTACGATGTCTGCAAGGTCCGCGGGCCGCCAAGGTAGGCTTGCCGGGCCGCTGGCAGCCCGCGGGCCGTACTATGAGTATCCCTGCTCTAGAGTCTAGAGCCTGCATTACAAAGGGTCCTCCGGCTGATCAGCAAGAGAACTCTTTACAGGCATCTGAAAATCAACATACGTCTGAAAACCAAACAAGCATTGGCATAGCCAATAGGTCTCGCATTTAAGACCTTATAAGTGTTTAGCCATGCAACAGTTGATGTTGTTGCACCAAGGATATTGTGCTGGATAACTAAACACTTCTAAGGTCCCAAAGGCGAGACCTATTGGCTATGCCAATGCTTGTTCTTACAGCACAGATTTCCAGAGATGACTCAGAGCGCATGTAAGGCACACTATACCTACATTGTAGGTGGGGGGGCATCACGTGTACCATGTATAACTTTTGCCTTGTTATAGGAGATTAATGGGTGAATATGTGATAAAACAACTGAATATCCTTTGACAGTTTGACAAAATATGGTGTTTGGGTAGGTACATTTTCTTAAAGTTTTTATAAATGTAATATGATAAAAACAGTCTAGGTTTGGATGACGCTTATGGGGGATGCAGGCCTTGTTTCTGCATCTCTATGGGGGATCAGGCCTCGGTTTGAAACTGGACTCTGTCTGTTCCTTGCTTACATTCAGGGATTGGCTGGGCCCCTTGTGAGAGCGTCACTGAAGAGATGCCTGTTCACTGATGCATACTCAATGGGTCCCACTGAGTGTGCTACCTGCAGTCGAATTGGGGAATTATGTAATTCTTTGTGTTTCGTCCCCTAGTAGCCATCTTACCTGGGGATTTGTCAAGGCTTTAGTTGACCATTTACAGCCATGTTTAAAATAGCGTAGATTGCAATTACATCTGTTGTAGATCCAATAAGTCCAAGCAAAATGCTAGTCATGTGGTCTGTGTTACATAATTTTTTTAACTTTTCCTGTGACCACTTTTTGTAGCTGAGGAGGATATGTATCTATATCTATTATATCTATGCCTATTGGTAAAATCCTAGTTGAAATACCGATGGCAACTAAAATAGAAATGTATCTGCTTTTGTAACTGTTTCTTTTTATCAGCCTTGCAATTATTGTTTGGTTTGTAACTGAAGTGAATTCACTTCTAATTATGTCATCAGAGTAAAATGTGATTTGACATCACTTCCTAGGTTCATATGATGCCACTTCCTGTGATGTAATTGGGGAGGGGGATCAAAGGACAAGTGATGTAACTTCTGCTACCCCTGGGATTTTCGTGTATCGACGTCCATGAGCAGGGGACTCCATTGGGCCGGACAGCCACTAGCATGAAGCGTGTGCCGTTGAATGGACCTGTTATTGAGTAGTCCCAAACATTTCATCCTTCTTCAGCCAACTGAGCAGAAGGCAACGGATGAAGAGATTAGTCCTAGAATGTCTGCACACATTGTTAAAATGGTTTAGAGAAATAACCTTCCTTTTCAAGGTTTCTCCCTGTGGAACTCCCTTCATCTGCCCCTCCATCTGGGCTCGTGAGCTTCAGGGGAGCTTTAAAGGCTCACTCTATTAAGATGCTTCATGACATTGCACCCCACCTGCTACGTACAGCAAGTACAGAGAGCAAACATAAGTAGCACAACTTTACTTTAGCATACAGAGGCATTGCTTTGGTGTAGTTTAACTGGTTGTGCAGTATTGTCATGTCATAAGAACAAGAACATGTGTTATATAATTAAGGGATAGGGCAATTTATGTGGTCTATATGCTTAATTTGACCGCTCCTTTCTAGTCACCAGTATAGACGTAAACAGGAGGTAACTAGCCTCTCCCGTGTGCAGGCGCCTGGTTTCAGGGTAGCTAATGAGCGGGACAGGGTTGTTTTGCTGTTGACAGCAGAGCTATATTTACTCCGTGAGAGGATCGAGGCTGCACGGAGGCAGTTTGTTCGATGCACATTTTTTTTTGCAGATTTAGTGTTTCGGTGTAAATAGTGTCCATAACTCACTGTATTGTGTGAACCATGTAAGCTCAAAAAAATCGTGCGACCAACTGTTCAAACTTCGTGTTGGAAAACTGCGAAGCTCGGGGCTTTGAGTGGGCCAGGTCGCAGACCCTGCAATAATTAACAAGTGAGGAAAAAAAGTCTTAAATAAGTCCGATGGGGGCACGGCACATAAAGCGGCCGCTGGCCATTCATTTTTGCACATGGTGTCCATAAACACGGCTCCAAAAGTAAATAAATTACAAAAGTGGCGGTGACTGTGTGTAGGAAATAAAGCATGCACGTGCCTTTGTTTTTTAATATGGTGCTCTCCAACAGAGCTTGCAAAGTAAATAAAATGCAAAAGAGGTGCCGGCTGTGCACCGCTAATACAGCGCTTGCGCGCCTTTATTTTCTGAATATGGTGCCCACAAACACATCTCCCAAAGTAAGTAAAACAAGCGCGGCCACGCGGCCGCGAAAGGAATGTGAGGTCTGCAGCTGGCACCCGGCCACGCAGCTGCTCGCTCCCGAGCTCCCTAGGCCAGGGGAGAGAGAAGGTGGGACTTGACACACGCCTTTGGCTAATTGCGTGCTGTCTTTCTTAGACAGATGCACGCAAAGGCCAATAGCTTGTGAGCAACAAAAAAAATTACACGCACGAGAGTGTGATCCGAGTTGAAAGTCCTTACTAGAAGCCTCGCAGAGCAGCACATGTGCGCTGGCTCTGGCGAGCCCTAAAAAGAGACAGGGTATGTTTAGCTGGCTTGCTTTAGTTAAGGCAGAGCAGAATGGACCATACTTAACCCCTTTGGAGGCAGGTTACTTTAGGCTGCTATTGTTGTGGCATGTGTCTGTCCTGCTACAGATAAGGCTAGAATTAAATAAGCAGAGCACTGTAAATCGAAAGTATAAACATATTAAGAGTGACTTTTTTTTAGCATAGACTATATTTTATTTCTATCTTTCCATATTTTATAGTTTACAGACATTCCTTTAATTTTAGCTCTATACCAGTGTTTCCAAACCTTGATTTATGGTGATATGTCCAATGTATAAATAAAGATACCTTTGAATTCTGTATTTATCCTGTAACATTTGATGCGCGCTACAAACACATAGGTCAAAAGCCAGGCTATGTCTTCTGCAATATGTTTGTTTAAGACTGGACTGGTGTTTACAACCTCCTCTCACTTTGCAGTCGGAGAAAGAAAAGTAAAGTGAATTATGTGCTAATCTTGCTCAGGTACATGAAGTGTCAAAAAAGGAAAGGCTGTAGGATGTCATTTTTTCCTATTACACAACAAAATGTAAAAACCTGTCTATAAATTGTATAAATTCAGCAGTTAGGAAAGCAAAAATGAAGCATATTTCTGTATAATTCTGAAGTGTGATTGAAACAAAGGTTTTAAAAGGTTCAGAACAAATCACGATCCTTTTCTCGGTGATGCACAAATAATACATATTCACTGAAACACGATTTTCACACATTATCATTTGTGTGCAATATAGTTTAAAAGTGTATGCCAGTGTAAATTTAATGACCATTTCAATGGAAATGTGCTGCCTGTAAATGACATGTGCTAACACACCATGCTTTAGTTCCATTAAAAAAATCACCCACCTCATGTCCACTAAAGCTAAGTAGGCAGTGAAAGTGTGTCATACTAAAAAGTGGGTTGTGGTTCTAAAACCTTTGGGAAGCACTGTGCTAGGCACAAGTGATGGAAATAAAATTACACCCAAAAAGTACTTTTACCAAATATCTTGGTCCAGATGTATGAAGCGACCTGTTCGCAAAATACTGGGTGCACTTTGCAACCAATATTTTTGTAACCAGTATGGAATTTTGCAAACTGACCTATGTATTAATAGGTCGGTTTGCACAATACCAAATTGTAGTGAGTCGCAATTTAACCTACCTCATGAATAACAATAAGGTAGGTCACAAAATATGACCTACTAAAATTCGTCACCAATCATAGGGATAATGGCCTGCAGGGGTCAGAAGACTACCATGACTGTGCAACCATTTGTTTTGTATGTAGCCCATTTTTCTTATCGGAAAAGAGGATGCATTTAAAAAGTTACATTTTTCCAAGAGAAGGGAGGGGACCAACGTCGTCTATAAAAAAAGAAAATTGTCCCCATTCACAAAGGGGAAGTGGTTACCATGACATCTGTGTAGTCAGTAAAATATTCATGTTTTGCAACCTGATTCCGGTAACAAAAAAATATTGCATACCATTCCAAATTGCTATTTGGAAGGGACACCGTAAACACCCCACTTACAAATACTGAATTGGTGTTCAGTCACAAACCAAAATCCGATTCAGTTACATGTTACTGTATTGCAATTTGGGTATGGTACATACCAAAAGGCATTTTTTTAAGGGCACAAACAGACTGATATTGCAAATCAGACCTTTTGTGAACACAAAATGCCCTTGCATATCTGACCCTTGTTCTTGTTAGCCCTTTCTGGCTTTAATGGCCACCGTTTTAAGTTCCTGTATATCGCATTAATATACTGAAAGTTGGATTTTTATTTAACAACCATGTGCAGTCTGGGAGCTGTGGTCTTGGTTTTTATGGGTAGATCCATTTTAGCTATCACACCTGTAAACAATATTCTTTATACAATTTTATATAGCACAAACCTCGTCCAAGAGCCTTGGAGCACTGTATATGAGCACTGAGAAATGTCTCTCTTGTTAGGTCGCAGCCTACCAGACAGCGCAGCTGTACAGCTTGCTAAAGACATCTTGGGGACATTCAGAAAGCTGGCCCAGGAATGCATTCTGCCTGTTGCTTACCATTGGCTTTGTGGTTTATAATTCATATTTTCTGGCTTTCTATTTGCTGGATTTATTTGCTTTAGGCTGTCCAACATAAGTTGGACAAACTTTGTTTACTGTATTCTTCCACAAATTCACTTTCTATAAACAGCCCTTTAAATCTTGTTCTTATCTTGTCACACTTGCTGTGCATTCAAAGACAGAGGTCAAAGTAAAGCTCTATCTTCTGAGGGGGCTTGGTGTTTACTTTTCTTTCTCTGACTTCTAAGTGAGAGACGTTATGTTACAGTCATGCGAAAATCCATGTAATGAGAAAGGATGAGGGGTGCTTTTTCCTAGCACACACACAGAAAAAATAACTGTGCTGATGTTTCAAAATATATCAGAATGAGTACAAATGAAGCATATTTTTTGTAATTCTGAAGTGTTGTGGAAAATAATATTTGAATACAATCAAAACACATCAGTATATTAGGTGATGAAATGTGCACACATTGTGTGTGTGTGCAGTGAAAACTTGTTTAGGAGCAAATGCAATTGTCCTTTCAATTGAAAATGTGTTGTCTGTAATTGTAGTGCGCTACCACACCATGTATACTCCACACTAAGTCACTCCATCCTCACTATGCCCTTCCACTCTATGCCAGGCCATTCCATTTTATGATACTCCACTCCCATCAAAGACATGCGATCCATTCTACGCCCCTCCACTCTAAAACACTCTACGGCACGCTACACCACTCAACTCCATGCCACTCCAATCTACGCCACTCAATCCACGACACAACATGCCCCTCCACTCAATGCCTCTCCACGCCACACCACTACCCTCACTCCACTCTACCCCACTCCAATCTACCCACTCCACTCCAATCTATCCCACTCCACTACACTCCAATGTACCTTAATCTACCCCACCCCACTTCACTACAATCTCACCCAATGTAGGCCACTCCAATCTAGGACACTCCACTCAACCCAATCTACCTCATTCCACTTCATTCTACCCCACCCCACCCCAATTTACTCATCCCACTCCAATCTACCCCACTTCAACCCAAGCTACCCCACTCCAGTCTACCCCACTCCACTCTACCCCAATCTACCCCACTCCTCTCCACTCAATCTAACCCAATCAACACCCCATTCAAATCTACCCCACTCCACACCAATCTGCCGCACTCCATTCAAATCTACCCCACTCTGCTCCAATCTACCCAGTCTACCACACTCCACTCCAATCCACTATAATCTACCCCAATCCACAACACTCCAACGTACCCCAGTCCAATCCACTCTGCTCCAATCTACCCAACTCCACTCCAATCTACCCCAATCCAATCTACTCCACACCACGGAACTCCAATCTACCACAGTCCAATTTACCCCACTCCATTCATTCTGTAGCTTTACTTTGGCAATTGTCATAAAAACACATAAAATATGGTACTTCAATGCAATAAACCATTAAAATCATCTCAAAAGATGATAAAATTCCATACAAAAATATACAATTAGCGACATATAACAAGCAACCTTTTAGAATGTTAAATAATTTGTTAAAATTCATACATTGCTAATAATCCACATTCACAAAAAAAATATCAGAATGATAAACATACTCGCAACCATTCATATGATACAAACATAATGTGTATACAAGTCCCAGGACCTAGTTTGGTGACAACAGGGCATCCCTTTTCTGTCTGAGTCTCCACATGTACAAGAGACATTGAGAGACAGCAAATACAATATGATGGGCTGTGTTAAATCTTTATATCCTTGTTGCTGCTCTATAGTCCGTAACACCAATATTGTGACACAGCGCCAGAATCCATGACCTCCTGTAGACTTGATAATATGGGCAGAAGAACAGGCCATAGCCTAAAGATTCCTTGGCCTCAGGGCAAAAGGGGCAACTCATCTCTGTTGCGGAAAGGAGAGGCTGCTATTTTGCAGTGAATGTTCAAAGTGTCAAACTCCCTATTTGAAACTGAATATACAGGGTTCTGGCAGACGGGATCTCGATTGCATCCATATACCCTTCCAAGGAGTAGGCGTCTTTAAACTCCAGGAAAGCTATAGTCAGGGCGCCCAACTTCCCAGAACTAAGGGGGCCACCATCTACATGGCTCCAGTATATCCTCTTGAGCGTAGACTTAGATGCCCTACATACTGTCTCTGGGTGGGTCCATAGGTTATCACACCCAATCTGTAATAAAAACAACGTTTAATGTATCTTGCGGCTTCAGGGAGTTTTGATATTTTATCTATGGCCATTCGGCAAGGTAGTAAGCCCAAAGACCAGATCATCCTCCAGTACAATAAGGATCTGAGTCTTACTATATCTGTGAGAGATCAAGTCCCTGGATCTAACCTAAGTGGGACCAATGGGGTACTGACAGGGAGCTTGCTGAGTAGATGTAGGAAACGGTTCTTCACCACCTCCATATTAGATTGTCATGCCCCCAAAGTTCCACACCATAAAGAGACCCCCCCAAGGCTTGTAAGTTATAGATTTGCAATGCAGGGGAAATTGGCCGATAACTGGAGCCATTCAGAGCTCTCAAGCTGCCTCCAGTAAAATACTCCAGCTGACGTTTGCACTTTTGGATCTGGGGAGACCAGCCAAGTATGACACAGATTCAATACACTTGGTTTTATTGATTTTGACCTCTAGCCCTCTCTGTCTACAGAAGACACTGAACTGGTCCAGCAGACTTTGAATGCCAATAGGGGACTTCAAGACCAGCAGTGTGTCGTCTGCAAACAGGAGCACCGGGACCTTCCTATTGGCCAGACTTGGAGCATCATGTTTGTATTGCTCCAACATGGACACCAGCTCATTGATAAATAACAAAAACTGGGTTGGAGCTAATACACACCCCTGTCTTACACCCCATTGGACTGGAATGGGGTCTGTCAGCTACCCAGAAGAGCCACATTGAACCTGTGCATAATTATTCAGGTGAAGCCTCCTAATAATATCTACTAAATATGTCGGGACACCCATGTCAATCTGTACCTTCCACAAGGCCTCCCTAGGGACAAGATTTAATGCTGACCAAAGGGCGACTAAAAGTTACATAGAGGTGTCTGCCTCCCAACTTTACATATTTCCAATAGAAGTCAGTGCTTGTGCGTCCTCAATCCAAACTTGTCTGCTTAGTAGAGTTTGGCTCAAGAGCTTCTGCGTGCTGTCGATAAGACTGATGTGGCAGTAGTTGGAAGGAAGGGACCTTTGCCCTTTTTGTAGATTGGGATGATCTCAGCCCCTGCCCAAGTCTGTGGCATACTCAACTGATTCATCATGTTATTAAAATATAGAGCATGGTATAGGCTCCATATCTCCTTCTCAGCTTTAATTAGCTCCCCTGGCACCTTATCTAGCCCTGGTGCTTTCCCTGGGGTGATCCAGTCTATAGCAATGGCAACTTCACCCTATGTGGTAAGAGGCAAAATCAGCTTGGCTGAACAAAGGAACCCTAGATGGAGCACTGGATGATTGGCCTCCCTCTCCCCGGTATGCTGGAACAGCTGAAACACCTACATTGCAGGACATGGTCACAACTTCAAGCACCCTGCTGCCAGGACACGCTGTGGTTCCAGCGGTTGGAAATATGTCCATCTCATTCAAACCCAAAGCCCTCACATAAAAACCTTTGAAGTGATCGACCCAAGCAGCCACTGTTATGTTGTTACACGGGGGCAGCAGATTCTGGGCCCTTGTTGGTCAATTTTGCCAAAAGAAGCAATGATCATTCCCTTTAATTGCAAACACTAGTGCCTACTATTTGGCCATTTTATGATCTCCCTGGGTATTAACTAGTGCAGGTTCATAAGATGCTCTAACTTCCTGGATTGCGGCTCTTATCCCCCTTTGATGGCAACCATCAGGGCACGCCTGGGTATCCTGCAGGCCTTAGTATACCATTTGGCCTCGTGGGTCTGTTTAGGGAGAGACCGAGCCTCCACCATAAAGCGCTCCTTAAAGGAGCAAAACAGGGAGTTATTGATAGCTGAGTAACCCTTCCGTGAGGCCACTGTGAGAGAACTCCTTCCCAAGGCAAGGACTGCTTCCAAGGCAGTGACAAGTACGTCATAAAGCTGTATCTGAATAGTTGCCTCAGCAGCAATAGAACATCATTTCAATCTACAATGATTGCTAGTTGTAGTAGCCTTCTGTCAAATGGTTGATGATCATAAAATACTCCCACCCATCGAAGTCAGGGAGAGGTCTAGGGTGTTGTGGTCTTTGTCTAGCCTAGAGAAAACCTCCATATCAATTACTTGCGACAACATCCTTATATCAATCAATATGTAGCCTATGTGGCAAGTGCCTCCCTGATGATTGAAGGTACCCCTCCCTTCTTTATCTGTTATAGTTCTCCCGTTACAAGCTCTCAAAACATTATTAAGGGTGAGGCTAGATTGCAAGGTAGCGCCAGACCATAAAGTAAAGTGACCGAATAACTATTTCACCAGGGCCATTGATACGTATTGGATGGGCTGCTAGAGAAATAAGCCATAACCTTTCCCTATCTCGTCAAACCACATAAACATTTGCTTAATGTCAAGCCACTCTTGGCACCCCCCCAATTTGCATACTGTTTTTTATGTATTTATATTTTGCACATTGCCACCATATTTGTAAATCGACAACCTGCTATATTATCTGTATGACTATTTTAAGATTGCAGGCAGGTATAGTGGACTACTTGATTTCTGAACCATCCCAAAATGAGCATATTGGTGCATACTCTGATTTGTGATTATGATTATGAGGGGGATGCAAATAATCATATTGTCTATTAATTTAGATATTAAATGGTCTGCTGTTGATGGTTGAAATGATTTTAACTGATTTAGGTAGATATTTTACATTTTGAGGGTTTTGTAATGTTTATGGTTTTAATTGACTACTAAACTACTTATTCATTCATTCAAACTCTGGATGTACATATCAGGGTTGTTTTCAACTGAATTGTAGGGACCCGCACGGCCTGCCCCTCCCATAAATATAGGTGGGTCCATCAAAAGTAGCAAACCCAGACCTAAAGTGGGGTGTAAAAACCCAAGTTTCTTGGAAGATGGAAATGTTAAATCGGTCCACAAAGCCACAACATTTGGGACATGTCATTTTATTTTTTATTAGCAGCAAGGCTCCAGGAGACAAACTTTGTAGGGGGGCACATCTTGGATACAGGATTGCCACCAAGGGGAGTACAAGAGGCAACAGACACAGGGTGTTGGAGGTTGCTTGGTGTATGATGTTGTCAAGGGGAAAGCATGTTGTGCAAGGTGAGGGTAATCTACAACCTCTAGCATAAAAAAGCTTTTGTGCCAGTTCCACCTTCACTATAGTCGATTATTGCAGATGACCTTTGTCGATCCAAGGATGGGACAAGTCAATCGTTAGCGTCCAAACCTGAGAGAGGCAGATATTTATAGTAGGTGGAGACAATAGGGGCACCAATACCTCTGGTTGTTGGTAGGCATTCCCCCTGTTTGCCGGCTGTCCAAGGGGGTTAGGAAGGATATATGGTATTGCAAATGTGATGTTCCGTGAAAGCCAATTGCATACTTCATTTTTCAACTCAAGATGCTTGATCATGTGACTGCGTGGAGATGCAAGTGGCGGTGGATGATTTAGCTTGTGGAACAACCCCTGTATAACCCCTTCCAGGGAGCTTATCCTATCTGTAAGGGGAGTAATTGTGGCTGCCACTATTGCTTTAATTTGATCCAGAACAGTCTCCCACAAGAATTTGGACCCATCCCCTTTTGCGTTAGAACTGGTAGTTGATGCCAACTCCAACTGTGGAATACTGGGCACAACCGACTTCTGAATGTTAGCAGATAAGTGGGCAGTAGGCCCCTGTTTTCTCAGAGCTGAGAGTGATAGATCCTGTCTTAGTTTTTCTCTCCTTCCTAGGAGAGGGTTCGTAGAAGCTTGTGCTAGGGGGCAGGTCTGGGGCATCCATGGGTGGCTCCCTATCCGAAAACATCAAGGGAGCATAACCCTACACAAATCATCGCTCTTCAATCTACCCAACTCCAATCTAGCCCATTCCATTCCAAACAACCATACTCTAATCCACCCAATACACCGCACTCCACCCTAATGTACCCCATTACACTCCACTCCAATCTACCCCACTCTACTCTTCCCCAATCTATCTCACTTTTCTCCAATCTCAGCTCCATTCCAAACTACTCAACTACACTTCACCCCACTCCACTCTATTCTACCCCAATCTACCACACTCCAATCCACCTAATCTACCTCACTCCATTCTACCCAAGTCTTCCACACTCCATTCCACTCCACCCAAACTACCCCACTCCACTTCACTTCAATCTACCACATGCCATCCATATATACCCCACTCCAGTCCAATCTAACCCATTCCACCTCAATCCACCCCACCCCACTCCAATCTACCCAACCCTGTTCCCCCCAAACTATCCTACTCCAATCTACCTAATTTAATCTGCCCCACTCTAATCTACCCCACTTCAATCTACCCCAATCTACTACACTAATCTACCCCACCATTATCTAATCTACCCCACCTCATCCCAATCTACCCACCCCATCCCAATCTACCCTACACCACTCTATCCAATTCCACTCCAATCTACCCCACTTCACTGCAATTTACCCCACAATAATCCACCCAATCTATCCCACTTCAATCTACCGCACTCCACTCTACCTCCATCCGCCCTAATCTTCCCCACTCCACCCCAATCAAGTGGCCCCCTTTCAAGAGCCTTATTAGACCCTGGGGACCCTATTCACAGAGGTTGTTGTTTTTCTAAAGGGGTGGGGGGGCCATGCCGCCCCTCCTTGAGCCTTATTAGGTCCTGAGTACACCATCCCAGAACATTTGTTTGTTAAATGGAGGGGGCACGTGGCCCCAATCTCTGAACCTTTCAAAGGCCCTGGGGACCCCATCTCTCAGGGCATATCTCTTTTAAAGAGGAGGGGTGCCACATAACCCCCACCATGAGCCTCATTAGGCCCTGGGGACCCCATCACCCAGGCCCTATGTATTTTTCACAAAACCTTATTAGGCCCTGGTGACCCCATCCCCAGGGCCTTTTTGTCTTTTAAAGGGGAGGGGGTCCAAACCCCCCCCCCAAGACATTAAAGGCCTGGGGAGCCCACTCCCGGAGTCAAAACTTACAAAAAAGGGGAGGGGGAATGTGCGGCACCCGCCAAAGTCTCTGTAGGCCCTGGGGACCCCATCCTTCACGTTCTTTTTTTTTTTTTAAAGGGTTTGGTGGCTACATACCCCTCCTCCCTCAGCCTTCGTTAGGCCCTGGGAACCCAATACCCCAGGGCCACTACTTAAAGTAACAGGGAGGGGGACTGCGCGGCTCTCTCCTTGAGCCTTTTCCAGCCCTGGGGACCTCATTCCATGGGGCCTTCATTATTAAAGGTGTGTGCCCTGGTACCCACCCGGCACACCAACTATACACTCGATGGAGGCATGCAGTGAGAGCTGACATTGCTCCCACCCACAGGGAGCAGCTACTTATGCTGCTCCCAGTGGGCAGGAGCAATATTTTAATCTGTTTCCCTGTCTGCATCACTGCAGGCAGGGAAACAGATCAAAAGTCTTCTCCCAGTGGCGGGAGCATTTTTAAAGCTTACGCCCGCAGGGAGTTCTTGTTTTAAAGCAGTAAATAATGTTTTATATAATTTTATGTTTTCAATCTTTCAGTTATTTTTCAAACAATAAACAATGTTTAAGAGTATATAAGTAGGTGAGAGGCTGAGGCGGGTTCAATATTGATTATTTTAAATATTCAACAATGCTCAGACAGAATATATATTTTACACTGAAGCATTGTTGTTTTAGAGGCACTTCCATTCAGGGATTAAAGGCTAAGGATTGCACAACAAGAGTTTTAGTTGTAAAAGCTTTCTCATGCTGAAGACTGCAGAGAAGGCACATTGAGCTCTTCGACAGGACAATACAGCTGCTGTGAGGCAGAGACAGAAACAGAAACAACAGCTTTCTACTGATTGCAAACTGCTTCAGTTCTTCTAATGAGGTACAATTGTGTGAGCAAGTTGGTAGCCAGTATATATCTTTAGGTTATTTATTAAGATAGTAAAGTCCATAGAATAGCCCCACCAGGAGCAGCCTGCTAGCTGCTCAGCCCATCCTCTCAACTGTCTCTCTCACACACCAACATTCTAGTCAGGTCATCATTCCACATGGAACACTCACACTGGCTGAGCAGCTAGTTACAATATACAGGAGAACAGTAAACCTTATATGAAGATACTACACAAGTCCATCTAAAAGACTCATGAGAGACCCCTTTTGGTGCTAAGATTAGTTTATTTAGACAAAGCGAAGGGAGGGTTTGGGAAACCAATGCAGAGAAACAGGCTCTCTATCTCAAGCTGAAATACTGACCAAGGGCATGATTAAGAGTTTGGCAGTCTTGCAGCAGGCCGCCACGCCAGTCACCCAATGCGAGACCGCCAAACCCGTAGTCGCACTGCCTGCCAGGTTAGGAGTGACTAACATCGTGGTCTGGTGGGCAGTGCTTTGAAGAACACACTGTGGTGCATTTCTAAGGCTCATATGTGAGCCTTAGAAAAGCAGTGCCGTGGGACTGCCAAAGCAACTTCCAGCACGGAAAGGAATGCACCACGTCGTGCATTTCTTTCCGTGCTGGAACTGGGGGTGCAGACATACATGGGGGCATACCGTGTCCCCCCCTGCATGTATCCCCAGGCCTAGAGGCAACAGGGGGCCCTGTAATGCCCCATTAGTTTCTTCACTGCCACCCTTTTAATGGCGGGCTCAACGCCATTAAAAGGAGGGCGGTGAGGAAACTTGTAATATGCTTGGCTGTGCTGCAGTGGCACTGGCAGCATATTGCGGCATCTACCTCTGCAACACCGCTGAGGGATCATGGATCCTTGGCGGTTGGACCGGTCCTGTGGCGGTCAGACCGCCAAACTTGTCAGAGGGAGGTCGGACCACCGTTGCCACCGCGGCTAAGGCGGTCCATAAGTTACACAAGTCTCTAGTGTAAGAGGATCTAGAGAACCCTTTTTCAGGCCCTGTCCAAATAAGAAATACAGAAAATGTGCCGTGTTATGTTATGCTATTGGGATTTGTATGGCACGCTAATCACCAAGGAAGGTATCTATGCAGCCAAGAAGAAGAGAGCTGCATTGCCAGAGCAGAGCCAAGTTGGAAAGCCAGGTTTTCAATTATCTTCTGATTTCAAGGAGGTAGCTGGTCGCTCTGTTGGGGAGCGGGAGCTGGTTCCAGGTTTGGGGGCCCGAAGTGGGAGAAGGCACAGCCTCCCATTTGCATGCACTGGATGTGGGGGACGTGGGTAAGGATTTGTCTAGCGATCTTATGTGGCTCTTGATTTGCTGGATCACATGTTGGCTGCTTCCGTGGTCAAGATTTCTACCCAACATGATAGCTTGCGGGCTTGGCATGGTGCTGGTAGTCAAGTCGAGGGGGTTGATGCAATTGAGGGACGCGGGATTTGGTTGGGGGGTCAAGTGGTTAGATGGTCCTGATTTTCTCCTAGAAGAGGATGGGCAGCTGGTGTGCGGGTTTGTGAATTCCTTGACAAGAGAGCTGTGCATTTGTTGGTTTTGAGGCGTTGATTATAGATCCTGGGTGCCGACTTGAAGGCAGCTCAGCTTTGTGGGTGAGACACCATCACCATTCCACGTGCGTACAATGGTGTTGTGTTAACCAGAGGCATTCTATGTACCAGTTGAAGTGGAGTGTGGTCCAAGGTTTGGAATTGGTGTGTATTGAGGCCAGAGAGTCCAATCAGGTAGTTATCCAGTTGTTGAGGTTGGAAACAGTGCAGTTCAGGGTGATGCGAGGAGTCTGGAGTTCCAATTGTCCTCTGTGATTTTCTTCCATTGCCAGCGGGAGGTCAGGGTGCTGGAGAGTTTAAATTGGTTGGGTAGTTGGATGTTGTGTTTGATGAGGTAGTGGATGGTCCAGATCAGAGGGGTCAGGGAGTCCATCGCAATGTTGAGTATGTTGGTGAAGATGGGGCTGAGGAGGGTCTCGCCATGTAGTGGGGCCGTTAACTCGTTGGTTGAGGCCCAGGATCCTGAGGTCATCTAGGACAGTGGTTCTTAACTTGGGGTTTGGCGATCGCTGAAGATCCAAGAAGCCTACTAAAAGGGGTCCACGACTGCTCAGAAAAATAAATAATATTAACGGATTAATAAAGTGTATATAAATAAAGAAGCAAAATGCAAATATTAACATTTTACAATGTTCTGCAAAATTTAAAGGAATTTATAATTGGAAGCTAAATGTCAAATTAGTATCCTCAGACTGATTTGTGAAAGCAGTGCAAGTGCTTCAAACAGAATACAGTATGGATTAAGAGTGGCCTCAATTGAATTTACAAAACCTTCAACCTTCCAATCAAAATATAAAGATATATTTTTATATTTGATTGTGAATATTTTAGAATTATTGTATTTATTTGATAAATGCTTGTTTTTGTATTTTTCATATATTTATTTGTGGTTCAAGTCATCGAAAATGCTTAGGGCAGGGTCCCTGGCTTCCAGTAATGACTCATTTGGGGTCCCCAGATTCCAATAATTATTCAGTGTGAGTCAGCAGGTTCCAGTAACTATTGAGTGGCGGGCCACAGCAGTAAAAAAATCAAGAATCACTGGAAATTAGCAGAGTTGGTGTCCGACTGGTCCTCTAAATAAAAGTTTAGGTTACAGAGATGGATGAAATCATTGGAGTCTAGCATCCAGAGAGTGATGAGTTGGGAGACGGCTGGGTTGAAATTGGCTCTAGGTCCAGGTGGTTGATAGAGGAGGGGGCTGCCTATGGTGGAGGTACTGGGAATGTTGATCTTGAAGGACAGATGTTCCAGCAAGTTGTTGGTTTCGGCTGGGATGGTGGTGCAGTTGATGATTACTCTGTGAATGATGGCTATTCCACCTCCAGGTTTGTTTGCTCTGTTGTGCTTGGTTATTTTGTAGCCGGGGTGTGGTGATGGATATGCCCAGGGCAGTAGTGGGGTTGAGCCAAGTTTCCTTGAGGAAGAGAAGATTGAGAAAGTGATCATCAAGGAAATCTCAGACTTTCATGTGTGTTTGACCAGCTTGCTGGTGTTCAGCAGGAGGCAAATTGAGTGAGTAGTGTGCTTTGCGGCCAGTGGTTCCCGGGACGGACCTTGGAGTGTGTGGTGAGTGGTGTGTGTGGACACAAGAAGAGATGGGGGAGGTGCAAGAGAAATAGCAGTTGGCGCTGGTGATAGCTTCACATTTCTGAGCGGGGGAGATCCTGGTGCATAAAGGGGATGGGCGGCTGAGGGAGAGAAGTTTGTAGGTCAAGTAGTGGCGAGAGGGCCACAGTCAGTAGTGGAGAGACCAGGGCTTCTAGCACAGATGGCCACAGATAGGCTTGTTTTAGCATGCCTATGACAAGACAGCAGCACACCCACTGAGCATCTATGCTGTTGCCACCATTAAGAAGGTCCGGAAGGAGGGGGATATAGCGTGCAGTGGGGTGGGGCAAGAGCTCGAGGAGAGAGTAGTGGGTAAAGGCAGGCAGGAGCAGGTACGAGAGGCGGGAAAACAGGAGATGAAGGTAAAGAAGAGTGAAAATAGGGAAAAAAGGCAAGCAAGAGGCAAACAAAAGTCAAGAAGAATGAGAGTGATAGAGGAAAGCTGAGACACAAGTAAAGAAGAAACAAGTGCAAAAAAGTGGCAAAAGACAGATGCAGAAACAGCAGATAAAGTGGGAGAGTAACAAAAGACAGCAAGAGTGAGAGATAGAGGAAGAATGAGTCTGAGAGAGAGAGTGAGAGAGGACGGTCAAAACGAGAGAACAAACAGAGAAAACAACGAGAAGGGTGGAAACTTGCAAAAAAGAGTCCAGTGAAGCAAAATGAAGTCAAAAGGCACAAGTGGCTGGGGAGGGCTCAGAAGAGCAGAAAAGTGGTTTGAAAGGGAAAGCGTGGTCAGAGGACCTGAAGAACCAGAACCTTTTGGACCTGGCGGCGCAGGGTACGCCCTCCGTCTTCTGGGTTCACCTGCTTCGTTACACAGAGACACGGGACACTCTGTCGGCGTTAGAAGATTGGATTTATTTAGCTGCAGCTAGTACAGTTATCCTAGAAGTACACAAAGTAGGTTCTCAGGAGACTGCCACTTCACTCTGTGGCGCATCAGATTAAATACTATACAATGCAGAATTATTAACAAAACACACGCCCCAAGCAAAGAAGAAAAGAGCCAATAGGGTAAGTGGAAAACAAAGCAGAACCAGTAAGAAAGGTTCGAAAAAAAAAGATCAGATGACTCGAAGAGTCCTCTCCTCCAACTATGTTTGTCATCCCACCCCCGAACTGATTCATTAACAGAATACAACTGACTTGCAGGTGGTGAGATACGTTTGTGTGTATTGGAGGACGGGCATGACACAAGAGAATGCTGGCAGGAGACAATGAAGGCCAGTCGATAAGATATGATCAGGAAAGAATGGTGTGAGCCTACAGATAGTTGAAACAGGGATTAGGAGAGCCAGACACGGAATAGTGTACTCAATTGTCCAAACACCAGCCTCGCAAACAAGGCCGAGGACGTATTTTGACACCAAGCTACGAGAAAGGCAGAATAGACTTAGTTCGCCGTGCTGCCTGAGTGATGGCAATACAAAATGGCGGCGGGTTACAAAATGGCGGGTCGATTCGATCGTGATCGAAAATCGAAGTTCCTCAGACCCTCCTTTTGCCAGAACTCAGGCAAGATAGACTCACGTTAATCTGAGTCCACATCGATGGCCATGAGATCATCAAGCTGTTGTTGTAACATCATCCTTATGTTTTCTGCTACTTGAGGTTTGGGTCTTGAAATGCACATAGTGGCACAAAGATCACAGATAACGGGACCACAGTGCATACAAAGGCAACAGGAAAATATGATTGTCAAGATTACTCCAAGGAATGTCAATACTTTCCAACCCCATTTGGACAGTAGTCCCCAAAACCATTCCGTTAAGGACCAATCTCCTTCGTCCTGATGACTCGGAGATTATATGCAACTTGGAAATCGCTTGGTATACTGTCGGCGTGTGGTAAATATTTCATTACCGGTACTATTTTTTATGCGGTAAAGTCTAGTAAGAATAACTCAGTAAATATAAGAGGCAGAATCCGTGGTATTAGAGGTTCTAAAAGGCTTTATTCCTATACAAAGGAATACAATTCGAATTGCAGGCTTCTATTCCATCACCACGAAAGTTCAGGAAGGAAGGGCATACATTATTGACAGATAATTCGTTTTATAGGAAATGCATTACAGTGAAACAGATGCAGGAGGCGTAACAGCTGATAATACAGATAAAATGTGCATACGTAACTAATAGAGGAGGACATATGGGCGTAATTTAATAAACGTCATTATACATGATGTCACAAGTGGGTGGATCCATAAGAGAATCCTGCAATGTCAGCAGAAATATTTGGCAGAGATGCGCGCGCAGTCGCATGACGTGTGATTGACGTGCAACTAGAGGGTGAAGGGGACTTGACATTTAGCTCTACATGTGGAGACAGAAGTCTGGGGGGTCATGTCAACCTAATCCCAAATCATATCTAATATCCTATGTTTAAAGAACTGTGTTATCAAAAAGGAAAGGTCTCTAGGATAGAATCTATTCTATACTGACTGTTAGTGCGTGTACAAGCGTCTAAGTGTCTACATGAGATGCGAGGGGGTAGGAATATTCCATGGTAACAGGGGCTATGAATTACTTGCATAAGGACAGCGAGGCCTGGCCCTTTGCACGGTAGCTGGAGGAATGTTTACCTAAACTACTAGACAGGAATGCATCGGATGAGGAGCGAAGCAGATAATCTTGAAGGTGAAATACAGTTTTTGGCAGGCAACAGGCTGGATCAGGCACCGTTAGCCGCGCAGGGAGTAGGACAAAGTTCATGGATACAGATGCAGGCTCAGACTGGAGCTTTCAGAGGCAGAAGGCAGGAAAAGACTTGATGACAGAATTCTGGGCCTACTCGCCTGAATCTGTAAAATGTGGAAAGTGAACCACATAAAGTCGGTGGCCTTTCATACTTAGGAATGGAATATCTGACCCATTCATGGCGGATCTGAAAGAGGACATGTTGACGGTGGACGCACATATATTTGCGTCTTCAAAACTGGAACTGGAGGGAACATACATGTACTTATAGCATGCACATGGAGCCGTTGGGGTCTACGATAGGGGACATAACTGATCACAAAATTCATATTTCCTCATTCCCTCCTTGTCCCCTACGGACCCTCAGGAGATATCGATCTTCATCAATCCATCGATCTGTTCATATAGCATCATTTGTTCTTCTTTCTTCTTCCGGGATCTTGAACGAAAACTTGGATGTGGGATACACGATGTGGCACACAGACCACAAATCGCTGGCCCACATTGTAGACATAAACAGCAACTGAATAGTATGAGGAAGCCAATACCTAGGAAGGATAGGATTCTCCATCCCCAGGCTGACAACACGCTCCAAAACCAACCGGACCAAGTCCAGGTGCCTGGACTCTGGTGTATCTGGCTCACAATCTTATGAAGGCGAGTTATGGCTTTATATACTGACGGTGAATTTTCTGGTATGAAAACGCAGCAACTTGATCCGATGACCCTACAAGCTCCGCCCCTATCGGCCAGGATGACGTCAAGGACAAGACGATTTTGAAGCACAACAATCCGCATGGCAGACTGCTCTTCTGTTAAATTGCCCAAGGCGGAAGTAGTCTCGTTCACTACTGCTTCAAGGGTTCTAGTTAATCTACGTATCAGCTTACTATTAGTGACTGTACCTATATAGGGAAAGAAACCTTTATTGAAATCTGTGTATTGCTCCCATGCCGTTTCAGTGTAATCGACAATTGGGAGATCTCTCTGCTGTCTATTGTGTACTAAATGGGTATTTCTATGATAATCAGGAGGAGCTAGGAAAACAGGTGGCAGAAGGAATGCTATGTAACAGGTACCATCCCAATCTAGAGGTAGACGTATATATGCGGTCTGGCCACATATGAAGTAGGAATGACGAGAAGCTCTAAATGTAGACTTGCCTTGATCACTGAATTTTATTACAGTGGTGCATTTACTATGGCCCATGTGTATGGAGCCATTCTTTCTTACACATAATTCCCCTTTTACTGGGAATACTGACATGGCGGGCAAGATTGGTGTAGCTTCAGATTCAACGTTCAGGATCATGAGGTTAAGTGTAAAGTTACCTAATCCATATACTTCATTTTCTAGATCAGTTCCTGTTCTTTTGGGAAGTCCCTCCTTGTTAGGGTAGCAGACTTTAAGCAAAACTAGGTTCAGGTTTCCCCATACCCAGTTGTCTTGATAAACTGCGGAATTTGAATCTAGGGAATTAATCAAACTAAACCATGCTCCACAGGAGCCATTGTGTGTGAACGGATATGGAAAGAGGGGCAAAACTCCCTTATAGTTCTGATAGGGAGGGAGTCGGCCACATATCCAACAATTCGTGGCATTGCTGGTCTGATGGGAATGATGTAACATACTAATGAATGTGTTGTTGCGCAGCGCAAATCTATAGGACAACTCATGTGGAGGTAATTCGCTAAAAGAATGTTCTGCAGTTACATTGTAAGCATGCTTAAGAATAGGGTAATACATGTGCAATAGTATGCTGGAAATGATGATCAGAAGACTTAGAAAAAACAAAATTAATAATGTTACTATGCAGTGACTACGAAGTGATTTACAATACGCATGCTTTTTAAGCTGCATCTGTTGATTTCTTTCTCTATTCTGGTCTAGAGGATACATGTCAGAGACAAATTCAACCGATTCACCTTGGAGAGGACTTAAACAATCAAATTGTCTGACTTGCTAGACCTTAACTTCAGTTTATAAAGTTCAGTGTTTGTTAATTCAGCCAAGGGGAGCTTTGAGTCTGTCTGTGAGGGAATGCAGGGCTGAGCGTTCACACTAGATGGTAGTCCATAAAATTTCTTGATATGACTCGAGTGCAACCACCCTTTACGTCCCTCAATCTTCACGGCTGTCCTTGTAGTTAGTAGAACCAATTTTGGCGATGTCCATCTAGGCTCCAGTTGGGTCTTCCGGTCAAAATTCCTGACCAGAACCAGGTCGCCAGGAACCACGTCATGGGGCTTCACCTCAGTATTATCGGGAAAAGCAGCAGCTACCTGTGAACGACAAGATTGTAGTGCAGACATCAAGGAAGCCAGGTAATCTGTCAGCATATTACAGTCAACATCAGTGATTTTGCGAGGTATAGGCGTCCCCCACATATTTGGTGGTCTACCGAAGATCACCTCGTACGGGGATAGCCCTGTTCGAGAATGTGCTACCATTCTCATGTAAAAGAGCGCAACTGGTAAGGCTACTATCCAGTCGACACCTTTTTCCCTACATATTTTGGACAATCTAATTTTCAGAGTTTGATTATGGCGTTCCACGAGACCTGCTGCCTCGGGATGTCGGACACAGTGGAATTTCCATTGGTAGCCTAACAAAAGGGAAACGTGTTTCATTAGTTCGGATGAGAACGGCTGGCCATTATCTGAGTAGACAACACGTGGTAAACCGTACCGTGGGAAGAATTCTCGAACTAACTGTTTGGCAGTAGTCGGGGCAGTGTAATCTGAAACCGGGTAGGCTTCTGTCCAACGGGAAAGAGCACAGACAACTACGAGAACATATTTGAATCCTCGACATCGTTCCATCTGGATATAATCCATCTGGAGGACTTCAAAAGCATGATCGGGAGGTTGAAATCCACCCTGCTCTACGGGGATGCTTTTACCTGGATTAAACTGACAACATATCATACAGGTACGTACTTTCTGTTTAGCTGTGGCTCGTAAATGTTTGTTAAACCAGATGTGTTGAATGCTGTCTAGCATAGCTTTTTCTCCTAGGTGCGCTGGACTATGTATCGTGTTAATGATGACTTGAACCATGGAGTCGGGAAGAAACCATATAGATTTTTCCTTCGTCATCCATCCTTGATCTGTTTGGATCCCTCCTAATTCAGTCCATTTCTTCATTTCTTCTGGTGTAGCATGTGTCTGTATGTCAATTACATCAAGGGCGGGATCCTTAACTGTCATGCAATGTGTTGGTGTCGGAACTATTGTCTTTGTCGCGTCAGTTGTATGAATCTGATTCTGAGCAGTCTGTTTAGCTGTTCTGTCAGCTAGGTCATTACCCTGAGAAATGATATCGGTAACTTTTGTATGGGCTTTGCATTTCATAATCGATATTGTAGTAGGCAGATGAATCGCGTCTAATAGGGCTTGAATGAGGGGTCCGTGTTGGATGTGGGCACCGTGAGAAGTTAAATAACCTCTCTCTCGCCACAGTACGCCGAAGTCATGGACGACTCCGAATGCATAACGTGAATCTGTGTATATGTTGACTTTCTTATTTTTGGCTTGAATACAGGCTTGTGTCAGAGCGATGAGCTCTGCTGCTTGAGCTGACAAAGTGTTAATACAATTTGTTTCAATGACTTCAGTGTCTGTTGTGACTGCGTAAGCGGCCACTAACTCTCCTGTACTTGTTCTCATACATGACCCATCTACATACAATGTCAAGTCTGGATCTGGCAAAGGGATATCTGTCAAGTCTTGTCTGGGTTTCGTCGTGATAGTAATGACTTCGACACAATCATGTGCCAATGGATCTGTTCCGCCTACTGGTAACAGTGTGGCAGGATTTAACGTATTACAACGTCTGATTTCTATGTGTGGCTGAAACAATGTCAATTCGTAACCGGTGAGTCTCGCTATAGTCAAGTGTTGTGTTTGCGTGCGGTTCAAGAGAACCTCTACTGCGTGTGGTACTTGTACTGTCAATTGGTGTCCTAACACTATGGCATCGCTTTGTCTGATTGCTAAAGCTGTTGCTGCCACCGATTTCAGGCACGCAGGAAGAGCCTGAGCTACTGGATCTAATGTACTAGAGAAATAAGCACATGGTTTGTGTGATCCTGCTTGTTCCTGAGTGAGTACTGACAAGGCAGTACCGTCGCGTTCTGTAACAAAGAGTGTAAATTGTTTACTGTAACATGGTGTTGCTAAAACAGGTGCTTGGCATAAAGCTTTCTTTAAGCTTTCAAAGGCGTGTGTATGTTCTGGAGTCCAAGGGAGGACAATCGATGTGGCTGCCTCCTGTGTTGTCAACTGGATGAGTGGTTTTGCTAGAAATGCATATTGAGGGATCCACTGCCTACAGTATGAAGTGAGGCCTATAAAAGCCCGCACCTCCTTTTGTGTCTTGGGTGGTGGCATGTTAGCAATTAACTGGATGCGATCAGGTGTAAGCTGCCTTCCCTCCTTGGACAGCGAGTGCCCAAGGTAAACAACTCGCTGGACACAGAATTGCAGCTTAGAAGGGGACACCTTGTGCCCCTTGTCGGCCAGAAATTTCAAAACCGTCAGTGACGCTGTTTCACATTCAGGTTCGCTTCGGGCGGTGATCAGCAGATCATCGACATATTGAAGCAAGGCAGTGTTAACTGGCATGTGGATACTGTCAAGTTCTCGTTTCAGGGCTTGGCTATAGATGCTGGGGCTTTCTGTAAATCCTTGAGGTGCGCGTGTGAATTTAAAACTTCGTCCATTTAAACTGAATCCGAACAGATATTGACTTTCCGGATCTATTGGGACGCTAAAGAAAGCATTCTTGAGATCAATTACAGTGAAGAACGTTGCTTCTGAGTCAATAGCTGTGAGTAATGAAGAGATATCTGGGACCACGGGGTATTGTGGTACAATGCATTTATTTAGTTCGCGCAGATCAATAACTAATCGATATACTGGTGGTGCTTTTGGATCCGTTCTTTTAAGAATCGGAATTATCGGGGAATTACATACATTGGAGTCGGTTTCGACAACCACTCCTTGTGCAATGAGCTCGTCAATGATTTGCAGCAAAGCCACAACAGCATCTGGTGGTAACTTGTATTGTCGCATTCGTGGTAGTACTACTCCTGTTTTTAGTGTGACACGATATGGTGTAATATTCATGCAACCAACATCAGTGGGGCCTTGTGCCCATAAATGTGTAGGTAAATTCTGCAGTCGGTGATCCATGTCCCTGGACACGTAGTGACCTTTAAAGTCACGTAAAAATAATCGTACTCCCTCCGGAGAACAACATATAATGGCTCCTAGAGCTTTCAATGTTTTTATACCTAACAAGTTTAGGTCATTTAGTTCACGGTGGAAACCTGCTGGATCCTTGTCATGGCTGGGTACTACTTTCTTCATTTCTAATAATTCCAATTTAGTTATAGGCGTGTACACAAACACGCGTGTAAAGTTATTACCGTCACCTCTGATTGGGTGTACTTCGCGTAACGGGTTCTGTCTATCTATGTGATACATTTTTCTTCCCATGATGGGAACTGGAACGTGTTCTGGGCATACGAAAGTTAAATATTGGTTTCGAAATTCTAGAATTTCTTTAATCAAATCAGTACCTGACCCTCTCCATATATTCGTGAGTAGTTCTGTCAATATGTCAGGTAAGGGTCCTGGATCGGAGTGTTGGCTTTTATATAATATAAGGAGGTGTTGAATCATGTATATACTAGCTAAACGCTGTTCGTATGGATCAAGATTCAGAAACGTGTGTGCAAGTACATCATCATTGTATTCGCTGGGACTGTCAGCCCATTGTACTGCTGACCTGGCTAATTCTTGTTCGTCCATGGAATCGAGCATGTGGTACCCCCTTCGATCTCGTAGTGATTTATCAGCGGCTTGAAATAGGTGTTCCGGGGATCTTGTATTTAACATAGGGTTTGGAAAATGTCTATTGCATTCTGGACGTATCGGACGTATCGGATCATTAAAGCCTCTAGTATTATTATGGGGTCTTCCTCTACCTACATAAGCTATCGTATCTAATTGTTCTGATTCTTGCTCCTCCTCTTCCTCTGATTCAACTCTGTCTGCTTCTCGTCTTTCTTTATGTATTCGTTCTACTTCCTTGCGGATCTTTCGATACATGGCGATTATACACGCCTGTCTATCATGTTTCTCTTCTGATATGTTCTGACCCCATTTGGCAAGTCTTTGCATGGTATCGTGATCTGCCCCAGGCCTGTCTTGATTCCTAATTACGCAATTTATGAAAAAACGGAGTAGTTGTCTCTGTACATCCACTTTCTGGTACTCCATAGCTTTGTTAATACTCTCTGGACCTCGCCCTGTTTGGACAAAGCGATATATATCGTCTAGGTGTTCAACCATTCCTGGTATCGTCATTAAATACAATGTAGCTCGTCGTATACGTAGTGATGATATGAGCAATTTGTCCTGTTTACCTGGTACTGGGTCGTATCTACAATCTACAAGCTGTTCTTTAAACATGTCGGATGTCGCTAGTTGGGGTGTACGTTGGAGTGCTAAATCTCTAAGGGTTTGTTTATTTCGCGGCGGTGTGGCAAACATGTCTGTCGTACCTCCTGTAGCACCATCCGAGGTGCTGGGCAGGAAAGGATTCGTTGGACGTAAAATGGAAATTGTAGATGCGGGAAAAACAGTGGAAACGGACGGACCTGTTGGGACTTGTGTAGGAGTTTGTTGTTGCGGGGGTACAGACGAATGCTCTTGGTGTTGAACACCATCGGCAAGCGGTGTGCGTGGTATGGCATTAGCATACTCGGGAGCTACGTCATCTAAATAGGAGGAAAGAAAAACGTCCTTTGCTGTTTTGGGATGTGTTTTGGGATGTGCTTTTATCGGGAGCAGTGGAGGAGTCAAGTCTTTTGGTATTTCCGGGGTAGCCTTAGGTAACCCTTCGGCCAGAAGAGGATACATACCATTCATAAGAGTGTTTCTTTTGGAGGAGCCAAGATGGCGACCGGAGCAGACGCTTGAGCGCCCGGCTCCGTCGGCCCTGGGCCTCGGACTATCATCCTGATTCCTATCCTCGCCGATTCTCGAGGAGAAATGTGTGCGACGACGCGCTGTCCACGCCGCCGCTTTCCCGGAGTCTCAGCCCGCCCGGATGCCTGAGTTCTTGGTGCTTTTGTCTCGCACTGGACCCCGGCGTCATTGTGGCCTTTGTCGGCCCCCTGGAAGCTCCGCAGCCACCGGACCCGCTGGCACAAACCCCAGCCCCGCGGTCCCGACTTCACCTCACACCACGGACTGTCGCCAGAAGAGCCGGGGGAGGGGCGGCCAGACACCTCCTGCACCCTGCGCGTGACGGGCTGGGGCTGTAGGGTAAGCCCCGGTGCGGCGGGTCTCCTGCCCCGATCTGTGGACCGCGCTGTGGGAGACTGCAGACCCCCTTCTTATATTGCCCAGTCGGCTGCAATGTGAGCCCGAGGGAGGGGAGGCGACTGCTGGGTTTCCCTGTTGCGGCGCAGACCTGAAGGGAACTGACTCCTTGCTGCGAACCCCCCCCCCTGGCCATCGTACCGTCCGGCGGTACAACATGGTGTTGTCTGCCTGCTCGCGGCTGGGGGGTGATACTCTGGTCTCGCCCGCTGCCCGCTTCGCCCTCCCCCCACCGGACACCAGCGCCACAGTGCTGTCCCGGACTGCTGCCGATGTGGGGGCGCAGCTTCCGCTGACATGCGGCTCCGTTCTGGCTGCCCTGCGGGACCTTCGTCTATACATGGGTGCTCGCTTGCAGGCGCTGAGTGAACAGTTTGACTCCATGCTGTCGGCTGCGGGTCGTGAGCGCCCTGTTGGTTATCAACACGGCGTGGGTCTGCCAGTGCTTTTGTCCTCTCGCGGGGACGCAATAGCTGTGTGTGATCGTGCTGCACTGGTGCCTGCATCTGGCTTTCCCGGCACCCAGGATCAATTGCCCTCCAGCTCAACAGCGGATACATTGCTTCCCCGTCCCTTGCTGCCGGCTTCATTGTTGCCTGTTTTACCGCGTCTGCAAGAGTATTCAGCTGAGCAACACCTAACATCCTTGAGGAATCGTTTGCGGTGGCCTACTGCTTCTTTTCTGTGGAACTCCTGTACTTTACATGCCATGTCTGGACTTTATGTGGTGCACAAAGGGACTTCTATGGATGGTCGACGGCCATTTTGTGATTCCACTTCACCATCTTCTCCCAAGCGGCCATATTGTCTTAGTCTGCACGGGATGCGGGGCCTTCACGTAGGGGCTGGCTTTATCTCAAGCCCGCGATCGGGCCAGGGCTAGATTGATTTATATCGCCATGGTTTTACGGATGGGCTGGACTGGGACTGGAACTGTATGTATATGTTGTGCGCACTCGTCGCGATTTGTCTTCCTTCATTGAAATTGTTGTGACACGTTATTTTCACACGATCGCTTTCGGCGTAGTGGGTTCACAGTGTGTGGAGGCCGTAGTTGGCCGATGGTTTAGGGCGCTCTGAGGATACGTAGGCTCCTCCCCACTTACTTTTCTGTCTTCTTATCTTTCTTTACTCTATTCTTACTCTCTTTCTTGTCTATATTTCGGTTTCATTGGGCGACAGGCACTATGCTGGGGGGGGGGGGGTAGGCCGTAGCCTCCGCATTGGTGTAGGGTGGGGGGGGTAATTCACGGTTTCTCTTTAGTTCTATGGGCCTTTTTTCTTTTTATGTTTCTGCGCTATACTGGTTTCGATTCTGGGTCCGGGTGTGGGGTTGACTGAGTGGGGGCGGCACTGGAGAGGTGCGTAATTGCTCATGTGACTATCCTGTTATATAACTGCGTCGCCTCACTGCCTGAGATTTTACTTCCATTGCTGTTTTAATGATACTGCTGCTCTCCCGTGTGGTGCAGATATCTGGCGGACTCGAATCTCCTTGGTTCTTATTCTTCATTGACTTTTTTCCTGATAAAATTATTTTGAAAACTTTAAAATTAACCTTCACGTCTCCTCCCCCTGGTGTCAAGGATTTCTCCAGTGTATAATGCATAATTTGTCGCTAATCTTGACCGTTGAAGCACAGGGGCCGTAATGTTTGTATCAGTGCTTAACCGTATCGTGGCCGGCCTGAAGGTTGTAGGCCCGTATCTGTTCTTTTAATGTGCACGAATAAAGGTTTTAAAAAAAAAAAAAAAAGAGTGTTTCTTTGTCTATCTACTTGTTCTGATTTTACTCGGGTACCTTCCTCAAGTAATAGATTTTCTCGGGTTTTATTTGAATTCTCTCTACCTTTCTCTTCCTGTCTGAGCGCTTTTTCTGTACGTCTATATGATTCTTTACGCCATAATTCAATGGCATCTTTCTGTGACTGTCTGGCTTTCTTTTTCCATAATTCTTCTTCTACTCTCATGATGCAATCTGCATCCCAGGTCCCCGCTGCGGGCCATCTCTGATTTTCTGGCAAATCCTTGGTGTAGTCCACCCATAAATCAAGAAATAATATGGCATCTAGGCCATGCTTATGATACATAAAGTACCCTGGAGTGTCCCTAGGTGGAATGGGAACAGCTTCTTCGAGTACCCCTTTTCTAGTTTTGATCTGTCTTAGTTTCGAAAAGAGCGGCATTTTTAGATCTTGGTTACTTAATCTTGGACACACTTAATACAAAAAACACAATAATGAACAGTCATTCACACCACAATGTATAGAACGTATTAAAACATTTAACACTTAACAGTTTTACGAACGATGATAACTAATAGAAAACTAGTTAATGACATAATACTGACACTAGATAATCCTGATTTATATGCAAGACATACTAGATATACTGCTAAACAGTACAGATACACTGCTGAAACAGTGCAGACCGGATTTGTGTACCCAAACCCGTCTTGACCGGCACAGACTATGTGCACGTTAAATGCCTCCCCGGCAATGGTACTCACCGGGTAGCTTCGGAACGGAAGGCCTCGGATCGGAACTGAAACTGGACCGGACTGAACTCGACTCGACTGGGCTCGGAACTTCGGAACCTGGCGGGCCTCTGTATACCTCGGATCTTGCTCTCTCAGCTAGGCTCTGGTCGGGATACTTCGCACTTCTCACCGCCTCGTCTGGGTGTTGATCGCAGCCTCAGTCGCCTCCGCTTGGCCGGAGGGAGATACAGGAAATCCTGCAGGTACGCGTTTTTGTCCGTTCAGCTGTGGCAGGAGACCGGGCCTGCAACGCACCGCCGGCGCGTGAGATGAGAAAGTGTCCCTATTCGGGCGCCAATTTATGTGGTAAATATTTCATTACCGGTACTATTTTTTATGCGGTAAAGTCTAGTAAGAATAACTCAGTAAATATAAGAGGCAGAATCCGTGGTATTAGAGGTTCTAAAAGGCTTTATTCCTATACAAAGGAATACAATTCGAATTGCAGGCTTCTATTCCATCACCACGAAAGTTCAGGAAGGAAGGGCATACATTATTGACAGATAATTAGTTTTATAGGAAATGCATTACAGTGAAACAGATGCAGGAGGCGTAACAGCTGATAATACAGATAAAATGTGCATACGTAACTAATAGAGGCGGACATATGGGCGTAATTTAATAAACGTCATTATACATGATGTCACAAGTGGGTGGATCCATAAGAGAATCCTGCAATGTCAGCAGAAATATTTGGCAGAGATGCGCGCGCAGTCGCATGACGTGTGATTGACGTGCAACTAGAGGGTGAAGGGGACTTGACATTTAGCTCTACATGTGGAGACAGAAGTCTGGGGGGTCATGTCAACCTAATCCCAAATCATATCTAATATCCTATGTTTAAAGAACTGTGTTATCAAAAAGGAAAGGTCTCTAGGATAGAATCTATTCTATACTGACTGTTAGTGCGTGTACAAGCGTCTAAGTGTCTACATGAGATGCGAGGGGGTAGGAATATTCCATGGTAACAGGGGCTATGAATTACTTGCATAAGGACAGCGAGGCCTGGCCCTTTGCACGGTAGCTGGAGGAATGTTTACCTAAACTACTAGACAGGAATGCATCGGATGAGGAGCGAAGCAGATAATCTTGAAGGTGAAATACAGTTTTTGGCAGGCAACAGGCTGGATCAGGCACCGTTAGCCGCGCAGGGAGTAGGACAAAGTTCATGGATACAGATGCAGGCTCAGACTGGAGCTTTCAGAGGCAGAAGGCAGGAAAAGACTTGATGACAGAATTCTGGGCCTACTCGCCTGAATCTGTAAAATGTGGAAAGTGAACCACATAAAGTCGGTGGCCTTTCATACTTAGGAATGGAATATCTGACCCATTCATGGCGGATCTGAAAGAGGACATGTTGACGGTGGACGCACATATATTTGCGTCTTCAAAACTGGAACTGGAGGGAACATACATGTACTTATAGCATGCACATGGAGCCGTTGGGGTCTACGATAGGGGACATAACTGATCACAAAATTCATATTTCCTCAGGCGCGTCGTTAGGAATGAAAATACAACAGCTTGACCCGATCAATTTACACACTTCACCAGGATCGGCAAGAATAAAGTCTAAGGCAACTCGATTTTGTAAGGTCATAAGACGATCCGCCTGTAGTTCCGCCGTGATATTACTCAAGGCTCCTACAGTGATGTCTATTGTAGTCTCTACAACACGGTCCAGTTGCCTTATATTTCTGCTGTTGGCCATTGGACCCCAGAAAGGAAGAAAACCTTTAAGGAAATCTCCTCCTTCTTGTCCCGTGGTGTCTTTGGAGTCAATAATTCCTCGGCTGAGACGGGTTCGGTGATAATTGGCAGAAGCAGTGTAAGTAGGAGGAAGAAGGAAAGCTATGTAGCAAGTACCAGAGAAACCCGTTGGCAACCCGGTATAAGCTCTATCATAGCAAATGAAATAGGTGCCCTGGGACGGTACTAGAGGAGGCGAGTTCAGAGAGGAATAAATGTATGTATAGGAGCAGTTACTCTTTGGTGCAGTGTCAGAAGAACGATCGTTTATTTTTAAACAGAAATTACCTTGGTGCGGTATAGTCCAGATTGGTGAGGATTTCTCCTTTCCCATTTTATTATTAAGACACGACATGTACTGGGTGACGTTCCAATTGGTGTAGGCTTTTCTCTCATCGATAGAAATCTTGCTATTCTCCATGATTTTAGCCATAACAACCATACCTTTAATTAAAGAACTATGACTAAAATCTGGATAATTAATTTGCGAAGCAACAGACCATCTGAATTTACTTTGATACGCATTTGAGAAAATAACAAAGAATGCCCAAGCGGAACCCTCATAGGAGAAAGGGGGAACTAAATATGGTATTCCTTTCTCAGTAGTATGCAGCATAAGACCACATACCCAACAATCAGTTGTGTTAACCACTAATTGATGCTGGTGTAATAGCTGGACAAAAGAATTGTTGTAATATTCGGTTCTTCTGACAAGTTCATGTAAAGGAAAAGTATGAAAGAGGTGTGGAGAGATAGTAGAAGAAGGCAAAGAGGAGGAAGGGTAGGTGTTTCTTGGCTGCAAAACATAAACAATCCAACCAATAATCGCCAGAGCAATACATAATGATATCAGAATACATAGGGTTATACTGTAACGACTGTACATTATTTTACAAGATGCTGTCTTTATTTCATTTCTTCTCTCTTCAATACTTGGTGTAGTTTCCATTTTCACTAGTGGATGCTCACGGCAATCTTCCTCAATCACTAAAGTCACGATACTCAACCGTCCTATGACACTGAAAGATCCTGCAGACCTATTGTCACTACTCAGGTCGTGACCTAGACTCCTACCGTGACCCTGCAACCTAAACTGAACACTACACAAGGGAGAAGGGAAAAAAAAAGAGTCTTCAAATGTTCTTTTGTCGGGGCCTAAGATTGTAGTGATCCTTCCCAGGAACACTCTGATCTTGAAACAATGTTTTTGGTTCAGTCGTGTTCAAGCGACGATGCAATGGAATCACTTTCTGTAAAATGTCGTCGTCCTCTTTCTCAGACAATGTCCCATTCAGGTGTGCATCGCTAAAGGGCATGAATCGTGGAACTGTTTCGCCTTCACAGTCACCAATCCCTCTACGAACCCACTGATCGAAAGGCAAGGGCAAAGGTACTTTCTTGCAGTGCACACCGTGAATCCAATTTTTCTTTCCTTCAACTTTAACTGCTGTCCTTGTTGTGAGAAGAACCATTCGGGGCTTCCGCCATCTGGGCTCCAAATTCTTCTTCCTCTGAAAATTGCGGATGCAGACCCAGTCACCTGGATGGATGGAGTGACCTGGATCTGTGGAAGCCTCCGGCAAAGCACTCCGAACCTGTCGATGAAGGACATGCAATTTAGTTGTAAGGTCATGCAAATAGTCAATCAACATTGGGTAGGTGTAAGGAATACCAGTAGGTTCCGCAGGAGCGCCAGGAATCCGGAGAGAATACCACAGCCTTCCCCGGCGACCCCCCGACTCTATCAAACTCTAGAGAAACGGAGGATACACCCGGGGAAAACAGGGAAACAAAACAAGGGAAGGCGGGAAAACCTCAGGAAGACCAAGAGCTCCACGTCTGGTGCAGGTGAGGCTGAATATTACTGCAGAGAAAGAAAGGTTAATGCAGTATTGCAAGCATGAGACTTCTCCAATGTCTTAATTCCAACCCCTTGTCTCACATACCATTCTACTGCTAAGCCGGTAAGAACACTACTGTATCCTGCTGTCTATTCCAGATGACCAGTACATGCGTAGAACACCCTTAAAGAGGATCCTGCACAAAAGAAAGACCTGTATTAAGGCTGACGTTGCTTTCACCACTATGACTCATGTATGTGTAAGATTCCCCACTTACCCCCACTATGATATGATGAAACCGGAAACGTGTAAGGATTACCTCAGCTACCAGTGGATGGATTACACCTAATGTAGAGGTAAGGCATATAGGTCAGGGAATCACAAGTAATCTTCACACAGTTCTTTGTCCTTTCTCACACATAAATCGGGGCTGTCATTAAAGTAGAAACAAAAGGCAGCGCAAAAGCGCCGTTACCGTGATTCAGAAGCAGCAATCCGTTATCACCGAGTGGTTCACACAAGTCTTCCCACGTCTTCTCACAAATAAATACTTAAAGTAGGAACCCCCACAAGTGTAGACGGGGCCGAGGAAGGACTAACAAAGGAGAAATCAAAACTATCTAGAAGCGAAACAAAAAGGGGAATGGATGCGAGGCGAGGAATTAATTGCCTCTTTGTTTGTCACAACAGGCGTGGATACGGAGCCCTGTTTTGGAAGGTGATGGCTTCGATGGCTCCGAGATTCCGGGTGAAACACCCGAGGGGCGGAGATTCGAACGCGGCTACCGCGTTTGGTGTAACTGATGTCTCCTTCTAGCAGGGGGAAGACAGCTGGAGGGAATGGCGGCTACTAAGGAGACCTAAAGTTTTACTGATGGCACCAACAATCAACAGGCTCGAAGGAGAATACTCGCGCTCCGACGAAGGAAACGCCGGCAACGCGTACCCACTACGAAAACAGGAAGCAATCAGCAAACGGAAGTCAGGCAAGTGACTGAGGACGGAAATGGGGCCCAGAACTAGAACGCTAAGCGCGTTCGGGAGCGTTTACGCTCCTTTTATGCACGCCCCTAACCTCGTCAGGAAAGGACTCCGGGGCAGGCAGGACTCCGGGGCATGACAGTACACTCCCCCCACAACGGTCCCCCACACGTTTGGGTTTCTCTGGGTGGCGCAAGTGAAATTGACGGACCAGACGAGGAGCGTGTACATTACACGCTGGTTCCCATGTGCGTTCTTCCACCCCATACCCTTTCCAGTGAATGAGGTACTGAAGGGATTTCCCTACCCGGCGGGAATCCAGAATGGCCTCCACTTCGTATTCCTCCGTATCCTGAACGGAAATGGAAGCAGGTTTGGGGGGTAAACGCGTACCCGGTACAACAGGTTTGATCAAAGACACATGGAACACGGGGTGAATCTTGAAGGTGGCAGGGAGTTCTAATTTGAGGGCCACTGGATTGATCACCTTCAGTACCTTGTAGGGACCAATGTACTTAGGGTTAAACTTGCGAGAACCACTCAGCGTCATGTGTTTGGTGGAAAGCCACACCTTATCCCCCGGTGTATAAATAGGTTCCAAGCTACGATGCAGGTCCGCCCCCTCCTTATACCTCACTTTAGCCTGTTCTAAGTTCTCGCCCGCTTCTCTGTGGATATTCTGCAATTGTTGAATCAACTCTGTTGCTGCCGGCGTGGGACTGCTAAGGGGAACTCCGGATGGTAGAAGCTTGGGGTGAAAGCCTGAAGCACAAAAGAAAGGCGTGTGAGAGGTGGAAGAATGTGGACTGTTGTTGTATGCTATTTCTGCCAACCATACCCACTCATCCCAATCGGCAGAGGAATGGAGGACCTGAGTGCGAATGTATTGTTCAAAACATTGGTTGACTCGCTCAGTTTGACCATCTGACTGAGGATGGTGACTTGAAGACAATCGAACGTCTATTTGTAGCATGGAACATAGATTTCTCCAGAATCGGGACACAAATTGGGTCCCTCTGTCTGAAATCAGGACAGATGGGAAACCATGAAGGCGAACTACTTGTTGTAGAAATACTGAAGCCATCTCAGCAGCCGTAGGTAACCCCCCCAAAGGGATGAAGTGAGCTGTTTTAGTAAAGAGATCTACAACCACTAACAAGGTATTGTTCCCTTTCACCGTGACTGGTAAGTCCACAATAAAATCAAGTGACACCGTGTGCCAGGGACCAGGAGGTGTGGGCAGCGGCAAAAGCAACCCTACCGGATTTTGTCGGGATACCTTAGTTTGGGCGCAGACATGACAGGTCTTCACATATGTTGCTATGTCTTCCAGCATTGTGGGCCACCAAAATCGCTCCCTGATTGCCTTGGTAGTCTTCTTGATGCCTGGATGGCCTGCTAGGGGATGTGCATGAAACCACTTCAAAACCTGGTCTTGTAATTCTAGGGTTGGTAACACCACTCCACCTTGGACACAAACATATCCATTCTCAATCGTTGTTTCATGCGAGTCTACTAGTTCCTTCATGTTTACCGAGGACTGACTTTGCCTGATGAGGTTCTGAAATCCTGTTTCAGAGAGCACTCCTCCTATGATGACGTCCTGAGCTAGGATGTAGGGCGACTCAGAAGGCTCATCTGGTTGGACGAAACCCAGTCGGGATAAGGCATCAGCCTTACCATTCCGTCGTCCAGGCCTGTATTGTATGGTGAACTCATACTCACTAAAGAATTGAGACCACCGCAGTTGACGCATAGACAAGGCTTTGGCCGACTTCAAGTACTGGAGGTTACGATGGTCGGTGTAAACTACAGTAGGATAACGAGCCCCCAATAGATATTGCCTCCATTCTTCAAAGGCCTTTTTGACTGCAAGTAACTCCTTGTCCCCCACTGCATAGTTGTATTCCGCAGGTGTGAACTTATGTGAATAATAGGCCACTGGGTGGCATTGACCTGTGCTGGTATCCACTTGACTCAATACACCTCCCACCGCCACCTGAGAGGCGTCCACCTCCACCACAAAGGGCAAGGCGGGATCCGGATGTCGCAAGACAGGGGCCTGCGTGAAGGCTTGTTTCATGTACTCAAAGGAGTCACCGGCCTCCTTCGACCAAACGTAAGGAACACCCTTTTTCAGGAGGGCGGTGAGGGGACTGGCCAAATCTGAAAAGCCGCGTATAAAACGCCTATAAAAATTGGCAAATCCCAAAAAACTCTGCAAGCCTTTCACAGTCACAGGAGCAGGCCAGGAGAGAACAGCAGTAACCTTAATGGGATCCATAGCAAGACCCCAGGGGGACACCACAAACCCTAAAAAGGGAACTTCCTGGGAATGAAAGGTACACTTATCCAGTTTACAGTATAAGTGGTTGTCACTGAGGCGTTCCAACACTCTACGGACATGACGAGTATGATCAGCCATAGACGAGGAGAAGATGAGAAGATCATCAATATAGGCGATCACAAACTCGTCCAACATATCACTGAGCACCTCATTAATAAAAAATTGAAACGCCGCAGGCGCATTACAAAGCCCAAAGGGCATTACGAGGTACTCGAACAAACCATACTTGGTACAAAAAGCCGTTTTCCATTCGTCCCCCTCCCTGACCCGCACCAGATGGTAAGCGTCCCGCAAGTCCAGCTTAGTAAAGTACTGGGCTCCGCGTACTCTGTCAAGGAGGGAGGCTATGAGGGGCAAAGGGTACTGGTTCTTAATGGTAACAAGGTTGAGCTTTCGGTAGTCTATGCAACAGCGAAGACCCCCCTCACGCTTAGGTATGAAAAACAACGCAGAGGAGGCAGGAGAGCGTGACGGACGGATGAACCCTTTGTTCAACATCATATCCAGATATTCTCTCAAGTATACATTCTCCTTTTCTGTTAACGCATAGACCCGGCTACAGGGGATTCTGGCTCCTGTCTCTAAATCTATACGGCAGTCATACACCCTATGCGGGGGAAGAACCTCAGCTTCTTTGGGATCAAAGACTGCCTTCAAATCTTGATAGCAGGAAGGTAACTCCGTTGGAGGCTCCTCTTGCTCTAAGTCAGGCGTCATTTGAGCATTAGCAATCAAAGACATCGAACCAACATTATCCCGAAATGTCAATGTAGAATTCATCCAATCAATGACTGGATTATGCACCTTCAACCAGGGAATGCCCAAAAGTACAGGGATTTGAGGGGACCGGATTAAGTCAAAAGCGATTTCTTCGTGATGATCCGGATCTATACTCATATGAAGCATTATCGTCCCGTGTGTAATGGGCCCTGAAACAAGGGGACTACCGTCTATAGTGGTGACTCTGCTCTTAATGGGTTTTTGGATGGTTGGTATGTAGTTCTCTCTAGCCCAATTCAAATCCATGTAATTCCCAGAAGCCCCAGAATCAATCATCACTGCTGCGTGAATACCCTGTTGGTGGAAGGATAAATATGCGGATACATACAAATGAGATGTGGGTGTAATGTCGATCTCAGAAGTGGAGACGGTACATCCAGAGCTACCCGGGATTCTTGTCTCACAGGACCCCGGGCATCCTAGTTTCCCGACTTCATGGTCGAAGTCGGCTTAATCGGACAAAGGCGCAGGAAATGTCCGGCTTTGCCACAATAAAGACACAGCCTATTAGTTCGCCTTCGTTGTCTTTCTTCGGGTGATAAGGGACCCCTCACCACTCCGATCTGCATAGGCTCACCTTCCTCACTGCTCTTTGGGGAATCGGTCTTTTTCTCTCTGATGGACGTATACCGGGGTTCATATTTTCCCTTCTCTTGTCTCCTTTCCCGTAATCTATGTTCTATCTTCACTACGAGGTCAATCAATTCAGTCCAGGACTCGGGCAGGTCCACTATTTGGGAGAGGGCGTCTTTCAATTCATCCCGCAGTCCCCTATAAAACAGTGTACCACGCTTCTCTTCGGGCCAATTCGCCTCTACCACTAACCTGCGGAAAGAGGTGATATACTCCACCAAGTCGTGGTTACCCTGCTTCAGCGCTAACAGCTCTGTATCTGCTGAATGTGTGTAAGTGTGTCTATCGAATAATTTTCGAAATTCACTCTTGAAAGCAATATAACTGTATAACAGGGGATCATCACGATCTACTAAGGGTATAGCCCAATCAGCGGCCGATCCACTGAGATACGAAATCACAAAGGCCACCCTAGCCTGGTCAGACGGGAAACAAGTGGCTTTACATGAAAAATGCAACTGGCATTGGCTAAGAAACGCCGCACACCTAGCGGCGTCCCCTGAGAACCTCTCGGGTGGTGCTAGAGGAATAGAGGGCGGGGTGGTAACTTGTATCACAGGAGTGGGAACATCTGAACTGCCTCCCGCCGCCGCTACCCCTTGTTGTCTCTGGAGTGCATCTACTCTATTAGCTAAGGCCTGTGTCTCAACCTGCAGATTCCCAATCATCCCTGCAACATCCGCCAGGGACACCGCTCCTAGATCCATGACGCTCGGGCGGAACAAAGCACGAGGGCTTAGCGTTCTGTAAGGAATACCAGTAGGTTCCGCAGGAGCGCCAGGAATCCGGAGAGAATACCACAGCCTTCCCCGGCGACCCCCCGACTCTATCAAACTCTAGAGAAACGGAGGATACACCCGGGGAAAACAGGGAAACAAAACAAGGGAAGGCGGGAAAACCTCAGGAAGACCAAGAGCTCCACGTCTGGTGCAGGTGAGGCTGAATATTACTGCAGAGAAAGAAAGGTTAATGCAGTATTGCAAGCATGAGACTTCTCCAATGTCTTAATTCCAACCCCTTGTCTCACATACCATTCTACTGCTAAGCCGGTAAGAACACTACTGTATCCTGCTGTCTATTCCAGATGACCAGTACATGCGTAGAACACCCTTAAAGAGGATCCTGCACAAAAGAAAGACCTGTATTAAGGCTGACGTTGCTTTCACCACTATGACTCATGTATGTGTAAGATTCCCCACTTACCCCCACTATGATATGATGAAACAGGAAACGTGTAAGGATTACCTCAGCTACCAGTGGATGGATTACACCTAATGTAGAGGTAAGGCATATAGGTCAGGGAATCACAAGTAATCTTCACACAGTTCTTTGTCCTTTCTCACACATAAATCGGGGCTGTCATTAAAGTAGAAACAAAAGGCAGCGCAAAAGCGCCGTTACCGTGATTCAGAAGCGGCAATCCGTTATCACCGAGTGGTTCACACAAGTCTTCCCACGTCTTCTCACAAATAAATACTTAAAGTAGGAACCCCCACAAGTGTAGACGGGGCCGAGGAAGGACTAACAAAGGAGAAATCAAAACTATCTAGAAGCGAAACAAAAAGGGGAATGGATGCGAGGCGAGGAATTAATTGCCTCTTTGTTTGTCACAACAGGCGTGGATACGGAGCCCTGTTTTGGAAGGTGATGGCTTCGATGGCTCCGAGATTCCGGGTGAAACACCCGAGGGGCGGAGATTCGAACGCGGCTACCGCGTTTGGTGTAACTGATGTCTCCTTCTAGCAGGGGGAAGACAGCTGGAGGGAATGGCGGCTACTAAGGAGACCTAAAGTTTTACTGATGGCACCAACAATCAACAGGCTCGAAGGAGAATACTCGCGCTCCGACGAAGGAAACGCCGGCAACGCGTACCCACTACGAAAACAGGAAGCAATCAGCAAACGGAAGTCAGGCAAGTGACTGAGGACGGAAATGGGGCCCAGAACTAGAACGCTAAGCGCGTTCGGGAGCGTTTACGCTCCTTTTATGCACGCCCCTAACCTCGTCAGGAAAGGACTCCGGGGCAGGCAGGACTCCGGGGCATGACAGTAGGGCAAATCCGAGAACTTTTTAGGACGAGGTATTCCCCATATGTTGGCCGGATGGCCAAACACCACTTCGTAGGGGCTAAGTCCCAGACGAGAGTGTATTGCAGTTCTGGTGGATAGCAAAGCTAACGGCAAAGCATCAGGCCAATTAAGTCCCGTACTTGCTTGAATTTTCGCTAGCTTTAATTTCAAGGTCCCATTGTAGCATTCTACTAAACCTGCTGATTGGGGATGATTTGCTGCATGGAACTTTTGCTTGATTCCAAGACCTGCACAAACTTTCTGCATGACTTGGCCAACAAATTCGCTCCCATTGTCACTCCAGACAATGCACGGCAATCCAAATCTGGGAAAGAATTCTTTTAGAAGGATTTTGGCTGTGGACAAAGCTGTGTTGTCTTTCAAAGGGTATGCTTCTATCCATCTCGAAAAGGCACATACTACCACCAGAACATATTTGAGGTTGTTGCATCGATCCATGTGAATGTAATCGATTTGCAACACTTCAAATGGGTATGTCGTAGGAGCAAAGTGACCTGCTGGAGTGGGGGTTCCCTTTCCTGGATTATACATCAGACAAACAATACAATGCTTTACTACATTGTCTGCACATTTAGGGATGTTCTCATTCTGCCAAACTGGAGCTAAAAGTTTACAAATGCCTTTTGCACTAAGGTGAGCTGGACCATGAGCCATAGTAACCACTGGGAGTACATAAGCATCTGGTAACAACCATCGTTGATGTTCGGACAATTCTACCCAACAACCCATCTCATCTAACATTTCCATACTTTCTTTCCACATGCTCAGCTCTCTTTCTGTAGCCTCTTTCTGAATCGTTTTCACGCTTTCCACTGTATTCTCACACATTCCTCTCTCTCTGACCCAATTCGCAGGACCTGCCATATACATTCGACTCATTGAATCCTTCGCTGTTTTCTTTGCTGTTTCATCAGCAAATGCATTTCCTCGTCCAACATCATCCGTAATCTTCTTGTGAGCACTACACTTCACTATCGCTATTTGGACAGGTAAAGTAAGTGACTCAAGGAGATCAGTCACTAACTGACCATGCTGTATCTTAGTGCCATGTGAAGTTAGGTAATCCCTCTCTTTCCAGAGACGCCCAAAATTGAACGCGACACCAAAGGCATACTGACTGTCAGTGTACACGTTCACTCTTTTCCCTTTTGATAGTACACAAGCTCTCGTCGGTGCTATCAACTCTGCTGCTTGCGCTGAGTTGTGTTTAACACGCGCAGTTTCCACAATCGTATGTAAGGTAGTTACAGCATAGGCTGAAACCGTATCCCCATTAGGCATCTTAAAACAGGAACCATCTACCCATAGAGTCCCATCTGGATTCTCTAACGGTGTGTCCCTCAAATCAATCCTTCCTTTTGTCTCTTCCTCAGTACGGAAGAAACAGTCATGTTGATCCTCAACACTCTCCTCATTTGGAAGGGGCAACAAGGTAGCTGGATTCAGAGTATTGCATTGTTTGATGTGTACGTGACTAGCCAATAGCGTCAGCTCGTAACCAGTTAAACGTGCACTAGTGAGATGTTGTGTCTTTGTCCTATTCAGTAAGGTATCTACTGCATGTGGCACCATGACAATGAGAGTGTTATCTAACACTATCCCAGCGGACTGTCGAATAGAAATCGCTGCGGCTGCTGTGGCTTTGAGACAACTAGGCAATGCTTTAGCTACGGGATCTAGCGTAGCCGAAAAATAAGCACATGGTCGCTGTCTATCTCCAAATTTCTGTGTTAAGACTGATAATGCACAACCTTCTTTCTCGTGCACATACAGCGTAAAAGGCTTAGTGTAATCTGGGGTACCCAGTACAGGAGCAGAACACAGAGCAGTACGTAAATCAGTGAAACTCTTTTGGCACTCATCAGTCCAAGGAAGGGGCTGAGGCGTATCTTTTAAAGTGAGTGCCAACAGGGGTTTGGCGATCAAAGAGAAGTTAGGGATCCACTGTCTACAATAAGAAGTGATTCCCAGAAAAGCACGTACTTCCCTTTGTGTGGATGGTACAGACATTCGAGCAACCGCATTAATTCGTTCTTGTGTCAATTGTCGTCCCTCCTTTGATAGATGACCCAAGTAGGTAACCTCTCGACAAACATAGTGTAGTTTGGAAGGTGAAACCTTGTGATTCAGCTTCAACAAGTGACGCAACAGTGCTACAGTGACATCCTTGCAGATATCTTCTGAATCAGCGGCGACTAACAAGTCATCCATGTGTTGGATAAGGGCAGCACCAGACGGCAAATGAAAAGTATCAAGATGACATTTCAAAGCTTGGCTGTAAATGGAGGGACTTTCACAGTACCCTTGGGGTGCACGCTTAAATCGGAAGCTTCGGCCTCCAAGAGAAAAACCAAAAATGTCCCTACTCTCTTCTGCAATTGGAATACTAAAGAAGGCACTCTTTAGATCAATAACAGAAAACCAAGTAGCTGTGGAAGGTATCATAGTCAACAAGGCAGTGATATCTGGAACAACAGGAAATTGTGGAATCACAATTTTGTTTACTTCTCGCAGATCAATCACAAATCGGTACACAGGAGGTTGAGAAGGATCAGTACGTTTAAGAACAGGGAGAATAGGACTATTGCATGTGTTACCTCTCGTTTCTTCGACCACATCCTTCTGCATAAGATCATGAATGATTTCCAAAAGCGCTTTTTCACCCTCTACAGAGATTCGGTATTGTGGGATGCGTGGTAATTCAACATTGGGCGTAACAACATAAGGCGGTATCTCAAGACAACCCACATCGTTCGGACCCGTGGCCCAAAGTGCTGTCGGAAGAGAAAGCAACTCAGGAGGAAACTGATCTTTAGACAGATACATTGGGGAGATCAACTTTTGACCTTGGGTGAGATGTAAGGAGAACAATATATTGTAGCATGCATTCTTTTCAATAGGTCTAGACCCAACAGATTTTCACCACAACCATTCGTTAACAAAAGTGAAGCTTCCAAATCATAAGGACCAACTGAAATAGGCAAAGGACAAGAAACCGGATTGCGAACAGGGGCGCCAGAAAATCCTACAGAAACATTTGTTAAGCCAGACAAAGGTGCACCAGGGAGTTTAGAATGAATGATAGAACTTCTCATTGCTCCAGTATCTAAAAGGAATGGCTCTGATACACCCATTGTAGTGACGTTGACATAAGGGCCATTTTGATCTACTGGGATTGGCACAACTCCTCTACTTTGTCCATGGCTGTCCTAGTTGGCAGGAAGACTCTCATTCTCGCCTTCAACATAATGGTCCTCATTATAATATTGAGTGGATCTCACATTCTGCTGATCAAAGTAGTTCATGGAATTAGGAGAAGGAAGGGCACGCTGTTCTTGAGTCAGCATACCTCGACCTCTACCTCTATTTGCTGACTGGAGGCCAGCACGACCTCGTGTAGGAAATGATGCTCCATTGCGCTGCAATAAAATCGGATAACTGCTCTTAAAATGACCTTTTTCTCTACAATAAGCACATTGATTAGGACCTAACAAAGGCCGCGGAATGTATGGCTCAGGTTTCTGATACAATCTCTGAAACTGCAGTGGCTGTTGAGTTTGAGGCTGAACATAACGTGGCGGATAAGCTTGCTGCAAGAGAACCTTCGTTTTTAAATCTTTCGTTTTCTTTTCTTGCTTTTCTTTTTCTTATTTGTTTCTATTCTCGTAATATTGTGCAGTAGCCAATATTTGGGCAGAAGAAGAAACAGCCCAAGAACTTTCTGAATCCTTTAATTTGTGTGACAGCTCGGGAAGCAAATTGAATACAAATTTGTCCACGAATAATCGCTGTCCACCTTCGGTAGCCATGTCTTGACCACTATGATCAATAAATGTCTCCTCGAAACGAGTAAAGAAATCAGAGACACTTTCATCTTTCTTTTGTTTACCTGCTGCTAGCTTATCCCAATTCACTCTCAAAGCAGGCATCATAGTTTTCATTAACGTGATGATTCTACCAGGAAGCTCCGAAATCAAAGCGTCAGGCTTTGCACCACCCACTTGGTCTCTATCTGTATTAGCTATGACATCCCAAGTAGCACCCAATTCCTGTGCGTGATCCTCTCTACGAATTTTAGCCCATATTGTCTGTGGAACTACATTACCCATTAGCATATCAATATCTGCCAGATTCATTATACAAGCATCGATTGTCTGCGATAATTCTTTGTAATAACCTGCAGGGTTCTTACGAGGATCTGGTAGAGTCTGTTTAAGGGCCAAAACTTCAGATCTTTTCCATGGTACATGTACCCATATATGCTGGAAATGAGCTGGAATAGCTGGATTAGCACCTGCGGCTTCAACTTCCTCTTTCCAAACTGGGGGAACTTCTCTCATAGGGTAATTTTTCGATGTCAGTTTAACCGACGGATCAGAATCAAGAAAAATCTGAGAGAACAAAAAGGTTCTATAAGAGATGAGTGTCCTTATAGCTTCTTCAACTTTGGAACCTACAATAAGTCCTTTTTCAAAATCAGCTTGGACATCTAATAAATCTTGTGAGATCGGACTCGAACTCACATCTTCCCATTCTTTAATGAGAATGTCGCACATTACATTAAAAACATACCTTTGTGTAGGTGGATTCCATTGCAAAAAGGTAGGCATAATATCTGACACACTATATTGTGGACCCTTCTTGATCCATCTTCATGCAAGAGAATCTAGCTTCTCTCGTTCCTCGAAATCTGGGAACTGACTACGTGATTGTCTTCGAGCAAAAGCCAGAGACGCATTAAGAGCTCCAAAGAAAGGAGATAAAATACTAGTAACGGAATCTGTGAGACGCTTACGCATAGATGGTGATTTAGACATCAGAACTGGAGACAGAATATTAGGAGAATTATCAAGAGAAGAACTAGAAATTACAGGAGGAGCAGAAGGCAAAGCAGAGCTAAGATCAGGAGATGAAGGTTGAGAAGCTGAGACTAATGGTGAAACCGGCAAGGGCGGTAGTACTGAAGTAGGCAAATGCTGAAGAGCTGGAACCGGCGGAGGAACTACCAGCATCTGAGCAGGCTGTAACGGCTGAGGCATTTTGCGAATAAGGCGGAGGCAATCTTAATAAATGAGACATTAGGGGATCTTCTTCTATATCCTTCTTATTATCAGAAGGAGAAACAGGCAACACAGGATAGCATTTATCTATCACCATACGATGTTGTCTTTCTGAGATTTCAGTCGCATTGTCAATTTCATCATTTTTGAACTGTTGAGCAGCCTGTATAATCGTCATACCCTGTGTTTTCCTAGCTTGTTTTGCTTGTTTAATTTCTTTCTGTTTGGCTTCCTTACGCCAAAGGCGGAGAGAGTCAAACATTGCCGGCCGGGCTTTTCTTTTGAACAAAACTGTTTCTAAATTATCTAGCACATCGGGATCAAAACTACCGTTTTCTGGCCATTTAAGAACACCATCTTTCTTTGTGTATCGAGTCCATGTCTCGTTAAAGACAATGGGGCTGATACCATGTTTCGAGTAGAGCTCATATGTGGGAGTTCCAACCGAAGGAAGAGTCCTCAAGTCGGGAGTCCCTATTACAACCAAGACAACAAATTCTTCCAAACTTAGTCAGACCAGGCATTTCACAATGTCTCTGGACCGTTCACAAACTTCAAGGGAGTAAAACTCAGTTTACGCAGCACAAATGCACTTACCCTCGGCTTTAGTCGTTGCAAAAACTAAATCTAAGTAACCTAAGGACATCAAACAAAGAACCAAGATTTGTGGGCACGACCCACGAAAATACTTAACTTAACTAAGGACGTCTTCTTCCACCAACAGAGGCCGGTCTATCGTCTCGCTTTACCATACATCACCAAAGGAATGGGCCAAAGCAGGGCAGCAGTCAGGGCAGCGGTCGCTAGTAGCCGTCAGGAAGGAGTAACCGTGCTGAAAAAGACCTTCGGACCACTTTCGACATACAGGGGTCGCTTAGTGTGGCTCGCGAACCCTCTGGAATTTTCTTGCGAGGTTCCTCACGACCTTCGAGCAGAACCGGTACCACTGAAGCCGCCCCACGTTGGGCGCCAATTGAAGAACCAGAACCTTTTGGACCTGGTGGCGCAGGGTACGCCCTCCGTCTTCTGGGTTCACCTGCTTCGTTACACAGAGACACGGGACACTCTGTCGGCGTTAGAAGATTGGATTTATTTAGCTGCAGCTAGTACAGTTATCCTAGAAGTACACAAAGTAGGTTCTCAGGAGACTGCCACTTCACTCTGTGGCGCATCAGATTAAAAACTATACAATGCAGAATTATTAACAAAACACACGCCCCAAGCAAAGAAGAAAAGAGCCAATAGGGTAAGTGGAAAACAAAGCAGAACCAGTAAGAAAGGTTCGAAAACAAAAAGATCCGATGACTCGAAGAGTCCTCTCCTCCAACTAGGTTTGTCATCCCACCCCCGAAATGATTCATTAACAGAATACAACTGACTTGCAGGTGGTGAGATACGTTTGTGTGTATTGGAGGACGGGCATGACACAAGAGAATGCTGGCAGGAGACAGTGAAGGCCAGTCGATAAGATATGATCAGGAAAGAATGGTGTGAGCCTACAGATAGTTGAAACAGGGATTAGGAGAGCCAGACACGGATTAGTGTACTCGGCTAGTCCAAACACCAGCCTCGCAAACAAGGCAGAGGACGTATTTTGACACCAAGCTACGGGAAAGGCAGAATAGACTTCGTTTGCCGTGCTGCCTGAGTGATGGCAATACAAAATGGTGGCGGGTTACAAAATGGCGGGTCGATTCGATCGTGATCAAAAATCGAAGTTCCTCAGACCGGCACTTCCAGAAGGCAAGGTGGTGAGGGGGGGCCAGATAGCACCTTTTAACATTAGGAGGGTTGCGGTCAACATTACTAAGAAGTCTGTCTACAGTATATGACTGCAGAGTTTGTATTACCTAGGAGAAATCAACAGCAGCTGCATTAAATCTACTTTGGGAAAGTTAAACCAGAAATGGTTCACTATACAGCCTAACACGGCAGAGGAGTTAGACAATAGCTTTAGACTCTGATCCAGCGATCAGGGATCGATACATTTTCATAAACATAGGCCCATTTACACTACCCAACTAATCCCTTCACGCTGGGGTTCAGTGTGATGCAAGTTTATACCTAACTTACCAAAGTGCATTACAGAGCCTGCATTTCTCCTCTCGACATAAATATGACAAATGGCGATAAATTAGTTGAGAAGTTGCTAACAATAATTATATAACTGTAAATAACTACTAAATAATAACAGACTCGGCATGCATGTTATGTATGTTAATCGTAAATAATGTAAAAGGAATGCTCATCTACTGGTTACACACGAATGCAAATTCATGAATTATCACGGAGAGAAAACATTTGCAATGTATAAAAACAAACTCACATCAAATAACAATGCATTGAAAGAGTGGATAGGTGAAGAGAGAAAAGTTTCAGAGACAAAATTCATTTGCAAAATGATTATTATAGTAACCCACGGGAAACAAAGAAATCTACCCCACTGGCCAAGTAGAGCAGCAAGGCCCTCGAGAACAGTTGAGTGGCAAAGATTAAGTCAGGAATCAGGAAACAGGTAGACCTCTATCTGGGAACAACAAACTGACAACAGCGATGATCTCCCGCTAGCTAAACCAACCGAACCTACACCAACCACACCACACCCCCCAGGGCACCCCAATTATACCCTAAAACCTAAATGTCCAACCCACATTTAGTTTCAGTATTCGTAAAATCTCCGACTCTCATTGGTTAAGGATGGAGGTGTCTCTGTCACACCACTCTCATCGTGTTCATTTATTAAAGTTCTCATTGTTTTGAACATTCAGCATTACGACACCCTTTACCCAGGAAACAATTTTTGAACAAACATTATACATATTTCCTTCAGTTCCAGTTAATGTTTCAGTTTACAGCATTTCCATTGTTTTGCCTCTGCCGCCTCTTGAAGGAAGCTACACACTTCCACTTGATTATCAGTCCTTCCGAAATTTTTGGCGGACATTCAGCACACCGTGAAGGCAAACAACTTGTGCTTTTGCATTTCTTTCTCTATCCAAAACGCATTTCAAATATTTTTTATTTTCCTTTCAGTAAGAATTAACCCCAAACTGGCATGCAGGAAAGTAGACCCATGCTCCTTTTCTACAAGAATCAAACACAAACATTTATTATTTTCATGAAATGTAATTCTAAAGCGCACCATCCCAGCATTGCACTAACCCATGCACAACCTGTTAATCCTAGCAGAATAATATTTACATGCACAAAAACAGCCTTAGCCTTTTTCTTTTATTCAGAACTTATAAGCAAATTGTGGCCTAGTTTTCATGCATTAGTACACATGTTTGTTTTGTACATGTGCAAAAGCATTTCCCCTTTTTTTAGCTTTTATTTATAAAAATCTTGACAGCACACCGTTAATATCCGTTACTGAGGGATCAATCCGAGCAAACTTTAATTACGCAAAACCCTGCTCCATCAATCCCCCCTTTGATGGCGTTTTGAGCCATCATAAAAACACCCAACAAAATTCAAAGTATACTATTTCCTAAAGCAGAAAACCAATTTCCCATTGAAGAAAAACTCTTACCAAGTTTCTCCCATGCACCATCAACCTTCAATTCAGTCAAGTCATCATGAAGTTCTGTAATATTTTTAATATACCCATCAAGATTTTTACTCTTATCAGGGATATAAGTACAGCATTGTTGTATTTTCATCATGCTACAGACTCTACCCCCTTTTGCCAATAATAGATCAAGAGCAAGTCGATTTTGCTAAACCATAGAGCTAATTGCAACCATTCCAGCATTCCAGTATCAATCATCAAGAACCCACCAGCAGCATCTGTTGATAGACGATCAACCACTGTGGACAGTTTTCTAATTTTATGTGAATTCAGAATTACTCCAACTGAAGGTATCAGTGCTCGAAAAATATCCCCCACTATTTCAGAATAACTCGCTCCTCTCTTATTACGTGTTAATCCTTGTTTAATTTCATTAATGCTATTATTCTTATCTACATGGTATACTTTCGGGAATACTATACCTAAATAACAACACCCATACCAACCTGCGGGTAAACTATAATAGGCATTTTTACCACACACATAATAGATTCCCCGGCAAACAGGATCCGTTCCTCCTTTCAATCCTCAACTTCCTTTTATCAAGAAAGTATGCTCACATTGACTAGAACCAATGAAGTAACTATTTAGTTCAGTCTTTTCTCTAAATACACAAACCTTTCCTCCATGTTGAAAATCTAGAGTCATGGCAGCGTAATTCTCACCCTTTTTAAAATCACCCTCTCTGAAAGCCCATGGAGGTACATTAGACTTTTGCTCAGCAGCTTTCGTTTTGAATTCTTCTGTTATCTTCCACTAAATTCATAAACTCTATCCCCTCATGTCGTAATTTACATGTTAAGTTTTTTATATGTGCATCAATTGAATCTATTCGTTTGTTACTAATGAAGAAATCACCCATGTATGCAGCATAAACAGGTCCATAAACAATTTTCAAATCACTTGTAACAGGAATTTCAGAAAATATCAATTAGAGTAATAATACTCCAGTCTTTCCCTCTCATAAAACAAACTTGTTAAGACACTACAAGACACGCCATATGTTAAAGGTAGGTGATGATATGTCACCCCCTCTGAGACAGACAATGGTAATTGCATGCACACATAACAATCTTTTGCATTCATTGTGTTAACATACTCATAAAGCAACTTAGTAAAGACATTTAACGAGAAATCATTCATTGATTTATCATAATGCTATATAGAATCATCCTCTATTTTTTCTATATCAGTGTTTAAATTTTCTTTAGTAACAGAATCCACTCTTGCACTTTCCACATTATTAGTATTCTTTTTGTGATTAGTTACCATTAGAACAGGCACAACAACAATCAGAGGCAAAAGGTCGGGACAAAGAAGAATACAAGAAAAAGCTTGGGGATGGGAGGAACAAGTAGGAGATACAGGAAGTGAGGTACAAGTTATCACCCTCTCCTCCAAGACACTCACCAATGACATGATTCCTCTACTCAGCAAAGGCTTAATTCAATCCATGAGAACAAGGGGATATTTGTAGACTTAAGCTGGACTTGTTTACATTTGTAAGGGGTTTTAAGCTTAAGAAACATTTCAGCTGCAACCCAACTACAAATAAAAGCATCAAAAACATTCAGAGTGGTATATTGTATGATGTACTGACAATACAGGATGTACATGATACACATCTACTCCTTTCACTAACTGATTTGGAACAATCACCACTTAACATGGAGAGACTTTTAGAAGATCTTGATGTGGACACTGACTACACCATAGCTAGTGGCTTAAAAACCAAATCCAATTGGACTCCCACTCTTCCAGGTGGTAATGCTATTGATACATTTTACAGACTGGTACTAGAGGACATTTTCAAACATGACTACAGGAGGGCCAACAAGGGACATATATACAGGGACAATCTGGTCAGAGGAGAACGCCTGGCACTTAAGACTCTGAGTACAGATGGGGATCTTTTAAGCAGGGAGGTAGACAAAGGGGGTAATGTCGTAATTATGAACCAAGATGACTATAACTAAGAAATCCTGACAGACTTAAGCGGTGAAAGTTGTTATGAGAAACTCTCTTATAACCCCACAGGACCCTTAACTATCGTGATCAATAAAAAGCTATTTGAATGGCACACGGCAGGTTTGCTAGATAAGGATGAACTTCTATACATTTGCAGTTTTGCAGACCTACGTTCCCTTGTTTATACGCCTTACCTAAGGTACACAAACATCTGCCTTTTCCACCTATTGTTTCAGGCATAGGAGGTCCCACTGAGAGACTCGCTGAATATGTCGATCTCTTCCTGGGAGCCCTTGTACAAAATCTGCCCTCTTTTATCCAGGACACCAAGCACATTCTTATCTCAATACTAACAACTTTGAGATGAAGTTCACGAAGGAATGCAGCAAATCAAATATCACATTTTTGGACATAGAACTCTACATTAAGGATGACAAACTACATTGCAGGTTGTACTGCAAAGATACCTCTTGCAACTCTATTCTACATGCAGGCAGTGCGCATCCTCCACACCAAATACAGGCCATCCCTTATGGAGAATTTATGAGAGCTCGCTTGTAGTGAAGATATTGAGTTCACTAAATGTCTCTCAGACATGAAATCTAGATTCTGCAGGGCCAACAAGTACGGCTTATAAACACTATGTAATATTCAGCACCGGGCCATTTCATCACACGATTCGACTTTGGACGGATTATCCTTTTGAATCACGCTGGTCCTAGATTTTATTTCCCTCGGGCATAAAATATATTTTCTCGATATTGGTTTCAAGTTACTAGTGAACACACACCCTCAAGAGGGATGAACAAACGCTTTGTAAAGTTTTCACCATTGAATATGCCAACTCGACAGTTTACACTCTAGTCGTTCTGAGCGTGTCTTTTAGTATAAAATAGCACTTCCGGGTCGTGTATCTGTCCTCAACCGGAGCAGATCACTCGACCGATGCACATATATTCCTGTAGCGCACTCGCTCAAGGTAAGACTCATTCCTTTTGAGTTTGTTTTTGTGAACTACACATGCGATGACATTAGCAGGCTGTTTCTCGGACTCTAATGGGGTACGATCCACTTTGCAGGTCTCTACTAATTACCACGTGTGGAATGGAATCTTTTCCCGCACATCTCATATCGGTCCTGTGACTCATATCCTAATATAGGTAAGTGTTGTTGTTTGCAATCAGCTTATGTTGTAACCCAGTGATCCAGCAGTTGGTTGGATATTAAAATACCTTATTAATCACTTAGGTTTTAATATTGGAGAACACTACATGTGCGCTTGTAAGAACTCTGAGAATACTCTCATTTATTGGCCAGCCGGGCCGGAAATATTACCGGCGGAGGGGTGAGGTTCCTTCATTAAATCATGACATTCGATCTACCACAAATTTTCCTGGCCCTTTTCCAATAATACAGTTTCCCCTTACTTTAGCACTTTCTATCATTTTTGTGTTATAGATCATTGAAAAGACTTAGCAAAGAAGTACAGGTACCACTCTTTTGGAGGACTGATTGTGCTCCCATAGCTAGATAATACATTTAGTTTCTACTGTACTACTGTACCAATATACTGCCTTCCATCGTGTTTAATGTAAATTTTGTGATTTCTTCTGCTGCTGGCTATACGGTTGTTCAAGCGACGCTGGACTGGCACCTATCACATCACTTTCATGTAAAGATTGGAGAGATATTTTTCCCCTTTTTCATATTCACACGCTCTGAGCAGCAAGTAAATTGTCACGTTTTAATTTACAATGAGTTTAGGGTTTCCACATTAATGTGATACTTTGATCTTTTATTAATTGTGAGCAATTTAACAATGCTATAAAAATGTGATAAAACGTGTTTATACAATGATTAATATATCATTCCCAACCCTGAAGAAGTCGAGGGATATTTCCCGTCAAGACGAAACACATGTTGGCTGGATGCTCTTTGTTTTTTGTTTGAATTAAAGACAAGAATCGGATTCATTTGGACTTTCATTGACATCTGTACTCAAATTACTGGATGAACTTTCATTGAGTTAATATTACGTGTGCATAGGACTCTGGCTTACAACAACAATCAGTGTTAACCACACAAACTTTAGTAATAAGACACTACATAAGCAAGCATTAATACATTTACGATTAAAACTATGATTTTGATATCCAGTCTCTGTTACCTTTGCCATTTTAGATACTATATTAAAAAATCAAAAAAATATCAGAAAAAACACAAAAAATTCTAAAATGTTGATAAAAATTGAAAAAACGTTTGAAAAACGTATCCAAAGACCATCTAGAGCAGTGTATCCTTACACTTTAGACCTCCCTTCTTTACCCCCTATTTTTACTTTTATTTTTTATACCTTCCTCAGCTTTAAATCTTCAAGAACACTCAAAATAATCTTCATTGAACTCTTCGCACCTTAATTTTCACAGTTCTTTTAAAGTGGTCTTAATTTGCTTTCATCACTTTGATCAGTATCAGCTTCTTCTTCTCTTTCATTTGCATTTTCAATCTCTTCCAACACCACATATGTCCATTCTGGAGCTGTGTATTTCTTGTTTGGAATTCTTATTATTCCTCTTCTTCGAATTGACGCGATATTTCATTGATTTGTTCTGGCCTTTTCTTTTCTAGAGTGTATTTCAGTCTTTTCACTCCTTTTGGCCACACATCACCTTTTCTTGCTTTCTTAGCTTGAACTACTTCTCTACCTTCATTGTCAAGTTCGCAAGTTCTTTTATTCAGTTCTTTTCTTTCTTGTACTTGCTCTTGATTCTCACTAGTCACTTTCTCTTTTTCTTTCTCAACAGCAGGCTCTTGAGACCCAGTAGCTGGTGCCCACTTTATTCGACTTGTGCTTGGTTCCTCTTCAGCTTTTTCAGAATCTGTCTCACTAGATTCTATAGCTTCATGACCTTCAGCTCCTGTTTTTTTTTCTTTACCAGTTGCTGCTCTTCTTATCTTTCTAGTGGACTTGGGACTCTTCTTATATGACTTGCGTGAATCCAGTTTGGCAAGCCACCACACTTCACTGCTGTCGTTGTCACCAAAATAATCTGGTATGGACCATGCCACCTGGGTTCTAAACACGACTTCCTTACGTGTTTCTTGACAAGAACCCACTCTCCTGGACTCAACTCATGTGCTTGATTCGGCTGTGTTGTGGTTGCAATTTCTCCAACCTGCTGAGACACAGAACGCACCAGATCAGCCAATCCTTTGCAATAATCAAGAAATCATCAGAAATATTCATCAGTTTGTTTGCTGGTACAATTGCTTGTCTCATTGCTCGTCCCATCACAATTTCATGAGGACTCAATGCAGACTTTTTAGCAGGGATGCTTCTAAGACTCATCAATACCAAGGGTAAAGCGTCTGGCCATTTCAGTGTTGTAGATGCACACACTTTTGACAGTCTGGACTATATAGTGCCATTAATTTGCTCCACCACTCCAGATGCTTCAGGTCGATAGGCACAATGCAGCTTTTGTTGCATTTGTAATGCTGCACAAATGATCGGAATTATTTTGTTATTGAAATGTGTCCCTCTATCTGTTTCTAAAGAGACTGGAAATCCAAACCTAGGTATTATCTCTCTCAAAAGCAGTTTAGCAACAGTCAAGCTGTCATTACTTCTTGGTGGACAAGCCTCTACCCAACAAAAAACAAACAAACACCAACCAACACGTATTTCAGTCCATTACAAGGGGGAAGTTCTATGAAATCATGCTGTAGTCTAGTAAATGGTTCTGCTGCTTTTCCAATTCGACCCCAACTAACAACTGTCTTTCTACCTGGATTTTGCTGCTGACACAGACTCTCTGCAATGACTCTGAATTTCGAGTTAAACCATGACTGCTTGAAGAGTCTGATCATAGCATTGCTTCCTACATGTGCAATTACATGGTACATCCTTGCCATCTGGGAGAGTAAACAATCTGGCATTCCTGGTCTCCCATCAACATATATCCACACTTCATCTTCTGGTCTCTTCTCACAACCTGATTTTATCCAGATCTCTTTTCTTCTTCACTTGCTTCTTCCTGCAACTGTCTAATTTCATCCCATGTTTCCAAAGAGGAAAAAGTGGCAATTTGTATCTTTTTTCACCAACCCTCTGTTAATTGCAATTGAATTTTGTGCACAGAAATGAGCCACTTGGTCAGTGTATCTGTTTCTGTTCGTCACACAGTCATTTCCTGACTTATGTGCTGAACAGTTAACCACAGCAATCTTTTTGGGCAGTTGTAATGCAGCCAATAAATCTTTCACATTTTTACTATTCCTGATTGGGGATCCTGAAGAAGTCAAAAATCCTCATTGCATCCATAACTGCCCAAAGTCATGTACCACCCCAAAACCATAATGACTATCAGTGAATATGGTTACTCTCAGATTTTTGCCAATTTTACATGCTCTTGTCAGAGCAATTAGCTCAAAAATTTGAGCAGACTTTACCCCTTTTAGACAGGATGCTTGAAGAACCATAGTCACTGTACATACTGCATAAGTAGCATTCAATACACCCTTTTCATCTCTCAGACAAGATCCATCCACAAACATCACACTATCTGATTCTTCTAGTGGTGTATCATTAATGTCAGGCCTTGATTTTGTACACAATTTTGTAACATTCAAACAATCATGATCTGCTTCATCTCTCACTTCTTCACAACTTGGACTTGGCAATAAAGTTGCTGGGTTCGATGTTGTGCATCTCGTGACTGTCACATTTTCAGCACCCAAAATCACTCTCTCATATCTAGTCAGCTGGCTGTACATCATATGCTGAGTCAGAGTTCTTGTTAACAGAATCTAAACCGAGTGTGGCACAAATACTTTTACTGGATGTCAGAGTTCTTGTTAACAGAATCTCAACCGAGTGTGGCACAAATACTTTCACTGGATGTCCCATCACAATTGCTTCACCCTGCTCAAGACTCACACAACTAGCAGCCACTGCTTTCAAACAGCCTAGTAATGCTGCAGCCACTGAATCTAAAGTAGCGAAAAAATACGCCACTGGACATTGAGCCATTCCATGTTTTTGTGCTAAGACTGATAACGCACATTCATCTCTCTCAAAGCAGAATAATACAAATTCTTTTGTATAATCTGGCATTCCCAATGCAGGTGCTTGACAAAGACTATCGCGCAATTCAATAAAAGCTTTCGTAATCTCTTCATCCAACTCAATCAGACTCTTATGAGTCAACCTTTGTAAAGGTTTTGCAATAAGTGAAAACCCACTGATCCATTGTCTGCAGTAACCAACCATTCCCAAAAACATTCTACCTTCTTTTTGAGTCTTAGAAGGACTCAGTTGCAAAATCACTTTGATTCGGTCCTGTGTCACTTTTCTAACTCCTTTCTCAATTTTGTGTCCCAAATACTGTACCTCTTTTTGACAAACCTGTAATTGAGCTGGTGACACTTTATGCCCATCTACTGCCAAATGATTCAGTAAGGCAGTAAGGTATCTATCACACAAGCCTCTCTTGTTTTCGATGCCCCTAGAAGGTCATCCATGTACTGCGCTAATACAGAATTTTCTGGTATGATCAATCACTCCAAACACTTTTTCAAAATCTGATTAAAAATGTAAGGCCTCTCTGTATACCCTTGTGGAGCTCGGTACCATGCCAAGACACGGTCTCCAAACCAGAAAGCAAATAAAAATTGTCTATCCGGATGTAAACGTATCTCGAAACCTGCTTGACACAGATCAATGACTGTGTACCAGAGTGTACCATTCTGCATCACAAGGGATTTCATAAAGAATCACCGCTGGGTTTGGCACTATTGGACAACAGGGTACTACAATCTTATTAATTTTCCTTAAATCCTGTACTATTCTATATTTTCCACTTGGTTTTTTAATCCCCACAATAGGTGAATTATAAGGACTACTTAGTATTTCTTTTAGAATACCTTGCTCAATCATTTGATCATTTACAGGAATCACTCCTGCCGTAATCTCAGGACTCATTTTGTACTGAGGTGTGTTTGGATAAATTGTATCAGATCTTGCTTTATCCCTCAACTCTGCAGGTAAATCATTTCCTGTAAGCAGTGAATACAAATCATTCACTTCTGACCCTTGCTTCGCTTATATCCCTTTAAAAGTAACATCCTCGTCTGGTGTTTGGAAAGCAATACCTTCAGGCATACAATAGATGGTACAGTTCATTTTACACAACAAATCCCGACCTAAAAGGTTCACTGGACTTGTATCAAATACTACAAAACGATGCATGTCTCTTAATTTCCCAATATGAACTTCCATTGGTCTTGTTATTTGAGTATTAATATATTTATTTGAAACTCCCACAACTTGGATAGTTTCTCCCAAGAGGGGTAGGCTTGGAATTTCTGCTGCTCTCACAGTAGAACGGGTTGCGCCAGTGTCTACAAGGAATGTAACATCATTACCTTCCACTTTCACATCAATAAAAGAACCTGACTGATCTACCTCTAGAGATGCGCCAAGCACACACTCTTTCTCCCCCGTCAGGCACCCTCATTGAGATGAGTCTGAATTACTCTCTGAACATTGCAACAAATATTGCGAAACCACTTGCACATTTTGATTCTTACCAACTTGTTCACCTGCGTGAAATCCAGTACTCGCACTGTATCTCTGTACTTGAGCATTCACATTATTTGTCAAAGGAGCTTGAGGCACCTGTACTTGTTGTTGTGTCTGTGGTGTAACTACCTGCTGCTGTTGTTGATTTACAACCACCTCATTCTGCACCTGCGGATTGAAATTTTGATTCATTCCATTATTTTTCAGTAAAGATCTACACTCATTTCTCCAATGTCCAAACTTTCCGCACGCATGACAAGGATATTTCTTTTTCATTTCTTCTTTACTCATTTTACCTCTACCTCTACCTCTACCTCTATTTGGTACCTGACCATTTTGTTTTTGCTCCCTTTCATTTGAAAATCTGTTTGAGAACCATTGTTTCCATTTTTCTGTTCTGCCACTTTCACCTGTGCCCACATAATTTTCTCTTTCAACTTTTTATGCCTTGATTCCATATCGTCACTACAATATTTGGTATATCTCAGAATCTCATCGACTGTTTTACTCAGGTTTCAATTAAAAAACAAACCTATATACAGAATGTCTCATATCTTTGTCACCTATACTCTCAAACCACTATATTGTTTAAACACTTGTAACAACCTTTCATAATAGGCATGTACCGATTCTTTAGGTTTTGTGTTGTCCTGTCAATTTTAACCCAATCTGTTTCTTTTGGAGAAATCTTACTTTTTAGAAAAGTGATTACTTGATTATATTTTATCATCACTTCTTCCGAAGGTGCTCTTGTTTTCAAATCTCTCGGATAGTCTTCCTTAGGCCAATCAACAGTAATTTTACACTCTGCCCATAAATCAGCTGGAACAACAATCTCAAACAAACCATCTAAATCTTTCAACAAAACGTTTGAGACTTTCACAAACCTCTCCACCTTTTTGTACCACTCAAAAGGTTTTTCCCTCAACCTAGGAAAATCATTCGTAAATGATAATATATTCTGTCTTGTCCAAGGAACGTGAACATATCCACCACCTGGAACTTCTTTCATTGGGCATACCAATTCATCCTGTTCTGTTTCTCTTAATGGATATGAAGACACATTTTTACTTGCTAGCATTTCCTCTGTCTTTTTCGCCCATCTGCCTTTCCTCCGTTCTAAATCATACCATTTCTTCAAAGCATTCATTAATTCTTTTATTTGCAATCGTTTACCAGACATATTCAAACTCTTTAAATATTTGTCAGTAAAATCCGGTCTATATGTTTTCTGCAAAACCTTAGCCTTCTCTATGTCAACTCCATATTCTTGTGCAGCTTCTGCAATTTCTCATTATAATTCTTTGCCTTCCATGCAATACTTTTACACAAAAACAACAACTCATCATCACGGTACTTACTCAATCTCTCTGGACTTATAGTACATATAATCATCTCTTCTAAATCCACTTTCAAACTAGCCACATGTACACTCAATTGAGACTTTCTATTTTCCATTTTTCTTATCCAGTCATCGAACTCTTCAGGAGAAGGACCCGTTGAACTCCCTGACACTGAAGTTGTCCCTCTAGCAACTTGTATTATTTTCCGAGGATCCATTTGCACATTTCTCCTGGGTGTTTCAGTCACATTTTCACTAATTGGAAGATCAATAAATGAAGTACTCACCTCAACTTGTTCTGATCCACTAGCATTCCTGGCATTATTCACTGGAATTGTTAATGCATGTACTCTTGATATATTCTGATTCTCACCATACTATGGAACTATTGGACCAATCGTTACTGGTAACGAAAATGCTTCTGCATTCAAACTCCTCTGACTAATTATTTGAGTTAATTCCTCTCTTGTCTTATTTGACATATAAATGTAATTCTCCTGTAATACTCGAGTACCTGACAAAACTTGTGTAGCTACTGGAACTTGTGTAGCCTGTGAAACTTGTGGAGCCTGAGGAGTTTGTGGGACCTGAGGAACCTGTATTTCAATTAATGGTACATTTGGATTGTTTCCCCAGAACTTTCCTGATATGGTGGAGGTCTTTTTAACAATATTTCATCGATTAACTCATCATCTATTTCATTCGAATCTATATCTAGCTCTGTAGTCTCTAGATTATTCTTCTTCTCTTTACATTTACCTCCCATCTGATCTTCAGCAACTATCACTGGATATAATACATCTGCACACACATCTCTCCTCCATCTTTTCATTTGATCATCCCATCTAGCCTCAGAATACCGCAATATAATATTTCCGTATTTTATTCCATTCCTGTCTCTCTCCCTTTTATAAGCCTCATGTTCCCACTCCTAAAGTGCTTCATACTGCTTAGGTCTAGGATTTGGTTTCAATGAATGTATTCGTCCTCTTAAGTTCTCCAAAATCCTTACATTAAATGTACCATCCTTCGGAAAAGCTAAAACTCCATCACCTTCTGTATAACTCATCCAATTTTCTAACCAAGTACATGTATGATACCCACGCTAGAACATCATAAAAGAAGTGGGTGTTCTCGAAGGAGGTATAGGAAGTCCCTCTCTAGTAACTATTGGCTTGTCTTTTTTAAAGAAATCTTTCATTCTGTTTACCATCTTCATTTTTTCAACTATTTTACTCTAAATATCTCAACAAACAAAACAAAAATTCTTCACTAATTCTGCTTATTCTATTTGCTAGCTCTCATCCAATACCAGCGCGACTCACACCAACCCACCAATCAGGGCTAACTACGTATCGACTAATCTAGCCAATAGCAGCCCAACTCACAGCCACCAACCAATCACAACCTACTTCACGCCCCGCTGTCTGACCAATGCCAGCGCGGCCTTTTGTGACGTCAGTATTACTCCTGATGCTGACCCTCACTTTACAAAATAAGACGGCAATGTATTTCTAATTTTTCTTAACCAAATTTTCATTTAAAACAACACAAAACAATGCTACTTTGTCTCTTTCACTAGTTAAAAGAGATAGTTTCCCTTCTCAATAGAGATTCTTTTGCTTCTAGTAAAATAACGACCAGCGCTTCTCTACTCTCATTCAAGTTAAAGGAAGAATTAGAACTCCTCTAGGGATACTAGCCAAAGTTTCGGAAGAGGACATTCTTTACAGAAAGAGGTTTTGGTACTCTTTTGAGGATGTAAGGCCAGAGTTTCGTTAGTGGTCCCTTCATTATTTCATGCAATCTTCTATCAAATGAATAAGTCCTTAGAATAACATCGACAACCTTTCGCTGTTCAATATTATGACAACAGACAAAGTACTTCTGCAGTGTGAATACTTTCCCACCCTATTCCTCAGCCACATAGGCTACAATAACATCATCATCATCCCGGGATCTTAGGAAACTCCTTACCCATACTTCCAGATAACATAAAACAAGGACACTAACTCTTCATGTTAATAATCAATAATTCAATAATTATTGTCAAACTAATCAATAATAACCATCCTCAGCTACCAAAATTGATCCAGCGAGCAGAGATCGATAATTTTTCATAAACATAGGCCCATTTACACTACCCAACTAATCCCATCACGCTGGGGTTTAGTGTGATGAAAGTTTATACCTCATTTACCAAAGGGCATTTCTCCTCTCAACATAAATATGACTAATGGCAATGAATTGTATTAGTTAAGAAGTTGCTAACAATAATTATATAACTATAAATAACTACTAAATAATAACAGACTAGGTATGTATTTTATGTATTTTAATCGTAAATAATGTAAAATGACTGCTCATTTACACACAAATGCAAATTCATGAAATATCACGGAGCGAAAACATTTGCAATGTATAGAAACAAACTCACATCAAATAACAATGCATTGAAGGAGTGGATAGGTGAAGAGAGAAAAGTTTCAGAGACAAAATTAATTATACTAACCCAAGGAAATAAGGAAATCCACCCCACTGGCCAATTAGAGCAGCAAGGCTCTCGAAAAGAGTTGAGTGCAAAGATTAAGTTAGGAATCAGGAAACAGGTAGGCCTCTATCTGGGAACAGCAAACCGACGACAGCGATGATCTCCCGCTAGCTAAACCAGCCAAACCTACACCAACCAAACCACACACCCCCAGGGCACCCCAATTATACCCTAAAACCTAAATGTCCAACCCACATTTCGTTTCAGTATTCGTAAAATCTCTGACTCTTATTGGTTAAGGATGGGGGTGTCTCTGTCACACCACTGTCATCGTGTTCATTTATTAAATGTCCCATTGTTTTGAACATTCAGCATTACGACACCCTTTACCCAGGAAACAAATTTTGAACGAACATTACACGAATTTCCTTTCAGTTCCATTTCATGTTTCAATTTACAGCACTTCCATTGTTTTGCCTCTGCCATCTCTTGAAGGAAGCTACACACTTCCACTTGATTATCAGCCCTTCCGAAATTTTTGGCGGACATTCAGCACACCGTGAAGGCAATCAACAAGTGCTTTTGCATTTCTCTCTCCATCCAAAACGCATTTCAAATATTTTTTATTTCCCTTTCATTAAGAATCAACCCCAAACTGACATGCGGAAAAGTAGTCCTGTGCTAGTTTTCTACAAGAATCAAACACAAACATTTACTATTTAAATAAAATATAATTTCAAAGCGCACCAACTCAGCATTGCACTAACCCATGCACAACCCGTGTTAATCCTAGCAGAATATTATTTACGTGCACAAAAGCAGCATTAGCCTTTTTATTTTATTCAGAACTTATAAACAAATTGTGGCCTAGTTTTCATGCATTAGGATACACGTTTGTTTTGCACATGCGCAAAAGCATTTCCCCATGTTTTAGCATTTTATTAATAAAAATCTTCACAGCACACTGTTAATATACGTTACTGAGGGATCAATCCGAGCAAGTTTTATTTACGCAAAACCCTGCTCCATCAACTCTCAGGGTATGAATATGTGGTGTCGGGGAATTACAGAATGCCATTACACATTATGTTATGATTCTTGTTGAAATACATACATATATACATATGGTGCAATATATCTATGTGGCTTGTAAAAAGAAGTTGTTTGGAAGGTCTGGAAGGAGGTGTGGATCAGGGCTGAACCAAAACTACAGCTGAACTATTTAATGCGTATTATTTTTACTTAACACGGTACCATGCAGAATGCAATGTGTGTATGGGAGCCATAAAAAAAGAGACCTGCGCAGTCAGTCATACCACAAAAGAGTGATATGGTATCAGCCAGTGAGCAGTCAAAGTAACCGCAGGGTGCAAATGGAACCAAAGTCACATAGCAAATGGCCTATCCAGTATCAGTAAATTGTAAAAATGCCACATGTGCCTTAGACAACTACTGCCTCTAACATACCCGGCCTGAGCCCCAGAGCCTGCCCGGCTACCAATCGTGAACAGGCCGTGACAGGGTGCATTCATTGTTTGCTTTCATCAGCTGGGGTCCTATTCCTCTATGTACCATTCGTTCTTCATCCAGCGTAGAATAGTTCTATAATAAGTAGTTATAAGGTGATCGCCTGTCTGCTACACGGGCTGTCTATTATTTGGGGCAAGTGTCCTCGATTAACGCTTTTAAAGACAGAATTTGTCAATAATGTCAGTGATGCCTACTGAGAGCCAATCACATGGCTTCATACAACCTCCTTTGACATTTGGCAGCTGTGGGGCTCACATGACAGTGGCCACGAGGTGGTGGTGAGCCTCCTCTGTTCTTGGCCTGTTCTGAGAGGCCCACAGTAGCCTCTGACATCTGCTGTCTGCACCCTGCACTGATGCAGCCGAGGGTAACGGCATGATGGCATCTCTTGCATGTCTGTGGCTCTGCATTTTGTATTAAATCTGTGAGCAGGAGAGGGAGAGTGTAGTGGGCTATATTAAAAATCTATGCAGGCTATTCGCATTTATTAGCTCGCCTGCGTGTTTTTGTTTCTACATACATTGCAACGTTTGTATCTGCCTATCATCATAGTGTCCAATAAATCAGTGATAGAGTGTGAACGGGTTATTTCAAAACGCTTTTGTCTGCCTTATAGCTTTCTTTAAAAATGTTTCTATCTACAGATAAATCCGTGCTGAGCAATGAATATTTGGAAACATGCTTTTAGAGTGTTTATTGTCCTGCCCGATGAAGTGCTTCATCCGTTCTTTGAATAGAATAAGTACATCAGATCTGTTTTTGCCAATAAATCTGGTGTCAATCTGAGCTGGGCATGATGGCAGAAAACGCTAACACCGTCGGCACCCAAAGCCCTCATTTAATAAGGGAAAAAGTCAATGTTTTCATACATCAAATTAAAATAGACATTTTTAAATGATAAAACGATGGAGTGTAAAAGAGATCAAAATGGATTTTCAGTGAACATGGCTAAATATTTTTTAAATGATCGCCATCATATACGGAACACGTTATAATAAACTGATATAAGCAGGATCTGGATTGTCAGGGGTTTTTTGTGTGGCTGAGAGCTCAGACACTGCGGTGGACAGGACTGTAACTGAAAACTTTCATTCAGGGCAGACTGATGGCTATAGTATATTGAGAAAGCTAAGTCAGTCATGCGTTAGTGAAGCTTGTCCTGGGTAGATCACTTTACCTCTCATTTCCTCCTTTTCCTTAATGACGAAACTTAAAGCAGAAGTACACCGAGCAATACAAAGAAAAGCCCTATTGATATGTGGTTCACTAGACCACAATGCGACTACAAATTGAATTGTCTCTTGGCTCACCCAAGGTCCTCTCACTTGTGGGACAAATTATTCACATCACATTTAAATACCTTTTCTGAGATTTTCACAAATAGCATATCCAATCCCATCTTCCCAAATTCATCAAATGTTACAGAATTACTTTTCTTCAATGTGCCGCCCATTTCTGTGCTAATAAAATTTGAGAGCACCATGAAATTATTCAGTTGGAAAGGTGCTATGGAAAGAAAACACTCTCTTCTGCATGGTTTAATGCCCTGGTCACTTACCGGTAATCTTCATTACTCCGATTCCTAGTCTTCACGCATGAGCTTTAGGATCCCACAGAAACTCCAAGTAAGTTAGCTTACTTGCCTCAAACCTTCCAATATGGCCAAAACCTCTACCAACCAATGAGATAAAAGGAGTGACCACCCACCAAGAAGACCTGGTTTTTTTGTTTCTGCACTACTCCGAGTGCTGTGTTCTGAGTAATTGTAAGGTAAGTAGGGATTGTGGTCCTGCTTTAGCAGACTCTATTTCCCAGGGGTTGATGTGTTGCTGGGCATGCCTGGGTGACCTTTATTTGGTGTTTATTTGTGTCCCACACTCCCCAGTATCGGAAGTCTTGCTGGAGCGGACTCACGGGGAGTGCGGTTGAGGCCTCATAGACTCTCTTCCTAATGGTTTAAGATATGATAACTCCATCTGCAATAATAAAGCTTTTACAGAAGGTACACGGCAACTGTCTTGTCTTCTGAGTCATTTACAAAATCCTCAGGGCAGAAATTGTGCAATTAATAATTGTAAAAATGCCCACTTATTTGATCTAATGGGCTAGAGTGAAACAATCCAAAGTAAGCTTTTTATTCGTTTAAAATGTATTTCAGTTATAAATAAACTACAATAAAGTAGCAATCAAGTACACTTGTAGCAGGGGTGGTCTAGGGTGAGCCATAGTTGCTATGTCAATATGTGTGACATTTCCTTTATATCAGCCTGCTTATGTGTGACATTCCATTGCCTATGTGTGACACTTTATCACGAGCAAAACTAAGTGGCAAAATCCACGTAATGAGGTAAATGTAAAAAAGAACCATATTTTGCACCAAGAGAAGTTCAGGGAGGTGCACTGACATAGCTGCACCAGTCAAGGAGTGATTATAGAAGGCCATTAACACAGCTGTTGGGTTAAAACGTGATTGTACTGTGGGCTATGAAACAATGTGTCAAATAGCAGGCAGTACAAAAGTTGATATTGATAATATGTAAGAGAGACACATGTGAAAGACCTTTTGGTTCACACAAATAGAAGCCTACATGTTATTAGAGCTAACATACAAATAAACCTCCATCTGACCTCAGGTGATGGCAAGCTAGAAATGGGATGACCACTCTCGGGTCCTTAAGCGATCCTCTTCCATAGTGGGCAAGCCACTGAAAGCTCAAACATCTGCTTGTGGTCTTCTTGGACCCTAGATCCCAGAATGAACTATCATGTATCATCTGCCTGCCACCCACGCATTAACCTCATGAGCCAAGAATTAAAAACAAAACATTAAACTATGAAGGTAAACAGGAGAAAGAGATACTCATCTAGTAGCTCGAATAAACAGACCAATCCCAGCTTTCCCACTTGACCAAACTGTGATCACGGGCAAATATTTTATTTCACGGAGAATCCTTTTTTCTTCTCTATGACCTATGAGAGCACCTTCAAGTGACTGAGTTCATGATCTGAACTGTACAAAAACATCTCTTGTATTTAATGTAATACATTATAATGTTTCTCCGCATATTCTAAGAATCTAGCCACATGTATTACACACAACAGACTTGCCTCTTAGTTCGCTAACGGAATTGGCGAGGGGAGTGGGCAGGAATGTTACTAAATTGACTTTTAATAAAAGTCTCTCACTACAGTGATATAATCTGATGTCCTAAGGTGAAATGTTTATTAGTAAAATACGTTATTTTGAATAGAGTTTATCATATTTTTAGATGATATTTGTCATATGATTTACATGCTAAATATCTTCTTGGGTCGGCCTGTGCACATGTTTTTAGAGCCAAGCCACACCCTGGGTTCGACTCTGCCCGTTAATTGTTAGATCGCCCTTCTTGACTCCTCCAATGCAAGAAGCCTAGTGCTGGGATACCCTGCAGGTACCTCTCAGCAGGACCCTGTCTCAGCGTTCCCTTCCAGGTGGGTTCCAGCAGCTGTCTGCATGTGTCCTACTCGAGGCAGTGCTGCTTGCCAGTGGTGTTCCTGAATGTAAACCTTCCGGCATCAGCAGAGGGCAAGGAGAGCCCATCTGCCAGCAAGTGCACGCAATTTGCCAAGTACCCATGACAACACTAACCTATCCTTAATCCAGAGGTCTTCAAACTGTGGGTGCGCCCCCCTGGGGGAGTAAGGAGGGAGGGTGTGGAAGGTTTCCCAGAGGGACGCAAATGCCTCTGCAAGTACATGTGAATGAAGATGGCCTGGAAGTGTGGCAATGTTTATTTGCTGCATTTCCAGGCTGTCCTCGTTTACTCCGAGCTCTTGAAGTGAAAGTGAGAATTGTTATCAGAGTGCGGTGGGGGCAGGAGGCAGTGAGTTTGCGGCAGGATCAAAGAGGCTGCAAAAAAAAAAGCCCAAGTGTTTTGTGTTTTCACAGTCATTTAATAGTGTATAAAATAAAAAAAATAACAGCTTAATTGAAAAATAAATGCAAGTAAAACTAACTGGTGATAAATGCACTCTTTTAGGTTATGAAACCTGTTAGCAACTACGATCACTGCAGATGTGTGTGTGTTAAAGCTGAGCAACATATAATTGAACTTTAGTTGGTGCAGAGAACTAGTGACCTTTGTATTTATGGTCAGGGCCACTGGAATTATGCAATTGTGCGGCTTTGGCATTTTGACCATAGTTATTTAGTTACTGCATTTGCCACATAATTCATCATCTACTGCATATTTTGCAGATTTTAACCCAAAAAACTTGTTTCTAGCTCAAACAGTTAAAAAGTTACTAAAAATGCAGCAACACGTTACCTTGCGCGGAAGGCCCTTTCTAAAGGTTGACTGTTCCCCTTTCTGTTGCTTATTGCTATATTTGGGTGTTAAAGTGGTACTTATTAGAGGAAATATATGCCAGGGCAGTGTTAAATGTAAAAATAGCAAAGTAATGCAGTAATGCTATCACAAAATATGCAGCATTATGCTGCATAATTAGCATTTTCTTGCTGCATAATTTGGTCAACCTTGCTGCATAATTTGGCCTTCTCCTGCCGCATAATTCCAGTGGCCCTCTTTATACTGCTAGAGGTCCCAGCCTGTGTCAGAAAGTATTGTGAATATGTAAGTCATTATTTTAAAATAGTATTTACATAGTCTAAGCTAGGCTGCTGCTGCAAAATAATGTAGTTATTGAGATATAACAAAATATACTTTTTAGTAATCAAATTGTATCTAATGCAGACATTTTTGTAAGTGTCTCCACTATTCCAGATCTCAGCTGATAGCACCCCTACATTACATCTCAAAAATAATAAATCTTTGCCACCATGAAACCTTAAGCAGAGCCGCTGGAATAATTCAGCAGGAGAGGACCACATTATGCCACAGGATTGACTAAATTATGCAGCAAGAAAAAGTAAATTATGCAGCACAATGTGCCACATTTTGTGGTTAGTATTACTTCATTATTTTGTTTACTTTAACTCATGATAATACCTCATTAATACCACTTTAACACCTAAATACAGCAGTAAGCAACTACAAGATTACCAGTCCATTTTTGCAAAGGACTTTCCACTGCTCTGGAACACTTTGCCACATTTTAAGTAACTTTTGTTCCGATTGAGCTAGAATCACATTTTTTGTTGGAATCTGCAGGTTATGGATTATGTAGCAAATGCGGTAAACTCATAATTGTGTTGAAAACGCTGCTGCTGCAGAAACTCATAATTCCAGTGGCCCTGGCTTTAAGTGACTTAATCAATTAACTGCTGGTAAGAAGGCTGGCTTCTTCTTTAACTTTCTGCACTTCCACTACACCCTTCACTTTCAGGCAGAGGTTCCTCAAAGTTAGCATTAACCATTCAGGGGCAGTTTTCTGTGTGAAAACTGAGTCCATGGGGTGGCAGGTTGAAGGCCAGCAGAGTTGCATTCAGTTACAGAGCCCAAATCGTCTCATTCAGATACACGGTGAACAACCATTACAACGCAACTTTTACAACGCACTGCCATTACAACGAAACTGTTACAACGCAAATGCTGTGACAACGCATGCCATTACAACGCAAGTCTTTATATCGACTTGCACTAGATGGCGTGCTAACATTAAAAATAGTGTAGTTTACTATCCAAACACCTTCCCTACTGCAACGTGGACTGGAGTTAGAATAGTTAATTACCCTTTTTTAATGTTAGCACGCCATCTACTGCAAGTCGATGTAAAGACTTGCGTTGTAAAGACTTGCGTTGTCACAGCATTTGCGTTGTAAAAAATTCGTTGTAACAGCATGCGTTGTAAAAGCATGCGTTGTAACATCATACATCCAGATACACAGCCCTAATCCTCTAGAACCGTGGCACCTCATAGTAATGGTCTAGGACACAGAGGAAAGGATTAAGATTCATAGATAGTGTCAAAAAGAAGGCCCAGAATAGGGAGCACTATATGGGGACTCATGTTTATGTTTACAAATGGCCAGAGACAGCTTCTTCAGAGAGATACCCCAAAGAAGAGGACAAAATAAGTGGTCTCTTTTTTTCTTGCTTTTTAAAGGGCCATTCATTAGTGAAGCTGGTACTGCTGCCAGGTGTGTAAGTGGCCACTGCCTGTTATCATTAAGGAAGCAGAGGAAGCAGGACTGGGGCCCAGGGGCTTGAGGGGCCCACTGCATCGCAATTATGACTATCTACCTTTAAAAAAGGGGCATGGCAGCTTATTTTCCTTTCTAGCATTAGGACCGAGGTGATCAATCAATCAATCAATCAATCAAAGCATTTGTAAAGTGCGCTACTTACCCATGAGGGTCTCAAGGAGCTGGGGGGGGGGGGAGGGGGATGCCGCTACTGCTCGAAGAGCCAGGTCTTGAGGAGTCTTCTGAAGGTGAGTAGGTCTTGGGTCTGCCGTAGGCGGGTCGGGTGGGTGTTCCAGGTCTTGGCAGCGAGGTAGGAGAAAGATCTGCCGCCGGACGTCTGTCGTTGGATGCGGCGGACAGCGGCGAGGGCGAGGCTGGCGGAGTGGAGCTGGCGGGTTGGGGTGTAGAAGCTGAGTCTGCTGTTCAGGTAGGCCGGTCTGGCGTTGTGGAGTGCTTTGTGTGCGTGGGTGAGGAGCTTCAAGGTGATCCTCTTGATGACGGGGAGCCAGTGTAGGTCTCTCAGGTGTGGAGTGATGTGGCTGCGTCGGGGGACGTTGAGGATCAATCGGGCAGAGGCGTTTTGGATGTGTTGTAGTCGGCACAGGTGTTTGGCTGGGATGCCTGAGTAGAGTGCGTTGCCGTAGTCCAGCCTGCTGCTGACGAGGGCCTGTGTCACTGTTCTTCTGGTTTCGGTCGGGATCCACTTGTAGATCCTGCGGAGCATGCGGAGGGTGTTGTAGCAGGAGGAGGAGACGGCGCTGACCTGCTTCGACATGGAGAGGGAGGAGTCGAGGATGAATCCTAGGTTGCCTGCGTGGTCGGTGGGTGTCGGTGCTGTTCCCAGTGTGGTCGGTCACCAGGAGTCGTCCCAGGCTAGGGTGTGGGTCCGAGGATGAGGACCTCCGTCTTGTCCGAGTTCAGCTTCAGACGGCTGCTCCTCATCCAGTCAGTGACGGCCTTCATTCCCTCGTGGAAGTTGGTTTTGGCGGTGTGCGGGTCCTTGGTGAGGGAGAGGATAAGCTGGGTGTCGTCGGCATACGAGATGATGTTGAGGTCGTGCTGTCGGGCCACTTGTGCGAGGGGGGCCATGTAGACGTTGAACAGCGTCGGGATGAGCCCTGGGGGACACCACAGATGATGTCGGTGGCTTCGGATCGGAAGGGTGGGAGGCGGACACTCTGGTTTCTGCCGGAGAGGAAGGACGTGGTCCAATTGAGGGCTTCTTGGAGACGTGTCTTTAGAGTGCAGTGGCAGACCGTGTCAAAGGCGGCTGACAGGTCTATGAGGATGAGGGCTGATGTTTCGCCGTTGTCTAGTTGGCGCCTGATGTCGTCTGTGGCGGCGATGAGGGCTGTCTCGGTGCTGTGGTTTCGTCTGAATCCGGACTGGGATGGGTCTAGGATGTTGTTGTCTTCGAGGTGGCGGGTCAGTTGCATGTTGACCATTTTCTCGATGACCTTCACCGGGAACCGGAGTAGGGAGATGGGCCGGAATTTCTTGAGGTCCTTGGGGTCCGCCTTGGGCTTCTTGAGGACGGCGTTGATTTTGGCGTGCTTCCAGCTGTTTTGAAGGAGATGTTGATGACCTTTCGTAGTTGGGGTGCGATGGCTGCGTTTGCTTTGTTGAATACGTGGTGTGGGCACGGGTCTGACTGAGATCCTGAGTGGTTGAAGTTCATGACCTTGCGTGTCTCATCGTCGTTGGCGTTGGCCCAGGAGGTCAGGCGGATGGTGTGGGTGGTGTTCGCAGGGTGGGTGGAGTCCAGCATAGTTGTGGCAGTCATGGTGTAGAAGCTGTCGTGGATGTCAGCGATCTAGCGGTGAAAGAAGGTGGCCAGTGAGTCGCACAGTTCTTGTGAAGGCGGGACGTCATTGGTGTTGGCGCTGGGGTTGGATACTTCCTTCACGATGCTGATGCTGAAGAGCTCTTTGCTGTCGTGTGTGTTGTTATCCAGGCGGTCTTTGAAGGAGGATCTCTTGGCTAATCTGATGAGGTGGTGATGTCTGCGGGGGCGTGCTTGTGGGCTGAGTGGCTGTCCGGTGTGCGTTCATGGAGCCATTTCTTCTCCAGTTTCCGGCATGTGTGTTTGGAGTTCTGGAGCTCGGTGGTGAACCAGGTGGCTTTCTTGCTGGTGTGACTGTTGGAGGGTTTCTTGAGCGGTGCGAGGGTGTTGGCGCAGTCGTTGATCCACTGTCTGAGGTTGCGTGCGGCGACGTCTGGGTCGGTAGGGTCGGTGGGTGGGTTCTGGGCCAGGGTGGTGGTCAGCTGATCTTCGATGACTTTGCTCCAGCAGCGGCGGGGCATCAGTTGGGTGTGGTGGTGCATGGTTGGTTTCTTGAAGGTGAAATGGATTCAGCGGTGGTCGGTCCAGTGGAGCTCGGTGGTGTGGTGGTAGGTGACGTGGGTGCTAGTGGAGAAGATGGGGTCCAGTGTGTGTCCGGCGGCGTGTGTGGCGATCAGGGTGGCGGAGTTGGCGTCGTTGTTGTTCTCGAGGTGGAAGTTCAGGTCCCGAGGAGGATGTAATCCGTGGAGGCGAGTGCGTGGGTGCTGGCGAGGTCGGCTATGGAGTCGCTGAACTGTGTCCGGGGGGTCTGTAGATGAGTGTTCCTCTGAGGGTGGTTTTGGGGTCGGTGTGGATCCGGAAGTGCAGGTGTTCGGCGGTGTTGAGGGTGTCGTCCGCGTGGGTGGAGACCTTGAGGGTGGACTTGTGGGCGATGGCTAGTCCTCCTCCGATTCCGTTGGCGCGATACCTGCGGGTGATCTTGTAGCCGTCACAGTCACACTATCCTGTGCATTTGTGCAAACAAGTGTCAGATGACAGAGGTTTCCGAGGTAGTAGTCAAAAAGAGCATGATACAACGAGTCACAACAATTCTCATGGAGAACCTGATGAGGCAATGAGCGTTTTATAACCATGTCACGGGGTCACCACCGAAGAAGGTCGGGGTGGAGACATTAACGATTCTTCGTTTCCACCCCGACCACAGGACTCTGACGGCTCCTTTAACCAGGACTGGAGCTTTAAGGAGGCGGGATGGGCAGGTCCGGCGTCATTGGCCGTGGACCAATCAGAAGACCGTCTTGACTGTAAAGCACACCCGGAAGAGGACAGGGACGCGAAAGCCGGAGGAAGGAGCGGAGACGGAGAGCGAGAGCGTGAGGACGAGGTGATTGACGGAGGTGAAGAAAGGAGAGCGAGGGTCGGTGGAGTGGCGGCGGAGAACGCTGAAGAGAGGAGAGCGAGGGACGGTGACCGGACAGAGGAGAGCAGAGTCGGAGGGAGGATCCGAGAGCCAGGAGGCCAACGTCAACGCGAGTCGCCCCGCCACGTTCCTGGAGGAGCGTGGCTGGGAAAGGTACGGGACCGAGTCCTGGGGTTTGCCTTTACACGGGGAGGGACTAGCTAGTGGGAGTCGGGGAGGTCACGGGGGTGTGAGTGTACGAGTATTCATTGTCTTTTGGAGGTGAATATAACGCGGTGACAGCCCCGGTGTTCCCACACTCCTTTAGTCCTTCTCCCTTCTAATTCAAAGGCCCTCATCTCACCCATATGTCTTTTTTGTTGTTTTGTTCCCTTCACACGTAAACGGCCCTGGGAGAGTCGGAGGGGGAGCCGGAAGTCGATAAGAGACGCTGTCCGAGACGAGGAAGACCGGGAAGGCGTTATTATATGGTTGCACATGGTTATACCTCTAACCTAATAAAAAACTCGAAACTACCAAGAACCTTGCGTATAGTGGCTCTTTCCCTCTAGGGGGTCACACAAGACGACAAGTGGCGAGCCAGATAGGAGCCTAAAGAACCCCTTCCGATACAGGATGGAGGCCTTGATCCACCAAATGAAGGAAGGCCAGGCGAAACTAGAGTGGGCCGTGGAAAAAACCTCTAGTCAGGCGGAGGCCGATCGCGCAGTTTTCACATCCGCCTTACAGAACCAAGCAGAAACCATGATAAAGCTGGCTGAAGGACATGCACAATTGCTACCCACGTTGGGACAGGGTAGGACCAGCAACCCACCTGGGACCGTAGTCCCTTTACAAAAACTTGTACCCGGAGACGACCCATTGGCGTTTTTTCTGAACTTTGAAAGAGCCGCGAGGGCGAGTGCTTGGCCAGGGGAACGGTGGCCCTTCTACCTAGCGCCTCTCTTGACCGGTGAAGCACAAGCGGCCTATCAAATGGTAAACAAAGACGGGACTTCCACCTACACCTTAGTGAAGCAGTACATACTAGACCGGCTGGGAGTAGACGATGAAACGCATCGCCTGTTATTCCGTCAGGAGAGGGGAATACCGGGAGAATTGCCAAAAACCTTGTTTTACAAACTAAAAGGGGCAGCAGACTTATGGCTTAAACCCCAAGAAGGCAATTTAGAGGAAGTGATGAACAAGATTTACCTGGAGCAGTTTTTGGAAGCCCTCCCATATGCAACCCAACGCTGGCTCCGACAACATGCCGGGTTAATCCTAGAACAAGCCATCAAGATGGCGACCTCCTTTGCCCGGGCTCAGGGACGACCCCCCGTCAGAGAACCAGAAAAGAACAACCGGAGTGGTGTCTCTGGAAAACCAGAACGGAAGATATTGAAACCCCTGCCTCCCCCTCCCCGTGTGGCTCGTGTGGACAGCCCGGCTTACTCCGGGCCCCAATGTTACGATTGTGGAGAGTGGGGGCACATAGCCCGATATTGTCGGAAGAAACGGGAAAGAGAAGAAGAACCGATGGATGTGAGCTATGTACCCCGGTCTATCCTCTTCGCCCAAGAAACCGGGCCAGCTTCTACGTAAGTGTACACCTCAACGGGAGAATAATAAGGGCTCTCCTGGACTCAGGCTGCAAGCACTCCGTCGTGAGACAGGAATTGATAAGTCCTTCTTGCCTTATACCCGGTAGAACAGTCCATATTAGGTGTATCCACGGGGATGTGAAAGAGTACCCGATAGCCATACTGACCCTGGGGACCGACTTCGGAGTACAGTCAGAAGTGGTAGTGGGGGTTTTAGAATCTCTTCCCGAACAACTAATCATAGGGATAGACAATCCCTGTTTCGCTCCAATGCTGCAAGACACTCTGAGATCACCCAACCATGATGTTTTCCTTACCCCTGAACCCTGGGCAAGAGACAATCATTTTCGAACCGCCCAACTGAACGATGCCAGTCTCACTCATGCCTGGCAGAAAGCTCGAGAGCCCCGGGACCCTCAAGACAGGGTCTACCCCACGTTTATCGAACAAAACGGACTACTCTATCGACTAGCTAAACGGGAAGCGGTACCCCAACTGTTGGTCCCTACAGGGTTCCGGGACCAAATCCTTTTCTTTGCACACGCACATCTGCTAGCTGGTCATTCCGGAGCGGAGAAAACAGGGCAGTCTATTTTACAGCATTTATTTTGGGCAGGGGTTTATGCCCAAATCCAAAAATACTGCCAAAAATGTCAGGTGTGTCAACGTCGCAATCCTTACATCCCTCCTCCCGTCCCCTTACAACCCCTACCCATTATTGGTACTCCCTTCGATAGACTAGGGATGGACATAATAGGGCCCTTGCCCAAATCAGGGTGTGGACACCAATATGCCTTAGTAGTCCTAGATTATGCTACACGTTATCCAGAAACCTTCCCCCTCAGGGCTGCTACCTCCAGTGCTATCGCCCAAAAATTGGTAGAGGTGTTTTCCCGAATGGGGTTCCCTCGAGAAATTATCACCGATCAGGGAACCCCTTTCGTCTCTAGATTAATGAAACAAGTGTGTGACCAATTGAATATAAAAGATATAAAAACATCGGTTTATCATCCTCAGACAGACGGGTTGGTAGAACGTTACAACGGCAGCCTTAAGCTTACGCTAAAGAAACTCCTGTCTGGGGATGGTAAACATTGGGACCAATTACTTCCACTCGCCCTGTTTGTCTTACGTAGCCAAAACCAAGCCATCTTAGGGGCCTCTCCCTTTGAATTGCTCTTTGGCCGTAAACCCAGGACCTTGCTTGAAATCACCAAGGACAGTTGGGAGAGGGAGGGACTACAAGAAGCCGAAGCCCTCCTCGACTATGCCCAGCAACTGCAAACCAGATTACATAAGCTACGCTCTTTGGCTCAGAATCAGTTAGCCGTGAGTCAAGTCAGGCAGAAAACCTTCTACGACAAGGGCACTAAGTGGAGAGAATAGACGTAGGGGATTGGGCACTGGTGTTATTACCTACCTCTTCCCACAAGCTAAAAAAGGAATGGCAAGGTCCATTTCAAGTTCTCCGGAAGGTAGGAAAAACCACCTACATCCTACAGATCTCAAGAAAGAAAACCCAAATGTACCATATTAATATTTTGAAAAAGTGGTTAGGACCCCCTCCGGATACAGCCCATACGGAATCGGTGGCCTCTTACATACCCCCATAAATCCTGATCTAACGACCTCACAAAGGGAACAGGTCCACGCTCTCTTGTTAAATTACTCAGATATCTTCTCCGATCAACCTGGGAGAACCCATCTTGCAGAACACACGATCTCAACTCCTCCAGGAGTTGTAGTAAAACAAAAGCCATATCGGATACCCGAAGCCCGAAGGGTGGCTTTTCAAGAGGAAGTATCCTGCAGGTTAAAAGATCGGGTAATCGTCCCTTCCCATAGCAACTGGTGCTCTCCCGTGGTCCTAGTGCCAAAACCGGATGGCAGCATCCGGTTTTCTATAGACTTCAGAGCCGTAAACCGGGTGTCCAAACAGGACGCCTACCCCCTCCCTCGAGTGGACGAACTGGTCGAACGCCTTGGTGAGGCCCGTTACATAACAACCATGGACCTCACTAAGGGGTACTGGCAGATCCCCCTGTCCCCCAAAGATCAAGAGAAAACCGCCTTTTCCACCCCTTCGGGTCACTACCATTTCACGGTACTCACTTTTGGCTTACATGGAGCACCAGCCACTTTTCAGAGAGCCATGGATACTCTCTTGGCTCCCCATCTACGATATGCCGCAGCTTACTTGGACGATATCGTAGTTTTTAGCAAAACCTGGGAAGACCATTTGATACACCTGGGAAACAACTTTAACAGTCTTAGACATGCCTCTCTTCATGTTAACGCAAAAAAATCGAGAACAGCTTTCCAGAACGTTAGGTACCTTGGGTATCTCTTGGGAGACGGTCATATTGCCCCACAATCAGAGAAGGTGGCCGCTATATTAGCCGTCCCGTATCCCCAGACTAAACGGGATCTACGAGCCTTTTTAGGGTTGGTAGGGTACTACCGTAGGTTCATCGCCCAGTTTGCTGATTTAGCCGGACCCCTTACCGATCTCCTGAAGAAAACTCATCCCTCTCCCCGGATGCGGGCCCCCAAAGAGCAGGAAGAGAGGGCCTTTCGGGCCCTCCAGACCGCCCTTACCACCTCCCCGGTCCTACTGACCCCGGACTTTTCCAAACCGTTCGTGCTCCAAACAGATACCTCGGGGGTGGGGATCGAAGCGGTGCTCTCACAGACAGATGAAGAGGGACAGGAGCGACCACTTCTTTATCTGAGCCGTAAACTCTTCCCGAGGGAACAGGCATACTCAACGGTTGAAAAGGAATGTCTGGCAGTGAAGTGGGGGGTGGAGAAGTTTAGGTATTATCTGGAAGGCAGGCCTTTCATCCTTTACACCGACCATGCCCCCCTCACCTGGCTACAACGCAACCGGGGTCATAATGAACGTATCCTGCGTTGGTTTCTGGCTCTGCAGCCCTACTAAATTGAAGTCCGTCATCGGAAGGGGACATTACAGGGGAATGCTGACTATCTCTCCCGTTATCCTTATTCCCCCGATCGGGGTATTCCAGGGGGGGGGGAATTGTCACGGGGTCGCCACCGAGGAAGGTCGGGGTGGAGACATTAACGATTCTTCGTTTCCACCCCGACCACAGGACGCTGACGGCTCCTTTAACCAGGACTGGAGCTTTAAGGAGGCGGGATGGGCAGGTCCGGCGTCATTGGCCATGGACCAATCAGAAGACCGTCTCGACTGTAAAGCACACCCGGAAGAGGACAGGGACGCGAAAGCCGGAGGAAGGAGTGGAGACGGAGAGCGAGAGCGTGAGGACGAGGTGATTGACGGAGGTGAAGAGAGGAGAGCGAGGGTCGGTGGAGTGGCGGAGGAGAACAGTGAAGAGAGGAGAGCGAGGTTCGGTGGAGCGGCGGAGAACGCAGAAGAGAGGAGAGCGAGGGACGGTGACCGGACAGAGGAGAGCAGAGTCGGAGGGAGGATCCGAGAGCCAGGAGGCCAACGTCAACGCGAGTCGCCCCACCACGTTCCTGGAGGAGCGTGACTGGGAAAGGTACGGGACTGAGTCCTGGGGTTTGCCTTTACACGGGGAGGGACTAGCTAGTGGGAGTCGGGGAGGTCACGGGGGTGTGAGTGTACTTTTTTTGAGGAAGTTCTTGGTTCTCCTTTCTCCCCTCACACTCCTCTACGAGTATTCATTGTCTTTTGGAGGTGAATATAACGTGGTGACAGCCCCGGTGTTCCCACACTCCCTTAGTCCTTCTCCCTTCTAATTCAAAGGCCCTCATCTCACCCGTATGTCTTTTTTGTTGTTTTGTTCCCTTCACACGTAAACGACCCTGGGAGAGTCGGAGGGGGAGCCGGAAGTCGATAAGAGACGCTGTCCGAGACGAGGAAGACCGGGAAGGCGTTATTATATGGTTCCACATGGTTATACCTCTAACCTAATAAAAAACTCGAAACTACCAAGAACCTTGCGTATAGTGGCTCTTTCCCTCTAGGGGGTCACACAAGGCGACAAACCATTCGAAAATTTAGTTTGTAGTGCGATAGCAGTGCGATAGCAGTGCGTTAGCAGCCGCTGAGAGAGTTACAAATTGTGCCGAACCACATTGGATGGAGCTCCCTACCTCAGGCCCAAAAATACTTTCCAAATCTTGCTCTCTATTCTTAGAAGTTTCATATAAGCAGACGGAAACCATACCTCTGCACTGTATATTGCCTAAAACACAGCCTTCACTTGATGGTACTCTAGCCTCATATACATTTCAACAACGCCACATATAGTTAGCATATTTTTCCACCAACATTTTTGGTAAAACATCACAGTTTTACAAACAAAGTGTATGCACATGCCCCTGTTTGTATGTGTGTGTGTGAGTAAGCATGCGTGTTTCACATGAGGCTAGCAGATAAATGTAGTTGAGAATTAACTATGACAAGGTAATTCTGATATTCTCTTGTAAGGACCTACAACAGAGCTTGTTTTTTGCCGTAGTTAATTCTCAGTGGTTTTACATTTATTGTAGAAGAACAACTGTGAGCCATTTCTATAGACCACTTGGATTGCAGTGTACTAACAGAGTACAGCAAGTGCAGCTCAAAGGTCAGGTGCAGCTTTAACCATTTTGGAAAAAAAATATATTAATTACTGTGAATTCTTTTTGTGAAAATGCTGATACGCATGTATCCGCCTGCTGATAGGTTGGTATGGGGAAACGTCCTTGTCGTAGGACAAACTGAGGTATCAACGTTGCTCTCACCTTGTGTGACATGGCATCTGTGTGCTGCGCTGGGTACACTTTGGCGAGGGGAAGAGTTGTCTTATATTAATCGTTCCTCCCAGCATTACTGTATTGATAGTGTAAATGTTAAACAAGAGCCAGAGGTGCCTCACCCTAATTTAGTAAAGAAACGGTTCTTATGCAGAACAATTTTGATTGCACTAAATATTGAGACAACATTTCCTGAATGTTTGCGAAGATTCAAAATATGACATAGACATTCGTGTAAGCTGCAAAAAATGCTTTACACACACATAGAAATAATGAGACATTGGCCCAATGTTATGAATTACTCATAAGTGAAAGTCACGGGTTATGTAGCTGAAACGTTTTCAGTTCTTAACTCCTTCATTTCTGCAGCAAACACTTTCGAAAACTCCCAAGAATGGCAGACAGCAGAACTGAAATGAAATGTTATAAAATACAACAGGCTTGGTATTTTTTACTCTGAGTGGAGAACCTGTACCTGTAGAAGCCAGTTCACTGCACTCCTGTGCAGTCACTTGCAAGCATTGAAATGGGCTGTGATCTGGAGGACCTGGATTAGGTGCAAACACATAGTTAGCGTTGGCTTTTTTGAGAATTACCTTTATGCACATGCAGTTTTTCCTTGAAATGTGCTGTATGGACACCTCTTGCTTCTGCTTCATGTATCATCGCCTCTATGCTGGTGAAGATGATGATTGTGTGCACCTGCCCCTTCCTGTGGTCCAGTCCCAAGTCAAGTGCAGGTCTGTCTCCACAGTATCAGGGTGAGAATAGACTGGGTTTCTTTTTGTGTTACTTCTTAAACATATTCTCTCAGACCTTTGCAGTAGTTATGCCTAGCAGATGGGCTATGAGCTTAGGTTCCTGCTTAACAACCTCTTCTGTGAGAAACTGTTGTTCCTTGATCACGAAATGTGACTTTCCTAAGTCGAACTGTGGCCATAATGTGCAATAAGGTTATTGTTTTTTCCAGATGGTTGTAAGAATATAAGGATGGAAATTAACTGACGTTTCAGGCGGTTGCAAGTGATATTCAGTCTTTAAAGAGAACAAACGTCATGGGTGAGATTAGGGCGTAGTGTAGAAAGCAGACTATCCAGGCAGACTCTCTTCCCAGACTGTGAAGCTGTCTCACAAAAATGATGGACTTATGCCTTTTTATGTTATTTCAAGGTTTTTTTGCAAGTGTGTGGTAATACCGGTTGGTATTACTATGCCAGTAATACCAACTGGTATTATAGATAATAATAATCAGTAAAACCTTACCCAGTATTACTGATCGCAAAAAACAGCCTCTGTCATTTGGTGCATTACCACGCCTTTCTAAATATATGCTAACTGACATAGAAAAAGCTATAATTCCAGGTCACACCTGGTTTTATCAGCCGGTTTAAGACATATTGAGTATTATATTATTGTACCAATTTATCGGCCAACTTGTAATGAAGTTGGTTTTGTTCAAATTATTCCATAGTATCTCTGAATACTATAGATTTGAAAGAGGCTTCTGGTATGCCTTTGCTTTTAAAACTCCACTGAGTCGCCCGACTTCATGGACTTCAAATAACACATTGTTGGAAATGGCCCTTTTATCAGGGTCACCCATGAGTTTTTTTCCTTTCTCCTCCCCTTTTTCTGACTTCATTTTTGTTGGCTTAAGGGCTCTGTGCACTTTACCACTGCTAACCAGTGCTAAAGTGCTTGTGCTCTCTCATAAACAAACATTGGCATAGGCAATAGGTCTCACCTTTGGGACCGTATAAGTGTTTAGCCATGCAACAGTTGATGTTGTTGCACCAAGGATATTATACTGCATAACTAAATACTTATAAGGTCCCAAAGGCAAGACCTATTGGTTATGGCAATGCTTGTTAGTTTTGGTGCCCGGGAAGTCCTAGGTTGTAATAAACATTGCTTTGATAGACCAGTCCACCCCTTCATATAAACTCATTCTTTGGCAATGATCCATGAAAGCTCGGTTCCTATTGACTGGCTGAAAGTTCAACTCCCAGCAGATATGGTCACTCAGAGCATATCCTGCAAGGCAGGCTTTAAAAAGAATCCCTAAATAGTTAACTTTGAGGTTAAGTAAGCCTAAAACTGCACAATATGAGAGTGGCCAAACTTATAAGACACATTTGGCAAAAAGATGCCCAATTTACCTTATCATAAGCTCATTTGGTGGCAGTGATAAACACTGATCCAATTAAAAAAAGTCTCCAGGCTCTTATAGCAGCCTCATACCCAGAAGTTGGCTCAATAAGACAGAGCAAATTAGGAATTAACCAGTAAAAAGTCTGCATCTCTGTTCATGGGACCCACAGACAATGAACATCTTGTAGCGTTTTCTCAAGTCAGACCCATAAAAAGCTCACCCAACTTTCATGGGTCCTTGCCTTGACTCATTGGTGTGTTGAGACTTTTTCCTTGCTGTATTAGGTTTCTGAAACCTTCCAAATTTTACTCTTGTTTAGATGTCTGCTGGGAAAGGATAGCGCTGTGAGCAGCGACCTGAAACAACAGCTTTCTTGCCGGCATGCTTGTGTATTTCTACACTTGTGTGTTCTTGAGGCAGGAGATGACCATCATCAGATTGGATTTCTTTCATGACAGTGTATTCATGGGGAGTTGGGGTGGGTGGGGAGGGGGGGCGGTAAAGTTAATTTGTTTATTTTGTTGTTACCCTATGTCAGTTTGATGCACTGACCAGTCATATGGCATGCTACTGGGGCAGGTGCCCTGTCTAGTGACGGTGAAGATGTATTTATTGTGGGTGGTTCAGTCAATGGAAAAGGACTTGGCATGTCATGTCACTTGTGCGTTGAATGGAAATGCGTATTATCAAAATGCTAATAAAAATATATTTTGTTTTAAAAAGTCAGTGTACTCGTGTGTTTACCCTCCGTGAGTGTCAGATGCCAGACTGAAAAAACTGATTTGAGCTGCACATGTATTGCTTTCTTTTGACCAACAATTTTCCAACTTTCAAAGACAGTACTAGTACAGTTAATTCTTGATACAATAAGATCAATTTAACATTTTTAACTACAACAATATGAAAGATCTAAAACTTTTGTCAGTTTACCAACGAATCAACAATCTCCAAAAGATATCAGCCAGGGAATAAGAAAAGAGCACTTTCCATTAAAACTTTGGAAATCACCACTAATTGACTGATGCAGAGAAACATATACATTTTTTTATTGCATATTCAGAACAACACTAATTTCAGATAACACTGCATGAGGACAAAAAGGGTGTGTGTGTGTGTGGGGAGATGTTCCCTGCTCATTATGGTGTCAAAATAACTTAATTGTCCTGCACAGGTAGCCAAGTGACTCCAGGGTGGGATAATGTGATATCGCAAACTGAGCATGCAGATTTAATAACGAAGTAAAAGTTGCCAGAATTGTAAAATTATAGTTTTATCAAACATCAAAGAGATGTGTGCCATGACCCAATAGATAAGCAGAGAACGTAGGAAGTTCAGGTTTGAGCCAGTGAACATTAGAGCTTACTGTGGAATACTTCAGCAAGATGTTTTTGCATGTTGTTATAAAGATGAATGATGTACAGACTCCAAGGCAGGTGAGTCCAGTTATCTTTATTACTGATCATCCACTCTCCATCTCACAGGATGGTACACCAACATTCTAACTTGAGCTCCCTGGAAGGGACTAACAACTGGGGACTGGCAGGGGGAGCGAAGCGAACCATTGCAGGGATAATAAACATGTACATTATAAACACATGCTTGTTAACTTAAACACATACTATTAAATTACAACACATCTCCCTATGTAGGGGAGGAATGCCTGAGCCCTTTATCAAGTGGTCACATTACAGCATAAGTGGTCACATAGCAGCATCCCACTTTCCTGATCAGGTCGCGTTAACAACTCTATCCTTACTCCATGTCTGCCCATTTTCCAGACGAACTACATTCTTACCAGACTTGTCCACCCGTGTGGAAGCCCCATACTTGCTCGACCCTGGTGGGACATGTGTTGGTTTCTTGACCCTCACCAGCGTGCCTGGCTCAAAATCCACATTCTTAACACCGTGTTTAACATCATACCAGGCTTTGTACCTCTGTTGATGACACTCCACTTTCTTTTTGCTCTGGTCTAGATCATGACAGACACTTTTCCCACTTCCCAACCACCTGGGATACATTTTGGTACTGGGTTCCCTCCCTCTTAGGAACACAAAAGGAGATACTCCTGTAACAACATTGGGAGCGGTGTGGTATGCCCACAACCACTCTCTTAACGAGTCTTCCACATTGAACCCATTGGTGATTGCTAGTTGAATGTGTTCCTTCACCATTCTATTCACCCTCTCAACTAAGCCATTGGCTTTCGGACAATAGAGTGCAGTCTTCTCATGCCTTATATTAAGCTCTTCCATAAACTCCTTCATTGTCTCCGAGACAAACTGCACCCCATTGTCTGTGACAAGGGTGCTCGGAATACCCTCATACACGAAGATGTTTTTCAAAAACGAGATGAGACTGGTGGTCGTTGTAGATGCTGTAAACTTGAAATTGACCCAATGGGAGGTGTAATCCACCAAAACAAACATGAACCGCTTCTGTGGACCTAACATCTCCATGGGCCCTATGATATCCATGGCCAACTTTGTCCACGGAGTCATTGGAACACTGACTGGGGCCAAAGGAGCTCTGTGTGGGATCTTACTTTTATCACTTCTGGCACAGCTGACACACTCCTTGACTTTTACCTCAATCATGGAATCCATCCTAGGAAACCAATAACAGCTCCTAACCTTGTTCTTCGTGAGACTCCTGCCCAGATGCCCCTCATGGGCTAAATCAATTATCTTACTCCTCATACCCATTGGCGGAATGATTTTATCCCCACGGTGTATGAGACCAGCGAGGAGAAATAATTCTAGTCTCACTTCCCAAAAGTCTCTGATGCTGTCAGGAACTTCCGAGATCTTTTCTGGCCATCCTTTGATGATGAATTCCTTTAATGTCTCCATGGCTGTATCCTCCTTCATTCCCTTCTCCCACTCCACATTGGTTATCGACGTGAGATGGATAGGAAATATGGGGACATCTAGCCCCTCTTCACTTTGACTGCCACTTAAGGGTGCCCTAGATAGATAGTCAGCTATCACATTTTCCGGCCCTGGCAAATACTCCACCTTAAAACAGTAATTTTCTAACCCCAGGACCCATTTACTTATCCGTGGTGACACGCTTTGAGCCTGTTTGGGTGAAAACATGAAGGTCAGAGGTTTGTGGTCCGTGTGTATGACAAACTTCGTGCCCTACAAAAAAAATGTCAAGTGGTGCAAAAACACGCCAATGCCTCCCTCTCAATAACTGAGTAATTGAGCTCAGAAGAGTTCAAAGTGCGCGATGCAAACGCAATGACCGTTTCCTCTCCATCACCTTTCTGAGACAGCATGGCGCCTAATCCTTTGTTGGATGCATCCGTCGTTAGTACAGTTTTCTTTTTGGGGTCAAAAGTGCCAAGGGCTGGAGACCCTACAATTTGCCGTTTTAGCCTTTCAAACATCTCCTCATGCCTTTCTTCCCATACAAACTCTGCATTTTTCTTGAGGAGATCTCGTAAACCCTCACACAGATCAGAAAAATTCCTCACGAACTTTGACATATACTCCACTAAACCCAAGAACGATTTCAACTCGTCTTTGTTCGCTGGGTGTGGAGCATCCTCTACCGCTTGAATTAAGCTGTATCTAGGTCTAGAACCCTCTTTGGATATTGTATGGCCTAAATAGTCGACCGAAGTTACCTTGATCTTGCACTTATCCAATCGCACTGTTAACCCTGCCTCTGAGAGTTTGTGACACACCATGTTGAGCGTCTTGTCATGCTCCTCCTCAGTTGACCCGTACATCAGTATGTCATCCTGGAAGCAGAGTGTGTTTTTGACCCCGTGCAGTACTTGTTCCATTATTTTTTGAAAAATGGAAGCCGCCGAAGCAAGGCGGAACGGCATTCTCCTGAACATATATGCCCTAAAAGGTGAACTAAAAGCAGTTAGAGGTCTTGATTCAGGGTGCAGTTCGACTTGGTGATAGGCCATGGACAAATCAATAACCGAGAAATAACAGGCCTTCCCCATCGTACTCAACATCTCATTTATATTGGGAAGGGGAAACCTCACCACCCATATGTTGTCATTGAGTGAGCGGAGATCCACACACAGGCGGATGCCTTGCCCATTGCCTTTGGATGCAAGAACCAAAGGTGCGAGCCATTCTGTGGCCTCTATAGGTTGGATGACCCCCATCTCACTTAGTTTGTCCAATTCCGCTTTGAGCATCTCTCTAAGGCGGAAGAGGACCGGACGTGTTTTGTGAACCACGGGTTTGGCCCCTTGCCTGACCTTAATCTTGTGTTGAAAGTCCCGTAACTTGCCTAGACTCTCAGTGAATAACTTCGGGAACGCCTCCTGTAGGTGTTCATTACTGATAGGAACATTGACTAGCAGTACTTGATTCTTACCATTAGGATCCAAAATGATCCCCAGTTCCTTCTGATGTTGCCACCCTAACAAGTTAGCCCCACACTCTACCACGTACACTTTGCCCACCGTGGACCTCCCCTTAAAATTAATGTGGCTGCTTGCCATACCCACCAAAGGAATGGGCTCTTTCGTATAACCTTCCGGAGATATGTCCGGCGTGCTTAACATCATTTTACACCCCTTTAGAGACTCCTCAAAATCTTTGACATTTATCAACGTAAAAGGTGAGCATGAATCAGCATACACTTCCAGTGGTTTGTTATCAAATAACACAACACATTTGGGATAGTTAGGCTTAGACTCTGTATCACTGTCTTTCACTTGGAACACAAATCTGGCCTGCGGTTCTTCCTGAGTACTAATTACACTAACCGTGTTACTCACGCCCTCTCTACACACCCGTGCCAAATGCCCCCTCCTGTTGCATTTCTTACATAAGACACTACATGCATGCCGTAAACACCGGATTGTTTGCAAGGTGGTTGCTGCTACCACATCTAAAACATTTCAAAGTATGCCCCTCCATACTATGTTTTACCGTAGCACTCTCTTTATTGACGCGCTTGTCCAAGATCTTATGTACACTACTGTCACATGCCTCCGCTTGTACTACGGAAACTACCTCCTCCTTAACTTTCATCTCCCTTACACATTTAGCAGTGTGTTCGATAGATTGTGCAATCGAGACTGCCTCCCTAAGCATGGGATTTTTAGCTAGTAGTTTCTCCTGAACCCTGCTATTGTTCGTGCATCTGACCAGTTTATCGCGAATGAGCGAATCATTTAGATCCCCAATTTCACATAACTGGGTGAGACCCCTCAAGGCTGCAATATAATTGTTGATGGACTCATTTTTCCCTTGCACTCTGCTAAAGAATTTATGTTGTTCTAGAACCACATTAACCTTGTCCCCAAAGTGTGTCTCTAACTTTAATAGTGTAATATCATAAATATCATACTCATCATCATTATCCACTTCAGGTTCCGGTAGCGTTTCATACACCTTGCGTCCATGTACACCCAAATTATGCAATAGTATGTGTTGCTTACGGAGAGCAGAGAATTTCTCCCCCCCCCCATTGCAATCAGATCGGATTCAAATAATTTTGTCCAATCCTTCCAAGGAAAGACGGTGGCTGGTTGATACCTGGGGTGCCCATAATGGAGATAAAACTGCTCCCACCAATATCTCTGAGGGATGGGTAGAACAAAGCCTTTAATGGGTACCCCCCACCCTGGAACCCGGCAGCACAAACCTCACCAGGAAATTCTGTACGTAATGGGTAGAATAGCTAGAGTTCACCCCTCAGTCCTACACGTGATCTTGACAGCTTCTTCATAAAACGCAGAACTGACACAGTTGATGTCCGTTCCACACCTTTCTCCAAACTTCTCTGGATAGGATGCACTGGGGAGTTAAATAGTTTAAAACTTCTCAGTAGTTCCCTAAAGTGGGTATTCACAAGTGCGCTAAAACTTCCGGTTGACACCCACTCTGCGTTCCCACCACCTAGTCTTACTTTTGAGGATCACCCTTGCATTTCAGCTTGGACGGTGTGCGAAGACAGCGCCTCCCTCTGCACCTTGGACTTCATAGTCAATTACGCGGCGTGTACCTTGGCCCAAATCCTTTTCTTCCCTGGTCACCGAACAGCTGCTGACAGGGGCCTTTGAAGAATGCTGCCAGCACGGCCCTCACGTGGTTGGGGCGCCGGAGCACTGTATGCATGGGAAGCACTACGAGCTTCCGTGATCCTGCACTCAGGACTGAAAAGCCGGGCGTGCTGAGGAGACTCGGCGTCTCACGGCCCTCTAGTGGCTGAGGCGCCGGACTGCCAGAAGGAAGCCGAAAGGAAAACACCGCCGGCCCTCAGGCGGTGGAGCGCAGCCGCTGAGGAGAACTCACTTCACCCCTCCGCTTTCCAATCTCTGAGGGGACCCAGGGGATTCCGGCACTGAGGCTCTCGGTGTAACCCTAAGAGAGCTAGTTGCGCCGAACAGCCATCGCACGCCTTCAGCACAGGCACTGGGACGGCACCCTAAGCTGAAGCAGAGATCGCTTGAGCTGACAGAAGCCTTCCCACACGCACCGGTGCAGCTCCCAATACCACTCCAGAAGCCAGCGAATGCACGGTAACGATGGCACTCTCCGCAACTGACACCTCTGACTGAAGCAATGGCCTGGAGGCTTGACGAGTTAAGACCCTACTCCTCTTAGTATCCACACTGACGGCTACTCGAACACACTCTTCGCTTCACTGGCACCTCCTGACCAGACTTCCCACACCCGACAGGGAAGAGTACTGGGTACCTAGGAGCGATATTTTCTCCTATGAAGTCCCAGCCAGATGACTCACACCTCGCTTCAGGAACGCCGGGCGACCGATGTGTGGGGTCGTGTAGCCAGGTAACAACGCACCATCCACCTGTATGCCAGACCACCAGTCAGCACATCCAACTCCTGGAGAGCAGCATCAAAATTAGGTCGATGGAGAGAACACAAAGGGCAGATGATCAGCTGCCCCCTCCGCAGCTCGTCGCCAGTGTTATAAAGATGAATGATGTACAGACTCCAAGGCAGGTGAGTCCAGTTATCTTTATTACTGATCATCCACTCTCCATCTCACAGGATGGTACACCAACATTCTAACTTGAGCTCCCTGGAAGGGACTAACAACTGGGGACTGGCAGGGGGAGCGGAGCGAACCATTGCAGGGATAATACACATGTACATTATAAACACATGCTTGTTAACTTAAACACATACTATTAAATTACAACACATGTCTTACTGGATATTGGCGCTATATCTGTGGCAGCTATTGAGGCTTCGTACAACAGAGGGAAAACATTTGCTGCTATCAAGGAATAGTGTTCAACTACAGCATAGTTCTGTATTATAAAAACAACACTGACACCATTGGAAGGCCGAACGCAGAGGGAGCAGAGAATGAAAAGTTTACCATACAGCTCAAAAAACTACATGTTCCTTCCAGAGACTAGATGAAACAACAAAAACAAATTTAACAAGTTACATGTTACTTTCTGCAAAAAAGGCACATTTTCTTGTATGTCAATTCTTCAAAGCTGTTTCACATTAATAACTAGCCAATGTCCAGCTCTATTACCTGGTTTATTTAAGCTACATTTTTTCTGTTCTATCACATGCACCTGGAAACATTCCTGCTTGCTCCTGCTAGCAATGCTATTATTGAACTAAGAGCAAGTCAGTTGTCATGTGTACCTTATAAGTGGGCTATGTTATGTTAGGCACCCTGGTAAAGTGCACTGTGATCCACTCTATGCCGCTCCACGCTATTGGCGCTGAGGTAATGCAAGCTGATAACTGAAGAATGAGAAGAAACTAGACACTGTTGGGCATAAAGCCAAGTTTTGAAGGCTTCCCTAAAGGAAAACGGATCTTGCAGTTTATGCAAAGAAAGAGAAAAAGTTCCAGACATAAGCAGCTATATCCGAGAATGATCTGCCTGCCAGTCGTCCCCTCTTAAACTTTGGGACAACAACCGGTTGACTGTTGGAGGAGCACAACCTATGGTCAGGAGTATATTGTAAACATTTCTGCTGGAGATAGCAAGTTTCTTTCCCATCGAATGCCTATGTATACAACACAGAAAATGAAAACGAATCTATGTTAGCGATGGCAACCAATATGAGGAGCCTAGAGCTGCTGACGCATAAGTATGATAACCGACATCATAGTGTAAGTCTGTCAGCAGCATTTTAAATCGGCTGCACCGTTTAAGAAGTTCTGCGCGTTAACATAGAAAGAGGGAGTTACAAAAATCCAGACAACTAAGAATTGTCAACTGGATGAAAACGCGCAGCAGCAGGACTATACATTGCAACTGCAAAAGCTAAACAAGTATTTTGAATGAAAATCAAATGGCCCCTGCGCACGCAGTGGTGCGTGCGAGCGCAGTCTGATCTTTTTGGAAGCACATACTCGTGCTCTTGGCGCGCCCCTGCGAGCTCCCGCAAGGTGGATGCCGCCACAAGCACGAGTATGTGCTTCGAAAAAAAACAGAATGACGGCTAAAGGTCCTCCAAAGCAGCGTATGTGCGCTGCGTAGGCGAGACTTAAAATTGGTAACATTGGGGCTGTATTACCTCTACCCAGTGTAGACGGAGAGCAGGGCACAACCATATCATTCATTAAGGCAATTTTTGATGCAATTTATGTTCAGGCTACTTGTTCCACATGTTTGGTTTGCCCTTTCTGTAACTGTGCTGGTTAACTACAAATGTTTATTGTGTTTGCTTTTTTACTGACCAATCGTATCCTCTTTCTGTTGTACAGAGCTCTGATACCCTTACAGGTCATGTTCGTGCTATATATAACCTTTCAAATAAATAAATAAATAAAATGGCAGAGTATAACATGGCTTTCATCATACCCAAGTCTTTTGTGTGCCTGCTTATGTTTGTGTGTTTGCCTGCATTCGTATGCCTGTTTTTTGTAAGAAAAAAGTGAGAGAAAGAGAGCGAGAATCAAAACACTCTCAGGAGGTATTTTAAAGAGAATGGGTGGCACTTTGTGTGTACATGTCTGCTCGGCGACAAAGATTCATAAATAGCATAGTAGGGAGGGTTGGTGGGTGGGTGAGTGAGTGGATGGATGAGTGATCAAGGGTGGATTAATGGATGGATGGATGAATAGATGGATGGATGAGTGAAAGCATGGATGGCTGGGTGAAAGAGGGTCCTTGAAGAAGACAGCATTCAAGGAACGACTAGACAACAACGCACACAACAGCAAGGAACTCTTCAGCATCGTCAAAGAGCTCTCCAACCCCAGCGCCGGAATCAACGACATCACTCCCTCACAAGACCTCTGCGACTCACTCGCCACGTTCTTCCACAGCAAGATCGCCAACATACACAACAGCTTCGACGCACAGACCACGCACCCAACCACCGAACCGACGCCCCCCACCTCCACCCTCCGCGCCTGGACCCCGGTCAGCACCGAAGACACCATCCACACGATGAACACCATCCACTCCGTATCACCATCCGACCCATGCCCCCACCACATCTTCAACAAGGCCAACTCCGTCATCGCACCCCAACTCCGGGACATCATCAACTGCTCCTTCAACACCGCCACCTTCCCGGAGAGCTGGAAGCACGCCGAACTCAGCGCCCTCCTGAAGAAACCATCAGCAGACCCTACCGACCTCAAGAACTACCGCCCCATCTCACTCCTCCCTTTTCCTGCCAAAGTCATCGAGAAGACCGTCAACAGACAGCTAGCCGCCTTCCTCGAGACTAATGGATCCCTCGACCACTCACAGTCCGGCTTCCGAGCCAACCACAGCACCGAGACCGCCCTCATCGCAGCCACCGACGACATCTGAGCCCTGCTCGACAACAGGGAAACAGCGGCCCTCATCCTCCTAGACCTCTCTGCGGCGTTCGATACTGTCTGCCACCGCACCCTAGTGCAGCGCCTCAGCAACATCGGAATCCAAGAGAAGGCACTAGAGTGGATCACCTCGTTCCTCGCCGGAAGAACCCAGAGAGTGCGCCTCCCTCCGTTCAGATCCGAGGCCACCGAAGTCATCTGCGGCATTCCACAAGGATCGTCACTCAGCCCCACCCTCTTCAACGTCTACATGAGCCCCCTCGCAGCCATCGCACGCCAACACAACCTCAACATCATCTCCTACGCCGACGACACCCAGCTGATCCTCTCCCTCACCAACGACCCAGCCACCGCCAGAACCAACCTACACGAAGGGATGAAAGACGTAGCAGAATGGATGATGATCAGCCGCCTGAAACTAAACTCAGACAAGACGGAAGTCCTCATCCTTGGCTCATCCCCCTCTGCCTGGGATGACTCCTGGTGGCCCCCTGCCCTGGGCAGCGCGCCCAAACCAACGGACCACGCACGTAACCTGGGCTTCATCCTGGACTCTTCCCTCTCGATGACCAGACAAGTCAACGCCGTCTCATCATCATGTTTCAACATCCTACGCATGCTCCGAAAGATCTTCCGATGGATCCCCACCGAAACCAGGAAGACGGTCACCCAGGCCCTCGTCTCCAGCCGACTGGACTACGGAAACACCCTCTACACCGGAACAACAGCCAAACTACAGAAAAGACTCCAACGCACCCAGAACGCCGCCGCACGACTCGTCCTGGACATTCCCCGACACAGTCACATCTCCGGACACCTGAGAGACCTGCACTGGCTCCCCGTCAGCAAGAGAATCACGTTTCGACTCCTCACCCACGCACACAAGGCCCTCAACAACCTGGGCTCCAGGTACCTCAGCGACCGCCTGACCTTCTACACTCCCACTCGCCAGCTACGATTAACCAGCCACGCCCTCGCTGTTGTTCCACGCATCCGAAGAGCCACCATGGGAGGAAGATCCTTCTCCTACCTGGCAGCCAAGACTTGAAACTCCCTCCCCATCCACCTCCGTCTGACCCAAGACCACCTCTCCTTCAGGAAGCAACTCAAGACCTGGCTGTTTGAGCAGTAGCGGACCCCCTCCCCCAAGCGCCTTGAGACCCTCTGGGTGAGTAGCGCGCTATACAAATTTCGTGATTGATTGATTGATAAAAGGGCGGATGATGGGTGGATAAGTGAAAGATTGGATGGATGAAAGGGTGGATGATGGATGAGTGAAAGGAGGGATTGAGTGAAAGGGTGGATGGAATGAAAGGGTGGAAGGAATAAAGGAGTGAAAGAGTTGATGGATAGATGAGCGAAAGGATTGATGAATGAGCAAAAGGGTGGACAAAGAGATGGATGAGTGAAAGTATGAATGGATAGGTTTTGAGTTGGATGGTTGGATAGGTTTGTATATGAAGGGTGGACAGACGGAATGGTGAAAAACTGAATGATGGATGAAAGACTGAATAGACAACAGAATGTAAAGGTTAAATGGTGGACATTAGCAGGTAAATGGAAGGATGAAAGGATGAATGGATAGATCTATGGAAGAGACAAGAGATATCTTTTGGGTAGGGTCATGATGATTTGCTTCATTTGCTTTGTGCTATAAGAGCTTTGGGTCGAAGTAGGGGTATTTTCAGTTTCTTCCTACTCATGTGCTGAAAAATATATGGATTTGTGCCAAACAGCAATTAACAGTATGGCATTAAGACGGTGCATCTATTGCAAAAAAGGAAATGTTAACATGATATAGTGTAGCGCGGCGGGCCTGTGTCGCAGTTAATAACAGCAGCGCTAAAGAACGGACACAGGACCACCAGTTACTCTTCGTGGCCGGAAGACCCCGAGCGGTCTTCGACCTCATTTATTTATACCCTCGGGACGAGCCCGCCCGAGGGGTGTAGGTATGTGTGTACAGTGCAACATTGTAGGAAAGAGCCCGGATGGCTCTCTACATCCCTCCTTTCTTTCAGTTCAGGACTATCAAGTTCTCCTCGTTCATGGAGATGTATATACAAAATCCTTCAGCCTCTGACTCGGGACTGGATTCGGCCACAGACCATACTTCTGGCTCCGGACACAGGGCTCCAAGGATGCGCTCAACGGGGCACTCCCGGCCAACTCAGTGGCGGTATTCTGGCTGGTTGGCCGGACATTGTCAGCACGGCCCTGACTGATTTGCGGAGGGGTGATCGGTGTGGTGACCCTCTCACTGGGCGACGCAGGGGTAGAGAGGTTCAGAGGTGATTCTTGATAGCCGGACACATCTCGGTCCGTATCCGCCTCCGAGATCTTCTTGAAGCTAGATACGTTCCTCGTGATGGATTGTTGTCCCCTTTTAGCCGTGACCATGGTCCCTTGAACACCGACCACGGTCCACACCTCAGGCTCATATGGAGTCCGGAACCTCCACCCAGGGTGTCGGTCTTTGATCACCACCCGGTCTTCCACTGTCAGCTGCGGTTCTTGGGCCCCTTGGGCCTCGCTGGCCTTCCAATTGGTTGTTTCCCTCCTCGCTTGGACGGCTGCGTCATCCCGCTCAACGGGTACCCACCTCGGATCTGACGGAATGCTGTCCCGTGGGGCCTGCTTGAACAGAAAGTGAGCCGGAGCACACTTGGTGGTGCTGTGAGGAGTCTGGCGGTACGCACCCAGGAACTGGTCAAGAGCTGCTTTAGGGTCTTCTCCGTTCTCCACAGCGATGCGTAGCGCTCGGTTAATCGTTCTCATTAGTCGTTCCACTTCCCCGTTTGCTTGGGGCCATAGCGGGGTGATCTTCCTGTGACGTACTGCTAGACTTTCGAGGTATTCCTGGAACTGTTGTCCAACTTGACCTCTTCCGGCAACCGCATCATTGCGAAAACTCGGTCCAGAACCCTCTTCACATGCGTGAACGCTGTCGACGCTACCACTTCAACGATAGGGAATTTCGAGAACGAGTCGACCATGACCAGCATGTGACGGCCGTCTGGAAAACTCCCAAAATCCACGCTGAAATGCGCTCACGGAGTCTTACTTTGTTCTTCTGTGATCACTGGGGGCCGGCGCTGGGTCCCCTCCGGTGATTGTGCAGGCATGGCATTGCCTTACCATCTCCTCTACCTTGGAGTCCATCGCTGGGAACCAGACTTTGTCGCGCAGCCTGGCTTTGGTCTTTGCCATTCCTTGATGGCCCACATGTGCTAGCGCAAGGATTCTTTTCTGTAGACTTTCCTGAACCACAATCAGGTGTCCCCTCAAGACGACTCCTTCCTCCCCCACACTAAATTCGCTTCGGACGTGCCACAATTGTTGGCGACCATGGCTGACTTAGGGCGCCATCCATGAAATGGGCCCATCCATTGTTCTCCAGTGCCCTTCGAACTCGAGAGAGAGTGGGGTCCTCTTGAGTTGCTCGACCAATCTCTTCCAGCGTCATGGCCTTGGGACACGCTCCTTTCGACACCATGTTGACGAATGCTTCAGTGCTGCAGGTATCCACTGACGGGTCGGATAGCACCGTGGACGGGTGACGGGGCAAATAATCCACTGGGTTGTGGGCCCCGGGACGGTAGATTACTTTGAATTGGTAGGCTTGTAACTGCACCGCCCATCGTTCGATCCTCGGGGGTGCTAGCCTAGATGAGCCAGCAAACAGTGGGAGCAACGGTTTGTGGTCAGTCACAACATGGAGTTCTTGTCCGCCCAGATACAGGTGGAAATGCTGACATGCCCATTTGATGGCCAACGCCTCCCTCTCGATTTGGGCGTACCTGGTCTCAGTATCCGTGAGAGCTTTGCTGGCATATGCGACGGGCTTCCATACTTCCGGGCCGTGTTCTTGCGGGAGGACTGCTCCTAGGCCCAACGGGCTGGCGTCAACTAGTTCGGTTCGCCGTCTGGGGTGGAAGTAGGCCATGACCGTCTTGTCTAGCAGCCCTGCTTTGATGTCTTGGAACGCTTTGTTGGCTGCTGGCGTCCACTCCCACTTATGATCGTGGCGTGTGAGGGCGCGCAACGGCTCAGACATGGCCTCAAGATTGGGGATGAAACGTCCACAGTATGTGGCCATGCCAAGGAAACTCCTCACTTCCGTAGGGCTTCGAGGTGTGCTTGCCGTCCTGATAGCTTCAGCCTTCTTCGGGTCTACCAGGAGTACCTCGCGGGTGAACGTGTATCCAAAGAAATCTACGATTTCTTGATAAAATGAGCACTTGGATTTGTGTAGTCAGCCCACAGTCTACCAGCCTCTTGAGCGTGGCCCGGAGGTGAGTGTGATGTTCCTCGAGCGTGGTGGAGAACACAAGGATATCGTCACTGAGGTTGATCACCTCTTGCAGCCCTGAAAGTGCTTCCCGGATGGCATTTTGGAAGACCTCAGCGGCTGATGATACTCCGAAGCTGAGCCTTTTGTACCTCCGGCGGCCAACATGTGTTGAAAAGGTGGTAATATACTGGCTTTCTGTATCCAGTTCCAGCTGGTGGTAGCCGGCGTTCAGGTCCAGCTTAGAGAACCACTTTGCCCCGTTAAGGTCCGCCACGATATCGTCCATCGTGGGGGTGATGTGTCGTTCCCTCTTTACTGCGGTATTGGGCAGTCGCATGTCGACACAGAGTCGGAGGGCCCCCGGTTGTTTGGGCTTGGGTGCCACGACCAGCGGGGACACCCAGGGAGTAGGGCCCGAGACCTTCTCGATGACGTCTAGTTCTTCGAGCTCCTCCTCCACTTGCGGGCGTAAGTTGAAGGGCACCCGCCGGTGCCTGAGAGCCACCGGCCGTACCGAGGGGTCAATGTGGAGCTTGAACCTCTTGCCCTTGAGCTTCCCAAGGCCGGTGAAGAGTGCTGGGAACTCCTTCAGCTTTGCTTCCGCATGGGAGTCATGGATCTGATTGGCGAAGAAGACAAGTCCTAGGTCCTCTGCTGTATGGCAGCTGAGTAGAGTTCCCTTTTTACCCTCTGTGACGTGGAACCGTGCCTCGGTGGAGTAGCTCCCGCTAGCGATGGTGGCCTGAATGACACCACAGAGAGGGAGAGGATCAGTGCCTCCATATGTGTATATTCGCGCCGTGGACAGTGCAAGAGGGGGTCGCGGTAACAGACGGTCGTATTTGGTCGGAATCCATCACATTGACAGATGCACCGGTGTCAATGAGGGCTTGTACCCCCGTGCCTTCGACTGAGGCACATGGGAGGTGGTCTTCAACGGGAACCTGTCCGGCTGACATACGACACTACAAACACGTCATCGTCTTCGTATATGGGTCGTCGAGGGAGATCTGGCGAACCCGCTGCGGCACGCTTCTGGGTCATGACGGTGGTTGCCGGAAGCGCCCGCCGCAGCACACTCTGGCATAGTGGTTTAGCCTTCCGCAGCGGGAGCACGTTTTCCCTTTTGCCCCGCAGACGACTGTTGCCGGGTGGTCTTCGCCGCAGTATCCACACGACCCACCTGGTGGCGGTTTGGGCGCCTGGCGAGGTAATGTGGGGCGTCTCTGGATGGCCTCCACCTTTTCTTCTTTGATGGAGGGGTCCTAGGCACCAAGGCAGTGGCAACCGCTGTGTGTAAGGCAGCTTCCATCTCTTCTGCCTGGGCGACAGATAGTTCATGAGAGCGAGCTAGGACTAGGATCTCGTCCAGCGAGATTCCGGGTTGCCAGAGGATTAGCTTCCGCAGGAGCTTTGAGCGGCAGCCTAAGATGATCTGATCTCGGATTTCCTCCCGCTGGTCTGTGAAGGGGCACGTGCTAACCAGGCGGCATAGCCGCGCGTAAAACATGTTGACCGATTCGGTATCAGTCTGCCATGCCCTCCGGAACTTGAATTTCTCGAAGTCGGGGTTGAGCTGTGGGTCGAAGTGTCTATTGAGCGCGGCAACCGCCGCCTCGTAGTCGTCAGCATTCCGTGTGTTGGGAGCGTCTCGAACAGGTCATAAATCTCTGCTCCTCCGTAGTAGATAAGGAGTGACCGTTTTACGGTTCCATCAGTTTCCCGGGTCCCCTTAAAGTAATGATTTAGCCGTCCGACCCAGGCCTTCCATCTTGGCGCAGCAGTGGCGGGATCCGAAACCTCGCTGAACGGGGGTAGCGGTGCGACTGCGGTGTGGGTGAACATTGGTGGTGGTGGGTTGGCACCAATGACTGGATTTCGCCCTCCATCTTGCTGGGCGGCCGCACCTGCGGCTGGTGCGTTGCTCATTGCAGTCAGGCAGGGGCGCGTAGGCACAAAGGCGCGGCTTGCGCGTCAACGTGCAGCTCTGGGGCGTGTGCTTCAGCCTGTGTCCTTGTTTTGCTGACTGTGCCGGGGTCCGTGTGACTGCAGGTAGGGGCGCGGCTGACTTTGCGGCGCAGTTGTGCGCATGGGGAAAGTGTGTGCCAGCAGGGCCTAAATACCACAGCCCCCTTCGGTTGGTGCACTGTCCTTCCTCCCGGTCAGGGACGCCCACGTGGTGTAGTCCTGCAGGTGATGCCTGCTGCACTCGAATAGGCTACACTGCCCCTTGGATTGATGCTGCCAATGCTTGTTTATGTGAAGTGTCTCTTTAATGCTGCCAATGCTTGTTCATGTGAAGCGTCTCTTCTCCCTTTTTTCAGTTTTGTGATTATTTTGCTCAGGCAGCAGAGGGGGCAGCCCGTCCCAGGGCCTCACAGAACACTGGCCGATGCAGGTGGGGGAGCCAGCGCCAGGCATGGCAGGAGCGGAGACTTCAAGAGCAGGGCCACTTCAGCCTGGTGAAGTCACCACACTTACCCCACACAGCGCGCGCATATGAGCCGCCAGCTGAACGCACTTCCGTAGGCTAGGGAGACGCGTGGGCGGGCGCAGCGCGATCGGAGCGAGAAGCGATCAGATTCAGAAGCGGGCACGATGCACAGCACAGGCGGCCAGGCTGGAGCGGTGCGGGTGGGCAGGCAATGCGGGTGGGCTCCGCATGCTCTCCAGAGGGAACCACAGGAACCAGAGGGCACGCGTGGGGTGCGACCGGCCTCGTCGCCCATGTAGCGCGGCGGGGCCTGTGTCGCAGTTAATAACAGCAGCGCTAAATAACGGGCACAGGACCACCAGTTACTCCTCGTGGCCGGAAGACCAGGAGCGGTCTTCGACATCATTTATTTATACCCTCGGGATGAGCCCGCCCGAGGGGTGTAGGTATGTGTGTACAGTGCAACATTGTAGGAGAGAGAGCCCGGATGGCTCTCTACAATATAGCATTTCTCTTTCATTTTGTGTAATGAGTTAACTTGCTTTGTTCTTATAAACACATTTCTCATGTGTTTCGGTATGTGCTGCAACTAATGTAGAAGTCATGAAGTATCATCATGTCTTGCCTTTAGCCCCGCCCCTGGCCCCGCCCCCTCACTACACATCTAGGTCATTTTAATGAAGTACCTGCACTTATTTTTTCCCATTTAAAGCCCTGGCTGGAGCATAGCGGTGCGAATTACATTAAAAAATCCAGAGCTGCAAAAGAGCTTCAACCTGAAGCGCGTCACTTGTTTTGTGTGTGAGAATGAAACTAACTACTTACTACGCCCCCTCTTCGTATCCAAAAAGAAAAGCTTCTTCATCTTAGGTTACCCTCCCCGTCCATCACTGAAACAAGCTGGCAGTCACCGCCCGACGACACACGCACCAACCCCCAGTCTCACAGGACGGATCACACAACTGCACGTGGGAACTCAGGACCCAATCGGCATTACAGAATTCTGTATAGCGTCCTAGAATTGGAGACTCCGATGCTCCAATCCTAGGTCACCTTACATGTTAGTTGTCCAAACGGATTCCCATAACATATTCAGCCTTGCGATTGGTTGGTATACGACCCGGAAGTGCTAAAAATCTGTGTCCATATTATCCGGGAAAGAGTAATTACATGTGTCGGACGTGGTGTTCTGTGGCTCTTTAGGCTGACTTTGGGGGCGGCTATCGTAAGTAGATGACAAGTAGTCCCCATACTTAGACCAGTTTCATACTAAAGTGTCGTAACCCACGAATCCCATATAATAAAAGCGCGCTGTTTTATACTGAATGAGCCCATGTTACTATTCAGAATATAATACAAAGACTTCAGATTGGTGTCCCAAGCTTCTTGTATAAACGGGGCTGGTGCTATTCCATTACATGAACATACGCCACTTATCTTATCTTTAATTACGAGACTGCTATTTTATAGAATACAGTAGACCACGAGGTTGTTATTAAAGTTGAGCTTGACGGGCATCCTCCAGTCACAAACGAAGTGGTAGGGAGTTGCACTGGGATTATCCCTTGACCCCAAGCGTTCACCTCCGAACTATCTTGATCGACAAGAGGCACCTGTTAGCAGACCTGATACATCTGGTAGGTAAGGGTCAAACAGACGTGTATTGTCATAGGGTGATCAGTCGTTGAGTATCTTTTTGAGAGATTTGAAAGTTGGTTTGAGTTACAGGAATCAAGGATTTCAGCTCAGTATATGTTACAAACTAAAGAGCAGATAGGCTTCTTAGTTCTGAAGTGACTGCAGTTGTGCAATGGATATTGAGGAGGCCTGTGTATAAAACCTACTACGTTAATTAAGAGCATGGCATGCCAACATTGAGGATTAGATATATTTTCTTAGACTAGTTTTGCACAGCAAAACCTTTTTAACAAGTAGATGGTGGATTGCAGTTTTGGAGACGGTTTCATTGGGTGAGTAATGATAGATCTTGTAGAAGTGTGTATTGTCTTAATACATGTAAAATCCTAACTTGTAGGGTTTTAAGAGGGAAGAGAAGGAGCCATATAAATGTTAAGTAGCAGAAGGAATGCGCGCCACTGCAGAATATTGCCAAAATACGATGCAAAGAAAATAAGAGGATCGTGGCATTGCAGGAATAGCAGAAATACAGTGCGTCAACCATGAAGTATTGCAGAATGCAGAAGTGAGTAACGCTGCAAACGTTGTCCATATTAAAACGTGGTTGTCAGGATGAATACAATAAACCACATAATGCAGGAAAGGACAAATCCAAAATGGCGGCACGCAATTAGACGTCGAACCGGGTGGTTCACTGCACGCCAGTGCAGCAAAACGCCCATTCAGCAGTTCCCAATTTCTCTGCAACGTCACAAATGAGGTATTGCAGCGTGGAAGTAAAGAAGGTAAGAGCGCGCGGATCTGTATGCGCTCGTGTAGTATTTCAAAATATGGCGGAGGCGGTTCAACTGCCAAGGAAAGGCGAATACAGGAGGCAAGGCACAACCATGAAAAATAACTTAAGTACTCACAGCCAATGTTCCAAACACCGTAACCCTCATCTCCAATAAATGAAAGCATGCGTGTGCTGATGACCTCGACTTTTAGTTGTATTAATCCGTTAAAACAGGTCTGCCGCAGCGAACACATTAGGGAAATTAGAAGTTAATTTAAGGCTTCAGTTCGTAAAACAAACAGCTCATATTAAATATGATACTCTTCTCTTCACAAACGGGATGGAATAGTCCCAACCTAGTTGCGGCAGGCAGGCAAAACACAATTTAAAAAAAAATGAACCCAATTCTTTGGTTGAGACAACGTATAGCAGTTGCAGTTAGGAGAAACAACTCGGTTTCAATCTTGGCTCACGAACGCTATATATCCTGGAAGCAACGTCAGTGGTATCAGCTGTGAGCAGGAATCAGAAGGGAGGAAGGAAAGTTGGCATCAGAACGCAAATAGCATATGAAGCCGGTAGACAGAAAAGCTGGTTCCAAAAAAAAAAAATGCATTCACAGTGGTAGAATAATGTTCCAAGGCTGCAGAGGCAGTAGAGTCAGGTTTCATTCACGGAAAGAGGCGGAACACTCCAAGGCCGGTTACAGTAGGAAGATACAAGGAATTGAAGCAGAAACTGGCACGTAGGTGTTGAGGGCGACCGGTGTGAGGTCACTGTTGGGGTTCTTAAGATGGTGCCAGTATGCTTTAAGGTTCATAAGTAGTTACTTTGTAGTTGCTTCGTTTTTCAAAATTCAAAAATCCTTGAGAAACAGATGTAGGTTCTTCAATCATCGCCAGTGTCGTAACGGAAGAATGGTCCGTATTCAAGATGGTATGTTCATGTAGTTTATTGGTAATAAATAAATGAAGTAAGATACAGGAACAAACCCAATATTCCATCAGCTATACTGGGAATTACTGAGGAGGCTAACAAATTCGGGTCAGTCTCCGGCTATAAACTCAACTCACATAAAACACAAGTTATTCTTAACTATAAACCATCGATTCAAATAGTAGGGACTTGCAAAACAGCCACTTACCTTGGTATTAAAATCTCTTCAGATACTAATGAGATAATCAAACTTAATTATGAGACTCTTCTTAAAGAAACCGCTACAACTCTAAAAAAATGGCACAAGGTCCCCTTAAGCATGGTTGGTAGGATCAACCTAATCAAAATGAACATACTACCAACATTTTTATATTTATTCAGGTCCATACCTCTTCTTGTTAGTAATGCATACTTTAAACGGCTTGATGGGATCTTTAGCAGTTACATCTGGGGATACAAGAAGGCCCGCAGGTCAATTAGTCTTCTTAAACTACCTCTTAACCAAGGTGGCTTGACCTTTCCCGACTTTAGAGTATATTATTTCTCTGCTTTTTTTAGCCGTCTCCGTGGCCTGTTTATCCGCAACATACAAACGCTATACTGTTATCAATTCGCCCTCGGCGAGGACTCCAATATGTTTCTAGCCAAATCTACTGACCCAAACTATTTCAAACGGGTAAAATTTAAGACGATCAGAGACACGGTTAAAATTTGGCAACTTATTTTAGCCAAATGCAATACGTCTTTTTTCCATCCTCAATTGTCCCTATGGGCTAATCCCGGTCTTCCGGACATATTTCATGATGGTATATTTCATAAGTGGAAGGTTGCCGGAATTGAAACACTCGGTGATCTTTATGGTAATGATGGACTATTGGCCTTCGAGACACTAAGAGTAATCTTCAAATTACCTTCAGTTGCACAGTTTAAATACATTCAGATACATGATTACTTAATACGCAAAATAAAGTTACTTAAAATCGAAGATTCAGATATATGGAATTGCTTCTACACTGCTAAGGTTAGATCACTTATTAGTCTAGGCTATAAAGTTCTTACATCGTTCAAAGCGGACGACTGTGGGAAAATCGCGGATAAATGGAGCTCCCGCTTGGGGTTGAATATCACAGCTAACCAGATATCATCTTCACTTATTAGTTTTAATCGCTCGGTCCAGTCTTCCAGCTTACGTATACAACAGTATAAAACGATATTTCAGTTATATTATACTCCGGAAAAAGTTTCAAAATGGTCTAGTAATAGTTCCAGTAGCGAACGGACAAGGTGCCCCAAATGCGACCTGTTAGCTGCTAATCTCGAACACATGATGTTCACGTGTCCCCGACTCACTGAATTCTGGTCTAAAGTTAGCCAGGGTATTACGCAGATTTTGACACAACCAATTATAATAAGCTTGGCTAATGTTTTGCTTGGCATTCCCCTGCTGAATCATCCATCTTTAGCCTCACAAACTGATCTCATTAATATTTTGATTGGTTGTGCCAGACTTACTATCGCTAGGACCTGGATCTCTTGCAACCCTCCACATGTGATGGAGTGGTGGCTTCTTGTCAAAGAAATCCACACCATGGAAACTTCTCTAGCTAAGATCAGAGGCCACAAATTTCTTCAAAAAACTACCAGAATCTGGGGCGCCTCAACTCTAAGTAAAGACTGAGTTTTTTTTTTTTTTTTTTTTTTTTTTCTCTTTTCTTCTATCTCTTTCTCTCTCTGTGTTTTGTCATTGAGTTGATTCTGATAAAACTGATACGGTTGCTGATCTGTATATACATGCTCTTCTTTGTATTGCCTGTTCGATTTGATCAATGTGTTTAATTGCCTGTAATTCTAATTATTATGTGCTGTCCCGCTCTCCTGTCCTGATCTCAATAAAAAATTTCTAAAAAAAAAAAAAAAAAGGAACAAACCCAAGTAAGAAACCCCAACAGGAGCAGCCTGCTTGCTGCTCAGCCCTACTCTCAACTGACATTCATGCACGCATACAACACTCTATGACATCATACACTCATACTAACATTCTACACCATCACTGGCTGAGCAGCAAGCTGGAAGCAGACACAACATAGCATTCGTGACACTTTTTATTTGGCGTACTCGCTATGCTGCGGGACACAGAAGACCCCGATTATATCTTCGTGATTGGATTTATTTGACCCAAACTATGGGGTAACCTCTTGACTTCTACAGCAAGACGGATATTATCACATATCCTGCTACATGATTGTCTGAGCCCTGATGAAGTTCCTTGGGTGAAGGAATGAAACACGTTGACTGATGGCCGTTTTTACTTTTGTTACGAATAAAATTAACTGATTGGACTCTAGTATATGACTCGGACTTCATTTCTGGTGCACCTTCCTTTTCTACATGGCATTCGTTACAAGGTTGAACTATGAGGTAACCAACAAATGTAAAGTTAGCAATCCTGGAGCAGAATGGGTTTAGTTTGACTTGATGGGTGGTTTCTCCAAGCGAACGCCCTATATAAAAGAAGATTCCAACCTGTTTATTGTCCAGCTAATTTCTGAGCTGTTATGCCTTTTTTATTTTCCTCATTTCCTTCCCTAGACCAGGAAATGAGCTTGTGACGCCTCAAAATACCAGAAGGTATTATTTTTCTTCCGGAAAACATCTGTTGGTCCCTCTAACAACGATGAGCTTAATCTTAATCAAAATATTTTGCTATGGGGCATTACATTGATATGCAGGTTTGGGAAAAGAGCTCCCGTAAGCGATACACCACACAACCTAAATTTTTGTGGTGGATGTCTGTACTTCTTTGGTGTGGAGGTCTGGGAAAATAATTTCCCAGGCAATACAGCACACAGCCTAAAATATTGTGGAGATGCTCAGCTAACCGTCTTTAGTGACTGTTTCTTTCCTAGAACTGCACTTGGTCCTGAGTACATTCACTGTTGCAGAAGACAGTGAAGTTGAAAAAGATGTAAGACCGAGGGTAGTTCAAACGTTACCTTATACACTGAATCTGGTTGCAGACTGACTGTCCGGAAGTCTAAAAAACATACTGAGGAATAGAGGAGAGTGAGACAAACTCTTGAGACAGTTTGCTGAGACTTAGTGGTTAGTCACAAATATTTGACTCCTGTGAGGGTCTCAAACTCCTCTAAACTAGAACTATGTGACATACCTGGTTATAGATGTATGGCAGTTAAAGGTGGTACGTTCTGTTAATCATAGGGAGTTGCACAGAAAAACTACTGCCTACCATGCATTTTTTACAGTATTTTGGAGTAACCAATAATTTCAGAGAAGTGGAACAGAGCTTCTGAGCAGGAGTAGAAAGTCTAATCCTATTTGTTAAGAATCGAGGACCCTCACCATGAACAGCCTAAAAGACAATGCAGCCTATTTTGAACCTAATTCTTTGTTCTAGTGGACGCTAATGGACATCTTTCAACAAGGGAGCTAGACGGCAGCTTCTAGGTCGTTTGAAAATCATTCCTTCTACCTGGTTGTGAACCATCTATAATCTATATAGTTGAGTTGTCTGTAGGCCAATGTACGAAGAATTAGCTTAACCAAGCACAGAAGTAACAAAGGCCGTCATGACAGTGGTTAAATCACCTTGCGTGAGAAACCTGGATACCTTTTTAATCTTCCTTAGTATCAAGTATTTTACTGAGATCACAGATCTTATTTGGGATATCATAGACCGCTCTGTCTATAATAACACCTATGCTTTTAGCTTGTTTTTAGGGGTGGGAGCCACACCTATTGCTGAAGGCCAGTAGCATGAATTCCAGAAGTTAACTTCGTTATTTAAAATCGCAATTTCATTTTTTTTCTGTATTACGTTTAAGTAATTCATGCCCATCCAGACCCAAATAAAGTGCACAACAACTTGAAAGTTTTCCTGAGAGGATGAGGAACTGTCATGTGTGAGCATTAATTGGGAGTCATCCGCATAATTATATATTCTACTTTTCATTTTTTGCTACTTCTTGTATTAGTGGTCTAATATTGATTTTAAATAGTTGAGGAGATACGTAGGAGCCCTCAGGCACCCTATACTCCACCTTTAGGGCTGTGGCCTTATGAGTGTCCAGATGAACAGATTGGGTACGACCGTTCAGGAAGGAACTGACTCACACAAGGGCAAGGCCACTTATCCCGACAAGCCTCCACAGGGAACACTAATCATTTACGGTCAAGCGAGTCAAAGTCTGGAGCCAATTCTAACAAGACCAGGGCAGATGTCAAATCCATATCACATCTCATATCATCAAGCACAGAGAGCAAAAGACATTCAGTGCAGAGGAAATGCCATCCGGAAGTGCATTTAAAAATTGAAAGGCTTCAAGATTGATTTAGTTGGATGAGCTCAAGTCGTTTGGTGAGCCTGAATTCACCTTAAACATCAAAGAGAGAAGACGTTATTCATTAAGAAGGGGAAAGGAAGAAATAGTCAAAGGATTCTTATCAGAAGAGACTACTGGCAGCTCCTTTTTTCTAAACGAAATACTGTTTAATCTTTTTTATCTTGTCAATGAAATAAGTGTTAAGCAAATGACTGCATTCTTGTGTCGGGGTGCTTGGTAGAGACAGCCTAGCTCGAGAAAGTTCTATGACTATTTTAATATTGTCTTTTTGTTTATCAGAGGACTGCAATTTATTTATAGAATTTTTTTTATATAGCGCAAACTTGACTGAAGGTTTCCGAGTGCTTTACAAACTTGGCAAGTAGAGGTTACACAAGGTACATATGGGGTAGTTACTATTACATGGGTTAAGCACGGGTACAAACAGCTGTGCAAAACGACAACATCAAAAAAAAGTTTGGTGAATCGCATAGAAAATAAAAACTATACTAATGCATTGACAAAAAAAGAGCAACCATGGGTTGATTTAAACTAACAATTTGAGTATAATCTGTCGGTATTGGCAGGAAGTGAGAACAAAGAGTAACAGAATATAAATATAGCATAACATGGTGTTTAATTACATGTCAAGGATGTAAACCGAAACTATACACAGGTTTCCTATGTCTGCATAAAAAAACATTATAGAGTCCGTGGTGTAGGATGTTCAAGACTAAGGTGGAATCATATGCATTGCTCGTGCAGATTACTTAGTTTCAGGTTGGGATATCGTCTGTTTGGTTATCTCAAAATACATCCAAAATGGATCCAAGGGCCCCTATCGCTAGCACTGACCCTGCAATCGGTCCGCATGTAGTTCTCGCGCTACACAGGGGATCAAGCTAAGCTATAGACACAGTGCCCCAGGTTGCACCAGGCATCTAGGATTCAGGGCATACCGCCCTCTTTACCAAGGGTCGGTTGCGTGTCGCATAGTCATCATGCCCCAGGCTGTGCCAGGCAACGGGAATTGTAACAGGCCACCTCTTCACCGAGGGTCGGTTGAGCATCGCGGACCTGGTGAGGGATGCCGTAGAGTCATGGAGCCAAGGTCTCCTCACCTCTATTATGGCCACCTCTGTTTCACAATTATCCATTCCTGCAGTAAAAAAATGTGGTTTTAGTATGAAGTAACAACCTCCTATGTTCTTTCATTCCTTTTTAGGCCGAGCCTGGGCGTCGCATGCGCTGCTCTGCGAGGCAGGCTGTTTTAGAGTATGGACTTGAAGCTCAGTTCACACTCTGCCAATATTTTCCATTGTCCTTTGTGAATGTTGACTGCTGATTCGTTAATAGGCTTGTTAGTCGCTCCTTAGTACCGCTTTCTCTTCATTTGTAACCTCCCATGAGGACTGGCCTTTTTACTTCTGTTGTTACACAGTATGTCTTATTTAGCCTGTAAGCACTATTTTCTTTAATGAGTTTCTCCTACTGGAGGCATGACATGCTTTTGTGCAGCATTCAGCGCGCCTTGCACGCTTTCACTTTCCAAGCAGCCCGGGACAATTGAGGCCACTTTTTTTTAAATGAAATGTCTCGCATTTACAAGAGTTTGAGCTATTGGCATTGTAAATGCCTATTATTTATGTATTAGTTATCAAAACAGATAAATAAAAGGCATTGTCATTTACAATGCCAATAGCTTAAATTCTCGCAAATGCGAGACCTATTGCATTGCAAATGCTTGTTTGAAAAAGTCCTTGTTTTCTGTGTGGTAATCACTGCGCCATTTCTGTTCTAATTGGCGGAGTTTTAATTTATCGGCTTTCAGTTCATCAATGAACTAGTCGGTTGAATCCACATGGCTGGCAGTCTAAGATCTAATCACATGCGCATGTTTATCAATGGCTGAAAGCACGCATCATTTAAAATCTTTTTGAGATCATTGAACATCTTGGCTAAGGAGTGGTGTAGGATCGGATAAAGATTTCTGAACATTTTCATGGTGTTCAAAGAGTAAATACAAATTCATAGAACTCATGTTAAAGTTCCTACAACACAAACATAGCCTGTGTGGTTCTTGAAGTAAAGAACTGCAGACAATGTAATACATAAAGGGAGTACCATTGGAGCGGAGTAGAGTTGATGTGCATGCGTCTATTGCGTTCTTGGGTGTTAATTAGGGGCCAACAGCCGAGATTGAAAGAAGATGAATGTCACAGGGAATAAGATCTAAATTGTTGAACTGCCATGTAGCATTTTTAAGTAGTTGTTAATGACACTAGCTAAAGAGTACAAGCGTTCACTGACCATTCAGGAGACCCTACTTTCCACCATAATTGGGCTCATTATAAGTGCCCAGTGAAAGACAATGTGGTAATACTGCATTCTGAGTTACTCACCGTAGTATCCCCACGCCATTATGAGTTTTAGGCTTCCAGAATGGAGAATAACAATGGCAATCAGAGATACTGTACAGATTTCTGCACGCCTCAATCCTTTCCACCGAAAATAATCTGCTTAGTTTCCCCTCCAAAACTTGTTTTAGGGGAAAAAAACAAACGTCCTTTTTCCTGCAAAACTTCCAGACTAACCTGCTATCTTCTGTAAGTAGGCAAATTGGGATGGAAAAACTTGTAATAAGGGCCACAGTATACTTGGCCTTACTGTTAAACCGGGTTGCTTTGTTTATATTTTATTCTGCGTTTACTTAAGTCTGAAGAAAATACCACATAATTGGGGCGCGGTGCAGTTCAAGTGATACCATAGGTGGGTAAAGATAAAAAAAAAAAAAATCCATCACAGAGATTTCAAAGCAGCTTTCTTTTACCCCGCAGGATATGTCTGTAATAATACAGAAGAACAAGGAAGACCACAGTTATTCCACAGAATTGACATATGAAGATTTGGAAGAAAAGGTGAGCAGTGCCTGGGTGATTGTGTGTGTAGGTTTTCTGAAGCAAGTTGGTTATATGGGAAAGACTTGCATGGCATTGTTTTTACTGAGGATAGTTGAGACGTGGGGTTAGTTTTGAAAACACCCTTGGAATAATGATGAATAAATATACACTGTTAATGTTTAGTAGGGGAAGACTGATGACAAGGATTATTTGGCGATATTGTGAGAAAGACACATGTATCTTTCCTTTATGATATTCATTGATTGGGTCAAGTAGGCCTCCAAAATAGGCAGCCTTATTCAAATAGGGAAATTATATCCACAGGTGAAATTAAACGGAAAAAGAGAAATTCTACCTGAATTTTCCCTTTGTCAAAGGTGGTTATAAATTGAACATCATGTTAGTTGTTCTAGAGGATTATGGTGGAGGATTGAAGAAATCACTTTTTAGTTATAGTATTAACCATTTATATATTCACTTTAAAAACCATAGGTTTCACACATGTTATAGTTAGGTGGATATTTCACTCGTAAAAAACCAATGAAATTCCCGCGTTATAGTTACTTCAGATAACTATAACTCGCACGCCCGCAATCCTGTGCTCATGACGTCACATATTACATCACTCATGACATGGTCAGTGGCATCACCCTTGACATCACTGATGACATCATCCTTGTGATAGAGTGGCGGTCGCGCGAGTTATAGTTATCTGAAGTAACTATAACGCGGGAATTTCATTGGTTTTTTACGAGTGAAATATCCACCTAACTATAACATGTGTGAAACCTATGGTTTTTTAAGTGAATTTGCAAGGTTTTTTAAATGCTAATTCCTAACTATAACGTGTGTGAAACCTATGGTTTTTTCAGTGAATTTGTACGTTTTTTTAAATGCTAAGTTATGTATGTATTATAATTTTTTATGGTTTTTCACCGTGCGCGCACCTCCGCGATTCTTTTAAAAAAAAATTTAAATGTTTTTTTCTGCCTTCGGGGTCCTTCAGGGACCACCTGACCAAGGCTAGGGGTTCAGGAACTCTCTACCCTGCCCCCTTTTCACGTTCGCCACCTTCCTTTTCCACTCTCGCACTGAAAACAAACAAAATGGCGGCCGACACTTCCTGATTTCGACCGATTCGAACATTGACTGACATGTAACAACCAATCAGAATTACGCTTGCGCACGTTAGGGTGCGCGCACGGTGCGCGGCTATAGATATGTATGTGCTTTTAAATGCAATTTTCTCAGGAACTACTGAACAGATTGACTCCATATATGCAAAAGGTACTTCCCTGACCTGAGGACTACCTCTCTGCCAAATTTCAAGTAATTCTGTTCAGCCGTTCGGGCTGTACCTTCGACTAAAGGTCCTATGGAAAAATGCATGGGGAAAATGCGTTTTGGGACCCCCCTTTTTTCTCGGCCCCCGCTTGACGAATCACCCCGAGACTTTCAGGGTAGGAGCTGAGCGGAGCGCCCCATTAGTTTTGAAAATTTCGCGAAGATTCGTCAACCGGCGCCAAAGTTATTCAAAATAGAATTTTGAGATTTCCTATGGAAACACGGTCCTAACTATAACTATCTACTGGCGACCGCCAGTAGATAATATATATATATATATATGAGATTAATAGTCTTTACAAAAGGCGATTTGAAGCCGTTTGTGTATGTTGTTTTTTTTATAAAAAAACAACATATGTTGTGTGTGACCTTAATGAGACAAATTAATAATCTTCTCTCGTAAATTCTTAGGAGGAATTACCTTGTCTCCACGTAGAAGTAAGGAATCACACACACTTAATTCATTCCGAACTTCCCAAATACCTCTGTGTTCGTCCTTCGATTACTTTTTTTCCATGCCACTCCATCCATTCACTATCCATTCTTTCACTTCAACTAAAACTTCATCAGTACTTTCAGCTTCAACCCGTTCTTCCTTGCTAAATCTTTCCTGGGATCCTGTCAGCGTTACTTTTGCAACAGAGAATTTGTTCCAAGGACTATTTCTGTCAAGGGTAAAGACATTCTACTGAGAAAATCAGCAGTAAAAGTTTTTACTCCAGGAACATACGGAATGTCATACATAAAATCTTGTAACCACATGGAGAGTCTTGCAATCCTTGCCATGTCCTTAATCAAACCCTCAGTAGTCAAAAGTTTAGTAAGTGTAAATATCCTGCCCCACAAGAATTTTCTGAAATGTTCTAGCGCCCACACACATGCCAAAGTTTCTCGTTCGATTACTGAGTATCCTTCCTCAGTAGGGGTGAGCGAACGAGATGCAAAAGCAATCACAACTTCTTTGTTATCATCCAGTTGTGTAAGGAAACTGCCTAATCCTTTACTGCTAGCATCGGTGGTAACTATAGTACCAGCTAGAGGATCAAAACCTTGCAAATTTGGTGCTCTGCCAATAGCGTTCTTAATTTCCTTAAATGACTGCTGACAGGCATCACACCAAACAAATTGTACCTTGTTCTTAAGTAAAGATATCATAACGTGTTTTTCAGAGAACATCTCAACAAATTTTGCATAAAATTCCGCTAGACCTAAAAAAGATCTAAGATCATCCTTAGATTTAGGCGCAGGAGCATCAATGATAGCCTTTACCTTTAGGTCTAATACCAGAAGCACTGACCTCATGACCTGAAGAGGTAACAGCGAATTTACATTTTGAAATTTCTGCCGTCTCACCTTTCCTTTGCAAGATGCTCATTACTTTTCCCAGATGTTCATCATGGATTTTTTTGTTGTAACCCACAACCAATATGTCATCTTGAAAGAAAATGACTTCCTGCATATTACCAAATAACTCCGACATCAACCTTTGAAAAATGCTGCCTCAGACGCTAACATAAAGCATGCAGCGAACCTTAAAGCAAACAAATGGTGTGCAAAAGACTGTAAATTACCAGCTAGAAGGATGCAGAGAAGTCTGCTGCTATGCAGAAGAAAGGTCAATAGTAGGAAACCATTTTGCATTTTTAGTTAAAGAGAACATTTTGTCAATCCTAGGTAAAGGAAATTGGTCCACTATGATGTTGTTGTTTAAATACGTCAAATCAATGCACAACTTTATCTTACCATTGGCTCGTCTTGCGATAACCACAGGTGAGACCCATTCTGAAACTTAAACAGGTTCGATATGTGCTTCCTGCAATTTTTAAGCTCTTTCTTGACCTCATCCCTAACTATCAAAGGAACATGACGTACTTTGTGGATGTTGGGGACAGCATTAGGTTTTACATGAATCTTGTGTGTGAAACCTTCAATTTTCATTATTTCGCCACTGAAAATGCTAGGGAATTCTTTCAAAACCCATTTTTTAGTTTCTTCTGCATCACTTGTTTTGGACTATTTGGGTCCAGAACAATGTTCAACGCACATTGATCTTTCCATCCTAAGACAGGCAGGCTTTCCGCTGCCACATACAATGTACATGAAGCTCTCCTGCCTTTAAATTCAAAAATGAGTTTTCTATATCCAAACATATTGATCTTTTCCCCAGTAAAACTCTCTGGATTGACATCGGCAGGTTCTAAATAAGGACCTATTATACTAACAAACTTTTCTTCCCAAATGGAGCAAGCAACACTAGTGAAAGGAGAGCCAAGGTCTGCTACCACTTGTAATACCCCCAAAAGAAACCATACACAAAGGTTTGTTGCACTTATCCCCAATTAAATTCAACACTACACTTTTTTTTATCAGCAAGTTTGGTACAAGAATTGTCAGGAGAGTCATCAGAAACATTTCCTGATAAGTCTCAACCACTTTCTGTAAGGCATGCCACATATTTTTCTATGTGCCTTTCTTCCTACACACCCTTGTGAAATGTCCTACAATTCCAAATCTGTCTTCAATAGACTCATTAGCCTCTTGCTTATGTTCGTAAAATACACGCCCGGAAACACCAACGCAAACTACAGGTGAGTAGTGATCGTTGAGAACAAAAATCGCACTTTGAAAAACCTCAAAGTCCCCTCCTCTTTCTGATTTTTGAATTTAAGTGTATACTCTTAAGGCCTTCAGGTCCTAAACAATGTAATGATATACATTTTTTTCTGTCTGGTGACATAATACAGCCATTATCTCCTAAGGTGGCAATATATTAATGAAATATAATTTCCATTCTTGCCATTTGACAGATGGTTCACCTGGACTAGTGAGGAACTCTTTAGGGGTGTTCAAATTTATGCTCACACTTATTGCACCAGTAGAACTGGAAGTGGCTGACGTTGTGCTTGCAGAATTACCCTCCATTTAATATGAGAAACATGAAGAAGCCAACACACTCAATAAAGGAAATATTAAAAAAACACTGAAAACACCTCCTAAAATCTTACTGTGTGTTCGAAATCCATGGACATCAGTAGAACGTCCTTAATATGTGCTTCTTATATGGAGAAATTAATTATTGGAATATACGAGGCAAACGAATGTGTGGTCGAATCCCAATCCGAAATGGCCGGACGTAGGGCCACCCAACGTGACCTTTGCCAGTACGCATTGATCCAAGACGCGCGCAGCACACGTGCAGTACAGAGCAAGAACAAAGATGCCTCCGGAGTTCTCGATGAAGAAGGATTTTCTCAGCGCAGCTCAGGTAAGACAGCTCGAGCCCATGGCCCAAAAGCGGAATGGCAACAACCACCGAGCCTGCCAGTACAAAGCTTTAGTTGAAGAAGGGCAGGAACAAAATCAAACTCACGCTTAGTTAAGCAGAGTTCCTCCTGAAACCATCTCTTAGAATTGACACTTTCCCAACAAAGCGTGCAACCTTCAGAGGTCGTAAATCCTTGTAAAGCACACTGGAAAGCGAATGAAGTATCCACACAGGTTTGACAAGGGGTTGGAAATTACCATCGATCGTCACCAAAATGATGTATCATCCACCGGTAAATAAGGTTGAACACACAAGATGAAATGTTCAGGTTAATTTATTCCAACCCCTGCCAGGCATATTACAAAGCAGGTCTCCCAGCGGATGATAACAAATTCATTCTAAATCCTACTGCATACATAAAGTTCTAGAGCGTAGAACAGAAAGAGGGAAAGGTTCTACAAATAACCCCATAACTACAATACAAGAAACTACTACAATACTACACATTAGCCGAGTAAAAGGAGGGGAGGGTTGCAAAACATGTTTTTCCCATGCAATTTTCCATAGGAAAATGTATCCGCAATATCACAAAAACGGCTGAACAGAATTACACCAAATTACGCAGAAAGTTAGATCTTAACCCACAAAGCATGCTTTGTGTGATTTGGTGTAATTTAGTTATTTTGATAAATTAAGGTTTAAAATGTATGTGTATATATAGGGATGTGGATTTAACAGATCAAAATATAAGATCTGGTTGGCTGTCACCACATCAACAACTATTTTAGGATTCAGTCCCCTGTCCTAGGAAAAGAATTACGAAAAACACATGGGGGAGAGGGCATGAGATTGAAAAGTACTATGTTAGCTACCCACCACTATGTAAACTATAAAATAAACCAGCACACTCATTGCATGATGTCATGAGTGATATATTAAATTATGTCATCAGTGAAGTCACAATTGATGTCATAGAGCATGTCATGAGTGATGTTATGGGAGATCCTAAGCAGTGCATGGCAGGGTGCAGATTATACTTAGCTCTGGTAACTATCAATGGTGAATTTGTGTGGTATTCAGAGTTCAAAATGTTAATGTTCTCACTGACCTAGTCACCTAACTATAACATAACGTTACCCTTTGTTTTTCTAGTGAATTTCTAGTTGTTGTTTTTTTAGTAATTTATTACCATATGTAAAGCTACCCCTCACCATGCACGGTGAGGGGGTTGGCCGCAGGGCCTGGCCATGGCAAACCCCATTCAGGCAGCCAACCCCACACTGTTCATGGCCTGTCGCTGTGCACAGCAGGAAGTTGGGAACAGGGCCTGGCATGTGGCTAACCTACTCGGAGGCAGCACCCGCCCCGCCTCAGTCAGGCAGCCAACCCACTGCTGCGCACAGCCCTTGCTGTGCACAGCAGGTTTCTTTTTTTTTTTTGCCTGCCCCTAGGCCATGTGGCAATACCACCAGCAGGCTGAGAACCTCACACACAGCACAGCCTTTGGCATGTGCTGTCTAGGGTTGGGCTTCGGGCCCCATGAACCCCATCCCCTGGGGTCAAAACATAATATATTAAGGGGAGGTCGGCATGCCCCGATCCCCCAAGGCTTACAAGGCTCTGGGGAAGCTATCCCCGGGGCCAAATACAACTAAACAAGCGAGCAGGGTGTGCAGCCTTCCTCCCCCAGCCATAATACGCCGCGGGGGACACATCCCCCGGGCAAAATGCCCACTGCCACTCACCCCTCCCCAAGACATCTTGGACCCTAGGTCCCCTATCCCTGGGGCCAAAATCTAAGGGGAGTCTGTGTGCAGCCCACCTCTCCAAGCCTTATTAGGCCCCTTTGACCCCGTCCCCACGGCCAAGCGATTAAAAAGGGGATGGTGTAATTAAAAAAGGTAAGGGTCACAAAGCCCCCAATCCCTGGGGCTGAAATGTAAATAAAAGGGGAGGGGCTATATGTCCCCCCCTCCAGAGCCGTTATAGGCCCTGGACTATACCTTTTTAAACAAAAAAATGGTGGTGGCCATTTTATAAACTATATATGGGGAGGGGGTGCCAGTAAGGGCCCCACTCCCCAGCCCATTTAGGACTCGGGGACCACCACCCCCAGAGCCGGGTATATTTAAGGGGAAAAAGTGCACGGCCCCCCCTTCCCATGCCATTTTCGACCCGAAGACCCCATCTCTGGGGCCCAATCTATTAAATAGGGGGAGAGGGTGTACGGCCCCCTGCCCAAAGCCATATCTGGCCCTGGGAAGCCCATTCCCCAGGGCCCAATTTACTGATTAACCAGAAGGGGATGTGCAGCTTCCCGCACCCGAGCTATTATAGGCTCTGAGGAGCCCATACCCCCTCCCCAAACCTATTTTGGCCCCGGGGGCCCTATACTTTGTGGCCCGCATCAGTAATAGGTGGGTGTCCCAGTGCCCCCTTGGGGCATCCACCGACCAAAAATGTTGGAGGCCACGGAGGAGTCCCCAAGGCACCTGCAGTCCAGCTGGCTCCCTGCGTGGTGCAGAAGCTGGCATTGCTCCAGGCCGCAGGGAGCAGCTGCATTTTCTGCCGCTCTCTCCTTGTTGGAGAAATATGTGTTGTGTTTTCCCTGCCCGCTCCAACACGGGCAGGGAAACAGATGACAAGCTCCCGCCCGCTGGCAGCAGGCTTTGTGTTTGCTCCCGTTTACCCGGGGCGGGAAGGGAAACTACTCGGTGGTGGACTTCCCCGGCACACAGTAAGTGAGCCAGAGTTGGGTTCCCCGGGGCCTTTGGAAGCTCAGAGAGGGGGGCCCTATGGCCCACTCCCTATTAATTAAACAGATGGCGCTGAAGAATGGGATACCTACGTCCTTTTTAGGTCTCACCTGACCCAGCGCATGCGCTGGTCTGGCGAGACTTATTGAGAGGGCTCCAAAAAGTGCTACCAAGCCAGCCTAGAGCTACAGTGCATGTGCGCGGGCGCGCGCGCCGCGCTTTACTGCGATTACTTTCACGGCCGCTTTGATGTTTGATCGTGATCGCGATCACTTTTACTTTCGCGGCCGCTTTGCATAGCCAATAGGTCTTGCTTTTGAGACCTTAAAGGTATTTAGTTATGCAACTGTTGCATGGCTAAACACTTATAAGGTCCCAAAGGCGAGACCTATTGGCTATGCCAATGCTTGTTAAGGTTTGGAGGGGGGAATCCCTTCTCCTTCACCTTTAATGCACATTTCAGCCCGGGGGATGGACTCCCTAGGGCCTATAATGGCTCGGGGATTGGGGCCGCACCCATGCTAAATCAGTAAATTGGGCTCCTGGGGATAGGGTCCCCGGGTCAGAGAACAACTCGGGAAGTGGTGCCACATGCCCTCCTCGCTTTTTATAAACACATTAAGCCCAGGGGGATGTGGTCCAAAAACACCTTGGGTAATGGGGGCCGTGTGCCTGCCTCTCCTTAAATACATACCTAGGTGATGGTGTCCCTGGGGCCTTAAATGGGCTGGGGAGCCCTAGTGGCTTCCCCTTCCCCATATACAGTTTATTACCTGGTGACTAGGATCATGACACAAATTGTCCCTTTTTTTTTGGTTTTGTCTGCACAGCACTTGCGCTGTGCTTGAGTAATCTATTGTTTTAATATGAACTTAAATGAGACTTGCATCCCGCCAGATCTTTGCTGGCGTTTCATTGATTGCTGTGCTTGCCACTTATTTTTCCTCCTTTTCTTTTGACTGTAACATATTTTCCTGCATTTACCAATGCTTGTTCCTCGTTTGCTTCTCTTATCAGTTTCCCATAGCCAAAATACTGTAAACATCCACTTTGGTGGAACTATTTATCATAAAGTTTTGCATCTTTCTGCTTTTTCGGCTAGGAGCACAGTTTTATAGTGCAACTTATCCCCCAGAGAGATTATTTGCCCAGAATTACAGGATGTTGCGCCGCCGAGACTCTAACTCGGATCCCCGGCACTCGAGTCAGCAGCTCTGGCTGGTGTGCCACATCCTTTTTGTTAGGAATGTTTACTCACACTCTATTGTTTCCTGTTCATATACATTGGCTAACCCGATCAGTGGAGAGAGGGGATGTTTAGTTATACACCTTAAGTAAATATTGTCTGAGAAGTCCCTTGGGCATCCTGTATTTATATGCGTGTCCGTCTGCTGCAACGTACCATTTGTTCCTTTTCGAAAAGCGAAAATATTTTCACATGAGTAACATTCCAGTACACGTCACACTTGTTAAGTCTAGTCATGAAAATTGGTACAGTTTTGTTAATATTGATGTAACACCAACTCAAATTAAACTGGAGTTGGGGAGGGGGGTGCTTGTTTATGAACTCCTCCTGCAGCAGATGGCGACAGTTTATGGGTTGCCTGGCTCCTAGAACTATGCATCACCATGGCTAAAAGTCCATTTTGGAGGTTTGCCACATAATGTAATTTCCACTCAATCTGCTGGTTTTAGCAAATATTTAGCTTTCTTGTTTAGACAAAAATAGCTTCTATTAGGAGCTTGACGTTTTTCTGCCCACATGAGCCTTTTAGCTCCTGTGCTGCAGAAGATTGGATTTAACACCTCGAAGGTTGTGGAACGCTGTTAACAATACAGTAAAACGAACCAGCAGGATTCTTAAGTAGCTGGCAGTAAATGGGATCCCCTGAAAATAAGGGTGGCTGACAATTTACAGCACCGCCACTGCAATTATGCAGCAATGGAGGAATCAACTGTGCGACAGAAAAGGCAAAATATGCAGCACATTCTGTGGCGATATTTTTTCATTTTAGCACACATTAGTACACTCTGGGTAAAGGTTTCACCTTCTGAGTACCAGCCCAATGGATGTCATCAGTGATGTCACTGACCATGTCATGAATGATGTAATATGTGACATCATCAGCAGTGGATTGCGGGAGCGCGAGATGTAGTTAGTGCAACTAACTATATCGGAGAAATTTCTAAGGTTTTTTTAAATGCTAATTCCTAACTATATTAGGCCTGAAACCTATGGTTTTTTCAGTGAATTTCAAAGGATTTTTAAATGCTAATTCCTAGCTATATCAAGCCTGAAACCTATGTTTTTTTCAGTGAATTTCAAAGGTTTTTTAAATGCTAATTCCTAACTGTCTCAGGCCTGAAACCTATGGTTTTGCAGTGAATTTCAAAGGTTTTGTAAATGACAATTTGCAATGTATTAATTGTTATACTGATTTTTTCGATACTGATTTACTACATTTTTAAAACTATTTATTTTTAGATATTTTATTTTTTTAATTACATTATACATTACAATACAAAATATACTTTCTCAGAATGAATTACTTAGGTTTAAATACTTTGCAAATAGGCAATAGAATTTTAAGTACAGTAGTTACAGTTGTTGCAATGGGCAACACAATTTCAAACACAATGCAACATTGAGCTCAATGTGAATTTCTAGTCAAATGCAATTAGTTACTTTATGGATTACTTTTCTAACCACAGGACTGGATCCTTGATTCAGTCCTTGGACATCTCCTGTAAACAGTTGAGTAAAAGCGTTTTGGTTACAGAGTGATTTTTAAGGAATATTATTGTATTTTTAAAAAAAATCACATACAATTACCAATGTTATCCTATGGCAGAAAATTCACTTAGCAGGTAAGTAGTGTTACCGTTAGTTTTTCTTACTCAGTGGTGGTTCCTGGATGCAGCACTGGTGCATCTCCTGTAAACAGTTGAAAGAATGTGTTGAAGTCATACAGACGATTTTTTAGGAATATTTTTAGTTTGTGAAAATAGACACTTTGAAACTTATCTGCTCAAAACCACACAATGGATTCCTATGGAAGGAAATACAAGTTACTGGTAAGTACGCTTAGAATTAATTTTCAGGGTCAGTGCTGGGCTAAAAGATGCAGCACTGGGTTCTCTCCTGATAACAGGTGAGTAAATCGGAATTCGTAGTTAGGCTGATTTTAGAGGAATATTTGTACGTTTCAAAAATCGACACTTAGAAACTTTTCTGGTGAAAACCACACAATAGATTCCTATGGAAGGAAATACAAGTTACTGGTAAGTACGCTTAGAATTACTTTTCAAGGTCAGTGCTGGGCTAAAATATGCAGCACTGGGTTCTCTCCTGATAACAGGTGAGTAAATCGGAATTGGTAGTTTGGCTGATTTTAGAGGAATATTTGTACAATGGTGAAGAAAGGGGGCGGTGCCTGAGGTGACGTGTGCAGACATGCCCTGTGGCGCGTTTTAAGTTGGGGAATTAATTCCTCTTCAATCCTGCGGTCCCCTGGGGGCCAACTAGCCCACCAGGTACCTCCAGTATGTGCCAGGGAGCTGCGTTGCAGAGAGGTGTTCAGAGGCCACGCCCCTTTTTACAACACTCTGTAACGCAGCTCCGTGGTGCTTAGTGGAGGTACCTAGTGGGCTAGTTGGCCCCTAGGGAACCTCTGGCTTGAAGAGGAATGATTTCCCCAACTTAAAACGCGCCACAGGGCGTGTTTGCACACATTTCATCTCAGGCCCCGCCCCCTACCTTCACCACTGTGCAAACGCACCCCGTGGCGTGTTTTTAAGTTGGGGGATTAAGTCCCCTTGAATCCTGAGGTCCCCTGGCGGCCTACTAGCCCACCAGGTACCACTAGTAAGCGCCACGGAGCTGCGTTGCAGAGAGGTGTAAAAAGGGGCGTGGCCTCATTACACCTCTCTGCAACGCAGCCCCCTGGCGCATACTGGAGGTTCCTGGTGGGCTAGTTGGCCCCCAGGGACCCCCAGTATTCAAGGGGAATTAGTTCCCCCTCTGCAAACGTGCCAGGGGGCACGTTTGCAGAGTGGTGCAAGGAGGGGGTGTGGCCTCCGGCCCGATCCCGTTTTTTTTTTTTTTATTATTATTTTTTTTAGAAGGGGGGCTGTGCAGCCCCCCTTCTTTTTCTAATTTATTGGCCCTGGGGACCCCATCCCCCAGGGCCTGCCCCCAATTTGTTTTTTATAATAACAAAAAAAATCAGGAAGGGGGCCGCGTGGCCCCCCCTCCCGAGGCCATAATTTGACCTGGGGACCCCATCCCCCGGGGCATGGCCCTTTAAAAAAAATATATATATATATTTTGGTGGGGGGGCTGCCTTGCCCCTCTCCTGTGGCCACTTATGGCCCCGGGACCCTATCCACAGGGCCGTTTGTTTTTTTAGGGGGGAATTTTTTAATTTATATTTTTAGGAGGGGGGCCGCGTGGCCCCCCTCCCGGGCTACTACTAGCCCCGGGGCCCCCATCCCCCATACTGCGGGAGCCGGTATTGCTTTTCCACATGGGGAGCAGCTAACATGCTGCACCCATTTTAAAGAAGCCCCGGGGGGTGGCGGTCCCCGGGGCTGGTGGGCAGTGAGCCCCCGCCTATATTATGTTAGAGCCCTGGGGGGTGGCAGTCCCCGGGCAGTGTGGGGGGGGATTGGGACCCCCCACACTATTTTTTGCTTATGCCCCCGGGATTTGGCCCCCCCGGGGGCAAATCAGCATATTTAGCGCGGGCTTTTTCTATCGGCATCTCCCATTTTTTTTTTTCTTATTTTTTTTTTGGGCCTTGGGGGTCCTTGTGGGACCCCCTGAGCAGTCCTAGGGGGTCAGGGTATTTCTACCCTGCTCCCTTTTCGCGTTTTGCGACATTTTTTGGGAGGTTTCTTGTGCCTCGGTTCAACCGAGGCACAAGATGGCTGCCAACACTTCCTGATTCAGAGTGTTGGCAGCCAATTAAAATTCAGCTCGTGATCGGGAGGGTGCGCTCAGGGTGCGGCGATCCTTCGAGGCCATAGATATATATGTACTTTTAACTGTCATTTTCTCTGGAACTACTGAACAGATTTACACCATTTAAGCAAAAGGCACGAGTCTGAACTAAGGACTACCTCTTTGCCAAATTTGGTGTAATTCCGTTCAGCAGTTCGGGCTGTAGCTGCGGCTAAAGGTCCTATGGGAAATTGCATGGGGAAAACGCGTTTTGGGGCCCCCCGTTTTCCTCGGCCCCCGCTTGACGAATCACGTGAAACTTTCAGGATAGGAGCGTACTGGAGCTGGCCAAAAGTTTTAAAAAATTCGCGAAGATTTGTCAATCGGCCCCAAAATTATTCCAAATAGAATGTTGCGGATTTCCTATGGAAAATAGGCCATAACTATACCTACTGGCGACCGCCAGTAAGGGATAGATATAGATATATATCCATCCATCCATCCCTCCATCCATCGCAGTCGCCAGTAGGTAGATATAGTTAGGACCTTATTTCTATTCAGGAAGCATTTTTTGTTTTGCCAAAAACTTTGGAGTCGTTGGTCAAATCTTTGAGAAATTTTCAGAACTAATGGGGCGCTCCGGTCAGCTCCTGTCTTGAAAGTTTCAGTGTGATTCATCAAGCGGGGGCCGAGAAAAAAGGGGGGTCCCAAAACGCGTTTTCCCCATGTTAATTATCATAGGAAAAATTGGAACAGGCTACAGCCCGAACTGCTGAACGGAATTACACCAAATTTGGCAAAAAGGTAGCCCTGGGATCAGAAAGCAACCTTTTTTTTAAATGGTGTAAAGCCAGGTCCCAGGGGCAATGACAAGGTATATGGCAGGGGCCCGCGGGTGCCCCTGCAGCCCCGAGGACTGCCACCTCCCCGGGGCTTGTTGTAATAAGAGGCGGGGCCTCACAGACCCCCCCAAGCCCTGGGGACCGCCACCTCCCCGGGGCTTTCATTAGTTATTTGCAGGGGGCCTCGCAGGCTCCACCCAGAAACGTTCCTGGAGCCTCCTGGGGGGTGACGGTCCCCAGGGCCGGCTCCTGCAGTATCCCGGTGTGCCCACCCCCGGGACATTGCCGTTTGCTATAACAGGGTGGGAGCACGGCTGCCGCCCTGCCATAGCAAACTCGACTTTGCTTCATTGAAGCGAGAGCAGGAAAACCTGCTCTCGCTTCAATGAAGCAAAGCAGATTGCTTTTGAGCAAGGGGAGCTGCATGTCAGCAGCTCCCCTTGCTCAAAAGCAATGGCGGCTCCAGCAGGAGGTGGGGAGCCGGGGGGGGGGGGGCATTGGGGCTACCCCCACGGTCCCCAACACAAAGGGCACAAGAGGACCTCATTGCCCCACCAGCAGTGCGCAAAGAGGTGCGTTTGCAGAGTGGTGTAAAAAGGGGGCGTGTCCTCGATGACCTCTCTGCAGTCCAGCTGTGTGGCACTTACTGGAAGTACCTGGTGGGCTAGTTGGCCCCCAGGGACCCTCAGTATTCAAGGGGACTTAATCCCCCAACTTAGAACGCGCCAGGGGGTGCGTTTGCAGAGTGGTGGAAAGAGGAGGCGTAGCCTGTGTCCACCTCTCAGCAATCCCACTGTGTGCGGCTTACTGGAGGTAAGAGGTAGACTAGTTGGTCCCTAAAGGACCCCCAGGAGCGAAGGGGACTTCAATCCCCATCCAAGAGAGCGTTTGCAGAGTGGTGGGCACAGGGGGTGTGTCCTGTTAAGAGAACTTAGCAGTCCTGCTGTGTGGGACTTACTGGAGGTAATAGGTGTTGTAGTTGGCCCCCAAGGTTGTCGTTGGGGGGCCAACTACCCCTCTTGTTACCTGTAGTAAGTCCCACAGAGTAGAATTGCTAAGAGGTCTACGGAGGACATGCCCCCCTTTCTGCACCACTCTGCAATCACACCTCCTGGCAGACTATAGGATGGGGGATGAAGTCTAATTTACTCCTGAGGGACTTTGGGGGCCAAGAAGCCCTCTTGGTACCTCCTCTAAGTCCTACGCTTTGGAATTCCTGAGCGCTGGTCGGAGGCCCAGCACCCTTTCTCCACCACTCTGCAAATGTGACTACCACTTAAAGAAGCATGTTTCTGCACCTCTGACTTAGAGGTAGTTTTAATCCCCCTGCCCTATTATGTATTAGGGCCTTACAGAGGACGTCATGCCAATCACAGGGGTACCCCAACGCATAGTGTTCCCTAGTGTATGTAGGTGATTTCACTGTATTCTAAATGTCTATTAGCATAGCACTGCCTCTAGGCCTGGCTAGTCAGTCAGTTACCACCAGTACCCGTCAGCAAAAAGTTGAGAGCACATGGTGACTTGGCAACAAGGCCTCTTTATGCTCCTCTGTTGGTTCTTTGTGCACATCTCTTGCTTCTTTCTGCACCTTTCTTTGCCTTTCTGGACTTCTGTTGCCTATTTCTGCATTTCTCTTGCTTCTTTCTGCACCTTTCTTCCTCTTTCTGCACATGTCCTACCTCTGTAGGTATAGTTCACTGGAAAAAACATAGGTTTCATGGACGTTATAGTTAGAAATTTGCATTTAAAAAACCTTAGAAATTCGCTGAAAAAACCACAGGTTTCAGGGGCGTTATAGTTAGTTGGACATTTCACTTTCATTTGAGATGTCATCAGTGATGTCACTGACCATGTCATGAATGATGTAATATGTGACGTCATCAGCAGTGCATTGCGGGGGCGCGAGTTATAGTTAGCTCAACTAACTATAACGTCCGAATTTCTTTGGTTTTGTACGAGTGAAATGTCCAATAGTTATAACGTCCCTGAATCCTGTGGGTTTTTTCAGTGAATATATATATAGATATATATATATATATATATATGTATTCACTTTTTAAAAAAAAAAGGTTACGGGGACATTATAATTGGGAAATAGAATTTTAAAAAAACCTTAGAAATTCACTGGGAGAAAAACAAAGGTTACAGGTATGTTATAGTTGGGCTCAGATTTCACTCGTGCAAAACCTGCAATGCACTGCTTAAGACCTCACATATTGCATCACTCATGACATGGTCAGTGACATCACTAATGACATCTCAAATGACATCAAGTGAGAGTAAGTGTTTTTAAGAGTTTCTGGGTGTTAAACATATATATTAACCTACTACAAACGTTAAATTAGTATACTAGGCAAGCTACTACTGAGTGACTCTACTTCTAACATATATTATGTGAGTTGCTGTGTGACTGTATGTATCCTTGTGTTTATGGGTGTGTGAGTGCTGTACGATTGTAAAAGTGTGGGTGTGTAAGTGGCTGTATGGATGAGTGAGTGGCTGTTTTAGTTAGTGTTTGGAAAAATGAGTTGGTGTGTGAGTAGCTGTATGGGGGAGTGTGGGGCTACATGACTGGCTGTACGGATGAGTGACTGGTTGTATAACTGGTTGTATGGGTGAGTGAATAGTTGTGTTAGTGGCTATGCGAGTGAGTGGGTGGGTGTGTGAGTACCTCTATGGAGGAGTGAGTGAGTGGGTGTGTGAGTGCTGGTATAGGTCTTAGAATGGGTATGCGAGTAGTTGTACAGGTGTGTGAGTGGGTATATTAGACGTTGTATGGGGTAGTGGGTATGTGAGTGGTTCGGTAGATGTCATCAGTGATGTCATCAGTAATGTCACTCACCATGTAATATGTGATGTCATAAGCAGTGCATTGTGGAAGCGAGTGAAATCTGAGCCTAACTATAAAGACCCTGTAACCTTTGTTTTTTTGTGTGAATTTCTTAGGTTTTTTAAATTCTATTTCATAATTATAACGTCCCTTTAACCTTTGGTTTTGTGAGTGAATTCTTATGGTTTTTTAACTACTAGTGTTGTTTGCCGAATGGCGGAGAAAAGGGGAGGGCCCTCCGAGCAGCTCTCAGAAATCCTGCTGTGTCTGACTTACTGGAGGCAACAGGAGGGCTTCTGGGCCCCCAAAACCCTCAGCATCCAAGAGGACTTCATCACCCAACGAGTAGTCCGCCAGAAGGCGTGATTGCAGAGTGGTGAAGAAAGGGGCCGTGGCATCCGACCACCTCTCAACAATCCCACTGTGTGGGACTTACTGGAGGTAGCAGAAGGCCTTATTGGCTCCAAGAACCCTCAGCAGCTAAGGGGACTTCATCCCCCAACCAACAGTGCGCCACAAGGCGCGTTTGCAGAGTGGTGAAGAAAGCGGGCAGGGCCTCCGGCGACCTGCCGGTCTTTTTAAAAATTTCTGGGAGGAGGGGGCTGCGTGCCCCTCCCTCCCCTCCCCCCTTCCCTGGGCCAATTTTGGCTCCGGGGGGGTCTAACGGGGCCGCTGCAATAATACAACATTTACCATGGGGCGATGGCGGTCCCCAGGGTACGGGGGTTGCCCTGCATAAATTGTGAAGAATGCCCCGGGAAAGTGGCAGTCCCTGAGACTGCTGGGGAGGCCATAAGGGCCTCCCCCGCACAAATTTTACCCCTAGTCCCGGGCAGGTAGTGGTTCCCAGTACTGCAGGGATGGTGCGGGCCCCTGCATAATTTTATTGTTTGCCTCGAGGAGGTGGTGGTTGCCGGGACACGGGGGTACAACGTGGGCACCCCCTGCATCATTAATAGACACTGCCCCACAGGGGGTTTCATAGTGCATACCTGTCATCCCATATAGATATATGAAAAATAAAATGAAATGAAATAAAATACCAGTATTTGAAAAACGCACAGCTACCTCCGAAGTGGTGTCCCGGCGCTGGGGGCCCTTGGGAAGATTAAGCAAGCTATTGCGCAGAGTCACACGGTGCTGGGCTAACCTGCTGCCGGCACCGGGGATCAAACTGTGAACTCCGTAGTCCAGAGTCAGGCAACCTGGCGTGTGTCTGTCTGTCTGTCTGTCTCTCTCTCTATATATACACAGAGATAAATATATATACACAGAGATAAATATATAGGTGGATAAGTTAAAAAGCTTTCAGTCAACCCCCCTCGTCCTCTGGTTTTTGTATCATTCATATTTTCTTTTCGCTCACAGCATTGCCCAGTGGGTCCTCAAGTTTCAGACTTTGGCTATATTCACTGTGAGCGATGGCATTCTGTTCTTTCACTGGCTGCACATCCATGCAAATATTAGTTCCTTTCAGTGCCAGGCTCTTTTTTTGCACAGTGCGCTTTTTTAACCAAAATAATGTTCTGGCTTTTAACCAGTGCTGCTTTTGTTCACATCTCCCCCACCGCTGCTTGCATGTTACTTGGGTGTTGCCAGATGTACTCATATCATGTAAAATTAATTAGGTTTTTTTAAAGAACATTTCAACGACCACCCACGCATTGTGTGCTCATGGATCCACATGTAGCCACTCATCATTGACTTTTTTTTTTTTTTTTACTTGGCCTTCTGTGTGTGTGCATGCAATTATGGTGGCCATATTTCAATGTTTTTTACTTTAATGAGAACTGTATAACGATGGCTGCCACACTATGCACTCATTCACATATAAAGGTGGACATCTTTCAGTGTTTTTTTTAATGAAAACCATTTAACAATGGCCACTTACATGTGCACATTCAAAGACCATCTTCTTTGAATAGTTTTAGAAAAGTAAAGAACATTTAATAGTATTTCGAAAACTTCATTACAATAACTCTTTCCAAATAGCAGTCCATCTATGAGCATACACAGGAGGCCTTTTTTAATAATTTGTTTTGTACTACATTTTACATTGTGTCATACGCAGACGACACCCAACTCATCCTCTCCCTATCCAACGAACCCTACACCGCCAGACACAACTTTCGAGAAGGCATGGAAGCCGTCGCCAAATGGATGAAAAACCGCTGCCAACAAAACGGAAGTACTCATCATGGGCCCAAACCCAGACGCCTGGAACGACACCTGGTGCCCCCCCGCCCTCGGACCACGCACGTAACCTGGGAATCATCCTGGACTCAGAGCTCAAAATGGACCACCAGATCAACTCCGTCTCGTCCTCATGCTTCCACACCCTCCGCCTCCTATGTAAGACCTTCAAATGGATCCCCCTCGAACACAGAAAGACCGGCACTCATGCCCTGGTCACCAGCAGGCTAGACTACGGCAACGCACTCTATGCCGGAATAAACAAAAACCTCACCCGCAAGCTACAGAGCATACAAAACGCCACCGCAAGACTGGTCCTCAATCTGCCAAGACACTGCCACATCTCCCAGCACCTGCGCACACTCCACTGGCTCCCCATCGAAGCTAGAGTCACCTTCAAAATGCTAACCCATGCTCACAAGGCCCTCCACAACACCGGACTAGCATACCTGAATAGCCGACTCAAATTCCACGCACCCCAAAGGACCCTACGATCAGCCCAGCTCTCCTACGCCGTGGTCACCCGCACCAGAAAGACCAGATTGGGAGGCCGCTCCTTCCGCGCGGCCTGAGCCTGGAGCAACCTTCCGCTCCACCTCAGACAGATAACATCGCTCCCCATCTTTGCAGGAAACCTCAAAACCTGGCTCTTCGACAGACCCCCTCCTTGATGGACTGGAACCTGCGAACCCCCCCTCCCACACCACCTTGAGACGCTTGCGGGTGAGTAGTCGCGCTTAACAAACACCTGATTTGATTTGATTTGATTTATTCTAGTTCTTTTGTAGTTGCACTGCTAGCAACTTCTTTCTGCCTGTTCTCATGCTTGTTTGTTATAATGTTGTTTGTTACGGGGGAGCAGGACATAAATAACGGGGGAGTGGAGGTTGGAAAACAGTCATTTAATTATAACACGAGCAGCGGACGGACACTAGGGGAGAATCAACAGATGCCAGATTCCGAGGGTAGACTGACGTGATGCTTAGGTGATGTTTAGGTGATGTTTAGGTGATGTTTAGGTGATGCTTAGGTGGTGCGCTGATGCAAAATGGTGGTGGTGAGTGATGTTTGGTGCTTAGGTAGTGCCACTATATGGTGTGGATTGGAGGTACGTTGTGGATTGTGGAGTTGTGGAGTTGAAATATGTTTGGTTTGTAATTATGTGGTTTGTATTGGAAATATGTGGAGTTGAATTGTGTGGCTTGGAACTGTGGTCTTGAGTGAAATTATGCTTAGGGAAATTGTCATGGTGTGGAGTGCATTTATGTTGATTGGTGGTATGGGGCATCAAGTGCATTTATGTGGAGTGTATTTATGTTGCATTGAGTAGAGTGCAATTATGTGGCATGTAATTATGTGGCACTGAGTGGTATTATGTGGAGTGTATTTATAGTGCATTGAGTAGAGTGTAATTATGTGGCGTGTTATTACCACTGAGTGGTATTATGTGGAGTGTATTTACGTTGCATTGAGTAGAGTGTGATTATGTGGCATGTAATTATGTGGCGCTGAGTATTATGTGGAGTGTATGTTGCATTCAGTAGAGTGTAATTATGTGGCGTGTAATTATGTGGCACTGAGTGGTATTATTTCCAGTGTATATTGCATTGAGTGCAGTGTAATTATGTAGCATATAATTATGTGGTACTGAGTGGTATTATGTGGAGTGTATTTATGTTGCATTGAGTAGAGTGTAATTATGTGGCGTGTAATTATGTGGTACTTATGGTATTATGTGGAGCGTATTTATGTTACATTGAGTAGAGTGTAATTATGTGGCTTGTAATTCTGTGGTACCGAGTGGTATGTGGGGTGTATTTATGTTGCATTGAGTAGTGTAATTATGTGGCGTGTAATTATGTGGTACTTATGGTATTATGTGGAGTGTATTTATGTTACATCGAGTAGAGTGTAATTATGTGACATGTAATTGTGTGGTACTGAGTGGTATTAGGTTGTGTATTTATGTTGCATTGAGTAGAGTGTAAATATGTGGTGTGTAATTATGTGGCACTGAGTATTATATGGAGTGTATTTATGTTGCATTGAGTAGAATGTATTTATTTGGCACTGAGTGGTATTGTGTAGTGTATTTATGTTGCATTGAGTAGTGCAATTATGTGGCTCGTAATTATGTGGTACCGAGTGGTATGGGGGGTGTATTTATGCTGCATTGAGTAGAGTGTAATTATGTGACGTGTAACTATGTCACACTGAGTGGTATTATGTGGAGTATACGTTGCATTAAGTAGTAATTATGTGATGTGTAATTATGTGGCACAGTGTTATTATGTGGAGTGTATTTATGTTGCATTGAGTAGAGTGTAATTATGTTGTGTGTAATTATGTGGCACTGAGTATTATGTGGCGTGTATGTCGCATTCAGTAGAGTGTAATTATGTGGCGTGTAATTATGTGGCACTGAGTGGTATTATTTGCAGTGTATATTGCATTGAGTGCAGTGTAATTATGTAGCATATAATTATGTGGTACTGAGTGGTATTATGTGGAGTGTATTTATGTTGCATTGAGTGGATTGTAATTATGTGGCACGGAGTGGTATTATGTGTAGTGTATTTATGTTTCATTGAGTAGAGTGTAATTATGTGGCGTGTAACTATGTCACACTGAGTGGTATTATTTGGAGTATACGTTGCATTGAGTTGTGATTATGTGATGTGTAATTATGTGGCACAGTGTTATTATGTGGAGTGTATTTATGTTGCATTGAGTAGAGTGTAATTATGTTGTGTGTAAAATATATGGCAAAAGGTATTGTCATTTTTTTGGGGGAAAAATATTAAGTCTGCTTTTACCTTGAAAAATCTATTGTTTGTAATGGTCCTAGTCTAGGCTGCAATGTATGTCGGTTAGGTATAAAACCTGCTGGTATGCTTGGATTGGAGGTGGGAGTGGGGTGTGATAGTGCATACCCAAAAAATCTAGGGCAGCTCTGCTCCTGCTGTAGAAGTTGTGTGCACGAATTGCTGAACAAACCTACCTCTTCTGTTGTACAGTAGAAAGACTTATTTTGATGAAAGTCGCCGTTTATTTCGCGATGTGGTAAAATCTTGCCAGCTTGTTTTACCGAATTATGCTTTCTGCATTGATTAAAATATGACAGATTAAAGGATATATGTTTTTTTACGTAAGATCGTTTAACATCCATCAGTATCCTGACACAGGCCCCGGGGATGGGGGAGGGGCACATCACAGCTGTTGCTAGTTAAACACTCCCTGGCACGAGCAGTGCACGTCCCCGAGGCCCGCTTAATGCACGGCAATTAGGCTCTCTCCTCACCCCTTCCTCTCTTGCTGAATATTTTACTCTCTGTCCCTGGGTTTCTCGTGAAGCTCCGCCTCCCCTCCCCCCTCCCCCAAATGCTGTGTCACTTGTAAGGTTTCTACTATACCCCTGCACTGTCCTGATATTAAAGCCTTGGAGCATAGCGCCTACTCACTGTATGCCATTCCACAGTGCTGTTAAGATTTATTATTATTGTTATATTTTGAATTGGAGCGCTTTATATGATCACCAGTTACATTACACAAGGACACATTCATTTTTAGTGGGCTCAGGGAGTTTGAGTGATTTTACCCAGAATCACAGGATGTGGAGGAGACGCCGAGACTCCCTGGTTCCCCAGCTTGAAAGTCGGCAGCTCAGGGAGATTAAGTGATTTACCCAGAATCACAGGATGTGGAGGCGACGCCGAGACTTGAACCTGGTTCCCCAGCATCAAAGTCGGCAGCTCTGGCCGTTAAACCACACCCTGTAACTAGTACCCTATTTAATGGAAAGGGGACGGACACTACTGACATAGCTCGTAAAATGGAGGTGGGAGGGGACTACGGAAAGAAAGCCTGCAAGGGGGTGGAGATGCTGGTACCAGGAAGTAGAGAGGGTGGTAAGAAAAGGTGAGAAGTGGGAGCAAACTCGCTGGGAAGAGGTATGGAATGAATGAGGTAGAAAGTTAGAAGAGGAGAAGAACTGAGGCAAACTGAGTTTGGTAGAGGAGTAGGGCGAACTGCAGTAAAAGAAGATAGAAAGGGAAGGATGCAATAGAGAGGGGGGAGTGATGGGGAAGAGTGATGGGTGGAAGGACGCAAGAGGAGAGGGTGTAAGGGAGATATAAACGCGAGGGAGGATTAGGTGCGAGTGAATAGCGAGAATGAGGAAAATAGATGAAAGAGAGGGGGAGGTGGAGTGAGAGCCCCCAGTGATAATTCACAGTGATAGTCAGTTCATGGGAAGGGGGTATGTATCTTGGACTGAAAGCAGAGGTGATAAGGGATTCTAACAGCTGCTCTTTCAAATGTCAGCCCTGTAAATCAAGAAACAGAGACACGTGTCTATTTCTACAGGTAAAGGTCCCTGCTCCCCCGCCACTTCACCTATGATCTTATGTGTGTGCTAAAGTGAAAGCGTGTCATTTCGTCGCTTCCCCAAAAGGAAGGTGTCAGGAAAGTGCCTTCTTTGAGAAAAATTCTTACTATGGCAGACTTTCCCAAAATCCGAGAAAGCTGCAGCCTGGAATGGCCCGTTTTGTGCTGAAGGTAAAAACACACTTTGTTACAAACCGCATACTGCTAGTAATGCGCCAAATCTCTTCTACTACTCCCCCTGGAAGCGGAAAGGCAGGGTGCACACACACGTCTACGGTGGACAGAGGCGCCCAACCTACTGAGTTGTTTTACAGTTTTGTCCCTGATAGGGTGACCAGATTCTCAAAATAAAAAATGGGGACAGGTCATAGACATAGAAGTAGGACTATGGTTTGCAGTATCCCTCGACATAAAAGTAGGACTATTCGACAGCTGTCATAGACATAGAAAAGGGACTACAATGACCGCTCCCTCCACAGACCGAGATGAAGCATTACAGACAACAAATCCGCGGTCTTTTATTGGCACCCCTTTCCTTTACACAGCAGCATTAGTACTTTTTATTACATTTACACTTTTAAGGACTATAGCATATATTTGCCAAAAATCAATAAAACATCACAGGCTAGCAAACGCCAGATTTACTAGCTTTATCAATGCTCGTTGCGATAGCTGAGCGTCAGCACCACGTAGAGTACAATTCACCAATGTTGCTTAGTTGCTCATGACAGAAAAGCATGGGAGGTAAACTGCTGAATGCTAAATTGCCAAGTGGCAGCCATGGACCAATGTAAAACAAAAAAAACACTTATCTCCAGGTATTACTGCCTTAGGGTCTTAAGGGTCGCAAAGGCTGGTCGACCACACAGTCCTCCCACATTTGCGTGGTCACTGCTGGGATGTCATGTTACCTTACTGGGGTATGTATAGTGCACTCTAGCCATTGGTATCATCTCATAGTGCAATAGTGTGAAGACCTGAGCAAAAAGCTCGAGCAGCGCTGCTCGCCTCTTCCACAGGCGTTAACCCTGCTCCTTTAAGTCCTTTCCAGCTAAACAGTTTGCCGTGATCTGAAAGGTCAGTCAAAAGGTCAAGTCATAGCTTTGATATGGAGAACACAGAGCATGCATCAATTGGTTAGGAATAAAACATGCAATGAGCAATGCATTAATCCTTGCACGGTATGCATAAGGGCTACTGAAAAGTTTGTATGGCTATGAATACAAACTACAGGACGAAGAAATATTGTTTTATCTAAAGTAGAAACTTTGGCTGGCACGATGACGTAGGTGGCGCTGCGTGTAAAATGTCTCTCTTCAAAGGATTTCCCTTCTTGCTACAGTGACAAAACATGCTGTAAACAGTGCAAAGAGAGCATGCGTGCGCATGCTCAACTGGAACAATGAAAAACAGGGACATTTCTGTGTTTAACTGGGACACTGTTTGAAAACAGGGACATTTGAGTCACTTGGAGAAAAGTGTCGGGACACGGGGACACTTCCCCAAAAACGGGGACCGTCCTGGGAAAACGGGGACGTCTGGTCACCCTAGTCCCTGAGCAACAAAAGCCCTTGTAAGTCTGTAAACACGCTGTGAGTCGGCACTCGTGCCCTCTTGGGTCAGGGGAGACATGCCCTAGCGCCGCCCACCCCTGCTGGGTCCCTCATTAACAGCACATTTTTAGGGAGATGGCTGAGGGAAGCTCGGCTCCCATTTCAAGGGTGGGGGCCATGTAAAGACGAACACCCTGCCCCCCTCCCACCATGGCCTCTAGTCTGGGGGGGGAGTGAATTGGGCCAGGTTTAGCGCTTTAGCTGCTCCTTAAATGTTTGTCTGGGGATGAGGCAGGCGGAGTGATGGTAACATATTATCATGCAATGCACGTGTGACCTTGGGCTCCTGGAAGCACAGGGTGGGCGACGCATATTCAGGATTATTCAGAGACCCGACTCTGAGAATATTCTTGCAAACTGCAACAGGAATACTTTAGCTTTTTTTTTTATTCCAAGATCATCTGTTGATGAAATTACGTGTAAACGCTACAAATAATAACAAACGACCAAAGAGGTCTCTCAGACAGGTACGAGTGTGTAAATGAAGCATTCCACTCAGCACAGATGATACAATTAACAGTTAATTACAGCAGCAGGAGAGGCAGGGACACCGCTATGATGAGACATGACAGGCTTCAGCCTGCTGACCCATTGGGAGGGGGAGGGAGAGCAGAGCAAATGCACAAGATTGAAAGGGAAGCCAGCGTGCTCGTGGGGGTCATCAGCCTCGAAAAAGTGAGGCTGATGAGTGACGAGGTCAGAAAGAGTCAGATAAGTGAAAGGAAGACAAGAAAAGATGGGAGGGTGGGGTGAGAGTAGAATGCGAAGAGAGAATTCTGGCAGTAGCACATGAGAAGGGAAGGTTACGAGACAATGAGAAAGAAGAACAATACAAACGAGCATTGGCATAGCCAATAGGTCTCGCTTTTGGGACCTTATAAGTATTTAGTTATGCAACTGTTGCATGGCTAAACACTTATAAGGTCCCAAAGGCGAGACCTATTGGCTATGCCAATGCTCGTTGTAACTGTTTGTTGTTACTACGTTCAACACGTTCTAGACTGCGTTGTAGAATTTTGAATACTGATTTGCTGGCAGACAATATGGTAGATGTTTTAATCAAGAAACTTGTAATAGATATACGGAATATTAGTGTTTTTTTTCTCTTAGAAAAACAAAAGTGTTTCTCCTTATATTGATAAACGTGTGTCCGCGAAGGAGAAATCTTCTAGTTTTAAGAGGGTCGTGTTGCTCGCAGAGCGAAATGTAGTCTCTTTTCTCTCTCTATCAGAGACAGAGGTGTGTGTGCTGTGTAGGTGGCGCCGACGCTTCTTTTGTGTTCACGGATCTGAGTCTCTGGAATTGAGTGGTATGGAGTCGCTTTACAGAATCCCGTTTGCGGTGCTAGAATGCCCCAGCATGAAGCTCAACAAGGAAGAGTGTTCAACATGGGAAAGCGAGGCAGGGCTGAGGAGCAAAGGAGAGCTGACACCAGCATCAAAGAGAGAAGAGCAAGGCGGGAGAGCAGGGGCGAGGTAAAGAGCAGAGAAGTACAAGCCCGGGAGTTGTGGAAGACGCGCGGCCGCGAGTCGCACTCTGTGGTGGGGGAGGAACGTTGAAGCGCGTGCTAGGCATAGACCGCTCCTCGCGCTATAAGTAAAACAAGCAGGAAGTGGGATAAGGGAGGGGATGGCAAATGGTGTGCACTTTTGCGGCCGCTTTGATGTTCTCAGTGCCCGCGCAGCTCACTGAGAACATCAAAGTGGCCGCGAAATGATCACGCAGGCTGCCAAATGGTGCGCGCGCCCGGCGCACATGCACTGTAGTTGGCGGCCTGAAAGCACTAGTTTGCACTTCCAAATCCCCCATTTACAAAAGCTCTTGCGAGAGCCGCGCAAAGCGCTGGCTCAGGCGAGACCTAAAAAGTGGCTGCATCATGCCGAATATGCTTGCATTTGTAGCATGCGAAAGAGCATATGTCATCTAGCTGGGTCACCATAGTATGATGATGCGTACAATAGTTCAAAAGGACGAGGCATATTGACTTTGCCCATGCATGCTCATTACCTGTGCTTGACAACGTCCATGTGTCCCACTCCCAAAATGGCAACTTTTCCATGTATTTTATTTCTGCTCGGGCCTCCCCTATGACCACTATGTATTTGCACTACCCACACAATGACGTCATTTATGCTTTCCAGGTTTGAGCCGTGGAGTTCACATCTAGCAGTTTTAATGGTTTGCCCAATGGGGGTGCTTCAATGGGGACAGGAATAGACACAGAGCTTGTGACGAAACAAACTACTGTGGCAGACCCTAGATTCTCACGAGAAACTCTGTCCAGCAACACTATCTGCGGCGGGATTCCCAGGCCGATTAGTTCACACATCTGACAGTAGCAGGAAAGAGACGAACAAGACAAACCGTGTCAGTTCAAGGAGGAACTACTAAATATAGGGATCCGTTCGCCATAACAGCTTCCATGCGTGCTCCTCCTGGACAGCCACCTGTGTGCCATTGATAGAGATCAGGGTATCAAAAATATGCCCACTACCACGGATAGAGTAATCTCACAGTTACACGCACATACATTCATCACACGCTAGGGCCCATTTCACTAACATATGCTCAAATACTCTACCAGCATAAGACCTGTGGGAAGAAAACCCTGCATCTATATCTAGGACGATAGGACCTGATTGTAGTGGTTGTCCTTATTCATACCCTATACAATCTATACAACAGTAATTAAAATGTACTCAATAATTGACAAGAAAGAATATTCAACACCATGTTTAAAAGTTATATTGCTTTATCTAAAATTAGTCAAAGTAAAATCAATCAGAATAAATCATTTCTCATAGTTACCTATTCTAACTAAGTGTCAGAACGGGTCAGGACCAGTCTCTCGGTAAAGTCTCTCAGGACAGAGTCCTCAGCATCGAACCTCAGCAACGCGTGAAAGCGGCCAAAAGAGTGGGGAGAGCCCTCCCTAAACTAACAGTTTTTATAATGGAAAATACAATAGAAACACACATAAAGTTGGCTGAATAAACTGTATCACCGAGCAGAACGAGAAGGAAGAAATGTAGCTTTGCTACATCTGGAAATCTCCGCTCAGGAAAAGTCACAAGGCATAAACTACGGAACAGGAACCAAGGAAATAAAACATGTAACACTTTTAATCCGATTCCTCCTCGGCCATCGAGCCACAGTTCAGAGTTTCCCTCTAAGGCTCCTTTGTCCTTTGAGAAAGCCAAGGACACTTTCACTTTTCTTGGAGTACACCCAAAGCTGCTGCCGTCCTCATGGAAAATTTCATAGAAGGACCATGGTCAGTTGTCTTCGACCTTTTTCCAGCAGGGGTCTCTCTTGCCACATCACAGAAATATTCACTCGAGGCCAGGCTCTCAAATCAGCCATCATGGATTAGGCCTCCATAGGCCACAATAGACCATCTCAATTTAAAAGAAATAAAAACAACATTAATACAACATAATGATTAAACAGTGTTAACCCCACTAATACCCTTATGTGTATGCATTTATCTAGCTTTGCGACATAAAAAGCATTAATTCTGACAGCGTTTTGTGCTAAAAAAAAATAGCACACAGCAACGTTTAAACATGAAAACTTGCACGTTATTGTAAATACATGAATAGCACACATAAGCTAACCCTTATGTAACTTTCTCTTGTGTTAGGACAAACGGGTTGATTAGTGAAACATACTTGCACAAGACAAATAATTAATTGTTAATTATTAATAAATTTAATAAAACACATAGACATGCCAGAGCTTCAAAAGCCCCAGAATTTTCTAAAAGAAAACTCTGCTCCAGCAATCCCCCCTTTGGTGATTTTATCACCAAATAAACCCAAAAAAAAAAATTTGTGAAAATTTTAGTCCCATTTTAGGAAATCAGAAATGTCTCTTCCCTTTAGACAACATTAAACACCAGTCACTCTTTCATCATCTCTCTTTGTCTCTAAATAAACACTCTCCCTCAATTCTTCTAGTTCAATCTCTTCTGGTTCTCTTTTTGAAAGTTTCGAATTCTTGTTTTTCTTTTCATTTTTCAATTTCTCTTTCCCTCTCCTGTTTTTACAACACACACACACCAATCTTAGTATCAGTAAAGCAACAATTATACAAGACAAAGGAAACAATATTCTACCTATAATAGTACTACCTATCTTTGCAATAAAATCTTTAACAGCTATCATTTTATTAGCTAGTTTAGTCCATAAACTCCCAGTTTCAAGTGGTACTAATTCTTCATGCAAATCAGTAATATTTTTGATATAGACCTTCAGGTCTTTACTTTCGTCAGGAATGTAAGTGCAACAATGTTGAACTTTCAAAATTCCACAAACTCCACCCTCCTTAGCCAAAAGAATATCAAGGGCAAGTCGATTTTGCATAGACATGGCACGTACGGCACTTAATTCCGTATTCACCAAAAGAAACCCTCCTGCGGTATTTGTCGATAAGCGATCAACCACTGTGGACAGTTTCCGAATTCCATAAGCATTTAAAGAAATTCCCACTGCTGGAATCAAAACCCCAAAAATATCACCCACGATTTCAGACCAAGTTTCTCTCTTAAAACGTGTTAATAGGTTAATGTCTTCTACATCTTTTACTTTATCCGTGTGAAAAATCTTAGGGAAAACCAGGCCCACATAACATGTGCCATACCAATGGTCAGGCAACTTGTAATAAGCCTTGTTCCCACAAACATAGTACACTCCTGGAAAAATCTTAGGGAAAACCAGGCCCACATAACATGTGCCATACCAATGGTCAGGCAACTTGTAATAAGCCTTGTTCCCACAAACCTAGTACACTCCTGGAAAAATCGTATCTTCTCCACCTCTGAAACCCCAACCTGTCGCAATGAAGTATGTATCATGGCACTCACTAGTTCCCACAAAATATGTATCATATTGGGATTTCCTTCTGGTAATGCATAGTTTACCCTTCTGCGGTGCATCTAAAGCCAAATTTGGACTAGCCCCATTCCTCAACTCCTTTCCCATCTCAACGTCCCAAATTGTCTCACTCACTTCATATTTTCCCCCTTTCTCATGCATGTTCACTCTCCTTTCCTCAACCATATCCAGGAAAGCTTTCTCCTCTCCTTTCAAATTGCAAGTTAAATTATTCTTAAAAATGTAATCTAATGTTAGTCCTTTTTCTTCAATAAAAATTTCACCAAAAGTGTTAGCTTCTTTAGCTGGATTCAGCTCTTTGTTCATTGGCAAGTGCCCAAAAATATTATCTCTGTTAGACATCTTATAATCTATTTTCCCTAACAAATAAAAAACACTACTTAAAATACTACAAGAAATACCATATGTAGCTGGCAAATGGTGATAAGTAACACCCTCTGAAACGGATGCAGGTAATTGCATGCAGACATAGCAATCCCTCACTTCCATTGTCTTCACATATTCATATAACAGTTTAGAAAAAACATTACTAGAAAAATTATTAATTGACCTATCTTTGTGTAAGTAACTACTACTTCTAATTGGAACTACTTTTTGTGAATTCTTCTCTATATTAGTCATGTTTTCTGTGTCCATTCCAAATTCTACTCTAAAAGTAACTAATAAAATTAAAACACCCCATAGAAGCATTAATAATCCAGTACAACAGCAGCACATTTTGCACCACTTCTTTAAAAAGGCACATCTATTTCTATTCTCCTCTATGTTAGCCATTTTAGTTTAGCTTCTACTACTCCACTACTGTTTGAACTTCTTCAATTCTTCAGCAACTCTTCAGCTTTCAGTTTATCCAAATGATCTCCTTATTCACTTGATCCAAGTGAATCCTTCTTTCACTCAGTTTGGATACTTGTCATTCTTCACTTCAATTTCTTCAACATCAAACTGTATCAGGTCTCCAACGTCGGAATCCTCAGTACTCGACTCTTCTCCAATGTCAGTCAAAAGTACTTTCAGAATTTCACCAGTATCTTCCTCAACCACTTTTCTCAAGACCACTTCCGGATTATCTCGAGTCACTGTTTCTTCTTTCCCTTCTTCAGACAGTGTCACATAAGACCATTCCGGTGATCTGTACTTTTGGTTGGGTCTTTTAACTCTCCTTATTTCTATTGGTTCTTTTGATTTCTTTGATTCTTTTCCTTCAGCTCTTGAAGTTTGACTTGATACTTCATTAACTTGTTCAGCTTTTGATGAATTTGCTCTTATTATTCTGTATCTCACCCTTTTCACTCGGTTGTTAGGCCAACGATCTCCTCTCACAACCTTTTTCGGCCTCAATTGTTTAACACTCTTTTCTCCAATCGAAGTTCTCTTTCTCAGAACTCGACCTTCTGTTTGTTCATCTTCATCATCCGTTTCAAGTGCCTCTTGTTTCCGTTTCCCAGTAGCTTTTCTTTTCTCCACAGATTTTTTCACCACTGTTTGAGACTTCCCTACTTCTGTCCCTCCTCGGATCTCCGACACGCAATCTTCTCGCTGTCTACTTGTCCCTTCACCTAGCTCCTCATCAATGTTCCCTACACCTCCTCGGGGGTCTTCCGCAATCTGTCCCTCTCTATCTTCTTCTGACCCTGTTTCTTCAAGAATAATCTCAAGTGGTTCTTCAATCTCCTCCTCTTCTGATTCAGGAGTGGGCTCAATGTGTTTTCTCTTTTCTTTTCTTTTACTCCCACTGCTACTTGAAACTTCAGGCTCTGTAACAGAATTCGATTCTCCCTCTGATACTCGCAGTGAATCTCTTGAAGCTCTCTCTGCTTCTTTTCTCACTGATTCTGTATCTTCAGGATCTTCACCATCACTGGAATCTGACTCTTCATAATACTCTTTACCAGTTCCCTCTCTCGGGCTTGGAACTCTCAGAGTATGACTTGCATGTACCCAGTGCTTCACTCCAGCACACTTTACTGCAGTCGTTGTAGTCAGAATGACTTGTCTCGGCCTTCCCCACCTTGGAATCAAGCAATTTCTTCTTCTGTGCACCTTAATCCTTACCCAGTCACCTGGACTCAGATCATGGGCTTGCTTCTTCTCAAGTGTGGTAGCTTCCTCTCCAATCTGGTGAAACACAGAATGAACTGCGTCAGCCAGGCCTTTACAGTAATCCAAAATCATGTCATCAGTTATTGACACCAATTTATTCACAGGCACGAATGCATGGCGCATAGCACGTCCCATGATTATTTCATGCGGGCTCAAACCAGTAGTTCTATCTGGAGTAGATCTCATTGTCATCAGGACAAGAGGTAATACATCTGGCCATTTCATGCCAGTGGCTAAACACATTTTTCCAATCCTATTCTTGATTGTGCCATTGATCTGCTCAACCACACCAGAAGCCTCTGGTCGGTATGCACAATGTAACTTCTGCTGTATTTTCAATGCTTCACAAATCAAACCAATGAGTTCATTTTGAAAGTGTCCACCTCTGTCAGACTCAACTGTAACTGGAAACCCGTACCTAGGAATCAACTCCCTTAACAGTAACTTTGCCACTGTTAATCCATCATTTCTTCTAGTCGGGTAAGCTTCCACCCACCTTGAAAACAAACAGACTACCACTAGAACATACCTCAGTCTGTTTACTTGGGGCATTTCAATGAAATCAATCTGCATTCTTGTAAAAGGACCTCCTTCTCTGCCAATTGTCCCTAGACTCACCACTGTCTTTTTCCCTGTGTTGAATTGCTGACAAATTAAACACCTTTGACAGATGCTCTCCGCAATTGTCCTAAACTTTGCATTGTACCAGGTTTGCTTAAAGGACCTTACCATCGCGTCCCTCCCCAGATGTCCCTGGCCATGATACATCCTTGCCATTGATGACAAAATTGAGTTTGGCATTACTGGTCTGCCATCTCTGTAGACCCAAACATGGTCTGTTTCTCTTGGAGCACATCCTGCTTTAACCCAATCTTGTTTCTCTTCCTCTCCTGCTTCATCTTGTAACTGCTTTACTTCATCCCACGTTTCTAGGACATTAGTAAACATCACAGAAAGGAGAGACATTTCTTCCATCCTACTCCTGTTAATAGATTGGTTTGTTTTAGCGCAATATTGCGCCACATCGTTGGCAAACCTGTTACCAACAGTGATAAAATCGTCCCCTGAACCATGTGCGGCACATTTTACAACTGCTAACTCCTTAGGCAGCTGTATCGCCTCAAGCAATTTTCCAATCAACTCAGCATTCTTTATCGGAGTTCCACCCGATGTCAAGAAACCTCTTTGTAGCCACAGTTGGCCAAAGTCATGCACCACTCCAAATCCATACTGACTATCAGTCAACACGGTTGTTCTCATGTCTTTCCCAATCTCACAAGCTTTTGTCAATGCCACTAATTCAGCAACTTGCGCAGATTTCACTCCTTTCAATGGTGATGCTTCCATGACCTCCGAAACTTTGCACACTGCATATGCTGCACATAGCACACCATTATCATTTCTCAGGCATGATCCATCCACAAACAACACATGGTCATTCTCAGGTAAGGGAATATCCCTTATGTCTGGTCTCGGTTTTGTACAGTACTCAAGCACATCCAAACAATCATGATCATCTTCCATCTTTATACCCACATTTTCAATATCCGGCAAGAGTGTCGCTGGATTTACATTCACACATCTCTCAAGAGTCACATTTGATGCTCCCAGAATCACTTTTTCATACTTAGTCAGCCGATTATGTGACATATGCTGAGTTCTGCTTCTTGTCAAAAGAATTGCCACATTGTGAGGTACGAATACCCCATTATGATCCCCTCACTCTGTTCCAGGCTTCTGCATGTCGCAGCTACAGCCTTCAGACAACCTGGTAACCCCACGGCTACAGTGTCAAGTGTCGATGAGAAGTATGCAATAGGCCTTCTCAATTGCCCATGTTTCTTGATTAACACTGAAAGTGCACATCCATTCCTCTCACTGCAGTACAGTTCGAATTCTTTTTCATAGTCTGGCATACCCAAAGCTGGAGCCTCACACATTTTAGTTTTGAGCTCTTCAAATGCTGCCAGTTGTTCTGCATCCAGATCTAACGGATCTGTCATTTCACTTTTTGTCAATTTAATCAATGGCTTTGCTATCAGGGAAAAATTAATTATCCACTGACGACAATATCCCACCATACCCAGGAACATCCTCACTTCTCTCTGGGTTTTCGGAGCTTTCATTTCTCTGATTATTCTGATCCTATCAGTAGTCACTTTTCTCAGACCTTTCTCAATATTATGTCCAAGATAATGCACCTCTTTCTTGCAAAATTGTAATTTGGCTGGAGATACTTTTAACCCTCCATCTGCCAGATGATTCAGTAAAGCTATGGTATCCACTTCACAAGCCTCACGTGTCTTTGATGCCACAAGTAGGTCATCAATATATTGTACTAGCACTGAGCTCTCGGGCATGATCAGACTTTCCAACGATTTCTTCAATAACTGATTAAATATCGAAGGACTCTCCGTATACCCCTGTGGGATACGACACCATGCTAAAATACGCTGGCCAAACCTAAATGCAAAAATCGGCTGGCTGTCATGATGCAATGGAATTGAAAAGAACGCATGACACAAATCAATCACTGTATACCACTCAGCATCATGTGGAATTTGATACAGAATCACTGATGGATTTGGCACAATGGGACAACATGCCACCACAATTTGATTAACTTTTCTCAGATCTTGTACGATCCTGAACTTGCCATTGGGCTTTTTCAGTCCCATTATCGGTGAATTACACGGACTACTCAGTAGTTCTCTCAGAACTCCCTGCTGAATCATTTTCTCAATTATAGGAGTTATCCCTTCAATTATTTCTGGTGTCATTTTGTACTGAGGAATGTTAGGATATGTAATTCCCTCTTTCACTGCAATTTTCACTGGATCTACATTATTCATCAATCCCACATCCTCTCCTGTAAAATCCCAAACTGCTCTTTTCACTGTGTCTCTCAGCACTTGAGGCAAATCCTCCGGATTGAACACTGGAAATGCACCAATTAACTCATTTTCTCTATTCTCTAGAGTCATTCGGTAGAAAACATCATCATCTGGTGTCTCAAAAGCTATTCCATCTGGTGTACAAAAAATTGTACAATTCATTTTACACAATAGGTCCCTACCTAACAGGTTCACTGGACTCGTATCACAGACAATAAATCTGTGCATGTCTGAAAATTTCCCTATCTGTACTCTTACTGGTTCAGTAAGACGTGTTCTGATCTGTGTATTGGCTACACCAACTACTTGGATTGCTTCATCCGAGAGAGGAAGATTTCTAACATCTGTTGACCTGACAGTTGATCTTGTTGCACCTGTGTCTACCAAAAAAGTAACACTCTCCTCATTTATTTTCCCATCCACAAATGGTCCTGCCTGGTCTATTTCTAGAGTTGCACCAAGTATGCACTCTTCTTCCTCCCCTCGGCACCGTCAATAATCACCCTCAGACTCACTCCCTTCACTCTTTAACAAGTACTGCTGTACTTTGTTAGTACGTCTCGGTTTGTTTACCTGCTCATCATTGAAGAATCCTGAGTCCTGATTGTACTTTTGTACCCCTCTATTCTGCGGTAAGGGTGGTTTTGGCTCTTGACTCTGCTGCTGTCTCACAACTTTCTGCTGTTGTTGCTGCTGGTTATTCCCATCATTCTGCACCTGTTGATTTAAGGATTTACCCTCATTATTCGCTAATGGTGGATTAGGACATTCAGATCTCCAATGTCCCAGTTGGCCACAGTTGTGACACGGGAACTTCTTTTTGGCTTCCTCAAGACTTCCCCTTCCTTTTCCTGCAAATCTCGGTCTATTTCCTCCATTATTTCCTGGATTATTTGCCTGTTCCACAAACTGTGCTTCCTGTCTTTCTGCAACTTTCACTTGTGCCCACATTGCTTTCTCCTTCAGCTTTCTTTGTTTTGCTTCAATTTCATCACTGAAATATTTTGCATGTCTCAAAATCTCATCTACTTTTTTACTCTGCCAATCCACTGTGTGTTCACGAATTCTCTCACCAATTTCAGGTCTAAGACCATATACAAATCTGTATACAAAATGACTCAAATCCTTGTCACCCAGGTGTTCATCTCCACTAAATTGTTTAAATGCCAGTATCAGCCTTTCGTAAAAAGCATGAACTGATTCTTTTGCTTCCTGTTGTATTCGATCTATCTTAACCCAGTCTGTCTCTTTTGGAGGAACTTTACTCTTCAGGTATACCATCACCTGATCATATTTCCTCATCACTTCTGGATCTGGTGCCCCTGTTCTTGAATCTCTTGGATATTCCTCGGTAGGCCAACTCACAACTATTTTACACTCAGTCCACAAATCTGCTGGAACAATTATATCAAACAGACTATTCAGGTCAACCCACAGCACTTTTGACAATTTCACAAACCTATCTACCTGCCTATACCACTCGACGGGCTTTTCTCTCAATCGAGGGAAATCATTCGTAAATGATAAAATATCCTGTCTGGTCCATGGAACATGTACATATCCTCCTCCAGGTATTTCTCTCATGGGATAATTCTCCACTGGTTTCTCTTTTTCTCTCACTGGAAATGCTGAATAAGTTGTTCTATCCTCAGATTCCTCTCTTTTCTTATACCACCTGTCCTTCCACTTTTCAACATCACCCCATCTTCGCAGTAATGCCACCATTTCTTTAATCTGTCCTGTTCTACCAGAAGTATTCAAATTCTCAATGTCTTTCTCAGTGAAATCCATCCTGTACGTTTTCTGTAAAGCCTTTACTCTATCAATGTCAACTCCTTGCTCATTTGCTATTGCTCTTAGTCTATCATGAGTATTCCTTGCTCTCCATGTTATGCTCTTGCACATAAACATTAATTCACCATCATGATGACTCTTCAAGATTTCTGTTGGAACTGTTCCTGTCACAAGCTCTTCTAATTCTATACGTAACTTAACCACATCAATAACTTGTGAATCCTTGTCCTTTTTCTGTAAAACCTTCATCCAATCATTTAAATCGTCAACTGTTATTTCAGCAGTTTTCCTTACTGGAACCACTTTTTTCTGCGGTTCTAAAATCGGCATCCCTGAACAACTAGGTTCACTGACATCCAATAGTTCACTACATATTTCATGTCTGGTTTGTCTCAGGTCACTTCTCCCTGTCCTTTTTTCTGAATCTCCTGAAGGACCAACTGAATTTGTCGATTCATTTGCAATATATGGAATTACCAGTCCATTCTCACCTGCTCTCTGTTTGTCAAACACAGGCATAACTGGACCTATTGTTACAGGCACCGTAACAGCTTCCAGATTCTTCGTTAACTCCCTAATTTTCTCAGCCAGTTCTGTTGTCGTCTTTGCTAATTTCCTAGCATTTTCCTCACTACCTCGATTCTCTCTCTCCCTGAAAGAATTACTACCTCTTGATTCAGGTGTCATTTTTTCTTTCTCAACTGTATCTCTTATCGGAGAAACAACTGGTGTACTCTCATCTGGTTCTGTTCTATATGGAGGTGGTCTCTTGTAAATCATGTCATTTAAGACCTCATCCTCATACTCTCCATATCTTCTCATATCTGACTCAGAAGCTTTTTCTGCCGAAGGAGCAGAAGCTTCAACTGTTCTCATTGGATATAATCCCTCTGACATACAAGCATCTCGCCATCTTTTCATTCGATCATGATGTGTTTCACGATCATGTCTCCTCCCAAACATGTACCTATAATACCCTCCAGACCTTTGCTTTTCTCGGTCATGAACTTCCTCTTCCCATTCTACTAAAGCCTCGAACTGTGTTGGTCTCGGCTTCGGGTCTAAGCATAACATCTTTTCCCGTAAGTTTCTCAACACGGCCAAATTAAATGAACCATGTTCTGGAAATGCTAGAACACCATCTTCTTTAGTATACTTAACCCAATTCTGCAACCATATACAGGTATGCAGTCCATATTTCACAGCCATGAATGATGCAGGTGTTTTCGCTGGAGGTAACAACTCACCCTCTCTCGTTTTAACCTCTTTATCCTTGCTAAACCACTTTTTAACTTTTCCAAAAAAGGTCTTTTACTTTTTCTCTTCTTGGTAATACATTTTTGCAAGCGCTTATCAAACTCTCTACTCTCTCCGTATTATAAATATACAATACGAGTTTCTCAACCAATAGCAGCGCGACTCACACTAACGCACCAATCCTGGAGCGTCTACGTCACTAAACAGCTCTTCCAATCCCTGCGCGACTCACACTAACGCACCAATCCCAGCGCGAACCCTATTCTGATTCACTATCCAATCAGTGCGCGGACCTTCTGACGTCAATAGTCGCTGCAGTCTCTGTCTCCTGTCTCTGTCACTCGTCTACCCCTCCTTTACAAAACTCTCAGTAGACTTCGTGTGTCAAAACTTCTACAAAATCTATTAGTTACAACATAAAAACATCTCCATTGTCTGCTTCGCTAACCACAGAATAGTAAAAGAGAGCCTATTTCTCAAGAATCAACAACTTTCATACATCGCATAACTGTTTCCTCTAGGACTTATCCAAGGAGTCTTACAGTCAATAAATGTATATGCATTCACGCACATTCACACGAGAAAAATATAGTACACGCACACAGAATCCTGCTTCTCGAGAACAGCACAACCTGTCTCTGTACAGAATTATAACTCAACAACTAAGCAGCTTACCTCTGCCCAGTTCCTCAAACAAGCTCAGAGAATACCTATTACTCCTCCCGCGATAAGCTTTAACGGCAATCCTTACAGATCCCTGGGACTTAAGACCAGAGTTTCATAGATAACCTTCACTACGATACACACTCCTTACATACCAGAAATATCTAATAGTAACATACGACGATGTCACTGATTCCGAACCCAGACAATGTGAACGCGCAACTTCAATTGTCACACGTAATTCCTTACAATCCCGTCTTTCCCGAGAGCAGCATATACACCTTCTCTGCCCTACTACGGAACTGCTTCCACAGCTTCCAAATTCCAGAAGCACTACATATAACTCAACATTACGACTCCAACATTTAATATTAGTACATATACCAACAACATCAAAATAAATCAATAATCAATAAGCCAATATACAAGCAATCTTATCTTATCAGATCAAGACAACCATCTACAACCATCCTATGCTACCAGAGAAATTGATAGAGATCAGGGTATCAAAAATATGCCCACTACCACGGATAGAGTAATCTCACAGTTACACGCACATACATTCATCACACGCTAGGGCCCATTTCACTAACATATGCTCAAATACTCTACCAGCATAAGACCTGTGGGAAGAAAACCCTGCATCTATATCTAGGACGATAGGACCTGATTGTAGTGGTTGTCCTTATTCATACCCTATACAATCTATACAACAGTAATTAAAATGTACTCAATAATTGACAAGAAAGAATATTCAACACCATGTTTAAAAGTTATATTGCTTTATCTAAAATTAGTCAAAGTAAAATCAATCAGAAAAAATCATTTCTCATAGTTACCTATTCTAACTAAGTGTCAGAACGGGTCAGGACCAGTCTCTCGTTAAAGTCTCTCAGGACAGAGTCCTCAGCAGCGAACCTCAGCAACGCGTGAAAGCGGCCAAAAGAGTGGGGAGAGCCCTCCCTAAACTAACAGTTTTTATAATGAAAAATACAATAGAAACACACATAAAGTTGGCTGAATAAACTGTATCACCGAGCAGAACGAGAAGGAAGAAATGTAGCTTTGCTACATCTGGAAATCTCCGCTCAGGAAAAGTCACAAGGCATAAACTACGGAACAGGAACCAAGGAAATAAAACATGTAACACTTTTAATCCGATTCCTCCTCGGCCATCGAGCCACAGTTCAGAGTTTCCCTCTAAGGCTCCTTTGTCCTTTGAGAAAGCCAAGGACACTTTCACTTTTCTTGGAGTACACCCAAAGCTGCTGCCGTCCTCATGGAAAATTTCATAGAAGGACCATGGTCAGTTGTCTTCGACCTTTTTCCAGCAGGGGTCTCTCTTGCCACATCACAGAAATATTCACTCGAGGCCAGGCTCTCAAATCAGCCATCATGGATTAGGCCTCCATAGGCCACAATAGACCATCTCAATTTAAAAGAAATAAAAACAACATTAATACAACATAATGATTAAACAGTGTTAACCCCACTAATACCCTTATGTGTATGCATTTATCTAGCTTTGCGACATAAAAAGCATTAATTCTGACAGCGTTTTGTGCTAAAAAAAAATAGCACACAGCAACGTTTAAACATGAAAACTTGCACGTTATTGTAAATACATGAATAGCACACATAAGCTAACCCTTATGTAACTTTCTCTTGTGTTAGGACAAACGGGTTGATTAGTGAAACATACTTGCACAAGACAAATAATTAATTGTTAATTATTAATAAATTTAATAAAACACATAGACATGCCAGAGCTTCAAAAGCCCCAGAATTTTCTAAAAGAAAACTCTGCTCCAGCACCATCTCACTCATCCACTTGTTCCGGGGCACTCACCGGAGCTGCCTATTAGCTGCAGGAACAGAACAGGAAGGAAGAACCTGTTTCCTGTAAACAAAAGGGCAGGAGGTAAACAGCAGCTGGCAATATTTTGACAACACAGGCTGAATTGTAACCTCAAAAGACCCCGCTATTGGCAGACTTAGGGTAAAAGATGCGGGTTCTGATGCATCTTCTAAACAAGGTAGGCGGCGAAAGTGAAAGCGCCACGATCACCAGGGCCAGCGAGACCACCATCTGTTTCCAATGAACGCGAGACCGGGCGCGATAATTGGAAACACATGGCGCTGATGCTCGCTCCCGTGAACCCTAGGCCAGGACAGAAATAAGGCGGGACATGCACCTGCCTTGGGCCAATTGCATTCTGTCTTTCTTAGAAAGACACATGCAAAGGCCAATTGCAGGTTAAGCACACGCACAAGCATGTGTTCAGCGTTGAAAAGCCCTTACTAAATGCCTCGGAGAGCAGCACATGCGCGCTGGTTCAGCGAGACCTAAAAAGCAAGCAAGTGACAGAGTCAACCAATGATGAGAAGTGGATGGGGTCTGAACCCACTGCAAGCTGACAATAGATCTTTTGGCAAGCAGACAGATGGAGCTGGCTGGTAGGTGAAACACTCTTCAAGGAACAGTTTCACGCATGCTCTTTCAGTGCATGCTAAACAGACTAATAAAACCAGATTTGGAAGAGAAGGGCGTAGAGATTTATCAATCAATAACTCAAAAGCGGAATAAATATGAGGTAAACTTAGACGTCGACCAGGCCTAATCTTGCAAGGCAACCGCTGAGGAAAGCCTCCAGTCAAGTTAGTGTTATACACGCCTCGGCTGCAAGAAAATGTTAGGCCATAACTTTCCTGCAAGCTACCTGACAATCATTGGGTTGCATTAATGCAAAAGAAAAACGCATGCAAAGAAATGACGTATCCGATCAAAAAAAAAAAGTTACTGGTAGAATTGAGAACGTGATTCACAAGACCAAAGTTTACTCCTAATAGTGCTTACACCCATCATTGATGAGCAATATGTTCTGGAATAAACCCTGTCCGATAAACAGAAGTGAAAATCGCACACAGAGGTTCAAGCATAGCTTGTGCTTTTTTAGATGAAAAGATCATGCGGCATAGCCCATGGTGATTCACACTAGCAAAGGAGGTAAGTCCAATGCAGGGTTGACGTTCTGAAGCACAAGATCAGCTACTGTACGCGCTTGTAAGTACTTTTGCTTCAGCCCGCACAAAACAGGAATGCTAACCTTTCATATGTGATTCACGAACTTGTTTCTGTTCTTTGTTTACTGCATTAATAACTTTTCCACACTGGCAAAGAGAAAAAAAGCTATTTTTTTCAATTGTTTATCCCCTTTTAAGGAACATTTAACAAAATAATCCACTTGATTTGTCTCTGCCTGTCCAGCTTGCCTGCAGCAGGGCCTGTAGCTAGAACACTTATTTTTTTTAATCCTCAGCATTGTACTCGAGTAATGCAATAGAACGCATTTAAATTAGCAAAACGGGTAGAATGTGCAGAGGTGGAGTAACCCGTGGAATAAATCAGTCACATTTCCTTGAACCTCTCTGCTTCGTTCCCAAAGAGCATACTCCAACAAATATGTTCCGATCTATTATTTGCAGTCGCCTTCAAGTGTTTTCCATCAGAAAGACTGAATAGAGACAATGATCCATGAAGGTGTTAAATCCGTGGACTCCGTTCCATTTTGTAGTCCGCACTCATGCAGGTGTGCCCAGTGAGGAGACGAGGACAAGACTGAACCTGGTGAACAAAAGAGAGCCCCCCCGTCCTCTGTGTTAGGATTGGGGACTAGAGGCAGACAGTAGTACCAGTGGTTGGAAGGTTCAGATGGCTGCAGCCAGCTGTGCCTTTCAGAGTCCGATGATCTTTCTACAGGCTCCAAAGGCCCTTGGGGGATCAGCATGGTCAATCATCTACACAGCCCAGGTCTGAAGAAAAGAGGCAGAAGTTGTTGAAATGTTACTAGCAGCCTGCTTAAATGGGCTTCCATTCTGCAGTTCTTCAGTATGATTCTGGAACAAACCAGCAAGAACATATTTCTTTTGATTTTTAAAGTGTGAATTGACAGCTTTACTCACAAGACGAGTAATTGTCATTTGCGGGTATTTTTGTTTATGACTGTAGAGTGGCTTATGGAGGGCATTATCGTCAGCTCATCTCTCCTGGTAGCAGTTGAGATAACAAGCATTGGTAATGCATCGGTTTCGCGTTTGTAATAAATAAAGAGTTGTTGTCATCACTTGTCCTCCGACAGAAGGAAAGAGCACCCTGACAAATTACACGGGAGTGGAGCAGATGTGGCGCAGCGCCTAGAGCTACTGACTCGAGAGCTGGGGATCCGGGTTCGAGTTTTGGTGGCACCATGCAACATCCTGTGATTCTATGTAATCACTTAATCTCTCTGGGTGATAAATTGTTATATAAATATGCTGCAAGAGTAAAAGGCAAAATTATGAAAATATAGTTCCACTAAAGCCAATGTTAACAGTATTTCTGCGGTGGGAAACTGATAAGAGAAGCAGACTAAGAACAAGCATTGGTACATGCGGGAAAATATGCAACAGCCAATAGAAATAAAGGAAAGGTAAACGGCACACACAGGAACCAATGAGAAGCAAGGAAAGAGAGGAGGCGGGATGTAAGTCCCTTTTAAGTTTATATTAAAAACAATAGGTTTCTCAAGCACAGTGCAATCTCTGTGTAGGCAAAACCTGAAAAGACAGCTTCACAGCTGTTAATTGCTTGAGCAGTTCTGCATATACATAAATCTTTCCCTTTCTGTGCTATTGTTACACTGTATTGTGTTTTTTTCCTTTGAACTAAACCAGACGTAAAGAAGAATGGATAAAGATCAGTTGCCTTAACAAGTGAAAGACAATATCAGACCACAGGAGGTAGCCCATAAACCACAGTGAGACTGGGGCTGTACATTATATCAAACAACAATGTCTCAATGTTGAATTCATTGTGAGGACAAGTTATGCAAAAGCAAACCATTAAATAGAGAACTTATTAGAGGAATAAATCCACATAGGAAAGACACAGGGAGACGGAGAGTGTAGAGATACATATATTTAAGAATACTCAACACATGATGGACATATTACGTCATATGTACAGATCATATGGACAAGAAGCACTGCGTGACATTTACTGGCAATGTAACCAACAAAATACTGTGCACAAGTGCTCGTGAAAATTGTGACGGCGCAAGTGACACATGAAGTGGTATATACAGCGGTGAACAAGGGGGCGCAACAGAGAGAACAATGGTACATTAAATGTGGCAGATTTTGGGCATCCAAACAATTAATGTTAGAGGTTTACAAGGAACAATAGATCGAATGCCCGTGGCCAAAAGGGGGCGCCAAAAATAACGCTGTTGAAGTCGACGGCGTTTCGGCCTGTAGAGATCTAGGCCATCATCAGGACTGGTTACATATACTTGGGGCAGTGTTGAAGACAACCGGAAGGCAGACTCGACCAGTGGGACACGGCCTCGGGGAAGTATAAGAGGTCCAGGGAATCACACGCCACTGATTCCCTGGGGCTGATTAATTCGCCTTCCAACCATTACCTATTGACTGGGTTCCACGCCCCCAATCAACTTAGTTATACAATTCACGGACCTCTTATACTTCCCCGAGGCCGTGTCCCACTGGTCGAGTCTGCCTTCCGGTTGTCTTCAACACTGCCCCAAGTATATGTAACCAGTCCTGATGATGGCCTAGATCTCTACAGGCCGAAACGCCGTCGACTTCAACAGCGTTATTTTTGGCGCCCCCTTTTGGCCACGGGCATTCGATCTATTGTTCCTTGTAAACCTCTAACATTAATTGTTTGGATGCCCAAAATCTGCCACATTTAATGTACCATTGTTCTCTCTGTTGCGCCCCCTTGTTCACCGCTGTATATACCACTTCATGTGTCACTTGCGCCGTCACAATTTTCACGAGCACTTATGCACAGTATTTTGTTGGTTACATTGCCAGTAAATGTCACGCAGTGCTTCTTGTCCATATGATCTGTACATATGACGTAATATGTCCATCATGTGTTGAGTATTCTTAAATATATGTATTTCTACACTTTCCGTCTCCCTGTGTCTTTCCTATGTGGATTTATTCCTCTAATAAGTTCTCTATTTAATGGTTTGCTTTTGCATAACTTGTCCTCACAATGAATTCCACATTGAGACATTGTTGTTTAACAAGTGAAAGAGCAAGAGGGCGTTGTAGGGTGAATGCACAGGAGGGGCACTGCAACATTTAGGGCTGCATGGGAGAAGTACACAAGGAATAGAGCAACTTGGAGCGTGTGGGGGTGGAGGGTCATTTTGCGATAGGAGGAAACATTGCTTTTCCATCTTTTTCCAATGTTAAGACTCTAATTTTGGAGGCAGCCGAATTCTATTCTAGTTGGGCTACTTTAGTGGAAAGGTCTCCAACGTTCATGCTAACTGCTTTCACTTCTGTCAATGCTCCCTTTTCTGTGATAAGTAGTTGTGTAGCGCAGCGATCAAGCGCAGCCTCATTTGTTCACTTTGGCTCAGATCAGACGTCTCTGTATTATCTTGCAGCATATCATTTGGAGTTTTACTTTTGGGAGCTGTTTTTGAACAAGTCCACCTTCTGTCTTTTTTCTCCCCAGCCATGTCTTTGTGCCTCCCGGTCACTAGCGCATGAAATACAAAAAGACCTACTCACCTTTGTCAGGGAGGTTCTCGAAACTGTGATCGTCAGGATCCATGTTGTCTGCCTTGCGATGGATACCTCCCTCCTTGTTAGGCTGGTGGTGCCAGCAGCAGCTCCTCCGCAATGGCAGAGGAGCATCGCTCCACTGGCTCAGCCAGCAGCTGAAATATTTTGTTTTATTGTTCGGCTGCTGGCTGAGCCAGTGTGTGTGGAGATTGGTGGAACCAGCCCAAGAGAGGGGGTGGAGTGATGTGCTCTACTAACTGTGCCTGTCTGATGGCCAGCCATCTTAGGCCGGCCAAACAAACATGCACAGTTATGTTTCTCGAACCCGACTGTATTGTCCAGCCGGGGTTGGAGAAACAGACTCCCTGTCCTGAGCAGAGCGTCAAACTAGCCCGCTCAGGCTAATCCCTGCGCTGCTCTTATAATATGATAGCTGTGTGGGAATTGCACGGGCAGTCTGCTGCTGTCCCAGTGGCTGCTGGGACCTGGAAGCAGAGGAGCTCCAAGGCGGCAGAAGCAGCATGAGGTAAGATTTCCTTTATTTTTTTTTTATCTTCCCCGCGCGACCCCTCCACCCACCTCACCAATGTTAATATGCATCAGCCGCCACTGGGCACCTCTATGGCATGTCGCCTCTTGTTTTGTGCCATATATTCCCCTCCCGCCCGTGGGCCTGAGGCAGGCCCAGATTGAGCCACCCCAACTCTTCTGAACACCTCCTGCTATTCTCGTCCATCACACCGATCTTGCTAAGTGGTGCAGTCCTGGACAGAACAAGTGGCCTTCTTTGCTGTCTCAGCATTGATATAGGAAGGCAAGGTCTCCATTCCTCTTAACACCTAAACCAATCTCCGCTCCTTTGCTTCAGCAACTGTTCACCCGTCCCATTAGACTCGCAGTGGCTCCTTGGTGGATGATAAGTGCAAAAACGAAACTGCTTTGGGTGGGGGAGGGGCTTGGGGGAAAAACATTGGAGCCACCTAAGCCCTTGGCTGTCCACCTCACCTCCCCAGGTTCTTGGCTGAATATTTTTGCCAGGGCTGATTTTGGGTCACAATCCAACAGGCACTGATCTTGGGACTTGAAATTTTGTATTTACCATTAGAAAAACAAGCGCAGTTGGCTAAAGGGTCAGCACTGGCTCAGGGTGTTGCAAATGACATGGAGACATCTGGCAGCTGTGTGCCACTGCGGATATTCTGTCACCATGCTCTGTGACATGGCAGTGAACCGTGGGACTGAGCTGATGGGGACTGTAAAGAAACAGTTCCTTCTGGTTGAAAAATAAACACTTAGATATGATTCACTCAGGACTGGAGTGGTTTAAAAAAACAAATGGTCCCGCCTGCCTTGTTGGAAAGTCTTAGGCTTAGACTCCCTAATGTTATTGAGTAAGATATGGCTGCCAATACTACTGCCACCCCCACCATTACTGTCGCCACCAACTTTACTAACACTGCAACTACCAAAACTAAATGTATGGTTTTTATGACCTGACACCTGAATGTACAGGTATAAGCAAATGCAGCTTCGATGTGTTAGCTTATTAAAACCAGATATATTGGCTTTGTCAATGTTAATTATACCTTATTTTCTATGAACATTAAAAACCTACATCATTCCATCCCTTTTCACTTTTTTCTTCATCCTTCACATTCCCCCTTTACGTTTCTCCTTCACTTCCTTTATTTTCCTCATCCCTTCCTTCCTGCCTTTATTTAGTGTAATATATTCTTTATTCCTTCTTCCATCCCGTATTTTCACCCACATGTTTGCTGTCACACATTCATACGTGCTTTTTTCTTACATGTAGATGTGATACTTGTGTTTATTTTTTCCAATAACGTCCCCAAGCCTTTCGCTGTTGATGTCTCTCGATTCCTCGTTGCCTAGTGGAACTTGTTGTCTTCATTTATATATCGTACTTGTCATGCTTGTACTGCACTTGTTTCACAGTTTGTTCTATTTTGATTGAATTTAATGTTGATGTTTTCTCTTTGTGGAAGCAAGGAAGGCTGATGAACATAAGGTTTTATTTTTACTTTTGTTTGTTTTTCAGATCAGAGAACAGAACGTTGTAGTGGACGAACTTTCCAGTTTAAAGACAGGCCGTGTAAGATAACTCTACATTAATGTATACAAAAGGGTTCTGTTTTTTGTGACATTAAAGGAGATGTCTTACAGCTGACAGGTGTCCTGCTGCTCTGTTCACAAATTGGAAGAGGATACCGGGGTAAATGCCAGCTGCCCAAGCGCCTGACGTTTTTTGTTTTTCAGGAAGAAAAAAATCCCTGATGGATAGCAAGGCATGATACACTCCAATGGAGCAAAAATACTTATGATACAGGAGTATGACAAAACAATGTTTAGTACGCGGATTAGCTTTTTGAAAGTCTCATTAAATATCGAGGTGAATGGCCTGTAGATAACAAGGATGCCACAACGTTTGATGGAAAGCCTCGTCGCAGTTCCACAAGGTAGTGCTGTCCTTGATTCAATGATCCTGACCCTTGAGCAGTTCCAGTCAAAATGACCTGGGCCATGCTGTTCCTCTTCTTTTTTTTAATTGATTTCTTTTGCCAGACATTATGTCTCCAATTTACTTCCCACTAGTCATGTCCAATTAACACTACTCAAATTTTGGACAACTCGCTTTTGGCATGATAGTTGATCTCTAACCAATGGACTATCTCCCTTTGCATTGTCTGGCTTGACAGTGCAGCTGTCGTCCGACTATTATGTGAGAATCACCAGGAGAAGGGCTTTGGCTCCACCCACAGGTTTGGAGCCAGGAGTACGTTTTGATAGGGCAGAAGTTGTATGCTTCCGCAAAAAAGTGTCTGCTCTCCACACAGCTGTGTGTTTATTTATCCAAATAGCTGAATTTGAACTTTCAGGGACACACATATGGCATTGTATTGCTATTAAAGTACCTTACATTACTAGATCATTTATGGTGATTTTCTCTGGCAGCAGCACAGATGGAAGGGTGGCAGTCATTAGCCTACATGTATTTTTAGATCTGGCTTGACAGGGGAACTGTCACCTGACCTTTTAACCTACACCAATATTATTCAAAAGTTCTCTGCTTCCACAGAAACATAGCCATTACCATGCTATCTACTTGTAATGCTTCACATTGCCATACAACATTCCTTTAAAGCCAAACTTGTTGGCGTTGTCAATGCTTGTTTGCATACTTTGCCTCTGGTCCTTCCTACTCTGGTGTCTGAGATCGGGGTAGACGGTGTGAACAGATGACAAGCCATCAGTGAGAAATGTTCATGAATAGTGGGGATTTCTGAGCATCCGAAAGGACAATGCACTGAACTGTTTGTTGAATACCTGATACTTAAAACTCCGAAACCAAGGGGCAGCTCAGCACTTTTTTCAGTTGAAATGCTTTACAAATATCCAGTGCTGCCACCTAGGCCCGAGCTTCCCCTTAGGCCAGTCATCGCACGCATCTTTAATTACAGTGATACTATCCTCTGGGCAAGTAGAAGGGTTGGTCCTTTGGGAGGGGAGGGTGCTAAGATCATGATGATCCTAGAGTTTTACATTTGAAGTGAGAACTTCGGAAAAGAGAGCTCAAGCTCATGATGTTCATCCTGCCACGCCTAAGAGTAATATTGGAAAGGAGATGGGGTATCCAGTACAGGTTATGGTAATGACTTAAAGGATAGACGGAGATAAGGAAAAGAAAATGGTGAAAAATAGTCTGGAACAGAGGAGTAAACCCTGAAATGGGGAAGGTTGATCGTGGTAGGCTCCAAGATCAGCTCCATCAAGAAGGAATGTACTCAATGGACAGGACAAGGAACTGCTGCCAGGAAAATGGATCAAACAGACTAGGGACCAGTGACGGGTCAGAATGAAACAGAAGATGCATCTGATTGCCGCGAGGAACAATTAAACTGAGATCATAGGGGCTACTACTGCAAGGTATGGAGATGGAGAAAACGAGAAGGCAGCTAGTGACAAGACTCATATATGTACTGTGACCGAGGAGCATCCCACCTAATAATTGAGCTGATTTTACCTGATGGTGTCATGAGGAGATGGTGTCTGGGCTATGCTGACATCCACGTATGGTTACCGTCCTTAAGGCGAGGCCTTGATCTTGGTTAGTGAGAGGCAGAAAGCGATCAAAGCAGAAGGTATATTACCTGCGGTACCCTTTGAAAAGAGTGGCACAGTATAGTTAACTTACTGTTGGTGAGACCAGCTTCTTGTGCAGTGAGGAGCAGGTGGTTGTATGCCTGTTGCATAAGGTGATGGGATGGAGCGAGTGAAAGCTACGGGTGTTTTTAATTTTCAAGAGGCAAGGTCGGTGATATAGGTGAAAGCAGTGATTACACAGAAAATAGGCAGTTGCATTCATGATGGGCCCATGCAGATACTACCCCAGGATTCAAGGGTGTAACGATTTTCCTTAAAAAAATCTTTTTAGCTTGTCCTGAAGATTGTCTAGTTGGACCCAGAGCTGCAGTGCTGGATGGTATGGCTGGGTGAATTTGGAGAAAAGTTGGGGTGTTTATCCTTGTAATTTGCCTCTGATGCAACAAATGTATACACTAGGAAGGGTGTTCCAAGCTTCTACTCACCCTCCTAGGGGCTGCACTAACTATAGGAGGTGGATGTCAATTTAGTAATGAACACTAGATGAGATAAGTTATCAGTTGGCCAGATATGGGGATAGCAAAACTGAGAGCGTTTACTTTGACACTGGAACTCTGTTTTATGAGGAGATAATCTTAAGGAGCTACTAGTCTCCGTGCTATTCAATATAGAGTTAGGCGCCTTGGGCGGTACTAGACTCCAGTTCCAATGTCAAAGCAAACTCTCTCAATTTCGTTAACACCCACCTTCCCAACTGACGACTTACTCCATCAAATGTACCCTGCGCCCCAGAGTAATACTACTGCCTAACAATTAGACATTTGTATTATCACTCTGGGGCATAGGGTGCATTCTTAAGGTTAGCATATGTATGTACCGCACATGGCGCATGTCTCTAGATTGAATAGCATGGAATTCATGGCAGGCGGTATCTCATACCAGTCAGCAATTGTAACCACCTTTTAGTCTAGTCTAAATAGTGGAAAACAATGAATAGAATTGAAACCTGTGGGACCTGCAGGATAAAGATGTGATGACCTAATTTAAAGAAATGATAAAACCTTAGTGTGAGGCCCGGTTAAGTTAGAGGTCACGTTATGGGAGGCAATAAAGACGTTCGTGAGGGTGCAGATCTTTTCAAAGGTGACATTAGGAGGCAAGCAATAGACAGGCGGTTAGTAGCATCACTCCCTAAAGATAAGACCAATGCTGGTTAAGTGGAAGAAACTTAAGACAAAATTGGAGCGATGTGAAGGCCCACTGTATATTGATTTAGCACATGCTTTATGAGGTGGGAACCTCAGCCACTTACTCACCTGAGTTTTTAAATGGCAATGTGGAAAATATTCATGTGCTTGGGATTCGCCACGGCAAATCATATGTATAAGCGATGTAAATTTTATAATGTGGTCATATCACTTTTAACTAATTTTTATCTATTTTATTAATTATCTCTTAGCTGGGTAGAAAAATATTGCTGCAAGACTGATTAATACATTTATAGTATAAAGCACCAAGATTAAATTGTGAATTTCAGTGCAATGTATAAATCGAAGTTCATTGCGACGGGGCTTTTATGGGTCCGTTAAATCGTTAATTTTTGCTAATTTTTAAAAGAACGTTTATTCTTCTTTTATATGTTCACTTTTATGATCTATGTTCATTAATTAGATCGAATTAAGTTGATTGGATTGGAGGTGGGAAACAAGGCAGACACGTTATTGGCTTAGGTTAGGAGAAGAATGCTCTATGTGACTATGGCGTTCAAATGCAAACAGGACAGATTAATGACTGATGACATAGGGATTGTACAGACATTTGTGATGCAGGTCAGACCGAAATGGAAAACTCGCTCGAGTGACTAGAAGTCACTAAAAGCCATTGCTGGGAAATTGCAGACTCCGAAAATAGACTTGGATGGCAGAGCAAGGTTTGAAGAAGATATATCCATTGAGGAAGTAGTGGCAACAAATAGACAATTGAGCCAGGGTAAAACTCAAAGGTCCAAAGGTTTGTTACGGGGATTGCCCCTTAGCCTGTCTGAGCCTTTTCTGTGTATGTTTCAGATAACCAGATGGGAGAGTTTTCCCCGCAATTCTCGAAACCGCTTTATAGCAGTGATGCATACGAGGGGAGCTGCATGGGGATTGCTTCTCATACAGGCGTTTGCAGCAGTTACTTGGCACGGAGCTGAAAATCCCCCACATATCATTGTCAAATAGGCTTGTGGCCTAGCTGATAAGCGGGAAGCCTGAATGATCTGGACCAAACAGATGAGCAAGACTAAATCTAAGACCATGGCAAGACTGTATTACAATAGCCAGGTGGGTTGCAGAGCCATCCATAGTAGTCTCCTTAGACAATAAAAAGATCTGCGCCATTAATTGATCTTTCTAGCTGGAGGTGTTGGGGGAGGATAGGGTTTGGCCCCAGCTACTGATTTTGGGGTTGGCTCTTATTCACAGCCCTGTTAGAGTTGGTGATGGTTAACAGGATAATGTCAAAATCATTTCGATTGGGGAGCGGCAAGAGACAGGACTGCCACGGTCTCCAATACTCGGTCATGACCATCAAGCTGCTGGTGTGCTAGATATGTGAAGACCCAAAAATGAAAGACCCAGGTGGCAAGAAACAGAAGACCACATATTTATGTATGCTACCTACTCTTATACCTCACAGACCCAAAGATCTCATGGTGTACATTAATGGACACCCTCAAAATATATGAACGATATCTGGAGTTCAGGGTGAACTGGTAACGTCCATACCTTTCTCCCTCACCAGATGGACGCTGCTGGAGAGGTACCTTAGACCATTACGGGTGGTGAATAGAGGCTTCCAAGATTTGGACATTTATGTGGCTAAGCAGGTGTCTCCAACAGGTCGATCCCGAGTCCTGCCAGGAGGTGGAATGTGACTGAGAGCATGCAGCTCACCCTCTTCTTAAACGATCCCGTGCTGCTGCCCTGGAAGAAGCCTGATCATAAGTAAATATCTCAGATCAGAGCACGTAGCTTGTAAACCTTCACCCTGATAAATATTGCCTCTATGAACCTTTATTTTATTAAACTCAATGTAAAATATTCAGAGGATTATTCTGCTGTATTAAAGATGCATTTTTCAAAGTTGCACTTCACTGATATTTTCTCTTCCATTCTTTCTTGATGATCTCCCCTCCTGTTCTTCCTCCACTATCTCTCCTTGCTCCTTCTGCATTTACCCTTTCGTCCTCTCCTTTTTGCTGTTTATTTTCCTCTTTTTATTTTTGCCTTTCTTCTCTATCCTCTTTGCTCACTCTATTTTCTGCCTCTGTTGTTGCTTCCCCTTTCCTTGTTTCTTTCCTCACTCTTTCATATCTTCTATCCTTTGTTCCTTTCTTGCTTTATCACTTTTTCTTCTCTCCTGTGTTCATGTTTTGCTTCCTTTCTCTCATACTCCCTTCCCTTTTCGTTGTCTCCATCTCAGTCTTTCCTTCGCTTTTCAGTCCATCTTTCGTTTCCCTCTGCTTCATTCATCCTTTCCTTTCCATCTTTCCTTTCTTGGTTCATTCTGCCCTTTTACCTTTCACTGTATTCTTCGTTCATTTTTGTTTCTTCTCTACTTGATTCTTTTGCCCCTCTTTCTTTTTCTCCTTCTTCTTTACCTTCTCTCCTTCCACTATACGTTTTATTCCTTTCCACATGTCCTTACGCTCCATCCTTTCCCATTTACTTATTTTCTTCCTTTCTCTGCTCTTTTCTCCATGTTTTGTTTTTTCTTCCTTCTTCTTCTTTGTTCCTTCCTCCGTTCTTCTCCTTTCTCAAATTCTCATTTTCTTCCTTTAGCTTTTCTTGTGTCCTTTCTCTTTTTCTTTCGTTATCCCTCTGTTCTTTTTGTATCTTCTCTCCTTCCTCTCTTCACTGATTGATACCTCTCTCTGCCTTAAATATTGTGCCATCAGCGAATAATAATAGTAAATCCCTAAACACCGCACACTGACTATCGTCTACTACCAGTAGCGTCTTTAGAAGTGCGTTCAAAATTAATGCTATCCTCATTCTGTGTTGTAGACGAACTGATCTCGGGAACACTCAGCTTGGATCACATGATGTGAGAAAGTGGCTCTGTATATACTGTCCCCAAATAGGTACAGGGTGTACAGAGTTCACAGTCCCCAGAGGTTTGGCAAAGGCTAAAGTTAGATATAACCTTACTCTCTAAAGTGGTAGCTTGGTCAAGAAGTATGGCAGTATCAGAGGACAGTGTAAAGCATTTGTTGTACACACTCAGTCAGCAAATGGTCTCACACACTCAATAACTGAACTCTAGGCCAATGGTTTATATATAAAAAATATGCTTGTTTTATTTTAGAACCAACAATAGGTATTAAAATATACTTTCTCAGAATGAGATGCTTTATATAAATACTTTTGCAATATGCAATTGACTTTTGTAAACAGTTACAAGTGGTTGCAATAGGCAACACAATTTTAAACACAATAATGCATTGAGTTCAATGGAAGTTTCAAGTTATTTGCAACAGATTACTTTTAGGATTACTTTTGGAATTCCAGGACTGGACCCTAGATTCAGTCCTAGGTCAGTACTTAGATTCAAGTGATAACAGTTGACTTAACTACTGTGATGATTTTTAGACAATATTTTGCTGTTTTAAAAGTTGACACTTCGAAAATATTTAATAGAAAATAGTCAATGATTCCCTATGGAAGAAACTTCAAGTTGCAGGTATAGTATGTTCTCGTTACTTTTGTAATCCAGTACTGGGTACCTCGACTCAGTACTGGGACCTTTATTCAAAACAGGTAAGCAATTACATTTTCAGAAGTTATACGATTTTTAAAGAATATTTAAAGTTTGCAGAAATTGACACTTAGAAGAAATTTCACAGAAAAAGAGTCAATGATTTCCTATGGGAGAAAATTGGGTTACTGGTAAGTACAGTTGTAAGTATTTTTCAGAGTCAGTGCTGGGCACCAAGATCCAGCACTGGGAGCTCACCTAAGAGCAGGTGAGTATTTTCGTTTTCGTTACTCGGCTGATTTTTGGTGAATATTTTAAGATTTGAAAAGTCTAGTCAAGAAATTTCAGGAAAAAGCCAGTCATTGTTACCCTATGAAGAAAATTGAGTTATCGGTTTAAAGGTAAGTACTCGACTGGCAGAGTAGAGGTTCTGGGCATAGACTCAGGGGTCCCCCAGGGTCAGGAAGGTACAGTTGGTTCACCCTCAGCGGCACTAGGGCGGACGGGTGCAGAGAGAGTTAGGTCCAGTGTTATCCTCTGAGGGATAGGGGGGCCTTGGTTGGTGGCTGCTGACTAGCAGGCCACGCGGCTGTGGGAGCTGGGCTCCTTGTCACTTACTCAGGGCAAGTGGGGAAGTAGGTAGATGTAGAGGTTGCACTGCCAGGGCCACTCGGGTGGCTGGGTGCAGGGTGCTTTTGAGCCTTCGGGCGCTTAAGAGCCTTCGGGCGCTTAATTGATTTCAATGGGAAATCTCCGGTTTAGAAAAAGACTGCAAGCTCGGGGACGAGGATTCTTCAGGTGCCACCACCACTCGAGAGGTAAGTTAGGTAGTTGGAGGATTGGTAGGTACCCCGGAATTGGGCACAGGGGCCCGCGGGGCGCCGGGGTGCCTTTTGGTGTCGGGAAATCTAACCCTCTGTTGATCGCGGTTGGGGGGCACCTTGTTCTGAGGCTGCAGGCTTCTTCAGGTGTGTCGAGGGAGGTCCTTGGGTGCCGGACTCGGGGTCACAGTCGCCGTGGGGTCGTCCTCGTGGTCTTTGTTCACTCCGGCACAGGCCAGGCTTGGCTGGTGCAGAGTGTGCTGGGTTCGCGGTTCCGGGCTGCTTCCAGGGACTTGAAGTAGATTTTGAGTAGAGCCTCTACTCATGGGAGTCCCAGGGGCTTAGAGTCAAAAGGTAGCCAGGTCCTCCGGGGTTTGTGAGGTTGCTGGCCACAAGAGATGCGGGGTTGGAGCAGGAGCAGGTTCTAGGGTCGCCAGGTCAGTAGGGCTGGGGCCAAAGCAGTTTGTGTCTTCCTCTTCTTAGCAGCTGCAGGGCAGGTCTTCTTTCTTCTAGCTCTTCTTCGGATTTTGGAATCTGGAATCTGGGGAAGGGAGGTTCAGGGTGCCCCTAAATACTAGATGTAGGGGCGTTTCAGGTAGGTGAATGAAGGGCAGGGTCCAATGGGTCCCTGTCCTGGGGTGGGTACACCCCCTATCCTGCCTCTCTCCTGTGGGAGGGGGGCAGTAGCCTAGTCCTGATAGGGTAGGGCTTCCCATCTTCAAGATGGCGAGAGCCCGGAGATGTGCTTCACCTCGCCTCCCCCACCTGAGGGGTGGGGTTGTCAGGCAGGCACATCCCCTGTCCTTATTTGGGGTTTCCGGCCAAGCTTCCCACCAGAGTGGGGGGGTTGCAGTGGCCTGGGGAAGCTCACAGAGGCGGCATGCCTTTGAAGCTTCCCCCTGCCCATCCTGGGGGAGGAGATTTAGCACCTCGCCCAGGATGTGCATTCTTGCAGGTCCAGGAGAGCAGGGGCTCTCCTACCCAGGGGTCCAGCAACATGTCTGCTGTGTGGCAGCCTCAGAACAGACGTGGATTGTAGGTTAGGTTTTATGGGGTGCTTGGTACATTAAATTCCACACTGGCATCAGTGCAGGTTTAATGTGCTGAGAAGTTTGATACCAAACTTCTCAGTCTTCAGTGTTGCCATTATGGTGCTGTGGAGTTCGTGTTTGACGAGCTCTCAGCACCATGTACTCTTAAATGGCAGCACTGCACTTACAGTGCCCAGGAATGGACCTGGGTACTTTAGGGGCACAGGGCTCCTGCTCCTGTGCCCACACCATTGGCATAGGGCACCCAGCTAGAGTGGTGGCTGATATATGCCATGGCAGTGTAGGTGATGGGCATGGCACACAGGGATGTGTGCCATGTCGACTCTTTGTTTTGTCTTGCACCCAGACACCCAGCCTGCACGGGCAGTGTGTGTGTGTAAGGGTACAGGGCCTCTAAGGGTGGCACAATGAGTGCTGCAGTCCTTAGAGGCCTTCCCTGGTCACAAGGCCCTGGGTACCTAGGGTACCATTTACCAGGGGCTGACATGTGGCCAGGGTTTGCCAAATTGGATTTTGTGTTTTTAGGGAAGGAACATAGGCCCTGGGTACCTGATTGGCAGGAGTCCAGGGCACACTCAGTCAAAGTACATTCAGCAATTCAGCAAAAAGTGGGGGTACACCATGCAAGAAAGATGGCACTTACTCACACATGATGCCTGTCCTCGTCTCCCTCCAGTGGCTTTCCATTGATGCTAGATGCATTTATAAATCAGCAAGCAACACGTCATATGACCTTAACCACTAACTCCCTTCATTACCTGGCAGAACAAAATGCAGTTTCTTGAAGTCATACGTCACTCCATCATATTGAAACACTACTGTTGAAAACCTCCTGCTCTAAGCAGGTGGTAAGTATGAGGTCAGGTACTGGATGAGGGCGAAGCGAAGGGTTGTGAAAAAGAAGATTGGGGGGGGGGGGGCATAACAAATACCTCCACTTGAAACAGCACAAATCTTCGTCAGGGACGGGAACAGAGACGCAAGTGATTTTATTGGGCGGAAATCCAAGTGCAGGTACACAGGCCCACTTATGATTAGGAGAAGTAAAATTCTGTAGGGAAGTGCTGCTCCGTCCAACTCGTAATCTTGTATGATCTCTGCGTAGAGGGCTCTGACGCTTTATAGGCATGGTTGACAGTAATGAAAGAATGCAAAATAAAATAATAGTAGATGGGGCTTAGCTGCTTTCAGTTGCTATCTAACTCTAAACCGAGTAGATGAGGTCTACGATCAGGTCCTATTTTAGGGACAGAGCTGGTGTTTAGGGTAGTGCATCTGGCGTTCGCTGCTAAAATGGGCTGAGGGACTTGCTACTGTGGAGTACTTTTAGCCTTGTGGTCTCAAGGTTTGAGACAAGACTTAGAGGCCAAAAAGTCTCAATGACTTAAAACGCCTTGTATTATGAGAGGTATGAAACAATAAATAAATCTTGAGACACTATTTCAGAGCTGAATAGAACATTCTGATCATTACCTGCCTCTCCTCTCTCCAGGCCTTTCTTCTGTTAATCTCCATATTTCCGATTAGAATTGAATATGGCTGGAGACTTTCTCAGCCAATCAAACAAGATTGGTGAGGTTTTCTGATAGTGAAATTTAGGTCTTCAAGGATGTCTATTTCTTCTTTAAAAACGACAAAAGTCATAGAAAATTACATGCTTATGATAAGACATAAGTTAATTTCAAAGTCAATTTTTATTATCTAACCAGCCATTTTTATCTCTTTGCAGAAAGTTTATACCCAGCAGCCCAACAGCAACATATTTTTTCTTGCCAATAGGACCGCAACTCTGAGTGAATGCAAAAGTAAGTTTATTATTTAAGCATTAAGTTTGGCAGACTGTTAGGACACACATTATTCACTTCGTTTAAATGTAGCATGTTTTAAACTAACATTTAGATTAGCATTATGGACCATAGTTTTAAAATTACATATATAGTGACAAAAGATTGATAAGGCTATTCCTGCAACTTATGTGCGGAACCGAATATATATCTTAACTAGCGGAAGTAAAGGCTGATTTAGATGACTGGTTGTTTTTCTCTCTCCTATAGAAACATTAGATAATCTAAAGGCTGCACACCAGAAAAAAGAAGACGCGGAGAGGACCAACACCAAATAATGACAATACTTTTGTGTTTGTAAGTTTGAATTAGCAATGTGTGGAATTTGTTGCATCATAGACTTGTCACTTCAGCATGACTTTAAAAATCTTCTGACAGAATCGGCAACTAGACACCTCAAAAGAAGAGGGCCCAGCTGCAGCCATCACTTGACAAAGAATGTGTCCAGCCATGGATACCACTGCTTGTTCTCTGGGCATGTTCTTCATTTGAGAGGACAACTGACTAAACAGCCTGTACAAGATGACAATGACAACGTTTTCCTTTGGAATGGGGAGGTGTTTGGAGGTGTTAACGTGGGAGACATGGATAATGACACTCAAATTATGTTTCATCATCTTACCTCCTGCAATAGTGAGTCTGATATTCTGACACTCCTCTCCTCTGTTCGTGGTCCATGGTCTTTTATTTATTATCAGGCATCCATCCATAGCTTGTGGTTTGGCAGAGATTTTATGGGTCGTCGTAGTCTGCTGTGGCAATTCAGTGATAACCTAAAAGAAGCCATTTGTCTCACCTCTGTAAAAGCACTATGTTCCGAATTTGAAAATCAATGGAAGGAGGTTCCTGCCTCTGGAATATTCCGAGTTGATCTTACGGAAAGTGTGTCTTCAAAAGCTGTTACTTTATACTGGTATCCATGGAGATTGAAGTATGCAGAGTATTTGACAAAAGAGAATTTGACAAAAGAGATGATTTTCAGAGATGATTTATCTACTATTTCTAAAGATTTGCCAACATTTGTTCACTTATGTCTGAATACATCTGAACTGTGCCTCACAGCCCCCATTGCCCCAATCAATAGAACAATCCCTGGAGTTTCAACTGCACCATCTCATGCTATTTGCCCTAGTGATACAGCTTCGATGGAAAATCTTCAAATCTGCCTTGATGAGCACAGGAAAGTGATAGCCCATCAGCTTATCGATGTTTTAAGTGAAGCAGTAAGGAAACGTGTTTTATGCCTCCAAAGAGATGCAAATCCAACTTTAATGGATGATGCAACTTCTGAAAGAAAAGCCAATGTTGCAATATTATTTTCTGGAGGCATTGATTCTATGGTCCTTGCAGCATTGTCAGATTTCTATGTTCCTTTGGAGGAGCCTATTGATCTACTCAACGTGGCATTCATGATGAAACCACTAAACCAACCAAAAGGTTCAATCCACAAGTGTAATAAAAAGAACAAAAAGGAAGTTTCCTCTTCTCCAGAAGAAACCATGACACATGGTACTAAAGACAGTGCTTACCAAGTGTCTTCCTTCGATGTGCCTGATCGAATCACAGGATGGGCAGGTTTGAAAGAACTTGAAGCTCTCAATCCTTCTCGAACTTGGAATTTTATAGAAATTAACGTCACCGGGGAAGAGCTGAAAGAAATGAGAGAAGAACACATTAGCCACTTGGTGCTTCCCTTGTGCACTGTCCTTGATGATAGCATTGGTTGTGCAGTGTGGTTTGCTTCCAGAGGAATTGGCATAAAGACCAATCATGGAGAGCCCATATTTTATACTAGTGTTGCAAAGGTGAGTACAGCTTATTTTTATGTTCCTCGCTTGTATGCCCAGTTACTGGCCTTAATCTAAAAACCTTGTTTATGCATGTGACTTTCTTCCCAAGAACAGATTGCTAGCTAACCTATGTTAGCCTCACTGAGATTCTTATGTTTTAAATTATTTTTTCCAAAATTGTACATTTAAAAAGTACATTGACCTGGTTTCTAATTTTATTTTACTAATTCACCAGTTCAACATGCAACTATATATATCTATATTTGCTTAACCAAGAAATAAGCACTCACGGGGGTGGATGTAGTCGTTGTTTATTCACAACGCATGCAAACGCACCTCAGACGCGCTTCAGCTGACGCCTTCGCCAATGTTGCATTGGCGTGGCAAATTTAAATCACACCATTTACTCGAAATAGAAAATGGACCTAGAAATATCCCACTACAAAGGTTCCGCCATCTTAACTTATACTACGTGATTATGTATGATGATGCTCTGAATGAGCATTGGATTAATTTAAAATACAATGATATCTGAACATCATATGCGAGATATGGAATATTCCACATCTCATTAGTGTTCCAGAACCTAAGAGAGCAGCAATTCATTCTATCATAAATTGCGATGATTACATGTAAAATACATTTAGCTCATGCTTTCAGCTGTATATCAACAAACATTCCATATTCTCAATTCTTAGCCACTATTTACAAATCATGTATTCAAACCCATCAGAAATGCATGCATTGACATCTGATCAATCTCTAACATTATATTCAATTTCCAAGGTGGACTGCTAGTTCCTTCCCAAAGGCAAAGGTGGCCAGGAGCGTTGGGCTATGTAGATGTCTGTGTGATTTGTGTTCATAGTATTAATGTGTGTGTGTGTCTGTCTTTTTGTTGCAAAATGGAATCAGGACTCTTTAGCCTTGCAGGATGTGCCTCAGTGAAATTCAACATTTCAATTGAATGATCAGCCCATTCACTACTCTGAACTTTAATGTAATATTTGCTGCATAAAGTCACTAAGCAACAGGCCTGGAATCAGCTGCTCTTTGCTGCAATTTCTAAGGAGCAGGGGGATAAGATAAGCATATCTGGAATACCAAGGTTGATAGAAAAAAATGTGTTAAAGTATCCAAAAGTTAACACAGCATCCTTGCTTTATAGAACAATCCCTGAATAATTACTTGAAATAACTATAACTAGTTAATTTCACGTTTTTTTTGTTTAAAATGTTGTGTGTTAACAAGCATTTACTCCTAACTATAACATCACTCTAACCTTTGTTTTTTTTTTTAGGTCATTGTTTTTAAAGCAAAGGTATTATCATAGCTAAACCATAAGAACGCTATTCCTATGTTAAGTAGGTCCTAACTGTAACCATACAGTGTGTATATGTATGCATGTATGTATGTGTGTGTTTACATATATATATTCACTGAAAAAAACCATAGGTTTCAGGGACGTTATAGTTAGTTGGACATTTCACTTGTACAAAACCAGAGAAATTCGGCCGTTGTAGTTAGTTGAGGTAACTATAACTTGTGCCCCTGCAATGCACTGCTGATGACGTCACATATTACATCCCTCATGACATGGTCAGTGACAACACTGATGACATCTCAAATGACATAACTGATGACATCATCCAGTGACTGTGTTTCTGTAAAGTTTAAATATGTTTTATTGAAGAATGAGTGGGTGTACGAGTGTCTATATGGATGATTTAGTAGGTGTGTGAAAGACTTTATAAGTGAGTGATTAAACGAGCCTTACTGAATGCATGAGTTAGAGACTAAACTGTGTGAATGTCTGTATCAGTCTGTTGGTGTGCATGGGTTGGTGAGTAGCTACATGAGTGTCTATATGGGTTATTGATTGGTTGTCTAAGTATCTGTATGGGTGCCTGAGTGTCTGTGTTGGTGGGTGGGGGGGTGACTCTGTGCATAGATGTGAGTGAGTCATTCACTGTGTATGGGTTTCAAGAGTGCGTCTGTGAAGGGCTGTATGGGTGGGTGAGTGTGTGTGTGTATGGGTGTGTTCGTGAGTGTTTAGGTGTCTCAGTGGTACATATGAGTAACTACATATGTGAAAGGCAGTATATGTGAGTGTTGGAGTATATTAATGACTATATGTGAGAGTGAGTGATTGGGAGTGTGCCTGTATGGATGAGTGTGTGCTTGTGTCAGTGATTGTATAAGAGAGTAAGTATGTGTTAGTATCTGTATGAATAAGTGAGGTGGTGTGTGTGTATAATTGTGTAGGTGAGTAAATGGGAGTGTGATTGATTCTTTGCATGACTGACTGTGTGAGTAACTATGGTGAGTGGCGGTGTGTGAGTGTCTGTATAGGTGTATGAGTGCATATGATAGTGCTGTATTAATAAGTGAATGCATGTACGAGTGACTGTATGGGTGAATGAGTAGATGTGTGTGTTGACCTAGGAATCATTGAGTGGGTATGTAGTAACTGGTATTGGTGTGTCTTTGGTTTCAAAAATGGTAGTTTGCATTTTAGTGGGTGTTATCAAAGGTTATATTAGCATGTGAGGAGGTGCATCAGATTATCATGTGAATTATGTCATCAGTGATGTCATTTGAGATGTCATGAGTGATGTCACTGACCAAGTCATGAGTGATGTAATATGTGATGTCATCAGCAGTGCATTGCAGGGGTGCAAGGTATAGTTACCTCAACTAACTATAACGGCCTAATTTCTCTGGTTTTGTACGAGTGAAATGTCCAACTAATTATAGCGTCCCTAAAACCTATGGTTTTTTCAGTGAATTATAAAGGTTTTTTAAATGCTAATTTCTAACTATAACGACCCTGAAACCTATGTTTTTTTTCAGTGAATTTCTAAGGTTTTTTAAATGCTAATTGCGAACTATACCTACATAGGTAGGACATATGCAGAAAGAGGAAGAAAGGTTCAGAAAGAAGCAAGAGAAATGCAGAAAGAGGCAACAGATGTCCAGAAAGACAAAGAAAGGTGCAGAAAGAAGCAAGAGATATGCAGAAAGAACCAACAAAGGTGCAAAAAGGGGCCTTGTTCCAAAGTCATCCTGTGCCCCCAACTTTTTGCTGACGGGTACTGGTGGTAACGGACTCTGACTAACCAGGCCTAGAGCCAGTGCTATGCTAAAAGACACTTAGAATACAGTGAAAACGCCTACATACTCTAGTGTACACTATGGGTTGGGGTACCCTGTGATTGGCATGACCTCCCCTGCAAGGCCCTAGTACATAATAGGGCAGAGGTATTAAAACTACCTCAAAGTCAGAGGTGCAGAAAGATGCTTCTTTAACTAGTAGTCGCGTTTGCAGAGTGGTAAAGAAATGGTGCTGGGCCGCCGACCAGCGCTAAGGAAGTCTGCTGCGTAGGACTTACAGGTAGTACCAGGAGGGCATCTTGGTCCCCAATGTCTGTCAGGAGTAAAGTGGACTTTATCCCCCATCCCATAGTCCAGGAGGCAAGTTTGCAGAGTGGTGGAGAAAGAGGGTGTGGCATCCGAAGACGTCTTGGCAATCCTACTGTGTGGGACTTACTGGAGGTAACAAGAGGAGTAGTTGGCTCCCAAGGACATCCTTAGGGGGCAACTAGCCTACCTCTTACCTCCAGTAAGCCCCACACAGTGGGATTGCTGAAAGTTGGACACCTGCAAACGCGCCTCCTGGCGCTCTCGTGGTTGGGGGATAAAGTCCCCTTTCCTCATGAGGGTCCCTGGGGGCCAACTAGCCCACGAGGTGCCTCCAGTAGGCCCCACACAGCTGGATTGCTGAGAGTGGTCCGAGGCCCAGCCCCCTTTTTACACCACTCTGCAAACATGCCTCCTGGCGCACTGCTGCTCGGGGGATAAAGTCCACTTCAGTCCTGAGGTCCTCACGCCACAAGGGAACCTCATCACCCCACCACCAGTGTGCCAAGAGGCCCGTTTGCAGAGTGGTGTAAAAAGGGATGTGGAGGTGGTGGTCCCCGGGGCTTGAGGGGGCCTGCGAGGCCCCCGCCCCATTGATTAAAAGGCCCCAGGCCTCCCCACCTCAAATATATTTAAGCCCCGGGGAGTTGGCTACCCTGCCCCCTTTTCTGGTGTTTAGGTCGCGTAGCGAGAGTTATTGGGGTAAAAGTATTTTTGGAGAAGGACTTCTGATCCCGCCCATGCTTTCAATTGGTCAATGTCCATATTTATTTAAAACCCTGCATTTCGATTGCTCTGTAGGCTTTTTGGTTACTGCCCTGTGGCTTTTCTGTGCACGCCCTTGGGACACCTGGTCTACGGCTTCCTTCAGTTTTATGGCTATTCTCTTATCTGATGGGGCGTGTTAAGGGAAGGTTCAGGGAGAGTTCAGCAAGCTGAAACTCTGTCATGCTGCCTTCATGCCTGCAGCACGCGCCACTCTGGCTCTCTGATTGGGCCTGTTGTGACGGAGCACGCGCCTGGAATAGCTCACAGAGGGGGTGAATGGGCGCCACAGAGAGAAATTCAACGTAAGGACGCGAACAGATAACCCAGGCTTTTGATAGAGGGGGCAAAGCTAAAACAATGCGCCTATTGCCTGTCTGTGTGAGATGCGCCGTCTGTTATTCCTATCTGTGTGAAAAGCACCCTCTGTTGTACCTGTATGTGAGAAGCGCCCTCTGTTGTTCCTGTCTGTGAGATGCACCCTGTTGTTCCTGTCTGTCTGTATGAGAAGCTCCCTCTGTTGTTCCTGTCTGTGTGAGAAGCGCCCTCTGTTGTTCCTGTCTGTGTGAGATGCACCCTCTGTTCCTGTCTGTGTGAGAAGCGGCCTCTGTGGTTCCTGTCTGTGTGAGAAGCGCCCTCTGTTGTTCCTGTCTGTGAGAAGCGCCCTCTGTTGTTCCTGTCTGTGTGAAAAGCGCGCTCTGTTGTTCCTGTCTGTGTGAGAAGCGGCCACTGTTGTACGTGTCTGTGTGAGATGCACCCCCTGTTGTTCCTGTCTGTGTGAGAAGCACCCTCTGTTCCTATCTGTGTGAGAAGCGCCCTCTGTTGTTTCCGTCTGTGTGAGAAGCGCCCTCTGTTGTGCCTGTCTGTGTGAGATGCACCCTCTGCTGTTCCTGTCTGTCTGTGTGAGAAGCTCCCTCTGTTGTTCCTGTCTGTCTGTGTGAGAAGCTGCCTCTGTTGTTCCTGTCTGTGTGAGAAGCACCCTCTGTTGTTACTGTCTGTGTGAGATGCACCCTCTGTTGTTCCTGTCTGTGTGAGATGCGCCGTCTGTTGGTCCTGTCTGTGTGAGATGCGTCCTCTGTTGTTCCGGTCTGTGTGAGAAGCACCCTGTGTTGTACCTGTCTGTGAGAAGCGCCCTCTGTTGTTCCTGTCTGTGTGAGGTGCACCCTCTGTTGTTCCTGTCTGTCTGTGTGAGAAGCGCCCTCTGTTGGTCCTGTCTGTGTGAGATGCGCCCTCTGTTATTCTTGTCGGTCTTTGAGAAGCACCCTCTGTTGTACCTATATGTGAGAAGCGCCCTCTGTTGGTCCTGTCTGTGTGAGATGCACCCTCTGTTGTTTCTGTCTGTGTGAGAAGCGCCCTCTGTTGGTCCTGTCTGTGTGAGAAGTGCCCTCTGTTGTTCCAGCTGTGTGAGAAGCGTCCTCTGTTGTTCCTGCTGTGTGAGAAGCGTCCTCTGTTGTTCCCGTCTGTGTGAGATGCGCACCCTGTTCCTGTCTGTGTGAGAAGCGCCCTCTGTTGTACCTGTCTGTGTGAGATGCGCCCCCTGTTGTTCCTGTCTCTGTGAGAAGCGTCCTCTGTTCCTGTCTGTGTGAGATGCGCCCCCTGTTCCTGTCTGTGTGAGAAGCGCCCTCTGTTGTACCTGTCTGTTTGAAAAGCGCCCTCTATTGTACCCGTCTGTGTGAGATGCGCCCCCTGTTATTCCTGTCTGTGTGAGAAGCGTCCTTTGTTGTTCCTGTCTGTGAGAAGCGCCCTCTGTTGTTCCTCTCTGTGTGAGATGTGCCCCCTGATCCTGTCTGTGTGAGAAGCGCCCTCTGTTGTACCTGTCTGTGTGAGATGCGCCCCCTGTTATTCCTGTCTGTGTGAGAAGCGTCCTCTGTTGTTCCTGTCTGTGAGAAGCGCCCTCTGTTGTTCCTGTCTGTGTGAGATGTGCCCCCTGATCCTGTCTGTGTGAGAGGCGCCCTCTGTTGTTCTTGTCTGTGTGAGAAGCTCCCTCTATTGTTCCTGTCTGAGCATTGGTGCAATGTCCGGAGTATCGGCTCCACGTGCAGCACGGTGTGCTCTTGGGCACCGGACTCCAAAGTCCTTTTATAAGAGTGAATTGTAACCATCGCCCACTTATGCAAATGGCCCTCGTGATTTCCTGCACCCTGAGCCATTTGTTTTTCTTTCAACCTTGGAGCCCTGCCATGACAACAGGCCGTGGGCTTTTCCTAGGCACCTCACACACAGCTCTGGCAGAGGGGAGGGTGGCCCCTCCAGGCCGCAGAACAGATTGGCTGGGATGTGTGAAATCCTCTTGGGCAGAGGGTGTCTGTCTACTGTGTGTGTTCGGTGTGTCTGCTGAGTGGATGGGTGGGTGTCTGCTGTGTGGGTGGGTGTCTGTTTATTGGGTAAGTGGGTCGGTTGGTGTCTTCTGTGTGTGGTGTGGCTGCTGTTTGGGTGGGTGTCTGCTGTATGTGTGCTCTATATGTTTTTCAGTCTGCTGTGTGTGAACAGCGCACTCTTTCAGCGTTGGGGGACCGGTCCAATGGATCCCTTGACTCCGCTCCACTGGATTTATGGATGTTCTTTAAGTCTGGTGGGTGGATGCCTGCCAGGTCGCCACTGCCCCATATGTTCTTGGTGTATACTGGCCAGAAGGGCCTGTGCTTTCCCTCGGGAGATATCTCCCCCTCCCCCCCAACCAGGAACATTAATGGGCCAGCACTCTTGAGGAAAGCCTTGGCTTGTGTAAATTACCGGTATGGCTGGATTTATAGCGCTGTGCTCCATTTTTGTCATCCTTTCTGGCCCCCTCACCCACTTAACAGCCAACCATAAACTACCACTACTGAAGTCCACATGTCTACTGAATAGCCTACCTTCTAAGAGGCTCTTGCGATATAAAAACTGTACTTTCGTTATGTTGCCAATTATTCTGTGGCGCTAAATTCCGTCAGGAAGGTAATCCTTGTTTCCCTTCACTTTCGTTCCGTTTGCTGGTTTTTATTGCTGTGTTATGTAATGCGAATGTTCACGCCTGAAAGGGAGCATGCTTTGTAGTGTAGAAGGGAATATGTTCTGCTCTTCAGGGGCCTAACTAAGATTCTGTTTTTGTGTTTTTTAGAGCAGTTGTTTAGTAACAGAGTGATCAGTACAGTATTTGCTGTAAGTGGGATTCTCATGGAAGCTTCCAGTTAGGTGTACTTCACATTTTCTGCACCGTCACCCTGCGACGTGTGCCTCGGTTTCGGAAAGAGGCTCTGCTCACTGTCTTGAGCTGGATTCTCACAGAAATTGACACCGAGTGCGTTTTTACGTGTGACGTTTCTCTTTACAAAGATAATGGTGCGCTCTGTCATCACCTGAACACAAACCCTCCTCATCTTCCTTCTTCTCACCAACCAGTGCTTAACTAGAGCTGGGTTCTACCGTAAGCACAGAAAATGTCCCGAAACCATTGTTTGGCAGTACAAAATCTAAAATAACAAAAAACTGCTATTATTTGGATGAGGTGCGCACCTCATTGCCTCCTCCACTCTGCACTATTGATAGCTGAGCCACTGGTCCAAATATACAGTAAACGCGCACTTAAAATACAATCCTAATGGCCTTTTAAGCGAGTTTCGTGAAATAGCTCCACTGGGAGAATCAGCTGTCCATTCTGGATTTGTTGGGTGCGCGGTAAACCGTGATGGTCACATGCTGATGAGCTTTGCGGGGGTCAACAGGGGGGTAAAAGACATTGTCATTTGCAACGCCATTACTTGATTAACCCGTTGTGTGCTTATGACGAGCCCAGCTCGTCATGAGGCACAGTGGAGCTGTGCTCATGACGAGCTAGGCTCGTCATAACGGTCGTGCTCCGCCCACGCGTAATTGATTCCTCGCCTGTGCGGGAGAATCAATTAGTGGGCGGAGTCTTGTCGAGCTCAGCTCGTTATGAGCACAGCTCCACTGTGCCTCATGACGAGTTGGGCTCGTCACGAGCAAAGCGCCGCCGCCGCCCCCCCCCCCCCCCCCCCCCGTCCCACGAAGGTAAAAAAAAAACAATAACATTTTCAATGCCAATAGCTCAAAACAATGTAATTGCGAGACCTATTACATTGTAAATGCTTGTTCATCTCTTTTTCTACTGATTTCTTGTGACTCGATTATCGAGTCACGAGATGGCTGCGAACACTTCCTGGTTTGGAGTATTGGCAGCCAATCAGAATGAAGTACGTGCTCGGGAGGGTTTGCGAATCCTCCTTGGTGCTCAGATATCAATATTTAAATTTTTTGAATTTCTCAGCAACTACTGAATGGATTTACACCATTTTTTTTTTTTTTAAAAGGCGCGCTCTGAACCAAGACCTACCCTTTTGCCAAATTTGGTGTAATTCCGTTCGGTAGTTCGGGCTGCAGCCTGTTTCAAAATTCCTATGGAAGTTAACATGGGGAAAACGTGTTTTGAGAACCCCCTTTTTTCTCGGCCCCATCTTGACAAATCACCGCGAAACTTTCACAACAGGAGCTGACCTAAGTGAACCATTCGTTTTGAAAATTTCGGGACGATTCGTCATATGGCGCCAAAGGTATTGGCAAAAGAGAAAACGCTTTTCCAATGGAAACTAGATCCTAACTATAACTACCTACTGGCAATCGCCAGTAGGTTATCTACCAATATATTTCGTTTTTTAACTCCTTGTACTCTTTTCGTTAAGTTTAGAATTTTTTTTTTGATTCTCTTTTTATTAAACAGCTGTGATGGTACAATGGTTGGCCATAGAACAATAAAATACAATGGTAATAAGACTCAGGACTATTTTTGCAAGTAGAGCACATGCTCTGTACATCTTTAGGTAGAAAGAAGATCCGCGTCCAGCTCCGCTCTACGCAGTTCGACTATATTTAGAATTTTGAATATCCATAATGAGATTTGTATTTTGTTGGAGTTTGTAGAAAAGTATTTATTGGCTGAACATTAGCAATAGATGTGTGATGGTAGTTTGCCCACTGGTGGTCAATATGTGTAATTTGTTACCTTATGTGGCCAGCAGAGTGTCCATTTACTTTATTTGATCATACTTTACTTTCAGAACTTCTCATTTTATTAACATACTATTACCATTATTTGTATTACAACCTCCTCCGACATGTTAACAAAAGAAATGTAGTGTATTGCCCAAATATGTATCAACTTACACTTGATAATTTCTGTGATAGGTCTTTTATGTTTTTGATCACTTTACTTTCATGTGACCAAAAAATACACAAGATGGCGCCATGCGTTGTGAGCAAGGCTGGGTTCCACCCAAAACATGTGGCTGCTGCTGTTGTTGCATTTATATTTACTTTTTCACCGCTTCTGAGTGCCGTCCTCCTTTGAAGCAGGAGTTTTTTTTTGTGAGTATACATTTATATCTATATTCACTGAAAAAACCATAGTTTTCACACATGTTATAGTTAGCTGGACATTTCACTCGTAAAAAACCAATGAAATTCCCCCGTTATAGTTAGTGCAGGCAACTATAACTCACGCGACCGCAATCCTCTGCTGATGATGTCAGATATTACATCACTGATGACATATGTGTCTTTATGAAAAATAAATATTTGTAATATATATATATAGCTAAAGATACAGTATTAGCATCAACAGAGGATTGCGGTCGCGTGAGTTATAGTTGCCTGCACTAACTATAACGGGGGAATTTCATTGGTTTTTTACGAGTGAAATGTCCAGCTAACTATAACATGTGTGAAACCTATGGTTTTTTCAGTGAATTTGCAAGGTTTTTTAAATGCTAATTCCTAACTATAACGTGTGTGAAACCTATGGTTTTTTCAGTGAATTTGTACGGTTTTTTAAATGCAAATTTTTTTGGGAGATTTTTGGTAAACCTATGTATAAAATAATATATGTACTATATCCTGCATTATGGAATGGTGAATTTTTTTTTTATGCATTTTTTTCCGTGCGCGTACGGTAAGCTGACGCTACGCGCTCCGTACGTCATAAGTACGGTGCGCTTACGTGATACGATGCGCGTACGGTAAGCTGACGCTACGCGCTCCGTACGTCATAAGTACAGTGCGCTTACGTGATACGTACGTGACGTACGCGTACACGCATGCGCGTTGCGCGGAAGCAACGTCGCGGTTACGCAGGGGCGTGTAATGCGCATGCGCGAGTGCGTCTTACGTACGCGCTCCGTAAGCGCTCCGTAAGCGTCACGTTTGCGCATGCGTACTTGTTTACGAGCGCGTACCGTAAGCTTACGGAGCGCGCACGGTAGGTCATGTGATCCACAAAGAACACTTTTCATTGGTTGAAACTACTTTCAGTTCCAGAAACTTCCCACACCACACCCATTCCCCTCATTACTGCTTGAGATCCCCTAGGAGAAGGAGCTGAATTGACATTGAGATACAATGGCAGAGCAGCAGACCTCTTCTGAGAGTGAGCCTAGCAGCACCATCATCAGACAGAGAAGGAGGAAACAAAAGGATTCTTTTGTGTGGGAGTATTTTACTTTTCCAGAGGGGCAGAAAAAGGTCAATGCTCCATTGGTCACTTGCACACTTTGTGACCGTGTTTTATCTAGAGGAGATCCAAGGAAGAAGTATTCCTTTGGAAATCACTCTATGAAGAGACACCTTAGGGATAGACATCCCAGGACCTTTGCTCGACATACTGGAGAAAACTCTTCAGTAAGTCACCTGAGCCCAACCTCAGAAGCTCAGCCGAGTAAATCATCGGCAGCTCAGCTGAGCCCTTCCTCTGAGGTGGGAGCATCACCTTCTTCTGCTCCTCTGGACATTAACCCTCGATTTGGGAGGGTTGCAATGAGGTGTACAACGTGTTGTGGTCTTATGTTTTTGGGGAGACCAGTGTTTCCCTTATTAACAATAAGATAGACCAGCACGTTTGTAGACGCTCATAATATTCCCATTCTTTCTTTCCTACATCCCTGTATTAACCCAACGGCTCTTTTAAGAGCCAACCTTACAATTTTTTTTATTTTTTTTTAAGCTTTCCTTTTTGAAATTTTTTTTTTGCCGTGCGCGCACGGTACGCGTAATAGTTACGCGAAGTTCGCGGAATTTCTCCTCGCGGAATTTCTCCATTTACGCCGTACGCTACGCGCATTCGGCAATTTTTTTGCAGAAAAAATTAAAATAAATTTTTGCCCTTGGGGGTCCTTCTGGGACCCCCTGACAAAGGCTAGGGGGTCAGGAACTGTCCAGCCTGCCCCCTTTTCACGTTATCCACCTTTGTTTTTCACCCCCTCAGACTGCGAGAGACAAAATGGCGGCCGACACTTCCTGGTTTCGACCGATTCGAATGTTTACTGAGATCTAACAACCAATCAGAATCGCGCTCGTGCACGGCGGCGTGCGCGTACGGTAAGCTTACGGTACGCGCTCGGAGCACGCCCATAGATATATACATTGATTTAAATGCTATTTTCTCAGGAAATACTGAACAGATTTACACGAGACCTTCAAAAGGCACATCCCTGACCTGAGGGCTACCTCTCTGCCAAATTTGAAGTAATTCTGTTCAGCCGTTCGGGCTGTAGCTCGGACTAAAGGTCCTATGGAAAAATGCATAGGGAAAACGCGTTTTGGGACCCCCCCCTTTTTCTCAGCCCCCGCTTGACGAATCCCCCCGAGACTTTCAGGGTAGGAGCGGAGCGGAGCGCCCCACCTATTTTGAGAATTTCGCGAGGATTCGTCAATCGGCGCCAAAGTTATTCCAAATAGAATGTTGCGGATTTCCTATGGAAACACGGTCCTAACTATAACTATCTACTGGCGACCGCCAGTAGATAATATAGATATATATATTCACCTACTGGCGGTCGACCAGTAGGTAGGTATAATTAGGACCATGTTTCTATTGAAAAGTTTTTTCTTTTGCCAATATCTCTGGCGCCGTTTGACGAATCCTTGTGAAATTTTAAAAATGAATGGCTCACTCACTTCAGCTGATTGTGTTGAAAGTTTTGGGCTGATCATCAAGCAGAACCGGGAAAAGGGGGTTGGGGTGGGGGGGGCAAAATGCTTTTTTTGCATGTTAATTTTCATAGGAAACCTTAGACACGGCTACAGCCTGAACTGCGGAACGGAATTACACCAACTTTGGCAAAAAAGTAGCTCTTGCTTCAGAAAGCATTGTTTTTGTTAAATGGTGTAAATCCGTTCAGTAGTTCCTGAGATATTTTAACATTTCTGAGATATACAACTGGGGAAGCGGAGGATCTGCCTCTCAGCAATCCAGCTGTGTGAGGCTTACTGGAGGTAACAGGAGGGCTAGTTGGCCCCCAGGGACCCCCAGCAGCGAAGGGCACTTCATCCCCCAACCAAGAGCGTGCCAGGAGGCATGTTGGCAGTCTGGTGGAGAAAGGGGGCATGGCCTGCTATCAGAACTCCGCAATCCTGCTGTTTGGGACTTACTGGAGGTAACAGGAGGGGTAGTTGGCCCACAAAGATGTCCTTGAGGAAACTGCCCTTCTTCTTACCTACAGTAAGTCCCACACTGTGGGATTTCTAAGAGGTCTTTGGAAGCCATGCTCCCCTTTCTCCACTACTCTGCAAACGCTCCTCCTGGCATTCAACTGGTTGGGGGATGAAGTCTACTTTACTCCAGAGGGACCCTGGGGGCCAAGAAGCCCTCCTTATGGCTCCTGTCATACGCAGTGGAATTTATGAGACCTGGTTGGACGCCCAGCCCCTTTTCTCCACCACTCTGCGAACGTGACTGCTAGTTAAAAAAAACCTTAGAAATCCACTGAAAAAAACTAAGGTTTCAGGGATGTTATAGTTAGGGATTAGCATTCAAAAAACCTTAGAAATTCACGGAAAAAACACAGGTTACAGAGAAGTTATAGTTAGGCTGACATTTCACTTGTACTAAACTAGAGAAATTCAGCCATTATAGTTAGCTGAGCTAACTATAACTGCTGATGATGTCACATATTACATCACTCATGACATGGTCGGTGACATGGTTAAACATGAGTAGCTCTTGTTATAGAATATATTGGAGACCCCTGATTTAACCTCTTAAATGCTGCCTCTGCACCATTAACTTTGTTTATATGGATTCTATAACAATGATCATTTAAGTTTTCTCCCATTTCCAAGTGTCACATTTGCAAACATCAAGCATCTTGCACCCAGTGGTCTGTAGAGATAATGCCATATTTATAACAGAACAATGCATTTGTTGAAATGGGAGGAACATTAAGTGAATAAACATTCTTCCTCAAGCATTAGGACACATTTGGCTTAGTTGAAAGTTGAGAAAGGCATAATACTTAATGATTCATAGAAAAAGTTTTCTTTACTTTAAATTTCACGCATTTGAAAAAAATACATTTTACAGTTATAACTATAGCACAGTATCATGTGGCCACTAGGACCAAAAAGCCTGCTGCTTGTAAATTCTCCACTTTGAAATGGGAGAAATTTAAATTAAGAGTTAATCATTAGTTAACTTCATTTTAATTTTCTCCCACTTTAAAGCGTTCTGAAACATAATTTTGTTCTCATGCTCTAATATTGAGTTAGCAAGGTTTTTTTAATTTAGGAGTTAAATACTTCTGTGCTTCAGTTCTTCACCTCTGTGACCCAGTCTGGCCCATAAATCTAACTGAGCACTGCTCATTATCAGGCCCTGCTACCTGCAACCGGATGATAATGCAAAGTAAAAACATTCTCTCCTTAACTTTAAAAGACAAGCATTTGCAATGCAATAGGTCTCGCATTTGCGAGAGTTAGAGCTATTGGTGTTGTAAGTGGTAATGTCTTTTACCTATGTGTTTTTATTTGGAGTGTTGTGAATGTCTGTGGTGTGGAGTGGAAATATGTGGGTTGGATTGAAATTGTTAGTTGTGGAATTGTGTGGGGTGGTATTGTGCGATGTGTAGTGTATTTATGTTGTGGAAATATGTGGCATGGTGACTAGATTGGGGTGAGAGGTGCAGAGAATAGATAGACAGGAAGACAGAGAGGGCTAGGTAGTTTGTGCACAAAGTGGTGAATGAACACCAGACAGAGGAGCAGAAAGAGTGTGTGAGAAAGAGAGGAAGAAGGGGAGAACAGGCCGCAGACATATAAAGAGGGAGCGCGTATATACGCAGAAGGCACCCCAAGAGGAGGAGGAGAGCGTGGGATTGGGGGATGAAAACCTTGAAAAGGCACAGGAAAGATATTGTGCTCGAAGACCTTAAGTGAACCACATGAGTGGGGTGTAAAAGTGCTTGAGCGAGTGAAAGAGAGTGGTGAGAGATGGCATGAGAAAAAGAGTGAGAGAGGGACATGTGGAAGGGGCACTCGGGGGGAGGGGGTGTGGGGGAGGCGAAAGTTGAGCTAGTGCACAGCCCGAGGAGGTACAGGAAGGCAGCATGTATGAGCAGGCTGTATACAAAGCAGATAGAGAGTGAGTGAGGGAGGGATGAGAGGGGGCATTGGGATTGCGGGATGAGAGGGGGTTTTGGGAGTGTGAGGGAGAGATGAGAAGGGCAGTGGGTGTGTTGTGGAGAGATGATAGGTTTGGTGGAAGTGCGAGGGAGAGATGGGTTGCATTGGAATTGTTTGTAGTGGATTTTGTGTGGTATGGAATTGTGTGGTGTGAAGTTGTGGAAATATGCTGCATGGTGCACTGTAGAATTATGTGGATAGTAATTAAATAGCATTAAGTGTAATTGAATGATGTAAAGTTAGATTGTGAGTTATAGAGTTAATTATGTGGGATGGTATTGTGTGTTGAGTTTTGACATGTTGTGGAGTTGAATGATGTGGTGCGCTGTGAAATTCTGTGGCAAGATGTGGAAAACTGTGTTGTGGATTGGAGGTATACGGTGTGTATATTGCCTTGAATCCCTTTTGTAACGTGGGCTGTACCCTAAATTATGCATCTTACATGTCTGATGACTGCTGTTGTCTACACATAGGAATTTGTGCCTGAGGATGCATAGCGAGTACAAATGCTACGCTAGGCACTGCTGGCTTACTTTTGTGCCATTGTGCGCAGCTGAATACCATGCAGAATATCAAAAATTATTGAGAGGACAAAGAAGCCTTCAAATGGGATTACTCCACAAAAAATGTATATTGGAATCATGAAATGTGTTTCCAAAGAGTGGCATAGATGTTCACCTCATCCACTCAACAAATGTAGCAGTGCTCTTCCTCTGTCCCGGTGGCACACAATGTGTGTAGAGGCAGGATAGTGCAAAATTAGACACACATCCGGTGTAATGCAAGTAAGGGCCTAGGGACGCTTGCTGACACACCCAGTGCTTGTAAGTATATCAGCAGTGTGCACCCACCTACATTTATGCAACTGTTGTGGCTGTATGTATACTCCCAACCAGTGCAGTGTTGGGATGGTGTACACTCAGGCGCCTACTTAGTATGAACAGAACTTAGTCTGTACACACTGACTGACATACGCCTGCTGTTTGGAATTTTTTTGACTGTCTACACACCTCTACTGTGAGCAAATCTTCTGGCTCTGTTCACACGCTTACAGACACACACCCAGTGTGTGCATGTCTCATAGACACACTGGGCCCGATTCACAGAACTAACTTAAGACAAAATCCTAAACTTACTACCATTTTGGTATTCACAGAAGGCACTTACTCATTTCGGTATTCACAGAAGGCACTTACTCATTTCGGTATTCACAGAAGTTAGGAGTCCTAACTTTAGGACTCCTAAATGCCTTCTGTGAATACCGAAAGTCTTAAAATTAGGATTTTTCTCAGTTTAGTAGTAGTATAGTTAGGACTCCTAACTTTAGGACTCCTAACTTTAGGACTCCTAAATGCCTTCTGTGAATACCGAAAGTCTTAAAATAAGGATTTTTCTCAATTTAGTAGTAGTAAAGTTAGGACTCCTAACTTTAGGACTCCTAAATGCCTTCTGTGAATACCGAAAGCCTTAAAATTTGGATTTTTCTCAGTTTAGTAGTAGTATAGTTAGGACTCCTAAGTTTAGGACTCCTAAATGCCTTCTGTGAATACCGAAAGTCTTAAAATAAGGATTTTTCTCAATTTAGTAGTAGTAAAGTTAGGACTCCTAACTTTAGGACTCCTAAATGCCTTCTGTGAATACCGTAAGCCTTAAAATTAGGATTTTTCTCAGTTTAGTAGTAGTATAGTTAGGACTCCTAAGTTTAGGACTCCTAAACTGAGAAAAATCCTAATTTTAAGACTTTCGGTATTCACAGAAGGCATTTAGGAGTCCTAAACTTAGGACTCCTAACTTCTGTGAATACCGAAATGAGTAAGTGTCTTCTGTGAATACCAAAATGAGTAAGTACCTATTGTGAATACGAAAATGGTAGTAAGTTTAGGATTTTGTCTTAAGTTAGTTCTGTGAATCGGGCCCACAGTGTGCACAGAGCTAGAGTGGTGTTAACTGATAACTCACAAACACAAATCTAGTTTGTGCCAGTGTCGGGACTGTATGCACTCTCACGTTCTCAAACCCAGTGCATGCAGGTATTCTGAATGGGTGCAAATGAAGCACCCAGTGTGCCCCGCAATGGCAGGTATACACACCTTGTGTTATACACAGTTATAAACACATTATTCACAGAGGGCTGGAGAGATGTTAACTCACAAGCACAAACTGATTTATGCCAGTGTCGTGACTCTATGCACCACCTTGTTCGCACACCCAGTGTATGCAGTTATTGTGATTGTGTGCAAATCAAACACCCACTGTGCACTGGCAATGGCAAGTACAACCACAGTGCCAGCATGTTTCCTGCTAGTGTAAACACTTGGGGGCAGCTGCAAAAGCATTACTAGCCACACAGAAATTGTACACACAAAGCACTCTGAAAAAGCTGCCTCTCCTAAAACCTTGTAAATCAGTGTACTTGCATAATAATTTGCATATGGCTTGAATTTATAATTACACTGAACACGCTAATTATTGCAGCAGAGAGAGTGGGCCGGATGCAGGGCTTCTGTTTAGAGTGCTTCTGTGACAAGTCTGTGCAGCTGAGAGAAGGGGGCCCAGAGGTTAGGCAAATTTGTGTTATATTTCGGGTGCGAATGGAGCGCGACTAAACCTGCAATGTCACCATACTCTTTGACAACCGCATAAACAAGACACAAAAGCAATCTGAATATTGGAACCAGTCTTTCGGGTGTTGTGTACTACTACTCTCAGTCATTGAGAATCTTAGAGGATCTTACTGTCGATGACTTCGCAATGAACATTTTCTGAAAATAAGCAGAACTTTTTTTTTTAATTCAACCACTAGGTGGCAGAACGTACACACCACACGTAAATCTGTATTTTCAGTGTCAATAAGTATTGTTTTTGGAAAGTTATTTATTTTGTTTCCCATGTGCTAGAACGACTGTGTATCCTGCAGGTCAGTAACCCTAACTCATTGTATATTTATGTACCGCGTGGTGTGTATGTCCGTTTACCAATGAAACCCTCTTCAGGGCCCTCTGGACTAGGGCCCCTCTCCACCTTCCAAAACTAGAGAGGAGACGCCATGCGCGTGCCCATCGCCTGTCTGGGCGGGCACATGGTTTGTCTCCCTTCGCGCCCCAAAGCGACAATAGAGGCTCGCCAAGTGAAGCAGCTGTGCTGCATTCGCTAGGCGAGACCTAAAAAATTTGACTTTGTGCTCATTCTCATTGGATAGGAATGGTGCTCTTGCTCGACCTCTTTATGTATTTTGATACAGTGGACTAAGCTTTATTGATGCAGCAGATGCCTCATCCAGGACGGTTAACTTCTTTTCTAATTCAGAGAAGCCAAAGTAGGCCAGTTTGCTCCACCCAACTAAGCTCATGTCCGGAGTTCTTTAGTATGTACTGCTTTCTCTGGATCTCCCTGTTTCAATACCCCTTCTGAACCTCATTGGTAAGCATCATCTCTCTTCTAAAAATAGAGTAGATAACTCAGCTTGTGGTAATGGAGAGGGACACCAATGAGATATTGAGGAGTGAATGAATCTGAGTTGAATGCCGCAAAACCAAGGTCAAAATGCATGGCATGTGTTTGATTATCTGTAAAACCGCTAAGGGTATTTTTTCTTGTGTGGTTTTTTGTGTGTGTGGTTTTTTTTTAAGAGGAGTGTATTCACTTAAAGAATGATCAAACTCCTAATGCTTGTTCTAGGGTCTATTATAAAGCCTCGGCAGACCTTGTTTATCTCTTTTTGTGTTTTGCAGGTTGTATTGACAGGAATTGGTGCAGACGAGCAGCTTGCAGGATACTCCAGGCACAGACTTCGATTCCAGACCTCTGGACTAGATGCTTTAATAGAAGAACTCAGTATGGAACTGAGCCGTATCTCTTCTAGGAATCTTGGTCGTGATGACCGGGTTATTGGAGATCATGGGAAGGAAGCTAGGTAAATGTCTGAAAAAGGCTCAAACTACATCTGGTCTCATGTTTCATCTAGAGCCAAAGTTCACTGTTGGTGGATGGAGTGACATAAAGTAATTAATTCAGACACGGGTTCAAAGCACGTTCCAGGTCAACAGCTAATCGATGTATAAGCATCCAGATTTCACAAAATATTTGCATAGCGGTTTAGCATGAGAGTGCTCCGTATGTTGAGGAAATGTATAGAAATGTGCTGATGAGATAAGAAAGGGCAACCCTTCAGCAAGAAGTCATTAATGTTAAACCTAATTAAGAAAGTATATCCCCTAGTTGTAAACCATATGTTTATTTTCTAGGTGTGCTACAAAATGAACTATACAGCAGAGCTGCAGCGCAACAGCTGTGACCATATTGATAAACTCAACATATCAGATATGTTCAAAAATGATATATTTTAAATTCATGTTAATACATCACATATGAGTTATAGTCTATCAAGATTACAGTAAAATGTTTTTTTTCTAAAATTGAAATTAAACGATAACCTGCACAATATCCTCTATTCAAATCACAACACACTTGAACCAGATTAAAACACCAGGCAACAAGATTCTACAAACAACATCCACGCAGAACCTGAAAATTCCTAATTTATTTATTTTGTTTTGTGTGTACAGACAGCAATCATAAACACTTAAGCACAGTGCTGTGGGTGTTTTAGTTCGACATAGTCCGCCTTCTTCTGGATGAAACAATGAATTAGGATAAACAACTGAGGCATTCCGATCTTTCATAATCAGTTATGAGGACACAAAAGATTCAATGATTTCTTCACTAAAAACGATTTCAGGATAGGCGTAAGTCCTAATCAATACAGAGAACTAAAAAAGTACAGACTTTCCATTAGTTGTGGGCACAATATTGATTTAAGCAAGGGTGTATGCATTCCTAAATCTGTTTGGATGCTTATTCTAAAGCACAGCTGTGTACAAGACTGAAGTTATTAATAATCATCATGGGACCACAAGTTAGTAAATCTCAGTTTTCATTACATGTATGCCTTTAGGCACAGGGGCTGACCAATATAGTTAAGGGTCCACTCAGACAATTTTTTTTATCTGCATTTTTGCTGCTGTTCTATAGATGAGAGACTAGTAAATCAACAAGCCACTTGCCAATATCAGACAGGAGAGAAATATTCAGTATCCTGTAAAAATGTGTAAGCAGAATATATTAAAATTTAAGTTCCATTGGTGTACATCGTTGGAATAAGTGTGTGAAAATAAATAATAATTACCTCTATTGAACTACTAATTTGGCAGTTTCTTTAGAGGGGCACTATGCAGTGGCTACTGACTTACCAGTATAGAGGACAACAAAAGAAACAGGCATCACAGATTTAGTTGCACATGCATCACACAGGCATTTTTCTGAGAGATGGGCGTTACGTTTCCACAAACTCACCAATTGATAGAATGTTCAATTTAAAGCTTAAAGATAAAGTACACTTATATATGGTGGGAGGATAACTTTCAAATATGGTTACATTCTTTCTGATATTTTGTATTGATAGTATCTAATGTTTAAGATAAGTTGAAGAGCCCTATTGATATCTAAAACACAAACACTTTGCCAGAAGTGTCTCCGATAAAACGTCGGTCACTTCTCAAATCAAATAGTTGGCTTTGTGGTTAACTAAAACAGTTATAAAACACAATGTATACAAAGCCTGTCATAGTAAACCGAACCAACAAAATGTAAAATTGCTCTCAAGAACCTACGTTTTATAAAGATAATGGGGCGTAGTCCTTATCTATACTGGAGATACCAAACAAACATACGGCTGCTAGATTAAACTGACATCACCTAAGGTTTTTATGATTTCACTAACCAGTTGCATACCAATTTAAGAACCTAAGCCATGTCATTATGTGTTAAGTTATTTCTCATACTGGTTAAAATAATACATTTATTAAAAAATAATAGTTGTCCAAGCCTTTAATTCATTTTAAAAAAAATTTCCAGTTTACTTTCCAGTTACTGATCTATTCAAAAGACTATGGGCCTGATTAAGATCTCGACTGACGGGTCCGCCAAAATATAAATCCTGTTATAACCTATTTGATTTATATTTCGGCGTACAGGATATCCCTCACCGTTATGACAGAGTAACCCATTCGCCTAGATCTAAATCCTGCCCTAAGGCGATTTTGCGATGAGTCAGATAGTCTCTTATTGCCGGTTAAAATGAAAATAAAAGTACAAAGAAGATTAATCTAGGCCTGTAGTTCATGACAATAAAATGTCAAAGTACTTATCAATCTTTAAAATGACTCTAGTCTCTTGCACATGCTAACCCTTGAGCAGTTTCTCTAGTTCGGATAATATCACATTGAAAATGTTTGTAAATCTGCTTGCCAACTGCTTTTCTGGTGGATTGAAGCATTCCTTTAAAGCCAATGCAGTTGATCTTACGTTCGGTGTATGAAGGATGGAACTAGCAGGGTTATTTGTTCTGAAGAGAACGCCCAGCAGCAACAGATGACCTGTGTCAGTGATTCTGCGACATATTTGCATACCTACATTGTTGTGTAATCTTGAGCACGTCAAATAGGATACATTTTAGCCTCATAAACTCTTTTTCATTTTGATTGCTATTTCGGCCACCAAATAAGGTTCCTTCCGTTTGAACCACATGGAAGTCATTAAAATTGCAGTGTGCTTCCTTAAGGTGCACAAAGACTGGTCTATGTCAAAGAAGCATAAAAGTTGTTGTTTTTTCACGTGAGCTTTAAACGAACTCAGTAAGAGAAAGCTTCCATCATGTTTAGACGATCAAGTGAATTATTTATCTTCTTAAGATGATTTTTATATATATTACAAGAATGAACTTCACTCCACATTGCTTGCCTGATTGTATAATTCTGCAAGTTTTAATAAATGTGATAAGATTTGTCCCCAGTGACCCAATTCCCCTGGGGCCAGACAAAACTTTAAAGGGGAGGCCCCCTCCTAGAGCCAGTAAATGCCTTGTGACCCCAACCACCGGGGCCTGCTCAAAAACTGACCCGGGAAATCCACCCCTGGACATAGTAGTTTCCCTGCCCCCATTAGTGCAGGCAGAGAAACATGTTTGCTCCCACCTGGTGGGAGCCTTTTTAAATCTCTTGCCGAGTGGGAGCAAACATGACTTCCCTGTATGCAGAAGCACGGCCAGGGAAGGTATATTTGCTTCCACCTGGCAGGAGATTTTAAAATGCTTTTGTTTCCCTGCCCACACTCCTGTCGGCAGGGTAACACAAATAGCTCCCAACCGGAAGAGGCAGCAAAAACAGCTGCTCCCTCCGAGTGGTAGAAATGCTGGAGGTGAGCAGCCAGCTGGGTTTGTGGGGGCCCTGGGGCTCCCGCCCCCCCCAATGGCCCACTACTAGTGGTTTGTGGGTGCTGCAGATGGGCACCAGGGCACCCACCTCTTGTCCCAGGGTAAGGGGTCCTTCCAGCAGCCAAACTCTGTGAGATCCTCTTTTTTTTCTAAACTAAGTGGAACGAATATTTCACACAGTTCTACGGTACCAACAAGTAAGGCCCTAACTGTGTTAGGTAATGAAATAACACAAACAACGTCTTGCCCACAGGTGCAGCTAACTGCCTTTACCAAATTCGTCCCACTCTCACTTAAACAACCATATACTTATTTCAACTCATCAAATCAGGCTCTCCCCTAGATCCCTGTCCAGTAGTAGTGATTAAAATTGCTCAGAACCAATAGCTGAAATACTTACTTCTCTGTTTAACTCCACATTCAAAGCTGGGCTTTTTCCCAAAGCTTGGAAGGAGACATCCATCCTCCATCTCTTAAAAAAGCCTAATCTCGATCCGAAAGACCAATACAATTTTCGCCCCATCTCGCGGTTTCCCTTCCTGGCAAAATTAGTTGAAAGGGCCATGAACACTCAGCTAACTTGATTTATTCACGCTCACCAACTATTAGATCCCACGCAATACAGCTTCAGTGGATGCCACAGTACAGAATCAGCTGTTATTAAATCCTCTGAAGAAGTCAGAGGTCCTGGATGTCGGGGGCAATGCCACTCTGATAAGGCTAGACCTGTCTGCCGCTTTTGATATGGTCCATCATGATCTTTTGACGGACTGCCAGACAAAAATAGGAGTTCAAGGTACTGCGTGGACCATCTTTCGTTCCTTCCTCTCTGAGACTCCTTCGTCTCAAAGCCTTTCTCTCTGTGTGTGTGTGCGGTGTGCCCCAGCGGTCAATGCTCAGATCCACTCTATTTAATATGCATATATCATCTCTGGCACAACTAATCAGATTGTTTGGTTTCTCCCTTAAATCCTATGCTGCTGATACACAAATAGTTTTGTCTTTGTCTTCAAACAGGAAAGAGAAATATGTGACAAATTTCATGACTGTATGCAGGCAGGAAGTACCTAGATTAGTGAAAATTGTCTAAAGTTGAACTTGAAAAAATTAGAAGTGATTTTTTTGGGAAATAACACAACTTTCTGCTCCCCTATGCGGTGGCCAGACAAATTAAGCTCCCTACCAACAGCGGTCAAAAGAAACAAAAATTTAGGAGTCCTAATGGACAATAGATTCACTTTTGGAGATCTGGTAAATGCACTGTCGTTGTCCACTTTTGTTACACTAAGGATGATTAAATAGGAGCTACACTACCCTGGAAATGTCAAAAAATAGTGGTAACCGCCCTCACGTTGTCCAAGCTTGAATATTGTAATGGTCTATATGTCAACATGCAGCAAAAATAACTAAATACATTGCAACTGCTGCAGAATGCGTCAGCCAGACTTTCAACAGACATACCCAAGTTCACGTCTGTAAAAAATGAAATCGGAAAGCTCCACTGTCTCCCGATTAGGCAGCATATCAGTGTCAAGGCTCTTTGCGCTGCCTTCAAGGTGCTACAGTACTGGGGCCCACGTCCTCTTAGACAGAGCTTCAATTGATCCATTCATAACAGATCTTCACTCCTTGGAAACAAAGTCTGTAGTGGTCCCTAAATTTAAGAGAGCTACCTGGGGCAGCAGAAGCTTTATCATCTGCGTTGCCAATGCCTGGAATCAACTTCCCTTTCACATCCAACCCTCTCCTGATTTGATCACTTTCAGGAAATCACTGAAAATATGGCTTTTTAACAACTCGGCCAAACCTCCTCATATCCCTCCCTCTGTCCCCTGACCTTTGATTTATCGAGCTAGCACCAGGACACTCTTGGGTAACAGTTTCACTTTATTAATTAATTTAACATAACATTGCTCCTCACCTACATTTAAAAAATAGGCCCTGGGTGATGGGGTCCTGGGGCCAAGGATACTGTACTCCTTTATTTATAAGAAAATTCATGGGAGATGGGCCCAAGGAGCTTCAGGAGGGTGCCACACTCCCCTTATTTAAAAATAAAAGCACCAGGAGATGGGGGGTAGTGGGGGAGGGGCTGCACCACCCTCCAATCATTTTAGCACCGTGACACCAAACTGAATTATAAATGAGGCAGAAGCCACTCCTTTATTATTTCCTGCTCCAGCATGGAGTGCCCCTTAATGCCATGCTAGGGCTTTTTTGTTTATTTTTTGAAGCTCCGTGGTACCACTTGAATAGGTAGGTGCAACACCAAGCATTTATTTTATGTTGTGAGGGTCTGCAGGAAGTCAATTTTTCTTTTTTTTTTTCATGCACTCCACAAGCTGGAGCTCTTACTCTACAGCTGGGAATGCAGTGCCGCCTAGGTTCCGATTCTGTGGGTGTGTTTCACATGGCGTGAAGATGTATAAGAAAAGATGCAAGGCCCTGTTTTGGTTGTTCTTATGCATGCATTTTTTGGGCTGAAATATTTACTCAGTCATGTCTGTTTTATTTAAAAATAAAATACATATATTTGATTAGTTTTACATTTTTCACCCATATAATGTAATAATAAAAACGATTTAAAAGAAGGCCATAGATATGTTTCTAATAAGACTTTAACATTTTATAGTAATAAATATGAATATACATTGCATTGTGTGAATTATTGAAATATAGATTTAATTAAAATTATTGGTGTTCTATTTTGGTGTTGCAGAAGAGCCTATGGTATAGGGTTGGCTGTTCAGAGGCCAGGTACTCTGAGGGCCAGGCCCTGCGGCCAGCCCTGCTCAGAGGCATAATGGCTGAACGGATTTTCTTGATATTTGGCAAGAATATTGATTATGGTCTGCAAAGAGATCTATTTCATGAATATCTGTTCAGTAATTTTGTAGGTATAAGGCAAAGTAACAATGATTTAACGTTATACCATGGTTCTTGCTGATAACAGAACAGTATAAAATTGGCCAAGGACTACCTTAAAAGTTAAAGGCAGTCATCTTGTTCGGGCCACATTTTGGCTGTGTTCTGGGTTAGGGGCCTCAATTATAGGTTAGTAGTAGGTTTTTAGGTCTCGCCGAGCGTTGCAGCGCATGCGTTGCTCGCTCGGCGAGATTTATTGTCAACAAGGAGTTTGATAAAACATTTACCCACTCGGTGAAACGGGACAAAAAGCCAGCTCGCGGTCAAAGACTCGCTCAAGGGACTAGTCTGCTCTAGTATTCATCCAGCAGGCGGAGCTGTCCGCACACCTCCTTCATCACAGGCGCTGCACGCACTGACACACGACTGAAAGCGTAGTCTGCAGAGCCGGCCATCGAGTAGTTGCAGACACCCCTTTTCCATCTGAAGCGCACCCAACAGGGCGACTCGCCCGCTCCTTTTCTTGTGCAGAATAGATTTAAGTGACCGCCCAAAGGGTCATGGCCAGCCCCACCTTGTCCTCTTTATTGGAAAATTCCTTCTCTTGGACGGCCTCGTCTCCTGCCCCCCTCCTCCCACCTTCTTCTGACACTGTAACTAGACCTGTAGCAGCCTCCTCCTTAGTAGCCTAAATTAGTGACCCTGCCCACACTTCCACCGCTCCCCCTGGCGCGCTTTCCTCCTAACCTTAATCACGGCAGCTTCAGTTCACACGTGCCTTGACCCAGCAACAAAAACAAGAAATCAACACCCCTCCGTTCCTCGCGTAGGAAATGCAAAGCTCACATACCTCGTTCAATCCATAGCACACTCACAGCAGCGTGTTACCCCTCCACAAACGCTCCTCAGCATTTCTACCAGTCTGAGATGGGTCCAGCAGAAGTCACCCACGTCTGGACGAAAGAAGGAGCAAGAATCGTGTCTAAAGCTTCCTGGCCCGGGTTGTAGGCCAGTTAAGTGCTACCGTAGGCCCCACTGTTATTTACAGTAATTATTGTAATTGGCCTCGTACGATGAAAGGCGGAATGCGATGTAAACTGTCGCAGGTGCATTGACAGATACGGCTATGTCACTCCACCGGCCACGTGTGCCTACAAGCGCGCCACCCACTGTCCCTACCCTACTGCAGTACTAGTACATCTATTCCATGGAACTGGGTGCTGCCTTTCGTGTTACGCACTCCGATGTTGTTTTTATTTATTTATTTGACAAGCTGTTTGTCATTTTGCTCATTCATGCCCCTGTTTTGTAGCGCTATGCCGACTACCATAGCACGAGGAGTGCCCAAATGTGTCCAAGTCTGCGGTACGTCACAAAGGAAAGGGCAAGGGGAGCTACTCCGGCTTCAACTACGAAGTGCTCAGCAGGCCAACCCTGAATGGGCCCTCCCGCTTGGGATTGAGACTTATTCAGCGGGTGGCTTCCACGGCGGCAGACTCACCCCCTTACCACAAGCGAAGCGCTATGGCCAGTCTCGAAATAGAGGCCGCCGTGATACTGGTGCTTCTCTAGAAAACATTCAAATACGCCCTGTCCGAAGGCCCCAACGCTGTGGCCTAGTTCATAACCAAACCATATTCCACTTGTGTTATATCGTTTTTACATTAGAGAACACCGACTATTGTCCGCATGGCACCAACCCCTTCATTTTGGGTGGCGCTCCCTGTAGTGCCTATTGGAGCAGCCCCCACACAGACCAGATCTGACGGACCGCCCAATGGATCATAGCCCGCCCATCCTGCTCTCCTTATCTGAGAATTCCCTGCTCTTGGACGACCTCGTCCCCCATCCATCCTCCCTTACCCTGTAACTAGACCCGTCGCTGCCTCTTCCTTACCTACCTAAATTAGTGCCCCCCATCCCTTGCGCGTTTTTTGTCTCCCTCTAACCCGCGTGTATGCGTATGTTTTAGGATTACCCAGCCATGCCCACAAGGCCCGTCTCCTCCACCTGAGACCCCAACACTGCCCACCATTACCTGCTTCAGCAACATCGTGCTCCTGATTTCCGCCCCCAGCAATCCGCCATCTCCAAAGTGAACCTTCTGCAGTCTGGGAAACAATCTCCCCTTACAAGCGTCACCCCTGTACCCATCCTTCCTGCGCCGCCTCCCATGCCATGTGACCCTCCCCACATCCCCCATCTGTCCAATCTCGCACCCCACACCCTGCTCACTAAACCCTCTGTCGCCCTCCCAACTCTTCACAACTAGCCCCCTACTAGTGGGTCGAGCCCGGTAAAACCTCCATCCTCTCTGAATGGCGACCAAATTGTACTGACAAGAGGATGTGCCGTCCTCCATGCGCTTCTGCAAGGTCTGCCAGGTGGCACTTGGGCTCAGCCTCGGGTGCAGCCGCACCCATCCGCTCTGTGGAATTGCACATTATCTCTGCCCCAACTTTCCCAACTCCCCCTGCTATGCTCTATGCACGGTCACCTCTGAAGGCGACCGTCTGCTCGACGCCACCTGCACCAACAACCCTCGGCCCTCCCCACATTTTCCACTGCAATACACCCCCCCCCCCCCTCCGCCGATGTCTACCGAGCGCCTGCAGGAATTGCAACCAATCCATCCGGCCTCAGAAAGATGAAAGGATGAGGGCATGAAGACCACATAACTCATTTCTGTTTCCTGCTCCAAGAACTCCACCTCTTGCTGTTGGTGGTCAGCTGAGAGTGCGGTCAGTGAGGTATAGAAGAACTTGCCTCCCCCTTCTGCACTCACCCGGCCTCGGTATGCCACATAGCGCTTGTGGTGCAAGCCCGCGCAGAGGCTAAGCGTTAACTGCCAAGTGTCTACATTGCCCATGAAGTGCCTTGGAGGCGAAGGGATGCTATACACTCTCGGTGTGGGATCTAAACTGTTTCTTTGCAAAATTTCTTGCGTGCCTTTTCCAACCCCGATCATTCTGAGAAGCAAAACATCACCATGTAGCTTTGACCATTTGCTGTGTTTATGGAACTTGCATTGCTCACTCTGAACGCAGTCCTGTCCATCTAATTGTTCCTTTGGAAGGTAGCAGAGAAAGGAAAGGGGTAGATCTCAGAAGAACGACATGCACAGGATTGCGGTGCTAGTGGAGAGTGTAGAGCAGCTCCCCGAATGCTCTCCCTATATGTGCGGGCTGTAGCCAAACCAGCAGTTACCTCGAAGGTAAAGAACCAATAACCTTCCCCCCCTCGTTCCCCCTCAGCATACTCCGCCGGCTGCCCCACGCATGATCTCCCCTGCACTCTCCATTGGTCCACGGCGCTTCATCCCTCTCAAGGCCTACTGCTCTCTGAACCCCCCAAACTCCTTCCCCCTCACCTCACACTGTAGCAGCAGCACCTCTTCTCTTGTAGAAATTTCCAGGAGAAAAAGGGCCCTGTGCCAGGCGCCTACGAATAAATACCCCACCTCCCTACCAAATTCCTGAGCTTACATTTATGACTAAGCTGACCCAGTGCTGTTATCTGCTTGTCCAGCTCCTTCCCTGCCTTCATTCTCTTGTCTTCACCCAGTCGTGTTCGGGTTCTACTCCTTGGGGGTGACCTCCACTAAGGCCCCCGGTCCAGCCGCTGCTCCCCTCCACTTGGGGAGTGGGGGACCGAACCAAGGGGCAGAGCCGGCCATCGAGCAGTAGTACAATACCTTCCGGGGGCACAGGAAGGCCTTTTCCTATGCAGCAACAGAGACTGTCTCTTCCGGGGCAGCGGGGAGGCCTTTTCCAGTGTGTAGCAGTAGTGGTGGTTTCTATGGGGATGGTTGGGTCGTCTTTTTCTGGGCGGGTCTTTTTGTCTAACCAATCGGACGGCTTGCTGGAAAGTAAAGCCTCAAAGTCCCTCCTTGTGCCTCTCCTTAGCCTGTCAAACTGTTTAAAACCATCTTTCTGATGACCTTTCCTTGCTTTACCGTATCGAAGTTGTTTGGAGTCAATAGGAAAGAAGAGGCAGCCGGATGTTTGAAATCTTCTGTCGGTTGGAGACGGAAGGTAAGGCCCATTTTCGTGTGATTCCCGCTTGAGGCGGGAGATTTGAGATGCAGGTACTTTCACATATGTGATTGTACTTTCTTAAATGAAATGATATTTCTCACCATTGTGGCGGTCGGTGGCCCTTTGATCGCGTATTGACTATTCCAATAACGTGAAAGATACCAAGTTTTTGTATGTAACAACCGAGCCACCGCTTCCGTTGTTAGGATAGGATCCTGCCAAGGCTCAAGTGTAGATCCCAGAGTGCAATCAGTACCTATCACAACATGTCCTTATCAGTTTGTGATACCACTGGAGTTGAAGCTGAGACAATTCCACCCTGCCATTAGAATAATTAATATTACATGTGCATTAATGAATATCGTGCTGGAATTTGAAATAATTTACTGCCGGAACTCATAAATTGGGGGTCAAACGTATACAGGAGGAAAGGGGCTGGAGTAACATGGTCCAACGTTGGAGCTTGAAAAGCAGTGTCTGACAGTCAAATGCCTTTTCAAAAAAAAATCTGCTGCACAAAACCATTGAAATTCCTCCGTTATAGTTAGTTCTGCTAACTATAAATCGCGTGCCCGCAATCCACTGCTGATGATGTCACATATTACATCATTCATGACATGGTCAGTGCCATCACTGATGACATCTCAAATGACATCCCTGATGACATCGATGACAGTGAATGTGGTTTGGTTCGTTATTTAAATATGTATTATATATATATATAGCAATCTGCATTGAAGAATGAGTGGATATATAAATATCTGGATGGAAGATTTAGTAGCAGTGGGATTGACTGTTTACTTGACTAATTTATAGTGTCTCACTAAATATATTGGATAGTGATTAAACTGTGAATATCTGTATCACTTTGTCAATTGTTGTGTAAACTGCTGCACCAGTTGGTTACTATCTATGTGAAAGTCTATTTTAGTTATTGATGAGTTAACTGAGTATTTGTATGGGAGAGTAAATGTGTGTGTGGTTTAGTGGGGGGTGTGTGACTGCCCAAAGACGTGTGAATAGTTGATTCAGTAGGTATATGAGGTTAAGACTACATGTTATAACAGTTGTTTGGGTGAGTGAATATCTTTATGGGTGTGGTGATGAGCAAATATATCTCTCAATGGTACATGTCCAACAAACTAGAAAAATAAAAGGCAGTGTATGTGACAGTTGTATATAAATAAGTATACATAAGACCAAGTGATTGTATGAGTGACTGTATGGATAACTGTATACTTGTAATATTGATTTTATAACGCACTAAGTATGAGTTACTTTCTATATTAATAAATGAAGTGGTGTTTGTATAAGTGTGTAGCTGAGTAAATGTAAGTATGATCCATTGTTTGCATAAGTGAGTAGGATGACTGCATAAGTGAATAGGATGTGTGCTGCCGTGTAATGTTGATATAGGTGTATAAGTATATTTGATAGTGTTCTATTGATCATTGACAGCATGTATGAGTGAATCTATAGGTAAGTGATTAGATGTGTGTGTAGATCTAGGAATCACTGAGTGGGTTTTTAGAAACTTGTATTGGTGTGTCAATGGATTCAAATATGGTACTCTGTATTTTACAGTGAGTGAAAAGTTATACTACTGTATGATGAGGTGTATCTGATTTTCACGTGGATGACGTCGTCAGTGATGTCATCAGTGATGTCACTGACCATATCATGAATGATGTAATATGTGACATCATCAGTAGTGGATTGCGAGCGCGCGAGTTATAGTTAGCAGAACTAACTATAATGGAGGAATTTCAAAGGTTTTGTACTAGTGAAATGTCCAGCTAACTATAACCGCCCTAAAACCTATGGTTTTTTCAGTGAATTTCTAAGGTTTTTTAAATGCTAATTCCGAACTATAACATGTCTGAAACCTATGGTTTTTTTCAGTGAATTTCGAAGGTTTTTTAAATGATGATTTTTAAATGTTATAATAGATGTATTTTTTTATACTGATTTTCTACAGTTTTTTAACTGTTTATTTTTACATATTTTATTTTTTAAATTACATTATATATTTTTAATATAAATGGAAATACATTTTTTTTTTTAAATATTGAAACTGAAATATTGTTTTTTTTGTTGAATGTATAAGTGCAGAACTATAAGTGTGTTGGTTAGTTAGGGGACTGCATGCATAGTGGATAGGGGATTGAAGCAGTCCATGTGCTAAGTCCAGGCTCAGTGCATGAGTACTTGGGTACTGACTGAATGATTAGAGTACTGCAAGGAGAGTGCCTGGGTGAATTTATAAGTGGTTGGGTTTTGGCGCAGTGAATGGATTAGTACATGGTGCTGAATGGGTCACTAGAGGAGTGCAAGGGGAGTGACAAGGGTATTTGCTGGAAATGTATGGATACTGACTGGGGAATTGAAGGTGTAAAAGACAAGTGTGTAGGTGGTTAGAGGACTGCATGCATAGTGGATAGGCGTTTGAGGCAGTCCATGTGCTAATGCCTGGCTCGCTGCATGAGTACATGGATACTGACTGAATGATTAGAGTACTGCAAGGAGAGTGCCTGGGTGAATTTATAAGTGCTAGAATTACTTTTCAGGATCAGTACTGGGCTCAAAGATGCAGCACTGAGGTCTCTCCTGATAACAGGTAAGTAAATCGGAATTCGTAGTTCGGCTTATTTTACTTTGGTCCAGTATATATAGAGCCACTTTCCTACACCATCCCCTCCCTTCACCACTGTGTAAACATGCCCTGTGTCCGTTTTAATTTGGGGGATTAATTCCCCTTGAAACCTGAGTGTCCCTGGGGTCCAAGTAGCCCACTCGGTACCTCCAGTAAGCGCCATTGCAGAGAGGTGTAAAAAGGGGTACGGCCTGGACCACCTCTCTGCAACGCAGCACAATGGCGCTTATTGGAAGCACCTGGTGGGCTAGTTGGCCCCAGGGTCACTCAGGATTGAAGGGGAATTATTTCCCCAACTTGAAACGCGCCACAGGGCGTGTTTGCACATGTCACCTCAGGCCTCGTTCCCTCCCTTAACCACTGTGTAAACACGCCCTGTGGTCGTTCTAAGTTGAGAGATTAAGTCCCTTTGAATCCTAAGGGTCCCTAGGGACAAACTAGCCCACTAGGTACCTCCAGTAGGCGCCATAGAGCTGCGTTCCAGAGAGGTGTAAAAAGGGGCATGGCCTCTGAACACCCGTCTGCAACGCAGCTCCCTGGCACATACCGGAGATACCTGTTGGGCTAGTTGGCCCTCAGGGACCTTCTGTATTGAAAGAGAGTTAATCCCCCAACTTAAAACGCGCTAACGGGGCGCGTTTGCACAGTCGTGAAGAAAGGGGGCGTGGCCTGAGGTGACATGTCTGCAAACACACCCTGTGATGCGGTTTAAGTTGGGGAATTAATTCCTCCTCAATCCTGTGGGTCCCTGGGGGCCAACTTGCCCACCAGGTCCCTCCAGTATGCGCCAGAGAGCTGCGTTGCAGAGAGGTGTTCTGAGACCACGCCCCTTTTAACAACACTCTGCAACGCAGCTCCGTGGCGCTTACTGGAGGTACCTGGTGGGCTAGTTGGCCCCCAGGGACCCTCAGGATTGAAGAGGAATTAATTCCTGAACTTAAAACGTGCCACAGGGCGTATTTGCACACATATCACCTCAGGCACCGCCCCCTCCCTTCACCACTGTGCAAACACGCTCCGTGGCGCGTTTTAAGTTGGGGATTAACTCCCCTTGAATCCTGAGGGTCCCTGGGGTACAACTAGCCCACCAGCTACTTCCATTAAGCGCCACAGAGCGGCGTTGCAGAGAGGTGTAATAAGGGGCGTGGCCACAGAACACCTCTCTGCAACGCAGCCCCCTGGCGCATACTGGAAGTTCCTGGTGGGCTAGTCTTTCCCCCAGGGACCCCCAGTATTCTAGGGGAATTCGTTCCCCATCTGCAAACGCGCCAGGGGGCGCGTTTGCAGAGTGGTGCAAGAAGGGGACATGGCCTCCGGCGCGATGCCGGTCTTTTCTTATTTTTCATTTTTTTAATGAAAATTTCGGGAAGGGGGCCACGTGGCCCCGCTCCCGAGGCCATAATCGGGCCGGGGACCCCATCGCCCGGGGCATGGCCCTCTTAAAAAATATTTTTCATATTGGATGGGGGCTGCATTGCCCCCCTCCTTACGGCATTCATGGCCCCGGGGACCCCATCCCCCGGGGCCGGCCTTTTTTAATTTTATTTACCCGGGGGCTAATTACCAACGAAGCGCGGGAGCCCGCGTTAAAGTTATGGTCCTAACTATAACTACCTACTGGTTACCGTCAGTAGGTAATGTATATCTGTGTGTGTGTGTGTATATATATATATATATATATATACATACATACATACATACATACATACCTCAAGAATGCCCAAGCATGCTGGGGCGCACTCACAGCAAGTCACACCATCCGGCATCATTAAACAGGAGATGAACACACAAAGCTGCTCCTTGATTGCTTTATTGTGACCTGACGCGTTTCAAAGCACTAGCTTCTTTCTCAAAGGTCTCAGTCCAAGTGGCAGTCTCAAGGCGCTCCGTACAGCAGGTCATTAGTAGACCTAGCAAGCCCCGCCCTCAGTGGGCCGCACCGCCGAGCGCATCTTGCACTCTGGGAAATGTAGTCCTTGCACGGAGTAGAATCAAACCTATAGTAGGTCTTGAGTATCTGTCAATATTAGACATCTATGATACACCCTAAGTGGGTCCAGGAGCAGCCTGCATGCTCGCATTATTCCATCTTGCTGTGCCGTATTAGCGGGCTGGAACTGTTCCGACCCACGGCTTCCATCTAATTACCAGGATGTTGCTGCCCCACGCGGCAGGACGGCCGCGTAACAAATGTTCCTCAAGAATGCCCAAGCATGCTGGGGCGCACTCACAGGAAGTCACACCATCCGGCGTCATTAAACAGGAGATGAACACACAAAGCTGCTTCTTGATTGCTTTACTGTGACCTGACTCGTTTCAAAGCACTAGCTTCTTTCTCAAAGGTCTCAGTCCAAGTGGCAGTCTCAAGGCGCTCCGTACAGCAGGTCATTAGTAGACCTAGCAAGCCCCGCCCTCAGTGGGCCGCGCCGCCGAGCGCATCTTGCACTCTGGGAAATGTAGTCCTTGCACGGAGTAGAATCAAACCTATAGTAGGTCTTGAGTAACTGTCAATATTAGACATCTATGATACACTCTAAGTGGGTCCAGGAGCAGCCTGCATGCTCGCATTATTCCATCTTGCTGTGCCGTATTAGCGGGCTGGAACTGTTCCGACCCACGGCTTCCATCTAATTACCAGGATATTGCTGCCCCCCGCGGCATTAGGAACAAATGTTCCTAATACGGCACAGCAAGATGGAATAAGAAGAGACAGGTGAGAGACGTACAGCGAAGAGCTCACTGTGACCTTATCAACTACTACACCCACTTATCACCCAGTAGAGAGTACTCAGCGGATAGTCCTGTCTCTTCTAAACCACTACTCTGAACATTAATGACCAAAGTAAGACATCTAACTGTACAGACTAGTTTATCACAAAACGCAACCCCATCATTTGTCAACCTGAGAAGAGGTTTTAGTGCAGACGTCAGTTTTACACAAACAGCTATAACACAAGTAGAGAAGTCTTAGCGGACAGGCCACTGTATCACAAACCACTAGTAAAATTATTCTTCATCGTGGTGAAAGTTGGCAGCAGAGAGGTCAGTCTGTTGCAAACCACTACAACACTGAGCCATCACCCTAGAAGGAGGTCTTAGAGTACATATGAATTTATTGCAAACTACTATTACACTCACTCATCACAAAGGAGAGAGCTCTAAGCAAAGTGGTCAGTATGTCGTAAAACATAGTCTTACCATACACATACCACAGCACAGAGACCACCATACTTGCCGCCACAGACAACATCCACACCCTCCTGGACCAAGGTCACTCCGCAGCCCTCATCCTACTCGACCTATCAGCGGCCTTGGACACCGTCTCCCACCGCACACTAGTCGCCAGACTACATGACGCAGGCATACAAGGAGCAGCCCTGAACTGGATCCGATCATTCCTCACCGGAAGAAGCCAAAGGATCAGACTCGCACCCTTTCTCTACGACCCCACGGAAATCACCTGCAGAGTCCCAAAGGGTTCATCCCGGAGCCCCATCCTTTTTAACATCTACATGGCCCCCCTCGCAGCCATCATCGGACAACACAGCCTCAACATTGTATCCCTTGCCGATGACACCCAGCTCATCCTCTCCCTCACCAAAGACCCCACCACTGCCAAACTCAACATCCAGAAAGGAATGCAAGACGTTGCAGACTGGATGACCAACAGCTGCCTGAAGCTCAACGCCGAGAAGACAGAAGTCCTCGTCCTTGGTACCACCCCTTCTGCATGGAACAGCACCTGGTTGCCGACCGCCCTCGGAAGCCCACCTACCCCCTCAGACTACTCCAAGAACCTCGGTATCGTACTCAACTCATCACTCACCATGAACCGACAGGTCAACGCCGTCACCTCCAGCTGCTTCAACATCCTCCACAAGACTTCCAAGTGGATCCCCCCCTGAGTCAAGGAAGATAGTCTTGTCCTCTGCATCCCCCGACACGAACACAGCTAACACCTATGAAGTCTCCACTGAGAAAAGAGCCACTTTCAAAATCCTCGCTTTTTTTTTTTAATTTTTGGGGGGAAGTTGCGCACCCAAAGCGTACCTTTCTCGATCGCTGCGCAGAACCTAGCCGCCATTTTAGGATTGTTGTGTAGGAACCGCGTCGGATGTGCGATGGGTGCGTATTTTCGTGCGCGATCGCTATGCGACCGGTACGTGACTCCAGGCGCATACGCGACACATACGTATTACTTTACGTGGCGCTTGTGCGTGACGTCATATACGTGTTCGCGTTAGGAGTTGCGCACCCAGCGCATGCACACCAGGGGACCGCTCTGCACTGGGTGCGTGACTCCTAATATGCCCGTTAAAAAAAAAAATGTGCACGATCACTAATTTCTATTCTCTCCGGGGCCTATATACAACGTTGGGGACCATTGGGGGAGCCCCAATGCCCCCACGGTCCCAGCCGGATCCCCGCGTCCTTCGGGAGCCGGCATTGCTTTTCCACACGGGGAGCTGCTAACATGCAGCTCCCCATGTGGAAAAACAATATGGTTTGCATTTTGAAAGAGAGAGCAGATCTCCCTGCTCTCTTTCAAAATCCAAACCAAGTTTGCTATCTCCCACCCTGCCATAGCAAACAGCTGTGTCCCCGGGGTGGGCACCACGAGACACTGCAGGAGCCAGCCCTGGGGGGTGGAGGTCCCCAGGGCCTTCGACGGCTCCAGGAGGGGGCCACACAGCCCCCCTCCCACAATATAAAAAGCCCCGGGGGAGGTGGTCCCCAGGGCTTGGGGGGGCCTTTGAGCCCCCCCACCCATTTTTTTGAAAGCCCTGGGGGGTAGCGGTCCCCGGGGCCATCAAATTTAATAGTTTTGCCCTTGGGATTTGGCCCCCCCCCCGGGGGCTAACTATTCAAGAAGCACGGGAGCCCGCGCTTCGTTTTAATAATTTTTTTTACGGCAGGATACGCGCCACCTGCGCGCATATTGCCGTTTTTTCAACAACAACAAAAACTATTTTTTGGGACCCCCTAAGCAGGTCTAGAGAGGGTCAGGGTATTTCTACCTTGCCTCCTTTATACGTTTTGCACACTTGATCCACGCTTCTACCGAGGTACAAAATGGCTGCCAACACTTCCTGGTTTGGAGTGTTGACAGCCAGTTGACAGCCAATCAGCATGCAGCTCGTGGTCGGGAGGGTGCGCATAGGGTGCTCGGATCCTCCGAGGCCATAGATATATATGTGATTCTACTTTGATTTTCTCAGCAACTACTGAACAGATTTACACCATTTAACCTTCATTAATTTGTGGCCAGTGCAAACTCTGCTTGGGATTCAATACCAGTGCCTGTACATGTTTGGAAGCTCCTCGTCTCCCTCCCGCCGCCGCATTCACCAACTCCGCGGCCGCTGTGAGGAGGGAAACTCCATCTCCCAGGGTGCCCAGCGCTAAAGGCGGAAGCCGACGTGACACCAAACGCGCCTGGACGCGCTACAAATTGCAGCACAGCCCCCGCGTCGCGGGAAGCGCGCGGGCAACACCGGGCTAAGCCCGGGCAAAGGGTGGGCCGTCTGTGGCCGTCCTGGGCAGGTAGAGGCAGGGCTGGGCCACCCCTCTTGCGCGCTACCCAGACCATCAAGGTACTGTGCCGCTTGTCTTATCCATCTTCCAACAAACAGTGTGACTGCCACTTTCCATGCAGCGATAATCACTACCAAGGATTGAAAGTATTACCTTGTCACTATACTGTTGTATTGGTGTATTCTATAAGTATTGTTGGTATTGTCAACAACGTAAAATCTCATTTACTATCTGTGTATGGCCAAAAGGAAATCCATGGAGGGAGGTGGGGGTAGCTTTAACAAAAAGGGAAAAAAGGCCAAAAAAGCCACCCATGCGGCAGGCAATTGTGTGCTGGACAGGATCGAAGTTATTGTCGATGATTGTCAAGTCCTATTGGAGGAAACTAGGCATCCATCTACTATTGCGGGGGAACCAGCAGTAGATTCTCCTCCTAGCATCTGCAAGCGTAAGATCCCAAGTATGTTTAACAAAAATAGACAAGTCCCATCTACAATATCTTCTCCCCCTATACCCAATGACCTCGAGCTCTGCCAAAAAGACAAGCAGGATATTTCGGATTCCATACTTAGTACTGAATCCCAATCCCTTATCACCCCACTTGAGCTCTCATGCTCTAATAGGTTTGCTATTTTGGAAGGCTTAGATGAGGAAATCCCTGCATGCCAAGATCCTGGTCCATCAGTCTCTAAAGCAGTTCAGACTCCTAGTCCCCAGGGAATATCCCTGGAACAGAAAATTGACCAACTACTAAAAGAGATAGAACTGTTGAAAAATATAGTCTTGGAACTGAGTAAGAGTGTCCCTCCAATTCCTATGCAGATGACCATCCCAAGCAGCCCTAGGATTCCAACACCACTTGTACCCTCAATATCTGTTCAGCCCGGCCCTCTGCCAATCCCACACAGGGGGACCCACTTAGCTTGCAATACGACTGACCTTATTAGAAAGCCACCTTTGTATACGGACATTGTGAAATGTAAAAGAATTCATAATGAATTCCCTTCTATTTTGACTACATCTGAATCTGCTGGGCCTTTAAGACCCAGCCACCAGGAGGCCCAGGTTCGTTTTAGAGGCAATACTGCATCGAATTGTATCTCAGGTGGCCCTTTGGCCAATCCAAACATAGCTTACATGGTTAAGGTACCTAGACTTACTACCACCCAATCTTACGAAAATGAGGACTCCGTAAAGAATAAAGCCATACATTGGGTTAGGCATGTTAGGGGGTGTAGGTCAATCATTCGCGATGATATCATCAAGGCTAGAAGAATCTCACTCTACAATAGCCAATTCGATTGTATCGAGCTTACATTTTCTAGCACCATTCTGGCCGAAAACTTGGTCCTTTTGGAATACCGTACTTCAGCTCCGGACTATTCTTGTATTCAGATAAGGCGCACTCCACTCTGGGTTCTAAGAGGCCACGAGTCAGAGGGTAGAAATAGGGTTCTAAGCAACGATTCTAACTTGAACAGGGTAGACTGACTGGCCCAAGACTTATCCCTTGGTCATTCTGAGGAGTTGGATTCTATTGCTGCCGATCATACCAACGCACCACTCCAGAGCCCACCACCTTTTTCACTGTCCCTCTTGCCTTGTGAGATGCCCCCCTGCATCCCGGCAATTATAACTCCTGAAAATTCCATGCCATCTCTTAATTTTGTCTCATGGAACATTGCTGGGCTCCCCAAAAAACTCCTGATTCCGGATTGGCACGACTTCATCAGTACGTTTGACGTTTGTGTATTCCAGGAAACATGGAGTATTATCCCTCTACACAAATCAGGATATACTACATATTACCTACCGGCTTCAAGCTCAGGGAAAGGCCGCCCATCGGGGGGACTACTTGTGTGGGTAAATATTAAGAATAACTGGTTGGTAGAGACCCACAATAGTGTTTCCCCCGATCTTCTACATTTGACTATAAAAGGTTCACTCGGCGGTCCCACCCTAGAACTATTTAACATCTATGCTAGAGGTACTGTGGGAGGACAGCCCTCCCAGACTGTCTCCGTCCTGGATCACGAACTAACTCTCGTCGATCCCCACTCTAGTATCATTATTTGTGGTGACTTCAATTGCACATTTGAACCCCTAGCCCTGGAAGATCTATTGGGGACCAGCGAGTCTGATCTCAATTGGGGCATTCCGCCCCTTGAGCTTACTCCAATTAAGAAATGGTCACAAAGGGCAATTCAATTGAATGCTCTCACCCGAGAGTTTAATTTACGAGCAGTGAACGGTAGATCTAAATCTGACAAGGGCGGTGCCTTTACATTCAATAGGCTAACCACCCCATCTCGCATCGACTATATCCTTGTTGATATTTATTTCTGGGGGAACATTGTGGACATGGTCGTTAAAAATACTATAGATAGCGACCATAACCCACTGTGCTTACAAATTAAAGGTGTTTGGGTGAACCCGCACCATGAGAATAACCGACTTCCTTTGATGGCAACCAAAGAAGTATCATTGGCAGGACGCAATAGACGCCTCAAATGGCATGGGATCTCACAACACGAGGGGAAGCTCGCATCAATTAAAGAATTATTAGCCAGTAAACACACCGAGCTCTGTGAAGCCAGCAATAAAACGGATGATCCCCAACTCATATCTTCTCTCTATCATGATACTATCAATAAGATAGGGGAATTTTTTATTCTGGGTGAGAATTCTCGCTGTAAGGTGGACCCCGTGCGAGGCTCTAACCCATGGTATTCCAAAGATTGTAGAAGGGACAGAGTGACCTTGACAAAAGCCCTAAGGAAACAAGATAGCAATCTAATCAAAAGGGCGAGACGCGACTATTCTAGATCTCTGACAGTCGCCAAACGAAATTGGGAGGAAATGCACTGGCAGGAACTAAAAGAGGCGGCATTGAATCGAAATTCAACGGTCTTTTGGGACCTTCTTAACAGAGGCAAACGGGCCAAAATGGCAAGTATCCCAAACCATATAACGGAGCTGCAATGGTTTAACCATTTCTCTGCTATATATGCGGGAGATACTGTCTCTGCAGTCCCTGTGGTGGATGATTCGCCCCCTGCCGCAAATTTCCCAGCTGAGACTAACTTTGGGACTCAAGAAGTCATCCTGGCTATCAAAAGTATTGCGCCTGGTAAGGCGGCAGGCCCAGATGGCCTACCAGGTGATCTTCTTCTATACGATCCAATCCCCTGGTCTTCTTTTATTTCTGTTGTCATGAACGCTATAGCTAAGGGTTCTTTAGTACCATGGAAAGCTGCGGTGGTGATTCCCATTTATAAAAAGGGCAATAGGGAGGACCCTGCCAACTATAGACCTATTAGTCTAATTGACGTGATACAGAAAGTGGTTGGCAGGGTTCTCCTTATGAGATTGAGGTGTTGGATTGAGAATAGGAATGTTTTATCGCATTTTCAAGCAGGTTTTAGACAAAAGGTAGGAACTATGGATCAAGTTTTTAGATTTTTTATGATATACTGGAAAGTGGTAGTTTTAGGCAAAGGTACTTTATATTTAGCTTTTATAGACCTAAAGTCCGCTTTCGATTTAATTCCTCGTCAAAGACTGTGGCAGGTCTTATTCCAATTAGGTGTCCCCCAAGAGATCATTGCGTTTTTAAAGCTTCTCCACGAGAACAATCATGCTAATGTTAGATGGGGTGCCCAGGGCCAGCTTACAGAGAGTGTCGCGGTGAACAGGGGGGTTCGCTAGGGCTGTGTTTTAGCCCCCACCCTGTTTTCTCTATATATCAACGGGGTGGTGGATTTCCTCAGAGAGGTCTCAGCTGATGCTCCAGTCCTGGCTGGCGAAAAAGTTCCCACTCTCCTGTTCGCCGACGACACTCTCCTGATTTCCAAATCCCCGGCTGGCCTACAAAATGTTTTAAATAGGTTTGATTCCTTTTGCAAGTCATCATAAATACAGAGAAAACCAAATTAATGGTTATTAATCCTCCAAGACGTTTTAGATATGCCTTTAGTCTGGATGGCACACCGCTAGACATCGTGGATTCCTTCGATTATCTAGGCATACGCATTGCAAAAGGGATGAAGTGGAGCTCGCACCTGACCAAGATGCTCCTATGCCACAAGAGGGTATCTGGTGCCATCGTTAGAGAACAACATCTCTCTACTAGCCGACCAGTGGCACCGGCCCTTGTGGTATATGAAGCACAGGCACTATCTAGCTCTATGTATGGGGCTGAAATTGGGGCTATGTAAATATCCATGACCTGGTCATGTCCGAGAATAAATTTATGAGGAATCTTATTTCTGTTCCCACTTCATCACCACTAAAACCCTTGTTTTATGATTTAGGCAGACACTCCATTCAGGACATTGCACGCCTCCGACCTGTACTATTCTGGGCAAGACTTCGACGGACACCTGAACTTGTCAAATACGCTGCAGGCTTAAGTGAACTTATATTAGCGGACACTGGGAGGAGGTTAAAATGGATCTCCCATGTTAAACAAACGCTGAGAACCATCGGTTATGATGACTGCTGGGAATCCCATATACCCCCTTCGAAACAGGATCTTAAGAAGACTTATTGGAGCTGGGTCAATGCAAGAGAGCTGAACAATGTAAAAATGGGGAAGTTGACCGAAGCATTTTTTGAGCATAAGCCCCTTTGTAAATTGTAACCCTATCTTGACTTCATTCAAACTCCTCTTGATAGATCTCTGTACGTGTGCTTCAGATTGGGGTCCTTTCCTCTTAATTGTGTTACTGCTGGCTGGAAGGGATTCTCTACTACATCTGCTGGTTGCCCGAGTTGTACAGCACCCAGAGAGTCTATTCCTCACTTTTTATTTGCCTGTTTCCACTACAGAAGAGCAAGAGCCAAGTGGCTGAGGCCGATCTGCAGAATGCTCGGTAGTCGTGACTACCGTATTGTGCTACGCATTCTACAAACAGATACCTCGTCCCTTACTATTGTCTGTGGCATTGCCAAGTATCTGGGTTGTGCTTGGCTATTGCGGAAGTAAAAACTCGCCCTTCATATGCACTAAATTACCTATGTGGTCTGTTTTTATTACTTGATATTTATCTACTATATGAATTTTGGGTCTTAAGCTTCTTGTACCTCGCACATATTGTTTTTATCTACTTTTATAGTCCTCTTATACTTACCCATGTTGATCAACTCTTTTATTGTCTACTTGATCTTTTTTATATTATTGTATGTTGTGATTTTATGATATTTTTTATCGAATAAAGCTTTACCTACCTACCATTTAACCAAAAGGCACGAGTGTGAACCAAGGGCTACCTCTTTGCCAAATTTGGTATAATTCCGTTCAGCAGTTCGGGCTGTAGCTGCGATCAAAGTTTCCTATGGAAAATTGCATGGGGAAAACACGTTTTGGGACCCCCTTTTTTCTCGTCCCCTGCTTGACGAATCACCCCGAGTCTTTCAGGATAGGAGCAGACCGGAGCGCCCCACCAGTTTTGAAAATTTCACGAAGATTCGTCAACCGGCGCCAAAGTTATTCCAAATAGAATGTTGCGGATATCCTATGGATAATAGGTCCTAACTATAACTACCTACTGGCAACTGCCAGTAGGTAATATATATATATTTAGTGAAAAAATCAAAGGTTAAAGTGACATAGTTGGGTGAAAATGTCAGTTTAAATGTAACGCACAGTTTTGTCTTCAATGATGTCATTCAAGATGTCATCAGTGATATCATTTATGTCGTAGAACATGCCAGGTATGATGTAATATGTGAGGTGATAAACAGTTAACAGTTAGTTAACTATAACATGTGAATTTCAGTGAGTTTTTTTTATTTTAAAATGTTACATGTAAACTGACATTTTCACATAACCATAACGTCACTTTAACCATTGTGTTTTCTTTTTGTAGCGAATTTCTAATTTTCTTTTTTTTTTTTTTTTAATTTTATTTGACTTTTTTCCCCAGCTAATTTTTTTAAAGGTAAATTAAGATAATACTTAACTTTAATAATATCATACCTAACTATAATGTCACTCTTACCTGTGTTTCTTTTCCATTTAGTTTCTGTATTTTTTTAACGTAAAGAAATATTTTATTACCATACGTAACTATGCCAACCCCTGCCGCCAACAACCCCGCAGGTGGCCAACCACTGCCGCAAACAGCCTTTGGCTGTATGCAGTGCTGGTTAGCCGCAGGACCAGCTGCCCATACGCGGCCAACCTACCACAGACATTATCCCCTTTTTACAAAAACAAAATGGTTTTCCAAACCCACAAGAGCCAGCGTGGGTCCCTGTGCTCCCTCATGACTCTCGCTGAAGTAAGGGAGCCTCACTGGCTTTCGCGGGATTGCAGAAGTCCCCCCAGAAAAGCATTTTAAAAACATTTGGCCCAAAGGGTGGTCCCTCAGGGGCCTGCACCCCCAAGCACCAGGGGTAAGGGCACCGCTATCCCCCTTCCCCTTTACCTTAGGTTTATTTTCTTTTCATTTTCAGGACAAGGACTGGGTCTACGCGTCCTGTTAAGGCAGCCAGAATACTTCTCTTCATGTTGCGGTCTGCCAATACGAGCATGATCTCCAGGGGGCCTGGCAAGAGCCTCTTCCTCTCACTTGAGCAAGTTGGCCGATGGGGAAAAAAGCCCCAGCCAATCCGATTATTCTATTATTTGAAGTTGTGTGCCCGTGGAAACCCAGCTGTCCAGATAGCCATACATTTTGAGCCTTAATTTCTCAAAACTACTTAACTGGTTTACACCAAATAACAAAGGGCATACTGTCTGGTTAAAGAACTAGCTTTCTGAAAAACAATTGGTGTAATGTTCTGACGTTATGGTGACTAAAATTCCCTATGGAAATTGCATGGGGAATTTGTGTTTTGGGATCCCACTTTTTCTCGGCCTCTACTTGATGAATAACCCCAAATCGTTCCAGCAAGGAACTACCTAAGATAGGTGAACCTTTTTGGGGGAAAGCTATATGAAGAATCATCAAATGGCAGCAAAGTAATTAGCAAATCAAAAAATCTATTTCCTGTGATAACTAGGTCCTAACTATAAGCACACAGTGGCTTTGTAAAATATATTTGAATAACCACTTTTAAGTCCCACTCTTTGCAGTCATTGTGTTTGGTACTCTTTTTGCTGGAAAGCTATGTAGCCTCCTATAAAGCACTAACAATGATTGATCCCGGAATGCTTTTTTAGAACTTTTTTTTAATTGTTTGTTATTTAATGTTATGATGGGTGTCTGCTAATCCCCACATGTTGCTTTTGGCCCTGCAGATCAGGGCCAGTTTCCCCAGCTCAGAAGAAACATTTAGTAGAGGGGCTGTTGAAAGGGAGGTGTGATCTTGAAACCTTGGAGCACATTTTCATTTGCTTCCCTCAGTCAATGGTGTGGGCTTGCTTTGCCATCCAGGGTGCTGTGGCTGTCAGCGTTAGTGGAGATGATGTATAATCGATAGGCATTTAGGAATGTGGATGGCTGCTTGCTAAACACTGCGTTTGAGCTTCAAACACACTATAATGCTGTATGAACCTTAATGGGAATTAAAATCCTTCAATTTTTTTTATTTTTATTGAATTGAGCGTTTGATGTAAGCAGCACTTTCTTAGCAGATATCAGTAAACTAATTGAAATAATACATTTAAGTGTAGGCACCACAACGCCGTCTATATCATAACTGCTAGTAAAATAGCAAGGTTATCTTTCACTTACAATGTTTACGTTTTCATATCACATGTGAGGGGAGTTTTAGAAAGTGCTGTCTCAGTGGTTATCAAGTTGAGTCAAGGTATGGCAAAACATTGAAATGCTATAAAGAAACAGTGTCCTGCAAAGATTAAACTTTGCATATACAGTTAAGGTTGCAAGGCTTTCTGTGTTGAAATTACAGCCAAGGTTTAAACAGTTTCTGTGCTGGTTAAAATGGGTGAGTAATAGCATTTTATAAGCTTTAATGTTGTGTTTTTGTGCTCAGTGACTGGTGATTAGCTTTTATTCACAAACAATTGTCATAAAGGGTTCATTCAGAGTTCTTTATCATTAGCTATTTCTTAATGTAACAGATTCTGTGCTAATGAACCTCAAATGGTCTCTTCAGCCATTTCCTCTTAAAATGCTGGCACAATCGCCAACAAACAGGGCAGGCTGGCTTTCTTTTTGGTGGTTAAAGTTAAGGATAGGCATTGAAGGATTTCAGGTTTCATGTTGATCTTACGTACAAGGTCGTTGTGGGGCACTTTCTGGCACAAGATTTACCATATCCTCCTGCTGGAGAGATGATCGATGTGGAGTTGCCCCTACCTTATGAACTGTAGAAAGAGGATGCATTCATGAAGCGAGCAATATGTCTTTCATTTAATAAGTAAAAACGACATTTAAACTTGGTATAATGTGCTCTTCTCATGTTTAAAGCTTTGTATCAGTACATAACTTAATTTGCCTATTGTCTTTTGTCAAATTCTGTCAGGTCAGACAGAGGTTTGAAAATTATCTTATTGAGAGCTGAAACAACCTTGTTTTTACCTACTGAGAGTTGACGGGCAGATAAAACAAGCATTGGCAAATTCAGGAAAATGTGCTACAGCCTATAGGAATTAATGAAACTTAAGTGCAGTGCTTAATTTGTAAAATATTAAGTGCAGGTGCTCTCATTTATTTAGGATGCCACACCCACTCCCCCTGGCTCTGCCCACGTCATCCAGTAACTCCATCCCACTTCCTTTATTGGCTCCGCCCACATCCACCAACCTCATCACATCAGAGCCTCCTCCTCACTCCTTGAGTTCCACAAGAAGCCGAAGACCTGGTTCTTCACATAAGCACCTCCGAGACCTCACGCCTTCCCAAGTGCCTGAATACCCTCTTGGTCGTTAGTGCGCTATACAAATCAATATAACATAACATAATATAACATATGGGAAGCCTATGACAACAACTTAAAAGTAAACTCAAATTATAGAATGTGTGTAAATCACAAAATCCAGCTTTAGGAAAGGTCATTGAGGACTTGGGCAGCTTTGCAACCTAAAGAGAATGCTTGCACTGCACTGTTTAAACGATAGGAAGGGATGAAGGATTGGGAGTACTGGAGTGAGGAAATAAGTAATGGATGAAAGGAGGACATACGAAATAAATGAAGGGATAGAGGGAAAAAGGAAGTGAACAATGTGTGATGGATGAATAGAAAGAAGAAAGGAAAGGAGAAGGAAAAGCAGAAGGAAGGGTAGATAAGAAAGGAAGAAATTAAAGAAGGGATGAAGGGAGTATTAGGAAAAAAAGAATGTAAAGAACAAATGGAGGAAGAAGGAAAAAATGCACCAAGGGAGGAAGGATGGGAAATTAATGAGGGAGTAAGGAAGTAAGAATCAAAAGAGGAAAGGAGGCATGGCTCGAGGTGCGGAGGAAGAGAAGAAGGAAAGGAAAAAGATGGGATGAAGGTAAGAAAGGTCCGGGGAAAGGATACGAGTAGGAAAGGTATTGGGTCAAAGAGGGACAGAGGGAATAATGACATTGTAATATTGCAAAGAAATTGAAAAACAAAAGATTAAAATATATTTCTGTGTCCTTAACACACCATGTATGTTTGTAAAGCACATACTCAACAGAGGGGGCCTTGACACTGAATTATAAATGTTGCTATCAAGCTCAATGGCACTAAGTTTATCGACCTCGAGAAAGATGAAAGACTGAGTGGCCCTACCGAGAATTAAATGTATGACCTTGAGATCAAAAACAGACTCCTAGAGTGGATACAAAGATATGTGCAAGAAGGAAAAACATAAAAGAGAGAGTGTCAGTGAGGAAGGAGGAGAGGTCTGAAGGCAAAGATAGATATGGTAGACAAAGAATATGAAGAGAAGTGGGGAAAGAAGAGATTAGGAGAGCAAGATTGGAGTGGAACATGAGGAGAATAAACAGTGGAAAGAGGAGAAAAGCAAGGGAAGAAGGGCAGACCACAGTGAGTGCGAGAAGGGAGAGTTGAATGGAAAGATGAAAAATGAAAAGCAGTTAATGAGGGGAGGGGACGATTAAGAGGAAACACGGACGTAGGGCAGAAAGTGAAAGAAAAATGGAGTGAAGGGAAGAAGTGAGATGTAAAGAGGAGGAAGAAAAGCAGATACTGATGGAGAGCTGGAGTTCACCTCTGCTTTATTAAATATACAGTAAATAATTATATAAAGTTTAGGGGTGACAAGGATGTATCATTCTTGGCCTGTCTCATCAATGCATAGCTGTGCTGTCCAAGACACACAATAGCGATTCTTTAACTGTGTTATGGTTTTATGCCATCAAAAGATGTTTTGTGGCATCACAATAGGTATTCCTGATAAAATATAATACAGTGTCTGTTATACCATTGGGATTATGCTTTGATAGAGAATCAGGCTCTCATGCTTCAAACAAATAGTTCTATTACATGATCAGTCTATAAGATACAAAATCCCACTGCCACCTATTTCAAAATGAAGTCAGACATTCATCTCCATTCAGAGAGGCTTCCACATGCACTTTTGAACTAATAAAGCACAAAATCCCTCTGAGTCTGCTGTCTGTGCTATATTAGGATTGTAATTAATGAACAGTGAGTGATAAAAGGATCTCTGTGGCAAAAACAGAAACCCACTGACCTATTCACACAGATACAGTTCTGTCACTTGCATGGTACACATACTTTGCAGAAGGCACATTAACCTTATGCGCTACAGTCAAAACTACAGCGAGACAAAACTAGGATCCCTTGCTCCAGCAGGAACATAACATTTAATCACCAGCATGCAGCGTTCTCTTGACATTTTTATTGTTGCCTGAATCCTGCTGGAACTCCCAAGGAACTCTGCAGCAGGCACTTTTAATCCAAGTATAATGTTTCCTACCACAGTGTCCCCTAACTCAGCGCCCCAGAACTCAGCACCAGGTGCTCACCACCCTAACAGCCGACCCTGTCTGATGCCCAGCCGTTTGTCACCCAGGACTACATGCTCAAGTATCAGAATTCAAATGCACTTTCCCAGAATCATGAAAGAATTCACTTTTTATTGTCTGACTTTCTTACACTGATACTGCTAACTGACAGTCGCTACAAAGCACAGGACAATACATACATGCATGAAACTCATACATCAGAGTTTCCAAAGTAGTACATATACATGGCAGGTGCTCATGTGGCATGTGGTAGACAAAAAGTTTAAAAATACACACCTGAAGAGCGTAAGACCCCCCACTTACCTGGTATCCCTGCCTTCTCACGAGCAAAACCAGTGCCCCCAGTACACACAAGCAGAATTCCAACTATAGATAAAATTCCTCGAATGCAGAAGCAGAGATAGGCTATGTTATCATGCTGCTCAAGCACTCCACCCCAAATGCAGCACCACACCCAGACAAAGGTGCAAAGGGATGAAGTGGCACCTCTGGTTATACTTCTGCTTCCGTTCCGAGGCAGAGACAATATAGTGGGATGTGGGAAATAGAAAACGGACCATGAAAAGAGAGTGTAACTTGGCAATCACAACCAGTGTCCATACCAGGCAGACATCTGAACCGATCAGGACAGGTATGACTCACTTAAACGGCCATAAGCACTACTCTTGTTGAAGTCTCATCTTGTCTAGAGTAGAGGCTAGATATACTTGACACCTTTATGTCAATGCCATCTGGAAAGAAAATACACAGTTTGTCACTTCACAATTTGTTTACATAAAAATAAACTGTATCCATTCAAGTAATTACACTAATCACCACTTATCACTTCTAATAAGAGGAACCCTTTTTAACAAACTTAGAATTATAAAAGACAGTAGGGTTCTAAACGTTTGCTATTCAATTTGAGTGCAGCCTCTTGATGCCGGGTCACAGTGCTCCAAGCTAAAAGGATAGCAACTTGTGACATAAGGTACCAGCCAGGATTCTCTGGAACATAAGCAGTCACCAACAGAGCTATTTTGTATGCTATTTCAGAATGAGCCAATCCTGTAGCAAGATTGCATACCAATGTCACCAGCAAACGCACTGACCAACTATTACCTTATTTTAACTACTGTACCCAGGAGCGTGCTTGGTACACAAAGATCTATGCAGCTGCATGAACACATTTTAAAATGCAGACTGTTTGTGACCACATAAGTAAGTCAAAACAGAATCATTAGCACATTTGTTTCTACTATATTTGGGGCAGAAATAAAAAAAAAGTAAAAGTTAACACATCACTCCTTTTGAGTCAACCCCCATTCTGCTGCTAGCATTGCCCCCCAATTTGTGGGATTCTGGAGTATAGTTTCCATTTTCAGCCCCGTGCTTGTTTTGTTTGCACTGAAAATGTGTTACTAATATTGTAAGCATTTTTGAAAAAAATAGCAGCTTACTACTGAAACACAAAATGCGTTTCATTTTCTCCGTGGAGAGTTTTTTTAAACAGGAGACCCGTTCATGTACTGTTGACTTTCAAAGCTATTGCACCATTAGAAGGCATGCGCAGCACAACCATTCAAGTTTATCGTTTGACAATCCCTACAGAAATATTTTCAGGGTGGTTTTTAAACTTACTCGGGGGGAAAACAGATGTAAGAGTCTGCAGTGAAATGTGACCGTTACTAACCTGCAGTGATTGGGAAGCAGCCAGGAGGAGCAGGTGCAAGGCTGTGCAAGGCTTCTGCAGGAGTTTTCCACATGGCTGGGGGCTGTAGATGTATACACCCTTTCCTGCCTTGCCCCTCCGGCTCTCACCACCAGTCTCACTGAGGCCTCTTACAGGCCAATCGTGACGCCACGGAGCATTCATCCTCCAATCAGCAACGAAAAAAACACTAGGCTATAGCGGCCGCCCCTCCAACAAGGACAACTAAAAGCACTAAAATATCGCTGACTGAAGATATGTTTTCATTTAGTTACAAACGGACCGCCATTTTTGAGTGGAGGATTTCTCCGCAAACATCTGCAGGATAGATGTAAAATTAATAAAAGCCTAACAGGATTTCTTTACTAGAGAGAAAAAATCAATAGACCCGGCCCTCAGAAATAAGTGCCGGTGCTAAACACCAGAAAGCACCGGCACAAATTAAGCACTGCTTAAGTGGCAAGCACATGAACCAATGAAAAGCCAGTAAAGAGAGGGGTGGGATGCAAGCCCCTTTTAAGTTTATATTGAGAATAATGGACTTCACAAGCACAGCGCAAGCGATATCCAGGCAAAACCTAAAAATGGCATATTTTATGTACAAGGTAATAAAACGCATGGAATGTAAACAAAATACAAGACCTAACAAACCAACCAGGGAATAGATGAGCTTGAATGAGCAGAGTAATAGAGGACTGCTTCTGATTAGTGTAAATTTGAATAAGGGGGTACATGGATCATTTGTGGAGGAAGGACACACATCACTTGCTTTATTGAGGATTTTCATAAGTGCAGAGTAAATTCATGGTAGGGTTTTTGTTATTGTTTTAAAGTGATTTGTAATATATGTACTTTTCTTTGCTCAGCTTGCTTCACTAAACCAAAATAACTATTTTCTCCCTGTATAAGTAAGCACATATAAAAACTGTTTTTTCCCTGATATTTCTAATACAGATTTCCTTTTCTTGACGAAGACGTTGTCTCCTTTTTAAACTCTCTGCCCATATGGGATAAAGCAGACTTGACATTACCACGTGGCATCGGTGAAAAGTTAATCTTGCGCTTGGCAGCTAAGGAACTGGGACTCAAAGCCTCTTGCATACTTCCAAAAAGGGCTATGCAGTTTGGATCCAGAATTGCAAAAATGGAAAATCACAAAGAAAAGGCGTCCGACCAGTGTGCTAGACTCCAAAGACTATCAATGCATTGAAGATAAAATATTTACCTGCTTCCCAGTCCCGCTGTAATTACCTGACCAGCAAAGATGTCTACGATTTCTACAGATTTTACATTCAAGACCACCAAATGTGACAGAAAAAAATAAATTGTTTTTTTTCATTGCTAAAATCTACCTTTTGATTCATGACTTAATATTAATTTAGGCATTGTTTTATAGAGCATACAACTCCTTTGCACTTATCTGTTGGTGGACCTTCTTTTCTCCTGTTCACTTCTATTCTATTTTATGCTGAGGTTAATGATAAAATATGTTTTAACTTTGTTCTCCTTAATCCTTTTTATATTAAGTTTTGGGACGCATTCTTTCCTTCAACAAGGTACTCCAGTAATTTTAATATTATTTTGCTAAAGCTATTCAGAAAGTAGTTTCATAAATCAATGTCCTTTGCAAATAACCAGTCAGTAAGAGCCTATCCTCTGATGGGTTTATTTATTTACATCAGTTGCCAATCTTCTGCTTTATTAGCAAATAATGATCAAAGATCGGTCCTTTAAAGCCCTTATCACACTGATCATGTATCTCATACCTTGACCACATAGTCTTGTTCATTCTTATTGTGGATAAGTGGCGCATATCAGGCCAAATAATTGGCTGATTTCAATCCGGTTTTAAATAAAATAGCTCCAGAAGGGGTCCAAATGGTCTGAATCCTGTATTACGACATCCCTGCTCAAGTTACAAAACAATCCAAGGCAGTACATTTTGGAATTTCTTGTATCTACCTGTTGGGCTTGGCTCTTTCTGCAGGGTCTTCCCCTAACTTTTTACCTTCACCCTCCTATTTCAGTCCCTCCCATTTGTGTTGACTTTTAGGACTCTGCTTACTTACAACTGCTAAAGTGCTTGTGCTCTCTGCTTTAAACATGGTAGAATTGTCTTGTACCCAATAGGCACATTTAATTTACTTGTAAGTCCCTAGTAAAGTGATACTGCATATAACCAGGGTATGTAAATTAAAAGCTACTAGTGGGTCTACAGCACTGATTATGCCACACACTTAAGTAGCCCTTGCAAACATCTCAGTCCTGCCATTGCAGCCTTTGTGTGCATTCTTAATCTGCCATTTCGACCTGGTAGAATACACTTTTTGCCACTACTTAATCTTCCCTTTAAATACATATATATATGTCACCCCTAGGGTAGGCCCTAAATAGCCCATAGGCCAGAGTGCAGTGTATTGAAAATGTGGAACATGTACTTTGAACCTTTAGATGTCTTTGTAGTGAATACATTCTTAAATTAAGTTTTCACTGTTACAAGGCCTATCTCTTCCATAGGATAACATTGGGTTACCTAATTATATTTAATAAGTGCTAACTTTCAATTGGGAGGGAGTTGGAATTAAAACCCTCTTTAATGGTTAAGTTGGATTTTGAGTCAGCATTCTGAAAATTCCTCTTTTACAAAGTTGGCATTTTGTTGTCCCAGCCATTTAGTGCTTTCAGCTTGTATCACACACATAGGTGTAGTTGGCAGTTGGTCTTTGTGTATTGCTTCCAGACAGTGAAACAAAGGGGAAATAGGTGTTGGCAAGATGGGCCATCTTTGGCTTGATGATGGGGAGGAGCGGTCTTCTACCACACTTGTACATCACAATGGTTCCGCCCAACACACTCACAAAAGGTTTAGACACTAGTCTTTTATGTCCCCAGATAAGCTGGGTCAAGGGCAGGGAGGCAGGAAATTCGAAACACCTCTGGGGAGTGTAAACCTCCAGAACCTTCTCCTACCTCAAAGCTGGCACTTGTGTAAATATTGGACCCTGAGACCCAACTCTTCAGTTCACCTCTGGACCTGTGGATAGTACAGAGAAGGACTGTTGTGGCACTCGTCTGCCAGAAGGACTGCTGCCCTGCTACTCTGCTTCCATTCTTGCTGGGAAGGAGAACTAAGCCTGTACCCTTCATCCCATGCTGAAGTGACTCTAAGAGTCAGCTGACTGATCTCCTGTCTGCGCTAAAGGGATATAACAAGGTCCAGAGGCTCCTTGCATCTGCTCAGCTGACCTGCTTCATGGACCCTCCTGACTCCTGCTGGAGACAGTTCCTGAATGCCAAGAGGTGCCCCTCAGGTCCCGGACCCTTGTTCTGGCATCAGTGAAGTTCCTTTGCAGAGGAACAGAGAAATCCTGAAGTTTTTTGTTCTTCCCGATCGCGAATGGGCCAGTTTGTGCCAAGATAAAATTCCAGTGAATCAGACTCTCTCCGCCACAGCGATCGCCACCGAAACCAGGCAAGGCGATGTCTGCCCTTCGCGCTCCAGCATGGACCACCCGATGTGACCGCCCACTCAAATTTCCAGCAATGACTGTCCACCACGCCGACAGGATCTTTGCACTACAGCAACAACCATTCACGATGCTCGGCCTGCTGTATGCACTACATTGATGACCATCCATGATGCTGTCCCTGGTCCTCGCAGCCCCCTCCACCGCAAACAGAACTCTTCCTACTGGAATTTTGAAGGTGACTTTTCAGCGGGACGAGCTTTACCCCTGTATCCGGCCTGCGCTGCATCGCAGTCTGAATGAACTTGTGACTCTAAAACTGCTATACTTACTTGAAATCTTTCAAATTGCATATCTCTGGTTTTACTGGACGGATTGTTTTCATTTTATTCTCAAAGAATTTATTAAATTTTACTCAATTGCTCTAAATTGTTGTGGGATTTTCTTGTGCGGTATTTTCACTTTTAATGTTTAAAGTGCTGCATACATACTTTACACTTTACCTCTGAGCTTTGTGCCGACCTACTAAAACAGCATTAACAAATGTAAGCAACTTACTCTTCTGATGGATACTTCGAACAACTGATTCTTCACCTTTAGAACAGATATCAAAGCAGTACCTCCTGAACGGGTAAGGTTTGAGGAGTGGGCTCAGACCGAAAATCTTGAAGGACTTAACAAAAGAAATGGCCTTCCCTTTGGCTCTGACTGTTAAGGCAGCAGTCCTTTATGTAAGTGTGCACCAATGCATACATCGTGGCGTAACCAATGTCAAAGCCAGAACCTGTGTGGCCCAAGGCAACCGGCCAAACAGTCATACGCACTTAAGTGCAATCACCACTCATCCCACTGCTATCTGTGATGACAGCCAAGCCCCGTCCCACAACTGGATTCAACAGGGAAAAATAAAATGATAATAACATCTTTTTTATTTTTTGCACTGCTGAAATGCAGTGGGGCTACGCTCCTCCGCCTTAGTGGAGGAGCCGTCCCTTGATAGAAGGTTGCCTACTGTTATGTTAATAAAATGTATTGAGCGCACGAATACTCGGAGGTGTCTTTTTTTAAGTTTAGAAAGCTTTATTAAAACAGATAAAGAAAACATGGTACAGAATTATAATGAAGAGCATGAAATTCAAATCCAAAGGATACAAAGAATAAATATGAAAAACAAATGGTGAAAAGCCTAAAACATCATACGTTGTCGGGATGAGAAACCAATATTGGGAAAGAAAAAAAATAACAGGGTACCATAATAAAAATAGCATTTTTGCTTTTGAGTTTTAAAGATCAGAAAAGGGGGGGGAGAAAGAAAAAGAAGGAAAGAAAAAGGGGGAAGAAAGAAGAGAAAGAAAAATAAAAGGAGATAAAAAGAATAAAAGATCTCAGCAATCCTATCATATAATCTAGTAATACTTTTCCAATAACATATAAAACAGATTCGCAAATAACAATATACAATCATAAAATATGAACATTATAAAAAGAAAGAAAAATGAAAGAAATAAGCACAACATTCACGACGGCTGAAAAAGAAAGTTCCTGTCCTTGGAATGTAGTGCAGAGGAAGAAATATAATTAGAGGAGATAAGAAGGCCTCTTTACGAATAAGCTGCTGTGAGGTAGTTACATGAGCTCTATCGAGCCTATGATGGTGACATAAAAGATTCCACCAGGCAGAGAAAGAGACTTTAGCGGCGTCCTTCCAATTAGAGGTTATAATCTGAAAAGCAATAGCAATGGATAAATCTATAAATGAGCCAAGTTTACCGGCACCCATCCAACGTGTAGAATTACTAACCAAAAATATGGAGTGAATATTAAAAGGAAAATTAGTGGAGCAAATAGAGGCAATTGACTTGCATACTTTCGTCCAAAAAATAGAAATGTTGGGGCAAAGAAAAAAGGAATGAATATATGTGCCAGGTGTATGCTTATAGGACCAACAGTTAGGAGATAGGTCAGAAATGAATATAGAAACCGATAATGGGGTTAAAAAAAGTCTCTGATAAAAATAATAAAGTGTTTGAGTGGTACTAGCATTGCATGAAGTATGGTGTATCCGAGCCCAAACGGAGTTCCATGTGTGTATAAAAAGAGTGAGTTGCAAGTCTGTTTCCCATGAAAGTTCAATCTAGCTTTTAGGACGAGTGGGTAGAGGAAAATAGAGGTATTTATAAATATGAGAGGCCCGGACAGAAGGGGAGGTGGGTAACGATTGTAAAGAAGGGACAAGTGAAGAGGAGGAAATATCAGAGAGAAGCGAAAGCTGTTGAGCTAAAATCAATCTCAAAGATTCAAACTTAGAAAGAGACGTATTGGGTAAGTTATATTTAGATTGGGTTTCCTGGAAAGATAAAAGCTGCTTATTATGAATTAAGTGTTTAAACTTTAGAATCCCTTTGATAATCCAATCAAGATATGGGATAGAAGGGGATTTGAACGAGCGAGGAGGAGGAGTAAAGTTGGCTAACGAGGGAAAGGGAAATGATGAATAATGGATTCCTCCAGTTTATACCTGTGAGAAAGCGCCATCTTTCTTGCATGGTATGCCCCCACTTTTTGCTGAATTGCTGATGTACATTGACTGATTGTGCCCTGGGCTCCTGCCAATCAGGTGCCCAGGGCCTGTGTTCCTTCCATAAAACTGCATGGAATGGAAAGGCATTTCTAAAGCGCATGGCTACTCGGGAGCATCCCAGCACTGGTAGCGTTATGGTTCCCACCATAAGTAGTCCTAAGGAAACAGATAAGTTTTGAGTTGCTTTCGGAAAATCGAATGGTTGGGTTGCAGACAGATAATGGTAGGTAGATGGTTCCAGAGCTTTGCTACATTAAATGAAAAGCGACGACCTCCGCTTCGAGTTCTTTTTATTTTTGGGACTACTATCAGTTGTTTATTGACTGATCTTAAAGATCTCTTGGGGCAGTAAGGTTGGATAATGCCTCTGATAGAGGGAGGGCCCTAGCCTGAGAATGCTTTATGCATAATACATAGAGCCTTAAACTGGACTCTTTCCTGTATGGGCAACCAATGGAGTGATGCCAGTGCTGGCTTGGGTGATAGGCGTTTGGGGGTGTTCGGAAGCAATCGTGCAGCGCAGTTTTGGACTATCTGTAATTGTTTTATTGTAGTGAGTGGTGCTCCTAGATAAAGGGCATTAGCATAGTCCAGACGAGATAAAATCAGAGCTTGAACCAGTAGCTTTCTAGCCGAGGAAGGTAGCAGAGGGAGGATTTTTCTTAGCATTCTAAGGATCCCAAAGCAACAGGCTGCCATCTTACCGGCTTGCTCTTTAAAATCCAGCTTTTGGTCTATCCATACACCTAAACTCTTGATGAGGAACTTTGGGGAGGGGGGTGTCCCCAAACAGCTAGGCCAGAAGGAATCTATATTTAACAAGGTGGAATTGCCCAAGAGCATGAGCTCAGTTTTAGCTCCATTCAGCTTTAAATAAGAGTTGCCCATCCAGCTTGACACTTTTTCAAGGCATAAGGCTAGTTTTGAGCCTGTGTTTTCCTGTTGATTGAGAGCAACAACCAACTGGGTATCATCTGCGTAGGTGACAATTTGAATGCCGAACACTGTAACTATGTCTGCTAACGAACTCATATATATATTAAATAGAGTGGGGCTCAGGGAAGAGCCCTGAGGAACCCCACATCTAAGGGGCATTTGTTTGGAGGTAATTCCTTCTTCGAAGACAACGAAATATCTATCCTCTACGAAGGACTGTCAAAAGCTGCGCTGAGGTCCACTAGAATGAGTGCAGCGCAGCCTCCTTCATCTAAGATTTTCCGTAGTTCTTCCACTGCTATCAATAGTGCAGTTTCTGTACCATGCTGTGGTCTAAATCCATTCTGTGAAGGATGGAGAGGAGAGTTGTCTTCAAGGAAGGAAGAAAGAGTGTGATTAACATGTTTCTCAGCCAATTTCCAAATCCCTGGTAATAAAGAGATAGGGCGGTAGTTGGAGAGTACTTCAGGGGCAAGGTTAGGATTTTTTTAAGAGTGCTCTAACCATGGCCTGTTTCCATTGCGAAGGCACTATTCCAGTTGCTAAGGAAGCGTTTATCACGTTTAGAGCCAACGGGGACACTGTTTCAGTGATCAAGTTTAGGATGTTGGGGGGAGCGACATCTGTGTCATGAAAACTCACCTGACCTCTGCCCTCTCGCCGTCCATCAGGGAAGACGCGGGCCGTTGGAATCAGGCCGCGAACCATATCCGCGCAATGCGGGGATTATGGGAGACTACCAAAGCTGCCAAGGGACTACACTTCCCAGCAACCTCTAGGCCCGACGCGTGCGCACAGGAAGTGACGCGGCACAATAGACGGGAATCCATATAGCCAGGAACCGCGGAGAACTGCTCGCAGATTATCCTGGAGCCTGACTTGACCGTGTTGCTGATCTCATTGTGGAGTTCCCCGGGTGCGGTAAGGGTGTCAGTGACACCGCCAAGAGTCCTTTAGGGCACACGTTTGTGCTTCCGTTTGTATTTCCGTGCTGGTGATATCAAAGACTGCCAAAAATCGAATACGCTTGTGAGACTTATTAACAAGCCTTTAAGAGAATCGGAGTGAGTGCGTGGAGCGCTCGACATACACGCTTGAACCTTACCAGGTGGTATGACCCTAAATACCACGCTGTGAATTCTTTTTACACCAATGTTTTGCCTTACCTGAAGTCACCGCTGAACATGTATTTATGAACTGTGTGTGTGTTGTGTTGTCTTCTAGCTGGGGGTTTGTAGAGGGGCAGCTAGGCTACAGCGTAAGACCTTCCTTCCTCAGTGAGGCCTGCCTGCACACCCTCTTTGGTGGGTATATGGTGTTACCCTATATTGGCTAAAAGGTATATTCTGCTACTGGTTTAATACAAAGTGGGGGTGCTTACGTATTGTTTGTGTATCTACAGTCGTGCACACTGCAGCTAGCTGGCGTTGAAGCGGCCTTGACGATATTTTATCGCCCTTCTGCTGTCACAGATAGAACTGGTTATTTTTCTTTACAGGTAGACTGAATTGTTTATGTGAGTCAAGTGGGTGTAAAGCCAATTCAGCTACAGGCAATCCGGCTAACCAAACCTGTGCTTCCTTTACAGATCTCCCTCCCCGCTGTTCCCATCCTTTCCTGCCCCTCGATTGACCCCCTTAAGCTTCCGTGCCTTTACGGCTATTCGGAATTAGGGTTGTCAATAGGGGGGCCCCCATTGAGCAACGAACCGATCCTGAGAGGCCTACGCGGGACCTGACAGAATAATCTGCCTTAAACTTAATATACCTCTCCCGGTCGGTTCATTGTCACTATGACCACCCTAGAGGATGTATTGGCCACCTTAGTAAATCTTCAACAAGAGGTAGCTGATTCCCGACATGAGGTAGCAGCCTCTAGGGCTGAGACGGCCGCTCTACAGGACTCAGTAAACCGGTTACAGCGAAACCCCTTTGATGCCCAGGTAGGGCGTGGAGCAGTCGGGGGTATGTTCCAGTTTGGAACCCCCTCTGCCACCACGCCAGTAACTGTAGAAATGCCTACTCCCATTCCCTTGGCCGCCCCTGAACGTTTTCAGGGTGATGCCACTAAGGTCCAGGTCTTTATGACACAGGTATTGATGCATTTTTCGTGCAAGCCGAAGGCCTTTCCCACAAATCAGGCCAGAGTGGCCTTTATGATATCATACTTAACGGGGGAAGCCGCTCAATGGGCCGTGCCGTATGTTCGGAGAGATGACCCCCTGTTATATGATTGGGATGAGTTTAAGAAAGAGTTCGAAACAGTCTTCGATCGCCGAGCGGCATCATTCACAGCAGATCGAGAGCTGCTAGAGCTAAGACAGGGTACCAAGGATATAGTTACCTATGTTAACACCTTTCAGAGACTAGTGGCCGAAACTCAGTGGCCCGAGGACAAGAAAGGGGCGCTATTCTATCAAGGGTTAAAAGATGACCTGAAGGACGTAATAGCTCAAATTGACCCCCAACCCTCCACGTGCATAGACTTAATAAATCTGGCCTTGAGATTAGACTATAGGCTAGGAGAACGTAGAGGGGATAGGAAAAAGGTAGACAGACCCCCTCTGCGCTTTGACCGCAACAGAGGCCTAGGTGTGGGGGCTGGAGCTCACGTAGAACCTATGGATATAGGGGCCGTACGGGCACCGCTCACACCAGCTGAGAGAGACAATAGACGCAAAGAGGGGCTTTGCATGTACTGTGGTAAAAAAGGCCACTTTGTTAGGGAGTGTTTGGCCAAACCCAAGACTGGATTTGGAGCGGCTAAATCCTCCGGACGCACAACGGAAGATAAACAGGGAAACTAATACACTCAGGGAACACTGAAGGGAACTCCTTGAGTGGTATTCATGTCCCTTCGTTATCTAAACCGACGGAGTACACTACTCACCATTTTTTTCTTCCCATACACCTCAAGACCCCCAAGGGATGGCAACCTATAGAAGCCATGGTTGATTCCGGTGCCACCGGGCTATTCATGGATCGGGAAGTGGCTTTAAGCTTAGGACTCGTGTTAGTAAGGAAAGACCATCCCGAAGAGGTTCTGGCGGTAGATGGAAAGAAATTAAGTACTGGCCCCATTGCCTCTAATACTAAACCTTTGCTCATGCAGTGCGAGCAGGACCATACCGAGACGGCACAGTTCAACATCCTCCAAGCTCCGCAATACGGAGTAATATTGGGGCTCCCCTGGTTAAGAAAGCATAACCCTGATATAGATTGGAAAGAAGGAAAGGTGAGGGTTAGTGGGGCCTGGTGCAAAGCTCATTGTACTGGCAGGGGTACGGACAAGGAGGGGGCCTTGCATTCGTCCTATAGTGTAGCGACGGCAGCAGAAACGGATGTACAGCTTCCGTCTTGGTATTCGGAATATCAGGATGTTTTTTGTGAAAAGATGGCAGACACATTACCCCCTCATAGGCATTACGATTGCCGCATAGATCTGGTTCCGGGGGCCTTGATCCCCTGTGGGCGCTTGTACGCTTTGACAGAAGCCGAGAACACCCACTTGCGTGAATACTTGGACAAATACCTAGAGAATGGCTTTATCCGTCCTTCCAGATCTCCGGCTGCCTCTCCCCTCTTTTTTATCCCTAAAGCCAACGGAGAAAAGAGGGCTTGTATAGACTTTCGCGCCCTAAACGATATCACCATAAAAAATAGATACCCCTTACCCTTAATCCCTGTACTTTTAGAACAAGTCAAAACAGCAGTCATATACACGCGGCTTGATTTAAAGGGGGCATATCACCTAGTAAGGGTAAGAGAGGGGGACGAATGGAAGACAGCCTTTAGGACACGGTATGGGCTGTATGAGTATACCGTAATGCCATTCGGCCTGTGCAACGCTCCCGCGGCATTTCAATACTTCGTGAATGAGGTGTTGCGGGAGTTCTTGGACAGGTTTGTGGTAGCATACATAGATGACATCCTCATTTACTCTTCCTCGGTTGAGGAGCATCGGGCGCATGTCTGTCAAGTATTTGAGGCGTTACGAAGAAACAACTTGTACTGTAAACTCAGCAAATGCGAGTTCCACGTGGATAAGGTGGAGTTTCTAGGAGTTATACTGACACCCAAGGGGCAAGAAATGTCTGACAGGAAAATCTTGGCGGTAAAAACCTGGCCCCAACCTGCCACAGTGAGGGACGTGCAATGTTTCCTGGGATTCGCGAACTTTTATCGCAGGTTTATCAACGGATTCTCAAACATGGTGGCACCCATCACAGCCCTATTACGAAAGAACGTAAAGTTTAGTTGGTCGGCTGAAGCCGAACATTCCTTTCAATGTTTGAAAGATGCCTTTGTGACCGCTCCGGTGTTGGCTCACCCCGACCCTGAGCGTCCTTACATTGTAGAGGCAGACGCCTCTGATGTAGCCATAGGTGCTATTCTTTCACAGAGACATGAGGTTACCGGGCAATTACATCCAGTTGCCTACCTATCCAGGAAGTTAAACCCTGCTGAGACCAGATACACTATAGCGGAAAAAGAGCTCTTAGCCATTAAAGAAGCCTTCATGGATTGGAGGCACTGGTTATTAGGAGCCAAACATGTAGTCACGGTCTATACTGATCATCGCAATCTGCAGTTCATGCGCTCAACTCGCATGTTATCTCCTAGGCAGTTGCGATGGATGTTGTTTTTCTCGGAATTCCACTTTATAGTGACATATCGACCCGGGACAGAGAACAGAAAGGCAGATGCCTTATCCAGGCAGACTACCCCCCTTGAACATACGACAGAAGAACAGCAGGCTATTTTGGACCCAAAGAAGGTCATTGGAGTTTTACATACGGATGACTTCCTTCAAAGGATACTCGTAGGAATCAAGACCACTTACTGGAGACAATGGTTGAAAGCACATCCGCAATGGAAGCTACACCAAGGTCTGCCGATGAAAGGCAATCAATTGCTGGTACCAACGAAGTCCTTGCGGGAGGAAGTATGGCAGATGTGTCACTCCACGCCCAGCGCTGGCCATAATGGGGTCAGAAAAACTCTTGACAGAATAGCAAGACAATTCTGGTGGCCATCAGTGGTGAAAGACACCACAAACATGGTAAGGCACTGTGAAACTTGCGCTAAAGTCAAAACGGACCATGGGAAGACGCAGGGTCTCTTGCAACCTCTACCCACACCGTTGAAACCATGGGAAACCATCTCTATTGATTTTATAGTGGGTCTTCCAAAGGACCAAGGCTGTACAACCATCGTAGTAGTGGTAGACAGCCTCACCAAGATGGGACATTTTATCGCATGTGCCAAAGAACCCACGGCAGGGCAGTTAGCCCAGTTACTCCTGGTCCACATTATAAGAGTACACGGACTCCCGGCAAATATCGTTTCGGACCGAGGCCCTCAATTCACAGCTAAGTTTTGGAAGGAGTGGTGTAAAGCGTTACACATGAAGTCATCCAAATCAACTAGCTTCCATCCCCAGTCGGATGGGCAGACGGAGCGACTCAACCAGAATCTTAAGCAGTACCTACGTTGCTATGTGGCAGACAATTCTGATTCTTGGGTTGAATGGCTCTGTTTGGCCGAAGTGGCTTACAATAGCGCCACACATCAATCTACACAGTACTCACCCTACTATAGCAACTATGGCTTCCATCCTCGTTTTACCTCTTTGATCCAACCAGTGAGCGGGCCGGGGGTCCCGGAAGTTGGTACCCGAACCAAACACATTCGAAAAATCCTTCTGAGTACCTACAAAAACTTGGCTAAAGCTAAAATAGTGTACAAAGACCAGGCAGATAAACACCGGAAACCTAATCCTCCTTATCAGAAGGATGATGTAGTATGGTTATCAACCAGAAACATACGATTCCGGAAATACAGCATATTCAACCCAAGGTACATCGGGCCATACAAGATAAAGAAAGTTATCTCCCCTAGGGCTATGATGTTGGCGCTACCAAAATCTCTAAAAATACATCCAGTATTTCACGTGTCGCTGCTGAAACCTTCCTACACCCCGGTGAAGAAGAATCCTGCTCCTGTCTGGGTAGACAATGAACTGGAGTACGAAGTCAGGGCCATCCTCGACTCAAAAATGCGGGGGTCCAAACTCTGGTACCTGGTATCTTGGAAAGGATACGGACGGGAAGAAGATTCTTGGGAACCTGCCAGGGGGGTACATGCTCCTCGGTGTGTAAAAGCCTTCCATGCGAAATATCCCGACAAACCTGGCTCCTGGCAGAGGTCGCGGGGAGAGGGATGTGCTGTCATGAAAACTCACCTGACCTCTGCCCTCTCGCCGTCCATCAGGGAAGACGCGGGCCGTTGGAATCAGGCCGCGAACCATATCCGCGCAATGCGGGGATTATGGGAGACTACCAAAGCTGCCAAGGGACTACACTTCCCAGCAACCTCTAGGCCCGACGCGCGCGCACAGGAAGTGACGCGGCACAATAGACGGGAATCCATATAGCCAGGAACCGCGGAGAACTGCTCGCAGATTATCCTGGAGCCTGACTTGACCGTGTTGCTGATCTCATTGTGGAGTTCCCCGGGTGCGGTAAGGGTGTCAGTGACACCGCCAAGAGTCCTTTAGGGCACACGTTTGTGCTTCCGTTTGTATTTCCGTGCTGGTGATATCAAAGACTGCCAAAAATCGAATACGCTTGTGAGACTTATTAACAAGCCTTTAAGAGAATCGGAGTGAGTGCGTGGAGCGCTCGACATACACGCTTGAACCTTACCAGGTGGTATGACCCTAAATACCACGCTGTGAATTCTTTTTACACCAATGTTTTGCCTTACCTGAAGTCACCGCTGAACATGTATTTATGAACTGTGTGTGTGTTGTGTTGTCTTCTAGCTGGGGGTTTGTAGAGGGGCAGCTAGGCTACAGCGTAAGACCTTCCTTCCTCAGTGAGGCCTACCTGCACACCCTCTTTGGTGGGTATATGGTGTTACCCTATATTGGCTAAAAGGTATATTCTGCTACTGGTTTAATACAAAGGGGGGGTGCTTACGTATTGTCTGTGTATCTACAGTCGTGCACACTGCAGCTAGCTGGCGTTGAAGCGGCCTTGACGATATTTAATCGCCCTTCTGCTGTCACAGATAGAACTGGTTATTTTTCTTTACAGGTAGACTGAATTGTTTATGTGAGTCAAGTGGGTGTAAAGCCAATTCAGCTACAGGCAATCCGGCTAACCAAACCTGTGCTTCCTTTACAGATCTCCCTCCCCGCTGTTCCCATCCTTTCCTGCCCCTCGATTGACCCCCTTAAGCTTCCGTGCCTTTACGGCTATTCGGAATTAGGGTTGTCAATAGGGGGGCCCCCATTGAGCAACGAACCGATCCTGAGAGGCCTACGCGGGACCTGACAATCTGATGGTGCTCCAGACTTGAGCTGACTTAAGGATTGACTGACTGACTGACTGAAGTATTTGTAGAGCGCACGAATGCCGCGGCGTCTTGGCGCTAACAGATCCAGAAAAGAGAGAGGCAGAGGAGCAGGTTGATCTAGACAAAGAGCCAGGTTTTTAGATCTTTTCTGAAGCGCGTTTTAGATTTTTGGGCACGAAGAGCTGGGGGTAGCGAGTTCCAGATTTTTGCCGCTTGGTATGAGAAGGACTTTCCCCCCCACCGGGCTTTATTTATTCTGGGTTGGCAGACGAGGTCAAGGGTGGATGACCTCAGTACGCGCGGGGGGATGTATCGGGGCAGTAGGTTATTGAAGTCGTCGGGTCCCTTGCCGTGGAGAGATCTGTGGACCAGGCAGAGAGCTTTGAAATGGATGCGGCGCCTGACTGGGAGCCAATGTAGCTCTCGAATAGCCTTGGATGTGGGGTGGCGTCTGGGAATGTTTAGTAGGGCTCTGGCTGCCGCGTTTTGGATTGCCTGAAGTTTAGATAGCTGTTTTTCTCCTGCTCCCAAATAGAGGGAGTTACAGTAGTCAATGCGGGATAAGACCAGGGCTCCCATTACCGTTTTCCTAAGGGTGTCTGGGATGTAGGGAAGAACTTTCCTGATCAGCTTGATGTTATGAAAGCAAGCTGAGGTCACCTGGTTCACCTGGGCTTTGCAGGAGAGTTCTTTGTCAAATAAGAAGCCAAGGTTTCTGACCTTGTCTACGGGAAGAGGGCAAGTTCCTGCTTCGGGGGGCCACCATAGGTCGTTCCAGATGGAAGTTTTATGGCCGAACTCGATGACTTCGGTTTTATCCGTATTCAGTCTTAGGAAGTTGTTGCACATCCAGTTCTTAACCTGAGAGAGGCAGTTCCTGAATCGTTCTGCAGTGGCGTCGATAGATTGGGAGATGGACACTATGATTTGTGTGTCGTCGGCGTAAAACACCAATTGTAGGCCGTGGGATCTGATCAGGGCAGCTAGGGGAGTGACGTAAAGGTTAAAAAGGGTTGGAGACAGTGCTGAGCCTTGGGGGACTCCGCCCGGAAGAGAGAATTCAGCGGATTGCAATCCATTCCAGACCAGTTGATTAGTACGATTGGTTAGGAAGGAGGCAATAAGGGCCAGTGCGGAACCGGTGAAGCCGAGTGACGTGAGTCTTTTTAATAGGACGGCGTGATACACAGTGTCGAAGGCCGCTGTGAGGTCTAAAAGTATCAGGGCCGATCGCCCACCTTCGTCCATGGTTTTGCGAATTTTTTCAGTGGCCATAATGAGGGCTGATTCTGTGGAGTGTAGGGGTCTGAAGCCGTGTTGAGACGGATCAAGTAGCTTTTTTTCCTCCACATGACGCATTATTTCCTGATTTATAGCTTTTTCCAAGATTTTTGAAGGTAGGGGCAGGCAGGAAATGGGCCGGTAGTGTTTGGGTTCAAAAGGATCAAGGGATTCTTTCTTGAGGATAGGTCTAATACAGGCCATTTTCCAGTTTTTTGGAAATTCTCCTTGGGAGATGATTTTATTGAGCAGGGGAGTCAGGGTGTTTGCGATGGTCTCGGGAATTTGATGAAGCACATAGGGGGGGCATGGATCCAAAGGAGAGCCGGATTTTATCTGGATTAGTAAATCATGTACTTGTTGTTTTTCAAGTGCAGGGAAGCTGGGAAAGCAGGGGGGAGTTATGTCGGTATGTCCTTCTATGTTAGGAGGTATGGTGGATACCATGGTGCTAAGGTCATCATATACTGATTGTACCTTTTCTTGGAAGAAGGTGGCCATTTCATCGACGAAACTCTGATCAGGGTTAAATACTGTGTCTCGCGGGGTTTTTGTTAGGTGGGCCACAGTTTTAAAAAGTTCCCTGGAGGAATTGGCCGATTTCTGGATTTTTTCTGTGAAGTAAGCGGCCTTTGCCTGAACTATTATGGATTTGTACTCCTGTAAGGTATTTAAGTATTCAAGTTTTTTCTCACGGCTATAATCAGAGCGCCAGCTACGTTCTGCGCCTCGGCACTTAATCTTAGCAGTTTTTACCTCAGCCGTATACCATTGAGCGGTAACTAGCCGTTTTCTGGGTTTCTTTAATTCAAGTGGGGCCAGCTCGTTCATTGCATCAATAATCCATTGATTAAAGTTGGAAGCCCAGTCTTCACTGCTTCCGTGGTCGAATTCGGGAGAGGTATTTTCCAGAGTCTCGGCGAGTTGGTTGGATTCGAGTTTTTTCCAGGGCGGGAGGTTTCAGGGGATAAGTAGCTTCTGCGCTGAATTGCAGAGTTTTTTATTTGTAAATTAAAGTAGATGGCGTTGTGATCTGACCAGGGTATGGGAGTAATGGATAAGATTTTGATGGAGTGGCAGTTAGAGAAGATCCCATCAAGGGTATGCCCTGCTGTGTGGGTAGGTTTGTCGATCAGTTGTTTCATGTCGAAGCTGAGAAAGTTATCAATGAGGGTGGCGGAGTCTGAGTCGTTCTTTAGCTCTAGATGAAAATTGAAGTCGCCCAAGATGGTATAGAAGGCTGCATCAAAGGTGGTTTCTAAGAAAGTGAGTAGAGCTTTGGTGAAGGGAGTTCTGGGTCCGGGAGGGCGGTACACCAGCAGTCCCTCAAAAATCAAATGATTGTTTTCTTTGATCTTAAAGGTCATTGCTTCTGCTTCGAGTTCAAGTTGGGGGCAGGAAGTTATTTTGAGGTGCGATCGGTGGATTATCGCTATACCTCCTCCGGTAGTTCCTGTACGATTCAGGGATTCAACCGAATAGCCTATGGGTGTGGCGGTGTTCCAGTCAGGTCCGGAGGTCGAAGAGCCCCAGGTTTCCGTTAAGAACATGAGGTCGATGCTGTTGTCATTGAGTAAGGCTTCAATATCATGTTTATGTTTGGGCATAGATCTTACATTAAGAAGTATGCATTTAAGCGACCTATTTTTGTGGGGCATAATCTGGGACCTGTTGTTAGAGGTAAAGGGGGTAGATAGTAGAGGGTTGCTCCCACCAGGCTGCGAGGTTTTGGTAGGGGGAAGTTTGGGTGGGTTATGTGTGAGGCTCAGTGGAAAGGCTGGTATTTGGGTGCCACAAGAGGGACATGTAAAGGGACTATAGATGTTTCTGGGTACCATTTTAGTCGGTTGGTCGCAGGGGCATTGATCAAGTTTATATAGGTCGGGTTTAGAGTATTGAGGGTAGGAAAAACGGGCAGGGTTTCTGGCACTAGGCACGGTACCGGCGCGGACGGGCGCAGACGGGCTTGCCCTAGGCGCGCCTTCGGCGCGCAAACGTCGCGCCCGCTGCGCTCGTCCGCTGCGCGTCCGGTGATTGCACATGTTTATAGGGGATGTGAGTCGTAGGAGGGGTGGGCGTGGCCGACCGTAGTGGGCGTGGCCTCAGGGAGTCCCTGTCAGTATTGTCACTGCCAATTAGCAGGGGCCGCGGCAGCGTTTAATCCGCTACGCGGGAATTTGGTCGTGGTGCAGCTGTGCACAAGTGAAGCTAGGCAGCAGGACGATTTTAAAAACACAAAACAATTATACTTAAAACAAATGTCTAGAGCCTATCTCCCGGCTGTGCCTCAGGAAAGTGGAGTCTGTTTACCGTCGCGCTATCGATCAGCGCGTTAAGTAGTTGTAGGAGGGGTGGGCGTGGCCGGCCGTAGTGGGCGTGGCCTCAGGGAGTCCCCGTCAGTATCGTCACTGGCAATTGGCAGGGGCCGCGGCAGCGTTTAATCCGCTACGCGGGAATTTGGTCGTGGTGCAGCTGTGCACAAGTGAAGCTAGGCAGCAGGACGATTTTAAAAACACAAAACCATTTTACTTAAAACAAATGTCTAGAGCCTATCTCCCGGCTGTGCCTCAGGAGAGTGGAGTCTGTTTTTGGAAGCAGGGCAGGTCCAAGGGGGGAATAACCGCCAGCAACTGGTCTCCCTCTTGGGCTGTCTCATCAGGTAGCAATGAGATATAAGGGTTCGTTACTTGGGAAAAGGAGTTGTAAATGGCTTGTATTTTATTGGAAAAAAATTCTGCCATTTCATTGCACCGGTTGGGGATGTCTGTGAAGGTAATGAGAGGCACAAGGGGGTAAGAAGAGATTTAGCAATTCGGAAAATGTCTCGTGGACTGTTCGCCGCCAAGGTAATTTTTTTCTCATAGTAGAGGGCTTTAGCTGCCTTTATTTATGTTTTATAGATCTTTATAGCCTCTCGATAGTTGCTTTTATTAGTTGCAGAGGGAAGTCTCCTCTATATTCTTTCTAGTTTTTTGCTGGATTGCCTAAATTCCCTGAGTTTGGATGTATACCATGTGTTTTGATTATGTCCTGTTTTATTATTGATCTGTTTTTTTGGTAAAATATTGTCAAGTGATGACTCCAACCAGTTAACTAAATTTTCATTCGCGGTGATGGGATTGGTTTCAAAATTGGGAACTGTGTCTTCCAAATTAGTCACCCAGGATTTTATGGACAACTTCGACCAAATCCGCACCAATTCTTTAGTTTTCTCGGTCGGAGCAATTACATTCTGTACTGTCCATGAAAATGAGATAAAAAATGGTCGGTCCAAGTAACTGGAATAGGATCCTTAACCCAAAGATCTGAGATATTTGAGAAAATCGGGTCCAGTAGATGTCCTTTACAATGAGTAGGTCCTTTAACTAATTGATTCAGTTGGAGAGATTCCAGACCTTCTACAAGTTCCACTCTAGGTGGGGACAAGGTGTCATCAAAATGTAGATTAAAGATCCCTAAGAGGGTCAGATTTGGAAGAGAGCTGGCTAAATTAGCCACAGTATCAGAGATCTTTGCAGAAATTACCTACGGCACCTGGGGTTCGATAAATTAAAATCCCTGAGAAGGTCCTAACATGCGAAATGCTTAAGGTAAAATATATACTTTCACAGTCTGGTAGGGGATTGTTAGTAGAACGACAGTAGATCAACTGATCACCTTTCAACTGATCTGAGCTGCTAGACCTACCCCTCCCCCCAGTGCCTTGAGACCCTCGTGGGTGAGTAGCGCGCTTCACCAACCCCTGATTGATTGAATGTATTCTTATATATGATGGCAAGTCCACCCCCTCTGCCTATATCTCGATCCAGCCTCAGAATTCCATAACCTGGGGGGAGTGCCTGGACAATCATAGGGTCAGCCTCGTTATTCAACCATTGTTAGAAAGAGAACGTCCAGGCTTTCCTCATCAAGTAAGAGGTAGATTTCTATCGAATGTTTAACTAATCAGCAGCAGTTCAGTAAAAACATTTAAATTTTTTCTGTGTTACTGTGAACTGGGGGTATTTCAAGCGTATGACAAAATTTAAAAGCACAAGTTTGGCAGCGCCTAATGAGACTATTTGGGGACATAGTATGTAGGCACTTACTTCTTGGTGCTTCTCTGAAGAAGTTAAGTTGTTCCTTGGTATAGAAGATGGTTTCCCCAGTACAACGGGCAGGGGTTCTGGCCCCTGGACCCGGTCAGTGCATTGAAACCTAAACCCAATTGGCATCTCTGACCACATGTCAGCCCCTGGTAATAGGTACCCAGGGCCCTGTGACCAGTGATGGCCTCTAAGGGCTGCATCACTTATTGTGCCACCCTTAGAGGCCCTGTGCCCTGACACAGACACACTGCCCTTGCAGGCTGAGTGTCTTGGTGCAGAACAAAACAGAGAGTCGACATGGCACACATCCCTGTGTGCCATGCCCACAAATACACTGCCCTGGCATACCTCAGTCACCCCTCTAGCTGGGTGACCTATGCCAGTGGTGTGGGAACAGGTGCATTAGCCCTGTACCCCTACAGTACCCAGGTCCATTCCTGTGCACTGTAAGTGCAGTGCTGCCATTAAGAGTATATGGTGCTAGGAAATCGTCATCACGAACTCCACAGCACCATGATGGCTACACTGAAGACTGAGAAGTTTGGTATCAAACTTCTCAGCACATTAAACCCACACTGATGCCAGTGTGGGATTTAATGTAAAATGCACGACAGAGGGCAACTTAGTATTGCCCCTGAAACTAACCAACAACCCATGTCCTGACATGTTGCTGGATCCCTGGGTAGAGAGCCGTCCACTCTCGTGGGTCTGCAACAATGCACATCCTGGGCGAGGTGCTAGGCCTCCTCCCCCAGGATGGGCAGGGGAAACTTCAAATGCATGCCGCCTTTGTGAGCTTCTCCAGGCCACTTGCTGTACTCAGCAACTGGCCCCCACCGGTTCTGACCCCTACTCTGGCGGGAAGATCGGCAGGAAAACCCAAGTGAGGAAAGGGGGCATGCCAGCCTCTGCCAAACGCACCCCTCAGGTGGGGGAGGCGAGGTGAAGCACAACTCCGGGCTCTCGCCATCAGGACTAGGCTCCTGCCCCCCTCCCACTAGAGAGTGGCAGGATAGGGGTGTACCCACCCGAGGGAAGGGACCCATTGGTCCCTGACCTTTACCTACCTGTAACTCCCCTAAATTTAGTATTTAGGGGCACCCTGAACCTTCCTTCCTCAGATCCTGATTCCGAAACAAGAAGAACAACAAGAAGAAAGAAGACCTGCAGTGCAGCTGCTAACAAGACGTCGACACCAACTGACTTGGCCCCAGCCTTATAGGCCTGTCGACCCTCGAACCTGCTCCTGCTAAACCCCGGCGTCTCCAGTGGTCAGCAACCTCAAAAACCCCGGAGGACCTGACTCCCTTGCTCCTCTAAAAGACTGGGACTCCCACGAGCAGTGTTTCTGTTCAAACAAGCAACAATCCCCGGTGCCAAGCCAGGAACCGCAAATCCAGCACACTGATTGAACAAAGACCACGAGGACGTCCCACTGGCGACTGTGACCAAGAATCCAGCACCCAAGGACCCTTCTGACGGTCCTGACGACGCCTGCAGCCTCAATTCCGGGGACCCCCAACCGCGACCAGCAGAGGGTAAGATTTCCTGACGCCAAAAGACACCCCGGCGCCCTGCGGCCCCCTGTGCCCAGCTCCTGGGTGCCTACCTAACTTACAGCTTCCCAACTTACCTCTCGAAGTGGTGGTCGCACCTGAAGAATCTCCATCCTCGAGCTTGCAGCCTTTGTTCGTCTTGCAGCTTTCCCATTGAAATACATTGAGCGCCCGACGGCTCAAAAGCACCCTGCAGCCAGCCGCCCGAGTGCCCCTGGAAGTGCAGCATCTGTCCTATCCTACTTCCCCACTTGCCCTGTGTAAGTGACCAGGAGCTCAGCTCCCACAGCCGCGTGGCCTGCCTGCTAGCAGCCACCAACCAAAGGCCCACTGCCCGCCATAGGCTAGCATTGGGCCTACTCTCTCTGCACCCGGCTGCCCCTGTGCCGCTGAGGGTGTAACAACTGTACCTACTTGACCCTGGGAGACCCCTGAGTCTATCTCCAGAACCTTAACTCTGCCAATCGAGTACTTACCTGAAAGCCGATAACCTACATTTTCTCCATAGGGTAACATTGACTGGTTTTCACTTGGAATTTCTCCTAAGTGTCGAGTTTTGAAACTTTGAAATATTCCTTAAAAATCACCTGTGTAGCAAAAACGATTTCTTTCAACTGTTTACATGAGATGCACCGGGGCTGAATCCAGGATCCAGCCCTGAGTAAGGAAAACCTATGCAAAGCAATTGATATTGTGTTTACTTTAAAATTCCCATTGAGCTCATTGTTATAATTGTGTTTAACTTGTGTTACCTATTGCAACAACTGTAACTATTACATTTAAAAGTCTATTGCTTATTGAAAGTATTTAACTAAAGCATGTCATTCTGAGAAAGTATTTTGATACCTACTTGTGGTTCTAAAATAAAACAACTATATATTTTTATATACAAAACAATTGGCTTAGAGTTCAGTTCTTGTGTGTGAGACCATTTGGTGACTGAGTGTGTACAACATATGCTTTACACTGTCCTCTGATACTGCCTTACTGCTCGACCAAGCTACCACTTTAGAGAGTAAGGTTATATCTAACATTGACCTCTGCCAAACCTCTGGGGGACTGTGGACTCTGTGCACACTGAACCTTACTTTGGTGCAGTATATACAGAGCCACTTTCTTACAATACCATACTGATATGGGAGGGTCATCTGAAGAAGATAGATAAGGCAAAACTTGTTGAATTATAAAGGAGGAATGAAATTGATGAAAATTGGGAAAATTAACCCCACTTTAGGGGCAGACAAGGCAGATAGAGAGATGCAAGCTTTCCGATTATTCCAGAGAAATTTACTTAGGATACTATTAAGATTCTTAAAAATCTTTGAAGGGAGTCGTACCGGTACTATGGAAAAGTAGAAATTCATTACTGGAAGCATCATCATCTTGGAGGTATCTAACCTACCCCACCAAGACAAAAATAAGGGAGGCCATCTCCCTGACATCATCCAAGTTGAGTTGAACTGTCTTGGCGATTGAAGAAGAATATTTAATCCCTAGACAAGTAATACAATTGGTATTCCATTTAAAAGCAGTCCTACACTGTTCAACATCTACATGACCCCGCTTGCACACGTCGCCCGACAGCATGACCTAAACATAATCTCCTACGCCGACGACACTCAACTGATCCTCTCCCTCACCAAGGACCCCATCACCGCCAAAGCCAACCTCCACGAAGGAATGAAGGCCGTCGCAGACTGGATGAAGATCAGCCGCCTGAAGCAGAACTCGGACAAGACGGAGGTCCTCATCCTCGGCTCCAACCCTCCAGCCTGGGACGACTCCTGGTGGCCGACGGCACTGGGGACAGCCCCGACACCCACATACCACGCACGCAACCTGGGAATCATCCTAGACTCAACACTCTCAATGACCAAACAAGTCAACGCCGTCTCCTCCTGCTTCAACACCCTCCGCAAGATCTACAAATGGATCCCAACCGATACAAGAAAGACAGTCACCCAGGCCCTCGTTAGCAGCAGACTCAACTACGGAAACGCCCTCTATGCGGGAGCCCAGACCAAGCTCATCAAACGACTACTACGCATCCAAAACGTCTCGGCACAACTGATCCTCGATGTATCACGCCACAGCCACATCACCTCCCACCTGAGAAACCTGCACTGGCTCCCCGTCAACAAGAGTATATCCTTCAAGCTCCTGATCCACGCACACAAGGCACTCCACAAGACCGGCCCGGCCTACCTCAACAGACGTCTCTCCTTCTACATCCCCAACTGCCAGCTACACTCCGCCGACCTCTCACTAGCCACCATCCCGCGCATCCGAAGCACTACCACTGGCGGGAGATCCTTCTCCCATCTCACCGCCAAAACATGGAACACCCTTCCACTGAGCCTATGACAGACCCAAGACCTACTGACCTTCAGGAGAACACTCAAGACCTGGCTGTTCGATCAGTAGCAGCCCTCCCCCAGCGCCTTGAGACCCTCGCGGGTATGTAGTGTGCTTTACAAATGACTGATTGATTGATTGAAGAAGAATATTTAATCCCTAGACAAGTAATTCAATGGTATTCCATTTAAAATCAGTCCCTTCAAACATACTTCTAAGGCAGTGTTTATTTAATGGAAAATTTAACTTGTTTCCAGACAAGACAGCATAATGAAACAAAAGATCTATAAAAGCGGGTAAAGAGGTAGAAGGATCAGACATATATAGCAAAATATCGTCGGTGTAGGCCGTGAACTTGACTTCAATAGATTTATGAATAAAACCCCAAAAGGCAGGGGAGTTCCTAAGGGAATGAAGAAAAGGTTCAAGAGACAGAATAAAAAGTAAAGGAGACAGAGGGCAACCTTGACGAGTACCTCGTTGGAGAGTAAAATAAGGATTAACAAAGACCGAAGTGGTACGGGAGGAATACAACAAGCTAATAAGGGATAGAATAACAGGACCAAATCCATGCCACTTAAGAGCACGCATCATAAAAAGCCAATGTATGAGGTCAAAAGCTTTTTCCGCATCTAGGGTGATAGCTGCGACTGGGGTGGAGCTTTTGGAAGCAAGATGTATAATATTCAAAAAAGTTTTAGAATTATCTGCAATCGTTCTACCATTGACAAACCCTGTTTGTTCATATCCAATCAGTTCGGGGATAACGCTATTAATACGAAGAGCAAGGACCTTAGCAAAAATCTTACAGTCTAAATTAATTAAAGAAATAGGGCGATAATTAGCACAAGAAGAAGGGTCCTTGCCCTTCTTAGGAATTAGACAGATCATAGCTTCGAGAAAGGAACCATGAGCCTCTTTGTAAGCCATAAAATGTTGAAATAAAGATAAGAGATGAGGAAGAAAAATCTGGGAGAAACAAGAATAAAATTTGGCAGTGAAGCTGTCTGGGCCAGGGGATTTATCTTTTGGTAACTGGACTAGGGCGGACTTAAGTTCAGAAAGGTAAAGATCCTTTTCTAATACGTAGCAGTCAGGAAGCAAAGAGGGATGCGGAGGGAGTGCTTCAAAAAAAGAAGCCAATGCCTCTTCTGAAGGAGAGGATTCTGGAGTATATAGCGTCTTATAAAAATCGGTAAAACATTTTAGAATTTGATCATCATTGATATGATCAACACCACCATTATCAGTAATTTTGATTACCTTAGAACGTTGGGATTTCACTTTTAAATAATTTGCCAATAGTTTGCCAGCTTTATTGCGACCCCCCATAGAATTTAGAGTTGACTTTAAGTAGGGAGCCAGAAACCTCCTTTGTCGATTTCTTATTGAAAGACAACTTAGCCTGAATTAATTTTTTGAGGGGTTTCTTCATTGTTAGAAGTGAAATATGAGTGTTCAAGATGATTAATGGAGGCAAACAAAGAGGCAAAATCTTTCCTACACTGTTTCTTTTTTAGCCGCAACACAGTCGATGATGAAACCTCTGGCTGTTGCCTTGAAGGTATTCCATAAAGTGGGAAAAGGATTATCCGGAGTAACATTCCTAAGGAAGAACTCTGTCAAGAACTCTTTGAAACACTCTAGAAACTTATGGTCCTTGAGTAAATAATTGTTGAAACGCCAACGTCGTGGTTTGGAGGGTTCAGAGGGGAGATCCAGACTGATCAAAACTGGGGCATGATCGGAAATAAGATTGGACCCAATATCAGCGTTAATTAGGTTAGGAAGGAGATGAGGACTCAAAATGATATAGTCTATTCTAGAAGAAGATTTGTGAGTAGGAGAATATAAAGTGTATTCCAACGTGTCCGGGTGAGATATTCTCCATGCATCAACCAGACCCCTCGGATGAATTGTAGTCGTGAAGGTTTTTCGCATCTTGTTGGGAATGTACCTAACATTGGACTTCCTATCCATGAAAGGATCCATGACCTGATTGCAATCCCCACCCACTAGTAAATTGGTGTCAGGACATGAATGAAGGGTGGGTGACATAGTCTTCCAAAATTGTGCATTAACACCAGTGGGGCCATACATGTTGAGAAGGAAGATAGGAGAACCATTTATATTAAGGTGTAAAAGGAGCAATCTTCCTTCATCATCTCTCTCCTTCCTCTCCAAAACAAGAGAAAGGGATTTGTGAAATAAAGTAATTATTCCATTCTTCCTATCCTTAGACGGAGAACAAAAAACATGGCCCACCCATTGCCTTTTAAGGGAATTAATCTAATTTTCATTAAGATGGTTCTCCTGGAGCATAGCTATTTTACATTGCAGCCTAGACAAATGAGTAAGAACCCTCTCTTTCTTAACAGGACTGCGTAGTCCCTCAACATTTCATGAAACAATGCGAACATTATCAGTCATATTAACCAGGGAGAAAAAAAAAGCAACATGATATGAAGATTATAGCTTTTAGCAACTGCAGATACAGTTTATCATTTACAAAAAAATAGAATATACAGAGTGCCAGAGGGTAGAAAGTATAGAACAATGAGAAAAGTGAGTAGTAAAATGATGACAAAGTAGGAAAGAAAAGGAGATGGAAATAAATAAAAGCGGTGTGCTGAAGGGAAAAGGATATGCAAGGTGTGAGAACAAAGAAGAGAAGATAAAAAAAACATAAAGAGGAGAAAGGAAAGAGATAAAAGGAAGAGAAAGTAAGTGAAAGACCGAGAAAGGTTGACAAGAAGCCAAGAGACTTCAGTCAAGAAAAACAGGGTAGATAACATGAGTAAAGAAAATAACATGAGGAAGTGGGAAGCCGCAAAAGAAGACAGACGGCCAAGCCAGCAAGAACAACGGAGAACAGTCGGAACTAGTAGTTAGAAAAATAAATATGAAAACTAGGAGCATAATATGAAATAACAAGACTGGAGAGACTAATTACATAACAAACCTGAAGTGATAACGTTAAACAGGCAAACAGCAGCGACAAGGATATGTGATGGAATACTCAACGCTTACCAAATGTGAGGGTTAACTGTGAACATGAGGAGTAGGGTGTAAGGGCAGGGAGGAGAAAAACATCTGGGGGATGTGTCTGTAAAGGAGGAGAGAACATTTGTGGAAAGATACAAAAGGAAACAGTAATATGAAATGACCACCAAAGATGGCAAACAATCCACAATAATCTAGAAAAGAAACCGCAACAACAAACCAAAACCAACGACAGTGAAAAAGGATCAATATCTTTAGAACATTAGATTAGAAAAGATATACTCAGAGAACATAAGACAAAGCAGAGACCACAAAGTTGCTCAGGTCCCTCCAAAGTCCATCTTGTCTCCTTTATGGTGAGAAATAAAATGTCTTAGCTCTTCAGGGCGATCGAAAGAGTAGGATCTCTCTTTATATGTAACTTTGAAGAAGCAAGGATGCACTAGGCCGTATCTGGCATTCATGGAACGTAGAGCCGGGCGAAGAGAAAGAAATTCCTTGCGACGGGCTGCAGTAGCGCGGGCCGCATCCTGTGAAAAGAAAACTTTATGACCAGACTATAACATCTGCTTTCTTTGTTTTGCCACTGAAAGGAAAGTTAACAACTCGTGTATTCCAAAAATAAAACAATTATCCCTCTGGGACGGTTGACTGACGATGGAGAAGATGAACCTCCGGTTATCGGACCAATACGATGAGCACGTTGCAGATTAAGAGTAGTACCGTCCGTGAGACCAACAATTTTGGGAATATGCATTTTTAAGAAGGCGAGCATGTCAGACCCTTCCTCTCCCTGGGGAGTACCATAAATTCGAAGGTTGTTGCGTCTATTACGGTTTTCTAAGTCCTCCCTTTGCATCTTGAGAAGAGCAATCTCTTTAGACATAGCTGCAACTTGAGGTATCACATCTTGAGTGTCACTAATCTTCTGTTCCACCACCGACATTCTTGAGTCTAAGTTCAACCATTTCTCATCCAACCTTTGAAGAGTAGCGTTGGTTTCAATCACAAAAGGTTTAATGAACTTGATCTTTTCCATGAGGTCTTCCAATGTAATGGGTAGTGGAGACTTGGTAAGCGAATTAGGTCCCTTCTTGTGACGTTTAGGAGGAGCAGTAGGATTGGAATCCTTGCGGGAGAAGACATATTTGATGAATTAATTTTCTGACCAAAGGAGGAAGAGGGATCCATATAGGTGGGTGTAATGGTGTGTTGAACTATTCAAAAGATAAGCAACATATATGAGTAGAATATAACACCAGGAAGAAGCTGCTAAAAGCAGCAGTGAAAAAGCTCCTCTGGTCTTCGCCGCACCACTTCTGAAGCGGGAGGTCTGATTCAGCAAGCACCCAAACGAACAGCAAATCTAGTATCCACTAACCAGACTTAGCAGCACCCTCCTTACGATAGAGGGTATCAGCAAACTGATGTAGAAAGCTCACAAAGAATGACAGCTTGGCTCAATCCAACTCTATCCATCTATCGGGAATATAGCCCAATTTGAAGAGCATAAACATTAGCAATAGATCATTGTGCAGGCTGCTCCAAAAAAATAAATATCAAAACTGAGTCAAGGAAAGACAGTTCCATATGGTAATCCAGAGTAGAAAAGTGTGTTTCAAAAAGAAGTAGGTGAGAAAAGAATACTCATGAGGACCAAAACCCAGTTTGTGTAATAGAGTTGTAATGTTGCCCACCTTCTGGAGCTATTGACTTTTGATGGTATGTCTTCAGGAGAGGTTCACAATGAGCATGTCTCCGGCGAAGCACAGTGTATCAGGAGTCATCAGTTCATAAAGTAAGCAAGTTCCTTACTGCCAGCTGCCTGACCATAACTATAAAAATATGTCAGGTTCATGTAAAACCAGCAAAAGACAGAGCTCTCAAAGCTGAGGTAAGGCGGCGTCAGAAAAAACGCACCACGAGCAGCAGCGGGAAGCCCCTGAAGAGAAGTAGCGTCCCGCCGAAGACAAAATGGCGGGCGCTACCGAGGATACTTGAAGGGAAAGCGGCACGGGGGAAATAGGGCAGAAAACGAGTCCAAAAAAGAAAAAAAAACGCTAACTCTGCCCCCGCATCAGCTCCGTTAACTCGTTCAGTGTATGCCCTCGTACGTCGAAAAAACAGCTCCGGTGAGTAAAGAGGATTCTGCTCGAAACACGGAGCCTCAGCCAGACGCGGCCATCTTGTGGCGGCCCAAGCCACGCCCCGCCACCCGGAGGTGTCTTATCGCTAGGACAGAGGTAAGCTCAGAAAAGGATCTAAATCTGAAATAGCCACGTTTTTAGACCCTTTCTGAAAGAGGCCAATGAGCTAGCATATCTTATATCACTTGGAAGCGTATTCCATAGCTTTGCTGTACCATAGGAGATACTTCGGCCTTCCCAGCATGTAGTTCGAATCCTTGGAACCCTCATAAGTTTGGGATCAGTGGAGCGTAGCTGTCTGACCGGATTGTACCAAGAAAAGAGATTTCTGAGACACACTGGGCCGGTGTTGTTCAAGGCCTTGTAAGCTAGGCATAATGTCTTGAATTTAATATGATGCGCTACTGGAAGCCAGTGGAGTCTACGAATTTCCTTAGCTACTGACTCGTATTTAGGGACATTCAGTATTTGCCATGCGGTAGCATTTTGTACCATCTGTAGATTTTTAAGGCACTGTTTCTGTATATTCAGGTAGTCTGTTGCAGTAATCTAGCTTGACTGCACGAGTGCGGTCACTACCATTCTTTGGGAGTCTATGGGAATATAAGGTAAGATCTTCAGTTTCTTGATCAAGAAATAGGAGGTGGACACAATAGTTGTGGTCTGCTGAGATAGAGTGAGTTTATTATCAATCAGCACCCCCATATCTTTTGCCTTAAGAACTGGTTTTGGCAGTTCCCCCATTTCCGCCGGCCACCAAAGGTTGTCCCAACTGGGTTGCATATTCCCAAAGATCAACACTTCGGTTTTCCCAGAGTTTAATTTGAGGACAATGCTTTCCCATCCACCTGTTTATTTCCATCATACAGTTTTGAAACTGCAAAGATGGGGAGGCTTGATCTTTATACGCTGCCACCACAATCTGGGTGTCATCAGCGTATGAAGTGAGACTAAAGCTAAAGTCTTGGATTAAATATGCAAGTTCTGATACGTAAACGTTAAAAAGTGTTGGGCTAAGTGACGAGCCCTGTGGGACCCCCCAGGGAAGGACATAGCGTGTTGATTTAAACTGGCCCAGCGTCACTGTTTGTCTTCTATCCTTCAGAAAGGATGATAGCAAGGGCCTTAACCCCTAATGATTCCAGCTGCCATTGGAGTAGGTTGTGATCTACAGTTCCAAAGCCGACAACAGATCAAGAAGGATTAGGGCTGCAGCGCCCCCTCCGTCCATCACCCTCCTGATCTCTTCGGTGGCCTTGATAGTGCTGTTTCTGTGCTATGTTCTGGTCGAAACCCAAATTGGGTTGGATCAAGTACGTCATTTTCCTGTATGAACTGAGATAACTGTTTGTTTATAATTTTCTCCACTATCTTGCCTGGGAGCGGCAGCCTGGCTATTGGGCGATAGTTGTTGGGATTCGAATCGTCCAGGTTTTTTTTTTTTTTTTTAACAGTGGCAATATTGACGCCTCCTTCCAAGGAGCCGGAAATATAACAGACAAGAACATATTATCAAACATTTCTGAGAGTGGTGGGCTCACCTCCTTTGCTATATCTTTCGGGAATGCAGGTGAAATTAAATCTGGATCCCCATGGGACCCAGATTTAATTTCTTTGATGCGTTTTTTCCACTTGTTCAATAGTAATCTGTGAGAAGCAGAGAAAGATCTTTCCACTGTGGTCCGAACATGGGAATAACTCATTAGGGGCTTGAGCAGGAACTACTTCAAAAGAGTCGTAGATGTCTTTGACTTTATTTCTGAAGGCCTCTGCAACGACCTCACAAAAACTGTTGTTGTATTTAGTGCATTTGTACTTAGGTAGAGAGGAAAGCTTCTCTAGTACCCCAAACAGTTCCTTGGACGAATTTTTAGGTTTCTCAATCTGCCTAGAAAATCTGGCCTTCTTTGCTGCAATCGGCAAGATTTTGTATTGAATTAATGCAGATTTATAGATGTTTTTGGCTGCAATATCATATTTAGTTATCCAGCGTCTTTCGTGTCTGCGACATTTTTGTTTTTCCTGACGTAGGGCCTCAGGGGCCGATGGGGAATTACGGTTCCCTGAAATTTTACCGGTGGGTACCGTTGCCCTAATGACCTCTTTTAGCCAATCCATATATTTCCTAACTGCTAGGTCTGGGGGCATATTTAGAGGTGGTCGTATCCTGTTCAATTGGCAGTGAAGCAAGTCTTTATCATCCTTGTTCCAGGCATTATATGTTAAAGAGTGGGATTTAATCACCCCTTCCTTCTGGATTTTGGGGATAGTTTAGTCAAATGTGATTAAGGAGTGATCTGACCACGTGAGAGGGTAAATATTTTTTACTATTAGACCAGGTGCAGATGTAAAAATACCATCAAGTGTGTGTCCTGCCTCATGTGTGGGCTTGAGCATTATCTGAGATAAACCTAGTGTCTCTAGGAGAGAGATAGTGTCCTTATCCCCTCTATCTTCTAGGTATATATTGAAATCAGCTAGAATGGTGAACTCCTTAGTGGAGAGAATAGGCTCCATGAGAGCATCTAGGTTGTTAGTAAAAGTGCCTTCTGGCACCTGGGGGATGATAGAGTAGAATGCCCCTAAAGGTGTTTTTGGCATTTGCATTTATGACGAAGTTAAAAGCTTCGTAGTAAGGAATGGGAAAAAGTAGCTTCAAACTTTTCCCTGTATATAACAGCCACTCCACCCCCCCTAAGTATGTGGGCTACCTAAAAGATAGAAATCCCTGAGGGGCTGCTATCACAAAGTCCGGATCAGAGGCTGAGTCAGCCCATGTTTCCATAAGGAACAGAATATCTAGCTCGTATGCGGATATAAGGTCTGCTATTTCATACTTGTGTTTGGCAAGGGATCTGACATCGATGAGACCACAGCATGCTACTGTCACAGCTGGAAAATCTAAGTGCTTTGCCTTAATATTTTTTCTATTGGTTTGACATGCCTTGGCCATCTGTTGCAGCGGAAGCGAGAAACCACAAGCACATTTTTGCTCCCCATGTGCATGATCTTTATTCAAATTAAAGATACAGCAGCTCACTTTGGACTGGGCGAGCTCTTGATCTTCCTTACTTGTGGAACTCGCCGGATTAGTACTTAATGGACCAGAGCTTTTGGCCGTAGGCCCGGGCCAGGCGCAGACGGGCTTGCCTTTGGCACGCAGGCGGCACAGCCACACCATCCTCAGTTAAAATAGTGAGGGATGGCGGAAATGCTAGGCTGATCACCGCCGGAAGTGGATCAAACTGTGGGCTAACAAGGGTTAAGGTCAGCGTTGCAGTGCCCTCCACACAAACGGCACGTCAGCCGTGGTGGAACAGGGCAGGAGCTTCGCCAACCGGAAGCAAGCAGGAGCGAGATATGTGCAAACAGTGCGAGGAATTCATTGTATAAAACAGTGAAATATAACTGAGTAAAAACATGTAAAAATGCCAAGATGCTAAAAATCACTAAATGTAGTACCCAGACTGCAAATTCAAAGAATGCAGTATGGATTCACAATTCTGTTATCTGTCTAAGAGACGCGTAACAATACACTGGGTTCATGATAGTGGCCCTAACTTGGAAAATTGGAAGACAGACCTCTTTGAATGGATTTGGCCGAGGAAGTCTGTATGAGGATGGTCTCGGCAGTCAGAAAAGTGGGCAAGTGCTTAGAAATTCGGATACAAATATAGAATTCACTATCAGAGAGAGACAGATGGTTCCTCGCAAGAACTAGGTGGTATTGTGCGGGCTGATGGACAGGAAGGAATAACAAGTGTAACTATAATTGGTTATGATGATCTGATGCTGAGGAATGCACGAGTGGATTTAGGTGTGAAGTGATTACTAGACTAGACTAGAAATACAAAAGTATATTAGGATGGGTAGGGGTATCTGCGCTGAGCTCAGAATGTTAGTTTGCTATAGGACTTGACCTGACAGCATCAGAGAAATGTACCATGAGATAAGTTGTCTGATTAAGGGTAGAATAGTATTGCAATTTATAGCTGTTCAAGTGAGAAATCAAGTAAAACGTATGTGATGGTGATGTGGACTGCTTTTTGGTTGTTGCAGCAAAATGATTGAGTTTAAAATATATGTTTAGTAGTCACCAAGTTGGTATCCAGGCTGACACGGGAAGTCAAAAGCAATTATTTGTGATTTCTTTTTCTAAATCACATGTATGATTTCATTTCTAAGCTAAATTACACAGCAACTTGGGAATCAAAGTGACAAACGTTTTACCTACGTGAAGCTGGGCCTTTCCACCAACCCCATCTCGAGCTTACCCATTTAAAAAAATATATATATTTTGTGTTATTCACAGTTAAACCGTCTTGACTTTTTTCCCTCCAAAATATATCAGTGCCAAATTTGTGCCACTTTTCCCCACTGATTGAGTTTTTGTTTTTCATTGAAGGGGACTGGGGAAAAAGCCAAAATGTGGGCAAAATGCTTTTTTTCTTTTTTTTTTTTAATGAGGACAAAAATGTGTAAGAAAGTATGTGGGTTTTGTTGCTAAAAATGGCATCAATAAAAGATTTACTATGCAATTCAATTTTTTCAATTTGTATTATATTTGGAGCTCCTAAGAGTTCCACATAAAAATGTACACATAAAAAGCTCTGATTTAACAAATCATCCAGAGCTATAATAAGTGACAAAATAAAATGCATATAAAATCATAAATTCATCAGTTTTGCTGAGCGATACAAGCAGCTTGCTAAAACTAAATGTACAAGTACGCAAATATTAGACCAATTTCACTATTCTCATGGAATACTGATAAGACAGGGTAGAGCTGTACCGTTAAATACTCTAACTTCATTATACAACATCTTAAAATTCTATATATAAGTACAAGGTATATGCAGAGACCTAACGGTCACAATTCTCATTGTACATTCTAAAATCATAAGAGCTCACAAAATAATTGAAAGTGCAAATGCGAAAACATCCTGTAACAATTTCTTTAAAAATAATAGAATTTTGCGCAGACAGACCCCAGGAAAAATACAAGCAATAGCCTAAAAGATGCAAAAAACACATCCATTATGCGATGCAGTCTACGTAATGTTAGGTTTGTTTATTGTTTGATTTAAATCATGACAATTAGAATAAAAAGCAAGCAAGAAAACACTGTTCATCTTAAATGCAACAGAAAAAAGTAAAAAATATTAAAAAGATGCAGTGGTACAAAATATTTAAAAAGTAAGCAAGAAACAGCTCAAATATGCTAAAACATAATAACCTTGATAATGGATGTGCGGCCCAGCCCTAACTTTCAGTAAAACAAGCAAAAGACCATCGATAAGTGTCTCAAGATATAATGAAGCACACAGGAATCCCAGTCTGTTCATGGATGTACAAATTACGTCAATGGTTCTTCTACGCCTGCAGATGTACGTTTTTTGAAGTTTTAATGACAAATTTTGTGAACCTGACGTTAAGCATCATATTGTTGGGATTCATTGCTGCTATAATGGCTTCCCGGCATGATCGAACTCTGTGTTTGATCCATTCACTCCGCAACAAACTCCATCTGTCGTTAAGAATTGTGGGGCAAACACACACCATGTGCTGAATTGATTCTGATTGATGACCGCAGCCCCTACATTTAATGTCATCATTTGAGCGGCGCCATGTTGGCAGAAGTTTCAAAAAGGGCCATTTGCCCATCCTCAAAACCATAAATCTTTTCTTCCAGACGGCTGCATAAGTGCTTGAGAGATGGGGGGCCTCTGATCTGGGTTTGAGCTCCGCGATTATGGACCAGGCATGTTTTCTTTTAGACAATTGTTTTTAGTTCCAGAGCATTACTAGATGTAAATGAGAGCAGCTGATCAAGGAGTCTCTGTAAACCAACCATTGTGTGGCTGAATAAAACAAGATCGTCGGCATAAAGCAAATTACAAATTCGGGATCCTCCAAGTTGGGGAGGGTGAGAGTTGACTTTATCTAATAGATGGGATAAATCACAAATGAAAAGGTTGAATAGGAGGGGGGCCAACACACATCCTTGTTTAACCCCGCCAGAAGTCTGCATTTTTCTTGAAACATGTGACCCCTCACCCAGCTTGATGCGAATCCAAGTGTTTGAATGGAGTTGAATTATAGATTTTAACAGATCACTGGGAATTCCCCATTTTTGTAATTTGTGCCATAACAGGGCCCTGGGCAACCCGTCAAAGGCCGCTTTAAAATCAACAAAGCAGCAGTGTAGTGCCATTTTCGAGGATGCTGCTTTCTCCATGAGTCTGGATAGGGCCAATAGGTTGCTAGTGGTGCCTGATTTGGCCACAGGCCAGTCTGATTAAATGGCAGCCGCTGAGTTTTTAACGCCCAGGACGACAGATCTTCCAACAGAAGGCTGGCGTAGTATTTGCAGTCTACATAGGAGTGCTATCATCCTGTAGTTTTCAGGATCGGTTCTTCTGCCTCCTTTAAAATGGGGTGAATTAAAGCTCCTTTCCACAATTCTGGTATATTATAGGTATATCAGCAGTGCAAAAATAGAGGGGCCAGATGTTCAGACCAAAGCATGGGATCGGCTATGAACAGTGCCTGTGGAAGCCCGTTAGGACCTGGAGCCCCGTCCGACCGGGCATTACTGATACAGCGAGCAATATTTTGTCTCATGCCTTCATGGACGACCCGAGACTTTGAAAACAGAGTCTTGCTGAATCACGGTTTCCACGGTATTGATAACTAAGGTGGGAGCATCGGGTTTATCGTGTATAGTTAATGTGCCATTATTCGTTGTTTCCAATGGTAAAATGATATCCAATTGATCCCTTCCATTGTTGTGGTCTTTAAAGTGCTCTGTTAAGAAAAGGGCCCATTCACCTTCACTAATATTTGCACTGCATTGCCCCGTTACACCCAATGTCCTCCTGTTCACCAGTGACCAAAAAGTTTTAGGATTGGGATTTTTACTGTTGTGGACTAATTTCAACCAGAACTGAACGGCAGTCTACATTGCAGCATACATGATATCAAAAGTGCATATGCATAGGTGCTATACCAATTCCATTAGTCCTTTGATCATTATGGAGCCAGCTAACTAGGGAGGTGTCATTCAGATTGTATCATTAGATTCTATGTCATCATCAAATATAAAATACGAGGACCCTGCAATTCTAATTATATTATGCAGTGAATATTGTCCACAAAGGTTTGCTCTTCAACATACCACAGCCAACTTCTTCACATTAGTTCTTATCTAAAATCTTTTCAAATACTGTGTTTCTGGAGTTGCTGACAAGGAAGCTGGGGCGTGGACTTTATCCCCCAGATTCCCCTTCTGTTGCCACACCTCCTTGCCACTCAGAAGCACCCTGAGGTGCATAAAACACACGGTGGGCCTGGTGCGCGGGACCGTATTTATGGAGTTGCTGACAAGGGACCTGGGGCACGTACTTTATCCCTCAGACTCCCTTTCTGTCGCCACACCTCCTCGCCACTCGGAGGCGCATATAACACACTGTGTGCCCCCGCTCTGCAGGACCGCGTTTCTGGATTTGTTGACTAGGGAGCTGGGGCACGGTCTTCATCCCCCAGCCTCCCCTTCTGTTGCCACAACTCCTCGCCACTCAGAAGCACCTAGAGGCGCATAAAACACACGGTGTTCCCCGCTGCTCGGAACTGCGTTTCTGGAGTTGCTGTCAAGGGAGCTGGGGCACGTACTTCATCCCCAGACTCCCCTCCTGTTGCCACACCTCCTCGCCACTCGGAAGCGCCCGAAGGCACATAAAACACACGGTGTGCCCGCGCTGCTCGGAACTGCGTTTCTGGAGTTGCTGTCAAGGGAGCTGGGGCACGTACTTCAACCCCCAGACTCCCCTCCTGTTGCCACACCTCCTCGCACTCGGAAGCGCCCGAAGGCACATAAAACACACGGTGTGCCCGCGGGACCGCGTTTCTGGAGTTGCTGACAAGGGAGCTTGGGCACGGACTTCATCCCCCTGACTCCACTTCTGTTGCTCCTCCTCCTCCCAACTCGGAGGTACCCGGAGGCGCATAAAACCCACGGTGTGCTCCCGCTACGCGGTACGCACCCTGGCAAATCCTTAGCCAAGTGCGGACCTGTCATTGCCAGGAAGAGGCAGGGCAGAGCTATTCCCTTTGGCTTTTCGACTGTGGTGGCATAAACAGTGAGTCATTATTTTCCACCTTGTTGTTTCACACCGCCTTGTATAGTTTGTATTTGCTCGTTTGATTTTCACTCCTGGGCTGCTTTGGGCTTCTGGTATACTGTGCTCGGAGTTGAGCCCTATTGCTACAACCATCCACGCACCCACCCCTTATCGGGGGGTCTTTTGCTGGTTGAGGAGTTTTTTTTAATCATTTCTTCTGCTCCTCTTCAGAGACCACCCATTGGAGATCTGGGCCCCACGACTACCTCACTTACATTAGATCAGCAGATGCAAGATTCTTGCAGGATCTATTGGGGCATTGTCGTGGCATTGTGGCTATATCTTTATTATAATAGGCCATAATGTTATTTGCAAAATTGATGCCAAAAGCCCCCATGGGGAAAAACAAAATCCACAGCATGTGAGGGGGTAGGTGCAGTGAAGGGCCCCGCCAGAAATCTAGCAGAAACAAACTAGTTCGTAAGACGGCAGCTAAATTGACAATCTATTAGTGGAATTTTTTATTTTATTTATTTATTTATTTTTATTTTGAAGGTTTTATATAGCGCGGGTATCTGGGCGCTTTACAACAAATAAAGGAAATAGACAGAGGAAATAAACATATACATACAAAAATATAATTGGTTATATTAGTTCAAACAATGGTAACTGTTCCAGCATAGCAAATATCTACAATCCTTCATCTAATAGTTCAAGTGAATTTTACCAGGAGAATCAATTTAACTTTGTTTTTAAAGGATGCAGCGTGAGGGTTCTGTCTTATTTTTGGGGGTAAGGCATTCCAAATCCTAGGGGCCATTCCTGAGAAGGAGCGGTTATAAGTTTTCTTTTTGGTAAATCATTGTGGTTTCAGAAGAAGGTTATATGAACCCTTGTTGGTACTGTTGCAGCCCGATGGTACTAGTTTCTCTGCAAGGTATCGTGGTGTTTTTTGATGCAATGCCCTGTGTGTCATATAGGCGATTTTCAAATGGATTCTGGCCTCAAAGGGTAGCCAGTTAAGGGCACGCAAGTCCGGGGAGATGTGACAGTTTCTTTTGGAGTCTGTTATTAGTCTGCCGGCTGCGTTGATTGATGCTCTTAGTGGGGCTGTCGTTGTTCTGGGAAGGCTGCAGAGAGCGACACTCCCATATTACACTCTGTGGATTACTAGAGTTTGGACTGCCTGTTTAAAGCCATTTGCGGGTATGAAGGGTTTCAGTCTTCTTAGGGTGTTCATTTGAAAGGTTGCTCCTTTAGTTGCTGCGCTGATGTGCTTCTGCATATTTAGCTTATTATCCAGAGTTATACCTAGCGATTTGGCAGAAGCGATCATGAGCAGTTGGCCGTCTAGTGCTGTTAGGTGCTTCATCCATTCCATGATGGTGGTTGTTTGGTTGGGGGTGCTATTAGGAGGAATTCTGTTTTTAGGATGTTTAATTTTAAGTGGTTATTTGCCAGCCAGGTCTGTGTTTTTTTGAGCGTAGAGTTGAGGGACTTGATGTCATCAAGTGAGTCTACCTTAATGTAGAGTTGTGTGTCATCTGCATACATGTGATATTGGACCTTTGCAGAGTTGAGAAGCTCTGTGAGTGGTTCCATGAACAAGTTGAAGAGTGGAGAGGGAGGAACCTTGGGGTACTCCTAAAGTGACAGGAGTAGGTATGGATGAAGATTGATTGGTCTTGAATCTTTGTGTTCTGTTTTAAAGGAAGGAAGTGAACCAGTTGAGAACCATTTCCGATAGGCCCAATCTATGTTTCAGGAGGTCTAATAGATTGTCGTGTTTGACGGTGTCGAAGGCGGAGGATAGGTTCAGTAGGATTAGCAAACAGGCTTTGTTTTGGTCCAGTATTTTTAAGGCATCATCTATTATGCGGGTCATGGCGGATTCGGTGCTGTGCCCTGATCGAAAGCCAGATTGTAATTTATCAAGCAGGTTGAACTGATCAATGTGGTGGGTAAGTTGCGTGTGAACAAATTTTTCTAGTTATTTGGCCAGGGTAGGGATGTTGGATATAGGGCGATAGTTATTTAGGTCAGCTGGGTCAGCCGATGGTTTCTTTAAAATGAGGGAAACCTGACCAGCTTTGAGGATATCCTTGTAGCAGAGAGGTGTTTATAATCCTGGTCCATAGAGGCACTGACGTCGGTATGAAGTCTTTTAAGAGGGATGCTGGGAGTGGGTCAGCAAACTGATTGTAGGGATTTAAGGCCGTAAGCATTTTTAGAATAGTTTCTTCACTGTAGAGGTTCAATGAGGACCAGTCTGCGTTGTTTTTGAGGTCGAGCTTTGCGGAACAACTAAGCGGGTTCCTGAAGGGGGTCCCTGAGGCGATCATGTGAGGGTTGGTGAGGGCTGATAGGTCCTTCAATATGTCTGTCTTTATGCTTTCAGTTTTTATTGTGAAATAGGACGCAAATGCCTCGCAGTTGGGGAGTGTTTCTGAATTAACTTGAGGTGAGTGGGCAACACCCTTAGATTGCTCTTTGATTAGTCCAAAAAGTCTTTTGGGGCGACTCTTGGATTGGTTCAATTTATTGCTAATGATGTCGATTTTTGAGCGTCTGATTTTCTTGTAGTAGGCGTTTCTCGTGCCTCTGAGTAAATGGAGGAAGGTGCTGCTCTCCATTGACGTTCAATTGTTCTTAGTGCTCTTCTGTCATCATTTAACCTACTGTCATACCATGGGTTTGAGTATTTGTTGGAGGGTACTTTTCAATTATAGTGGGGCTAAATTGTCTAATAATATGTTCATAGATTGGAAGTAGTGATTGGTCGGATCATGTACTTCATGTAAGCTGTCAGGTGGGAACGTTAAGATAGGGCTAGCGGTTGCAAGTGCGGTAGGATTGACTTTTTTTGGTTTCTCTTCCAAATTTTCGTTCTCTTGGGTTGGACATAGAGTGGTTTAAATGCTTCGTTGATATAGAAAGTGATGATGTGATGGTCGGACCAGTCACAAGGGAGGCTTGATTCTAGCTTGGTGTACTCCGTTTTGGAGATTACTAGATCTAGGGTTGATCCTTTTTCATGTGTTGAGATGTCACACATTTGGGATAGGTTAAGATCAGTCAAGAAAGTTTTGAGGCTGTTGACCTCTGGGTCGTCAGAGTCATTCCAGTGGAGGTTGAAGTCCCCAAGGAATATCTGCTTGTTCTGGTTTCCAGCAAAACACACAAGATGATGGACAGAAAGTTGCACATTGGCAAACATTCACCCCCAGTCACAGATCTGGGTTTAATCCATCATTATGTTGCTCACCACGCCACCCCAGTTCAGACATGGCCATCTGCAAATCAGCCTTGACCCTGTGCCTCATGGGAACAGTCCAGCCCGAACTGACAAGCCATGTCTTCCCTGGACCGGAATCAAGCAGGATAGCTGGACTCCAGTGGTGTAGTGAGCACAGGACCCACGTCTGGGCATACCCATCCCACATAGGGTGAACAGCAAAACACACAAGATGATGGACGGAATGTTGCACATTGGCAAAACATTGACCCCCAGTCACAGATCTGGGTTTAATCCATCATTATTTTGCTCACCACGCCACCCCAGTTCAGACATGGCCATATGCAAATCAGTTTTGACCCTGTGCCTCATGGGAAAAGTCCAGCCCGAGCTGCCAAGCCATGTCTTCCCTGGACCGGAATCAAGCATCCTAGGACCGGTTTCGGGGTTCCACCCCTCTTCAGCCAGGATAGCTTGACTCCAGTGGCGTATGAGGCACAGGGTCAAGACTGATTTGCATATGGCCATGTCTGAACTGGGGTGGCGTGGTGAGCAAAATAACGATGGATTAAACCCAGATCTGTGACTGGGGGTGAATGTTTTGCCATTGTGCAACATTTCGTCCATCATCTTGTGTGTTTTGCTGTTCTGGTGTCCGGCATTTGTGGCTAGGATATCCATTATGTGTTCAATAAAGGTAAGGTTGTTTCCTGGTGGATGGTAAAGTGAGTGAAGTGAGCATATTGGGATGTTATTATTAGAGATTTCAAGACGTAAGTATTCACAGGAGGAGAAAACCGGGGAAATGAGACGTTTCACGGAGAGGTAGTTCCGGTGTATGCAGGCAATACCACCTTCAAGCCTATCAATTCTATCTAGTCTTGTGATGTGATAGTTAGGGGGGACTAGGAATGTTTAGAAATCCTAGTCCCCGCCACTGAATCAGTTTTACCAGATCCCCCCATACCGGCCGTTCAAGTCACCTCATCTTTCCAGCCTAAATCCTATTCCCATAAAACGTATTGCCTCCATTTTTACTAAGACGAGCACACATAGTGTAAAAAATCCTCCTTTGAGCTACCCAACAGTCCCCCTGCAAACAACTGTTATTGAGGCAACTAGTGGCAAGGGTTCCCTCAACTCCTACTGCTGTTGTGGATAGAGCCATAGCTGGTACTAACGTCGTTACTGATTCCAATATTGTTTTATCTAATATATTTCTCCCACTACAACATCTGCCCTGTAATCTACAGGATAAAGCGTCTGATCTATTGGTTGAGCATGCAAAAAAGGGGCTGGCTATGAACCTGTAGAGAAAGATCTAATCAATAGTAGGGGTGGGGGGATTCCTAGAAGAGACAGCTTCAATGAACCTGGATACCATTAGGGTCATAACAGATCTGAGGACAGAAGTTACTTCATTAAAAACACAAATTCTGCCCCCACTAACCAGGACAGACTTCTGCTACATAGAGGTACCCCCGGAGTAAAAAAAAATCTAAGCAGTCAATCAGATGCCCACGGAGATTAACCAGCTTCTTGAGCAATATAGCCCCTTTAATGTCCATCCCCACCCACACTCCTATAAGCTTCACTAGTAAGAATGCTTTCGAACCAGTACATAGTAGCAACAGAATACAAGCTGACACTGGTCGACAACTTAGCTATAGGCGAGAACAGACCCAATGTCCCTGCAAGTATCTACATGACCAATGTGCCCAACATTTCATATCATACGAAGTATGAAGATAGAGATTCTTTATTAAATAAATCTATACATTGGATCAGTCAGGTGAGGGGTGCAGATCTATCATCAGGGAGGACATTCTATGGGCAAAAAGGTATCCCACCACAACATTGAAACTGACTGTATTGAACTACATCTAAGTGATGGGAATCTAGCCCATAACCTCATAGCACTATAGGCAGGAACATGTTTACCCACTTCCACTGGCTAAAGTACAGACCTTTCACCACACCACAGCTGCTAACCATCAATCAATGTGGCACTCCATTGGGTTCTGATTCACCTCTTGCTATCAATGACTGACTCGCATGCCAAGCTGACACCTTCAAGTAAAAGTAAGGACAAGTACCCATCAAATAAAGCTAGGCACCATACTGACATCTTGCTATTATCTCCAAAGTCCACTAGCCTCAGAGCCCTTGACCAGCTGCAGATCGGCATTGATACCCCTGAAGAGGAGACTTTATCAACACGAGAAACCACTGCAGGCCCACTGACCGGCTGCACTAGAGAAAGGGAACCAATCTTCCCGTCCAGCTGCCAGAGGACAGTCTCTCAAACTTAGCCTATTAACATGGAATGTGGCTGGAGTGAGGTCAAAGGTGACACTTGCCCACTGGATGCAATATATAGAACAATTTGATATTTGTATCTAACAGGAAACTTGTTCCATTTCCCCTGTCTTTATTCCCGCTTTGTCGCATTAACTACATTCTACTTGATGTTAGATTGTGGCCTGGAGTGATGGATATGGTAGTGGGGTCCACCACTGACAGCGAGCATAACCCCCTTGAGCTTGCCACAACATCACCTTGGGCTAAAAACCCTAGCCTCTCAAGTATACCCATTATAACCAGAGAGTTATGCCCAACCAATGACAACAGTCGACTCAGATGGGCACGAGTAGCTATCGACACTGAGAAACTAGAAGCCATAAAATGTTATAACCCAGAGAGCACCGGTGAGTTATATAGCTTACTTGAGCAACGGGGTGGGTTCCTAAAGATCACGGCTTGTTTCACACATTTTTTTAACCAACTAGTGTCTCACTTTAGAATGCCACAACAACCACAGGGTATCTTACAAGCCATCAGACCATACTCCTCCTAGTTTAATCAGGAGTGTAGGAACCTCAGGTCAAAACTGGCCCGAGATTAGAACAAACAATATGGTGGAACTAAGAGAAACAAAGAGATCTTATAAGACAGCTTTGACCAGAGCCAAAAGAGATAGGGACGCAAATCTGTGGCTCCAGATCAATGATGCTTGCCAGAGGAAAGATTCTCAACAGTTTTGGCTCTTAGTCACCAGGGGAAACACAAAAAGACCAAGGCCACCCACTAACAACATTGCCATTGCCACCTGGTATGATCATTTCTCTTCAGTATATACTGGATCTGGGGATTCTGCTATGGATTTCCCTATCCCTGATTACACCCACTCCCAGACCACCGGGCTTTTTTCCCTAGCCGAAATCCCGCACAGCATCAATTCTGCTGTTAGGAATAAAGCCCCGGGGCCTGACAGTGTCCCTGGGGATGTTTTCCTCAATGACATTGCCAATTGCTCAAGATACATCTGGGCACTAGCCAATGGAATTGTGGCAAGAGCTTCAATACCGCCCTCGTGGAAGGGGGCCCAGGTCATTCCGGTCTTTAAGAAGGTTGACCGCTCATTACCCTCTAACTACGGGCCCATCAGCTTGATCGATGGTGCTCAAAAGTCTTCTCCCGCGCACTTCTTACGAAGATTACGAATTGGATCGATGACATCTTATCCTCCTTCCAAGCAGGGTTTAGACGGAAAATCAGCACCAGCGATTAGGTTTTTTGCTTTCTTTTATTGGCCTGGAAAACTGTGACCATTGAGCAGGGAAGCCTGCACATAGCATTTATTGACCTGAAGTCAGCATTCAACCTCATCCCTAGGCATAAACTATGGTGCATTCTACAGGAGTTGGGCCTTCCTACTGAGATCCTTGCATTGGTTGTTTGTCTACACGAGGACAACTACGCAAGGGTCTGTTGGGGAAACCAAGAGCATGACAGACCCGGTCAGAGTTGACAGGGCTGTTTGTTGGCTCCTACTCTCTTCTTTCTCCCACTACAACATCTGCCCTGTAATCTACAGGATAAAGCGTCTGATCTATTGGTTGAGCATGCAAAAAAGGGGCTGGCTATGAACCTGTAGAGAAAGATCTAATCAATAGTAGGGGTGGGGGGATTCCTAGAAGAGACAGCTTCAATGAACCTGGACACCATTAGGGTCATAACAGATCTGAGGACAGAAGTTACTTCATTAAAAACACAAATTCTGCCCCCACTAACCAGGACAGACTTCTGCTACATAGAGGTACCCCCGGAGTAAAAAAAAATCTAAGCAGTCAATCAGATGCCCACGGAGATTAACCAGCTTCTTGAGCAATATAGCCCCTTTAATGTCCATCCCCACCCACACTCCTATAAGCTTCACTAGTAAGAATGCTTTCGAACCAGTACATAGTAGCAACAGAATACAAGCTGACACTGGTCGACAACTTAGCTATAGGCGAGAACAGACCCAATGTCCCTGCAAGTATCTACATGACCAATGTGCCCAACATTTCATATCATACGAAGTATGAAGATAGAGATTCTTTATTAAATAAATCTATACATTGGATCAGTCAGGTGAGGGGTGCAGATCTATCATCAGGGAGGACATTCTATGGGCAAAAAGGTATCCCACCACAACATTGAAACTGACTGTATTGAACTACATCTAAGTGATGGGAATCTAGCCCATAACCTCATAGCACTATAGGCAGGAACATGTTTACCCACTTCCACTGGCTAAAGTACAGACCTTTCACCACACCACAGCTGCTAACCATCAATCAATGTGGCACTCCATTGGGTTCTGATTCACCTCTTGCTATCAATGACTGACTCGCATGCCAAGCTGACACCTTCAAGTAAAAGTAAGGACAAGTACCCATCAAATAAAGCTAGGCACCATACTGACATCTTGCTATTATCTCCAAAGTCCACTAGCCTCAGAGCCCTTGACCAGCTGCAGATCGGCATTGATACCCCTGAAGAGGAGACTTTATCAACACGAGAAACCACTGCAGGCCCACTGACCGGCTGCACTAGAGAAAGGGAACCAATCTTCCCGTCCAGCTGCCAGAGGACAGTCTCTCAAACTTAGCCTATTAACATGGAATGTGGCTGGAGTGAGGTCAAAGGTGACACTTGCCCACTGGATGCAATATATAGAACAATTTGATATTTGTATCTAACAGGAAACTTGTTCCATTTCCCCTGTCTTTATTCCCGCTTTGTCGCATTAACTACATTCTACTTGATGTTAGATTGTGGCCTGGAGTGATGGATATGGTAGTGGGGTCCACCACTGACAGCGAGCATAACCCCCTTGAGCTTGCCACAACATCACCTTGGGCTAAAAACCCTAGCCTCCCAAGTATACCCATTATAACCAGAGAGTTATGCCCAACCAATGACAACAGTCGACTCAGATGGGCACGAGTAGCTATCGACACTGAGAAACTAGAAGCCATAAAATGTTATAACCCAGAGAGCACCGGTGAGTTATATAGCTTACTTGAGCAACGGGGTGGGTTCCTAAAGATCACGGCTTGTTTCACACATTTTTTTAACCAACTAGTGTCTCACTTTAGAATGCCACAACAACCACAGGGTATCTTACAAGCCATCAGACCATACTCCTCCTAGTTTAATCAGGAGTGTAGGAACCTCAGGTCAAAACTGGCCCGAGATTAGAACAAACAATATGGTGGAACTAAGAGAAACAAAGAGATCTTATAAGACAGCTTTGACCAGAGCCAAAAGAGATAGGGACGCAAATCTGTGGCTCCAGATCAATGATGCTTGCCAGAGGAAAGATTCTCAACAGTTTTGGCTCTTAGTCACCAGGGGAAACACAAAAAGACCAAGGCCACCCACTAACAACATTGCCATTGCCACCTGGTATGATCATTTCTCTTCAGTATATACTGGATCTGGGGATTCTGCTATGGATTTCCCTATCCCTGATTACACCCACTCCCAGACCACCGGGCTTTTTTCCCTAGCCGAAATCCCGCACAGCATCAATTCTGCTGTTAGGAATAAAGCCCCGGGGCCTGACAGTGTCCCTGGGGATGTTTTCCTCAATGACATTGCCAATTGCTCAAGATACATCTGGGCACTAGCCAATGGAATTGTGGCAAGAGCTTCAATACCGCCCTCGTGGAAGGGGGCCCAGGTCATTCCGGTCTTTAAGAAGGTTGACCGCTCATTACCCTCTAACTACGGGCCCATCAGCTTGATCGATGGTGCTCAAAAGGTCTTCTCCCGCGCACTTCTTACGAAGATTACGAATTGGATCGATGACATCTTATCCTCCTTCCAAGCAGGGTTTAGACGGAAAATCAGCACCAGCGATTAGGTTTTTTGCTTTCTTTTATTGGCCTGGAAAACTGTGACCATTGAGCAGGGAAGCCTGCACATAGCATTTATTGACCTGAAGTCTGCATTCAACCTCATCCCTAGGCATAAACTATGGTGCATTCTACAGGAGTTGGGCCTTCCTACTGAGATCCTTGCATTGGTTGTTTGTCTACACGAGGACAACTACGCAAGGGTCTGTTGGGGAAACCAAGAGCATGACAGACCCGGTCAGAGTTGACAGGGCTGTTTGTTGGCTCCTACTCTCTTCTCACTATTCATCAGTGTAGTGGCCCAACATTTAGCTGAAGTCTCCGCTGAAGCCCCCTCTTTAGGGGGGTGTCAAAGTACCAACCTTATTGTTTGTGGATGACACGCTAATAGTCTCCAAGACTCCCGGCGGTCTGAAAATGCTCTTAAACTGCTTTGAGGACTTCTGAGGAATGAGAGGCTTGGAGGTTAACACCTTGAAGACTAAACTTCTACTGTTGAATCCCCACAAATCGTTTAAAGGCACAATGGTATTGGGGGGGATCCCCCTCGAGAGTAGCTACCTTTGACTTTCTGGGTGTAACTCTCTCTGAGGAAAAGGCCTGGGAGCATCACATTATGAAACTGATCCTACAGCAGAAGCAGACCACAAGGGCCCTGATTAAAGAGCACAGGACCTCCTAGACCAAACCTGTAGCTGCCCCACTCCAGATTAACAATCATAAGGTAGTGGGTTCTGCACTGTATGTGGCAGAACTTTGGGGAATGAAAACCTGGAAGGCCGTCTTCTTACCGAGAACAAGTTCCTGAGATCTCTATGCTCACTCCCCTCCTTCCATTAAAGCTAGACATGGGAAGACCCTCAATTGCGGATAAAGCGAAGCTCCGTCCCCTGCCCTTCTGGCAACGCTTGAAATTAACCCCAAGCTTTCCCAGTATGCTGCTGCTCTGGATGAAGTTTTCACACTTGACCTCTTTAGGAAAATATGATGGTTTATTAAGGGTAGGTCATTGCTCTCAAAGATTGGACTGGGGAGCTCGTGGGACATTAAAGATCCTACATTATTGCCTAGTAAAGAACTGGTTAAGACTCAATACTGGAATTAGGTGGCACAGACTACCGTTACCCATCCATCTGGGGGCCGCCTCACAATAGAATTTATGGATTTCAAATTGCTTAGCGCCTATGAACAATATTTGGAGGTCATCATGATTCCCCAGGATAGGAAGCTTTATATCCAATTTAGATTTGGCTTCTTGCTGTGAACTCCTTTACAGCTGCTTGGTGACGGCCCTCCTCTGCAAAGAAGTGCTGCTTAGGCTGCCCCCGCACTGTGGAGTCCATTAGCCATATTTCCTTTGTCTGCCCCATGTACAGTTACCCGAGAATCAAATGGCTAGCCCCGTTTGCAGGTTGCTTGGAACTCGATGCCACCAATAAGCGTTGCGCATTTTAAAATCTGACTCTAGGCCTCTAGTCGCTTGCGCAGTTGCCAAGTTTCTTGCCAAAATGTGGATCATCAAAAGATCTGCATAAAAGACGTGATAGTGTGCATTCTCTTTTCTTTTCACCAATTCTGCTAGCCCATGTTTTAGAAATCATAGTGTTTTTTATTCTTGTTTATAGATCAATTTTTACCATTGTGACTGCTGGTGGTCTGTGCTGCGCAATTTTATTGAGGCGCAAGTTTTTGTTCCCACTTCTTACATTCCCCCGATTGATGTTTTAATTGTTACACAATTGGTTGATATCATCAAATCAATTGGAAATCATTGTGTTGTTTTTAATGAACTTTTGTCATGTACCCGTTTCGAATTCATGTACTGTATGCTTTTGCACTTTTATGGTCATAATGACCGAAATAAAGTTTTACATCCGTATTAAAAAATTGTTTTAAAAAAATATAATTTTTGAAGCACACTTGTTCAGAGGGGGATGGGGGGGGGGCAAAAGGACATTTCTAGCCTCCTCCGCTGTGGGGATGTTATATTTTAAATACAATCTCCTGAGCAATCGACGTTGTAGTAAGGGACAGACAAATATGACATGATTTAAATCCTGTACCCAGCTTTCACATAGGTGACAAAGTCTGTCCCGCCTGGTTAGTCCTTCCCACGCCCCTGTTATGATTCATAAGGGCAGCAGATTTATCTTTAATAGGATAGTTCTGCGCACACCGTGAGGGAGATTCCATGCAACATACGGCTGAGGTTGCTTATAAATACTACTTCCAACTAATGTATCTTTGCTGGAATGACCTAAGCACAAGGCAGTATCTCTTTTACGACAGACTTCATAAATGGTCTTTTTAAATAGCATTTTGAAAACTTGTTTTGGTAAAGAGCCTATGGTATTAAGCCCAATTCCAACTAAATCTGCAGCTTTAACATAATTCCTAAAAACAACGCTTTTCCCTTCAGGCTTGCAAATATTTCCTGCCTTAACGCTGCCCATAAAGGGTTTTCAGCGCTGTTCAGTAAGGCATTACTCCATCTTAAACATGCAGCCATGGCGAACACATAGGTTGAGAGGAGCACATAGGAACACATAGGTTGATTCAAGCCTGATCGCCACTATGGGGGGGCTGCCCTATGCAAATTACAGATGTGGCGCCAAATACGCCCCTCTACCTTCTCAAAATAAGCCCACTGCTGTTCATCCACTAGTTCACCGGCGTGACTCAGTACTAGCGGGATTTTAATTTTGTATACTGATAAAACGTGTGCAAAGTGTCTTTGGCCGCAACATTTGTGAAATCTACCAATTGCGCATGCCTGAGATATTGCCTTACTTCGGCATTGGTCTGTATGAACACTGCTGGAACATCTGCCTGTAAAGATTCTTCCCAGGTATGGGTACAATTTCACTACATCAATTTTGCCTTTCCCTAGAAACCAGTGCATATTTTTACTTACTCTACACCCCCGATAGTTAAAAATCATAATTTTACTTTTTACTATATTTATTTTTAGAAAATGATCATTAGCATAGCGTGCTAATTCATTAAGGCGCCTTTGAAGTCCTCTCTGAGTTAGATCCATTAGGATGGTGTCATCTGCGTAAAGCAGACAGCTTAATTTCATTGTTCCTAGTTTTGGATCCACACCTTTACACAGCCCCACCCTACTGGGCAAGTCAGTAATTTAAAGAGAAAAGAATAGAGGGGCTAACACGCACCCTTGCTTCAACCCATTATGAGTCTCTACTTTATTTGACAGGCCCTGGTTACCCCCCATTAAAACCTAATTCCAAGTTGAGGAGTGCAATGCTATAATCAGTATCAGCAAATGCATAGGGATCCCCATTGCAGCCAATTTGCTCCACAGCGTCCACCGGTCTACCCGGTCGAAAGCCATGGAGAAATCTATAAAGGCAGCATACAGGGCCATTCCCTTACCCATTGGGTATTTTTCAATCAGAGTTTGCAAGGGGGTAATATTATCTAATGTGCTAGGTTTACAAAACCCTGCTTGCTCTGCAGGAACTAAGTTATTTCCAAAAGCTCAGTCGTGAAGATTGAGAAAGATGCTTTTAGCAAACCATTTTCCAGTCCTATCTAACAATGCGATTTGCCTAAAGCTGACACGGGACGTTCTGGAACCCTTTTTATACAATGGAACCACAATACTCCCTCTCCAAGAAGGTGGGATAATCCCATGTGCATATCAATAGGAGAATACCGGAAAAAGGAATTGAACCCATGCAGGGCTATCTTGTTTATTTACAGCTATTGGTAGATCATCAGGGCCTATCGCACCTGAATACCTTGCCCCTTTAATGAAATTCTCCATTTCTTTACAAGAAGGAGGGTCGTAGTCACTCCCCATGTGAAACTCCTCCAATACCTCTAACTTAGACCTGGTCCTTATATTTGGAGCATATAACTGTGGGATATATTGGGTCCATTCTGCATCAGATATTAAAATGGCTTTTGCCTTAACTCTACTGTCACAATATTTGGCTATTAGAGCCCAATATTTGAGCAAGTCACCAGACTGTGCAACCTCTCTTAGTTTAATCCAGTTTGAGTCCTACACCTTTCTACTTTCAGACGCCTGCATTATTTTTAATATCTTCTTTCATCTACTAATTTCCCTTTGCCTAATCAAAGAAGATTACTTAAATTGTTTCCTTACTAGGGCATTTATCTCCTGATTTAACTTTTTTACTGCCCCCGAACTAACCGCTCGTTGCTTTGTGCCTCTGACCCGTTTTTACCTAAATAAGAGAATGTGTTTTTTCAAACCAGGAAATGGGATTTTCCTTGTAGGACCACAGCTCATATTTTCAACCAGCCTCCTCAAACATATAATGCTTTTATTGGACCAAAATGTGCACCCATTTGTTTCATTATACGTAATACTATCTTCTCTAGAATTCCAGGGCTACAAGGGCATAGGCTCCAAACTTACTTCAAGTGATAAAATACTGTGGTCACTCAGGTTTGTCCCCAATACCTTAAATTGGGTGCAGGCACCAAAAAGCGGGTAAGATACTACCATATAGTCAATAAGTGACTGCCCCCGAGAAGCATGGAAAGTAAGGGAGGTTGGGGAATCCTCTGGGAATCTCCCATTTAAAATAAGATCATACACTCTCAAACAATGCAAAAAATTCACCCTCTATTATCCGACCTAATATGGTTGGGCAACATTGGCTCAGGGATGATCCATACATCCTCCAGCTCCTGGCGATTCCAATTTATCCGGCAACTAAGTAAAATAGCTAAACTACCACTTGCATGACCTTTTGCTGAATGTTTTGCTGCACAACAGAATACAAGGAAATTCTCAAAATTAAAATCTGTGCAGCTCCATGTTTCCTGTAGACAGTTTATCATTGGATCATGTTGCATTAGGATGTCTAGTTTAGAGCTGAGATTTTCTAACTCAACCATGTTCCAGGGCAAAAGATTTTTCAGAGGGCTACCTCCGCAACATAGGGTTTTTTTTGTCTTTGGAAGCATTCACGAGCCAGCTACCCAACTCCACTGGTCCACCTCCAACCCTCCTCTATGTTCTGTGATACTTTGAACCACGGGTCCTACCATGTTAATCACTCTTTTCCCGGAAGTACTACCAACCAAGATTTTAATATCTTTCAAATTAACAGCCCCATTAGTATTGGTTAATACTCCACAAATGTCCTGGTAATCCTTCCAGTGGGACTCACATGGGACAAAAACCGGCTCCTTAAATGGAAAAACATAAATCCCATTTTTTCTAAAAAGATCTACATTAGCCAATTCTAGCATTACGGTTATTCATGAGCTGAAAGCTACTCTGGAAAGTGGGAGTTTACGTCTTAGTTCTAAACATACCCACTCAATATCTTTACGTATTACCAATCTCAGATCTTCGATTTCACATAATAACTGCAAAAATAAACTTTAATTAAGTGGGCCCAGTTCTCTATCAAATAATGACGCAAAAACCAAGGTGTTCACTACTTGTCCTGACCCATGTCCAACACGTACCCTATCACTCAGCCTTGACTCAGTCACTGGCTCTGGCATTTGTCCTATAGGGCAAGTAAAGATAGGCCTTCCCTCATATAACCTCCCATGGTTGGGATCAAACCGAACAGGGAGAGTATCAATACAGGTAGGGTTTGAGTGAAAGCTATCCCCAACCTGCCCTACCTCTGACAGAGCATCATTTGTTTTTACTACTTTATTCTCCGAGTTTGGATTTATCTTTATTTTATGAAGCTCAGAAACATGATTTTTCATCCCCCCCCATTATGTCCCATTACCCCCAACACCTCGTGCCCTTCTTCAAGTCCTAAACCCCTTCCTACAAGTTCATCTTTCATAGCAGGTGAAGGGAGAGAATTTACCTCTGGGTACCCAGGATTCTGACCAACTGGAACCTGGCGGGCTTGGACTCACTACCTTTCTGGGGCACGGGGGAATGGACAGGCTCCTCGAATAAGGTCAGAAACCGCAGTTTTTTTGGCTTATGTTTTATTATACGCTGGGTTCTCTTCTTCTTCTCCCTCTGTGTTTTTGGGCCATTAGCTACTGCCTGAGGGGCACCCTCCCAGGGGTAGACAACCTGTAAATCAACCATGGATTGTTTAACAACTGAGACATCAGTTGTTAAACCTGTATCAAAAAACATCCTGGTGTTCCTTTTTATTGAAATAGAGTAAACCGTGCGGATGATCCCCCGATTCGCGATCTTCTGTGTTACTACAAGACACTCAACAAGCATAGGGCTATCTCTGGGCAGCACTAAGGAAGTAACCCCCCAAACTATCCCAATTCCCCACCTGGGTCCCCATTTCAATCCCCTTCATACTAGTCTGACTAACCTGAGAATTCACATCATTATATTTTCCTACCTTTCCTAAACAAGAACTGGCAGAATTAAGCTGCCGCACCCCCTTTAAAATCGGAGATAGTACACCCAGCACATGATCAGAATGGGCAGTGGATTTCTCAAGCAAGGTTAAAATTGACGAAAGAATCCTCTCTAATGCATAAAATACGTCCAAATTTGCCCTCCCTTACCCATTTTCATTAACACCCTCATTCAGTGTGTGCCAAGCATCTTGTACCCTTTCGTTTGAGGCCGCTTCCAAATTCGATAAGCCCAATGATCGCACAAGTGAAGCACTCGAAGGAGTGCTACTGTACACGGCTGACATGTGAGGAAAGTCTGACAGTCTCAGAGCTAATTCTGGGGCACCTGGCACACACTGTATTTTTAGTTTAGCCTCCATTTCTTTATTTTATTTTTCCATATGCATGGCAATCTCAGGGAGCATAAAATCCTCATGGTCAAAACTGCAATTATCAATCTAGGTCACTCATGTTCTCACTTCTAACTGGTAAGGGACCTGGTGGTGGCTCAACAATGTACAAGGAGCTAGTCAGAGCAGCCAAGATTGTATGTTCCACTGTAACCACAGGTTCAGGTGACGGCATATCATCAACTTTTGCCTCATGCTTAACCTTGTCATCATCCAAGTCCATATCCATTTCGGTCTTTCCGAATTCTGTAAATAAAACACATTTATCCATTTCCATTCCCATTTCAGTTTCAGTTGTTCCAACATCTGATAATAAAATACGATCATCAGTAGGCTGAATTGGAGGGATTGGTACAAGTATGTTCAATTTGGAGAACTTGAGGTGATGCGGAACTGTCGACTCGGGGAGAGCAGAACATATGCTTACTATATCCGCAGCAGCACCTAGAGCCATTTCTGATTCCTTATTCTTTAGCGTTGTATTCCTCAAACCCTTCGTGAACATGGACATCATGGAGGGATGAGATTTAAGGTGGGACAGGCAAGCTCCGGGGTTCTTCCGCCTAATGGTCTTTATCAGTGTTAGAGAATTGGTGTGGTTAGAGGTAACTCCTGCTATGCCAGGGACAGATTCTTGCGACTCTGTAGGGGACCCTGAGGGCGTGATTAAGCGACCAGAGCATAAGCACCTGGAGGGCATCTCATTAACCCACCAAAGATGATGCACCTCTTAGTGATCTGCTGTTGCGCTACCTCTCGCCCTCTTCACACTGCAACTCTTTTCTTTACAGCCAGGCAACTGATGTCAGCCCCAAGAGTTGCCCACCCCACAACACCAGGCATTATGGCTCACCCCCCGGCTGGACACCTGTAACAATGGAGGTGACAATGACAGACGGGTGACGTGGGCTCAAGAACAGCATTCACTTGCTGTTCCCCCACGTATAACGTCACAGGACTGCGTTTCAGACTTGGTCAATCGAAGCTCACTAAACGGGTGACAAAATTATCTTTGGTAGCACTTATAGTTCTCGTATTCCTCTTTGCTTTTATTGCCGATTCAGCCGGGCTGCGAATGATGAATAGTGGGTAGTAGGCGGAAAGACGGGGCTGCCTAGGTGGAAGGAGGAGTACAGGTGGTGAGTGGGGCTGAGTGGTATGGATTCGCAGTGGCATGGTGGGTAGCATGCCAGAGGTCAGGTGGAAGCAGATCATACAGTGACTGAGAAAAAACACCACTCCTCCCCTGCTGCTCAATCCTGCTCTAGCAGCTCTTACCACTCTCCGCTGTTAAAGCCGTTCTTCTGCTGTCACTCCCTGGATCCTCCCTGTCTACCACGCACACTTGCACCGTTTTTTAGGTCTCGCCTGAGCCAGCGCATGCGCTGCTCTGGCGAGACATTTAGGTGTGGAGTTTTCAAATTCCGACCACAGCTTTGTGTGGTATACAGTGTGCGGTTACGCGCACAGGCATGAGCAGAGGCGCCATCTGGCTTTCCTCTCGCTCGGCCAAGTGGGCGTGCCTTGCTTCAATGCCTCTCCCCCTCCCCCACCACAGAGCGCATCTCGCAGCTTGTTTTAAACTTTCGGCGCAACCGCTTTTTTTTCTCTTTACCCATCTCCCTCTTGTTTCCCTTCTTTTTAGCACCCTTGTTGCTTATGTGGTTATCATTATGTGGCACACTCCTGCGGCTGTATTGTTTTCATGCACTCCTTCGACCTGTAAGACCTGCTCTTGCATTATGTATGCACTACCGAAAAACGTAAATGAATAAGTATATACAATACAGCGTCTTATGTCTGCAAAGCTGCTAAACGTCCCAAAAAAAACCTGTCCTCTGTAAATCGTTCTTATCCTCATTGGCGCTAGGTCGGCGCTAGATCAGGAATCGAAACCTGAAAACGCCCCACATCCTCCTAACACATTAAAAGATGACCCGCGCATCAACCCCGAAGAGGGGATTTAATAGGGGTCAAATACAGAACAGTTTTGTTAACTTTCACCCAACTTCTAGAAATCTTTGGCTGCGGCACAGCTCAAATGACATAACTTCTAATTTGAGATCACAACCAAATATAAAATAAGCATCTATTCTTCAGTTTCCGCATCTTCAATTTTACATGTGCGTGGAGTTTGGGGAATCAAGGCAGAGGATGTCAAAATGAGTCCCTTCCTTTCCCCTTATAGTTCAGGAATGACGATATTTGTTTCATATTTTTCTTATTGTTTTCGCCACAGATCACCAAACCAACGGAATGAGAGACCGGCTCGGATAAAAAATGTCCCAATTTCCAATTTCAGAACAAATGCTCACTTCAGAGCGAGAGCGTCTGTATAAATTATGCCACCGAACAAGCACGCTAACCGCGAGGACGAGCATCTTCCCGCGTTGCATACTGGGATCAGTATAGACACACACCTACACACACTATGTAATATAGGGCGATTAGTGAGAGGTTTAGGCGTGCAGCTCTTTTTAACACGGTGACAAGATTATAACCATTTCATTTGTTATAATGTGAACCTTTTTAAATTAATGAACAGAAGGTTGTCACGGTTGTTACAGGGACGACACGTTGCTAGGGAACCAAGGCAATGCGGAGCTTGCGGAGTATAATAAGGGGTCACCGTTAACTAACATGGAGAAAGAGATGTAGGGGGCGGGGCGCAGCCCACATAAAAGCTGCAGCAGCCTCACGCCGGCAGACTCTCAGCAGCCATCACAAAACCCTGCTCCTACCATTAACGCCCTGATTATTCAGCGGGAGGAGACGGGGCCACCCAGTTGCACCAGCACAGAGACACTCGCCTGTGATTCCTGAGAGCGCGCGCAGAGGGCCGCTCGTGTGCACAAGTGTGACATTTTAAAACCAGGTTTCCGGTTTAATTTGGACACCAAGGGCAAAATTCAAAGGTATTACCCAGCAACGGTAGAAACATCACCTTCGGGTATTACTTCCAGATTTTTGACACATTTAAATAAGCATTTTTACATTCATTAACACTGATTCTGAATTTGTGATGGCTATAATGATATTTTTAATTGTACTATTCCCGTTTTAGGAATCTGTCAACTTTAACCAACTCCCAAAGGGGGATTTCGACCCCACACCGATTTGGTATTTCAAAGGGGTGTGTATTTGTTGTCCTTTCCAAATACTGAATCTGCGTACAATGTATCAATGTTTTGCGAGCGAAACGTGGTTGCAAAACCTTGAAAAGTTACTGACTCCCGAGTCGGAGTGGTAATCTGTTTGCAGACGGGACGAGGTCACAAGTCCTTCTACTTTGTGAATGTTTGAAAATGTTTGCTAGAGTGTGGGCACGGGTCCAGGGGACTACTGCCAACTCTCAAACAAGCGTGGAAAAGGAACTAAGCTTTTTTTTTTTTAAACGTTCTACCATTTCCTTTCAGAAAAAAACGTGCTGCGTTGAAAAAAATTAGGTAACTTTATGGAAAGGCGATTTCAGACATGAAGGTCTTCAGATGTTAGCAGGACACAATCCCTGTGATGGCCTCCAATCGGAAGGAGTTGCAATTTGTTCTCTATCTCATTAATATTCATGAGCCAGGTTTGGTTATGACCCACTCTGAATTGTCATTTTATAAACCAACCTATTACTACATTGGTTGGTCTATAAAATTCTTTACTGGTCACAAATTGTGGGCAGTTTTTTTTTGTGACCAGTAAATCTGGCCAATGTGTGGTGACAATTCATTTTTGGAGCATTTGTTTGTCTTCATCATCAGACATTTTTGCCGCTGATAACTGGTGTCAGCAGGAGAGGGTGAGAATGCCTTGATCTCCCTTGGGGTACGCCTTAAATGGTCCAGCGGGATATCCATCATGCAACCTTGCACACTGTGAACATGAGGCTTGCAGAAGTAAGCCAGGAGGCCAGGATTGGTTTGGTGACTTAGACAAAGGAACTTTAGTGCAGAATCCCTTCATTCGGAGTGAATTTGGGTACAAAGTATTGCTTGGAAATACCATTGGGACAGACTAGCAGGCCAGTTTTCTCCCTTTGTTCCAAATTTTCCCTAGTGTAATTGGGAATTACTTGCAAAAACAGTATTTACAACGGGTGTTCCACACAACAGCCGTATTACTGCAATATTTATTTATGTGACATTTCCTCCAAGTAACACCAAGAAGAAATTGCTGTCAACAGAAAACAAGCATTGGCAAAGCCAATAGGTCTCGCCTTTGGGACCTTATAAGTATTTAGTTATGCAGCACAATATCATTGGTACAACAGCATCAACTGTTGCATGGCTAAACACTTATAAGATCCCAAAGGCGAGACCTATTGGCTATGCCAATGCTTGTTTTTGTTTGTTACTCCTTAGCTGCCTTTGCTCAACTAAGGGTATGGTGTGAGAGTAATGCGGTGGAAATTTAGAGGAACGCCATGTTCGTATTGAGCGGGGGGTATTGCAAGTGGGGCCTCCAGGGGTCCTACAATCCGCACCCGGATCTAACCGGGCCGCCTTTGCGGGACAGTGAAGCCACTCTAAGCAGACGCGACTGTCGGCGTCTGCACTCACTGAATAAGCAGAGGCAGTGCAGCACACTGGGTGGCAAACTTGCTGATCAAAAATCAGTGAGGATTATAAAATGCCAGGGGGCCGTGAGGCCCGAATAGGGGGTCGACGCTGATGCTGGAACCAAGCAGAGCCGACAAGAGAAAGTCCGTAGTCCCAGTTGTTAGGTCTCGCCTATGCAGCGCGCATGCGATGCATAGGAAAGAGACCTTTAGTAATCGGCACAGCTTTCCCTGCAAAAACGTGCACGCGTTGCATTGCTTCCAATGGCAACGTGTGCACGTCTGGCGATTCACTTGCGGGCGCGAGCTTTCAAACCATATGTTTGTAATTAACTCGCTCGCTCCCGCAAGGGAAACAGGCGCCGGCCCCCTCCTCTCTCCCCTCCCCCTGCTGCCTCCTTTCAGCACGAGGCACGCGCGCTTGTTTTAACAAAGGATCAGCCCATTTCAGAATCTCTCTTCCTTGTTTCAATCAGGGAACAGAGAGCAGTGAACTACCTATTTGCAATGCACGTGTGATTCTGTAGCTAAATTGTTTTCTTTCAAACTGACAATTTATGTGCACTTTTCTAACAGCATGGTCGACATTGAAATTCATTAATGAATGTTTATGTGCTTACATCTGAATGCATATATGGCATGCAAAAGGCTTTGCAGAATAACGAGCCTGTAACATTTCTGTCCCCTTACACGACGGAAATACACTGTGGCGCAGCCTGCACGTTTCACTGACGCACTGAGTGTAGTCCCACTTGTCTTTCGCTTGCGAGCTTTAGACATAAATACAGGCCTGAGATTCTGATAATAGCACACGCGTCAACCACACCTTTCTCTGTCTCAATGCTGCGATCGCTGTCGCACAACAGAACCTCAACATGCTGCCTCAGTACTATATCACTCTCTGTGCTCTACTCCACCTAAAAATGACACCACCTTCAGGGAAACAAGCTGCACACCTCGGCGTGTTTATTCAAAACACACCCTGCAGTACAATTTGTGTGGAATACGCCTTATGCTTATTGTTGCCCCGCATTGCTGTTGTCGTGTCTGAACATATCCTGCCATGCAACAATGACTCCCCGAGTCTATTGTATAAATAAGAGATGAGCCGCCTCGCTCATGCCAAGGAGTGAACATCCTGCCCGCTTCCAGCTTTCAGAAAAAGGGGGCAGTGTTACACAAGAAGAAAAGCAGAGGGATTCACGTGTACACACCACAGAGCAGGCGCTGCTTTGAAGCGGTGCTGTGATACGGCTGGTATTTCATGAATCAGAAAAGGTAACACAGTGTTATCTCTCGGTAGTATGCACAAACAATGTCTGTGTGTGGAAATATGCATGACTGGGCTTCCTAATCTGGTAGGAACCCGTTCGAAACCTGGTCCTCATTTTTAAAGTTTGGTGGTAGTGGGGAGATATACATATTACTACCATCAAACAGGGAGTGCACCGACCGATTAAGTGCTTTTTAGATATTTCACGCTGCCTCATGACACTGAATAACAAGTCTTAATGCTACCCTCCTCAATGGTACTAATGTTACCGACCTCAGAAGAGAGAAAGTCAAGATTGGACTCATCAAGAGAGAAAGTGAAGATTGGACTCATAAAGATTTGAACTTGTGAGAATCAAGTTATTTGTGCATCTTTGCAGCAAAGGTTAGCGCCTCCAGAAGATGAGTTAGGGCAACAGCCTTAGGACGTCACCACTAGGTCTTGAGTTGCTCTTGACAACAAAATGCTATTTTGTATAGCACATCGAAAATTCTCACAGTACGCAACTATGCAACAGCCACATTACCATAACAAGCACTGGCATAGCCAATAGGTCTCGCCTTTGGGACCTTATAAGTATTTAGTTATGCAGCACAATATAATTGGTACAACAGCATCAACTGTTGCATGACTAAACACTTATAAGGTCCCAAAGGCGAGACCTATTGGCTATGCCAATGCTTGTTTAGGTCTCGCCTATGCAGCGCGCATGCGTTGCATAGGAAAGAGACCTTAAGTAATCGGCACAGCTTTCCCGGCAAAAACGTGCACGCGTGGCATTGCTTCCAATGGCAATGCGTGCACGTCTGGCGATTCACTTGTGGGAGCGAGCAGCTGGCGCCATATGTTATCAATTATCACGCCTTGCTGCTCGCTCCCGCAAGGGAATCACGCAGGCCCCCTCCTCTCTCCCCTCCCCCTGCTGCCGCATGAGGCGCGCACGCTTGTGCTTGTTCTTTAATTACCATGGTCTTTTGGACCTTTTCACATGTTTTCACCAAGTATAGTAACTTTTCAGTGGCCTCTGCCACTAACAGCACGTCATGATGCTTGTTCTGACTCTTACATCAGGGCATGAGACAGGGTATATCTGGCGGCGGTGAACGGAACTCATGTTGTTCCGGGACCGCAGAGATCAAACGCCTGCCATTTAGAGGTAAGATAGATTATTTGTCACTCTCCACTGACATGGAGATGCTTAGCCGGCATTCAAATGAATAAATTCTACGCGTCCCTCCCGGCGCGTCTGATGACCTCCATCTACAAGCGCCCGTATTTTCAGCGCGCCGTCATGTTAATACTTTGGAGATACTTAGCCCGCATTTAATAAATTCTACGCGTCCCTCCCAGCACGTTTGATGACCTCCCTTTTCAAGCTCTTATACTTCCAGCATGCCGTCATGTTAAAATGTTGGCGATACTTAACCCGCATTCAATAAATTCTACGCGTCCCTCCCAGAGCATCAAATGACTTCTCTTTGCTAGCGCCCATTCTTCAGTATGTCTAAACTAATCACTAAGCATGTTTTTGTTTTCACACGCTTTTCCATATTAATGTGTCTACCTGTAACAGATTACTTCTTCTTTTCTCATGTCTTGTAAGATTCTAATGATTTTATAGGCAGGAACATTTGATGTACATGGGTGCTTTACTAGTATATAATACACATATGCATGTGTTTGTGATTATCATAGACTTTCTTTTTTGTAATCTAGAATATGTGTGTGTACATATGCCACAATATTATATTTAACTTAACTATATAACTCTTTTTCTTCCTGTCTTCTTCCTGTTTCCTCTCCTCTACTTTTCTTTTTCTGTTTTCCCTTTCCCGTCTCTTTCTCATTGTGGCTTTAAATTGTTCATTATGCCAATTGAATGCTGAATAATCTCTACATCTGAAGGTCCATGTTTTTGTCTACATTTTAAGTGCTTTTCAAGTGTTAGGATTATAAATTGTGAGTGATTCACTTTAAGGTGGGAGTAATTTACATTTTGTTCTGGAAGCACACCGAGGTAAGGGGTATGTTAGTTGATATTTAAGTGCTTTTCAAGTGTTAGGATTATAAATTGTGAGTGATTCACTTTAAGGTGGGAGTAATTTACATTTTGTTATGGAAGCACACAGAGGTAAGGGGTATGTTAGTTGATACTCAAAAAGTAATGAATTAAGGAGACCATATGATCGGTAAATCTTTACTTTTGGTCAATAGATTATTTTTAATTAAGGTTAAAAAGTTGTTTAAGTCGTTACCAAACCAGATACCTAAGTATTTGAGGGAGTTTGTTTGCCATTTTAATCCTGAAGAGCCTATAACTGTTGATGTGCAATGAACTTTAAGTTTTAATACTTCAGTCTTTTCTTGATACTCTAGAATATGTATCTATTCCATAACTAGGATAGCTTTATCTGAGTTTTCTGTAAATATTATTAATCATCTGCTTAGGCCACTACCAATTGTCTACCAGATGGAAATGAAATTCCTTACATTTTGTTATTTCTCAATAGGAGTAGTAGTGACTTGATAGCCAGCAAAAAGAAGTGGGGACAGGGTGCATCCCTGGCGTATACTTTCAGTCACATGGAATGGATGTGAGAGGTACCCATTGATTCTCACTTTAGCCTGTGGATTTGAGTAGAGGGCCATAACCATACATATAAAGACACTGCCTAGTTCGTACGTTTGGAGAACAACTTGCAGAAATATCCACAAGACCTTATCAAAGACCTTTTCGGTATCCAATGCCAGAGTGGCCGTAGAAGAGTTCAGGGTATTCAATTTTTCGATAATATGGTGGAACTTTCTGATATTACCCGCAGCTAGTCTGCCTTTTGGAAATCCTGTAAGGGCAGGGTGAGTAAATTTGTGAATTATTTTCTCCAGTGTTCTCATAGATTTTGCAGTTGATGTTTCTCAATGAAGTGGGCCTAAAGTTTTTGATAGCAAGGTGATCTTTCTTCTCTTAGTATAACTACTATGGTTACATTACTTGTTGTACCCGAAATGGATACTTCTTCGGTGAAGGGATGGAATAGTGTTTGTATGGCTCTATCAGTATGTTAGTGAATGTTTTGTAAAAGTTTCTGGGGAACCCGTCTGAAATGAAATGAAATGAAAAATTATATTTGTATAGCGTGTAACTACCCGGAGGCCTCGCAGTGCTTTGACTGATTACTGTGGCGCTCTATAGGGTGGATTAACACGCTTTTGCGAACAGATGAGTTTTCAAAGCTTTTCTGAATGCCATTCGGTTATTATTCTCTCTAAGAGCTAGGGGGAGGGAATTCCAAAGCCTCGCGGCGGTGTGGGAGAAAGAACGGCCGCTCCATCGGGCTTTGTTGATTTTAGTTGTGGTTGCTAGATGCAGTGAACCGGAGCGGAGGACTCTGGACGGGGCGTAGGGCACGACTAAGGGGAACAGGATGGAAGGGCCTGTTCGGTGGAAGGATTTGAGCACAATGCACATGGCCTTAAACTGTGCTCTAGCAGCCACTGGGAGCCAGTGTAGTTCTTTTAGGGCTTTCTTGGCTGACTGCCAACGGGGGATGTTGAACAGTAATCGGGCGGCACAGTTTTGCGTGATTTGGAGCCTGTTGGTCACTGCTGCCGGGGCTCCTAGGTATAAAGCATTTCCATAATCCAGGCGGGAGAGTATCAGGGCCTGAACCATGATTCTCCTCGCCTGGAAAGGAAGCAGAGGGAGCACTTTGCGGAGCATTTTCATTAGCCCGACACACGTGGAGGCCGTTTTGGTGGCCTGGACTGAAAAGTCTAGCGCTTTATCGAGCCAAATTCCAAAGCTCTTTATCTGAGGTTTGGGGGGGGGGGAGCGCCGAGACATGTGGGCCAGATGGAGGCCAGAGTGGTCGGTGGAGAGTTGCCCAGTAGCATAGTCTTCTCCCCATTGAGTTTGAGACAGGAGGATTGCATCCACTTAGCGACAGCCTCTAGACAGGGGCCCAAGGTGTTGGACGACCCCTCAGTGTGGTCCAGGGAGACCACCAGTTGGGTGTCGTCCGCGTAGGTGACAATACGCACACCGAAGGGCTGGACTATCTCTGCTAGAGGTCGCATGTAGGCATTAAAAAGTGTGGGGCTTAGGGAGGAGCCCTGGGGAACCCCACAGCTAAGTGGTTGCTTAGGGGACACTACCTCGCCCTCGAACACCTGGAAGAATCGCTCATCCAGGAAGGAGGTCAGCCATTCCAGGGCCGCGTCCGACACGCCCATGCCTTTCAGACGATGTAATAGTGTGGCATGATTAACCGTGTCGAACGCGGCACTGAGGTCGAGTAGTATGATGGCTGCTTTTCCTCCCCGGTCCAGCACAGCTCTAGTTTCTTCCATCACTGCTAAGAGGGCAGTTTCGGTTCCGTGCTGAGGGCGGAACCCCGTCTGGGAGGCACATAGCAGATTATTAGATTCTAAATAATCTACTAGGATGTTATTGATGTGCCTCTCAAGCAGTTTGCTCATCCAGGGAAGTAGGGAAATAGGGCGAAAGTTGGCCAAGTTGTTCTGGTCTAAGGTGGGCTTTTTTAGGAGGGCTTTAACCATCGCACACTTCCATGGAGCTGGGACGGAGTTAGAGGTGATGGAGGCATTAAGGACATCCAGGATGACCGGGCGAATGGCATCAATGACCTTAGTAAGAGTCTGCGGAGGTGCTGGGTCATTGGGCGATCCCGAGGTGACTTTAGGGATCATTCTGACTAATGTGATGGAATCTAGGAGAGGGAATTTGTCCAGCGAGCAGGGGACAGGGAGGTCAGAATCTGTTGTGGTGGTAGACTCCGTGTCACCACTACCAGTGGTGAATGAGGAATAAATGGCCTGGATCTTCTGGGAGAAGAAAGTGGCTAGGTTGTTACAACGGGTTTGCGCGCCGTCAGATGACAGACGCTCGGGGGGGGGGGGTGGGGGGGGGAGGGAAATTAGAGATTTGGCTATTTTAAAAATTTCTTTAGGGGAATTTACAGCTAGGTTAATTTTGGATTCATAGAATTGGGCTTGTACAGATTTTATTTCATTTTTGTAGAGCTTTATTGCGGCTCTGTACTCCGCTTTCTTCGGTTGTGAATGTTCTTGTCTCCAGGCTCTCTCTAGTTTGCGGCAGGATTGTTTCATAGTTCTAAGGGCGGAGGAGTACCAGGGGGCGACTTTGGATCTCTTTATCGAGTGCAGGGGTTCCTTCGGAAGGACTTGGTCAAGGGTACTAGAAATCCAGTTGTCAAAATTGACAGTGGCTGTGTTGGGGTTAGTCACCTTCGGGGGTGGGTGTTCGGTGAGAGCCAGTTTTCACTTGGGGAGCGGGAGCGAGACCCATTTTCTTCCCCAGTGTTTATTGTGATTTTGTAGAGTGGGGGGGGGGTGCATGTGAACCATGTAAAGGGTACTAAGAAGTGATCGGTCCAGGGCAGTGGTATGGGTACCTCGACAGTTAGGCTATCTAGATTACTATAAATGTGATCTAGGAGATGCCCCTTGGTGTGCGTCGATTGAAAACCTTTCTGGAGCAGGTCGATGGCCTGGAGGTTCGATCGAAAACTGTTGGCTGCTGAATAAAGCGGATCGTCTAGATGCAGATTCAGGTCGCCCAGCAGGGTGAAATTTGCCGAGGTGAGCACTAGGTTGGCAACTATGTCCGTCATATTAGTGACGAAGTCGCTAAGGGTACCTGGTGGTCGATAAACTAAAATACCAGAGAAGGTGGTGGTGGGGGAAAATTCGAGAGTAAAGTGTAGGTTATCACAGGCTAGCGTAGTGGAGGGAGTGACGCGGCATCTATAGTTGTCTCTATAAATGATGGCCAACCCTCCGCCTCTGCCTGTCTTGCGGTCCAGTCGCTTAAGAGTGTAGCCTTGGGGGGTGGCCCATACTGTTGCAGGATCGGTTTCTAGCTGGAGCCATGTCTCTGTTAGAAAGAGGGCTTCAGGATTGAGCTCCTCTATCAGCATGGCCAGTTCAGTGTAGTGCTTCGGCAAAGATCGGCAATTGAGGAGGAACATCCTCCACTTGTGCATGGAGGGATGTTTCCCTGTATTTGGTGTGGACATACCCCAATCACATGTTTTACAACGGGCCTTCGTATTTATAGGGAGGACCGAATGTAAGCATAGTGGGTTGGTGGTAGGTCGTAGTGCGTGCAAGGAGGAAGCGCTGTATGAGAGGAGGTTTCCTACCAGTGCCGGCTGGGACTGGGAGCTGGAAGCGGACTGGCGCAGACTGGCTTCTCTTTGGCGCCTCTTTGGCGCGTCTACGGCGCTACCGCTGCGCGTGCCGCTGCGTGGTGAAATAAGTGTTTTGTATAGATTGGGCTCGAGTAAGACTGGAGCGTCAACCCAGTAAGATGGCCGCCGAGTATTGGCACCACCAGGAAGTATGAGCGCTCTGTTCTCCCTCCACAACAAACAGCCTAAATCGCTGCGGTGGACCGGGGAGTCAGTGCACAGTTCAATTATTATCAGCAACAGCGGTATTTTAAAAGCACAAGAACGATTTTTAAAAACCCATGCAGCAATACACAAACCGTGCTGTCACCTGGAGCGCTAGCGCAGGAGTGATCAGTTTCAAGATTTTGAAACTGGGGTTTATCCTATTATAATGCTGCAAATGGCACTCACAATTTCAAGTCCCTCGATTGCTTTGTTGATGAATGTGCTCTCTTCTTGAGTCACATGCTTTAGGGGAATAGTATCTAAGTATCTTATACAGCCCGTTGTTGGAATTTTCTCATTGGAATTATAGAGATCTGAATAGACATCTTGGAATGATTTAAGGATACTTTATGTTGAGCTAAGTGCATCTTCCTCTTTGTTTCTAATTTCATGAATGATAGAGTTACCTTTAGTATATTTTAGATAATTCGCCATTGATTTTCCATCACTATTTCGTTCACAGACTTTCTCTGCTTTGTTTATATCTATCCATTTTTGTGCTTTGTCACAATTTTATTGTATTCATATGCGTTCTAAGTTGCATTAGGACTTCTGATCCTTTTGTATGTTGTAAATGAACTTCAAATTTGTTATAGTTTTTTATTTTAATTCTGAAAGTTTTCTTTTGTAGCTTTGTTTTTGATTGTGATCAGGGTAATCATTATATGTCTTACTGTAGCCTTTGGGGGATCCCATCTAGTGACAGGTGAAGTATCAGATGTAAATTTGGTTTTAATTAATATTTAATTGTCGCTAATATTTTACTATTGACATCTATGTCTGCTAGGAGGGAGTCATTGTTTAGGGGATATTGTAGTATCACCTATTGCTACATACAATGAGATGCAGGCATGGTCAGAAACCATAATCAGTTTGATTCTGGGATGTGAGGTGTGTGTAGTAAACGAGGCGCTCTTGTGGTTTGGCACCCTATGATGACCTTCAACTACCACCATTTTAACTGACTTTAGTGTGTTATTCTACCCTAGCCTGGATATATGAGACGGTCCTGCATATGCCTGCTCCTCTTCTTTCCTGTAATTTTGCTGTCTTTCAGTGGGAGCAGGCATGGAGTAGAACAGTCTTGCCAAGAACAGAAGTTGTGGGATGTGCATTTGAAGGCGTGGGAGAGAGAGAGGTGTGGAATGTACTGTTTGGTCTCGAAGTGCAGTGTTGTGAGTGGTGGTGCACACATGTGCTCGGTGTTGTACATTGGTGAGAATTATGAGCTCTGACTATTGGCTTTGACATGGCCTCATGTCTGTCTTTGCCTTACTCCTGCGTGCACAGCAGTGCTTGCAAGTTGTTTGGGTTATGAGAATTATAGGAGCTTACTATTGGCTTTGACATGGCCTCATGTCTTCTTGCTTTCTGACTCTGCCTTGCTGCTGTGTGCACAGCAGTGCTTGCAAGTTGGTTAGGTTATTCACATTCAAGGTTTTCTGTTTTTCTAGCGATTGCTTTTGTTTAATGTACTCTGGAAGGCCTTGTGGAAGCTTTGTTAAGATAGAGGCTGGAAGATGTGAGAATGGAGGAAGGGACATGAGAGCTCCTTACTGCCATGGGGATGCTTGCTTGGAACTTGGCCAGTTCTGGTAAAATTACTCTGGTGCTGGGAGGAGGTCTTTCGCGAATCTTCTAGTGTGTTTAAAGCTGAGGGTTGCAGGCTGAGAAACTGGGAGTTTGGAATCTGAGCGAGGGCAGACGTGTCTATCTCAGTGACCCTGGTTGCTGAGCTCTGAACCCCGGCTGTGAACTCCCCTGGTCAGAAGTGGGCTAAGATGCAGATGCCGTGTTTGCACCAGGTGATGTATTGAGTTTTGGTTATTGCCATTGTGATGTTTAGCCAGTGACTTTGATCGTTTGAGGTGTTTTCTTTGTGGTGTGGGAGATGCACATCCAGAGTAATCCTCTGCTGAATATATATGCATATCTTTCTGATCTCTTGCAGGACGTTCAATATAGCTCATGTTATTTGCTGCTTGTTTATTAATCAGTGTTATTCATGCATTTAGATTATAGTTTGCTACATATATTTGAATCTTGTGCATTTGGCATCTGAGACCGCCTTTGTTTAGAGAGCATTGTGTAATAAACCCCAAGCCTTATTCTAAAAGAGAGAGTCCCTGCATTTTATTTTACTTGTTTATTTAAAAGTGTTTGATACCTAATGAATCTGCATTTACTGAAATATTTGGCCTACCGTTTATTAATAAACTTGTGTGTGTGTTACTTTACCTACATTTGGGTTTGTTTTCTTACCTCGCCTTAAGGAAGTGCTGGGTCTTGTCTTGCTTTTTGGGAGTGTTGGGGTTTGGGTGTGTGCTTTTTGTGAAAAGTAGATTCATTACAAGTGTGTGATAGCAGATCCGTATCAACCAGTAAGTCACCAATCCATGAAAGCGAGTGGCGAGGTATAAGAAAAATGTGTAGTCACTACCTGTGGAATTACATAACCGCCAGATATATACATGGTTTAGGTTACTGCAGAATCTTTTAATTTCTGTAAGGGATTTGTTACTTATAAATATAATCTTAGAGATTCTGTCAATGGTACTGTCCATAGCAAGGTTGAAATGTCCCCCATAAATTTATTGGAGAGTCTCCAGGTCGGTCAAGATTTTATCTTTTGCCAAAATTCTGCAGTTGACAGTAGGGACAAAAATGTTGCTGTAGGATTCTATGCCATTTTTCTTAGCCTTAGCTATAAGCCTACTTCCTTGAATATCATTAGTATGGGACACAATAGTGACACCTGAGATTATTGACATAAGCATTAGTACGCCATGTCTTTTCTGATGGGGAGGGGGCTAATGGATTCTACGATCCATGTGATTTTGAATTTAGTGGTATCCCTACAGTTAAGTCTAGTTTCCTGTAACATAATTATGTCATCTTTCAACCTAAGCCGTATAGGATTACATAGGATGTCATTTGATATAGTATTCTTTTATACTGAACACAGTTGTGAAGAAGTGAATGGATATTGAGGCATGATGGGTTTTTATCATATGCTAGTCTGAGGCGGCGAGTTAGGAGTAACCTTGTGGATGCGTAATAGATACCCCTGAGTGCAGTAGAGGTACGGCAGGCAGTTTTTTAACACTGTAGGTACGGTCCGGAGGAAAGGAAAGGAGAGATCAGTAGAAAAAAATAGAATCAATATATAATATATTCTAAAAGCAAACCCACCCCAACTCCCCACCCTGTTGTCCACAAGTATTCACTTCCTCACTCATCAGTAAATGAGAGCATGAAGAACCATGAACAGGCTCGCCAAAAGGGCCTACTTTCAGCCTGGGCTAACAAGGCTTGGAAAATATATATAACCGAGCATTACGCTAGTATATTTCAACCTTGAATATGGATAGAACTTTAGCCACTTTAGGAGTATAACTAAACTGCTAAAGCAAACATTATTGGGACACCAGTGTGTGAAATGTGTAGTGTTGTGCCTATTGTTAAGCCAACCAAAGAGTTTGCAAGTTGTGGCGTATGTCAAGAGGGTGCCTCAGCCAACATTACACTTCGATACATGACTAATTGTATGAGCATCAGTTAAATTGCAATGTCTACAGACAACTGCTCTCTGTAATCTCCCGTTAATGTAAGAACCCACATTACCAACTGTCCACTGCACATGATGGATAGATAGTATGTCTAGGGTGGCCGTTTTTGATGGTAAGACGGATCAAATGTCAGGTGTCCATCTCCATATGGGTCGATGAGGAGATTATAGGTATAACCAGGGATTTCCCTCTATGGGTTATTCTTAATTTGGCAGTATTGATGAAGGACAATGATATGATGAGGTCTCTCAGTGCTTATCTGAGCACTAAAAAGTATTTCCTTTGGGAGACTGTTACTTTTGATAAGTCTTGTGCAATGGTGATCCTGGCTCCATTTTGTTGTATATGTTGTGCTTTCTTCATGAGTAACAAGACGGCTTCCATGTAGCATTATGTTAGGTGTCTGAAAACCTTTGTTTTTGGGAATCTTGTTGAGTGGGTTGAAATGTTTGCTATTTCCCAGGTGGAATTCTATGTGCTCTTTTAATTCCAAACTCATTCTCAAAGGTGATACGTAGAGTCTTGGGGACTCATGTCTCCAGGAATTCCATACAAGAGTTTGCGCCCCTTTCTGCGTCTTCTGGCAGGTCAAAAATACTTAGGCTCCCCCTGTGATTGTGGCCTTCATGTTCAGTGATCTTCTTAGTCGGTGCTGCAATTTTATGGACTGTGTTTGTTTCTTTGAAGATGTGCTGTCATCTTCCAGTTTACTTATTCTGCATTCTTTCATCTTCCAGTTTACTTATTCTGCATTCTTTCATCTTCCAGTTTACTTATTCTGGATTGCGCTTCTGCAATTCTTACAGCCAGTTCCTTAAAAACCTTTCTGAGGGCCTGAATGTCATTATGCAAAATGTCCCTGTGTGTCTTGGTTCCTTGGTCGTGAAGTGCATGTAGGTGTTATAGTATGAGTTCTGTGAGTGCCGTAGAATCTGTTTTCAGTTTAACCAGAGATTCAGGCGCTGGGGGCTCTTTGCTGTCTTCCATTATTTGGAGCAGATTATAATGGAGGCACTATTAGATGTTGTTAATCAGCTAGGTAGGAGATACCCAAGTAGTAGAGCATTGTACTAGCATAGTTTTGTATATCGTGAGATGCATAGCATGTTCAGATCATCTCACTTAAGGAGGCCCAGCGTAGCACTCTCTCTGGATGTATCAGGAGTTAAAGGTTCAGCACCACAACACAATTATGATAGAGGAGGTCTCTGTAGAGAAATTTTGATCCATAGATGTCAGAGTGTGTTGTTTTTCTTGTGCGGTGCAAGATCAGGTAGCAATATAAACTGTTGGGGTGACTGATTCTGCTCACTGTGACAGGTGGGCTTGGTACAATGAGCTGAATATTCTATAGTCGTAGTGCGTGCATAGTGTTACCCCAACCAGCGCTCTAGTCAAGCAGGACAGATTCCTGCATCCCATCACTACTATTTTGACAAGGCCACCCTGATTCCGATTGGGTTGTGTGGAGCTTCGTATGCTTCGTTGATACGTTTAATTCCAGGTAAAAACGTTAACCATCTTGGGCCGAATTTGCAAAAGGGTATTTTCCGTCTGGTATACCTTTTGGTCCCTTGTGCGCTCATTATCTTTTTCTCTCTTTATTCTTTGGTCCCTTTATAGATCTGTTGCATTGTTTGGCCTTTGTTATTCTGAATAGACCTGTCATCTACGTCTGATTTACTACACGACATTATTGCTGAGATTAAGAGCGTCTATTGATCTCTTATCCATTGGACACTGTGAGTTAGTTTATATGTTTTTGCTGCATTCTGGCCCTTTTTCTTTCCTTTTTCTATGTATTGGATGCAAGCATCTTTATTTATCTATACTAGTATTGCTAGATCTTTAATTAACATAGAGAGAGTGAGGACGGGTTGATCTCTTTTGGGATTCACCGATTTCATGGTCTACTTATTATTATTATTATTATGAATTAAATTTATAGGGCGCGCAGCTACCCTATTCAGGGTTTCCCGGCGCAAATAAGTCTAGAACTAGACTAAGTAACTAAGCCGATTGCTGGATGAAGAGCCAGGTCTTACTGTCTCGTTGAAACTTCAGATAGGAAGATTCCTGTTTCACAAGGTTAGGAAGAGAGTTCCAGAGTCTGGGTCCAAGGTACGAAAAGGAGCGTCCGCCCATTCTGGTCAATTTAAATCTAGGAAGTGCCAGGTTACCTAGAGTAGAGGAACGCAAGGCGCGATGCGGCGTATAAGGACAGATGAGTTCCTGCAAATACACTGGAGCTGCTCCTTGCTTTATTTTGAAAATATGGCAGAGGGCCTTGAATTTAATTTGGCTGCCAATACAAAGCCAGTGAAGATTGTGGAGGAAAGGGGTGATGGAAGCTTTCCTGGAGACATGACAAAGAAGGCGCGCCGCAGAATTTTGGACCACCTGAAGCCTTTTCAAAAGTTCCTTGTTGCATCCTAAATAGAGTATGTTCCCGTAGTCCAGACGGGAGATAACAAGGGACTGGACTACGGTTCTCTGTGTAGAAGGAGGGAGCTTCCAAATTATCTTCCGTAACCATCTCAGTATGGAAAAACAGGTACCAGCGGTACTCACTGCTTGTTGCCGCATGGAAAGTTGGCGGTCAATAATGAACCCTAAATTACGGGCTTGAGCAACAGGCTGAGGAAACGGACCCATTTCTTGGGGCCAATGAGAAGGGTTCCAAAGATGTTTATCTTTGCCCAGGATGATGACCTCAGTTTTGTCCCCGTTTAATTTCAAGCTATTGGTATTCATCCATTCCGAGACTCTGCATAAGCCAATCCGTAAAGAAGATACCGGAGTGTCTTTAGAAGAAGATAGAGAGAAAATAATTTGAGTGTCATCGGCATAGGAGTATAAAATGAGGCCTGCGTCCTCGACTATGGTAGCAAGGGGTCGCACATAGATGTTAAAAAGCAGTGGGCTCAAGGTGGAGCCCTGGGGAACTCCGTATGCAGATGAACGGGAAGTGGATGAGGAGCCAGAAGAAAAAACCTGAAATGAGCGGTCACTAAGGAAGGAGGTCAACCATAACAGGGCTGAACCTTCCACACCTGCTAACTGAAGAGACTTCAACAGGATGGAGTGAGACACAGTGTCAAATGCTGCGCTCAGGTCTAATAAAATGAGTGCCATGGTCTCACCCTGATCAAGGCAAGAGCGTAGTTTTTCACTTACTCCTAAAAAAGTGGTTTCAGTTGAGTAGTGTGTCCTGAAACCAGATTGAGAGGGATGTAGATATCCGGACTTTTCAATATGAGCGGTTAGATGAAAATTAACATGTTTTTCCAAAATTTTGGAAAATACTGGCAAAAGCGAAATGGGACGGTAATTAGCTAAAACCGAGGGATCGGCGTTAGGCTTTTTCAGTAGAGGAACCACCATCGCATGTTTCCAGTCTAATGGGACAGAGGATTCGCGTAACGAAGAGTTAAGGAGCCCTCTACAGATTCCTAACGCAGCAGGGGAGAGTTGTTTTAAAATATTAGCCGGTAGGGGATCCAAAGGGGAGCCTGAATTTACCCTAGGTAGATAATTTTCAAAAGATCCGTCGTCAAGGAGGGGCCACTGTGAGATTTTTACTATATCAGGAAGGGGGTCCATATAAATAGTGTCTGATCCAGACATGTTTAAAACATGAGAAATAGTGGAGATTAAGTTTCTATAAATTGTCTTGACCTTAGCGATGAAAAAATGAGCAATGTTGTTACATTTAGTGGAGTCAAGGACAGGTGTTGCAGGGATTCTGCTCATACACAGAACTATGCGTAGAACCCCAGGACCTCAGTGAATTGTGGTGTACCAGAAACTCACCTCAGAACCCAGTATCCGGCTAGCATAAGTGTCCCATTCGTTATCCGAGATTTGGCTCGGCGATCCCAATGAAAAGACAACCCAGAACAATCGACTCAGTGTACTCTCAGGAATGGTGGGAATCGGAAATACCTGTTCGTATATTATTCTCACATCAGTCCACAACAAGAATAAAACAGAGACACGGTGAAAATAAAAAGAGTTTATTTTTATAGACCACGTGTCCTCAGATGCAGTACTTTGGCTAATACAAGCAGACAAATGATTATAATTAAAACCATCAGCATCGTTACAATACCATAGAATATAAAAGGAGTGATCATGTTATAAATGACAGGGGATACTACCACCTTCCCTTTACTATGAAGCTAATATTATTATTATGCTAATAAAAGGTCTCTTAGGCTTGAATAGGGGACCCCATACCTCAAAGATCAGCTTAGTGAATTCACATCACAGGAGCATCAGGAGTCTTCTCGCAGGAAGGCTCGTCTTCGGTCTGAATATTAAACATGATGTCTGCAATATTAAAAGCACCAGCTTTTTGGTATTCGCAGCTGCCTGTGTGTTATGGCTAAATAGTGGGTCGATCAACCTAGAGTGGAAAACATGCATTGTCTAACAACCCAGACTGTTTGTCACACCATGTACAGACCAAGGTCGCTGCGCAGAGCTCGGGATGGTAACAACAGATTGCTCTCATGTGAGGCAAAGCTCGAGTCAGCAGTTTGTTTAATCAATAACATGTAAACGCAGTGTTGTGCGCAAAAGCAGCAAGATGGCTTTCTAACATCTAACGTGGTTATGCTAACTTAACAATGCATGTACGTATTAAGGGATTCCTTACTACATGCCCCCTTGATCGAAGCACTAACTAGTAGGGAAGAAATGAGAGAACGCAGAGTTCAATTTCGACAGAGCAGGACAAGGCGTATTCAAAGTGAAATCAAGTAATAAAAAAAAAACCTCAAAAAGGGGAAAGAAAAAAACAAAAAATGCTGCTTTAGCCAGCAATCCAAAGTCACAGGTAATGTTCAGGACATGGTAGAAAAAACATAGCGGATGACAGTTCACTCAATCCATGAACGTGTATGCAGCATACGTAGCAACAGCTTCCAACAGAAAATCGTTGGCACTGCCACTAAAAGTTTCAGCCATCCAGTTAATCAAAGAAAAGGAACATACATGTTCTTCAATAAGCGGAGCCTCTAGCACGATCAGAGGGCAACCGACGTGTTCCTCCAGATAGCTCATATCCAAGAAGTCATGAGCAGCCCTTGCGATGTCCCAATTACCCAGGATGCCATGCGCCGCACCACAGGCCATAATCCGAACACCAGAACAGGCAAACTCGTGAGACACTAAGGGCCTCATCAGTCGATCATAATCCGGCACCGGAGACACCGTGTTGGTTAAGCACAAATCCAGAGGCCATTCAAAGGGACAATCTAGGCAGTGAAAGACAGGTTGCACGCAGGTGAAGTAGGAATACCGGAAGGATAATCCATAAGCCAGGCTCAAAGTCGCCAATGGCAGCGTACCATAATATTCAAGCATCCTGTCACGCAGAAGATGCAGCCGGGACAGGGTGTCGTGTGGCACAGAAAGAGCAGCCATTTCGTAGTACGAAAAGTAAAAGCAGCACACCTGCCACCAGCGCCAGAATCAGCGGGACACCGCCAAAGATGCTCGAAAAAATAGAATGAAAAAATGCCGGAATCACACCAAAAATAGTTTGGAAGGAGGTCACGAGGCCTGAGCCCACAAGTTTAAAAAAATGAGCCAGGCCAGTTGTTGACGAGGCATTGAAAATTGTTTGGATCAAAGCTCCAAAATGTAGGGGGAGGTCAGTATTCAAAAGCGCCTGCACCTCAGTGCGCGTATTTGCCACGTGAAGGACAAATGTTTCTCGGGAGGAAGTCAATGGCACCTCTTTTTGGGACAATAGAGCTCTTATTCTGCTCATCTTGTTGAACTCTGCTTTCAAGGTCGGAATCGAAGGCCAGATGGAAACATCCAGCCGCCCATGCGGGGGTGGGAATAGAACATTATTGCAGCAGACTACTCTCTGTGAAACCGTTACTATATACGGGATTCCCACTAACATCCCGCAGCAAGCTTCATTATTCAAAATTAAATAACTTCTGTTTGCAAGCAGCGTGAATGACGGTGTAATCACTGGCACAGGGACACCCTTGAGGACGCAGGCTAAATTTGGGGCGTGTACATTGCATGCACCGTGTAACTGAATGTGCCTACATACTACAGAATGATCAGGTGTCGAGGTACACTTCACCCTTCAGGTAAACCTCCGTACCGTCTCTTGTACATCTATACGTAAAAGGGAGTGACCAAACCTCATGCAGGAACGCGGTACCCAACTGTTCATACCTACCCAGGGCATAGTGTTTCATGCATGACGTAAATTTAAAAAGCGCGAAAGGGAGCGTGATCAACCCATGTACTAACCACACGGCTGAATTCAATTCCGCCACAGAGAAAGGTAACGGCTCCAACTTTTCAATGTGTAACAATGAATATGTAGCATCTTTCATGGACATGAACTGTTGCTTTACAGTAAGGTTAAAGGGAAGGAATAATGAGGTCGTATTCAGATAGTCCCAGGGGACCTTTCCTGCCTTTAACGTTTGTAACGTCCATGCAAACTGCATAACAGAACGCAACTGGTTTTGACCATGGTACAATACAGACATATCATCATGCACAATATCAACAATTGAAGAAACAATATTGTCTAATGTATAAATTCTGGAAGAAAGAGTGTTAATGCTGTTATCTATAACGGCTAATACCTTTTCCATATTTGCTTGATCAATAGCCCTCAATCTAGAAGCCGCTTCAATTTGCGACAATTTCCATACTTCGTTGTAAATAGCATACGCCCACCTCTTGGATCTGCCACCCACAGGACCTTTAACAAAATCATTCAAATCTATTTTGTCATGTAATTTTGATAAATTAACTTTGACAGATGCCAAGGTGGAATGTCGCAGCCAGGATTGACATAATTTCCCTACAGAGTAGGTAGTTACTGTATGAGAGGACTCAAACCGAGGGTCTACGCGTTGCTGAGTATACCCCGGTTTCAGACCTAGAAAACGACGTTGACAGGTATCGGAACTGCTTTGCCAAATTAACCATCCTTCACTACTAAATTTCGAAATATTGAAAGATGTATTAGAAACTAATGACTGCAAAGCAGGAAGGGACAGATCTGTTTGGTTATCCCAATTTGGGTAAGCGCCCAGATCCGGAACAGAGGGGAAATTCAGTTTTTTAGTAGTGGCCAATCCGAGACAGGTGGTCTGGAAGATAGTTGAATTCAAAAACAACATATGATTTGGTACAAGACAGGCACGATGTAAAGCTTCAGTTCCCTGAACCTGCCACGGTTTGGAACCCCAAACCGATTTAAGATCAACAGTAGCCTTCCACAGGTCATAACCTTTGATTGACAACTCATCCATAAAGGACTTAGAATATAGTAATTTGGTGTGTGTCAGTCTAACCTTTGAGGCAGACTCAGGCATCACTTTAAAATAAAAGGATGCTGGGCTGGAAACACTGAAATCAGTAAAATAAGTATATTTATCAACCAATGTAGGTGAACTGCCTAAAGATGGTGTAGGGCAGTGTTCCCATTGGGTAAAATTTACAAAATTACGAAATGTATTAGCTTTATGCAGGAAGTGATTGCCATAATGTTGAAAACAATACTGTTCTGCATAGGTAGCCGCATTCTCATATAAATCTTCTGCATCAAAAGCGGCATAATATTTCAAATCAGAAAACAGAGCTTCAATGGCATGAACATCCCAATCATCAGAACGAATGTTCTGCTTAACCACATCACCCATAGAAACACGAAATACATTAGGTACTGATGACCTCGGTAGGACCATGAATTTGGAATTTAACAGCATCCCACGCAATTCCATCCAAAATGGGCCAGGCAGTAATATTCACAAAAGTCTGGTCCCTCTTCATGATGTGGGACGAGGAGTGGGGGGCCAAAGTTCCATTGATAAGTCTAATTGTAGATCTCTCAGTGAGATAGTGTCCATTCACCAGACGGAAAAACACTATTACAAATCCAATGGACATAAACAGAAAAATACTGAAAAGCACCAGCCAGATGTATGTCCAAGGGGTAACCAAAAAATGTCTTTTAAACCAACTAGCAAAAACAGCAATGTTCGAAGGGGGAGTGGAGGGCAAGGAGTTAGTGTCAAAGGAGAAACGGGACTGGTCAAGCGCCGTAGATTGTAAAACAGGCGAGTGACCATTTGTAGGATAAGCATACTCCGTCTCTTCGGGCAGACCACCAGCCGGTGGTATTAACAAGGGATCAGTAACTGACTGCATCTCGATGGCAACATCAGACAAGGTGTTAGAAGCAGGAACCAACACTGAATTTCTTTGCATCGTCTGGCATGAAACTGCTGGAGTCATACTAAGAAGTATCGGCCACTCGCTGAAGTTTGACATTGTCAATAGAGATGTACCTGTTTTCTTTGCGACCAGGAAGTGGAGGTAAAATGACAGTTCTTGTACCCTGCACTCCAAGCACTGGAACTGGTGCACGATAAGAGGGGCCGAACTCCTTCTTGTTCTCCACCTTCTCACGGACCAGGTCTCCAACTCAGGGTAGACAGCCGACTACCGGAATCTGAAGCTCAGCATCAGATGTGGAGGGCAAGTGTTCCTTCGAAAGAGTGTCTCTGGCTTCTTGTAGGGTCTGCAAAACAGCACAGTGATCATCTACGTCAAAGGGTGCGGTCGACGCCGCCATGTCTAGACCATCAAGGTCTGGGACAAACATTCTGATTCCGAAGAGCATCATGTATGGGGTCCGCCCACCCAGAGACCTTCTAGGGAGATTATTAAGTGCACGTTGGACGTTATACAAATGGGCTAGCCAATTCCGGCCTGTGCCTAAAACACGTGCTGTCAAAGATTGCTTTAAGTCACGGTTCATTCGCTCCACCACACTATTACCCTCAGGTCGGTAGGGGGACGAAAATTTGACTTGGACCCCCAAATTTCTCATAGCCTCCTTGTAAGCCTTAGAGGCGAATGCAGGGCCCTGATCAGAATGGAAGGTACCACACGCAAAAGTTCCCACAAAGACACGCAAATCCCTGATGACAGTCCGCGAGTCAGCACTCCTTTGTGGCCATACCCAGAGAAAACGTGTGCACGAATCCACTGCAACCAAGATATACTTGTACGCAGTATCAGAAGACAAAGGACCGCAGTGATCCAGATAAACACAACCAAATGGCTTATTAGATATGTACAAATGTGTTTGTGGTGGGCGCGCAACAGTGGAAGGTTTAATCTGTTGGCAAATGTCACAATCAAGAACATTAGCGCGCGCTTGTTTATATAAACCAAACCACCAGTAACGTTGTTGTAACAGAGATATAGTAGCGGACACGCCGGCGTGGGCTGACGCCAACCCCTCGTGCGCTGCTAGTATCAGAGATGGTCTGCAGTCCGCGTTGGGAATAATTCTGTCACCAACGTCGTTAATCCTCACTAACGGGACGTTATCAGGACTTAAGTGATAAAAATAACGAGAAGCAAAACCCTTCGGGTAATCACTTCCCTTCTCTGTAGCAGCAATAGCTGCCAAGATGTCATCATCAATCTTACTTTTGGATCTTGTAACTGCTGCCACTAAGTATGTAGCCACTGCGGTTTTTGCTGCCTCGTCAGCCAAGCTGTTACCGACAGCATGGACACCAAGCCGTTGGTGACCAAGAGTGTGAATAACATTCACCAGAGGGAGACGTCCTTTAAAGTCTGCCACTCGAACCCAAAGCAGTTTATGCTTAATTGTGCTACCTTTGGTATCTCGATAATCGTTTTGAGACCAGAAGTGTAAATTGTCATTGTAGGACTGGACACAATAAAAGGAGTCACTCACTATAAGAGTAGTGACTCGGGGATCAGCAAACTCCAGTGCAAGCACCAGAGCCCGAAGCTCCGCCAATTGCGCGGTACAATCACCCAATGACTGCGTATGCACTGCATCAGATTGGAATTCACCATTTACGAATGTACCTACGACAATTGCGCAAGCCGCAGAATAGGCATGCTTTGATCCAATCGCCGGCTGCGCCGAGCCGTCAGTGTATATGACACAATGGTATTCTACGAGCGGGCGCAAAGAGAGAGGAGCCGGATGAACGAATTCATACTGTAAGTACTCCTGAGTCTGTAAAGAGGCGTCAAAGATATAAGTGACATCTGGTGATGTCAGAGTTGTGGCCCATTGTATCCACCGTGGATGCAAAGCTTTAGAATTTGGTACACTTGCTTTTGTCACTGCCTCTAGGGCAGGATACGGTGTTACAACCAGTATCTGTTTTCCATGCGACAGTGCGCGTTCTTTAAGGATCGCCATCTGTACTGCCGTCAGAACTTTCTCGACAGTGGAAAAACGTAATTCAGCAGAGGTGTACAAGTGTGATTTATACGCAATGGGGACTGTATCGCCCTCATTGAACGTCAAATACGTGAAACCCACTGCGCCTGGTACTATTCTTATTACCAGGTTAGTGCGGTTATCACGTGTCAGTAAGTATTGTGAAGCAAGAAGATCAGCCTGTAAAGACTGTAAAATAGCAGAATGTTCTAGCTGCCAGCTAGACTTCGAAAAAGAAGGTTGTACCAAGGCGTAAAGCGGCTTGATACGCTGGGCATAATCAGGAATATACGTACGGCCGAAATTCAGAAAGCCCAGCAGAGATTGTAATTTTTTCAGTGTTGTAGGAGCACGCAAGCATGCGCACTTCTCCAGAAAGTGAGGAGCCAATCCCTTACCTTCATTGTTGAGCTCGTAGCCCAAAACCAACACTGTATATTCCGCGATGTGAGACTTCGCAAAATTAAATTTGTAGCCATAGTCTGCAAAACTCACTACAATATTGTCGACTCGAGACAGATGTGGCATCAGCTCATCATCCGTGAGGTAGATATCGTCAACATAGGAGTATGCGTCGGGGTCTATTCTCTCTAAGAGAGAGACCACGCGAGCGGAAAAGACGCCAGGGCTGTTTTTATAGCCCATGGCTAATCTTGTGAACTGTTTTTGCTTGCCGCCCGAAGTAAACGCCGTCCACAGGCTACTCAGTGTGGACAGGTTATGGCTAAAGAAGCCATAGGATATGTCAAGTGTCGTTTTAAATCTCTTACGCACGAGACTGTCGACAAGAGCCGAGCTGTGAGTATTTTGTACCGCGCAGGTCCGGCAATGCGAATTTAAGTGCCGGTAATCCAAAACTAACCGGTACGACCCGTCAGGCTTTGTCACAGTGAATAAAGGGTTATTCATAGGTGACACACAAGTTTCAATAACACCCTGATATTCCAATTGTTCAAGGATTGCAGGGACGTGTGGTCTAGCTTCACGACGCATGGGATATTGGGGTTGAGGCTGGGGCATAGACCGCAATGGAATCTCATGGCAGGGGGACAACCGGTCCCAACCCACTTGAGTACGATACACCGCCGGCGCAAGCGCCAGCGCCCACTCCCCAGCGTACACATCAGCCTGGTCCTTAGGCACCGTGTGCGCAAAGGACGGGAGGATTACCTCCTCCCCTCTAGGAGCTTCTAAAATGAAAGCTGGGGGCCAATCTGCCTCCGCTAGGAGGATATCATAGGTGGTAGTCAGATTATCCCAAAAAATCCCCTTTATTGTACGTTGTATGTCACCCTCAATTAGTAAGACTATTTCGTAAAGTCTGTCAGGGGGAGCCACTCTGGTGTCAGCTGTCTCAACAGTGACCAATGTATCAGTTGCTGTCGCCGCCAGAAATGGACGCAGAGCTTGACGGACTATGGTAATTTCCGCTGCGCTGTCCAGGAGCGTCAGCGCCCATGTCCGGTTCCCGAAGCTGTGTCCGCACTATCTGAGGCATACCTTGCCGTCAGAGCAGCCACTTTCTTCTTCTGAAACGGGGGTCTTTGTCGTGCAAATTCGTCCTGCTTGCCTTTACCCTCAGTCTGTCGGGGTTGGTCACGTGTTTGTGTGGAGCACCCCGACCTTTGCCACCGCCTCCGCCACCGGACTGTGAAGCCGATGTTTTCTGTGAAGAACGAGGAGAACGTTGTTCAGAAACCTGAAATCTATCAGGAGACTTAATAGTAGCACGATCACGCAGATCATAAGTGCGCTCACTACCTGACTGAACGGGAGAGGCAGGCCGAGACCCCTGTTTCTGCTGCTGCTTTCCCTGTTGTTTTGACCGCCAACTCTGTTTCGGAAAGGTTGGACGGTCATCCTTACCAGAGGCTTCCGCCTTACCCTGCTGCTTAATGTCGGGAGTTTTGATCACAGGTCTAACTCCTAAAGAGCTACGACCCAAATCTCTGTACGCCGACGAGATTATTTTTGCAAACTCCCGCGACTTATCCTCATCAGCAACTTTCTACAGTTCATTACGAACTTGGAACTGCATAGCATCACCCTTAAGGTTACACATTATCATGGTAGCCACCAGGTCAAACTGTCCGAGGAGCCGAATGCCTAATTCTATCGCAGACTCCGCTCCGTGGTTATCTTGAACACGTTTAATAACGGAGGGCAGCACCGACATAGACGGAGTGCCAAAGCACTGCGAGTACGTCGCTGCAAAGACCTTGCCCCAGTTTACACAATCATCAATGTCGGGGACCAAGTCTTTAGGCAAACTAATGGTAAGGATCCTGTGTTTCTCCACAGGAGATGTATTCGGGTAAACCGCTTCTATCTGGTCAAATTTTTCAGCAAGCCAAAAAGGGAAATCATCCCGATTTTGGGGGCGCTTGCCCATAACAGAATTAACCATAACAGGACTAATGACCACCGCGTGGTGGTCAGTAGGCTGTCCCGCAACAGCAGGTGCCCCCGCCTGCACATTGCGCGACACGTACTGTACCAACGCCCTATATACTGTAATAAGGGCAGTGTGCAGTACACGCAATTCAGCCACCGTCACCGTGAGGTAACGGGGATGAGGCGTAAATCCGGCTAGTACCGGCCAAGTGGCCCCTGCAATTGATAAAGGGCCCATTCTCGGCGGTATAACCGCATGGGGAAGGGCGCCATTAAACCAAATAAGATGCTGCCAAGCAGATATTGGTATTTCCTGTGTCCTATACGGTGTATAGTTCGCTGGCACGGCAGTGGCAGTGTAAGAATGAAAGGAGTTATCGTCCTCACTCACTGCCGGCAGCGTCACCCAAGAGTAGAACAACTCATAAGGATGAGCCGCATCGGCTCCTACCACAAAGATGACGTTCATACCAGTGTCCGGCACCCCATACTGCGTCAAATGACGTTTCAGAGCTGCACGGCTATGCGCCGCTATTTCTACCGACATAAGGACAAGCTACACTCGAAGTAATCAGTAGCACAATGGTTCAATAACCTTTTTAATGATCAAGCTTGAAGAAACCTATATCAACAGAAATAGGTAGGTTTAAATCCGTCAGACTTGTTATCCGGAAACAAGAATGAGGGTGTTGTGGACTAATATAAGCACTACTAAGGCGTTTCAACTCATAGACCAAACGTTAGGTGCGCCATGTTGCAGGGATTCTGCTTGTACACAGAACTATGCGTAGAACCCCAGGACCTCAGTGAATTGTGGTGTACCAGAAACTCACCTCAGAACCCAGAACCCAGTATCCGGCTAGCATAAGTGTCCCATTCGTTATCCGAGATTTGGCTCGGCGATCCCAATGAAAAGACAACCCAGAACAAGCGACTCAGTGTACTCTCAGGAATGGTGGGAATCGGAAATACCTGTTCGTATATTATTCTCACATCAGTCCACAACAAGAATAAAACAGAGACACGGTGAAAATAAAAAGAGTTTATTTTTATAGACCACGTGTCCTCAGATGCAGTACTTTGGCAATACAAGCAGACAAATGATTATAATTAAAACCATCAGCATCGTTACAATACCATAGAATATAAAAGGAGTGATCATGTTATAAATGACAGGGGATACTACCACCTTCCCTTTACTAAGAAGCTAATATTATTATTATGCTAATAAAAGGTCTCTTAGGCTTGAATAGGGGACCCCATACCTCAAAGATCAGCTTAGTGAATTCACATCACAGGAGCATCAGGAGTCTTCTCGCAGGAAGGCTCGTCTTCGGTCTGAATATTAAACATGATGTCTGCAATATTAAAAGCACCAGCTTTTTGGTATTCGCAGCTGCCTGTGTGTTATGGCTAAATAGTGGGTCGATCAACCTAGAGTGGAAAACATGCATTGTCTAACAACCCAGACTGTTTGTCACACCATGTACAGACCAAAGTCGCTGCGCAGAGCTCGGGATGGTAACAACAGATTGCTCTCATGTGAGGCAAAGCTCGAGTCAGCAGTTTGTTTAATCAATAACATGTAAACGCAGTGTCGTGCACAAAAGCAGCAAGATGGCTTTCTAACATCTAACGTGGTTATGCTAACTTAACAATGCATGTACGTATTAAGGGATTCCTTACTACACAGGAGGTAGGGGGAGAGTGTTTGCACCAGCCAATTTTTTCACCATGGAGAACAAGACTTGGGGCTGGTTCAGTGAATTGTTAATAGCATTAGAAACATAGGTCGCTCTTGCTGCCTTACAAGCAGAATGATATGTGTGGAGAGCTGTCTTGTGATTCGGCTTTACAGCTAGGAGCATATAATTTACGCCATTTTCTTTTTAAAGATTTACATTTTATTTTCAGAATCTTCAGATCTTCGTTGAACCAAGGGACCGGGGTACGTGGGGGTGGGGGGAACAGGTTTTCGATGAAAAAGACAAGCAGAGGTTAGTAGATGAAAGTAACCAATCCGATACTGCCGAGTTTAAAGAATTAAGTGGGAGTTTCAAATCCGGAGGATTCACTTCAAGGAGGCCATTTAATGAGTCTAAATTTAGCTTGTGCCAAGGTCTCTTGTTCCCAGTGCTATAAGTTGGCAAAGGCAGAGGGATGTCAAAAACAGTAAGTTGGAAGTAGACCGCAAAATGATCTGACCAACTTAGGGGCAGGGCAGGCCAATTGCAAACTAAAGAAAGATTAGAAAAGATAAGGTCCAGTAGATGCCCTGCCTGATGTGTGGATCCCTTATTATGAAGAGACAAGCAGAGGGCTTCCAAATCAGCTAAAAAGATAGAGCTGTCCAAGGTCATTGGGTCTTCCAAATGAAGATTTAGATCGCCCAAAATCATAAAATTAGCTGCTTGTAAAATGAAAGGGGCAATCAGATCTGGTAGGGAGGGTGACCAGTGTCTTGCATGGCAAGGGAGGCGATAAATAAGCATTCCAGATATGATCATTTGAGAAGATATAGCAAGTTTGAATAGAGCGGCCTCACAGCCTGAAAAGGATTGGGGTTCTAACTTGCAAGAATACTTTGATTTTAAAATGATCCCTATCCCGCCACCCCTTCCCGTGCTTCTTTCACTCCTAACAAATACATAGCCGTGAGGGAGAGCACCAGCAATATCCGGGCCGGAGCCAGCATGGAGCCAAGTTTCAGTGACAAACAAGGCGTCAGGTTTTTTTGACTGTAAAAGGTCATAAATATGAGCCTTGTTTTTCGGAAGAGAACGACAATTGAGGCTCCAGAAATGAAAAAGGTTATCTACTCCTGAAAGTGACTTTTCATTTGGAGTGGATAGAGCAGGAGCTTTTAAAGTAGGCTTCTGACGCTTTTTGAGACCACGGCCCAGAGCAAATTGGCAATTAGAGCAAACAAATCTTTGTGATTGATGTTTGGCTACAGTGCAAAACGGTGAGACCAAGCCTTGCAAAGACCACAAATCAGCGGCAGAGTATTTTAAAATATTGGAAGTGGAAAATGCAGACAGACAGGCCTTACCAGGCACTGGGCGTGTACGGGTGCGGACGGGCGCAGACGGGCTTGCCTCTAGCGCGCCATCGGCGCGCCCGCTGCGCGCTTGCATCTGGCTGTAAAAATAGAAGCCGGAGCAAGCTGATAGGCACGAGAGAGTGAGACACGTGAACCTATAGAAACCAGAAATGAAGTTAAAACAGCGCCATGTTGAAGAAGTAATGTGCAAAGTAGCGGTTATAAAAGGTAGCAGCCAAAGTTGGGAACAAAGAGTTCCAGTGTCTTTCCTTTTAATGTGCGGGTAAGCGGAATTAAATTTTTATATTAAATACAAGGATACAATTTCAAATACTAAAAACAGTGCTAACTAATTGTAAAAGAACCTCACAGTATCGGAAAAGAGTGTCTCTAAGCAAAATAGCGTGTGCGTTACTTACAGAATGCGCGCTTGCATCCGGCTGTAAAAATAGAAGCCGGAGCAAGCTGATAGGCACGAGAGAGTGAGACACGTGACCCTATAGGAACCAGAAATGAAGTTAAAACAGCGCCATGTTGAAGAAGTAATGTGCAAAGTAGCGGTTATAAAAGGTAGCAGCCAAAGTTGGGAACAAAGAGTTCCAGTGTCTTTCCTTTTAATGTGCGGGTAAGCGGAGTTAAATTTTATATTAAATACACGGATACAATTTCAAATACTAAAAACAGTGCTAACTAATTGTAAAAGAACCTCACAGTAGCGGACAAGAGCGTCTCTAAGCAAAATAGCGTTACTTACAGAATGCGAGCTTGCATCCGGCTGTAAAAATAGAAGCCGGAGCAAGCTGATAGGCACGAGAGAGTGAGACACGTGACCCTATAGGAACCAGAAATGAAGTTAAAACAGCACCATGTTGAAGAAGTAATGTGCAAGGTAGTGGTTATTAAAAAGGTAGCAGCCAAAGTTGGGAACAAAGAGTTCCAGTGTCTTTCCTTTTAATGTGCGGGTAAGCGGAGTTAAAATTCTGTTCGCACCATCAAAAACGTATCTTGTTTTCTTGTTCTGGATCTTCTTTGGGATCTTGGTATCTATTTACACTTATGTTTTTTTCTGTGCACCACTTTCTTTGGGAGAGAGATTTTGTGGAAACCATGGTTTATTTATAATATTATTTATTACAGGGGGAATGCCTCTAATTGTGCAATATTCTCTTTTACAGAGTACTGGGAGCAGTCTCTTTTTCTGCATTTTGTAGACTGTGCATACAGGTTATATCCAACATATACCTGTAGGATCTTCCTTGTTTCTTAGTCTTCCCCACTTCAGTGCTCTTCCCTATTCAGAGCCCTGAGGAAGGTGATGGCTACTTGTTAGCCTAGCACCGAAACGCACGTCGGCACCGTGCAAGGCTGGAACCAGTGGGCTTTACACCATTGAAATACTTGTTATATGCCCTATACATCTATTCTGGTTTTCCGTCTTCTCTTTTTATATATATGTTTTGTTGTCTATACAATTGTTCCATTTGTTGAATGTGAGCATGTGGAGTGGCTGATTGGTGTAACTGATGTAAATATATGTGTTTGTATTTGTATATTTTATTGTATAGAGCTCCTTTTTGTGGGGATATGGTTTATTTTACCATTTAATCAGTTTTGGTAAAAATTGTATACTCCATGCAGGATTTATTTATTCTTATTGTATCTATGTTTTTGTTGTTTCTTTTTTCCTGTTGACTTGCTCCAATATATATAAATAAATAACAAAAAAGAAATGTCTTTTGAAAAGTAATTAAAATTTATGTATTCATATTTTCAAATAAATATTGTATTCATTTTATCTACTTTGTTAAGCTTTGCACTTTCCCCTGATTGAAATCCAGGTGTGGTTGTTATTATTTTGGAGACGTATTTTCGCTCCTTTATCATTAGGTGGCAGGTGGCATCCTCCTCCCTTTTTCTGAGGGTGGAATTTTCTTTACATGTCCACACAGCACCCAGAGAGGTTGCTCTGAGCAGGACCAGACTGGGAACCGTAACCGGCCCAGGCAAACTGCTCGGCCGACCCCCCTGGGGGGCTAAGTGTGTGCGGCCCAGCTGTTTGAAAGGGCCAGTTTCAGCCGATTTTGTTACCAGGGACCGATATTGCTGGCCCCCAGTAACACAAACGGCCCCCCAGGGGCCCAAAACCGGCCCCCACCATGGCGGCCCACCGTGGAATTGCCAGGTGCTCGCCACAGCCAGTTCCGCCCTGGCACAGAGTGTTACACATACCAGCCCTTTCCTTGTGACCTTAGTCATGGAATGTAGTGTATACTATGCTTCTTGCCAGTAAGGCCCATATGCATCATTGAAATGGGGCTGGCAGGAAAGGTGTCTGGAAAGTCACGCAGAGGTAGTGTACCCTTTATAAGGTCATAATGGTGTGTTGTGGGCCAGGGTACTTCACATCACATTCCATGTAGGCTAGACCTGGCCTACATGATGTTTGTTTGTGGCTTAGTCAGTGTAGTTCATGACAAGAGTTGAGGTTATTCATCAGATGACCACAAAAGTGTATCCATGCTGTAGTTGTGCATAGCATGTAACATGGACACATGAAATATGTTGTTTCTTGATGAAGGATTGTGCTACATGTCAACATGATGGGTATCGAGCTGACATTCTCCTCAAAGTTGCAATTACAATCTATACATCTACTGCATCCTTACAGGTTAACACCCATCAGCAAAAGGCCATTTGGAGAGCCATTGCCCGGAAGGTGTGAACCGTGGGGGTCTATAGCTGGTGTATCCACTGCCGGAAGATGTTGGAGGACTTGCGGCGCTGGACGCTCAAGGCCACAGAGGTCCAGCCAGGAATGTCCTCCCAACATGTAAGGTGTGTGCGCCGGACCCTGCCACTGGCCTACCCAGTACTTGATGGGCAGTTGAGGGCCCAACAGCAGTGGCAAGGGGGGGCGAGTCGTGGCCAGATACAGACAGTTTAAGTATGCTAGTAGGTGTATGCTGCAGTGCTGTGCTTATAGTCTTTCTGACCAGGAAAACACCAGAGTCCTGTCCACATTCAATCCTTTCATTATGAGCAGACACTAGGCTAAGTGAAGTTAGTAATCATCTCATGTACTCAGTAAATCTGGGTGACAATTGTAACACACAGACAACTTGTCTTGCTTGTGTGAGGAGTGATGTACCCTCACTACTGTCTCTTCTTTGATGGTAGCCCTATTGCATGTGACATGACAGAGATCTGAATAGATGCAGTGACTGTACAACAGTTCCCTTTGGTAAGTACTGGTCATACACTGAAAGGAGTGTGCAAACATCCCTGGTACCATCAGCATTAGAGCCTACATGTTGGGCAGTGTGCATTTGGTAGTTGAGGGTTTATGTGCAATAGTGTTCCTAAACACTCATTCACTGACTGGTGACATGCATGAGTGATTGAGACTTAGAACTGTGGGGATCCTATGTAAGTGCCTAGACTGATCCTCACAAGGCAATCTGAGTATGCAATACCAAAGAGTGGTGTGATGTGCCTGTCCTTGGTGACTCGAGTGATCCCACATCTTCATGCCATAGATATCAAGGGACACCCTAGAGTTGTATTGGCTTGTGGATATACAATCTATGATTGGTGTCATCACCTGTACCAAACAGGATTGGGGATGTTCACATGGCTATAAGGAGTGTAGGGCCGTGTGAATTCAGAGTATCTAACACCCAAATGTTATGACCTCATAGTTTTCTGGGAACTTTATCTGTGAAAATGATTTATAGCTAAACTAAATGTGTAGACATTTCAAATTTCTTTTCAGGTAGTTTTTAAAATATGTAATTTTGAGTCCAAAACATCATGAGTGTTCAATGAGCATTTGCATGTGACATGATGTCTGCCACAACAGTAATGGATGGTACCTTGGTGTTGAACTTAACCTTCATGACATGAAGTGTCATGAGGGTTAGGTAGATCTGTTGGACTCTGGGCCTTGATTGAGCATTGTGTAAACCTCTAAATTGTATCCATCCTAAGTTGATCAACTATGCGAGTGTGGACATAAGGATGGAGTCTAGGGAATTCCATTAATGCTTTGGGCCAGTCTGGAGTTTTGAAATTAGTGAATCCAGCTGTTTACATGCATGTACTCATGCTAAAGTAAACCAGGAAGGTGGTGTGATATGTGCAATTCTTTCTTGCTTTCTGTTGATTTGTGATGGTGAGGTTTGGTAGTACAGTTGCAATAAACCCATGCTACTTGTCATTTCAGAAACATCCAGCACAAGTGGAGGTGATAAGAGCCAGCGTCAGTGGGGACACACCAGGTCACAGGATTTCCGGGTGTGCTACATCAGACACGGAGGGACCCAGTGACCAGGAGGGTGTGAGTTTAGCCCTGGAGGAGAACATATATGTCTTAGCAACATCCGATTCACCCTCTGGTCGATACTCTGAAGTGGTGGCTGACCCAACAGGATCAGTTTCACCTTTATCCTTTTCTGCCATCCCCAGTTCATCGACCACCCTACAAGTTTACTGTTCCGACTCCCCTAAGAGGGGAGGGCTCTCATTTGCTGCAGGCACTTCAGCCCCTGTTAGCCCTGCTGCCCTAAGTGATAGGCTATTGACCTCCTCAGGAGCATCTCTGTGGGTCAGACTGCAGACCCAGTTGGTATCCTTCCTGGAAGGCATTCACACTGGCATGTCTGTCCTACAGAGATCTTTTCAGGCACTGGCCTCCTCCCTCACAGTAGCCCTCCAACCATCCCAACCTCCCACACCCTCTCCTGCTCCTTCCCCATCCACATTCCAATCCTACCAAGCCCATGCACACTTAAGTATGCACACACTTCAACAGACCCAAGCACCACACATAAACCTAAGACATCCCAGAAACTTACACATGCATGCAAACAGCAAACACTCACCTTTCTGACTAGCCCTAACACCCCCAGCATACCCCCAGGCACCACAGCATCACACACTCACTCTTCCACAGACATAACCATACCCGCAGACATCACACCAACAGCCACACACCCCTCCACAGAACCCATACTCGGACAGCACAGCACCAGCTACAGACCCTCAACAAAAAGTGACATTGAACTGACTACAACTAACATCAGGCCTTGTGAATGTAACTCACGTGTTGTGATTAATGGTAAGCTACATGTACAGCTCACATCAGTAATGACATGGGAGAGAAGTGAGAAGGGGCAAGAGGAGTGTGTCATCTTGGTTAGTTACATTCACAAGGCATGATGGTAGTTGTAGTCAGTATAATGTCACTTGAGCAACGTTTGACAAATGGTAAGCTGCATTATAAAGGACATGTGTCCTACTTTTTAAATACCATGCAGCCTGCGGTAGGAGCTGCCAGAGCCTACCTTAGAGATGACCTTATTAGAAGTATTAAAAATGAAGGTTTAGGCCTGGCAAAAAGATTTTTGTAAGGTAGAAATGATAGTTAAGAACTGCACTACAGGTTGCCGTGGCAGGCCTGAGACTGGTTTTAACCCCTTTGGTGCTTGCGTCGGCCCCTGATGTGGCGCACATCCATTGGTCGACTCCAGGGAGGGCCACCTTTAATCCTCTGGTGCAAAGCACCGAAGGGTTGTTTTTTTCCCCTGGGGGAGACGTGGAAGGCCTTATTTGGAAGCCTTCCTGAAAGGATGTTCTGGCCGTGGATCATGACAGCGCTGTGACCCACGGCCAGGAAACCCCACTAGACACCAGGGATGTCTTCCTGCTCAGTGGCCGACCCCCTGTGGGGGCACATTTTTTTTTTATAGACATGTGCTTTCCCTGGGGGCCGCAATCGGCCTCCAGGGAAGCTTATACCTATAAAAAAAAAGAGAGAGAGAAAGAGAGATCTCTCTCTTTATATATCTCTCTCTATATATATCTCTCTCTATATATATACATATATATATATATATATATATATATATATATATATATATATATGTATATATATAGAGAGAGAGAGAGAGAGTGGGAAAGTCTCTGTTTCTCTGTTTAGATTATCTATACATATATATAATATATATACACACACACACACACACACACACACACACACATATATATATATGTAGAGAGAAAATCTCTTATATGTATACACACACACACATCTCTCTGTGTAAGGGCTTTGCGAGGGATGAAAAAAGCTGGTGGGGGGCTCACAGAGGTGTGGCTGGTGTAATTAAGGGTGTGGCTTTAAAACACGTAAGCTGAAAATCTGTGCTTAGCTTAGTGTTCTGTCTGACTGGTATTTTTCTACTTCCGTCTTGGCATCCAGGTATAATACAACAAGCAACATTTCACCTACAAGCTAGTAATATTGGCTTTGTCAGTGCTTGTGAGATGCATAATATAAATAAGCAACAACTAGGACTTTGTTGTATAGCATATTGAAAATGCCTCAGTGCTGAAATGATGAGACTGTGAAAGAATTATGAGTCTCTTTGAAGTTACATGAAAGGCAGTAAAGTGTAGTACTGCTTCAGATTAAAAAAATAATTTCCTGCTAGAGACAGAGATATCTGACTTTTGTCTAGTGGCAGTTTTGCCGCCATAAAGTAACGCAGAGAGCATGCTGGAAAGAACAGATCTGTATTATGTGGATAGCTAAGTGGATTAGTAAAGTCATGCATTAGAAACGCTTTGAAACAAATGAAATGTAGGTGAGAGAGGGGCTATGGAGATGAGGTCACGTTTGCTGGATGGTAGTGAGGGAATCCAATGAGATAATAGTGTGCATTTGTAACGTTCACCCGTAGGCCTCTGGGCACTGAATAACAGGCATTTATTGGAGGTCATGGGAGTGGGGACGCAAAAATGATTGTTGCACTGGCTGCCACCAGCGCTAAACGTTGCGATGATGGCAAGGTGAAGTAATACTGTGTCTTCTTCTCTCTTTCTACGTGTTTTTGGAGAGCCTACGGATTTCGCAAAGGAAAGGTAAGGTGACTTCGTTATTACTGACTGTTGCACACATCCCACACGCGCACATCCACCTACACTTTGAGATCAACAAGCTATCTTCCTTCCTACATAGGATAGTGTTTTTAAAGAAGGTTTTAAGGCACTAGCAGAGATGGCGTATCATTGGATGAATGCTGCCCAGGCCCGAAATCTGGTTCTGGAGTCCAGCTCTGAGGCAGGATCAGAGACTGAGACAGCAGATACTGAGACAGCATCTGAGGGAGAGAACAATGGAGCAAAATCTGGGAGTGATTTTTCAGTCAGCGCTGTTCCAGCCGACGACTCATCTTCCAGCGATTCTGAAGCAGACGATGTCAGTTGTGCTGTCCTTTTGCAAGCACAATCTGTGCAGCGGGACACCAGTAGCAGGTTAGAGCAACCCAGAGAGCAGGCATGTGCGGTCGCAAGCACAGACGGAGCTCTCTCTTGGCAACCTCCCAATTTAGTTCAGCCTTAAATTCCACCTTTCACTGGCAACGCTGGATATAAAGTCGATATGGCTTTTTTTTTTTTTTGCTAATTTACTACGTCCATCTCTTTTTGGATGTTGACTTCCTTGATGAAATTGTGCAGCATACAAATTTACGTTCCGATCAATTTATGAGGGAGCATGGAGGCACTCTTGTGCCTCATTTTAGGGCACACAAGTGGACGCCCAGTTTATTAGGGGAGTTGAAGACATTTTTGGGCCTCAAGCTTAAAATGGGGGTAGTGCATAAACCAACCTTGCTGTCCTACTGGTCTACTCGCACGGTTTGGTTAACCTCCATCTTCGCACTATACATGGGCAGAGATCGCTTTTTGCTATTGCAGCGCATGCTGCATTTCAATCACAATTCTGCTGCATTGCCCCGGGACCATCCAGAACATGACAGGTTGTTCAAAACTTCTGCCTATCGTGGAACATTTGTCTGCCAGGCTTCCAGAGGTTTATACTCCTTGAAAGAATATAGCCATCGATGAGTCTTATATAGTCTTATATAAGGGACGGCTTCTGTTCAGGCAGTACATTCGGAGCAAACACGCTCGCTATGGCATCAAGCTGTACATGCTGTGTGTGAGCTTGACTGGCTATGTTTACAGCTTGAGAGTGGATAGAGGGAAGGACACCACTCTAAACCCTGTAGGTCCCACGCTAGAGGTCACAGGAAAGATTGTATATGGGAGGTTGTCCAGCCACTCTTTCACAAAGGTTATAACCTTTATGTGGACAATTTCTATACAGGAGTAGAGCTGTTCAGTGAGTTCTACAAAGCTGGCACTGTGGCCTGCGGTACAATTCGTTGTCGCCGCATAGGATTCCCGCAGGAGCTTGTTTGCATGAAGCTCCAGAAATCCCAGAGCACTGCATTGCGTTCCAACGATCCGCTAGCAGTAAAGTTCCCAGATAGGTATGACGTGTACATGCTCACTACAATTCACGATGAGAGCACTTCCCCCGTCATGGTTTGGGGTCAGATAGCCGAAATCCGCAAGCCCACCTGTATACTTGATTACAACAAGTACATGGGCGGAGTGGACAAACACGACCAGGTTCTTTGGCCATACAATGCGAGTCGTACAACTCGTACTTGGTATAAGAAACTGTTTACTCACCTGATCCGGATGGCAACATACAATGCGTATGTTGTGTATCGTCAGATTACCAAAGGAAGACTCAGGTCTTTCCCGGACTTTCAGTTGTCTGTGATTAAAAGTCTCACTGCTACAGAAGCCGCAGCCTCCATTTCATGTGTTCTGGAGGACCTGGCAAAGCTGCAGGAGCGACACTTTGCTGATAAAATTCCTGCAACACCCAAAAAGGAGTGACCATGTCTTTGTTGTAGAGTGTGCTCGATGCAGGGAAAAAGGTAAGAGAATCGGGTTTACTGTCTCCAGTGCCCAAGTAGGCCCACCTTCTGTTTTCCTACTTGCTTTATGTTGTATCATACAAAAGCAAAGTACTGAGAAATTGGCTGATGTGGAGCTGCCAATAGATAAACCTTTCAATTGGTGTGAATGGATACCTACTGTCTGTGGGCCACTCCTGCACTAAGCAAGCAGGAAATGATGGACTTCGACACCTTTATCTGCTTTCAGAACATGGTAGTTGTTCTGTTCACCAATTGACACGTTTATTATGGTCCCCACACTGCACATACTGGTGGACAGAACATGCGCCACGTTGTCACGGAGTACCCCGTTTGGCAAAAAGTTTAAGGCTTGACTGGATTTTGCAGTGCTTGTTAGGGAACTACACAAGGATCACCCTGATTGCCATCGAGAACCGTAGTAAGCATATAAACTCAAATAAATATCCAAAGGGACTTCTTCACCAACATTTCTACTTGTTTTGAAAGTGTGAAAACCCAATTATTAACTTGTATCATAACCATGTTATTGAAAGGGATGCAGGACACAATATCTTGTATGAAGATTTTTTTCACATCTTTAGTTTAAGATGTGAAAACAATTATCCTACAAGATATTATGTCCTGTATCCTTACTCAATAATATTGTGCATGATGCAAGTGGAGTAGTTTCTTTTCTGTAACTCCAGTTCTGTAGTAGGGGTATCTCTGTTATAGTCATAATCTAGTGAATAGTCCCGCCCATGTGCGTGGACCCCGGAGCAATAAAAAATAATCTCTAAAAGGTGACAAATCATGCAGATCTGCATACACCTTTAAGAGAGAATTTAATTTAAAGACAGATAATGCAGCCTATACCCACAGGCTACACTGTCCAGTACTTCAACTAGAATTCCACCAACATCCACAAACAGCACTGCCCGTCTAGTTTTTCACCCCATAGGAAAAAACCCTGCCTCTACCAACAAAAGCCTCTGGAATGATAGAGAGGAAGGAGTGGACAGACAAGCCCCATAGGCTGCCATTATGTGGCTTAAAACAGGATACTGTGCCTTTAAGAAAACTTTCCAGGTTTCCAGAACTTTCCCCAGTATCCCAGAATGCCCAGCAGGTCCCCTTTACTTTCAGTTCTTTTTGAAGGCGTAGCACGCCAGACCTGTAGCATTCTACATATGAATAAGTATCTCTCCACCGGGGAGGAGGGCGGGCGCTTATGACTATAACAGAGATACCCCTACTACAGAACTGGAGTTACAGAAAAGAAACTACTCCTTCTGTAGTAGGGGATCTCTGTGTATAGTCATAATCTAGTGAATAGAATGGCAAGCCCATCCCCACACAACAAAAGCGGTGGAGAACACACAAGACACTACCACTACTGTGCGAACAAATTTCGCAGCGAAGCCTGCCCAACCTGAGCATCTGCCCTGGCATCCGTGTCCAGACAGCAATGCGCAGCAAAGGTATGGACCAACTTCCAAGTGGCCGCCTTGCAGATTTCCGCAATCGGAACATTACGCAGCAAAGCCGTCGTGGCAGCTTTGCCCCTGGTGGAATGAGCCTTAGGTTTACCCCCTAAGGTCTTATTAGCCTTTTGATAACACAATTGTATGCAGGACACAATCCACTGAGAAATGGACTGCTTAGAGGTCGCAAGACCAGTCCTGACTGAGCCATAATTAACAAACAATTGGTAGACCTACGAATATCCTTGGTCTTATCCAGATAAAATTTCAACACCCTCCGAACATCCAGGGAATGGAGAGACCTTTCCGCTGGCGAAGAGGGATTCTGAAAGAACGTAGGTAAAGTTATGGTCTGGTTGACATGAAAATCAGAGATAACCTTAGGAAGAAATTTAGGGTGAGTACGCATCACAACCTTAGCAGCATGAAATACAGTATAAGGTTCTTGACAACATAATGCCTGAAGTTCACTCACCCTGCAGGCCGATGTAATGGCCACTAGGAACGCCGCCTTCCAGGATAGGTGCTGCAATGAAGCCTTGTGAATGGGTTCAAAAGGCTCCTTCATCAGTCTGGACAGCACCACATTCAGGTCCCAGGAAGGCGAGGGAAGTCTGACGGGAGGAAACACTTTCTTCAAGCCTTCCAAAAAATCCTTGACCACCGGGATCTGAAAGAAGGAAGTCTGTGAAGGGCATTTCCTGTAAGCAGTCAAAGCAGCCAGATGAACCTTAATGGAATGGAAATTAAGGCCAGACTGCGCCAGATGTAAAAGGTATGGAAGGATGACATCTTCCTTACATGTTGTCGGATCAAAGTTCTTGGACTTACACCAGATACAGAACCTCTTCCACTTGTAAGCATAGGATGTCCTAGTGGAAGGTCGCTTAGACTCCTTCAGAATGTCCATACAATCGTCTGGTAGATTCAGATGGCCATATTGCACTATTTCAGGAGCCATGCCGCCAAACTCAAAGACGAGAGGTTGGGGTGCACCATCCGCCCCCCGAACTTCGTGAGAAGGTCCGGCCTGCACGGCAACCGCATGTGAGGAAGGAGAGACCGGTGAAGAAGGTCCGTGAACCACCACTGCCTGGGCCACTCCGGGGCGATCAGGATCATCCACGCCCTGGACTGGGACAGCTTGATGAGCACCGCCGGAATCAGGGGAATGGGTGGAAAAGCGTACAGAAAGCTGTTCGACCAATCGATCCATAGCGCATTCCCCAGCGTCCCCCGCTGGTAGTACCTGGATGCGAAGTCTCGGCATTTGCTGTTTTCAGCGGTGGCGAACAGATCTACGTCTGGAGTCCCCCACCTTGCGAAGACTTCTCCTAGTACTTCGTCGTTTATGACCCATTCGTGGTTTTCCTGAATCAGCCTGCTCAAGGCGTCCGCCTGAGCATTCTGCACCCCTGGCAGATGCGTGGCCGTAATCGTCAGTCCTCGGGCCAGCAGCCAGCGCCAGATCGCCTGCGCCTCCTGCGACAGAGTGCGCGATCTCGACCCCCCCTGCTTGTTGAGGTAATACATCGTGGTTGTATTGTCCGTCTGTATCAGCAGCGAGGTGGTCTGGAAGGACGGAAGGAAGGCCTTCAGTGCCAGGAAGACAGATCTGAGTTCCAGGAAATTGATGTGGTACGTCGATTCCAAAGGAGACCACTTTCCTTGAATCTGCAAGTCCCCGGAATGCGCTCCCCAGCCCTGGAGAGAAGCATCCGTCACTACACTCGTCGTGGGAATGTCCTTGTGGAAGGGAACCCCCTTGAGGAGGTTTTCCGCCGAACACCACCACTTCAGAGACTGAAGAGCATGCAGCGACAGTCGTACCTTGTCGTCCCAAGAGCCTGTCCTCTGATCCCACTGATCCTCCAAGCACTCCTGCAGTGGTCTCATGTGAAGCCGTGCGTGAGGCGTGAGGAAGATACAGGAGGCCATCGATCCCAGTAGAGAAGACACCTTCCTCACTGTCGTCGATGGAGCAGTCCTGAGGTCCTGAGCCTTCCGAAGGAGTGAAAACCGTCTCTCCTCCGAAGGAGACACGCTTGCTGACCGCGTATCGATGGAGGCCCCCAGGTACTGTATGCACTGGACCGGAGTCGTGACCGATTTGGACATGTTGACGTGTAACCCCAGCTTGTGTAAGAGAGCGCACGTCCATCGGAAGTGATCTTGTGCTTCCGAGAAGGAGGAAGCCTTGATCAGCCAATCGTCCAGATACGGGTAGACAAACACCTTGTTCCTCCGCAGGTGTGCCGCCACCACCGCCATGCACTTCGAGAATGTCCTGGGAGCAGACTTTAGCCCGAATGGCAGTACTGTGTATTGATAGTGATTGGCGCCGACTTGGAATCGCAGGAACTTCCTGTGCTTCCTTGCTATGGGCACATGGAAGTACGCATCCTGTAGATCTATGGCACAGAGCCAGTCTCCCCGTTGCAGCTGAGGGTAAATCTGGTGCAACGATAGCATGCGAAACTTCTCTCTGCAAATCCATTTGTTTGCCTGTCGCAAATCCAGAATGGGCCTGAACTCGTTCTTGTCCTTCTTGCGAACGAGGAAGAACCGAGAGTACAGACCTCTTTCCCTTTGAGACAGAGGTACTACTTCTACCGCCTTTTTTCTCAACAAGATGTCTGCCTCCGCCTGGAGCTCTCTCAGCTGGAATCGAGAGCTGACCGGCGGAATCGATGGAGGCGGGCTGATAAACCGAAGACTGTATCCATTGCAAACAATATTCAGCACCCACTTGTCCTGAGAAATTTTTCTCCACTCTTCCGGAAAAAATTGAATGCTTCCCCCCACTGGAGTGGGTAACGGTTGAGGGGGAAGTAGCCGCTCAGGGCCGAGACCCGGCCGGGCCCTTGGTAGTGGTAGTAGCCTGCTGGCCTCCTCTACCCCTCTGGCGCTTCTGGAAGGGCTTGCGGAACTGCTGCTGTTGTTGCTGCTGCTGTCCCGAACCCTGCCCACGCCCTCTGCCCGAAGACCCGAACCGCCTCTGGAACGGGCACTTCTTCTTCTCGGCCTTCTCCAACCCAACGGCCGTCAGGGTTTCCGCCTCTGCCTTCATGCGGGCCATCTCATCGTCCGCATGTTTCCCGAACAGGGTTTCCCCCGAGAAGGGCAGGTTGGCCACTCTTTGCTGCGCCTCTGGCTTGAGGGACGTCAGGCGCAGCCACGAATGCCGCCTCTGGTGGACGCCATGACAGTAGGCGTGGGCGGCCAGCAAGGATACATCCGCCGCTGCGCCGATCACCTGATTAGAAACCAGCATGCCTTCGCGCACTGTCTCCAAGAAGTCCTCCTTCTTGTCCCGGGGCAGCAGGTCCGCATACTGCTGCAGGGACTCCCACAGGGCCCGGTCGTAACGGCCCAACAAAGGCCCTGCACTCGCCGCCTTCATGGTGGTGGCGGCGGTCCCACACACCTTCCTGCCCGCAGAGTCCAGCCAGCGGCTTTCCTTGTCAGGCGGGACCGTCGACGAAGGGGCGGTCGCATGTTGCTTCCTCGCCGCCGTCACGATGACCGAATCCGGCTTCGGGTCCACTCTCAAAAAGGTAGGGTCCGACTCCGGGGCCCTATACTTTTTCATGAGCCTGGAGGGGGCGGCCTTCGTCATCGCGGGAGTGAGGAACAGCTCCAACGCGGGTTCCACCAGTCCTGGTACAAGAGGCAGTAGAGGGCGAGACAGATGTTTCTTATGAAGTGTCTCGAATATCACGGACGTCGTGGGTGTTGGAACCGTCACCGTGATACCCAACTTTGCTGCCCCTCTCAACAGCACCTCTTGGAAAGAGACCAAATCGTCCACCGGAGACACCCTAGTCCCCGGTGTGTCCGACAGCGTCGGGGAAAAGTCTCTGGTCGAGGAGCGCGTGTGCGACCTGGACCTGTGCCTCCTACGGCGTCGTCCTGAGTCCTACGATGACCGTCCACGGCTCCGTGACCTTCTCCTCCTGTGAGAGCGGGAGCGCGACCTCTTCGGCCTCGGCCTGTCCGCCGGTCTAGCCGGTCCCGGCGACCGCGGGCGTCGTGGCTTTGGGGTCCCCTGCGGCGGAGTCGGGTACCTCGGAAGGGAAACCGACCGCGGGGGAACCGGCGGCGGTCCCACTGGAGTGCGTGGCAGCGACCGGGGGTGGGGGCGGCGGAGGCAGTGTCCGCGGCTGTGGAGGCGGTGGTGGAGGTGGAGGAGGCGGCGTTGGTGGTGGTGGTGGAGGAGGAGTCGGAGGAGGTGGGAGAGGAGGCGGTGACGGAGGCATCCGAGGAGGCGTATACACCACAGAGTACACCGATTCCGGTGACTCTCTCTTCCTCGACGTCGATCTTCTCCTCGACGTCGACCTTCGCCTCGACGGCGACCTTCGCCTCGACGGCGACCTTCGCCTCGACGGCGACCTGTGCCTCGACGGCGATCTCCTCGACCTCGAGCGTCTCGACGTCGATCTCCTCTTCGGCGGCGACGTCGACCGTCTCCTCTTCATCGACGGAGAACGGCGATCTCCCATCGACGGCGAGCGCCGACGCCGGGTCCGATCTCGACGCCGACTGCTGGACGGCGCCGAAGGCGGCGTCGTCGCCGCCGATGCCGATGTAGTCGACGGCGGCCTATTCAGGTCCCTCGACGCCGATCGTCGACGCCGCTTCTCCCCAGAGCCCTGGGGAGACGGCGAACAGACGGTGGTCATTCTCCTCGACGTCGCCGTCGACGCCCTCGACGGGGAGTGGGAGCGTTTACTGGTCTTCCTGCCCCTGGGGAGCCCCCCAGAGGCCTCAGTATGGGCCAAATCAGCCCCTCCAGACCCACCTGGTGCCTTCAGTCTTCTCTCCTCCAGAACTTGAAGCCTGATTTTCATTCTGTCCCTCAGGGTCCTGGCTGAGAACGAGTGGCAGATAGTACAGTCTTCAGGCACGTGGGACTGGGGAAGGCAACCTATACACACCTCGTGTGGATCAGTTTTAGCCTTCTTTCTACCACATTCCGGGCACTTGTCGAACAAGCCAGGCATGTTGACAGTACCAGCTACTAAGCACTTGAAAAAGTGACAAATTGACAAAATCTCCAAAAAACCCTTGAAAAGGGGAGAGCTCAATGCTCCAGGGTCCTGCTAGCAGGAGCCGGAAAAAAGAACAAAGTAAAGGGGACCTGCTGGGCATTCTGGGATACCGGGGAAAGTTCTGGAAACCTGGAACGTTTTCTTAAAGGCACAGTATCCTGTTTTAAGCCACATAATGGCAGCCTATGGGGCTTGTCTGTCCACTCCTTCCTCTCTATCATTCCAGAGGCTTTTGTTGGTAGAGGCAGGGTTTTTTCCTATGGGGAGAAAAACTAGACAGGCAGTGCTGTTTGTGGATGTTTGTGGAATTCTAGTTGAAGTACTGGACAGTGTAGCCTGTGGGTATAGGCTGCATTATCTGTCTTTAAATTAAATTCTCTCTTAAAGGTGTATGCAGGTCTGCATGATTTGTCACCTTTTAGAGATTATTTTTTATTGCTCCGGGGTCCACGCACATGGGCGGGACTATTCACTAGATTATGACTATACACAGAGATCCCCTACTACAGAATAGTTAGTTTTCACGCTGTTAAGTTAAAGAGTCAGTGAATGAGACGCACAGGACATTTGTTTGGCTTAATATTTTAGGGAACTTAGGCAATATACCCCAGCATGTTTGCCTTATTTTCAACAGTAGATATGCTCGCTCAGTTTGAGATATGGCCTACTGGGATACTCTGACACCCCCTAACTTGCACTCACAAACTGGAAGGAGTTGGATTCAGCACAGTGAGAGCATTGATGGCGCATGACAGACACATTTTCTCGAGCTTCAAGTAGCAAGAGATGGAATGCATTATTATAGGGCCACTTGACAATTAGACAGAATTTATCAGGACTCTGAAGTGGACAGCCCAGCGAACGGGTTAGAACAGCTTACGGTAGGTGGGCTTTCCCAGGAATATTGCATAGGTAGAAGGCAGATAGAAAAAGGTAGTACCGATACATGTCATAACTTCATCTTCACCCAATTGATTCAAATCCATTGCTGCCACACTCGCACTGAATTTACTATTGTACTTCTGGGTCAATGCTGATTGCATGTACATCCTCAGTCAGAACTTAGTAGATGTTCAATTTGCTGTATGATAAGTGCATTACAGTCACTGCACATAACGGTGGATTGGACATATGTTACTGTGTCACGGACTACCCGTGTTTCACATTCTACCGTTCTTCATAGTTTATGATGTACTCTTAAGAAAGCTTTAGAAAATTTCCAGCATGTTTGTCTTCTTTTCAAAGGTAGATGTGCTCGCTCAGTTAGAGGAATGGCTTTGTGGCATACCCGGACACCCCCCAACTTGCATCCGCAAACTAAAATGAGTTGGACTTAGCACAGTGAGTGCGCTAAAGGCGCATGAAGGATGTCGTCCAGAGCCTCATGTGGCTGTCATGGGAGCCATTAGTAAAGGTTCACACAGCCTGCGTTTGGTAACGTTCAGGAAGAAGGTGGCGGATACTTTACAGGTGGTAAAATATAGTCAAACTCATTACGTCTTGTGGTGTATGAATGTGATGAGCCCTTGCATGGCGGTGGTATGTTTATGTGAATGCAAGTGATCTGTTTGATTAGACCCGTGGCTGGCGGTATGGAAGTCTTGTGTTTGGTGCATGAATGGCGTGTGAATGGACCATAAAGCAGTTGGTGCCTTGAAGTGGCTTTATGGCTCACCTTCAGAAGGCTTGACTTCAATATTTATATACTTTGACACGGGAGACTGAGGGGAACGCTGTGTGGTAGGACATTTGTGCCAGCATGGTGATCCAACATAGAAATATTTTTTCCAGCTAAATTTGAGGTTTGCAGCGGATTCTGGGTAGGAAAACATGGGGGGGTGGTGGTGGGAGGGCACGCAAACCATACCTCCATGGACTCCCCCGGGTGTCTAGCTTTCAGAAATTTGTGGGTTTGGTAGGTTTACCTAGATGTCCGTCGAGCCTGGGGCCCCCACCTTGCAAAATCAGGTTGTTTTGTGATACGTCTTTTTTGATGTCTCCTCAATACGTTTTGGGCCCTTCCCTGTCACGGGCACTTGCCTCACCCACACGAATGAGGTACCATTTTTATCGGGACACCTGGAGGAATGCGGGGTGGGTGGAATTTTGTGGATCCATGCAGATTCCAGTACATTCAGTCACAGAAATGTTTGAGGTTTGCAAGGGATTCTGGTTAACAAATCACCCAGTCCTTGATTTCGATTGGGTGTCTAGTTTTTAAAAATGCGTAGGTTTGCTAGGTTTCCCTAGGTGCCGCTAGAGCTAGGGTTCAAAATCCACAGCTAGGCACACTGCAAAAAAGGGTCAGTTTTCACTGGGAAAAAATTAGGTGCCCACGTTGGGTTTTGGGCCGTGTCTTGTTGCGTGTAATATTCCTACTCACACAAGTGAGGTACCATTTTTATCGGGAGACTTAGTGGGACACTGAATAGGAGAACAAGTGTTATTGAAAATTGACTTTCTATGCATGTATCCCTTTTAAATGTAAGACAGTGTATAAAAAAGAATTAATTTTCAAAAATGCCCTCCAACTCACATGCTGGTACCCACATACCCACATATGGAGTTATGCAAATAACCACTGCTTCTAAACTACATATGTTGTTCCCTATTAGGAAATACATGTTTTTTCTTGATACCTATTTTTCACTCTTTTTATTTTGCTGTATACCCGGTACACAATGAAAAAGCATAGCAAGGCGCAGCTCAGTTATTGGCTCTGGGCACTTCGGGTTCTTGGTGAACCTACAAATCCTATATAACCCTGAAACCATAAGGCTCCAGTGGACATAACGGTATATTGTGTGTAAAAATCTGCCATACTTAAAAGTTACAAGTGAAAATGCAGACACAAATGGCTGATTTTTATAACTCATTTTCATTATGGTTTCGTTTCAACTGTTACTTTCTATAGGTAAACCTTGAAGGATCTACACAAATGACCCCTTACTGAAGTCAGCATTTTGTCTACTTTTCAGAAATGTATAGCTTTCTGGGATCCATTACTGGTTTTACATCAATTTCTAACACTAACTGAAAGGAGGTTGAAAGCACAAAATTTAGAAAAAATAGGCTATGTCCCACTAAAATACCAAAACTGTTTAGTGAATTTTAGTTTTCTAACAAAAGTCTGCATGTTCCTGAAAGCTGGGACGATGGTGATTTTATCACCACAAACACTTTATTGATACCATTTGCAGGGGAAAAACAAACGCTTTCATCTTCAGCACTTTTTTCCAGTTTTCACCAAAAACCCAAGATTTAGCTGTATTTTGGCTAATTACTGGGTCCCTTCCAGGGGAATCCACAAACCCTGGGTACCTTTAGAATCTTCATGATGTTGGAAGAAAAAGATGCACATTTGACGTGGATACCACAAGTGTACAAAAAGTTACAGGGGCCTAAGCGCAAACTACCCCAAATAGCCAAAAAAGTGCTCAGCACTTTTGGGGGGGGGGGGAGGTTAAGGGGGGCAGGGCCCAACAGTTAAGGGGTTAAAGTGCTACTCTGGTGAGTGGCACAATGAGTGCTGCACACCCACTAGTGGCATTTAATTTATAGGCCCTGGATAAATGTAGTACTATTTACCAGGGACTTACAAGTAAATTAAATGTGCCAATTAGGTGTAGGTCAATTTCACCATGTTTTAACCTCTTCAGTGCCCATGACGAGATAGTCTCGTCATGGAGCACGGTTGCGCTGTGCCCATGACGAGACTATCTCGTCATGAACCCCACCCACTAGTGCAACGCCCGGCACAGGAGGGGGAAAGGGCGTGGCACTGAAGGGGTTAATGAGAGGGCACAAACACTTCAGCACCGTTTAGCTGTGGTAAAGTGCTGAGAGTCCTGAACCTAACAGCAACTAATTCATCAAGATAGGGGGGTAAAGGCAAAATGTTTGGGGGACTACCACCCAAGCGTGTAAGGTCTAACAATTAGCATTTTTAATACAATTTAGATATATACGTATTCCATATTTATATTACGATTGTACTAAAGTTATGCGGTTTACCTCGTTAGCCCACAGTTTTAGAAGTACACCGGCCATTAATTGACCACAGAGATCTAACTGATTAAAAAAACTCACAGTTTTAAACTGCATACATATTCAGCAGAGGCAGAACATTTCAGCTAAATTCCTAAGATTAAGTGTGTATATTGCAGATCAACTTTATTGCAAATGAATATTGAAGCAAACACAATTAAGATAAGTTAAAAAAATAACTAAAAATATCTAAATTAATGAAAGTTCAGTTAACAGAATATTTGAATATTACATTAAAATACTGACTCTGTAATGAAGTGCATAATTATGGTAGTTCCAGCGGTAATTTTCCACAAATTATGGCTGGAGGTATTATTAATATCACTTGCTTAATACTAAAATCGCTGGCTTAATACTAAAATCACTTGCTTAGTCATAATTTTTCAAAATAAACCAGATCATTTGACATTGCTAGAATTAGTCTGATTTCCTCCTAATTCAGTCAGCTGATTAAAAGTGTCTACAAGTAAATACAGTTTCTGAATTAGTTAAGGACAACATGGCCCTCCCTTGAAACTTCTGGCAGTTCCTTCACAATCTAGAAACAAATCATCCAGAGGCAGACTCTTATTATTATGCACAATTTCAATTATTTCGTATAGTAGTGCAAATATGCTACATTTTCATAAAAAATGTGGCTAAGGCATGGTACTAGCTACATGGCCCCAATACTGTGTGCTAATATGAAATCGAGTTTTAGGGCATCCTGGAAGACTGTCAGCAAAATATAAACACCATGGCAGTGCTTTCTTTTTTAGAGATACAAATCAATGGACAGAATTTTGATTAATACTGAGTCTTTTATATGGCACTGAATGTGAAAGGCAGTTCACTTCATTTAATGTTCTTTCTTTCAGAACGGTGCAGAAAGTTTACTTCAATATCCCGGCCATTGACCATAAAACACATAAAAACAAGTATAAAAAGATGGGCTTGTAAGGAAACTCTACTGTTCTCAAATAAATCTGTTCCTCTGTTTGACAATGCCCAAGGAATGCTATATTATCAAATGTGTAGTACAATGTGATTGGTCAAGTGTCACTGACCTTTAATTACTGGTTCATTCATTGCTCAAGCTCTTCTGTTATTCGTAGGTTTAGAACCTGTGACAAATGGGAATTTGAGTTTTGGTGGGGACGTGGGGGGGATTATATAGCGCGAACTAGACCCGAGACATCGGCTATCACAGCGCTTTACATGAGCACCAGTTTAGTTACAGATGAACACATTTATTTTTGTTAGGCACGGGGAGATTAAGCGATTTGCCCAGAATCACGAGATGTTGCCGAGACTCGAACCTGGGACCCCAGATCCGAGGTCCACCGCTCTAGCCGTAAGGCTACACCCTCTCCCCTAAGGTTCCTCTACATGGCCAATCAGACAGTATACTATTAAGGCATTTAGAAATATTTGTGTTGGTTTATGGACGGCTCTCTCACCAAGGTGAAATTGCATTTCTGCCCTCAGCTTAGGCATGGAGTGCCCTCACACCTTCTCTCAAGAAGATGTTCCACAAATATCTTGAAACTCTTCTGTGCTCTTCCACCCTTTAAACCAATTGAAGCTTCTTATTTCTTTCGGATGGATTTAAGATATTCTCACGAGGGCTCCCAGTCCCAGGTGCTAACATGCCATGCGGCCTACTGGACAAATTGGACACAATGAGAGTGAGAAGAGGCCCCACAGATAACCCTCTTCCACATCACTACTTCAACAACAACGTTTTGATAATGATCTGCTTATCTAAGTTCTGCTGGCAGAACATTCCAGTATCTCAGGGCCTGGAAGCAGAGCATTCTCCTCTATTGAAACTTGTTGCCAGTATCCCCCAGAAGGGAGGAAAATAAACATTCAATACTACAGTTGTATGATTACATGGGGCTTAAAACGTCCATTGTACAATCCTTTTAGAGTGGGTATCCAGTACTCTAAACAGCAATACACATTCTTCATGCCTGATTGCAGTGTTCCAATGTCCGAGGTGTCCTTGATGAGCCAGTGCTGTACAATGCCGAGTCCTCCAGAGATGCCAGCCTTCTAAGCGACAGCTTCATCCTCACCGGAGGTAGCTTGCCAGGGTATGTATCCTTTCTAGAAAATAAGTGTTGCAGGTGCCATAGGACTGCAAGTTTCCCACATCAAAGCGTCCGGAGATGGGGTGAACATAAACTGGTTTCCTATAGTATAAACAAGAGACGTGAACGGCGTCATTTATTAACGTTCTAGAACAGTTTTTCACAGAAAGGGCATTTTTTTTTTAACCTAACGGAATGAGTTTATACTTATTAAACAATAGCTAAGCCTGCCGAAAGTCTATAAAATAGTGTTTCCGTAGTACTCTTTTACACACTCTTACATGCCTTTGTGAATCGGTGCCAAGAAAAGAAAATGAATATTCAAGGAATGTGCATATACAATTAGTAAAAATAGAAAGGAATTTGATCTCGTTGCACTTTTACTAATAGGTAGTTGGTCATTTCCAGACGGATTCTGAAAAGCATGTGAGAGTATGTACACCAGTTCATTCTCATAAATGCTTTTTGAATCAGCCCCATAATGTTTTAGGCATTCATACATTTATTCACAATTTTGAGGCGTGTAAATAAGACGAAATTGGGCGCCAGGCACTGGTAGAGTTTGACGAGACTGAGGTGCATATTAGCCTTTAAATCAGATACTCACCACCATGAATGCGTCTTTGATCAATGGTACCTGTACAAAGGTTAATTTGGTTTACACTGCATATAGGTCATACTCGTGGATATTTCTCCTGTTCGTTGTGGGGGTGAAAAAGGAATAAGATCATCTTTTGCGCAATTTAAAAATATATATATTATTTAAAGAAACGTAAAGCCTGGGCTATGGCCCCAGTCTCAACAAGGCACAGGAGCCTAAAGCTCTTTGGTTCCGAAAGCCTTACAGATTACAACACCTATTCAAGCCAATGTTAGCACGGGTGTCGGAATATGAGTTCGATGATAAATTTGCGACTCGGATTTTACAAAGAATAATTTTCAGCAGGTTAAATTTGTCGAAATTTGAAATTGTCGAAAAAGGCCTGGTAAGCATCAAGTCCACATTTAAGCGCCCATTTCAGAGGCAAATTCATAACTGGCCTTATTTATCGAAGTGGGTGCAAAAAATAATGCCCCAATTAAAGCAGGACTCGTACTCGAATCCCTAGAGCGACATGACTCTAAAAAAAACACTTAAGCTATCAAAGATGTGAACCACATCTACATGGATGTCCTAAGAGGGAAGGGGGCCTTTTCACTGAATAACGTTCAAAGTTAAAGGATACGAACTTGCAGGCTACGAATAAGAGCAAATGTCCACTCACATGGAATGAATTTAACATCCAGCGGCATATTTACAAGCCCCCTGCGCCGACTTTACGCCGCCGTTGGCTCACTTCTGTGATCCAGCGGCATCATAAACAATGCGCCACGATGCGACATATTTACAACGTGACGCATCTATGGAGATGCGTCACGTTGTAAAGCCCTGCGCTACATTAAACCTGCGTCAGGTATAATGGGGCAGATTTACAAGAACTGGCGCATCCCTGCATATTAGCAGGGATGCACCAGTTAACTTGCGTGACGGAAAGATAGCCTTGCACCACCATGGATGTGCCGCATTTACAATGCGGCGCACCGTGGCGCAAGGATAGACAGATGCTTGACACATCTTGAAGGCGTAAGGACAGCGAATTGCTGGAGTCGTGTCGCAAGTATGACGCAACTCCAGCAATGGTTAGGAATGCCTATTCCTAACATGCTGCGTCACTCCTTACACCTGCTTCAAGTAGGTGTAAGGTTTTGACACAGTGGCGTCGTAAAAGTGACTCAGTGAAATCTTATAGATTTCACTGCTTCACTTTTACGAGGCTTCCTTGCGACAGAACGCACACAACGGTACTGCTGCACTGTTGCTTGTGCTCCTAATGTTATAAAAACCAATAAATAAAGTTTAAAATAAATACATTTTAAAAAAGAAACACCAAACATGAACCACCAGTGGCACTGGGACGGCTCGGTACAGGTTGCAATTTCGACATCAGGCGTCCAATGCTTTTTAATGGGGACACTTCTTTCGGGAAAGATGCTGCGGGTGTGTCACCGGAGGTAGCTGGAGGAAGACCAACAACAGCAGCGGTAAGTAGAGATGCAGGGAGTAATAGGGGCACCGTCAGTTTATTTCACCAAGGGCCAAGGGCTTTGGTACAGGGGTGCCTTTGGACGTAGGAGTCTTCTTACTGGAGCCGGTCACGGTCAGGAGGGACTCTCTGTATTCACACTGCAGGCACCGTCATGGAGGGCAGGAGAGGTGAGCCAATGCTGGACATGAGGTCAGGATCGCCGGGGAGACTTCACTGCACAGGTGAGTCACCCAGACTGGGGCCGTGGGCGTCGGGTGCCGAGTGGGCAGGAGACGTAGATCTGCCAGGATCTGGAGTCATTGGGGTAGATTTCTTCAGTACAGTTCGTCTGTCCTTGGGAAATTGGAGTCTTTGTTGAAGGCAACAGTCCTCTCAGGAGTATCAGATGTCGCTGGCTGCAAGACAGGTCGCAGCTTCTGCGAAACTGGAGACACGCCAGTAAGGCTGGGGCCAAGGCAGCCGTCATATTGATTCTTCTTTCTTTATAGGTTGTCGCAGATCTAGTGCTCTAGGTCTGGAGTAGCAACCTTAATACTAAATTTAGGAGGCGTTTTAGGGGAGTAGCAGGTAGGACCAATGGGCACCTTACCTGGGGTGACTACACCCCCTGTGTGCCACCCTCCTGTGGGAGGAGGGCACAGACCTAGCCCTGATTGGAGGTGTCTCTCCAGCTTCAAGATGGCGGGACTGAAAATTGCGATTCACCTTGCCACTCCCACCTTAGTGGTGGGGTTGGCAGAGGTGGGCACACCTCCTATTCTTTTTAATTTTTGCAGCCGGTTTTCCTGCCCAAAGTGGGGGTGTAAACCCGAGGCTGCCATCTGCTGCCAGCAGCAGAGGCTGGTTGTCACATTACAAAGTCGTTAGGCCTTTAAATTAAAGCTTCCCTCTTCGACCACTGGGCCATCCTGGGGGGGGAGGTGTGACACCTGTGTCCAGGATGTGCATTGTTTCTGGTCCCAGAGAGCAGGGGCTTTCTATCGAGTTCAGAAACATGTCTGGTGGTGGTTGGCTACCTACAGCCGGTCAGAGACTTCACCAGGGTTGGTAGGTTTTCACGGGGCCCCATTGAGTACATGGTACACTAAATCCCACACTGTCATCAGTGGGGATTAATTGTAAGGAGTGGTTTGGTACACAACACTCATGTGTTCAGTGAAGCTATCATGGTGCTGTGGAACTCGAGTTGTTGAGGTCCCAGCCAATGTATTCTCTATGGCTTCCCTGGCACTTACAATATTAGGTAAAAGGACCCACATATTGTAGTGTCATATCTGCTCATGTGATATGCCCTTACCTGTGGCATAATTCACCCTGCCTTAGGGCTGTGAGGCCTGCCAGAGGGGTGACTTACTTATCCCTACAGGCACTGCTCTGCTGGTTGGCATGGAACCCAGACAGGAAGCCATGTCGACTTTGTTGTTTTCTCCCTCACAGGGGCTTGCAAGCTACAAGGCAGTGGCATGGTCCCAGTAGGAGGGGAGGGGGCATCCCAGCTGACACTCTTCAGCTCCCAGTCCCTAGGTACCCAGGATACCATTTACTAGGGACTTAGAGGGGGTAGAAGTACCAATTGGAGGTTTGTTTTTAGGGAAGAGCACTGGCACAGGGGACCTGATTGGCAGGAACCCTGTGCACTACATCTGAAACTTTATCAAGACCAGGGAAAAAGTAGGGGGCCAACCATGCAAAAGAGGTACTTTCTCACAGGGACTGAAATGTCGACTTATTATAACATCTAAGAAGATCTACTTCGGCAAGAACAATCACCAATGGTATTTGCCTCCTTCAAATAGCCTTTTTAGTGTTTTTGTTAATGTGTAATACCCTTTTTCTGTTTCTTTGTTTCACGATTGTCTTTATGTATTAATGTAAATATTATTCTTTGTATGAATAATTGTTTATTCAAAGGTCGATGGGCAGGGTTTCTTAAGATGTTTATATACATAAATGTGTATTTATGATATGTTAAAAAAATAACTTTTGCAATAATAGCATTATTGTGTGAACAGTCTCTCTATATCATTCATTATCCAAACAGATTATATGTGTAAGGCAAGAATTTATTTGGTATATAGTTACGTGTTGCTCAAGGCGCATCTTTTATATTTTGATATGCTTGTATACCCACCCCCTTGTGCTAGTTAAAGGGTACTGCTTATTTTGCTAATGTGACTGCCTATGACCAGGCCATGACAGGGCTAATGCTTGGGGGCAACTGTACTATTGTTCTGAAATGCAGGTCTTTCTACATGTACACCAGTGAGGAGACTGCCTACTGGCTCTCATTGTAGTCATTCATCACTGACTCTGCCCCACCAAGGTGCCCCGCTGTCTGTGAAGCAGTGCTTGAATAAATGAGGGGTGTGGTGACCCAGTTTGTGAAGCCTGTATTTATGTAGCCCAGTGCCTCAAAGCTAAAGGCACACAAGGGGTCTGCTGTCCATCTCCTATATGTCACCCTGTACAGCTATCTCCTCTCCTCCCTTTTCTTGTTGAAGCTACTGTAAAACGAATTTTATGTGTTTGGTTTCTATTCACAAACCATCAATGGAGCAGTAAGGTCCACTTATCCCGAATCAAAGCCAGTTACAGTGAGATGAAAAACATGAGCAAAGGACTGTGGCCAATATCCTGGCTAATGCAACACACACACAGAGGAGATAGGTTGCCTACCCTTTCCACTTCCTGTGTCCTGATGTGCCCAGTAAGCAGTAGTTCAGCAAGACCTCCAGACAAAGGAGGAGGTTTTCTGGCTCCAAAACAGACATACAGTAGGCATTATGCAATGCCTACCATCCCCATAGAAACCAGACTGACAAGCCATCTTTGGAAGCTGGTTGGCGTGGAACTACAGTGCAACTAAAGGGACAGTTATAGGCGTGCTCCAAATGTTTTGAACAACTTTGAATCAGAGTGGCCAGCTGGCTTGGGTTGACACTGTTTCTAAATACACTATGGACAGTTGAGTCCATTCAGAATGCACCATCTGACTTGACTTGAGGAAGCTCTGTACATCCATTCAAAGAAAAGACTTCCCCAGAGGCAAGAAATCTTGACTACCTCCCCTGGAGATGAGCAAATAGACTCCTGGACTGAGGACTAGACTTACTGTGATGTAAAGGAAGAAGGAAGAAGTCTGCCTGGTTAGCCTAAAACCTGCTTTGATTAGAGCCTAGAACCTGCTTTGATTAAAGCCCAGAGCTCTAGCCCGGTTGCTGCACGCCCTGCTACAAGGAACATGATAGATAAGTGCTACCAATACAGGTGACCTGTTGGCGTTGGCAACCCTTTCCTAAGAATGCTGATATCAGAAAGGAGAGCTCTCACCCGCTCTCCCTGCTTCCCAGAAAGAAAACTATAACCTCATCATCCTCTAGAACATGTGAGCACAGAGAGTCAAGAAGCTGATGTGGGGACCACTGCAAGACAGGTTTACAAGTGGAGTCAAACCCAAAGTATGGTGGCCTCTCTACACTTCCTTCATCCTTTTCAGCCCCTGCCCTGGAGTGTAGCCTGCCTGTGGTAGGTACTGTGCCCTGGAACTTGCTGGCAGTACTGCAGCATAATGTCCGGGTGCCTGACTTTGTGAGCAGTGACAGTCCCACTGAAACCAAGCTGCTGCCCTACTTATTACAGCGTGATCTACAATGAAAGAATAGTTGAAAGGCCAAAATTCACTTAAATACGTATCTATTTTTTAACATTCCCTATGTGACATCTTTACAAACAATTCAATTAATCAATCAATCAGGGAAATTATTATAAGCGCACTACTCACCCGCGAGGGTCTCAAGGAGCGGGGGGGAGGGTAAAGGGTCAGCAGGTCCGTTTCATTCGAAAAGCCAGGTCTTCAGAGCCTTCCTAAAGGTGTTCAGGAAGGGGCACGTTCCAGGTCTTTGCCGTGAGGTAGTAGAAGGATCTTCCCCCTACTCTGGCTCTGCAAATGCGTGGGGTTTTGGTCGAGGAGGAGGTTGATGGATCGAAGGTTTTGTTTGGGTACGTGAAGGGTGATTCTGTCGTTGAGGTATTGGGGTCTGGTGTTGTGTCATTCAGAAACAGACACTTAAATTGCACAATCGTTGAAAGGGTATGTTTTCTGGTCAAACAGTGTTACGGACCAATAAGTCAATCGGTGCTTTTAGGAGAATATTGGTTTGCCTCTATCAGATCCCCCTTCATCAGGATGTTATGGGCTTTGTCATAGCACAAATCAAAGTCTATATCAACTTTCCACCATCGGTCCATCAGGTGGGAAACTGCGCATCTGTATAAATCAATCAGGCAATCATAACATTTGTAACTCACCCACTACCTCAAAAACTTTTGGTGCAGGTCATCGAAGCACCAAAAACTGTTAGATCTTGAGAGCATTCTGAAAAGTGAAGAGATTGGGGATTGCTTTTAGTTTTCAAGGAAGCAAATTCAAAAATTTTGGACATGCACCGAAAATGTTCTTCCACTTATGCTTTTGCTTTTTTACCTGGATGTAACTATGTCAGCTCCTTGGTATAAACCTCAACTTTTTGAGGGCACAATTGGGGATCATTCTCTTGTCCAAATAACTGTGGGAGAAATTGTAAGGTTTTAAATACGAGACTCAGGCATCGCAACTTGAATCTAATTTGGTTTAAAACAGGAAACTATTGAATGGCACATCTAGCCTGAGTAACCTGTTTTTTCTCTACTCCTGTGGTCCAACGGATGGCAGCATTTTAAACAGATTGTAGAGTGCATCTCAAAGTATTGTAATCCTGCACAAGGGCTGTTCCAGCATTCTGTCTACGACTTGACAGCAGCTTCTTCAGACAAACATTTGTCAGATGGAGATAAGAGAGGAAGTCTGAAGGTATTCAAGTAATGGGAATGGCCCTCTATCACGTGGTCCCTCTGTGATGCAAGAGATATTTGCAAAAAGAATAGATGTAACACTCCTTAGCAGCCAGGCTAGCTTGAATCTGGTGGCGTAGCGAGCATGGGACCCACGTCTGAGTATATACCCTTCCTACTTAGGGGGACAAATGCAAAAATAACAGATGACAGACGGAATGCTGAATTAATCAAACATTCACCCACAGTCAGAGATCTGGGTTAAATCCATCTTTTTTTCACACCACGCCATTCCAGTTTAGACCCAGCCATATACAAATATGTCTTGACCCTGCTCCCCATGGAAACAGTCCAACCCGAACTGCCAGGCCAGGTTCTCCCTAGACCAGAAACACACATCTGAATTTCAATATCAATATATACTTCCAGTTTTTGGGTCGAGCCTAGCAGCGTGCATGCACTGCTCAGCAAGGCATGCTGTAGCTGGTTGGGGTGCTTAGACCACGCCCACCACTTTCCATTTGTTCCTTCTTGTGCCTTTCTGAATTCCTTTCTTGGTAAAACGTTGCTCTTTGGCCTGCCTTTGGGTGTGTTTTTAACTTTGTGGCGACTGCCCCTGTTACATGTCCCCTTACACCCTGATGTATTTTTTGTTTGTTTGGTGCACTTCTTTTTTCACTGAATTGGTCCCGTGTCGCAGGACAGCAGGAATGGGAGGTGTGAGGGGGACCATGGGGCAGCTTTGCCAGCACACACCGGACGACCTCAGGCTCGCTGCTCTCTTTAGGAAAGCTAGAAACGTCTTCAGGAAGTTTGGCCTGTCGCACACCGGTCTCCCCCCTCTGGTACAGAGAAGACTGGCAGTCTTGTGCTAATCTGCACATTTGCTAGTTTAACATATAGCCTAATATAGTGCACAACATTTATTAGTATAGGAACAATGTAGTGGTATAAAACAACAGGAAAGGTAAACCATGCGTGTTTGTCAGGTAAGCTTGCTTCCTTTACCTCAGGGCGATGCCGTCGACGTCATCAACTAGCACTCTCGCACACAGGACCACAAACTCTGTAAAGCCAAAGTGGCAATTCACGGCGACTGAGTCACGAGCGGCAGCCAACTTAGGTACAGGCAGGAACGTGGCTGCTTGACCCGTCCCTCACCCACTCTCTCATCACTGCTCGCCCCCCTCCTTGCTTGCCAACTCCATCCATCATTGCTTGCCCGGCTAGCCCCCCCAATTGCTGCTTGTTTAATAAGTTGACTGGTAGGTTTACTTTTGATATAAAACTGTCAACACGACTTGGGTTACTTTTTTGTTACTGTCTCTTTGTATTAATCTCCTTGCCTACATATGCCTGCTTTCAGTTGTTTTCATATGTGCATATGAATTTGTGTATGTGTGTCCTTGTGTGCATGTGTGTAAATGTATTCACTGTGTGTGGTAGTAATTTTATCGAAGTAACTTTCCTGTGCATGCCTGTCAGCTTGCGTGCACATGTGCACAACCTTTCCTTTGTAAATGAGGCTATTTCTCTGTGTGACTGCTTGTGTCAGAGTGACTGCAAAACTGAGAGACAGGGTGCCTCTGTGTCTCCTCCTATTAATGATACATGTATCTGTGTATTTCCATGCCACTTTCTGCCAACATGTGCTTGCCGTGAGAGTATGAGGCAACTAAAGAGCAGTCACAAACTACTCTTTGTGATGACATGGACTGTCTGCCCACACACAGGTCATTGCGCATGGCCACTTTTGACCGCCTAGGCTATTCTCTTTCATTAATGTGTTACAGAACCACCAGTACCCTAATTAATGAGTTCTGCACTTCGTTACTTTTTAACTTTTTTTTTTTTTGTTTAAAGTATGTTTTTATTTTATATGCACAAAGTATAACAGAGGTCCAAATTGACACAGCGTTAAGCCTACAACCCATTTAGGGCCGGCCGCGTTTCATCCAGTGCTCTCCAGGATTATATAAAGGCATCATCAGGATGGCACAAAATAAAGTGGTTGAGAGATGTTAAAGCTTTACTTATTGCTCTTGGACTAAGTGAAGCATGGGACAATAGATCATCTCCACCAAAGGCAACTCTAAAGTCTCTATACTGGAATTGGGTTATGTCCCGAACATATGCTGATCAGTCCCTGGGAAAATTAACGGAGGACTTCCTGAAGTTCAAGGACTTACCCATTCGGGAACTGTATCTGGACATTATTGAAAAACCGTTCGATAGAGCACTCTATTTTAAGTTTAGAGTTGGGACTCTCCCACTAAGAGCATTTACAGCACGGTGGAAAATCCCGGCACAGACAACTGCCTTTTGCCCTTTTTGTACAACTTGCACCGAGACCCTAGCGCATTTCTTGTTCCAATGCCCGGAATATGTAAAACCCAGGAAAAAGTGGCTCAAAGCATTGTGTCGGCTTTTAGGCACTAGGTCACACATTGAGGCCCTGCGTATCCTAACGTCAGATTCACGCCCACTTTATGTCTGTGGTTTATCTAAATTTTTATCATGGGCCTGGTATTTACGTAGCAAAAGGCTTAAAATTAATGTTTAATTCCTTTTTATTGTTAAATTGCTAATTGCTTTTAACTTGTACAGAATGTATTTATTTCTTTGTTGAAAATTGATGAAATCTAGTGATTCTTGTAAATGTTTTTAAAAAATGGAAAATCTTTTTATATTCAGCTTTTATGATATGTTTTTATCGAAATAAAGCCTTTTTGACTTGATAAAGGCATTAAGAGACAGTTGAAAACACAGCTTGATGGGCCGGCCGCGTGACATTGCATATATAACAATATGAGAGTGATGTGCGAAATTGCAGGACCTTATTGGTGCACCAACAAGAACAGTGAGAACACGCGTATGAGGCCCATCAAAAGTAGATAATAGTGAAGGAGCAGAAACGAGTCAGAAGAAGAGGGGAGAAAAGAAAAAAGGAAATACACAGCAAGAAAAGCGGCTAGGTAGGTGGATGGGTATATGCGCGCCGGGGTGCATGGTATTGAAAGCGCATATCTTGAGGCTTGCCGTGGGAAGCGTCGCCCAGGGCTGGTATGATTTCGCAAGGAGCCTATTGGGGTCCGACGGGAGTATGGCATCTTCAAAAAGTCGTAACGCTCTAAGCTTGGAGGGTAGATAACGCGCATGTTCTATTTTGCAGAGATATTGGACTAAGGGTCGCCAAACAGCAGTAAAGCTGGTGTCGCGTGACTGCAATCGCGCTGTAAAAAGTTCCATGGTTATTACATGTCATAAGCGCGTGAACGAAGCAGTTATTGGGGGAGGTTCCATTTTTTCCCAGTACAGCGCTGTAAGTTGTTTAGCAACCCCAAGCATATGAAGTGCTATAGTCCAATCGCTGCGGGTAAGTGCCTTTAGGTTAGTGGGTTTAAGGCCCAAAAGGATTGTGGTTGCAGACTCAGGCAGGGGAAAGCCCAATACCTCTTTGATATGGCTAAGGACTTCCTTCCAGAGCAGGGTCAAGAGCGGATGAAATCCCCAGAAGCATTCGAACACCTCCAGCACAAGGGGGACACGGCAGGGAACATTTTGTGCAGTCGAGTAGGCGTATAATACCATTGCGTCATAATTTTATATGCATTGTCCCTTTGCGGTATGCTGAGATAGACCCTAGGAATATCCCACCAAAGGCGACGGTGTGATTTTCGTGGTTGATGTTGATTGCCATTGGCGCTGATACGTGTGTGCAGTAAGCATTGGAGGGTGCTGTAGAATCTGGTAGGTCCGAGAAATAAGGCCTTTCGATTCATCAAAGGAGCGGATCAGCCATTCAAAGGGGGTGAATGGTCTGACAGCGGCCTGTTGTATCTCAGATGAGGACACCCAATGCCGCAGCTGCGCATATTGTAGCCTCGCCTTCGGTGGAAGACAAAAGTCCTCCCTGCACAGGGCAAATGTCTTAAGTGCTCCCCCCCCTACAGGTCCCCGATCACTCTGCAACCCCCTGTAGCCAATTGGCGAATGTGTGTGAATGGAAGGCCGGAGGGAATAGTGGGTTACCTGCAATGGGGGCATGAGGGGAGGGGAAGGTCGTTAGCCCCTTGAGCACGGCTACCTTGTCCCATATGTCCAGAACCGTTTTAGTAGGTACTGCAATATAGGCACTGCGTGAGCGCGCCATACGATGGTGCCACGCAAGGTCGCAGATGCAGCGTCCAGTTACCGTCCTGTCCATATGGAACCAGACCTTTTCGCTTTCAACGGCTATCCACTCCGAGACAAAGCAGAGATGCGAGGCCCAATAATAATCCAGAAGATTAGGGCATGCTAGTTCCCCTCTGTCTCGCGGCGACATGAGGGTCTTGTGAGAGAATCGTGGCCTACGTCCTCCCCAGATAAAGCGAGTGAGGTCTCGCTGGAGGCCCTGTATTTGGTGCTGCGGGATAGAGGTGAGAAGACATTAAAATAAGTATAAGATTTTAGGGAGTATCGACATTTTCACGGCGTTAAGCCTACCCAACCAAGATATAGTTAGGGATTTCCATCCCCGTAAGTCTTCCAGAACGGTTCTCCTGCATTCTCGCCAATTTACCTGGGTCCATGTGCCCAAGGAGGGAGTCAATTGAAGTCCTAAGTACCTAATATGCTCCGTGGCCCATTGATAAGGGGCGAGCGTTTTCAAGACTGGTATCTCCTCCTTCGGGATCGTAAGGTTCAAGGCCCAAGACTTGCCATGATTAATTTTAAGGCCTGAAGTCTGCTCAAAGGACTGTAACAGATTGTGAAGCGCCGGGAGGGATGTATGTGGACGCAATATGGTGAGGATAAGATCGTCCGCGAAGAGCGCTACCTTGTTCTGCCTGCCTCCAAGAGAGATACCATGTATGTCCGTATTTTGCCTGATCATCTCTGCTAATGGCTCTACCACCAGGGCAAACAACAAAGGTGACAAGGGGCAACCTTGCCGCGTACCTCAATGTATGGTGAAGGGGTCTATAAGTTGTCCATTAACCCGAACCATAGCTTGCGGGGATATATAAGGGGCCATGATCATAGAGATCATGTTTCGGCCCAGTCCGATCTTGTGTAGCACCGCGCAAAGAAAACCCCAGTCCACCCGATCAAACGCCTTCTCCGCGTCAAGCGAGAGAAGGCAGGCCGGTATATTCCAGTGCTGTGTTTTCCCCACCAGATGCGCGATTCTACGCACGTTGTCCGCTCTCTGTCTATTGCGGATGAAGCCAACTTGATCCGGCTCCACAAGGCCAGGCATGTGGGGATCCAAGCGTCTGGCTAGCATTTTAGTGTAGAGCTTGAGGTCTGTGTTCAGCAAAGCGAGTGGACGATACGAGGCACACATCTTGGGATCTTTTCCCGAGCTTGGGGATAAGAGCTATTTCAGCCATACCCATGGAGGGCGTTGGCCCTTCCGTGTCCGAAAAGGAATTGTAGAGACGCAGGAGGTGGGGCTGGAGTTGTGGTAGGAACATACGGTAGAAGACCAATGGCAGGCCATCTTGTCCTGGAGTCTTCCCCAGAGGGAGATCTTTCAGCGCAGCCATCAACTCCTCCGCCGTGAGGGGAACTTCTATTTGTTTGGTATGATGTAGGTGAATTGGAGTCCAGGGGCAATGATTCAAAATAGCATCAATATGAGCTTGGGAGGGCGTTTCTGCCGCATAAAGGGCTGCATAATAGGCCCTAAAGGCCTCGCATTTAGCTCGCTCCGTGACAGCCCTGTTTCCATCCGGCGATTGGAGATTTGCTATGTGAGCCTTCGCTGCATGTGCCCTCAAGCGTTTTGCCAACAATCTGCCCACCTTGTTCCCCCCCTCAAAATATCTTTGTTTTAGGGCTAGCAGGGAGCGCTCAGATTTATTGGTGCGCAGGGCTCAGAGCTGACACCGGAGGTTAGCAAGTCGCCGCCGACCCGCAAGCAAGGAATGGCCCTGATCTTGCCTCTCCAGCTCCTTAATATCCTTGGAAAGGCTATCTTCCATATGGCGGGCTTCCCGCGCCCGCGCGATCGATAAAGATGTAATGTGGCCGCGGATTGTAGCCTTGAAGGCATCCCACACCACAGAGAAGGGAGTCTCAGGAAGGTCATTGCTCACGAAATAAAAGTCAACAGCGGCCCGTATGCTCTACACGTCAGCCGGATCTCGCAAGACATGCAGCGGCAAGCGCCACCGTGGGGGACGGGTGGGACAAGCGGCCAAGTCTTGCAAGAGAAGCTCCACATGGGCATGGTCAGATAGCGATATGTCAGACATAGACGCCCCCAACGTGTCGCGCATGATATCGTGCGAAATAAAAAGATAGTCAATACGCGAGTACGAACGGTGAACATGAGAGTAGAACGAATAATCCCTCACCTCCGGAGAGTGATATCGCCATACATCCAGCAGGCCAAGGTCTGTTATCTGTTTTCGGAGTGCGGAGGACATGGCCCCTGTCCCATTGGAATAAGCTGCACTAAGGTCCATCGCAGGTCCATTGCACAAGATAGCCACTACAGCCGTTGGAGGGTATAGCTTGGGTGCGCCATGCAGGGGGCATCTACTTGCAGCAGGTGGGTCTCTTGCAAAAAAAGAATGTCTGGGCTATGCAGTCGTAGGTAGTGCCACACCTGTTGCCGCTTATTTGGAGAGTTCAGCCCCTTGACATTAAGTGTTAGTACCTTCAAAGGGCCGGGAAGAGCCCTACATAAAACGGATCCCAAGTTAGTCCATCAAGCCACCGCAGCAAGCATATCAGGGGGATGGAAGGGAGATACAAGAGTAGGCCTTCCCTGGCAGCAAGCGCGCGTCGTGGCCTAGGGGTCATCCGTCCGCCATACCTACGTGTAACCATCTTTGGCCAACCGGGCCACATTGTCCTGTTCCAGTCGGGGGCAAGCCTACACCCTAGGGTTCGGATAAGCCCAGAGACGTCACTCTCTCAGGAACAGAAGGGGGTGGGTCGTACGCTGCTTTCTAGATGTTCCAGGTAGAGCGCTCCGGCGCCAGCCACATTGCGAAACAGGAGTTGGGGAGGATATGAGCCGTTGATCAAGGGAGTGGAGAGTCCGGACCTGACTCCGACTTGTCCCCTTTCCAAGGACCGAATGTTCTCTATAATGTCCTGTTTAGCCTGCAAGGACGCCTGTTCAGTGAAGGGTGGTGAGCCTCTGTGCCGGTGTACGGTCGACCAGGTCGGCTTGGCAGGGACCCTTGCAGAGGGCGAAGGGCGAGTGGGGCTGGTGGGCTGTGAGGAAGGAAGCCGGAGCAATTGAACCGCATCTCTGTAGGACCGTATCACCCTGCGTTTGGACTCCCATGTAAAAATAAGGGCGAATGGGTGACCCCACTGGTAGGAGATGTTCATGCTCCGCAACTTGTCTGTCACCGGTTTAAAGTCACGGCGGCGGAGCAGGGTAGTTGGTGCCAGGTCCTGAAATATCTGGATCTTGTGCCCCTCGTACGTGAGATCCGGCTTAGCTCGCGCTGACCGAAGGATAGCTTCCTTTTCTATGAAAAAGTGGACCCTGGTTAAAATGTCCGGCAGGAGGCCCGGCCTGCCCGCAGGCCCTGAGACTCAGTGAGCCCGATCCAAAGCTGGCAGGGGGGCGTCATCTCCCCACACCTCGTATAGCAACTGCGCCACATAGGTCATAATGTCCTTCCCTTCCCTCCGAGAGGACCCCCCGGATTCGGAGATTGTTCCGGAGGCTTCGATTTTCCAGGTCCTCCTGCTTCAGTTGCAATTCTATGTGTTGGTCTTCCAGGACGGCTAAGCGCTGCCAAAGCTGCTCCTGGTCTTCTGTAAGGGCATCAACCATCTTTTCCAGCCAGTCTACGCGCTCGCCGAGGTCTGTGACTTCTTTCCTGAGTTCCCGAACACAGGAGTGCACTTCAGTACGCAGGGAGCCAATCTCAGACTTCAGCTCTGACATGAAGGAAGCCATAAAAGCCTGCGTCACCGGCGATGATTTCCCCCCAGCCTGTGGGGCCCCTTAGGCGGGGGGGACGAGCCCACCCTTGCCGCCACCGAGTTGTCCGTGGTGGTTGACCCTGAAATGCCTCTGTTCTTGTGCTGTGGCTGTGCAACAAGCTTCTAGTCCCCAAGGGTAGCAAGAGACCATCCACGGCGTCTGCAAATCACAGCTCTCAGTGGGTGCACCACCCCCCGCCTCAAGACCGCACAATCAGGGAAGGCTACCGGCGGAGCCCGCGCCAGAGTGTCGCAAGGGGGGATCGCAAGCAGGCAGGCCAAAGACAAGATCTCTACGGGGGCAAGCAGTCCACGCACCCCCGGGCGCTGTATGCTCTGTCCCGAGTCGTTGCAGTGCTCAGGGGCCACAAGAGGAGAGTACAGGGACCTAGGCCCGCAGGGGTAAAAGTGGTGCAGAAGAGTTGGTGCAGCGCCCCCATGTCACTAGTCCGCAAAGGTCCAGGTGGTGTCAGGGTCGGTCCGTTCGAAAGGGCGAGCGCGTCTATCCCAAGCCGGTCCCCCCGCAGGCCCCAGTAGTATGGCCGAGTGTCCAGTGGGCCGGTGCAGGCCTATAGGGCCGCGGGCCAGAACCCCTCAGCAGCAAGTCCAGAGTGAGGCCTAATGCACAGGCTGGGGTAGTTTAGGTAGGGTGCGTGATCACTGCGGGGGTCCACATTCAGGGGCAACGTGCCAGCACCACCACTCCACCTGCAGCAGGGCCCCAGCGCGCCAAGTCCAATGCGCCTCACAGCAGAGTCGGGCCGGGGCCCCTTTCTGCCCCAGCCCGCCGCCAGCCACACAGCAGCGCCACTCACCGTCGTCAGGTCCTGTCCTCAGGGGCCCGCCTCGGCGGCGGCCTTCTCCAGAAGTTCCCGGCCGCCACCAGACCCATGCCTGTCCTCAAAATGGCAGGCGGCTAGCGCAACAGAGAGGAGCCCCCGGCGAGGTCAGGATGCGCCGATGGCCGCCGCAGGCTGTCTCCGGCGTGTTCCAGCACCTCCGCCGCTGGGGCGCGGCATCAGGGGAGTCCAAGGGGGCCCAGGGGATAGCCGCCGGGCCGCAGGTGGGACTCAGATCTAGAGGCCACAAGATGGCGGCCGCGGCACCCAGAGTCCGGAGGCTGGTGCTAGGCCACGGTCCCACCGCCACCAGCGAGCCCCCGCTGTTGTCCGTTCGTCGGTGGAGGCTACTCACTTTCCGCAACCAGTGCGCCCCGAAAAGTGGCGCCGATTGAGCCCCAACTCTGCGATAATGGCTCAAAAAAGTGACGGCCGGCCGGAGATCCTTGACGTACGTCTCACGCCATTGACAGCGAGACCACGCCCCCACTTTTTAACACTTTTAATTACATTGCCTCATTTTACATCTGTTTCATTTGGACTAAAAAAGTATCGATATTCAGATTGAGTCAGTCATTTTCATGCACAAGATGTCCAGCACTGTACAAACGTGACAAGAAGTGTACGCAGGTTTCACGTTTACATAGATGCAAGAAACACACAGATTATCAGAGAATAAAGCTTACGTAGCGCTTCATGGCCAAGAGTCCCTCAAATTGCTTTGAAAACATGAGAAACCGGCCCACTTGCCCATAAAACCAGCCAAAAAACTGCGAAAACAAGCATTGGCAAAGCCAATAGTCTCACCTACGCGAGAGCTATTGACTTTGTCATTTTGTACAGCAACGCAGCTACTGTGCAACATGGTTAAAAGTTAGGAACAAATAGCTTTGTGCTGCATTATAGCACTATGAAACAAGCATTTGCAATGCAACAGGTCTCGCATTTACTGGAGTTGGAGCTATTGGCATAGTAAATCACAATGCCTTTTATTTATGTTTTGTTTTTTGAAACATAAATACAACGCATTGTCATTTACAATGCCAATAGCTTAAACTCTCGTAAATGCGAGACCTATTCTTGCATTGCAAATGCTGGATTTTATTGGACATGAAACATTTTGAGTGTAAGTTCCGACGTTCCCTAGGTACATCTATCTTGGATACATTTGTTGGACCTCGTTCAATCTTGCCCTATATATAACTCCTGAATGTTTGTGTCAGGCATTCATGTGGGGAATTGGAATGCATTTCTCTGAATGAAGTCAATATCTATAGTTGCATGCGCACCACCCATCCTGCCATGCATCACTTTAAGGACCTGAACAATATTGGTACGGAAAATATCTTATGACGGATACAAACAGGAACAAGCTGTAGCCCGGTAACTGACGAGGAGGGAGGGGGTAGTGAGAGCACACAGCAGGGGGTGGTGGCAGAGAGCGCCTCGCGGACAGCAAGCCTGTGTTTACAATCCCTAGAGGGGGTGGGGTCATGGCCTTCACAGACGCCTGCCAAAAGCTTTTTAAATGTTAGCTCGTCACTAACTCGCCCAATCAGTGCCAGCCGCTACTAGTCAGAAGGTGCATTATGCACCACATATGTGGAGATGCAGTCAGTACACCCCCTCTGTGGGGCCCCAAAGGGTGGCAATGAAGGTGCTGGGATCACCTAGGTATCCCCCACGAGTGGGTGGAGTCATACACTATGCAGTCCTATGGGGAGATCGCATCCCGTTCGCAAAAGCAGGTTGGTCCCTTTACATTGAAAGGCAGACCTGTGGTTTCAAAATATCACTTCGCGTTTCATTGCTGCGCAGTCGCCAGTACAGGATCGCGGTGGCGTAGTGAAGCGTGATGGGGCTCCCACAAAGTACATTGGGGGGGGCTCCACGCTCTGGACCCAGTCAGATACTCTCAGGCCGGGGCCCCACCGCCCGTGCACAGTGCCAGAGCTCAGTCCCTCCTCCCCCTGCAAACCAGGGGCAGTGCAGCAAATGAATGAAATATGTTCGTCAGGAATGGTCGCCACGCTCAGCCTCGCTCGGGTCTGTAGCGAAAACAAACCTTGGGCCTTGTGATTAACACTGCGCACTCGAAACGCAGGGATTACGAGGCGTGTACTGTGAACTTCAATGGCGCGTCTGGTCCCAACGGATTCCGTTGCTGCTCCACGCGCGCATACATGCATTCATGACGGTGAGGGCAAGCAGTGAGGCGTCTGCTCAGACTCCCTGCGGACCAGCAGTCCCCTCGCCTCATCTCCTCAGCATGCGGCAGTGACCCGCGCCTTGCCGCGAAGCTTGGTTAAGGTTTATGAGGAGAGAGGGTCTGCAAACGTTCACCCGCATTATATAGGTCCTAATATAGGCTGTTGCGCTTTTTCAAAGATCTTCCGCTTTTGACTGAAAAATAGCCGTACACACGATTTAGTCCATTGGGCAAAAGACACTTTTCTGTAATCTTTCTACGTCGATCTAGAGAAAAATGTCTGCGGTATGAGTTTTTTTCGCTTCGAGACATCGAAATAAAAAATCATGACATGAAATTTATGAAGCATATTTCATTGTTTGTTTTTAAAACATATGGTTCTCTAGAACGTATACTTTGCTGAAAACAGTGAAACATCCCTTCCTGCTGAAACGCCATGGAACTTAAAACTTAGCAAAAGTTATATCTCTAGAGAAAAGATCCGCACACATTTTCCAACCTAAACTCTGAGTTATGATGGTGGTGCTACAGGTCCCGATTGGGACTGGGGAGTTTCCTGTTTAAGGACTGCTGTTGAAGCACCCAATCAGCTCACAGCGCCTCAAATCTGCTGTTTGTTATCAGCTCCATCACCCACGGGCAGGTGTCAGATGCACAGTGAAACAAGAGCACACTGAAGCTGACGAGGAGGGAGTGGGAGGGGGGAGTGGAGGCGGGCGCAGTGGTGCGGGCCGCAGTTGTAAAAGGCAGGGAGAGGGTGAGATTGAGGAAGGGAAAGATAGGGATCAAAGGAAAAAACAAGGGGGTGGCAAATGGTGTGCACTTTGATGTCCTCAGTGGCCGCCGCGGCTCACTGAGGACATCAAAGCAAGTGATCAGGCAGTGCTTCTCAGGCTGCCAAATGGTGCACGCGCCCGGGGCACATGCACTGTATTTGGAGGCCTGAAAAGCCACTGTTTGCACTTCCAAAACTCGCTTACTATAAGTCTCGCCAGAGCAGCGCTAAAGCGCTGTCTCAGGCGAGACCTAAAAAGCGATATGATGTAGCTAGCATTGGCCGCATTATACCGCTTTTGTTTCTTTCAGCCATGCTGCACAGCAGCTGCAAAAAGAACAATTGATGGACAGAATTCTGCACAATGTCAAACATTAACACCAGTAGAGAGATCTAGGCCCAAGTCCATCGCTTTTTTGCTCACCATGCCTTTCCAGTTAAGACCCAGCCATATGCAAATCAGTCTTGACCCTATTCCCCATGGGAACAGTCCAGCCCGAACTGCCAGGCCAGGTCTTCCCTGGACGGGAAACAAGCATCCTGGGATCAGTTTCGGGGCATTACCCCTCATCAGCCAGGCTAGCTTGACTCCAGTGGCATGGAAAGCACGGGACCCACGTCTGGGCATACCCGTCCCACTTGGAGTGACAAATGCAAAAAGAACAATTGATGGACAGAATGCTGCACAATGTCAAACATTCACCCCAGTACAGAAATCTGGGCCTATATCCATCATGTTTTTGCTCCCAATGCCTTTGTGCAGCTGTACAACATGGCTAAAAGACTTAACAAAGCAAATAGCTCTCGCGTTGTCGAGACCTTTTGGCTTTGCCAATGAGTGTTTTATTTTAGGGGATGGTAAAAAAAGAATGTCAGAATAACGTAGGGTTTGAAAGATAGGCACGAATTGGTTCAGCCCTTGGTTACAAATAAGATCAGTTCTGCTTGATGTTATATAGTTGTCACACATCCATTTTCAGCAGTGATCAGAAAATTCTCTACCAAACTCATCTTCCCTCACACTCATTTCACATATACATGAGAATCGGTACAAGACTAAATGCAGACTTGAGCTCTCTGCTAAGGCTTGTTTGACATTTGTCAAAGACAATAGGTTTCGCCTATGCGGGTTCTATTGGCTTTGTCAATGTTTTTCACGTATTGCATAGCAGCGCAGGTTGCTGTGCAAAATGGGTTAAAGTAAAGGAAAAAAAGAGCTGTGATGCGGCCAGCAGTGCCCACCTCATACCAATTACAATTATTTTCTTTACTTTCAGCCATGTTGCACAGCAGCCCGAGCTGCTGTGCAACATGCTTAAAAAACATTGAGAAACCAATTGGTTTTGCCAATGCATGATTCTTTTATGACTTGCATTCTTATTAGTAACTTTGAGGTCAACAAGAAAACAAAGGTTTCCAGAAATGTAGATCTGTCAGAGGCCCTTCCCTCTCCAGAGCCTGGAATCTGATGTCTTGATTCCTTCATCTGTGGAACAGAGTTGGCCGATTAACATTGCAGCAGTGAACATTTGCCCCGAGCCCAGCAAAAAAATAATAATAATAAAACATTGGCAAAGCCAATACGTCTTGCCTAGGCAAAAGCTTTTGACTTTTATTAGTGTCTTTTAACCATGTAGTACAGCAGCGTGGCTGTGCAACATGGCTAAATGTAAAGTTTGGAAAAAAACACAATGCGGCAGCCAACATTTTTTCCCCCTAACTTTACTTTTAGCCATGCTGAACAGCAATGCTGCTGTACCACAAAGCCAAAAGATAATCAATAGCTTTCGAATAGGCGAGACCTGTTGGCTTTACCATTGCTTGTTATAAATTAGTATATAATCTGAATTAAAACAAAAAAATATTACAACATATAAGATCAATAATGTTCAGAAATGTAAAAAATTGTATTTAGGATCTAACGACGGGGGCTCCTCCGCAATGGCAGAGGAGCGCTGCCCCATTGCCTGGCTCAGAGCCAGCAAATGAAAACTAAAGAAATGTTCTAGCATCGTTTTATTTTTCATTTGCCAGCTTGTGCTGGGCGAGGCATGGAGAGGAGGAATGCTATGTGCACTCCCTAAGTGTGCATATGTGTTTGGCCAGCTGTCTCAGGCTTAGCAAAACACACATGCGCACTTAGGTTTCTCCAGCCCGGCTGCCTTGAAGAGCTGGGCTGGAGAAACCCACACAGACTTCCTGGTCTGAGCAGAGCGTCTTTCCAGCCCGCTTAGGCCAATCCCCGCACTGCTCTCCTATAATGAAAGCAGCACGGGGATTGCACAGGGAGTCCGTGACGCTGTCCAAGTACTCGCTGGGACCAGGAAGGCCGATGCGCGTCGCGGGAAGTGCTTATCTATTTAGAAGAAGAAAGAAAGAAGAAACTTTATTGCATGATTTGTTAAAACCCTTGCAAACACTACAAATAAAAATGTTCCAAATGATTATATGCACACCAAGCTTGTCCTGTGTGCACGCAAGAGCACCAAGACGGCCTGTTGCAGACTCACCAATTGTGACACTTTGTGAGCACACACACAGAATGAGAGTACAGCAATTACCGCACACATACACTGACCCTGTGCACTGACCTATACGCAGTAAGATGTACACGCGCGTACAAACATGGCACAAATTAACCTAATGTACACTATAATATGATGCTGTTCATGCATACACACACAACAGCACTGTGTACCTCTGTACAAACGTATATTAAATTAACCCCATGCATGAACATGTCTATCACAGTAAGATTTGTGAACTTATTTGACAAGCATTTAGTCACTTCGATGCGGGAGAGGAGGCGGAGTAGGAGTAATTTTTAAAGAGAAATGGAACTTCACCCCGATTGATATCGATAAAGCTGCGGATATAGAACTTATGGGGTTCTCATTAAAAGATCATAAAGGGGACTTGCTCACTGGTATGGTGTGTTATAGGCCCCTCTGGCCCAGTTAGTCCCCAACAACAGGCATTGATCGAAATCTTTAGTAATATGTTGCCCACTCATGCCAGACTGATCATTCTTGGGGATTTTAACTTATGGTCAAATGGGGACCCGGGTCCAGCTCTCAAGGACCTCCTTCAATCTTGCGAGAACATAGGCCTGCAACAAATGGTGATGGAATCGACGCATCAGGGAGGACACATACTAGATCTAATATATTCAGCGAAAAATGTTAGAGCAATGGAAAGTATTCTACCCCTATGCTGGACTGACCACTATCTTATAAAGTTTTCGGTATTAAACCCCAGAGCGACCAAACATACAGCCACTGTGGAAAACAACCGCCAGGGCAGGGTTTGGAACAAGCTTTTGAAAATAGCAAAAGAAAACCCTGTGCTCAAAGTTAAGCGTCCTTTTGATGGGGGCGTGGCCAACCGGGCAGCGAAATGGCCGCTCTGTGAGCGAGCTCCGCCGGCTGCACTAATTAATCCTTCGAGAAATCCTGCACCGCCCGCACTGGGAGTCCCGATCCACACTCTGGGAGACGCCGTGTAGCCCAGTGGAGCATCGACCGCAGCTGGATGCCTGGCTGAGACTGGGGGGCTGAGCTGTGCCCCTTGGCGTCCCGCGCGTGAAGATCCTGAGACGCGCGCCCGCTGCTGCGGCGGCTGCCGGGGACGGCTGGGAGCGGCCACTGGAGGCCGAGGCTGCGTGGGCCTGTGGCGAGCAGGGAAGCTGAGGCCCCCACACTGCAGGTCGCGGACGGAGTGAACAGCGAGTCGGGAGGTGCGGATCCACCCGGGGGCCCGGCCGTTGGTCTTCGGATGCTGCTCCTGGGGCTCCGTTGCTGATCCCGGCTGCCGCTGGTGAGGGGAGAGACGGCGCGAGAGGCGGGGACGCCATTTTGTGGCCACTGCAGGAGGCGGACTAGCGGCAATCTCTGGCTGTGGGCTGCTAGATCCGATCCCTGGCGACCCCGTGCCGCCGCACATACGCTGATGTGGAGCCCAGTGTCTGATTGAGGTGAGCTTGTGGGGGCGGCTGGTGCCGTGAAGGCAGGAAACACTCTGCAGCCCGAGGTCGAGGGTGCAGGGGGAGCCGTGCGGGGCTGGCCTGCCTCCTGGTACCACGGACTGTCCCTGCGCTGCGGAGCGATCGGGGTTGGACCTGCGTGGAGCCTGGTGGCTGTAACACCCAGGAGCTGACAGTCCAGGCTGGTGAAATTTGACGACGGCCCACAGCGGGTGAGCTGCCGGGGGGGCCCCGGGGCGCTGGTGCTTGTCGGGGGGCCTGCCCTGTGCGAAGAACCTATCTGGCCGGAGGTGATGAGGCGGCGATCCTAGCCCGGCCCTGCGAGCGTAGCCCTGGGAGAGCGGGCGGCCGGGATCCTGAAGAGGAGTTGAGTGGGCACATCTAGGGTGCGCGCCCGGCCTAACTATAACGGAGAGGCCCCATTGGCGGACTGGTAGCGGAAATCTGCTGGCCGACGGCTGCATGAAGAACTGTGCGCGCAGCGACCTGTGGTGGGAAATCTAAGGTGGCCCGACTGGCGGCCGTGACCGGCGATCTGCGGCGAGGCCTTGGGGTCCTGCCCTCCTGTCCCGCTCTGATAGTGCCTGTGGTATTGCCCGTGCCCCTGTGGGCCCGAGATCGGTGGAGCAATAGCCTTGAGTGAGAGTGCCTGAGTAGCGGTCGGGGCCGCTGACGCCGTCGTCTGGCCGCGAGGCTGCCTTGCTGATCCCGGCTGGTACTGCCCCATAGCCATGGGAGGGAAAAACGAGGCGAAGCAGTCCAGGCGCACGTTTGAGCATAAGCGTCAGGCTAAGCAGCAGGCGGCGGACCTGGAGGCGGCGGAGTCCTCCTTGCACGGGACAGAGCCGGAGGTAGACTACCGAGTGCTGATGCTGGAGGTCCGCTCAAGTCTCAAAAGCATCGATACCAAGCTAGACGCCATGGCCACCCAGTTGGACTCCGTCAAACAAAGGGTGGACTCGCACGAAACCAGATTGGACAGCCTGGAGAGTGGACACGCTGACTGCTGCGAGTTCAGACACGACACCAAAAAACAAATCACGGCCGTGGAAAAAGAACTGGACTTCCTCCGGGCCAAAACGGATGATTTAGAGGCGAGGTCCCGCAGATCCAACATCCGAATCACGGGCATACCAGAGACGACGAACATTGGCAAAATGGAAATGTATGTCTCAGAACTCCTCCATGAGCTCTTTGATCCGGCGCTCTCCCCGGTATTCACAGTGGAAAGGGCGCATAGATCGCTCGGCAAGAAGCCGCCGGTGGGGGCGGCGCCGCGTCCTATCCTGGCTAAGATCCTGAATTTCCAAGACAGGGACCTCATCTTACGCCTTGCTCGCGAAAAGGGGAAAATTGTACACAAAGGGAATAACATTTCCTTTTATCCGGACTTCACTCCCTTGGTACAGGCGGCCCGGAAGGAATTTTTACCGGCTAAGAAGCTGCTACTTCAGGCTGCCGTCCCGTATGCACTGTTATACCCAGCGAAACTGAGGGTGACACACGAGGGTACCACACACTACTTCACAGAGGCGAAGACAGCGCTGAAGTTCGCCAGACAGCTTGGGGGGGCTGCGTCCAGACGCAGGCCACCACAGGCGGAGGTGGACGAAGGGCACTTAAGTGACAACGATTGACCCTGGCGGGAGTGGGAGTTATGTATGATCCGTATGGGTTGTTCTACCTGGCGGGTGAGGTGCCAGCCCCGTTCCGTCCACGGTTGCTCATGGTTTACGGTTTTTAGTTGCTACGGGGATGAGCGGGGCCTACAAATGTTAAATGTGCTGCACTTGCTGAAATGCTCCTTCAGGGCAAGGTCTCCCAATTAGGTATAAGCTTGGATCTAAGTGGGGCGGGCTCCGCTGGTGTGAAGCGGTGTTTTCCATAGTGCAGCCACCCTGTGCAAACGGGGGAGTACGCTTGGTGCACCACGCCCCATGGGGTGCATCCCAATGTTGGTGAGTTTGAGTTGCAATCACGCTTCGCGTGATCCATGGGGGGATTTGTCACAACCTGATTGGGGGGTTGGTGAGGGTGGGGGGCGGGGGGTGAAGGAGGGTTGGTTTGAGTTATGTTGGTTCTGGTACGATGGATGTGTATGTTCGCAGATCACCATGGTGCCCTGGTTGAGCACTAGGAGAGAGACGCAGTATGTAGACGGAGATGGAGGAGACTTAACGCAAAATGGCTAGAGTGATAGCAGGCGTTAGGATATTAACGTGGAACATTAGAGGACTCGGGGACTATAAAAAAGCTCGGCTCATGCAAGGGTACCTCTCCCGACACAAGATAGACATCTGCTTCCTGCAAGAGACACATGTGCAATCCACCCCCTCACCTAGACTGCAGCGCTCGCGCTGGGCATGGGTACATTCCACCGCTTATTCTAATTATGCTAGAGGGGTGGCAATCCTCATAAGAGCCGGGCTGGACTGGAAGGAACACCGCACCCACTTGGACACAGAGGGGCGCTACGTTATTACCCACGGTGTATTGCAGGGGAGGGAGATAGTGCTGGCGGCGGTGTACGGACCCAATGTAGATGACCCTGACTTCTTCCGGGATCTATGGGCACGGATTATGCTAATGGACTGCTCCACGATTATCCTGGGAGGGGATTTTAATGTACCACTGGTGGATGCGATGGACCGTAGGGGTGCGGGAGGTCCCACACACACCAGAGCGAGGCAGGCAGTCTTTGACATCATGGACGAGGGGTTGCTGTCAGATATATGGAGAGTCAGACATCCGGCAGATATGGTGGGGACATGTATTACGAGCCAACACGCGGCCTGGTCCCGGCTGGACTACTGGCTGGTCTCGCCGGATGTGGCATCCTGGGCGGAAGAGGTGGATATTCAGGCCCGGTCACTTTCTGATCACGCTCCGTGCCTGTTGGTGGTGAGGATGCCTGATGCCCCTGCTCGCGCGTTCTCCTGGAGGCTGCCCCCGTACGTGTTTACCGACTCTGTCTTTACGGAGGAAATTAGAGAGGATATTGTGCGCTATTTCGACATAAACGCGGGTACAGTAGATACGGAGGCGGCCCTTTGGGACGCATTCAAGGCGGTGATCCGGGGCCAGTGCATCTCTAGGAGGGCGGGGGTCCTCGGGGCAATACGCGGCACACTGAGCAGGTTGGAGGGAGAGTTGCGGGACTTAGATGTAGGTTTCTGCGGCGACCCGTCGCCTGCACTGGCGGTTCGGATGAAAGCCAAGCTGTTCGAGTTCGGCGAGGAGGCGCAGCGCGAAGTGAAGTTCCTGGGAAAGCAGGCGGAGGCCCGTCGATATGGTGAAGGCGATAGGCCTAGCAGAACTTTGGCGAGGCTCACCTCCCCGCGTGCGCGGTCTGATTTCATACCGTCCATAAGGGACGGGTCAGGTGAACTACGGTTAGGACATGATGCAGTTCTGACTGCCTTCGCTCAGTTTTACTCGGCCCTCTATACGTCTAGGCAGACTACAGTCCCGGAATCCCTGGACGCTTTCCTAGACTCCATTGCCATTGTTTGGTTTAATGACCACCACCGTCGATATATGGATGTCCCGTTCACTGTTCGGGATGTCGCGCAGGTGATAAAGAGCATGCCGACGCACAAGGCTCCCGGCCCCGACGGGTTGACCACTAGTTTTTATAAGACCTATGTTGACGAACTGGCCCCTAGGCTCCTCTCGGTCTTCGCTGAGGCCCAGGAGACGGGCTCCCTGCCGGACTTGATGCGGGAGGCACTGATAATCACATTGCTAAAGCCGGACAAAGATAGCCAGTTGCTCGACTCGTACCGTCCACTATCCCTCATCAACGTAGACGTTAAAATCTACGCTAAACTGATTGCAGACAGGCTTCAGCCCCTATTGCCCATGGTGGCATTGCCCGATCAATCGGGATTCGTCCCCGGCCGCGCCACGTCGCACAATCTAAGAACGATATTCTCAGTACTGCACTACCTACACCCCTCCATCCGGGCGGCGGTCATTTTTCTTGACGCTACAAAGGCGTTTGATTCGCTGGAATGGCCCTACTCGTTTCGGATTCTAGGCAGAATGGGATTTAGCCCCCTCTTCATAAACTTAATACGGCCCCTATACGCAGCCCCCAGGGCGAGAGTGCGGGTGAACGGGCTGATATCCAAGCCATTTGGCATATCTCGCGGGACCAGGCAGGGGTGCCCCCTGTCCCCGCTGCTATTTGCCATTGCCATGGAGCCTCTGGCGGCTCGGGTCCCCCAGCACCACACTGCCCGGGGTATTGGCTTCAGCTCTCGCAGCCTGCTGATATCCTTGTATGCGGATGATGTAACGTTATATGTGGCTGACCCCGCCAAAAACTTGGATCCACTGCTGAGGGAGTTTGTCAGATTCGAGGGCCTGGCAGGAATAGCTATAAATTGGTCCAAGTCTGTTGCGTTCCCTCTGACGGACGCCACCCCGGAGGTGACTTCGGATTATCCCTTGCGCTGGGAAACGGACTCGGTCAAATACCTGGGGGTCTGGATTAGTCGCAACCTGATCTGTGGACACTGAACTATGGGAGAGCGGTGGACTGGCTGGAGGGGAAAATCGAGATATGGAACAAGCTCCCCCTATCTTTAGTTGCGAGGATAGCCCTAGCAAAGATGGTAGTCCTCCCGAAGTTCCTATATCTCTTTGTAAATCTGCCGTTGCCCTTGACTGCGCAGTTCCACGCTCGGGTGCGGTCACTGCTGTTGACGCTGGTCTGGGCCGGAGGCCAGGCGAGATCGTCCTGGGCGCTGCTCACCCTCCCGTTGAGACAGGGTGGACTGGGGGCCCCAGACATGGCGCTGTACGCGCTATGTGCGCAAGCACAATTCCTACACTTCTGGGTTTTCCCCGCCCCCTACCAGCCGCATGTGGCGGTGGAGAGGGCAGTGGCGGCTCCATTGCCCCTTAGCGTGGCATTATACGTGAGGGTGCCCCGCCCGTCAGGAGACATTGACACGGTGGCCTTGCTCCGCTGGTCGTGGCGTGAGCTGCAGAGGAGGGCACGTCTCCCTCTCCTGTATGCGCCGGCTGTGCCCCTGAGGGGCAATCCACTGATTCCCTGCCTGCAGGACAGGGGGGGAGATGTAGTGATTAGAGGAAAAGTTCTGCGCACTTTCGCGGACATTTACCCCGACGGCACCTTTGGGGTTCCTGTAGAGGGGGAAACTGAAACACCGGAGACTTTTGCGGATATGTTCGCACTCCATAAGCTTAAAGAATCCTGTAAGGCGTTATGGCCTCTGTTCCCGGATGAGCCCCCGCATTTTCAGGCGCTGCAAAACTTACCGTCGAGGGCTTCCCCCAAAAAACTTGTGTCCCGGTTATACAACTTTATGCAGGAGCAAGCTCCCATTATGGTGCCGCCCTCGCTGCATGCGTGGAACGCGGAATTAGAGTCCCCTCTTTCGGACGAACAGTGGACCTTTTGCTGTGGGCAATTGAAGGAATTGTTGCCTAACTATCGGTTGCGCCTCGTACATTTTAAGTTCCTACACAGATACTATCGTACACCTCGGTTGCTGCACCGTAAGGGCCTCAGGGAAGACGACACTTGTTGGAAGTGTGGGGCCGAAAATGCCACTTTTCTGCATGTGGCGTGGAGCTGTCCCCGCCTGGAGGAATACTGGTCGAGCATTTTTGAAGCTATTAACCAAATCCTCCATAGAGCCGACGCGCCGTCTCCACACCTGGGGCTACTAGGGTATGTCAAAAACACTCTACCAAAATCTAGGAAACTACATGCGCTGTTGCTCCTTTATGCTAAGCGACAGGTGGCGGTACGTTGGGGACGTAGATTCTTGCCTAAATTTGAGGACTGGGTGAAAGACGTGACGTATGGCAACACACAACTTGAATGCTATTGGGAAACAATGCCGGTCACTTCCCGACCTAGGGACATCTGGGAGCCCTTTTTGCAATGGGCCCGAGAGAGGGCGGACTCCCCACGAGCCACAGGTTCACTGTCTAGTGAAGTATCTGATGATATGGGGTAAGGTTGATCGGGGGTGTGGAGGAGTTCGCATGCGCCGCTGGGCTCTGGATGACACTATGAGTGGGGGTGGCTGGCCAGGTGAGGGGGAGGTGCAGCTGAGCCTCGATGTTTGTGGGGTGGAGCGCCAGGGCGGATAGATCCCCGGATCTGCGGGAGGCGGGGAGGAAGCCCACTTGGGTCCCGTTTCGCTGGGGTGAGTGTCTAAACTTGATTACTATAGCTGTGTGCTTCTCCGAATGTGCTGTTCCCTCTACAGGAGTCGTTCATCAATCGATAGTGCGAACTGTTTGGTTTTTAATGCCTTCCATCTGTACCATTGTTTGTTTTTGTTATGGTTTATAGGACGGTGAATTTGGGTGTTACAAAACATAAAAAAAAAAAAAAAAAAAATGAATGGTATATATATGCTGCGTTACAGTGGTTGATTGTATCAGAAATTGCCTGCTTTGCCATGGCTCTGCATATTTTTAACTGTAATGTTCTGAATTTGCTGACCTGAATAAACAAAATTGAAAAAAAAAAGCGTCCTTTTGATATAAACAAATCGGTGGACAAAAATTATCTAGAATTCTACAAACGGATTAAAAGCACCCTTGATCATATTGTCCCAATGAAAGAATTAAAAAACACACATAGACCGTCAGCACCGTGGTATAATGAGGAGCTAAAAAATCTAAAAACGGGCTGTAAACCAGCAGAAAGAAAGTGGAGGAAGCTCTACGTGGATGAGGATAAAATAGTCCTGAAAGCAGCCTTGAGCAAATATAAAATAGAGATCTCCAAAGCAAAAGCAGAGCACTATGCTAGCACTATTTTAAGTGCATTGAATAGTGACTGATCTCTCTAAACCGGACTGCCTAAAAAATTAGATCACCGCCACACAGGACCTATGTGATATTTTAGCTACATTCTTTGAGGAGAAAATTAATAAAATTATTGATGGTCTGGAAACAGACAACACAGACCAATCAGAAGGACATAGTCAGATTAAATTGGCTGAGATGCCTCAGAAGGAGGAGAAGTTGGATAAGGATAAGATAGAGACTCTGGAACACTTCGAGAATCTAACAGAGGATGGCTTTAATACGTTAGTTTCGAGTGTCTCCTCAGGATCCCCGCTGGAACCATTACCGCACCGGGTGTGGAAAGAACTAAAGGAGGAACTTTTTCCAAAACTCCAAAAGATCTGCTGCCAATCTTTGAGTAGCGTAGTAGTACCAGCATGTTGGAAACAGGCTATAGTTACACCACTATTGAAGAAAGCCACGTTAGACCCTGTGTGCCCTAATAACTATAGACCTATTTCCCTTTTACCTTATCTGTGAAAATAATAGAAAGTCTGGACCGTAAAACACTCTCTCAATTCCGAGAAACTAATCACAGGCTGAAAGATAAGCAATTTGGCTTCCGACCAGGACATGGAACAGAAACCGCTCTACTAACAGTCATGGATGAACTTAGAATGCAAGCAGAAGAAGGACAATCAGTTATACTGATCTTACTGGATATGTCTGCCGCATTCGATATGGTCAACCACAGAACCCTCATGAAAAGGCTTACTATAATTGGGGTAGGTGGCACGGTAATGAAGAGGCTTCAGTCATACTTGTCAGAGAGACAACAGGCCTTACCCCCCCTTCCAATCTAAGTTTGGAAATATTTAGCACGATGGCCCTCAGGGATCGGCAATTAGACCTATATTGTTCAATATCTATATGAGCCCACTGATTTCAATCATCATTAAGTCATACAAAGTTAACCTGGTGAACTATGCGGACGACACAAAACTTATCTTGTCACTGGAGGGGAATCAATCAATATCACTCAACAGCTTCCACAAGTGCATGCAAAAGACTGGAGGATGGCTTAAAGATAACTTCCTGCAGTTTAACGGTGACAAAACGGAGATCCTACGTTGTATGGCAAAGAAAGTTCCTCTTTCCCTCCCGACTAATTTCTGGCCTATCCGCACAGATAAGCCACTGATACCATCAAAGAGTGCGCAATCTGGGGGTCGTTTTTGACAACAAACTGAGGCTAGAAACCCAGGTGAATAAAACGGCTGGTTCTTGCTTTTCACTTATAAGAGCACTACAAAAAATACTTTCAATGCTACCTGTCTCAGCCAGAGCACAGTAGTAAGAGTAGTTTGGATCATTGTAATGCTCTCCTATTGGGTGCTCCAAATTTCCTGATTAAGAGACTCCAAAGAGTTCAGACAATAGCTTCAAAACTAGCATTAAAGAGACCACGCAGATCATCGGATTCCATGTCTTGAAGGGAGCTTCATTGGCTTTCGCTGACAGATGATACAGTTTAAATTGCTCTGTATTGAGTTTAAGGCACTGCATGGTCTTGGGCCCATACTGCTGCAAATAAAAATAAAAATGGTATGTCCCACCCAGAAGCCTTCGTTCGTCATCAGCCAACCTGGTAAGCAGGCCCAGATTTAGAACAACTAGATTTGGAGGAAGAGCTTTTAGAATTGAAGCAGCACGACTCTGGAATGAGCTCCCGTCTACTCTAAGACAGACAGAAGATCTATTACAGTTCAGAAAGAGGCTTAAAACATGGCTCTTTCCAAAGGAGTAATTCAGATCGCCTGATAACATATAGCAATTGACATCTATATAGGAATATGTATTAATTGCAGTACTTATGTAATACAGCGCCAGGATACCGTGGGGTGATGGTGCGCTTTATAAATAGCTATAACATAACAAATGACAGACCTAAGGATATGTCAGCACACAGACATACAGGAGGTAACGGAGAGCGTGCGCATGCTATAAAAATACCAGTGTTTGTACACAGTATTGTAAGTCTCTGTGCCCGCACTGCACAGTAAGGTGATCCAGGCACATAGTAAAACAAGCACTGGCAAAGCCAATAGGTTTAACTTTTGTGAGATCTGTTGGCTTTGTCAGTGTTTATTACGACATGTTGCATAGCAACACAAGATGAAATGCAGACAATGCCAATAAAGTATTTTTCGTTTCTACTTACTTTACTGAAGTGCCTGTTGTGGCAATGCTTCGACCTTCAAAGCTCTAAACACCTATTTTCAAAGCACTATCGGGATCCGTTTTTTAAGCTTTTTTTTTAATCTACTGTAGGTTTCACTGACAGCACATAGGCGAAACCTAAAAATGCCACTGAAGGCACTCCTGCTATGAAAATGACCAAACACCAGCCGAGAAGCATACAGTTTAACAAACAATATATGCACAGCTTAATTTGTAAAATAATAAGTGCCAGGGCCCTCATCAGGAGGCCACAGCAGCTTGCACCACCCATTGCCAATTACTCGGGTATTAGTCATTTGTAATGCATATGGAATTAATAAACAACTGTTTTTGTGCTCATCTCTAAATTAGGCAAAAAGCGCCATCACGCGGAAAGATGTCATAGGTGCTGGTACTGAGCAAGGGAAACCACAGGCTCAAATTAAGCATTGAATATATGTATTCCGAACCCAGGCCCGTATATTTCGGCATGAAAATTCCAGTTTGAATAATCAAAAACACAGTGGAATCTATCTTTGCATTATTTCTCGACACAAAGAAATGGTCTGGGTATAGTAACGACTTGACTGGCAGACCTCTAAATTTACATAATAATGAACTTTGGGACACAGAGCTCACATTTACCTACATAAATGCAATTAATATTGTTTTATCATACGTCGTTGCCCAACGCAAGCCTAATGGCAATCAACTGACTGACTTCTAATCACTAGCATGGAATTTAAATTAATTAACAGCAGAACTGAGAGCCTGCTTCCTCCTCTGGCCTTGTGATGAACAAGTTACTTACTTTCGGTAATGCTTTTTCTGGTGGATACAGTTTCTGCCTGAGGATTCCTCACCTTGTGAATATCCCCTGCGCCAGCAACATTCGGAAACTTTTGTAGCAGTCCACGCCGATGAGGTCGAAGACGACGTCACAGAGACACGGCTCCGCTCGCGACTTCGCTGACGTCACCGGCTCCATGTGATGACATCAGTCCTGTCCTTTTTTCCGTGCCTTCGAGACACGCGGACGGACTGACAGCAATATATACACAGTACACAAAGTACATAATATACAATGCAACACACACAGTGTGAAGAATAAATAGGAAGGCAAAAGAAATAACACAATGCCTTCGACAGTAACAAATACATTTTGAAACATCACCCTTAGATTTGTAGGTATACAAGGGTGGACAACGGGGAGGTGGGTGGGTCAGTGAGGAATCCACAGGCAGATACTGTATCCACCAGAAAAAGCGTTACCGAAGGTAAGTAACTTGTTCTTCAGATGGATACATCTGCCTGTGGATTCCTCACCTTGTGAAAAGATTACCACAGCAGTCCCACTCCTGGAGGAGGGTGTCCACCCTTCTATACCAGAAAGTCCTGAAGGACGGAACGAGCAAAATGTCCGTCCCTCCTCACCTCAGAATCCAAGCAGTAATGCTTTGCAAAAGTGTGAAGGGAGGCACAAGTTGCCGCCCTACAAATGTCCTCCACAGGAACACCTCTAGACAAAGCAGACGTGGAAGACTTAGCTCAAGTAGAATGAGCCCTTAAACCCTCTGGAGGTTCCTTACCGGCCAAAGAGTAGCATATCTTGATGCACAAGAGAATCCATCTGGAAAGGGTGCGCTTGTGTACCGCTCTGCCTTTCCTGCAGCCAACAAAGCCCACGAAGAGCTGGTCGTCCACTCGAAAGTCTTTAGTCCTATCAAGGTAGAAGCTCACCGCCCTCTTAGGGTCCAAGCGGTGAAGCCGCTCCTCCTCCTTGGAAGGGTGAGGGGGAGGATAGACGGTAGGAAGGGTAATGGATTGCCCCAGATGGAAAGGAGTTACCACCTTAGGCAGAAAAACAGCCCTGGTACCATTCTTTCAGCATGAATGGTCAAGAACAGGGTTTTGAACTCAGAGCTTGAAGCTCACTTACCCTCCTTGCCGAGGTGATCGCAATGAGAAAAACCGGTTTGAAAGAAAATAGTCTCAAGGGACACTTGTGTAAGAGCTCAAAGGGAGAACCCATCAGATAAGTTAAGACAAGATTGAAGTCCCTTTGAGGCACAATAAAAGGAGTAGGAGGAAACTTGTTTGTAAGACCCTTTAGAAATCGTAAAACAAGAGGCGATTTGAACAATGATGGTTGATCCGGCAAACAAAGAAATGCCGACAAGGCTGAAAGATATCCCTTTACAGTGGCTACAGCAAAACCTTGCTGAGCAAGAGAAAGGGCAAACTGAAAAATGTCAGACAAACGAGCCCTCAAAGGATCAATAGATTTCTCCCCACACCAGAGCACAACTTTAGACCACCTATAGGAATAGATAGATTTGGTGGAATGACGTCTGGCAGACAAAATTACATCTACCACAGCTGGCGGGAGAGAAAAAGAATTCAGGTTGCCCCGTTCAATCTCCAGGCATGAAGGTGTAAGCTCTGGAGGTGGGGGTGTAGAACCTGCCCCTCCGACTGCGAGAGGAGGTCTGCCCTGAGAGGGAGACGGAGCGGAGGGCACGAGGAGAGGTGGAGAAGATCTGAGTACCAAACCCTTCTTGGCCAATCCGGGGCAACCAATATTACTTGGGCCCGGTCTTGGTGAATCTTCCTCAGAACCAGAGGAATCAAGGGTATGGGAGGAAACGTGTAAAGAAGATGAGTGCCCCAACTCAACTGAAACACGTCCCCCAATGCTCCCTGCATCGGATACTGGAGACTGCAGAAAGACGGGCAGTGAGCGTTCTCGTGAGTGGCAAACAGGTCCACCCGAGGGGTTCCCCACATCCGGAAAACGTGACGAACCACCTCTGGATCAAGCCTCCACTCGTGGTCGGCGGAGAACTGCTGACTGAGATTGTCTGCACAAACGTTCAGAACCCCGTCCAAATGATTTGCCATCAGACAAATCTGCTGATCCTCAACCCAGGACCAGAGACGCAGAGCCTCTCTGCAGAGACAAAGCGACCCCACTCCTCCCTGCTTGTTGACATACCACATCGCGGTCGTGTTGTCCGTCAGGACTTGAACCGACTGACCGCGAAGGGAAGGGAGGAAGGCCTTGAGCGCCAAACGTATCGCCTGCAATTCCAGAAGGTTGATGTGAAGCAACCTTTCCTCTGGAGACCAAAGACCCTTGATCTTCAGATCCCCCAGATGCGCACCCCACCCTAAAGTGGAAGCATCCGTTACCACTGTGGCCACCGATGGAGGTAGATGGAAGGGCTTTCCTTGAGACAGATTGCCCTCCAAGCTCCACCAAGACAGATCCGCCGCAGCTTCTCTGGAGATCCTCACAGACTCCCTGAGATCTCCTTTGTGCTGATACCACTGCCTATGGGGGCACCACTGGAGCGCCCTCATGTGCCAGCGTGCATGGTTGACCAACAGAATGCAGGAAGCAAACAGACCGAGCAGGCGAAGGACCTTCAGGACTGGAACGACCGCTCCATTGTAAAACAAGGGAATAATTTCCTGTATGTCGAGAATCCTTTGTGGAGGTGGGAATGCCCGACACACAGTAGTGTCCAGTACCGCCCCTATGAACAGGTTGCGCTGAGTGGGCACCAGGTGAGATTTGGGCACGTTTATCGAAAAACCTAATTTGTACAACAGCTGAGTAGTAACCTGCAGATGATGAAGCATCTTCTCTGGCGACTCCGCTTTGATCAGCCAGTCGTCCAGATAGGGGAAAACTGAAATCGCCGACCTTCTGAGATGGGCTGCCACCACTGCCATCACCTTCGTGAAGACTCGAGGTGCAGTAGTAAGACCAAACGGAAGGACCGAAAACTGATAATGTTGCGACCCTACCGTAAACCGGAGATACTTCCTGTGCGACTTCAGGATGGGGATGTGGAAATACGCATCGTGCAAATCGATCGACACCATCCAGTCCTCCTGATGCAGCGCTTGAAGAACCTGCGCAAGGGTGAGCATCTTAAACTTCTCTTGCTTCAGAAAAAGATTCTAGATCCTGAGGTCCAATATTGGACGCAATCTGCCGTCCTTTTTCGGAATCAGGAAATACCAGGAGTAGCATCCCTGACCCCTTTCCCGCTCTGGAACCACCTCTATCGCAACTTTTTTTTAGTAATGTCAGGACTTCTTCCTGCAGGAGAAGAAGGTGGTCCTCCGAGCAAGCACCTTGGCAAGGAGGGTAGTTTGGAGGGAATTCCCGAAAGGGAAGGACGTACCCATTCTCTACAAGATCTAGAACCCAAAGATCTGTAGTAACCGATTCCCAATCTTGTAGAAAATGGGTAAGCCGGCCCCCCACAGGACCAGCATGATCCAGAATGGTGGATCTAGGGCTGCTTTGCAGTGGTGGGAGGGGCTGAGGAGGAGGAAGAGGAGGAGGAGGAGAGCTGTCGACCTCGAATGCGACCTCTGACTCTGTAGCTCTTATACAGAGTGTTCTGTTGCTGTTGTTGCTGCTGCTGCTGGGGCTGTCAGTATGAAGGAAAGGATGACCTTCCAAAGCCCCTGTATCTCCTGAACGAACCCCTAGGCTGAGTTTGAAGGTCCAAAGATTTAGCCGTGGCCTTACTCTCCTTAAATCTTTCAAGCGCAGCATCCGCTTTTTTGCCAAAAAGTCCACAGCCATCAAAAGGCAAGTCCAGGAGCGTTGCCTGCACATCAGGGGAGAACTCGGAAGACTTGAGCAACGCACTCCTCCTCATGGCAACAGAAGAACCCATGATCCTTGCGACCGAATCAGCTGTATCCAAGCCACTTTGGATTACCCAACGTGCAGCCGCTTGGGTATCTGACAGAACCTCATTAAAGTTCACTCTATCCTCTTCTGACAGTTTTGGGGCCAATTGCTTTGCTGAATCCACGAGAGCATGGATATACCGGCCCAAAAGACAGGTGGCATTAGTCGATTTTAAGGCCATACGGGCAGAAGAGAAGACCTTCTTAGCCGACTGGTCTAATTTCTTCGCATCCCTGTCACTTGGGGAAAAGCACCTGTAGATTTTCTGGAACAGGCAGCCTGAACCACCAGACTCTCCGGAGAAGGATGAGATGTTAAAAAGTCTGGGTCCCCTGGAGCTGCCCTATACCTCCTAGCAATAACCTTAGAAACTGCAGGAGCAGAGAAGGGCTTACGCCATTCTTCCATTACCGGTTCTATAATGGCGTCATTAAAAGGGAGCAAAGGCTCCGATGCAGAGGAAGGAGAGTGTAGAACCTCTGTCAGGATATTAGGCTTAAACTCTGCAGATGGCAACAGCAGATCTAGAAGTTCAGCCGTCTTCTTATTAACAGCGTGGTATGGAGCCACATCCTTTGAAGGAGCAGGAGGAGTAATCTCCCATTCAGGCGACAAATCCAGGCCACTATCCTCCTTCAATTCATCTAACACATCGTCCGACTCCATCAGCTCACCTTCTTCTACTTCTTCAGGCACCTCTGTTCCTCCAGTACCCTTTGGGCCTCCCTCCTAGATCTGATCCTCACAGCAGGAGTCGGCGACGCCGTGACCGAATAGGACGGAGCCGGCATCGAGCGCGGATCCAAAGGAACAGCCGGCGCTGAACGAGGTCGAGTCGGCGCCGGTGAAGAAGGAACCGGCGTCTATGTCCTCGGCGCCGGTAGATGCCAAGACGGTGTCGCCGGAAAAAATGGCATGAAGGGAGCCTGAGGATAAGCTTGGGGAACTCCCAAACTGAAGGCCATAGGACCCGAAGGTCCACCAGAGGGGTACAAGGCTCTGGAGAAGACCCCATACATAGCATCAAGATAATGCGTCGGATCTTGACCTGGGCCTGGAAACGATAGATATGGCTCAGGCTGAGGCATCACCGGACTCGGGCCGACCGGTGCCGACGGTGGAATCTGCGGAGCCGAAGGCTCACCCGGAGCTGGAAGCTCCTCAATCGGAACATGGAGCCGGCGCCGGAGAATGCTCCAGTGAAGCCACAGGTGACGACAGGCCAACAGGAGAATCAGGAACAGGCGAAGGAGATACAAAGTCCGTACGGCGTCGGGAGGGCGAGGTTGATCTCGGAGCCGTATCCCTAGCCGAGCGATGTCGAGATCCATGCCTCTTCTTTTTCTTGTGCTTCTTGGACTTAGAAGCATGTCCCGAAGTCGACTTCGACGCCGACCTCAACATCGATTTTCTCTGGCCTCTTTTCTCCTTTTTCATCCTGGCGATGAATAATTTGGCTTTCCTCTCCTTCAGAGCCTTTGAGCTCATCTTGCGACAGGAAGAATATCCATCTACATCGTGGTCCGATGAAAGACACCATACGCAGTCTTCATGCGGATCCGTAATTGACATGTACTTACCGCACTCTCGGCAAGGCTTAAAACCAGACTTCTTCATCGTCATTTTCAGCTGAAGACAAGAAGAGAGAGAGAGATACCAGCAGAAAACAAAGTATTAAATACAGCTACAGAGAGAGTCCCGAAACCGTTAGCGTCAACGGCGCGGGAAAAAAGGGAACGGACGTCATCACGCCGACTAGGTCTTCTTATGGAGCCAGTGACGTCAGCGGAGTCGCGAGCGGAGCCGTGTCTCTGTGACGTCGTCTTCGACCTCATCGGCGTGGACTGCTACAAAAGTTTCCGAATGTTGCTGGCGCAGGGGATATTCACAAGGTGAGGAATCCACTGGCAGATGTATCCATCAGAAGTATTATTACTGCCGTAACCCTTCAGAAACAGAAAAAGTAGTTTAAGGCATATTTACCCAAATATCGGAACAAAAAGTGAAACCAGGGGTGTAAGGTTACTTGATGATTGGTGGCGACACAAAAGGTTTGCTTAACAGACTCTGGTAATTATGTTTATGAAAGCTCATTACCTATGCAGCCATTAACGATCTTTGGGATTACCAAAATACACCGTAGGGCATGGCTCACTATTTACTGAGATCGTACTTCAGTTTTTCAAATGCAGCCAGCGTGCTTCTGATCTTCTGTTAAGATTTCCCATCAGAATTCACAGGTCCTCATATCGACATTTGTTGACATATATTACCTCTTGCTGGAAGACTTTGTTGCGATCAGCGGCATCTCCTACACCCCAACCCCCTGCCAGCAGCCTAAATACTGGAAAATAAAACGATAATAATCCCTTGTTTATTGAAGTTTTATTTTTGCTCTTGGAGCCGAGGCTTGGGGGCAGGGCCAGAGGGATGACAAGCATGACGGTTTGGCCGGTAGTCTCAGGCTGGCCAAACCGTAATGCGCACTGAAGCTCTTTCCAACCCGAGCTGTATTGCTGGGTTGGAGAGAGCAGGCACAGGCTCCCAGTCTAACTGGGAGCACAAATCGAGGGCGCTCAGGACAGTCCTGATGCTGCTTTCATGCTGCTGAAAGCTGCGTCAGGATTGGCCACAGTGGACTATGGGAGCATGTGCCTGCAGTGGAGAGGAGCCCGATGCAGCAGGTAAATGTTTTGTTGGTCTCGTCATCCATTTGCCTCACCCCTCGGTCCACCCAGCTATCGAGACAACAGCCGCTACAGGTTGCGATGACTAACTGAACCTAGCATGAAACAGGCATCATTCAGAGCTAAGCTTTGTTTTGAGAAACTAATTTCGAAAAGAAACAAATGCAGCTGCATCTTTTCATTTAAAAGGAAGTAAGTCTCCTCCTTGTACCATGTTTCTACAATAATTGGCGAGATTGAGAAAAAAAGCTGCCCTGAGCACAATGCTTTGTCAGCAACCCCAACCTTCACAAAAAACAAAAACAAAGCGAGAGGTTGTAGGAGGACAGGGATAACAACAAGGATGGGAGAGGAGGTGGGAGGAATGGAGAGAGGTACAAAGGGCATGCAAATACATGTACTCTTAAGGATTGCTAGATGAAAACTACAAAAAAAGTATCTCTACAAGCAGTGGCCATTGGAAGGACACTGGCCTGAGACACAGGAAACTGTACTTTATCCAAGCTCCATACACGGCCGTGTGATCTAATAACTGAAGAGAAACTCAAAGTAGCAGGAGGGCCTGACCAATGCAAAGCAAAGAATGAGAGCAACGTGGGTGCCAACTAATGGTAACTAACGGTAGGTATGGGACAGGCTGCAAGCCCGTTTTAAGCTTTATTTTATTTACAATAGCCTTTGCTGACAGCACATGCTTGCTGTAAGCGAAACATAAAAATAACGCCTTTGTGCACACTGTGAAACAAGGCCCCGCTTTTGAAGGGCCGATCCGATGGCATGGTTCCGGTTCTGGGCTCTCAGGCTTGGCTTAATGCTCATGTACTCCCCATCTGTGGCTCTCTGTGCTCCTCCCGATCTGTCTGTCAGTCCGTGCCATTACCCTGCGAGCTAACAACCTACCAGTGACATCACACTAGCATCTCTTAAAGGGGAGGAGAATCACAACAATAGAGATCCAGGGAAACCGAATAGTAAAACAGTCAGAAGGGAAGAGAATACCATAGCATCCCTTAAAGGAGAGTACATACATACCACCCTTCAACAAGAATAGGAGAAACTTATCTATTTTAAATAGAAGAATTACAGCACCATACACATAGGATGTAATCCTAATCCCCTTTAAATGGAAGGGGAGAGGATGTGGCATAACGGCCAGAGCTGCCAGCTGTGGAGCTAGGGAACCAGGTTCGAGTCTCGATGTTGGCTCAATATCCTGTGATTCTGGAAAATCACTTAATCTCGCTGTGCCTAAAAAAACAAACCAAAAAAACCAAATGTATCCTTATGTAATCTAACTGGTGCTCATGTAAAGCGCTCCAATACTTTCGGGCGATGTCAAGTGGATTTGGGTAAAACCACAGGGATTGGGAGGAGCAGGTAGGGGTGAAGGAGAGGGACTGCAGGCATCTGCACACTCTAAGAGTGCATGTAGAAAAAACAGCACCTAGGACAGTGGAAGGACATTAGCCACAGGAAGCAGTACTTGGTCCATGCTCCATTGCCTGGATGAAGAATCTGAAGGCCTGGAGGAGCCTCTGACCAATAGGAAGATCAGAAACAAAAATGACGTGGGAGCCAACCAATTGTAAGTAAAGGTAAGTAATGAGCGGGTTCGAAGCTCTTTTTAACATTTTTGGTCCATTACAAGAGATTACACAATCACAGCCCACGCGCTCTGCAGGCAAAACCTAAAAAGGATGCTAAGTATATGTTCAATAGGCAAAAGCAGAGGGGAGAGGAACCACACTGGGCGGCCGAGCATTCCGAGACACAAAGGGGCATAATGCAAAAAGCTGGGTCTGCTTTTTCAAGAAGTCAAATTTAATGTGTGGATGCCAGCGAATGCCACAGCAGTTAACATGCTCAGCAAGAAAAAATGTTCCACTTTATCAGATGCGGAAGAAAGCCCTAGAAATAACAAAACACAGCTGATTCCATTGTTTACAAATCTAAGAGCATTGTGCAAGAACTGCAAAAAGGCAGTCTCTGTCCCATGTACAGGCCTAGAGCTTGATTGGACCAGAAATACATTTACATGCTTTTATAATTTATAACTTATGATTTATTTCAAGGATGGTCGCTAAGACTGGCACGTTGGTGCTAGGTGTATAATTGGCCAAAATCATCCAGTCTAGACTTCTTTTTTTTCTGATTTTAACAAGTGTTATTACTCAACAGTCTAGGAGATCAAGGGCAATCCTTTTTTGTAGCAAGATGTTTAGCAAAGAACAAGTAAAGAGCAGTTATTTGGTCCAAATGTGTTAACATAAGGAAAATGCTACTTACCCAGTACGCATCTGTTCTTGGCATATAGAGCTGTAGAGTCATATGCTGTGCATAGATCGCCATCTAGTGTTGGGTCCGGGTGTTTGCACTTTGTAATTCTTCGAAGTAGTCTTTCTAGTCACAAGGTAGGTGACTCCTCCTTTCGGTGATAGTGCGCATGGTCATCAACTCCATTGTTAGATTGTTTTCCCGCAGAGGGTGATAATGGAGTTAGTAAGAGTAGTCAAAACAAGATGTCCATGAATGTATGCATCTAAGTAAGATGTTACTGCAACAGGTATAGGTTCCCGGGAGGGCGCATATGATTCTACAGCTCTATATGCCAAGAATAGATAAATATTGGGTAGGTAGCATTTTCCGTTCAAGGCATATGAGCTGTAGATCATATGCTGTGCATAGTCTATATAGCAGGTATCTCCCAAAGAGGTGGCTAACCTGTATCTGTTGCAGTGGTATGAAATAGTGTATGTAAAACTGCCTGGCCCACTCTAGCTTGTTGTCTTGCTAACACTTCTACACAATAGTGTTTTGTGAACGTGTGAGGTGTAGACCATGTTGCAGCTTTGCATATGTCATCAATGGGTACATTTCCTAAGAATGCCATAGAAGCCCCCAGTTTGATTGTAGAGTGCGCTCTAGGGGGGAACTGTTAGCGTTCGTTTTGCTTTTGCATAGCATATTTGAATGCACTTCAATCAATCAATCAAGCATTTGTAGAGGGTCTCAAGGCGCTGGGGGGGGGGAGGGGGGGGGGGACTGCTACTGCTCAAACAGCCAGGTCTTGAGAAGTCTCCTGAAGGTCAGCAGGTCCTGGGTCTGACGCAGGTGGATGGGGAGGGTGTTTTAAGTCTTGGCGGCGAGGTAGGAGAAAGATCTGCCGCCGGTGGTCGTTCAGTGGATTCGTGGAATGGTGGCGTGGTCAGCGGAGCGAAGCTGGCGGTTGGGAGTGTAGAAGGGGAGTCGTTTGTTGAGGTATGTTGGCCCGGTGTTGTGGAGTGCTTTGTGGGCGTGGGTGATGAGCTTGAAGGTGATCTTCTTGTTGACAGGGAGCCAGTGCAGGTCGCTCAGGTGGGCAGTGATGTGGCTGTGGCGGGGGATGTCGAGGACGAGGCATGCGGAGGCGTTCTGTATGCGTTGAAGTCTTTTCTGGAGATTGGCCATGGTTCCTGCGTAGAGGGCGTTGCCGTAGTCCAGCCTGCTGGTGACGAGGGCCTGGGTAACAGTCCTCTGGTTCCGGTGGGGATCCATCTGTAGATCTTGCGGAGGATGTGGAGGGTGTTGAAGCAGGAGGAGGAGACGGCGTTGACTTGCTGGGTCATTGACAGGGATGAGTCCAAGATGAACCCCAGGTTGCGTGCGTGGTCGGCGGGTGTCGGCACACATCCCAGCGAGGCCAGCCACCAGGAGTCGTCCCAGGCGGAGGGGGCGGAGCCGAGGATGAGGACCTCCGTCTTGTCCGAGTTCAGTTTCAGGCGGCTGTTCTTCATCCATTCGGCGACGGCCTTCATTCCTTTGTGGAAATTGGTTTTGGCAGTGGCGAGGTCCTTGGTGAGGGAGAGGATCAGCTGGGTGTCGTCGGCGCAGGAGACAATGTTGAGTCTGTGCGATCGGACGATGTTGGCGAGCGGTGTCATGTAGACGTTGAAAAGGGTTGGGCTGAGGGATAATCCTTGGGGTACGCCGCAGGTGATCTTGGTGGCTTTGGATCGGAATGGAGGGAGGGGGGCTCTGTCGGTGAGGAAGGAGGTGATCAAGTCCATGGCTTTGTCGTGGATCCCTGCGTTATGGAGGCGTGTGCGTAGGGTGTGGTGGCCGACGGTGTCGAAGGCGGCCGAGAGGTCTAGGAGGATGATGTCCTCGGTGGTGGCGGCGGCGATGAGGGCGGTTTCGGTGCTGTGGTTGCTGCGGAAACCGGATTGGGACGAGTCCAAGGCGTTGTTCTCTTCGAGGAAGCGGTTCAGTTGTCTGTTCTTGATGACTTTCGCCGGGAACGGGAGCAGGGAGATGGGCCGGAAGTCCTTAAGGTCCTTTGGGTCTGCCATGTGTTTCTTGAGTAGGGCGTTGATCTCGGCGTGTTTCCAGCTCTCCGGGAAGGTGGCGGTCTCGAAGGAGCTGTTGAAGATCTTCCGGAGTTGGGGTGCGATGATAGAGCTCGCTTTGTTGAAGATGTGGTGAGGGCAGTGGTCTGACGGTGAACCGGAGTGGATGGTGTTCATGGTTTTGATGGTGTCTTCGTCGCTGACGTGGTGAGGTATAAAAAAGTAGATTTCCTGTATTATGTTAGCATGATGCATCTATACGTATACTCTCTGACCCAGCGTTTTTTGGTGGGGAGCGGCCCCCTCATCCAGCACGACGCCACAACTCGCCGAGCCATTAGAAACGCTATATCCGTCAGATGTCTGAGCGCCCGCGGGAGTGGCCTGGAGAAACCCAGCAACGCCAGCGCCGGGTTAGGCTGTATGTCCTTTTCTAGTATCTGGCTCAGTTCCAGGAACACCGCTGTCCAGAACCGGGCTATACCCGGACAGTGCCAGGCCATGTGTATGAAGTCCGCTACCGGGACATGGCAGCGTTCGCACTCCGCCGATGGGCGAAGCCCATACCTGTGTAGTCTCTCTGGGGTGTAATAGACCCGCTGCAGGAACTTAAAGTGTATCAGTCGGTGCCTACCGTTTAGCGACACCCTTTTAGTGCTAGAGCAGCAGTAGGCCCACATCTCGTCCGTTATTTCCATTTGTAGGTCGGCCTGCCACCCCCGTCGCGCCGCCGAGCACTCAGGCGCCCGGTGCTGGTCCCCAAGTTTTTTGAGAGCCGAAACGAGTTTGGCTGGGGCCACCGTTTTGATGACATATGTGAGTTCCGGGACCCGATGAGATAGAGGATTTATTGGATACTCGTCCACCTCCACCTTATGCTCCGCAGCGTATATATCCCGTTGTTCCCCCAACTCTGTACAGGCTCCTTCAGCTTCCGCCCCTGTTGTTTCCTCATCCCTTGCCTCTCCGGGAACGTCCTCGGTTTTGTCTCCCTCAGTGTCTGAGACGGCTACTTTATGGTCTGTTACACTGCCATCTTCCGTTATGTCCACAGCTGTTTTGTCTCCCCCCACCCCTGTGTGGGCTTCCCTTTCCGCGAGCACGACCCCATCTCCAGCTGTTTCAACTCCATTTTGTGCTCTGGGGGATTTCTACGCACGGAAGTTGTTTACCCGTTCGGCTGTAGGACAAAATGAGAAACAGATGATTGAGAATCAGTCATCCCAGTGGATGCGACAGACTATTTACACTATAACTGATATATGGAACACGCTTCAAGACTATGAGCCTGTTATGCAGCAACATGCCTTGAAAAACACATGGCTGCACGTATTATTACTCTCTGGGAACAGTGTTTTCCAGGAGGGATGGCACCCCAAGTGATGTATGACATCCGGGACAGGGCTCATAAGTCTGAACTTAGCCCAGATGAAGTGTATAGAAATGTGGAGATTTTATTAAATTATCGAGAATGGATGCATACAAAGTGTCCCTCATGGGACACTCAGCATCCTATGCGAGAGGTTCATCCTATTTTTCATCCTGAAATACCGTAACTAAAGGATGACCAGGGCGTGGTGACTAGACCTCATGTAGAGGCCCGAGTGCAGGTGCAATGGATTTACACCTCCTGGAAGAGGAGTGAAATCCTCTAGTTAAAATCACAATTACCCGACCCCCGTAAGAATCCCACGGCCTATTATAAAGAACTCACAGAAGCGGCCTCTTCTGCCGTTATGACCTTAGCTGACATAGAGCTATTTTTATTAGTTACCGTTGACGTATGGCGTCGGGTGCATGATCAGGACCATGCTCAAGAATTAGGCGGAACATGGGAGCAGATAAAAGATTGGGACAAGGATCGTGAGCCTGTAAATAAGCCGAAACCTGAATTATTGGCATTACCTGGACGCATTATCACTTACATGCATTCCTTAATTCCGCCTCGTAAGGTGGATTGGGACAAATTGACCACATGTAAACAGAAGAAAGATGAAAGTGTTTCTGATTTTTTCACTAGATTTGAGGGCGTATTCATTGATTTTAGTGGACAGGATTTATCGTTTGAAGGCGGTATACGATTATTTGTTAATCGTTTTTTGACCAATTTGTTATCCGAAGTCTCTGCACGGCTACAAGCCGCTGAAAGTACCTGGACCACTCGGTAATATTGAGTATGGCTCAATATTACGAACATAGAGAAAATGAGAGTAAGGATAAGACGGAAAAGAGAACGAAGGATCTTAAAACACAGGTGTTGTTGCAACAAGTTGTTCAAGGACGAGGCAGAGAGAGAGGTGGTAGAGGGTTCACCCCGAGGGGGGCAGGAACTGGACGACGCAGAGGGCCGGCTGTCGTTTTGGGAATATATCAGTGTGCTTATTGTAAGGAGGAAGGGCATTGGCGATTTCAGTGTCCGTTGTTGCTGGCCCAGAACGGGGCTATGAAAAGTAGAGGAAGAGGTCGGGGAAGTGTGGATCGCAGTGATATGCGACGAGAGGAGGCGACGCAAGTTGGACAAGAAAATAATTATTTTGATAATCCAAGAGGTAGCCAGTATTATAATGAGAAATGTGCAATGGACGCGACCAACGGGTATGCTTATACATAGGATAGCCATGGACAGAGTAAGGACCAGGTGTCAGTACCCGTTGATCAGCAAGGACCTTATGTAGAGGCGCATTTGATGGGGACATCTGAAAAGTTTTTAGTTGACACGGGTGCCATGAATAGTTCTATTTCTCGTTCCCTGGTCCGGGGGCTGCTCTGTCCGGGCACAATAATGTTTCGGTAGGATTCTCGGGAATTCCGGTGGTGAGCCCCATCTCCAAACCTATTCCTTTTACAATTGGTCCTGTTACGATAGACTCCCCGTTTCTTTTGACTTCCCATTGTGGCGAGAATTTGTTGGGATTGGATTTGTTGAAGAAATGACATGCTAAGATTCATTGTTCACCTGATGGTGTTTACTTAACTATTAATTCCCTTGGGAAGCATACTTTGCCGTGTTTCACTAAAAATGAACCCCTCCCTCCTGAGTTTGCTGCTATTCCAGCAACATTGTGGGCCACTGGTGACACAGATGTAGGATTATTAAAGATTCCACCCGTTTCTATTACTTTGAAGCAAAATGCTCGGCTTCCTTGTATACCTCAGTACAAAATTTCTACGGCAGGCGAGAAGGCTTTGCTCTCCATCATACAAGATTTGGTGAAAAGGGGTGTGGTGCTAGAGACAGCTGCTAATGTGTGCAACAGCCCCATTTTGCTATCTTAAAAAATGCCCCTGTTGGAAGCGATCCGGACTATGCTGATACCTATCGTTTTGTGATTGATTTGCGCAAATTTAATAAAATAGTGCTGACCCAATTCCCTGTGGTTTCAGACATCACTACTATTCTCACTATGATTCCTCCTACTGCTAAATATTTGTCTGTGATTGATTTAAAAAATGCTTTCTTTAGCATTCCGAATCATCCTGATAGCCGCCATATTTTTGGCTTCTCATTGTCTGGTCGCAGCTTCCAGTTTTGCTGCGCTCCCCAGGGGTACACAGAGAGTCCTAGTATTTATAGTCAAGCTTTGAAAACATTGTTGGATGACTTGGTTTTGCCCCCTGGTAATGTGCTTTTGCAATACGTATATGATTTGTTAGTGGCCTCTGATACGGAGGAAGGTTGTTAGCAGGCCACTGTACAATTGTTGTCTCATTTGGCTGCTAATGGCAATAAAGTATCCCTTTCTAAATTTCAATATTGTCGACAGGAGGTGGCCTATCTCGGTCATCTACTGTCGGAGGAGGGGAGGAGACTAACCCCTGAGCGTGACTAACATTTTTAATATGTCTGTACCTCGTACTCAGCGTGATGTTCGTGCATTTCTCGGCATAACTTCTTACTGTCGCCAATGGATCCCTAATTTTTCCCTTCTTACTAAACCTCTTCTGTATTTAACCACTAAAGATGTGCATGAACCTTTACCCTGGACTTATGCTTGTCAAGATGCTTTTGACTCTTTGAAATCTGCGCTTTGTTCTGCACCTGTTCTTGGTACTCCTGACTACCGAAAACCTTTTGTGCTGTACGTACACGAGGTGGACGGTTGCTCGCTTTCTGTGTTAACACAAGGATTTGGTGGTAAGCAGAAACCTTGTGCCTATTTCTCGGCGGTGTTGGATAACGTCGCCAGAGCACTCCCTAGCTGTTTAAGGGCCACTGCTGCAGTGGCAATTCGACAGTCGGAAGGGCTCGTTCTGAACACTGACCTCACAGTGATGGTACCGCACGCTGTGGATACATTATTGAACCAAACAAAGACCCAGCACCTTACGAGTGCGCGTCTTACCAGATATGAATTGACTTTGTTTGCTCCACACATTACGATTAAACGATGTGCCACTCTGAACCCTGACACGTTACTACCCCTCCCTTCGAATGAAAAGAACAATGATGTTCATGATTGTATATTTCTGACTGAGGAAGAAACGAAGGGACGAGTAGACCTGACTGACACTCCTCTATCTGACCCTCAAGGGGAGTTGTACGTCGATGGCTCTTGTTTCAAGTTACCAGATGGCACGACAACTGCTGCATATGCGATAACTACTCTTTACACTATAGTTGAGGCTTCTCGAGTACCCTATCAATCAGCACAGGCGGCTGAATTTGTGGCATTGTTTCGGGCCTGTGAGTTAAGTGAAGGACTGAGAGTAAATATTTACACTGACAGCCAGTACGCCTTTGGCGTGGCTCATAGTTTTGGTCGACTGTGGGCAGAAAGAGGTTTTCTTACTTCTCATGGTCAGCGAATACAGCATGGCCCTTTGATTTTGCGATTACTGACAGCATTGACGTTACCAGAAATAGTAGCTGTAGTCAAATGTAGTGCACACAAGGCAGTGGTTGATGCAGTGGGGGAGGGTAATGCCTTTGCTGATCAAGTAGCTAAGGAAACTGCGAAATCCAAATTGACCCCAATGTTTGTGACCAGCTCTGCTAGGTGGGTGGCTGAAACAGATGTTTGATAATACCATGGAGAGTGTCCGAGAAATACAGAAATAAGCTACCCCTATTGAACTGGCTCACTGGAAAGAGCGAATTGGGAGATTAGATGCAGATGGTTGTTGGATTGATCTGATAGAAAAGCAGTGGTGGCTGTTGCCTAATGCATTATTGAATGCGGTGGTGACAATGGCACATGGTTCAGCTCATATTAGGGTGAAAGGTATTTGTGCATTATTAGATCCTGTATGGTACAATCCCAATATTTCTAGGACCGCTGCTCATTTGGTACAATATTGCATGGTTTGTTTACGACATAATTCAGGGGGCAGGGAGCCTGTTCTGAGTGGAAACTTTGCACCACCATCTTTGCCTTTTGAGGTGCTTCAAATGGATTATATCCAGCTGGAGCATGTTAACAATTTGAAGTATGTCCTGGTCGTGGTATGCGCTTTCAGTAAATGGGTGGAAGCCTACCCGAGAAAAGAAAACACTGCTTTGGCAACGGCAAAAGCGTTGGTAAAGGAGTATTTCCCTCGCTACGGATTGCCCCGTGTTATCTGGAGTGATAACGCAAGACATTTTAATGCAGAACTCATCACATATTTGTGTAATGGACTACAGATTAAACAGAAATTCCATGCGGCTCGACACCCCCAGTCCGCTGGGTTGGTCGAGAAGTATAATGGGATATTAAAGCTCAAATTAGCTCAAATTCAAGAAAGTACTGGATTGAGGTGGCCAGATGCTGTGCCGTTGGCATTAATGTCACTACGAGTTACCCCACATTCTCGTTCTGGTTTGTCTCCGTATGAGGTCATTTTTGGGCACCCTGCTAATGTTTGGGGCGTTCCGAGACCCAGAACGTTTCGTGACAGAGTATCCTATGCTGACAGACTATTTGTATGCTTTGACTAAACATCTTCGTTCCATTTATCAACAGGTCTCAGCAGTTTTGCAGCCCCTGCCGGAGGGTCCTGGACATCGCTTGGAACCAGGACAGTGGGTTCTGGTCCGTAACTATCAGCGAAAATCCAGCTTGGATCCTCGTTGGTCTGAACCGTTTCAAGTCTTGTTTGCCACACGGACGGCGGTAAAAGTGAACGGCAAGCGACACTGGATTCATGTGTCACATCTAAAAAAATTACCCCTCCCGCTTCCATATGATCAGCGAATGCAGGATGGGGTTCTGACTCAGGAAAGTGAGCGAGTTCCTCGATTCATCCCTTTTTCTGATGCCCAGGTAATTGGAGAAGGGCAAGGAGAAGGTGCACCGGGCTCGGAAGGGGCTCTGTCATCAGCACAATTGATCGCCCCAGATTCTGTTTTTCCCACCGCTAACCCAGAGGCTCGCAGTACCCCTGTTTCACTGTATTTGTCATCCTCTGTTTTGTTCTCTGATCAAGAAGTGCCTAGCCATACTCGATACAACCTGCGGCCCAGGAACCAACACGGTACACCAGGTGAACATGGTAGGAGATAGGGAGAGACTTGAGTGATAGGGTACAGACCTGTGCTATGAATGTCTGTTAGATACGCTTCTGGTGTATTGAGCGAGACACTGGACTGAACGCGCTGAGAGCCTTGAACATTTGTTTGCTCTGTTCAGAAGGAACGACTGAATCTCATGGTCAAAGGGGCCCAGGTTGTATTTTCTTCAAGGGTTGTGTGAGAACATAACTCTAACGTGAGTAGTTGGTTTTGGTATTATCTGTGATGAACGATAGGAGCCTGCCTGTGAGGCTCTAACCGGACACAGGAAAGAAGCACCCTCTGGCAGGTTGGACTGCATTGCCCTAGTTAATTGTTGGACTTTTAGTTAGCATGTATCCCTTTGGTCGTTTTGTTCCTGAAGAGGAACGTCCTTTTGTACCACGCTATTTTTCTACATATATGCCTGTTTTTTCTAGTTTGACCAATCGTGTTAAAATTGCATTTATAGCTACTATAGCAATATTGCTAATTATATTACTGGGAGTATTCATATATTTAGAATTTCGCCACCCTATGCATACTGTTTTAGGAACAACTACCCCACCTTCGGAACATGTGTTTCATACTTTAGCCCCTCATAAGGAAAGGCATCGTCAGACCTATGTGAAAAACGCATTCAGTGAAATGCTTCATCAAGCAAACAGTGCCACCAAAACTACAAATTGTTGGGTTTGTGGTCTTTTACCATCTGTTATGCACAAGCACAACTTATTTATATCCCTACCTTTGTCTCATCTGGGAAGTTGTGAGGCTTGGTTCAAATTGCTTTCTATGATGTATATGCATTACATTGTGGACGATCAAAGGTTTTCAGAGAGAGATTATGAAATGATTTTAGCATATATTGAGGTTAATCAAGGATTCAACCCCGATGGGAATAATGGAGAGGGAACCTTAGATCCGAATGCCTGTATGAATATGTATATCACGCATGAAAATACGAATTGGTTGAAAAATGAAATTTTGGACTTTGTTGAATTCAATTTCACTCAATATTTTCGACACTTTCAGGACCGTAATGTTACCGAAGATAGGGCTATTCCAGTGTCTGTATTAAACAGTACCTCTACGTTTTGTGTTCAAGGAGTAGGGTACATATCAGTAGGAGAAAGCCGATGTAATTACACTGACGACTGAGCAAATCTGCCATCTGATTGTTTACTCCAGGAAGGTGTTCTGCTAGGAGATATATTTGGTGATGTATTGCCTATTTCCAGATGGTCTGTGCTAGCTGTGACAGCTGGAGAGAGTGTGTCCCTCCCTGTTTTTGTATGTAGTACATGGCTGTCATGATGTCTGTACGAATTAGGACAGGCTTGCGTACTGACTGAACTTGAAATGCTTTCAGTGCTCGAAAAATCGCTAGCAGCTCTAGATGATTAATATGAAGCTGTTTCTGCTGCAAGCTCCAAATACCTTGAATTGTGTGGGTTTGGAGATGCGCCTCCTAACCTATCAGTGATGCGTCTGCTCTCAGTACTATCTGTGGAACCGAGTCTCGGAAGGGCCGCCCTTTTATAAGGTTTTGTGTGTTCCAACACTGCAGAGAGCGATGGGTGCGGCCGTCTACCAACACTAGATCTGATAACTGAGCTTGGTTCCACTGACGTGCTAAGCATTCCTGTATGGGACGCATATGAAGTCTTGCATAGGGGACTATAAAAATGCAAGATGCCATCATTACCAGTAACGAATAGTTTCTTACCTGTCGGTGTAGTTTTGCAGCTTGAAGATCTTTCTGGATTCACTATGCTGTGCATTATTCCGCGATCTTGTGGTTGGGTCCGGATTCGTAGTCTTGTCTTTGTTTTTTTTTTTTTGTAGCCCAGGTGGGCGGCGACGACCCACCATTTGGTGCACCTCCCGTGACGTCGTCGTGCTTCCTGCGGAAGTCCCACCTTTGGGGCGCCATCTTCGGGTTCTTTTTTCCCTTCCTTTCTTTTTTTTTTTTTTTTTTTAACCCTAGGCGATTGATTAATCCTTCTTGTCCATTTTTCTGTACGTTTTCATTTCTTTTGATCTTTTCCATTTTACCCCCTCTTCCTCCAGCCTCATCTTCCTGGCGGAGGTGGGTGGGTTCGCTAGTGAATCCAGAAAGATCTTCAAGCTGCAAAACTACACCGACAGGTAAGAAACTATTCGTTTTGCAGCGTGAATCTTTCTGGATTCACTATGCTGTGCATAGACTTTGTAGCGGTTTTCCTAATTTTGTGGCGGCTGGGTGGTAGATGAGCGTTGGTCGTTGAAAATGTGTTGAAGCACCTTCTGTCCAACCTGTGCTTCCTTGTTCATCTGAATGTCCAGCAGTAGTGTTTCGTGAACGTGTGCACAGATGCCCAAGTTGCCGCGAGACATATGTCCTGGATGGGCGTGTTCGCCAGGAAGGCAACGGTGGCCCCCTTCTTCCTTGTGGAGTGAGCCTGAGGCCCCTCCGCTAGCTCCTGTCCCGCCTGTTTGTGGCAGAATTGAATAGTGAGGGCAATCCACCTAGCGATGGTGCCCTTAGTCACTGGCCTACCCATGAAGCTAGTAGCAAAGGACACAAACAGCTGCTTCGACTTCCTGAGTTCCTTGGTTCTCTCAATGTAGTGCATCACCGCTCTTCTTGCGTCGAGGGTGTGCAGGGCCTTTTCTGCGTTTGAAGTCGGGTTTTGGAAGAAACTTGGTATCTGAATACTCTGATTCATGTGGAACGCCGACACCACCTTGGGCATGAAGTGTGGGTCCGTCCTCAGGACTACCCTGTCCTTGTGAATCTGAATGTAGGGTTCCTGTAGCGTTAGTGCTTGAAGCTCGCTCACCCTGCGTAGTGAGGTTATGGCCACTAGAAAGGCCGTTTTCATCGTCAACATTTGCAGTGTGGCCTTGTGAATGGGTTCAAACGGTGCCTTCATGAGCTCCGTCAGAACCACGTTTAGATTCCATGCCGGCGGCGGCAACCTTTTCGGAGGAGCCATTCTTTTGGCTCCTTCCATGAATCTCTTCACCACCTGCGAGGTGAAGAAACTTCCACCCTTTTCACCTCTGGTGTAGGCAACGATCGCCGCTAGGTGTACCCTTAGGGAGCTCGAGCAGAGGTTACTCTTTAGAAGGTGTGTGAGGTACCTCAGTACTGTTGAGTCTTTTGTCATTCTGTTTTGCAGGCCCTTTTTCCTGCACCACACAGTGAATCTCTTCCATTTTGCGCTGTAGCATTTTCGTGTAGTTGGTTTCCTTGCCTCCCGTAGCACTCGCATAGTGCTCGGAGGCAATCTTAGGTGTGCGAACTCTAGGTCTTCAGGAGCCATGCCGCCAGGTTGAGGGTCTCTGGCTCTGGATGCAGGACCTCTCCGTTTTGCATTGTGAGCAGGTCCTTTCTCCTCTCGAACCTGTATGGATTGCCTTGTGCCATTTCTTGAATTTGTGAGAACCATGTCTGCCTTGCCCACTGCGGAGCCACTAGGATCAGAGTCATGTTGCTGGTTCTGCACTTGTCGAGCACTCTGTACAACAGGGGTATCGGTGGAAAGGCGTAGGCAAATGTCCTCGATCAGCTTGTCCATAGGGCATTTCCCTGGGATTGCTGATCTGGTTGCCTGGACGCGAAGCTTTGGCATTTTGCATTTTGGCGTGTTGCAAATAGGTCTATTGTGGGAGTTTCCCATCTCCGGAAAAGCTTCTCCATTTCCTGGCCATTGAGCTCCCACTCGTGCGATGCAGAGGTCTGCCTGCTTAGCCAGTCTGCCTCCACATTGTCCTTCCCCGGTAGGTGAATTGCCAGTAGATCTATCCTGAGAGGTATGGCCCATCTCCAAATCTCCTGAGCCAGAGAGGAGAGAGGGAACGACTGTGTCCCCCCCTGTTTGTTGATGTAGAACATTGCCGTGGTGTTGTCTGTTTGAACCAACACCCTCTGGTTGTACAGGTGCCTCTGGAATGCCTTCAGGGCTAGCAGGATTGTTATCAACTCGAGGTAATTGATATGGCGAACCGCATCTGCTGGAGCCCACAGACCCCTCACTCTGAGGTTGTCCATGTGCGCTCCCCATCCCTTTTGCGATGCGTCCGTGGTAATGGTCATTGTTGGGTTTGGTGGTGTCAGGCTTCTCCCTGCTGTCATGTTGTCTCTGTTCCACCAAGTTATCTCCTCCTGCACTGCGTGCGTAACAACCACTAGATCCTCCCAACTTCCGTTTGCTTGTGACCATTGCTGTTGTAGCCATTCCTGGAATGGTCTCATGTGCAGGCGTACATTCGGCACCAGCTGGATACACGACGCCATCATCCCCATCATCTTGCTCACTGACCTCACTGTCAGAGCTCGCCCCTTCTGGTAGAGACGCGTCTCCTTCAGTAGGGCATCTGTCCTCCTGTCACTGGGCACCACTGTACTGTTCAGGGAGTTGATTTTTGCCCCCAGGAAAATCTTCACCTGCTCCGGTTCCAGCGATGACTTCCCCCAGTGAATCAAGAACCCCAGATTCGTGAGTGTGTTACGCGTTTTGCGTGCCTCTCGCACTTCTCGCGTGAGTTTGCCTTGACCAGCCAGTCGTCTAAGTAGGGGTAGACGTGTATCCCCTGCCTTCGTAGATGGGCCGCGACCGCCGACAGGCATTTTGTAAAAACCCTTGGCGCCGATTTTAATCCGAAGGCCAGGGTTGTGAACTGGTAGTGTTCCTGGTCGATGTTGAACTTTAGAAGGCCCTTGTGTCTTCTGTTTATTGGGATGTGCAGGTAGGCATCCTTGAGGTCCACGGTGACCATGAAGTCCCCGTTTCTTATTTGGGGCAGTACCTCCTGCAGCGAAGTCATTTTGAACCTTTGCGTTTAGGTACCGCAGGTCCAGGATGGGTCTGAGGTTTCCGTCTACTTTCGGGACCACGAAGTAGTTTGAGTAGACCCCCTTGTTGCGTTCTCTGAACGGCACTGCCTCTATGGCTCTCTTTTCTAGAAGTTTCCGTGTTTCTTCTCTGAGTAGGGCCAGTTCTTGAGCCGATCTCGGTCTTCCCTTTGGTTTCCTGTTTGGAGGTTTTTTCTCCAAATCTACGCAGTATCTGTACTGCATGACGTTCAGTATCCACTTGTCTGTGGTTATACGCCGCCACTCCTGAAGGTAGAACCTCAGTCTTCCGCCTACTGGTGTTGTATGCTCGTAGGCTTTTGATTCTTCTCTCCCCCCTGATGTTACTGTTTTGCGCCTCACCCTTGGGGGCATGTCGAGGGTAGGCGTCCTCTTGCGTGCTGAGTCACTTTGATGAGGGCTGGTCACCCCCTCTCCTCCTCTGGCCACGTCCGTTCCCTCTCCCACGAAAGGACTGGCCAAGAGGTTGGTACTGCCAGTTTTGCTTTTGTTGACCTTGTTGTCCGTGACTTTCACCCTGCTGACCCTGCTGGAACGTCTGGTGCGACGCCCCCTGCTGGCTTCCTCCCCTACCGTAGGGTCTCCTCGAGGGATTGCCTCGCCTCATTCCCCTCAGCTGTAGGGCCCCCATGGACCTCGCAGTTTCGTTTTCTTTTTTCAGCTGGGTGAGTTTCTCGTCTACTGTTGCTCCGAACAGTGTCTCTCCGTTGAAGGGGGTGCTAAGGATGTTGTTCTGCACCTCCGGTTTGAATCCCGAGATTCTTAGCCATGCATGCCTTCTCTCGGTGACCCCTATGGCCATTAGTCTTGCTGAAGTCTCTGCCCCGTCCAACGCCGTCTTTATACAGGAGTTGGCGATGTTTTTGCCTTCGTCTACCAGGTGCGAGGCTCTCTGGCGGTGTTCTTCGGGGAGGTGCTTTACTAGCTCCCCCATCTCGTCCCAGTGCTGGTACTGGTGCCTATTGAGGAGTGCATTGGAATTCGCCATGCGCCAGTGCATTGCGGCGTTCCTCTTGACTTTTCTTCCTGTGAGGTCTATCCTCCTGCTCTCTTTATCAGGTGGTGGGCCCGAAGTTGCTGGTACGTTGGCCCTTCTCCTGGCCGTGGAAGCTATGATGGAGTCGGCGGTGACGCTACCTTTGATGTAAGGGGGGTCCAGGGAAGAGTGCTTATACTTCTTCTCAGTCCTGGGCGTGATTGAACGGCAGGTCGCTGGTTCCTTGAAGGCTTCTCTCCCCTGATTCATCACACTTTGTAGCATGGGGAGGAATTGGCTCCTCGTCTGGATGGGGAGCAGGGTCTCGAAAAGAAAATCGGCTTTCGGCTTCTCTTCGTCGAGTTTGACGCCGAAGGCTGTCGCTGCGCTCCTGACCACCATATTGTACACCCCGATGTTGTCGGGTGGCGAAGGCCTCGAAGGGTACGTGTCCACGGGCTCCTCCAGGTTTTCGGTGTCGAGATCCTGCCATTCGATGTCGTGGCTGGTAGATGGCGCCGAGCCGTAGAACGACTGCTGGTCTTCTTCCTCGGCTTCGCCGTCATAATAGGTCTCGTCTTCCTCTTCGAGATCCCTCGTCAGCCCCTCGGTGTCGAATTCATCCTCGACGACGTCCGTCGGTGTAACCGTTGGAATCTTGAATTCCTTCATCTTGGCGTCGAACTCCTTCTTCCTTTGAAGGATGTTCTCCATTTCGGCCTCGAGCCGCCTCTTCTTTTTCTCCATCTCGGAGATGCTTTCGGCGTCGACCGCGGGTCTTTTCGACGAAACTTGCGTCGACGTCGACCGTTCTTTCTGCGTCGATCGTCCCGTTTCCTGGGTTGTCTTCGACGACCCTTGCTTTTCGGCGTCTTTCGGCACCAGGGAGTCCTTTTCGAAGGATCCGCTTGGCCTCTTGTCCATGCTTCCCCCTTTGGTCGTCGAAGTTTTCGGCACCGGGGCTGCCTTCGTGGACTTTGACTCTGATTTTCTCGAGTCACCCTCGTGTTTGAGGTATTTTCTGTTTTGCGCTCGACGATTCTCTTACCTCGTCTTCTTTTTTCTTGTCGGTCTCTACGACCGTGAAGTTTTCGGCTGCCTCGGCGACGTTGTCCTCATCGTCCGTGGAGAGGCCCAGATCGTAGAGCGACGGGGCCTTACCCTTGCCATCCATGCTGGCGTTGGCTCTTCTCTGCCGATCTCTCACCCGGAGCGTCTTCGGCGCGAAGGCGGAGTAGGCGTTGCAGTCCTTACTCTGGTGTTCGACCGGTAGGCAGAGGTTGCAGACCGGATGCTGGTCCTTCTGCGCGAACTTGTGGTGGCAGTTTGGGCAGAACTTGAATGGCGTCTTGTCCATTGCGCTCAGGGCCTCTGAGTGCGCATTCTCCAAGGTCGTCGAAGAAAAAGGCGCAGAACCTCCTTTCTTCGCGCTCCTGATGAAATCTCTTCCTGTCCTGTGATATCTTCGTAGTATTTATCGACGAAACTCGCTTTTCTTTCTTCTTCCTTCGATTGTAATTCTGGAGCTTCCCGATGACGATCCAGACCCAACGGCGGAAAAAAGAATCTGAAGATGGCGCCCCAAAGGTGGGACTTCCGCAGGAAGCACGACGACGTGACGGGAGGTGCACCAAATGGTGGGTCGTCGCCGCCCACCTGGGCTACAAAAAAAAAAAAACAAAAAAAAACAACAAAGAAAAGACTACGAATCCGGACCCAACCACAAGATCGCGGAATAATGCACAGCATAGTGAATCCAGAAAGATTCAGGCTGCAAAACTGCATGAACACTTGAGCTGGTAAGGAGTGTTGAGGCTGAAACTGAGCCATCAGGGCTTGTATATTCCGAACTCTGGCTGGAGTCGGGTATGCTAGAGCTTTTTGTGTGTTTATAGTAGCTCCTAGATATGCTTGAGACATAGATGGTTGGAGATAGGATTTGGACAGATTTACTGTGAGTCCTAGCTCGTGAAGCAATTGCACAGTTTTTTATGTGTGGCGTAGACAGCTGTTGTGCGTGCTGGCCTTTATGAGCCAGTCTTCTAAGTATGGAAAGACATGAACATGTTGCCTTCTTAGATGGGCTGCGACTACTGCCAAGCGTTTTGTGAAAACCCTGGGTGCGGTTGTTACTACGAATGGGAGTACTTTGAATTGATCGTGCCGACCTGCTACCGCAAACCTGAGGTATTTGCGGTGCGCAGAGTGTATTGGAATATGAAGTAAGCGTCCTTTAAATCCAGAGTGGAGAGAAATCACCTTGCTGAAGAAGGGGCAGCACTTGTTGGAGTGTTACCATATGAAAATGGTTCAACTGAATGTATACATTTAGTTCTCAGAGGTCTAATATAGGCCTGAGAGAGCTGTACTTTTTGGGAATTAGAAAGTAGAGGGAGTACACCCCTGGTATGGTAAAGGGATTGGTTCTATTGCACCTTTCTGCAACAAAGAGAGAACCTCTTACTTTAGAAGGGTGAGATGTTCTTGTGACATGAGGTGTGACCTTGGAGGAATGTTCGGTGGAGTGCTTGTAAGCTCCAGGCAATAACCAGATTGGAAAATTTGTAAAACCCATTTGTCTGATGTAATCGTATTCCAAATGGGTAGAAATTGGGAAAGACGTCCCCCGACAGGAGTGGAATGGTCAGGGGTATGGATAGGAAGTCACTGTTTGGTGTTTGCAGGGGAAGTGCGTGTTGAGTTACCTCTGCCTCTTCCCTTGCCGTTGTTTCCTCTATATCCACCTTTAAAATAACCCCTTGAAGAGGGCGACTCATTGTTGCCCTTGTAGGAGGAGGAGGCATTGTCTGTAGACACATTTTTGGAGCCGCCCCTGTAAAATGAGTGACGAAAGGACCCTCTGTTGGAAGGTGATTGTAAGGCCCCCATGGACTTAGCAACGTCAGTATCCTTTTTCATCTTTTCCAGTGATGTATCGACAGCTGGACCAAAGAGGTTTTCTTTGTCAAAGGGTTGGTTACAAATAGAGGCTTGTACCTCAGGCTTGAATCCTGAAATTCTTAACCAAGCATGTCTACGGAGCAGTACACTAGTGTTAACTGCCCGAGCTGCTGTGTCTGCCTGATCTAGAGCACACCTGGTAGAGGTATTAGTAATTAATTTACCCTCTTGAATCAGGGCACTAGCTCTAGACTTATGCTCATCAGGAAGAAATTCAATGAGCTTTTTGAGCTCATCATAATGAGCTCTGTCATACCTTGCCAATAGTGCTTGAGCATTGCCAATACGCCAATGATTAGCTGTTTGTGACTCTACCCTTTTGCCTGAAGCGTCAATTAGTTTGGACTCTTTATCAGGAGGAGGGGCTTACCCTGTTGTTTGCGAAATAGCTCTCTTATGAGTTTTGGAACTTACCAGAGAGTCCAAAGGTAAATGGCCTTTGATATATACAGGGTCATTAGGTGCCGATCTGTACTTTTACTCTACCCTGGGCGTGATGATTCTAGATCTTACAGGGACCTTAAAGATGTTGTTCGTATGTTTAAGCATACCGTTTAACATTGGTAATGTCTGTGTAGCCCTTTGAGATGAACTTAGTGTGTCAAACAAAAAATCCTCTTTTAAAGTCTCTTCATGAAGCTCTACTCAATGATATTGGGCAGCTCTGTTAACGAGCTCACTATATCCAATATTATCGTCTGGAGGAGAGGGTCTGGATGGGTATAGGTCGGGATCATTATCTGGTTGAGGGTCAGCATTAGAATTATCCCATGGGTCAGTATCCTGTGGTGTGTAGTCATCTATATCCCCATCCCCTGTATCCTGTGGGACAGGTGATGTTGGTGGAGGAGAATGTGTAGGTGTATGAGTACATTTAGATCAATGGTTTAAGGAGGTGGAGAAGGATTAGTACTCACATTTTTCCTTTTAAGAGGAATGTGGTTGTCTTCTTGTAAGCCCATTTTCCTTTTCTCAGGAAGTTTGGCATAAATTTGTCCAGTTTCTGGATTAATCACAATGTCTTTCAGCTTTGGATCTGAAGATGGAATATTAGTCCGAGGCTCTTTATTTTAAGTACTTTCTTTAGACGCCGGTTTTGGTGTCGAAAGTTTTGTTTCCGAAGCTTTGAGCTCCGAAGATTTAGGTTTGTAGACTGGTGGTACGGAAACCAGGAGGTGTTTGGATTTCGACGCCGAAGATTTCAGGTTGGCACCGGCGTGGGGACGAGTAGACCCAGAGCTGGAAGGCTGTTGTTTATGTTTTGATGCCGAGCTTGAAGGGGGGGGCGCTCGAAACCTGTTCACTGTGCCGACCATGGCCCGAAGGCAGAGGAGGGACCGGAGCCTTTTTATTGAGAAGACGGTAGGGGAAGGAAGTCTCTTTACTCACGATCCATTGTCCCAGTGTGAGGTCTTCGGCATCTGAGTCGGCTTCAGATAGGAATAGGTTTTCCTCCTCCATTTCAGCTTCCTGCGCTTGTGATTCTTCCTGTTCGGACTCGTCTCCAAGGAGATCCGGTGCGGAGCCACTTTGCTGGTACATTTTGTGACGTTGAGTCCGACAGTTACGGAGCGTTTTCTTCTATCGATATGACCGACATGCGTCGCAGTCCTTCTTGTCGTGTTCCGGCGATAGGCAAAGGTTGCACCGGTGTGCAACAATTTACATCCGAACCCGATGGCGGAAAAAACCACATCCGAACCCGATGGCAGAAAAAACAATCTAACAATGGAGTCGCCCATGCGCACTATCACTGAAAGGAGGAGTCACCTATCTTGTGACTGGAAAGACTTCTGCGAAGAAAAACAAAGTGCAAACATCCGGACCCAACACTAGATGGCGATCTATGCACAGCATATGATCTACAACTCACATGCCTCGAACATGCTGTTATGGTGCAGTAGGCTTAGGATATCTTCAACTTGTTGTAAAGTGCCTCTTGTGAGTGATACTGAAGGGTAGAGGTGTCCTTGTTGTTATATTTTCTTATCATTGGCCATAATAGGCATTATTGCTATTTTTGCCAGATGATCCTTATTGCTAATCTTGGATAGTAGTCTTCATTGTTTTTCTTGTCTGATATGGTAATTCTTACTAATCCTACCCGATATGCCTTTTTATAGTCTTGTATGATTCAATCATTTTTTTCAATCTTCTTTGATACAGTCTTTATTACTAATATTTCCTGGCAGAGACACTATTGTTGTTTTTTGCAAAGTATGCTTGATTTGGATATATGAAGTCAGGTAAGCCATATTGAAGTGATGTTAAATTTTAATGGGGAGTTGGTCTAAAAGGATAAAGACTGAGTAGATGTGGTCATGAAGTATAGCTTTTCAATTTCAAAGGACAAACTAGTTTTACAGGCGTCACTACATTCCGCATAGATAGAACAACTGTTTGCGTTATAGTTCATACGTCAGGTTGGCAAATGCAATTTTTATATTTCTCTGAAATCACATGCTGTGGGTCCGATTTGAAATGAGGAACCAGGATGTGATAATTCTGTGTCTAGAATATTAAATTATATTGAGTGTCCATAATCAGTTACAATTAGAGCTTAAACTGATTCAAGTGAATATACAAGTGTATATTTGAGGTACAGGGATGTGAGTGACTATACACAGAACACATTTCAATATGATTAACTGCAAAGATGCATGCACATCCACAGTGGCCATCTGTGAATGTGATTGAAGTATTTGGAAAAATCCATTTAAAGAAAGCTGTGGTGGAAAAGCGTGCATTAGTTGCCATGCGTATTCAAAGGCAGCCATCTTGAAATCGATAAAAGCGTATTTCAAGATTGACACCCACTGATGCGGTGGGTAAAACAAACTGCAAAAGTAAAATAAAGTTATGGGGGGGTAAATATTTTTAAAAAGCAAGAGGGATGGGCAGCAGAAGAGGCCTAAATGCTTCTGGGCGGAACAAACACAACAATAGGGAAGAAAACTGTATAATAAAGAGGAGACAACTGGGATACACAGGAAAACGATCCAATCATGAGCAAGGGGCTAACCCAAATCACACTGTATATATATTTGAAATAATAGTTCTGTCCAACAGTCAGCCAAAGTTATATTTTGCCGATATTGAAAAAGAAATTTAGTATTCGAATGGAGGACAGGCATTTTGGGATATTTGCATTCCCTTATGAGAAAATGTCAAAGAGTCTCTTGAAATTCATGAAATCCTTTCTCCACAGAAACAACCTAAAATCCAATTTAGTGTGTTAGGCTTTTTCATTGATTACTCAGTGTATGAATGTATATAAAAATGTGAATATATATTTGTTAAACCAGTGTGCATGTCTTGGACCATTATAGGAATACATGAGGATACAGGCATCTCACCACCATTGTTTCTACACAGACATTAGTTCAAACCAGATGTGCGTATGCATTTATATTCTGCCTTTAACTCAGGTTCTCAATAGAACATTAGAAATTGTACTAAATGATCCTGCACGGCCATCTTTGAATGGGTTTCTTTAACTATTACAAATGTATTCAAAGAAAGCCACCATGGAAGTGCACACATTTATGGTAGCCATCTAAGGTTATAAGTAGAATCTTAACAAATAAAAAAAAAATAAAAAAACTGAAAATCACCAGTAACAGACACCACCTCCACCAAAACTCAATTAAAGATGAGGATCTTAAGCAGTAAAGTTTAACACTGGGTGTTTTTTTCACTCCTTTACTGATTATAATTGGCAAATTTCGATGGTTTATAGTTTACACTTAGCTGTTTTAAATGCATATTTGTCAAGTGTTTAATTTGGTCCCATGATTATTTATTTGTTTCCATTTCCTAATTGTGAACTACATCCTGTGGTTCAGAGAATGGTTTATGGCTTGAGAACATGCTCACAAATGTTTTTGACTATCTGAAAATAAGAAACATAGGTTCAAGAGCTGGGGCGTCTATGTGTTTTAGTCTTGTACCATTTACTATCAATTGGTTTTGAAGAAGGAGAGCATTTCCCAACCTTCTGGGGTACTCACTAATACAATGCAAGCATGAGGTGTTGTAATTCGGTCGTAAACATTTTTATAGTGCAATGGCCAAGAACTATGCTTTCCAGTTTATCAAGTCATGTAACTGTAGCTGTAAAAGAAATCTATTTTCTCCTACTCCAATAAGATTTGTTCTGATACTTGAATCAACAATGTTTGTTCACAAACAGACCAACTATGTCAGTCAACCAGGTCTGAATTTTCCTTGGAAACTTAGGTTCACAAATTTGGCCATCAAACCTAGCATACAGATAGTTCTATTACAAATTAAGTATTTAAAATAGGATTTTTTTTTTAAACCATCTCAAAGGATAGGGAGCATACTTGCATCAAACCACATAAAGGATCTATTCTGGCCCAGACTCTATTTGCATAAGAGTGTACGCATAGCGGTATCATCTATTTTTTCTGAGGCAGATAGCAAAAATTAGATCCTCCCTCTAAATTTTACAATCCTCCACCAATCGTCAGAAAACATCAAATGAAAAATACACGTAATTTAAAAACGTAGGTCCCCAGTACGAAGGTGGGTGGACTGCCACCAACAGGCCGAAAGTGGTGGTCCGCCCGCCATCTAGGGCATTGGTCGGACTGCTGCATTACAATGCAGCCAGTCGGACCGCAGAGGTGGTGGGTAGGACCGCCGCCTGCGACAGAATAAAAGATCCCGTCGGGACGATGGTTGCTTCCTAATCTCAACAATGGGGCCGGTACCGGCGCAGACGAACAAGTTACTTACCTTCGGTAACGCTTTTTCTGGTGGATACAGTATCTGCCTGTGGATTCCTCACCTTGTGAATATCCCCTGCGCCAGCATTCCACAGAACTTTTCTTCCCCAGCATTCCACGTCGACGTGGGCGACGTCATAATACATCGGCTCCGCTCGCGACTCCGACCGACGTCACCGGAGCCATAAGAAGCCCAGACCTATTTCATGGTATACAAAGGTGGACAACGGGGAGGCGGGTGGGTCAGTGAGGAATCCACAGGCAGATACTGTATCCACCAGAAAAAGCGTTACCGAAGGTAAGTAACTTGTTCTTCTGATGGATACATCTGCCAGTGGATTCCTCACCTTGTGAATAGATTCCCACAGCAGTCCCCACTCCCGGAGGAGGGTGTCCACCTTCCTATACCAGAAAGTCCTGTAACACAGAGCGCGCGAAGTGGCCCTCCCTCCTCATCTCAGAGTCCAAGCAATAATGCTTTGCGAAAGTATGGAGGGAGGCCCAAGTCGCGGCTTTACAAATATCTGCCACAGGAACACCCCGGGCCAAAGCAGATGTAGAGGCTTTAGCTCTAGTCGAATGCGCTTTAATGCCATCAGGAGGAGTCTTACCAGCCAGGGCGTAGCAGATCTTGATGGTCAGAATTATCCATCTTGACAACGTGCGCTTGTGCACCGCCTTCCACTTAGAACGACCAATGTAGCCAATAAAGAGCTGGTCATCAAGGCGAAAGTCCTTGGTTCTATCCAGATAAAAACTAACAGCCCTCTTCGGTTCCTTCTCTTTGGAAGGGTGAGGAGGAGGGTAGAAAACAGGGAGAGTAATGGACTGCCCCAAATGAAACGGAGTGACTACCTTTGGCAGGAAAGCAGCCCTGGTCCTGAGAACCATCCTTTCAGCATGTAAGGTAAGACAAGGAGGTTTGGAACTAAGAGCTTGAAGCTCACTCACCCTCCTTGCCGAGGTTATGGCTACAAGAAAAACCACCTTAAATGATAACAGCCTCAAAGGACAAGTATGAAGAGGCTCAAAAGGGGACCCCATTAGAAAGGTTAAAACAAGATTAAGGTCCCACTGAGGCATTACAAATGGAGTAGGAGGAAACATGTTTGTAAGGCCCTTGATGAACCTCAGAACAACCGGAGATTTAAATAGTGAAGGTTGATCTGGGAGGCACAGAAATGCCGATAAGGCCGAAAGGTAGCCCTTGACCGTGGCCACAGCAAAGCCCTGCTGAGCCAAGGAAAGAGCAAACTGAAGCACATTGGACAGACGGGCCTTTAAAGGATCAATGGATCTCTCTCCACACCACTTTACAAACTTAGACCACCTGTAGGAGTAAATGGACTTGGTGGAGTGTCGCCTGGCCGATAAAATAACGTCCACCACATCAGGTGGGAGAGAGAATGAACTCAGGTTGCCCCGTTCAATCTCCAGGCATGAAGGTGTAAGCTCTGGAGGTGGGGGTGTAGAACCTGCCCCTCCGACTGCGAGAGGAGATCTGCCCTCAGAGGGAGACGGAGCGGAGGGCACGAGGAGAGGTGGTGAAGATCTGTGTACCACACCCTTCTTGGCCAATCCGGGGCGACCAATATAACTTGGGCCCGGTCTTGGCGAATCTTCCTCAGAACCTGAGGAATCAAAGGTATGGGAGGAAACGCGTAAAGGAGTTGCGAGCCCCAACTGAAACGCGCCCCCCAACGCCCCCTGCATCGGATACCGGAGACTGCAGAATGACGGGCAGTGCGCGTTCTCGCGGGTGGTAAACAGGTCCACCCGAGGTGTCCCCCACGTCCGAAAGACATGACGAACCACCTCCGGATGGAGCCTCCACTCGTGATCGGCGGAGAACTGCCGACTGAGACTGTCCGCACGTACGTTCAGCACCCCGGCCAGATGATTTGCCATCAGACAAATCTGATGGTCCTGAGCCCAGGACCATAGACGTAAGGCCTCTCTGCACAGACAAAGAGACCCTACTCCTCCCTGTTTGTTGACATACCACATCGCGGTCGTGTTGTCTGTCAGGACTTGGATCGACTGACCGCGAAGGGAAGGGAGGAAGGCCTTGAGCGCCAAACGAATCGCCCGCAATTCCAAAAGGTTGATATGAAGCAACCTTTCCTCTGGAGACCAAAGACCCTTGATCTCCAGATCCCCCAGATGAGCACCCCACCCTAGGGTGGATGCATCCGTTATCACTGTGGCCACCGATGGAGGCAGATGGAAGGGCTTTCCTTGCGACAGATTGCCCTCTACGCTCCACCATGAAAGATCCGCTGCAGCTTCTCTGGAGATCTTGATTGACTCCCTGAGATCTCCGTTGTGCTGATACCACTGCTTGCGGAGGCACCACTGGAGTGCCCTCATGTGCCAGCGTGCATGGTTGACCAACAGAATGCAGGAAGCGAACAGACCGAGCAGGCGAAGGACCTTCAGAACTGGAACAACCGCTCCACTGTGGAATAAAGGGACCAACTCCTGAATGTCGAGAATCCTTTGAGGAGGAGGGAATGCTCGACACACAGTAGTGTCCAGTACCGCCCCTATGAACAGGTTGCGTTGAGAGGGCACCAGGTGAGATTTGGGCACATTGATCGAAAAACCCAAGTCGAACAACAGCTGCGATGTTACCTGCAGATGATGCTGCACCATCTCTGGGGACTCTGCCTTCAGAAGCCAGTCGTCCAAGTAGGGAAAAACCGGAATCCCCGACCTCCTGAGATGGGCAGCCACCACTGCCATCACCTTTGTGAAGACTCGAGGTGCGGTAGTAAGACCAAACGGGAGGACCGCAAACTGGTAATGTTGCGACCCAACCGTAAAACGGAGATACTTCCTGTGCGACTTCAGGATTGGGACGTGGAAGTACGCGTCCTGCAAGTCGAGCGACACCATCCAGTCTCCTTGCTGCAACGCTTGAAGAACCTGCGCAAGGGTCAGCATCTTGAATTTCTCCTGTTTCAGGTAAAAGTTCAAGACTCTGAGGTCCAGTATCGGACGCAATCTGCCGTCCTTTTTGGGAATCAGAAAATACCGGGAGTAGCATCCCTGACCCCTTTCCTGCTCCGGAACCACCTCTATTGCACCCTTCTGGAGCAAGGCTAGAACTTCCTTCTACAGGAGAAGCAGGTGGTCCTCCGAACAATAACCTTGGCAAGGAGGGTAAGGGGGAGGAAACTCCCGAAAGGGAAGGGCGTACCCAGTCTCTACGAGGTTCAAAACCCAAAGGTCTGTTGTAACCGATTTCCAACCCCGTAGAAAGTAGGACACCCGACCCCCCACAGGCCTTACATGATCCAGGATGAGGGATCTAGGGCTGCTTCCCTGAGGCCTCATTGGGAGCAGAGGAGGAGGAAGAAGAGGGGTTGCATCCAGAACCTCTCCGACCCCTTTGCCTCCCTCTATAGGACTTATAGAGGGGATTCTGCTGTTGCTGCTGCTGCTGCTGCTGGGGCTGCCGGTAAGAGCGAAAAGACGATCGCCCAAAGCCCCTAAATTTTCGAAAGGTCGAACCCCTTGCCGGTACTTGCAGGCCCAAGGATTTTGCAGTCAATCGGCTGTCCTTAAAACGCTAAAGGGCAGAGTCCGCTTTCTCCCCAAACAGCTTCTGACCATCAAATGGAAGATCGACCAGCGTAGCCTGAACATCCGCTGAGAAACCAGAGTTACGGAGCCAAGCCTGCCTTCTTACAGCAACAGACGACCCCATGATCCTTGCCACGGAGTCCGCAGTATCCAACCCTGACTGGATAACTTGCCTGGCAGCCGCCTGAGTGTCCGCTACAACCTCCATGAAGGATGACTTATCCCCTTCAGGCAACTTAGGAGCCAAGGACTTAATGGAATCCATTAGAGCGTGCACGTAACGCCCCAGCAGGCATGTAGCATTAGTCGATTTTAACGCCATGCTTCCTGTCGAAACGGTCTTTTTGGCTGCCTGATCAGCTTTTTTAGACTTCCTGTCAGCTGGAGACTGAGGAAAGGCACCGGAAGCATGCTTGGAGCATGAAGCCTGCACAACCAAACTGTCCGGGGACGGATGAGTGGATAAAAAGTCAGGATCCCCTGGTGCAACCTTGTACCTTCTTGCCACCTGTCTACACACTGCAGGAGATGAAAGGGGTTTCTTCCATACCTCTAATACCGGCTCCAATATGGCCTCATTGAAAGGCAACAAGGGCTCGGATGTCGAAGTCGGAGAATGTAACACTTCTGTGAGCAGGTTGGATTTGTACTCCACAGAAGGCAGCTGTAAATCCAGAAGCTCTGCTGCTTTCTTTATCACTACGTGATAGGGAGCCAACTCATGAGGTGGAGAAGACCTGGCAGATGCATATTCCCACTCTGGGGTCGTATCCAGCCCACTGGCTTCCTCAATGCCATCGAACTCGTCCGAAGAAGAATCAACCTCACCTTCTTCCACCTCTCGATATCTTCTTTCCTCCAACACCCTCTGGGCTTCCCTCCTCGACCGGATTCGGGGAACCGACGTCGGCGACGTCGTACGCGGCGTCGGAGGAACCAGAGGAACCGGCGTCGACGGCGCCAGACACGGCGCCGATGGAGTCAGCCTCGGCATCGATGGAGTCGGTTTCGGCGTCGATGGAGCCAGTCTCGGCGTCGAAGGAGGCTCCGAAGCCTGCCGGACCTTCCGAGGTCGAATCGGATCCCCAGACGGCGCCGGAAACTGCCAAGAAGGCGCCATCGGCATAAAGGGCATAAAGGGGGCCTGAGCATACTGCTGTGGCACCCCCATTGCAAAGGCCATCGGACCCACGGGACCAGTTGGTGCTCCGGATGGGTAGGCCGCCCTATTAAAAATGCCATACATAGCATTTAAGAAATTAGCCGAATCCGTACCTGGGGCCGGGAACTGAGGCAAAGGAACCTCTTGTGGGGCCTCCGGCACCGGCTCCGCAGTATCCTCCACTGGAGCCTCAGAATCTTCAGGTACTGGAACAGACTCTTCCTGCTCCTCATGCATAGAAGCATCCGACTCCACACGAACCGGAGTCGACGTCTTAGACGGAGCCGAAGACCTCGTCGGAGACTGAATCGGAGTCTGCTTCCTCGTAGGAGAACCTTCCGGTGACCTCGAAGGTGAAGGAGAAGGAGACAAAGCTTTGCTCCGACGTCGATGAGACGAAGCCGACCTCGACTTCTTGGACTTCGAGGATCGACGTCTAGAATGTTTACTTTTTTTATGGTGTTTCTTCGACCTCGACGACCTCGAAGTCGATGACTCTCTCTTCGATCTCTCCTTCTTCCTCCCTCTTTTCTCCTCACCAATCTTCTTCATGAAGAGCTTGGTCTTCCTTTCCTTGAGAGCCTTCGGGTTCATGCTTTTACAGCATCCGCACTCCTCCATATCATGTTCCGAGGAGAGGCACCATAAACAATTCTGGTGTGGATTAGTTATCGACATCAGGCCTCCACACTCCCTACAGGGCTTAAAGCCCGACTTCCTAGTCGAAGACATAGCCGAATAAACAGAGATACACGACCAAACTACAAAGTAGCACTGGAGAAAAACCGTTGCGCGTCGAAGGCGCGGAAAAAAGGGAACTGACGTCATCACGCCGACGTGGGCTTCTTATGGCTCCGGTGACGTCGGTCGGAGTCGCGAGCGGAGCCGATGTATTATGACGTCGCCCACGTCGACGTGGAATGCTGGGAAGAAAAGTTCCGTGGAATGCTGGCGCAGGGGATATTCACAAGGTGAGGAATCCACTGGCAGATGTATCCATCAGAAACCACCGTAGGGCTTAGGACATTCTTTTCCAATTGCCTCTTCATGGCTGTCCCAATGCCATGAACAATAGCCGGAAAGGGACTTTGGGTACCCCAAGCAGGGCCATGTCCCCCATTAGCTACTTGGAAAGTGGCCAGAGGGACACATGTGGTGCCCTCCCAAACATCCATGCATTATGTGCCAGGTGCAACATGGTGCCTGGCATAGGCGCATGGATGTTTAAAAATATCCCTTTTTCAATTGCGGCTTGTGCTGCAGCCCTTTTCCGGGTCGCAGCACTAGCCGCAATTGAAAAGGGATGCATCCTAATCTGGCAGGTGGGACCAATGACTACTTGTCGGCTGGTCCCAATCCCCCAAAGATGGCGGCCAGATGCTCGTCTGACTGCCATCGTAATGACCCGCCCTGAATATGGACAGTGTTGGGCATATTTATTTAATGGGACCAACACAATCAATATTCCAAAACAAAAGCCCTTTCTAATGACTGAATAGCGAAACCATAACTATGCACTATCGACTGCTCCTCTGTCCATACCCCCTTTCCAGAACTTTGCCCCCAGAATCCACTGTGCATCTCTTTGACTATGCTAAGTGGCCTCTTGACACACTGTGTGGCCTCTGGGCACACTGTGTGCTCAGCTCATGGGACCCAAGAACCTGCTGCACATAATGTTAATTCATGAACATGAGCATGGGTTAAAAGAGTTCCTGTGCACGTGTCAGCTGGTCGCAACTGTTACCAAGCATGTGAGAGGTGGTTATAAATGTTAATGAGAATGTGAACAAGTGGCTATATTCCTGTTACTGCAAAGAAAGACTGGGCACAGAGAGAGGGTGCGATACATAAAGAACAAGATGGATCACATCTTGAGATGTGACAAGCAGAGTTAGCACAGAGGGCTTACATAAAGCAAACTGCATAGAGAACGCAGAGACAGCACAGAACAAAGAGCTGTGGTGCACAGAGATAGTGCATGTTAATGGCACATGCAGAGAAGCAGGGAGAGACATTAGGCTTGGTAAAACATTGCATAAAGATGGGGGAAAATGAGTCTTGCAGCGAAAGATGGTGTGTAAATTGAGAGACGGGGAATTCAGAGAAAGTGGCGTTAAAACAGACCGAAGGGGCAGGATTCCTCCCTCCCTGCTCCTCTCTTGTTTAACTGGTGATTGTTTGTCCCCACTTCCAATTTTCAAGTACCCCTTCTACTATTAAGGTCACAGCGCCCCCTCTCTCTACCACTACTCAAGTACCCCTTCTACTATTAAGGTCACCTCCCCCCTCTCTCTAAAACGGTTGCCCCTTGCTCTCTTCTTGTTTATCTGGGTAGACTGCTTTGTCTATAGCTGACCTGACTCTTGCTGACCTGACTCTTGACCCCATCACAGTATACGGACCACGACATTAGGACCCAGCGCATGACCTCATCCAGCATATACCGGATGTCTCCATTGGAGGCTCCCTTGTATCAAGGGTTTGGAAACGGACGCCCACGCTATAATAACTGACCATCGGCTTGACCACATGTCCCCAATATTCCTGTTCTCCCCTCCATCATTTGTTCAGTAGTCTCCCCAAACAGGTCACCTGAGGCGACAACTGCTTTAACCCACGCGCACAGCCCAAAAGTGCATCCTCAGGCCATATTAGGCTGCCACTCCCCCTGATAAGCTCCCACTGAGCTCCAGCTTGATGTCAACATGAGTTCACGTACATGTGTTTCCTCACATCTTGATCTAGCTATTCTGACCGCGTCTAAACTAAGGTGCACCCTCAAGTCTTTCCCCCAGTTAGGATCACTTTGTGGACTCCTGTTCACTCCTACCTCACTGCCTAATCAGGTATACTAAACTCTCTCCTCCACATCCACAGTTCAGGATGGACTCCAGACTTGAAAAGTCTGGTTCCAACAGCTACACAATTAACTATCCGGCCAACCCCCTCAATAATGCAACTAAAACTCTTAAACATAGGGGGACAATTTACTGCATCTTTAATGTTTAAGGGGCTGATAAATATGGCAAAACCTATTTGTATATATGTAGCGCTCTCTGTGACAAGGGAACTGAAAGCAATTGTACTTTCTGGTACCATGATTTACTTGATTATAATTGGCTGTGAACTACTGTTAACCTTAATATAAAAATGTTTAAAAAAAACAAAAACTCTTAAACATAGACTCCTCAAAGCCAACCCAGAAACCCTTATCTCTGACCCCTAATTCTGCCTAAAAAAAGGTATTATTACGAGCGACCTGATCTTCTACACTAAAAGAAGAGCTCAGTAGAGATCTACGTTCCACTCCCTACTCAGAATCACTTCATCCAAAAAATTCCCTCACGGTCTGCGACTTTTGGTCACAAAATCTCCTACTTTTAGAACAAATGCCACTATATCCATCTACAACAATGGGACTATACTCATTCAGGCCACTGATCGCAGCCTGGATATCTTTGATGACAGGTTTGTACTCTTTTAAAGATCTCTGGTCCCCAGCAACTCCCCTACTCAAACTAAGTACGACCTTACCCTTACCCCAACCCCATCTCAGAAGGTCCTGGATCCCTCTTTTACGGACCACAGACTGAGGACTGACTCCCCTACCCCGATCAACACACACGGGACCATAGCTCCTCGAACCCCAGGCTTCCCCAACTCACCCACAGGGCCACGACTTGACCAGACTTGGGCCAATAATCACAGTGCATCTGTTAGCTCTCGTTCCAACCACCTCTCCAACACTTCCGCCACCCCCGTTCTCAATAGCCCTTGCCTTCATAACTCCCTAACTAGACAGCCGGCTTGCCCACTTTCCAACAGGAACTCATTAAACCTTCCTTCCCCTAACCTCCCTTACATCGCCCACTCGGCTCTCGCACTCGTACATCGGATAGGGAACGCTCCATCAGTGGACCTCCCACACACCCCCCCGTTCTCCTGCCCTGATCCCCCCTCCCCATTGTCCTACCCTCCTACTCCCCTTCACGTGCCCCATAACTCACACTCTGATCCTGCGTCTAAGCTCAAGAAAATAAACCATGAACTGCGTTCTCTCAAATCTGTCATCTTCAAACTCATTAAGACCACCGAAGAGCTAGCCCTTGATCTCTCCCCCAACATGGCCACAATTGAGATCCCGCATCTCACTGCCACCTTGACAACACATGAGATCCCACATTTGACCCTCCCGAAACCCAATGCCCCAAACTCGAACACTACTCCCGACCCTACTGCCCCGTCTAGACCTACCAGATCCATAAATCCTTATACAGAACCTGATATTCTCACCCTCCTCCTTGAATACACCTCTCCATACCCAGAAGCTGAAATTCTCTCCCTCCTCCTTGAGTACTCCTCTCCTCCCTCAGCCAGCGCAGTCCTGAGTCCATGCTAAATCCTCACAAACAGCCCGACTCAATTCACCTAACTCGTCACTCCCTAAACATGGGAATGCTGTACCCATCCAAACCATCACGCCCAACCCCCATAGAGTGCCCAGTCTCAACGCCAATTCCTCAAACATCAATAACCTCTTGCAGATCCCCACTACACAACCCGTGCACACAGACACCTTGCACAAATCACACCTGAAAAGCATGTTACTTAACTGCAGATCAGTGGTGAAACATGCCACAGACCTTGCTGGTCTCATCCTTGCCCAAGATCTGGACTTCCTTATCCTCACAGAAACTTGGCTCAACAACTCCTCTGGCCCTATCCTTGAACTACTAGTCCCTCCTAGTCATAACATTATCAGACTCAACAGCGTTAAGAAATTGGGAGGTGGCATAGCCTGTATCTTCAGCAACTCTCTCACAGCAAAACAGTCCCCCTCAGCTATTCTCTCCTCCTGTGAATACCTATGCATAGATATCACTAGCACACACAGACCATTATGCAGCCTTCACATCTTCTACCACCCCCCAGGTGATAACCTCCATCTAATCGAACAAGTTATGGAAACCATCTTCTCCAACCTTGGCCGACACTCCCCCCAGATCTTCCTTGGTGACTTCAATCTCCACTGGAATGACCTGCAAGATCAGTCGGTTACATCCCTCAAAAACTTCCTAACCGACCTATCTCTGACCCAATTCTGCGACAGCCCCACTCACAACTTAGGCTCGACACTGGATCTCATCATCTCTAACCCCAACTACATTCATCTCAAATCCATTCTCCCCTGTGATTGGTCTGATCATCATTTTATCAACTTTCTAATACTTGAAAGCTAAAAATTACAAAACTGCTCAACCAGTGAAACTAAAACACTGGAAAAGACCGCTCCATAACACAAGCGTTAGTCAGCTCATACAGCGATGCAATCTCTCCCTTCCGGCCACTTCTAACATGTCTGACGTTCATGACCTCACTGATCACTATAACAACACCATGCTATCTAGGAGTACTATTTGATGAGAGGGGTTCCTGGGTACCTCAACAGAAAGTAAAAGTAAATGCGATGGCAAGGTCAACGGCCGCTGTGAATGGAATTTCGCAGCGACTGGTGACTAAACCAATGGATGCAATGCTCAATATCTATAGGTCTAAATGTATAGTGATTGCATTGTATGGCTCGGCCATTTGGGGATACAAGTCAATGGAGGGGATACAGACAGTTGAAAATAAATTTCTATGTTCCCTCATGTCAGTACCTCAATCCACTTCTACTTTTTCAATTCACCAGGAATTAGATGTTGGTTACATGGCAGACAGGTTGAGGCAGGCTCCGGTGCTTTGCTGGCTCTAAACCTGGCTTAACCCCAATTAACGCTGAACCATAAGATAATCAGGGATTGTGTCACCCTGGACCGAGCTAACAAAATTCCATGGTTAAACTATGTTAAGAATACTTTAACTAAGCTTGGACGTCCAGACTAATTCGATTCCCCGGATAAAGTAAGAAAAGATGATTTGGCATGGGTAAAAATACACTTACTGGATTGGATGAAGTAGAGCGGGAGGAGATCGAATTAATGAAACTGACAGCTAAAGTCCATTTTTTGCTAAAAACCACCCCCGAGATTGAACCTTATCTGAGGATTGTCACGAAGCCGTTTCACCGCCTGGTCTTAACCAGATTTCGTTTTAATCTAATTCATTTTTCTCTAGGTAATTTGCAAGGTTGGAGCAGGACGTGTTATTCAGGTCCTTGTACCTGTGATCATTTTTCGATACAGAATACAATGCATTTTATTATGTTTTGTGACCACTATAGCGCTATCCGCAGAAGGTTCTTAGTCCCAATTTTAAAAGGGAAAGGTTTTATTCAGGTTAAACTCGCTTTACTGTACTTACAAATGCTTAATAACCCATAGGAGATTTTTGTCGCAGCCGTGAGACTTAGGAAAATTCCGCACCCTATGTTAGCATAAGAGTATTTGTAAAGTCCATGTTATTACTCTTTTAATACTTGCCTTTTTATTACTAATTTTTTTTATTGCAATGATGTACTGTTTTAATGGTTTTAACCACAGCCAAGATTTTTATGCAACTTCATGAACTTTGTCTTATTCCTTCCCTAATTTTCTCAACTCGAATCGGTTATGATATTTTACTGTGTACTGTATGTGTTTTTATTGTGTACTATTTGTGTTTTATGTATTGTATTGTGATTTAATGCATGGTACTTTTATGGTTTTTAGAAACCGAATAAAGTGGTTTTGGTTGATTGATTGAACACCATGCTATCTGCCTTGAATGATATGGCCCCACTTCAACTAAAAAGAATTCCCAAAAAAGGCTCAATGACAGTCTAAATGCTGACAGACGCAGTCTTAGACTAGCTGAACATAAGGGGAGATCCTCATCCTCCACGGATCTCCTAAAAACTCTATGACTCAAAAGAAGTACACACAACAAACGCATTAGAACGGCGAAAGCCAACTTCTTCAACTACCAACTACCAACTTGACAAAGCCAAAAATCACCCGAAACAACTTTTTGAGCTCATTAAATCACATTCCAACAACACCTCTACCCAATCTCAGCACCCTTCTCACCCGCAACCAAACTGCGATGCGGTTGCTGAATTCTTCCTCGAAAAAACTGAAACAAAAGGTCTGCTGCACTCACTCTCTCGCCTTCTCCTGAGGCCTCTGTCTCCACACCCCTGCCCTCACCTCTTGATCTCTCACTCAAAAACAGGCTTCATGGAGTCAATTCATTCCCCTCAATGACATTACCATCCTCAATACTCTCTCGACCCTTAAACCCTCAAATCACTTCAACGACCCTGTTCCCCCAACTCCTTTAAAGAAATTATTGGCTCACTAGCTCCACTCTGGTCTAAGATCATCAACGCCTCACTTCTTCAAGGTGAGTTCCCGGACTGCTTGAAGGTGGGCCTAGTTCTCCCTATTCTCAAAAAACCCTCGGCTGACCCTGTTGACCTGAACAACTACCGTCCAATCACAAACATACCCACACTGGCAAAACTTCTGGAGAAATGTGTTCATGAACAACTACGCAAACACATTGAGCAATTCCAGCTTCTCAACCTATTCCAATCGGTTTTCCGCACACTGGCCACAGCACAGAAACGGCAGTCACTTACATTGTGGATGACGCTCTCACTTTACTCGACCAAAATGAAGCCTGCCTCTGAATTCTGCTCGATCTCTTATTGGCATTTGACACTGTCAAACATGACTACTCTTCCTCCTGGAACGCAGGATGGGGCACTCAGGCACGGTCCTTAAATAGTTTTCCTCTTTCCTCAGCAACAGAACACAGAGTCAAATACAACCAGTCTCTCTCCAACCCGAGTCCATGCACACTTGGTGTCCCCCAAGGATCCTCACTCTCCCCCACACTCTTCAACCTTTTTCTTGAACCACTGACTTTAATTCTTAAAGCCTCCAACATCCAATACCACATGTACGCGGACGACACCCAACTTTACATGGAAATCTCCTCCCCCGAAGACATCAACTCCCTCAATGGAACCCTTCTCAAAACCATCAACTGGCTCACCTCCAACCATCTCAAATTAAACGCCCTCAAGACGGAATTCCTCCTCATTGCACCCGCTAGGCAAACCCCCACTGTGGTGAAATTCCTCTGTAACCTCACAGCCCTGAACTTCACACCTCACATCGTGGACTCCACTAAATCATTGGGAGTTGTGCTTGACAAAAACCTAAACATGCAAGACCACATCAGATCATCAACCAAAGGAGCGAACTTCCAACTCTGCATCCTAAGAAAACTCAAACCCTTCCTTCCCCAAGATGACTTTAAACTGGCGATGCAAGAATTTGTCATCTCCAGACTAGAATACGGCAGTGCAACTCTTTGCGGTCTGCCGAAACTCAGTTTAGCACCTATCAGAACATCTCTAAATGCTGCTACTAGACTCATCACGGGTTCTAAGAACAACAACCACCACATTCCTCCAGACCTGAAATTGCTTAATTGCCTTCCCTTTGAAAGAAGGATACAACTAAAGATCGCTTGTAGGACCCATAGGGCACTACACTTCAACACCCCACCCTACCTGACAAACAAGCTGGAACTCTCTGGTGGCTCCCGGTCCACAAGGAGCACCGGCACACTGTTGCTCAAGCCCAAGAAATTTAATAAGCTTAAAACCTACAATCGCCCATTGTCTGGCATTGCCCCGAGAATCTGGAACTCCCTCCCAGTGGAAACAAGACTGATTCCCTCTACACTTGCCTTCAAAAGGGAAGTCAAAAATCTACTAATGAACAATGCGTTGAAGTAGATGCTGTGCTCCTCTTGCCACTAAGTTACTGTATACTGTCTTGTTTGTTCTTGTTGTTTATTGCCCTACGTCTCCTTCTCTCCCAACCTGCTTCCTTTGTCCACCTCAATTTCATCTTGCACCTGCTGTATTTTGTCCCACTGTTTCCCTGATTTCTCTCCCCCAGTTGTTCCTTGGTCTACCTAAACGAAAGTAAAGTGCTCCGATACCCTTCTGGGTCATGTTCGCGCTATACAAAAGTTTAAATAAATAAATAAATACACATCAAACTCAAACGTAAAAAAGGAAACAAAACACTACATACAAATACAATAGTCAGACTAATTAATTTTGTTAATGCTCATCTTTTCAGACGTGCCTTTAAAATGATCTACGTACCTGGCTACAAGCCAAGATATGAAATGGCCAGGAGCATCCTTTTCCTCTATTTGTGAGTTCTGCAGTAAGATGAACACAGTTATGATTAAAGGTGATTTTGCCCAGCACATAGAAAGCGAGAAATAACAATGAACTTGAAAATATACCTTCTTTTCTTGAAGAAATTCTTGCACAAGGGGAAGCGTGTTTTTTGAAAGCACATAGAAACAAGGGCACTGAAACAAATGCAAATCATTACAAGTTAACACTCCTGTTGAAAAGCATGCGAAGTAGTTATGCACTTTGTTTATAGTTTTTTCAATTGAGTGGCATTAAATACACAATACTGTTTCTAATCAGATCCAAAATAATACAGACTTTATTCACCTAAATAAAAATAGAATTGTTTATCTAGGATTACATTATATATATAAAGGTATGGCATTAGGAGCGGTAAGGATTTATAATCAACATTACACATGAAGTTCAGCTATAACACACAAAATGATCTATGTGCATACATTATTCAAATTTTGCTTGTCTTTTTAAAGGTAACGTTTTCTGTTGTTGTTAATTATCACATTTTTCTAGCCTTTTCTTTAAAAGAATAAAACTGTTATAATTAGAGTTTATCTCCATGTACAATGAATACTTATTAATATCTCGTATGAACTGGAACCCTAATTATAGACTTTTTCCAGAAACATTAATTCACAGATTTGCCATTTCTTGGATTGTTATATCTGCAAATGTGTGCATGTGCAGCCGTTAAATGTCCTGATGTAAGCCCAACAAAGCTCAAGTTTGTTTTATTGGCATTAACATATTAGACTTGAATGTGGAATGGTTAAGACTAGAAATGTTTGATTACCTACTCTATCTCTCTCTCTCTCAGAATTACAGTCTCTAAATTAGGTAAATAAGGTCTTAATGTATGTAATAACGGTAATGTTCTTTGTTCCCGAGTGAGAACTGGCTAATATAACATTGCTCTCCTTTCAGTTTTTAATTGAACAGTAAAAAGATTTATTCACAACAACTTCTGACCTTTTTTCCTTTGGATGCTTGGGTGAATCCATCAATAAAGCTTATAATGTACTGACATTATGGCAGTAATGTTATCTTTAACTCACGGTAGGAACCTTTTTATAACAAATGCTGGGTCAACATTGAGGTGGCCAACTTTGCATTTTGGACAAGGTGCACTAGTTGGTGAATCCTTTGTGGGCTGTGATAAATTTGAAGTTACTTCCAACAAATACATTTATTTAGGTCAGACTTTAATGTGACGTTCTTTATTTGTTTTTTTGTTCTATCGCCCAACCTGCGCAGCTTGTGTTTGATACACGTACATTAGCACATTGAGTAGAATTTTGAGAGGTTGTATGTGAGCTAGGGTGCTCCAAATGCAGTACCTTAGGAGAAAGATAGAAAGAAAGACAGAACAAGCTCCACATTGCCGGTGGTCATAACACAATAAATAGCACAAGCCTTGCGACTCAGTAAGCTCATACGGAATGGACTTTTCTATGTCTGAAGCTCCAGAAGAAATATCCACTACATCTCAGACTTTCACCTCCTCAGCAATGCTTTTATGAGATAATATCTCAAACAAAAATATTGCAATACTAAATATTACCCCAAAAATTGAGGCCACAAATATCAACTTTACATATTTTCTCTGTAAAGTACAAAAAAATATATATACAGGGAACCTGCTTTAGAGTCAGTCGTATGGAGAAGATTAGTATCAGTTCTGCATGCCTTGCCTGAGCAGCCTATGAACGTCCATGAGCTGCCATTCATATCACGCACATGTTGTTTGGAATGGCCCACTGGATGAATATGTGCCTCTTAACTGAGGGGTGTGGAATTTAATAACATATCTACTTGTCCATGGGGCAGGTTGCTTCATAAACCTACTTGTCCTGTAACAAAATCCACTTGTCTCTTTGGTGCCATGTAGTGCGGCAACAAATTATGGCAGCAATTTCGTTATATAAGAGCTCTGATAATAGCCTCTCTAATTATGCCAGAGATCATACCATGGTAGGGTCTGAATACTAGCAGTTCCCTTATTTTGCCAACTTCCCACAGATCTACATACTTGGGCTGGAAGTAGTGGTAAGCAATAGTTCCCCCTGGTTGGCATGCTATTTTGAGTTTGTGCTAACTTACTAACTTGCTTGTTTTATGGGTTTTCATAAGCTTTTCTCTAATTTTTCCCCAAGTCGAGAAAGGTTGGAAATTTACTCCTGAAAAGGGAAGAAGTAAAACTTTTTCCAGGTTTGGGGAAAAAAGTGGTTTGTGGGAAAGTTAACTTGTTACCGCACAACAGATTTTCACATGAGGAAATCTACACATGATTATTTGAAAGTGCTAAAATGCAGTTCACAAATATTTACTAGAGTATGGTTTCCTGACCTACCTTTGTAAATTTTTGTGAATTCATGAAAGCCGTAAATCTGCACTACTGCAAGAACATGTACCATGGGTGCAATTTTGTGACTTTAAGAATTAGGCCCCTTTTTAGGTTTGGAATTTTTATTAAATTATAATTCTATCTACTGGTTGACTTCACTGTGAGTGACTCTTTTCTTCTCTTTCACAAGGACAATATTGGCACGCAAAGTAGTTTTGTTCAGTGCCAGGAGCTACTGTGGCAAAGTGTGGTTTTTTTAGACCAAAAATATTTTTGATTTTGCCAATGTTTGTTATAATAGTGAGGTCCTCGTAACTCCCACAACAAAAAAAGTTTCACAAAACAAGGAACGCATTGACATAATCAAAAGGCTGGCCACTAACATCACTGGCTTTGCCAATGCTTGTTTATTTTCATGTTTCCTATAATTTTGTTGCAACTGGTTACACTGATTTTCCATTATGAATATTTTTGGGAAATACTAGCATGCATCAACACATTTTGCTAAATGATGCTTCAAAGTAATGGTACCTAAAATTTTACAGTAGCTTAGCAAAGCGTTTTTTTCCTGGTTGCATTTTTTTATGAACATTTTATTTTGAAAGCAAATAATCATCAATCTTGCATTCAAGCTTTTGCATATATTTGCATCTAATCAAAGAGCATCCTAGAAGCATTATACGTAGCCTTATATTGTTAAACTTTGCAAACGTGAGTACACATTTTTATACTGGAACCACGGTCAGTAGTGCAGTCAAAACTTACAACATTTCCTTAGAGCGCTCACCCCAATAATAAAGGCTTTGTATTAATGAACCATTAATGCAAGTTCGAACAGCATTCACATATGGACACAAATACGACCTTAACTGCTGACAGTGCCCTTCCCTGATCCATAATGTAGTAGTGTAATCTGGCAGCCAAAGGGTTTGTGCTGCAGAGTGGTGGGCCTACTTGTCCCTAAGACAAATAAACATGAAAACTTCTTGTCCTTGACCCCAAACAATATGTCCTGGGAGTCGGGCTATAGGAATTCCACACCCCTGTTAACTCATTAGCATCATAACTTGGTTTTATACTAGCTCAGAAGGTGAACAAAATGCACGAAGAGAAATTAATGTTACAATGACGTGCAAGTGAATGCAAATGTGAGAAAGTGCGATGAGATGGAATTATACATGTCCAGAGTTCAATTAGTTTCTCAGACATATTCTATATTTTATGTAATATGACAAAGCAAAAGCAATTTGCATTTACTGCAATATAGAAAAACCAACAGTGCATAGGTATGTTATGTAAGAAAAATGCTACTTACCTGTAACAATCAGTTTGCAGCCTATAGGTATTGTAGATTCACATGTTTTGCTCACTTCTGTCATCAAGTGTTGGGCTGTGGAGGGGGGCGTGGCCAAGCTGTCAACCAAGATGTCCGTGTAGCTCTGCAGCTCCGCCTATCTCCCCACAATCCTAGCCAAACACGGGGCTACAAACACTTTCCGCGCAGCGGAGCAGGTGCAGTAACGGACTGTGGCACTGGTGGAGCAGAGGATGAGTGCATAAACAGCACAAACATAGACGCGACAGCTATCGGCCCCAGAAGGGAGGCGTGCCCGGGTCAGTCCAGGGCGAGGACCCTACGGTGCTAGGAGATGCCACGTTTGAGAGAAGGCCCCACGCCTGGCTCGAGCGATACCGAACCAGCTGCGGCGGTGTGGGCCCACCGCAGCTTCCGGACCCGGCTATTTGTGGATGCTGGGCGCTGGGGGAGAGGCGTGGCAGGTGCGCACCGCCATCATCAGGGGCTGAAGAAAACCAGCGGTCGCAGTGGAGTGGAGAAGTCGAGCCGGCCAGGGAGAGCGCTGCGCCCCAGCAAGACCCCGTGCCAGGTAAGGCTGGCCCACTCCATCCCTGGAGGCCCCGTGGCGACAGGGGCCACGGGTAAGCCCGGCCCAGGTCTGGGTAGGCGTCTCCCATCATTTTCCTTACTTTACCCTTCTACGCCTCAGCCTCTCCCCTGAAACTGCCCCATCAATAACGAAATACCAGTCTGCGCGGGAAGGGGCATGAGAGAACCACAAACCTGGGCCTGTAGAACTCCGCAAAGCCAGCGGCCATTTAGCCACCCTCTCGCTTGCGGCCCACTCACCAAAGGCGGTGGAGATACCGGCAGCCTGGTGGGGGAGTTGGCTGCCATGGTGCGGGCCACGCACATGGGCCCTGATGCAACAGATTATGGGGCATCCACTGGAGTGATTATGGTGAACTTGGGCTGGTCTCTCTGATCTGCTTGATGGCACATTTAATGCTTGGTGCCCCCCACCTCCACCCGATGGCAGTTCACAGCTCGCAGGGGGCGCCACAGGTCTGGTGCTTTCTCTGCCTGGGCCAGATGCCCGAGAACCATTCCTGGAATAACTCCTAGTGGCAAACCACAGGCATGAAAACCATGGGGCCCATGCTCCACCCCACTTAGAACAAAGCCACGATCTCTTCCAGTGCGAGGACATGGTCTGCGGCGACCCAAAGTAGCACAGGCTGACTTTTGATAAAGCTAAGCGTGCTGGGGAGGCATCCGGTCCCGAAATGGTGGAGGAAGGAAGCCTGATGGACACCAACACAGCGGCTCCGGTCAGGGTGGAGTCCCTTATGGTCGAGCTTAGAGCCGGCTTCAAGGCCCTGGACAGTCGTTTTGACGAATCAGACAAATGCCTAGATTCAATGGGGGCATGCCTGGACTGGCATGAGGGACGGCTTGACAGAGCAGAAAGAAAGAAAGATTTCGGACCTAGAGGGCAGATCAGCCCAGACAACCAAAAGTCAAAAATCAGTTGCAAAGAAAAACGAGGATTTTGGAAGCCAGGAGTAGACGCAACAACATCCGTGTTCTGGGTATTCTGGAATCTACAAACACAGGCTGGCTCGATGGATTTGTGGAGCAACTTCTGACCGATCTGTTTGGCCGAGAATCCTTCACACCCACGTTTGTGGTTGAGAGGGCTCATCGCACCTTGGGACCGCGCCCTGGCTACCCCCACACCTGCTAATCGCCCGGCTGCTAAACATCCGGGACAGAGATACAGCACTGCACCTGGTGAGAGAAAAGGGCCCACTCAGCTGGCAAGTATCATCGATCATTGACTTCACAGCAATGGTCCAGGATGCCCTCCAAAAATACACTGGAGTCAAAGCTACGCTTCGCATCTTGGGTCTGAAATACGGGATGCTATACCCAGCACGTCTGTGGCTGGAAATTAAACCCCAATAGCAGTGCAGGAATTTTGTCGAACCTTTTCTGGTCAGGCCAGACTACTTCTCTTGAGCGATCGTCTCCTGACTAACTCTGACGCCAGTGTGGACATTTTCTCTGCAAGCTAAACACTTTGCCCCTGCCCAGCTCGGCGGCCCCACCATAGTAGTGTACTACACCGGATTATGAAATAGGCATGTTCTCTCATAGGCCGATTAAGACTAATGACCTAGAACATGGCATATAGTATTGTTTATTAGCATTTTTAAACTCGCAGGGTATGTAATTTTCCTGTAGCAATGGGAACGGGGATGGGCCGGGGGGCGGGGCGGGCTGGGGGTGGGGTCGAAACCGGGTGAACGTTCGGTTTGAGATTGTTTTGCAGTCACCCATAATTCTGAATGTTGTTGGTACCACACAGATGCTCTTAGGAATGCCCATCTCATATTCTTTAGCGCAGCGTTGATGTACATGACAGGGTCCACCCCTTTGAAGATATTACACTATTGACCTGGAACACACGTGGGTTGAGCAACATGCGCAAGGGCAAACAGGTAATGCACTATTTACAGAGGCACCAAGTAGACATTGCCTTTTTACAAGAAACACACCTGTCCCCCACATCGCCTAAAACCTTTGCTGCAGCATGGGGCCCACATCGGTACTTTGCGGTTTATAGCGTGTATGCCAGAGGGGTCCCTACACTGGTTCACAAGTGTGTACCATTCCAGATAACAGAGGTGCGGGCAGATACGGAGGGGCACTACCTGCTGGTGAAGGGTTGCTTATTAAGATACACCATACTTCTACTTAATGTATAAGCCCCAAACACTGACAACCCGGAGTTTTACCTGGACTTACTGGAGGCAGCCCATGTCTGCATGGGGGTGACCTTAACCCACTGCTTGATCCCCAACATGACAGAGCAGCGAACACTCCTGATGCCAAACCAAGATCAAGACGCGTACTTGCTGAACTAAGGGAAACATATCACTTAACAGATGCTTGGCGACATCAACATCCCACACAGGCAGACGATACACATTACTCAGCACAACACGACACGACACGTGGACTCGCTACAATTATTGGCTACTTGCACCCAGCCTGACACAGTTGTTTGACTCCATGCAACACCTGCCGTGCACCTTGTCCGATCACTTACTAGTCATCTTGCAGTTCTGTATCCCCAGGGCGGGTGGAGTGGCACTGGAGATTTCCTGGGACTGCCCCCATGATGAATTGTTTCTATCCGAATTACGATCAGCAATAGTGGAATATTTTGAGCTTAATAAAGGGACAGTGCAATCCTGGGCTTCATTGTGGAAGGCCTTTAAGGCTTACATAAGAGAGGTCTGTATATCTAAACATGCGGGAATCCTAAAAGACCTACGTCACACGCTATTTCAATTAGAAATACAACTTTTGGAAGCAGACCAGGCCCAAACATCGCAGGACCAAGCGTCTGGTCTACAGCGTTGAGCCGCGCTACTGGCAGAATTTCATGAGGCGGTGGAAAGTGAAGTGCATTATTTAGGAAAGAATGCTGTAACCCGGCGATACTGGGAAGGAGAAATGCCGGGTTGCACACTCTAATGATTGCTGCAGCCCCCTGGGGGACAGTCTTATATATCTCCTCTCCAGCGTTCAGACGGCACTACATTTCTCATACCCTTGGCATTCAAGACGAAGTACTTATCTATTACACCGACCTGTACACATCATGGGTATCAGTATATGCAGCAGACAGCAGCCGTTATTTAGATGAAGTGGTCATGGTGTGGCTCAGCGCGGCACACCAACAATTCCTTGGAGAGCCCTTTATGGAGAAGGAAATAATCCGGGCAATAGACGCCATGGATGGGGCTAAGCCCTCAATTCTTCTGAAGTGACTTCCTGAAAATTAAGCTTTCCTTTCTTATGTGGAATGTGTGCTGAGGAAGGATACCACCCAAGAACGTGACCACTGTCAAGTTAGATGAAAATAGTCTCTGGTCCAGGGAGCACCTGGCTTGGAAGTTCGGGCTGTACTGTTCCAGTGGGGAGCAGAGTCAAGACTGATTTGCATATGGATGGTCCCACACTGGGGTGGCAAGGTGAGCAAAAGAACGATGGATTTAACCCAGATCTGTGACTGGGATGAGTGTCTGAAAAGTTTCAGCACACCGTACATCATCTTGTTGCGTTGCTATGTTTGCCCAAAGTGGCTAGGGTATGCCCAGACGTAGATCCCTTGCTCTCTGTGCCACTGGATTCACGCTAGCCTGGCTGATATGGGGGCAATACCCTGAAACCCTTCCCAGGATGTTTGTTTCCGGTCCAGGGAAGACCTGGCCTGGCTGTTCGGTAGGGACTGTCCCCATGTGCGGGTTAGAGTCAAGACTTATTTGCATATGGCTGGGTCCAAACTGGGGTGGAATGGTGAGCAAAAGAATGATGGATTTAACCCAGATCTGTGACTGGGGGCGAGTGTTTGAAAGGTTTCAGCGCTCGGTCCACCATCTTGTTGTGGTGCACTGGCGAGTGCCAGGCTGTTCATACTCTTCATGAGAAGGACCAGGAGGTGAGGGAGTAGAGGGTGCACTCGACCAGAGGAATTTATTATTGCACGAAGGGCAGAATCTAAAAGGTGTATTCTCCATACCCACCCCCCAAACAAGTCATTCTCATGCAACCTGGTTGAAGGCTATTCTGACGCTTCGGGCCAAAGGCGTCAACTGTGGAATGATAAGCTCGGCACTTTCACTAACCATACCCTGCTTCTCTAGTATCCAGGGATACAAATGTAGTGCATATCATAACGGAGCACTGGAAAGCACATCCGAGCTAGATGGCAAGGGAAAAAAAACAATCTAACGGGCAATGTGGGTTTCATGAGTCACCTTCAAACGGAAACAGGTCATTTGAAGTACAACAGGGTTTATCGTTGCGAGCCCATGATTAGATGGCGGAAGTGTGGAAAAGCATGTGATCTATAGCTGTACATACTCAATCTAAATGGCTACTGGTTAAAATGATCACACAGGACACCAAAAACGTTAATCTCATCACTTTCCATGTGTTGGGGCATGTTTTTTTCCCCTTCATTCTTCATCTGTAGAGGTCACCAGATTTTTAACTCCACTGAGGGCAAGAGCTGCCGGGCAAGTAAAGATCTGAAATGCTATCACTCATACTCCCAACACTGAATGGCTGTGCTATGGGCTCATGCAAAATGTGAATGACACTTCCTAGCAATGGCTAAATGGGGCTGACCAAAAGGCTCTCTCCAAGGTCATTTTATTTCATTACACTATCCTAGGCAGAAAGCTAAAAATAGAAGGAGTTGGATAATGAACCATGAAATAGTCCCTTAGATATAATTTGATGAGAATAGAAAGATGCTATTTCGGTCAACAAATCGGAAATACTGATTGCCAAATAGTAGTTAGCTATTTGTGCACCACACAGATGAACCAACAATACACATACACAAATAAACATACAAAGTATGCCAACGGTTACAGGAATTAAAATAAATCCTACCGCCCAACGCGACTCTGTCTGATCTAAAGATGGCTTTTCCTTCATTGCAGTCACCCTCAAGTTTCTGTCAGTTTCCAGAATCCCATACATCACTGTTTCTGTTAAGATGATGAAAAAAACCGTTTCAACACATTTGCATTTTGGCGAGTACCTTATTTTATTATTCTGAAATATACTTCTGGTTGAACAAAATTTTAAAAAGAAATATTTCAGTCAGCCTGATGCAAATACCAGTATGTCAAAACTGACTTTCCATCAAGAGACGGGCACTTTATTTGCTGCATTATTTACTGCGGTAACTGCTTGTAACTTACAAGAAATGTATGGATGGAACAAGATCAGTTCTGAAATTCAGTTTATGGCAATTACTACCGCACAATGAGTTAAAAGCATTACACACAAAAACAAAACGTGTTTCATCATAGAATTGCATAAAAGACCTTGGAGCACAGGAACATGTTCTGGTGAAATAAAACAGGTTGGTGCCCTTAGCGCTCTCCCCAACCACTCAAATCCTCTTAGAACACCACATTTCTCCAACATGCCAGGGCCCGACAGACCTCCTGTCCCACTGGGCATGTTCCCGGTAGGCCGGAGCCAACGGAGGACGGTTTTAACGGCATAGGGCCAGGCCACTGCATCTGTCATTTTCCCCAGGCCCCAGAACACCGGGATTAATTCCAGCAAATGTAACGGGTTTCAAATAAAGAGTAAGAAGAGGAGAGAGGATAGAGAAAGGGAGAGAGATCATAGATAGTGAAGATAGAGTGGAAGGGGAGAGAGAATGGATGGAAGAAAAAAGAGATAGAGGAAGGGAGCAGGGCTGGTTTGAGCATTTGTGCCAGGGCTGCTAGTGGTTACCCAGTTAAGCCCTAGACAATACACAATCTTCACAATGCATCTTGCAACACCAGCATTTCTTTTTTATGTGAAGTGTTAAAGCAGCTCCTTTCCTGCTTTCCTTAACAACTGTCCATCTTCATAAAACTTGGCAACTGGAATGTATGCATGGAACCTGATCTAACAATTTGTAATGCACCCCGTGGGAAGGATGCCAGTGGCAGCAGCAGCAAACGTTTGATATATAATGTAAGCATATTAAGCCTGGTCAAGTGAATACAACTTCTGGGTCTCTGCTATTCCAAAGCCGTGCATGTGGATTTCTGCCCCTCTTCATACCTTCTGAAATGGTCTGGGGGAATTATAGGAGGTGGAGTGTCCTATTTCTCCGAATCCCATCTACAACTCGCACCAGAGGCATTCAACACTGTTTTTAAATGGTAGGGCTGTGGAGGGAGGCCCATGCCTCCGTCGGCCCCTCTGGCTCCCCTGCCAGCACCCACATTCCAGATGCAAAAAAGCTACCAACTGAGCAGCGAGCTCCTATGAACAGCATCTCCCCTTGGTATGTTGGTTTTAAATAGTGCTCAAATACCTTAGGGTGTCTTGGTGTAGCCTTGAAAGAAAGGTAAAGCAAAAACAGTGGCTCTGTCGGGAGTCACATAAACTTAGTTTCTAATGTACTTAATACGAGTCACGAATATTTCACTAATCAGCCAATGAAGGGAACACACTAACACATAACGATGAAATAAGTTCAGAAAATGAATTCCTTTTTGTATAAATCAAGAAAATATATACGGCTGTCCAACAAAACAAAGCACATGGACTGTGGAGCAATTAGTGACTGATCGTGTTTAGTGACATGGTGCTGTACAAAAATAACATATATAACACATATTTACACAGATGGACAAAATTTAAACAGAAGTCCAACATTGGATTCATAGACCACAACAGGATATAGTATTCCTTATTCTAGTTGTGGGATTGCGTGGACAAGTTGAACTAGTAACGTCGACGTATCGACCCTAAGATGTAGTGCAGATTCGTAAGCATCTAAGGCGGGTCTTCATCAGGACAGGAAGGAATATGACAGCCTAGTGACAAGGAAGTGTATTGATTTGCTTCCCTGTGTCTTATTCGTGGAGGTGTCAGCTGACACCCCTCAGGATCGTCTGTTCGTTGCAGATACTTTTAAAGTTTCATCACCAGCCGGTGAAATAGGGTTGGGTGCCACCGCAGCGATCGCCAAGGATTGAAGGAATCAGGAAAAGACGTCCTCGTCCGTCTGTAGCTTGCAACGAATGAAAGAAAGGTAAGCTGAGAAATTTCATAGGGACATTTATTGGGTAAAAGAACATGTTTTAAGAGCTTTCCTAATTTGCAATAGGTGGGTTGATTCTTTGAGGTTGTGGGATGAGGTTGTGGGGGCGAGAGTTCCACAATTTTGCAGTGCATAAGTGCATAGCACAAAGCTCCTGCCTCCCCAAAGAGATTTCCTGAATTTTGGAACTACCACATTTTTCGCAGTCATAGATTGTAAAGACCTAGTAGGAGTGTACCAGGAAAAGTTCTGAATTAGGTATCCAATGTTGTGCAAAGCCTTGAAGGAGATGCACAAAGCTTTGAATGCTATTCTTTTATTTATGGGTAGCCAATGTAGATTTTCCAGTGCAGTGGTAGCTGAGTGAAATTTACTTAGTCCAACTATGAGATAGGCTGCTTCATTTTGCAGTGTTTAGAGTTTATGTAGTAGTTTTTGTTTCAAATGAATATATAATCCATTGCAATAATGCAGTTTAGATAGTATTAGTGCTGTGACAACAGTTTTTTGTAGATTTTGGGGAATGTAAGGTAATCTGTCTCAAATTAAGTAATTATATAAACATGGAATATAGTGGTGTGAACTCGCAACATACTCCTACTGCTCAAGGGTGCGCCATAGGGCCACAATTTCGAGAAACACAAATAGTGGTGCACCACCAGCAAGTAACCAGTGAAAGAGCTTTATCCAGTTGAACCTACGCGGTGCGGTTAGTGTATTGGACTGTACACGGACTAAAGAGTCAACTACGGGGTCAGACTGGATGAAACAGGGTTTGAAATAAAATAGGTATCCACACACATATGGAAATCTTCTTAAGGTTGAACACAGAGTCAAGAAAGTAACTTATGACATGTTGGTCATTTATAATATTAATTCCCTGAAGAAGTTCAAGGTGGTGGACAAAAAGTGTTGGTTTTGTTGTTCGCTGTAACGTTTGGATTTTTGTGATTATCGAACAAGCAAAATGAAGGAGATATGGAACATTCTACATTTTGATTTGCAATCTTCTGCATGGTTACTTGCTGGTGGTACACCACTATTTGTGTTTCTCTACATTCCGGACGCAGTGGGAGCCGGACTTCCTGTTTGTTTGGTGGGTGTCCTGGTCCCATCTGGGGTACCCACGTCATGTTTTGCCGTTGTGGGCCGTAGGGGGAGGCTGCTGGCCCCCATGGCCCTGCGGGATTCCCTGACAGCACCCATCCCAGGTGTGACAGGAGGAACTTTTGTTTCTGTTCCCGCCGGGTGGGAGCTATCCTGTATTCCCCGCCCACGAAAGCACAGCCAGGGAGTTGAAGTGCTCTCTGCCCGAGCGGGCAGGGAACAACAGTTTCCCAGGGATTAGGTGGATAAATTACTTACCTGTAATCCTAGTTCTCTTCCAGGGGTATCCTCATCAAAGTCATAAGCACCGAATATTCCCACCCACGTGATAAATATATATATATATATATATATAAATAAAACAGGGTTTGCCTTTTGCGGGAAGCACTCGCTGGAGACGTGGTTCCACTAAGGATCTGCTAGCACCTCAAACACTCGACAGTCTCTTGCGAAGCGTTTCTTCTATGGCAAAACTGTCAATTGGTGGGTCAAACACAGCTTCCAGTACATCCCCCAAATTTAAATGAAAGTCACGCCCATGTGGGCCGGCAGAACACACACGCCGTGGCAAAGGATTATGGGACTGGAAGTTTATTGAGAATAAATAATCCATGTGGATCTGTTCAAACCTCTTCAAAAATTTGAAACATAAGTTCTTTTTTAGTGCTCGAGTGTATCACAGCTCCCCATTACCAGGCAATCTCCAGCTCACGGAATCAGCTGTCCCAATAAACAGCACCGGACCCGCAAGGGTATCACGGTGGTGCTATCCCTCGACCTGGCGGGCCGAATTACATGAAAAACAGGGTTTGCCTTTTGCGGGAAGCACTCGCTGGAGACGTGGTTCCACAAAGGAGCTGCTAGCACCTCAAACACTCAACAGTCTCTTGCGACGCGTTTCGGGCCATCCCCGCCCTTCTTCCATGGCAACTCAAACAGTATAAGAAGGGTCCGACACAGCCAGGATGCATGCGGGAGGGTTTATTCAAGATGAGTTCACAGCGCAAACTAAGTAACAATGCGGCAGACGCGTTTCAGCAATTCAGCTTTCTTCAGTGCCAGTTACAATCAAAAGAGTCTCGCACCTGGTGGCTATTTGAATGTTCACTTGACCACTCAGAGAGTTTTGCTCGAAGCTCCTCCTTTGCCTTTAAAGAGATATTGCAATTCACGCTGCTAGAACGGACTGCTGCATGCTGGTATTTGCAGTCCATATGCGGATCCCCCTTAAGTAAGTGGGAAATCCGAAACACCAAGTGGCGTCCCATCAATGTGGCCTCCGGACTACACCAACCGCAGCTTACCGTTGATTAGATGTCCTCACTGAGACCCCTCGATGCTCCCTGCAGTCAGTGCTGCTCCTCTCTCCCCACGCAGTAATATCTTCACACAGTGATGTTTTCATCCGCATAGGGGGGCGCCGCGTTGTGCATTTGAAAACACAAGTCCAAAGGTTGCTGGCTAACGCGGTGCTTCCTGATCGAGAGGGCGTGTCGGAAAAGCCAGTGCCTGCAATGCTGGCGTAACATAGAGTCCAAATCCCCACTCAAACAGTATAAGAAGGGTCCGACACAGCCAGGATGCATGCGGGAGGGTTTATTCAAGATGAGTTCACAGCGCAAACTAAGTAACAATGCGGCAGACGCGTTTCAGCAATTCAGCTTTCTTCAGTGCCAGTTACAATCAAAAGAGTCTCGCACCTGGTGGCTATTTGAATGTTCACTTGACCACTCAGAGAGTTTTGCTCGAAGCTCCTCCTTTGCCTTTAAAGAGATATTGCAATTCACGCTGCTAGAACGGACTGCTGCATGCTGGTATTTGCAGTCCATATGCGGATCCCCCTTAAGTAAGTGTATTTTTTCTCATACCAATGCAGCACCCATCTAGGAGGCGAAAGAATGCAATAACACATAAAAACTGTATTTGCAAACATAAAAGCACAAGAGGGCAAGTAGTACTTGAACTCTGTTTTTAATAAAGTAGACATTGTTAGCCTACAGTCTGCATTGTAAACCAATAGCATAGAAAATGAAGGCATTTTAACACAAAAAACTGGCACCTTGCTTTTAAGGCAGCCATGACCCCTAGCTTCCCATCATGCCTCAGGGGTGACAGTTAGGTCAGTTGTACTTTGCGTAACCCTGAAGATCAGGGCACAAAGATATCCTTTAACAATGAAGAGAATTTCATTTGCCTGGGGAGGAGGGTAGGTTGCTTATGACTTTGATGAGGATACCCCTGGAAGAGAACTAGGGTTACAGGTAAGTAACTTATCCTTCTCTTCCAGGGGATCCTCATCAATAGTCATAAGCACTGAATAGAATAGCAAGCCCATCCTCCACCTGCAGGCAAATGAGAGAGAATGACCCAACATACAAAAACAGCCGTAATCATCTGTTGAACAGATTCCTCAAGGAGGCCTGGCCTACTTGGGTGTCTGTTCTGGTGTCTGAATCTAGACAGTAGTGCCTCATAAATGTATGGACGGACCTACAAGTCGGTGCCTTACAGATTTCAGATATGGGCACGTTTTGGAGAAAAGCAGTAGTAGACGCTTTTCCTCTGGTAGAGTGCGCTTTGGGAGTAAACCCAAGGGGCCTCTGCGCTAATTGATAAGCTAGCTTGATACATGAAACTATCAATCTGGAGATGGACCACTTTGAAGCTGCAAAACCTGTTTTGATCGACCCATAGTTAACAAATAGTTCATCAGATTCTCTCGTGGACTTGGACCTATCCAGATAGAATTTTAAAACTCTTTTCAGGTCCAAAGAGTGTAAAGCCCTCTCAGCTGGAGTGGAGGGGTTAGGAAAAAAGGTGGTTCACATGAAAATCCGACACCACCTTAGGGAGGAAAGAGGGGTGCGTCCTCAATACGACCATATTCAGATGGAAGACTGTACAAGGTTCCTTAGAGCAGAGAGCCTGTATTTCGCTCACTCTGCGAGCTGACGTGATCGCTACCAAGAATGCCGCCTTCCAAGAAAGGTGTTGTAAGGTTGCTTTATGTATGGGTTCGAAAGGTGGACCCATCAATCTTGAAAGCACCAAGTTTAGCTCCCAGGGTGGGGAAGGAGGCCGGACCGGAGGGTAGACCTTCTTTAAACTCTGTAAAAAGTCTTTAACAACCTGTAATTGAAAAAAGGAAGGTTGAAAAGGTGAACGTCTATATGCAGTGATAGCTGCTAAGCGCACCTTAATGGAAGGAAACTTCAAACCTGATTTCGTCAGATAAAGCAGGTATGGAAGGATGACCTCTTCCTGTCCTTTGGTTGGGTTACAATTGTTCTGAACACACCACATATAAAAACGCTTCGACTTGCACACATATGAGTGCCTAGTGAACGGTCTTCTTGCTTCTTTCAAGATGGACATGAAGTCCTGTGGCAGTCCTAAGTGGCCATACTGGAGGACCTCAGGAGCCATGCTGTCAAGTTCAGTGAGGGAAGGTTGGGGTGATGAATCCTCCCGTTCATCTTGGACATCAGGTCCGGTCTGCACGGCAGCTTTCTGCGACGGCATTCTGATAAGTGCAGAAGGTCCGGGTGCCACCATTGTCTCAGCCAGTCCGGGGCAATCAGTATCATTCTCGTGTGTGAATGAGAGAGCTTGGTCACCACCTTCAAGATGAGAGGAAGGGGTGGAAAGGCGTAAACAAATGCCCCTGACCAGTCCATCAAAAGGGCATTCCCTTTCGATCCTGGTCGGTAAGATCTTGACGCGAAGTCTCGGCATTTCGTATTTTCGTCGTCCGCGAAGAGGTCGATGGTGGGACGACCCCACGACTGGAAAATGTCTTCGACGTCTTTGTCGTTGAGAACACAGTCTTCTCTGTCCTCGAAGTGACGACTGAGAGCGTCCGCTCTCGCATTCTGTTCTCCCGGCAGATGGACTGCTGTGACTGACAGATTCCGCACCAGGAGCCAATGCCAGAGGGTTTAGCTTCCAGTGACAGTGTGCGTGAGCGAGTTCCCCCTATTTGTTCAGGTAGTTTATTGTGGTGGTATTGTCTGTTTGTAGTAAGATCGAACTTGCCTGAATCGAGGGGAGGAGAACCTTGAGGGCTAGGTGAACTGCCCTCAGCTCCAGCATGATGATGTGGTAGGATCGCTCTTTTGGTGACCATAAACCCTGAGTCTGGAGAGGCCCCATGTGGGATCCCCAGCCCTGCAGTGAAGCGTCCGTGATCAGTGTTTGATCAGGCGGAGTTTGATGAAAAGGAATTCCGACTTGCATATTCTCCTTTTTCATCCAACAAGGGATGGAAGCTCTTGCTGCGTTTGAAAGACTTATTTTTTCGTCCCAGCAAGCTGCCTGTTGGTCCCACTTGTCCTCCAGATCCTGCTGAAGAGAACGCATTCGTAGTCTAGCATTGGGAACCAAGAAGATGCATGATGCCATCGACCCTAACAAGGAGGCAATCCGACGAACCGGCAGCCTTCCGTATGATGGAACACTGTCGCTCCTCTGGAGAAAACACTTTTCCTACCTCGCAGTCTAGCACAGCACCTAAGTAATGTATTCTCTGTGTTGGCAGTGAAGTCGATTTGTCGAAATTCACATGCAGGCCCAGCCGGTGACAAAGTTCGAGACAGTTCAGGAAATGACTCCTCACACTGTTTGGAGAAGGGCCTTTCAACAGCCAGTCGTCCAAGTACTGGTACACGAAGATGCCTCTGCGTTGCAGTGCAGCTGCCACTACCGCCATGCATTTCGTGAACACCCAGGGGGCTGACTTCAACCCGAAGGGCAGTACTTTGAACTGGTAATGAGAGGATCCCACCAAGAATCTTAGGTATTGTCTGCGATGCTGATTGATCGGAACGTGAAAGTATGCATCTTGCATATCCAGCAAACACATCCAATCTCCCTGCCCGAGATGTGGATATATTTGATGGAGAGCCAACATGCGAAACTTCTCCTTTCTGATTGATTGGTTGATCCAGAATGGGTCTGTATTCTGCCTTTCGACCATTCTTCTTTACCAAGAATTATCTTGAGTAAACCCCTCTCCCTCTAAGATACTGGCACCTTCTCGATGGCTGACTTTCTTAAGAGCTTCAGTTGATGACACGATGATGGAACTGGTGGGATTGAGGGAGGACGGTGTCTAAAACGTAGAAAGTACCCATTCTGCAGCAGATGATTTGCGATACTACCCCCCCACTGGAGTGGTGAGCAGCGATGGGGGAAGTGGGCACTCATTGCTTTGTCTGCGTCTTGGCGGAGTTGACGCTGGTTTCCTCCTCCTCTGGAGGAACGTCTGCCCCGATACTGAGATCTTTGTTGACCTTGATCCTGATTTTTCTGCCAATGAGGGGTTTGAACCTTCTGGTGGGAGGATCGCCGATTGTAAGGCCTGCATCTCTTGCGGAATTCCTTTTTTTCCTCGAGGCCCACTGCCTTCAGTGTGTCCAGCTCTGTTTTCATCCGGGACATTTCTTCATCAGTGTGAGCCCCGAACAGAGAAGAACTGGAGAAGGGAAGATTCAAGATGCGTGACTGCGCTTCTGGCTTGAGCGCTGTAAGTCGGAGCCAAGATGTTCTTCTTGTGCATATCCCATGCGCATAAGCATGAGCCGAAAGGTTAGCCAGATTAGCCGCAGCGCTGATAACCAGGTTAGACACCAAGCTGCCCTCTTGCAAGATTTCTTCAAAATCTTTGCGGTCTTCCTGCGGCAACTTTTCAGTGAATCTCTGCAGTGAGTCCCACAGAGATCTGTCGTAGCGGCCCAGGAGAGCCGATGCATTGGAGATCTTCAACATAGAGGCCGAAGTGCCAAAAACCTTCCTTCCCCACGAACCTTGTATTTTACTCTCCTTATTTGGTGGAACAGTAGAGGAGGAAGGGACAGCATAGTTTTTCTTTGCCGCAGCAATTATGACAGAATCCGGGGGAGGATCAGCTCTAAGGAAGAGTGGATCGTCCTCTGGTGAGCGGTACTTTTTAAGGATTCTCGCTGGAGCGGTCTTAACACTCGCCGGTGTGAGAAAGATGTCCATCACTGGCTCTATGAGGCCTGGTACTAATGGTAGTAGAGGTCTAGATGCTGCCCGCTGGTGTAGAGTCTCAAAAATCACCGACGACTTACTTTGACGAGTCGGCATAGGAATGCCTAGCTTCGTCGCCCTTCTACCAAGAATGTCCTGAAAAGTGTAGACATCATCCACCGGAGAGACCCTCGACGGCGGACTGTCGGTCAGAGTAAGCGAGTAGTCTCTGGGGGACGTACGAGTGGAAGAAGAGGACGGATTTGGAGATCGGTGTGTTCTCCTCCTGCTTCCAGATCTAGACATCCTTCTGTGCGAGTGCGCAGGAGTGCGGCTGCGAGCTCTGACTCTTGAAGGAGAACGTTCTCTATCCACAGCCTGTACCAGACGAGCCAACGGAGATCTGTGAAGAGGGCTCGAGTAATGCTGCTCCCCTGTGGCTGTGACCGTGGACCAGTGATGCAAAGGCTTGTTCCATCGTGTTGACAGATGGATGGAAGGCGATCTGTGCCTCTCTCGGCCCTCAGGAGACTGTGCAGGAGGAGGGGAGTTCACCTCTTCTTGTTCAGGCCTGGTTGGGGAATCTTGGTGTCCCCCTGACGCTGGACGTCGAGATCACCACCTCCGGCGACCTTGACGTCGATCCTCGGTGAGAACTGGGAGAGCCTGTTCTAGATGTCGGTCACGTGGCCAGGCTTATTGGGTGTGAGGCTTCTTTGGGTGGGTGCCTCGACTGCGATCTGGAGCGCCTCTGCACAGATTGTCGCCTCAACGGAGACGTCTGCCTCGTCGTTGACTTTCTCCTCTTGGAAGGAGTACTTAACCTTGCAGCCGAACATTCTCTCGATGTCGAACGTCTACCCGATGCCGATGGAGTGCCATGCTTCGACGTCCGCCGCCCCCGCTCTGAAGACTGGTGCCTCGACGTCGACCGGCGTTGGGACTGCTAACGGCAGAGATCTCTGCACCGATATCGACAGAGATTTCTGCCTCGTCGTCGATGATGGAGTGTGTCGAATTGACGTCGAAGGTCCTCGGCCTGGCTTCGACGGAGACTTCTGCCTCGATGTCGAAGGAGGTGTCCTGTGCCTCGACGTCGAAGATCTCTGGACTGATCTTGATGGAGGCCTGCGCCTCGACGTCGATCAACGATGATGAGGCGACGGAGTGATGTGCCTCGACGTCGATCGCATACCCAGCGTCGACGGAGACTTGTCTCTTGACGTTGAATGTCGCCTGGTTGACGTCAATGGAGGACCGGTTACCTTCGTTGACGATGATTTCGCCGACGGAGAACAGGTCCGGCCGACGAAGAACAGGTCTGGACTTTTCCTCTCGACGTCGACCGAGCTCTCTTCTTCTGCTGCCTCAAAGGGGACCTACCTCTTTCAGAGAGGCCATAAAGTCGAATCCTCTCCCTGTCCTTGATGGTCCTTCTCGACAACTTCTTACAATGATGGCAGTTGTTAGAAGAGTGAGACTCAGGGAGGCAGAGAATACACACAGGGTGTGTATCTGATCTGGCCTTCTTCTTGCCACAGGCAGGGCAAGGGTCAAATAAAGAAGGCATTTCTGAAGAAAATAAACCTTTTCTGGAACTCAAAAAAGGTGTCCCTTTCACTCTAAGGCAAAAAGATGTCGAGTGAAAGCAGAAAAACTAGAATTTTATGAGATATTTTTTGACAGAAAGTCAAAAAAAGGAAGAGCTAATAATCCAGGGTCCTGACTGAAGGAGCCGGAAAGAACAACTGACCTAACTGTCACCCCTGAGGCATGATGGGAAGCTAGGGGTCATGGCTGCCTTAAAGGCACGGTGCCAGTTTTTTGTGTTAAAATGCTTTCATTTTCTATGCTATTGGTTTACAATGCAGCCTGTAGGCTAACAATGTCTACTTTATTTGCAGTTTACTATTCATGAGTTTTACTCATTAAAAAACAGAGTTCAAGTGCTACTTGCCCTCTTGTGTTTTTATGTTTGCAAATACAGTTTTATGTGTGTTATTCCATTGTTTAGCCTCCTAGATGGGAGCTGCATTGGTATGAGACAATATATATATGTCATGTGATCAAGTCCCCATGCAGGGATGAAACGCGTAATGGCTGCTGTGTTGTCGATGTTACCGACAGGACAATAAAACTTATCGGTATTTGAAGAATCGTGGTCCGTGCTCTTTTTGCCGTGACTGGTGGCAGAAGCGCGGAATGGAAGAGTGCTTGTATGTGTGTGTATGTGTATGTATATATATATATATATATATATATATATATATATATATATATATATAATCTTTCATATATCATTTTTATTATTTTCGGGGTCCCCGCATGTGGGCAGGAAAATTCAGTGCTTATGACTTTGATGAGGATCCCCTGGAAGAGAACCTTGGACACGGCAATGCTGCGATCCCTGAGAGATGATGTCCCTGGAGCATTTAGATGGCTCTGGTACCTAGACGTGAGCCACGCTCCCCATATATATATATATATGAGGTACCCCCCCCCGTGGATGGGGTATCCAGTTCTATAAAATGGCCTTGGCAGGGGGGCCCCACGTTCTTAATAAATATGTGTGGCAGGCCAGTGCAATGGCATCCACTGGGACATTTGGTGGCTTGCTGAGGGGGGCACATGCCCACACCCCTCCCCCTTTTGTTTTAATAATAAAGTGACACCCTCCGTCACCCGGACCCGGGGGTTTATAATTAAAAAGGGCAGTCCTGAATTTTTTTTATTCATGGAGCCATGCTTCAAATATATATTTTTGCCATCTTGGCCTCAGAGGGGTCCCGCTATGTCTAGGAGGTCAGGGTTTCCTTACCCTGCCCACTATATTTTTTATTTCAGGACAGGAGACTGACACCAGGAGTCTTAAAATGGCTGCCACAGCATCTTTGTTGATATTGAATTTGTTTTCCCTTTACCTCAACCTAAACCCTAAATTTAGTCTTAACTCCCTTTACCTCTACCCACCAATGAACACAAACATCTCTCTTAACTCCCTTTACCTCTACCCACCCTATAAACACTAAAATTACCCCTACACCCTTTACTTCTACCCAACCCTAAATCCTAAAATTACTCTCACCTCCCTTTACCTCTTCACACCACGGAAACCTTAAATTACCCTTACCTCCCTTTACTTCTATCCACCCTAAAGACTAAAATTTCCAACACAGGACTTTAAGAACTGCTTTCTCATTTAGTCTGGAAAACAGAATTAAATGGCCTACTGCTTAAGACTATGTCAGCCTGTGGTAGGCCAAATAAGACTACAGCACCGTCACCATCTTCATCGAACACCCATGATATTTGTTAGAACTGCGTATTGAAGTCAATCGGGAAGAGAGGTAGGGATTAGCATAATTTCTTTAAATGCCTCGTTCATTGGCTAGACACACAATCAATTTTTAGCATGAATGAAGACGGCACAACTCATACACCGTGGTAAATAGACCAAGGGAAGTTCCACACATTGAGAATGAGATACAGTCAATTATTGTGAAGCTAGGACATTTGAATGTAGACTATATCTGGAACACACTGGTCCCTCTGCAGACCGAATAAATGTGTTATTTATTATGTGAAGTTGTTACAAAAAAAAAGCTGAAAGAACTTAGTGTAATTCAGGATTGTGTATGACTCTCCATGAACTGTTCTTAAATGTCAACAAAATGAACAAGTTACAAATCTCTGGTAAAGCATTATCTGGTAGAGACAATAGCAAGCTGCAGAATCCTTACCTTTGAATTCCCCAGGCATCAGACTGGATCTGGAAACTTTTGCAAAAGCAGTACCCCTGCGCGCCATTGGGTGGCTTGGTTTGGTTCTGCATCAAGTCATCAGTGCCGAAGGCGCCAGATGTGACATCGCAGTCACCTATATTGGCACAACCCAGGCGCGCGAACGTCAGTTATTATTCACAACTTTATATGACAAGAGCGCAGAGAAATAAAGGGAAATGACTAGTGTGTGTCCAAACTAGGACCCTGAAAAGGGAGCAAACCTAGCCCTAGAAATATGTCCGCAGAGCAGGGAGGCATCGGTGGGTCTGTAGGGAATCTGCAGCTCGATATCGTCTCTACCAGATAATGCGTTACCGAAGGTAAGTAACTTGTTCATCTGATAGAGACTTCTAGCTCCAGATTCCTTACCTTTAAATAGACACACAAGCAATAGCATCCAGGTGGTGTCCTGTGGACAGATTTACTAAACTAAGAATAAGAAGTCCTGAAGGACCGAACAAGCGAAGTGCCCATCCCTACGGACCCGACTGTCCAGGCAGTAGTGTTTGGCAAAGGTGTGCAGGAATGCCCATGTTGCTGCCTAGCAGATGGAACACCATGAGTTAACACTGTGGTCGCAGCTTTTCCTCTGGTGGAACGGCCCGGGGAGACCTCAGGAGGCTGCTTTTTAGCCAGGGTGTAGCAGATCTTTATACAGAGAACAACCCAGTGTGAAATGGTTTGGTTCTGAACTGCCTGCCTGCCGTCGAGCGGGGCCTTATTTGTGCGGTCAAGGTAGAACGACTACGCTCTTTTTGGATCCAGACGATGGAGTCATTCCCAATCATTTTTCTTTTATTTTTTTAGTTCAAAAACACTTTATTAAATATTTTTAAGACATTATGGAAATATCCATTTGATTAACATTATTGGTCATTTTGGGAAAAATAATAGATCTGCTTTATATATAGGGTGGGGGAGGAAAGGCTTGGTTGCCTGAGGGTGATGGCAACAGGGCATGGCTTGGGGCCAACCCCCCACCACCCTAACACGCATGACCAAAGACCGTATGCAGCATGGGTTTGGCTACGTGTGAGGTTGGTTGCAGGGCCTGACCGCAGACCAGGCCTTGCGGTCAAGCCACACCGCACACAGTTTACTTTACCCTGCTACACAAAGTGGCGGCAGGTGTCCCATTGAAAGAATCTCCCAATCTTACAAATGGACAGTGCCATGTTAATTAAAATGCCTGCACTCCCCCGTTACATCTGTATATTACAGAATTCGCCATATGAAATACCAAGAGGAACCAGCACTATGTTTAGATAGGCATGCCCCAGGACGGAAGTGGCACATGTACACTCCTTATGGAGGTAAAACGAACATCAGAATAACAGCAGCAGCAACACAGGTGTTACTCATGCTGGCAGCAGAGTACAAGGTGTAGTGTCTTGATATTATGCGCACTAGCACCCTTGTGGTTCTGGTTGTACTCTAAACATGATTTACGTAAGCTGCTGGAAGGTGTTAAGGTGTTATAAAAGTTATGAAGCAATGCGTATGTTGAGAAATAAAGATGTTTGTTACATAGCTCCGTGTGGGGCGTGTTCATTTGCATGCTTTCGGGCTGTGGAAGACGCTGAACAAGGGACTTTGGTAGGAAGGTACAACTGACATGCAAGTCCCTCTTAGTGTGAGGCACCATACTATCAAAATGGAATACACAAGGGATATTCAAAGGACTTTGGAAGAAGTGTGGAAAAACACTCACAATAAGGCATGCCATCAATTACACAAAGAATTCCATTCGCTGACTTTCCGGCATTTAAATACATACAAGTCAGACAGTCCCTGTATCACAGTTTGAAAAAGGGCAGCACAATCACTGAATAATCACTAAAGAATAGACACAGAAATGACAAAAAAAGGCAATAACTTTCACATACAGAACTTTAATTCACACCACCAAAGGAATTATTAACCCTGAATGAACAGTGGGAAATGAGGGTTGGTGCCCCAAGGAGGGAGCGCTGAGACGCTCCTAATCTTTAGAGGGGTGTGAAGGAGCATTAAAGATGGGCAGGGTGACAGATTGTCCCAAATAGAATGGGGACACTACCTTAGGCAAGAAAGAGGCCCGGGTGCGAAGCATCACCTTTTCCGGGAATACCATGAAAAATGGAAGCCTGTATGATAAAGCCTGCATCTCACTCAACCTCCTGGCAGATGTTATTACCACTAAAAAGGATGTGTTGATGGGAAGCAGCCGGAGGAGACAGCTGTGTAGCAGCTTCAAGGGAGCACACATGAGATAAGTGAGAGCCAGGTTCAGATCTTAGGTATGATGAAGAGCGAAGGGGGAAACATATGCACAAGGCTTTTTCAGAAACCTTTTTACATTAGGGGAATAACAGAGAGGGTTGGTCAGGAGCTGCAGCAAGAAAACGGACAGAGCAATAATACCCTTGAAAGTGCCCAGAGCAGAGCCCTGATGGACACGGAGAAGAATAAAAATTAGAATATCAGAAGAAAGAGAGTAAATAGAATTTTCTGTACAATATATTTAGTTTTTTTGCCAATGACAGGTGTATACTGTTTTGGCGGAGGCCTGCCTGACCACCAAGACAGCTTTTTACTTGCCTTCAAAAGTTTGCAAAGTTATCAACTGTCACTGTTCAATCTCCATGCAAGGAGGCGGAGGGTTGACAGGTTCGGATGGAGGACCCTTCCCTGCTGCTGCGACAGAAGATCCTCCCAAAGGGGCAGCCTGATCTGAGGATCGATGCTCATTTTCAGAAGCTCGGGATACCAAACTCCCGGTGCCCAGTCATTCCTGATCTTATTGAGGACTCTGGGCAGGAGTGGCATGGGCGGAAAGGCGGATAGCAGGTCTGTGCTCCACTCGGGACGAAAAGAGTTGCCGAGAGATAGCCACCTTGAAAACTCCAGGGCACAGAACTGCGGACATTGCGCGTTCTCTTCAGAGGCGAAGAGATCTAACTAAGGCTCTCCCCACTGATGAAAGTGACCTTGCGCCACCTCTGAGTGGCGATGGCATTCTTGATATACTAGGCATCTACGGCTGAGTTTGTCTTCCCAGGCTTTTGGAGAACCTGCCAGATGTTGAACCACCAGGGTTAATACATGATGTTCCAGCCATGTCCACAGATGAACGGCCTCTTGACGCTTGTTGCAGTACCACAGAGCAGAGGTGTTATCTGTATCTGTGGACACTTGCACCAACTTCCCCTTGACTGAGGAAAGAAATGCTTTCAATGCTAGTCGGATCGCTTGGAGCTCCAACAGGTTGATGTGGAGTCCTGATTCTGCCGAAGACCACAGTCCTTTGATCTCCACATCTCCCAGATGGCCACCGCATACCAGGAGAGACGCATCTGTCACTACTGTGATATCTGGTTGGGGAAGGGAGAGTGGTCTGCCTCTGACCCACTCACAGTTAGTAAGCTACCACTGTAGGTCCATTGCAGTTCCCTCCGAGATCTGTACCATGTCAGAGAGATTCCCTGGATGCTGCGCCCACAACCTTTAGGTCCCACTGAAGATCCTCCATATGCCATATGTCATGATTTACCAACAGGACACAGAAGGCCATGAAGCCCAGCAGCTTCAGAGTCATTCTCACCAAAATCCAGGATGGAGGCTGAAACATCGGTATTATAACCTGATTATCTTGGGCTCGCTGCTCAGAAGGATATGCCCGAAACTGCAATGTGTCTAGAACAGCTCTGATGAAAGGGAGCATTTGCGAAGGAGTAAGGTGTGACTTTGGCACATTTACATGTTTATAGTGAACCCCAACAAATGCAGAAGGTCTGGCGTAGTCTGGAGGTGGAAGATGACATTGGGGCGAGGCTGCCTTCAACAGCCATTCGTCGAGGTAGGGAAAAACTGAAACTCCCAACCTTGCAGATGAGCTGCTACCACCATCATATGGTGAACACCTGAGGATCGCTGGTAAGGCCAAATGCGAGCACGGTGAACTGAAAGTGCTAGTGGCCTACCTTAAATTGCAGGTAACGCCTGTGGGCAGGCAGGATGGGGATGTGAAAATACGTATCCTGCAAGCCCAACACAACCAGCCAATCACCTTGGTCTAGGGCAGACAAGACTTGAGCCAAAGTGAGCATCTTGTATTTCTCGATTTTGAGAAAAAGATTGACAGTTCGAAGGCCCAGAATAGGACGAAGACATTTGTTCTTTTTGGGTATCAGAAAATAGCAGGAATAACAACCAATGCCTACTTCTGATATCGGAACCCTTTCTATAGCCTCCTTGGCCTGGAGAGCTGTAACTTCCTCTCGGAGCAAGATAAGATTATCCTCCGCCAGCTGTTCGTCAGATGTGGGTAAAGGGGGAGGGAAGGACTAAAAGGGGGGGTGGGGAGGGGGAGCTCCGGCTCCCAGATATTCAGTGAGGTGCGGAGTAGGACCTGGCAACGGCTCTACAGAACCGTGCCTGAACATCAATATTCCTCACTCATCTTCCCAGCCGACAGACAAGTTGAAGTCAAAGTCCTTTTAGACTTCTTTTTGTGCTTCTTTCCGGAATGTCCCAAGGACCTCGATTGCGACGAAGAACCTGCATGTGTCCTGCGTCCACCTCCTTGATCAGGACTGAAACCTCCTCAGAGTCACACTAGATGGCATCGACTGCTGGGCTGCAAGCAGCTTTAGGGACTGCTTCCTCACAGCCTTCGGTGCTATGGCCCGCCAGTCCGAGCACGATTTCGAATTGTGGTCGCGCTCGAGACACCATAAGCACACAAGGTGGGGGTTGGTAACTGACATGGTGCAGTGACTGGCCCCACAAGGCTAAAATCCTACCTACACACAAGAAAAAATGCTTTGACAGAACGCCGAAAAATGCTGGTCAAAAAGAGATAGAGAAGCTCTTCTCTGGATCAGCGCAAACTGGCACGGAAAGAAAATAATTGACGTCCGGGTGCCTACGTGGCACCTATATATGTGATAGCCACATCACATCTGACAGCAACAACGCTGATGGCGCCGTGCCAAACTAAACGGAGCCATCCGAAGACACGCAGGGGTACTGCTCACCCAAAGGTTTACGGATCCAGTCTGATGCCTGGAATAACTCAAAGGCAAGGAATCTGAAGCTAGATGTCTCTATTAGATAAATTATTTGAAAAGATAATATTGGATAGTTATAAATCCTTGTGTTGACAGAGCCTCAGCCCCTAGCATTGTCTCAGGGTGGTTAAAAGACAAACTTCAGCCCAAAAATCAACAAAAAAACACTAAGGAACTTCCTTAGACAGTGATTCAATTAATCAGATATTACAAGAATTTATGAACAGCAGAGGTGAAAGAAAAAACTGTGGCTTTCAACATTGAAGCGCCCCTTTCTGCTGAGCTGCTTGCGTTTCTTTGTGGAGCCCTACTAGATGCACACTTTCTACAGGACCTAAAGAAGAATTTTACAGACAACTAAAAAACTGCTTTCAAACTTATAAAGTTACCCGTTTGTGGTGCTAATGCTAATGGACCACCGGTTGACAGATGCTACCAACCAAGATATTTTCATTCACACAATACAAGGTATGGGCATGTCCCTTGATTTATGTTGTAAGTATGATATGATCATCAGGCTTCTTTGCGTGCTGGACCTTGATAATTTGCCAATACTGTGATGGCTCCAGAAGGACGATCTTCATTAGCCTCTTTGATTCATAGAAACAATGACTGTTTAGAATTGAGCAGGGATCCTCAATGACTTGCGGTAACAGTCTATAAAGCATGAATATATGATAAGTCACAGATGGAAAAGCATATATAAGATTAAGCAGCTGGAAAATCTACACATTTTACCTTCATCTTTACACTGGTAGGACAGTACAATGTTTGACTGATCATCCTCAGTCTGTACTCTTTGAAACTTGGAAATCACATCACGTAGGCTGAAATCTTCAAGGAACAAGGTATCCCTAATAAACAAAACATTAAGTTAACAGTGTTTTAATGAATTGATCAGAAGTCAAAATGAATGTGAGTTCCCCGTACTTCTCTGACTCATATTTGACAAGATTCTTCAAACAGACATTTATTCATAAGTTATGGTCTACCTATGCTGTCTCACCCCACCATTCTACTTCCACTCCAGTTATCAACAGCACAACAACCATCTTGTCCCAAACAAATACAAGGCAGTCACCCTAGTTGTCAATGAAAACGATAAATCTATCTCATCTCTGGGCGCCTCCTGCAATTATTCCTGCAGCGTCAGAGCACTAACCTACCCCAGCTGCCAACTGTGAAGCACTTAATCATAATCTGACAAACTTACATATGAAGCTATCCATAGCACTCCTGTATTAAACACAAGTAGCACAAACCGCCTACCCAGATTATTTACACTCCCTCAACAGTATATATAAAACCTACCGCGGCTCTGCCTGTAGATGCCCGCTACAACAATAAAACTATGATTAGTCAGCATAAGCTCTATAGTCAAACACACAAATACCTCTCAAATGTGTACGCGTCATTGGCTTTTTAATGGGTAAAATAAACTACGTACCCTAACCTTTGCCATCTTCTCATTTTGGAACTATAATAATAGGGTGCATGACAAAATAGCTTTCCATTGATGTTTCCTTTCACAACCATACCGGGATATCATCTGAAGCATAGGCTGGCTGACTGTAAGCATTTGATTAGCAAAAAACATTCTGACGAATTGAGTGAAACAACTTCTTTCTGGTATACATCTAGAGGAATCCGAAGTGCTTGCAGCAACATTGCAAAAATGTTGTACTTTCAGAGGGCTTAATAAACCCACATGTCTGCCTATCTTCAATATTATAACTATTTATGGTGTAAGTGAGATCCTTAAGGAATCAATTCTGCAGCCTTCTTTATTTAGCTGTAAAATAATAGTAATCCCTTTTTTTCAGATGCATCTGCCTCTTCCTATCCCAAGAAATCCCATGAATCGGAATACACTATTCAAAAGACAAAGAATGAGGGAACAAATAAAGTTCTATCACAGGGCATCAACAAAACAATACGTATCTCTAATTGAAATTGTACCATTTTGAGTTATTAGTTATGATGGAAGTGTTCTGAGAGCATAAGTAAGACAATATTTTGCTAGATCAAAACACTGGTAATTAGGAAAAACCTGATCAACCCATGTTAGCTGTGGCACAAGCAGCACACAACACAATAAAATTCCCAAACTAATTTTGGAAAAATAAAGAGAAATGTAATAAGCAGGATGACTTAAAAATATAAGAAAGGGTTAAGGAAAGCGGAGATATGACTTTGCATGTTTTAAGTTAAAAAGCACCTAGAAACCACCAATTAAACTGAATGTTTGCAGTTGCTCAGGACCTCAAAATGACGTTAAGCTGCCCAGAATGTAGCAGGGCTCCAGTAAGCGTTATTAGTAACACTGGTCAAAAATGTTATCTGGGGAAGACTGGGTGCTGAATCTAGCTTTAATTTTGATGCAAACCCAAAAATAACTTCCAACAATAACGGAGATCTGAAAATTTTCAGATATCGAAAAGCTCCTGCAGGAACCTATGTCTGGGGACTCTTTCTAGCGGTCATACTTCCAGTTTCACTAGTGAAGGACTAGCGGTTTATTATTGTTATCACCCAAAGTAGTTACTCCTCAGCTTCCCTGGTTGAGACGCCCTCCCTGAAGAGATCTGTGAAGTGATTAACCTGCCCTTTTCTGTAATCTTTGGTTCCACTCTGGAATGCACCGACTGCTACACATTTCCAGAATGCCTGTGTATCAATGTCAGAGACTTCTTTTGCTAGGACCTTTCGGTACCCAACCAAAAAGAATGTATTATGAGTCACAATGATCTTGTATGCTTTGAGATGCAGAGCTTCATCACCAAACCACCCAATTCGATCCAAGAGCTTCGATAATATATTAAGCAATGCTGATGTGTCTCTACCTTTTTCAGGTATTAGGTGCTACATCAGTACTTTACTGAAGACATTGACACCATTCGTAACTCCTTCTGGTCTTTCAAAACAACTGGATTTTAATTTTCTCATAAAATGTGTATCTTTCTTCTAATTCAATCTCCTCCCCAGATATGTTTGTGTAGGCTGCCCATTACCTCTATCACGTAATACCTCCCTAATTTTAAATCTTCCATTAACATGTATGTGAGTATAGTTTTTTTTACTGGAACAGGAAGCCGATTACAGACAACTCCTGTTTAAAATTAACAGATTTGGACTTCAAAGGGTTTGCTGTTGGATATTTATTTTTTATTTTTTACTTTTTCTCACATCCTCTTGCCAATAGTTGTATCTCCCTGCGTGAATATGTACATTCTTTCAAATACATTTTATTGCGGGTTACATATAAGAAAATAAAAAAAACTATTTTAAAACATATTTTCGAAGAAAATGGTCTTCTGCATATCTTTTAAAGGTAATTAATAAATACATATTTTAAACAACATAACTTTGTAATCAAGACAGAACAAAGAAGCTGCTAATTTAAAACAGTGCAAACTGTCATGGAGTACACATTTTCAGACTCTGAACAATGTAAATAACTAATACAAATGGAAATGGGTTTTCTTGCAGATTTACTTGTTTCACGCACTTGTAGCAGCAGAGGTAGGAAAGATTTTCAGGTAGCTACTCCGCCTTTTGCAGAGGAAAGAGAATGATTCTTTAGCAGCATGCCTACCAGCGTCTTCACAATCTGTGAGCTATGTGAAAAGTCTGTTTTTTTTATTCTGTGATCTAAACAGATTGTCGTTATATGAAGATATTTTAGTGAAATGTGAGTTGATACTGAAGTGAGGCTTTTCTCAGGTACTAGGGGGCCGATAAGGATGTAGGGCGGATAGCCACAGCACGCATGGCGGTGGCGATCTGCCCTACAACACACCCTGCCCGCCACCCATTCCCCCCCACCATATTAGTATGGCGGGGGGGGGGGGGGGATGTTTTCCGCCGGCCACATAGGTGACCGGGTGGAAAAGGGGCCCGATATGGACACTGCCATCCATATTAGGAAGGCAGCGGGAAGCAGCCTTTCCGTGGTGACGTTGCTGCCACTGAAAGGCACGCGGATTTTGCATACGGGGCCCGTTACGGGTCCCCAGGGTATTGGGGGCGTGGGGGGTGCACATGGGGGGTACCTATGGTGTGCATGACAATGCACACAGTGCATTCCCAGCATTGTGGTGGTGGTGGCATCCTAATTGCAGGTGCTGGACCGCAGCACCACTGGCGGCCAGTCCCAACACCGCTAGGGTGGCGGGCGGTCATCCTAATCGGCCCCTAGGTATGAATTTCCTGAGTAGATATTGATCGACTGGGAGCCAATCAAAATGCATCATTGATGGTAATGTACAGCTGTCTGGTTTATAATCAACAATATGCAATAGAAAATGAGGTCTTGAAAACTGCAGAGATTAGTGACTGAAGAGACACATTTGTGTCCTAGTCTCCCTGATAATTTCCTTTTTGCAGCTGCCACTCACGAACCAGCTGTGAAAGTACAGATTAAGTAGGCAACATCTATCACTGTATAGACCAATGATAATTACAGTTTGACCCCTACAAAGCTAAAGAAGACTAAATGCTATGTACTCTTGAAGCCCACATGTGTGATTTTCTACAACATTTAATGTTGGTGAAAATCCATATTAAGTTCAAAGATGGCTCAAGTAAGATGCTATTTTACATGCAACCTGTTTTTCATAGGTGATTGTTAATAATGGCACAACTTAATATAGATCTTATCACCTAACTAATATATTTCCATAATTTTCGAGTTACACATTTGGTTACCTTAATATGGAAGTTTGACCTTTGACTATAAGGAATATTTGATAAGCCATCCGTACAATTTTAAGACAGCACTTAAGTTAAAACATCGAGTTACAAGCATCGAGTTGGTTCTTCCAAGTGAACACTTGCTATTTATGATATGTTTTGCTAATATCTAACAATTCTAAAACATGGATATGGTATGGTCAACTTTAAAATACCTTCTACATTTGAAGCACCCATATTGTTATGTTTATGTATGTGCAACTCCCACTTTTAAGTATCTCTTTATAAATTTTGCAACTCTTGCACAGATGATGCCTGGGGAAGACGCCAGAGTACATGCGTTCGATCCACTTTACAAATTGAGTGCTTAATGATAAATAGCATAATGCTACATGGTTCAAACTAACAACGATACCATTAATAGGTAGTACACAAATATCTTATTTTTCACTATGGTTATTGTATCATTTTGAATGATTACATAACTTTAAACATTTAGAATGTTGTATTAATTTGCACACTACGATGTGGTAAAATTAACTAATTGGTACACATATTGGACATGGTTAATAGAGAAATAAGTACGTTAGACTGCCTACCTCAATTTTTGGTACCTGTTTTTGATGTTTAGCAGTAGCACCTGATGAGATCTTTTATGGATTCTGTTAGAAAACCACTCCCACACCGGAAGGGTGGTGGTGCTCTCCCAGACATACACTGTGGTAGCTTGACTCGAGTGGTCAGGGATCAGGCACCGTGCTAAGCATACGTCATACCCACACAATAACCATGTGTGCATCCGTTCCAAAAACGACACTACACCTTAAAAATTATACTGAAAATATATCTCTTTATCTTCTTTTCTCTTAGTTGCTGATTAAATAAATAATAACACAATCACAGTACACAAGGCTTTTCCTGTGGAAGGGTACGTCAAATAAATACTATCTTAACGATTCAATAAATAAGGTAGATCATAAATAATCAAGGCATAAATATAAGTGCATTACATAAAAGGCAATTAAATATTATGAGGCAATAAATACTGTGAGACAATAAATACTGTGCAACAATAAATACTGTGAAACAATAAATACTGTGAGGCAATAAATACTGTGAGGCAATAAATACTGTGAGGCAATAAATAGGACGAATACAATAAATACAGTGCTCTCAATAAATAATAAAAGCCAACAGTGACACTTGAAAATCAGTTCACATTCCTGAGGTACTATGGGATGATTTGACCCAATCCCAGCTTGTAGAGTTTTGGATGACCTGAGGGGTGTACTACTTGGCTTGGACAAGGCTGAGGCCTAAACTGAGGTAGATCAAGGGGGGATCTAGAGATCTGGCTCTCCCACACTACACAACCCCTCTGTATTAGTCTCAGCTCACCCCTGGCACTATCAAGCTGGTTCCAGCACCTCTCTAGCCTCTAGGATGGTCTCTTAGGGCTTCACAGGGCCTTAGGCGCCCTCTATTCCACTTACTGCCCTTTTTATGAAGTTCCGACGCCGCTGGAGTCGTGTCGACGCCGTGAGGCGGTTCCGGTTCGATGTCGGCGGCCTCGGCTCAATGACAGTTCTTGTCGACGCAGGGAGGCGGTTCCGGTTCGATGTCGGCGGCCTCGGTTCGATGACGTCGAGCAGTCTTGGCTCGATGTCGACTTCGGGCGGCTCCGGTTCGATGACGTCGGGCGGCCTCGGCTCGATGTCGACTTCGGGCGGCTCCGGAGTGCGATCTCCACTCCCGACCTCCGGTGCTCCTTTCCTCAGGTTCCGGCGATTCCGGAGTGCGACCTCCACTCCCGAACTCCGGCACGATTCTCTTCAGGTTCCGGCGACTCCGGAGTGCGATCTCCACTCCCGACCTCCGGCACGCTTCACCTCGGTCTCCGGCGACTCCGGAGGGCGGACTTCACTCCCCCGTCGACGCCGCACACTCGACCTCGGGTGACTTCCTCCTCGACCTCTGATACTCTCCACGACCTCCGTCGGCGCCCTCTCTCGACCTCTGGCAGCTCCGGGTACGACGTCTGCTTTCCAGTCAGCGCCGCTTCTCCACCTCGGGCTCCAGGTCTCCAGGCTTCTCGACGTCGGACTTCAAGAAGTTACCAGTAACCAGGTCAGGAACTTGCTGTTCTTTACTTTTAAGGCCTGTTCCTGCTGTCCAGGTCCTTAAGATGGTTTCTCTTGCTTTCTCCCATACAGGGCTCCAGGCTGGGCTCAGTCAGTAGGGACTAGTATCAAGGGTGGGTTTATGGACCCCACTCCAGGCACAAGTTTCCACCCCTGCTGCCTCACTCCTTCCTCCTTCAGGTTTCTGCTCCTCTCTCTTCACCAGTCAGGTGCCAACTGCCAGCTCCAACTGTCAACTCTGACTTAGCTTCCCAACATTCTAAACCGCCTCCAACCGTCACAGGGTTCCAGAATGTTGCAGAAGGTTCTAGTAGGTTCCAGTGACGTCACAGGTGACAATGGGTGGCCACCATTTTGTGCTCCAGGCCCTCAGACAGAAGTTCCAGGGGTAGATAAAATGGCTCCCTGAATCTGCATCAATACTAAAAAGTCTGGTGGTTCCCAAAAAGGAAAAATACTAACAGGGTTTGAGGCAAAAGTGGGACAAAATAAATAATGAGGAGGAGGGACCACCCAAAGGGCTGACAGGTCTAACAGATTCTTTTTCAGGAGGATTAGAAAAACATGATAGCTAGGTTTTAAAACTATTTTAATACTTATAAACCATGGGTGTGGTTCTCTGGTAATGGATGGTGCCTTCTATTTACAGGTTTTCCTGCTTAAGGAGCAGGAGTCATGGAAGACATTTATATATGACCTACTAAAACAATGAACTGAAAATGTTGATGCAATTGCTTAGCTCATGGACCAAACAGGTTTAATTGAATTATCTTGCTCCTTGGGATATATATACACGTTTAGATTACCTTCCTGGGACTAAAATTAAATCTTCCTTTAGGAGTGGTTTTCATCGTATGCACTATGAGGTATGTGCTGTTTTGCTTAAATAAATGTTTTTGGTACAATGATGAGGATTTATTTTACTTGGAGTACAGCACATTTCTTGAATGGTATATTTGAAAATCATACAGGCCTTTAATCTAGTTTTGTTTACGCAAACATCTTTCAACACAAATATGAGGATTTACACAATTTTGAGTATGGCAGAATGTTCGAATGAGTAATTGTATGTTATAAAGGGTATATAAAGAAATTGAGAATTAATTGTCCTCGATGTTCGATCTTACCTTCATTTTTGTATTTGATGAAGTGGTGTTTTCCTCAACCCTTCCTGTATTTAGTAAGGGTGTGTTTGTTTTTAACGTTTATATCAATTACTGTTTTAATTATATTTACTTCTAATTATATTTTTTCTATGACACTTATTAAAGCCCTCATGAAGTTCCTAATGAACAGGGGCAAAGGTTATTGGCTGGCAACGTAATTTTATTTTAAAAAATGAATAATACAATAATTTTGAAATATATTGGAGGCCAAGGACTCCTTTCCAATTATGGAGATGTAGATGAGAGAAAGGGATCATAAACCTGAGTATGAAAAGGGACAACTTTGTTCTTCAAAGAATAAATGATGGACAGAAGAGAACTGAGAATATGAATGGACAGACACTTTCTTGCTTACATTTAATGACTGTGAATACTGAAACACTTTGCTAGAGTACATTTCACTGTTGATTATATTTGTCTATTCTATCACACGGCTCTCTCTGTCTAACAGCACTGCGTAGCAGGGCTTTGCAGCTGATCCCTTATGTTAATTACACCTGGGGGCAAACTACATACGAGTAACAATAGAGTGTGTTATGTATTTGTCCACAGCTATCTTTGTTAGTGAATCACATGGAAAAGTAAGTCAGGCTTTTGGAAGTCCTGAGGAGGAATCAGAAGGACAGGGTCTAAAGAATGCAAAAAGGATTAAAACACATCTTGCAGGGGACTGGCATGCACCAGATGTAACAACGAAGGAGAACCCAAATAGGAGCTCAAAAGGAAAAACCTCAGGAGAGGAGATCTCAAGGACACCTCTTGAAAGACATTCCCTAGAACCACTAGATGAAGACTACACCCATAGTCACTCCAGAAACCTCGGAAATCCAAGAATCAATCAAGATTTATAAAGCGCGACTAATCATCGGATAGGGTATTCAGGCACTTGCAGGCCCTGGAGGCTTATTCGAACAGCTAGGTCTTGAAGGCCATTCTGAATTACGGAATGAGGTGCAGGCTCCATGGTGACCAAGTGTTGTGCCTTTGGATGAAACAACCCCAATGATGGGTCGCAGACTAAGGCAGTGTAGTATAAGTGGTGGGGAAAATAGGAAACTCCTTAAAACAATCTTCCCTTTAATCAGCCTGAGAAAAGGGAAATCAGGTTAAGGATCGGGATACAAACTTACTAAGTGTAAGAGCACTTGACGGTGATGGTCGACGCCACATATCTAAAGCCCTTGTTTATTCAACAATTGGTCTTTTTTGGGGTACTGCTACGAAACCAACCCCCACCCATATTCTTATGAGAACCAAGTATTGCCAACGACCTTGTGACAATCTTGCATAATTTATTCAATTAAAGGGCTTATGTCATAACACTTTGACCCTTTTAAGAAATTAAATTAAATAGACTCTTAAGCAAATCTATAGACAGTTAGGTGCCATCCCTATTTTTGTCCACAATGAGATAAATGATAGGTGACGTTAAGAAAAATCTGCATAATTATTATAGCACTTTTATGGTGATACCTGGAAACACAAGAGGCCCTCTCATCGCTCAGGCAAACATTTGGACTTGTGTGCATTTTCAAAAATGCTACTGGTACTGAAACTTTCTTTTATGGTGCAGATAGTTTCATCTAACAACTTTGGATGTACATTGTTTTAAATAGGTTTTAATTATTATTTATTTACCCAAGTGCCACATGGAGTCAAACAGAAGCCAAAATAAAATTAGACCAAACATAATAACAAAGTGATGGCTTGTACACGGGCACATTCAGAAACAAGGATCAGCACTGGGACTCAAAAATCATTACATATTCCCTGACACTCAAGGTGGGCTAATCAATATATTTCATTCCTAGACAGTGTCAAGGAACGCCAGTATCCCAGTCAGGGCCGAAAGACCATGCCACCACCCAACTCCACAGCAGTAATACAGAATCATCAGTCATTCTCACCTTCCATTCTTATTTAACCTTTAATCAACTGTGTGGGGGAGGTGGGCCTCCAAGAAGAGAATGAAGAAGCACACAAATGATGTCAGGAGAGCAAGCCACAGCTTAATTCATCCAGCCTCCCAGAAGTCCCTCAAAAATCTCCTCGCAGTGACATAAGTCATGGAGTTGCGTATTCAGTTCTCTAATGAAAAATAAGTTACTTACCTCTAACTGAAGTTCTTCAATATTGGTATCTTTCATGGAATCACGTGCTTGAATCATTTGCTTTGTCGGCTGGCATCTCCACGGTGTACAAAGTGAGAACACGGCAGTGTTAAACATAGTAGCCTATCTACCTCTTTATAAAACATCCAAACTCAGCCAATTAGAGCAAAGTACAGCATTCACCTTTCCTGACCCAGGCTAGCAAAGTCATATTTCTACCACACGTTGTGTGTGAAGGGAGTCCCTTTAAGCACTACTTACTCATTCAGATAAGTGACCATTTCTAAGATTTATCACCATATGTCAAGGCGTTAATAAGAACTACAGTTCAAACTATGTGTGAAGGTACCAAGAAGAGCCTTTTTAGGTCATATGAGAAATGTGATAAAAATAGACTGGACTCTGAAAACTCACATAAAGTTTGTATATATCGTCTACATATGGGTCATGAAGCCAGAGAATGTAAAGTTTGTAGAAACTTTTCTACAAAAACATTAAAGGATAAAAAGGCAAAAGTATTTAAATGGTAGCAAATATCAATATCGGAGGAATCTCATTCTGGAGATAAAGAAGAAACTTCCCCAAAATCTCTTAAAAGAGCTCATTCACACTCTGGCTTCTCCAAGGGAAAGATATGAGGGAGAACCTCACAGGAAAGCTCTTTACAATTATCTAGAGAGGATATGACTTCCTCAGAATTAGCAGCTTAGGCTGACAAAATCCTGTCAGAAGAACAACAAAAAATATCCTATGCATCTCCAATTCCTAAAACAAAGAAGCGGACTGAGGTAGTATTGAGGCATTTTTAAACCTTTGCCATTGTCAAAGTCTGAATCTTTATCCCTGTTGAGGGCGTTATCATCAAGAAGACTACGGCAGCGAGGTTATCCAGGAAAAATCCATTGTCGGCGAAGAAAAAATCTCTGCCAACAAGAAAAACATCAACAACGAAGTTGACAACCATACCATTCAAAGGTCACCAACGAAGATATTGTCAATGATAATACTGACAAGTCAACAACAATGGCACTGCTAACACCGTCAATGGAACATCGACGACAGATTGGAAGACGAGACCATACTGCCTCAATTGTCCAACCCAGATATCAAATACCTGCCCAAAGCAAGAAATATTTATTTAAGATCCCAAAACGATATATGTTCCCCACACACATAACCTCCATGCAACTCTCACATCCTTTTATTGGCTTTTATTGGTCAAAGTGTTAGCTTCAAGAAATTTAGGAAGACACCGGATATCCTCTAAGGTTGATAGACATCATGAGTTCAGGTTCCTTTCAGGCAGTGTTTTCAACAGCTTTGCACTCCTCTAAAATCTTGCCAATTGGACTGTCCCGGAGGCTATTGACAAAAAGCCCTTCACATAAAGAAACCAGTTATATGTCGTTCACCAGATACCTTGTTTCTCCAAAGTAGTTGATAGTTCACCATGTATCAGCCTACAAATGGTAGGTGGCAAAGTATTGTAACTCATCAAAGGAAGGTGGAGTTTTTACAATGCCAATCAGTAAAATGTGTAATTCCTTAAAGAAGGAGTGAACGAAGACTATAAGGATATTCACAAAGCCGCTGGAGAGCAGTGGGCATCAGTAAATGCTGAGGGATGGATAAAACAGGCATAGAGCAAGAACAATCTTGGTGTGATTTCATGTATACTTCTTTAACCACATACTTGCAGATTTTGTAAATGTCACTTCACTTTTTTTTTTTTACTGAACATTTTAAATATTTAACTTTCTTGCCACAATACAGGGAGCACTACATACAACTATACTTGTTTTAAAAATAATTTCTAATGTACTTTGAAAGGACGAGCCCACACACTCACAAAAATAGTCTTCTAATGGGATGCATACAACAGAAAACATCAAGCAAACTATCATAATTACATTAACAAGACCACTTAGTTCAAAGGGTGCACAATCTCAATATAAGAACGTAAAAACAGCGCAATAAGACATTACAATTTAATCACAGATGTTATCCAATGTGGATCTAGGAAAAACATAAGATAGAACTGCGAGCTTCAGGTATGAGGGTAAGGTTTGTCTTCAAAGACTTTTTGACGAGTTGGGTTATGTAATACTTACAGAATATTTTAAGTGAAATTAAATACTATTACGTTTTGCAAAACGGATCCTAAAATCTATCTCTTTTAGTAAACAGTCCAGAAATAAATCAAGATATGCAAATACAAAATACACTTACCCACCAACAACAATAACATGATCCCTTATTTTGAAAGTATCTATGGCAAGCTGCAGGCAAGCAACGGCTCCTAAGCGCTCCTGTAACACAAAGCCAACCATTACCAGACGCATGTCTCTGATTTCTTGAAAGCATCTCACGAAGCATAATAAACATTTTAAGTAAAAAGTGTGCTTGAAAGATGTGAGCTTGCGTATATTTTTATTGCTGCTGTAGAATCGCGAAGGTCTGTTATTGGATTGTAATATTTTGTACATGGGAAGCTGAATTAATGGTCTTCCGTAGGCCAAATGGGCGAACTCGCTGTAGGAAAAGGATTGTGCGCAGCAGGAGCAGCCAGGCGGGAGAGAGAGAGGGTGTCCTCAAACTAGTCACAGAATAGTATAAGAGTCCGTACAAATGCGCCAGTACACAGAACCACCTGAATACACTGCTTGAAGCCGGCTAGACGGCTACATTCCATAAACAGCAACTTCCATCTTTAAGGGCCCATCGGCTGCTAGTTATGACTTATCCCTTAAACCCCTTGTGCAACATTTGCTTCTCTAAGTGTCATGATGATGTCTCACATCGGCAGAACGTAAACAGGCCTCTTCAACACATTTTTTTTAATGTTTGGTAGCTTCCACCTTTTCTCCATCAGCCAACTATCTGGTGTGGTGGTTAGGACAGAGGCAAGGTGTGCAGACGTTCCTTCCTCTGCTATAAGGCAGAAAATATACACAAAAACCTCTGCAGGCCGAAGTCAGAACCCCTTTTTTGCCACCGCATCGTGAGCGGACGAGTTGTTGCCGGACACGACCTCCCAACCTGACACAGGTAAGGGTATGGAATCAGCACCAAAATTCCTACTGCTGATGTCTCCATCATCCTGGCCAACAGCCCTTCTAGAATAGAAATCAAAACATAAATTCATACCTGTGCATTAACTTAAACTGCACAGGGTGTTTAAGGCTGTGACTCTTTATGGCAAAGCCTCAATGAGCATTTTAAGATATACATGTACATTGTCAAGCTGCCCTGGGTATCCGAAGGCATATTGGGGCACAGAGGCAAGATCTGCACTTCCCTGTGTGGCTACACCTTGGTATATATTACACTTCAACTGTGTGTGTTTGTTTTGAATGGACATATGGATTTTCTTCTGTATTTGAGGCTGTGCTTGTATAAATGCAGTAGTGCAATGTCCATAAATGCAAACTAGGCAGTCGACTAGGGAAACAAGTGAAATGAAGTGCCACATTAAAAATAAATGTGCAATGAAAATACATTTGGAAAGGCGATTGTCATGAGAGGCGCCAGTTGGTGGAATCTATTCAAGTGCCATCCCTGGGTATCGGAGGACGTGCCTGGTGGTTGTATCTAAGCAAGTCATGTTATATTTGGGCTTAAGATGAATTGCATCTGAGCATTTGTAGGTACGCTTGAGCATTTGAGAGTGTGCCTGGGCACATGGTGGTTGTGCCAGGGCATAAAATGGTTGGGTCTGGCCATCAGAGACTGTGGATTGACTTGTGGAGCAATACCTGGGAATGCAATAAGTGTGCCTGGGCATTTGATGGGTGTGCTGGAGAGAGGGTAGACAACTGTGGGGATGCGTGAGGGGGGGGGGGGGGGGGAGAACCATGGCAGAGAAGGTAGGAATGGACGATAAGACCCAGCGAAATTGGCAAGAGAGACGCTGCCTAGTGGTGAACAGTGTTGAGGGACCACACAAAAAAAACCTCGAAGGGTATATTTATTGCTGTCAGTACTGAGGGAGGGCGAACTTCAGACAAGTCAGGTAGTATCCGCGCTGCGCAAGGCAGTGACACCGTTCAGGACCACAGACACATTGTCATGGGATTGGGGGGGGGCAAAAGGGAAGCGGAAGTACTTGTTCCCACTGCAGCTGTGAATACCCAGAGGAGACTGGAGGGAATGCATTGCGGCTGTGAGCGTGACTGCGAACCCCGGCAGGATGTGACTCCGGGGAGTGAAGAGAAACAGTTAAATATGTGCCTATAAATCCTCACACCAAAGGATTGAACTTCATTTTGTCAATTGTTTCAACTACACTGGACATTTTGACTTTGCCTATGCTCGGGAACAAACCACGTTTTTATATGTGCCTATGGCAACATAAAAAGAAGAATTTAATTTTTACAGGAAGGAAGTGTGAGGAGCACATAACTGTGATGAGGCTTGGAAGGCGATTCTCACTGAACGCAAGTGCTCCACTCACTGAGGTACATGACACTTGTAACGCAAGGTTTTCTCCCGAAAGAAGAAGCGGTGCACGTCTGCAAGAGGCTGAACTATCAACTCACTGAGCAATAGAATGTGATATTGGTTGTCCCTCATCGCAATTCATGAGTTTTGCTCTCGGCACCAGAGTGTAACTGGGCGGCCATACACGAGCAGTGCAAAACTAATGTACAGAAGGATGGCAGTGGCCAATGATACATAATAAGGCTGAACAATAACAATTCCATGAGAAGGAATACAGAGTCTGTGAGAGTTAGAATAAGGAATAGCACAACACAGAATATCACAATGAACGCGATAAGAAGCGTACAAGCAGAGATGTGTTTTGCTCTGTCTGGAAGGACAGATTCAATCAACAGCAGGAGCAAGTATGAAAGAGTTAGCAGCATTGCGGGTCAGAGGCTAAATCTGTGCAGCAAAGCAAAATAGATTAATATGCAGCAAAAACAAGAATGCAGCCGAAGGGAGCAGATGCAGCTACTGCAGCACTCGCAGGAACAACAGGAGCATGAAGGACTTTGTCCAAACATGTTCAAAACCTTCAAGTTTACCTGGTCTCTCCTCAAAAATGTCAGCATTCTTTTCCAACATTCTCTGCAGCTCCACTGTTCTTTATCCATTTCATGTCATCCACCCACAGGACTTGTTGAGCGCAACCTGTTTTGAGGATAATTCCGAGACACCCTTGATTGAGCCCCTCTAGGAGGCCAGGCCCAGAACTTGAAACATAAACCTTCCCACATGCTTATTGCCTCTTGAATTTTATCAACGCTTTGAAGTAACCTTCTACAATCTAGATGGATTCCGGCACCACTGTAACCTTGAGCAGTAATGTCTAGAGCGCAAAACACTTTTTGTAGCTTATTTTTCTCAATATTTTACCCTGAATCGATCAATATAGGTATTAGCACTAAAAGAAAATTCTCAATAGGATTAATGTCCTGTAATGAGAAAGAAGAAAACGATAAGATAGGGCAGGCTTTTGCAGAGGTGACTGAGATGAGCTGAATGGATGGGTGCATAGTGAAGACAATAAGAAGAACAGATGGAGCGAACTGCAGGAACCAAGTGGAGCAGGCACGGCTCGGAGATGTATAAAGGACAGAGCAAAAGGCCAGCTGCCAGTGCAAAAGGAAAAGCGCGGCGGCAATAAGAAATGGGAAATAAGCCATGAAAGAAGATCAGGAGGGAGGTTGTGCCTGTCGGCAGGGTGCAGATGGAGGATGGAAGGATTATTGGCTCAGTGCAGTCTGCTGGGAACCTTCTAAGCACTACTAGATTTTGTAATTGTAGGACAAAAAACTGGGTGTGGCAGAGTTGCATGTTCTAGGTAGTAAGTGCATAATTCCATCCATCGGAAAGGGGAGCTGGATTTTGGTGACAGGGGTGACAAAGACAAGGACTAGCTTTTCTTGATAACCAACAAGTGGAGAGTTGGTGTATTTTGGTTTTTGGGTGAACCGTCAATGTTTGTTAAGATGGTTATCGGAGGGAGGGGAGAGATCGGATGGCAACAGTTACTCTCATGGGTGCTGCATTGGCGGCGTTGAGCATGGTACTGTGATATGTTATGATCAAAGATGGCGTGGGAGGCTGGCTGAATGGGAAAGTTATTAAAATAGGGGTGGCTAGGCATACAAGATGGGAGATATTGCTAAAATTATGACATGAAATGGTAGAGGACTGAATAATCATACAAAAAGTCAGTGCTGACATACCTGAGGCAATGAGGGGTGAATATTGCTCTGTTACTGGAGACACATTTGAATGAGGATAAAGAATGCAAATTGAATAAAATACGAAGGGGCCAAATGATGAGGGAGGTAGTAATCACAGCAATGCCAACATCAGACAGGGTTATCAGATTGAGCATCGTATCATCCTCTGTCCGTGATTAACTTGGATATCAAAATATTGAGCTGGGCACTGGCAAACTGACTCCCCAGGGTAAACAAGAATATTGTGCACACTGACCACTGCAGCTTAATACCACACCACAGTAGCACTCAAAATCAGAGAAGACTTACACAGATGATGCATTTTGTGGCAGTCACGGAGGAGTAGTATATGCTAGCAGCGCTACATAAAAACAAAGCGTTCAAAACATTTGGCTAGGAGTACATGCTGGAGGTCTTCAAGAAAATGGGATTTGGGCAGACATGGCAAGGTTGGTTACAAGTTTGGAGCACAGGATTGTTGCTTGCCAAACTGGCCTGCAATGACACAAAACCTTTCGGAGCCCCCAAACAAACCTCCATGAGGTACCCAAACCACTCACAAAGTGGGCGAGATAAATAACAAGATCATCACATTGACTAATGTTGCAAATGAAATGACAAGAACGCTGTGAAATAATCCCAGGTTGAATGAGAAACAGAAATTGAGGAAACGTGAAGCTAATACAGGTTGAACACCACCCACACTGTATTGAGAAAGGGTCACCTCAGGTACAAAATAGAATAAGAGTGATGAATGGCATGCCTACTACACTGGACAGCTCTACTATAATTGCTTTCAACTATCTCATGCCACTGCCGTATACGCTGACCACTGCTGATCTCTCTGGTTGTACATGGGAAGTCTTATTTGGACTAAAAGAAAATCGATATTTTATTTTAAAAATGTACGAGAGCGGACCACTAGCTACATCATCGTGGTTCTTACAAGGCAATCTATAAAACGGATAAAGAGTTTTGTATATCATGACACCCAATTACAATGCTGATTGAAAACCATGCTATTTGAGATCAATCATTCATTAATACCAACCTCATTCTTTTGAGTACCATCATCTATAATTTTGACTGCCTTGTACTGCTGGGCCCACTCTTCAAACTTCGGATTATACTGGTGATTGGTCTAAATAAAGAGAAAAATAAACACAATATTATCATATCTTGGACATATGTTCATAAATGCATGCATGCATTCACTATTAAAAAAAACAACTTCTTGACTCATCCTGAACGTAAACTCCAGAACAGGACAGATGTAGTACATCAACCAACTGGCAGGGGTGAGAGGGTGTTGAATCATGAAGAATAGGATTTACACATATAAATTACACAATTACGCAATGTACAAGGTTATCACTTTGAAGTTATTCACACATATTCCTCTGCAAACCACCTACAACAGTGATGTATGTGCCTTACTTATGGGACTCACAGACATTGAAAACATGTACCTATTTTCCCAACCGTTTACGTAGTGGGTCGCGACACTGCTCGTCATACTAGCAAATAGCCCCAAAGAATTCTGGATAATGTAGTGGCAGCGGTGAGTACGCCTATGCCACGAGTATGTGAAATAATGCCATCCCTGGACACGTGTTTCGAGGTAATTGCCTCTCGTCAGCAGGGAGCAGGTAGGTATGCGGGGTGCCAAGTAGACTGCCAAAATATATAGGTAAAGTACCTTTCAAGGCGCGCAGGTGCAGACACCAGGCTCGTCAGCCCAAAGTCGCTCGAAAGAGCTTTAAATAGTTTACGTAGTGGGTCGCGACACTGCTCGTCATACTAGCAAATAGCCCCAAAGAATTCTGGATAATGTAGTGGCAGCGGTGAGTACGCCTATGCCACGAGTATGTGAAATAATGCCATCCCTGGACACGTGTTTCGAGGTAATTGCCTCTCGTCAGCAGGGAGCAGGTAGGTATGCGGGGTGCCAAGTAGACTGCCAAAATATATAGGTAAAGTACCTTTCAAGGCGCGCAGGTGCAGACACCAGGCTCGTCAGCCCAAAGTCGCTCGAAAGAGCTTTAAATAGTTTACGTAGTGGGTCGCGACACTGCTCGTCATACTAGCAAATAGCCCCAAAGAATTCTGGATAATGTAGTGGCAGCGGTGAGTACGCCTATGCCACGAGTATGTGAAATAATGCCATCCCTGGACACGTGTTTCGAGGTAATTGCCTCTCGTCAGCAGGGAGCAGGTAGGTATGCGGGGTGCCAAGTAGACTGCCAAAATATATAGGTAAAGTACCTTTCAAGGCGCGCAGGTGCAGACACCAGGCTCGTCAGCCCAAAGTCGCTCGAAAGAGCTTTAAATAGTTTACGTAGTGGGTCGCGACACTGCTCGTCATACTAGCAAATAGCCCCAAAGAATTCTGGATAATGTAGTGGCAGCGGTGAGTACGCCTATGCCACGAGTATGTGAAATAATGCCATCCCTGGACACGTGTTTCGAGGTAATTGCCTCTCGTCAGCAGGGAGCAGGTAGGTATGCGGGGTGCCAAGTAGACTGCCAAAATATATAGGTAAAGTACCTTTCAAGGCGCGCAGGTGCAGACACCAGGCTCGTCAGCCCAAAGTCGCTCGAAAGAGCTTTAAATAGTTTACGTAGTGGGTCGCGACACTGCTCGTCATACTAGCAAATAGCCCCAAAGAATTCTGGATAATGTAGTGGCAGCGGTGAGTACGCCTATGCCACGAGTATGTGAAATAATGCCATCCCTGGACACGTGTTTCGAGGTAATTGCCTCTCGTCAGCAGGGAGCAGGTAGGTATGCGGGGTGCCAAGTAGACTGCCAAAATATATAGGTAAAGTACCTTTCAAGGCGCGCAGGTGCAGACACCAGGCTCGTCAGTCCCAAAGTCGCTCGAAAGAGCTTTAAATAGTTTACGTAGTGGGTCGCGACACTGCTCGTCATACTAGCAAATAGCCCCAAAGAATTCTGGATAATGTAGTGGCAGCGGTGAGTACGCCTATGCCACGAGTATGTGAAATAATGCCATCCCTGGACACGTGTTTCGAGGTAATTGCCTCTCGTCAGCAGGGAGCAGGTAGGTATGCGGGGTGCCAAGTAGACTGCCAAAATATATAGGTAAAGTACCTTTCAAGGCGCGCAGGTGCAGACACCAGGCTCGTCAGCCCAAAGTCGCTCGAAAGAGCTTTAAATAGTTTACGTAGTGGGTCGCGACACTGCTCGTCATACTAGCAAATAGCCCCAAAGAATTCTGGATAATGTAGTGGCAGCGGTGAGTACGCCTATGCCACGAGTATGTGAAATAATGCCATCCCTGGACACGTGTTTCGAGGTAATTGCCTCTCGTCAGCAGGGAGCAGGTAGGTATGCGGGGTGCCAAGTAGACTGCCAAAATATATAGGTAAAGTACCTTTCAAGGCGCGCAGGTGCAGACACCAGGCTCGTCAGCCCAAAGTCGCTCGAAAGAGCTTTAAATAGTTTACGTAGTGGGTCGCGACACTGCTCGTCATACTAGCAAATAGCCCCAAAGAATTCTGGATAATGTAGTGGCAGCGGTGAGTACGCCTATGCCACGAGTATGTGAAATAATGCCATCCCTGGACACGTGTTTCGAGGTAATTGCCTCTCGTCAGCAGGGAGCAGGTAGGTATGCGGGGTGCCAAGTAGACTGCCAAAATATATAGGTAAAGTACCTTTCAAGGCGCGCAGGTGCAGACACCAGGCTCGTCAGCCCAAAGTCGCTCGAAAGAGCTTTAAATAGTTTACGTAGTGGGTCGCGACACTGCTCGTCATACTAGCAAATAGCCCCAAAGAATTCTGGATAATGTAGTGGCAGCGGTGAGTACGCCTATGCCACGAGTATGTGAAATAATGCCATCCCTGGACACGTGTTTCGAGGTAATTGCCTCTCGTCAGCAGGGAGCAGGTAGGTATGCGGGGTGCCAAGTAGACTGCCAAAATATATAGGTAAAGTACCTTTCAAGGCGCGCAGGTGCAGACACCAGGCTCGTCAGCCCAAAGTCGCTCGAAAGAGCTTTAAATAGTTTACGTAGTGGGTCGCGACACTGCTCGTCATACTAGCAAATAGCCCCAAAGAATTCTGGATAATGTAGTGGCAGCGGTGAGTACGCCTATGCCACGAGTATGTGAAATAATGCCATCCCTGGACACGTGTTTCGAGGTAATTGCCTCTCGTCAGCAGGGAGCAGGTAGGTATGCGGGGTGCCAAGTAGACTGCCAAAATATATAGGTAAAGTACCTTTCAAGGCGCGCAGGTGCAGACACCAGGCTCGTCAGCCCAAAGTCGCTCGAAAGAGCTTTAAATAGTTTACGTAGTGGGTCGCGACACTGCTCGTCATACTAGCAAATAGCCCCAAAGAATTCTGGATAATGTAGTGGCAGCGGTGAGTACGCCTATGCCACGAGTATGTGAAATAATGCCATCCCTGGACACGTGTTTCGAGGTAATTGCCTCTCGTCAGCAGGGAGCAGGTAGGTATGCGGGGTGCCAAGTAGACTGCCAAAATATATAGGTAAAGTACCTTTCAAGGCGCGCAGGTGCAGACACCAGGCTCGTCAGCCCAAAGTCGCTCGAAAGAGCTTTAAATAGTTTACGTAGTGGGTCGCGACACTGCTCGTCATACTAGCAAATAGCCCCAAAGAATTCTGGATAATGTAGTGGCAGCGGTGAGTACGCCTATGCCACGAGTATGTGAAATAATGCCATCCCTGGACACGTGTTTCGAGGTAATTGCCTCTCGTCAGCAGGGAGCAGGTAGGTATGCGGGGTGCCAAGTAGACTGCCAAAATATATAGGTAAAGTACCTTTCAAGGCGCGCAGGTGCAGACACCAGGCTCGTCAGCCCAAAGTCGCTCGAAAGAGCTTTAAATAGTTTACGTAGTGGGTCGCGACACTGCTCGTCATACTAGCAAATAGCCCCAAAGAATTCTGGATAATGTAGTGGCAGCGGTGAGTACGCCTATGCCACGAGTATGTGAAATAATGCCATCCCTGGACACGTGTTTCGAGGTAATTGCCTCTCGTCAGCAGGGAGCAGGTAGGTATGCGGGGTGCCAAGTAGACTGCCAAAATATATAGGTAAAGTACCTTTCAAGGCGCGCAGGTGCAGACACCAGGCTCGTCAGCCCAAAGTCGCTCGAAAGAGCTTTAAATAGTTTACGTAGTGGGTCGCGACACTGCTCGTCATACTAGCAAATAGCCCCAAAGAATTCTGGATAATGTAGTGGCAGCGGTGAGTACGCCTATGCCACGAGTATGTGAAATAATGCCATCCCTGGACACGTGTTTCGAGGTAATTGCCTCTCGTCAGCAGGGAGCAGGTAGGTATGCGGGGTGCCAAGTAGACTGCCAAAATATATAGGTAAAGTACCTTTCAAGGCGCGCAGGTGCAGACACCAGGCTCGTCAGCCCAAAGTCGCTCGAAAGAGCTTTAAATAGTTTACGTAGTGGGTCGCGACACTGCTCGTCATACTAGCAAATAGCCCCAAAGAATTCTGGATAATGTAGTGGCAGCGGTGAGTACGCCTATGCCACGAGTATGTGAAATAATGCCATCCCTGGACACGTGTTTCGAGGTAATTGCCTCTCGTCAGCAGGGAGCAGGTAGGTATGCGGGGTGCCAAGTAGACTGCCAAAATATATAGGTAAAGTACCTTTCAAGGCGCGCAGGTGCAGACACCAGGCTCGTCAGCCCAAAGTCGCTCGAAAGAGCTTTAAATAGTTTACGTAGTGGGTCGCGACACTGCTCGTCATACTAGCAAATAGCCCCAAAGAATTCTGGATAATGTAGTGGCAGCGGTGAGTACGCCTATGCCACGAGTATGTGAAATAATGCCATCCCTGGACACGTGTTTCGAGGTAATTGCCTCTCGTCAGCAGGGAGCAGGTAGGTATGCGGGGTGCCAAGTAGACTGCCAAAATATATAGGTAAAGTACCTTTCAAGGCGCGCAGGTGCAGACACCAGGCTCGTCAGCCCAAAGTCGCTCGAAAGAGCTTTAAATAGTTTACGTAGTGGGTCGCGACACTGCTCGTCATACTAGCAAATAGCCCCAAAGAATTCTGGATAATGTAGTGGCAGCGGTGAGTACGCCTATGCCACGAGTATGTGAAATAATGCCATCCCTGGACACGTGTTTCGAGGTAATTGCCTCTCGTCAGCAGGGAGCAGGTAGGTATGCGGGGTGCCAAGTAGACTGCCAAAATATATAGGTAAAGTACCTTTCAAGGCGCGCAGGTGCAGACACCAGGCTCGTCAGCCCAAAGTCGCTCGAAAGAGCTTTAAATAGTTTACGTAGTGGGTCGCGACACTGCTCGTCATACTAGCAAATAGCCCCAAAGAATTCTGGATAATGTAGTGGCAGCGGTGAGTACGCCTATGCCACGAGTATGTGAAATAATGCCATCCCTGGACACGTGTTTCGAGGTAATTGCCTCTCGTCAGCAGGGAGCAGGTAGGTATGCGGGGTGCCAAGTAGACTGCCAAAATATATAGGTAAAGTACCTTTCAAGGCGCGCAGGTGCAGACACCAGGCTCGTCAGCCCAAAGTCGCTCGAAAGAGCTTTAAATAGTTTACGTAGTGGGTCGCGACACTGCTCGTCATACTAGCAAATAGCCCCAAAGAATTCTGGATAATGTAGTGGCAGCGGTGAGTACGCCTATGCCACGAGTATGTGAAATAATGCCATCCCTGGACACGTGTTTCGAGGTAATTGCCTCTCGTCAGCAGGGAGCAGGTAGGTATGCGGGGTGCCAAGTAGACTGCCAAAATATATAGGTAAAGTACCTTTCAAGGCGCGCAGGTGCAGACACCAGGCTCGTCAGCCCAAAGTCGCTCGAAAGAGCTTTAAATAGTTTACGTAGTGGGTCGCGACACTGCTCGTCATACTAGCAAATAGCCCCAAAGAATTCTGGATAATGTAGTGGCAGCGGTGAGTACGCCTATGCCACGAGTATGTGAAATAATGCCATCCCTGGACACGTGTTTCGAGGTAATTGCCTCTCGTCAGCAGGGAGCAGGTAGGTATGCGGGGTGCCAAGTAGACTGCCAAAATATATAGGTAAAGTACCTTTCAAGGCGCGCAGGTGCAGACACCAGGCTCGTCAGCCCAAAGTCGCTCGAAAGAGCTTTAAATAGTTTACGTAGTGGGTCGCGACACTGCTCGTCATACTAGCAAATAGCCCCAAAGAATTCTGGATAATGTAGTGGCAGCGGTGAGTACGCCTATGCCACGAGTATGTGAAATAATGCCATCCCTGGACACGTGTTTCGAGGTAATTGCCTCTCGTCAGCAGGGAGCAGGTAGGTATGCGGGGTGCCAAGTAGACTGCCAAAATATATAGGTAAAGTACCTTTCAAGGCGCGCAGGTGCAGACACCAGGCTCGTCAGCCCAAAGTCGCTCGAAAGAGCTTTAAATAGTTTACGTAGTGGGTCGCGACACTGCTCGTCATACTAGCAAATAGCCCCAAAGAATTCTGGATAATGTAGTGGCAGCGGTGAGTACGCCTATGCCACGAGTATGTGAAATAATGCCATCCCTGGACACGTGTTTCGAGGTAATTGCCTCTCGTCAGCAGGGAGCAGGTAGGTATGCGGGGTGCCAAGTAGACTGCCAAAATATATAGGTAAAGTACCTTTCAAGGCGCGCAGGTGCAGACACCAGGCTCGTCAGCCCGAAGCCTGCTCCCTGCTGACGAGAGGCAATTACCTCGAAACACGTGTCCAGGGATGGCATTATTTCACATACTCGTGGCATAGGCGTACTCACCGCTGCCACTACATTATCCAGAATTCTTTGGGGCTATTTGCTAGTATGACGAGCAGTGTCGCGACCCACTACGTAAACTATTTAAAGCTCTTTCGAGCGACTTTGGGCTGACGAGCCTGGTGTCTGCACCTGCGCGCATTGAAAGGTACTTTACCTATATATTTTGGCAGTCTACTTGGCACCCCGCATACCTACCTGCTCCCTGCTGACGAGAGGCAATTACCTCGAAACACGTGTCCAGGGATGGCATTATTTCACATACTCGTGGCATAGGCGTACTCACCGCTGCCACTACATTATCCAGAATTCTTTGGGGCTATTTGCTAGTATGACGAGCAGTGTCGCGACCCACTACGTAAACTATTTAAAGCTCTTTCGAGCGACTTTGGGCTGACGAGCCTGGTGTCTGCACCTGCGCGCATTGAAAGGTACTTTACCTATATATTTTGGCAGTCTACTTGGCACCCCGCATACCTACCTGCTCCCTGCTGACGAGAGGCAATTACCTCGAAACACGTGTCCAGGGATGGCATTATTTCACATACTCGTGGCATAGGCGTACTCACCGCTGCCACTACATTATCCAGAATTCTTTGGGGCTATTTGCTAGTATGACGAGCAGTGTCGCGACCCACTACGTAAACTATTTAAAGCTCTTTCGAGCGACTTTGGGCTGACGAGCCTGGTGTCTGCACCTGCGCGCATTGAAAGGTACTTTACCTATATATTTTGGCAGTCTACTTGGCACCCCGCATACCTACCTGCTCCCTGCTGACGAGAGGCAATTACCTCGAAACACGTGTCCAGGGATGGCATTATTTCACATACTCGTGGCATAGGCGTACTCACCGCTGCCACTACATTATCCAGAATTCTTTGGGGCTATTTGCTAGTATGACGAGCAGTGTCGCGACCCACTACGTAAACTATTTAAAGCTCTTTCGAGCGACTTTGGGCTGACGAGCCTGGTGTCTGCACCTGCGCGCATTGAAAGGTACTTTACCTATATATTTTGGCAGTCTACTTGGCACCCCGCATACCTACCTGCTCCCTGCTGACGAGAGGCAATTACCTCGAAACACGTGTCCAGGGATGGCATTATTTCACATACTCGTGGCATAGGCGTACTCACCGCTGCCACTACATTATCCAGAATTCTTTGGGGCTATTTGCTAGTATGACGAGCAGTGTCGCGACCCACTACGTAAACTATTTAAAGCTCTTTCGAGCGACTTTGGGCTGACGAGCCTGGTGTCTGCACCTGCGCGCATTGAAAGGTACTTTACCTATATATTTTGGCAGTCTACTTGGCACCCCGCATACCTACCTGCTCCCTGCTGACGAGAGGCAATTACCTCGAAACACGTGTCCAGGGATGGCATTATTTCACATACTCGTGGCATAGGCGTACTCACCGCTGCCACTACATTATCCAGAATTCTTTGGGGCTATTTGCTAGTATGACGAGCAGTGTCGCGACCCACTACGTAAACTATTTAAAGCTCTTTCGAGCGACTTTGGGCTGACGAGCCTGGTGTCTGCACCTGCGCGCATTGAAAGGTACTTTACCTATATATTTTGGCAGTCTACTTGGCACCCCGCATACCTACCTGCTCCCTGCTGACGAGAGGCAATTACCTCGAAACACGTGTCCAGGGATGGCATTATTTCACATACTCGTGGCATAGGCGTACTCACCGCTGCCACTACATTATCCAGAATTCTTTGGGGCTATTTGCTAGTATGACGAGCAGTGTCGCGACCCACTACGTAAACTATTTAAAGCTCTTTCGAGCGACTTTGGGCTGACGAGCCTGGTGTCTGCACCTGCGCGCATTGAAAGGTACTTTACCTATATATTTTGGCAGTCTACTTGGCACCCCGCATACCTACCTGCTCCCTGCTGACGAGAGGCAATTACCTCGAAACACGTGTCCAGGGATGGCATTATTTCACATACTCGTGGCATAGGCGTACTCACCGCTGCCACTACATTATCCAGAATTCTTTGGGGCTATTTGCTAGTATGACGAGCAGTGTCGCGACCCACTACGTAAACTATTTAAAGCTCTTTCGAGCGACTTTGGGCTGACGAGCCTGGTGTCTGCACCTGCGCGCATTGAAAGGTACTTTACCTATATATTTTGGCAGTCTACTTGGCACCCCGCATACCTACCTGCTCCCTGCTGACGAGAGGCAATTACCTCGAAACACGTGTCCAGGGATGGCATTATTTCACATACTCGTGGCATAGGCGTACTCACCGCTGCCACTACATTATCCAGAATTCTTTGGGGCTATTTGCTAGTATGACGAGCAGTGTCGCGACCCACTACGTAAACTATTTAAAGCTCTTTCGAGCGACTTTGGGCTGACGAGCCTGGTGTCTGCACCTGCGCGCATTGAAAGGTACTTTACCTATATATTTTGGCAGTCTACTTGGCACCCCGCATACCTACCTGCTCCCTGCTGACGAGAGGCAATTACCTCGAAACACGTGTCCAGGGATGGCATTATTTCACATACTCGTGGCATAGGCGTACTCACCGCTGCCACTACATTATCCAGAATTCTTTGGGGCTATTTGCTAGTATGACGAGCAGTGTCGCGACCCACTACGTAAACTATTTAAAGCTCTTTCGAGCGACTTTGGGCTGACGAGCCTGGTGTCTGCACCTGCGCGCATTGAAAGGTACTTTACCTATATATTTTGGCAGTCTACTTGGCACCCCGCATACCTACCTGCTCCCTGCTGACGAGAGGCAATTACCTCGAAACACGTGTCCAGGGATGGCATTATTTCACATACTCGTGGCATAGGCGTACTCACCGCTGCCACTACATTATCCAGAATTCTTTGGGGCTATTTGCTAGTATGACGAGCAGTGTCGCGACCCACTACGTAAACTATTTAAAGCTCTTTCGAGCGACTTTGGGCTGACGAGCCTGGTGTCTGCACCTGCGCGCATTGAAAGGTACTTTACCTATATATTTTGGCAGTCTACTTGGCACCCCGCATACCTACCTGCTCCCTGCTGACGAGAGGCAATTACCTCGAAACACGTGTCCAGGGATGGCATTATTTCACATACTCGTGGCATAGGCGTACTCACCGCTGCCACTACATTATCCAGAATTCTTTGGGGCTATTTGCTAGTATGACGAGCAGTGTCGCGACCCACTACGTAAACTATTTAAAGCTCTTTCGAGCGACTTTGGGCTGACGAGCCTGGTGTCTGCACCTGCGCGCATTGAAAGGTACTTTACCTATATATTTTGGCAGTCTACTTGGCACCCCGCATACCTACCTGCTCCCTGCTGACGAGAGGCAATTACCTCGAAACACGTGTCCAGGGATGGCATTATTTCACATACTCGTGGCATAGGCGTACTCACCGCTGCCACTACATTATCCAGAATTCTTTGGGGCTATTTGCTAGTATGACGAGCAGTGTCGCGACCCACTACGTAAACTATTTAAAGCTCTTTCGAGCGACTTTGGGCTGACGAGCCTGGTGTCTGCACCTGCGCGCATTGAAAGGTACTTTACCTATATATTTTGGCAGTCTACTTGGCACCCCGCATACCTACCTGCTCCCTGCTGACGAGAGGCAATTACCTCGAAACACGTGTCCAGGGATGGCATTATTTCACATACTCGTGGCATAGGCGTACTCACCGCTGCCACTACATTATCCAGAATTCTTTGGGGCTATTTGCTAGTATGACGAGCAGTGTCGCGACCCACTACGTAAACTATTTAAAGCTCTTTCGAGCGACTTTGGGCTGACGAGCCTGGTGTCTGCACCTGCGCGCATTGAAAGGTACTTTACCTATATATTTTGGCAGTCTACTTGGCACCCCGCATACCTACCTGCTCCCTGCTGACGAGAGGCAATTACCTCGAAACACGTGTCCAGGGATGGCATTATTTCACATACTCGTGGCATAGGCGTACTCACCGCTGCCACTACATTATCCAGAATTCTTTGGGGCTATTTGCTAGTATGACGAGCAGTGTCGCGACCCACTACGTAAACTATTTAAAGCTCTTTCGAGCGACTTTGGGCTGACGAGCCTGGTGTCTGCACCTGCGCGCATTGAAAGGTACTTTACCTATATATTTTGGCAGTCTACTTGGCACCCCGCATACCTACCTGCTCCCTGCTGACGAGAGGCAATTACCTCGAAACACGTGTCCAGGGATGGCATTATTTCACATACTCGTGGCATAGGCGTACTCACCGCTGCCACTACATTATCCAGAATTCTTTGGGGCTATTTGCTAGTATGACGAGCAGTGTCGCGACCCACTACGTAAACTATTTAAAGCTCTTTCGAGCGACTTTGGGCTGACGAGCCTGGTGTCTGCACCTGCGCGCATTGAAAGGTACTTTACCTATATATTTTGGCAGTCTACTTGGCACCCCGCATACCTACCTGCTCCCTGCTGACGAGAGGCAATTACCTCGAAACACGTGTCCAGGGATGGCATTATTTCACATACTCGTGGCATAGGCGTACTCACCGCTGCCACTACATTATCCAGAATTCTTTGGGGCTATTTGCTAGTATGACGAGCAGTGTCGCGACCCACTACGTAAACTATTTAAAGCTCTTTCGAGCGACTTTGGGCTGACGAGCCTGGTGTCTGCACCTGCGCGCATTGAAAGGTACTTTACCTATATATTTTGGCAGTCTACTTGGCACCCCGCATACCTACCTGCTCCCTGCTGACGAGAGGCAATTACCTCGAAACACGTGTCCAGGGATGGCATTATTTCACATACTCGTGGCATAGGCGTACTCACCGCTGCCACTACATTATCCAGAATTCTTTGGGGCTATTTGCTAGTATGACGAGCAGTGTCGCGACCCACTACGTAAACTATTTAAAGCTCTTTCGAGCGACTTTGGGCTGACGAGCCTGGTGTCTGCACCTGCGCGCATTGAAAGGTACTTTACCTATATATTTTGGCAGTCTACTTGGCACCCCGCATACCTACCTGCTCCCTGCTGACGAGAGGCAATTACCTCGAAACACGTGTCCAGGGATGGCATTATTTCACATACTCGTGGCATAGGCGTACTCACCGCTGCCACTACATTATCCAGAATTCTTTGGGGCTATTTGCTAGTATGACGAGCAGTGTCGCGACCCACTACGTAAACTATTTAAAGCTCTTTCGAGCGACTTTGGGCTGACGAGCCTGGTGTCTGCACCTGCGCGCATTGAAAGGTACTTTACCTATATATTTTGGCAGTCTACTTGGCACCCCGCATACCTACCTGCTCCCTGCTGACGAGAGGCAATTACCTCGAAACACGTGTCCAGGGATGGCATTATTTCACATACTCGTGGCATAGGCGTACTCACCGCTGCCACTACATTATCCAGAATTCTTTGGGGCTATTTGCTAGTATGACGAGCAGTGTCGCGACCCACTACGTAAACTATTTAAAGCTCTTTCGAGCGACTTTGGGCTGACGAGCCTGGTGTCTGCACCTGCGCGCATTGAAAGGTACTTTACCTATATATTTTGGCAGTCTACTTGGCACCCCGCATACCTACCTGCTCCCTGCTGACGAGAGGCAATTACCTCGAAACACGTGTCCAGGGATGGCATTATTTCACATACTCGTGGCATAGGCGTACTCACCGCTGCCACTACATTATCCAGAATTCTTTGGGGCTATTTGCTAGTATGACGAGCAGTGTCGCGACCCACTACGTAAACTATTTAAAGCTCTTTCGAGCGACTTTGGGCTGACGAGCCTGGTGTCTGCACCTGCGCGCATTGAAAGGTACTTTACCTATATATTTTGGCAGTCTACTTGGCACCCCGCATACCTACCTGCTCCCTGCTGACGAGAGGCAATTACCTCGAAACACGTGTCCAGGGATGGCATTATTTCACATACTCGTGGCATAGGCGTACTCACCGCTGCCACTACATTATCCAGAATTCTTTGGGGCTATTTGCTAGTATGACGAGCAGTGTCGCGACCCACTACGTAAACTATTTAAAGCTCTTTCGAGCGACTTTGGGCTGACGAGCCTGGTGTCTGCACCTGCGCGCATTGAAAGGTACTTTACCTATATATTTTGGCAGTCTACTTGGCACCCCGCATACCTACCTGCTCCCTGCTGACGAGAGGCAATTACCTCGAAACACGTGTCCAGGGATGGCATTATTTCACATACTCGTGGCATAGGCGTACTCACCGCTGCCACTACATTATCCAGAATTCTTTGGGGCTATTTGCTAGTATGACGAGCAGTGTCGCGACCCACTACGTAAACTATTTAAAGCTCTTTCGAGCGACTTTGGGCTGACGAGCCTGGTGTCTGCACCTGCGCGCATTGAAAGGTACTTTACCTATATATTTTGGCAGTCTACTTGGCACCCCGCATACCTACCTGCTCCCTGCTGACGAGAGGCAATTACCTCGAAACACGTGTCCAGGGATGGCATTATTTCACATACTCGTGGCATAGGCGTACTCACCGCTGCCACTACATTATCCAGAATTCTTTGGGGCTATTTGCTAGTATGACGAGCAGTGTCGCGACCCACTACGTAAACTATTTAAAGCTCTTTCGAGCGACTTTGGGCTGACGAGCCTGGTGTCTGCACCTGCGCGCATTGAAAGGTACTTTACCTATATATTTTGGCAGTCTACTTGGCACCCCGCATACCTACCTGCTCCCTGCTGACGAGAGGCAATTACCTCGAAACACGTGTCCAGGGATGGCATTATTTCACATACTCGTGGCATAGGCGTACTCACCGCTGCCACTACATTATCCAGAATTCTTTGGGGCTATTTGCTAGTATGACGAGCAGTGTCGCGACCCACTACGTAAACTATTTAAAGCTCTTTCGAGCGACTTTGGGCTGACGAGCCTGGTGTCTGCACCTGCGCGCATTGAAAGGTACTTTACCTATATATTTTGGCAGTCTACTTGGCACCCCGCATACCTACCTGCTCCCTGCTGACGAGAGGCAATTACCTCGAAACACGTGTCCAGGGATGGCATTATTTCACATACTCGTGGCATAGGCGTACTCACCGCTGCCACTACATTATCCAGAATTCTTTGGGGCTATTTGCTAGTATGACGAGCAGTGTCGCGACCCACTACGTAAACTATTTAAAGCTCTTTCGAGCGACTTTGGGCTGACGAGCCTGGTGTCTGCACCTGCGCGCATTGAAAGGTACTTTACCTATATATTTTGGCAGTCTACTTGGCACCCCGCATACCTACCTGCTCCCTGCTGACGAGAGGCAATTACCTCGAAACACGTGTCCAGGGATGGCATTATTTCACATACTCGTGGCATAGGCGTACTCACCGCTGCCACTACATTATCCAGAATTCTTTGGGGCTATTTGCTAGTATGACGAGCAGTGTCGCGACCCACTACGTAAACTATTTAAAGCTCTTTCGAGCGACTTTGGGCTGACGAGCCTGGTGTCTGCACCTGCGCGCATTGAAAGGTACTTTACCTATATATTTTGGCAGTCTACTTGGCACCCCGCATACCTACCTGCTCCCTGCTGACGAGAGGCAATTACCTCGAAACACGTGTCCAGGGATGGCATTATTTCACATACTCGTGGCATAGGCGTACTCACCGCTGCCACTACATTATCCAGAATTCTTTGGGGCTATTTGCTAGTATGACGAGCAGTGTCGCGACCCACTACGTAAACTATTTAAAGCTCTTTCGAGCGACTTTGGGCTGACGAGCCTGGTGTCTGCACCTGCGCGCATTGAAAGGTACTTTACCTATATATTTTGGCAGTCTACTTGGCACCCCGCATACCTACCTGCTCCCTGCTGACGAGAGGCAATTACCTCGAAACACGTGTCCAGGGATGGCATTATTTCACATACTCGTGGCATAGGCGTACTCACCGCTGCCACTACATTATCCAGAATTCTTTGGGGCTATTTGCTAGTATGACGAGCAGTGTCGCGACCCACTACGTAAACTATTTAAAGCTCTTTCGAGCGACTTTGGGCTGACGAGCCTGGTGTCTGCACCTGCGCGCATTGAAAGGTACTTTACCTATATATTTTGGCAGTCTACTTGGCACCCCGCATACCTACCTGCTCCCTGCTGACGAGAGGCAATTACCTCGAAACACGTGTCCAGGGATGGCATTATTTCACATACTCGTGGCATAGGCGTACTCACCGCTGCCACTACATTATCCAGAATTCTTTGGGGCTATTTGCTAGTATGACGAGCAGTGTCGCGACCCACTACGTAAACTATTTAAAGCTCTTTCGAGCGACTTTGGGCTGACGAGCCTGGTGTCTGCACCTGCGCGCATTGAAAGGTACTTTACCTATATATTTTGGCAGTCTACTTGGCACCCCGCATACCTACCTGCTCCCTGCTGACGAGAGGCAATTACCTCGAAACACGTGTCCAGGGATGGCATTATTTCACATACTCGTGGCATAGGCGTACTCACCGCTGCCACTACATTATCCAGAATTCTTTGGGGCTATTTGCTAGTATGACGAGCAGTGTCGCGACCCACTACGTAAACTATTTAAAGCTCTTTCGAGCGACTTTGGGCTGACGAGCCTGGTGTCTGCACCTGCGCGCATTGAAAGGTACTTTACCTATATATTTTGGCAGTCTACTTGGCACCCCGCATACCTACCTGCTCCCTGCTGACGAGAGGCAATTACCTCGAAACACGTGTCCAGGGATGGCATTATTTCACATACTCGTGGCATAGGCGTACTCACCGCTGCCACTACATTATCCAGAATTCTTTGGGGCTATTTGCTAGTATGACGAGCAGTGTCGCGACCCACTACGTAAACTATTTTCCCAACCCTAGGATTGCACAATATTCACAATCAGAACAGTATGCACGGCTCGGTTTAGAAAATTATGTAGGCTTTTACGGTTTCCCTTCTACTAATTATTAAAAATAAAAATGACATCCCTTACAACACTCTTCCTGCTAAAATTGGTGCACTGTCCCAGTCTGTAAAAACAACATGCATCTGCTGTATGCGGCGGCATGAGTAAATGTACCAGGTGTATTTGCAAAACTTTGTGAATACCCAAAAAGTTACTTCTTGGAGGACGAACAACCAATTTGCATTTTTCACCACTCCCCAGACTATTTCATGGGTATGTCCCCACAGTGCAAATTTAAGTCAAAAGGAAAATGTGTGTGCTGTGTACCCACACTGCATACCACATACACATTTAGGTCTTATTACGGTTCGCTTTTGTTAATCATGAGTATGTCAATACCACAAAAATATATGTCAATTTTAAATCTAGCAATTGTGTTAATAATAAACTACATAGAAAATGCAGAAAGAACCCAAGTTTCCCCAAGGAACATTTACTATAGAAGTCTGTATTTTAAGTGCACTGCACGAGACATGCAAGTAAGTGTTTAGTTTTTAGATGCTAAGCACCAGTGTAATTATGGTAAACAACAATCAATAAATCTCTTCATGAGGCCAACTGTATATGCAGGGCACCCAAATAGTACAAGAGTAGAAGTTGAAAGATATTCACCACCAGAGAGAAATTTCGATTAAAAGCCTGTTCCATACTCACCTAATCACTGTAGGAGGAGAACAAATGGATATCACGTCTTGTCAAGCTCTCCATCAAAAGACATCATGCTTGGGGAATGTGGGTAATGGTTAAGGTATGCTGTTGAAGTAATTAGTAGCTATCATGCAATGCTGTCAAATTCTAGACGTTTCTCCCAATTTGCAGGAGCTATTTCACCCTAGATTATGCATTTCAGTTCTAAAGTGGAAAATATGCATCCATGTTTAGTGGAGTTACTAGGATTTGATAATTGTTTTGACAAAACATTTTGTAAAGTAAGTATTGTTGGGCTTATCTTCTAATTTATAGTATCTGTTGAATTCTCTTTGGAGATTATGCATTGCTTTTTTGGTTGCTGCTGCTGTTTTTGGAGAATTCCGAAACACTGCTGGGAAATTTAGGGTTGTTCTTTATTGGGAGAATATAAAGATATTGCGGAGCATCTTTGACCATGCCTTTTCAAATATGGGTATACATTTGTAAACTTTTAAGTACGGCCTTTTAAAGAGGTCCTGATGAAGGGTAATTTCGTACCCGAAATGCATTGAGGATTATGTTTTCCCGGTAGCTTTGAACTACTTGAATTTTGAAAAAAGATAATCTCATGACTACAATGAAGATTATAATACGGATGGATTATCATCAATAAATTGTTTATTCTCAAATTACAGCCTGCACTTTGATCATATCATTGCAACATCGTTGCCTTTACAGGTTGTGCTACAAGAGGGACACCACTCAATCTTGATTGGTGCAACTGACGCTAGTATTTCCACGTCTTGGTTTAGAGGACGACTCCTCTTCAGCACGCCTAAAAATATCAACCTTTTAAACTATTGGATTAACCCTTGGTGTGCGTGGTATTCTACATTGAACAATATAGACTGTTTACCATGACAGAATTTCCTGGTGAATCACAGAATTCATGTCCTCTATGTTATAGACTAAACATCTGTTTTGCGCATCTCAAGACCTACATCGATGCAATACAATAAACTTTTCCTAGGAAAGTCACGTTATACTCGTCCCAGGTGAACAACAGAATGGCGTGTAAGGGCCTTATTAAAAGTTTGGTAGACAGGGTAAACCACAAAAAATGTGGCATGGTACACTGTCTTCTAAACTTTTGGTTCCTGCGCTCTCCTAAAAATGGGATGGGGGGGGGGGTTGCCATGTTTCTGACAGCAGAGCCTATGCTGGTTCTGCCAGCAGAAACCTTTGACTACCGGACACTGGACTGTCGGTCAATGGACATCAGACAGTAGTCGTTAATTAGGGTGGCCGTTCCAAAGTAATTTTGTCCTATTCTGTCCTGGGCTGCCAGGAAAGGCCTGGCTGTCCCAACAGAAAAACGTCTCATTGAACCACTCCACCCACCCCCACTCCTCTGAGGGGAAAAACTGCCAGCACATCAGCCCATTCATTTTTTGTCTTTCAATAACATACTCTTGTCGCCATGCTCAATGCATCCGCACATCTGAGTTTCAGTGCTTTAGGCAAAGCCGCCTTGGAGGCAATCCTGCTGAAGGCATAAAGGATTCCACCTGATGGGCAGAGATCCCTAAACATGGCAGGCTGTACTCCACCAGAGCAGCAGCTTAATTAAATGTAATAAATTATAAGGTAAAATATTTGCATATATTTTGAGAGTAACTATAGGATGCATGCTTTTTTAATGGAAGGCCGATTACACGTTGGCACTAGATATACAGTATTTCTCCAGCGACTTCTAAACATTAATATTAGTTATTAACATTTTGCTGCCAATTACAATTGAAAATCTAAGCTCTTTGTAAACTTAGCTACAGATTTTGCTCTTACTGGTAACTTTGTATTCCTACTTTTAAGTACTGTTTCAGTAAGATGATGAATATAGAGTCCTTTGGCATAAGTCTGCCTAGAACTGTGTGTACGCCTTAACAGTCATCCCTTGTAGTGTTAACGTACATATCTATCAGAGTTTCCTAGTTTTCAGCCAGCTGGTGATTTTTAAGTCAGACTAAGCCTTAGTCAGTTGGTGGCTACAACTAAATTCAGCTAAATTCGTGTTTTGTATAATTGTTACTAATTTAAGGTGTTGATGAATAAATACCTTTCTTATTAACCCTAATAATAGAATTCCACAATTTAAGTGTTTAATCAACTATAAAAACGTGCCAATCCGCAAACAAAACAGCAACCCAAACACTAGACAACAACACAACAACACTTCATTAATCAAGAGATAAAAGGAAGAAATTAGAAGAGGGAAACCCACAACTAGGTAAATGTCGCAAAAGCCGCTTGTTTCAAAGGCAGCCATCCAGTGTGAAATAAGAGGAAGGTGTCCAATGGGAAGCAAGGGTTTGGGGGTCCCAAGCAAATGCTTGAATTCATCGCCTCCCTTTTGCAGATCTTTTAGAAGTCTTGTCCCGTAGCCTGCACCTAGGATGATGACTTTCATTCTCGGCTTGTTTCTACAAAACACAAAAGGAACCGTGTTGGTATGTTCATACTGTACCTCCATACAGCTACCTTTTAGTTTTCATTACAAGATGCTTAATGGGGCGCAGGGCTATCCAAAGAACGGAACCAATGACAACAGGTACGTCTATAAAATATGTCAAAAAATGAGAATGAAAACAGATAATGGAAGGTTTTCAAGCACAATTCTAAAGCAAGCAAACCTGTAAAACCTGTAAAAAAAAGAGTCACTAGGACTAGAATACATGGTTGAAAAAAAACACCACTCCTTTTTCAATCTAAAAAAAAGCTAAAGAACCAACACCACAGCGCATTCCTGAGTCCTCATTGTTTTAGTCACAATAGCTCTGGTAACACAATCATAAACTCACCTCTCATAATGGGACCTTTTCCGACGTTGGTCCGACCGGCTGAATTTGATTTAGCCAGTCGGAATTGAAACTGACCGGCCATTCCTGTTTGCTTCTAACGGGCTCAAGGAACCAGCCCGTAATCCAAATGGACGGCAGATTACGCCCTCTAGATTACAATGCATGCTTTCCAGCAGGGTTTCCATGCTGGCCTTTGCACATGGAAACAGTGTCGGAAGGCGTGTTTGGGGGCCCCTTGAAGGGGCCCCCAAACACCCCTTCCAGGGGCCCCCAGGTGGCCGAGGGGGCACCTTCGGTGCCCACCCTGTTAATCCCTGCACCCTATGGCTGGCAACCTGAGGTGCCTGCCAAGAAGTGCAGGGATTAAAACCACCTCACATTTCCCTATGGGAGCATGTACTATGGCCGGTTTACGTCCGTAACACATACTTCCATAGGGAAATGTCGGAATACGGCTGCACCATGTGTGGTCGCATCATAATGAGGTGGTCGGGACCGCCGACCGGAAGTCAGTCGGTTCAGTTTCTGAGGTGATGGAAGCAAGACCACCTGGAAATCGTAATAGTCTCCAATGTGTGAACAGCCCACAAGGAATCAGAAGCACATGGGCTTCTGACAGATTGATGATGACCTTGGAAACTGATTAGGTTTTATTTAGGTAGATGATAAAACTAAGAAAGTCTGACACACTTTTCATAAGTCATTACACTTTAATAAAAACCAGACTACACATTGCTTGCTACAAATTCCAGTCTTAAGTCTCGCGAGAGGAACAGATGGTGTATGAACCCCAGGCTTAGCGTCATAGCGTTTTTCAGGAGCTGCCATCCAGCTACATGTCAGTGCTAGAGCAAGAAGGCCTGTCTGAGCAGACATTATTTAAGTTTCAGTATGTTTTCTTGGGGATATTAGCAACAGATTTGCACAAAGAAACTGCTTTAGCAGATCACATTACCCCCACACAAGAGGTTAAAGTAACGTGATAGGTGTGAGAAAAAGATATGGTTTTGTTTTGTTTTTTAAACGTACAAATTCACTGAAAAAAATAAACAAAGGTTAAAGTGACAACATTAAAGTTTTGAACCAAAAAAACACAGAAATTCACCAGTTAAATTGCGCCTGCGCCATGCACTGCTAATGACCTCACATATTACATCACTCATTACATGTTTTATGACATCACTGATGACATCTCAAATAACATATTTGATTACATCACTAATGAGTATCAGAGCCAGAATGGAACCTCGCCTGTGTATTTATCCAAGAAGAGTGTAGTTTTGCACAAAATGGCTACGCTACCTCGTTGAGTATATGTCTAGTGCATATTCTACACTACACCTGCATTTAGGACCACAAGGTTATGTCTGCAGCCCCCCTCCCTTAACCTATTATGGCCTAGGGAACCCCATTCCCGGGCACTACCTTTAAAATAGGTGGGTCCCCTGTGCCCACCAGGGGCACCCACCAGCAACAAGTAGGAGGCTACGGGGAGACCCTCAGAGCCCCCACAGGTTAAGCCTGCTTCCCGCATGGTGCGAGAGTTGGCATTGATCCTGCCTAGAGGGAACAGCTATTTATGCGTCCGGGAAGCAATATCTTGTTCTGTTTCCCTGCCCGCGCTGATGATGGCTGAAAAACGGAATACAAGTCTGCTCCCAGCCGACGGGACCATTTTTAAAGATCCTGCTAACTCGACTTTGTTTGCTTCCGCTTGGCGCTTAGAACACAGGAGCAAACACAAGTTGCGCAGCCTGGTGCAGGCAGGGAAAACACTGTGTACTGAGACTGGGCTCCCTGGTACCCAGCAATTGAGCAGGCTCCATAGAATGGGGTCCCTGGTGCCATTAAAGGCTCAGGGAGGGGGCCATATGCCCCCTTCCCTATTTTAAAAAGTGGCTGCCTGGGGGATGGGGTCCTCAGGGCCTTTTAACTGCTCGCGGAAAGGGGTGGGGTGGCCCCCCCTTCACTTAAAAAATATATTGGGCCCCAGGGGATGGGGTCCCCAGGGCTGAATAAAGCTTGGGAAGAGGGGCCCCATATTTATTAATTTAGGCCCTGGAGGATGGGGTCTCCGGGCCAAATACTACTAATAATAATTAATTCATTAATAATAAATAATTGGCTCAGAAGATGGGGTCCCCAGTGCCGAAATCAGCTCGGGAAGGCGCGCCACGATCCCCACACCCTTTAATTAAACAATGCTGCCCCATGTAGCCATTTTATTTGTTTGCTGTGATCCCAAGAGACTCCCACGGTATTGCGGCAAAAATTGAAATTATTAAATAATATTGGCCCTGGGGGCATCCCCCTGGGTCCCCCTCATGGCATTTAGGGCGGGCAGGCTATCCCTACTCTGCCCCTTACATCTTTTTTATTTTTTAATTAAATGTTCAGGACAGGTGACTAAGTCCCAGAGTCCTGTAATGGCTGCCAGCAACATTTTTCCCATGTTGCTGGTAGCCAGTCTGAACGCTTGCTCCCACAGGAGTCCCACGGGAGGGAGATGGCCCAAGGGAAAAAAAATCCCTTGGCCAATCAAAATGCTCTGTTTTTGAAAATTGGACTCAAGGGACTTTTGCAAGCGTCCCTCGAACCCAATCGTCCAGATACACAAATATTTTTTAATCTTAATTTCTCAAAAACAGCTGAACCAATTTACACCAAATCACAAAAGCACAATATGTGGACAAAGATCTAGCTTCCTTCCAAATTTGTTGTAATTGCGTTCACCAGTTTTTGCTGTAGCCCTGCCTAAAGAATTCTATAGAAAATGCATGGGGATTTTACGATTTGGGACCCTTTTTTTTCCTCGGCCCCCCCCCCCCCCCCCGCTTGATGGATCACCATGACATTTTTCATGCACAAACAAATTAATTATTTAGAAATGTTCATGGAGATTCGTCAAACTGTGCCAAAGTTATTAGCAACACAAAAAACGCATTTCCTTTGGAAACGCTGGCCTAACTAGAACTACCTGGGATATAGATAGGCATATACATTATACATATATATTATACATTGAACGTACTCGCATATGAAAGTAAAACTGCAATGTCCCCGGAATAAGAACGGTATAATGGGACATCGCATTGCAGTAATTACATAAACACAGAGATTCCGCTTTCAAAAAAGGTGCATTATGGGCATTGCAGTATCTATAGAACTAAAGGAGAATTGAGTAGTTCTAGATGGCTTATAAAGTCATGTGACATCACTACTAACACATTGATAGCCCACTTGTGATCAAGGCTCGAATGAGCTGATACGTATTAGAAAGAATTTATGGACTTGAAAGCAAGCTGCCAAATTGCTGTTTGGAAATAAAGCACCTGTTATTCTAAAGGTCTGGTGTGGCATGCTTCTTTGCTGGGGACAAGGAAGGGTGTTTGGATGTAGGCGGGGAACTCTGTCCCAGTGCACTGAGGCCGCACTGTGGAGGTTGGAGCTCTGACACAGAGTAATTGTTATTTGATATTGAAGGAGGGAGCCTGACCCACCCACTTAATACATCAGGTTTGAGAGGTACGTGAATTGACCCAACATTTAATGGAAGGTGCAGCGTGGCAAGGGAATATGAAGGGACAGGGTTTCCTTCATAATGGGTTCGAGGGATATGGATGCTGAATGAGGTTAACAAGCATGTGGCAACATGGCATTGTTTAAAGCTGGATAATCTGCACAATGAAGGTACTCGCATAATCTGTATAATGGTAAATCGAATTGCAGTAATTACATAAACACGGATGATCCGCTTTCAAAAAGAGGTGCACTATGGGCATTGCAGTATCTATAAAACTACAGGAGACTGGAGTAGTTCCTCATGGCGTAAAGTCATGTGACATTACTGCTAACACATTGATGGCCGACCTGTGATCAAGGCACGAATTAGCTGAAACGGATTAGGAAGGATTTATGGACTTGAAAGCTTACTGCCAAATTGCTGTTTGGAAAATAAAGCACCTGTTATCCTGAAGGTCTGGTGTGCTTGTTTGCTGGTGACAAGGCAGGGTGTTTGGAGATAAAGTTATATATTTATCTTAAGTGTATGGAAAGAATTCTGTCGTCCGCCCTAGCACTCCTAGAAAAATAGGTGAATAACTCGGGCTCCATTCAAGACATCTTGTTGGCCATCTTGAAAGTGCTGATGGGTTGTAAGGATGAGGGGGTGCTCACCAATGAGGCTCGTCAAATAGCAATAAAGGCGGCTCAAGGAAAGCTGGTTCTCATGGATCATGGACCACCTGTTGTGTCCCCAAAGATCCAGGTGTCTGATGGCGCGCCTGATCACCCAAGCTCTTGACCGGGGGACACAAGCAGTAACCCCCAAGTTATGTCTGTGGCAGTTCCAATCAAGAAGCCGCAAAACGTGAAAATTCCCACCTTTGATAAAAAATCTTTTTGACTTGAGTTCCCCTAGCCTTACAGCTTCCAGTTCATCGGGGAAGGCCTCTTGTCCCAGGTTTGAGGCTTTTCCTATATTCAAACCTCACGGCTGGGCTACAACAAGCTCGGCTGTCCCTACAGAACCTATCCATTCCAAAGGAAAATCCAAAGCAAAGAAACAGTATCTGCGAAAAAAGAACAAACAGAGAATTTCCAATAAAAGTGCAAGAAAACGATGCTTTCAAGAATTATAAGATCACTGAGCCACCACTACTAAGACCTCAGGGGATACTTCAATGAATTCCCATTGTAGCACGTGCATTTCTGGTACTAAGGGGGGGCTCAGCTGTAAAGATGGTTTATTGCCCCATAATAAATCCTTGGCTAGTAAAGAATCAAAATTACTCAGAATTGAACTAGCTTCCATTAAACAGGTGTCTAGGGATCTCAACCCCAGTGTTGCCCCAAAGGTTACTACGAACGCCATACACTCCAGTGGAAACATCCTTTCAAACCCTTATGTCTCCGCAGATACTCTTAGGTTAGATTTCATGGCCCTATTTGACTCTGATTTAATTGTGAAGCATTCTTTTTTAGGACTCGCCTGAGCCAGCGCATGCGCTGTCGGAGAGACATTTAGTTAGAGCTTTTAAAAGTGCTGCCACACGGCCTGGCGCTTGCGTTCACGCGAGCAGCCTGCAGCTTTCAGCACCCGAGGCGCCATCTGGAGCTTTCACTTTTTCCGCTGCTGTGCGCGCACCACTCGTGTGTTGCCGCCAGCTCATATCCCTTCCAAAATCTCAGAACACGTACAAATGTGCAAGACATTTCTCCAAGAACGGTTACTGACAACCCTCTGCACCTTCTGCTCCTCCGCCAGAAGTGGTGCGTTTCCCGACAAGCTCATTTTCCTGCCATTGTTGTCACAGCATTTCATAAACGGCACACAACAAATGTACATAAGCTTTAATTTACCAAACATGTATGCTCCATAAGCTGAAGTAGTAGGCACTGGCTCTAATAGAAAAACAATAATTTGTAAATGGAAAGCACAAGAACGTTCAAAAGCTATTTGAATGCATTATTCTTTTTAACAATCGTACTTCCCATCCCCACCTATTGCTCTTCTCACCCTCAAAGACGGGACTTCGGGACTAGGAGGCTCACTGCTGTCGCTAGGCGGCTGCAGCATCGCAGGCGGCCTGGAAGAGACAGTGGCCCTCATGCCTGTTGTGGTTGTTAATGCTGCTGATCGCGAGACTCAGACGTCGCACCATTAACACAGGACCGCATTTAGCAAGTGGGCGAATACCTCTGCGTGCAGCAGCCATATTGAGTGTGTAAGTGAATACGACCTGTATATACATTTACTTCAGGTTTGGGCACTGCTACATTGGCTTAAGCTCCCATCTATCTTGCTTGCAAGTCTAAGAACACACGATAAAACAACTTTCAGAATTTGCCATCCTCAAGTACCAATAAAAGGAAACAAATCAGCCCATTCATTATGCGTCAGGTTGAGAAGTGCTCATTTTTATTTTTTATAACGGAGTTTAATGAAACAACAGGACTTCTCTAACACTAAAGAGACAGATTTAGAATATGCAATTTAAAAAAATGGCTCACACCGTGTGCATGGAAGAAGGACTACTTTCTGACTGAGACCACTGACAGCGAAATAGGACTTCAGTGAACTACATGCACTAAGCAAAAGCGGTTTAGATTTTGAGTACTGCGTTACATAATTTCCTGCTTAAACAGATAGTCTTTGTTTTTCGTTTTTTTTGTATTCCGGTGTTTTACCTTCAAAGGTGATGTGGACTAGTGATCAGCATTGATGATCATGGACCTGGGCCACTAGGTTTGAGTCCCAGTATTTTTTAGGTCTCGACTGATCCAGCGCATGCGCTGCTCGGAGAGACATTTAGTTAGGGCTTTTAAAAGTGCTGCCACAAGGCCTAGCGCTTGCGTTCACGCGAGCGTGTACACGCGCAGCCGGCAGCTTTCAGCGCCTGAGGCGCCATCTGGAGCTTTCACTTTTTCCGCTGCTGCGCGCGCACCACTCGCGTGTTTGCCGTTGCGCGCGCAACCCTGCTTTTACTTTTGCCGTCATGTTTATTGCTGTCTCTGTTGCTTTACAAAAAGCACAACACACAAACACACGTTTACAATAACAAAATTATTCATACAGATGAATATACAATTTGGCTGCAACGTTTATAATATGAAATGTGTCCAGTTCTGACCAACAGTCCAATAAGTTACTTACATTTTGAATGCTTTTTTCCCCTGTTTCTCCATCCATACCTAATCCGTTCATCCAAGGACACACCATCCATCCAATCATTCATCCATCCAAGCATGTAACCAAGCCACCCATCCAAAAACTAACCCACCCATGCGTTGCCTACCTAATTATTCAAAACACCCTTCCACTCATTCATCCATCTATTCATCCAAATACTCACCCAGGCATCCATCCAAATATCCATCCAAGTACTCACCCAGGCATCCATCCAAGTAGTCATCCAGGTATCCATCCTCTCACTTATCCAAGTATTTATCTAAGCATCCATCATCCACCGACATATCCACCCATCTACCCAATCGCTCACCCACTTACTCATCTCTTCTAAACTACACAATTTTCTCCTAAAAGCTCATGTTGACCAGATAGGAGGATTACGATATTTCAGAACCGTGCAGGCACACACTGTATACAAACAAAGGAACGATGCGAGGGTATAGAAACAAAAGCACATTCTCTATGCTGTTTTTTCCTGTGTACATAGGAGCTGCACACAATCGAATTGGTTCATGTTCGAAAGAACATAGGCTGCTCGGTGCTGTCAGCCCCAGGAGTCAATTCACATAAATCGCTTATATTTCCAGATTAAATAGATCGCACTGGCACCGGTGCACTTTTTGCGTTGGCAATTGGACTGATTCATTGATGCAAAATGTGATATTTTTTTCATTGACCAATTAGTGCAACGGTCTCTTTTCACTTTGTCGGGTGTTGCAAATGTTTATGTAAAGTTGCATTAACATTGTGAAGCTATGTGAACTGAAAATAAACGCCAGTGGAGAATTCCCCTAGATTATTGTGTCAATGATATAGATACAATCTAGCTCGTGACAATGCACATATTCTTGCATGTCCCTCCGCAATAAATCAGATTAAATGTTTGCCAAAACTGTGTGTATGAGTTTAATCGCTGGCAACATTTCTCCATTCTGTGTGTGAAGGAAAGACGGCAAAACCAGTAGGCGAAGCGCTGCCCCCTCTCCTGGGTCGTGTACTTGCATGAACTCGAAGCAGTCAAAGGGTTGCTGGCCCCTCCCTTCTCGGATGAATGCAGCAGCACGCGCACTGGCCTAGCCGGAATGAGTCACGCCGCGTCCGCTAATCCCATCCACGCCCCTTTTTCCAGCGCGAAATGTGTGGCAAAATGCAATCATGCAACTGTAATGAGAAACATGTGCGTCAAAGTACCTTAGAAAAGGAAATGATAACAAACAAGGTAAAGGGCGAGCGTTACATAAAATACTTTATAAATACAGTAAAAGAAGTAAGTCAGTTAGTTCCTCTACACATTTTATTAGAGTTCTTGCTGTGAAAGTGAAGAGGGCGATATTGTTTTTATAATTGTTTATTTTATTACGTTGTGTGATATGCCGACTTTTTATGGATCTTAAGAAATGGGGTTACCTGTGACGTCTGTGGCCTGTGGCTCTCCTTCGCTGTCATCATTCTCCTGGGTTTGGCAGGCAGCAGGCTGGTGACATTGCCCCCGCCAGGACTCTGGATCACTCTCATCCGGTCACTGCAGAGTTGGGAGGAGATGAAGAGTCTCCACTGCTTTTTACAACAAGCATTGGCATAGCCAATAGGTCTTGCCTTTGGGACCTTATAAGTGTCAAGCCATGCAATAGTTGATGTTGTTGCACCAAGGATATTGTGCTGCATAACTAAATACTTATAAGGTCCCAAAAGCGAGACCTATTGGCTATGCCAATGCTTGTTTATTAATCTGTTTAGCAGAGATTGAAAATTTGAAGTTGTTGCAAAGTAGGGTCATTTCTTTCGTGTCCTTAATGCACTCTCCTGCAGCAAACAAGGGTTCAGTTCTACTCCAAAATTGTTGTATATCTGATTCTTCAAAATAGTGATTTGCTCCAATGCAGAGGTATTGATATAATCCGCATCTCGGGGGAAAATAAAATCCCCAATCGGCACCATGTTACCCTGAAATCTGCAATTAATGAGTGTCATTTGATGCCCTTAAATGAATTAACTGTTTGTCTGCTGCTTGAATGCTCCAAATTCCTTATTCTTGCCATAATGTTTTTGCATTTCCAATTATGAATCAAACACCTAAAAGATTTTGAGTAGTTACCTGATGTTTTCAACATTATTTGTTTAATTCTGGTTATCCCAAACCAAGATCCAATAATTTACAATATCGGCTTATATGATACGTGAAAACGCAAGAATTCTAGTTTCTTACATCAGGTGTGATAATAAGAAAAATAAGGCTGCATTGTGCAGTGTAGCATTATCAACCAAAGTGGTTTCATTAGTATACTTGGTGATTTTGAGAGCACAAACTATGGCTACCTGTTCCGAAAGTAGGCACTATCACGGAGTAAGTATTCCTTTAACTTATTCTAAGCTTCTATTTGAAACGTCTTCTGTGGGGGTCACCATACTTTGGAATTCATCTATTTAAAGTCACTTAGGGCATGCATTTCAGTTCATATTAGCTTCTACATAATGCCCTTGTCCGCAGTACTAAAAAACGCGACTTGTCACTGACGGCTGGAAAGCAGACGATGCGAGTGCGCACACACAAACGTGGCACACTGGCCTGGCATCCTCAATTGACATTAAAGCACCCACCATGTGCAAACCATCATTCTGCAAGAAGCATCGCCATCAGCCTCAGTACCTGGATAAAAATGGGTGAGCCATTTGAGCGGGTGTGTTAAAAACGACAGGAATGTGAAGTTGCACTAGCCAGAGGCCCACGCCCACAGGTACCTGCAGACATGACAAGCTGTTGACAGGCGGCTTCCCAGGGTGGCGTCTGAACGTGTGCTGTTTTTGGTGCTTTTAAACGTCAGTGGGATGGTGTGTCTGCCTTACTCCAGTGCCAGGGCTCGGCCTGTCCCCTCCCTGGGATGCAGGTTAGTCACTCCGGGCTTGTCTGGGTGTAGCCCTTGCAGGGCATTCAAGTTACTTTTTCTAGCATAAAAAAACCTGGGAACACTTGGTGGCCTCAAGGTTTCTCCTTCGTTGTTCTGTGACATATATCAGGTTGAAGGGGGACACGTGTTATTCTGTTACCTCGTGTGCAGTACGTGTAAAGTACGAAAGTAACACGTCACGTGCCTCTCTCTTTCTCGCTCTTCCACTTCAAGTGTTTCGGGGGGCAGTAATGAGTCAGAAAGCTGGCGGCTGTCAAGTGATAACTGGCAGGTTTAAAGTTAAACAAAGTAACTCAACTTGCAATGAAAACAATTAAAATGACCTGCATATTGTGGGTGTTGGTACCGTGGGGGCTTGGGGGCCATTCAATGCTCCCTAAAAGTCTTTGTGGAACTTCTGAAATGATGAGCGGGCAGGGTAGAGCGAGACAAGTGTCAAGTAGCGCCTAGTGTGTGATTACACTGCTTAAGAAATACCGGCATTTGTAAGTCACAGGTGCGAAAAGTTACTCAGCTTTTTAGGTCTCGCCTACGCAGCGTGCATGCGCAGATAGGAGGATCTTTAGACGTCACTCTGCCCTTTTTGGAAGCCTATCCATACTTGTGCTTGTGGCGGCATCCACCTTGCGGGAGCGAGCCAGGACGCGCTACAAGCATGAGTATGGGCTTCCAAAAAGAGCAGACTGAGCGCGCGCGCGCGCACGCACGCAGCACTCCCGGGCTCTCTGTCTCGCTCTTTCTCTCTCTCTCCTCTCGCTTTCTCTCTCTCTCTGTCTCTCCTGCTCTCTCTCTCTCCCCCCCCTCTCGTAAGCAAAACAGAAGGTATTAAACATTTAAGATCAGCAGCCGAGGGTCATAGGTATATTTGTAATTCGGGAACTTTGTTTATATTCCAGTATAGTTCTTGATATTTGTGGGTGGAAACAATATGTGAAAATATGGCTGTGACACGCAAAATGTGTTTCCGAACATCTAGTGTAATATTGAGCACTCAGTAACATTTCTCTCTATGGTGATCGTTTTGTGATTTTTCGCCTTTAGTGCTCCGTCGTGGTTTGTTTTTATAAATGTACTTAGCTACCAATTCTCAATTTGTTCTCCTTTTATCCCTCTTCCCTTTTATTATGCCTTTTTTTCAATATGCTGCTTTTTCTGCAAGTTCGGCGTTGTTTACTTTAGTGCACCCCCTCCCGCCCCCATGCCATTGTCAACGCACTAGGCAATGGCCTATAACATTGCATGTTGCGATTTCCTTCCTCTTTTGTTGTGCTTTAAACCTATTCTTACTCATAAATTCACTTCCTTGGGCTTTCCTCCTGTGCATTTTTCATTCTATTCTATACTTCACTTCTCCGTTACCCCAGACTTTTTTTGTCATATTTTCTTTCCTTCACTTGCATACTACTTCGCATACCCTTTTCTGTTCTTAAAAGCACGTTGCCTGCGTCATTGGGTTCATCCAGGGATTTAAATGCGTAAGTACTGTCAGGTACCGAGAACCTGCACTTCTTTATTTTCAGAACCCGACTACCAGCACTTCGACAGGTTCAATACTTTTAATTGGAGAGTTCCGCCACTTTTCAGAAGCAATGAGGTATTCAAGGCCAGGTTACCTGTTTTTTTAGGTCTTGCCTGACCCAGCGCATCCGCAGGTCTGGCGAGACTTATTGAGTGGGCTCCAAAAAGTGCTACCAGGCCAGCCTAGAGCTACAGTGCATGTGCGCGGGCGACGCGCATTACCGAGATTACTTTCACTTTCACGGCCGCTTTGATGTTTGATTGTGATCGCGATCACTTTCACGGCCGCTTTGCATAGCCAATAGGTCTCGCTTTTGGGACCTTATAAGTATTTAGTTATGCAACTGTTGCATGGCTAAACACTTATAAGGTCCCAAAGGCGAGACCTATTTGCTATGTCAATGCTTGTTTCCTTTAAACCCACAATCGAAACAAGAGAATCTCCGCACTCTTCACTCTCATGAGATTCCACTCTTTACCCCCCATGCGATGCCTGTTCCCGTATGCTTTTCCACAACGAGACTCACAAAGGCGTGTCCTGCCTGCACTACAAAATCCTCTGAACTATCACATTTTAATCCCTACGCCCTTTGTCTGGCCAAGGTCCCTCCTGTCTGGAGTAACCCGACCGGATTTTATGGGGTGGGTCAGAGGCCGTGGTTGAGAAATTGCAGCAAGTTCCTCTCCCATGAGATCCTCTGAATAAGTTCTGTCTCCCAGATTAATATTGACAAGCTTTTCTAAATGGGAAAGTGTAACTCTTGTGTTTTAATTCCTATCATTAGGATAAGAATTTAATGTAAATTACTTGAACTGACAGTAGGGCTTTCAGTTGGACGGGTTCTGTAGGTGCTGAGAACCGGCAGTTCTTAAAACCAGGTGCTGAGACGTGTCCGTATGGGGCCCCCCATTTTTGCTCTCATCCTCAGTATGAACAAGCATTGGCATAGCCAAGAAGTCTTGCCTTTGGGACCTTAGAAGTGTTTAGCCATGCAATAGTTGATGATGTTGCACCAAGGCTATTGTGCTGCATAACTAAATACTTATAAGGTCCCAAAAGCGAGACCTGTTGGCTATGCCAGTGCTTGTTATCGTCTATCTTTCAAATGCTGATACATTAAGTGCCTTTACCTCAGTGATATCTGTTCTTTTCAGCCACTCGGTAGGATAGCAGTGGTATTAAGCTGTACGTCAAAGGCATTATTAGGCAAACCTGAACCAAGACACTCAACCATCACAAACCCATAATCTTAAAGTAGGTCTTCAGTGTTTTTTTTAGGTGCGTAGGCACTAGACTTGTGCTTTAAATACACGCACAGTATATAACATTAGTTAAAACTGTTTGATTTATGAAAACCTACATGAGATCAAATGGTTATTCAAGGACACCTCTCATTATTGCCTGTATAACCTGCTACAGTGCCAGCATGCTGCCTCATAGCAACTTCAAAGCGCTTTAGGCTACTTTGAAAACAGCTAGCATGATGTGCCGGGTAAATCCCTTCTCTTCGGTGTAATATTTTACATGAAGGTTGACTAGGGCATGCTTTGAAACCTTAGGAAATGCGCCAGCAGAAATAATGAGTCTTTTCATTTTTATTTAATTCAAAGAGCTTCAAGAGGCAGGATAAAATGGCTTAGGCTGTCAGGCAGTGAAAAGCTCAGGGTAACACATACTATCCAATACCATGTGAGAGGGAAGAGAAATGGAACCGGGAGGAGCAAGAAGGGGGCAGGTGCAAGAAGAGATGCTGAACCTGAGCACAGTAACAGCAGTAAGCAAATTGAAACAAGCTGTATTGTGAGGGTGCAGTACCACAGCTGTCACAGGGTGTCCCTTGGGACTTCTCCATGGCCACATATAGTACTGCACCGTGCAACATGAGTAGGCAAAGGATATGGCGCAGTGGAGAGAGCTGCCAACGGGTGAGCTGGGGATCCCGATTCGAGTCGGCTATGAGGCTCAACATCATGTTATAATGATGTGATTATTTAATTTCCCGCAGCCCATGGCTAGGCGCACTATATAAATAAAAGTGCGCGTTTGTAAAGTTAAAAAAAAAAAAAAAGACTAAAAAACAAGCAAAACAGCAGTGGACACAGAGGGGTGGTGGGGCCTGCAAGCAGCGTTGTGGGAGGGGTGAGGGGAAACATGGGGAATATAAGGTATATGAATCAAAGCAGTGCTGTAGGAGGGGTGGAGGGGAGGCACAGAGGTAATTGGTAGGCAAGCAAAGGATGCAACAGCTGTTTCACTGCACAAGTAAACAGAACAGTTAAACAACGAGGCAGGCTAACTAAAGAAAGAGTTCTCTCCAAGTATAAATAACGTGAACAGTAACAACACATGTAAGCGGGGCAGTCCACATGGGAGGATACAAAATTAAAAAAGGAGGGACTAATAAGGGAATTCACCAATGAAAACCCAGCATTTCTAAAGGACAGCAACAGGAACCAAAGAAAAAGATGGGCGATTCTTCAAGTCCATATCCTAGATACAGCATGTCTTGAAGAGACAGTGCAAGAGCTGCCTAAGTGAGACCCAAAAAGTGTATAGAAATTTGCCTGCAAATTACTGCAAATTGCCCTGCTAGATACAGGTGGCTAGGTCTTTACCAAGTGCCTATTAGATCACCTTAATACCTGGGTTGAGATCAGTATGATCACCTCAATGGAACAACAGGCTTTAGGAAATCCCATGGTATGTTAGATAAGATCACTGCTTTGCAGCTTATAAATGAAAAATATGTAACCATCAGAGGCTCCTCAGTTTATACTCCATTTATTGCCTTCTCCACAGCCTTTGATAAGGTTGACCATCCAAAATTGTGTAAGAAGTTACTTAATTTGAGCATGCCAGCGACCCTGCTTCATTTAGTTATAGCCCTTCACTTTTCAACCTGGTGTAAAGTTTTGCTGGGTGGTGATCGAGGTTTATCCATGGATTTCCCAACAAAAAATTGCCTGAAGCATGAATGTTTACTTGCTCCTTCCTTCCTATTTTCGTTATACATACACGATCTTCCCAGCTTTATATCAAAAGGTCCAGGATTTCTAACAAGTATTGGACAAAGCTCTTTAACTTGTCTGCTTTATACTGATGCTTTTGTATTTTGATCTTATCCTGAAAGGCCGAAATAATAATAATGAATGAAAAATTATGACCATGTGCCTACATGCAAATGATTCCTTAGTTGGTAAGGGTAGATGATCGCTGAAACCCCAAACTCAGAAGTCCAGGCATGCGAAAGATGGGGTAGCCCCAGTTCTGAATACTACCTAGCCATTCGCAGAATGTGAAGTCAACATATTAATGACAATTGAATGATGCCTAATATTATTTTTTTCTAAGTAGTGCTAAAACAAAATTATCTGTACATTCATTTAATTTACCCCGCTTCTTTCACACTCAAGATGTCTTCCAGTCTATCTTCATCCCCAAGCAAACTACCACAACAGGAGTCATAACTTGATCCTGTCAGGCATTTCCAGCTGATGGTATGGAGGCATTAAAATCATAGAACTCTCTACCAGCACTTTCATCTTCAGCTTATACTCTCTAACAAACTTCCTGGTCTCCAGGAACTACTAAAGCGAACAGCTTGGAGAGTTTGGGTTATTTGGTGCGTGGAAAGGGATCTTGAATCTGTTTCAGCAAATGGCAATGCAGATCTGAACTATCAAGCCTACACAGCTTCACAGGAAAACTATTTGGAAGTTATCAACAGTTCAACCGTAGCTATTTCTGCAGACCATTCATGGCTTGAGAATAAACCCACTGGAGAACATCATCTTATCTGTAGGTTAGTGAAGGGCACCTTGAACTCCAGTCCTTCAAAATCTTGTCACAACTAACAGGATGTTAATTTGCTATTACGCTGTTCAAGACATGGACAGAAAAATCTCTGTAGTCTCTTAAAATGCTGTCAGCAGAACAGTTAAATTTCCACTTGTCCCTAACACTTTAGATGTCACTAAAAGGAATTCTTTCCTATCTGGAGTATTCTTTTCTATTACCAGGCACACACAAAATGCAACAACTAATGTAAATATCCCTTTTTTCCTCTCTGTCCACACTTTATGTAATGCATTTCCTTAAAATATATTAACTGAAGACTTTTTAATTGAGAAGGTAATCTCCTTGGTTGCTTATTTCCTTAAAATAAAAAACTCATGTTCCATTCTTCTCCCCTAATTGGGCTTGCTGGATTAAGTAGGTAATGGCCTCAGCAGGAGCAGATACTCAAATGTTTGGGTTTCATTCCATCAGCTGAGCCAACGCTTTAACAGTTTTTTGAGTTAAAACACAACTTGGGAACATTTTTAAATCCGCTGATTGGTCCAGAGTGCCTGTATTCAGGGCACTATATTGCAAAGCAGTGACTCCTGCTTCTTTGGCAGTGGTCCATGTGCTTTCACCAAGCAATATATGAGCCTCCGGTCTCGTCATGAAATAAAGAGTTTTCTAACTAGTGAAAGAAAGTCCTGATTTTATTAAAAACGCAGAGACGAATATTAGGCCTTCGCTGTTTCTGTTTTGCAGACACTTTCGTTTTACCTCCCCTTTTCAATGTATTTTATGACTACCTTTATGTTATTTCATTCAAGTTGCCACAGCTCAGGCCTTTCCTGAGAAATGCTGGGGATAAGCCTGGGTCAACACTATTTCAGATTCATTCTGGGGAGTAATTTAGCAACTCTAATGTTTACGTTCAGCTGGTTCTTCACAGTATTTTTGTTACTGGTGGTGTTTTTGTGTTTATTTCCTGGAATATAATTTGGTACTTTATAACAATAAAAAAGGCTGCTTCATTGACTGTGGACCTTTACATAGACTATGCTGGTTATTGATGGTTTGTCACACTTGCCACAGCCATGAGTTAATTACCTAAACCTTTCTGGGAATTGTAGTTGTTTACTATTTGTGGCTGCCATATTAAAAGTGTCAAATTAAAAAAGCAAAATATTTACCTCCGTGTCTTTAATAAAATCAAAACGTTATTTCACTACTTAGAAATATCTGCATTCTATGATCGGTATTACCGGCCAATCACTTAATCTATCACCATTATTGTAATCTCAACCCTGTGAGAGTAAAAAGTCAAAAGCAATGCAGCACTATACCACTACCCACCACAGATCAAGAAATACAGTTATGCCGTATTTTTAGTAAAAGGACATAAATGCAGTCTGCCCACTGCACGAAATACATCTGAACATCATGCAACTTTATAAGAAAGCAAACACGGAGTAGTTATTAATGTGGCCTCAAAACATTTTTAGAAAACCCGTTTGATTAACGTCATTGTAAAAACACAAATTAGATTTAACAAAAGCATTTCAAAAAAGTAGAAAATGTAATATACTGGACAAGAGAAAACCACGGAGTAGACAGTGCGATTCTATTTAATCTTCCTTCAAAACTATGTAAAATAAAGTTACTTTCCCCTTCAAAATAATGGAAGACTGTTTCAGAGTGCTCCAGGAGGCGGCCCGAGTGACAATAAATGGTAGCAGCCAAAATATATGTTACCCTATTAAAGAGGTTCTTGGATGGTCACAAGTTGTGTTTTTAGGTTGGCCCTTAACGTGGATTTAGCTGTCTCACTAATCTATTTTGTTTCCAATACATCATACACCTCTTTGGAGGGGCTTTTAGTTAGAGGGCTTTATCCATTGGTCTGTTAAATTGTCATTCAAAGTGTTCTTCCCTTCACAAAGGCATTCAGCACAGACAATGGGTAAGCCCGCTTTACCTATAGGTTTCCTTAATTTTGAATGACTGCACAAAGCCTGTGCACGTTGTTCACTTCCGCACAAAAATTATTCCTTCCTCTACAGTGGCAATGCGGTTTTAAAATTTGCTTTTTTATTTTAATGTGCTTGTTATATCATAACTTTAAATACCAGCTATTCATCTTGGTTGCACTTTGGGTGTCCACATTGATGGCGATTTATTTTCTGTCTCCTCTTAAACGTTATGATGTGTTTATGTAACATTGTAGCTTCCTGCGATTTGAGTGGTTGGAAATGTCTTGGTTTACTACACAAATAATAGCAAAATACGAGGCACAACTGAAAGGCTTGTTATTTTAAAAACATTACAAGAAAAATAGCCACATGAGTGATATTTTATTTTTATTCAATAAGCTTGCAATAAAATAAAGTAATAAAATAACTATTGCACAAATATATTAGAAACAAAGGAACTGTACGGTAGTTCCTCAATTTTTAGACACAAAGCTGATCCTGATCATCCAAAGAATCAGTTGAAATTTATGAACACGTGACTAGCAAAGTAGTTCACATTTTAAATTGCCTATTTTAATGATACTGTGTTTACAGAGCAAGGTGTGTTATTGTTTGAATGTGCTCAAAATAACTTCTGTTTAAAGACAATCTGTGAAGATCAGAGTCTTCCCTCAGTTTTATGAAGTAAACCATGTCTGAAGTGACATACATATTCAGTGGTCTAAATGGCCCTTTTGATGTGCCAAAATGGGAGAGCAAATGAACTCAACTTTGCGCTTGCCTTCAGCATGAAAAAGAAACCACTACAATGGAACATGACAAGTGGCACTAGACTCCTATCTTCTTATTTAAGAGTACTTCAAAAGGAGCCAATAACATTTTTGATGGGAAAAGGAATAATAATTTAAAAAACGTTTTGAAAATAGATGTAAATTTCTTGCAAAGTCTTTACAGCTCTTGAAATGGATTGCACACCTTACCCAACACAAAACGACAGAGGAGTTGTTCTCATAAAACAGCTATGGCCCATATGAGGCATGTCTGATCTTTACGAAGTCTGTATTTTGATTTTTGTTTGCTGTAGTGTAGTCCATACTCCAATGTAAATAGATTTTAAAAGAAGCATCGAAACCTGGCCCAGACCCAAATAAATGAAGCGTTTTGTCGTATGTGACAACATAATACCAAGGACAAAATGCGTGCTAAAGTGAGTTCAACAGTACACAAAAATACCCAATGATTGCATACGTTCTAAGAAGGTTAAAGGGGAGGAAAGGGATTAATAGCCACTCAGCGAGAAATTTACTATATAATCGAGGCGCCTCCAGGGTGTGCATTTTAATTGCCGAAAGCAATTACTGCGCATGACTTTCTACACAATGCGACCTGAGGGTAGAAGCTCGTCGCCTGGGGCGATAGCACCCTCTCGGGTTCCATAAGCACCGGTTCTACGTCATCCACCTCCTCTCCACCCCGGGAACATAGGAATATCTCCAGAGGGGGCCAGATATCCTTAGGGCAGGATCAGACCGGCATAAGCTCCCAATAAGCACTCTGGTAATACTGATTGTATGCTGCATCCTGACATCCCCATCCCTCCAAGGCGAGAGAGGCCTTACCCAGTGCTTTGCCACCTGGTGCTTAGCCAGCACCGGCAGGACAGCCATTAGTTTATGCGACTCCGTCTGAACATCCTTGACATAGCGCAGAAGTGCGAGCCTCGGGGAGAACTCAAGAACGTGTCCCGTGATTTCCCTGATGTCATTGAGGACCTCGCCCCAGAAGCTCTGCACCTGTGGGCAATTCCAAGCCTAGTACGGGAAGCTGGCATCAGGCACAGCGCACACAGCTTGAATCTGCAGTAAGACCCACCCAATGAAACTTCTCTGGTGTGAAGTACAACCTATGTAAACACTTGAAATGGACCAAGCACAGCCTGTAATTCAGGGAAAGACTTTGGATTGAGTACAACAATATTTCAACTGTTCATCAGTAAGAGGAGCATCTAAGTCCACCTCCCATGCCTGTCGAGAGCAAGGCAGACTTACCGGGGCAATTGTCTGCATTTCCCCGCACAGCCTTGTGACCATCCAACACGGCGCGGGGGTCATGAGAGTCGTCCCCAGAAACTGAAACGTTGGGGCGCCCTTGGAAACGTATCTTGGACCTCCCGCAAGGCAGCCCACAGATGATAGTAGGTGAAAGTATCCAATAGTATAGTTGCAGATCTCATAAGAGCTTGTTGGGGGCTGACAAAGGTCCGCTCGGGGTATACTGCCCCAAAGGTCGCCAGCTGTAACTGGCGGAGCCAGCTGTGAGTGCCAGCGTCCAGAGTGATAGGAAGGGAAGGATGGCAAATTATTGGCACCGAAGATACATACAAGTGGTCCAGTCGCCCCCTCCACCATAATTCACTCCACACCCAAACTGTGCATGCCACTGTGTCTATTTGGGCATGCGGTCTCATAGTTGGGAGATAAATAGCTATGTGTAGTGGGCAGCATGGTCGTGCTCGGGCACAGTGTGCAGTTGAAATTGCGTAGGGAAAAGCCAATAGTGAACAAATTTTGATTGCGCACAGAAACAATATAAGTCAATGTTAGGGGCTCCCAGCCCCTCTGATTGAAGGGGAGTGTCAATGTCTCCCACGCCACACGGGGCAGCCCCCTCACCCACACCAGTGTTATGAGGTGGGATCTGAGTCATCTGTGAACTAAGCCGGAAGTGGAAGAGGCAGATTAATAAAAAGGTATAAAAATTTTGGGGAGGCACCATTTTCGCTATGGCCAGCCTTTCCGTCAACGAAATGGGGCGCTTCATCTATTCCTACACCCGGTCTCCCAGTCAGGTGATCAGTTTGCCATAATTTGCTCTCCAAAGCTCGTCATGGTCCCAGCTAAGCCAGATCCCCAAGTTTAGCATTGGTTACCACGTCCATTGTAGGGGGAATTCTGGAGTGAACTCCGGGGTCACTGCAGGTAGAGGGAATATGATGGATTTGGCCCAATTGATATTGATCCCTGTGATACCCCCATATCTAGTGACCTCTCTGATAAGTGGGGCCAAGTTGTCTTGCGGGTCTTTAACAAACAGAGCGACATCCTCCGCATACATAGACTGTAAGACTCTACAAGGGGTGACCGCCAGTCCACAGTGAGCGTAAAGCTGCCTCAAGTGAGCCGCCAAGAGCTCCATCGCAATCAATATGGGTGATAGAGGGCAGCCCTGCGGCATGCCCCAGCAGATAGCAAACGGGGGTGAAAAACCCGTTGACTCGCAGTCTAGTTACTCGCTGGACATATAATAGTCTAATCACTCTAAGGAACTTGTCACTTATTTCTAGGCGCTCCCGAAGCCGAAACAGGTAAGGCCATTCGAGCGAATCGAACGCCTTAGTGGCGTCCAAAAATACCACTGATGCGCTGAGGTGTCAATGGTATGTAGAAGAGCAAAGAAGGTTTGCAGGTTGTGGACCACAGAGTGGCCCTGTACAAACCCGGATGGGTCTGGGCGGGCTATATTTGGCAAGATCGAAAGGAGTCGCGAGCCCAGCAGTTTCGTCAGGATTTTATTATCTATGTTTATCATTGATAATGGTCTGTATGACTCTCAGCGTTGGGGGCCCTTATCAGGTTTTAATATAGGGACATCCCTAAGGGATGGGGGGAACTCACCAGACACCAGGAACTCGTCATACATTTTTTGTAGGTGCGGCACAAGCAGCGGGGTGTACTGTTTGTAACAAGTGGCCATGAGGCCATCTAGGCAAGGGGTCTTGTCCCCAGGTAGAACACTGATAATCTAGATAACTTCCTCCTCGGTGAAAGGTTCATTGAGGAGCCACCTATGTCTCTCGTTGAGCCAAAGCAGATGCACGGAGTCCAAGTGATAGTCTAGGGCAGGGGGAGGCAAGTGGCGCGCGGATGTGTGCGAGTCAGAGTAAAAGGTAGTCATCATGTGTTGTATAGCTTTCACCCTGGTAGGCATGTTCTTTTGATCATCAAGAAGACCGGGGCATGATCAGACAGTGTTCTCAGAAGGTGCTAGACTCCAAGGGTCGAAACGTTCACATCTCTAGTCGCCAGTCAGTAGTCAATTCTCAACCATGTGTTGTGTGTGGTTGTTATACAGGTACCCTCAATACCATCTGCATGACGGGACTGTCATAAGTCAGTAAGGTCACTGTCAGTCATGAGAACGCGCAATTGGATTATGGCGTTTGGGTTCAGGCACTGCGAGTCGCTAAACCTATCTGTGTCTAGAACAACTTTGAAATTCCCACCTCAAAGGGTCGCTCCCTGGCCCAGATTCTCTGTAAGTCTCCAGACCCCGCAAAGAAGAGAGGGTTGTTGTTATTGGGGCCGCACACTGACACTATTGTCAGTGGGTAGCGTGGCTGCTAGTGTAACATAGCGTCCCTGCCTGTCACATACAGCCCGGCGCGTGCACCATGGTACCCCTGTATAGATCAATATTGCCACCCCCATGCATAATTTGAGTAATACGCCAAACGCTGTTCTGCAATTCAGCCCGCAAATAAGCACGTCTGAGTCGCCTCTGTGAGGTGTAACTCTTGTAATAGACAAATGTCAACTGCATGCTTCTTTAAGTATGCCATTGCATGTCGCTCCTTCCACCAGTCATCAAGCTCTTGTATATTCCAAGTTATACATTTAATTGGCGACATTGAAAGCTATGAATGTAAGGGGACATGCAAGCATATGGTCGGTGAGGGTCTATGGTGAGTAAGTGTTAGCATACTGACAGGCGACAGGAGGCGGAGGGACAAAACACGGGTAAGAACCAATGCATTTTAGCGATAACAATACCCCAACAATCCACCCACCTCTCATTACGACCCCCCCTATTGGACCAAAATATACCACCCCACACAATGCCCAAGTAATCATACAATAAGACAACAAGGAAATCTTCCCACATGGGCACTCAAGAAGGCCCAACTCACTCCTAGCTGGGTGGATGCTGGGGGCCAGAGAAGGAAAACGCTCAGGGAGGGTAGGCCTACCCCAGCGATCAACCAGTATTTTCCCAGTTAAAGGCTTTGCTACCAGGGCTTAAGTCAACAGTTGAGCACAACTTCACAATGTAAAGAAGAAGTCCACAGGGAGGTCCAAAGCGTCCTGCTGTGTGGCCGCATTGCTGCACTCGTCCACTAGATCAAAGTGTCCCTCTTCAGTCACTTTCGCTGAGGCATCCCCTTCCCGCTCATCGGGAGAGAGACGGTGAGCTGGCATACTTCGCTGGAATACCTCTGATGAACTTGGCAGCAGTCTTTGCCCTGATATTGAAGAGGTCAGTGATCCCGTGTCAAGCATAGCACGGTATACCTATCTCGGTAATTTAAGAGTTGGGCATTGATTGGACATGCAGGCGCCCCCAGGGAGAGGCCGCTGGCCCAGTGATCTGTGTGTCCGTTCAACAATTGGCATAGGGGAGAGAGCTTCCCATAAGAGCGTGCGTAGAATTGTTTCTACGTAGTCTTCCATGCGATACATTGCTGTGGACTACCTCGCCCTAGGATTCTGAGATTATTCCTGATGGATCAGGCTTCCAAGTCTTTGTTTTTGTTGCGGATAACCTCCAGAACTTTCTCTATTTGGAGCATCTTCTCCCCCACCGAGGAATGCGTGTGCTCTATCTCCGACGTGCGGCGGTCAAGTTGATCTATTTGCTAGTCATGGGTGTTCAGCTTCTCCTGGAATCGGTCAGTCAACAAGTCAATTTTTGTGTCAATAGCAGTCAGGCTTTGCTTAAGGTCTAGAAACATAGAGCCAATGTCCGGTTCTGGAGTGGAGCTCTTGCTGTTCCCCAGGCCTGAGGCCTGGTCATCAGAAGGCATGTGTGTTGTGTGCATTTGCCTGTGGGTGTCAAAGGATAGCTTTGATTGTTTGGTGACAGACTTCCCCCTCTTGCTTTAGCTACTCGCCGAGGGACTGGGCAGTCATGATTTGTGTGCCTGTGGCAGTAATTCCTCAATGCCCCTCCAGAAGGCCCGGGCCCTTCCTCACTGCTTTGTCATCTCATTAAATTATCATGGGCAAACAATGAAGCCTACATATATACAGTCAGCTGCACTAGTTTAATTAACTGATGACATTGTGTTGGATTACTGAAAAAGTCTGGATAGTATGGTGAAATCTGTCTCTCATTAGGTGACTGTGGTACTAGAAGAAACAAAAGATATTCCCTGCCACAATTTGAGTGAATCCACAGGCGATTGGATTACAATTCTCAAGCACATGAGGAAGAGCTCTCTAGAGGAGCGTTGGAATCCAGATGATCTTAACCCCTTCAGTGCCCCGCCCTTTCCCCCTCCTGTGCAGGGCCTTTCATTAGCGGGCGGGGTCCATGACGAGATAGTCTCGTCATGGGCACAGCGCAACCGTGCTCCATGACGAGACTATCTCGTCATGGGCATAGAAGAGGTTAACAACGAACACTGTGGTGAAATGTGTAGGAGTGCGGCAGTGGATAAACACTGCTCAAACAAACATGGTGAGAATGGCAGAAGATGAAGAAATATTCCAATTGATTAGTCATTAACTGCACTCATTTTCCCAAAATTATACTAAAAATAGAAGCAGCCAACAGCTGTTCAAAATTATTATTCTCTTCAAAAAACTCTCTGAACTTTCAGATCCTCAAGATCATTAAAAGAGTCAACAATTTTGTAATGCCATAGCTGTTTCCTTCCAGCAAAAAGTTCAACAGGTCTTTGATGCCTTCCTGACCCAGGTCAATCACTCAGTAGAGTCCTCTCCTGTCTCCGGCCACCTTCTTTTGTCGCAATCTACTCCCGAAGGTTCTCCGACGTCCATCCTCTTTTCTTTCTCCACCATCACTTTGGATCAGACTATAAAAGTAATCTCTATAGTCAAATCAGGATCCACTCTGGACCCATGCCCACTAGAAATCTCCCCTTAGTTCCAGAGATCGTTGCTACATCTCTCTTGCCTATCTTTAACCTCATGATTACCTCAGGGCATTTCCCCATCGATTGAAAGACAGCTTCCATCTTACCACTTTTAAAATAATCTAACTTGGATTCCAACAACCCTCTGAACTACAGACCAATTTCATGGCTGACGTTCCCTGTAAAAATAATAGAAAGTTTTCTGAATCAAGAACTATTCACCTTCATTACTGAAGGCAGCATTCTTGATCCTTCACAATATGGATTTCAGGCTCATCACAGCACCGAATTGGCCCTAATCACGGCCACGGAAGAACTTAGACAAACCCTAGATGCCGGGGGAGCGCAGCTCTGATCCTTCTAGATCAATCAGCAGCTTTTGACACGGTCAACCACGACATGTTGGTTGACCTTGCTCTCATCGCTGGGGATCAGGGACAAAGATCTATCCCTGCTAAGTTCTTTTTTGTCAGATAGATCTCAAGTGGTGGCTCTTGGTGAATTTGTTTCCCCTGCTTTCTCCCTTCCCTGTGGAGTCCCCCAGGGCTCATCTTTGAGCCCTACCTTATTTATTCCCTCTGGCCAAATTAATCAAAAGTTATGATTTCACCCTGGTGTCATATGCAGATGACACACAGATTATCGTGTCAATTAACAGCGCAACTGCTGATACTGCACCTCAATTTCAAGACTGTATGGGCTATATAGGAAAGTGGATGCAAGACAACTGTCTAAAATTAAATTCATCAAAAACTGAAGTGATGCTCTTTGGGAATTCATCTTCAGTTTGGTCAGACAGTTGGTGACCCGATCACATTGGTCTTCTACCAGTACCCTCAAACAAAGTAAAAAAATCTCGGAGTCCTTTTCGATACCAATCTATCATTCGAATCCCAGATCAACCACATCACGTCCACCTGCGTCTTCATTTCTAAAATGTTGAACAAAGTGCTTCCTTTTATCCCTTTTGACTTAAGGAAAACAGTGGTCATGGCACTTATCGCATCTAGGCTTGACTACTGCAATGCCCTATTCACCAGTGCGAGTAAGCGCAGCATTTCTAAGCTGCAGACTGCTCAGATTGCAGCAGCTAGAGTCCTGTTCAGGCTCACATGCTATGGTTCAGTCTCCAAGACTCTCACACAACTACACTAGCTGCCTATAGCCAAGCGTTTTTAATTTATAGCCCTATGCATAGACTTCAAAGCTCGGCATCGCCTTGGACCGTGGCAGTTGCCACAATATTTCAAACCTTACATCCCGGCTAGACTACTTAGGTCCTCGGATTGTGGAAATATGAGGATTCCCAGGGTGCTGAAAGTAACATGGGGTGGCAAAAGCTTTACCCATACCACCACCAAACTCTGGAATTCACTGCCTATAAATTTAAAAAAAGAAACCAATTTGCTTAAATTTAGGAAAGGACTAAAAAAAACCTGGCTCTTTTAATGGTGACTCCATCGTAACATTTTAAAATCCACTTATCTGAGACAGCGCCTAGACACCCTCGGGTACATGCAGCGCTATACAAAAACTTCATTTCATTACTAAACTTTAAACTAAACCAACCACTTTTTTGCGTATGCACTCTGTTCCTAAACACACAATGTAAACTCAAAATAATTGCTGGTAGGCCGCAGGCTGACCACTCCCACAATGCACTAACAAGGTGAGCCCACAGTCTTTTAGCCATTAAATCGATAAACCTTCACTCAGAGGTAACTGTAATCAAATTTACAAACATGGTGTCATGAACAAACAATGGGAACCAATTACACAGAAGGTTTACATGTATGGTGACTTAGTATCAAACTGGGTGCGCAGTAAGCAATCTATATATGGAAAACATAACTCACAGTGAAGCAATCATGCTCCGAAATTAACAGGTAAATAACGTGCTTGTGACAACGTGTTAAATGAAAAAAAACACGAGCTCCACAATCCAACTCCTACCTTCTAGTAGACATGTGTTTTGTGAATTTGGCTCGATGTGAGCATGAGCTAACATGAACAAGCATTAGCTTAGCCAATAGGTCTCGCCTTTGGGACCTTATACGTGTTTAGCCATGCAGCACATTTTCCTGGGTGTTGTGCAGCCAGGAAGTGAAGAGCTATACAACTGCTACACACTAGTTCAAGTAGTCTGATTTAGAAATATATACAGATAAGAAAGTTTAGTGCCACTGGTACATGGTACAGGCTATGTGTGGTAACAGCTGCTTTGTAATGGCCGTTTCCCCTCCAGTATGCAGTAGCTTTGCCAATATTATATGGTTCCCAGATAGCTCTGTGTCACTAAGGCCGCAGCACAATCGGAAGAGTGAGCAGCAAAGAACATTATTTAAATAAAAGAAGCACGCATTTTACAGTAAATATAATTTATGTGGTATTTATGCAAGATTTGACGATCAAACGATTACGCAATAGCACTTCTGAAACTTCAGGAGTTGTGGGACAAAAGGGTAAAAAGGAACACCCACATTCTTACATGATTGAATTTTGAGCTGGAGTTCACGGAATTTATGGAGAAAGCTTACGACAGTATGGTCACGAACTGGCACAGAGCTGCATTGCCGATTAATGAATTCTCACCACTGTGCACAGCATTAGTTGCTGAAAGCACCACCAAAAATTGAGAAATCGAATCCCACATGACGTCCTTGGAGACCTGTGTTTTGAGAAAGCCAGGTGTATTATAACCGAATACTGTGGTATGCTAGCATTACAACAAACAAATGATGGACGGAATGCTGACAATGCAGACATTCTCCCCCAGTCAAAAGATCTGGGTTAAATCCATCGTTCTTTTGCCCACTACACCACCCCAGTTTGGACATGGCCATATGCTAATCAGTCTTGACCCTGTGCCTAATGGGAACAGTCCAGCCCGAACTGCCAAGCCATGTCTTCCCTGGACCAGAATCAAGCATCCTAGGACCGGTTTCTGGCTATCAGCCGTCATCAGCCAGGATAGCTTGACTCCAGTGGCGTAGTGAGCACGGGTCCCACGTCTGGGAATACCCATCCCACTTAGGGCGAAAAGCGTTACAACAAACAAATGATGGACGGAATGCTGACAATGCAGACATTCTCCCCCAGTCAAGAGATCTGGGTTAAATCCATCGTTCTTTTGCCCACTACACCACCCCAGTTTGGACATGGCCATATGCAAATCAGTCTTGACCCTGTGCCTCATGGGAACAGTCCAGCCCGAACTGCCAAGCCATGTCTTCCCTGGACCGGAATCAAGCATCCTAGGACCGGTTTCTGGCTATCAGCCGTCATCAGCCAGGATAGCTTGACTCCAGTGGCGTAGTGAGCACGGGTCCCACGTCTGGGAATACCCATCCCACTTAGGGCGAAAAGCGTTACAACAAACAAATGATGGACGGAATGCTGACAATGCAGACATTCTCCCCCAGTCAAGAGATCTGGGTTAAATCCATCGTTCTTTTGCCCACTACACCACCCCAGTTTGGACATGGCCATATGCAAATCAGTCTTGACCCTGTGCCTCATGGGAACAGTCCAGCCCGAACTGCCAAGCCATGTCTTCCCTGGACCGGAATCAAGCATCCTAGGACCGGTTTCTGGCTATCAGCCGTCATCAGCCAGGATAGCTTGACTCCAGTGGCGTAGTGAGCACGGGTCCCACGTCTGGGAATACCCATCCCACTTGGGGCGAAAAGCGTTACAACAAACAAATGATGGACGGAATGCTGACAATGCAGACATTCTCCCCCAGTCAAGAGATCTGGGTTAAATCCATCGTTCTTTTGCCCACTAGCAAGCAAAATACAGAGCGGGCTGCTGGTACACGTAAATAGGAAAGATTAACCCTTTCCGTGCTCATGACGGAACCACTCCGTCATGAGCCACGGGTGCCGTTTGCTCATGACGGAGTGGTTCCGTCATGCTGCGGCCGTTGGCGGCCGCTCCGCCCACGCGGCGCTAATTCCCCGTCTGTGCGGGCGATTAGCGCAGTGGGCGGAGACGTGACGGAACCACTCCGTCATGAGCACAGCTCACCCGTGGCTCGTGACGGAGTGGTTCCGTCACGAGCACAGCGCCACCGCAACTGCCCCCAAAACCCCCCAAGCGCCGCGGCAGAATTCCTGCCGCGGCGAAGTGGTTAAATGTGGTTCAAAACAAAGGCTGAGGTCCCTCCGCACACCAAGGGTAAGGTTAATGCCAGTCAATGTTTTACGCCGTAGAACATGTTCCACTCTGTAATATGTAGCAACATGCAATCACTGAAGGGTTTCTTTCCATTACCCTGGAGACAATACCGTCAAGAGCGCTCCTTATCTTCTCTGTGAAGCAGCCAGCGGGAGGAGTGGAGAGGTCGGGTTTTGGCAGGATGCTAACAAACACTTTATAGATAAATAAAGGCGTGCTTAAAGTGAAAGCGGTGCCGTTTACAAATAAATAAAGGTGCGCTTAAAGTGAAAGCAGTGCCGTTCATAAATAAAGCGTGAAGGCTGCTTTGGAAGAAAGCCAACAAACATTCTAAGCACACAAGCGCAGGCAATGTAAACAAGAGTGCTTCTTATCTTCTCTATGTAGCAGCCAGCGGGAGGAGCTGGGATGCGGGGCATTTGGCAGGATGCTAACATGAACACTATAAATAAATAAAGGCGATCTTAAAGTCAAACCGAAGCAGTTCATAAATTAATAAAAGCGCATGGCCTTGCTGTGTTGGGAACGTAAACAAGCAAAAGCTAAAGCACAGCGTGGGAACGTAAACAAGCAAAAGCGAAGGCACGGCGCGTTGCCTGTAACCTGACCGACCAAGAATGCAGCTGCCACTCTGCGTGCCGCTGCTCGCTCCCGAGAGCAAAACGCCATGGGAGAGACACATTGTAAAGGAGGTGAGCCTTTGGCTATTTGCGTGCTTTCATTATTGAAAAATACACGCAAAGGCCAATGTGTGGGAGGAGTCAGACCCACACGGAGAAGTTTAGAGTGCTCACAAGAAGCCTCCCAAGAGCAGCGCTAGGCTCGACCTAAAAAAGCAGCTTATCAAGAGGGATAACACTTAAAACTGTAATAATAAAATACAATCATTACAACTCGGTGTCTGTGAACATTTCTACATGAAGCCCATTGTTTCTAACAATCGTGCCGTAACTTAGATGCCACGTACGCATGCATATTGTTTCTAACAATCATGCCAGTTCGGGCTGGACTGTTCCCATGAGACACAGGGTCAAGACTGATTTGCATATGGCTGGGTTCAAACTGGAATGGCATGGTGAGCAACAAAATGATGGATTTAGGCCCAGATCTCTGTACTGGGGTGAATGTATGACATTGTTCTGCATTCTGTCCATCAACTGTTGTTGCTGCTGCATGAAAAAAGGCATGCACATTAAATGGAAATACTCCATTCGAGAATTACGAGCATTTCAATCACCTGCTAGTGGAAATAAATGTCAAAACCAATAGCGTGTTGCCCCGGAAGTGTAAATAATGAAGGTGCCGTGAACATGAAAAAATACTTGAGCTTCTGATTGTGGGTTCGTGGTGATATTGAGCTTGTCTATTACCCAAATGGGTGTCTTACGAGTTGAAATATTGAAATTAACAAATGCAAAATCGATCTTTGATAAAAGGACATATATCATAAAGATAAAATATTGAACAAAATAAATTTAACAAACATGAATTGGTAAAGATTATTGGCTAGCATCATTATAAAATGCAACAAATAAGGGGAAAAGTAAAAAGGTACAGTGTTTCATAATCCATCAACCTGCTTATTAGAATCATACATAGACATTATGATATAGTGACCCTTGTTGAAGAATTACGCATGCATAACCAAACAAAACAAAAGTTCAGCTGATTGGAAAATTAACTCATGATTGTTGGCTAGTACCCCATTCACTATTGGTGATGTTATTGGTACATTGTTTTTTTGTTTTTTTACTTTTTTTTTTAATTACATTTTTCAAATGTGTCAAAACATAAAACAAGGCATGAATACTCAAGTCACATTGCACAGCAATCCACATTGGCCTCGCAGGGTAGGCCTGGAGCATGTTGATCAAATCTACACATATGTGTGAACGGACCAGGCACAAAAACAAATCAGAAGTAATAGTGCAATTCACAGGGTTACACATAATTGGCACAAGCAATATATCAGTCAATGCTCTACCCCGGGGCCTTCGGACAACAGAATCCCATCCTCCTCTTCTTCCCCCACCTCCAAACCATAATATTTAATCCACGGAGCCCAAATTTTCCGAACCTTTTTAGGACAGCCCCGGGCTTTATATGTCTCTTGTTCCGCGACCATGTACAAGTCTAGGCCTGCCCGCCACTCGTCGGCAGTAGGTATTTGTGGAACCCCCTAGTATTTAGCTATATCCCGCTTGGCCACCTCTAGCCCCAGGTTAGCTAAGACAAGTTTGCGCCTCGGGATGTCTACCTCTGTTGGAATTCCCAGAAGGAGAAACCTTGGCTCCAATTCTATTTGGACCTCCAATATACGACTGAGCTCCCCCACAATCAATCCCCAATAAGCCTGTATCTCAGTGCACCCCTATAGGGTATGTATGAACGTCCCAGACTCAGTATGACATTGAAGACACTCCGGGCCCTCGGCTCTTCCTTTTGCGTGCAATTTGTCTCTGTGGAAATATGTACAATGTAGTGTTTTATATTGGATGAGGTGTAATCTTAATTTAATTGCCACTTCCCTGGGATGCATGAGGGCTGCTTCCCAATCAATGTCCTCAAGCTCACCAGTGACCATTTCCCATTTTGCACAAAGTGGGCCCAGTCTGTCGGGTATATTATGGAGTAGTGTTTTGTAGGTAAAGGAAACACCTTTAACCGTGAATTCCTCCTGGAGGAGACGGCCTTCTAGCGCGGCATACTCCGGCAGTGTCATACCCGCCAAACCCTCCGTCCTCCAGGCATGCTGCAAACAAAGGTATGCGTATGTCTTAGTGTCGTGTAGCTGGTACCGATCTTGGAGTGTGGGGAAGGTGTTCAATACATCATGGTCAAGGACATTGCCAATTTTAGTGATCCCGATCAGATCCCACTGACCAAAGCCACTCAACTTTCCAATCTCTTTCAGCCTAGTCCCTTCCCACAATGGGGTTTCCCTTGTGCATTTTTGATCCCATTTCATTTGTTGCTCTGCACTCTTCCATGCCTCCACCATTCTCTGGGTCGCCTAGAATAGTCTACTACATTCCTTACCCCCATACAGATAGTGAAGATGGGAGTGGTCTCTAAACTGCAGCCTTTCGAGCCTATATGTTGGATGTTCCCCAAGTGCATGGATCATTAATGGCAATAAGGTGAGCCGCTCTATAATAGGACCGAATGTCTGGCAAGGCCAACCCCCCATTATAGGGATTCCGCTGCAGAGTTGAAAGTGCAATACTTGGATGAGCCCCGTCCCAGAGGAATAAACGTAACTCACTATCAATGTCCTTAAATAGCAGATCCGGAACCTTAATGTAGGTATTCTGCAGTATGTAAAGCAACTGTGGAGTGTTACCATTTTAAACATGGCTGCCCTGCCCATAATAGTTAAGGGAAGCTTCCGCTATCTCTTAACATCTTCCTGAAAATTTAAAAAGACCCGCCGGATTTTGCAAACCAGACTGGTGGCCTCGTCTAAAGTAATGTAGAGATCAAGATAAGAGAATCCTTCTGTTGACAAGTGGAAGCAGCTAGGAAAAGTCCGATTCTTCCCCAGTCCCCCCACTGGGTATAGGGTGGACTTAGACCAATTAATCCTGTATCCTGCATGATATCCAGAGGTTTCAACTATGCGGAGGATTTGAGGAAGTGTCTCCACCGGATTCGTCACGTACAACAAAATATCGTCTGCATATAACGATATACGTTCCTCCGCTCTCTGTCGGGAATCATCGACAACGCCACCCAGCCCGGGGGAGGCCCTAACAACACAAGCTAGGGGTTCCAAAATAACTGCAAACAAAGAAGAGCATGGGCAACCCTGCAGAATCTGCCAGGATTCAGAAAGAACACAGTTGACCCTAACTCTAGCCTCAGGCGCATTGTACAACAAAGCCACCCACTCCTGAAATCCCGAACCAAAGCTGAACTTCTCCAAAACTTTTCTCATGCAGGGCCAATGGATGGTGTCAAACGCTTTTTCTGCGTCTAGTATCAGCAGCAAATGAGCCTCCTCCTGATCCCTGACCTCATCCATCCAATTAGCTACTCTTCTTAGGTTATAACGCGTGGGCCGTTTCGGCATAAAGCCCATCTGATCTCCATGTATCAAAGAGGCTATAACGGAGACAAGGCATGTCGCCAGAACAGTGGCCAGGATTTTGGTTTCAATGTTTAACAGTGAGATGGGTCAGTACGATCCACAATCATCCGGGTGCTTCCCCTCTTTAGGGATCACAACCACTGTTGAAAGACTGAGGTCCGCCAGTAGTATTCCTTCTTCCTTAGAGGCCTGGAACATCTTAAGTAGGTGCGGGGCCAGCAGGATACTATATGCTTTAAAAAATTCTCCCGGAAGGCCGTTAGGACCCTGGATCTTCTCTGCCTTTAGTCGACCAATGGCCTCCGTGACCTCTGCTAGAGTGAGATCCTCATCAAGCTTGTCTCTCTCCTCTGGGAGCAAACAGGGGAGCTCAACCTCCTCAAGGTATTGGGCTATTTTGCCTCGGAGGCTTGCGTCTGGGCTGCATATAGCTTCGAATAATATCGAGCAAATGCTTCCACAATGTCCTGATGCTCTTTGATATATAAAACCCATCTCAGCTCCTGTTCCTTCCAGCCCAACCCCGCTAGTAATTTAACCGCTCGGTCACCAGTCTCATACAATCTATGTTGGACTGCGAGTTGATGCACCCGTGCCTCTTAGGTGACGAGCGCTTGATATTCCCGTTTAGTGACATCCAACTGCCGGTGTGTATGCTCACTCAGGAGATGTGGACTCCCTTCAAGGTCCAGCAACCTACGTTCCAGCACCAGTGTCTCCGGAAGTTCCCATCTGTTTTTGTGAGCTATAATACTTTGGGCTCTATCCCGTATCACAGTTTTAAACGCCTCCCAAAGAGTAACCGCCGATTGCACAGAACCCTTATTTTCTTTAAAATAAAGGTCCGTGTCTATCCTAAGTTCTGCCGCAACTTGTTCGTCCCTCAGTGCCCAAGCGTTCAGCCTCCAGGTTGTGCCCTGACTCTTCTGTCATCTCCCCACCCGCAGGAATAACGGTGAATGATCAGAGATCCCCCTGGCTAAATACTCCGCCTCCTCGATTTGGTTGATCTCACCAGCTGGGGCAAGAAGATAATCCAACCTAGAAAACACCCCGTTTGCCCCAGAAAAATATGAATATGCATGTGTGGATGGATGATGGCGTCTCCAAAGGTCAGTGAGCCCAAGGGCCGTCTGGAACCTAGCCAATGCCGTAGTCTCATGCCGCCTTGAGCGCGGCAGCGAACGATCTAGGGTAGGATCACTCACATCATTGAAGTCACCTCCTATCAAATGTCTCACAGGACCATATTGCAACAGGAGTTCGGACAACTTATCTAGCGGACGCTGCTGGAGACGCAGGGGAGCGTAAACACTGACTATCAACCAGCATTTGTGATTCCAGGTACCCTGAACCGCAACATATGTACCCTCTGTGTCTTCCCATCGTCGGGTGACCCGGAAGGGGGGGGGGGGGGGGGGAACGTTTGATTAGTCAGCGCTGAGAACCCGTGAACCGACATTGCGTAAGGTGTATTAATGCCTCCCGCACGCCTTTAGGCCCCCCAACACAGCCCGCGCCATGCCAGCTTGCCTCAATGTCAGTATTCATGCCACTTACCAATACAGAACAAACCCCCCCCCATTACCCAGGAACAAATAGTCCAGAACAGTTAGCAGTGTCCATCTTACCCTCCTCCCCCCACTCTGCTGGCACCTCCAAGATCCTCAAACTCGTCAACATGACAACACTGGTGCAGGTAAACCACCCAAAGGTCTGTAGCCCAACCCGCCTCCCCCTCACACTCAACTATATAGCACTACAAAAAGAAACAACCCACTGTATACATCCCTTTCACACAGCAAAGGTTCTGAATGTCCTTTATGCCTCGGGGACAGTACAGCGTCTCTGGGAGGGCACCCGGCCCCATCACTTCATTCCTCCTCGCCATTGTTCGGGTGCTGCAACGCGCTAGAGTCCCCACCCCGGAGATCCGAGCCGGAGGCCTCCAACTGCTGGATATTTTTCAAAAGAGGGTGCGGAGCGTCCGAAAGTCGGGATTCGAGGTTCTCCGAGCAATCAGAGTCTCCCTGGCCGCTAGACCTCATAGAAGTTCTTGATGCGCATTCCAGGGCTGTGTTGTCGCTCGGAATCAGATATGGTGACTTTGCGATCCCTGGGCCTCAGGGATCTCCCCGGCGTATTTCCAACGGAGTTCCGGTGTTTGAGAATTCGTCTCCGCTTCTTCACTCTCCCTGCCAGGACTGGGCTGCTTGGTGGCATACAGGAAAGCAGGGAATGGTGACACACGTCATAGCCAAGGCCGTTCCTCGATCCAGGACCACGCCTCCTCCGGTATCTGGAAGAACTGCGTGGTACCCTAGAAGATAACTTTAAGTTTGTCCGGGAACAGCAGCTTATATTGGATCCAAGGGGCACGAAGTTTCACTTGAACAGGGACAAAGGTGCGTCGTTTTTGAACATCACGTGAATAATCTGGGAACACCATCACTTTCATGTTCTCATATTTGATCTCACCTTTCTTCCGCAGCTCCCGGAGTATCAGATCTATGTCCTGAAAATTTAAGAATCGAGGTATCAACGGCCAGGGGGGGGGGGGGGGGGGGGGGGGGGCTCTGGCTGCTCCAAACCCCAGGCATCCTAATCACCCTCTCTATGACAAAGCAGGAAGAGAAGTGCGCCTCGGGAAGGGCATCCTTGAGGAAAGTCAGGTTAAAATCTCCTGGATCTGAGTGCTCCGCGTTCTCCGGAAAGCCTACAAATCTCAGGTTGTTTCTGCGGGCCCTGTTTTCGGCATCGTCGACTCTCCAGAGCACGTCCTACACTGCCGCCTGAAGGACCTTTATATCTGTACGCGTGGTCTGCGAGGTGTCCTCGAGCTCCGAAACACAGTGTTACAACTTCAGTCACTCTCTCGGAAACCTAGCGCAGGTCCTGCCGCAGAAAGGAGACTTCCGTCTGCGCCTCCGCCAAATTGCCCTCCAGGCTTTTCCGAGACGCGTGAATTGCAAGCAAGATCTCCTCCGTATCTGGTCGGGGGGGGGGGGGGGCCGGGCACCCCATCCGCCCTGCAGGCACAGGAATAATTTTCGTAAAGCGGTCCAGCTTCCCCTGCTTGGCCGTCTTGGGTTCTTTATCTTTTGCCATCGTGGCTAAGCACTATGCAGACCGACGTTGCCTGTCCCTCCCAGATGAAACTCCCAGGAGAGGGGATGGACGGAGAGAGGGTCTCTCCAGCCCCACAGCACAAAGACGTCGGGATCACCGTGATGTAGGAAGTCCCTACCAGGCCAATTGCAAGCCTGCACCTTCAGTGACCCAATACAGGGGGTGGGGGGTGGAGGCAACAGCACCCCCCAGGTCGTAGATCCTCAGCAGAGTGGATCGCAGTCCCAAGTGCCTCCCAGCCCCATACAGCGCCTCCAAGAGAGCAGGAGAACAGGCTTTCCCCCACCTGGGGCCCCCAACGTTGAAAGGCGGAGCAGCGGTACCCCTCTCGCCGTCTGCCCAAACAGCCACAGGGCCAACAGCCAGGAAGCCCAAATATTGGTATCGTAGAGTGAGTCCCAATGGGCCACGGAGATAATCAGGGCTGTGTTATGCAGCCGCACCAGATACTGAAAGCACAGGGGGCCACACGCCCATCCACTGGCGTTCCTCTTCGCCTGCTCACGCAGACCCCCACGCGAGCTGTCGAAGGCACAGGGGCAGATCATCCTCCGCCTCCACTCTCCACCATTCCACAGGCCCAGAGAAAGAGTCGACAAAGCAGTCACCAGCTCCCGGGTGCCTCACAGATCAAAAGGAGCAGAACGGTGCTCAATGCCACTGTCTCCAGTCATACTCACGCAGCGTGAGCTCACACAGGGTGCGCCGCTCACCGCCGCCTCCCGCTGGGTCTTGTGTGGAGGCTCTGCAACCCGAACACCCCCCCCGCAGGGGCTCCCGGCCTCACCTTCTGTTCATCGCAGCGGCCCTCACAGTCACAGGGCCTCGCTGCAGCTCCAGCGCGGGGCACACCTCTCTCCTCGGGCCCCCGCTTCCACAGATCAGCGGAGCCCCTCAGCCGCAACAAAAGTCCACGGGGCGCGAGCAGAAGCCGCCGGTCCCGTTGCCTCCACAGGAAGCAGAGCGGGCCACTGCCTCCGCTTCTCGGGCCACAACCCTCGGTCGGCCAACACTGCCACAGCCGCGCCTGAGGAGGATCTCGCAGTGTCGGCTCAAAGCTGCCTGCAATCCGCCCCAGCCTCCATCTTAGGAGCTGCGTGCCGACAGTGTTGCCGAAACGGCTCCGATTTCAGCCGGTAAGAGTCCCAAAACCCCCAGGCGGGTGCACCACCGCCTGCTCAATCACTTCCGCTACTGGTGTGATCAATTAGTGGCGAGAAGAGACAGAATTAGGTCAGGATATGAGTCAGGCCAGCGGAGCCCCAGCAAGCGCAGCTACCCGCCCATGCTGTTGGTCACGCCCCCCTTATTGGTACATTGTTGATTGAAATTCAAATGTTTTAAATCATTCTTAACCAAGGTTTGATATGAACCCGGTGTTTTGTCTGAGACTGGTGCCATGAAAGTGCTTTTAAGTTTAAATTCTTTGTATGTCTCATCATCCTAAATAGTTTATTTTGGTTCCAAAGTACTAAAACAATATCTAATTGTACGTTGCGCGTAAATCTGAACAAAGTGATTCCACTCTCCAAAAGGTTAGTCTTATATGTAGAAACAAAGAATGTGTCCTTGTTAAGAACCATATTTCGGTGTGGTGTTAGTGTGACAGATGAAATATTGATCACTAAGTTTTGTATTGACTGCGGTGATTCCTCTTCTCCTTTTCTTTTTCTTTTGCATCTCCTCGTTTGCCTGTGCCTGGTTTGGCTTTGCTGGTGATTAGTTCGGGCCTGTTGTTCGCGACCAGACTTGTGGATAAAAAAATATTTCGTTTGAGATGCATCTAAGCCTGTGCTGGTTGCTTATCCACTTGTAAGATGGAGGTGTCTGTTGGTTGGCGATTAGGTAGCATATCCCTGTCAGTTGCGAAGCTTCCTTCTGAAGACACGTACTTGGGTTTTTGGAATGTGTTTTTGTGAATATATTTCTGCCCACGTGTAAACTTCTTCGAGTTTATAATCAATGCTATCCATTTGAACTTGTGAAGTTTTCTTTCATGGATATCCTCTACTCAAGAGTCCAGTTTAAGTGTTATATCGTCCAGGGTGATGTTCCATTGTTCATCCTCCATTCTCTTGCTTAATTCAGTTTTGATGGTATACATTTCTTCTTCTAAATCATTCAACAGGCTGGACAATTCTTCAATAATTAATAGAATCAAAACTAGAGAGCATTTATTCAAAATTGCAAACGAAAGTAAAAAAAAACGTTTGTTGAATTTAAATAACACATGTTTTAGAGCTATATGAAGCCCACAAGGGATTCTTTTGGCTTTATGATATTGGATGAGGGTTGTTGCATGTAACTGCTGGTTAATCTCTTTTCATGTTAAGCATTCAAGTTGCTTTAAGTGCTGAGTGATAGGTCCCACTTCCGTGCTAAAAGACTTAGGTTCTTGAATCAAAGAATACATTTCGAATGCTTCCTCTGTAGTGTAGGCCAATGTATCAGCTTTCTTTTCTGATAAATGTGCAATCTCGTCAAGAGACATTTTGCTGTGGATTCAGTTCCGACAATTTAAGACAGATAGTTGTTAACTGCAAAGCTTTTTCCAAAATTATACCAAACTTTAAACCAAATCAACCACTTTTTTGGGTGTGAAGTCCTGGTCGTGCTTGTTCCTGAACACAAAGTAAACTCAAAATAATTGCTGATAGCCTGCAGACTGACCAGTCCCACAACGAACTTCTAAGGCGAGCCCGCAGGCTTTTAGTCATTCAATCGATAAATAATTTTTATAAAACTACAAGAGATGTGTTAAAGCTCTTCAATTTCACTCCTTTTTCTTTTTTCCTCCCCCAAAGATGACCTTTTGTTTTGTTTGGTTAGCATGCATGGGTACTTTTTCAACCAGGGTCACTATATCATGATGTCAATGTATGATTCTAATAATTATTATACTGAGAAGCTGGGGAAGTGGCAGACTTTACCAGACAATAAGCACAAAGAGTCAAGTGCAAAGTTAAGCAAAAAGTGAAGTTCAAAGCCAAGCTTGAGTTTGAAGTGTGAACAAGAGGGAGCTAAAACTTTTGAAACTGGTGAAAATGGAGTGAGAAATTTTGAATTTCAGGTTAGTGAATCTTCTGATGAAGAACATAAAATTCTAAAGTTCCGTTTCAAATCAGGGATCAGAGTGAATGGCTGCTGCAATGTAAAAGCCAAAAGCACGAGTGGCAGCAAGAAGAAGTGGTCTCTAATCCAATCAAAGAGAAATTGCAGTTGAAAATGGAAGTTGCAAAGACCTCCAAAGGAAGAAATACGTTTGCAGTGAACCAAGGAAACAAAGCTGTTCAAAGATCAATGTCAAGTTAAAGTTTGAGTTCTATTGAGAATAAAGAGGCTCTGACAAAGTTGCTGAAAATACAGAAGTTGAAGATATTCCAGAAAGAGAACTTCTAAAAGAAAGCACTGTAAACCTGTTAAAAAAAACCTGAGAGACAGAGAGAGACTGAAACGAGTAGAAGTGAATCACCAGTGGCCAAAATATTAACAAGAAAGAGAGTGCCAAATACAAAGTATTCTTCACCTGGATTGGCATATCTAGCTACAGTAACTAGAGAAGAAGTAGCAGAAGAGTTGGAAAGTTTTGACCCAGTAGTAGATCATTGCAAGTACAAGTCTCAATCTGAGAATGAAACAGAAGAAGAACCACCTTGAACTAGTAAATAGACTGTTTAGATTGAAAGAGACTGATAAAATCGAAAAGAAAAGAAAAGAAAGAAAAGATTGTGTTGAACACACTGAGAAAATCACTGAATAAAGACTGATGAATGATTTATTTGAATTAATTCTTCAATTCCTTGAAACAAAGAAGATTATTTTAGATTTTTGGTTTGAGTGAATGAAGCAATGGTTGCAGTTAGGGTTATGTGTATGCAAAACAGGAGCAAGCTTACCATCTTGTATCCCACTTTTCTGCCTGTCTGTGCTACCTGCCCCATCACTGTGAGTTAAGTGGTTAATGGTTATTGATTGGATTACCCCACGGAAAGTGCCCAGCCTGGACAAGGAACCCAGGGGCCAATATAAAGCAGAGAAGGAGATCTGGGGCGCCTATTTACCTTGTTTTTTTAATAGTATCATAAATGGGTTACCCATGCCACAGTCGTCCGCCGGGGCTGAGATTATTCCAATCTACAAAAAGGGTTTAAGGACCCTTCCATCCTATTACAGACGTATAAGCCTCATTGACAGCCTCGCAGAAGCTTTTTAGTAGAATTCTACTTAGTCAACTGCAAGCTTGGATGGAAGATTCAGATGTGCTTACCCCCCGAAAAGCTGAGTTTAAAATAGGGACTAGTACCACTGTTCAAGTCCTCCAATTGCAGTCAGTACATTGGAAATATGATACAATGGGTAGTGGCTGTTATATGTAATTTTTGGTGACCTTCAGTCGGCACTTGATCTTGTCCCTAGGAAGACCCTGTGGGAAGTCTTGTCCAACATGGGTATCCCAAAATATATTTTTGATATCATCGAAAGGTTTCACATGAGCAATTACACCCCGATTAGGAGTGGAATTTCCAGGGAGCCGACAGGTCCCATTCCAGTGTCTCAGGGTGTGAGACAAGGGAGTGTTTTAGCTCCAATCTTATTCTTGCTTTTCATTAACGACTAGGGGGCATATGTATCAAATACAGTTATTGCAATTCTCAAATAGCTATTTTTAGAGAATTGCTATTTGAGAATCGCAAAACAGGATGTAATTAAAAAATAAATAAATAAATAAATAAATAAATAAAATAAAATCGCAAATATTTTGCCCTTCCTTGGCATTCCTATCGCAATTAAGGAATACCTTCCCATTCATTCCTATGGGCTATGAGGCCCATAAGAATTATTGGGAAGACATTCTCAATTTGCGATTCGCAATTAGAGAATCGCAAATTGAGAATGCAATTTCAATGGTGCCTGTTGAACCCCTGAAATATATATGTGTGCACATGTGGGCATGTATGTGCGCCACACGGCACTTTGAAAAATGCAAAAAAGTGCATTTTTCTATGAAATCGCAAATTACCACCAACTTGAAGTTGGTGGTAATTTGCGATTCCTTATGGCCAAATCGCACTTCTTCTGTGCTTCATACATTTAAGGAATCGCAATTTCCAATTCCTTAAATGCAATCGCAAAATAGAGAATCGCAAACTTTGCGATTCTCTAATTTGCAATGCCCTTTTGGGTTGATACATCTTAAAAGGCCTTTTCCCGTTCGCAAATGGGCCGAATCTGAGAATCGGCTCGTTTGCCAACGGGAAAAGGGCTTGATACATATGCCCCCAAGTGACCTAACTGTAGCAGTGTAAGCATTATGTCCCGAGCCTGGCTAGCAGGAAGGTCCTGGCACTCCTGTTTGTGGATGATGCTTTACTGATATCTCAGTCTCCCATGGGCATTCAAAACCTGCTCGATCAGTTTGGTGTCTTCTGCAGGCAGAGATCGCTGGAGATCAATCTTAACAAAAACAAGTATATGGTATGGTCCCTGCCACACCACTCGGTCACACCCAGTCTTTAATGGTGTTCTGTAGAAAGGGTCCATACTTTTGAATACCTGAGGGGTTACCCTCAATTGAGTCTTTTGGATGGTCTTCCCAGATCCAGAAGTTTAAACTTAGACTGGAGGACTATACAGGTGACATACAGAAGGCTGTCCAGGGCTCTAGCTTTCGCCCGGTAACCTCAGCATTACAAATCTACAACCTGCAAGCATTGGGGTGGGGAGAAGGTCGTTATACAGTGGGGACCTCTAGGGGCATGATAATGTAAATGGCATGGAGAAGGTGGAGGATAGTTTTTTACAACTCCTCACCAACCTGCCCGTTAGTACTCCACTTGTTCCCCTTCGGTTAGACGTGGGTATCCAACCTCTTGTAGATAGGGTAAGACTTAAAACTCTGGCGTAATGGAGCATGATCTGATCCTCCGCCGAATTAGCACCCTATAGGATGGGCTTAGACAATATCTTAAAGCACTGTGTGGTTACCAAGATTCCATGGTTGGGGTACATCAAATGTTGCTTAATCAAGATTGGCTGTGAGAACCTATGGGTACACCCAGAATTTGCATGTAGGGTGCCCAAGTCCATGCTAAAAGGGATGTATTGGAGACATGTTGATGAAGGGCTACAAAGGTTTAGGAGGGTGGGCAGCTTGACCTCAGCTTTTTTTTTTTTTTTTTTTTTTTTTAGAGTTCATGGATGCTCACTCACTGGAAAAATATAAAATTTCTCTTTGGGACGCTGCTGCTTTGCCCCTTTAACCCTCAGACTAAGGAATCTACAGAGCATATCTTGTTCTCCTTCTCTCAGTTTCATACCCACAGGCAGGTTTGGATTCTGCCTGTTGTGTTCCAACATAGGGATCAGGGACCCTAGATCCGTATTAAGAATACTAAGATCGAATACAGCCTACCCAATAGTTTTTGCCGTCTCCTGGTTTTTGCTACACATGTGGCGATGTAGACTGAAATGGTTGCTTCCCCACCAGCTGACTTAGTTGGGGGTTTGTATTTTTCCTTGTTAGTAAAATATGCAATTGGTTGATCCTGTATGAAAGACAAGCTGTTTTTACTAAGGATTTGGATTATCAGGAATTTCTATGTTTCTTATGTATTTTACCTCTTGTTATACTATGATTGATTGATGCTCACTTGCAGCTATTGTAGAAATTACATGCTTTTTTAGTAGGAATCGCATTATTAGTAACTTGGATGTTTTTATTTGTCTTATTTATTTTCCTGCGTTAGTATGATTGATTGTTGCCTATATGCTGCTATTTCCATGTTACCCTTCTGGACTTTTATTTATGTATTGATATGCTTTTAATGTTATATTTATGCATTATGATTTTCGCTTTTATGGCCTGCTGAAATAAAGATATTGATTGATTGATATTCTTTTGGCAAAGAAAGAAGGAGTCTGCAAGATAATTTAGGCAAAGAGTTGCTACACTTATGTGCCTGATAATAGTAGAATTTTAGAATGTTATAATACTAATTTGACTAATATCTTGCATATAATTAGATCTTTTGAAGCTCCTGGGTTTTTGGAAAGTGTGGGTTTTTGGAAAGTGTAGGTTTCTGGTTAAGTAACCGAGGAAAGGCTTTAAGTAAGGTTGGTGAGTATGTGGGTAATGTGGGTAGAAATACTTTGAAATTAATTCTAACCCCTGAAGTACTAATAACGGTTTGTGCAAAATGTTTTGTTTCTTTTGCTTACATTTTCTGAATGTATAATTGGAAGATGTAAAGGGAATAGGCTGAAGACAAAGAAAAGGACCACTGAGATGTAATTTAGATCTAAGGACTTGGGGGCATATTGGTGGTTGCATCAAGATAGTGACCGGGACGAACACGCTGTGAGGAGAACTGCACTCTCCGCCCGACACCATCCTAAAACGCAGCATTCCCCCTGACAGACTGGGGACCTTCTTTACTTTGTTGGGACCTGCTGGGCCGGGTGTGGTGCCTAAGCCTATGCCTGCTGCGTCAATGTCTTTCTCTCACTGTCCCAGCCCACGAGGATCAGACACAGCTGCATCCTGGTGCACATCGCCCAGCCCGATAGTCACTTTGAACAGCGATCTGCACCACGGAGACCTGCATCGGCGTGGGAGACAGTAAAACGAGCCGGCAGCTTGGGAAGTCCTCCTCTCACAACAGAGTTGCAGAGAGGAGCCAGAGTGCGCATCCCCACATTGACCAAGGTCCTTCTCGAGATCTCTTCCCCACTTTCACAGGTGAAGTGGTATTGGAGGGGAAGCATAGCACAGAGTCACCACAGGGCCTGGCCACCTTTGGGGGGGAGCTCCGGAGTACCCCTCTACTTGATTTGGGGAGACCGAATAGGAGAGAGGACTCCCTGCCTCACAGCAATAATCTGTTTCAACACGACAGCTTGCTTTTTCAGTAGATCACTCTCTTCCTTAGCCTAAGGTTGCCCCAGCCAGCCACTTAGGCTGCGGTTGTATTACAGGCTCTTGAAGGGGCGTGTGAATGACTTCGGGATTGCTTCCATTGCCCATATTTGTGTCCTGACCTCGCTGGGGTGGGACTTTGTCCCCCAGTTGCACTAAGACTGGGAATGTCTGCTGAGTGCGCTAATTCATTGCGGCGTAGGACGCTTCCATTGCTCCCATTTGTGTACTATCCTTGCTGACTTCATTGAGGTGGGACATGGTGCTCCAGTTGCTCTAGGGATTGCTAAACCACATTGAGGCACAGTTGCTCTAACTTCCTTGTTCTACGATTGCTTTCTATCCGCCAGGGAATCATTACCTTTGCAAGTGCTGTAGTGCTAGAGGCACTCCTAAGTATTGAAACCGCGTGATTACTTTTGACTGCCATTATTTTAATAGACTTTTGGTGTTTTAACTTACCCTAACCTGAATGTACATCATTTTTTACTGCATGTGCACGTTTCCTTTAAGATTTCTTTTGTGTAATCTTTTTGTTTTAAAGTGGGAGAGTAGAACATCCTTGCCAGGAACAGAATATGTGGGGGGAAAGAGAGAGGGAGAGCAGGAGAGAGGAAGAGAGAGAGAGATGTGAAATGTACTTCTTGGTCTCAAAGTGCAGTGTTATAACCAGTGGTGCTCAAATGTACATTACGTTGTACATTGGGAGATGAAGTGTGCAGAGCTATGGGCAGTGGTGCACAAATGAAAGATCAGAAGATCAAAAACTGACTTCTTCAGGAATCAACTAGACCAGGGGTCTCCAACCAGTAGCTCGGGAGCTACTGGTAGCTCTCCAGCACCCTTGAAGTAGCCCTCAGAGGTAAAGCCAAGACCAGTATCTCAATTAGAGAGTCTGTGCAGATTAATAAAGGCGGGACTTCTCATCTCACAACTCTTAGTGTGGCAACCAGCCAAATCAATGGCATGGACTCATGGTAACACTCAATTACACATTGTTTAAGCCTACATGGTCTACAAATGACCATCTATCTCCACTCTCAATATAATAGAGTCACAAGGAGGTTGGCCATGTTGTAGGCCCTGCCCTATCAGTCACACCATGTGTATAGTGGGCCATGAAAGAAGAGATGCAGCAGTAGACTGAGCAATACCAGTGCTGCTGCTCCCACCCACAAAAGGTGGGACCGCAGAAGCCAGAGTGAAAATGGACATTGTATTCTTTTCTAATAAACAGTGTTACTCTCTGGAAACTATGCGTGGTGTTAAAGACCACTAAAAGGATATGCTAGCTCCCATCATATGGTATTTATCTCTGACACAATTGTGTCCATTCATTGCCTAGAGATAGCAATGCCAAATTAATGACTATTTTATACATATTTTGGACATCCTTGATATACTTTGTGCCATAGAAATACTTAGAGCATGACTGGCCTACTTTCAGCCATTCCTGACATAATATAATGGTGGTCACCACTTACATTACATAATAATGGCAGTGACTGCTACATAGTGGACATGCTGGCCATGATGGTGTTTAACCTTGGTACAATGGTTCTCTTGATATATCTGTGGGCATTATTAGCATGGGGCAAACATATTTGGTGTTATGGTAAGCATTCATGACCAATGATGACAATACCTGGGTATTTGAAACTGAATAGGTCCACGTCAGTCAAAAAATATTTTCTTCAGAAAAGGGCTTTCGTCTTTAAAATGGAGCTTGTTTGCTCAAGTGGAAAGTGGTATTTGATTTAATAAAATGTGTACTTTCAAAAACTGGCATGCTGATGAAGATGAAAGGTTGCAGTTCCAAAATACATTTAAAGTTGATAGCTGTGTGATAACTGAAGCTGAGTTGGGGAGACTTATTGCTGTGGTTATGTCCTTTGTGCCACAGAGCAGGCAATGCTTTGGCTGTTATTTCATTAGTCAAGTGGAGGCATTTAATATTTATAAGCTTTTTCCTGGCATTACAGCTTGGAACCTCACCTGAAATGCTTGGATGGCCGCTACTGATAATCCTGCTCAGTGTGGTCATATTGTCAATTTAATATAAGTGGTCACTACTTTAGAGTGATAACATTTGCTAGTAGCTCGGGTGGACTTTCCTTGAGCATTAGTAGATCTCACTACAGAAAAGGTTGGAGACCCCTGAACTAGACCAAGCCAAGAACCATCCCAAAAAACGATTCGATCTAATCAAAGCCAAAACCAAGAGTGCACCCATCCAACCCAAGGCTATCCCTGACACTCGCCCCAATTGTGAGGAATTTGCCTCCTTTTTCACTACAAAATCAGAATCCATTAAAACCGACCTACGCAACAATCTATTGTCTTAACGACATGCAAAAGAACTCCACATTGCCCCCGATAGGTATCCCAGTCAAATGGTCCACAAAATTCAACCTTAAAAACAAAGTAACTTGGTCCTACTGCAACACCTACAATGAAGACACTATACTAAAGACGCTAACCGCCCTAAATCCCTCCAACCACTTCACAGACCCGCTTCCTGCCAACTACTTAAAAGACTTCATTCCACTGTTATTACCTCTCTGGACCAAGATCATAAATACCTCCCTACTTCAAGGAACCATCCGTGAAAGCCTGAAAACAGGGCAGGTATCCCCTAACCTAAAGACACCAACAGCTGACCCATCTGAACTAAATAATTATCGCCCGATATCCAACATCCCCACTCTAGCCAAACTCTTGGAAAAATGTGTCCACACCCAGCTTATCAACCACATCAAACGATTCAACCTGCTTAACCAATTCCAATCAGGTTTCCGAGCAGGTCACAGAAATGAATCAGCCATGACCCACAATAGATGACGCTTTAAAAATCCTTGACCAAAACAAAGCCTGTTTACTAATCTTACTCGACTTGTCATCGGCATTTGACACCGTCAAACACGACAACTTGCTAGAACTGCTGAAACACAGAATGGGAATATCTGGATCTGTACTGACCTGATTTACTTCTTTTCACCAAAATAGATCTCAAAGATACAAGGTCAATCAATCCTTATCCAACCCCGTACCAGTCACTTTAGGAGTACCACAAGGCTCTTCCCTTTCACCCACAATTTTCAACCTTTTCATGGAACCACTCACTGAACTTCTCAGTCTCTCAGAGATCCATTTCCATATGTGTGCAGACGACACCCAACTCTACATCAAGATCCATTCACTTGAGGACATCAAAACTCTCAATACAACTCTACAAAAAACTCAAACATGGTTGGCCGAAAACCATTTGAAACTAAACTCCCTCAAAACAGAGTCCCTCCTAATCGCCCCCACCCCCCCAAATCATACACCATCCTGGAATGGCTGAAGCACCTAACAGCACTCAAAGGGCAATCTCTCATTGTTGAATCAGCGAAATTGTTAGGTGTAACACTGGACAGTAATTTAAAGATGCAGAAGCATATCAGTGCCACCACAAAAGGAGCAAATTTCCATATAAACACCCTGCGAAAACTGAAACCCTTCCTGCAACAAACAATTTCAAACATGTAGTTCTAGCCCTTGTAATCCCAAGAGTGGAATATGGGGCTGTAACCCTAGGCGGCCTCCCCATGTCGACAGCAGCCCCCCTACGAGCCGCTATCAATTCAGCTGCGAGACTCATCACAGGTTCAAAAAGAACCTCTCACATCTCTCCTGACCTTAGAGCCCTCAATCGGCTCCCGTTTGAAGCTAGAATTCATCTGAAAATCGCATGTATGACTCACAAGGCCTTACACTACAATTCTCCGAGCTATCTAGCTCAGAAACCGGTACTTTCTGCTGGGAATAGAGCCTCCAGAAGCTCAAAGAATCTTCTACTGAAACCACAACGTTCTGCCAAGAAAAAAAACTTATAACCGAACCTTCTCTGGAATGGCTCCCAGGATCTGGAATGCTTTGCCTACAGAAACTAGACTGTACCCCTCCACTGCCGCCTTCAAAATAGAAGTGAAAGCAATTCTCATGGCTAAATTCACGTGAATAAGTTATTGATTATTGAATTATAATTATTAGTCTGTATTATTGAGCACTGTGTTGTAATTACTAGTTGTACTTTTGAGCAACTTATATCTAAATCACCTCTAATTGTATGTTCTTATGCTTATACTTGTTTCTAATATATGACATGGAAAGCGCTCCGATACCCGCAAGGATCATGTTCGCGCTATATAAAACCTTCAAGATAAAATAAAATAAATAAATGTGGATTGTGTTGTACATTGAGAAGTATTGTGAAGTTCTTACTATTGGCTTTGACATGCCCTGATGCCATCTTGAATTCTGTCAGGCAGTTTGAGCTTTTCGCGCACACAGACAGGCCGCCAGATTACTCAAGTTGTTTAGGCTATTCACATTCAAGGTTGTTTTGTTTTCTGTGTTTTTGAAGATTGTTGAATGTACTGCCGGAGACTTTCGTAAGCTTCATTAAGATAAAGGCTGGAACATGTGAAAGTGCAGAAGGAACGTGAGAACTCTTTTGCCTTTGGAATGCTTGCATGGAAAGTGGCCAATTCTAGTAAGTTTCCTTGGCACAGAGGAGGGCCTCTCTGAACCTTCTAGTGTGTTTTGAGATTTAAAGCTGGGGTTTGTTGACTTGGAAACTGGGATTTGGGCCTGATTGGCGGATGCAGGAATCTGGTTGTGGAGTCTCTTGACCCCGGCTGTGAATCCTCCAGTCTGGAGTGGGCCGAGATGAGGTTTGCACAAGGTGATGTGTTTTATTTTTGATTATTGCCATTGTGATATGTGAGTGTCTGTGTGCACATTCAAGTCTCCAGTGGCTATAATCATCATTGTGATGTGTGAGTGTCTGTGTGCACATTCAAGTCTCCAGTGGCTATAATCATCATTGTGACGTGTGAGTGTCTGTGTGCACATTCAAGTCTCCAGTGGCTATAATCGTCATTGTAATGTGTGAGTGTCTGTATGCACATTCAAGTCTCCAGTGGCTATATCATCATTGTGATGTGCGAGTGTCTGTGTGCACATTCAAGTCTCCAGTGGCTATAATCGTCATTTATTTATTTATTTTTATTTATTTGTGTATTTTGTAAAGCGCACAGCTGCCCCAACGGGGCGTCCCGGCGCTGAGAACTCTGGAAACAGAGAGCATAGGATCAGAAAGCCTGTTTAAGAAGAGAAGAGATGGGTCTTCAGGGATTTACGGAATGCTGATTCTGATTGGCAGGTGCGTAAGGCTAGCGGGAGCTTGTTCCAACGCTGAGTGGCACAGACCTCAAAGGTTTTTCCACCTGCACGAGATCGTTTAAATCGTGGAGTTTCCAGGAAAAATAGGGAATTGGAGCGTAATGTCCTGGAGTTGAATACGGTCGCAAGGTGTTTTTCAAATGGGCCGACCCATTGCCTTTTGACGCTCGGAAGGCCAGCGTCATGGCTTTGAAAACGCATCTTTTAGCAATGGGTAGCCAGTGCAGTTTACGAAGGTGTGGAGAAATATGATGTCTAGCAGGGATTCTCGCCCCAAGCCGGGCGGCGGCGTTTTGGACCGTCTGAAGTTTATGACAAAGGCCTGCTGTGATACCAAGGTAGAGGGCATTGGCATAGTCAAGATGGGATGTTATCAATGCCTGGATCACAGTCTTACGGCAGTCTGCCGGCAAGTAATTAATAAGCCGTTTAATAGTCCTGATCTTTGCGAAGCAGGAGGCTGCTACTGTTTGTACCTGAGTGTTGAAACTGAGGTGGTTATCCCAACGTACTCCTAGGTTTCTCACCGAGTATTTGGGGGTGGGGACTTGGCTCAGATCTTCTGGCCACCACAGGCTAGAATCCAGAGGGGATGGTGAGTTGAAAAACAAGATCTCCGTTTTTCCTGCATTAAGTCGGAGGGAGTTGGCATCCATCCAACTAGAAATGTCCCTAAGGCAGGATTTCAGCGGATCAAAGGCTGAAACGGAGGGGGTATCGAAGGTGAAGAGTAACTGAATGTCGTCAGCATAGGAGGTGGTTTTAATCCCAGTCTGGGCGATCAGCTTGGCCAAGGGGGTGAAATAAACATTAAATAGGAGCGGGCTCAGGGAAGAACCCTGTGGGACTCCCCATTTGAGTGGTCTGGCGGGGGAAGTGTAGGGAGGGGTGAAAACCTGCTGTGTGCGGTCCGAGAGATAAGATGAGAACCATTTCAACACAGCGCCGCCCAAACCTAAGTCCTCAACCCTTCTCAGCAAGATCTTATGAGAGACGGTGTCGAATGCCGCTGAGAGATCCAGCAGCACTAATATCGCCTGTGGTGGTGAGCGTCCCCCGGACCCTCTCGACATCGGTGGCGACCGACCCAACATGGCCGCCGTCAGCACTCCCGGAAGTGGAGGTGACGGACTAGTTGTTTCCCCGGAAGAGACGGGTGTTTCCGCCTCAAGAGACTGGACGGATGCAGCGAGAGGCTGTCCATCGGCGAGACCGAACGAGAAGAAAGAAGAGTGGAGAGCGAACGAGAAGGAAGAAGAGTGGAGAGCGAACGAGAAGGAAGAAGAGTGGAGGGCGAACGACGGGGAGGAGGACCAGGTTGATAACAGCTCAAGGAGCACTGCGCCCGAGACCGTTGATCTCCCCGACAACAAGGAGACTGGGTCTCCCATCACCACGGCCCCGGGGGAGGGTCGTGGCTGCAGGCAAGTGCAGGGCGGGTATTGGGGAGTCTTTCGTGGGCTGCGGGGACGCATGAGGGGCATCCACAAACAGTCACCTGACCTTCCTGTCCCCTAGGCACTTTATCACGGGCGATAGGTCCCAGGTGACGGCCGGCACTACCCCGGGTCCCTTCCCTCCCCTTGAAAACCCCCCCCTGCCGTGTTGTGCTGTCGGCTAAAGCCTGGTTTTCTTTTGTTTCTATTTTTGGTTTCCCATACGTGCCTGAGCCCTACGAACCCGGAGAAGAACCCGGAGGCCTAGAGGAGCCCTGAGTGGGAGGAACCCGCAATAACACGCCTAGAAACACTCCTTTCTACTCTGTCTGTAGACGACACAGTGATTCTGACCTTAATAAATGAAAATTCGACCTAGAAAACTGTGTGGATAGTGTGTGAACTAACGGGAGGGGACACCCAGCCTAAGGGGAATACCACACGTGGTGTCAGAAGTGGGATACTTCTGTCTGGGACCAGATAGAAACCCACCATGGAGACAATCGTCACCCAGTTGGCAGAAGGGCAATGCCACCTGCAGCTGGTGTTTGAAGAACAAACCAAACTAGCCCAGCGGGATAGGGAGGCTCTGCATACCGCCGTAAAGGAGCAAGCAACCCTCCTGACAGCCAACCAACAAGTACAAGACACAGCGATCCAACGCCTTACAGACACTATAGCCAGCGCCAGGGTACACCCGAACGTTCCGGGCTCAGTGCTACAGAAATTCCAGCCCGGGGATGACCCTGATTATTTTTTTGTGAACTTTGAGAGAGTGGCTTCTACGGCCGCATGGCCACCAGAACGATGGGGACAATACATAGCACCTCTCTTGTCGGGAGAGTTACAGGCTGCGTATCAAGCCGCCAACCCAGCCGGGGTCACCAACTATACTGACGTTAAAAGGGCCATCCTGGAAAGGCTGGGGTGTGACCAGGAATATTACAGGTCTCGATTCAGGAAAGAAAAATGGTCCGCAGGTGACAACCCCAGGGCCCTATATTACCGTATACGTGATCTAGGAAGTCGGTGGTTGCAACCCTCCACCTCCTCCGTTGACGACCTCACCGAGAAGGTGTATCTAGAACAGTACCTTGAGGCGTTACCCTATACCACCAGAGCATGGGTCAAACAACACCCCAACCTCACAGTCACGATAGCAGTGGACCTCGCATGTGCATACCACCGTTCCCCTGACTTCAAAGCACCTCTGAACCGAACCCACATAGGTCCCCAAAAACCTCCAATTAAACCCATCATACCCCACGGAGAACAGAGGGGGCAAGTGCTCCCTCGGGCTCCGATCAGAGCTGCTCCCTCCGGACAAATCCCGTCGGGACCCCAGTGCTTCCACTGTGCTGAGTGGGGTCACATTGCCCGACACTGTCCTTCCCGTCCTTCCCAACAAGAGCCCATGGAGGTAGGGTATACTAGAGGACGTATACTGGTCACAGGAACAGCCCCTGACCGGTATAGGAAAAGAATACACATAAACGGTAAACCCGTTTTCGCCTTTTTGGACACTGGGTGTCACCACACAGTTGTAGATAAATCCCTGGTACGCGAATCCCAATATTTAGGCAACGACTGTATACAGGTCACTTGTGTTCACGGGGAAAAGAAATTGTATCCCTTAGCGGAGGTTCTCCTCGATATTGCAGGAGAATCCCTTTTACGGAGGGTGGGGGTAGTATCAGCCCTTCCTGAAGCGGTCCTGCTAGGAACAGACCTCCCCAGATTCCATGACTATCTGCAGACATCCACCAGTTCGTCAAACCCAATAACCTGGTTGTATGATGCCCCTTTTTATGACGAAGAGTTACAGGGAGGTACCCCCAAAACCCCTAAAACACGAAGGGAAAAAAGGGAAGACCAACTCAGGTATCTTTCTACCAGAGCTGTCTCAGTCTCCCCTGTTTTTGCCTCCTTAGCCGAAGTCCCAAGAACAGGACGGAGCTTCAGAGCGGCCCAGAAAGATGATACCACCTTACAGCACGCGTGGGAACAGGTCCAGGAAGAACAACCAAACCAGGTAGGACCCTTCTTTTGTATACAAAGGGGGTTACTGTACAGGATCACTCGGGAGGGGGATAAACGAAAGGAACAGTTGTTCGTACCACACCCCTTCAGAGAACAGGTATTGGCCCTAGCCGACAGCCAAACAGGGGGTGGGCACTATGGCAAGGAAAATACCCTGAAGTACCTTCTGCCCAAGTTTTATTGGCCGGGGGTATACCAAAAAGTCGCCCGATACTGTGCGGCTTATCCTCGCTGTCAATTGGTTAACGTCCCTGCTATACCTAAAGCCCCACTACAACCCCTGCCCATCATAGATGTACCGTTTAAAAGGGTGGGAATGGATCTGGCAGGACCCCTGATCACATCAGCTAGGGGACACCAGTACATATTGGTCTTGGTTGATTACGCCACAAGATATCCCGAAGCCATACCCCTGTCTTCCATAACAACCACAGCGGTTGCCCATGCTATGGTCTCATTCTTTTCCCGTGTGGGGTTCCCCCTTGAACTGTTAACCGATCAAGGAACCCCGTTTGTCTCCCGCCTGATGAAGCAGATATGTGACATTCTGAAGGTGAAACAAATACGTACCTCAGTGTACCATCCGCAAACGGATGGACTGGTGGAACGCTATAATAGAACGATAAAAACCATCCTGAGGAAAAGCATAGACAAAGCCGGAAGAGACTGGGACAGGCAACTACCTCTCGTATTATTTGCTATTCGGACACATACACAAAAATCCACAGGGTTCTCACCTTTCGAACTGTTGTTCGGAAGAAGTCCACGTACTCTACTGGATATGGCAGTGGAACAATGGACTGAGGACGAGGACGAAGGAAAACCCCTTCTCCAATACTCGGCCTCACTAAAAGACACCTTATCGTCACTGTGGGAGGACGTTCACTCCAACATGGAGAGTGCACAATCCCGGCAGAGAAAGCAATACAACCAACGGGTACGTCTTCGGGAATTCTCTCCTGGTGATCAGGTACTCATCCTCCTACCCACCACAGAGAAAAAACTCTTAGCCACCTGGCAAGGGCCCTACAAAGTGATCAATAAGGTGACCCCTGTCACATACCGAGTGGATGTCCCACACAAAAAGAATATAGGTCAAATTTACCACGTAAACCTCCTGAAGGCCTGGGAGGAAAACCCAGCCCCCTCCTCAGGTACGGAAGCAACCGTCCACTACATAACGGAAAACAGACCACTAGAAGTACTCCTCCCACCCCGAGTCCCGAATGACGAACCAGCCCTACAGCTGGGACCCCAACTGACCGAGATCCAAAGAAACCAAATGCTCACTCTCTGTGCAAAGTACTCCTCTGTCCTATCAGGGATCCCAGGGAGAACCACTCTAGTGGAACACGACATTATTACCAACACAAACCAGCCCGTGAAACTAAGGCCCTATCGCATCCCCGAGGCCAGGAGGCAAGCCGTAGACCAGGAAGTGCAAGATATGTTGAAGGCAGACATAATTGAACCCTCTACAAGTGCTTGGTCGTCTCCCGTGGTCCTTGTCCCAAAACCAGATGGCAGCATTCGTTTTTGCATTGACTTCCGCCAAGTGAACGCAGTATCCAAATTCGATGCTTATCCCATGCCAAGGGTGGACGAGTTGATCGAGCGATTAGGTGAGGCCAAAGTCATGACCACCATCGACCTCACGAAAGGTTACTGGCAAATCCCTCTCTCCCCAACAGCCAAAGAGAAAACGGCTTTCTCAACACCCTCTGGGTTATTCCACTTCAAAGTGCTGCCCTTTGGACTACATGGGGCTCCCGCTACCTTTCAGCGGTTGATGGATACCCTCTTAACCCAACACCGACACTATGCGGTTGCCTATCTGGACGACATAGTCGTGCATAGTCCCGACTGGCATACCCATCTCACCCATCTTGAGGCTATCCTACAGACCCTAGAAAAGGCCGGTTTGACACTCAACCCTAAAAAGACTACGTTTGGTACCAACCATATTGAGTATCTGGGGTATGATATCAGTGACGGTTGCATAAGACCCCAAATCAACAAAATAAAGGCTATCACAAACATACCCCGACCCGTGGATAGAAAAGAAATACGCTCCTTCCTTGGACTAGTAGGGTACTATCGAAGGTTCATTCCCCGGTTCTCGGAACTCGCTAGCCCCCTTTCCGACCTCCTCACAAAAACATACAGTGGAAAACGCATACCTTGGTCCACGCCTCAAGAAGAGAGCTTTCAGCAGCTAAAAACGGCTCTTTGTTCAGCCCCCGTCCTGATGTGTCCGGACTTCCAGAAAACCTTTGTACTCCAAACCGACGCCTCAGGGAGAGGACTAGGAGCAGTGTTGTCTCAACCGGATAACTCCAGTGATCTACATCCCATTCTCTACCTTAGTAGAAAGCTATATCCCCGGAAAGTCAAGTATGCCACAATCGAAAAAGAGTGCCTTGCTCTTAAATGGGCAATGGAGGCCCTACAGTATTACCTCCTGGGACGCCCCTTCTTGTTACTTACTGACCATGCTCCTCTCACCTGGCTGTCTCTCCACAAGGACTCCAATCCCAAAGTCTTACGATGGTTTCTTTCCTTGCAGCCTTTTTCATTTGAAACCCTTCACATGCCGGGTAAACTCCAAACGAATGTGGACTATCTTTCCCGAGTTCCGATGCTAGAATGGCCCGAACGTCCATTCCCGGGGGAAAGGCAGTGTGGTGGTGAGCGTCCCCCGGACCCTCTCGACATCGGTGGCGACCGACCCAACATGGCCGCCGTCAGCACTCCCGGAAGTGGAGGTGACGGACTAGTTGTTTCCCCGGAAGAGACGGATGTTTCCGCCTCAAGAGACTGGACGGATGCAGCCAGAGGCTGTCCATCGGCGAGACCGAACGAGAAGGAAGAAGAGTGGAGAGCGAACGAGAAGGAAGAAGAGTGGAGAGCGAACGAGAAGGAAGCAGAGTGGAGAGCGAACGAGAAGGAAGAAGAGTGGAGAGCGAACGAGAAGGAAGAAGAGTGGAGAGCGAACGAGAAGGAAGAAGAGTGGAGAGCGAACGAGAAGGAAGAAGAGTGGAGAGCGAACGAGAAGGAAGAAGAGTGGAGAGCGAACGACGCGGAGGAGGACCAGGTTGATAACAGCTCAAGGAGCACTGCGCCCGAGACCGTTGATCTCCCCGACAACAAGGAGACTGGGTCTCCCATCACCACGGCTCCGGGGGAGGGTCGTGGCTGCAGGCAAGTGCAGGGCGGGTATTGGGGAGTCTTTCGTGGGCTGTGGGGACGCATGAGGGGCATCCACAAACAGTCACCTGACCTTCCTGTCCCCTAGGCACTTTATCACGGGCGATAGGTCCCAGGTGACGGCCGGCACTACCCCGGGTCCCTTCCCTCCCCTTGAAAACCCCCCCTGCCGTGTTGTGCTGTCGGCTAAAGCCTGGTTTTCTTTTGTTTCTATTTTTGGTTTCCCATACGTGCCTGAGCCCTACGAACCCGGAGAAGAACCCGGAGGCCTAGAGGAGCCCTGAGTGGGAGGAACCCGCAATAACACGCCTAGAAACACTCCTTTCTACTCTGTCTGTAGACGACACAGTGATTCTGACCTTAATAAATGAAAATTCGACCTAGAAAACTGTGTGGATAGTGTGTGAACTAACGGGAGGGGACACCCAGCCTAAGGGGAATACCACACCGCCCTCGACCCCCGGTCAAGCGTCCACCTCACCGAGTCAGCCATTTCAATAAGGGCTGACTCCGTGCTGTGGCCCGACCTGAAGCCGTGCTGGGAGTCATGGAGAAGCCCATTGGATTCGATGTAATTCGCCAACTGAGAGTGTACCAGCTTTTCCAGGATCTTAGCTGGGGCAGGCAGGAGAGAAATAGGCCTATAGTTGCTGGGGTGGTCCGGATCCAGATTGGGCTTCTTAAGGATGGGGACCAGAGAAGCATGTTTCCATTTAGCAGGGAAACTTCCCGTTCTGAGGGAGTCATTCCAAATGTGGTTCAGGTAGGGATTAAGTAGGGGTGCTAGTTTTTTATATTGCTTGGCTGGCCAAGGGTCATTTGGAGAGCCTGATTTGCATTTAAGTAGTTCGGCCATGGAGTCGGCTTCTGAGACGGCTGCAAATTCGAATAGGGTGGACAGCGGTGGCGAGAGAATAGTGGGTTCCTCTTACCCCACCCCCGTCCTTCTGTGTTGGGGGTGGGGTAGGAGGAATAGATAGTCTCGATTTTGTCCTCGAAAAATTGTGAGAGTTTATCGCATAGCGACTGTGAGGCGGGCTGAGTTCGAGTCAACGCGTTGGGGTCTGTGAAGGATCTAACTATATTGAAAATCTCCCTGACGCCATTGCTGGCGAGTTTGATTCTAGAGGCCAGAAAATCCCGTTTGTGCTCCTCGATCATTCTCCGCTATTCTTTGAGGGCTGTTTTGTAGGTGATTTTACTATCCGGGGAATAATTCTGTCTCCAGAGGCGTTCAAGAGATTTACAGGAGGCCTTTTTCTGCCGGAGCTCGTCAGAGTACCAAGGTGCTGAAGGTACAGCCCTGTGGGTTTTGATGGGTTTAAGAGGGGCCAAAGCATCTAAGGCCTGACCGATCCATGCGTCCAAGTGGTCAATCTGTAGGTCAGGATCAGAAGACAGGCAAGGTTGGGTATTTTTTAGGTATTCCAGGAGCGTTTCAGGGGTGATGCGACTCCAGTTTCTGCCTGATGATTTGGGGGTGATAACGGGTCTAATGTGGCAGGGAATGCCAATCTCAAACGGGATGAGGAAATGGTCGACCAAATAACCGGGGTAGGGGGAGTCGCCCGAATAGATGGTAAGTTGGAACAGACAGATCCAGTGTGTGACCCGCTTTATGCGTGGGTAGGGTTATTATTTGGACTAGGTTGCAGGCCGCTAGCGTAGAGATGAAGTAGTTGCTGTGCGAACAGGAATCGTTGTTAACATGGAGGTTGAAGTCTCCTAAAGCGGTGAAGTTAGCGTAACGTGTGCTAAGCTGAATAACATAATCCGCCAGAGCCGGTAAGTGAGAAGTATTGGAATGAGGGGGGCGGTAGATAAGAATTCCCGAGCAAGAGGAGGACGGGGAGATTTGAACACTGAAAGGCAGGCCTTCTATACATTCAATTTGGTCAAATGGAGGGAGGGTAACCGTCCATTTGGAATTGTGGATTAAGGCGACACCACCTCCCGGTTTGCCATTGGGTCTGTTGGCACAGATAATACTGTAACCCTCCGGTGAGGCAAGGGTGATAGCGGGGTTCGTGGTGTCGTTCAGCCACGTTTCAGTTAGGAAGAGCAGATCCCAGTTGTTGTCCCGAAGGGACTGCCAGATGTCAATGGCATGTTTGCTCAGTGATCTACAGTTGATCAGCGCAGCTCTGAGGGTCAGGGAGGACTGAGCTCCGCGGGTGGAGGCAGGGTTCAGAGCGTACGCCGTACTGATAGTGTGATCTGAAGCAGGAAGGGAGAAATTGCAGACTGTGCAGGCATAGACCTGGCTCCGAGCGTCAGAGGTGGGACAAGGGCAGGTCACGCAAAGGGGGGGGTCTCAAAGACATCAACTCAGTCCGAGTGTATGTCGCGGTGTTATGGCTAGTGGGTCGGGGAGGGGGACCGGCCCTGGTCGCGTCCTGATCGCGGACGAGCGCAGACGAGCTTGCCTTAAGCGCGCCTTCGGCGCGCAATCGTCGCGCCCGCTGCGCTCGTCCTCTGCGCTTCCGGTACATGCACATTTTTATGGAGATGTGACGGGGGGAGGGGGTGTGGCCTCGGAGTGGGCGTGTCCCAGTCAGGGCGTGGGGAATGGCAGTTGAGGAAGATCGGCGATTTCGCCCTTACCAGCGCTCGTTTTGCTGCGTGAAGGGGTGCCTGCACACTGCAATCGTGTGTCAGGAGGGGTGAGTGAGTTTTAAAAATGCTAAGTTTTACAGTTTTAAAAACAGACAAGTGCTCGATCTGTCTAGCTACTCCCGGCTGTGCCTCAGGAGGTTTCAAGAGTTATCATTGTAATGTGTGAGTGTCTGTATGCACATTCAAGTCTCCAGTGGCTATAATCGTCATTGTGATGTGTGAGTGTCTGTGCGCACATCCATGTCTTCAGTGGTTGTAATAATCTGATGTATTTAGTGTATATATCCTTCTGATCTCTTGCAGGACGTCCAGTATTATCTGCTTGAGATATATATCATATTATTACCTACTTCATTTCATATTATTATCCATGCATTACTTATAAGTGTGATATTATTACATATACATTATATACACATATATATATATATATATATATATATATTATCTACTGGCGGGCGCCAGTAGATAGTTATAGTTAGGACCGTGTTTTCCATAGGAAATCTGAAAATTCTATTTTTAATAACTTTGGCGCCGGTTGACGAATCCTCGCGAAATTTTCAAAACAAATGGGGCGCTCCGCTCAGCTCCTACCCTGAAAGTCTCGGGGTGATTCGTCAAGAGGGGGCCGAGAAAAAAGGGGGGTCCCAAAACGCATTTTCCCCATGCATTTTTCCATAGGACCTTTAGTCGAAGGTACAGCCCGAACGGCTGAACAGAATTACTTGAAATTTGGCAGAAAGGTAGTCCTCAGGTCAGGGAAGTGCCTTTTGCAGGTCTGGTGTCAATCTGTTCAATATTTCCTGAGAAAATAGCATTTAAAAGCATGTAAATATCTATAGGCGCGCACCGTGCGCACACCGTGCGCGCACCTGCGCGCACGTTACCATGCGCGAGCGAAATTCTGATTGGTTGTTAGATGTCGGTAAACATTCGAATCGGTCGAAATCAGGAAGTGTCGGCCGCCATTTTGTCTCTCGCACTGAAAAGGAAAGGGGGAAAAAAGGTGGAAAACGTGAAAAGGGGGCACGGAAGAGAGGTCCTGACCCCCTAGCCTTTGTCAGGGGGTCACAGAAGGACCCCCAAGGGGAAAAAAACCATTTTATTATTTATTTTTTTTAAATCGCGAGGTGCGTGCACGGTGCGCCCAGAGCTCCGCGCGCCCAACGCGCGCGCACGGTGCAACCTTGAAAAAAAAAAAAAAATTATAAATACATAACTTAGCATTTAAAAAACCGTACAAATTCACTTAAAAAACCATAGGTTTCACACAGGTTATAGTTAGGTGGATATTTCACTCGTAAAAAACCAATGAATTTCCCCCGTTATAGTTAGTTCAGATAACTATAACTCGCGCGACCGCCACTCTATCACAAGGATGATGTCATGAGTGATGCCACTGACCATGTCATGAGTGATGTAATATGTGACGTCATGAGCAGTGGATTGCGGGCGCGCGAGTTATAGTTATCTGAACTAACTATAACGGGGGAATTTCATTGTTTTTTTACGAGTGAAATATCCACCCAACTATAACCTATGGTTTTTTAAGTGAATGTATATATATATATATATATATATAAATACTCCTTTTCAGAACAGGAATGACGACGCCATGTCTTGACAATTGGTATCAGATTTTAATCATCGGCAATGTCGGACGCGTTTCGCCTGAACCAGCAGGCTTGTTCACCAACAAAGTTTTGTCAAAAAAACACCATTTTTAAAGCAGTGCACATGATCAGTCACATGATGAACTACAAAAGAAATGCATTAAAAGAAAGACTCGTAGTTCATTAGCTAGCCATTGGCACAACAAGAACACCCAATGTAAAAATTGATCGCCATTGCCATCCAACTGGAATCGCAATTAATTCCGCGTCTAAACGCACTACAGTATTTCAGTTCTTGTTACGTGCAGTTTGCACAACACAGCTTGAGTACAGCCCAAGTGGGCATACATTAGGAGTCTTTTTCTAAAAAATGCATTGAAAGATAGACTAATAGATCATTTACAAACGAGTTGCAAAACAAGAACACACATTACGGTATTGCTCGCAATTGTACTCCAGCTGACATCACAATTAGTTCTACGTACCTACGCACAAAAAATGCTAAACAGCTAGTTATGTGCAATCTGCACATCAAACCTTGTGTACAGCCCTAGTGGGCATACATTGTAAGTCTTACTAATAGTCTGGCATGTTTAAGCCCATGTGGGCATGCACTGTGTATAATTATACAATCTAAAAAGCGCATCTTGACTGATCTTATTTCATATAATAAAGTGCTAACCAGTGGGACATTAACAAAACATCTAATTACACACACTAATGTTAAAAATTAACACAAAAGAGATTACAGAAAGATAACAGCAGAGGCATGATGCTAGTGGCTAAGACTAGAGATCTTTATAGATGTGTAAACAGGTCCTCTTCCATATTGAGGCCTGTCGGGGTTCTGCTATTTAGTTCTAGAATATTGCGGGATTCCAATTTTCTTAGATCTTTTTCCCTATTTCCCCCTCTGATATTGGGAGCAATACCATCAATGACAAAGTAGGTAAGACCTCGAACATTGTTATCATGATATTTTGCAAAATGCCGAGCTACAGGGTATACCTTATCCTCATTCTTAATTGCTCGGAGATGCTGCAAAATTCGTTTGTGGACAGGTAGAATAGTACTGCCCACATAAGACAGATTACAGGGACAGGTAAGTACATACACGGCAAAAGTAGTTTTACAATCATATTGCCCTTTGATGTTTTTTTCAATTTTCGAGCACCCCGTTGTGTACTTAACTGTTTTCTTGCCATGATGACAAGCATTGCACTTGGTGCATTTAATGAACCCATTTTTGCGTTGCAGCCAGGTAGCTTTGGAAGATATAGCAATAGATTTAGGTGCCATGTTGCTCACCAGCATTTGTTTGAACGATCTCGCTCTGCGGAAGGTTATTAAAGGTCTTGCTGATACTATTTTATTCAAAACAGGGACGTTACGGATTAAATGCCAATGCCTTGACAATATGTTCCTAACTTTGCCATGTTGTTTATTGTAAGTTGTTATCATTCTACAATCGTTTGGAGCATTTTCCTTGTACTTCCCTTTCTTTGTAGACCTTGTGGTTTTGAAAAGGATATCTTCCCTAGTTATAGTCTTTACTTTGTGAATAGCCGCATTGATACAATCATCCCCATAGCCTCGAGATTTGAAGCGGGAATGCAACTTTATTAATTCAGTCTCCCTGACTGCATGCTCACTACAGTTACGCTTGGTTCTCAGGCATTCCCCATAGGGGATGCTACTAATCAGACTCTGCGGATGGAAGCTAGTTGCATGAAGCAACGTATTGCCTGCCGTTTGTTTTCGAAAGATTTTAGATTGTATCTTGGCATCTTTTACGTATACTGTGAGGTCAAGGAAATTGACTTCAGAATCACTGATATTACTAGTGAATTGCAAATTTAAATTGTTAATTTGCAGCGGTTTCACAAATTGCCTAGCTGATGATTCCGGACCTTTCCAGATGACAAACAAGTCATCTATATACCGGCTCCAATGTAAAATGTTATTGTGCCAAACCTCCTGATGTTCTTGCTGGACCACCTGCTCCTCCCACCAGCCCATATGCAAATTCGCATAGCTGGGGGCGAAGCAGGTGCCCATCGCGGTCCCACATTGCTGATGAAATAGTTCCCCATTAAAAAGAAAAAAATAATTCTTTAAACAGGTACCTATCATAGAAGTCAACATCTGAGTATGTGCCCATAGTGAGATATGTCGTTTACCTAAGAAGTGTTTAATGGCATTCAGGCCATATACTTATACTGGTGTATAACGTAGTGACATCGATGGTTACTAAGAGCATATCTTCTTCCCATGGGATATCATATATACTTTTCAGGAAGTCACCTGTATCTTGTATGAAAGAGGGCAGTAATTTGACCATTGGACAAAGAGTATGTGCCCATAGTGAGATATGTCGTTTACCTAAGAAGTGTTTAATGGCATTCAGGCCATCTGTATGTCTTATACTGGTGTATAACGTAGTGACATCGATGGTTACTAAGAGCATATCTTCTTCCCATGGGATATCATATATACTTTTCAGGAAGTCACCTGTATCTTGTATGAAAGAGGGCAGTAATTTGACCATTGGACAAAGAAAAGAATCAATAAATTTGGAGGTATTTTCAAAGGCACTCCCAATGGCTGAGATAATAGGCCTTCCTGGCGGATTCACAAGATCTTTGTGAACTTTAGGTATTAAATAAAAAACGGGTACAACGGGATAGTTAACTTTTAAATACAAAAGTTCTTCCCGTGTTAACAGATTTTGTTCAAACCATTGTTGTAATTGGGTATTATACAGCTGGTGTTGCGTTACCATAGTATTTGAGGGAACTCTAACATAGTTAGTTTGGTTGTTCAATTGCTTGTATGCTTCGTCTAGGTATTGTTGTCTACCCCACAAGACTATGTTCCCACCTTTATCTGCGTTTTGCACAACACAATTGCTATTACTAGATAGTTTCTTAATTAAATCCATACACTCTTTTTGCTGCTGTGACCATTTTTTATGTTTTGCGCCAGTACATTTCTCCAAGTTTTTCAAGTCATTTATTACCAATTCATTAAAGACATCTATCGAGTCTCTTGCGGATATCGGAATGAACTGTGACCGTGGCCGAAAGTGTGTTGTCTCACTGGCACTTATTTCAATTCCCTGTTCATTGGCAATGTTTTCTGTATTAGACACTCTTTCCTCCAATGGTGATATTTCCTCGTCAATGTTCTTAGATCCCATTTGTTTCAAATCACATAGCAGATCCATGTCTTGTACTTGTAAATTGCACAGATCACTTTGAATGGCCACTCTTCTCTCAGTATCTGTTGCTTTATACTTGCCAAAGTCTGACGCAAAATGCTTTTTCAGTTTTAACATGCGTGTGTACTTAAACGTGTCAATCCTAGTAGACACATAGTCGAATTCTTGTGGTGGGCAGAAGGACAAACCTAATTGCAAGATCTTTTGTTCTTTTTCAGATAGGGGAATAGATGTAAAATTAATCACTGCTGCCTGATTTGTATTGTGTGACTCATTCATTACTTTTTCTTCCCATCTGAAATGGCGTTGCTTGGCCCCCCTTCCGCCTCTGTTTCCTCTGCCTCTTCCCCTTCTTTGACCTCCATAGTTTGCTGATGTTCTTGGTCGGAGGTTGAACCTCCGCTCGTCTTGTAAAAAACCGAACTCTTCTACCACCGAGGGTATTTTTGTGCCCAGATTACTGCTTGCCCCCTCATCTGCTGATGTCTCAACCTCTGAGCTAGGAAGGCTGCTCAAGCCTGATTGTATTTCATTGCATTGGCCAGGCTCCGGGTTGAGCTTTTGTCTGCGGACACTTTCAAATTTTTTGGCGAACGTATAAATCTGGCCTCTCTCGTAATCGCCTTTGTCACGCAGAAACTTTTCGGCTTTGCGTTCCCTGATAGTAGTTTCTAGTTTACGCAACCGTTCCATCATGCCTTTCTTGAATTTCAAAATTGATTCTTGATCTACTTCTTTGTTTAACATTTCTGTTATTTGGTCAATTTCCTCCACAATCTTGGTACGGTCTATATCAGCATATTTAATTAGTATCGCAAGCATACGACGCGAAGATTCTTGGTTGTTCTCTGCCCATTCGGCCAACATATTGGGGTTTGGGTCCTCATAAGTAGGAGCCACCAAGATTCTCAGCCCTCTCGGAATTCTTCTGACTTCCAAGTATCTTTGGAGGGATTTGGCTTCCCACCATTTCGATAATTCTCCACGTTTAAGTTTTTCCAAGCGTTTAAGTCTAGCCATTACAACCGAAACTTTGTCATTGTTAACCTGGCCGCCTATGGGCTTGCCCTTCTTCCTGACTTGTTGATTATCGTCAAAGATTGATAATGCTGCTGTTTCTCTTTCTTGCATCTCTGCAGCCGACATGATTAAATCCAAGAATCACTTCGTCAAGAACCGTCAGCGTCCGCGTTGCACACTGCATGCGGATATGTTGTGTTTACGCTGACTTCCCCGCTTCCTTTCACGTTTTCTTATAAAACAAGAGGGTTGCTCACCTAGGGTTACGGCGCTTCCGTGGGTCCTCCGACTCGACTAGACCGCCGTTCCAACCAGGCTGTACTCCTCGTGTCGATTTTCACCAAATTCTTCACGTGAAAGGGGGGCGGCGGCAACCAATATTTTCACAACGTTTGCGAACAGCCACCGCACTCCAGACCAGCGGGTGCGTCGTCGAGCAGACCTCGCAAACCGGGTCCCAAATATAGATAAATACTCCTTTTCAGAACAGGAATGACGACGCCATGTCTTCATAAGGTTTGATGTGCAGATTGCACATAACTAGCTGTTTAGCATTTTTTGTGCGTAGGTACGTAGAACTAATTGTGATGTCAGCTGGAGTACAATTGCGAGCAATACCGTAATGTGTGTTCTTGTTTTGCAACTCGTTTGTAAATGATCTATTAGTCTATCTTTCAATGCATTTTTTCGAAAAAGACTCCTAATGTATGCCCACTTGGGCTGTACTCAAGCTGTGTTGTGCAAACTGCACGTAACTGAACTGAAATACTGTAGTGCGTTTAGACGCGGAATTAATTGCGATTCCAGTTGGATGGCAATGGCGATCAATTTTTACATTGGGTGTTCTTGTTGTGCCAATGGCTAGCTAATGAACTACGAGTCTTTCTTTTAATGCATTTCTTTTGTAGTTCATCATGTGACTGATCATGTGCACTGCTTTAAAAATGGTGTTTTTTTGACAAAACTTTGTTGGTGAACAAGCCTGCTGGTTCAGGCGAAACGCGTCCGACATTGCCGATGATTAAAATCTGATACCAATTGTCAAGACATGGCGTCGTCATTCCTGTTCTGAAAAGGAGTATTTATCTATATTTGGGACCCGGTTTGCGAGGTCTGCTCGACGACGCACCCGCTGGTCTGGAGTGCGGTGGCTGTTCGCAAACGTTGTGAAAAAAAAAAAATATATATATATATATATATATATATATATATTCACTGAAAAAACCATAGGTTTCACACATGTTATAGTTAGCGGAAATTTTACTGATAAAAAACCAATGAAATTGCCCCGTTATAGTTAGTGCTGGCAACTATAACTCACGCGACCGCAATCCTCTGCTGATGCTAATACTGTATTTAGACACTTATTTGCCCATGTCTTCTTCCATTAAATTTTAGCTATACATATATTACAAATATTTTTTTTTCATAAAGACACATATGTCATCAGCAGAGGATTACGGTCGCGTGAGTTATAGTTGCCTACAGTAACTATAACGGGGGAATTTCATTGGTTTTTTTATCAGTAAAATGTCCAGCTAACTATAACGTGTGTGAAACCTATGGTTTTTTCAGTGAATTTGTACGGTTTTTTAAATGCTAAGTTACTTTACGCCATTCGAGGCGTGCGCGCCCACTTAACGCAGTTCGTTCCGTGCACGGTTTTTATCAACTTTAATAAGCCCTGTACATTTGGTGGCCTTCGGACACCAAAAGCACAGGGGGTGGGGTCAATGTGGATAGTGTTTTTTTTTTTCGATTTTATAATTTCATGTTGCCACAATTTCGTTTTTTTTCAAACAAGTGATAAACCCTGTACGTTTGGTGGCAGGCAGCCACCAAAGGCACAGGGGGTGGGGTAAGTGTGGATAGTGTTTTTTTTTTTTATATTTTTTTACCGTACGCTTACGGTAAGCGTACGGTAAGCGTACTCGGCGAAATTGCCGAAAAAAAAATAAAACCGTTTTTGCTCTTGGGGGATGTTTGGGGACTCCCTCAACATGACTATGTGGGAGGGAGTTGTCAAAACAGCCCCGTAACATGTTTTTGGGCATCATGTTTGATAAATAACACTCAGTGCGAGAGACAAAATGGCGGACGCCGCTTCCTGGTTTCGGCCGATTCGAATGTTTACTAAGATCTAAGAGCCAATCAGAATCGCGCTCGCGCACGCCACCGTACGCGTACGGTAAGCGTACGGTAAGCGTACCGTAAGCGGGCTCAGATATATATATTGATTTAAAGGCTATTTTCTCAGAATCTACTGAACAGATTTACACCAAACCTACAAAAGGCACTTCCTTGACCTAGGGACTACCTCTCTGCCAAATTTCTAGTAATTCTGTTCAGCCGTTCGGGCTGTAGCTCTGTCTAAAGGTCCTATGGAAAAATGCATGGGAAAAACGCGTTTTGGGACCCCCCTTTTATCTCAGCCCCCGCTTGACGAATCCCCCCGAGACTTTCAGGGTAGGAGCGGAGCGTAGCGCCCCACCTATTTTGAGAAATTCGCGAGGATTCATCGACCGGCGCCAAAGTTATTCAAAATAGAATGTTGCGGATTTCCTATGGAAAAGGGGTCCTAACTATAACTACCTACTGGCGACCGCCAGTAGGTAATATATATATATATATATCTCCTACTGGCGGTCGCCAGTAGGTAGTTATAGTTCGGACCTATTTTCCATTGGAAATCAGCAACATTCTATTCCCAATAAGTCTGGCGCCGGTTGACGAATCTTCGCGAAATTTTCCAAACTTTTGGCCAGCTCCGGTCCGCTCCTATCCTGAAAGTTTCGTGGTGATTCGTCAAGCGGGGGCTGAGAAATAAAGGAGGTCCCAAAACGCGTTTGCCCCATGCAATTTCCCATAGGACCTGTTGACGCAGCTACAGCCCGAACTGCTGAATGGAATTACACCAAATTTGGCAAAGAGGTAGTCCTCAGTTCAGACTCGTGCCTTTTGCATAAATGGTGTAGATCCGTTCAGTAGTTCCTGAGAAAATTGGAGTAAAAAATATAGATATAACTATGGCCTCGGAGGATCCGCGCACCCTCTGCGCACCGAGTGCGCACCCTCCCGATCACGCGCTGAATGCTAATTGGCTGTCAAGTGTGTCTACATACGAAACCAGGAACTGTTGGCAGCCATTTTGTGCCTCGGTAGAAGCGAGGCTGATTAAGTAAGGGAAATAAGTGTGTGAAAGATGTAAAGGGGGCAGGGTAGAAATACTCTGACACTCTAGTGTTGCTTCGGGGTTCGAGAAGGACCCCCTGGGGCCCCCCTTTTTTAAAAAAGCGGCGAAATGCACGCAGGGTGCGCGGATCCGGCTGGAAAAAAAACAAATACGAAGCGCGGCCTTCCGCGCTTTGTTAATAATTAGCCCTCGGGTGGGCCAAATCCTGGGGGCAAAATCTTTATAAATTAATGGGGGAGGGGGGCTGGGTGGCCCCCCTCCTGGAGCCCTCGAGGGCCCTGGGGACCGCCACCCCCCCAGGGCCGGCTCCTACAGTGTCCTGGAGTACCCACCCCCAGGACACTGTTTGCTATGAGAGGGCGGGAGTCTCCCGCCCTCCCATAGCAAACTTCGTTAGGATTTTGAAAGAGAGAGCAGGGAAACCTGCTCTCTCTTTCAAAATCCAAACGATATTGCTTTTCCACACGGGGAAATGTCAGCATCCTAACGCGCTGGGTGCACGATTTCTCTCGTGTAGGGTGCGTGGTTCCTAACGCGTTGGGTGCGCGACTCCAAGAGAAAAACCTGACATTTTTGGGAGATTTTAAATGTAAAATATTTCGCGGGATTCGCGCACCCACCGCGTCATACACGCATATGACGTATCGCGGAAGCACGCAAGCATCGCGTAACATGCATCGTACGTGTCGCGTATCGGCTTGGAGTCACGTACCGGTCGCATTGCAATCGCGCACCAAACACGTACCCAACGCATACCGTATGCGGATGCTTTTGCGCAGGGATCGAGAACGGTGCACATAGGGTGCGCAAATCCCCCAAAAAATGGGAAAAAAAAAGTTTTGAAAATGTAGTTTTTAAAAGAATTAATTGAAAAAATAAGTTAAAGAAATGGTGATATAAAAACATAATTAAAGGAATTGACACACTGAAATAGAAAAGTTTAGAAATCCAATGAAAATCATTAAACATCTTCGCTTTAGAGATAAGTTATAGATAGGAATTAGCATTTAAAAAACCTTTGAAATTCACTGAAAAAACCATAGGTTTCATGCACGTTATAGTGAGGAATTGGCATTTAAAAAACCTTTGAAATTCACTGAAAAAACCATAGGTTTCAGTGATGTTATAATTAGTTGGACATTTCACTCGTACAAAACCAGAGAAATTTACCCGTTATAGTTAGTTCAGCTAACTATAACTCGCGCCCCCGCAATGCACTGCTGATGACGTCACATATTACATCACTCATGACATGGTCAGTGACATCACTGATGACATCTCAAATGACATCACTGATGACGTCATCCATGTGATATATTAGTGCATCTTCTCACACCCTAAAATAACCTTTGATACACCGACTCAAAATTTCAGACTGCCATTCTCAAAACCATAGATACTCCAATACCAATAACTACATACCCACTCATTGACTCTTAGGTCTACACACACATCCACTCACTCACCTGTACAGTCACTCATACTTACAGTCATTTCGTACAGGACTATCATATGCATTTATACACCTATATAGACACACACACACCGCTAATCATCCACAGAGGTACTCACACACCTAGTCAGTCATGCAAATAATTAATCACACTCCCATTTACTCACCTATACAATTATACACACACAAGTTCACTTACTCATAAAAATAGTACCACATTCTTACGCTCTTATACAATTACTGATACAAGCACACACTCATCCATACAGCCACTCTCACAATCACACACTCTCACATATAGCCAGTTATATACACTTACACACATATATACTGCCTTTCACATATGTAGTTACTCACACATGTACCACTGAGATATACATTCAATCACTAACACACCCATACATACACTCACCCAACCATACAGTCCATTACAGATGCACTCTTAAAACCATGCACCCATAGAATCACCCACTCACACATATATGCACAGAGTCACACACACCCCACCCACACAAACACTCAGGCACCCATACAGATACTCAGACAACCAATCAATAAGCCATATAGACACTCATATAGCTATTCACAAAACCATGCAGCCACTTATACACCAACAAACAGACAGATACAGACATTCACACAGTTTAGTCACTAGTCTGCAGTAAGATACGTTTAATGACTCACTTATAGAGTCAGTCACGCACCTACAAAATCATCCATTGACATACTTATACACCCACTCATTCTTCAATAGGCCTTTCCAAATACATATTAAACATATTTAAACTTTACAGAAACACAGACTCACTGGATGACATCATCAGTGATGTCATTTGAGAGGTCATCAGTGATGTCACTGACCATGTCCTGAGTGATGTAATATGTGACGTCATCAGCAGCGCATTGCGGGGGCGTGAGTTATAGTTAGCTGAACTAACTGTAACGGGGGAATTTCTAGGGTTTTGTACGAGGGAAATGTCCAGCTAATTATAACGCCCCTGAAACCTATGGGTTTTTTTAGTATATATGTATATATATATATATATATATATATATATATATATATATATATATATAATCTACTGGCCAGTAGATAGTTATAGTTAGGACCGTGTTTCCATAGGAAATCTGGAAATTCTATTTTGAATAACTTTGGCGCCGGTTGACGGATCCTCGCGAAATTTTCAAAACTAATGGGGCGCTCCGCTCAGCTCCTACCCTGGAAGTCTCAGGGTGATTCGTCAAGCGGGGGCTGAGAAAAAAGGGGGGTCCCAAAACGTGTTTCCCCATGCATTTTCCCATAGGGGATGTATGACGTTACAACGCATACATTTACATTGCGGTACATTACATCGCGGTTTTTACAACGCAAGTCGTTACAACGACATGCGTTGGAGGGCGCTGGACTTAGGAGTAGTATAATTTACTATTCCAACTCCAGTCTCCGTACAGTAGGGAAGGTGTTGGATAGTAAATTATACTATTCCTTGTCCTAGAGCACCATCTAGCGCAAGTCGTTGTAGCGACTTGCGTTGTAAAAACCGCGATGTAATGGCATCGCGATGTAATCCCCGCGTTGTAAACAATGTTTACCTCCCATAGGACCTTTAGTCGAAGGTACAGCCCGAACGGCTGAACAGAATTACTTGAAATTTGGCAAAGAGGTAGTCCTCAGGTCAGGGATGTGCCTTTTGCATATATGGTGTCAATCTGTTCTGTAGTTCCTGAGAAAATTGCAGTTAAAAGTACATAAATATCTATATGCGCGCACCGTGCGCGTGCCTTAACATGCGCAAGCGTAATTGTGATTGGTGGTTACAGGTCAGTCAACATTCGAATCGGTCGAAATCAGGAAGTGTTGTCTGCCATTTTGTGTGTGACCGTGAAAAAGAAAGGTGGAGAACGTGAAAAGGGGGCAGGGTACAGAGTTCCTGACCCCCTAGCTTTTGTCAGGGGGTCCCTGAAGGACCCTGAAGGGTGAAAAAAACATTTTATTTTTTGTTTAAAAATCACGGGGTGCACGCACCGTGCGCGCACCGTCGCGAGGTGCGCGCACAGTGCGCGCAGGGCGGAAAAAAGTCATTAAGAAAATAGAATTAAGAATCAAATTTAAGTGTTTAGATGTTAGGTGGCACTAAAATGAGCCGTTGTGTTAATTGAGGAACAGAGGAACCAAAAAATTAAAAACATTATAGGGTGCCGCATGTGTGCTGCTGTATCTTGCTCTCTATTAGGGGAATGCTGGTGTCCCCATAAGAGAGAAGAGCATTGCATGCATTGCACCGTATATGCACCCTCTTGAACAGAGGGTGCATATCCAGAGGAACAGAAGCAGGTGAAGCTGCCGCCGCAGATGAAGTGCTCGGCTGAGCTGCCGATGATGTGCTCGGCTGAGCTGCTGCGGATGTGCTCGGCTGAACTGCTGGAGGGTTGTCTCTAGCAGCTCGAGCAAAAGCCACAGAATGTACTCCTTTAACGTGCCTGATCATAGTGAAAATACTAAAAGAGTATTTCTTTTTAGGATCTCCTCTTGATAAGACAACACCACAAATAGTGCAGGTGACTTTTGGAGCATTCACCTTCTTCTGCCCCTCTGGAAATCTAAAAAATTGCCAGATAAAAGAGTCTTTCTGTTTCCTCTGTCTCACAAGGGTCTCCTGCTCACTCCCAGAAGATGACTGCTGCTCTGCCATTCTCAAGTACTGGAAAAGCTGCTCAGCTCCTTCTCCCAGGGAATCAGAAGAAATAATGAGGGGAGTGGGTGTGGTGTTGGAAGTTTCTGGAACTGAAACTACTATAAACCAATGAAAAGTGTTGTTTCTAAATCACATGACTTGTCGTGCGCGCACGGGGCACGAGCGCATGCGCGCACGTAGCATGCGCGTACGGAGCACGTGCGTACGGAGCACGCTCGCATGCGCGTACGGAGCACGCACGACGTACGCATGCGCACGTGGAGCACGTACGCATGCGCACGTGGAGCACGTACGCATGCGCACAACATGCGCGCACGGTCAAAAACCCTTAAAAAACACAAAAAAACATTATTTAAAGTGTTTATAAGTTTTTAGAAGATATTAACTATGCTGTTCAACTTTATCCAAATTTAAAAAAATAAAAGAGCTGAGCCATTTCATATTACAGGATAAAGTCAATCTATAACTATATACATAGGTAGCTTATTGTAAAATAAATATTTAAAAAATATAATAATACATTCATAAAAAACCTTGCAAATTCACTTAAAAAACCATAGGTTTCACACACGTTATAGTTAGGAATTAGCATTTAAAAAACCTTGCAAATTCACAGAAAAAAACATAGGTTTCACACACGTTATAGTTAGGAATTAGCATTTAAAAAACCTTGCAAATTCACTGAAAAAACCATAGGTTTCTTTTGTAACTGAAGAAAAGTACTGTCATCTTAAGTAAACCAGGTGCCAGAGATGTAGTTAAGTAGATTTATTAGTTCATGTAAGATGGTACAGGGTGCCCCACCGGGAGCAGCATCCTGCTGCTCAGCCCCATTCAATCTAAGTGATCACTCTTCAAAACATGCACACACTCCCAACATTCCATGACATCATACTCAAGTAGGCTGAGCAGCCAGGACTAGGAAGTATAGGATATAACATATCTCCTTCCTTTAGAAACAATTAAAACAACAAGAAGTAAATTGAAGGAAAAATATCACATTTCGTTACTAGGAAATAAAATCAATTAGATCACGAAAATCACATTAGGTAGGTAAATGCATACTTAAATCACAACAATAAAAAATAGCATTCAAGGATATTAACAGTCAATAAGGTGAATTAAGATAAGAGATAATGATTTCTCTCAAATTTACTTAAGAACATATATCATAAGTATTTGTATTCTTCATAAAAGATGTAATGAAACCTGTAGAGTCCCATATAAAAGATCAAATTGCACATATTTAAAATTCAATCACTACATCTACCCAGTACACTCTGAAGAACACAACAACACACCATCTCCCTCTACAAATGAACCTGAAGAAAAACTGTAGCTTGCATAGTAAATAACGTGTGAGGGAGAAATAAAAAAAAATGTAATACACGCTGACATAAGACAAACATAATGTGCTCGATATTACAGCACCACTTCCGCAAATTCATGGTAAGGGACATGCAAGAACACAGATGCAGTCCAGCATATCTACATCTAGATGGAGAAAAACAAGATAACACCAGAGGATACACACTGGCAGAATGAAAACTTCAACGCAACCATGACATGCGAAAAAAACCGCCAACACAACATGTGAAGCAAAACACATCCCCAACACAACCCTGACGTGTGAGGAAAATTCCCAACGCAACCTTGACGTGCGTCCTCCCAACACAACCCTGACGTGTGAGGGAAAAATTCCCAACGCAACCTTGACGTGCGTCTTCCCAACACAACCCTGACGTGTGACGGAAATTCCCAACGCAACCTTGACGTGCGCCTTCCCAACACAACCCTGACATGTGAGGGAAATTCTCAACGCAACCTTGACGTGCGCCTTCCCAACACAACCAGGATGTGTGAGGGATGCTCCCAACGCAACCATGACGTGCGAGGGACACTGCCAACGCACCCTTAACGGGCGAGGCAAAACGTTTTCCCAACACAACCATGACGTGTGAGGGACATTCCCAACGCAACCCTGACGTGCGAGGGAAAAACAAAAAAATACAACACGGGGTACACGACCCACAAAACATGCATAGACAAAACACAGTACATACCCCCCAGGCCACGTATAGAAAATCTCAGCATGTAAATAACAATGGTAGCTGAAATATACAAATACATTCACATTAAACTTTGGTTGAAGAGACCTGCATAACAATACCACAGTACAACATGTATCAAATGTGCAGGTAAAATATGTAAATTTCTTCTTGCATGTTTATCAGATTTTTACCAAAACAATAAACTAAAACAACACAAAAGTAGTCACCGTTGTCGTCAGTTCAAGTGTAGATTGAACACCATCATGCCATGCTCCGATGAGAAATTCAGCATGTGGAAATAGAACATCTTTAAAAACAGCCCTCAAAAACAAGTCTTAGTAAGTTATTTATCAGATGAAACAATATCGTGGGCAAATCGCGTAAAAAAAATTTTTTGAAGCAGACACGAGGTTGGATTGTCACAACGATGCTTCCGAAACTTTAATGTCCAAGACAACAAAAACGTGGTTGGCAAAATACGTAGGGCATAAAGGAAAACAATGACTGCAGGCCACCACAAGATGGCGGCACGTTACCAACGCAGAGGCGGATGGCTCACGGCACAAACGTACATTCTCTGTTCCTGCGCAACGATGCAGGCGTCACCAAGAGACAATAACGCAGGAGGGACACTGGAGCAAGATGAAGGTGAGTGGCACGTGCACCGAATCACACTCGGATTCAAAAGGAAATAGAATCGTTTAACTGTCACAAAGAAAATGTTAAAGCATAGGGAACTTCGTTTAAGGAAAAAACAACCTACTCGTAATAAACAAGATTTCGGACAAAAGCACTCCTCAAAGTACTTGACTGTTGCTTCCGCACGTTTTCCTCCATATTGCTTGCACTATTATACACAAATCTACACGTGTCTCCCACGCAGTAGACTAACATCACAGCCAACTCCACTGCAGAACGCCTGGTTAAAAATGCTCAACAGTCTCTTGATTGCGCTATCGATGCTGTGTAGGAAAACGCTTTCAAATGCTGCTACTTCTCACTTATCGTACCCCACATCTCATATTTACTCTCCTATTACACTGACGTGCCAGCTCACGTGAACTAACATATGGCCCACACTGCACTCCGCACGCCATAGTTTCCTCTATTTCCGATTGCTTTGCTTGAAATCTGCTTCATCCACAGCAGATATGACATGCAGATAAGTTGCACCGGGTCAAACCGGCAAAGCTTCACGGGACCCGACTCATGCCCCCGAATTCGGAATGCTTTAAAATTGTTCTCTCCCAGCTAAAGTGATTGGTCCAACATCCCTGCATTGCTTCAAAACCCTCATTGCCGGTTCGCTGTATTTTACGACACAATTCATTACGTGCCTCCCTTTGACATCTTCTGATGACTTCAGACTGACATACTGACATTTCATTCAGTTTGTATTCAGACTACGATTCCTGGGAAGGTTCAAGCCACTCAAGCTAGATAATGTCCAACGCCAAACACATACCTCTGTGGACTGTCTGTTGGAAAAGACACCGGTGGGGCATCCAAGGCGTTGCGCAGGTTTAATTTTCAGGCTTCTTTTCAGACACTGGCCCATCTTCTTTTAGTTCCTTGTTTCTTGGTTCTTCAGGCAAAGTTCTTTTAAAAATCGTCGCCATTTTTGTAACTGAAGAAAAGTACTGTCATCTTAAGTAGACCAGGTGCCAGAGATGTAGTTAAGTAGATTTATTAGTTCATGTAAGATGGTACAGGGTGCCCCACCAGGAGCAGCATCCTGCTGCTCAGCCCCATTCAATCTAACTGATCACTCTTCAAAACATGCACACACTCCCAACATTCCATGACATCATACTCAAGTAGGCTGAGCAGCCAGGACTAGGAAGTATAGGATATAACAGTTTCACACACGTTATAGTTAGGAATTAGCATTTAAAAAACCTTGCAAATTCACTGAAAAGACCATAGATTTCACACATGTTATAGTTAGCTGGACATTTCACTCGTAAAAAAACATTGAAATTCCCCCGTTATAGTTAGTTTAGCTAACTATAACTCGCGCGCCCGCAATCCACTGCCGATGACGTCACATATTACATCACTCATGACATGGTCAGTGACATCACTGATGACATCTCAAATGACATCACTGATGACGTCATCCATGTGATAAATTACCACATCTTCTCACGCCCTAATATAACCTTTGATACACCGACTCAAAATTTCAGAGTTCCATTCTCAAAACCATACATACTCCAATACTAATAACTACATACCCACTTATTAACTCTTAGGTCTACATACACCTCCACTCATTCACCTGTACAGTCACTCATACTTACAGTCACTCCATACAAGACTATCATATGCATTTATACACCTATATAGACACTCACACACCACCAATCATCCATAGAGGTACTCTCACACCTAGTCAGTCATGCAAGTAATCACACTCCCATTTACTCACCTATGCGGTTATACACACACAAGTTCCCTTACTCATAAAAATAGTACCACATTCTTACGCTCTTATACAATTACTGATACAAGCACACACTCATCCATACAGCCACTCTCACAATAACACACTCTCACATATAGCCAGTTATATACTCTTACACACATATATACTGCCTTTCACATATGTAGTTACTCACACATGTACCACTGAGATATACATTCAGTCACTAACACACCCATACATACACTCACCCAACCATACAGTCCATTACAGATGCACTTTTAAAACCATGCACCCATAGAATCACCCACTCACACATTTATGCAGAGAGTCACACACGCCCCACCCACACAAACACTCAGGCACCCATACAGATACTCAGACAACCAATCAATAACCCATATAGACACTCATATAGCTATTCACAAAACCATGCAGCCACTTATACACCAACAAACAGACAGATACAGACATGCACACAGTTTAGTCACTAGTCTGCAGTAAGATACGTTTAATGACTCACTTATAGAGTCAGTCACGCACCTACAAAATCATCCATTCACATACTTATACACCCACTCATTCTTCCATAGGCCTTTCCCTATACATATTAAACATATTTAAACTTTACAGAAACACAGACTCACTGGATGACATCATCAGTGATGTCATCAGTGATGTCATTTGAGAGGTCATCAGTGATGTCATCAGTGATGTCACTTACCATGTCCTGAGTGATGTAATATGTGACGTCATCAGCAGTGCATTGCAGGGGGCGTGAGTTATAGTTAGCTGAACTAACTGTAACAGGGGAATTTCTAGGGTTTTGTACGAGGGAAATGTCCAGCTATAACGCCCCTGAAACCTATGGGTTTTTTAGTATATATATATATATATATATATATATATATATATATATATATATATATATATTCACTGAAAAAACCATAGGTTTCACACGTTATAGTTAGCTGGACATTTTACTGATAAAAAACCAATGAAATTCCCCCGTTATAGTTACTGTAGGCAACTATAACTCACACGACCGCAATCCTCTGCTGATGCCAATACTGTATTTAGACACTTATTTGCCCATGTCTTCTTCCATTAAATTTTAGCTATACATATATTACAAATATTTTTTTTTCATAAAGACACATATGTCATCAGCAGAGGATTACGGTCGCGTGAGTTATAGTTGCCTACAGTAACTATAACGGGGGAATTTCATTGGTTTTTTATCAGTAAAATGTCCAGCTAACTATAACATGTGTGAAACCTATGGTTTTTTCAGTGAATTTGCAAGGTTTTTTAAATGCTAATTCCTAACTATAACGTGTGTGAAACCTATGGTTTTTTCAGTGAATTTGTACGGTTTTTTAAATGCTAAGTTACTTTACGCCATTTGTGGCGTGCGCGCCCACTTAACGCAGTTCGTTCCGTGTGCGCACGGTGCGCTTCGCGCACCGTGCGCGCACAGTGAGCACGCGGTGCGCGAGTCCACGTTACGCTAGATGGGGCCTGAACGCACGATGCGCTTCGCGCACCGTGCGCACATGGAGGAAACATATGATGAGCATCGTTGTGACAGGTAAAATATATGTTTTGTAATGTATATATAAGCCATGCACACCTTCGGGGTGGGGAGAATGTGGATAGTTTTTTTTTTTTTTTTTTTAATATTGGCTACGGTAAGCGTAATCGGCGAAATTTTCGAAAAAATTAAAATTGCTTTTTTTCACTTGGGGGATCGTTGGGGACTCCCTCGACATGGCTAGGTGCTTGGGAGCTGTCTAAACAGCCCCTTTACATGTTTTTTCACTTTGTTTTTCAACCCCCTGTCAGAGTGCGAGAGAGAAAATGGCGGACGCCGCTTCCTGGTTTAGACCGATTCGAATGTTTACTAAGATCTAACGGCCAATCAGAATCGCGCTCGCGCTCGTCACCGTACGCGTACGGTAAGCGCACCGTAAGCGCACCGTAAGCTGGCTCAGATATATATATTGATTTAAAGGCTATTTTCTCAGAATCTACTGAACAGATTTACACCAAACCTACAAAAGGCACTTCCTTGACCTGGGGACTACCTCTCTGCCAAATTTCATTAAATTCTGTTCAGCCGTTCGGGCTGTAGCCCTGTCTAAAGGTCCTATGGAAAAATGCATGGGAAAAACGCGTTTTGGGACCCCCCTTTTATCTCAGCCCCCGCTTGACGAATCCCCCCCGAGACTTTCAGGGTAGGAGCGGAGCGTAGCGCCCCACCTATTTTGAAAAATTCGCGAGGATTCGTCGACCGGCGCCAAAGTTATTCAAAATAGAATGTTGCGGATTTCCTATGGAAACGTGGTCCTAACTATAACTACCTACTGGCGACCGCCAGTAGGTAATATATATATATATATATCATCAAAAATTGGAGTCCCAAACGCGCTCTCGGAGACAAATAATCACCAGGGAAACGGGAGGTCACTTAGACACAGGTAGGTTTATTTACGTCATAAACCTGCTGCAACGCCTTTCACCCGCGAACGGGCTTGTTGACGTAAATAAACCTACCTGTGTCTAAGTGACCTCCCGTTTCCCTGGTGATTATTTGTCTCCGAGAGCGCGTTTGGGACTCCAATTTTTGATGATAGTATTGCCGGTTGTCTCCGCCGGTCCGCGCCACCCCTCCAAAAGGGGCTTGAACTTCAGAAGGAGTAACTTCGTGGAAATATATATATATATATATATATATATATATATATATATATATATATATATATATATATATATATATATATATTCACACCAAGAGTTGCCCCCAAGATGAAGCCACAACACAACGTGCTATTCCATAACTCCTTGGATTTATTTGGCCAGGTAACAGCACACAAATGAGCCAAACGCGTTTCGGGCGTTACGACGCCCTTGATCACTGGCAATGGAGACCCCATTCAAGCAGTCCACCTGAGCACCTTTTATGTCCCGCCCATGTGGGCGTGTGCCGCGGGAATTCTGGTCTGTGTAGTCTGCTTGTAAATACAACCCCAGTGGGCAATGCGGGCCCCCAATTAAAATGAACAGTCTTACCCCAGTGGGTATGTGTTGTATGAGGCCAAATGCAGGTAACATCCTCCTTGGAGTGGACACGCTGTTCCGGTAGTGCCTCTTCATCTTCTGCACTACGGACCTGCAAATACGCAGTGGGGCCTCATCGCGGCTGAGCATGCCGCTATAAATTCACACCAAGAGTTGCCCCCAAGATGAAGCCACAACACAACGTGCTATTCCATAACTCCTTGGATTTATTTGGCCAGGTAACAGCACACAAATGAGCCAAACGCGTTTCGGGCGTTACGACGCCCTTGATCACTGGCAATGGAGACCCCATTCAAGCAGTCCACCTGAGCACCTTTTATGTCCCGCCCATGTGGGCGTGTGCCGCGGGAATTCTGGTCTGTGTAGTCTGCTTGTAAATACAACCCCAGTGGGCAGTGCGGGCCCCCAATTAAAATGAACAGTCTTACCCCAGTGGGTATGTGTTGTATGAGGCCAAATGCAGGTAACATCCTCCTTGGAGTGGACACGCTGTTCCGGTAGTGCCTCTTCATCTTCTGCACTACGGACCTGCAAATACGCAGTGGGGCCTCATCGCGGCTGAGCATGCCGCTATAAATTCACACCAAGAGTTGCCCCCAAGATGAAGCCACAACACAACGTGCTATTCCATAACTCCTTGGATTTATTTGGCCAGGTAACAGCACACAAATGAGCCAAACGCGTTTCGGGCGTTACGACGCCCTTGATCACTGGCAATGGAGACCCCATTCAAGCAGTCCACCTGAGCACCTTTTATGTCCCGCCCATGTGGGCGTGTGCCGCGGGAATTCTGGTCTGTGTAGTCTGCTTGTAAATACAACCCCAGTGGGCAATGCGGGCCCCCAATTAAAATGAACAGTCTTACCCCAGTGGGTATGTGTTGTATGAGGCCAAATGCAGGTAACATCCTCCTTGGAGTGGACACGCTGTTCCGGTAGTGCCTCTTCATCTTCTGCACTACGGACCTGCAAATACGCAGTGGGGCCTCATCGCGGCTGAGCATGCCGCTATAAATTCACACCAAGAGTTGCCCCCAAGATGAAGCCACAACACAACGTGCTATTCCATAACTCCTTGGATTTATTTGGCCAGGTAACAGCACACAAATGAGCCAAACGCGTTTCGGGCGTTACGACGCCCTTGATCACTGGCAATGGAGACCCCATTCAAGCAGTCCACCTGAGCACCTTTTATGTCCCGCCCATGTGCAACTCTTGGTGTGAATATATATATATATATATATATATATATATATATATATATATATATATTCAATGAAAAAACCATGGGTTTCACACACGTTATAGTTAGGAATTAGCATTTAAAAAACCTTAGAAATTCAATGAAAAAACCAAAGGTTTCACACATGTTATAGTTAGCTGGACATTTCACTCGTAAAAAAACAATGAAATTCCCCCGTTATAGTTAGTTCAGTTAACTATAACTCGCGCACCCGCAATGCACTGCTGATGACGTCACATATTACATCACTCATGACATGGTCAGTGACATCACTCATGACATCACTGATGACATCTCAAATGACATCACTGATCACATCACTGATGACATCATCCAGAGAATGTGTGTTTTTCTGAAAATGACATATGTTTTATATATGTATATCTCAAGGTCGATGGAAGAATAAATGGGTATATAAGTGTCTAAATGGATGAATTGTTTTTGAAAAATTGATTCTATAACTGACGGATTAAGTGTATCTTAGTGAATACATGGCTTAGTGAGTAATGTTTAAATATGTAAATATCTGTATCAGTCTCTCACTTTGTGTATAAGTGGCTGCTTGGGTTGGTGAGTAGCTACATGAGTGTCTATATAGGTTATTAGTTGGTTTTTTGAGTATCAGTGTCTGATGTCTGTATGGTTCGGTGGGGGGTATTACGTAGTGCATAGGTGCATGAATGAATGACTCACTCTTTGTATGTATTGAAGACAGCATGTGTGCAGGACTCTATGGGTGGATGAGTGTGTGTATGGGTGTGTTAGTGAGTGAATGACTGTCTCAATAGTGTCTCTATGAGTAACTACATATGTTTTAAACTAGTATATGTGACTATTGGTGTATATAAGTGAGTATATGTGAGAGTGAGAGATTGGAAGAGTTCCTGTATGAATAAGTATGTGTTTCTATAGGTGATTGTTTAAAAGACTAAGTGTGTGTAAGTTTCTGTAGAAGTAAGTGTGGTGGTGTGTGTATAACTGTATATGCAAGTAAATGTATGTTTGATTCTTTATTAGCATGAGTGACTATGTGTGTGAGTACCTCTATGGATGAGTGGCATTGTGTAACAGGATGTATAGGTGTATGAGTACATATGATGAGTGAGTACATGTATGAGTGACTGTATAGGACTGTTGGTGAATGAGTGGATGTGTATTTGGATCTTAGAATTACTGTATAGGTTGTTGTAACTGGTATTGGTATGTCCATTGTTTTTAAAATTTTAATTTCTATTTTTGAATGTGTGTATCAAAGGTTATATTAGGGTGATAGGAGGTCTGCCACTCTATCACAAGGATGATGTCATCAGTGATGTCATCAGTGATGTCATTTGAGATGTCATCAGTGATGTCATGAGTGATGTCACTGACCATGTCATGAGTGATGTAATATGTGACGTCATCAGCAGTGCATTGCGGGTGCGCGAGTTATAGTTAGCTGAACTAACTATAACGGGGGAATTTCATTGGTTTTTTACGAGTGAAATGTCCAGCTAACTATAACATGTGTGAAACCTTTGGTTTTTTCATTGAATTTCTAAGGTTTTTTAAATGCTAATTCCTAACTATAACGTGTGTGAAACCCATGGTTTTTTCATTGAATTTGCAAGGTTTTTTAAATGCTAATTCCTAACTATAACGTGTGTGAAACCCATGGTTTTTTCAGTGAATTTGCAAGGTTTTTTAAATGCTAATTTTTTTATTTTCTTCTATTTTTTAAACATATTTTTATTTTAATTTTCTATCCTTTTATAAAGACTATGGTTAAATTTTTAAAATTCTTTAATATGTTTTTTTTAATATATTTTATAAAATAATCATCTAAAATTTATTTGCAGTACATTTTTTCCTTTTTTTTAGTACGCGTACCGTAAGCTTACGGTAAGCGTACGGTTTACGCAACGTCCGTAATTTATCTATGCTGTTTGCGTATATTAACGTAATTTGCGTAGCCGCGCGTACTCTGCGCGGGACATGTACGCGTGTACGCTACACGCGCACGTTACGCGGAAGTGTCGGGGAGTGACTGTTAAGCGCATGCGCGCAAGCGCGTGTCTTTTTTACGCGCATGCGTACTTTTGCCGTAAGCGTACCGTAAGCGTACGGTAGGTCATGTGATCATGAAACACAACTTTTGATTGGTTGAAACTACTTTCAGTTCTAGAACTCTCCTAAACCACACCCATTCCCCTCATTTCTGCTTGTGATCTCTTAGGAGAAGGAGCTGGGTTGTCTTTGTGATATGATGGCAGAACAGCAGAGCCCTTCTGAGAGTGAGGCTAGCACTAGCAGCACTACCTTGAGGCAGAGAGCGAGGAAACAAAAGACCTCTTATGTATGGGATTATTTTACTTTTCCTGAAGGCCAGCAAAAGGTAAATGCACCCTTAGTTACTTGTAAGCTGTGTCAGCGTGTACTTTCAAGAGGTAATCCTGACAGGAAGTATTCCTTTGGGAATCATACCATGATGAGGCACCTCAAGGATGTACACAAAAGGACACATGCTCGACTTACTGGAGGTAACCCTTCAGTAAGTCAACCAAGCACATCCACAGCAGCTCAGCCTGGACCATCATCTGCAGGGCTGAGTCCTTCTTCTGCAGGTCAGGTGAGCCCTTCATCTGTGGGGGGAGCATCTCCTTTTGCTGGCCCTCTGGAAATTAACCCTCGATTTCTGAGGGTTGATATTCGATGCGCCTCTTGTCATGATCTAATTTGTCATAGGGAGACCAGTGTTTCCCTAGTGAACCTCAAAATAGATCAGCACACTTGTCGCAGAGACTAATTTTCCCAATCTTTCTTTCCTCTGTCCCTGCATGAACACAACGGCTCTTTTAAGAGCCAACCTTATCTTTCATCTTTTTTTTATATATGTTTTTAAAAACTTTTTTTATTTTTTTTTTACCGTACGCGTACGGTGCGCGTAATTTTTTTAAAAACACTAAAAATCAATTATCACATTACAAGGTCCTTGAGAGACTACAATTATTATTATTGACTTACCATACCCACTCAAAAAAATATTTATTCATTTGTTTTTTAAAAAAATTGCTTTTAAAATGGTTCTAGTTTTCGTAAATTTTCTATATCAATCTGAAAAAAAAGAAAAAAGTATTAATATTTTTAAAACATTTTATAATACAGTACACATATTTACATATTTATCAAAAAATATTTTTGCTGTTTTCAGAATATATTGCATTTCACTATAAATTGTGAAAGCAATTGCATTCATCATTTTACAGCGGGCAAAAAAAAATAACAATCTCAAAGATTGTATTAAAAAAGCCCACAATCTCTTTTTACTTAAACTTAACATTATAGAAATGCATAATATTCTAAAAAAATATCATCTAATATCAATACTTATTTCTTTAAAATACCGTCTGATATTTTTGTTTCAGAAGTATAATCACAATATTATATCTCAAATAACTCCACATTACATCTGGTTCCATTTCCTTTAGGCCAAATAGTAATTTTAAAATTCTTTTTTGATTAAATTTCCAATGGTAATCCAATAAAATTCTAAAGTTTTATTTGTACAGATCTCACCGATTCTCTGTAACATATTGGTTCCCGAAATATTTATTAATAATTTATTAAGTCCACAATAGAATTGTTTACCTTTCCACATGGCCAAATAGTAATTTAAAAAATCTTTTTTGAAAAAATTTCCAATGGCAATCCAATAACATTCCAAAATTTAAATTGTGTAGATGTTACCGATTTTCTCTAAATTTTTGGTTTTCGAAAGTTTCATTAAAAATTAAAAAAGTCCACATTACAATTGGTTATCTTTCCATTATGCCAAATGATAATTTAAAAAATCACACTTATTACTCTTTTTTTTGGCAAGTGATAATCACTTTTACAGACTGACACATTATAAATCCAGTTTTCAGATTTTTTTAAAAGCACATGTCCAGACTGCTTTTTCAGACCACCACCATGTGTATCCTGGGTGACTGCCTACACTTCAGCAAGGGCAACCAGCCTTAGTGATGCTGAATGTATTTGCATTACAGACTGAAACCTCAAACCCCACTCGCTTGTAAATACTGTGCATGATTATACATGGAAAGGAGCTGGGTGTGTGCTAAGAGTCTGCTTCTGCACCAAAAAATCGCTCCCCCTTTTTCCTACTAATGCAACTGTGAAATCACCAGAGCAAAACGCAATAAATCTCTGCCTGTAATTCCTATTTGCACACAGAGTCATGTTTTCACATTAGTCACAAAACGAAATTTCTTTGCCAATTTGAAAGCACACTTACTGCTCTTTTTTTTTGCAAGTGATAATCACTTTTACAGACTGACACATTATGAATCCACTTTTCAGATTTTTAAAAAAGCCCATGTCCAGACTGCTTTTTCAGACCACCACCATGTGTATCCTGGGTGACTGCCTACACTCCAGCAAGGGCAACCAGCCTTAGTGATGCTGAATGTATTTGCATTACAGACTGAAACCTCAAACCCCACTCGCTTGTAAATACTGTGCATGATTATACATGGAAAGGAGCTGGGTGTGTGCTAAGAGTCTGCTTCTGCACCAAAAAATCGCTCCCCCTTTTTCCTACTAATGCAACTGTGAAATCACCAGAGCAAAACGCAATAAATCTCTGCCTATATTTCCCAACATGTGTAACCTGGGTGACTGCCTACATTCCACCAAGGGCAACCAGCCTTAGTGATGCTGAATGTATTTGCATTACTGAGTCCAACCTCAAACCCTTAAACTATTCTTTTTTTATACCAATACACCTTAATTTATCGTGAAAACATAGTCCACATTATTTTACATGTTCCTCACATTTAAATTTCTCCCAAAACAGAAAATAATAAACGCAACTTCAACAAAAAGAATTACATTTCTATTATTCATTTCTTAATTTACCATATACATCTCCTCTCAAACTCTAACCTCACCTTTAAAATTAGTTAGTTGTGAAAGAAATGTGGCACTCAAACAGCAGATTATCAGAGCCAGGATCTCTGTTCTCTACACCTCTCTCCTCTCAGCAGAACCAGATAATGGCAAAGTTTCCCTCTATTTTTCCACACATATACATGTAAGTTTCAAATCTCAGTGCTTCCCCCTTTTTTTCAAATGTAATCACACATTTCTATTGGTTGAAAACCAACCCTTTTCCAAAAGTACCCTTCCCCCAACTTGACTTCTGCCTAGTACCCTTCCCCCAACTTGACTTCTGCCTGCTACCCTAGCAACAGCTCATGGAACACTGCTGTGTGGAGTTAGGTCAGAAGTTCGCCAAACAATGTTTCAATTCCACAGAGCAAGAGTGCTTGACTTTTCAAACCTTACAGCAAATCCATAGTACTGTTCTTTGGTAACACATTTTTCTGTACAAATACAAAACATGCTTCTATAAATTTACACATACAGCCTAGTTTTTAGTGTAGAATGGTATGAAACAGCCAATCAGTTCTTTTTTTTAATAAAAAAATATGTATGCCTCCATTTCCAAACTGTCTTTCATTTCTTTTTACCATTCTACTGAATTACACCTCCTGAGTGCATCCAGATCTCCTTTGAAGATGTTCACAGTGTGGATTGTAGGGCACAGCTATGTCTTCTGGAGTGAAAAGTTTGCAGAGAAAACAGGTATTGTGAGAGACCTTGCTTTGCCAAATGTAGACATTAAATGGAATGGTCAGAGAGGGTTAAAGTGGCACCAATTGATGCCATTGGTGAAATCCTTCATGCAAATCCAACACCCTGACCTCATAATAGTGCACTGTGGTCGCAATGACCTAGGCACTTTGACTGGGGTAGGTCTGGAAATGCTTATGAAGGACACCTTTGCACAACTGTTTTCACTTTTCCCTAAAACTGCCTTTGTGTTTTCCAACATATGCCAAAGGCAAAAATGGAACTGGTCCAATCATTTCTGTCCGCAGATTGACAAAGCAAGAAAGCACGTCAACAAATCTGTTTCTGCTTTCCTCCGTGACTATGGTATGGGTTCCATTTACCACAACAACTTGCGTTACGACATGCAAGACATTTATAGAGGAGATGGTGTGCACTTCAATGATGAAGGGAACAGAGTCTTCCTCTTGAACCTTAGACTCTGCATCGGTACTTACTTGTAGGTACCACTAAAAAATCACTTCATAAACACAACGGCTCTTTTTAGAGCCCCCTAATATCTAAACTCTTAAATCTGCATTTCATTTCATTTTTTTTATTTTTTTTCTACCGTACGCATACGGTAAGCTTACCGTACGCGTACCCCGCGATTTGTTTTAAAATCAATAAATGTTTTCTTTGTACTTTTCTGTCCTTCTTTGACCCCCTTACAAATGTTAGGGGGTCTGTAACTCTCCTCCTTGCCCCCTTTTCAAGATATCACTCTTTTTTTCCTGAGTGAAACACACGAAATGGCGGCCGCCGCTTCCTGGTTTCGACCGATTCGAATGTTTACTAAGATCTAAGAGCCAATCAGAATCGCGCTCGCGCACGCCACCGTACGCGTACCGTAAGCGTACCGTAAGCTGGCTCAGATATATATATTGATTTAAAGGCTATTTTCTCAGAATCTACTGAACAGATTTACACCAAACCTACAAAAGGCACTTCCTTGACCTGAGGACTACCTCTCTGCCAAATTTCTAGTAATTCTGTTCAGCCGTTCGGGCTGTAGCCCTGTCTAAAGGTCCTATGGAAAAATGCATGGGAAAAACGCGTTTTGGGACCCCCCTTTTATCTCAGCCCCCGCTTGACGAATCCCCCCGAGACTTTCAGGGTAGGAGCGGAGCGTAGCGCCCCACCTATTTTGAGAATCAACCAGGATGCTCTTCTTGGCCTCAATCTTCCCAGAATAAAAGACCAGCAGATAATTTTCCTGCTAAAAAATCCAAAAAAACAAAAAAGGGCACGGAAAATTTACCGGATGACGCCGGTGACAGAGTCAGTGTTCAAGACACTGTGGATGGGCATGATACAGGCCCCACTATGGATGGGCAAGATACAGGCCCAACTGTCCCCACTTCAAGCGACTCTGAGGACGATGTATCCTATGAGCCTGAAATAGACCTATCATGTTCATCAGAGTTTGACTCTGATTGTGAGGACTCTTGTACAATCAAACCTAAAAAATCAAACCTAGGTTCAAAAACCTCTGGCTCCAAGATGGATATCCTCGACCCTTTTGGGGACACGATGTTTGACCCGCTCTTAATAAGACACCCAAACTCCTCTGAGTGGTCTCCCTCCCCCCACGTTGCCGACTATATCTCTTTCTGGCTCAGAAGAGAGATCCCTAAGGAGGTAAGATCACGTTTGCGGTCGGAATGCCCCCGACCTTCCCTCCCAGATAAAATTACCTCTACACCAGAATTAGACGCAAAGGTCGTCTCATTCATTAATAAGGGAGGTAAAGATCCAAGAAGAGGCCTTGACAGAGGGCTGAAATCGTGTCAAGATAGACTCCTTGATATCACGGGTCCTCTCACTAAGATATTTGACATGGCAGAGACGGCCTACTTGAACGACGCTCAGGTCGACCCTAAAGAACTTCGTGAATGGGTGCAGAGAGCGGTATGTCTGCTTGGCAACGCCAATACGGCACTTTCTAATGAAAGAAGAAAGAGCATCCTAATAAAACTTGACCCTAAACTCACCGAACTCGCCAACAAAGAAGGAGGTCCTTCTTCACAAGGTCAACTCTTTGGCGACGACTTTATTAAAGAAATGGCGAAATACGTCGGGATTTTCAACTCAATCCAAAAGTCACAGAAAGATATTAAAAAGGTCTTTCATGATCGTGTTTTTGCAAGGGCCGGGCGAACAAGGGGTCGGTTCCCCGGCCGAGGTACACCTTCTTCCAGACCCTATACCACTCGGGGAAGTAGGGGCTTCAACCAACCCTTCTCATCCTATTCTAACTTCTATCCACAAAGGCAGAGAGGCCGCTTTCGCAACTCCAGAGGCGACAGGAGACAAAGAGGCTTCTCTTCAGGTACGTTACGCAAAACACCATCCAGATTCCCCCATAAAGGTGGGTGGGAGACTAGCCCTATTCTCTGGGGAATGGAAGCTCGTGACACAAGACCCTTGGGTGTTAGAAACAGTCAAAGGCTACAGAATAGAATTCTTACACACCCCCTTCCAACACAAACCCCCGAGAGAAATCTCTTTCTCGCAAGATCACTCAAAATTGGTAACCAAAGAGGTCCAAGACCTTTTATCCAAAGGCGCCATCAAGGAGACTACGGACTTAAATCAGGGATTTATCAGCAATATCTTTCTGGTAGAGAAAAAGAACAAAGAAATGAGACCTGTAATAAACCTGAAAGAATTGAACGAATGGGTAGTTTATCGTCACTTCAAAATGGAGGGTATATACCTCCTAAGGGACATCTTAAGAAAAGGGGATTGGTTAACAAGACTAGACCTAAAAGACGCCTACCTCACCATTCCCATTTGGCCCCCACACCAGAAATATCTTCGCTTTGTCTGGCTAAACAAAACTTGGGAGTTCACAAGCCTCCCATTCGGTCTTTCTTCAGCACCCTGGTGCTTCACAAAGACCCTCCGACCGATAGCAGCCTGGCTCAGAGCCAAAGGTGTAAGATTAATAATTTACCTGGACGACATACTTATAATGGCTCAATCAAAAGAATTAGTTTCCCTACACACCCAATGGGCAATAGAAATTCTAGAAAGATTAGGATTTGTAATAAATATAAAAAAATCTTGCCTAACTCCATCTCAAGATACACAGTTCCTAGGCTTCATTGTAGACACCCTACAGACAGAATTACGCCTCCCCAGAGACAAACTAAAAAAATTAAGAAAAGAAATAAAAAAGGTTCTATCAGAGAAATCTATATCTCTGAAAAACTTAGCCAGAATATTGGGGCTCCTGTCCTCTACCATCCAAGCCATTTTTCCGGGTCCTCTTTACTATCGGGCCCTTCAAAGACTAAAGAAGAGATGTCTGCACAAGAATCACTCATACTCTCAAATACTCTCTTTAGACCTAGAATCAAGAAGGGAATTAGAATGGTGGCTCCAAAACGCACAAGCGTGGAATGGAAGGGCAATTTTCGGGGAAAATCCCGAACTGGTGATAGATTCAGATGCGAGCCTAGAAGGTTGGGGAGCGACATGCGGAAACTCCTCCACAGGAGGTCTATGGTCAGATCAAGAGAGGAACATGCACATCAACTGTTTGGAACTCCTAGCAGGCTCCTTTGCAGTCCGGAGTTTCACTCAAGACAAAATGAAATGTTGTGTGATGCTCCGCATGGACAACATTTCGGCAGTCCAATACGTGAGCAAGATGGGCGGTCCACACTCGAAAGATCTGGCGGACCTGGCAAAGGAATTTTGGGGATATTGTTTGGAGAAAGGAATCTCGGTTGTAGCCCAACACATTCCTGGTCTGAACAATGGAGTAGCAGACTGGTTCTCCAGGAACTTCAGAGACTCCAGCAATTGGAAATTGAACAAACAAGTCTTTCTACACATCCAACACCTACGGGGTCCCTTCAACTTAGATCTGTTTGCAGACAGACTCAACACTCAACTAACACGATTCTTCAGCTGGAAACCAGATCCTCTAGCTGCTGGCATAGACACTTTCCTCCAAGACTGGAGAGGTCAGAAACCCTATGCTTTTCCCCCTTTCGTAATGCTACCCAGATTTCTTTTGCAGGTCAGGAAATTCAAAGAATCTGTAGTCCTAATAACCCCTCTATGGAGATCCCAAGCCTGGTACCCCATAGTGCTAGAAATGTCAATAGACCTTCCTCTTCTCCTTCCCCATTTCAGGACCCTCCTCCTAGGCCCTCGAGGGGAAATACACCCCCTCCTCGAAGAGGGATCCCTCACACTAATAGCATGGAAGATTTCCGGAGACAATGGGAAATCCCTGGTCTTTCGTCAGATGCTTTCAGACTCATTTCTGAATCTTGGTCCTCAGGTACAAGAAAAGCTTATAGACTGGCATGGAATAAATGGATTTGCCGGTGTCTTCAATGGGGTATCAATCCCATTTCAACAGATATAGTACACGTTATTAACTATCTCTCTGAACTCTTTGAATCAGGCTTGTCTTATAGAACTATCAATGTATACAGGTCAGCGATTTCTGCAGGTCACTGCCTCATAAACGGCCTCCCCGTTGGCCAAGATTCTTTAACAAAGAAAATTATGAGGAGCATTAGGGTCCTCAAACCGCCCTTACCCAAATACTCTTCCCTTTGGGACGTTAAACTAATTCTCCAAGTTTTAGAAAGCTGGGGTGACAACCACACCTTACCTCTTAAAAAACTATCCTATAAACTTACGACCCTCCTTTGCTTGGTCTCTTTTAGACGAACATCCGATGTTAAAGCTCTGGACGTCACCAGTAGGGCACATCAACCTGAAGGAGTATGTTTTTATATTAAAAGAAGAACTAAGACCCTTTCCTCAACCATCTTTTACCCTTATTTTCTGAGAAATCCAAGATTGTGCGTGGTTCAATGCTTAATAGAATATGAGAAAAGAACCAACACTGCCTCTAAAGCTTTCATCTTAGGCGGAAGTTTACAGGATATCTTAAAGGCGGCCGACTGGTCTAATGAAAGCATGTTTAAAAGTTGTTATTTCAAACCTACATCTAATGTAATTGACAATGTGTTGAATGCACTTTGAACTTGCATAATCTTGGCCTCCGTGTCGTGCCATAAAATGTAGATTTTCCACAGCCTGATGAGCAGAAAATCTGGATTTTATTAAGGACACGGAGGCTAAGATTATCCCACCTCTTTTCCCACCCAGGTGGATTAATCTATCTTATATTTTATTTCAGATTGACGGAGTTTCTCTTTGGAAGGTTCCTCCTGTTGACTGTTTCTTTTACTCTCCAGAGTCTTGTTTGGAATTTACTTTGTTCGCAGCGCACATAAAAGAAGGAAGATGGCTGCCTGTCGCTGGACTATGTTGATGTTCAGAATGTTTTTCAATGTTCTAAATTCTTCTCTATTGTTGCTGCTGTGTGAGCTGGCAATAAAAGGAGATTGGTAATATATATTACCTACTGGCGGTCGCCAGTAGGTAGTTATAGTTAGGACCCTGTTTCCATAGGAAATCCGCAACATTCTATTTTGAATAACTTTGGCGCCGGTCGACGAATCCTCGCGAATTTCTCAAAATAGGTGGGGCGCTACGCTCCGCTCCTACCCTGAAAGTCTCGGGGGGATTCGTCAAGCGGGGGCTGAGATAAAAGGGGGGTCCCAAAACGCGTTTTTCCCATGCATTTTTCCATAGGACCTTTAGACAGGGCTACAGCCCGAACGGCTGAACAGAATTACTAGAAATTTGGCAGAGAGGTAGTCCTCAGGTCAAGGAAGTGCCTTTTGTAGGTTTGGTGTAAATCTGTTCAGTAGATTCTGAGAAAATAGCCTTTAAATCAATATATATATCTGAGCCAGCTTACGGTACGCTTACCGTACGCGTACGGTGGCGTGCGCGAGCGCGATTCTGATTGGCTCTTAGATCTTAGTAAACATTCGAATCGGCCGAAACCAGGAAGTGACGGCCGCCATTTTCTCTCTCGCACTGAGAGTGATTTAAAGCCCACAAACATGTAAAGGTGCTGTTTCGACAGCTCCCACACACATAGGCATGGTGAGGGAGTCCCCCAAGGCCAAAAACGGAATTTTTATTTTTTCGGTAATTTGGCCGATTACGCTTACCGTACGCGTACGGTAAAAAATTCAAAAAAAATAAATAAATCATCCACACTCTCTCCACCCCGTGTGCAATCGGTGGCCGAAGACCGCCAATTTTGCATGGCTTATCACAGTTGAGAAAAACTAAAATATTTAAAAAAAAAAAATTTAAAAAAAATTATCCACACTCTCTCCACCCCGTGTGCAAATGGTGCCCGAAGGGCACCATTTGTGCATGGCTTCAGAAATATACGAAAAATTAAAATATTACCTTTCAAAACGAAGTACATCATATGTCCTCCATGTGCGCACGGTGCGCGAAGCGCATCGTGCGTACATGGCCCATCTAGCGTAACGTGGGCACCGTGCGTGCATGGCACTAACTGCGTAAAGTGGGCGCGCGGTGCGCGAAGCGCACCGCGTGCTCACTGTGCGCGCACGGTGCGCGAAGCGCACCGTGCGCGCACAGAACGAACTGCGTTAAGTGGGCGCGCACGCCACGAATGGCGTAAAGTAACTTAGCATTTAAAAAACGTACAAATTCACTGAAAAAACCATAGGTTTCACACACGTTATAGTTAGGAATTAGCATTTAAAAAACCTTGCAAATTCACTGAAAAAACCATAGGTTTCACACATGTTATAGTTAGCGGAAATTTTACTGATAAAAAACCAATGAAATTCCCCCGTTATAGTTACTGCAGGCAACTATAACTCACGCGACCGCAATCTTCTGCTGATGACATATGTGTCTTTATGAAAAAAAAATATTTGTAATATATGTATAGCTAAAAATGTATGGAAGAAGACATGGGCAAATAAGTGTCTAAATACAGTATTAGCATCAGCAGAGGATTGCGGTCGCGTGAGTTATAGTTGCCTGCAGTAACTATAACGGGGGAATTTCATTGTTTTTTTTATCAGTAAAATTTCCGCTAACTATAACATGTGTGAAACCTATGGTTTTTTCAGTGAATTTGCAAGGTTTTTTAAATGCTAATTCCTAACTATAACGTGTGTGAAACCTATGGTTTTTTCAGTGAATATATATATATATATATATATATTTTATCTACTGGCCAGTAGATAGTTATAGTTAGGACCGTATTTCCATAGGAAATCTGAAAATTCTATTTTGAATAACTTTGGCGCCGGTTGACGGATCCTCGCGAAATTTTCAAAACTAATGGGGCGCTCAGCTCCTACCCTGGAAGTCTCGGGGTGAATCGTCAAGCGGGGGCTGAGAAAAAAGGGGGGTCCCAAAACACGTTTTCCCCATGCATTTTCCCATAGGGGATGTATGACGTTACAACGCATACATTTACATCGCGGTACATTACATCGCGGTTGCGTTGGAGGGCGCTGGACTTAGGAGTAGTATAATTTACTATTCCAACTCCAGTCTCCGTACAGTAGGGAAGGTGTTGGATAGTAAATTATACAATTCCTTGTCCTAGAGCGCCATCTAGCGCAAGTCGTAGTAACGACTTGCATTGTAAAAACCGCGATGTAATGGCATCGCGATGTAATCCCCGCGTTGTAAACAATGTTTCCCTCCCATAGGACCTTTAGTCGAAGGTACAGCCCGAACGGCTGAACAGAATTACTTGAAATTTGGCAAAGAGGTAGTCCTCAGGTCAGGGATGTGCCTTTTGCATATATGGTGTCAATCTGTTCAGTAGTTCCTGAGAAAATTGCAGTTAAAAGTACATAAATATCTATATGCGCGCACCGTGCGCGCGCCTTAACATGCACAAGCGTAATTGTGATTGGTGGTTACAGGTCAGTCAACATTCAAATCGGTCGAAATCAGGAAGTGTTGTCCGCCATTTTGTGTGTGACAGTGAAAAAGAAAGGTGGAGAACGTGAAAAGGGGGCAGGGTACAGAGTTCCTGACCCCCTAGCTTTTGTCAGGGGGTCCCTGAAGGACCCTGAAGGGTGAAAAAAACATTTTATTTTTTGTTAAAAAATCACGGGGTGCACGTACCGTGCGCGCACCGTCGCGAGGTGCACGCACGGTGCGCGCAGGGCGGAAAAAAAATCATTAAAAAAATAGAATAAAGAATCAAATTTAAGTGTTTAGATGTTAGGTGGCTCTAAAAAGAGCCGTTGTGTTAATTGAGGAACAGAGGAACAAAAAAATTAAAAACATTATAGGGTGCCGCATGTGTGCTGCTGTATCTTGCTCTCTATTAGGGAAATGCTGGTGTCCCCATAAGAGAGAAGAGCATTGCACGCATTGCACCGTATATGCACCCTCTTGAACAGAGGGTGTATATCCAGAGGAACAGAAGCAGGTGAAGCTGCCGCCGCAGATGAAGTGCTCGGCTGAGCTGCCAATGATGTGCTCGGCTGAGCTGCTGCGGATGTGCTCGGCTGAACTGTGGAGGGTTGTCTCTAGCAGCTCGAGCAAAAGCCACAGGATGTACTCCTTTAACGTGCCTGATCATAGTGAAAATACTAAAAGAGTATTTCTTTTTAGGATCTCCTCTTTATAAGACAACACCACAAATAGTGCAGGTGACTTTTGGAGCATTCACCTTCTTCTGCCCCTCTGGAAATCTAAAAAATTGCCAGATAAAAGAGTCTTTCTGTTTCCTCTGTCTCACAAGGGTCTTCTGCTCACTCCCAGAAGATGACTGCTGCTCTGCCATTCTCAAGTACTGGAGTACTGGAAAAGCTGCTCAGCTCCTTCTCCCAGGGAATCAGAAAAAATAATGAGGGGAGTGGGTGTGGTGTTGGAAGTTTCTGGAACTGAAACTACTATAAACCAATGAAAAGTGTTGTTTCTAAATCACATGACTTGCCGTGCGCGCACGGGGCACGCACGCATGCGCGCACGGAGCATGCGCGTACGGAGCACGCTCGCATGCGCGTACGGAGCACGCACGACGTACGCATGTGCACGTGGAGCACGTACGCATGCGCACACGGAGCACGTACGCATGCGCACACGGAGCACGTACGCATGCGCGCACCGTGCGCGCACGGTCAAAAACCCTAAAAAAAAAAATATATATTTTTTAAAGTGTTTATAAGTTTATAGAAGATATTAACTATGCTGTTCAACTTTATCCAAATTTAAAAAAATAAAAGAGCTGAGCCATTCCATATTACAGGATAAAGTCAATCTATAACTATATACATAGGTAGCTTATTATAAAATAAATATTTAAAAAATATAATAATACATTCATAAATTAGCATTTAAAAAACCTTGCAAATTCACTGAAAAAACCATAGGTTTCTTTTGTAACTGAAGAAAAGTACTGTCACCTTAAGTAGACCAGGTGCCAGAGATGTAGTTAAGTAGATTTATTAGTTCATGTAAGATGGTACAGGGTGCCCCACCGGGAGCAGCATCCTGCTGCTCAGCCCCATTCAATCTAACTGATCACTCTTCAAAACATGCACACACTCCCAACATTCCATGACATCATACTCAAGTAGGCTGAGCAGCCAGGACTAGGAAGTATAGGATATAACATATCTCCTTCCTTTAGAAACAATTAAAACAACAAGAAGTAAATTGAATGAAAAATATCACATTTCGTTACTAGGAAATAAAATCAATTAGATCACGAAAATCACATTAGGTAGGTAAATGCATACTTAAATCACAACAATAAAAAATAGCATTCAAGGATATTAACAGTCAATAAGGTGAATTAAGATAAGAGATAATGATTTCTCTCAAATTTACTTAAGAACATATATCATAAGTATTTGTATTCTTCATAAAAGATGTAATGAAACCTGTAGAGTCCCATATAAAAGATCAAATTGCACATATTTAAAATTCAATCACTACATCTACCCAGTACACTCTGAAGAACACAACAACACACCATCTCCCTCTACAAATGAACCTGAAGAAAAACTGTAGCTTGCTTAGTAAATAACGTCTGAGTGAGAAATAAAAAAAAATGTAATGCACGCTGACATAAGACAAACATAATGTGCTCGATATTACAGCACCACTTCCGCAAATTCATGGTAAGGGACATGCAAGAACACAGATGCAGTCCAGCATATCTACATCTAGATGGAGAAAAACAAGATAACACCAGAGGATACACACTGGCAGAAGGAAAACTTCAACGCAACCATGACATGCGAAAAAAAAACGCCAACACAAAATGTGAAGCAAAACACATCCCCAACACAACCCTAACGTGTGAGGAAAATTCCCAACGCAACCTTGACGTGCGTCCTCCCAACACAACCCTGACGTGTGAGGGAAAAATTCCCAACGCAACCTTGACGTGCGTCTTCCCAACACAACCCTGACGGAAATTCCCAACGCAACCTTGACGTGCGCCTTCCCAACACAACCCTGACGTTGGAGGGAAATTCTCAACGCAACCTTGACGTGCGCCTTCCCAACACAACCAGGACGTGTGAGGGATGCTCCCAACGCAACCATGACGTGCGAGGGACACTGCCAACGCACCCTTAACGGGCGAGGCAAAACATTTTCCCAACACAACCATGACGTGTGAGGGACATTCCCAACGCAACCCTCACGTGCGAGGGAAAAACAAAAAAATACAACACGGGGTACACGACCCACAAAACATGCATAGACAAAACACAGTACATACCCCCCAGGCCACGTATAGAAAATCTCAGCATGTAAATAACAATGGTAGCTAAAATATACAAATACATTCACATTAAACTTTGGTTGAAGAGACCTGCAGAACAATACCACAGTACAACATGTATCAAATGTGCAGGTAAAATATGTAAATTTCTTCTTGCATGTTTATCAGATTTTTACCAAAACAATAAACTAAAACAACACAAAAGTAGTCACCGTTGTCGTCAGTTCAAGTGTAGATTGAACACCATCATGCCATGCTCCGATGAGAAATTCAGCGTGTGGAAATAGAACATCTTCAAAAACTGCCCTCAAAAACAAGTCTTAGTAAGTTATTTATCAGATGAAACAATATCGTGGGCAAATAGCGTAAAAAAAAAAATTTGAAGCAGACACGAGGTTGGATTGTCACAACGATGCTTCCGAAACTTTAATGTCCAAGAGAACAAAAACGTGGTTGGCAAAATACGTAGGGCATAAAGGAAAAACAATGACAGCAGGCCACCACAAGATGGCGGCACGTTACCAACGCAGAGGCGGATGGCTCACGGCACAAACGTACATTCTCTAACCCTGCGCAACGATGCAGGCGTCACCAAGAGACAATAACGCAGGAGGGACACTGGAGCAAGATGAAGGTGAGTGGCACGTGCACCGAATCACACTCGGATTCAAAAGGAAATAGAATCGTTTAACTGTCACAAAGAAAATGTTAAAGCATAGGGAACTTCGTTTAAGGAAAAAACAACCCACTCGTAATAAACAAGATTTCGGACAAAAGCACTCCTCAAAGTACTTGACTGTTGCTTCCGCACGTTTTCCTCCATATTGCTTGCACTATTATACACAAATCTACACGTGTCTCCCACGCAGTAGACTAACATCACAGCCAACTCCACTGCAGAACGCCTGGTTAAAAATGCTCAATAGTCTCTTGATTGCGCTATCGATGCTGTGTAGGAAAACGCTTTCAAATGCTGCTACTTCTCACTTATCGTACCCCACATCTCATATTTACTCTCCTATTACACGGACGTGCCAGCTTACGTGAACTAACATATGGCCCACACTGCACTCCGCACGCCATAGTTTCCTCTATTTCCGATTGCTTTGCTTGAAATCTGCTTCATCCACAGCAGATATGACATGCAGATAAGTTGCACCGGGTCAAACCGGCAAAGCTTCACGGAACCCGACTCATGCCCCCGAATTCGGAATGCTTTAAAATTGTTCTCTCCCAGCTAAAGTGATTGGTCCAACATCCCTGCATTGCTTCAAAACCCTCATTGCCGGTTCGCTGTATTTTACGACACAATTCATTACGTGCCTCCCTTTGACATCTTCTGATGACTTCAGACTGACATACTGACATTTCATTCAGTTTGTATTCAGACTACGATTCCTGGGAAGGTTCAAGCCACTCAAGCTAGATAATGTCCAACGCCAAACACATACCTCTGTGGACTGTCTGTTGGAAAAGACAACGGTGGGGCATCCAAGGCGTTGCGCAGGTTTAATTTTCAGGCTTCTTTTCAGACACTGGCCCATCTTCTTTTAGTTCCTTGTTTCTTGGTTCTTCACGCATGGTTCTTTTAAAAATCGTCGCCATTTTTGTAACTGAAGAAAAGTACTGTCATCTTAAGTAGACCAGGTGCCAGAGATGTAGTTAAGTAGATTTATTAGTTCATGTAAGATGGAGCATCCTGCTGCTCAGCCCCATTCAATCTAACTGATCACTCTTCAAAACATGCACACACTCCCAACATTCCATGACATCATACTCAAGTAGGCTGAGTAGCCAGGACTAGGGAGTATAGGATATAACAGTTTCACACACGTTATAGTTAGGAATTAGCATTTAAAAAACCTTGCAAATTCACTGAAAAAACCATAGATTTCACACATGTAATAGTTAGCTGGACATTTCACTCATAAAAAACCATTGAAATTCCCCCGTTATAGTTAGTTTAGCTAACTATAACTCGCGCGCCCGCAATCCACTGCTGATGACGTCACATATTACATCACTCATGACATGGTCAGTGACATCACTCATGACATCACTGATGACATCTCAAATGACATCACTGATGACATCACTGATGACGTCATCCATGTGATAAATTACTACATCTTCTCACACCCTAATATAACCTTTGATACACCGACTCAAAATTTCAGAGTTCCATTCTCAAAACCATACATACTCCAATACTAAGAACTACATACCCACTTATTAACTCTTAGGTCTACATACACCTCCACTCATTCACCTGTACAGTCACTCATACTTACAGTCACTCCATACAAGACTATCATATGCATTTATACACCTATATAGACACTCACACACCACCAATCATCCATAGAGGTACTCTCACACCTAGTCAGTCATGCAAATAATCACACTCCCATTTACTCACCTATGCGGTTATACACACACAAGTCACTTACTCATAAAAATAGTACCACATTCTTACGCTCTTATAGACTCATTGATACAAGCACACACTCATCCATACAGTCACTCTCACAATCACACTCTCACATCTACCCTCTTATATACTCTTACACGCATATATACTGCCTTTCACATATGTAGTTAGTCACAAATGTACCACTGAGATATACATTCAATCCCTAACACACCCATACCTACACTCACTCAACCATACAGTCCATCACAGATGCACTCTTAAAACCATGCACTCATAGAATCACCCACTCACACATCTATGCATAGAGTCACACACACCCTACCCACACAAACACTCAGGAACCCATACAGATACTGAGACAAGCAATCAATAACTCATATAGACACTCATATAGCTATTCACAAAACCATGCAGCCACTTATACACCAACATACAGACACATACAAACATTTACACAGTTTAGTCACTAGTCTGCAGTAAGATACATTTAATGACTCACTTATAGAGTCAGTTACGCACCACAGAAAATCATCCATTTACACACTTGTACACCCACTTATTCTTCAACAGGCCTTTCCCTATATATATTAAACATATTAAAATTGTTCAGAAACACATACTCAATGGATGATGTCATCAGTGATGTCATCAGTGATGTCATTTGAGATGTCATCAGTGATGTCACTGACCATGTCATGAGTGATGTAATATGTGACGTCATCAGCAGTGGATCGCGGGCACGCGAGTTATAGTTAGCTGAACTAACTATAACGGGGGAATTTCAATGGTTTTTTACGAGTGAAATGTCCAGCTAACTATAACATGTGTGAAACCTATGGTTTTTTCAGTGAATATATATATATATATATATATATATATATATATATATATATTACCTACTGGCGGTCGCCAGTAGGTAGTTATAGTTAGGACCACGTTTCCATAGGAAAACCTCAACATTCTATTTTGAATAACTTTGGCGCCGGTCGACGAATCCTCGCGAATTTCTCAAAATAGGTGGGGCGCTACGCTCCGCTCCTACCCTGAAAGTCTCGGGGGGATTCGTCAAGCGGGGGCTGAGATAAAAGGGGGGTCCCAAAACGCGTTTTTCCCATGCATTTTTCCATAGGACCTTTAGAACGAGCTACAGCCCGAACGGCTGAACAGAATTACTAGAAATTTGGCAGAGAGGTAGTCCCTAGGTCAAGGAAGTGCCTTTTGTAGGTTTGGTGTAAATCTGTTCAGTAGATTCTGAGAAAATAGCCTTTAAATCAATATATATATCTGAGCCCGCTTACGGTACGCTTACCGTACGCTTACCGTACGCTTACCGTAAGCTTACGGTGGCGTGCGCGAGCGCGATTCTGATTGGCTCTTAGATCTTAGTAAACATTCGAATCGGCCGAAACCAGGAAGCGGCGTCCCCCATTTTGTCTCTCGCACTGAGTGTTGTTTATCAAACATGATGGCCAAAAACATGTTACGGGGCTGTTTTGACAACTCCCTCCCACATAGTCATGTTGAGGGAGTCCCCAAACATCCCCCAAGAGCAAAAACGGTTTTATTTTTTTTTTCGGCAATTTCGCGGGGTACGCTTACCGTACGCTTACCGTACGCTTACCGTAAGCTTACCGTACGCTTACGGTAAAAAAATAAAAATAAAAAAAACACTATCCACACTTACCCCACCCCCTGTGCTTTTGGTGGCCGCAGGCCACCAAATGTGCAGGGCTTATTAATAGAGAAAAAAAACGTAATTTTGGCAACATGAAATTATAAAATCGAAATAAAAAAAACACTATCCACATTGACCTCACCCCCTGTGCTTTTGGTGGCCGAAGGCCACCAAATGTACAGGGCTTATTAAAGTTGATAAAAACCGTGCACGGAACGAACTGCGTTAAGTGGGCGCGCACGCCACAAATGGCGTAAAGTAACTTAGCATTTAAAAAACCGTACAAATTCACTGAAAAAACCATAGGTTTCACACACGTTATAGTTAGGAAATAGCATTTAAAAAACCTTGCTAATTCACTGAAAAAACCATAGGTTTCACACATGTTATAGTTAGCTGGACATTTTACTGATAAAAAACCAATGAAATTCCCCCGTTATAGTTACTGTAGGCAACTATAACTCACGCGACCGTAATCCTCTGCTGATGACATATGTGTCTTTATGAAAAAAAAATATTTGTAATATATGTATAGCTAAAATTTAATGGAAGAAGATATGGGCAAATAAGTGTCTAAATACAGTATTAGCATCAGCAGAGGATTGCGGTCGCGTGAGTTATAGTTGCCTACAGTAACTATAACGGGGGAATTTCATTGGTTTTTTATCAGTAAAATGTCCAGCTAACTATAACATGTGTGAAACCTATGGTTTTTTCAGTGAATATATATATATATATATATATATATATATATATATATATATATATATATATATATATATACACACACATATACACACTGAAAAAACCATAGGTTTCAGGCACGTTATAGTTAGGAATTAGCATTTAAAAAACCTTAGAAATTCACTGAAGAAGCCATAGGTTTCAGGGGCGTTATAGTTAGCTGGACTTTTCACTCGTACAAAACCATTGAAATTCCCCCGTTATAGTTAGTTCAGCTAACTATAACTTGCGCGCCCGCAATGCACTGCTGATGACGTGAAATATTACATCACTTATGACATGGTCAGTGACATCACTGATGACATCCTCCAGTGAATGTGTGTTTTTCTGAAAATTACATATGTTTTATATATGTATATCTCAAGGTCAATGGAAGAATAAATGGGTATATAAGTGTCTAAATGGATGATATGTTTTTGAAAAATTGATTCTATTCCGGACTGATTAAGTGCATCTTAGTGAATACATGGCTTAGTAAGGAATGTTTAAATATGTAAATATCTGTGTCAGTCTCTCACTTTGTGGAGAACTGGCTGCATGGGTTGGTGAGTAGCTACATGAGTGTCTATATAGGTTATTAGTTGGTTTTTTGAGTATCAGTATGAGTGTCTGAGTGTCTGTATGGTTCGGTGGGGGTATTACGTAGTGCATAGGTGCATGAATGAGTGACTCACTGTTTGTATGTGTTGAAGACAGCATGTGTGCAGGACTGTATGGGTGGATGAGTGTGTGCATGGGTGTGTTAGTGAGTGAATGACTGTCTCATTAGTGTCTTTATGAGTAACTACATATTTTTTAAACTAGTATATGTGACTATTGGTGTATATACGTGAGTATATGTGAGAGTGAGAGATTGGAAGAGTTCCTGTATGAATAAGTATGTGTTTATATAAGTGATTGTTTAAAAGACTACGTATGTGTACGTTTCTGTAGAAGTAAGTGTGGTGGTGTGTGTATAACTGTATATGCAAGTAAATGGATGTTTGATTCTTTATTAGCATGAGTGACTATGTGTGTGAGTAACTCTATGGATGAGTGGCGTTGTGTAACAGGATGTATAGGTGTATGAGTACATATGATGAGTGAGTACATGTATGAGTGACTGTATAGGACTGTTGGTGAATGAGTGGATCTGTATGTGGATCTTAGAATTACTGAATAGGTTGTTGTAACTGGTATTGGTATGCCCATTGTTTTGAAAATTTGTGTTTCTATTTTTCAATGTGTGTATCAAAGGTTATATTAGGGGGAGAGGAGGTCTGCCACTCTATCACAAGGATGATGTAATCAGTGATTTCATCAGTGATGTCATTTGAGATGTCATCAGTGATGTCATGAGTGATGTCACTGACCATGTCATGAGTGATGTAATATTGGACGTCATCAGCAGTGCATTGCGGGCGCGCGAGTTATAGTTAGCTGAACTAACTATAACGGGGGAATTTCAATGGTTTTGTACGAGTGAAAAGTCCAGCCCCTGAAACCTATGGTTTCTTCAGTGAATTTCTAAGGTTTTTTAAATGCTAATTCCCAACTATAACGTGCCTGAAACCTATGGTTTTTTCAGTGAATTTCAAAGGTTTTTTAAATGCTAATTTCTAACTATGCCTACAGAGATAGGACATGTGAAGAAAGAAGAAAAAACGCACAGAAAGAAAAAAAAGAAATGCAGAAAGAAGCAACAGAAGTCCTCAAAGACGAAGAAAAGTTCAGGAAGAAGGATAACGTGCAGAAAGAACAAACAGAAGAGCAGAGAGAAGCCTTGTTGCAAAATCATCCTGTACCCTCAACTTTTTCAGACGGACACTGGTGGTAACTGAGTCTGACTAACCAGTCCTAGAGCCAGTGCTATGTTAAAAGACACTCAGAATACAGTGAAAACACCTACATACACTAGGGAACACAATGCGTTGGGGTCCCCATGTGATTAGCATGACCTCCTCTGTAAGCCCCTAGTATATAATAGGGCAGGGGATTAAAACTACCTCTTAAAACGCGCCACAGGGCGTGTTTGCACACGGTCACCTCAGGCCCCGTCCCCTCCCTTCCCCACTGTGAAAACACGCCCTGTGGCCGTTTTAAGTTGGGAGATTAAGTCCCCTTGAATCCTGAGGGTCCCTAGGGTCCAACTAGACCACTAGGTATCTCCAGTAAGCGCCACAGAGCTGCGTTGCAGAGAGATGTAAAAAGGGGCACGGCCTACACCACCTCTCTGCAACGCAGAGCAGTGGCGCTTACTGGAAGCACCTGGTGGGCTAGTTGGCCCCCAGGGTCCCTCAGGATTGAAAGGGAATTATTTCCCCAACTTAAAACGCGCCAAAGGGCGGGTTTGCACACGTTACCTCAGGCCCCTCCCCCCCCTTCACCACTGTGTAAACGCGCCCTGTGGCCGTTCTAAGTTGTGAGATTAAGTCCCCTTGAATCCTAAGGGTCCCTAGGGTCAAACTAGCCCACTAGGTACCTCCAGTAAGTGCCACAGAGCTTCATTGCATAAAGGTGTAAAAAGGGGTGTGGCCTCAGAACACCTGTCTGCAACGCAGCTCCCTGGCGCATACTGGAGATACCTGTTGGGCTAGTTGGCCCTCAGGGACCCTCAGTATTGAAGGGGAATTAATTCCCCAACTTACAACTGGCCAGGGGGCGCGTTTGCAGAGTGCTGCAAGGAGGGGGCGTGGCCTCCAACGCGATGCCGGTATTTTTTTTTTTTTTAAGAAGGAGGGCTGTGTGGCCCCCCTTCTTTTTCCAATTTATTGGCCCTGGGGACCCCATCCCCCAGGGCATGCACCCTAATTTTTTTTGTTGAAAAAAAAATAATTTGGAAGGGGGCCGCGTGGCCCCCCTCCCAAGGCCTTAATCGGCCCCGGGGACCCCAACCCCCTGGGTCATGGTCTTTTTTTTTTTTTTTTTATTCTTTAGGAGGGGGGCTGCGTTGCCCCCCTCCTCAGGCCACTTATGGCCCCGTGGACCCCATCCCCCGGGGCCGGCCTTTGTTTTTTATTATTTAAAAAAATATATATATTTACAGAAACACCTAGGACATGCTGGACAAACCGTATGTACCTATCACCATGACGATTTCTGTGATATTCATTAAAAGGCGACTATGCATACAATGAATCCACGTGGAATGTATTTACACCGCAAGTGAAGCTCTGACGTGTCTGACGCCCTACCGTGCCTAATCCCGGCACCCGGTGGGTACTCTCCAAGTAGACACCCTTGTCGTTTATTTATACAAACATGGGTAGCTATTGACGGGCACATTTTATACACACGCACACCAAGCCATTCAAAGGGGATTCGACAGAAATTCGACCAAACTATGCAAGAAACCCCCCTCACAGTTAATAAAACACATATCCACCGCCGGATGTGTAATACTTTTTATTTTACTCTCTGGAAAGGAGACGAACCTCACTAGAGAGTCACAGCGTGCTCCTGGCTGAGCCCAATGCTGTGTTACACCCACCAGTGCCCGCCGAGTGCCACACACCTCTGTGTTGTATTCCACCAGCTAGTGCGTATGCTATGACACTCTCTAGCCCATGTGCACTGTAACACCACCCCGTGAATATGTCATGCCACACTTGCCTTCGCACGGGTTATATTGCCCCATCTAACGTGCCTTCCTCGATGCCTATGTTATAACGCACAGCGCTATGCCATACATATTACAATCTGGGATCCATATCTTTGTCACAGTGCATATGCAACGTTACACTCCCCAGCACATATTTTATATTACAACTTTAGAGACTAGTTAGGTTATACAACACTGCCCTGTGATTATTACACTCCAAGGCGCACATCCCATAGCACGCGCTAGTGCCTGTGCTATCTCGCGCTCTCCAATGAATCTGTCATTGCGCACAATGTATTGCATATTATATTTCACGCCTCGGTTCATCTTATATCACACTTTTTGGTGCATAGTTTATACCATATACTATATCTAGTTTTAATTTTCAATCGTGCTCTCAGGACTATGTTCTATATAACACTGCGTCCACCTACCCTTTTCACGGGCATTACATTTTGCGATGGGGGGGTGGAGGGTCAGGGGGTGTTTCTGCCAAGTGAGCCTGGAGTCACAGTCACAAACGTCCTCTTCTTCCTGAATAAAAGTGAGATTAGGCTGCATACTTGTTCATATTTTAAGTAGTTCGCACAGACACACATTTTGAAAACAATAAAGTTTCTAATACCCACCTTCTCTGAACAGTTAGCTTGCTGCCCCATCCACCTCCTCCCTATCCTCTGTTGTCTGAATCCATGGACTAGCCTCCTCCCTCCTGCCATGCATGGTCTGATGTATTGCCACTGCCCTCCATTTAGCATGATGTACCAGTCCACTCCTCCTGCCCTCATTTGCCCAATTCTATGGCCCATCATTGACCTCCTGCTTAGCCTCTGTGCTTAGCTTGCTGCCCCTATTCTCCTTCCCCCTGCCCTCCGATGTCTTTGTGCATGCCCCTGCTCCATCCTTTTTGCCCACCATGTTCCATAGACCTGCCACTCCTATCTACTCTGAGTGTTCTGTTGAGCTGCCACTCTCCTCCCACCTGCCTAGCATTGTCAGAGGACTGTAACCTGTCCCTGCCACCTCCACCCTGCCTGTCCACATGCCATGCCCCTATCCCCTTCCTCCTGTCCTCCATGGTTCATTTTACTACCACACCCTTCTGCCCTCCCTGGTCTGTTGTGCTGCAACTGCTCCTCCTGCCTGCCCTGCGCGGTCTGTTGTGAGGCCCCTTCCCCTGAACTCTCTTGTCTGTGCCCAGGTCCTGACCCTCCCTTCTATCCTCCATGGTCTTTTGTGCATGCCCCTGCACCCTCCTTCTTGCCCATCATAGTCATTGTGCTGCCACTAACCCTCCCGCTTGCCATGCATGGTCTTCTGTGCTGCCATGGCCCCTCCCACCTTCCCTGTGTGGTCAGCTAGCTGCCCTTGATCCCCACCTTCCCTCCATGGTCTGTGTATATGCCATCATATACTCACTGTTGCTCTCCATGGTGTGCCTTGTTTCTAGTGCCCATCCTGCCTGGCCTCCATAGTCATCTTGCTGCTCCTGCCTAGCCCCCTTGCCCCCAGCCCTCTGTTTCCATGTGTTGACCCCTATTCCCTCCCTCCTGGCTTGTCTGTTCCATTGTAATGCCCCTGATCCGTCCCTCCTGCCCTTTATGGTCTGTTATGCTGCAGCTTTCTCTCCTGTCTGTCCATTATGGTCAACTAGCTACCATTGCCTCTTTCCCCTCTGTTCTCTGTTGTCCATGTGCATGGTCCTGTCCCCTCCCTATTGCTTTCTATGGATTGTTGTGCTGCACTCCCGTCCCGCATGCCCTGTGTGGCGTATTGTGCTGCTGCAAACCCTGATGCCTGCCCCGTAGGGTCAGTTTGGTGCACCTCTCCATGTCCCTCCTGTCCTCTGTTATCAGAGTCCATGTCCCTACCCCAATTCCTCCTGCCTACCATGATCCAATGTACCATACTTGCGAACATTTTGAACTTGGTAAGAGGGAGATTTTGAAAATAAAAAATGGGGTATTGATTTTCCCCTTTGAGTTACATTGAAAAAGAGGAGATTGTAGACAGGAGACAGATCAAATAAAGCCCATTTGAGCTTAAAAACATTGGACGATTCCTGGCCGAAACGGGTCTGTTGGCATGTGTGGTTGTACTACCACTGCCTCTTCCTTCCTACCTGCCTTCAATTTTCAGAGTCCGTGCCCCTGGCCTCTGCCTCTCAACAGTATCCCAATGAACAACTAGATTGCTAACATTCTATATTTATTACGTCAGCTTAATGTAATCAAAACTGTAGTACCTAGAGCATTTCCTTTAGAAATTACATATATGAGAGGGTCTTATTTGCATCAAAATTATGGTTAGTGCTCTAAAAAACTAAAATGTGGACATATTTTCTGAGTTTTCAAATAGCGACAAAGCACTTTTAAATTATTTGTAATCTTTATGTTTTTTTATCCAGTTGACCACTTGATTAAATGTTGCACTTAGGGGAGAGGATGTGGTGTTACTTCCAGAGCTGCAGACTTTGCAACTGGGGAACCAGTTTGGAGTTTCTGCTTCAGCGCAACATTCTGTGAATCTGGTCAAATCACTTAATCTCCCCACGTCTACAACCAAAATGAATTTGATCTTGTGTGATTTAACCAATGCTCATGTAAAGCACTCCAATACCTGACAAGTCTGCACTATATAAAACTGCAAATACACAGAAAATAAAAGTGTGTTGCACACTTCTGTCATTGGGCTACATGTGGGCTACATCTGGGTGATTTTTGTGCTGCATTTGGGCTCTTTTGTCTCTGGTGGCCATCTTGGGAGAATTATTTGTTATGAAGTTTCCTAATTTCCTCATTTACTGCAGTCTCCTCAGTAGGAAATGCTTTCAGTTTTTTACTTTGATTCCATCAAGAAGGTATTCAGATATGTCACACATTTGCCATAAATTCTGAATGTTAGCACTCCAGTTGCTCATTAGATCACTGTAGTCAAGCTACTGCTCACCACGGAAGTCTGCTGCTGGTATTAAAAGTGCATGTTTCAGTCTGCAAATCAGAATTTGTTTATGAAATTGAAGAGGATTTGAGAAGTCACTCAAAATGTGCCCTCATTTTTCTTTCTTAAGCACTAATCATAATTTCTATGGCAAAATGAACCCCCTCATTGTGTTCCTTTTTAAATTAAATGTTTTAAGTGTTACCAGTTTATTCCAATCAAGATGGCTTCAGGTGCCATACTTTTGTCATAAGTAAGACAGTAAGCGCTCTAGTCGTTCTTAAGAACACTCTGGGACATTCTGTCATTGGGCTATACTTGGGCTACATCTGGGCTACATTTGGGCTCTTTTGTCTCTGGTGGCCATGAAAGAAGCTGTTCATCCAGTTGATATAAAAAGATTTATTGTATATAAATGCAGCACAGCAACAGGAACAACAGATGCTTAGACAGCCCCAGTGCAACTGGCTCAGTCTCAGCTCAAGTTCTACAGGATGGTTCCAAATGGAACTAGAATGTATCTGGTTTTCGGACCAAAACAATGGGAGAAACCCATTCAGATGAGTTAATTGGTTCAATTATGCCTTCTGATACCAGTTCTTTTAACATCTCTTTTAACTAGTCTCTTACATTTATTGGTACTGGTCTAATCCTTTGTCTAACCGGTGTGGCATTACTTTTTAGTTTAATCTGATGAGAATATTCTTTAAGTTTCCCCAACGAGTCAGAAAAAACTTCTTTGTACGAGTCTTTTATGAATTTTTCCATATCCTCACATCCTGTAACTGAGATGTAATTATTGTTTATAGACTCATCCAAAACCACCGGTTCCTTAAGTCTTGGATTCAACATTATTCCAAGCTTCCATTGATCCTTCCAACCTAATACGTTTATGCCCTTGACCGCAATATATAGATGTATGTCAGCCCATCTGTTTTTAAAACACAATGATGTTTTAAAATACCCCATCATGTCTATACGTGAACCATCATAACTCACAGGATTTATGTCTGGTGGAAAAATCTTATTAACATCAAAGACCCTAGTAAGTTTTTCTTCAAAATATTGTTTACAAATAATAGTCCATGGTGATCCTGAATCAGCCATGAGATCTAAATCCACATCAGAAATCTGAACCACACACATGGGAGGATTTTTTATGGGAATGTCCTCATTCTCCTCAAGGTTAGCCATGCCACCCAACACAGACACCACAACACCTGAATTTTGTGGCATGTCCACATTACCTCCCTCAGTTTCATCCTGTGCGGGTCCTCGTAATGTACATGAAACTCTGGGGCGATATTGAGTGGAATACTTTCTCTGATCACTGCACATGTTTGCGAAATGACCAATCCTTCCACAACTCTTACATTCTTTTTTTTAGGCTGGACAACCAGCAAATGATGCCATATGGTTTCTGTTCCCACATCTGTAACAAGCCACATTCTTCCCCATTCTATCAAATCTTTTAGAGATATTGAAATTAGTGTTATGGGCTGACAGTGAATTAAAATTATGCGGTTCATTTTTAATTTCATCTTGGCGTTTGACAGCAGCAATCTCTTCCGCTTTATCCAACCTGCTATTATTCTTTACCACATGCATCAATTTTTCCGTTTGTTCAAAAGCTTTCGCTGTCGAAATAGCTTCTGATAATTTGGGATCCCCCATCACCCATAGTTGTTTTTGTGTTTCTTTACATCTCACATGAACTATGATCTGGTCTCTTATCATTTCATCTGAGATGTTACCGAAACTGCAATGTAAACTTAAGTTGCGTAAAGCTGTTAAAATATCATCAAACGACTCACCTTCTTCTTGTACCCTAGTATAAAACTTAAACCGATTCAATGCTATATTGCTTCTAGGTTTAAACCTCTTTTCTATCCTAAGCAACGCTTCATTGTAAACATTCGTTGCTTCTCCATTATCTGCAATGGTTATTTGTGGTAAAGCTCTAAAAACCATTTGTCCCTCAGAGCCTAAGCAGTGTAGCAAAATACTTTTTTTCCTTTCTGCTCCTATCCTCTCCCCATCGATGGCTTTCATGTAATTAATAAATTCTTCCTTCCACCTAGCCCATGGAAGAGGTGGATCACCTTTCGTTTGCAAAAACTTTGCTGGTGGTTCAAACTGCATTTTTTTTTTCTTCTTTCTTCTTCTTTTTTTTTTTTCTTTTTTAAACCAGATAATCTATAAATCCCTGTGAACAATGTCAGTTAGCCCTTGGAAACCCTCTTGTCCAGTAAACTAATACACAACCTTCTTCTTATTTACCTCTTTGAAATTAGAACTAAAAATAAACATTGTTATTAACAGAACAAACGAACAAATAACAACAGGCATAAGCAATTATTTCCTCGTCTTGTGCTGGAACGACAGTAACATCAATAAAAGGGGCACCGAGTCTAAAGTTATAAAGTTTCTCCCCTTTAAATGTTTGAAATTCTTCCCAAAATTGAACTCCAATTTTTTTCCACTTACTAATGTCCATTCCTCGTAATCACCATCGAGTGAACAAAATGGGCAAATGCGTAGTGCAACGCTGTAAAGCAGACCGATTAATCAAGGTCCGTGGTGAGTTTCCTTTTTTTTTTTTTAAACGTATGGTTGCCAAGGCTGTAGCTAACAACAAGAAAAATGGCCGCCACGTAATCCGCGTTCAGCACGTACGTTCCCAGAATTCACTCCGGTTCCCAGAATACATTGCGCATTTACCACGGGAAGGAAGAATGTTTGTTGCTCGTGCAGCGGAGACCATGCGCCACAGTTCCAAGATGCCGAATGTCTATTTCTCGTGCAGCATCGGCTCGGGAAGTCCATGCGCCAGATTTCAAAAGATGCGGAGTGCGTTGCAAATTCAAATCTCGTAGGTACCTAATGCTCGTAATTACCTGGTGTTGTTATGTAACGGGGTAAATCTCAGCGTACAGAATCCGCTTTTACATTTAAAGCATTCCTTCAAGTTGCTTTCCGATCTGGTCACGAATATAATCATTTGTGTTGGTTTGCCTTGGCCTTCCTTTAAAATATCCAGGTGAATGACGTGCTTGAATAATATAAGAAATATTCTTTGGCAGTATTTCAGTTTCGTTATTCCTTCTTCCTTGAGGTTTAAATAACTTCTTCTTCTGTAAATTCTATAAATCATTCAAATTGGGTTCAGGAACATCAATCTTCTGTGCTGCTTCTTAGTGTTGAGAATAATGTTCCTCCGCTCGTCGCCATTGAAAGAAGCTGTTCATCCAGTTGATATAAAAAGATTTATTGTATATAAATGCAGCACAGCAACAGGAACAACAGATGCTTAGACAGCCCCGGTGCAACTGGCTCAGTCTCAGCTCAAGTTCTACAGGATGGTTCCAAATGGAACTAGAATGTATAACAAATGATAACACATGTGGCACTGAGTAAATGTGAGAATGTAACAGGCCATTTTGGGAGACTTATTTGTTATGAAGTTTCCTAATTTCCTCATTTACTACAGTCGCCTCAGTAGGAAATACTTTCAGTTTTTTACTTGGTTCCATCAAGAAGGCATTCAGATGTGTCACACATTTGCCATAAATTCAGAATGTTAGCACTCTAGTTGCTCATTAGATCACTGTAGTAAAGCTACTGCTCACCAGGGAAGTCTGCTGCTGGTATTGAAAGTGCATGTTTCAGTCTGCATGTCAGAATTTTTTAATGAAATAGAAGAGGATTTGAGAAGTCACTCAAAATGTGCCCTAATTTTTCTTTCTGCAGCACTAATCATACTTTCTATGGCAAAATAAACCCCCTCATGTTGTTCCTTTTTATATTAAATGTTTTAAGAGTTACCACTTTATTCCAATCAAGATGGCCTCAGGTGCGCAATACGTTTATCATAAGTAGGACTGTTAGTGCTCTAGTTGTTCTTTAGAACACTCTAGGAAGCTGCAGTACAACACAAAGGAATCAACTGACAGTCTCTGCCCTTGTTGGATGTACATGTTTTACTGAGAATGTCAGACTTCATTCTCACATGACGGAGAAAGATAATGTGAATTTACAGAAAATATGCTCTCAGTTTAGCTTATAGATCACCTTCCAAACCCCTGTGGGAAAAGCATGAGAAAATAGTTCTCTCAAACATGATTCATGATATCACAGCAGAAGGCTTTTTCACATGGTAAAATCACCTTAGAACACACCACAATTCCTAAAATGAGTATGGTACCATCAACAAATGATTTATAATGTAACTAAAGTCTTAAAACCTTCTATTAACTGCAATGCTTTTTAATGAGGTGCTATCATGTATATTGGTCCCCAGATGGCTGCCAACACTTCTTGGATGAAGTACTGACAGCCAATCAGATCTCACGATGAGATATGTGGTTAGGCTCCGCCCAGATATATCTATCTTTTTAACTCTAATTTTCTCAGGAACTACTGAACGGATTTACACCATTTAAGCAAAAGCACGAGTCTGAACTGAGGACTACATCTTTGCCAAATTTGGTGTAATTCCGTTCAGCAGTTTGGGCTGTAGCTGCGTCAACAGGTCCAATGGGAAAATGCATGGGGAAAACACGTTTTTGGACCCCCCCCTTTTTTCTCCGCCCCGCTTGACGAATCACCGTGAAAGTTTCAGGATAGGAGCGGACCGGAGCTGGCCAAAAGTTAGGAAAATTTCGAGAAGATTCATCAATCGGCGCCAACGTTATTTCAAATAGAATGTTGCGGATTTCCTATGGAAAATAGGTCCCAACTATAACTACCTACTGGCGTCTGCCAGTAGGCAATATATATATATATATATAACACACACATATATATATATTATATATATATATATATATATATATATATATATACACATACATACACACATTTGAATGTTGTTCATTTGTCATCTGGGAAAGCCTTTTTGGTAGGCAGTGACGCATAAATAAAACCCCATGCCTTATTCTGAGAACCGTGCTTGATGTGATTCATTTTCTAAAAGTGAAATCCCTTCCCAGGTCGTGTTTTGTTTTTATTGCTTTGTCATTTTTCAGCCTCCGTGTGGGAGGGCGGTATTTACTATTAATTGGGAGTGCGAAGCACTACAAGTGTGTGTGACACAAGTTGTTCTTCCTACCCAGCTACCGCATAAGGAGAATCCTAGCATTGTGATTAGCCCCCTGAGGACTGTTTGAAGGTGCCTAAATACCAAACCACAATGGGGACACTATTATTCCCTATTAGGTTTTTTGATCGAGTATTATGGACACATGACATCACTGTTATTGGCGAGGCGTTTTATATAACTGCTGTGACTCAATGTTTAATGGTTTTCTTTTTTTAATAATTATTTTTAAACATTCTATTTTGTGCAGTCATACTTGTGCCCCATAAAGGGTCTTTGATCTGAGGTTTATTTTTATTGTTTGTTTTTTCTCCCCATTAAAGGGGAGGGGTGCAATTAGTGTGGGGGGACAATAGGAGATCTAAGCGTCAGAGAGCATAATAGTCAACTTGTCAGCCATATTGAAAGCAAAAAACAAGCGCGACTGATAAAATAAATAACAGATAAAGTAAAAAATCTTAAGAAATATGAAGAAGAAAATTATTGTGAAAGAAACTACGGTTGATGATCATTCTACATGGGAAAACAAATAATTATAAAATGATGACTGCCACCTCCTAGGCAAAATAACTATTCATAGCCGGTGCAGCTGCAAATGGGTGTGCGCCAGGCAAAAAAGTCCAAGAGACTCTTGTAGTAGAAGCTTGGAGTCGTCACTTTAGATCTCCTTTGTTGGGCAGCACCTTGCCCTGGGAATTCCCTTCTGTTTCCAGCTTTTCAAACTGGAACACTTACACTGGATCACATCAACTTATCTTTTCCGAACTATTTCTGACTTAAGCCCTAATGAAGTTCTCGGTTGAGAATGAAACGCGTTGGCTGAGCTTAATGTATTATTAACACTTAGAGAATATTTATTGGAAATAAAGACTTTTCAAATTACAAGAGTATCTTGGACTTTTTTTGCCTGGTGTACACACATTTGCAGCTGCACCTTTCATGACCATAGTGGCATCACGTACTGGCTGGTACCGGGGTTTCAGTGCGCAGGAACTTTGGAAATTTGGGAAACTGATGTGAGGTGCAGAACCATCAGTCTGCCGTTATACCTTTACTCTTTAAACTATTCATGGCCTTGCATGCACTTGACATCAAAGGGAAGGAGGAAAGACTGATGGCAACGGCGGCCATATTAAAATGTCCCAGCACAAAGACGATAGAAAGGAGAAGCATGAGAGTATTCCAGTCCTCTTGCCAAAATGTGTCTCATATTTGCAAGATAGGAGGACATAAATGCTGGTAAAGCCTGCCACATTAAAGGAACATAGGGAGAGCAACCAGTTGGCAAAAAACTGATAAAAAAAAGAATCATGAGAAAACAAGCATTTACAATGCAATGTTCTCGGCAATATTATAGGTAGAGCTATTGGTATTGCTCATTATTTTTTTATCATTTTTGTATCCCTAAATAAATGGCATTGTCATTAGCTTTTTTTTTGCATATGTGATACCTATTGCATTAGCAGAGAGAGAGTGAGGTAGTGAGATAGAGAGAGAGAGTGAGGTATTGAAATAGAGAGTGATGTAGTGAGAGAGAGTGAGGTAGATAGACAGTGAGGTAGTGAGATAGAGAGTGAGGTAGATAGAGAGTGAGGGACAGGCAAAGCGGTCCATGCAGGAACGAAGAAACATCTGTGGAGCCAGGACAGGGAAAAAGGGGCATTTGTGGAGCTAGGGTAGGGAAAGGGGCATTTGTGGAGCTAAGGGGCATCTGTGGAGTCAGGGTATGGAAAGGGGCATCAGTGGAACCAGGAACGGGGGCTCTGGGGGGCCAGGGTAGGGAAAGGGGCATCTGTAGAGCCAGGGTAGGGAAAGGGGGATTTGTGGAGCTAAGGGGCATCTGTGGAGGCAGGGTATGGAAAGGGGCGTCTGTTAACCAGGAAAGGGGCCTCTGTTGAGTCAGGGTAGGGAAAGGGGCATCTGTGGAGCCAGGGTAGAGTATTTGTGGAGCCAGGGTAGGGAAAGGGGCCTCTGTGCAGTCAGTTCTCTTTTGGACCGGTCAGAGGGATGGAGCCTCCTAGAGATAGAGGCATGGCACGGGTCACTCACAGAGACAGAGGCAGGCTGTGCCGGAGTCCATTCATTGAATGGTCTCCAGCAGCACCAGGACCCCTCCCATCCTCCCCGCACTCACTTGTCCTTCTCGGTGCCGAAGATGGAGGCCAGGTACTCCACCATCTTCCTCCGCTCAGCAAAGCTGGTAGTAAAAGAGGCGTACTAACTGCCAGCCCTGCTTCTCGTAAGCAACAACTATAAGTCCAAAGCACGTGTTTACGCACCACTTGCAGGTTTTCAAAACACAAATAAAAGGCTTTTGACATTTGCAATGCCAACAGCTCCAACTCCAGCAAATGCGAGACCTATTGGATTGCAAATGCAATAGGTTTTGCCTTTTTTAGAGTTAAAGCTATTGACGTTGTAAATGGCAATGTTTTTTACCCATGTGTTTTGGTTTGGAGTGTAGTGGATGTATGAACAGAGAAACAGCTGCAGCTCTGCCTAGAGGACCTACAATGAGGAATTACAGACGGGACCAGAGAATCAGCTAGCAGCACTGTCTAGAGGACTTAGAAAATGAGGAGTTACTAATGAGACCAGAGAAGCAGGTAGCAGCACTGTCTAGAGGACTTAGAATGGGGAATTATCACTGGGAACAAATTCACAGCTGCAGTACTGCACAGTAATCTTGGAGGGTTAGTAGGGTGGTCAAGCAGTGGTGCGGGAAAGGAGAGGGCATGGTGGATACAGCACAGGGAGATTAAGTGACAGAACTGGAAACAAAGCTTAATTTAATTTTAATTAAACCACATTAAAAAGAGCTACGACCTCGGAGGCGTGGTGTGTGCGACTATGTTGTAAATTATAACAAAGCTAATTCTTATAGGTGCATGAGTTTTTAATAAAAATTATTTTACATCATCAATTAAGTATAAACATCACCGCTGTTGCAGTGACTATTCGAAATGTAATCATTTCCTCATAGGCTTTATATAAAAGCAGACACCACCACCAGATAAATGAATTCACAGTTCCTATGGGTAAAGCACCATGAAATTTGCTATATAGTTTTATAGGTATTGGTGGGCTAACCAACTTTGTGATCATTTGGTGCTTTTATAGAACATTGAAATTATGTGGCATTGTTCAGATACATGACATCCATCGTGGTATACTGTGTTAAAAGATCTGTCACCACACAGTTTGATCAGAGCAATATCATTTATTGACAGAAAACTCTGAATGCAATAGAAGACTAGCACACAGAAGCACTGCAGGTGAAGCAGGGACGCTGACAGGTGAGCGATTCTGAAACCCATCCAGGGTGGATGTAAGCAACCCAAAGCTAGGGGAATTGAAAGTGATGCTTCATCCAGATGTTCACGTAGATGGGTTATATGAGGAATGACGTGTTATTCATTTTACAAAACAGTGGCCATCATTTTTGTTCAAATAAAAAAAAAACGGGACAGTTAATGACGACCCTGAGGTGTTCCAGCTGAAAGCGACGGTAGGGGGTCTCCTTTGGTGAAGCCAAAGGGAGGCAGACAGCAAACTAAGAAACAAGACTTCTAGCAAGGGGGCTTGCTACTCAAAAGAAATGTAAATATGTGCAAGAGTTGAACCACTAAAAGGAAAGACTGCTTGGAAGCCAGGACAGGCTTCAATTGAGGGAGTCACACAAAGCTTCACGTTGAATATAAGGGTTTTATCAGCTCAGTTCTGGAGTGTCGGCTCCTACCAGGTCAAATTAAAATCTCACTTCGAAACTGGTCTGAACCTGTCTGTAGACTCATGTACTTTACTGGCAAAAAGACTGATCGATTTCTCCACAATGGCTGTAAAAAGAACCCTGCGGGACTCCACATCACCGATCCCCGTTTACATTTGATGTTTTGCTTCTTCTGGATTTCCCTAAGCGTATTTGTTTTCCCCCCCCCCAAGATGTGCTCCTGTATTTGTTCATGTAACACATGACTCTCGCATAGTGAATACTGTACTGAGTCAACACGTGTCCGAGTCATTTCAGGTTAGCACATGTGTTTATATTGGTGCACAATTGAGAGCTCTGAAGCTGAGGCAGCAATCAGTTCTCATAGTACTACCAGTCAGTGGGTCACAGACGTGTACATAGTACATGCCCATCCACATCTTGGCCTCTCTGCGGAGCGATGGACGCATATGTGGCAACTGTAATTATGCTTTTTTGGCCATGGCCCTTTTATCGACCCGTCAACTTTTTCATCCCACTTAAAGCATTGCCAACCAGCAGTGCTGCAATTCAGTGCTTACAACACCCGAGTTCCGGGACCCCATACATCCCCGGAGTGTCCTCGGCACCAAGCCTGCCATCCCCCGGCACCAAGCCGCCCACGCCAACCGAGAGATCATGTGCAACGTCCGAGCACAATACCGGAATGAGCATGGGCACTACACTGTGTGCACGGGACGGGAAGGATAGAGAAAACCAGGGTGGAGGGAGAGGAAGGTGATGCCCTGCAAGCCTCTCCAATATCCGACCCACCCAGAGAGAAGGTGGGACGTAGGACTGCTGCTTGTGGAGAGTAAAAATCTAAGTGGAAACCAACCATTCAGGTGTCCGAAGTCTGACCCCTGTGCCGTCCTGTAATGGGTGTTCTGTGGCTGAACGCCCCTGCTGCCTCCGGATCTGTGGAGGACGGGATGTATCGGGTTACCTGCTGGACTAGCCTGTGCGTGCGTTGCCACCCAGCCTGACTGCATCAACGAAGCCAAGATTTGGATGTTGGCGGCCGGGCTAAAGACTGCAGCTAGCAATAGCGATGTGGGAGGGCTGTGCTCTTGGCTCACTAGCCGCCGGGTGCCATGCCCTTTCGCATCTTGCTGCGCTACCGCAGGCTGCCCTCCATCACTTTTCCTAGCTTAAGGAGCACTCCCCGATTAAAACGGGGGTCAGCTATGAGAAGCAGGGGGTGGGGGGAGGGGAGGGTCGATGAGGCCGCTTCCTAATGGATTTTGTCGGCGGCGGTGTGCGAATGGCATCGGATTGCGGGCAGCAGCCTCTGATCTGCGCATGCATATGAGCGGGGGAACGGAAAAAGGTCTGGACAGAGCTGACCGCAAATACAAACAAGATGGCTTACCTTACTCGTGCACAACAGCAAGAAGATCCTCACGGCCAGACGATACCTAAAAAATGGCGGATGGAAGCTCCAAAACTTTTTCGGATTCGGGGGCTTGTTCCTGCTGTTCTAAAGAGGGCGTGGCTAAAAAGTGGAAAGAACAGCACGGAACACGCCCCCGAATCTGAAAAAGACGGAGCCTATTTGGAGGGATGGCTCTCTCCTCCAATGGCTGGCCTCTGTTTAGGAAGCCAGCCAATGAGGAGAGGCAAAAAGAGAGGCGGGCTAAAGAGCCACTCTCAGAAACATTAAATCTCCGACTTCCGGTTCTGCCTTCGGCAGACCGGACGGTCCTCGACCTAAAAATGAAAAAGATTCCATCAAAGCAAGAATGCTTTGTAACGCATGAAAACAGTAACATGAAATGAAGATGAGAAAAAAGGCTACCGGCATTAGACAGCAAAATCCGGTCTAGCACTCCAGACGCTACATAAACAAGCATTGGCATAGCCAATTGGTCTCGCCTTTGGGACATTATAAATGTTTAGCCATGCAGCACATTATCCTGGTAATAATCTGGCCACACAATTTTACTCCCTATGATGTTTAAGGACGCGATCCCTGTGTGTCATGGACAGAAACATGCTTTGTAATGTACCGTGGTAACACTGGGCTGCAGAAGTCAGTGCAGACTATCAGTCTATGCAGTTCGACCAGTGGAGATTTCGGTCAAAAAAACCATATCTTCCACTCATGTAGTAAAATGCAGGCATGTGCTGATGGTGGCAACATGTCATACTGTAAGTACATCAGCCGGAACATGTGAAGTATTCTAGAAGAATCCCCCACCAGGGACCTGTCAAGAGCTTACCCCATTGCTTAATGAGCTGACAAGTCACTAGTGGAACAAACTCGGCTCAGCTCCTGATTTAGGTGTGTGCCAAACCATCATATTCAGGGCCCCTGGAACTGTGCGGCAGGGTACGGACAAATTATGCGGCAGGGTTGACTAAATTAAGTGGCAAGAAATGGCAAATTATGTGGCATCATCCGGCACATTTTCTGATAGGATTAGTTCATTTTTCTGTCTTTTTTTTTTACACTTGATAACGCTGTATGGACATAGGTTGCACCTACTTAGTACCAGTTTAACACACGGACCCTGATAATACCTTTACCAAAACCAATACACACTGTGGTGGGAGTAAAAGGCAGCAGTTTAATAAACAATTCGATTTTCATGGCCCCCTCACAGGCGGCATGGCAAAGATTTATTCACTTGAGGTGCTGGCGATGAAGTAAGTAATAGTTTTTTTTAGTCCAAGTTCCCTAAACCCTGTAATGGGCTGACGTAGCTACTGCCCCTTTAAACACCAATTGTCCCTTGCCTTTTTACCCTCAACAGCACATCCACAGCCCCCCACAATTCATTTAGAGCAAGGCGATTAAACATGCCATGTCTCCACCCACACAACACCGCATGCAGCCGCGTAATTGGTAATAATGCAGCTCAACGAGGCAGCCTTATTAGGCCAGGCAACAGAACAGAATGCCATAAACAGCAAGTGATTTTGCGCTACATTAATACAGTTAATGCGCTAATCTAAAATATTCCACCCAGCAGCTGTGCAGCGCCCAACTATGAATGTGCAGTGCACTGCAGACATTTTTTTAGCAGTTCTATAAAGCGCGAACTCGACACAAAGGTATCAGAGCGCTTTACTTGAGCACCAGTTGCATTACAGTCGGACGCATTCATTTTTAGGCACGGGGAGATTAAGTTATTTGTCCAGAATCACAGGATGTTTTGAGTCTCCAGCCAGACTCGAACCTGGTCCCATAGATTAAAAGTCGGCCGCTCTAGCCGTTAAGCCACACATTGCCAATGAGTGGGCAACTTGACTCCTCTTGGCGCCTGCCCCACATTCACGTTGGCACCCATCCCCTGAGAGTAAGAATGATAGCAGCTTGCTGTACAAATGTTGAGGACAAGACATAACACCCCGTCACCTAGGATATATCGTTTTGAGCTGAAATGCTGTTGAAATGTGTGTTTACTTTTGCCCAAGATGAATACAACAGTCTGTAACACTAACATCAAATTGCAAGCAGAAAGAGGATTCCGATTTGAGGGCACTCCAGACGTACCACGTGGTGTAAAGGCGCTAGGCTACTGTCAGCAGTGCAGCTGCTGTTTGCAGTGATGCTGTGCCCCCAGAGCGTGAGGTGGCAGTGCACCCTGATTCTTTCTGCCCTTTACTATCCAACTGGCGGGTGAGCAGCCTTTACCTTGCGTGCGGGCTATTGGCGTCCTTGCAACCCGCTGTCTGGGTTAAAGGTCACAGGGTACTTGGAATCTGACTAGGAGGCCATGCCCTCTCATAAGCAGACATAGATATGACGTGCTTCTTGATTTTGCTTTTAAAATCAACTAAAATTTTAACTCAGCAGAAAGGAAGGAGAAGGAATGTCAGGAGCCAAGTAGGCCTGGTGTTAGTGGCAATGCAGCGATAAACCCATGGCAGCAGGCAGCACAGACTATCAGTGTCACATATACAAACCACGCACTTTGAAACCATTACGCCGGTCCACCGTTAGCTAAATAAATGGAGGAAAGAGCAAGACGCAGATAAGAGAACGCATGTCTGCTGAGCTGAAACAAAGCACAAATGTTTTCAGCAAAATCGCGTACACAGTTTTAAGACCAAAGAGAGAGGATGTGAGCAGATATAAACAAACAAGAGCTCACGCCAAGAGAAAAATAAATCAGCGCGGCTGCGCGGTGACTGCGACAATTAGAAACATGATCCCGAACAGATGGCGCACCTGCTTGTAACCGCAAGCCTTAGGCCGTGGGCGGATACATTTACTGGGAAAGGTGGGACATGCACCATTGCCCAATTGTGTGCTGTCTTTTCCTGTCTTTTTGGAAAGACGCATGCAAAGCCCAATAGAAATAATGCCGGAAAGAAAAAAAAAACACGAGCGTGTGAAAAGTCCAGAGTGATTCCAAGAGGTCGTTTTCCTAGAGCAGCGCATGCACGCTGCACTAGGCTCGACCTAAAAAATTAAATTAAAAAGAAAAAGATAAAGGATGGTAATCAGGGCCCTACAAGAATTGTCCCATGAAAAGATGAAAAAACAAAGTGATAAATACATCCCTATAGGATTTATTTCTGTAAAACGTTGCCGTTGTCTGTATTGGAGCGCATTGCTCAACCTAAGATAGTGATGCTGCTGCGCTTACTTTACTATTTTGTTAACATTCCAGTCTACTTGCAGAAATTCTAAATTATGCTTGCGTGCATGCTTGGTGACCTCATCTGGCACGGCACCCGCCGCCATGTTATGTTGTTGAAACTGTGCCTGCCAACGGATAGGGATGGGCTGAGGGCACCTAACTCTGAGAATTATTACCTTGCTGCTCAGTTGCAGTAGGTGGCACGGTGATCTGGATGACACGGCGATGTTGCCGTCACCTCCGTGGACATTGGAGCACCTATTATATCCCTTTCACCCACTAGACCACGCTACCATTCCACCCATGTGACTTGTCTGTGGTGCTACGCTGCTTCTGCCTTACTAATGCCTTGGTACCATATGCCCCCCAGCTCCCGCTTCTTAGTGCGCCCAGAGGGACTTTGTACTTTGGGAAACTTCTTCTCAGACACTGCACTCATCCCATTAGCTGATCTGAAAGAACAAACCATTCCCCCCCATACAACTCCATTATGAATACTCCACAAGCACGCTGGAGGCTGCTGTAGCTTGAACTGAGCACGTATCAGGTGCTTCAAAACATACATCTGCTGGGCACGGGGCATCATTTGATCACGTGGTTCCCCCAGGTGCTGCATGAGCATATCTGCCTTCCCCTTCGGACGCTTCGTGATCGGTGGAGCAAGGATCTGGGTTGGGCATGCGGCAACCCGCAATGGGCCACAATGCCGGCCTACCCTCCCACTGTCACCCAGAATGACGATTCAAATTAATAGGGCGTACTTCACCTCCATGCAGATTAACTAGTTCTTTGACCGCATACATGCCTCCTGCCCCTGCATGAAGGTGCGGACTTTGTTCATATGCTTTGGTCTTGCCGTCTACTGACTGACTACTGGTTGTCTGTTACAGCCCATCCCTCCCACGTCACAGGGTTCCCTTGCTGTGCACCTGGGGCATGTGTGCCCTTGTCCTGTTTCAAAGTCCCCCCAAAAATAGGACAGTCAACAGAATCATCGACCTGACACTTCTCTTAGCTAAGTGGGGAATCACACGTGCCTGGAAGTTAAGAGCCCTTCCTCTGCCGCTTGCTTGGGCTTGATCGGTGGAGGTGTGTGTGACAACAGAGGGTACTGTGTTGCAATCCAAGGAGGTTCTAAGTAAGTACCCGATCTCGGACCAGTGGGTTGCCCTGCTTGAAGCACTCAGATCTGGGGTGGAGGTCTCCGACCTCCTCTCACCTGACCAGCTTTTAGTCCCACTTAGCCCAGAGCCTGCTTCTCGGACCAGAGCCTCTAACCTACTCTCTACTACTGACATCTCACCTGCTACAGTGCCAGACTGGAGGTCGCTGCAGGACTGACTCCTAACCTCCTCGTCAGACCTCCCCGTCACAGTCATAACCATATGAACAGACACAAGTCAAATCCATTTATTCCTGCCCCGCCCCCTTTTTCCCCCCAGTTATTCTCTCACCTGACTTCGCCCCTTACATGTCATATAGGTGTTTTGCTTGTATTAATTCTTATCCTATAACGACGATGGATATCCATGCGCATGCAGGTAGGTACCAGATGCCTTTGTGCGCAGGTCATGTGCACCTCTGCTCTTCACCCAAAATATATCTTCTCCCTGTTCTCTGCAGCCGTGCTTTTGCACTTGTCTGTGCCACTCACACACCTTTTTGTTATGAAACTAGTACACCCTGTGCACTGTTACTCTGCTCCTGTTATTGTAAATACCTCATGTCATGAGTCGTTGAATTAATAATAATGTTTGCAAAACCTCAATAAAAACACGTTTTAAAAAAATTAAGCGCTTATAAAAACTACAATACAAAATATAATACTGTAGATTGTTATACCTTAATTCCCTCAAGTGCATCCTCTTCTTAGCTGCTCAGCCAGAATGAATGTGATGACTGCGTGGAATGTTGGAATGCCTGATGAGAGGGAGAGCGGAATGTTTGTGTGCCTGCTTGTGTGGAGAGAGTGACAGTTGGAGAGAGTGGGCTGAGCAGCAACCATGCTGCTCCTGGTGGGGCCATCATCTAGACTAATCTTGTCATCTACTGAACTACCTTGTACCATCTGGTACCTGTAGTTTCCTGGAAGTGGACACTAGGACCTGGGGATGGGCGATGGCCAGGAAGGTCATCGGACACCACATCCGGTCAGGGGGCGTGGGGACACACGGACAAAATGAGGGCTGTGGGACAGCAGGAAGGTCGGCGGACGTGCGATCTGTATACCAGATAAATAAATTAAGAATTACAAAAGCATACCAGCGTGTTGTAATCCTTGGCTGTGGAGCGACACGACAACGGCCGACGAAGGCGGGATCGGCGTCGAGGCGACTAACGGAGCCCACCCGGTCGCGACGATTGATTCGGAGGCAGGAGCCCACCCTGGTCCTGAGTGCCGACTGGAAGACATCGGTGTCACCCGGTCGCGAGTCGCGACGACCAACTCGGAGCCAGGAGCCCACCCTGGTCCGGAGTGCCAGCGGAGAGCACAATCAATACGAGAGCCCACCCCGGCGATAAGAAACTGAAGTAAGCGGAGCGCGCGAGGAGCAAGGCGGTTGAAGAGCTGAGGGAAATAAGAATCTCGCGCGCGTGAGTTCGACGAACTCTCGCAAGAATAGGCGGCCATCTTGGAGTCAGGCAAAGCGAGCCAATAGGCTTTCAAGATAGACGGCCATTTTTAAGTCAGGCAATAGTGGAAAAAGCCTGAAAAACAAAGGAAAATAGAGGAAACGAAGGGCAAAGAAGGTGCAATAAAGGAAAAATAACAAAGAAAGGCACACAAACTTCATTTGAGGACACAAAAAAAAAAAAGGGGATGAGTGACGAAGACTCAAAGAGCACACAAGCTGTGTTCCACAGGCCGCTACCATTCAGCACATCGGAACCTCAAGCAGGCATCAGATGGGAGAGATGGATACGGAAACTGGAACGCTACATGCGCGCAACAGACGTCGTAGAAAGTAAACAGCTAGATCTGCTTGTAAACCTTGCGGGGGACGAAATAGAGGACTTGCTCCTGACATTCCCGAGTGACAGAACGACAGACTAAAAAGGCGCCTCACAGAGAAATTCAACCCCCAACGCAATATCGACTTCGAGAGGTACACGTTCAACATGGCGTGCCAACAAACAGAAGAAAGCATGGATGATTTTGTGACAAGACTGTGGAAATTGGGGACATATTGCTAATTCAAAAAGTTCGACAACGAAGAAGCAATACGTCTACGCCTCATCGAAGGGTGTCAGTCGGTAGACTTCAGAGCACGCATTCTAAAGGAACCAACAACACTTGAGAAAATATTAACGATGGCTCGCACAGAAGCACGGGCCACGGAACATGCCAAGCAAATACAGAGAGAAAGGAATGGCAATGGCGCATCGGGTCACGGAAAAATTCAAAAGAAATGACAACAGGGAGCAGCCACCTCAAGAAAAACTAACAACACGTGCTACAGGTGTGGCCTTGAGTTTCCACACATCGGTACATGCCCAGCCATGGGCCAGAAATGCAGAAAATGCAATAGAGACAACCATTTTGCAAGTACGTGCATGAGCAGGCAGTTCAGGAGGGAGAGGGGACGAACAGCCAGACCAAGGATGACAAGCACAAGACACGCCCGTCCGAGGAGTCGGACGGAATGACAGCGTCAGGGAAGAGAGGCTATACCTCATGTCCGACGCGCCCAAAGATGGAAGACAACAAGAACACATCCAGCTGGTGGAGAAACAGCAAATAAAAAAAGGACAGCCACAGTAGACATCGAGGTTGGACGCCATAGAGCGAAGTTCGTGCTCGACAGTGGAGCAAAATGCAACATAATGTGCATGTCAGAGTACATGAAAATGGAAACAAAGCCAACACTGTCACCCTCGACTGTAGATGTGTTCACGTGGGGATCAAAGAAACCGGTCGAAAACATGGGAGAATTCACTGAGACTCTCACATATAAATATATGGCATGCCAAGAAGAAATACACGTGCTGAAAGGGGACATTCCAGCACTGTGTTTGCTGAGCAATGTCACAGCACAGGTTATGGGGCTACTGGCCATGACGAATCACATGACCGGAAAAGGCAAAATACTACAAGAATATCAAGGAATACTTAAAGGTCTGGGAAAACTAAAAGGCAAGCAGATTACGCTACACATAAATGAAGCAGTCAGACCTGTGGCACAGTACCATAGGAGAGTGCCTATTCATCTGCAGCCGCAAGTGGAGGAAGAGATAAACAACTTACTACAGCAAGATATAATAGAGTCTGCAGACGGTCCGACACGGTGGGTGTCACCGATAGTGGCAGTTCCGAAGAAGAACACCTCCAAAATATGGATTTGTGTGGACATGAGAATACCGAACACCGCCATCTCGAGAGAACGTCACCCGGGGCCTCATCTGAACGACATGATAAGCCGTCTGACAGGGGCGTGCAGGTTCTCAAAGCTAGACCTGTGCAAAGGCTATCACCAACTAGAACTGGGTCCCCAGTCGAGATACATAACAACTTTCTCCACACACCTAGGACTGTTCAGGTACAAAAGACTAAGTTTTGGTATCTCATCAGCGGCTGAAATATTCCAAGAGACAATAAGACAGGTGATACGGCCAGTACACAACAGTTTTAACTAAAGCGATGACATCCTAGTATTTGGGAAGTCTGACGAAGAACATGATGGTGCCCTAAGGCAAGTGTGCAAACAGCTGGAGCAGGTAGGGCTGACACTGAACGGAGAAAAGTGCGAACTAGGGAGAAAAGAACTTGTATTCTTCGGACACATATTTTCAGAAAAAGGAATGAGGCCAGATCCCAGCAAAGTAGAGACACTACAAAACACAAAGTCACCGACAGATGTAGCAGAAATAAGATCATTCCTGGGCCTGGCAAGCTACTGTGCCCGATACATACAAAACAAGGACAGAAGTTCATATGGTCTCAACAATGCAATGAAGCGTTCGAGGAAATCAGGAATGCAGTGATGACTGTGGAGCACCTCGCATACTTCGACCCTCTGCTCTGCACCGAACTGACGGTTGATGCAAGCCCAGTAGGGCTAGGCGCGATACTAGCACAGCACCTGCCAGGAAAAGAGTCACCAAGGAAAATTGTTGCCTATGCTAGCAAAAGCTTGACAAATATCGAGAAGGCGTACTCACAGCCAGAGATAGAAAGCTTAGCGGTGATATGGGCATGTGAGCACTACCACATGTTCGTGTACGGGAAGCGGTTTACCATCATTACGGACCACCAAGCGCTGGTAACAATATATGGCAACCCAGTGGCAAAGATGCCGCCAAGAATTGAGCGCTGGGGCATCAGACTAATGGACTACGATTTCACAATTGTCCACAAACCAGGGAAAGAACATAATCCGGCGGACTACATGTCACGACATCCATTACCACATGCCGAGGAAAAGGCCTCAGTGGCAGAGGAATACCTAAACTTTGTGCTCAAACAAAATACACCAGCACCAATAACATTAGCGGAGATAGAGAGAGGAACTGAGGAAGATGTCACTCTCCAAGTGGCCAGAGAAACAATGAGACAACAAAGGTGGAGACATGTCAACAACAACTGCATGTGGGAAGGAGGAGTAAACAAAGAAGAGATGCTGGCACTGCAGAAGATAAGCGGGGAACTGTCAGAGACAAATAACTGAATAATAATGCGAGGCACCAGGATAGTGATGCTAAGTTCACTACGGCGCCAAGTAGTTAGCATCGCACATGAATCGCACAGGGGCATCGTCGCAACAAAGAAGCTACTGAGAGAGAAGGTGTGGTTTCCTGGACTAGATCGTCTAGTAGAAAACACGATTGCAGCCTGTCACCTCTGTCAAACAACAGACCAGCCAGCAAGGAAAGAACCTCTGCACATGTCGGAATTGCCAAGGGCTGTATGGACGACACTAGCAGCTGACTTCTTCCGACCGCTAGACACAGGAACTTACTTACTGGTGATAATGGACGAGTACTCCAGATTCCCAGTTGTGAGGCCAGTATCATCAACGTCAGCAGCAGCTACTCTACCAATAATAGACGATATATTTGCAGCGTGGGGCTCACCAGAAACGTTGAAGACAGACAATGGTCCCCCGTTCGCAGGAGACGAATTCCGTAAGTTCATAGCCTACCTTGGAATAAAACACAGGAAGATAACGCCACTGTGGCCACAGGCAAATGGCATGGTCGAAAGGTTCATGGGAAACATCAAGAAGGCAGTTCAGAAAGCGAAGCTGTCACAGATATCGTTGGGCCAAGCGCTATGCCAAATGCTGAGAGATTACAGAAATACGCCACATGGGTCCACAGGAAAATGCCCGGCGGAGCTGGTACTGGGGAGGAGAAGCAGAACGAGGCTGCCGCAAGTAGAAGGACAGACAGCATCAGGGCACGACAACATAGCAGACAAGACAAGGAGGCAAAGAGAAAGATGAAGGAATATGCAGACAGCAAACGACACGCCACCAGGTCGCAACTACAAGAAGGAGACACTGTCGTAGTGCGACACAAACAGCAACGGAAATCTGACAGCATGTTCGCCCAAGAACCATTGACGATAACGAAGAAAAAAGGAACAATGATTACAGCAGAATCGGAAAGCAAACGAATAACGAGAAACAGTTCACACTTCAAAGGTCTAAAGGAAGAACTGGACGAAGAGCAAGCATAAGGCACCGAAGAGACAAAGAAACTGGAGCACTATGGAATGGGTCCAGCAGGCAACACAGGGCCAAAAGAAGACCTAGACCTGGAGACAAGGCCGAGAAGAGACATAACGAGACCAAAGAGACTGATAGAAGAAATGTGATACATCTCTCTGGGCACCATTCCATGTGTCACATCTGTACATATCACCTTACATTACATAACTAGAGCTCGTCAAGATGTCGCAGGTCTGAGAGTTGGCTAGTATTTGTCATCACATTTTGTGACAAAGGGGGGGAGATGTAGTGTCCTGGAAGTGGACACTAGGACCTGGCGATGGCCAGGAAGGTCATCGGACACCACATCCGGTCGGGGGGCGTGGGGACACACACACGGACACAATGAGGGCAGTGGGACAGCAGGAAGGTCGGCGGACGTGCGATCTGTATACCAGATAAATAAATAAAGAATTACAAAAGTTTACCGGCGTGTCGTAATCCTTGGCTGTGGAGCGACACGACAGTAACCAACTAATAAACCCCTACTTAAAATATACCTCAAGGCTAGGTTTGGAGTTTCTTACAATTCATCCTTTCAACATAGATCTCAATGTTGCAACACTTTTCTCCTTACGATAAAGTGTCACTCCCAGTATTACACGAGGCATGAAAACAATGAAACGTTACGCATATACATAAAAAAAATTGGCAACTATGAACAGACTATGCCATATGCATTTTTTATAGTACTTATTCAGAGCAGAATATATGCATGGGATCACTGTGAATAAAAATACTGATGGTGAGGTACCCTGATAGCCACACCAATAAGAAGAGTCAGTTACATCCAACCACACAGGCAACCTTTCTAAGCACCCAAGATCTATAACATTACTATGCAGGCTTTGCTTTCAGAAAAAAAACTTCAACAAAAACGCCCTTTGTAGTTTAACAATTGGAAAATGTAAGTTTCACTAACTTTTCTGACACTCGGAGTTCACTTCAAACTACATAGGCTGCATGAATACATGTACAATCCTGCCGATTAAACAAATGTTTATTTTACCCGAAGTGTGGCTCCAACCTGGTCCGCTGATCCTATCAGAATAAGTAGGTACATGGGCTGCACTTTAAGCCAGTCACCCGATCACACCTCCTTCTCCGCATTGCCAAGAACTTTCTCTTACGTGGGCGGATACACACTTAACCCTTTCTCTTAGGCGTCTCCTGTTTGTATATCTGACTCAGTGCCTGCCTTTCGCTTCCCACTCTAAACTAACAGTCACAGTATACTTAGCTCGTCGTGTTCCACTACCTTCTGCCTCATCTCCCCGGCCAATCGCCACGGGCCCGCTGTACCCTGCCGTGTTGGATTGGTTGGAAGACAGGTTGAGCTAATATAAAAGAGAACAGTGCCAGCGGCCATAACGGTTTGGGAAAGGAAGCTAGGGTCAAAGTAAAACGGCGAAGGAACGAGAGAACGAAGGTTATTGGGCAGGCAGGCACTCACGGCTACACTTCGTTTTGAATCCAAACGTCTTACATGTTACGTGTTATGCTTTATCCTTAGACACATTCGCTTATTTCACTTTCCAAGCAATACTGTGCAACGTCAAATATAAATCACAGGGGTATAATTTTTAAAGTAGCCAGTTTGCTAGATTTTAATATTTATCGTTATGTGGCATTGTCAGTCAATATCCACATAGGCTAGATATATATTTTAGTTGATCTTTGAGATCAAAGCACTGTCAGTTGAGGCGTTCTTTCGGGAGTCACGTGAGAAACTCTTCTTTCCAATAGGAAACGAGCCCACTCTTGTCCCCGCCCCTTCACTCTTTTCACCACCCTCCTTGCAGTGGACTGGACGTCGACGCTCACGTACGGAAATAGACCTTTGGATGGAGCAGTTGCTCGGCAACCAAGGAAGCGCCAGCACAGGCAGTGACTTGCAAGCATGTGGTCTCCATGGTTTCTTGGATATGCGTGCATCTGCGTTCAACCATTTGGGAGCACAGTTTACGAAGAACCTTGACAGCTCTTCTGACAACTACCTTTGACGAGTGCAGGCAGTGCCGCCTTCGTTGGCATTAACAACTCTGCAGATATTCTCTGACGGGGAGAAACTTACAGAATGGCGATATTCAGGGTCCTTTAGCTCTCGCTAAGGCGGTGAGTACACCAGTATTGCTCTATCCTTCATTACCAGACGGATTACACTGGTTTCGTAGTACTGGTCGGGGTGACCTTTAAGACGGCTTTAGAGAACTGCCCGCCCCCAAAACAATATCCTACATGATATACATGAATAAAGGGGCTTTTGTCAGTTGGCTTTATCCACTGTGCTGTTGAATTGTCATTCACATTTTGCTTCCGCCCACCATTGAATTACATTTATTGTGTCAATTAATTAAGATTGGTAAAAAAAAAGTACATAAAATACAAAAATAGCGAAACAGCATTCAATCACAGTGCATGCACTATTCTGACAATGTAAGGTGCAGGACCGTGTGCATCCAAAGATGATACTGTGATGTAAGTCAATTTATGAGATGTTCCAAGTAAGATATATCCATGCAAAAGTGAAAACGCCACAAAAAACTGGTAAAACACTTAAACAAATAGTTTATGTATAAAGTAGACTAAAGCTTCTATTCTCAAGGAATGTTTACTGTGTTTGCTTGCAGATTATTAGAGGAAAATATCAAATCCATATACTTCCCCAAACGAGCCGAGTTCATAGGGGATCTGGTTGTCAAGCTGAAATCCAAGGCATCCTTTCAGGTTGAAATCCCATGTTTTAAAACCGCAGCTTCAATAAAGTGCGTCGTGCAGGTAAAAATTCAGTACAACAACAAAGCAGGTGAAGCATGGGCTCTCTCTTATAATTACAAAACGTACAAGTGCCAATTTCAGATGCCGCAGCCCAAGCTGCATTGATGGGATGGACCATAAATCCTGCTCATTGGATTTTAAGCCTGATCTCCTTGCTACAAAGCAGCACTCAAATAGTGTTGCATCTTGAGTCCTTCATAAATCTTTGCAAATGAGACTGGGTAGCTACTACGTTTGACCGTGCCCAAATCAGTCTTGCTTGAAAGCGCCTATTACTTTTTTTAAATACAATATATTTAATACACAAGTACGACTGTGATTTGGAGACTCGTGTAGCCATATTGGCCTTTACATTTTTCACTGCTTCTCCTAAATAGTTACACCACAGGTTGCCAGTTTTAAAACATTTTTTTATACCCAACTTTATTGAAGATTTTCTGGCAAGACACATAGAAGCATAGCTCAAAAGAATACAGTGCACACTCACAACAGTACAGCAAGCCATCAATATTATAAAACATTACATGGTCAAATTAACAACCCGAATTGCTACACCATTCCCCCTCCCCCCCCCCCCCCCCCCCTATTCGCCCGTGATTTTGTGGACAACCACGAGCCTCAAACATTGTTTTCTTCTGGAGCACGCCCCAGTCCACTCCCTTGCGCCAACAGTTGACAGTCGGGGGATTTGGCTGGTTCCAGGTACGGGCCACATCCCATTTTGCGACCAGACAGGCCACCCTCAAAAAGATCCGCTCAGCCTAGGGGCCCCCAACCTCCTCCACCAACCCCACAGCACAGTACAGGGTGTGAGCTCCAGGGTGGCCCAAAACAAAGGAAAGCACTTTACCGTCCCCCTCCCAGAAGGGCCTTAACACGGGGCATTCGCACACCACATGGATGAAATCTGCTGCCGAAAGTGTGTATCGTGCACACACTGCCTCGACGCCAGGGAGTGAGTGTTGTAAGCGCCACGGGGTGAGGCATGTCGCATGCATGTAATTAAATTGCACTATAAGCAACCTCAATGAAATCGCCATCTCTCGGGCGCAATACAGCCCCCCCCCCCCTCCATTCCTCTTCTTCATGTTCTCCCACCCAGACCTCCCACGTCTGCCTAGCCCGCCTAAGACAGTCAGCAGCATGAATTACCAATGAGCGATAAATAATAGAGATTTCCCCCTTACCCAAACGCCTAAAGAAAACCTTCGCCTCTAGCGGACTAAATTTGGGTAGTGAATCATCTGGGAGATAGTGACCCTGCTGGGCGTGGCATAGCTGGAGGTAAAGAAAGAACTGTGAATTGCCAGGTTATATCTGACCTTTAAGTCCTGAAATGTCACAAGGCTACCTCCGCTGTAGATGTCCCCCAGATAGGAAATCCCAATTTGGTTCCAGGGGACGGAGCCCTCCAGGGTCGAGAGCTGACTAAGCCAAGTTCTCTGCCATAAGGGGGTCATCTCAGTGAGACATGGTCCCAACCAATTAGCGGAAGAGCTGCCCTCCAGCAGGTAAGGGACACCCGCATACAAGAAGGTAGTGTGGTAGGCAGCCGTGCCCGTACAGAAAATAAGGCAGACTATCAAGACTCATCGATTGCATCTCCAGACGGTACGCCGGGTCGTCCCACCCACCCATGAACCAGTCATTAATCGGTACCAGATGGCCTGCGAGGTAGTACAGGTTAATGTCCGATAAGCCTAAGCTTCCATCTAAGGTGGCTATGCGCAGGGACTGAATAGCCACCTTAACCTGCACATACAAAATTAGTGATCTAGGCAGTCAGGAACCGAAACCACATGCGAGGGATGGGGTAGGAGTAGTTGCCCAGAATGTACAAATAGTGCGGCAGGCACACCATCTTGAAGAGGGCAGTACACCCCATGCGTTTCAGAGGCAGGACGGCCTAGTGGCCCATGTCGCTTTCAAGAATGAGGCCCATCCCCCGGAAGTTAAGGGCCCAGGCCTGATCAGGGAGGGGGGACATGTGGATACCTAAGTACTTGAAGGAATGGGAATGTTGGGGAACCAACACCCTCTCCCAACAGGATTCTCCCCCACCTCTACCAGACAGGACTTGTGTTGTAAGTTGATTAAGTAGGCATCAGGACACGTCTTGAGGTTGTAAGATAGATTTATTAAGATAGCACAGCAGAGGTAAAGCACATCGCTAGCTGACCAGACCATCAACTGCCAAGACTGGAACATTCACATACCAGATAGAACACTCATAGGTAGTGAGGGAGGTTGAGGAGACATAAACACAAAGAATGGACTACTGACCCCAAGTAGCCATAACAAAGCAAGCACATATATACAACATATCTTCTTCCTTTACAGAAAACACAATAAAGGCTTCAAACACCCAACAAAAGCTCAAAGCATGAAAAGGAAAAGCAAGAAAACATAAAACATGTAGGAGGTCAACGACCTCTTGGACTTCCAGATGACGAAAGCAAAGGGCAGGATAAGAAGAGGATCACAATGAGAATCATGACGAATATCACGATGACATGACCACCTTCTTCCCTTCGATTGACGAAAAACAAAAAGAAACAGTCTACTCTCTACAATCCGTCTTTGTGGCCATCAAAAACGGGAAGAGACAGCTTACGCACTCCAATCAGTTCTTCGTCTGTCGCGGCTTACTGCACACAGTTGAAGATATAAAAGTTCAACCAAAGCCTCAAATGCACAATAGTTCTGGAAGAATGCTCCCAAAGAAAAATCTCAGCCAGTCTAAAATGACGCTCTGGTACTTTTCTTGGGTTAAAGACCTCTCGATGTAATTTGGGCCTCTACATTAGACTTTCAATTAAATTTCTTAGTTGACAAACTGTCTCAGTACTAAGGCTAAAAAGCCCGGCTCTAGTCGCGGAACATTTGTACCGGTAGAAAGAACCTCCATGTCACGATTTTGTCTCGTGGTACTGGAACTCTTGTCGTCACAACTCTAGGTCGTGAACACTCCTGGACAAAGGACACATTTTTCCTTTCTTTTCCTATCCCGGTACTGATTTTATGACATCTGTTGTCTCCCGCTAGATAGGTTGGAACTTTAGTTCTCTCATTTTCCCCCATTTCCTTTGTCTTCGTTTCCTTACGGTGCTGGGACATCCTTTGTCCTCTCGCGGTTTCTGGTTTCGCCGGTCCTGGGACACCATTGTCCTCTCCCGGTCGTGGTCCAAGGCTCACTTCCTTAGTCCTTACTTTTCCCTGAAACAGGGTTAGGGTTGCAATATCTTCCCTAAACAAAAATTTAAATAGGAATTCCACTTTGCAAATTAAAATTTTCCACTTGCGTCTTCCAGTTTTTCATTTACTTTGCAATTTTTCCACTAGCGTCTTTCAATTTCCCATTTACTTTGCAATTTTCCATTTGCATTTTAACTCTTTAAAATTTTCACAACTTCAATACTTTATAAAGGTGGCATCCTTTCTTATGACTTTAAGTCTGATTTTCATTCCTTATGACTTTAAGTCTATATTTTTTTTTCCTCCTTCCATCTGCCCAACCTGCTTTTTTTTTTGAACTGCTCTGTACCTATGCTGGAATTAAATGAATACACTCTCCACAAGTTAACGCTAATTGATGAAAGTACTCCTCTTAGCGCCTCTTCGCTAGTAATAAATATATGTGCTATTGACCATCACATCCAAATAACCACTGTTCCAGTTCTTAACGTACAAGGTTTTACAACTCTGGCGCTGTTCACAGTTTTGCTCTTACAGCCGTAGTTTTATTCCAGCTTACCCATGCGGATCAGAAGAGCAATGCAAACATAGGTTTTACTATTCACAAAGATTAATTCCATATCACACTCCTTTTCCCAATGAGAATTACAATCCATATTGTGAAATATAATTTACAAAAAGTCCTTCGAAAATCCACTAGGTGGCACTCTTGTAAATGGATTCACATCTTTAAAATCGGTGGTTCTCTCGTAAAAGGATTAACATCTTTAAATCAACTCATCTGTGCTTCCATGTGACACTTTAACTTATAGCTAGTCTTTGTGCTGGAAGGGCCATTCAAAAAGTAATGTGACACAAAATTGCTGAAGCTGTGTGAGAAGCCAAAATCACACTTGTAATCACTTCAATGAACACACGGCCTAAAACGGAACTGTCAGTGCCTCAATAATTCAAATAGTACATAACACGTGCACTCTCTCACCTCTTGACTTTCCGGTGTGTTTACTTTGACCCTCGGCGAGATACTAAAGAATTTCCTCGTTACGAAGTGTCCCGTAAGTCCCATTACTATGGGAACGAACGAAAGCAAAATTATAAAGATGGCTTCGTGACGTTAAACGCTGAGCTGCGTTGCTCGACGTCGCGCTGAAAGGACTTCACTGACCATAGAGTGGTAGTCAGGAGAACACCAAGAACGCTGGACATTCTACAAGTGACGAACACATTCACGCTGCCTCTCCGCTAGCACCAACTGAAGATTCTACTACGTCATCAGAGCAGGGAAGACAGCGCAGCTGAAGGATCGCTCCGGCCAAACAATGGCAAGGCAGACTGGGTGAATCCTTGCGCACAAGACAAGCAGAGCAGAACAGGATTGCTCACCTGCGACTCGGCGGAAACGTCTCTTGGCATCAGACAGCCAAACCCTCATTCAGCAGTGTCAAAGTCATCCAGGTCAGTTACTTCCTTCTTTTCGTTAATTTTGGAAATACTTGAGGCTGATTTCACCTTCTCTTGTTATTTCATTTTTTTTTTCCTTCATCGTCATCAGTAAGAAATCGGTACTCACAGGCAAAATTTCTCTCCGCAACTAACAGACGCTTGAGAATCCTTTTTTTTTCCTCAGAGGTTTCCAATTACTCTTCTTCTTTCACGAAGCAGCTTTCTTTAAATTTACAGCAACAGAGGTGTACAGTTTCCTTTTTCCAATTTTCCTCGCGTTACACAGGTTTCCAGTTTCTCAGGTTACCAGTTTCTTTCAACTTTTTATTTGAATAACTTGCGGCAGATTCCTTCTTCTCTTGGTGATTCTGTCGGTTTCTTCATATATTGTTCGAAAATTTCTTCCATACAGCAGGTTTCTTTAAGTTTTGCGGCATACCAGAGGTATCTTGTTTACTTTTACAGTTGCTTTCAGCCGCAGATGGATGACAAGGTGTCTTGGATTCTTGATGCGAAGTGTTTCTCGTGCTGTGCTTCTGCCTTGGTCTGGTCAGTCAATTCGTCGCCAAAATGTTGTAAGTTGATTAAGTAGGCATCAGGACACGTCTTGAGGTTGTAAGATAGATTTATTAAGATAGCACAGCAGAGGTAAAGCACTTCGCTAGCTGACCAGACCATCAACTGCCAAGACTGGAACATTCACATACCAGATAGAACACTCATAGGTAGTGAGGGAGGTTGAGGAGACATAAACACAAAGAATGGACTACTGACCCCAAGTAGCCATAACAAAGCAAGCACATATATACAACAACTTGCCTTCATTAATTCAGAGACCGGACGCCTCGCCATACAGATGAAGCAGTGACAGACATCAGGGGCCGAAATGCTGCAGGTTTTTCAGAAACAGAAGGAGATCTTCTGCATATAATGCTATGCGGTCCTCAAATCCACCTCCACACTGCTGCCCCAGACCTGGGCTTCGCAACGTAGAAGTCGTGCCAGGAGGTCTATCACTAAGGCAAATAGCAATCGGGACAGTGGGCACCCTTAGGCATGCTGCCTTCAATATGAAAAGCGTGGGAGACAGAACCCCATTTACATGGGCCCGAGCACTCTGGCCTGGTAAAGAAGACGTATTATATGACAAAACCCCTCTGCCATTCCTACCCGCTGGAGAACTCTATCCATAAAATCCCATGACACTGTGTCAGAAGCCTCGGTAAAATCAACTAACAGAACAGCCATGGTGCCATCAAGGTCCTGTGCCTGAGAGAGCGCCGCATGGACCCTCCAGATACAATGATGCATGCTGCGACCAGCATGAATCCACACTGATCTGGATGGATCAGGTGTGGTAACGCCCGACCCAACAGCGTCGCTAGAACTTTCTTGTAGATCTTAATGTCAATGTTAATAAGGGAGATTGGGCGGTACGTTGAACACTGGTCTCTAGGGAGACCCTTCGTAGGCTGAACTTCAATTGTGGTACAGTCTAAGTCGGGTGGAAACGACCCTTGCTGCAGTGCAGTTGCATAGATGTTCAGAAGATGGGGACATAGAATGTTGTGGAAGCGCTTTAAGTATTCAATAGGATACCCATCGGGGCCAGCCATCTTCCCAGCTTGTAACCCCGACACCGTGGAGCTCACCTTCTTCAGTATGAGGTCCTGGCCCAATTCTCAGGCTAGAGCACTGGATATGGACGGCAACAGTATGCTATCTAGAAGAGGGTTCGCGACCTCTGTGGGTGGAGGGTATGTCTTGAGTACAACCCGAATATAAATCAGCAAACATCTGAGCAATAGCTGTAATTTCGTCCCGGAGGCTTTCAGCGGAATCCTGAATCAACGGGACCACCCAGTCAGAGATACCCCGAATCGCCAGCCAATACAATAATTTACCTGACTTATCCCCGGATGCATATACCCTCTGCATAGAGGCCATCTAATAGAGCTTGGCTTCCTCAAGGGAGACTTGTCGCAGTTCCGTGTGGGCTATGGCCAGAAGATGGCGCATGCTATTGGTGTCACGTCGACATAAAGTGGCCTCCAAGTGCAATACTTGACCTTCAAGATCAGTCAATTTTGCCATTCGGTGAGTCTCAGCCCAAAGAACACAGCCTTTAAGGCAGCCTCTCAAGGAGGACTTACTAGATACTCAGAGCATCGCTGCAGATGAAACAGAGCCTACATTAAGCATAAAGAACTCCTGCAGTTCTTCTTCAACAAAAGCAGCACACTCAGGGCTTTGCAAGTGCCAGACACTAAATCTCCAAGGGGAGCGCAGGGCGGCTGGTTGGGTTCCCCAAGACAGCAGAAGTGGAGCATGATCAGAAATTCCATGTGGGCAAATGCGCACAGATTGGACCGAAAAGAGATCCACTGCCGTACCCACAGCAAGTCAATACCGGTTTCCGCTGTGTGTGCCACCGAGTAGTGAGTGTAGGCATGCTGGGCAGAATGTGTCATACATCACAGATGCCAGGCAGGTCAGACCACGAGGACAAACAGGCCGACCAGGAGCATCTACCCGGGTACGGGGCGGTTGAAGCATCCACATCAGGATTGGGGACTGCGTTAAAATCTCCTCCAACCACCGCAACGCCCTGGGTGAGAGTCAGGAGGAGGGATTGCAATGACTGCAGGGAGGGCAGCAATAGGGGTGGAGGAATGTAACAGGACACAAAGTTGTAGTGCCTTGCTTCCAGGCAGCCCTCAATACCCACGTAGTATCTATGGGTGTCTGTGTGCTGCTTTGTGACCGCAAGGGGTAGAGATTTATGCAGCAGTATGGCGACTCCTCTTGAGTCATCCGTACAGCCGGTGTGGTAAACCCTGTCATAGCTGAAGAGGCCCAAGAGGGGGCATCTCGTGCCCAGCAAGTGGATCTCCTGCAAGAAGACAACCACTGGCTTGTGTCGCCTGATATACCATAATATTGCAGAGCTTTTAATTCAGTCCAGCAGGCTGTTTACATTCCAGGAGAACACCATTATTCAAGGGCAGGTCATGACATATACGGAAAGCATAAGGCAGCTTGTGCCGAAAAGCAGGACCTAACTGGGGACCTGCAGTGCCATGAGCAAACACAAGGAGATGATGGACGGAGCGCTGAAACTTTTCAGACACTTACCCCCCAGTCACAGATCTGGGGGTGAGTTTCTGGAAAGTTTCAGCACTCCATCCATCGTCTCCTTGTGTTTGACCTGCAGTGCCATGTCATACGTATGTGACAGTAGCAATGTGTGCGCTCGCCTTAGACCACCTGAAAAGGAATACACCATTAGCACAATTAAAAACAGTAAACAAGGCTCAAGGGCCCAACTGGAACACCTAACCCCCACCCCACACTCCACCCCAGGAAGCATCTGTCGTCCTCAAATAACCCCCAAGAGCTGAAATCGGGGAGATCAGCTGTGGCTGTCAGGCACCCATATAAAAGGATCTAGTATCTGACAGCGAACATCAGCACATGAAAATGCAATTAGTGAAGATGCACATCGAAAGATAGCCTTAAGGGCCAGAGACGGACCCCACCACCGACAGCCCCCCTAAGGAGAGGCAGGCCAGACAATGCTAGTCTCAACCCTCCACAGTCTCCTCCGCAACAGGAGGCCGCAGATCTGAAGGGATCGAACTGCATAAAGACTAAAGCCTTGTTGAAGTCTGGAAGTAGGAACCCCAGTCTACCTCAACCGACTCCAGAGTCATGGGAGAAATTAGGCATTGGAGGCAGTCACCAGAGCTGGCGGCAGACTATGCACCAAGGGCCCCAGCTGGGGAGAGGTGGAGCCAGCCCTCGGCACGGCCATTCCCTACCACGTAAAAAAGAAACAGAGTGAAAAGCAAGGTCAGAGAGAGAATCAGAAAGTCAAAGCAATGAGGAAAGGCTAGAAGGAGAGCTCTGACCATCCCCAGCTGACTGAAAGGTCACAGGAGTATCTGACAAGTATCCGCCTAATGTGGGGGAGGCGGGAGATGAGGCCGCATCCTCTGGGGCCGATCCAGGGCCCTCCTTGACCCCCAGCTGCTCAACTTGGGACCTCCTGGACCCGGAGCGGTTGCCTCGCATCCTCCGATGGGGCCGTGTCCGGATGCGCCCCACTGGATCTATGAGAGAGCACAGATCAGGGGACGGCAGTCTCAGCAGCCTTTTCTCTGTTGCCCACTCCCAGGCCTGATCCGTAGAATCAAAGAAGAGAGTTGTCGACTGAAAGAGAACCTTGAGGCGGGCCGGGAACAGAAGCATGTAGTGGAGATCCACAGCACGGATCAGGGCAAAGGAGCGTCGTTGCAGCTGCACCACCTTGGTGTAGTCTTGGAAAATGAGAATCTTGGCGTTAGAGAGTCTCAAGTCCGTCTTAGAGCAGGCCTCCTGCAGGATCACATCCCGGTCTTTGAAGTTATGCAGCTGCAGGATCACCGGCCAAGGAGTAGCTCCTAGCGGGGGCTTCAGTGCCAGGGAGCGATGGGCCCTTTCTATAACAAAGAAGGCCGACAGTCTGTTTTCAGGGACCCATGTTCTAAACCAGTCTTCCTGCATTCAGGGAGGCCTATACGCTTAATATTGTTGCGCCTCGACCTGTTTTCTGCATCTTCAGCCCTGTCGGTGAGGGTGGAGACCGTGGAGGTCAACCTAGACATCTGACTGTTGAGTGAAGCAATATCATCTTCTTTGCTGGAAACCCATTCCTCCACCTCTGTGGTTTTGTCCATCACGCTGCAATGGTTTTGACCCAGCAGTGAGAGATTCTCCCTATGGCCATCCACCTTGGATTCCACAGCGTCCCTAGAGGTCTGTATGGCCATAACGATTGTCCCCAGACCAGCTGCCATCTGCTCCGCCGAGGTCGACACCCAGCCTGCTAGGGTCCTGTCCTCCTCCCTATGTTCTCCTGGTGGGACTTTCTATTGGTCCATTATTGTTTGGGCCGATGCCTGCGGGGGATTCTTCTAAGCATCCCATCTTCCGGAAGCTGTTGGCCGATCCGCCCCCCAGCAGGAAGAGCTGGGGTCAGCTGTGAGGCAGAGGTCCGACCCGCCGAGGTCCACCTGCTACAGCAATGGCGACCACAATCCTGCCAACCCCCCACCCACCGCGCCGGGAAAGAGAGAGAGGGTTCCTGGGGTCCTCACCTGAAGGTCACGGTGCAAGAGTTTGCCCAAGCGGGCGACCACAATGCCACACAGTCTGGATGAAATGTCCACTACGCTCGGCCCCTGACTGCCCTGCCACCTCACTGCCTCCCTTTCACGGTGGCTGCTGTCTGTCTTACGACAAGGGCCAACTAGTTCTGATGGCCCAGTCCCTGCAGAACCTAGCCACCAGAGAAGGGAGAGTGAAGGTGGGAGTCCCCCTCTATGGCCGCTTCTGGGCCCAGAGTACCATGCCCCGGCCCTTGCCACCTCCCGGAGCAACCACCGGGGCTCACACTAGCCCCTGCTCATGACCCGGGGGAAAACATCAGGCCCCAGTAGACTCCCCACCACGACACCCCGGGGCCTCGTCCGAGCCACTGCCAGGATCCTTCCACAGCACCAACTCTCTTGAGTCTGTCTGTCTGCCACCGGTCAGGCAGATGCGCTGCATTCATTTTAGGAAGGACGCCTTACATTCAAAGTCCTGCCCAGTCAACCCAAATTCTAGACATAGGGGTGAGCGTCTGGTGTATTTTGGTAAATGGAATAGTCTTCCATAAGAAATGCATTTTATTTTTTGTCCAGCACAGAAGAGAATTCACACCCTCGTTTTAAGCCCCTGTTTATTGCAATGTGCGTTGTAGAGCAATTCTCTCTGCCTTACGTAATGCAGACCCAGGTGTCTGAATGAGGGTAAATAATTGCTCTAAGCAAAGTGGACGGGATTCCCCAATTCACAAGCTTTTCCCAGAGTTTGTTACGATCAATTCTGTCGAAGGTTGCTGAATAGTCTATAACACATGCAACAAGCATTTACAATGAAACGGGCCTGCCATTGTTAAAGTTAGAGCTATTGGCATTGCTCATGACATTATTTTTGTTTATGTTTTTGTTTTTAAAACATTTAAAGAAATGGCATTGTTATTTACAATGTCATTAGCTTAATCACTCTCAAATGCGAGATCTATTGCATTTGCACCCACACACAGAGCCACACACACAAAGCCACCCACACACACAGCCACCCACACACAGAGCCACCCACACAGAGCCACTCACATATAGCAACCCACACACAAATAAACGAGCACCCTCCCCCTTCTCAGTTCGATGGGCCACGCCCCTTCACACCTTCAATGAAGGACTCCGCTTGGCTCCATACCCGCTAATTGGATCTCCTGCAGCTCGAGGTGTGTAATCTCCATTAGCCAGGCTGATCCCGACACAAATAGACCCGGCACGGTTGTTTTTCTTAGTCCGTCACAGCGCTTACACATCCCTTCCAGGCACCTCCCCGTATCTCCGAGACCTGCACTCTCGTTGCTTCTCACTTGCAACTTGAACATCCTTATTTCACTGAGGTGCCCTCCATTAAGGGGCGCTGTGGGGAGACCCCGTGGGCACAGGAAAGCCAGCTCCATGAGCAGATAGAATTTGCATTGGCCTCCTTTATAGGGGTCACCCGGTGAATGACATCACAGTAGGTGTCTGGTTGGGGGGCGTCTAGCTGACTGTGGCGAGTGGGGTGGGTGTGCTGCTGCCGCCTTTATTGCGCATATAAATTACATTTTGGCCTTGGAGACGGGCCAGGGGCTGTGAGGCCCGAGCGGCATCTGGAATCAGCCCAGAAGCAGCTGCTCTCGAGCAGATTACATGCGCTAAAAGGGGATGCTCGCCCTGGCATAGGAAAGGTGGCCATGCGCTAAGAGGGGGTGCTCGCACTGGCATCCCAGAGGTAGGTGGCCATGCACTAAGAGGGGGTGCTCGCCCTGGCATCGGAGAGGTGGCCATGCGCTAAGAGGGGGTGCTCGCCCTGGCATCGGAGAGGTGGCCATGCGCTAAGAGGGGGTGCTCGCCCTGGTATCGGAGAGGTTGCCATGCGCCAAGAAGGCCAGTCCAACGTTAGCAGGGCCGGTGTAGTGAGGTCAAAACGAACGTCCAGTGCAGCGCTAGCAAGGACAGCCCAGGGAACTGCTCTCAGATTATAAGAGGGGGGAGAAACGGTGCCCGAACAGTGCACATCCGGTGAGGGCTCCTGCATTAGGAAGCCGGTCCGGCGCCAAGAAGAGCGGTCCAGCGCTAGCAGGGCAGGTCCATCGGCGGGGTCGATCCAGTGAAGGTAACGCTACACCAGTAGTAAAAGGCCTGTTCCACAGCAGTAGAGAAGTAGAGGAAACATCTGCTCAGAACCAGATTACTGCAAAAACAACAATTGATGGACAGAATGCAGAACAATGTCTTACATTCACCCCAGTACAGAGATCTGGGCCTAAATCCATCGTTTTTTTGCTCACCATGCCATTCCAGTTTGAACCCAGCCATATGCAAATCTGTCTTGACCCTGTGCCCCATGGGAACAGTCCAGCCCGAACTGCCAAGCCAGGTCCTCCCTGGACTGGAAACAAGCATCCTAGGACCGGTTTCGGGCTTTCAGCCCTCGTCAGCCAGGATAGCTTGATTCCAGTGGCATGGAGAGCAAGGGACTCACGTCTGAGCATACCCTTCCCACTCGGGGTGACAAATGCAAAAACAACAATTGATGGACAGAATGCAGAACAATGTCTTACATTCACCCCAGTACAGAGATCTGGGCCTAAATCCATCGTTTTTTTGCTCACCATGCCATTCCAGTTTGAACCCAGCCATATGCAAATCAGTCTTGACCCTGTGCCCCATGGGAACAGTCCAGCCCGAACTGCCAAGCCAGGTCCTCCCTGGACTGGAAACAAGCATCCTAGGACCGGTTTCGGGCTTTCAGCCCTCGTCAGCCAGGATAGCTTGATTCCAGTGGCATGGAGAGCAAGGGACTCACGTCTGAGCATACCCTTCCCACTCGGGGTGACAAATGCAAAAACAACAATTGATGGACAGAATGCAGAACAATGTCTTACATTCACCCCAGTACAGAGATCTGGGCCTAAATCCATCGTTTTTTTGCTCACCATGCCATTCCAGTTTGAACCCAGCCATATGCAAATCAGTCTTGACCCTGTGCCCATTGGAACAGTCCAGCCCGAACTGCCAAGCCAGGTCCTCCCTGGACTGGAAACAAGCATCCTAGGACCGGTTTCGGGCTTTCAGCCCTCGTCAGCCAGGATAGCTTGATTCCAGTGGCATGGAGAGCAAGGGACTCACGTCTGAGCATACCCTTCCCACTCGGGGTGACAAATGCAAAAACAACAATTGATGGACAGAATGCAGAACAATGTCTTACATTCACCCCAGTACAGAGATCTGGGCCTAAATCCATCGTTTTTTTGCTCACCATGCCATTCCAGTTTGAACCCAGCCATATGCAAATCAGTCTTGACCCTGTGCCCCATGGGAACAGTCCAGCCCGAACTGCCAAGCCAGGTCCTCCCTGGACTGGAAACAAGCATCCTAGGACCGGTTTCGGGCTTTCAGCCCTCGTCAGCCAGGATAGCTTGATTCCAGTGGCATGGAGAGCAAGGGACTCACGTCTGAGCATACCCTTCCCACTCGGGGTGACAAATGCAAAAACAACAATTGATGGACAGAATGCAGAACAATGTCTTACATTCACCCCAGTACAGAGATCTGGGCCTAAATCCATCGTTTTTTTGCTCACCATGCCATTCCAGTTTGAACCCAGCCATATGCAAATCAGTCTTGACCCTGTGCCCCATGGGAACAGTCCAGCCCGAACTGCCAAGCCAGGTCCTCCCTGGACTGGAAACAAGCATCCTAGGACCGGTTTCGGGCTTTCAGCCCTCGTCAGCCAGGATAGCTTGATTCCAGTGGCATGGAGAGCAAGGGACTCACGTCTGAGCATACCCTTCCCACTCGGGGTGACAAATGCAAAAACAACAATTGATGGACAGAATGCAGAACAATGTCTTACATTCACCCCAGTACAGAGATCTGGGCCTAAATCCATCGTTTTTTTGCTCACCATGCCATTCCAGTTTGAACCCAGCCATATGCAAATCAGTCTTGACCCTGTGCCCCATGGGAACAGTCCAGCCCGAACTGCCAAGCCAGGTCCTCCCTGGACTGGAAACAAGCATCCTAGGACCGGTTTCGGGCTTTCAGCCCTCGTCAGCCAGGATAGCTTGATTCCAGTGGCATGGAGAGCAAGGGACTCACGTCTGAGCATACCCTTCCCACTCGGGGTGACAAATGCAAAAACAACAATTGATGGACAGAATGCAGAACAATGTCTTACATTCACCCCAGTACAGAGATCTGGGCCTAAATCCATCGTTTTTTTGCTCACCATGCCATTCCAGTTTGAACCCAGCCATATGCAATGGCGGATGGCGCACACTTTTCCATTAGCAAACTGTGAAGGTCTGTAAAGCAATAGGAAAGGGGCACACATTGGTGTTGATGTAAAACATGTCAAACACTCCTGATCGAAGGAAAACAACCAAATTCCTTTTTCCATGAAAGGATTGCCAGTATTTTCCTTATTAGCACCCTATGAGCTGGTTGTTGTTGTTAATGTATGTGTTGCACCACCCTCTAGTACCAAGCTAATGAAAGAAAACAGTGGGTTAGTACACCTGCTGCCAAGAAAGTTCAGCAGTGATTAGTTCAAATTTAAAGGATCCTACAAAGCATTTTGTTTCCAAATTCAATAAAAGGACTGCAGTTGAGTTTCAGGAATGGTGTGGCATTTATTGTTCTTTAGTCGCATTATATTTGTTATGAAAAACGTGAGAATTAAAAATGCATTTTGCTCAGGGAGTGAATATACAGCCTGCCTCATTTTGGATTTTTGGACACTGGGTGAGTTTAGTGGTAGCAAGGCTAAACAGGTTCATTTTTACTTTTATTTTTCATTTCTCATTTTAACGAGGAGGGTTAAGGGCACTGACAGTGCAAGTCTAAGTAATACACAGCAGTCATTAAACTCTTGCTGGCCAGTGACATGCCAGACCTCCATAAGACATATCATTAGCGCTTATAAGTCAGGATGTATGTAATATCGAAAGTTTATTGTACGGCGCCACAAATCAACAAAAAGTATATGACCAAAAGATCAACTTTAGATAAAAAATTCTCAGACTATATATATTTATATGTATACACACTTCGAGGAGAATAGGGGGACAAGGAGCAGATAAGTAGGAGAGGGAAAAGGTCCTGTACCAGTGCTCCTGAAATAAGTACAAGTACAAAGTAAGGTAACAGTTCCTAAAAAAATATATATGCCAGTATGGTCTACTGTGCGAGAAGAGAGGTAATAAGGGGATGGCGGAAGTTGTCAGGCGAGGTTCGAGAGTGGTAGTGTGATGGAGACCAGAAACTCCTGGATGGTACTAGAAGTGCCCTCACACACCCTTGCGGGTGCAAAGCATCATCATCGGGCGGTGCTCCTCGTGGGGGTGGCGCTGCAGTCCCTCACGGGCCCTCGGAAGGGCTCTCTATCGGAGATCTTTTGGTGGAGTCGCCGTAGTTGTGCGTGCGGGTGTGTGGGGAAGGGGAGTGTGGTGATGAAGCTTAAAAAGACCTAATGGTACCCTGACTATTTATTGGTGGGTTCAAGAGGTCTGCTAAAAGTAACGGGGGATGATGTTACATAAACATTCTGAGTAGGGGAAGAAAGATGTAAACACGTCCCGCTGCTCTCGACCCGTTGGAGTGAGGGTTAAAGTGAGAGAGAGGGGGTACAAGTGGTGGTCAACATGTTTCGCGCTCTTGCCGGTCCCTAATGGATCCTAGCGCTTCGTCAGGACCAAGGTGGTGGTTAAAAAATAAGGAAAGGGATTCAGACAATAGGGGAGGGTATTCTGTAATCCCAAAGAGAAAGACAAAAAATTGTAGAAGGATCACGGATTATTCGTGTCCTTGACGTCGAACCTGTGGGGAGAGGGAGAGAATAAAACATAATATAGTGGGGCTTCCTTCGAAATAGGGCTCGAAAGTCATGCACCAGTGAAGAGAATATTCCCGCCGTAATCGTGCTAGGAATAGGTGCTCGTGCCCTGTGTGATGTCGAGGGAAGTGCCCAAAAATGGGGGTCAGAACAAGACAGTAACAAACTGCAAGTGAGATCTCTAGTGTTGCCAGTATATAGCCCCTGCAGAGAAGATTAGGCTTAATGTGGTGGGAAAGTTTGTGAGGCTCAGTGAAGTCGGTGTGCAAGGTGCCGGGAGTTGGCTCACACGTAAGCATTAGCTGACTAGTCTACATATAAGGGGGTATGTACTAAGGATGGTTACATGACTCCCTGTCAGTGTCTTAATGCCATTACCTAGTCATAGTTAGGTGAATACTGACGACTGTGGCGTATACGTTATGGAATCGTGCCATAAGTGTCAAATGCTGGATTAAGGAGGTTGACATAACGAGTGTGAATTACACGTGTAAAAATGCAAGAGAGAACACATGCTCATCATAAAAGAGTTGGTTAAAACTTCCTACCCGCAAAAAGTCTGGGTCCACGCTGTGCCGGGTCTTGACCATCTGGGGCGGGGGCTACAGCTGTGAAGGATAAGGTTACGGGCGAAAAGCAATCTGCATAAGTCAAGGGCGGTACAAGGGCTCACACACGGGGTTGGTGAGTGTAGCCACGTAGTCTATCAAAGGGGACGTAAAAGGCACTGATACTGTTAGGAAGGTCGCTAAAAAGCGTGAAAAGTACTTACATCTGTCCCGGAAGTTCGCTGCGGTAACCTAGGGTGCCTCCAGAGTCGCCGGTAAAACTGTACGGCGGGGTGGCGCTTTATAAACACGCTCAAAGGTAATTGGTTGGGAGGGCAGAGCAGGAACTAAGGAAGGACTAGGCTGCGGGCCGGAAAGGTGGCGGCCATTTTGGAACGGTTTCAAGTCCAAACCTGATCGTGGAGGTGGCCCGTTTCTAGTGATGTGTGGCAGGAACTAGTATCATTGGTCGTGGGGTTAGAGAAATATGTAAGTACCAGTGTCCCATGTGGCCAAGTGGTATAGGGCAATTGGCCAGGTGTTGAACGGGGGGATCAGTGGTTAGCGTCTTATCGAACATGATCGTCGGAACAAAGATGGTAAACAAGGAGGGTAACAAAAAAGTGTCGATGTATCCTGACCAATATAATTGGTAGTTATTAGTGGTACAGTGATACAGTGGTCAATAGAAGTGAAGTGTGGAAGATTAAGTTATGGCTGAGGGATGCATGTGAGTTTCTGATCCTAAGTCGGTATGGTAAGAACATCAATATGTATGTCGTAAGTATAGGGGTATTGCAACACATAGTGAGTCACAGCTATGCTTATTGGTCGGGTTGTGTGACAAGATAAAGTCTACAGTCTGCCAAGGGGGGCGAGCGCCAAAGGAAAAGGTAGGTACGGCAGCTCGACAGTAGTGTAGTCTAAGAGTTCAGTATACCGATCGGGGAAAGGTCGCAGCAGTCTGTGTGTGCTCTGTCATGATGGCAAGGGAGAGAGAAGGTGCTCAACAATGTTTCAGGATATATTGAAGTATCAGGCATGGAGGGCACTCCACGGAATGTCGTCATTCAGGCCAGATACATTAGACTTGAGTCTAAAGACCCACCGTTGCTCAGTCTTGAAGAGGGTCCCGGCTGACCAGGCAGGGTTGTGATCTATTACAATCCAGTGTAAGCTCTCAGGGGGGTGGTTGAGTTCTAGAAAGTGGTTCTGCAACCTCGTTTGGGTTCGTTTGCACCTTATTGTGCTCTTGTGTTCCCCAATACGTGTTTTGACAGGTCTTGACGTCATCCCAATATAGTGGAGTCCACAAGGGCATGTTAGTAAATAGATGCAATTCTTAGAATTACAGTTAGTGTGGCGTTTTAATTGCCATGGTCTGGACATTCCTAGATCAACCTCTTTTGTAGGTTTAGTTTGAGAACAGCAGGAACATGACCCACAGGGGAAGTGGCCAGAGATGGGGGGTAAGTTCCAAAGGGTTGGAGACGGTTTAGGAATGGTTCTGGGGCGTGTGTGAACAAGGATGTCCCTCAGGTTTTGAGTGCGTTTGAAGGCAAACAAAGGGGGAGGACCCGGATCAAATGTCCCAGTACTGAGTATTCGCCAGTGTCTTTTGACTATTTTTTGGATAGTGTTAGAAAGGGGGGTGAATGAGGTCACGCACGTGAGTGCGGTGTTCTCAGGTCTCGTTCTTGTTTCCAATAGAGACTCGCGATGGTTGTTTCTTGCCCTCTTGTGAGCTGTTTTTATGATGTTGGTGGGGTAGTTCCTTGCAATGAGGTTTTTACTAAGTATAGTTGCTTGGGTCTCGAACTCGGTGAGAGTGTTACAATTTCTTCTTAGACGGAGGAACTGGCCCACGGGGAGGTTATCCCTAAGTGATTTGGGGTGGTGGCTCTGATAGAGTAGAAGGCTGTTTCTGTCCGTGGGTTTTTTGTAGTTGGTAGTGTAAAGCCCACCCTCTTTAAGTGTGATGGAGAGGTCCAGAAATGGTATGGATTCAAGGGAGTGAGTTCCTGTGAATCTAAGGAAGGGGTCAATAGTGTTCATCCAAGTGAAAAATGCAGTACACTCCTCTACACTGCCTCTCCAGAAGATGAGGATGTCGTCGATGTATCGACGCCAGAGGAGGATGTTGTCATGGAATGGGTTAGAGGGTGTCCTGATTTTTGCTTCCTCCAGGTCGGCCATATAGAGACATGCCAGGCTCGGCGCGAAGGTGCTGCCCATGCATGTACCTTGAATTTGGTGGTAAAGTTTGTTGTTAAATGCGAAAAAAAATTCTTTAAGTGCGAGATGGGCACAGTTGCAGATGAAAGGTATCGGAGTGATATATGGCCAAGGATCCACATTATGTAGGGCACGTTCAAGGACTGTTAGAGTGGCGTCCTGAGGTATGTTCGTATATAGTGCCTCAACGTCCATTGTGACAAGCAGGTCAATCGTCTCTGGGGAATCAAATAGTTGTATCAAGTTGAGTACCTCCATAGTGTCTCTCAGGTAGGTAGGTGTCTTGCTGACTAATGGTCGTAGGAAGAAGTCGCAGAACTTACTTAAAGGTTCAAGTAAGGAGTCAATACCAGAGACTATGGGGCGTCCAGGAGGAGGATTAGTGCCTTTATGAATTTTTGGAAGGCAATAGAAATACGGTGTCCGTGGGTTGGTTTGGTTCAGGAAAAGGGCCTCATCATGTGAAATCCAATCCTCAGCCTCAGCTTCCATGGTCAGGCTCTGTATCTTGTTCACGAGGCGTGACGTTGGGTCCGTTTCAATGAGTTGGTAATATTTGGTATCTGAGAGTTGTCTTTCGCATTCTGCTTCACAAATCCCTTTGTCAAGGATAACGATCGCGCCGCCCTTATCAGCAGGTTTGAGGATGATCGTCTGGTCATCCGCGATTTTGGTCAGGATACTCCGTTCCGCCTTGGATAGGTTGTCGTAGTGATGACCGGTGATTTTGGTCTCTGTGACATCTTTGAGGACGGCCTGTTCGAAAGTGAGAACTTCGTTAGGGGTCATGGCTGAAGTGGGGGTGAACCTGGATTTGTTCTTCAGGCCAGTCCCTACTGCCGGGAGAACAGGTTTACCATCAAAGAATGCCTTAAGGCGTACTTTCCTGAAGAAAAGGTGAAGTTCCTGGTGTAGTCTAAAGTCATCCTCTCTGGGAGTTGGAACAAAACCAAGGCCTTTCTCCAGGAGTTGTTGTTCGCCCGGGGTCAGTGATCTAGATTACAGATTCACTACGAGGGTTTCGTTGACTTGCTCCTGAGTGTCATCTTGTCCTGGTCTTGCCATTGAACATTCTTTCCTCCTGTTCTTCTCCTGCCTCTTCCTCTGCCCCTCCCTCTGTTTAGAAAAGGGGGGTTCGGAAATTGGTTGTACTGAGGTATGGGCTGATGAGGTCCAGATGGGTGGTTCCAGAGAGGTTGGGGGCCCATCCATGGTCCTTGGTACATAGGTGGTTGATAAGGGAGGCCCGGGAAGCCTTGGAACAAGGGAGGAGGTGGCGGAGGTTGTCTGTATCCTCCTCGGTACCTTGGTTGCCTATTGTCATAGCTGGAGTTGCTATTATTGGAGCCTGATGAGTGATTGCTACTAGCATCATCCGAAGTATCAGTAGTCTGACAGACGTAGTCTACTTTCGTGTATGGAAAGATTTTCTCTTTATCAAATCTTTTCACATCCTTCTGAAGTTGGTGAATTTTTTGTTTGGTCAGGTACTCTTTATGGTCGTTCATCTCCTGATTAATCTCAGACAGACGTGACTTAAAAGTGGTAATGGAAATGCCTGTCTTAAGTCTATTCTCGGACAGTGTAATTTGTATTAGAAGTTCATCCGATAGTCTTTTTGCTGTGTTAATAATCAGCACCAGCCAATCCCTCGTGCATTTCCATGCAATACGGGACCATTCCCGTCGGAAAGTAATATCCTCAAGGAATATACGGGGTGACAGCGTGACAAGTAGGCCATTGGGGGCAATGTTGGCTCTCAGGTACTCGGTCATGATTGTACCGTGTAGGGCTGTTTTAATTTGTAACCTCCTCAAGGTTTGTAGGGCTTTCCAGTCATCATCCCTGCTGCCTGATGGGAGGTTGCCGTCCTCTGATAGCAGGGAGGGGGCTCTTAGAATTTCGGCTACTGTCTCGTCATCAAAACAAAGGCCGGGGTCATCCATGATGGGTCAGGGGTCTGGAGAGGTTAGGGGGGATATGGAGTTTGTAATGTCTTGTGTGGGATAGGGTAGGGGAACCAGGCAAAGAGAAGAAAAATAGAGGGGTTGTCCCACGGCTAGCTGCCGTTCTAATATGTATACACACTTCGAGGAGAATAGGGGGACAAGGAGCAGATAAGTAGGAGAGGGAAAAGGTCCTGTACCAGTGCTCCTGAAATAAGTACAAGTACAAAGTAAGGTAACAGTTCCTAAAAAAATATATATGCCAGTATGGTCTACTGTGCGAGAAGAGAGGTAATAAGGGGATGGCGGAAGTTGTCAGGCGAGGTTCGAGAGTGGTAGTGTGATGGAGACCAGAAACTCCTGGATGGTACTAGAAGTGCCCTCACACACCCTTGCGGGTGCAAAGCATCATCATCGGGCGGTGCTCCTCGTGGGGGTGGCGCTGCAGTCCCTCACGGGCCCTTGGAAGGGCTCTCTATCGGAGATCTTTTGGTGGAGTCGCCGTAGTTGTGCGTGCGGGTGTGTGGGGAAGGGGAGTGTGGTGATGAAGCTTAAAAAGACCTAATGGTACCCTGACTATTTATTGGTGGGTTCAAGAGGTCTGCTAAAAGTAACGGGGGATGATGTTACATAAACATTCTGAGTAGGGGAAGAAAGATGTAAACACGTCCCGCTGCTCTCGACCCGTTGGAGTGAGGGTTAAAGTGAGAGAGAGGGGGTACAAGTTGTGGTCAACATGTTTCGCGCTCTTGCCGGTCCCTAATGGATCCTAGCGCTTCGTCAGGACCAAGGTGGTCTGCAGCATACATATATATTAAACCCAATGAAACTAGTGCTCAAGGATTTGTGCAAGCGGCTGAAAAACCGTGATCATAATAAAATCAAGGAGGCAGCAGAAAAAACACAATAACATGTGCAGAATCTGATACTGAGAAACCGAAAGACCAAGAAGTAACAGATACATTTCTGCACATAGAGTAAATTAAATTGAGTCTGTCTCAGCCGGGTGGGACTGAAGGCGTTTCGACCGGAGGCCAGATGTACGACCATTTCAAATTGCGACGCGCAATTTGTGAGTCAAAATTTGGAATGTACAACAGTGTCTGAGTCCGCAATTGCGGTCGCAAAACATTCATATATGGCTAGAGAGTTGCTATTAGGAAGGGAACTCACCATCCTAATAGCGAGTCGCAATGTTTTGCGAGTCACAAAATAGTGTTTGTACATGGCCATGTAGGTTTTTGCTTGCGCAAATTGTTCACGACCCGTTTGCGCCCGCAAAAACTGGTCATACATCTGGCCCTGAATCTTGGTGAGGGGTATCATCCGGAACTAGGCGAGGGTAAACTGAGCCCAATAATTAATAGATGCTAAGTAATTGCAGCACAGGTATGTGTAGATCCTGTAAGAAACAGGGGGACCTAGCCACGATGGAGTAGCACCAAGCTCAGGAGACCTCCATGGGCTACCTCACTGATAGCAGTCGCCCAACTCGTATTTCGGCCCCCCAGTGGACAGGGGTAGCTGCTGAGGACTTCTGCCAGCTGGCAGTGGACAGTGAAGGTCCTGTGGATCCCGGTGAGTCATGGGCCAGGCCAACCGTGCAGCCAGATGGATGGCAGCGCCTGGCCTGCACAGCGGTGTTAAGCTCCGGGGGCTTCAGTGACGACACAAGGCACACTGTGTTGATAGGGGGGAGCCTGAGCATCACCGGTGGGTGCTAAAGTTTTTCAGAGGGCCCCTCCCATTTCAAGGACCCTGACTGAATCCTCTTTCAAGGCTGCTGACCCCTGATCGACCAGGAGGAGGAGCCCATGGTCACCCGATGGCCTGCACAGCTGGATTTCTGCCTGCCGGACCCTCCTTATTTGAAGCACTGGTGAACGAAGGTGGCAGTCTGGTGGGCACAACTCCGTCTCTTCGCTCCTGAGGTGAGCTTGAGGCTTTGGGACACTTGGCCTGATGACACCCATGGACTACTTTCCCCGGCAGAAAGTGAGTCCGCTCCTGTACTTGGCCAAAGGACACTATTGGGGCTCTAATGCTGCTGTGGGAATCCCTTCCTGATGGATTGGCTTTTTCAGGACCCATCACTGCTGTGCTGGTGCCCGATAGCCTTCTCTGTAATGGGTAGGAGTGAGCGGCTCCAGGAGGAGTGGGTGGTGAGTCCCGGAGCTGGTTCCCCAAGTTCAGATACGTTGAATGCCATCTTGGCAGCCATCAGAGCCATCTACGATTTATTGGAGAGTAATAGACAGCTTTTTATGTACACCATTCTGAGACCTAGTTGCACATTACTGGTTGGTGGTGTGGCAATTGGGACTTGACACACTGAATGGCATCATGGTTTTCTCTCTCACTGAACATTGTTGTAGATTACTTGTTAGCTTTTCTCTACTGCACAGCTCTGTTGGGGTTGGAATGTTGTATGACATCATGGAATGCCTGGGTGTCTCTCCAGAGGAGTTTGGCAGTTGGTGTACTCAGGCTGAGCTGAATGGAGCTTGCTCCTGGTGGGGCTATCCTTGTACTATCTAACTTCCTCCTGTTATCCTGACCACCTGTGATGGAACTAAGCTACCATTAAAGAAGTATCTTACATGATCTAATGGACTCCCGTACTTCTTTATAACATTTTGGCGACGATCTTAAGGACTGACGTGTGCACTAAGGAGTAAGGACTTCTAGGAACTAAGGAATCGAAAGAAAAGGAACTAAGGAGTTTAAGGACTTTCAAGATGTCAATTGAAACGCAAAAGTAACGCCCTGGTCAGCCCCACCAGTGTCCTGTACCACCTGGACAGCCTGCAGCCTGGGCGTTTGTATTCACATCACTCTGGAACCTGCTGTCATCAGTGAACAGTCTCTCTCAACAAGCCTGCTGTGTTTTCTGCCCTTCCCACTAACGTCTTACCTCATCAGCTGAGAGCGGGGGTGTATTTTAGGAAAGAGAAGCACTGTGGTGACTACCTTCATTGTGATTCGATTTAAATCTAGCATATCTATGCTGGACTGCCTTAAACGCTTGGACTGATCGTTTCTTGTGAGGAAGTTGGTGTGTGAGGCGATGGTGTAACAAGCGCTTTAGTCAGTGGAAGTAAGCTGATAAAATGAGCACGTCATACGAAGAGCGCGACTCAAGCAACTCATTCACTTCTGCTTACCGGGTGTGCTGTCTTGCCGTGGCAGTTATTTCGATTGGAGCTCTGCTGTCTTCGACCTCCAATCCTATTCTGGTGACATCATCGAACGTTCACTGGTAGTAGCAGAACTCCTTGCCACTCCGTAAGTTCTGCATTCGACTGTCCTACGTGTTTCTGTGTCGTCAGACGTGTGGGCGTTACTTACGCATTCACGCCTACTACGTCTTCTGCGGCCATTTTGACGTTTCCATGGCTACATTCCTGTAACTGCGCGTTACCCTATGATCGTAACAACGATCTCATCACTTCATGCTGTCGCGTCTTGCTTGTGGATCCCGGTGCTCGTTGAAAGCACGTATTAAGCAATTCTGTGTTCGTTGCGCTGGTTTTTCCTGGCGATTGCAGCAACGGTTTTTCATTGGAAGGTGTTTGCCTCTGTCTTCAGTTCAGCTACAGTTGGGTCTGCTTAGTGACTTGCGGTGGTGAACGTCCTGTACAGCAAGCGGATGACGAAGCACATCGAGTCAACATGGAATGGAACTCTTGGCTCTGTATGGAACTGTCTATCTGTCGAGGTGTCGGGTGAGAGATCGCTCACCAGAGTATATGGTTTTTCCGTTTATTGGAATACTTGTCACATTAATGCATGTCAAATTTTTGTCAGTGTTTTTACAGTCATGTTTTTTTGGGGGTATATAACAGTTGTATGGCGCTCTCTGTTCAGTTTACATGTGCTGTGTGTACCCATTTTTGGGGAGGTCTTGGGGGCGTTGTACTCAGTCATGAGCAGTTTGAGGGAGCAGTCCGTGCTCAAATTCAAGTGTTGTTTTTGGTGATGTATACTCTGCGATGTACCCTGGTACAAGGGTATTGTACCTGGCAATGGGGAGGTCAGTTGGTATGCTGTTGTACCAAATGTAGGGGAGGTGGTAGTTTTCCTTTAACTGGGTGTCTACCTTGTGGTGTCAGTTCCCAGGGTGATTGTCCTGTGGTGTACCCTACCTAAGGGATATTGTGTGTTCTGAAGTGTTTGTTTTGTAGTGTTCCTGTCTCTGTGTCTCTGTGGGCAGGTCGTGGGGGTAATCTATGCCTCTAATTTAGTTTTCGGTGTTCCAGGGTTAGTACCCTGCGTTCCCTTCTAGGTGTAAACTAGTTAGGGGATGTGGTTTAGGTTGCGTTCGTAGGTAGTCAATGCCTTTAAGTTGTTGTCTTTGTACTTCGAGTGTACCCATTCCTTTGGGTAGGTTGTGGGGGTAGGCAATGCCTCTATTTTGTTTTTGTGTTTAACTCATTGTGTACCCATTATTTGGGGAGGTTTTGGGGGTAGTCAATGCCTCTATTTTAGTTTTCTAGTTTTCTTGGGTCTGTGTACCCTATGGTGTACCCTATTTAGGGGAGGTTGTTTTTTTTCAAGGGTTAGTACTCTGTGTTTTTGGCGTGCTTGACTAATTTTCAGCGCTATCAATGGGTCTTCTTTTCTAGTTGACACTGTGTTCCAGTCGAAGTCCGCCTCCATGGAACTCGTGGCCAAGGGTTTCATGTTTGGAGGACTTTGAGTGTGCAGTTTTGTGTTTAGGTCTCTTTGTTACTACTGGTGGATCTTAAGAGTCAGCATGCCTTCTGGTCTAATTCTTGTTGTTGTTTTTGGAGATGTTGTTTTCTTCCAAGGGTCTGTATTTACATCCACCTGGTTACAGGGTGTTTTCCCTGGGTGTACCCACTTTTGGGGAGATTGGGTGGGTGTTCGTTTTTCTTGTTGCATTGTCTTTCATCTGTGCTTTGCATTATTTTCCCTAAGGGAGGGGGATGGGGCGTGTAGTGATGTTGTTTGTGATCTTTAACATGTGTCTGTTCATGCCAGTCGTTTTGTGATACCTCGTGCATTACTCCCAAGGTTAGGTGCACTTTATTGCTGCACCTTCTTGCCTATAGTTTATGGGGTATCTTACTTTACTTCTTTTGTTCCCTAAGGGAAGAGGATGTGTTGTAGATTACTTGTTAGCTTTTCTCTACTGCACAGCTCTGTTGGGGTTGGAATGTTGTATGACATCATGGAATGCCTGGGTGTCTCTCCAGAGGAGTTTGGCAGTTGGTGTACTCAGGCTGAGCTGAATGGAGCTTGCTCCTGGTGGGGCTATCCTTGTACTATCTAACTTCCTCCTGTTATCCTGACCACCTGTGATGGAACTAAGCTACCATTAAAGAAGTATCTTACATGATCTAATGGACTCCCGTACTTCTTTATAACAAACACCTCCATAAACGCACTCTTATATGTATTGTTGTTATATTGCCCTATGCTTTCTCATTTGTTTTCTCTTTTTTCCTTTTTTCCTTTCCTTCTTTCCTTCTATTTAGGTTATTTGTTATCTGTTTATCTTCCAAGACGAATATAAATATGGGATGCTGTCAAAATGATTCCTGTTCTGCTTAATGTTCTGTCTCTACAGTTAGCTAAATATATAGTTCCTCCGAGTCAGAACGATTATGATGATTGTCTGTATACTGCAATCTATGAATTTGAGGATACTATAATGTATGTTTTGAAACCTCGAAACCAAATTGTAATACAATTGTTTAAAAGATGATGACATTAAGTAATTGAGATAAATTGAGGAGATATATATTTTATCTTCATCTCCCTCCATTATCACTGCCAACCAAATGCAGTGCTCTTGACTTTCCCTTGATGTGACAGATGCAATTACAAATGACATTATTAAACCTGCAATTGAGATTTTCACTTTAATCTTCATTCCATGAAAAAAAACGACTATGAATGTAGTATTATTTATTGGTTTGAGTATGTATTGTTTTTTAATTACAATGCGCTTTTAGCTGTTGTTATTAATTTGTATAAATATTGTGGTTAAGTCATAAGCACTGCATTTGATGTGCAAGTTATAGTTTGTATGGCTTTTGTGCAGGTATGGATTGTGGTCCTTATTAAAACGTGGAATTTCAGTCTTTTTTCAGTTTTATTTGTAACTATGACTCTCCTTAAACTGTGGTATTCTAAGTAAATTTTTTGGTTATCTTCAAACAAACATAATTTAAGGTGTTGTAACCAAGCTAACCACAAATTCACCTTAACCTTTGTTTGTTTCACTGATTTTTGTTTTGCTCATATTCACCAATCAACCTTTCCCTGCATCCAAGCCGCAATTTACAGCCAATATTTGCTGCGCACAACCTTTGATCATGTAAGTGAGTGGTTGGCCTCAGGACATGGACTGCAGACAAGCCCTGAACCCAACCCTCCATGGGTGGCCAACTCCCATTGCTCTTGGTCAACAAATATCCTTCCTTGGCACCAGTCTGCTTGAGTGGTTATGGTTCATATCTGGTGGATGTGCACTAAAATAACATATTTATGCTTCGAGGTAATCTGGTCTACCAGATAGCCAAAAGTAAGCTAACATATTTCCACTTATGGTCCTATTAGGAGACCAAACTAAATTATGAAGCCTTGTAAAAATGTCAGCCTAATTGTCCATTTCACAGTTCTGGAAAACCCCTTATGCGTCATTGATGGCAGCTCTTTAGGCCACAGTTTAGACTTAGTGATAATGGAAATTAATATTGCAACACTTAACAATAAATGCATAATATTTAGTTGAATGAAAGGCCACCCCTGTTTAAAATTTGCAAGTGAAAGAAGAATTGCTACACCGATAGTCTAAGGCACAGGATTTTTAATGATTTTAGAACTCACTAGATTACCTTTACCTTTATAACTCTAGATTCTTAACATTGCCCATGAAAATGCCATCCAGTAAAAACTTGGGCTGCTGATGTCTTTTTTTGGCAATGTGCTTGCGATTGTGTTGCTATCTTACCCTTAAAGAAACACTGTTCTCCGTCAAAACTCAAAATTAATCCTTAAAAAAAACGAACAAACTGTTCTCTGGCAAATTTATGTAGCACCCCGTTGCTTGCACTGCAAAAGCACCCTATAACCAGTCTTACACATACAGTCTTCACCACCTGAGATTACATCTATGCACCTCCGGCTTTCTCTGGTCCCTACATTCGCCTAAATAGTCCAGCCCCAAAAGTACCGACCCACACTGTCAAAATCCCACAACACTCAGTAGTCCTAGTCAGGCATGGCACATAATGACCAATCTCTACACCGTAATGCACCTGTACTCAAAAGATGGCATCAATATTGCACTTAGTTATGAACACAGTGGTCCCGAATGCCGTGAAGAAGACACACTGCTGCAGTCCTCTTCACAGCATATGCGAGTCATTGCACCGCTGGTCAATTACTACGGCAAATTTACTCGGGCATGTAATGTAATGTCCTGATGATGATCCCACAATTGCTTTCATGGGATCGAAAGGTGGTCTACTCTCTGTACACCGTAAACGCAATTTCATTTGTCATTGCTAATGTGTAACGGTGTCCCCGCACATTTATGCTTGTTTTATTTAATGTATGACGTAGAAGCATTTGTTCTGCCTGAGCCTTTGTTTTCTTTTGTTTTATGTATACCTTGTTGGACGCAGGATTGTGTCCCTACTTTATTTTTTGCAAATATTCGAAATATTAAATTGATCCTGTCCGGCTGGGAAGCGTAAATATAGTACTCATTCCTAGTTTATATTCAATTTCCTCTGCTCCTATTGTCCTTGTCCGGGACCACTGTGTTCATAACTCATTGATACCCAAGGTCACTGACCATTGTAATTGGGTTCCCTTGTTTATAATAACATCAATATTGCACTTTATAAAAAATACTACTATTACTCTTTCCAGAGAATGCATAACACGAGTGCAGCACTGGCAGCAGGTAAGATAGATCTGGTTATAAGGAAGTTCTTTGTCATCTGCGCAAGTCCAGAGAATAGAATTATGGGGGAAGCTAGCCAACAGGAAAATACCATCAACCCTACTAGCACAACTGATGTTATTACATACGGATACGTGGATACAAATTAAGCTGGGATCAGGCGACTGCCTGTCAAGGAAAATACGGACGACCAAGGGCCTCAAACAAGGGTGTGTGCTAGCTCCAACCCTTTTTAACATCTTCATGTCAGATCTCTCACAGAAGCTAGACGAAAGTAACGCGCATGCCCCAAACTTAGGAGGACTCAACCTCTCGAACTTGATGTATGCAGACGACATCGTGCTTATTAGCCGCACGCCGATAGGGCTACAACATCTAATCGACACAACATTTAATAATTCGGCAACGAATGGTCTCAGTATTAACCTCTCAAAAACAAAAGCCATGAGAATAAACACGAAGACGTCTTCACCCAAGTTTTGCTGGCAAATAGGAGGTCTAACACTGGAAACTGTGGAGGAATACAAATATCTGGGCATAATCGTTGACAGAAAAGGGACATTCCAACCACAGAAAGAAGCAATACAAAGGAGAGGAACCACAATAGCGGTCGCACTGAGGAATCTCAAAATGAAAGCTGCTGGTCGCATCTTTACGCCATTATTACAAGTGACCAAAGCAAAATTAACACCGGCCATTACTTACAGGAGCGAATGCCTCCGAGGGAGGGGTGCGCAGATATTGGACAATATAACATCCAGGGCAATGCGAATGATATTCAAGCTGCCTAATTATACCTCGCAGGCACAAATAAGGCTTGAATTTGGCCTGAGGAATCAAAGAGTAAAAAGAATGGGCGCCTACGCCAAAGGCTGGCATAAAATATAGGGAGCCAAAGTCTCAAGCTTGAATCACCATCTCTGGAAGGAGTTAGAAAGAAAAAACAAGTGTGCAGCTGCAAATTATCTAAAGCACTCAATAGACTCCTTGAAATTACAAGAAGCCTGGAAGAGCATTGGTTCTCATAACACCTTCAAACGATTAGTAAATAAATCTGTAAAGATAATCTCGCATCTGGAAGACAAAGCAACACTAGCTAACAGGGTTCACGGTTGGATTGTCATCCAAAATTACACGAGCAGCGCCTGCCAAAGCTATCTAGGAGTTGGTTATACACGGATTACAAAGGAAAAGTTCATACGACTGCAGCTGGGGATTCTTCTATCACAATACCACCTCCCCCCGTGGAAACTACCCCAAACGATAACAAATTGTCGGCTATGCGGAGACCCAAAAGAGGATACCCTTCACCTAATATGCATTTGTAAAGGACTGGTAAAGGAGCGCTGACTCCATTTAAAACCAACACTAAAGAAATTGGGAATAAGAACATGTCGGCAGGCGGTCAAAGCATGCTTTGACGGGAAAAACATCCAACTAGTAAGTCATCTCGTCAAATTTCTGGAAAAAGTGGAAAAAAAGCAGAACGCCGGAAGGGAGAGACTGGACGAAGCAAACCCATTAAACATTTGAGTCCAACCGCCCCACTCGGCAACGACAAGGAACAACCCCCTCTATGTAAAAGCCTCGATAGAAATGGCATTCGTTATCAAATAGTACAAGCTGTGCGTCCGGATACCTGGGCAGTGGCAACTTTAATTCATAAAAAAAAAAAATATCAAACTCTTCCTTTCTTAAAGTAAGTCTCCACATGTTATGTTATGTTACTCCGCACTTTTTGAGCGCACGGCTACCCCAGAAGGGTGTCCCGGCGCTTTGGCAAAGTGACCCAAAGGAACACGAAACCCAAAGGGAACGACCTACTACCGTCACACTAGGTTACTTAGTAAAAAGCAGAGTTTTCAACTCCTTCCTGAAAGCCAGAAGATTATTCGCTTTCCGAAGGGAAAGTGGGAGCTCGTTCCACAAGCAGGCTATCACGTACTGGAAGGAGCGACCTCCCATCCGGACACGTTTGACCATAGGCACCTCCATTTTAGCCAGGTCCGCCGACCTCAGCAGCCTCCGCGGCACATAGAAGACAATACGCTTCCTCAGGTAATAAGGGCCAATCGCATGAAGGGCTTTGAATGCCAGAGTGAGGAGTTTAAATCTAATTCTCCCCAAAATTGGGAGCCAGTGCAGCCTAGCCAAAAGCGCAGAGGCACTAGCTCTCCTAGGCAACCCATAGATAGCTCTGGCCGCCGAATTCTGGGCAATCTGCAGTTTAGATAACAAATACTTAGGTAGGCCTGCAAAAAGAGCATTTGCATAATCCAGGCGGGAGCCCACAAGCGCCTGGACTACCTTCCTACGATACTGCAGTGAAAGTAGGGGAAGAAATTTCCTAAGCATCTTAAGGATGCTGAAACATTTCCCTGCTAATCCCAGGATGTGTGGACGAAAGGATAGATCATCGTCAAACACCACTCCGAGATTTTTTACCTGGGATGATGGCTTCTCTGGGGGGGACATGTCCTGGGGCCACCATGACTTCCAGCCCGGATCAGGGGCACAGCCGAAAAAGAGCAGCTCAGATTTATCTGAGTTGCATTTCAGGCTGTGCCGCTGAAACCACGCAAAGACTGCACTCAGGCAGTCCTTAATTCTGCCGCCGCCAAAGGCCTCTCCCTTCCTGCAAGTGAACAAGAGCTGGGTGTCATCAGCATATGAGATGACCCGGGCCCCGAACGCCTCCGCTACCTCCGCAAGAGGGGCCATGTATATGTTAAAGATGGTGGGGCTCAGGATCGAGCCCTGAGGCACCCCCACCTCCAGCGGAAGCATTTCGGCCGAGAACGGCGGGGCCCAGATCACCTGTCGGCGGTCGGCAAGAAAGGATTGAAACCAGTCCAACACCGTCCCTCGCAGACCAATCTCCCTAAGTCTTGAGAGAAGGCCTGCGTGTGGGACGGTGTCGAATGCCGCCGATAGGTCCAACATAACCAACATAGCCTTTCCCCCATGATCGAGCGTCTCCCTGATGGCGTCGGTGACCTCAACCAGAGCCGTCTCCGTGCTGTAATTCGCACGAAAGCCGGATTGGGAGTCATGCAGCAGTTTGTTGTTCTCAATAAAGGTGGTCAGAGTGTGCTGAACATGTTTCTCCAACACCTTCGCCAGAGCAGGGAGGAGGGAGATTGGTCTATAGTTGGCGCATTGCAGGGGGTCGAGCTGAGGCTTCTTAATCAGCGGCAGAATAAGTGCGTGTTTCCATTGGCATGGAACCACCCCTGAGCTCAAAGAGAGATTAAGCAGGGGGTTCAGCACATCTCCGTTACTGAGGACTGGTTACAACGTTACAAAATTGCAGACCTGTTTGCAACCAGTTACAAGACTCCCTTGAAGGCCCATTTCTTTGACCGTACCGCCTAACTGACGGTGTTGCTTAAAATTGCCCTAAGAACCTGCAGGTGTGAACATTTTAATATAGACACCTTCGGCCTATAACGTTTTATTTTTATCTGTTTTCTTGGACAGTGCCAAAGACGCTTAATTTAATTTTTTAGAACGCACTTTTTTAGCCTTATAAAATTTTGCTCTATGTTTTTTTTTTTAATGAAATTTTAACAAACTTATTTATAAAAACTTGTATTTTAAGGTTGTTTATACGTATTATATGTAGCTGATTGCAATGGTTTTAATTAACTGAGCAATAAAGAATTACTTACTTACTTACTTACTTAAGAATTGTCAATTCAAAACAGCATCTAAAACTCCAACCATGCCTACTGTCAATGGCCTAGCTTGACATGCTCTGAAGACAGTGATCCTTTCACTTTGCATGCTCAACTGCCAATAAAGCTTGATGCATGGTCCGTAAATACTCTAAATACTTGCCATTCACTCACCACAAGACACAAGTGTGGATACCGTCATGGCAGTTCTACCACAGCAGCCAGTAAGTAACCTTTAAGCTTGTCTTGATGTAGTCATTAAACTTGTTCACTTTAACAGACACCAATTATCTCTACAGTTGCTAATACATTTGACTCTGTTTCCAGCTATGTTTTAAGGTGTCGGTCTAACCTTTTTGACAAAGCTTCCTGATGGTAGCTTCTTTGCACTGGATTCTTTTCCTATCTTAGAACAACACTGCACAGGCCATAACAGTGGCACTCACAATGGCATCACTTTCTCCCAATTCTGATTACTACACAGTCACAGCCGACATGACTCGCGGGTGGGGGGGCGGGTGGGGGTGTCACGCTGGGGGTCGCGGGGGTTTACACGGGTTCACGGGGGGCATGGGAGGTGTTTAATTAAAAGTTTTAAAAAACCTACATTCTCGGTTCCCCCGGCGTCGCGGCTCCTGGCAGGGTCCCGTTTTCCTGCTCTCTGGAAGCTGAACAGGAAGCAGGCAGCCTCCCTCCCCTCCCCTAAGCCAATCACAATGCTGCAATGACAGCGTTGTGATTGGTGAGGACGGCGCCCAGCCAGGCGCCTAAAGGGAGAGGCCATTTTATCTATGTAGGCTGCATTCAGCCTACATAGAGACAATCCAGAGTGTGCATGACTGGTTTGGTCATCCCCAGAGGGCCGACCAAACAGTCATGGCCCACAGCATTGGACAAGCTACTCCTACCCGACCCGCCCACCTGCCCGCCCTGACCAGGCATACCTTTCTGCTTTCTCACAGTGCGAGAAGCAGTGCTTCTCGCACTGTGAGAAAGCAGTGGGGCGACGCTCCTCCCCCCCTAATGGAGGAGCAGAGCCTGTTACTCCACAGCTGACTGGGGCCAAGCAAGACTCTAGGATTTCTCATTGGCTCTGCTGAATCAGAGGAGGTATGTAGTGGCTCCATTACATGTCTGTGCATCTACTCTGCTTCCTCACTCTATTTTTTTTTTAATAGTTTTTATTGACATTTGCCATTTTAATACAATACATTTCAATCCCCCCCTCCCCCCACAGAGACCAAGGTCAAGAAACACCTTTGGATAAACACCCTTTAGTATAAACATTATAGAAGTAGTCTCAAGCAGCGTGTAGATTTGATGGCCCAAAAAGACAAAGAGAAAAAGAAAACTAAGGAACAGAGGAGCAGAAATTCACACATCCACTTTCGCCCTAAGATTATTCCCTTAGATGTATTACCTTTGGCTGTGATCTTCTATCCATCCAGAGTAACAAAGGTTCCCAAATCATCATGCCTCTTTGTTTTTTCTTAGATCCCTTGTTCTTATAAATTGCCACCTCCACACTCCATATGGCAAGTAATCTAGCCCTCCATTGTGTGGAAGATGGCGGTTGGGGATCAAGCCAAGCGGTGGCTATACACAGTCTAAGAACCGCCATTGCTACAAATATCAGCCCCTGTTGTTGTATTGGGCGCTCAATAGCAGCCACTCCTAAGATCATTTCTTCACTAGAGATAGTAATTTCTTCCTGGAATAGATCCGAAATGAAATTAGATATTTCTATCCTAAGATTAGTAAGTGATGGGCACGTGGCAAACATGTGAATATTGTTAGCTGCCGCCAATAAACAGCGTGGGCAGGCGGTTCCCAAGCCAATTGCCCATTTGCCCATTTTATATGGTGTGTAGTACAAGGCAAAAAATGTTTTATAAAATTGTGCTTGTAATTTAATTGACATTAGCAGTATTTGTGCAAGCTCTAACGCTCGCTCCGGTATTACTCGCTGTACGAATAGGTTAGTCTGCCATCTAGTAAAATGTTTATCGAGATCATCCGGGAAACTACTCGTAATGTCCTTATATATTTCCCCTATTCTAGGATTAGATTCCAAGCATAATTTATCTATTAATATGATATTTTGAAAATTACAATGCCCCCCCATTTTCTTTTTGACAAAGCTTCCTGATGGTTGCTTCTTTGCACTGGAGTCTTTTCCTTTCTTAGAACAACACTGCACAGGCCATAACACTGGCACTCACAATGGCATCACTTTCTCCCAATTCTGATTACTACACAGTCACAGCCGACATGACTCGCGGGTGGGGGGGCGGGTGGGGGTGTCACGCTGGGGGTCGCGGGGGTTTACGCGGGTTCACGGGGGCATGGGAGGAGTTTAATTAAACGTTTAAAAAAACCTACCTTCTCGGTTCCCCCGGCGTCGCGGCTCCTGGCAGGGTCCTGTTTTCCTGCTCTCTGGATGCTGAACAGGAAGCAGGCAGCCTCCCTCCCCTCCCCTAAGCCAATCACAATGCTGCAATGACAGCGTTGTGATTGGTGAGGACGGCGCCCAGCCAGGCGCCTAAAGGGAGAGGCCATTTTATCTATGTAGGCTGCATTCAGCCTACATAGAGAAAATCCAGAGTGTGCATGACTGGTTTGGTCATCCCCAGAGGGCCGACCAAACAGTCATGGCCCACAGCATTGGACAAGCTACTCCTACCCGACCCGCCCACCTGCCCGCCCCGACCAGGCATACCTTTCTGCTTTCTCACAGTGCGAGAAGCAGTGCTTCTCGCACTGTGAGAAAGCAGTGGGGCGACGCTCCTCCCCCCCCTAATGGAGGAGCAGAGCCTGTTACTCCACAGCTGACTGGGGCAAGCAAGACTCTAGGATTTCTCATTGGCTCTGCTGAATCAGAGGAGGTATGTAGTGGCTCCATTACATGTCTGTGCATCTACTCTGCTTCCTCACTCTAAAGGAGAAAATGGTAGTTGTTCCTAAAGGAGCCCGTTAGACCTGTTAGGGTGGTATTCCCCAAACATTTTGCCTACTTACCTCCATAACTGAAATTCTGTTTTGTTGGCCTTAGGACTCTTTGCACTTTACCTCTGCTAACCAGTGCTAAAGTGCTTGTGCTCACTCACCATATACATGGTTTGATTTGCTTACAGCTATTTGTCACATTTAATGTACTTTTAAGTCCCTTGAAGTGTGGTATACCATATACCTAGTGGCTGTAAAGTATATGCTACCAGTGGGCCTGCAGCACTTGTGTCACCCACTTAATTAGCACCTTAAAACATGCCCCAGGCCTGCCATTGCAGCCTGTATGTAGGTTTAAACTGCCAATTCGATTTGGCAATATAACCCCCTTGCCAAGCCTTGAGCTTTCCTTTTTATTGCATGTAAGTCACCCTTAAGGTAGGCCCTAGGTAGGCCGCGGGGAAGGGTGCATTGTAATTAAATAGTTGGACATATATTTCTAAGTGTTACATGCCCTGGTAGTCAAAAACTGCTAAATTAGTTTTTCACTACTATGTGGCATACCTGCCCTTGGTATAACGTTGGGTTGCCTTATTACATTTCATAATTGCACCTTTATTATTGTGTCCAGGTAGCCAATTCATGTTTGTAATCATTGAAATTGTAATGAAAAATCCTCTTTAATGATAACATTGGATTTTACATTACAGTTTTGAAAATGCCACTTTTAGAAAGTTGCAAAAAAAACAATTGATGGACGGAATGCTGAACAATGTCAAACATTCAACCCCAGTACAGAGATCTGGTCCTAAATCCATCGTTTTTTTGTGCACCATGCCATTCCAGTTTAGACCCAGCCATATGCAAATCTGTCTTGACCCTGCTCCCTATGGGAACAGTCCAGCCCGTGACTTGGTGACTAGGGGTGAATGTTTGCATTGTTCAGCATATCGTCCATCATTTCCTCTTTTTGCTTTTGTCACCCTAAGTGGGAAGGGTATGCCCAGATGTGAGTCCTGTGCTCATTGTGCCACTGGATTCAGGCTAGCCTGGCTGATAAGGGGTGATACCCTGAAACTGGTCCCATGACGCTTGTTTCCGGTCCAGGTAGGACCTGGTTTGGGAGTTTAGGCTGGACTGTTCCCATAAGGAGCAGGGTCAAGACTGATTTGCATATGGCTGGGTCCAAACTGGGGTGAGCAAAATAAAATGGGTTAAACCCATATCTTTGTGACTGGAGGTGAATGTTTGCATTGTTCAGCATATCGTCCATCATTTGTTCTTTTTGCTTTTGTCACCATAAGTTGGAAGGGTATGCCCAGACGTGGGTCCCGTGCTCACTGTGCCACTGGATTCAAGCTAACCTGGCTGATGAATGGTGATACTCCTAAACCGGTCCCAGGATGCATGTTTCTGGTCCAGGGCTTGCCAGTTCGGTCTAGACTTTTCCCATGAGGAACAGGGTTAAGACTGATTTGCATATGGCTGTGTCCAAACTGGGGTGGCATGGTGAGCAAAAAAATGATGGATGAAACCTAGATCTTTGTGACTGCAGTGAATGTTTGCATTGATCAGTATTCCGTCCATCATTTGTTCTTTTTACTTTTAGAAAGGTGGCATTTCCCTGCAGCCTGTCTTGGGTCACAGGATTGGATGTAACTGATAATTAGACTTTATGGATTCCTCCCAGAAGAGTCGCACAGTGGAAGAATTAGTGTGTCTGAATGGGCCATCTGCTGGCAGGATGAGGGAGCGACGGAGCTGAGAACAGCCACATTTGCAATTTAATAGGCTCTGCTCTTCCTGCACACATAGGACCTACCATCGCCACATTGTAACTGCAGCCAGTATGTAGTCAGGGAAGGGGAGTCAGGTAATTCCATGCACTTCAAAGAACCATTCTAGAAGCTTCTTCCCACCTTTCAGAGGAAGGGCACCAGGGTATAAAAATAGAACACTCTTCAGCTCTCTCTTGGACCTGCGGAAGGAAAAAACTGCTCTGAGAACCAGGAGGAGACCGGGACTAACCTGCTCGCCTATCCGACCAAGGTGCATCGCCAGTGGGATTGACTTTGCAGCTTCTCCTGTTTCGTACTTCTCCACAATTGAAAATCCTGTACAGCTCTACTCTCCCAAAGGGGTATCCGGTCTCATGGCGTGGGAATCGAAAATAATTGCTGTTAGCATGAGCTGAAACCATCTTGTTTGCAACATCCATTTTGTTAGCCTTGTGATTCTTCCGTCTTCACTGTTGCTTGCTTTTCTATTCTGCTTGAGTCATCAGCTTTAGTTAACTCCTTCTATTCTAAGCTCAAGCAATGTATATGTGCTGAGAAAAGGCTAGTAGCTGCTAGAATGCACCTGACTAAAGACATATCCTCTGTCTTGCAACTGTAAGCAGTTCTGTTCCCCCTCCCATTTTGCTAACTAAGTGATGTCCCATCTGCCTATGTCTGGCTGTTACTATTCATGTGTATGCTTGTACCTTCTATTTGTAACTACATGCTTACTCTGCAACAAAGGGTGTATCTAAGCACCATGGTCTCTGTATTTCATGTTCTGCCTCCTGCAGCACTTGAGGGTGTTGTATTGACCCACTCATGAGTGATTAATAAACTTGTTATTTGAATTCCAGCTTCAGTGCCAATCTCTATTTTGTTGGTTTAAGGACCCATGAACAGAGAAGGGTGAACCCTGCACCGGTGTGCCCCTAAAAAGGCACATTTCCACAATGGAACTGTCTTCGGCCACAGCCCTCTTCCTCGTCATGCCGGAGATTTTTGATTTCTAAAAAAGAGACTAAGTCCAACCATAGAAATCTTCACTGTGGCTTTTACCCAAGACGCCCTGGCGACAACGCTCCCTCCTCGGACACCGCCTGCAGCTTTGCCCCGCGTAACTTTACCTTCTCAGAATGTTTTTCTCAAAGTTTCTTCTAAGTCCGAAGTTAAGCGATGACCGGCACCAATCCACTTCTTACATCCGAACCACGCTCCATTGCGGTTGGCCGTATTTTTAGACTTTGACCCGGGCTCGCGCGACTAGATGTTTGTGGTTGGCACTTTGATATTTTAGGCTCTAGCTTTATTAAAAACATAAAAAAATAATAACTCCGTTTCTACTGATTGGACTTTTGTTGTTATGGTGACAAATACTTTATTAAAATGTACTCGATTTATTTTACTAAATTGGTGTGGGATTTTTCTTGTGTTGTGTTTTCACTTTATTACTGTTTGTGTGCTTCATAAATACTTTACATACTGTCTCTAAGTTGAGCATGACTGCTTTTTGTACCTAGCTACCCAGGGTTAAGCACAGGTTAATTTAGTGACTTTTGTTTGGTTCACCCTGCCAGGGATTGTAGCTGTTTGGTGGGTTCACACCCCAGTCAACCAGCAACCCAATTTCTCACAGAAAGATTGTGACTTCAAGTCTTTATGACAGGAAGTGGGGTTCCGGTGAGCCTGCAAGAGCAAACAATGTGCAAGTGTACACACAATCTGTTATTTCAGAAGTGAGGCAATGATCTGGTGCTTGAGTTTAGTGTGAAGTTCACTCAAGCTGGGATGACATGAAAGACAGGAACACTAAATTCTGGATAAGTTCTATTTATTCATGAGAAAAACTCCAGCAACAGCACAGTGCATCGTAACAGCCCAAGGCCTTCAACAGAGATCTCTCAACTCCTGGTTTCTTAAACATAAACCTTCCATTAGGAAATACCATGGAAATAGAATACAAGACAAAAATGGGAGGTAGGAAGATACCAACCAAATCGTATATAAACAATACCACATTTAGTTTTAGAGTTTAGGTTTCAGGGATGGCACCTGTGAGTAGCAGCAAAATGTAAACTTCACACAGCAGAGCAAAGAGAAGTGGAGGCAGCATTACCCCTAACCAAACATGAAGAATTGTTTATGAGGTAAAGACTAGAGTAGCAATAGCAACGACTTCATTTTAGAGAAGATGCCAATAGCATGAGAAGAGGTAAGACAAGATCAGAGGTACAACAAATGTTGTTTTCTTTGTAGACCAGTCACCTAGTGTTAAAGAAGTGGAGGGCCCTGCCTTGATTGGCCAGTAGTCAGTACAATTTAGGGTAATATCAGAGCACAATTCTTGACTCCTGGGAACTACTTCACTGGAATTGAAACTTGAGGCCATAGAGGTGAAAACACAGGAGTTCAATGAAAGAAAGGGGGAATCTTATTTCAAGGGAGCAAAATCAGTAGCACTGGGGGAGCATTTGAATCTTTGAGTCTGCCCAGAAAACCAGGCTTTCTAGAATGTGCAGACATTACGAAGAGCTCCAAAATCAAATGAATTCCTTGGAGACGAGGAAAGGAGGCAAGGAACATGCAAGTGCTGGACATTCCACAATAAATTTGCTCAGAACAGCTTAAAGGTTTTCAGCAAAACCAACTGGTTACCAATATGGATCTGTAAGCCAGGCGAATATATAGTAAAATCAATTGGGTTACCCTCCTCTGGTCTGATTGGGGATATTGGATGAGAAGGTGTAATGCAAGTTAACCTGTCTGAAACTGGCATTTCAACAGGTACTTCTTGATGTACAGCAACAGCTGACAGTTATGACCCAAATGATTCTTTCCGAAATCAAATGTGAATCTCAACAAAGGAGGAAAAGTCAGTGAAAGTAGGTAGAATGAGTATGATTTCACACATCAGTAATGTAGACAGCTTGCCTTAGAGTAACCTTCAAGTGGAAACATTTTGTTTTCTAAAAAGAAGTGGCACATATTTCTCCAAGAATAATATTGAAGCATGATCATAGGAAAGATGTAACTGTCAGAGTGTCAGAGTGTTGCACTGACCCCTGTGGGGGTAGACATTAGTTTTGACTGTGTGAGTCCTAGTCAAGTAGTGTATGCAGGCTGTGACATTTAAGGTTGCCTTTTAGCTGTTTGTCTGAGAACTTTGTTGTTGAATTAAAAAATTGCGACACTGGGCAAGGTAGGGAGCAAGCAACATGGCATCTTATGCACCATCCTCTGCCCACTAGTAAAGGCAGAGAACAGTAAGGCATGTTTGCTTTTGCAAACAAATTCAATTTTGTATTGAAAATGGTCCATTTTCAACAACATTACGAGTTAGCAAGTTGTGAACAGGCTGCGGGACAGCTGTGAGCTGTCGTTGCTGTACTTGACCCTCATTTTTAGGTGTGGCATTAGCTAAGACCTATCAATTTTTAGTAAAGTTGTATTAAAGATATATTCACACATAGGGGCTTTCAAGCAGCACTTTTAATCTATTTTTCAGTTCAACTGCCATTCAAACTTTGCTCCTACCCACTACAACATACAACATGGGTAGTGGATCAGCTCATTGAGCAATTTGTTCTTTCCTCAGTGAGTGACGCCATACTGCTAAAGCACAAGATGTAATCCACAGAGAATGTAGTTCCTTTCAGTGCAAGAATTTGTAAGCTATTGTTTGCTTTCTTTAAAAAAAAAAAAAACTTATTTGCCTAGGAGTGTCTTGGAAGCTGCTGCGCCCTCACCAGCCCCTTGCTGTTCATCACGTCCCACGAGTGCACTGCTTGCCGTTTGAGGTCTATGTGTGTGCGTGCATAGGAAGATTCAGGTGTCGATATTTGCATGTCCGAGCATACCCGTCGCACCTAAGGCATCAACTGCAACAACAACAAGGTGATGGATGGAATGCACACTGTGTCACTGGAACCAAGCTATACCCAGCTGATGAGCCCAAGGGCGAAACCAGTCCTGGGTTGTTTGTGTTCTGGTTCAAGGAGGACTTGGCTTGGCAGTTCAGGACGTACTGTTCCCATAGCTGGGTCCAAACTGAGGTGGCATGGTGTGCAAAATATCGATGGACTGGAATACGGCCTTAGGAACATCCAGTGGCTGAGATTAAGTCAAGCATTCTATCAAACACTTTTTGTGTACTCTAGTATATCGCTCTAAGTGGGACGGATATGCCAGACGTGGGTCCCGTGAACACTGTGTGACTGGAACCAAACTATACCCAGCTGATGAGCCCATAACAAGGGTGAGACTGGTTCTGGCTTGCTTGTGTTCCAGTTCAGGGAGGACCTATCTTGGCAGTTTGGGTTGTACTGTTCCCATTGGAGCAGGGTCAAGACTGATTCGCATATAGCTGGGTTCAAACGAAGATGGCATGGTGTGAAAAATAACGATGGCCTAAAATGCGGCCCTGAGTAATTACCAGTGGCTGAGATGAATTCAGGCATTCCATCCATCACATTCTGTATGCTTTAAGCTGCATAAACAATGCAGTGGTGACAAATCTTTTGTTTGTAAACAGGGCACAGCCTATTCAGTTGCAAGTGGGGCTCTGCACAGCTCCGCCCCACCATCCTACCAGTTGATGGTCCATCCAGGCACACCTAATCCCTCTATTGTCTGGCTATCTGGGAGGAATAAACAGAGTCCAACTGCCAACGAGGCGCAGTCATGTGACCCAGGAACAGTCTGCAGGCACCAAATAGGGCAGGAAAAAATTGCCAACGATGGTGCAACACTTCACAGATAACTCACACAGTGAAAGAGATTTCAAGTGGACAGTTTTGTCAGGTCTGGATACAACTAAACGTTTGCTAGACATCGATACTGCATTGCTACAAAAAGAAGCCTACCTAATTCTGAAGTTCAACAGTGCAGTAACTGGGTTGAATGGGATGACAGAACTTTCAAGAGTATAGCTCGGAACTGCATGTTCCATAATGCATTTGCCCGGTTCTTACAATGATGGGACCTGAATGACAATGTGATTGGTCCAAATCATTTTTCCTATGATCCACAGGGTAAAAATACAGGAAGTGTTCATACAGGGAATGCCCTGCTTGAAAGTGAAATTGCGGTTCATATCGGAAACAGATTATGGAGGTGCTCAGACTTAAAAACAGTAAGTGCGCCTCATGCTAGAATCTAGAGCGTTCATAATATTGCCGACAAGTTGATGGCTTCAGTAATATGTCCCCCATTTGCTTGTAGGGATACAATGATTGCAGAAATAGATGCCCGCGCCTGAATGGCCGGGAACGTTTGGAAGGTACTTTTTGACCTTTCCTGTTGCGTTGCGTTGCTCATTGCCTATGCATTCAAATATACTGAAATAGATACGACCATTTTAATGTTTTGTAGAAATTCTCACCTGCATAAACTACAAGGTGCCCTGCAGCAATTTCCTTTGAGGGATTTTGGTTACCACGTAATTAGGAGTCAGAGCAGCAGCTCTTTTCGAGAATCAGGTAATCAGGTACACAATATTGAAGTAAGGATATTTAAGGAGAGCAGTTTTCATTTTACTGATGCGGAATTTGCATCATTCATTTTTGTTTTTTAGAAATCGCTGACCATTAACATGAAGCCCTGATGAGAGTCCCGGTACCAGAGGACTGGGTCTTGAAACGCGTCAGCACTTTTTTCAACACGGAATAAAGTTGTTGTAGCGTGAGAGAATTGTATTGAGTAGTATGCCCCACGCACACACTCCAAATATTTCCCCGTGTCTGGCACATGTTTGGCCCCAAAAGCAAGATAGCGATAAGATTTCTCTATTTTCTGATGCTATGATGCAAACATTTAACGTTGTTGTACATAAATGTGTGTGTACATAATTATCTCATGCGGTGTCTATTGTGAATCGTCATAAGTATTTTCATGTTATGTATGTTAATTTGATGTTAATTTGAAAAATGTGTGTCTCTTCACTTCTCATGCAACTAAAAACCTTTTGATAAATATAATAAAAACAATTGCAAAGAAAGGAATGGTTTAATGAAAATTCCATTCAAACAGATAAGATAGTGGCCTGTTTGTTGCTCAAAAGTAATAGGAGCATAAGGTTAAATGGAGCCAGGTTCCCCTTCTTTGTGTCTTCAACTTTTTAAAAGTGGCATTTTCAAAATGGTAACATAAAATCCAACTTTATAATTAAAGATGAATTTTAATTAAAATTTCTCAGACACCAAACGTGGCATTCCCATCAGCTCCCACTTGAAAGTTATCACTTAATAAATGTAATGAGGCAACCCAATGTTATCCTGTGGGAGAGGTAGGCCTCACAGTAGTGAAAAACATATATAGAGATTTTCACTACCAGAACAGGTAAAATTTAAAAGTACATGCCCATCTTTTGAAAATCACTGCACGCAGCCCTCTGGGCTAAGTAAGACCAACTCTTGGGGTGACCAAGGTGTGTTAGAAAGGGTGGTCTGGGCCTGGCAAAAGGTTTATCATGCCAGGTCGAAATGGCAGTTTAAAGTGCACAAAGAGGTTTCAATGGCAGGCCTGAGACAAGTTTAAATGGCTATCTAAGTAGGTGGCACATTCAGTACGGTAGTCCCACTATTGGCATTTAATTTACTGGCCCTGGGCACATGCAGCACCACTTTACTAGGAACTTACAAAATTGAGTACTACCGAATGGGTGTAAGCCAATTTCACCATGTTTAAAGGAGATGGTACACACACTTTAGCACTGGTTAGCAGAAGTAAAGTGCACAGAGTCCTAAGACCAACAAAATGAAGATCAGCAAAAATGGAGAAGTTAGGCAGAACATTTGGGGAATAATACTATAAGGCTGGCAGGTCTAACAGATATTTAGTGCAATAATGAGTTTTGTGGAAGGCATCACTGACCGAAATCTTCACTTACAATGAAGTGCTATTTCGAAATAAAATGTGGCATGAAAACCCAGATTTGTATTGTACAACCTGAGAAGTAATGGTCTCCATGAGAGGGGAAACAACCTATATATAGAATGTGTGTAGTTAGCCTGGGATAGTGGTTTAGAGTCACATAAAATGGTTTGTCGTTACTATTATTTCCATTTACCATGGCATAATGGTGGAGATGCCCTTTGAGATGATAAACCAAAGGCTGTCACCGTGAGGAAGATGTGATGAGAGGCAGAGTAGAGGCCTCCAGAGTTAAAGAATAAAAGTGTGAGAGCTTTTCTCGCGAGAAATCAAGTGAGAAAGATGCATTTTTGGTGATTCTGTGAAGGCAAAAACCGTGAACTGCACAAAGTTTTGTCCTAGCATTTCGAATCAAAAAGTGGGAAAGCTTTGGAAGGCTCATGATTCTGCATTACTAGAATGAGAAAAAGGGCCACAATATCGGGCCTAATGTTGAAAGGTCATCTATTTCTCTGTGTGAGTGTGTTTGAGGAATAGGCAATGTGTTGGAAAGCATGTTATGTCATGTACGATCTGTGGGCTGTCGTCTCTAAAACTCTGGCTTCCATTGATCCGGAACTGGGAAGCATGCTGCTAGACCTCGAAGTTAGGGCACCTACCCTTAAATAATATCATCTTTCTTCTATACGTGCGCTCTTAATTTCACAGTGCCATTTCTGGCACTTTTCCGTTTACTGTTCTGTCGCCACACTACATTGTTAATAAATCAGAAAATGCTTTTAATGAAACTGACACATTCTACCACTCAACTTGCAGACCTTTGGTTTTTTAAATCACGGTAATTTACTGTCCAGGCTCTTCACTGCGAAAATGCCATAATACCGTTCAGTGCACATTTAGCATGCCTGTTACAACGACATTTTTCATGAAAGAAAATCACTATTGTTATATTTTATGATCACTGACTCTGATATAGCATGTCTCTCTTTTTCTGCGATAGATTGGAACGTTAAGCTAAAGCAGCACAAATGACAATTTTCCACGTCTGAACATCCATTTGGACAACCCTCCTCTAAAATTATTAGCATTGTTCCCGAAGACCATTTGTTGTGTTGTTGAAAAAGAACTTTAATCCTAAACTTTATTTTTTTACAAAAACTTAGAGAAGTCAGGAAACCTGTCATCTTTCATGAATGTCCTCACTGAGAAAATGTTCTACTTCGAAGGGTTAAAGCAGTCATAATTTAATTATATGCCTACCCCAGAAATCCTGGCAGGTTTGCTACTGAAAGCATAGTGTATTAATATTATGGCGCCAGGATCACCATTAGGAGGAAGTCCATGCACCTGAGAATCCAGGCTTTGATGACAACAGCGTTATCCTGACATTAGCAGATATAGCACTTGAGATATCAACAAAAGCAGCACATTTCTAGAAATGTTGGACAATGACACCTCCTCGCTTGATAATTCCCAGTCTAAAGATGAGCTTAAAGATGCAGCCTATGTGTCCAAAATGGCCGCACAGAGAAATGCCAATGCGTTTTTTGAAAAGTTCAACCGCAGTGAGTTGCAGGAGTTGCTTGCTGTCACATCTTCTAGCTGGCTGGTCACCAAGGATTATACCCGGACTCCTGATTCTTCAAGTGGATTAACAGCTCAGCTGAAGGACATTAGTCGCCACGATATTGCTGTGTTGGTGCCTGTTGCACCGGATGCCCCAATGGATTGCAAAGAAGTCCATCAGATTCTGAGAGAACTTACAGTTGGCATTTTTTGTTTTAACCAGATTCCCTCTATTAACCTGGAGGCTAATTATGATCGGAGCACTTTCTGTCAACTTTCTCCAGCTTACTATGACACCAGAGTGGGTCAGATCTTAATCAACGTTGACTACACAATGAAGGCCCTTTGGCATGGTGCCTATATGCCCCGTGAGAAAAGGATACGGTTCTCGGAGATTTGGCGCACAAGCATGGATATTGATGCTAATGGCAAACCCCAGACTAAAAGGAATATCTTTGAAGAGTTTTCCTTAGCAGGTGAGAAAGTGCTACATTTTAAACATGGTATTCTTTGTAATGGCCACTGAACTATCTGGTGGGAAGTGGGAAGTTCTGTCAGGTGGTCCTGAAATAATCACAAAAAACGTTTTAAAGAATATATACATAATTTACTTCTTAAGTTTTTGTTCTATTTATGTTGCCATGAATGTGATGGTTTTGTATGTACAGCACGTAGTTCACAAAAGCGAACTTCTTTAGAAGTAGGTGCAAACTTCTTATGCAGGCCATTTCATGATTACAGTGTTTGCTCCGCCTAAGTTTACATCTGCTGGCGGTAATTCCTGTATGAACGACAGTCTGTTCTCCCTAGCTAACCTGCTGCATTTTAAAGTAATTACTGTAAGTCACACCAACTTTAAGATCTCAAAAGTGTTTTTAAATCTATTAATGACATTATAATGAGAATAAACAACATTCAGGCCTCCTTGAAAAGCAAGCTTAGCCACTCAACTTCTATCTTTATACCCGGAGATTAGAATCTGTTTTTAAATATATAAAACTCGTATATTTAGTGTACTAAATTAACTTTATAAACATGCTTTTATTCCATTTGACAGAATACATATAAGTCTAATAGTACATTGTTTTACATCATGTAATGGTTTTGATTAACTGAATCATGACTAATAAACATTTAATTTTATAGGTAGGTGTATTTTGCTCAGTTTTTGCAAAGTGTCACTAAAGGAAAATATGTGGCCTGAGGCGTATCCTTTCAGAGCAGGCAACAAGCAAGAGAACCTCTAATATTTTAAAGAGAAGAGTACGCTTGAGGCATGAAAAACAAACAGGGAATACTATTCAATATTCAGTACATTGTAGCCATGAAGTACTACCCGTGAGATGAATGTAAATTTTCCTAGCTATCCTAAAAGAAAATCAGAATTTTGCGAAGGACATAAAGGCAATTGCTCTTTATCCCTATTGGTTTGCTGGCTGTTGTAAAATGCAAACAGTTAACAAACTGGCTACTCACTCTGTCACCACGAAATAGTGATGACCATGTTGGCAGGTAAAAGCTACAACATGTGATCAGTTCCAAACAATAGGCAATTCCCATGTACTACTTTGGTCTTTTTTCTTTTGCTGCAACTCCTCTTTTTTCAGAATGATGAATATAATCAATTCCTCATCAAAGCCCACCTCTTCTAGGTCATTTTCTTCGCCTTTCCAATTTTGTTTGCCTTTTTGACCTATCAAACAAGAAGAGAAGCATTGCAGGTGGAGAGGTCATTATTATTCCTGCACAACCAACATAGTGAATCTTTATTTAGCATTGTTCTCTAATCAATTTGATAATCTTTGCTTCTGTGTCCTTAATAGAACTTTGTCTTTCTGATCTGTTAAGTAGGCCAATCTACATTCTATGTCAACCAGATGTAAGTATTGGCTTGCTCGATAGGCTGAAAATAGACCTTTTAAAGATGGATTCTAACGTTGCCAGCAAGTCCATTCTAGGGAGGCTTTTGATTCAGTAGTTCCTTCTGTTGAGTATACCCCAACCAAAGGCAGGAGTATCCAACTCTTCTAACTGTACAACGAGTGTTACTTAACTCTCTAAGATTGGGGAAGCTAAATGTGCATGATTCCCAAAATAAAATCATCATCTGCCCACAAGGGGTGGTCTGAAAAACCTGGTTGCCCCCTTGCACTCTTCCAAACATCAGATCACAAATAAATTAGGCCGTTGTGAAAAACTCACATAGAAAACCACCTAGGTGTTCAACTTTGTCATCATGACATACTAAAATAGATTATTTTGGGAGGAAGGAGAAAGGACTAACTTTCACATCCACTCCCTTATTTCTGCTACCATTTTACCCTAGATGCAGCAAAGGAGCATCACCAGTTTAAAGGATAATTGCTTCTGCAAAGGACCACATTTTCAGGCCATGCTTTAAATAAATGTATCATCTCGAACACTTCTCATAAGATATCTTTTCAATGTAGCCAGTTTTAAGAAGTCTTCATTTCCACGAATGTTCAGTTAGAGAAACCAGTGACCAACTTTTCTCCAGCTGAGATGACTTAGCTGAGGAAATGAACTGATGTGTGTGTTTTACCTGACTTGAGGACAGAGTGAAAACTGAAGATGTGTACTATATCTTGTGAAATGTGCCGTCCTAGACACCGGCAAGTAGATTTTAAAGTTAGCTAGTGTACACCCTCGACAAAAAGGCACCCCTCATTCAGCTTTACATTTTTTATTTTATCATCCTCTTATATGTGTTCTGCAGCGTGCTTTAGGACTATTAGCATCCGTTCTACTTATGTACAAGAACCTGTCAGTAGGTTTATCCCCGGCAGATTCACTGAAGAACCCCTGTTGTCTGTGAATTTCATCTATTATATCAGCATATGTTACCCCTTTCCATTGCTGGATGACACAGACGTTTCCCAAAAAGGACCTACAATTCCTCAGGGTGTCTCAGTCCTCCCTGCATCACTGGCAACTATGGCAAACCGCTGGAACCATTTGGAGAGAAGACTGAAAGGCACTGTGCTGTGCAGGTCTCTTTCAAGCGTGGTTCTTGATGTTTGTATTCTATGCACATACCGTTCCTCGCGCACAGGCTGTGGGACTCTGCAAAGACAGACAAGTGAGGCGACTAGACAAGGGGACATTCCTAATGGTTTACAAGTTAAAAGCCACCAAGTGACCACATCCGACAGCGGCCCTGCCTGCCTGAACACAGAGCAATGCTCTTTAGAATTAAATATTCAAACGTTAGACAAATTACAATGATCAAATCTGAGGCGTCCAGTCAACTGCAAAGAAAGAGAAGTTACTGTGGAGGTCATACTGAGTGCTTCTTGCGTGGAACTGAACTCATGTTGTAGTTCTTTTCTGCCAGGTACAATAGGGTTGTCCCCTGGGTTTCTGAGAAATTAAGTTTGGGAAGCAGTTTGATGACTGTTAGTAATGCATAGAGATTAAGCATGGGACTCTCCAGTCCTGATCTGATATCCAGTTTAATAAAACATAACAGGTATTATTATACATATGTGCGTAGTGGACTTCTTTGATGGTCTTGTAACCGAATGAAGGATCTTTCATTAACTCCTTGGTGGTTATTTGTCCTATCAAAATCTATGTTTTTATCCCCCATTCCAAGCTCAAAATACCCTGTTGAGTGATAATTTCGATTAGCATGAAGAACGATACACTATCCTTTTAACTATCTTTGTAAGGGCGATAACGGTGTTCAGACTTACTAGATCATTACTAGGGATGAATTCCATTCACTGCAGTTCATGACTGCTATTAAAATCTAACCAGATACTCTAAGATCATGAAGCACCATTCAGTAGATGTGGTTTTTAGGTCTCGCCTACGCAGCGCACATGCGCTGCATAGGAGGAGACCTTTAGAAATCGATTCCGTTTTTCAGGCAAAAACGTGCACGCATTGCATAGCTTTGAATCGCAACGTGTGCACGTTTGGCGATTCCCTTGCGGGGGCGAGCTTTGAAACCATCCGTTTGTAATTAACAGATGGTTCCTGCTCGCTCCCGCAAGGGAAACAGGTGCAGGCCCCCTCCTCTCTCCCCTCCCACTGCTTCCTCCTCCTCTCCTCGTCATTTTTACTTTCAGTGCGAGGCGCGCGCGCTTGTTAAAGTTGACATGGCAGCGTCAGTCTTTGATGTAGTGCAGCATCAAAAACTGTGTGTGCGCTCCAGATGTGGCACACAGAAAACCACAATTTACTTCAGAAGGGGCCTGCGTTTTGGGGTATGGTACGCCATAAATGGTTTTATAAGTGGTAGCAGAATCGAGAGTTAATTTAGACACGGTACCCCAGCTGAGTCTCTGTGTCCTTCACCAGTACCACAGATGAACCCCAGTGAACTTGGCATTATGTGCCAGACGTGGCTTTTGACTGTGCTTACACTACTCCCGGTGAGACACTGAGAACTAGACGCAGTGCTTCAACTGAGGCTCCGTGTGCTTCACCCAGTACCACAGATGAGCCCTGTTTTATCTCAAACGTCATACACTGTGTGTTTGTGCGTGCGTGTGCGCGTGTGTATGAGGAAGCATGCACTACAGCTACCTGTGCAATAACTGTTCTATGTATGTGATGGAAGCTTGTGCTACAGCTGCTATGAGCGTAAGTGAGAGATGTTTTCTTAAAAAAAAATTCACTGTCCAACAGCAAAAACGAATGGTGTTTCCAACGCTTGGTTTCAGTTGCAATCAACCTGTTTATTAAAAATCGTAGGAGTAGTGAAAATTGTGTCTCATGTAGTGAAAATTGTGTTGATTGAGTGTTGACCCCGTGGTGACTTCACCTGCCTTTTGACATTGAGAACATCAGTAGGAGACAATAAAGGTCATACAATAAAAAAAAAAAGAAAACGAGCGAAACATGGAAACAGCGGCGTCACTATGGGGGTGCGGGGGGTGCGGACCGCACCGGGTGACACCCTCAAGTGGGGTGACACCAACAGGGCCCGTCAGGGGCCGGCTTTAGAGCGGTGCGACCGGGTGCTGGCTTCCTGGGGGCGCCGTGTTTGAAAGTTTATTACGCTTTTGAAGCACCTGCTGCAGCGTTTCTTTCCGCGGCAATTACCAGGCCTCACATAAATGTCAAGATAACTGGTGTGATTAATTATCTTCCTGGAGAGAGATCAGTGTGAGTGTTTTGTAAAGTTGAGGTTTTGACTTGGGTGAAGTTAGTGCAGAGGGTTAATATGCCTGCTGCAAAGAACGTGTGCCAAGTAGATTACAGAGTGCAGATCAGCAGGTTACTGCTTTCAAAAGAGACATCCTTTTGTTGCAATTTATAATTTAAAGTCCTAATATTCAACAGTGAGCTATTAACTTTCATCCTGGAACTGCATACACACCTCAAAATATACATTATTAGAACATTGATTAATGTTGCAAAAAGGGTTAATTTGGCTAGAAATAGATTCTTATTATTAAAGAAAACTCCCAACTATGCTGTTTCTTTTTCGACTCTGCGTTTGTGCTTCTCCACACCAAGCACTATACTGCCTACCAGTATGGATGACATGTGACTCCTATACTTTCAGTCCTGTGGCTTATGTATCATTTCCTATACACGGATTTACACACCTATGATTGATTGTCTCTGTGTAATGTGTGTGTGATGCAAAGTGCTCGGACACCCTACACTGGTATGAGTGGCGCTATATAACTAATTCAATGCATCTGAGAGAGTGTGGTTATGGTGACTTGGTCACTGTTAATGGGTGCTAGTGAGAGAATCCGTGGTGGAGGTGGTCATTGGGGGGGCGCCAACAAACATTGTCGCACAGGGCGCCACCAGCGCTAAAGCCGGCCCTGGGGCCCGTGTGCGCAGAGCAACCTAACCTTTTAGGAAGAGGACGTGCCTGTGCGCAGTGCACACTGTCTCCTCTCCTTTCTTTTATTTGCTTCCCTGTGAAATGAATCCAAAAAAGAAAATCACTTTTGTTGGAAATCAATGTCGTATTTTTCTGTCATTTAATTCCAAAATGCAGCATCAGGAATAAATGTTTAAAAATATGAAAAATAAATAACTAAATAAAGTAAGACAGAGTGGTAGCAAACTGTCCAGATTGATTTTTATTCACACCCAAACACATTAGCGCCACTTTTACAGAGTTTGCCAGTGAAGCGCTATTTTTGTTGTCTTGGCTTTGTTTTCCCTGGGCTTGGAGCTAGTGCACCAATCCTGGAGGTACTGCAATGTGAGGATTGAAAAACAAAATTTGTACTGCTGCTCTGTATCTAGGGATGTTGTCTTTTTTTATCATACTGCTTACGTTTTGTAAGGATATAAGCAATGGCCATTGAAATGGGTCCATTCAGGGCCCTGTTGTCATGTCCTCAACTTTTCAGGCAAAAGCACTCACTGATTTCTGAACAGTGAGTGTAAAAGCGTTAAGGTAACCATGTTGTTCCTGCTTACATTTCACATGGTTTGCAAAATGTTGCATTCCCTATGATTGTTTGCTTTTTCCAGGATGCTGTCACTTTTTTTTGTAGGCCACATATTGCTCTTGCCCAGTGCGTAATTTAAATTGAGCCGCATCCAGGTGTTTATAGCTGGCAACAATTGGGTCGTAGTTGAAGGCAGTCTGAGTTTTTCTCAGTGGGGCAGTATGGTGTTCAGTGGGGGAGAGGATGTGGCACTATGGCCAGAGCTGCTGAATTTGGAACTGGGGAACCAGGTTCAGCCTTAATAACCAGTCCGCCAGACCACTCTCCTGAGAGAGCACTATCTCATGCTAGACCTTAGAAGGCTTCGCAAGACATTAGAAGCCCCGGTGTCGTAGCACCAGCAGGTGGACCCTAGCATGACAAGTGTAGGTTAACCTTCAAGGCTTGTCCACCACTATTCATACTGAAGTTCACCTCCAGTTTTGCGGCAGGCCTATGAAGCAGTACACCCTAGAACAGTAACCCTGTCACTGAGATCACAGGACCCTTGAGAAGGGCCAGCTCTAGGGCGGTGCAACCGGTGTGACTGCACCAGGTGTTCACTTTCGGTGGAGGCATCATTTTTGCAAGTATATTATGGTTTTAAAAGCGCTTGCTGCCTCCTTCCTGGCCTCCAGTAATTTTCGGTAACAATAAAAATGTCATGATGACTCTGGTGATTAATGTTCTTCCTAGAGAGAGATCGGAATTTTGTCTAATGGAAGATTTGACTCATGAAAAGGTAGCTCAGAGGGTTAATGTACCTCCTGCAAAGAACATGTACCATGCTGATCACAAGGTGCACATAATGTAAATAGGCCAGTGGGCTACTGCTTTTGTCAGAGAGATCCTTTTGTTACTTGCAGTTTACAAGTTAAAATCCTAACATAGAACAGTGAGCTATTAACTGTCATCTACTCCGCAGCAACACAAGTCAAATTTTTTATTAACTTTTGATACGTTTGAGCAAAAAACAATTTATTAGTTTAAATGGTGAGATCATGCTGCAGATCTTGCATTATGAGGCAAATATGGCAGAGCCATTATTATTTAGAAAACATTTGCAAACTAGGATTTTTAGCAATTCATGTTTGAACTGCTGTTTTGGTAAAGGGAGAAGTGCTGATGACAGAAACTCCATGGCTCGGAGACAAATGGCTTGTGCTTCCACATTTTATCGTATTTGGGGACATTCTGTAATTAGAAGCATATCCCACTTTGTGAACACATTTTACTGTCAATAACTCATTATAACCTTAAATCATCATGTGTATCCATTGGTTGATAAAACTGGGCAGTGAAACCAAACAAATACAAAAAATTGGGATGTTTGCGCATTCTGGCCACGCCTCTGGCTCTGCCCACTGATCCAATCCTTGGGTTATTCCCGCCCTTTGATTCTCCGCCCACAGTTCACCTACTTTTTTCCCCCACTTCGACCACTGATATATCGTGTTGATGGATAGTGGGAACACCACACCAGTAAAAAGTACCATACCTATGATATTATAAATTCCAATAAACTGTTGACTAGCAGGTAGCCCACTGTACAACCTGATTAATGAATCATTATCACACTGTTGTTAACAGGCACATTTTGTAAATTTAGGACCTACATTTACAAACGTTACTAAGGATTCTGTATGGTCCCGTTATTTGCCAACTGTGTCCACTGGCGGACTCGGGGCGGAGGAGGTCCATGCGGTAAGTCGTGAGGGGGTGACACCATGAGTTACCCGCACCGGGTGGCACCAACCCTAGTGACGCCACTGCATGGAAAATAGCTCACTAGTGGCTGCAGTGCAGCTCTGCAAAGAGAGAGCAGTACACAGACTCGAGTTCACGTTAACTTTCAATGTAAATTCAGAACCGCTGCCTCTCTTTCAGGCTTCTCTGACCTTAACATAAAACCAACACAGCAGCAGCACACCGTGGTGCATTATTTACTGTTTACAGCAGGCGACGAGCCTTTTGTCTGTTTGAGGTGAGGAGCCTGGCGCGGCACCCAGGACAAAGGGTTATGCAGGATGGGGAGGGGCAGAGAGACGAGCTGGAGCCATGAGTGATGCGCATGAACCGTGGGTCGGTGGACCCTCACCCCATCAACCCCCCGGAAGTGACCCACATAAACCGTGGGTCGGTAGCCCCTCACCCCACTAACCCCCCGGAACTGAAGTGACACACATAAACCATGGGTCGGTGTCATCCCTCTAAATTCCCCAGAAGCCCCCCCCCCCCCCCCCGGGAAGTGGCACATAAGCTGTAGGATTGTGGTCCCTAACCCCACCAACCCGCCGAAGTTGTCACACATAAACTGTGGGTCGGTGGCATTCTCTCACCCCGGAGGAGTACCGGCCTATACGGAAGTCTGGTGGCCACAATGCACGCCTATGTCTTTAAAAGGCCAGTTGGGCTGGCACACATGCCATCCTATGGACACACCTTCTTTCGGTGCCGCTGGCCTGCAGTGTGCCCGCCTAGATTGTTCCGTACTCCGGCCTGCCCAGGCCTGAGCTGGACTCCCAACCTGCAATGAGTTTTTTTCTTTCCCGAAAGACTCCATCGCCGACGTGGTATCATCTTGCCGACTGCGCCAGTGGCCGAGCGAAGAAAACCACTCTAATGCAATGTTTCACACTCTTAATGGAACATAGTGCTGTGTCGAAATGGTGCTGCGAACCAAGGAAACGCCATCTTTATATACTGCTTATTGATCCACTAATAGAAAGCGTCTGGATCTCGAATCAGTTCTGTGGGCCTGCACGGGGGATGTATTACCGCCCTTTCTATAAGTTAGGACATGTCGTTTGCTTTACAATGGATGCCTGTGCTTCTGCTAGTAAAGGGAGCTCTGCCGAAGCTAGGTGGCTTTGAAGGAGGCTATTTGTTTTGCATAGAACGTCTGTTTGTTCTGGTTGCATCCTTTCAGCGTTGATGCTTGGTAGTGATAGCTGATATCTGAGATTATTATCACAAACCTCCTGGCCATTACCCTCCAGTGCTGCATTTACACAGATGTACCAACTTCTGCAGCCTATGTCTGCGCTAAGAAGCTGCACTTTTATGGCTTTCACTGAGACTTTGCTATTTACAGTAGAGCTATCTGCTCCCTTTTATATAGATGGCCTATTGTGAGACATATTGTCAGCTTAGAGACTGCCCATTGCTTACCATTGGCTGGCTTTGTTGTCACTCTCATATGCCTGCTTGTTTGGTAGTGTGAGAGGCCTGTACTTCCTCACCTTGTGTTTGCCCCTCACATGGATCATGCAGTGGCGGAAGGAGCGTCGCCCCACTGCTTTTAAGCAGTGCAAGCAGAAACATAAAATGATCATAATATTGCGTTATTATCATTTTATGCTGCTTCCTGCTGCTTTGTGGGCGGGTGGGTGGACGAAGCTGCTCTGTTCTTGGAGCAGGGCAGGGGCGGAGTGGTTTGCCCACTCCTAAATGCACAATGTTATGCGCGCTTTCCCTGTTACATTACAGCCTGCATAGAGAACATGCCAAGGCCCCCCATTCCCTGGTTGAGTGTCGAACCAGGATGCTCAAAACCAATCACAACGCTGCATTGCAGCATTGTGATTATTCAGTAGGGCCTGCTTCCTGTTTCTCGTTGTGCACGAGGAGAGCAGCAGCAGAGACACGGGACCCGGCCAGCGGCAAAGTAAGTTTATTTTTTAATTAAAAAATATATATTTTTGCCATGTGTGAGCCCCCCGTCTCTATCCCCCCTGTGCCCGCTACCCGCGAGACATGCCGGCTGCCACTGGGAGCATGGACCTGTTACTGGTGTCCTTCCACTGCTTGCTTTTCAAGCACTTTTTCATGTTGTTGAAGGGTTCGGGGGAATCCTGTCTAGTCCCAAATGGAGCGGAAATATATTCAAAGTCAGTCCATTGACACATGTCCTGGCCACTGGCTTTACATACAGCAACTCAAGTAGTCAGAGAAAACTAACTGGAACCAAAATCTGCACAATATGGCCATTAGGAATGGCGATTCAACCAAATCAAAACCCCTTTCGGCATCCAAGAAAACCGCCACCGCTTCCATTTTAGGGTCTGGCTGCTACAAAACTGCTAATACTAAATGTAAATTGAGAGCCATGGAACGGATTGGGACAAATCCCACCTGAACAGTGAGACCATACCTTTCAGTCAGAGTGACCAGTGCTTTGCAATAACCTTGGCTAGGACCTTATTTTCAAAGTTAAGAAGAGACAGAGGACGTTAGGAAGAACATTTACTATGGTCCCTGCCTGTCTTTGAGAGGACTCTCACATAAACTGGGGGAACTCCCCTCATTCCATAGCTGCCATGTACAAGTGAGCAGATCTTGGGTCCAGATAATTTTGTAAGCCTCATAAAATGTGCCTGTCAGGCCATCTGTTCCAGGGGTCTTACTACCTGTCATACCAGCAATATCCACTTGTAATTAATCTGCAGTTATTGGCCGCTGCAGGACCCTCTAATGGCAAGTCCAAATAACTGTCTGCTCAGGGGTTAACTCAAATCTTTATATTATTTCACTAGTTCTATTACTATATCTTCATTGGGCATCAGCTGTTCGCCCTGCACCTTCTAGCCATTGTATGGGATTGTGATGTCAGCCCCTCCGAAGCAGCCACGCCTGAGTTTTCCCTGGGTGCTCTCCCTCACCATATTGTCTGGCCTATGCATGCTGCTCAGAAAGAAACCTCACTATCAGCAGCATGACAGAATTTCTTCCGCCTTATGCTTTATTCCAAAATATACTCTCCCTGTTATATAGCTCCCACTATACGTTCCTGTAACTTGATGTCAGACTCTAGATGGGTCAATTATCTACATATATCCTTCGGCATACCAGAGTATATGCATTGAACGCCTCCCACAGAGTTACAGGGCTGAATACAGAGTTTGTGTTGTGCTTGAAATATTAAATAATAGAATCATGTCCCTCCTCTCAGAAGGCCATTAGGGATTCTGTGGATAATCTCCAAGCTATGCTACACAAACGAGACTTGGGCAACACCTCAGGAGAATGATCTGAGAGTGTGCAAGGAAGGAAGAGATATTACTAGAGATTGACCAATCAGGGACAATAAGTCATGTGGAAACGTTTAAAATGTTTACTCCACTGTTAACATGTTGCTGACACCATATATCAACCAAGCCCACCTTGTCCATGATATCGATGAGTGCTGCCGCTACTTCAATATTATGTGAGCTCTTCCCTTTGGAACTATGCAATTCTTGATTTAACAACAGACTGAAGTCACCACCCCATAGGATTAGCTCTGCATCAATGGTACATAACAGAGTAAGTATTCCATTAAATAATTTGGGGGTGTTGGACCTAAGATGGGAAGTGGGAAGGCCTATACTCGTTAACATGTTGTGTTTGCATCACACTCGTCTCACACTCCAGCGCACCACCACCAAAAATGACGCTACACCAAGAAGCTGGAAAAGGTGGAAAAGCTTTATCTTTCCTTATTTCTTGTTTCTTCTTCTTTTTCTTTCAGAACAAATTAATCAATTTGGCTTATAACCCCGTAGGGTCAAAATGTTTCATCAGTACTAGTTTGTTAGTATAGCAAGTTCACTAACGTCGTAAATGAAGTCATTAATCATTTCACCACCCACAGCAATTGCTTAGCACCTTGAATAGAGTCAATCGATTTAGTGCCGCACATAACAATGACTTTGCATTTTTAAATTAAGTAAAGAACTACACAGCCTCACATGGCACTGACATTACTTTGAAAAGGGTCAATAAATATTATGCTGTACATAGCATGGACATTGCACTGCAAATATAGTCATCCATTACAAGGCCGCACTTAGCGTTGAGGTGGCTCTGCCAATATTCGAGAGTTACAAGGCCTTTTATCCGATCCAAAGGTCAGGGGTTTCAACGCTGCATTTACGGACTTAAGGTGACTTAATTTCAGAGCCTGGCTGAGGGCTTCGTATTCCACTCAGGGGATTTTGCAGACTAAAACAGGGTTGGCCCGTTCGCCCCTTTCTTCACAACCCTTCCCTACTCCGGTGCCTGCCCGCAGTCTATCGCAGGGCGTACTGACTCTTGTTTCCCCCCCCCCCGCAGGGGAGGGGCGTGCTCCGGACCTCACTCAGGTCTCCCGCCCTCCCCCGGGGGGTTACCTTACTCTCCAGTCTTTCCGGAGGTCCTCACGAGCGTTCTTTGGCCTCCCGGCGATGTCCGGGCCGAGGGCCGCTGCACCCAGTCACAGCACAGCTGAAGGGGGTGTTGATGTTCGGAGCTCCGCTCCCTTCACTCTTCGAGAGGTCACGCCCGCGGTCGCCTAGTACAGCGCGCCTGGCGGGGACACGACCCGATCGGCAAATTACGTGGCGGCGTGGGCGGCGTTTCGAAGTTCGCCCCCTTCACGTGCTCTGAATTCCTGAGCCTCCGGCCTCGCGCAGCTTCCGAGGAACTTCGGTGGCTCTCCGTCCTCACAACTGGCCTCACCTCAGGAGCTACCACTACCCCGAAGGGGCCCCAGTCCTCCTCACAAGTTCCTCACGACAGGAGGGACATTCTCACGGGCCTCGGGCCGCAGCGGTGAGTGGTTCTTTAGGGGAGGGGGCCTCACACGGGGGTGACCAAAGTTAATGGGGGGGATCTACGCTCAGAGGCAGTCAATCTGGACAGCAATCTTCCCGGATCTGGGTGCTGGTCACATTCCTAATCAGTAACGAACAGCGGTCAGTTACTAGTTCTGGGTTTGACAGGACCTCGGACCTCCGCAGGGATGTAGATGATTTGGCCAGTGATGATAACTTTCTTCCCCTATTCCCTTCAGGGGTCCTGACCAGGCATAGAGCCCATCAGTTTGGTGTGGTCCCAGGGTCAGAGGCTACAGGCAGGGTTAGGTCAATAGGTAGGGGGCAGCGTCAACCGGGGGGGGGGGGGAAAGCAGGCCCTAAGTACGGTCAATTCCCCTCCTCTAGCGCTCCTACCTCCCCACTCAGGTGCCTGGCTCCTGACTACCTCACCTCACACCTTCTACCTAAAATGGCCGCCGCCCCTCACCCCTGGGCCCTGACTAGCCAGAGTGTCCCAGAAGGTTCTGGAATCCCCCATGACAGCCTATGGCCCAGGTTCTGAGGTGACAGTTTAGGCCACCATTTTGTAGAGGAGACCTCATCCACCCTCCATTTTAGAGGAGCACCTTGCGCCTCATTCTCAATTAGTGAAAATGGGCACTCAGGGCCTCTACGTTCACACCAAAAAGTAGTTAGTGTACATGAAAAAAAAAATTGAGGAGGACGAGGGTAAAAACATAAAAGGAGGAGGGAACTGCCAAAGGGCTGACAGGTCTAACAGGGGGTTATCTATATTTGGTGCATACATGTTAATCAATACCAGCTTTATGTTCTCCAATATTACTAGCAGAGCAATGTGACAACCATCATGATCTATGTTTGACTGTAACAGCTTTTAATCAATGTTTTTTTGTATAAGAAGGGATATCCCTCAAGAATATGAACTATATTAGGAGAAGTACCTATGCTGACCCCACTTCCTGGGGAAATAAATTTGCCTGACCAGTCTATTGTGTCTCCTGTAATATTGCCAGGTCTACCTGGTGGCTGTCCAAGTAGTCCAACAACTAACAGACTTTTATGATAGTTGTTCAGACCCTTTATGTTCCAGGACATGAAGGTCACTGTCTTGGCCTGAGGAGCTGTAGATCTAGCTATAGAGGGCGTGTGCTCTGTCATCTAACAAAAGAAATAGATAAACCCACTCAGCTGCATATCCCATAGCATGACAATGGTCATTTTGTAAGCTGCTTACCCTTTGATCTCGCCCCGACCCATAGTGAATCCTCAACTCTCAGTAGTGAAATCTTCAAACAACAAACCCCAACAGAGCACCAACGGGCATGGAAAGGCAACCAATGGCCAGATCTATGCAATTTATCTATTTAGCACTCTTACAGACAATTGTCAGACTATTTTGTGTTGGCTATTATCCATGTGGTTACATACAAATTTACTCCATATCTGTGGGCACAGCTATGCAATCACTGTTCGTCTCAGTCTCACCTGCAACACAGTTCAAACAGGCCAACCTTGTCATCTCACACAGGCTGAAGATCAGTGACTGGCACTCAGTATGTGCTCAGACACTGCCACAGGTGGACAGCTCTCTCTGTCCATTGATGATTGCTCCGTACGTTGTTGCTGTATCTTGGTCTGTAGGTGCCTCTTGCAAAATTTGGTGGCTTCGGCTGGATTAGCGAAGAATTGTAGTTTACCGTTCAAGTCGATTCAGAGGCTAGCTGGCTACATCACATTGTATTTTATATAATTGGCTTGAAGTAGATGCTTTACCTCAGGGACCTCTGGGATGCTTTACTTCTGGGACTCAAAGAACAGTGAGCCCACTCTACTAGGAAGAAAACCAAGAAAGTGTTTTGGCCAAACAGATGGACCAAACATATTCATAAGGCCCACATTTGGGGATTCCGCTACTCCCCTAATCCTGATGTTTTTTCTCCAGCAGCAAGCCTGTAAATCTTTGTTCTTCACCACTATCACCTCTAGCTGCTTCGGCATTTAGAAAAGTGTCTCAGCTGTTACGGTTGAGTTGTCCTCAAGACCTACTATCTGCTTCTCAGCTCTGTCTATGCGAACGTTTTGGTGATCTATTTTCTCCATCAGACAATCCAACCATAAGGTCACTGAATACATTTTTGAGTCCTTTGGTCTGAGGCTTGAGGAGTAGTGAATAGGTTGAGCAGCAAGTATCCAGTGACTCCAAGTCTGGCGCTTCCCCCTCAGCTCCCTGCATAGTGGTGGCTTCCTGTGTGGCGTGCACATTTGACATATCAACTTGCATTACCTTTGATACTCCTTACCCATTGTAGCAGATGGTGTTGTGACCACCCTAAAAATTGGTGTGCCACTGCAGGGTGAACATTGTACCCAAATAGGTCATCTTGAAGGCTGGCCGGGTCCCCGGTCCATTTTGTTACCCTGGTCCAAAAGGAAGATCATCCTGGACTCATTCTGAAGTATTCTGATGTCTTCAGCTGAGCTATTCCTGCAATTTCCTGGGGAAGTCATCCCAGACCATCCTGAAGTATGCCTATAGGGCAGAATATTTAAATGAGATGACTCTTAGGGGTCGATTCTGATGTCGGACGGACTCAGGTCCGTCCGACATCGGGTAGGAGCCGTAACCGACCGACCTGCTGTCTTCGGTTACGGCCCTGCAAGTGCGATGCGACCCAACAGGGTTCGGTCGCACTCGTATACAACACAATGCAAGCATGCATTCCGAGCGGAATGCATGCCTGCATCGTGGAAAGCAGGGGTGCATTTCATCCCTGCACCCTGCGGGCAGCTCCCCAAGGTGCCTGCCACCGGGTGCAGGGATCCACAGAGGGGCACCATAGGTGCCCCCAGGCCGCCATACGGCAGCCTCGCACCCATGGGGGCCCTACGGGGGGCCCCAAAGACAATTTCCGATGGCCTTTTCGGGCCGGAAAAACCGTCACGAAAAGGCAGTGAAAAACTGCCATCGTACTCCCTCGGTCGCAAAGAGGCGGCCAGGGGAGTACTGAGAGATTTCCGGACGGCAGACGGGCTCTCCGAGCCTGTCGTCCGCAATCCGGAAATTCGTGTCGGATTCCTTTCCGACCGAGCCCATCAGAATGGCTCGGTCGGAAAGGAATCCGGCTGACATGATCTGACCGAAATCGGAATAGGCCCCTGTGTGTCATTACAAAAACTACTCTAGGATGGTGTTCTGATGACTTCCACAGGCAGAGAGTGATTACCTTTTACAACTCCACGAATACTAATTGACAACTTCAGGATGAGGGAGAATTACTCCAGGATGGGCTCTAGACAATTTAGGGATGACTGTGGATTACTGTAGGATGATTCTTCAACAATTTCAGGATGACTGTTGATTATTCCTGGATTATCCCATTACCGCTTCAGGATGGAAGTGGATTACTCTGGAATGATCCTGTGACAATTTCAGGATGAGTGTGGATTACTCTAGGATAATTTAAAGACAACTAAAATGAGCATGGATTACTCAGGATTATGTTAGGACAACTACAGAATTAGTGTGGATTACTAAACAATGACTACATAAGGACTTTCATATGATTGTGAAATACTCTTGGAGGATTATATGCCAACTGCAGGCCAAGTGCTGATAACTCCCAGAGGATTTAATGAATAAATTAGAGCGGATGCGGATCACTAGTAAATCATTATGGGTCGGATTACACCTTGACAATTCCATGTTGCAAGCACATTAGTCGACTGCCAGTATTCCCTTGCAGGGTCCCACTATTAGTTTAGGAATATGGATTTGCAGGTAGGGAAATATTTAGAGGACCACCTCCTCAATGTACCTTCCTGTCAAAAACAAGCCACTTGGATGTAATATGCCTTCTTTACACAATACCATTATTTATTTGCAATGCCATGAGTTCTAAAGTAAAGCCCAGATTTACAAAAGTGTCACTGAACGCAGTGCACACCCACATTTGCTGCATTGCGAAACAGTCAGATAGCAGGAAAGTGCAATGTCTACTCCCTCTCCCTTGCACCACTGCACCATTAGGCAGTCGAGCACCATGCAAACACATTTGCACTATTGTGCAAAGGTGTCTGCGAGAGTCTAGATTAGGACTTGTACTGGAAGGGTTTCCCTTCCAGTACAAAAAATATTATGCCAAACTTGAAAACTTTTCCCATTTTGTGTGAGTGTTGTACCAAATACCAATTTGCTTTGGTCTGTAAATCCTGAAAAGGTTTTTGGGTAAAGACTGCATTATAAAACTTAAGCAACCCAAACACAAAACTTCCATAAATGTGGACGTAATTATCAGATCAATATTCTCCTGCTTTGGAAAGATTACTTTTTAAATTCTACTCTGAGAGGCGGGCACTTATATAAAATAAATCTGAGAAACGTTCCATATGGCTAGCTTTGTGCTGTAGAAATACTATATGCATACAAAAGTAGTGGTCTGCAACAATGCTATACTTTGCATTCAGATAAGCTTAACGACTTGTGCTGCTACCCCCATACTCCTGACTCACTGAGACTTGCCTTACTTTGAAGTACAGAGCATTATCTGAAGCAGTTTTACATGGTGACCGGTGGCAAAAGACTGAACAAAACAATGGTTAAAGGAAAAAGCATCAAAAGGGATGTGTCAACATGTAATTTTATTGATCTAAAGCACATAGTTGGCCCCATGGGGACCAGGATTCCATACAAGAGAACATAAAGAAAGTCCAGGACACTGTACAAGAGGAAGAAAAAGGACAGAATAATAAAAATAAAAATAAAATAAAAAAAAGAACAAATAGGATTAAGAAAGCCTGCAACTTCGTTGTATGTTTCTAGAGTCTGAGTTTTCTTTTGTCCACTTCTAGCATTGCAAATCTTTATAGCCAGCTTCCTTATCATAGTTCTGTTGTCCAGTGATAACCAGCAGTTGGCCCTGCACACAGACTTCATGAACTCTGGAAAAAAGAAATGAACATCCATCAGTATCATGTTACCACCACTGTTGGAAACCGGGCAACCGGGTTAGCAGTCACCAGGTTCCCAGCACAGTGGTAGCTTGGCTCGAGCGGTCGGGGGTCAGGCACCGTGTTAAGCGTACGTCACACCCTCACAATAACCATGCGTTCATCCGTTCCAAAAACGACACTACACCGTAAAAATAATGCAAGTCAAGTTGAAAATATATATGTCTTTATCTTATTTTCTCTTAGTTGCAGGTTTCATAACATAAATACAATACCATAAGATTTTCCTTTAAAAAAATAGGTCAAATAAATAATATTACATTGGAATTTCAATGAATAGGTTCAGGTCAACATTTAGCAAAGAATAAATAGATGTGCAATAAATACAGATGGCAAATAAATACAGTCAGACAATAAATATAGTGCAGGACTAAATTAGTGGATGACAATAAATAAAGCACCTTCAATAAATAAGGTAAAACAATCAATGACAGTTACAGTTCAAATCATTTTCATGAGGTCACTTGGTCTTACTTTGCCCATACACAACTTAAGGACACTTGGATGGCATGGGAGTGTCCCACCTAGATTGGTCAAGGCTGGGGCCTAAGCTGATGTAGAATAAGAGTAACCTAAAGATCTGGCCCTCCAAACCACACAACCCTTTATGGAGGTCACTGTACCAGTCTCAGTTCACCCCTGGCACTCCCAGGCTGGTTCTAACACCCCTCTAGCCCCTAGAATGGTCTTTTAGGGCTCCACAGGGCCTCAGACGCCCCCTCTACCACTTACTGCCCTTTCCAAGATGATCGGCTCCGCTCGGCACCGTGTCGACGCCGTGAGACGACTCCGGATCGATGTCGTTGGGCGGCCTCGATTCGATGTCGCTGGGCGGTCTCGACTCGATGTCGCTGGGCGGTCTCGACTCGATGTCGCTGGGCGGTCTCGACTCGATGTCGCTGGGCGGACTCGACTCGATGTCGCTGGGCGGCCTCGACTCGATGTCGCTAGGCGGCCTCGGCTCGATGTCGCTGGGCGGCCTCGGCTCGATGTCGCTGGGCGGCCTCGGCTCGATGTCGCTGGGCGGCCTCGGCTCGATGTCGCCTTCCGGCGTCACAGGGACTCGGACTCCCCACTTTCTGGTGTCTCCGGAGTGCGATCTCCACTCCCGACCTCCGGCGCGCTTCACCTCAGTTTCCGGCGACTCCGGTGGGCGGACTTCACTCCCCCGTCGACGCCTCACCTCGACCTCGGGTGACTCTCGACTCGACCTCCGGCGCCTCTCCACGACCTCCGTCGGCGCCCTCACCTCGACCTCGGGTGACTCCTTACTCGACCTCCGGTGTCTCTCCACGACCTCCGTCGGCGCCCTCACTCGACCTCTGGCGGCTCCGGGTACGACGTCTGCTTTCTGTCAGCGCCGCTTCTCGACCTCAGGCCCCAGGTCTCTAGGCTTCTCGACGTCAGGACTCCAGGAGGACTCTGCTGAACAGGTCAGGAACTTGCTGTTCTTCTTCTTTAAGGCCTGTTCCAAATATTCAGTTTTTTTTAAGATGGTTCTTCTGGTCTTGATCCCACACAGGGCTTTAGGTTGGGCTTGGTCAGTAGAGACTAGCATCAAGGGTGGGTTTCTGGACCCCACTCCAAGCACTGGTTTCCACCTCTGCTGCCTTACTCCGACCTCCTTCTAACTCTGTCCTCTCTCTTCTCCAGTCAGTTGCCAACTGCCACTCTGAGATGGCCTCCCAACATTCTAAACTGCCTCCCACTGTCACAGGGTTCTAGAATGTTCCAGGAGGTTCTGGTGATGTCACAGGTGACAATGGGTGGCCACCATTTTGTGTCTCAGGCCCTCGGACAGAAGTTCCAGGGGTAGGGAAAATGGCTCCCTGACCCTGCATCAACACTAAAAAGTCTGGTGGTTCCCAAAAAGGAAAAATTATAACAGGGTTTGAGGCAAAAGTGGGACAAAATAAATAATGATGAGGAGGGACCACCCAAAGGGCTGACAGGTCTAACACGCGTCCCCCCCAGCTGAAAGTGGGGAGAGCTACCCAACCCCTTGGGAGTTCTCATCACTAAGGCGGAAATACCTTGAGAGACCGTCTGCATTGGCGTGGTCCACTCCAGGCCGATGTTCCACCTGAAAGTCCATTCCCTGTAGGGAGATAGACCACCTTAGCAGCTTGGGATTCTCCCCCTTCATCTGCATCAGCCACCGAAGGGGTCTGTGGTCGGTCTGAACTAGGAAGTGCGAGCCAAACAGGTATGGCCGCAACTTCTTCAGAGCCCATACCACGGCAAAGGCTTCACGCTCTATTGCACTCCACTTCTGTTCCCTGGGAAGTAGTCTCCGGGATAGGAAGACCACGGGTTGATCCAGACCCTCTTCATTGAGTTGCGATAACACTGCCCCAATGCCATGTTCTGATGCATCTGTCTGGACAATGAACTTCTTGGAAAAATCTGGGGCCCTTAAGACCGGGGCCTCGCACATGGCTTGCTTCAGTTTCACAAAGGCCTGCTGACAAGCCTCCGTCCAGACTACCCGTCGAGGTTGTTTCTTAGACGTAAGCTCCGTGAGGGGGGCCACAATGGTACCGAACCCCTTCACGAAGCGGCGGTAATATCCGGTGAGGCCCAGAAAAGCTCGGACCTCAGTCTGAGTCTTGGGGGGTTCCCAGGCCATGATAGCCTCGATTTTCGCCTGGAGGGGTTGCACCGCTCCCCTACCCACCAAGTGTCCAAGGTACACTACCGACCCCTGCCCGATCTGGCATTTACTGGCCTTGATCGTTAAACCAGCGTGTTTCAGTGCCTGGAGAACAGCTTGCAGGTGACGCAAGTGATCCTCCCAGCTGTTACTGAAGACGGCAATGTCGTCCAGATAAGCAGCAGAGAAACTCTCCATTCCAGTGAGGATCTGGTTCACCAGACGCTGAAACGTGGCAGGTGCATTCTTGATCCCGAAGGGCATCACGCAGAACTGGTAGTGGCCCTTGGGCGTGGAGAAGGCTGACCTTTCCTTAGCTCCATCAGTCAGAGAGATCTGCCAGTACCCGGAAGTAAGGTCAAAGGTACTCAGATATTGGGCAGCTCCCAGCCGGTCAATCAGTTCATCCGCCCTCGGTATCGGATGAGCATCAGTCTTAGTTACTGAGTTCAGTCCCCGGTAGTCCACACAGAACCTCAGTTCCGGTTGGGCACCCGGTGGTGCAGCTTTTGGTACTAGTACCACCGGACTGGACCAGGGGCTGCTGGAAGGTTCAATCACTCCTAGCTCCAGCATCTTAGTGACTTCACTGTGAATGCTGGCCTTCACCTTGTCTGTCATCCGGTAGATCTTTGACTTCACAGGTGGGCTGTCTCCTGTGTCCACGTCATGGACGCACAGGTGAGTCCTACCCGGAACAAGGGAGAACAACGAAGAGTACTGCCCCAGGACCTGGCGGCAGTCCTCCTGCTGTTCAGGAGTTAGGGACGGGGAGAGAATCACTCCCTCCACCAACCCATCCTTCTCTTGAGACGCAAATAAGTCGGGGAGAGGCTCGCTTTCCACGTCCTCTGCTCCGTCAGTCACCATTAGCAATATGACTTCGGGCCTCTCATGGTGGGGTTTGAGGCGGTTGGCATGCAGCACACGTAGGGGCTGGCGAGGGGTCTTCAGATCCACCAAGTAGGTAGCCTTACCCTTCTTCTCCAACACCTCAAAGGGTCCTGACCAGCGATCCTGGAGGGCGCTAAGCTCTCCTGGTTCGATCACCCACACCTTCTGGCCAGTCTCCAACTCCACCGGGTGAGCATTGTGGTCATACCACGCCTTCATCACTGCTTGGCTGGCTTCCAAGTTGTCAGAAGCTTGCTTCCACAACTTAGCCATTTGGCTCCGGAAGGCCAGCATGTAGCTCACCACGTCCTGGGGAAGCTTTCTGGGAGTTCTTTCCCATCCGTCCCTCACCAGGCTGAGAGGTCCACGCACAGGGTGCCCATACAAAAGCTCGAAGGGGCTGAAGCCCACTCCCTTCTGTGGCACTTCCCTGTAAGAAAACAATAGACAGGGTAGGAGGACGTCCCATTTCCTCCGCAGGCTTTCAGGCAGACTTCTGATCATGCCTTTCAAGGTTTTATTGAACCTTTCCACCAGACCATTGGTCTGGGGATGGTAAGGGGTGGTGAACCGGTAGGTCACTCCACACTCCTTCCACATGGCCCGCATGTATGCTGACATGAAGTTGGTCCCCCTGTCGGACACAACTTCCTTGGGAAAACCCACTCGGGTAAAGATTCCCATCAGGGCCCTAGCCACAACAGGTGCAGTAATGGTCCTCAGAGGTATTGCCTCTGGGTACCGTGTGGCATGATCCACCAGAACCAGGATAAACCTGTGACCAGCTGTAGTAGGTGGATTTAACGGACCCACAATGTCGATGCCCACCCTTTCAAAGGGGGTGCTAACGACAGGAAGTGGTTCCAGGGGAGCTTTCAGCTTCACCCCTGTTTTCCCACTGGTTTGACAAGACACACACGTCCGGCAGTAGGTGTCGGACGACACTTTCATTTGAGGCCAATAAAAGTGTGGGACAAGACGGGCAAAGGTCTTGTCTTGCCCCAGGTGTCCTGCCAAGGGGATCTCATGAGCCAATTCCAGAAGGAAGGCTCGGTAACGTTGAGGGACAACCAAGGCCCGTGACGATCCGTGCATGGGTGCCTTGGGTTCACTGTAGAGGAGGCCATCCTCCCAGTAAATATTGTAGTTCCCCTCAACGTTCCCTGCTGCCTGGGCTTCGGCCTGTCGCCTCAGTCCCTCAAGGGTAGGACACTCCCTCTGGCCCTTGCAGAATTCCTCCCTGGTCGGCCCTCCCTCCACGTGCCACTCGGCCGGGATGGGTAGGTTCTCCAGTTCGGTAACATGCCCCTCCGCGGACTCCTGGTCCACCACCTCCGGTGGCCTATCCGTCACACGGGGCGCGGATGCCGAGGCAGGCTCCTCCTGCCCTCGGTTCTTCCCTTGGTCGGCAGCCGGCGGTGCCTTTGTTCCAGGCTCCCGCCTAAACGAACTCCCCCTCCGGGTAGTCGCAGACCCTGTGCTGACACAGGCCCAGTCAGGTGTACCCAGCATCTCAGCATGAGTCCGGTATTCCACCTCCTTCCAAGCATTATGCTCCATGTCATTCCCCAGCAGACAATCGACTGGCACGGCAGGGCTTACGGCAACTCGAAGTAACCCTGCAACCCCTTCCCATTCAAATGGAACCTCGGCCACCGGATAGTGGCCCATTTTGCCGTCAGCCATCGCGGCAGGGTGGAGTACATGGGGAATCACCTGCTCTGGAGACACCAGCTGGCTACGTACCATAGTCATACTGGCTCCTGTGTCTCTCAGAGCCTCCCCTCTTTGGCCATTGATGGTGACCCACTGCCCATACTTTGTGGTATTTGCGGGCACCTGGATCTTAGGAACCATCTCCCGTTCTCCCAGGGACACTAAAGTGACGCCCACCCACTCCCTTCCCTTATCTAAAGGCATCTCCTCCCCGAGCACTACACTAGCTACTCCGGGGGTCTTTCCTCCGATGGGAGGGGGTGGTCTTTTCGGGCACTTCACATCTCCCTTATAGTGTCCGACACCACCGCACTCAAAGCAATGGACAACCCTTGGCTGCTGACTCTGGCCAGGATTAGGGTTTCTGGGTGGGTTAGCCCTAGGGGTGAATCCTGTCCCCTTCCCTTGGAAACTATTTTGGGGGCCTTTAGAGAACTCCGTTTTCTTTTCCCCTCCCTCTTTCTTCTGGGGGGCGCCCTGTCCGGTCTTTTGAGAGTCCCCTCCAGTCCCCCTTGTGGACACCCGGGTACTAGCCCAAATGTCCGCCTCCTCAGCAAGCTTCCGGGGATTGGTCAGCTTGCTATCCACCAGGTGTTGACGCAGTTCAGGGAAACATTTTTCGAGCAGGTGTTCCTTCAACATCAAATCAAACAACCCCTCGTAGTCCCTCACCTCGCTGCCCTGTATCCAACCCTCTAATGCCTTCTTTGCATAGTCCAGGAAATCCACCCAATTCTGTGTGCCCAGTTTGTGGCTACCCCGGAACTTCTGTCGGTACTTCTCGGGTGTTAGTCCAAACTTCCTCACGAGCGCCACTTTCATGGTGGGGTAGTGGGTCTGCTCATCCTGCTCCAGGGCCAATAATGTACCCCTACCAGCTGGAGGCATGTATCTATACAATCCCCCTCCCCAATATTTATCTGGAACCCCATGGACTCTTAAAGAGACCTCATAGGCTGCTAGCCACCTGGCGATATCATCACCCGCACTATAGCTAGCTACTATGTCTTTTGGCAAATAGGGTTTGGATTCCCTGGTGATTTCTCTTTCTTCGCTGCCACCATTAGGAACAGGGTGTGCCCCAACCCGTAGGATCTGGAGATCTATCTCCCTGAGCCTCAACTCGTGAGCCATCCTCCGTTCCTCCTTTTCTTTCTCCAGCTTCGCTAATTCCCATGTGAGCTGTCTTTTCTCTCTCCGGTCAGTGAATTCTGCTTCTAGTAAGCCGTGGCTAGAGACACTGCTGCCCTTCCTTGAAGGTGTTCTGGGCCCCGCTACTAGGTCCCCCACCTCAGGTTGGTACAAACCAGCCCCCTCGCTGTCAGGCTCTCCATCCCTGTCCTCCTTCTCAACCTTACTTTCTCGCCGTGCCTCCCCCCAAGCCCTCAAGCTGGTCTGGAGTTCACCCTTCTTTGCACCCTGGGGACAAAACACCCCCTCTCGCTGACAAAACTCCCTGAGTTGGGCCACAGTATAAGTTTCCACATCCTCCAACACAAACTCCATTTTGCCCACTCAGGATAGAAGACAGTTGCTTACAGAAGCTATGCAGGGGGGTACCTTTTGTAATACCTCCTCCCACCACCAGAAGTAAATTTGGAAAAAACAAAACTCAAAATTAGGAAGTCCGCTTGGAGAAAACTCCCGGTGTAGGCCTATGGACTACCCAAAGTTATTGTCGAGTAGACGCAAGCACAGCTCTATCCCACCGCTGAACACCAATTTTATGTTGGAAACCGGGCAACCGGGTTAGCAGTCACCAGGTTCCCAGCACAGTGGTAGCTTGGCTCGAGCGGTCGGGGGTCTGGCACCGTGTTAAGCGTACGTCACACCCTCACAATAACCATGCGTTCATCCGTTCCAAAAACGACACTACACCGTAAAAATAATGCAAGTCAAGTTGAAAATATATATGTCTTTATCTTATTTTCTCTTAGTTGCAGGTTTCATAACATAAATACAATACCATAAGATTTTCCTTTAAAAGAGTAGGTCAAATAAATAATATTACATTGGAATTTCAATAAATAGGTTCAGGTCAACATTTAGCAAAGAATAAATAGATGTGCAATAAATACAGATGACAAATAAATACAGTCAGACAATAAATATAGTGCAGGACTAAATTAGTGGATGACAATAAATAAAGCACCTTCAATAAATAAGGTAAAACAATCAATGACAGTTACAGTTCAAATCATTTTCATGAGGTCACTTGGTCTTACTTTGCCAATACACAACTTAAGGACACTTGGATGGCATGGGGGTGTCCCACCTAGATTGGTCAAGGCTGGGGCCTAAGCTGATGTAGAATAAGAGTAACCTAAAGATCTGGCCCTCCAAACCACACAACCCTTTATGGAGGTCACTGTACCAGTCTCAGTTCACCCCTGGCACTCCCAGGCTGGTTCTAACACCCCTCTAGCCCCTAGAATGGTCTTTTAGGGCTCCACAGGGCCTCAGACGCCCCCTCTACCACTTACTGCCCTTTTCAAGATGATCGGCTCCGCTCGGCACCGTGTCGACGCCGTGAGACGGCTCCGGATCGATGTCGTTGGGCGGTCTCGATTCGATGTCGCTGGGCGGTCTCGACTCGATGTCGCTGGACGGTCTCGACTCGATGTCGCTGGTCGGCCTCGACTCGATGTCGCTGGTCGGCCTCGACTCGATGTCGCTGGGCGGCCTCGGCTCGATGTCGCTGGGCGGCCTCGGCTCGATGTCGCTGGGCGGCCTCGGCTCGATGTCGCCTTCCGGCGTCACAGGGACTCGGACTCCCCACTTCCTGGTGTCTCCGGAGTGCGATCTCCACTCCCGACCTCCGGCGCGCTTCACCTCAGTTTCCGGCGACTCCGGTGGGCGGACTTCACTCCCCCGTCGACGCCTCACCTCGACCTCGGGTGACTCTCGACTCGACCTCCGGCGCCTCTCCACGACCTCCGTCGGCGCCCTCACCTCGACCTCGGGTGACTCCTTACTCGACCTCCGGTGTCTCTCCACGACCTCCGTCGGCGCCCTCACTCGACCTCTGGCGGCTCCGGGTACGACGTCTGCTTTCTGTCAGCGCCGCTTCTCGACCTCAGGCCCCAGGTCTCTAGGCTTCTCGACGTCAGGACTCCAGGAGGACTCTGCTGAACAGGTCAGGAACTTGCTGTTCTTCTTCTTTAAGGCCTGTTCCAAATATTCAGTTTTTTTTAAGATGGTTCTTCTGGTCTTGATCCCACACAGGGCTTTAGGTTGGGCTTGGTCAGTAGAGACTAGCATCAAGGGTGGGTTTCTGGACCCCACTCCAAGCACTGGTTTCCACCTCTGCTGCCTTACTCCGACCTCCTTCTAACTCTGTCCTCTCTCTTCTCCAGTCAGTTGCCAACTGCCACTCTGAGATGGCCTCCCAACATTCTAAACTGCCTCCCACTGTCACAGGGTTCTAGAATGTTCCAGGAGGTTCTGGTGATGTCACAGGTGACAATGGGTGGCCACCATTTTGTGTCTCAGGCCCTCGGACAGAAGTTCCAGGGGTAGGGAAAATGGCTCCCTGACCCTGCATCAACACTAAAAAGTCTGGTGGTTCCCAAAAAGGACAAATTATAACAGGGTTTGAGGCAAAAGTGGGACAAAATAAATAATGATGAGGAGGGACCACCCAAAGGGCTGACAGGTCTAACAACCACTATTTTAGGTATTTATTAGGGCTAGGCTGCCTTTAAAATGTTCCAATCATGTTATTTCATATAGTGTGCCCCATGAGATATGGATAGAAGGGTTCATAAGTTTACCATTAAGGGCACTTGTTCAAAGAGCCACAGGTGAGAGCAAGGCATTGATGAAGAGGGAGGCAGGAGGTGAAGAAAGAATGTTTCTTTATTTACTTAAGAATGAAGCAACAAGTTGTGGATTCAGGAAATCTGTTGGGGTTTCAGGAAGAGGACAGAAAAGGTCCATCTACAACAAAGGTCTTTTATCTTTTATGGAATGAGCTGCCCTGACGTAAAATGTTTTGAAGCTTGGCCCCCTTCAAAACTTCTCTTATGGCGACTTGGTGCTGCAGGAGTGGTCGGGGCTAAGAGCAGGGGTACTATTCTGTAGCCCAAAATATGCAATAAACTTGAGAATTATGAAAGAGCAAACACGACTAATTGACAACAGAAATTGAACACAAAACACCGCCTCATAACCGGGAAGTTTAGCCCCTCATGCTCCTGGTTCCTAATGCAACTGTACCTGGTGCACTAATGATAGATCCAGCCCCAAGTAGCAGGCTGTGTCCTGCCTTTTTTGTCCTTTTGAAATACTGGGTTACTTGAAAGAAAGATTGATTCAGGTACTGATGTAGAGGTGTTGAAACAAACATATGTGCCCTAGTCATGTTCTCCAGCAGTGGCGGCTGCCAGCTATCAGGAGTGGTGAGGCGGGCAAACCACTGCTGGGAACACAAAACAGCAGACTTAGCCAATCCTGGCGCTGCTCTCATACTGTGGAGCATCCAGCCAGCCACTGCTCCTGTCCTCTGTTGCCAATCTGCAGCAGGGGACACACCCAGTATCTTTCTGGGATCGGGGCAGGCTGGCTGCTGCAGGGCACACAACAGTAAAAAATAAAATGTCAAAGAACTTTTCACTGGCATTTTTATTTTTTCCTGCGCAGTTCACAGCAGGCTGGGGTGGGGGACGATGCTCCACATCCAAGTGAAAAAAACCACAGGATTTCGCTGTCACGCTTCCTCTGCAAATAGAAAGCAATCAATACCAGATTTAATTTACAAAACCATTGTGGAGGCAGCCATATTGAGCCTGAACTCTACTTGCAATATTCATACTTTGAAAATAGTCTAAGAAACTACCATACTGACCAGGAATTCAAATCGGAGCTCACAACCAAGTGCTAGGAAAAGGGCAACTGATCTAATTATTGGGATAGTTGATCAGGTCTAAATAAAAGCTGTGAGCAAAGTGTTTTATAAGTGCAGTTTGCCATCACGCATTCATCCAGTTTGAGCCCCTCACTTGGAACTACAGATTTCAAAATTAAATCCTAACGCAAGGCCTTGCCAGATTTGCATGCTAGTTGTTGTGCAAACTCAGCACAAACTCTTAATAAGTTACATTCCCCCCTGCTCTTTTGCAGACTGGTGTTAAGCGTGATGGAGTCGTTGTACATTAATATGATAAAAGATCACATATCCAAACATATTTAAACACTGTATGTAATGTATTTTTATAGTCCTAGATTAACTGAGTGTTAATTTGAACATTTGTAATGTCTTACCTAATACTACATCAACCTTCTCCTCATCAAGGACAGCTGTTCCAGCATGAGCCTTTGTTATGTCTTTTGTGGATGCAAGTTCTTTTGTAGAAAAAATTATTTCTCTGACACCATTCAGAAGAAAACCTGTACTGTCCTGGGCTGCCTTGGCTTCCTCCAAGCGTTTGTGCAATTCTCTTTGGCACAAAAAACAGTTCTGAACCGTAAAGGATAATTTCAATCCTTCACCAACTGCTACATATCAGTCTGCAAAATAACACAAGTATTAATTATTTGGCAACATGTTAGGGTACATAGTAAAAAAATAGATATATTAGAAGTCATGGTTTTTGGCGTATATGGCTAAGAGTCTAAGATTTGCTGGGTTAGCTCCATAAGTATAAAGCAGCCATATTAAAAAAAACATTGAATGCTGAAAGATTTGAAACTCTTGTCATGCAGAAAATCTACAAGGTTTATCCTATATAACCTTTAATTGTGCACAAAGGTTACAAATGACAACACAATTAGTATGCCAAAACATGAATGATTGACTGCATATTTTTGAGGCCGCTGTATATGTTAAGGTCCTTGAACTTGTCAAAGCAGACAGCGCAGCTTGCAAATGCAGTATAGGACATAACACAAGCATACGTTTTGGTGATACATATGTTTTGGGTGGGAAAAAAAGGATTGTTAATGGAAATTTGTTGCAGTTTACGGGGTTAGGTAGAATATCAATCACTTATATTTTAAGTGTTTGTTTGTGGCTTGTAAAGCATTCACTACTGCTGTTAACCGTACACACACCTCATTCAGACAGGAACCGGGGCCAACAGAATACCTTTCATTTTGGTTAATAATGGACATTGAGTTATATACCATTTCCATAGAGAGAAAGCAAATCATAATTAGACCAAACAAGTGGAAATGCAATTTCCTATGTATCTTAAAAAAATAAAACATTACCCTAGTGTGAAATGATGGACTTTCCTCAGTTATCAAATTAAAAGATTCTTCATTGTCCTGAGGACAAAAATAAACAAAAAAGAAGATAAAGCAACCATTAGGCCATCATTTATCCTGTACAGTTAAAATAGTTTTCAATTTATTTATTCCCATTTTAAAAGATAGGTATATGTGCTTTGTTGTTGACTAAATTAATGCACCATATTAGCCAAAAAACCTTGTGTTGTCAAAACATTTGGTGCCAAGTGTACCATCATTTTGTGATCTCGTCTGCAGGGTCTGGTAGGTTTTACTCCATTGCTAGAAACAGCCAGCTCTTTTGTAGGATGGGGAGGCATGTTTTAATCCTTGATCCTTGAATTTAAGAGGGGACTCCAAGACAGTTTCATTTTCACGTTCTATTACTTCATATTTGTTTGTAGATTTTGGATGAAGGACACTAACCGTCCCTGTTAAAAGTGCCAGGTTTTCAAGTTTCTGCATGTTAATCCGTGAACCTGCATCAACAGTTTCATCTATATTTTCGACCATCTGTTTACAAAGAACTTCGCTGGGATTGTCCAAAAGCAGAAATTCTCCATCTTTTTTAAAACAAACAGAACGACCGCAAGCAAAAAATAGGACGTTAAATAAAGCCATGATTATATCCTGTTAGATATAAAAATCGAAAATTAGTTTGCGACTGGTTTAAGTTTTAGAGGTATGGTACAGAGCATATCACAAACTGATTCACATATTATTTAATTGAAGAAAAGTATCACAGAGGTGGGCAGATACAAACAACCTATCTATCAGCAGGTTTTGGAAAGTGGAAAACATGAACTATCAATAAACCAAGAGGCAAGACAGTAATGTAAATCCTCATTTTACACCCCTTTCAAAAATGGATGAATTTACACCTATTTTAAGCTGATATTTAAAGTGAAATCTTGTGGCATTGGGGGAGACTTTTTAGGTTTCACCTGCACAGCGCTTGCACCGTGCTTGTGAAATCTCTTGTATTTAATATATCTTAAAAGGGGGCTTTTATCAGTTTCCGTCGCTTAATTACTGTGTTAATTCGCTTTTGTGTGGAACTTTTTTTTGTTAACTTCCCCTGGCTGCATGCATTTACAGTACTTCTACTAAAGTTGTTCCCTCTGTTTAAGCCCCATCCACTAAGATAGATCTCTTCCCACGGAAAAAACACACAGCATGCTGCAATGCTTGCTTTTTATTACTTAGTTGAGTAAAGCAGATGGTTTAGCCTTAGAACATTTGTGGCCTTTCCTATTCATGCCTCAGCACCTTTCTTTGCACTTTATAGGCATTATCAGATTGATTTTTTTTAACATAATCTATTTGGTCATTGTGGTCATATTCTAAATGTTGTAATCAACATTGCACATTAAAAATAAAGCTAATATAGAAGAGCTATGCTGTATTTTGCTACTAAACAGGCAGCCACAAGTGCAGTTACCTTGCAGACAACAGGGTCATGATTTGAATGGTGCAGCAGGTGCAGTGGCAGCGGTCCCAAAAGTTGTCATAACTCCTCTAAACATCTAATATTGCTATATTTGACTACTAAACAAGCAGGCAAAATTTAAGTTACCTTGCAGTTAACAGGGACTATATTTTAAAGGAGCAGCAGGTGCAGTGGCACCGGGGCCAAAAGCTGTAGGGACCCCATCAAACCCAGATCACTGCTAAATTTTACTACTAACAAGGCAGTTACAAATGCAATTATATGGCACACAATAGGGTCATGGTTTGAATGGTGCAGCAGGTGCAGTAGCACCAGAACCAAAAGCTCTGGGCACCACACTAAACACCTAATATTGCTATATTTTACTACTAAACAGGCAGTCACAAGTGCACTCAACTTGCAGGCAACAGGGTCATGACTTGAATGGCGCAGCAGATGCAGTGGCACAGGGCTCAAAAGCTGTCAGAACGCCTCTACATAATAAAAGCGAGCGGCATGCTGGGATGTCATGGGTGGAAGAGGAGGACATCATTAAAGAAAATAGTGCTTACCGACTTATCAAACAGACTGTGAAATGACACAGGTAAAAAGTTCAGTCATTATGGGAGGTTACAAATGCAGACGAGGCGGTACCAAGGAGGGACTAGTAAGCCTATTTACAAATTGAAAGCAACGATTCAGCAAAGCCAGTAACAGGAGCCAATTGAAGAGATGGGCATGAGCTTCTATGCCTAACCTTAATACAGCATGCCTCGCAGAGCGGCGCATGCGCTGCCCAGGCTCAACCTAAAAGGCACTTCATCAAAAATGTATGTAGATACGTCATAGTTGACAAGTTTCCCATGTCGATGCATGACTAGTTAGGACAGTCCCTTTTTAGGTCTTGCCTGAGCCAGCATGCATGCGCTGCTCTGCATGGCTTTTAGTAAGGGCTTTTAAACTCTAAACACGCTCGTGCGGGTGCTTTTTTTTTTATCACCCGCAATTGGCCTTTGCATGCGTCGTTCTAAGAAAGACAGCACTCAATTGGTCCAAGGCGGGTGCATGTCCCGCCTTCTCTGTCCCCTGGCCTAGGGTGCTCGGGAGCGAGCAACAGCGCCATCTGTTTCCAATTATCGTACTCGCGTCTTGCGCTCGCGTTAATTGGAAACAGATGGCGGTCAGCGCTGGTTGCGCTGCTTATCTTGTTTTGTTTCAGATGTTTTGATGTAGATAAAATCAGAACTAAATATTATACTGTCGCTCATTTGAACAGCGTAGCCTTCAGTTACAACGGATTTGCTGTAATTATGCGGCAGGCTCTATTTCACCACAGGTTTTTTTATGAATGCCGACTATAATAAACCAACGGGCATCGTGGCTCTACAGGGGCTCAGCATGGCGGGCACTTGCAGCACTGCTGAAGACGTGTCACCACACACACAAAACGTTAGATGTCCAAAAACCAGTGGTGATGTCTACGCAAAGTCCTACACACACATGCTATATGGGTTAATTGTACTGGTTTGCACGCGCCTCTGTGTTGCAAAAGCAATCTCAAATACAACTATACAGAGGAAAGAAGAAAACCAGGTGAAAAGGGAATACATTATAAACTAGAATAAATGTGCACATTGAAATACATAAACGCATTCTCTCAGACATGCGCACGCACACCATAAAACTGACCACGTTTGTTCCTTCCTAAGAGTACTGTTGGATTTCATTATTTATGTTGTGTCGGTGGCGCCCCAGGGCCGTCCCCGAAGCACAGCCCTGCCCTGGATCTCCGTGTGTGTTTTATTAAACACCACTGCACGCTGCTGCCACCAGTGAGCTGCCGGGCAGGCATTCGCTTATGCGTAAAACAGAAGTGTTGCCGGGTGAGGTGGCCTTCCTTCGGGCGCTGAACACACCTGAGCTTAGGTGGGCAAACTTTATGACATTTTAACCAGGGCATCAAGGGAGTTATTTTTTTATTACTAATAATACTCAAAACAGGATTGGATTAAAAAAACTGCCGCCTACTTCTGGTGTGCCGATTACATTTATTTTATCCAGGTGGAAAACGCATCAGGAAGTTTCACTGGCATTGCCTACCTAATTGGTTACCGGAACATTTCGAAAATATCTTTTTTAAATTTTATCTAACGGTTTCACATTGCTAAATCCTGATTTGTGTCACCGAAAGTATATATATTCAAATACAGGTTGTTTTGGTACAGGTGCCGCCGCTGGGAGTCGCAGAAAGTGTGTGTCTTTGTCGTATTACGGTGCATTTTCGTTGTTCTTTTCGGCCTAATCCATAACATTTTTATAGTGCCCTAACCAATAGGCATTCAGCGCTATAATGCCCTTTCTGCCGCTCTGTGAATTGTTTGCGTCCTGCCGGCCCCACACCATGAAGGGAGTGGGTGTGAAGCGGCCTGTACTTGCCACAGACGGATTTAGACCTCGCCTGCAGCTGTCCGTGACTTCGCCATCTCGTACACACATCAGATATCTTAACGTCATAAATAACGTGTTTCAGAAGAGTAGAGATGTCTGTGAACCACTCGTCGTTTGACACAGAAACATTAACTCAATAATAGCTCTCACTGGCGGAATCCACAGGGCCAGGGAACGGAGACGCGTTCTCTAAAATGTGAAAACATTTGTGTTTTATAACTTAATAAATTAAATTGCGAATAAATTGTTAATTCGGCTGGTTAACTGGGACACCCCACAGGACGAATTGTTTATAGATTCACAACCCTGACAGTTTTCTGCAAGGCCCAGATTAAAAAACGTCTCCTTAACATTACAACCATATGCAGAGTTGACCACTTGAGGCCTATTGTGCACGTTGGACCAAGCGATTGTAAATACAAGGCTGCGAACTTGAACCGGAAACCGGAACACATCATGCACAAAAACAAGAAGTGACATAAGAAACGTTTCCGGTGAATGCACGCTAAATCGACGGAATAGATGCACATTTCGAAGGTCATTTTAATTTCTTTTTTATAGTGTCAAACCTGTATGTTATATTGTTTAAAACAAAATAACAGCTTTGAAGAAAAATAAACATGTTCTGCCTCGCTCAACCCAGTAGTGCTTTATTAAACCAATTTAATCAGATCCTCGGGCTCTTCCCTGCTCAAATCCCCTTTCCCTTTACTCCATCACACCACCCCATATTACAACTCATTTCACACTGTTTAACACTAACGCATCAAAAAACAGTCAACATACGCATCAACATAATGCACAGCAGCCACAATGCTCTACAACATAGCCAAAAGTTCTGGCTAAACACATAAGGACCCAAAGGCGAGGCCTATTGGCTATGCCAATGCATGTTTCATATAAATCTGGAATTTGTAGTCTTATTTAACCCAGTATAAAACCAGGACTCAAGTCCCATAATTCTAAGAATAACATGACATGAGACTGGAGTAACTAGTGTAGCAGGGACCTGGGAAACTGGCAGCTATGATGCTTGCAACAAAGATTACATGGACATGCTGAGACCCAAACCTGGTACGTTGTTGCCATCCTGACTTATTACATAAGATCCACCATTAAGTAGTCAATACCACTAGGAATTCTGAAACTTGTAGTTTCAATTTTATAATTTTCCTGCTCAATGTTTTGGGCGACAAATCAAAGACTGACTGAAATTTAACCTGGTGGTATAGGGTCAGTTGAGAACTTTGCTTGTGCAGCTGCATATTTCCTCGCAGTGGCCCATCTCATATTTGATCACTGCAGTCACTTTTGGCTTTTGTGTGTTACATTTTTCTCCAATTACCCATCTGCACTAGAAGTATAATCATTCTCAAAAGCAATTTCATAATGTTAAAAAGAAATGATGCTTGTGGAAATTTGGATGTTTATTTTCAAATCATCAAGTACAATTGGATCTTATGAAGTAATCACATACTCATTCTTCAATCCTCCTGAAGTCATCAAGAATAGTCACACCTTGTGAAGTCATCACATACTCATTCTTTAATCCTCCTGAAGTCATCAGGAATAGTCACACCTTGTGAAGTCATCAGATGCTCATTTTCAAGTCATCTGCCAGTCATCAAGCTCAAGTTTCTAAAGTCTGCTGATGACTTGAAGAGCCTGATGATGTCTGATGATGTGAAATGACTTCTAGAGTAGTTGGATGATCATCCAATGACTCTGGGATGGCTTCTAAGGTAATCCTGTTTGACCTGGGCAGGTGACTCGCATGCACGCTTAACAAGCTTAATGAGTCACAGTGTCCACTTTCATAAGGTATGCAGTGCGCAGTCCAAGGCTGCTCAGAGCATTCAGCAGTACAACTTAAGCCTAGACCTTATCCCAGCTGTGTTAGTATGCTGCTTTGGACAGACAGTACAGGCTGGCCCGCACCAGGCCCAGGGGCAGCACACCTGATCCTGTGTGTGTTCTCATTGAGTGGGAGCAGTTCTAGCACGATGGAGTGATGCAGATTAGGATGTGATGAATTAAAACTGATCGACTTGCATCTTCCACATATTTCAGTCATCCTTATAAGGGACCCTTTTACATGACGAGCATTTCATGCCATCAATATTGACACAGAGAGGAATTACCCACCACATGCACTTAGGACAAACATTTTGTTTTGGGAAAAAAAAATCATACTTGTCTTTCGTCGACTCCAGGCTGTTCCATACTCAGTCTTGATGAAGACCCGGTTAGATGCAAAGAAAGCACACGCTTCCTAAGATGGTCAAACGGTTGACGGTTTTATATGCTACCTGTACTGAAACTCCAATTTTTGTGCATTCAAGGACAGATGAAAATTAGCTCATTTATGAAAGACTATAAACTTGGATATATTGGGTAGGCCCATCAAAGAATCTGAGTTGTTTTGTGTTCTTTTATGTATATGTACGGTCACCTTTTCCCTTGATGCACTGCACAAGCCCCTTTTCACTCAACACATATGAAGCACCTAATTGTTTGATTATACGATTCATTGTTTTTCAGTTACTATAAATTAAATTTAATTCATTCAATAATTGCTTTGTTCAGGTGCACATGCATTTGTATTTATTTCCCCATATGAATTAACCCTATAAGCATTTTAACTATTGATTTTGGTGATTGGAAACCATTGTTTTACGACCCAACCACTTTTGTTTATGTACTATATGACACCCAGGTTCTGATGAACACCGGGTTACCACATTGATGCTTAAAATTACAAATAGCTTCAATATGTACAAGTGGCACTTGTAGGAAACTGAAATTTTGGTGCAGTTGTTTCCCCCCCTTTTACCCAATTGTTGACTACTAGATTCTGGTTTTCAATTCTGACAGTGGACTGAGGCTTGCTAACCAGACCTCAGTGCCAGTGCTCTTTCCCCTAAAACAAGTTAAACATCTATTTATAACCCAATTGGCAAATTACTTTAGCATCCCTATTATGTCCCTAGTAAATGGTACCCCTGGTACCTAGGGCATGGGCACTAAAAGAGGGTCCCTGAGGGCTGCAGCATGTCTTATGCCACCCTAACGGACCCACACACAAATTACATGCAGACTGCAATTACAAGCTATGTGAAATAGGGCCTGTGCCAAAGAACACTGCATGTACTATATGTAAGTCACCCCAACAGCAGGCCTTAGAACCCTAAGCCAGGGTGCATTATAGTATATGTGAAGACATATCTGCATTAGCAGATATGTTCCTTTGATGTGTATTTCAGTTACTAGATATCACATGTAAACAAGGAAGCCATCTTAAGCATATGTACTGGGCACTGGCCAGTATGAGTTCCCCAGCTACATGATGGCTGTACTGAAATACATGATGATTGGTATCAAATATCAAGGCCAGGGGCTTCTAATCTTTCCCAGGACCTGTGCATGCCAACCACCAGGACAGGAGGGAAATTAAATATGCAGGTAGGCATGTTGCACCACCAGGCTAGTCACACCCCTAAGGTGGGATCCCTGATGTGCTCCACAAAAGAAGGAGTCCACCGTCTTGCTTTTGGTGGCATTAGGAACTCTGGTACAGGGTTATGCCCACTTCCCATAGGAAGTCATCATATAGGGGGGGTGTTGACCCTGAGGGTAAGTAGCCCACTGGTTACTACCCTTCACTCCTCCTAACGCCCCTAAATTCGGTATTTAGGTAGCCCCCTGACACCAGGAAGTCAGATGTGATTGACTAAAGTAGAAGAAGGACAAAAAAGGGTCAAAGAACGCAAGAACTGTGGACTAGTTGTGGACTTGGCACCAAACCCTGCCTGCCTGGTCCTGTCCTGACAATAGCAAAGACCTGACTCGTCCTGCAGCTGTGCCTCAGAGGGCTGCCAGCACTTCGCCAACCAGCCAGCATCTCACTTCAAGTGGTGGAGCCACTTCCCTGCAACCTGCGAGCATCAACCACAGAGTCTGGTTCACTGATCTGCTGACCACAGTTCCACAGACACAGCTGGTAGCCCAGGCGGAGGCGACTGAGTGTTCAGGAGGTCAGCCCCATTGATTCATTGAGTCTTCGAGATGCTGATCCACCCCGGAGGCTCTCTGCATCAATACCCGGGGTACCAGAGCCTGTTGCAAGCACCAAGGTTTGTTTGCATTCAGTCCGATGACAACAACTGCCACAACTTACCTACATGTTGGGGGACTTCAACAGAGCCAGCTCCATCCCAGAAGCTGTCTTGCTGTGTTTCCCTCTTCTGCAGGTGCACCAAGAACTGTGAGAGCCTCAAACTCACCGCCCTGCCAGACAAAACACCAATGCACCTGAATCCCCCAGCCAAAGTCCATTGAAACTGACTGTGTCTCTGTGCTTCTGAGACCCTCAAGAGCCTAGCCCCCTTTTGGGCTCTGCCGGACTGTTCTCCATTAACTTCAAGGTATAGAGTTCGAGGGTACCAGTGTGAAAAGCACCTCTGCACCCAGACACCCCAGGGCAGGTAACCTTAAACTGTTGGTGCTTTCTTGGACCTTGGCCCCTACTTACCTTAACTCCAGAAGAACACTCCTGTAAGTTGTTGACAAGCAACCCTATGCAGTGTATGTTTCTCCCATAGGATAACAATACCGCATTCGAGGCTCCTGCCTCAAATCTGACAGCTGTATTTTTTTATGTTTGTGAAAATCGCTAACTCGAAAAGGACTTACCTGATCTCAAAGTTCTTGGTGTCTAAATTCATATAAATATCTGTGTTATTTTTATAAATTGGTGTGAGATTTCCTTATTGAGTGTGTGTCTCATTTATTGACTCTCTGTGTGCAACGGTTGCCTAACACTCCCCTCTGATAAGCCTAAGGTTGCTCGACCCACTACCGCAAATAGAGCACCAAGGGATTGTTAAAGCAAGCCCCTGTACACTAGTAAGGGATACCTGGACTCTGAATAGTGCACCTCATATTCGTACACTATATAGAGAGACAGCTTCCTACAGCGCTCTCCGGCGGAGAATTCATGATCAAGATATCATACTCGAAGGAGTCAAAATGGCAGTTTCTCCTTACAAGTCTGATGCCCTTCTTAGTCAATTTATTTATGAGATAGTTGACTTTGCTGTGACCTAAAGGAACAGATGCCACTAACAAATCATCAATCTACTGCACCCAAGTACAGCCCCCAGAAAAGACCAAAATGTCCAAATGTTTCTTTAAACTTGGGAAAAAATAGACAGAGACTCCATAAATCCATAAGGTAGTTTCCATCACAAAAGTTGAAATCTGCCAAATGAGAGCGTGAAGAGGAACTGACTATCTTTGAATATGGGGGTCAAGAAGATGGAACAGAGATCCTCCACAGTTAACCATTGAGCATTTGCGGGATGCAGGAGAGGTGGCTGGGTTGGGGACCACGTGGATACAGGGGATAACCACATTATTGATGACTGTTAAATCTTGGTCCTATCTGTACACATTGGTCTTTCCTGCTTTCTTTATAGGGAGACCAGGACTCTTACATCTACTAGCAATTAGTAGAACAACTCCCTGTTTTATTAAGGCAGAAATTACAGAACAAATTCCTGCTTTAGCCTCAGGCTTTAAGAGATATTAAGGAACCTGAAGCAATTTCTTCTTTGGGTTGATCTTTATTTTCACAAGCTACATAGGAGTGATGCACCACTGTTGGAACCAGCACTTTCTGATTGGCTGAGGCAATCCACCAGCAGGCAGAACCTACTGCTTCCATCAGGGGCGGGGGATTACTCATACTGTATGACCTGCACTCATCCTTGGGCAGCTTGCCACTGAGCAGTCAAGCTTACTACAGAGGCAGTGTGTAAAGCATTGGCTCAGTACTCACTCACAATAAATACTTGGAGTGTCACAAAAGAGACATCACACATGATGTATGTAAATCAGGTGGGGGGAGGTAGCAAGGTCAGTTAGGAGGCAGTCGGCAAAAGGAGTTTGTCAGCCACTCAAGAAGTTCACTCTTAGGATGCAAAGAAGGATTGGGCTGAGGGCAATAGTCGGTCACCCAAAAGGTGTTCACAAGGACTTTCTGGCACCAGCCCAGTTCCGCAAAGCAAAATGAGTCACACAGTATATTGACCTGCTTCCAATCATTCTCGGAAGTGTTCCTCCAGCCCAGCAATCACTCTCACCACGCATGCCCCAGCCAGGCAATACTACCTGGCACCACAATGTCATTGGGGATGGCCGGGTGAGGAGAGGGCAATTAGTCCACCGCAATGAGGGCCAGAAAGGAACAAGTGAGGAATAAAGAGTTAAGCAGGGTAGGGGGGCCTTTCGGAAGGAAGAGACTCCCAGTCAGGTGCATGTTGGTCAGAGTCGCACCCAGGCAATTCAGACACAACGTCTGGTGTGAGTCACACCATACTGTCTTGGTCACACAACGGAGAGTTGCAAAATAGGCACCTCCCTAAAAAGGAGACACACCATCAGGTGCACGGTGATATTGGTCGCACTAGCCATTCTGGTCACGCACAGAGTTGTAGGGGCAGATGTATGACAGTTGGTTGCAGTCGCAAACGTGAATTTGGCCCATTTGCGACCGCAAAAAGTGTCTGCCCCATGTACAAGCCATATTTTGCGACTCGCTATCCTACTAGCGACTACCAAAATATGGTTTGCAACTCGCTATTAGGAGGGGCGTGCCAAGTACCTTCCTAATAGCGAATGCAAATAGCATGTTAGATTGTTTTGTGACCGTATTTGCGGTCGCAAATCACTCGCAGTTTACCACTGTTAGATCTGGCATCCTTGGCGTGGTTTTCCCTGACTTTGTGCCTTTACCTCCTGTGTTTTTGATGCTATGCTGGATTTCATTTTTGCTGGTTTAGATGCTTTGGGTACTTTGCCACTGCTGTTCAGTGTCAAAGTGCAAGTGCTCCCTGTGTAAATTGTTATTGTGATTGGGTATCCATGATTGGCATATTTGTTTTACCAGTAGGTCCCTATTAAAGTGCACTGAGTGTGGCCTGCAGCACTGATTGTGCCACCCACATGAGTAGCACCAAAGAGATGTCTCAAGCCTTCCACCGCAGTGCATGTGCGCAGTGTGTCAACTGCCATTTTGACCAGGCCAGTGTACCCACTTGCCAGTCCTTACCCTTCCCTTTTCTTACACATAGGACACCCCTATAGTTGGCCCAAGGAACCCCTCTGGGCAGGGTGCAGTGTATGTGAAAGGTAGGACATGTACTGGTGTGTGTAACATGTCCTGATAGTGAAATACTGCCAATTTCATTTTTCACTATTGAAAGGCTATCGTGCCCATAGGACAGAATGGGGAATGCTGTGTAACATATTACCAGCATATCTTCCCATAGGGTGAGATTGAAACTTGGATTGTGGTATCCCTGAACTCAGAATTTAATAACACATCTTTTAGGAAGGGTGGTTTTTAAATTCTGTGTTTGAAAATAGCACTTTTAGAAAGTGGCTATTTTCTTGTTCAACCTTTCTGTGTGCCTCTGCCAGTATGTCGATTGACTGTCTGGCTTGAGAGTGACAGGTGCTGGGGTGGCTCCAGGAGTCTAGGTGAATCAGCACCAGGCTGAATAGGCCGATCTGCATTTGGAGTGGTGAGAGGAGTAGCACCTTGCCTGAATAGAGATGTGCCTGCCTTCCACAATGCTGGCTCCACCCCCTGCAGTGTGTCTGATGGCCCTGGCCCACACTAACAAAGGAAGAAGTTGTGCACTGGCAGAGTGCACCCAGAACTGGTTTGGACTGGGACCAGGACCCCTTACACCTAGAGAACAAAGACTTTTGGGGTATAAATATGAGAGCTGAAACCCCTGAACTTTAGATCATCCTGGAATTCAAGAGGAACTTTTACCGAGGAGAAGAGATGGAGAAACTGAAGAGAAGGACTGCCCTTGCTGTGTGTTCTGGGGCTAACTTGCAGTTGCTTTTCTGCCAAGAAAAGGAGCAGGACTTTGCTGTTTGCTGTGGCCCCTGCTTGAAGTCCCAGGAACAAAAGGACTTCACCCCCAGCTCCCCCTGAACGCTGTGTGAGTTCTGACCTGCCTAGACTGCTTGATCCAGTTGTGGGGCCTCTGGAGGTTGTTGCTGCTGTTTGGAAGCTGGAAGAAGAAGAAGCGTGAATAGAACTGCAAAACCCGTCGCATCGCTCTTCTTGCGACACTTTTCACCGGCGCATCTCGACGGCGCAAGATTTCCATCTCATCAACGTGCCGCTGCAAAGAGCGTTGCAGCGCCTGTCACCGCTGCAAGAACCGGCACATCGAGGGATCGCAGCTGAAGAGGACCGATGCCGCGCAACACTGCCACATCGATCGCTGTCGCATCCCGAAGATCTACGCATTGTACCTGTGCGAGACGCTTTTCCCAACGCATCACCTGCGAACCGGAACCGGCACGAAGACTCGACGCATCGCTGCCCCTACAGACCGGACTCGACGCAACCCGTTCTCTGCGTGCAGCGGGGCTGTCGCATCGCCTCCTCAGGGTCTCAGGAGTGTTGCATCTCTTTGTTTTCCGACGCTGCAGCTGTTTGGTTTGGGAACTATTGTTGCATCTACAGGCACGTTGGTGCAAAGTCACGTATCCATAGATTTCTATGGTACAAGTTCTTATACTCTTTTTAAAGTCATATTTTAAAACTGTGTATGTTGTATTTTTGTCGTTTTGGTTTTGTGTAGTTTAGATAAAGATACTTTAATTTTTAAACTGGTGTGGTGTCAATTTGTGGTGTTTTCACTGTGTTACTGTGAGTGTTGGTACAAATACTTTACACATTGCCTTTGGGATAAGCCTGTCTGCTCGCGCCAAGCTACCAAAGGGGTGAGCAGGGGTTATCTAAAGTGTGTATCCCCCTTATCCTGACTAGAAGCAAGGGTCCCTATTTGGTCAAAGGCACCTATCTCTGCCAACTAGAGACCCCCAGTTCTAACAACCACCCTTTTCAAAAGTGTGGTAAGCCCCTCGCAAATGGGAAGGGGTCCCCAGGGTAATCCTTCCCCTTTGTGAATGGGTGCGTAAATATTTTTAAGAGCAGGCAGTGGTCCCAGGGACCACTGCCTGCCCTCAAAAATGAAACTGAAAAGTTTAATTTTTCTTTTTTTAAATGCATCCCGTTTTCCTTTAAGGAAAACGGACTGCATCTAAAAAAAAATGCTTTATTAAAAAAGCAGTCACAGACATGGTGGTCTGCTGACCCCAGCAGGCCACCATCCCTGTGAGTGCGAGCCATTCCCAAAGGGGTCGCAAATTGTGACAGCCTCATGAATATTAATGAGGCATGCAATTTGGGACCCCATCGGAAATCGCGAACAGTGTCTGAGACACTGTAGTACATTCATTTTTGCGAGTCGCAAATTGCGAGATGCAATTTGACGCAATTTGTGACTCTCAAAAATGAATGGTCGCACAACTGGCCCACAATTTCCTACCTCCCTGGAAATGAGGCACAACGTCCGGTGCACGTTGATATTTGTCGAACCAGACAAACGAGCAATGAGCATGAAGTTGGCGTATCACACAAGAGATATGCGCCACGATTGACGAAGCAGATCACTTTGGATCACGCAACTGGTGAATCCGCTCACCACTCACAAGACGCTGCTGTTCTTATGATAGTAATGAAAGAGAAGCATAATTCGGAGCCTCCATTCCTGACATAGAATTAGAGCAATAAGAGCTCTCACCCTAACTTTGTCCGTAAGGTGGCTTTTTTGGTATTCCAGCTCCTGGTTCTGTTTCATACCCCAGACTTGGAATCATCTTTGCCTTTGGTTGCCTCCTTATGCCACTTTAAAAGAGTGGCTGTTGCTCAGCCACTATCTTGTTTTTAGGATCATATACCTTCTTCTGCGAGTTCCTTAATCTCTCTACATTCAAGGTACCACGTTCAGGAAAGGATTTCTTCCCATTTTCATTACTGATTCCCACCCACTGTTTCAGAAATTTATACATTGCTTTACTGTACTGATAGTATTTAGTGTTGACAGGAGTTGCTTTTGATGGGGATTTACTACATTTAGATTTTTCTGCCCCATCACTACTCCCTCATTTACACAAGGTAATCAGAAAACGGTCTTCCGGGTTTGTGCCCACTGCTCATGCTGTGGAGGGGGAGGGTTAAGAAAGAAACAGAAAGTAAGGTAAGGGGTCTGCAGTTTTTTCTTCTAACTGATCATTTGGAGAGGGGAATGGAAAGGTATTGTAAACTCACACCCAAAGATCCCAATGGGGTAGGGGCTAGCAACGAGCCCAGGCAGCTGGATCAGAAGGCCTTTTTCTCACAACCATTCATCCTTCAAGGGTCTGTGCTTTGGGTCCTGTCTCTCCTGCCTTTCTCCCTCATTTCTACACTCATTTCCTCTTCTCACTCTAAACCATGGATTTGCAGAGACCATCTTTGAGGTTCTCTTGAGAAATCTTTTTAAAAATACACTGTTTTAAAACTGTTTATGTTGGGTGAGCTGAGTTAAAGCTCAGGGGGGCAAGTTGTTCTTTTAATCCTTCTATTGCAATCGCACTTTTTGAGCAGCCATTGTGAGTCAGCGCTCTAGTGGCTGGACCCTGCTCAGGGCTTCATAAGGGCCAGGTAACTCGACTGCGTAGCGAACGCGTGTAGCGGGCGCGCTGCTGACGCACCTAAGGCAAGCCCGTCTGCGCCCGTCCGCATCCGGACGGGGCCAGGGGCCACAACCCCTGCTCTTTTTTATACAAATAACTATTGTTATAATGCTGAGCAGCTCAGACAGTCAAATATAGTTCCAGGATTGAACTGTGCCCATTCCATTATTCCTAGCAGCCTGGATCCCGGCTGCGCGCGTTGTTCTTTCAGGTTATAGCCGTCCCCCCTTACCTCTTGCCATCTCGGAAACACACAAAAATGTTTTTGTTAAACTGCAGTTCGCTGCCTAAGCATGCAGCTGAGATGTTCATTGTCTTAAAGGATGAATGCCCAGATGTTTTGTTTCTCACAGAAACCTGGCTTAACCTAAGATCAGAGCCCGATATTGTCCAAACCCTTTCCCCCGGTTATGTAATGCAGAGGCTGGACAGGACGGCAGCCAAAGGTGGCAGCATCGCCCTCATTTACAAAAGCCACCTTAGCTGCCGTACTTTTGGTAGCCCTTTACTAGACTATTAGAACATTCCTTTTACGATAGGATTCGCTCCCACGCTCTCCCTTTCAGGCATCCCAGTTAATCGTCCTCCCGGGTCTATGGGCCAATTCTGTAAATCATTATCTGAGATGGTCATTAATCTTGATAGTACTGCCGCTAAATTTACTCTTCTGGGTGATTTTAATGCACACTTTGATGATCCTGCATCTACGGCCGCAACCGCGATGTCTCAGGATCTCAGTTCTCACAGAAGGTTATGTATGCAACCCACTTGAAAGGACACCTCCTAGACCCTATATTCTCCAACTTGGAGGAATTAATCAGAAAGGAACCTATTCCAATACCCTGGTCAGATCATTTCTTGATACCTTTTTCCTTGTCCCCTACTTGTGTCACCTCCTCAACCAGGCCAACACGAATTATGTCCCGTTTTTGGCTGAAACTTCCCTTAGACAAATGGGTTCTGAAACTAGAAAATTCTAAGCCGCCCCCTGATATCGATCCAATTGTGGCCAATGAAAGATTTAACAACTGGATTGAGTGTACTTTAAACCACGTCCTTCCGAAGAAAATGACCCAGATGGGTAATTATCGTCCCATCTCGCTCTTCCCAGGGATCAGCAAAATAGCAGAGAAACATGTTAACTCAGCACTCTCCATGTTCTTGGAAGCTCATAAACTTCTCCATTCCACTCAAACCGGCTTTAGCCAATGCCAGGGAACTGAAACAGCTTTGTTAGCAGTGGTTGAAGAATCTAGAAAGATTCTCGATGCCGTAGGCTCCTCAGCTGTGATCCTTTTAGACCTCAGTGCCGCCTTCGACACGGTCAACCACCAAATTTTGCTCCACCGGAGTAGCCTTAACATTGCTGCAATCCTTCCTGGAGGAAAGATCTTTCCAGGTGTTCAAGGGTGAGGTAATTTCAAAATCTTTGCCTCTCCACTGCGGAGTCCCCCATGGATCGTCCGTGATTCTCACCCTTTTGAATGTTTATATGGCTCCACTTGCAGACATTGTGCTTCCATTTGGGGTTCACCTACACTGATGACACCCAACTGGTCATAGTGTTGAACCATTCCGATAAGGCTTCTTTTGGCATTTGTCCTTGTCTCGAAGAAGTAGCCAAGTTGATGAATCAATCGCACATAAAACTGAATGGTGACAAGACTGAGCTTATGCTCCCTTGGCAAACCTTCTCTCTTTAAGGCGGACACAATGTGGCCAGCTTGTATGGGTCCTGCCCCCAAAACCGAGATAAGGAGTCTGGGCATTTGGCTGGATCAAGACCTCAAATTCAAGGTCCAGGCTAGGAAGATTGTGGCCTCTTGCTATGGCATCCTCAGGATGCTTCGCAAGTGCTCCACCTTCTCCCCTTCCAGGTACTCATTCTATCACACTTGGATTATGGGAATGCCCTATACTTTGGAGTGTCGAGTTCGTCCCTCGCTAAACTCCAAACAGTGCAGAATTATGCAGCGAGGATTCTCGTGGGGACCTTGAACCGGCAGTCTGCAAAACCCGCTTGAAGTCCCTCCATTGGCTCCCTGTTCGGGGCAGAGTTAACCTTAAGGCTCTGTGCATCACCCACAAGATCTTAGGAGGGAATGGACCAGCGACCAACTCGCCCATGGTTCAGCCCTATCGGACGAACAGGCGTCTGCGCTCAGATGAGCTGCACCTGGCTGTCGTTCCCAGGATTAAGAAGGCCAGAAGTTGCGGTCGGTTATTCTCTTATAATGCTGCTAAACTATGGAACTCCCTCCCTCTGCAACTACGAAAGAAACCTAACCATATGGCCTTTCTTAAATTGCTAAAAACGTGGCTCTTCCCCTAAGTGATTCCTTGATGCCTCAGTTTAACCACTTCAGCGCTGGGATGCCTCCAGGTAGCTACGTGCTTAATAAGTGTTGTTTCAATCATTCATTCTCTAAAAGAAAACCGCCAATGGGATGGCTCAAGACACTCATTTCTGCAATCCTCTCTTTGTGATGCCAGCTTCAGAACAAGGCTACGCTTACTAGGACAGTGTATCTAAAATGTGCAATTTTACAAACTTAATAACAATCCGATATCCCACTTCCAGAGGAACCCCAACCTCCTCTGACTCTATCGTCTGTGCTCGGACGGACGTAATGGAGGCCCCTGCGACTCCTGCAGTGCAGGGGACCCCCATCCTGCGAGGGACCACCTTTCAGCCAAAGGACTATAAATATGGACACGTCAAGGGCCGCTCATCTCACTCTGCAAGGGAAGGCAGCATTTTGCATTACACCACAGTTTGATAGACAATGCTAATAATGTCAGACGGGTCTATTACATTTATCAAGCTTGGACATTAGATATATTTGGGTTCTTTAGCTAGGCATTAGTGGTGAATTCATATTCGGACTCTTGTTGTTCTGTTCTCACAATGTAAAGAATATCTCCTTCAATAGTTGGCACAGAATAATTCACTACAGGTGTTTGACAGAATCAAATGCCACTGGTGGAGGTAAGGCCATTTGATCCGGATGTGGACATTGCATGCTGGAGTTGTGGACATGCTAGGGTGAGTTGTTATATCTAGCCTGGGTTTGCCCAATGATTCAGGCTTTTTGGGTGGCACTCATGACTGAATTCTCTAAAAAGATCTGCTAGGGGCTATTATCATTCATTCTCCGTGCTCTACGGGGCTGTGTCAGAGACCCATTATTTCTTCCCTGATGTCCACAGCCGTGACGTGGCGTTGCTCCTGGCCAAAAATAGGTGACAAATTGCTGGGGGAGGTAGCAGGTACCGACTGTAATGACTTGGATAAAAGAGTAAAACCCATGTTATGCGATGCTCTGATTTAGGTGGAACACTGATCCTGGACAGTATCCCTGCTCTGAGAATTATATGTTATTTTCCCTGAATGGGGAATAACATGTAGTACCACAAATATCGGATCCATGAGTTTTAGCACACTTTGTGGAGCTATAACTGACCCAAATCTGCAGTCATTTGCCACCTGCTCTCAACAAGTGCTACATGTTTTGGGGACTATATTAGGGCTGTGTTGGTGGAAGGCCGTTTGAGGGTGGGGACAGGATTAGAGGAGGTGAGGGGAGTGTTTACTGCTCCTCTCATTCTGCCCTTGGACTGTGGGCAGGGGCCAAGCGTTACAAGTGCCCGCAGCCTTCCACAGCTTCGCTGTGAAGTCTCGGACCGATATCTCTAGGCCAGGAAGGAGCAGAAATGTGCGGGCCGGACTCCAGCAATTAGATTGCAGTGGAGCAGCAGTGCCCGTCCAATCCCCTCACCCCTGGAGATATCCCTCCGGCATTGGGGTTCACAGTGTACTGTTTATAATGGAGACTTCCATGACACCGCAGCCACCCACCGCCCGACTAAGAGATTCTGGGGTCAATTTCTTTGTTACCTGTTGTTTTGCGATGGGAGGCACCTTGAGGATGTCTTAAAATGCATCTATGCCCCGCTTTATATCATCACAATGTGCCTTGTGGAGTTTACTGTATAGTTTCCTCTGTTTTTACGAAACTTAAATGATGAAAAAACATGTTTAATAGAGACATTGATTGGTGCAGCACAGCGAAACCGCAAAATTATGGTAGCCAACGTTAGGCAAAAATAAATAGTTATTCTTAACTTCAGGTTCTTTTTTAACCATCACTTGCTTACTAGTCTTTGTTTCAACCAGTTTAGTTATCACAGTTATCAGTTGACATGTGACTTAGAATGCCTCAGTTTAATTCTTGCTTTAATTATAATTCAGGGCTTGTAGATATATCTCAGGAAGCAGACTTTGAAGGTGTTTTTGAGAAGAACATGAATGAAGATCCAACTTATCAACCCAACAGTCCAGAAGAGGTAACTATGTTCATGGATTATGCCGAAAAGATGTCCATAAAGATGACATGTTATACCACGAGGGTTCAGCAGTATGACAACCTGTTTGCGTTCACCGGCTCCTACACCATTTCGAATATTGTGAGACCCACAGAAGAGCAGATTGATTCTGTCACATACCAACGACTGCAGCAAAGGCAAAGACTCCATCAAAAAACGGTGACTGAATTCATTGAGAAGAAAGCTGAAATCCGGAAGCACATTGAATACATCAAGTTAATCAGCTTTCTTGCGCCACTCCTTGTCGCCTTAAAGAAAAAGGCAAAGGTTCCGGTCCTAGACCGACTTCTTCAACCATTTTCAGGTACGTTAAGAAATGTTATTTTTTACAATAATTCACTATTTTGAATGATTTTTTTGTCCATGTTCCCTTTAACCCAAAACGTATTTCTGTTTTAAAATGCAAATTTAAAACAGGGCATCAAAATCCCAGGAAGCTGCACCAGTACAGGACTTTCCACTTTGATGCTGCACACAACTTCCAATTAAACATATGACTGTGCCAAAGGAGCAAATACACTGCCTTTCTACTGGTGACCCTGCCCTCCCTATGAATGTGTGGCATATCTGTTGCGTAACCTCGTAAACTCTGCATAGGCTACTAATGTGTTCATTTTTTAGGTCTGGCTCTAGATGGCACGCATGCACTGTCTCGAACCTAGTCATGCTGCATCTCTTTCAGGGCTTACAGCCCGCCCAGAGGCTCCATTTGCTGGTACCATTGTCGCTCCATTTTTCGTTCTCCCTATTTGTGAAGGGCATGCGCACGTCATGCCTTTTCTGGTGTTTGGCCCTCCCTGAGTGTACTGCCCATCTACTTTAAAACCTTCACAGCAGTCATGTTAGGGCATTGTTTTGGGACTCCTTTTTTTATTTCTTACAAACCGTAAACCGCGAGGTCAGTGCGGCTCGGCTTTGCTCACCATCTAGTGGCAATGAAGATGGCCGCCACAGCAGACAAGCTTGTTATCTGGTATTCCTAATTTACTGCAGTCTTGTGTTTATATTATTATTGCTGACCAAAGGTTCCATTGACTTGGTTGCTAGCATTGTATGCAAGTTTGCAATACCACAGGCTGCTACCAGCCGTCTACTCGAATGGGGCACCGGCACTGTGTCTCTTACTAGGGATCCCTGTTACAATACTGTAGGCTTCGACTAGTGGCTCCTTAGTCGCATGCATCTTCACTGTTTGCAAGCTTATTGCACTGTACTGCCGCCTTTCACTAAGGATTCCCGTGCTGTATCCAAGGATGCTGCTAAAGTTCCTGTAGAATCGAGCAGAAGCACTGGACGTAAGTGTACATTATTGCAGGTTGGTTCTAGAGGTCCCATGGAATCGAGCACGAGCACTATATGAAAGCCTGCACTATGGAAGGCTGCCAGGGCACCAGCACTGTTGGCACGCGTGCAGTACCGCAGGCTACAGCTAGAGGGCCCAAAGTGTTGAGCACCAGTACTTTGTATTAGCGGGCAGTACCACAGGCTGCAGCAAGTCCTACTGAACCGGGCACCAGTACTGTATGTAAGCGTGCAGTACCGCAGGCTGCCGCTAGAGGTCGCGCAGAATCGGCCACCAGCACTATAGGTAAATGGGCAGTACCTCAGGTTGCTAGAGGCCCTATAACATCGAGCACCAGCACTGTATGTGATTGGGCAGTACCACAGGTCGCTAGAGGTCCTATAACATCGGCCACCAGCACTGTATGTTTGTAAGTGGGCAGTACCACAGGCCACTGGAGGCCCTACAACATCTGTCACCAGCACTGTGTATTTGCTTGCAGTACCGCAGACCGCTAGAGGCCCTATAACATCAGGCACCAGCACTTTATGCAAGTGGGCAGTACCACAGGCCGCTAAAGACCCTACAACATCAGGCGCCAGCACTGTATGTCTGCTTGCAGTACCGCAGGCTACTCCTAATCCCTACTTAACCAGGCAGCAGCACCAGCTGCTCAGGAGCGCAATACCACATACAACACTGTTTTACAAAAGCTTTGTTTTAAGAATGTTTCTCAGAACTTCCATAGACAACAATCATACATTATATACTCTAACAGAGGAGAGAATGAAGGAAGGAGTTCAGATATTAACTCGTGTGCATTCACTATATGTAGTGTTAACTGAAGTCGGCCCCCTTTTTTTATGCTCCTGTTTTTTTTTTGATTGCTTATGGTACATATGGCTGCTAGTTATTTAGTACCTTTTTCAACCATTTTGATTTTCACCCACCAGTATTTATTTTCAAAATCCGTGAATATTATCTCTCGCCAATACATATTTCCTACAACGTATTAGAAAACGACGTTCCTCTCAAGTCATCATTGCGTGACCTAAAAATGTGCGTTGCCTCCTGTGTCCATGTTTTTCTACCCTCCTTTCTCTGTTTATATGCAAACCCGTATTTGGTTGTTTTCTGTGTATCTTGTTCTTTTTTTGTTTTTGTTTTTTTTTATTCTTATTATGTGTCTGCAAGCTCCTGTTAAGTGATCTGTGATATTCAATATGTTCCTGTCATTGGTTTTTACAAGGTCGGCATCGTTGCTGTTAATTCCCGGCGTGTTACATCTTTAACGCATGTGATACTGAGATGCATTTTTGTGGCTTTCTGTCATTATGTATTCTCGGCTTTAATTTTCAGGCCCGCTGTCACTTCCTCTTAGACAATGCCTGAAACGTCTGCATGTTGAATCCACTTCTGTTTCAGTGCCCTGTGTCACCTCTATTGAGCACACAGACTTGTGGGGCGAACAGCCATCTCAACGCATGCGTTACATTGCATGCGTTTACATCGCAACCGTTACAACGTAAGCGACGTTACGAAGCCGACCATTACTACGCGTCAGAGGCGTAGCTAGAGCTTGTGGCGCCCCGGGCTACCCTTCAGATTGCCGCCCCCTGGGGGGGTGCTGGGGAAAATGGACGGCGAGCACCTGAAAGAGGTCCGAGAGACACGTAGTATCGCCGCTAATAGTTACCTCGATCATGCAAGTTACATGCACATACATGACACGGTCCAGGGCTAGACAGCCCCCATCCCCAAAATAGTGCCACCTGGGGTGGACCGCCCCCACCTAGCTATGCCGCTGAAGGAAAAGCAGAAGGAAACCCAAAACTTACATCAGTTCTATCTACCCTGTTTGTGACATTGCACTCATAACATCACAGCTTGTGCAGGACCCTTGTCCCCTATCTGCCACATCCATGACATCTCACTTATGACATCACAGCATGTGCAGGACCTCTGTTCCTTATCTGTCCCATCTATGACATCTCATCCATGACATCACAGCTGGTGCAGGACCCCTGTCCTCTGGTCATATTCAAGCCACCTACCCTATCATGTGCCCAGCTTCTGTGGCACGAACACCTACTCCTCTAGGCATAAACTGCGATTGTAGAGAACTGGTTTTAGGGTGTGCTGATCTGGTTACATTTACAAGAACCTCCCTCCTCCCCTGCCTCTCAAGACCTTACCTGGGTCCTGCGGCACCCACCGGGGCTGCCCTCATCCTTGGTTTAAGTGTCTGCAAACCCTATTTAGAATCCACCTCTCTCCGTGACTCAGCATCACTCTGTGAATGAGTTCTTGTTCCACAACACATGACCTTCCTTGTCTACCTCACAGATGTCAGTTACAAAATGCGCTGTGCCGAATGCTCAGTCATCCTTTCCTACCTCAGAAAAAGGTGAACTTTATTCTTGTCACCCTACGGATGCCACTCTCACCCAACCACGCTCGCAGGTGGAGGAAAATGTACCCTTGGTACATCACTATGAAATAAACCGAGTACCACGTGTCATTTACTACTCCTAGAAAAGGTAAGAGGGTGGTATAAAGCAGCACATGAAAGCGTCCCTGAGAGATTTTTTCTAGCTAATTGCTCCCAAGAGGTATTAAGGTGCCGTGGCTTGTCTGTGTCAGTTTAGGACTTGTGTGCAACGGAGGGAGGACTAAAGCCATTGAGAAGCCTTGACTTGCCCTCCTTCCATTGCCCACAAATGTTGCTGTCCTGTGATGTTTATCTGCCATGTGATACTGAATGGACAAGTGCCACTTCTAGGAATGCCCATCCAAACTCATGGGGGTATATTTAAAAGTGTCCAGACCATTTTCACTTTACTGCCTAAATCTTGCCCTTGAAAATAAGTTCTGACCCCCCACTTCTTTTTATAGGACTTGTGAACTGCCACTCACAAAAGATCCTTTTCTCCCCTCTGAAACCCGTTTAAGCTCCCTCTTACCTTACTCAGCCTCCAGTACTCCACAGTGGTGGCAGCCAGGGTCTCTATGTAGGGGTTGGTTCTCTCCTGCTGCAGCAGGAAATCCCCCAGCACTGCCATTGCCACAGACTCGATGCCTCACGAGAGCGCGTAGTGGTGGAGCGCATGACGTGTCACTGCCACGTTCTCAGCGTGAGGGCTGGCCAAAAATGATGTCCAAGGCCGTCATTGGTAGCGCTGGCATGCTACAAGATTGATGGCCCTGACAGAAGGGCGCAGGCGGGAGAAACAGGGGCCGCGCACAATACACCTTTAACGGCAGCAGGACACAGCTGACAAAATGTAATAACTACAAACGACAGACGGGGGGAGGAGTTAGCCAGGCACTCCACCACCCTGGCAGACTGGCACTGCTTCAGAGAGCCTCTTGGTGCACAGCTGAGCCCGTGGAGGGAGCACGGTGTGCAGGGCAGAGACGCCCGCCACTGCACGTTTACACCTGCCATTTAATTGGACGTGTTTTTAATTAATGGGGCCCCCGGGACTGTGCCGAGGCCCGGCTCTGAAGAGGGGCTGGGGAGGAATCGGGCGAGGAGCCGGATTGGACCGCGGGGGGTGCTTACTACTAGGATGCCCGCTATCAATCACGGCCTACTTCCGCTGTGGCGGGCTATTGGCTGGCATTCGGCATGGGCGGGCATTTGTGTGGCGGGACACCGCCATCTCCCTGCCAGAGGAAGCGAGTCCTCATCGGCCTCCTCCAGTCTGAGGTACCAAGGGCGCAGGCTGCCTTCCCATGCCAGGACTTCGGCCTGCTCCTCGGTGCCCCCAGAGTCATCGAGAGGGCGCAGTGGCACCCTTCATGCCGCAGGCATGAGTCCAGGAATGAGAGGAAAGGAATTTACTTCTCTGCATTTATGGCATTTATTCCCCTTGTACTATGGTTGGATTTGGTAGCACGTTTTAACATGAATTATTTCTATGAAATAAATCAAATACATAACATATATAGGACTTTGCCCTAGTGTGCAAGAGCGTGAAAAATGCACATCATAGTAAAGCTGTCATGGGAAGGATAGACGCCCCAGAGATCTTCACATAAGACCAATGTGTAAGGGCACTGATTTACACCACGCGGGGTGCAAAACGCCTATGGTTTTATATTGTACTGGAAGGAATTGATTTCTAATCATACAGCACCACAAATTCAATCACCTCTAGGTACATAGAGCACAATGACTCAGGAGCAACTAATGGAAAGGTGTGTGATGGGCATTAGAGTGAGGAGATAATGTATCTTTCTAGTAAATGTTTTTAGGTCTGACGTAAGCCATATCATTTCGACTTAACTTAAAGTGTATATATATATATACACTGTATGAGGTACCACGTTGGACTGCCAGTACCATCATGCAGTTCTCCTGGAGCCCAGCGGCACCGTCTCACTCACCTGACTGTAGTGGGAGGAGCTGAGAGACTGCTTATCAGGACAGATCTCCAAGCTAACAGTTGAATTCACCAGCCTGTGATACCGGCACTGATGACGGCCACGGAGGCCAGAAACGCGTCTGCCATTGTTTCACGGACTGTTTTGCCAAAGCTGGAAATTTTGCTCATTAAATTCTTTTCCGCATCCGGAGCTGTGTCCTGCTTACTTTTGTGTGTAAGGTGAGCGTTGGACTCTATGTTTTAGCCGGTGTGCTGATGCCGGCCTCGGACACGCCCTTTCGGTCAGGAGCACCGTGTTTTCAGCAAAACTTGTGGATGAGTACGATGAGTACAAACACGGCGCCCCCCCGAGCGAAAACTACTGCCACTGGGCCGTTATGTTTGCGAGGGGAGAAAGGAGGCAGCGCGTAGTTGCCTGAGAAGGATGCGGACGAGGATGCGAGCCAAATTGATCCAGGTGGAATATGCAGTTTGAAGTCCAGCGCCATGAACTGTGGGGCATTAATAGGTGTCTGTTTTCCCGTCACTGTATGAGGTACCACGTTGGACTGCCAGTACCATCATGCAGTTCTCCTGGAGCCCAGCGGCACCGTCTCACTCACCTGACTGTAGTGGGAGGAGCTGAGAGACTGCTTATCAGGACAGATCTCCAAGCTAACAGTTGAATTCACCAGCCTGTGATACCGGCACTGATGACGGCCACGGAGGCCAGAAACGCGTCTGCCATTGTTTCACGGACTGTTTTGCCAAAGCTGGAAATTTTGCTCATTAAATTCTTTTCCGCATCCGGAGCTGTGTCCTGCTTACTTTTGTGTGTAAGGTGAGCGTTGGACTCTATGTTTTAGCCGGTGTGCTGATGCCGGCCTCGGACACGCCCTTTCGGTCAGGAGCACCGTGTTTTCAGCAAAACTTGTGGATGAGTACGATGAGTACAAACACGGCGCCCCCCCGAGCGAAAACTACTGCCACTGGGCCGTTATGTTTGCGAGGGGAGAAAGGAGGCAGCGCGTAGTTGCCTGAGAAGGATGCGGACGAGGATGCGAGCCGAATTGATCCAGGTGGAATATGCAGTTTGAAGTCCAGCGCCATGAACTGTGGGGCATTAATAGGTGTCTGTTTTCCCGTCACTGTATGAGGTACCACGTTGGACTGCCAGTACCATCATGCAGTTCTCCTGGAGCCCAGCGGCACCGTCTCACTCACCTGACTGTAGTGGGAGGAGCTGAGAGACTGCTTATCAGGACAGATCTCCAAGCTAACAGTTGAATTCACCAGCCTGTGATACCGGCACTGATGACGGCCACGGAGGCCAGAAACGCGTCTGCCATTGTTTCACGGACTGTTTTGCCAAAGCTGGAAATTTTGCTCATTAAATTCTTTTCCGCATCCGGAGCTGTGTCCTGCTTACTTTTGTGTGTAAGGTGAGCGTTGGACTCTATGTTTTAGCCGGTGTGCTGATGCCGGCCTCGGACACGCCCTTTCGGTCAGGAGCACCGTGTTTTCAGCAAAACTTGTGGATGAGTACGATGAGTACAAACACGGCGCCCCCCCGAGCGAAAACTACTGCCACTGGGCCGTTATGTTTGCGAGGGGAGAAAGGAGGCAGCGCGTAGTTGCCTGAGAAGGATGCGGACGAGGATGCGAGCCGAATTGATCCAGGTGGAATATGCAGTTTGAAGTCCAGCGCCATGAACTGTGGGGCATTAATAGGTGTCTGTTTTCCCGTCACTGTATGAGGTACCACGTTGGACTGCCAGTACCATCATGCAGTTCTCCTGGAGCCCAGCGGCACCGTCTCACTCACCTGACTGTAGTGGGAGGAGCTGAGAGACTGCTTATCAGGACAGATCTCCAAGCTAACAGTTGAATTCACCAGCCTGTGATACCGGCACTGATGACGGCCACGGAGGCCAGAAACGCGTCTGCCATTGTTTCACGGACTGTTTTGCCAAAGCTGGAAATTTTGCTCATTAAATTCTTTTCCGCATCCGGAGCTGTGTCCTGCTTACTTTTGTGTGTAAGGTGAGCGTTGGACTCTATGTTTTAGCCGGTGTGCTGATGCCGGCCTCGGACACGCCCTTTCGGTCAGGAGCACCGTGTTTTCAGCAAAACTTGTGGATGAGTACGATGAGTACAAACACGGCGCCCCCCCGAGCGAAAACTACTGCCACTGGGCCGTTATGTTTGCGAGGGGAGAAAGGAGGCAGCGCGTAGTTGCCTGAGAAGGATGCGGACGAGGATGCGAGCCGAATTGATCCAGGTGGAATATGCAGTTTGAAGTCCAGCGCCATGAACTGTGGGGCATTAATAGGTGTCTGTTTTCCCGTCACTGTATGAGGTACCACGTTGGACTGCCAGTACCATCATGCAGTTCTCCTGGAGCCCAGCGGCACCGTCTCACTCACCTGACTGTAGTGGGAGGAGCTGAGAGACTGCTTATCAGGACAGATCTCCAAGCTAACAGTTGAATTCACCAGCCTGTGATACCGGCACTGATGACGGCCACGGAGGCCAGAAACGCGTCTGCCATTGTTTCACGGACTGTTTTGCCAAAGCTGGAAATTTTGCTCATTAAATTCTTTTCCGCATCCGGAGCTGTGTCCTGCTTACTTTTGTGTGTAAGGTGAGCGTTGGACTCTATGTTTTAGCCGGTGTGCTGATGCCGGCCTCGGACACGCCCTTTCGGTCAGGAGCACCGTGTTTTCAGCAAAACTTGTGGATGAGTACGATGAGTACAAACACGGCGCCCCCCCGAGCGAAAACTACTGCCACTGGGCCGTTATGTTTGCGAGGGGAGAAAGGAGGCAGCGCGTAGTTGCCTGAGAAGGATGCGGACGAGGATGCGAGCCGAATTGATCCAGGTGGAATATGCAGTTTGAAGTCCAGCGCCATGAACTGTGGGGCATTAATAGGTGTCTGTTTTCCCGTCACTGTATGAGGTACCACGTTGGACTGCCAGTACCATCATGCAGTTCTCCTGGAGCCCAGCGGCACCGTCTCACTCACCTGACTGTAGTGGGAGGAGCTGAGAGACTGCTTATCAGGACAGATCTCCAAGCTAACAGTTGAATTCACCAGCCTGTGATACCGGCACTGATGACGGCCACGGAGGCCAGAAACGCGTCTGCCATTGTTTCACGGACTGTTTTGCCAAAGCTGGAAATTTTGCTCATTAAATTCTTTTCCGCATCCGGAGCTGTGTCCTGCTTACTTTTGTGTGTAAGGTGAGCGTTGGACTCTATATATATATATATATATATATATATACATGCCGGATGTGCTGGATGGGTATTAACAATGTGCACCGCCCTGGGACGGATGTCACGGACCCACACACAACCACAAATGCTGAGGTACGTCGCGCACCTTGGTGCGTGCGCTGCAGGCAGCATTTTTTGCTTTTGGCAAGCGGGTGCGTAGCGCTTGCACTTCAAACGGCAGCTGCGCGGCACTGGCCCGTTGCGGTGGCCTTTATTATTTATTTGGGTACACTGACTGACAGAAGTGTCAGTGAGTGTCCCCAAATAAATTATAAAGGCTGCCGCAACGGGCCAGTGCCGCGCAGCCGCCGCCCTCAAAAGAGTGACGCCTGGGGCAGACCGCCCCCCCCCCTCTAGCTACGTCGCTGGTGGCAGGGGAACACTGGCTGTGAGCGGGCACCCTCCTGTACCTTTACTGCAGGAATGCTGTGCCATACCTTAGTTGTGGCGCAGCGGCCGACTTCGGAACACAGAGGCTCACGGTTCAATCGCTGGTGGCAGATCAGCCCAGCACCATGTGACTCTGGGCAATAGCTTGCTTAATCTTCCCGACAGCCCCCAGCGCCTTGACTCCCTCGGGTGCTTGTTCTTGCTTTAGAAATACTGGACATTTACAGTGTCCCCTTTCTGACAGCTATGGATACGGCAGGTGTTTTTTTTGGGGGGGGGGGGGTTTCATGTAACGCAAACTCGACCGGAAGGTATCAGAGCGCTTTACATGAGCACCATTTGTGTTACAGACGGACACATTCATTTTGTAAGGCACAGGGCAATTACATGATTTGTCCAGAATCACAGGATGTTGAGCCTCCCTGCTGAGACTCGAACCCAGTTCCCCACTCAGCTTCGAGATCGAGCACTCAAGCCCTTAGGCCACATCAATGGAGAACAGTTGAGAGACTTTGCATTTTGCTACACCCCTGGTGTTAGAATGTCTTACTCCTGGAATGGGCTATGTGACTCGTCCACCATCTCTTTACTAGTGCAGGCTCCAGTATGCATTTTCCGTTGTCCTCCCTGTAGGGAGGCCCCTGTTGTTAAGGCCGCCCTTTACAACACTTAAATATTGCACTTCATGCTAAAATCCAATGAAACATACCTGTGTTTGATCAATCACTTACCTTGTGTCAAAGATGTTTTTCTTTAACATGCCCTAGTGCCTTTCTAGTTCCTGTGTGCTTGTGAGGTGAGGTATCGGGTGACAGCCTTGCCTGTTGTGGTGGGATGGTTCACTTTCCCCGACCAGCATGGGGAAATGTCAGAACATCATGTGCACGGGAGGCTGGAGTGACAGCCGCAGAAACGAAGAGTGCACGGCAAGGAGTGAAACTTGGGCGACACACAAATGTCAGACTTTAACCTCACGTCTGCGTGATGACGTCAGCTTCGGGAATGGGGTGCACAGCGCTTGCATTTCAAACGGCGGGCGCACGGCACTGGCCCGTTGCGGCGGCCTTTATAATTTATTTGGGTACACTGACTGACAATAGTGTCCCCAAATAAATTATAAAGGCCGTGGTAACGGGACAGTGCCGCGCGGCCGCCGCCCTCAGAATAGTGACGCCTGGGGCGGTCCGCCCCCACCGCCCCCCCCTAGCTACGCCACTGCTACGCGTCCCATTACATCGCATGCACTTTTACAACGCATGCTTTTAAAGCACATGTGATGTAATGGGCGGGCTCCGGAATGGACGTGCGCCGGGACAGAGACGAGGAAGAGACGACACTGGGACCAGAACCGGGAGAGAGCACGACGAGAGAGAGGTAAGGGGGATTGTGCTTTGAGTAGTAGTGTACTGTAGTGATTTAGGCTTTAGGGCTTAGGGTTGAAGGTAGTGTCAGGGGATGGTAGTGTAGGGGACTGTTTTAGGGTTTAGGGTTTAGTATTGTGTCAGGGGGTCGTAGTGTATGGTACTGATTTAGGGTCGTGTCAGGGGTCGTAGTGCAGGGTAGTGATTAAGGCTTTAGGTTTTAGGCTTTAGGGTACTGTATTGTTTTGTCCTGTAGGGTAGTGTTGTGGAGTGTGTGTGATGTAGTGTAGTGTATTAGTGTTGGGGGGTTAGCTCGGAAAAAAAATTGCAATGTAAGAGCATGCGGGGGATGGGTGTGTATTGTAAAGGGGTTTTCGATGCATTTCAAAGGAAGTGCGAACTAATGGTTTGCGATGTTATGACTTGCGTTGTGACGGTACATGCGAACTAACAACTGCGATGTAAAGCCATGCGTTGTTTTAGTTCGCGATGTATCGTCATACATCCGACTTGTGGGCACCAGCAATAACCATCAATAGAGAAAGGTCCCGTAAGATGGACCCTGCCATGGGTGTGCAAGGGTGCAGTACTAGAGGTCCCTGTAGAGTTGGCCTTCAGCGCTGGGTGAACTAGTGTGCAATATTGCAGTCCCTGACTAGATGTCCCCGTAGAGCCAGGCTTCAGCGCTGGTTGAAGCAGGGCGAGCATCGCAGTCCCTGACTAGATGTCCCGTTGAGCGAGGCTTCAGCACTGGGTGAAGCAGGGCGAGCACAGCAGTCCCTGACTAGATGTCCCCTTAGGGCCGAGCTTCAGTGCTGGGTGTAGCAGGGCGAGCATCGCAGTCCCTGACTAGATGTCCCCATAGGGCCGGGCTTCAGTGCTGGGTGAAGCAGGGCGAGCATTGCAGTCCCTGACTAGATGTCCCCGTAGGGCCGGGCTTCAGTGCTGGGTGAAGCTGGGTGAAGCAGGGCGAGCATCGCAGTCCCTGACCAGATGTCCCCGTAGAGCCAGGCTTCCTGTAGAGCCAGGCTTCAGCGCTGGGTAAACCAGGGAGAGCATCGCAGTCCCTGACTAGATGTCCCTGTAGAGCCAGGCATCAGCACTGGGTGAAGCAGGGCGAGCATCGCAGTCCCAGACTAGATGTCCCCGTAGAGCCAGGCTTCAGCGCTGGGTGAAGCAGGACGAGCATCACAGTCCCTGACTAGATATCCCCATAGGGCCAGGCTTCAGCGCTGGGTGAAGCAGGGCGAGCATCGCAGTCCCTGACTAGATGTCCCCGTAGGGCCAGGCTTCAGCGCTGGGTAAAGCAGGGCGAGCATCGCAGTCCCTGACTAGATGTCCCCGTAGAGCCAGTCTTCAGTGCTGGGTGAAGCAGGGCGAGCATCGCAGTCCCTGACTAGATGTCCCCGTAGAACCAGGCTACAGCGCTGCGTGAACCAGGGCGAGCATCGCAGTCCCTGACTAGATGTCCTCGTAGAGCCAGGCTTCAGTGCTGGATGAAGCAGGGCGATCATCGCAGTCCCTGACTAGATGTCCTCGTAGAGCCAGGCTTCAGCGCTGGATGAAGCAAGGCGATTATCGCAGTCCCTGACTAGATGTCCCTGTAGAGCTAGGCTTCCTGTAGAGCCAGGCTTCAGCGCAGGGTGAAGCAGGGTGAGCATCGCAGTCCCTGACTAGATGTCCCCGTAGAGCCAGGTTTCAGCGCTGGGTGAAGTCGGTCGAGCATCGCACTCCCTGACCACATGTACCTGTAGAGCCAGGCTTCAGCGCTGGGTGAGCTTCGCAGTCCCTGACCAGATGTCCCCGTTGAGCCAGGATTCAGCGCTGGGTGAGGATCGCAGTCCCTGACTAGATGTCCCCATAGAGCCAGGCTTCAGCGCTGGGTGAAGCAGGGGGAGCATCGCAGTCCCTGACTAGATGTCCCCGTGGAGCCAGGCTTCCCGTAGAGCCAGGCTTCAGCGCTTGGTGAACCAGGGCGAGCATTGCAGTCGCTGACTAGATGTCCCTGTAGAGCCAGGCATCATTGCTGGGTGAAGCAGGGCGAGCATCGCAGTCCCTGACTAGATGTCCCTGTAGAGCCAGGCATCATTGACGGGTGAAGGAGGGCGAGCATCGCAGTCCCTTGCTAGACATACATGTAGAGCCCGGCTTCAGCGCTGGGTGAAGCAGGGCGAGCATCGTAGTCCCTGACTAGATGTCCCCGTAGAGCCAGGCTTTAGCGCTGGGTGAAGCAGGGCGAGCATCGCACTCCCTGACTAGATGTCCCTGTGGAGCCAGGCTTCCTGTAGAGCCAGGCTTCAGCGCTTGGTGAACCAGGGCAAGCATCGCAGGCGCTGACTAGATGTCCCTGTAGAGCCAGGCATCATTGCTGGGTGAAGCAGGGCGAGTATCGAGGTCCCTGACTAGATGTCCTTGTAGAGCCAGGCTTCAGCGCTTGGTGAACCAGGGCAAGCATCGCAGTCGCTGACTAGATGTCCCTGTAGAGTCAGGCATCATTGCTGGGTGAAGCAGGGCAAGTATCGAGGTCCCTGACTAGATGTCCCCGTAGAGCCAGGCTTCAGCGCTGGGTGAAGCAGGGCGAGCATCGCAGTCCCTGACTAGATGTCCTCGTAGAGCCAGGCTTCAGCGCTGGATGAAGCAGGGCGATCATCGCAGTCCCTGACTAGATGTCCTCGTAGAGCCAGGCTTCAGTGCTGGATGAAGCAGGGCGATCATCGCAGTCCCAGACTAGATGTCCTCGTAGAGCCAGGCTTCAGCGCTGGATGAAGCAAGGCGATTATCGCAGTCCCTGACTAGATGTCCCTGTAGAGCTAGGCTTCCTGTAGAGCCAGGCTTCAGCGCAGGGTGAAGCAGGGTGAGCATCGCAGTCCCTGACTAGATGTCCCCGTAGAGCCAGGTTTCAGCACTGGGTGAAGCCGGTCGAGCATCGCACTCCCTGACCACATGTACCTGTAGAGCCAGGCTTCAGCGCTGGGTGAGCTTCGCAGTCCCTGACCAGATGTCCCCGTTGAGCCAGGATTCAGCGCTGGGTGAGCATCGCAGTCCCTGACTAGATGTCCCCATAGAGCCAGGCTTCAGCGCTGGGTGAAGCAGGGGGAGCATCGCAGTCCCTGACTAGATGTCCCCGTGGAGCCAGGCTTCCCGTAGAGCCAGGCTTCAGCGCTTGGTGAACCAGGGCGAGCATTGCAGTCGCTGACTAGATGTCCCTGTAGAGCCAGGCATCATTGCTGGGTGAAGCAGGGCGAGCATCGCAGTCCCTGACTAGATGTCCCTGTAGAGCCAGGCATCATTGACGGGTGAAGGAGGGCGAGCATCGCAGTCCCTGGCTAGACATACATGTAGAGCCCGGCTTCAGCGCTGGGTGAAGCAGGGCGAGCATCGTAGTCCCTGACTAGATGTCCCCGTAGAGCCAGGCTTTAGCGCTGGGTGAAGCAGGGCGAGCATCGCACTACCTGACTAGATGTCCCTGTGGAGCCAGGCTTCCTGTAGAGCCAGGCTTCAGCGCTTGGTGAACCAGGGCAAGCATCGCAGGCGCTGACTAGATGTCCCTGTAGAGCCAGGCATCATTGCTGGGTGAAGCAGGGCGAGTATCGAGGTCCCTGACTAGATGTCCTTGTAGAGCCAGGCTTCAGCGCTTGGTGAACCAGGGCAAGCATCGCAGTCGCTGACTAGATGTCCCTGTAGAATCAGGCATCATTGCTGGGTGAAGCAGGGCAAGTATCGAGGTCCCTGACTAGATGTCCCCGTAGAGCCAGGCTTCAGCGCTGGGTGAAGCAGGGCGAGCATCGCAGTCCCTGACTAGATGTCCTCGTAGAGCCAGGCTTCAGCGCTGGATGAAGCAGGGCGATCATCGCAGTCCCTGACTAGATGTCCTCGTAGAGCCAGGCTTCCGCGCTGGGTGAAGCAGGGCGAGCATCGCAGTCCCTGACTAGATGTCCTCGTAGAGCCAGGCTTCAGCGCTGGATGAAGCAGGGCGAGCATCGCAGTCCCTGACTAGATGTCCCCGTAGAGCCAGGCTTTAGCGCTGGGTGAAGCAGGGCGAGCATCGCACTCCCTGACTAGATGTCCCTGTGGAGCCAGGCTTCCTGTAGAGCCAGGCTTCAGCGATTGGTGAACCAGGGCGAGCATCGCAGTCGCTGACTAGATGTCCCTGTAGAGCCAGGCATCATTGCTGGGTGAAGCAGGGCGAGTATCGAGGTCCCTGACTAGATGTCCTTGTAGAGCCAGGCTTCAGCGCTTGGTGAACCAGGGCAAGCATCGCATTCGCTGACTAGATGTCCCTGTAGAGCCAGGCATCATTGCTGGGTGAAGCAGGGCGAGTATCGAGGTCCCTGACTAGATGTCCCCGTAGAGCCAGGCTTCAGCGCTGGGTGAAGCAGGGCGAGCATCGCAGTCCCTGACTAGATGTCCCCGTAGAGCCAGGCTTCAGCGCTGGGTGAAGCAGGGCGAGCAGCGCAGTCCCTGACTAGATGTCCCCGTAGAGCAAGGCTTCAGCGCTGGGTGAAGCAGGGCGAGCATCGCAGTCCCTGACTAGATGTCCCCGTAGAGCCAGGCTTCAGCGCTGGGTGAAGCAGGGCGAGCATCGCAGTCCCTGACTAGATGTCCCTGTAGAGCCAGGCTTCAGCGCTGGGTGAAGCAGGGCGAGCATCGCAGTCCCTGACTAGATGTCCCCGTAGAGCCAGGCTTCAGCGCTGGGTGAAGCAGGGCGAGCATCGCAGTCCCTGACTAGATGTCCCCGTAGAGCCCGGCTTCAGCGCTGGGTGAAGCAGGGCGAGCATCGCAGTCCCTGACTAGATGTCCCCATAGAACCAGGCTTCAGCGCTGGGCGAACTTGGGTTCAGCCTCACAGTCCGATGAAAGAGGCAAAATGTTGCAGACTAATACAATGCCTTGTAGTTTAGTATCCGCACAGTCATTTCTAAATACTTTGCATCGTAGTTAGGTGAAATGTATTTTAATTTGCTACTTTATGCCCTTTAAAACACCCAATGTGATGCTGTCGTTAGCTGATGCACTCCTAGCCCAGTTTACCTTTCAATTCTGGCAATGTTTGTCTTGTTTACACGACAATAAAACCGGCACTACAAGTCCTGAAATGCCTAAATACGTGGAATGGAGCAACGCGTCACCCATGTACATTATAAACGTGGCTGCTATACTTTCCGGAAGCATAGAGTGATTTATGCATGTGTTGCTGTATTACTGAAACGGCCCGACTGGAGCTACACGTCTATGGAGTTACAGCAAGGCATTAGGAAAACGTGAGGACTGAAGCCACAGCCGGGCTCTACAATTTTGCTAGAACAAAGCTTGAAAAGAAGACGAGGTTGATTGTTTTTCAGTTTCTCCCAAGCTACTCAGCCAAAAAATCAGATCGCCTGAGGGTGAAAAGTAAGTTGACTATCAAGCAGTTAAGGTGAATATGAATATTTAACACATGAAAATTCTTACTTAACCATGTGTGCGATAGAGTCATTTGCCTGGCATCTACCTTTCCCACTAGAGCTCTCATTGTCCTTTGTTCACTAACCAATAGTCCGGTTATTTCGTTCCTACATCTCTCCGTTTTTTCCAACAGCCCACAGTTCGGACCCAGGCAGAAACACGCTAAATGGTGTGAACTCTTTTCTAATGCCATCTCTGATTAAACATACATGGAAGTAGTTTATCACATGGGAATACCGATGGAACATAGGCAGTCGCGTAAGGAAACTTGAGGGTGCCCCCCTGCAAAGTACATGAAGGGCCCCCCTCCGGACTCACTCAAGAGCTCTCAGGTCAGGGCACAGTGCTGAGGGGGCCCCCTGGAGCTCAGGGGACCCCTCTGGAGGGGCTGCATGGGCCTTTGTTATGCCACTGAGCATAGGGCCAGATGTACAACACATTTTACTGGTTGCAAACAGGTAAAAAGCTTTTTTCTATGTAAATCCCTATTTTGCCAGTGAGTAACCTATTACTGACTCGCAAAATAGGGGTTGCGAAGAGCTATTAGGAAGGGGTGTGCCAAGGGCGGCGCCCCTTCCTAATAGCGAGTCACAGGGTGATATGCAATTGTTTTGCGCCCGCATTCCGGTGGAAAAACAATCGCAGTTTACCACCTACATCAAGTAGGTGGTAAGCCAATAGCAAACTGGAAGGGGTCCCCAGGTGACCCGTTCTCATTTGTGAATGGTGGCGAAAATGGTTTTTAAGAGCAGGCAATGGTCCCATGGACCACTGCCTAGCCTTAAAAAATGAAACAGAACCATTTCATTTTTCTTTTTGAAAAGCATCCAGTTTTCGATTAAGGAAAATGGGCTGCATTTAAAAACAAGCACTTGCAATGCAATAGGTCTTGCATTTGTGAGAGTTATAGCTGTTGGTGTTGTAAATGACAATGTCTTTTACCCATGTGTTTTGGTTTGGAGTTGAGTGGATGCATATGGTGTGAAGTGGAATTATGTGGTTTGGATTGGAATTGTTAGTTGTGGAATTGTGTGTGGTGGAATTGTGTAGTGTGGAGTGGATTTGTGTAGTGGAATTATGTGGCATGGTGTGCAGTGGAAATATGTGGATAGTAATTATGTGGTATTGAGTGTATTGGAATTATGAGGAGTGGAATTGTGTGCCATTGAGTGTAATTATGTGGAATGGTATTTTGTGTTGTGGAGTGGTATGCTGTGGAGTTTACTAATGTAGTGTACTGTTGAATTTTGTGGCATGATGTGGAATTCTGTGGTGTGGATTGGATGTTTGTGGTGTGTTGTGTAATTGTTTTGGTGAGTTGAATTATGTGGTTTGTTGTCCAATTATGTGGTGTCGAATGGAAACGTGTAGAGTTGAAGTGGGTGGCGTTGAAGTGTGGGGCATTGAGTGAAAGTTTGCTGATTGGAATTATGGTGTGAAGTGTCTTAGGGAAAGACTGGTTCATTCGCTCAGTGCAATGTGGAAAAGAGAAACACTTTTCTCACCCAATATTTAGGTTCCCAGCCCGTGCATGCTCACGAGCCTCAACCCTTACTTTGTTTGCAATTATTGTGGTTCTTCAAAAGGAAGGCATACTTTTTATAGTGCTGCATATTTACTCAAAGAGCTCTGTACCTGATAAGACACCATGATGACGCTGCAAGAAAAATCCAAACCTATGTTCCTCCATTCAGGTCGGGCAGTTCAGTATGGTGCGGTGAGACATGGTGCTAGTGGTGATCCCAAACATTAAAGGCACAGACAATGGCATTTTTCAATCTTTGTGAATATCTCCCAGAAGGCGCTAGTTATTGTTTCACGGTTTCTGCTTTGTATTCACATTCCTCTCGTTTACCACTTGTTTAAAAAGTGATATTTTATCATCTGAAGACATAAAACACTTGTCTGCTGAAAGGGAAGGACAGCAGGTTTATTGTATACTTTTGATACGTATACCCAGCTGTTAAAATGCTGCTGGAAATTTTATTTGCGTAGAAGCATGCCCGGGGCAGCACTGGCTGGAGAGCAGACAAAGCAGGCACAGGAAGGGGGAAGGGAGGGAAAGCAAAGAGTGAAGCGAATGGATGCAGAACGGAAGAAGAAGAGGGACGATCCATTGTGGTGGGACCGGTCACCCATTTTAACAAAAATAACCTAGAACTAGCCCCAGCCCTCCTATTAGGAGCATAACCTTAACCCAGAACCTTCACCTTAATTTGAACACTAAGCTTTCACTCCCCAGTGGGCAAATGGGCACGAGCATGTACAGGAAATGGTGGAGAGAATTTGGATCAGATCGAAGCGCGCCCACATTGAGAAACAAGTGGAAGCATCCATTGTTTCATAGTATCACCATTGGCAGCCTTCCCCACCCCTCCAATGTAACATGCATGCTAATAAATAAACACACAACACATTTCTTGTTTGGGTAAAGTTGCTGCAGGTTTATTACATACACCGTTATGTAATATGGTGGGTTATCTCACGGGCGATCCAAGGGCAGGCAACCAACTGGGCCGCCTGCCCGCCTGATGAGCCAAGCAGCACTGGGGTGAACCCCATCTGTGCTGCCCCTTCTGGTGATCCTCTTCCTGGATCACGTGACACATGGTCCCTTATTACTCACGCCACTTTCAGGGCGGAGGGTAGCATAGAAAGCCCCCGGTTGTTCAGGCCCACAACCGCGCAACGGACTAACGGGACGCCGACACAGTTTTTCCAGGAACCTCCCATGAGGCTCCTAGGATTTGGCTCTGGTACCCCCTATGGGGCTGCGCAGAGGTACCCTTCTGTACCCCTCTGCTTCCAGATCACCCTGTAACTCCGCCTGCAATGAAAAAAGACAACATTACAACATTCTCTGCCTCCTGCCTGCCACGAACCACGGCGGGTAAGTGGTAGGGCGGGAGATGGCGTGTCGGGCACGCGAAAGAGGGCACTAAGATGGTGGGGGAGGCCTATATACTCCTCCCTCAGTCTCAGCGCCCAGAAAGTGACGCTCCCTAGCGTGCCGCGACAAGCCTGGGGGGACTCCTCCCTGAGTCCCTGCCCCTAAGGGGGTGGTGTGGGGTGCCCCGATGATACTAGAGGGCTGCCCTCTTTAGTGGCCCCCTGCGGGGACCTCGGTCAGCAGCATAGTATCACTATTGGCAGCCTTCCCCACCCCTCCAACGTAACATGCATGCTAATAAATAAACACACAACACATTTCTTGTTTGGGTAAAGTTGCTGCAGGTTTATTACATACACCGCTATGTAATATGGTGGGTTATCTCATGGGCGATCCAAGGGCAGGCAACCAACTGGGCCGCCTGCCTGCCTAATGAGCCAAGCAGCACTGGGGCGAACCGCATCTGTGCTGCCCCTTCTGGTGATCCTCTTCCCGGATCACGTGACACATGGTCCCTTATTACTCACGCCCCTTTCAGGGCGAAGGGTAGCATAGCAAGCCCCCGGTTGTTCAGGCCCACAACCGCCCGAAGGACTAACGGGACGCCGACACAGTTTTTCCAGGAACCTCCCATGAGGCTGCTAGGATTTGGCTCTGGTACCCCCTATGGTGCCGCGCAGAGGTACCCTTCCAAAACCCCTCTGCTTCCAGATCGCCCTGTAACTCCGCCACAGCTCAGGAGGCGGCCACCGTTGTCACCAGAGCCCCCCACCAAAACAGCTATAGTCTTACCCGCAACCTCTCCTGTCTAGAGCCTCCTGCAACTCTAGATGAAAGTGAACCATCGCTACTGGTTATAAATGACCCCATCTATATCCCAATAGCCCTTGACGTTAGCCTGGTTCAGCTAGTGTCTGATGAAACAAAAGGCCTTTGGCCTGTGAAGTTGTGCCAAGAACTATTCACCCCATGCGGGAAAGTTCCACTGCGTCACATGACTCAGCCCCGCGCTAACTCAGGGCGGGACGGTTTCAGACACCCTACCTCACAATGCCCCATCTGTTTGCTGCTCTTACCTAGCTGCCGTCATTCTAGCAAGGTGAGTGCCTGAACACCTGTGTCCCACATCTATGGGACTGCAACCCACTTGTTGGGTGACCACTCCCATAACCCGCCTGCCTTCCTTGGCTATTAGGGCAAGAAGGGTTGTCCTTAACATTTGAACAGCCCCTTAGCTTTCAAAATCATGACGCACTGGAATGCCCACAACTATAAGTATGTGACAATGAGCAAGGGTGCCATCCTGCCCTTGCCATGCATCCCCTATATCTTATGGGAATTTTGTCCGCTCAGCTCCATCAGTGGTGGAACCCCCTAGGCTTACCAGCTTAGAGATTCGTCTGATTTAATAAGGTGTGCACTGTCTGCAATGTGGTGCCTAACACTAAGGATTGCTAAGTCCTACTTTACCCCCATCCTAGGAACTCCCAGATAGGGGGGTGGGGGTTCACACAGCCCACCCTGAGTTGCCCTGGCGGTGAAAAATTACCTGCTCCGTTAAATTTACATTTTTGTTGAACACTGGACGTGCCAAATGTTCTTAACGCATAGTAGCCTTTTGTGCTCAACACCCTGTTTTCCCATTTATTGTAACAGCAGCATGCTATGTTGGTTGACAGCGTCCACACCCAGCGTGGCTAATATAGCTGACCGTGCGGGGCTTTTGAGCTTAACTGCAGCAGAGGTCACCTACCCTTGGTTCTGGGGTGCACTTACTTCACCTTGTTGACCAGACAATTGCACAGACCCTTCTGATTGCTAAACCCCGGTCAACACCTTATTGGTGTCAAATCTGGTTTGAACCATATATGTATTCTCACTATTGGCGATACCTCACCCTTTTGTGTAGCGACATCTTACGCAGCACCCTGCTTGCTTAACTGCCATCGGATCACCGATGCCAGTACCTGCTACCCATCTCTGACCCTGGCTGCTTAAACTCGCAAAAGTGTCGGACTCCCAGATTCCCCATTCTTTGTTGAGCTGCAGTACACCTTCAGTGGATCCGCTGGGAGATACCACAAACCGCATTGGTCATGCGAACCCTAAGAAGCACCCAATTCTCACCTGTGTGTACCTCTAAAGGAGATTGGCTCCACCCCGCTGTAAGGCCAGAGACACACATATATTAAACTTATTTACTGGTTTCTGCCACTTGGCACCTTTCTGGTTGCAGCTCTGTGTTTTGTGAAGCGTGCGTGCCCCCTGGGGCATGCTGTCGCTGGATAACCGGTGTATGTTACCCATTCCCTCATACTGTGCAACGCTAACTGCCCTTGTTTGGGTTGAAGGAATGCTAGATGATTCCTGAGGACTGTGAACTTAATACTCCACCCAGTTTGACCCCAAAATCTTTGGGACAACCCAAGGAGTAATCATGCCCTTCATGGTACATCTACCCCAGCATTGACTATCAACGTATTTGGCCACTGTTAGCAGAAGACGCCCTTTCTAGTCTCAGGTTCTAGCCCATAGAAGGATAACCCAGGGGGCAGACAAGTCTGTGGGAACCAGAGGGGAACATTCCATGCAAATACCTGCCCTTTCTTGAATATTGGGAATGCCAAATGGTCTATAATACCCTGTCGCCATTTGGCACTAACGCAGTGTTTACCAAACTATTTTTCACCGCAGCACACTTGTTAGATGACAACTACCACCACCCGCCTGCTGCCCTGGCTAAAGTGCGGGTGAATATGTCTTAACTGAAGCGACCTGAAACCTGCCCTTGGTTGCAGAGGAATGCCCACCCAGTGTAAATGGTACCTGTTTATATATGGTGCCAGCAGATGTTCCTCATAAAGACCCTCGTAGCCAATTGCCCAATGCAGTCTCAGCCTTTCGCAGCGCCTCTTTGTGCATATCATTCTGTGGTGACTAAGCCCTCATGTGCCCCCTTACCTGAATGATCCCCAGTACGAGGGTACAGACTGATGACCAAGTGCTGCGCCAGCCAATAAACATGTAGACATGGCGTGAATTTACACTATCTCATGCCCTACAAGGCCACTTCGCCTAAACCAAGGCAAGGGTGGATCACCCTGTCCTTATAGCCTGCAAACCCATCCGTCATCTGCACTGACGGATCCTGTGTCGGCACCTCCTGGATGCATGGTCAATGCATATGTGTGTGGGTGGCCCATACGCTGGCATTTTGTATAAGCTTAGTGTGCCGCCAGCTGGCATTTCGTGGCTTCTGTCATTGCCTCCAGCTATATACTGCACAACCACACTATAGAGGCAATACGTCACTACCATTGGCTTAGACAATGCTTGTTTAGTTGTATAAGGTAAATTAAGCCCTAATTCAAGCTTTGTTGCATAGCGTATTGAGAATGCTTCATTCTTTAATGGTGAGTCTGTCACTCTTAATGTGTTGACCATTGAATAAAATGTCTCAATTCACTCGAAAGCAAGTTGAACTGCAAATGGGATCATTACCACTAAGCAACATCACATCAGGAATAACTGAGATCCTGTACTGCCCCATGAAGCAGCTAAATGTGTGTAAAACCCAGCCTTAGCCAAACGAAACCTCTAGAAGCAGTTTATCAGGGAATCGTAGAGACCACCGGAGTCCCTCCACGCCCTCCGTACTTCTGCAACAGCCAGACAGGTCACCCGCGCGCATGCCAGGTGCCGAAACCAGAAAGCGGCAGCCGTTTTGAAAATGGAATGGCGGTGCACAATTCTCGCATAGGAGACAAAATTGGCTTGTGCCGGCATCCGCCCCACACTGGGCTAGCTATTTTATTTAACCATTGTGCTTTCAGCAAACTGCCCTCTTCCAGTGAACTTGAAAGTCATGGAGGAAGCTGCATCTATCCTTAACCTGGCAATTCTCACCGGCACCACGCAGCTCGGTACCCGTGAACTGCGTGCCCCATGATGCAGAAGTCCACAACCCTGGTGCTCCAAGGCCCAAAACTGGTAAAACCAGGCACCCAACCAGAGCACCATGCCTGCACTGTTAACCTGTAGCGAAGACGCCCAGGTCTATAATGCGTTTCTTGTAAGTTACCTCCCATTCCACAAAACTACTGCTTTATCGCCGTGCTATATGAATATTAGCAACCTATCCAAGCACCACAAAACCTAACTAAGAAATTGAGCCTCAACCTTGAAAAGTAACAAACACTGGCCCTGAAACGAGGCAGACAATGTTTGAGCCACTCAGCAGCCTCACTCTCCCAAAATACCTGCAGGTTATATGCTCACACAACTGGGCAGCTAATAGCTAAATGAACAGAAATATTGATTATTACCTACTGGTGGTCGCCAGTAGGTAGTTATAGTTAGGACCCTCTTTCCATAGGAAAACCGCAACATTCTATTTTGAATAACTTTGGTGCCGGTCGACGAATCCTCGCGAAATTTTCAAAATAGGTGGGGCGCTACGCTCCGCTCCTATCCTGAAAGTCTCGGGGGGATTCGTCAAGCGGGGGCTGAGAAAAAAGGGGGGTCCCAAAACGCGTTTTTCCCATGCATTTTTCCATAGGACCTTTAGACACAGCTACAGCCCGAACGGCTGAACAGAGTTACTTGAAATTTGGCAGACAGGTAGTCTACAGGTCAAGGAAGTGCCTTTTGTAGGTTTGGTGTAAATCTGTTCAGTAGATCCTGAGAAAATGGCATTTAAATCAATATATATATCTGTGGCAGCGCTCCGTGCGCTTACCGTAAGCTTACCGTACGCGTACGGTGCAGTGCGCGAGCGCGATTCTGATTGGCTGTTAGATCTTAGTAAACATTCGAATCGGTCGAAACCAGGAAGCTGCGTCCGCCATTTTCTCTCTCGCACTCTGAGGGGTGGACGAATAACAATGGAAAAAACATGTAAAGGGGCTGTTTAGACAGCTCCTAACCACCTATCCTTGATGAAGGTGTCCCCAAAGAACCACCAAGGCCAAAAAATCAATTTTAAATTTTTTAGAAAAATCGCCGATTACGCTTACCGTACGCGTACGGTAAAATTAAATTAAAAAAAAATAAATATCCACACTCTCCCCACCTCGTGTGCAAATGTTGCCCGAAGGGCACCATTTGTGCATAGCATATATACAAACATGTATGGTAATCTAAAAGATTTCCTTTCACAACGAAGCGCATAATATGTCCTCCATGTGCGCACGGTGCGCGAAGCGCATAGTGCGTACATGGCCCATCCAGCGTAACGTGGGCATGCGGTGCGCGTAGCGCGCCGCGTGCCCACCGTGCGTGCACGGCACTAACTGCGTAAAGTGGGCGCGCGGTGCGCGAAGCGCACCGCGTGCTCACTGTGCGCGCACAGTGCACGAAGCGCACCGTGCGCGCAGGGAACGAACTGCGTTAAGTGGGCGCGCACACCACGAATGGCGTAAAGTAACTTAGCATTTAAAAAACCGTACAAATTCACTGAAAAAACCATAGGTTTCACACACGTTATAGTTAGGAATTAGCATTTAAAAAACCTTGCAAATTCACTGAAAAAACCATAGGTTTCACACATGTTATAGTTAGCTGGACATTTTACTGATACAAAACCAATGAAATTCCCCCGTTATAGTTAGTGCAGGCAACTATAACTCACGCGACCGCAATCCTCTGCTGATGACATATGTGTCTTTATGAAAAAAAAATATTTGTAATATATGTATAGCTAAAATTTAATGGAAGAAGACATGGGCAAATAATTGTCTAAATACAGTATTAGCATCAGCAGAGGATTGCGGTCACGTGAGTTATAGTTGCCTGCACTAACTATAACGGGGGAATTTCATTGGTTTTTTATCAGTAAAATGTCCAGCTAACTATAACATGTGTGAAACCTATGGTTTTTTCAGTGAATCTTTATATGCTTATATCTACTCTTTGTCCGTAAGGAGAACTGGGTCCATTTCATGGAGCACCAACAATTCCCCCTTTGGACTGAGTCACCGAATGCAGACAGCAAAATAGTGCGCTGGCCAGGCTCAGTGCTCCGTAATCAGGTTGCCTATCTTAGAAAAGACATAGTTTGAGGATTCTGAACATGCATGCTAGTTCGGCCCCATCCTTAGCTGCCATTGTTGCAGATTGCTATGTATGACGTTTGCATATTTCCAGTGCATCTGTGAGTGACATCAAGATTATGCCTGACATTTTCTAGCACTAAACCTACAACAAGCCCATCCATTGGCGTAGTCAATGCTTATTAGTTGCCCACACAACTACTAACCTCGCCACTCCTATGAGTGCGACAACTCAGACTGCTCTAGGTACCAAAAGTGATTTGCCCCGCTTCACAGGATGCTTGAGCCTACCGCCAGACGCGAAGAACGATTTTGGAGCGGGCACTAGCTGTCTCCAATGCACATTGAACAACAAACAACTGCTGTGCTCATCTTTAACCACACAGCAAAACACACAAACAGCGCCACCATGTGGCGGCGACCACAAGGGCCGGCGTCCGATGCCAAGCTCCAGAAACCACCGACTCAAACTAAGCTCTGCGAGAATACCAGGGAGGCAAACGCAGACCCCCCATCTATCCGATGGCCACAGCGAGCCGCACCGTGCGTCCGCACTTGACACCGGACTACATCCAAAAGTAAATTTACAACAAATTACGCAACAGTGTCCCCATGTAGCAACCGTGGTAAGCGACGCTCTCCTTTGCCGTCGGCCCAAATTAAACGCTGCGACAATGCCAGCGAGGCAAACTTCGAGCCTTATCCCTCCGATGGCGAAAAGTGGGCAGCACAGCTCTGAGTAAATAATCTAGTTATTACCGCACTTCCGCGCCAAAGCGTTTTAGCATTATATCAAAAGTTAAAACACCTAGTCGCCGTACTACAAGGGCCCCTTGCCTCCTCAAGCGGGCCCTTAAGTTCAAAACCATCGGGAGGTTTGTTTCTCGTCACGAAAAGCTAGACAATGGTACACGCGGCCGCCATCTGCCCCCCGTTTGGGATCTGCCCATAAGAGGCCCACCTGTTGTGGGCGCTGCAGGGTTCGTGCTGTGCCAGACATTTGCACACTTCATTGATAATTATACTTCAGAACGACAACCATTGAAGCACCAGGGTTTGAACACATGTAGTAGGAGTCAGAGACCCTAACCAGTACGCACTGCTAGATTTAGAAACCCTAATAACACAAAGGAAACTGCTTCAATCCTATTAGGTCATTAACAAAATGGACTCCCTCCAATACGCTTAAACTGCACCTTGAAGTTCAGTGCACTAAAAAAGGGGGCAGTCCTGCAATCAAGTTAGCTGATTCACCCAGCCACATCCCCTAGCTTCAGCGGGGCATGCAGTTGCAAAAATCGCGCCCCCTGCCACATCCCTCTTGCTTCTAGTAGCCCACTTCTCATGTGCGCTGGCGTGCCTGAACACTGCGATCTCTCCCAAGCCAGCCATCGCATTAAAGCCCAGCATGAACCTTCACCATCCTGTGACACTCTGGCAAGTTCTCCAGGATCTGGGCCCTTGTCCTGTGTGACTCGGCACCGCCAAGGCCCAAGGCCTAACATTTGCTAAATCGCTCCTTGTTGGTCTACCGCCACAATCTGTACCTGTGCAGTGCTCCTTCCCATCAGGAAAACTCATAGAGGCGGGACCGTATCGCGCTGCCGCAACCTGCCCTATAGCTTAACATAAAACAATTTCAAATGTTATGTCCTCTCCCTCTCCAGGACTGGCCCCTCCCCCTGCCTACTAGGCTTTGGATTACATTGCGGCTCGTGCCTGCAGCGGTCGCCCGTGCCCCAGTACCGCTGCGTGCTCGTGTGTACCGGAAGTTAATCCTGCGATAACAGCGCTGAACGTCCGGTGTTGACCTGCCCAGGGAGACAAGACATAAAATAAGAAACGTTCCCGTGCACTGCTGTCTCCATCAACGTGAACCACAAATCATTGAATGGGAGGGAGGGAGGGTGGATTTGGCGGGTAGCTCGGGTTGGGAATGCGGTCTATGCGGACCCCCGCTGACTCCGTGGTCAAACGGGCTCCCGCCCACACGTGGCCAGCGGACCTCCTGTAAAAGAAAACAGGACATCATTACATACACTTTGACCCCGGGCCAGGACAGGAAGTTGCAGTGCTCTACTAAATAAGCACCCCGCAGCTTAAAGACACAACGAGCTAATTGACATGCCGCAGTGCCAGTCGGGGAGGAGCTGCTCTTTTCCGTTACCCGTGTGCCAAGATTTGCCTGCTTTAAAGAGTGTTAGAAGGAGCCGGACCCCCCGCCCCCAGAGTGACTAGGTACCGGGGACGGGAGGTGACCCATGAGAGACGGCTCGTGCTGTGCAGCCGTAGCAGGCCCCAGGTGCTGGCTGCGCCTCAGAGAGGTCAGGATCCCCCCACCAGCGTGCTTTACCCCTCGCACCGTGAGGCCTGGCAACTGCCGCCTGAATCGCGCAGGAGGCCCAACCAGATAGATGATAGCGGGGTGGCAGAGGGATGTCTCACGCAGCGCTGAGCCCCCAGCCCACCTTGACGTGCCCACCGATCCCTTAGCAAGTATCGGCAGCGCCCATTAGCGGTACCTGCATACCCAGCACGCGTGCCCCCGGCTCCCGCTTGCACCACGGCATCCCTCATTCCACACACAAAAGACGAACCAGCATCGGCTGTGCTCATGCGTCGTACTCATTCCACCATAATCTCCAGAGGGGTGGGGGGTTGAGCGCGGCCCTGGCGACCACGTGGCTCTCGCTTGCACCATCGCAGCCCGCTAGGTGTCCAATCGAGACTGAAGCTCTGCTGGCCCGGAACCCCAAAAATGTTCGGCCTGCCTGCCGCTGCTTTGGGCCCCCCCCCAGCCTGCATCGGAGCCGCCGATGAAACCATGCGGACGCCCTTCCCCCCACGCTGCACAGGCCTTAGCGACCGCGCCGGGCGGCAAGCGCTGCTCGCGGCTTGTGACCGGCCCCCGTGGGAGCAGGCCGAAAGGGCCCTGCTGGCCAAGCTACCAGAGGTGGGGGGGGCACAGCGCCATTGCGCTCTAACCCCTGTTCCTGCATCCCCGTCACCCTGAAGCAGGAGCCTGGCCCTCGTTCGCCCCGGCGCACCCCGGGCCGGCACGAAGCCAAATCCTGTCCATGGCCGCCCGACATGTCCGAGTGGCCCAGGCCAAGCTAATGGCCTATGCGAGCCGGGAGCAGCCCAAACCCCACCTCGCCCTCAGGCGGACAAAAACCTCGGCGATGGCCGAGCAAGGCCACCCAGCCTGGGGATTGCCCCACTAATGGGGATGGGGAGAGGGGTCGACTCACTGCGCACACTGCTCAAGGCGATCTCGACACACGTCCCAGCAGAACACGTCCAACAGACGGCATGTCGGGCGCGCAAAAGAGGGCGCCAAGATGGTGGGGAGGCCTATATAAACCTCCCCCAGTCCTAGCGCCCAGGAAGTGACGCTCCCTTGCACTCGCGACAAGGCTGGGGGGACTCCTACCTGAGTCCCTGCCCCTAAGGGGGGGTCTGGGGTGCCCCGATGATACTAGAGGACTGCCCTCTTTAGTGGCCCCCTGCAGTGGCCTTCGTCAGCCGAAAAATATTTTTGTTTTATCATTGCTAATGCCGTCAGGTGCATTCCCAAATTAAATATAAGTTAAATGTGATTTGAAGAATAAAAGAGTATTTTAATTTGATGTGACCTACACTATATATGGGCCGATGGTAATGGAAAGTTAGACATTTAGTTAAAAGGTTCTGAATACTCACAGAAACCACAAATAGGTCTCAGAAAATGTCATACTCAAGGAGAGTTCAAATATTTTATTAAGCCAGATGGACATGGTGAAAATTTACGATGGCTCTATACCTCCTTTTAACAAGCATTGGCATAGCCAATAGGTCTCGCCTTTGGGGCCTTATAAGTGTATAGGCAGAGCTATTGACTTTGCCAATGTGTTTAAGCTGTGCTGTAGAGAAGTGTGGCTGCTGTGCAGCATGCTGAAAAGTTGTAATATAAAAGTGCCAGAAGCATTTTTGTTACCTTATATTATGACCAAGAAGGCATTATGTCCAACAGAACGATCATATTAAAAAATGTATGTACAATAAAAAAAATGTGTTCTTGCAATGCTTGTTAAAGTTTTTTTTTGAGGGGGCATAAACAATTGGAGGGTGAAGGTTGTGAACTAGTACCTGTATTATAACACTAGCAGCGGCCAGACGCTAGGGCAGAATCAACAGATGGCAGATTCCAAGAGCAGGCTGAGGTGGTGTTGAGTGATGTAGAGGTGGTAGTGGTGGTGGTGGTGACTGGTGCTGAAACGATGCTGAGGTGATACTGAATGATACTGATGTGATGTGGTGGTGTACTATTGCAAAGGCGATGCTGAGTGATACTGATGTGGAGTTGAGTGATGTTGTGATGGTGCTGAGTGATGCTGTGGTGGTGCTGAGTGATGCTGTGGTTGGTGGCGCTGAGTGATATTGATGTGGCCCTGAGTGATGCTGTGGTGGCCCTGAGTGATGCTGTGGTGTCCCTGAGTGATGCTGTGGTGGTGTTGAGTGATGCTGTGGTGGCGCTGAGTCAGTGAGAGAGAGTCAGTGAGAGAGAGTCAGTGAGAGAGAGAGAGTGAGTCAGTCAGTGAGCGAGTGAGTCAGTCAGTGAGAGTGAGTCAGTCAGTGAGAGAGAGTGGGAGAGGGAGTGAGAGGGAGTGAGAGGGAGTCTGTGAGAGGGAGTGAGAGAGTGTCTATGTGAGTCTGTGAGAGAGTGTCTGTGAGAGTCTGTGAGAGAGCGCCTGTGAGAGAGTCTGTGAGAGAAAGTCTATGAGAGAGTGTCTGTGAGAGAGTGTCTGTGAGAGAGTGTCTGTGAGAGAGAGTGTCTGTGAGAGTCTGAGAGTGTCTGTGAGAGAGTGACTGTGAGAGAGTGTCTGTGAGAGTCTGTTAGAGAGTGTCTGTGAGGGTCTGTGAGAGAGTGTCTGTGAGAGTCTGTGAGAGAGTGTCTGTGAGAGTCTGTGAGAGAGTGTCTGAGATGAGAGTGTCTGTGAGAGAGTGTCTGTGAGAGAGTGTCTGTGAGAGTCTGTCTGTGAGAGTCTGTGAGAGAGTGTCTGTGAGAGAGTGTCTGTGAGAGTCTGTGAGAGTCTGTGAGAGTGTCTGTGAGAGTCTGTGAGAGAGTGTCTGTGAGCGTCTGTGATAGTCTGTGAGAGAGTGTCAGAGTCTGTGAGAGTCTGTGAGAGTGAATCTGTGAGAGAGTGTGAGAGAGTGTCTGTAAGAGAGTGCGAGAGTGTCTATGAGAGTCTGTGAGAGAGTGTCTGTGAGAGTCTGTGAGAGAGTGTCTGAGAGTCTGTGAGAGTGTCTGTGAGAGTCTGTGTGAGAGTGTCTGTGAGTCTGAGAGAGTATCTGAGTCTGAGAGAGTGTTTGTGAGAGTCTGAGAGAGAGTGTCTGTGAGAGTCTGTGAGAGTCTGTGAGAGTGTCAGTGAGAGTCTGTGAGAGAGTGTCTGTGAGAGTCTGTGAGAGTCTGTGAGAGAGTGTCAGAGTCTGTGAGAGTCTGTGAGAGTGAATCTGTGAGAGAGTGTGAGAGAGTGTCTGTGAGAGAGTCTGTGAGAGAGTGTCTGTGAGAGTCTGTGAGAGTGTCTGTGAGAGTCTGTGAGAGCGTGTCTGTGAGTCTGAGAGAGTGTCTGAGTCTGAGAGAGTGTCTGTGAGAGTGTGAGAGAGTGTCTGTGAGAGAGTGTCTGTGAGAGTGTGAGAGAGTGTCTGTGAGAGTCTGAGAGAGTGTCTGTGAGAGTCTGAGGGAGTGTCTGAGAGTCTGTGAGAGAGTGTCTGAGTGTCTGTGAGAGTCTGCGAGAGAGTGTCTGTGAGTCTAAGAGAGTGTATGTGAGAGTCTGTGAGAGTGTGAGAGAGTCTGTGAGAGAGTGTCTGTGAGAGAGTGTCTGTGAGAGAGTGTCTGTGAGAGTCTGTGAGAGAGTACCTGTGAGAGTCTGTAAGAGAGTGTCAGAGAGTCTGCGAGAGAGTGTCTGAGAGTCTGTGAGAGTGTCTGTGAGAGTCTGTGTGAGAGTGTCTGTGAGTCTGAGAGAGTATCTGAGTCTGAGAGAGTGTTTGTGAGAGTCTGTGAGAGAGTGTCTGTGAGAGTCTGTGAGAGTCTGTGAGAGTGTCAGTGAGAGTCTGTGAGAGAGTGTCTGTGAGAGTCTGTGAGAGTCTGTGAGAGAGTGTCAGAGTCTGTCAGAGTCTGTGAGAGTGAATCTGTGAGAGAGTGTGAGAGAGTGTCTGTGAGAGAGTCTGTGAGAGAGTGTCTGTGAGAGTCTGAGAGTGTCTGTGAGAGTCTGTGAGAGTGTGAGTGTCTGTGAGAGAGTGTCTGTGATAGTGTCTGTGAGAGTCTGTGAGAGAGTACCTGTGAGAGTCTGTAAGAGAGTGTCAGAGAGTCTGCGAGAGAGTGTCTGAAAGTCTGTGAGAGTGTCTGTGAGAGTCTGTGTGAGAGTGTCTGTGAGTCTGAGAGAGTATCTGAGTCTGAGAGAGTGTTTGTGAGAGTCTGTGAGAGTCTGTGAGAGTGTCAGTGAGAGTCTGTGAGAGAGTGTCTGTGAGAGTCTGTGAGAGTCTGCGAGAGAGTGTCTGTGAGAGTGAATCTGTGAGAGAGTGTGAAAGAGTGTCTGAGAGAGTCTGTGAGAGAGTGTCTGTGAGAGTCTGTGAGAGTGTCTGTGAGAGTCTGTGAGAGCGTGTCTGTGAGTCTGAGAGAGTGTCTGAGTCTGAGAGAGTGTCTGTGAGAGTTTGTGAGAGTGTGAGAGAGTGTCTGTGAGAGAGTGTCTGTGAGAGTGTGAGAGAGTGTCTGTGAGAGTCTGAGAGAGTGTCTGTGAGAGTCTGAGGGAGTGTCTGAGAGTCTGTGAGAGAGTGTCTGAGTGTCTGTGAGAGTCTGTGAGAGAGTGTCTGTGAGTCTGAGAGAGTGTATGTGAGAGTCTGTGAGAGTGTGAGAGTGTCTGTGAGAGAGTGTCTGTGAGAGTCTGTGAGAGAGTGTCTGTGAGAGTCTGTGAGAGAGTGTCTGTGAGAGTCTGAGTGTCTGTGAGAGAATGTCTGTGAGAGAATGTCTGTGAGTCTGTGAGAGAATGTCTGTGAGAGAGTGTCTTTAAGAGAGTGTCTGTGAGTGAGTCTGTGAGATAGTGTCTGAGTCTTAGAGAATGTATGTGAGAGTCTGTGAGAGAGTGTCTGTGAGAGAGTGTCTGTGAGAGTGTCTGTGAGAGAGTGTCTGTGAGAGTGTCTGTGAGAGAGAGTCTGTGAGAGAGTGTCTGTGAGAGAGTGTCTGTGAGAGAGTGTGAGAGAGTGTCTGTGAGAGAGTGTGAGAGAGTGTCTGTGAGAGAGTGTCTGTGAGAGAGTGTTTGTGAGAGAGTCTGTGAGTGAGAGTCTGTGAGAGAGTGTCTGTGAGTGTGTCTGTGAATGTCTATGAGAGAGCGTCTGTGAGAGTCTGTGAGAGAGTCTGTGAGAGAGTGTCTGTGAGAGAGTGTCTGTGAGAGTGTCTGTGAGAGTGTGAGAGAGAGTCTGTGAGAGTGTCTGTGAGAGTCTGTGAGAGAGAGTCTCACTGTAAGAGAGTGTCTGTGAGAGTCTGTGAGAGATTGTCTGTGAGAGCCTGCGAGAATGTCTGTGAGAGTCTGTGAGAGAGTGTCTGTGAGAGAGTGGGATAGAGGTAGAGGGGTAGAAGAGAGCTAGAGGGGTAGAAGAGAGGTAGCGTAGAGGTAGAGGGGTAGAAGAGAGGTAGGGATATATAGGCAAATGAAAAGGAAGCTATATACTTCAGGAATGTGTAAGAAAGCTCTCCTATCTTGAAAGCTGATTACAAGCATCTCCTGAGAAACGCAGCCAAACTTTCAAACCACAGAGTGGTTTGAAAGTTTCACCATGTTTCTCAGGAGATGCTTGTAAACACAATAACCTGATTCATTTAATTTAACAGTTGGCTCTTCCCAGGATTGCTTAGTAACGCAAATGACAAGGAAGCTATGGACTTCAGGAATGTGAAAGAAAGCTCTGGTATCTTGAAAGCTGATGACCCATGACGAGAGAGGAAAGCCATATGGCGCCTCTGCTCGAAAGCAAGCGCGCGCGCGCGTAACCGTAAGCTCTAGGCCACAGTGGTAGCATTTTCTGAAGCCCATACTAAAAGTGTCGCCAGAGCAGGGCAGCGCATGCGCTGGCTCAGGCGAGACCTAAAAAGGGGGCTTTATGACAACGTCTGTACAGAACAGATAGGCATTCAGAACACTTCTGCTAGAGTTCTGCAAAGCCTATTAACTGCCACTGGCTGGAGTTCCTTTGTAATAGAAATGCTAAAATATATTCGTAAAAAATTAAATAACATGGTTGTAATATTGCAAGAGCCCCGCCTAAAACGCTAATGCACGCAGAATCAGTGATCTGAAATAATGTAATTCCCCAGAGTAATAGGAGCTCAAAGTACAAAACTGGCAGAACTCTGGCGCTTGTGCAACATCCCTGGCTCGAGCCTCTCCTGGAGCTGGTCAGCAGGCTCTTGTTCACCACAAGAGCAGGAAAGAGATAAATCCGTAGTAAGTGGCTGCATAGAGTTTCCGGAATGAGATTACCGTTCCGTCTGCCGTCCCCAAACCCTCATCCCTGTTTGCTGCCGATTCGGTGGCTCCTTGAACTTTTACCAGTCTAGCTCACGCTGATATCTGTGAATTTCCGCCATGGGCTCAGGAATGCCGTAACAGTTGTGCATGCAACATGATATCCCTGAGAGGAGTCTGGGCGGGTGCCACGCAGCTCAAGCTCTGCGGACAGCAGTCCGTCTCAATCCTTGTCCTCTGTTCAAATTATCAGTCATGCCCGAAAGGAAACCTTTTCCACGGGCTATTTCACCCTCGGATACTCTAAGATGTTATACATTATACCAAACCAAAGCTACATTTTCCAGTTATATCAAAAGGTTTCAGCCATTTGTAGTCTTTCAAAAACATGTGCAAATATTTTTCTTTTGCAAACTGTTAACAATGTAACATAATATAGTGTGGCTTTGTAAAGGAATAATAAAATGTGGCACTTAAGAAATGAATGATTATTACATTAACGTGTGTGGGCTACTTTTAAAAGGTTCATTTTTCACTTGCATTTTAAAACAATTATGAAGTGGTCGTTTATATAAGCTCTTTCTTTTTAAAACCGAGTGCAATAATACGGCCAGCAGTGTAAACATGTTTATCTGCCATCTGAGCAAGCAAGCCAGGGAGAGGATGTAGCGTAATAGCCAAAGCTGCTGACTTTTGAGGAGGAGAACCAGGTTTGAGTGACAGTGCTTGCTCAACATCCTGTTACTCTCTGTAAATCATGTAATCTATGCGTGCCTACACAAAATGAATAAGTCCTTGTGTAAAGTGCTCAGATACCTCCGGGTCGAGTTTGCGCTACATAAAAACTTCAGCAAAAGTCAGAGGCGTTCATGAGCACAACGGGACAAAGACATCTGGGGCCATATGTACGTAGCCTAATACCGGTCGGTAACGGCCGATTTTCGGTAATTATACCGTTACCGACCGGTATTTAGGGTTTTGACATGTAGGGGGCTCATTTCTGTATTCGGTAATTTACCGAATCGGTAAAATTACCGAATCGGTAATTTTACCGATTCGGTAAATACCGAATACAGAAATGAGATGAGTGTGTGGTGGGTGTGGGGATTCGTTATTTACCACCAACTGTAAGTTGGTGGTAAATGACAAATGACTCAGGAAATGCTTTTGTTGGCCCTTAGATGTGTGCAATGTGGCAGACACACATGCCCTCAGGGCATGTATGTGTGCCACATGTGCACACATGCAGAAATCAGGGGTGCAACAGGGTGTCAATGTGACACCCTGCCACCCTTGATTGAGCTCCCCCCATTACCGATTCGGTATTTACCGATTCGGTAATGGTAACTGGCTTCCCATTGATTCCTATGGGCCTCCTAGCCCATAGGAATCAATGAGATACAGGTTACCATTACCGAATCGGTAAATACCGATTCTAAAATACCGACACTTACCGAATCGGTATTTTTTTCCCTACATTACATTTACCGAATCATAAATACCGAATCGGTAACATTCGGTATTTATATGAAGTGGTAAATGTAATTTACCTACATAAGGCCCCTGGTCTCTTATTGTGCTGGGTAGGGGGCCAACACAGAGCGAACGAGCAAAGACAGCCAGAGGGAAGGAGGGATTTTGGGAGGGAGTAGACAACAGAGCCAGCTAAAACAAGCATTTGCAATGCAATAGGTCTCGCATTGACGCGAGTTTGAGCTATTGACATTGCAAATAACAATGCCTTTTATTTTTGTTTTCTTTTTAGAAACATAAATAAAAGGCATTGTTATTTACAATGCCAATAGCTTAAACTTGTGTAACTGCGAAACCTATTGCATTGCAAATGCTTGTTTTCATTGGAGTCTAAATGAGCGTCTTAATCTGTAGCTGCACGTTTATTCTGACCTAATTTCAATTACTCCTGAGTATTTCAGGCTTTTTGTTTCTTTGGCCCCTCCCACTTTTACTCGTGCCGCATTTTCACACCTAACAACCGTATTTTGCTTTCTAAGTAGTTCCGAGGGAAGAGCAACAGCGAGCGTGTCGGAACAGCAACATAAGTAACGTCAAAGAGGGAGGCCGAGACGAGGGGCGAGAATAAAGGAGAGGACGTGCTTCCTTCGGGAGGCTTGAGGATTAGCACAGGAGAGGACAAGGGAAGAAACACTAGAGGGTGCGCTGCGATCCAAGGGAGTGGTTGAGACCGGGGAATAGTGGATCGAGCAGATTGCTGAGAGAAATGAGGCACACATTAATGGAGGCGGGGTTGAAATGGATGTTAACAGGGAGACCGTGGGAGAGGAAGATGGTGAAAGGGATCGATTGATGAAAGTAAATTATGACATCTGTGTAGGGAAAGAAGGGACAGTGCAAGGGGAGAAAGCTATGTTAATACAGGGGGAGAGATGGGGAGAGGCCGCATAAGGGAAGGGGCGTTAGACAGCTAATCCCATGGAGCCCTGGGAGAGAGGAGAAGAGCACAGCATACTAACAGCAGGCCCTGGGGGACTAACATGTGAAGGAAGAGGAGAGCCATCCACTGTAGGCAGCCAGAGGATGAGACAGTGGAGCAGAGAGGCAGGCTGTGAGAAGTTGGCCTGGTATATGCTGTCCACTAATTATAGTGGGCACCCTGTACCAGTCCAAACAACCCCTTATTAATGATAGGTTAAAGACAACCTATATTGAAAGCTATCCTAGTGGTAGCTATGGGCTGGCCAAGAAAGTGTGCTCTAGCTCTCCGTTGGATCCTATCCCCCAGAGATTTTGGAAGGAACTGGGGCCCGAGACTCTACCGCATCTGCATCAGATCGTTTGTCAGTCACTCAGTAGGGGAGTGGTTCCGTCCTGCTGGAAGGATGCGTTGGTTTCTCCTTTACTGAAGAAACCTTCACTGGACCCCGCCTGCTATGGGAATCATCGGCCTATATCTCTGTTACCTTTTCCGATTAAGATAGCAGAGCGCTTGGTTAGTCAGGAGCTCTCCGGCTTCCTGGAACGTAATCACAGGCTGGAGGAGAACCAGTTTGGTTTCCGTCCTGGGCATGGGACCGAAACTGCATTGGTTACGGTTTTGGATGATCTTCGGATGCGTGCGGATATGGGGAACTCTGCAACTTTGATATTGCTAGACCTATCCGCCGCATTCGATACGGTTAACCATGACATCCTCTTGAGACGGCTTAAGGAGGCGGGTGTCACAGACCTGGCTCTGAAGTGGCTCTGTTCTTATCTAGTGGACAGACGGCAGGCAGTATTTCTGCCTCCGTTTCAATCGGATTTTCTGTCTAACAGGCATGGTGTTCCTCAGGGCTCCTCAATCAGCCCGGTTCTGTTCAATGTATATATATGCAACCTCTGGTCAAAATTTTGAACACTAATAACATCAGGGCAGTTAACTACGCTGATGACACGCAACTGATTATCTCCTTGGAAGGGGTCAATACGGATTCTCTCCCTCCACTTTCCATAAATGTATGTTGGAAATGGCAGCCTGGATGACAAATAATGCCTTGCAATTCAACAGTGCTAAAACAGAGATTCTGCACTGCGCAGTGGGCAAAGTGCCTCAGGCCTTACCTTCTAATTTCTGGCCCCTTCCTTCGGATTCACCCCTGGTCCCTGCGAAGACTGTGCGTAATTTGGGGGTCTGTTTCAATGAGAAGTTGAGTCTGGAGTCGCATGTTAACAAAGTGGCATCTAATTGCCATAGGATTATGAGAGGCTTACGTAAAGTTCTCCCACTGCTTCCTGTCCACGTTAGAGGAACAGTGGTTCGCTGTACTATTCTTGCTCGCCTGGATTACTGCAATGCCCTGCTGCTTGAGTCTCCTGTCTACCTGATTCGGCGACTTCAACGCTTCCAGGCTGCAGCTGCAAACTTGCCCTTTTGAGACCGCGCAAAGCATCAAGCACCAGGGCACTATCAGAGTTACATTGGCTCCCTGTGCAACAGAGAATTTTGTTTAAATCTCTGTGCTTAGTTTTTAAAGCTCTTCATGGGCTTGGCCCTGGACCACTGCAACACTTATTTGACTGGTACGTTCCTACGCGCAATTTGCGATCCTCGACAGCTAGGTTGGCCAGGATTCCCAAGATGACGAGATCCACCTTGGGTGGCCGCGCTTTTAGTGTTGCGGCCGCACGTTTGTGGAATAGTCTTCCTTTACAGCTAAGACAGGTTCAGGAATTGACACTGTTTCGTAAACAGATTAAGACCTGGCTCTTTCCCAGAGCCTAATTTCTTGGGCCTTTCTGTTGCCAAGTCTCTCCACTGTGTCGTTAGCGCCAGGATGCCCGCAGGGTTGCAGTGCGCTTTATAAATGAAAATACAATAACCGCCCAGTTATTACATCAGTTACGAGGCTGACATCACGGTAGGTGAATTAGCTCCGTGTCCTTTTAGGACTGCCAGGTGACCAGGACACTACGCTGGCCCTCTTGGTATTTCTTTTAAGAAATCAGTGCACTCTGGGAATTGTAGTCTACAAGAGCAACTGAACTAAAGCACGTAAAATAATTATTTGTGTAGAAAAAAAAAAGTTGACGACCGGATGCCTCCGAGGCCACAGACAGGACCTGCCATCCCTGCACACCTCCACGGCCCTCGTGGCACAAAAATACGGTATTACCACCACTGCCGTGGGCCCCTTCGCACTCCATGGATGTTGGGGAGCTCTCGGGCGCTGGGTCTTCTAGTCTCCTTGCCCTTCTCTTTCCCTTGTCTCTCTGTTTTTCTCTCTCCCTTCCTTCTGCCTTGTGGTAAATATCAGTCGTGCTCCAGATCTGGCCTTCTAATTTTCCCGTTTCTCTTCCGGTCTGCATACGCCTTTCCCTGTGTCTGGCTGCTCCTCTGGTCTTTGACTGACGCCACTTGTGCCTGCTGGCCTATGTCTCTTTGTAAGGCACTCTCTGCCTGGCGCGTTTTCTGCCTCCCCCCCCAACTTCTACTGGTCTGTGTGACTGCTGTCAGCCTGCGTGCCTTCTGCTCATTATCTGCCTTTGTCTACCTTTTCCCGTATCTGCCTCTTTAGATGCCTCTCGAACACTCACTGCCCTAAAACCATCTCTCTCTATGTGCACTCACCCTTGTCCCTGACTGCTGCTTGACCCCGCCTCTGTCTTTGGTGGTCTCTGCCGGCTACTCCTTATGCCTCTTACCCTTTTTTGCTTCTATCCCTCTCTTTTGTGTTCTCCTCTTGCCCCACGTCCTTACTTCCTCTGTGCCCTCTCCCCTTCTTCACGCCTTTTCAGTGTCAGCCATGCTCCACTTCTGCCCTCTCCGTATGTTTTCCTGTCCGTCTTCTGGTCTGTCTTTTCCCTGTCCCTGGTGATCCTTTTCCCGGCCTGTCTTCTTGCCACTATTCTGTCTTTGCCTGGCTGTTGACTGTGCCTGCTATCTTTTGTCTCTTTGTACGACACACTCTGCCTGCTGCTTTACCTGTCCCCCGTCTCTGCCTGCCACTATCCATCTGTCTCCTTTCTTGTCACTGCCTCTCTCCATGCGCTCCTCTGCTCTTCCTGTCTATTGTGTCCCTTTCACGTCCACTTGTCTCCCTCCCTGCTTCTGTCGCTCTCCTATTGTCTCTTTTTATGGCTGTTGATTACCTGGCATGTATATCTCACTATCTTTCGCTCCTCGCGCTGTCGGCCCCATTCCTCTCTTTCGATCTCTGTCCTCCCCTCATCCCATCCCTGTCTTATTGTGTGCCTGTCGGTGATCTGATGGCTGTGTAGGAATGTGGAATCTGACTAAATGGTTGCCCCCACTATTTTTCCTGGTTTTTGATGGTTTTTGACTTAGTTTGGCTGGGAACCTGCTATTCAGGTCCCCAGCCTATCTGCCTTCTCTTATAAATTGATTCCATGTACTTTAGGTACACTCCAGATTGGATTCTGAGGTGCCCTTATAAGTCCCTAGTATATGGTATACTATGTACCCAGGGCATAGGTACCCCAGAGGCCTACCAGGGGCTGAAGCATGTATTATGCCACCCCTGGAAAGCCCTCCAAAATGACACCACAGCTCTGCTACTGCAGCCTGGGCAAGGTGGTGCATGCACCCCTTGCTGAGATATAGGTTCACTATACCTCACCTATCACTGCACATAGAAACCTATCAGTCGCCCCTATGGCAGGCCTTATCAATCCTGAAGGCAGGGTGCTTGGTTATATGTGAGAGGGTGCCCAGGCATGAGCTGAGCCCCTCTGCAGCCTTCGGAATCTCTTCTCCGGGGTTGTCAGTGGTGCAGCCTGACCATATACTCTTAAGTGCATGATAACCAAACAGTAAATGCTAACTTTGGACTGGCTGCACGGAAACATGTCGTCTTTGGTGTCAAACACCTTGGAATCATACCCCCACACCAGTAACTGGTGTGGGAGTATGATCCCAACCTTCTAGAGGGAGAGACATGACAGCACCGGTATAGCAGGTACCAACTTAAAAGAGCCCTGGCATCACAAAATGGATGCTGCAGCCACAGACACGGGTCTGGCCACCTGCTGCTGACCGAAACTCCGGCAGGGGAGGCCTGGACAATAGGTTTCCTGTCACAGGGAGGTGTAACCACCTCCCAGACAGGATGACGTGTATTGGAGCCGGGTGGGAGCACTCTCAGAGTGCTTTGAAGTCCTGCACTGGGGGCACATTTGGTGTCCCTGTGCATAGTCCAGCTCAAACCGGTTAAGGGGCTTCCAGCCCCTGCTCTGGTGTGAAAGTTGACAAGAAAATGGGTGTAGCCACCCCTCTTTCCAAACCCTCCCATAGGTGGGTCCCTAGAGCTAGTCCACCCTCTTCCTTAGACATAAGTAAGGAACCCCTGGCAACAGGACTTTAGATATCCCTGGACGGAACTCTGAAGCTGAATCCTGGAACTTCGATGCTCTACTCAAGACTAGAGGACTGAAGAAATCTCCCTTGGGGTCAAGGAGTGACTCCCCTGCTTGGCAGGCACCAATGAAGCATTTTGTCGGTCTGCATCTACGAAGCTCCCGCCGGACTCCAAAGTAATTGCAGCCCAGGAAGAGGATTTCCAAACTTCGCACAGGCCGATCCGAGTCCCCAGCAAAGCTGAGACCGGCAGCCCTCGTGAGTAACGTGGAACCGGAACTCCTGGTCACTGTGAACATTTGCAAGTGCATCAACTTTTCGACTTCTCTTGAAGTCGTGCTTGGGGTTACTTGTAGCCCCCACCTCGAGCACCATCTGCACCGAAGATTGTGGATCCGTGAGCCCGCTTCTTGCATTTCAGTTCGAGGCTCCTTCGCGATCCCTGGTCCGTCGACTGGTGGGTCCCTGAGAAGGCAACTTTGATTTTCCTTGGGTTTCTCTGGTTGCTCCAGACATGCCCTGACTCCCCACCGCGTGATGAGTCCCTCAGACTTTGCTGGTCTGCACCAAAGCATCTTTCTCCTTTCTGCATGGGTTGCTGTTGTCAAGGCAGGCTTGTTGTGTCCAATCCAGGCACCAACGCTGCAGCACTCGACATCCTTCGTGGGACAGCTCGAATCCAGCTCCAGGTCATCCTCAATGCCTCCTGGTCTTCGTGGCTGAAGATTCAAGCTTCACCTTCTTCACCTGAAATCACCCGACTTCGGTGGGCATTCGCCTATCGTGCTTCTGGTCACTGGCTAGTGACCCAGACTCTGTCTCCTCTGCTTTCAGGCTCTTCTAGACTTCGATCCAGGCTTGGATCTCTTCGGACACTTCGCAACTTCCCGGCAGCAGCACTTCTTCGCCAGCTCCCATTGAAAATGACGACGCGACCCCACACCATTTGACACCTATGCACCCGGCTTCCCTGGGTGAGGTAACTCGAGTACTCCGGTGCTCCCGTGGGTGTTGACCCTAGAACTTCCTAAGTCCAAGAGGGTTTGGCCCTAAGTCATTTCTAAGTGTCCCTAATCTCTAAAAACCTCACCGTGACTTTCCCCATAGAAGCTAACGTGAGCTCGCGGCTCTGTTCTCACACTGTACACGGCCCCCATGGGTCCCCTGTGTCACTACCTTGAGTGGTTCCTTGGGGCCCCAGCGATTCTACAGGCTCTAGGCCTTGTGTCTAGTTAAGTCGTGGTTCTTAGACCACTATTTTAGTATATGGTTTGGCTCGCCCCTAGGGCCTGACGTGCATTTGTGCTATTTTACTGTACTATTTCAAGTGTAACTTATGTGTTTGGACCTCTAGCCTCATAAAGAGACTAGTAGGGTGTGTATAGAAATAAATACATATATTTTATATATATACCTGGTGTGGTTGTCTTTCATTTAGCCATCCAAGAGATTATAGACTGGTAAAACAAGCTGCTTTACATTCCTTCAAGAAATCAGTGCACTCAAGAGGGCCAGCGTAGTGTCCTGGTCACCTGGCAGTCCTAAAAGGACACGGAGCTAATTCACCTACCGTGATGTCAGCCTCGTAAATGATGTAATAACTGGGCGGTAACGGACTGTGGCCAAGTGGCCCTAGAGATAACCTGAACCCCAGTTCTAGGTACCAGTTCAATTTAGGATAATTTAGATACTAGGTCCCTGAGGCGGAGAAGGTAACACGGGTGCCCGTGGAAGTCCTGTCCTTGTTGCGGTGAAACGGGCTCCTGCGGAGAGTCCAGATCCTTTTGGTCAGTTCCCTCAGAAAGTAACCCCATTCCCTTGGAAGTAATCCAGTAGTGCACCCCCTGTAGTGCCGTGTAATTATTACAGTCCCCGCGGCGGTAACCTAGCACCCGTACAGATAGTCCAGACATCATGGGTGTAAAATAGCGCCCGGGCCGATAGTTTAACCTCTTTAATGCACTCCACCTGAAAGTAATTCCGTGGCCTTCGAAGTAATCCCGTACCGGTAATCCACCCCCTGGGTGGTAATCTATCCCCGTGTGTTTAGTTCAGTTCCTGTGGCAGTAACCTAGTGCTCGTGCAGATAGTATGGACAGCATGGTGGTAAAATAGCACCCGGGCCGATAGTCGGACACCTTCGGTCCAGTCACTCTTGAAGTAACCAGGAGGCCTTCAAAGTTATCCTGGTCCGGTGGTCAGTCCCCGAGGCGGTAATCTAGTTCCCGTGTATATGGTGGAATTCTTCTTCGATCCATTCTTTGTCTTTAAAGACAGGTGAACGCTCTGTCGACAGAGTAGCTTGTTATAGAGCGCCGAGAGGCCTCGCTTGTTGCCGCTCAGCAATTCGGTCCCTTGAGCAACGCATGTTTTACCGCATTGGCAGTCAATCGGTGAATCTTAATGACCTCCCATCGGGGCTGAGGTTAAAAGCGCCGAGAAACGGGCGCTTGCGACTTGCTTTTAGGTAACTTGGACATGTTTGACATCGAGGCGCTGTAATGGCAGATTGAAACTAACAATCACATTTGCGCGCTTCGTCGCTGCATAGAAGAGTGAATCGCTATATAAATGCTACAGTATGAAAGAAGTACCTGCCACTGAAAAAAGATACTACAGTACTTCGGCCGTTAAACAATTGCATAGTTTGTAGACTGTGGTAAATAAAAATACCGGACTGAATTTCATACGGAATCTTAAAATAAAGTAAATAGCTCAAAATAACAAGAGGCAGAATCCGTGGTATAAGAGGTTTTCTAATGGGCTTTATTCCATTCAAAATGGCCGACTCGAGTCGCGGCCTTCAGGTTCCGTCACCACGAGGGTTCAGGAAGTGAAGTACAATAATTCATTAACAGACATGTATTTTTATAATAAGTGCATTACAATGAAACGAATGTAGAAGGCGTAACATTTGATAAGAAAAGTGACAAAACAGTGACATAATCGAAACTAGGCGTAATAAGGAATAAAAGAAACATGATTGGTTAGAATTATCAGACATAGGTGGATCTATAAGATAATACTTGGCATAGATGCGCGCGCGGCAGCATGACGTGTAATTGACGTGCAACTAGGGGGTGAAGGGGACTTGACATTTAGCTCTACATGTGGAGACGAGAAGTCTGGGGTCAAGTCAACCTAATCCCAAATCATATCTAACATCCTATGTTTAAAGAACTATGTTATCCACAAGGAAGAACTCTCGGACAGAATCTATTCTATACTGACTGTGTGCGTGTACAAGCGTCTAAGTGTCTATATGAGATGCGAGGGATAGAAAACTTTCCATGGCAACAGGGCTATGAATCACTTGCAGGAGGACGGAAAGGCTGAGTCCTTTGCTTGTGAGCTAAAGGAAATGTTTACCTAAATCACTGGACAGGAATGCATCGGCTGAAGAGTAAAATAGATAATTCGAAGGTGAAATACAACTTCTTGGCAGACAGGCGAAAACTGGCCGAGGCAGTCACCGTTAGCTGCACAGGGAGTAGGACAAAGTTCATGGATACAGATGCGAGCTCAAGCTGAAGCTGTCAAAGACAGAGAGCAGGGAAAGGCTTTGAGGACAGAATCGGGCCTACTTGCCTGAACTGTAAAAATGGAGTAACTTAGCCATATAAAGTCGGTGGCTTTTCATACTTAGGAATCGAATATCCAACCCTGTGATGGCGGATCTGACAGAGAACATGTCAACGGTAGACACACATATGTTTGCGTCTTAGAAACTGGAACTGGAGGGAACATACATGTACTTGTAACATGCATATAGAACCGTTGGGGTCCAAGATAGGGGACATAACTGATCAGGAAAATCCACATTTCCACATTCCCTCCTTGTCCCCTTCTTGCCCTTCACGAGACATCAATCTTCATCATTCCATTGATTTGCTCATGGAGCATCATTTCTTCTTCCTTCTTCTTCCGGTATTTTGAACGAAAACCTTGATGTGGAATACACGATGTGGCACACAGACCACAAATCGCTGGTCCACATTGTAGGCATAAACAACAACTGAAGAGCATAAGAAGGCCAATACCTAGGAAGGATAGAACTCTCCATCCCCAGGCTGATATCACACTCCAAAACCACCCGGACCACGTCCAAGTGCCTGGATTCTCGTGTATCTGGCTTACAATCTTATGAAGGCGTGTTATAGCTTTATATACAGATGGCGAATTTTCTGGTATGAATATGCAGCAGCTGGATCCGATGACCCTGCAAGCTCCGCCCCTATCGGCCAGGATGACGTCAAGGACAAGACGATTCTGGAGAACAACAATTCTCATCACTGATTGTTCCTCTGTCAGATTGCCTAGGGCGGCTATAGTCTCGTTTACTACAGCTTCAAGAGTCTTGGTGAGTCTGCGTATCAGCTTACTATTTGATATTGTACCTATATAGGGAAAGATACCTTTATTGAAATCTACATACTTGTCCCATGCTGTTTCAGTATAATCGACAACTGGGAGATCTCTTTGCTCTCTATTGTGTACTAAATGAACATTTCGATAATAATCAGGGGGAGCTAGGAAAACAGGTGGCAAAAGGAATGCTATGTAACAGGTACCATCCCAATCTAGAGGCAGACGCATATATGCCGTCTGACCACATATAAAGTAAGAATGGCGAGAAGCTCTAAATGAAGATTTACCTTGATCACTATATTCTACTGTAGTAACGCATTGGCTATGGCCCATGTGTATGGAACCAACTTTTCTTACACATAATTCACCCTTAACTGGAAATACTGACATAGTGGGCAGAATTAGTTCAACTTCGGATTTGACATTCAAAATCATAAGATTAGGCGTAAAATTACCTAATTTATACACTTCATTTTCTAAATCAGTTCCTGTTCTACTGGGGTGACCCTCCTTATTAGGGTGACAGACTTTGAATAAAACTAGATTCAGATTTCCCCATATCCAATGTTGTTGATAAACTGCTGTGTCTGGGTCTATGGAATTTAATAAACTAAACCATGCTCCACAGGAGCCATTGTGTGTGAACGGATGTGGAAAGAAAGGCAGAACTCCTTTGTTATTCTGATAGGGAGGGAGTCGGCCACACACCCAACAATTGGTGGCATTACTAGTCTGATGGGAATGATGTAACATACTAATGAATGTGTTATTACGCAGCGCAAGTCTATAGGACAACTCATGTGGCGGTAGGTCACTAAAAGAGTGTTCATCAGTTATATTGAAAACACGTTTAGAATCAGGATAATACATATGCAACAATATACTTGCAGTAACTATTAAAAAACTCAAGAAAAACTAGGTCACTAAAAGAGTGTTCATCAGTTATATTGAAAACACGTTTAGAATCAGGATAATACATATGCAACAATATACTTGCAGTAACTATTAAAAAACTCAAGAAAAACAAAATTAATAAAGTCACAATACAGTGGCTACGCAGTGATTTACAATACGCCTGTCGTTTCAACATTTCTCGGGTATTTTCTCTACTCAGGTCCAAGGGATACATGTCGGAGACAATTCAACCGCTTCACCTTGGAGAGGACTTAAACAATCAAATTGCTCGACTGTTTGGGCCTAAGCTTTAATTTATAGCACTGAGAGTCATTCTTTTCAACAAAAGGAAGTTTTGAATCAGTCTGTGAGGGAGTGCAGGGCACAGTGTCTATATCTGAAGGTAGTCCATGAAATTTTTTTGACGTGACTTGAATGAATCCACCCTTTACGTCCCTCGATCTTCACGGCTGTTCTTGTGGTCAACAGGACCAACTTCGGTGCTTTCCACCTGGGCTCCAATTGACTTTTCCTGTCGAAATTTCTCACAAAGACAAGATTACCCGGAACAATGTCATGGGGTTTCGCCTCAGTGTTGTCGGGAAAGGCTGCAGCTACCTGTGAACGAGAAGATTGTAGTGCAGACATCAAGGAAGCCAAGTAATCTGTCAGCATGTTACAGTCAATGTCAGTTATTTTGCGTGGTATAGGCGTCCCCCACATATTCGGTGGTCTACCAAAGATCACCTCATACGGGGATAGCCCTGTTCTAGAGTGTGCTACCATTCTCATATAAAAGAGTGCAACTGGTAATGCTACTATCCAGTCGACACCTTTCTCTCTACATATTTTGGACAGTCTGATTTTCAGTGTCTGGTTATGTCTTTCTACGAGACCTGCTGCCTCGGGGTGTCGGACACAGTGGAATTTCCACTGATATCCCAACAAGAGTGAGACATGTTTCATTAATTCGGATGAGAAAGGCTGACCGTTATCTGAATATACAACACGTGGTAAACCGTACCGTGGGAAGAATTCTCGAACTAGCTGCTTGGCAGTAGTCGGGGCAGTGTAATCTGATACGGGATACGCCTCTGTCCAACGGGAGAGAGCGCAGACAACTACGAGGACATATTTGAATCCTCGACAACGTTCCATCTGAATATAATCCATCTGGAGGACTTCAAAAGGATGGTCAGGAGGCTGAAATCCACCCTGCTCTACGGGAACACTCTTTCCTGGATTAAACTGACAACATATCATACAGGTACGAACTTTTTGTTTAGCTGCTGCTCGTAAATGTTTATTGAACCAAATGTGCTGAATGCTGTCTAGCATAGCCTTCTCTCCTAAATGTGCTGGACTGTGAACTGTAGCTATAATGGCTTGAACCATGGAATCAGGGAGAAACCATACAGATTTCTCCTTTGTCATCCACCCTTGATCTGTCTGGATCCCTCCTAGTTCAGTCCACTTCTTTATTTCTTCTGCTGTGGCATGTGTCTGTATGTCAATTACGTCAAGTGCGGGATCCTTAATTGTCATACACTGTGTTGGTGTCTGAACTATTGGCTTTGTCATGTCTAATGTGCGATTCTGAGCAGTCTGTTTAGCTGTTCTGTCAGCTAAATCATTGCCTTGAGAAATGGTATCAGTAACCTTCGTGTGTGCTTTACATTTCATAATCGATATAGCAGTGGGTAGATGTATTGCGTCTAACAAAGCATGAATGAGGGGTCCGTGCTGAATGTGGGCACCATGGGACGTTAAATAACCTCTCTCTCGCCACAGCACGCCGAAGTCGTGTACAACTCCGAATGCATAACGTGAGTCAGTGTATACATTAACTTTCTTATTTGTGGCTTGAATACAGGCTTGCGTTAGAGCAATGAGTTCTGCTGCTTGGGCTGACAAAGTATCTATACAATTTGTTTCAATAACTTCAGTGTCTGTTGTGACTGCATACGCGGCCACTAAATCTCCTGTACTTGCTCTCATGCATGATCCGTCTACATACAACGTCAGGTCTGGATCTAACAATGGAACGTCTGTCAAGTCTTGTCTAGGTTTCGTCTTTATTTCAATGATTTCAACACAATCATGAGCTAGTGGGTCTGTTCCAATTACAGGTAATAGTGTAGCAGGATTCAATGTATTACACCGTCGGATCTCTATGTGTGGTTGAAACAATGTCAGTTCATAACCGGTAAGTCTTGCTATGGTCAAGTGTTGTGTTTGTGTTCGGTTCACAAGAACCTCTACTGCATGTGGTACTTGAACTGTCAATGGGTGTCCTAATACTATGGCATCGCTTTGTCTGATTGCTAAAGCTGTCGCTGCCACTGATTTCAGGCATGCAGGCAAAGCCTGAGCTACGGGATCTAATGTACTGGAAAAATAAGCACATGGCTTGCGTGATCCTGCTTGATCCTGAGTGAGTACTGACAAGGCAGTACCTTCGCGTTCTGTAACAAAGAGTGTAAAATGTTTGCTATAACATGGTGTTGCTAAAACAGGTGCTTGACATAAAGCTTCCTTTAGGCTTTCAAAAGCTTGTGTATGTTCCTGAGTCCAAGGGAGAACAGTCGATGTGGCTGCCTCCTGTGTGGTTAACTGAATAAGTGGTTTTGCTAGAAATGCGTACTGAGGGATCCACTGCCTACAATATGAAGTGAGGCCTATGAAAGCTCGCACCTCCTTTTGTGTCTGGGGTATTGACATGTTAGCAATTAACTGAATGCGATCTGGTGTAAGCTGCCTTCCCTCCTTGGACAGCGAGTGACCAAGATAAATAACTCGCTGAACACAGAATTGCAGCTTAGAAGGGGACACCTTGTGCCCCTTGTCGGCTAGGAAATGTAAAACTGTCAGAGAAGCTTTTTCACATTCTGACTCGCTTCTTGCGGTGATCAGCAGATCATCGACATATTGAAGCAGTGCAGTATTGACTGGCATGTGGATACTGTCAAGTTCTCTTTTCAGTGCTTGGCTGTAGATGCTGGGGCTTTCTGTAAATCCTTGGGGAGCGCGTGAGAATTTAAAACTGCGCCCATTTAAACTGAATCCGAACAAGTATTGGCTTTCCGGATCTATTGGGACGCTGAAAAAGGCATTCTTGAGATCGATTACAGTAAAGAATGTTGCTTCGGAATCAATTGCTGTCAACAATGATGATATATCAGGGACCACAGGGAATTGTGGTACAATACACTTGTTTAGTTCACGCAAATCAATAACCAATCGGTATACTGGCGGAGCAGTAGGATCAGTTCGTTTAAGAATCGGAATTATCGGTGAATTACATACATTGGAGTCTGTTTCTACAACTACTCCCTGGGCAATTAGCTCATCAATGATTTTCAACAAAGCCACTACAGCATCATGCGGTAACTTGTATTGTCGCATTCGTGGTAGTACCACTCCTGCTTTCAATGTAACTCGATAGGGTGTAATGTTCATGCAGCCAACATCCGTAGGGCCTTGTGCCCATAGATGTACTGGTAAAGTCTGTAGTCGGGGATCCATGTCTCTAGACACATAGTGACCTTTAAAATCACGTAAAAACAACCTTACTCCTTCCGGAGAACAACATATTATGGCTCCTAGTGCTTTCAGAGTCTTAATTCCTAACAGATTTTCTGGGCATGATTTAGTAAGCAATAAATCTGTAGTTCGTGTCAAAGGTCCTAACGTAAGTGGTAGAGGCTGTGATACTTCATTAACAATAGGTTTTCCTGAAAAACCAAGGGAAACATTTTGAGAGCCTGAGAGGGGTGCCCCTGGAACTTCACTACGTTTTATGGTTGTTCGACTTGCCCCTGTATCGAGTAAGAATTTTCTATCTTGACCTAATAATTCACTATGTACATAAGGTCCTTCTTGATCTACAGGAATCTCGATAAGCGGTAAGTCGACTTCCCTCTCTAGGCTGGTTCATGCGTAGCGCTGATACTCAGGGTATTCATACTGTGCAGTCTGATACATTTGTCGTGTTGTGGTTTGTGTGGCAGTAGCAGGCAACGGTGGTGCAGCTGGCACAAACTGTATGGGTTGCTGTGAGGCTGGCATAGACTGTTGCTGAACTGGCATGGACTGTCCATGCTGCATAGCTCCTTGTTCATTCTGATCTTGTCTAACTAATCGTGGTCTCTCTTTTGCAATACCTGTAGCTATATTACGTTTCAGGACTTGACAATCCTGTACATAATGGCCTAGTTGTTTACAGTAATTGCAGGTTCCTTTTACAGGAACTGCAGAATCACCAGAATGTGTCACACCCTTTTTGTGACCATCTGCTGGTACTGTCTGAGAAACTAGCATTTTCATTTTTGTATCCTTCATGCGTCTATGCTCGTGTTCTTGTTCATCCCTAATTCTATTGTGATGATACTGTAACATTTGTAGCATTTGCGACGGAGTGTTACTTTGCCAGGTACTCTCGAATTTCAATATTCTATTCTTCACTGGAGGCAATGCATTTTCCACCAATTTTGTCACAAATAAATGTGGATATGAGTCACTACTTGCTTTTATACCACTATTTATACCAAAACATTTTTCAAATCGAGCATAATAATCGCTTGTGTCTTCATCTTGCTTTTGTTTGCAGGCTGTGATTGCACCCCAATCTTCCTTTTTTGTAGTTAATAAACGTGGCAGTACCTGTACTAGTAAACCTGGTAACAGTTTAACTTTATCCCCGAGCCCTGAACCTGCAGCTCGGCTCCTTTCTTCCTCTGCTAATGCTGTCCAGTCTATCTTTTGGTCTCCCACTTCCCACTCTTTTTCTTTCAGTTTTTCATATATGCCAGCAGGCAAAAGCACCTTTAATATCGTCATAATATCAGGAAAGGTGTACTCTCCCATCAGTAACATGTCTTTAATTTCTCGGTGGAAACCCGCTGGGTCTTTGTCATGACTAGGTACTACTTTCTTCATTTCTAATAATTCCATTTTTGATATGGGTGTGTAAACAAATACACGGTGAAACTCATTGTCTTCGCCTTTTATTGGGTGCACTTCTCGTAAAGGATTTTGTCTATCCATATAGTACGGCGTTCTTTCTCTGTGGGGCAGCGAGAGAGAATCCGGACTTACAAAAAGGACGTACTGCTTACGTGACACTAATATCTCTTTAATTAGCTTATTACTAGAACCTCTCCATCTGTTTGTGAGTAGTTCCGTTAATATATCAGGTAAAGGACCAGGGTCAGCATGTTGGCTCTTATATAATATGAGGAGTTGCTGAATCATATAGATTCCAGCTAAACGTTGTTCATCTGTACTGAGATTAAAAAACGTGTGTGCTACGGTCTCATCACCGTATTTTTCAGGACTGTCAATCCAGTGAACGGCTGATCTGGCTAATTCTTGCTCATCCATGGAATCGAGGAGGTGGTAACCCCTTCGTTCTCGTAGTATCTTGTCTGCGGCTTGAAACGAATGTTCAGGAGACTTCAGATTTATTACAGGCGTCGGATACGTTCTGCTATTATTTGGACATACAGGGTGTATGGGATCAGAAAAACATCTAGTATTTTCACAGGATCTTCCTCTGCCTACATAGGCTATGGTCTCTGACTGTCTTGCGGAATTCCCTGATTCGGACACTTCGTCTGGCTCAAACTCGTCTGTTCCCAATCTTTCTTCATGAATACGCTCTATTTCTTTACGTATTTTTCGGCACATGGCTATTATACAATTTTGCTTATCGTGTCTCCCTTCTGATATATTCTGACTCCATCTTGTAAGAATAAGCATTGCATTCGGGTCTACCCCCGGACGGTCTTGATTTCTGATTACACAGTTTATGAGGAAACGTAACAGTTCCCCCTGTATCTCTACTTTCTGGAATTCCATAGCTCTGTTAATACATCCTGGATCTCGTCCTGTTTGAACAAAATGATATATGTTATCTAGATGCGTAGTCATCCCTGGTAACCTTGCTAAATATTCTGCGGCTCGCCTGATACGTAATGATGCCAGGACCATTTCGTCCTCTTTACCAACCACTGGGTCATATCTACAATTTACAAGGAGTTCTTTAAGCGTACGTTCACTTACGAATTTAGGTGTACGTGAATGCGCTGACTCTTGAAAGACAAGTTTATTTATTCTAGGTGGTGTAAAAGTACTGCTAGCACCTCCCGTGGCCCTATCTGGGGCGTCGGGTGTGAATGGGTTCGTTGAACGTGACACAGCAACTATGGGTGTCGATACCTCTGTAGAGTCGACTGCGGAGACAGATGCGGAAACAGATGTGCTTGCCGAAGCTTGTATCGGGACTTGCTGTTGCACGGGGACAGATACCTGATCCTGACGTTGGACCCCTCCGCCAGACGGTCTATGTGGTGTGGCGTTAGCATACTCGGGAGCTGCATCGTCTAGATATGAGGAAAGAAAAACATCTTCTGCGGTTCTGGGATGCCCCTTTGGATGTACCTTAATTGGAAATAATGGGGGTGGCAAGTCTTTTGGTATCTCTGGAGCAGCCTTAGGTAGTCCTTCGGCTAGAAGGGGATACATACCATTCATAAGAGCATTTCTTTGTCTATTCACTTGTTCTGATTTCACTCGGATACCTTCCTCAATTAATAGATTTTCTTGAACTTTATTTGAACTTTCTTTACTCCTCTCTTCTTGTCTACGTGCTTTTTCTGTTCGTCTATGAGATTCTTTACGCCATAACTCAACAGCGTCTTTCTGTGACTGTCTGACCTTTCTTTTCCATAACTCTTCCTCCACTTTCATGATGCACTCTGCATCCCAGGTTCCCGCTATGGGCCACCTTTGACTTTCCGGTAATCCTTTGGTATAATCTACCCATAGATCAAGAAACAATATGGCATCTAAGCCATGTTTATGGTACATGAAATGCCCTGGAGTATCCCTAGGAGGAATAGGAACTGCTTCTTCAAGCACCCCTTTTCTGGTAGTAATCTGTCTTAACTTCGAGAAGAGCGGCATATTTACAACTGATCTGATACTTACTCTTGAACTTGCTTAATACGAGAAACACAATAATGAACAGTGAACAATGAACAGTCATTCATACCACAATATGCAAGACATTTCTGAATACTTTAAACTTTAAACATTAAACATTATAACAATGGTCGACAATGATGACAGTCTGCCTAACTAATCACCACGCTGAATTCTTGACAATAACTGAATACTTCGGAATACTTGATATACTGCTAAACAGTACATATACACTGCTAAACAGTGCAGACCGGATTTGTGTACCCAAATCCGTCTTGACCGGCACAACCTATGTGCGCGTCAACACGCCTCCCCGGCGATGGTACTCACCGAGTAGCTCCTTGAAACGGAAGGCCTCAGAGAATGGACAGGACTCGATAACTGCGGACATCGGACCCTCTGGACGTCGGGATTTCGGAAAACCTGGTGGGCCTCTGTATACCTCGGATCTTGCTCTCTCAGCTAGGCTCTGGTCGGGATACTTCGCACTTCTCACCGCCTCGTCTGGGTTGATCGCAGCCTCAGTCGCCCCCGCTTGACCGGAGGGAGCTTACAGGAAATCCTGCTGGTACGCGTTTTATGGTCCGTCCAGCTGTGGCAGGAGACCGGGCCTGCAACGCACCGCCGGCGCGTGAGATGAGAAAGTGTCCCTGTTCGGGCGCCATTATGTGGTAAATAAAAATACCGGACTGAATTTCATACGGAATCTTAAAATAAAGTAAATAGCTCAAAATAACAAGAGGCAGAATCCGTGGTATAAGAGGTTTTCTAATGGGCTTTATTCCATTCAAAATGGCCGACTCGAGTCGCGGCCTTCAGGTTCCGTCACCACGAGGGTTCAGGAAGTGAAGTACAATAATTCATTAACAGACATGTATTTTTATAATAAGTGCATTACAATGAAACGAATGTAGAAGGCGTAACATTTGATAAGAAAAGTGACAAAACAGTGACATAATCGAAACTAGGCGTAATAAGGAATAAAAGAAACATGATTGGTTAGAATTATCAGACATAGGTGGATCTATAAGATAATACTTGGCATAGATGCGCGCGCGGCAGCATGACGTGTAATTGACGTGCAACTAGGGGGTGAAGGGGACTTGACATTTAGCTCTACATGTGGAGACGAGAAGTCTGGGGTCAAGTCAACCTAATCCCAAATCATATCTAACATCCTATGTTAGATGAACTATGTTATCCACAAGGAAGAACTCTCGGACAGAATCTATTCTATACTGACTGTGTGCGTGTACAAGCGTCTAAGTGTCTATATGAGATGCGAGGGATAGAAAACTTTCCATGGCAACAGGGCTATGAATCACTTGCAGGAGGACGGAAAGGCTGAGTCCTTTGCTTGTGAGCTAAAGGAAATGTTTACCTAAATCACTGGACAGGAATGCATCGGCTGAAGAGTAAAATAGATAATTCGAAGGTGAAATACAACTTCTTGGCAGACAGGCGAAAACTGGCCGAGGCAGTCACCGTTAGCTGCACAGGGAGTAGGACAAAGTTCATGGATACAGATGCGAGCTCAAGCTGAAGCTGTCAAAGACAGAGAGCAGGGAAAGGCTTTGAGGACAGAATCGGGCCTACTTGCCTGAACTGTAAAAATGGAGTAACTTAGCCATATAAAGTCGGTGGCTTTTCATACTTAGGAATCGAATATCCAACCCTGTGATGGCGGATCTGACAGAGAACATGTCAACGGTAGACACACATATGTTTGCGTCTTAGAAACTGGAACTGGAGGGAACATACATGTACTTGTAACATGCATATAGAACCGTTGGGGTCCAAGATAGGGGACATAACTGATCAGGAAAATCCACATTTCCACAAGACTGTGAGAGATGTTGGGGAGGGTTTTCTGTCCCATATCAGTGAACTCTCTATAGCTCCTTATTTTACCCTACTTTCATTCAGATTTACATTGACTGGAGCAAATCAAACATTGAGTGTAACGATGAAAGAGTGTCTGTCCCGTGGCTAAATAAAACTGTGTATTAACTATCTCCTTTATTGAAGTGCCCAGAGGACGCGTGGTGGGCACTGTAGATATGCGAACAATCTCAGGTGTTGCAAGCTGCTCATTCATCCTATGTACTCCGATAAACGCCCCCTCCTGTCTCGGTATCTTTGTGTTGCGAAACTGGTGTGAGCTGTCCATATTGATTTCCACACAGTGAGTGTTTCTCCCACATATTACCAGGGGTGTTCTCCAGGCCCCTTTCAGCCCCAGTGATCTCTCCCTAGGGGGCCAGGTTGCTCGTAAATAGAAGCCCCTGAGGTGTGTGAATCATTGCAGCCCAGAGTACGAAGAGAATGTGCCCTGTCTGTGTGGCAGGGACTAGCCCTGTGTGCACCCCCCACATGCACAGAAACCTGACTCTGTGTCCCGGCCGTGCGCTGATTCCAACAATTACTCGCCCGGCTGCACAAGCCCTTATCTGAGGCAGCATTGCATAAACTGAGTGTGACAATGAGGGTGTTTCTGCATTTTGCAAGAGGCATCTCCTAGAGAGGGCGCATTTCCAACAAGCATTTGCAATAAAATCGGTCCGATTTCATTGCAAATGCTTAAGTTTAAAACTGAGTGCGGCGCCGCTTAACGGACACCGCGCTCGGTTTCTTTATATATTTCTTCAGTTTAACACTGAGGGCGGTGTCCATGAAGCAGGCACTGCGCTCAGTGCTAAAGTTAAGAAATATATAAATAAACTGAGCGCGGTGTCCGTGAAGCGGTGCCGCGCTCAGTTTCAAAGTTAAAAAAACACACAAACACAAACAGAGAGTGGTGTCCCTGAAGTGGACGCCACGAAAATGTTGCAGAGCCAAAAAAAACAAGCTCTCGGCATTACGCAAAGGCAGACGCTTGTTTATAATTGCATCACGCTTTCCCTTTAATTGAAAGCGCGATGCAAAAATAAACACACGGCTGCCTTTGCCAAAGCCGAATGAGAACAAAAAAGCGCGTAGCGGGTAATTAGGAGACCCTGTCTCTCACTGCCAGTAAAAGATGCAATCCCCATGGGCGGGGCCAAAAGCGGACAGGGTGGTAACCAGGAGGAACTAAAAAGCCTCCTGGACAATCACAACACCCGGTTTTGCATAATTGGTGATACAAAATGACGCGCACCAATGCAAAACAAGGGTGGAGCTGAAAGCGAGCTTCTGGTATCGTATCGATTCCAAGAAGCCCTCACTTGGCGAGGGCAGCGCATGCACGCTGCTAACGCCAGGCAAGACCTAAAAATGCACTCTAAAATAAACACTGCGCTTGGGGAAACCACTTCTGACATTTGATTTCGGTCTTCGCATGAACAGCAAATGCAAAGAGATAATAATTATGGCCCTGTTTCCACAAAAGCCAAGAGGAGTGAAAACACCGTGCGCTCCCTTGTGTGAACTGCCCTTAGACAAGTAAAAAACAAGTTTCTTTAGCAGTTGCTGTAATGGGAGGTTACAACAGACCAAAAGGAGGGACTATTAAGCGTATTCACCAAACAAAAGCAGGTATTTTCGAAGGACAGTATAAGGAGCAAATTAAAAAGATAGGCGGTGCTTCAAGCCTATATCTAGGTACACCATGTCTCGAAGAGACAGAGCATGAGCTGCCTAGGCGAGACCTAGCATGTCTTGTAGAAACAGCGCTTGTGCTGCCTAGGCGAGACTTAAAAAATGAAGTTGCTTTATCAAAAAGCAAACACAGACATGGTGGTGTGCTGTCCCCAGCAGCCCACCTTCTCTGTGTTATTGCCCATTCCAAATTGGCCACAAATTGTGACCTGTCTTATGAATATTGATGAGGCAGGTCCCTTGCGTCCCATTTGAGAATCGCTAATGTATCTGACACACATTAATACAGTTCATTTTGAGAGTCTCTAATTGCCAGTCTCAAAAAATAACAATTAGAGACGCGCAAAATGAAATGATTGACATCTGGCCCATAGTTTAGAAATGCTTGTCTAAGAATGATTCATTAGTTGACCGGGATAGCGGGAGGCCATTCGTGTGGGTTTGAAGCAGCTGCAGATAGTGACGTGACTTTGACTGTACTTATAATCTCTCTACTGGAGCGGTCATAGCGCTTTGAGGGCAAACAATAGATAAATGATTAGTACAAGACCTGGGGCCAGATTAGATAAACTCACAACCAACTCATGTAACACGGTCTTCATTGCCTCTTTATGAGTCGCAAAATAAGTCCAACATTTATTGCATAGTGATTCGTTTGAGAAGAGGGTTTCAGTGAAGTATCAAGCATGAAAAGTGAACTGAGGAAGTGTGCTTCAGCTGCCGCTTTATCTCGCTGACGACAGCAGAGCCTGTTGGCCTATCAGGCTCTATCAGCCCACATTCAGCACATTGAATTCCCTTGTTCTGGTTCTCACCAGGTCCCCTCTGCAGCAGTTGCAGTCCCAGGCTGCATCATGAAGCGACAACATGCTTTTATCTAGCATTCGACGAAGAATCTGTATCCACAACAACTGGCAGTCTCCGGTATACACATACACCATTTCAACATCATTTAGATACGAATGTTTGTGAACGAAAGGTAAGGGAGGAAGGGGGTGCAGGACACATTCCAAGGCACAAAATGATTTTTCCCTTCGTATTTTAGTTTTGAATCTAAGGACTGTTGAAAAGTGATTGGTCAAAAATATTTCACTTGATGACTTGGAATTTATATGAACTATAATATATTTTTAACCCTCTAACATCCTTTTAAGGTACAGATAGGTTTTATAGAGAAGAACATTACTTCTGTCCCATACCAAAAATGTATTTACACACTTAAATTGTGTGGTCTTGGCTAAAAGACATTAACATTGACAAAGCGAATAGCTCTTGCATCAGTGAGACTTATTGGCTTTGCCAGTGCTTGTTTGTTCTTGTTTGCAGACAGCTTTAGTTGTCTCTTGCCACAACTATTGTTTCCAATACATAACAAATAGGACTGGGCGTTGGGTCGGCCCTTTGCTCATAAATGAATGCCTTTAGGCCCTATCTCAGTTATCTGCTTTTGTTTCAGTAGTTTTCCTCCCTATTCCTTTCAATATACTGCCCTAGGCCATTTCGGGTTCAGTGTTTTGGTTGGACAAACTGTATCCTTCCACTACTGATGTCTCTGCACTATTTTTACTTTTGCATGTTTTTCTACCATTTGACTTTTGGACTCCTGGGAGAGCATGGACCTTCCTTTTCCCCTATGTGTCTGCACCTCATAGCCTCTCCCACTCCTGCCTCTTTCCTCTGTTATCGGTTCCTCGTTACTCCCTGATCACTCTCCAAGTGTTGCTTCTCCTTCTTTCCCTCAACTTGTCCTCCATCGTGGATCACTGACCCTTGCTTTCTCCAGTTCATCAGTGCACATGCTCGCTCCTGTTTCATCACAGTCTCACGTCAACATCAACGTGACAGTGCACAGTCGCCAATTTGTCAGCGCTTCCTGGCCATGTGCTTCTCCCGCCATGCTCGCACTCAAAAGAACCGGGGTTGCAAAAGCCCTGCCCTTTCTGCAGGAGCCCTGCTTGTGCTTGCCTCTGGCAGTTCTCCTGCTGCCCAGTGCTCAAGCATGGCTCATAAAAACATCAAGGTTCCAGTATTTCTTGGCCATTGGCTGCTGGCCCCATGCACACAAACCCTGAACTCAAAAGCAGATAAATTTGAGAGAAAAGCAGGCGTTGCTGGTCATTGCATAGTAAACCAGCATGACGCTTGCTCCAGGGGTGTGGAATTTATTAAAATATCTACTTGTCCATGGGGCAGGTTGCTTCATAGATCTGCTTGTCCTGTAACAAAATCCACTTGTCCCTCTTGTGCCATGCAATGCGGCCAAAAATTACAGCAGCAATCTCATTATATAAGAGTTCTGATATAGCTTTCTGATCATGCCAGGGCTAGTATCATACTAGGGTTTGAATACTAGCAATTCCCTTATGTTGCCATGTTTCTGCAGGTCTACATACTGAGGCTGAAGGTAGCAGTAAGCAATAATTCCAGGGTTGGAAGACCCTTTTGAGTCTGTGCAAACCTACTAACTTGCATGTTTTAAGGGTTTTTACCAACTCTTTTCTAATCTTTTCCCATAATGAGAAAGATTGGAAATTTACTCCTGACTGTGACAGACGTAAAACTTCTTCCAGGGTTAGGAACAAAGTGGTTGGAGAAAAAGTGAACTTGGAAACATTCAGATTTTCACATGAGCAAATCTACACATGCATATTTGCTCATGCTAAAATGCAGTTCACAAATATTTTTTAGGAGTACTATTTCTTGGCCTACTTCTGTAAATTCTTGTGAATTAACGGAAACCGTTTATATGCACTTAATGCAAGGATATATACCTTGGATGCAGTTTTGAGACTTTCTTTAATAATTGGACCTCTAATTAGCCCTGGCGTTACCCATGACCTTTTGTGTTTATTAAAATTCTGTCTGTCTCTCTCTCTCTCTCAATCAGCTGGCTTCACTGTGAGTGACAGTATTCTGCTCTTTCACAAGGAGCATATTGGCGCACAAAGTAGTTTTGTGTTTAGTGTCTGAAACTGCTGTGGCAATGTTTACCTTTTGAGACCAAAAACAATTTTAGCTTTTGCCAATGTTTGTTTGAATGGTGAGGGCCCATCAGCTCCCAAACCGATAAGGTTTTACAAAAACCATGCCTAAACAAGACACGCATTGAGAAAACCAAAAGGCTAACCTCCAATTTCAGACCTACTGGCTTTGCCAATGCTTGTTTATTTTTGTTTTCCATAATTGTATTTAAACTGGTTACACTGATTTTCCATCATGAATACTTTTGGGGAAATACTAGCATACATCAACATGTTACTAAATGATGCTACAAAGATATGGTACCTAAAATCTTACAGTAGTTTAGAGAAATGTTTTTTTCCTACTTTCATTTTTTTGTGAACATTTTATTTTGAAACCAAAGAATCGTCAGTCTTGCTTTCAAGCTTCTGCAAAAATTTGCATATAATCAGAAAGCATTCTGGGATAATTATACATAGCCTTAAATTACTAAACTTTGAAAACGTGTGTACAAATTTATACTTTTACCACCATCAGTAGTGCAGTCCGAGTTTACAACATTTACTTTGAGTGCTCATTCTAATAATGAAAGCTTTGCATTAATGAATCATAAATACAAGTTTGAATAGCATAAACACATGGACACACATTGCATTAACTGTAGACAATGCTCTTCCCTGGTCCAAAATGTGGTACTGCAAACGGGCAGCTAAAGGGTTTGTGCTGCAGGGGGCTGGGTCTACTTGCCCCAAGGACGAAATATCATATCCCTGTTGCTCATTTAGTGTACACTATCTCAGCGGCCCTGGCCCCTGGCTCCCCTCCTGTGGCATAACAAAACTTGAGGGGGCCCCCCTGCCAAGCACATGGAGGGCCCCCCCCCCAGCAGCCCGGTCCACCACCTACCACTTTGCCCCATCGACAAAAATGAGCAGTCACCTAAAGCCATATTTTCAGCACTTATCTGTGCATACTTCGAACAGCAAATATAAATAGAATGCCCTTTAATTGTGTTCTAGGGCTGCCTGAATGATGAGATCCATGCCTGATAATTTAAGGGAACAAAGACAGAAAAGTCACATTACAAATGAATACATACATTTTTATTTTTAACCCTGTTTAGTGCCAAGACGAGGTCTTTCCAGGTTCTTTAAACACATGTCTGGCATTTTTGTGAGGCAACCCTACTTTATATTTCTTTTCATGAAATGCATTCTGACACTACAGCAGTAAATGTAAATTTCAAATGCAAGGAATAGGAAGAGTGGAGGCCCAGGGGGTACTGGAACTAGAAAAAAACAAAGCCTCGGTAACCAGTTTACAAAGGTATGTTGACTGTGCACCTCAGATAGAGCGTACGGCTGACTGTTGCGGTGCACTGTAGCACCCAACAACACTTTTCATATAATGTACATCACACGCAGACATGTAATAGCGCATACTGAGAAGAGCTTATATAGCACATAGCTCAGAAATACAATATAGCAAGCATTGAACAGAACGAACTGGACAGACCTTGCATACCCCCCACATAACGCAGATATACTATACAGCTGGCTGCAATGTGGCCCTGAAGAGCACTTTTCAATAGCATGGAACACACACACACTTCCAACACAACACATTAAATAGAGCATTTTGCTTACATCTAACTAAGCACAGACATGGCATTTGGGCTGTGGGCCATATTTTCCATAGAATGCAGTATATAAATATAAATAACGTAACATATCATGTAATTGCTGCCCCTATAGTTGTGTAGATCTATCTATAACGTGGTCATTAGATTGTGCTACAACAAAGATGATGATGCGCCACTCCATAGCAGCCCACTCTACTCCACGGCAGTCTGCTTTACGACACTCTCGCCACGCCAGTCTCCTTTACACCACTAACTATCTTTTAGCCATGCTGAACAGCTGCCAAGCTGGTGTACAACAGGGCTCCCCTCTCCTAAACAGGTGTGGCAAGCGGGTTGTTTTGCACGGGACTTGCATGCCAAATCATGTCAGAAATGTAAGTTAAAACTCATTATTGTTTTAAACAGTGTCAATACAGTCTTTTTGATCCCACGAGCAGCAAGGAGGATTATTGCATTGCATGAAGAGATTACATATGGTAAAGCTATCTGTCTTATTGGATAGCTGTACAATAACAATGATTTTGGCTTTCACAACGAATGCAGGCAGGCCGCTTGGTTGCGTTATATGTATACAAATAGCCTGAGGTTGTAGTACTTTTGTGTCACTTTTACTAGTCATCTTTACTCAGAACTGACGTTCCACGGCCCATGACAATGTTTATTTCTTTGATAGTGAAACTAACTCTGGTTTGAATATTCATGCTTAATGTTACAGTTTAATCTGCAACTTTGTTCCTGTTTACTATTGCTGTGGAGAAAGCGCCTCAGTGTTTTCAGTGAACCATTCTTTTATCTTTTTCGGCAACATGATCAGATCAGGGTATGATTTCAATCTCCTGATTGTATATAAGGCCTATATGTTTGTTTTTAGACTGACTGGGGGTGGAAGGGGGGCAAATGAAATGTTCATGTCCACTCTACAGTGGCAGGATTAATAAGCCTTCATGTTTCACTTTGTAGTCAGTTGTTACATCTTTAATTTGATGAACAGCAAAATGTTTCTGTGTGTTTTGTTTTGTTTTCCAACTGGATCAATCAATCAATCAATTAGGGGAATTGTAAGCGTGCTACTCACCCGTGAGGGTCTGAAGGTGCCGGTTGTGTCCTCAGCCGGCGTCGACCCCGGCCTCCGCCCTGGTCTGGACACTGAGCCGGACCGGTGTTGACCCACACCGGATCCGACGCCGATGGGTACCTTTGTGCCTTTGTTCTACACTGGTGCTCCAATCAGGCCAGATTGGCAGCCAGAGGAGAGTGAGGAGGACTGGGAGGGTCTGGAGACCCTCTAACTGACCAGTTGGAGTATGACCCGGACCCGGACTGGGGAGAAGAACTGGGGGAAGACAGTGGTCTAGATACTTTCCCAGACCTTGCCATGTTGTCTCCTCCTACCATGGCTATGGAGGAGGGAGCTTCTTACGCAGTAGTGTTGCGTAGGGCTGCCGAGGCTCGCAACCTAACCTAACCTCCTGACAGAGGTGCTTCAGCCAGCAGCAAGCTCTTCAGACCCCCTGCTGCCGTTCAATAAAGCCCTAACCAACATCCTTTTGGGCTCTGGTCCAGGCCCATCGTTGTGGCCCCTGTGGATAGGATGATTTCCCGAACACCACCGCCCGGCCCCTGGCGACCCCACTTTCCTCTCCCAACACCCCACCCCTGAGAGCTTGGTGGTCCAAGCCTCCACATCCAAAGGTGCATTCCCTAACACACAACCTGATAGGGAATCCAAAAAGCTGGACCACTTGGGAAGAAGATGTTTTCTTCCTACAGCTTGGGACTGCGTCGGTAAACACTGCATGTCTGTTGAGCCGTTATACCCACTCTGTGTAGGATACGGTGGTGCAAGTGCTGCCCCAGTGCCCAGAGTAGGCCCGGGCCGTACTCTCCTGTGCAGTTGCAGTGGAGAGAGGCGCAGCAAAGGTTACCATACTCTGTGGACTGGACACCGCTGACTCGCTAGATTGGACAATTTCCACGTTGGTAGCCCTTCTACGCCAAGCCAGACTGAGATCCACTGGCTTTTCTGGGGATGTCCAAGCTACCTTTATGGACATGCACTTTGATAGCCGTCTCCTGTTCGGCTACAAGGCAGACAGCGCACTAGAGCGCTTCAAGGACTCATTGCTAGGGCCAAGTCCTTGGGCCTCTCCACCACTCTCCCTGCACAGTCTTCTTTTCACCCCTTTCGTGGCTACTGAAGGGGTGCCCCACCACGTTCAGCCCAGGGCCACAGGCCGGTGCCAGCAATTCAGCCCCTGGTGGGCGGGGATGTGGGAACCACCGTTATGGGTCTGGGGGCCAGCATGCTGGCCAGTCCACCACCGCCACTCTGCAGCAGCCTCCGAACCCTCCTAGTCCGACCTTCCAGGGCCACCAATCACCAGTGGGCTGCAGGATTCGCCATCACCTCCCCCACTGGCGCACCATCACATCGGACAGGTGGGTTTTGCAGATAGTCCGAAGGGGCTACTCCCTCCCCTTCATAACTTCCCCTCCAGCCATGCCACCTCAGTACCATCGCATGTCGGAGGATCATCTGGCCCTTCTCCAACAGGAAGTTATGGCTCTCTTGGCCATGGGTGCCATCGAGCAAGTTCCTGCCCCAGAAGTAGGTTGTGGTTGCTATTCCCACTACTTTATGGTACACAAGAAGGACAAAGGCCTGTGTCCTATCTTGGATCTCAGGAACGTCAACTGCTTCCTCCGGAAGGAGAAGTTCAAAATGTTGACGCTAGCTCAGGTCCTGTCTGCCCTGGAGACTGGATGGTAGCGTTGGACTTGCAGGATGCCTATTTTCACATCCCTGTCGTGCCGGCCCACCGGCGCTACTTGCGGTTCACGGTAGGCCACGAGCATTTTCAGTTCACCGTGCTCCCCTTTGGCCTTACCAGCGCCCCTCGGGTGTTCATGAAGGTAATGGTCGTGGTTGCAGCTCATCTGCGCAGATCAGGGGTTCCAGTCTTTCCATTTCTCGACAACTGGCTTTTGAAAGCGGGCTTGCCCCAGGCAGTCGTCTCCCATCTCAAGACTACGGTCGACCTCCTGCATTTGCTGGGGTTCTCCGTCAACATGCTGGAGTCTCACCTGACTCCCTCTCAGAAGCTCCTCTTCATTGGAGCAGTTCTGGACACTACGCAGTGTCGGGTCTATCCTCCCGAACAGCGAGTCTGGGATATTCGGGCTATGATTCCAATCTTTCAACCTCTATCCTGGGTTTCGTCAGGATGACCCTCCTGCTACTGGGCCTGATGGCCTCCTGCATCCTGCTGGTGGATCATGCCAGATGGCATATGAGGACTCTTCAGTGGGATCTGAAGTTCCAGTGGGCACAACATCAGGGGAACCTGTCAGATTGCATCCAAATCTTGGAGGGCACTTCACACCAATTGCAGTGGTGACTAACGAACCAGGATTGGGTCGACGGCAGATCCCTCTCCCTTCCCCAAACAGAGTTCACGGTGGTGACTGATGCATCACTTCTGGGATGGGGCGGCCACATGGGGGAGGTGGAGAACAGAGGTCTCTTGTCTCCGGCGGAGTCCGGGCTCCACATCAATCTTCTGGAGCTTTGGGCGATTCGTCTTACCCTCAAAGCATTCCTTCCCTCCGTCCGGGGAAGAGTAGTGCAGGTCTTCAAGGACAACACCACTGCCATGTGGTACTGCAACTAACAAGGCAGGGTGGGACCTGGGCCCTATGTCAAGAGGCCCTCTGCCTCTGGACATGGCTGGAACATCAGGGCATATCCCTGGTGGTTCAACACCTGGCAGGTTCGCTGAACGCCAGGGCGGACGAACTCAGCCGCAGGTGCATGATGGATCACGAATGGCATCTTCACTCATAGGTGGTGTAAGGTCTCTTTCAACAGTGAGGAGAGCCTTGGTTAGATCTATTCACCACCGAAGAGAACACGCAATGTCAGCAATGCTGTACTTTGGAATTTCCAAGGCGGCACCCGCTCGGCGACGCTTTTTGTCACGACCTTCTATATGTCTTTTCCCCTATACCACTTCTGCCCCGAGTGCTGAAGAAGATCAGGCGCGACTGGACCCAAGTGATACTTGTGGCTCCGAATTTGGCACAAAGAGTCTGGTATCCCGAGCTATTACACGTGGCCATCGATCCTCTGATCCGACTGCCTCTTTGGGAGGATCTTCTGTCTCAGCAGCGAGGGACGGTCCTCCACCCGAACCTGTCCAGCCTCCACCTCCTTGCTTGGAGATTGAGCGGTGACAGTTGACAGGTTTCGACCTTCCCCCTGAAGTCTTTGATGTTATCTTGGCAGCCAGGTGTCCCTCCACTAAGACGGTTTAGCCTGCAGATGGAACACATTTGTGGCATGGTGCACAGCAAAGGCTGTGGACCCCCTTTCCGCCCATCTTTCTGAGGTTCTCTAGTTCCTCCTTTCTTTGACCCAACAGGGCTCTACTCTGGTCACTCTAAAGGGCTACCTCTCGGCCATTTCAGCTTTTTTTAGGCTTCTTGATCAGCCTTCTCTTTTCAAGTCCCCTGTTGTAAATCGTTTTTTTAAGGGCATTACTCATCTTTCCCTCCTGTTCCCTTCGTAAAGTCCCAGTGGGACTGGAACTTAGTTCTTATGTATCTTATGTGCACTCCCTTTGAGCCACTAAATAACTGTCCTCTCAGTTTCCTGATTTTAAAAACTGCCCTTCTGGTGGCCATCCCCTCTGCACGCAGGGTTAGTGAGCTCCAAGCTCTTACTTCTAAACCTCCTTTTCTGGCTGTTCATCCGGACAAGGTTGTCCTTTAAATTCGTCCTTCCTTCCTTCCCAAAATGGTTACCTCTTTCCACATTGGACAGACCATTACTTTGCCCACCTTCTTTCTGCCTCCGCATCCTTCCAAAGAAGAAGGGCTCCACCTTCTGGATCCAAAACGAGCACTCTCATTTTATTTGGATCGCACAAAGAAATTTCAGGTGGATGACCAGCTCTTTGTTGGCTACGTGGGTGCCAAAAAAGGTCGGGCTGTGCACAGATGGACCTTTTCTAGAAGGGTCGTTTTGTGCATCAAAACTTGCTATTCCTTGGCAAAGAAGGAGCCTCCAGTGGGGTTACACGCCCATTCCACCAGGGCAATGGCAGCTACCACTGCTTTGGGATGTGGAGTCCCCCTTAATGACATCTGTCAGGCAGCTACGTGGGCATCGCTGCACAAGTTCATAAAATACTACTGCCTGGACAGCCAAGTCCGGAGAGACGGCTTCTTTGGCTGTTCTGTTCTCCAGGACTTTCTGGTGTGAACTTGGTTTGCAGACCCACCTACGGGGTTGGTACTGCTGGGGTATCTAATCTAATGTAAGGAATCTATAACAAATTGCCTCCCATCCTCCCCGTTCTGCAAACTGATTTCTAGGGTTAAAGACTTCCTTTCAGGGCCCTAGTTTTGTGCACCGGTGGTCAGTGTCTTGCACGGCTCTGCGCTTCTGGTATGGAAAGTCGTGTACAGAACTGACATCAGTGCATGAGGGTGGCATCTAAGTACCTACCACGACGTCATCCCGGCGACCACGACGCCAACGATGAACGCGGAGCTGACAGATGCCACCTTTCAACGCGCAGGGGTACTGCTGACGAAAAAACTTTCCGGATCCAGTCTGATGCCTGGGGGTAATTCTAATGTAAGGAATCTATAACTAATCTGTCTCTTACAGATATATTGTTACCAAAGGTAAGTAACTTGTTCATTAAGTCATTGTAACTAACCATGCGCCAAAGCCTCATGTCAATTGAATCTAAAATGGACGCTATGAATATGTGAATGGAGTTAATTGCACAAAAACTAGAAAAACATGATGGTTGCATCTCGGAGACTGAGCAGTGCATCTCGGCGATTGAAGATTGAGTGGTCAATAGCAACTTAGCGCTAGTATCCATCTCTGCCCCAACCTACGACACACACTCCGACCCCCATCTATCTGGCCTCCTTATTAACTGCTGCTCAGCAGTAAAGCATGCCTCGGATGTCGCCGATCTCATCCTGAGCCAAAAATCGGACTTAGCGATCTTGACTGAATCTTGGCTCAACGAATCCTCATCGCCCTGCCTAGACCTCTTAGTCCCGCTTAATTACAACATCGTAAGACTAGACAGGCAATCAAAAAAAAGGAGGAGGCATTGCCTGCATATATCGCTCTACCCTCCTTGTTACTGAACTTCTGGCTGACCCTTGCAACAACAACACCCAACTGTGCAGACTACATATCTTTTACCATCCCCCCAGGCAAGAACAACACCTTCACTGGCCACCTCATGGAAATCATCACAGCCAAGGCTTCCCCTAACTCTAATGACATTTTCTTTGGCGATTTCAACTTGCACTGGAACGACCCCAAGGACCCTCAGATCAATGCCATCAGAGACTTCCTGGCCGACCAAGCTCTTACCCAAGCCTGCGCACTCCCTACTCACTCGAAAGGCACAACTCTAGGAATCAGCGGTCAAACTTATCTCTATAGACCCATGTGATTGGTCTGACCACCATGCTATCTCCTTCCTTCTGCCTGGCACCCACAAGACATGGACACCACAACCCGTAATCTCCAAACGATGGGTTAGAGACACCAAGAACCTAGATCACAGGAAATTGGCTGCGCGCTGTGAGACTGACCTCCCACCCTCTCCCTCATCTCACCTCGGTCAATAGCCTCACGGAACATTACTCCTCTACTATATCCGACATTCTCGATGACCTTGCTCCGCTAAAACTCAAAAGAACGCAGATCAATGACAGGAATACCTGGTTCAACGAATCCCTCAACAAGGAGAGGAGATCCCTTCGGCAGACAGAACGTAACTGGAAACAGCACCCGTCAGCAGCCCATCTAAAACTTCTCCGCCAGGCCAAAACCACCTACAATAGGAAAATCCTCAACTCGAAAAAGAATTCTTCAGAACAGAAATAGAGAACGCCAATAATAGACCTCACAAGCTATTCGACTTGGTCAAACACCAATCCAACAAACTAACAAAAACCTCAAAAGAAACCCCTAAATCGCTAATATCTTGCGAGGAATTCTCCTCCTTCTTCTGCAACAAAATCTCTGCCCTAGGAAACGATCTTAAATCCACAACTTTCTCCCTATCGCCGTTGTTTCTACCTCTTCTTTCCGTGCTGCCCTCCCAGACTTCACCCAAAAACCAAGCGCACTGGTCAAACTTTAAAGTCTATGACGAACACTCTGTCTCGAAAATTCTATCCTTCTTAAACCCAAACAATCACTTCAATGATCCTCTCCCCTCTAACTACCGAGCCGCCGTCTCTCAGGCTATCATTCGGGCAGTTCGGGCTGGACTGTTCCCATGAGGCACAGGGTCAGACTGATTTGCATATGGCCATGTCTGAACTGGGGTGGCAGAGTGGGCTAAAGAACGGTGATGGATTAAACCCAGATCAGTTGACTGGGGGTGAGTGCTTGCAATGTTCAACACTCCGTCCATCATTTCCTTTGGTTTTGCTTTGTTCGCCATAAGTTGGCAGGGTATGCTCAGACGTGAGTCCCTTGCTCACTTTGCCCTGGATTCAAGCAAGCTTGGCGGAAGACGGCTGAAATGCCAGAAACCGGTCCTAGAAAGCTTGTTTCCGGTCCAGGGAAGACATGGCTTGGCAGTTCGGGCTGGACCGTTCCCATGAGGCACAGGGTCAGACTGATTTGCATATGGCCATGTCTGAACTGGGGTGGCAGAGTGGGCTAAAGAACGGTGATGGATTAAACCCAGATCAGTTGACTGGGGGTGAGTGCTTGCAATGTTCAACACTCCGTCCATCATTTCCTTTGGTTTTGCTTTGTTCGCCATAAGTTGGCAGGGTATGCTCAGACGTGAGTCCCTTGCTCACTTTGCCACTGGATTCAAGCAAGCCTGGCTGAAGACGGCTGGAATGCCGGAAACCGGTCCTAGGAAGCTTGTTTCCGGTCCAGGGAAGACATGGCTTGGCAGTTCGGGCTGGACTGTTCCCATGAGGCACAGGGTCAGACTGATTTGCATATGGCCATGCCTGAACTGGGGTGGCAGAGTGGGCTAAAGAACGGTGATGGATTAAACCCAGATCAGTTGACTGGGGGTGAGTGCTTGCAATGTTCAACACTCCGTCCATCATTTCCTTTGGTTTTGCTTTGTTCGCCATAAGTTGGCAGGGTATGCTCAGACGTGAGTCCCTTGCTCACTTTGCCACTGGATTCAAGCAAGCCTGGCTGAAGACGGCTGAAATGCCAGAAACCGGTCCTAGGAAGCTTGTTTCCGGTCTAGGGAAGACATGGCTTGGCAGTTCGGGCTGGACTGTTCCCATGAGGCACAGGGTCAGACTGATTTGAATATGGCCATGTCTGAACTGGGGTGGCAGAGTGGGCTAAAGAACGGTGATGGATTAAACCCAGATCAGTTGACTGGGGGTGAGTGCTTGCAATGTTCAACACTCCGTCCATCATTTCCTTTGGTTTTGCTTTCTTCGCCATAAGTTGGCAGGGTATGCTCAGACGTGAGTCCCTTGCTCACTTTGCCACTGGATTCAAGCAAGCCTGGCTGAAGACGGCTGAAATGCCAGAAACCGGTCCTAGGAAGCTTGTTTCCGGTCCAGGGAAGACATGGCTTGGCAGTTCGGGCTGGACTGTACCCATGAGGCACAGGGTCAGACTGATTTGCATATGGCCATGTCTGAACTGGGGTGGCAGAGTGGGCTAAAGAACGGTGATGGATTAAACCCAGATCAGTTGACTGGGGGTGAGTGCTTGCAATGTTCAACACTCCGTCCATCATTTCCTTTGGTTTTGCTTTGTTCGCCATAAGTTGGCAGGGTATGCTCAGACGTGAGTCCCTTGCTCACTTTGCCACTGGATTCAAGCAAGCCTGGCTGAAGACGGCTGAAATGCCAGAAACCGGTCCTAGGAAGCTTGTTTCCGGTCCAGGGAAGACATGGCTTGGCAGTTCGGGCTGGACTGTTCCCATGAGGCACAGGGTCAGACTGATTTGCATATGGTCATGTCTGAACTGGGGTGGCAGAGTGGGCTAAAGAACGGTGATGGATTAAACCCAGATCAGTTGACTGGGGGTGAGTGCTTGCAATGTTCAACACTCCGTCCATCATTTCCTTTGGTTTTGCTTTGTTCGCCATAAGTTGGCAGGGCATGCTCAGACGTGAGTCCCTTGCTCACTTTGCCACTGGATTCAAGCAAGCCTGGCTGAAGACGGCTGAAATGCCAGAAACCGGTCCTAGGAAGCTTGTTTCCGGTCCAGGGAAGACATGGCTTGGCAGTTCGGGCTGGACTGTTCCCATGAGGCACAGGGTCAGACTGATTTGCATATGGCCATGTCTGAACTGGGGTGGCAGAGTGGGCTAAAGAACGGTGATGGATTAAACCCAGATCAGTTGACTGGGGGTGAGTGCTGGCAATGTTCAACACTCCGTCCATCATTTCCTTTGGTTTTGCTTTGTTCGCCATAAGTTGGCAGGGCATGCTCAGACGTGAGTCCCTTGCTCACTTTGCCACTGGATTCAAGCAAGCCTGGCTGAAGACGGCTGAAATGCCAGAAACCGGTCCTAGGAAGCTTGTTTCCGGTCCAGGGAAGACATGGCTTGGCAGTTCGGGCTGGACTGTTCCCATGAGGCACAGGGTCAGACTGATTTGCATATGGCCATGTCTGAACTGGGGTGGCAGAGTGGGCTAAAGAACGGTGATGGATTAAACCCAGATCAGTTGACTGGGGGTGAGTGCTTGCAATGTTCAACACTCCGTCCATCATTTCCTTTGGTTTTGCATCATCCCTTCCTGGACTGCAATAATCAACGCTTCCCTCCTATAGGGATCGATACCTGACTCTCTTAAAGCCGGCCAAGTCGCCTCCATCTTAAAAAAACCTGTGCTGGATCCTACCTCCCTGACAACTATAGACCTATTTCCAACATCCCACTCCTAGCCAAAGTTCTGGAAAAATGTGTGCAACAGCAGCTGAGCCTACACATCACCAACTTCCACTTACTAGACGACTTCCAATCTGGGTTCAGACCTGGACACAGCACTGAAACCACCCTCCTCCACATCGTGGATGATGCCCTCCAAGCCCTGGACCAAGGCAAAACCTGTCTCCTTATCCTCCTAGACCTATCCGCGGCTTTTGAAACGGTCAACCACGAAACACTCCTTGAACGCCTCAAACTCAGGATGGGTTTGGATGGCACCGTTCTTGAATGGTTTAGGTCCTTCCTCCAGAAGCGCTCACAGAGAGTCCTAATTAACAGCAACCTATCCGCTCCCTCTCCGATCACTGTGGGAGGCCCTCAAGGCTCAACCCTGTCCCCTACCCTCTTCAATTTTTATCTTGAACCGCTCACAGAGGTGCTACGCACCACCAATATCTCCTACCACATGTATGCCGACGACACACAGATCTACATTAAAATCTCTTCTCCCAAGGACATTCTCTCCCTGAATGAGGCCTTGAAGCTGACTGTTCACTTGCTCACCTCTAACCACCTCAAACTTAATGCAAAAAAAATTGAGTTTCTTCTTATCTCCCCACCCAAAACCAATCCAGACATCCAAGAATGGATCATGGCTATCACAGTGCTAAACTGCCCTCCTACCATTGTGGACTCTGCTAAATCCCTTGGAATAACTCTAGACGGCAGCTTGAACATGCGTGACCATATCAACTTGATGGCCAAATCTGCCAGATTTCACCTGAGTTACCTAAGAAACCTGAAACCCTTCCTCGACACTCCCCACCTAAAAACAGCAACCCAGGCACAAGTCATCTCCAGACTAGAATACGGATGCTCTACTCTTGCAGGTCGACCGAAGAACTCTCTGGCCCTACTGAAAGCCTGCCTCAACGCCTTCGCCAGACTCCTAACTGGCTCAAAGAAATTCGACCACATCCCTCCCCACCTTAAAGCTCTGAACTGGCTTCCTCTCGAGGCCAGAATCCAACTTAAGATGGCCTGCATTACTCACAAGGCTCTATACTCCAATTCCCCTGCATTCCTCGCCCAGAAACTCCTGATATCCGGAGGAGCCAGAAACTCCCGGTCTGCCAGAGACCCTTTGCTCCAACCAGCTCGCTTCTGGAAAAAAAAAAACTATAATCTGGCCTTCTCTCGGGCCGCTACAAGAATATGGAACTCTCTCCCGCCCACCATCAGAAGACTGTAGTCTTTGGCACGCTTCAAAAAGGAGATCAACATTTTCCATATGGCCAAATTCCTCACCTTACGATCGCAGTACAATCTCCTCTACGACCTTGTTCCACCGACCATTACGGCATTATCCTTGGCTTTTCTGGATCATACCTTCCCGGCCCTTCTGGGCATCCCAACCGGGAGCTGAGACTACTTATTTTCTTGTATAATGATTCCACCTGTTTTTATTCCAAATGTATCCGGAATTTGAGACTGCTTGTTTTTCCAGTATAATGCACCTACCCCTTTGTATCCTATTGGTATCCTCCCCTCCTAAGTCCTTTGTATACCACCCGTCAATCCTGTAAAGCACTCTGATACCCTCACGGGTCTGTTTTGCGCTCTATAAAACTTTAAAATAAATAAATAAGACTGCTCCACGGCCAGCAGTGAAAACGTCGTAGGTATGGAGAAGCTGCTGAAGATCACCGCTGCCAAAAATGAAGGCTTAGAAGCGCGATCGCGCAGGAATAATTTACGCATTGTGGGGGTTGCAGAGTCCACTACTACTGTGCGCATGGAGGACTATGTCGAATAACTGCTGCTAGACCTCTTCGGCGCTGAGGCCTTTTCCAAGGTCCTCGTAGGTGAAAGAGCTCATCGTTCTCTGGCTCCAAAACGGCCGCTGGGGCCACACCCCGCCGTATCCTGGCACGTTTACTTAATTACAAAGACCGCGATACAGCATTGTGGCTAGACAGGGAAAAACAAGACCTGTCCTTCTATGACAACAGACTCTCATTCTATCCTGACTTCACCCTGGCAGTGTAGGAGGCACGGAAAAAGTTCCTACCAATCAAGAAGAAGTTGCAAGAGGCCAGTATACAATACTAAATGCTATATCCTGCCAGGTTATGTGTTCTCCATCATGGCAAATCTCATGTGTTCAACAACCCGCAGCACGCACAAGACCTTTTGAAAAACGCCCTGCTACGCTCGCCTACACCCCAGGACGGGGGCCGTTGCTCCGAACGACCATCTCCGGCTCCTGACGATGAATGATGGTGAACTGTACTCAGGAAATAACTGCTTTTAAAGTTGGTAATTAGTGGCACTGATGAACTGCACAACAGCGCGCTTCGGTGATGGACTTATATGGCCTTCTGTACATTCATGATGTATCTCCATGCATAATTATCATTTAATATGTCAAGTCTGCTTTCTAATAATGATCTCCCAGGCTCCCTCGCTACTGCGAGGTGTGCTGACGGTCCCTCTGGCGTACATCCCCAGTGGGTATGGCCCCCGTGTTTAATGTTGTCTCTTGATAACATGTCACTTATAGTGAAAGTTTGTTTTTTGTTGGGTGCCGCATTTAGGCCGGACACTTTCGGTAAGGGTGGGTTTTCATTCACCTGTGGGGTTGGGTCGCAGGTGTGGGTGGTGGGTGGGGTTAGGCTGTTTTTGCTAAGTTGAGGGGTATTGCACTGTATAGTTCTGAATGTATATGGTTGCAAATGCTACAACACATTTTCTCATTGAATGCACACTCGTCCCCATTGTAGCTCCCAAGGTGCGACAGCCACTAGGGGTCTAGTTAAAACTACCATAATCCACTGTCTGCCCTGGAATGTGCGCGGTCTTGGTGACCCATGCAAACGTAGGTTGGTCTTGGGATACCTGGATCGTCACCAGGTCCAAATGGCTATGATACAGGAGACACATCTCAACCCGCACGCACCAATCACCTTTGGTAGAAAAATGGGCGGCGCACAGCTGCTTCCCTTCTTTCTCCACATATGCTCGGGGCACTACTATACTCGTAAAATCAGGGTTGGATTACTATCCATTAGGACAACTGTAGCATACTCAAGGCAGATACAGCATTATGTGAGGCAGACTTGCTGGCCACACAGTTACATTAGTATGTTGTTATGCACCCAACATTGATGATCCGGGTTTTTTTGTTAATGTCTGAGGACACATCTTGGAAATAGGGTCCTCGTTCATCATATGGGGTGGAGACTTCAATCTGACATTGGACCCCAGATTGGATCATTCCCCCATGCACACACACTCACATCCCTAGGCGACTAAACACCTTACAGGCATTATGGTCGATCACCAACTGTTTGATGCACAGAGGGTTCTTGATCCAGCGTGCAGAGTGGGCACTTTTGTCTGTAGTGTGCATTCCAGCTGGTCGAGGCTGGATTTCTGGCTGCTTCGGGGCTAAACACATGGCTCAGAAAGGTGTTGCATTTGGCGCTGACCCTCTCTAATCATTCCCTGGTGCTCATGGAACTCTCCCAACCGGGTATTATTTATCCATGCTCCTGCCCCTGACCCTGCTAGACACAGCTTTCTGTGAAGAGATACGTCAGGAGATTATTTAAATTTTTTTACGCAACTTAGACAGCGTGGCAACGCTGGCAAATATGTGGGAGAGCTTTAAAGTTGCGATGAGGGGATTGAGCATGGGCAAGAGTGGGGGGATCCTCAAAACTATAAGAGGCACTGTTAGAAATGGCATTTCTGGTTGGCTAGGGCTTGCGCCTAGCAGAAACCACCACTATAGTCCGGGCAAGGGAGTTACATGCTGAAGATAACCCCTGCTCACCTCCTTGGTAGCTTGGCACAGTGAGGCTTATCCCAAAGGGAATGTGTAAAGCATTTGCGCAACACACACACAGCAGCAACACACTAGGCACACTACAAAAGAGACTCCACACAAGGTTATATAAAAATAGCCTTTGTATTATCCAAAACACATTAGAATCATAATCACACATTGTACAATGTGCCAACTGGCACTGGGCAGTAGTTTACAGGGGATTATATACACATGACAGAGCTCATTGGGCCACTGTCATGTCACAACTCACAGGTAGTGAAAACAAAAAAAACAGGAACTACTGGTAACACAGCACTTAGCATATGCAGAACATATTAGGCATAAACCCTGAGCATGAACATCATAATTATATCAGGCCCCTTTTAGCCATAACCATCACAATTAGTAAGAACTACCAGTAACTAATGGTAAAGGTACACTTAGCATTAGCATATCTGGCAAACATCTCAATTAGCAGTGAACATCCTAACCTCATTCCTTAGGTGCACACTTTATCATCACATCATGCCCACAGTGCACCTGGTAAACACTAGGAGCAGGAGTACATCCAGAAAACACAACATGCCCCCTTTAGGAATGAAACCGCTCAATACCTAGTGTGCAACATTTCCACATTGTCAGCTGTCCACCATCCATCTAGGAACAACAGTTACCTGCGTTCTTATGCGGATAGGGGGGTCTTCCCATAGGCTTCTTGGCCATGCGCCCACCGACTCCTGAGAGTGCAATTTTCCAAGCTAGGGGCCTCCGTGGAGGTCTCACCTTGGCCTTCTCAAGACACCACACAGCCTCTCCCCAAGTATGGGCACATGCGAGGGGGGATGCATACACCACCTTCTCCAGCAGGATGACCTCACTGGGTCCCCCTGGGTATCTTTTACTGGAGTTCAGCAGCCCGTGAACAAGCGGAGCTGCTGTGGTTACCTGACACTCCTTCTCAAGTGTGAAAAGTCATGCCCCCAATGTACCTCTTACAAGGGCAGCTGCCCACTACCACCTGGGGCAACTGCTCTATTTGGCAAAAGTATAACCCCCCGAAAGATCCACACTCGGACCGGGGCCTGCTGGCGTGGGTTCCGCTATTGTCAGTGCCACGCCCACCTCTGGAGACCCAAACTCACTGGGGCCTCCCTACAAGGTCGGTCTCACGGGTCCGTGGGGCTGACCTGCTTCCCTTACGCCTCTGGCAATGCCTTTGGGGTGGCCGGACTTCCCTTGCTGGGGGTACGGTCTGGCTTCTCCTTGCTTAGGCAATGAATGCCTGCCTGCGAGGCTTCGTCTCTCTGGCCGGTCACTCCGCCCACAGTCAGGCACGAAGTTTGCCTGACTTCCGGCTTCCTCTGCACTCTGGTAATTTCCTCCACAACAAGGGGAGGGAGAGCGCTCCCTCACTGCAGCTCTCCCCTCCTTACTTGTCGTGGACCTACTCTCTCCTGCCCGATGGACTTTAGATAACACGGGGGCTCTCTCTTCTGTCATGGGAGCCCCCCCACAGTCAAGCAAGCGCTGCCTGGTTTGCAGGGAAGTTCAAAGCGAGATCTCGTCGATCCTGAGGAGATGGCGTGACTTCTTGTTCTGCGCCCCCGCAATCACGGTCGGAGCCCCCTCCTCGGACTCTGGCAATCAAAAGAGCGAATAAAATGTCCACTACGCATTATTTGGAACACAAGCCCATGCTAAGGGCTCAACACCTGGGAACCTCGTCTTGCTCCAGGTCCAGGGCAATCAGGCCAGAGCACTCAGCCCTCCTGGCAGAGTGCCGGTAAAACACGCAGGCAGGGCGCAGTAAAGCAGGCCAGCACAAGGGGCAGAGGGGCAGTCCTCTTCTCAGTAACAAAGCCCCATGGCGGTTCCTCCTGGTTCACTGCAGCCCACACAGTGTCCCGTCTTGCCCAAGTAAACACACAGCAGTTCAACAGACATGGGGTCACAGCCACAATATTTATATTAACCAGGTCTTTGTTCTGCCCTGGCACAGGGCTTGGATAATCCAGTAAAAGACAGTTCTGGGGGGCACTCAAAATTTTATATACAGTGCCTAACAGTTCCCTTTGACATCGTAGGTCCTGTCCCCAGACACACCACAGGGGGCGAAGTCAGCATTGTCCCAGGAAGGCATAGACCTGGTCAGGGTCAGGGGCTACCCCTCCCACTACTCCAAATGCAGTTCCCCTATTCAGCCTAGGGCTGACTCACCCTGCCCTCCCTGGAGTCACTCACACCTCACCAGCCCCTGTCACTCCAAAGCCAGACATGCAATCCACATCAGCAAGCAGACACAAACCACACAGAAATACCAACTTCCGGAAGTGGCATTTCTAAAATAGTTATTGTTAGAAAAAGGATTTTTGGTTAGCTAGGGCTTGCGCCTAAGCCAGGCAGAATCCCCCACTCTAGTCAGGGCAAGGGAGTTACACACTGATGATAACCCCTGCTCATCCCTTTGGTAGCTTGGCATGAGCAGTCAGGCTTATCCCAGAGGCAATGTGTAAAGCACACACACAACAGCAACACACTAGGCACACTAGAAAAGAAACACCACACAAGGTTTCATTAAAAAAATATCCTTTGTATTATCCAAAACACATTAAATCATAATCACACAATATACACTGTGCCAACTGGCACTAGGCAATATTTGCAGGGGATTATATACAGGGCTCGGCCAATCTGGCCGCGGTCTGAACCTATAGAATGCAGGTAGTAAATATAATTCTGATGGATACAGCTGCCTGTCGATTCCTCACCTTTTGAATACCCCCTGCGCCAGCATTCTGCGTAAATTCCTTCCTAGCTCTCCCACGTCGACAAGGACGCTCGCGACCCCGTATGATGTCTTCGGAGCCATAAGAAGACCTCGTCGGCGTGCTGATGTCAATTCCCTGTTTTCCACGCCGTCGAAGCATAACGATTTTTCTAGGGACTCTCCATTTTCTTGGTGATTACTTTGTTTTCAGTTATGGCTACTTCTAAGAAGTCCGGATTCAAGCCCGGCAGGGAGTGTGGCCATCACATGTCGATAACTGATCCACACGATGATTGCCTTAGGTGTTTGTCTTCCGACCACGACGTCGAAGGGTGTCGGAGCTGCAGGAAAATGAATCTGAAAGCTCTTAAAGAACGTGAAGCTAAACTCTTCATGGCCAAAGCAAAAAAGGAGAAGAGGGGGCAAAAACGTGCAAAGTCGTCGTCTTCTCACACTTCGAAGTCAAGAAAACACAAGAAGTTAAAGAAGAGGCATGGTTCTTGGCGCCATTCATCGAAGAACAAGGCATCAAGGTCGCCAGCTCAGCGGCTTCGGAGGAAGGACTTTGTGTCTCCATCTCCTTCTCCACGGACGACGCTGATTCATTCCCTGGCTCCGAGGTTGCCGGCGTTGAGGGGCTCTTCGACGCCTAAAGGTTCTCGGGCGCCCAGGAGGTCTCTGACGCCTAGGGAGTCTTCTGTTGTTCATGTGGCTTCACCTGTGCTGGTGCCGTCTCCACCGGCTCCGCAAATTCCAGTTCAGCCTCAGGTGATACATGTTCAGGAAGGTCCGGATCCATATCCTCCTTTTCCTGGTCCTGGAACGGATCCTACGCATTTTTTAAATCCGATGTTTGGCATGTTTTCCAGGGCCTCCAATCCAACTAGGTGCGCCTTCGGGCCACGTGGGACCATTGGCCTTTAGTTTGGGTGTACCTCATCAGTATGCCCAGGCGCCCTTCGTGCCATTCATGCGGACGACTCCAGCTTGGCATTTTTCGGCGCCGAGGTCTTCCACTCCGGTTCCTCTTACTCCTTTGGCTGTTGAGTCAGTGCCGCCTCGGATTCAATCGATGCCGTGGATTGATCCTGAAGGTCCTCCATCGACGCCAATGCAGTCGTCACCGGCGCCGTGTCTGGCACTGCCGACGCCGATCTTGAAGCAGCGCTCTAGGAGGGGTGCGCAGAGGCTGTTTGAAGAGGAGGAATATAGACAGGAACAGCAGGAGGGAGAAATTGACGACTCTGTTGATGAATTTGAAGGGCTACAGGAGGCCAGTGGGTTGGATACGTCCCCTGAGTATGAACTCTCATTTCCAAAGGTTGGGATATTACAGGATGTTGTTGTGAGGAAAGCAGCTGAGTTACTTGACCTGCAGTTACCTTAAGCTGAGATAAAATCTAACATTCTAACTGAGGTTCTTAATACATCTGCTTGCGTTTCTGAGCCTCTTCTGCCCTTCAATGAGGCCTTGTCAGAACCTATTTTGGAAGTCTGGCAAAGACCCATGTCTGCTCCAGCCGTTTCCAGGTCTTTTGCGAGAAGGTATAAACCAGCTCCTGGGGATCCGGTGTTTCTTTCATCTCATCCGTCACCTGAAAGCTTGGTGGTCCAAGCTTCTTGTTCAAGACAATCATTTGGTTCCTTCCCTACCATCCCGGGGGATAGGGATTCTATTAAAATGGAGCAGGCGGCTAAGAAAGTATTTTCATTGGCAAGTATGGCATTAAAATCCACTAATGCTACCTGTTTACTTGGGAGATATATCGATGCTCTTATGGACTCTGTCAAACAGCTAGCCCAAGGCTACCTGAGGATGATCGGGTTAATTTCTTGGAGGCACTTTCTGACTCTCAGGCCGCGGCACGTCAAGTTATACAGTCAGGTTTGGACACGGCTGACTTGGTGGCACGTGTAATGGAGTCTTCTGTGGCAACAAGAGACAAGCTTGGCTAAGGTCATCTGGATTTTCTCCTTATGTTCAGGCAACCCTGTTGGATTTGCCTTTTGATGGTACAAGACTGTTTGGCACTAAGGCGGACTCTGCCTTACAACGCTTTAAGGATAGCCGAGCGACTGCAAGATCTTTGGGCCTTCAAACGCAGTCTAGAGGATATGGCTACAAGCGATATTGTGGATTTGGAAGGGCAGCTTCCTTACGTGGCTGCCAACAACCTCAGCAGAGCCAACAGCAGAACCCTTTGTACAAATCGTACAGGGGTAAAAATAGGGGCCGTCTTATAGGAGCCGCTCGGCAGCAGTCCTCCTCCGCCTCCTCTTCTCCTCCCTCCACCGTTGGTGCCTCAGGAAAGCAGCTCTAGATCCCCAATCTTAGAGCATGTTGGTCCTGTAGGGGGTCGGGTGTCCCACTTTCTACAAGATTGGAAATCGATTACTTCAGACCGTTGGGTTTTAAATCTTGTAGAGAATGGGTACACCTTCCCTTTTTTAGAGTTTCCTCCTCCTTACTCTCCTCGTCAGGGTTGGTGTTCAGAGGACCATTTGCTGCTTTTGCAGCAGGAGGTTCTTGCTTTTCTACAGAAAGGTGCAATAGAGGTGGTTCCAGAGCAGGAAAGGGCCAGGGGTTCTACTCCCGGTATTTCCTGATCCCCAAAAAGGATGGTCGGTTGAGACTGATCCGGGATCTCAGGATTTTGAATCTTTACCTCAGACAGGAAAAGTTCAAAATGTTGACCTTGGCTCAGGTGCTTATGGCGCTGCAACAGGAAGACTGGTTGGCGTCCATCGATCTGCAGGTTGCGTATTTTCATCTTCCCATCCTGAGGTCGCATCGAAAGTACCTCCGGTTTACGGTAGGATCGCAGCACTACCAGTGTGCGGTCCTTCCGTTCGGTCTGACTTCCGCACCTCAAGTCTTTTACGAAGGTGATGGCGGTGGTAGCAGCACATATCAGAAGGTCAGGGGTTCCTGTTTTCCCCTACCTGGACAACTGGCTGTTGAAAGCAGAGTCTCCGGAGTTGGTGTTACGCCACCTGCATGCAACAACGCAACTGTTGTTCTACTTCGGTTTCTCGATCAATGTACCCAAAACTCACCTGGTGCCTTCTCAGTGCAGCCTGTTAATAGGGGCAATACTGGACACTACTGTGTGTCTAGCATTCCCACCTCCGTAGAGGATTCTCGACATTCAGGAGATGATCCCTTTGTTTCACGAAGGAGCGGTTGTTCCAGTTCTGAAGGTTCTACGCCTGCTTGGTCTGTTCGCTTCCTGCATACTGTTGGTCAGTCATGCACGCTGGCACATGAGGGCACTCCAGTGGTGCCTCCGCAGGCAGTGGTATCAACACAACGGAGATCTCGGGGAGAAGGTCAGAATCTCCAGAGACGCTGCAGCGGAGCTGACTTCGTGGGGTGTGCAGGGCAATCTGTCTCAGGGAAAGCCCTTTCAGCCTCCTCCGCCTGTGGCCACAGTGATCACAGAAGCCTCCACTCAAGGGTGGGGGCTCATCTGGGGGATCTGGAGGTCAAAGCTTGCAACTCCTTTACGCGTTTCCTCCCATACCCTTGATTCCTTGGGTTCTGAGGAAGACCGGGCCCAAGTCATATTGATCGCTCTGGATTGCCCAAGAAGGTTGTGGTACACAGATCTTCTTCACCTCCCATCGCACCCGCCGCTCCGTCTCCCTCTCAGAGCAGACCTCCTCTCGCAATCGCAGGGGCAGGTTCTACACCCCCACCTCCAGAGCCTGCACCTTCATGCCTGGAGATTGAACGGTGCAAACTGAGTTCCTTCTCTCTCCCGCCGGATGTGCTGGATGTCATTTTATCATCCAGGAGGCACTCCACCAAATCTGTGTATTCTTCCAGGTGGTCCAAATTTGGAAAGTGGTGTGGAGAGAGGACCATTGATCCTTTAAAGGCTCGTTTGTCTGACATACTGAGTTTCTCTCTTTCCTTGGCCCAGTGTGTTGTGCTGTGGCTACAGTTAAAGGTAATTTGCCGGCTTTTATTTGTTTGCCGGATCAGCCGTCTTTATTCAAATCTCTGGTTGTTATGAGGTTCATTAAGGGCCTTACAAATAAGTTTCCTCCCACTCCTTTCAGTATGCCTAAGTGGGATTTGAATCTTGTACTTACTTTTCTAATTGGTTCTCCATTTGAGCCTCTTCATAGTTGTCCTTTGACGCTTCTCTCTTTTAAGACGGTTTTCTTGATTGCCATTACCTCGGCCAGGAGGGTAAGTGAGCTTCAGGCTCTTAGTTCTAAACCTCCGTTCTTGACTAATCATGCAGATAAGTAGGTTCTTAGGACCACAGCTGCTTTCCTTCCTAAGGTAGTTACTCCTTTTTATTTGGGACAGTCCATTACCTTACCTACCTTCTATCCTCCCCCCTCACCCTTCCAAGGAGGAGAGACTTCATCGTTTGGATCCTAAAAGAGCTGTCAGCTTTTATTTTGACAGAACAAAGGATCTGAGACTGGATGATCAGCTCTTTGTGGGCTACGTTGGGCAAATGAAAGGCAAGGCTGTGCACAAGCAGACCTTCTCCAGGTGGATCATTATGTGCATCAAGATCTGCTACGCCTTGGCCAAGAAGGACCCGCCTGAAGGTATCAGAGCTCATTCTACCAGAGCTAAGTCTTCTTCTTCTACTTTGGCTAGAGGTGTTCCTGTTATTGATATTTGTAAAGCAGCAACTTGGGCCTCCCTCCATACTTTTGCGAAGCATTACTGCTTGGATTCTGAAGCCAGGAGGGACGGCCATTTTGCACGCTCTGTGCTGCAAGATTTTTTGGTCTAGTCAGGTGGACACCCTCCTCCGAGAGAGGTACGGCTTTAGGATTCTACTCAAAAGGTGAGGAGTCCACAGGCAGATGTATCCATCAGAAGAACAAGTTACTTAACTTCGGTAACGCTTTTTCAGCTGGATACAGTATCTGCGTGTGGATTCCTCACTGTCCCACCGCTTCCCCGTTGTCCACCTGTGTCTACCAAAAAATGCTTTGACTGACATGAATGTTTTTAATATGTCTTTTTCATGCTTATATTTTAATAGTGGAAAGTGCTTGGTCTGTTGCCCTTTTCTTACATGTTTTTATTGGTTTTGGATTTGTATATATATTTGGTATACTGTGTATACGTGTGAAAATGTGTCGGTCTGCCTGTTTGCCTCGAAGTCATGGAAAAAATGGGTGGAACTGACATCAGCACCCCGATGAGGTCTTCTATTGGCTCCGATGACGTTATACGGAGTCGCGAGCTGAGCCGTGCTATTATGACGTCCTCGTCAACGTGGGACATCTGCGAAAGAATTTCCACGGAATGCTGGCACAGGGGGTATTCAAAATGTTCTGGAATCCACAGGCTGATACTGTATCCCCCAGAAAAAGTGTTACCGAAGGTAAGTAACTTGTTCAACACAACCAGTAACTACTGGTACAATAATGACCTTAGCATTATCACATTAGGCATAAAGCCCATTAGGCCCAAACCTCATTAGCATAAACACATTACGCAATAGACCTCACCAGCATAAACACATTATGCAATAAATCTCCTAAGCATAATATTAGGCATCATCAGCAACATAAACACCTTATGTCATAGCACGTAAATCACATTGGGGCCTTGCGCCCTACCAACATACAACTGACCCCAGGCCCCTGGGGCTCAAAATGCCCTTTGTCCAAAATGTCAGGGCGTAGCTGCCAATGCAGCGAAATCAGAGTGCACAATGCGCTGGTGGCGGGGGAGTGTATCTCACTCCTTTCTCAGGGAAAAAAAAATGCCCCTAAAGGAAAATGGCACTGGCACTACACGTGCCGTGGAAGCCCTACTCCGGGACTCCTAAAAATAATCTGGCCCAAACGTTGCAGCTGCCCACGCTGGTGCACTGCAGCTGTGTCAAAATTAGCCCGGGCACCACTGCGCCCTTGCAGCCCCACTCCAGGACTCCTAATTGCCTCACGCTGCAGCTGTCCGTAACGGCGATACAGCTGAGGGCAAAAAATAAGCACTGGCACTATTAGTGCTGCTGGAGCCAACAATGCTCGATGTGAGCCCGCCTACCAGAATCTCCTACCTGCAGGGGGGAAAGCACCGACAATGTGCCCTGGCAGTCCCTCTCCCGCAGGCTCACCCTAGGCACAGCATTCAGCCCCCCTCACTCACTGGGGGCATACTCCACACAAAGGCGGGGTAGGCTCCCAGCTCTCCTCTCTTGGAGCGGCACCTCCGTCACTCCCGAGCCATCACTGCGGGGCTCTCTCCAACTCACGGGAGCCCCGCCGGGTTGTACGCCGGCTTCCAGACTCCTCTGATCCTCCGGCACCGGCCAGGTGCCTCGACATGTCCCGTTTTTGCTTTCAGGTCGGGCTGCGGCGGTGATCTTCCCTAGATCTCGGCGTCTCCTCCAGGGGCGGAAATGCGGGGTAGGCTCCCGTTTTAAATAAAGACAATTGTTGAGTGGGCACCCACTATTCTAAATAAGCATACAAGCGGGGTGGGCATCCGCTAGAGGAGCACAGACGTGGGGTGGGCTCCCGCCACAAAAGCGGCATAAACGCGGGGTGGGCACCCGCTCCCACCGGCAGACAGTGCAAGGGGGATCCCACACACCTGGATTCCCTCTCAGTCCAGCGCTGCACGACACACGCGCTTCTTCCTTCTTCAGAAATGAAGTTGTAGCGCTCACGAGGCGCTAGGGTCCTCCAGGGTCAAGGGCCCTCCAGCAGGGAGGCAGTCCCTCGTGGCGGTTCCTCCTGGGGCACAGCAGCAACAGGTCCCAAGGAAGCTCAAGCACGACCCTTTCATGGGGTCACAGCCCCAATATTTATACCAGCATTCTCTGTCTGCCCTGGCACAGGGCTTGGGGGAACCGGTTCTGGGGAGTGTGGAGCACTTTGTTTACAGGGCTCCTCTTCCTCTTTGTCAGCTTGGGGCAGTGTCATCAGACACACCACAGGGGGGCAGAGCCGGCATTCACATAGGCAGGCACAGACCTATTCAGGGTCAGGAGACTACTCCACTCACTACTCCAAATGCAGATGCCCTATTCAGCCTAGTGCTGACTCATTCTGCCCCTCCTGGAGCCACACACTCCAAAACCAGACATGCAATTCACATCAGGCAGGCAGACACATAGCACATAGAAATGCCAACTTCTAGAAGTGGCATTTCTAAAATAGTGATAATAAATCTGCGCACACCATTGCGTAGCATTTATTATCACTATTCCACACATACCAAACTTGACCACGCTGCTTCTCTCATATCAGGAATTACCACTGAAACATTTATCAGGGAATCCCCAATGCATTCCTAAGAGAGGGCAGCCTCACAGCAGTGAGAAACCAAAATGGCTGTTTGTCACTGCCTGGACATGTCACACACTTAAAGTACATGTCCTACCTTTTACGTACAATGCACCCTGCCCATAGGGCTAGCTAGGGCCTAACTTAGGTGTGACTGAGAAGCAGTAAAGGGGGGGTCACAGACATGGCACACACTTTAGGTGATACGTCACAGCGGCAGTAACACTGCGCGCACAGGCCCTGCAATGGTAGAGGCCTGAGACAGGTTTGAAAGGCCACTTTAGTGGGTAGCGCAATCAGCACTGCAAGCCCACCAGTAGCATTTAATTTACCAGCCCGGGTATATGAGATACCACTTTACAAGGGACTGACGGGTAAATTAAATATGCCAAACAGATGTAGACCAATCTTTACCATATTTACCACAGAGAGCACACACACTTTACACTGGACAGCAGTGCTAAAGTGCCCAGAGTCCTAAAACCACCAACACCATTTCAGAACAAAGGCTAGGAGAAAGGCAAAAAGTTCAGGGATGACCCTGCAAAAAGGGCCAAGTACAACAGTTATAATAAATCTGCGCACACCATTGCATAGCATTTATTATCACTATTCCAAACATACTAAACTTGACGACGCTGCTCCTCTCATATCAGGAATTACCACTGAAACACTTATCACGGAATCACCAATGCATTCCTATGGGAGGGCAGCCTCACCGCAGTAAGCAACCAAGATGGCTGTTTGTCACTACCAGGACATGTCACACACTTAAGGTACATGTCCTACCTTTTACCTACAATGCACCCTGCCCATAGGGCTAGCTAGGGCCTACATTGGAGGTGACTGACATGCAGGAAAAGTGGGGTCACAGACATGGCACACACTTTAGGTGTCACGTCACAGCAGCAGTAACACTGCGCGCACAGGCCCTGCAATGGCAGAGACCTGAGACAGGTTTGAAAGACTACTTTGGTGGGTGGCGCAATCAGTGCTTCAAGCCCACCAGTAGCATTTAACCTCTTCAGTGCCCATGACGAGATAGTCTCGTCATGGAGCACGGTTGCGCTGTGCCCATGACGAGACTATCTCGTCATGAACCCCACCCACTAGTGCAACGCCCGGCACAGGAGGGGGAAAGGGCGTGGCACTGAAGGGGTTAATTTACCGGCCCCGGGTTTCTGAGATACCACTTTACAAGGGACTGACAGGTAAATTAAATATGCCAAACAAGTGTAGACCAATCTTTCTATGTTTACCACAGAGAGCACACGCACGTTACACTGGACAGCAGTGCTAAATTGCCCAGAGTCCTAGAACCACCAACACCATGTCAGAAAAAAGGCTAGAAGGTGGGCAAAAAGTTCAGGGATGACCCTGCAAAAAGGACCAAGTCCAACAGGCACTCTACATAAAATAGAGATGGATATAACAAGGACAGAAGAGGCAATTGCATCCTCCCCTGATCGGCATCTTAATACGAAACTTATGGAGCTCCTCACAGAATATACAGATGAAGCACAGCTTGAATCTAAATTATTATATCATTACCTAAACTGGGTAAAGAAGCCAACAACTGCAATGCAAGTCAAGTCAAAAAGCTTTTATTCGGTTCATATGAATACAACCACATAAGCTAGACAAAAACAGTATACAGTAAAATATTATAACACATAATTTTAACAGTTTAAAAAGCAAAAAGTTATTCCTGAACCGGCCCTAGTATCTCGCAGGGAGTGGTGAAACACTAATCATAAATACATCAATAAATAAACAAATATAACATCAATTAAGGATAAAATCAAGCATGTGTCGCTACTACATAAGTGGAGATACTCGATAAACATTAATTTCAACGGAGTTGAAAATTCCACCTCACTATAATAAAGTAACTTGTGCATAAGTGCAAAATAAACCTTGTCATTGTGATATTGCATCAATATATAAGATTGCTCAAGAGACATTGATTTTCGTCATAATAGAGAGCTCTCCCTTGCTATAATAAAGTGACATGTGCATAGGTACAAAAAGACCATAACAAAGTAGAAAACTCTACCTCGCCATAATAAAGTGACTTATGCGTAAGTACAGATTAGGCCATAACAAAACACAATTTCACATCGAACATAAAAACATTAGTTTTCAACACAATAAAAGGCGCCATCTCACAATAGTAAAGTGACCTGTGCATATGTGCAAAATAAATCTTATCATTGTAATGTTACAACAATATGTGGAATTGCTCAAAACGCATTAATTACCATCATAATAGAGAGCTCTCCCTAGCCATAATAAAGTGACTTGTGCACAGATACAAATGGGCCATAACAAAGTAAAAAAGTTCTACCTCGCTATCGTAAAGTGACTTGTGCGTAGCTACAAATTAGGCCGTAACAGAACACAGTTTCACATTAATCATATAATTATGGATTTCCTGGCGGCTCTACATTCCAAAATAAATAGTGCAACATGGAAGCAGACATCTGGACTCTGAAGAGAACATAATAAATTCATAGCATCTGCTGTTAAACGAATATTGTATTTTAAAAGGATAGGTTTCAGATAAAATGTCCTTAAAAATACATAAAATTTACAAAATAGCAAAAAATGGCAACAGCTTTGTTTGGAAACATTGTCACAAGGGCACTTTAGATTAGAGCCTGCCCCAATTACAGGGAAGGATACAAGATGGTGTACAATGCCCAACCTTAAACGTACTAGTACAAATCGATGCGATTTTCTAGTCACGTCCACCAAATATGTCTGGAATCCACTCTTAAGGTTTAGCTGCCTATAAAATACAGAGGTCTTTTGAGTCTGAAGCAATTTATTTCTTTCTTCCGTCTTGTAAAGCAGAAATGTGTCTTTTATTTCCTTCTTGGAGAGCGGTATTATATTATCTGAATCTTTAGAGCTATTAATTCCGAATAATGTATTATACCAGAAGATAATATAATTCAACCACGGAATGCGGGGACAATGGTCTAACTTAAGGCAGTCTTTAATTACAGACTGTGTAAACTCAGTTTCCTTTTTATGCCAAATTGAACGCCATAATAATAAAGGGCGTAAGGCAGCCAGATCTGATATATATTTAAGACCAGTTTCTTGATGTATTAAGTCAGATGAATCTGCGGCCGGGACACATAACAATCGTTTAAGGAAATTATTTTCATTTATTTGAAGTTGGACCGTAGAGGAGTAACCCCATAATCCAGCTCCATATAAAGCCGAAGAGACACATCCAGCGTTATATATAGTTACCATGTCTTTTATTCTATGGTCCCCTATTTTTGCAGCAAAATGAAAAATAGCATTGGAATTTCTAATCACTTTATGTCCAATGTTTTCTTGCTCATTGATCCATTTACCGTTTCCATCAAAGCTAATGCCTAGATAACAAAAGGTCTTAACAGCTTGAATCTTTGAGCCTTCTAAAAAGAAGGACCGCGGTGACTTTAATTTTTTGCCACATATCATGGTAAATGTCTTTAATTTGTTAATCAACAATTTCCTACCATTTATAAAATCAGTAAAAGCATCAATAAGACGTTGCAGACCCAAAGGAGTACGTGAAATTAGGACAGCATCGTCCGCATATAACAATACAGACACAACAGTGTTATCTATTTTAGGGGCATCAGCCGGAATATTGTTTAAAACCAAGGCTATTTGATTAATAAAAAGAGAAAATAAAAAAAAGGTGCCAGCACACACCCTTGTCTGATACCTCTTCGCACAGTAAAGAAAGGGGTTCGCTCACCAGTAGACCCATATCGTACACTGCAAGAAAGTTTCTCGTATACCCTTGCTAAGAAAAACACGATCTCCTTTGGTGCCCCCAATTCAAGCAATGCTGACCAAAGGAGTGAATGGTCCACTAGGTCAAACGCACTACTCAAATCTGCGAAGCATAAAAACAGATTACCCCTTTTCACCACTGTGTATTTGTTGATAAGTAAATCCAGATTTAAACATTGTTCGATGGTCCCAATGCCCTTCCTAAAACCATATTGAACTGGGGTCAATATTTTTGAATCTTCGGCCCATGTTTCCAATCTTTTTAAAAGCACCCTACTCAACACTTTTATTGAGGAATCAAGTAGTGATATTGGGCGGTAGTTGCATGCTTCAGAGCGCTAACCCTTTTTATAAAGGGGGACAATTAATGATTCAGCCCATGATATTGGAAATTCCCCATAGCGGCAACATTAAAAATTCTTGTAAGGATTGGTGCCCAAAGGTCCATTTCGTCCTTATATAAATTAATCGGAACACCATCCGGGCCTGGTGCCTTGCCCCCTTTACTGTTTACCATCCCTTCACGCACCTCCTCGACACTAATTATTAGTGGTAATGTGGGCCATGTAATATCATTTAATAAAAGAGGATTTAAAAAAACCTTATCTGGATTAAAAATATTAGAAAAGTGTTCAATCCATTCCGTGCAGTTAACATAAGACGTCAGTTCAGGAATATTGTCATCCTTTAAAAAGGGGCTATTTACAATTTTCCAGAAAAGTTTTATATTATTGGTTTCACTTGCCATACCTAATTTATCCCAGGCATCTAATCTCAACACCTTTTTATGGGCAAGGACAGATTGTTTATAGTCGTTTCGCAACTTGCGAACAAGTATTTGATTACGGGGTTTAGACCTTAATACTGATTTTAAGTTAGATAATATCTCGGTACATTCAGAGTCAAACCACTTCTTTCCATCTTGTTTCGGACCTTTAGTTTTCCTAGTTAAAATATTTCTAACCACATTATTTATATTAGAAAATTCCATACATAACTTTTCAGGGGTAGCCTCTTCACTGAGACAGTAATTAATACTGTCTCTGCATTTACTAACCACATCCAATTGTATCTTATGTGGGTCCGTGCCATCCCACTTAATTCTCATACCATTCGGCCTAATAGGGAGAATATCTGTAATTGTATGGGCAGTATTAGTCAGTCTGTTGCCCCAGGCCAACAGAACTATGGAAATGCTATTGTGGTCACTAACCACCTGTTCGGATATCCAAAGGTTCGTATATGGACTATTCTTCGTGAATAAGATGTGGTCTATATTACTATTTGCTTCCCTGCCAGTGAATGTTGGACATTTGATATGGCCCTTTCTCGTAGTACAATCTAACAGCTCAAGATCGAATTTTGCCATTAATGTATTAAGGGTCATACCATATTCACAATGTGGGAAATGTAAAATATCATCCTTTGTCCCCGCAGCGGTCGTATAGGTCTTCATATAACCACATGAGTTAGTAAATGTAGCGGGGCATGCTTGAATATTAAAATCGCCCGCCCACAAAACAACCGCCAGTTTGTTTGAAATATTTAGTACCCTGTCTATCTCCTTTTCCAAGGGGTCTAAAGGAGCTCCCCTATCTTTATGAAAATTGTTATTGTAGTGGTTTATTAACACCAAATCCTTTCCCTTTGGGAATGATAGTCGCAAAACTTGACTATGATTACCAATAAATGAATAGGTTACAATTTTGCAGCCAATCAATTTTGTAGAAATTAGCAACAATAGTCCACCCTTTGCTCTACCCATTAAAGAGGGTGTCGCATTTACACAATATGAGGTATAGCCTTCGACTGTGACAAAATCTGTGCTCCATGTTTCTTGTAAGCACATTTTATCGCTACCGCAAGTAATAAAATCTTGCCAAAAAGGCGTACCTAATTTATTCCTAAAACCTGCGATATTCCATGTTGTCAGTGTATACCCCTCTTGTGTTATTGCTCCTTTAGCATTATTCAAGTTTGTGGGCACATCCGTAATCATAATAGGCTCTACAAGTGTGCTAGCTGTTAAAATATCAGTCTCATTAGTACCATTAGTAGCCGGTAACTCATCCATCATGATGGGATCCCTAGGCAAAGAATGGGTATTGCTTATTTCACTTTGCCTTGTAATTAAATTAGAGCTCACCATCTTCCCCCAATCGATGGTCCCTGCTATATTTATGTGTCAATCGTTATCCTCCATTTGTGTCAAACATTGAAACCTATTGTATATTGGTAGAGGGGATAGCACTGGTTACCGGTGTTATTGGGAGCCAGTTGTTACTCAAATGGTAGGCCATAGGCTTAGTGACAGGATTATTTACCAATGAATATCTATAAAAATAGGCAAGTGGCAGGCAGTAAAGTTGTGTTAAATTCCCGACAAGAAGGTGGAGGGGCTCTGAATAAAACTTTATGGGCCCAGACTGGTGACCTAAAATTAACTATGACGCAGTCCCCGTCAAATGTTTTAGTTGTGGGGCCTATCCACCCCACTCTTTGTGTAAGTATAATCTGATCTGCATCTAATATTGAGAAACCACAATTTTTAGTTAACCAGTAGAGGGTTTTGTTTTTAAGGTTTCAAATTGCCCTTCCCGTTATCTGGGAACATTGCAAAGAACTGTGACATATGCTCCACATTCTGGTGGCAAATTCATCACAGAAGGTACATTATTACTTTTAAAATCTTCTGGGTGACGTATGCCCTTTAACTGGTCTATTGTTTGGCCCCCTTGTTTCCCCAATGCCTTCCATTAAGGTAACACCTTTTTCCAACAAAGCTTTATCCTTTCCTTTGCATCTTCCCCCATCAATGGGACGACTACTGATATTACCAATACTTTCAGGTAAGATACTTGGAGCTATACGTTGTGTAACTGTTCCCCTTAACTTATCCTTGGCACCCTCAATCGTATGTAGGATAGATTCAGACACAACCTTATTTAGGGTGGATTCGGATAAAGGGGCAACTGGTAAGGCTTGAGTGGACTTAGTTAAATAGGGAATTTGTGTTAAATGTTGTTCAATAGAACCTACCCTAGCTTCAATAACACACATTTTCTCACTAATTGGCCCTAGGAGTGTTGATAACAGTGTCTCCATTCTCTCCCAGAATCCATCTTTGCTAACCTCATTCTTATTTCCATTAAGCTGGACATCTATAACACTTAACTGTTCTTCGCATAATTCCCCCTTTCGGCCCAGCAGATTTGGTGCCGTTTTGTGATGTATTCTGCTGCCTTTACCCCTATGTTTGTGTACAATCTGCTCCTTGTTAATGTGCTTTTGTTTACTTTTGGCCTTTTGCCCTCTTGTTCTAACAGGTGAAATTGCAACATGTGTCTTGACCATACGTGTAGTGTTAGACGACAGTTTGGCATTATTACCATCTAAATCCGTAGTATCATTGACAAGTTGGAGATCTATGCTTAAATCCTGCTCCTGGAGTACTGGTGTGGTAGAAAGTCTGCTTACCAGGGGGGGACAAATCCGAGTGCAAAATAGGATTATAGTTAAATGTCTCAGGGTTTTTGTCTGCACCTGGTAATCCAGCATACGATGTCGTCAGCATAGAGTCAAAGGAATTAGCCATAACTGTGGATGAATTAATAGGTAATGTAGGCGGGGCTAAGCCAATAGTAAGTGAGAGGCGTCTTTCCGTGTTTCCGTGTTCTCTATCGCTGTGGCGACGACCCCAATAGTCTTTTGTAACATCCTGTCTATGGCTGTTAGACTTGGAAGAGGGTTATTTGTAGATTTGTTCTGTCTGGTATTGGGACGGGGTAGTCCAGTGGCATTTTTCCCCATTTCAACTGTGTACACCAACAATATCTCTGTAGCAATAACTGATATAATTTAGATGTTCATTTACCGAACCCGTAATCACCCCAGCATTCTTCCAGCATTAAGCTGCTCTTACCTCCACATCGGGCACACGTATAACGAGGGGCCAAAGGGAGTGGCCCAGCCCAGCCTCTCCCTGCCCCGGACGGCCACTGACGGCCTGCCCTTTGCCCGGGCTTAGCCCGGCGCTGCCCGTGCGCGGTCCCGCGACGCGAGGAGTGGAGCCGTTTTTAAAGTGCCTCCAGGCGCGAAAGGTGATGACGCTGCTTCCGGTGGTGAATAGCCGGGGAGCCTGGGAGTGGTAGTTGTCTCCCTCCTCACTGCGGCCGCGGAGATCACAAACGCGGCGGCGGGAGGGAGAGTCGAACAGCAATAGGGACGCCAAACCAAAAGAAGTCAGGAGGTAGGCACAGAGTTCTAGTTGGAGCAAAGACGCTTACTGACACCCGCTCCGCCGGGAGTGGAGCCGTTTTTAAAGCGCCTCCAGGCGCGAAAGGTGGTGACGCTGCTTCCGGTGGTGATTAGCCGGGGAGCCTGGGAGTGGTAGTTGTCTCCCGCCTCACTGCGGCTGCGGAGATCACAAACGCGGCGGCGGGAGGGAGAGTCGAACAGCAACAGGGACGCCAAACCAAAAGAAGTCAGGAGGTAGGCACAGAGTTCCAGTTGGGGCAAAGACGCTTACTGACAACTGCAATGCATATAGACCGCTGTTGCTGATCATCTGAGACACCAAAATTCTGGCCAAGGTCATAGCTAACAGGTTATCTTTACTAATGCCATTTTGGCTGCCCCCCCGACAGAGCCACATAACAGATCTATCACTCTGTGTTTGGCGCTTCAAGGAAGGATCCCGAACCCCCAACAACGAGTGTTCCAGAGAGCTGGCAATAGGATAGCCTAAGATAAGTTTAATTTGGGACAGGATTTCTTTCCAGAAAGGTTTCATGGAGGGGCAGTCTCACCAGATGTGTCGGAAGTCGCCCAACAGGCCACACCCCTGCCAGAACCTGTCCGACGTGGTGGGGAAAATCTTGTGTAGTTTCTGAGGGTAGAAGTACCAATCATGCATAATCTTATAATGCGCCTTCCTTAGAAACATGGAGCGATTATATTTCACTATATACCTACTCACATGTTCCCATTGCTTATCCTCCAAGGGGGCATCCAATAGTGCGCCCCAGAAGCATTTAAAACGTGGAGTCACTTGGGGGCTCAGAGCTTGTATAAGAGCATATAAGAAGGAGATGCAGCCCTTGGAGGTAGACCCAGACTGGGCAAACCTCTCGATGGAGAGCAGATTCCTGGTAGCGGCCAGCCACACCAGGGGCTGGTGTATCCAATATTTCAGCTGCAGGTAATGGTATTCTTCTTTGGCAGTCAATGCGAATTGTGTCTGGCATTCTTGAAAGGTGAGGAACTCACCCTTGTCAAATAGATGAGAAATCATGTGGCACCCTCCCTCCCTCCAAGTCACAAAGGGTCCCTCCGGAAGTGCAGGGGGGAATGCAGCATTAAAATGTATAGGTGTGTAGGGGTAGGGGAAGGCCGTATAGTGTAACCTCTTAGTAAGGACATCCCAAACCCTTAAGGTGGTGGAAGTGGGCGTGTTAATATAAGCGTTAAGTGGTCTGTCTTGTTTTGGCTTCCATAAAAGATCCCAGATGGTGCACCCCGTTATTTGTATGTCTTTGTGAAGCCAATGCTTCTCCGAGACTTGTAGCGACCATTCTGTGATTACCCGCAATTGAGCCGCTTGATATTATGCTTGAAATTCCGGCAAGGCCAGTCCCTCCTCTTTGCGGTCTCTTGAGCAGGTTGTAGGGCAGGCGTACCCTTTTTCCCTGCCAGATAAATTTAGTAAGCATGCGTTGGAGCATCCTGAAGAGACTTTCTTCCACCGGGATAGGTATCCCTGAAAGAGGTAAAGCAAGTGAGGGAGTACATTCATTTTGATGGCGTTAATCCTGCTCAGCCAGGTGATATATGCCACGCTCCATTTACCTAGATCAGTTTTCAGCTGGCGGAGAAGGGGGGGGGAGGTAGCTTTATAGAGATCTTGTGTACAGGGGGTAAGCTTAACTCCCAGATAGGTGATCTCCTTAGTAGTGTAACAGAAAGGTGAAACTCCTTCCACTCGCCACCATTCTTCTTTGGGTAGGGTTAGATTCGGTAAGAAAGACTTAGTTAGATTAATCTTAAAACCTGCAACCCGCTCAAATCTCACAAGCTCTTCCTGAATGGCCGGTATGGAGATCAGAGGTTCTGAGACCGGAAGAAGCACGTCATCGGCAAAAAGTGAAATCTTATGATCGTCTGTGCCAAAACGTATCCCCCGTATGTCTGGATTTACCCTGATCCTGGGGGCCAGGAGTTCTATACTCAAGGCGAAAAGGAGGGAGGATAATGGGCAACCCTGTCTCGTCCTGCAGGTCAGGCTAAATGGAAGGGACACAACGCCATTGACCAGGACCCGGGAGCTAGGAAATTGATAATTGGCGCGGACCATCCCTATTAAGGTTTCATTGAATCCAAAGCGCTGAAGCACTTTAAACAAAAAAGTCTATTCCACGCGATCAAATGCTTTCTCTGCGTCTAGCGAGAGAAGCGCTGCTGGAATGTTTTTCTTCTGGGCCTTTTCAATTAAATGGATGATGCAACGCAAATTATCATGGGTCTGTCGACCTTTAATGAATCCCGATTGGTCTGGTTCTATAAGATCAGGAAGTATTGATTTGAGACGGGTGGCCAGGATTTTGGAGTACATTTTAGCATCGAGGTTTAGGAGAGCTATCGGGTGATAAGAGGAGCAGACCGTGGGGTCCTTACCTGGCTTAGGTATTATTGCTACAATCGCCTTACCCATGGATGGGGTGACTTGTTGCATAGAGGCAATGACATTAAATAGAAGAGTTAAGAAGGGGACAGGTTACTGTGCAAAGGTGCGATACAAATGAGCTGAAAAAACGTCCGGCCCTGGCTCTTTCTGAAGTTTAAGGGAGTCAATCGCCCTCTGCACTTCCTCCGTAGTTATGAGTTGCACCACGTCTTCATTGGAGCTAGCCGCGACTTGAGGGAGGTCCAAGGGATCTAAATATCCTGTTTGGTCATCCGTCCTCGGGAGTTCCGAGGTGTAAAGAGTACGGTAAAATTCCTCAAAGTCCTGAGCCTTCCCCTTCTCTGTCTTATGGGAAATGCCCTCCTTATCTACAATGAGTTTGATATATTCCCTTTCCTGGTAGTAGGGACCCCACTTTGTACCCTCCCTCGTACCCCTTGGTCTGTAGGCGTAAGATTTTTTTCTGCCCTGTTGGTATAAATAGCCTGGAGTTTCCCCTCTAGGGCCGTGACTTTTCGCATTGTCTGGACCGAGGGGCTGGCCTTATGGGACTGTTCTGCGGATACTAAATCCCGTTCTATCGTGAGGCGCTCCTCTAATTCCTGTAATCTCAAGGTAGTGGCTAACTCGATGTATTTACCTTGGACTTCTGCTTTGAGAGCGTCCCAGGTGATTGCATGGTAAGTCACCTCCGGGTCGTTCCATTTGAGGTATTCCTTAATAGTTTTCCTGAGGTCATCACGGAGGTGTCTATTCCTGCAGAGGAAGTTGGGGAAATACCAGCGTATATGCTTTGGACGCTGGTTCGGCCAAGTGAGCGACATCTCTAAGGGGACATGGTCTGACAGGCAAATTGGGTGGAAGTGTGTTTGCAGCACTGAGGAGAGCAGGGATAGGCTCATGAAAATGTGGTCAATGCAGGAGTAGGTTCTGTGTGAGTGGGAGAAGAAGGAATAGTCATGAACCGTGGGATTGAGCTCTCTCCATATGTCCACCAGCCCCAAGAGCTGGAGCTGCGACTTAAGTGCCGTACCAAAAAACCCCCCTGAAGCTCTCTGTAAATGTGTCGAGTCCATCCTCTGGTCCCAGACAAGATTAAAGTCCCCCAAGAGCAGAATAACCCCCAGTGCAAAATTTTCCAAAGACATGAGGAAGGAGAGAAGGAAGTCCTGCTGGCCCGTGTAGGGTGCATAGATGACTGCAAATGTGCATGGTCGACCCCTGAGATCTCCCCGAACCATAAGGAACCCCCCCATTTTTGTCAGTTTTGGTGTCCTGCGTTTGGAATGGGACCCCTGTATGAAACATCAGCGCCACCCCGTTGTGTTTTGAGGAGTGTGAGGATTTACAAATAAGGGGATAAGCTTTATGGCGCAATCAGTGTTCCTCTGATTTTTTGAGGTGCGTCTCTTGAAGAGCCTCCACTTGGACATTGTAATCCAGCCGGTATTTCCAGAAACGGTGGCGCTTGTTAGGGGAGTTCAAGCTCCGGGCATTCCAAATTATAGTCCTGATCGCTATTATTAACTGGATGGTATTTTACCCCCCTGCCCTAGATGTAGCTCCTGAGCCCTCCCTCCACCGGCCCCCACCCCGTAAACAATATAAAAAAAGGCACCATGACATCAAACCAAATTAACGAACTAGAACAAACAGTAAAAACGAGTGTGGAGAGTTTCCCTCCCAGAGGGAAATCCCCCAATCAGGATGCACTTGAGGAACGTTACCATTCCCGTTCCCCTAGCCCCTTTAATAGCAGAAATCAAGGCATAGTCTATGAGACAATATACAGCTAAATATCACAGATCCTGTAGATGAGACCTCTGCAGTAACTAATCATATCAAAGAGCCCTGGCGGTACCGCAGATGACCAGAAAAATGCAAGTTCTCGGCTTCCACCATCCCTCACTTGGAAACCCCATACCGCTTCGGAGATAGGACAGTCCCCAAATTCTCTCGCAGTAGGCATAGTGTTCCCATGTGGCACCGCCGACATGGTCTGAAACCACGTTGTCTGGTAGTGCTTAGGCACCTGGGCCCCCCTTAGGCCGAAGCATGCAAGCCCTCCGCTCCATCCAGTTCGCACTAGCTTCATCAGGCCACCCCCAGGGGGAGGAGGCAAGTCGCAAGTTTATCTCAGGCTAAATAGATGCAAGTCCTTCGCTCCATCCAGCCTCTAAGCGTCAACGTAATATTTCAGTTACCAACGACTCCCAAAAGACTCGTGTCGTACAGCATAGGGTTCATCAGTCAACAGATACACTCCGCCCCGACAAACAACCAAAGACATCTCTTGTGACCTCCCATGTGGGCTATTGGATTAATTTATCAGTAGCTAGGCCCCCAATCTCGGTCCGAACCGTAGGGGCCTCGCTGATGAACGCATTGCAAGTCCTCCGCTCCATCCAGACCCTCATTTGTCTGCTATAGCTGTCCCCAGGGGATGGGGTAGAGTACCAAGTCAGGTGACACATAGGTCGGTCGTGAGGCCTTCCAAGCACGAGCCTGTCTCAGTCAAGCAAGAAGCAAGCCCTTTGCTCCAGCCAGTCGCTCATCATCTGCTTAACGTTTCGGGGTTTCTCCTCCCCCCCAATGACACGTGGTGTGCAGCTTGGGATTCACTAGTCATGAGCTTCCATCTGAGGCTTTCTTACCCCCTGAGCCCACTGTTCGCCACTGGCCTCCGCCTTGTCGCCTGCGTCGCCGATCACCGTCTGTACCATGGGAAGATGTCTCAGCGTGTGAGGACGAGGTCTCGATTCCTAATAGGTCCGCAGCTTCTTTCAGGTCCGTGCAGTGCTGATATTTGTTGTCCCATTGGAAGGCTAATCCAAAGGGATATGTCCATCGATATCTGATTTGTTTCTCCCTTAGGAACTCAGTAACCGAACGGAACTGCTGGCATCGTAAAAGCGTGGCCTGTGCCACATCTTGGTAGAGGGCGCAAGTAGCGTTTTGGAAGGTGATCTTGTAGGTGGATCTCGCCTTCTGGAGGACCAATTCCTTGCCAGCACATCACAGGGGTTTCGATTTTCACCTGAAAGGCGCGGTCCAACTCTGTGGAGTCTTTCGAGCCGAACCTCAGGACCATCCTCCACCAGTACCGAAGAGAACAGGCCCACCATGAATGCCTCCAGGTCTGGGCCCTTGCAATCGTCCTCCAAACCTCTTGCTGGGTTGAGAGCGATTTTCTAAGTCCTCGCACTTAAGCAAGGCTCGCAATTGGCCACTTAGGTCCGCCGAGCCTTCCTCCAAGGGCGTGAGATGGTCGGCCAGCTCTTGGTATTTTGCCTCAAGGTCCAGCGTTCTGGTGCCCACCAAGTCCACATCGGCCTGCAAGGAAACCATTTTCTCTCTCATCTCTGCTCGGAATGACTCGAAGGATGCCTCCATATCAGCCTTAATGTCTGCCCGGAGTTCCGTTTTGAATTCCCGGTGGGATGACAGGAGGTCCTCTCTGGTTAGCGCCATGGTCCCCATTGGTGGTATCGCCTCGTCACCTGATCCTCCGGCGCCAGTGGTGGAAAAATAGTTTGAGACCTTGTTGTTGGGGGTCTTTTTGGGTGGCACAGGGGGAACTGCTTTCTGGTCAGCTCCAGGCTGCCTCCTCCATCTCGCAGGACCAGCACATAGCGATCTTGGTCACAGATGAGCCCCAGGCCGCCTCCTTTCCCTCGTAGGAGATCTCCTTCAGCCTCCGATCTCACTGTCTCACTGTCTGCCCTGTAGGTCTCCTCGGTGACCTGGTAGGGCCCTGGGGTCACCCTGTCAATGCTGATTCAGCAAGGAGGCCTGCCTAGTACCCCACTGAGTGCAGCCATAGGATTTCAGTGTGGTGCTTTCCACAGCACGGCAGCCATGTTAGGGTCAGGCACCAGGCAGCACAAGAACAGTCTTACTGGGGGCCTCTGTGCGCTCCCCCAATGAGTGCCTTGTTGTCGCAGGACCCCACCTGCACCTGCCAGCACAACTCAGCACCCCCTTGTTACTGTGCACATTGTAAAAAAAAGTCATTAAAGAGGTGTCCCCAGGACTCTGTCCACTTCAGATGCTGCGCATGGAAATCTCTCCGCTGCTCTCTGTAGACATTATGCCACTACGCTGCATTTTGCTAGTAAGGGGAGAAGTGGCTTCGCATGCGAGGAGTCGGCATGCCTGCAACTTGGGGATCAATTCACTCGCCGAGTGTTCCTCTGTCAACGCACGGAGCCTGCCATTGTGCTGACTCGGGACGCCCGACGCAGGAACCACTCCCTTCTCCGCCATTACCTTGGGGCGCAGTGGAGCATCTGGGTTGGACAGGGAGCACCCTCACCTGCATCCGCTAGGCAGTCTGGTCCTCCGCTTCGTTGACAGGAGTTTCTGGCACTTAAGCGACACGTCGCCCAAAGCCCGCCGCAGTGCGGAGCGCCTTTTCCTACTTTCAACCGCTGAGCTCCTGCAGCCCTCCAATGGCAGTTTCTCCTCCCTCCTCTGCAATTCAAGGTACCGCTGGCGATCCCTGTCACCCCCTCGGTGCGGGGTTGCCCCACGCTTCCTCCGGGGAATGTTAGGTACTCCGGGTGATATGGGTATCCAGACAACACGCTATTCAAAAGCCACTGGTACGCGAGATGCCATTTTCTGCCTCTGAGCCCCGAACGCCTTCAGCTCTTCAACGGCGGCTATCTCCGTGTTCAGGAGCTCTGCATGGCTCCCCAGGTGATCTTTGTCATCTCCTCGTGTTGGGATGCTCTAAGAATCCTCCTGGATGTGTCAGGTATGCCTTATTTTATTAGTTGTTACGGGGCCTGGGACGGAGCCGGTCGGGATCACGTCTGATCGGCCATGTCAATTGACCACGCCCCCCTACAAAAGCGTTTGATTCCCTTGAGTGGGGATACATGTTCGCTATACTGAGCAGAATGGGTCTCCCCCAATCATTTCTGGGTTGGATAAAGCTGCTATAATTTTATATCAACATAATATCCGCGGCTCTACTAAAGCAAAACTGGGAACTAATGACAGCAAAACCAGCAAATTCTAACAGGGGGAGTCCTTATAAAAAGGACAGAGTCCCATCACCCACCGAAGTGGCATGCTTCATCATTTGGGACCTCCTTTTAACCGCACCTGGTGCAGTTAAGAAGCTACAACTCCTGTGCTATTGTAAAAAGGAGGAGCTCACGGATATTTTAGATATAGAAACGGAGGATTAGTTCTCCTAACGATCAATGAGGCTGCCTACAGTGTGGTGAAACAAGGTGCAGTGTGTATAAACAGTGAGTTAAAATTGACTACCTATAGAGAAATATGTTTATTAAGTATCTAAAGGTGTCAAAGCATAAAAACCAAAAAAGAACGTGTTCTCGGTAAGTCTCCGAGCACGTTAATGACAAACGCGGTCTATATGATCATGGCTTTTATCAGGACCATATGATAATACTACTGCAACAAGGTGAGTAAAGTGCAAAAAAATCACAACGCTCTGTCCGTCGTTACCCCGAACCTTCTTCCTGTTCGTTACGAGTGAAGAAGGTCCGGGGTAACTACGGACAGAGCGTTGCCTCACGCCCTGAGTCGTCACCAGGAGTGTAGGATTATATCCCCGACTGATTGCGGGTGATCATTCTGAACCCCTGCAGTCCCGCCTATCTTTGAATAAGCAGGTATATCTGTAGGTTGTATCGTTCCTTACATCTTTTGTGTTTTGTGATTTTTTTACACTTTACTCACCTTGTTTAAATTTCCTTCAGACCCCTTAACCGACCGTTTTTTTTTAAAGCTGCTATAACCCAGCCTGAGGCAATAGTGCAAATCAACCGTCTATACTCCGAACCGATCACCATTACATGGGGCACGCGGCAGGGATGCCCCTTATCCCAGTTGCTATTTGCTTTAGCCATCAAACCTTTAGCTGCCAAAATTAGACAACACAATAGGGAATATGCTGTTCAATATCTTTCTCGTCAGATACTGATATCACGATACGCTGACAATATTTCCCTCTATCTACGCAACCATAGCACTAGCCCCAATCCGATCCTTCGGGAATTCATAAGATCTGGGGACATTTTGGGAATAAGACTTAACTGGAATAAGTCCCAGATATTTCCACTCACTCCAAATACTGCACAATTTACCCCTGATTTCCCGCTGAGCTGGTGGGATCAGGAACTAAAATATTTGGGAGTGGTCATCACCAGAGATAGAGAAACAACCCTCTGAGCTAATTATGGCATAGTGTTTGAAACTATCCCTTCCTGGATAGATTGATTGGTCATATTGCCACTCTCCCTGGCTGGAAGAGTGGCATTGATGAAGATGAACATTCTGCCCAAGCTTCTAGATTTGTTTGTCAATATTCCCCATAATCCAGGTTGAGCGTTTTTCCATACTCTCCGATCCTTGCTTATTAAACTGGCATGGGGCGGAAAACAGCCTAGAGTGGGATGGAAGGTCCTGACACAGCCATTCTCCAGGGGAGGGTTTGGAGCCCCGGACACGGAACTGTAATATCTTAGTGCGCAGCCCATTATGCTACCTACTGTCTCCATCCCTCCCTTATATGCCGCACCTGGCTATTGAACAGGGATATATGTGGCCCATGCCCCTAAACTCCTTCCTGGGAACCACTGTCCCTGGGGTGGGGGTAACACACCATACGGTTAGCTGCACCAACCATGCATGGAAGAGACTGTCCAAAATTATGGGTAAACCACTGCTGCCACTTCCGCACCTGCCTGTTGCGCCGGTTACTCAGGAGGTCGAATGCCGGGAAATATTTCTGAAGCAAAGCCTCACTGTAGGGGGGGACCTATACCAGGAGGGGCAATTTAAAAGCCAGCGGAAATTACTAGTGGGGGCTAGGACTACTCCCTTGGAGGTTTTCCTATATATAAGACTACGAGATTAGGGCCAATGTCCCTGGATTCCCAATGCAACCTGCCATACTGGAGGTCCTTCATGCAACATCGAAACTGACAGGGCCGGCACGTGCTGTATCCCAAATTTACCAATCAGCGCTGATTGAACGGCCACAGACGACGCACGGGGTTAGAGAGGAATGGGGCATTGACCTGGGGGAGCCCCTAACAGATGAGCAATGGGCTTACTGTTGCTCGCAAACAGAAGCCATTACTGCCAGCAGTCGACTGCGCATAATTCATTTAAAATTTTTGAATAGAACTTATTATATCCCCACAAAGTTGCACAAATTTAAATTCTGAGAGGACAATCATTGCTTGCGCTGCTGGCAGGAGGGGGCGGACTTCTTGCACTTCTCATGGCACTGTAGTGGGATCTGCGAATACTGGGGGGAGGTGCTGGATGCTCTAAATGGTTGGCGTCACTATCCCATCCACCCCCATGACGCCACTCCTGGGGTACATAGCTAATATACAGCACTCCTGCAGGAAATTTGTGACACTAGGTTTATTGCTGGCTAAGTGTAGACTGGCATGCAGGTGGGGCAGAGGGCGAGCTCCTAAATTCAAGGAATGGCTTTCTGACTTTGTATACTGTAGGGATCAACTCACTGCCTACGCTGACCTCCTTCCCACACCATTCCGCCCTAGAGACATTTGGGAGCCACTGATAGAGTACCTAAAGGAAAATTCTGATTGATAATGTACACAGACGTACGCTTGCATGTATACACATTGGGTAGTGACCTGTCGTAATGGGCGGGGTGGGAGAGGGGCAGGTCTAGTCCCCACATTGGTCAGAGATGCATGCATTAGCAGAAATAGACTCCAAGTCATGAGGTATTGTTCCTGGCTAAATGGGTTCTAATGCTTGCGTATTACCATGTTTTAGAATATGTGTCATTAATACCCTGGTCAATGTACAACCGATAGACAAGTGTATTTATGTGCCCTTTGATATGAACTGTGCATCCATTTGTCAATATGTATTGTGCAATGCCTTTAAGATTTTCTATTTTTTGTTTCTTTGTATTCTGTTGGAGAACCTAATAAATAAATATGCCATAGTGGTATACTATATACACAGGACAGGTAAATTACATGCTACTAGTGCGCCTGCAGCACTTATTGTGCAAACCATTTAAGTAGCCCCTGAAAACATGTCTCAGTGCTGCCATTGCAGCCTGTATGCAGTTTTGAACTGCCAATTTGACTTGGCAAAATAACCTCTTTGCCAGTCCTAAAATACAGTTTTTAGTACATATAAAAGTAGGCCCCAGACATCTCATACGGCAGGGTGCGTTGTAATTAAAAAGTTGGACATGTTTTCCTTTTTTTCTTGTCCTGATAGTGAAAAACTCACAAATTTCCTTTTCACTACTGTGAGGCCAACCTCTCCCATAGGATAACAATGGTTACCTTATTGCATTTAATAAGAGCTAACTTTGGATTGGGACCCAGTGGAAAAGTCATGTGTGGTCTCTGAGGAAATGTAATTTAAAATCCTCTTTAATTGTAAAGTTGGATTTTAAATCACAATTCTGAAAATGCAACTTTTAGAAAGGTACAATAACAACAGTGTACCTTGTCTGAAATTATTTACCCGGGGCAAATATCCAGTCCTTAATGATCAAGAAATATAGTTAACTTGAACACGTATCTTATACATAATACATTTTCAATCTTTGTTTGAACTAATTTTGTATATCAAATCATAAACATTGGATGAGCTTGTTTAGACCACACTTGATTCAGAAATCAACAATATTACTTACATAAACACAGTTTTAAACAGAATGAGTTGTATCCAAATTGTCCAAACTCCTAGGATCAAGCATGTACAGGGGTTGTATCAACTAATTTATTGAACCAAGACAAGGCACCTAATTTTACAATAAGGGTTACCTATATCTAGTTGAGAAAACCCAACAACTCCCTAATGCATAGAGGTCAACGCGTTTCAAACCCCATAGTTTTGGCTTCTCCTCAAGATCAAGACTGGGTACAACAGAAAAAAAAGAAATTAAATAAACAAATTGCTTTGCGAGATTCTCATTGTTTTTGTGGGCATTTATCATTCAACTAGAGCCCCTTGTAGTTGATTTAAGTAACTTCTATTATGGTATGTGTTCCATCTGTGTCCGGTGTAGTTAAGATGAACTGTAACATCAAATCAAAAAAGCAAACAGATACTTGTGGTTATAAAACCAGTCTTATTCTTCATTGTATTTTTCAAAAGGTATCGTTTCGTAGTGCAACTTCTATGAGTTACCAGCGTCTCTACTGTATTTGCGAGCAATTGTTGACTGAAGCGTGCAGTGAACACTCTTCGTTTAGTCCTTCAAAATTGTTATTCTCAGATTTTTAATTCTTGGGTTTACTGGGAAAAACATTCAATTCATTGAAGTTTTGACCTTGAGGTTTGTGTCTTTTCGCCCAATGCATTAGATGAAAAAATTATTTTGTCCGTGCACACAGTGGGATTTAGACGCGGCATGGATTCACTGTAGCCTTGTTTTTCAGAGTTGAATTTTCATGTAATGATTTTGCCAAGTAATTATTTAAGAGGAGGGAAAATTAAACAAACAGAAGACATTTTTATTGCCATGTGCGGTGAGGGAACGTTTCTATTTTTGCATAGACAATTGACGGCAACACCCGGTTCTTTGTTTAAGATAAACCAATTTAAGAGGGAAGATTGAGACAAATAGTCCTTTTGAATGACGTTAAGTGTTGCCACTTACTTAATGTATATTAGAAAACTCACTTCTCGTGAAGTCTGTCTCTGTTAGATGTCTTCCGAAAAACGCTCCAGTTGCGATTGCAACAGTAAGTGTATAGTTTCAGCTCTATTGGTTCAATTAATTAGTTGGTACAATGCCTGTACATGCTGGATCCTAGGAGTTTGGGCAATTGGGATACAATAGAAAACTCCTGTTTAAAACTGTTGACTGGTACATTTTATATGTGTCATTCAGTGTTAAAAATAGTTTTTGTTTATATAAGTAATGTTGTTGATTTCTGAATCGAATGAGGGCTAAACAAGCACAACTTTTGGTTATGTGATCCAATATTTATGATTTGATATGCAAAATGAGTACAAAGATTAAAAATGTATTATGTATATGATATGTGGTCAAGTTAATTGCATTTCTTGATCATTAAGGACTAAATATTTGCAATAGTTGAATAATTTCAGAGAAGGTGTATTGTTGTTACTCTTTGTTTAAAGTGGTCTAACCTTGTTGATAAAATAGACCCAACCCCTTAGTACAAGCGTTTAGAAAGGTGGTATATCCTGGGTCACATAACTGGGTGTAGTTGGAGGTTGGCCTTTATGTATTTCTCCCAGACAATGACACACTAGAGGGAGTAAGTGTTCCTGGATGGGCCATCTCAGACAGGATGGGTGGGAGCTACACAGCCCCACTTGCACTTCAATAGACTGTGCCTTGCTCTCACACAAAAGCTTCACATAAGCCTTTTGTGCCGGCTGGTAGGCTGGGGCCGGGGCAGAGAGGCAGGAAATTCCATACACGTGTGTGAGGAGAAGCCTCCAGATGATTCCCCTACTTCAAAGGAGGCACCAGCTATAAAAATAGGACCCTCAGACCCACTCTTTAGAACACTCCTGGACCTGCGGAAGGACTCTTAGAAGACTGTCTGCTGCTGAAGGACTCTTAGAAGACTGTCTGCTGCTGTGTACCTCAGAAGGACTGCTTTGTTGCACCAAGAAGGACTGCTCTGCTTCCTGAAATCTGCTCTGAGCCTGCAGAGGTCTGCCCTGGTACTTGTGCCATGCTCTTCTCCTTGAACCCAAGACTTACAGAATGACTCCAACGGCTAGTTTGTTGTCTCTTGATCAGAGCCTCAGGGACAGAAAATTCTCCAATCATCTGGAACGAGCACCTGGACCCTGTCTGAATGAGTCAATGCCGTCCAAGTATTGCCTCTCCTGGAGCCTGGAAGTGGTTCTAAAGGCGGACAAATAGCCCAAATCCAAAACTTAGGGCTTGGAAAACCTTTGCCTTAAAAGTGCTCTGAGAACCAAGAGGAGACCGGGACCTACCAGCTCGTCGATCTGCCCCAAGGTGCATCACCGGTCGGTCTGACTTTGCGGCAGCTCATACTATATTCTTCTCTGCAGCAGCAAATCCTGTTCAGCGGCTCTTCACAGAAAAGGCACCCGGCCTCGTAGAGCCCTGTTCAGCTACAGCCTGCAGATTCATCCCGCTGGACATTTTCAACTTCCAAAAAAGAGACTAAGCCTGATCGTATGAACCTTCTCAATGACTTTGTCCAGCGGCTTCCTTATGATGATGTCAGCCTCAGACATTGGCAGCTCCCTGGCCCTGCTAGACTTTAACTTCTCAGACACTTTCTCCCAAAATTTCTTATAAGTCCGAAGGTAAGTGGAGACCCTGCCCAATTCACTTCATGTATCAGACCCGCTCTGTATTGTGGTCAGCCATAACGTTTGACTTTGCCCTCCGTCTTATGTGAGTAGATGTCTGGTGTTGGCTCTTTGTGAATTGTGTAGAGTGTACATGCAGCGATAAGGTTTTAAAGTGCAGAACCCAACCCATGGTAATGAGGGAACAGTCCAAAGAGCCTTGGTCAGATTTTGCCATCGATATTTTAGGTCCTGTAAAACTAAATACACGCGATCGGTATGTCTTAGTTTGCATGGATATGTATTTGCGGTGGACAGAGATCAAAGTAGTCAATTCTGTAGAGTCCACTGTGGTTATTGATTTTCTGGAGGAACTTTTTGAGAGAGAAGGTTTCTCAATTTCAGTGCTCTCGGACAACGGTGTTCAATTTACCGCGAGGATTGTTGAATAAGTTTTGTGTTGCAGGGGAATCAAACACAAGAAGGCGGCTCTTTACCATCCTGAAAGCAATGGTGTTGTGGAAAGGTTTGTGAAGGTGTTAAAGGAGACCTTGCAGCAAGCCATTGTGACAGGTATGAATTGGGAGGTGGCCATGAGAAAGAAAGTCAGGGAATATAGGTTTACTCCGCATTCTTCTACAGGACTGTCTCCTTTTCGTTTGTTCAAAAAAAGGGTGGCGAACACAGAGGTTTGTCCCTCGTGGGTTGTTGCAAACAGGTCAGTTGTTGATGGTAATGTTGGTAGTGTGGATGGTTGGAGAGAAAGAGAACGTGTTGCTATGGAGAAAAGGAAGAAATGTTTCGATGAGCATAAAGTTGTCAAAAAAACTACAGTTTCTGTGGGTGATTGCGTTAAGATCAAAAATCCTCGCTCGGGTAAAGATAATTCAAAATTTAGCAGACCATTCAAGGTTATTAAGGTTTTTAAGAATGCCATTAAGAATTTAAACAGAGTGGCCATATGTCGGTCCACTGATATTGTTGTATCTTCAAACGTTACTTCTGATGTCACTTCACAAGGGGAAGTCTCAAGGCCTCGCAGGGTCATTGAATTGAATTGAATTGAAATAAAATTTATAGAGCGCAGCATATACCCCAAGGTGTCTTGGCGCTATGCATGATCTGGGAACATACAGAAACATGAAGAAAGCCGTAATCAAAGTTAGAAGTTTAGGCGGTTTGTGTAAATTGCCATGTTTTCAGGCCTTTCCTGAAATTGATCAAGGAAGGAGCTGATTTTAGGGTGATGGGTAATGTATTCCACAACCTAGCCGCTGATCTAAAGATGCTCTTGCCTCCCCAAGTAGCCTTTTTGAAAGGGGTGATTGTCACGTTCCTTGCTGTTCCGGACCGCAGGGTTCTGTTAGGAACATACCAATTTAGTTTATTTCTAAACTGTGTTGGTCCAAGACTGTGCAGTGATTTAAAAGCCAGGCATAAGACTTTAAACTGACATCTCTGCCTGACTGGGAGACAATGCCGTTTTTTTATGGCGGAGACATTTTTGGGAATGTTCAAGATGAGACGATCTGCCGCATTTTGTACAATCTGGAGCCTGTTAAGCAGGCCTGAGTTGGTGGTAAGGTAAAGGTTGTTGCAATAGTCTAGACGGGAAAGGACCAGGGCCAAGATTACTGTTTTTAAGAGATCCTCTGGTATAAAGTGCTTTATTTTGTTAATTAATCTAATGGCACAGAAAGAGATGGCTGTGATTTTGTTAATTTGGGCCTTGAATTTAAGTTCTTTATCGATGATAATACCCAAATCCTTAGTTTTAACTACGGGTGCTGGAAGCACTCCAAGTACAGGTAGCCACCAGTCAGGTGTCCAGAGAGAGGGTTTATTACCAAAGATGATGACCTCTGTCTTAGTTGCATTCAACTTTAGACAGTTGGCATCCATCCAATCACTCACATTCTTCATGCAGTTCTTAAAGGCTTCACCCGGATGTTTTTCTTCATTTGTTAAAGACACTACAATCTGTGTATCGTTAGTATAGGAGGCTTTTTGTATTATTGAGGAAAGTGGTGCAACATATAGATTAAAAAGTGTGGGGCTCAGGGCATAGCCCTGAGGAACTCCACATGGTAAAAAAAATTGTTTAGAAGTTGCTGATCCCATTGCTACATTAAGTTGCCGATTGGTTAGAAAGGATTTTAGGAGTTCTAGTGCCATGCCTTTTATTCCTGCTTCTTGCATACGGGCAGCCAAGATCTCATGGCTGACCGTATCGAAGGCCGCCGAGAGGTCAAGCAGTACCAAAGCGGCCGTGCCTCTTTTGTCCAAAATTGACTGAATATCCTCAGTAACGGTGATTAATAACCCCTTCGCTGCTAGGCCTCCCCCCCCCGTGCTAAGCCTTTTTTGCGCTATTTGGGGTAGTGCGCGCTTAGGCCCCTGTAACTTTTTGACCACATAAGGTATCCACGCCAAATTTGCATCCTTTTCTTCCAACATCATCGGGATTCTAATGGTACCCCGGGTTTGTGGATTTCCCTGAAAGGGTCCCAGAAATTGGCTAAAATACAGCAACATTTTGTTTTTTGTGTGAAAAATTGGAAAAACGGGCTGCAAATGAAAGCGTCTGGGTTTTTCTCTGCAAAGGGTATCAAAAAAGGGGTTGTGGGGCTGAAATCACCATTTTCCCAGCTTTTAGGGAATGACAGACTTTTGTCAGAAAACCAACATTTTTTACACAGTTTTGGCTTTTTTCTGGGACATAGCCTATTTTTGCTATTTTTTGTGCTTTCAACCTCCTTCCAGTTAATGGTAGAAATGGGTGTCAAAGCATTAATGGATCCTTGAAAGCTATACATTTTTGAAAAGTAGACACAATTCTGAATTTAGCAAGGGGTCATTTGTGTAGATCCATCAAGGTTTCTTTATAGAAACTAACAGTTAAATATAGGGAAAATTGAAAATTAGTTGAAAAAAACAGCCTTTTGTGTCAACGTTTTCACCTGTAACTTCTTCTAATTATGACAGCTCTTTGAAAGCAATATACCGTTACATCCGCTGGACCTTCCTGGTTGTGGGGATATATAGGACTTGTAGGTTCACCAAGAACCTGACGAACCCAGAGTCAAAAACTGAGCAGCAATTTGCAATGGTTTTTTATTATGTTCCGGGTATATAGCAATTATTGTGGGAAAATGTATACATGGAAAAATCGGTATGAAAGACACCTATGTATTTCTGAAATGGGAACAAATTATAGAGTTTAGAAACAGTACATATTTGCATATTTTCGAAATTGGGAATACTCATACTAGCATGAGAATTATCGGTCATTTTTCAAAATGACTTTTTTTTACACAAAGTCTTTCATTTGGAAGGCAGAAATGCATCAAAAATCAATAGGTAATAACAGTTGCTTTACAAATCTGAATTACCCTAAGTCTCCCGATAAAAATGGTACCTCACTTGTGTGGGTAGGCATAGTGCCCACAACAGGAAAGGGCTCAAAACCCAACGTGAACACACCACATTTTCACAATGAAACTTTACCCTTTTTTTGCGAAGTGTCTAGCTGTAGTTTTTGAACACTAGCTCTGCCGGCACCTAGGGAAACCTAGCAAACCTATACATTTTTGAAAACTAGACACCCAGGGGAATCCAGGATGAGGTGACTTGACTGCCTCCCACCAGGTTCTGTTACCCAGAATCCCTTGCAAACCTAAAAAATTGTCAAAAAAAACACATTTCCCCCACATTTCTGTGGGGGAAAGTTCTGGAATCTGCGTGGATCCACAAATTTCCACCCACCCCGCGTTCCCCAAAGTCTTCCGCGAAAAATGGTACCTCACTTGTGTGGGTCAGCCTAGTGCCCGTGACAGGAAACGGCGCAAAACGCAACGTGGACACACCTCAATTTCGCAGTGAAAAATGACCCTTTTTTGGCAAAGTGCTTAGCTGTAGTTTTTTAACCCTAGCTCTGCCGGCACCTAGGGAAACCTACCAAACCTATACATTTTTTAAAACTAGACACCCCGGGGAATCCAGGATGTGGTGACTTGACTGCCTCCTACCTGGTTCTGTTACCCAGAATCCCTTGCAAACCTAACAAATTGACAAAAAAAGCACATTTTCCCCACATTTCTGTGGTGGAAAGTTCTGGAATCTTCGTGGATCCACAAATTTCCACCCACCCCACATTCCCCAAAGTCTTCTGAGAAAAATGGTACCTCACTTGTGTGGTTCGGCCTAGTGCCCGCGACAGGAAACGGCGCAAAACGCAACGTGATCACACCTCAATTTTGCAGTGAAAAATGACCCTTTTTTGGCAAAGTGCCTAGCTGTCGTTTTTTAACCCTAGCTCTGCCGGCACCTGGGGAAGCCTAGCAAACCTATAGATTTTTGAAAACTAGACACCCAGGGGAATCCAGTATCGGGTGATTTGACTGCCTCCCACCAGGTTCTGTTACCCAGAATTCCTTGCAAACCTAAAACATTGTCAAAAAACACAAATTTTCCCCACATTTCTGTGGTGGAATGTTCTGGAATCTGCGTGGATCCACATATTTCCACCCACCCCGCGTTCCCCAAAGTCTTATAAGAAAAATGGTACCTCACTTGTGTGGGTCGGCCTAGAACCGGCGACAGGAAACGGTGCAAAACACAACGTGGTCACACCTCAATTTCGCAGTGAAAAATGACCCTTTTTTAGCAACGTGCCTAGCTGTAGTTTTTTAACCATAGGTCTGCCGGCACCTAGGCAAACCTAGCAAACCTATACATTTTCGAAAAATAGACACCCAGGGGAATCCAGGATGGCGTGACTTAGCTGCCTCCCACCAGGTTCTGGTACCCAGAATCCCTTGCAAACGGAGGCAAAAGTACCCGCGACAGGCAAGGGCCCAAAACGTTGTGAGGCGACATCAAAATTGCCTATCTCAAAACCACCTGATTTTGCATAGGGGGTCACCTGGGTTTTTGGCCCCGTGCTCGGCGGCCATCTAGGGAAACCTACCAAATCCACACATTTCTGAAATCTAGACACCCAGGGGCTTCCAGGGAGGTATAGCTTGCGTGGATCCCCCAACGTTTCCTTATCCAGAATCCCCTGCAAACCTCAATTTTAGCATCTAGTGGGCTTTTTGCCCCCCCCAGCAGGGCAGATTGGGGGCTGATGCCCCCATCTGCCCCCCAGGGGAGGTAGAAAGTCCACTAGACGCCAGGGAGTTTTTGGGGCAAATTTTAGTTAGGGTGGGGGATGCCCAAAACGGGCATGCCAATGCCCCCACCCTAATTAAAATTTGCCAAAAAAATCCCTGGCGTCTAGTGGGCTTTTTGCCCCTCCAGGGGGCAGATTGGGGGCTACTGCCCCATCTGCTCCCCAAGGGGGGCAGAAAGGCTGTCATTTTTGCGGGGGTGGGTGGGGGCATGGGCATGGGTATGCCCATATTGGGCAGCCCCCACCACAAATTATAAGAAAAAAAAATCCCTGCCGTATAGTGGGCTTTCTGCCCCCTGGGGGCGGCAGATTAGGGGCTACTGCCCCCAACTACCCAACCAGGGGGGCAGAAAGGCTGTACATTTTGCGGGGTGGGGGCATGGACATACCCTTTATGGGCAGCCTTCACCCTAATAAATTATGCGGGCAAAGAAAATATCCCTGGTGTCTAGTGGGCAAAAAGACTAAATGACACACAAAATATTTGGGGGGAGCAAAAGCCCTTGCCCAAGGGGCTGCTCCCCCCTCACTGGTGTCTAGGGGGTGGATCCCTGCTTGGGGATCGCCCTCCTGGGGCGATCCCCAAGCAGGGATCCACTGGGGAGGGGTACAATTGGAAAGGGGAGATTCTCCCCTTTCCAATGATACCTCTCTCGTCTTTTTACGTGCCCGAGGGACTGAGATAGCCCCCTGAGCACATAGAAAGTGAAACTGAAATGAGCCTAAAGGCTCATTTCAGTTTCGGTTTCTGTGCAATGAAGACACCGCGATGTGCGCGCTGATCTTCATTGCACAGAAACCAGGGAGGGGGCCTCAGGAGCTGGGGAAGCTCTTCCCCAGCTCCCAAGGTCAAAGGGATTAAATAGACCGAAAAGAGAGTTTTATTGGTATCACAAGCATTTCTTATTTTTTCAGTAAAATAGTCTGTCTTGGCCTTTAACATAACTTTTTTATGTTTAGCAATTTTCAGTTTGTATGTTATTTCCTCCTCTGCCTCGTAGTTCCTTCTCCATTTTTGTTCCTGTCTCCGACATTCCTGTCTAGATAATAATACATTCTCATTATACTAAGGTTGAAACAGCTTCCTTTCTTTTTTTAATGTACGGGTAATGGGGGTTATATTATCCAACATGGTATTTAGCCAGCAGGAGAAAATTTCAATATTGCGGTCGGCGGCTGCATTCACCTCAAGTTGGCAGGGAGTAGTAGCAATTGCCTCTATCAAAGCGTGTGTCTTAATTTTATGCCAGGCTCTACTAGTAGTATATAATGTCATCGGTCTATGTTGTCATTAGACGTCCTGTACAATTGAAAGATTATGTTTAAATGACATGTCTTACCTTATGTTTTGTTTTACTTTTATACTCTCTGGTTTAGTCTTATATTGTATAGCTTTTAGTTTCCTTTGTTCTTCTCCTTATGTCAAGTATTCGGGGGAAGGTGGTATAGTGTCTTGGTTCCGTGTTCCAATGTGGAGTGCTGCTCCTAGTTGCTAGGTGCTCACTCTAGAACATGGAACCTGAAGACTCCAATGACGTTTGTATTGTCACTTCTCAGTTGCTTGGTTAGGTGCTTAATGGGGGTCTACATTACCCTAGTCTTAATAAAGACTACTTCAACAGTTCATCAGCCTCCTGGACTCATAATTCCTGTGCTGACACTCATCTTACATTTATCCCAGGCTTGTGGTGGTCATTCCTGTCAAACAAAGAATTCGTTTACCAGGTAGGAAATACATGAGTTTCCTATACCACCGTTTCTTCCAACAATGGTTTTTTCCAAAGGCTAACATTGACAGTGTGTTGTTAACCATAACACAACCTCACAATGCTGCAATAAAGGGCAAGGAACAAACACATCCACTCAACTCAGGAAGTAAACTGAAATGCCTTGCAGTGATCCACATGGTACTCAATTTCAAATTAATGAAGCTACAGCCTAACACTAACTCAATATGGGCATGCTGCACTGTACCTTGGTCGCTGCAAAACAGATTGAGTACTGCAGTTCTAGGACTCGTATCATGACAAGTCGTTTTGTGTGAGTTTTGCTCCAGGACTGTGGCCTGACCACAGACTACTTCCCGACTAGTAGGGGAACATGCCGGAGGCAACCTAACTGAAAGAAATGCAATTTGCATGCAAAGATGGACTTTGCTTCAAGAACCAAAAAAGAGAGAAACCCTTCAAGCACAAAGGGAACTGGGAACTGAGAGATGGACTTTGTTGCCACTATGACCCAGGACTGAGATACTGTACCGCACCTGAGGAATCCTGGACTGGAACCTGATGTCAGTGGGCCAGAGACCTCCAATACTTCGCAGCTTTGTAATACTGAGACTAAGACCAAAACTTGTAGAGGCCAAACTGCCATTATACTTTAAAACCTTTCAAGAATGTGCCTAGACAGCCCCCATCAAAAGCACATGGCTAGTGGGTGCAAGACATTGCTGTTCTATATTTCTAGCACCCTCCCACAGAACTTAGAAGCACTCTCTGGACCCACCGCATGCCACTCAGCTAGAGCGTGCAGACAAGCCTCTTACCTAAGTCCTACCATTGGCGCCTTCCTGCACCTGACTGCTTCTGTCTGACACGGCCCTCTACAGATGCCTTGCACAATATTGTGTGGACTCTACTGGGCCTCCTGGAGTTGACATTGGCACCAAGGCCTGAAATTACGATGTTGCACTTTCCCTGCCCCCTGGTAGACATATACACAGAAACTGCATCTACCACACACTACACAGCGACCCTTTTCCTGAGAGCTACCATTGGCATCATATCACATCCATACTACTCAATGTGGCACATTCTGCTGTAGATGGTCCACGACACATTGAATTGAGGCCACCAGCTCAACAAAGAATCCCAGAGTGTTGTGTGACACTCACTACATTCCCTGAGGTGTATGCCCAGTAATAATGTTATTTGACCCACATGTCTTCCGGCCAACCAGCACACCACCATCTTTTCTCTAAAGTGCTTTCTGGCAATGAGGGGAGCCTGAAACAAAGCTCTTTTAAGGGTTCACTGATAAAATATAGATGCGCAAAATCTCCCCATACACAAATATCGAGTCATAAATATTGATGTCAAACATATCGACATCCTATATTTCTAATGGTAAGTATAAAAATATCGAAAAAAATATTGATGTAAAAAATACAGATGTACAAAATATCGATTTTTATATATATGTGAAATAAAGTTAAATATATTAAATAATAAAATTAACTTTTAAAAAATTATTTGGATTTAATATACATTTTAACAAATATGAGAAATAAATGTATGTCAAAAAAACATGCATAGGGGTGGAGCCAGGCCGGCGGCCAAGATGGCCTCCGGGCTCCCGGCTCCGTCGACTCTCTCCCCTTGCTACTGGATCTAGCTGTCGGGGCAGCCCTGCTGACACTTTCCTGGATGTCGGAGAAGGACCTGTCCCACCGAGAGTTACTCCGGAGGCTCTCCGAGCTTCAGGGACGGAGATATGCTTCCCGGTCGGTGTGGCCTGCGCGGGTCCCGGAGCCGGGACCTCACGTGATACTGTAGCCGGCCGTGAGTGGAACAACAACGGCCGGGAAAAAACGGTCACCCGCGGGGGCGCTCGAACCCACCCTGAACAACAACCTAGCGTCCGTTGCTGAGTGCCGTCCCCTCATGCCGGACGGGCCCCCCCCCACCCACCCGAATGCTGCCTTGCTAAATGTGGACGTGTGACGCAGCTCTTTGTCTCTCTGCTGGAGATTGGTACGACCCGCTTGCTGCTGTCTGTATCCCGCGATTCGGCTGATCGGGGCCGATTGCTGCATGGCGATTTGGAGTCGTTCGGACGCACGGGGTGGTGCAGATGAGACCTTCCGGGGGGCAGTTTGAGATGGCTATCACAACGTGTGCAACCGGGGAGACGTCCGGATGGTACAAATGATGGCGGCTCTGGTGTGAACTTCGGTGGCATTTATGCTGTGCGCCCCATTTGGTAGTGATACCCTCACGGAACCCTGCCCACCGGAGGCGATGGCGATGCGCATTTCAAAAGGAGTGCGGAGTTCGGAAGCCCCCTCCCGTGTTTTGGCAGCACAGCGTGTGGGTTTGGTTCGCGTGGCGATTAGACCCCGGCATAAGTGGAAGTATGAGAGAGCCTGATGCGATATTTTCATCGTGTGCCTTTGTCCAGCGACTCCCTCTACAATCTGTGGTATGGCCCGGATGGGTGTCTTTACGGGGCCCTACATGTTGCTGATGAGTGGACGTTGGTGCGTGGGGTCTCCTCGATCGTTGCAAAGGGCATCGTCGGAATGGAACTTGGTCAATGGACACATGGAGTGTTCGGGGAATCCATCGGATGTGAGGCTTGTGGGGACTCCTTTATTGCCCTCTCCCTTGTGGCTGACATCGTCGCGCAACCTAGATAAATTGAACTGCTCACTCTTCCTGAACCAGACTATGTCTTGCTGCGTGGGAGGCGGTCGTGGGCTGTGAACGGCTGTGAAATGTGTCGTGTCCTGGTGTATTGCAAGAACTCCTACTCTTCTTTGGATATCCTTGTCTATTGTACTCTTGGTGTTTTGTTGGCTACGCTTTGTGCGGACTGGGACACGTTTCTGATAAAGGCCGGGTGGGGCTGGGTTACAAAATGGTGATTGTTTTCCTCAGATGCTGAAAGGGGGGTGACTGGGTGGGCTGGCGGGGCGACTACTGTTCTGATTCGATGGGTTCCTCGGATATTTTGCAACAGCGCTGATATACTTGTAAGCTACGGGGGGGGGGCGGGAGCCTGTACTGTGGGACCCCCCAATATGTCTTTTTCTTTTATATTTCCTTCTTTTATATTTCCCCTTTCTTCTATATTTCGGGTTCCGTACACCGGGCGACAGGCACGCTGTTAAGGGGGAGGCCATAGCCATTGGCAGAGGTGCAGGGTGGGGGGTTAGGGGAGGGGTACTATTGTTCTTTCCTTTTATGTTCCTAGGGCCTCTTTCTTATTCTTTGTGTCTCTTGGCTTTTTTTTTTCATTTCTCCTCCTTTTTACTTCTTTTGGGAATTGTTTAATAGGTTCCTCTCTATACGTCCTGGTGGTACAGATTACAGGGGTGGATGTTTCTATAACGTTTTTATGTTGCAGCGGGCATAAATCTGTATTGGGGGGCGAATTGTATTGCTCATTGTTTACCCTCCTTAAGGTGCGTCAACGCCAACGTCCCGCCTGCAGTAGTCCTGCCTGTGAATATCCTGAGCTATGGTAACCCCTTGCTTTTGTATTATTGGATTGTATGGCATCAGATCCTGTTCCTTCCTAAAATTCTAAAAGAAACCTCTTTCATCCTGGTGCCGATATGGTACCGATATTATCCTGAGTTACGACGGGGCATTTGGGAGGCGGGTTGTTGCACTCTTATGGCTTGATTGATTTGCTTTGACCGACTCTGTACTACTGGCCGACTGTGATGGTTTCAGGCCCGGGTTTGTAACTGCTTTATGTACCAATAAAGGTTTAAAAAAAAAAAAAAAAAAAAAAAAAACATGCATATATAAAATGTAATATATATATACTTTGAACAGTTATCAAACAATTAATTTAAATTTATTTTCAAATGTACAAATAAATATATATATATTTATTTTTATATATATATATATATATATATATATATATATATATATATATATATATATATATATATATATATATATATATATATATATTCTGCTCCAAAGGTTGTCCACCAGGTGAGCAGCACTCGATCAGCAGCTTTGTTTATGATAGGCATGGACGAGGATCCGCTTGTAGAAGCCGCTCCGTAGTGGAATTGCCTGACGCGTTTCGAAGCTCCATATGCTTCTCTTCAGAGGCTTTAACGGAGACGGTGTGTGCAAGCCCTGAACCTACTTCGCCATTTTCATATTGCACTCCCACCAATGGGAAGCTCGAATGAGACTGTGCATTGTGGGAAATATGGTCCGGATAGCACACAAATCTTGTCCTGTATGGACCCTGCAAGTGGACTCGTCCTCAATCCTGTTTGCCGCTGCTGACCCACATTACTGACATGATGGTTACCATGTCAGGTGGCCCCCGTAACATTACGGGGTGGTGCAAGCTCCGCGGCAGGACGGCCGCGTGTTACATTCTGCTCCAAAGGTTGTCCACCAGGTGAGCAGCACTCGATCAGCAGCTTTGTTTATGATAGGCATGGACGAGGATCCGCTTGTAGAAGCCGCTCCGTAGTGGAATTGCCTGACGCGTTTCGAAGCTCCATATGCTTCTCTTCAGAGGCTTTAACGGAGACGGTGTGTGCAAGCCCTGAACCTACTTCGCCATTTTCATATTGCACTCCCACCAATGGGAAGCTCGAATGAGACTGTGCATTGTGGGAAATATGGTCCGGATAGCACACAAATCTTGTCCTGTATGGACCCTGCAAGTGGACTCGTCCTCAATCCTGTTTGCCGCTGCTGACCCACATTACTGACATGATGGTTACCATGTCAGGTGGCCCCCGTAACATTACGGGGTGGTGCAAGCTCCGCGGCAGGACGGCCGCGTGTTACATTCTGCTCCAAAGGTTGTCCACCAGGTGAGCAGCACTCGATCAGCAGCTTTGTTTATGATAGGCATGGACGAGGATCCGCTTGTAGAAGCCGCTCCGTAGTGGAATTGCCTGACGCGTTTCGAAGCTCCATATGCTTCTCTTCAGAGGCTTTAACGGAGACGGTGTGTGCAAGCCCTGAACCTACTTCGCCATTTTCATATTGCTGCTCACCTGGTGGACAACCTTTGGAGCAGAATATATATATATATATATATATATACACACACACCTATAACATAAAATCTAATAAAAATAACATTATATTATAAATTAAAACATTAAAATATTTAATAGTCTTTAAACTTAAATTTTGTACTCCATTGAGTGCAACAGTAGGAAAGGTGATGGATAGCAGGTAAAAACTACTATTCCAACTCCAGTGAGTGCAACAGTAGGGAAAGTGTTGGTTATGGGAGGGGTAACAATTATTATTCCCACGCCAGTGAGTGCAACGGTAGGGAAAGTGTTGGATAGCGGAGGGGTAAAAATTAATATTCCCGGGGAGGCGCTAGAGGGCACACGGCAAGATGGCCGCACCCTAGTGTTGCTTTGTCTGGCCGGGCTAAAATCCGTCTAATACCTGCACCAGAAGATACACACTCACTTTCACGACCGGGCTGGGAGGCGAGGTGCAATCACCCTGTGCTGAATGAGAGCCGATTTGGGGACCTTTGCTACCATTGGAGCCAAGAACAGAGCTGATCACGCTGCTCGGTGCGCGCTCACAAAATGGCGCCCGTGGCATTTTCCTAACCTGAGGCTCCTCTATAACGGCTGGGGCCTGCCGCCGTGTCTGGTCCCCGGAGCGGGGGAAGTGGTGAGGCTTTAGCTGTGGAGATATCTTCTGGGCTGTCCACCTTACTCTGGAGACTAGGTGCGTGGACTCAGCGCACAGTGGCGGCGAGAGTGAACACCGCCGACGGCATTCTTGGCATCCCAGACCTTCTGTCCCGAGTCCTCTCCTGTCGCCCGACTGCAGCTCGTGGGCTCCGTACGGCTGGTTGCAGTGAGTGGGGACCGGTGTCGGCGCTGCGCTCGGCACGCTGCTGCTAGTATTGGCGGGGCAGCGCGACCTGGGGGTCCGTGGTTGGCTAAGTCAAGCGGGACTGTTTGGCAGCAGCGTCGGCTGCTGTGTGACTTGCGGCTCGTTGCGGACGAGCGGATCATCATCTGGGTGCATAAGAGTCTTGGCGCTGTTTGCTCTTCACGTGATTTAGAGGTGCTGTGAGAGCGGCACCATTCTCCTACTGGCATTCTAATACAGTGTGTGTTGACGCCTTCACCTTGCCTATTTCTGCTGAATTTTGGCCACATTCCTCATTTCGCTCACACACACATGGAGATCTGCTGACTGTGCTGGGGTCCTGATCTGGGGGCCAGTGTGACCTATGCTTCTGTTGCCAGGTGTGGGCTCTACAACCACAAGCTGTTGCTGATACGCTCGTTCTTCCTTAGTGCCGACGTAAGGCCTCATTGATATAGACATACTAACCTGCCAAGAGACTCTCCGAGATATCCTAGTCTTGAGCTGAGCTCTTCCCTTACGTAAAGGTGCATACTACACACAGTCGGCATGGGGAGAACCGACAAATCGCAGCCCGCCTCACGTTTGAGGTGAGGAAGCCACCCAAGTCCTTGCAAAAAGCCGCTTTGCACTCTGAGGCAGACGCCCTGGGTGACAGTCCCCCTACACTAGAAGTTACCTTACTGGCGATGCAGCGTAGCCTTCAATCTATACAGGGCACCATGGAGGCATTGAACCATCGTTTAGATCGGCTATCTGCGTAACTTGAAAAACAACATGCTCGCAGTGAAGTTGCAGGCAAAACACTTAACATGGAGAAGGTGCTGTCCCTTATCCAAGCTAAAAATGAGGATTTGGAGGCGCGGTCCCGGCGCAATAACATACGACTGACGAGGCTGCCGGAATCCACCAATGTGGGGGTAATGGAACAATACATAGAGACCTTCATTAAAGATATCTTTGGAACTGAGCATCTACCGCCTATGTTTATTGTCGAGCGTGCGCATCGTTCGCTTGCAGCACGACCACCTCCAGGAGCTACTCCTTGTCCTATCATGGCAAGGCTATTAAACTACAGTGATCGGGACACTGTTTTGCGGCTTGCCAGAGAAAAAGGGAGTATTGAGTATCAGGGTAATGCTTTGTCGTTCTTTCCTGACTTCACTGCTTCAGTACAATCTGCTAGAAGTGAGTTTAGAGCTGTAAAGAAATTTCTAGAATCAGAGAACGTACCCTACGCTATGCTGTATCACGCACATCTGCGGATAGGGCCGGATGGCGATTGCAAAATGTTTTCCAACCCCAAAGTTGCAATGGAGCATGCAAAACAGCTGAAACGCAGGCAGGGCGCGGCACATGCATCCCTAGATGAAAACGATTGAACTATGGAATTGTAACTTGATATGTTCCTTATTTTAATGTGAAGCACTGCTACTCGCTCAGGGATGCGAACTGTAGAGGTTAAGGTATCTAGAGGAACTTATTGATTGGTTTACTGCATTTCAGGTAGTTACTATACCATTGGTCAGTTGCAGGATATTACGGTGCAGTTGTGCTTTCTGGGTGCAAGTTGTGGACCTGCTCGGCCACCTCTCACTCGTTGGGAGGCCAGTTGCACTCTACGACCCCCCCCATATGGGTGTACCCCGAATGCACAGTTATTTCATCTGTCCTTGTTGTAGAGGGGTGTTTATGAACTGGGATGGCTTTGGCACTGTTGGGGACGCTGAAGTGGGTGAGAGGTTGGGTTTGGGGGTGTGGACTGGGTAGACTAGTGTAGTACTCATTCATGCTTTTGTTAACATGATCCTTGGTGGAATTGTCATTGGACACTTTTTGACTGGTCAATGCACGGTATGAGTGATGTGGTTAAATTTGTCACCTGGAATGTGCGTGGACTCACCTCATCAAAAAAAATTAGCTCAGTCTTTGCTCAATTGGACAGATTGGGAGCCCATGTAACCCTCCTCCAGGAGAAGCATCTCACTAAGGCCTCGGCGCAAAACATAGGTACGAGGTGGGCTGCTGTAAAAATTGAGTCCTCGTATTCAACCTACTCGTGGGGAGTGATGACCTTAATAAAAAAAAGGAGTAGCCTTCACCCTGCTTAAGTAAGATGCAGATGAACAGGGGCGAGTGGTGATTCTATATGGTCAGCTGGGGAGTAAGCCTGTTTTACTGGTCAATGTATATGGGCCAAATATAGATGACCCCTCATTTTTCTCAGACGTGTGGCATCGCATCTCGGGATTCCCATCGGCGGAGATAATCTGGGGGGGAGACTTCAATGTTTGCTTGGATGTCTCCCTGAATAGAACGGGCAGTACTGCAGGCAGGAGTAGGCAGGCTGCGGAGACTATTCTTGGGATCTTGGATGCGGGTCAATTGCTGGATATTTGGCGGCTTCCGCATCCAGGGACTTGAGAAAGCACATTCATCTCCTCGGTTTATGGGACCTGGTCCCGTATTGATTACTGGCTTGTCTCTGAAGCGGTTGGGGCCTGGACTGCGTTAGTCATACGCCCCGCACGCTATCAGACCACTCTCCAGTGGTTCTGGACTTGCAGATACCCTTGTGCGAAAGGCCACCCTTTGCATGGAGACTGCAACCCACTGAACTTGCAGACCCAGTTTTCAAACAGACTATTGGTGAAGCCATTTGCAATTTCTTCCATGAAAATGAGGGGTCCGTTGATAGCGCTGGCTTGCTTTGGGAAGCTTTCAAAGTGACGATTTGGGTGTCTGTATTGGAGCGCAATCTGGAGTGTTGAGAGATCTCCGGCGCAGGATAAATAAATTGGCGTCTGAGATATCTACACTTGAACGTGAATATGAGTCAAATCTCTCCCCACATACGTTAGCTAAGATTAGAGATCTGGTGTCTGAACATAATGACACTATTGATCAGGAATTGCAGCACCGTTCTCGTCGGACGATGGCTCGCTATTATGGTAAGGGAGGACGTCCCAGTCGCTCATTGGCACAGAGGTTGTCAGAACCCCGTAGTCAAGAGCATATTAAGGAACTGGTGGATGGGTAAGGGGTAACACATTATTTGACTTCTGAGCTCAGTGATATCATGTTAAAATTTTACACCGCACTATATGCAAAGAAGGCCCTCCGCCCGTGGAAATAGACTCCTATCTTGATGACATGGCATTGGGGTGGCTCTTAAATGCACACAGAGAATATTTAGTGCAGCCTTTCGATGAAGAAGATGTTAAACTTGCTATTATGGCACTGCCCACCTGCAAAGCGGCCGATATGGATGGATTCCCTAGCGAATTCTATAAAATGTATGTGGATGATATCGCGCCTCGATTATTGGCTGTCTTTGCGGAGGCTTATGACAAAGGGGTGCTCCCGCCCACTCTTAGAGAGGCTTTGCTGGTAACCTTGCTGAAACCCGATAAAACCCCAGACAGATGTGAATCGTATACGCCCCTTTCAATTATAAACATTGACGCCAAAATTGTGGCGAAGATGGTCGCAACCCGGCTGCAACCCTTGATTCCTCTTTTAGTTTTGCCTGACCAATCCGGATTTGTAGCTGCGCACTCTACTACGCATAATTTATGCACCGTATTTTCCACGCTACATTACTTTGAACCCGACTTTCAAGCGGTGGCTGTGCTGCTTGATGCAGCAAAGGCCTTCGATTCCCTTCATTGGGACTTCATGTTTGCAGTTTTAACGCATATGGGCTTCCCTCCATTTTTTCTTCAATGGCTCTGGGTACTCTATACCGCTCCTGCCGCGCGGGTGCGTGTTAATGGGTGGGTTTCTCCGGCATTGCCTATAGAAAATGGGAACGAGGCAGGGATGCCCCCTATCACCAATGCTCTTTTCACTGGCTCTGGAGCCCTTAGCCTGCAAGCTCAGATAATTGCATTCAGCGGCGGCATTAAGATTCAGGCAACGACCACTTGTGGTCTCCTTATATACCGACGATATGTTGTTATACGTCCGAGAGCCTGCCACCTTTTTACTGGCTCTTTCACGGGAATACGTGAAATTTGAGCGTTACTCAGGCCTGGGAATTAATTGGTCAAAGTCAGTAGTGTTCCCGCTGACGGCTGGTACCAAGGAGATAGACCTAGATTTCCCTCTGACGTGGACTCAGGAACCGGTACGGTATCTTGGGGTCTGGCTCCATAGAGACCCCATTACACGCATTACTGAGCAAGCGGAACGTTGGGCGCGCTTGCCGCTCTCACTTGCGGATAGGCTTGCAGTTGTTAAAATGTCCTTCCTATTTCTTCGTAATATCCCAATCAAACTGAATATAGCCCTATTCCACACGTTACAATCTGCTCTTCTTACATTCGTGTGGGGTGGGAAGAAGCCTAGATGTAGCTGGGAGGTGTTAGTGCAACCATTTGATCGTGGTGGGTTTGAAGCTCCGGATTTTTGCCTCTATTATTTATGCGCCCAGGCACAATTTGCGCACTGTTGGCAGTATCCACCAAGATTTTTGCCTCATCATGCGATTGAATCTGATGCTGTCCGACCATTACCTTTGCAGGCAACGACCCTCTCTGGGGGATCGGGAGGTCCCAGAACTGAGATCAACCCAGTGTTATGCACTGCTTGGGCCTGGAAAATGCTTGCCAAACGGGCGAGACTTCCATTTATATATGCCCAGCGGTTACCACTGGCCTCTCACCCAGACATCTCTGCAGCAAGGAAGACATCAGCCCTGAAGGACCTGGCGGCTTTATTGCAGAGAAAATTAGAGATATATGCTGAGGAGTTACCTGAAGCCTCACGCCCCAAAGATTTCTGGGCGCCCCTTACGGCATATCTACGCACTCAGCCGGACTTGACGTGAATGATCTATACTGTACTCCTACCATCTAGTGGGAGGTTACTCCTCATGATGTAGACCCTGTCATGAGTGTTCACTGACCACCTACTCATGCCTGTATCTGATATCTAATGTGCCTTCAATGTAAAATGTACTGCAGTCCACATTGTGGGAGGGGGGGGGTTAGGGTTGGTTCACTTTTTGCTCTTGTTGAGATGATCATCTACATTGCATATATATGTATGTCTATTTGCTTTTTGATTCAATAAACACATTTAAAAAAAATAATAATAATATTCCCGTTGGAGTCAGTTCAAAATTAGTAACAAACAAAATATCAACCACAACACAAAAGATTTTTAAAAAAAACAAAAAAACATATATGAAAATATTTAAAAATTACAAAAGATAGAAACATATTATAATGTTAAAAAAATCCAACAAATAACCAGAAAGATTTTTTTTAACTTAAAAATAATTTACAAATAACTATTTTTAATAGAACTTATTTATAATCAAAAACATTATTACATAAATGTAATCTTTTTTATTTCCTACCCTATAACACCACACAATTCACTACACACATCTAAATTTACAAAAAATGTACCTCCATAATTAGCATAATTAATTATCACTTACAGAAAAATTATTAATTAAAAAACAAAATTAAAAAACAAATTAAAACAGATAAAAATGTATTTACTCCCCAAATGTTACCCCATAAAACTAAAACCCACACACAAAATAAAAATAAACAATTACCATAAATATTTATGAATTGATGAATTATTATTAATGATCAACTATTTATTAATTAATTAATTAAACATAACATACTTTTCACCATCTACCCCAATAAACACCACAACCCACACCTAAAAAGCATTACAAAATTTCCATAACTATTTTACATTAATTGATTTACTTCCCACCCTTTACCACTATAAGCCCCACAACTCCCATCTAAAATTAATTACACAATTGCCATATTTAAATTTTAATTAATTAATTAGCATTAATTAACAAATAATCATTAATTAATTATAAATAAATTACTTCCCACCCTATTCCCCTAAAAACACCACAACCCACTCCTAAACAAAACCCCAATTAACATAATTTTCAATTAAATAATTAATAATATTTAACAAACAATTAATAAATAATTAATAATAAAATTATTCCCACAATTAACACCATAAAATATAAATTAAATAACTATTAATAACCTACTCCAAAAAAATGACCCATTTAACACAATTACCACTTAATTAATTCATAATAATTAACAACCAATTAATAACTAATTAATAATTAATTTTATCCTACAATTAACACTATAATATCTACATGAAATAAATACTAATAAATAAAAATAAATAAATTATTATAATTGAATTACTTCCCACCCTATTCCCCATAAACACACAACCCGCTACAGAACTAAAAAAATGCAAAATTATATTAAAATATACTAATAACTACTAAAAATGTAACACATATATTAAAAAACCAAAAGCAATACTTATACAAAAGAATAGTTCACATACTTTTAAAATACATGCTAAAATACATAACACTAATTAAAACATTGATATTTTAAACAACTATATTTTTGCAAACGATATTAATGGCTTTGATATTTTAAAAAACAATATTTCTTACCTCCAAGTCGATATACTTGACCACGATATTCTTGCTGTCGATATTTCGCCATCACAATATTTCCAACTCGATATTTGTGTATGACGACATTTAAAACTCAATATTCTGTCTGTGCACCTCTTTGAAGAAGGCTGATACAACCATAAAGACGATCTTAATTGAGATCAAAAGCATAGGCTCTACCATGTCTTGACTAGATACAACTGTCTGAGATATGTCATCCAAAGTGAAATTAGAACACACAGATCAGACATCTTTCAACAAACAGCTCAGTTTGATTAAGCCAAAAAGGGATTGGATGTCCTGGAAAGCAGACATCATAAGGTCCCTGTAGTAGTAAAGAATACAGGAGACACCACCATTTGTAGTTGTACTCAAGCCATATCTTTATTGACCTCAGTCCTCTCCAGTTTACAGGCAGCAACTGCCCCTCATAGATCACATAGAGGGTCATTAGAATGGCGGGCGGACTTGGCCGCCCGCCATCCTGTCGGAGAATGGGACCGCCTGCCATCGGTGCGGGGGTCCCGTTGCAGACATTAGGATGCGCCCGCCACACTGGCGGGCGCACCCTGAATTCCTGACATTGCGGAGGGCGGTGCTCTCAGCACAGCCCGCCGCAATGCCAGGAAGGCATGTCGTGCACTTCCATGCACAACATGGCAGGCACTGCGCGGTGCATGCCATGTTGTGCATGGAACTGCAGGGGGTACCATAGGTACCCCCCATGTGCACCCCCCACACCCCAGAATTCCTGGGGGCCCGCTACGGGCCCCCAATGGCAAAAACCGCCTACCTTTCCGTGGCGGTGTTGCCGCTACGAAAAGGCACATCCCTGCATTCATGCTAATATGGATGGCGGTGTCTCCCTGACATCGCCACCATGTTAGCTGCTTTTCCGCCCGTTCGACTCTGCGACCGGGCGGAAAACCAGCGGACGGCCATTCCGTCCGCCGGGGTCCCCCTCGCCATGGTAATGTGGCAGGGGAGGAATTTTGAAAGCGGGCGGTGGTTTTTAGCGGGCGGATCGCCACCGCCATACGGGCAGTGGCGATACTCCCACTATCCATATGAGCCCCATAGTGTATTCCATTTCTCTACATTCCACGCTCCAACGTTACAGAACTTGGAACATGAAATGCATCACATCACCACACATTTCCTCCCTTTATATCACAAATTATAATATAAGGAAAAATATCAAAATTTACAACCGAAGGAAAACTAACGTAAAAACATAAACTCAATGTCAACCTGAAATAAGGTGAGGGAACACCACCTACCCTTTAGCAAAACATTGAAATTAAATATATCAGTATAGAAAAAATAATAAATAATTAAGCATCAGAATGGTTTGTTCACTATTCTTTAGCTCCTCCTTTCACCAAGGTGAGTAACCCCTTTGTCCAAAAAGCTTGCTTCATGAGGACATGACTGTGAATGAGAATGCATACCAGTGCCTACACCACCCAACCCCTCATCAGACAACAACAGTTCTCTCCCACGGGATGTCACTTACACATGTTCATGACATTCTACATCGTGATACTCACAATAAGTTTGGCGAAGAATGCTCATCGGTTAAAGGCCGATCTCTAAGGCAAATTCTTGTATGTGAACTGTGTTGCACACAAACAAATGAGACAGTTTTTTTTTCTCTTCCATTTAAATTATTTCTCTTCTTTTAATCCTCCACTATGTTTCTCCAAATATTTGTTTTTAAACCACTGTGATGTGCACATATTATATTCGCACATTTTAGGTATCAGTCTGTTTCCAATTTTCCAAAAATATTCTTTCCTCCAATTGTGATACATTAATATACATTGAGATTGGGTTTATTTTGATGGTTCACGTGCCACTATGAGTATACCAAGTATCAATGCTCCTCCTTTTTTACAAATTCCAGGGGATGTCTCTTCCACATGTTTATGACAGTCAAAACCTTTCTTCACTTTGAACACTCTGCTTTTGTTCCACCACTCATGTCCTTTGACTCGTACTGCATTTTTAGATACAGCGTCAAATTGTTCAGGTCCCCTGAACAATGATTTCTCTTTAATGACATGAATGGATTCCTTTACATGTACCCAATCACCAACATGCAAAATTTTATTTCCTTGGTAAAAAGTTGGACGGTCCTATATAATCTATGGCAACCTTGGCCCAAGGCCCCTCAGATAAGGCACACGGTTGAAGAGGCTTTTGTCACTGTTGGCACAAACCACGCATGCTTCCACTTTCATGATAATATCTGTGTCCATGGCTGGCCACCAATAATCTTCTCTGATCTTTCTCTTGGTGATAGTTTGTCCCAGATGCCCCTCATGGCCGTTCACAATGATCCTTTCTCTCAACAGATTAGGAGTAACAAATTTGTCTCCCCTCATCAACATGCTATTTTCCTTGACGGAAAGCTCTTCAGTCACCTTGGCATTGGCCCGCAACCTCGCAGGCAACACTCTCTCCCTGGGCCACCCTTCTTTTACATATTACATTTTACATATATCTCCAGCGCCTGGACGCCTCAGGGCAACTGTAGCGCTTTATAAGTCAAATTTTCATTTCATTTCATTCATTTCATTTCATATTTCTTTACCATCTCTAAATCTTCATCTTCCGCCATTCTTGCATTCCACTTATCCTCACTAAACGCATTTCCCAGACAAACATCCGTAGCGGCTATCAAGTATTCCTCATCATTCTCATCACACATAGTAATGCTTTTATCAGTGGTAACAGTAATCTGCTCTAACATTCCTACTGCCAGGGATGTATTCTATCTTGAAATCATATTGTAACAGTTTAGAACTCAATCTTGCCAATCTAGGAGTGTGTAATCCCTGATGACAGTACCTTCTAGGATATTTACGACCGGCTTGTGTTCTGTCTTAAAAGTGAACCTCCTTCCCAAAATAAAACGTTTGAATCTCTTTACAGCCCAACAACAAGCTTGCAATTCTTTCTTCATTACGGAGAATAACAAATCTCCCGTAAAATTCACAAACACCAAGAAATTATGCCACATGTTCTTTGTTTTTTGGATAGTGAGCTTTTGATATAGGTCTGGGTGCAACTCTTTTTTTCAAAAGTAACATGACCTAGATGTTCTATACTGTTTCTCAAAAACTCATGTTTTCTTTCATTGGCAACGGTGCCAAATTTCCGTAACTTATTCAATACAACTGCCATGATCTGTTTGTGACTAACAAGATCCTCCTCTGCCACCAGTATGTCGTCTTAGAAAGTCACCACCCTGTTAACACCCTTGAGAATGTTTTTCAAAACGCGTTTGAAAACAGAGGCAGCAGATGCCAAACCAAAGGCTATCCTCCTGAACTGAAAGGTGATTACTGGCGAAACAAATGCTGCGTAATGTTTAGATGACTCATCCAGTTTGTTCTGATAGTAAGCAGATGCCAAATCGATTTTACTAAACACCTTCGCACCTGCAAATGTAGTGACAATATCATCAATACGTGGAAGGGGGTCAGAATCCACCCAAATGACTTTGTTTAAACACCTGAGGTCCACACAAACCCTTCTCTGGCCATTTGTCTTCCTTGGTATCACTAAAGGAGATAACCATAGACATGACTCAATAGGTTTTATGACCCCATGTTCACACACTTTTTTGAGGATTTTTGACAATTCTTCTCGTATACTGAAAGGAACATTCTACAATTTGTGTTTGACAGGTGTAGCTCCACTTTGTACTTTGATCCTGTGTTTGAAACCTGCAATCTTTCCTAACTTGTTACCAAAGACTTATTTAAATAGGCTAATCCACCCCTTTCCAGATTCCTGAGAAACTCCCTGTTCACTTGTTGGAGCAAACGTTACTAATGAAACCTGAATTTTCCTCCCCGACCTAAGTGTCATTCCAAATAATCCCGATGATAGCACCCACTTATGTACAGCCCCTTTCTTGCTACATAAACCTTGCCAAAAATAACTTACCCTTTGAATTTCATTCGGGATTCAAAATATCTTTCCAGCTCAATTGTCCTGCCATCATATGTTACCGGGTTCTGTCTGGAGGAAGTATACTTCTTTCACTCCATTTTTTTTAAACAATTTATCAGTGACCATCGTCATTCTAGCTCCCGAATCAATCAGAAGATTGAGTACTTTCCCATCAACTAGGATATCTTGATAAGAATCAATGCAATTCATCTCACCACCTTGCACTACCAAAATCAAATCTGTATCCACATTTTTTTCATCTCCAGAGTCTTCACTAGTTTCTCTGTCAGGAACAGATTTCACTTTCTCCTTATCCTTAGTAGATTGACATACCTTAGCGAAATGCTGCACTTTGCCACAGGTTCTGCATTTTACGTTCTTTTCCGGGCAAAAACGACCATTTGTCTCGTATCTGGTTTACCCACATCTAAAACAAATATTTTTCTGGCTGAAAAACACCTCTTTTCCTCTTCTTGGCCAAAGTTTTACTTTGCTCCTTGTGTGAAGGATTAGTGTTTTCTATGCCAGATCCCTGCACAACTTGCGTGAAAGTTCTTTACTTTTGACAATGTCAATTGTTTCTTTGAGGGTGGGATTTTTAAGTGTCAATCAACTTTTCTTGTACCTTTTTCGCCAAACAACATACGCCAATTTGATCCCGAATGAGCTGTGAGGTGAAAGCCGCAAAGTCACATTCAGATGCTAATGTTCGTAATGCTGCAACATAGGAGACAATTGATTTTACTCTCTAGTAAAAAAACTTGACCATAGCAATAAACTTGGTTTGACATCAAACTGTTTTTCTAATTCTTTTACTGCTAATTGATATTTATCAATATCATCATCTTCTTCACCCATGTCATAAGGTGGTAAATGTTCATAGACTGATTGACCTTCAAACCCTAAATTGAGTTCCAACTAAAACCTTTTCCATTTTGGACAATATCTGTTGCCACCAATGGCCCCTAGATATTTTGTGAAATACGTCATGGAATAGGTGGACGAGCTTCCAGGAAGCAACTGCCCCTCATAGATCACATAGCGCATTCCATTTTTCTACATTCCACGCTCCAAGGTTACTGGACTTGGAACATGGAATGCATCACATCACTACAGTCCCTCATTAGGGATGTGATCTTTGGTACCTTAATATTTAAGTTGTTAACTTCAAATCCTGTGCCAGGTTGGCCAATATACACTGCTGTAGGATTACTGAAAACACAGACAGTGAAGATATAATATGATTCCTAACAAACCTCTTTCTTAAACCACTGGATTTTTCCTTACTAGAATTTCTAGAAATTCCATTAAGCATGTAGGATTAAAGCACAATGAACCAACCAACGAAAAGAATGTATCATTTTCACTTGCCTTCTCCAGCACTAAATCACATGATTTATACTCCAGGTGGTGAGGAAAGAGAATGTCTTGTCATGCTGTGTGTACTCCTCATACATGACTTAGCCGATGTCTATAAAATAGATGTCAAGAAGAAAAAGTTAATCACACCTTGGCTCAGAGTATAGCAATGGGACACAAGTAATGGCTTCCTTGACCCTGTGATTATGACAGTAATCAGAGATGATAAAAGTGAGACCATGGAATAGACTAAATCTTGTCACCTTAAGGCTTTCCTGGCTGAGCTGGACAATGAGTCTTTGAAGACCGCCATTGCTTCTGGTCATGACATCTGGAAACAATTAGGAGCCTCACCTATAACTTTGATGGAACCACCATGCTTGAGGCTAGACCCCTGAGTCAAATCACAGACCTTCTTACAAAACTGGGCTGAATCAGATTGTAGAGACCGCCTACAAAGGAAAGAGGTACTTCCAGGTCTCCCCTAAAAGGAGGACCCTAGATCCTTTTTTAATGTTATTAATAGTGTCATTTCTCACACTTTGTTATTCAGCATATAATTTTCTGTCTATTATCCCTCCATGACTTTGGCATGCAGGTCTGTCTAGTTGAAGGCTACAGAGACATATACCTTTCCATTTAATGCCTTATTCACCTTTGTGTCTTGATTGATGCAGCAGTTCCATAGTATGCACTCAAGTGTTTATGGAGGCTGCGTTAATGGTCCTATTGGCTCCTTGTCATATTACTTCACTCTTTGTTCATTAAGCGCTTAATCCTGTTCTGTGTTAGGTAGATTGCAAAATGTTGCTTTTCTCTACAATGTCAGTCCAGGATAGAATGCCACGCTGCCCAACATAGTGAGGATCTCGACAATGACCCAATTTTCCCCCTTTTTTCCCCACTGTATCCACAAACTTCTTTCTTATCCCCGAGGTGCTACTTACATTTTTTTTTTTAAAGAGTTTTATATAGCGCAAACTAGACCCGAGGATATCAGGTATCAGATCGCTTTACATGAGCACCAGATTCGTTACAGATGGACACATTCATTTTTGTTAGGCACGGGGAGATTAAGGGGCTCATTAGGATGCCACTCTAGCGGTAACGGCATTCCCGCAATCCTAATTATGATGCAACTGCCACCGCCGCGGTCACATCTGGCGATTACATTTTGTGGTGGGTGCTGCTGGCTGCAGCTCCTGCCGCAATGGTAAAATGCCATGTTGTGCATTTCCATGCACAACGTTACAGGCTCTGCATGGTGCCTGCCACCTTGGGCGTGGACATGCAGCAGGGGTGTACCATAGGTACCCCCCAAGTGCACCCCTCACCCCCACCCCCCTGGGGGCCCACAAGGGGCCCCCTAAGCAGATCCCCGCCAGCCTTTCCATAGCTGCATTGCCGCCATAGAATGGCCTTTAAAACCCAGCATCATAAAATGGATGGCGGTGCCTGCCTGCTAGGCATCGCCACCATATATGAGCCCCAGTTCCGCCCGGCCAGCAATCGTAACGATTGCCGACCGGCGGAGAACCGGCGGATGGACTTTCCGTCCGACGTGGTACCCGCCGCCATCTTAATATGGCGGTGGGTAATTCATGTTACGATGGCGGGTGGATCGCCACCGCCGGGCTGGCGGTGGCAATCTGCCCACCATCGTAATGAGCCCCTAAGTTATATGCCCAGAATCACAGGATGTTGAGCGTTGTTGCTGAGACTCGAACCCAGTTCCCTAGCTTTGAGGTCGACCGCTCTAGCCATAAGGCTACATCCTCTCCCCAGTACTTTGGAGTACTGTCACCATCTGATGAGTATCTTGCTTAACTGCTCTGTCAGGCACTAGCTAGCATTGCAGTAAATAGCTCGTAGACCAAAGTAGACTCATAGCCAAGCTCACCACTTGACTGCCGATTGGCTATTCAGTTGCCCCTATCCTACACGTTCTTTCCATCCCCTCTACCATTGATGGACCCTGTGACTTCCAAGTGGATATACTTGCCAATCTCTCCACTGAATATAACTGGTGCCTTTCTAGTTACTGTTAATTCTACAAGTTTAAATAAATAGTTTTGGGACAGTTGATTATATTTGCTTGTTAGCTCCCTAAGTGGCCAACTGTAGCCCAAGTACCTGCAGTCCTCAACCTCTCAGCATTCAACTGCTCACCAGCTCCCAAGGAGGACTGTATCCCTTAGATTGCATCACGGTTCGCGCGGGAGTACTGAACCCCATGCTCACACTATGGTACCCACGTAAAACACTGCTCATCCGTTCTCTGAATGTTAATGTGGTTCTTTGCAGGAGAGGCACTTGAGGATGAATCCCTGAAACTAAAATGTTATTCTGTGGGAACAGTAGTGAGAAATAGCTACACCAGGTCCTTACAAGGAGCTTCTTCGACACTAACAGCAGTACCAAAAACTGTGGGGTAGCCCTCCTCCCTCAGAAAGTCTCTACCTCATAAGACTATGAAGAACGGGACTGATCCAGAGGGTACGTATGTGAAGCTCAAAATACTAGTGAGAACTCTGGTAGTGGGGACAGTATACACTCCAAGCACTCAAAAAAAACTTCTTCTCCATTCTGTCAAGACTGCTGACGGAATTCGGACAGACCCCACTTGTTGTTAGAGGGCACTAGAACTTGTCAATAGACACACCCCTAAAGAAAATAGGATGCCCCATTGTGTTTACTGGAAATGACAGAGCTTTGCTACATTATCTGATGACGACGTACAATATGATAGGTATATGGAGACTACTTCACCTTGCAGAGAGGGAATACATCTTTCTGCCCCGCACCCATGGTATCGCCTTATGAATTAGCTATTTTTTTTTGCAGGGCCAACTTATATCTGATCTCTGATGCTGCAACATTCTGGTGGCTGGAACTGCAGATCATCCTCTGATTTAATATTCCTTAGAACTAGGACACAGGACACCATCTTATCCCCCTCAATGTGGCGTATAAGGGCTACCCCATACTAAAATTCACACCATATGGCAAATCGCCATCCCCTTATCTGTACTTATGTGATGGAAACCATTAGCTCCACCCCATTTACACAAATGATTTGGCCAGCAGGCAAAGTCATGTGGAGAGGACTCATGATGAAACACTCCGCCATTGATAAATGAAAATCCATGACCAAACAATTAGAGCTCCAGGTGAGGGACGTAGAATTGACATTGCGCCATAATACTGATGTATCACCTGAAGCGAGACATCAATTAGAATTGACCAAGATTATGCCTAATGCCTTGTTCATTGACAAATCAGAACATGCTCCAGTGAAACTAAGCAGAGGCATTATGAGGATATGGAAAAGGTTGGTAGACTGCTGGCAGTACAACTACACAAAAGGGAGTAACACACATTCATTGTGTAATCTATCTGCCAGGGATTGCTTGCTCACCAATTACTTAGACATTGCTGAGTCATTGTCCTTATATTACATGGTTCTTTATGTCTCTGAAACAACTGACAACCGATCACTAGAGGAGGAATATCCCTGAACTCTACAACTCTCCACTTTGGCAGTGATCATCTGGACAGTCCCAGCTACTGCCCAAAATCCCTGAGTAATGATGATATTAAAATGTTGCCTACTTTACTCTGCACTGTGTACAAGTCATGATTGTTGATCACTTGCTTCTTTTATGGTCTCTGTATATATGTTATGGAAGTAGAACTTTGAAAATTCAGTAAGGAAAAGTTGTAAATAAAAAAAACACACAACTGCTTATGCAATATATTAAGTATGCTCTGGACTATCGTAAATCCAGCCTACAAGGGAATAAACCAACCAGTACCAATAACAGATCTCTATTATACAACAACCAGTTTTTATTTGTATATGTATTTTGAATTTTTATAGTGTGAAACTGTTAGAAATTGGGTTTCTGGTTGGCAGAGGTATGCACCCCGTCTAAACAGAACCACAATCCTAGTCAGGGTAAGTGTAGTACACACTAAAAGTTTACCTGTGCTCACCCTCTGGTAGCTTGGCACAGACCAGTCAGGCTAAACTAAAGAGGCAAGGTGTAAAGTATTTGGGCACTTACACACACACATTAACAACACCATAAAAGTACTCCTCACCAGTTTAGAAAATAGCCAATATTTATCTGAGTAGGACAAGACCAAAACGATAGAAATCCGACATACACAAGTAACATTTTTCAATATTAAATCAAAATGCAGTGCTTAGAAATCAGTAGCGTCAACTGGTGCTATCTGGTCGCGATTGACCAGGGCAAATCCAAAAGTTCAGTCCGACCGTGATGGAGTGCGAGCCAGATACAAGAGTCACACAGCCCCACTGATAGAACCTTGGATGCGTCTAAGCTCGGGGACAATGCATTAAGCAAAGGAAGTGATGCATTGCTGTTGAAGGCGATGCATCGTTTCTGAAGACGGGTAATGTTGTTGATGTCGAAAGCGTTGTGCCTCGGGCTGATGCATCGATTTCGAACCGCTTGCCTGTAGGCGATGCATTGGCACAAAGCCCCACAGGGCTGGGAATGCATCAGAGTCAGGGACTGTGCATCCCAGACATAGGCGATGCGGTGCCCGAGTCTTGTGTAGTAGCGGTGATGCAAAGGTTCTGCATCAGCAGTGTCAGGCTGCGTTGTAAGTCAAGATCGTTGCATCGTGCAGTCGGTGAGTGGTGGCCACGGCTTCGATGCAGGCAGCGGCGATGCATCAACATCGCAAAGGAGTGCGCTGGTTCCGATCAACACGTCGCTGTGGATGCATAGTTTTCTTGGGTTGCAGCACCAAACACTCACCTCCAAGGGCTCATGTCTGGATTTGGCACCACTTGGTAGAGTAGGACTCAAAGCAGAGGAGCCCAGGTACTGGTAGCAAGATGCAGGTGAAGTCTTTGATATCCCAGAGACTTCAGAAACAGGAGGCAACCCCTTGGAGAACCACTAGAGATGCAGGATGGAGAGAGTCATGTCCATTCCTCTCGCTCCCAGGCAAGAAGCAGCAGCTAGTAGGCTAACACGACAAAGCAAGCAGCAAAGTGGCTGTCCTTCCTGGCAGCACAACAGCTCTCCTTCCTCATAGAATGTCCTCTGTTCCAGAAGCGTTCTGAGTATAAGGTGTCAGTACTTATTCCCATTTTAGCCTTCAAAGTAGGGAGACTTCAAAGATAGATCTTTGTTGCACACAAGACCCTACCCTTTCCTGCCCTGGCTCCAGACACACTTCAAAGGGGGTATGCAACTCTTTGTGTGGGGACAGGCACAACCCTATTTAGGTGCAAGTGTCAGCTCCTCCCTCTCACTCTAGCGCAGGAAGAGCCATCAGCCTGGTAATGGACCATCGGGATTTGCAGGGTACACCTCAGCTCCCTTCGTATGTGACTGTCTAGAGGAATGAACAAAGCCCAGCTATCACCCAACCCAGACGTGTATTCCAGAGACAGGCAGAGGCACAGAACTGTTAAAGTAAGAAAAGGCCAACTTTCTAAAAGTGGCATTTTCGGACCTGTCTCTTAAAACGCAACTTCACTAAATGATGTATCTTTAAATTGTGAGTCCAGAGACACCAAGTTTACTTTTCCTATCTTTTTTCAATTGGAATTTACACTTGTAAAGTGTTACAAGGCAGCTCCAATGCTAACAGATGGGAGAGATAGGCCTTGCTGTAGTGAAAAATGAATTTGGCAGTTTTTCACTACCAGGACATGTAAATTTCAAAAGTACATGCCCTACCTTTTAACTATACTGCATCCTGCCCATTGAGCTACTGAGGGCCTACGTTAGGGTGACTTATATGGAATAAATGGAAAGGCCTGGGTCTGGCAAGTAGGTGGACTTGACAGGTCGCAAACGAAGTTTACAACTGTACACACAGGCTCTACAGTGGCATGCCTGAGACATGTTTTAAAGGGCTATTCATCTGGGTGGCACAATCAGTGCTGCAGGCCCACTAGTAGCATTTCATTTACAGGCCCTGGGAACACATAGTGCACTGTACTAGGAACGTATCAGTAAATCAAATATGCCGATCATGGAGAAACCAAATGCCATTACATTTTAAGACACAAAGTTCATACACTTTAGCACTTGTCAGCTGTGAAAACATGCTCAGAGTCCTAAAGCCAGCAAAAACGAGGTTCAGCACACAGTGAAAACAGGAAGTCAGAAAGCAACATTTCAGGGGAAACCACGCCAAAAGATGCCAGGTCTAATAGAAACCTCATCCACAAGGCTTTCAAGGTACTGTGGAGTCTTAACTAAACCACTGCATACATGACATGTATAGGGACAGGATGGAGGGACCCAATAAGAAAAGAGCCATGTTTTACGACTTTTGCAAAATTTGAGTACGTTTAATGTCCTGCAAGGGGAAAGAACCATGACATTTCCCATAGTATCAGCAATACAGAGAAGGCCCTTCCTTCTAGTCAAGAACATTTGAAAGCTAGCAGCTGGGCTTCGCAAAATCTTCTGATCTAAAGCTGTGTTTCATAACACGGAAATCTTTTGGGCAAGGGAGAAAGGCATATATAATGTGGTACAATTGGAGTTTAGGAGCAAATGCTCCAACACCAGGCCGGTGTTTGATGAAGTTGTTGGACATCCAATTCGTTATGACTAATGTGCTATTGAAAGTTGGCTCAATGTCATTGTAGGTGTTTGGAATCATTAGAATATTATATGCATGCATGAAAAAGGAGTATCCAAATGGTTTTATCAGTTAGGCCAATAGAAGGATATATGGGTTATGTAATATAGCAATAAAATAGACCTCTGTTGTACACAACAGTTAATCATGTGGTTATGCAGAATGGAAGCCTTCCACTTTAACGTATTTTACCCTACGGCTTCGGACGTTGGTGACCCAGGATAGAATAGTACCCTGGACACAGATTCATCCAGGTGAGTAGGAGAATGGGGTGACCTCCAGTAACAAAGGCAGTGGAGGGGTTGAGGAGGACGAGAGCCAATGGGCCTTCCCCATTTGCCAACTGTCTCAGGTTGTCTATAGCTTCAACTGCTACCGTGACAATGCTACAGCCTGGCCAATCATCCGATAGGATGGAGGATGTGGCTGGCCTCAATAAAATATGAAGTTAGTTGTATCTTATATAGCTCTTACAACTAGTTTGGTCATAAAAGGAAGCTGTAAATAGACAGGAAGTATGGATTTATGATGTTTTAGTAGTGGAACCACAATAGCAGATTTGAGCAATGGCAGAAAAATCTGACTGCTAAGAAGTTATTAATTATTTATTTGATATCCTAATGAAAGATTGAAGAGAAACTGTTAAAGATTTCTGCAAAAGCTCTAAGGTAGAACCTAAGTGTTTGTTCTTCGTACTTAGACGATCTACATCAGTGTCAAAAAAAGAGTTAAAAGAGGGCAAGCGGCTGTTATGTAGGAGTAGAGCATCCCTGTGAGCTGTGAGAATGGATATCTGCCCCAAAATATATTTATGGGTTGACTATAGCGTTATAAAGAATTCTGCAAACTTGTTACTTCTGGTGGCTTAGCAAGGCAAGAAAAAACATGTTACCAATTCTGCTAAAGAATCTGATACTTTCTTTTATATGTGATATATTTTCCGACTATCTCTGTGTTCCTGACTCCCTATGTTCTGATAGAATTCTCCAAGACCTGGAACATAAATATTATTGTTTGAAACAGGTGTCAAAAGTATTCAAATGTATCCTATTTCTTTCACTATAGATAGCTAACTTCTGCTTTGTGAGCACTCAATCCCTTATTCGAAAACGCATTCAAGGTTGTTTTTCCTAAAAATTACAATGTAAGAAACATTCATTAGAATGATATCATTCACCTGGCCAACAAGTAATCACCTCCGCTGCTAAATTGCTACCTTTATACAATACATGCATCAAGAGAAAATGTTATCAAAGTTTCTGAAGTGATTAGGATCCTTTCCACTCTTCATACAGGTGAACAAAGTGTGCACGAAAATAGGAGTTTCTAATCCTTAAAGAGTAGTTATGAAACATTACTTCAGCAAATAGAGTGTCTCTCCACAAATACAAATGGATTCCTAAAATGATTTCTCTGTATTCCGCTCATACCTCCATCGATTCCAAAGATTATCACAATTTGCAAGGTTCTTCATAACTCTGGCAACAGCAACAATGTATCTTGATTGTTTAGTAGGGATGCTCTGGCCCGCAAGGATCTTGTACTCCGTTACCAGGGTTGGAATGGACTAGACTGTTCCCTAAGGGCTGGTTTCACAGGTCAGTGTATGTGGCTTTTTTTTTTTTTTTTTTTTTTTGAAACCGTTTATTACATTTTAAAAAAAGTTACAAGTATGGGCCTACAACCATCCGGCCGGCCGCTAGAGTGGCAGAAGCATATGACATACCTACAGTAAGAGACTCTTGGCGGTGCAGATTGGTAAATCAGGAGATATCAATAGCGCAGGCCACATAACTCTAAGCCCACAATACGGTTTCCTTTTTTCAAAACAGAACAACACAAAAAACCACACCCGCAAGGCAACCCGCCATCCAAAGTGACCGCACGTGCTCCTTAAGTGGGGGATCCCAACCAGCAGCCAAACTCTGAAGAGGGGAATGGGAATAGATCAGGGACTGGGGAACCACATGCCCACGGCTGAGGGAGGGGGTCGGCTAGGGGGACGGAGCTGGTGAGGCAGCCGGTAGCAGTGGCGGCTCACAAATACCCCCGCGATAGGCGTTCCAGGGGCCCCAGATTTTCACCCACGCCCCAGGCTTACCCCTCGCCACATACACTACCTTTTCACGAAACATACACCAATCCATATGTTCTTTCCAGGCCAACACCGCCGGGGGCCTCTGGGATCCCCACAATTGAGCAATGTCGCGCTTAGCTATCATGTATCCCAGAGTCACCCACCGCGTCTGCGGGACCGAATAGTCATTTGGTTCCCACACATTCAGCAAGCATCTCCTCGCTTCAGGCAGCAGCGCGACACGCGTCACCACACGCAGGACCTCATGCACACCACGCCAGAATCGCTCCACCTTTGGGCACTCCCACAGAATATGCATGAAAGTTGCCAAGGCACCACAGCCACGCTTACACAATCCGTCACCAGCAAAGCCCATACGTAGAAGCCTTGGCCCCGTCACGTAAACCCGGTGGAGGATCTTAAGCTGGACGAAGCGAAGGCGAGCCGGGATGGCCACCTCCTTCGGAGAGGCCACCGCGGAAATCCAGTCCTCGTCGTCCAGTTCCAGCCCGTCGGCAACCCAGGCCTCGCGGAGACTAGTCAGCAGGCACGATCTGTCGTTGATCAGTTTTTTATATATAAGGGAGATCGTGCTGTCTGGGACATGGCCATCCAGCACTCTGTCCTCCAGGGGGGAAGACTCCGGAATGGACGCGACATCCGGGAAGACGGAGCCCAGCGCGTGGCGGACTTGTAAGTACCGAAAGTACTCACTGCCTTGCAGCTGAAACTCCGTCTGCAGCGTCTCAAAAGTTTTGAATCCCCCCCTCGTCCAGAGATCTCCCACTGTGCTGATTCCGATCGTGTCCCACTTCTCGAAGCCCTTCGATGTCCACAGGGAGCCCAACCTCTCAGACGCATATAGCGGTGTCGCCCGGGTCAAACGGTCCTTCCATCCCATAGCTGCATTAGCCGCGTGCCAGACACGCACCATGACACGCGTCGGTCCCGTCAGACGGGAGTCGGGCGCGCCAGAGTAGAGCGCTCGATTGTAATCGCCACCGGGCAGGAGCATCTTGTCCATTTCAAATGCCGGGTTCAAGGCGGGCCCGTAAAGGCCATGATTAATTGCAGCTAGCTGGGAGGCCCAGTAATACCGTTTAATGTCCGGGAGGGCAACCCCCCCATCGTACCACGGAAGCGTCAATTTAGCCAGAGCAATACGCGGCCTCCCGTCCCAGAACAGGCGCCGCTGCAGGCTCTCCACCTCACGGAAGTAGCGCGCCGGAACCAAGTCCATAGTATTCTGGAGCGCGTACAGAAAGCGCGGCAAGGACATCATCTTAAACAAGGCCGCTCGGCCAAGCGGCGAAAGCGGAAGACGCCGCCAACGCGCAACGTCCTCCTTCAAGCGCTGGAGGGGGGGTAGCAAGTTCCGCTTGTAGCGGGCCTCCGGGTCTAGAGTAATATATATACCCAGGTACCAGAACCCCTGGGAGGCAATCTGGATCGGGCAGTCCCGTGGTAGGGCCGGAGCCTCCCCGGAAAGCACATATACGCAGGATTTCGCCCAGTTGATGACAAGGCCTGAGTTACGACCGAAGGAGCGCAAAACATCAACCAGGACAATCAGCGAGTTACGCGGGGAGGCGAGATACAATAGGATATCATCGGCGTAGAGGGACACGCGGTCCTCATGCTCGGGGGTCCAGCGGAGACCACGGATAGAGGGGTGCCACCGCAGCCACTCCGCCAAGGGCTCCAAGGCCAGTGCAAACAGGAGCGGCGACAAGGGGCAACCCTGACGCGTGCCCCGCCCCAGCGCGAATGGGGCCGAGACCCGCCCATTCACAACCACCTGCGCCAGTGGGCCCGAATACAACAATTTGACCCAGCTAATGAATCCCGGTCCAAATCCAAATTTCGCCAGCATCGCCCAGATGTATGGCCATTCAAGCGTATCAAACGCCATGGTGGCGTCTAAGGACGCCAAGATGGCCGGCTCCCGCACAAACGGGACACGCGCGAGCACCCCGTGCAAGCGTCGCAGATTAAGAGCCGTGTTGCGATGGGGTATAAAGCCAGATTGGTCCTGGTGGACCAAATCGCCCACCACGCCGACCAGCCGGTTGGCCAGCACCTTGGCAAGGATTTTGGGCTCCGCGTTCAAGAGCGAGATAGGCCTATAGGATGTAACCCGCTCACGGGGTCTCCCCTCCTTGTGGATCACCACGATTGTGGCCAAACGCTGGTCCGGCGGGAGGGAACCCTGCGAGTGGGCCGCCAGGAACATCGCGCGCAGGTGGGGCGCCAGTACATCCGGTCGCAGCTTGTAGAGCTCGATGGGGATACCATTGGGGCCCATGGCCTTGCCGGATGCGACCGAGCGAATAGCCAAGGCAATTTCGTCCGAGGTGGGAGGAGCGTCCAGCAAGTCCCTGTCCTCCACCGTAAGGGAGGGCAGCGCGATGTCCCGAAGCAGTGCATGGGAATCTTCCTCCGAGCAGGGATAAACCGGGGAGTACACCTCGCGGAAGTAATCCGCGAAGCAGGAGACAATGGCTTCCGGCTCGGTGACACGCACACCATCCATCCCCTCAATCAAAGGAACCACACGACTCGCTCTCTCCCTCTTGTCCAACCACGCAATCAATTTACCAGCCTTATCACCAACATCATACAATCGCCCCTGTTGCTCTCTACTGAGGCCCCTGGCCGCCTCCGTGACGAGGGCCCTATAGGCCGCCTGCTTGAGGTGCAGAACATGCAACTTGGCATCCGTTACCCCGCTCCCCAGGTCACCCTCTAGTTCCACAATTTCGGCCTCCACCCGGGTGACTTCCTCCCGCTCGCGCCTCCGGGCATGGGAGATAGAGGAGAGGGCCTCCCCTCTGAGAACTACCTTAAAAGCCTCCCACAGGGAGATGGCCGAAGGGACAGACCCCACATTCTCATCAAAATATCGCTGTAAGGATTTGATCAAGTCGGCACGAATAGTGGGGTCGCGCAAGTACCAAGCATTGATTGGAGCCACCCTGCCCTCCCCCCTCGGGAAGACATCGAAATGTAACAGTAATGGGGAGTGATCTGAAATACCCCGCGCCAGATGGCACACCTCTCCCACTCTCCCAGCATAGGCCGCCGGGACAAGGATGTAATCAAGCCGCGAGAGGCTACCATGGGCACCCGAGTGGAAGGTGTATTGCCGCTGCGCGGGATGCTTTAGTCGCCAGCAATCCACCAGGCCCAATGTATCTAAAAGGCCGGACAGCCACGCCTGTGCCCGGGGGAGGTCCCTACGGGGATGACGATCCATAGACCCAGAAGCTACCGCATTGAAGTCCCCCCCAACCACCAGCAGGCCACCCGGAAGGTCCAGGAGGAGGCGCCCCAAGTCCGCAAATGTAGTAGATTGTAGCCCAGGCGGGACGTACACTGATATAAAAACAAACACTCTACCCTCCATTCTACCCACCAGAACAGTGTAGCGTCCCCTCTCATCATGGCGCACCTCATCAATCTCCAACGGGAGCGAGTTCTTGATCATAATACCCACCCCCCGCGAGCCCGAGGTGAAGCCCGAGTGGGCCACCAAACGATAGCCCCGCCGATTCATGGCATGAAAGGAGTTACCTATAAGGTGTGTCTCCTGCAGGAAGATAACATCTGGTGAAATACGTTTCAGGTACTGCAGGACCACACCACGCTTAATCCTGTCCCCCAGGCCGTTAACATTCCATGACAACACAGTCAAATCCCTACCCCCCGTCATACGTAGAAGCAATCAGCCGTCCCCCACAGAGCATCTCGAGAGCAACAATACAGTAAAGGGCTTGCCTTGCGGTGCAAACAAACAACACACCCCCCCCACCCCCCCAACCCAACAGAACTCCCCCCTCCCTGCACCCCTGCATGAGCCCAGACAGCCCCCCCAAAGTGCAGTGTGCCTGTCGCCCCATAGATGAAAAACTAACTAGTCCCCCAGAGGAGGAGGGAAGCCCCCAACAGACCCCGTACGACCTCCATAGGAGGGGAACATACACGATCAGTAAATGGTAAAGGAATGTTGTCCAGAGCAAGGCCTATTATTCACCCCTCAGTTCTGATCCGGCGGGCCCTCCCCGCCAACCGCACCCCCCCCACCCCCTTGGTCCCGATCTCCAGGCAGAGTGTCCAACCAGTCCCCAGCCGCCTCGGGTCGGTCAAAAAAGTGCGTGCGACCATCCACCTCCACCCTTAGCTTAGCTGGAAAAAGCATTGAGTACTTAAGGTTCAGGTCCCGTAGGCGACGTTTAACTCCGAGAAAACTAAGTCTCTGCTTTTGGACCGCCGGAGTAAAGTCTGGGTAGAAATGCACATTCATGTTATCAAGCTTGACCGGTCCCTGTTGCCTGGAGGTCTGCAGGATAGCGTCTCTGTCCCGAAAGTTAAAAATCCGGGCAATGAGAGGCCGCGGCGGGGCACCGGCCTTAGGTCTGCCCCCAGGGACCCGGTGAGCACGTTCCACCGCAAAAAGCTTACTCAGCCCCCGGGGCTGGAGATGGGTAAGGATCAATTCTTCCACAAAAAGATCTGCCGCCTCCGCCTCTCGTCCCTCCGGCACCCCCACAATGCGAACGTTATTCCTCCGGGCCCGACCCTCGGAATCCTCCAGACGCCGGTCCATCAGGGCGCTCGCCTGGCCAAGCCGGCGCACCTCCTTTTGGAGGGCCACCACGTCCGTCGTGAGGCTCGTTGTATTGTGGGCCAGGGAATCGACCCGGTCGTTGGTTTTGGACAAGTCAGCCCTCACAAGGCTCACATCCACAAGGACCGAGTCTATCTTTTGCGCTAAGGTGTCGAAGCGCTGGTCCACCGAGGCCTTCATCTCTGCGATGGCGCCCATGACGTCCCGGAGGGTCAAATCCACCGGCTGAGCAGACGCCTCCGTCGGGCCCGCCGGGGATGTGCGCGATGTCTCTGGAGATCCCTTCTGGAGAGTGTAGCGGTCCATACTGTTGGATTGATGCGCCGGGCCACGGCGGGTCGTCTTCACCTTCGCCCGGTTGCCATCTTGTTTGGTGGACATGCCTGCTCTCCCACCGTCGTGCCAATCTCCTCAAAAGGGCCGATAAACCAGTTCACGGGTTCCGGGGGGGGAGGGCGACCACTGGACCGCAGGACGACTCACAGCCGGCGGGTCAGCCGGGCACCTGGACAAGGCCACACCACCGCACCCCGCTCCGCGACCCTACCTCGCTTGAGGGCAAGGAGGGCGCAAAAGCGAAAGTGAAAGCGCGGGTTACGCGAGTCGCCCAGCCCTGCTCGCCGCTGTTGTTCGCTTTGTCCCCGGATCGCCCCACTACTCCAATCCGGGGGGCCGGCGCGGAGAAGGCCGCAACCTTTGATCGGTGCTCCCACCGGTGTCCGGGGTCCAATTCGAAAACGAAAAACGGGTGGCGCCTCAGCTCGGGTTCACCGACACAGTCCCCTCAACAAGGACAGGATATAGCCAGGATTAATTCAGGAGGTCGCGGAGGTCCTCGGGAGCCTCGCACCTACGCGGCCATCTTGGTTGCGCGCTAGGCTCCTCCTCTCGTATGTGGCTTTTTTGACTGTTTGTGGGCCTGTTTATGGTCTGGTGCGCCAGTTTTTACTGTTGATTTCCGTGATATTACTGCAGACGTCACGTTGCCAGCAGCACACTCAAATCCAAGCAATCTTCTATACCTTGCAAAACACTTATACAGAGGTGAAAACTGCACAATTTCTAAAACTTGGGTCACAATTTTTTTTCCTGCCTAATGCGCTAATGGAGCCTCTTTTATTTTGGTGCCTGGGCCTATTTTCTGTCCCAGTACGATCCAGTCCTAAACGATCAAATGGCATCTGCCCCCGGCAAATCTTGTGAGAGTCCTGTTTCTAAATCAGACAAGTAATTTCTTAGGCTGTACTCAGGCGTCTTCTTTGACTGTACTCAGGGGTCTGATGTAACGATTCAATAAACACATTTAAAAAATAATAATAATAATATTAAAAAAACAAAAAAACATATATGAAAATATTTAAAAATTACAAAAGATAGAAACATATTATAATGTTAAAAAAAATCCAACAAATAACCAGAAAGATTTTTTTTAACTTAAAAATAATTTACAAATAACTATTTTTAATAGAACTTATTTATAATCAAAAACATTATTACATAAATGTAATCTTTTTTATTTCCTACACCACACAATTCACTACACACATCTAAATTTACAAAAAATGTACCTCCATAATTAGCATAATTAATTATCACTTAAAGAAAAATTATTAATTAAAAAACAAAATTAAAAAACAAATTAAAACAGATAAAAATGTATTTACTCCCCAAATGTTACCCCATAAAACTAAAACCCACACACAAAATAAAAATAAACAATTACCATAAATATTTATGAATTGATGAATTATTATTAATGATCAACTATTTATTAATTAATTAAACATAACATACTTTTCACCATCTACCCCAATAAACACCACAACCCACACCTAAAAAGCATTACAAAATTTCCATAACTATTTTACATTAATTGATTTACTTCCCACCCTTTACCACTATAAGCCCCACAACTCCCATCTAAAATTAATTACACAATTGCCATATTTAAATTTTAATTAATTAATTAGCATTCATTAACAAATAATCATTAATTAATTATAAATAAATTACTTCCCACCCTATTCCCCTAAAAACACCACAACCCACTCCTAAACAAAACCCCAATTAACATAATTTTCAATTAAATAATTAATAATATTTAACAAGCAATTAATAAATAATTAATAATAAAATTATTCCCACAATTAACACCATAAAATATAAATTCAATAACTATTAATAACCTACTCCAAAAAAATGACCCATTTAACACAATTACCACTTAATTAATTCATAATAATTAACAACCAATTAATAACTAATTAATAATTAATTTTATCCCACAATTAACACTATAATATCTACATGAAATAAATACTAATAAATAAAAATAAATAAATTATTATAATTGAATTACTTCCCACCCTATTCCCCATAAACACACAACCCGCTACAGAACTAAAAAAATGCAAAATTATATTAAAATATACTAATAACTACTAAAAATGTAACACATATATTAAAAAACCAAAAGCAATACTTATACAAAAGAATAGTTCACATACTTTTAAAATACATGCTAAAATACATAACACTAATTAAAACATTGATATTTTAAACAACTATATTTTTGCAAACGATATTAATGGCTTTGATATTTTAAAAAACAATATTTCTTACCTCCAAGTCGATATACTTGACCACGATATTCTTGCTGTCGATATTTCGCCATCACAATATTTCCAACTCGATATTTGTGTATGACGACATTTAAAACTCAATATTCTGTCTGTGCACCTCTTTGAAGAAGGCTGATACAACCATAAAGACGATCTTAATTGAGATCAAAAGCATAGGCTCTACCATGTCTTGACTAGATACAACTGTCTGAGATATGTCATCCAAAGTGAAATTAGAACACACAGATCAGACATCTTTCAACAAACAGCTCAGTTTGATTAAGCCAAAAAGGGATTGGATGTCCTGGAAAGCAGACATCATAAGGTCCCTGTAGTAGTAAAGAATACAGGAGATACCACCATTTGTAGTTTTACTCAAGCCATATCTTTATTGACCTCAGTCCTCTCCAGTTTACAGGCAGCAACTGCCCCTCATAGATCACATAGAGGGTCATTAGAATGGCGGGCGGACTTGGCCGCCCGCCATCCTGTCGGAGAATGGGACCGCCTGCCATCGGTGCGGGGGTCCCGTTGCAGACATTAGGATGCGCCCGCCCTACTGGCGGGCGCACCCTGAATTCCTGACATTGCGGAGGGCGGTGCTCTCAGCACAGCCCGCCGCAATGCCAGGAAGGCATGTCGTGCACTTCCATGCACAACATGGCAGGCACTGCGCGGTGCATGCCATGTTGTGCATGGAACTGCAGGGGGTACCATAGGTACCCCCCATGTGCACCCCCCACACCCCAGAATTCCTGGGGGCCCGCTACGGGCCCCCAATAGCAAAAACCGCCTACCTTTCCGTGGCGGTGTTGCCGCTACGAAAAGGCACATCCCTGCATTCATGCTAATATGGATGGCGGTGTCTCCCTGACATCGCCACCATGTTAGCTGCTTTTCCGCCCGTTCGACTCTGCGACCGGGCGGAAAACCAGCGGACGGCCATTCTGTCCGCCGGGGTCCCCCTCGCCATGGTAATGTGGCAGGGGAGGAATTTTGAAAGCGGGCGGTGGTTTTTAGCGGGCGGATCGCCACCGCCATACGGGCAGTGGCGATACTCCCACTATCCATATGAGCCCCATAGTGTATTCCATTTCTCTACATTCCACTCTCCAACGTTACAGAACTTGGAACATGAAATGCATCACATCACCACACATTTCCTCCCTTTATATCACAAATTATAATATAAGGAAAAATATCAAAATTTACAACCGAAGGAAAACTAACGTAAAAACATAAACTCAATGTCAACCTGAAATAAGGTGAGGGAACACCACCTACCCTTTAGCAAAACATTGAAATTAAATATATCAGTATAGAAAAAATAATAAATAATTAAGCATCAGAATGGTTTGTTCACTATTCTTTAGCTCCTCCTTTCACCAAGGTGAGTAACCCCTTTGTCCAAAAAGCTTGCTTGATGAGGACATGACTGTGAATGAGAATGCATACCAGTGCCTACACCACCCAACCCCTCCTCAGACAACAACAGTTCTCTCCCACGGGATGTCACTTACACATGTTCATGACATTCTACATCGTGATACTCATAATAAGTTTGGCGAAGAATGCTCATCGGTTAAAGGCCGATCTCTAAGGCAAATTCTTGTATGTGAACTGTGTTGCACACAAACAAATGAGACAGTTTTTTTTTCTCTTCCATTTAAATTATTTATCTTCTTTTAATCCTCCACTATGTTTCTCCAAATATTTGTTTTTAAACCACTGTGATGTGCACATATTATATTCGCACATTTTAGGTATCAGTCTGTTTCCAATTTTCCAAAAATATTCTTTCCTCCAATTGTGATACATTAATATACATTGAGATTGGGTTTATTTTGATGGTTCACGTGCCACTATGAGTATACCAAGTATCAATGGTCCTCCTTTTTTATAAATTCCAGGGGATGTCTCTTCCACATGTTTATGACAGTCAAAACCTTTCTTCACTTTGAACACTCTGCTTTTGTTCCACCACTCATGTCCTTTGACTCGTACTGCATTTTTAGATACAGCGTCAAATTGTTCAGGTCCCCTGAACAATGATTTCTCTTTAATGACATGAATGGATTCCTTTACATGTACCCAATCACCAACATGCAAAATTTTATTTCCTTGGTAAAAAGTTGGACGGTCCTATATAATCTATGGCAACCTTGGCCCAAGGCCCCTCAGATAAGGCACACGGTTGAAGAGGCTTTTGTCACTGTTGGCACAAACCACGCATGCTTCCACTTTCATGATAATATCTGTGTCCATGGCTGGCCACCAATAATCTTCTCTGATCTTTCTCTTGGTGATAGTTTGTCCCAGATGCCCCTCATGTCCGTTCACAATGATCCTTTCTCTCAACAGATTAGGAGTAACAAATTTGTCTCCCCTCATCAACATGCTATTTTCCTTGACGGAAAGCTCTTCAGCCACCTTGGCATTGGCCCGCAACCTCGCAGGCAACACTCTCTCCCTGGGCCACCCTTCTTTTACATATTTCTTTACCATCTCTAAATCTTCATCTTCCGCCATTCTTGCATTCCACTTATCCTCACTAAACGCATTTCCCAGACAAACATCCGTAGCGGCTATCAAGTATTCCTCATCATCCTCATCACACATAGTAATGCTTTTATCAGTGGTAACAGTAATCTGCTCTAACATTCCTACTGCCATGGATGTATTCTATCTTGAAATCATATTGTAACAGTTTAGAACTCAATCTTGCCAATCTAGGAGTGTGTAATCCCTGATGACAGTACCTTCTAGGATATTTACGACCGGCTTGTGTTCTGTCTTAAAAGTGAACCTCCTTCCCAAAATAAAACGTTTGAATATCTTTACAGCTCAACAACAAGCTTGCAATTCTTTCTTCATTACGGAGAATAACAAATCTCCCGTAAAATTCACAAACACCAAGAAATTATGCCACATGTTCTTTGTTTTTTGGATAGTGAGCTTTTGATATAGGTCTGGGTGCAACTCTTTTTTCAAAAGTAACATGACCTAGATGTTCTATACTGTTTTTCAAAAACTCATGTTTTCTTTCATTGGCAACGGTGCCAAATTTCCGTAACTTATTCAATACAACTGCCATGATCTGTTTGTGACTAACAAGATCCTCTTCTGCCACCAGTATGTCGTCTTAGAAAGTCACCACCCTGTTAACACCCTTGAGAATGTTTTTCAAAACGCGTTTGAAAACTGAGGCAGCAGATGCCAAACCAAAGGCTATCCTCCTGAACTGAAAGGTGATTACTGGCGAAACAAATGCTGCGTAATGTTTAGATGACTCATCCAGTTTGTTCTGATAGTAAGCAGATGCCAAATCGATTTTACTAAACACCTTCGCACCTGCAAATGTAGTGACAATATCATCAATACGTGGAAGGGGGTCAGAATCCACCCAAATGACTTTGTTTAAACACCTGAGGTCCACACAAACCCTTCTCTGGCCATTTGTCTTCCTTGGTATCACTAAAGGAGATAACCATAGACATGACTCAATAGGTTTTATGACCCCATGTTCACACACTTTTTTGAGGATTTTTGACAATTCTTCTCGTATACTGAAAGGAACATTCTACAATTTGTGTTTGACAGGTGTAGCTCCACTTTGTACTTTGATCCTGTGTTTGAAACCTGCAATCTTTCCTAACTTGTTACCAAAGACTTATTTAAATAGGCTAATCCACCCCTTTCCAGATTCCTGAGAAACTCCCTGTTCACTTGTTGGAGCAAACGTTACTAATGAAACCTGAATTTTCCTCCCCGACCTAAGTGTCATTCCAAATAATCCCGATGATAGCACCCACTTATGTACAGCCCCTTTCTTGCTACATAAACCTTGCCAAAAATAACTTACCCTTTGAATTTCATTCGGGATTCAAAATATCTTTCCAGCTCAATTGTCCTGCCATCATATGTTACCGGGTTCTGTCTGTAGGAAGTATACTTCTTTCACTCCATTTTTTTTAAACAATTTATCAGTGACCATCGTCATTCTAGCTCCCGAATCAATCAGAAGATTGAGTACTTTCCCATCAACTAGGATATCTTGATAAGAATCAATGCAATTCATCTCACCACCTTGCACTACCAAAATCAAATCCGTATCCACATTTTTTTCATCTCCAGAGTCTTCACTAGTTTCTCTGTCAGGAACAGATTTCACTTTCTCCTTATCCTTAGTAGATTGACATACCTTAGCGAAATGCTGCACTTTGCCACAGGTTCTGCATTTTACGTTCTTTTCCGGGCAAAAACGACCATTTGTCTCGTATCTGGTTTACCCACATCTAAAACAAATATTTTTCTGGCTGAAAAACACCTCTTTTCCTCTTCTTGGCCAAAGTTTTACTTTGCTCCTTGTGTGAAGGATTAGTGTTTTCTATGCCAGATCCCTGCACAACTTGCGTGAAAGTTCTTTACTTTTGACAATGTCAATTGTTTCTTTGAGGGTGGGATTTTTAAGTGTCAATCAACTTTTCTTGTACCTTTTTCGGCAAACAACATACGCCAATTTGATCCCGAATGAGCTGTGAGGTGAAAGCCGCAAAGTCACATTCAGATGCTAATGTTCGTAATGCTGCAACATAGGAGACAATTGATTTTACTCTCTAGTAAAAAAACTTGACCATAGCAATTAAACTTGGTTTGACATCAAACTGTTTTTCTAATTCTTTTACTGCTAATTGATATTTATCAATATCATCATCTTCTTCACCCATGTCATAAGGTGGTAAATGTTCATAGACTGATTGACCTTCAAACCCTAAATTGAGTTCCAACTAAAACCTTTTCCATTTTGGACAATATCTGTTGCCACCAATGGCCCCTAGATATTTTGTGAAATACGTCATGGAATAGGTGGACGAGCTTCCAGGAAGCAACTGCTCCTCATAGATCACATAGCGCATTCCATTTTTCTACATTCCACGCTCCAAGGTTACTGGACTTGGAACATGGAATGCATCACATCACTACAGTCCCTCATTAGGGATGTGATCTTTGGTACCTTAATATTTAAGTTGTTAACTTCAAATCCTGTGCCAGGTTGGCCAATATACACTGCTGTAGGATTACTGAAAACACAGACAGTGAAGATATAATATGATTCCTAACAAACCTCTTTCTTAAACCACTGGATTTTTCCTTACTAGAATTTCTAGAAATTCCATTAAGCATGTAGGATTAAAGCACAATGAACCAACCAACGAAAAGAATGTATCATTTTCACTTGCCTTCTCCAGCACTAAATCACATGATTTATACTCCAGGTGGTGAGGAAAGAGAATGTCTTGTCATGCTGTGTGTACTCCTCATACATGACTTAGCCGATGTCTATAAAATAGATGTCAAGAAGAAAAAGTTAATCACACCTTGGCTCAGAGTATAGCAATGGGACACAAGTAATGGCTTCCTTGACCCTGTGATTATGACAGTAATCAGAGATGATAAAAGTGAGACCATGGAATAGACTAAATCTTGTCACCTTAAGGCTTTCCTGGCTGAGCTGGACAATGAGTCTTTGAAGACCGCCATTGCTTCTGGTCATGACATCTGGAAACAATTAGGAGCCTCACCTATAACTTTGATGGAACCACCATGCTTGAGGCTAGACCCCTGAGTCAAATCACAGACCTTCTTACAAAACTGGGCTGAATCAGATTGTAGAGACCGCCTACAAAGGAAAGAGGTACTTCCAGGTCTCCCCTAAAAGGAGGACCCTAGATCCTTTTTTAATGTTATTAATAGTGTCATTTCTCACACTTTGTTATTCAGCATATAATTTTCTGTCTATTATCCCTCCATGACTTTGGCATGCAGGTCTGTCTAGTTGAAGGCTACAGAGACATATACCTTTCCATTTAATGCCTTATTCACCTTTGTGTCTTGATTGATGCAGCAGTTCCATAGTATGCACTCAAGTGTTTATGGAGGCTGCGTTAATGGTCCTGTTGGCTCCTTGTCATATTACTTCACTCTTTGTTCATTAAGCGCTTAATCCTGTTCTGTGTTAGGTAGATTGCAAAATGTTGCTTTTCTCTACAATGTCAGTCCAGGATAGAATGCCAAGCTGCCCAACATAGTGAGGATCTCGACAATGACCCAATTTTCCCCCTTTTTTCCCCACTGTATCCACAAACTTCTTTCTTATCCCCGAGGTGCTACTTACATTTTTTTTTTTAAAGAGTTTTATATAGCGCAAACTAGACCCGAGGATATCAGGTATCAGATCGCTTTACATGAGCACCAGTTTCGTTACAGATGGACACATTCATTTTTGTTAGGCACGGGGAGATTAAGGGGCTCATTAGGATGCCACTCTAGCGGTAACGGCATTCCCGCAATCCTAATTATGATGCAACTGCCACCGCCGCGGTCACATCTGGCGATTACATTTTGTGGTGGGTGCTGCTGGCTGCAGCTCCTGCCGCAATGGTAAAATGCCATGTTGTGCATTTCCATGCACAACGTTACAGGCTCTGCATGGTGCCTGCCACCTTGGGCGTGGACATGCAGCAGGGGTGTACCATAGGTACCCCCCAAGTGCACCCCTCACCCCCACCCCCCTGGGGGCCCACAAGGGGCCCCCTAAGCAGATCCCCGCCAGCCTTTCCATAGCTGCATTGCCGCCATAGAATGGCCTTTAAAACCCAGCATCATAAAATGGATGGCGGTGCCTGCCTGCTAGGCATCGCCACCATATATGAGCCCCAGTTCCGCCCGGCCAGCAATCGTAACGATTGCCGACCGGCGGAGAACCGGCGGATGGACTTTCCGTCCGACGTGGTACCCGCCGCCATCTTAATATGGCGGTGGGTAATTCATGTTACGATGGCGGGTGGATCGCCACCGCCGGGCTGGCGGTGGCAATCTGCCCACCATCGTAATGAGCCCCTAAGTGATATGCCCAGAATCACAGGATGTTGAGCGTTGTTGCTGAGACTCGAACCCAGTTCCCTAGCTTTGAGGTCGACCGCTCTAGCCATAAGGCTACATCCTCTCCCCAGTACTTTGGAGTACTGTCACCATCTGATGAGTATCTTGCTTAACTGCTCTGTCAGGCACTGGCTAGCATTGCAGTAAATAGCTCGTAGACCAAAGTAGACTCATAGCCAAGCTCACCACTTGACTGCCGATTCGCTATTCAGTTGCCCCTATCCTATACGTTCTTTCCATCCCCTCTACCATTGATGGACCCTGTGACTTCCAAGTGGATATACTTGCCAATCTCTCCACTGAATATAACTGGTGCCTTTCTAGTTACTGTTAATTCTACAAGTTTAAATAAATAGTTTTGGAACAGTTGATTATATTTGCTTGTTAGCTCCCTAAGTGGCCAACTGTAGCCCAAGTACCTGCAGTCCTCAACCTCTCAGCATTCAACTGCTCACCAGCTCCCAAGGAGGACTGTATCCCTTAGATTGCATCACGGTTCGCGCGGGAGTACTGAACCCCATGCTCACACTACGGTACCCACCGAAAACACTGCTCATCCGTTCTCTGAATGTTAATGTGGTTCTTTGCAGGAGAGGCACTTGAGGATGAATCCCTGAAACTAAAATGTTATTCTGTGGGAACAGTAGTGAGAAATAGCTACACCAGGTCCTTACAAGGAGCTTCTTCGACACTAACAGCAGTACCAAAAACTGTGGGGTAGCCCTCCTCCCTCAGAAAGTCTCTACCTCATAAGACTATGAAGAACGGGACTGATCCAGAGGGTACGTATGTGAAGCTCAAAATACTAGTGAGAACTCTGGTAGTGGGGACAGTATACACTCCAAGCACTCAAAAAAAACTTCTTCTCCATTCTGTCAAGACTGCTGACGGAATTCGGACAGACCCCACTTGTTGTTAGAGGGCACTAGAACTTGTCAATAGACACACCCCTAAAGAAAATAGGATGCCCCATTGTGTTTACTGGAAATGACAGAGCTTTGCTACATTATCTGATGACGACGTACAATATGATAGGTATATGGAGACTACTTCACCTTGCAGAGAGGGAATACATCTTTCTGCCCCGCACCCATGGTATCGCCTTATGAATTAGCTATTTTTTTTTGCAGGGCCAACTTATATCTGATCTCTGATGCTGCAACATTCTGGTGGCTGGAACTGCAGATCATCCTCTGATTTAATATTCCTTAGAACTAGGACACAGGACACCATCTTATCCCCCTCAATGTGGCGTATAAGGGCTACCCCATACTAAAATTCACACCATATGGCAAATCGCCATCCCCTTATCTGTACTTATGTGATGGAAACCATTAGCTCCACCCCATTTACACAAATGATTTGGCCAGCAGGCAAAGTCATGTGGAGAGGACTCATGATGAAACACTCCGCCATTGATAAATGAAAATCCATGACCAAACAATTAGAGCTCCAGGTGAGGGACGTAGAATTGACATTGCGCCATAATACTGATGTATCACCTGAAGCGAGACATCAATTAGAATTGACCAAGATTATGCCTAATGCCTTGTTCATTGACAAATCAGAACATGCTCCAGTGAAACTAAGCAGAGGCATTATGAGGATATGGAAAAGGTTGGTAGACTGCTGGCAGTACAACTACACAAAAGGGAGTAACACACATTCATTGTGTAATCTATCTGCCAGGGATTGCTTGCTCACCAATTACTTAGACATTGCTGAGTCATTGTCCTTATATTACATGGTTCTTTATGTCTCTGAAACAACTGACAACCGATCACTAGAGGAGGAATATCCCTGAACTCTTCAACTCTCCACTTTGGCAGTGATCATCTGGACAGTCCCAGCTACTGCCCAAAATCCCTGAGTAATGATGATATTAAAATGTTGCCTACTTTACTCTGCACTGTGTACAAGTCATGATTGTTGATCACTTGCTTCTTTTATGGTCTCTGTATATATGTTATGGAAGTAGAACTTTGAAAATTAAGTAAGGAAAAGTTGTAAATAAAAAAAACACACAACTGCTTATGCAATATATTAAGTATGCTCTGGACTATCGTAAATCCAGCCTACAAGGGAATAAACCAACCAGTACCAATAACAGATCTCTATTATACAACAACCAGTTTTTATTTGTATATGTATTTTGAATTTTTATAGTGTGAAACTGTTAGAAATTGGGTTTCTGGTTGGCAGAGGTATGCACCCCGTCTAAACAGAACCACAATCCTAGTCAGGGTAAGTGTAGTACACACTAAAAGTTTACCTGTGCTCACCCTCTGGTAGCTTGGCACAGACCAGTCAGGCTAAACTAAAGAGGCAAGGTGTAAAGTATTTGGGCACTTACACACACACATTAACAACACCATAAAAGTACTCCTCACCAGTTTAGAAAAATAGCCAATATTTATCTGAGTAGGACAAGACCAAAACGATAGAAATCCGACATACACAAGTAACATTTTTCAATATTAAATCAAAATGCAGTGCTTAGAAATCAGTAGCGTCAACTGGTGCTATCTGGTCGCGATTGACCAGGGCAAATCCAAAAGTTCAGTCCGACCGTGATGGAGTGCGAGCCAGATACAAGAGTCACACAGCCCCACTGATAGAACCTGGGATGCGTCTAAGCTCGGGGACAATGCATTAAGCAAAGGAAGTGATGCATTGCTGTTGAAGGCGATGCATCGTTTCTGAAGACGGGTAATGTTGTTGATGTCGAAAGCGTTGTGCCTCGGGCTGATGCATCGATTTCGAACCGCTTGCCTGTAGGCGATGCATTGGCACAAAGCCCCACAGGGCTGGGAATGCATCAGAGTCAGGGACTGTGCATCCCAGACATAGGCGATGCGGTGCCCGAGACTTGTGTAGTAGCGGTGATGCTAAGGTTCTGCATCAGCAGTGTCAGGCTGCGTTGTAAGTCAAGATCGTTGCATCGTGCAGTCGGTGAGTGGTGGCCACGGCTTCGATGCAGGCAGCGGCGATGCATCAACATCGCAAAGGAGTGCGCTGGTTCCGATCAACACGTCGCTGTGGATGCATAGTTTTCTTGGGTTGCAGCACCAAACACTCACCTCCAAGGGCTCATGTCTGGATTTGGCACCACTTGGTAGAGTAGGACTCAAAGCAGAGGAGCCCAGGTACTGGTAGCAAGATGCAGGTGAAGTCTTTGATATCCCAGAGACTTCAGAAACAGGAGGCAACCCCTTGGAGAACCACTAGAGATGCAGGATGGAGAGAGTCATGTCCATTCCTCTCGCTCCCAGGCAAGAAGCAGCAGCTAGTAGGCTAACACGACAAAGCAAGCAGCAAAGTGGCTGTCCTTCCTGGCAGCACAACAGCTCTCCTTCCTCATAGAATGTCCTCTGTTCCAGAAGCGTTCTGAGTATAAGGTGTCAGTACTTATTCCCATTTTAGCCTTCAAAGTAGGGAGACTTCAAAGATAGATCTTTGTTGCACACAAGACCCTACCCTTTCCTGCCCTGGCTCCAGACACACTTCAAAGGGGGTATGCAACTCTTTGTGTGGGGACAGGCACAACCCTATTTAGGTGCAAGTGTCAGCTCCTCCCTCTCACTCTAGCGCAGGAAGACCCATCAGCCTGGTAATGGACCATCGGGATTTGCAGGGTACACCTCAGCTCCCTTCGTATGTGACTGTCTAGAGGAATGAACAAAGCCCAGCTATCACCCAACCCAGACGTGTATTCCAGAGACAGGCAGAGGCACAGAACTGTTAAAGTAAGAAAAGGCCAACTTTCTAAAAGTGGCATTTTCGGACCTGTCTCTTAAAACGCAACTTCACTAAATGATGTATCTTTAAATTGTGAGTCCAGAGACACCAAGTTTACTTTTCCTATCTTTTTTCAATTGGAATTTACACTTGTAAAGTGTTACAAGGCAGCTCCAATGCTAACAGATGGGAGAGATAGGCCTTGCTGTAGTGAAAAATGAATTTGGCAGTTTTTCACTACCAGGACATGTAAATTTCAAAAGTACATGCCCTACCTTTTAACTATACTTCATCCTGCCCATTGAGCTACTGAGGGCCTACGTTAGGGTGACTTATATGGAATAAATGGAAAGGCCTGGGTCTGGCAAGTAGGTGGACTTGACAGGTCGCAAACGAAGTTTACAACTGTACACACAGGCTCTACAGTGGCATGCCTGAGACATGTTTTAAAGGGCTATTCATCTGGGTGGCACAATCAGTGCTGCAGGCCCACTAGTAGCATTTCATTTACAGGCCCTGGGAACACATAGTGCACTGTACTAGGAACGTATCAGTAAATCAAATATGCCGATCATGGAGAAACCAAATGCCATTACATTTTAAGACACAAAGTTCATACACTTTAGCACTTGTCAGCTGTGAAAACATGCTCAGAGTCCTAAAGCCAGCAAAAACGAGGTTCAGCACACAGTGAAAACAGGAAGTCAGAAAGCAACATTTCAGGGGAAACCACGCCAAAAGATGCCAGGTCTAACAGAAACCTCATCCACAAGGCTTTCAAGGTACTGTGGAGTCTTAACTAAACCACTGCATACATGACATGTATGGGGACAGGATGGAGGGACCCAATAAGAAAAGAGCCATGTTTTACGACTTTTGCAAAATTTGAGTACGTTTAATGTCCTGCAAGGGGAAAGAACCATGACATTTCCCATAGTATCAGCAATACAGAGAAGGCCCTTCCTTCTAGTCAAGAACATTTGAAAGCTAGCAGCTGGGCTTCGCAAAATCTTCTGATCTAAAGCTGTGTTTCATAACACGGAAATCTTTTGGGCAAGGGAGAAAGGCATATATAATGTGGTACAATTGGAGTTTAGGAGCAAATGCTCCAACACCAGGCCGGTGTTTGATGAAGTTGTTGGACATCCAATTCGTTATGACTAATGTGCTATTGAAAGTTGGCTCAAAGTCATTGTAGGTGTTTGGAATCATTAGAATATTATATGCATGCATGAAAAAGGAGTATCCAAATGGTTTTATCAGTTAGGCCAATAGAAGGATATATGGGTTATGTAATATAGCAATAAAATAGACCTCTGTTGTACACAACAGTTAATCATGTGGTTATGCAGAATGGAAGCCTTCCACTTTAACGTATTTTACCCTACGGCTTCGGACGTTGGTGACCCAGGATAGAATAGTACCCTGGACACAGATTCATCCAGGTGAGTAGGAGAATGGGGTGACCTCCAGTAACAAAGGCAGTGGAGGGGTTGAGGAGGACGAGAGCCAATGGGCCTTCCCCATTTGCCAACTGTCTCAGGTTGTCTATAGCTTCAACTGCTACCGTGACAATGCTACAGCCTGGCCAATCATCCGATAGGATGGAGGATGTGGCTGGCCTCAATAAAATATGAAGTTAGTTGTATCTTATATAGCTCTTACAACTAGTTTGGTCATAAAAGGAAGCTGTAAATAGACAGGAAGTATGGATTTATGATGTTTTAGTAGTGGAACCACAATAGCAGATTTGAGCAATGGCAGAAAAACCTGACTGCTAAGAAGTTATTAATTATTTATTTGATATCCTAATGAAAGATTGAAGAGAAACTGTTAAAGATTTCTGCAAAAGCTCTAAGGTAGAACCTAAGTGTTTGTTCTTCGTACTTAGACGATCTACATCAGTGTCAAAAAAAGAGTTAAAAGAGGGCAAGCGGCTGTTATGTAGGAGTAGAGCATCCCTGTGAGCTGTGAGAATGGATATCTGCCCCAAAATATATTTATGGGTTGACTATAGCGTTATAAAGAATTCTGCAAACTTGTTACTTCTGGTGGCTTAGCAAGGCAAGAAAAAACATGTTACCAATTCTGCTAAAGAATCTGATACTTTCTTTTATATGTGATATATTTTCCGACTATCTCTGTGTTCCTGACTCCCTATGTTCTGATAGAATTCTCCAAGACCTGGAACATAAATATTATTGTTTGAAACAGGTGTCAAAAGTATTCAAATGTATCCTATTTCTTTCACTATAGATAGCTAACTTCTGCTTTGTGAGCACTCAATCCCTTATTCGAAAACGCATTCAAGGTTGTTTTTCCTAAAAATTACAATGTAAGAAACATTCATTAGAATGATATCATTCACCTGGCCAACAAGTAATCACCTCCGCTGCTAAATTGCTACCTTTATACAATACATGCATCAAGAGAAAATGTTATCAAAGTTTCTGAAGTGATTAGGATCCTTTCCACTCTTCATACAGGTGAACAAAGTGTGCACGAAAATAGGAGTTTCTAATCCTTAAAGAGTAGTTATGAAACATTACTTCAGTAAATAGTGTGTTTCTCCACAAGTACAAATGGATTCCTAAGATTGTTTCTCTGTATTCCGCTCATACCTACATCGATTCCAAAGATTATCACAATTTGCAAGGTTTTTCATAACTCTGGCAACAGCAACAATGTATCTTGATTGTTTAGTAGGGATGCTCTAGCCCGCAAGGATCTTGTACTCCGTTACCAGGGTTGGAATGGACTAGACTGTTCCCTAAGGGCTGGTTTCACAGGTCAGTGTATGTGGCTTTTTTGACTGTTTGTGGGCCTGTTTATGGTCTGGTGCGCCAGTTTTTACTGTTGATTTCCGTGATATTACTGCAGACGTTGCCTGCAGTAAGCTCAAATCCAAGCAATCTTCTATACCTTGCAAAACACTTACACAGAGGTGAAAACTGCCCTATTTCTAAAACTTGGGTCACAATTTTTTTTCCTGCCTAATGCGCTAATGGAGCCTCTTTTATTTTGGTGCCTGATCCTATTTTCTGTCCCAGTACGATACAGTCCTAAACTATCAAATGACATCCGCCCCCCGCAAATCTTGTGAGAGCCCTGTTTCTAAATCAGACAAGTAATTTCTTAGGCCGTCCTCAAGCGTCTTCTTTGACTGTACTCAGGGGTCTGACGTAACGTGATCTGCAAAGATACAAAGGCTTTCCCTAAGTGGCACCAACACTTCGCAGGCAGTGCCAGACTTTCCTTCCTCTGAGTGTGAGAACAGTCTGACAGTATCACTCTCGTGCTTATTGAGGGGGAAGACTATAGATTGTATCTTTAAAACTGAAAACATCTTGTGTATAGAAGGCTGATTTTGCCCCTGAACATTGGTCGGGATGTCACTTGCTCTGCAAGGATTGACATTTCTGTTTATCCTCCTTTAGTTCTGCCAAGAACTAGGGCCTATGAGGCTTCCTGGAGTGCCTATGAAGGGGATTTAAGAGGCCGATTGACTGAGATAATTTTGAAGCAGTTGGCTAAATTCTGACAAGAGGGTCAGCGGATTCTGACCATGGGATATGGGATAGGGTTTAAAAACTCAGGGTAAGGAGTCCAAAGAGACGCATGGCACCATTGGCTCAGGCAAGGTAGCATTTTTGTCATCCCAAGTGAAAGGAATGCCGAAATGGACAGCCCCAGAAAAGAGTAGGTGGTGAGAGGAAACAAAGAGAGCAGTAGAAAAAATTATATCCAGGCTTTGTCTTCAATGTAGGATGGCAATACATCACTGATTGAGAGACTAAAAAAAAAAAATAGTGGCCAAGGTATGATGTAATATCAAACTGAGCATTCATGTCTCTTGTTAATACCATATTTGTCCAATTATTGTTCCAGGAAATAGATCAGAAAGAATTTCAAGATTTAGAAGACAGTCAGGGGTTGATAAATTAAAATTAATTTCACGTGAAGTAAATAATTTTTTTTACTGATGAGCTATTCAATATTATAATTCATTGTATAAACGTTTTTAAAGAGTTTGCAGCAATAATGCAGTTATGAGAAAATTATATTTGTAAATCTCAAATTTGAGAATTAATTTAATCTAATCTGTTTCCTAGAAATCTCTAAGATGGCGCTTGCCATTTATTAGAATGGAATGTAGTTAATGCAGTTTCCTCCAGTTTACATCCTTCAAGTGTGTTTCTCTTCCAGGAGCACATAAATCCATTTGTCTTTTTTCTGTACTTCCTTCTCTCATCTATGGCACGATTGCACCTGTTTCTTTTTAGTTTTTGCCTTTTAGATAGTTTTCTCAAAAATCTTAATAAATGATCAATTCACTTTTAGTAGCACACAGCACACGCTATAACTCATGCCTGCATAGTCAGAAAATTCTTGTTTTTAAGATGGCGGATGGCGTGTGTTGTGTGTGTTGGTATCCATAAGTACACCAAGCGACTGCCAAATTGCATTTAAATCTGGTCACGGTTCCACAGTGGATTTCAAAGTGGTACGCGCATTTAATACAATGCAAAGAAATACAGGTGTCACATTTCGGTCTCTTGACTTTTTTCCAGCCTGAAATGGCATTGTATGATGCCATTTTACAAACATTAGATGGTTAATCAATTAGTGAAAAGTGAGAAAACACTTGTTCCAGTTCAGTCCGTTTTTTAGTTGTTCCTCTGTTGTGACCCAGTGGGCACTCAGTCCTGTTTTTAATTATTTCATCACTGGCAGTTTGTTTTTAGAAAATATTTTATAAAGAAAAGATATATCTATTTAGAATATAATCTTATTTCTAATCCATTGTTCATTACACTCATATCATGGGGCCAAATTGGGGAAATGACCCCGGGGGTGCTACAGGTCTGTGCACATGCTTTCTACGCCCCTGGCCACTTTGGTAGTACAGAAGGGGCCGCTGATGCTTGTGCCTCCCCTTCTGTACTACATATGACACTGGCCAACAAGTATCGCTGGAGCTAAGCTAAAGGGGTATTTGCATGAGGGAAATACTTTGCTTCTGTACTACCACCATATTATGGATGGTGGCCCAAAATTAAAGAAAGCTGTCAGGAGGCACACTGACTGTGAGCCACAGACAGTTGGTGCACCCCCTACCTTGAGGGCACCCCTCAGGAGGTGTGAAGGTGCGTTCCATGGGTCCTCCCCCTAGCTATCTCCCTGCAGGCGGGTGCAGTCATTCAATACACCCTCTTCTCTGAGCCTCCTTGAAAGTGCAGGCTGGGTGCCGCCTGTATTGTGAAAGATGGACTGGCTACTTCAAAGAGCGGGTTCATATCCTTACACCAAAAGCAGCACGAGTTCACGGCTGACCTGGGGGCAGCACATTATAAGAAATATAGTGTCCTGTCTCTGTTTGCGTCCAGCTCTCCTACCTAAAGGTTTGCCGCAGCATAAACATGGTTAGTGCACCCTATCTAAAATGTGAGCCATGGTCTTTAAAGTCTGGTCAACACGTTAGTTTGTTTTCATATTCCAATTACATATGCACTTTTAATTCTCTTATGTTCACAATGTTTCATGTTTTCTTTAATTTTTCCATGCCTCACTTGATAGACCTTTCATTTTCGTGTATTAATTATTCATTATTGTTTTGGCTTCTCTCTTAATGATGTCATGTGGGCAGATTCTGATAAGAACTGTCGTGGCAAATAACACTCCCAAACGCCTAAAAGACAGTCTGGGGGCCTTGGAGCCCTACATTAGGCATCTACTGGATGTGTCTTTTACGACAAAGACGGTGCCTAAAGAATGGAAAAAAGCGGTGGTCCTTCCTCTCAGGAAAAAACCTAACATCAGCTTTGATAAATTAGACAATTTGCGGCCCATCTCCCTCTTACCATATCTGGCCAAGATAGCAGAAAAAACGGTCAATATCCAACTTATGGATTTCATAGACAAAGCTGCCTTACTGCACGACACCCAATTTGGCTTCCGCCCCCGCCATTCTACGGAATCGGCACTACTGACGACTGTGGAATCCCTAAGACAGGGGGTGGATGAAGGTCACACTATGGCCCTTATCCTACTGGACCTGAGTGCGGCATTCGACACTGTAGCTCACTCCACCTTGCTACAGTGTCTGAATGATGGAGGTATAACTGGAGCCGCACTCCAATGGATCCAATCCTTCCTGACGGGGAGAAGTTTCCAGGTCCGTCAAGGGGACCACTATTCCCGAGATATAGAATTGGGTCAGGGCGTTCCTCAGGGTTCGTCCCTGAGCCCAACTCTTTTTAATCTCTATGTCTCCCCAGTGGCTCCAATTGTAGTGGGTCACGGACTACAAATTGTTACCTATGCCGACGACACACAGTTAGTTGTATCCCTCTCGCGTACACCCGGCCTTGCTATGGACAGTTTCAGGGCTTGCATGCAAGATCTTGCAACCTGGATGTCCACCAATTGCCTGAAATTAAATGGCAACAAGACCGAGGTGCTCGTGGTGGGAGGCAGCCCATCTGTCTGGACGTCGGCATGGTGGCCACCTTGTCTAGGTGAGGCCCCCACACCTCGGAAAGAAGTCAGAAATCTCGGGGTCTGGCTAGATACTGACCTGTCTTTCGGACCACAGATCAACAGGGTGACGGGCATTTGCTTCAGCATTCTAAAAACTCTGCGGAAGGTCCTAATTCTCCTTCCCACGGCCGCCCGCAGAACACTGGTGCACGCCCTTGTCACCTCACGCCTAGACTTTGGCAACCTACTTTATTTGGGAGCTACCTGTAAAGCGACAAATCGACTTCAGGTGCTACAGAATGCTGCAGCCCGCCTTATCTTAAACCTCCCTAAAAGATCGAACTCCAAGGCCGCCCTCCAGTCACTCCATTGGCTGCCGGTGAGGAGCAGAGTTGAATTTAAGTCTCTCTGCACCTGTCACCGTATCCTCGCTAAGAAGGCACCAGCACCACTCCAGAACCTCATTACAAGGTATGCACCAACTCGTGCATTGCGCTCCTCGCAAGGAGGTTTGCTTAAGGTCCCTAGGGTGAAAAAGGCCCGTATGGGAGGTAGATCCTTCCGATACCTGGCGGCAAAAAGCTGGAATAATTTACCTCTCAACCTCCGACTGGACCCCTCCGAATCTAGTTTCCGGAGGAAATTAACAACCTACCTCTTCTCAAAATAGTGGGCTCCTCTCCTACTTCTCTTTCAGAGTGCTTCAGTTCAGCGCGGGGACACGCATTCTGCGTAACCAGGCGCTCTATAAATGCCCCTTAATAATAATAATAACCTTTAATTTTATCTTTCATTTTGTTTTTCCGTTATTGCACCTTATCATTCTTTTGTTATCATTTTGTTACAGATTTAATCGATTATTGTTTCTTTCATTGGCTTGATCCTTATTGTTGCTATGTGTCCTCTTTCTCGTCTCATTCTCCCAAGCTCTCAACTAGCTCTACACCAATGGTAAAACCTTATGGTTGCTTCGTTTCACTATATAGAGTTATTCTAGTGTTCGTAGTTTAGACAGCAGAGGCGTGGGCGGAGGTCTCCAGCCATGTGTTAGTGGAAGCATTTTGTATTGTGTGAATAGTACAACTATAGTATGACTTTACATACTACACAATGCAGTTTGTTAATAGGCCCTTCAGTGTGCAGTCCATACTGCCAAACTAAGGCTATTGACTAATGGGGCTATACTCCTGCTGGCTTATCCTTCATCAACTGCCTGTCAAACCAGTCAACCAGTCAAAAAGTATGGAGACTCCACATAGTTTACTCCTCACACTGTGTACTCCATTACAGAACGTAAAGAGTTATTATTTAATTATAAAGAATAAATATTGTCTAAGCATACCTCTTCTTTAAAGAATATGTGTTTTCAGCTTTGCTTTCCCAGACGCTGCTTCTTCAATCTGAGAGGCCAATGGTGACGTGTTTATGTGAGGGTGAAACGTATTGAAGTGAGGAGATGATTTGAGGGATCATTCAGAGATTGGTGGGGCAGGATCTACGGAATTGCATTTTTAGCAGAGCCCTCCGCTATCTGAAGAACCCGATGCTGTGCCCTTTGCTGCTGCCTTCCTTAGAGCCTTGGAGTGCAGGTTGGCCGGTATATTATATAAAAGCTTTTCTATCACGTATTCATCGACGGATTGAACTAGGAGTCCAGTTGTAAGGACCTATGCCTAAATTCAGCTCCAGTCTTAAAACGTGTTTGTTTTCACTGTTATCCTGCCGGTCTGCACGGCAGGCGACAGGGTCTACAGTGCCTTTTGCTCTTCCTCAATATGGTGCTAAAACCCGTCGTTATCATCTCATCATCTGAAACGGAAGTGTGGGGATAATGCAGGAATATGTGCTCGAGGAAAATGCAGAATGCACTGCCACGAGAAGCCTTTCGCTTTGCTTATGAGCAGCACGGAATTGTTCTTCTCCTGAACAAACGAATTTATCACGATAAAAGTTAGACTGGACAAACGATACAAAAGAACAATGAAAGATGCCCAGAGGCAACTCTTGAACTTAATGAGGATGAATGGTACAGGCTTTTTGAATGTTTGTAGAAGGAATTCTTTTATAGACATAAGAAAACTGTCTGTTTATATATTACAACTCCCTTTATTGCAGCAGCCACTGAAGAAATCCTATTAACTTTAGCAATTATGTGGTCAATAAGGCATCGTGGCCTTTTCTCTCTTTAAGCAATGTAGGAAAATGTTGCACAATTTGGATGTAAGAAGAGCATTGTGCTTTTAACTCCAAAGGATTAAACTAATATGTAGGAAACTGTCAACTACTGATTTTGACTTCTTGCTAAGGCTCTGTATGAAATTCTGTTTTAAAGAATTCATATCCAGGTTTCTGGTACACTGACTTTTAAAAAAAACTACTAGGACCTTGCTATTGTGTGGGATCTAGTACTAAAGTTGATGACGACTGTCCTTATTCTTATTATAATAATCAAACTGGAGGGGGAAGGAAGAGCTTCTGATCCACTCAGCTTCCTTGTCACAAGTATACAATAAATCAAAAGGGAGTGGATCACTAGTCCCAAAGAACCAGGGTGTGCAAGAGCAGTATAAGGTACTGTTTAAAAAACCCTCAATCACGTTATAAACGTTTCAGATGTTAGCGGTATATTTTCATTCTCCGCTTCGTTATTGGTAACGTGACAGCATCATCATTGGGTTTGTTGTAATGCTTTCTCCACCTGGAGATCGTACCACTGGTTGTATTGGTAGTGATCGTAAATGAAAAGGAGTGAGTTTGGTGAAGTGTTTAGTGGTGAGAAAAATGGAAATATTTAAAATCCAACAGAGCTAGTAAAAAATCTTTAATTGTACTGGATGTTGGAGAGTTTCGTAGATTCCTCAGTGTGCACTCAGGGGTGAGTTAGGACCCTGTGCATTCTAAAAAAGTGTCATTAAAAAAGGTCGACATGTTTCAGCCCTTGTTATGCCCCGAAGGGTCACACGGGCTTTCTAGTACCGGGTCAACTAGGGCAGAGTCAGCACAGAAGCTTCGTTCAGCGCCGAAGAGAGCGCGAGCGACCGCCCTACTCTATACCCGCTGTTGCCCACAGAAACGGGAAACAGGTTCAAATGAACAGTTACCTTTGGGATTAATTAACCCAAATTCTTTCACTTTAAAGATCCTGTGAATATTCAGGTCTTTATCTCACCTCTTAGGTCCTGAAGAAAGCCCGTGTGACCCTTCGGGGCATAACAAGGGCTGAAACATGTCGACCTTTTTTAATGACACTTTTTTAGAATGCACAGGGTCCTAACTCACCCCTGAGTGCACACTGAGGAATCTACGAAACTCTCCAACATCCAGTACAATTAAAGATTTTTTACTAGCTCTGTTGGATTTTAAATATTTCCATTTTTCTCACCACTAAACACTTCACCAAACTCACTCCTTTTCATTTACGATCACTACCAATACAACCAGTGGTACGATCTCCAGGTGGAGAAAGCATTACAACAAACCCAATGATGATGCTGTCACGTTACCAATAACGAAGCGGAGAATGAAAATATACCGCTAACATCTGAAACGTTTATAACGTGATTGAGGGTTTTTTAAACAGTACCTTATACTGCTCTTGCACACCCTGGTTCTTTGGGACTGTCCTTATTCACCTTGAAAATACGATTTTTTTTAGATTTTACCCATACGCCTCTACTTTTACTATATCACAGTGGTAAATGTTTAGATAATGTTGAATGTTCTGAGTTCTATGCAGCAGCACAGACAACTGAATGGATGAGATGAAGAAGCTGCTTTGTTACTGCGTCTTGGTGTTTATGTCTAACATCACTATACCTTCCTAACAGACCTATATTTTGACTCTGGTGTGCAGTGGTTGACTATTTCCACTGCAGTCCACAACTAAAGAAAACAAGCAATGACAAGGCAAATTGATCTTGCTGTGAAACCAATTGGCTTTTCTAGAGCTATTTTTGCACCTCCTTGATGGCTTATTATGAAAGTACATTGAAAAATGTCCACCATGGATGTGCATACATCCGCAGTGGCCATCTTTTAATGGCTTCCCTTAAAGTATAAGAAAAGTAATTTAAAGTTGGCCAATGTGGATGCGCACATCCATTTTGAATAGGGATTCTTAAATATAGACGAAAATACATTCAAAGATGGCTACCCGATATGTGCTCTAATCCATGATTCCAATCTTTAAGTGGCTTTTTTTATATTGAAAGAAAAGCCATTCAAAGATGGTGCCCATGGACGCTCGCACATTCACAGCAGTGATTTCAAGATGCTTGCTGCAGTGCGTGCATATGCGAAAGCCTAGGTGGCGTTCTTACAATGGTGATGAAAACATTTTAAGATGGCTGCCTGCTGATATCGTGACAGGCGATACTGAATATGCAATGAGGCTGACAGAGTCAATTGGCCACAGGGGAAGGGATTTCATTAAAGAGAAGAGGGAGAGAAGGGGGAACTTGATAAATAGGAGGAAATTGTTGAGGTGCAGACAAAATAGTCCCATATATGTGCTGTGATGGAAGGCCTAATGTTTGCACTGGAAAGATACATGCCATCCAATCAAAACACGGTGAGATGAAAATGCTCCTGATTGCAGCAGATACAAGAATAGAAAGGAAAACTATCACAATAGGAGCAGATGAGTATGCTATACAAGAAAGCAACTCAGTCACGAGTTAGGGGCTGATCCTAAAGCCCACCTATGTTTTGTATCATTCACAGCAGATCTTTAACAACAAACAGTGAAAGTGGTTTGTAGGCAATACTTAATGACCACTGGCGACTCTCAAGTGGAATTCTAAGGAGACACGTGAATGAAACACATTACAAAGGCAAACCTTCATTTAAAGTTGAAAGATGATTCATGATTCCAATCTTTTTCATAGCTTAGAGAACCTTATATTAACTTTCCCAAAATCTGTGTAATGTATTGTATTTCTTCTTCAATTTCTAGATGATAAAGTTAAGACAGAGAGGGAATTGCCTCCATTAATGCTTGGACCTGAGTTTACATGCCAACATTTTCAATATTCGGAGAACGAGTACTTTCACCTCCACGGGGGCATTGAGATTGACATTGGTACTCCTTCACTTGAGGATGTTTCAGACGAGATCAAGGTCAGAACTGCTTTTCACTTTTTAGTGATTTTTATTTAGAAGTTTATATTTTCCACAATTGACAGACATTCTTTAGCATCCATCGAGACATGCTAACTGTTTCATGACACCTAAGTAGAGATGTGAGGATAAATGATACCACCTCCACACTGAACACATGTGCGTGGATTTGTTATAGAAGTGCAACCTATGCTCAGAACATTGCTACCAGTAAATGTTTTCTAGGTTCATGAAAGCATTTGTGGCATAGTCATGTTAAAATGAATGCGTCTACAAACAAGCATGGGCAAAACCAATATAGTCTGGCTTACATTTTCACTTTTAAGCCTGAATATTGACATTGCCCATGCTTGTTTAATATTAGTATGTATCGGCTCATAGAAGACTGCCTCACATGGTACAAAAGAGGCCTCTGTTTCTGCATAAACCATTGAGTAGTATCTCTCAAAGGTATCACAAATATTTTTCCAACTTCTTTGCATGTTAAAATTTGAAATATATAAGTAATCTCAAATTGTATTGCTGAGTATTTTGATTTTCCTCATAGAGGACATGTCCTACAAAACATCTGCTACCCAGAAGCTAAGAGATTACAGGTATGTTGTGCTGGTATGTGGCAGTTTTTAGAAGGATTTTTTGACATGGTTCGAAAGCACAGCTAGCGGATTACTACTGTTACCAATTATTTACCATATACGAATTTTGGGTTTTCGCTCCACCCAGAGGAGTATCACTCTATCATCTCATGCCATTTGTTGTTTGATGTATCCCACCTCCTCTGCTGTACTTGCATTGTAGTGCATCAGGGACCATTTTACGCCTGGAAGCCCAAAATCATCACACGTATAGGTATTTACTTAATAGGTGGATTTTATAGAGAAAGCAATAGTTTTTTTGTTTTGTTTTTCCTTACGGCAGTCTTTTTTATGTTTTAGTCAGGCCCAGAATGCAAGCTAAATGTATTGGCTTTGGCGCCACTTGTTTGTCAGAGCGATTGCAAGTGTATGTAGAGTGCAAAAGTATGTGTTATGTATGAAGGTGAAAATGTATAGGTACATGTGTGTGAGAGGGAGATAGGTTGTGCATGACAGAGTAGGTGCACTTTTGGATATAGGTGTGCATGTATATGTAATTTTGACTGTGTGTTAGCATGTGGGAGCTGCTGAACACTTTACTATGAGGGTTACCTTACAGAAATGATCCTTACTAGAGAGGTATCTACTCTATATATTTCTATGGAGCAGTGACGACGTGAATAGAGCGTGGAAAGCTAATGCACAGGTAGGCCATAAGAACAATTGTCGTGCCAGGTAATGCACTAGTGATATGGGGAATGAGCAATACCCCAAGGTGAAAAAGTCTCCACCGCCTACAACATTTGAAAACAATGGCTGTTGACTCATTTTGTAGGTAAATTATTGATACTTACTTTTGTCCTTTTAGGGGTATAGCATAACATATTTTTCTTGGTTGAGAACTCCTTGATTTCCTAGTAATTCACAACCCATGCTATGGCACTGGCCAGCTTTTATTGTGTAACTAAACACCAAACTGCTGTTTTAGGTCTCGTTTGACAGCGCAGCTGTTAACCTGATCTTATATTATCAACCTTTAAAGGGAGCCTTTCATGATTATTACAGCGATGGGTTTGGCTACAGCCAACACCTTGGTTTTTAGGAGTACAGTACTTGATTAGAGAATAGTTGTAATAGTCCGCCTAACAAATAATTTAATTGCAGTTTAGGGACAGTAATAACCATGAGCCGACATGGAAAAAAAGCAGTAGCGCATCATGCTATGTGTTCCACCATTAGTAGGGCTGGTATAACATGACATCACATGCAATACATTTCCTTCTTCTAAGATGGACGTTGCATCAAAACGTTATGACACAGTGCCGTACGAGCGGACTGATTTCCATCTGTTCGAGTTTGCTTATTTTTCAGTGTGTGCACTGTTTCCGCATACCCTTCTGGTTCCTTGTTCATCTGTGAACCGAGGAGCAGCAATGTAGGCAGCTCCAAGCTCAAGGTCCATGGACTGGCATCCTGAAGCCGCTCTCCAGTGATGGTTCTCCCAGTGCACTCACAGAGCTGCCATCCGCAGCATCCCTGGCACGTAGAAGATGATGACGTCCCAGCAGGGCACATACATTCTGCAGCTAAGTTGGGACTGGTAGCGTCTTATGGAGCTACACTGGCAACCAGTGTGATTGCTAACATGACAAGGTGACGAGAATATACCAGAGTGGCAATCAAGGCTCTCCGGGGCCGGGCAGGTAGAGGAAATGGCCTGCATCTTCTAACACCCCTGCATTCATACAGAAAGTCTGAAATCATCTGCTCCTCTGTCATGCCATTACTTCGGTCCACATGCAATGAATAGGCTGTTTAAATGAGGACAGTGAGGACTGGCATGTGCATGATAAAAAATCAACAATATGGAATTTGAGAATGTGGTCGAGGGTTGTGTTGTTGGAAGTGGTGCTGCAACATTCATTTTTTAACCAGCAAAATTCAAACAAATAGTATAAAAAATGTGGGCCATCAAATGCCCCATTCAATCAATCAATCAGGCATTTGTTAAGCATGACTACTCACCCGTATGGGTCTCAAGGCGCTGGGGGTAGGGGGATGCAGGTTCCAGTCCATCAAGGTGGGGGTCTGTCGAAGAGCCAGGTTTTGAAGTTTCTTGCGAAGATGGGGAACGAAGTTGTCTGTCTGAGGTAGAGCGGAAAGGCGTTCCTGGCTCTGGTCGCGAGGTAGGAGAAGGAGCAGCCTCCCGATTTGGTATTTCTGGTGCAGGGGACCACGATGTAGGAGAGCTGGGCTGATCGTAGGGTCATTTGTGGTGCGTGGTATTTGAGTCGGCTCAATGTGAGTCAGCTGTTCAGGTATGCTGGTCCGGTGTTGTGGAGGGCTTTGTGTGCGTGGGTGAGCATCTTAAAGGTGACTCTAGCCTCAATGTGAAGCCAGTAGAGTGTGCGCAGGTGCTGGGAGATGTGGCAGTGTCTTGGCAGGTTGAGGACCAGTCTTGCGGCAGCGTTCTGGATGTTCTGTAGCTTGCGGTGAGGTTTTTGTTTATTCCGGCATAGAGTGCGTTGCCGTAGTCGAGTCTGCCTGTGACCAGGGCATGAGTGACGGTCTTTCTGTGCTCGAGGGGGATCCATTGAAGTACTTGGTAGTTGCTTGTGTCAGTATGGCTTTCCAGAGCAGAATGCCCCATGCACGTTTATAACAGCCAAGCTGAGGATGTTTCTTTGGAAAGTGTCTGTTTCCTTGGGAAGTGTCTGCTCTGCCTTTTATCCTTCTGAGATCCATACCATACATAAGGAGTTCAGTAACAACACCACTCATTCGCAGAGCTGAGAAGCAATCATGTTGTAATAACAAGCACTAAACAAAACACAGACCATTATCTCCTAAAACAACCCAGGGTGATAAATGAAGGGCATTAGTGGCCAGAGCTATTGATGCATGCTTGCCAGGATATGATTGGTCATGTTATTTTGAACAAACCATTTTTAGGGCTCGGCTGCCGTTGGAGCGCATGTGCTCCTCGCCTCGAGACTTATAGTAATCAGCTTATTTTGGGAGAAGGGGACTCGAGGCGCGCCCCTCATTTTCATTGGGTTGCGTCAGCGTTTATGTTAACCGCTGGCTTCCCATTGAAAAGGAGGGTTTTAGGTTGCCTCCCTTTGGCTTTTTTGGACGGCCCACTTGGACGGGCTCTCCTGCTTTCCTTCTGGCGTAAAAGGTTTTTTATCTTTATGTTTATGTTTAAACACATGGCCCCATAAAGACAAGAGATCCCCTTTCACTTTGAAGCAGGCACGGAGCACACAGGGTCACAGGAAGGACAGGCTGCTCTCGCTGACCAAGAAATCTAAACTTCAATCCTACATGAAAAGTTATTTCCTCCTGTTCTCGGTTAATCAAAGAGAAGTCACAGTGAGCCTCGGTATTTATAAAGACAAACCTACAGGAGTGAAAATAAACGAAAAAGATAAATTGTAAGTTGAAAAAAAATGTAGGCCAACCCATCAGATACAATGAAAAATTTAGCTTTTTCTCTCGCTGTCATCAATGGAAAATCGAAGTGTAAACGGTAAACAGCATTCAAGAGGAATATGGACATTAATAATGCAGTAATGCCACTTGCTAGGAGACACACTCTGCAAGGCTAATTATCTTTTCGAATTTAAGTGATAGGTATTACTAGAAAAGAAAATCAACTATTATCGACTTCTCAGTGATAAATGGGTGAGCTGGCTCTCTGAGATTCGACTCGCCCTCTGCTGCACAGGCTCTCCACTCACTGAGATACGATATGTAAACTCCAATGCCCCCGAACTTCTGTGACACCCCCCAAGGAACCTTTCTGTACAAAATAACAACAGATCGTCCTAACCGCACTTTACCATCACTCTGCGGCATGACCAACGATTTCAGTTTTCATGTACACGAAGGCGGCTGCAACGCTGTTGTACACACTGTGCGCTGCAAACTGCTGCCTCATGCTTTCTTGCAGAAGGGAAGCCTTACGCAAGCCCTGCAGACCCGCAATAGAGGGGCCGAAATCAAGCCATTGCAGACCCACAATGGAGGGCACGTGCCCAGTTGAAATGTCAGCGACGCTGCACTACAGCAGAAATGAACACACAGACACTGGGACAAGGCGCGCACGGACAGGTCTTCACCAATACTAGTACACAGAGGGGGCCGTAACGAGGACTCCTGCTGGGCAGGGTCAGGGAGTGGGGGGGCTATTCAGCCCAAGGCCTATGAATTTCTGTAAGTTTGGGGAGTCCCCTTTGCAGTCTACCCCCTTCCCCCCCTTCCCCACCTTCGGAAGGGAGGTCCATTATTTTGTGTTGCGCCACTGGACAGATCTAGTTCTCACAGGCCATGCTTGTATTCTGTGAGAGGGAACAAGCAGGCAATGGGAGGGTGAACACTAGCAATGAGACAGACGCACACAGACACTCTAGCAATGAGACAGATGCACACTTACACGGGCAGGGAGAGCTAGCTGAAATTTGGAGAATAAGTAAACTGAGACTGCTAGCGCTAGCACACTTACAGATTACACAAACAAGAGAAAAGGGAGAACGAGAACACACTATTGCCGAGGCACTGATTAATTCACAGGCACTTGGGCAATGAATGCAACAACGGGAATTCACAAACAATAGGCGAGGGAAACTTCACTGGACCCTACACCTCGTGCTTTGGTTGCACGGTTATTTTCTACGTTAATGGTGAGCAAGAGAGTAACCAAAAAATTAAAATAACCCCCACTCTGAATCAAACTTTTAATGAAACCGAACAAACAAATAAAGCAAGCCTGGCCCTCCCTATGATAGTTTCCTTCACCCTCGCATCCGCTCATCAGTCCATCCATCCATCCATCCATCCATCCATCCATCCATCCATCCATCCATCCATCCATCCATCCATCCATTCATCCATCCATCCATCCTGCCACCCTTCCACCCATCCATCATCCTTTCACCTTTCCATCCATGGTTTCACTATTTTAACCAGCTACTGAAATTACATCCATCCGTTCGCATATTGATCAAACATGTTACATATCCATCCATCCCTCCATCCATCTTTTTGTCCATCTTTCCATCCATTGATCGATCAACCATTCACTTCGCATGTAGATCTATCATCCTTTTACACTTCCAGCCATTAATACTTTCACTCTTCTACCCATCTTTCTATACGCTTGTCTATTTCTCCATCCATCCTTGGACAAACTGATACGTTCTCTCTTCTATCCATCCTTTCAACCATCCATCCTTGCTCTCATTCTTCCTTTTCGACCACCATTCCTTTCACTTTGATAGTTCTTTCCTTCTTTGCAACTTTTATTACTTTCAGCATCTGACTTCTCAAGTTTCTCCTGTCCAGTTTCCAGATACCGCAGTTCTTTCTTTTCTCGTGTTTATTTTTCCTACTTTCCTTTCTAAAACACCATTTTCTGCTCTCTTTGTAACTTTTTTCCTTGTATAATTTATTTCCCTCTCTTTTCTTGAGCGTGTGCTCAGCCTCCACTTTTTAGTCATGCCTGGCTTTTGTCTACAGCCCCACAGAGGCCAATGTAAACTGTTAAACTTTTAGTAGTTCTCCCCACTTAAGCTGCTTAATTGGAGGGGCTTCACGACGACGCTGGGGGTGAGCACCTGCCCTTCCCAGTCAGCCAGGCAGCGCTGATACCAGTAAAGGGTTCAACAAGGTCACTGTACCCGACCCTTGCTCCCTTCTCCAGCTGTACTCAGGCCCACCACTGCAGCACCCACAACAGAACTGTGAAAAGAATGTTAATTATGTGTAGCCAGCAGAAGCCGTGATTTTTCCCTTTCGGCATATATACTTTTAAAAGCAAACGCAAGGAAAATCTGATAAAGTATATTTTAGACTGGTCTAAACGATTCCTAAACAATAATTAAATGACAAAGAAACCAAAGAGAATTGTTATATGCTATGCTTTATGATAGTCATTCGCTTCAAGCACAGCCCGCCACAGCTGACCCGTTATCTTGTTACTCTGGCCTTTTCTCCGTCGGCTGCAGGCTAGGGGCCGGTTATATTTTTTTGCGTTAACACTAGTAAGCGTTTGGACATCCCCGAAGCAGTGCTTTAAATGGGCCAGTACTGAGTACCGGCACTTTTCAAGAGTGACGTAATAAGTTTGATTGGAGAGTACCGCACTTCTCAGAAACAAGCAGGTACTCTGTTTAGGTCTCGCCTGAGACAGCGCTTTAGCGCTACTCTCGCGAGAGCTTTTGTAAATGGGGGATCTGGAAGTGCAAACGAGTGCTTTCAGGCCTCCAAATACAGTGCATGTGCGTCGGCCGGGCGCGCGCACCATTTGTAGACCTGAAAGCACTCGTTTGCTTTCACTTTCGCGGGCCGCACGGCCGCTTTGATGTGATCGCGATCACTTTCACACAGTGCATGTGCGCTGGGCGCGCGCACCATTTGGCAGCCTGCGTGTACATTTTGTGGGCGCTTTGATGTTCTCAGTGAGCCGCGCGGCCACTGCGAACATCAAAGCGCCCGCGAAATGTACACGCCATTTGCCACCCCCTCCCTTATCCCACTTCCTGCTTGTCTTGGTAATGCTTGCCTACAGAGCGAGAGACGCTCATTGGGCAGCTGCAGCGCTGACCCCGTGTGTCTGACTGGTTTTGTTGTACAGTTAAAATGCTGTGGCCGGCTCGTGGATGTGTGCTACAGTCAACTAGAAAGGCCAGTTCAACGTAAAGGTATTATCTGTGTGGTGCGATCTTGAATTGGCCTCGGTGCGATTTCCACGATGTTACACAATGCGTGTTTGCATTTTGGCTCCTTCTTCCCCTAGAAAACAATTCAAGAGTTCGCGCGTCTTTTGTCGGGAGTCGCGCACCTCCCCCAAAGCAGGCGCGCCCTTCCCATGCAGAGGGAGGGCTCCTTAATTAACAAGTGGCCCAGAGCATTGTCACGCACAATTATACTACTTGCTATCAGTGTGAGAGGGGCGGAGCGTGCACACACTCCCCCCGCATTGTGCTTTTATCAACCAGCTGCATTCCCCCCCACCCCACACACACACACTCAGGAAATGAAGTTTGCGTGTCTGCCCCCGTGCATTTGCTGGCGCGTCACTGGCACATAAGCGTGTGCGCACCTTAGAGGGCCTTCACAGTTTACTAAGCCATGGTTATTTACCCTGCCATATCCGGGATATTCCTTGTTCATAGCGTTGTGGTTAGTGTCCATGCTTGGTGTGTACAGGCACATTTGATGTTTATAAAACACCAGAAAATGTTTGTTTAATATGTTAAAGCAACCAGTCTCTATGTTAGCCCGGAGCGTTGAGCTCTCCCTGCCCCATACGCCGGCTCGCATTAGCGCTGCTCGGAATATTTGGCGCCTTGTTTTTATTGCGGGAAGAATGGAGATATGTTTTCACGGCTCCCCCTCACTTCCGCATTAGCGCTGTTCTGCCTTGCAGTGTGCACATCAGTATTTGGGTGCTTATGCTATATGTAACAGTTGAACAGCTTTCAGAACGCCGCATTCCGCCGCTTGTGTGCACGTGCACGACGTCCACTTCAGGGACACCGCGCTCCTGCTTTTTTTTTTTACTTTAAAACTAAGCGCAGCGCCGCTTGAGACACCGCGCTCGGTTTCTTTATATATATTTTTTAACATTAACACTAATCGCAGCGCCCGCTTCAAGGACACCTCGCTTAGTGTAAAGTTAAAAAAAAAAAAAAAAAAAAAAAACAAGCGCAGTTTCCTTTATGCGGTGCCGCGCTCAGTTTTATTTGCAATGCAATGGAACCTATTGCATTGCAAATGCTTGTTAGTGCAGTTGTGTTCCTCTATTTAGTTAGCGCCTAATATTGCATCTATTTTCACACCCATTACATGTCTGTTGAATGGGAAAAGGACACAGAGATCAGTCAACCCCGGGGCCCAACTGAAATGCACTGGTCAGGGCAAACTACCCTAATGTGAAATAGGTTCAGAAACTATTTGCGCTCGGCTTTTTTCTTTACATTTTGTTAGCGTGAAATCTATTCACTGTTCGGAGTTAACATTGTTGCGCACTGCTTGTCTGATCTTGCATATTTTAAAAGCAAAGTTGTTTCTGGACAATACTGTCATAGTTGCTGCAGAATCTACACTACAAGGCTCACACATCTCACTTTCAGCAGTTTCAAAGATGATGCAGAGTTAAAGACACCGGCATCTACAAAATGGTGATTTTTATTATTTTTATTTCTTATGCGTTTAGCCAGGGTTCATTTTTTATTTAAATTACTTTCCTAGCTCACAAACAACAATAACCGATTACTTTTTTAATGTAGCAATTTTCTTTTGCCGGTGACTAATGTTACTGGTGGGCTGTTGAATGTCTGCATCGTCTTTTGATTTTTATTAGATCGTGGCCGTGTTTTCTATATAGGATGTTGTTTCACACAAAGGTCGCTGTTTTTTAGACCGCACAGCTGACTGGCTGGCTATGCGAAAGACATCTTGGTAACTTTCAGAAAGTTGACCTGGTGATTCAATTCCGCACATGGCTTGCTATTGGCTTTGTGATTTCTAGCTCACATCAGTATTCTTGCACAAACTCGTTTTCTGTTATAAAATGCCTTTAAATGTTATCTCGTCACATTTGCTGAGCATCCACAGACAGAGGTAAAATGTCAAGCTGTGTTTTCTTGAGCGCCTGGTGTTTATTTTGCTTTTAAGTTGCTTGAAAGTGACAAGCATTTGCAATGCAATAGGTCTCGCATTTACACGAGTTTAAGGTGTTGGCATTGTAAATGACAATGCCTTTTATGTATGTTTTTATAACGAAAACAAAAATAAAATGCATTGTTATTTGCAATGCCAATAGCTCAAACTCGTGTAAATGCGAGACCTATTGCATTGCAAATGCTTGTTTTCCATTTAAAGCACAGCCCGTAGGTAAATGCTCTCTACTCTCTGCTACTTTCTCTACTACTCTCTGCTACTCACTCTCTACTACTCTCTACTACTCACTTTCTACTAATCACTCTCTACTACTTTCTCTCTACTACTCTCTACTACTCTCTCCTACTCTCTCTCTACTACTCTCTACTACTCACTCCCTACTACTCTCTCTCTACTACTCTCTACTACTCACTCTCTACTTCTCTCTACATACTACTCTCTACTACTCTCTACTCACTCTACTACTCTCTACTACTCACTCTCTACTACTCAGTAGTAGTAGAGTAATAGTGAGTGAGTAGTAGAGACTACTCACTCACTATTACTCTCTACTACTCACTCTCTACTACTCACTCTCTACTACTCTCTACTACGCTTTACTCTCTACTCTTTACTACTCACTCTCTACTACTCTCTCTACTACTCTCTACTCTCTCTCTACTAGTCTCTACTATTCACTCTCTACTACTCAATCTCTACTACTCTCTCCTACTCTCTCTCCACTACTCTCTACTACTCACTCTCGACTACTCTTCTACACTCGACTACTCTTCTACTCTCTACTACTCACTCTCAACTACTCACTCTCTACTATGCTCTACTACTCTCTAGTCTCTACTACTCACTCTCTACTACTCACTCTCTACTACTCACTCTCTACTACTCTCTACTACTCACTCTCTACTACTCACTCTCTACTACTCTCTTCTACTCTCTACTACTCACTCTCTACTACACTCTCTCTACTACTTTCTACTACTCTACTACTCTCTACTACTCACTTTCTACTACGCTTTACTCTGCTACTCACTCTCTACTACTCTCTACTACTCACTCTACTACTCTCTACTACTCACTCTCTACTACTCTCTACTCTCTACTACTCTCTACTACTCACTCTCTACTACTCACTCTCTACTACTCACTCTCTACTACTACTCTCTCTACTACTATGTCTCTACTACTCTCTCTACTACTCTCTCTCTCTCTACTACTCTCTCTACTACTCTCTACTACTCTACTACTCTCTACTACTCTCAACTACTCACTCTCTACTACTCTACTACTCTTCTACTCTCTACTACAAACATCGATATCTACACAAACAAGAGCGATTCCAAGAATAGACATGAATGAACGTACAAGTGGTGGGGGATCTGAACCACCAGTCCTCAGACAAAGGGACTGGAACCAAATAACAACCATAGATGGACAACAGAAAAAACATGACGAAGGAAGTATTGGAGTGGAATCTTCCTTATATCAAGCTCTACCTAACGAAATGCAAGGAACCGGATTAGGATATGGAGGAACTGCCGAAAACATAAATAAAAGGAAGATATTAGAAACACAACAGCAAATATTGTATGGTTCACCCCGGACTACATTTCGAAAGGAAGTCATGACATTCTGAACAGAGGGAACATCTTACGGCTCTTATCTCATATCCCATCTCTGGCTAGCGTGACTACCTTGGATCTAGCCTCCATCGAATTTACTGTAGCAGTAGGCTCGAAGGCGGAAAAAACAAAGGCAACATGGACTACTTCTTCAGTTGCACAGAACATACTGGCCGAGAGCCAAACCTTCCAAAACTGGGGAATCTCAATTGCCCCTTATATAAAACCAAAATACCTAATTTATTAATCCCTGCAGGAAGAGATGGAGTACAGAACTGCGGTAATAGATCTGGAACGTCAGTACCCCGAGGTGCAATAGGGAACACTGGAGGAAGAACCAGGGAGGACCTGGAATCCACAGGACATGCCTTAGATGGCACGTCAACAGGTCCACCTGATCTGAGATGGATTGCCAGAACAATTAATAATCGAGCAAAATGACCAACTATGGATCTTCCTACATCGAATGGATACAATAACTACAGAATTTGCTCATGGAATGTCAATGGTCTTGCATCTAAAATGAGCAATCAAGAATTTGTCAGCTATATAAGATCTTTTGACATCATGACCTTTCAAGAGACCTGGCAAGAAGAACCTCCGCATCTGCTTGGCTTTTTGCGTTTCTACACAAGCGCGGTGAGAGCTGCAAAATATGGTCACCTCCAAGGGGGCCTTGTGACCTATGTTTCAGCGGCAAGTGTTCATGAGATCAAGGAACTTGGGCCGCCCAGTCCCAACCTGTTTATATTAAATCTTCTCACCTCGGAATATGGCAAGAGGGGCACAAATCTAATTCTAATCAACGCCTACGTTCATCCAAAAAGGAAAGCAAAGGTAATAAAAGAACTATGCAGTTACCTAGAGGAAACTACACTCAAAACATTGAATATGGATGTCGTGCTCACTGGTGACTTTAATCTTAACCTGATGGGGAACACAACAGACGATGAAAAGCATCTTCAAGATATAGCCTGGAATATACCATACCAAGCGCTTTCAGAAACATCAAAATATACTAAATTAGATAAGCAGGCATTAGAGAACTTTGAGCCCTGCAACATTAGAGTACTACATGGAATACTCATTGAAGATACTCCACGAGCATGCACGTTTCACTCATCAAGAGGTAGCAAAATCTTGGATTACACGTTTATGTCACTATCTCTCTTTTACCATGTGACCTCCTTCAAAATAGGGCATAAAACTGATAGTGATCATTGCCCCCAGGAATTCACATCGAATATCTGCAAGCCCAAATTTGAGCAGTCTTTGGTCCCTATTGACTTAGTTTATACCGTCAATTACAAAAGGATTAAATATTCGGCAGCAAATGAGGGAAGCTTGCATGATATGGCGATACTGCATTTTGAGGGAAGAATCGGGGCAAGCGAAGTTGAGAAATGGGAGTGTTTTACAAAAATAATGGCAGGCTACTCCACAACACCGAAACTTGAATCAAGACGGCCAGACAAAAATATGACCTCGCTTACAAAGGAACATCAAGCGAAGATAACAAGTGACATGGTGAAACAAGATCGCTTACGGAAATTGAAGGCTTCTTTAAAAAAACAAAGTGGAAAGCAAATAAAGAAATGGAGGACAGCTTATGGGCAAAACTACAGGCTGACATAAAACAGAACAATGGGGCGAAATTCTGGAAATCAATCAATTCTTTTTTAAATCCTGTGCATGATGGAGTATCCTCTAATATTAGTGAAGCTGCATGGTCAAAGTATCTTAAAGATCATTTTACACAACAAAAGGCCTCTGACTTTGAGTTAGGAAACGAGGGCAATAAACTAACAATAATGCGTGAAAACTCACATAAACAAGCATGTGGCAATACAACCATGAATACAAGAGAGATAAATCTACAAAAGATTATCACGCAACAAATTAAAAAGGGAAGAAGGGAAGGGGCACCAGGCCCGAACGGTATACCTCTCATCCTTTACAAACAGAGCGATAGGGAATGGGCTGGAGCACTAGAGCCACTATTTAATGAAATAATACAGTTTAATATCTTACCTGCTTCCTGGAAGGTCTCAATTATCTCTCCTATACTCAAATCAGGGGATAAATCGCAACCAAGCAACTACAGACTGATTGCCCTCATGGATAACGAGGCCGAGTACTTTGCCAGGATCCTCTTGGAAGAATTACAATCCTGGGCTATAGAAAACTCCTTAATCCCTGTAAATCAAACAGGTTTTGCTAAAACTGTTGGGACAACAACGAACAGCTTGACAATGGGCCTGTTAATCGATAAAGCCAAAACTACCAAAATGCCACTCCATCTGTGCTTTATTGATTATAAGGCAGCCTTTGATTACATCAATCGGAATCTCCTGTGGTCCAAACTGAATAAATGGGGGATCCCGAGGCCCTTGTTAGATCTACTTATCAACCTGCATAGTGACACCTGGATACAGGTGAAGTTGGGTGATGGATCTCATCTGTCCAGACGCATCCCAACTAACAAGGGCTTAAAACAGGGATGCGTCTTGGCCCCAACCCTTTTTAATCTGTTCTTAGGTGATCTAACTCCGATTTTAAATAACTGTAATTCCCATGCACCGAAACTAGGAGGCCAAATATTACCATCATTACTATATGCGGATGACATAGTGCTAATCAGTCAAACAAAAATAGGGTTACAAAACCTTGTAGATGTAACTCGGTTGTACTCGGATGACAATCAACTGACGATAAATCTACAGAAGACACAAACTATGTCAATTAACAAAAAAGGGAAAACCAACTATGGCTGGTTCTGGAATAATAACCGTATTGAAGACACAACAGTGTATAAGTATCTGGGAGTCAAAATCGATAATAGTGGCCAATTTACCATTCAGAAAGCAAGCATTAGAGGAAAAGGTATTGCAATATCTATTTCATTAAAAAAATTAAATGGTAAGCTCACCAGTCCCTCTCTCTTGCCCCTGGCACAAGTTATAAGAGCTAAACTGCTGCCCACAATTACCTATGGGAGCGAAGTACAGAGAGGTAGGGATGCGGCGACCATAGATAGAACTGTGGCATTAGCATACAGAACCATATTCAGCCTACCAAAACAAACCTCTCCGGCCCAACTCAGGCTGGAATTTGGAGTACAGAAGCAGTTTTTGGCAAGACAAGGCGCATACATAATGACTTGGGACAAGGTCCGTAAGGCAAATAAAGGAACACTAAACAGCTATTTATAGTCAGAACTAGAACGGTATCCGGCATCGCCAGCCGCCAAATACTTGAAAAACAGCCTAGTGAATCTAGGGTTACAGGAGCTGTGGAATACCCTTACCAATCATACTACGATCAAAAGAATAGTAAAAAGAACAATAAAAAACCTCTCATGGATTGAAGATAAAGCGTGTGTTGCAAAGAGGTCACATGGGTGGATCATCCTAAACTCCTACTCCATACAAGGCCACCAGAGTTATCTTGACCTCGGGTACTCACGTTATATAAAATTGAAGTTTCTCAGACATAGACTGGGCGTGTTACCATGCACACACCATTTTCCGCAGTGGCTGAGGGTTAATGGGGGTCCCCTCTGTCGCCTATGTGGCAAGGCGTCTGAAGACATGGAACATTTGCTGTGCTCCTGCGAGAAGCTGTTGGCGGAAAGGAAACGGTTACTGAAATACCACTTTAACCAGCGTGGAATACGCTCACGAAGACAGGCAGTTCTTGCCTGCTTTACACCTAGTGACCCGCAGTTGAACTGTAGCCTGGTGAAGTTCTTGAAGGAGGTAGAAACAAAGATGCAGAAGATTGACCTATCGTCATGTTTTTAGAGGCTCTTAAACTAAGCAGAATCCTATTTATAAAGTATCAATTATGGAAGGTGGAAGAAGAGTGAATACTGGAACTTGTCCCCTTGCCCTAAATTACAGAGGACATTCAGAACAATATGTTTATTATTTTAATTTTATCAACATATTAAATCTTATGAATCTTTGAAAGGAATTATAAATATAGATTTTATGTGAACGTAATTTTACTTAAGTGATGAATAATGTATTGTGTACACATTAGTGTTTTATTTTTCTAAGGATGAATTGCAATGGTTTTAATTAACTATGCTAATAAACTATTACTTACTTACTCTCTACTACTCACTCTCTACTACTGTACTACTCTTCTTCTCTCTACTATTCACTCCCTACTACTCACTCTCTACTACTCTCTACTCGCTGTCTACTACTCACTGTCTACTTCTCTCTACTACTCACTCTCTACTCTCTACTACTCTCCACTACTCTCTACTCTCTACTACTCACTCTCTACTACTCTCTACTATTCACTCTCTACTACTCTCTACCACTCTACTACTCTCTACTACTCACTCTCTACTACTCAATCTCTACTACACTCTCTCTACTACTCTTTACTACTCACTCTCTACTACTCTCTACTTCTCTTTACCACTCTCTACTACTCACTCTCTACTACTCTTTACTCTTTACTCTCTACTACTCTCTACTACTCACTCTCTACTACTCTTTATTCTCTACTACTCTTTACTCTCTACTACTCACTCTCTACTACTCTCTACTCCTCTCTACTCTCTCTCTACTACTCCCTACTACTTACTCTCTACTACTCACTCTGTACTACCTACTCTCTACGACTCTCTACTACTCACTCTCTACTCATTTTCTACTACTCACTCTACTACTCTCTACTCTCTACTACTCTCTCTCTCTCTAATCTCTACTACTCACTCTCTATTATTCTCTACTACTCAAGGGAAGTTTCTAATGTCAATGAACCCACAGTTGTAACCCCCTCCCCCGCCCTGTGTCCCTGCTGCCGTCCTCAATCCGTCTACAGGCATTCTATACCTAAGCGCTTCAGTAGGAATATATACTGTTACTACGCATGCAAATACATTGCATGCCAGTACAACACAGTCATTAGAATGACCGGGTTGTTACCACATATACAATTAAATCGTAAGTCATTACTGCAACTTTCTGTAGGGGGTGCGCTGGACTTAGGAATAGTATTATTTACTATTCCTACTCCAGTTTGTGCAACAGCAGGGAAGGTGTTGGATTCTAAATCCAACACCAGTGCGCCCCCTACAGCAAGTCGTAGTAATGACTTGCGATGTAAATGTATGTGTGGTAACAACACGGTATTTGTAACGACTACGTTATAATGGTACCGCATTGTGAAGATAGCGTTCACAATATGGATAGGTAGGAAATAATAGTGGCAAAAAACCAATGTTACTTATAAATGCAAACACGAGAAGGTTCCAAGAGGGTATCAGAGTACATCGCATTAAGAGTAAGACATATACCGTACTGGGGGAAACACATACATTACTTAAAAGTGCAAAAGTGCAGACCAGGCGAGGCTGGGATTAAAAGGTGAACACCAAACTAATAAACAATCTGGGGACAGTGAGTAAAGGGGTGGAGCCATGGTCAATTAGGCAAGAACTTGTTCATTAGGATTATTTTTACTTCATTTTTTAAAGAAGCCGTGGAAGAGAACTGGCGGACTTCCGGTGGAAGAGAGTTCCAGATCTTCAGGGCAGAGCCTGAGAAGACTCTGTGGCTCGTTCTCTTTTTGTGGAAAATCTGTGGTTTCAGAAGCAGTGAACTTGCGCTTCGTGATGATCTACCCCTTCCAGATAATTCAAGCTTTTGAGCAAAATAAAATGAAATCTTAAAATGGAGGGCTTTGTGAGTCAAGCAGGCAATCTTTAGCTGAATTCTTGCATCGTAAGGTAACCAGTTTAGAGATTTTAGGACTGGGGATATGTGAGCGTTTTTTTTTGTACCGGTAATCAATCTAGCTGCGGCATTCAAGGAGGCTCTTAGTGGGGCCAAGGTATATTTGGGAAGGCCGCAGAGCGTCGCACTCCCATAGTCATGCCTAGGCAGTAGGAGTGCTTGAACCGCCTGCTTGAAGTCATCTTGTGGAAGGAATGGTTTGAGATTCTTGAGTATACTCAACTGGTGTTTAGCGCTCTTACTTATATTGCTAATATGATTCTGCATATTCAAGTGCATGTCTAGTGTGATTCCGATGGATTTAGCAGATCCAATAATGTGGGGGGAGCAGTTGAAAGCTGTGTGGTGTTTCAACCAGAGGTCGATCTCGAGGGTGTGATTAGGAGGCGAGATGAGAAGGAATTCTGTTTTGGGGGTGTTGAGCAAGAGGTGATTCTCAGTTTGCCAGTATTGAGTATTTGTCAGGGTAGTGTGAGTGAAGTGTGGTCTTCAGGGGAGGTGGGATGTGTGCTGCATGGATGCATGGGTGGGTTAGTTCTTGGATTGTTGGTTTGGTTAGATGCTTGAATTAATAGATAGACTTTTTCCTAGTATGAATGGATCAGGTATACCTGAAAAAGAGAAAGATAGATACACAGGCAAAAATATTCTGAAAACAAGATTTTAGTACCTTATTGAACATATGGTTACAAGTGGGCGAATTTCATATTACAAATGTTGAGCCCAAATCACATATTTAACTGTTTGAATAATGTTGTTAAAGTAAATGTGAATGTAGCGCTTTTGTAAACCAAGAGAGACAGTAATAAAAAAGATAGATGGTGCTCAAATTTGGGAGGCCGAATGAATGTGTGGTCTGGGCAATGGAAGGCCACAATTTCACTGAGTGGTGAAGAAGGCCTGACAAAATAGGATTAATGGCAGAGACAGAAATCTCCTTTTGATGAGGTTTAAGACTGGTGCCCTGCTGACCAAATGTTGAACTGGCGGTGAGTGCTGAGGACACACACGCACACACCTTACAAATGTACATACATTGCACCTATGCATGTCTGCAGCATACGCACCACACACACACATTTAAATATATGCATACATATATGAAATATAAAGTATTTAACAATTCTTCCATCCTTAACATTTGAATATCCCTGGCACTAAACCTGGATCCAGAAACTTTCAATATCTCTTTTACATGGGTTGGTGGGTGTCAGCTCTGTGTCACTGTTGGAAACAATGCCACGTTGATATCACTGAGCCATAATTCTCCACCCCAGTATCCTAACATCAATGCCCTTGTTTCTGTAACTACTTGATGCAGATCCGCAGCTCATTGTTTTCTTTGTGACAGTTTTTCCTCACAATTTTTGCATTCAATATTTTGTACAGTGCTAGGGATGTGTCCCCCTAAACGTTCAGGGATCAAATCCGGTAAGGCTTGTGTTCGACATATTGTCCTTTATGGCTCCCCATGAGATTTGCCATTTGCTGGTGGTGTCTGGGGTCGGAGCTTTATACACCGTTGTGTGACTTCTGCTTCTTTGTGCACCCCAAGGCGATCAAGGAGCGTGACGCCGAGCTGTTTATGGCCCCTGCCCTTGAAAAACGCTTGGCTTGACTCTGATCTTGGCTGAGATCGAAATCTCCCTTCTCTCTGTTTTTGAAGTTTTTGGGGCGCAAGCATTACAAATCCAAAAAGATAAATGCCCACTGGTGTTCCTCAAGAGTTAAGTCCCCACAACGCTTCCTACCTCATCTGGAACTTTCCTCAGAATCGGAACTGGTCACAAATTTACATGCAGACCTGGCATTTGCCACAGCTCCGGCTCTGCGCTGACTCCAGCCTCAGGATCACTTTCTGACCCACTTCCAATGCCCCCGACGCCTCCTCCGCACTTTACTTTGCCTCCTCAGGCCTACCCTGAGTATCCAATCCGCAATTTGGATCAAACATTGTTTCTTAACACAATGTTTGAAATGTTTCAGTAGGCAAAATTCCCCTCTGGAGCATCTTTGGCTCCGCATGACCCTTTGTGATGTCGTATAGGTTCATGCCATGGTTCCTTCCTGGTGCCTTTTAGCCTTTTCATTTCACTGCTTGAGGTCATGCTGCCTGAGACCATGTGCCACTTGGCCAGTCAGGTGATCAACATCCCTCCATGCTCCATGTCACGGGAAATAATCTACGTCTTCTTGGAAGAGTAACAATAATAGAGCAGGCTAAGCTGTGCACAACATCCCCAGACGACCCAACCCTGATAATGAACATCTCAACTTCCAATTCCACACAGACAAAAGAAGCATCATCAGAGACACCCATGCCTACGGACCACCAGGACCACCATCCTGGACCTCATTGCCCCTTTTGCAATGGACTCCAAGCACTACATCTTCCTTGGCGACCTGAACTTCCAACTCGACGACCCCAGCAACACCACAGCCACCAACCTCCTGAAGAGCATGAGCAACATGGGCCCCAAGCTGCTTGTCACTGACCCTACCCACATCACAGGACACATGCTGAACCCAATCCTCACCTTCAGCGACAGAGTCAAGTAAAACCACGCCACACAGCTCACCTGGTCCGACCACTACAGTGTCCACTTCCCCATCTCAGAACCAACAAGCGCCGGCATCATGCCCCGCAGATCCATACGCAGAGACTGGATGAAGGTATCTGAAGACCAGTAGAACAATGCTCTCCACTCCCACTTCTCAGACGCTACACATGATACAGAACAAGCAGCCAAAAACCTCTCAGGGGATCACAAAATGTGCCGAAACCATCACCCCCACCAAAACAGCCTTGGTCAAAGGATCAATCAAAGGAGCAAGTTGGTTAATCGAGAACTGCACTCTGCCAAATGCAACTGCTGCCAACTAGAAAATCAGTGGTGCACCAGACTACACATACTTCAGAACCGCCCTCCTGAAAGAAACTAAGAACTCCCTAACAGACCGCATTGAAGCCAGCGCAAGCCACAGCAAGGAACTCTGCCATTGTGAAGAAGTTCTTCAACCCCGCAACCACCAGGAACAACATTACCCCCTCTCAGGAACTGTCCGACAACCTTGCTGACTTCTTCCACGACAAGATCTCAGCCATCTGCAGGGATGTGGAATTCCTATAGCCCCACACCCAGGACATATTGTTTGAGGTCAAGGGCAACAAGTTTTCATGTGCATTTTGTTCTTGGGACAAGTAGGCACAACCCCCTGCATCACAAACCCTTTGGCTTACAGTTTGCAGTACCACATTATGAATCAGGGAAGGGCACTGCTGCAGTTAAGATAATATTTTTGTCCATATGTTAATGCTGTTCAAACTTGCATTTTATGGTTCATTAATTGAAAGCCTTTATAATTAGGGTGAGGGCTCTAAGTAAATGTTGTAAGCTCTTCCTGCACTGCTGGCAGTGGTTCCAGTATAAAAATATGTACACAAGTTTTCAAAGTTTACAATATTAGGCTATGTATAGTGCTCCCAGAATGCTTTCTGATTTGATGCACATATTTGCAGAAGCTTGAAAGCAAGATTGATGATTCTTTGCTTTCAAAATAAAAAGTTGATAAAAAAATGATAGCAGGAAAAAAAACATTTTGATAAATTACTGTAAAATTTCAGGCACCATTTCTTTGCAAAATCATTTAGTAACATGTGTTGACTAGTATTTCCCCAAAATATTCATAATGGAATATCAGTGTAACCAGTTTCAATAAGATTGTGGAAAACAAAAATAAACAAGCGTTGGTAAAGCCAGTAGGTCTGAAATTGGTGGTCCGCGTTTTAGTTTTGTCAATGTGTGACTTGTTTTGGCATGGTTCTTATTGGTGTAGGAGCTACTGGGCCCTCACCATTATAACATACATTGGCAAAAGCAAAAATAGTTTTTGGTCTCAAAAAGCACACACTGCCACAGTAGTTTCTGGCACTGGACAAAACTACTTTGTGTGTTGATAAGCTTCTTGTGAAAGAGCAGAATTAGGTCACTCACAGTGAAGCCAGCCGATACAGAGAGAGAGGGACAGAATTTTAATACACGCAAAAGGTCATGGTCAACACCAGACCAAATTAGGAGCCCAATTATTAAAGAAAGCCTCAAAAGTGCACCCCTGGTATATGTCCTTGCATTAAGTGCAGCTATACAGCTTTCGTAAATTCCAAGAATTTACAGAAGTAGCACAAGAAATAGTACTCCTAGAAAATATTTATGAACTGCATTTTAGCATGAGCAAATGTGCATGAGTAGATTTGCTCATGCGGAAGTCTGAGTGTTTGCAAGTTTACTTTCCCTCCAACCACTTTTTTCCCAACTCTGGAACAAGGTTTACGTCTGCCATTGTCAGGAGTAAATTTCCAACATTTCTCAGTATGGGAAAAGATTAGAGAAGAGTTGTTGAAACCCCTTAAAATATGCAAGTTAGTAGGTTTGCACAGACTCAAAAGGGCATTCTAACCCTGAAACTATTGCTTACCACTACCTTCAGCCCCAGTATGTAAAGCTGCGGAAACATGTCAACATACGGGGATTGCAAGTATTCAAACACTACTATGGAATGAGCCCCGGCATAATCAGAGAGGCTATATCAGAGCTCTTATAGAATGAGATTGCTTCCATAATTTGTCGCAACACTACATGGCACCAAAGCGACAAGTGGATTTTGTTACAGGACAAGCAGATTTGTGAAGCAACCTGCCCCTTGGACAAGTAGATATTTTGTTAAATTCCACACCCCTGTATCAAAGTACAATACCCACTAGTCTATGCATGTAAATTAGTCTGGTGGGCAGGGTACTCTGGGGAGTAATATGCAGCATGCCACACACAGAAGAGGGTACCAAGTCCCGCGCAGGCTTTGCACAGAGTGCATAAAAATGGCTTACTTTATTTACTCATGAGCGTGTATTATGAAATACATAAGTACATCAAATGCACTGAAATGTCACTGCCTCGAGTGGGGCAGCGCAGCGTGTGTGTCAAAGGTACCTATGTTTTGACTTCCTCAGGAGCAGAAGAAGGTTCTCCAATCCCCACCGTCACTACTCGCGACTAAAGCACACATAAATATATACCTCGGTCCCAAGCACTAACCCGGGGGGAAGGGGGAATGGGATAAACAGAGAGACGCCTTTCGTTCTGGTGCTTCCTTTTTATTTCTCCTACTCTTACTTCCGATATGGTTGAAATGCACCTGAAATAAATTATCACAAGAGTTATTAGGGACACGCCATCTACCCTTTACCCAGAATACATCTAATCTATAGACTCACAGTGCTGTTTACTCTTGGAGGATTTCTCTCTCTGGTAAATTTTAAGAATGTCAATTAGATATTCGTTGTTTTAGTATTACAACTGCAATCAGATTATTTATCAGTTCTTTTGTTCTCTGTAGAGAATCCTCCATTGCTTTATGTTTCAATTTCAAAGTTCATGTAATGTGTGGCTAGATACATATATATATATATATATATATATTCACTGAAAAAAACAAAGGTTTCAGGGGCGTTATAGTTAGGAATTGTCATTTAAAAAACCTTAGAAATTCACTGAAAAAACCATAGGTTTCAGGGGCGTTATAGTTAGCTGGACATTTCCCTCGTACAAAACCCTAGAAATTCCCCTGTTATAGTTAGTTCAGCTAACTATAACTCACACCCCCGTAATGCACTGCTGATGATGTCACATATTACATCACTCATGACATGGCCAGTGACATCACTGATGACATCATCCAGTGAGTATGTGTTTCTGTACAGTTTTAATATGTTTAATATATATAGGGAAAGGTCTGTTGAAGAATGAGTGGGTGTACAAGTGTGTGAATGGATGATTTTCTAGGTGCGTAACTGACTCTATAAGTGAGTCATTAAATGTATCTTACTGCAGACTAGTGACTAAACTGTGTGAATGTCTGTATGTGTCTGTGCGTTGGTGTATAAGTGGCTGCATGGTTTTGTGAATAGCTATATGAGTGTCTATATGGGTTATTGATTGGTTGTCTGAGTACCTGTATGGGTGCCTGAGTGTTTGTGTGGGTAGGGTGTGTGACTCTATGCATAGATGTGTGAGTGGGTGATTCTATGGGTGCATGGTTTTAAGAGTGCATCTGTGATGGACTGTATGGTTGGGTGAGTGTATGTATGGGTGTGTTAGGGATTGAATGTATATCTCAGTGGTACATGTGTGACTAACTACATATGTGAAAGGCAGTATATATGTGTGTAAGAGTATATAAGTGGGTATATGTGAGAGTGTGTGATTGTGAGAGTGGCTGTATGGATGAGTGTGTGCTTGTATCAATGATGGTATAAGAGCGTAAGAATGTGGTACTATTTTTATGAGTAAGTGAACTTGAGTGTGTTTAACTGTATAGGTGAGTAAATTGGACTGTGTTTAATTATTTGCACGACTGACTAGGTGTGTCAGTACCTCAATGGATGATTGGCGGTGTGTGAGTGTCTATAAAGGTGTATAAATGCATATGATAGTCTTGTACGGAGTGACTGTAGGTATGAGTGACTATACAGGTGAGTGAGTGCAGGTGTATGTAGACCTAAGAGTTAATGAGTGGGTATGTAGTTATTGGTATTGGAGTATCTATGGTTTTCAAAATGGCCGTCTGAAATTTTGAGTCGGTGTATCAAAGGTTATATTAGGGTGTGAGAAGATGCACTAATTTATCACATGGATGACGTCATCAGTGATGTCATCAGTGATGTAATTTGAGATGTCATCAGTGATGTCATCAGTGATGTCACTGACCATGTCATGAGTGATGTAATATGTGACGTCATCAGCAGTGCATTGCGGGGGCGCGAGTTATAGTTCGCTGAACTAACTATAACAGGGGAATTTCTAGGGTTTTGTACGAGGGAAATGTCCAGCTAACTAGAACGCCCCTGAAACCTATGGTTTTTTCAGTGAATTTCTAAGGTTTTTTAAATGCCAATTCCTAACTATAACGCCCCTGAAACCTTTGGTTTTTTCAGTGAATTTCAAAGGTTTTTTAAATGCCAATTCCTAACTATAACGTGCATGAAACCTATGGTTTTTTTCAGTGAATTTCAAAGGTTTTTTAAATGCTAATTCCTATCTATAACTTATCTCTAAAGATATCATGTTTAATGATTTTGATTGGATTTCTATATTTTTCCAGTTCAGTGTGTCAATTTCATTAATTATGTTTTTTTAAAATTCTTTTTTATCACCATTTTTTAAACTTATTTTTTCAATTAATTCTTTTAAACATTAAAAAATATTATTTGAATTTAATGGGTTTTTCAAACATTTTTTTATATTTTTCAAAATATTATGTTGAAAACTTTATTTTATATATTTTTTTCCATGTTTTTGGATCCGCGCACCCAACGCGAGAGGATCCGTGCAACAAAAAAGCTACAGGATGCGCGCACCCTGCGCGCATTTCTCCGTTTAAAAAAAATAAATAAAAAGGGGGCCTCATGGGGTCCTTCTGGGTCCCCTAAGCACCTCTAGAGGGTCAGAGTATTTCCACTCTGCCCCCTTTATATGTTTACACACTTATTCCCCTTGCTTCTTCAGCCTCGCTTCTACCGAGGCAGAAAATGGCCGCCAACAGTTCCTGGTTTAGAATGTAGACAGATACTCGACAGCCAATTAGCATTCAGCGTGCGATCGGGAGGGTGCGCGCTCGGTTCGGGGAGGGTGCGCTTACGGTGCGGGTAGGTTGCGCAGACTTATTGGGAATAGAATGTTGCAGATTACCTATGGAACATAGGTCCTAACTATAAATATCTACTGGCGACCACCAGTAGATAATATATATATATATATAAAATTCAGTGAAAAAACCATAGGTTTCACACACGTTATAGTTAGCGGACATTTCACTCATAAAAAAACATTGAAATTCCCCCGTTATAGTTAGTTAAGCTAACTATAACTCGCGCACCCGCAATCCACTGCTGATGACGTAACATATTACATCACTCATGACATGGTCAGTGACATCACTCATGACATCACTGATGACATCTCAAATGACATCACTGATGACATCATCCAGTGAATGTGTGTTTTTCTGAAAATTAAATATGTTTTATATATGTATATCTCAAGGTCGATGGAAAAATAAATGGGTATATAAGTGTATAAAAGGATGATTTGTTTTTGAAAATTTGATTGTGTAACTGACTGATTAAGTGTATCTTAGTGAATACATGGCTTAGTGAGTAATGTTTAAATATGTAAATATCTGTATCAGTCTCTCACTTTGTGTATAAGTGGCTGCATGGGTGTGTGAGTAGCTACATGGGTGTTTATATTGGATTTTAGGTTGTTTTTTGAGTATCAGTCTGAGTGTCTGCATGGTTCGGTGGGGGGTATTAGGTAGTGCATAGGTGCATGTATGATTGACTCTCTGGTTGTATGTGTTGAAGACAGCATGTGTGCATGACTGTATGGTTGGATGAGTGTGTGTATGGGTGTGTTAGTGAGTGAATGACTGTCTCAATAGTGTCTTTATGAGTTACTAAATATGTTTTAAAGAAGTATATTTGACTATTGGTGTATATAAGTGAGTATGTGTGAGAGTGAGAGATTGAAACAGTTCCTGTATGAGTAACTATGTGTTTTTTTTAGTGATTATTTAAAAGAGTAAGTATGTGTAAGTTTCTGTAGAAGTACGTGTTGAGGTGTGTGTATAACTGAATATGCAAGTAAATGGATGTTTGATTCTTTATTAGCATGAGTGACTATGTGTGTGAGTAACTCTATGGATGAGTGGCAATGTGTAACAGTATGTATAGCTGTATGAGTACATATGATGAGTGAGTACATGTATGAGTGACTGTACAGGACTGTTGGTGAATGAGTGGATGTGTATGTGCATCTAAGAATTACTGAAGAGGTTGTTGTAACTGGTATTGGTATGTCCATTGTTTTGAAAATTTTAGTTTCTATTTTTTAATGTTTGTATCAAAGGTTATATTAGGGTGAGAGGAGGTCTGTCACTCTATCACAAGGATGATGTCATCAGTGATGTCATTTGAGATGTCATCAGTGATGTCATGAGTGATGTCACTGACCATGTCATGAGTGATGTAATATGTTACGTCATCAGCAGTGGATTGCGGGTGCGCGAGTTATAGTTAGCTTAACTAACTATAACGGGGGAATTTCAATGGTTTTTTATGAGTGAAGTGTCCGCTAACTATAACGTGTGTGAAACCTATGGTTTTTTCACTGAATTTGCAAGGTTTTTTAAATGCTAAATCCTAACTATAACGTGTGTGAAACCTATGGTTTTTTCAGTGAATTTGCAAGGTTTTTTAAATGCTAATTCCTAACTATAACGTGTGTGAAACCCATGGTTTTTTCAGCGAATTTGTATGGTTTTTTAAATGCTAATTCTTACCTATAACATGTGTGATTCCCATGGTTTTTTCATTGATTTTTTATGATTTTTTTAATACAAATTCTTATATTAATTATTTTTGTATTTTTTTTATTTGAAAGTTTTTTTTTACTTTATATTCTCTTAATACACTATGCTTAATTTAAAAAAATTCTGCAATATATTATTTTTTTTCATTTTTTTTTACTAAACAGGTAAGATATATTAGTATAACATAGAGATTCTTTTTTTCCTTTTTTTTGTTTTTTTAAGTGCGCGTACGGTAAGCTTACGGTAAGCGTACGGTTTGCGTAATGTACGTAATATTTCTACTCTTTTTGCGTATGGTTACGCAATTTACGTAGCCGTGCGTACTGCGTATGGGGCGCATAAGCGTATACGCTACACGCGCACGTTACGCGGAAGTGTTGGGGAGTGCCTGTTATGCGCATGCGCACGAGCGCGTGTCTTCTTTACGCGCATGCATACTTTTACCGTAAGCGCACCGTAAGCGCTCCGTAAGCGTAACGTAAGCGTAACGTACGCGCACGGTGGGTCATGTGATCATGAAACAAAACTTTTGATTGGTTCAAAGTAGTTTCAGTTCTAGAACTCTCCTACACCACACCCATTCCCCTCATTTCTGCTTGTGATCCCTTAGGAGAAGGAGCTGAGTTGTCTTTGGGATACGATGGCAGACCAGCACTCTTCTGCTGAGAGTGAGGCTAGCAGCACCACCATCAGGCAGAGAAAGAGGAAACAGAAGAGCTCTTTTATATGGGAGTATTTTACTTTTCCTGAGGGCGAGAAAAAAGTCAATGCTGCCTTGGTGACTTGCAAGCTGTGCCAGCGTGTACTTTCGAGAGGTAATCCCAACAAGAAGTATTCCTTCGGGAATCACACTATGTTGAGACACCTTGAGGATGTACATCCTAGGACACATGCACGACATACTAGAGGCAACCCTTCAGTAAGTCGAGCAAGCACATCCACAGCAGCTCAGCCGAGTCCTTCTTCGGAAGCTCAGCAGAGCCCTTCATCTGTGGGGGCAGATTCACCTTTTTCTGATCCTCTGGAAACGAACCATCGGTTTGCGAGGGTTACTATGCGGTGTTCATTTTGCCATGGTCTAATTGTTCATAGGGAGAACAGTCTTCCCCTCATTAACAACAAAATAGACCAGCACATTTGTCCTACCAGATAATGTTCCCATTCTTCCTTTCCTCTGTCCCTGCATGAACACAACGGCTCTTGTAAGAGCCAACCTTACCTCTCAACTTTTTTTTAATTTTTCTTAAAAACTTTTTTTTAATTTTTTTACCGTACGTAAGCGTATTTTTTTTTTTTTTTAAAAAAACACTAAAAAACAATTACCACATTTCAAGATCCTTGAGGGATTAATAACTAAATACTGTAAATCTGTTTGAGGAGAAGTGGAAGAAAGGGACCATCTAATTTCTGACTTACCTGACCCACCCAACAATTTAATTTTTAATTAAAATTTAAATTGAAATTACTTGTAAAAATGGTTGTTTTTTTTCGAAAATTTTCTTTCACAATCTGAAAAAAAAGAAAAAAGTATTAATATTTAATAAATCATTATATAACACAGTACACGTATTTACATATTTTCCAAAAACCCTTTTTTGCCTTTTTTTTGCCGTTTTCAGAATATATTGCATTTCACTATAAATCGTGAAAGCAATTGCATTCATCACTTAACAGCGGGCAAAAAAAAAATAACAATCTCAAAGATTGTTTTAAAAAAGCCCAGAATCTATTCTCACTTAAACATAACATTATAGAAATGCAAAATATTAAAAAAAAATATCATCTAATAACAATAACTATTTCTTTAAAATACCGTCTGACAATTTTGTTACAGAAGCATAATCACAAAAATAATATATCTCAAATAACTCCACAATACATCTGGTTCCCTTTCCTTTAGGCCAAATGGTAATTTTAAAATTCTTTTTTGATTAAATTTCCAATGGTAATCCAATAAAATTCCAAAATTTAAATTGGACAGATGTTACCGATTCTCTCTAAAATTTTGGTTTCCGAAAGATTAATTAGGAATTAAATAAGTCCACAATACAATTGATTACCTTTCCTTTAGGCCAAATGGTATTTTTAAAAATCTTTTTTGATGAAATTTCCAATGGTAATCCAATAAAATTCCAAAATTTAAATTGTACAGATGTTACCGATTCTCTCTAAAATTTTTGGTTTCTGAAAGATTAATTAGGAATTAAATAAGTCCACAATACAATTGGTTACCTTTCCTTTAGGCCAAATGGTAATTTGAAAAATCTTTTTTATTTGTAAATTCCAATGGTAATCCAATAAAATGGTAAAATTGTTTTGTACAGATCTTGCCAAGTCTGTCTAAAATTTAGGTTTCAGGAAGATTAGATAGGAATTTGCTAAATCAAAAGGCAAACGTTGCTTGAAAATCAATTGGGAATCATTACACAGTGTCCAGCCTTTTTCACATTTAAGATAAACTGTGTAATGTCCAGAAGTTACAGTAGGTCCTTCATGGAAAATTATTGCAACTGTTACAAAAGTTTTTCCTGAAATTGATAATTGCTGTCCTATAAACTTCTTTATTAAAGTATCCAATTTTGAACCATCAGCTTTACATCGTTGCATCATTAAAATTACATACTGTCCGTATTCCTTTAAAATTAACGTTGAAAACATGTCAGATTTACACTCACCGCATTCCATGCTATGATTAGCATCTTTAACTAATTTAGCAAAAGTGACTGTTTTACTGTCTGGCAATGTTAAATAAATAAACCTTTCAGAATCAACATTTAGAGCCACATGTATTGAAACAGTTTTCACAACTATGTTCCCATTTATAAGAGAACCAAACATATTTTCAATTGGCACCCCTTCTTCTTCCAGTACCTGAAGAAAATACATCAAGAATTCCTGTGCGTCTTGCTGTACATTTTGAGAAAACTGTGTTCGTCCTGTACATACATCTAAATGTTTTCTAATTTCAGTGGCACTTTCTATTTGAGTTTTATCATTACTCAGCTTTTGAAAAAGGAGACTCAACTCAGAACAGAATCTTTTTCTCTGATTTACTATTATCTGCTCTTGTAAACTTTCCAGATAAAATGTAACATTCAGCACTACATTAGCGTAGCAGTTGACACCAGAGCTATTTTCAAAATGGCAACCTACAACCTCTTCAACATTTTCCTTTTTCTTTTTGCTTGCAATTACATCACTCCTCTTTTTTTTCCTCCTCTCTACATCCTCATTACAGATATTCTCAATTCTCCTTTTGCGAGAAACTACACGTTTCTCCAACACAGGATACTGACCTGAGGAGCATAGGTTCTTCTTAATCTATTATACTCCTTTACACAGTTTGTATCAGCACTAACTTTTGAATCATCAAAGTCTATCATGAATAAACCAGATAATGTTTTCACTCGTGACAAAGCTACATAAGCCATACCTTCTTTGAACACAGTTGAACCAATGTTTACAAATGCACAATCTACAGTCAATCCTTGAGACTTGTGAATAGTTACAGCATATGCTAGAGAAAACGGAAACTGTTTCCTTTGTACATATAAGTCTTTCACAAGCATGAAACGAACTGTACAACGACAAATGTCTATAACTTCTTCAATCTGATCAAATTTTATTTTTAAACATTCAATTCCATCTTTTTTCTGATAATTAATAAAACCCACAACTCTTCCCATAGCTTCATTTACTAAGCCTTTTTCAACATCCAAATTTCTCCTTAAAAATACTCTACAGTTCATGCAAACATATAGATTTTTTTCTAATCCAGCAGTTTTGGAAATGTTCTTCTCTAGTGAATCCAATTTATTTTTCAGTTTGCCTGTTAATGTGATAGTAATTCTTCCATCCTGAATTTTGTCAACTGCTTCCAATTTCCTAATCTCTTCCTTTTCCAATTTCAAAAGCTCCTCATTGAATATTGAGCATTCACGTAGAGTTGGCATTAAACAGATGACACTTTTCTTTTCTGCAATGTTCTTGTATATCTTCTCTGCAACTATTTCTTCCTTTGGAAATACATTATGTAGCAACCGACTCTGTAATGCTTTTGTGCCAGCTTCAGTGAGTAGTCCAATTCTAATATCTTTCAGAATACTTCCATATTCTTCATCGTTTGCTTGCCTCATATTAGTAGTAAGTTCCTTGTACTCAAAGAAGGACCAAATATTTGCATTACCAATGCTTCCCAATGACTTCTTTGTGTCTTCATATGTCACAGTATTAAACACTGGTTGTCCTTTAACTGGAGTAAGCTGTAGAAGATCCCCAAAAACTATGACATGTTTTCCACCAAATAACATGTCATAGTCTGTCCTTAGAATTTGCTGCATTCTTAAATGCACAAAGGCAAGTATTAAGTTTGATACCATGCTCACCTCATCAATAATGAGAACTTGCATCTTCTTCAATACTCTTGAAACTTCCAAGCATGCTTCTCCAGTTAGCTTGTGGTATTGTATTTTGTTCTCATGCTCCACTGGTAACATTAGCAAACGATGTAAGGTGATTCCTTTTATGTTATATGCTGCTAACCCAGTTGGAGCAGTAACCACACAAGACAAAGTTGAATCCGTTTTTTGCTGTAGGTAGCTTCTGATGACTTTTATTAAGAAACTTTTTCCAGTTCCAGCTTGTCCGCTTACATACATCCTGATTGGATGAAATGATGTGCATGAGCACTCTTTTTTTTCATGTAGTAATCCGTGATCAATTTTGTTTCTGATCTCTTCATAAATTTGATGCTGCTCTTCATTCAGTTGTCTTTCCAAATTTGGTAAGTCTATAAATTCTTCTTGAGCTTGATTCATAGCCGTTTCCACTTCATTCATGGCTATTGCAGCTTCATTTTCAACGATTGGTTGTCCTAGGGGATCTTGACTGAGTGTTCCTGAACTTTGGCTGTCTTGAGAACTGTCTCTAGCTACTTCAGCTGCAATTGTAGTTTCCTGTTCAATTTCTTCATTTAACATTTGCACATAATTTGTGAAAGTACTGCATTCTATGCTGTATTTGCAAGCATTAAAGGAATCTTCATAGCTTTGAAATTCTCCCAGTAGTTCATCCTCTGTACGCCATGGTTTAAACAGCTGTAAAAGAGCCAAGTAGTAAAATTCCTTTTTGTCAGTAGTGTCGCAACTCAGCTTCCTGTGATTTATCAAACTTCCTTTTGTTTGCTTCACCAAACATCCTTCCTCACCAATGACTTTATATTTTCCATTGTTGATGTCTTCTGTGGCTTTCCGTGAATAAATGTAGTTCTGCAGCACTTCATAAAGACACATGTTCTCTAGATGAAGACTTCTCTTGGGATAATATGTGTCCAACATGTTTGATTTCAAAATATCTGTACTTTCTGGGTCATTCTCGGCCAAATATTCAATTTCTCCAACAGATTTCAGTACCCGATTTCTCATTGCTGCAAGGCCTAAACTTGCCCAAATTATTCTTCTTGATTTCGAGTAGAGACTTGCAGAAGATAACCTATCTGAACATTCGTAGGATCCAATTTCTCGATGCGATAACATCTTTAAACTGAAACTGTACAGCTTCTTACTGACAGTCTTCTCGTGAGAAATCTCTTCCCACATTTCTTTCAATTCAGTTTTTTCTGATTTAGTAATGTAAGACGTTACATATCGAGCAACAGCAATGGAATTGTCAGCTACATACTGTATATCCATGTTAGCATTCCACATGGATAAAATGACGGGGTTGTAGTCATTTATATTTTTTGATTCTTCTTTTCTTTTAAGGTTGTAGGTATTCTTAGGTGATTTTCTTGTAATAGTATGTCTCACAGATGACATAAAACTGTTTACTCTTCCATTTGAAAGAACAGGTCTAGGAAATCCAAATCGACATTTAGTGTAGTATTTATCTTTGCTCTTGTATTTCCGTCGACAGTATTTTCCACACCGATGACTTTGGAAACGTAAAACTTGCTCCTTTAACTTTTTCTCTTCTGTGCTTTTTGGTATAGCACATGTTGCATATTCTTCAATGAAAGATAACACTGCTTCATCAGTATCTGTTCCAAACTTTGGGGCATCCTTGATCCACAACAGCATATGAATATGAGGAGCACCTCTTGCCTGGTACTCTTTTCTCCAAAAGAAATCCACTACTTCTCCAAGAGGTGGATTTTTTTTATTGCAGATGAAGGACATCATAGCCTCAAATCTATGATTGAAATATCTGCAAACATTAACCGGATCCAATGAGCACAGTTCTCCTGCTGTCTTGTATTCGATGTTTTTAATGTTTGAATTTGCCTCTCGTAGAAAATCCAGTAAATCATCCCAAGCGTACTCAGCACAGCTTAGGGTAAGGAACCATGTTGGTGTTCCTAAATTCCGTAACATGCATTTTAATTCACCATGGCGTCGGTACCAATATTCATTTGTCCCACGCTGACAAGCCATCAGATTGATCAGTTGTGTTTCCAAATGATCATCTCGGTGCTGCACTTTCTCCATAAAATCCTTAGCAGACACATTTTGTAAATGTACTCCACTTTTTAAAATGTGATTTACTGCATATGATAATGCAGACAAGTCGCTTTCAAATAAAAGATGGAACAAATAAGGAATACTTTGTCGAAATCTGGGATCTTCTGCATATAGTCTTGTAGTTCGATACTCAGAAGCTGAAATCTGTTCTGGACGTTCATCTTATCGTCCTCCTTTTCCTGTAGGAAACAGCTGGGGAAAACATCGAGCTTCCAAGCTCTCCTCCCATACACTCACGGGAGTTCCTTTTGCTTTCTTCATCTGAAACAGATCAATATTGTCTCCCATAACTTCTTTTGAGTGAAGAGGATGTATGCTAAAATGTTCATAAATTTCTTCTTCCTTTGACTTGTCCACTTTTTCAATTTGTCCAGTTGGTGTTTCTGTGTCTTCTTGTAAATCTTCTTCTTCTTCTTCTATATAAATTGATTCATACCATTTGTTATTCCTTTTCAAATACAAATTTGCTCTTTGTACTTTCCGTACATCTACCAGCTCCTGCCAAATCTTCTTATTCTTTGTAGGTACACCATTAACCAGAATAACTAATGGTTCAGTTTCCAAAGTATCTGCATCAATAGTTTCCATATTTTTTTTAAAATCCAAGGGCAAATACACCACTCTACCTTTTAAACCTCTCAGTAAATCTGAAGGAGGTAATTTACCAGTTTAGGGCTCCATACGTACTATGGTCTGGAAAGGATGAACACATTGAATAAGTATAGACTCATATGTATTTAATTCAGAAAGTTCGGCAGGAATAGCATCCAATTCTAAATTATTATGTACAGCTCTGGTCGGCATTCTATTTTCCTCTAACTTGTTGTAACAGTATTTACAAATACGCTGATCTTCACCCAATTCAAAACAATTTTCAAGAAATATATATGTGGCAAAATCCTTCCACTTATAATTATCTTCATTTTCACTTTTTCTGTAGAGATCAACATTCCTGGTTTGTTTTCTATAATGAGTTCTGCGGCAACAAATACAAGTAATATTTGGTTTTTCATTAGAGATTATTGCAAATTTTGTTATGTGATCATTAAATGCCTTACTTACAGAGGGTTCTACATTCTCTTCCACTTCTTCCTCATTTACTGTGTCCTTTTCTGCACTTTCTTGTTCTGGACCAAAGTAACAAAACTGAATTTCATCAGTAACCTTCTCTACATCTGATACCGATCCACGGAACAGAGCCCTATTCAATTCATCTAACTTTATTGCTGGACTTTTAGCAAACTACAACCGTCTCACAAACTTTCTCATTTCAGTATGATGAACAGCCAGCATCCTAATATGATGAAAAACACTTTTACACACTTTTCTAGATAGCCAAGCCAGAGAATGTCCCTGCAAACCAGTATTCTCTCTCACTCTGCATGGATCTAGACTTTGTAGCACCTTAATCTTCTGTTTAACACTTTTTTTTCTATATTCTCTTAGAAACTCACGAAATTTATCAATAGATTCCTGACGCACAGTGCAAATACTACTACAATTCCAAGTGTACACTGGGGCTTTAGGACGTCTCCCCATAGCCTCATCCGCCATCACTTGTACCTCATCTCTTGGAACCATTTTCTCCTTCTCCATTATACAACCATTTTTCACTTCATAAGCACGACCTCTGGTGTCAACTGCATGCAGCAAACTATTACTTTGAAAATAACTCTCTTCATTAAAAAAAGGTTCACTACTTGAACTATGCATCCATTCTCCTAAAAACACTTTACAAAAGTTTGTTCTTTTCACTAGTCTTTTCCTTTTGCTTTGTGATTTCAGTACATTGACCATTTTATCTAATGTACGCATCCTATTCAAAATTAAAATGAATAGTTTCCTTTTTAATTCTAAAGCCTTTGCTGCAATGGCTTCAATTTCTTTTTTTCTTTTATAAAATTTAGCTATTTTTCTTATATTTCTTCACATCCTTTATCAAATTGGACATAACTCTTCTCAGAAACATTTTTCTACGAATCTCTTTAAACGCTGTTTTTCTTTTTAAGTTAATCTTTATTGTTTCTGAAGGTACATTTGCATTAACTAAATGCTCAATTTTTTCCTGTTGTTTTCTATTTAAAACATTCTTTCCAGTACAGACATTTTGTACATTTTTCCTTTTTTTGAAGATATTGCTTAAAAAATCTTTTGTCTGCTTACCAGAAGACTTTCTCTTTTTCCCAACATGAGCATCTCCAACTAACTTAGGTCCTCCAGTTGTCTTCAAATATAGTTTTTTTTGTGGTTTTTCCTTAGTCTGGATTTTGTAGGCATCTTAAATTTTGTTCACTGCTCTTCAGCAATACCTGAAAAAAACTAAAAAAAAATTCCTTTATTTTATTTAAATATATTACTACATTTTTTATGATCTTTTCAAATCTTAAAATACTATGTACCCCTTTCCTACAAGTGAAAATCACAATAACACCATCACAAATTAAATATCTAAAAACAATTCCTGTGTGCACACAGAGTCATGGTTTGAAATTAGGCAGAAAATGAAATTTCTTTGCCAATTGGAAAGCACACTTACTACTCTTTCAAATATCTTTATTCGAATGTAAAACATTACATTCATAAAAGTACATTTTAAAACATACAGACATAACATATTCCTTTGGTATAAAATAAAAGAAAACCATCCATTTCATCTGTGAGACGCAAAATAATGTGCAAGAGTTTTGTAGAGCCAGGATAACACATAAAATGCAACAGGTTAAAAATATAAATAGTTATACAAAGTTAAAAAGGCATAAAAATACAACGATAGTAGCAGCATAATTAACCTTCCATACTTTTCCTGAAAATAATAGCGAGTTTCAAAAAGCTACATACAAACAAAGTACAGTCACAATTCAGGAGTTGGAGGTAATAAAGTGCAGGTTTGATCTGGGTAAATTGTAGAACCTTTAGACAAGGCTTCAAATACAACTTCCGAGGTACTAAATAATAAGGACAAACAAATAAGAAGTGTGCCAAATCTTGCGGAGACTTCCCGTCGCAGCCGCAAGCAGGTAACACTTGCCCTCGGTGGGCTCCTCTTGGTGTTGCCAACAGGAGATGAAATAAGTCAAAACGGAACCTTGTCAGGAGATAGCGTTCATACCCGGACATAGGCCAGGATAGATATGGTTCCATTTGAGAACATGTTTTTAGTAGGGTGTGTTTCCTTACACTATCTTTCATCAGCTCGCCCTCCTCCCGGGCAAGATACCTAGTAGACATGAATGTCTTTTTCACAAAAATTACATCAGCTTTGGTTATAGAATTTGGGGATGAGAACAAATCCGGCCGCCCCATTTCAGTGAGGCGGTCGCTAATGTACCTCAGCCACGGAACCTTAAATCTACCTTCCCAGGTTAGAGCTTCTTCTAATATAGCATGAGTGAGAGGTATATCGTCATTTAGCCAGGAGTTCAACCAACATAATAGGGGATTTGCTGCTATTCTGTCAATCAGGTATGGTACACCTAATTCCTCGTGTACCGAGAAATTTCCGGTGCCCCTTGGCAGCCTCAATACCTTCTTTAAGAAGTTATTTTCTGCAACCTCTAGGGCTCGTGTCTGGCAGTAGCCCCATATCTCACTGCCATAGCAGGCGATGGCGACACTTTTGGCTTGATATAGTTTGAGCAAGGCGGCCACCGGACTATTGCCCATTTTTCTAGCAAAGCCAAGTATTGCTGCATTGACACGTATTACTTCGCCCTTCTTTTTAGCAATAGCTGGGCCCCACTCTAGTTTGTCGTCGAGGAGGACCCCGAGGTATGAGAAGGTTTTGGAATTTGGAATTCTTTCCCCATTTGTATGAAAAGAGTTGGGTTTACGCGACCCCTGGCCTATTTTCATAGTGTAGGACTTTGAGTTATTGATACTTAAGCCTCTGGACTCCATAAATTCATAGAATGAATTTAGAAGTTTCTGAAGACCAATTGCGGTCCTTGAAATAAGGACAGCGTCGTCCGCATAGAGTAAGACTGGGATACCTTTTCTGCCTACATAGGGGTAGTCTGCACCTGTTCTCAACAAACAGTCCTCCAGCTCATTTATGTACAGATTGAAGAGAAATGGTGCTAAAATACATCCTTGACGGACGCCCCTATTAATTCTGATGTCCCCTGTCACCTTCAGGTCTTGTGAGTAACGGACGTTGGCTCTTGTATCTGAGTGCAGATCGATCAGGACATAAACTAAGTTCTGATCAATGCCCATTTTTAACATAATGTCCCATAATTTACCTCTGTCCACACAATCAAATGCGGACGATAGGTCCATGAAGGCCATATGTATGGTTCCCTGGCGGGCTAGAGTGTATTTGCTTACAATTAAATACAGGTTCAGACACTGGGTTACTGTTGAGTGGCCAGGTCTGAAGCCGTATTGTATTGAAGATAGAATATTTTTCTCGTTTGCCCATGTTGTAAGTCTGTTCAAAATCACACCCCCTACCACTTTTGCTACGGAGTTAATTAAAGATATTGGCCTGTAGCATATCGGGCTACCGCGATCACCCTTTTTGAACACAGGGACGATAATTGATTGTCCCCAGGATTTTGGGCACCCAGAAATTACAGCTGCATTTATTACATTCGTAAGGATAGGAGCCCATAACCGAATACAGGATTTAAAAAGATCCGGAGGGAGGCCATCCGGACCAGGTGCCTTATTACTAGTTAAGCCTTGAATTGCCTTTTCTACTTCGTTGACTGAGAAACAGGGAGGCTTCTCCACTGAGATTAAAAAGTCATGGTCTGGAAGTTGATCATGGCTTTTAAAAATTGCACTAAAATGGGACACCCAATCTGCCTCTGGGATGTTTGTGCCTATTGCAGTATCACTTGGGTTGTCAAACAAAGGTTTGTTGACAATCTCCCAAAATTTGCTGCTATTTCCCAGGACAGCTGGGTCAAGCAGGGACTCCCAAATACTGGCCTTAATTTCCTTTTTCCGCTTATCTAATGTTTTTTTATAAGTGTAGCGGAGGATCCTGATTTCGCCTAGGTCTCTAGGTTTGTTTTTTAGCGCCATCCTTAAATCTCTGCTTGCCACAGAGCATGCGTGATCAAACCATTTAGGGTGACTATCAACTTGCCCATTCACTGGAACTAATAACATAGAGCTTACTATTAACGCTACACCTTCAAAAGTGGCTAAAATTTGCTTTGGGGACATAGAAGTTGAGGCACAGGTCGCTAATTCCTCACCACATAACTTATTAATATCATTGTAGAAGTTTTCTTGATCTACCCTATGCCATTTCAAGCGACGTTTACCATTTGTACATTGTAAAATTCCCCTATCTTTACATTGTTTACGTAATTCAAATATACCACCATTCAAATTAATAGAAATGGGGTTATGATCACTGTAAATATTCGTGTGGATAGTAAAGCAGGAGATCTGGTTAACAAGGTCAACAGATAATAATATATGGTCAATAAAAGACCCGTAACGTGACCCTTTGAACGTCGGAACATCAAAAACTTTGGATTCTGGAACCAAAGACATGGCTACAAACATGTTATTTTCATTGAGTAGATCATTGAGAAGAGAGCCACGTTTAGTATGATCAAAGTGAAAACCATCCATGCTGTTACACCCGAGGGATCCCATTGGGGTATCTCGAGGGTTACCGCATGGATGTACATTAAAGTCACCTACAATCAATACTTTACAAGGTAATATGTCTGTTCCCTCTTTCAACATTTCATTCAACAACATTATGTTACATTCCCCTTGACTAAATGTAGCGTTATAAAAATTGACTAAAGTCAAAGCATTTTTGCCTCTCTTCAGTATAAGCACTTGAAGGTTACTATTTACATATTGGTGATTAGTTATATCACAAGACAGGGCCAAGTTTATAAAAATGGCCAGGCCCCCTTTTGCTCTGCCACTAGTAGAGGGGGATGCTGGCCTAAGGAAGCTTTGATACCCTTCGATGAAGGCAGTGTTTTCTTCTAGCCATGTTTCTTGGAGACATATAATCGCATACTACTCTTTTTTTGGCAAGTGATATGTACTTTTACAGTCTGACACATTTTGAATCCACTTTTCAGATTCTCCAAAAAAGCACATGTCCAAACAGCTTTTTGAGACCAGAAACATGTGTAACCTGGGTGACTGACTACACTCCAGCAAGGGCAACCAGCCTTAGTGTTGCTGAATGTATTTGCATTACTGACTGCAACCTCAAACCCCACTCGGTTGTGAATACTATGCATGATTCCACAGGATAAGCAGCTGGGTGTGTGCTAAGAGTCTGCTTCTGCAGAAAAAATAGCTCCCCCTTTCCTACTAATGCAAATGTAAAATTACCAGAGTAATACGCAATAAATCTCTGTCTATAATTCCTCTTTGCACACAGAGTCATGGTTTGATATTAGTCAGAAAACGAAATTTCTTTGCCAATTGGAAAGCACACTTCCTACTGTTTTTTTTGGCAAGTGATAAGTACTTTTACAGTCTGACACATTTTGAATCCACTTTTCATATTCTGAAAAAAGCACATGTCCAAACAGCTTTTTGAGACCAGAATCATGTGTAACCTGGGTGACTGACTACACTCCAGCAAGGGCAACCAACCTTAGTGATGCTGAATGTATTTTCATTACTGACTGCAACCTCAAACCCCACTCGGTTGTGAATACTATGCATGATTCCACAGGATAAGCAGCTGGGTGTGTGCTAAGAGTCTGCTTCTGCAGAAAAAAATAGCTCCCCCTTTCCATCTAATGCAAATGTAAAATTACCAGAGTAATTCGCAATAAACCTCTGCCTATAATTCCTCTATGCACACAGAGTCATGGTTTGATATTAGTCAGAAAACGAAATTTCTTTGCCAATTTGAAAGCACACTTACTACTCTTTTTTAGGCAAGTGATATGTACTTTTACAGTCTGACACATTTTGAATCCACTTTTCATATTCTGAAAAAAGCACATGTCCAAACAGCTTTTTGAGACCAGAAACATGTGTAACCTGGGTGACTGACTACACTCCAGCAAGGGCAACCAGCCTTAGTGATGCTGAATGTATTTGCATTACTGACTGCAACCTCAAACCCCACTCGGTTGTGAATACTATGCATGATTCCACAGGATAAGCAGCTGGGTGTGTGCTAAAAGTCTGCTTCTGCAGAAAAAATAGCTCCCCCTTTCCTACTAATGCAACTGTAAAATTACCAGAGTAATACGCAATAAATCTCTGTCTATAATTCCTCTTTGCACACAGAGTCATGGTTTGATATTAGTCAGAAAACGAAATTTCTTTGCCAATTTGAAAGCACACTTACTACTCTTTTTTTGGCAAGTGATATGTACTTTTACAGTCTGACACATTTTGAATCCACTTTTCAGATTCTGAAAAAAGCACATGTCCAAACCGCTTTTTGAGACCAGAAACATGTGTAACCTGGGTGACTGACTACACTCCAGCAAGGGCAATCAGCCTTAGTGTTGCTGAATGTATTTGCATTACTGACTGCAACCTCAAACCCCACTCGGTTGTGAATACTATGCATGATTCCACAGGATAAGCAGCTGGGTGTGTGCTAAGAGTCTGCTTCTGCAGAAAAAATAGCTCCCCCTTTCCATCTAATGCAAATGTAAAATTACCAGAGTAATACGCAATAAATCTCTGTCTATAATTCCTCTTTGCACACAGAGTCATGGTTTGATATTAGTCAGAAAACGAAATTTCTTTGCCAATTTGAAAGCACACTTTCTACTCTTTTTTTGGCAAGTGATATGTACTTTTACAGTCTGACACATTTTGAATCCACTTTTCAGATTCTGCAAAAAATCACATGTCCAAACAGCTTTTTGAGACCAGAAAGATGTGTAACCTGGGTGACTGACTACACTCCAGCAAGGGCAACCAGCCTTAGTGATGCTGAATGTATTTGCATTACTGACTGCAACCTCAAACCCTAAAAGTATTCCTCATTTATAACAATACACCTTATTTTATGGTGAAAACATAGTCCATATTATTTTACATGTTCCTTACATTTAAATTTCTCACAAAACGATAAACACAACTTCAACAAAAGGAATTCCAATTCTATTATTCATTTCTTAATTTACCATATACATCCCCTCTCAAACTCATAACTCACCTTTAAAATTAGTTAGTTGTGAAAGAAATGTGGCGCTCAAACAGCAGATTATCAGAGCCAGGATCTCTGTTCTGTACACCTCTCTCCTCTCAGCAGAACCAGATAATGGCAATGTTTCCCTCTCTTTTTCCACACATATACATAGTAATTTCAAATCTCAGTGCTTCCCCCTTTTTTTCAAATGTAATCACACATTTCTATTGGTTGAAAACCAACCCTTTTCCAAAAGTACCCTTCCTCCAACTTGACTTCAGCCTAGTACCCTTCCCCCAACTTGACTTCTGCCTGCTACCATAGCAACAGCTCTTGAAACACTGCTGTGTAGAGTTAGGTCAGAAGTTCACCACACAATGTTTCATTTGCAAAGAGCAAGAGTGCTTGACTTTTCAAACCTAACAGCAAATCCATAGTACTGTTCTTTGGTAACACATTTTTCTGTACCAATACAAAACATGCTTCTATATATTGACACATACAGCCTAGTTTTTAGTGTAGATTGGTATGAAACAGCCAATGAGTTCTTTTTATTTTAAAAAAATATGTATGCCTCCATTTCCAAACTGTCTTTCATTACTTTTTCCCATTCTACTGAAATACACCTCCTGAGTGCATCCCGATCTCCTTGGAAGATGTTCACAGTGTGGATTGTAGGGCACAGCTATGTCTTCTGGAGTGAAAAGTATGCAGAGAAAACAGGTATGGTGAGAGACCTTGCTTTGCCAAATGTAGACATTAAATGGATTGGTCAGAGAGGGTTAAAGTGGCACCAATTGATGCCATTGGTGAAATCCTTCATGCAAATCCAACACCCTGACCTCATAATAGTGCACTGTGGTGGCAATGACCTAGGCACTTTGACTGGGGTAGGTCTGGAAATGCTTATGAAGGAGACCCTTGCACAACTGTTTTCACTTTTCCCTAAAACTGCCTTTGTGTATTCTAACATATGCCAAAGGCAAAAATTGAACTGGTCCAATCATTTTTGTCCGCAGATTGACAAAGCACGTCAACAAATCTGTTTCTGCTTTCCTCCGAGACTATGGTATGGGTTCCATTTACCACAACAACTTGCGTTACGACATGCAAGACATTTATAGAGGTGATGGTGTACACTTCACTGATGAAGGGAACAGAGTCTTCCTCTTGAACCTTAGACTCTGCATCGGTACTTACTTGTAGGTACCACTAAAAAATCAAATCACTTCATAAACACAACGGCTGTTTTTAGAGCCCCCTAATATCTAAACACTTAAATCTGAATTTTATTTCTTTTTTTATTTTTTTTTTCTACCGTACGCGTACGGTAAGCTCACCGTAAGCTTACCGTACGCGTACCCCGCGATTTTTTTTAAACATTATTAAATGTTTTTTTTGTACTTTTCTGTCCTTCTTTGACCCCCTTTCAAATGTTAGGGGGTCTGTAACTCTCTTCCTTGCCCCCTTTTCAAGTTATCTCCCTTTTTTTTTCTGTTTGAAAACACGAAATGGCGGCCGACACTTCCTCATTTCGTCCGATTCGAATGTTTACAGTCATGTGACAACCAATCAGAATCGCGCTCGCGCACGGCACCGTACGCGTATGGTAAGCTTACGGTAAGCGCACCGTAAGCTGCCACAGATATATATATTGATTTAAATGCTATTTTCTCAGGAACTACTGAACAGATTTACACCAGACCTACAAAAGGCACTTCCTTGACCTGTAGACTACCTCTCTGCCAAATTTCAAGTAACTCTGTTCAGCCGTTCGGGCTGTAGCTGTGTCTAAAGGTCCTATGGAAAAATGCATGGGAAAAATGCGTTTTGGGACCCCCTTTTTTCTCAGCCCCCGCTTGACGAATCCCCCCGAGACTTTCAGGGTAGGAGCGTAGCGTAGCGCCCCATTAGTTTTGAAAATTTCGTGAGGATTCGTCGACCGGCGCCAAAGTTATTCCAAATAGAATGTTGCGGTTTTCCTATGGAAAGAGGGTCCTAACTATAACTACCTACTGGCGACCGCCAGTAGGTAATATATATATATATATATATATATATATATATATATATATATATATATATATATATCCAACAAAAGAAATGCAGAGCCTGATTTCGGAAACGAAACCCATGCATTTATTTTCACAGTGGAAATGCAGCAAACACCTTTCCTTACGTGTTTCAGCTAATATAGCCTTGATCACAGGTGAGTGGAGTTTGCCACAGGGAGGTGCTCACATCCGTTACTCACGTGGTATGGTGCCATATTACGCTAGTCCCAGGATGCACCAATGTTGTAATCATATTTCATGCATATGGTGAGAACTTATGTTCTGCTGCAAAGCGTCCATTAGCACCATATTCAAGTTGCTATTCTTTTGAGTGCATCCTGTCCAATTCACAAAAAAGTTCTCACGTGGGTGTTGGTGAAAATATTAAAGCACACTGTCAAGGTAAAGACGTCCAAAATTGTCCAAGAGAGGCCATACCTCTCTTATCTCCCTTTCTCGTTGCGTCACCAGAAATACCACGGAAATCCTTTTTCGTCTGGAACACTACGAGCAGGTCATGCCCCCATCAGTGTTTCTCAACGACAGTAAACCTCCAAGTAAAGGGGGCCACCAACCTTGCAGGGCGGCTACTGCGAGCAGGCATGGAGATCCTCTTAATTAATCCAACAAAAGAAATGCAGAGCCTGATTTCAGAAACGAAACCCATGCATTTATTTTCACATATATATATATATATATTACCTACTGGCGGTCGACAGTAGGTAGTTATAGTTAGAACCTAGTTTCCATTGGAAAAGCATTTTTTGATTTGCTAATAACTTTGGCGTCATTTGAAGAATGTTCGTGAAATTGTCCAAATAAAAGGTCCTTCCAGGTCAGCTCCTATCCTGAAAGTTTGGGGGTGATTCGTCAAGTGGGGGCTGAGGAAAAAGGGGGGGTCCCAAAAAGTGTTTTCTCCATGTTAATTTCCATAGGAAATTTTATTACAGGCTACAGCCCGAACTGCTGAACGGAATTACACCAAATTTGGCAAAAAGGTAAAGCTTGGTTCAGAAAGCGCCCTTTTTTTAAATGGTGAAAATCCGTTCAGTAGTTACTGAGAAATTCAAAAAATAAAAGTTTTGTTATCTGGGGCAGCGGTGGGTTCACGCACTCTCCCGACCGGGCGCTTTACTGTGATTGGGTGCCACGACCACGAGCTTCACTGCGATTGGCTGCCAACACTGCAAACCAGGAAGTGTTAGCAGCCATCTTGAAAAACAGTCGAAAAAAAATATTAAAAGAGAAGAAAAGGGGGCAGGGTAGAAACACCCTGACCCCCTAGTCCTGCTCACGGGGGTCCCACAAGGACCCCCAGGCCTAACATTTATTAATTTTTTTATTTAAAAAAAGTTAGAATGCACGCTGGGTGCGTGAATCCCCCCTTCATTTAAATGAGCCCATGGGTGGGCCAGGATCCGGGGGCAATCCTATAATTATATTGCGGGGGCTTGCGGGGCCTCCGCAGCCCCGGGGACCACCACCTCCTATGTAAATTAGGTGAAGGAGGGCACACGGCCCTCCCGCAGCCCTGGGGATCGCCACCTCCCCGGGGCTTGTTTTGTAATTGTTCGGGGGCCTCCAAGGCCACCCCAAGTCCCAGGGATCACCACCTCCAGGGCTTTAATTAAATAAGCAGGGTGGGCCTCGCGGGCCCCCCGAAGCCCCGGGGACCACCTCCTCCCTGGGGCTTTGAAAATAGAGAGAGGGGGGGCCGTGCGGTCCACCTCCTGGAGCGCTTGAAGGCCCTGGGGGCCGCCACACCCCAGGGCCGGCTCCTGCAATGTCCCGGGGTGTGCACCCCCAGGACATTTCCGTTTGCTATGACAGGGTGGGAGCATGGCTTCCAGCCTGTGATAGTAAAACGTGGTTTGCTTTGTTGAAGCGAGAGGAGGAAAACCTCATCTTGCTTCAATAAAGGAAGGAGAATTGCTTTTGGGCAAGGAAAGCTGCATGTTAGCTGCTCCCGTTACCCAAAAGCAATGCCGTGACAATCTGTGAATCACAGCCTGCAAGACAAAAAGTAAAATAAGATTGTGTATTATGCGCCCATCAAAAGAAAGAGTGAGAGAGAGAGGAAGAGAGAGAGAAAGAGTGAGAGAGAGGAAGAGAGACCAAAAGAGAGAAAGAGTGAGAGAGAGGAAGAGAGAGAGAAAGAGTGTGAGAGAGAGAAACAGAGAAACAGAGAAAGTGTGCGAGAGAGAGGAATAGAGAGAGAAAGGACAAAAAAAGAGAAAGAGAGAAAGAGTGTGAGAGAAATAAAGGAAGAGATGGAGAGGGAGAGTGAGTGCCAACACTGCGGACAAAATCCTCACAGCTCACCTTTCCACCACCGGTGTGTCTCTAACCACGAGCCAGGACATACTCTAGCCCTCAAACTCACTCATCTGAAACGTAGTATAGAATCAGTAATGGCAGAATATATACAACTGCACACGTCTTCATGGCTGTGCCGCCCCTGCGCATCCAGGTTGCTGCATTCCACCCACTCCCGCTGCCCAGAGATATCTGCTTGCCCCTGCGTACCCAGGCTGCTGCACACCATGCACTCCCAATGGCCAGAGGTGTCTACCCGCCCCTGCGCACCCAGGCAACTGCACACCATCCACTCTCACCACCCAGAGGTGTCTGCCTGCCCCTGCGCAACCAGGCTGCTGCACACTAGCCACTCCCACCACCCAGAGGTGACTGCCCGCCGCTGCGCAAACAAGCGTCTCTGCTCACCTTCCACCACCGGCGTGTGTCCAAGAGGGCTCATGACGTGAAGGTCGCACATTTGATTCTGGGTCTTGATACCGCAACGGCCGAGAACATATCAAAGCACCGCACCGAGGAGTGTGTGGCGTACTCGCGGTCCAGCCAAGCTCACAATTCAAATCGGGTCTTGATTGCCAGGATGGTGTATCGAGGCCACGCATTATCACAGGCTGCACACCCGCTCAGCTCTGGTGGCAGAAACTCAGTGTAACTCAAGTCATCGCCACATGGTGGGAGGCCCATGTCTGGGGGGGGTCGACAATCTGTGAATCACAGCCTGCAAGACAAAAAGCAAGATAAGATTGTGCATCATGCGCCCATCAAAGGAAAGAGAAAGAGTGAGTGAGAGAGAGAAAGAGAGATAGAGAGATAGAAAGTGTGAAAGAGGAAGACAGAGAGAAAGAGAGAAAGAGTGAGAGAGAGCGAAAGAGAGAAACAGTGTGAGAGAGAGGAAGAGAGAGAGAAAGAGTGAGAGAGAAAGAAAGAAAAAGAGAAAGAGTGTGAGAGAGAGAAAGGAAGAGATGGAGAGGGAGAGTGAGTGCTGACACTCCGAACAAAACCCTCACAGCTCACCTTTCTGCCACCGGTGTGTCTCCAACCAAGTGCCGGGAAATACTGCAGCCCTCAAGCTAACACATCTGAAACATAGTATAGAATCAGGAATGGTAGAGTACATGCAACTGCACATGCCTTCATCGCTGTCCAGCCCCTGCGCATCCAGGCCACTGCACACCATCCACTCCCACCGCCCTAAGGTTTCTGCCCACCCCTGCACACTCAGGTTGCTGCACACCATCCACTCCCACCGCCAAGAGGTAACTGCCCGCTGCTGCGCAAACAAGCCTCTCTGCTCACCCTCCGCCACCAGCGTGTGTGTAAGAGGGCCCACCACGTGCCGAATCAACCTCCTCAGCTGTCACTGGATTCCGCACCACAGGCCCCCAGCACATGCTGCTGCACCGCGCAGAGGAGTCATGTCTGTACAGCCAGTTGACTTTGGCGTACACGCGGTCCAACCGAGCTCACAATTCAAATCAGGTCTTGATTGTCAGGATGGTGTATCCAGGCCACGCATTATCACAGGCTGCACACCCGCTCAGCTCTGGTGGTACAAACTCAGTGGAACTCAAATTATCGCCACGTGGAGGGAGGCTCGTGTCGGGAAAAGTGCCTCGGCTGCCACCAACTCTGTGTCATTCAAGTCATGGGATTGAATCGAAATGGCCTCCAGCACTTGCGCCCGGCCCTTTTTTATTGGCAGGGTCACGTGTCCAGTGACGCCTGTGCTTGATGGGTGTGGTGTGGGTGTAAACCAGCTGTGAGGGAGTGGCTGGGGCATACTGAGAACTAGACCAGCAGATCACTACAATGAAAACCTTGGCCATGTAGCGTTGTCGTCCCTCCCTGTAAGCGTAAGTGGAGTGGGCTGGCCTGCCGTATGCCAGTCCTGCGTGAGGCTGTGAACAATGACTCCGGAGCTATGGGCGTGGTTCTGTCCTGGGCTGTATGAGGAATCAACTGATGCGGGTGTTCCTGTTGTAGTGCTGCCGCCACCTGGGCCGCAAGTGCCAATGTGCCATCTTGTGACCCAAGTCCCACAACATGGCCAACATGGTAGGTAGGGGGAATCACTGACCCTACATTCATCCATACTTCCACACATGAAAGTTTGTGCACATGACATATGTGTGTGGATATGACTGTTTATTGCACTTTCAGTGGAGTTTTGCAACTGTAGTAATACAGGGCCATTCAAAGCCCAAATTTCAGTTTTTGGCACATGGAGGGCAGCCAATTAGAGCCAAGCTCGTGCTCGGGGGTTAGGCTCTGCCAACATATGTACTTATCCAATCACTCCGCCAATCCCCAAGCACTTATAATTTCACTATACACTCTACTTGCCAGTACTCTAATGATCCAGTCTCTATCTATGTACTTATACAATGACCGAGACAAAGTTACATAACCGAAGTTTTCCCCACTGCCAGAGGTAACATGGTTGCGTGTGCTGTCCACAGCAGAATGTAATGTGGTAGGGCCCAGGGGCAGCATCATGCATACATAATGAACACACGGATACTGGGTACGGGCACGTGTGCTCGGCTACTTTTTATTACCAGGGTCACATGTCCAGTGAAGTGTGTGCTGGATGCATGTGGGGTGAGTGTAAGCCAGCCCTTAGGAATTGATTAGTGCTGGTAACTAGTACAACAGTAATTATAGGATCACACACAGAGATTCAATCATAAAGGGTCTATGACTTGTGCTGCACTAAGGTAGGGGCACCAGATGTGAAATAATACATAAAAGATTCTATCGTAAAGGGTCCATGACTTGTGGTGCACTGAGGTAGGGGCAGCAGATCTGAAATTATACACAAAGGATTCTATCATAAAGGGTCCATGAGTTGTGGTGCACTGAGATGGGGGCATCAGAAGCATTCAGCGTGTGCACAGCCAGCGATGATGCGTGGTCCTGGAGGGCCGTACTGGTAACAATGTCTGTTGCCTACTGGACTGCATCATCTGCAATAGCAAATCGATCTAAATTGTGAGCCCTGCTGTCCGCAGTGTAGATCGAAGGCAGTAGTCAGCACAGCCATCGGGGAATGCTTTTTGTCACTTCCTCTTGACAAAATCCGAGGACATAGAGTACAATTCTGCCTGCCATTAATAAATCAAGACTGAATTCAAATAGTGAGCTCTGCTGACCGCAGTGTAGGCGTATGGAACAAAAGATGAAATATGTATGGACTCCATTGTCGAAATATCTAGGTTTTAGGGACGTTATAGTTAGTTGCCTACTGGAATCTGAAATGAATGAATCAAGACTGAATTTGAATTGTGAGCCCTGCTGACCACACTGTAGGCCGGAGGCAGCAGTGAGCAAAGACCCACAGCTATCTGGCGTTGACTTGAGCTGCACAGATTGGGAGCATTTGGTCTTCTTAACTGAATCAAGACTGAATTTGAATTGTGAGCCCTGCTGTCCGCAGTGTAGATCGAAGGTAGTAGTCAGCACAGACATCGAGGATTGCTTTTTGTCACTTCTTCTTGACAAAATTCGAGGACATAGAGTACAGTTCACTCTGCAATCAATAAATCAAAACGGAAATCGAACTGTGAGCTCTGCTGTCTGCAATGTAGACTGCCATTCAGTGTTCCTTTGGACTTGTAAGATGAATTTGGTCATTGTACTAAAGCTGTAACTGATATAAAACAAGTTCTTGAAGCAAGGATACTAAAAGGATATTATGTAGGTTTTAGGGAAGTTATAGTTAGTTGTGTACTGGACTCAGCGTGTGCGCAGCCTGCGATGATGCGTGGTCCGGGCAGGCCGCTCTGGGAGCAATATCTCTTGCCTACCGGACTGCGTCAGCTGGAATCGCGAGTCGATCTGAATTGTGAGGCCTGCTGTTCGCAGTGTAGATGGAAGGCAGTAGTCAGCGGAGACATCGACGAATGCTATTTGTCACTTCCTCTTGACAAAATCCGAGGACATAGAGCACAATTCTCTCTGCAATTAATAAATCATGTCTCAATGTAAGTTGTGAGCTCTGTTGACCGCAGTGTAGGTAACAAAAGATGAAATATGTATGGAATACATTGTCGAAATGTGTAGGTTTCGGTGAGGTTATAGTTAATTGCCTACTGGACTCTGAAATTAATGAATCAAGACTGAATTTGAGTTGTGAGCACCGCTCACCGCAGTGTAGGCCGGAGGCAGCGGTCAGCAAAGACACACAGGCACGTGGCATAGAGTTGAGCTGCACAGTTAGTGGCACTGGAAGAATTCAGTGTGTGCGCAGCCTGCAATGATGCATGGTCCAGGCAGGCCGCACTGGTAGCAATGTCTTTTGTGAAATGAATTCTGCCTTAATAAGGCTACATGGTGATGACTTATGGTGCACAGAGTTAGTGGTACCTGAAGCACTCGGCGTGTGCGCAGCCTGCGATGATGCGTAGTCCGGGCGGGCCGCACTGTGAGCAATGTCTCTTGCCTACTGGACTGCGTCATCTGTGAATTGATCTGAATTGTGAGCTCTGCTGTCCGCAGGGTACATCAAAGGCAGTAGTCTGTACAGATATAACTCTGCGGTGCTGTGCCGCTGGGTTTGGAGGGGGCCTGTGTCGAGGAGGCCGGTGGTCAAGGCCGGTGGTCACAGCGGCGGCCTCATGGCAGGGTGAGGGCGGCCGCTCTGACAGACGCGTTGGACTTCCCAGAAGTGAACCACGCCCAGCGTCCCGGCCTATTTATTCACACTTCTTCGCTGAAGTGGCTTATGTTGGAGCAGCCCACTCCGCTTCTGGTTCTGTTTTCAGGGGGGGGGGACACACCTACATGACCGAGATCTTCCCCACTGCCTGAGGTAACATGGTTGCGTCCACTGTCCACAACAGTACAAGCACCAGCAGTATATGTATACATGGAGAGGTCTGTGCTCTGCATAGTGATGTCTGTCCAGCACATTACCGCTACACTTGGCCATTGTGTGCATTGTTATTGATGGGTGACTTTCATCCTTCACACATACTTTGTTCCCATGTCTACCCACATTCAGCTATTGTGTGACTGAGGGGCCATACCGTTTTGGGAAGGTTCGCTGTTCTGCTTTGCGCTGCCTCGTGGTAGTAGGGGGGGTGGGTGGTCCAAGGGGGAGGTTCTGGGGGTGGTCATGGTGGGTGTTGTGGCCGTCTTGGGTGTCGGAGCTGCATGATCAGTAGCTCTATGACATGTGTTGGTCTTCAGATGTGGTTCTGGGTTGGACTCCCTTTTACACTGTAGGTAGTCGTCCTGCTTTACACCAGTAAAAGACAGATGTTAAATTCCTACTGCTAACGCGGCTTATCGTCTGTTTTTGGATCGCATCACAGATTTCGCTGGTCGTTGACAATATCGGGAAGTGGTGTTTTCGTGTTATATTTGCACTGGAACACCTACTCTGCATATCACTAGTGTTAGTTGTCGCTCTCATTTGTGGCGATTTGTTTGCGGAAAGCTATTGCTGGAAAACTGGCGACATCGGCTGCTTTCACCAGGTTGAGAATGGGACGATAATTTAAAATCACTGAAAAAACCATAGGTTTAATGAACATTATAATTAGAAATTAGCATTTAAAAAACCTTTGAAATTCACTGAAAAAAAACATAGGTTTCAGGGACGTTATAGTTAGAAATTAGCATTTAAAAACCCTTTGAAATTCACTGAAAAAAACCACAGGTTTCATTGACGTTATAGTTAGTTGGACATTTCACTCATACAAAACCAGAGAAATTCAGCCGTTATAGTTAGTAAAGCTAACTATAACTCGTGCCCCCACAGTGCACTGCTGATGACGTCACATATTACATCATACAACATATTACATCACTCAGAGATTGCAGTTGAAGTGCAACGAGCGGTAGTCATACGTGCGCACTTGGTTTTTCTTGATATTGGCACACTAGACTGCTCACCCTTCCACTTTAGGATGTCGGCGGCCATCTTGGAATTCTCACTACTAAGAGCTTGAAAAGTCTTCAGTAGCACCTTGCACAACAATCTTCGGTGTGGGTACAACCTCCTCCACCTCGAATATATTTTCATGCCATAAGGTATTTGATGCTTCTTTTTCTGTTCTTTGGGATTGTCGCCGGACAGGATAGTGGGTTTCGTATAGCGTGACTCACTTTGCACATCCTGCCACACTCAGCGAGCGAGAATTTAAACGATGGTTGGCAGCATTACTTCTTTTAAAAATAAGCACATACATAGTACTTATGTTCTTTAAAAGGACTGCATCTACAAACAATCAATCAATCAAGCATGTATAAGGAGCGGCATATCACATGTGAGGGTCTCGAGGTGCTGTAGAAGTTGGCTGCTGAGTGGTGGTTTGATCATTCAAACATCCAGATATTGAGTTCCTTCCTGAATTGCTGGAGCGACTGTGCGACGGTGTGGTCCTGAGCTGCAGGGGGAGGTTGTTTCACACCTTGGCTGCCAGAAACGAGGAGAAGCATCCTCCATTGTTGGTTCGGCTGATATGTAGGGTGTCTGTGAGGTAGAGAGAAGTGGATTGAAGATGTCTGGTTGGTTGGTTGAAGGTCAAGTGTTTGTTGGTTCTTTGTTGTGCAGGGCCATTTACGTGTGGGTCAGTATCTTGAACTGGCATCTCTTCTGAATCAGGAGCCAGTGTAGTTTCTGGAGATGGGGTGTTATGTGGGTCCTTCTGGGGGGTCGAGGATGAGTTTTGCTGCTAAGTTTTGTATTGTCTGCAGTGACTCAAGGAGGCATGCAGTGATTCCTACATAGTGTGTTTCCGGTGATGTTGAGCCCATGTGATCTCAGGTTGTCTGCCAGGGGAGTCATGTAGAAGAGGGTGGGGCTGAGGGATGATCTTTGTGGGACTCCACAGATAATCATTTTGGGTTTTGAAGTGGTGGGAGATGGATCCTTGGAGTTCTGCTGGTGAGGTACGAGCAGATCCATCTGAGGGTGTTTCCCGGGATCCCGATGTGGTGGAGTCTGTTGATCAGGATGTGGTGGGCGACGGTGTCAAACACGGTAGATGGGTCCAGGAGGATGAGGGCTGCCATTTGTTCATGGTCAAAGGGGGCTCTGATGTCATCCGTGGCTGTGATCAGGGCTGTCTCTGTGCTGTGGTTAGCTCAAAAACCGGATTGAGAGAGATCCAGGAGGTTGTGTTCTTCTAGGTGTTGGGTGAGTTACTTGTTGATTCCTTTCTCGAGGACTTTTGCAGGATATTGGAAAGCAGAGAGATATGCCAATAGTTCTTAGGTTCAGCTGAGTCGGTGGAGGGTTTTTTCAGGAGAGGCCTTCCTTTTGTGTGTTTCTAGTCTTCAGGGAAGGAGGCCACAGTGATGGAGGTGTTCAGGCCCTTCCTGAGCTCGTCAATGACTGTCTCGCTTCCAAGTTTGAAAATGTGGTGGGGACAGAGGTTCGAGGGAGCTACCGTGTGTATGGAGTTCATGATGGAGATAGTGTCTTGCATGGTGAGGAGGTCCCAGTGGGTCAGCAGGTGCTTGGGGTTTGATTTTGTGGGTGTGAACTGGTTGATGCTGTCAATGGTGGAGGGTTGGCATTCAAAGTTTTCATAGATACACGAGTGTGGAATTTAATTAAATATCTACTTGTCCAAGGGGCAGTTTGCTTCATAACTCTACTTGTCCTGTAACAAAATCCACTTGTCTCTTTGGTGCTATGTAGTGCTGCGACAAATTATGGCAGCAATCTCATTCTATAGAGCTCTGATATAGCCTCTCTGATTATGCCGGGGCTCATTCCATAGAAGTGTTTGAATACTTGCACTTTTCCGCAGATCTACATACAGGGGTTGAAGGTAGTGGAAAGCAATAGTTCCAGGGTTAGAATGCCCTTTTGAGTCTGTGCAAACCTAATAACTTGCATGTTTTAAGGGGTTTCAACAACTCTTCTCTAATCTTTTCCCATACAGAGAAATTTTGGAAATTTACTCCTGACAATGGCAGACTTCCGGAGTTTGGAAAAACGTGGTTGTAGGGAAGGTAAACTTGCAAACACTCAGATTTCCGCATGAGCAAATCTAAACATGAATGTTTGCTCAGCTAAAATGTAGGCCACAAATATTTTCTAGGAGTGCTATTTCTTGTGCTACTTCTGTAAATTCTTGGAAACTCACGAAAGCTGTATAGCTGCACTTAATGCAAGGACATATACCCTGGGTGGACTTTTGAGACTTTCCTTAATAATTGAGTGACCACATTCTGCTCTTTCACAAGGAGCTTATCAGCACACAAAGTAGTTTTGTTCAGTGCCAGTAACTTCTGTGGCAGTACGTGCTTTTTGAGACCAAAAATAATGTTTGCTTTTGCCAATGTTTGCTATAATTGCGAGGGCCCAGCAGCTCCTACAACAATAAGGTTTTATTAAAACCATGCCAAAACAAGTCCCGCATTGACAAAAATAAAAAGCTGACCACCAATTTCAGACCTACTGGCTTTGCCAACGCTTGTTTATTTTTGTTTCCCATAATCTTATTGAAACTGGTTATACCGATTTTCAATTATGGATATTTTTGGGAAATACTAGCATGCATCAACACATGTTACTAAATGGTGATGCTGAGAAATGGTACCTGAAATTTTACAGTACTTTAACGAAATGTTTTTTTTCCTGCTATCATTTTTTTATTAACATTTTATTTTGAAAGCAAATAATCATAAATCTTGCTTTCAAGCTTCTGCAAACATTTGCATCAAATTAGAGAGCCTTCAGGGAGCATTATACATAGCCTCATATTTCTAAACTTTGAAAATGTGTGTGCACATTTTTATACCAGAACCACTGTCAGTGGTGAAATCAGAACTTACAACATTTACTTAGAGCGCTCACCCTAATAATAAATGGTTTCAATTAATGAACCATAAATGCAAGTTTGAACAGCATTAACATATGGACAAAAATATGACCCTAACTGCAGACAGTGCCCTTCTCTGATCCATAATGTGGTACTGAAAACTGGCAGCCAAAGGGTTTGTGCTGCAGGGGGTTGGGCCTACTTGTCCCAAGGACAAAATGCACATGAAAACTTGTTGCCCTTTATCCCAAATATGTCCTTGGCGTCGGGCTATAGGAATTCCACATATTACCAAAATGTTACGTCATATTATTATTAGGGATTTGTATCCTGCTCAGTGGTAGTCAGTTCTGCATCAGAGAGGTGTTTGCCCCAAACAAAGATTATTAAATGACATAGCTGTCAGAACCCAGGTAAGATCAACTCTTATAGAAATGAAAGCAGGTTCTAAAAACTGAGTGTGTAACACAGTAGGAATTCTAAAGCATTTTTCGAGATGGAAGAGCATTCCATAAAAAAATTGCTTTCGCTGCAAGGTATCTTCCACCATACCATAAAAAGGCGCATCGTTTTGCCTACCAAACTGCGCTTCGTTTATCCTGGAGTTATGGACAGTAGTGGGGTTTACCTATTTTAAGATTGCAATGTGTATAAGTATGTATGACGTAAGTAAATGGGATTTTTTTCTTCCTTCTGTTTTAGGCTGCATATGATGGCATACTGACTAAGGGAACAGACCACATTAATCAACTATTGGATCTTGATACATCCTACAGAGAACATTATCCCATGCCTATAATGGAATTTAATGGGACAAGGCAAGTACCTTAAAGTAACATCATGTATTACAATATTCTGTATTTCTGACATTTTAATTAGAATGCATGCCAGTTAAAGTGTGTTCAATTGTTTGACAACCCGTCTGGCCAAACACTGTTTAGTTGATGACAACAGCCTCTTGCACTGTTGCAATAACAAGTAGATTTTAATGTGTAACAAAACAGTGAATGAAAAATATAATATACACTTATTCCATATTACATATGTCTGTCTATCTATCTATCTATCTATCTATCTATCTATCTATCTATCTATCTATCTATCTATCTATCTATCTATCTATCTATCTATCTATCTATCTATCTATCTATCTATCTATCTATCTATCTATCTATCTATCTATCTATCTATCTAGATAGATAGATAGATAGATAGATAGATAGATAGATAGATAGATAGATAGATAGATAGATAGATAGATAGATAGATAGATAGATTGATTGATTAAAATGTTTAGACAGGTTTTAGTTGACTTGCTGCTTCTTATGATGGTGGGGAATCTGAGGGAAAAGTGTAGAGTGCTTTATTTGTTACTACTACACAAGCATGTGCTAGTCACATTCCCTGTGAATTGTCATAGATATTAATATACAGCGAAAACTAACAGTGGTTGAGAATAATCCACTACATCTTTCAAACACAAATGTATTATTAGCAGGTGAAAACAAACTAGAGGAGTGTGTTCTGTAGGCTGTAGAGGTGTCTGAAATTGTCTGTAATGCAGAGGAATTGTTGTGGGCAGAACATCATTAAGGGACAGTAGGAAAATACTCATGGAGTGTAGAGATTGACAGTCTTTGAATAAATGATTGTGCTGTGGTTGTGTAGCACGCTAGAGTGTGTTGTTTCCAGGTGCTATTGATGTGTGCATGTTTTCTTTCTCTACAATTTATTTTGCAAATGAAGATCTTTTTGCTAATCCCTAGACACAATGCAGACGATTTTATTCTTTGTTGGAAAAAACTAGAAAGAATTAGTTATGCTGCTTCCATGCTCAAAGTACTGCTCTAGTGCACAACACAGCACTGTAGAGTAATCCTCACTCTTGCTGCTTTTCACAACTTGTATGAGGTTTCATAAGCAACGATGAACAAGGATAACAAGCAAATAATCACCTTAAATTTGTATTGCAGTTATTATGTGATCTCATTTGAGACTGAAACTTTTTACCAGTCCTCGCAAAAAGTCCCGTGGAGGGAAGCCATAAATGAGATGATAACCGAGCTGAAACCAAAGAGGCTTCCATTAAATGATGCCCAGCTCCACGAGCAGTTCAAGAAGCGATTCGGGTACAAAAAAGCGATCAAATGCAAGGTATTTCACATTGTCTACAATATTATGTTAAATATATGATATCATTTTATTCAGTAATGTAAGAAATCCTTAGTGATCAGCTTGTTTCAGTCACAAAGGCACACATTTACATAGCTATAGACACAAAGGTAAATGCATGCCATGTTCTAAGATATGTAGATGAGAAGAAATTGTAAAGTTTTCCAATAAAGGTATGAATGCAATGGGTGAGCACGAGGGGTGCATGAGAAAACATGCCTTTACCATGCAATTCCTTCCTTTGTTTATTTAGCTCACTGTCGTGTCATTGGTATCCAGATAGAACGTGTATATTTTTCGTCTGCCAAGGTCCATGGTGGAACACACACCCTGTTTACAACCCCTTTATTTATTAATAAAACATTTTTAAAATGCCACCACTGGCCCGTGTTTTTCTACTTCTGCAAGAAAAAAGAATATTACATTACTTTATGTAGTAAATCCAACAGAAAATAATTGGATATGAAGCTTTATTCCAGAAGAAATGCCCCAACGCGGAGCAATTACAAATCCGTCTGTTCCCTCCAGTCGGTTCTCTCCTTCTGCCTCAATAGATTCTTGCTATTACAACATTCTCATTCCTAATCCCCGCAGAGGAAACAAAAGAGGGACTATGCAAGATAAATATATCCATAGATATAAATACACAACTACTCATTACTACACATCCTCCCCAAAATAAACAAAATAAAACATGCAAAACACATTATAATGAAAACCAAACTTATATAAACACAGAGAAAATGCGCAGAACATATACAAAACCTTTCATGAGGAAAATAAACATCAGTTGAAAAAAACCCTTAAAATTACATTAGAGAACATTTATTACTTGTAGACAAATACCTGCAATCTCTTGGGTTTGGTGATTCTGCGTCCAAACCTTCCTCACTTTACCTCTTCAGTCTCAGAAGAGGTAGATGGAATCTGTATAGTCTCACACTGGTCACCCACAGGTTGATCTTCCAATCCGTTTTCTCCTTCTTCCCTACTTTCATCACACATATCAGTACCAGTCTTTCCAGCATCACACATTCCCCTCAGCCAATACGAAATTCGCCATCTAACATCTGGAACAACTTTAGGTACTTTCTCCTCTCCCTTATACAAAGGTATGCAACTTAGATGCCACACTTTACCATCGCTAAGCTGTACTGAATTGCATAACACTTTCACAACCTGCAAAGGTTGGAAAAATCTCCCTTCATTCTTCTTATACACACCAGGTTTTTTGACCCTGGCCCAATCTCCTATCGAAATCTATGCTCTTTTATAATTATATCTATTGTCAAAGTATCACTTATATGTACATTGAGCCGTAGAAATGCGTTCTTTCACTGCAACAGGACTCCATTCGCTCCTTTTAGAACTTGACTCCATCCAACATTACTTTCATACAGGGAGATCTGCCCCTCATTATCTCAAAGGAGCTAAATCCAGTGGAAATGCATGGGGTGATGCTATAAGCCCAGACCATGCACCATACCTCCTTAAACCAAGACAAATCAGCTTCCCTGGCCAATGCTATGGTATTCTTAAGTACTCTATGAAAGCGCTCAACTGCACCGTTTCCAGCAGGATTATAAATGGATGTGGTCTTATCACAATACAATTCCTTCTAAGGAATGCCCTAAAAACCTCAGAACAGAATGAGGGTCCTTCTTTAAGAAACACTTTGTCCAGAAAACTCACAATAGCATGGGCATCTGCATTGGAATTACTTTTTTGTCAGGACGTTTTGCAAATTGATCATAGAGAACAGTAACATATTTGAGATCACTACCCTCATGAATGGGCCCTAAAATGTCTAACCCTATTTTTCCCATGGCATCTCAGGACACCTGATGGGAAACAATGGGGTTTGAAAGTTACTAAGGTTTTTTCTGAATTATTGCACAATATACAACTCCTTACTTTGTTTTCAATGGCACAAATACATGGTCATCAATATGTATGCTTGACTCTGCTCTATTGTTTGGTTATCCCTATATGCCCCTCATGGCACAACTCTAGAGCTCTGTCCTTATGACTGTCTGGGAGAACCACTCTGCCTCCTCTTAAAAGTTTATCAATCTCGATGGTCATTTCAATTATAAGTACCCTTGTAGCTGGCGACAGTGGTTACAATACTTTTGAATCTTGGGTCAAAAACTTGTAATGCTCGTGCCTTGCAGATGTCATTCTTGATACCTTGGAAAGCCTTTTCACATTCATCAGACCATACAAAATCACACTTATTCTTCAATAACTTTCTAATGGGAAACGTTTTCTCAAGAAACTGGTTACATATTTGGCGTAAAATTCTGCCAAGCCTAAAAACTCTCTAATCTCGTGTGTATTGGTGGGAGCGGGAGCTTCTTTATGGAACAAATCTTTTTTATTCATTTTAAAAGGCACATCACAGAATGTACACAGCCAATTGCCTACAACCACAGGAGCCGGCGGCTAGGGAAAGATGCTCAGAATATATATGTACACACATAGCTACAATGCCTACATTCCGGAGGCTGGCAGTGCTAATGAACATGCCTGATACATAAGAACAAAACGAAAACCATCAAAAGGATAGTGCAGGTCCAAAAACAGGAACCCATGCAAGGAAAGGCAACCCCTCCCACCCTCCCTCCCTCCCCCCGAAGACAAAAGTAAAAAGGAAAAAGAAAAGAGGTGCCCGTAGCATGTGCCCTCAGGTGCTAGAAAGTGACCCGACCCCACCCACCCGGCTTAATCCAGATACACCCGTCACCCCAGATGAGGAAAACCCTTTTCCTGAGCTCGAGGGATCAGCTGCAGGACTTGCAAGAGTTTGAGGTAAGTGACTTCACGGAGTTCTTTCGATAATAACTCAATGAACGGAGCCTATAGTTCTGCATATTTCTCGCCTTTCAGGTCCTGCATCAGAGAAAGGCGTTCCATAGCTAGGGTCGTCCACAGTCTATGAAGCCATGTCGTATGTTCCGGGACGGTGGCAGTGCCCCAGTGAACCAGAATCGCTTGACGTGCTGCGAGTAGCGCTAATGCCATCTGCCTACCGCACAATGACCGCAACGGGAAAGATATTGGGTTCGAGAGTCCTAGGAGAGTGTAGGCCGGGAAGCGAGGAATCTCAGTCTCGATTGCCGCGTCAATATCATTGAGCACCTGCTCCCAGAATCTCTCCAGTCAGCATCACCAGGAGTTGCACAAGGCACTGAGGGCCTGGGCAGAAGTTCACATAGTACTGGGTGACACCATAGGAGAGGATGATTAAATGGAGGATGACCCCTCTGAGGTACCATCTTCAATGCATGAGAGGGTGACCCCTCAATTAGAGCTTCCTGCAAAGGCAGGGAACAGTGTCTCTTCTTTCGGCCTGTCCCCAGAACAACTGACAGAGAGGAGAGAAGACAGAGAGTTTAAATTGCAGATGGCAAAATTAAAAATGGAGGCCGAGGAGAAGAGAGCCTTGGAAGAAAAAAAGGTTGAAAAAGCCTTGGAAGATAAAAAACATATTGATGACTCATGAACTGAGTCTAAAAGAGCTGGACAGCAAAACCAGACAGGCAGGTTACAGCAGTGATGGTGGCAGCATACATGCAGTACCTGATGTAGAGAACTAGGTTGGTATACCCAAGGATTTGTTGCTCTGTTATGTGGTGAGAGAAGAAATTGATAAATGGTTTTCTGCATTTGAAGTTGCACTGAAGGCTCACAAGGTACCCGAGGAGCACTGGGGGTAGTCTATGGAAATACATGCCAACGCTTGGAAGGTATACACTTCTTACGTTGGAGGTTAGGGATCAAATAAAGTGTACCCCTATGATGGCCAAATTTGGACAGAACCCTGAAAAGTATTGCCAAATATTCAGGGACAGCCGGAAGCTCCCCAATCAATCCTAGATAGATTTAGTTGATTACTCCAGTAAGGCACTTAATGGCTGGGTAATGGGTAGCAAGGTTAGTGATTTTAATGGGTTGTACCATTTAATCATGAGAGAGCACATGCACAGTATCTGTTTTTCTGAGTTGCACCAGCACCTAGTGTACTGTAAGCTGACCCCAGGAAGCTTGCCGATGTGGCAGACCTCTGGTCTAGCATCAGAGTGTCCAAAAAAGTATCTGGGGGGGACTCCCACAAAGGTGGTCAACGTTCCCAACAGAAGAAAGAGGGGGGAGAAAAACGTAAAAATAAATATTTCCCTAAAGGCCCCCAAAATAATTTCCAAGGGAGTGGTGGTAACCAATCCCAGTCTTATCCTAAAAATAAGGGGTTCTTTTATCATAAGACGGAGGTTTGTACCTCAATGTACTGAGTGCTACAAGTATGGGCACTCCAGGGGTGACTCTAAATGTCCCAAACGACACAGCCCCCAGTGGAGGGCAGACACCTAAATTGGCAAGTGTAATGCTGAGTGAGAAGATGGTCCCAGTTAGCTAGGGGGGACAGACAGAGGTGAACCTAGTTTCCCTGTGGGATAGAGAAAGGGTGCCAGAAGCCCAAAAGCCTGCAAATACTTCAAAGTATAGGCAGTGTGTCACCATTAAAGGGCAACAAGTGGAGGCTCTGCGAGACACGGGAGCCAGCATGACAACTGTCAAGTGCCAGCTGGTGTCTGCAGAGCAGGTCCTACCGAACAAAATCCACCAACTCGTAGTTGGTGACAATCGCAGGAGCCATCTGCCAGTGGCTCTGGTTCTGTTTGAGTGGGCGGGGTGTCTCATGTTCTCTGAAAGTTGCTGTGAACCCTGCCATGCCTGTTGATTGTTTGTTAGTCAATGACCTTGAGCACACTGACTGGAGGGGGGTAGAGCTCAGGTCTCACTTGTAGATGATGGGATTGCCTGTGTGGGTCTGTATGACCACATGGTCCATGGCTGCCCGGGAAGGGAGTCAAGAGAGTATGGATCCTGGAACAATGTCCCAGACAGCCTCCAAGGAGAGGGGGAATGGGCGTGGGAAACCAGCCCCTGAAGTTCTCGTGGTGAAGGTTGACAGTGTCCCGGACAAGGAAGCCTCCGAGCCAACTGGGGAGGATATTGCCATCCTGTGTGACCTATCTGAGCTTGCCAGCTGGCAAGTTGAGGGTGGGCCCACCAGTGAGGAATTCTGCCAAGCGCAGAGAGAGTGCCTTACTCTTGAGGGCTTGAGGCGACAGGCCTTAGCATATGCAGCAGGCTGATGCCTCTGGGGATCACCTGATCTACTGGGAGATTGAAATCCTTTATAGTGGGCCTAGGGCTCCTGGTGCTGTGGCAGCCTGTGTGCTGGGGGTTTCCCAGTGTTACGGGGCCTTCCTACTGGGTTTGTCTATGTCATACCTCTGGCAGGACATTTGGGGCAAGACAAGACCTTTTATTTTATTTTATTTTGCGATTTCTAGAGCGCCTGGTGACCCGTAGGCATCCCCGCGCTATTCAACCTATAAAGATCCTGAAGGAGGAGGAGGGAGTGTCTTATTTGGGGAACAGGAGGGTTTTGAGTTTCTTACGGAAGACCATGTAGGAGGGTTCCAGGCGTAGACTGAGAGGGAGTGAGTTCCAAGCAGTGGCGGCTTTGACCGAAAAGCGGCGACCGCCGGTGCGAGCCTTCCTGAATTTGGCCACCGTAGCAAGATGTTCGGCGTCGGAGCGAAGGGGTCTTGAGGCTTTATATGGGGTAACCATATTTTTAAGCGCGGCAGGGCCAGCTCCATTGATGAGCTTGTGGGTGGTACATAAGGCCTTGAACTCTACTCGTTGGCGGACAGGGAGCCAGTGTAGAGTTTTGAGGGCAGGCTTAGCTGACACTCTGGGGGAGAGATTCATAATGAGCCTGGCCGCCGCATTCTGGGTGCGTTGGAGTTTGTCCAGGGTGTACTCCGGGGCCCCCAGATAAATAGCGTTGCTATAATCGAGCCGGGCCAGGACAAGACCCTGAACAAGTAATTTCCTGGATGGGAGGGGAAGAAGGGGCAGGATCTTGCGTACGGACCGCAAGAGACCCAAGCAGGTGCCTGCTGTCTTGGCTGCCTGTGTTTTCATGGAAAGGTCGGGTTCCAACCAAACTCCTAGAGTTTTGATTTCATTTCTAGGAGAGGGGATTTCGCCGAAAGTGTCGGGCCAAGATGTGGGTGGGAAGGTAGTCCATTTATTACCCAGGAGCATGATCTCGGTCTTAGCGCCATTCAGCTTCAAGGCCGAGTCACACATCCAGGTATGAATGTCCTGGAGGCAGTGCAGCAAGCTGTCAGGATGGTTATCCAGGTGGGACAGGGAGACGACAAGTTGGGTGTCGTCAGCGTAGTTGATTATTTTTATGCCGTAGGGGGCCACTACGTCTTCCAGGGGAGCCATATAGACATTAAACAGGGTGGGGCTGAGCGACGACCCCTGGGGAGCTCCGTTCTTCAGTGGAAGAGGATCTGACCGGGAGTTGCCGTCCCACACCTGAAAGGATCGATGGGAGAGAAAGGATTCGATCCACGCTCGCGCTGTACCCACAATTCCTGCCTTGGCCAGGCGGTGTAATAGGACACAGTGGTCCACCGTGTCAAAGGCGGCGCTAAGATCCAGGAGGATCACTGCCACTGATCCCCCTGAATCTAGGATACACCTTGCCTCCTCGATGTCCGAGCCATGGCCGGGTCGGAACCCAGTTTGAGATTGGCGCAAGATGTTGTTTGTCTCGAGAAATTGGGATAGTTGCGAGTTGACTAGTTTTTCAGCCATCTTACTGATACAAGGGAGCAGTGAGATCGGTCTGTAGTTGGACATGTCGTTCGGGTTCAGTTGGGGCTTTTTCAGCAAAGCCTTCACGACTGCGTTCTTCCAGTTGGGGGGTACCGTTCCACCAGTGAGGGAAGAGTTGATAAGGTCCCTGATGATAGGGGCTATGGTTACCTTTTTAAGGAATCTGGCTGGGGCTGGGTCAAGGGGGGAACCGCTTTTCATTTTCTCTAGTGTGGACGTCACCTCGGTGAGGGAAACTGATCTAAAAGTCTCCAGCTGTGGGCTGTTGTTTTCGTCCGCTGAGGCCAGGGTGGGAGGGGGACTGACCGTAGGAAGGGAGTCCAGTATCCGCAGGATTTTAGACTCAAAATAATTGGCCAGATCCTTGCTTCTGTCTGGGGGGGGGGGGGAGTGAGTGGGGGGTGCTGTTGGGATGTTAAGTAGTTCTTTAACTATCTGATAGGATTCTTTGGCTGAGTTGGTCGCGGTTTGTATTCTATTGTCGTAGAACGTAGATTTAGCTGATTTCAAGGCAGTTTTATATTGTCTTACCGCGTTGTGATATATGTCCTTGTTGCTGTGTAGCCAGTCTTTCCTCCATGCTCTCTCCGCCTTTTTGCACACTTTACGGAGCGCTCTAAGTTCGGAATTATACCAGGGGGCATGGCGCTTGGTCTTGTTTTTCACCTCCCGATTTTTGATGGGTATGAAGCTGTCGAGGGATAAGGAAAATCCAGTCTCTGAACTGGCTGTCTGCCACGGTAGGGTCGGCTGCGAGACTGGGGATAGTGGCGTCCAGCGCCAAGGCCCAGTTGTCCGTCGAGAGTCTGGCCCAGGATCTATCCCTGGTAAAAGAAGGGGGGTTGTGGGGTTTCTTAAAGGCTCCTGGGAGATGGGTTAAGACCAGGAAGTGGTCCGTCCACGGAAGGGGGAGGGAGTTGGTGAACTGGAGTGAAGGGATGTTCGAGAATACAGGGTCGAGCAGATGTCCTTTCACGTGCGTGGCTCCTGAGTTAGTCAAGGAGAAACCAAGGGCATCCAGTTCGCTGATAAAGTCAGACGATCCTGTGTCAGTTAGATCATTGAAATGGATGTTGAGGTCGCCTGTAATCAGGAAGTTAGATGTTAAGTGGGCCAGGGATGAGACGGATTCAAGAAAAGCGGCGGAGAAGGGGCCGAAGTGTCCAGGGGGTCTATAGACCAGAAGGCCTGACAAGGAATAGGTCGGCGAGAGCGTCAGTGTGAACATACAACTCTCCGACTCCTTGCTCTGGATCTCGGTAGATCGGCAGGAGAAGTAGTCTCGGTAGATGATGGCTATACCACCACCTCGACCTAGAGGGCGGGGTTGGGACATGATGAAAAAGCCCGGGGGGAGGGCCGAAACTATGTCGGAATTAGAGTGGCCGGTGATCCAGGTTTCAGTTAAGAAGAGTATATCCAGCTCGTGATCGACAATTAAGTGGTTTATGAGAAGGGCGTGCTTCGGAAGCGATCTACAGTTGAGTGTCGCTAATTTGAGGCCGGGGAGTGGGGCGGCCATCCTGGGAAGGAGTAGGTTACCAGGTTTGCAGATGTTACACCTAGTGAAGGGGACATTCGGGTCATGTATGGCCTGACAGGTGGTGTTTTTCGAAGGTCTGAGGCTGAGGAGGTCTCGTCGAGAGTAAGGTATCCTAATGGCAGTAGGTTCCGGCATGGGGGCTGGCCCTAGGCCCGGTCGTGCGCGGACGGGCGCAGACGGGCTTGCCTTAGGCGCGCCTTCGGCGCGCAGACGGCGCTCCCGCTGCGCTCGTCTGCTGCGCGTCCTGTGATTGCACATCCTTATGGGTAGGAAAGGGGGCGGGTGGGCGTGGCCTCAAGGTGGGCGTGGCCTCAATTCCTCGCCGTCAACGGCGGTCTAATGTTTGTTTTTAGCTTGTTCGGTGCAGCGAAGGGGTCGCTGTTCAGGCGTGTCTCGAGCCCGCTGCAGGAGGTGCCAGCCGGGTGAGTGCGCAGATAAAAATACACGTTATTCAGGAGTGACACAAGAGAAATACAATTTAAAAATCGGACGTCTCCCGGCTTCCGCCTCAGGAGATTTGCAGGTTGGCCAGGCCAGACCAGGCTTGTCTCCCACTTCTATTGGCCCAGAGCACTTTCTGCAGTTGCTGTCCCACCTCCCAGGCCACTGGGAAAACAGGGAAAAAGCAAAAAGCGCCCCTGATCCAACTACCAGTCATTGGCACCCCCTTTGAATGGGTGGACATCGACATTATTGGACCCTTGGACCCAATGACAGCCTTAAGCAACAGGTTTGCCCTGGTCTTGTCGGACCATGCCACCTGCTACCCAGAGGCCATCCCTCTGAGGTCAGTGACTGCCCCAGTGGTGGCTAGAGCTCTGATGGTGATCTCTACCCCTGTTAGGTTCCCCAAGGTGGTAGTGTCTGACAAAGGCACTAACTTTATGTCTGCATACATAAAGTCCATGTGGGATGAGTGAGGTGTAACTTACAAGTTCACCATACCTTATGACCCCAAACCAATGGTCTTGTGGAGAGTTTCATCAAGACCTTGAAGGACATGATTATAGGCCTGCCTGAGCCCATGAGGCGTAAGTTGGATGTCCTCTTGCTATGCCTCCTCCTCGCCTACAGGGAGGTGCCACAGAAAGGAGTTGGGTTCAGCCTCTTTGAACTCATCTATGGCCACTCTGAGGGGACCTCTGAGCCGTGTCAAGCAGGAGAGGAAGAAAGCTCCCAAGAATATCCTCCCACCCCCCAGGATGTGGTCAGCTACAGGCTGGCCCTCCGCAACCAGATTTATCGCTTCTGAAAGAAGGCCAAAAGTAACCTAGAGGCCAGCCAAGCAGTCATAAAACTCTGGTGTGACCAGAATGCCACTCTGGTGGTTTCAGCCTGGCCAGAAGGTGTGGGGCATGGAACTAGTAGAGCTCAGGGCTCTCCAGGACCGCTGGACTGGCCCATATGAAGTCAAGTAGCGTAAGTTGGTGGATCTCCAGACCCCTAGAAACCCCGAATCGTGCAGACTTAACCCTCACTTAGAGAGATTCAAAGCGAGCATGCTCCTTGTGACAGAAAAGCGAGTGCCCCCACACCTTCTTCCATTTCTTAACACATCCCCTGGACTTGCAGATCGTTTCCTCTGCCCTCTGATACCAGTCCAAGTCTCGTAGCCATCGGTCCCATTGTGGGGGCGCCTGTGCCCCCCAGCAACTGGCTATATTACGTTTTGCCAACCCCGGCTGCCATAGCCAACGAGATCTCATTATACCTGGACCAGTCCGTGGCTCCTTTAATCATAAGTAGTAGCCTCCTGGGTTCCACCGGGACCGGCGATCCCACTACTGTTGCCATCGTGTGTGCTACTTTGGTCCAGAAGGGCACTATGTTCGGGCATTCCCATAGAATATGGTAAAATGTACCCTCCCACTGACATCCCCTCACACACAGGGGGGACAGGCTCCTGCCCCATGAGAATAGGTGGGTTCGCGGGTATTACACCCGATGAAAGATTTTTAATTGCACGAGACGGAACCTAGTGCGGATTGCAATTTCGCGGGGGCTTTGCAGGGCATCCTGCCAATCCTCGTCCTCCAGGCTTCTGACATCCCCCACCCATCTCTGCCGCAGGGACACTAGAGGGTCAGGCATATTATTTATGAGCTTGCGATAGATAGTAGCTGTGGGTTTTTCTAGAATGGTGTCGAGTAGGAGCCTGTTCTCCATAGGAGAATATTCCGGGATCGAAGTGTCTGTGTGTATGTAAGAGCGCAGGGCGTGTGTAAGGCGCAAATAGTGATAGTGCTGGGAGTCATGTAGTTGGTACTCTTGATTGAGATAGTCAAAGGATCTAGGGGCACTCCCTTTCCATACATTGCCCAAGTAGTCGATCCCGATTAATTTCCATTCCTTGAAGCCTGTTAGTCTTGTCACCTCCGTTAGCTGGGCTCCAAGCCAGAGCGGGGTCATACCTGTCAGGGTGACTGCCCACCCCAGAAATTTATTGGCCTCCCTCCAGCACTGAAGCACCACCCCGTGTGCGATGGTAGATCCCTGCATTGTTTTCGTGAGTACAGAAGAGGCTCGCAATTGCCTCCGGGCATGACATATCTATCCAACCTGTAAGCAGGTTCCGACCCTGCCGCATACACCCAGTCATTAACCACCTGCAGCTGGGAAGCCCAATAATACAGTTGGACGTCCGGGAGGGCCAGCTCCCCGTCATACACCCCTCTTGTGTGATTTTGCAACGCTATCCTCGGGTTTCCACCTTCCCAGAGCAGCATCCGCAGAGCCTGGGATATGCGCCTGAACACCCCACTGGGGACCGGGTATGGTGTGTTTTGTAGGATATATAGGAGTCACGGCAATGCCAGTATCTTAAAGAGCGCGGCGCGCCCCATCGGGGAGAGAGGCAAAGACCTCCAGTGGGTAACGTCCGATGCTAGTCGCGCCAGGTGGGGCTCAAGGTTTTTGGTGAAGAACTCCGCCCTGTCCCTGGTGATGTACACCCCCAGATATTTGAATCCATCAGTCGTTATTGAGGCAGGACACCTCATCGGAATCCGTGGGGGAGGGCCCGAGAGAGGGTAAATCAAATATTTGGCCCAATTAATCGTGTAGCCGGAGTAGCTACCAAACAGTTCGAAGAGATGGAGAGCCTGCGCCATTGAGTGGTAGGGTCTGGTCATATAAAGGACAATGTCATCTGCGAGAGGTCAGCATTTTCAACCCCGGAGGACCACTTCCAGTTTTGGGTAATGCCCTTTGGATTTAAAAATGCCCCTGCTATCTTCAAAAGGTTGGTTAACAGGGTCCTGACTGGTAAGGAGGCCTTTTGACGTTGCTATCTATAGTTTCAGCTGGGCACCTGCATCACCTCCAGGAGGTTATCCAGGTCCTGCAGCAGGCAGGCCTGATCATCAAGACCAGTAAGCGCCAGATTGGGCAGGGTTCCGTGGTGTATCCGGGACACCCTCGTAGGTGGGGGCAAGGTGCAGCCCCTTCAGGCCAAGATTGAAACCATCATGGCCTGGCAACCACCTTAAACCCAAACAGAAGTGAGAGCCTTCCTAGAAAGGTGTTAAGGGTTGAGGAACCATTGTTTCCCTCTTAACTGAGCTAACTTCCAAGAATCAGCCCAGATTGGTGATCTGGACAGAGGATTGTGAGAAAGCCTTTAATTCCCTCAATGAGGCCATGTGCACAGCACCTGTGCTTAGGGCCCCTGATTTCTCCAAGCAATTCACCATGAAAACGGGTGGTTCAGAGCATGGTGTAGGGGCAGTCTTAGCACAGCTAAATGAAGAGGGCCTCAACCAATCAGTATCCTTCATTAGTAGGAGGTTACTTTCACATGAACAGAGGTGGAGTGCCATTGAAAGAGACGCTTTTGCTGTGGTCTGGGCACTGAAGAAGTTGAGACCATACCTGTTTGGGACTCACTTCCTGGTTCAGACAGACCACTGGCCCCTCAGATGGCTCATGCAGATGTGGGGTGAGAATCCCAAAGTGTTGAGGCGGTCCAGCTACCTACAGAGAATGGACTTTATGATACAACACCGTCTGGGGTGAGATCACACCAATACTGATGGTCTCTCAAGGTTTTTCTGCCTTAGTGAAGAAAACACCTAGTAAAGAGGGGTTGGGTAGCTCTGCCCACTTTCAGCTGGCCAGGACATGCGTTAGATCAGATAGCCTTAGGGTGGTCTTCCCCTCAACGTTTTGGCTACCTCCTCCATTGTTCTGACCTCATTCTTGCTGGCTTGCCTCCTGATTGAAATCTCAGGGACATAAAAGACTTCCAACTCACTTGTATCTGCACCTGGACTCTGCCATCTATGAGTCTGACCTGCCAAGTGGTGCCACCTCAGTCCTGGACCTTTGGAAGTGAGGCCTGAGGTGCTTCTCTGGCCGATCTATGGATCTTCATAGGAACTGGCACATCTTTACCGTTGCAGGCATCAGAACCGGCGCATCTTTGCCTTTGCATGGATCGGAACCGCAGCATCTTCAGGGCTTTATGGAGCAGACCTGGCGCATAGTCCTCGGAACCAGCACATCGCCCTTGGAGTCGACACATTCTCTGCTACAAGAGCAGAACTGACACATTGCATTTAGGACCAGCATATTGCCCTCGGAACCGACTCATGACTGCATTTGCGTTGGGAAAACCGAAGCATCTCCCTCTGGTGCGGGTTCGAAACGACACATCACATCGGTTGAACGCCGCATCTTCCTTCACATCGACGCAAACCATGATCAAGGTACTTGTGTTTAGCGGGCCCATGTGGGTCCCTGTATCTGGCCCGTGCTCCGTTGCGGTCGGCCAAAAGTTTAGACTTTGCCCTGGTCTGGGCCGACCAGATTTCCCAAATAGGCGCTTATTGCTTCTAAGCACTATTTTACAGTTTATTCTTTAAAAAATCATATCTCAAGTTCAACTTACTGCAATTTTGTGGTTTTGGTCTTGTTTTATTTATTACATTAATCTCCATGTTTCTAACCTGATGTGGAATCTTTTGTGTGGTGTTTTCACTGTTTTACTGTTTGAAGTGTTGGACAAAGACTTTATACATTGCCTCTAAGTTAAGAGTGACTGCTCTGTGGCAAGCTACCAGAGAGTGAGCAAGTGTTAATTTTGTTTTTTCCCTGCACTTATCCCGACTAGGATTGTGGTTCCGACTTGGACAGGCTGCATAGCTCTGGCAACCAGAAACCCAATTTCTAACAGTAACCAGTACAGATACTGCAGTGTTGGCAACATTTTTCTTTTCCTAAGGCCTCCTAATATTCTCGCTGCAGCATTCTGAACTAGCTGATGCTTGTTAAGAATTGGTTCAGCTGTTCTTAGATAAGTACTGGTCCTGTAGTAAGATTGCACTGTACTTGATTACAGTGGGAGAAACATAAACATCCATAAAAGACAGAACATGGTGGAGTGTCCTAAGATGGTGGAGGTAGGACCTGGCTGTTGATGCAACCAGGGAATCCAAAGAGGGCTTGCACTGTCTCCTATAGATGTGGCCAGTAAATTGTCGCCCCAAAAGGAGTTGAGCTATCAGTAAGAAAAAGATTCTCTTTAGACCGATTGAGTGTTTGAACATTTTCAAACATCCATTTAACATCATTCACCATCTCACTGCTGCTGAACAGATGGTTAATTTTGCTGATTGCCTAACAATTGCATTGGGCCCTCCCTCAACTGACCAGGCTGAAAGTAAACATGTTATCTGCTTACATATAGAAGGTTATTCCCGGAGTTCGAAGAAGATAAGCTAAAGTTTGAATATAAGTAAGACGAGTATTGCCCACTGGGGCACTTCACAATTCAGCTCTAAGTGGTGGTGGACTGAGTGCTGCCCACCTGAATCCACTGAAGCACTTGGCCTATCATACAGCAGTTTTATGACCTCCTATGACTGGAGAAGGGTTGTTAAGATTATAGGCTCAATCCAGCTAATGGTCCCTCGTTTCAGGTCGGCTTGTTCTGGCAGCAGATTATTCAGTGTCTGTGGTCCTTGTCGCCTATGCTCTGCCTCCTGACCTGCACCACATTTCAAAATATGAGTAGTTTCACAAACGTCTGAAACCGTTTCTCCTTTGCTTAATCACTTTGCTAATTGTATTGTAGTACTCAGAGTGTCAATATGCCATTGGGTGAATGAGCACTCTATACATACATATATCCTTAACACATTACAGATCATCCAGTTCAGACAACACATGCATTCTGATGCTCCTCCTGCCTTAACTCCTGCATAAAGGGGATGAAGCAGGCCATTTTCCTCCACAAATATTTATATATTGCTCAGGACTATTTTCTTCTCTCAGGTCCAGCATCATTGAAACCTGTTTCCCAGGTAGGCGACTTATCCATTGCCATAGCTGTCACCAGTGTGAGGGGAGATGGCGGTAGAAGCTGTACCGCACTACTGTTGTGTAGTTGTAGTTACTTCAGGTCCTACCAAAATTGACCACATCTGTCAATCTAATCCCTATTTGACATTTGTCCTGAATGTGTGAAACTGAAGTTACTACCACTTCAAGATGGGTCTAGTCAGAGTTAAACAGGCAGAAACATGAAACAGATTGGTGAAGAGAGGGACAAAAATACCTCCATCTTCCATATCCCCCGAGACTTTGAACAAAGTACAGTCTTTTGCATTTTTGCCAAGTGTTTTCAAGATGTTGTCTGAGTTCAGTTCAGGCAAGAAGACTTCTTCCAAATCTACACAAAACAGGGGCCAATGTATTTGGAGTACCTGTGTTTTATGCAAACTGTACTTCATTGGCTAGATCTGGAAACCATACCATCTGAACATTGTAAACATTTTCAAGATTTCAATCTCCTTTTGAAATCAGGATGGGGAGTGGACGAACCACTGACCCAAACATGTTGCTATCATTCCATTAAGGGTGTACAAATCTCAAGCAGGGGTCATCAGAGTGCCTATCTAGCCAAAATATCCTGGTCTTAATACTGAAGTGATCTCCTGTGGAAGCCACTGTGCCAACTATTGAATGGTAACACCAAGCTGTTGTAGTGCTCTTCGAAACAAAAAAATGCAAAGAGGAAAAACCAATGGTAGAAAAAATCTGCAGAGTATCCAGAAGACAATAGCCTTACAAATCGGAAACAAGGAAAAAAAATAATCCAAAGTAAGTTGGTCAGAACCTAACTTAAACCTGTGATTGTTGTGAAACACTCAGGCGACAGACTGCTGGGTTTAAATAGTTAGCCCTGAACTGGAAGGGAAACTGTGGCTAGGAAAGGTGAAAAATGCCATCTTGAACTGGGCAGATAAAATCCAATAAGAGCTAAACTGTGGCCATGATGGTTTGCGAATCATAAGACCAAACCAACATAGAACAAAGACGCCACCAGGTTGCCTGAACCAGCACTCTGAGCCCCACACCCACAAAAGAAACACCAGAGCCAGAAGCAACCAATGCGGGCATGGATGGAGAGCTCCTTTGGCGCGCTCAAACTTAGCCACCCAGTAAAGAGCTCCGCGGAGCGTACTTGTGACTTCAGATAATGCTAACATTACAACTCATCTCTGAGGTTCAAAGTTTGTTATGATGGAGGTAAATAATGTTTCTTATCAGCCTGGGGGCATGTACTGCAGAAGCTGATTCCCGGGACAGTTTGCTAATGGACAACCCTTCCAATGGATTAAGAACTGACGCTTACCAGGGAAATAAATCAAATCACAAATATCAGAAACCTCATATTCTAGAAATCCTTGTACAATGATGGGAGATTGGGGGAGGGGCAGTACGGGAAAAAGGATTAGGAACAAAGGGTTTCACACAGGTAGTGGGCAACTGTAAGTGAACAGCAACTGGATTGACAATGTTAGTAATTCTAAATGTGCCAAAAAACATGGCCCACATTTGAGATGTCTCCCCTTAAAAGGGCCAAGTTTGAGATGTCTTCCCTTAAGGGGTAAAACACAAAGAAATGATATCCACACCTTATCCCCAACAAAAAGATTTGGCTCAAAGTCTGTGTTGGTCAGCCTACTTCTGCATCTTATCTGTGGACCCATCAAAGCCTATTGAACCCTTTTCTGACGATTCAGCAAATGTTGCAAACATCTGAGGTTTCAGGTACTTCTAAATCAATGGGAACAATGTCCGGATGAAGTAATTGAGCACACATAATGTAGGGCTCAAGTTCCACTATGCACACTATTGTTAAAAGCAAACTTTTCAAAAGGCAATAAAGATGCCCAGTTGTTATAGGTAGCCTTATAGAAGCATTGTAAAAATTGCTCTAAGGTCTGTTCAGTTAATCCATGAGGCTGAGCATGAAATCTTGATGATAAGGCGAGAGATATGCCTAGGGCTGAACAGACTGCTTTACAAAACATTTAAATGTATTGCGGGCCTCTACTAAAAATAGTAGTTGATGGTAACCCATGCAATCAAAAAATATTTTTGATGAAACATCGGGACCTAACTTGAGCAGATATTATTTTCTTGAAAGCAGAAGCATCCACCATCTTAGAAAAATTATCCACTTGGAAAATAATGGTAGTTTTTCCTTCCACAATGAAATTAGTCAAAATGGTATGCCATGGCTTGGATGCTACTGGTAATGGGTGAGGCCTTGGTAGGGTCTTGAATAAGAGGTCTTAAATAGTGCACAGATAATACAGGAAGAAAAAAAAAACATGCACAGCCTTAGTCACTGTTGGCCACCAAAACGACTGCAGAATGAGATCCAGCTTCTTTTTTTTACCTCTATGACATCACAATGAGAGTCTTGACAAAGATTTAGTACTGTCTTTTGTAATTCCAATGAAGGGACTCAGAAAGCTTTTTTTGAAAAAATATATTTGATCCAGTTTCTTGATTTTAAATCTTGGACACATTTCTTGTAATTCTTTCTGCGTCATGGTATTATTTGCCTTTTTTACTTGACCCATGTTAGAACCCCTTTCAAAGGGCCACGGGCAGACAGGGGCTACTGGGCCCAACCTTGGGGGTTGAGGCCTTTTACTCTGATGTCCAAGGCCAAACCTACTTTGAATCCTGAGCAACTGAGCCAAGTACCTCTTCTGCACGTGACTCTCCAGGTTAGCGTGGAACAAGCAGTCCAAGGCTCCCTTGTTGGGTGGGAGGGGAGGGGCGGGTACAGATTAGTGAAACAGGCTCCCAACTCAAAATGCATGAAGCATCAATGAATAATTGTCCAGCCAAATACTCACTTTTATAAAATAAGAGAAGGATTTTATTTCTACTGCATTCCACACAAAGGAAAAATACCACATCCACAAACAGTTACACAGTCCTCCTTGAAGTTGGGGCTCTAGTGTTTCAATAGTGATTCCCTGTCCCACTCCCTCCTCACAGTACCAATAGTAGTTAGTCCCTATTCACTATTGGTAACATCCAGGGTATGCCCTACTAGCAGTCCGAGTCTCAAGAGTCCACTGCGACTGTAATTAAAAATCAATGGTGTTTCAGCACACATGCAATTGATTTAGTAGCAAGTTTCCTCCAGGGCTGTCTAGCAAGTCTTACCTGCACTGGCAGGAAGGAAGCATCCGAGTCCTGGTGTGCACCCGAACTGAGGGCACTCACAGTTCAAGGCAGGTAAGTTGGCCACACACAGACTCATCAGGTGTATGCCGTGGGTACAGGCTTTCTCCCTTGCGGTCGATCTCCTTCAGTGATTGGAGGTTTCCAGCTCCTTCTCCTGCGGGGTTAGTGTTCACACTCTCCCAATGGGGGGTTGGTTATGACAATACTACTGCTCCCTCAGTGTCCTAACTCATCGAAAGGAGTTGAACCCGTCGTAGACCTTGTTTCCTCCGGCGACCTATGAGTCACTACCACTCGCTGTCCACGGACTCCAGCCCGGTCAACACGGCAAAATTATTCCTGGCATATGGGGTTGCTGCACCACTGCAGAACAAGGCTCCAGCATTTAGCACGTGGCAGTCTTTCACCAAAGTAGCTCCTCTTTGCATACGGGGTCACCGCAAACACGCAAGGCTTTAGCCCTTACCGCACTCCAGTCTTTACCATGGCTATCTTTACGGGGGCTTTCTCCTGGCAATTCAGCTCCAAGTGCTGGTGGACTGAGTGCTTCCCACCAGAAACCATCATCATCATCAGAGATCATCAACTCTGTCCTGTACACGGGCAATGACTTGATCTTGCAATAGCCTAATCCTGAGCCAGAGAGTCCACTCGACAGGGCTCCCTCTAGACCTTGCTCCCTCCAATGCTCTCCTCTCCCTCACAAGGCACACTGGACTGAGCAAGCAGGTGGACACTGTTCTCCAGGGCAGGTGATCTTTGATTCCATGCATGATGTCCACTCACCCAGCAGGGAGGCGAGCAGGCCAGGGCGACCAGTCCTGGTCACAGGAAAAAGTCTTGCAGAGTGTCTCCTTACATAGCCCGTCTTTGGCAGATGACACCCAATATGATTGAGGTTCTGAGTCTTTTAAAATTTATATTGTGGTTCTGCTTCTTTTGAAGTGACTACTCCTCTGCTCTCTGTCCCAGCAGGAGTGTCACCAAATCTGATAGTCTCACAACACAGGCCATGGGAGTGGCTGGAGCTCGCACCTGGATGTCAGCCACAGTGATGTGTGCATAAAAAGGTTAGGACGTGTATGCCCAGACGTGCGTCCCGTGCTCTCCATGCCACTGGAGTCAAGCTATCCTGGCTGATGAGGGCTGAAAGCATCCTAGGATGCTTGTTTCCAGTCCAGGGAGGATCTGGCCTGGCAGTTCGGACTGGACTGTTCCCATTGGGCGCAGGAACAAGACTGATTTGCATATGGCTGGGTCCAAACTGGAATGGCATGGTGAGCAAAAAACCGATGGATTTAGGCCCAGATCTCTGTACTGGGTTGAATGTATGACATTGTTCTGCATTCTGTCCATCAACTGTTGTTTTTGCATTGGTCACCCTGAGTGGGACGGGTGTGCTCAGACGTGAGTCCCATGCTCTCCATGCCACTGGAATCAAGCTATCCTGGCTGAAGAAACCGATCCTAGGATGCTTGTTTCCAGTCCAGGGAGGACCTGGCTTGGCAATTCGGGCCGGGCTGTTCCCATGAGGCACAGGGTCAAGACTGATTTGCATATGGCTAGGTTCAAACTGGAATGGCATGGTGAGCAAAGAAACAATGGATTTAGGCCCAGATCTCTGTACTGGGGTGAATGTATGACATTGTTCTGCATTCTGTCCATCAATTGTTCTTTTTGCATAAAAAGGTTAGCCCACACCTCCTAGCCCTACTCTTAATGATTCTCTTATCAGCCCCATCTCCTTCCTGAAATGTGCTCAGGCCCCTTCATTGTGACCTCTCACTGAATCAAAAATACCCATTGAAGTGTACAGTGGAAGCCTACTTCTCCCCTTCCCTGTGTGTGTCCCACCTAGTTTACAGGAATTCTGCAATCTACAAATTTGTCTGGGGATCTATCTACCTCCATTTTTTTCATGTTTTACCATGTAGGCCTGTGTCTTTTATGTACTGTACGACCCACAGGCACATATGCATCCAGCATATGCATTTAACATGCATGCACTGCCCAGCACTGTATCCTTTATGTACTGTACCTCTCACAGGCACACATACATCTAGCTTGTGCATTTAAAATGCACACACAGAATCCCTAATTTATTGCACCACTCACAGGTACACCTGCATCTAACTTGCACACACTGTATCCTTCATGTATTGTACCACTCACAGGTGCACATACAACAGCCACATGCACTTATCCAGCACACACTGCACATCACTAAATCATTCAGATACCACGCCACTCATAGGCACAGGCACCTCCAGCACATGCATACACCATGCATGCACTACTTAGGACTACAATACCCTGTACGGCACCATTCCCAGGAACCCATACACACAGTGGGGATACACCACTTCTACCCTGCGCAGTACATCACACCAACCTGATGGAGGCCGAGGCTGAGTTAAGCACACAGCAGCAGAACTTCAAAAAGTGCTTGCGCGTCTAGACCTCATTCCAGTGACATCGGTTTAAAAGGGACTGTTCACTCCTACTGATCACTACACAGTTTGCTGCCACTGCTGCGCTTGTGCTGCTTTACTCTTGGTGAAGGCAGTAGCCTTCCGCCACTTTGAGGGTAGAGCTTTGGGAGCCCCTTGCGGTCAAAAACCACAATCCTTGAGGCAGGCCTTACGTCATGACGGACATGCATAATCCGTGTTTGCCTGTGACAACAAAAATCCCCATTATGGATCCAGACTTCAGTACAGTTGGGCGCTCAGGGCAGGGGTGCATACCCATTTCCATGCAGAGGACTTTTCTTTTTCAACAACCCAAAAAAGAAACTTGAAAGATGATACTTTCTGAGGCTGCTATCTGTTGAGGAGTCACTGCATGACAGGGCATCTGGTGAAACTTTGCCAAACCCTGGAATATAGGTGAAGAAAAATTGGTACTGCAAAAAAAGTAAGCCTATCGGACCTGACAACTATTCCTGCACTAGAAATTCTGTATCACCTGTAAATTCGGATGATCATTACTTAGCTCAAGAAGCATATTTGAAATGGCCTAATAGAGTCTGAAATGCTAACCTTCTATATATGATGGGTATGTTTGCCTTCCATGAGACTAAACAGTGTATAAGAGGCCATCAACCTAAATGCATAGACAAATGCAATACCATGTACTGTACAACTGTGAAGTGGCAAATCGCCTGTTGAGGATTACTGTTGAACAGAAAAGTGACCACTATAACTTAGTCTTAAATACGTCAATGATAGAAAACCAGCAGCTGTCTGCCGGCCTTTGTTGGGTGGTTTGGCAAAGGTCTTTTCTTTCTCTCTCACCTTTTGATTGATTTGATGATTTTGTGTCAGTTTTATATACTTTATGAATGGAATTTTTTTATTGTAATGTTTTTTATTAACCCAACAATATATGCACCAATGCCTAAACAAGAGTCCAAAATGCCATCTTATATTCATCCCCAGCCATAAGTTGTATGTTCCTTGACAGGCAAGTTTGTTGAAGAGTATTGAACCTCTTACTGACTATAATATATATTTAATTAGATAATGTTCCTTGACCGTAACCTTGTTCAACTCCCTAAAATCAATGCAAGGTCTCACTTCTTTTGACTTTTTGGGAACAAACAAATAAGAAGCTGTGACTCTGGATGTTGATGGTCCTATTAATCCCTACTCCATATCTTCCTCAAGGTATTTTTTAAGAACTTCCTTCCATAGGGAACTTCAGCTCCAGAAGTTAGATCGATGTGGAGGTGAAGACATTTTCTGAATCTTATCAAAAATGTCTTTATTGTTGAAATAATGCCCCAGAACAGAAGAAAGGGTTGACACCACCCCTTCAGATTCTTCTGACCGACTGACCTTTCTGTGAACTGTGACTTTATTGCCTTTAAGGCAGTTTTGTACACAATATTTGGAACCGAGTGTCAGAATCCTTGTGGACCAATTAATAAATCAATTTGTAGACTCAACCAAGGAACGCCTGATATCAATGGGTGGCCAAGAGTTGCAATCAAATCAAATGACAATCCCTTCTTATGATTAAACATTGATACTTAAATGGAACCACATATCGTGTTTCTAGCCCAGAAACTAAGAGTGTGCTATCAACAGTATGAATAAAATCCACCCTATCCTTAACTTGACTGGGAAACTAATGTTTTGAAGCCCAGTTTGTATCCATAAACAGATCTGTGGCTCCAGAATCTAACAAGGCCAGCACTAATCTTGAATTGCCATTGGAAGCAGGTAGAGCAGAAAACTCTTGGTGCTACTGGAAGGCTTTGCTGTATTTCAATATGAGGAAGTAATACTCTACCCAGTGGGTTTATTTCTTGCCCAAGGGCTTTAGTGGGGGAACAAGACATTGGTGAATCATATGGGCACTCTCACCGCAATACAGGCAAAGACCCTTAGCTTTCTTTCTTTATCTCTCCTTGTCCATCACATCAAGTTACTCCAATCTGCATGGGTTCTTCAGTTGAAAGACTAGGCCCATGAGTCTCAATTCTACGGGAAGAGGCTAGACCTAATCCCACAGGAAGCAGTGGAACTAGTGCCCCTATTTTTTTCTTCCTTCTGCCATTGAAATGATGTTCAATATTGAAGGCTGCCTCAACTGCTTCATTCAAGGATGTAGAACAAGATATATATATATATATATATTTTTTTCACAGCACGACCCACTTCAGGAGTCATGGGCGCTCTATGGCGGTGCGTTCGAGGTACGGCAGGGTCAAGCCGTTATCCATTCGCCTTTGTTTACCCCGCAGGGGCTTCCTCGCGCGCTCACGGAAAGGAAAACAGCTTTGCCAGTAATCGTGTATTTCAATTCCTTTAATTTCAGCATGCCAGTTACAAAAAAAACTCTACGCGTTTCAGTCTCTACGGAGACCTTGTTCACGAGACTAGCAGTGACTCAAAGGTTTTCGGTGTGTTTTAAACTCACATCTAACAAATTATAATGACATCACTTCCTAAAACGGTGCCGCTGAGCATTCTGGTAACTGTAGTACTTAACACAAATTCCTATTCACATAACGATAACTTTGTAATATAAATCAAGATTGATAAGCAATTGAGTTATATCAGTGCATTTGACCATATTTTTGGTACACTATGTGAAATAATTTAACATCAAACTCCGTGATTGTCAAAGTTACAGTTAACCATTTCAATGTCTGTGGCATGTATTTAAATATTGACATGGCAATTACTCTACCATTTCTATGGTTCTATATACATCTGGGCCATCATTGAGCAAGATAATTCTTCCTGAACAATTAATATCAACGTTCACCAAGGAGTTATTGTTTATACTGGGAAAATCACGAACATTCGTTTTATCTAATCCTCCAGTGGGCCGATATTCTGGTTAGTAGGAGGTGAAACTCTTATGATACTAGGATGTTAGTTATATCTTGCACAGTTAATGAGTTCAGACATAAATGAAGCCCTCCAGTGGGCTTTGTTCTAAATGCACTCCCTATGTTGTTAAGATAGTTTGCTCAATATTGTGATACTTAGAACACACCGAAAACCTTTGAGTCACTGCTAGTCTCGTGAACAAGGTCTCCGTAGAGACTGAAACGCGTAGAGTTTTTTTTTGTAACTGGCATGCTGAAATTAAAGGAATTGAAATACACGATTACTGGCAAAGCTGTTTTCCTTTCCGTGAGTGCGCGAGGAAGCCCCTGCGGGGTAAACGAAGGCGAATATATATATATATATACATATATATATATTCACTTAAAAAACCATAGGTTTCACACATGTTATAGTTAGCTGGACATTTCACTCGTAAAAAAACATTGAAATTCCCACGTTATAGTTAGTTCAGATAACTATAACTTGCGCGACCGCAATCCACTGCTGATGACGTCACATATTACATCACTCATGACATGGTCAGTGGCATCACTCATGACATCACTGATGACATCATCCTTGTGATAGAGTGGCGGTCGCGCGAGTTATAGTTATCTGAACTAACTATAACGTGGGTTTTTTACGAGTGAAATGTCCAGCTAACTATAACATGTGTGAAACCTATGGTTTTTTAAGTGAATTTGCAAGGTTTTTTAAATGCTAATTCCTAACTATAACGTTGGTGAAACCTATGGTTTTTTAAGTGAATTTGTAAGGTTTTTTAAATGCTAAGTTATGTATGTTTTATTATATTTTTTATATATTTATTTTACAATAAGCTACCTATGTATATAGTTATAGATTGACTGTATCCTGTAATATGGAATGGCTTGTTTAAAATGTTTTTTTTTTTTAAGGTTTTTCACCGTGCGCGCACGTGCGCACCCCGCGATTTTTTGAAAAAAAAAAAAATAATTTTATCTTTAACTTTAAGGGTAGGAACTGAGCGGAGCGCCCCATTAGTTTTGAAAATTTCGCGAGGATTCGTCAACCGGCGCCAAAGTTATTCAAAATAGAATTTTCAGATTTCCTATGGAAACACGGTCCTAACTATAACTATCTACTGGCGATCGCCAGTAGATAATATATATATATATTCACTGAAAAAAACATAGGTTTCAGGCACGTTATAGTTAGGAATTAGCATTTAAAAAACCTTAGAAATTCACTGAAGAAACCATAGGTTTCAGGTGCGTTATAGTTAGCTGGACTTTTCACTCGTACAAAACCATTGAAAATCCCCCGTTATAGTTAGTTCAGCTAACTATAACTCGCGCGCCCGCAATGCACTGCTGATGATGTCACATATTACATCACTCATGACATGGTCAGTGACATCACTCATGACATCACTGATGACATCTCAAATGACATCACTGATGACATCACTGATGATATCACCCTTGTGATAGAGTGGCAGACCTCCTCTCCCCCTAATATTACCTTTGATACACACATTCAAAAATAGAAACTAAAATTTTCAAAACAATGGACATACCAATACCAGTTACAACAACCTATTCAGTAATTCTAAGATCCACATACACATCCACTCATTCACCAACAGTCCTATACAGTCACTCATACATGTACTCACTCATCATATGTACTCATACACTTATACATCCTGTTACACAACGCCACTCATCCATAGAGTTACTCACACACATAGTCACTCATGCTAATAAAGAATCAAACATCCATTTACTTGCATATACAGTTATACATACACCACCACACTTACTTCTACAGAAACTTACACATACTTAGTCTTTTAAACAATCACTTATAGAAACACATTCTTATTCATACAGGAACTCTTCCAATCTCTCACTCTCACATATACTCACTTATATACACTAATAGTCACATATACTAGTTTAAAACATATGTAGTTACTCATAAAGACTGTATTGAGACAGTCATTCACTCACTAACACACCCATGCACACACTCATCCACCCATACAGTCCTGCACACATGCTGTCTTCAACACATACAAACAGTGAGTCACTCATTCATGCACCTATGCACTACATAATACCCCCACCGAACCACACAGATACTCATACTGATACTCAAAAAATCAACTAATAACCTATATAGACATTCATGTAGCTACTCACCAACCTATGCAGCCACTTATATACAAAGTGAGAGACCGATACAGATATTTACATATTTAAACATTACTCACTAACCCATGTATTCACTAAGATACACTTAATCAGTCAGTTATACAATCAATTTTTCAAAAACAAATCATCCATTTAGACACTTATGTACCCATTTATTCTTCCATCGACCTTGAGATATACATATATAAAACATATGTAATTTTCAAAAAAATACACATTCACTGGATGATGTCATCAGTGATGTCATTTGAGATGTCATCAGTGATGTCATGAGTGATGTCACTGACCATGTCATGAGTGATGTAATATGTGACGTCATCAGCAGTGCATTGCGGGCCCGCGAGTTATAGTTAGCTGAACTAACTATAACGGGGGATTTTCAATGGTTTTTGTATGAGTGAAAAGTCCAGCTAACTATAACGCCCCTGAAACCTATGTTTTTTCAGTGAATTTCAAAGGTTTTTTAAATGCTAATTTCTAACTATGCCTACAGAGATAGCACATGTGAAGAAAGAAGAAAAAACGCACAGAAAGAAAAAAAAGAAATGCAGAAAGAAGCAACAGAAGTCCTCAAAGATGAAGAAAAGTGCAGGAAGAAGGATAACGTGCAGAAAGAACAAACAGAAGAGCAGAAAGAAGTCTTGTTGCAAGATCATCCTGTACCCTCAACTTTTTCAGACGGATACTGGTGGTAACTGAGTCTGACTAACCAGTCCTAGAGCCAGTGCTATGTTAAAAGACACTACATACACTAGGGAACACTATGCGTTGGGGTCCCCCTGTGATTAGCAGGACCTCCTCTCTAAGCCCCTAGTATATAATAGGGCAGGAGATTAAAACTACCTCTTATAACGCGCCACAGGGCGTGTTTGCACACGTCACCTCAGGCCCCGTCCCCTCCCTTCCCCATTGTGTAAACACGCCCTGTGGCCATTTTAAGTTGGGAGATTAAGTCCCCTTGAATCCTGAGGGTCCCTAGGGTCCAACTAGAGCACTAGGTACCTCCAGTAAGCGCCACAGAGCTGCGTTGCAGAGAGATGTAAAAAGGGGCACGGCCTAGATCACCTCTCTGCAACGCAGCGCAGTGGCGCTTACTGGAAGCCCTTGGTGGGCTAGTTGGCCCCCAGGGTCCCTCAGGATTGAAGGGGAATTATTTCCCCAACTTAAAACGCGCCACAGGGCGTGTTTGCACACGTTAACTCAGGCCCCGTCCCCTCCCTTCACCACTGTGTAAACACGCCCTGTGGCCGTTTTTAGTTGGGAGATTAAGTTCATTTGAATCCTGAGGGTCCCTAGGGTCCAACTAGCCCACTAGGTACCTCCAGTAAACGCCACAGAGCTGCGTTGCAGAGAGGTGTAAAAAGTGGCAGGGCCAGGACCACCTCTCTGCAACGCAGCTCAGTGGCGCTTACTGGAAGCACCTGGTGGGCTAGTTAGCCCCCAGGGGCCCTCAGGATTGAAGGGGAATTATTTCCCCAACTTAAAACACGCCATAGGGCATGTTTGCACACGTCACCTCAGGCCCCGTCCCCTCCCTTCCAAAACTGTGTAAACACACCCTGTGGCCATTTTAAGTTGGGAGATTAAGTCCCCTTGAATCCGGAGGGCCCCTAGGGGCAAAATAGCCCACTAGGTACGTCCAGTAAGCGCCATTGCAGAGAGGTGTAAAAAGGGGCACGGCCTGCACCACCTCTCTGCAACGCAGAGCAGTGGCGCTTACTGGCAGCACCTGGTGGGCTAGTTGGCCCCCAGGGTCTCTCAGGATTGAAAGGGAATTATTTCCCCAACTTAAGACGCGCCACAGGGCGTGTTTGCACACGTCACCTCAGGCCCCGTCCCCTCCCTTCACCACTGTGTAAACGCGCCCTGTGGCCGTTCTATGTTGAGAAATTAAGTCCCCTTGAATCCTAAGGGTCCCTAGGGTCAAATTAGCCCACTAGATACCTCCAGTAAGCGCCAGAGAGCTGCGTTGCATAGAGGTGTAAAAAGGGGCGTGGCCTCAGAACACCTGTCTGCAACACAGCTCCCTGGCGCATACTGGAGATACCTGTTGGGCTAGTTGGCCCTCAGGGACCCTCAGTATTGAAGGGAAATTAATTCCCCAACTTACAACTGGCCAGGGGGCGCGTTTGCAGAGTGCTGCAAGGAGGGGGCGTGGCCTCTGGCGCAATGCCGGTCTTTTATTTATTAAAGTTTTTTTAAGAAGGAGGGCTGTGTGGCCCCCCTTCTTTTTCAAATTTATTGGCCCTGGGGACCCATCCCCCAGGGCCTGCATCCTAATTTTTTTTGTTGAAAAAAATACATTTGGAAGAGGGCCGCGTGGCCGCCCTCCCAAGGCCTTAATCGGCCCCGGGGACCCCAACCTCCGGGTCATGGCCTTTTTTTTTTTTTAATTCTTTAGGAGGGGGGCTGTGTTGTCCCCCTCCTCTGGCCACTTATGGCCCCGGGGACCCCATCCCCCAGGGCCGGCCTTTGTTTTTTATTATTTAAAAAAATATATATATTTATTGAAACACAGAGGACATGCTGGACAAACCATATGTACCTATCACCATGACGATTTGCGTGATATTCATTAAAAGGCGACTATGCATACAATGAATCCACGTGGAATGTATGTACACCGATAGTGAAGCTCTGACGTGTCTGACGCCCTACCGTGCCCAATCCCGGCGCCCCCGCCGGTGGGTACTCTCCAAGTAGACACCCTTGTCGTTTATTTATGCAAACATGGGTAGCTATTGACGGGTACATTTAATACACACGCACACCAAGCCATTCAAAGGGGATTCGACAAAAATTAGACCAAACTATGCAAGAAACCCCCCTCATGGTTAATAAAACACACATCCACCGTGTAATACTTTTTATTTTACTCTCTGGAAAGGAGACAAACCTCACTTGAGAGTCACAGCGTGCTCCTGGCTGAGCCCAATGCTGTGTGATACCCACCAGTGCCCGCCGAGTGCCACACACCTCTGTGTTGTATTCCACCAGATAGTGCATATGCTATGACACTCTCTAGCCCATGTGCACTGTAACACCACCCCGTGAATATGTCATGCCACACTTGCCTTCGCACGGGTTATTTTGCCCCATCTAACGTGCCTTCCTCGATGCCTATGTTATAACGCACAGCGCTATGCCATACATATTACAATCTGGCATCCATATCTTTGTCACAGTGCATATGCAACGTTACACTCCCCAGCACATATTTTATATTACAACTTTAGAGACTAGTTAGGTTACACAACACTGCCCTGTGCATATTACACTCCAAGGCGCATATCGCATAGCACGAGCTAGTGCCTGTGCTATCTCGCGCTCTCCAATGAATCTGTCATTGCGCACAATGTATTGCATATTATATTTCACGCCCGGTTCATCTTATATCACACTTTTTGGTGCATAGTTTTTACCATATACTATATCTATCCTGCTCTCAGGACTATGTTCTATATAACACTGCGTCCATCTACCCTTTTCACGGGCATTACATTTTGTGATGGGGGTGGAGGGTCAGGGGGTGTTTCTGCCAAGTGAGCCCGGAGTCGCAGTCACAAACGTCCTCTTCTTCCTGAATAAAAGTGAGATTATGCTGCATACTTGTTCATATTTTAAGTAGTTCGCACAGACACACATTTTAAAAACAATAAAGTTCCTAATGCCCACCTTCTCTGAACAGTTAGCTTGCTGCCCTATCCTCCTCCTCCCTATCCTCTGTTGTCTGAATCCATGGACTAGCCTCCTCCCTCCTGCCATGCATGGTCTGATGTGCTGCCACTGCCCTCCATTTAGCATGATGTACCAGTCCACTCCTCCTGCCCTCCATTGACCAATTCTATGGCCCATCATTGACCTCCTGCTTAGCCTCTGTGCTTAGCTTGCTGCCCCTATTCTCCTTCCCCCTGCCCTCCGATGTCTTTGTGCATGCCCCTGCTCCATCCTTTTTGCCCACCATGTTCCATGGACCTGCCACTCCTATCTACTCTGAGTGTTCTGTTGAGCTGCCACACCCCTCCCACCTGCCTAGCATTTTCAGATGACTGTAACCTGTCCCTGCCACCTCCACCCTGCCTGTCCACATGCCATGCCCCTATCCCCTTCCTCCTGTCCTCCATGGTCCATTTTACTGCCACACCCTTCTGCCCTCCCTGGTCTGTTGCGCTGCAACTGCTCCTCCTGCCTGCCCCACGCGGTCTGTTGTGAGGCCCCTTCCCCTGAACTCTCTTGTCTGTGCCCAGGTCCTGACCCTCCCTTCTATCCTCCATGGTCATTTGTGCATGCCCCTGCACCCTCCTTCTTGCCCATCATAGCCATTGTGCTGCCACTAACCCTCCCGCTTGCCATGCATGATCTTCTGTGCTGCCATGGCCCCTCCCACCTTCCTTGTGTGGTCAGCTAGCTGCCCCTGACCCCCTGCCACCTTCCCTCCATGGTCTGTGTGTATGCCATCACAGTCTCACTGTTGCTCTCCATGGTGTGTCTTGTTTCTAGTGCTCATCCTGCCTGACCTCCATTGTCATCTTGCTGCTCCTGCCCTGCCCCCTTGCCCCCAGCCCTCTGTTTCCATGTGCAGACCCCTATTCCCTCCCTCCTGGCTTGTCTGTTCCATTGTAATGCCCCTGATCCGTCCCTCCTGCCCTTTATGGTCCGTTATGCTGCAGCTTTCTCTCCTGTCTGTCCATTATGGTCAGCTAGCTACCATTGCCTCTTTCCCCTCTGTTGTCCATGTGCATGGTCCTCTCCCCTCCCTATTGCTTTCTATGGATTGTTGTGCTGCACTCTCGTCCCGCATGCCCTGTGTGGTGTATTGTGCTGCTGCAAGCCCTGATGCCTGCCCTGTAGGGTCAGTTTGATGCACCTCTCCATGTCCCTCCTGTCCTCTGTTATCCGAGTCCATGTCCCTACCCCAATTCCTCCTGCCTACCATGATCCAATGTACCATACTTGCGAACATTTTGAACTTGGTAAGAGGGAGATTTTGAAAAAAAACTGGGGTATTGATTTTCCCCTTTGAGTTACATTGAAAAAGAGGAGATTGTAGACAGGAGACAGATCAAATAAAGCCCATTTGAGCTTAAAAATATTGGACGTTTCCTGGCTGAAACGGCTCTGTTGGCATGTATGGTTGTAGTACCGCTGCCTCTTTCTTCTCAACACAATGGTCTATTATATTGCCACAGCCTCTCTTGCCAGTCCTGTATTGTTGGTTTGTTGCCCCTGCTCCCCTTTCCACTGCCCTCCATAGTCTGTTGTGCTGCCACTGCCCTTCCTGCCTGCCCAGTGTGGTCATATTGTTGCCTCTGCACTCTCCTACCTGCCTTCAATTTTCAGAGTCTGTGCTCCTGGCCTCTCCCTCTCAACAGTATCCTAAGGAACAACTAGATTGCTAACATTCTATATTTATTAGAAAAGTGTGGAACGCCTGACGTCATCTTGATGTAATCAAAACTGTAATACCTAGAGCATTTCCTTTAGAAATTACATATATGAGAGGGTCTTATTTGCATCAAAATTATGGTTAGTGCTCTAAAAAACTAAAATGAGGACATATTTTCTGAGTTTTCAAATAGCGACAAAGAACTTTTAAATTATTTGTAATCTTTATGTTTTTTTATCCAGTTGACCACTTGATTAGATGTTGCACTTAGGGGAGAGGATGTGGTGTTACTTCCAGAGATGCAGACTTTGCAACTGGGGAACCAGGTTGGAGCTTCTGCTTCAGCTCAACATTCTGTGATTCTGGTCAAATCGCTTAATCTCCCCATGTCTACAGCCAAAATGAATTTGATCATATGTGATGTAACCAATGCTCATGTAAAGCACTCCAATACCTGACAAGTTTGCACTATATAAAACTGCAAATACACAAAAAATATGTGTTTTGCACACTTCTGTCATTGGGCTACATGTGGGCTACATCTGGGTGATATTTGTGCTGCATTTGGGCTCTTTTGTCTCTGGTGGCCATCTTGGGGGATTTCTTTGTTAAGTTTCCTAATTTCCTCATTTACTGCAGTCTCCTCAGTAGGAAAGGCTTTCAGTTTTTTACTTTGATTCCATCAAGAAGGTATTCAGATATGTCACACATTTGCCATAAATTCTGAATGTTAGCACTCTAGTTGCTCATTAGATCACTGTAGTAAAGCTACTGCTCACCAGGGAAGTCTGCTGCTGGTATTCAAAGTGCATGTTTCAGTCTGCATGTCAGAATTTTTTTATGAAATAGAAGCGGATTTGAGGAGTCAAAATGTGCCCTAATTTTTCTTTCTGCAGCACTAAACATAATTTCTATGGCAAAATGAACCCCCTCATTTTGTTCCTTTTTAAATTAAATGTTTTAAGAGTTACCACTTTATTCCAATCAAGATGGCTTCAGGTGTGCAATACGCTTGTCATAAGTAGGACTGTTAGCGCTCTAGTTGTTCTTTAGAACACTCTGGGAAGCTGCAGTAGAACACAAAGGAATCAACTGACAGTCTCTGCCCTTGTTGAATGTACATGTTTTACTGAGAATATCAGACTTCATTCTCACATGACTGAGAAAGATAATGTGAATTTACAGAAAATATGCTCTCAGTTTAGCTTATAGATCACCTTCCAAACCTCTGCGGGAAAAGCATGAGAAAATAGTTTTCTCTCAAACATGATTTATGATATCACAGCAGAAGGCTTATATATATATCAGCTCTTCTTCGATCGCTTCTTTTAGCCCTCAATGGAAGACTGTCAACAAGTCCCATTTCGTTGTTTCAACTGATAACTTATGTGACCTGTTTCAAGAGTTTAATACATTTTGAGACCCTTGCTATACCTCATAAAGGCCCTCTTCTGCAGAACGTTCTATATCAGTTCATTAGAACTTACTTCATAAAGACCCTAAGAAATTGGAAAAATTGGCAAAACTTGGGTATCAGGAGTCACCAGTGGGGTAGCCAAACCCAGGGCAGATTCAGACAGAGAACTGATTAGATACCACATCTTAGTCTTATTCTGAGAAAATGAGTGGGACAAAAAGCAAAATAAACTGTTACAGTTTCCAGGAATTCTGTTAATTTGTTTGGATCTCTAGCAAAATGCATGGCTCTGGCAGGATCTTGCGGAGGAAACTCTAGCGGCAAACAGTTGACACAGAATTGCATTTTAATTGTGTAATGACTCCAACTCCGCCTCTTCCTGTTGAATGATACCTTGTAAGGCTTGAGTGGGACCTGTCTGGTTCAGGCGAAGTTGGCATCATCACAATCTGTCAATTGCTGGTCATGTATAGTTCTTCTCTGGCCCAAATGGCCAACTGCTATGGATGCCACCATGCCAACCAGAGATTGTTAGCATCAAACTGACGTAGCTCCATTCAAAGAAAAAACACCTAGGAGGAAAAAACTAGCGGCAGAAAAAACCTCCAGAGTAAGCATTGATAATAATGTGCCAACGTAGAAACAGGGAAGAAACAACCAGGGGAAAATTGTCAGAACCTAACCTTAACCTGAGAGTGATGTACCCACCCAGTATACAGACTGCTGGGTTTAAATAGTTAGCACTGACCTCGTAGGGAAACTGTGGCCAGGAAAGGTGAAGACTGCTATCTTGAATTGGACAGAAAACATCCAGTAACAAAGCACTAGCAAGACTTGATGATGTTCATTCCTCGGTGCCACCAGCATGGCAGAACGAATTCTCTGAGCCCTGGCACCCACAAGGGAATCACTAGAGCCAGGAGCCACTTATGGCGGCGTGGAGAGATCGAGGCTATGGTACTGTCAAACTGGCTACCCAGTAAGGAGCTCCTGGGAGTGCGCCTGCGCCTGCAGAGAATTCAAACTGCATGCCTTTCAAAAACTCAAGGACCGACTTGAGGATGGTTTGAAGTGGCAAAATATAGAAAATATCTGACGTAAGACTGAGGTTGGAACTCGAATGATTGCATCCTTCAAGTTCAAAGTAGGCATTAGCTTCAAATTTCTGCTGACTTAAGTATGGCAGCAGTGTCTTGCCTAGAGTGGTCAGCTATGTTTTTAAAAATTTCTTTTCAGACACTGCTGTTCACCCATACCAATTTAAAGAGCCGTACTCCATACGTTTTACATGTGGCTTGTTACACTTGTTAAGTTATCTGAGGTCAGCTTCAGTCATCCTCTATGTGTTGAGGATTTTATTTCAACTTTCCTTTATTTATTGATCACCTCAGTATCCTCTCTAGGTTATTATTATTTGTAGAACTCTTCATAAATTAATTTGTTTTGTGCTGCTCAAGATAGGTTCAGTCTCCATGAACATTCTATTGCTTTCAAACAATTTGAGATAGTGACATATTTTCCTTTATGTCTCCAAACCTCATCACTTGTTTTACATTGCTCCTTCCTTATTTTCTGACGAGAAATTATATGCAAGTAATACATCAGGTTTTCTTTTTTACCAAAACTATGTGCTTTCTTTACAGTGAGGTATGTACTACATGGTAACATGGTTGTGATTAGGAAAAAGACAAAAGATTAATCATATTATGTTAAATTGGGAAAAAAACAAATGATGAATCATATTATGTTAATCTTCATCTAGTACTCAAATAATTTGTACCAGAATATTTTTCAGTTTCTCCAGCTTTACATACATGCAGTTACGGATCTAAACTTGTAGTATAGGTGCCTTAATGCTTTGTGTTGGGCTGTATTCTCTATTTCGTTACATAGGAGTATGTTTCAACAAACCCTGAGAGTTTTGTTCTCTCCATTACCCATAAGTTCACACCTACTTCTTTTTTTAAATTTATTTTAATTTTGTTAATTGTTTGAACAACCACCATTACAGCATACAATAGATCATCAGTATCTTGTGCATGAACCCAGAAGTGACCAGGGCATCATCCAAAATTAAAACTGTGGTATACAATGAGGATTACATTATAGGTGTCATCAAAATTCACTATAAACAATGGGGGGACAATCATTGCGTTTGACCCCTTAAGCCCTCCCCATCCCGCTCTTCCCCTATATCTGAGCCGTTCTAACTAGGCGCTGTATCACTCTGATCGCTCTCCTCCACCCCCGAGTTGACAGCCAAGCTACACAGTTCATGCCACTCCATGAGATCTGCCTGCAGATTATAATCCTTGCGAGTTAATTTCATGTGTGTTTCTTCCACAAGGGCCCATTCCCTAACATCTCGTATCCATGTGGGTATATTCATGCTTCTCTGCCCCATCCAATTTATAGCTATTCTATGTCTGGCCAGTACCACTGTTGGACTTGGCCCTTCTGGCAGGTTCACCCCTGAACTTTTTTTGCTTTTTACTGGTGACTTGGTGTGGTGATTTTTTGGTTTCTGCGCACTTTCCCTGTGTCCCAGGGTAAAGTGCGTGCGCGCTCTGAGTGCATGTGGTGAGATAGGCCTGCCCTCCCATAGGAATGCATGGGGAATGTATGTGTCCCTAGTAGTTCCTGATGCGTGGGGTGTGCAGGCCCGAGTTTGGTATGTGCGGACTCGTGGGAGTGAATGCTGCACGATGATGTGTGCGGCGTGCATGTACCTAGTGTGGAAGTGCCACTTCTAGAAGTGGGCACTTCTGTGTGCAGTGTGTCTGTCGCGTGATTGGCTGGTCATGTCATGTGACGGGCTAGGGATTCCCCAGAGTCAGGATGAGTCACCCAGTGGTGAATGGGGAGATCAGCAGCTAGATGGGTGGGAGGAGTACACCTGGGTCCTGAATAGTATAGGGTTTTCCACACACAATGCTGGCCCCGCCCCCTGCGGTGCGACTGACGACCCTAGCCCTGCCAATGAATAGAGTGAGGGGCTGAGCACATCAAGGGTGCTCCCCAACCAGCTGCGACTGGTTTTCCCCCTCACCCTGAACCAAGAACAAAGACTTTTGCTGTATAAAAATGGGGCTGTGGCCCCACAGAAACTGTTCTCTGCCAGGATCTTACCTGAGGGGGGCTGCTGCTGCTGCTGGACCAGAGGACCGCCACTTGGACTACCTCCCTGCCTGAAGGCCCAGTGAGCTGGCTCTGGGTCCAGCCTTGCCCCCCACCACTGTCCTGCTGCATGCAGGGAAGAACTTTGCTTGGGTCCTGCTTAAAGCGCTGGGAGCGCTTTATTTTCCCCCTAAAACACCAGGAAGTGCTTTTCTTTCCCTCATAGCGCTGGGAGCGCTGGATGTGTTCCCCTAAGCACCTGCAAGCGCTTTCCTGCTCCCCTAAGCGCCTGGGAGCGCTTTCGTTTGCCTTATAGCGCTAGGAGCGCTTTAGGTGGGCCCCTAAGCGCCTGGGAGCGCTTTCACTGGCTTCATAGCGCGAGGAGCGCTTTATTCTTGAAAGCCGGTGCCCACCCGGCATTAACCCCGCGTTTTGCCGGCCCACGGGTGCCTACCCCGCTTTATTGAAGGATACGTATCCCTGGCGGGTGCCCACCCCGCCAGGGACCTGGCCGCAGTCTGTTGCTGAATTCTCGGGTGCCCACCCCGTGTTTCCCGCAGCCGCCGGGAACCTTGGGCCGCCGCACTTCCTGCGGCAACCCGGAAGGGAATCCCGGCAGCCTTAGGAGGCGGGGCCTGACCCTGAAGACCAATCCAGGCGGGAGCCCACCCCGCGCTGGACGGCACCCGGAAAGAGCGAGAGAGCCCCGAGGAGCGGGAGCTTTCTGGCGCCGCCTCGCCCTGCGGAGGAAGAGTCCAGAGTGACGGGAGCTCCAGAGGCTCCCTACGCGAAGCACCGACGGTCCGAGGGAAGAACGGAGTCCCCCCTGCGAACGGCCCGGTGAGTAGGGGACGCTCTGAACGAACGGGGGGGCACTTTGTTTAAAAGAGCCCACGAGGTCGCTCCAGCGAAGGAGCAGTGTCTGTGTAGAGCGCGAGGTCGCTCCAACGTCGGGGGCATTCCTTTTGCACACAGAGCGGCCCCGGAAGGCAGCGGGCCGCTCCCACGACCGGGGGCATTTTGATAGAGTCTGTGAGACTCCAACAAGGGGCACATTGTTTCTTGAGCCTAGAAGGCTCCAAGGGGACATATTGGTTGCTCAGAGCGCCCTGAGCGCTCCAACGAAGGGGAGCATTATTATTTAGAGCCTGCGAGGCTCGAGGGGACATTTTGGGTGGACAGAGCCCAGAGAGGGCTCCAGAGGCACGCCGGTGCCGGAGTTCGTTCCTCAGCTGCCCAGCACTTAGTGGGCAGCTGCCACGTTTAGGTTGTGGCCCTCTGAGTTTTGGACTGTGCCTCCTGCGCAGTCTGGCCCCTGACTTTGCTGAACATAGGGCGTCCTTGCCCCTTCAAGGCCAGTTGGCCTAGGGACTGCCACAGGTGGTGGCTTATGTGAGTTCTTGCGCAATTGGGTTTCCCTGCACCTCTGAATGTGTTTATGCGTCATGTGCTTTGCTTTACACCGCTGAATGTAGTTTATGCATCATGTGTTTCCCTTGTTCTACACCTCTGAATGTGATGCATCATGTGTAATGTGCGTTTACCCCTACAGGTATTGTGATACTTAGGTGGTTGTTTGTTTTCTCCTAGTACAGGTGGTGCTAGTGAGGTCCTAGTCCCCTGCGTGACATTTTCCTAAGGTGGTTAGGGTTGCGTAGGTGGTACTTACCTGGTACCAGTAGTTACTGGTTGTGTGCTACATTTGCTATTTTGTACTACAGTATTATTCCTATGTTCTAAGAGTGCTAATTCCTGACAGTGGTCCATATGGCCCTGTCCCCTGTACATATAATCCCTTGTAAATTCTGCCCGTGCCTGTTGGCACATTGTAGAGTGTGTGTTTTTGTCTAATGTGTTGTGTATAATACAAAGGCTATTTTTATAGAATACCTTGTGTGGAGTTTCCTTTGTGGTGGGCCTTGGGTGTTGTTGCTGGGTGCGCGCGCAAACGCTTTACACATCGCCTCAGGGATAAGCCTGACTGCTCGTGCCAAGCTACCAAGGGGGTGAGCAGGGGTTATCTTTGGCGTGTAACTCCCCAGCCCTGACTAGAGTGGTGGTTTCTGTCTGGCTTTGGCGCAAGCCCTAGCCAACCAGAAATCCCATTTCTAACAACCACCATGAGTTGCACCAATTTATATGCTATTGTTTTTTTTTTAGGTTAGCGTACATAGGCTTGCAAACATTGGATTGGGTCTTCTTGTATGGGGAGACCCATGCTTGTTCGTACCTTTTCCACCACCTGTGCCCAGAACTGCTGCCTCTCAGGTGCAGAACGTCTACCTGTTCTGCACCACACCTGGGGCACCTGCCATCATTGTTTCGTGAGATGCGTCGTAGCTTTGCCGGGGTGAGGTAGGTGCGGTGTAGGAAGTTATAGTGGATCAATTTAAACCTGTCGATGCAGGAGACTGTATGAAAGTTTGCAGATAGCTGTCCAAGTACTGTCCTCTATTTGCATATTTAGGTCCCTCTTCCATGCTGCTCATGACCATGGGGGTTGGGCAGCCGAATCCCGACTCATGGCATTGTACAGGAGCAATATCATTCCGCGCCCAGAATTGCAGGTGAGTAGCAGATCTAGGGTACTTGTCGACTGCGGAATGTCTGGGTATTGAGGCCAGGTAACTTTCACTACTTCCTGGATCCCCCTGTTTTGTAGGAAGTGACCCTGCCCAAGCGCGAAGATTTCACAAGCTTGTTCATATGTTAGGAACGTCTCAATTAGATAGAGATCCGCCAGGACTTCACATCCGCCCTCCCTTCTAGGCCTGAAAAGACATCTGGGCACTCTTATCTGTGAGTGGGGCCAATATCCAAATGGGCAGCTCTCTATGGAAAGGTGCATGCCGCAGCACCTTTTCTACAAATTGCTACCAAATAGTTGCAGTTTGGTGCACCAGTTGTGGCATATCCACTGCCCTCCCCCTCATCAGCGCTACTGGGTTGGCCTCTTGGTCTACTCCGCCCGGTAGGAGCCACTTTTCTCAGTTGTCCCTTTCCTCCAACCAACAGGACGCGTGCTGGAGCTGGGCCGCAAAATAGTGTAAGTCAAAGCGAGGGGCCTCTAGTCCGCCTTCTTTCTATCTACGCTTCAGTGAGAGCTACTCTGCTGTGCTGGCCAGCCCATAGTAGTGAGATAAGAATTGTATTCAGGTGTTTGAAGATTCTCACACCTACTTCTTAACTAGTAAATGACTGGCCTTTTTATCTTCTACAATGTTCTATATTTTTAAAGCAGCACTGCATAGTTTCCATGGGTCAACTTTAACAGCATATGTTAGTTATACAGTTGTTGTCCTCCTAACTGTTGTTGAAAGAATGATGCATTTATTGTATGCTCAAAAATTCTGTATCTCAAAAGTACTTGCTTAGCTATGCTTCTTTGCCCAAATTAGTGGTTCTGGAACCTTGGATTTCCCCTTATGGATATATTTGAGATAGTTTGGGTGTAGTTTTCTTTGTTAAGACCACCAATACCTGGTTTATCCCATTAAGAATCTTCAATGTGGTTTGCTTATAAAACCTGGGCTGGCTGGATTTATACTTATATCTCTTTGAATCCTTACCTTCAGTGGGGATGAGAAAAGGGGTATTTTCTTTTTCCCATTGATAAAGATCAACAAGATGTTACTGGAAGCAGCTAAATAATGGTTAACATCAGGTCTCTACCCTTTTGCTAGTTTATGGCATGTTAACTTTTCTTTTGTGATCCTACTCTTTTTATATGTCCAAACTATTTGCTTATGATTGACCTAACATCCTGAAATTATTTTCATGAACCTTTAATATTACAGAATTAATTTTAAATATTGTAAATAACAGAAGATGCAATATTACAGTTTTAATGTAATTAATATGGTATATTACGGTAATCACATGTTTCTTATCCTTTTTATGTTGCTTTGGAATGCAAGTTTGTGGTATGGTTTTAATCACTAATTTACTTCTTGCCAGTAGAGAGCCAATTTTTTAAATATGATACTTTCATTTTAACCATTAGGTGTTAAAGATGAATGGCCAAATTGTATTTATAACTTTTGTTTTGGTGTTTTGAATTTGATACTTGGATATTTCCTTTAATCTTTCACCAGTTTGTCTGATACAGACACTAATTCAGCAGGGTTCCAGCTGTAACCCAAATATCCCCTCTGTTACACAGCCTGATGCAGTGACGTCAGAGTTTGATAGACCTGTTACGGCAGCATATGTGGCAGAGTGAAATGAGGCAATCTGTGACAATTCTAAACATTTGGGGGCTGCCTGTTCGTTCGTTGATCTGCGTAGGTGCCATGATCTTAATCTTTTATGTTTTCACCTTCTTCTACAATGTGTGAACTGCTTCAAAGTGATTTGGTATCCTGCTGCCCATCAATTCATCAATTTCACTGTGTCACGTTCTGTAAAGAATTATAGGAAGATATTGAGTATTTTCAATTTAAACAAACTCAGAGATCAAAGTGTACATTTGATATCAAGAAACAAATGTTAATGCTGTTGCACCAACACAGTGAATTCTGGAAACAGAAACACCTTACTGTTGTGTACTGTGTTTGAACCATTTGGCTTGACAGGTAAAGCAGTCAGTCATGATATTTGTAGTTAAGTAAATGGGCCACTACCAGATTGGAGGAATACTTGGTCTAGGCAGTGTTCCCAAGACCATGCAGCTCTTTCAATAGAGTAGACTCTGGAGAGTCAAACAAGTGCAGTCTGTGTGGAAACCCTCTCCTGAAGGGACAACTCCATTCTGGGTCCATAAATCTCTTCCAGGAGTCCAGTAATCTACATATTATTTCTCCTCTCTTCATCTTTGGCCTAGTATTCCAAGATGTGTACGCAGTCCCTAAGATCTGTAACGTGTTACTGGAATTCTGGTATGGAAGGTCATTTTGAAACTAGGGATTTTTCAGTTTATTTTAGTCTGTCAAATAGCTTTCTTGTTTTCAGAGTTTAAATTATGGAATGAGAGCTGCTGCTGAAAAAAGGACTTACTGCGATTTTCCAAACTTAATGCTCCAGCTGCTAACTTGGGCTTCGCTGATGAATCTGGCCATATGTCAATCTTAAATACTAGAGCTACACATGATTCATTGACAGCCACAAGTATGGCATCCAAGCGTGAGCAGATTGCAATCACCTCATTAGCTCCAGTGGGGTACATCACCACCAAAATGTTTGTGTATGAAGGCTTTTCCCCTGTCCTGGTAATTTGAGAAAGGACAACAGTGCAGCTTGGATTTCATCACCTTCTGCCCTTGTGAAACATATCCACATTCACTTGGTTGGACCACACACTGAGGCTCCTCACTTCATTATCTTTGGTGACCCCACTCAGCCCTGCGAGGATAGCCTCTGCAGACTCTTGAGTATTGACTAACTTTTATGAAATCTAAAGATTTAGGTGCCGATTCCGATCCTGGAAAAACCGGGTACGAACCGTCGGTCGGAGCGTTTTCTCCGTCCGACTCGTACCCGGGAAAAAAACATTACAAACATGCAAGTACGATTCGCACGGAAACACCATTTCCGTACGAATCGTAAAAAACACCGACCGACGAAAATATACATACAAATGCGATCCGGGAAAGCGCCGACGTGACATCGGGACGCATTCAGGCTGCGTTTCACGAACCAGGAAGTACGATTCGAACCGACAGCAGTCCGGACGGCAATATTTTTACGGCACCCAAAAAGTGCCGGAAAAGCGAAGTACGCTGCGATGCGAGCGGAATTGGGGGCCCGGTACGCGCCATCCCCCCCCAGCCCCCCGTATGTATGCGCCATCCCCCCCCCTGCCCCCCGTATGTACGCGCCGTCCCCCCCCACCCCATAGCGCTGGGGGTCCGCGCTGTACATACGGGGGTGGGGGTACGCTCCGTACATTTGGGGGGTGGGGTCCGCACCGTACATTCGGGGGTGGGGGTACGCTCCGTACATTTGGGGGGTGGGGGGTCCGCACCGTACATTCGGGGGGTGGGGGTACGCTCCGTACATTCGGGGGGTGGGGGGTCAGCACCGTACATTCGGGGGTGGGGGTACGCTCCGTACATTCGGGGGTTGGGGTGGGGGTCCGCACTGTACATTCGGGGGTGGGGGTATGCTCCGTACATTCGGGGGGTTGGGTGGGGGTCCGCACCGTACATTCGGGGGTGGGGGTACACTCCGTACATTCGGGGGGTGGGGTTGGGGTCCGCACCGTACATTAGGGGGTGGGGGTACGCTCCGTACATACGGGGGTGGGGGTACACTCCGTACTTTCGGGGGGTGGGGTGGGGGTCCGCACCATACATTCGGGGGTGGGGTTACGCTCCGTACATTCGGGGGGTGGGGTGGGGGTCCGCACCGTACATTCAGGGGTGGGGGTACGCTCTGTACATTCGGGGGGTGGGGTGGGGGTCCGCTCCGTACATACGGGGGTGGGGGTACACTCCGTACTTTCGGGGGGTGGGGTGGGGGTCTGCACCGTACATTCGGGGGTGGGGTTATGCTCCGTACAATCGGGGGTGGGGTGGGGGTCCGCACCGTACATTCGGGGGTGGGGGTACGCTCTGTACATTCGGGGATGGGGGTACGCTCCGTACATTCAGGGGGTGGGGGTACGCTCCGTACATACGGGGGTGGGGGTACGCTCCGTACATTCGGGGGGTGGGGTGGGGGTCCGCACCGGACATACACGGAGGGGGACTGGGGGTACAGCGCGTCCATCCACTGGGGGGCTGGGGGTACGGTGCATCCATCCGCGGGGGGAGGGGCTGGGGGGGACGGCGCGTACATACGGGGGGCTGGGGGGGACGGCGCGTATGCGGGCATGTCTCCATGGTTGCTATTGAGGTTCGCTCCGTGCGGTGTTTTTTCCATACGGTTGTACAATCGGATGGACGGGATGGATCGTACTTGCGCGCTCGGACTTCATTTTTCCGATTCGTACGTAAAATCATCCGGGGACGTGTCGGACACTTTTTCCGACCCGAGGACGTGTGGGGGAATTTTCCCAATGCGATTCGTATGTATTTTTTCCCATGCGAATCGTACTTGCCAGTTTGTACGGTACTTGTACGATTCGGATGGAAAGAAATCCGAAAATTTTTCCAGGATCGGAATCGGCCTCTTAGTTGAAGAACCATCTGTGTACGAGGGTTAACTTTCTGGAACACATTGTTTAAGGAAATTAGACATTTACCTAAAATTCTGAAAAACTCTGAGAACCCATCTTTTCTGCTCATCTTAAAAGCAATTGAATCTGAGTTACTCAAGCAAGTCCTACTTAATTTTTATTTGGCCAGATGTTTAAGAACCAATGTATACCAAAGGATTATTTCAATTTACCCATCATTGCCAAAACCACCCTCTCATATAATATTGTCAAAGAGAAAGTCTTGTAGCTGAAGACCTGCTGGCTATTTTAATTGATTATTATTTGACATGTAGAGGATTGTTGTTCTAGCGTGACTGTACCCTGCTTCCCCTTCCCCTAGTGCTTTTATGAGGTGTGCAGAACTTCCCATGCATGAAGCATTCTCATAATCTTAAACAGGAAGCAATCATAACTTGGATGATCATTTTATGATGGGGCAAAGATTTTTCTCGAAGGTTTGAGCGATAATAAATCAGAGATGGTAATTTGATTCCATAGTTTTTCAGAGACAAACCTTTCTCCTTAATGAACCTAGGTTCTTGATAGATGCCAAGAGAACTGGGGCTATTCCCAAGGAGCTAGGCCACCATGATTTAGACCATGATATAGATGGATTTCCACAAAAAGGCCTTCATTGAGGAAACTCTGAAACCTGCCTTGATGGACAGTCAATTGGACATCCAAGTTGCTTGTAGCCTGCATAGGTGTACAAATAGAAACCAAATAACCAAATGTACCAATTCAGATAATAGATGTAAAAAAGGATAAGACTCAGGGAAGACCATTCAGCCATTTTAAGGTGAGGCTCTCCATGCTCATGGCTTTGAGGGGTCCGTCCATGATGTTCTGGAAAACTGTGGGGAAGGTCGCAGAGAAGGCTACAAGAATAAGGGCTGCTCTGCCACCTCCATTTCATGTCATGTCGACAGACATCATCAAAAGATCTAGCCAACGTGATGTGCACTGAAGCCAACTGTGCCAAGTCATGGAGGACATGATTCTTCAACAACAGAGACATCACCTTGTCCATAGCACTTTCTGGAACCTCAGTGGTAACAGGAAGCAAAGAGATTGTCTGAAAGTTACTTAAGATGCTTCAACTGACCAAAGGTGTTTAAGTAATTCCTCTGTACTATGACCGATATCAAAGGCTGGCTGCAGAGGTTAGTAATGACTGCAGCTAACATCTCTGAATCCAATTGAAGGATTCTGACCTCGTATGGACCACTAGGGAACCCAGACTTAATATCACTGTGCTTGTCCATAGTGCTGTCAACTGAAAAGTAGAAAAGGCTTACAAAGTAGTTAATTTAGAGAGCTGCAAGTTTGGGTTGTGAAAAATGATTAGCATTAGGATCTCTGAGCCTAAGAGTAACAGAAGAATATTTTCAAAGCTGTACTTAAAAAAGTCCGAAAGATCATACCATAGAAACTCAAAGTTGGGAGTAGTCTTTCACCAAATTATGCGCTGAAAGTTGAGAGACGATTAATAAATATGTCTTTATAAATATTGGTATCGGCGCAAATGCGTATAGAGTAGTGGCCATAGATAGTATTACTTTTTTTTATAACATTTTTAATCTAGTCTGATATTCTAATTTAGTTGAGGAGTCAAGTTTTGTGGTCCACTTACTTTCAGATTCTCCAAAGATTATTTCGAGGCACAAAGCTCTGCGAAGAGCCAGAAAGCAGCTTTCCTTGTATGCCTTTCAGGAACTTTTTTCAAGTTACTGACTAAGTTGATGTTACATAAATCATCATAAAAATCTCACGGCTTCCGTTGCTGCACCATAGAAAAATTGGATGGAATAACTTTAAACTAAGAATGCACTGGTGAAGAGATTGAAGTGGGGGTCAACTGTCAACTTATGTTTAAAATAATATCAAAGAGGTTGGCCACATGATCTATCCACTGCAGAAGAATCGAGGCCTCTATTAGTGTGTCACCTAGACTAGAAAAGGTTTAAAATAAATATGATAGAGACGTCTAGCCGCAGATTCCTTCACTTTTGAATGCTCTCCAGGCGCCAGTCTGGATTCAGACATTTTCCAGCAGTACCTCTGCGTGCCAGGGGACAGCGTCGTAGGGCTCCCTGATGACATTGACTCCGGTCATGAGGTCAGTGGAGCCATATAAGTCCCCTCCAGCGCGCAGACAACAGTTTCTTCTTTTCCGGATCCAGACTAGCGCCTGTGGAGAATTCAAAAGATAAGGAATCCGCGGCTTCGCTGGGTTGCTACCAGATATTACGTTACCGAAGGTATGTAACTTTTACAACCAGCTACATGTTTTTTTGGGAAAAGCATGAAGCTGGCCTAAAAAGGCCATCCCAGATCTTGAATCTGACTGCATGAGAAGTGAAAGCTGATAGCTTTTTCTCTAGTGCCCATTGCAAGACTCATGACCTCTTCTGGGGGTATTGTTTCAATTTTCATTTATCTGTAAAGTATTCGCTCATTGCCTTGCTGCAGCTGTTTTTGTTATTCATCTACTGTTTTTCACACCCTCCACGCAGGCTGTTAGGTGTTTTTCTTTTAACTACATCAAATTGAATAAAGGTTACTTAAAATATATAGATAATAAAACAGAATTGGTGTCTACAAAAATAATATATATGAGTGTAATGTAGGTCATTCTAGAAAATTGTAGGGAAATGTGCTAATGTAGTATTACATTGCTATATTAACTATGTAGCATTTAATGTGACAATGCTGGGGTTATTTTTCTTGTGAATTAAACATACTTTATTGTTTTCAGAGTTTAACTTATGGATTGAGAGCTGCTGCTGAGAAAGGACTTTCTGCGATTTTCCATACTTGCTGCCGTAAGGTTCCAGCTGCTAACTTGGGCTTCGCTGATGAATCTGGTTATGCGCTAATTCACCGTGCTGCCTTGCACAACCATACACCAATTATCGTACAGCTGGCAAGGGCAGGATTGAACCTGAATCAGAGACGCATTTATCATTCTACAGATCATGGTATGTGTTTTACAGTTCTAAACACATTGAAGGATGGGGATAATTGTGTGAGTTGCACATAGAAACGTTACTGCATGCATCTATTGATGTTCATAGTCTCATGGGGTTGTTTCACAAACATTTCTCCTCAGTCTTTTAGAATTGATGTACTTGTTTCTTCCCAGGTTTTAGCTATCTCACTTGTCGTATTTACAGATTTTGGTACTTTACTGCCCTAATGCTTCCAGTACTGAGAGATACTCCATGGTGCAGGGGACTTCGTTATTGAGTCTTCAATCTGCTTACCAGCATTTGTAATAGGAAAAGGACACATTGGAATGCATGTCCTGCTCCTTTTTGTTATTTTTTCTGCAGCTACAATGTGCTCACATTATTTCCTTCACTCTTCCAGCCTCCTACCCCATTTTTCTCTTCTCACTCTCCATTTCAGACTCTGTCACTGAGCACTTATACTGTGTCGCTCACTGTCTCTCGCTCCTCCTCCACTTGACTTTTACAGTCTTTCTTTGCTTTTTCCCTCACACATCTCCATTTATTTTAAATCTCAATCACCTCACCATCCTCCCTGCTACATGACTGCTCAATAAATTATTTCTGACAGAGGAGGTTTTATCTTTGTGTAATACATACAATTATCCCATGTATTTTGTCATCAATAATACATGTTTCCATTGTATGAAATGCATTTAAACGTACTTTGAGAGGGCCTATTATTTCACAACATTACAAAGTAGAAAAATTGTGCTATTTAAAATCATTTAAGAAAGCTATTCGTGATTGAGTGTCAGATGTTCAGAAGATGTCTTCGAGAAGAGTCTCATAAAAGGATAATAGCCAAAGGCACCATAAGCATTACTTTTTAACATCAGGATTAGTTAAACAGCAAAATATTTGGACAAAGAACTTACTAAAAAGCTGAGTTCACTGGTGAAATGCTAATATGGTTAGTAAAGGGGGGGGAAAATCACATCACTAGCTTTAAAAAAATCCAGAAACTGGTCATTATATAGTGGGTAGCAAAGAAATAAAAATATAATGCTTCATCACAGAAGAACATTATACAAATCAGATATTCCACCTTCAAAGGCCACTATAAATGAGTATCTTTATTTTCTCTTAACTCCCTAAATTTCAGATCAGGTAGCAGGATCTATCATTTCCCCATTTATGGAAGCAGAATTATTCCTACCATAGAAATACATCTAAGTGGAAAGATGGGGGTAAGATGGATACCCTGGATAATTCTATAAAACCTTCTCTCTCCAGTTGGAAACTCTGTTACTTTAGTTATGTGTCCATGCCAGTGGGGATATCCCAGCTATATTTAAAAATGGCACAGTGGTCAGCTTTCTCAAATCCAGCAAACATCCAGAGGAGCCCGCATCTGGTGATCCAATTACTTTGTTAAACAGGGATTACGAAATCATTGCAAAACGTACAGCTGATAGACTGAGGCACGATCGTAAAATATCTATTTCATCACTATCAATAGATTATCGATGGATGCTATTGTACACACCTGCCCTGTCACACAAAATAAGAACAATGTTTCGGATAAATGATCTAGGTGTAAAGAATGAAACTATAAGTTTTTGGTATCATATAGCTTGGGCCTGCCGATAGTTGCAAACGTATTAGTGGGAAATATTTTCACATGCCATTATCTGTGTGGATATGGAAGTATCACAACCAAAAAAATATCCTCCTCCTAAGGGTGGCAGTATTCATAGGGAAGGAAAATAAGCTACACCTATACACCACACTCAGTGGCGGGGAAAAAGGAACAACCTTTTTTTTAATAAAGCCCTCACCCACTTTAGTAGTGTCATGCTTCATCATCGGGTTCACCCTCATTTCTAAAGATCAGGTTGGGCTCGACAATGTTTCAGGGAACTCTTTCAAGAATTTAGTTTTCTTTGTGGGGGGGGAGAGGTAATTTACAATTAGATAAAATTTCTCATCCAACCTCAGGTTGTCTCTTTCTTGACGGGGAGGATGGAAAAGATTAAAAACTATATATTCACCAGGCATACATGATATTGTGGTCCTATAAAACCAATTTTAAAACACCAGCTTGTTTTTGCCCTACTCTACTGGCCTAACAAAAGTCCTGGGCATTCATCAGGGCGGATTAGTGGTATTGTTCCCCCAATGACGCACTACTATGATTTAAAGCAGATCATGCGTGATTAAGGTGCATACTTATGATAATTTATATGTCATCACTAACGAAGTGCAGCTATGTTTAATGTGATGGGCTACATTTTAATTATTTTGAATAAACGGTAGTTAAGGGTTAAATTATATTTATATTATTAGAACTGTATTACCCAGTGGTAGTCGCCACTGGGTAGTTATAGTCAGGTCTGCCTTTCCATATAACTTTAGCTCTGTTTGACGAATCTTCACAAAGCTTTCCAAAAAAGTCTCACACACTTCAGCTTTTTCCTGGAAAGTTTTGGGGCAAACCGTCAAGAGGGGGCTGAGAAAAAGGGAGATCCCAAAACACATTTTCCTCAATAATTTTTCCAAAGAAAAATTGAACGCTGGTAATGAAAAAAAACACCGAACAGATTTACACCACATTTGACAGAAAGCTGGATCTTAGCGCAGAAAGTGAGCTTTTTGTGATTTGGTATAAATCCATTCAGTAGTTTCTGAGCAATTAATACTCAAAACCTTTCTATATTTCATGCCAAAGAGGATCTGTGGCCCGATAGATCTTAAGCCGAGATCTGATAGGCTTCCACGCCATCAATGCTGTGGTAACAGCCATCTTTGGACTCTCCAAAAAAGTTTAAGGGTCAGGAAAGGGACCGATGTGAGCAAGGAGCAGTATGCTCCGAAATGCGTACGATTGAGGCCGAATAAAATAATTAAAGTTACCACACAATGCGTCGTCATCCTTGGTTTGAAAGGAGTTGTGCGCGATATATATATATGTATATGTATATATATATATATATATATATATATATATATATATATATATATATATATATATATATATTCACTGAAAAAACCATAGGTTTCTGGCACGTTATAGTTAGGAATTAGCATTTAAAAAACTTTAGAAATTCACTGAAAAAACCATAGGTTTCAGGGGCGTTATAGTTAGCTGGACCTTTCACTCGTACACAACCATTGAAATTCCCCCGTTATAGTTAGTTCAGCTAACTATAACTCGCGCGCCCGCAATGCACTGTTGATGACGTCACATATTACATCACTCATGACATGGTCAGTGACATCACACATGACGTCACTGATGACATCTCAAATGGCATCACTGATGACATCATCCAGTGAATGTGTGTTTTTCTGAAAATTACATATGTTTTATATATGTATATCTCAAGGTCGATGGAAGAATAAATGGGTATATAAGTGTCTAATGATTTGTTTTTGAAAAATTAATTGTATAACTGACTGATTAAGTGTATCTTAGTGAATACATGGCTTAGTGAGTAATGTTTAAATATGTAAATATCTGTATCAGTCTCTCACTTTGTGTATAAGTGGCTGCATGGGTTGGTGAGTAGCTACATTAGTGTCTATATAGGTTATTACTTGGTTTTTTGAGTATCAGTATGAGTGTCTGTATGGTTCGGTGGGGGGTATTACGTAGTGCATAGGTGCATGAATGAGTGACTCACTGTTTGTATGTGTTGAAGACAGCATGTGTGCAGGACTGTATGGGTGGATGAGTGTGTGCATGGATGTGTTAGTGAGTGAATGACTGTCTCAATAGTGTCTTTATGAGTAACTACATACGTTTTAAACTAGTATATGTGACTATTGGTGTATATAAGTGAGTATATGTGAGAGTGAGAGATTGAAAGAGTTCCTGTATGAATAAGTATGTGTTTCTATAAGTGATTGTTTAAAAGACTAAGTATGTGTAAGTTTCTGTAGAAGTAAGTGTGGTGGTGTGTGTATAACTGTATATGCAAGTAAATGGATGTTTGAAGCAACAGAAGTCCTCAAAGACGAAGAAAAGTGCAGGAAGAAGGATAACGTGCAGAAAGAACAAACAGAAGAGCAGAAAGAAGCCTTGTTTCAAAATCATCCTGTACTCTCAACTTTTTCAGACGGATACTGGTGGTAACTGAGTCTGACTAACCAGTCCTAGAGCCAGTGCTATGTTAAAAGACACTAAGAATACAGTGAAAACACCTACATACACTAGGGAACACTATGCGTTGGGGTCCCCCTGTGATCAGCATGACCTCCTCTGTAAGCCCCTAGTATATAATAGGGCAGGGGATTAAAACTACCTCTTAATACGCGCCACAGGGCGTGTTTGCACACGTCACCTCAGGCCCCGTCCCCGCCCTTCACCACTGTGTAAACGCGCCCTGTGGCCGTTCTAGGCTGAGAGATTAAGTCCCCTTGAATCCTAAGGGTCCCTAGGGTCAAACTAGCTCACTAGGTACCTCCAGTAAGCACCACAGAGCTGCGTTGCATAGAGGTGTAAAAAGGGACGTGGCCTCAGAACACCTGTCTGCAACGCAGCTCCCTGGCGCATACTGGAGATACCTGTTGGACTAGTTGGCCCTCAGGGACCTTCAGTATTGAAGGGGAATTAATTCCTCAACTTACAACTGGCCAGGGGGCGCGTTTGCAGAGTGCTGCAAGGAGGGGCGTGGCCTCCGGCGCGATGCCGGTCTTTTATTTTTTTAAGAAGGAGGGCTGTGTGGCCCCCCTTCTTTTTCTAATTTACTGGCCCTGGGGACCCCATCCCCCAGGGCCTGCACCCTCATTTATTTTGTTGAAAAAAATAAATTTGGCCCTCCCAAGGCCTTAATCGGCCCTGGGGACCCCAACCCCCGGGTCATGGCCTTTTTTAAAAAAAATTCTTTAGGAGGGGGCTGCGTTGCCCCTCTCCTCAGGCCACTTATGGCCCCGGGGACCCCATCCCCCGGGGCCGGCCTTTGTTTCTTATTATTTTTAAAAAATATATATTTATAGAAACACCTAGGACATGCTGGACAAACCGTATGTACCTATCACCATGACGATTTGCGTGATACTCATTAAAAGGCGACTATGCATAGAATGAATCCACATGGAATGTATTTACACCAATAGTGAAGCTCTGACGTGTCTGACGCCCTACCGTGCCTAATCCCGGCGCCCCCGCGGGTGGGTACTCTCCAAGTAGACACCCTTGTCGTTTATTTATACAAACATGGGTAGCTATTGACGGGCACATTTAATATACGCGCACACCAAACCATTCAAAGGGGATTCGACAAAAATTCGACCAAACTATGCAAGAAACCCCCCTCACGGTTAATAAAACACACATCCACCGCCGGATGTGTAATACATTTTATTTTACTCTCTGGAAAGGAGACGAACCTCACTTGAGAGTCACAGCGTGCTCCTGGCTGAGCCCAATGCTGTGTTACACCCACCAGTGCCCGCCGAGTGCCTCACTCCTCTGTGTTGTATTCCACCAGCTAGTGGATATGCTATGACACTCTCTAGCTCATGTGCACTGTAACACCACCCTGTGAATATGTGTGAGAAAGTGCCATCTTTCTTGCCTGGTATGCCCCCACTTTTTGCTGAATTGCTGAATGTACTTTGACTGAGTGTACCCTGGACTCCTGCCAATCAGGTGCCCAGGGCCTATGTTCCTTACCTAAAACACACAAACTCCCAATTGGCAAACCCTGGCCACATGTCAGCCCCTGGTAAATGGTACCCTAGGTACCCAGGGCCTTGTGACCAGGGAAGGCCTCTAAGGGCTGCAGCACTCATTGTGCCACCCTTAGAGGCCCTGTACCCTTACACACACACACTGCCTTTGCAGGCTGGGTGTCTGGGTGCAGGACAAAACAAAGAGTCGACATGGCACACATCTCTGTGTACCATGCCCATCACCTACACTGCCAAGGCATATATCAGCCACCCCTCTGGCTGGGTGCCTTATGCCAATGGCGTGGGCACAGGAGCAGGAGCCCTGTGCCCCTACAGTACCCAGGTCCCTTCCTGGGCACTGTAAGTGCAGTGCTGCCATTTAAGAGTACATGGTGCTGAGAGCTCGTCAAACACGAACTCCACAGCACCATAATGGCAACACTGAAGACCGGGAAGTTTGGTATCAAACTTCTCAGCACATTAAACCCACACTGATGCCAGTGTGGAATTTAATGTACCAAGCACCCCAGAGGGCATCTTAGAGATGCCCCCTTACAACTAACCTACAATCCACATCTGCTCTGAGGCTGCCCAGGCTGCCACACAGCAGACACGTTGCTGGACCCCTGGGTGGGCGAGCCCCTGCTCTCCCGGGCCTGCAACAACGCACATCCTGGGCGAGGTGATAAATCTCCTCCCCCAGAATGAGTAAAGGGAAGTTTCAAAGGCATGCCGCCTCTGTGAGCTTCCCCAGGCCACTGCAACCCCCACTCTGGCGGGAAGCTTGGCCGGAAACCCCAAACAAGGACAGGGGATGTGCCAGCCTGCCCACCCCACCCCTCAGGTGGGGGAGGCGAGGTGAAGCACATCTCCGGGCTCTCGCCATCTTGAAGATGGGAGGCCCTACCCTATCAGGACTAGGCTACTGCCCCCCTCCCACAGGAGAGAGGCAGGATAGGGGGTGTACCGACCCCAGGACAGGGACCCATTGGTCCCTGGCCTTCACCTACCTGTAACGCCCCTAAATCTAGTATTTAGGGGCACCCTGAACCTTCCTTCCCCAGATTCCAGATTTGAAACTACAAGAAGAGCAAGAAGAACAAAGACCTGCCCTGCAGCTGCTAAAAGAGGAAGACACCAACTGTTTTGGCCCCAGCCCTACCGGCCTGTCGACCCTCGAACCTGCTCCTGCTCCAGCGCGGCATCTCTCATGGCCAGCAACCTCACCAACCCCGGAGGACCTGGCTACCTTTTGGCTCTAAGCCCCTGGGACTCCCATGAGTAGAGGCTCTACTCGAAACCTATCTCTAACCCCTGGCAGCAGCCCGGAACCGCGAACCCAGCACACTCTGCACCAGCCGAGCCTGGCCAGTGCCGGAGTGAACAAAGACCCTGAGGACGACCCCACGGCGACTGTGACCCTGAGTCCGGCACCCAAGGACCTCCCTCGATATTCCTGAAGAAGCCTGCAGCCTCAGAACCAGGTGCCCCCCCAACCGCGATCAACTGAGGGTAAGATTTCCCGACACCTAAAGGCACCCCTGCACGCGGCGCCCCACGGCCCCCTGTGTCCAACCCTGGGGTACCTACCTATCCTCCAACTACCCAACTTACCTCTCGAAGTGGTGGTGGCACCTGAAGAGTTCTCGTCCCCGAGCTTGCAGTCTTTTTCCTAACCGGAGATTTCCCATTGACATCCATTGAGCGCCCGAAGGCTCAAAAGCACTCTGCACCCAGCCGCCCGAGTAGCCCTGGCAGTGAAAACTCTACTCCTTCCTACTTCCCCACTTGCCCTGAGTACGTGACCAGGAGCCCAGCTCCCACAGCCGCGTGGCTTGCCAGTCAGCAGCCACCAAACAAGGCCCCCCTATCCCTAATAGGATAACATTGGGCCTAACTCTCTCTGCACCCGGCCGCCCTAGAGCCGCTGAGGGTGAACCAACTGTACCTACCTGACCCTGTGCCCAGAACCTCAACTCTGCCATGCGAGTACTTACCCTTAAACCGCAAACTCTATTTTCCTCATAGGGTAACATTGACTGGCTTTTTCCTGAAATTTCTTCAAAGTGTGGACTTTTCAAATCTTCAAATATTCACCAAAAATCAGCCGTGTGACAAAAACAAATTTACTCACCTGTTCCTAGGTGAACTCCCAGTGCTGGATCTTGATGCCCAGCACTGACTCTGAAAAATCTCTACAACTGTACTTACCCTTAACTCAATTTTCTTCCATGGGAAACCATTGACTGTTTTTCTGTGAAATTTCTTCCAAGTGTCCATTTCTGCAATCTTTAAATATTCTTCAAAAATCGTATAATATCTGAAAACGTAATTGCTTACCTGTTTTGGATAAAGGTCCCAGTACTGAGTCTAGGCACCCAGTACTGGATTACAAAAGTAACGAGAACATACTGTACCTGTAACCTGCATTTTCTTCCATAGGGAATCATTGATTGTTTTCTCTGAAAATTTTTTAAGTGTCAACTTTTAAAATAGCTAAATATTAGTTAAAAATCATTACAGTACTTAAGTCGACTTTCATCACTTGATTCTGAGAACTGACCCAGGTCTGAATCTAGGATCCAGTCCTGGAATTCCAAAAGTAATCTAAAAAGTAATCTGTTGCAAATAACTTGAATTTACCATTGAGCTCAATGTATTGTTGTGTTTAAAAATAGAGTTTCCTACTGCAACCTCTTGTAAATGTTTACTAAAATCTATTGCATATTGCAAAAGTATTTATATGAAACATCTACTGTTGAGAAAGTATCTTTTAACTCCAAGTGTTGGTTGTAAAATAAAACAAGCATATATTTTTTATATATAAACCATTGGCCTAGAGTTCAGTTATTGAGTGTGTGAAACCATTTGCTGACTGAGTGTGTACAACAAATGCTTTACACTGTCCTCTGGTACTGCCTTACTGCTCGACCAAGCTACCACTTCAGAGAGTAAGGTTATACCTAACTTTAACCTCTGTCAAACCCTGGGGGACTGTGGACTCTGTACACCCTGTACCTATTAAGGAACACTATATACAGAGCCACTTTCTCACAATATGTCATGCCACACTTGCCATTGCACAGGTTATATTGCCCCATCTAACGTGCCTTCCTCGATGCCTATGTTATAACGCACAGCGCTATGCCATACATATTACAATCTGGGATCCATATCTTTGTCACAATTCATATGCAACGTTACACTCCCCAGCACATATTTTATATTACAACTTTAGAGACTAGTTAGGTTACACAACACTGCCCTGTGCATATTACACTCCAAGGCGCATATCGCATAGCACGCGCTAGTGCCTGTGCTATCTCGCGCTCTCCAATGAATCTGTCATTGCGCACAATGTATTGCATATTATATTTCACGGTTCATCTTATATCACACTTTTTGGTGCATAGTTTATACCATATACTATATCTAGTTTTCATTTCCAATCGTGCTCTCAGGACTATGTTCTATATAACATTGCGTCCACCTACCCTTTTCACGGGCATTACATTTTGCGATGGGGGGTGGAGGGTCAGGGGGTGTTTCTGCCAAGTGAGCCCGGAGTCACAGTCACAAACGTCCTCTTGTTCCTGAATAAAAGTGAGATTATGCTGCATACTTGTTCATATTTCAAGTGGTTCGCAAGACATACATTTTAAAAACAATAAAGTTCCCTAATACCCACCTTCTCTGAACAGTTAGCTTGCTGCCCCATCCACCTCCTCCCTATCCTCTGTTGTCTGAATCCATGGACTAGCCTCCTCCCTCCTGCCATGCATGGTCTGATGTGCTGCCACTGCCCTCCATTTAGCATGATGTACCAGTCCACTCCTCCTGCCCTCCATTGCCCAATTCTATGGCCCATCATTGACCTCCTGCTTAGCCTCTGTGCTTAGCTTGCTGCCCCTATTCTCCTTCCCCCTGCCCTCCGATGTCTTTGTGCATGCCCCTGATACATCCTTTTTGCCCACCATGTTCCATGGACCTGCCACTCCTATCTACTCTGAGTGTTCTGTTGAGCTGCCACTCCCCTCCCACCTGCCTAGCATTGTCAGATGACTGTAACCTGTCCCTGCCACCTCCACCCTGCCTGTCCACATGCCATGCCCCTATCCCCTTCCTCCTGTCCTCCATGGTCCATTTTACTGCCACACCCTTCTGCCCTCCCTGGTCTGTTGTGCTGCAACTGCTCCTCCTGCCTGCCCCGTGCGGTCTGTTGTGAGGCCCCTTCCTCTGAACTCTCTTGCCTGTGCCCAGGTCCTGTCCCTCCCTTCTATCCTCCATCGTCCTTTTTGCATGCCCCTGCACCCTCCTTCTTGCCCATCATAGCCATTGTGCTGCCACTAACCCTCCTGCTTGCCATGCATGGTCTTCCGTGCTGCCATGGCCCCTCCCACCTTCCCTGTGTGGTCAGCTAGCTGCCCCTGACCCCCTCCCACCTTCCCTCCATGGTCTGTGTGTATGCCATCATAGTCTCATTGTTGCTCTCCATGGTGTGTCTTGTTTCTAGTGCCCAACCTGCCTGACCTCCATGGTCATCTTGCTGCTCCTGCCCTGCCCCCTTGCCCCCAGCCCTCTGTTTCCATGTGCAGACCCCTATTCCCTCCCTCCTGGCTTGTCTGTTCCATTGTAATGCCCCTGATCCGTCCCTCCTGCCCTTTATGGTCTGTTATGCTGCAGCTTTCTCTCATTATGGTCAGCTAGCTACCATTGCCTCTTTCCCCTCTGTTGTTGAAGTGCATGGTCCTGTCCCCTCCCTATTGCTTTCTATGGATTGTTGTGCTGAACTCCCGTCCCGCATGCGCTGTGTGGTGTATTGTGCTGCTGCAAACCCTGATGCCTGCCCTGTAGGGTCAGTTTGGTGCACCTCTCCATGTCCCTCCTGTCCTCTGATATCTGAGTCCATGTCCCTACCCCAATTCCTCCTGCATTCCATGATCCAAGGTACCATACTTGCGAACATTTTGAACATGGTAAGAGGGAGATTTTGAAAAAAATCTGGGGTATTGATTTTCCCCTTTGAGTTACATTGAAAAAGAGGAGATTGTAGACAGGAGACAGATCAAATAAAGCTCATTCGAGCTTAAAAACATTGGACATTTCCTGGCTGAAACGGGTCTGTTGGCATGTATGGTTGTACTACCACTGCCTCTTCCTTCTGCCCACAATGGTCTATTATATTGCCACAGCCTCTCTTGCCAGTCCTGTATTGTTGGTTTGTTGCCCCTGCCCCCCTTTCCACTGCCCTCCATAGTCTGTTGTGCTGCCACTGCCCTTCCTGCCTGCCCAGTGTGGTCAAATTGTTGCATCTGCACTCTTCTACCTGCCTTCAATTTTCAGAGTCCGTGCCCCTGGCCTCTGCCTCTCAACAGTATCCCAATGAACAACTAGATTGCTAACATTCTATATTTATTACAAAAGTGTGGAATGCCTGACGTCATCTTGATGTAATCAAAACTGTAATACCTAGAGTATTTCCTTTAGAAATTACATATATGAGCGGATCTTATTTGCATCAAAATTATGGTTAGTGCTCTAAAAAACTAAAATGAGGACATATTTTCTGAGTTTTCAAATAGCGACAAAGAACTTTTAAATTATTTGTAATCTTTATGTTTTTTTATCCAGTTGACCACTTGATTAAATGTTGCACCTAGGGGAGATTATGTGGTGTTACTTCCAGAGCTGCAGACTTTGCAACTGGGGAACCAGGTTGGAGTTTCTGCTTCAGCTCAACATTCTGCGATTCTGGTCAAATCACTTAATCTCCCCATGTCTACAACCAAAATGAATTTGATCTTGTGTGATGTAACCAATGCTCATGTAAAGCACTCCAATACCTGACAAGTCTGCACTATATAAAACTGCAAACACACAAAAAATAAGTGTTTTGCACACTTCTGTCATTGGGCTACGTGTGGGCTACATCTGGGTGATATTTGTGCTGCATTTGGGCTCTTTTGTCTCTGATGGCCATCTTGGGAGATTTATTTGTTATGAAGTTTCCTAATTTCCTCTTTTACTGCAGTCTCCTCAGTAGGAAATGCTGTCAGTTTTTTACTTTGATTCCATCAAGAAGGTATTCATATATGTCACATATTTGCCATAAATTCTGAATGTTAGCACTCTAGTTGCAAATTAGATCACTGTAGTAAAGCTACTGCTCACCACGGAAGTCTGCTGCTGGTATTAAAAGTGCATGTTTCAGTCTGCATATCAGAATTTTTTAATGAAATAGAAGAGGATTTGAGAAGTCACTCAAAATGTGCCCTAATTTTTCTTTCTTCAGCACTAATCATAATTTCTATGGCAAAATGAACCCCCTCATTGTGTTCCTTTTTAAATTAAATGTTTTAAGTGTTACCAGTTTATTCCAATCAAGATGGCTTCAGGTGTGCCATACTTTTGTCATAAGTAAGACAGTAAGCGCTCTAGTTGTTCTTAAGAACACTCTGGGACATTCTGTCATTGGGCTATACTTGGGCTACATCTGGGTGATATTTGGGCTACATTTGGCCTCTTTTGTCTCTGGTGGTCATCCTGGGAGATTTATTTGTTATGAAGTTTCCTAATGTCCTCATTTACTGCAGTCTCCTCAGTGGGAATACTTTCAGTTTTTTATTTTGGTTCCATCAAGAAGGCATTCAGATGTGTCACACATTTGCCATAAATTCTGAATGTTAGCACTCTAGTTGCTCATTAGATCACTGTAGTAAAGCTACTGCTCACCAGGGAAGTCTGCTGCTGGTATTCAATGTGCATGTTTCAGTCTGCATGTCAGAATTTTTTTATGAAATAGAAGAGGATTTGAGAAGTCAAAATGTGCTCTAATTTTTCTTTCTGCAGCACTAATCATAATTTCTATGGCAAAATGAACCCCCTCATTTTGTTCCTTTGTAAATTAAATGTTTTAAATGTTAACACCTTATTCCAATCAAGATGGCTTCAGGTGTGCCATACTTTTGTCATAAGTAAGACTGTTAGCGCTCTAGTTGTTCGTTAGAACACTCTAGGACATTCTGTCATTGGGCTATACTTGGGCTTCATCTGGGTGATATTTGGGCTACATTTGAGCTCTTTTGTCTCTGTTGGCCATTTTGGGAGACTTATTTGTTATGATGTTTCCTAATTTCCTCATTTACTACAGTCTCCTCAGTAGGAACTACTTTCAATTTTTTACTTTGATTCCATCAAGAAGGCATTCGGATGTGTCACACATTTGCCATAAATTCAGAATGTTAGCACTCTAGTTGCTTATTAGATCACTGTAGTAAAGCTACTGCTCACCAGGGAAGTCTGCTGCTGGTATTGAAAGTGCATGTTTCAGTCTGCATGTCAGAATATTTTTATGAAATAGAAGAGGATTTGAGAAGTCCCTCAAAATGTGCCCTAATTTTTCTTTCTGCAGCACTAATCATACTTTCTATGGCAAAATGAACCCCCTCATTTTGTTCCTTTTTAAATTAAATGTTTTAAGAGTTACCACTTTATTCCAACCAAGATGGCTTCAGGTGTGCCATACGTTTGTCATAAGTAGGACTGTTAGCGCTCTAGTTGTTCTTTAGAACACTCTGGGAAGCTGCAGTAGAACACAAAGGAATCAACTGACATTGTTGGATGTACATGTTTTACTGAGAATGTCAGACTTCATTCTCACTTGACTGAGAAAGATAATGTGACTTTACAGAAAATATGCTCTAAGTTTAGCTTATAGATCACCTTCCAAACCTCTGTGGGAAAAGCATGAGAAAATAGTTTTCTCTCATACATGATTCATGATATCACAGCAGAAGGCTTTTTCACATGGTAAAATCACCTTAGAGCACACCACCATTCCTAAAATGAGTATGGTACCATCAACAAATGATTTATAATGTAACTAAAGTCTTAAAACCTTCCATTAACTGCAATGCTTTTTAATGAGGTGCTATCATGTATATTGGTCTCAAGATGGCTGCCAACACTTCTTGGATGAAGTGCTGACAGCCAATCAGATCTCACGATGAGATGTGTGGTTAGGCTCCGCCCAGATATATATATATGATTTTGCTTTTGATTTTCTCAGGAACTACTGAACGGATTTACACCATTTAAGCAAAAGGCACGTGTCTGAACTGAGGACTACCTCTTTGCCAAATTTGGTGTAATTCCGTTCAGCACTTCGGGCTGTAGCTGCGTCAACAGGTCCCATGGGAAAATGCATGGGGAAAACGCGTTTTGGGACCCCCCTTTTTTCTCAGCCCCCGCTTGACGAATCACCGTGAAATTTTCAGGATAGGAGCAGACCGGAGCTGGCCAAAAGTTTGGAAAATTTCGCGAAGATTCATCAATCGACGCCAACGTTATTCCAAATAGAATGTTGCGGATTTCCTATGGAAAATAGGTCCTAACTATAACTACCTACTGGCAACTGCCAGTAGGTAATATATATATATATATATATATATATATATATATATATATATATATATATATATATATATATATATATATATATATATATATATATATATATATATATATGTAATGAGGTCAAGAAAGACCTTAAAAAGTTGCAGGAAGCACATATTATCGAACCTATTGAAGCTTCAGAATGGTTCTCAACTGTTGTTATCGCAAGACAAACCAATGGTAAGATTAGGCTGTGCATTGACTTGAGGTATTTAAACAACAATATCATAGTGGACCAATTTCCTTTAGCCAGGATTGACAAAATGCTCTTTGTAACTAGAAATAAAAAATGGTTTTCTATTGACCTTTCTTCTGCATATCACCAGATTTGTCTACATCCTTCTAGTAGGGAATTTACAGCCTTTTTCACACCATGTGGTTGCTTCCAGTTTCGCTGCATGCCTTTTGGTTTAGCGTCTGTGGCGGCAGTTTTTCAAAGATTGATGTTGCAATTATCTGGTGATATGCAGGGTGTAATTTTCTTTCAAGATGACATATTGGGTATGGGTTCTAACAATAAAATCCATGATGAACGTCTGAGAGAATTAATGAGCATCTTGCAAAGTAAAGGTTTGACGGCAGAAATTTCAAAATGTACATTTTCAGGAAGGAAAGTTACCTATTTAGGTCATGAGATCAGTGCTTCTAGTATTAGACCTAAAGCCAGTTTAACAAAAGCTATCATTGATGCTCCTGTGCTGAAATCTGAGGATCATCTTAGATTCTTTTTAGGTCTAGTGCAATGTTTATGCAAAACTTTTTGAGAAGTTCTCTGCTATGAGATCTTTACTTAAGAACAAGGTACAGTTTGTTTGGAGTGGTTCCTGTCAGCAATGATTTGAGAAAATTAAGAACGCTATTGGCAGAGCACCCAATTTGCAAGGTTTTGATCCTCTTGCTGGTACCATTGCTACCACTGATGCTAGCAGTAAATGATTAGGCAGTGTCCTCACACAACTGGATGATAACAGTAAAGGAGTTGTGATTGCTGTTGCATCTTGTTCGCTCACTTCTACTGAGGAAAGATACTCAGTAATCGAACGAGAAACTTTGGCGTGTGTGGGCGCTAGAACATTTCAGAAAGTTCTTGTGGGGCTGGAAATTTACACTGCGTTGTGTTCACAAACCACTTACCAAACTTTTAACTACCGAGGATTTGATTAATGCTACAGCAAGGATTGCAAGATTTTCATGAGTCTACAAGATTTTATGTACGACATTCAGTATGTCCCTGGAGTAAAAGCATTTACTACTGATTTTCTCAGTAGAATGTCTTTACCCTTGACAGAAGTAGACAATAGTGCTTGGAACGAATTCTCTGTTACAAATGTGTCACTGATTGGATCCCAGGAAAGTATTAGCAAGGAAGAATGGGTCGAAGCTTAAAGTACTGATGAAGTTTTTCTTGAAGTGAAAGAATGGATTGTGAATGGATGGAGTGGCATGGAAAAAAAGTTGTTGAGCGATGAATACAGAGGTTTTTGGGAAGTTCGTAATGAATTAAGTGTGTGTGATCCGTTAGTTCTACATGGAGACAAGGTGATTCCTCCTGAGAATTTACCAGAAAAGATTATTAATTTGTGTCATGAAGGTCATTCATGCATCACACTCACTAAACACAGGCTCAAGGAGTTAATGGTGGCCCAAGGTGGACATGTACATTGAATGGTTTGTAAGATTGTGTGTCACCTGTGAGATGTCTGGTAAAACTCTTAAAGCTTTTAACCCACCACTGGGGTCTTTGGGATGTCCAAAGCTACCGTGTGAAGCAATTGGGTTGAAGATCATGGGAACCGTCACTTGGCAAGATGGCTCATGAAAATATATTTAGTTCTATTGGATACTTTTTTAAGATGGTTGGAGGTCACTATTGTAGAAGTTATCAACACAAGGACAGTAATTTCGTTTTTGGATGAAATATTTTTAAGGGAGGGATTTCCAGCTATTATCTTCCTGACAATGGGGTGCAATTTAAGTACACTGAAATGAAGAATTACCTTATGGCATCTGGGATTCAACAATGGGTCACTGCTTTATATCATCCCAGTGGGAATGGTATTGTTGAGAGCGTGAAACGTAGTATCAAAGGTGTTTTGCAACTTGCTAATAAAGGTGGCATGTCATGGGATGATGAAATAAAGAAAATGGTTTGGGCTTACAGGAGTACAATTCATGGCACTGTTGGCAAAATCCCATTTTCATTAATGAGAGGTAGTTCCAAAGTGAATCCTGCTTGGATGAAGAGAAGTGAAATCGTTGAGTGTGACATTGAAGATGTGAAAAGATGCATTGTAGAATCCCAAAGAAAAAACAAATTGCATTATGATTACAAACATGGCACTAAACAAGCACATTTTTGTGAGGGGCAATGGGTACGTGTGAAGAGTGCAAAAAAGGTTGCAAAAGGTACCAGCAGATTTAGCAAAAGAAAGAAAGTTGTTAAGGTGATGAATAAACAGGCTTTATTGCACAATGGTAAAGTATGGCATTTTAGTCACCTAGACCCAGTTAGAAATTGAAATGGAAATTGGGAAGATTGTGTGGTTAATGCTGGAAATGTTTGGTGGTTGGATGTTGTGGATTTATCCCTGGATATTTGTCTTAACCAGGGTAATGATGCTAAAGAATTTGCTGAGTGAGAAGAACTTGTTGTTTATGGTGCCAATGGGACATTTGAAGAGATCTCTAAGGAGTATTTACAACTTATGACTAGTACTGATATACTAGATATAAATATGACTAAAATTAATTAATAAAAACTTCCAAAGGAAGAATTGTAAAAAAAACTAAGAATTTGGAAATGTTTGATAGTGATTAGTCAAAAAAAATATTTAAAGGGGGTTTGTGTAGTATTGTAGTCGTTTTCTTGTACTGTAGTTATGGGGTTTATTGTAGAACCTTTCTATCCTTCTGTTCTATGCTCTAGAATTGTATGTATGCAGTAGGATTTAGAATGTATTGCATTATCTACTGGGATAACAATTTAGAAAGATGCCTGGCAGGGGTTGGAATAAATGACCACTGCCAGGTTAAAGTGACGATGTAGTTAGATGAAAATGTCAATGATACCGTAATATTTTGAACAAAAAAAAAGACAGAAACTCACCAGTTATAGTAAGCATAGCTAACTATAACTTTCACCCCGCCATGCACTGCTTATGACATCACATATTACATCACTCATGACATGTGCTATGACATCACTGATGACATCTCAAATGAGTGATAGCAGGGGAAACAGGGATAATTGACCAACTGAGACAACAGGAGTTGGAGTGGGTTGGGTAGACAGACGGGACATAAGACCTGCTATCAAGGAGGTCATGAGACCACATTATGTTCAGTCCTGCTCAGTCACCAACTCTCAGATTATCCAGATCTCACCTGCAAAGTCCAAGATATCCAGGGAGATTGTTTTCTGAACCTCCGATCGGTCTCTACATCTCCTTGATAACATCAAAAGACATGTATTCATGCGGAAGGGATTGAGCTGAACAAAAGGGGTGGGGGTGTTGAGGACTCTAGTTCTTCTGTGTAGGCACTGAAAGGAGGGGGTGATGCATGGGCAGAGGCTGCATCTGGAGTTCCTAGTGGAATGGGGTCCTCAGGAGTTAAGGAGGGGCTGGGTGCAGGTCTAGATGGTGTGGGGTCCTGCCATTGGGACACCACAGATTGGTCTTGTTCAAGGATAGGAGACACAAGATCTTCCTCAGCCTGGCTGGTGGTCTCCAGATATACTGCCCCTTCTCCCCCCACTTGGCTGTTCTGCCTCTGTCCAGTCTCTTGGCGATCAATCTTCTCATCCTCTGGGTAGGTGCACTACCTCTGCTGGTGATGGGCTCCACCTCCTCGCTGATGGTGTCAAGTAGTCGTTCCTGCCTACGAGCCGAGAAGCTACGTTTTTGCCCTTGATCCTGCTGTGATCTTCTGCCACGTTCCCTGAAAAGGAATGTGAAAAAATGATACTTTTAGAATTCATTTGGCCAATAATACGTTGTAACTTTAGAAGTGGAGTTTGTGGATAGCAATGGACTCACTCTTTTGGGTAGGTCTTTGACCATCCCATAACCCCTCCTCCTTTAACCCTTCCCCTCTAGCAGTAATTATTACTCAAGTTTAGTCGCTCCCCTGTGTCCCTCACACATTTACTAGTGAAATGTATGCTTGTGTGCGGAAACTCTGCATTCGGGCAGAGATCTCTGCACAGAAAAATATAGGAAAGGCGAAAACTCTTCTTCATGTAAGTTTGTGAATAGCATTTTGTGTATTGTTGTAGATCTACTAAATATGCTACAAAATTCAGTTTTTGATTAGGCCACCACATGCCTAAATAAATGTTGAAATTATAGTTTTACTTCTCATTTTCTGCAGTGAAAGGGATGGCTGGCTTTGTCACTCGAGGCTGAGTATTTTGGGGTTCACCCTGAAAGTCAGCACAAGTTGTACGGAATGGAGGTTACTCATTCCAAATCATTTTCAGATCTTTTGCAAGTGATCAAGGCAGTGTTTAAATTATATATCAGAGAAACACTGTGTCGGCTTTCATTACTCTGTTTTTTTCATAAGAATTCCCCTCTATCAACCAGTGATAACGATCTTTTCTAATCACTTTCAAGACCTTTTAGCTTGATGTCAGTTTTGCCAGGTACATTAGTGAGATGCTTGCCTCTTTTAACTTCTCTTTTTCCATATTTCATCATGAAAAAATACTTCTTTGGGTCAGGTTTGCTGTATGCTTAGTATGTTTTCATTCTTCTCAACCAATCTGAGATTATCCTTTTGTGCTTTCTGGCCCTTTAACACTTTAAGAGCTTTGAAATTACTCCCTCTGTGCCTTTTTATTTTTTGATCTTGGGTACAGTCTGTTTTAGTTGTCTGCTGGAAGGCCTGATATTAGAGTGGCCTTTGGATCAGACCCTTGCTCATTCTTGTATTGACCTTGTTGTCTGTGTCAGTTGCGTGCTCCAAATGACTTTCCTCCCTGTTCTTGATTTTGTCCTGCCCAGGAGCATTTTAGTCTCATAAAATGCTGACTGGCTGAGTTGTATCCTTCACTGTATTTGGGAGGACTCTTTTTTATTTTATTTTATATTCAGCACTCCATGTGAGTGCATGCCTTTCCTTGCTCTCCCTCCCTGCTTTTTTCTCTATTTCATTGACAGCCATTGCTGGCCATGCATGTGCATGCCACACAAATTGGCATAGACAGTAGTTCTACCTTTGAAACACAAAAACTATTGTTTGACAATTAAGGTAGTTAGTAGTTAAAGCATGATATGGTTTCCCTCACAAATGATATCGAGGCCAAAATATGTGTTCTTATTCTCCAATTACAACATATGGTTTGCTGTGCTCAGATCACCTTCTTCCCAAGGTTCAGATACACCAAGAAAACCAGAATATTTGTAATCATTATTTTTACACTTTTGTAAGTGAGGGGTAAATAACTTGTGTTATAGTTTTTACCTAGTTGCAATTTGTGAAGGAAATAGGTGTGAAACTCATTGGTGAACCAAGAAAGATATACATTTCTGGAAAATAGAAAACACTCTGAATTCACGTTTGTGTTACTTTTTCACGGTTTTCCCTCAGGAAAAAATCATTTAAATGTGAAAACAGTGAATATAAATGAAGAAATACGAGATATTTGTTACAAGTTTTACGTTGGTAGCTTTTAGTATTGAAGGGCCCATCTTGCATATAATATGCTGCTAAGTCCACCAGACTCTTTTGGCCCCAGAAATATATTGTTTTGGTAATGAAAACCAGAGCCAACAACCGAGTTGTGGCATGCCATAGTTTTTCGTTGTGTATCAACCGTGTAACATTTGACAATGAAGAATGAAACTGATAGGAACAATCAAAATTAGCTATTAAAATGGATTTATTCTTTTTTTGCCCAGCTCTGTCATTTTATTTTCCTTTTAATAGCTTTCTTTATTGTCATCGTTGCAGGAAAAAAGAAAGAAATTCTAATTATTTTTGTTACTCATAGATGTTGAGCACATATTGCGAAACGTCTGCAAGAATAGAACTTCCCATTATAATATCGTTTCCCTCCCACCCCCTCAATTTTCCTGCACCCAGTACATTCCAAACAGTAAAATGAAAATAGAGTAAACGATTAACCCCGATAAGCCCATTTTGGTTCCCGATGCAGCGTTTCAAGAAGAGAGAGTAATTACAGTTTTGCTGAAACAAAATCGGTTGATATAAGAAAGAAAAGTGAGTTACTTATCTGGTTATTACAGATGGTTCTCATTATCGGTATTTCTGACCTTCACTCCCTTTCTTTCCCTTCTTCACGTGTGTCTCGCAGCTAAATGTAATTTACTTCCTTTGACCTTTAGCATTCATGGTCTGGTGCATTATTTACTCTTTGCTCCTCCTTATTCTGTCAGAGCGCCACCCCACACCTGCTCGAACTCGTCCATGTCGTCATTTGTTGATGTATTTTTTCATATGAAGCATGTCTTGGCGCCGGGTATCTGTGGGCAAATACAGGATCTCCATCGTCTGAATATACAGAGCTTATCTACCTCCATCGCAGTTGTTAGCCAGCACCTATGTTAGTGCATGATCTCTGGGAACATAGACGAATCAAGCAGCACTGCTGCTTGGGCTACTAATACCCCTGTTATATCTTATGTACCCTTTATCATCCTATATATCTCCACACAGTAATATTGTAGTGGCTGGCACTCCCAGACTGTATACACTATATATAGCTGTGCAGCTGGCCACATCTCCAGCAATCTGTCCTAGGGAACAATCCTGCAACTCCCAATCTTTCTGGCGACCAGCGCCATCTATGTAAAAAAATTTAATATCCAAATTCCAGCTGGGCTTCTTGGAGATATTTATCATTTCAAGAGAAGCACAGACCCGACTTTGTCAGTGTAGTGTACTTGCACTCTGTGAGAAATTGGGTTGTTGTTTGAATGGGGTGTTAACAGGGCTGGACTGGCCGTTGCGGGCACCGGGCAATCCCCTGGTGTGCCGCACGGGTGTGGGCTGGTTTTGGGCCCCTGGGGGCCGATTTTGTTACAGGGCCGTTTTTGCAGCATAGCTGCAAAATCGGCCCTGTAACAAAATGGGACGAAAACCGGCTCTGGCAAAGAGCTCGGCAGCACCCGCCACGCCCCGGGGGGCCATCCGAGCACTTTGCCTGGGCCGGTTTAGGTTCCCAGTCCGGCCCTGGGTGTTAACCTTGCTCAAACAACAGCCACAATCCCTGTCAGGTCACAAATTAACCTGTGATTAACCCACTGGCAGCTTGGCACATAAGCAGGCAGGCTAAACTAAGAGGCAATGTGTAAAGTGTTTATGCAGCACACAAACAGTAATAAAGTGAAAACACAACCTAAGAAACACCCCAATACAATTTTGAACAAAACAGTAAACTTTACTAATTCATTTGACACCAAAACAACATCCAATCAGTAGAACCGGAGTTATGAATTTTTAAAGTTTAAGGTAAAAACTGGCACCTAAAAGATCAAAGCGCCAACCACGGATATCTAGTTGCGCAAGACGAAGTCTAAGTAAAAACATATGGCAGACTGCAATGTAGTGCTAGTCGAATACAAGAAGTGGATTGGGCCTGTTCAGCGCTTACCTTCGGACTTAGAAGACATTTTGTGAAAAGTGTCTGATCAGGTAGAGTTCAGTGGGGCAACGCTGCAGGTGATGTCTGAGAAGGAAGCATAGTTGTCGGGGGGGCTGCTGGATAAAGTTGCGGTAAAGATTTTGTCGTTCTCTTTTTAGGAAGTTGAAAACCTCCAGCGGGACGAGGTTGGAGCTGTAGCCAACAAGAGCGCCACAAGGCCAGATACCCCTTCTGTAAGGACCGCTGAACAGGATTTGTTGCTGTGGAGAAGAATGTAGCCGGAGCTGTGGCGAAGTCAGGCCGACCGGCGATGCACCTTGGGTGGATAGATGAGCAGATTGGTCCCAGTCTCTGATCGTTTCTCAGAGCCAAAACATGAATATCTGGGCACCTTTAACACCACCACCAAGGATCCAGGTCTGGGAGGTTAGGACTCACTCAGTCTGGGTCCAAGTGTGCCTCAAGATGTTTGGAGCCTTTTCTGTAGCTGAGGCTCGGATCAGGAGGCCAGCTAAATAGCCCTTGGAGTCACTCTGGTTGTCCTGGGTTCAAGGAGTGGAATAGGGTTCAAGCAGCAGGGCAGCTGTCTGAGAGTTCAAGGGAGGCTTAAGGCAGCAGAGCAGTCATTCCAGGTGCAGCAATGCAGTCCTCTCAAGTGCACAGCAAGCATAAAAGCAGGCAGTCTTCTGAGAGTCCTTCCACAGGTCCAGAAAGTGAACTGAATACTGGGTCTGAGAGTCCTATTTTTATGCCGGGTTCCCTATTTGAAGTAGGAGAAGTTTCTACTCCGCCCCTTCATCCTGCAATTGATGGCCCATTCAGACACACCCAATCCCGCTATAGTGTGGCTGTGTGGTAGGAATAAACAAAGTCCATCTGCCAACTACACCCAGTCATGTGACCCAGGAACAGGCTGCAGGCACCAAGTAGTTAGGGCAGGAAAATGCTAGCTTTCTAAAAGTGGCATTTCATAATTGTGTCTTAAAATCTGAGTTTACCATTAAAGAGGATTTTAAATTTAAATTTCGCAGACACCAAACATGGAAGTCCCACTTGCTGGCAATTAAAAGTTAGCACTTATTAGATGTAATAAAGCAACCCAATGTTATCCTATGGGAGAAATAAGCCTCAAAGTAGTGCAAAATGAATTTAGACGTTGTTCACTACCAGGACATGTCAAACCTAAAAGTATATGTCCAGCCTCTTAATTAAAATGCACCCTGCCATAGGGGCTACCTGGGGCCTACCTTGGGGTGACTTGTATGTAATAAGAGGGGAGTTCAAGGCTTGGCAAGGGGGTTATTTTGCCAAGTGGACTTGGCAGTTTGAAACTGCATAAAGCTGCAATTGCAGACCTGGGTCATGCTTTAAGGGGCTACCTGAGTGGGTGGCACCATACTGCTATAGGCCCACTAGTTAAGAATAAATAACAGGAGTACACCTGTAAACCCAGTTGGGATCTAGGTGGTAATTGTGTGTAACATAAAAAATATCTCAACAGGTATTGTTTGATAGGCTAGTAAATAAACATGCACATTTAGTTGCAAAAAGGAACAAGCAGGGAGACTCAAAGTTTTAAAGATGTGCCAAAGGCAAGTTGAGTGAAAACAGTTGTATCAGCACTGTTGACAATTAATGTGGGAGTAACCTGAAAAAACGTTGTGCTCATAAGTGCTTGTGACACACAGGGTGGACGGCGCAAAGTGACAAGTTACAGAGTGGTCAACGGCGCAAGGTGAGCAATGGTGATAGTATATTACAAAGTACTTGAGGTTCACAGGTAAATCTTTACAAAGGTTTACAGAGGGTTTGGCAATTTTTTGAACCAGAGCTCAGCGCCAAAAGTTGCGCTGGAAAGACAACAGTGTTTCGACCCATCACAAGTTGGGGTCCTCTTCAGGATCAGGTTACATTTAGGATAGTGCTGTACAAAGGGAATAAGGAAAAGAGGGTAGGGTAGGGAACAAGCAATATGAGTAGATAATAATAGAAGAATCTGCTGGTATGGTGGTAAAAGAGAATACCTGATAAGAGAAAAGAAACTGGATAGTTAAATTCACGCATTGAGGGCAGAGGATCTGGGGGGTCCAAGGGCTCAGAAGTGGGACCGAGCTGTGGATTTTGAACCCTAGATAAGCTGGCACGTAGGGAAATGTTAGAAATGGGGTTTCTAGTTGGCAGAGGTAGGTACCTTTGTCCAGGTAGGGACCCTTCTTCCTAGTCAGGGTAAGGGAATTACACTCCTATAACAACCCCTGCTCACCCCCTTGGTAGCTTGGCACAAGCAGTCAGGCTTATCTCCGAGGCAGTTTGTAAAGCATTTGCACATAAACAACTGTAATACAATGAAATACTACAAAAGGACACCACACCAGTTTAGAAAAATGTCCAATATTTTTATATATCCAAAATAAGACCAAAACGATAATATTCCAATACGCAGTACTTAAAAATATATACTTTGCAGAAATATGTCAAAAACACAGTTCATCTGAGTCAGTAGCTCTGTCTGGGGCTATCGCAATACTGAAAACAACAGAATCCAACAGTTCCGTCTGACCGCGTCGGTCGGTAGACTCGTAAACAGTACCTTTTGCATTGCGGCTGACACGTTGGTGTGAGCCAGTCTTGGCAACCATCGCAGTTACGATGTGAAGTGAAACGATGCAGCGTGCGGTGCCCTCAAGCCCTGCTTCAGGCAGCGGCTCGGTGATGGTTGTCCTGCGGCGCTGATGAGACCTGGGCTGCGGTGCGGAGTGAAGGCAGTGCTCTATGTGGTGCTGAAAGATCACAGTGCAGGCGACAGAGCCGGTTGCGGTAAGCTGACGTCGGTAAGACCAGGGCGGCAAAGTGAAGCAAGGTGGTGCGTAGTGCGGTGCCCACAGGTCACGGTGCAAGCAGCGGCTCAGTGGCAGTGGTGTTGTTTGTTGTTGGTGAGACCAGAGTTGCGGTGTGAGATGCGGCGGTGCCCTCTGCGGTGCCTTCAGGACACAGAGCCAGCGACGGAGTCGGTTGCTTTTCCCGTCTCTGTGGCAACTGAAACAACGGTCCCAGAAGCAGTACCCAGAGGTTGGTGAAGTCTTTGTAGTCCCTGAGACTTCAGAACAGGAGGGAGGCAAGCTCGACTTCAAGCCCTTGGAGATACTCAGCACAAGTAAAGAAAGTTCAGTTCAGTCCTTTCACTGTCCAAGGCAGAAGCAGCAACTGCAGGCCAACCCAACAAAGCAACTAAACCAAAGGGGCAGTACTCCTCCTGGCAGTGTCAGGAATCGCGCATCGCGCACTCCCCGTCATCGCAACGCGCCTGCCTGGCCTACAATACCCATGAGGCCACAGGCGAATGGGCGGAGCCGCGTCCCTAAAAGAACGCGATGCGTGCAGGCCGGCGTGCGTAATTCCCCAAGCGAGTCCGCCCTCGCTTTTTTGAACTTTGCTGGCATCTTGGTTTGAGACTGTGCAGAGCCCACCTGGACGTCTCTGGGGCGCATCTTGCCTGGTAGGAAGAAACCGCCCTCCTGCTGCTTCGTTAACTCGCGAGCTCCATCGACCGGGATAGGCGTGGACGGCGCCACTACCCGCTTCCTGGATCTCGCTCAGGACCCAACAGTCTTCCAGGCAGAGGGAAACCGAACAGGGTGAGTTGCAGTCAAAGCGGTCTTGCTGCCTTGTGCTGCAGAGGGCCTGAGGAGTTCGAAAGACCCCCGGAGGGGTCATGGGGGAGAACTGACTTGCTTCTGAATCCCCCTTATCTAGGGTAAGTCCCTGTGGCAGGAGTAAGCGCAGCACCCCCTTTTTTGCGAGACAATACCTAGGAACACCACTGAGCGGCAATATTTGGGATCTGGAAAGGTGACTTGTTTCCCTCTGGAGTAAGAGTTTGTTTTCTAGTGTTAGTTACCTCTCCCCCTACCAATCCTTCGACAGCGGGGTACTGTGTTCCAGAGACTTCCCTTGTTTAATTTCGGGACTATACTGCATTCACATATTCAGTTCGGGATAGCAAACAAAAGGAAGTAGGCAGTTAGGTACTGGATATTGGGACTAGTGGTGTGCCTCTAGAGCAGCAAGGACCGCAGAGTCTGGCTAGGTGGTTCTCCTGCCTCCAGTGTATTCTACTGCTGATTTTTCCTTTGTTTTTGGGTGTGGGTGGTATGATGGAATACCCCCAGTGGTCAGTCTGAAGTTGTGATTGATTTAGGAGCACCCTGCCTGAGGTAGCTTTCTTCTTAGCGAGAATTGACGAGAGTAGTGTTGCATGTCCTGTTTGTTATGTGATGCTGTTTTTTCTTTCCGGTTCTAATCTCCGCTGTTCCCTTCCTACCCTTCCCTCACTTGATCGCTCTAATCCTCCGTGCAGTAATTGCTGGAGTTGGAGAGATCAAGAAGTGGATACCCTATTGCATCGCTCGGATCCTGAGGAGTACCGGAATTAAGGGCGGAATCGTAACAGGCAGTGCTTCCAGCTCTTTTTCTTGACAGGTTCCTTGATTCCAGCAAGTTCTCTGAAGTATTTTATCTCCCTGAGGCTTCCAACTGGAGGCAAGCTCTACTTCAAGCCCTTGGAGAAAACTCTAACAGCAAGATGATGAAAGTACAGTCCAGTCCTTTCCCTGCCTAAGACACAAGCAGCAAGCAGCAGGCCAACACAGCAGAGCAGGCAGGAAAGTGGCAGTTCCTCCTGAAAGCTTCTCCAGCTCTTCTTCCTGGCAGGCTCCTTAGTTCATCAGTAGTCTAGAATACTGGGGTCTGGGCCCCAATATTTATACAGCAAATTCCTTTGTTCTCTTGGTGCAGAGAAGCTCTTTGCCCAGCCAAAACCTTTTCTGTCCTCTCTGGTGCAGCTTCCTGGCAAGAGGTGGAGACGGCATTGTCCAAGGCAGACAAAGCCTAATCAGATGCAACGGAAATCTCCTCACCCCTCTTTAAATGCAGACCAGGCCTATTCAGGTGCTGGCGAAAACTCCTCCCACTGCTCTGAATGCAGCCCAGGTCTATTCAGCCCAGCCCTGACTCTTTCAGGAAAGGCAGGACACACATCAGCCCCCCCCACATTTCCCTCCCTTAGTGACCGTCTGAGAGAATGCACATCCCCAACTCCTGCCACTCCAAAGCCAGGCAGTCAATCCACAAACCAGCAGAGGCACACAGGATGGCTAAGCAAGAAAATACCGACTTTCTAAAAGTGGTATTTTCACACAATCTAAAAATCATCTTTACTAAAAGATGCATTTTTAGGTCTCGCCCGAGCCAGCGCATGCATTGCTCTGGTGAGACTTTTAGTAAGTGGGCTTTAAAAAGCTCACCACACGCTTTTGCTTGTGGCCTAAAGCTTGCTCATTACGCGCATCGCTTGCCACTCACCAGACGTACCTCCTTTTTTTTTTTTTTACTTTTAGTGCGAGGCACACGCACGCACACACCACTCGCGTGCTTGTTTTCTCTCTCGCTCCTGGTCTCTCACTTACTGCCCCTATATCTGTCTCTTCATTCCTCTCTCTCCCTTTTTCTCTCTTTCCCGGTCTCTCAGGCTCTCCCGTTTTTCTGGAGTAGTTTTTTAAATATATAGCGCGAACTCGACTGAAAGATATTGGAGCGCTTTACATGAGCGCCCAATTACATTACACAAGATCACACACCTTCATGTTTCTCTCCATCTCCTCCCCCCTCGTTGACTGTTTCTCTCTCTCACACACGCATACTCTTTCTCCTTCACACTGTAAGAGCTCTTTCCCAACACCCCACCCCACCTGACTTTACTCACTCCCTATTTGATCTTCCTCATACTCATACACTCGCATTCAGGAGTCTCACCTTCTCTACTTTCTACACCGCAGGGCTTTCTGTGTTAGTCCAGCCGTTTCTTTATTTCTTCATTTAATGTCTCCTGCACAGAACGGCTTTCCTCTCTCTGACATTGTTTTTCTGCTTTTCTCAACCTTGTTATACCTGGCCTAGAGACCGCATGAGTTGTCTCTCTAGCCTCATGTGTCTGAAAAAAAATCGCAACAAAATATCTATGAATATTTACATATAGTTATATATACGGGGGCTTTTCGTCGTGTCTTCATTTATGGGTCTATTCAACCATCATTGACATTTTGCCAGCATGCAGTATGGGGCAGTGTCCATCCCACTGGAGCCACTGGCTGTCTTCACTATGACTGACTGGATTTTTTATGTTCTTATCCACCCAAAGTAGAGTTATTAGGTCACTTCGTCACGGCATTGTTGGTTACATGCACGGACTTTCATTTGGCAATGCTATGCATTCTGGGAGTTGTAGTCTTCATATGCGTTAAATAAACAATTTGGCTAACACACTTGATGCCCATGATTTCTATCAGAATAGCCTAGAACCGGAAACGTCCTGTCTCCTGTCGATATTCAGATATGTAGTTAGGCATAGACAGACAGTCACGCATCGGTTCTCTCTCTCCATCCTATCAATTAAAAAGTTGTTCAATTGTTATTTAAAGCTGCAAAGTATAATGCATTAATACAAACAGAGGAAGCGTCCTGGGAGGCTGGAGAGGGCTTTAAAAACGCTGGCAGGCTCTTGTGTAGGTCAGTTTCAACCATGACCTTGGAATGAGCCCAAGGTACAACTGATGTTTTTGCAACACTAATGTGAACTCTTGTCCTCGTAGGCCTGCACTGAGCCTCTCTTGTGATAGTAAAGGGTGCATTTTTGTAGTGAATGATTTATATATCTCTGAGCATTTAAGGTCACCGCGTGCGGTCACGAGGTCACCCAAGCATTTTTTGTGGACTTTGCACATCAGGTGACTTGCAGCTCCCGTTGTGCACATTATCCCTTCCAGGATAACGAGTGAAGAAATGATGGGGCACACTCCCTTTCTATGGAGGATGCTACGAATAGTTTGTGGACCCTTCCTTAATGAGATCATTGGTGCGTTTAAAATACATGTGTCAATTGTTGCTGCACGTGGGCGTCACCACCTTCAACGTGTGGTTCCCCAGGCATCGCGTGGCTGGTAATCCCCAGGTGGGACTCTCCACATTCAGTGTATTTTTATTTTTATTTTTTTTAAGAGAGAGAAAAGAGAAGTTTCATTCATCCAACTAACTGGCACTCATTTTACAATTAACAGGGCAAAGAACTGAGTGAGGCGTGCAATTACAGACAGACCTGTGCTGTGGACACTCTTGGGAGCTGACCCTCTGTACCAATGGATGTGTTGCGGGGTCGAGTGGCAGTGGGAGAGATTCCATGGTGTTTCATTGGCCACACATGCATGTCACAGTATCTTTACAGGAATACCCCACAGTGGTTATTTCTAACAAGCATTGGCATAGCCAATAGGTCTCGCCTTTGGGACCTTATAAGTGTTTAGCCATGCAACACTTGATGTTGTTGCACCAAGGATATTTTGCTGGATAACTAAACACTTATAAGGTCCCAAAGGCGAGACCTGGTGGCTATGCCAATGCTTGTTATATTCTGAGTTCAGGCATACTAAACTCCATCTTTCAATCTTGTCCCAATGGGAAGTTATATTGATAAGATGTTATAAATAAACTCCCATTCTATCCTTTGGGACAGATAGCCTTTCCATAGTGAAAAACGAAATACACTGTAATTCACTACCAGGACATGTCACACACACCAGTGCATGGCCTACCTTTAACATACACAGCACCCTGCCCACAGGCGTATCTTGGGCCTCCCTTAGGGGCGACGTATATGTAAGAAAAGGGAAGATAAGGGCCTGGCAAGTGGGTGCACTTGCCAGGTCAACATGGCAGTTACAAACTGCACACAAACACTGCAGTGGCAGGTCTGAGTTACATTTACAGGCTGTTCATCTGGAATGGCACAATCAGTGCAGCAGACCCACTAGCAGCATTTGATTTACAGGCCCTGGGCACACACTGTACTAGGGACTTACCAGTAAATCAAATATGCCAATCATGGAATCACCTATCCATAAACACAATTTACAGGGAGAGCCTATGCACTTTAGCACTGAATAGCAGTGGAAAGGTGCTCAGAGTCCTAAAACCAACAAAAACAAGGTGAAAACCAGGAGGCCAAAAAGCAAAAAGTCTGGCGATAAACCCGCTGAAAAAGCCAAGTCTAACAGGAAACCTAGCAAACCTATACATTTTTTTAAAACTAGACACCCAGGGGAATCCAGGATGGGGTGACTTGTGTGGTTCTCACCAGGTTCTGTTTCCCAGAATCCCTTGCAAAAGTTTAAAAAACACATTTTCCTCACATTTCTGTGATGGAAAGTTCTGGAATCTGCGTGGATCCACAAACTTCCACCTCCCCCATATTTCCCAAAGTCTCCAGATAAAAATGGTACCTCACTTGTGTGGGTAGGCCTAGTGCTCATGACAGGTAACGGGCCAAAATGCAACGTGGACACATCACATTTTTACAGGGCTCTTCGGTCATCTAGGGAAACCTACTAAACCCATACATTTCTGAAAACTAGACAGCTGGGGGAGTCCAGGGAGGTATGGCTTGCGTGAGGCCCGCCAACGTTTTCCTACCCAGAATCCCTTGCAAACCTCAAATTTAGCTGAAAAAATCAAATTTTTCTCAAACGTCTGTGTGGGACAGTTATGGGATCACTGCGCTGACTCAAATTTCCTACCACCCAGCATTCCCCCAGGTCTCCCGATAAAAATGGTACCTCACTCGTGTGGGTGGGCCAAGCGCCCTTGGCAGGGAAAGACCCAAAATGTATTGTGGAGACATCAAAATTACCTATCACAAAACAACCTGGTTTAGCATGGGGGGGCACCTGGGTTTTTGGCACCGGGCTCGGCGGCCATCTAGGGGAACCTACTAAATCCACACATTTCTGAAAAATAGAATCCCGTGGGAGTCCAGGGAGGTATGCCTTGCATGGATCCCCCTACGTTTTCCTACCCAGAATTCCCTGCAAACCTCAAATTTAGCGAGAAAAAAAATCACATTTTCCACACTTTTCTGTGTGGGATTACCGTACCGGCACAAATTTCCTACCACACCAGTCTCCCGAGTAAAATGATATCTCATTTCAATTTCGGTTTCTCTGAGATGACGTCGGCTCAAGGTGCGCGCTGATCGTCATTTCAGACACATCAGGGAAACTGCCTCGGGAGCTGGGGAAGCTCTTCCCCAGTTCCTTAAACTGTTGAGGGAAAAAGGAAATTCCTTTGGTGCTCGTACCAGAGGGATTTCTAGTGCCATGGCGTTGGACGCGCTTTTGCGTCACACAGCTTCTGCGCGTCAGACGCATGGAACGGGTTAAAATGATAAGGATAAGAGGATTGGAATAAACTAACATGACAATAGTGGGACGGAAGTACAACCGACTATAAGGATTCTCTCAAGAGAACATATAGCCCTGAGGACGTCGCAGGACATTTCCGATTGAGCGACGAAACACGTGTTGGCTTTCTGTGGCTAAAGATTATTATAACTGAACAAAAGATCACAAAGGATTAAAAGAAAAAGACAACTGATAACTTTCTATTGATGTTTATGTTATTATATGTGGGTGTGTGCTGCAGGAGTTCTTGTGTATTATTTATGTGGTCTTGGATCACATATTGGGGAGCGGGTGGATATCAATACCTCACAAACAGCGCATCTCAATACGAGAGCAATTAATACGTTGTGAATTTGTTTGGCGTGCCATTCCCTACAGCTAACCACCCTTAACAAGGTGTCAGAAACAAGGCTGGGGTGCACTGTCCTAGTTATACAAAAATAAATTAGACATACCTACTACAAGGGAACAAGTTCAGGGTAGGATCTAATTAGAGTCATGCTTTGTGTTAGGAAGCCGGGCTCCCCACTCGGTGAACGCAAGCTAAATACCTTTGTGATTGGCATGGTCATCCAGTAACTTGGGCAACTCCATCCATAACCCGCAAGCTACTACTGAAAGCCCAGCATAAACAGGTTGTTGCATTTTGCCCATCTGAGACATCAGTGGAACTCAAAGAAAACATCCTTTGCAATACAAGTCTCCAAAATTGTTTTCCCATCTCTGCCTGTTTAATGGCGTTTCCCTCACCTGAAGATTCCCTGGGAAAATACAATTTCCACCAAATGACAACTCTTGGAGGAACCATTTAGACATGAGTCTCAGTAGCCTTAATATAGACCACTCGGATGGTCTGCACCCCTTGTGGGAGAGTTTAGCACTTAATTTTGTAATCATTGCGTGGGGTGAACTACCCTCACCAAAATATCAGTAACTTTGTTTTAGACGCTGTCTGTGAACTATGAATCCATGTGTTGCATTTGTAATGCAAAATAATATCATTTGAAATCTATATCTCGTACATCTAACCCCTTTCACTTCATAGCCTGCAAGCTTGTATAACTGATGTAAGAAATTACCTCAAAAATGACTCCGATTTTTCAGAAATGTATCACTCACCCAGCTGATTTTCTCCATATTTGATGGCGCTGCACTCAACTCAAACGTTTGTGAGATGAAATAAAGTAGATTGACGCTCAAATTTCTGGCATTACGATTGGTGTTGGCAAATCACAAGTTTGCATCGCGGACAGATCCCTTAACCTACTCTGCTTTTATCAGTGGTGCTGACGTGATCTCTGGAATGTTAAAGCTGTAAAAAGGGACCAAACAGAGTCATGGGGAAGAAAACAGGATGGTGGCACGAAACACACCGCTTGGGATCATTTTATGGATAAACTTAAAAAATGAATTACAAATTTCTTGTCGTTCTTTTTGTTCAGTGCTTCACATGATTTGTAGACTTTAAAAAGTCTGATGACAGTGTTGTAATTCCTTCTTTATCATACTGATTAGACTTGCTTAGTAAATATCACCATTACTGACTGTTATTTAATTTACCTTAATGGGGCCATCATGTAAAAAGATGTAATTTAGGAAATCAGAAATTGCGACATATAATGACTCTAAATTTGCAGTTTCTTAAATTGAATGTATAAAATTAATTCTGTATAAGTAGTCGCAATTAGCATAGTGACTTCTACAGAATCCATTGGTATTTTGCAAATCGACCTATGTATTAATAGGTTGGTTCACAAAACACTGATTCGTAAATGTAAATGTTTTTGTACTTGTATAGCGCGCAGCTACCCACATGGGGTCTCCCGGCGCTTGTACGAATACCGCAAGGGAACCCTTCCTGGTTTTCCTTGTGAAGTGTCCACTCCTGGGCACCCCGTGGTGAAACCAGGCATCCCTCGCGCTGTGGGGGCCGTTGTGGAGACTAAGCAAGCTATTGCCCATAGTTGCAGCGTGGGTCCAATGATTAGAATAGGCACTGAGGCGAGAATATCCGGTCAGAGGAATTTATGAGCCCGAGACCTGCCGAGGCGGGATTCGAACCCTGGTCCCTGGCCAGAGCTCTGTATCGAGGTCTGCCACTCTAACCACTGAGCCACACTTCTCCACCCATTCGTAGTGGGTTGCAACTCTACCTACCTCATTAATATGCTTGTAGTAGGTTGCAAATTGCAACTCACTATGATTGGCTACATTCACAGGCTTGGTGGCTTGCTGGAGTTAGCAGACCACCATGTCTGTTATTGCTATTAAATAAAGTAATAATTTATTTTAAAAGCATCCAGTCTCCCTTAAAGGGACACAGACTGCGTTAAAAAAAAAATGAAACATCACACAAAACTTTTTGGGAGCAGGCTGTAGTCCCATGGACATCTGCCTGCTCCTAAAACATTTTTGTAAACATTCACCCCTTCCTGTTTGCAGGTGGCTTACAACCTTTCTTGGAGAGATAATAAGATATTAAAGTTTTGTGAGTGGATTTCGGTTGCAAAACATTAATACATCCCTAAAGGAATCGTAAGCCAGAGGGAACGCCCTCAACATGCCCCATCCAGATGCTGCTTTGGTATCTATTCCCAAATTGCGATTTGGTAACATCTTACCGAATCACTCATTGTGTTTGGTGTGTTAAAAAATGCTATTTTTCAGTTAGAAAGACGCTGATTTTATGAATCGGAGCCTTACCGACCGCACGAGGTCCTATGTGTTTGAAAATAATAAAAAATATAAATTACCGGCATCGAGAATGTGCAGACACATGGGACCCAAAGATGTTTTTAATACATTTATACTACCAAATACACAGTGTAAATCGTCATTACTGGCTAGGGGAAGAATAATATTGTAAGGTTTTGTTGAAGAAAAATTGATATAGCATTGTATGTTTGCTTTCAGGAAAACGTTCTGCTGAGGACAAGTCAAAGCCAATGGAAATGCTTTCAGTAAAACGTCCTTCTAGGGACAAGTCAAAGTCAGTAGAAATGCTTTCAGGAAAACGTTCTGCTGAGGACAGGTCAAAGTCAGTGGAAATACTTGGTGAGTTGAGTTTAGAACAAATGCATTTACATTTTGAATTCCAAAACTACATACTTTGACCAGGAGATTATTGCAGAGTGATGTATTTTCTTTTCAGGCCCCCTAATTAATTACGTTGGTCAAACGTCTTGCAAAATTCTATGCAATGTATTACTTCAAAAATGAACAATTTTGAAAATGAGGAATTTCTATTTCCTAATTAAATGTTCCTTGCATCTGAAACAGAGTCTGCCAATAATACTAACTGGCACTAAGTAGTATGGCTCAGTATTTTGTTTACTTCTTATCTGGACTTTAGATGTGTTTAGTGCTCAGGACAGTGCCATGCACAAAAAATAGAAAACTGCTTTTTACTTTGTAGACAAGGTACTCTCTGCACCTATGACTAGAGGTGGACCCTCCAGCAAATCCTGAGGTAGAGTCAGAATGTGGGTTTGACTTAGCCCCGAGATTTGAAAGCATGGCCCAGTGGTCACTTGCATTTAAAGTACAAAATGTAAAGATGTGAATCAAGGATGTGAGAGATGGTCCTCATGTTAAGCTAGGATTTTTTTTTTTTTAACTGACTTAATATTTTGTGCATCTCATGCAGGTGTTTCTTCTCTACCAGTCAGCTCATTCAAAAACCTGCCACTTTCTACACAAAAACTCTTATCTGGGCATTCTATAATTAAATTTGATACTCACTGCATATTCCTTTATCAGTAACTTTTGAGGTTTTGACATGTCTACGCAAACTGAAATGGGACAAATAGCTTATATGAGCAATACATGGGCAATAAACAGATGGCTTTGATGAGACTCATAGGTAATGCAAAGGCTGCATATTGATAATTCCTGTTACTTGTGCTTTTAAAAAGGATTTGAAAGAGAGTCCAAAGTCAGTAGTGGGCCACAGAATGGAAATCGCCCAGTATTTCTTTCAGAAATTGTTTTGCTAGTTTGGCAAAATCAGTCATGAGGACGAGACAGGGACTGCAGCTGGCCCTGTCTCGCTTCGAGATCTTTTGCCGCGAGCATGAGTTGGAAATAAACGTTGGGAAGACCAAGTTTATGGTTTTTCGCGGCCCCCGGCGGGTTAAGGCGGAGGTGTGTTTGGGTGGTGTCAACTTATCCCAAACGGCAGTGTTTACTTATCTTGGAGTCACTTTTAGCGAGACGTGCAGCTGGTCTCACCAGCTGGATCTTCTCGCGCTCAAGCATGCCCAACTGGGAGGAGCTTTGTTGAAAGAGCACAAACACTCTTTAACAAAACCAATAGCTCCACTCATGAAGATCTACGGCTCCAAGATTTTACCTGCAATTTTATATGGAGCTGAGATCTGGGGTTTTAATAACTTGTCCAAATTGATAACTGCCCAGAATAAATTCCTCCGGACAGCTATTGGGCTTCCTCAATCCACTCCACGCATCCCTCTTTTGTTTGACCTGGGAATTCAGCCTATAGAGGACTGGGCAGGGTATAGACCCCTGGCGTTCTGGCGCCGCTTGTGGACGACCCCCGAACTATCTAACTATGCAAAAGCCCTTCTGGAGATCAAAGGGTTGGAGGGGTCGCATAGGATTCCCTGGTTGTCTAGCATCAAAACCCTGTTGTATGATCTCGGGATGCGTGATCTATGGGTTAACCCTGATACAGAAGTTTTCCCGGCAAAAAAGGTGCTTAAGGATGCGTACTGGAATTACATTAAGAATAGGAGATGTGCTTCCCTTACAGGTTCCACGATGACTGTTACTTTCCTAGTTTTTAAGGATGACTCTGTCTATGAAAGTTACTGGGATACTATCTTGAAGTTCCTTGATCGTAAGTTGTATCACCAGTTCAGAGTGGGCGCTCTACCACTGCGAGGACTCACCAAAAGTTGGAGTCCTCTTGGTAGTGATAAATGCCCATTCTGTGTAGACAAGATTGAAACCATGGACCACTTCCTTTTTTGTTGCCCAACTTATCAACTTCCTAGACGTATCTGGCTTCGACCTGCATGCAGACTAATGAGCACCCGCTCTGCACAGGTCGCTAGTAGAATTGTGAAAACTGATACTTCCATTCCTATAGTAATTGGTGTTGCTAAATTTATTAGTTGGGCATGGATCCTTAGGGCTAAGAAACTGAAGCCGTAATCTTTGTTCCCTGCTGCCACACAATAGTATCTACTTTGGTCCTTGGCCTAAACGGCACGTCCCTCTTTGCACTTTATTGTATTTTTTAACATGATGTGATTATTTTTAATCTACTATTTTATCTACTATTTTAAAGGTTTTATAGTCTATTTTTGTATTGTATATGAATTGTATTGTAGTCGAATTGTCTAATATGTGTAGTATGTCTTTTATGATGCAAATCGAATAAAGACCTTTTGACTGACTGACTGACTGACTGATTGTGCTGGGCACTGCAGTTTAGTGTTGAATGGCATTGAATGAATGTGACTGGATGCGGTATTAAGCTCAACATAAGATTCAAGAAAGAAAATCAAGCGCAAACTTGAATCAGAGCAGTGAAGACAGCGATGGGATCTTCGGAGTGGGTTTAATGACTGAGGCAGAAATGATATCTGGGAAGTAGTCTTAAATCTGTGGATGCAGGCAGAGATGAGCTACGTAGCCTGGCGGTATCAGTGTGGCTTGTCCCAGGCTCTAGGTAGCTCTTTCAGTACATGTGCATCTGACTGGAGAGAATAAGCTAAAAGGGTCTCATCTCTTGACGTTTTTACTGGATCACGCCATGAACAAGATTTATGGAGCTATTATAGCACTCTTTCCTGAATGCAGCCCTATACCCTCAGTTTCGTTGCGAGCAAATTTCCAGGTGGAGAGGAATTTTAAAACTCCGACAAACAAACATTGGCAGCCCCAATCTTCCTGCTCTTTCACATAGCTACAGTTACCTCATGTAATTACTAGATGCTCTTTTCGAGTCAGAAAAAACAGTCTGAAGTCTTTACAGCATACAGCATCTGTTGACAAACTGAAAAAAATAAAGGCAACTCCTTCACATCACTTCAGAATGCGGGCTGCTATGTAAAGAGGATATTTGCTGTCAGTCCAAATGAAAAAGAGTTCAGGTGGACTGAACAAAGGAGTGAATGATGGTGGCAGCAAGCCGGTCGCTAAAATGGGTGACACACTTCTCATTCTATGTGTGCAAAATGTGAGCTGAACTAGAATGTGTGACACTTCAACACCGCAATGGCTGAAGGGGGTTGTTCCAATGCTCTCTATGTATGTATATTGCATTTTTTTTTGTAAAAACAAAATGTCTTGGCTTACATCAGACCTATAAAGATGAACGCTGGTGGTTTGAGAAACATCTGCACCCTCGCAGCATATCCTCTCACTTTGTATCATAAAGCAACAAACCATACACAAAATTATCACTGTTACCACAAATGGCAAAAAAGCCTTTTTGCACCGCAAAGGTAGGGTACACAAATATAGCTTCTTAGTTAACTGATTTTCAACAACAGAAAAGACTGCATCCAATCAGTCAACTTTCCCAACCTAATTAAAACAAGCATTGACAAAGCCAATAGGTCTCGGCGATGCAAGAGCTATTGGCTTTGTCAATGTTAATGTTTTTTAGCCACGTATGGCCGGGTATTTCAACATTTTTTGTGTTAAGAGTATTCTGGAACCTGCCAAATAGATATCAAGCCATGCAACTGTGTGGGTCATCCAAGTAATAACTCTTAATAAAATCTTTGAAAAAAGATTCCCTCTCATCTTTTCAGGGGGATATGATCTTAAATGCTACAGACACTGATGACCTAAGGCAAATGTGACTAAACATTTGTAAAGCGATCTTTCCCTAAAGCATTGCAAACAAAATAGTCCGTGCCTAGGGAGAGGAGAGTTGCTGAAATACTTATATTTATTTAAGTTACCTAGAGAATATACTGAACTTTTTCTAACTCCTATATTTTCCACTACTTTGAGCCAGGCGAAAAGAATAAGGCGATTTTTTAAAATCATTTAAACGGAAGCCTGTGTAGAGTACGCCGCAATGATATTCTTTATGCTGGAGTATCACAAATTCTCATATTTGGCCACAAGATGGCACTATGGGCTCTACTGCCTCCGATTAAGTTAAACATAGAAATGGAATTTTACATGTAATTGTTGGAAAGGAGCACTATACATTAATATAATGTAAATAAATGTACGTGACGATAACAATACCTGACAATGTGTTCAATAAATTTAGTGTTGTAAAACAAGTGAGAAGAAAATGTACCTGACGTCTTCTAAAGCTTTCCTGCAGGTATCTCCTGCACAGATAAAGCAGCATTCGGATGCAAGGTTATCTGCATGGGGTTGAGAGCGGGCGGGTAGGAGGGGGAAAGAGGCAACAGGACACGGAGGATGGTGCGAGTGAAAACACGAGCACTCATGTGGATTCTAAAACGGAAGCAGAGGATGGACACTATTACGTGGCCCATGCTCTGCGGGAGTGCTAAACACAAGAAGAGGCAAGACGCATGCATATCATGGACAAATGGGGACACAATATATGAGAGCGACGATGGAGCGTGCAAATGGTAATCCTATGGGTGGGCTGACGCCCACAGATTCAAAACAACATGTTTCTAACATGCGCTGTCTAGCCGAGACCTACAAACTAAGCTTGAGGAATGAACAAACTTTAAGAGCTGTACGGCAGCAGAAGGAGAAGCAATCTGGCTATAAAATAAGCTTTTATTTCAGTTTCCTTATGACATTAAAACAAAAAAAACACAGCCTGATCACTAATAGGCCGTGCAAGAGAATGGCACACACACTGTTGCATTGTTGCCTGTAGTCTTATTTTAAAAACATGCTGTACAAACGCGCATACAAGTAAGTTTGTGGAATAAAAGTGTACATGATTCCAAGCGAACAGCAGGTTTAACATGCTGGCTGCTTAAAATGTTATCATGCCAAACAACTGAGGATTTTCTACACACTAAAAGAATAAGTTATCTATGACATTTTACTCGAAGCAACATTTATTAAATTCCTCCTCTCCTTGTTTCCACCTTTTACTTCTGCTCTTCAGTGCCAGTCTTTTTTCATGACGTCTTTCATTCAAAGTACACGCGCTGGGATGATTGCAACAGTCCTCCACTTACAGTGGTATGGGGTTATTTGAAAACATGGTTTAAAAGAGCTCTCACAAGGCTTAATCAGGCCCAAAAACATTCAACATTGTTATAATCAGGGCTTTAAGTGGGCCGGGTCCTGCCGGTGCTCAGCACCATCAGTTCTAAAAAGTAGATGCTGAGACGGGTCTGTATCGTACTCTCCATTTTTGCCCTCACCCTCAGGGTAAAAAAAAAAGAAATCTTAACGCTGCAGCAATGCCACCCTTCATTGTCTCTGATGTAACTTCAAAGAGACTCGTCATAGTTCTTTCACAGTCTCTCTATTTCAAAACTGAAGCATTTTTCAATGTTATATACAACGCAGCCATAGTTGTTGCTTATTTGTCTTATGCAACTAACAACCATTATTAGAGCCAATAGTCCTGGCTTGTTGTGGGTGCAGTGATACTTGCTGTATTATATATATCTGGTTGCAATGACAGAAGCAGCAAAATACCAGTTGGGCGGCTCACTATGCTAAGCACTGATTTTTAGCTTATGTGTTGTTAGGCCACGCCCTTAATTATATCGGCCACTCCCCTTTTCATCTCACTTGAAGCCCTGGATATAATAGTAACTATTGTTCTAATTCCTGCAGTACTTCTATTTCACCTCTCAAGCTGCTACAGTTTTGTGCTTCAGGTGGCCCATGACACTTAAAAAGTCTGGTGGTGGGAACATACTCCTTCTCTCTTGAACCAAGCGTCTCCAAGTGAACTTTGCTGTAGTTCTTCAGACCTTTCGTTTATGTTCATGAAAGAAACGCTAATGCCTGTATCCTGCATGGACATTTTCCTAACATGATAAAGTCAACTAAATATAAAAGAAGGACTACGAGCACAAGCAGCTCTTGTTCGCCACGTCGTGCAGAATCATGTAAACACAGAAGGACACGACAATAACAGCATTCATCAATGTGTGCTGGTTCAAAGTCTCGATGGTTTTCAAGATTGTGCGCTCAAGTGGTGTATAATTTGGGAGGCACCCTGCTTGATTTGACATAGGCCGTACCTAAGATGTTGCAGACATTTACAACATTAAATACTCTCCATTTTACCTTGGCATCATTATTAGTATAGTGCATTTGTAGAAAAAACACGTAGCTGTCAAAATGAACAATCACACACAAAACCACTTTTGCAGTGGTGCTCTGTAAATGTTGCCATATTTTGCTATTGGTTTAATGCTATGCAAGAAAGCCAACAAGTTGCAAGAACTCATCTGCCATCTTGAATCAGTAAAACAATAATAAAGTATAGGTAAAGCCAATCCATGATGGCCGCTGGTAACAGCTGTGCCCCCATGGGATACGACACACTTTAAGGATTGTGAGGGAAGTCAGGAACGCGGTGGAAGTGCGTTGGGGGTGCCAGACTATTGCCCCCCAAAAAACACAAAGGCAAAAAAGGTTACCAGTCTCAAAAATAAATTGAGTGAAAGATTCACCCATGCGTCTAGGCACTTGAAGTGCACTATTTAGAAGGAAGGTGTGCACATGTGCAAATGAAAAATGTTGTCACTCACAGTGAGGGCAACCAATAGCTGAATCGGACGGAACCTTTGACCCAAGCTATATACTGTGGTGCGCAGAAGCAAATGTGATTGACAACATAACAGAGCAATAGATGAAGGCTGCTGAATTAGAGCACAGTCTGTGGATATGTTTATTAATTATTTTTTTCTAGAAAACATGAATCTGGTGAGACAGCTAAAGCTGCCTCTAGGTCAGACCTAAAAAGGGGCCCAATGGTGTACAACTGGCCAAGGCAAATGCTTTGAGTGAAGTAAATTCAGATAAAAATGAGGATAATGTAAAACTCCCATCGCGAATTTCCAGGTCAGAAAGTCCCCAGGAAGGAACTCGTCCATAGAGTATACAGCACCATCAGAGCAGCAAGTGGATAACAATGCAAGTTAATCCGCTGATAAAGTACAGTCTGATCAAATGTCCCGAGGATGTATTGCTCAATATCCCCTATTTTCCAATCACCGTCACAGTGTTCTTCTGGCTGCTCAAGTTGTTTGGCAAAATATTCACAGATAATTCTCTAACACTGCGATAAAGGAGAAACATAAGCACTTAAAGGAAAAAAATGCGGTCCAAAATCAACACATAGCACCAATACGGAGAATAATGCTTTAATGCTCTTAACAAGCTATACAACAACTCACAAAACGACCGCACTTGCTAAGAAGAGATCAAACCTCAAAGAAACTCAACATACAAATCAGTCAAGCAAGCTAGTTTGTTAAGTGGGGTGAGAGCCCCCCTGATCATTTATAATTGGAAATTGATCAGTGTTCAAAAGATCTTTTTTTTTAAGTTTGAGTTTATTGAAGAAATAAAGAAGGGAAGGTGAAGGGAGGGGAACGGGGTATAATCATCAAGATAAACATATACAAAAAATAAGCAATTCAATGGAAACTCTCATTAAAAGCAAATATAACAAGCATGAAGCTTACATGAACAGAGCCTACGTATAGGAATGAAAAATACCATATAGTATAGTAGAACGTGATATCATAACAAAAAAGGCATTAAAGAAACAAGAAAATCATGGTGGCTTACGCACCTCAACTGTGTTAGGATCTGGAGAGGCGTGCACTGGAGCAAAGGAGGAGAGATAGGATACCAAAGGGAGCCAAATCAGGTCGCGTTTAATTGCTAGGGAAACGGGAGATACGTAATTAGTATCTAGGCGATGATGGAAGCAAACTGCATTCCACCAAGATTGGTAGGAGACATTTGCAGCCTGTTTCCAATTAGAAGTAATGGTATGGAAAGCCACAGCAACTAGAAGGTCAAGTAGTAGATAATGGGAAGGAGATTGCGGGAGTGTCGGTGACCTAGAAAAACTTGCGAAGGGGAAAAGGGAATTTGAAGTTGGAATATCTTTTGTATTTGCATCCATACTAGGTGCCAGAACTTGGAGATAGGAGGGCATTCAAACAACATGTGTTTGAGATCTGCAACGGGACAGGAACAGGACCAACAAATAGGGGATGTGTCAGGTGAAAAACGGGATAAAGCATGTGGAGTACATAAAGTTCTGTTATAAATGAAATATAAGGTTTGGGTAGTATTAGCAGCTCTAGAGGCTTTATGAAGCTTAGCCCATATTTTGTCCCAAAAAGGTATTGGCCAACCCTGAGAAAGATCCAATTCCCATGCAATCTCGATTTTAGATTTTAGTCTGTCAGTGGAGTACCGGAAAGAGTTATAAATAGCAGAGGGAGATGTCTCCAATAATAAAGAAGTAGCTTTGCGGTCCAAAGGAAAATCGGTAGATGGCGCCAAAGAGCCATCTAGAGAAGGGCATTGTATTGCGATCGAGCAGAAGAGGGCAGTGAGAAAGAGGATTGAAGTTCCTGGAATGAGAGAGGGGTATCTTGGGAAATTAATTGAGAGATCCAACACAATCCTCGAGAATGCCATGTCTTCCAAAAGATGGTGCGATTACGAATTTTGAAAAGAGAGTTGTGCCATATCGGTTGTTCGTGAATGGAAAGGAGGGAGGGATAAGATGATATTATGTAAGGGAGAAGGAGAGTGCGGGAATGAGAAATAACAGGCGTACGAAAGCGAACTAAGAAGACGTGAAGGATAAGAACTCGCGAAAGGTAAAGGGGGATAGAAAGGAAGATTCCATACTTAACCAGACGGGCGGATAGTGCGGAAGATCAGAAGAGAACCAACGGGTCGATTGTTTCAAAGAGAAAGCTCGATGATATTCTCTAAAATCCGGAAAGCGCACACCAGACTGAGCCTTATCCTTGCGCAATGAAGCCAAAGCTATCCGAGACCGCTTGCCATTCCATAAGAATTTCTGCAACAAGGAATCAATCCGTTTAAAGAAGGAAACGGGAATGTGTACTGGAAGCATGGAAATGGTATAAAGAAGAAGAGGGGATAACATCATTTTTAAAGAATTGAGCCGACCCCACCAAGACAGAAAGAGCGGGTTCCAGCGTTAAATAGCCGTGTCCATTTTCTTGAAGACATAATCAAAATTAAATTTGAGCGTATCAGACAAGAGAGGAGCGAACCAAACACCCAGATATTTGATCCTAGATGGTTGCCAGGAGAAACTCGTTTGGGAAAAAAGATGCTTTTGACAAATAGGGTTTAAAGGTAGAATCTCGCACTTATCAGCATTTAGGCGATAACCAGAGACCGCGGAGAAGGAAGACACCTGCTGGAGAAAAGAGGGAATAGAGGAAACAGGATCAGAGCAGTAAAAAAGAATATCATCAGCATAGACCGAGAGTTTAACTTGACGCGAACCAAATTTAAAACCAGAAATACTGTTGTCTAGACGAATTTTGGTAAGAAATGGTTCCAAGGCTAAAACAAAAAGTAGGGGGGATAGAGGACAGCCTTGTCGCACTCCCCTGTGTAACGAGAAATAATCCGAGGTCATCCCGTTGATAAAAATGGAAGCCTGGGGATTAGAATAGAGTAAAGAAATAATAGAGATGAATTTGGAAGAAAAGCCGATCCAGCGCAAGGCCTGAAACATAAAATCCCATCCAATCCTATCAGAGGCTTTCTCCGCGTCTAAAGAAATAGCCGCGAAGGGAAGTGACAAAGAGGAAGCCTTGCTAAGTATATTAAGAAAAACACGGGAATTGTCAGATGAGAGACGGCCCTTGACAAAGCCTGATTGTTCAGGGCCAATGAGATCGTGTAAAAGGGGATCCATGCGCAATGCCAAAATGTTAGCCAGAATTTTATAATCCGTATTGACCAGTGAAATTGGTCTGTAATTTTTGCATAACGAGTGGTCCTTATCTTCTTTGGGAATTAAACAGATTAAAGCCTGTTGGAAGGAGCCGCTGGAAGAACCCGCTGCAAGGAAGGATCGGAATAATAATAATAGTTTAGGGAGATGTAGAGAGGCGAAGTGGCTGTAAAATTCAATAGTGAAACCATCAGGGCCTGGAGACTTACCGTGCCGCAATTTAGAAACAGCATGAGAGATTTCAGAAAGCGAAATGTCCTGTTCTAGGGCAATAAAATCAACTTGAGAAGCCGGGGGGGAGGGAAGCGAATGAAAATATGAAATAAGATCCGTAGTCTCCGGGATGTGTTCGGGGGTATAAAGATTGTCATAAAATTTCACAAACTCAGAGAGAATGTCTTTATCTTTAAAGCAAGAGTTCCCAGTGGAAGTCTTAATGGACTCAATCTTTGTACGCTCCTTTCTTATCTTTAAGTAATTGGCCAAAAGTTCCCCCATTTTGTTCTTACCTCCATAATACCTGGAATACATTTTAGCAAAAGGTTAGAGGCAGCATCAGTTGTAAACTTATTGAAGGAAATTTTCGCATCAATAAGCTTTTTAAGAGAAATCACAGATTTAGAAGCATGATAATCAAGCTCTAAAGTCTTAATATTAGCTAAAATGCGTTCGGATTTGGCTTCTCGAAGTTTCTTTCGTCGGGCTACAAAATTAATAATAAAACCCCTAGAGGCTCCTTTAAAAGAATCCCAAACAGTAACAAAAGAGGAATCAGGGGTATGATTGAAAAGGAAAAATTCAGTGGCAAAGGCAGTAAATTCGGAACCAAAAGTAGGTTCCAAAAGCAAAGCATTGTTGAAACGCCATCTGCCAGAGTGAGGGGAAAAAGGAAGTAGGTCAAGGTCCACATGAACCGGAGCATGGTCCGAGATTAGGATGGAACCAATGTCAGAGCGTATAGCGTGCTGGGATAGGGATTTACTAAGGAAGATATGATCAATGCGGGATTGTGATTGATGTGGAGGGGAGTAAAAACTGTATTCTCTAAGATCAGGATTACACAATCTCCAGATATCCACCAAGGCATTATTTTGAAAGGTGTTAACAAATTGAGAGTGCATCCTAGAGGGGACAAATTTAACATTGGAATGACGATCGAGGAAGGGATCAACAACTTGGTTACAATCTCCCCCTAGAAGTATGTAATCTCCAGAAAGGGAGGACAGCTTAGTTGAAATAGAGGGCCAAAATAATCTGTCAATCCCAGTTGGGGCATACACATTAAAAAGAGTGATAGGAATATTATCTATAAGCAGTGTAACAATAACCCATCGACCATCAACATCACATTCGTGAGAAATTGAGGAAACATTTAACTTTTTATGTTATAAAATCACAACACCATTTTTCTTGGAAACTGTGGGGGAGCAAAAAACATGACCCACCCAACAACGCTTGAGTTTTAGAGCCTCCGTTTCAGAGAGATGAGTCTCCTGAAGGAGGGCAACATCAGACTTAAGTCTCGCTAAATGTGATAAAACCCCTTGCCTTTTAATGGGATTGTTTAAACCCTTAACGTTCCACGATGTAACACGGAATGGAACAGCAAAGAAAAACAGCTAACAGCAACATGCTTATTACCGCAGAAAAAATAACTTGAGAAAACTGAGAGAATTGTAACGAATTGATGAAGGAGAGAGGGCAGAAGGAGAGAAAGCAAAGAAGAAGAAAAGGAAAGGAAAAAAAGGAAGGAACCACTATGAATATAATACTGAATCCAAGGAAAGGAAGGAGCAAGAAGGGGAGATGGGAGGTGAAAGAAAGTGAAAAGAAAGAGGAAAGAGCAAAAGGTAAGAGATCAAGTGTAGGAAAAAGGACAGAAACAAAAAACAACAAGAAGACAGTACACGTTCGAAACGAACGACTGAAAAACATACTTACAGAACGAAAAACTCAAGAACGAGGATGGGGTGATGGCGCTGGGAGACAACGACGAAGACGACAACATCCAGAGCAGATATCAAACCTCAACTACCATGGATCCAAAAACGCAGCATATAGAAAGTAGCATGGCACATCAGGGTAGGAGGGAGGAAGGAGATGTCTGTAGAAACAAGAGAGATATACAATTGAAGGGAAAGACGTGTCACAGGGGAACAGGAAACAATTGAACTACATAGGGGACACATGAGAGTGAAACGACTATCGGAAGAAGAGACAGTAGGGGATTCACAACATCAGCGATAATGGAGAGACAACAGAATCATAACACAACGAGTTCCAAGAAGAAGTAGCAGGTCTTGTCAACCAGGTCTGGATACATCCATAACATCTGGGCCTTGCCGTTGGAGAAACGCCTGCAAGGCTGCAGGGTCTTCATATGTGGTTGTTCTATCTTTATATGTGACCTTGAAGAGACAAGGATGTAGTAGTCCATATCTAGCATTCAGGGCCCGTAGTTGAGGTCGCATGTCCAAGAACTTCTTCCTTCGATCTGCAGTGGCCTTGGAGACATCTTGTGAAAGATAGAGGCGGTGACCTTCCCACATAATTTGCTTCTTGAGCTTGGCAGCTGAAAGGACCTGTAGGAGGTCAGTGAATTGCAGGAATAACATAATGACACCTCTAGGCTTACTAGCGACCTTCGGTCCAAGGCGATGAGCCCTTTGGATGTTAATGGAAGTTAAGGCCGGAGCATCTAAGATCTTGGCAAGAAAGGATTGGAAGAAGATGGTGGGGTTTGACCCCTCTGTAAGTTCTGGAAGACCATATAGGCGTAGATTGTTCCTACGATTCCTATTTTCCAAATCCTCCGTCTGACGTTTAAGTAGAAGTATCTCCGCCTCCATTGACGGAATATGGGAACAAGAGGATTGCAAAGAGTCTGTGGACGTTTCCAAAGTTTGAACACGGGACTCCAGAGACGACCATTTTTCCTGCATAGCCTGCATGTTCTTTGTGGTAGCTTCCATAAAGGGTTTGAACGCACGAAGTTCTTCCAAAATGAGATCCATGGAAGAGGATGAGGAGTTACTCCCTGGGGATGGTGGATCCTTCTTCAGGCGCTTAGAGGCAGCTAGAGAGGACGCCAGTTTTCCTTTGTTGCGCGCTTTTGGGATGGCTCCTCGTATTAAATCTGATTTTGGTGCCATGGAGTCTTCCATGTCCTGAGGAGGAGAATCCGAATCTGAGTCCACAGGAAATTGAGAAGAAGTAGCCAGCTTTAAATTCCGGAGTTTGCCCATGAAGAGTCTAAGAGTCAGTTGAACGAAAGCAATAGGTTAATGATGAAAATACAGGAAACCTGAGACCAAGGAAGACAGGCAAACACGAAAGACAGGCTGAGGTCACCACAAGGCGAAGCAATGCTGAGTCGAAGCGAAAGCAAGCATGGTCATGCAGAAGTAGAATGAAATAACAAATGTGTGAGAGGAAACACAGTTGTGGTCCTGTAAGACATCTCCAGGGTTAGCAAGTCCTGTTAGCGACCTTCCTTGTAAATGTCCAACTTCAGGGCAGCAGACTCCATAAAAGCAAATGCGAGGCTCTTCAGCCGGCCGCCGTGAGGAGACGCAGCCGGCAGAGAAAATGGTGGGTAATTGCGCAGGAGCCAGAGCTGCTACCGCCGAGCGGCATGCAGGAAACACCTCAAAACCGGGAAATAATGAGGTTCCAGCTCACCTCATGGCCCGAATCATGAAACACGCAGTCCGACAGGAAAAAGACGCACTTTATTAAACAGTTCTATTGTGTTCCATGCATTTCAAAGGCACTCCGATTGTTGTTTGCTTCAATTAACTGCCAGGACACCATAACAGGTTGCCTGTCCATAAATACATCAGACAGGACCACGTTCTGCCAATCGTTCAAATGAAGCTGGGCTTGGGCAGAATAATTATAACTTTGTAGTGCTACACTGTACCTGTATTCCAAGAGGCACAAGTCCAGACAGCTGCCTTCTGTTAAGAACCTAAGTGTTGCAGTTGGTAGCGAAAATGGCAATGCTATGTAGTACATTTAGAAGAGGTGCAAACTCAGCTGTTTCCAACAAGTGTAAAAGCATCACCTTTAATTTCAGAGATGGGACATACCAGGTGTTCAGGGTAGCAGGCAAGTGTTTCCAAAGAGTGAATTTCTGTCTGAGGAAGTCAGCGGTCAATAACCTTTCTTTACAATATTTACTGTTGCAAATGACTGAAGGGCCAGTGTTGTAGAGCAGAAAGTCAAATGTTGTTATAAGTGGTTCACATAAATTACCTCATCAACATAGCCTCTGTGTTTTATGAGGTGTTAAATCATCAATACACAGTCTATTTATTTTTAAACTGTAGACTTCCACCATTATATAGAATGGAAGAAACTATCTTTTTACTCTGAAAGTCTCCACTGTTAATAAATTATGGTAAAAGCTGCCAGAGAATTCCTGTCTTCAATTGAAACCCTTCACTGCACAAAAGGGTCAAATACAAGTCACTGGCATACAATGTTGCAATTTAAGCAGAAGCTCTCCAGATTTTCCTCAGCTGATGTGAACCCTTGAACTGAGTAAATCACCTCATTAGCACAGTTCCCGGGCTTCACAAGGCAGCCCCACACACAGGCCTGAATTTTAGTAGCTTTAATTTAAGTTCAGCTGAAAGAGCTCTTCATAACGAAAGAGAAGCCACTACCTCACCTTCCGGTCTTTCCACACGTCCATGAGGTGAATTTCCTGTCAGCATTGGAGAAATCATTTACAAGGGCTGTGATAAGCAGCAGGTGCCTTCATTTGAAAAAAAAAAAAATAACACTGTCTCATCTGCTCTCTCTCCGCTGTCACAGAAGCAGTTTATAAATCATCTCTGCACCACCGAAGAGCTGCAGCTGCCGGTCTGGGTCTCCCCACAGCCGGAGCTCCGGTTCTAAGCGGCCATCTTCTTGCTGGCCAGACCACGCCCCCAGTGTTCAAAAGATCTACTAAGCCTGACAATAGTACAGCTCCAGATCTAAGAATACACCATAATTCTGCTCCAACAGCACCAAGGTGATGGATGGAATGCTTGAATTAATCTCAGCTACTGGCAATCACTTGGGCCGCATTCCAGACCATTGTTTTTCGCCCATCATCCCACTCAGGCTTGCCTTATGGAAATCAGTACAGACTCTGCTGCTCATGGGACCAGTCCTTCCAAAACTACCAGTCGGAGGCCCCTCCAGAAGGGACCACTACCAACCTCAGACCAGATTTGCCTTACTTGGTGGTCATCAGTAGAGTGTAACTCGAGCTCTATGGCACAGTCTACCCGAGACACCTGTGTGGGCATTCCCGTCACACTTAGAACGTGGACTGCAAAAACAACAAGGTGATGGTTGGAAAGCTTTATTTATTCTCAGCCACTGGCAACATTTTAGGGCTGCATTGCACCTACTGTTTTTCCAGAATGTTACTGAAATCACACACAAGCATACTAATACATTGGGAAGGTACATGGTACGTGGTCTGGGCACCTAAAGGGTAGGAAGGGATCTAGATGCCAGATGCATATGGTCAGACTTGGCACTCAGAAGCTTGGTTTGCAATCAAGCTTTTTTGAGGGTTGGGAAGGTAATGAGTTAGGGGATACAAGGAGCGGAAAACAAAAAATATATTCAAGACATTGAGGGAGTAAAAAACAGAAAAGCAGGATTTCAAAAACGTAGACTTTGTATAAAAGCTATTAAACATTTTCGGTGATCAGATGTAATAGATAAAGCAAGTAGCAGGCTATAGTGTAAGAGTAATAAGCAGTACCTCAGTTGAATGTTGCGATCAATGTTAATGTCGTGAAAAATCCTAAAAAGAGGCAAGCGATTATGATTTTGCTAAAGGAATACGACCCCTCAGTAATGTTTTATAGGACAACCCACCTCATGAAAATCAGACACGTTTCTGTTGTGATTGGATTCCACTCTGTGCTGTTGAAGAAGGGCATTAGGTTTAGGTAATTTGTAAGTAAATTACATGTTACCTATAGCAAGCTTTTACAGAAAGACAATAGCCTGTGCATGGTGTAATTATAGAATTAGCTAATTTGACTACAGAATTATTAAATAGAGGTGTTTTTATTTTATTGAAACGCTCGTCATTGGTTCCACAAACCCAAAAAAGCAACTACAAAAAACAAAGCTGGCTAGATCCATGGCATGCCAAGAAAAGAGAGTTACGGTTAGTAGATATCTGGCACCAGCAAAATCCAGATATGTGTGACAAGACATATATTACTCCTGCAGATTTAACACAGCTATGAGATTAGGCTGTTTTTCAATCTCTAAACCCCTTCATAAAATAGAATAATTGAACTTTCTTCTATTTTCTCTGACAATGCAGCATTGATGTTGCAACGAAAGTACAAAACTATTTCATGGTTCATGGCTGCTCAATAAAATGCTTCTGACAGAGCAGTTTACACCACATTTTGACAGTGATAATAGTCTGTATGTTTCAATAGTATGGGAAGCAATTATACCTACTTTCACAGGGTTATTATTTTACATTATATTACAAAGAAGAAAAATTCAACACGCTATTTAGAATCCTTATACAAAGCTAATTGTGGCTCAGTGTCAGGTGTTCAGAACAGGTGTTAGAGAATGTGCTCACAAATGGGTGAAAGGTAAAGAAAATCTCAAGCATTCCTTTTTGCTTTTGATTTTGGCAAATAAAAAAACAACGAAATCATTCAGTGGTGAAATACTAATGGAGTAATAAAGAGAAACATAAAAGTATCATCGCTAGATACAAAAATCTAGAAACTTATCAATATATAGTGAATAGCAAATAAATTAAAAGTTGGTAGCACTGAGCAAAATTACCTTTATACTGATAGAACACAGAAATTATTTTAGGGAAAGTGACAACTAAAATGCTGAGGTGAATGATAAAGATAATTTTCCAGTGTTCTTTCTCTTTTGGTAGATCAAATGATTTAAATGATTCAAAAATAATAAAAGGATGCCAGTATTAAAGTCCCTATGAAAGTGTTGTAAAAGATATGTGAGGTTAATGTTTGCGAGAGAATAATAACCCTATATTTATTTTTTCATAACCATAAAGTGCAGTACATACAATGTTTCTTTGGTCATTTTATTAGATGTGCTGTTTACAAAAGTTAAAATGTTTTTCAAAACCCTAAAATATTTTACAATTGAATGTATGGGCTTGTCATTAATATAAAATCACTCGATACTTGTTTCTAATTGATTCTTTCCTTTATAATTCATGAAAACTGTCCATTTGTATAACCGTTACATTGTGACTCCGCTTTTTGGAGAAGGTTACTTATACGTAGGAAGAACTTTACCACTCAACAGATCAATATGTTGGATGTGCCCTCCATCCAGCAGATAATGGCTTGCCTACAGGTGCGAATGTTTAATTCATAAAAAATTGGTTTGAGAAATGTCTTTCTTAAGTCCTTGACTGTTGGGCATACACACATCAAATGACTTATGGATTCTGTTCTGTAAGTACATAGACGGCAGTTTGTGTTATGCTTTGTGCCTTTCCATGTTGGCAGCAAGTCCTTTGAGACATGGGCTCCTAAGTGGTACTGTATGAAACTCCTTTTTTTTGCTAGGTGCAAATGCACTGATAAATAGCCTTGCGGCTTCAGGTAATTGTGGAGTTTATCACTGTCCATGCGTGTCGCCTTTTGGCCAAGATGTTTTTCTGTCTTTCAGAAAGGACATTTTCTTTGCTATAGCATTACATATCCGTATAAATGCTGCTTTGTCCACCTTACTATTCCACGCTTCTTGAATGCCTAGTTTCCCAGATGTGTGTCCCATGAGTTAGATTGCTTTTGCTCCATCAGTGCCTTGATTTCTGTCCAACATAAATTGTTCAATGATTCGTTTTCTGAGGCTAGAAGCTTTCAACATAATTTTACGAAGGTGTTTGTTCTTTTATATTTCTGATTCTGAAGACTAAATTCTAAACGGACCTGAGCTGGACACGCTGCTTTAGAAAGTCCACAAACAGCCTTGTACACCTTGTTCTGGAGCTCGTTCAATATTTCTATTTCCTCACCACACTATATCTCCAAGCTGTATGTCAAGGAGGGTCATATCTGTGCTGTTTCAACAAGTGGCTGTAAGAAGGGCAGCTCAATTTCTTTTTTAGAAGGGTGTAAGCAAAGATTAGTGATTGAGCTTTAGCTCTCATTGACTTTATTTGGTATGTTAATGACATATGTCACCCCAACATTATTCCGATGTACTTATAAGAGCCTGTCGATTCTACTTGTTTGCCTTTTACGTACCATTTGTAATTACTGAACATAGTGTCCATTAAGCGTACCACTTTTGTTTTCTTCCTATTCAACACCAACCCTTGCCGCTCTATGTAATTTGTCAGGTTTTTATAACTCTTTACAGACCGATCCGAGTTTGGCTCAAAACCACAGTATCCTCTGCATATTGCAGGCATTTAACTGACTTGTTTGCTAGTTTAGGAGAATGGCTCTTGGCCTTTGTCAAATGGCTGTTTATGTCTGCAAGATACAAATTAAATAAGCTTGGTGCTAACACGCAGCCTTGTTTCAGACCATGTTTGATACTTATCTTGGCTGACACTCTACTGCTGTCTTCGAATTTCATCAAATTATGGGGTAGTCCCCATGCTTTCAATTTTGCCTAGAGTCGGTCTTGTGGTACTCTATCAAACGCAAATTTTAGATCTATAAAAGATGCAAACAACCGGGATTTTATTCTCATGGCTTTGTCTGATAAAATTGCCAGGGCTGTCAAATTTGTTACAGTTCCCTTACCGGGCCTGAATCCTGTTTGGAATTTCGGGATAACACATTTCTCCTCCGGCCATGTTTGGATATGAGCTAAAATGCAGGATGCGTATAATTTTGCTTCCACGTCGATCAGGGCTATCATCCGGTAGAGTGTGGCTTCCATTTTTGTATATTGGGTGGAATATATTCCATTTCCTAGAGTTTGGCATATTTTTCTGGCTGCAGATATGATTGAAGAGAGGCGTAAAGTACTCAGCCCAATAGCTTGGTGCTTGCTTGAATAGAGCGTTAGGGAAACCATTCGGCCCGGCTGCTCATTCCGCCTTTAGCTTCTTTATTAATCCTTTTATTTGTTCTTGTCACTTAGCGCTTTGGGTCCGTGTGTAATTAAATCCAATGCTTCCCCTTCAGATATTATTCTTTCCTGTGATTGGAGACTTGATGTTACTTCTCCGTTCCTTCCCTCTAATATAACTACATCTTGTTTTTGCGGGGATCGAACTTCCTGCACCATAGTCTCCTGGACGGTTTTATTGTTTTGGGGATTAGTATACATTTTATGAACGTGTGATTTTCAGGTGTCTTTGTTATTCCTGCATTTTGATACTGTGTCTGTCCTTTTGTTAGGCTATTTATTATGTCCCAAAATTCCCTACTATTTGGCATTCTGCTTGCCCAGAGTAATTAGCCCCGAAGCTCTTCCTTATGCGCCTTTTTTGCCTCCCTACATTCTTTCCTATATTTCTTCCTCATTGCAGTGATTTTGCTTTTATTCATTTTTATACCTTTTCTTGCTGCCTCAGTCTGGGTTCTCGCCTCTCTGGCTATTTTCCTTTCCTCATCGCGCAAGTTATTGTTGTACCACGATTCCTTCTTTGCTTTTTGTCCCCCAGTGTTCCCCTGGTTTGCCGGTTTTTCTGGGAACCTTTTTAATAGAATATTTCCTAAATTTAAACATGTTTTCACAATATTCTTCTCACTCAGGGTCCCTGAGTTGTTAGCATGTTCATATACAGCGTCCATGATTTGTTTTGTGTTAGTTCCGCACCACTTTATTTTTCTCAAATTACAACTTACTGGGATTTATGTTAAGACCTTTGCATTACTTGTGTTAAGCAATTGAATTTTAATGTTCAACACTTGCAGGTGGTGGTCGCTGTTCAGACGAGGGTAAATTTGAAAGGAGTTAACCATTTAGAGAAGCTCTTCGCTAATGAAGGTGTCATCTGTGGTTGATTGCCTATTACCACTCAGAAACGTGATTGCTGCTGGACTGTCGCCCTTTGAATTTCCATTCAATATTTTCAGGCCTAGTGCTTCCAGTTCTTCTTGTTGTTTTGATGCTTCTAGCTCACTTTGATTCTTCCTCCTATTTGGGTTACTCCTTACAAAATTGATGTTTATATCCCCTGAAGCGATCAGATGCCATGTTGGTGAGTGGTTTGCAGCACCTCTATCAGGTTTACCAGACTTATCAATCTTTCTTTCTTCCATTTTGTATCAGGGTGAATGTATCTGTTTATAATAATTAAATGCCCGATCCTTGATTGAGTGCTGCATTTACACTCAAGTTTCAGAACATGCAGCCAGAACCCCCACACATCTAGTTCTTCTGAGATCCAGTTGTATTTTGCTCTGACATATATAGGCAGGCCCCCCTAGGACGGCTGACTTTGGAAGGTTTTTCTGCCAGTATGTAATGTTCTTCGTAACCTACTATGGGTCTTGATGTTAAGTTCCATGTTTCTTGTAATATTAATTCAAAACTTTGTAAGAAAGTCAGAGTCTCATTATCTTGGTACATTTCTCCAAATCCGTGGACATTCCATGAACAGATCTTAATGGAATCCTCTATGAGTGCACTCCATTTGGCCCCTGCTGATTCACCTGTTTTATGCTCCAGACTTGCCTCAGGTCCGCTGGAGAGTTAGGGCCCTAGGTACCCATGTCCAGTCTTGGTTTTCTTCTATCAATTGTTTAGATTGTATCTGGCTTTGCCTGGATTCCTTCTAGTTTTGGGCCGGATCTTTCCATACTTGGGGTGAGGCTCCCCTCAGAACTGACTTAGGACCCTGTTCTGTGTCTTGATGTGTTTTTGGTAACTCTACTTTTTGTAACATGGGATATGGGTATTTAGGGTGCTTATGGTGCATTGCAGTTATTCCCCATGCTTCAAAAGCATTTCTAGTTGTATAGATCAAATCAACCATTTTGTCGGAGATCCAAGTGGTTAATGTTGCTTCCAGCTGATATTTTTTTCCGTTTGCTGAAATTCCACTGCTAGGGAATCAGCTGATATTATTTCTTTGAAGAGTTTTAGCAGGTTGCCTCTATTTAGTATATCCTGTCGCCCTTTTGTTGAGTATTCCACATAAATATCAATATCATTTTTGGTCTGCTCTCCAGTGCGATTTTTGAGTAATTTTCCTGGTTGGTGCCTTTTAACTCCTCTGTGTTTTCTTTGATGCCTTGTCTTGTTAGACCTACATTTTCTGAGGAGCCTGATCTTGGTTTGGGATGTTAAACTTTCCATTTGGTGTTTCATAAACCTGGCTCCCTGTATTCTGTCTACTTCTTGTCACTGGATGCTCTGCCCTTGGTATTTCTTTGGTGTTTTATTTACAGATGTGGCCCTGACCATTAATGGATACTTGTATTATGTTCCTTTTGCCAAGATCTTTTTTGTTTGATGTCGTAATGCTTTTATTTTGGAGGTTACAGCCTCATATGCTGCTTTTTTGTTTGCTTTCCTAACATCTTTATTTTTGGTGTTTCTGCCTATTTATCTTGGGTAGTTTCACAATATGTTGTTAGAACAGAACCCTGATTCTGACCTTGATTTCTTGGGTCTTCCTCTTGATGTGTGTATCTGTGTTTTTGTTCTGGCCTTTGTACTGGATGTTGCATCTTTGGCTCCCTTTGTTGTGTGGAATTTTTTGCCTAAGTGACTCCTTTGTTTTTTTAACTGTACATTACTGTTTGTTTGATCCAGGGTATGAGCTTTATTTTGCAGAGATTTGTTTAAAGTGACTGAGAGATCTGGCACATTTGACCCTGAACTGGTCATGGCATCTGCTGATTCTATTGAACTTACATTGTTTACGCTTGGCCTTGACTGTTGAGTGAAGATTGGGTAAATTTGACTTGCTCCCAAGGCTGTTTGTTTGCGAAACTTGAGCCTGGCCGTCCTTGCTTGCTTACGTTGCCTTTATGTTGGTCTTCCGCTCGATGGGCTGGAAGTGAGCAATAATGGAGCGGTTTCCTGGTTTTTGCCTATAAGTCTGTTTTCTCCCTTTTTTCCTCGCTTTCTTGATGTTTGTTGTTTTAGTGGCTCCCACTGACTCTTGGTTCTCGTTTTTCTGTGATGCTGCAGTTGTATGCTCCCTGCTTTCAGCGGGTTGTCCTGCGTGTAATATTCCAGTGAGAATTTCCTGTAGGGAAACCAGTTTGTCAATTATTTGTCCGCACCCGCAGATGTTGGGATTTACCAAGTGACCACTGCTTTGTGCGTTTATGTTTTGTGTTTTTGTGGTTTGTGCTGTTAAGGTTTCAAGCTTTGACTTAATTCCCGCTATGTATTCTGCTATCAGATTCATTCATTCAATATGTACCTCTAATTTATCTGAATGAAAATGTAATACCTTGATGACTTGCTGTAGTGTGATTAACAGAGTTTCATCCCATTGAACTGTGGAAATCATTTGCCGGAGTGTCACTGGTGTTGGTTCCGTTCCGCTTACGGATGATATCGAGATTGGAGAGGACTGCTGTTTCCATCTTTCTGGAGGTCATATGTTTTCTTCTCTTTTGTTTCCCCCCTGATGATTTGGAGTTGGGGTGAGTTTTAGAGGTGTAAAGGCTGACCCACCTTCCTCCCTGACAGACATGCTGGTAGTGGGCACTGCTTTGGAGCGTTGCGCTAATTTAGCTGGTTGGTTTGCTTCTTGGCTGAGGGTGTTGTATTCCAAGGATTGGTGGAAATCAGCGTCATTTGATAATGAGAAAGAGCAAGACCATGCTCCTTCCTGTTGCATTTATTGTGTGCTATTTTTCCCCTGAGTGACTTGTTCTGGGGCTCCTTTATTACCCAAGTTTGTTCTAGTTGCCGCATACTTGATCTTGTTCGGTGGAGTTCGACTTGTGTGTACCTGTACAGTTATTGTTTTCGATCTACTTGGGATTGTTGGCCCCTGTTGGGCAGACTTCTCTGGGTTTGCTTCTGCACTATTTTTCCAGGGGTGTGGCGTACTTTCAGTGCATTGAATTGGTTGAGCCTGTTCATTTGCTGATCCTCGTTTCTGGGGACTATCCTTGCCCGATTTATTTGGGATTATGGGACACGTTAGCCTCTTCCGACGACGCATATAGAGCATCCATTTGGGTCATTTAAAAAGAAAAAATTCAGCATTTCGTTGCTTTTCCCAAAAGTGAAGAGTGCTGGTTCTGGAGTTGGTGCAGACACCAGCCTCTCTATTTGCCTATTTGTTTTTTTAATGCTTGGGGTGAGGGTTTTTGACTAGGTGCGTTTCCTTCGTTTCCGTGTGATTACCTGGCAGACTTTCCCTGATCTAATTTTTTTCTCTCTTTTTTTTTGGTATTTGGCTGTCTACAGTTCGTGAGTGATAACCTTGTTTTTTAGCTTTACTGCTGGCTGTGGTTAAGTAGTGGATAACCGCGATTTTAAGTATTGTGCCTTTGTAGGTAAAATTGGCGCGAGGAGGCAGTAAATGTTTTGTAACAGTTTTTAGATGTTTAAGCGGTTTTTAGATGTTGAAGTGTTGCGAAATTCGTGGGGTCTGTGCGATCCTTAGCGGGAGTTCTGGCGCCCCCGCAATCAGCACCCAGACCCAGCTGGGCTACTTCCGCTGGGGCCTGGGCTCGCTCTCAGCGGCGTGCCTCTTAGATTGCCGCGCTCGTGTGCACGCTTCACCCCAGCCCTCACTCTCACTTCACACATCCTCTCCAGCTGCTGGCCTCTTTTCTCGTCAGATTAGGGGCTCCTGAGAGTTCGTCAGTCAGGCTTCCTTCCCCCAAGGTCTGCCTGCGTTGTGTGCTTAAGCCCCTGATGTCCCAACGATTTGCTGGACTTAGGCCTCCGTTGCCACTGTGGATTCCACTGCTGCCTCCCCTTGGCGCTTAGCCTCGGGTCCCTGCAGAACCTGGATGGGCCGCCTCTGCAGTTCTGCCAAGCTGTCACTCCTCAGCAGCACACACCTGCCTTTCTTGCCTCACTGCGAGGCTGTTGCTTCTGTGAGTGACTTGGTTTGGTGGGGGACAGTGCCGATGAAAGAGGCCATCGCAGCCCTGGGGCGAGATCTCTGGGAAATCACCAAGCTGGAGGGCGGGTAGGTGGTGGGAAGTTACATGGCCACTCTCGCCAAGCCTAACGCCTGGCTTCGCCCGGCTTCCTTTGCCGCACTCCAATTACTCTCCCTTTAAGCGGCTTCGGCTTTGGAGGGAGAAGGGAAAAAAGGGAAGAAGGGCCTAGTGGCCCTAGGGCAACATCCTCTAGCTGTTGGGTGGGTGGGGCTGACGGGCGGGCGGTATAGAGCGGCCGCTTTCCTCCGTCGCTACCTTACCATTCTCTTTGCCATGCTCCGGCATGACGTTCAGGGGTGCGTGCTTTCCCAAAACACAATAAAGTCAGTTAGTCAGGTTAATTTTTCTTTAATTAGAGAAACCAATTTGGTTCAGATGCGGCTTTATGCAAGATAGATGCTACACACCTGCCCTACGGCATAAAGTTAGTAACAATGTGGCCAGGCCCTACGCACAACCCCCTCTACGCACAGCCAAAGGCTGTGCACTTGGGAGGTCGGGAGCCTGGAGGAGGTTGGGCCCAGGACCTGGCCTGTGCTGTTGGCTGGGCACAGGGCCTGACCTCAAGCTGCACACCGTCGATGGCCATGCTCTGCAGGAGGTAGGATTCTTAATTTATGTTAAAAAACCATCGAAATTCACTTTAAAAAAAAGGTTAAAATTACTTTATAGTTACAAATTGTAATAACATGTTAGTTTACATTTTAAAAAAAACCTTAGAAATTCACAGAAAAAAACAAAGGGTGTTATAGTTAGGTGAAATTATCTCAAGTAACTATAACTCATGGCCTAAAGTAATTATAACTCTTGCCCTCGTCATGCACTGCTAATTGCCTTCAATATTTCTTCACTGCATTACATGTTCTATGACACCATTGATAACATCACTGCAACATCTGAAATTACATTATTGATGACAACAATGTGCATGGCGGTGCAAGTTATAGTTACTTCAGGGCACAAGTTATAGTTATTTGCGATAACAATAACTTGTGAACTTCAGTGGTTTTGTTTGCTTAACACAGTATGTTTTAACTGACATTTTCACCTTACTATATAATCCCTTTAACCTTTGTTTCTTTTAAAATAAATATATTAACCCAGTGGTGTAATATTTTGTATATTAAGTGGATTGTTTAGTTTGCTAATAACTTTGGCAGCGCCTGAGAACATTTCAAGAAACTTTCTAATAAAAAAAATGTCTCATTTAAATCAGCTCTTTCCATAAATTATGACTACTTAGAGTCTCCATGCTCCCTTCTAAAAGGTGTGAGAATGATAGGCCTTGCTGGGTGCATTCTAACCCTTAGGGCATAAAAACATAGAGATAGCGCTTTTCAATCTCGATGACAAAATCTGCATCCAGAATTCATAAGGAAGCAGTTTTGTCCCTTAATTTCCTCTATGATATGGCCTCCAGCATCATATTGTCTTTTTTGATCAGAGTAGTGTGTGGTTTAGCTGCAGAGGACATGTAACTGACCTTGTTATAAAAAATAAATGAAACCTTCCAGCTACAATGGATCACATTTTCCAAGGCGCAGGTAAAGGGGAAACACCCTCAAACTGTTTCCCCCCAGCCATCTGAAATGCAGATGGCGAGTAGAAACCAATAGAAGCATGTTTTGTGCCAGTAATCCTGGATCCACACTCTTTTTTTCACCTGGCCAAAAATAAACATTGGTGCAGGGGGCATTTCAGATCACCAGAGGGACGCTGGTAACACCCATGCAGCAGAGTGGGATCCGCCCGCCGGAGCTGAAATGAAGATGGTGAGTGGAGGCTAGCAAGAGGCACACCCTCTGTTAGGAAGCACAATGTCCCTCTCATTTCCATTTTTTGCCTGATCAAAAACAAACACTGGAGTTCACAGGGGCATTTCCAGTCCTCTGAGTGGATCAGATCAAGTATAGCACCTCCACACTGCTTCTCAGTGGAACTGATATTCAGATAGTGAGTGGAGGCAAATAAGAGCCAAGCCCTTTGACAGGAAGCCTGCTTCTGGCTCCTTTCTGTTTTTGTCTGATCGAAAATAAATCTTGGTCTTTAGCGGCATTTCAGATCACCAAAGAGAGGTAGGTCAGTGGGGACACCTTCAATCAGATTACAGAGGGGGGATGAAATCCAGAAAGTGGACAGTTGCCATTGAGAGGCATGCCTTGTGCCAGATCACCAACTCTGCACTCCATTTCCTTTTCTGGCTTGACCCCTAATTGCTCCCCAAGAGGAGCTAAAACTTAGAAGTGGATAGAGCTACAGAGAGAACTGCCTTGGGCCGGAATGCCCGGTGTCCCACTCAGTTTTCCATTTTTTCTCTTGACAAAAAATGAACCACGGAGCCTAACATGCATTTCTGGTCACCTGACAGTGACAGACCGAAATGGAAACCATCCTGATTTGCTCCTCCAAAAATGTGAAATTCAAATTGTGAGTAGAAACTGCCCTGTGGCACTTGGAAGGTGGGCTTTCCACTCTATATCCATTTTTGGTTAATAAAAAGTTAACCCTGGTGTCTTAGGGTCATGTCAGGTCCCTGAAAAGGGCAGAGAGGGGCTGGAAAAACCTGGGTACCCACTCTGTTTCTATCTTCCCATTTTTAAAAAATGTATATCAGATGTCTAGTTAGCCTATCTGCACCCCTCAAAAGCAGAATGGGGGGAAACTCCTAATCTGTCACCAACTACTTTAGTCCAAAGGGACAGTAATCTACAGGTTCAATGTTGCAAATGCACTGCATCCCAGAGGCATGGCAAAGACTAATGTGCATGTGACTGGTCGTAGTTTGTAATAGCACAGAGGAGCTATTCACATTGAAATGGACTGCTACACCTAGTGATCCTCAGTGGCTGAATTCAAGCATTCCACCCATCATTTTTTTGTTGTGCGTTTTCTAATTAGCATACCCTCCAAGTTTCCAATAATTATCTACCATTCGCTGATTATTTCATTTGTTCAGCACATACCACACTCAGTTTATAAACATATTCCAATAGCCTGTCCACGAACATTAAATGGAAGCTACCCGCTGCACTGCTGTGGGGCAGCTGTGCTTGCTCATTTACAGCTCATTGCCAGAATCTGCTGATTTGACTAGTGGCATTTCTAGTGTCAGTGGTTCGCTGGTGGTGGGTTGGATGATAAACTTGTGCATCCAGTCCAGGACTGCTGTGCTTCCTTTGTCTGCTGGAAAACCTATATAGAAGCCTGAACAGAGTCATAGTCCATGGACCATCACCGATATAATTGTAGAGCAAGCCACGGCTGGGCAAAGCCATCTGTAACCCAAGGATAGGTGGTAGTTCAAGAATGCAAAACGATGGGTTTGCAGTGTACATATTTATAACCAGAAGATGGTGCACTCTATCCACACATGGAGGGAGGTGTCCTAGCAGGGACACCATCCCCATAGAATCTACACATGGTGCAAGAGAAATCATGTTATTTTTAGGTCTCGCCTGAGCCAGCGCATGCGTTGCGAGACATTTAGTAGTGGACTTTGAATAGACCTACCACATGCTTTTTCGTGGCATGGAGCGTGCGGTTACACGCACATGCACGAGCGAAGGCGCCCTCGCTTGTGCACCACTCGCTTCCTTTTTTAGGTCTCGCCTGACCCAGCGCATGCGCTGGTCTGGCGAGACTTTTTGTGAGGGCTCAAAAAAATGCTAACATGGCCAGCCTAGAGGTACAGTGCATGTGTGCGGGTGCGCGCTTAGGAGCAGAGGCTGGCAAACCTTGTCATGCTCATTAAGCGCCCGCGATCACTTTCACTTTCGCCCACGATCACTTTCGCAGCGCCCCTTTGATGTTCGCGTTCAAAGAACATCAAACATCAAAGAACATGTTGTGTTAATGCTTTGCTGCGCCCGTTTGACTTACAATGCGCTTTCTCTTTCCACAAACTCGATGTTTGTGTTCCTTTATTTTGAGATGCTTTTAGTATTACTGTTTTGTGACTTAAAGAACATTAAGGAAATGTTACTGTGAAACTGGACAACGTTCACAGTGTTAATTTCTGATCGCAGCAGCTGCTTCATGTCCATTGCACCATTCAGGGAGTCCTTTCGTTGGCGCTGAGGAAGCTGGAAACTTTTGGCACATTCTCTTTAAAAGCACAGCATGTTGGCGACTGGTTAATCGATTAGACCTATGTAGCGCTTTAGATCTCAAAGCGCTATGGTGGGTGCAGCAGTTAGAACTCATGAAATATGGGGTGCAACTCACAAGGAGGGGTCAGGTTTGAGTGTACATTGGCTGCAATCGAACTCTTAAGATGATGGGATGTGTGTATCCATTATCAGCACTCAGTCTTCGCTAAGTGATCTTGTTTGTTTTGTTGTTGTGTTAATGCTTTGCTGCGCCCGTTTGACTTGCAACGTGCTTTCTCTTTCCACAAACTCGATGTTTGTGTTCCTTTATTTTGAGGTGCTTTTAGTATTACTGTCACACACACAACCACACACACAACCACACACATAATCACACGTACAACCACACAACCACACACACACACACAACCACAACCAAACACCCACGCAACCACACACACAACCACACATACAACCACACAACCACACATACAACCACACAACCACACACACACACAACCACACACACACAACCACACACATACACACAAACACACACACACACACAACCACACACACACATACACACACACAACCACACCCACAACCACACACACACAACAACCACACAACAACAACACAACCACACACACAACCACACACACATGTACAACCACACAACCACACCCACACCCACCCCCACAACCACACACACACAACCACAACCACACACACAACCACAACCACACACACAACCACACAACCACACACACAACCACACACAACCACACACAACCACACACACAAACACACACAACCACACACACAACCACACACACACAACCACCCACACCCACACAAACAACCACACTCACACAACCACACCCACACCCACAACCACACACACACAACCACAACCACACACACATAACCACACACACAACCACAACCACACACACAACCACACACACAACCACAACAACACACACAACCACACACACACAACCACACACACACACAACCACACACACAACCACACACACACAACCACACACACAACCACACACACAACCACACACACAACCACACACACAACCACACACACAACCACACACACACAACCACACACACAACCACACATACAACCACACACACAACCACACACACCCACAACCACAACCACACCCACAACCACACCCACAGCCACACACACAGCCACACACATACAACCACACACACAACCACACACACAACCACACACCCACAACCACACACACACACAACCACACACACACACAACCACACACACACAACCACACGCACACAACCACATACACACACACAACCACACACACAACAACACCAAGCATTGGCATAGCCAATAGGTCTCGCCTTTGGGACCTTATAAGTATTTAGCCACGCAACAGTTGATGTGGTTGCACCAAGGATATCGTGCTGCATAACTAAATACTTAGAAGGTCCCAACAGCGAGACCTATTGGCTATGCCAATGCTTGGTTTTTTTTTAGCGCACGCTCACACAACTCCCGGTTCTGCCCCTCCCCCAACACATATCGCATCTCGCGGCCGCTCGCGGCCAATGCTTTCTTTTACAGTGATAACAGTTGTTTCACTGTGGGCCACACCCCCTTTACTTTATGGTTTGTATTTGAAATCACAAAGTTTTATCTATACACGCTGGATCTGTGAACGTTGCATTGTCACAAACAAACTTGAGTAGGGACTGACACTGGATTCTTTATGTTTTTTCTACAACAAGGTTCTATTCCCTCCTTGTTCTGCACGGTCACAAGGAAACTGTCCAGACTGGGGTAATACTTCATGTTAATCGGAATTCTGTCTTCTTTCTGTATGAACTGTGACTAGTTCGGTAAATGTTCCCTTGAAAAGAGTGTCCACGGGGGCTTGCAAAACCAGATGAAAGAAATCCAAGTTTACTAAGATCTGATCTTCCAATGACTTCTTTGAATATCAAGTGCTGAACGTTACACAACTAGCACATGAATATTTCTTTTGTTTTCATTGCTCAAAAATTAAATGGTTTCTCATGTGACGTCCTAAGGCCAACATGAACCAGACAGCTCCCTCACTCCCATCTGATTAGATCGTACAGTGTCATGTTTCAAAGCTGACGACTTAACAGCTGACAATTAAGCAATAATCACCATACGGGGGTGAACGGTCAGTAAAAAATTCCTGAGCAGGATTAAGTGCAAGACCATGGGGCTGCAGAAGACACTATCTTCTGTCATGAAATTATCGACAGGTAATGCCCCACCTAGTGGCGATCACTGCCCTTAAAGATGGTCAAAATGATTAGGAACAGTAGGAATTACCTACAATTGCAAATTCACTGATTTCAGAAGCCAGATGCAGAACCACAAACTTTCTGCCGTACAGCCAAGCATTTGCTGGCAAAGTTTTGGTTTAATCCCGCAGTGGATCAACGTGAATTTTGTGGGGCATACTAAAACAAGCATTGGCATAGCCAATAGGTCTCGCATTTGCTACCTTATAAGTGTTTAGCCATGCAACAGTTGGTGTTGTTGCACCAAAGATATTCTGCTGCATAACTAAATACTTATAAGGTCCCAAAAGCGAGACCTGGTGGCTATGCCAATGCTTGTTTACCTATGCCATGAGGGAGGGGTGGTTGATGGGGTTAAAACTTAAAGCTGCTATTGTGTGCTATTATATTTGCCACAAGCTAAATAATCTTGTTGATGGCATGCTCATCCAGTAAGCTTTGGAACTCCATCAATATGCTGCAAGCTACTGCTGAAAGGCAGTGTAAAACACATATTTGCATTTGTATGATCACCTAACTTAAAACAAAGAAAACACCTTTCGTCATAGAGCTCCCTACATTTGTCTACCCATCTTTGCCTGTTCAGTGACCTTTCCTTAGTCTGAAGCTTCCCTGTGAAAATAGAAATGGCAGCTCCTGAGGAAAACAAGAGTGTATGACTTTCAGTAGCTATAGTACGACAACTCTGATGGTCTGCATCACTTGGGTGAGCCTTTTGCACACAGATTTCTTCATCTGCGTAATCAATACATTGGGCAAACTTCTTAAAGCAAAATGTCAATAACTTTATCTTTTTTTTTTTTTTTAGAAACCAATTTTATTGTTTTCGAGGAAGCAAATAACAAAAGGTATTGCATTCCAATCAGTCCCCCCCCCGCCGTCCCCCGCCAAAGATCACAGAGGAGCTGAATCATTTTCAAGTACAGTCTCCAGAGCAGAGGACAAGACATAACAATTCCACCACTTGCCCCAAATGTTATAAAACATGTGAGGATTTAGCACATCAGTCTATACCGAATCTCCAGAGTGTAAACCTGGGCGTCTGGGTCAACTTCCAGTTCTTTGCAGTTTCTCTTTTGGCCACCGATGTCACCAGACCCACCAGCTGTCAGTCATCTCTTGTGCTCCCAACATCCTCTAAAATTCCCAGCTTTGGAGTAAGTATGACAATTGCACCTAGGACCTTGGAAATCGTGAAACCTATTTGAGACCAATAGTCTGATCCGCGGGCAACTCCATACCATGTGAAAGAAATCAACCTCTGGTGGTAGAGCACCTAGAGCAGTTATGATCTGGTCGCAGGCCAGCGTGCCAGAGTCGACGAGGTGTCATGTATGTGAGGTGTAAATAATGTAGCTCGACAAATCTTAGCCGCGCCGAAATGGCAAGTTCTCTGGGACTCCTACAAGCCATCCACCACTCCACATCATCCTGGTCCCCAAGCCAGCTCTGCCACCTCAGCCGGAGCGGGTCTAGCACCTCGGGGGCATTGTTGACCAGAGAGTGATACAGTTAGGAAATCCCCCCTTTGCCCAAACCACCCACCAATAATCGAGCCTCTAAGGAGCTATATTCTGGAAGCTCTGCCAGATCAGCCGTATATTGCCCAAGCACATGTCAGATCTGCAGGTGTCAGTGAAATTGCTTGTGGTGAAGCTGGAAGAGGGCCCGCATGTCTGCAAAGGAATACATGTGATCGCCCACCCAAACATCAACCAGTTATGTAATTCAAATCATGTCCCTGTGTCCAAATCCCGCTAGTTGTGCCATGTTATCTAACTAGCACCCTCCCCATAGTGGGGTTGCCAATTCAGCTTCTTGTCTCACCCAAGAAATCTATTGGCGGCTCGCCATACAAGAAAAGTCATCTCGGTATGTTCAGGCATATGAAGGGGAATGGGCCTGTCATAGAAATAATGCCTCACCTCATTTAGGCCCAGAACGTGCAGTTCAAGTTGATATGCTGGATCATTCTAACCGCCAGTCATCTAGTCATTGACCTCCAGGAGCTGAGATGCCCAATAGTGTAATCGAATATCAAACCAATATCGTAGACTGATTGGTGACATTTCCCAAGGGCAATGCGTAGGGGGGTGAACCCTCCAAATGAAAGAACGAAGGTGAACCACAAGCTCAGTGAAACGAACATTGGGATATGGAGCTGAAAATTCATCAGGGTGTCTAAGAACCTTGGGAGTACAATCATTTTAATGAGCGCAACACAGCCTAAGGCATTGAGGGAGAGAGTGGACCACAGGGAGAGGTGTGGCACAGCGGCTGAAGTGCGTGACTCCGGAGCACGGGCGCATGGTTCAATCCCTGGCGCCGGCAGCAGCACTGCTCAGCACCATGTGACTCTGGGCAATAGCTCACTTATTCTCCCCAATGGCCCCCAGCGCCTTGAGACCCCTGGGGTGATTAGTTCACGCTTAACAAATTCCAAATGTATTTATTTATTTTAAGTGGTCAGGCGAGCCTTGGTTGTCCAAAGGAGCGGTGCAAATTTAAGAGAGTGCATGAGTTTGGGCACTGTGGATATGTGGACCCCAAGCTATTTAAAGCTGAGGCAGCAGACTGGGATGTCCTGTTGCCAGACCAGCACAGTGTCACCACCCCACGCAGGGACAAGGAGTGATTTCCCTCGGAGCCCAGAGGCTTCACCAAACAGGTGCAAAATTTCCAACACGTGGTGACCTGACTTCTGGGGGTCATTCAAAATAACAGATTGTCTTCCGCGTACAGGGTGATTCTGTCCTCCATTCTGTTGATCTGATTTGAGAATAATGACAACGGTAGCCCAGTCAAGATCTGAGGAGAAGCAGCCTTTGTCTTGGGCCTCCTTATAAAGCTTTAGCATGTGAGGGCTAACAATTTTGTGGATTTCAGAGTAGTATTCTAAAGGAAAGCCATCAGGGCCCGGGGTCTTGCCAGATGTGAATTTGGAGATGGGGAGGTGGGTGGGGGGGGCACACCAAGGTCAGACTAAGGCCAGGACCGGCCTGCTTGCCACTCCAAGGTTAAGGGGGGCAGCACGAGCAGCCTAGGTCTCTCAGTCGCAATGCCCTTCTTCACACTGGCACCCACAGGTCTGTGGTGTCCCAGTCCACAATTAGGATCAATGGTCACGGAGTGCGGTTCCTCAATGCTGCAACTGTCTCCCAAGGAGAAGTCAAGGGCTGTCGCGTCCCTCAGGTCTTGGGAGCACCAGTTTCTATACGTGGAGCAGTCTGGGCCCCCACTCTCCAGCTGCTGTCCCCCTTCGAGTCCCTGACCCCACAAAGGTAGTGACCAGGAGGGAGAAATGTCGCACGGTAAGGCCCGGCAGCTGGGGAGCTGTATCAGGGGGTCCCCTCCTCTAGCCTCCCTCGGGGGCAGTGCACCTCAGCTACCTGGGTTCCCAAGCAGGTCATTCGAGCTGCCGAAAGACGATGCTGCACGGCAGGTACAGCTCCAGTTGTGCGGTCCAAAGAGCACCCTATCTGCTACTCCGGGGGTCGTGAACTCCGGGATCGCGGCCAGCCGCCGCTCATGGGATCCTTTTGGGGGCAGGATGGAGACCTCAATATGATTAAAAGGGGATGCCCAGGGTGACAATGCAGCCAGATGGCAGAGAAGGTCTGCTGCTTCAGCCACGCCCCCATCAAAAACTTTATCTTAGTTACTTTCTGCGAACTATACGTCTATGCAGTAAAGCTGTAATGTAAAATAATATCCTTTGAAATCTTGTACTCCTATATTCAACCACTTTCATAAGGAAACATGCCAGCCTACATTACTCCAGTTGTAAATTGCCTTAACAATGTTTCTGATTTGTCAGACAAGTATGTGTGACAGCTGATTTTCATCATATGTGGTGAAGCTGCACTCAACTCAAACAGTTGTGAGATGAGAAAAAGTAGATTTATAATAAAATATTTGGCATTTTGATAGGTGCTGGCAAACTACAAGATTTCCTTCCAGAGAGATCCACTAATCTGCTGTGCTTATCTGAGTCGTGTGATCTCCGAAATGGTGAAGGTGTAGAAAGGGACCGAACAGACAGTCATGAAGCAGGGAGCGGGTTGGTGGCTCTCCACACACTGTTTGGGATAATGTTATTGGTAACATTGAAAAGCAATTAAAAACATCTCTTGTCGCTCTTTAATTATCGGTGCTCCACATGATGTATAAGATACTGTGATGATACTGCTGTCATTTCTTCTTCATCCTACTTATTGAAATTGCTTAGTAGGTGTAAGCATGAGTGACTGATGTTGTGTTTACCGTTCTATGTGTATGAAAATAAAAAAAAATGAAACATAGAGAAACAGCCTCTGCACTGCAGACACGTGCGCCTGAAGATGCTTTGATAACTCCCCCCAAACCCACAATATAGACAATATCCATTGTAGTTACTGGAGAGGGGAAGAATAATATTGGGAAGTTTTGTTGAGGTAACATTTGGGTAAAAATGTGTATTTTCTTTCAGGAAAACATTCTGCAGAGGACAATACAAACTCAAGGGAAATACTCGGTGAGTTGATTTCAGAATAATTTAATTTCAGGTTTGAAGCCCATACATACATACTTTGATGATGAGCAGATTGTTACAGATTGGTGTCCTCTCTCTTCACTTTTAACAGTTACATTGTTCAAACATCCTACACGGTTCCATGCACTTTCGTATTTTAAAATTTGAAAAAATTGTCTATTGTGAGTAGGTATAAGCATTAGTGACTGTTGTTGTGTTTACCGTTCTATGTGTTTGAAAATAATTTTTAAAAAAAACATAGAGTAGCAGCCTCTGCACTGCAGACACATGCGCCTGAAAATGCTTTGTTAACTCCCCCCAGCTCCCAATGTACACCATCCATTGTCGTTACTTGGGAGGGGAAGAATAATGCTGGCAACTTTTGTTCAGATACAATTGGGTTAAAACTGTGTATTTTCTTCCAGGAAAAAGTTCTGCAGAGGACAATACAAACTCAAAGGAAATACTCGGTGAGTCGATTTTAGAATAATTTAATTTCAGTTTTGAAGTTCAAAAAAATGAATACTTTGATCATGAGCAGATTATTGCAGATTAATGTCCGCTCTTCACTTAATTACAGTGGTCAAACATCTTGCGCAATTCCATGCACTTTGGTATTTTAAAATTTGAAAAAAATTGTTGATTGTGAATACAAGAAGGGATTTCTATTTCTTAATTAAATGTACTATCTTTCTAAAACACAGTAGATTATTCTACCAATAACAATAACTGTCATTAAGTAGTACTAATCTTTTGGGTACTTTTTATCTGGGCTTTAGCCCTTTTGCAGCATGCTTTCAGTGCCCAGGAACATATTTTGTACAAAGAACAAAAACACAGAAAACTGATTTATTTTTTTATAGACAAGTAACTCTGCACCGATGAACAGAAGTGGACAAGCCAACAAATTCTGAGGTAGGGCTTAGGTGGTATTCTTGTCAATGTTAGGTCATTACCTAAGCATACGATTGAACTTTGGGACTTGCTCTCTTCAAAGCAACCTGCAGTGAGTTTCTTAACACGATTGCTCTCCCAGAAAATTATTCCATGCTTGATTGAAAAGGAAGGGCAGGACAGGGGGAGGAATCGCTATTATTTTAAAAACACTATTAAAGTGTCCATTATAGACTCTTCTCCGGTGGACTGGGCAGAGATATGCATATTTAAACTTGAACTTTGTTCTAGGACTATTGGAAAGGTACCTTAGTATATCGATCACGGGGTCTAAAAAACATGGTTTATCCGGCACCTAATTTAATATGTTGCACCTCATGTCCTGGAAACAAAACAGTTTCTTTTGTTGGGTGACTTTACTTACAATGCAGAATATTACAATAATGAGGAGGCAAGTCAGCTTGTTGTTGACGTGGCCACTCTCGGACTCCATCAAAGTGCTAATGGGCCTATGCATGCCACAGGGCACACTCTATATTTCATTTTTACCAACTCCACCTCTCTACCCTGTGAACAATTGCATCCTTTACTTTGAACGGACCAATTATTGATCAGCTTTAGGATTCCTATGACAACCGAGATTTATAAAGCACCTAAAGTTGTTAAAAACCAATTTAGACATTGGCAGAAAATCACTCTGGAATCCTTCGCTAAGGTCTTTAATCATACTGGCACAGAAGCTACTTCAGATGTGGAGCAAGCACTCTCAGAATATTACAATGCTTTAAACACAGCTTTTGATAAGATTACTCCTCTCAAACGATTTACTAATTCCACACATGGTACCCATGCACCCTGGTATACTGTAGCCTTTGGAACTGAGACAGCATCATGTAAGAAATTAGGAAGACAGTGGCGACCACTGTTCCCTGTAAGTTACACGCGCGCACCTACTTCACCTCGAGCGTGCCGTGTCCTGTGTGAAGCGCGCACACACAGCAGCACCTTTGTGAAGACTGTTTGCGTTGCTGCTTTTAAAATGTGAGCAGGGCGAAAAACAGTAATTCCCTTCTGGAGGTAAGTTCAGCAGCAAGTGGCTCCTGCAATTGCTGCATTTCTCTCGTTAAAAGTGCTCGGCTATAGGGCAGATTTTGTGCATTTTTGAAAATATTTATGTTAATCGCAGTGCCTGTCATGCGCTGCAATTAACATGAATACGTTCACAAAACCAAACAGTCTGCCCTGCATCTGTGCCCTATTAACAGAAGAAATGCAGCAAGTCTACAAGCACGACCTGTGCTTTCAGGTGATTCTGAAAGCACACGTCATGCTTCTAGACTTGCTGCATTCCATTTGTTAATAGAGCGGGGCAGATTGTGTGCCGTGCTCACTTAGCATATGAAATGCAGCTAGTCCACAAGCACAACATGTGCTTTCGAAATCATCTGAAAACATACATCGTGCTTGTAGACTCGCTGCATTTCTTTTGTTAGTAGGGCACGCCTGCGGAGCCAGGTCCTGCTCTAGGGTGGTGCGACCAGTGCCACTGCACCGGGTGCTGACTACTTTTGCAAGTATAGTATTGTTTTAAAAGCAACTGTAAGATTCCTTATCCAGCAGTTTTCAGGCAATAATAAACATGTCAAGATAACTCTGGTGATGAATGTTCTGCCTGGAGAGACATCTGAGTTTTCTCTAGTGGAGGTTTTAAGGTTGCACAGAGGGTTAATACGCCTGCTGAAAAGAACGTGTACAATGCAGAACACAAAGTGCATAGCATGAAATAGGTTAGAAGGTTACCACTTTTGTCAGAGAAGTCATTTGTTACTTGCAGTTTATAAGTTAAAATCCCAATATAGAACAGTATACTATTAACTGTCATCAAAGAACTTCATGCATACTGCAAGGTATAGATTAGAGTGTTATGATTTCTTCCCAAGCCTTTCATTATCCTAATGTTGCAAAAAGGGTTCATGTGGATACAAAGCATTTCTTATTAAAGAGAACCCGCCACAATGTTGTTACATTCTAAATTCAGAGTTTGTGCCTCTCCAGACCAAGCACTCTTAAACTATACTGCCTACCAGTATTGATGACATGTCACTCCTATACCTTGCAGTCCTCTGTCTTATGTAACATTTCTTATACACTGATTTACATACCTATGATTGATTGTATCTATTTAATGTGTGTGCAATTTATAGTGGCGCTCTAAAATAAATTAAATGCATCTCAGAAAGAGTGGTAATGGAGACTTTAGGTGCACTGTTAAACAATAGTAGTGAGAGAATACTTGGCGGGAAACATTGTCGCACAGGGCGGCACCAATGCTAAGACCGGCTCTGTGCGGGGCAAATTGTGTGCCTCTGAGAAAGTATTCATATTAATTGCCGGCGCATGACGAGCGCTGTGATTAAAATGAATACTCACACAATCTGCCCCGTACCTGTGCCCTATTAGTAAGAGATGCAGCAAGTCTACAAGCACAACGTGTGCTTTCAGAATCATCGGAGATTAGCTGTTGTTTTGAACCTAACCTGCTCTTAAATGGGTAACAAGCCTTTGTAGTATAGGCAATAGGTGAGGTCTTCCTTGTACCTTGTCAGATCTTCTTGTCGCTGATGTTGTAATCTTCTTAAGCTTGGTTATAATTCCTTATAAAGGTGTAAAGGTGTTGAACGTTTTTTGTTGTATAAAAGAAGGAATTGTAAACTGAAGAACATCAGCCATCATGTTACCAACCTGAATGAGCATGTGACACTATAAGACACTTTAAGACACTTTTTCAGCAAGGCACATTCTAGGCACATTCTTGGTTAGGTGTGAATCTGAAATTACGGTGAAAGTGAAAAATATAAGCTTTTATGATGTCTTTCAGAAAAAAAGAATCTCTTATCACACTAGAAGAATATCGCATTAGCACCATTGATGGGACCGTCTGACAAAGACAAAACATTGTGAAAATCTATTTACGCGGGAAAGCCTTTCTCTGGAATGTAATAACATTTTAAAGGTATAGCACTATCAATAGGACAACAAAAATGCTCAATTTACTTCTGAACACCCCCATTACCTAAAGTATTGCTCTTTTTCAGGGTGATCTCAAAGCGATATATTCATTTGCTTACTCTGACGTTGACTGGCAAAATAGACTGCTAGGTCTATGGAATTTGAATGCTTTGTTTTGTATGCTTCTATACACACAGAACAAAATAGGAATGATTACTAGCAAATTGATTAATATCACGGCTGTTTAAGTATAATATACTCTTCTAAAGCTTTCTTTGCCGTAGGCTAAAATAGAATATGACATGACTTGGAGGTGGAAAACAAGTGTCTGTGCGTGAATGCCACTAAATCTTCCTACTGCCACGCAACATAAGGAGGAAACATCATTTTTGAGAATTTGTGAGACAGCCTTGTAAGACAATAATGTATCTTAAATCTGTATTCCTTGCATTTGTGTAAGTGGTACATCCCATGCATTATAGAAACTCTATCTTTTTTGCAGTTGGTGTGCATGTTTTTGGCAGCTGTGCATGTTGTGTAATTGCCTATTGAAGGTACTGGCGTACCTCCACGCGCATCATGGGTGAAAAATACGAGTGACCAATACAAGAAACCCATGGTTTTCCTGGATTTAGAGTTACTCAAACAAATTTGACATGGAAAAGTTTTGGATTTGAGGGTACAGAGAATTTGCTATCTAGCTGCCTTCGCACTATATTAATATCTATACATATTTTGTGAACTAACCTATATGCCACTATTTTAATCAGAAGGTATGTGTGTATGATCAATGTTAAGATTGTTACTTATAGGACATTTCAGTAGATTGTATGATGGAAATATAAAAAAAACATGCTTATGTAAGATTAAGTTTGCTGCCTTTGTCTCTTGGTTGCACCAAGATACCCCACCCAGGGTGATTAGTGTGCATTATAAATTAAATTAACATAACATAACACATAGAGCTAGATTAAAAGTTTGACTTGATCCCAAAAGGCATAGCATGACCTAATGGCTACTTTGTAGATCAAATATGAATTTAAAAACACAAAATATGTCAGATGTAGAGACATTAATCAAGAATAGAGGAAATTGTCTATATTTTAAGTTAGAAGATTTTTTTCTTTAACGGACTTAAAACTTTGTGCATCATGTTTAGGTATATTTTCTCTACCAGTCAGCTCATTTGAAAACTTGCCACTTTCTACACTTGCCGCTTCCTAACGTTATCTGTGCATCCCATTACTAAAGTGATTTATACGTTGCAGTCACCTATATAGGCGCCGGACAGGCGTGCAGATGTCTGTTTTTTTTTCTTTTTCTTTCCACACCAGTTAAGTGATAATCTGGAGAAGAGCTACCCCTTTGTCTATTTTTGACAGGCTTTTTTGACAACATTTCTTTTTCTTGTGTGTCAAGGATGTCATCTAGACATGCAGGGTTCAGGCCATGTGGTGCCTGTCACCGTCCCATGTTGATAATGACCCCTACCTCGTCTATTTGTGGTGCTTCAAGTGCGGCCACGACATAAAGTTGTACCTGGATTGCCGGGTCATGGTGCCGAAGGCCTTGTGGGAGTGATATTTGAAGTTTCTTGTGGCCCGGCAGTTGACACCTTTGAGTGCGACTCCTCAGAGATTCTGGTCCCATTCGAGGAAGGATGGTATGAGGATCTAGCTGGTAGCATTGAACTTGCACGATGTGTAATTTCACATCCCTTTCTTGCCTGCCCACAGGTGTTCCCTGTGATTTAAGGTAGGCCACGAGCACTTTCAATTGACTGTGCTTCCATTTGGCCTTACCAGCACCCCTTAGGTATTCACCAAGGTGATGGTGGTGGTTGCAGTTCATCTGCCCAGGTTGGAGGTGTCAGTCTTCCCGTATCTCGACGACTAGCTGTTGAAGGCGCCTTCGCCGCTGGCTTGTCTCCCACCTCCAGATTATGGCAGACCTCCTGCATTCCCTGGGGTTTTCTATAAACATGCAGAAGTCCCACCTGACTTCTTCTCACATGCACCCTTTCATCAGGGCTGTTCTGGACACAGTGCAGCTTCGGGCCTATCCTCCCAAGCAGCAAGTCCAGGATATTCAGGCTACGATACATGTGTTACAGCCTCTATCCTGGATTTTGGAGAGAATGACTCTGAGGCTGCTGGGACTCATGGTTTCCTGCATCCTGTTGGTAAATCATGCCCGATGGCGTATGCAGGCTCTGCGGTGGGACAAGAAGTGGGCGCAGCATCAGGGTAATCTCTCAGATGTGGTCCAGATCTCTGAGGGAACTGTAAAAGACCAGCAGTGGTGGTTGATGAACCGCAATTGGGTCAGTGCCAGACCCCTCTCCGTTCCTCAACCAGATCTCACAGTAGTGATAGATGCATCACTCCTGGGATGGGGCAGCCATCTGGGAGATGTGGAGATCAGGGGACACTGGTTTCCGGCGGAGTCGATGCTCCACATCAATTTGTTGAAGCTCTGGTCAATCCAGCTACCATTGAAAGCATTTCTTCCCTTTGTCAAGGGGAAGTTAGTGCGAGTGTTCATGGACAACACCACCCGCTGGTACTGCAACAGGCATGGCTGGGTGGGGTCGTAGACCCTTTGTCAAGAGGCTCTGCATCTCTGGATATGGCTGGAACATCAGGGCATAACCCAGTGGTTCAACACCTGGAAGGGTCTCTGAACACCAAGGCAAACAAACTCAGCCGTCAATGCCTAGCTGATTATGAATGGTGTTTCCAGTTGGAGGTAGCACAAGGTTTCTTTCAGCAGTGGCGAGAACCTTCACATGGAACAAGGAATGTCAGCAGTTTTGCGCGCTGGAGTTTCCAAGGCAGGTATCGCTCGGTGACTCATTTTGTCATGAGTGGAGATCAGGCCTCCACTGGAGGGAGGGGCTGATGGAGCCAAAGGTGTCGATGGCCTGCCAGTACACCATGATGGCGGCAGGGACCTTCAAAGCGGTCATGTGCCTCTACTCTAGAATGCTCCTTGAGAACCTGCCGCCTCTGGCGGAATTGAAGGAGAAATGGGAAACTGATCTAGGTAAAGATATCCCTGAGGCGGCCTGGGCTCAGATCGTGCGACGGGCCTGGAAGAGCACGAGGAATGCAAGGTTTCAGCTAATACACTTTAATGTCCTCCACAGAGCGTATTTGACACCTGGGAGAATACAGAAATACTTTAAGGTCCAAGAGGCGGCATGTCCCAGATGTACGAGAGTGGGGGTGGAACTGGAGCATATGTTGTGGTCTTGCCCAGCGATGGGTCTTTACTGGAAGGAGGTGGGGGATACCCTGAATGAGGTGACAGAGAGGCGGCTGATGTTTGATATGGCCGTTAGTATACTGCACTGGTTCCCCCACACGCCCAAGAATAAGATTACGAGTAAGTTCATAGATATGGGACTTATATTAGCAAAGCGAGAAATTACGAAACGTTGGAAAGCGACAGTGGGTCCCACCAGTAAAAGATGGAAGGGTGAATTTCTCAAATGGGCCACCAGTGAGGGCGCACTGCGCTATCAGATGGCGCGCAGGCGTAACGATAAGGCGCTAGAGGCAGCGGCTGCATGGGAGGCGCTAGTACAGGCACTACGAGATTATGAGCCACAGGATGATAGCGAAGGGCAGGCCTTGGATGGGGAGATAGCCCCGGAACAAGCAGGGATCATCACACAGCTTAACACATAGTTATTTCTCGGCGTGTGGGATGCATGAGGACAGAGACGGATACCTGCGTTGCTGGTGGGGACTGAGGGAGGGGGAGGGACTTAATATTTTTCATGGTGGTTGGAGGTAGGTTTTAGTTGGGGAGATTTTTGGTTTATTTGACGCACAGCTCTGGAACGACTTATATATCCTTGCACTATGCACTGTGTAATTGGTGGGGGGTTGTTGATTGCTCCTCAGGGATTATGCTGATAAATATTGTGTGCAGATATGTGGATGTTTGTATAAAAACTCAATAAAGTGCGTTTTAAAAAAATGAGTGGAGATCAGGCCTCCTGTATGTCTTTCCGCCCATACCACTTCTGCCTAGAGTTCTCAAGAAGATCAAGAACAACCGAGCCCAAGTCATTCTTGTGGCTCTGGACTGGGCATGGAGAGTCTGGTGTCCAGAGCTTCTTCGAAAAAGCATCGATCCTGCGATCAGGTTGCCCCTTTGAGAGGATCTTCTGTGGCAGCAGCAGGTGAGGGTCCTCCACCCGAACCTGTTAACTCTTCGCCTCCTTGCATGGAGATTGACCGATGACAGTTGATAGTTTTCGACCTTCCTCACGAAGTATGTAATGTTATTTTGGTGGCGAGGCGGCCCACCACTAAGACAGTATATGCCTGCCATTGGCAACAATTTTAAAACTATTGTACGGAAATGTCTATGGATCCTCTTTGTCTAATACTCTTCTCTATATTCTTACCCTTGCCCAGCAGGGCTCTGCTTTGGTTACTCTCAAGAGTTATATTTATGCACTGTACGCTTTCAGACAGCTGCTGGACCAACCCTCTTTGTTCAAATCCCCTATCGTAAATAGTTTCTTAAAAGGGCTTGCACATATGTTTCCAACTACGCCCTTTATCATGTCACAGTGGGACCTAATTTGGTGTGTGCTACCTATGAGCCATTGCACAATTGTCTCCTCTGGCTATTTACCATCAAGATAGCCTTTCTTGTGGTGATAACATTTGCCCATGGGGTGAGTGAATTTCAGGCTTTGTCATGCCAGCCTCCCAACAAGGTGACATTTGTGGGTAAGGTGGTGCTTCGCACCCGCGGCTCATTCCTGCCATTCCATCTGGGTCAATCGGTCACACTGCCCATCTTTTTTGTTCCCCTGCATCCCTTTAAGAAAGAGATGTGTCTCCACTAGCTGGACCCACAAAGAGCATTGTCGTCCTACCTTCACTGCACAAAACAGTTCCTTGTGGATGACCAGTTACGAAGGCGCCAAAAAAGGTTGGGCAGTGCAGAAACGAACCATTTTGCGCTGGGTTGTTACTGCATTAAGATCTCCTATGCCCTGGCTAGGAAGCATCCTCCTAAGGGCTTACTGGCCCATTCTACTTGGGGAAATGCTGCGATCATGGCATTGGCTCGGTATGTCCCAGTCCTGGATATCTGCTAGGCAGCAACATGGGGTTCTCTGCACACATTTGCCAAGCATTACTGACTCGAGAGTCAGGTCCTCAGGGACGGGCATTTCTCCCGTTCGGTCCTGCAGGAATTTTTAGTGTACAAAATCTGTCTGCAGCCCCCGCCAGGATGGTATGGCTTGGGTATCTATTCAAAGGTAAGGAATCTGCAGCTAGAATTCTCTATCAGATGAACACGTTTCTTACCTTCTGTACTGCATTATCTGGTAGAGACAACATCTAGCTGCAGATGCCTCCCGGTTCTGCTGACCCATTTGATAGGGTTAGGGTTGCTCCCTTTTTAGGGCCCTAGTTATGATACACACAAGTCAGTTCACTTCATGGCTCTGCACATCTGGTGTGGAAAAAGTGAAAGAGAACTGACGTCCACTCGCTTGGGTGGTGCCTATATAGGTGACTGCCACTTTATAAGCCACGCTAACGACTCTGACGATGTCACGTGGAGCCGAATGGAGCCACCCAACTGCACACAGGGGTACTGCCACGCAAAAGTTTTCAGATCCAACCTGACAGCTGGGAAATTTAAAGGTAAGGAATCTGCAGCTAGATATTGTCTCAACCAGAGAATGTTTTACCAAAGGTAAGTAACTTGTTCGTTAGTCCATGTTGTATGCAATCAGGCCTGAAGTGCATGCAACAGTGCAAGCAACACATGCATCACATCAAAATAGCCATAAAAACTCTACCACATAAACCAAGACAGGGTGCGAGATGCAAGAGACTGAAAAAGCATACAAGGTGGAAGATAAACTTGATCTTTGTGGCCTTTAATATTTAATATAGGATCAGAGTACAGTGATTGGATTTAAAATCACGACATGGAAAAGGCAAGCCTAAGCAAACGCTAATAGCTGGGCACACCAAACCAAGGGCCTGACGAAGTTTGGAGGCAACTGAAATCCTCCAGTATCCTGAGGAAACTCTAAATACATCTTAGAATCCATGTGCTGAATTTCTTCCATAACACTATCACTTTGGTGGAAGAAATTTAGCCAGTGGATTCTACTCCACATTTAGCAATTCCTCCAGAAATTCAAGAATTTTCAGATCCCTACAAACTCTACATGGGTTCCTTTCCGCAAATTACCTGTTTGGCAACTCGTCTCCTCTCGCCTGTGAGGACCCGTGGATCCTGTCGGTTGTTCCTGTTGCCCTGCTCCCCGAAGCGGTCCCGGTCTCCCGCCGCCGCGTTACCAACTATCGCGGCCGCGGTGGGGAGACAGGACTACATGCCCCAGCAGCTCTAGCGGGCACACACCACCTGAGCTACAGTTGCGCGCCAGGAGGCGCTTAAATCACCGCCGCCGCCTTGGCAGAGCGGGTTCCTTTCCGCAAATTACCTGTTTGGCAACTCGTCTCCTCTCGCCTGTGAGAACCCGTGGATCCTGTTGGTTGTTCCTGTTGCCCTGCTCCCCGAAGCGGTCCCGGTCTCCCGCCGCCGCGTTACCAACTATCGCGGCCGCGGTGGGGAGACAGGAATACATGCCCCAGCAGCTCTAGCGGGCACACACCACCTGAGCTACAGTTGCGCGCCAGGAGGCGCTTAAATCACCGCCGCCGCTCCCGCGACGCGGGACCGCGCGCGGGTTGCGCCGGGAGAAGCCCGGGACAAGGGCGGGACCGTCTGTGGCCGTCCGGGGCCGACCATGCCGGGCTGGGCTCACTTTTTGATACCAAGCGCCAGAAGTAAGTTATTGCAGTCATTGTTTCACGACTACTGACATTTGTGCAAACTCTGATTGTTGCTACATATTGTCCTGTCCGGCACCGTGTTAAATGGCCGGAAAGGGGAAGCGTTTCATGGCCCCTACTACAGTTGCCGGGACTATGGACCAATTTATCACTCGAGCCGTCTCGGTATTGGAACAGGAAATAGCCATCACCGAAAGACGTCTTTCGATAGCTTCCTCGTTTGTCAGACGTTCATCATTGGGCCCGATAGCCCTTGCAAAATCACCAAATAATTCTAGAGAGCAGATGCGGGTGGAGGTACCACCACTTGTAACGTCTGAAACTTCACAGCACTTGTTATCTCCTTCTGGGAGGCTGCCAGATCTCGCAGCCATGACGGACATTGTACTTGAGGAGGAAGTTGTATCTACACCCGAGTCCAACCTTTCCCACCCCCAGACTAGAGCTGGGGCCAGATCTACTAGATCAGTTACTCAGAAAAGGAAAAGGGGAGGGGTATGGACGGTGGTAGGTTGGCGAAAATATCCAAAGCATCTAAAAATATGGTACTTCCTGACATCTCAAGTACCAGTGTTCGCCCCTCCATGATGGACGCTAGTACACACGCTACCTTCCCATCTGATATTAATGACATAGGCTCCCAACTAGAACGCATCGTCCGATCCTTAATTTCCCCATTATTGGTAAGGATCGAAACTGTTGTAGCAAAGGTTGACAAATTGGAACAATCTATTTTGGACAATTTTTGCTCGCTAAAAAATGTTGTTAAGTTGTCTACTAGGGATATATCTAAATTTAACTGCACTCATAGAGCAAACCCTGCCTCTACTGTTCCATCTTCATCTGGCACACCCCCCGCCCCTGTTCCAACTACCACAAGTATCGGTTTAGGTACAGATTCATCTATACCACTTCCAAATTCTCACCAACCACCAGGGCGGGAGGGAGTGCTACATAACAAACAGCCCCCGAGGCGGGAGGGTCGGCTAAGTAAAGCATCCCTGGGCATTAACATCACGAATCCAGAGAGCCAGAGCACGACTGTTGATATAGCCCTCCCAGGTAACGTACCCAGGTCGCCCTCGACACAAATTCACTTACCACCGGAATCTTTTCCCTATGTTGTGGTATTAACGGGTGGCCCTGAACTCCCCACCAACAAAAATGAATCCTTTGAGCAACTAAAAAACAAAGTAAGTCATTGGCTCAACACCCATAGACCAATCCCGAATCAACTGAATGGTCGGATTCTTTTCGCTAGAAGAGTACAATGGGTAGGTTCCCAATCTAAAAACATCCAGGGAGATTGCATTATTGTCAATTTCAAAGATCCACGCCTCTCTAGGTTCATCACTGAATACACATCTCATGGACCTAGATCGGGAATAGAGGCCCACAACCTAAACTATTTTTATACTCCAGGTTTTTGTTATTGACAATCCCATAGTATGACAACTGTCTTTCCCCCCAAGACATTGAGGGCAAACGATAGTATATCCATGGATGCCCAGGCTGTCACCTCCTCGGACCCGTCAGGATCGCATACAACACCCAGCGCCCTATCGTCGTCTTCACCAAGGCTGAGAGAGAGGGCAAATGTACTTAGCCAGACTACTGCGCACCATACCACACGGCCTAGCAACCATTCTGGCACTCTTTTGTCTTGGAACCTGGCCGGTATCAAAACTAAATTTGAATCACCCGAATGGGTTAGCTTTGTTAATAACTATGATGTCTGCCTACTACAGGAAACATGGTCCTCTGAGGCTCGGTATATGCCGGGATATTTGAATTTCTATGTCCCAGCAACTAAAGGCCTGAAAGGCCGTCCATCTGGTGGACTAATTATTTGGGCTCGCCAGGATTTATTCTCGAGCGCTGTCGCGATCGACTCGGGGTCCCTGGATATCCAATTAGTGAGACTAATTTCCGACCACGAGGGCTCTTTGGATATTTACAACATATATCTTCGGGGTACAAAGGGGAAAAAGTCAAGGGAGCTGGACATTCTAACCACCCTCATAGAAACTAAATCGTGTAATAGGGACCTGATCGTAGCCGGGGACTTCAACGTTACATTCGAACCCCTTCTAGACTCGGACTCTGAATGGGGCTTTGACCCCGATGAGGGCCGACTTTGGGGTATCCCAGCTATTTCGTTACCCCCTATCAAAAGGTGGTCAACGGTAGCAGTACAGGTAAACGCACTTTGCCTTGAAAGCGGCCTAAGGGCACTGAACGGAAGAACAAAGGGAGATACGCTGGGAGCATCCACTTTTGATAATGGCCGCTCAGCAAGTAGGATTGATTATGTCCTCTGTTGTTTGAGGCTGTGGTGCCATCCTATAGATATGGTGGTGGAACCAAGACTAGAGAGCGACCACAACCCCATTTGTGTTTCCCACAGCTGGTGGGGCAAACCCCGCTCGCTGACCAAGGAACCAATACTGGCTCCCCTGGCGTGCGTCCTAACAAATGACATGCGGAGGTTAAAATGGACCCTAGTAAAGACTAATGCCTCAGTAATGGCTCGCATTAATACCAATCTTTGCGCAATTAATGCGAATCTCGAGGAAACTTTGAAAATTAAAGATCATAATGAGCAAGTAATCAGAACACATGAGTCATTTTTCGAGGGTCTACGTGCCTTCTTCTTTAAGCAATCAAGAAAGGGTAGTAAGCCACAGTGTAAGCAACCAAGGTGGTACGATAAACAATGCAAAAGTGCAAGAGGCATTTTAGCTCAAGCCCTCTCCAGTGGGAACAAAACACTCATTCAATCATCTAGATCTGCTTATAAGAAATGCTTAGCCCAAGCTAAAAGAAAATGGGACGAATCGTTCTGGCTTGATTTGAAGGAGGCTTGCCATGCCCGGGACACCAGATTGTTCTGGAATGTGATAAAGTGGGGCAGAGGGGGCTTGCCTGAAAATCCCTCAAACCATGTCACCCAAGAAGATTGGCTGGGGTATTTCAAACCCCAATATGCATGTGACCCTTCTTATAGTAACTCGGGCACAACCCCATATGTCTTTTACTCGTCTGGGCCCTTTAGCTCTAAGGACGTTTTAGCCGCCTTGTCATGTGTAGCCGCAGGGCAGGCCCCAGGCTTGGATGGTGTTCCATCCGATCTTTTTCTTGAGAACAAAGCTTCCTGGAGCAAGTACATCACCCTAATTGCGAACGCTGTGGCTGAAGGTGCCCCAGTGCCTAAATCCTGGGGGGGTGCTATTATAATCCCTATATATAAAAAGGGTGATAAAACTCTCCCAGGGAATTACAGACCCATCAGCCTAATTGACACAATTCAAAAAGTCATTGGGAGGATGGTACTGAACGAGGTACTCATTTGGATCGAAGATAACCAGATCCTCTCTAGCCTCCAAGCGGGTTTTCGCAAATTTACCAGCACCGTGGACCAGGTGTTCCGATTCAAGCAATTGCTCTGGAAGGTTGTTGAACTAGGTAAAGGCAGTCTCTATGTCACTTTCGTGGATCTAAGAGCTGCCTTTGACCTTGTCCCCCGAGAGCAACTCTGGAGGGTCCTCGAAAAGCTCGGTCTCCCCTTGGAGCTTTTGACCTTAATTAGGAGGCTCCATGAGCCTAACTTCGCAAAAATACAATGGGGTGGCCCGGGGGAAACAACCCCCGAGTTTCCCGTTGAGCGAGGTGTGCGACAAGGTTGTGCCATGGCCCCAACACTCTTTTCTTTGTATATTAACGGAGTAGTCGATTATATGCTTCAAGCTAACACCGATGCTCCCAAGTTGGCAGGAGCTCTTATACCAATATTAATGTTTGCCGACGACACTCTTATAGTGTCTAAAACCCCGTGCGGCATGCAAAGGGCTCTGTCAATTTTCGAAAAATTTTGCAAAGATCATGGTCTGGAGGTCAATGTGTCAAAGACCAAACTTATGACATTTAATCCACACCCAAGCTACAGAGCTGGTAAGCTTATAATGAACGGCCTAATTCTGGAGGAGGTAACAAACTTCACCTACTTGGGCATTCACGTGTCCCAAAACAACCGGTGGAACAGACATTTGGAACTGTCCACGTTGAAACTCACCCAGATCACGGGAACGCTGGTTAAAGAGCATAAAAAATCCCTCACCAAACCTGTTAGACCAGTGTTACAAGTATATGAGGCAAAGGCCCTAAACTCAGTCCTGTATGGGGCAGAGCTCTGGGGTTTTGACGCATTAACATCCCTAACAGCCGTCGAAAACAAATTTTTTCGCTGCATTATTGGCTTGCCACAAAGTACGCCAATGGTCCCATTGCGTTATGATCTAGGCAGAAAGGCCATTAAGGACTTGGCCAACCTCCGTCCGGTTTTATACTGGAGGAGACTATGGACTACACCAGAGCTCCGATCTTACGCAATGGGTATCATGGACATAATTCAGGTTGATACGTTTCATAAGATTGGGTGGCTTAGGAACCTTCGCGAATCCTTAAAAGCTCTGGGGCTGGAAGGCCTATGGAATGACCCAGCTGCCGTTGAGTTTCCTGCTAAAAAGCTATTGAAAACACTTTACTGGGAACGGGCAAACCACAGGGTGTGGGGTGATTCTACTTCCCCCACGATGACCAGCCGTTTCTTAGAGGCAAAGGTTACACCTTTCTTAGAACCTTATTGGGATCTGATCACCTCACCAAGCGATAGGAAACTCTATTTTCAACTTAGAGCAGGTTCCCTCCCACTTAGGGCCCTAACTTGCGGGTGGTTTGGTGCAAGTACATGTACCTGCCCTGTTTGTGGTGCCAAAGAAGAAACTATTGCCCACTTTTTGTTCGTCTGCCCTGTATACGCTACTCCTAGACGACATTGGCTTTCCCCTTTATGTAAATTACTGGGCACAAGGAGCTCTGTTGTAGCTATCAGAATCCTACACACAAGCACTTTACCAGTCCATTCAATTGTCCTAGCCAAATATTTGGGGTGGGCATGGTCTCTCAGACGTAAAGCCCTTCGGCGCACTGAAAAGGCATATAGGTAGGGCCCTAAAATCCACCATTATCGGCTAGATATTTTTGTTTTACTTATCGTTTTTATTACTGATGTGTATTGTACTTCATCTTGTCTGTTCCAATGTTTAATTCTTCTCTTATCTATAAATTTTACCTATTTATTGGAAGATTTTATATCATCTAGTGATTGTGACATTTTATAACTCTGTATTTGTTTGTGTCTTGTATGAATTATTTTTTTAATTCGAATAAAGACTATGAGGATGATGATGAGTCCCGAGCTTTCTGCATTTTTCAAGACAAAAGAGATTTAAAAGAAAGAATATCGTATTATATAGAAGGAGATTTCGCAATAGACATTGAAGGCAATTAAACTTAACTCCTCTGATCTTCAGAGACATCCAAGGTAGCCCAACAATGGTCACCCGACAAAAACCGGTGTCCCTTGTGTAAAGCTAGAAGAGGAGGAGCCACGGCCCATGGCTTGACTGCTTGCTCCGCGGCTCCACGGCTTGATTGTTTCCCCACCTCTTGCAGTCTTGTATCCAGTTGTGCCATGTTGTGCCTCGTTGCAACCCACTGCCTGAGTCTTACTTGATCCACTCGACCAGCTCCGGTCCGGATCGGATTACATCGGATGGTACTGGCCCCCCGCGACGTGTGTGCGGGAGTGCCGTGCCGGTAACAAAGGCTAACACTGGGGAGCCGCGGAGGTGAGAGCTGCGGGGGGGGGGGGGGAGGTTTGCGCCAGGTGAGCTTGGCGGATAAGCTCGGCGGGGGATTGTGGGACTTGTGGGACTTGCTGGCTGACATCTGGGAGGCTTGTAACTAAGAGGGGTTAAGTGACCAACCTCATTCCTGCCTGCAGGCAGCCCTCCTCTGGCCCCCTGCTGGCTCACCGGGACCTCACTGGGACCTCACTGGGAGTTCTTGGCCTTGGTCTGATTTGGTCTTGATTTTGAGCTTCGACTACCTCAAGTTCACGTTCTCTGCCTCACCCCTGCCTCAACCCTGTTGCTTATTGGGAGCTCTTGGTTTCTGACAGCTACAGCTACAAGTATAAGTTGTCTGCCCCAAGTACATGTTGTCTAACCTATCGAGCCTGTACGCAGAGCAGGCAGAGCAGGCAGAAAACGCCACCACCGCAGCTGAGGAGTAAATATGCGGTAAGTACGCCGCTGCTGCTACCTCTGCGACCTGTGACCTGCTGGCTCCTTAAATCCTGTACAACCGCTACCGAGAATTATAAGGAAACAAGTGAAATAAGTGAAACAAGTGAACATGAGGTCTGGCAGAGAAAGAAAGGCTTCAATAACCTCAAAGCCAAAAGCAACAAAAACAATAAAAAGGAAAAAAGAGACTGAAAGTGAGAGTAAGGATGACGACCCTCTTGGCCTTGATTTAGATACTCAAAAAGTAAAACTTGGGAAACTCAACAGCAAAAACGATATGCTGATAGCTACTGTGACTTCTGACCTTCCCAAAAATCTCCCATCAAACAGTTCATCCCACAATAGCTCTCATAATACCTCTCATAATGCTTCTCTAAATCAGGGTAAGACATCACCTAAGGAAACAGAGCCAAAATTGGTGGACAACACGAGGCCAGGCTTGGACGCACAAGACTTAATAGCAATAGAGGAGCCCCCCAAACGGATGAATCCATGCTCTTTTCAACCCAAGATATACACAAAATGTGCTTTTCTGAAAGACCCAGGCACAGTAATAATTTCCAAAACCGGCTAAATTAAAGGGCTTCAAACCCCTTTGCAACCATGCAGCTTTGACCTAACCTCTCAACTCGTAACAAAACCCCAGACAAATTAAACTGTCGCATTAATTCACACAACGGAATCTTTGCAACCTAAAACAAACGGAGTAATCAACAGTAACATGAACATCATCAGGCTAAATAAATATCAAGACCAAGAAGTAAAAGAAGAACCTGAAATGACGAGTGGATATAATACAACAGCGGACCTTGAGAGTTCTAACCATAAACTACATTCTGGGGTCACTGATAATGTCACTGATAATGACCGATTACAGGAACAACAGGAACAACAGGATGGCCCAGGGACCACCCCACTCACTGCACAAAAAATCGACCAACTCTTTTAACCCCCCGTGGCCACCGCCAGAAGCAAACTAGAGGCAGTCACGCCGAAATCACACCAGCAAGGGGGGCCAAAAATTGGACCAATCTTTAAGCCCAAACAGTTCTTCTCACAGACAGAAGAACATCGTCTTGCCAGTACCACTCAAGGCATACTAAAACAACTGGGTTTTACTACCACGCCAGACTCAAGCTTCCATCAGGTGATTGGAAACAACATAGTACAGCGAGTAGAGCAAAAAATCAAAGAAACGTAATTTGCAAACATCTAGTTTTTCCCTTCAACACTTGCCACTCACCCAACAGGAAGAAGTAACACTGATGGCCGCCTGGAAAACAGTAGAAAGCACATCGCAAGAGCATAGTCAACTGACTTCTCAAAACGTCCACCATAATTCCAATTGCGACATGTCCTTTCTAGCATCTCAAGAGTGGGAGGAATTAGTTGCCTCGTACAGCCATGACCCCAAAACCTCAACAAACAGTGCAAGCACAGAGAACTGCGACAATAGCAAAACGACTAAAGACTCAATCTGGGCAACAATGTTGCAATACCAATCCCATAAACGTACTACTAAAGAGAGGGCAAGAAGCGGCATTTAATGATAAGTTATCACAGCAAGAAGGTACTTGTGCTCCAATAGTGGACAAATTATCTATGTTACCATCACTACTAGGTGACTTACTATCCACTATAAAAACAACGACTGAAACTCAGATCCGAGCAAGCCAGGAACCACTCACAGAAGGGGAAATAAAATCAGAAACCCAATCCATTGAGATGACAATAACAAACAGGATTTACAACATAGGAGAGAGCGGGTCCATGCAAAACTCCAAAGTGGATTTTCCTGATAAAGTGATACTACCTGAATCATCTGATAAAAACACATCAGGAAATTCCTGTCGCTGGAAAAAAAGGAAAGGGAGGAAGAAGAAAATAACCTTTCAGATCCAACATCCGGCTAACACGCTACTGTTATGACTACCGGTTATGAATGCCAGCGTTACAAATACTCTACACTCCCCAGCTCCATCTCTGGAAGAAGATGCAATGGACTCATTAATTAATATAAAACCGCAACAAACACCGCCAGGGGACCCGCACCCCCTATTAAAAATCAAACATACAGAGGCAGGGCCTCACGTAACAACAAAAAGACGACCTGTTAGTCAATACTCAATTACCAATAAGCACAAAATTCCACAGCAATACTGAGGAGTTTGTGCACCAGACACAAAGCCAAGTCCCCCAAGCCTGCAGTGCACCCACGGAAGATGACCAATCGGAAATATTGGCACCAGGCAGCGGTCTGCAGAACGCTCATAAAGCGCCTCATCAACCCTTAAAGAAAATACTCGTGCACAGCACTGACACGCGAGAAATAATCAGGACAGCACATGACCCACTGCCAATTTCTCAAAACAGTACTGACAGTAAAGCAAATGACTCTAACAACTTTAGGCCTTATTCGCACACAGCCATGACCAGTGACGGCTTCCAGCCTTCGACCCAGGAACCCATGCGATGAGGGAACAGACACCATCATATTTTCCCCCCATTATAAGTCACGAGGTCGAGCAGATATCCTAAACAGAGGGAACGTGCTACGACTTCTGCAAGCCATCCCAAAATTAGCCAACATCAACACCTCTGACCTACTCTCCATAGAGTTCTTGTCAAACAACGGCCTGCCAAGCTCTGAGGTGTCCAAAATCAGATGGAAAATGCCAGGGATAGCAAGCAGAATCATTCAAGAAAGAAATAGACTCCAAAGCTGGGGGATCACTTTGAAAACAGTGCCAAAACCACTATACCCAGCACCATTTCTAACCTCCGAAACAAACAGTCAATATAGAAAGTCCACCTCAGTGCTAAGGGGAGCAAGGGGCCGCTCTCCAATAGATGGCCAATCCCTCTCAACTGAATCAACACTAATGAACAACTGGCAGAGTATACAACGCACAATAATGCCAGCACAACCAAATTGACATCAGATACCCAGTCCATTAAATCTTCTATCGGGTCACAACGACATAAAAATATGTATTTGAACATCAACGGCTTAAGCTCCAAATCAAGTGATCATGAAGTCTTAAATTACCTAAAAACCTTTGACATAATACTACTCTAGGAGACCTGGGAGGACTAACCCTTTGAGCTACAAGGCTACATTTCTTGTTTCATCCCAGCTACCAAGGGATCTGACTTCGGTCGCTGATTGGGGGCCTACTTTTTCTATCCTCAATAACACAAAATGGTGAAATTCTTCCTCTAAAGATTCACATTGCCCCTCCATGCTGCATCCAGGCTTCAGCAGTTAAGCTGATCCTAAATCAGACCGTTCAGAAGGTAGTAATAATAAACATCTATATACACCCCAAACACAAATTAAAGGCAGCCAAGGAGCTGATCAAAGAACTAATAAGAGTAATGGGAGAAGAGGACACAGACAACATCATCGTGGCTGGAGATTTTATTATGCACCTCCTAGGGTCCGACCAGGACGACGAGTCTACACAAGATCTTACCAGTGCATGGGGGATTCCGACTCAAGGGCGCTCAAAAAAATTCAAAACAGCAAGATGCTCAAATTACCTTCTTTCGGAACTAGAGCACCATAAACTTGAGAGCAGTCAATGGTCGTCTCAAGGGGGACAACCCTCCAGCACCTACATACCACTCAGCCATAATATCCTCTCACTTAGATTTTACATTTGTGACTTTATCTTTGTTTACCAAAATAGCCTCTTTCCAAATAGGCAACAACGAATTCAGTGCCCACATGCCTCATGAAATGAAACTTCAAGCAAACTCAACTTTACTAATGGAGGTCAATAAAACCATTGTTACGGTAGGAACAACAAACCTCAAACGAATTAGGTGCAACTCAACAAATATAGAAGCAGTATCAACTTGGAAGAGGAGTTGGCCTAACGGCTAGGGTGCTCGACCTCGGACCTGGGGAACTGGGTTCGAGTCTCGGTAATGAAGCTAAACATCCTTTGATTCTGGGCAAATCACTTAGGGGCATATGTATCAAACGATTTTGTATTCGCAAATGCTGCGAATCGCAAAAAAACAGCGTTTGCGAATACAAAATCGCAAAATGAGATGTATGAGGCATTTCAGCAGCGCATTCTTAAGGAATCGCTAATTTTGCGATTTCTTAAGTTTGCGTAAGCATTTAAGAAATCGTAAATTGCTATTCCTTAAATGCTATGTAACACGCACCCAAGTTGTGCGATTTCTCCTTAAGAAATCGCAAATTACCACCAACTTCAAGTTGGTGGTAATTTGCGATTGCTTTGAAAAATGCACTTTGTGGCATTTTTCAAAGTGCCATGTGGCGCACATACATGCCCATAGGGCATGTATGTGCGCCATAAGCGCACACATGCTGATTTCAGGGGTGCTTCAGGGTGTCATCATGACACCCTTGCACCTTTGAAAATATTCTCAATTTGCGATTAGCAAATAGCAATTCGCAAATTGAGAAAGACTTCCCATTCATTGCTATGGGCCTCCTGGCCCATAGGAATGAATGGGAAGGTATTCCTTAATTGCGATTTCGCAATTTGCTAATCGCAATTAAGGAATTTTAAGAATTCGCAAAATTTGTGCGAATTTTTAGATACATCCCGTTTTGCAATTCTCAAATAGCGATTCTCAAAAAATCGCTATTTGAGAATCGCAAATGGAGATGTTGATACATATGCCCCTTAATCTCCCTGTGCCTAACAAAACAAACAAAAAAAAATATGTGTGTCCTCATGTAAAGTAACTGGTGCTATGTAAAGCGCTCTGATACCTGATTGGATTCGGGTCAAGTTCGCTCTATAAAAAACTCTGCAAAAAAATAAACTACAGCCAAAGACCTACTCAATCAAGCACAGGACAATTTAACTCAGCCGCTGAAAAGCTGGGAGAAATTTGTCATATCCCTCGGCGATAAAATCAAAACCAATACGGGTCTGGAACAAAGGAACAGAATAGTCCTGCCAATGAAGAATGCAAGGAGCCCGGTTTCAAAGACATTGAGAAAAACGATAAATTGCACACTAACGCAACTCAGAATATCACCGGGAATTGAGTCTGCTGCAGTCCCTACGCGAATCAAAGGCTCTTTTTAAGCGTAGAAGATGGGCCAGCAAAAGAACCAAGAACAACAAATTTTCGGCCAAACTCCTTCATGATGCAAAACAGAAAAATAGTGCCAAGTTTTGGCAATCTATTAACAAACTACAACACCCAAACCATCTCGGCATCAACTCCCACATTACCGAAGCAGCCTGGGTAGACTTTCTTTTTAACCACTTCAATGAACTAGAACTAAAGGCAATACCTTCCGCACAACTGGGAAATGAAAGTCCTAGCAGGCTAGCAAAGGAAGTGGTACATCAAAACTCAGCCCTATCGGAGGAAAGGGATAGTACAGAGTCAACCCAACAGCAACGAGAGAAGGAATCAATTGCTGCACAAAACCACACACCTGGAAGAGGGGATGAGCATAACAGCCATGTAGTACCCAAATAAAGAAACAAATAGCAAGGGGCAGACAGGCGGGAGCACCTGGCCCCAACGGCATTCCGCCAATGCTGTTAAAAAAACGACCCGGAATTTTGGAGCAACGCATTAGCACCAGTTTTCAAGCATGCAGCCAGAACCTCCACAATCCCTGAGTCATAGAGAGGCTCAATCATAAGCCCAATCTATAAACAAGGTGTGAGGTCCATGCCAAAAAACAACCATCTGATAGCCCTCGTAGACATCGAGGCTAAATATTACGCGGGGCTCATCCTAAAGGACCTAGCCACTTGGGCTTCAGAGAACCATATAATCCCACCAACGCAAGCAGGGTTCCGGAAGGGACAAGGTACAATAACAAACATTATGGCGCTGACATTGCTCATGGACGCAGCTAAGCAGGGAAAATACTCCCTGTCTCTCTGCTTCCTAGACTTCACAGCTGTGTTTGACCATGTCGATCGAACAAAAATTGGACGGCTGGGGGATACCGCCACCTCTCTTAGACCAACTCAGGAACCTGCACGCTAACACATGGGTCAGGATAAAGCTAGACACTGGTTCACATATATCAACAAAAATACCTACCTCAAAAGGGCTAAAACAAGGGTGTGTCCTAGCCTCATTGCTTTCTAACATCTTCTTAGCGGATCTCCTGGGGGAGCTGAACAGAAGAACAGCCCATGCACCTAAACTAGGAAACATGCCACTGTCAAACTTGTTATATGCCAACGACCTCGTTTTGATAAATCGGACCCTATTAGACTTCAGCATCTCTTGAACGCGACTCGCAGTTTTTCAACACAAAACGCAATAAAAATAAACTTTAATAAAACAAAAATTATGGCAGTAAATTACCACAAGAAGAAACACCTCAACTGGTTCCTGGACGGTCACCGTTTAGACCAAGCAACAAGCCACAAATACCTGGGGATAACACGAGACCAAAACACCTTGTTTAAACCACAAATGGAATCTCTGCGGAGAAAGGGGGTAATGACCTACCTAGCAATAAAACCATTGAAGAAGTTGCTACCTGACCTGACGCTCGACCCTTTGCTAAGGGTCCTGCGAGCTAAACTTCAGCCCTCAATAACCTACGGGAGTAAATCGATGAAGGGAAAAGACGCAACTATCCTTGATAACATAATATCCAACTCTTACAGAGTGATCTTCCAACTTCCTAGAAACGTTTCCCCAGCTCAAATACGGTTGGAATTTGGGCTTCAAAAACAGACATTGAAAAGAAGGGGAGCATATGTGAAATGCTGGCATAAAATTAAAAGTGACGAAGAAGGATCCCTGAACAACCAACTCTGGAAAGAACTGTCTCGCCTCGATAAATCGCCAGCAAGAGAATATCTGCAGGAATCCATCAAACTTTTAGGCCTAATACGCTTGTGGAACATCTCAAGAAATCATTTTGTTTTTAAACAAGCTGTAACAAAGGTAACTCGACTATTATCTGTCATAGAGGACAAAAATGCACTAGCCAAATGAGCTCACGGCTGGGTAGTACTGAACACATATAACACACTTAACCCCCAATCCTACTTGACAACGGGAATGAAAATCACCACCAAGGAAAAATTCCTAAAACTCCGGTTGGGGGTTGGGCCCTTCAATCAATTCTTACCTCCTTTGGAGAAAAGTAGAGGAGACCAGCATTGCCGTTTATGTGGCTGTGGAATCGAGGATGTTATCCACATTATATGTATCTGTAACAGCCTAAGAGATATAAGGATAACCTTGCTAAAACCAACGTCTAGACAGCATGGAGTTAGGTACTGCGGTAATGATGTGTTTTAATCCAAAGATAACTCAGCTAAACTGCCGGCTAACTAAATTTCTTGATATAACCGCAAAAAGATTGAAAAACTTACCGGTAATGGCTAAGAACTAACCTTCATCAGAATAGCCACTGTTTGGATCAATATCAACAGACTTATAAGAGGATGGCGCAGAAGTTATCAATAACTTGAGTCCTTCTTTTAATTACTTTTTATTCTCATTTATTTATTACTGTAAACATGTTGGGCATTTTAATGGTGTCTTTTACTGTATAAGAGCTAGATATTTAATTTAAAATGTATTAATGTATGCAATGGTTTTAAATAATCAAGCATAATAAAAATGTACTTACTTACTTGTGTAATTCTGTGAGATTCTCGACATGGCTGCTTGTTGTCGGTGAGGGGAATGCCTTATAATGCAAGCGCTTGTTTGTGCTTTTAAATCTTAGATCAATGAAGGAGTGAATTGTACCCGCCAAATATGTCTGTTTTCTAACTTATGCACTCTTAAAGTGATGGGGAGATATTTTGGCTATTCTAAAATTATATGTGCAAAATTGAGCATCATATTAGACTGAAATATTCCCTTAGTTTTTAATATTTGGCTTGCAGAAACATTAACAAAATATTAAAATGCCTCCAAGTAACCAGATTTAAATTAAGTGTTGTATATATGTTAAGTTAATGGGTGCAATAGTATGGGTTACAGATAAGATTGGTAGGGAAAGAAAGGAAAAATAAAGAAAATAAGAAGAGAATTATTAAACCATCCCCTGGTCTATGGTGAGAGTCAACTTGACTACATGTCCTGGATAAGGAAACAAGATAAACCAGAGCAGAATTTCAAATGTTTTTCAGATGTGTATACATCCAGGCTTACCAATGAGGGTTCAAAAAAGGTACCAGGTTCCACACCCCTGGGGTAACTGGCTGTCAGTCAGCTGGCTCTTCAGAAGCAGTACCCTCAAGATGCCCACCTTCCGGCATCCCCAACTCTAAATTTTTATTCAGCAGAGGTTCAGAGTGGCCAGATGAGGGTAAAGGAATTTGGGAGGGTACTGCAGGAAGGGAGACGTGGAATAGAGGGTCTAATCCATTATTACCAACTGTATGTTATGTTAAATCTTTTTAGTTTATAACACACATGAATCACCCCGGGATGGGTATTTTGGCACAGCCACCGGACCTATGCAAAAGAGGCAGCTGTATATGTGTTTAATAGCTATATATTCAATACACAGCATTACCCTCAATTAGCACTGTATCATGACATGTCATTCTCCAGTATTGTATATTTTATAGATTCACATGCTTGAATCTTCCCCGTTGTCATGGTGGGAGTCCCACGGTAACACTAAAATAGTAGTATTACAACTTAACATTCAAATGCCAAAAGAATTCACTAGCTTTAGCAACCTATGACCATTGTTATAAAACATCCAAACTCCAGCCAATCAGAGTGTAGATTATAGGACTTCTTCCCCTGCAGGGCCACCATACCTCAGATTTTTTACTGCACGTTGTGTGTTAGGGAGTCTCCCTGAGCTCCGCTCAGTCACAGTGTTTCTACTGTTGCTTTTTTGAACTCCAGCTAGCTGTTGATCTCTACACTTAAAATTTCTTGTGAGGTACTAATCAGGAGTGTGAGTATCTATTTTTCTTCATAATGTCAGAGTCTAAAAAAAGGGTTGTTTTGGGCTTCTAAGATTTTGTAGAAAGTCCAGACTTTATTCTGACGACTCACATAAAGAGTGTCTCTACTGTCTATATCCAGAGCACAAGCCCAGAGAATGCAAGTACTGTCGTACTTTTTCCTCAAAAACTCTCAAGGACTGTGAGGGTAGGCTGCTTCTCTGGCTGCAAAGGAAAAAAGCAGAAAAAGACTCTGACTCTGAGGAGAAGCCCCATACCTCCTATAGGAAGCGAAAGGAAGAAAGATCTTCTTCATTGCTGAAGGACCATAAAAAGTCCAGGTCTCAAAGTAAGGAGAGGGTTGAGGAGAAAAGAGTGAAGAAAGACCAGCCCGGTCCCTCCTCATCGTCTCGCCAGAGGTCGGATTCTGCCCCTCCGTTGGCGCCTCTCACTCCTTTCAGAGATTCTTCAGCTGACATGAAATGCTCGTCGATGGGCCTGTCGACGGAGAAATAACTGTCTACGACCTCCGGCTCCGCTTCAGCAGGTGCTCCGTCGACAGTTTCGTCAGTGACACCTACTACGCCGATGGTCAAGGCGACGATGGTGGCCGACGATGGTGGCCGCGTCAACGACATCAGTGGTGGTATCACTGTCGTCGGCTGAGGTTAGGCCATCTCTGTCAGTGAGGGCTTCACCGTCGACGGTACAGCAAGCTTGTTTCCCGTCAACGACTATTCAACCGCCGCAATCTATTGTCCCGTTGAAGACTCCATCGACGATACCGTTGGCGATCCCGTTGACGACCTCGTCGACGAGGGGAAAAATTGGTCTGCTTCAAAAACCGACGCCTTCCCCTATGCAGGATTATTCCAACGTTTCTCCTCTACTTCCTACTTGCCTTCTAGATTTTCAAGAGTCTGAAGATGATGGGCCTTTTGGTCCTGCTTACAGTTGTTCGAAACTCTGAGTTAAGTGCCAGGACTCAGAGGAAGAAGAGATAATGGATGATCAATCCACGTTTTTGTAGGGGGACTATTCTTTTTCGCATAGGGGACATCCTACTTCTCAACACTTTTCAAGAACACTATCCTTATGAAGAGCAAGCTCAAGAACCCGCCTTAAATATCCTGGTCTTATTGGTGTTTGTTCTTCGGCTAATGCTGAATGACTATTATAGGAGATTTCCTGAAGCAAACTCTGCTCCACCTCCACCTCCCGTTCAGGAGGCCACCACTCCTGTATTGGTGGTAGTACCTCAGTTGTAGAAGAACAAGACTGTTGTGCCTCCTGTGCAGGTTCCTGCACAAAGTCAGGATGATGACAAGCAGCAGTTAGACCAGGATGTCCATGACGAGTGGGACGACTATGTGGCTCCGACTCCACCGCCTCCAGCCGACTGTCTACCTGCAGATATCAGCGGGTTTCACGATCTGCTAGAATGCGCTTCCAGGTGCTTTGACCTTCCCATGCCTGTCAAGCAGACAGAGTGCTTTTTATATGATTTTGAGCCTACTACGCAACACTCCTCTCAAATACATTCCCATTGTAGACTTCTTATGGCAAGAAGGCTCAAAATTGATAAAGACGCCAGCTTCTATTCCTGCTGTGGTACCAAAGTTAGACAAGAAGTACAAGGCACCCGAGGACTCCCCCACGTGCATGATTGGACATCCCCGGCCTGATTCAATCATTATGCAGGCAGCTCAAAGCTCAGAGGAACCCTTCTTCTCCGTGTACGGCTCCCCCTGACAAGGAAGGGTGCGGATTGGACAACTTCGGAAATGGAAGCTTATATCCTCCGACAAATGGGTGTTAAACGTGTTTCGCCATGGTTATGCCCTGGAATTTGTTCAACAGCTCCCAAATGTGCCTCCGTGACAAACTTCCCATCGTCATCTCCAAATTCTTAAGAAGGAGATCCAGCTGCTCTTAACCAAGCAGGCAATCTAAGAAGTTCCACCCAAGCAACGGAATCTGGGGTTCTATTCTCACTTCTTCTTGATAAAGAAAAAGACGGGAAAATGGAGGCAGATAATGGATATAAGGTCATTGAACAAGTTCATCAAATCCCAACCCGTCAGAATGTTGTCGCTCCAGGAAATTTTGCTTCTAATGGCTACAGGGGACTATATGTCTTCTCTGGATCTGCCGCATGCATATTTTCAATTTCCCATTCACCCAAAACATTGTTGTTTTCTGCGGTTTGAGGTGGCAGGGTGCCATTACCAATGCAGTACTACCATTCGGGCTGAAGTCAGCTTCAAGAGTCTTCACCAAGTGCTTGGCTCCAGTGGCGGCCTTTCTACGGCGAGCCAGTAACCAGGTATTCCCTTATCTGGACGACTAGTTGGTCAAGGTCCCATCGCTTCAAGCCACCAGAAGATCGATGCTAGGGATGATGTCATCCTGTATCCCACAGATTCCGAACTGTCACCTAAGGATGAGGCCTCTCCAAGAGGAGCTTGACGCTCAATGGATGCAATCTCGAGGCTCATTCGAGGACGTCATATCAATCACTACGTGAATGTTTTCAGCAATGCCCTGGTGGACGGTCAGAGTCAATCTTTCCCAAGGCCTCTATTTCCTCATGACAAAACCAAAGTTGGTCATGACATTGGATGCTTCCATGGACGGATGGGGAGCTCACTTGCAAGGATTGCAGTTACACGGAAGATGGTCGGCTCAGGAAGCACAGTGTCACATAAATCTATTGGAACTCAAGGCGGTCTTTTTAGGACTCCAAGCATTTCTGCCAAGAATCAGGAGGTCATCGAACCTGATTTGGACAGACAATACCACCACCATGTTCTATCTGCTGAAGCAAGGTAGGACAAGGTGTCAGGCTCTCTCAATCCTGGCGCAGCAAATCTGAGAATGGTTGATAGCCCATTAAATATCAATACAGGTTCAGCATGTGCCAGGAGTCCAAAATGATTGGGCCGATTCCCTCAGCAGGGACACAAGGCAGTGTCATGAATGGGAATTAAATAAAGAACAGTTGCAAGGTTTTTTTTCGCTGCTGGAGGTTTCCAACCCCAGATCTGGTCGCCAGCAGGTTCCCTCAGCCAGGCTCTCTGGGAAATGCCTCTGACTTCTCTTGGGAGGGAGTGTTTGCCTACGCATTCCTTCCGTTACCTCTCATTCCAAAGGTTGTGCAAAAGATCAAACGGGAACCTTGCTGTGTCATCCTGATCGCCCCGGCGTGGACACAACTGTACTGGTTCATATAGCTGTTTCACCTATTAAGGTTTTCATCAATTCTCTTCCAACCAAAATAAAATCTCCTCTCTATGAGCCAGTAGTTAATCATCAAGTCTGCACACTCAAATTGTCGGCTTGTCTCCTCATCACACAGAATTCAGACAAGTACGATTTCTGAGGAATGTCAGACAATACTACAGAGTGCCCCAGCTCCTTCTACGATCAAATGTTACTCGGCCAAGTGAAAAAGATTCTGTATATGGTGTACTACGTACTCTTTCGACCCCCTTTCTTCACCACCTGAGAACGTTTTGCTTTATATCTTATCTCTTGTCAATGCAGGTCTGGTGCATGCGAACATCAAAGTGCATTTAGCGGCAATCTCCAGGTACAGACAATGATCCTCTCAGATCCTTTGAACGCAACTGGAGATCAGTCCCCTCAGCTCTCCACCTTAAACTTCTAAGGAAAAAGAGAAATGCTTACTACAAAAAGATTAAACGCACTAAAGCTGATTTCTTCAGCCATCAACTAAACCAAGCAAAAAAACGCCCCAAAAAACTTTTCGAATTAATCAAAAATCAATCCAAGGATGCACCCCGACGGCTACAAGACCTAGCTCGCCCTCAACCTAACTGTGAAGAATTCTCTACTTTCTTTAATCTGAAGACCGACAACATCGCGAAGGATCTCCTCAATAACCAACTACCACACGCTGCTCCTAATACAGAAATCTCCACCTCCTTTCCAACCACGTCTGGCCAACCACACCCTAAGCCTGGCCCTAAAAACGAGGCAGCATGGTCCTCCTTTGATTTGTACACTGAACACGACCTAGGCATAATCCTAAATTCCCTGAAACCGGCCAATCACCTCATTGACCCCCTGCCTGCCAATGCAGTCAAAGACCTTGCCCCTTGGCTTCTTCCACTTTGGATCAAAATCATTAACAGCTCTCTTCATCAAGGTTGCATCCCGGACTCCCTCAAAGTAGGTAAAGTCTCACCTATTCTAAAGAAACCCACTGCTGACCCTACGGATCTTAACAACTACCGACCCATATCCAATATTCCCACCCTCGCCAAATTGCTGGAAAAATGTGTTCACCGACAACTAACCAATCACATAGATCACTTTGAACTCCTAAATATACACCAATCAGGTTTCAGAGCAGGTCACAGCACTGAATCAGCCATGACACACATTATTGATGATCCGCTACAAATCCTGGACCAGAACGATGCGTGCCTACTCATCCTGCTAGACCTTTCCTCAGCCTTTGACACGGTCAAACACCAGAATCTAATCGATCTTCTGGAGCACAGAATGGGTATGTCTGGCACAATGTTAAATTGGTTTATCTCCTTCCTCCATAACCATACACAAAAATTCAAGGTCAACAACACGCTCTCCAATTCCTCTCTTGTAACTCTTGGGGTTCCGCAAGGGTCCACACTCTCGCCGACCTTATTCAACTTGTTCATGGAACCTCTCACTGAAATTCTGCACGCGTCTAACGTACAATTCCATATGTACGCGGACGACACACAACTCTATCTCAAGATCAACTCCGGAGAAGACATCAATTTGCTTAACTCCACTCTCAGGACCACCCAGTCCTGGCTTTCAGATAATCATCTCAAACTGAACGCGCTAAAAACAGAATTCCTCCTCATAGCACCACCGGTCAAAGTCCCTCTAATGCACGACCTGATCAAACAGCTTACCGCCTTCAACGTTCAACCAACCATCGTGGATTCAGCAAAATCCTTGGGAATTACCCTCGACAGCAACCTTATGATGCAAAAACACTTCAGCAACGCTACAAAAGGAGCTAATTTCCAGATAAATACATTGAGGAAGCTGAATCCCTTCCTGCCCTTCGAGGACTTTGGCAAATTGGCAGTACAAGCTCTAGTTATCCCTCATGTCGAGTACGGAATTGTCTCCTTATGTGGCCTCCCAAAAGTTGCTACAGCCCCACTTCGAGCAACTATCAACGCGGCAGCTATCGACTCATCACTGGCTCGAAAAGAAGGGCTCACATTTCCCCTGACCTTAAAGCCCTGAACTGGCTACCATTTGAAGCTAGAATCCATCTAAAAATTGCGTGCATGACTCATAAAGCCCTACATCACAACACCCCCAGCTATCTCGTGCAGAAACTGACTATCTCTGGTGATCTTAGGTCCTTTAGAAATGCTGGAAAACTTCTACTGAAACCACAAAGGTTCATCAAGAAGAAAACCTATAAACGATCCTTCTCAGGAAAGGCGCCCAAAATATGGAACTCTCTTCCCCCTGAAACCAGACTGAATGACTCTTCCACATTGTTAAATAAAGAAGTTAAAGCTTTGCTCATGGCAAAACTTACATGATCAATTGCCATCCTTGCCCCGAGTTCTTTAGAGCCTGTTTACAATGCTCTACTTGTTTAATCCTCCTAAGATTTCTTGCTCCAAATGTTGTTTTTATATGACTGTTACCTGCACACTATTGTTTGTTCCAACTTACTGTTTTGTTGTTATGTAAAGCGCTCTGATATCCGCAAGGATCTTGTTCGCGCTATATAAGACTTACAAAATAAATAAATAAAATGATCTGGTTGTTTGTCCCTGTGGTCTAATTGACTGATAAAAGAATTCATGAGAGTATTTTTCAGGGTCTATCCTCCAGTGCTGTGACAATTAAATACTGTCTTGTCGCAACTTATGAAATCACTATTTTAACCTATTCACAAAGTCGACTTAAAGTACCTCTCTTGGAAGGTGGCTTTCCTGTTGGCCATCACATCAGCAAGATGGATTCGTGAAATTCAAGCCTTCACAACAATGGAGCCCTAACTGCAATTCTTTCCAGACAAAGTAATTCTTCAGATAAACTCATCTTTTATTCCCAAGGTGCCTTCTGCATTTTAGCCAAATGAGCCAGTGGCTTTGCCCTCCTTCTTTCCAGCTCCTTCTTCACCAGCTAAGAGGGCACTCCATTCTCTGGACATTAAATAATGTCTAAAATTCTACTTGCAAAGTTCTCAACCTTTCAGAAAATCTACTTAGTTAGTTGTTTCCTTCTCTGCTTCTAGGAAGGGTCATGCTTTGACACACGTGTCTATCGCTTGCTGGGTCTCATTGGCTATTCTCTTTTGTCATGAGAGGACTGGCCACCCTCTGGTTGCCAAAGCCACAGCGCACTCAACACCTAAGGTGGCAGCTTCCTCCTCCCTGTTTGCTGGAGTGTCCTTGCCTGATATCTGCAGGGCAGTGACATGGGTGAACGTCCATACCTTTACAAAGCAGTACTGGCTGGATGTCTGGCAGAAGGTGGATGTGGCATTAGGCCAAGCTACTTTGTGATGCTTATTCGCATAAGGTATGATGTTCTACGTTTTTCTTCTCTACAATATAAGTGTACTGTTGTTATGATAGTATTTTATATGTTCTCGAATATTTTAATATTTTATATATTTTAGTATACATATGCATTATCGTGGGTTCATGTTAGATGCTCTTTTTGATTACCATAAATGGTTAGTTTTTAAGTCCCATGATGGGATGGTTCACCATACCCGCCGCCCCTAACCCTCTGGTACTGCTTACTATTCTGATTCAAGCATGTGAATCTATAAAAGAAACAATACTGGAGAAAAAACAAGTTACTTACCTGTACACTGTGGTTCTCCAGTATTGATATTTTTTATAGATTCACATGTGACCCTCCCTCCTCCTCTTTTCAGGTTCTCCTTCCATACCTCTTTCATTACCTTGTGGCACTCATGCTCAAAATCTGAGGTATGGTGGCCCTGCAGGGGAAGCAGATTCTATGGTCTACACTCTGATTGGCTAGAGTTTGGATGTTTTATAACAATGGTAATAGGTTGCTAAAGCTAGTGAATTATTATGGGCATTTGAATGTTAAGTTTTAATACTGCTATTTTACTGTTACCGTGGGACTCCCACCATGACGACGGGGAAGATTTAAGCATGTGAATCTATAAAAGATATCAATACTGGAGAACCACAGTGTACAGGTAAGTAACTTGTTTTTTACCTGTAATGTTAAATAATTGTGTTGAATAAGAAAGTCACAAGCAAACTGCAGTCCATGTTCCTGACTTTAATAACTGTAGTTGTTCAAGACCATAGTTCAAAGAGACAATGACTCTCCACTTCTGGTTTTGTCCTGTGTCTCAAAATCTGTGTTTCACTGCTTTAGCCCACAATATGTACTATGATTTATCACCTGTAGATTTTACAGTTGCTTTTTCATTCCAAGAATTCAACTCGTAATCACATTGATGCATCAGTGTCTTTGATTCACACTCGTTACGGTAGACTGTCACACAATGAGGTCAGTATGGCCTTTATGCCAGCCATGTAGCCCATGACGAACACAGAAACACTGTTAGAGCTACTCACTTCTGTTCTCAAATTCACCATTACTCAAGTTAAGAGCTCCTACCTGTTTCTCGATGCTATGGGAGACAAGGCCTACCACCATCTTGTAAGCCGATCCTTGTAGGTGCTGGATGCTGCTAGAACTCGGAGCTGCTGCGGCGATCCCTGAAGTCTCAATAATCTGCACTCCGCGGTAGGTCATGGCCGCTAGTATAGCGGGAACAACCAAGATGGTGGCAGAGATATGTGTTTTCTCGCAAGAGGCAGAGAATGCTAGAAACAAAGAAAGTAAATATGCATGTAGCTACTGCGCAACACACAAAAGAGAGTTCACATTGTTCATGCATGCAAATTGCTTGTTCTCAGCACAAGTCTTACCTTTGAATATGAATGGTTTCAGCATGATGGATTTGTGTAGTTCACAAAAATATTAGTGCAATTAGTACAGTACAGTATACATCTACGGTACTACAAGAGGCAATGCACTATATGAAGACTTTAATCAGCCCTCATTGCCTCATACTCTGAGTTCGAACGTCATTAGTAGCCCTGTGTCATTGGCGCAGTTACTAGGTAGAAGACAATGTTCATGTCAGGGAGGTTAGCATAGCAAAGTGGAGATTAGCACAGTCTTGGTCGTGACTGTGGCATACAAAAAATTGGAAAATAAGACTTCATCACTGCTTATTCATTTTAGTATGCTCAAGAAACATTTAATTCTCTGCTTTTCTCATAGATACAGCATCCATTTTAGGACACTCTCTTTCCTCACTCCTCATCTCTACTTCTCATCCTATTTCTCATCCATCATCGCTACTCCACATTACTCTTCCCTCAGTAATACCAGCACATTTCATTTTCAGTGTTGTGAAACACACCTTCACACTGATTGGGGAGAGGATGTGGCCTAACAGCTACGGCGGTCGACCTCGAAGCTGATGAACCGGGTTCAAGTCTCGGCAGGGACGCTCAACATCCTGAGATTCTGGGCAAATCACTTAATCTCCCTGTGCCTAACAAAATGAATGTGTCTGTCTGTAACACAACTGGTGCACATATAAAGTGCTCTGATACCTTCGGGTCGAGTTTGCACTATCTCAAAGTCCCCAAAAATTGGTTGGCAACCGCCAATCAGAGTTAAGAGAGAGGACTGCATTCCATTAGTCCAGCCACTGAAAAACAGCCTTCTCATTGCATGTACTGAATGAGGATGTAGGAGGAGAGGAAATACAACTGTGTGTTTGTTTCCAGTGAATTGAAGGCTGTGCAGTATTTCATTTTATTTAAGTAAGTGTGTTTCTGTTTATACAGGCATATGCAAAAGGGCCTGGCTTGGGGAAGACAATGAGTCCTCCAATTGGGCCATAAATCAGCAATTGGAGAAAGGGTTATACAGTTCATCTGAAAACCTTTCTGGTTTCAGTTAAATATATTGGAAAGAAAATCTTTAAAATGAACACTGGAGATTAATCGGAAACCTTTTCTTATTTCCTTTTTATTTGTGACAAATGAAATGTTTTACTATAAGGCTGCTTTAGCTCTGAGAGCTGTTCTTCAGATTTTAGTCCTGATCGAGCTTCAGTGTAGGAAACCAGGATTAGCAAGGCCTGAACAGAGGGAAAGTTCAAGGTGAATGTAGTTTAAAAAAAGAAAAAGCTAGCTTGCCTTTAAAAATGTTTCATTTACCAACCCTTAATGATAGCAACATTCACTGTGTTTGGAACATCTATAATTTGCTCATAAATAACATTTTTTTTCTTTTTCGGAATGTATTTAAAGTAAACATTGGGGTGAGGGAGAATGTTAGCCTATTAGGGAAACTCTCACCTTCATGTTTTCCTTTTTTATGTACACACACTATATCTGACTGGTGTTTTTATCTCTTCTTCCCTAATTGCCACATATTGTTTTGCTTTTTAAATACAACCTGTTGAGAGAATATTTGTAATGACATGCATCAAATTATTAGCAGGCATCACATATGCAGAGTAGTTTTCAACTTTTTGGTTGCCTATCTATGGTTTTGTTGAAATCTGAGTTTCATATCACAGAAAGATTTGGTTGACTGTTTTTTGCATTTTCATTGCATTTGCATTTAATTTATCTTGCTTTATTTGTCGGATTGCAAAAATAGTTTTGAGCCAACAATATTTAAATTTTTTGGTGTTATATGGTGTCTGAGCTATTTTATATATGTTCTGTATTGAAACAGTGGCCGCACTTAACAATTTGCAGGCAGCATATGTGAATGCTGTAATGAAAACGCTTCCAACACACATTTGTTTATATTATCCTGACAATGCCGCTAATATATAATCAAATACTTCTCACTCAAAAGTTGTCTACGTGATTATCCCCAGTGCTTATTGTCACTCAGTGAAGCACCCCAGTAGTGTACTGAAGACTTTAGTACTGGGAACACCACTCATCATCAATGCTGCAGTGCACCACATCCTATTATTTCTATACTGTGACCCACACACTGCCTTGCCAATTCAACTTGCTCATTATTTATATTATTTAAATTATCTGTTACTATTCTAGTACTAGGTCCTTTTTTATTAAACTGTAGAGCCCCTAGAATTGGGCATAATGCTCTTCTGCATTTCTCCTATAGGACTAATGACTACAATTCAAGAGACAGTACTTAATTAAAGACAGGAATATACAGCAGTTCTGCCTGACAGTCTAAATAATCTCAGATGCATACCACCCATACTGAATTCACACTACACTTCCACTTACTCAGCTCTGTTTATGTAGTCCTTACAGCAGTCACCAAATATACTACTGATTTCCCATAATCTTAGATATTGGTTTGATAAATAAGACCACAACTATATCAAAAAACACAATTGTTCTACACAGAAATAAAAATGCTCTTTCTCTAACAGCACAAACTAGGCAGATCTTTAAACTGTGGTAGGCACACCGAAGCCGTCAAGACATCTAGGTCCTGACTTAAGTTTAAGATTAAGGGTCTAATTCCGATGTGATTGGGAACGGCTCCGACCATTGGTCGGAGCCATTCCGACCGCATCGGAATTGCCCATTCGGATTCCTTTCCGACTGACCCATTTTGATGGGGTTGGTTGGAAGGGAATCCGAATCGGTTTTCCGAATGGCCTCCGACAGGCTTGGAGATCCCGCCCGCCATTCGGAAAGCCTGCAGTAATCCCTCGGCCAGCTTTTTCCGGCCGAGGGATTACGATGGCAGCTTCCCACTGCCTTTCTATGCCGGCCTTTCCAACACAGAAAGGCATTGGAAATCTATTATTGGGGCCCCCAGCAGGGCCCCTAAGGGTGCAAGGCTGCCGAATTGCGGCCTAGTGGGCACCTATGGTGCCCCGCTGTTGATTCCTGCACCCGGTGGCAGGCACCTTAACGTACCTGCCACCGGGTGCAGGGATGAACTGCACCTCTGCTGTTTGCATTGAGAGCCTGCATTCCTTTTGGGATGCATGCTCCCATTGTAAAGAATAGGATTGCGAACGAACAGGGTTCAGTCGCATCCTACTTCCTGGACTGGAACCGATGACAGGAGGTCGTTTGGTTCCAGTTCCAAACCGATGTCGAACAGACTGCTGTCCGTCCGACATCGGAATCGAGCCCTTAGTGTAACATCACTCCACCCAATTATAATTGACCTGGTGCCTGCACAAGTTTTTTCAGAAACATTGGACTTGATAGTACCAGCCCAAGAATCGTTTTGGGGTTAGGCTGCAATAGCAGCCTAGTCCCGTCCCTGGTAACTGCCTGACCTCTTTGTGGGGCACTGGGGAAGATGTATGGCGTCCCCTGCTGGAATACATCTTCCCTCTGCCACTCTTCACATCTGCTTCCCTGTACACCCCCTTGTATTTACTTCCAATCTCATTTAACGTCAGCCAAATGCCGACTCTAAAAGCGAATGTTAATCCACACAATGGGGAATTTCAAACAGAGTTCCCCCCAAACAACTGGGTTAAACCATTTAGTCCTCTTTGCAGAATGATTCATTTGTAATAGCAAGATTTTTTGCAGTGATAAGTTTGAAAACATTATTTTTTTATGCAACACTTTGTGCCCTCACATAAATTCACTTACTTTGCAATGAGGGCCGTAGTTGGCAAAGCGCTACCCAAGAAACAGCACTGTCTTCAAAACACTAACATACACCCAATAATTACTCCGATAAGCTATAATAATTGTTGCACACTATCAAGTATTCAATTCTGTGTCACAATTATCTCCCTTGATTGTGTTGCATATATGAAAAGCACCTTAGACCACCTAGAAAATTGACAATTGACCATCCAATTTGAAAATGAACAAGCCATGCAGTGCATCAATCTGTACATATAAAACACAAAAGTAAGTCTCCCACAAATAATTTCTAAAATGAACATTGAACAAACTCTCTCTACTACCTTACACATACATGTGGAGGAGTGTGGCTCAATGGTTAGAGCGGCAGACCCTGAAGCAGAGTTCTGGCCAGGGACCAGGGTTCGATTCCCGCCTCGGCGGGGCTCGGGCTCAATTTCCTCGGACCTGTTTATTCTCGCCTCGGTGCCTATTCTAATCACGGGCCCCACGCTGCAACTCTGGGCAATAGCTTGCTTAGCCTCCACACCGGCCCCAACAGCGCTAAGGATGCCTGGCTTCACCCTGGGGGTGCCCAGGAGTGGACACTTCACAGGGAAAGCCAGGAGGGGTTCCACAGCGGTATGAGTATCAGCGCCAGGAAACCGCAAAAGGCGACACTGCAAGGTGGCCGTCTGGTGACAGTGCGTTCTATAAGTACCTTGACATTTACATTTACATTTACAGATACCGATTTTCAGTAGACACATTGATGGAATTTCCATGTCCGCTCGAAAAGGACCCTATAGAAGGTACTACCATGCTACAATTATATCAGTAGGCTCTACACAAATGCCCACAACATAATACATCAAAAGATTATTGTCAGACCCTACCCAGGTTTTGATTTTTACATTGACTGTCTAATTTATGCCTCAGTGGGTATCATACCATTCTGCAAGGTTATTGGAGAGTTGTACCTATGCCACAATTGCAGTTGACCTTCAGCTATATTTAGACTTGCCCCTCTCCCTGAGTGTTAACATTGCCTGCCTGGTGGGGATCGCTCTTCTATAAAAGACACCTACATAATGGCTGCTCCCTTCACAGCAGCGAAGTTTGCTGAATGGGCCCCATTTTTAAAGTGCCAGTTCAGCAAAGTATTTTTTTTCCAAGAAAACATTATCTCAAAGACGGATTTTTTTCCCTCCCGACTAAATGCCTCATACATGTAGGACACTTTTATCCTGCACGTGGGGGCCATTTAACATTTTCAGTTCCCTTGCCCCTTATTCATTGCAAGAAGAACAATTGCTGGGAATATGATTGATGGTGCCCAGCTGTCTTGTGGTTGAAAAGCCATCAGATCAGGGATTACCATTGGTAACGCAGTAGTTCCCCCAAATGTGAATAGAGTGGGGAAAATGCAGGACTGGTGCAACGGGAGGAACACTGGCTTTTCCCGTCCTGAAAAAGCATGATTATAATGTTGAAGTTAATACTACTGTAGATACCGCAGTTCCTATAAGAATGTGTAGTCACACAAATAAATGTATTACTTTCAGAAGTTTTAAGTACTAGTGAAGTGGGCAGATTCACTGAAGCCAAGAAACAAGGGAAAATGACCCCCTCAATTTAGGCTGACTGTAATCCAGACCAGCTAGAGATGTAGGGTAGTCTCCTTGAAATATATGAGTGCGTTCAGTGAATATCTTATCTGCACTATGATGGCTGAATATAAATGCAAGCACTTGCATAGGGTTGCTTTCTCCAATATATTGGTATAGCTAAATTTATGATTTCAAATTCTATTTTGTGATTCACAAATCATGAAATGCAGTTATAAAGGGATTTACTGAGACATAATATTGAATCACCTGCAAAAGTGTTAGTGACCCATGGATGTCATTTACGACCCCTAGCTTGCCCCTTGTGACCCCTGGTACTGCCTTTGTGACCCCTGGCCTCAGAGGTGGCAAAAACAGTGCCAAGAACAAAGGGATGGCTCCATCATTCTCTTTGGCCCATTTTTTATTACACTAACAGTGATTAATTGCATATTATTTGCTATCAGTGTAATGGAAGACAGAGCATCAGGAGATGGAATGGGATCTTCATTGTCAGCTTAGGTAAGTAAAAATGTTTTTAAAAGTATGTTGTGTATATGCCTGCCAGTGGGAGGGTGTTCGTGGGACGGAGGGAGTGTTTAGGTGTAACCGTGTATGATTGTATGCGAGCATGTGTATGGGAGCAAAAGTGACAGCTGGGGACAGGTAGTGAGTTAGAATAAATAAGACTGAATGTCGGTAAGTGAGCATGAGTGAGTCAGAGTAAGGGGAAGTGTAAGTCAGTGTGAGTCAAAACAAGTGAATGATAGTCACAATGAGTGAGAGTGGTGTTATGCTTGTGAGTCAACCTTTGGCTCTGGCATACTGAAGGTAATTCTTGGCTTATAGAGACACTTGTAGCAAATTACTGGTGCAGGCATACTGGAGCCAATTCTTAACATAACTGGGAACTGTGACAAAATAGGGTCACTGACATACTAAGGGTAACACCTTTCATATGGGATCTCCTTGACAAAAGGTTGGCACTTGGACACTGGAGGTAATTTTTGGTATGAGCCACTGTTGGAGCTGGCCCTTTTTACAAGGTCATCCCCAAATATTTTGCCTTCCTCTTCCTATGTTTCTGACCCTCTTATTGTTGGCATTATGACTCTAGGCACTTTACCACTGCCCATCAGTGCTAAAGTGCATGTGCTCTCTCCTTTAAACATGATATGATTGGCTTACACCTGTAGATTTGTGTACAGTGGTATCCCATATACCCAGGGCCAGTAAATTAAATGCTACTATTGGACGGCAGCGCTACTTGCACCGCCCACAGAAGTAGTCTTTCAAACCTGTCTCATCCCTGCCACTGCAGTGCCTGCGTGCGCAGTTTACTGCCACATTGAGTTGCTATTTAAAACTACTTGCCAAGCTTTAAACTCCCGTTTTACTACATATAGATCACCCCTAAGGTCGGCCCTATGTAGCACAATGGACATGGTGCTGTGTTAGTTAAAGGTAGGACATGTGCCTTTATTGTGTGACATGTTCTAGTAGTGACAAACAGCCTACTTTGTTTCCCACTACCGTGAGGCCTACTCCTCTGAGCATTAGGAACTAGGAAATATATATGTTTATGTGGTAATTTCTGATCTGAAAGGAGTAGCGTTGGCATGTTTTGTTTGTTTGGAATGGTACTGGGCAATCCTGCTTACTGGTGTAGTTGGAATTTACATTCCTATTTTAGAAATGCCACATTTAGAAAGTGGGCATTTCTCTGTTCCTATAACTCTAGTGCTTTGCAGCCTGACTCAAGTCCACATCTGGGTCTGTTTGACAACTACACTTTGTGCATGCTTTCCAGACAGCTACAACACAGGAAAGGCTGGGTGTGACAAGAGAGGCATCTACATCCATCTGCAAACTGATAGTCTTCCTGGGCTTGGAGAGAGGGAGGCGAGCGCACTTACATTTGTGTAGGCTGTGTCCTACCCTCACCCAAAGGGCTGATTTACTCTTACTGTATGTCTGGAGCCAGGGCTAGGATTGAAAGGGAGTGTTGTGCGCTTGTAAGGTTTCTTTTGAAATGCTCCCTAGATCAAAGACATTTTGAGAATAAGTACAGATGCTCTGACCCAATGATTTCAGACACTGCGTGGGACATTTAACTAGATGCTGCTGGCTCTACATGCTGCACACTGACAGAGGACTACTGTGCTAACACGGTAAACTAGCATTTGGACTACCTGCTTTGCAGTGCTGATCATCTGCCTACTCATTACTGGGATGCAAGAGGGACTACCACTTTGAAAACCACCTTATATGCTGGCTGGCTGCCTGCTTCCCTGCTTTTTTGCCCCCCAGTTGTTCTCTAGTTGGTTGCTTCCCCCTCCCCTGTTAGTTGGAAGCTCAGGAATCAAAGGAGTTCTACTAAAATGACCTTAATCCGACCCTGGGGCATTTTCAAAGAGCAGCTCGTATTCAGTGCCCATGTGATGGTGTTGCTTTCAGGGTCCTGGGCGTGTTGAGTGCTCCTGAGATAGCTCTGGTCAGAGGCCTCATGTGTCACCTGAATTGCAACTTAACAGTCAGTGAGATGAGGAAGTCTAGATATAGCTGATGATCAGCTGCCATGGTGGCATACGTACGACACTCCAACAACATGCAGAATGTTAGGATACCCACTGAGGCATAAATAAGACAGCAAATGTAAAAATCCAAACCTGTGTGGGGTCTGATAATGATCTTTTGATCTATTATGTTATGGGCATTTGTTTATAGCCTACTAACATTGTTGTAGCATGGTAGTGCCTTCTCTGGGCTCCTTTTCGAGCTGACATGGCAATTCCATTGAATATTTGAAATTGGTGTTTGTATACATAAGGTTAATAGAGAGTTTGTTTAATGTTCAGTTTAGAAATTATTTGTGGGAGACTTTCTTTTGTGTTTTCTATGTACAGATTGGTGCACCGCATGGCTTGTCCATTTTTGGATTGGATGGTCAATTGTCAATTTTCTGGGTGGTCTAAGGTGCTTTCCATATATGCAACACAATCAAGAGAGATAATTGTGATGCAGTATTGAGTGCTTGATAGTATGCAACATGTATTATAGCTTATCGGAGTGGTTATAGGGTGTATGTTGGTATTTTGAAGACAGTGCTGTTGGTTGGGTAGCACTTTGCCAACTATGGCCCTGATTGCAAAGTAAGTGAAGTTATGTGAGGGGATAAAGTGTGGCTGGAAAAAATGTTTTCAAACTTATCACTGCACATAAATCTGGCTATTACAAATAATCCTTTTACAAAGAGGAATAAATGGTTTAACCCAGTTTTTATTGGGGTGAAACTCTGTTTGAATTTCCCCTTTGTGTGGATTAACACTCACATTTAGAATCCATTCTTGGCAGATGGTAAATTAGAGTGGAATTATCAGGTCCAATGTTTTTGGACCTATGAAAATACTTGTGCAGGCACAAGGCCAATTATATTCGGGTGGAGCGATATCACACTTGATCCTAAACTTAAATCAGTACCTAGATGTCTTGACAACTCTGGTGTGCCTACCACAGTTTAAAGATATGCCTACTTTGTGGTGTTAGAGAAAGAGCATTTTAATTTCTGTGCAGAACAATTGTGTTTGTTGATATAGCTGAGGCCTACTGCATATATCAAACCAATATCCAAAATTATGGGCAATCAGAAGTATATTTGTTGACTGCTGTAAGGACTATATAAACAGAGCTGAGCAAGTGGAAGTGTAGTGTCTACGTGGTATGCATCTGAGATTATTTAGAATGTCAGAGCTGCTGTATATTCCTGTCTAAAATTAAGCACTGTCTCTTGAATTGTAGTTGTAAGTCCTATAGGAGAAAACCAGAAAGTGTTTGTTAAGAGCATTATGACTAATTCTAGGGGCTCTATAGTTTATCAAAAAGGAGCAAGACTGCAGTCCTTGGACCCAGTACTGGAATAGTAACAGATAGTATACATCATAACCAAGTTGAATTGGCAAGGTAGTGTGTGGTTCACAGTATAGAAATATTAGGATGCGGTGCACTGCAGCATTGGGGTTCTCTGATGATGAGTGGTGATCACAGTACTAAAGTCTTCAGTACACCACTGGGCTGTATTGACCATGCTTCACTGAGTGACAACAAGCACTGTCAGTCAGTCAGTCAATTTAACTTTATTTAGTTTGTTACAACCATAAAAGTGTACATTACATCTGTTTCGTCTATTAAAATACATATATAAAATATATCACATATTCATCATAGCTATAATAATCCATATCCTATAAAAGATTCTAAAATTAATAAAACCAGGTGATTCCTGCGTTTGTACCTTTACATCCAATATTTCCGATAGATCAATTGCAGGACTGATGTCTTTTCGTTGTGCCATCTCATAACAACGTTAGCGTACCCATACAAGGTTACTCTAAGCCCTTAAGAATCGCTTTGACTTTACACATAAATTTCCCCATGGCGCAAGCTATGTCTAAATTCCTCATTTACATTAAAAGTTCAACAGCTTGCGTCCTACTCATTATTCTGTATTTTATGAATATTGGGCGTAGAATCTCCTTTCGTAAGTCTAAAAATTTCATACAATCCAATAAAATGTGTAGAATATCACAGGTGGTCCCCAAAGTGCAAGTGCATTTCCCCCTAAGATCTATCATGAGATTTTTCACCCCATTATTCATATAACAGGGGTTTATCCCCATTCGCACTCTTAGCACCTCACGTCGTAAATAGTGACTTGGTAACCTATCTATATAAGGGTAATGTTTATCCTTTTCCCAAGCCAAAATCATATGTGATACTGAAATTTTTCGTGAGAGATACTCCCGGTCATGTATACATGATGTATCAAAACCCAATGACCTGAGTTCTTTCTTATCTATTCGGGGGTGACCTAACTGCGGATCCAGCATTAAACCTAGTATTCCATACGCTTCCTTTATTACAGATTTTGCCTCTTTTGCCCAGGACAGCTCACTCGTGGCAATTTCTGCTTTACACCACTGGGAAACTTTATGAGGCTCCTCTGCCCCTAAGCGCTGCCAGAAGCGTATTAATGCCATACAGGCTGTTATGGCCCAAGAGGTGATTCCCAACTCAAGCCTTGCTGCTTGTACCATTGATGATTTTGGCAGCGAGAACAAACTTTTTAGGATATTTCCCTCTTCTTTATCCCAGCTGGATTTTCCGCTTAAATATAGTACTTCTATCCCGTACAGGAATTGTGGCGGAACCATTGCTATATAGGCCTTTATAACCGGCCTATCCGACATCTCCCCATATACGCTATTAAATCTTTTTAGGCCCTTCACAGAGGCCGCTGCCCGCATTTTTAGCGCTTCCAGATGAGTGTTCCATTTTAGATTACTCGTAAACCATATACCTAGATATCTATACTCCGTAACTCTCTCGAGGCGTTCTATACCAAGATTCCATAGAAACTTTGTTTTATTCTTCCGGAAGCATAACGTTTTTGTCTTCTCCATATTCACCACTAGTTTTTTATTCACACAGTAGTCTTTAAACCTATTTAATTTTCTCTGGAGACCTATCTCCGTCTGGTCCATAATCACCAGGTCGTCTGCATATAGTAAACAGGGTACATGATTCCCTCCCAGTTTCGGGCTAGCCCCTCTGACCTCTCTTAATTTTTGAGGTAGATCTGCTATGAACAGGGAAAAAAGTAGGGGGGCAAGTACACACCCCTGCCTCAATCCATTTCCGATTTGTATCCTCCCTGACAGACCTCCATCCTTATCCAAAATTATCTGTGCCCAGTTTTCAATGTGTAGGGCTTGGATCAGCGCTAAAAGATCATCCTTTATTTTATATCCTATCAAGGTTGTCCACAACTGCTCTCTGTCCACAAGATCAAAAGCCGCGCGGAAGTCCACAAAGCAGCAGAATAGATTACCCCTCTGTTCTATCGACTTCCGCGCTATGGCCCAGAGAGCAAAACAGTGGTCCACCGTCGAATGTCCTTCTCTAAATCCTCCCTGTTCTGGGGGTACTATCTGATTATCATATGCCCAATCCTTTAGCATACCTAGGATTACTTTGGAGAATACTTTTTCGCCTATATCCAGGAGGTTTATCAAGCGGTAGTTTTTAGGATCTTTTACATCGCCTTTTTTATGTATTGGCCTAATTATCGCCCCTTTCCAGCTGTCTGGGAAAATTCCTGTAATCAATATCCTCAGAAACATCTTTGAAAAGAACTCGGCCCACCACTCAGAGTTCGTTTTTATAACAACTGCCGGTAAATTGTCCAGACCTCCTGCTCGTGTTAATTTTAAATTTGATATAATACTCTTAATATGATCGGTGGTGAAGTTCTCTTTCACATTTTCCCTGACCCCTGGCCAATTATTTGATAATATTTCCTCTTTCCTTGGCCATTTACCATAGATTTCTTCAAGGTGACTTTCCCACTTGTCTTCCACAACCGAACACTGTAGGGTCCCTACAACTTTTCCCATACATTCTTGTATCATTTTCCAGAAGCCTTTGATATTTTTATCTTCGATTGCCTCCAATAAATTCATCCAGCATCTATCTTTATAGGATCTTTTTTTTTCTCTAATGGTTGCCTTATATTTCGTCCTTAATTCCTTAAGTTCATGCAATAGAGCATCATTATAAGTCTTTCTTAGGCGTCTTTCTTTCTGTCTAATAGTGGCTTTTACGTTTCTGCAGTCATCATCAAACCATGGTTTACTATTTGAGGGTGCTTTTGGTCTATTTTGTGTCCCATTGTTACCCAGTTTAATATTAATCCTAAGGCAATCTACTAGTTGCCTTATCATATCCTCATACCAGGGTAAATCCTCTCCTGCTAGTTGATTTTCAATTTCCACTAGTAATTGGAGTGCACTCAATTTCCTTATGTGGTCGTCACTAATCCTAGTTGTCAGCCGCTTCGGGTATTCCACATCTACTTGTAACACTTTTTGCCTCTGCGGGCCCCTATTTACTTGTAGTTTTATCATCAGTGGGTAATGATCACTACCATCTGCCCCCCCTACTTCAAAGTGTTTAATTAAATGAAAGCTCCATGCCGGAATAAATGCGTAATCTATGGGGCACATTTGCTGCCCTATTTTGAAAGTACGCTTTGCAGGCCGATCCGGATCCTTTCTTCCATTTACACATAACAGACCCATACCCCCCAGCAATTTACCGAGCTCCTTATCTTGGTTTGAGCTATCACACCTAGGGAACTTAGCAAACTCTATGTTATATACTCTTAGCAGCTCCCTCTGCCAAGAGTCGGTTTTTTGGGGGTCTAGTCTGTGATTAAAATCACCCAATAACAATAACACATCTCTTGGGTATGTATCTTGTAAGACCTCCAGTTGAATTGGCAAGGCAGTGTGTGGGTCACAGTATAGAAATAATAGGATGTGGTGCACTGCAGCATTGATGATGAGTGGTGTTCCCAGTACTAAAGTCTTCAGTACACTACTGGGGTGCTTCACTGAGTGACAACAAGCACTGGGATAATCATGTAGACAACGTTTGAGTGAGAAGTATTTGATTTTGTTAGCAGTATTGTCAGGATAATGTAAACAGGTGTGTGTTGGGAGAATTTTAATTACAATATTCAAATATGTTGCCTGCAAATTGTTGTGTTGTCAGCAATGTTTCAATACAGAACATATCTAAAATAGCTCAGACACCATTTAACAACAACAAATTGCAATATTGCTGGCTCAAATCTATTGTTGCAGTCTGACAAATAAAGCAAAAAAATGAAAATGCAAAAGATAGTCAACCAAATCTTTCTGTGATGTCAGATTTCAACAAATCATAGAAAGGCAACCAGAAATATCCATACAGCTGATTGGTGCAAAAAGTTGAAAAAATATTTTTAAAAAGCCAAGAAAATATAAAAATATGATGATAGGAGGTTTAATAAAATGGCTATACTTTTCATATGTGATGCCTGCTAATAATTTGATGCAAGTAATTTCAAATAGTCTCTCAACAGGTTGTACTTAAAAAGCAAACCAATAGGTGGCAATTAGGGACGAAGAGATCAAAACATCAGTCAGATGCAGTTTGTTAACATAAAAAAGGAAAACATGAAGATGAGAGTTTCCCTAATTGGTTAACATTCTCTCTGACCCAAATGTTTGATTTAAATGCATTAAGAAAAAAAAGAAATACATGTTATTTATAAGCAAATCATAGATGTTACATCCACAGTCCATGCTGCTGAGGGTTTGCAAATGAAACATTTTAAAAGGCAAGATAGCTTTTATTTTTTAGTGAACATGCCTTTACCTTGAACTTTCCCTCTGTTCAGACCTTGCTCTTCCTGGTTCCCTACACACTGAAATCTGTACACTGCAAGAGAAGAAAAAACAGCTCTCAGAGCATAGGCAGCCTCGGAGTAACACATTGTATTTGTCACAAATAAAAAGGAAACCAGAAATGCTTTTTTTTTTTGCTCCATCTCCAGTGTTTATTTTAAACATTTTCTATCCTACATATGAAATTGAAACTAGAAAGGTTTTCAGAAGAACTGTGTAAACCTTTCTCCAACTGCTGATTTATGGCTCAAGCGGAAGTCCCCTTGTCTTCCGCAAACCACTGGAGCTTTCTGCAGATGCCTGTGTAAACAGAAAAACACTTACTTAAATAAAATGCAATGCTCTACAGCCTTGACTTCACTGGAAACAAACACCCTGTTGTATTTCCTCTCCTCCTCCATCTTCATCCAGTACAAGCAATGAGAAGGCTGTTTTTTCAGTGGCTAGACCAATGGAATGCAGTCCTCTCTCTTGCCATTTGTCTTTTTAATGCAGTAGATTATATGCCAAATGGCTTTGCAATGACACTCCGGTACATATTGCTCAATGTCCTCAAATAATAATACACACCACTTCAGAGCGGCCACGTTAAAAGAACTATGATGTATCTCCTCTGCATATTGATGTGGAGCGTACAATTATGTAAATAATACAAATCTCTAGTTAGGAGACATAAAAAAACTATGTAGAGCAGGGTAATGCTACTTCAAGGCGCTTATTACAGGTCAAATACGAAATATTATTTTAAGCTCTTTGATAAGCAACACTTTGCATGAGTCCATCACACGCAAACACTTACAGGCAAAACTGCATCGAGTTACAGCGGACTCTAGATTTTCCTCGTTGCTAATTTCCATAATACTTAATGCTAAATCACATTATGCAGCTCGTGTGGGAATAAAAAGCAAGTACTTAACTTTAGACCAGCACTGCTTTCAATATTAAATCAAGGAAAACAAATTACAATACAGTATTTTGAAAGTAATGCAATCTTATCTGAGTAGAAATTAGCATTGCTTAGGATCCATGAATGGATGTTTTGTACAATTACTATCAGTTCTAATCAGATTCCAGAGTTAATATTTTCCCAAAGCTTATCCAGTTCTGTTGAGCACATGTATATCGTTTACCATCAATAGCAAGCACGTAGATTTCAACATCAAGTTGTAAGGTTTTTTTTATCACATGCAAATCATGCTTTCCTTAAATATTTCTATGCAAAGTCTCTGGCTTATTTGGGGTTTCTCGCAAGGTTGTTTGTTTGTCATTTAAATAGTTATTTGAAGTTATTTTGATGGGATCTAAAAAATACAGAAACGTCGTTTTATCCCTTAACTATCAGCCACGTTGTACATAAGCTGTGGTGCAGTATATCTTTTTTTTTATTTTTTTTTTATTAGAAACCGTTGGTACACAATAAAATACAGACAAGGGCCTACAACCACTAGGGCCGGCCGCTATAGAGCCCGAGGGCCCGCAGTACGACGCCACACATTCAAATGAACCAGAGGCAAAGTTCCCAGCAGTTTGTGGGCACATGTAATAGGCCGTGGCCATAGGCCAGGAGCAATCGGAAAAAACAGTTTCATTTTTTATTAAATATAAAACACACTCAAGGCAATGAGAGTCCGAAATAGCAGCGTGCTCTTCCCAGGACGGGGACCACCGTACAGTATTCAAAGCAGTTCTTGTCTGGAAGCGGTAGAGGGGGGCAACGGGGGAACAAAGCATGGAACACACCTCACACCATCCCGCAGAATGCGCGGCTAGGGGGACAAAGCAATATCGACCTCCAATGGTAGGGGCGGGGTGCAGATACGTCCACGATATAAATTCCATGGACCCCATACCTTAGTCCATTTCCCTGGCTTGCCTCTCGCCACATACACCGTCTTTTCCCTAAACATACACCAGTCCATATTTTCCTTCCATACCTCGAGCGTGGGCGGCCTCGGGGAGCCCCATAGCTGTGCAATGTTACGCTTAGCCACCATGTACCCCAAGGTCACCCACTGCGTCTGTGCCGCGTTACAATCATTCGGTTCCCAGACATTTAACAAACACCTCCTAGCCTCCGGCAACAGAGCAACGTGCGTGACCTCCTCCATTACAGTGTGGATACCGTTCCACAATCGCACAACATCCGAACATTCCCATAAGATATGAAGAAAGGTACCCGGCAGGCCACATCCACTCTTACACAGTCCATCCAGCGAGTAACCCATATGCAGCAAACCGGGCCCCGTGACATACACCCTATGAAGGATCTTCAGCTGTACGAATCGCAAACGGGCCGGGATCGCCACCTCTTTCGGGGAGGCCACCGCCGATACCCAGTCCTCATCGTCCAGTTCCAAGCCATCGCCCGTCCATGCCTCCCGCAGACGGAGCAGCAAGTCCGCGCGATCATTAATGAGTTTCTTATAAATCAGAGAAATAGTGCTGTCGGGCACGTAGCCATCCAACACTCTATCCTCTAGCGGGGAATACTCGGGGATAGCAGCAGCGTCCGGAAAAACCGAACACAGCGCATCGTAGACTTGAGCATAATGGAAGTACTCTCTATCGTTTAATTTATATTCAGTTTTAAGCATTTCAAACGTTTTGAAAGACCCCTTCGCCCAAAGATCACCCACCTTACATATACCAATCATATCCCACTTCTCAAAGCCTTTCGATCTCCACAAAGGGGAACAACCTTTACAACGCAACTTTTACAACGCACTACCATTACAACGCATTTTTTACAACGCATAATCCATTACAACGCATGATATTACAACGCAGGACACTACAACGCATTTTTAAAAACTACCTTTACAACGCATTCCATTACAACGCATACTACCATTACAACGCTTACTATTACAACGCATAATATTACACTATACTATCCAACACTTACCCTACTGATGCACCCCCTGGAGTTAGAATAGTAATTTTTACCCCTACACTATCCAACACTTACCCTACTGATGCACCCCCTGGAGTTAGAATAGTAATTTTTACCCCTATACTATCCAACACTTACCCTACTGATGCACCCCCTGGAGTTAGAATAGTAATTTTTACCCCTACACTATCCAACACTTACACTACTGATGCACCCCCTGGAGTTAGAATAGTAATTTTTACCCCTATACTATCCAACACTTACCCTACTGATGCACCCCCTGGAGTTAGAATAGTAATTTTTACCCCTATACTATCCAACACTTACCCTACTGATGCACCCCCTGGAGTTAGAATAGTAATTTTTACCCCTATACTATCCAACACTTACCCTACTGATGCACCCCCTGGAGTTAGAATAGTAATTTTTACCCCTACACTATCCAACACTTACCCTACTGATGCACCCCCTGGAGTTAGAATAGTAATTTTTACCCCTATACTATCCAACACTTACCCTACTGATGCACCCCCTGGAGTTAGAATAGTAATTTTTACCCCTATACTATCCAACACTTACCCTACTGATGCACCCCCTGGAGTTAGAATAGTAATTTTTACCCCTATACTATCCAACACTTACCCTACTGATGCACCCCCTGGAGTTAGAATAGTAATTTTTACCCCTATACTATCCAACACTTTCCCTACTGTTGCACCCCCTGGAGTTAGAATAGTAATTTTTACCCCTACACTATCCAACACTTACCCTACTGTTGCACCCCCTGGAGTTAGAATAGTAATTTTTACCCCTACACTATCCAACACTTACCCTACTGTTGCACCCCCTGGAGTTAGAATAGTAATTTTTACCCCTACACTATCCAACACTTACCCTACTGTTGCACCCCCTGGAGTTAGAATAGTAATTTTTACCCCTATACTATCTAATACTTACCTTAAATGTAATTTAATATTATGCGTTGTAATGGTATGCGTTGTAAAGGTAGTATGCGTTGTAATGGTAGTGCGTTGTAAAGGTATTTTTTAAAAATGCGTTGTAGTGTCATGCGTTGTAATGTCATGCGTTGTAATGGATTATGCGTTGTAAAAAATGCTTTGTAAGTGCATGCGTTGTAATAGTGTGCGTTGTAACGTCATACATCCCTCCACAAACAGCCCAACCGCCTAGAAGCATACAACGGCGTCGCCCGAGTCAAGCGATCCCTCCACCCCATCGCAGCATTCGCCGCGTGCCACACACGTACCGCAACCTGCGTGGGTCCTGTCAACCGCGCGTCCGGGGTCACCGAGTACAGCGCCCTATTATAGTCCCCACCCGAGAGCAGAAATGTATCCATCTCGAAGGCCGGATTCAAGGCAGGACCATAGATCCCGTGATTCACCGCCGCCAACTGAGACGCCCAAGAGTATCGTTTAATATCGGGGAGGGCGACCCCCCCATCGTACCAAGGGAGCGTCAACTTGGCGAGAGCAATCCGCGGCCGCCCGTCCCAAAACAGTTGGCGCTGAAGACCCTCCACCTCCCGGAAATAACGGGCTGGCACGACGTCTAGAGTATTTTGCAAAGCGTACAAGAAGCGAGGTAGCGACATCATTTTAAACAATGCCGCCCGTCCGAGCGGCGAAAGCGGAAGTCGTCGCCACCTCGCGACGTCGGCCTTCAATCGCTGAAGGGGAGGGAGAAGGTTTCGCTCATAGCGGACCGCGGGATCCAGTGAGATAAAGATTCCCAAGTATTTAAACCCCAGGGTAGCAATCTGGATAGGGCAATCCCGTGGCAGGAGGGGGGCCTCGCCCGAGAGGACGTAAACACACGACTTGGCCCAGTTGATGACCAGGCCGGAGTTGCGACCAAAGGAATTCAGTACGTCCACCAATACAATTAGCGACTGTCGGGGAGAGGTGAGATACAGAAGGATGTCATCCGCATAGAGGGAGACGCGGTCTTCAAACTCCGGCGTCCATCTGATGCCTCGCAACGACGGCTCTCAACGCAACCAGGCGGCGAGAGGCTCCAGAGAAAGTGCAAAGAGAAGGGGTGATAACGGACATCCCTGCCGCGTACCTCTCCCCAGTGCGCAGGGAGCCGACACCCTACCATTCACCACCACCTGAGCCAGTGGGTCAGCATAAAGTAATTTTACCCAACCAATAAACTCAGGGCCGAACCCAAATTTCGCCAACACGGCCCAAATATATGGCCACTCCAAAGTGTCGAACGCCATAGTAGCATCTAAAGATGCCAAGATGTCCGGCTCACGGATAAATTCCGCTCTAGCCAGCACGCCGTGCAACCGCCTCAAATTTAGCGCGGTATTCCGATGGGGTATAAAACCGGACTGGTCCTGATGAATCAAGTCACCCACGACCCGAACCAGTCGATTGGCCAATACCTTAGCCAGAATTTTGGGTTCTGCGTTCAACAGCGAAATGGGCCTATAGGAGGCGCAGCGGTCTCGCGGCTTCCCCTCTTTGTGTATCACAACTATGTTGGCGAGGCGTTGGTCAGGGGGGAGGAATCCCGCTGCGCGTGCCGCGAAAAACATGTCCCGAAGATACGGCGCTATCTTATCGGGACGCAGCTTATATAGTTCGATGGGAAGACCATTAGGACCCACAGCTTTACCCGATGCGATCGAGCGAGTGGCCAGAGCGATCTCATCGGACGACAACTTCGCCTCCATCAATACTGCATCAGCCTCCGATAGGGTTGGCAATGCAATGTCTCTAAGCAACAGACGAGAATCCTCCTCCGAACGCACAGAGACCGAAGAGTATACCCCGCGGAAATGAGCCGCGAAGCAGTCAACGATGTCCACCGGGTCAGTCACACGCACTCCATTCATTCTCTCCACAACGGGCACCACCCTGCTCGCGCTCTCCTTCTTATCCAACCAAGCAATCAACTTTCCGGCCTTATCCCCCACATCATACAGTCGTCCCTGCTGCTCTCTACTCATCCCTTTGGTGGCTTCCGTGACTAGCGCTCTATAATCTGATTGTTTGAGGCTGAGAACATGCAATTTCTCATCAGTAACTCCCCGCTCCAAGTCCTCCTCCTTTTCAGCTATGTCAGTTTCCAAACGAACCACCTCTGCTCTCTCGCACCTCTTAGCATGGGAGATAAGGGACAAGGCCTGCCCCCTGATCACCACTTTATAAGCCTCCCATAGGGAGACGGCTGACGACACCGACCCCACATTATCGTTGAAGTAGTGATCAGTGGACTTGACCAGTTCCGTGCGGATCTTAGGGTTACGTAGATACCAGGGGCTAAGGGGTGCCACTCTCCCCTCTGCCCCAGGGACAACCCTCAGTTGCAACCATACAGAGGAATGGTCAGAAATACCTCGAGCTAAATGACGCACCTCCCCAATCATCCCAGCCTGGATCGCCGGCATAAGCATGTAATCAAGTCTCGAGAGACTCCCATGGGCCCCTGAGTGGAAGGTATATTGCGCCTGTCCCGGGTGCATCAATCTCCAACAATCTACAAGTCCCAAAGTATCCAAAAAGCCACCCAACCAGGCCTGAGCCCTAGGGAGATCCCTGGGGGGGTGACGGTCCTCCAACCCGGAGACAACGGCATTAAAGTCACCTCCCAACACCAGAACTCCCCCAGGGAGTCCCAGGACCAAACGCTCCAAATCAGCAAACGTTGCCGTCTGTAACCCCGGAGGCACATACACAGCCACGAGCGAAATAGTCCTACCCTCCCATCTCCCCACCAGTGCCACATAGCGCCCCCTATCATCGTGAAGCACCTCGTCCACTTCCAATGGGAGAGAGGCCCTAACCAAAATGCCCACTCCCCTAGAGCCAGAAGTGAAACCAGAGTGAGCGGCAAGGCGATAGCCCCTCCTATTTAGGGCATGGAAGGAGTTCCCAATCAAATGCGTCTCCTGCAGGAAAACAATGTCGGGCGAAATCCGCTTAAAAAACTGCAACACCACCCCGCGCTTGATCCTGTCCCCCAGTCCATTCACATTCCGCGAAAGGATTCTCAATCCCCTACCCCCCATCCCACTCCTGTGCAGGATACCCACATCCCGGGAAGCACAACCCGGATAAGTCAGCAGAGAACTTCACATTGCCTTGCGAAACAAACAAACAATCCCCAACAACTCCCCTCCCCCATAATCCCAAAACCACAACTCCCCCCTCCCTGCACCCCTGCTTGAGCCCAAACAGCCCCCCCCAACTCGCAGTGGGCCTGTCGCCCTAACATATACCACAAAAAGAACCCCAGAAGGAGGAAAGGACCCCAATAAGCTCCCCACAACTCCCAGGCATTTGGAGGGCATATTGTGCCAAACTAGGGTCCAGTTGAGCCAAGGTACAAAACGTCACCAGTTCAGTCCATCACCAGGAACCAAGTTCTAGTCCTGCTCCACCAAGTCCCGTCCGCTCTCCGTCCTCCGACTGTCTCGATCCTGTTCCCGAGGCAGGGCATCCAACCAGTCTCCAGCCGCCTCCGGCCGGTCGAAAAAGTAGGAACGACCCTGTAACTCAACCCGCAGCCTCGCCGGGAATAACATCGCATATTTCAGCTCCATGTCCCTCAAGCGCCGTTTGACACCCAAAAATCCCAGCCGTTGTTTCTGGACCGCTTGCGTGAAGTCCGGGTAAAAGCTAACATTGGAGTTCTCAAACTTCAGCGGCCCGGCCACCCTCGACGCCTGAAGGATAGCATCCCTATCCCGAAAGTTAAAGAGTCGGGCGATTATAGGCCGTGGGGGAGCACCCACCTTGGGCGCACCACCCGGAATCCTGTGGGCCCGCTCCACCGCAAAGAACTTGCTCAGTCCCTTGGGCGCGAGACGATTGGTCACCAGATCCTCCACAAAAAGATCCGCAGCAGATTCCTCCGATCGTTCCGGCACTCCAATGATACGAACATTGTTCCGTCTAGCCCTGCTCTCGGAGTCCTCAAGTCGACGGTCCGTCAGGTCACTGGCTAGCCGCAACCTACGGACCTCTGTCTGCAGGGCGGCCACGTCCACAGTCAGGCTCGACGCCGCTTGACTCAAGGGGTCGACCCGCTCGTTAGTTTTGGACAGGTCTGCCCTGACCAAATTCACATCGATCAGGACCACGTCCAGTTTATGAGCCAGGGTATCAAACTGCTGACCCACCGTGGTCTTCATCTCCTCAATGGCGCCCATGACGTCCAGCAGGGTCAACTCCGACGACGGGCCTGAGACCTCCTTAGACCTTTCAGGTGATTTATGCGAGCCACCAGGGGATCCCTTTGCCTGCGCATATCGATCCATGTTATTGATCTGGGTATAGGCACCCCTCCGGGTTGACTTAGGTTTCGACTTGTCTCCGTCTAGTCTCGCCGCCATCGTCCGGCGGCCACCAAGGCCGGCACCCGCCCGCACCAGGAAAAAGGGAACCAGGTAGCTAATTCAGTTGAACACAGCCGTCGCCGACAGTCAGCACCTATATAGTCCGAGAGGCAGGCCAGACACTTCGCCGTCCGCACCCCTCCGGAACACCAAAGTCTCTCAGCCGATATCAGAGAAAAAGCTTGAAAACGAAAGTGAAAGTGCGGGGTCCGTGGCAGATCAAGCCCAGCCAACCGCTGTTGTTCACTTCGTACCCGGGCACTTCACCAACTCAAGATCGGGACCAAGGCAAGAGCAGGCCGCAAACTTCGGAGTGCAACCAGTCCGGGTCCCGGCGTCCGATCTGAATTTGGAAAACGGGTGGCACCTCAGCGCAAGTTCATCTGCAAAAGCCCGTCAAATAAACCAGGATTAAGTCAGGATAGACGTGGGAGGTTGCGGAGGCCCTCGAGAGCCGTAAGCCTACGCGGCCATCTTGGTTGCGCGCTAGGCTCCTCCTCCAGTCCTCTCTCTTAACTTTGATTGGCTGTTGCCAACCAATCAATGTGAAGGTATGTTTCCCAACACTGAAAATGAAATGTAGCGGTATGACTGAGGGATGAGGAGTAGAGATGATGGATGATGGATGATGGATGAGGAGTAGGAATGATGGATGAGGAGTTGGGAGAATGGATGAGGAATGAGGAGTAGGGATGATGGGTGAGAAGTAGGGATGATGGATGAGAAGTAGGGATGAGGAGGGAGGAATGAGTATGCCCTAAAATGGATGCCGTACATAGGTGAAAAACATTTGTTTCTTTACATAGCAAGTCAACCGCCATACACTCAGTATAACACTTATATAAATGAACTATTCAGTCTTCTCTCTTGTTTAACCTATTGTCCGTACATATCCTCATTGGGGGTATCACTGTTTGTAGAAGCCCACTCAACAATATCCTACACTGACTTCAAGACAGTACCCTACTACTGTCAAGTGCAGGATATGTGAGAAGAATCTTGGTCTTCTTCTGAGGAAGATAGGGCCTCCTATTTTTGACTGCCACACTGAGATCTTGAATAAGTACACAGATTCCTCAAAAGGTTGGGAAAAAAAAGGATTGGATTGACAATCCTCTAAAGGAAAAACCTGGTAGCCAGGAGAAAAAACACTCTGGGCAGGAAAACTACAAGAAAAATAGAATGTGGGCTCAGAAGCAATGTAGGGAAAGTAGGCACTGGAATCTAATGAGAGAGCTGAAGGAAGAGAAGGACTCAAGCCCTAACAGGAAAGAGGCAGTAAGCAAGAAACTGGAAGAAGAAAACCTTCATGTTGGAAAAGGAAAGAACATAAGGAAAGATAACAACCACAGACCCTGTTCCCAAAACCCCCAACCCAAAGTGTATTACTAAAAAGGAATCTGAGTGAAAGGATTTGTTAGTAAAATGAATGTATTTTATGAATATTAGTATTAAATTACATAATGTTGTGAACCCTGAAATTGAGGGTATAAGTAAAGAAGCATATGAGAATTTTCATAAACTTTGGCAAAGGATGTCGAAGGAGGACAGACCAATCCCTTCTAGAATGAACAGAGAGGACCCTGGCCTCAAGCAAGGTGCCGAAATGTCAGAGAAAGTCCCATCTTGTCCAAGCATATAGGTAAGTGTGACAGTCTACGACCATCCGACGGTGGCGGCGCCCAACTCAAGATGGCCGCCGCCGACAGAACCGGAACTACAACCAGCGGTCTAGCGGACGACGGGGGCGGAGCGGAGGTGTACACAAAAACGGAGGACAGCGAGGGGAAGGCGCGCGAGAGTTGGAGAGAGACGACGCCAGCCGGTGAAGAGTGGAGAGCGTTCGAGAGTAAGGAGGAGGACAACGAGACCGTCGCCTGGTACAGCGAGAAGTATCGACCTCCGGATCGGGAGGACGCCGACAGTGAGAAGTATCGACCTCCGGATCGGGAGGACGCCGACAGCGAGAAGTATCGACCTCCGGATCGGGAGGACGCCGACAACGAGAGGATCAGCTCAAGGAGCAACGCGCTCGGGACCCCTGCTCTCCAGGACGTGAAGGAGACCGGGTCTCCCTACACCACGGCCCATGGGGGTCGTGGGAGCAGGCAAGTGACGGGCGTATGCTCATCTGTATTACAGGGGCTGTGGGCACGCGTGAGGGGTGCACCTAGCTAAATCACCGATACTCCCACACGATAGACACATCACGAGTACGAGGGCTTGGTGACGGTGTGCACTTTTCCCCTTCCCTTGTTGTTTTCAATCTGGTCACCATCCTAAAGCCATTTCTATTTTCCTTTTTCCATTTTGGGTCCTCGAGAACCGACCGGAGACTCCCCGATCCGTGACGACAGCGTTTCAAGAGGCGATTTCGGCTCCCTTACCTGACCTTCCACCCGGATACTGTTCCCTTCTTATGGCATGTGTGACTCTATAACAACGTTGCCAATAAAAGAAAAGAATAACCCTTCCCACAGCAGTACACGTTATTGACCAGGTTCATAAACAGGGAGGAAAGGAAGGGGGTTCGGAATAGGGGATCCAGGACAGTAAGATTCTCAAGTTTATTCCTGAGAAATCAATGCCGCAGCTTCTGAAACCCCCTGAGCCCAGAAACATTTTAGGGTTATAATCCACATGGGTGCCCATGTGCATTATAACCTTAAAAGGATTCCAGAGGCTTCTCAGGTTGAGAAGAAGAGTGAAGTTTGCATTTCTTAATATTATTTGTCTCGGTCTTTGTTACAACTGTTGAAAGTAACACACACTAAGCTAATCTGGGAACAAGCACTTGTTCCCTGTAGTCACAAATTGGCTCATACAAGTTAGGGTCAGAAATCCCAGTTACTCTGTTGCAGCAGTTCCACCGTCTCCCAGTTCACTAAAAATGAATTCCAACTTTCCTCCTCAGTACAATTAACTGTCCCACTTCTACTCCTGAAGGTAGTTTCTCCTGAACTATGCCCAATCCCTCAAGTAAGTCTCTCTGAACTATGCAAAATCAAACTGTGTGTACTGATTTGAGGCCTCTTTCTTCTCACTCTCTGAAAGGTGATAGGATTTTGCTGAGCCACTTGATTGAGAAAATACTTAAGGGTTATCTAAATGGTTGATTTATCTCACCATTTGGCACTACTCAAAACAAGAGAGAAGAGAAGTTAATCTAGCCTCATGCTTGGAATGCCTGTGCCTTTGATGATTCTAAACCTTGTGAGTTAGGGCCGGTGTATTTAAAACTCAGTCTCTGGCCAAATTTATTTTATTTCCCCCTCTATTGAATCTACTCCACTCTGTGGCCAAATAAAGGGAATCAATCTGCATGTTGCCATTCTATGCTATCATCACCTTATGTGGATCAACCTCAGCCACTTCAGATGAGGATATATCATGATAGGTCTTGTGTCCAAATCCTGATGGTTCTTATATCTCGTTCTTATATCTCATCTCCAGAATTCTCATGAGGGAGTTAGAGATGGCTTTGTCTCTTAACCCTTTCTTTATTCATCCAGCCCCAGGCTTCTTGAGTACCACATTTTCTCTTCCATTATTATCTTCCGACTTACAAGGAGCATATGCAAAGATCGAGGTCCCACAGGTGCCATTTGAATTTCTTCCTCAGATTAGCAACTTGTTTCACCTCGGCTTTAAAACGTTTAACTTCAGTAAGACTGCTTGGCTTTGTGACTGAAGAAATTGGATAGACCTTCTAGGCCTTCTGCATTTTAACCATACTATTATTACTGTAATTAAAGCACCTCTCTGCATTCTCTGCTTTAAACTCCACCCATATCTCTGCTTCAGCAGTGTGATCATCTGGGGCCAGGGTCTCCAGCTGATACTTTACATTGGTCCAACTGGACCATGGTGATGTAACTTTCAAAAGTTGTGATCTGGCCCATAATTGAAGGTCTCTCCTGCCCCAGTCTGTCCGCACCTGGCACTCCACTATCTTACCAGGTCCAATTTGACCAGGTTGATGTAATTGTCAGCATTTGTGATCTGGTCCTCCTTTAAAGGTATCTCCTGCACGAGTTTGTCCACACCTGGAAGGAAATCCAATGTCTTATTAGAGTTTGCAAAATAATGTTCAAGCTGCTGTTGAGCCAATCTGACCAACTAATCCTTTGTCACATTGCTTGTAGAAAGTGAGCTTATCAGCATTTAGCGTAGCAGAAACTTTTCAGATACATACAAGGCCTGGGCGTAGTTTGCGGAGTTTTGCTACGCGTAACTCTGCAAAGTTACAAAGAAACTCTGAGAGTTCAGCGAGTGTTGGAGTGCGGTGCGAACTGCAGTTTGTGCTGGTATTCCTACTGCTCGGGTAGAAATTCTACCCGAGTGGCAGATCGCGCTCGCGAGCTTACCGTTCGCGATCGTGAGCGCGGAAAAAACTCTGCTCCACATTGCAAAGTGGAGTTTTCTGCACTCCGCGAGCTCTGCGGAGTGCAGAAAACTCTGAGAACGGAGCGAAGTTCACCGCCCAGGCCTACAAACATTGAGGAAGCTTTTCTTGTGCAGAATTCTTGTGCAAGCAATTCTGCTGAAGATTTTCAGGTGCCACTAAATGTACACAGTCGGGGTTATAAAACATCTACTATGTTTATCTTAGTAACATTCTAGTGGGAAGGAACTACAAACATGTTGCCTCTATCAGCGCACTGTCTCTCCCAAGTCGAGTGTTGGTTGCTGTATTCTCTTCTTATAAACTCCCAATGCAAACTAAATGTTCCTTTAGTAATGACACCGTTCCAATGTGGCTGGAAAAATGTATTGACAATCCACTCTTGCTTTCTAGTTTGCCATTCGTTTTTTATTTTTAGTTGGCTAGTTGGTGGCTGGTAATTCTCACAGGAGGAGAGAAGGATCACTGACCACTTTCCTCCTGCAGAGGCTTATGCTCCCTCAAGTCTCAGAAGACTGCCGAGCTTTGCCACACCATCTGTTAACTGATGTACCTATGCCCAGGGGGCGCGCCAGGCCAAACCAAGGGGGACCCCTCCCTAGACCACTAAAAAGGTCAAATTCAAATTTTAGGTAGAGGCTGATGGGAGGCTGCCTTCTGGCACCTGGAAGGCGGACTTCCCACTCTTTTTCCATTTTTGCTTAATAAAAAATGAATCCCGGTGTCTAGGGGTAATTTCAGGTCCCTGAAAAGGGCTGAGAGGGGCAGGGAGAACCTGGCTACCAGCTCTATTTCTATTTTTCCAGTTTGGAAAAATGTATATGAGATGTCTAGTTAGCCTTTCTTCACCCCTCAGAGGCAGAATGCGGGATTACTCCTAATCTGTCACCCAACCGCTTTAGTGCTGTGGGACAGTAATCTACGGGATCAATGTTGGTGCAAATCCATTGCATCCTAGAAGCAGGGCAATGACTGTGGGGTATATTCTCAAGAACGTGTGCTAATCATCGCAAAAGTAACTTAACGCAACCTACAACATCGCAGTCCATCGTGGAAAATTTACGCCGTGTTAACCAAGTATTCACAACACGGCGGTACCATGCGATAGTCACCAGATAACGCGTCAAATGGCCACGTTGAAATCATTGCCATGCCGCAAATATGCGAAACACGAACGCAAAAAAACCTGCAATGAGGTCAAGCGCGATACAAAAAGCTGTGAAAACCAGCCACAGGCCTGCAAATCCCACGCATCTGGCGGGAAAATGCACTATAAAAGCAGAACAAGAAAAACACACCAGAAACAATCAAACATGCGCAGCACCATGCATGCACCCTGACCCAGCGCAGAGGCCAACGCGAACCCCACAAGCCCCACAGACCACCAGCAAGGTACAACAGGGTCGGGGAAGGCCAGGGAGAGAAGGGTGCCAGGGTGCAGTCCACAGCAACACAAGACCAACTTCACGGAGGTGACAGAACACTACCAGCAACTGTCCCACAATCAGACTACCTGCAATGCATCCGGAGTGTTGAGGAGGCCACTGGATGAGTCCAAGAGGCGCTGGCATGACCTGAAAACCTAAACCAGGCACAAACCTGCTGCCAACAGGAAGGCAGCAACGGCGACAGGAGGTGGGAGTCCTGCGCCACACGAGGAGCTGGAGGAAATGGAGGCCAGTCATCAGTGTGGAGACGGTGCAAGGAGGTGGGAGTACGGACACAGCTCCAGAGGACCTGACACAACAACAACAGGGTGAGTAATGACCAGGGACTGGGGGTATGGGGGGAGATGGGCACAGTGGCACACATGCACAACGATGCGTAGCACACTGCACACCCACAATGACCCAGGATCATGTCCCTCATCCCCGTGGCACACTGCAGCACACACACATAGCAATCACAGCACATCCCATGACAATGTGGCACCAAGTGCAACACCGACACTGCAGAACAGGGGACACAACTGGGTCCGCTCATGTGCAGAAACAGGCCAATCACAATGGACAGAGCATGGAACTGTGAGATGCATATGCACGGGTACAACGGACCACGGGTACAACCGCACATCCGTCATGTAGTCTTAATGTCCACTCTTCCCCACAAATTTGCCAGCACCACCCAAACTGTCACAATGTACATTGTCACACAGTCTGCATGTAAACAAGAACAATGCACAAACATAAATGTCAACAAAATGTCAACATGCATCGCCCCTTCACATTGCAGAGGTACAAACAACACCTCCAGCAGGTCAGACCAGACAACCCATCAGTGATGCCGGAGATGACCACCACAGCTCCGACACCGATGCCTTACAATAGCTCATGGACTTCTCAGGCAACCCAACCCCAGGAGCAGGGCAGCCAAGCTACATAGAGAAGACCCCAGCCCCTGCACAGACCACACAGCAGGAAGCACCTGTGCACGGGTGGCTCCCAACACTTCACCGAGGCACACATCGCATTCCAATGCCAGTGTCAGAATGCCAAAAGGAGGTGGCCGAACAGGTGTGGGTGGGCTCAAAGCTCATGGAAGCCAAAGTAGATCCCATACATGGGTGTTCAAGTCCCATCAGGGACCACCTACACCCCACAAAGGAGACCCACACCGTGACGGATACACATGCATGCGCACATGTCCTGCAATGAACCATGCCCAGAGCCACGGAATCATCATTCACACCCCGACGCTGGTCCTCCGTACAACGGCCCAGTCCACTCCTCATACACATTGAGTGTCTTACGACAAAGCTACATGTCCAAGGTCTTACCCGCTGCCTGCACTGACATGTCTGCATCTGCTGTACACAGCACAATGTAATGTCATAGGGCCCAGGGCCCTCATGCGTACAACAAGACCACAGGGACACATGCTTATATTATGTTGAATTGGCTACGAGCATGTGCGCCCGGCCCCTTTATTGGCAGGGCCACATGTACAGTGACGCCTGTACTGGATGTGTGTGGAGTGAGTATAAGCCAGCCCGCAGTGCTTGGTGCTGGCAACAACTTGAACAGTGGACACCAGTGCAATGGAAACAGAAAACACCTGCATAACAGAGTCAACTGCTGAGCAACATGGAGGAAGGTGGAGCAAGGACAGCGGTCACCCAACTATCAAACAGAAGTGTCCGTGAGTTGCAGTGCACTGAGGTTGGGGCACTAGAGATGAGCGCGCTCATGTGAAGAAATTGCTAGGATTGTGTCCCTTCGGGTTAGTCCTGATACAGATGCAGTGGGGTGTGTTACACCTGCATCAACTTCCTCATCAACATCCCAGGTCTTCCACTCTGCCTGAGGTGACATTGCTGCGCAACCTCTCCATTGCACAAAACTCAATCAGTAACGGTCCATGGGTTGCGTTGCACTGAGTCAGTGGCACCTGGAGTGCTGAGCAGGGGATCAGGCAGATGATGGCATCCACGACAGGCCTGAGCAACTCCGTTAGTCTGCCAGCACCACTGTTTCGACTCTGGCAGATGGTGGATGGAGATGGCCCTTGTGATGGTGGCATTTGGTGCGACATCCGGTCCGTTCAGGACTCGATTTGATGTGTGAGCCCTGGTGGTCTGCAGTTGGAGCCTGAGGCAGCGCAGGGCCACATGGCCTGGATGACCCTAAGATCACCGTCACAGAGGTCATCCAATATTCATTCAGACAGGTTCCCTGACGTGAGCTGCACAGAGTTAGTGGCCCCGGATGTACAGTGGTCGGCACAGGCACACCGCCATGGGACGGGGACTTGCGGTGCACTGAGGTAGGGCCACGCGGACTGGGCGGGTCCTCATCGATATTAGAGATGAATGTGGCAGAGGGTTGCGGGGGACAGTGGAAGGTGTCCACCAGGGCATGATGCAGAGGTCTGAGGTTATCCGGAAGCAGCAAATGGAGGAGTGGAAAGCGACAGCCTCGTTGCCACGACTAATTCGGTGACAGCCCATGAGGATGAAAACTACCCCCTAGTCCATAGACTCAGACTGCACCAATGTACGACCAGAGAGTGTCCATGAATGTCGGGGAACAGACTTAGTTGCACCGGGTCTGGGAGGGGGTGCAGTCTGCGATGATGCTGGTACACTTATATGAACTCCGCCATCCCAAAAACAAGAATCTGTGACCTACTGGACCGCAGTGTAGGCCGGAGGCAGCGGTCAGCAGTGGCCCACAGCCACGTGTCGTTGGCTCGCGATGCACAGAGTTAGTGACACCAGGGCAGTTGTCGGTAGTGTTTGATCACCTCCGTAATGATGATCCTATTCCCTCCGGACTGCAACGCGTCATCCTCTTACGCCTCTCCTTGCGTGCAATGATAAGTGTTCTGCCTTTGTATAATCGATGTTTAGTTCCAATTCTGTGACCTATTCGTGCGCAGCGTAGGCCGAGGGCGGTAGTCCGCGTAGGCCCACAGACACGTGTGGTTGTAATGCTATGCACAGACTTGGTGGCACCACATCGAAGGGAGTATAGTGACATAAACTCTGCCTTAAAAAATGTTCACTGTCATGGTGTAATCAAGACTCAGTTCTAAATGTGTGATCTACTTGTCCGTGGTGTAGGCCGAAGGCAGTAGTCAGCAGACATGTGTCGTAAGAATGCCATGCACAGAGTTGGTGGCACCACATCGAAGGGAGTACACTGATATAAAATCTGCAATGAACATATGTACTCTGCCATCGTGTAATCAAGACTCTTTTCCAAATGTGTGACCTACTTGACCTTGGTGTAGGCCGGATGCAGCAGTAGAGTACGTCAATGAGAAGGGAGTAAAGCGTGCATGTGTCGTGGAGGCCGTGGAGGCCGTGATGGTCTGAGGCGGTTGCCAAGGTCGCGGGCATCGGGCTTGGAGCTTGCGCCGGCACGTGGTGGGCCCTCTTTGACACACGCTGGTGTTGGCAGGTGATCTGGGGCGGGCCTGACAGGCTTGGGGTCTAGCGGGCCGGGGTACGGCAGGCACACAGGCTCGAAGGCAACTCCACTCACGAGGACGGGGTCAGCCTCATAGCGGGGTGAGAGGCGCCGCCCTGGCAGAGATGTTGAGCATTCCGGAAGAGGATCACGCCCAGGGCTATTTGCTTTTTGTTCACACCCCTACGCTGGACTGGCGTACGCTGGGCCATGCCACTCCGCTCACGCTTAGGGGGGGAATGTAACAGGCAACATTTCCGCGAACTCCCCAACTGGCTGGGGTGACATGGTTGCGTCCACTGTCCACTACACTCCATACACCAGCGGTGTATGTCACCATGGATATGGATGTGTTCTGCATACTGCGCTCTGTCCAGCACATCGCCGCCACTCTTGGCATTGTGTACTTTCCCAATCATGGTTCTCCTGCCTCCTTCACACATGCCTGGCTCCCGCCTCTCCCCACATTCCGCTATTGTGTGGCTGAGGTGTCATGTCGTTGATGGCTCATGTACATGACTAGCCCAGGTTGGCATTGTAAGTTGTTCTGTCGTGTCTGGTGGGTGGGCATGTTGTTTTGCATGTTGTATGTGATTTTGTGACGTGTGCATTGCCAGAGTTGTGAGTTGCATGGTTGTGGAGTTGAGGTGTGTGAGTTATTCATTTGGAACTAGCCAAGGGGCTGTGCATTTCCCTTGGTGCCATCCTGGTAGCGCTGGTTGATGATGGACTGCCGGAGGATGAAGGAATCATGCACACTGGCTGGGTATTTGGCGACGATGTTGGTGGAGATTCCACGGTGTTCAGATGTTGCCTGCACATTGATGTGAGACGTGTGCTTTCTGTTGTGGTGATTGTGTGCTGTATCACCAGGGGGCACAAGTAGGACATGTGTGCTGTGGATTGCCCCCAACACGTACGTGCATCCAGTTATGGCGTATGGTCCTTTCTTGGTCTCTAGCGGATCCTGTGCATTGTGGTGGACGTATAGATAATGGGGTACTAGGCTGATGATGGCATCCAGGACAGATGTGAGGGACTTGGATGCGGCTGGCTGTGAGACAACTCCGACTCTGGCGGGTGTTGGTTGGGGGGGGGTACCAGAGTCCAACAGGTGCAGCACAGCCAGCAGCTTTGGGTGGGGTGGGATGTTGGTGTCCGCTGTGTTGGTGCCGTCGGCCTGTTGGTCAATGATGGTCAAGATGCGTAGGATGGTTGATCATTTTGAGCCTGTAGTGGGCAATGCCATCGTCTGGTGTTAAGTCTGTGAGGCTGGTGTGTTTCCTGTGGGTCCGCTGTCTTTGTCCGTGCTGCCTCAATGTTGGTCCGGGCAGGGGGGTTCAGGGGGACCTGGGGGTCCTGGGGGTGGGTGTTGTTGCCCTATTGAGGCTCCAGGCTGCATGTTCAGTTGCTCGGGGGCATCTGTTGTTCTTCATGTTTGGCTATGGGCTGTGCACCCTTGGCTGCTGCCGGTTGTGTCTGACTTTATACCAGGTCAGAGCAGGTGTTAATTTCCTGCTGCTAACGCGCATTATCGCATGTTTCGTGGTCTTTTCGCAGATGTGGCTGGTCGTTGAGAATGTTGAGGAGTGGTGTGTTTGCGACTTTTTGCACGGGAACGCCTACTCTGCATCTCATTAGCAATAGTCGCAGGGGTCATCTGTGGCAATGTTTTTTGCGGCTGCTATCGCGGATAAACTGGTGTTATGGGCTGTTAACACCAGCTTGTGAATGGGGTGATAAATTTATGGCAACTTTAGCTGCGATAAAGTGCCGTTAACTGGGCGATAGCTCCTTGAGAATATGCCCCTAAATTGCATGTGGTTGGTCCTTGTTTGTACTTTTTCTAATTAGCATTTCGTCCAAGTTCCAATAAGACAGATTTGGCTACTGGCAGTTCTAGTCTCAGTGGTTCACTGATGGTGGGTTTGATGATTATTAGAAATGGGGGTCTCGAGTTGGAAATGGTTTCCACCTTTGTCCAAATAGTGACCCTTCTTCGTAGTCAGGATAAGGGGGATACACTCCTAGAATAACCCCTGCTCACCCCCTTGGTAGCTTGGCATGAGCAGTCAGGCTTATCTCAGAGGCAGTGTGTAAAGCATTTGAACATAACCAACAGTAACACAGTGAAAACACTACAAAAGGACACCACACCCGTTTCGAAAAATATCCAAACCTTTATATATTCAAAACAAGACCAAAACAATAAGAATCCACCATACAAATATGCACTTTGCAAGAATAACCTTAAAAATGCAGTTCCTTTAAGTCGGTAGCTCCGTCCGGTTCTACCACGGTGCTGAAAACAACAGAATCCAACAGTTTCATCCAACTGCATCAGTCGTAACGATTCTGCATAATATTTTTTCCATGAATGTCGGTCATGGTGCACGTTTGCCACATTTGGAGTTATTGGTTTTAATAGGAGAAATAAGTTTAGGGGTGAATAGCCACATAATAAATTGTTAACGGACACATAAAACACCGGGTCTTATTCTGATTCTTTTCCTTGACAAGTGGTTATAAATATCAGGAATCAACCTCTCTCTTTAAAACTCTTGTATTAGTCAATTGAATTTGTTTGATTTAATGTTCACAGTATACATGGTCATTTTTGACTGCTATGGTGGCGGCATGTAATGTACCATTATCAACAGTATGTGGCACACCAATGGATGGTTTCGCATACTATGAGCTTTTAATTTCTTATGTACACAAAGTCACTGTTATAATTTTTGGGTGGAATGTCGTAGAACGTATGTAACTATGTACCACTCTGTCCTGAGATAGTGACTGTAGTCTATTCTTTACTTAGCCTTGAAAAAGTCGCATGTTAATTGAACGTGAAGCGACGAAACACGTGTTGGCTTTGGGCTTACAAACAGTCACAAGAATATCAACCTAAGGAACCTACATATGAATTAAAGAGTGAAGACTTCAAGATATACAATTTGTACTACTGACTTATATGTTGTCTCATGTTTATTTCGTATCTTTTGAACTACTGTGTTAATTAACATTGAAAATCAATGTGTGCTAGGGACTTATGTTGCCAAGTGAGTTCTAAAGTTCTGGGGTCTGGGCCCGAATATTTATACTGCATTTCTCATTGTTTTCTGGGGCAGAGTGTGTCTGTGCTTAGTCCAAACCAGTTTGGTTCTCTCTAGCCCAGCTTCCCAGCAGGAGGTGAAGACATCATTGTCCAAGGCAGACCAGGCCCATTCAGATGCAAGGAAATCTCCTCCCACTACTCTAAATGCAGCCCAGGTCTATTCAGCCCAGCCCTGACTCATCCAGGAAAGGCAGGACACCCCTCAACCCCCCCAGTGGCTGTGGAAGAGAATGCGCATTCCCAGCCCCTGTCACTCAAAAGCCAGACAGTCAATCCACAACCCAGCACAGACACACAGGTTGGCTAAGCAAGAAAATAACTACTTTTCAATAGGAGCACTTGCACTTTAACACTGAACAGCAGTGAGAAAGTGGGCAGAGATACTAAACCAGCAAAAACAGAGTCAAAAACCAGGAGGTCAGAAGGCAAAAAGACGAGAAAAATCCCAAAAGATGCCAGGTCTAACAATGATAAACATGTGCAGCCACTCCAGGCCTGCTGTGCTTCCCTTGTCTGCTTGAAAACCTATATAGAAGCCTGAAGGGAGTCATGGTCCATTTATCATCACCGAGATAAACATGGAGCTTGAAGAGCCAGCAATTCAGGGCCAGCTGTAATCTCAGGATAGGTGGCAGGCCAAGAATGCAAGACGATGGGTCTGCAGTGTACATATGTATAACAAGAGGATGATGCAAGCCTACCCCATCCACACAGAGAGGGAAGTGTCCGAGCAGGGACATCACCCCCATAGAATCTACACATAATGCAATAAGAAGCATATTATTTTTGACCTATACCACAGGGGATGGGCGGTTGATGGGGTTAAAATTTAAATCTGCTAATATGTGTAATTACAGTTGCCACAAGTTTAAAAACTTTTTGATGGCATGCTCATCCAGTAAGCTTGGCAACTCCATGTATATGCTGCAAGCTACTGCTGAAAGGCAGTGTAAAACACATATTTGCATGTATGATCCCATAACGCAAAACAAAGAAAACCTTTCTCGCCATAGAGCTCCCCAATGTTCTTTACCCGCCTGTTCGGTGACCTTTTCCTAGGCTGAACCATTTCCACCAAATGACAACTCTTGGAGAAAACATGACTGCATGTCTTCCAGTAGCTATATAATCCAGACAACTGTGATGGTCTGCACCGCTTGTGGGAGTCTTTTGCTCTAAGTTGTGTTCATCTCCATAATAAATACATACTTTCTGTAAAATATAAGTTCATGTGGTGCAACTGTAATGCAAAATAATATCATTTGAAATCTGTTGCTCCTATATCCAACCACTTTCATAAGGAAACATGCCAGCTTACATTACTCCAGTTGTAAATTGCCTAACATGTTTCTGATTTGCCAAAGAAGTGTCTCTGAGACAGCTGATTTTCATCACGTGTGATGAAGCTGCACTCAACTCAAATTGGAGAGAGATTTAAAAAAGCAGAAGGAAAGAGTAATGCTGAGAAATTTTGTTCAGGTAAAACTGGGGTAAACATTTTTATTTTCTTCCAGGAAAACGTTCTGCAGAAGACAATGCAAACTCAAAGGAAATACTCGGTGAGTTGATTTCAAAATATTTTAATTTCAGTTTTGAAGCACTAAAATGAATACTTTGATGACTAGCAGATTATTAGAGACTGATGTCCTCTCTTGACTTAAAAAGTTACATTGTACAAACGTCTTGCACAGTTCCATGCACTTTCGTATTTTAAAATTTGAAAAAAATTGTCAATTGTGTATACAAGAAGGGATTTCTCTTTTGTAATGAAATGTGCTATGTATCTAAAACACAGTCGATTACTCTATCAATAGCAATAACTGTCATTAAAATATTAATAGATTTTGATGTACTTTTTATCAGGACTTTAGCTACTTTGCAGCATGCATTTCGTTCTCAAGAAAGTATTTTTTGTACAAAGAACACAAAAAACGGATTTTTACCTTCTAGGCAAGTAACTCTTTCCACCTATTAATGGAAGTGGACAAGCCAACAAATTCTGAGGTAGAGTGGATTAATGGTGTCACTTGATCCCAAGATGGAAAGCACGAGCCAATAGTTACTTTGTAGGTTAAATAAATTTTTTAAAATACAAAATGTCAGATGTGGAGACATTAATCAAGAATGCAGGAAATTGTCCTTATGTTAAGTAAGAAGATGTGTCTTCTAAACTGACTTAAAACTTTATGCACCATATTTTGGTATCTTTTTTCTACCATTCAGCTCATTCGAAAACTTGTCTCATCCTACACAAAAACATTATCTGTGCATTCCAGTACTAAATGTAATATTTTCTGTATGTTCTTTTAACAGTAATTTTTGAGGTTTTGAGATATCCAGAAGAAATAAAAACTGACAACTAGTTTATATGAACATTGCATAGCTATTAAACGCAGGACTTTGATAAGACTCATAACCAATACAAAGGCTGCAAACAGGTAATTTCTCAGTTCTAAAGTCATTGATTGGCCCAGCTTTTCGTTCAGAAATTACTTGGGGTTATAAGCAAACTCAGTCATATAATTGGTCATGGACTGGGAAAGTCAGTTAAGGATTGAATAGCATTGAATGAAAATGGCCAGCAGAGGAAATATGTTCAAGGTAAGACCAGTGGTTAATTTGTAAAAAAAATAAGTGCCGGGGCTCTCATCAGGAGGCAGCTTGCACCCTCCCATTTCTCCTGTTATCGCTGCATAAAAGAGAATCACCTGCTAACCCTGAAAGTGGGAGAGGATGTGGTGTAATGGCCAGAGCCGCCGACTTCAGAGCTGGGGAACCAGGTTTAAGTCTTGGCATTGGCACCATATCCTGTGTTTCTAGGCAAAACACTTAATCTCCCTGTAAATGAATGTGTCCTTAACTGGTGCTCCTGAAAAGTGTTGGTGATTAAGTACCGGTGCTGAGCACTGGAACCCACCGGTTCAAATTCAGCACTGGGTAATACCCAAGGAAATATCAAGTGCACGCTTTTATCAGACCATTAATGGCAGATCCTGGCAATGTATTTCACCACAAGAGAGAAATTATATCTGGGAAGCAGTCTTAAATCAGTGCATACAGGCCATCAAACTTGCAGGTCTGAGCTCTTGATAGAGCTTTGTAGAAGGTCAAAGTACTCTGACAAGGCTGTTGTGTTAGCCCTAATTTATTGGGGTCACACCGGTAGTTCTCTCAAGCCCCAAAAAGTGAATACAATTTTTTGGAAGAAAAGGAGAATTGGCAGTTGTCTCTCATTTCTCTACATCTTAGTGGTGAATATTAGGAGTCAGACAAACCCGTCAATAAATGTATCAACAGCGACTGGTATACATAAAGTCCTATCGCATATCCCCAAAGTCAATTCACGCACACACAATAATTGTTTTTTTACTAAATGCTTAATATGCATTATTTTGAAATAAATCTTATAAATAGGAATGATTGTAAATATAAACAACTCAGCAATCATTATGCAAATTGTGACAAAAGCTAAATATGCCCAAATCATATTTCATCATACATCCCTATACTACTAATGTTACGTAGGTTGTAACAAGCTGTCTCTCTGTGTACTTTAATGTTCCTTCAGGTCTGAAGTCAGAACCTCCAGCCACTGGCCCATGTGTCTACACCTGTCCCTGTACCTCATACACCTTTTATAGACATGGTGCTCAATGGAGTGAGGAAGGGTCAACTAATGTTTGCTCTTGTATCAATGTACATGATATTTGAACAATGCTTCTTGTACAAATGTACTGCTACTTTCCTTCCTTATTCCTACAAGATGGAAAACACTGGGTCATCTCCCTTGAACACTGGGTCGTCTCCCTTATAGATATCTTTGAGCTGTTATGTTTACAAACAATGCAAGCACAAGAGAATAGAATTATTCCTTCTCAGTCATGTTAGCAGGACATGGCAATTCAAGCCTATATAGTGACAACAAGTTAGCCTGTTTTCTGAGCTTGCATTTCATCTGAATACAATAGCAATTTTGGTCCATGCTGTATGCAGTCAGGACTGAAGTGCATGCAACAGTTCAAAACAGACATAAACACTCTACCACAAATATCACTTGTTTAAGGCAAAAAGCTTTATGATATAAACAAAAGTATGGAAAGTTTACACCGCCGGTAGATTTTGACCTTCTAAGATGAGATAAAGAAATTCTAGATTTCTTATTGTTCCACAAAAATTTAAAAAGAAGGGAGTCTGTTAGACCCGGGATCCCTGGTTGGCTGAGGTAGGTACCTTAGGCCAAGTAGGGATCCGCGTTCCAACGTCAGAGAAAGGAAGCTCACGTTTTTAGATAGCCCCGCTCACCCCCGCGGTAGCTTGGCACGAGCAGCCAGGCTTATCTTCAAGACAAATGTGTAAAGTATTCGCAACCACGCTCACAATAATCCAATGATGACACCACAAATAGACTCCACACGAGTTTTGTAAAACGAGTATAAACTTTATGTAAAAAAATATACGATGAGACCACACGATATAAAACCAACATATGAGGTTGTGTAATATTTCTCCTGGCCGGTTGTTAGGCCAGCCGGCCCTTGTAAGTTCTGGCGATATCAATGAGCACTTCTAAACATTCTCCTGTACTCCTAAAATCATATTATACAGTCGTAATGCTAGAATCATATACTTTTGCAATGTAATAATACTGTCATGCGTAACGTAACAATCAGGCACTTTGCAAGATCAAATAATGCAATGCGTGATACCACCACCAGATATGTCGTTGTGCAAAAATAAGGCAATGCATATACACTAATCAGGTAATTTGTTATGCAGGAGAAATGCTATGCGCAATATGCTAATCAGGTAGATCGTTGTTCAGAAACAATGCAATGCGTCAAATGACAATCAGGTAGTTTGTTACGCAGATAAAAATACCATGCGTTATACACTAATCAGGTACTTCGGTATGCAGGAATAATGCAATGCGTAATACTCTAATCAGCTACTCCGTTATACAGAAATGATGCAATGTGTAATACGACAGTCAGGTACTCCGTTTAGAAATGGAATAATGTGTAATACACTCAGGCCCCAATCACTGGGCCTTATGCGATCTCTCCACCTCCCACAGTTGCCCCTCACAGTAATCCCAAGGTGCAGCTTTGCACTCTGGCCCCTGTACCACCACTCCTTTGGCGTTAAGGGCCGCGACTTGAGCCAAAGTTGAGGCTCGTGCTGCCAACACGAGAGTGAGGCCGAGTGCGTCTCCCTCTGAGCCGCACCCCGCCCCAGGAGCCAACATACGTTACCTGGGGGGCGTGAACCCACTCTCCTCTGCAATGCAGCTTTGTGAAATGGCAACGGCGGCTCGGGCCGGCAAATCAGCTACTCCGGGACTGCCGGTCCGGGCCGCTTCACTTCCTAAGATCCCAGGCTGCCACAAAGCACACGCACACAGCTTCGTGGAGAAGTGTGGCTCAATGATTAGAGCGGCAGACCCTGATGCAGGGTTTAATTCCCCGCCTCGGCGGGTCTTGGGCTCAAAAATTCCACGGACCTGATAATTCTCGCCTCGGTGCCTATTCCAATCATGGAGTCCCACTCTGCAACTCTGGGCAATAGCTTGCTTAATCTCCACAACGGCCCCCACAACGCTAAGTATGCCTGGCCTCCACCTTGGGGGTGCCCAGGAGTGGACGCCTCACAGGCAAAGCCAGGATGGGTTCCACAGCGGTATTCGTACAAGCGCCTTGAGACCCTTGCGGGTGAGTAGTGCGCTACACAAGTATCAAATTTACATTTACTTTTTTTTTTTTACAGCTTCGCTGAATCTTCCTTCACTCCAGGTGCACGATCACTGGGCACTCCACACACGAGTCTCCGGCTGCACGAAGATACTCCCGTGCACACGATAACACGACAAATCCTCACGTAGGTCTCACGGTGCCCCACGCACCCGCACACAAAGGCATTGAGACTCACTTGGATCCCGGTGCACACGATCACAAGGTCAATCCTCACGAAAGTCTTGCGGTGCAAAACGCACCCGTACACAACAGCGTTGAGACTCACTTGGCTTCCGGTGCACACAATGACAAGGGAAATCCTCACGAAGGTATCACAGTGCACAACTGTGATCGCACACAACGGCGTTGAGACTCAATTGGATTCCGGTGCACACTACCACTGGACAATCCTCACAAAGGGGTTCAGGCTGCACAAAGCACACGCACACCTTGTCGCTGATCCTTGCTTGCACTCCAGGTACCCCCAATCACAGACCGATCCTCCTGAAGATCTCAGGCTACACAAAGCACGCACACACAGCGCCACTGAGAGTCATTTGGATGCCAGGCACCTACGATCACAGGTAGTACTTACGAGGGTCTCAGACTGCTCACACAGTGCTGCTGAGACTTTCAGGACACAGCACACTGCAAAGTCATTCAAGCAGGGGGACACAGCAAAATCCCTTTAGCCTTTCTTTGGTTGAATCAGCAAACTGCAGGTCAGCCCCAGATCACACAGCAAGAGCAGTCCTATTCATCAATCTCTTCAGTTGTTTCTTCCTTGGCAAAGGTCCTCTTGACCACGAAGTAGCTCCAGTCTTGTTCACACTTGATCAAGCCATTCTCCTAAGTTCAGGGGCTTCAGTTCTCTTAGTTATACCCCTCAATGGCTTTGAAGTCTTTTGCTTCAGGGGACACTGACCCCTGCTCAAACCAGTTCTGGGTGCCTTCCTGCCAGTGACACTTCTCTTCCTTTGATTAGTGGGGGTCTGGATTCTCAATCACTCCGCAGGAGATGGGACAATAGTTTTATAGCAGCAGCCCAGGCCTTTTCACCTCTATAGGCTTCTCCTCCCTCTACACTTCAGATGCAGGTCAGCCTGTTGCTGTCTCACCTCCTCCCCTGGGTGAAGACATTCCCCAGATCCTATTGCTTTCAAATCCAGACAGTCAATCCACAGCCAGGCAGAGACACACAGAAATGTCAGAGCACAAAAACGCAGCCACTTTTAAAAGATTGGCTTCTGAACACACAATGCAAAAACCACCTACATAAAAAGATGTGTTATTACATTGTGAGTTAAGGCATACTAAACTTCACCTTTCCATCTTAAGCCTTTGGGAGGACAGGCTGGAAAACTTATTACACAGCCCTCCCATTCTGTCTTATGGGCAAGATGGCCTTTCAACAGTGAAAAACAAAAAGGAGATTATTTCACTGTCCGGACATGACACACACCTTAGTACATGTCCTGCCTTTCACATGCACTACACCCTGTCCAATGGGGACCCCAGACCTACCATAGGGGTGTCTTAGGTGCACAGAAAGGGAAGGGTAATGTCTGGGAAGTGAGTGCACTTGACAGAACATGGCAGTTTCTCAAACTGCGTGCAGGCCCTGCAATGGCAGGCCTGAGTGCCCTTTTTAAGGCTACTTGTGTGGGTGGCACAAATAGTGCTGCTGGCCCACTAGTAGCATTTGCATTACCAGCCCTGGCACACATAGTGCGCTTTACTGGGGACTTTAATAGTAAGGCAAACATACCAATCATGGACAACCATTACTTTATACAGGGAACACTTACACTTTGACACTGGTTAACAGTGGCAAAGTGTCCAAAGCATCTAAGTTTGCAACACCATGTCAGAAAAAGGGTCTAGGGGGAAAGCAAAAGGTTTAGGGACTTTAGCCAAAAAGGGCCAAGTCCTACAGAGTCTATTTTTTTTAAATAAATAAAAGGGATATGAACCGGGATCATTGAAAAGAAATATAGTAAAATTTGAGTAATCATCTTATCGATAGAATCGAGGCGACCCCATCAGGAGAGGATTCCAGGAGGAAAGAAGATTGGAAATGCGATCAAGAGCTTACTTCATATTGATTTTGACTGAATCTAAAATGGAGTTAGTGAATCATATACCAAGGTATTCAATTCTACAGCTATTCCAGCGAAAACCATTTGAGTCAAAATGTTCCTTAAGACAAAATTTGGAAATAAGAAGTATCTTCGCTTTGTCAGAATTAATTTTATAAGCAGACACCGCTGAAAAATCCGAGAATTCTTGTAGTAACGTGGGAATAGAGGTTTCTGGGTTTGAAATAAAAAGTAGGATATCGTCTGCATAGGTAGAAAGCTTCAAGTGATGATGTCCATAAAGAAAACCAGAAATTGAGGTATTGTAATGAATATGTGATAGAAAGGGTTCAAGAGATAAGAAAAATAAAAGATAGGGGGCAATCCTGTCGGACACCATTATGAAGTCAAAAACGTTGTGAGACAAGGCCATTAACTATGGTGGATGTAGTAGGTGTCGAATAAAGTAATGAGACAAGAGAAATAAATTTAGGGCCGAAACCATGCCATCAGAGTGCCTTAAATAGAAAAGACCAGTCCACCCTGTCAAAGGCTTTTTCTGCATCAATAGCGATCGCATCTAAAGAATAGGATACAGAAGATGCCTTATTTATAACATTAAAAAAATAATCTGGAATTATCAGTAGTTAATCTACCTTTGACAAAACCACACTGTTCCGAACCAATAAAATGTGGTAGGAGAGATTCTAGACGTAATGCCAATAATTTAGCGAAAATGTTGTAGTCTACATTTATCAAGGATATAGGGCGATAATTCTCACAAAATTTAGGATCTTTTACTTCTTTATGGATAAGACATATAGAGGCCTCTAAGAAGGTGCCACCTGCCGTACCAGTAGTGCAGAAATATTGAAACAGTTTTTGGGGGCCACAATTTTGAAAAATGCAGGTAAAATTCGACCGAAAAACCATCAGGGCCAGGAAATGTATTTTTCTTTAGGGAGTTCAAAGAAGTAGAGATTCCCTGGATCGAAAGGTCCGTATCTAGGGAAGCAAAATCAAGATCTGTAGCGGAAGGGGGAGGAATATTGCTAAGATAAGTGTCAATAAGAGAATCCAATGTGGGTGTTTCTGGAGTATATAAATCTTTATAGAACATTGTAATTTCATTTAGAATATCCTGATCTTTAAAAAGCTGTTTACCATCTGTTAATTGAATTGAGCACTCTCTCCCTTTTAGATTTGAGATAGTTAGCTAGGAGTGATCCAACTCTGTTTCAGCTGCCATAATAACAGGCGCTGCTTCGAAGGAGAGTAGAGGAGGCATTATCAGTAGATATTTTGTTAAAGTCCATCTTAGCACGGGTAAGCTTCTGTAAGGGAGTATCTGGTGATAAAGTATAAAATTGGTGTTCTAAATGTTTGATATTTGTTAGTAGGGCTTTATGTTGATTAAGTGTTTGTTTCTTTTTCCTGGAAACAAAATCAATGATAAAGCGCTGAGCAGTGGCCTTAAAACTATCCCATACCAGAGCAGGAAAACAAAAGGGTTTTCGTTGTGGGAAAAGAATTCTTCGGCAAAGTAAGTAAAGGAGAAGGACAAAACTGGATCTTGTAAAAGGAAGTTATTAAATCTCCACCTAGAAGACTTGGATTGCGATTGGAGCAAATCAAAATCAACAATCACCGGAGCATGAGCCAGGATCAAAATGGACTCTACCGAGGATAAAATGAGATTTTGAGCTAGGGAATTGGAGAGAAAAATATAATCTAATTGGGTTAGGGAACCGTGTACAGGGGAGAAAAAAGAAAATTCTGTCTAATCTGGGTTACAGAGTCTCCAGGCATCTATGAGATGTGTGTGCTTAATTGTATTGTGGAATTGTTTGTGAGTTTTATGGGGAATAAAACGTACCTGGGATTTGTGGTCAAAAAAGGGGTCCATAACTTGGTTACAATCGCCTCCTAGTATAATCTGGTTGGGTTTTTCCATATATATTAAATACAGTTAAATACATTTTATTAATAAGTAGCTTGGCCAAAATCCATCTGCCATCAGTATCTATGTCTTGTGTAACAACAGAGCATTTCAATTTTTTAAGGCATAAAATAATGACACCATTCTTTTTTGTATTCGTGGGGGAGACAAACACTAGACCAACCCAATTACGTTAAAGCTTAAGAGTCTCAGCCTCTGTCAAGTGGGTCTCTCGTAATAAAGCTAAATCAGGATTGTACGAAGCTAAAGGGAAAATAATTCTCTGCCGTTTTATAAGATTAATAAAACCCTTTACATTCCATCTAACAACTCTGAATGAAAGCAAATAACATTATATATGCATTGATAAGGTTAACAATAATAGAGGAGTATAAGAAAATTAATAGACAAAGTAGGGATGAAGAAAGAAAATAGAATAAGAGCCATAGCAAACAGATTAGAGAATGAAGGGAAATAGAATAGAAAAGAATATGTTATTATATAATACAAGAAAGAAAATTAATACTGCAGAGCAAAAACAAGAAGGAGAGGAGGAAGGGAAAGTATTAAAGGAAACAGAAAACAGAAAAGGGAAAGATGAAAGAGGGAAAGAGAAAAGCCAAAAGCCAAAAGAGGAGACAGTTCATATCTATAAAGGATGACTGAAAAAACATACCTGTAAAAGACAAGAATGAAATAACACTGGGGTGGTGACAACACACGAGACGATGACACGCTCATGGTGGTGGAGTCTGAGCCACAACATTGAGGAAAACGGACCAAACATACGAAGTAAATTGAATGAACCTGCAAGGAGACAAAAGAGAACAACATAAGACATATCAAATACAATGAAACCTTCGAAGAATTATCATCTGAGCGATGCAAAAAAAGAATTACAAACTGAGATATATTGAGGAATCACAAAATAGAACTACAATTCAATATAATAGGAGAACCCAATAGTTACGAGCAAATACAAATCGATCAACTATTACTAGGACCAGCAGTAGCCATATTACTCAAAGTATGGGAATGTATAAACTTCTTAAGTTCTGCTGGATCTTCAAATGTCACAGTATTATTTTGGAAAGTCACCTTGAAAATGCATGGATGAAAGAGGCCATATCTGGCTCCAAGAGAACGAAAAGGAGCCCAAAGATTAATAAACTTCTTTCCTCTAGCTGTGATGGCATTGGAGACATCCTGAGAGAGGAACACCCTTTGACCCAGCCAAGACACTTGACGCTTAGCCCTAGCTGCAGAAGTAACCGACAACAAGTCAGTAAATTTCAAAAAGAGAATGATGACACCTCTAGGCTTGACCAGAGATGTAGACAACGATGGGCAAGGACCAAGTCTGTGGACTCTCTGAATATTGAGCGAGGTTGAGGAGGGCATGTCCAGCAACTTTGGCAGGAAGGAGGAGAAAAAGGTGACAGGGTCATCTCCTTCCAAAGCTTCAGGCAGACCATAAATGCGTAGATTGATCCTCCTATTCCGGTTCTCCAAATTTTCAGTGTGTTGTTGTAGCCTGCACACCTCCTTTTCTAAAGAGTTAATCCTGTGAGTCTTGTGGTCACCCTGGACATCCAAAAGTTGCTGCACCATCACAGATACTCTACTTTCCAATGAAGATGACTTATTGTCTAGAAGCTGCATTTTGCTATTCGTTTCCTCTACAAAAGGACGCGAAGCCTAATCTCCTCCAGCAGCAGCTCCAAGGAAATAGTCAGCGACGGCTTGTCAGGAGAGGGAGGATCATGCTTCAACCATTTTGATGCAGAAGAGGGTGGTGAGGTCTTATTTGCGACAGACTGTGACGAGGAAGTATGAGCAGGGGCTACATTAGCCATCTCTTCAACAAAACGTGACTGCTGACGAGTGAGATACAGACCTCATCGAAGACTGCCCTTTAGGGGTAAATACAAACTGTGGTTTCCTTAATCTACCCATAAAAGGGAACCATACAACTAAATTGTAATGGCACAAGTACATTTCTGACATCACTAGCACCAAGAAAGTGCTACCACTGAGTACTGTATAGCTTCCGTGACCTTCAATCTCCCACAGAGAAGCGCTAGTAGATAGCACTAAGCTGAAGCACAATAAAAACCACTGCCAGGACTGTCAGTATACTGCAACCACCAGGGTATGAGCAAAATAATGTTGAGCTTTCACATCCAAAAAGGAAATTCCCTGCTTATGAAAGGTTGCCTCTTAACAAAAAAAAAAAAAACCAGTTATTTATAAGGTGTTCTTCTAATTCCCTGGACTGATGAGTGATCTCCTCAGAACATCATAAATCCTTAGAAAGAGCCATAAGAGATACACATTTCCAGCTTGAATCGCAAGGAACCAGTTTCAAATTTAGCTGAAGAATGAAGCAGAGAAAAAAGCTGCAACGGCCCTCATAATCCTGCAGGAATCATATAAAAATGCCAAAATTAATCCTCCCAGCGTGCTGCATGACAGGCTCTTGTTTGGAAAAGACGCTGGGATGGACAAAATGGCGGCCGTTCTGTGAGGCAGCTGTGACGGCCAGAAAATGAAAAGCAAGCAGCTCCGCATTATGCCTCCAGGTTTCGCTGCAGGATCAACTGTTTTCCCAGAACTGGAAGGCGCCAACCAGCGCCAAAAGACCGCCCCCCTCTTCTTTGTGCTTTTAAATCCTAGATCAGTGAAGGAGTGATTGTATCTGCTAAGTATGTCAGTCTTATAAGTTAAAGTGATGGGGAAATGAATCATCATTTAGACAGAAATATTCCCCTGGGGCCAGATGCATCAAGGCAAAAACCGGTCGCAAACGGGCAGATTCTCAGAATCTGCTCCTTTGCGACCGGTATTTTTACATTTGGGATGCATCATCCCAAATGCAAAAATCACAAACTGCGATTGCATTTAAGGAATCGCAATTTGCGATTCCTTAAATGCAATGCAAGATGCCATTTAAAATAACGATTTCGCTATTAGTGTCTGCTATTTACTGAAAAAAAATAATTCCAGGTGGTAAATAGCGAAAATTTTGAAAAATGCACTAAAGTTCATTTTTCAAGGTTGCATGTTACACACACACACACATGCCCTTGGGACGTGTGTGCTCAACATGGGTGCACATTACAATTTCAGGGGTGCAACAGGGTGTCCTTTTGCATTACCTAATGGGTACTCGCAAATTGCGCATGCAATTCCCATTCATTCCTATGGGCCTACAGGCCCATAGGAATGAATGGGAAGCCATTCCTTAATTGCGACTATCAATTTGCGAGTTTCAATTAAGGAATGTTTAGGAATCGCTATTTTTATAGTGATTCCTACATGCATAGGCTTTTGCGATTCCTTAAATTGCGATTCCTTAGTAATCGCAATTAAGGAATCACAAAAGCCTTCCTTGATGCATGTGCCACATGGTTATTAATATTTGGCTTGCAGTAACATTTAAAGCAAAACATTAAAATGCCTCCAAGTAACCAGATTAAAAATTAAGTGTAGTATATATGTTAAGTTAATGGGTGCAATAGTATGGGTTACAGATAAGACTGGTAGAGAAAGAAACAAAGAATAGAATTATTACAACATCCCCCGGTCTATTATTAGAGTCAACTCAACAACCTGCCCTGGATAAGGAAACAAGCCAAAACTGAGGGGAATTCCAGATATTCAGATGTGCATATGTCAAGGGTTACTAGTGAGGGTATGTTGCAGGGATTCTGCTCATTCACAGAACTATGCGCAGGAAACCAGGACCTCAGTGAATTGTGGTGTACCAAAAACTCACCTCAGTACCCAGAACCCCTATCCGACTAGCATCAGTGTCCCATTCGTTCTCTGTATCATCTCAAAGCTACCAATGATTAGACAACCCAGAACAAGCGACTTAGAGTACTCTCAGGAATGGTGGGAATCAGAAACACCTGTTTGTTATTATTCTCATATCAGTCCACCACAAGAGTAATCAAAGACAGAGTAAAGTTTATTTTATAAACTACGTGCCCTAAGATGCAGTACTTTGGCTAACATAAGCAGACAAATGATTAAAAATAAAACCATCAGCATTGTTACAATACCATAGAAACTAATAGAAGGTCTCTAGGTTTGAATGGGGAACCCCATACCGTAAAGATCAGCTTAGGTGAATCACATCACAGGATCAGCTCTGCTCTGTGTCTGGAAAAGGTCTTCTCCAAAGTGAGTGTCATTCATGCAAACTGCAATATTAAAAGCACTCGAGTTTCAGATATTTGCAGCTGTATGCGTGTTATGGCTAGAGCGTGGGCCGATCAACATGAATTCAAAAATATACATTGTTATTTGGCCCTGACGGCTTCTGCACACAGTGTTCAGACCAAGGTCACGGTGCACGTCTAGGGATGTGAACAACAGACCGTTGTCATGCGAAAGAAAAGCAAGCAAGCATATTTCGTATAATAACAGCTACCTGCAGTGTCATGTGCAAAAGCAGCAAAAGTGGCAAGATGGCGTTTTAAGTCTAAGACGCTTATGCTAACATAGCAATGTATGTACCTGGAACTCCGTCTCCACTACACCCTCCCTTGATCGGACCACGAACAAATAGGGATACAAATCAGGAACGCAGAGTTCAAGTTCGATAGAGACAGAATCAAGTGCATGAATTGTTCATCCATATAATTGGTAGTGAAAGTTCGAAAAACCAGGTGGAAAAACGAGAATGAGAAAAAAAAGAGAAGAGAAGAAAAAAAAAATGGAAGATGGACAAATTTTAAGTTAATCCATCAACGTGTAAGCACAGTAAGTAGCGACAGCCTCCAAGAGGAAGTCATTATTATGGTCTGTAAAAGATTCCGCCATCCAGTCTAACAAAGTAAATGAACATACATGTTCTTCGACCACTGGAGCCTCTATCACAATCACAGGACAACTTGTGTGTTCTTCCAGATAACTCCTCACCAAGAAGTCATACGCTGCCGTATAGATATCCCAATTCCCTAGGACTCCATTTGCTGCTCCACAGGCCATAATCCCGATACCAAAACAGTCCAACTCATGAGCCACTAAGGGACACATCAGTCGATCATAATCCGGGGCAGGAGACACCGAGTTCGACAGGCACAGATCCAGAGCCCATTTGAATGGACAATCTAGACAATGAAAAACAGGTTGCACGCATGTAAAGTAGGAAAACCGGAATGACAATCCATAGGCTATGCTTAAAGTGGCCAGTGGCAATGTTCCATAATATTCAAGCATCCGGTTACGAAGTTGGAGTAGCCAGGTTAGGCTGTCGTGTGACACATATTGTGCAGCCATTGCGCAGCAGGCAGGCCAACAGGAGCACACCAGCAGCATACTACGCGTTGTGAGACAGTTACAGTGTACAGGATTCCTATTAGCATCCCGCAGCATGCCTCATTATTCAAAAGCAAATAACTACCGTTAGCTAATAATGTAAAAGTGAGCATAATTGTTGGCACCGGAATCCCCTTTAGAACGCAAGCTAAATTTGGTGCCTGAACGTTGCACGCGCCATGCAATTGGATGTGCCTACAAACTACTGAGTGATCAGGTGTGGAAGTGCATTCCTCTCCATTCAAATAAACTTCTTTACCCTCTCTCATGCATCTATATGTAAATGGGAGAGACCAAACTTCATGCAGGAAAGCAGTACCCAATGGTTCATATCTGCCTAGGGTATAATGTTTCATACATGAACTGAACTTAAACAAAGGAAATGGCAAGGTGATTAACCAGTGGATAAGCCACACAGCTGAGTTCGATTCGGCCACAGAGAAAAGTAAAGGTTCCAACTTTTCGATATGCAGTAATGAGTATGTTGCATCTTTCATGGACATGAACTGTTGTTTTGCTGTCAGATTAAATGGCAGAAATAAAGATGATGTATTCATGCAGTCCCAGGGAACTTTCCCAGCCTTCAATGTTTGCAAAGTCCATGCAAACTGCATTATAGAACGTAACTGATTTTGACCATGGTATAAAACAGACATATCATCCTGTACAATAGCCACAACAGATGAAACAATATTATCTAATGTGTAAATTCTGGAACAAAGGGTGTTAATGCTTTTATCGATGACAGCTAGCACTTTTTCCAAATTTGCTTGATCAATTGCTCGTAATCTGGAAGCAGCTTCAATTTGAGATAATTTCCAAACTTCGTTATAAACAGCATACACCCATCTTTTGGATCTGCCACTAACAGGACCCTTAACAAAATCATTCAAATCTACCTTGTCATGTAATTTTGATAAATGAATCTTCACAGATGCCAAGGTGGAATGTTGCAGCCAGTTCTGACATAACTTCCCCACAGAATATGTAGTAACCGAATAGGAAGACGCAAAGCGGGGGTCCACTCTAACCTGTGTATATTCAGGGTATAGACCCAGAAAACGATGTTGACAGGAATCTGAGCTCTTTTGCCATATCAACCATCCTTCAGGATCCAATTCGGAAATGTTGAAGGACGTATTAGCAATATATGACTGCAACGCATCAAGGGACAGATCTGTGTGATTATTCCATTTTGGATAAGTACCCAAATCAGGGATAGAGGGTGAATTCATCTTTGTAGTAGCCAATCCAAAACAGGTGGTTTAAAAAATAGTAGAATTCAAAAAGAAAATGTGGTTTGGGATAAGGCAAGCACGATGCAGAGCCTCTGTACCTTGTACCTGCCATGTTTTAGAACCCCATAGTGATTTGAGATCAATGGTATCTTTTCACAGCTTATAACCCCCTATAGCCAATTCATCCATAAAGGATTTGAAATATAACAATTTAGTGTGGGTCAGTCTAACTTTGGAATCTGACTCAACCGCCACTTTAAAATAAAAGGCTTCAGGTTCAGAAACGCTGAAATCAGTAACATATGTAAATTTGTTCACTAGAGTTTTGGAGCTGCCTTCAATGGGCGCAGGGCAATGCTCCCATTGTGTGTAATTGACAACATTTCAAAATGTATTCGCTTTATGCAGGAAATTATTGCCATAGTGTTGGTAGCAAAACAACTCCCCATAGTTAGCCGTGTCTAAATACAAATCTTCAGCATCAAAAGCAGCATAATATTTCAAATCAGAAAAAAGAGCCTCTATGGCATGGACATCCCAATCATCAGAGCGGATGTTTTGTTTCACAACATCTCCCATAGAAACACGAAGTACATTGGGGACAGTAATCACCTCTGTGGGACCATGAATTTGAAATTTAACAGCATCCCACACAATCCCATCCAACACAGGCCAGGCAGTAATATTGACAAAAGTCCTCTTCATGATGTGTGATGAGGAATGGGGGGCCAAAGTTCCATCAATTAATCTAATTGCAGATCTTTTGGTGAGATAGTGTCCATTTACAAGACGAAAAAATACCACCACAAATCCAATGGACATAAACAAAAAAATACTTATGAGCAACAGCCAAATGTAAGTCCATGGGGGAATTAAAAATTGTCTTTTAAACCAGGCAGCAAAAATAGAAACTTTTGATGGGGTATTGGAAGTCCTAGAGTTAGTGTCAAATGAAAAATGTGACTGGTCAACTGTAGTTGATTGTAAACCAGGCAACGACACATCTGTGGGATAAATATACTCAGTATCTTCAGGTTGACCACCAGCTTGTGGTGGCAGCAAAGGATTAGTAACTGTATGCATCTCGAGGGCAATGTCAGGCCTGGTGGTAGACGCCGGAGCCAAAACAGAATTTCTCAGCATTGCTGGACAAGAGACCGCTGGAGTCATACTAAGAAGAATCGGCCACTCGCTGTAGTTTGACATTGTCAATGGAGATGTACCTGTTATCCTTGCGACCAGGAAGTGGAGGTAAAAGGACTGTTCTTGTACCCTGCACGCCAAGCACTGGTACTGGAGCACGATAAGAGGGGCCGAACTGCTTTTTGTTCTCCACCTTCCCACGGACCAGTTCACCAACTCGAGGTAGCCAGCCGACTACCGGAATCTGAAGCGCAGCATCAGTCGTGGAGGGCAAGTGTTCCTTTGCAAGACCGTCTCTGGTCTCTTGCAGATTCTGTAATACAGCACAGTGATCATCTACATCAAAGAATGCGGCTGACGAGGGGGGCGCTAGGTGGCGCCGAACCAAGATGGCCGCGCATTAGCAAGGCTCTCGCCCGACCGGGCACTCTTTCAATTCTTGCAGCTATCCTGACCACTCTATCCTGCATGCGGACGCCTTGGCTGGACGTCGGAATACCTGCTGATTGCAGCGGTGCTTGTAGAGCGTGGATGCCCTGCCGAACGGCGGAGATATTGACGGCGATTCTTCCCGGGCGGCGCTGCTGGCAGTCCTGAGACTAGCGAGGGGGCGGAGTCGACTGCCAGGAAACTCCGTGGCTTCTGGGGCCCTTGCGCTGCTGCGCAGACGCCCCCCGGGGGAGAGCGGTGCATCGGTGGACTCGAGCGGGGGCGCCGGAGCCTGCAACGCCCCTGTCGTGAGGAGCTTTCCTGGTGCCAGAGCGCAAGAGACGACGTGACTGGTGGCGGAGTGGATGGCCTCTTCCCGACGACTCTGGTAGGACGTTGCGGGGGCCTGGCGGCGATCCCGCCGGTCCGGTGGTGCAGTGTTTTCCTGGGCGGGTGGCCTGGTGGAGTGTGGCCCCCAGAAGGCTACGGAATTGACTCTGTCTGTCCCCTGGCTGCGGGCTGCGGGCCGTGTGGGGGAAGGGAGGAGCTCCCCACGCGGTGCGGCCTGTCCGGATTCGGCGCAGGAGGCGCAATCTACCCGTGCCTACCCACCACGAACGCCTCAGTGGATCGGTGGCATACCGTGGATAGGCGGTACATCCTTGGCTCACGGGTCGGCTGGACGCCTTGTCGCGGCCCCCCCCCCCCTGCCTTTGGTTCTCTCCCTGTGCAGGACGCGAGGCGGTGCAAGGGCTGTGGAGCGACTGTGACGGGGCGGGGGCCGGCCAGAGGAGGTGGGGAGTCCACTTGCTGGGCGCCTCGACCCGGAGCTCGTGACTGCGGCGCTCGCCCTGGGGTTGGCCCGCTGTGTGCTGCCTGATTCTGCCTGCTTGCGGTCATTCGGCTGGAGGGGGCCGCGCTGAGTCGCCACTTGCACCGCCGGTTGGAGATCGTGCCCACGGACTGCCCGGCTACTGCCCCGGCTGGGGGGGCTCCTTTGATCGACCGGTCTGACGGACTCTAGAGGGGGCGGCCCTGGACATGGGTCGCAAAGATACTAAACAGGCCACGCTGCCGTTCGAGGCCGCGAAGAAATCCGCGACAGCGCCGGCGTCGGGGAGCGAGCCGCCCGCCGCGTGGGCACCCGACGAAGACTGGAAGGCTCTGCTAGTGAGTATGCGGCACAGTCTGACATCCATAAACGCCAAAGTGGATAGCATCAATACCAGGTTGGAAAGTGTTGTCACCAGGCTGGAGCACCATGATACTCGCATCAAGGAAACGGAGGACCGGATTTCTACCCTGGAGGACGGGGCCTCTTCTGCTGCCAGGCAGGTGACCCAGATGGATCGGCTCCTTAAGGTTATTGCGGACAAGAATGAGGATTTAGAGGCGAGGTCCCGTCGCAACAACATCCGCGTACTGGGCCTGGCGGAGTCCACCAATACGGGGAAAATGGAAATTTTCATGGAGAACCTTGTAGTTGAACTGTTCGGGAAAGACTCCTTCTCCTCATCTCTCATTGTGGAACGTGCCCATAGATCCTTAGCTGCCAAGCCTCCACCGGGAGCCCCGCCGCGACCCATCGTGGCGCACTTCCTTAATTACAGAGACAGGGACGCGGTGCTGAGGCGAGCGCGTGAGATTGGCACGGTGGTGTATGGTAATGCCACGTTATCTTTTTTTCCTGACTTCACTGCCTCGGTACAGGAAGCTCGACGCAAATTCACCGGGGTAAAAAAGAAACTACAGTCCCTAGACCTGCCCTACGCCATGCTCTACCCAGCGAAGCTAAAAGTTTCTTACAAGGGCCGCCAGCATTTATTTCAAACCCCACAACAGGCTGAAGACTTTCTCAAATCCTATAAAAAAGATATGGCCACGGAGGCGACAGGAGGGGAGCGCTCGAGGGCGCCGTCGCCAATGGCGCTGCAGGACTGATCGTGCTGGGGCGTCATGCAGGCCGCGTGAGGCCACTGCTGCTTCATATTCCCGGACTATCAGATGTATATTCTGGTGCGACATTTCTGATGAACAGGTCAGGTGTTAAGCTGAACTGAACTATTTCATTCTTTGTGCCCGGTCACCCGCCTCTGTCCCACATTGTGCTACCAGGAACATACCTGGTTCCCAGTGGGTGAAAGTAGAGAGGGGGAGGGCAGGTTTGGAGCCCCTAGGCATCGTCCCCATATGGGCGAACCCCTATACTCCCCCTTCCGAAGTGTGGGGAGGGCGTCAGTTGTTTCCCTCATGTTCTTGGGGATGGTTTTGTTCGTGGAGGGGGGGACGGGGAGGGAGCTAGGTACCCGGCTAGAGGGGTTTGCCGGTGTGGGAGGGAACCGACTCCGGCTAGTTGCTGAGATCCTAGATGTGGCACTGCCAGTTACCTGGAGTCGGGGGGAGGGGGCTGTTGTTATGGGAGTTTATCATGTTGGTGAATTTGAGTGCTACACGACTTCATATGCTATGCCTCTCAACCGTGGATGTTTGGGTCTGGGTGAATGGGTGACGTAGCTGATTCGCGGCCCTCTATACAATTGCAATTAATATCCTGGAATGTACGAGGGCTGAACAACCCGAGGAAGAAGAGACAGGTCCTGGGGTATTTGGACAGGCAGGGGGTTTCCATTGCCATGCTTCAGGAGACGCATATCTTACAGGGGGGGTCCCCCTTATTTGCATCCCGCTGGGCTACCTGTAGGGTGTTTTCATCCTACTCTAACTACGCTAGAGGGGTTACGATTCTGGTGCGAAGGGGAGTGGGGTTTGTACCCGAGGGGACTGAGACGGACTCGGGTGGTAGATATTGTCTGGTCTGGGGGACACTGCACTCACACACAATACTCTTTGCCTGTTACTATGGCCCCAACACAGACGACCCGGCCCCGTTTCTCACACTGTGGGGAAAGATACAAACACTGGGAGTGGCGCATGTCGTAATGGGAGGCGATTTTAACACTGCGCTTCGGCCCGCAGCGGACAGATCACACCCTCAAACGTCGCACTACACGCAGACCCAACGCACACTATCAAACATTGTCGACGAACATCACTTGATAGATGCGTGGCGGCACTCGCACCCCTCGCTCGGGCAGGGCACACATTACTCGGCAGTGCACTCCACGTGGGCACGCATAGATTATATATTTCTTTCGGCGGGTCTCTCTTCATGGATCGGCCGTACACAGCATCTCGCCCGTACACTTTCTGATCTCTCCCCGGTCCTCCTCTCGCTGCGCATACCCGTGGCAGTTTCCCCCTTTCTTGGTTGGCGCCTCAACCCGGCGCATCTCCTGGACTCGGTCTTTAGGGCGGAACTGGAGCAAGACATACCGGAGTTTTTTGACCGCAATGTGGATTCCGTGTCCAGTATTGCCACGGTCTGGGAAGCCTTCAAGGTTACGGTGAGAGGCTGGTGCATAGCCAAGGGAGGTGGGGTCCTCAGGTCCTTGCGCGGGGACCTGCGCAGACTCGAGACCGAGATACGTCGCTTAGAGGGCGAGCTGGCGCGACTCCCGCGGGGGGCTGCAGTGGCCGCACAACTTCGAGAAAAGATGAATGAATACACGGAAGCGGCGGATAGGGAGAGTAGGTTCTTGGGGAAACCATTCGTGGCGAGGATATATGGAGAGGGAGACAGGCCAGGTAGGGCATTGGCCTCGGCTGTCCGCCCCCCTAGATACCGCAATTTCGTGGCCTCCCTGCTCGACGAGCGGGAGATCCCGCAGCGCAATCTCCCGGATCAGCTTCGGGTCCTCACTGACCATTATACTAGACTCTACACCACACATAGGTCGTCGCCGATTAATCTACATGATTATCTCGACGACACGGCTATAGCCTGGCTGGGCCCTACACAGCAAGAATTTCTTCATCATGAACTCGAATTGGATGAAATAAAAGATGCCATAATGTCCATGTCATCGGGCAAGGCGCCGGGCTCGGACGGCATACCGATCGAGTTCTACAAAACTTTCATTCATACTCTGGCCCCGGTGCTGAAACAGGTATACTATACTGCGCTGGAGGAGGGCTCTCTGCCGGCTACGATGCGTGAAGCCCTTATCACGTCCTTATTGAAGCCTGGGAAGTCGCCGGACCAATGTGATTCGTACAGGCCTCTATCGCTACTGAACGTGGACAGTAAAATATTGGCGAAGGTACTGGCTACCCGCCTTAATCTACTTATGGAACGCCTGGTCCTTCCGGATCAGGCCGGATTTGTCCCTAACCGCGCAACCGCCCATAATCTGCGCACGTTGCAGGCTGTGCTGCAGGATATCGACCCGCAGTGCGAGGCGGCTGCCATTTTTCTCGACGCCACTAAGGCGTTTGACTCCCTGGAGTGGGACTACCTCTTGGCGCTACTAGAGCGCATGGGCATCCCCTTCAGCTTTCTGAATTGGATCAAGCTGTTGTATACCCGGCCCCAAGCCTCGGTCTTGCTCAATGGTGCCCGATCTGCCCCCTTTGCCATCCGCAGAGGTACCAGACAGGGGTGCCCCCTCTCTCCAGTGCTGTTCGCAGTCGCGATCGAACCCCTTGCGGCTAAACTCCGACAGCACCATAATCACCGCTCTCTTATTTATCCAGAGCGTCAACTGCTGGTTGCATTATATGCGGATGACATCACTCTTTATGTGCATAAGCCGCAGGAAAACCTGAATCCTCTGCTACGTGAAATCACTAAATTCGGGGCCATATCTGGGATACAGATCAACTGGGCGAAATCAGCCCTATTCCCCTTGACGGATCGTACTCTACCGTTCCCCCTGGACTACCCATTGCTGTGGGAGTCGGAGGAGGTTAAATACCTGGGCATCAGGGTGACCAGAGACCGGGAGGCTCTAATCCGGGCTAATTACGGGACGGCGCTAGACAAAATTACCGAGAATGTCACTAAATGGATACATCTTCCGCTGTCTATGGCAGGGCGTGTTTCCCTGATTAAGATGGTGGTGCTTCCCAAATTGTTATACCTTTTCACTAACATCCCCTATAGCCCGGGTCCCCACTTCTTCCGCGCTCTTAACTCCCAGATGTCTCGTCTGGTTTGGGGCGGGAAGCAGGCCAGGCTTGGGCTGCGCACCCTCATGTTGCCTTACCACCAAGGAGGGTTTGAGGTGCCTAATTTTCAGCGCTACTATGACTGTGCCCAGGGGCACTTTGCTGCCTACTGGCTCCACCCCCCACCCTTTATGGCGCACCTGGCGGTGGAGGATGGTTACATGAGACCTGAGCAACCTTCCGGTTATCTATATTCGGAGGTCCGCTTGGGAGAACGCGACCCCACTACGGTTGACTGCACGGTACGGGCTTGGAAGCGCATAGCGGCACGAATGGGGGCCCCATTTCTATACTCTCCCCGTATGGTCCTAGCACACGATCCTAGGCTGAGTGTTGCACGTGAGGAGCTCGGTCGCAAAATGTTTACAAAACTCGCGATCTGCACGTGGGGTGACCTATATCATGAGGGGAGTTTCCGCTCGGCGGCGCACTTCTTTGGCGAGATGTCCCCGTCGGTGATGGAAACGTTCCTTTATGTCCGACTGCGACAGAACATAAAGGCGGTCACGCCTAATTTCCCGGACGAGCCCGAGGTCTTGGCGCCTCTACATGCTATGTTACAAACGGACACCCCGAAACATGTGGTCTCCATGTTGTATGCCCACGTACAACCGGCCCCGTCCCCCCCCTCCCTCAGGGCGCGGACGGACTGGGATAATGACCTGGGGAACCCGATGACGGACGAACAATGGGAGGAGAGTTGCTCTCATGCCACCGCGGTAACGGGGAATGCGCGACTCAGATTAGTCCACTTTAAATATTTGCACCGCCTCTACTATACCCCTGCCAAACTGTGCCGGATCGGACTGCGGGGTGATGACCGCTGTGTGAGATGTAAGAGATTGGGCGCCGGCTTCCTCCATCTGGCCTGGACGTGCCCAGCTGTGGCCGATTATTGGGAGGAGGTCTTCTCGGCCCTGTCCGAGATGGTAGGGGTGCCCACCGCGACTTGCCCTGAGCTCGCTCTATTGGGACGGACGCACCCGGTGCTCAAGGCGCATCGGAAATTCTTTGCTCTGGGACTCCTGCTGGCCAAACGCCACGTGGCGTGTAGATGGGGACGCGGACGGGCGCCAAAATTCAAGGATTGGCTGAGTACCATGTCTACATGGCAGGAAAGGCTTCAGCAGTATGCTGACCTTTTGCCCCCTAAATCGCGACCTAGGGACCTCTGGGGACCCCTCGTCGCCTACCTCCTGCGGGCCGATGAGGGGGGAGAGGCCGATGGGGGCGGGACGGAGAACGTTGGGAGAGCCGACTCCTCGGCTACGCCCTGCGCAGTCGCTACCCCATAGACCGTTACGACGGATTGATTGCCTTGACCCCCCCCTTTTTTCCCCTTTTTTTTTTTTTTTTTTCTTTTCTTTCGTCTTCCTGTTCCCCCCCCCAGGATGGGTGTACGGGACGCTCCCCGTTTGCCCGGACCGAATACATGCTTGCTGGTGTGCAAGCTTTGTCTGCGCTTGCGACATGGGTGGGAGGGGGCGGGATCCCATTTCCCCAGCTTCGAGATGCCACCAAGCTTCCCCCACCGCAGCGCAGGTTGAGAGGTTGTGTCGTGTGTAGCACCGGTTCATGTTCACTACATTGCATCAAGGATGTCTCCCCCCAGGTCACTGGCTAGGCCAGTTACGAGCAGAGCAACATAACCCTACAGTTGCTTTGTACCCAACCATGGGTCCACCTCATACCACGGCTCTGCACTGAACAGTTTCGTACGCCACATACTAAGTATGGTGGACAAGCGCTGGGGGTGTACAGTTCTCATTGAAGTTGAAAGTTGGTTCTGTTAAAATGAAAAACGAAACCTCACAGGGTGATTGTTTGCGTGCTTCTTGCTGTTATCGTTGCCACTATCTACCTGGATCAACAGCCTTAATGTACTACCCAGTGGCCGATAGATATCGGTTGTTGGCGACATACTGTGAGCCTGACTTACTCCTGTATAGCAAGTGTTCTCTGCCTATTGCGCTACATATTGTTGCTGCCGGCCAGGTGACATGGTTGTAGGCAAGAAGCTGTGTATGCTTTGTACTTGATCAATAAAGGTTTTTCAACAAAAAAAAAAAAAAAAAAGCATTGGCATCTACAAAAAAAAAAAAAAAAAAAAAAAAAAAAAGAATGCGGCTGACGCCACCATGTCTAGACCATCAAGGTTCGGAACAAACATCTTTATGCCAAAGATTATTTCGTATGGGGTCCGCCCACCCAGAGACCTTCTAGGGAGATTATTAAGTGCACGCTGAACGTTATACAAATGGGCTAACCAGTTCCTGCCAGTGCCTAAAACACTAGCTGTCAGTGATTGCTTTAAGTCACGGTTCATTCGCTCCACAACACTATTGCCCTCAGGCCGATATGGAGACGAAAACTTGACTTGGACCCCCAAAGATCTCATGGCTTCTTTATACGCCTTAGAGGCGAACGCAGGACGTTGGTCAGAATGAAGGGTACCACATGCGAAAATTCCCACAAAGACACCCAAATCCCTGATGACAGTTCGAGCATCAGCACTCCGTTGCGGCCATGCCCAAAGAAAACGTGTGCACGAATCCACTGCAACTAAGATGTACTTATACGCAGTATCAGAGGAGAAAGGACCGCAGTGATCTAAATAAACACACCCAAGAGGTTTATTAGATAGGTACAACTGTGTTTGTGGCGAGCGCGCAGCAGTCGAAGGCTTAATCTGCTGGCAGATGTCACAATCAAGAACATAAGCTCTAGTCTGTTTATACAACCCGCGCCACCAGTAACGTTGTTGTAAGAGAGTAACTGTCGCTGAAACACCGGCATGCGCAGAAGCCATACCTTCGTGAGCCGCTGTTATCAAGGACAGTCTGCAGTCCGCGTTGGGAATCAATCTGTCACCAATGTCGTTAATTCTCACATAAGGAACTTTATCAGGACTTAAATAATAAGAGTACTTAGAAGGGAAACCTCTCGGGTAAATACTTCCCTTCTCTGTAGCAGCAATAGCCACCAAGATGTCATCATCAATCTTACTTTTGGATCTTGTAACTGATGCTACCAGATATGTTGCCACTGCTGTTTTCACTGCCTCATCAGCCAAGCTGTTTCGGACAGCGTGGACACCAACTCGCTGGTGCCCAAGAGTATGTATTACACTCATGAGGGGCAGATTCTGTTGAAGTTCTGCAACCCGAACACAAAGCATTTTATGCTTGATTGTGCTCCTTGGAATCACGATATTCATTTTGAGACCAAAAACATAGATTGTCGTTAAAAGACTGAACACAGTAAAATGAGTCACTTACTATAAGAGTTGTAACTCGTGGATCAGCAAACTCCAGTGCGAGCACCAGAGCACGTAGCTCCGACGACTGGGCGGTACAATCACTCAATGACTGCGTATGCACGACATCAGACTTGAATTCACCATTCACGAAAGTACCAGCCACAATTGCGCAGGCCGCTGAAAATGCATGCTTTGATTCCGTCGCCAGTTGCGCCGAACCGTCAGTGTAAATGACACAATGGTAATACTCAAGCAGGCGTAAAGACAGAGGAGCTGGATGAACGAATTCATACTGCAAATACTCCTGAGTCTGCAATGAGGCATCAAAGATGTAGGTGACATCTGGTGACGTCAAGGAAGTGACCCATTGTATCCAACGTGGATGCAAAGCTTTAGAATTAGGTACACTGGCTTTCGTCACTGCCTCTAGAGCAGGATACGGTGTGACAACCAACATGCGTTTCCCTTGCGATAGCGCTCTCTCCTTCAGAATCGCCATCTGCACTGCAGTCAAAACTTTCTCGACAGTGGAAAAGCGCATTTCAGCCGAAGTGTACAAGTGTGATTTGTAAGCAATGGGGACTGTGTCGCCCTCATTGAATGTTACGTACGTGAAACCCACTGCACCAGGCACAATTCTTATCACCAAGTTAGTGTGGTTATCACGTGTAAGTAAGTACTTTGAAGCAAGAAGATCAGCCTGCAAAGATTGCAAGATAGCTGAATGCTCTGACAGCCAGCTCAATTTGGAACAAGCATTTACAATGCAATGGTCTCGGCATTGGTAAAGTTAGAGCTATTGCCATTGCTCATGACATTATTTTTATGTTTTTGTTTTTAAAACATTTAAAGAAACTGCATTGTTATTTACAATGTCAATAGCTTAATCACTCTCAAGTGCGAGACCTATTGCATTTGCACCCACACACAGAGCCACACACACAAAGCCACCCACACACACACACAGCCACTCACATAGAGCAACCCACACACAAATAGAGCTACCCACAGAGCCACCTACACACACACACACAGTTACCCACACACAGTTCTAGCCATTGACAGAATTTCATCTTACTGTGAAGTGAAACTAGAGACTTTTTGTTCCACTAAAGAGTATACTGCATATTAGTCTTTCTTCAAACATCATTAATTTACTCGCATACTCGCTTATACCTTTTGCCCATACAAACCTTGGTACCTCAGCTTCTTCAGCAGTCGCCTTACCATCCAGAACCTTAATTTGGATACTGTTATTTTATTTTACCCACGGACCCTAACTTCCACACCAGTGAAACCAAAACATTGGGAACTTGGAATGCAAGTATAATTTAAATTAATGGCTGTTTCAGTCTAAGAGAAAGAAACAGTGTTTTATTTCATACACTGTATGATTTCATAATTGGCAGAAATAAAGTTAAAACGCGCTTTAGCGATAACGTATACTGCACATTGATCACAAAAAAACGAAGACACACCTCCAAGGGGGTAAAACGCTCTGTTGAATTGTTTGAATGCAGAAACGTGAAGCCGGCCCTGTACTGTGCCGGTAGTGAGTGAGTATGTGCACGTGCCCATTTGTTGGATTCTGTTAAGCCTAAAACGTTGATTAAATGAATGGAACTTCCTGACCTGTGGGTGCTTGGTGCACTTTGGCGCAGTGCGCAGCTTTTTAAAATGTTGTTTTGTAATATAAGAGAGACGACCGGTTTGTTTTATTTTCAGTACGTTTCCAATAGTAGGTAAGTTAAAGAAAGAAAAGTACCTGGAGAAGGAGGGCGCGCAGAGTGAGCTGGTCTCTTGCTTTTAGCTCTAATGAAAGCTCTTACCCTGAGTGGGGTGCGGTTCACGAGTTGCCTGTGAGCTGATGTAAACTGAGAGCAACTCTTCCGGGTGAGGTCAGTCTGGACGCAGCGTCTGAACACATTACTGCAGCAATACACAAGACTGATAAAGAACAGCCCTCAGTGAATCATTGTACCTGCATCCGAGCAGAATAACATCATGAGACCAAGTCAGTGAACGGTGAATTCCCATCTTAAAGCGGCAGCACCTCAAAATTAGATAATTCAGTCAGTAATGCCGACAAATGACAAAAGCTTAGAGTGACTAGATTTGGAAAACCAAAAATCAGGATTCCACAAACACATAAGTAGGAGTACAGTTTGGCATCGATTTAAAGCACAGAATGACTCAAATGACAGCGATTTAAAAGCACTGAATGACTCAACTGACATCGCTCACCTCCGTGAGAAACAACAAAGACAATGACGAGCTAAGGGACATTAAATCAAATATTTCCAAAGAGTATGATTTGTGCTAAGTAAATTGCTTTGTGCTGCTAATTCAGCACTAGAGACAATATAAAAACCTACCTCCTCTCTAACTGGGCCATGTGCTTAATTTACTGAAATTTGCCAAGACAAATGGTGAAAAACCCAAGAGCCCCCGTCCCGAGAGCCATGTCTGCCCCTCGAAGGAAGAGCTGGGGGCCCGGCCAGGAGCGGAAGGAGCAGAGGCTGTGGCATCCACAGCGGAGATAGGGCCTTGCTCAAGTCCGGCTATGCGTTTGTGGATTACCCGGACCAGAACTGGGCCATCTGGGCCATCGAGACCCTCTCCGGTGAGTGCGGCGCGAGAGACCCTCTCCTGTCGGGCAGGGTCCTGGGCAGGCTGGGGTATTGTGCCCAGGAACGGGAGTTAGCAAGCCACACCGGCCCAGCGCCTCATCCCAGAGACAGCCCGTGTTTGTTCCTCTCTGCTGCTGTCCCCGTCCCGAGAGCCATGCCTGCCCCTCGAAGGAGGAGCTGGGGGCCCGACCGGGAGCGGAAGGAGCAGAGGCTGCGGCGTCCGCAGTGGAGACAGGGCCTCCTCGGAGGATACAGGCTATGTAATTCAGGGTATTAAATAATTAATTAGGAACATTTCAAAATTTGTACCAAATCAGATCTGCTCTGTTGCTCTGCGAAGTGGAAAAGAAGGCCATCCTACACAGTTACTTTTAGGAGCACTGCGGGGGGCAGGCAAAGCGTTTACGTTAATGACAATTGCATTGTGGTAAATAAAGTGCCCGGAATCCTGACTCCGCCCTTGAAAGCAGCTCCCCAGAAAGGACCTGTGTGCAGCGCCTGCCTGCTGGGTCCTATGGGCGCTTCAGCAGGCAGGAGCCACACAGGGACTTTTAATATACTTATTATGTACGGCATGGGTTACTTTACCCATGTATAAACAGTTTAAAGTAAAAAAAAAAAACTACATTTGTAAACCAGACATTTGTAAGCGACCCCTGCGAGGAGGCAGAAACCCCCTGGACAGCCTCCCTCTGCGCCGCGGAACTGGTGTGTTTCTGAGACCCAGCGAGGCCACCTCTCCTCCCGCTTCCGCACGATGTTGTTTGTTTGTTGGGAATTACAGCGTTCATCACGCTTTGCAAAGAGCCCTCTGGGCTGGCGCCGATCGATGGCCGCTGTGGTTTCGGAACGCTGGATCCCTGCCACCGCATCCATTAACCCGCGCACGGACGCACAGCCTGCGCCGGGGGTTGGGAACCCCGGGTTGCAGAACCCGGTAGGCCGCAGGCTGTTTAAAACGGGGATCTCTTAGTTACCTACACATCTCCACAGCTGAGGCATTAACTTACCCGCGGTCTGAAGCGACTGAAATCTTGGACCTGCAGAGAGATGACAAGCAGGAACAAGCATTATCAAGCACACCACTGCATAAGCACACCACTGCCTTTCTCCGAGGTGAAGCAGAAATGCCTCGGAGAAACGCAGTGGCGGTTTCGAATTCGGGGGCGTGTTTTCCTTTACTCTCCTCTTGCCATTGGCTGGAGGAGATAATTAGACTTCTTGAAAAAAACACACCCCCGAATCCGAAAAGGACGGGCCTAATCGGAATGACGGACCTCTTCTCCAATGGCTGGCCAGCATTCAAGAGGCCAGCCAATGGAGAACAGGGGAGAAGAGGGGCGGGTTCAAGCCCCTCTTCTCCAAGTCATTAAATCTCGCAAGCGAGACTGCGCAAGCGCAGTCTTCGCTAGCCGAGACCTAAAAAGTAGGTTGTACCAAGGTATATAGTGGCCGGATACGCTGGGCATAATCGGGAATATAAGTACACCTGAAATTCAGAAAACCCAGCAAAGATTGTAATTTTTTCAGTGTTGTCGGAGCACGCAGACATGCACACTTCTCCAGGAAGTGAGGGGCTAATCCTCGACCTTCATTGTTGAGTTCATAGCCCAAAAACAACACCGTATACTCTGCAATGTGTGACTTTGCAAAGTTGAATTTGTAACCGAAGTCCGCAAACATGACAATGATGCGGTCAACGCGACACAGATGCGGCCATAATTCGTCATCTGTGAGATAGATATCATCCACATACGAATACGCATCAGGGTCAATGCTCTCTAACAGAGAGACAACACGTGCGGCGAAGACGCCTGGACTGTTTTTATAGCCCATGGCCAATCTTTTAAACTGTTTTTGTTTGCTGCCCGAAGTAAAGGCTGTTCACTGACTACTAATCGAGGACAGATTATGGCTATAAAAGCCATTGGATATGTCAAGTGTGGTCTTCAATCTTTTTCTCACGAGACTATCAACTAGGGCAGAACTGTGGGTATTCTGTACAGCACAGGTCCGACAATGAGAGTTCAAATGCCGGTGATCCAAAACTAGGCGGTACGACCCATCAGGTTTAGTTACAGTGAATAGAGGATTGTTCATTGGTGACACACAGGTTTCAATAACACCTTGATATTCCAATTGTTCAAGGATTTCTGCGATGTGAGATCTAGCTTCGCGGCACATGGGATATTGGGGTTGTGGCTGGGGCATAGACCGTAAAGGAATCTCATGGCTTGGTGACAATTTATCCCACCCAACCTGAGTGCGGTACAAAGCCGGAGCAAGCACCTGAGCCCACTCTTCTGCAAAGTTCTGAGCCTGATTCTTCGGCGCAGTGTGCGCGAAGGAAGGGAGGATTACCTCCTCCCCTCTAGGAGTGGCCAAAACGAAAGCTGGAGGCCAGTCCGCCTCTGCCAATAGAATGTCATTTGTAGAGGTCAGATTCTCCCAAAAAATCCCTTTTATGGTACGTTGTATGTCACCTTCTATTAAAAGGACTATGTCATATAGTCTGTCAGGGGGAACCACTCTAGTATCCGCAGTTTCTACAGTAATGAACGTGTCAGTTGCTGTCGCCTCCAGATATGGACGCAGTGCTTGCCACACTACTGTAACCTTCGCTGCGCTGTCGAGCAGCGTTAGTGCCCATGTAAGGATCTGAAGCTGCGTTCTCACTATCTGTGGCATACCTCGCTGTTAGTGGAGCAACTTTCTTCTTCTGAAACGGGGGACGTTGTCGTGCAAACTCGTCTTGCTTGCCTTTACCGTCAGCCTGACGGGGTTGCTCACGTCCTTGTTGGGCACCCCGACCCTTGCCACGTTCTCCTCCACCGGACTGTGAGACCGATGTTTCCTGTGAAGAACGAGGAGAACGTTGTTCAGTAACCTGAAATCTATCAGGAGACCTAATCCTAGTGCGATCGCGCAAGTCATATTTGCGTTCACCAGTCGGCTGTAAAGGTGACGCTGGACGAGACCCCTATTTCTATTGCTGCCTACCCTGCTTCTTAGATCTCCAATTTTGTTTAGGAAAAGCAGGACTATCGTCTTTGAAAGACAAACCCATCTTAATTTGCTGTTGCACATCCGTGGTCTGAACAGAAGGTTTAACCCCTAAACTACTGCGGCCTATGGTCCTATATGCTTCCGCAATAATTTTGGGTAACTCTCGGGGTTTATCGACGTCGTCTACGAGGGCTAGACCATTCGCCACTTGAGGTTACCAAGGATGAGAGTGGCAACCACTTCGAACACACACCGACAAGCCTCATTCCCAACTCGACCGCCGCCTCTGGACCGTGTTGATCTTGAACACGTTTGATCACGGAGGGCAGTACGGCCATAGACGGGTAGACCACTGCAAAAACCTTACCCCAGTTCTCGCAAACGGCCACTTATGGAACTAAGTCTTTCTGCAAACTGATGGTGAGTATCCTGTGCTTCTCCAAAGGAGTAGAGTGCGGAAATACTGCTACCAGCTGGTCAAATTTCTCTGCAAGCCAATAAGGCAAATCATCCTTATTTTGGGGGCACTTGCCCATTACAGAATTAACCATGATGGGACTAATAACAATCCCGGCCGGGCCAGCTGGTTGCCCCGCAACAACAGGTGCCCCTACCTGCACATTGCATGAAACGTATTGCACCAAAGCCCGATGTACTGTAATCTGGGCTGTATGTAATTGACGTAACTCATCCACCGAGGATGAGGTGTAAATCCGGCCAGAACCGGCCAAGTGGCCCCTGGAATGAACAAAGGGCCCAAATGAACTGGTGTAACCGTGTGGGGGAGGGCACCATTAAACCTAATACGATGCCGCCAAGTGGAAACAGGAATTTCCTGCGTTCTATATGGCGTATAATTCGCTGGGACTGCCATAGGAGTGTAAGAGTGAAACGTACTATCGCCCGCATTCACCGCCGGCAAGGTAACCCAAGAGTAAAACAACTCATAGGGATATGATGCATCGGCACTCACTACAAAAATAAAAGCCATCCAATCGTCAGGCACCCCGAACTGCGTCAAATGATGCCGGAGAGGCGCGCGACTATGCGCCGCAATAGCGACTGCAGCCATAAGGACACAGAGAATAAAATCTTAATCTATTATAATAGTAGCACAAAAAGGTGTTCAAAAAATAAAAAACCTTTGTAATTGACAAGCTTGCTCGAACCTATAGAGAAACTATTAGGTAGGTCAAAACTGTCACTCCCGCTATCCAGAAACAAGAGTGAGGGCGTCGTGGACTTATTTAAGCATTACTAAGGCGTCTCAAATCATAAGACCAAACGTTGGGCGCCATGTTGCAGGGATTCTGCTCATGCACAGAACTATGCGCAGGAAATCAGGACCTCAGTGATTTGTGGTGAACCAAAAACTCACCTCAGTACCCAGAACCCCTATCCGACTAGCATCAGTGTCTCATTCGTTCTCCGTATCATCTTGAAGCTACCAATGATTAGACAACCCAGAACAAGCGACTTAGAGTACTCTCAGGAATGGTGGGAATCAGAAACACCTGTTTGTTATTATTCTCATATCAGTCCACAACAAGAGTAGTCAAAGACACAGTAAAGTTTAAAAATTTTATTTTATAAACTACGTGCCCTAAGATGCAGTACTTTGGCTAACATAAGCAGACAAATGATTAAAAATAAAACCATCAGCATTGTTACAATACCATAGAAAATGAAGGGAGATATCATATTGCAAATGATAGTGGAATACAACCACCCTCCCTTCATTAGTAAGCTAGTATTATTAAACTAATAGAAGGTCTCTAGGTTTGAATGGGGAACCCCATACCGTAAAGATCAGCTTAGGTGAATCACATCACAGGATCAGCTCTGCTCTGTGTCTGGAAAAGGTCTTCTCCAAAGTGAGTGTCATGCATGCAAACTACAATATTAAAAGCCCTCGAGTTTCAGATATTTGCAGCTGTGTGCGTGTTATGGCTAGAGCGTGGGCCGGTCAACATGAATTCAAAAATATACATTGTTATTTGGCCCTGACGGCTTCTGCACACAGTGTTCAGACCAAGGTTGCGGTGCACGTCTAGGGATGTGAACAACAGACCGTTCTCATGCAAAAGAAAAGCAAGCAAGCATATTTCGTATAATAACAGCTACCTGCAGTGTTGTGTGCAAAAGCAGCAAAAGTGGCAAGATGGTGTTTTAAGTCTAAGACGCTTATGCTAACATAGCAATGTATGTACCTGGAACTCCGTCTCCACTACAGCACAAATAGGGTTCCAGATTCCCACACCCCTGGCATTACTGGAATACAAAACTCAAAAAGTCAGACCTCATCAACACCATTTCATTTTATTATGCTCAGGAACAAATTAATTCTCTGCTTTTGTTATATGGGAAAACTGTGTTTCTTTACATGGCCGCTCATGCACCACATACTCAATGTGACACTTATATAAATGAACTATGCATGTTTTTTCAAGCTCAACCTATTGTCTGAGCCTATCCTCATGGGGATATCACTGTTTGCAGAAGCCCACTCGACAATATCATACACTGACTTCAAGACATCACTCTACTACAGTGCTGGTCATGTCAGGAGAATCTTGGTCTTCTTCTGGGGAAGATAGCGCCGGCTGTTTATGACTGTCACACTGAGAGCCTGAATAAGTGCAGAGATTCCTCAAAAGGTAGGAAGAAAACAACAGATTGGATTTATAGTCCTCTTAAGGACAGGGAAACTCCAAGAAAAGGAGAATTTAGGCTCAGAAGTAATCCAGGGGAAGTAGGCACTGGAATCCAGTGAGAGAGCTGAATGAAGAGAGTGACTGAAGCCCAACCTTGAAAGAGGTAGTAAGCAAGAAACAGTAGAAAAACTTCATATTGGAACAGGAAAGTAAGTTAGGAAAGATACCAACATCAGACCCTGTTCCCAAGAAGCCAAACCCAAAGTGTATTGCCAAAAATGAGTCTGAGTGAATGGATCTTTTAGGAAAATACATGTATTTTATGAATATTAGTATTTAATTAAATATTGTCAAGAATTAGGGTATAAGTAAATAAGCATAAGAGAATTTTTTATAAACGTAGGCAAAGGACATTGAAGGAGGACCGACCAGGCTCATTTAGAATGAACAGAGAGGACCCTGGCCTCATGCAATAAGCTGAAAGACCCAGCTTCCACAGGATTCTCAGGTGTGTTTCTGAAAAATCAATGCAGGCCGCTTCTGAACCCCCTGAGCGCAGAATCATTTAAAGATTATAAACAGCATGGGCACTCCAGGGGCTTCCTATTTAGGGTGAGAGGAAGAGTGAAGTTTGCATTTCTTAATATTATTTGTCTTGATCTTTGTTACAACCTTTGAAAAGTATCAAGCCCAAGCTATTCTGGGAATGAGTGCTTGTTTCCCGTAGACACAAACTGGCTCATACAATGTAGGGTCAGAAACAGCTACACTGTTGTAACAGTCCCACCATCTCCCAGTTCACCAAATGAATTCCTACTTTTCTCATCAGTACAATTAACAGTCCCACTTCTACCCTTGAAGGTAGGTTCTTCTGAACTATGCCCAACCTCTCTAGGAGGATGTGGCTTGGCAGTTTGGGCTGGACTGGGGTGAATGTATGACATTGTTCTGCATTCTGTCCAGCAACTGTTTTTTTGCAATTGTCACCCCGAGTGGGACGGGTATGCCCAGACGTGGGTCCCGTGCTCTCCATGCCACTGGAATCAAGCTATCCTGGCTGAACAGGGGTAAAACCCCGAAACCGGTCCTAGGATGCTTGTTTCCAGTCGAGGGAGAACGTGCCTTGCAGTTCGGGTTGGACTGTTCCCATGAGGGGCACAGGGTCAAGGCTGATTTGCATATGGCTGGTTTCGAACTGGAATGGCATGGTGTGCAAAAAAAGGATGGATTTAGGCCTAGATCTCTGTACTGGGGTGACATTGTTCTGCATTCTGTCCAGCAACTGTTTTTTTGCATTTATCACCCCGAGTGGGACGGGTATGCCCAGACGTCAGTCCCGTGCTCTCCATGCCACTGGAATCAAGCTATCCTGGCTGAAGAGGGGTGAAACCCTGAAACCGGTCCTAGGATGCTTGTTTCCAGTCCAGGGAGGACCTGGCTGGGCAGTTCGGGCTGGACTGTTCCCTTGAGGCATAGGGTCAAGACTGATTTGCATATGGCTGGGTTCAAACTGGAATGGCATGGTGAGCAAAAAAACGATGGATTTAAGCCCAGACCTCTGTACTGGGGTGAATATATGACATTGTTCTGCATTCTGTCCATCAACTGTTTTTTTGCATTCAACCTCTCTAGTAAGTCTCTCAGAAGTATACAAAATCTAACTTGGTTTACTGATTTGAGCCTGTTCATTTAGCAAATACTTAAGGGTTATTTGAATGAATAATTTGTCTCACCATTTAGCTTTAAATAAAGCTGAATTCAAAAGAGAGAAGTTAAGTTCATCTAGCCTTATACTTTGGAATTCCTGTGCCTTTGATGATTCTAAGCCTTGTGAGATAGGGCCGGTACATATCAAGCTCCTTCACTGGCCAGAATTGTTATATTTCTCTCTCTATTATTCAAACTACTCTATTCTGTGGCCAGATACTAAGAATCCATCTGCTTGGTGCCATACTCTGCTATCATCACTTTGTGTGTGTCAATCTCAGCAATTCAGATGAGGATATGTCATGTTAGGTCTTGTGTCCAATGTATGCTGGTCTTCTGTCTCGTCTCCAGAATTCTCATGTGGGAGTTTGAGATGGTTTCTCTCTCCTAATCTCTTCTTTATCCATCCAGCTCCAGGCTTCTTGAGTACCAAATTCTCTCTTCCATTATTACCTTCAGAGGTACAAGGAGGATAAGCAAAGATCAAGGTCCCACCAGTGTCATTTGAATTTCTTTCTCGGATTAACAATTTGTATTTAGTCTTGGTTCAAAAGTAGTCTACTTAAAACATGGTTCACCTGGGCCCTAATAGCATGTTTGACTGCAGTAATCCTACATGGCTTTGTGACTGTGAAGAAATTGGATAGATCTTTGGGATGTAAGATTTCCTTATGCCATATCTCCAGGAGCAGTTCAACTCTAAGGCCTTCTACATTTTCGCCATACTATTATTACTGTAATTAAAGCACCTCTCTGCATCCTCTGCTTTAAACTCCACCCATGTCTCTGCTTGAGCACAGTGATCATTTGGTGCCAGAGTCTTCGACTGGTACTTTATGTAGGTCCAACTGTAATTTTCAAAAGTTGTGATCTGGCCCTCAATTGAAGGTCTCTCCTTCCCCATTCTGTTCTCACCTGATACTCCACTGTCATAACAGGTCCAATTGGCACAGGTTGATGTAATTTTCAGCAGTTGTGATCTGGTCCACCATTGAAGGCTTCTCCTGCCAGAGTTTGTCCACACCTGGAAATCCACTGTCTTATTAGAGTTTGGCAAGAATGTTTATGCTACTCTTGAAACAATATGGTCAACTAATCCTTTGTCACATTGCCTGTAGAAAGTGGGCTTATCAGCATTTTTCAGATACATATATTAAGGAAGCTTTTCTTGTCTGGCTACAATAATGTATTGATACTACTCTTGAATAACTGTTCCTATGGTGCTAAATCACAGGTTGGAGAAGTGGTAGGGTGATTGAACGGGTACTTCTTTATTAGGAAGTGGTGTCCTCACACACCTTTGAGGGTGTCATGCTTCATCATTGGGTGTTGTTCCTCATGGGGTTGGCACTGCAATACCCCACGGGAGCCGCGAGAGGGCACTTTGGCAGCGATCTCTTTTAGAAAATGCTGTGATGTTGAGTGTGGGTGTGTGGGGAAAAGGGGGTGATGGGGTTCTGGTAGTGAATTAAAACTGCCTGAGAGGTACCTCAATATTATTTAATCCCGGGTCCCCTGTTAGGGTTAAAGAGTGTATGTAGATTGCGAGTTTCTCATAATGGAGCAAGGTAATCTACCTGTGTGTGTGAGTCTGGGTGACTGTTTCACACCTCAGTGGTCCAGGAGGGATCCGTGGCATTTCATCAGGACCAAAATGGGGGAGGGGCAGGAGGGGAAATAATCCCTGCCCTTAATTTGGGTTATGTGGGGGGATTTAGTGTCTCGTGGGGTATACACTGATACCACAAAATAACTAATAGTGGTCAAATGGATACCTCGTGTTCAAATGGCCAAGAAACATGTGGATTTCCCACCTGAAAGAGAATCACGTAGATCAAAGCAGTGCTCAGTTGTAGTTGGGTAGATTCTCTCCAGATCACAGTCCCTGGGGGATCCATCATCAAAGTGTTATTTTAAAATCATACAATGCAAGGAGCAAAAATAGTGGGGCTTCTACTGTGCATTGTGTCACACATCCCATTTCAAATCAGGTAAGTGACTTTATAACATACGAAGATGTTAACAATAACATAAACAGACACACACATATATCTAGAGATAGAGCCATTGGCCCCAGCGTAAGGGTAGGGATTTTCTCTTGCCCTCCAATTAGAAATCAAATGCACCTTTGGTCCAGGTAGAGGATTGAGACTGTGCTGCGGTTAAGATACTGCTGGAGAGGTAACATTTGCAAAAGAAACAGTTAAGGACTATGCTGTCATCTTGGTGCAAGCAGACCAAGCCGATCTGCAATGGTTAGTACTCATGTTGAGTGTCGCGGTGTATGGTGCATGGACCCACCCTTCCGTCTGCCTGCCTGGAGGTAAATGCCAGCCGAGTATGGCATTGTTCAGTATCCCATGGCTGGAGCAGCGACGGGCAGTCGTCCCTGCATGATCATGTACTGCTGAGCGCTGACAAGCAAGTCAGCCTCAGTTGCTGTCACGTGTGCATGTCTTAGATCACTCATAGTATCATCCAATACCCGGGCGGCCATATTGGAATGTCATACTAGGACTGGTATCCGCTCATGAGGACATTTCAAGAAGTGCTTAGAAGTATGTAAAATCATGTCGGGGTGACAAGAAAGACGTTTTGCTTGATGAAAATAAGCAAATATTAAAAACTGATTAACTAAAAATGAGCATGGCGCGAAAAGGATGATGGGAGAATTACTCTGTTCCATTCCAATTAATGACAGGAATGTTTCAGTGAACATTCTCTATTTGCATGCCCATGTGGTGCGATGGGTACAATGGGGGTGGGAAAGATTGGGTTCCCAGAGGGTCCCCGAAACAAGAAGAAAGGAGTTAGTATATGTCCCAGCCCTCCCGCTAAGCGTGTTCTATATGTCTTGGTTTGTCCCTATGTAAGTAAGTGGGGAACCATAGACCATTCACCCTTAAGTATTTTTCCCCCTAGAGGTGCTGGCGGGGGAGGTATCTTAGATATATCAGATTGATATCTGCTGAGAGAAATTATTATGTTCATAGTAGGGTGAACATCTACTCTCTGGAAGGGCAATTTTGTGATCTTGTGATCTTGAAATTTGAATCCTCAATCCAGGATATATCATTGTTAGAACACATTATGTGTGTTTTTAAGTGAAAACCCCAAAGTTGCTTTAAAGATAGTCCACCTGATTTTGTCAGCTCTGTGATTCTTTTCAACTAAATAAGTTGCCATTTTAGTAGTGGCCCTCCTGCAGCGTATGTTGCTGCGGTGTTCAGCTACCCTCGTCTTGATCATGCGTTTAATCATACCCACGTAACGTAATGAGCAGGGGCAGGTGATGAGGTATATGCAGTTCTTAGTGTTGCAGAGATATGTGAGGTTAGTGTTCCTTTAATTAGAAATGCCAATTTGCGTCAGGTATGAGTTGATGCTAGATAGGTACTGCACATCTGCCCTATTACTAAAGTCAATAAAAAGGTGGCCAGGTCCTCCGCCCAGACCCCTCTGAGCACAGCCAAAGGCCATGCACTAGGGAGGTAGGGCGTCTGCAAGAGGTTGGACGCAGGGTCTGGCCTATGTGCTCGACTTCCCACTGTGAGGGGAGGGGTAAGGTGTCAGCAGTGGCTGGGCACAACTCCAAGCTGCATATGGCTCTCAACATCTTACTTTTTTTTTTGAAGAAACCTTTATTACACATTAAAGAGATACAAACAAGGGCCTACAACCACACGGGCCGGCCGCTAGAAGGCTCGGGTGCCAGCAAGGCAACTCCATACATTCAAATAAGTCAGAAGCAAGAGCTCCCGAAAGTTCAAAAGCACATATAACAGACCGCGGCCATAGTCCAAGGGCAATCGAAAAGAACGGTTTCATATTTTCTAAAAAAAGAAAAAGAAAAAAAAAAAGATCCACAATAACACACAAACAAGGCAATGAGAGTCCGAAATAGCATCGTGCGCTCCCCAGGACGGGGGAAGATGCATATTATCTAGAATAAGTCTTGACAGGAGGTGGTAATGGGGGGCGGCGGGAAAGGGGACAAAGCATGCACAATTACGTAGAATGTGCGGCTAGGGGGACAAAGCGACGTCGACCTCTCGCGGCAGAGGCGGAGCACAGATATTCCCACGATAGGAATTCCATGGACCCCACACCTTAGTCCACCTCCCAGGCTTGCCTCTCGCCACATACACCGTCTTCTCCCTGAACATACACCAATCCATATTCTCCTTCCATACCGAAATCGTAGGCGGCCTCGGCGAACCCCACAACTGTGCGATATTGCGCTTAGCCACCATGTACCCCAGAGTCACCCACTGTGTCTGCGCCGCGTTATAGTTATTTGGTTCCCAGACATTCAGCAAACATCTCCTGGCCTCTGGTAACAAAGCGACATGCGTGACTTCCTCCATTACAGTATGCACCCCGTTCCAAAATCGTACAACCTCCGAACATTCCCATAGGATATGAAGAAAGGTACTCAACAAGCCACAGCCACGCTTACACAGTCCTTCCCTCGAATAACCCATACGTATCAAACCCGGCCCTGTGACATACACTCTATGGAGTATCTTCAGCTGCACAAATCTAAGGCGGGCCGGGATCGCCACCTCTTTCGGGGAGTCCACCGCCGATACCCAATCCTCATCGTCCAGTTCCAATCCGTCGGCCGTCCACGCCTCCCGCAGATGGGTCAGCAAGTCCGTACGATCATTAATAAGTTTTTTGTAAATCAGGGAAATAGTGCTGTCGGGCACATAGCCGTCTAACACCCTATCTTCCAACGGGGAATATTCTGGGATAGCAGCAACATCCGGAAAAACCGAACACAGCGCATGGTGGACCTGTGCATATCGAAAGTACTCCCTATCATTTAATTTGTATTCAGTTTTGAGCATGTCAAACGTTTTAAAGGACCCTTTCGCCCAGAGTTCACCCACCTTACTTATACCAATCATGTCCCATTTCTCAAAGCCTTTCGTTTTCCACAGACAACCCAAACGCTGGGAGGCATACAACGGCGTCGCTCGAGTCAAGCGATCCCTCCACCCCATCGCGGCATTCGCCGCATGCCACACGCGTACCGCAACTTGCGTTGGTCCTGTCAACCGTGCATCCGGAGTCGCCGAATACAGTGCCCTGTTGTAATCCCCGCCCGGAAGTAATAACTTATCCATCTCGAAGGCCGGATTCAAAGCAGGACCGTATATCCCGTGGTTCACCGCCGCCAATTGAGACGCCCAATAGTATCTTTTAATATCGGGGATGGCGACACCCCCATCGTACCAAGGGAGTGTCAACTTGGCGAGAGCGATCCTCGGTCGCCCGTCCCAAAACAGTTGGCGCTGAAGACCCTCCACCTCACGGAAGTAACGGGCCGGCACGACATCCAGTGTATTTTGTAAAGCGTACAAAAAACGAGGCAGCGACATCATTTTAAACAATGCCGCCCGTCCGAGCGGCGACAGCGGAAGCCGTCGCCACCTCACGACGTCGGCCTTCAATCGCTGGAGTGGAGGGAGAAGGTTCCGCTCGTAGCGGATCGCAGGGTCCAGTGATATGTAGATCCCCAAATATTTGAACCCCAATGTAGCAATCTGAATAGGGCACCCCCGCGGCAAGAGGGGGGGCCCCGCCCGAGAGGACGTAAACACATGACTTGGCCCAGTTAATAACAAGGCCAGAATTACGACCGAAGGAATTCAATACGTCCACCAATACAATTAGCGACTGTCGAGGAGAGGTGAGATACAGAAGGATGTCATCAGCATAAAGGGAGACACGGTCCTCGAATTCCGGCGTCCATCTAATGCCCCGCAGCGACGTCTCCCAACGCAACCAGGCAGCGAGAGGCTCTAAAGAAAGTGCGAAGAGGAGGGGCGACAACGGGCATCCCTGCCGCGTACCTCTCCCCAGCGCGAAGGGAGCCGACGCCCTACCATTCACCACAAACTGCGCCAATGGGTCAGCGTATAGCAATTTTACCCACCCAATGAATTCAGGGCCAAACCCGAATTTCGCTAACGCAGCCCAGATATACGGCCACTCCAAAGTGTCGAACGCCATGGTAGCGTCCAAAGACGCCAAGATGGCCGGCTCACACATATACTCCGCTCTAGCAAGCACGCCATGCAACCGCCTCAGGTTCAGGGCGGTATTACGATGAGTTATAAAACCGGACTGGTCCTGATGAATCAAGTCGCCCACGACCCGAACCAGACGGTTGGCCAATACCTTAGCCAGAATTTTGGGTTCCGCGTTCAACAATGAGATAGGCCTATAGGAGGCACAGCAGTCTCGCGGCTTCCCCTCTTTATGTATCACAACTATGGTGGCAAGACGTTGGTCAAGGGGGAGGGAGCCCGCCGCCCGTGCAGCAAGGAACATGTCACGGAGATATGGTGCTATCTTATCTGGACGCAACTTATACAGTTCAATGGGGAGACCATTGGGACCCATGGCCTTACCAGAAGCGATCGAGCGAATGGCCAGAGCAATCTCATCCGGCGACAACTTCGCCTCCATCAGTATGCTATCGGCCTCCGAGAGGGACGGCAATGCAATATCTCTAAGTAACAGATGAGAGTCCTCCTCCGAGCACCCAGAGACCGGAGAGTACACCCCACGGAAGTAATCCACGAAGCAGTCAACAATTTCCACCGGGTCAGTAACACACACGCCATCCACTTTCTCCACAACCGGCACCACTCTACTCGCTCTCTCCTTCCTGTCCAACCAAGCAATCAACTTCCCGGCCTTATCTCCCACATCATACAGTCGCCCTTGTTGCTCTCTACTCATCTTTTTAGCAGCATCCGTGACCAGCGCTCTATAATCTGACTGTTTAAGGTTGAGAACGTGCAATTTCTCGTCCGTGACACCCCGCTCCAGATCCCCCTCCATCTCAGCTATGTCAGTTTCCAGGCGGACCACTTCTTCCCTCCCGCACCTCCTAGCATGGGAAATAAGAGACAAGGCTTGCCCCCGGATCACCGTTTTATAACCTTCCCAAAGGGAGATAGCAGACGACACTGACCCCACATTATCTTTGAAGTAGTGATCAATGGACTTAACCAGTTCAGCGCGAACATTAGGGTTACGTAAATACCAGGGGTTAATTGGCGCAACTCTTCCCTCCGCCCCAGGAACAACCTCCATCTGCAACAATAGAGGGGAATGGTCAGAAATACCTCGGGCCAAATGTCGCACCTCCCCGATCATTCCAGCCTGGAACGCTGGCATAAGTATATAATTAAGTCTCGAGAGACTCCCGTGGGCCCCCGAGTGGAAGGTGTATTGTGCCTGTCCCAGGTGCATCAGTCTCCAGCAATCTATAAGTCCTAAAGTATCTAGAAAGCCACCCAACCAGGCCTGGGCTCTAGGGAGGTCCCTGGGGGGGTGACGGTCCTCCATACCGGATACAACAGCGTTAAAATCACCCCCTAGCACCAGAACCCCCCCAGGGAGTCCCAGGACCAAACGCCCCAAGTCCGCGAATGTAGCCGCCTGCAATCCAGGCGGCACATAAACAGCAACAAGCGAAACAGTTCTACCCTCCCATCTCCCCACCAATGCCGCATATCGCCCTCTATCATCGTGGAGCACCTCGTCCACCTGCAACGGGAGAGAGGCCCTGACCAAGATACCCACTCCCCTAGAGCCAGAAGTGAAACCAGAGTGAACAGCTAGGCGATAGCCCCGCCTATTCAGGGCATGGAAGGAGTTCCCAATCAGATGTGTCTCCTGCAGGAAAACAATGTCGGGCGAGATCCGTTTCAAAAACTGCAACACCACCCCGCGCTTGATCCTATCCCCCAGTCCGTTCACATTCCACGAGAGTATTCTCAATCCCTTACCCCCCACCCCGCTCCCGTGCATAATGCCCACATCCCGGAGAACACAACCAGAACAAATCAGCAGCTAACCTCACATTGCCTTGTGAAACAAATAAACATTCCCCAACTCCCCCCCTTCCCGTTACAACTCCCCCCACCCTGCACCCCTGCGTGAGCCCATGTAGCTCCCCCAACTTGCAGTGTGCCTGTCGCCCTAGCATTAACTATTGCTACAAAAAGAAAACCCCTGAGGAGGAAAGAGCCTCACTGAGCACCCCACAACCCCCGGGCATTGAAGGATAAGGTGCTGAATAGAAACACCAAACCAAAATATGGAGGTGCCATCACAATAGTCAGTCACCGGGAACCAAAAGTCTACTCCTGTCCAGCCGCGCCCACTCCGTTCCCCTCGATCTGTCCCTCTCGACGTCGTTGCTGAGGCAAAGTATCAAGCCAATCTCCAACCTCCTCCGGCCGGTCAAAGAAGTGCGTCCGATCCTCAAACTCAACCCGCAACCTGGCCGGAAAGAGCATCGCATATTTCAGGTCCATGTCTCTCAGTCGCCGTTTGACACCCATGAACTCCTGTCGCTGCTTTTGTACCAATTGTGTGAAGTCCGGGTAGAAACTTATATGAGTGTTCTCGAACTTGGTCGGCCCACTCACCCTCGAGGCCTGCAGTATAGCGTCCCTGTCCCTGAAATGAAAAATTCTGGCGATGATGGGCCGTGGGGGAGCGCCCGGTTTGGGCTTACCACCCGGAACTCTATGGGCCCGCTCAACCGCAAAGAATTTACTCAAGCCTTTGGGTGCGAGATGGTTGATCACAAGGTCTTCCACAAAGAGGTCAGCAGCAGGAACCTCCGATTTCTCCGGCACCCCAATTATGCGCACATTATTCCGCCGAGCCCTACTTTCAAAATCCTCCAATCGACGGGCAGACAAAGCAGTGGACGTCCGCAGATTACGGACCTCGGTTTGCAGGTCAGACACATCCGTTACCAGACTCGACGTCGTCAGACCCAAGGATTTGACCTTTTCATTCGTTTGTGAAAGGTCCGCTCTGACTAGGTTAACGTCGATCAAAACTGTGTCCAATTTATGGGCCAATGTATCGAATCGCTGGCCGACCGCCGCTTTCATCTCTTCGATGGCACCCATGACGTCCTGTAGTGTTAACTCCGTTGACGATCCCGGGCCATCCTTGGATCTTTCCGGCGACTTATGCGGGCCAACAGGAGAACCTCTCGACTGGGTATAGCGGTCCATGCTGTTAGCTTGGGTATGAGCTCCCCGCCTAGTCGTCTTGGATTTTTGCTGATCTCCGTCCAATCTAGCCGCCATTGTCTGATGGGCGTCAAGGGTGTCGGCCACCAACACGATGAGCGAGCACCGGAGAACCAATCTAGAACGCCTCAAAGGGTAGTCCCAGCTAGAGGCTAAGAGCAGGCAGGGTACCCAATCGTCCCTCTGTAAATGTGTAATGACAATCCAAGGCCCCTCAGGTTCAGCGAGGAGACCCGAAACCGAAAGTGAAAGCAGGGGGTGCGCACCGGCCCAAGTCCTACATGCCGTTGTTGTTCACTTTCTGCCCGGGCACCATGCCAACTCGAGTCCGGGGCAAGGTCTGGAGTAGGCCGCCAACTTGGAGTCGATACTATTCCGGCTCCCGATGTCCGATTTGAATTTGGACAGCAGGTATCACCTCCACATAGGTTCGCCCGTGGAAGCCCGTCGATAAAATCAGGATCAATTCAGGATAGACGTGGGAGGTTGTGGAGGCCCTCGGGAGCTCTGTGCCTACGCGGCCATCTTGGTTGCGCGCTAGGCTCCTCCTCAACATCTTACTTAATGTTAAAAAAACATAGAAATTCACAGAAAAATAAAAAAGGTTAAAGTGACGTTGTAGTTAGGAATTGTAACTATATGTTACTTTACATTTTTTTTTAAACTTTGAAATTCACTGAAAAAAACAAAGGTTAAAGGAATGTTATAGTTAGAAAAAATGTCAGGTAAAACATACCGTTTTAAACTAACAAAAAACACTGAAATTCACCAGTTATAGTTCTCCCAAGTAACTGTAACTCGTACCCTAAAGTAACTATAACTCATGCCCTCACCATTGCATCACTAATTACCTCCAATATTAAATCACTCATTACATGTTCTATGACACCATTGATAGCATCACTGCAACATCTGAAATTACATCATTGATGACAAGACTGTGCCCGGCGGGAGCTCAAGTTATAGTTACTTTAGGGCACATGTTATAGTTACTTTGATAATAATAACTGGAGAATTTCAGTGGTTTTGTTTGTTTATGTGCTTTTCACTGACATTTTCACATAACTATACTCCTTTTATCCTTTGTTTTTTTCCAATAAATATATAAATATAACCTAGCGGCAAAATATGTTATATATTAAGTGGATTTGTTTTGTTTGCTAAAAACGTTGGCATCATTTGAGGAATCTTCACGAAACTTTCTAAAAAAACATGTCTCATCCACCTCAGCTTCTTCCTAGAAAGTTCCTGGGTGACCTTTCAAGCGGGAAGAAAAAGAGAGGATCCTAAAAGCCATTTCCCCCATGCTATTTTCCATAAGTGATGTCTGCTTAGAGTCTCCACGGTCTCTTCTAAAAGATGTGAGAATAATAGGTTTTGCTGGGTGCAGTGCAAAACTGAGGGCAAAAAACAGAGATATCAATTTCCAATCTCAGTAACAAACTCTGCTTCCAGACTTCATAAGGAAACAGGTTTTTTCCCTTCATCTCCTCTGTGATATGGCCTCCCACGCATGTTGTCTTTTTTAGACAGAGTAATGTGTGGTTTAGCTGCTGAGGACCCAAAGGTGCCCGAAACCTGACTAAGGTGCATAGGGCATGTAACTGACCTTGTTATAAAACATAAATGAGACCTACCAGCTAAAATGGATCAACTTCTCCAGGGTGCAGGTAAAGGGGTAAAACACTCAAACTGTTGCCCGGGCATCTGAAATGCAGATGGTGGGTAAAGGCCAATTAGAAGCATGCTTTGTGCCAGGAAGCCTAGATCCTCACTCTGTTTTTTTTGTTTTTTTTACCTCACCAGAAATGAACATTGGTGCAGGGTGCATTTCACCTCCCCAGAGGGGGCCAGTAACACCAATGCACTGAAGTGGAATTCCTATCCCCCCACCCCTGGAGCTGAAATGAAGATGGTGGGTGGAAGCTAGCAAGAGGCTCGCCTTCTGCTAGGAAGCACAATGACCCTCTTATTTCCATTTTTGCCTGATCGAAACTAAACGCTGGAGTTCACAGGGGCATTTCCAGTCCTCTGAGTGGTCAGATCAAGGATAGCATCTCCACACTGCTTTTCAGTGGAGCAGATATTCAGATGGTGACTGGGGGCCAGTAAGAGTCCGGCCCTATGATAGGAAGGCTGCTTCTGGCTCCTTTCTGTTGTTGTCTGATCGAAAATAAATCTTGGTCTTTAGCTACATTTCAGGTCACCCAAGAGGGGTAGATCAGTGGTAACACCTCCAATCAGATTACAAAGGGGAGGTAAAATGCAGACAGTTGAAAGTGGCCATTGAGAGGCATGCATTTTGCCAGACAGGAACCTTTCCACTCCATTTCCATTTCTGGCTTGATCCCTAATTACTCCCCAAGCGGAGCTAAAATTTAGATGTTGGATAGCGCCACAGAGAGGTCTGCCATGGGCCTGAATGCTTGCCTCCCCACTCAATTTTCCATTTTATCTCGACAGAAAAATGAACCCGGGAGCCTATGGGTATTTCACGTCGACTGAAAAGGATAGACTGAAAGGGAAAGAATCCTAATTTGCTCCTCCAAAAAAGTGAAATTCAAATTGTGGGCAGAGGCTGGTGAGAGGCTGCCTTGTGGCACTTGAAAGGCGGACTTCCCACTCTGTTTCCATTTTTGTTGAGTGAAAAAATAATCCTGGTGTCTAGGAGTCCTTTCAGGTCTCTGAAAAGGGCAGAGAGGGACAGGGAGAACCTGGCTACCCCCTCTGTTTCTATTTTCCCAGTTTGTAAAATTGTATATAAATTGTCTAATTAGCCTTTCTTCTCCCCTCAGAGGCAGAATGGGGCATAACTCCTAATTTGTCATCCAACTACTTTAGTCCTATGTGACAGTAATCTACAGGATCAATGTTGGGGCAAATAAGTTGCATCCTGGGGCAGGACAAAGACTAAATTGCATGTGGCTGGTCCTTGTTTGTAATAGCGCTGAGGAGTTAAAAGCACTGGAATGGACTGCGGGCTGTGGCACATATTGATTACCATTGACTGAGTTTAATTCAAGCATTCCACCCATCATTTTGTTGCTGTACTTTTTCTAATTAGCATTCCGTCCAAGTTCCAGTAAGGCAGATTTGGCTACTGGCAGTTCTAGTCTCAGTGGTTCACTGGTGGTGGGTTTGATGATGAACATGTGCAGCCAATCCAGGACTGCTGTGCTACCCTTGTCTACTGGAAAACTTAAATAGCAGCCTAAATCGAGTCATGGTCCATGGACTATCACTGATGTATACATGGAGCTTGAGGAGCCAGCAATTTAGGGCCTGGGCTGGCCAAGGCCAACTGTAATTCCAGGATAGGTGGCAGGCCAAGAATGCAAGACGATGGGCCTGCAGTGTACATATGTATAACAAGAGGATGATGCAAGCCTACCCCATCCACACCGAGAGGGAAGTGTCCGAGCAGAGATATCACCCCATAGAATCTACACATGATGCAGTAGGAAGCATGTATTTTTACCTAAACCATGGGGGAGGGGTGGTTTATGGGTTTAACCCTTGCAGTGGCTATTATGTGTAATTACAATTGACACAAGCTAAATAATCTAGTTAATGGCATGTTCATTCAGTAAAATTGGGAACATGCATATGCTGAAAGGCAGTGTAAAACATGAATGTATGGCCACCTAACTCAAAACAAAGAAAACATCTTTCGTCATTGAGCTGAAGTTGTTTACCCATCTTTGCCTGTTCTGTGACCTTTTCCTAGTCTGGAGCTTCCCTGTGAAAATACAATTCCCACCAAATGGCAAATCTTGGAGAAAACATGACTGCATGACTTCCAGTAGCTATATAATCCAGACAAGTCGGATGGTTTGCACCGCTTGTGGGAGCCTTTTGCACTAAGTTGTGGTCATCTCCATAATAAATACATAGGACGTACTGCCTTGACCAAAATGTCAATAACTTTATCTTAATTCGTTTCTGTGAACTATTAGTCCATGTGGTAGAACTGTAATACAAAATAATATCATTTGAAATCTGGTGCTCCTATATTCAACCCCTTACATAAAAAAACATGCCAGCTTACATTACTCCAGTTGTAAATTGCCTAATTTATTTCTGATTTGTCAAAGAAGTGTATCTGAGACAGCTGATTTTCATCACGTGTGATGAAGCGCACTCAACTCAAATTGGAGAGAGATTTAAAAAAGCAGAGGGAAAGAATAATACTGAGAAGTTTTGTTTAGGTAAAATTGGGGTAAAAAATAGTATTTTCTTCCAGGAAAACGTTCTGCAGAAGACAATGCAAACTCAAAGGAAACACTCGGTGAGTTGATTTCAAAATAATTTAATTTCAGTTTTCAAACACTAAAATACATACTTTGATGATTAGCAGATTATTGCAGACTGATGTCTACTCTTCACTTTAAAATGTATATTGTTCAAACATCTTCCACAGTTCCATGCACTTTCGTATTTTAAAATTTGGAGAAAAAAAATCAATTGTGAATACAAGAAGGAATTTCTATCTCTTAATGAAATGTACTATGTATCTAAAACACAGTTGATTACTCTATAAATAGCAATAACTGTCATTAAAGTATAAATAGTTTTTGGTGTACTTTGTATCAGGACTTTAGCCGCTTTGCAGCGTGCATTCCGTTCTCAAGAAAGTATTGTGTACAAAGAACGAAAAACAAAACTGATTTTTACCTTCTAGACAAGTAACTCTCTGCACCTATTAATGGAAGTGGACAAGCCAACAAATTCTGAGGTAGAGCTATATTAAACGTTTGACTTGATCCCAAGAGGGAAAGCACGAGCCAATGGCTGCATTGCAGGTTAAATATAAATTTAAAAATACAAAAAATATCAGATGTGCAGACATTAATCAAGAATGCAGGAAATTGACCTAATGTTAACTAAGGAGGTTTTTTTCCTAAACTGACTTATAACTTTGTGCATTACTTTCAGGTATCTTTTCTCTACCGGTCAGCTCATTCGAAAACATTTAATTTCCTACACAAAAACAGTATCTGTGCATTCCAGTACTAAATGTATTTGGGGAGGTTTTGAGATGTCCAGGAGAAAAGAAAACTGGCAAATAGTCTATATGAACATTACATAGCTAATAAACGCAGGGCTTTGATGAGACTCATAACCCATACAAAGGTTGCATACAGGTAATTTCTCAGTTCCAAAGTCATTGATTGGCCCAGCTTTTCATTCAGAAAATACTTGGGGAAATAAGCAAACGCAGTCATATACTTGGTCATGGACTGGGCAAACCACTTCAGGGTTGAATGGCATTGAATGAAAGTGACCAGCAGAGGTATTATTTTCTAGGTAACCCAGTGGTTAATTCGTAAAAAATAATAAGTGCTGGGACTCTCATCAGGAGACAGCTTGCAACAGCTCATTTCTCCTGTTAGAGCTGCCTAAAAGAGAATCACCTGCTAACCCTGAAAGTGGGGATAGGGTGTGGCATAATGGCCAGAGTTGCCAACTTCCGAGTTGGGGAATCAGGTTTGAGTCGCAGCGTTTTCTCAACCTCCAGTGATTGTGTGCAAATCACGTAATCTCCCTGTATATTAATGTGTCCTTAACTGGGGCTCATGAAAAGCACCGATGTTGGTGATTAAGTGCCGGTGCTGATCACCGAAAACCACTGGCTCAAATTAAGCACTGGGTAAGACTCAAGGACATATCAAGTGCAAGCTGGCATCAGACCATTAATGGCAGATCCTGGGAATGGGTTTCACCACAAGGGAGAAATTATATGCGGAAAGCAGTCTTAAATCGGTGCCTGCAGCTCTGAGTTATTGGTAGAGCTACGAAGAAGGTCAATGTACCCTGACAAGGCTGTTGAGTTAGCCCTAATTTATTGGGGTCACCCACTGTAGATCTCCTAAACCCTAAAAAGTAAGTATAACTTTTTGTGAAATAAGGATAACTGGCAGGTGCCTCTCACTCCTCTCCAGCTTAGTGGTGAATATTAGGAGTCAGACAAACCTGTCAATACATTTCTCAACATCAACTGGTTTACATAAAGCCCTGCCATGTATCCCCAAAGCCCGTTCACACACACACAATCATTGGTATTTAACCAAATGCTTTATATGCATTGTTTAGAAATAACGTAAATTGGAATGATTATAAATAAAAACAACTAAGCAATCATTATGCAAAGTATGACGTAGGCTAAATATGCCCAAATCATATTTCAGCACACATCCCTATACTACTAATGTTAGGTAGGTTGTAATAAGCTGTCTCCCTCATGGACTTTATTGTTCCTTCAGGTCTGATGTCAGAACCTCCAGCAACTGGCCCAGGTGTCTACCCCTGTACCAGTAACCCATACACCTTTTATAGACATGGTGCTCAATGGAGTGAGGAGGGGTCAACTCATTCTTGCTCCTGTATCAATGTACATGATATTTGAACGATGCTTCTTGTTCAAATTTACTGCTACTTTCCTTCCTTATTCCTACAAGATAGAAAACATTGGGTCATCTCCCTTATAGATATCTTTGAGCTGTTATGTTTACAAACAATGCAAGCACAAGAGAATAGAATTTTTCCTTCTCAGTCATGTTAACAGGACACGGCAATTCAAGCATATAATAGTTAAAAATAAAATGGACAAGTTAGCCTCTTTTCTGAGCTTGCATTTCATCTAAATGCAAAAGCAATTTTAGTCTCTGCATTCAGGCCTGAAGTGCGAGATGCAAGAGACTGAAGAAGCATACAAGATAGAAGATAAACCTTAATTTTTATTATTTGGCTTGCAGGGACATTAAAAGCTAAATATTAAAATGCCTCCAAGTAACCAGATTTAAAATTAAGTGTGGAATATATGTTAAGTTAATCGATGCAACAGTATAGGTTAGATTGGTAGGGAAAGAAAGGAGAAAGCTAGAAAATAAGAATAGAATTATGAAACCTTCTGCTGGTCTATGAGAAGAGTCAACTCAACTACCTGTCCTGGATAAGGAAACAAGATAAAGCAGAGGGTAATTCCAAATATTCAGATGTGTAAACATCAAGGGTTACTAACAAAGGTTCAAATGGGGTTCCAGATTCCCACATCCCTGACATTTCTGGACTACAAAACTCAGAAAATCAGACCTCATAAACACTTTTTCATTTTAGTATGCTTAGGAAAAATGTAATTCCATGCTTTTGTTGTAGGTGAAAACTGTGTTTTTCTTTACATCGCTATTCATGTGCCGTACATTTAGTGTAACACTTATATAAATAAACTGTGCAGCCTTTTCCCATGCTAAGCATATTGTCCGAGCATATCCTCATTGGGGATATCGCTGTTTGTGACACACACCAAGGGAAAGCAGGAAAGCAGGACCACCATGACCGGGTGGCTCACCTGCGAGTAAGATCAGGCTGCATGAGATGCTGCGCAACAAACAGCAAAACTGTGACCCTACCTGTGGCGCCCGAGCCTGCACCGCTGCTCTGGAGTGGAACGTGCACCCCTGCAGAGATACGCGGCAGCAAGCACCACAGAGAACACCTGTGACTGGACCGGGCCGTCCCTGGCCCAGCGGTGGCGAGTTACCGGGGCGTGCGCTAGACGACTCTAACAGGCACGCCCCCTTGATGTTGAGACCTGCATGCATCTACACAGTAAGGAGACAAGGTGGAGGTGGAAGCTGTTCGCCGCACATTGACGGCCCGAACATTGTGCACTGTGAAGGCCGGGCCCTCTCTCCCCGCGGGCAGGCCGCCATAGTTGGGCGCACGCACACGTCGAGCAGTCGCCTGAATCGGGCTCACACTAACTGTAACTGAACTGGAGAGTCATTAATACAGCCACGCAGTCCCATCGGAGCAGCCCCCCGTGGTGGTGTGCGTTGAGTGCTAAAACCGCTCAAGTCAGCTTTCCGGTAACGCGCACTGCCACTAATGAGCAGGGCCTTGGCTGGGGTGAGCCGTCGCATCAGGCCCAACTAGGCTGCTCCATTGCAAGTGGGCTGTACACCCCCATAACACCCTGCGTCAATTGACGCGGTTACAGCCCTAGATGACAGGACTGACTAGCGGACACCAGCACATTGTTGAGCGCCCCCCCCCCCCCCTCCCCGGGCCTGCCGCAATCAAACATGCACACATCTGGTGCGCAGATCAGAACCCGACCAACTGGGGCTGTGTTGAAGAACTGCACAAGGGCCCATACACAGACCTGTGCTTTCCAGCCTTTTAGCCAGCCCTGGTCAATGAATTCTGGCCAGCAGGACAAAGAGGGTACTCATTGTTGCAGATCAGTTGGTGCAGGGCCATGAGGCATGGCCAGCCCTGGCCAGCAATTGACTCCTTCTCATGCCTTGGCAGCTCCAATTGCTACATCACCAGACAAAGGTCAGCTTATCTGATGAGTAGCCTAAGGAACAAAATGAGAGGGACACCGTCCATTGGAGACTAACAGACATGAGTAAGACAATTTTCAGTTCCATTAGATGGTATTAACTTGGGTGGTCATGGAAAGTCACCCTCTGCAAGATTTTTGGGACCTGTCAAGCAGCTATGTGATTTTTGTGGTTTTGCTTCTTTGGCCGTGGTCAAGCAGTGCCCCTCGGGTAACAACATTTTTGGCAAGCATTTGGTAGAGCAAGACTGCAGGCTTTCAAGTAGTGAATGTGTCATAGTTTTGACATTGGGTCAGCCTCACTTGGCTATTGGCATCTTTGGCTCAGGACTCTTCACCTAATGGTTTGAGCCGTACATCATATGTGGAAGAACCCACAGAAGTGTTTTAGTGTCAACTTCTTTTTAAACCTCCATTGGAATATATGAGGGACCATTTTCCATCCAAAAAGTACACTCTCTCATCACACTCTAATTCTTTATTTGAAACATGAAATGTGTTTTTTCATTTTAGACTGCAGCTGACATTTATTTATTGGTTTCATCATCGCTTCTGTGTGAGAATGTCAAATCAGTTGGCTTTGCCAATGCTTCTTCTGAGTATGATAAATCTGATGCAAATACTTATAACGCAGTAGTATATTTCAGTAATCAAATGATACAAATTAAGTCAGTTGACATAAATTCTCTGAATCCTTGTCAGTCATAGTGGTTGTTCTGGCATATTCCAATCTACCCCTACTCTTAATATCTGCTTTAGCCAGGTATGTATAACAACTTTAAAAGGAAATTCAGTCAACCTATTCTCATTTTGCACTGCTATGGCCATAGGTAGAGCTAATATCTAGGGTCAGAATACTCAATAGTAATTTACCTAGGTCTAGCCTGATCTTGTAGTTTGGAACAACCTTCAATGCATTTGTGGTCAATCAATCGATCAATCAATCAGCGTTTTGTAGAGTGCTCTACTCACTCGTGAGGGTCTCAAGGCGCTGGAGGTGGGAGTGAGCAGCTCCGTTGGAGTCATTCGAAGAGCCAGGTCTTGAGGTTCTTCCTGAATTGGTGCAGTGTCGGGCTCCGTTGGTCACTGTACCTCTAACGTGAGAAATGTGTTAGCTCTGAAAGTAAACTAATGTCATGTTGACGTTATACTTAAATTGCATATGCCCCCTTTTGAATGTACTGCTATGTCCATGTCAATGAATAGGAGTATACTATCTTGATTCCTGTTCATCTGTCCACCTGCTCCATAGATTATCTCCATAGATGCTTTCTCCAGTATGACAGCTACAGACATGAAGGGAACACCTCCAGGGGCTGGAGATTTCTGGTAAAAACAGAATGAGAATTAGGGAGCTTTCAGTACTAGACAATACATTTTGATATCTTGGACCAATAAACTGCTATTGTCATGAGCAATTCATCCCAACTCACACTTAGTTTCCTCCAACCGTGATCAGCCATATACTAGCCACCCTCAGCAATATAAAAGCCTGTGCCAGCGGTATTTTTAGCAGGCAATAACAACTGGACAAGAAAACTAGGCATAACAACTATCCTGAGAGGAGAGAAATCACCTCTAATGTAGAGTGACAGTTTGATCCACCTTTCCACCAATGGCTGACAGTAGTGATTAGTAGCAATGTATTCGTTTCTTCAAAGCTCCTACTCACAAAATACCTTGATAGTTAACGTCCTCTCTTTTTCACCGAAATCTCAGGCTTCATTCAGATAGATTATAACAGCCATTTAGTGGCAGCATCTCACATTTGCAAGCTTGAATGCTTTCCATTTCTCGCTACTCCTACAAAGGTTTAACCATTCACTCTAGGAAGTTTGAAATGAAGTATTATGCCAGTAGCATATATCCACAGCCTGGTGAGATGGCTGTGCAGTGCAATCGTCATATGTATGTTTTCGAGTAGCAGACATGACAGTGTTTCTATTGCTTCTGCAAATAAGAGTGGGAAACACGTTAAACTTTCCCTTCCCCACATAAGAGTATAAGTTTGTCAAAGTCAACTCCACCTCTAATGTGGAAATTAGGGCCTCTGTTTTTAGGTTAACTTAATCATGTTTTTCAAATATCCTTCTCAGATTATGGGTTGAATAAACACTAATTGATCAGGTATGATCAGCAGGGCCTTTAGAGGAAATATTCTATGAAAGCATTTTGCCCAGTGCACTAATTTGCAATCAAAATTAATTGGAAATATCCGCCTTTAAGAAATATTGAAGCCTGTTCTCAAAGGTACATTTACACATGTAGATTTACTCATGTAAATCTACCCCTGCGCCTAGTAGTATATCTTCACTTTTTTGCTAATCACTATTTCCGAGTGTAGATTTATTCCTAAGTGGAGACTTGCATGTCTCAAACCCCTCAGTTCAGCAGGTGGGGACATCTAAGACTTTATTTACAAGGGTAAAGTAACTACTGCTAGCTTTTTACATGTAGGTGGAGATCATAATTGTTTATTAATTTTTTATAAAAATGTTAAAAGAAAATTTAAAACATAAGTGTAAATCAAAATATATATATTTTTACCCTACAACTAAAAAAATAAATGTTGAACCATATTTTTCTACAAAAATGTGTTTATTAAATAATTAAACAAAATAAATATATTAATTTATTTTATAAGTATTACTTTGTAAACAAAATAAAATAAACCATCTGCACAAATATTTGTGTTTTTAATTAATATTCCGTAAATTGAAATGAAACATTTGCCCAATTTAAGTCAATTTTTAGTTCATAAATGTAATTTAAAGTTGTTTTAATTACGTAAACATTAATTCTTTAAATAATGGAAAATATTTATTTATTATTTTTGCCAACATTTTTAATACTGAACAGAGGCAGAGCTCTTCATAAGTAGATTTGTTAATAACATATGGTAGCGTGTGAGTATTACTAAGTAGTACTGCTATATTTACTACAAAATACAGCTGGTGAATAGGGCCCATATTGATCTGAGGGCTTATACAGCATTCAGAGTAAGGTAATAAGGACTCCCTGGTCATTAGAGATAGCTTCCCCTTGTTTAGTACTTTTCATACATCTGCAATAACTATGACTTTAGCACAGAATGGCCTGTTATACGTGGACTTGAGCAGACACATAGAGGTTTTGCAGACACCGACAGTGGCAAACAAATACACCTTGGAGGAGATATCAAAGACTCTAAGTGGACTATTACCAAAGGCTGTTTAAAGGCTTTGAATATCCTAAGGGCCCTCAGGAGCTACGAGATCCTAACACAGTGTCTTGAAGTTATAACTTACACCCTGCCATGCACAGTCTTGTCATCAATAACGTAATTTCAGAACAAGTCATGAGTTATATAATATGAGAAATCACAAGCAGTGCATGGCGAGGGCACAAGTTATAGTTACTCTAGGGCACAAGTTATAGTTACTTGAGATAACTATAACTGGTGAATTTCAGTGGTTTTGTGAGTTTAAAATGGTATTTTTTAACTGACATTTGCACCTAACTTTAACATCCCTTTAACCTTTGTTTTTTTCCGGTGAATTGCTAAGGTTTTTGTAATGTAAACTAAGTTATACGTACAATTCCTAACTAAGGTCACTTTAAGTTTTGTTTTTTCAGTAGCCAGGCACCGTATCCAATCCCCTGCAGGCATCCAACCCACAACAGGCATCCAACCCACAACAGGCATCCAACCCACAACGGGCAGCCAACCACCCCCCACCATGCACAGACTTCCTGGGGTTGGTCACAGAGTCTGGCCTGCTGCCAGACCCTCTTTCTCCCAACCTTCCACTGACACCCAAACCTGGCTGACTACATGCTGTTACAAAATATAGGATGTGATTTGGTGGGAGATTAGAAAATCCCCCCATAGGTCTGTGCAAACACGTTTTCCTGCATGTGCCGGTGCAGGCCGCGAAACCACTATATTCTGGGGTGGGCTCCCCAGGTCATATCAAGTGAGCTGGCCCAGTTCCTTTTAGGGCTCTGGGAGGGTGGACATGCAGCCACCGTTATCTTAAAAAATAACCCCACCCTTCTGCCCCTGGCCGAAAACGACACGGCGAGTAGGGATGTGTGCCTCCCTCCCTATAATTATTCAATTGGGTCCTTAGGGATGCAGTCCAAACACAAAGTCTGCTCCCAGTTGTCATGGAGCAGACTTGTGAATTGATTCTCTGCCTGCTTTGATGCGAGCAGGGAAACAGAACAAGATATTGCTCCCGCCCAGAGGGAGCAGCATAAATAGCTGCTCCATCCGGGCGGGAGAAATTCTTGCTCCCGCACCATGTGGGATGCCAAATGGGGCCACGGAGGGAGCTCCAACGTGTTCTTGGCAGATGCCCCAGGTTTGCACGGACCTTTAAATGATACAGGCCCCGGGGAATGTGGTCCCTGGGCCAAAAGAGGCTGAAGGAGGGGAGTGCAGCCCATACCCCTTTTAAAAAAGGACGGCAAGTATATTTTCTCTACGATTCCACATTGAAAAAAGTTTTAAATCCTTGATGGAGCTGCATGCATTGATGATTTGTTGGTGTTCATTCTCTTCTCTTGTGACTATTCAAAAAGAGTGGGTTATTTCCTGTTCTGAGAGCAGAGTCCGTGGTTTCCCCTTTTAATTACTGCTGAGTATGCAAATGCGCAAAATCACATACAAACTCATATGACCACGCCTCTTCCATGTTAATAGTATGCAAGGGTGTTCCAGCCATTTTCCAGGCTGATGTACAGCTCAACTTACGAAAGTGACCTGAGTGCGTTTCCTGCCGATTATAATGGCGTGGCCTTGATGCAGTGGAATATGAGGACATCTCCACCAAACAAAGAGGCACTTACTTCATATAATGAAGAGGTGGAACCCTTGTTCGGTATTGATTCAACTCTTTGGCTGTAGTCTTGTCATATTCTTTATACGATTTAGAAATTTTGTCACGGATTTCAGTATGACGACGCTCGTGGAACAATCACCTTACCAAAATTGCATGTACACAAGGTCACTGGAGACATTGCATCATGGTCCTTTCCACAGCTGTAGTGTAGGGTATTCACTAGACAGTCACCCAACGAGGAAGCACTTACTAATTAAGCAGCAGAAAGTACTCCAGTCGGGTAGCCCATTTATTTAAATTTTGGCCCCAGGGTGGGGTCTTTGGGGCCTGATTAGGCATGGGGGTGGGGCCCCTGGGGCCCAAAAAGGCTCGGGGAGCTGCATGCCCACTCTAATTCTATTCACATTTTGGCCTTAGGGGATGGGTCCCTGGGGCCTAAAAATGCTGAGGAAGGGGTGCTGTGTGCCCCCTCCCCTTATTAACTATTCGGCCCAGGGGGAATAGGGTCCCCGGGGCCTAATAAGGCTCAGGAGGGAGGCTGCACCCTCTTCCCCCTTATTTATTAGATTGGACCCTAGAGGAGGGGGCCCTGGGGCCCAAGAATACTCAGGGAAGAGGAGTTTAAGTCCCCTTCCCTTTTTAATTGGCTTTGGCCCCAGGGAATGGGGTTTCTGGGGCCTATGAAGGCTCAGGGAGAGCGCTACATGGCTACCCTCCCCTTTTTAGGTTTTGCCTGCAAAGCACTTGCACTGTGTTTAAGAAATCTGTTGTTTGTAATATAAACTTAAAAGGGACTTACATCCTGCCTCCTCTCTTTCCTGGATTCTCATTGGTTCCTGTGCATGCCACTTACCTTTTCTCCATTTCTATTAGCTGTAGCATATTGTCCTGCATTTACTAATGCTTGTTCCTCATCTGCTTCTGTTATCAGTTTCCTGCCACTGAAATACAATTAACATCCACTTTGGTGGAGCTATATTTTCATGAAGTTTTGCATTATATTCTTGCAGCATATTTGCATAACAGTTTAACACCTAGAGAGATAAAGTGATTTGCATAGAACCACAGTATATTGCACAGTCCCAAAACTCAAACCGTGATCTCCAGCTCTGGAGTCAGCAGCTCTGGCCGGTGTGCCACATCCTCTACATTCCCATGTAATCTGTCTAATCTGTCAGGGACCTCGTTCCCTCTCCCAGACGATGACTGATGAAAACAGCTCTTTATTCATTACATAGGCGAAAACGGTGCATTACCAATGCTTGTTTATTGTACTTCGCCCTGGAGAATGGGGTCTCCGGGGTCGAAGAAGAAGGTTGTGGTCATCGGTGCCTATTAATGCTCAGGGAGGACGGTTGCATGTCCTCCTTCCCAGTTTAATTGTATTGGCCCCAGGGGATAGGGTCCTTTTAAGGCTTTGGGAGAGTTAAGGGTTGGGCAGGGGGCTGCCTATCCCTCTCCTAAAGTATATATTTTGTCCCCAGCAGATGGGATTGCTGGGGCCCGAAGCCCAACCCTATGCTGCACACACCAGTGTGTAGTTGGCAGCCTACTGGGGGTTTGGCCACATGGCCAGGAGACAGACAAATCCCTGTAGTCAAGCCCCCCCCCCCATGTGTGTGCAAACGCTGTGCATAGCGGGAGATCTGCAGTCTGGGGGGGTTGGAAGCAGGCCTGGCTGCAAGACTAACTCCACTCCAGGCCATGTGTGCGGTTTCATGTTGGCTGCCTCTGGGTGGCTGCCTGCGGGTAGTGGGGTGTAAGGCTTGGCTGCAACATACACGGCATACGACAAAAGACCATGCACAGCATGGAGTTGGCTGCCTGCGAGAGGTTGGCTGCCTCCGGGTGGTTTGGCCAAAGGCCGTGCGGGGGGGCGGGTTGGTTTAATGTATGGTAATAAAATATTACTTTACGGTTAAAAAAATCTAGAAATTCACTGAAAAAAACAAAGGTTAAAGTAGCGTTAGAGTTAATTGTGGTAAAAGATCTGTTTTTGCTTAGAAAGAAACCTTAGAATTTCACTGAAAAAAATCAAAGGTTCAAATAACTTTAACGTTAGATGAATATGTCAGTGACAACATTAACGTTTTGAACTCAACAAAAACAACATAAATTGAACACTTATAGTTAGCTCTGCTAACTATAACTTGCTCCCCACCATACACTTTCTTCTACTTAATAGAGAAGACTGTGTCCAATGATTAAGCTATTAAGCTATGTACATGTGCTTGTTTTGCTTCAGAAAATGGGCTCTCTGTAAAGTTTTCATCACAGTATGAAGGCTGCAGGTACTATAATCTTTAGCACCTTCAGGCATTGCTTATTTTAAGTGAATAGTGTCTTTTTTGCCAAGTGTTGCATAGAGAATACACTGTTCTTAGTGGATGCTTTTTATACTCTCTAGTGTATTTCTCATGAGATTTTCACTGTCTACAAACAGTGTGGTACAGGGTAAACTCTCTCCATAAAGTCAATATTGTTTACAATACCATTTCTTACTTATATCAACTTCATTTCTCAATGTACGTTCAGTGACTGACGGGTTTGACACAGAGAAAAGCTGTCCATAGGAAGGCATTCCTTTTTGAACAGACTTTCAGTATTTTTTAGGAACTTAGTTTTCTCAGAAAATGTGTATACAAATTGAACTCAATATGCAATGAGGATTTTCCATATATCTGTGGTTGATTGTCAATGTGAACTACGCTACTGTCACAGGTCCCTCAGAGGCCTCTCAGGATCGGTTTGTTGCTCAAATGGGTGCATCTATTGACATCCTCAATTACGAATTGCCATTAGGGCACGGAAGATTAAGGGGGTCAATCGGGGGAAGGAAAGGATGAGAAAAGCGGGGAGGGAGACCTGTGAAAAAGAAAGGCTAATTATAGAAACACTGCACTGAAAACTATCTGGAACAATTCTCAAAGAGACATACAATAATATGCTACCTATGTATACCTGTAAAGCAAAATAACAAGCTCTTGCAGCAGCTTTTAGGAGGACGATTGAGTATTCATCAAAGACCTTCACATGGTTGCTTTACTGGAGCCTGTAAAATGAATCTAGTTTTCTTCACCATGAAAACAAACTGTAAGTTTTTATACAAAAGCGGCGTGTCAGCCGCCAATATTGGCCTTGAGGAAATATCACAAACGGTGGTGTCAATGACACCCGTATCCCACCGGGTACTGTGACAGCTCTGGAGTCCTTCGACCTGGCTCTGCGAACAAACACAGGATAATCTGCAGCGTTTCCTCCCTCTGCTCCAGCTTACGTAGCCTGCAGGAAGCCAACGCCACGTCATTTACTGTGCGCGCACAACGCGCCACACTGTAATGAATACCAGGAGGTTCCGCAGGAGCGTCAGGAATCTGGAGAGAATACCACAGCCTTCCCCGGCGGCCTTCCGACTCTATCAGACTCTAGAGTACCGGATGGCACCCCCGGGGAAAACAGGGAAACAAAACAAGGGAAGACGGGAATACTTCAGGAAGGACAAGGGCTCCACGTCTGGTACAGGTGAGGCTGAATACTACATTCTACTGCTAATTCCGTATGAATACTACAGCATTCTACTGCCAGTTCTAGGCGAACAGTAAAGACATAGGCCAGCTTCGAAGAGTATCCCCCACTATTTACGGTGGACCGGGAGTCGTATAGGGTTTATATCAGCTGCAGGGATAGATAGTGCACCGTGGTTCAGTTGTCGAAATTCGATATAACCAAGTGGTTCACGCAAGTCTTCCCAAGTGATCTCCAACTTATAACAAATCAGGAGGAAACCCCACCAGAATCAGCGAGGCCGGGGTCAGATCAACCAGAGAGGGAAGGGCAAGATAAGGAACAAAAACAACAAAAGGGGAATGGGTGCGAGGCTAAAAGGCAAATGCCTCCTTTCCTACAGATGCAGAGCGTGGTGTCAGAGCTCTATTCGGCGGGGTGGTAGCGCCGAGAGTCCGGGTGAAACACCCGGTGGGCAGAGTTACGAGATGAACTCCGGCTTCGATATACCAGAGAACTTCCCGATGGAGAGGGAAGGAAGCTGAAGTTAAACTCGGCAACAAAAGGGACTAAACAGTCCAACAGAGTTAAACTACACCAGCGTTACCGAACGCTAAGGAAACAGGCTCGTCCTCCGACGAAGAGACAGTACAGCGGAAACAGAAAGCAACGAAAGACGGAAGTCAGGCACAATGATGCGGACGGAAATGGGGCCCAGAACTAGAACGCTAAGCGCGTTCGGGAGCGTTTACGCTCCTTTTATACTCTTGCAATCGCCGAGCAGGGCTCCGGGGCATGACAGTATACTCCCCCCACAACGGTCCCCCAAGCATTTGGGTTTCTCTGGGTGTTTCAAGTGAAATTGGCGAACCAGACGAGGAGCGTGTACATTCCAAGTTGGTTCCCACGTGCGTTCTTCCACCCCATACCCTTTCCAATGAATGAGGTACTGAAGGGATTTCCCTACAATGCGTGAATCCATAATGGCCTCAACCTCGTATTCCTCCGAATCCTGAAGGGTAATAGGAGCAGGTTTGTGGGGCAATCGGGTACCCGGTACAACAGGTTTGACCAAAGACACATGAAACACGGGGTCAATCTTAAAGGTGGTAGGAAGTTCTAATTTGAGGGCCACCGGATTGATCACCTTCAGCACTTTTTTAGGGACCAATGTATTTAGGGTTAAACTTGCGAGGACCACTCAGCGTCATGTATTTGGTGGAAAGCCACACCTTATCCCCCGGTGTATAAATGGGTTCTAAGCTTCTGTGCAGGTCCGCCCCCTCCTTATACCTCACTTTAGCCTGTTCTAAGTTCTCCCCAACCTCTCTGTGTATGTTCTGTAAATGCCGAACCAGATCTGTAGCTGCCGGAGTAGGACTGGTAAGGGGAACTCCGGATGGTAATAGCTTGGGGTGAAAGCCTGAAGCACAGAAGAAAGGCGTGTGAGAGATAGAGGAATGTGGACTGTTGTTGTATGCTATTTCTGCTACCCATACCCACTCATCCCAATCGGTAGGGGACTGGAAGACCTGAGTTCGAATGTACTGTTCAAAACATTGGTTGACTCGCTCAGTCTGACCATCTGACTGAGGATGGTGACTCGAAGACAACCGAACATCTATCTGTAGCAAGGCACATACATTTCTCCAGAATCGAGACACAAATTGGGTCCCTCTGTCCGAAATCAAGACAGATGGGAAGCCATGGAGGCGAACCACTTGCCGTAGAAACACTGAAGCCATCTCAGCAGCTGTAGGTAACCCCCCCAACGGGACAAAGTGAGCTGTTTTAGTAAAAAGATCAACAAACACTAACAAAGTATTGTTCCTTTTCACCGTGACGGGTAAGTCCACAATAAAATCAAGCGACACCGTGTGCCAGGGACCAGGAGGAGTGGGCAGTGGTAAAAGCAGACCCACTGGATTTTGGCGGGACACCTTGGTTTGAGCGCAAACATGACAGGTGTTCACAGATGTCTCTATATCTTCCAGCATTTTGGGCCACCAAAAGCGTTCCCGGATCGCCTTGACGGTTTTCTTGATCCCTGGTTGGCCTGCCATGGGATGTGCATGATACCACTTCAAAACCTGGTCTTGTAATTCCAGGGTTGGTAACACCACTCCACCTTGAACGCAAACATATCCTTTTTCGATCGTTGTTTCTTGAGAGCCCACTAGTTCTTTCATGTTACCGAGGACTGACTCTGTCTGATTAGATTCTGGAATCCTGTCTCAGAGAGCACTCCTCCTATGATAACGTCTCTAGCAATTATATTAGGCGACTCAGATGGCTCGTCCGGTTGCAAGAAACCCAGTCGAGATAAGGCATCAGCCTTGCCATTTCGTCGTCCAGGCCTGTATTGTATAGTGAACTCATATTCACTGAAAAATTGGGACCACCGCAGTTGAACCATAGACAAAGCTTTGGCCGACTTCAAATACTGGAGATTACGATGGTCGGTGTACACCACAGCAGGATAACGAGCGCCCAACAGATATTGCCTCCATTCCTCAAAGGCCTTGTTGACTGCAAGTAACTCCTTGTCTCCTACCGCATAGTTGTATTCCGCAGGTGTGAACTTATGTGAGTAATAGGCCACCGGGTGGCAGGGACCTGTGCTAGGATCCACTTGACTCAAGACACCTCCCACTGCCACTTGAGAGGCGTCCACCTCCACTACAAAGGGCAAGGCGGGATCCGGATGACGCAAGACAGGGGCCCGCGTGAAGGCCCGTTTCATGTGATCAAAGGAGTCATCGGCCTCTTTAGACCATACATACGGAACTCCTTTTTTCAGGAGTGTGGTGAGGGGACTGGCCAATTCCGAAAAGCCGCGTATAAATCGCCGATAAAAATTGGCAAATCCCAAAAAACTCTGCAGGCCTTTAACAGCCACAGGAGCCGGCCAGGAAAGAACTGCGGAGATCTTGATGGGGTCCATAGCAAGACCCCAAGGAGACACTACAAACCCTAAAAAGGGTACTTCCTGGGAATGAAAGGTACACTTCTCCAGTTTACAATATAAGTGATTATCGCGGAGGCGTTCCAACACTCTACGGACATGGCGGGTGTGATCAGCCATAGAAGGGGAGAAGATTAGGAGATCGTCAATATAGGCGATCACAAACTCGTCCAGCATATCCCTGAGCACCTCGTTGATGAAAAATTGGAACGCCGCAGGAGCATTACAAAGCCCAAAGGGCATTACAAGGTACTCGAACAACCCATACTTGGTACAAAAAGCTGTCTTCCATTCGTCTCCCTCCCTGACATGCACCAGGTGGTAAGCGCCCCGCAAGTCCAGCTTAGTGAAAAACTGAGCTCCACGTACTCTGTCAAGGAGGGAGGCGATGAGGGGTAAAGGGTACCGGTTCTTAATGGTAACAAGGTTGAGTTTTCTGTAGTCTATACAACAGCGAAGACCCCCCTCACGCTTGGGTATGAAAAACAATGCAGAAGAGGCAGGAGAGCGAGAAGGACGGATGAATCCTTTGTCCAACATCATATCCAGGTACTCCCTCAAGTACAAATTCTCCTTTTCTGTCAACGCATAGACCCGGCTACAGGGGATCCTGGCTCCTGTCTCTAGATCTATACGGCAGTCATACACCCTATGCGGGGGAAGAACCTCAGCTTCTTTGGGATCATAAACTGTCTTCAAATCTTGAAAACAGAAGGGTAGCTCTGTAGTAGACTCCTCTTGCTCTAAGTCATGGTTCACCTGTGCACTAGCCATCAAAGACTCCTGACCAGTAGTAGCCCGAAATGTCAGAGTAGAAGTTTTCCAATCTATGACCGGATTATGAACCTTCAACCATGGGATGCCCAAGAGCACAGGAATCTGTGGAGACCGGATTAAGTCAAAAGCGATTTCTTCGTGATGATCGGGATCTATACTCATATGAAGCATTACCGTACTATGTGTTATGGGTCCTGAAACAAGGGGACTACCGTCTATAGTGGTGACCTTGCTCATAATGGGTTTTTGTATGGTAGGTATGAGATTCTCTCCAGCCCAATCTGAATCCATGTAATTCCCGGAAGCCCCAGAATCAATCATAACTGCTACGTGAATACCCTGTTGTTGGAAGGACAAATACGTGGATACATACAAATGTGAGGTGGGTGTGGTGTCGATTTCAGAGGAGGAGACGGTGCATCCATAGCTACCCGGGATTCGTGTCTCACAGAACCCCGGGCTTTCTAGTTTCCCGACTTCATGGTCTGAGTTGGCTTAATCGGACAAAGGCGCAAGAAATGTCCGGCCTTACCACAATAAAGACATGGTCTATGAGCTCGCCTTCTTTGCCGTTCTTCGGGTGATAAGGGACCCTTCACCACTCCGATCTGCATAGGCTCGCCTTCCTCAATGCCCTTAGGGGACTCGGTCTTTTTATCTCTGGTGGCTATATAACGGGGTTCAAATTTTCCCTTCTCTTGTCTCCTCTCCTGTAACCTATGTTCTATCTTAGCCACTAGGTCAATAAGGTCAGTCCAAGACTCGGGTAGATCCACTATCTGGGAGAGAGCGTCTTTCAATTCATCCCGCAGTCCCCTATAAAAAAGGGTACTACACTTCTCTTCAGGCCAATTTGCCTCTACCACTAGCCTGCGGAAGGAGGTGATATACTCCACCAAGTCGCGGTTACCCTGCCTCAGCGCTAACAACTCTGTATCTGCTGAATGCGTGTATGTGTGTCTGTCGAATAACTTTCGGAATTCACGCTTGAAAGCTATATAACTGTATAACAGGGGGTCATCGCGATCTGCTAAAGGTATTGCCCAATCTGCGGCCGACCCACTGAGATACAAAATCATAAAGGCCACCCTAGACTGGTCAGATGGAAAACAAGTGGCTTTACATGAAAAATGCAACTGACATTGGCTATGAAATGCCGCACACCTAGCGGCTTCCCCAGAGAACCTTTCTGGTGGGGCTAGAGGAATAGAGGGAGGGGTAGTAACGTGTATCACAGGAGTGGGAACATCTGAACTACCTCCCGCTGCCGCTACCCCTTGTTGTCTCTGGAGTGCGTCTACTCTATTTGCTAAAGCCTGTGTTTCAGCCTGCAGATTCCCAATCATCCCTGCAACATCCGCAAGGGAGACCGCTCCCAGATCCATGACGCTCGGGCAGAACACAGCACTTAGGCTTAGCATTCTGTAATGAATACCAGGAGGTTCCGCAGGAGCGTCAGGAATCCGGAGAGAATACCACAGCCTTCCCCGGCGGCCTTCCGACTCTATCAGACTCTAGAGTAACGGATGGCACCCCCGGGGAAAACAGGGAAACAAAACAAGGGAAGACGGGAATACTTCAGGAAGGACAAGGGCTCCACGTCTGGTACAGGTGAGGCTAAATACTACATTCTACTGCTAATTCCGTATGAATACTACAGCATTCTACTGCCAGTTCTAGGCGAACAGTAAAGACATAGGCCAGCTTCGAAGAGTATCCCCCACTATTTACGGTGGACCGGGAGTCGTATAGGGTTTATATCAGCTGCAGGGATAGATAGTGCACCGTGGTTCCGTTGTGGAAATTCGATATAACCAAGTGGTTCACGCAAGTCTTCCCAAGTAATCTCCAACTTATAACAAATCAGGAGGAAACCCCACCAGAATCAGCGAGGCCGGGGTCAGATCAACAAGAGAGGGAAGGGCAAGATAAGGAACAAAAACATCAAAAGGGGAATGGGTGCGAGGCTAAAAGGCAAATGCCTCCTTTCCTACAGATGCAGAGTGTGGTGTCAGAGCTCTATTCGGCGGGGTGGTAGCGCCGAGAGTCCGGGTGAAACACCCGGTGGGCGGAGTTACGAGACGAACTCCGGGTTCGATATACCAGAAAACTTCCCGATGGAGAGGGAAGGAAGCTGAAGGGAAACTCGGCAACAAAAGGGACTAAACAGTCCAACAGAGTTAAACTACACCAGCGTTACCGAACGCTAAGGAAACAGGCTCGTCCTCCGACGAAGAGACAGTACAGCGGAAACAGGAAGCAACGAAAGACGGAAGTCAGGCACAATGATGCGGACGGAAATGGGGCCCAGAACTAGAACGCTAAGCGCGTTCGGGAGCATTTATGCTCCTTTTATACTCTTGCAATCGCCGAGCAGGGCTCTGGGGCATGACACACACAGACTGTTGGGTGTTGTAGTTCTTCGCTTTATCTGGCGACGAAGCAACCGGCTGTTCCGTTTTGCCAGCCCGCCTGCAGCGTCTGGTGAATGAAATGAAATGAATAAGAATTTCTAAAGCGCATGGCTGCCCTTGAGCGTCCCAGCGCTGACAATATGATGAGCCATTACCCCAGCACTTAGAAGCCTACAAGGGGAAGAGATGGGTCTTCAATGCTTTCCGGAATTTTGCAAAAGTGGGTTCCTTTCGCAAAACCAACAGAAGAGCATTCCATAGTTGACCTGCATTAATAGAAAACCGGCGTCCACCTGTTTTCACCTTTTTTGCTCTGGGTATCATTACTAGATTCCCATCTTCAGAGCGAAGGGTACGCGTAGGTTTGTAGGAGCGGACCAGATCTCTTAGAATGGGGGGGCCTGATCCTTGTAAGGCTTTGAACACTATACAGAGAGATTTAAATATAATGCGCGCTCTGATAGGTAGCCAATGCAAAGCCTTCAAAGCGGGCCGAGCTGAGGAGCTTTTGGCTGAACCAGTGAGCATCCGTGCAGCTGCATTCTGTGCTCTTTGAAGAACATTCAGAGTAGATTCAGGTGCCGCCAGGAAAAGGGCATTACTGTAATCAAGCCTAGAAAGCACCAGTCCCTGAACCAATAGTCTCCTGGAGTGGTCTGGGAGGAGCGACATGACTTTTCGGGCTGACCGAAGCAGTCCGTAACATGTCCCTGCCACTCGTTTGGCTTGAGTGATCATAGACAGCTCAGGTTCTAGCCATACCCCAAGACTTTTTATAGCGCTCTTAGGGGTTGGGGGGGCGCCCAGGCTGACCGGCCACATACATTTGGGCAGTGAAGAGCATAAATTGCCAAGGATCATTAGTTCCGTTTTCGTCCCATTAAGTTTTAACCGGGAGTCCGACATCCATGTCATGATGTTGGTAAGGCAAGCAGCAAACTTCGCTCCATGGGTTTCCGACAGGGACAAAGAAACTAACAGTTGAGTGTCGTCAGCGTAGGTTGCCATTGTGACCCCAAAAGGGGCCACCACCTCCTCCAGTGGGGCCATATAGACGTTAAAAAGCGTCGGGCTCAATGACGAGCCCTGCGGGACACCACACAGGAGGGGGGTAGGCAAAGATCTAAAATGGCCATCGCAGACCTGATAGTTACGGTCACTCAGATATGACTGTAGCCACTGAAGAGCCGACCCTCCTATTCCCATGTTTCCTAGACGGTGGATCAAGATGTTATGATCCACCGTATCGAAAGCAGCGCTTAGATCCAGGAGGACCATTGCGGCCGATCCTCCTGAGTCTAAGATAACTCTGCCTTCTTCGATCATTGCTATCAGAGCTGAATCTGTTCCCTGGCCTGGGCGGAAGCCAGTCTGCGTCTGACCTAGTAGGTTGTTAATTTCTAGGAAACCGGAGAGCTGGCGGTTGACAAACTTCTCCGCGATCTTATTCAGGCCAGGCAGAAGCGAGATGGGACGATAGTTTGTCAGATCAGCAGGGTCAAGGTCAGGCTTTTTCAAAAGAGCCTTGACAATAGCCTGCTTCCAGCTAGGGGGGACTCTGCCCTGGGAAAAGGAGGCATTCAGAAGGTCAGTTGCAGGACCGGCAATAAGGTCCACAAGTTGTTTAAGAATCCGAATGGGCATGGGGTCCAACGGGGAGCCACTCTTCAGTGCCAGGAGCTCTTTACAAAAATCCTCCTTTGAGATGGGAGATAATATATCTAATCTCATCGCAGACGGCGGTCTTCCCCCAGAAGTCCTTTCGTGTTGGCTGGTCTGGTGAGGGGACAGCGGTCGTCGGTACCCGGTACGTAAAAGCTACCCCTGAAGTGTATGGTATAGGGTCAATGTAGCACATAACCCATGCTTTCTACACGCAAGGAAGTTGTTTTCTGTGATGGCATTAATGATGCCTCATATTCTTCTGAGCTATTTTCTACTGACATTCAGAGCACAAATGCTATACGTGTTTATACAGCAATGTGTACAAAAGAAGCTTGGATGATGTCATCAGTGATGTCATCAATGATGTCACTTGAAATGTCATCTGTTATGTCATAAATGATATCACTGAACATGTAATGAGTGATATAATATGTGAGATCATAAGCAGTGCATGGCGGGGTCGCAAGTTATAGTTAGCACTGCTAACTATAACTGATGGAGTTCTATGTTTTTATAGTTCAAAATGTTGACTGACATATTCAACTAACTATAACATTATTTTAACCTTTATTTTATTCTGTGAATTTCTAAGGTTTTTAAAAAGAAATTAAAAGATCTTTTTATTACGCCTAATTATAAAGTTATTTTAACCTTTTTTTCAGTACATTTCTAGTGTGTTTTTAACGCAGGCTGATAGCTGCAGACAGTGGTTCGAGGCCCCGTACCTGGCCCCTGGACTACCCTTGCATTTTTAATTTAGTTTGTTAGCGTTAAGTTCAGGTTCTCTTTCTATCTTTTCTTGACTGCTTCCACATCCCCCTGTCACTCTGCCCTCTGGGTTTTATTTTTCTCTTTTTCTCTTCCCTGTGTCCTGCCCCTTCTGCCGCTATCCCGCCACTTCTGCCACCATGGCCCATCCCACTCCTGCATTTTCCTGCTACCGCCTCCCAGCTGTCCCGCCCTCCCCCGACCTCGACTTAATGGAGGCCACTGCTCTCCTGCGCCACCGGCGAGCCAAAGGCGTGCCAAAGGCAAGCCCGCCTGCGCCCGTCCGCGACCCAACCGCAACCAGCGCCAGGAACCCTGGTCCTCTGACCTGCCAACGCTACCGCTCCGTGGCTCTCCACGCACTCAACTTCGGCAAAAATAACAACTGCAAGCTCTCCTCACCTCTCGACACCCATGGTCCTTTAACCTGCTGCCACTCCCTCATCTTTGCCGAGACCCAGGACTCACCCCCACCGACCAGCAACATCTCCAACGCAGCCCAAACCCTGCAATGCATCCTCCTCAACGTCCGCTCACTCCACAGACACGCCACAGAAATCTGTGTGCTCCTCAACAGCACCACTCCTGACGTCGCGCTTTCATAACGAAACCTGGACAAGTGCCACCTCTGGACCAGAGATTGCTATTGCCATCACCCGGAAGCACTGCCCAAATCGCCCCGGAAACGTCATCGCCATCCCCCACAAGTCCAACCTCCGCCTGAGCACCTACACCGACGGCCCACAGATCTAATGGAACCCCTCCTCTTCAAAATACAGGTCAAACCGACCACCGCCCTCTGAGGCACCCTCATCTACATATCTCCCGGACCACGTGCACCTTTCTCTGACATCATCACCCCGCACGCCATCACCTTCACCTATTACACTTTGCTGGGAGAACTCAACTTCCACTGCAACAACCGCCAAGACCCCAACTCCACCTCCCTCCTGGAAAACCTCCACATCATTGGACTCAGGCAGATCGTACCAGGAGCAACGCACTTAGCAGGACACACTCTCGACCCCATCTTTACAGCTGGAAACTCCATCTCCTTCAGCCAAACCACTGAACTCCCATGGACGTACCACCACTGCGTCTACTTCACCATTGAAGTAAACATCTTCCGCAGACACCCCCCAGCTCCAGCTCAGCTATTGGAACAAGATCTCTGATGACCAGCTCACCACCACCCTCAGAGGCTCCGCTCCCACCACCTCAGACGATGACCCCACCTCTGCTGCCCACACCCTACACAAATGGATCACAGACTGCACCAACACCATCGCCCCCCTCAAGAAATCCTACAACCTTCATGCCAAGAAGGCCAGCTGGATCTCCACCAAACTCTGGGAATCCAGACGAACCTGCAGATGACTCGAAAAACTATGGAAGAACTCCAAAACACCAGCGGACCTAGACAATTACAAAACAGCCACCACCGCCCACCACAAACTCATCAGACACTCAAGGAAGACAGCACCCCAGGACAAAATCTCCACCCATGCACACACAACAGCAAAGAACTCTTCGGCATCATCAAAGAATTCGCCCAACCCAACAGTGAATCCACCGACATCCCACCCTCCCAGGACCTCTGCGACATACCCAGCGCCTTCGTCCATCACAAAATCAAGACCATCTATGACAACTTCAACAACAACAATCTCCACAAGGAACTCACACCCACCGCTACCTGCACCACAAGGCCAATACTGGACAGCTGGACCGCCCTCAGCATCTAAGACACCCTAAAGACTATGAAGACCACCCACTCTGTTGCCCCCACGCACCCCTGCCCCCACCACATCTACCGCAGAGCTGCAGACATCATCTCCCCTCAGCTACAGAGAATCATCAACCGCTCCTTCGAGACCACTGCCTTCCCCGATGACTGAAAACACGCCGAGATCAACCCTCTCCTGAAAAAACCCTCAGCGGACCCCACTGACCTCAAGAACTTCAGACCGATCTCCCGATTTCCATGCCCAGCAAAAGTCATTGAAAAAGCTGTCAACTGCCAACTCGTCTCCTTCATGGATGAGAACAATATCCTCGACTCCTTCCAATCAGGTTTCAGGAAGAACCACAGCACCGAAACCGCCCTCATCGCCGCGGCAGACAACATCTGCTCCCTCCTCGACAGAAGATAGACTGTGACCCTCATTCTCCTGGACCTCTCCGCAGCCTTTGACACAGCCTCACACTGCTCCCTAACCCGCAGATTCCACGATGCAGGAATCCGTGACAAAGCCCTCTATTGGAGCCGCTCATTTCTCTCAGGCAGAACACAGCGGGTCAGACTCCCTCCTTTCCTCTTGAAACCCACACTGACCACCTGTGTAGTCCCCCAAGGATCCTCCATTAGGCCCACTTTATTCAACGTTTACATGGCCCCACTCGCATCCATCATCAGATCACACGGACTTCACATTGTAACATACGCAGACGACACTCAACTCATCCTCTCCCTAACCAACGAACCCAACATCTCGAAACACAACTTTCAAGAAGGAATGAAAGCTCTTGCCAGGTGGATGAAGAACAGTTGCCTACAACTAAGCACAGCCAAAACCAAAGTACTCATCATAGGCCCACATCCCTAAGCCTGGAATGACACCTTGTGGCCCACCGCCCTCAGGAACCCACCCCATCTACAGATCACGCACCTAACCTCAGAATCATCCTGGACTCTGATCTCAAAATGGGCTGCCAGATCAATGCCGTCACCTCTTCCTGCTTCCACACCCTCCGTCTCCTACAGAAAACTTTCCACTGGATTCCCCTTGAACACAGGAAAACCGTCACCCATGCCCTCATCAGCAGCAGGATGGAGTACGGCAACGCACTCTACGCCGGAGTCAACAAGAACCTCCCCCGCAAACTTCAGACCGACCAGAATGCCTCCACCAGACCAGTCCTTAACCTACTGCGCCACTGCCACATCAGTAAACACATGCGGGCAGTACACTGGCTCCCTGTCGAGAATAGAATCCTCTTCAAGCTTCTCACCCACGCCTACAAAGCCCTCCACAACACCGGCCCCGCCTACATGAACCACTGCCTCTCGTTCCATACACCCCAAAGATCCCTCCGATAAGCCTGTGCATCAAGAAGACTAGAACATGAGGCCGCTCTTTCTCCCTCCTCTCGGCCAGGGCATGGAACACCCTCCCTCGCCACCTCTGCCAGACACCATGTCTCCCCATGTTCCTGAAAGACCTCAAGACCTGGCTCTTCGGCGAATCACCATGAGCGTCCTGCAACTGCATGAACCCTGGTAAGCCCTGGAAGACCTTAGGAACTACTTGGCCTCTCGACGTATCTCTATGAGCTCCAATGAGCTGCGCGCACCTCCCCCTCCCCCCCCAGCTCCTTGAGACCCTCCTGGGTGAGTAGTTGCGCTTAATAAACCCTTGATTGAAATTCACTTAACAAACCAAAGGTTACAGAGACGTTATAGTTGGGAAATAGAATTTAAAAAACCTTAGAAATTCACTGAAAAAAAACAAGGGTTCCATACACCTTATAGTTAGACTCAGATTCCACTCATACAAAACCAGTGAAATTCAGCAGTTATAGTTACCTGAGCTAACTATAACTTACGCCCCCACAAAGCACTGCTTATGATCTCACATATTGCATCACTCATGACATGGTCAGTGACATCACTCATGACATCTCAAATGGCATCATTGACGACATCATCCACGGAACCACTCACCCCCATACAACCTCTCATATGCCCATTCACAGACCCATGCCAGTACTCACACACCAACTCACTCCTTCATAGAGCCACTCACACACCCACACACTCACTTGTACAGCCATTCACACAACCATTCACTCACCCATACAGGTACTCATGCAACCATTCAGTCACCTATACAGCCACTCACACAGCCACACACTCAACCATAAAGCCAGTCACACACCCACTCGCTCACCCATACAGCCTCTCAACACGGCCACTTACCCATACAAGCACTCACTCACACACACACAATCTTACATACCTATTCACATATCCATACAAGCACTCACACATCCGCTCACTCACCCATACAGCCATTCACATAGACACTCACTCTCCAGGACAGCCACTCACACACCAACGCCCTTAACCAAACACCCATTCAAATCACAGCTTGCTCATCCATGCAGTCACTTACACAGCCAGTCACTCACTCATATAGCCATTCAGACACCCACTGACCCACACATACAGTCACGACTCACCCAGTTACCAACCCATAGAGCCACTCACACCACCCCTCACTCACCCATACAGCTACTGACACAACCACTCACTCACCAATACAGCCACTCACACAGCATCTCACTCACCCACACCCACTTATACACCCCTACAGCCACTCACACACCCATACACACAAAGATACATACAGTCACTCAGCCACTCACTTAATATATGTTAGTATCACTCAGTAGTAGGGCACCTAGTATACTAATTTAACTTTTGTAGTAGATTAGTAAATATGTTTAACACCCATAAACTCTTAGAAAATACTTACACTCACTGGATGATGTCATCAGTGATGCCGTTTGAGATTTCATCAGTGATGTAATATTAGTGATGTAACATGTGAGGTCATAAGCAGTGCATTGTTGGGGTGTTAGGTTATAGTTAGATGAGGTAACTATAACTGCTGAATTTTACTGGCTTTGTGCGAGTGAAATCTGAGCCTAACTAAGTTTCTGTAACCTTTGTTTTTTTTCTTCTATGAATGTGTATGTATATATATATATATTCACTTAAAAAACCATAGGTTTCACACATGTTATAGTTAGGTGGACATTTCACTCGTAAAAAACCAATGAAATTCCCCCGTTATAGTTAGTTGAGATAACTATAACTCGCGCGACCGCCACTCTATCACAAGGATGATGTCATCAGTGATGTCATCAGTGATGCCACTGACCATGTCATGAGTGATGTAATATGTGACGTCATGAGCAGAGGATTGTGGGCGCGCGAGTTATAGTTATCTCAACTAACTATAACGGGGGAATTTCATTGTTTTTTTACGAGTGAAATGTCCACCTAACTATAACATGTGTGAAACCTCTGGTTTTTTAAGTGAATTTGCAAGGTTTTTTAAATGCTAATTCCTAACTATAACATGTGTGAAACCTATGGTTTTTTAAGTGAATATATACATATATAAACATATAAATATAATCTGCATATCTATATAAATATAAATTCATGCAAACATATACATATATGCATACATATGCATGGTATGTACATGAAAGTTTGAAAAACTCTAATACAAGCAAAGCTAAAAAGCCACCTAATTACAAACAGAATTGCTTTAACTTAAACGAGGGCGAGACCTATTGCATTTTCAATGCTTGTTTACTTTGATTCCATCAAGAAGGCATTCAGATGTGTCACACATTTTCCATAAATTCTGAATGGTAGCACTCTAGTTGCTCATTAGATCACTGTAGTAAAGCTACTGCTCACCAGGGAAGTCTGCTGCTGGTATTGAAAGTGCATGTTTCAGTCTGCATGTCAGAATTTTTTAATGAAATAGAAGAGGATTTGAGAAGTCACTCAAAATGTGCCCTAATTTTTCTTTTTTCCTCACTAATCATAAATTCTATGGCAAAATGAACCTCCTCATTGTGTTCCTTTTAAATTAAACTACTCACTCTCTACTACTCACTCGCTACTACTTTCTACTACTCACTCTCTACTACTCACTTTCTACTACTCTCTACTACTCTACTACTCTCTACTACTACTCTCTACTACTAACTCTCTACTACTCACTCACTACTACTCTCTACTACTCTCTACCACTCACTCTCTACTACTCTACTACTCACTCTCTACTACTCTCTCTCTACTACTCCCTCTCTACTACTCACTCTACTACTCTCTACTACTCACTCTCTATTACTCACTCTCTACTACTCTACTACTCTCTACTTCTCTCTACTACTCACTCTCAACTACTCACTCTACTACTCTCTACCACTCACTCTCTACTACTCTCTCTCTCTACTACTCACTCTCTACTACTCACTCTACTACTCTCTACTACTCTCTCTGCTACTCACTCTCTACTACTCTCTACTACTCACTCTCTACTACTCACTCTCTACTACTCTACTACTCTCTACTACTGTCTCTACTACTCACTCTCTACTACTCTCTACTACTCTCTCTCTACTACACACTCTCTACTACTTGCTCTCTACTACTCACTCTACTACTCACTCTCTACTACTCTCTACTACTCACTGTCTACTACTCCACTACTCTCTACTAATCACTCTCTACTACTCACTCTGTACTACTCTCTACTACTCACTCTCTACTGCTCTCTCTCTACTACTCACTCTCTACTACTCACTCTCTACTACTCACTCTCTACTACTCTCTCTCTACTACTCTCTACTACTCTATACTACTCACTCTCTACTACTCACTCTCTACTACTCTCTCTACTACTCTCTACTACTCACTCTACTACTCATTCTCTACTACTCATTCTCTACTACTCTCTCTCTGCTACTCAGTCTCCACTACTCACTCTCTACTACTCTCTACTACTCACTCTCTAATGCTCACTCTCTACTACTCTCTACTACTCACTCTCTACTACTCTCTACTACTCCCTCTACTACTCACTCTCTACTACTCTCTACTACTCTCTACTTCTCACTCTCTACTACTCTCTACTACTCACTCTCTACTACTCACTCTCCTACTCTCTCCTACTCACTCTCTGCTACTCTCTCTACTACTCTCTACTACTCTCTCTCTACTCTCTACTCTCTATTACTCATCCTCTACTCTCTACCTTTCTCTACCTCTCTCTCTACTACTCTCTACCTCTCTACCTCTACCTCTCTACCTCTACGTCTCTACCTCTACACCTCTACCTCTACACCTCTACCTCTCTACCTCTCTCTACCTCTCTCTACACGCACACATATGCACATATATGCATATGCATTTATATATATGTATGTGTATATATATATATACATACATATATAAACATATATATAATCTGCATATCTATATAAATACAAATATAAATGCATGCATACATATACATATATGCATGTTATGTACATGAAATTTTGAAAAACACTAATAAAAGCAAAGCTAAAAAGCCACCTAATTACAAACAGAATTGTTTTAACTTAAACGAGGGCGAGACCTATTGCATTTTCAATGCTTGTTTACTTTGGTTCCATCAAGAAGGCATTCAGATGTGACACATTTGCCATAAATTCTGAATGGTAGCACTCTAGTTCCTCATTAGATCACTGTAGTAAAGCTACTGCTCACCAGGGAAGTCTGCTGCTGGTATTCAAAGTGCATGTTTCAGTCTGCATGTCAGAACTTTTTAATGATATAGAAGAGGATTTGAGAAGTCAAAATGTGCCCTAATTTTTCTTTCTGCAGCACTAATCATAATTTCTATGGCAAAATGAACCCCCTCATTTTGTTCCTTTGCAAATTAAATGTTTTAAGTGTTACCACTTTATTCCAATCAAGATGGCTTCAGGTGTGCCATACTTTTGTCATAAGTAAGACTGTTAGCGCTCTAGTTGTTCTTTAAAACACTCTGGGATTTCTGTCATTGGGCTATACTTGGGCTACATCTCGGTGATATTTGTGCTACATTTGGGCTCTTTTGTCTCAGGTGGCCATCTTGGGAGACTTGTTATGAAGTTTCCTAATTTCCTCATTTACTACAGTCTCCTCAGTAGGCATACTGTCAGTTTTTTACTTTGATTCAATGAAGAAGGCATTCAGATGTGTCACACATTTGCCATAAATTCAGAATGTTAGCACTCTAGTTGCTCATTAGATCACTGTAGTAAAGCTACTGCTCACCAGGGAAGTCTGCTGCTGGTATTGAAAGTGCATGTTTCAGTCTGCATGTCAGAATCCTTTAATGAAATAGAAGAGGATTTGAGAAGTCACTCAAAATGTGCCCTCATTTTTCTTTCTGCAGCACTAATCATACATTCTATGGCAAAATGAACCCTCTCATTGTGTTCCTTTTTAAATTAAATGTTTTAAGAGTTACCACTTTATTTCAATCAAGATGGCTTCAGGTGTGCCATACGTTTATCATAAGTAGGAGTGGTAGCGCTCTAGTTGTTCTTTGGAACACTCTGGGAAGCTGCAGTAGAAAAACAAAGGAATCAACTGACAGTCACTGCCCTTGTTGGATGTACATGTTTTACTGAAAATGGCAGACTTCTTTCTCACATGACTGAGAAAGATAATGTGAATTTACAGAAAATATGCTCTCAGTTTAGCCTATAGATCACCTTACAAACCTCTGTGGGAAAAGCATGAGAAAATAGTTTTCTCTCAAACATGATTCATGATATCCCAGAAGAAGGCTTTTTCACATGGTAAAATCACCTTAGAACATACCACAATTCCTAAAATGAGTATGGTACCATCAACAAATGATTTATAATGTAACTAAAGTCTTAAAACCTTCTATTAACTGCAATGCTTTTTAATGAGGTGCTATCATGTATATTGGTCCCAAGATGGCTGCCAACACTTCTTGGATGAAGTGCTGACAGCCACTCAGATCTCACAATGAGATGTGTGGTTAGGCTCCGCCCAGATATATATATGATTTTACTTTTGATTTTCTCAGGAACTACTGAACGGATTTACACCATATATGCAAAAGGCACATGCCTGACCTGAGGACTACCTCTTTGCCAAATTTCAAGTAATTCTGTTCAGCCGTTCGGGCTGTACCTTCGACTAAAGGTCCTATGTGAAAATGCATGGGGAAAACGCGTTTTAGGACCCCCTTTTTCTCAGCCCCCGCTTGACGAATCACCCCGAAACTTTCAGGTTAGGAGCTGAGCGGAGCGCCCCATTAGTTTTGAAAATTTCACGAAGATAAGTCAACCGGCGCCAAAGTTATTCAAAATAGAATTTTCAGATTTCCTATGGGAACTCGGTCCCAACTATAACTATCTACTGGCGACCGCCAGTAGATAATATATATATATATATTTATATATACATTTCTATATATATATATATATATATATATATATATATATATATATATATATACACACACACGCATAGGTATTCACACGTTCACTGAAAGAAAAAAACACTATTACGGGCAGGGAAACATTGTCCCGGAGGCAGGCTCCCCAGGACACATATTAGGAGCCATCCCAGGGGATGGGGTCACCGGGGCCTTTCTTGGCTCAGATGAGTGGGCAGTGCACTCCTCTCCCCTTGTGTCCCCGGTGCGTTTAGAGGCTTGGGCGGGGGTCTGTGCACGCCCTCACCTTTATATTTATTCTTCAGCCCCAGGGGATAGGGTCAACAGTGCCTTTACAGGCTCCAGGACACCCCTCTCCACTTTTCTTTTATATTTCAGCCCCAGGGATGGAGTCCCTGAGGACTTTAGAGCCTAGTAGCTAGCCGTGGGCTCAAGAAACTGGTGCTGCCGCTGGCCATGAGGAGAAGAACCTGAGTTGCTATTGAGGTGGAGAATTCTTATCGGCTTGGAGGCCTCAACTGCCAGTCCTAAGCACCAGAAGGAGCAACCCAGAATGGCCGAGCTGCCATAGTTGGATGCTGGGGCAGAAGTTGCCTTCCTTGGACTGTCCTGAGCGAGGCCAATACAGTGGCTTCCCAACTAAAAATGTGTGAAGCCATGAGAGCGCATGTACACCCTGCATCTTCCAAACATCCTGGACTCCCTCGTAAGAAGAGTCACGCTGTTATCGTGAGTGTGCAACTAGCAATAGACAAGATAGCACCATCAAAGTAGAAGTTCATGACACACGTACAGGGCATCACATGCAGTTAGCTTAAAAGCAGTTTCTTGCTGATCAATTTCATAACATAGAGCATATTTCAGTGTATAAAGTAATTTCCAGTCTAGATTAGGTTGTACTGGTCTTTACTTTTATTCAGCCTGAAGCAGTGGTTTGTTGAAGGCTTGGAGTGTATTCTGTTTTGTTGTAGGCAAGCAACATTGTTAAATACTGAATGATACCATGTAAAGACCAGTTACTTACAATAGAGGTTACTTGTTCCCGGAGCGGAAAAGATACTGAAAATGAATTGCACATGAGCGAGTTTTCAGATAAATAAATAGGTACGAAGACAACAAAAATCGAACAAAGGAGTGTAAAAGAAGAATTGTATCAGAAGTGCAGCCACGTCCAGGATTGACATTAGGTTTTGCAATTAAAAATAGGAACGGGGCAGCTAGAGACCTTTTTTTATATATCAGAAGTAGATGTTGAAAGGGGATCATAGCAAACGAATGAAATCCTCCTTATATAAGTTACTAGTTTGCGATCAACAGGTAGGACAATTGGTAGACCAGAAAGGCGGAAGAGAGCGGGGTAAGGAGTTCTTGGGTAGGGAATGTCAACTAGCATTCTACAAAACACGGAGCTTACCGTAGCTCCACTGGGAGGGAAAGGCTATGCAAAATTACAGTTTTTGGTACCAAACCCTGACTAAAGTCCATGACTGGAAGACGACATCATCTGGAAGGGGTTGTGATGAAGAGATACTGACACGTACCATATGGCAATGCAGCATGCTATCTGAGTATACTGGGATGCACTTTTCAAAGCAATAAACTAAATGTTCCAGATCACGATGCCCCAAGACCCAGGTGCGATCCTGTTAGGCGCGAGACTGGTCGAGACTGTGTGAGGTAAACCGGTGGTAATGACACTGCGGGCCCTACGGCCGATTCTGGCCGTGCGGGGGTAACAAGGGGCCTCCTACTTAGCACGACTGAATCTACAGACTCGGGGTCTTGTTAGCCAAAGCACCCGATGGAATCAAACAGCCAATCGACCCAATGAGGAGAGGAACCTCTTTGAAAGTGCCTGCGGGGCCGCCGGCCTATGTGATTGGCACTCTCTGTCAATTCCAGGGTTGTGTTAATAGATTTTACTATACTTTTAAGGATTACAAAGCACGGTGTAGAACTGGTACAATAATCTATTCCAAAATGTTTAGAAAACGCAGCACATCAGGATATTCACCGTGCGTTTTAATCACCATTGAGAACGTCGAATGCTAATTGTCGCTGACATGAAATGTCTTCTCTTTCAGGCAAGCATTCCTCACTGGAAAATGAAATCTCGGTTGAACAGCTTGGTGAGTCTAATTAAGACATGTGCTTATTATTTTTAAACCTATCGGATTTGTAATCGAGAGGGAACACTGGGACACGAACACCTTATTGTGTCAGGGCCACTGTTCTTTATGAAAACAAGCCTTTATAATTGAGAAATTAGGTTTTTAGCAAGGGTTGTGGTTTTTCTTAGTGGTGCTTAATTTAGGATTAAGCACACATAGGAAGTAGACCAATGTTCAAAAGAAAGGCACTGTGTTCATTGTTTTAAGGAAAATATAATTCATTAATACGAAATATGCGTTGGCTAGTTTATGTGAAAATGTGCACGTTTGTATGACATTGTATTTATCGAACCTGTTTTATTGGCCACTGATTACACATGGAAGTGCCAAGTGAATTAAATCTGCCCTGTTCCACTCAGAAGGAACCTTTACCTGAGAAACCAGTTTAGGCCGGCACACTCCGGCTGCATTGCTGCTCATCATGCTAATTTGGGGAGGTTGGGCCTGGGTTTTCTGGTGTTGGTTGCAAGTTTTAACTGCTGGGTTTGGCGTCTGCTGTGCAGTTGGTGGGTGCAACCTACCCGGGTCTGCTCCCTTTATTCTGTTCACTGGATAGCGCTGTAGCTGCCTGTGGGGAGTGGTGAGCTGAGACTGACACCACATAACAGGAGGAGAAGACATTTTAGGTTCCTTTGTGGCCAATACTTGTTGGTGGGAGGGGCAGGCATCCAGCGAGGAATGTAAGGATGTTGGAGTGTGACCCACATGTGTTTCCCTGGATTGCGAAGTGCACCAGTGGAAGGACCCGTCTGCCACCCATGAATGAAACAGAGGTGTCAATCACAAATTACATTCTACTCAAAATAGCACCGATTAGGAAACCAGACAACGAGCTTAGTGCAGGGGAAAAGGAACCTCTTTCAAAACAAAAGGACATGGGGGCGTTTGGCCTACATCGTGGCACCACTCACTGTCACGATTAGTGTGAAGTTGGTAGGTCGTGCCAGACTTAAGAACGTAAAAACTGTTTTCAGAAGGTAGAAGGGGGGTCTAAAATCCTACATCTGTGCATTTAAAAATGTTTAAAAAATGTGACACATCAGAATAATCTTTGTGCATTATCGTTACCAGCGTAGGGAATAATTGCCAAGTATTGTTGAGCTGAAACTGTGTATTCTCTTTCAGGCACAAGTTTTTCACAGGACAATGATGACATGTGGTTGGAAAGATTTGGTGAGCTGAATTCATTACACATCTGTATCACTTGTAAACTGAATAAATGATTGATTGATTGGAGGATGGATTTTGAAAAGCACGCACTCAGTAATGGCAATGCCAATAGCTCTGGGTAATGAATGCTTTGTCAAGCCATACCTAAAAATGCATGTATGTTAATAACTTCCCTCCTCCCATCTGTGCTGCTGCCAGAACAAAAACCGCTATAAATGATCTAGTTATCTAAGACACCTTGATAGCATTACAGTAGCATTTGGGTGCCCCTGAAAGTTCAAGCTCCAGTAGCTGGAAAAATAAACAAAATGACCACAGTTGTGTGAAGGGCAAGCTCTTATTTTTGTTGAATCACACAACATCTGCCCAATCAAAACATATATTCCTGGCTGTCAACATGTGGATGGAGCCAAAACCCATCTTGTGGTGATTCTCACAAAATTGTACGCCGACAGCTGTGTTGTAAGGCCAGACCATAAAATGGGTGTCCAAGCACTGTGTGGATTTCAAAATAAGAAGCTTAGAGGAAGTTGAAAGAATAAGAACAAAGAGGCCTATAGGAACCATATGGGTTTTAATCTAAGAAGGAAGTGGATATGAACAGGGGGTATGAAATATTAGAATAAATTCCTGTGGAATGCCCTCTCTATTTTTCACAAACCACACACTCGGAGCAATTATTTTTCCAAAAACAGTTGCAGTGCCAGTTTCGTTGGTGGTTCAAATACGATATTTGAAGTCATCTCACAGCTCATTGCTATATGTCTGTGTCTTCTCAGGTATATTCATAAACATTGTGACACCATAATGAATTATGATTGGGACTTTATTTTGGTATTTATTTTGTACACATTTAATTTTGTAATTACCCATTTTATTTGCTGCTCTTTTAATTTATATTTATCAGTATGTATTTTGTTACGTGAACAAATTACGTTGAAGCTAGTAGATTTACAGATGTATTTAACCTTTAAAGCTACACTTGCAATTGGGTGCCTGCATGATTCAAAAGCGATGCACTCGTATATAATTAACATTTTAGTGCACATGCACACCTGCGACTGTTTAAAACTTCATTAGGAAAACTTGCCCTTATTTCAGTTCCCTTGTGTGCCAGTCTACATTGCCTGGCTTTCATGATTGAATTCATCAGAGGTCACTGAAGGGACCCATTTCCGTATTTTTCTCCAATTTAAAAATAAATATAGAAAGAGAGAAACTTGTTTTGCCTCTATTTATCTGTAAAATTGGAATACTGTGATTCTTTATTTATGATTAAAACCAACCTCGAATGTTGGTTATTTTATATGAACTTTGAAAGGAATAGAATGCTTTACAAAGTGTATGAGAATAATGTATATAGTAGGAAATGTGGGTTGGTAATTTTATGTGGGCATTTTACCTTTTTGGTGACAAGGTGAGTGGTGGGGAATCTTGCAAACTTCCAGGAGTAGCCAAGCCGGGTTTCTCAGGTACTCTCTGAGAAAACTAAGGTGGAGGGACTAAGGAATCATCTTAAAAGAAGAGAGAGAATAAAGAGCGGGAAATTGAATCTGTGCTCTTGATAGTTAGAGAAGTTAAACAGTGCTTTAAGAAAAGGAAATGGTTGGAACAGGGCTTGTGCTGGCTAAAAAGTGTTATCACCCTGAACAGTCCTCCAGCACTTGCTATGTTGTATCAAGGGAAAATTATGATGTTTCACACAATGTATCATCATGTTTATTAGCTCGTATTTCTATTCCTAATAAACACTAGCAATACCTTAATAATCATTTTTTCTGCTGATTTTAGGCCCTACCGCTTTACATCTCGCAGCTCAATGTGGGTCTCTTGAAGCCCTTTATTGCCTTTTGACCCTGAAGGCCGATTTTACCATCACTGACAAGCGAGGATGGGCGGCTATCCATTTTGCAGCATTTTATGGCAATATTCCTGCTATTAGAGCTCTTTTGAGAAGAGAACCTGCCTTATTAGAAATGGAGACAGAGGCCGAGTAAGTGAGCGACACATTTAAGTGGGGTCCTTCTGAATTATTGTGCTATATGAATTTTAATGCGTACTTGAAAGGTATACATAGGAGTAATTCATGCATGTAAAGTGTAATATGGCCCAGTAATGCCATAGAGGGTGAAGGCCGAAAGATTTGTTAATGTCACCAGCACCCTGAGATGGCAGAGTAGATCATTATTACATGTGGTACCCGATATTTATTGTTTAAATTACATGTTTATTTTGGGAGAGTGAGCTTGAAAAAACTGATTTCTTGAAAATGCAGCTAACAATGGCCACCAATTGTAATTTGAGTGTTTAAATGTGTTTAACCTTCATGAATATATTGGTGTAACAAACTGGAAAATGGTAAGGGTCTGTGTATTTATGTGTTTCTGTGGCTGCAGCATTTACGGCATCATTATAGATTAATGCATATTACACATAATTTGCAGATTTAAAAAATATTTTGCTAACTCAAATGGAGGAAAATAATATTACCAGATTTAGTGCCCCATAATATACCCTTTTTGCTGCAAAATGTATCTAACCTTTAGCCCTGAGAGAGTGGTAAAGGTCATCCGAGTGGTTTGGAATTGTCATTATGAGGATAAAGACCATATTTCACAGGGAACCACAAAATGTTTTCCATATTTTACGGTTCCCTCTGAAATATATGGTTTATACCACTGCATTTTGTGTATAAAGAACACACAGGCATGATATATTTACAGTAAAAGTGCGCACCAAATATACATGTTCATGACCTCCCCTTAATGCAATTGATGCAATTACATATGTTGTAAATCTTACAGGGGAAGAGTACATCTTACATTAGCACTCTATGACTATGAATGCAGTATTATTAAGTGGTTTGATTATGTTTTGTTGATTTATGTTTCACTTTTGGGTGCTGCTATTTATTTCTATAAAAATTGTGAGATCATAATTGCATTTGGCATGCGAGTTGTGGTTTACATGGTTTTCTCTGTTTTTTTTAAATATAGATTGAGGTGTCATAACCAAAGCAAACAATAACTTCACTGTCAAGGCTATTTTCCCAAACCTCCTTGGGTGGGCAACAACCACCGTGCATACAGCGTGGATTGGCCACTGGGCCTGGCCTCCAACCAGGTCCTGCACCCATCTCTCCATGGGTAGCCAACCCCTGCTAATTACACCAAGGTTGGCTGCTGGACCTGGTCTACATTTAGACACTCCTTTCTGTTTTTTTGATTGTTCAATGGATTCACAGATGCAAAATGGGATCTGTGTTACTGAAAGCAAGATACTCAGCCTAGTACTGGAGGGTGAAATCTAGTGTGTACTTCAAACGTTCAAGGCATGCTGCCTGCAAATCATGAAACATTTGTAGAATTTTAGCTCTTAGCTCTTTGAATTGTATATATAAGGATTGCTCTTTAAAGTATAGTTAGTCTCTTTTGATTAAGCAAAGACTTTCCAGATCTCCAGCCTTTACTGAAGAATAACTTGTCTTGACTCTTTAAAACAATGACTGAACATATCCAGTCATTTGCTGGGGTTGAATCAAATTTGTTCAAAAGTTAGTGGGCTGTTTGCATACCTTCAGGACAAAGCATCCACCTTAAAATTCTTAGAGCTTGAAATATAGTAATGGAGAAGTCATACTGAATAAATAAGTAGGCCCATCTGGCTTGGCGGCTGTTTCTGCATTGGAAATTTCAGCTGTAAGTTATGACGGCCTGTCCTGACTTTGAAAGGTTATTGTGTTCCAATCAAGTAATGCCTCATGTCTTTGCAGGCAAGTTTCATGGCCAAGAACTCTTACTCTAAAACCGAGCAGTTTCTTTCACAATCCATCAGGATGTAGGGTAAATAATGTATTGGATGTTCAAGACCATTGTCTTCTTGTTTTTGCAGAAGAGCTGCTTCAACTGCTGTGCCTGAGGTACTGAGGTATCTGTCTGAACAATGAATGTCTTAGTTTGGTCTGGATTGCGAAAAAGTTGCGGCCTCGTGAAGGCTTCCTTCAGTTTGCAGCAGGCTCGTTCAACTCTTGAATCCCTAGCAAAAAAAAATTCTAAGTTGTTGTTTCTTTAGAATTTGAGTTATGTCACTAGTTAATTGGGCAACGAGTAAAAAATTATCCAATCTGAGAAAGCTTTGAGTTTCCTTGATATTTGAAGGTGGTGGCCAGTCCACAATTACAGACACTTTGTTAGAATCCATGGATAGTCCCTGAGAGTTTAATAGTAAACTTAATTTTCTACTTCAGACTGATCAAACACACATTTTTGGGGTATACAGTACAGGTGGTTTTGCCTCAACCTTAATAACACTTCTCCCATATGCTGATAATGGTATTACTTATTACGAGAGAAAATAAGGGTATCATCTAAATATATTACCACACATTGGTGCAACATATCAGAAAACACATGGTTCATAAATCTTCGGAATATGGCTACAGTGTTTCAAAGTTCAGAGTGTATGGCCCAGTATCCAAAGTGAACAAATGGGGTTCAGAAGTCTGATTTCCACTCATCTGCTGCCTTGACATGCACAAGATGATACTCTCCTCAAAGATCTAAACTGGGAAAAATTAGTTCTCCTCCTACAGATTCAAGTATTTCCTTCATTAAGGGGAGTGACTAAACATCCTTAATGGTCACCCACTTTAACCCTCTATAGTCGTTACAGAGTCTCTTGTTATTGAACTTCTTAGGCTCAAAGAATAAACATGGTCCAGCCAGATTAGTGGAATGGTTAATCAGGCTATTCTGCAGATATTCTGATCCTTCTTCTCAGACAGCTAACAATTCCTAGAAAAAGGAACTACAGATTCTGGTTTAAGAGCTATTTCACTGTCTAAATCACGATGCAGTGTAGAGACAATTTCTTGGGTTTCGAAAAAACATCTGCTTATATTTGATATTTCTCAGGAATAGATAGCAGATTACTTATAATCTTCCCATTGAGACACTTCCGCACTGGACATCTTTTAGAGATCAGTAGTAGTTGGAGGGATAATAGATTTTGTGGCAAAACTGAGAGGGAGCAACACAGTCTTGGTCCCTGAGTTGATGTAGGGGTTTTGCTTTATGAGTCAAGGTACTCCAAGTATTATAGCATACTATGGTGATTTAATTATGTCTAACAAGACCATTTCTCTATGGAAAGCTGTGGTCTTCATCAAAGGAACAGAGGAATAGAACTTTCTTTGACTGGCCTTGCCATCAATGGAGTACCATTTACTATTTGAACTTGCTGTGGAATCAATCAATCAATCAGGGAATTGTAAGCGCGCTACTCACCCGTGAGGGTCTCAAGGCGCTTAGGGGGGTGGTTCGCAGATCTGTTTAGCAGAAGATCCAGGTCTTCAGGGTCTTCCTGAAGGTGTTCAGGGAGGGGGCGCGTCTGATGTCTGCCGGTAGCTTGTTCCAGGTCTTGGCTGCAATATGAGAGAAGAATCTTCCGCCTCCTCTGTGGATGCGCGGGGTTTCGGCCAGTGAGAGGTTGGAAGATCGGAGGTTTCATTTGGGTATGTAGAAGTTGATTCTGTCGTTGAGGTATTTGGGTCCGTTGTTGTGTAGGCATTTGTAGGCGTGAGTGAGGATTTTGAAAGTGACTCTTCTCCACGGGGAGCCAGTGGAGTCTTCGTAGGTGTTGACTGATGTGTTTGTGTCGGGGGAAGCCAAGGACGAGTCTGGCGGCGGTGTTCTGCATTGTCTGGAGTTTTCGGAGTAGGGCCTTGCTGATGCCGGCATAGAGTGAATTTCCATAGTCCAGTCTTTTGGTGATGAGGGCGTGGGTGACTGTCTTCCTTGACTCAGGAGGGATCCACTTGAAGGTCTTGCAAGGATGCAGAGGGTGTTGAAGCAGCTGGAGGTGACAGCTTTGACCTGTCGGTTCATGGTGAGTGATGAGTCGAGTACGATGCCGAGGTTCTTGGTGTGGTCTGAGGGGGTAGGTGGGCTTCCGAGGGCGGTCGGCCACCAGGTGCTGTCCCATGCAGAAGAGGTGATACCGAGAACGAGGACTTCTGTCTTCTCGGCGTTAAACTTCAGGCAGATGTTGGTCATCCAGACTGCAACGTCTTGTATTCCTTTCTGGAAGTTGAGTTTGGCAGTGGTGGGGTCTTTGGTGAGGGAGAGGATGAGCTGGGTGTCGTCAGCGTAGGATACAATGTTGAGGCCGTGTTGTTGGACGATGGCTGCGAGGGGGGCCATGTAGATGGTGAAGAGGGTGGGGCTCAGTGATGACTTCGCAGGTGATTTTCGTGGGGTCGGAGAGGAAGGGTGGGAGTCTGATCCTTTGGCTTCTTCTGGTGAGCAATGATCGGATCCAGTCCAGGGCTGTTCCTTGTATGCCTGCGTTGTGTAGTCTGGCAACTAGTGTGCGGTGGGAGACAGTGTCGAAGGCCGCTGATAGGTCGAGTAGGATGAGGGCTGCAGAGTGGCCTTGGTCCAGGAGGGTGCGGATGTCGTCTGTGGCAGTGAGTAGGGCGGTGTCTGTGCTGTGGTTGCTTCGGAATCCGGATTGGGATGGGTCGAGGACGGCGTTCTCTTCAATGAATTGTGTCAGTTTGCTGTTGACTGTTTTCTCTGGAACTTTGGCTGCGAAGGGGAGGAGCGAGATGGACTGATAGTTTTTGAGGTCGGTGGGGTCAGCTGTGGGCTTCTTGAGCAGGGTCTGACTTCTGCGCACTTCCAGTAGTCTGGGAAGGTGACTGTTTTGAAGATGGTGTTGATGGGGCATTGTAGTTCGGGTGCAATGGCAGCCGCGGCTCTGTAGTAGATGTGAGGGGGGCAGGGGTCGTTGGGGGCCCCTAAGTGGATGCTTTTAATAGTCGAGGCAGTGTCTTCGTCCGTGATCCTATCCAGTTGGAGATGGTGGGCTGGCTGGTGTTTCCGGGGGGCCATCTGTGGCACCTGGTGGATGGTCGATGAAGTTGTCATAGAGGTTTTTGATCTTGAGGTGGAAATAGGTTCCAAGCTTGTCGCAGACGTCTAGGGATGGGGTGATGTATGTGGCTTCGCTACTTGTTCGGTGGTTGGTGAATTCTTGAATGACACTGAAAAGTTCCTTGGAGTTGGTGGAGTTGGCCAGGATTTTGTTGTGGATGAAGTTGCTCTTGGTGGCTCTGATCTGGTTGTGGTAGTCCGTTATGGCGTCCTTGTAGATGGTGTGGTTTTTGGTTGCCTTGGTGTTTCTCCAGTTCTTCTTCAGGCATCTGCAGGTGCATCTGGCTTCTTGGAGAGCGTGGTGAACCAGGCGTCTTTCCTGGGGCGTTGCCTGTCGAGTTTGCGTAGCGGGTGAGCTCGTCTGTGCATTTGGAGATCCAGGTATGGAATTCTCTGGCTGCATCGTTTGCGTCGGGTGCCCAGGTGTGGTTGTCTCGGGTGAGGGTGGAGTTAAGTTGCTCATCGGTAACCTTGCTCCAGTTCCTTCGTGGTGCCTTGGGTTTGTTGATGGTGAAGTGTACGCAGTGATGTTCATGGCGGCTGCGTTGTGTGGCTGAATTGGACGCTTTCTCCTGCTGTGAAGATGGGGTCGAGGGTGTGTCCTGCTTTGTGGATCAGTGTGTTGACGAGTTGTTTAAGTCCAATGCTGGCGAGGTTGTCACGAAGGATAGTGGAGTTGGTGTCGCTGGGGTTGTCAAGGTGGAAGTTCAGGTCTCCAATGAGGATGTAGTTTGTTGAGGCGATGGCGTGGGGTGCGATGAAATCGGTGATGGTGGCGAAGGCTGTTCGGGGGCCGGGGGGTCTGTAGACGAGGGTTCCTTGGAGTGTGGCTTTGGGGGTGGTCTGGATCTGGAAGTGCAGGTGTTCGGCGGAGGTGAAGGTTTCGCTGGAGGTGGTGAGGCGGAGGGTGCTCTTGTGGGCGATGGCAAGGCCCCCTCCTAGGTGGTTGGGGCGGTCTTTCCTCTAGATCTGGGATGGAGGTGCTGATGTCGGGGCGGAGGATGCATTGGTCCAGGTCTCTGTGAAGAAGGTGATGTCGGACGAGAGAGAGTTGAGTAGGTTCCAGATGTCCATCGCGCGTTCGTGTACGGAGCGAACGTCGAGGAGGATGCATTTTAGGGTGTCGCCGGTGTTGGAGGCCAGGGTGGCGGAGGCAGGAGAACTGGCCGAGGGGCGTGTTCGTCGAGGCCTGTTGGCATTCTCTAAGTCTTCCAGGGTTGAGTGCGAGGAGGGTGGTGGTGTCGTAGCGATGGGTAGTGGGAGGTCCAGGGTTCCTGGCACTAGCCGTAGTCGGGTCGCGGACGGGCGCATACAGACTTGCCTTCGGAGCGCCGGTGATACGCCCGCTGCGCGCGTCTGCTGTGTGACCGCGCAGCGGCCGCCATTAAGTAGGGGAGGTGGGAGGGAGGAGAGGCTGGGAGGCGGGAGCTGGGGAATTCCGGGGGGGGAGGGGCCACAGGGGCAGCAGCGGCGAAAGGAACTGGCATTTTCTGATGGCTGTTGTGGCTGAAATGGATAAGAGAGAACTAACAGCCTGATTTAAATCTTGGCTGGCGGCATTACTTCATTACCCTGGTGGAAGTTCCGCCCACCAGATTTACAAATGCCTGCCAGGCAAGCGGTCATTTATAAAAGCATTGCCAGGAACCATCATCACAGCGGTTCCTGTTAATGCATTTTACTTTCTCCAACAGGGCTGCATCAGCAGGATGCAGCCCTGTACCACAGAGTATTTAATTTTTCTTTTCAAAAAGAAAATCCTGAAACATGATTATCTTTTTCCCTGCATATCCTCGTGGCCCATCATCAGGCTGATGGGCCTTCCTGAGCTAGAGTGGTGGGAGGAGTTGTCACCTACACCTGAATAGGCCTGTGCCTGGCACAATTCTTTCTCCCCACCCCCTCCACCCTGGAGCGTTTCTGGAGCCAAGACCAGGCAGTAAAAGAACTTGTGTACTACAAAGACAATCCTTTGAAGAATGCCTACTTGAAAAGCCACCAAAAGTAGTATAAGTATTGGACCTAAGAAATTGACACAGCACCTGCCCTTGGCCCAGAGAACCACCTCAGCCTGAGTTCAGCACACTGGTCTCGGAAGTCCGAGACCACTGCAGTGACTTCAACGCAGGCACTGCTGTGCGACTGTAAAGACAGACGCATTGTTAGACCGCAGCTGAAGAAATTGCCACAGTGCATGTTTCATTGCTGCTGCACCAATTCGAGCGCATCTGGATTTCTACGCATCGCACCTGTGCACCAAGTCTACATTGCTGCTGGGCTTCAGTAAGGAACGACGTCTCTCCTCCCCGTGCATGAAGAGACCAACACATCACCTCCCCTCGCAGTAAGAAACCGACGCATCACCTCCTCTCCAGTAAGGAACTGATGCATACCTCCCCTGCGTAGCAGTAAGGAATGCATCACCTTCCCTGCGTGTAAAGAACCAACGTATTGCTTTGTTTTCTGGCACCTCAGCTCCCCTGCGCCAGCTTTCATCTGCTGATTTTGATGCATCCCATGTATTTTGCACAAAAAGTGACACATCCATTGTTGTATATAGACTGAACTGTTGTAACTCTTTTAAAGGGGATATTTTGACTTATGTATGTTGGATTTTTGTTGTTTTGGTCTTGTTTGGTGTATATAAAGATACTTTCTTTTTCTAAACAGGTGTGGTTTCCATTTTATAAAGGAAACCTATAAAGGATAATTTTCCCTTCTTCTTTTTCACAATAGACAGGATACAGTAACAGGGATTTTAAACATTGATTCAACACAATCCAATTTTAGTGGAGATCTGTATTTCTTTATTCTTGTCCGTGAAGAGATTTCATTGTTTTCATAAAATATTCCCAGCACATTATAGCCAACACGTGTTTCGTCTTGTTCTAAGACTTTCTCAAGGCCTTTGAATATACAACTGCATATCATATAATAGTAGTAGCCATCATCGGTACGTAAACACGCGGATCGGCGTTTTCATTTACTTCTGTTCGACGACAATTTATCATATTTGCACCGTGGAAAATTGACGAATACATGAAGCCTGGTAATGGCATCTTTGACGAATTGTGTTTTCATGTGAGAGTTTTTTGAGGGGTATACCAGTACCTACTTATGAGTCATTTTATAAAGCTCATCATGTTGCAAAGAACTCTGGCTACTACTATCATATGAAATGCAGTTGTATATTCAAAGGCCTTGAGAAAGTCTTAGAACAAGACGAAACACGTGTTGGCTATAATGTGCTGGGAATATTTTATGAAAACAATGAAATCTCTTCATGGACAAGAATAAAGAAATACAGATCTCCACTAAAATTGGATCGTGTTGAATCAATGTTTTGAATCCCTGTTACTGTATCCTGTCTATTGTGAAAAAGAAGGGAAAATTATCCTTTATAGTTTCTATACACTTGATCTTGAATGTTTATAGATCTACTACATATATGAAGGTGTGCCACATGAACCCTAAATTTGTTATAATAAGTTGGTGCACGAAAATCCCTTTTTTTGTGCTATTAGAGTCTTTTGGTGGTAGGCTCTTTTAGGGTAGAGTGAGCACCCAATGATATCACTTATACACCCTTTACAGAAAGAATAATTGAATGTTATATTGAATGTGCGGATATTTCCCTTAGGGCACACCACCACCTTTGCTTTAATCCAACACCAAATTAGGTACCTTCAGAAAGTAGCACAAGATGTGAAAGATATTACTGAAAGATAAGCATTTTTTAGCAAGATAACTGAGTGGGTTGAGCTTTCACCACTTTCAATTGCAGTTACTGGTAGGTTGCACGTCTAGTTACCGGTAAAGGTTATGAAACTCTTGTAGTAGGTAACTAAGTGCTTTTAGATTGGGTAATCCCATCAAAATGCTATAAATTAATTGCATTTAATCATGAGTACATAGCCACAAGCGGTATTTCAATTCTTTCATGTGTAATCTAAGATTGTGTGTAAATCCTTTCATTTGGGTTCCAGACGTAGAACATCTTCTCATATCTTGTGCACCTGCAACATTTAAGTCTCTCGGGTGCACCAATCTTTAGTGGTAGTTATGTGTTTAGCATTAATATAAAATGTTTGTACAGGTTTGTCTACTGCCCTTAGAACAGGTGTGTCAGACCCTGTAGAGTGGCTGGGGGTGGGCTGATGCTTTGCTCACTTTCTATGGCTGCAGATAACTAAGCATTAGCCTGACATTTGGCTATTCAAACTCCCTGAATGAGAAAGAATTAACAACCATCTTTTGAAAGCTGTGCCAGTTTTGAAAGGGATATATCAAAGCTGCTTTTGGAAATGTTAAACAACATTACAATGCACAGCAATATTTGCTAATGGACATTTCGTGTAGTGAAGGCTGGGCATAGTGTTCAATAATCAGTCATTCATGTTATGTCACTTTTTGCTCATTTCACAGACTTTTTACAATTTGTGACCGCATTGCACATCTCAGGAGCATTTAATGATGAATTGATCTGTCTCTGCAGTTAAGGTTAAATCTAAATCTAAATCCGGTATTTGTAAAACGCAAACTATTCACCTTTAAGGGTCTCAAGGCACTGAGGGCCGTCAGGGAGATTGCCCAGAGTCACATGGTGCTGAGCTGAGCTGCCGCCTGCGATCATACCATGAGCTCTGCGCTCTGGAGTCAGCTGCCCTGGCCGCTGCGCCACACCATATTCTAAGATCACTCATGTTTGTCACATCATTTATTGCTCAGTATAAGAATAATAACTTGTTTACTATATGCCACTTAATACTGTGTATCCTTATTACCAAATGAAAAAAGAGGCTGAACTAGGTCCCCCGTCTGCCTCTAATACAATATCTAAACACACAATGACATGGTAACCTGTATGGAGGGCACTAAAAGGTTTTTGTTACCCCTCAAGAGATTCTGTCTGCCTATTACTAATTTCCTACTCTAAATCCTGGCAGTTCCAAGAATTGGAAGAGGTGGGCTCACTCACATAATGTAGCATGCTTCATCATAGGCCACCTCATCCCACCCTGGTGAGATAGTACTACCACCGCGGACTCGACCTCAAGTGGGACTATCTTGAGGTAGTTATTAGAAATACTTTTTCTGGATAAATACCTGTAATCCAGTTGATTATGTTTAAAAATACCTCAGAGTAAACTGCAAAAGATCCTTTATTGGGTGGTACCCCCGGTTTATATAAAAATACTGCAAAGTATATTCAGAGGACGTTGCTGGGTACCATGGCCCTTACTTACCTCTGAAGTGCCAACATGTTTCTGTCCATGAATAGTCTAGCCCGGTCTCGGGCATTTCTCAGGGGTACTATGCTAATCCCTTTATTATTTACAGTGGTAGTATAAAGAAATGTGAAGAGGACCTACCTCTCTTTGGCAAGTCATAAGGTAAAATTACATGGTGTATGAGTAAAAGGAAACAACATTGGGGTAGACATATAGATCAATGCGCAGACTGCATCCAAGTCTTGTGGTACATTATTAAATGTTTAAAATCATGAAAGTACAAATGTGACACATGTGGTAGTACACACACACTGCATGCGCAAAACAGTGTTGTAACACACGTAAGGATAAAAAAGAAGCACATTTCCAATTCTGGTTGCTACATTACCTCGCCCAGACAGGCGCTGTGCCTCATGGTCTGTTCTGGGTTCAGCAACTTCGATTGTCACACTTTAAGGAGTATACATATTTTGAGATATATGCTGCAGTAAAGAAAGGGTTGAATTCTTGATTAGGTTCAGACACTTCCTTATGAGGAAATCACTAGTGCCCCTTCTTGTGTAGTACTCTATCCTACGTGAGGTGTCTCAAGTTCTGGTCTAACACTATCTGATGATATCCTGATGCCATATCAAGGGTTGTGATAATTTTAGCTCCCTTACGTTCTGTGATAATTTTAATAATATTAGGATGTGCCTATCTATCTACCTATATTTTAAAATTAAGATCTCTCAAGTTCACGCACATTCTTAAAGACCCATTGACCTTACTTGCCAGAACAATCAGCAATACCCATTCAGAATCCTCAATTGCCTCCATTTTGTTCTTTTTGCACAGACTGTTCAATTCTCCACTCAGCCCAGATCTGAGCACAAGCAGCACCCTCTGAAATTTGTGGACAACAGGATATGCCCCACTCTATAACAGTATGTAGTGCGAAAACCCTTTGATCCTACCTAACTTGTCTGCAAGTACCTCAGGAAACTTTCATACCCTTCTTCTAACGAATACACAGCCATGCACTAACTCTGCACCAAAACTTGATCCAGATTGTTAGGATCCAGCACTGTTGTGAGGTTCTTTTGCTGAAGCCACCCCAGCAGGTACAATTCAGCTTCAGCTACATAAACAATTTCTGTGGTTGATTTCCCTTTAAATTTCAATGTGGCATCAAACTCGCCTATCACGTTGATTGGTTTCCAATGATACACAACCAATTATATCACTGTGTCTTTCTACATAACCACAATAACGCTTGTCAACTTGCTCAACCCAATTAATATAAGTGGGTAACAGGAGTCTGCTTTCATTTTGGTTGGGACTCTGAACACTTCCTTCTTATCAATCAATCAATCAATCAATCAATCAATCAATCAATCAATCAATCAATCACTTATTTGTAGAGCACACTAATCACCCTTTAGGGTCTCTAGACGCTGAGCTTGGGTGGGGGTGCAGCTACTGCTCGAACAGCCAGGTCTTGAGAAGTCTCCTGAAGGTCAGCAGGTCCTGAGTCTGTCGCAGCTGTGTGGGGAGGGTGTTCCATGTCTTGGCAGCGAGGTAGGAGAAGGATCTGCTGCCGGTGGAGATTCTGTGGATGCGTAGGACGGTGGCAAGGGTGAGGTCGGTGGAGCGAAGCTGGCGGTTTGGGGTGTAGAAGTTGAGACGCTTGTTGAGGTATGCTGGTCCGGCGTTGTGTAGTGCTTTGTGGGCGTGGGTGAGGAGCTTGAAGGTGATCCTCTTCTTGAATGGGAGCCAGTGCAGGTCTTTCAGGTGGGCAGGGATGTGGGTGTGGTAGGGTATGTCGAGGATGAGGCATGAGGAGGCGTTTTGTATGCGTTGGAGCCTCTTCTGGGGTTTGATCGTGGTCCCTGCATAGAGGGCATTGCCGTAGTCCAGTCTGCTGCTGACGAGGGCCTGTGTGACTGTCCTTATGGTTCTGGTGGGGATCCATCTGTAGATCTTGCAGAGCATGCGGAGGGTGTTGAAGTAGGAGGAGGAGACTGCGTTGACTTGCTGGGTCATTGAGAGCGATGAATCCAGGATGAACCTCAGGTTGCAAGCGTGGTCGGTGGGTGTGGGTGCGGCTTCCAGCGTGGCTGGCCACCAAGAGTCGTCCCAGGCAGAGGGAGTGGATCCGTGGATGAGGACCTCTGTCTTGTCTGAGTTAATTTTAAGGCGGCTGGTCTGCATCAAGCTGGCGATGGCCTTCATTTCTTCGGGGAGGTTGGTTTTGGCGGTGACGGGGTTTTTGGTGAGTGAGAGGATGAGTTGAGTGTCGTCAGCGTAGGAGACTATGTTGAGGAAGTGCGAGCGGACGGTGTTGGCGAGCGGTGCCATGAAGACGTTCAAAAGGGTAGGGCTGAGGGACGATCCTTGGGGCACGCCGCAGATGATCTTGGTGGCTTCGGAACAGAAAGGGGGGAGGCGGACCCTCTGGGTTCTTTCGGTGAGGAAGGAGGTGATCCAGTCCAGGACTTTGTCTCCAATTCTTGCGTCGTGTAGGCGTGTACGTATGATGTGGTGGCAGATGGTGTCGAAGGCGGCTAAATGGTCCAAAAGGAGGAGGGCCGCGGTTTCGCAGTTGTCCAGTAGGGTCCTGATGTTGTCTTTGGCAGCGATGAGGGCGGTTTTGGTGCTGTGATTGCTGCGGAATCCGGATTGGGACGGGTCCAGGATGTTGTTCTCCTCGAGGAAGTGGGTCAGTTGCCTGTTGATGATCTCTTTGATGACTTTCGCCGGGATCGGAAGTAGGGAGATGGGCCAGAAGTTCTTGAGGTCCTTTGGGTCCGCTGTGGGTTTCTTGAGTAGGGCGTTGATCTCGGCGTGCTTCCAGCTTTCCGGGAAGGTGGCGGTTTCGAAGGAGCTGTTGACGATCTTCCAAAATTGGGGTGCGATAATGCGGTTTGCTTTGTTAAAGATGTGTTGAGGGCAGGGGTCGGATGATGAGCCGGAGTGGATGGTGTTCATGGTCTTGATGGTGTCGTCGTTGTTGACATGGGTCCAGGAGAGCTGGTGATTGATGAGGCTGGGGGGCGGTGAGTCTGCAGTGTTGGCGGCTGTAGGGAGGGTCTGGGTGTTGAAGCTGTTTTTGGATGTCTGCAATCTCGCGGTGAAAGAAGGTGGCTAGGGAGTCGCATAGGTCTTGCGATGGCGGGATGTCGTTGGAGCTGGAGCTGGGGTTGGAGAGCTCCTTCACAATGTTGAAGAGCTCTTTGCTGTTGTGTGCGTTGTTGTCGAAGCGTTCCTTAAAGGAGGTCCTTATAACTCCATTGTTCACACCCACCATTTTGCTTTCCTTATAGACAGTTTCCAACTCACTGGTTATGGGTACATGCACGTACAAGGTGAACCACAAAAGTCAATAAATTAACCTGTGCTTAACCCTCTGGTAGCTTAGCACAAAAGCAGCAAGGCTTACCTTACAGGCACTGTGTTAAGTATTTATGCGGCACATAAACTGTAATAAACTGAAAATAGAACACAAGAAAAATCCCAGAAATTTAGGAAAATACATTAAATAAAATGATACCAAACGGAATTTAATCAGTAGAACTGGAGTTATAATTTTCAAAAAGTTTTAAGTGTGAAATAGCATCTTAAAGATCAAAGTACTAACCGCAGGTATCTCATCGCGTGGAACGGGATCAAAGTCAAAGTTACGGCTGACTGCAATGGAGCATGGTTCGGATACATGAGGTGGATTGGGCCTGGTCTCAACTTAACTTCGGACTTGGAAGAAATTTTAAAGAACAGTTCCTGAGAAGGTAAACTTCTGGAGCACAAGGCCGACGGCGGTGTCAGAGGAGGAGACATCATTGTCCGGGAGCCACTGGAAGGAGTCGCAGTGAAGATTACTACATTTGTACTTTATTACTTTTTTGGAAGTCCAGATCTCCAGCGGGAAGAAGCAGGTTGTAGCTGATGGGGGCTCCACGAGATCAGATACCTTTATCAAGAGGTTCTGTTAAATGGGATTTGGTGCAGTGGAGAGGAACATAGCAGGAGCTACTGCAAAGTTTGGCGTCCAGCGATGCACCGCAGGTGAATTGGCAAGCAGGTAAGTCCGGGTCTCCTGTCAGCTCTCAAAAATTCGAAACCCCAAGTTTTAGGTTTTGGCTGGAGCAGCACCTTTGGCACGACTTCCAAGGGTCCATGACTGGCTGGGCACCACTTGGCGGGGTGGGGGGAGGGGATCAGCACTCACTCCAGGCAGCGATCAGGCGCAGGGATCAAGGTCTCTGGAGCTTGTTATGTCCCTTTAGCTCACACAGGAGAAAGCCAACTAGCCCTTGGAGTCCCTCTGCTAGTCCTAGGATCAAGCAGCAAGGCAGTACTCTGAAGTACAAAACAATCTTTCTGGGGGACCTCAAGAAGTCCAGGATTATACTAAAAAGATTGCCTGAGGGTCAAATATTTATTCATGGTGGCCGCCTTTGAAGTAGGGTAAACTTCTAAGCTACCCCCACATCTGGTTCTGGAAAGTTTCTTAATACCCCTGCCTAGGCTCCAAGTGATCTACGGTGACAATAGGCTGGTATCAGGATTCTTTGTAATTATGCTGGAGACAGCCCTTTGAAATGTAAATGGGGCAAGGAACAGCTCTGCCCCACACATCTGGTTGGTTGGCCCATCCTCCCACCACGTTTCCCCCTTTGCCTCACTGTCTTGGAGGAATACAAAAAGGCCAACTATTCACAACACTCAGAACACAGGCTGCAGGTATCAAATGGTTAGGACAAGAAAATGCCAACCTTCTAAATGTGGCATTTTCAGAATTGTGATTTAAAATATGACTTTAATATTAAAGAGGATTTTAAATTACAATTTGTTTGAGGCCAAACATGATATTTCTACCTGTTAAAAATCAATTGTTAGCACTTATTAAATGTAATAAGTTTTTCACTACCTGGACATATACTTAAAAACACACACCCTGGGGGCGTGGCTTGACCGCCGTGCGTAATGGCCACGTTGCGGTGAAGCTCCCATCACCGATGGCCTGAATCCGCCCAAATATCCGCAAACTAATCCGTCCCGAACCCCGAAAGCGCAGCGGAGTGTTGTCTAAGGACCCACTGTCGCTCCAGACCGACGAAATTGCTGGCGCACCGAGTCTGCGGCAGGGAGGAGCTGCGCGCCGATTAGGCCAGTGGATCCCGGGCTCAGTTACATCCAGCCGATTGGGACCTCCAGGAGGGGCGGCCGCTGCCCTCCGAGTTTGACGGGGTCCTGGGGAGGTGCGGCGAAAAATCAGAGCTGATCCCCCGATAGTCACCGGAGGACGGAAGATGCTTCCTTTGGCCCCCTCTCCATCCCCACCTCCTAGTGTCAAGGGGTGAAGGGCTGCATCTCTGGAAATAACTGCACCAGACGGATATCGGTGACGCAGCCAGTATCTGTCTTGACTAGCCTTGGGCCTGCAGAGATATCTATTGCTGGGTGAGAGTGGCCCCTGGGCGCCGGGGAGTAGTGGTGAGAGGGACAAGGCCTGCGTCTGAAGAAACGGGCCCCGTGGAGTAGATCCCTGCAGTGTAAGGCCTAATGGTGAAGAGCTTTGGAGCTGCTGGGTGGCAACAGGCATAAGGCACATTGAAACAACAGAGTGAACAGGTGAAGTCCCAGGAGTATGGCATCCCAGTAGCAGGCCTGCAGAGCCGATTTAAGCTGCAGACTGTCCCCTTGCTCCGTGCCCAAATGCCTAGCTGGGACAGTAATCCGGGATTACACCTCGGACCGCGAGGTTGGCTAGCTACGTATCTTCCAACTGGTGGTGGGGATCTGGGTCTGGGGTGCAGTTTGGGAACGTTGGGTCAAGTGATCATCTATTGGTGGCCCTAATAAAACTGCAGGCTGGGACTTTTCTCAAGTGGCCTCATTCGGACTGAAGCGTTAATCATACCCTGGCACCAGGACCGAAGCAGCATAGCGAATCACTCCTCTCTGGTGCTCGGTGCTATGTCTGGGACAAAGGGGCAGAGAGGCATGCTCCAGACCAAGCTCGATAAATACACCACCCAAATAGCAGGTGAGAGGAGGAAGCGAATAAAGGGGATGCAGAGAAGTCCACAAGTGCGTCTAAGGATGAACCAACGTTTGTAGATGTTATGGCAGCCATAGCGGGGGTGCGTACCTCTCTAGAACACAGAATAGACACCATATCTATTGAAATGGCGCTGATCAGAACAGACCTGTGAAAAACAAGTGAGAAAGTGAAAGCCATCGAAGTGGTGACCGCGGAACTCAGCAGTGACACACAACAGATGCGTAAGGAGATCAAAGAGCTTCAAACCGCCCAGAAGAAAATAGACACTCAGCTGGATAACTATGAAGGGCGCGCGAGGAGCAACAACATTAGAATTACTAGGGTCCCTGAGAAAGCGGAAGGGCCAGCCGACGACCTATTCGTGGAAGATTTGATAGTAAAGCACCTTCGACCTACCACCGTATCAAAGTTTTTCACGGTCGAAAGAGCGCACAGAGTGCCTGGGGTTGTCCAAAGCCCAGGCCCCCCCCCATGCCTATCCCGGCAAAACTCCTTAACTTCAGAGACCGGGACATTATTGTGCAAACAGCCCAATTTAATCCCCCTCAAATTAGAAAATAGCGGACTTTCCTTTTTTCCAGACTTCACCATTGCGGTCCAGCGGCAAAGACGAATTTTTCTAGATGTGAAGAAATTGTTAAGAAGCAAAGGTCTTTGGTACGCAATGTTATTTCCCACAAAATTGAGGGTTGAGGCAGAGTGCAAATCCTGTTTTTTTTTATTCCCCAGAAGCGGCACAAGACTGGCTGGAGGGCTGGAGACCTGCGAAGGAACATAATGCACGATGATAATGAGGTCCCTGGACTTGCATGTACACAATCTTATCATAGAGAGGACTGCTGGCTGAGAATGTCTGGGCTGCATTTCTGCTTCCTGTAGTGGGAGGATGGAGAGGACGGACCGCGCAGATAAAAGAAACATACCAGGCGCTAAGTGATTTTGTTTGAATATGATAATGCTATAATACTTGTATTTGTGGTTATTTAAATGCGGAGCTGAAACCATTGGGTGCTAGTTTCCAACCCTCCCCCTAGATAGTTAGGGCGACAAGCACTTTACACTGTTTTGAATATGGGCAGTTTTGAGCCCAGAGTGCGGGGAAGCAGGGAACGATCCAGGGAGGGGACATTGGGGGTCTTTGGTTGTGTTAGGTTTTATCAGTCACAGATTTACATTCAAAGAGATAGAACAGAAGCTGTCTGGTGGGTGGGACTTTGATTCAGTATACACAGTCGATTCTGGCTGGTGCCTTAGATCACATACCAGGGCTAGGGGGAGAAAGTTGGGAACATCCCCAAGTAGTGCAAACCAAGTAACACCATGAATGCCGCAAGTGAGACACGACTCAAGCTGTTATCTTGGAATGTGAATGGATTGTGGGACAAGCCGAAAAGGGGAACTGTACTGCAGTTTCTCAAATGGCATGACCCAGAGGTGGTTTTGCTTCAAGAGAAACACCTTATTGGAAATATATGTAAGGCCCTTGCCAGATGGGGCTATCAATTAGTAGCGCACGCAGGATTTACAATGGGTTCCAGGGGAGTATTCTGGTAAAGTGCACTTTCCCAATGACAATTGACCAGGTCCACACTGATGACTTGGGGAGATATGTGGCAGTATTTGGCCAATTGGAAGGCAAATCAATGACGATAATGTCGGTGTACTTGCCGCCGGGGCTACAGGAAACCACATTCAGGGATCTGGGGAGAGTGTTGCTAACTTTGCCTAGTGGAAGAATGGTGATGGGGGAGATCTTACCTCAGTTGTCTCGGGGACTTTGGATCGTTATCCTGCCAGGGACATACATTCCTCACAGTTGCACCTCACCAGTTTCCTTGATGCCATGGGATTAGTAGATGTATGGAGAGTACATCATCCTGCAGAGATACAATACACATTCCACTCGGGGGCCCATAACAGTCTCTCGCGCATAGATTATATCCTCCCACCTGCAGCACTAGTTGGGAATGTTAAGGAAGTCAGACAATTAGCGAGAGACATTTCGGATCACTACCCAATTTGGATGCAAATGGAGTTTGGGAGGGGTTGCTGTACCATAGTAGCTCCAATTAACCCCTGGCACATCTGAAACACTAAGATCAAATTGAAAATTGGTAAGGAAATAGAACACTATATCAGCGAGAACATAGGGTCAGTGGAATCGGCCCAGATCCTTTGGGAGGCCTTTAAGACAGTGATATGGGCACACGCAGTCTCCCTAATATCTGGAATAAAAAAGGAGAAGCAAGCTAAGCTGCTACGCCTGGAGGAGGACATACTGCAATTAGAGGGAGAACTCACCGCTTCCACAGAGCAAAATAAAACGTCCATTCTCAACCTGACCAAAGAGGAATATCGTACTGAGACGAGAGAGATGGCCAAAACAATGCTTAGCCATAGGCTGGAGACTGTATACGAGCTGGGAGATAAGGCGAGCAAACTCTTGGCTTGGTTAGATAAGAGGGAGTTGGCAAGCTACCTAGTTACAGAGCTGCGAACAGAGGCTGGGGAACGCCTCATGGACCTGCAGGCTATTGCGGATGAATTTGCCAAGTATTATGAATGACTTTATGTATCTAGGACCTCTAGACAAAACATAAAGACTAAAGAACTACTGGAGGAAATACATATGCCAGTATTACCAGACGAGGATAACATTTTGTTAGAGGGTGACATTGCGCAAGATTAAATAGCTCAGGTCATTCTCTCCAGGCGATGGGCCCCAATGGATTACCAATAGAGCTCTACAAACTGCAACCAGATATAATAGCTCCCCATCTTAAGGCAATGTTTGTGGAGAGACTTGAAAAAGCTCCTCTTTTCCAAAACCAAAGAATATCTACGTTGGTAGTCCTACACTAAAACGGTAAACCCAAAAGCAGTTGCGCATCGTATCGACCCATATCACTGCTAAATGCAGAGGCCAAAATTCTAGTTAAATTACTAGCCACCCGACTGGTCCGGGTTTTACCCGAGTTGGTTTTTCCCGATCAGTCCGATGTTATGCCGTCACGAAACACAGCCCTAAACCTACGTAGAGTGCATGGGGTGATGAGTAGGGCAAAAACCATGATGGAAGACTCAGTGATGGTATCCTTAGATGCTAATATGGCATTTGACAGCATAGAATGGCCATACCTCTTTGCTGTCTTGGAGAGATTGGGATTTAGTCCCAAGTTTATTAACCTGCTCCGAATATTATATGCCGACCACTTGCACAGGTCTTAGTCAACAATAAAAAATCAGCAATTTGTCTTCTCCACAGGGGGACGAGACAGGGGTGCCTCATGTCCCCCCATGTTATTTGCACTCACACTGGAGCCTCTCGCTTGTTGGATCCACAGGGCCCCTGTAATTTGAGGGCTACGCTGGACGGAGGGCTGGGAGGATCGTATAGCTCTCTATGCAGATGATATTTTGTTATACCTGGCCTCCCCAAAGAGGTCCCTACACAGGGTTCTTAATATTTTTACTAATTTCGGCCCGTACTCCGGATACACCATCAATTGGTCAAAATCGCTTATCTTTGTATTAAAGGACCAACTACCAATACTGCCTAACAAGTATCAAATTACGATAGCTACGGGGGGATTTAAATATCTGGGGATTTTTATTACCATGGACCCCAAATTGTTCTATTCCTCTAACTTGTTACCACTGCTACAACGGCTGAGAAGCAATGTGGAACACTGGAAGGCTCTTCCGCTGTCGCTTTTGGTCAGAGCTGCACTTTTTAAAATGATGTCACTCTTGCGGTTTCTGTACATTCTCCAGATCTCACCTGCCCTTGACCCTGCATCCTACTTTCGATTAGTGGAAGCTGCACAAAGAACATTGCTTTGAGGGAATAGCCTGCCTCATATCTCATTCCCAAAACTTGTAAAAAGCTGGTATGACGGGGGAATCGGGTTACCAGATATCAAAAATTACTACGGGCAGTCCAACTAGTGCCCATCAATCACTGCATATATTGGCCCCAGAATGATCCGGGGTATGCCATGGACAGATGGCTACTACATGGTAGCAATCACGCACGGGCATTGTATTCAAATCCCACAAGACTTCACCTGACGGGTCCCACAAAGCACTCTGTGCAGGTGTGGCACTTGGTCCAGAAGAGTAATGGATGGGCAAAGACTATAACGTGGGCAACCCCACTATGGGATACTGAGGAACTGGGTCCCCTCTAGAGAATGAAGGGATTTGATAAGTGGGATACAATAGGGATTTCAAGGGTGGGTGACCTTTGGGTTAAGGGAGGGGTGGTGCCTTTCTCGACCCTCCAGCAGAGTTACGAGTTAGCTGACACCGAGCGGTTCTGCTACATACAGGTGCGGCATGCGCTCCAAGCAGCGATTCCAAGGGGAGAAACCCCCCTGAGTCCTCACCCCTCGAGGATAGACTCCTGGATGGTTACTTGCCCCAGAAGGCCATTTCCCTAACATATTCAAAGCTGATAAATTACTCACCTGACCCACTTCCACAACTACGTGCAAAATAGGAAAGCGACCTGACAGAACTAGAAAAAGAGGAGCGGATCGAAGCACTAGCATCCCCAAGGGAAGGGGCAATATCCTTCAAACTAAAGCTAGTACAGCTGAGAATATTGCATAGAATCTACATCACTAGGCCGGCATTGGTCAAAATGGGATATAGAGAGGATTCTAGCTGTAGACGATTATGTGGCCAAGAGGGCACATATTTTCATATACTATGGGAATGCCCTCATATCAGCAGATACTGGAACAGAGTCACCTCATGTATGGGGGAAGCTATGGGAGAACTAGTGACAGCGGATGCCAAACAGTGCTTATTACACATATGGGAAACAACTGACTTGAGGAGAAAGGAGAAACAATGGGTGACACTGGGTTTGATGGTAGCCAAGAGAAATATTGCTAGAAAGTGGGGAGTGCAGACGGGACTAACACTGAGGGAATGGGAAGAGGATATGGATTGGTGCATGTTTAGGGAGAAAACAGTGTATACATCAAGGGCTGCCCTAAGAAATGGATGCAAGTATGGGAGAAACAGAATACATATAGAGGAAACATCAGTGTGCCACCCAAGCTACCGTCGCAATTATTCTCAGGGGAGTCAGACCTCTAATGTTCTAGTGGATGCCGGCCGGAACAGAATTAATATGGCAATGCTGAACTGTATGTACCACATTACTGACTACCTTTATGATCTAATTGTAATAAAGAAAATCTGTGCTGTTGTTTTGTTAACAATAAAAAGATTTTTTTTTAAAACACGCACCCTGTTTCTTAAATACATTGCACCCTACCGTTTGGGCTGTTTCGGGCCTTCTTTAGGGGTGACATATGTATTGAAAAGTAATATGTAGGCCTGGCAAAAGGTTTACTTTGCCAGGTCAAAATGTCAGTTTTACCCTGCTCTATGGGCTGTTATGACAGGCCTGAGTCATGTTTTAAAGTGCTACTTTAGTGGGAGGCACAATAAATGTTGCAGGCCCACTAGTAGCCAGTGACGGCTGGTAATTTTACAAGGGAGCGGGCCACACATGCACACATACACTCTCATGCATTCACACACACACCCATTACAACACTCACTCACAAATGCACATACATACACGCAGGCACGCACCAAATGAAAAAAACACATAATACTTACCTTCACTGCAGTTGTCTAAGAGGGAAGCCTCGGAGGTCCCATGAAGTTTGGCACTGCTGTCTTCCCCTCATTGGCGGGTGACCTGAAGAGACGGCAGCAGTCTCCCACTCGTTATAGAGTGGGATGGGGTCATTGAGACTGCCGACCCCACTCTGTGAACAGCTGTCACTGATTCACAGTTGGTCCTGGGCACCTCGGGGCTTAAAAATGAAGTGTCCACATCTGAGGCAATTAGTGGCACTCCTCCTCTTCATGAGGGGATGGCCACGAGGCACTTTTGTCAGGATGAACAAGTCACACCCATAGTGCTGTGAAATCCTCAGCCTGGCAAAGTTCAGCTCAGGCAGTCAGGTGCCTGCACATTTAGCGCATGTCTAGCTCCCGGCTGCTTGACCTGAACAAGAACAGTGTCTGTTAGGCTGACCTTTATTCAGTCTGATAGACACTCTTCTTGACAGGAAAAAGTTGGGCAAACAGACTGGCCGCGGCTGCTGGTAGCATTTAATTGGCCTGGTTACATATAGTACCACTTGACTAGGGACTCATAAGTAAATTAAATGTGCCAATTGAGTCTAAGCCAATTGTGCCATATTTCAAGGAGAGAACACAAGCACTTTAGCACTGGTTAGCGGTCCTAATGCGAAAAAAAATTAATTTCAGAAAAAGGAGAGGTGAAGACAAAAAAGTTTGGGGGTGGCCCTGCGGAGAGGGCCAAGTCCAACAATCATCACTGTAATCTGTGTCCCCATTAGACTAGTCTAGAACGTACACAGCTTTGGCAGATTTGTGAGCCACCACTGTGCCGCAGTGGCCTACATTTTTACATTTGTTGCACGTTTGCAACATTGCTGAACAAAACTGTGCATTACCTAAATGTGTCTTACTTCCACACCTGTAACAAATTTTACTCTTTGGCGTCTTTCCTATGGATGACCTCTGTTCTTCTTCGTTTTTCACCAGCTTGAATATTGTGAAAAGCCTGGCGTTGAGCTGATACAGACAGATCGTGCATGCATGGTGCGGTGCTTTCAATACCCCAGGCAATTCCTGGCCTTGTACAATGTAAAGTCGTCTGTGGTTAATCTCGAATCTTTTTACTATTTCATTATTTCCACAACTTGGTGTTGTATCATTTCTTCCTTTGATGTCTTGTATACTCGCATCAAGCCGCCAGACCTCTAAAGATGCCCACAGAACTTTCCTTTGGCTCCCCTGAAAGTTGATGCCTCTTGTAGAACATAAGCCTTTCACATTCTTAAGCAGCATAGAACAGGAGTCTATTGTCTTTTTGGCAGTAGTATACTCATTCGCACCAGCTCCAACTCCTGTTGCGATTACTCTAGACCAATGTTTCCATCAGTCCGAACCTAAACAGTGGCTCAATAAGGCGTTTTTCTTCTTTTGTGTGATCACGGCCCTCTCTATGGCATGAAGATATGATTCAAATCCTTGCTTCAACTATTCACTATCTACTACCAAATATCTCGATTGGGAAGGAAAGGAGGAGCTACAACGCCACGTTGCATGTTGAGGATGTAGAGGTGACTCAATAACAATGAAACAACATTGTACAACATATGTACAGAGAGAGAAGTAGAGTAAAGTAAGACATTTTTGCAGACGACTAACAGGAATGAAGTGGCTAAAAGCGAAGACAAGCACCTGCTATGTGTTGACTAACCCATAAAAAATAGGCAGTGACATAGAAATGCTATGAACTGTTCCTTTTTTCCTTGATGAGTGTGTGTGCATCGCAGCTATGCAAAAGCAACCAGATGCCGCCGGGAATCAGTTGCAGTTTCCCTATGATGCTACCGAAGTAAGGAAATGGTAAACGTCCAACATATGGGTTGCATTGAGCTGCAGAACGAATCGTCAGTTACACGTGGTCTATTGTGTGTGCATCACAGGTCATCCGTAACACCCAAATTAGGTGTGCACGTCACAGTTGTAAAACGGTGCACGGATAGTTACAAGCAGTAAATCATATGCTGACCTACTATGCGCCAATCAGAGTTGACAGTGACATACAGATCGGGTGTGTGCGCCACTGTTGGAAAACAATTCATAAAAACAGCTTACTTGCATTTAACTTTTCACCATCAAAGTATTTAGTCCATTTATGCCCCTCTGGAGCTACACAGGACTATTGTGTGACCCAACAAGGTGACCCGTTGCACATATCACTAATGATTCCGAACTGAGACTGACTCTGTGGAGAAACTACGTACAAAGACTCGTCCAGGTGCTAGCAGTGGCCATGATAGCCTACTCCTAAGATGGTGGTAGGTAGCATCACTATATGCCTCATTCACTTGACTTCCTATGTTTACATTGAGTTGCGGAGGCCCTCTAGGGTGACCAACCATCCGTAAATTTCACGGACTGGAACTGCCCGTTATTTGGGCCTCTTGTCCGTGAGGAAATCTTTCAGGGACGCCTTTTGTCCATAATTTCAGACATTGGAGCGAGCTGTCAGGGGCAAGCTGCCTGAGAGATTTTTAACTCCCACTACAGGGGGACAGCTCGAGCTCCTGCTGTGATCAAGGGCCTGTAGCAGCCCCACTCTGAATCGGTGCAACCACATCTCTCCCCTGATAGCAGGGTCAGAATGGGAACAATCACCATGAAGATTTTCTTTTTTTAAGTCTCACTCTCGCTTAACTATATGTTCTTTAGGTAGTACAGTGCCACATTTCACATTTCAGATAATGTGCTATTCAGTGCATTTTACGTCGAACTGGGACAGCAGAAATGGGGCAAATTGTATATAGTTTTTAAAGGGACCTTTACATGAATATGCAGGTATTTCTACTGATGATTTTGGGACATAAGTGGCAAATCGCTAGTTTTAAAACACGTTCGGCCTATATCATTGGTGAATACAAAGGAAAGGCAGACAATTCAATATCATGCAGGAAAGATGGGCGTTCTCCTCCAACACATTTTAGTAAACATGGTGATCAATAGTGCATTTGAAAGTACATCCGACAGCTAATTCATTGCCAAAATTTGATAGGATTTAACAGGACAATTTTACAAAGGGTTGGGGAGGGTAGAGGTTCACTCCGTGCTAGAAATAAGGTAAACGTGTAATGAATAGTCCATTTTATTGGATGAATTTTTGTGCTGAATTTTGACCTCCTGTCCTGAATTTTTGTCCTGGATTTTGACCTGTTGTCCTGAATTTTTACACTGACAGTCCTGAATTTCCATCCAGGCCAGTTGGTCACCCTAAGGCCCACAGCTGGAATGCAGATGCATTTCACAGTAGTTTTTAGGTCTCGCCTGAGACAGCGCTGTAGCACTGCGCTTGCGAGAGCTTTTGTAAATGGGGGATCTGGAAGTGCAAACGAGTGCTTTCAGGCCTCCAAATACAGTGCATGTGCGCCAGGCGCGCGCACCATTTGGAGGCCTGAAAGCACTCGTTTGCTTTCACTTTCGCGGGCCGCACGGCCGCTTTGATGTGATCGCGATCACTTTCACACAGTGCATGCGGCGCGCGCACCATTTGGCAGTCTGCGTGTACATTTCGCGGGCGCTTTGATGTTCTCAGTGAGCCGCGCGGCCACTGCGAACACCAAAGCGCCCGCGAAATGTACACGCCATTTGCCACCCCCTCCCTTATCCCACTTCCTGCTTGTATTTCCATTTCTCTATTTCATCGTTCTCTATTTAACTCGGCGAACATATAGGTCTAAGGTACGACGCCACAGTCTGGCGCAGAAAACGACTGACAGGCACTAAATGGACATTTTAAAGCGGACTTCCACGGTCCGCGCGCTCGTACTATGTGCTGCTCATGAAACGACCAGACACACATTCAGAAAATCACAACGGTACAGGGTGACTCACTAGAAATAACTTATGCGTTTTTCAACTCTTATTGCCATCTTTTAAACCCAGTCAATAGGTATTGTTTAAAGGGAAACTGTTATAAATGGAACCCTGCCACATACTGTCTTTTGTAACATGTCTCAGTCCATCAAGGGGCGGAAGCAGGGGGACACTCCTTCAGAGGCCAAAGACATCAGTCAGTCACTGAGCTCTAGAGACGGTAGCAGCCGGGAGGCTGAACTCACCTTACTAGCTTTATTCCCTGACAGTCACATTTCGTAATAAACCTTATATCGCATAAGTGGCTTTTGGGAGAAACTCTCTGCAGAAAAAACACGGGCCTTTGTCTCTATACCCACGGGGACCCTAATGTTCCCTTGCCAGCTGTATAAAGCGAGGGGGCGCTCTCTGCACGTTTGTTTGACGTGATCTACATATCACAATTACAAATACGATAAAAATCAATCCAGTCTTTCATTTTAGCGAGAGGCATACATTGGAAATGGATATTAGTACTATCTGCTAAATACAGCGCCAAGAATTAGTAGCTCTGAGCGCTACGTATATATTGAAGAATGTACAATGTCCTAATTAAAGTCCCCGCCCCCTTCTGGTTGCCCTCCCACTCCCGCAGTTCTTGACGGATGTTAATGAAAGAACCGCCCCACCCTGAACGTTTTAATTTTACAACGAGGCGAGGTACAGCAGTTATATTTCCGAGCAGAGGCGATCCGCGTAGCACAGCCCAGAGTACGTTTGCAATATTCTGAATATTGCAGTTACTTTTTGAAGAGGGTGGTATAACATTGATACACATGAGAGCCGTTACTAAGAATGAACAAACCCTAACTGACATTTTTTTTTCATTATCTTAAACAAAGGAGTGATTAGGTTTAGGTCGAAAAGATACACTGAGAGAATATTTCGACTTTCATCACCCCTCCCCCACCAAGTGACACTACTACAGACATTTATAATGTCATGCACGCCCTAAAATGACAGGAACGGCACAATAAACACCTTAATCGACCCGTTCTTTTATGGAAGGACGTGCGTGGCATCCCTAAGAGTACTTCTTCTCTACAGAAGTTTGGGGCCGCAATAATTATTTACCCCACTAAATTGGATGTGCCTCATTGACTTATTTGGTCCATATTCATACAAGATGCTCCTCTCGTGGCTGGCACGAGCTGGATTGTGTAGCAGAAGTGATCAAAACGCAGCATAATCCAGTCATATTTTGTATAATCCCACAGTTCCATTTTATTCACTACTTAATATGTTTAATTTCGTCAACGGGGCATTTTAAAGAGCAAAGTGTATTATTATTCATTTTGCTCCCCACTTTAACTTTTATTTAAGGTGTCCCTTCTGGAAGGTTTACCACTGTGGCGAGGAAAGCAGATGCGTTCGTTTTCCCTATTTACAAGCGTTCACTACCTTGACCAGACTGCCTTTAAATATTCGGATATTTTTTAGGTCTGGTATTTGCCAAGACCTTTCGAATTCATGTTACTAAAAGTATATGTGCAAATATACTTATGGGGACTTTCAGCCATACCTGTTCATGCATTACTAAATTGTTCTGTCAACACATTGTTCTTCATTTCGCATCAAAACAGATTATGTGGCGGTGGGTCAGCCCACTGCAGTCATTGGGCAGCATCACTGTGAGTGATGTGATTTTTCCATATAAAGTTTTTTTAAAGGGGCATATCCACACGCAAAATAAGTAACTTAATTGTCAAGGACTACTACGACAATGTGCGTTTTTAAACATTTTTTTTTTTTTTGCTTTTAGTAATTTATTTTGATATTGGCGATGGTCTGTCAGATCCCGTAACAATAAAAATTTACAACAAGCATTTGCAATGCAATAGGTCTCGCAGTTACGCAAGTTTGAGCTATTGGCATTGTAAATGGCTATGCCTTTTATTTTGGTATTGGTTTTTAAAACATAAATACAAGACATTGTCATTTATAACGGCAATAGCTTAAACTCGCGTAAATGCGAGACCTATTGCATTGCAAATGCTTGTTGAGCCTAGTGGCCACTGGACTACAGCTCACCTTGAAACAAGCATTGGCATAGCCAATAGGTCTCGCCTTTGAGACCTTATAAGTGTTTAGCCATGCAACAGTTGCATAGCTAAACACTTATAAGGTCCCAAAAGCGAGACCTATTGGCAATGCCAATGCTTGTTTTAACTGCTGCAATCTATTGAAGCCCCACGGAGAACATCAAAGCGGCCGCGAAAGCGAAAGTAATCACGGTAAAGCGCACTGTAGCGCATGCGCTGGGTCAGGCGAGACCTAAAAACAACAGCACTCTGAGCAGCTCCACCTAGCGCTCATCTCACACCAGGATCAGGTGCCACATGCAGTGCAAAACTATATCTGTCAATATGTAAACTGGGTCCATGAGAAGATATGGCCTCAGCACTCAATCTGACTGAATGACTTGCCTCCAAAATGCATGCAGTCCTTCCCATCGCTGAAGGATCATTGCCGTTAAAAAGAACCTGTGAGGCGAATATAAGTTCAGTACTTTATTTAAGCAGAATGCGACCGGCAAGACTGAGGTCCATGAAGCACTGTGGCCCAACTGACCCACATTCACAAGGTCATTAATACACCCTATATAATGCCCCAACATTCCAGCTCTACATACAATTCCACAGCCAAAACCCAATGTGAGACCTATTGCCTTCTTATTCAAGTAGGGGAATGGTGGGCTTTTAAATAATGATTATTAAGGTCCAGCATACGTGCCCAAAAGACAGTGAACCAGAATTGGTATGCAGTTCCTACGATGTGGCAGGTAATGGTAAGTAAACAGGTGGTGCCAGGGTGTGGGTAAAGGGGAAAGCAGGAGAGAGAATTCCTCCTTATGGAAAGGAGACCCTCACACACCCATCAAGCGGGTGTCTTGCTTCATCATCGGGTCTAGCTACTTATCAGGCCGGCGGTGCAATACCCGATCAGGTGCCCGGAAGGGGCCTTCTTCGCGGAGATCTTTTTTCCAATGCCGATGGGTGTAGTGCGTGTGAGGGCCCTATAGTAACTAGAGGAGGTGACAGTGATGTGTGGGATAAGTGAGATATAAAACAGGAGATAGTGATCCACTCAGAACAATTTTAATGAGTTGTGGTCACTACCCTGATTAAAACCATAGTGAAACGCATATTCTCACTCTAAGGTTTGTGTGGGTATGTGCTGAAATGGTCAACATGTTTCTTGACTGTTATCTATTGATTGGCATTTCTTCAGGACCAGGATAAATACTGCCTACACTTTTCTTGGTGGTGGTCACGACCTCATGGAGGTGTCAGAGTTGACCACACGTACTGCACCCTAAAAAAATGTGTGGTACCAGTTGATTTACACCACAACCCTCATTGGGTTTGTGGTGAGTGGCATCGGATACCAGTGGAGGAAAGCACTATAAGATAGTGTCGGATCTGTAATGAGGAACCATCCGTATTCCTACCCCCTCTCTTTACCAGACCTATTGCATTGCAATTGTTTTTTTTGTTGTTGTTTTTTTTTATATAGCACGAACTTGAGTGAAAGGTGTGTATTTATGTTGCATTGAGTACAGTGTAATTATGTGTTGTGTTATTATGGGCACAGAGTGGTATTGTGTAGAGTGTATTCATCTTGCATTAAGTAGAGAGTAATTATGTGACGTGTAATTATGTAGTACTGAGTGGTATGTGGAGTGTATTTATGTTGTATTGGATACAGTGTAATTATGTGATGTGTAATCACACAACCACTACCACACGCACAACCACAACCACACACACAACCACACACACAACCACACACACAACCACACATACAACCACACACACACACTCAACCACACACACACAACCACACACACACACACACACAACCGCACACAACCACACACACACACAATCACACATACACACAACCACACACACAACCACAAACACAACACACACACAACCACACACACACACAACCACACAACCACATACACAACCACACACACACCACACACACACAACCACAACCACACTCATAACTACAACCACACACACAACCACACCCAACCACACACACAACCACACACACACAACCACACACACAACCACACATACAACCACACACATACAACCACACAAACACACATAGCCACACACACAAACACACACACACAAAACACATACACAACCACACACACACACACAAACACACACAACCACACACCCACACACACAGCCACACACACACACAACCACACACAACCACAAACACAACACACACACAACCACACACACAACCACCCAACCACACTCACACACAACCACAGACAACCACACACACAACCACAAGCACACACACACAACCACACACACACACAGCCACCCACACAACCACACACACACACACAACCACACACAACTTAAGGGAATCGGGTAACGGAAAGAGAAAGAACTCTATCCAAAATCACACGTTTTCAGTCCAGTCAGAAAGGCCCCAACGAGTCCTTGTTTTGTAGCTAAGCAGATACAGTCAATTATTTCAGTAAGCTTGACGCAAATTAGAAAAAGAGAAGTATAGTGCAATTATTAGGCACGCATTGTTTACCTTGTAACCGCGTAAATATTTGCAGCACATTTTCATTCTTTTTTACCTTGTAACCGCCTTCATTTATTTTACCTTGTAACGAAGTAAATATTTGCAGCGCATTTTCATTTACTTTGCCTTGTAACTGCTATTTTACCTTGTAACCGCATAAAGATTAGCCACGCATTTCTCCCAATTAAGCAACAAACTGTATTGCAGCCGCAAAGCCACAAGTAAAGTGATCGCAAAACTGAAAGCAAAGCCACAAGATGTATTTGTTTTACTGTCTGTTTCTTCTCTCATAGTGTGTTCATCTTTCTCTTAGTTTGTGCGTTTCTATCTCTCTCTCAGTCTATCTGTGTGTCTCTGTCTTTGTATATACTCCTCTGTGCCCGTCATGCTCCACTATATGTGTCTACCTATGGTACACTGTATTTACGTGTATGTATCAAACTCTATATGTGCCATTTAGTGTTTATAAGTTTCTGTCTTTATCTATGCCTCTGTTCCTCTTTGTCTATCTGTCTCAGTTTCTAGCTTTGTGTATGTGCCTGTATATCTCTTTGCTTGTTAATCCCCTTTTCTATATGTGTGTACGTCTGTTTTCCTGTACCTAGGTCTAGCTCTGTGTATTTCTGTCTATATGTCTATAACTCTATATGTAAGCAAGCGCAATTTTAGATTAAGGGAATCGGGTAACGGAAAGAGAAAGAACTCTATCCAAAATCACACGTTTTCAGTCCAGTCAGAAAGTATGACTTAGCCCCAACGAGTCCTTGTTTTGTAGCTAAGCAGATACAGTCAATTATTTCAGTAAGCCTGACGCGACATTAGAAAAAGAGAAGTATAGTGCAATTATTAGGCACGCATTGTTTACCTTGTAACCGCATAAATATTTGCCGTGCATGTTTCATTTTTTTACCTTGTAACCGCCTTCATTTATTTTACCTTGTAACAAAGTAAATATTTGCCGCACATTTTCATTTACTTTGCCTTGTAACCGCCTTCATTTATTTTACCTTGTAACCGCGTAAAGATTATCCACGCATTCCTCCCAATTAAGCAACAAACTGTATTGCAGCCGCAAAGCCACAAGTAAAGTGATTGCAAAACTGAAAGCAAAGCCACAAGTAAAGCGATCGCGAAGCAGAGGCAGCCGCCAATGGTGCGTGCGCGCGCCACAGACAGCCATATGCTTTCAATTATCGCGCCTGTGTCTGGGCACGATAATTGAAACCAGATAGGCTTTAGTACGCGTAACAGACACCAATAGGCCATGGGCGGAGCGATGCACCCGCCTTTGGCCTTTTGCGTGCTCTGTCTAAAAAATACAGCCACTAAAAGCCCAATAATAGAAGATAAAACAAAAAACACACGCACGAGCGCGTACGATTCCAGGGTCCATTTCTGAACCCCAGACAAAAGGACTCTCACTGCGCGAGCACTGCTACTCAGTGCAACGCTAGGCGCGAGACCTAAAAACAAGGTCGCTGAAGGGGAGGGAGTACAATGCGAGAATCAGGAGAGGAATTTGCCCATTAGGAAGATTTTGGTTTCCTTTTTATAACGTGCCAGAGACGGAATTCTTCTAATGGCAGGTGGGAATGAGTTACATATTCTTGGTGCGGCCCCAGAGAACGCACAATTATAGTTTTTTCCTTTCAAAAGCGCAGAGGCTGGAGCAAAATGTCTCTGGAGGACCGGGAGTTTCTGGCTCCTCCGGACACTATAGGCTTCTGGGCACGAAATCCAGGGGATTTAGTGTATAGAGCCTTGTGAGTGATACATGCCAGTTTAAGTTGGATTCTAGATGTGGTGAGATATGGTCGAATTTTTTAGAACCAGTTAGGAGTCTGGCAGCGGCGTTGAGGCAGGCTTTTAGGGGGGCCAGGGAGATCTTGGGTAGGCCAGAAAGGGTAGAACATCCATATTCGAGTCTGGAGATAACAAGTGCCTGGACTGCCATTTTTAGGTTGGGAGTGTCAAGGAAAGGTTTTAATTTTCTTAGATAGCTCAGGTGAAACCTGGCGGTTTTGGCCATCAAGTTGATGTGGTCATGCATATTCAAGCTACTGTCCAGAGTTATTCCAAGGGATTTGGCAGAGTCCACTATGGTCGGTGGGCAGTTTAGGGCGGTGTTCGACTTAGTCCATTCCCGAATGTCAGGGTTGGTTTTGGGTGGGGAGATTAGAAGGAATTCTGGTCGGAGGTGAGCCATTGGACAGTCAACTTCAGGGCCTCATTCAGGGAAAAAACCTCCTCCGGAGAAGAGATCTTGATGTAGATCTGCGTGTCATCGGCATACATGTGGTAGGAAATATTGGCGGTGCATAGTACTTCTGCTAGCGGTTCGAGGTAAAGATTGAAGAGGGAAGGGGAAAGGGTTGATCGTTGGGGGACTCCGACCGTAATCGGAGAGGGAGAGGATTGGTTACCGTTGATTAAACATCTCTGGGAGCGGTTCTGTAGGAAGGATCTAAACCATTCGAGCACAGAGCCATCCAGTCCCATTCTGAGTTTGAGGCATTCGAGAAGTTTCTAGTGGTTGAAAGTCGAGGATAGATCTAAAAGGATTAGGCAACAGGGTTTGCCTTGGTCAAGGGCTTGGAGAGCATCATCCACGATATAGAGAATGGTGGTTTCAGTGCTGTGATTTACCAATCTGTGATGTGAGGGTTCTTTGTTCAGTTCTGGCTTTGAACGAGAGATGTTTAAAAACTCAAATGTTCCCATTTGTTCTTGTCTGTTTGACTATAGCTCTGTGCCACGGGCACTGAAGGTGCTCAAAGTTCGTTCATGCCAGTGGTAACTATGTCATCAGGGTTTTTAGCCATGGTCACTTACACGCAACTGAGTCATGTAACCAGATTGGTGATTTCCATATAATCTCTTAAAACTTGGATTTATATGGTGCACTATCTAGTGCTGTCATTATTGTTGCACCTGGGCAAGAGGCAATGTATGGTGTCTTTCAGTGTCATGGAAACTCAAGCTCAGAGATACCACAGAAAACAAGTTGCCTTACAACAGGACCGAGAGAAGCTTAATGGGAATACACAGCAATGAGCTGTAAAACTGTCTATTCTTGAGAATCTAATGGGAAAGTTAAAATGAAAATAAATACAATAAACATGTCTTTAACTTCTCTAAAATCGTGAAGTCATAAACAGAAACATTTATGGAAATCTTTCATTCGTTCCGCATGTTCTTCCTTGACCAGCCTCCTAGGTGTTTATCTTAGGCTTCCTTCCTTAGATATTATGTTCTGCACAACCACTCTTCTTCACTGAGAAAGGCGAGGTCGTGCTTTTTCAGGGCAGCTGCATCTCTTCCTCCTAGTCCCCTGGAGCCGTTCTCTTCTTTTCCCTGAATGATGGTGGTGTTGCTTTTTTCACTGGCGGATAGTTAAGGAGGCATTCATGTTTGCAGTAGTGTAGCAAGGTCAGGTGGTAACCGGTGCCAAAAATCTCGTCACCCTCCCCCCCCGCCCACATTGAAATTATTAAAATAAGGAAAAAAAACGATAGGTAGACATATTTTTGCCATTGTGTCACTCCCCTCAGTGCCCTTTTGTCACCCCCCGCAGTGATGACACCTGGGGCGGCCCGCACCTTCGGCACCCCCCTTCCTTCTCCACTGCATGTTTGTGCAAGATATTTTGCGGGTAGGGCGTACAGGCTGTATCTCTTTTCATTATCTTTATTGTCAGGTGTGTTTTCTTTGAAGATTGTAGTAGAAATATTTTGCACAGGCTTTTGTTAGATATCCAATTTTGCCTTTGCGATAGGTGTCCTTCTATCTGAGTGTTTACTTGGCTGCGAGAAAAGGATGCATGTTGTCCTTCAAGAAATTCAAAAACCTATTATTATTTTAAACGCATTTAATCATCACAAAACTCAATTTGTTTCTATGAACTAACTCATTATCATCAGAATCTGAAACACACTGAAAACATTGCAACACAATATGTCTGTGAATTCACAAGGTGTAGCTGTAACTATGCTTCAAAAACATACGTTTCCACATAAATGAATTTCCTTTACTTTCAATCAATCCATTTTGTTTGCTAACCCTAAAGTGCATGAGATTACTGTACAATTTGCTGTCATATTTTAAGGATTTTGGAAGCCCTGCGCAGAGGCCTATTTTGGAGCCTCATTTTTGAACATTTAGATGTAATTAGTGTTAGAAATGACGCACCTCCTTAGCCTCACAGGTTTTAAATGTTGTTCTGAACGTGTCCCCACTACCATTAACTCCATGTAACTACTCAGCACCCATTTTCCATGTTCTGCCTCTAAGGCCACCACTAGTTTGTAGAAATAGGTTCCACGTCCATTGCTCTAAGCAATATAGTGAAGCAAAAACCTTATTAAACTGCCTCGTCATAGAAACCGTGCAAACAATAGCACCACCTTGAAATCCATCACGTCTTAACAACATTCTCACACCCATCATGATTAAAGACCTCTCCAGGGAAGCATTCAACATAGGCAATACATCCACTTCACAAAGTAGTTTTCCAATGCAATCAAAACTAGAACGATTTACCTTGCTACTGAAAAAAGCAAACATCAGCCATGAAGGCCCTGTTGTATTCCGACCCTCTACGAGCCTACCACCCCTCAAAGAGCTAAAGACCAAGATAACATCAGTTGCATCCTATAAAAGTGCCAATATGGTTTCAGATCATTCTGCCTCACAACACTGAAAGAGCAAGCATCCAAGTGACCACCAATGGCAGTTCAATATCTGATCACACATACAATTAAACAACAGGACACAACACTGGTGTTATTTCTATCAACTGATTCTCATAGGCATCCCCCAATCCCACTAAGAATTTGAGGAGTACCACACTAGTGATGGCAGTGCTATCTCCCATCACACATAGAAGAGGCATAGCCAAGGCACCAGCAGTGCAATCTTCATTGAGAGACAGAACAGGCAAAGCACAGGGACCTTTATGGATGCTGTGTCCCAGGAGTTGCATGCTTGTGCCCCTTCTAGTCATTATGGAGGCCGTGGCACAAGGTAGCCCTTCTTGGCATATTATACGTATTTAGGAGCTACGGTGGTACAGGCACGACGCAGTCCACCTCACTATATTGTGAGCGTTCTGGTATTGTGTTGGACAAGGCAGAAGGTGGCCCTGTTTGATCTATCAAGAGCTTCCCAGGCATCACCGGGACGCCCTGGGAAAGCGGTGGCCCTGACACAAGTTGGCTACCTTTAGCACATTGTCAACATCCTGAGTATTATTGTATCCATCCCAGGCATTACTATGGACATCCCTGTAAAATTTGGATAACCATGACTTCTACTGTTCATTCACACCACAGCCTGACATTATGTTAAGGAGACAAAAAATCACTTTCACATATGAATGATGCTCTCCTTGGGTGTATAAGTTATCTCGGCATGTCTCCTAAGTTTAGAATGCGATTTCCCAAAAGTTTTTTTCACCGTCATTGGGTTTTACAAATATCTATATGGCAACTTTGATGAACACTATTTAAAAGGTCTAAAGCAGACTTAAGAGTGACAGTCCATCTCCACTACTATTCTTAATATATCAATTAAACTGGGACCTTCGATATATGGGCATTTCTTAGATGTTTTAGGAAAGAGACCAATCCTCGCTCTTCATCTTAATCCCTTGATTCTCCAGTTGTTCGAATCTCACATCTCATTGGTCAACAAATGTTTCTTCTTCACCCGGAACCTTACAGAGTTGTATTCCTTTACTTCCTAATGACTCACACCATATGTAGGTAGTATCTTTATTACTGTACTTGCCATTTAAAATAAGTTTTCTATAACACTTGATAAATAATGTCATGAGGGCCGTTATTGGATGAAATATGTGATGATGTATTGCCTGCAGTTGTTCATCGTGGTTTGTTTGTATCCTGCAGGTATCGAACAACTCCTCTGCTACTTGCAGCTACGTCTGGATCACTTGATACATTCTGCTTTTTGCTGTCTGTTGGTGCCAGTTGGGAGAAAGTGGACAGCCTGGGCAATAACATTGTTCATTTAGCAACTTTATATTTCCACACAAATGTTCTGAATTATATTATAGACCTAAACGTGCCCGAATTCCCTGTCTGGGATATCCTTGCAGGTAAGCATTTATGTTCTTAATATGTACATCACAATCGGCAATAGACAATATCACAAAAAATGCATGTATACTTTTGAATATATGTACCCAGCTATAGAACAAACAGAAAAGTAGTGATTGTGGGAATGATATTCAGTAATACAAGAACAAAGAAATGTTGCGCCCCCCGACCATTTGAAAAGGACATCTCCTTGCACCTTTCCTGATGTAATCCTGTGGTCAAGCCTGTCCAGTATGCCTTGTAATGGGAACTGATTCAACCGACGAATGGACTGGTATTTCTTACTATTTCAGTGACTCGTTTTTCCTAACTCAGAACCGGGGTTTTCGTACCAGCAAGGCACGATGAGAAATACATCTGGCATCTTAATTTTTCAATCAATTTAATGTATAAACTCAAATTTGGGTACTTTTAGTTCACTGGAATGCTCATTGAATTAATGAATTATGCTTTGCCTACGAGCTGGCTCCTAGGATGCTTTAGAAAATAAAACCTTTCTTTCCTTCTAGGTTTAATATTCAGATCCATTCTGAACTCCTCTGCCTGGCTGGTACATTATGCAAGCAGATACAACCACACCAGCGTTATACCATGCTGCCTACATTGGCTATTATGTGCAAAATCTGCTGCCTTGTGCACAGAGCACACAGGGTTCAAGAAATGGCAAAAGTCACAACATCTTTCTCCTCGAGCCTCCTAAAATTAGAGTTAACTGATGTAGTCGCTGTCGAAAACCACCTGTTTCCACTCAGGGTCAGAGGTCAAACAGTTACTCGCAAATACATCAAACAATGGCAGTTATTAGGAATAGGCATGTCTCTACTTGGTATAAAGAAAGGGCCCTCCCTACGCCTACCAGGGCCTATCAGCAAAGAGAAGAGTAAAAATATTAGGAAACAAAGAGTAACTGAGATCCGGCGAGCACCTATGATTCACCCCCCATCTATTCACCCAGACAGGATACACATGGATCAGCACTGGCCGCCCTCACTCCTCTAAAGAAAAAAAGTAGGTCAACCATGAGAGTATAAGTTAGTCACAGTTCAGTTTTTCCAGAAACACCTGTGAGGGCTGGACCGGGAAAAAATATACCCCTCCCCCACCCCCGCCCCATGATCCATTTACAGCTTCGAGGGGAATCCTACTGAAAACCTAAGACCTTTTGCCTCCAAGTTCAGTTTAATGCTCAGCAATGCCCTCTCTCTCACAATGGATGCAGGCCAGAGAAAAAGAGCAGCTGTGCTCCCTCATTTATAATTTTTTTTGGCCTTGGTGGCCTCTCTAAGGATAGGATCCCCCACTCTACCCACTCAACACCAGTAGCAGGGTGGTACCAGAGCCTCCATTGTGTTTCCTCAAATTAGTAGTAGGCTGGAAGGCCATATTCACCATTGCAGATACTTCTTCAGGTGTGATTCCCAACAACTCAGCCAACATAGTTTGACGCATAATGGCTCCAGGGTCACCTCTGCCGGGACACTCGATGTTAGCATCTGAGTGCCTCTCCTTAGATTATCCATGGTGTCAGTCCCACTTTCAGTTTTTTCTTTGCAGCCGTTGCATTTTCTCTGGAGTACCGTGCCTCCAATACTTCCAGATCCATCTCAGTTTTATTATCTTCTAGCAGTGTCAACTTTACATGGCAGGCAGTATATATGGAGGCAACTCCATTCAGTTATGGGTGCTAAAATGGGAAAACACTTCTTTTTTCACCCTTTGCCCATTTATCTTTTTTCCAGTGGATGGATATCCACGTTTCTTGGCATACCAAAGCTTAGTGAACTAAGGGCCTTATTTGGAGTGTGACAGATAAGCTATGCGGTCTCAAAAGTGGCCACTGTCCCGTCCGCCGTATTACAAGTGTATTATGATGGGATAGCTGTCACGTTGTTCCAGGATATGCTGTCCAGCAAACTCTAAATAGAGCCCTGAACTAGTAAAGTGCCAAATGTCGTGCAAATCAATCCATAAAATCAAAAGTTATAGGCTAATCAAAAAATGCCTTTTGAATGGAATGTGCTTCTGAACCATATATAACCTACTGGCAGTTATAGGTAGTTATAGTTAGGACCTCGTTACCATCGGAAAATGGCAACATTCTATTCCCAATAACTTTGGCGCCGATTGACGAATCTTCGCGAAATTTTCAAAACTAATTCTTTGTTGAGATCAGCTCCTATGTTGAAAGTTTGGGGGTGATTCGTCAAGGGGGGCCGAGAAAAAAGGGGTGTCCCAAAACGTGTTTTCTCCATGTTAATTTCCATAGGAAACTTTAGACAAGGCTACAGGTTGAACGGGTGAATGTAATTACCCCAAATTTGGCAGGGAGAAGGGTCTTGGTCTAGAAAGCACACTTTTGTTTATTTGGTGTAAATTCGTTCTGTACTTTTTGAGAAATATCGAAATTTACAGATATCGATATTTGGGAATTCCGCCATCTGATTAGCTGAGGTGTTACGAGCACGAGCTTGTTGCTGATTGGCTGCAAGCGGTGCGAGTGGTTGCAACTAGGAAGTGTTGGCCGCCATTTTGTGATTCCGTTGAAGCGAGTAAGGTGAAAAAAGGGGGAAAAATGGGGAAATAGGAGGGTAGGATCACTGTAACCTCTGTGGGGTGTTTAGGGTGTGCTATAGAGGGGGAGCGAAGTGAAGTATTTACCCCTACTGGTGTGTAAGTGGTGGGCTACGGAAATTAAGTGAGGTATTGGGTAGAGTCTGATGCGGGTAAGGTGAGCTGGTGCGGGACTCGGGGATTAAAGCGTGAGCCCAAATTGTGTGTCTTATGCTGTGAAGTCATGTGCCGTCGCCGCTGCACTACAGTTGTGGAAGTAGCGTCCGGATGTGTTTATAACTACTAGGATGAACTACTGACCCGTACTGGTATGAAAGTCCTGGGGTATGGAATATTGTGAGGTATTGTCTAGAGTCTCATGTTGCTCAGCTGAGCTGCTGCCGGAGTCAGGGATTAAAGCATGAGCCCAAACAGTGTGTCTTATGCTGTGAAGTCATGTGCTCTGGCCTCTGTGCCACATCTGTGTAAGTAGTGTCAGCATGTAGTTATAGGTACTTGTATGAAATTTTGTTTAGAACATTGTAGCTTGTGTATGGTGCTTAGGTGGTGTTGTATAGGGAGTGCGAAGGTAAATCAATTTGGTATTTGTAGAGCGCAAACTACTTACCCCTATGGGTGAGTAGAGCTGGGGATCAAAGCGAGAGGTCTGTGCTGCAAAGTGAGATGGTCTGTCCGCTGCGCCACAGCTGTATGGAGAATAAATTTTGGCAATGGTGCGGGAGTTGGCGTTATATGGCCCTAAAATAGGGGGCCTAAGTTGTAAGTTATAGGGTGGCTCTAAAAAGAGCCCTTGTGTTCATTAGTTGGAGCTACATATAAGTGCGGATGCACAGCTTCAAGTTATTCAGGAAAATTCGGTTTCCCTATTCTGTATATATCCGCCATGTCAAAATGTATGTTGTTGTTGTATATGGGTCCCATTTTGTGGTCTCTGAGGTATGTAGAGACAGCTTTGTTGACTTTTTTCCGAGATTTTTCAATCTGAGGACAAAATAGTTTAGACCTTTTCCACTTCTGTCTTTGGCATATATTGGAATATACAAAGACAGTTTGAGACAAAAGTAACATCAATTGCCCAAAGGTGTCCTTCATAAGCATTTCCAAATCTACCCCAGTCAATGTGTCTAGGTCGTTTCCACCACAGTGCACAATCATGAGGTCAGGGTGTTGGAGATGCAAACAGGTTTTAACCAAAGGCAACAATTGGTGCCACTTCAATCCTCTCTGTCCAAACCATTTAATGTCCACATTTTGTAAACCTAGGTCTAAGTCAATACGTCTCTGTACTGCATACCTCTTGCACCAGAAAACATAGCTATGTCCTACGATCCACACTAGCATTTTGAAGGTATGGCTGGAAGGTATGGAAAGATGTCTGTAGCTCATGCAGTTCCTTCGTAGAATAAGAGATATGTTGGGGAACTAGTTTCTTTTCGCATACAAAATGGTACCTGATTGGGAGATGAAAAGCATTGTTTTTTAAAAGTAGGGTGCACATTCGTTTTGTGCAAAAGTATGTTTGTGATTGGTTAAGAAAAAGCAGTTTTCACATACATATTATAGTACATATTATAGGATAAAATGTTCTCAACTCAACCACACCTGCTACTTGCATTTGGAAGGCACTGTTCAAACTTAAAACAATAGTGAGCTTTTAACCTGCACGTGCCATTAAATGTTCGAGAAAATGTTGCAAAAAAATATCGTTAGATTTAAAAAAAAAGGATGATCTTTTAACCTCCAAATGTTGTAGAATGTTCTAGAAAGTGTGTTGATAGAATACATTGCATTTCTGACTTCGATGTGTACTTGAATATTTAAAAAACTATTTATATGGAAAAGTAGAAAGACAGTAATAGAGAGAATTTTTGAAAGCTAAAAGAATCAAGGAACTATTGTAATTTGTTCTTGATTACCTACTGGCGGTCGCCAGTTGGTAGTTATCACTGTTAACGGTCTGAAAGTGCGGTGTTGCTCAGAGTGGCATGGTGGTGATATGATATGGTGCTACACTCGGGTATGAAACAGAGAGTCTAAACTGTGTGTTCATTGCTGTAAAGAGATATGGTCTGGTGTTTGTAGCAGACGTGTGCAGGTAGTGTTAGTAGGCGTTTATACCATACAGGGAGTGGGAAGCGAACTACTGACCCCTACTGTGTGTTGATAGTAGACCGGAAGCGGGAAGCGAAGTAGTTACGCCTACCAGTGTGAAGACTTGGGGATGACACCAAGCTGATTGCTGTAAAGTGATGGGCTCTGGGTGGTGTAGGATACTAGCCGCTGTAGTATACGTGTGTAAGTAGTGTTAGTATGCGTTTATAGTATATAGGGAGTGGGAAGCGAACTACTCATCCCTACTGGTGTGAAGACTCAGGGATTAAACCGTGAGCCTAAATTGTGAGCTCATTGATGTAAAGTGATGTGCACTGGGCGCTGTAGCATACTTGTGGAAGAAGTGTTAGTTTACGCTTATATAATATAGGGAGTGGGAAGCAAAAGTCTTACCTCTACCAGTGTCAAGACTCGTGGATGAAACTATGAGCTCATTGCTGTAAAGTCATGTGCTCTGTGTAGTATTCCATTGTATGTCATAGTAGAATGTTAGTATGTAATTCTACTAGAATCTAAGGGGCATATTATCAAGGAACGGCATTAAAATTATCGGCGCTTTAGCGGCAGGAAACTGCCGCTAAAACAGCAATAATGGGCTTGATAATATGCCGTAGAGAATTCCAATAGAAGGCCATGTTAACACGAGAACATGGACCTCTATTGGAATTCTCTACGGCATATTATCAAGCCCATTATCACCGTTTTAGCTGCAGTTTCCTCCGCTAAAGCGGCGATAATTTTAACGCCGTTCCTTGATAATATGGCCCTCAGTATGTAATGTTAGAATGTAGGGCTGTCATGAGGGGAATCTTGCAGAGTTTGTACATGGTGCTGGATTAGACGGTTGCTTTGCTGTCTGCTCCTGTTGGTGGTTGTTTCAGGTGTCTTGTTTTCCTGCAATAAATCTACTTATTGGATTCACTGCTGTCTGCCTCTTCACTACATAAATTTGGCGACGAGTGGGAGAAGGCAAAAAGAAGGCACCACTCAGCAATATGTCAAAATTGCTTGCATTGTGCTGAAGACCCGTTTTGTTCGTGTAGCTGTTTCTACTCATGCCAGGGTTGTCGGCTCATTGAACTATGTCATCCGACTTCTGGTAGGATTCATATTTTTAGATTTTGCGCTTCCTCTGCTTCTTCACGACATTCTGGTCACTGTACTACACGTGTGTAAGTAGTGTTAGTATGCGTTTATACTAACAAATGCATCATGGTAGTAGGGCTGGCGACCTCTCAGGCGCAGCTCATACAATGTCCCGGGGTGTGCATTCGCTGGACATTTGTGTTTGCTATTAGAGGGTGGTGCATGGCTTCCACCCTGTGATAGCAAATACTTGTTCGACTACTTGAAACGAGAGGAGGAAAACCTTGTATCGGGGATGTGGATGGTAAAAATGGAGAGAAAAGAACAAACAATAAAAAAAGCAGGGTCTCACCCGTTCTTTTAAATGGGGCCCCTGGTGGGTGGGTAATGTTCTGTGGCCAATCCAATTATTATATTGCGGGGTCTCTGTAGGACTGGGGATCTTAATGTCACATGTAAATTAGGCGCGGAAGGGCACAGAGACGTTTTGCAGCCTAGGGGAGCGCCACCTTCCCGGGTATTGTTTACTAATTGTTCGGGGGGTTCGAGGCCAACTGAAGTCCGGGGATCGCCACACTCCGGGTCTTTATTTAAATATGCAGGGTGGTCCTCGGCAGTCCCTGAAGCCTCGGTGGTCCTAGGCAGTGCCTTATTTGTAATGACACGGGCAGTACTTATGGTGTTATAAAGTGATACACTCCTAGAACTCTTGCAGTTGTAAAATTACCCAGGCTTCATTTGTCTAATAGTCAGTTAGATTATGTTTGGTAGGTGCACTCTAATATTAAATAATGTTGTCCTTAAAATCTCCTATGAACAGATGATTTTCACAATAAACAATAGACAAGTGTCGTCAGAAAAAGAAGACCTATACAGTCAGTTATTTATTTGAAAAAATAAGTAACCTTAAAACAGAAATAAATAGAAATGCAACTTTAATAGAACAGTATAATAAAAAAAATGTGGGTTGTACTCCAGTGGAAGCAGCGTAGGAAACCTGCAAGAGAAAAATGAAACATAAGTATGTGTGCTATGTGGAAGAGGTAAAGAAAGGTAGTCCGAATGAAAGGACCATAGTGAGAATCGAAGGGATGGGGAGTTGGGTGGAAGGGAGAAGGGGAGGGAGAGTCAAAAGAAGAGAGGGAGGAGGAGACAGAGCGTCGGCCTGTTTCAGCCAGCCCTTAGTGTTTACCCTCCGTCACCCGTTTGTCTAGGACGCTGGGGTCTGCGAGAAAGAGTGTGGTTCAGCAAGTCCTTAAAATTAAATACATGAGGCTAGAGATTATGGGCCATATTATGAAGGAAGGGCGATAACATTATCACCGCTTTAGCGGCAGGAAACTGCTGCTAAAGCTGCGATAAGGGGTTGATAATATGCCCTTGTGAATTCCCTTAGAAGCCAAGGTTCTATGGGAATGTACAAGGGCATATTATCAACCCCTTATCGTCGCTTTAGCGGCAGTTTCCTGTTGCTAATGTGGTGATAATGTTATTGCCTTTGTTTGATAATATAGTCCTACATTATTAGCTACGGGAAAATCGCTTGCATGCACCCGTGCACCCAGGGTGCTGCGCCCCGACCCCTTCCCCCGCACTGTGCTCAATTGTAGGTCTTGCACACCGAGGCTTCACTACTCACCTGCCACCACTGGTGTGTCCCACTACGTGTTGGTGCAAGCTCCTAGTCCAGGGTATGTTTGTACGATAGACCAGGTCTCCGGTTGGGGACGGTGTCTTGATACCACGATGGAAGGTGTCAGAATGCCAGGGCATCATTGCGGGGTCAGCTCCCGCTCCAACCTTCTTGTGGCAATCACCCCTCCCGCAGAACCGCCATCAACAGGTGTCTGTAGGGCAGCGCTGCCCGTAGGTTCAGGCCTACCTTATGGTATAGCAGCTCTTTAAAATGAGACAGAGATGTGACTGAATGAGGTCAAAGATCACATCATAACACATGGCAATATTGCTTATTCGCACATGCGCAGTCTGGCTGATACATCCCATCCCTCCTGCAGCACCGCGCTGAAGAGGTGTCTGTAGGGCAGCGCTGCCCGCTGGCTCAGGCCTACTGTACAGTCCAGCAGGTCTTTAAAATGAGACAGAGATGTGACTGAATAACGTCAAAGATCACATCATAACACATGGCAACATCGTTTGTTCGGACCTGCGCAGCTAGACTGAAGCACCCCACCCCTCTCGCCCCAGCGCGGTCAGTTGGAGGCCCTGTTCTCCCAGGCCGCTCTGCTTACCTGCTGTCATTGTTGTGTGAGCAAACACTACGGGCAGCAGTGCTAACAATTCAGATGGAGTGTTTATTGTAGGAGAGTGTGCACCTCATGGATCCCTTTCGTAGACGACGGGCAGTAGGGCTCACAATTTAGAGCCTGTGTTGATTGCCAGGATGAAGTACACCTCATGGATCTATTTCTTTTTTTTATTGCGCATTGTGATATGCGAGGTGGATGCGGCAAGTCATTTGAGGTGGTGTGGAAGAAGAGGGACGTGTGGTGTTGTGGTTATCCTATGTATACGTACACAAAGTGGGCTGGGCTTGCGTACGCCAGGCCAGCGGAGGGGTGTGAATAATTGTTCCGAGGACTTGGGCGTTGTTCAGTTCCTGCCTGGCCAGGAAGTGTACTTATGTGTGTTTCTTTTGTAGTTTTGACCTCGCAGAGTGTGCAATTTAGATAAGTGTAGCGTGTGTTGGGAGGGCGGAAACTTTCGTTAATGAGATGGCATGTGATCTAGGATGTGCAGTCTGCCCGTGGCTGATGATGCTCCTTAGAGCCAGCAATACCCAGGCCGAAAGGCAGCACAATAATGCACCGACACACACACCAGGGGCATCGTGTAACACATATTTGTTTTTTGATGCAACGTTTGAGATGCATGGCAATCACACGTGGAAGGCTAATGTACAGAGCATGAATATTGATCAAGATGATCGTTGCATGTTGTGTGTAGTATAAGATATGTGTATACAGGAAAACACTTTTCAAAAAAGCTTTCTAAGCAGAAGAGGTGTCTCTCATCAAACGCTGTAGAGAGAATGAGTAAAATGGGTGGGGTCGTACAACTGTTACAATGGGAAATTTTATGAACCAATCAAATGCTTTTTTTTAAGGTCGCATGGCAATCTCGCACCGAGCGCGCAAGGAGGCCGCACCCGACGCGATTTTGACAAAATATATTTATCATATTATAAGTTTATTACAGTTAGAAATATATAAATGTTTAAAATAATTTAGATTTTCGCGTGCTCTCAGTTAAAGTTATTTAGATATACTTTTGAGACAAAAAAAAGGGAATGGCGTACCCAGCACGATACTATACGTATGTGATGTAACACAGGGCCTGGCAGCGTGTACTCGTCGAATACGCAACGCGCAGCAGGCGCGACCCCATACGTACATGACGTAACGCGTGGCTTGGTACTGCGTACCCGTCGGATACCAAAGTAGTACCTGTGGTGACTTCATGCGTATATGATGTTACATGGGACGCGGTGCCACAAACTTGTCGGATACAAAATGCGCATTCTTTACGAGTTTAGCAATATGGCGGATAGGATTCGTTTGGTGATGGAGCTTGGTACGCTACCGGTATGGGAGTGCAATTTTCTCCCCCCCCCCAAAAAAAATATACATATTTTTTGGGGAAGATATAAAACATTACATGATTTTTAAAGTTAAAAACAAGAAGTATAATAGAGTTCCAAAATATTAAAAAACATAATAGAAGAAATATAGGTTTTATAAACATTAAAATATGAAATTAACATTTAAAAAACCTTTGAAATTCACAGAAAAAACCATAGGCGATACAGACGTTATAGTTAGGAATTAGCATTTAAAAAACCTTAGAGGCGGAGTCAAGATGGCGGAGTGAACAGACGTGTGGCTCTGTAGGTCCTGCCGGCGATCTTCACGGCACCGGTCCTGGGACCGCCATCAGCACATACGGGGCAAATGTTGGAGGTCGGCTGACCCGCGACTGTGATGGGCATCGAACCGCCGATTCTCGGCCCGCCGGGGCCGGTGCGGAGACGGCTGGGGTGCTGCCGGGCCCAGATACTGAGGAGGTCGGCACTCGCTCGGAGCGTGAGACTGGTGGGGGTGGGGCCGTGGCCCAACAACGAAGGCTGGAGAGCCGTGGTGTGGAGCCGGCGGCACCGCTGCACCAGGAGGTCTGATCCCGCCGCTGCGGCAAAGAGGTGGCGGCCACGGGATCGCTACGTGACGAGGATCGGAGCCCGGCCGGGCAGTGGCTGCGGTACGAGGACGGCGCTGCTACAGCCACGAAGTCGGTGGGACTGACCTTCCCCCGGGAGGGGGAGTGGAGGATTGGGGCTCCGGGGAGGAGCAGCGAGTGGGCCTGGAGACTGCGGAGACGGCGCCGGGAGATCGGCGGTGGTTGGCTGATGCCCCGTGGCGGCGCTGGTGGTGAGCGAGGTGCACCCGTTTGAAAGGCCTGGACTGCTTGCAGAGAGCTGGAGGGGTCGGACCTCGCCATACCTGGAAAGTTCAGACCTGGAGCCTTAGCTGCGAGGGGGCAGAAGAGTTGGAAGGGTCAACTGAGTATGGAGGGCCGGTGAGCAGGCTTCGGTGGATGATCCCGCCCTGTGGCAGGCCGCATAGGGGTGAATGTTAACGGGGCCTACAGGTGCACAGCAGTGGACGGAGCTTGTGTCAGGACATGGGGTGGGACGGGTTCGGATCCACCACTCGAGGCTAAGAGAGGGTCGGAGTGACCTCCTAGAGCTTGGAGACTGACGCCCCATGCTGGTCTGAAGGACGGAATCGGAGGGTGCACGCGGTGAAGGAAGGGAGACGGCGGAGTTGAGCCCGGCGCCATTCCGGCGGCCCGGAAGGAGCGGGCTATGCCCAAAACCAAGGATTTGTTTGCCCAAGGCTCGGCAGATCAGATGGCTTCGGGCACGGAGGCGGGCGCCGCCGGGGGAGATTCGCCGCAGGCAGAAGAGTTGGGGCCGGCCACCAAAGCCTTCATGGAGTCAATGTTCGGTGCTTTGAGAGAGGACATCCGCTTACTCAAACAAGAATTCGCTGTGGAACTCAAAGAGGTGCGTCGTGATGTGGATGCAATTGGTGACCGGGTTGCGGATTTGGAAGGCAAAGGCGATGGCCGAGATGTGGAGATCTCGTAACTACAACAAGAGGTCATTCGGCTCCATGATCAGCAGGTGGACCTTCAAACGCACCTCGAGGATATGGAAAACCGCTCCCGTCGCCACAACATACGGATTCGAGGGGTGAAGGCGGATGACGGCTCGAAAGACCTGTTTGACTACGCACAGAAGCTTTTTAATCACATTTTGGGCAATCCGTCTGAGACTGAGATCCGGATAGATCTCGCTTCTAGAGTGGGACCCCCGAGGGCCCCAACGCCCCCCCCGTCAGACATCTTGGTGTATGTCCAGGACTACCGAACTAAAGAGGCCATCCTTCAGAAAGCACGCCATCTACACCCCATACAGTTTCAGGGGCAGGCCCCGGTTCTGTTCCAGGACTTATCCGCCCTTACGCTACAAAAGCGGCGAACTTTCAGGCCTGTCACGGCACATCTTCGACAGCAGGGCATTCCTTACAGCTGGGGTCACCCTTTCCGGCTGGTGTTTCGCAAAGACAACAAACTGTTTCAACTACGCTCCCTGTCGGAGGCCTGCACGCTCCTGGGTCTCGACCCTCCAGAAGAGGGGACTAGCGGGGAGCCTTGTAAAGCGGACACTGAGAAACTTGGTACTCGATGGCGCCAACAGGGCTGCAGGCGTCGGCCCAGGAAGCCCCCAGCAGCAGACATCGCAGAGAGCCAGAGATCCGCGCTGGAGGCCGTCTCCGTGGGCTTGGCGGGCTCCGACCCGGTCTGATCTCGCACGCCCACTCACTCAATGACTGTTGTCTGCCTCGTTTTTTTCTAAGGATCGCTGGCGGGAGTGGGGCTCCAGTTCCATGGTGATAACTCTCACCCAAATGGTTTGTTGCCAATCACTGACGAGTAATGGACTAAGTGTTTTACATGTTGGTTGCGAATTGGTTTTGATTATGCGTTGTTGGGGGTTTGTGGAGGGAGGTATTTTGAAGCCCCGCACTCTCCCTCTTTGTGTACTGCAAGGGTCTGATGGTGTCTGTACATATGTCCGACGGCTGCCTGGGTTGTGGATGGGAGAACATTGGGGGTGGCATGTTTATTATCGCTCAGGTCAAGGTCTCATACACATGCCTGTCACCACGCTTAAAGTCCTTACCCTCAATGTGAGGGGTCTAAATAATCCGGTGAAGCGTAGGTCGGTCTTGTCCTGTCTGGAGAACTTCCAGGCGGATCTGTGCCTTCTACAGGAAACTCACTTATTGCTGAGGGATTGTTACCGTCTTCGCACACAGTTTTTTTCTTCTGCCCCTACTAAGACGGCGTAGGTGGCAATATTGGTGGCGCGGAAGTTCCGGGGGAGATCCTCCATAGGGTGGCCGAGATCCGAGGGCGATTATTAGTCTTCCGCTTTGCCCTGGGGGGTCAGACATTCACAATTGGCTCCATATATGGCCCGAATGAGGACCAGGAACGATTTCTTCACTCCGCTCTGGTGGAGGCTACGGCCACGACAGACCGGAATATCATTCTAGGGGGCGACTTGAACCTGGTGTTTGACAATCATATGGACAGATCTAGTCAACGTACCCATCACAGGGGGCCCTTTCGGCGGAGGGAATTGCACATATAAAAGACCTGGGGCTGTGTGACTTATGGCGTAGCTTACATCCTCACTCTAGGGAATACTCATTTTATTCTAACGCTCACAAGACATATGCACGCTTAGATAATTTCTTAACGTCTGACTCGATACGTGCCTTTACGAGGACAGTGGAGATAGGAGTGGCAGCTTTGTCGGACCATGCCCCGGTTCTGGCTATTCTGGCCCACCCGCCTGCACCACGTCCAACCACGGTTTGGCGGCTTAGGGACACACTCCTACACCGCCCAGAGGTGGTCCGACACATAAGACGCACCATAGATGACTACACCTCACACAATGCAAATTCCGACACCACTTTGGCAATACAATGGGCGGCCATGAAGACAGTAATCCGAGGGGAATTCATAGCTTTGTCGTTAGCGGAAAACAAAGAACACGGCCGGAAACGGGAAGATCTCACGCAGCGGACCCGGGAATTGGATCAGATCCACCAAAGAACAGGGGCCCCTAGGGTGTGGAGACAGCTTAAGGCTGCGCGCCACCAGTTGACCGAGTTGGATCAGGACAGAGCGGAATATGCAGCATTGCGACTGAAGCATGCATATTACACCGGGGGGGACAGATGCGGACGTCTTCTTGCGCACAAACTGCGAGAAGTAGGTCAGCAGCGTGGGGTCCAGACTATTGTTCGCTCGGATGGCACTCGTGTATCCGAGGATGGGGCCATAGCGGAGGCGTTCCATGACTTCTATGCCCACCTGTATGCGGGAGATTTGTTAGAGGACTCGGAGGGCGTGACCTTCCTTGACTCCGTTGATTTACCCACTTTGACGGTGGATCAGGCGAAACACTTAGACAGGGAAATCCAGCAAGAGGAGGTCATAGCAGCTATTTCCCGTCTAAAGCTGGGGAAAGCCCCCGGACCGGACGGCTTCTCCGCAATTTTCTACAAGACGTATTGTGCCGTGCTGGCCCCAATCCTCACCCGGTTGTTCAATTCTTTTGGCACCCAGGGGGCGATACACAAGGATCTTTTGGAAGCCTCTATAGCGGTAATCCCTAAGCCTGGGAAATATAGAGCCTGTTGCGGTTCATACCGCCCGATCTCCCTCCTTAACACAGATCTTAAGCAGTATACAGGGATCTTGGCCTCTCGGCTCGGTCCCTATATGTCTAGCCTCATTGACCCGGACCAAACCGGATTTATCCCGGACCGGCAAACGGCAGACAATACCAAAAGAGTCCTGCACCTTATCGAGAAGGCTACCCGGGTGCCAGGCGAATATATGATGTTGGCCATCGATGCCGAAAAGGCGTTTGACCGAGTGCACTGGCCCTATCTAGAACGAGTGTTGGGGAAAGTTGGACTGGGGGAGCGATTTCGCACGTAGATATTCAACTGCTACAAATTTCCCACCGCAACAGTTAGAGTTAATGGCTATACTTCCTCTCGCTTCCAAATTGAAAGAGGCACGAGGCAGGGATGTCCTTTGTCCCCCCTCCTTTTCGCCCTCTATATGGAGCCCCTAGCTCAGAGAATGTGGCAGAATCTAGAGGTGGAGGGGATTAAATTCGGAGGGTCTACCCACACCATTAGCTTGTATGCAGAAGACGTGCTGATCTCACTTGCTGAACCGAGATCGGCGCTATCGGCGTGTATGGCGGAGCTAGAGGCCTTTGCCCGCGCCGCAGGCTTTAAGGGGAACGCGGACAAGTCTTTGGCCCTCGATCTGTCCTTGTCAAAACCCACGAGGGATTATTTACAGTCCACGATTCCCATACAGTGGGCGACGGACACGGTTCCCTACCTGGGGATACAGTTCGCGCCCACTCTCCCAGCGGTGGTCGACGTCAACTATGCTATACTGCGTGGGAAAATTTGCCGGGAATTGAGCCGCTGGAAACACTACCCCCTGTCATGGCTAGGAAGGGTGGCTGCGGTCAAAATGACCATTCTGCCACAGATTCTCTATCTCTTCCGTACCATACCCCTACGACCGCCGGCCGACTGGATTCGCCGGACCCAGGCCGAGCTAGCTCAATTTATCTGGAATGGCTGGAAATCACGAATGCAACGTGCCCTAGCGGTGCTTGCTCCAGAGAACGGAGGGCTGGGCGTGCCGGATCTACAGTTCTACTTCCAGGAGGCGCAGCTTCGGTATCTGGTAGAATGGAGTAAGTGGGAATCAGATAAACACTGGCTATTCCAAGATCAGGTGGTGGCGGCTCGTGCCCTGCAGGAAATTTCGTTTCTGTGTAAGCCTCACAGACCTCCTAACCTGTATGCCTCGTCTATCACACGTGTCCCCTTGGAGGTGTGGGATGCCACTAACGCCAAGCATAAACTTAAAACCTTCCCATCCCCGCTTACCCCATTGATGGACAATCCTGATTTTGTCCCGGGGATGGATAAGGTAGATTTATCGAAATGGGAAACGGGGGGTGTCGGTTTTTATATCACGTTTACGGCCCCGAGGGTGTTCATTCGTTTACCCAGATGCAGCAGGAGTTTGGGTTTCAGGAGGCGGAGAGGCATCAATACTTTCAGGTGAGACACTGGGCGCTCCAACCACAGACTCGCTCTGGGGCAGATAGGAGATTTTCCTCCTATGAGAGATGGCTTCTAACACGCACGTCGGACCGGAAACTCATATCGGACATTTACAAGACACTACAGTTGACATACCCACACACTTACAACCCCAGCAGAGAACGGTGGGAACGGGAGTTGGGTAGAACCCTAACACACAAGGAATGGGAGGATATATACCACAGAGCCAGACACTCAGCATACCATACGGGACTCGCGGAAACACTTACAACATATTGGTACTATACACCAGAGAGGCTACATTCCATGGACCATACCCGGGGGGCGGAGTGCTGGCGGGGGTGCGGTCAGGTAGGCAACCTAGTGCATCTGCTCTGGGAGTGCGCGCAAATTCAGCCTTACTGGACACAGGTGTTGGATGAGGTGGATAAACAATTTGAGACGGAGATACCGCGCTTTCCGGCCTACGTCCTCTTGGGTCTTCTGAATCCTTTGACCTACCCACTGATATCACGTAGAGGTAGGCAGATTGCTCTAGCACTGGGGTCCGCGACACAGAATATTCTAGCACACTGGCGCACTCCCGCCCTCCCAGCTTTCACAGGCTGGCTACATCGCATGTGGTATGTCCTAGGGATGGAAAAGTTGGCGCTCACCATGGCGGGGGAGGGGCCTAAGTATGGGGAACTATGGCGCCCATTTCTGTCACTGTTAGCGACCGAATTCCGAGAAGTCACATGCCCTACATACTTGCGACTGTTGCGGCTTGCAGAGGTGGATCGAGCCGAAGATTAGGGGCATGATCAGAGGGCCCACACATAGCTTCGAGGGGAGGCGCAGGGTGGGACAGACGGAGGGGGGGAGGTTTTATGGTTTGTTTGTGCATATTGTTGTGCCGGATTTTGTACAGCTCTGTAATATCCGCGTCCACCGTTTCTGGTAGTCTCATATCACATTATCTGTCTATAGATGTCTGTATGTGGTTTGTTTTTTTAGTGCTTTGAAACCCAATATAAACATCTAAACCATAAAAAACCTTAGAAATTCACAAAAAAAACATAGGTTTCAGGGACGTTATAGTTAGTTGAACATTTGACTCATATAAAACCAGAGAAATTTGCCTGTTATAGTTAGTTGAGCTAACTATAACTCGCGCGCCCGCAATGCACTGATGATGATGTCACATATGACATCACTCATGACATGGTCAGTGACATCACTGATGACATCACTGATGACATTTCAAATGACATCACTCATGACATCACTCATGACATCATCCACGTGACAATATGATGCACATACTGATGCTCTAATATAAACTTTGATACACCCATTCTAAAATGCTGACTACAATTTTGAAACCATACACAGAAGAATGCCATATATCCTACATAGCACTCACTATTTCCTAGGTCTACACATACATCCAGTCACTTATACATGTAGTTACTCATCAATAGTGGACTATAATATGCACTCATACATCAATACATGCAGTCACACGCTGCCACTCATCCATAGAGTTACTCACACGCCTAGTCAGTAATGCAAAGAATGAATCACATACCCATTTAATCATGTAAACAGTTATACACACCAACTTTGGTATTTTTAGACATACCACATCACTTATTTATACAGATACTAACACATATTTACTGTCTTATACAATCACTGATAGAAGCACACACTTATTTATACACCCACTCTTGAAATAACTTAGTCTCACGTATACTCATTTATATACTCCAACACTCGCATATGGTGGCTTAAAACATATGTAGTTAGTCGCAGATATACCACTGAGACATTTATTGACTCACCAACACGCCCATAGACACACTAACTCACCCATACAGCCCTTTCCAGATGCACTTTTTAATACATACAACCACTGAATCACCAACTCAGACTTCTATGCACAGACTCATACACCCACCCACCCACCCACCCACCCACACAGAAACTCACGGACAAATACAGATACTCAGACAACAAATCAATAACCTATATAGACACTCATGTAGGTATTCAGCAACCCATGCAGTTGCTAACACACCAATGGAGAGACTAATACATACTTTTATACAGTTTAGTCACTAACCCATGAATTCAGTAAGACACGTTCAATCACTCACTTATACAGTCAGTCACCTACATACGAAATAATTCCTTTAGGCACTTGTAAAAGCATTCATTCTTCAATACACCCTGGCATATATATATATAAAACTTATTTACATTTTATAGAAACACACATTCACTGGATGATGTCATCAGTGATGTCATCAGTAAGGTCATTTGAGATGTTATCAGTGATGTCATCAGTGATGTCACTGACCATGTCATGAGTGATGTAATATGTGACATCATCAGCAGTGCATTGCGGGCGCGCGAGTTATAGTTAGCTCAACTGACTATAACAGGCGAATTTCTTTGGTTTTATAAGAGTCAAATGTTCAACTAACTATAACGTCCCTGAAACATATGGTTTTTTAGTGAATATATATATATGTGTGTGTGTGTTAGTTATGGTTTGCTTGGCTTTGTGCGATCCTCCGGCCAGTCACTGTGCCCGACTCTCTGATAGCGTCAACAATCCAAAATGAATAACCCTTAGCCGTCCGCAATGGGGGCCTCTGGCAAGGCCCTGTGCCCATATCTCTGCAAACGGCCAAACCCTGCAGTTTACAGTCTTTGTCCATGCGCTGCAGGGGTGTTGGCCTGTTTTTGCCAGATTCACAAACACTACACTGAATTAACAATTGTTTATGCCTGGGAGGTTCCGGTATCCACAAATCCTATCGAGCAATACAAATCATTTATTAAAAGGTCTCATTAGGCTTCTTCCCCTCCACCCGTGGGTCTAGAGGTTACGTTATGCGCGCCCTACCGCTTTATGCTTTTTTCTTTTGATTTTTCCTGATTCAGGGCTCAGTGCATCATGCTGGGTAATAGCAGCCAACACAGAATTGTGTGTGATGGCCAGCCAAATCCGGACACAGCAGATTTGTCAATCCATCTGTGGACTGGCAAAACCACAAAGAATAATGTAAAATAATGTTTTTTTTTTTTTAATAAACGTTTTTATTCGGGGACAGATAGACACAAAAATCGCTATAAACTTACCTGCAAATTTGCTCTGCATAGGTAATCCCTATGTAGTGATGTAGTGGCTGCGATGTAATCACTCCAGCTATACTTAGCTGCCATGTAAACATTTACAACCTCATCTGGAGCCCTGACCATGCTCTGTGTGTTATCCAGCATGTGCTCAGCGGTGAGTATCCTGCCAAGGAATGTTTCCAGGTGTCCTCTATACTACACAAAGCTGTGCTTATCCATCATTTTCTCACCAAGATCAGTGTGCAGGGGCTGAATTGTGAGAATGAGATCGCGCTTTCATCCAGATAGCTGCAGTCCATTCGGAATCACCACACTATGTCTCGCTTAGCAGTTTTTACTCTTGCTCCTTCAAAGTTAAAGAAATACTCATTCCCTTTTTTCTTTGCTGCCTTGACACTCAACTATTAAGCATATAGTGAGATAGTCAGATTAAGGCAACAAGGGGAAGATACATGCAGGACAGCAAGATCCTAGCAGGTCGATCAAAACTGGACTGCCCACCCTATTGTCTGGGACTCATGGCTGGCTGGCTAGCAAACAAACAGTGCCCCTGCCAGCCTCCTTTCCCAGCACCTTATCCTGCACAACTTTTCCAGTTGACTACTATTGTATACTCTTTTCTGTCTCCTGCAGGTTCCCAAGCATCTCCACTTTCAATGCTTCTCCAGCTCCTCTGCATCTCACATTCCCTGAAGAGGTCTCATGGAGTTCACCACTCTCATCTAACTCTGATACTACACAACCATATGTGCTTCTGATCAAAGGCAGTGGTCCCTTCGAAAGACATCATGGGCGCCGCACCTACCTCCACAACTACCAAACTAGCCCCGTGTGTAGTGGCCACCACCATTGTATCTCATTACAGCGCAGAGGCAGCAGCCTGGCACCAAGGGTCATTCAGGCTGGCCCTAGCACTGACCCCCAATCCCTGTTCAATTTAGCTCCATCTTGGATCTCAGCAAGCCCAGCTGCTCTCCACAAACCGCCTAAATTTACAACATCAAGTGCTCAAAAAAGTCCTCTAAAGCAGCCAATGCAGCATGGAACTCTATACCTACTAATCTCAGAGCATTGACCCTCAGTCTTATGAAAGAGCTTGAATCTCACCTATCAGTAATTCCTAGACTAAAATGTTCAAAGCAACTTTCGACCTATAAATCAAACCTGTGCTAGCTGTGTATACATTATAATAGAAGCTGTGTATAAATTATATTTCTAAATTGTTTTAGTCTTCACTTCCATCTCGATGAAATTCCCAACACATTAACACCGTTACAGTGTAACGCTCCCTCACATTAATTGGGTCAATTGGGCTAAATACATTGAGATATAATAATAACATAATGGAATAATATTAAGCATATTACATTGTTCTAACCTCAATGTAATTCCAAACGTTAAAATAGTTGCATTGTGATACACCCTCATATCAACTGCTCCAGGTGTGATATATAAATGGACAACTACTACTACTACTAACACTACTACTTCTACTAATTATAATAATAATAATATGCAATTTGTGGGGGTGTGGCCTGAGAGCCGATGGAGTGAGCTGCTGTGCCAGTGGGCTCCAGAGGCAGAGCTGTCATCTGGCAACATCCTGCAGCTGAGCTGCCACTTCAGCACCCGGTTTGACTGGTGGGGTCCTCCTTGGTGGCCTACAGAGTGCCAACAAGCTCCTCTATGAGGTTAGGGGACCACAAACAACAGTTTTCAAAAACTCAACATGCTGCCATGTGAGCCATCCAAGATGCTTGCCACCCTGACACCCGGCTCGATGACCGTATAGCAGTGAAGCTGCGGTCAGGGGTGGGCAATGAGATCTGACTTCCCGCAGCGACCCTCATCAGGACACTTTCACGGCTCCTTGTTTGGGTCCCAGACGGTAAGGTGAGCCTGGGCCCTGAGGTGCAGAGAACGGGACAGAGGCGCGGATGTCTGTCCCTCCCCGAAGAAAGCCCCCATGCGCCTGAAGTGAGAAGCATGGTTTGGGACCTAGGGGAGACATCTGGAGTGTCCGCCCCCGTCAAATCTCCTTGCCCAACGAGTTAGGGCCTGGAGGGGATTGTATGGCCTCACCCCTTTCAAAACTGGGTGCCTGCAAGGAGCGGCAGCCCATGATGGACTAGAATTCAAGATGGCTGCACCTGTCACTAAGGCCCCTATACCAAGATGCCCAACGAGTGAACTGCCCCACGCAGCCAGAGGCCCTTGAGGGTAAAAGAGGGGTGATCTTCTGCAGCGCTGGTGGCTTGGAATCCTGTGGGAGCGGTTGGGTGAGGAGCTCCTGCTGCCCGGTGTTATCTTGGAGACCAGGTTGTGGTTTTGCATGCTTAGAAGAGAGACACCCGAATTGGCCAATTTGCCCCTCTGGAGGCTAAGGGCACTGCTGAGCACTGTTGTGGGGTCTACACTGCTAATGTATGTTCCCTAAAGCACATGGTGATGTGCACGCCGACTTCCTACTCTCTCCCTGCACATTGTACCGATGCATGCGGTTCCTGGGGAGCTCTCGGAGTCCTGAAATGTAGATCACCTTGGTGGTAGACCAGACATTTGATCACTGCTGAGCCATTGGTGGTGGGACGGTCCTTGACCACTGCTGGGTCATTGGTGTGCCAGGGAGGCGCGTGTGTGGCAGGTGCTAGATTTCATGAGGGTTTATTTTCCATAATTTTAGGAGCTATGGGGCGCAACTCTAGAGGGAATGGGGATGAGGTAAGCGCTCGCTCCCTTTCTGGCTCTCACAGTGACACAGAGGGAGGCCCTTCAGACCCTAGACAACACACTTCCGCCATATTTTATTCCATTTTGATGGCTATTAAGGACACTAGGGAGGCTCTGGAGAACAAAACGTACATGATGGTGGCTGATCTGAGCATCTTAAGAGACGACCATTGTAAGCTGTAGGAGCATCTGACGACAACCTAGAGCATGCCATTGATATACAACTGGCAGTGGGCACTCTCACGTCCCAAATGGCAGAAGTGATGGGGTGGATACGCACCCTGGAATTTAGGATGGAGGATGTGATGGGCAGAGCACCTCGGAATAATATCCGCATAGTGGCCCTACCGGAGCGCATTGATGGGCAGGACATGGTTTCGTTTTTGGAGGAGTGGATTAAACAGGAGATAGCCTCTAATGGCCTCTTGCCCTTCTTTATGCTGGGCAGAGCGCACCAAGTGCCAGCTCAGTCATCCCCTCCAGGTGCCTCACTGAGAACGGTAATAGCGTGCTTGTTCCATTTCCATGACAAAGATTATATCCTTCATATGGCATGAGACAAGGGAAATCTCCTCATTGAGAATCATAGAGTAATGGTGTTCTTTGACTGCATGATGGCAGTCCGGAAGCAGCATTCTTCCTTCATGGCGACTAAGGCGAGACTCAGAAAGCTGGGGGTCAATATACCATGTTTTTCCCGGCTAAATAGAAAGTACTCAGATGAACCAGGTTCTTCACAGACCCCAAGGAGGTATGAGCCTGAATAGATGCGCACCTAAGGGTTAAAATTGTGCCCCACGCACCCAGACGCACCACACAAAAGGTGCGAGGGCAGAACCACTCTGGACCTGCTTCGCCTAACTGTGCCTCGAAGGAGCAGGCTTTAAAGGATTGGTTGAGGGCAGTGGCAGGTCTTGGAAGAGCCACCATGGACAGCATCCCAGCAGATGGAGGCGAGGACTCCAGTGCCTCCGATTAGGACACCAATTCGAGCTCTACCCGGAACACTGATGCTGACTTGCCATATATTACTCATCAAATGGCTGAGGACCTGGGGTGACCGAAGCCTTGGAACTGTGGGCACTGCAATTGATAACTGTGTAGAGCACATGGGGGCTGGACAGCCTGTTTGCTTATACCTTTCTTTGTGTTGAGGTATCCTCTACATAGCCAGACTGGTTTGCTGTTGCCGGGGGGCATCTCATCATCCCACCTTAGCTAACTGTATGATTTATGCACAGACTATTGGTTTTGGTTAGTATTGTTTGGTTGGTGGGGCTGAAGCCTGTCTGTATTGGGTGGGTGAGGAAAGGTTGTTTGATGCTTGTGTCTGAAGTGACTTCTTAGTGCATGGTGGGACGGGGAGTTAATAGCAAGGGGCCTGTTGGTGGGTAGTGCTGCGGGTGGATGAGTTTAGCGATGGCGTGTGCATGAAATGATTATAAGGTACTATCCTGGAATGTTCAGGACATAATAGTATGTCCATTTGCTACAACGTTCAGGCCTATTTGAAAAGGCATGGGGCGCATATCGCCCTTCTGCAGGAAACACACCACGGTTTTGGAGGGGGTGGCATTGCAGAGACGCTGGAGGGGGCATCTGACTTGCACCATCTTTTCAGCTTTTGCTAGGGGGTCTTCATATGGGTCACCCAGAAGTGCAGTTCCAGATGTTAGAGAAACAAGTGGATAAAGAGGGCCGATATGTGGTGAAGAATAGCAGTCTGAGGGACAAACACTTAACACTGGTCAACATCTATGCCCCCTATATGGACCACCCTAAGTTCTTAGACAATATGTCCTTAGTTCTGGCGGCCTCTGTACCAACTATTATCGGGGGGGATTTCAACAGCATAGCTACCCCTCCTTGGATAGATCCCACCCACCTTTGCTCAATTCCCTAATCCACTGGACCACAAAGAGGTTCGGCGATTGGATCCAACGTTGGGAGTTGGTTGATACATTGTGCATGCAACATCTTACCGAGCATGATTATTCTTTTTACTCACACTTACATGATCTGCACACGCGCTTGGACACTTTTCTTTGTACCCCAGTGATGCACATACAGATAAGGCACTCACAATATCCTGCAACCTGTCCGATCATAATCAGATTCTTCTTGCCCTTGCTTGGGCTCGTGCTCGTACTTGTATCCAGAACCTGGAGGACCAGGTGTTCCCACAAGACTACTAGGGATGCAATAGGCAATAATTTTACAGAGAATTTAGGAACTGCTGCATCTGGTCAAGTGGTAAGCTTTTAAGATGTTCATTTGTGGGCATTGCATAGCTCAGGCAAGGGGTGTGAGGATGCTGCGGGAAGAGGTACGTGTGCAGTAGGCTACACTTCAGACATTGGAGGGTCGCTGCCTCACAGATCCCCCAGTTCACCGCTCCTTGCTGTTGGACACGGAGAAACATGCAACCCTTTTGGAGCAGGTCCAATGTTTCGACTATCGGAAATACATGATCAGGGCCCATACCGAGCGAGACAAGGCGAGGGAATTGCTAGCTTGGCTCTCGAATCCTACTAAGTGGGGATCGCAGATCCTGGAGTTGGTGGCTGGGTACGGGGTTCGGATTCATGATCCGGTCAGGATTATGGCCTGTTCTGTACGTATAACACTGCCTTGTATGCTTGTCACTCTGGCACGGTTGAGTCTATATTTAGACCTGTGGCCCTTGTCGATGTTGTCACCTGAGACCATGGAAGGGTTGGGTGCTGAGGTCATCGATACAAGGAGGTCATCAATATGATGAAAACTATGGTCCTAGCTAGAGTATCAGGTTTGGACGGACTACTGGTCCACATATTCTGCTCAGCTATGACTCCGGCTCATGGAAGTATATCAGATATTTGATGGCACGTGAGATCTGGGTCCTGTTGCCTACTATGAAGGAGGCATTGATAGTTCCCCCTCATCAAACCAATGAAGTTGGCCTTGTACAAGTCCCTGTCAATGCTCAACATTAATTACGAGGTCCTGAGCTGAGTGTTGGCCACAAGATTGCTGCCCCATGTGCATTGTCTTATTCATGCAGAGCAGACGGGCGTCATCCCTGAGAGGAACCCACAATGAACATCAGATGGTTGACTGCAATACCGCTGGCGGAAGCCTCAATTAACGGGCAAGCTGTGGTAATGACCGTGGATATCGAGAAAGATTTTGATAGCCTTGACTGACAATATCTGTATGCAGTGCTGCGCTGCATGGGCCTAGGAGAAGGGTTTATTGGTTGGGTCACAGATCCTAATGCAAGAGTAAGAACGGGGGATAGTGTTGGAATCCTATGAAGTGGAAAGGGGTACATGTCAGGGTTGTCCCTTATCCCCACTCTTGTTTGCCATTGCGGTGGAACCTCTAGTGTGCAGGACCCGAGACAGCACCTACTATAGAAGAATTGCTTTCCGGGGAGGTGTGTACCATGTTGCACTCTATGCAGACAACCTGTTGTTTTTCCTGCTTGACCACAGGTTTAATAAGTGGGTGGGCAATAGGGCCTGAAGCAAACCTTCTGGAGATCGTAGTCACTCCAATGGCTGACGCACCTACTGCTGGAACCTAAGCGAGTCTGAGCAAAGCCTAATACCCTCTAACTGGTTGCAAAGCATTGCTTGGTGAGAAATCTGCAGAGAGATGGGGTGTCTGTCCCTTATTACCCTGCCATACCCCTTCATGGCTGGCACGTTTCCTCTGGGTGAATCCAACTCATCTGCTAGGGTAGTGGGCGTCCCTCGGGCTGTAAGCCCTAGGCTATCTACTTGAATTTGGAATGCTGAGATTCTATAAGAATCTGCAGGTGGTTTATGACCTCCTGGCGGGTCATTTTCTTTCCTATGGCATACTAACTGCGATGATCAGGCAGGGATGGCCATGTGGGCAGGAATAGCCAGCCACATTAGTGGGCTAATATACACTTTGCACATCACCGGGCAGACACCATGCGATAACATGGTTATACCTGGCATTCCAAATCGACACCTGTGTGCCCCTTGATGCCATAAGGGAAACCTGGGCTACTGACATAGGTACTCCTAGTATGGATGCAGACTGGTGAAAAATCTCAGCTGGGGTTCCCTGAATCTCCCACAATGCATGGTTTAAACTGATTAATTTTAACTATATTCACAGGGCTTATCCCACTCCAGAGCAGATAACAGGTTTTATCCTTGGGCTGCTTCTGGGTGTCCAAGGTGTGGCTTGATGGGGACTGATCATATTATATGGAGCTGTTCTCACCTAAGGGAGTTCTGGGAGGTGACGATAGCCCCTGTCAACAATGTTACGGAGCGCAGTCTGCTCATTTACCCTGTGGCGTGTTATTTAGGCCTTTTCACCAGAGACTGGTTAAATATAAGGTTACTTCGCGGTTGATTAATATATCACTAATTCTGGTGAAATGTCAAATCACACTTAATTGGAAGGCTGCAAGGGATCCACAGTTTACTAAATAGAGATCGGACTTCATGCGATGGGCAGATTATGAGGGTGAAACCTGCTCCAAGAGGCGAAACGTGGCCAGTGCCCTTTGGAGGTGGCTTGGGCATAGGATGCTTTACTGGAGGAGTTGCAATCTAAGGAGCCCCGTTCAGTGGCAGATCCTTATCCTCCCCACCTGCCCTGGGGTCTCCTTTGCAGTTGCACCTTCCTGACTTATTCCCCCCTCCATCCACAACTACCCTTTCCCTCCTTCGATTAGGGATAAAAGCTCTTTCTGTAGGACCCTCCTGCGGAAATGCTGTTGCTGCTCGCACAGAGCCTGTCTGCTGAGACTACCTGCTCCACGCCTCCTCATCCCCTCCTTGTCACAGTAAGTGGGGTTCCACCAGTACTACCAGTACTACTGCCATGTGATGAAGGTTGCTTTAACAACCCAAGCCGTGGGGTTTTGGGGGGAGTTATAATTGTTGATTGGCTGTTCCACAGTACCTGTTCTCAATGCTTGAAAGCAATGAACTGCTGGCTTACTGTTCTCTGTGCAGACTTTGTTCTCTGTTTCTATGTGGATGCTCCCTGAATGAGGACTAGAATGGACTGCCTATATCAGCACTGATGTATCTTGGTTATTGAGAAAACTATCAATAAATTCTGTTGGAAAAAAAAGGAATATACAATTTGTGCCTTTCCCGTAAAAAAACTGCATACAATATATACTAAAAGGGACTACTTGAGGTTGGCCTGTAGCATTTCTTTGCTACTGGTTATGAGAGAGGGGTATGCAAATATTATGGTTCAGGAATGGAGTTCACATCTCTTATATACAAATTCATTATACTGTATTTTCAGTTATGGCTTACCTGTACTTGTAGAAATAAAATGTGTGTTTCTACAGAGAGCAGTTTGTTAGGCAACTCTGGTTGTGAATACCTGACCCACATCAATACGCCGCTGTCTGTTTATAGTAAGTCTTCATTTTCCGAGCAGAGCTCTCCTCCGACCACTTATAATTAATTGCTTGAAAGTAATAGCAAATAAACAGATGCAAACAGCTGGGCATTCTTCAGGAATTAAAAGGAACTTGTAAAGTATTTGCAAATGGAAAGAACATTCAACAAGTGTGAAAGCAGAAACATGAACTTTAACTTTCTCCAAATGTGTGTCATGAATGTGTATTTTTTTGTGTGCATTTTTGCAACTTGTGAAATGCCACAATAAATGTAATATCCGTGATTCAATAGAAGTTCATTTTTAGTTAGCTTTCTCCATGTATACTGGATATTATAATAGTGAGTGGTTAAAAATTGAAATCTTGGATTGGATACACAGGGCCTCTGCCATCATGGCAGAGGCCCCGCAGTCATGAGGGAGTCTCCGCACTCAGGACGGAATCCCCGTTATTCATGGCGGAAATCCTGCCCGAGTGCGAAAACTGCCCCAGGACTGGGAGACTTTTTTTTAAAAATGATCTGATTTGGCAGGGCATGTTTCATGTAGATTCATCCAATGGGAGGGAGGGAAGGAGTTGCTAAGGAGGATCAAAAATGTAAAGTTTCCTGTTTTATCTCCTAAGGGAATCTGTGATTTGTGCTCTAGAAAATATGTCCGAACGAAATTACACCAATATTGGCAGGAAAGTAGAACGTTATCCAAGAAAGTTTCTTTGCTTGATTTGGTGTAAATTTGTTCAGCAATTTTCGATAAATTAGCATTAGAAAAGAATCTTGAGGGAACAGGAAATGTTGTGTAGGTGAGTGGCCAATCAAGTTAGAGCTATCTGGACCATTAATCTGCACATTGTCCGTGAATACAAGTTGACGAACTGTTCGCAGGGCCAAATTAAAAAAACAAGTTCTCAACTCTGGAAGAGGAAGCCTTTCTTCCCCCCTCACCCACTTCAGATTTGCAAACCTACAGCTGAGTCTCCAGACCAAAAGCTTTCTGATTATTCCCACTGAAAAGTTACCTTTGAAGTCAAGGGCAAAGAGTTCTGTTCATGTTGGAGGAAGCTGCGAGGAGCAGGATGAGAGTTGAGGAAGGTCATTGCATATCTGAAGCCTGTTGTGTCCCTGTAGCTTACACAGGAAGTTAGCCAACTGACCCTTAGAATCATTCTGATTGGCCTGGCATGAAGGCAAAGCAATCCTAAAAGCAGCATAACAGTCCTCTGGTGGCAAGACTGTCCTTCTTCTGTAACTTCCACAGGTGCAGGAGTGTTTTGATTAGTGGCTTTGGAGGTCCAAAATGTATACCTTGTACCAGCCTTTGTGTTGTGGGGGGGCTACCTTTCCTACCCCCACCTTTGATTCTGGAAAGTCCTTTCTCTTTCTCTGACAAGGCTCCAAACTGTCTGGGGTGAAATAAGACTGGGCAGGCATCATGTCAGATTCTTTTGTGAGTACTGTGAGAAAGTGCCATCTTTCTGCATGGTTGCCCCCACTTTTTGCTGAATTGCTGGTGTGCTTTAACTGAGTGTGCCCTGGGCTCCTGCTAATCAGGTACCCAGGGCCTATGTTCTTACCCTAAAACTGCATTGAAGCCTAAACCAAATTGGCATCTCTGGCCACAGGTCAGCCCCTGGTAAATGGTACTACAGTTACCCAGGGCACTGTGACCAGAGAAGGCCTATAAGGGCTGCAGCACTTATTGTGCCACCCTTAGAGGTCCTGTACCCTGACACTCACACACTGCCTTTGCAGGCTGCGAGTCTTGGTGCAGAACAAAGTGAAGAGTCGACATGGCACACATCCATGTGTGCCATGCCTACAAACAACTGCCCTGGCATAGATCAGTCACCCCTCTAGCTGGGTGCACTATACCAGTGGTGAGGGTACAGGTGCATGAGCCCTGTACTCCTAGTGTCTAAGTCCATTCTTAGACATTGTAAGTACAGTGCTGCCATTAAGAGTATATGGTGCTGGGAGTTTGTCATTACGAACTCCACAGCACCATAATGGCTACACTGAAAACTGAGAAGTTTGGTATCAAACTTCTGAGCACATTAAACCCACACTGATGCCAGTGTGGGATTTAATGAAAAATGCACACAGAGGGCATCTTAGAGATGCTCCCTGAAAACGAACCCACCACTAGTGTCCAGGCTGAGTGGCTGCTTTCAGATGCCACCACCAGACATGTTTCTGGACCCCTGGGTCGAGAGCCTGCTGCTCCCTGGGCCTGAAACAATGCACATCCTGGGAGAAGGAGGTGCCAAGCCTCCTCCCCTAGGATGGGCAGTGTTCACGAAGGGGAAGCTTCAAAGGCATGCCTCCTTTGTGAGCTTCCCCAGGCTAATTGCTGCTTTCAGCAACTGGTCCCCACTGGTTCTGACCCCCACTGTGGGTGGGAGAACCAGTGGGAAAAACAAGTGAGGAAGAGAGGTGTGCACACTTCTGCCAACTCCACCCCTCAGGTGGGGGAGGCGAGGCGAAGCACAACTCTCAGTCCACGCCATCTTGAAGTTGGGGGGACTCAGTCAACCAGGGAGAGGCACATACCCCCCTCCCACTGGAGGGTGGCATAATAGGGGGTGTACCCACCCCAGGGAAGGGATCCAATGGTCCCTGCCTTTTAGCTACATGTAATGCCCCTAAATCTAGTATTTAGGGGCACCCCTGAACCTTGTTTCCTCAGATCCAGACAAGAAACAAGAAGAAAAGAAGAAGAAGGACCAAACAGCCATGCAGCAGCTAACAAGAGGAAGACGTCCAATGACTTGGCTCCAGCCCCACCGGCCTGTCTCCCCTTGAACCTGCTCCTGTGAAATCCCGGTGTGTCCTGCAGCCAGCAACCTCAAAAACCCCAGAGGACCTGCCTGCCTTCACTTCCAAAGACTGCTTCTCCCGTGAACACCAGATTTGTTCAACTGCACCCTCTGGCAGCAACCAGAAACCACGAATCCGCCTCACTCAACCCCCGCCATACACGGCCCGAGCTCGAGTGGGCAAACACCACAAGGAGGTCACCTCGGCGATCCTGAACCGAGATCCGGGGACCCCCGACCTGCCTCAAGCCTCCAGCCGACACCGGAATTCTAAATCCAGAAGGCCCCCCTAACCGCGACCAGGAGCTGGTAGGAAGATCTGACCCCAAAAGGCACCCCTGCACCCGATGCCCTACAGCCTTGTCTGCCCAAACCAACGGGGCCTAACCAACCTTTAACTTCTCAACTTACCTCTCGAAGTGGTGGTCGCACCTAGAAGTTCTCCCTGCCTGCAGTGCTTTTGCAAACCGGAGGTTCTCCATTGGAAACAACAGGGCATCCAACGTCAAAGCAGCACCCTGCACGCGGCCGCCCTAGTGCCGCTGAGGGTGCACCTTTGGTACTAAATTGTTTCCCCATTTGCCCTGAGCTAAAGTCCAGGAGTTTTGGTCCCACAACCCAGTGGCCTGCTCGTCAGCAGCCACCAACCAGAGGCTCCCTATTCCCCATTGGATAACATTTGGCCTCAACACTCTGCACCCGGCCGCCCTAGTGCCGCTGAGGGTGTAACAAGAGTGCATCACTGACCCTGGTGGACCCCTGAGTTTTCCCCCAGAACCTTAATTCCCACTACCGAATACTTACCTAAAAACCCATGCCCATATTTTTCTCCATAGGATACCATTGACACTTTTTCCTGAAAAAGTTTTTAAGTGTGGAGTTTTGAAGCCGAAAGAAATTCTTTAAAATTGTACGATTTAACAAAAACGCTTTTACTCACCTGTTTACAGGAAATGTCCCTGTGCTGCATCCAGGTATACAGCACTGAGTAAGAAAAGTGATACAAAAGTAACTTACCTGCTATTTTACTGAAAATCCCATTCAAGCCTATATACTGTATTTACAAGAGATTGCATTTCTCTGAAACAATACTGTAAGTCAAACCATGGTACATTTACAATTGCGTTTGAACTGTATTACAATCAGCATTTACTACTGTAAAGTATTTATTGCTTACCTGTGCAGGCTTGCTTGGTTCTAGAAATAAAAGAACTAAAAGAATATTTTTATACAAAAACAATTGGTCTGAAGTTCAGTCTTTGAGTGTGTGAATTCATTTGCTGACTGAGTGTGTACAACAAATGCTTAACACTGTCCTCTGATACTGCCTTACTGCTCGACCACACTACCACAAGTAGAGAGTAAGGTTCTATCTAATTTTACCTCTGCCTACCTTTGGGGTTCCACTGAACTCTGTGCACACTATACCTCACTTTGGTATAGTATATACAGAGCCAGCTTCCTACAAGTACAAGAGCCAAACCCCTTTGATGTGTAAATGGGGCTTTGTACAGCCCTCTCCAGTCATCCTGCCTGGATGGTTCATCGTGTCCACAGCTAATCCCCATTTTTTGTTACTGTCTGGAAGAAATACACAAACCCCAACAGCAGAGCTATTCACAGTCTTGTGACCCAGGACACTGGCAGAAGGCACCAATGGTTGGGACAAGAATATGACAACTTTCTAAAAGTGGCATTTTCAGAATTGTGACTTAAAATCTGACTTTACCATTAAATAGAATTTTAAATTACTATTCATTTGAGTCTAAACAGCATATCTCTATATGCTCTCAATCCAAAGGTAACACTTATTAAATGTAATAGGTTAACCAAGTGTTAGTCAATGGGAGAGATAGGCTTGCACCCTTTCCTGTGAGTCAATAGGGCCTACCATGAGGTGACTTATAAGGATTCAAAAGGAAGGTTCAGGCCTGGCAAAAGGTTTATTTTGGCAGGTCGAAATGTCAGTTTAAAACTGCACTACATGCTGCAGTGGCAGGCCTGAGATAGGCTCTATAATGTGTTACTTTAGTGGGTGGCACAATGAGTGCTACAGGCCTAGTAGTAGCATTTAATTTACAAGCACTGGGTACATGTAGTATCTTTTACGAGGGACTTACAATTAAATGACATGTACCAATCAGGTGTAGGCCAATTGTACCATGTTTTGGTTAGAGACCACTTTACCACTGGTTATCAGGGAAAAAGTGCAGGGAGTCCTAATGCCAAGAAAAGTGGGTTCAGTAACTAAAGGCAAAAATCTGGGAAGGGCCGCAAACAATTTTGGACCCAGATAGGTCTCTCATCTGAGGAAGTTTATTTCAGTGTGAACACTCTGAAAAGGAAAAAGAAACATTTACCAAAAAAGAAATCTAGAATAGAGGTCACATATCAAGCAAGTCAAGTAATTAATGGCCACATGATTAGAATGAACATAAGACACAATCCATGCTTACATCTGAATTATATTAAGTGAAGCAATGTCTGAAGAGGTCTCCTTGATAGGAGTATAACATGTAAAATGTGTTATAAAATGCATATTGTTCGACTGTTGCTGGCATAAGGTATGAATGGAAGAGTACATGCAAAAAGCAGAAGCATAAATAAGAAGTGTTAAGTATGGAATTGATGGGGTCATATGAAACCTACTGTGTGAGATGCTGGCTATTCCTGTAATTGATAGATTCCTGACACTGGCAGATGATCATCCTATACTCCATTTTAAAATTAATGAACGAGTGAGAAGCGTATCTGAAAAGCTTCTATCACATGGAAGCATGCATAAAGGATCCTATTAATAAACACTTGAAACATCCTCCTAAATGTATATGAAAAGATCACAATAATCAGGGTATGGTGTACAGCAAGCTTGCAATGTTGGAACGTACATATAATTTTGCAAACTAACTGATGTAAAATATGACGAAATGGAGCATACCTTTTTTTGAGGTGCCCGGTGCAGCATGAAATATAAAAGTGCAAGATGGTAAATCAACAAAAAGGTGACAATATTCTAGATAGCACCAAGGAGCTGTAGAATGGAAATGAAAAAGTTATGGTGTTGGAGACTAAATACAGGGGTGAATGCTAATGCCTACCTAGTATAAAAATGTGTCAGCCTAAAGTTCAAACGCGTACACAACGGCATTCACAACGCTCATCATACTGAATTAACATGGCATTGGAGTCCCATAGTTCTGTTTAAAACAGGAAAGGGAATGGAGCACATCCCATAGCCATTAGGTGAATCAATGGGCGTTATGTTTGAAGAATGAGAATCATTGAAAGGGAAAAAAACTACAGACAGAACATCTTTAATGTAAGAGTGTGCGGAGTTCTCATAGCAGCGCTATGTGGGACTCCGCCAAGTTGCAAAAACAACTCCGCCACGCTACACGAAGTTCCACATGTGGGTGGAGTTCCTTGTTCCACCAGTTTGAGTGACAATTCGGCCATACGGCAAAGCGGATTGTGCGTTCGGACTGAAATATTGCGCAAACCGCACCATGCGGTTGCACATGGGCGTGGCCATCTTGTTTCTTTCTCTGCTTACGGTGCTGGAGCCTACTTTCAATCTTTTCAATCCTTGATTTCGAAAACTTTTTTTCTGATGTTTTGTATGTATTAACTTACCCTTTGTCTTTCTAAGTGTATAGTTTGTGTTTTTTTCTACTTTTTTGTGTGTTTTTGGTGAGTTTTGTGATTAATTTTTTCCTCTTTACTTCCTTCCAATTTATTTTTACTTCTTACCTCTTATTCCTTTTTTTTTTTATACATTCTATATTTTCTCTCTTCTGCCTCCCCCCCAGGCATTATGGCAGGTAAGGGTGCCCCAAAAAAAGGCGGCACCAGGAAGGGGTGCAGCCTCTTGTTTTCTGAGGTGGAGGTGGCAGCGCTGGGTTTTGTTGTCCAACGCCACCTCCCCTCCACCCTGGCAGCAGGAGGCATGTCTGTGTTCATGCATGGACTCCGGGAGCGCCAGCAGCACAGGGCAAGGGTGCGCCTGTCAGTGTATCGCTGCTCTGGGGTCCGGCGTACCCAAAATCAGCTGACACACCAGTGGTCCAACATACTGGACTGAGAGCAGGACCTGCTAGGGTTTGAGGTTGTGGGGCTTGGTGAGTAGCTAATTATTAATATTATCATTACTTGCATGTTCTATGTTATTGCTAATATTTTTTTTCCCAAATAGCAAGCATGCTGCTCACATGCAGGTAAGTTAAGTTTACAAATATTATATTATGTGATTGTTATTCTAGACACATGCTCGGCTCTACCTAATCGCACTTGTTTGAACTTGCTTGGGCTGATTATGTAAGAACGTAAGTAATGCAGACTAGAGACGCCTTTCTCCTGTCACTAAGATAGTGATAGTTAGTATTAGTAATTTAGCAGCATGCGTCCTCTCACTTCAGTTCTTACAACTCCTTTTGTAGCTCATACAGTGACAAGCAACCAACAAATTTGGTGTTTGAATGAGCCCATCTATGCATTTAAAGACATAATGCAGACTGAGGGCCAGATGTAGGTGGCTAAATACAGGTCTGTAACACCGAAATTCAGTAAATTTCAGCATTACCGACCGGTATTTAGCCATTCCTAATGTAGGTAAGGAATCGGTAAATAAGGAATCGGTAAATACCGATTCCTTATTGCTCTTGCATTTAAGGAATCGGTAATACCGATTCCTTAAATGCAATGTAGGAAACACATTAAAGAGTGCTTTTGAGCCGTAAGAAATCGGTAATTACCACCAACTTCAAGTTGGTGGTAATTACCGATTTCCTTTAAAAAATCTCTTTTTTGTTAAGTGCCATGTGGCACACATTCATGCCCTTAGGGCATGTATGTGCGCCACATGTGCACACATGCACATTTCAGGGGTGCAACAGGGTGTCCTTTGACACCCTGGCACCCTTGAAAGTGCTCCCGCTATTAGCGATTCGGTAATACCGAATCGCTAATAGTGAATGTCTTCACATTCATTCCTATGGGCCTCCAAGCCCATAGAAATGAATGGGTAGGTATTCCTAATTACCGAATCTCAATTACCAATTCAGTAATAAGGAATATTAAGGATTCAGTATTTTTTACCGAATCTTTACCTACATAGGAAATACCGATTTCTTAATAGCGAATCGGTAAAATTCGCTATTAAGAAATCGGTATTTCATATTTACCTACATCTGGCCCTTAGTGAATTAACCCGTAAAAAGGGATTGAGAATGATTGTGAATGAGATTGGAACTTAGAAGCAAACATCATTTGTTGCAATATATTAGTAAATCCAAAGTCTTTCGAATAGGCGGGCTAGGTAGGATTAGGAAATGGGGAATAGAATTGGATGGTTCACGATCTAGTCTCTTACTAGTCGATCTGATTTAGGAAAGTTCAATGTTGTTGCGATTACCTTTTCCTTTCAAAAAATCTTTTTGGAGAGATTATTAATCTACCACCAATCATTGAGGGGCAAGAAGAGGTCGTCTGAGGCAGGAGAGGGAGCTGGAGGTGCCTCCCAGTCCGGAGAACGTTCCTCGGCCGATTCCTCTGCTGGCCCCAGTAAGTCCTCCTGTTGTTAATATTAATATATATTTCCCTAACTTTTACCACTCCGTATTTTCAATAATTTATTTCTAGCCATTTCCTAATTTAAATTTTTTCCCAAATCCTCTTTTATCTATCCATTTCTAAATTCTGCTTCAGCGGCAGTCAGCTCAGGTAAGCATGGTGAGGCGGGGCAGGGTGTTGCATGGGGGTAGATATTATTTATTTAATTATACCTATTCCGTCGTCTGTCGACTTCCCCCTCCAACCCTCCCCACCCCGACCCATCACATTTACCTGTGCCTGCCGCTGCTGTTCTCGTTATCCCTGCATTATCCTATTTACTTATTTTCCATATTCCTAGTGTCTGTATTTTACCTCAAACTGTCTCTGTACTAGTTTGTCTGTTGCCTCCTTTCTTCTGCTTTGCCAGTCAGCCTTCCCTATCCCCTTATATATTTTGTGGACTGCCTAATGGTGGTACTGTAAGACTCAGAGAACCCATTGGTCATGGTCACGTACTTCTACTAGTACTACTACTCTGACATGCAAAATTGCATGCCCAAGTAAGGTATTCTACATATGTTTGTTGAGATGAGAAGGATTTCATTTAATTTCTCATGCTCAATCAGTAAAACAAGAGAGTGGCCATGGTCATGTTTGGCACCCCAAAGTTGTGTCTACTTCTTAGCTAAGCCTAGTATTATTAGCAGCAGTTCGTGGTGAACCGATTACTGTGCACCATGGCTGGAAGGAAGTATGAGGAAGAAGGCCCCATTGCATTTGCCAACCAATACCTTATGTCCAGTTGTCTACTCTTATTTCTCTTAAAAAACTCAGTCTCATCAATAGCTCTAGCCACTCAAGTCCTTTACAGTTTGTCTTGAGAGGCTTTTCAAAAACTGCCTCCAACGAAATGTCCAACCTGAAATTTTTGATAGAAGATACTGCCTGTATCCGTATTGTAGTGGCGTGTGTGGTGTACTTTCAATTTTGCTATAAAAATAAATAAATAGGGGGAGGCGTATCTGGCATCTAAAAAATGTGTAGTGTGTTTTTTAGCCGCACCAACCATCAGTGCCAGGGCCAGCGGTGATGGTGGCACTAGCCAGTTGGCAGATGTGGTAGAGGGTGAGCCAGTGGCAGTGGCTGCTGGTGGTAAGTCATATTGCTTGCTTATTGACAATTCATTATATACTCACTGCAAGGGTGTACTGTTGAGACTTTTGAACAGTTTAACACACCCCTCTTAGCAAATACAGCGGGAGTTGAGTGACTAATGGCCTCTTCTAGCCTCAACTCAGCAGAGAAAGTTTCATGAATAGTCAGACCTTGATGGGTTGATAGAAAAGGGAAAGAAGGGTGGAAGGAGGAAGGGCGGGTGAAATGTAATATGACTGGAATAGAAGGATGTGTGGGTGAAAGGATGCATAGGATGCATGGGTGTGTGAAGGATGGATAAAGGATGAAAGGATGTCTGCCTAGGTGGGTGAAAGTATGGGTGAAAGGTTCCCTCCGGTGGTTTTGATGGGTCAAAGGACGCATGGATGGCTAAATGACAAATGTGTGGTGGTGAAAGGTTAGTTGAGAATCAGAGCCATGTTTGGATTGAATGATTGATGGATGGTATTCATAGGTGAAGACTGGATGGAGAGAATGTAAAACTTAAATGGTCAGTAGCAAAGCCAAGGGTGAAGAATAAAAATACTAGAAGAACAATGCAATGATGAATGGAAAAATCCCTGGGAAGACGAGTAAACAAGGGACTAGGTTGCTCCTCTGTAGTGGCGTTCTTCTCACCTTTACTTGCTTGGAATGTTTTTTTTTCAAGGGTTTTGATTCAAAGGGTTGAGGTGGACTTTCAGACTATTCCCTTTACTCACAGAAGTTTCAAGCGCAACATATATTATGTATCCTTCCTAGTACCCACCAGTCATCTTCAATTGCCTCTCTATGAGACCCTATCTATGGCATTTTGCCCGTGACCGACATGGGTGACCTATTGGCTGCATGGTTATACCAGCGGCACTACATTGTTGGCTGTGCAATGTGAGTCTGCCTCAGTTAATGTGTAGGCCCCTTTACAAATGTCATGGCAATGCGAAAAATAAATATTTGTGTTTCCCTTCGCTCCCAAAGTCCACTAATTCACAAAGTAACTGTTACAGGCACATGCATCAAAGAAAAAACCGGTCGCAAACTGGCAGATTCTCAGAATCTGCCCCTTTGCGACCAGTATTTTTGCATTTGGGATGCATCATCCCAAATGCAAAAATCGCAATTTAAGGAATCTCTCAATTGTGATTACTTAAATTGCAATTGCATTTAAGGAATCCCAAATTGAGATTCCTTAAATGCAATGCATTAAAGTAAAAAAAAAATAGCGATTTCGCTAATAGGGGGGAGCAATTTACCATGAAGTGGAACTTCATGGTATTTTGCAAAAACTTTGAAAAAAGCACTTTTGTGCATGTTTCAAAGTTTAATGTTGCGCACACACATGCCCTTAGGGCATGTGTGTGTGCAACATATGTGCAAAGATCAATTTCAGGGGTGCAACAGGGTGTCATTTTGACACCCTTGCACCCTTGAAATTGCATGAGCTATTTGCGAGTACCTACTGGTACTCGCAAATTGCTCATGCAATCTCCAATTCATTCCTAATAGGAATGAATGGGACGGCATTCCTTAATTGCGACCCGCAATTTGCGAGTCGCAATTAAGGAATGTGTAGGAATCGCTATTTTTATAGCGATTCCTACCTGCATAGGCTTTTGCAATTCCTTAATTGCGATTCCTTAATAATCGCAATTAAGGAATCGCAAAAGCCTACGTTGATGCATGTGCCAGTAATTTCCTAACTTCCTTCTTCTGTCTCAGCCTGTTCAGTTTCATACAATTTGAAAAAAACATTCTTTGCATGCGCTACTTTCCTCTGGCCAAGTGATACATTTTATTATTGCTTCCATAAAGGATTACATCAGATCAATTGCCGAACAAAGTGACTCATTATTAGCAAAAGCTTAGGCACTTGATGATGATCAGTGAAATGTCTTCCTATCCGGCCTAATCCCTCTAACTTACCTGCAGTAGACTAAGTCAATAAAAATTTTCCTTACTGCCAAGCAAATTTATCTTGTTGGAAAAAGGTAATGTCAAATGTGGTGACGGAGTGTGAGGCCAGGTAGTAAAGTGGGACTAAGAGTAAGACTTTGCATTTTGTGGATGGCGTAGTCTGTGATAAACATGCCAAATACAATATCCTGTTCCTTAATCCTGTCCCTGTATTGTAGTGCATTGTTTTTCCTATGGGCAGATAGGAGGATGTCTGTCTGCAAAATTGTCTTCTTTATTATTAGTATTACCTCATGTGACATATATAGTTCATAGTAACTATTCATCTGCCTTGTAGTCAGGGTGAAATTGGGGCATTTAACAGAGCATGGCCATGATAGGAAAATAGATAATTGTCTAGTACAGCTGCCCCATCTGCAGACAGTAGCAATAAAATGCGATACAAGTATATCTGTCTAGGGTGCCAGCTGAGCTGGCATGCCTACATTAATTTAGTTAAACAAAAGAGAGAAGAATACTAGTGTGCTCCAAAGTGCATAATTCCTGAAACTCTAATCACATCAAAATCGAATGGCCCAGGGATACTAACAAATGTACTGCTACTGTGCCACAATATAATGTTAGATGTTTTACTAAGTGTATTGTCGACAATTTGTCTTTTTTCTTTCTTGATATAGCTACTCCTGCCAATCCGATACAACCTAACAGTCAGGAGGAAGCAGAAAGGACCCAGCAGAGGAAGGTAGAGGCCATCAGGGCCGAATATCAGCGACTGGTGGCGGAGAAGGAGGCGGAAGCTGAAGCAGCTGCAGCTGCAAATACCTCGGGCCCCAGCCAGGCCCCAGTGGTAGTCCGTCACCGCAGTCCCAAGGCAACCGCCCGCCGTCATTCCACCACTGCTGCTCCCCCTATTTTAGAGAATTTCAGCGCTGTATTCTTCAGAGGCTAGCACGCCTGGAAGCCAAGCAGGAGGACGGTCTGTACACTTTGGAAAGGCACTTTAGGAAGCTCCTAGCCCGCCTCTAGGTCTCTTTTGCCCATTTTGTATCTTTTATTTGGTGTGTGGGACTTGGGGAGATGGTGGGAATGTGGTAGTTGCTGCATTTTTGGGGATTTTCCTATTTTTTATGGACAATTTAGTTTTTGGACTTTTAAACTACTTTGGACATTGGTTTGGGTTAGTGAGAGGGGTAGGCCAGTTGTGGGTTTACTAGTTTATTTATATTTGTTAGGGAAATAAATTTGTATAGTTGTACATTATGATTTAAATCTTTTTGAGGGGTTACTGTTTTACTTCGCACTGCTGCCTTTGCCGCAGCCAGTTTTTTAAATCTGCTGATGGTGTAACAACAACAAAATAGTTATGCGGTACCCTCCCTTGTCCTACTACTCTTCTCTCCTAGTCTCTAGAGTCTGCAACTATATTAACCCCTAAGGACTTGGAGGGGTTGAGTGTGTGAATTTCCATTGTATCTAGCATTATTGATGTTCAACAATGAATTACCCACAGTTCTTCTCTCTTACCTGATTAGATGAAGTGATGGCTGCACTGTTTCCCAAGGTGCCATGGTGGTGATAGTAGTTGCAGCATGCTAGGGCACTAGTCTAACAGTGAAAGCACTCCCTCCTAGCCAAAGTCAAACTGTAGGAGAAGGAATATTCATCTAAACAAATTGAAATAAAAATTGAATTAATGCTGTTATTATATGCAAGCTTAAATGAGACAGTCACCAGAGACTAGACTACTAGTACACAAGAAGAAGAGAGACAATAGAGAAAATATGATAAGCAATGCTAAATTAAAATAATCAGAATGGTGAGCTAGTAAAAGTTACAAAATGAAGTCGACTCGGGCTTCCTCCTCAACTTGGTCGGCTATTATGGCCCAAACCAAGATGACCCTTACTTTCTTAAAACTATTTTTCGCAACTCCTAGACTAGCCAGACCACTTAGTATGGCCGGGGACTTTAACATTGTCCTCAACCCTAAACTCGATAAGTCGGCAAGTAGCAGAGCCATGGTTCCTTCTAAGTCCCGGACGTACCTGCAATCCATGATGATGCAAACCGGCCTCTCTGATATTTGGAGAGAAAGATCGGGCCTTCAGCTAGGAGTCTCATCCTGCAACAGTAAATATCAACACAAGTCGAGAATCGACTATATTTTGGTCAGCCAATGTTTGAGGGGCAAGGTTAAGGACATCGGATACCTACCATCGCGTTTGTCTGATCATTCAGGGATATTGTTGGTCCTCGACTTGGAGCAGGCTCAGCATCTCAGAGTCTGGACTTTCGATCAAACTTAACTTTTAGAGGTGGAAGAGATGTTTTATTTATCTAATGAGACTGAATATTTTCTGAAAGTGAATCTAGGCTCTGCTACGACTGCTGTGGTTTGGTACTCACTAAAGTCTTTTTTGAGGGGTCTAATCACGAGTAGGGTGAGCTTCAAGAATAACAAATACAGTGGGGAGGTGGCACACATGGAGGAGGAAATGAAGGCAATAGAGTTAGATCTGAATAGGGGGGTCGGTTTGGAGAGACAGCATGAGGATATGGCCAAACTGAGCATGTTAAGAGAGCAGTTGGACACTATTCTCCAATCGAGGGTTATGAGAAGATGGGAGGCAATCAAGTTGGGCCTTTTTGAGTATGGGGAAGGGGCAGGTAAGCTATTGGCATTGAAGGCCAAGTCTGATAGGCTTCGAAACCAGAATAAACAAATTGATGGTGATGAAGGGGTAACTTCTTTGTCTTCAGACGAAGAGATAGGAAAGGCTTTTTTTGATTTCTTCCAGGATTTATATCAAGAAGACAGAGTTGTAGCTAAGGCGGAGGTTAGTGAGTGGTTGGGCAGGGCCACTCTTATCCCCCTGAGCTCCACGCAGCAGGAAGATTTAGAGCAGGATATCACACAGGAAGAGGTGAAAAAAGCTATTTTTGCCTGTAAGAGAGGGAAAGCCGCAGGGCCCGACAGGCTCCCATCAGAGCTCTATAGATCTCTTGCTACGGTGATAGCTCCGGCCTTAACTCAGTTATTTAATGAGATCCTATCTGATGGCTTTAAGCTTCCAGGGTCTTGGGGTGAAGCCACAATCATCCTGATTTTGAAACCCGGCAAGAATCCAGCGAGGTGTGAGTCTTAAAGGCCCATCTCGCTGTTGAACGCAGATTATAAAATCTTTGCCGGGATCCTGGTGGCGATGCTGGGCCTTGTGGCAGGTGACATTATACATTCTGTTCAGAAGGGGTTTGTTAAAGGTAGGAATTTATCTGACCTCACTTATGATTTTATGGGAGCAATAGACATCGCGTCCACCCACTCACTTCCTCTCGCAGCCATGACACTCGATGCCACTAAGGCGTTCGACAGGGTCAATAGGTTGTACCTGTCGGCAGTCATGGAGAAATTTAATCTGGGTAGGAAGTTTTGTCGAGCAATCCAGTTGATTTATCAAGCACCGTCAGCTAGACTTTTAGTTAATGGAAACCTGACCAGATGTTTTAATATCACCAGGGGGACCAGGTATGTCTGCCCTCTTTCCCCTCTCCTCTTTGACCTATACATCGAGCCCTTTGCTTAGTGGCTGAGGGAGGAGTCAAGCATGTTGTCTTTTAAGCAATGGGCCTGGGAGAGGAAGGTGGCCCTGTATGCAGATGACATTTTGATTCTTTCTGCGGACCTTGCCACAACATTCCCTGTTGTAATTAGATTGGCACAGGACTTCAGGGAGGTATCAGGCTACGAGGTCAATGCCGGGAAAACCGAGGTCATGACATGGAATCTTGAGGAGCCCCAGCATCAGACCAACCGCAGTATGCGCTATCTGGGAGTCAGAATTGTTCAGGACGTTGCCAAGATTACAGAGGTCTATTTGGAGGCTGGCTCAAGGGAATGCCAGAAACTGATGAAATCTTGAGCCCATCTCCCTCTAACCATTCTTGGGAGGGTCAATTTGGTTAAGATGGTGGTACTCCCTAAGATAACCTTCCTTTTTAATTCTATCCCCCTGAACTTTGACAAACCTGCCATTGACAAGGTCCAGCAAGCTATTAACTCTTTTGTCTGGGCATATAGGTCCACTAGAATCGCCTGGAAGAAGCTGAGGTGTAGGAGGGAGAAGGGTGGACTTGCTTTGCCTGACTTGCAATACTATGCATGGGCTTTCCAGCTGTCGCATTCTAGGATGCTGTTAAAAACTCCAGTAAGCACTGGGGGGGGGCCATGTTCTCTGCAATGCTAAAGGGGGTCAGCCTATCCGAGGAGGGTTTCCTGTTTAAATTTGGAGAACCGAAATGTTTCAAAAAGGTCAAGCTTAAACTTCTCCAGGCAATGGCCAGATCGTGAGCCAGTCTTAGGCGTCTTGCTGGTCTTAATTACTTTTCTAGCCTTGCCCCTCTTTGGGACTCACCAGGCACACCGGAGTGCCTAAAGGATAGGCTGGCATTACCTCTTAATGCAGCAGGTCTAAAGGTGTGGGGGACTTGGCCCATGAGGGCACGCTTATTTCCTGGGCATCACTCAGCGAAAGGGTTGGATCGGGCCTTTCAAGGTTCAAGTACATTCAGCTGCAGAGCTGGGCCCAAACTATGAAAGCCCCCATAGGTAGCGATCATAAGTTGGACCATCAGCTAGTGGTAAGACCAGTTGGGGGAAAGGAGGTTTCTTTCTGGTACTGGACCATCAAGGAGGCTGTTGACGGAGAATTGAAACTGGCCGAAGAACTGTGGGGGGGATCTTATACTAAATGAACAGTGGGAGTATTTGTTTAAGACCTTATTCGCCATTGTAAAACCAGCTTGGTTTAAGAGGAACCACTTGTTTGCAGTACACAGGGCCTATCTATCACCGCTGAGATTGACTAAAATGTCGAGGTGGTCTCCAGTTAGTTGTAGAAAAAGTGGTCTGGCAGGAGCTTCAGATGTACATATGTTTAAGGACTGCCCGGTTATAGCAGATTTTTGGGAAGGAGTAGGAAATTCTGTGGCAGATATTCTAGGCCTTCCAATCCAAATAAATCGTACTTTGATAATTTTTGTTCTATCTAAGAAAATTACAGGTTCAGCTAGATCCTTTCTATTTTATGCTATAATATTAGCTAGGAGACAAATATGTAACAGATGGATAGATCCTACAACCCCCTAGTATTCTGATTGGTTGACCTCGCTCTTTGAGACATCTAAGATGGATCTGTCAAGAACTCTGGGCAGGATAAAGACAGTTTTCTGGGATCTTTTGTTAAAATGGCCTGGGGCTCAGTCGGGTGTGAGGGACAAGGGAGTTAAGTAATTATTTAAGTATCTTCAAATCAATCTTTGGGTCCTATGATTATGCCTCGTCGGCACTCTTCTGACTATGTTGGGCATCCCCGTTTCCCCTGACAGGCCAACAATAATAGTCACCCGGCTCACCTGGGCTGAGTGGAAGAGTGACCTCTCCCCCCGTTACCCGGGGTTATTGACATCTGAGCCTGGTTTCTAAGCTAACAGCCTTCATTTTCCAACATTGGGCTTTGGTACAGACGGCTCGTTTGTCTAGTGCGGTCAGAGGTGAATGAGGACAACAACAAAAAAATGAAGTCGACTCGAGCTACGAAGTTGACAAGTGTAACCTTTAACGCAATACAGTGCCTGAAGGATGATGCTAGCAATTATGTTCCTCTGAAAAAATATTCAATACTATGTGTGGTTGGCTAATATAAATATAATATTGCCAGTGTGCGCTATACTTAGAGCTGAAGAAGATGCTTGCCTTGTACTGAGTTGGTGTTGCTTTCACCACATCCGCCTCACCAAGTGTGTGATCAATTAATGGTATAAATTTAGTCACACATCAATAAATCACACAGCCTGCGGGAAAAGGGTTAGGGGTTCGATGAATTGATGGGAAGGTGATTTGAGGGAAAGGTTTGACAAAAACAAACGCTACACAAGGACAACATTCATTTTGACAGCCGACCATCATAAATCTTTTATGAGAGGAAAAGGAAATGGAGGAATGATGAGTAGTACAGGTAAACCAAATCAAGTGGTCCGTCTGCCCCCAGAGAGTCCCAAGTCACATTATGTACCGAGCTTTGAAAGATAGCAAATATATAAAATTAAAATATCTGTAGGAGTCAAGAAAACATAAACAACAGACACAGTTCTAATGATTAAAGCTAAAAAATTATACTGTATTGCCAAATTGGGAGTTGCATCTGCAATCTGCATTCCTCTTGGACTGTCAATCAATCTTGGGTGCCTGGGGGATGCAGTTCGGTAAGGTAACCGAAGCGTGAGTAGGTTATATTGTTTTTCCATATTGGTGCATTGTAAGGGGGCCGGTAGATTGAAAAACAAAAATGATATTGAAGAATCAGAAAAAAGTTAAACTGCACAAGGAGTGCACCGAGAAGACTCAGCTGGAGCATGGCTAAATATCTGTTTACAGTTAACTTCAACAATAGTCCACCCACCAATTCACCACTTAGCTTAGAATTTGAGCCAAACAGCACTGAGCACTCAAACACCAGCAACATAGCATTTTCCCAATTAAGTAAAATCAATTTACCGCTGTCACACACCACTCACCACCACTACACAGAGCTGTGTAGGTCTGTTGTGTACCTTTAGGCCACTTCAAAGTCATCACAAAATCTATTGGTTTCAGTGAATTTGAAGACTTCCATTTTCTGGTGTCAGTGCTCAAAGTAGTCACGCCCATGCCCCGATTCATTCCATCATCTCTGATCCTCCTGAGTCTGACTCTAAGTATGGTGTCCGTTGAGTATGCATGGTGTGGTAAAGCACTGTCTGGTAGGTTTTGACCTGAAAAAAGGGTTCAGACGCCTGTGTGTCTGTTCTAGAGATACTTGCTGTATAAAAAGTATCCCTCTCAGCTAACGTTTCCTCACCATGACCAGTAACACTGACGCCATTCGATTGTCACCCCCTCATTTCCTTACACGTGCTATAATTTTGTGTTGCCTTTTGCTGCGAGTTACAACATAGGATATAATTTATAAGGACCAATTAGTGAAACCCCCTTCCTCTTACAGCACACCACTATAATTTTAAACAGTTTTCTTCTAATTAGACTGAGAGGTAGAAAGGAATGCTAATTAGCATCTATTTCAGGTAAGCTAGTGTTTATTCGAAAGCGATCCCATATTCTCAGTCGACCAGTGCAGCACTAAAAATAGGTACGAAATTGAGAAAGGAAAATGACAAAAACCTAACTAGAGTTCAAAAAGATAAGCCAAGCTACAAGGTTCAAGATGAACAACAAGCCATCAGTCCCCCCACTAGATCAACAAGGACCCAAGCGCAGGGTGATCACCTGAATGGCACAATAAGGCACACTTTGTTAACAGCATAGACAACTCAGTACAGAAGGAAGACCTTTCCACAACATTGAAATGCGCACACAGTGTGCCTGAAAAAAAAGCTCCAGCATGCGAAGCATGCACCCACCGGGTGGAGGGGGCACCACTACAGGGATTGATTTTTTCACCTTCCTTGGTTGATACAGATGGGGGAAGGAAACTCAGGATGAGAACTGAAAATCTGGCAGGCCAAAAGAGGGACAGACATAATGAACGCGATATGTAACAGGACCTGCAATATACTCCGGCAATATCCTAAGTCTAGGTTTTCACGCGTGATAACTGGTTGGATGATGGCAAGAATCTGTAAAGGTTGAAGACTTGGTGTTCTTTCACGTGGAAATGTAGGTCACAGCACATTAATGGTAACTCAACAAGATAACTGACTTAACTGAAAGAGACAATTAGTTATAGATTCCTTACCTTGTGAATTACCCCCAAGCGTCAGACTGGATCTGGAGATTTTTTTGGTCAGCAGTACCCCTGCTGGTCGAAAGGTGGCGTTGGTCGGCTCCCCGTTTGTCGTCGTGGTCACCAGGATGACGTTGCGGCAGCTACTTAGAAGCTGCTCTCGCGCGTGGGCGTCAGTTCTTTCTTTTTCCACACCAGCCAGCGCCGATCCGGAGAAAGTGGTACCTCCAGGCACTTTTTGACTGACTTTTTGAGCGACTTTTGTCGACACCGTTTTGAGTCCTTGACTCCTTGTGCATGTAGGGATGCCCGGTTTCAAGGCTTGCAGCTCCTGCCGACGGTTGATGTCGGTGATGGATCTGCACCGCGTCTGCCTGTTTTGCCTGGAACACGACCACGACTCCCAGTCTTGTTCTGACTGCCGGACCATGAATCCAAAATCTTTGCGGGAGCGGTCCCGAAAGCTTCTTGAGGCCCGGCAGTCCACTCCACGCCGTTCAAGATCCCAGTTGCGCGGGAGGTGGAAGGACCGGTCGCGGAGCCACCACCACCAGTCCTCTTCAGAGTTTTTACACTCCCCAGGTAAGTGAAGCACAAGAAGAAGTCGAAGAAGCATAGTCGCTCTTCGACTTCTCCCCGTCCTTTGGCCGACGTGATGAGGGATGTGGGCGGTGCCCCTCCCGCGACTTTGCTTGCGGACTCCGCTGGGTCGGTTCTGAGTTTCCCTCCCTTCCCGAGACCCGGAGCGACCCCTCCCCAGCTTCAAAGCTTTTACAAAGCGATGCATGCCATTTTTGGGCATGCCCGACTTCGCTGGTGCGCCTTCAGGCTCCGCGGATTCATCCGGGGGCCCTGGGCCTTCAAAGCTGGCAGCTCGGGCCCCAGCACTGCAGGGTCCCCTTTGATCCAGGCCTGGATCCGGATCAGCACCGGTCGACCTTGTAACACCTCCCCTGGCCCCGAGTCCACCGGCACTGGGTCCACAGCCGACACCTGTTGTGTCCCCAGCCAGCATTGACCCCGGCCTCCACCCTGACGTGGACATGGATCCAGACCGGCATCGACCGACACAGGATCCGGCACCAATGGGAACTTTTGTTCCCTTATTCTACCCTGGTGTTTCTTTCATGCCAGATTGGCAACCAGAGGAGGGTGAGGAGGACTGGGAGGGGTCTGGAGACCCTTTGACTGACCAGATGGAATATGATCCGGACAGGAGAGAGGAGCTGGGGGAAGCCAGTGGTCTGGATACCTCCCCAGACCCTGGCATGTTATCTCCTCCTACCGTGGCTACGGAGGAGGGAGCGTCTTAGGCAGTGGTGTTGCGTAGGGCGGCCAAGGCTCTCAACCTCGAGTTATTTATGGTGGCAGTCAGGACTAACTTCCTGACAGAGGTGCTTCAACCGGCAGCGAGCTCTTCGGAGTCCCTGCTGCCTTTTAATGAGGCCCTCCCTGACATCCTTCTGGGCACTTGGTCCAAGCCGGGCACAGGGGCTCCTGTGGACAAGAAGATTGTCCGACACCACTGCCCGGCCCTGGGTGACCCACTTTTCCTGTCCCATCACCATACCCCTGAGAGCTTGGTGGTCCAAGCCTCATCCTCAAAAGGTGCATTCCCTACTGCTCACCCAGATAGGGAATCCAAGAAGATGGACCATCTTGGGAAGAAGATATTTTCTTCTGCCAGCTTAGGACTGCGATAGGTGAACACCACATGTCTCTTGGGCCATTATACACACACGGTGTGGGATACGGTTGCACAACTGCTGCCACATTTCCCGGAGGAGGCCCAGGCCGTGCTCACCCGCGCTGTTGCTGAGGTTCAAGACGCAGCTAGGTTCACCAACCAGTGTGGGCTGGATACCGCCGACTCACTGGGTAGGACGGTTTCCACATTGGTAGCCCTGAGGACCTATGCATGGCTGAGAATGTCTGTCTTCTCTGGGGATGTCCAATCCACACTTTTGAACATGCCATTTGATGGCCGTCACCTGTTTGATGACAAGGTGGACAGCGCGCTTGAGCGCTTCACGGCCAGATCCCTGTGCCTCGCAGCAAATTCTCGCCCCATGCAGTCTGCCTTTCGCCCCATTTGTGGCTACAGAAGGGGTGCCCCCCATGTTCCACCCAGAGCCACAGGGCTGCGCAAGCTACCCAGCCTATGGGTCGCTGGGGATGAGGTACACAGCGACGCCGGTCTGAGGGCCAGCTGGCATGCCAGTTCACCAATGCACCCCCTGCAGCAGCCTCCAAGCCTTTCTAGTCCGACCTTTCAGGGCCACCAGTTGCCAGTGGGCGGCAGGATCTGCCAGCAGCTCCCCTACTGGCACATCATGTCAGACAGGTGGGTTTTGCAGATAGTCCAAAGGGGCTACTCCCTCCCCTTCGAGACTACCCCTTCCTCCATGCCACCAACACTCTATTGCATGTCGGAGGATCACTTGGCCCTTCTGAGCCAAAAAGTTACGGCTCTCTTGGCCAAGGGAGATATCGAACGAGTCCCTGTGCCAGAAGTACGTCATGGCTGCTACTCCCACTACTTCCTGGTATCCAAGAAGGACAAAGGCTGCATCCTATCTTAGACCTCAGGGACGTCAACTGCTTCCTCCGGAAGGAGAAGTTAAAAATGTTAACCTTGGCTCAGGTCTTGTCTGTCCTAGACCCTGGATAGTGGATGGTAGTGTTGGACTTGCAGGACACTTATTTTCACATCTTGGCTGCCCACCGGCATTACCTACGGTTCGCATTAGGCCACAACCATTTTCAGTTCACATGCTCCTTTTGACCTTACCAGCGCTCCTCGGGTGTTCATGAAAGTGATGGTGGTGGTCGCAGCTCATCTGCGCAGATCAGGGGTTCCAGTCTTCCCTTATCTCGATGACAGGCTGTTGAAGGCGGGCTTGCCCCAGGCTGTCGTCTCCCACCTCAAGACTACGGAGGACCTCCTGCATTCACTGGGGTTCACTATCAACGTGCCAAAGTCGCACCTGATTCCCTCTTAGAAGCTCCTTTTCATCAGAGCAGTTCTGGATACAGCGCAGTTTCAGGCTTATCCTCCCGAGCAGCGAGTCGGGGAAATTCGGGCTATGATATCGATGTTTCAGCCTCTATCCCAGATTTCGTGAGAATGACCCTGAGGTTGCTGGGCCTCATGGTCTCCTGCATTCTGCTGGTAGATCGTGGCTTATGCAGACTCTGCAGTGGGACCTGAAGTTCCAGTGGGCACAGCATCAGGAGAATCTTTCTGATGTTGTCAAGATCTCGGAACGGAGGGGACTGCAAATTAGTTACGTGGTGGCTCACAAACCGGGATTGGGTCAACGGAAGATCCCTCTCCCTTCCCCCAACCAGAGTTCACAGTGGTGACAGAAGCGTCACTCCTGGGATGGCGCGGCCACATGGGAGAGGCGGAGATCAGAGGCCTCTGGTCTCCGGCGGAGTACGGGCTCCACATCAACCTTCTGGAGCTCCGGTTGATTAGTCTTGCACTCAAAGCATACCTTCCTTCTGTCAAAGGAACAATAGTGCAGGTGTTAACGGACAACACCACCGCCATCCGGTACCGCAACAAACCGGGCAGGGTGGGGTCGTGGACCCCATGTCAAGAGGCTCTTCGCCTTTGGACATGGCTGGAACATCAGGGCATGACCCTGGTGATTCAACACCTGGCAGGTTCCCTGAACGCCAGGGTGGACGAACTCAGCTGCCGGTGCATGCTGGATCACAAATTCCTTATTCCCTCAGAAGTGGTGCAAGGTCTCTTTCGGCAGCGGGAAAAGCCTTGGTTAGATCTATTCGTCACCAAAGAGAACGGGCAATGTCAGTAGTTCTGCGTTTGCAGTTTCCAAGGCGGCACTTGCTCAGCGACGCCTTTCCTCACAAGTGGAATTGCGGCCTCCTGTATGCCTTTCCGCCTGTACCACTTTTGCCTAGAGTGCTGAAGAAGATTAAGCGAGACTGGGCCCAAGTCATTCTTGTGGCTCCGGACTGAGCATGAAAAGTCTGGTACCCTGCGCTCTTGAGCATGGCCATCGATCCTCCAATCAGACTGCCTCTTTGGGAGGATCTTCTGTTGCAGCAGCAGGGGACGGTCCTCCACCCGAACCTGTCCAACCTCCACCTCCTTGTGTGGAGATTGATCGGCGACAGCTAACAGCTTTCGACCTTCCTCCCGAAGTCTGTAACGTCATCTTGGCAGCCAGGCGTCCCTCCACTAAAACGGTATACGCCTTTAGATGGAACAAACTTGTGGCATGGTGCACAGCAAAGAATGTGGATCCCCTTTCTGCCCCTCTTTCAGAGGTTCTCCTCTTCATTCTTTCTTTGGCCCAGCAGGACTTTACTCTGGGCACTCTTAAAGGCAATCTTTCGGCCAATTCGGGCTTTCTTCGCCTTCCTGATCAATCTTCTCTTTTCAAGACCCCAATTGTTAACAGATTTCTGAAGGGCATCACTCATCTCTTTCCTCCTTTTGTAATGCCGCATTGGGACTTGAATCTTGTCCTCACTTATCTTATGTGTGCTCCCTTGGAGCCACTACATAATTGTCTTCTTTGTCTCCTCACTATGAAGACTGCTTTCTTGCTTGCCATCACCTCTGCTCGCAGAGTGAGCGAGCTTCAGGCTTTATCTTCCAAACCTCCCTTTCTTGCTGTCCATCCGGACAAAGTGGTTCTTCGTACTAGGCCCTCTTTTCTGCTCAAAGTGGTTACCTCTTTCCACGTAGGTCAGACCATCACATTGCCCACCTTCTTCCCACCTCCACAACCTTCCAAAGAGGAGGAGAGACTCCACTGTCTGGACCCAAAACGTGTGCTGTCTTTCTACCTTGACCGCACTAAAGACTTCCGGGTGGACGATCAACTCTTCATGGGTTATGTGTGTGCCAAGAAAGGTCGGGCAGTGCACAAACGTACAATCTCTCAATGGATTGTCCTATGCATCAAGATCTGCTATTCTTTGTCAAAAAAGGAACCTCCAGTAGGACTGCGCGCCCACTCTACCAGGGCGACGGTAACCACTACTGCTTTGGGACGCGGAGTTCTGCTGGTTAACATCTGCCAGGCAGCCACGTGGGCATCCCTGCACACATTTATAAAGCATCACTGCCGGGACAGCCAAGTCCAGAGAGATGGCTTTTTCACCTGTTGTGTTCTCCAGGACTGTTGGACCTGGCCCATTTGGCAGGTTCACCGCTAAACTTTTTGCATTTATCCTGGCCTTTTCCGCTATGTAGTGTTAGTAGTTTTAGGCCTCTAGGCACTTTAGCACTGTGTCCCAGTGTAAAGTGCGTGCGCTCTGTGTTACATTTAGTGAGACTGGCCTGCCCTCCCATAGGAATGCATGGGGGATATGTGTGTCCATGGTAGTTCCTGATGTGAGAGGAGTGCAGGGGCGAGTTTGGTATGTGCAAACTCAGGAGAATAAATGCTGCACAATGGTGTGCGCAGATTTATTGTGACTGGTGGAGAAGTGCCACTTCTAGAAGTTGGCATGTCTGTGTGCTGTGTGATGTGAATTGCCTGTCTGGCTTGTGATTGGCAGGAGCTGGGGGGGCTGGGGAATCCCAGGAGCCAGGGTGAGTCTGACCGGTGGTGAATGGAGAGATCTGCATGTAGATGGGAGGGAGGAGTTGCACCTGGGACCTGAATGGGGCTGGGCCTTCCCTTCACAATGCTGGCTCCACCTCCTGTGGTGCGTCTGATGTCCCTGGCCTGTCCTGTGAATAGAGAGGGGAGCTGAGCAAAACAAAGTGCTCCTGAACCAGTTGTATCTGGTTCTCCCCTTGCCCTACAGTTGCAGAACAAAGGAAAATGCTGTATAAAAGAAGGGGCTGTGACCCCATGAAAATGTTCTTGTTTTTGGACTGGAATCTGCCAGGGGTGTGCTGCTGCTGGGGCCCAGGGAAAGGCTTGCCTCCCTGGGCTCTGCCCTACCCCTGGATGCCTGGAGGACTGCTTCTTGGGACCCTTCTTCCTTTGCTGGGGGCTGTTTTGCTCCCTGATGCCTAAAGGACTTTCTCTTGGGACCCAGGACTTTGGTTGCATTCTTTGGTGCCCTGTGTGTACTTCGCTTTTACTGAGATTGGCGGGTGCCCACCCTGTTTATTTTTATCTTTCATTGCGCAGGTGCCCACCCTGCGTCTTCGTTTTTATTTTATAATTAATGCGGGTGCCCACCCCACTTATTGGAGCCCAACGCGGGTGCCCACCCCGCATTTTTCTGTGTTTCGTGGGTGCCCACCCCGCTTATGCCACTTATTTAATTATTTGTATGCGCAGGTGCCCACCCTATGACTTTGCCGTTATGTTTGGTGCGCGGGTGCCCACCCCGCGACTTTGGCCTTGATTGAGGCGGTTGCCCACCCCGCCGAGTATTCTTTGTCAAAAAAGGAACCTCCAGTAGGACTGCGCGCCCACTCTACCAGGGCGACGGTAACCACTACTGCTTTGAGACGCGGAGTTCTGCTGGTTAACATCTGCCAGGCAGCCACGTGGGCATCCCTGCACACATTTATAAAGCATCACTGCCTGGACAGCCAAGTCCAGAGAGATGGCTTTTTCACCTGTTGTGTTCTCCAGGACTTCCTGGTGTGAACTTAGTTTGCAGACCCTCAACTGGCGTTGGCATTGCTGGGGTATCTATTCTAAGGTAAGGAATCTATTACTACAGTCTCTTCCAGATGAACAAGTTACCTTCGTTAACGATGTATCTGTAAGAGACATATGTAGTCATAGATACCTTACCGCCCCACCCATCCTCCCCATTCTGCAAACTGACTTCTAGGGATAGGGATAGGGACTCCCTTACAGGGCCCTAGTTATGTGCACCAGTGGTCAGTGTCTTGCATGGCTCTGCACTTCTGAAGTGGATAGTCATGTCAGAACTGATGTCAGCGCGCAGGGGCGGCGTCTAAGTAGGCACCACGACGTCATCCCGGCAACCCCAATGACGGACGCGTAGTCGACCTACACCACCTACTGACGAGCAGGGGTACTGCTACGAAAAAAATTCTCCAGGTCCAGTCTGACTCCTGGGGGTAATTCTAACGTAAGAAATCTATAACTACATATGTCTTTTACAGATACATCGTTACCGAAGGTAAGTAACTTGTTATTACTACACCTAAAGTCTTCACACTTTCCTTAGTTCCGAACGTTTTTTCATGCACATTTAACGAGGCAAAGCTTTGCAGAAAGTGCACGGGGAAAAATGGCAAATTTGCGAAATAAGCACAACCGGCAGCAAACAATCGAGTCACTCAGAATGAGAGCACATGAAGAAGCCTCACTGACAATGTGTAAGGTACTGCATGGGTCTTAAAATCTCACTAACTGTACCCATGCTTCTCGGATCCTCCTTTGCAGAACAGGTGGGACTGGGTTACAGGGAACAGGAAGGGCGACAAATGTACACAGGAGAAGGTACCATAAACACTGAACTGACACGGCAGGGCAAAGAACTTAGAATAACACAGAGAAGGCTGGCATGGAGCCCTAAAAAAACTGATGATCCAGGGCACGGCCTCCAATAGAAACCGCAAAACATTGGCATTTCAAAACACCAAGAGAGCTGGGGAAGGGCCACAAAGCGCCAAGATAGCCGTGAGCATGAAAAACAAAGAGAGCCACAGGAGTGTGCAAAGAACCAGGAGAGCGGGCACGAAGAAACAGGAGGGCTGGAAGGCTCACAAAGAGCCTAGAGGTAAGGGGTGGGTGGATCTGCCAGCTAAATAACCAGGGTGTCATGACACAGTAAAAGGAAGATCCAATGTACCACCAGTGCCTGGGGGTGGAGCACGTGGAGCACCAAGATGCCCAGCAGGACACAAAGCATACCGGAGGGACATTAAGTGTAAAAAAAAAATGGCGAGGACGGCATATATAGGAGGTTTGCAAAGCAAAACTAGGGCCAACTGGGACACGAGGCACACATAAAGGTTAGGGGGCAAAGCTTGTTGGGGCACAAACCATAGAGAACCAGAGGGACAAAAAACACAAAGAGGGCTTGGAGTTCAGAGACGACAATGGAGGGGATTATAACAACAAAAACAAACCCCAAGAAACAAACCTACAGAGCGCCGAGCCTAGCTCTACCCCACCCCTCCTCCAATGGGCGCTCCCGCAGATTTGTGGAGGCAGCAACGGAGTGAAAGGAGTGCAGAGCAGCCTTTGGGAACTGTTGGCTACATTTGGCCCTGAATTTTCCTGCTCTCCTCTGGAAAGCTCTCTTTGAGGCTGGTGCCTTTGTTGTTTTAAAACAAAAAATAAAACGGAGCAGTTATGCCTCCGATCCTTGAAGGTAAGCGCATGGGATCTCTGAGAGCAAAGGACACCAACACTGATCATAACAAGCCCTCAAAGCAGCCCCGCCTCTACCCTGCCCCTCCTCCAATGAGGGCTGCCTCAAAGCTGACTCAGGACCTGGGGGGGAGGGGGTCAGTGTTCGAGCCTCAGCAGCGGCTCAACATCCTGTGAATCTGGGGAAATCACATAATCGCCACAATGCCCACACTATATAATTACTATATAATTCTACAAATGTACCTAAAAAAACATTGAGATGGGGATATGTAAATTGAAGGTAAATTAAAGAAGCTTTGGTCAATGCAGGAAAATACGCTCCAGCCAATAGCACTGGACGAAAAGTATGTGGCCCGATCAGAGACCAATGAAAAGGCAGGTGAGAGAGGGCTGGGATATAAACCCTTTGCAGGCCATATCTGACAAACAAGCCCAATCCCCAATAAAAGGCAGCCCGAACCAAGCACATATCCTACTAGAAAAATCCCAAATAATGGTGGAGATCGAAAAGTGTAAAAAGCCTAGTAAAAAAAATACAAGCAACTGAGCAGGAGCTACGATGGGGAAGACATCAGTAAAAAAAAAGGCAGCAGTATTACAACTGTGGCATTAAAAGCAGATTGGAGGAAGAATGCTATATTCAAATGTAAGCAGCTAGGGCACTGAATCTAAACCGAGGCAAACAGTAACAGAGGAGGAAACCACTAAAAAATAGTCCCCCAGGGAACAGATAAAGAACCATAGCGGAATGAGACAGCACTAAGTCCCTGCTCTGTGGGAGGAACAGAGGAGCAAAAGGTGGGACAAAGAGGCGGCACTGACCACTAGGAAGCAACGATTTTTAAAGGATACTGACATAGGTAAATGAAAAGCATTGTCAAGATAGGGGCTGGACTAGAAGTATACAGAGAGATTACAGCAGGTCTCAAAGAGACACTGCATGCACTGTCTCGCTCAACCTAAAAAACAACGTGGCAGAGTCACGATAGAAGAGGGCAAGGGTAATGACAGGAAAGGAGGTTTAGTTTTATGACTTGAAGGTCAATTCCCGTTCATACATAAACATTAAAGAGATTTCACATCCTATTTGTGCAGTGTCCTGCTATGTAAGCAAAGGAACAATTTTAATTTTGTCAAGAAATCGGTTTATTTATTATATGCATGTCATGCCCTTCAGCTGTTATCACGACTGGGCATACGCAGTTGAAATGGCTCTACTGGAGAGAACCGTGAACTACCCTTTTGCAAACACTAAGAACAGAACAAGGTGCCTGTACGTTCTCCTGAATAAATACAATTAATAAATATATCTCAGATAGTCCCGGAATTGGGTATGTGCAAGTCAATTGATTTAAGCACACCCACAGACAACACCACTTCCTTCTTAAAATTATATACTTAAAGAAAAGGCAAACAACTTGCAAACACATCAGTATTCGCTAAAGTGTTTCCTCCGATATCTCCTGGAATGTTCTTATTAGGTGCTGCATGGTATAAAACATCACAGTAAGGCAGCGCACAGCCACTTAGCATTCCAAACAGAAACCAGCAGCACCTTCACGGAATCCAATCAAATACTCCCAAACAGGTGGTAGTGGAAATGTTTCTGATTTCAACCATGAAATCGAACAATGCCTGGTTTTAATGGTTTCATCATCTTAAAATGTGTCACTGTAAACTTTGAGAAGCTAAAAAAATATGATTTCATTAGGTTAATGTAAAAATGCTCATGTAAAAAATCTCAAACAGTCAGAACAGTGGGCTTGGGTTTTAGTTTTTTAAAGAGCAACAAACATCAAATACATAAAATACAAGCAGGGTAGATTAATGAAACTGTAGTTGTGAATAAATTATCTCACAGGAGCTGCACTCTCCAACCACCCCCCCCCCCCCTCCAAACCCTCTATCCTATTAAAAAATGTTTTATATAATGCAAAATCAGCTCCACAGCATTGGATCAATTTGCATAAGTACGAGATTACATTACACAAGATCACTTTAATTTATATCATAGGCCACATTGGTAAATAAAGCCCTTCTCCTATCTGAATGTAAATTGGATTTCAGTGCCCTCAACAATAAGCCCATGTAGGTTGCAGGACAAACGGAAGCAGCAAAATAAAAATACAACTTTGTTCTTAGCTGAAACGTAGCAGCCACAAATAATGTTTAAGCAGAACCTTTCATTTAATTTTTCAATTTTAATTTGCAAAACCCTCCTTTTGTGAAAAGCAAGGGCGGGTATAACACATTTTTGGGCAACTTCGGGCAATTAGTTTACCAGATTTAAAAAAATAAGTCAATGAACACCAGATTCTATATAATATTTTCCTTCTATTTTGAAATCCACCAAAACTGCTGGGAAAATGTACACCAAACCAAACAAAAGACAAGCTCCAAAATTCTCATTTCATGGCGAGCTGTGCTGGATGCAATTTTTGCTCTCTTGCTTCCTACAAAATTCCTTGTGGGCTTTAACAATCATACAATTTTGCTCTCCATTTATAACTCTCCCTTTCACCACTCCCATTAACCAATCAGCTTTACTGGAACAAATTTAGGTGGAGAAGCATTGTTTTGGGAAATATGTATATAGTTTTAAGCAATTCAAAAATGTAGCGCTTTAAATACTCTTTTAAAAAAGATAAATAGCATCGAACTTTTACTACATCGTATTACTGCTCCAGCATCTGGGACTGTAAGCACATAGATCATTTTATATTGGGACAACATTTTACCTAAACTTTTAAGGGCAGGGACTATAACTTTTCACATTGTATTTGACTAAGCTATATGGTGTATTTTGACGGGGGGGGAGGGATGGACGTCTACTGATAAATAGCAGAGTACTAGTCTACGGACACCATCATATAAATAAACCGTACACATAAGTCAACTAATAGACAGGTATAGATGCAATTCACCATTTTTCTTAGAGTCACTGTGCTGCCTCGTGTGCCACCGTGCCTCCCTCTTTCACGGCTGTGCCTCCCTCTTCCACCGCTGTGCCTCTCTCTTTCGCCGCTGTGCCTCCCTCTTTCGCCGCTGTGCCTCCCTCTTTTGCCGCTGTGCCTCCCTCTTTTGCTGCTGTGCCTCCCTCTTTTGCCGCAGTGCCTCCCTCTTATGCCGCTGTGCCTCCCTCTTCCACCGATGTGCCTCCCTCTTCCACTGCTGTGCCTTCCTCTTTCGCTGCTGTGCGTCCCTGTTTTGCCGCTGTGCCTCCCTCTTACACCACTGTGCCTCCCTTTTGTACCGCAGTACCATCCTCTTCTGCTGCTGTGCCATCTTCGTCCACTGTGCCATCCTCTGTGCCATCTTCTTCTGCCTCTGTGCCTTCTTCTTCTGCCGCTGTGGCACACTCTTCTGCTGCTGTGCCATCCTCTTCTGCCTCTGTGGTGCCCTCTTCTGCCGCTGTGCCATCCTCTTCTGCCGCTGTGGCACCCTCTTCTGCGTCTGTGCCATCCTCTTCTGCCGCTGTGGCACCCTCTTCTGTGTCTGTGCCATCCTCTTCTGCCGCTGTGGCCACCCTCTTCTGCCGCTGCGCCTCCCTTTTGTACCGCTGTGCCACCTTCTTTTGCTGCTGTGCCATCCTCTTCCACCGCTGTGTCACCCTCTTCTGCTGCTGTGCCTACCCTCTTCTGCCTCCATGCCATCCTCTTCTGCCTCTGTGCCATCCTCTTCTGCTTCCCTTTTTTGCTGCTGTGCCCTTATCTTCTGCTGCTGTGCCACAGTTATCTGCTGCTGTGCCACCTTCTTCTGTCACTGTGCCTCCCTCTTCTGCCACTGTGCCTCTCTCTTCTGCCACTGTGCCTCCCTCTTGCACCGCCATAAAATACAAACCCCACAGCTGTTGGTCCTGTTTAAGGGGAAAAGGAGAAGGAGTACCTGCACTTCTATATTTCTAATTCAAGTACTGAGAACAACAAGAGGTTCCTTCTAAAGAATGAAATTCATTGTATTATTTTATGTCACTACTCCTTTTATGTTTTTTGTTTTTAAGCTGTGTGCGGCATCGCTCTCAGCTGTCTTCAATATGTTTTGCAGCACTACTCTGTGCTGCCTAAACTAAGGGGTTCTGCATATTTCTCCTATTCACACACCAATTAAGTGAGGATCAATGTGCCAGGGTTATAGTAGTGGAGTTGTATCTCTTGTATGTGTGTTTTCATGTGCATGTGTTCTTCATTATTTGTTCTTTTACCTAGGTCATCTTGCGTGATTGTTGAACATGGTTGCTTCTGTTATATGCTGCTTTTGACAAGTTGGTGTTCATTATCCACACAGTTTTCCACACAGTTTCACCCCACACAATTCAACTCCACACACTTCCAATCCACACCACACAATTCAACACCAAACCACATAATTCAACTTAACAACACATTTACATAACACACCACATACATCCAATCCACACTGCAATTTCCACATCATGCCACAAAATTCAACAGCACACCACATAATGAAACTCCACTACATACCGCTTCAGAACACAAAATACTATTCCACATAATTACTCCATAACACACAATCCCAATCCACACAATTCCAGTACACTCAATACCACATAATTACTCTACACGCATACCATGGCACATAATTCCACTACACAAAGCCACTCCACATCACACAATTCCACAACTAACAATTCTAATCCAACCCACATAATTCCACTGCACACCACATACATACACTCCATAACACATAGGTAAAAGACATTGTCATTTACAACATCAATAGCTCTAACTTATTCAAATGGGAGACCTATTGAATTGCCAATGCTTGTTGGATATTAAACTGAACTCTAAATTATGCTGTTTTTTGGCCTGCCCTGACTGCAGTGACCTGTTGATTCATGTAAATAGACAAGGTATTGCATAACATTCTGTTAAGAAACTGTTATTTTTGCCTTCGCCAGCCACCTCCAGTATGGTCTTAGCTATTCAAGGCTGTATTTTTCTGAATTCCCATGATTGACAACTTAATTTCTACCCCAACAGAAATGCTGAATTCCAAAGAGTCCACAAGGAGGGAAATGGCAGTGAGATGCTTAGAGGTGTTTTGTGTGTCTAAAGAGGCCTATTGGAAAAATGTTGTTGAAGCAGGTAATGTTGTGTTTGCAGAATTGTGTCAATTTTAACTTTCTTTAGCTGTTTTAATGTGCTCAAGTACCTGGACAATTCTCTTTGGAGTGGCATTTATACATGCTAAGATTGGTCTTGTAATTGTCATTACAGCATTTACTAAGATATGTTAAGTCAGTGACATCCTAGGTGTAAATAAGTAATCATAAAACCCTTTTTGTGTGTAAAACAACCAGAGCAAGAAAACTATAAAAGAAAAAAATATCCGCTCCTTTGATCTGCTTTATTGAACTTTTTTGGTTGGAATATTAACTTTAGTTACTATCGCATAATTCTGTCAGTAAATTACATTACACTATATTAAAGTGTATGGCATTAGCCTCCATCAAGGCACTGTTGGACAGTGTAGGTGTGGGCCCCTAAAAGTTAGCACAGTGACATATTATTTACGGCAGTAGTGGCTGGCACGGATCGGGGGTGGCAGTGTGGGGAGGGGGGTAAGGTGCACCGTGATTTGGCTCTCAGCCAGGGACTGAGGGCCTGGGCATGTTCTCCATACAGGCTGTAATGCAGCCTGCATGGAGAACATGCGAAATGTGCATGACTGTTTGGTCGGCCAAACAGTCATGTGCACTTAGGTGGGTGCTACCACTCCTCCCCTGCCCCACCCAGCCCATCATGCAAAGCTGCTGCAGCAGGGCAAAATAAAATGATAAAAACATTATGTTATTATTATTTTATTTTTCCTTTCTTTCACTGCTTCAAAGCAGCAGGGCGACGCTCCTCCGCCTTAGCGAAGAAGCCGCCATTGTGATGGGCATTTCCACAGATAAAACCCCTTGCATAAGGAAGGTGACCCTTGTCCACAATATGTAGCATGCTTCATCATCACATCCATCCTCTTTCACAGTGCAGACAACATGCAACCTGCTTTACAAGGGTGGTGGGGCAGGGATAACCTTGCAGGCGGGGTAAGCATAGGTTTAAGCATAGGTTATGTACTGAAATACTTTTCCTACTATGCATGTGTGATGTACAATTCAGCACACATGAAAACTTTGAAAAATTTGAAAAAATACAAACAATTCTCCAAGTTAATTCCAGGCTCAAAGAGGCCTTTTTTTGGTGCAAAACCCTGCCTACAAATGTTAGTATATAGAACTTTGTGTCAAAAGCCATGGGTGGTTGAATGGAAATGTTTTTAAAAAGAGCAAGATCTTGTTTAGCAATCTGAGCTGGTACAACAGGCAGGGGATGAGACTGTAATCTGATGCTCGAAGTAGAGCTGGTCATTCATTTTAAAGCCCAGATTATTTAAGTACTGTTCTGGCAGAGGGAAAGCTTGCAACTCATTGGGACAGGTGGCATTGGGCCAAAGTAACTCCTGACCTCCTAACAGTATTATCTCAGACTTAATAGCTTTGAGTTTTTAGAGAAATTGTGATACTGATGCCCTCCATGTATTTACTTTCATTATTAGCAATGTCAATACCGCAACACCAATTGAGTTTTTTTGGCTTGCATAAATAATTCAAAATGAGAAGACTGAATTACCTCAAGCTAAGATCTCCATGTGGCTGTAACAAATACTAAGTGAAAGGTAGTGTGTTTGAGGGACATCACCGTGCATGGTATGCATCTTGCTGTTGAAAAGAAGAACCAAGACAACTTGTGAAATAAACTAATCACTCCAATACTGTCTTCTAATGCAAATTTCCTAGAATGTGAACAGAAGTCTTTCATGGTCAATGGTTTTTACTCTGCTGACAAAGCCAGTAAGACCAGGGCTCTCAATTCACCTTCCTCTGCTACAAGTGCTCCAATCCATTTCTGAGTCAGTCGCCCCCAATGGAGGCGAAATCAGATGGGTGATCTTGTAACACACTATTGACCTATAAGTATGTTATTAATTGGCAGCTCATGTGTGACTTATTGATTGACTGATTGACTTATCGATTATGGCAATTGTAGAAAGCAATGAGATAGACCTTAAATTGACACTTTCAGACTAGCCCTGGGTTTTTCCAGAGAGATTTATTACCTACTGGCAGTCGCCAGTAGGTAGTTATAGTTATAGTTAGGACCTAGTTACCATAGGAAAAATGTTTTTTCTTTTGCCAATATCTTTTCTAAACTAATGGGGTAGTCAGGTCAGCTGCTGTGTTGAAGGTTTTGGGGTGATTCGTCAAGCGGGGGCCGAGAAAAAGGGGTGGGTCCCAAAACACGTTTCTCCATGTTAATAGAAAATAGGAAATAGGAAATTGAAAGATTTCTCAGATATACAACTGGGGATGCGAAGGATCTGCAAACCCTCCCGATCTCGTGCCTGCAATCTGATTGGTGCCAATACTTGAAACAAGGAAGTGCTGGCAGCCATCTTGTGACTAGGTTGAACAGAGTCAAAAGAAAAAAGATCCCCTAGGCCTGCTCAGGGAATCCCTCAGAGACCCCCAGGACCAAAAAAAGCATTTTTTTAAAAACAATTCAGCAGGATTTGCGGTGGATCTGTGAAGTTGACCAAATTGTTTTTTAAAAAACGAAGCACAGGCTCCTGCGCTTAGTTTCCTTTCAGCCCCCGGGTGGGCCAAGTCCTGGGGGCAATGAAAAAATGAGATGTGGGGACCCGCATGCTCTGGGTATCGCCACCTCCCCAGGGCTTAATTGATAAAAAGAATGTGTGGGGGGGCTCCTGCCCCCATGCAACTCCAGGGACCACCACATCCACGTGGCTAATTATCTTAAATGCAGGGGGGCACGCACCCCCCCCGCAGCCTAGGGACCACCACCTCCCCTGGGCAAAATTTAGAAAGGTGCGTAGCCTTCCACACAGGCCCGGGACCACCTCCTCTCCGGGGCTTCAATACTGTTGGGGGGCCATGCGACCCACCCCCCTGTGGAGCTGTAAATGGCCCTGGGGACTGCCCACCCGGGAGCCAGCTGGGACCGCATGGGCTTCAGACTCCCCCCGGTCCCAAAGGAGTTGAACCTGCCATAGGGGATGGGGTCCATGGGGCTGAAAATTACCCGGGAAGGGGCCACGTTTCCCATTCCTTGAAACAATTAAAAAAAATACAAGTAATGGCCTGGCCCTGGAGGATGGGGTCCCCGAGGCCAAAAATGGACAGGGAGGGGGGCTGCTTGCCTCCTCCCTTGAAAAGCAAAAATAAAAAGGTAAAAAACCAAGAGCGCGCCAGAAGGCGCATTTGTTGAGTGGTGGGAAAAGGGGGCATAGCCTGTGGCCACCTCTCAGCAGTCCCACTGTGTGGGGCTTACTGGAGGTAACAGGTAGGCTAGTTGGTCCCTAAGGACCCACAGCAGTGACGGGTACCTCATCCCCCAACCAAGAGCACGCCAGGAGGTGTTTTGCAGACTGGCGGGGAAAGGGTGCATGGCCTGCTATTAGAACTCAGCAATCCTGTTGTGTGGCACTTACTGGAGATAACAGGAGGAGTAGTTTGCCCACAAGGACGTTCTTGGGGCCAAGTACCCCTCTTGTTACCTACAGTTAGTCCCACACAGTGGGATTGCTAAGAGGGCTTTGGAGGGCATGACCCCACCTTCACCACCACTCTGCAAACACACCTCAGGGTACACTACTGGTTGGGGGATGAAGTCCACTTTACCTCTGAGGGACCCTGGGGGCCAAGAAGCCCTTCTGGCACCTCCTGAAAGTCCTACACAATGGAATGCCTGAGAGCTGGTCGGAGGCCCAACCCCCTTTCTCCACAACTCTGCAAATGCGACTACTACTTAAAAAAACTAAGAAATTCACAGGGAAAAAAACAAAGGTTACGGGGACGTTATAGTTAGGAATTAGCATTTAAAAAACCTTACAAATTTACTAAAAAAAAACACAGGTTTCAGGGACTTTCTAGTTAGGAATTAGCATTTACAAAACCCTATAAATTCACAGAAAAAACACAGGTCACAGGAACATTATAGTTAGGCTGACATTTCACTCAGAGAAATTCAGCCGTTAAAGTTAGCTGAGCTACCTACAACTTGCGCCCCCGCAATGCAATGCTGATGACGTCACATATTACGTCACTCATGAAATGGTCAGTCACATCACTGATGACATCTCAAATGACATCACTGACATCACTGATGACATCATCCACATAATCTCTGATGTACCTACTCATACCCCAATATAATCTTTCATACTCCCACTCCAAATTTCAGACTATCATTCTCAAAACCATAGACACACCAGTACCAGTACGTACAAACCCACTCACTGATTCATAGGTCTACACACACATCCACTCACTCACCCATATAGCCACTCATGCACCCAGTCACTCAACAATACAGCCACTGATATACACAATGGAAAGGTCCATTTTTACCCCTAAAGCTATTCATTTTAAATAAGCTGTACCTTTTTAATAAGAAGATTTTATTCTTTCTTTGAGGGTTTAAGATTGGGAATGCTGTGGGGGGCTTGTTAATAATATTGTATGCTCACAGTGCCTTCATAAAAAACATGTTTGTGAATTTACTAAGGGGCGTGGACAAATTGTTTAGGAAGGTGTTTTTAGCTCTTTGGAGCTCGGAGTGTGTTAAACTCCGTTCTTCCTATCTTTTTTTCTTCTTTTTGAGGCCACCTCGCGTATCAGCGGCCATTTTGTGGTGCCGTTTGACTTCGGCGGTTAGCGCTCTGGCCTCTACTCGGACGCACAGCGGATGCGTGCAGTGGCAAGCCCGTCTGCGCCCGTCCGTGCCGATTCAGCGGCCAGGGCCAGGTATGCTAGCCGATTTGGGCCCTCAGTAGGCAATCGCCTGCAATTTCAAGGGGACTTTTTGAAGTCTCTTCGACCTCCCTCGTGTCGGTCACTGAGAGGCCTACCCTTGATCTCTCAGTCAGACGCGGTGTGTCCGGAGTGTGGGTTCTCAGTGTCGCAGACCTGCTTGACTAATCAGCAGTACAAGGGAGCTGCAAGGACCTTACATATTAGTGCTGCCCTTATTAACGCTAGATCCTTAAGGAAGCACTATATGGATGTGTTTGATCTGGTCATTGACACTAACTTGGATCTGCTGTTTGTGACTGAGACCTGGTTGGACTCTGCTTCTAATCCTATTGTGGCGCTGGCTACTCCAGTAGGCTATAAACTTTTTCGCGTGGACCGCCCAGCTGGAAGAGGGGGCGGTCTGGCTATTTTATATAGGGACTGCTGGGTGCTACACGGGGAGGCCTCAGTTGTTTGGGGTGAGTGTGAGGCATTAGACTGTAGTATACAGTTTTCACCTCACTTCACTCTAGGGGGCTCCCTTATATACCGTCCACCTGGGCCCGCTGAGGCATTTCTTAAATTTTGTGGGGATGTGCTAGCATAGCGAGTACTTTGCTTCTCTCGCTACTTGGTTCTGGGTGATGTTAATCTCCATCTTGACCAATTTGACTTAGGCGACTCAGCTGATTTCCTTAGTTCGCTTCAGTTGGCTCATCTCTCTCAATGGGTCTCCCACCCTACTCATCTGGGGGGCCATATTCAAGACCCTGTTTGTTCTACTTTCCCTATTTTGGTGACTAAGCCTTTACCTGTTTCCTGGTCTGACCATTTTCTTGTTAGTTTTTCTTGGGATATTACCCAGCAGACTAGACAAGCAGTGCGCCATTATCCTCCAACTTTTAGAAAAATTGACCCAATTCAGCTTTCTATGGTTCTGGCTGCGTCTCGGCCTACTCTCCAGGAAGATCTTGTGGGTAATCTGTCCAATTTCACGGATTGGATAGCTGCCTCTGTGGCTGCTCTTTCTGTATCAAGCAGGCCTAAGTTGGCCAGAGACTCTCCTTCTAAACCATGGTTTACCCCCGAATTGAAAACTCTGAAACATGAGTGTAAAGTACTGGAATGGGCATGGCGCGCTAGCAACTATGGCCTCTCGGAAAAAAGATCTCTAAGAGCCAAACAAAAAAGCTATTACATCGCTATAGCAGCTGCTAAAAGTTGCTATTTTTCTCTACGGATTGTTCAAGCCAATAACAACTCGGAAGAAATGTTTTCTATCGTACAAAGCTTTATGTCTCCGAGTGCCCAAGTTCGAGCTGCACCAATTTCAGAAACTTGGTGCAACACTCTTGCTAAGTTTTTTTCAGATAAGATAAGCTAGTTTTCGGTCTGGCACTCCGGCCCTCTCGGGCTGTCTGTTGGGTGGGCTGGCCGCCACTCCAACTAACACTGTTTCCCTTTTTGAGCCTATTGAGCCAGCTTGCTCACTCAAAATTCTTAAAGCCTTGAAGTCGGGTTCTCCGACCGACCCTTGTGCTGCTAGACTTTTCGCTGCGGTGGCGGACATAAATAATCCCGAAGTTAACAAAATTGTCAATCTGTCATTGTTGGAAGGTCGGGTTCTGTCATCTTGGAAGCAGGCTCCAATCCTTCCCCTTCTCAAGAAGCCGTCCGCTGACCCAATGACACCGGGTAATTATCGTCCCATATCACTGCTTCCAAGCTTGGCCAAGGTGTGTGAGAAGGTTGTCTCCAAGCAACTGACTAACTTTGTTGAGGAGTCAGGCCTGCTGCATTCGGCTCAATCAGGATTCCGTGCGCTGTTTAGCACGGAGTCTGCGTTGTTGGAGGTGACAGAGACAATCCGCGGGTGTCTGGACGCAGGCGGGAGAGCGGTTTTGGTTATGCTCGATCTGTCGGCGGCCTTTGACACTGTGCCGCATTCCCTGCTTCTGGCCCGCCTTTCAGAGATTGGGATTTCGGGTTCGGCTTGGCATTGGGTTAAATCCTTTTTGGAGGACCGCTCACAGCAACTTTGGCTTCCACCCTGTGCTTCTGAGGCTCAGCAGGTAGCTACAGGTGTCCCCCAGGGGTCATCCCTTAGCCCCCTTTTATTTAACATCTATGTGACTCCGTTGATTTATTTGGCGGAGTCCCTAGGGGCTAAGGTGATGGCCTATGCGGATGATACCCAGCTCCTGTTTTCTTGGGATAAGGCGGAAGACTCAGTTCTTGAAGCACAACACTGTCTTCTCGCAGTCTTTGGCTGGCTTGCTCAGGCACAGCTAAAATGTAATGAGGAGAAATCAGAGGCTTCCGGGAGAGTCTTTGGCCCCCTGGCTTACCCATGCCTAAGGCTATGGGTACAGCTGCAAAAAATCTGGGGGTCTGGTTCAATGAGAATCTGTCTTTCTCCACTCAGGTTAAAAAGCTGGCAGGGTCTTGTTTTGGCACATTAAAAGCCTTGAAGAAGTTTTTGCCTTTTCTACCCAGACATGCCAAAGAAACGGTGGTCCGCGCTCTGATTTTGTCTCGCTTGGATTATGCCAAAGCACTTTATGTCGGCATCCCTGGTTTCCTTCTAAACAAATTACAGATTGTTCAGAATGCAGCTGCCAGACTTCTGCTGGGTCTATCTCGCAGGTGTAGTATACGCGCTTATTTGCGCTCTTTGCATTGGCTTCCAGTGGAGGCACGAATTAAATACAAATTCGTGGTGATTGCCCACAGGGCCTTATACGGGCTGGGTCCTGTTTACCTCCAGAAGAGGTTTGTTTTTTATAAACCAGGGAGAGAGTTGCAAGTTACAGCTTCCAAGAAAAATCATTGGAACGTTCCGCAAAATTATCTGCCATCCAGTTCAGGACGGGGAAGGAACATACATGCTCCTCTACCACCGGAGCCTCCAGCAACAGACGAGGACAACTGGCGTGTTCTTCAAGATAACTTCTCGCTAAGAAGTCAATCGCAGCCGTTCCGATGTCCCAATTCCCAAGGACTCCATGTGCCGCTCCACAGGCCATAATCCCGACACCAGAACAGTCCAACTCATGAGCCACTAAGGGGCTCATCAGCCGATCATAATCCGGGGCAGGAGACACCGAGTTCGACAGACACAAATCCAGAGCCCATTGGAACGGACAATCTAGGCAATGAAAGACGTGCTGCACACAAGTAAAGTAGGGAAACCGGAAGGACAATCCATAGGCAATGCTTAGAGTTGCCAGTGGTAAAGTGCCATAGTATTCAAGCATCCGGTTACGAAGATGGGAGCATCCGGGACATGTTGTCGTGTGACGCAAGTTGTGCATCCATAGCGCAGGGCGCAGAACAACAAAAGTATTCCAGCTATGAGGGCGAGAAGTAAAGGAAAAAGACGCTGGAAAAAATAGAATGAAAAAAGGCCGGGATCACACCAAAAATAGTTTGAAAAGATGTCACGAGGCCGGAGCCCCAAATTTTGAAAAAAATGAGCCAGGCCACTTGTTGACGAGGCATTAAAGATAGTCTGAATCAGGGTCCCAAAATGAAGTGGGAGATCAGTATTCAAAAGCGCTTGCACCTCAGTGCGGGTGTTTGCTATGTGAAGGACAAATGTTTCCCGGGATGAAGTCAACGCGACTTCTTTTTGAGACAATAGAGCCCTTATTCTGCTCATCTTGTTGAACTCTGCTTTCAAGGTTGGAATGGAAGGCCAGACGTGAACATCGAGCCAGCCATGCGGGGGTGGGAAAAGGACGTTATTACAGCAGACTACTCTCTGTGAAACAGTCACTATATAGGGAATCCCCACTAACATCCCACAGCAAGCTTCATTATTTAATAGCAAATAACTACCGTTAGCAAGCAGCGTAAAAGACGGCGTTATAACTGGCACAGGAATCCCTTTCAGGACGCAAGCTAAATTAGGGGCGTGCACATTACATGCACCATGCAATTGAATGTGCCTACACACAACAGAGTGATCCGGAGTGGAAGTGCACTCTTCACCTTTCAAGTAAACCTCCTTGCCATCTCTCACACATCTATATGTGAATGGGAGTGACCAAACTTCGTGCAGGAAGGCAGTACCGAGTTGTTCATATCTGCCTAGAGCATAATGTTTCATGCACGAACTAAACTTAAACAGGGGGAACGGTAACGTGATCAACCCATGTACAAGCCACACAGCAGAATTCAATTCAGCAACAGAGAAAGGCAAAGGTTCTAACTTTTCAATGTGTAGTAATGAATATGTAGCATCTTTCATGGACATGAACTGTTGTTTCGCAGTTAAATTGAAAGGAAGGAACAAGATGAAGTGTTCATGTAATCCCAAGGGACTTTCCCTGCCTTTAACTTTTGCAACGTCCATGCAAACTGCATAATAGAACGCAATTGATTTTGACCATGATACAATACAGACAAATCATCCTGCACAATATCTACCACAGATGATACAATATTATCTAAGGTATAAATTCTGGAAGAGAGTGTATTAATACTATTATCTATTACAGCCAACACCTTTTCCATATTGGCCTGATCAATAGCACGTAATCTGGATGCAGCCTCGATTTGTGATAACTTCCAAACTTCGTTGTAAATAGCATACACCCATCGTTTGGGCCTGCCAACAGCAGGACCCTTAACAAAATCATTCAAATCTATTTTGTCATTTAATCGTGCTAAATGAAGTTTAACAGACGCTAAAGTGGAATGTTGCAGCCAAGACTGGCATAACTTCCCTACTGAGTAGGTAGTTACAGTGTGAGAATATTCAAAACGAGGATCCTCACGAACCTGTGTATACCCCTGCTTTAAATCCAGAAACCGATGTTGACAGGAGTCCGAACTTGTTTGCCACACCAACCACCCTCCCGGATTCAATTCAGAAATATTGAAGGACGTGTTGGAAACCTGTGTCTGCAACATTGCAAGGGATAGATCCGTATGATTACCCCAATTCGGATAAGCACCCAGACCCGGAACGGAGGGAGAATTTAATCTTTTAGAAGTAGCCAATCCAAAACAGGTTGTCTGAAAAATGGACGAATTTAAAAATAACATGTGATTCGGGATGAGACAGGCACGATGCAAAGCTTCTGTTCCCTGCACTTGCCATCGTTTGGAGCCCCAAACCAATTTAAGATCGACAGTAGCTTTCCACAGATCATACCCGCCAATTGCCAACTCGTCCATAAAGGACTTCGAATACAACAATTTGGTGTGTGTCATTCTAACTTTAGAAGCAGACTCAGGGGCAACCTTAAAATAAAAGGAGACCGGATTTGACACACTAAAATCAGAAAAATAGGTGAATTTTTCCACTAACGTGGCAGAGCTGCCCATCCTAGGGGAGGGGCAATGTTCCCATTGTGTATAATTTACAAAATTTCTAAACGTATTTGCTTTGTGTAGGAAATGCGTGCCATAATGTTGATAACAAAATTGTTCATCATAATTATCAGGATCTAAATACAAATCCTCAGCATCAAACGCAGCATAATATTTCAAATCAGAAAACAGTGCTTCTATGGCCTGAACATCCCAGTCATCTGAGTGGATGTTCTGCTAAACGACATCACCCATAGAAACACGAAATACATTTGGCACATTAATTACTTCAGTGGGGCCATGAATTTGAAATTTTACGGCATCCCAAGCGATCCCATCACGTACAGGCCAGGCAGTAATGTTCACAAAAGTCTGGTCCCTTTTCATAATGTGTGATGAGGAGTGGGGGGCCAAAGTTCCATTAATTAGTCGAATCGTTCATCTTTCATTCAGGTAGTGTCCATTGATAAGTCTAAAAAACACTACCACAAAGCCAATGGACATAAACAAAAAAACACATATGAGAACCAGCCAAATGTAAGTCCAAGGGGGAATTAAAAAATGTCTTTTGAACCAGGCCACAAAAATCGAAACTTTGGACGGGGCAATGGAAGTCATTGAATGAGAATCAAAAGAGTCTTGTGAGTGGGCAACTGTGGTGGATTGTAAAACAGGCAAGGTAACATCCGCAGGATAAGCATACTCAACCTCTTCAAGCATACCACTAGATGTTAGTGGCAACAAGGGACCAGTAACGGTATGCATCTCGACGGCAACATCAGGCACTACGTTAGAAGCTCGGGCCACAACTGAATTTCTCAGCATCGAAGGACAAGAAACTGCTGGAGTCATACTAAGAAGAATCGGCCACTCGCTGTAGTTTGACATTGTCAATCGAGATGTACCTGTTATCCTTTCGACCAGGAAGTGGAGGTAAAATGACTGTTCTAGTAACCTGTACTCCAAGCACTGGAACCGGTGCATGATAAGAGGGGCCGAAATCCTTCTTGTTCTCCACCTTCTCACGGACCAGATCACCAACTCGAGGTAGCCAGCTGACTACCGGAATCTGAAGTTCAGCATCAGATGAGGAGGGTACGTGTTCCTTCGATAGACTGTCTCTGGCTTCTTGAAAATTCTGCAACACAGCACAGTGTTCATCTACGTCAAAGGGTGCGGCTGACGCCGCCATGTCTAGACCATCAAGGTCTGGGACAAACATTCGTACACCAAAGAGCATCATGTATGGGGTCCGTCCACTCAGAGACTTCTAGGGAGATTATTAAGTGCACGTTGCACGTCATACAAGTGGGCTAGCCAGTTCCGGCAAGTACCCAAAACTCCGGCTGTCAAAGATTGCTTTAAGTCACGGTTCATCCGCTCCACTACACTATTACCCTCAGGCCAGTATAGAGACGAAAATTTGACTTGGACCCCCAAATTTCTCATGGCCTCTTTGTACCCCTTAGAGGCGAACGCCGGGCCCTGATCAGAATGAAAGGTACCACATGCAAAACTCCCAACAAAGACACGCAAATCTTTTATGACAGTGCAAGAATCAGCACTCCTTTGTGGCCACACCCACAGAAAACGTGTGCACGAATCAACTGCAACCAAGATGTATTTGTACGCAGTATCAGAGGTAAAAGGACCGCAATGATCTAAATAAACACAACCCTTTGGTTTATTAGATATATACAACTGAGTTTGTGGTGGGCGCGCCGCAGTTGAAGGTTTAATCTGCTGGCAAATGTCACAATTAAGAACATAAGCTCTGGCTTGTTTATACAAACCGCACCACCAGTAACGTTGTTGTAGCAGAGATACAGTAGCTGCAACACCGGCATGCGTGGACGCCATGCCCTCGTGAGCCGCTAATATCAAAGAAGGTCTGCAGTCCACGTTGGGAATCAATCTGTCACCAACGTCATTAATCCTCACTAATGGGACTTTATCAGGACTTAAGTGATAATGGTAACGAGCAGGGAAACCTCTCGGTGGCTTCGTTCCCTGCTCTGTAGCAGCAATAGCTGCCAAGATGTCATCATCGATCTTACTTTTGGATCTTGTAACTGCTGCTACTAAGTATGTCGCCACTGCTGTTTTTGCTGCCTCGTCAGCTAGGCTGTTGCCGACAGCATGGATACCAACTCGTTGGTGACCAAGAGTGTGAATTACATTCACGAGAGGCAGACGTTCTTTAAGATCTGCCACTCGAACCCAAAGCAATTTATGCTTAATCGTGCTACCTTTGGAATCATGAAAGTCATTCTGAGACCAAAAATGTGGATTGTCGTTGTAAGACTGAACACAATAAAAGGAGTCACTCACTATAAGGGTAGTGACTCGGGGATCAGCAAACTCTAGCGCTAGCACCAGAGCACGAAGCTCCACCAACTGCGCGGTACAATCACCCAATGACTGCGTATGCACGACATCGGACTGGAATTCTCCATTTACGAAAGTACCGACTACAATTGTGCAAGCCGCTGAATAGGCGTGCTTTGATCCAGTTGCCGGTTGCGCAGCACCGTCAGTGTATATGACACAATGGTAATCCTCGAGTGGGCGCAAGGACAGAGGAGCTGGATGAACGAATTCATACTGCAAAAACTCCTGAGTCTGAAGTGCTGCGTCAAAGATATATGTGACGTCCGGCGATGTCAAGGAGGTGGCCCATTGTATCCACCTCGGATGCAAAGCTTTAGAATTCGGTACGCTTGCTTTTGTCACCGCCTCAAGGGCAGGATAGGGTGTTACCACCAACATGCGTTTAACTTGGGACAGCGCTCGTTCTTTCAGAATCGCCATCTGCACTGCCGTCAGAACTTTCTCGACAGTGGAAAACTGCAGTTCAGCCAGTGAGATTTGTAAGCAATGGGGACGGTGTCGCGCTGAACGTTAAGTACGTGAAACCCACTGCGCCAGGCACAATTCTTATGACCAGGTTAGTGTGGTTATCATGCGTCAGTAAGTATTTAGAAGCAAGAATATCAGCTTGCAATGACTGCAATATAGCTGAATGCTCTGGCAGCCAGCAAGATTTGGAAAAAGTAGGTTGTACCAAGGCATAAAGCGGCTTGATACGCTGGGCATAATCCGGGATGTAAGTTCGACCGAAATTCAGAAAACCCAGCAGAGATTGTAACTTCTTCAGTGATGTAGGAGCACGGAGGCATGCGCACTTCTCTAGAAAGTGCGGAGCCAATCCTCGATCTTCATTGTTGAGTTCGTACCCCAAGAACAACACTGTATATTCCGCAATGTGTGACTTCGCAAAGTTGAATTTGTAACCCAAGTCTGCAAACAAAACAATACTTTGATCAACGTGACGGAGATGCGGGTCCAACTCGTCATCTGTGAGATAAATGTCATCCACATACGAGTACGCATCAGGGTCTACACCCTCCAAGAGGGAGACCACGCCAGCAGCAAAGACTCCTGGGCTGTTCTTATAGCCCATTGGTAATCTTTTGAATTGTTTTTGTTTGCCACCCGAGGTGAACGCCGTCCACTCACTACTAAGAGAGGACAGGTTATGGCTGTAAAAGCCATTGGAAATGTCAAGTGTGGTTTTAAACCTTTTTCTCACAAGACTATCGACGAGAGCCGAACTGTGGGTGTTCTGTATTGCACAGGTCCGGCAATGAGAATTTAGGTGCCGGTAATCCAAAACTAGGCGGTACGACCCGTCAGGCTTCGTCACAGTGAACAAAGGATTATTCATAGGTGACACACATGTTTCGATTACTCCTTGATATTCCAATTGTTCAAGGATCGACGCGACGTGAGGTCTAGCTTCGTGACGCATGGGGTATTGGGGTTGTGGTTGGGGCATCGTCCGCAACGGAATCTCATGGCCGGGAGACAATTTATCCCAGCCAAACTGATTTCGATATAACGCAGGTGCTAGCACCTGAGCCCATTCCGAGGCGTACTTTTTAGCTTGGACCTTCGGCACTGTGTGCGCAAAGGACGATAGGATTACCTCCTCCCCTCTAGGAGCATCTAAATCGAAAGCCGGGGGCCAATCTGCCTCCGCCAATAGAATATCATAGGAAGTGGTCAGATTATCCCAAGAAACCCCTTGAGTTGTACGTTGTATGTCACCTTCAATTTGAATGACTATATTATACAGTCTATCAGGGGGAGACACCCGAGTGTCAGCAGTTTCAATATTCACGAATATATCAGTTGCTGTCGCCACCAGATATTGACGCAGTGCTTGTCGCACTACTGTAACTTCCACCGCGCTGTCTAGCGGCGTTAGCGCCCATGTCAGGTTCTGAAGCTGCGTCCGTACCATCTGAGGCATACCTCGCTGTCAGTGCAGCAACTTTCTTCTTCTGAAACGGGGGTCTTTGACGTGCAGATTCGTCCTGCTTGCCTTTGCAAGCTGTCGACAAGCCTCATTCCCAATTCAATAGCAGCCTCCGCACCATGATTCTCCTGAACCTTTTTGATGACAGATGGTAGCACAGACATAGACGGAGTGCCATAGCACTTCGAATAGGTCGCGGCAAAGACCTTACCCCAGTTGTCACAATCGGCCATATCCGGGACTAGGTCTTTAGGCAAAGTAATGGTGAGGATCCTGTGTTTCTCCACAGGAGATGTATTTGGAAAAATCGCTTCCAACTGGTCAAATTTTTCAGCAAGCCAATAAGAAAATTCATCCTTACTTTGGGGGCGCTTGCCGACCAACCAATTGACCATAACAGGACTAATGACCACTGTGTGGTGGTCCGTAGGTTGTCCCGCAACAGCAGGTGCCCCCTCCTCCTCCCTGTTCCTGATGTTGACCCCGAGATTCAAACGCCAGAGGCTGGGTGGGTGCTCCTTCGTGCGTAAAGCTGCTCTGGCATGGAATGCCTTACCCCTGACCCTACGCAGTATTCCTGATCCTCTGATCTTTAGAAAGAGGCTTAAAACCTTCTTGTTTTGAAAAGTTCTTTACCTAATGGTCCCTCTCCCTGAGGTTTGCGCCGGGACACTCTGCTGAGTATCTGTGCCTGGTACAAATGGATTTAACATAACATAACATAACACTCATATACCCATACAGACACTCACACACCACCACTCATCCATAGAGTTACTCACACACCATAGGCAGTCACCCAAAGTGTTAATCACACTGCCATTTACTCACTTATCACCACTCTTATTCATACATATACTAACGCATACTTACTCTCAAACAATCACTGACACAAGCACACACTTATCCATACAGCCACTCTCACAATCACTCACTCTCACATACAGTAACCTATATACTCCAACACTCATATACTGCCATTCCCATATGCAGTTACTCACCCATACACCACTGAGACATCTATTCACTCACTGACACAGCCATACGCACACTCAATCACCCATACAACACCTCACAGACTCACTCACACATCCATGCAGGGAGTCACACAACACAGACAATCAGGCACCCATACAGGTACTCAGACATCCAATCAATAACCCATATAGACACTCATGTAGCTACTCATCAACCCATGCAACAAATTACACACTGACACAGACATTCACACAGATTAGTCACTCACACATAATCACTCACTTATACAGTCAGTCACACACCCACTGAATCATCCATACAGACACTCATACACCCATTCGTTCTTGAATACACCTTGGCGTGTATATATATAAACTTTTTAGAAACACTCAAGTCAATAAATGATGTCATCAGTGATGTCATTTGAGATGTCATCAGCGATGTCATCAGTGATGTCACTGACCATGTCATGAGTGGTGTAATATGTGACATCATCAGCAGTGCATTGCAGGGGCGCAAGTTATAGTTAGCTCAGCTTATTACAATGGCTGAATTTCTCAGGTTTTGTAAGAGTAAAATGTCAGCCTAACAAACTATAACATTCCTATAACCTGAGGTTATTTCCCCTAAATCATATATATAGTTGAAGGTGCCTGGCACTTGCAGCAACTAAAAGAAATGGTGAAAATGTAATTTAGCTCTCATTGCAGAGACCTTAGGGCCTGATTTATGTGTTGGTGTTAAGGATACTATGTCGCAATGGCAACAAAATGTCATTGCCACCAATATATTGGTCCACCCACCAAATTTTAAAGCCGGTGGAGCATAGTTTAGCACCAGCAGAGACTACTCCATCTCCACAGTGGCCACATTTTTCTGACAGCCCGATGGAGTAAGGGCCATTGGAGAATTGACTGTGTGTCTGCCTGCCCAATTTAGATGGAGGGGTATATAGCTGTTTTTACTTTCTTTCACCGCCATGAAAACCCTGGCGGTTAGGGGGCAGTAAAGGCATAAAAATGCTTCCATCATCATGGGAGATGTCTCCCATTGTGAGGGGGGCAGTGTATCATATATTGTTAAAAATAAAATCTGGTTTGGTGGACATTTCTCAAATTGGAGAGTAAGGACTCTGCTAAGGCAACGGGCTAATTTACTACATTGCCCTGACGGAGTTACCTCTGTCTACCAAGATATAAATTAGGCCCTTCCTAATCCACAGCTGTCTGGTTATGCTAGAAAACTGCGATGGAGTGTGTGTCTGATACAGGGACAAGGTTTGTTTTTGTGTAAAATTTACCTTCAGATTTAAAACGTTTTGTGGAGAAAAAGTAGTTGTCGAGTCATCGACAGGGCAAGCTGCTAGCGGCATCTGAAGCGGGGATCAACGGCAATGGGTTGCTGAAACGTGTGACTCCCACGGTCGTTGCCGGAGGTGGGAAAGCTCTGAGCAGGCGAAGTCATGACTTTGTGCCAGGGAAGTCATGAACATCGGTCGAATTCTGTTTGGCGTCGGTCCTGATTAAGCCTTCTACATTTGGACTTTGAACCTTTTCTTGAAGTCAGATCTCCTTCACTTAGGTAAACCACCAAGCTAAGGCCAACTGGCAACTCAACAGCTTCGGCTTTGATAATGATTCCGGTCTCTGTCCAGGCAGAAAGTTGGCAAAAAGTTTCTAAGTCGGGGTGTGACTTCGCCACAGACGTATCCAGTTGAGCTTCTCCACATACCCTGCTGTTATGCAAAATCATCCATGGACGGATGCACCACAGACACTCCCAGGGATACTTGCAGTGTTGGGCATCAGGTTGGAGGTCTTGCCAAAGTATTTGATGCCCTGAAGTGCTCTTCATGACACCGGCACAGCTGGGCCTGGTTTACGACCTTCCCGCTTAAGGGAAGGAGTGGACCGAGGTACGCCTATCACCCCGAGAATCGCTACTGGGCTGGTTGGAAAGACGATTGCCAGAGGCCTTCTCTAACGGACCTTCACTACTTTTGTCGTCTTGGAACGGAACATCCCTCCCTGCTCCCCCCCACCCCAGCAGGGAACCCAGGAGCCAATGTGAGGGGACTTCACAAAGGTGGACTGTTCAGAAACCTTGCAGCAGGACGGGTGGAGACGGAGTGATGCAGTTGGGCCGGGTGGCAGCATTCTCTCAGCGGTCCACCCAGGGCGGTGGACCGTCCTGCACCAGAGTACTCGGCGGCTAGATGGAGCCATGGTGGTGAATAGAGTGACATGTGGCCTAACTTATACCTCAATGCTGGCATCTGGTTGGGGAGGACAGTCTGTAAGAAGTCCGAGTAGTAGTTAAAGTGGGTGAGAACCCACCTCAAATATTAATCACAAGCCTTAGCAGGATGAACCACTAAAGTCTCAAAATAAACCTGTGCTTAATCCTCTGGTAGCATGGCACAAAGCAGTTAGGTTTAACTTAGAGACAATGTGTAAAATATTTATACATCAATCAAACAGTAAGAAACTGAAAACACGAAACAAGAAAAACCCCAAACCAAATTAGTAAAACAGAGACAATTTCACTAGATAAAATGACACAAAAATGTCAAAAATCCAATAAGGAGAACTGAACCAGAGATATACATTTTTTAAGTTTGAATGAAAAATAGCACCAAAAAGCACAAAGCCCCATCCACGGTTGATGGTCGTGCTAGACCAGGATAATGAAAAAATCAAGGCCAACCATGATGGGGCGTGATTTGGATACAGGAATGAGGTTTGTTTTGGTGGAAAATTTAACCTCTGACTTAAAATGTTTTATGGAGAAAAAGTGGTCATCGACGAGTCTTCGATCTGAAGCAAGGCTGAATGATAACGGTTGCTGGACCGCAGGGTTCTGGTAGTCATTGAAGGAGATGGGAAACCTCCGTGCAGGCGCAGTCATGAGTTAGTGGCCAGGAAGGCCTTAACATCAATTGATGATGCTAGGCGTCTGTCCCGATGAAGTCTTCTAGGTTTGGACTTTGAAACTTTTCTAGAAGTCAGATTTCCTTCAGTGGGGCAAACCACCAAGCTATGGCCAACCAGTGATTCAACGGCTGCAGCTTCGATGGTGATCCCTGTCTCTGATGTTCTACGGGCAAAAAGTTGGCAAATAAATTACCAAGTCGGGGTGTGGCTTTTCCATGGACAATGAGGGACGTATCCAACTGAGCTCCCCTGCATACCCCGCTATTATCCTAAATCATCTGTTGACTGATGCACCAAAGACACTCTCCGCGCTACTTGCAGTTTAGTGCACTGGGTCAGAGGTCTCTCCAAAGTATTTGATGCCTTGAAGTTCTCTTTGTGACACCGGCACTGCTAGGCCTGGTCTGTGACCTGCCTCCCAGAGGGAAGGAGTGGCCTGAGTTTGGCCCATCGCCTGAGATCCACTGCTGGATCAGTCAGAATGGCCTGAAGGATTGTCTGGCTCTCGGACCTTCACTTGTTTGTCGTCAAGAGACCGTTTAGTGTGCCTGGTGACGCAGATGAGCCTGGGTGGTAGCATGCTCTGAGCAATCCTCAGACGGTGGTGGCCACTGCTTGCATATCTGAGGACTCAGAGTACTCTGCGGCTAGATCGGGCAGCGGTGGTGGATGGAGTGATACGGGGCCTAGCCTGTAGCTCTCAGTGCTGGCAGCTGGCTGGCGTGGAACCACACCCAACGCTGTGACTACTGGGGGCATGGGAGGCAGATGGGCTTCAGTAACTGGAAGCTAGCTGTTGCACCAAAGGGGAAGCCTCCGGTCTGGGTGCAGGATGAACACCTGTTGATTTGGCAGACGAGTCGGGCCGTGGGGAGAGGCTCGAGAGCCCTTTGGCAACACCCAGGTGCCTACTATTAGAGGTTCATATGTCTGACCACTGGCGACTGCCTTGTAGGGACGAGACTGCAGGAGCAGATAAGTCGGTCCAGCCCTTTGGTCCACCTATGGGCACAGGACCAGCACATCACTAGGAGGTGCAGAACGAACATGAGGGTCCGGTTGTAGCAGTAGTAATGTGATAATGGCCTAGACACTGTAGAACCGTAAGCAAAATAATTGAAGGCCCCCTCATTCCTCTGGTGGGTGCCAGGCGGCTGCCTCTAGAGAACTGGCAGTCAGCTAACCACACTAAGCTGGGAGGTTATAGATCCGTTTGTCTCATCGCAAGACCCTCCTGCTTCTTCAGCTAGGGAAGTCAACAATTCCTATTATCATGGGGAAGGAGAAACACCCTCCTTTCTCTATGCACTGCAAGATAGATAGGTATACCAAACAACCCCTGGCTTCAGTCGGATGACCCTCTGAATCACTGTCTTTACATGTGGGCTCTATTGAGAAACACACCTCATCAATCTTGCAGGCCATTCATGAGTTGTAATCCTCCCTAGAAGGGAACATTGGCAACCTTAGTCTTGATCTACCTATGCCAATACTGGCGGAGAAACTATGCAAAGTGTCAGAGTCTGAAGACACACTTTCAGAAGCTGAGAACTTGCTACAAAACTGTCTGAAATCCTGGGTGCCAGTGGAGGAGGTCTCAGCATACTTATTAGAGGAACAAGCCCTTAGATCCTTGGTTCCCAGGCGGCTACCGGGAGCTCCACTCTGACTGTTCATCGCCCGTATTTTCAATTTTGCTCACAGGGATGCGTTTCTAAGAGCTTCTCGACTAGGCACCTTGAGGTAGAATTTCTCTGGTGTCATGTTATTCCCTGACTAAACTTTTATGGTCTAACAAGAGTGCTTCTCCTTTTTGGAAGTCAAACAGAATGTGAGGGCTTTTTAAATAAAATATGTGCCAGCTTGTTTTACAGTCTTCTTTGGAGATAAAACACTCTTTTTTGATGATCTGGAGAGTGATGGGACTGGGTTGATTCCCCCCCCCCCAACAGATTAGAGGGCCTTGTGGCTTGGCAGCAGGTGCCACTCAGTGGACAGATAAACAGGTGCAGGATCTACTCAGCAGAGACAGTCAGAGACAGTCAAGATGGCAGCCTGCCAATGATGGAGGGAGACGGCCCAGCCGATGCCAAACTACCCATTCTCGAATACAGGGCTAGCCTGTGGCTTGTTCTCAAGGCCCATTGTCGTCTGCATTATGGTGTTTATATGTTACTAGTTCAACATGGTGGGTGGAGAGATTTCATCAGGTAAGCAAGCTCCTGCTCTATGCTTTTAGTTGAGTGTTGAGTTATGGGGGGCTTAGGGGTGTTCTGGTTCATGGGGAGGTTTTCTCTTCACACTTACACTGTTGAAAATAGGCCCCAGTTTTCACCACAACAGGTACCATGAATATACAATGATATATTGCTTGCGATTACAACGCGGTCGTTACAACGACTGTGTTGTTACAACGCGAACCATTACATGGCAAGTCGTTTCAACCACTTGTTGTAGGGGCGCACTGGACTTAGGAATAGTATAATTTACTATTCCAACTCCAGTCTGTGCAACAGTAGGGATGGTGTTGGAATAGTAAATTATACTATTCCTTAGTTTAGCGAGCGCTATACAGCAAGTCGTTGAAAGGACTTGCGATGTAATGGTTTGCGTTGTAACAACGCGGTTGTTGTAACAACCGCATTGTAATCACATGCGGTGTATCGCATGTGATGTAAACGCTGTTTCCCGTCTTCCATGCCAGGTTTACCATTGGCTCGAGGAAGGTGGCCATCCTGCTTCAGGGTCATGTCCCCTTTAAAGCGTCTTAGACGTAGTTTGTTAATATTTGCCATTATGGAGCTGTGACAGGAACTCTCCGGGAACTGCTTTTTTTTTTTAAATCACTGTTTATGCACCTCCTTTATGGTCAACAGAATTCCTTGGACTCTTGGATGACGTATTGTTGCAACTCCCAGCTCAATCCTGGGTTCTTGCGGGGGTGGAGGGGATCTTAACGGTGTGAAGAGAGATGACATGGATCACTCCAATGTGTCCCATTGGAGGGAGCCCGACACCTCTAGCAAGACTCTTAAGGTCTATGGGCTTTTTGATGCATAGCGACTTCGCAACCCCACTCAGAGACGTTTAACTTTCTTTTCAGGGGCATCAAACCTGTTCTCACTCCCAGACAGTTTCTTACTGCCCAAATCCAAATATTCAAGGGTAGGGACTGTGCCTGATCTACCCTGAGGGCTCTTGGACCATTTACCAGTTGAGAAAATGATGCATAATGGACCTGTCGGGAAAGGGAGGGCCTGGCGTCTCATGCCTGGAGACTAATGGCTCCTGGGGGGCAGGGACTTCCTCTATAAAGACATAGGGGCACATGCATCGATGTCGGCTTTTGCGATTCCTTAATTACAATTATTAAGGCATCGCAATTAAGGAATTGCAAAAGCCTATGCATGTAGGAATCGCTATAAAATTAGCGATTCCCAAACATTCCTTAATTGCGACTCGCAAATTGATGGTAATGTGCGCCCCCTATTAGCAAAATCGCTTTTTGCGATTTCATCATGCATTGCATTTAAGGAATCGCAATTTGTGATTCCTTAAATGCAATCGAAATTTAAGAAATCACAATAAATTGTGATTTCTTAAATTGTGAGAGCCTTTCAGTTTCATGCATCGCAGAGGCCCTTTTTGCAAATCACACCGTTTGCGCTCGCTAAAAAGGTTGATTCATGTCCCTGATAGACACTTGCCAAGAGCTGAATGAGCATTCAATTGAGTCACAGGGAATGCACTCAAAACCACAATTCAGGGGTGGGGGATTATAAATTACTGTATGGGTCAAAAGTAGAAATTGCAATAAGAGATTACTGACTTGGAGACTTGTGTCAGGGATCTGGAATCAAAGTTTCGTGCATCCCTGCTGCATTCTCTCCTCAGTGACCAGCTCCACACACATCAGTCCTTCAAGAGACCCTGCTAAATGATGCATGGAATGCATGACTCTCCACACAGAAGCATATATAAATGGGGGTACCAAGGCAAACAAAACACTTCATTGGCTTAGCTCATTCCACTCCCACATTAAGGACCAAAGGGGTAAGGTTGTTTGTAGCTATCTCCCTATAGCTCATACATTTGTGTCCTACTATGCTTGTTATATGCCAAACCTTGTATTCCCAAGCTGACTGACCTGACTTGCTGATCTCCTCACTCACATATTAGACATTGAAGAAAGAACCCTTCTTGAAACCTTGAACATGTTGGAGGAATTGGGCAAGGCTTTGAACCAGTTTCAATTGGAGAAAACCCTGGGACTGAAGGATTTACGGGGACATTCCTTAAGGCCTCATAGCCATTCCTCTGACCCTGCTTGCTAGCACCTTCCAGGGAGCCCTAGAAGTGAGATTACTCCCGCAAGACCTACGGTTGACAGATACTGTTGTTACACCAAAGTCGGGCATGCAGGCTACCAACTGTGGCTCATATCAACCTATCTCTCACTCTCTTCTGAATTCCAATGTGAACAATTTGGCCAAAGTCCTAGCACTTCATCTTTTGAAAGTGTGGGCTGTCTGGTCCATCCCAGTCAATAGGGCTTTACACCCCATTGTGCTACATACACTTCATAACATTCGGAGAGCTTACAATGCAGTGGCTGTGGCAGATAGACTGCCTGGCGATCAGGCATTGCTCATGGTCGATTTCGGCAAGGCTTTTGATTTGGTAGGATGAGAATACCTGTTCTCTCTACTGGCTCTGATGAACCTCAGTACCCATTGTATTGCATATGTGAAACTGTCATTTTCAGCATTATCTACATGGGCCTGTATAGTATGGGAGCCGCATCTGAGACCTTTGCATTAGAAAGGGGAACTTGACAGGGGTGTCTGTTGTCACTCCTGATGATGTTTGCACTTTCTATTGAACTGCTCGCGGAATGGCTGAGGGTTGATGTACAGGTAAGAGGAGTTCCATGGGCATAGGTGTTGGAAGATAGATAACTTTAAACGCTGACAATATTCTCATTTTCCTGGAAAATCTCCAGTGGTCCAGCCCTGGGTTTTACAAACTCTATGAGTTTATGGGAGCTTAGTGAAATCATCTGTATTCTTTATTTGTGCTTGCTCCTCCTAAATGTCTGGAGCAAGAGGCCTGCGCATTTTCACAGACATGTTTTGCTATCTCGGAGTATGCGTGACCGCTGATTGAAAAAGGCCAAGGACCAGAACCTACAGCCCAGTTGGAAAGAATAATAAGAGACTTTGGATTTTGTGCATCATTCCTGTTTTCTTTTTGGGGTAGGTTGGCTATCTTTACGATGGTGATGCTTCAAGTTTGCTATACCAGCTTCAGAACTTTCCTTACTCCATTTCAAAGGCTTTCGTTAGTTGCATCAATACTCTGTTACAGGGTTTTCTGTGAAATCATTGACCACCCACTCACCAGGATTGCATTGTCCAAATGCTTTAAATCCACTTTGAAGGGTGGCACCGTGACGCCAGATATTGTTTCTTATTTATGGGCTTCACATGTAGTGGTCTTAAGATAATACTGGTTTGGAGAGTTCAGGACCTGGTAAATGCATCTGAGGGATGGTCGATGCAGGGAAAACATCTGTCACACCTTCTTTACAATGGCATTGTCCCACAACCAATAATTCCAACCACACACGTGGTATTTAAGATTTGGGGTGATTCACTCAGGTTCCTTGATTGGTTCTGGCACCTGATCCATGGAACCCCATTGTGGACAGGCACTTGGCGGAACTGTTGGGCTTTGGGTGCTTGGATCTTATTGGTATTTCTAAGTTATGTGATCTTATGAGCCAGGCTATATTAAAATAATTTTTGGGACTGCAGGAGGAATATGATCTCCATCGCAGCCAGTTTTACAACACTCTGCAGATTCAGCATGCAATTACCCCTCATATTTCTTGCCTGGACAATATCCCTTCATACTGCCCGCAGAAGCCCAAAGTATTATTGATTAAACTCGAAGAGCACCAAATCTCCCTTATGTATAAATCACTAATAGGTAACTGTCGCCGTGCAGGACGTGTAAGGAGGGTAGGCCTGAGCAAGAAAGCGGACTCAAGGACTACTGCGTTTACGTCCTTTATTTACAGATATAAGGGCAGACAGCAACACCAGGTTGAGTACGAAGAGCATCGACGTTCCTCTTCTCGTCAGAGTCCCCGGCTCGTCTCCTAGGTCATCAGGCTCAGCCCAAAAAGAAAGATGAGAACGGGATTTAGTCGAGTGTCCTCCGTTCTATTTACCGTTAAGGGGAAGGGGAGTGTGGGTATTGCAAACATGCACTGGCCGTCACCATGTGTAAACCAAAAGATGTAGGAAGGGCGGCAGTCCTCGTACCCCAGCCAAAAGGGAGAGTTAAGTTCACCGCAACCCAATGTGACCACCCGCTTGCAGCTACCCGTTCCCTCCGGTGGTGTATAGAAGTCCCCGGAGTTTCCTCCGTACCTGTTTTAGCCACGCTTCTCCTGAGTGTTGTCGTTGGCCTCCTGGCTCTCCCTCCACTGGGCTCCCACAACGCTCTTTGCCAGTCGATACCTCCTCTGGCCGACAACCAATTCTTCTCTCTGCTTCTCTCCCTCTCTCCCTCTCCGTCTTCACTCCAGGCTTTCGCACCGGCGTCTTCCGCATCCACCTCTTTCTCCACCACCGATGCGTGGGATAGGCTGGCAAAGGCTGACGTCACGGGGGCGAACTCCACCTCTGACGGGTCCGGATCGTCCTTAAAGGGCCCGTCCCATCCCTGTGGATGAGAACGACAATCACCTTCCGATCTGGTTCCGTCTGTCCCGTCGACCCCGTGACACATCTCCCCTCCCGGCTTTCCCCGCTCCGGGGAAAGGGGATAGCGCGACAAATAGTCAGCATTCATCTGTTTGGAGCCCTTCCGATGACGAATGATAAAGTCATAAGGCTGAAGAGCCAGGAACCAGCGAAGGATGCGGTCGTTGCGACTCCTGTTCTGTTGTAGCCAAGATAAGGGGGCATGGTCGGTATAAAGGGTGAATAAACAGCCCTCTAGATAATACCGTAGTTTGTCGATTCCACATTTCACTGCCAAACATTCCTTTTCAACGGTGGGGTATGCGGTTTCCCTGGGGAACAATTTGCGACTCAAATAGAGGATGGGCCTTTCCCTATTCTCAGCGTCTAGCTGGGACAAGACGGCTCCTAAGCCGACCCCTGAGGCATCAGTTTGTAGAAAGAAGGGTTTTTTGAAATCCGGGGTTATCAAGACGGGGGCCGTTGTTAAGGCTGTTTTGAGGGTCTGGAAGGCGGAACGGGCCAGGGGGGAGGGTTGTCTTAGGTGGGACGAGGAAGCCATTTTTCTCAGGAGATCACTTAGCGGGGCAGAAATATTGGCAAAATGGGGAATAAAGCGGCGGTAGTACCCCACCAACCCCAGGAATGCCCTCAGGTCTCTTCTTGTGGTAGGGAAAGTCTGGGAGTGGATAGCCCGTACTTTTTCTTGTTGGGGGAATATACGGCCCTCGCCTAGGACGTACCCCAGGTATTTGACTTGGGTGAAGGCGAACCTTGATTTTTTTGCGTTACTATGCAATCCTGCGTCCTGTAGGGCCCGTAGGATCATTCTAAGGTGTTGCATGTGGGTGTCCCAGGTGGGGCTGAAGACGACTATATCGTCTAAACACGCTGAAGTGTACCGTAGGTGGGGTGCCAGTAGAGTGTCCATGAGATGCTGGAAGGTCGCTGGCGCCCCATGCAGACCAAAAGGGAGAACTGTAAAATAAAAGAGACCGTCAGGGGTTGAAAAATCGTTTTTTTCCTGGTCTGGAGGGTGGAGGGGGACTTGCCAGTATCCCTTGGTGAGGTCGATGGTTGTTATATACCGAGCCTCACCAAGGCGTTCAATTAGCTCGTCTACTCTGGGTAACAGGTATCCGTCTTGTTTGGCGACCCTGTTAACTGCGCGAAAGTCAATGCAGAACCTCGTGGTACCATCGGATTTCGGGACAAGAACCACCGGGGAGGACCAGTTACTCTTAGAGGGGACAATGATGCCTGCTGCTAGCATCTGCTCTACTTCCTTTTTAAGGGTGAGGCGGCGTGCTTCCGGGACACGGTATGGTCTCTGTTTTACTACGATGCATTTTTCGGTGGGTATGAATTGAGTTGCCAGGGAGGTTCTACCTGGTTGGTCTAAAAACACCGCCCTGTACTCAAGAAGGACGGCTAGTGCCTCTTTCTTCTTTTTTTCTGCCAGATCTGGATTAATGACGGTATCCCCTACGGTGTGGAGTACTGGGGCAAGGGTGGCCACCGCATGAGACGAACGGGGGGGTGGTCCTAACCACTTCTTCAGGATGTTAATGTAGTATGTTTGGGTCCGGGATGGGTCGAGTTGTAACACATAGGTGGTCCTCCCTATCTTTCGCTGAATAGGATAGGGGCCTTGCCATTCCTTCCTGAGCTTGTGCATCGAAGAGGGCAAGAGAATGAGTGCCCAGTCTCCCACATCCAGCTCCCTTCACTTCTTCCCCCTATCATAAAAGTTCTTCTGTTTTTGTTGTGCCTTCTCTAGGGCCTCGTGAGAGAGGGTCCTTAGCTTGTGCAGCCTAGTTTTGAGGTGGTGGGTATAGTCCAAAAGTTCTTGGGAGTCTAGTGCCCCCCCCCCCCTTTCCCAACTGCCCTTCGTGATCTCTAGTAGGGTGCGGGGCTTCCTCCCAAAAAGAAGCTTCAACGGGGAGGACCCCAAACTGCTCTGCACCTGGCTTCGTAGAACAAACAAAGCCAGGGGAAGCAGCTGGTCCCATTCTTTTCCATCCCCCGTTAAGAGCTTCTTTAGGGTTAACTTTAGGGAGCCGTTATAACGCTCCACTAACCTGTCGGTTTGGGGATGATAAACCGAGGTACGAAGGTGTTTAACGTGCAGCAGTCTACACACTTGTTTCATTAGACGGGACACGAATGGAGTCCCCTGGTCTGTGACCAGGTCCCGCAGAAACCCCATGCAAGAGAACAGTTCAACCAAACGTTGGGCTATTGCAGCCGAAGTGGCAGCCCTTAAGGGAAACGCCTCCGGATACCGGGTGGCGTAGTCCACCACAACCATGACATATTGATATCCCCGAGAAGACTTAGGAAGAGGGCCTATGATGTCCACTCCCATGCGATCGAACGGTTTCCCTATAATGGGCATGGGAACCAACGCGACCTTAGGGGGTGTGTAGGGATTTCGCTTTTGGCAGATTTCACACTCTTGGCAATACTTCTTCACCTGAGCGTATATACCTGGCCAAAAGAAATTCTGGATGATGGATTCAGTGGTTTTCTCTGCCCCTGAGTGTCCTGCCAAGATATGTGCGTGCGCATAAAACATAACCTGGTCTCTGAAATCAGTGGGTACAATCAGCTGGGGACGGGCCTTCTCGCTCCCCAGCCTATACAAGAGTCCCTTTTTCTCTATAAAACCAGGGTAGATACGGTGGAGGTTGGTTTTGTTGTCCTGGGCGTTCTGCCAGGGCTGGGCAAGACCAGCATCGTTCAGTTGGGCGGTCCTAAAATGGGTATCGGTGGCCCAAGGCTCTGACGCTAAGAGGCCTGAAGAAGCATTGGCCACCCCGTTGTTTTTATGTAGGGACTCTAGCATAAGGGTGGAGAAACAGGGGTTATCAGCGCCTATTATAAGAGGTTCAGGCAACTCAGGGAGGACCCCTAACTCACACCGGTTCCCTCCCCTTCTTGGGCTCTTTATGATGACTCTGGCTACCGGGTAGTCCCTGATATCCCCATGTACACACCTTATTCCTACGGTGCGCCCTGGTAGGATAGAGGAGGGAGAAATGAGGTTTTTCCTGACAACGGAATGGCGACAGCCTGAATCCAATAATGCTCTTACTTGACTACCGTCCAGTGTCAGACTTACATAAAACGTGGGTCCGGTCTCTTGTGCATACATGAGGGCTCGGGGCATGTAGCCTACTTCCATGGGTTATTCTTCCCCTTTCTCTTTCAACAGTATCTGGCTATGTGTCCCCACTCGCCACATTCATAACACTGCGGTCCCTGGGCGACTGCGGTCTCGGGCTTGTTATAACGTATTCGAGGAGGGGGCTCAAAGGATGGCTTTACAATTTTTTTGTCCGGCCGGGGGGGATGGGTGCCCTTAATCGGTAACTCTCGTTCCCTGGAAAAGGTACTGGGTTGGGCTCTGGCATAAGAGTTGGCCAATTCGATGGCGTGCTCCAAGGACAGCCCCGCATGTTGTCGAAGCCATCGCTGGGTGCCGTAAGGCAAGGCTTTGAGAAACTGCTCAAGATATACCTTGTTCATGACGTCATCCATGGTTGACTCCAGGGGCTTCAGCCACCTGTCGGCTGCGTCCTTAATCTTAAAGAATAATGTTTTTGGGGTATCACCCGGTAACCCTCTTTCCTGTCGGAATCTCAGGCAGTGGCTTTCATCGTCTACCCCCAGTCTATCTAGGATGAATTGCTTCACATGGCCATACGTGGCAGTCCCGTCTCTATTAGCCAGCTGGTATGCTGCTTGGGCTTCTCCTGACAGAAGGGGGGCCAGGTAAAAGGGCCATCATTCCCCGGGCCATGCACTGGCCCTCACCGCCCGTTCAAAGTTCAGAAAAAAGGACAGCGGGTCATCACCAGGGACGTATTTCTGAAGTGGGACGACGGCTCCCGGGGGAGCGGCAGTCCGCGTTTGCCCCAAGGCGGCTATCAACAGGGCCTGGCCCTCGGCCAGTGTAGCCAATTAGTCTGACTGGGTCTGTATAGCTGAGGTGAAGACCGCTCGATCCTGTTCCGCTTGATTGGAAGTCTTTTCCATAGCCCACTGGAGCTTTGCTTGGCCTTCCCTCATTTGGTTAATCAAGGCTTCCATCTTGTTGCGGATGGCAGCTCCTATCTGGCTCCCCACTCGTCGCCGTGCAGGACGTGCAAGGAGGGTAGGCCTGAGCAAGAAAGCGGACTCAAGGACTACTGCGTTTACGTCCTTTATTTACAAATATAAGGGCAGACAGCAACACCAGGTTGAGTACGAAGGGAATCGACGTTCCTCTTCTCGTCAGAGTCCCCGGCTCGTCTCCTAGGTCATCAGGCTCAGCCCAAAAAGAAAGATGAGAACGGGATTTAGTCGAGTGTCCTCCGGTCTATTTACCTTTAAGGGGAAGGGGAGTGTGGGTATTGCAAACATGCACTGGCCGTCACCATGTGTAAACCAAAAGATGTAGGAAGGGCGGCAGTCCTCGTACCACAGCCAATAGGGAGAGTTAAGGTCACCACAACACAATGTGACCACCCGCTTGCAGCTACCCGTTCCCTCCCGTGGTGTATAGAAGTCCCCGGAGTTTCCTCCGTACATGTTTTAGCCACGCTTCTCCTGAAGCGTGGCGGGGCGATGAGTGTTGTCGTTGGCCTCCTGTTTCTCCCTCCACTGGGCTACCACAACGCTCTTTGCCAGTCGATACCTCCTCTGGCCGACAACCGCTTCTTCTCTCTGATTCTCTCCCTCTCTCCCTCTCCGCTTCTCCGTCTTCACTCCAGGCTTTCGCACCGGCGTCTTCCGCATCCACCTCTTTCTCCACCACCGATGCGTGGGATAGGCTGGCGAAGGCTGACGTCACGGGGGCGAACTCCACCTCCGACGGGTCCGGATCGTCCTTAAAGGGCCCGTCCCATCCCTGTGGACGAGAACGACAATCACCTTCCGATCTGGTTCCGTCTGTCCCTTCGACCCCGTGACAGTAACGCACCAGACTCTTTTGACCAACTGCGAGAGGCATGGGCCCTAGACCTAGGTACACTTGATGAGGACAACTGGCAGGGAGCCCTGACATCTCCAAGGGAAGCCATCATTGCTTCTCTATTTCGAACTATCTACCTAAAGTATTAACTTCACGGAGGTTATGGAGATGGGAGTGCAATCACAACTTTGCCTGTGTTGTTCAGTACCCAAAGGTAACTTTCAGCATACAGCTTGAAACTGTGCAGTCCTTTTTTGGGAGGGTGTGCTGGGGACAATGGGGGGCATTTTGGGCTGGAACCTCAGAAATGCCAGGCTTGTACTTCTCCATATTTCTGATGACATTGTTGGGTACAGATATAACAGAGCTATTAGTTTGTAGCTGGGCTTGGTGATCGCCAAACAAGACATTGCTAAGGAGTGGTAAGACTCGGAGGCACCTTTGTTGGAGGGGGGAGGAGAGGGTTGGAATTCAGCATCATTTTGGAATGGTTCATCTTCATGGTCCAGGGCTGTCCTCAAAAACATGAGAAAATATGGAGAGACTGGTCCCAGTATAAGAGAATTCCCCTTGAGCCCTGTAGGGGAAGGCCCTGGACACTGGATATGGATATATGTACGTTGGAGCTCTAAGCAGATTGGGATAGGGAGAAAATGAAGGAGGGGTACGAGGTGGAGTGATATATTAGGAAGATCAAGCATTTTGTGTCGGCTGGCCTCCTTATTGATTTCTCTGCTGTGTTACAATATTTGGCTTCTGGCTTATTTTGTATCGCACTAAAACAATAAAAAGTGTTATATAAGTAAAGTGCCAGCTCTCATCATTTGGGAACAGGAGGAGCAGCCAAGGGCCCTTGACCAGGGGGGGCACCACTTGGGGGTTAGGCCTCACTACAACCAATGCCAGCAGCAGAGTCCAGTGCAAGGTAATGATCATCTGGGCATTTGCAGAGAGAGGCCTCTTGAAACGTTTTGTGTCCCTGTAGTTCAAGGAGGAAGTCATCCAACTGACCCTTATAATCACTTCTTGGGTCCTGGGTTCAAGGCAAACATGTCCATTCTTCCTTCAGGTACTTCAGACAACAGGGCAGTTCTGATTCATTCTTCCTTCACAGATCCAGGACTGTTCTGATGAGAGGTCTGTGGGGTCACTTTTATGGCCATTGGTAGCCTGTCGGTTGAGGACAGGTATTTGTCCACCCACTAACCCAGTTCTGGTCAGTTACTCTACCCCACTGGGTATGATGCCAGCCTCACTAGAGAGATAAAGGAGAGGCAGACCTAGTTGTGAGCTTGTTTTGCCAAGGTAGACATTGTCTGAAGCTCGGGAAAGGCCTTGGCACCCCCTTCCAGGCCATCCTGTCAAAGCAGAAGTCTCCCTACCCACTCCTAGGGCCCTTTGTCCAACATTTTGGAGAAATGCACATCTACCCCCAGGGGAGCCGTCAGGGGTCTGGTAACCGCTGGACACTTGCAGGAAAGCCTTTTGGTTTTAGATAGGAAAATAACTTTCTAAAAGTGTCATTTCCAAAATAGTGAATCTGACTTGACCAATTAGTGGGATTTTAAATTGTTATGAAAATGAGTCCTTGAACCATTTTCTAGCTATTCCCAAACTGAATTTAGCACTTATTTAAAAAAGTAATATTCTAACCAGTGTTAACCTATGGGAGTGCCAGCCTTGCCAGAGTGAAAAAAGACTTTGAGGAGGGTTCATTGCCTGGCATATTAAACATAATATTTACATGTCCTACTTTTTAAATTACATACACCCTGCCCTACGGGCATTTTGGACTTACCTTAGGGGTGACTTTTTTGGGGTGACGCTGCAGAAAGTGCAATTTTTCAACAGTTCACTTGCTAGAACGTTTTTTATTCTCAGGGTGTTCTGGGACAGAAATCCAACCTCACTGCATGAAGGCAGAGAATAACTCATCAGCATCCAGTGCCACACACCTTCTCCAGGCTGGCACGTTGACCAGATAACTCCTAGCTAAACACTTAGCCTCTCTTTTCCCAGTGTCCTGCAGCCTGTATGAAGAGAAAGTAGAGCCCATCAGCATCCTACTTTCCAGCCCCACAAAACCCTCTAGATTAGCAATAAAGGGCAGACTATCTACAGCTCTTGGTTTGTTAGTTCTATTTCCTCTCCACCTCCTATTGGGTTCCAGGAGTCCAGTATCGTTCTTCCATTCAACTTGTGGAACATGATAGAGATAGGAGTGTCTGGGTATTTATGGGTCTTCCCTTCATCAATGCTGGCCCCACCAGTCTTGTCCCTGGTTGTGACAAAGCATTTGGACATGGCAGCTGTCCTGGAATGTGGGTGTATTGAGGCCAAGAAGTAGGTAGGGATTTGGAGTTGGAGTAAAGGAACACTCTGCTTGCAGTCTTGCACCAGTTTGGGTATATGTGGCTGTCTTTCATACCCTCCCGTTGCTGCCACCTCCTTGTCCACTAGAGGAATCAGCTGAGAGGGATACTGCAGTGTGTATTAAGCCCGGACGGAGACCTCCGCTCATGGAGTGTGCAGAGATTTGCTTCCTCCGCGTAGAATACGGAGAAGGCAAATCTCTGCACACTCCGCAGCGGAGCAGATTTGGTCAGCCCCCGCCTCCACCCCCCCTATATTCTTGCAAGAAATGCGCCGGCGCACGTGCAGAGGTGCAGCCACAGTTTTCTCAAGGATTATCCAGACAGCGAGGAAAAGGAGGAGGGCAGCCCGGGGATGCCGCAGTACAGGTTAGTGGTTTTAATTAACTTTTAAGTAATGTAGAATCACTGCTTAATATAGCGGGGTTGAAGGCGGGTGGCGTAGCGGAGCGGAGCGGAGCGGAGCGGAGCGGAGTTCCACGGAGTTTGTGCACAACTTTGTGGACCTCCGCGTAGCCCCGCTACGCTCCCTTCGCCCAGAGTTAGTGTGTATGCAGCCAGGTCCCTCTTCCTATCAGAGGACGGCAGTAGTGGTTTGCAAAGTTTCTATTAAGGGAGACCATTGCAGGATGTGAAAGAAGCCCACTCTAGGATCTCTGCTTTTTCGTAACCTAGCCATTGACCCATCATTAGGGGGAATGTAAAACTCCATAGCCATTGGGATGGAAATGTTCAATTCTATTCAGGACACACAGGCGAGGGTTATGCACTAATTTCTTCTATTCCAAACTCCAGCAGCATTTAAAGTATCACCAATAAAAAAATAATATTCTCACAAGAACATCATGAACAGTGAGAAGCAGACTAAACACTACAAATCCCAAAACAGACAGCATCAAGCTTCCTTCAATCAGGATCCATTACAGCTATAGTTCCTCAGAGAGGTCCTCTTTTCTTCATGCGATCGGCACAGATCAGTCCTCTCCCCTTCATGAATCCTCTTTGGCCTTGGAGCCTGCAAAAAACAACAAACTCACAAGAATGGCCCAAAAGTCCACATCACCCAAGACAGCAATGTTGATCTACATTAATACCAGTAACAATATGAATCACCAAAGAAGTACCAGGACCTTATGCTGTCTAATGGGGGAAGACAGCCATGAAGCTGGGTGGGATAATCCTTGGCTCTGTGTCCTTAATAGAATTAAAACTTTCTGTCATGATGGCTAGGAAATTTTATATTCCATGTCGGAAGCGAATATTTAACAAGTTCAAAGCTTACTCATCACAAGAGAAGCTAAATCCACTACTGCCTTAAAGTACAATTGTTTGAAGGTAGATTTGGCAGACCAAAATGCCGCATTCATAATGTCTTCCAGCCTACTTCACAGTGCAAAGGCATGTATGCCATCTTACCTTTAGCAGAAGGGACAACAAAACAGACCTCTTTATACATGATCCCGCGGACCTATTTGTTAGTGATGAAACTTCCTCAAAGGCCACCCTAATGGATATTAAGATCTGGTTTATCTCCTCAGGGTGAAACTCCACCATCTTCTCTTAGTTTATCAGGCAATTCATAACTTAAACTTTAAGAGAGCCTGGAAAGAAGAGTAGGCTACTGACCACCACAAGTTCACCATCTGGGTGAACATACTGCCCAAAAAATCAAAGGCCTTCAAATCAGACACCATTCTGCAAGAGACTAGACAGATTAACACTGGAAGCTTAAACTGTAAGTTCCCTCCTAGAGAGTTACTCATACTGGGCCATAGCAAGAAAAGATTGAGGACCACGTACACATCCCATAGAAAAAAATGACTTGGGCTCCGGAGTTCATGAAAGAAATTCCTTGCAACGATTTGCAAATCAAGAGATATTTCCGCGCATGAGACCCTCCAAAGGGCAAATGACCAACTGAGATGGCAAAACAAGCAGCATTGACCAAGCGGTAGGCCAAACCCTGCACTGCTAGCTAGCTTGGTCAGAAAGCTCATAACGTGGACAAGTCTGCACATAAACAATCATCCCTGCAATACAGGCACCCTTGCACTACAATGCAGGGGTGCCTGCATTGGAGCTGGGCAGCCAATTGTGCGTCAGCACAGAGGAAAGCACAGGGATGTTTCGCATTGCTGTAAATACGACACATCCCTGCACCTTCCTAATGACGCCTTTCAGCACAGCAAGATGGCTTGCGGCGTCCAACACACCGTTTTCTAGTAAATATGACCCCAAGATTTGTATAGCAGCTCAGAGGATATTCTTGGTGACTGAACTCTTGGAAAGGCTAAAGAAAACAGGCGCCCACCCAAGAACACTTTACCTCTGCCAGCCCAGGCAAAAATGATAGGCTCAATGACCTATTTGATGTCGGACAGTTACAGTTGCAAATGTGCTCAACTCCCTCAGGAAAGGTTCACCACATGGTCCCCCTCGTCATCGACTGGACTGGTCTCTGAGGTTGCCAACTTCCCTAACCTAGGGTCCGTTTTAATCAGGAGGGAATGCCTGTGCTCAATAGAGATCGCGCAGTTGCCTTTGGCTAACTGACAAATCTTCTGCTGTGCCCAACCATACAAGATAACTACAGCAAGGCATTGCTCTTCACCGAGGCTTCCTCTGCCATATCTCAGATTCTTATGAAGTGGCCTGCCACATCTAACAATTTCTGACAAGATCTGCAAGACCTGCCAATTCCCTTCCTAAGATCCTTCAAATTTTTGGATAGGAAAGTGGCCATTTTAACATTTTAAGTTCAAAAGCTGGGTTTGAGGCTTTGAGTTACTTACAGGGTGGAAGGAACAGGCCACCATGGGTGGCTGGAGCCTTGTTCTTTATTAGAGGCCTTCTGACCCTCTGTCAACCCGAAGACCATCCTCAATCAATGGGGCTGGAGACCCAACAGCTTCTGGTACAGAGGTAATGTAAATCCAGTATTTGTAGAGCACGAACAATTGCCCATGGGCGTCAAGGCGCTGGTGCCTTCGGAAAGATTAGGCGAGCTATTGCCCAGAGTTACATGGTGCTGGGCTGACCTGCCGCCGTTGCCAGGGATCGAACCGTGAGCCCCCGTGCTCCGGAGTCAGACGCCCTGGACACTGCGCCACACCTCTTCCATAAATGGTACCCTTGGGCTGGACTGTTTGAGAAAGGCGTCCCGCAGATGTTCTTAGTCATCAAGGAAATCCTCCAAAGCTTTTTTTGATTTTGCCCTTACCTTCCTAGGTCCTGATGATGGAATGCCAGCCCCCTGGGGATCACAGGTCAAGGGACCCTGAGGGTCTGCCTATCTATTGAGGTGTTCAGGATGTGCTGGCTGCGAACAGCCACATTTGTCTGCCCACGGTCAGCAAAGCTTCTGATACTGCCTCATAGCAGAGCAAAAAGTAGGGATCCAACAGGACTTCCTCATAGAGGTCTTCATTGAAAACGCTCTTCCATCATGTCCAGAGCACTAAAAAGGGAACTCAGGCCATAACTGAGCACCTATGAGAATCTGGCCACAGCAGTGCCTTTGCTGAGAGTTATAGATAGAGTTCTGAAGCACTAGCAGAGTAGAACCATTGACACAGCGTTTCCACCCCACCACTAAGGCTCAACTCCCCAGAGCTGGCCTTTCCTAGTGCAAGACTGCTGATGTTTATGTACTAGCTGGTATGAGCCCCAAACGCCATGTAGTGAGGGGCAGTACTGCATATAAGGACAACTGAACACAAACGGGAGTAATTCGAATGAAAATCCCTAACAGGAGTGCAGTGCTTGGGCCAGCTGCTCTGCATTGCAAGGCCGCTCTATGCACATGCACAATTGCCACTTGTCAAAGACCACTCTTCTGCACCCCAGGTGGTGGAAAAACTACACCGCAGTATGTGGCCGTGGCCTCCCGACAAACCGATGGCAGCCACCCAACAAACATTTTGTACCTTGATGGAAACCTCTAGAGCAGAGCTGGACCCACATTTCATCTCTGCATTTCAAGCATACAGTACCATTGAGATGGTGGCTATAATGTACTCTGTCCAAATCAGTCTCTTGTTCATCTCCCTTAAACAGATTGCATTGCATTAGGTGGAGAAAAGCTGAAATTGTTGATCCTCCTCCTCCTCTGCTTGATGCTGTACATCCAAGGAGTTTTTTCTCCTTTCTCATGCGACTGTCTCTGGATCTCCACTTTTGGCCCTCATGTCCTTCATCATGCCACTGGTTTTGATCAACTACATCCCTAGATTCCCACTTTGTAACACTTGGTCTCATGACTCTATTGGCATTAACCTTTTTTTTCGCCACTTGGGTGTGTGAAAAACTTCCACAACCAAGCTCTCTATTTCTGGTTAAAGTGAGGCAGAGGCTCTTGATGTGGTAGACACCACCACAACCTCATCATCATCTTGGTTTGCAGAAGATTGTACCCCATGAGCCCTAGGTGCTTCCTGGCTTCCTCTATGTTCTTAGATGCCTTGATGGTAACCAATAAACTTTCTCTATCACACTCACTCTGAAGAAACAAAGGCGAAATGGAATCCTTCAATATGTGGACGTTTTTCAAATAGTGTGGATTGTTTAACCAATCAGATGGCTCTTTGAATTTTTTTTGTGGGGAGGCGGGTTGGATTCACAGATCCTTCACGGCTTCAATAGAAAAAGTTTTACAGTTTTGCTGTCTCACATATCAGAAAGGCAAATCTTCTTTTCCCTGGAATCACCACTCCAAAACTGGCATCTTGGACCCCTTGTCTTTTTGCAAAGTGAGTGGTGGATATGAAAGCAAACTTATTTGTTTCTTGTAGGAGACCAGGGGTTCCCTAAGAATAATAGATTTCAAGAATCCGTACCACAACTCAAGGGGCTGTAATACAGAAGAATTTCAAATCCTTACACAACTTTGGAAATATTTAATTAGTTACTATAACGGTAATGTTCCACTTTCAACTAGTTTTGGTGCTTGATATACATATTAGTATCTACCTATAAGAGAGATACACATTAAAAGGCGGCTACCAGGTTTTTGCTGTTCTGTTTTTTAGGGTTATAAAACCTTTCCCAACTGCAGGTTTCCTTCTGAGCAGGATGACCAGCAAAGAGGAAGCTGCTCCAGAGAGCACTAAAGGCCAGGCAGAAAAATCCAGGTCTCTATATGAGTCTGTTGTGTGGAATGCTTTAACAATCCCTTCTGGAGAGAAGAAGCTGTTGCCTGAAAATGTCACAAACAACATTAGGCAACAAAAAACTGAGCTCTGGAAGTCACGGAAAATATTGATTTGGAACTTCTTTGATGCACAGACATCTTAATGAGTGACATCAATATCAATTTAATGCTGAGAAAACAAGAAAGAGGAGCTCCGATGAGGTGGTATTACAACATGCTCCTGCATTACAAAATCCCATCCATTCTGGTGACAGATTACTACAGGACATCCTTGAGAGGGAAAAGGTTTAGTGTAATGCATGCACTTCACTGTTAGCTTGCACTGTCTTGTCTGTAGGACAATGATGTCCATTGAAGAGCAGAGTGTGCAGTATAATCAAGTCATATTACCCTAGGAGGTGTGCAAAAAAATGTTTTATTTTAATCCAAGTAGTTCTCAAAGTACACATTTCAAATCCTTTATAGAAAGTCTTGAAAACATTGCTATGAAAATTTCAGAATCAACTTCAACCACAGATATTACCTTCTCCAATATAAGGATTGATCTGAGCTTTGTTGAATATACTGGGTCAGGCAGTAATATCTATACCTAATAATAAAACGTCTCTTTGTCCGTAAGCAGTTTAAAGGTTACCAGATCAGAGCCATTTCCAAGTTTCTAAACAAAAGCTCACAAATCATAGACTGTCACATTAAAATCATTGGTAGACCTTCTATTTACTTTATGATTCAAAATCATTACTAGAAAGGCCATTCCTTTCAGTGCATAGCAACCACTTGCAAAGATGAAGAATACTTTTTTTCTACAAGGCACGACCACAATCTATGGGGTACCTCTCACTATACCTTTATTTGTAGCCTAACAATGTGTTCAAGTTTATAGAAAGCAGCCAATAACAATTCAATTACATTAAAACAGTAACATTTTCCTATTTAAATGACCTCTTCATGGTTAAGACGCCGGTGTTTATGCATATGCTATATGTGCACCTCTCCAAAAGGCAGTAGAGAGCTGTACACGGTTAAAGTTCAGCATACAGTGAGTGGCCAATAGGAGAAGTAGTTGGTTTGTGGACTATTAATACATTGTGGTGTGTATTCTTCAAAGAGGTTCATCTTCAACTCTTTCCTAAATTGGAGCCATATTGGAGCGGTTCTGATGGATACAGAGATATTGTTCCAGATATCTTCCCTTTCTATCTACGTCTACTTCTTATTCTGCAGCACCTTCTGTGATGGTTAGAAGAATTGCAGCACCATGGTTGTTGCTGGAATAGTTGGTCATTCTTTTGTCCCCTGGGCTCATGAGTATGTAAGATTGTAAAGTGTTGACAAGGATATGGGGTTGCTTAATGAGGACATATAATAGATTGGTGTCTGTGGAATTAAATGGCATCAACTTCTACCCTTGGTGGAAAGCATTCAGAGATGTGAGTAACCAGGTGTAATGATTGTGCATTGCATATGCAATGATTTAGGCTCAGTTGCTGGTGTTACTTTATCATTCAAAATGAAAGAAACCTTTGGAAAGTTGATGCATCTCTTCCCCCACACACAACGTTTGTTTTTTGCAGCATCAGTCAAAGGCAGACGTGGAAATGGTCCAACCACTCCATTTGTTTACAAATAGACACATTTCTGAAACAAATCAACAATGTAATTTCTGCAAACCTCCAGGAACATGTTACGGGGTCTAGCTTCAACTGTAACATCTGGTTTAACATGCGTAGAATTTTCTTAAGCGATGGAGTGAATTTGATAGCAGAAGAAGGGGGGCGCTAGTGAGCCAGGCCCTGAGGTGGCCGCCTCTATGTGAGGCTCTGCTGGGTGGGCTAATAATCTGTTGTTAACCCGCCAATCCGCTAACCTCTGCCAATTTGACCACTGCAGCTCTAGGGGAGATGTCTCCTTGAGGGGCTGGGCTCCCAGTGTGCTATTTGTGAGCCCCCTCCTGCCTGTAGATAGAGATGAGAAGTGCACTTTCCGGAACATAGCAGTCTTAAGTTGTGAGAGATCTGCCTCTGCAGCAGCAGGGTGAAGTCTTGCGAACCACAGTGAGCACGGATGAGGATCTAAACACTGCCCAGAGGAGGCAGGCCTTCTCCTTGCTGTCGGCTGATCCACTGAAGTTATGCCGGAGATCTAGTGGAGTGCAGAAGCGGTAGGGGGGCTTTGCCCTGTGAATTGCCTGGCTCGGAGTTCTGAGTACCCCCCACCGGAAGACTATAGCTGTGACTGTAGGCCTGCCTGCTTGAGTGGGAACTGAGATTGGAGAGATGATGGCCATCTGATATGAGCTGCTAGGGGGAGGCCTGCCCCTGCTGACCCTTCCAGGCTGGTGGGTGTACGGCCTTCTCTGAGTTTGCAGCTCACAGGGGGTGAGTTACCAGGCGGTGGCTGCATGGAGATGCAGTCTGCTTGTGCCCCCGAGGTGAAGTGGGTTTGCCTGAGTTTGACTAGGATGCCCCCCGCTGTGAGAAGGGCACTGAGGAAGGGGGGCCCTCCCAGATTGCTTTGAGACACTGGTGCTGCCACTGCGTGGCTTGGCTGGACTTGGGACCTTGGCCTCTCTCTTTACCTGGAGGTAACACCTAGAACAAGAGTCCCTGCTGGCTGTGTGTGACACACACTGAGTGGGGGTCTTGCGTGGGGCCTGCTCTGGCCTGCAGGTGCTCTCATACTGACTGATTGTTGTACACACTCCCTGATGGCAGCTTGCAGTGGTAGTTGGACCGGGGAGTCTGTGGGTGCTCTGCAACGTCTGCTCTTGTGAGACCCAACTGCTGGATCTGCTATGGGGAAGCACAACTAAAGCCAGGAGAAATTTACATTAGGAAAGTAGAAAACCCCCACAGTCAGCCTACATGCATCTGGGAGACAACTGCCCACTTGGGGGTGTCCATGGCGGGGTCAATTACAATTTAAAAGCCATGTTAACCAAAATGAGACACAGCTTGCATACATTCGGCTCAAAATCAACAATCTCACCAACAGGCTGGACTGGATAAGCGACAAATTTGACAAACATGAAGGTCGTCTTGACAACCTTGAAAGGAGAATGTTCAATGTTGAGGGTTCATTTACAATATTTTGATGCACGGCAGCACAGCAAGCCTTCTTGCTGCGCTGCCAGGCATCAAAATAAAAGGGCAGGAATATGCCGTATGTACAAGATATCCCTGACCTTCTCCCAAACAGCAGGCGTGTTTCAGCACAAACACCTATGTGTCATTTTGCAAGGGTGCCTGCACTGAGGGGACCCCTTCCTGCACAAAAACAATCATTAAAGGCCTTTTCCTCTTTCTTTGTGTGCTGCAGATTGGAGCATGCATAGAAAGAAGCAAAAACAAGGAGAAATTAAAGTATTTATCCTCGTTGCCCCTCCCCTGGGAAGGCGTAGAATTTGGACGTATTCCCAGGTTTCCAAAATGTTGTAAATCTGGGAATGCGTCAAGTTCTATGGATCTTATGTGGGAACCCCCCCCCCAGCAACACCCATGGAATGCCCCTTTCAGGCAGAGTTATGCGTGAAAGGGAAACATATTTACAAGGCCATAAAAAGTCATGCAGGGTGACTGTACATGGCCTTGTAAATATAGGGAAGCCCATTGCCCTGGTGGTGCATTAATGAAAGTGACGCGCCAGCGGCGCAATGGGCTTGTAAATAAGCTCCTGAGTGTGATGGTGCAGTGCAAATTGAACAAATGCTACACATTGAAAAGGTACTGGAGAAGATTAAGGCCAAAAAAAGAGGACCTGGAGGCTTGCTACAAGAGAAACAACATCAGAATCCTTGGCCTTCCAGAGTTAACCGCAATAGGCAAAAATAGAGTGAACTACATTGAGGATCTGAGGGGGTCCTTCTTTGACGAGCAACTTGCCAGCCTGTGCTTGGTTGAGCGGGCCCACCGATCACTGCATAGCTCCTTCATCATAGGGACCAGGGACTCGATCCTGTGGCTTTCAAGGGTGATGGGCGTCATTCAGCACCTGGGTGAAAAAATATTAATTTACCTAGACTTCACAATGGCTGTCCAGAGCTCCTGCCGAACATTTTGCCAGCAAAGAGACAGTTAATGAAAGCGGGCTGTCCTACACTTGGCTATGCTACTGGTCACTGCCTAGGGGAAAATAAATTTCATCACAGACCTCATGCTAGAGTTGAAATACTGCTGCAAGCATTTCCAATAACCCACAAATGAAAACGAGAAGGCCCGCTGGCAATCGAAGGAACCACCTCAGTGACATAGTAGAACAGAACACTCTGCACATGCTTATCATTAGATATATGCTGCCTATGCAATATATTGTGTAGGTGCCTGTTCATTAGCCTTTGATACACCTGAGGGCCCACTTTCAAGGGTATGCTCATGCCTGTGTACATGTGTTGGTAGGTGCCTTGGCTGGCTCGACACCAGTCGCACTAGTGGGCATATATGGTTTGTTGCCCGTTTTTCTAGGCTGGCGACATATCGTATAGAGTATAATATTGACACCAGTTTTTTCGCCATTTCGGAGTGCCTAGTCCTCTCGCACAATCCATATGTTGGCAGTGTCCAACTATCCCAGTTATCCATCCTTAATATTAAATGTAAGGTCCGCCCAACTTTGTGAGCCCCCCTGGGATGGTTTTCAAGAGAAGCCCATTTAAACTTGCATAGATTGTCTGTTTTTGCTGTGTGGATGGGGTGGGCTGCGTCTTCAACTAGGTGAGGGTGTTGAAGAGGGCTGAGGCTGGCTTCAGTTGTTGATAATGTTGTTGACCTACATCTCCATGTCCTGGATGGAAGCACTTGCTGGATTGAACACTGCTTATAGAAGAAATTGACTACATGGCCAGCTCTCCTTTTGGTTGGGGCCTCCCGATTACTTGGGCTACACCCAAGAGGATGGCTGGGATTAAGCTGATGACATGGATGGTGGGTGGCATCAGTGACCCTCGCAAGGCCAATTAGGTATTTGCCTATTTCAGGCTTCACAGGTTAGATGTTGGACTGCTTCAGGAGCTTTACCTCACAGAGCATTCCAGGGATAGGCTCCAAGCTGGCTGGATTGGAGAGGCACAAGATGCTATGTGCTACATATATGCCAGGGGATTAGCAATTGTTATGGAGAGGGGATGTGATGCCAGACACTTGACAAACTCGTTCACAGTGCGGTAAGATATCTTACATGGAATCCTTAAAGGCAAGAAAGTCACCATAGTCTGTGTGCATGGCCTCAACTTGGACTGCCGTGAATGTTTCCTCTCTCTATGGATGGCACAAGATCCTGAACCTGAGATGCTCCACGATTATATGGGGAGGAGATTTTAATGTAGTCTTACACCTTGAGTTAAACAAATCTCAGTTGAAGTGCAGTCTACACCCCCCCAAGCCATTGCACAACTGAGTGCCATATTGTCTGAACATTCTGTAGTGGATATCTGGCGCAACTACACCTTGAGGTGATTGAAGGCACATGTGTTCTAACGTCTTATAATGCGTGGTCATGCATAGACTACTGGCTGATTTCAAAGGATGTTGGAACTTTGATCCGGGTAGTGGACCAAAAACCTGAACGTGATCGGATCACGCACCTGTTGTACTTGCGTTGGAGCTGGTAAAGGGGGGTGTGCATTCCTTCACCTGGAAGCTGCCGCCAAATACACTTAGGGAAGAATGAATGAATGAAGGATTTTATAAAGCTCCGGAATCACCTCCTAGGGTACACAGGACCTACTGGTCTGGTCAGAATCAGTTGCAGAAAAGTTCTGTTTTGAGAACTTTCCTAAAAAGGAGAGGGTCTGTACACTTTCGAAGGTGCACAGGCAGGAAATTCCAATAGAGGGGAGCAAGGTAGAAAAAGGCTTTGTCCTCAGTGTGAGACTTCCTAAAATCGGGAGTAATAAGGAAGGATTTCTCCCCCAAGCGTAAGGATCTGCTTGGCTGATAGAGGATGAGTTTTTCAGTTAGATAGCTAGGACCCTTGCCATTTAGGGACAGATGTATGAACACATTTTCCCATAGACACAGAATGGGTACAACTGTTTGATACATCTGGCCCTTAGTGCTTTATGTACAATACAACAGATCTTAAAGTTGAATCTCTGGTGTATATGGAGCCAGTGGAGTTGTCGCAGAAGTGGGAGAGAGGCTGTTCTGGGTGGAATATTAAGGACTAGTCGGGCTGCAGTATTTTGGGCCACCTGAAGCTTATTCAGTAAAGATTCATTTGCGGCAGCTAGGAGTGTGTTACAGTAGTCCAGATGACTGATCACCTGAGCCTGAATTAGAGTTTTTCGTACCAATAGAGAGAGGAGATGGAACGTTCTACGCAAGAGACTCAACATATAAAAACAGGTATCAGTGGACCTCAGAGAGAGATTGATCTAAACAAACACATGAATCGTCTTCAACAATGGGCAGCAGAAGCCAACATCCTATCCCCGGTACAATACGGGTTTCGTGAGGGCTGCGGCACCTTGGAACAGGTCCTTAATTTCACGTTACTTTCAGGAAAATACACCCAGGCTAAAGAAGGCAAACTTTTTGCAGTATTTGTCGACCTAAGCGCTGCCTTCGATTATGTCGTTCACAATCGTTTGTGGCAGATCCTGAGTGATTTAAAGGTGGATGAAGTGCTTATTTCCTTTTTAAGGCAACTATATGTCGGGGCCAGGGCGAAAGTTAGATACGGTACCAAAGGTGAATGCACCAAGCCTTTTTATGTAAAGCGGGGAGTGAGGCAAGGGTGCGTACTTGCCCCATTTCTGTTCAACTTGTATACTAATGATTTAGAAAAAGAGTTAGTTGCTGTGGTACGTGATTCTCCTCAGGTTAACCAGCATCGAATTGCGTCCCTGTTATATGCAGACGACGCGGTGATCAAGTCCCGGACTCAAAGAGGTCTACAAACTGCTCTGGATACATATTTAAATTTTATGGATAACAAGGGGTTAAAACTTAATGTATCCAAAACGTTTGTAATGACCTGTGGTAGATCCAAGAATAAAGAGTGTTGTTTGTATGTTGGGAAGGAGAAACTTGCCTCAACTAAAACCTTTTCATACCTGGGCATAGTCCTTGAAGAAACAGGGTCCTGGGGGCCTGCTATTAGAAATAGGACCTTGATATTCAAGAAAGCCACTGCTGCACTCATGTCTTTTTCAAAAAAGATGGGGAAGAGACCACCGACGATTTTGTTAAAAATTTACCAGGCGAAGTGTATCAGTACAGCCACATATGGGGCAGGAATTTGGGGGATTCAAAATGCGTCCTCAATACAAAAGGTTGAGAACGCATTTCTTAGATTTATCCTGGTAACCCCAGCCAGCTCCCCTGTTTTTAATTGTCATGCAGAGTTGGGAGTGCGTCACGTGAGTGACTTGATTAGTATACAACCAGTTCTGCTCTGGTATAAAGTATGGACCTCGCCGGCCCTATTGTTAAACAGAAATATCATTAAGGAATGTATGGGGCTGGATAGGGCTTCCAGGATACCCTGGTTGAAGTATATATGCAATTTCACCAGGGACCTTGGTAGACCTGAGTTTTACCATCAGCCTGAGTCAATGTGTAGGATTACTGGCAAGGCCTTGAAGGAGTTGTGTTGGCATCATGTAGAATCTCTTAGACTTGGTGTAGAACTAAACAAGAAACTTGTACTGCAACATCAACTTACACCAGTCTCTTATACCATCCAGCCTTATTTAATATGGTGTCAGGAGGGTTTTGACCGTTACTTACTAACTAGACTTAGGTTTGATGTTTTCTTTCGTTTAGTCACTTTTCCCACAGCAAATGACTGGGCTGGAAATCTCTCTAATTGCCCGTGCGATAATTTGTCCACTCAATCCACTTTGCACGTAATCTGTTTTTGTAAATTTTATTCGTTAGAAAGATCAAGATGGATTAACCCCTTGTGTGCCACGCCCTTTCCCCGCCCTGTGCCGGCCGTTGCATTAGCGGGCGGGGTTCATGACGAGCTGGACTCGTCATGGGCACAGCGCATCCGCGGCCCATGACGAGTCCAGCTCGTCATGGGCACACAAGGGGTTAAGCCACTTTTAAAAAAACATGGTTCATGGAGACAATGTCGCCCAGCTTTATTGTTTTTAGTCTCTTTAAACGATGAATATTGTGTGTCAACTATGCTGGGTTTTTTAAAAAGTATTATAAGGAAAAGGAAAAGTTTAATCAATTTTTAGAGTAATTTCGTATGCATTTTAAAATTTTAATACTTGCCTTTGTAATGAACCTGCTGCTTTTATGACTTCATGAATTTTGAATTCGAATAAAGTATATTTACTTACTTACTTAAACAAACACCCAAGTTTTTAGCCACAGACTCGGGGAAAGGGGCTGTGCCTAACTCTGGTGGCCACTATTCTGAAGACCACAGCATTTGAGCATTGCCAAAAAGCATAATTTCTTTCTTACTAGCATTCAGTTGAAGAAAATGTTCTGTCATCCAAACTGAGACCTCTCGAATTCCATCCGAGAAGAGGGATTTGGTAGAAGTAGTGCTATTGTCAAAAGATTAAAGAAGTTGGATGTCATCGGTGTATGAAAAGGGGGTAAACCCAAAATCTCTAACAATCATGGCGAGAGGAGCCACACCTACATACAGTAGGGCTGAGACAAGAGCCCTGTGGCATCCCCTCAGTTAGCTCAATAGTGCAAGAGCAAAAAGGACACAAGGTAATGGTGTGCATATGCTGATTTAGGAAACTAGAAAATCATTGTAAATCTAGTCCACAGATCCCTATCTCCTTCAATCCTTGGAATTGTTTATGATATGCTATGGTCTATCGATTCGAAATTAAGACTGAAATTGTTTAATCCTTCAAAATTAATGCTGAAGGCATTCAGTCCCTGGGTGTGCTATGGAAGGCCTTCAAAGCCTGCATTCATGGAGTACGTGGAGCTAGTGGTGCAGCGAGATTTTGTGGGCCTGCCAATCCCATCTGAAGCGGGAGCTGCAGAGATTGGAGGCCCAAAACCTTCTCTCCAATGATGTGCTGATACTGTCCTAGTTTCTTTCCAAACTACTGTAATACCATGATAACCCAGAGAGGGAAACCCATTACTTGCACAAGGAGGCTGCCGCACAAAGGTATGGGGCGGGAGACAAGGCACGAAAGACACTTGCAGCTCTGCTCAAGAACAATCATTGTGGTTCCTACCTCACTGACCTTTTAAATGAGAGGAGGAGCACTATTGCTCCATCACTGATATCATGCAAGCACTGGTGACCTACCACCCTGCGAACCTACAATCCAGCCTCACAGCTGCTCCAGAAGAGATGATGGAATATTTTGAAACTATCCAACTGCTGCGGCTAGGTGAGACAAAACCTGGATGTGCTGTTTGATGTTAAGGACATTGTTCGTGCCATCCGGAGCATGTCTAGAGGCAAGGCCACAGGACAAGATGGCCTCATGACTATGTTTTATAAAGAGCATGCCGAAACCCTAGGCATGCATCTGAAATCCATGTTTGAGGAAGCTAAGACCAGTGGAGTGATTCCCAGTTGGTAACAGAGGGGCTACTGTTCACCGTACTCAAACTTGACAAAACTGCTAAGCACTGTGACTCATATCATCTGTTGGTAATGATTACATTTGACAATAAAATCCTGGCCAGACTTAGTGCAGATAGATTACTCCCTCTCCTCCCAGGTATCATCCGGCCGGACCAGTCTGGGTTTCTGCCAGGCAGATCCACAACACATAGTCTGCACACCTTGCTGTGCTCCACTTGCTCTCGCCTGACCTTCAGACTGTGGCTGTCCTTCTAGATGCCAATAAGAGTTATAGCTCACTAGAGTGGCTGTACCTGTCGTCTTTGCCTAGGCGAATCGGGCTTAGTCCTGGCTTTCTCCAGGGGATTTGATTGCTATATGCCCAGCCACCAGCATGTATACAAGTGAACAGCATTGAGTGGTCTCTCTTCTTGATTAATAGGGGCACCCATCAGGGGTGCCCGTGGTCTCTGCCCCTACATACAGTAGCTGTGGAGACCCTGGGAACTCGACTAAACAGCACCATGCTGAGCTTGGGCTAAGTTTCACCTGACGGGGACTTGTATTCTCGATGTATGCTGAAGGCCTCACTGTATACATCAGAAAGCCATAGGCCAACTTGACACCCATTTTGCACGAATTCATTAGGTTTGGTGGCCTGATCAGGATTACCTTTAACTGGACCAAATCTGCCATCTTCCTCTTGCCACATCATGGTTTGGTACAGACTATCCCTGGGGTGGGCTGGCTCCACAATTAAATATCTGGAAAATATCTGGAAATTTGGGTCAGTAGATATCTATAGGAACTCTGGTGGGAAAACTATGGCAAAGCAGTCACCTGGCTGGAGGAGCAGCTCGCAAGCTGCACCAGGCTGCCACGATCTATCACTAGGAGGGTCATGATTTCCAAGATTGTAGTCTTGCCCAGATTCCTGTATCTCTTTGCTAATATCCATTTGCCATTAATGCAGACATTACTGGGCCACCTCAGAGCCCTCCAAATTAGTCTCTCTTGGGTGAGGAAAGAAGACCACTGCTTGCATCAGAGGTACTGACTGTACAGTTTGAACACGGAGGTATATGTGCCCTAGATATGAAACTATAATTATTGTGCCCTAGCACAATTTGCACACCAGTGGTTTCTCCCAATGCCCTTGCTGTCAGACACCGTGGTAGAGACAGGTATTCTGCCCCCTGTACATTGAACTCTTGTCTTTTGTGTCACCCTGACGAGCCCAAGGGGTGAGGTTAACACTGTGGGTTGCACGGCGCATGAGTGGGATGGACTTCGCCACAGTGCTTGTTCACCTCGCTTTATTTGCCAACCTTACAGCTGGTGTGAAATCCAGCCTTGCCCCACACAATGGCCGAGCAGGCCTGCCGACAGTTGGAGTGTATGAAAATGAAGGTAGTGGGGAACCTTTACCCCTTCAAAACATTTATTGAGCTGCAAGACCCAATCTGCCAGTGATTGCACACCTCATGACATCTTTTGTATTATCAACTGTGTAGCATTTGCAGATAGACATGCAATTTGTTATCTCAGGAACCTGCTAGGATCCCAGCATTTGATTCCTTTTGGCATCTCCCTTCTCAGGAGGTTGAAACCACGACTTTACTCTATTATGCAAGCCAAGGGTCCTGTTGCCAAGCCGTGGAAGTGCCTCAAGTTCCAGAAGGAGCTTGGCATGGATACCCGTGACCCAAGTGGAACCACTGCTGGGCACACACTGGTGCATTATCCCCCAACTACAGGCTCCTCCTTATACACTTTACATTTGTGCACAGACTGTTCTGCACACCCCTTCAACTGTTTAAAATGAATGTTGTGGATAATACATGTTGCAGGCGGTGCAGTGCGGAATGCGTTGGGTTTCTGCACTTAGCTTGGCAGTGCCCAAATAGCTACCTACTGGGATTGTGTGTTTAGTGTATTGAAGAAGTGAGCTCCGTTGTACTACCAAGATTGTGTATGGTGTCTCTGTTGGGGTATACTGAGGAGTTCCCATCAAGTGTGTGTGTAAACTCACTGCTATGATATTGGTGCTGGCAAAGAGACGCTTAGCTATGCACTGGGGAAGACTGTGCTGTACTTCAATTGGAATGCTGGATCAAGGACATTACATACTGCCAGGAACAACTGCCAGAGCACTGGCTGTTAATGGCTGCTGCTGGCAGGTCGAAAGACCTTTGGGTGGCATTAGTGACCTATCTAGCTGCCCGACCTGATCAGCCTTGGAGAGAGAAGGATCAGCTGATTTATGCTTCCGAATGATATAAGCAAGATGCTCCCTAACAGCACAAATGCATCTGCTGGGATATCCATATTTGAATGTTAAATTATTATTATTTTTGTACGTGATACAGTAATCACACAATCAAGTTTTTAGCATAAATATACAATGTAGAAAGTATTTAAAGCACAAACTAAATATTTCATACAACCTTAAAAGCCAATCCCTTCTACTCTCCCAATAATCTAGCCCCAAGTTACAACGGTATTACTGTTACGATCTGGCCGTAGCAGTATAGTAATAAACTAATACATGTATTGAAAACTATAAATGGGCCTAATAACAGTCTTACAATAACATTTCCAGGAGTAAAACAGTCATACAGGAATAATACTACAATCCTTATCTTCTATGTGCTCAAAAAAGGCCCAACACAATCTAACCATGTGCAAACATGCAATAAAAAACATAAAAGTGCAATCGTAAATAGTGCTAAAATATCAATTAAGTGCAGGAATCACTTTGCAAACATTCAATACTTAAAATACAGAGAAGGATCCAAAAGTGCAAATGCATGACCCCATATCTCTCGTAGACATTTACCCACCCTTAAAATATATTCCAGCTGTCATACCCTGGTCTTTTAGCTTCCCATTGAGCATATGAATGACCTCTAAATGTTTTCCAAAATTGTAAAATATGTGACCTTGCGATTGGGACAGTTATTGCCCAGCAACCCAAAAGAACTAGTAGTAAGTCTGCTGCCACCCTTTTTGATAACTGTTGAATTATAAAACAAAATATCTAGTCCCAGAATGGTTGTAAAACAGTGCAGGTAAAATTAATGTGTGCCCAATCTCCATGCATATTGAAGAACATCTAAAATGCTTATTAGAAACATTATGAAAACATTTATTCAAAAATTGGGGCACCCAAGTTAATTCTTTTAACGTTTGCTGCTCTAAACAGTTTATGACCATAAGTGGAAATATGCAGCCACTGATGCAGGGAAATTGCAAACCCTGTTATTGATGATATTTTATGGACAAATTTAGGAAGTATATTTTTTCCTGAATCTTCTGATGCAGCAGCTTATATCAGCTACCAACCCCTACCATACTATTTCTAAAAACTAATGTAACAAAAATTCCAAGTAGAGAGCCCATTGTCAGGGTTAACATCCCACAAGAAACTGGAAATGTGTGCAAAACTGAGCCATAGAACAGAAGTGCTCTCATAATTGTGGATAGCTAACTATTACCAGGTGTTCCACCTACCATTTATTATAAAATCTAATAGTATACCAAACCCATGTCTGTTCCAAAGTTTAATTAAGCATTCCAGTACCTTTAACCCCCGACTACTACAATCCTGCAAAGAAAAAAAGACGTGGCAATCAAGTATATTATATTTTACACCAATTTCTTTCTTTCGCAAAATAATTTCTTTTAAAGTTTTATACCTAGGTTTCTGGGGCATTTCCAAGTTTTTTTAAAAAAAAAGCTGAAGTCTAACTCTTTAAATAATGTCCTTAAAAATAGATTATTGGGTTAAAGCGGATCAGCATATAGACCAGCCCGATAGTTAATAAAGGCAGCCTGGTAATAAAGATAAAAATCAGATAGGGCCAAATCCCCCTGCTCTTTGCTTAATTGAATGATGGTCATATTGATACTTAGACACTGTTGTTTTCATATAAACTTTCTAATTAAGCAATCAATGTCCTTAAAAAAGTTCTTACTGAGCTTAATCAGGACATTAGAGAAGCAAAATAAAGTTTGGGTCAACATTTTAGTTAAGGCAACTTTACCTATAATTGATAAGGGTAGAAAATGCCATCGCTCTAACAAATCTTAAAACAGTGTTGCACGATAATTTAACTTGTAAAGATCTAAAATATTTAGAGTTTCAAGCACCCCAAGATAATTAATATGGCGAGTAGGCTTCCACTAACCCCTGATTGCAATAGGGAGATCCTCCTTCAAACCATTAAAAAATGAATTTCTGACATTTTGTGATTAAACTTATAACCCTCAATTAAAGTAAACTATTTAAATATGTTGGGGGTTCTTTGAATATTAGCTTTTGTTGCCCCCTGATACAAAATAATGCTGTCAGCAAAAATGTTAGCTGAGACATACCTATAACTTGAGGTAGAATTAAATCAGCATTCCGTAAAAAAATAGCTGGTGGCTCAATACAAAATGTAAATAAAACCTGTGAGAGGAGGCAACCTTGACCTGTCCCCTGAGACATATAAATGCTACCTACAACACATGAGTTAATACTGATACTAGCTACCGCCCCTGAATACAAATTCTTCAAAATCTTAAAAAATTGGTCAGGAAAACCAAACTTTCTCAGTATCTGAAATAGTGCTACAAAGCAGGTAAAAGGCTTTTTCCACATCAACTATAATTAAAGGCACTCTAGTTTTATTGGTTGCAAAATAATCTATGGCCTGGTGCAAATAGTTAGTATTAATAACCATTGAGCAAGAAAAACGGTCTGATCGCCATTAATACATTTTTCGGTAACATGAGTAAACGTGTTGTTAAGAGATTCCATATAAAAGTCAATCGGAATATCATCACTGCCTGCTGCCTTGGCGTTAGCCATGGAAGCCAAGGCTTAGATTGCAGAATAATGATCACAATAGATACTATGTATAGCCTCTCTTCAGGAAGGAATAGAAGTAGATTTTTTTTGTTCTTGCATTAACCGCTTCTTCTTTTAAGAAGAAGTCACAGAGCTTTTGTTTAGCCAGCTTTTACATTTTACTGGGAAAAGGAGAGCATGCTCCTAACCTCAACCTAATTTCCTTCCTCTATGTTATCTTGCATTTTCGAGTCCGAGTTATTGTTGGCCCTGAAAAAAGGTCTTCTATAAAAATCTGAATGTTGTTTTTCCAGCTCTCTTCCAATAGAAGAGATGTATCAAAGTTACATCTGATATCTCTAGCTTTGGTCAAGCTATCCTAAACCTAGACAGAAACTATTGAATGATCGGTAAAGCAAATCCCCAAAATCTGCCAGATAAACGAAAAAGAGATAAAAAAATATCAATATGTGATGCTGACTTAAAACGCTTCAAAAAGCAAGTGCACTGCCCAGAATCAGGAGTTGCAGTGCGCTGTCCAACAACCCATAGTCTTTCTTAAGCCTCTACACCAAATCCACAGACATCATTTGAATTGTAGCTGTCTTTTATCCTTACAAGATCCATCTACCACAGGGTTCTGAAGGAAATTAAAATCTTCCCCATAATGATCAATCCCCTTACCTCCATCAAAACAGCATACATGTGTTTTAAAGGCAGAGTATTGTCCTCTGTTGGGCCATAGTAGTTATTAAAATTCAAGAGCTGTGAATCTAAGCATTCTCCAACCCAGAGCCATTGCCCATGTTATCTCCCTTAATACTCACTATTTCCCAATTGAGGGATTTAGAAAAGAAATTGCATTGAGAGCCATGCCGCCCTGCAGTTTCCAAGGATTGCCAGTGATGTTCGCAGAAGTTACAGTAGCCAATAATGGGCATCAGTGTTAATATTGGTATGGCAGCAGCGGCAATGGTCCAGTTTGGGGGGCTACTGAGTAGAAGGGAGTGCCGGTATGGCACCGTAGAAGAGACTGATGGTCGGACAAGGCATAGGAGCTGCAGGGAGACAGTGATATTGTGCTGAGGATGACTTTACAGCATGTTTGAGCGGTTGCTGGCTGTATCTTCGGAAAAACCTTCTCTTTCGACACTCAGCACTCCTCTATCTCCTCATTTTCCTTATTGTCTCACATATCTACTCTGTTATATGCTCCATTTTATGCCTTGTAGAAGTGAGTAACACCAGCACCAGCTTTCAGGCTACTGGAAATTTGTCTTTTTTGTGCATTTGACTTGTATGTGGTGCTGGCCACCGGGGGGCAGTCTGACTTACGAAGCCTAATTCATATAAAGGGTCCCCTGGAAAGCTAAAAGCCTCTTCGAATCTCAATACAAGAAACATCCAGGGATATCAGGGCGGGCAAATTAGGAGAGATGACCTCCCAAGAGACTGGCACTTTTTGCTCCAATCTTGGCGTACTGCCAGTAGAGGAGTCCTCGGGAAATGCTGTACATGGAGATGCTGATATGATTTCTGACCCTTTAAGTTTAGGGGTGATGAGTGCTGCTTGAAGGGGCCCTCTCTTAGGCACAACTGTTGGTGCGAGACTCTATAGGCACTGGCTCTGGTTTAGGCTCGTCCTCCTTGATACTGTAGACTCAGATTCAGGCATCGGCCGGGGCTATTGAAGAATCTCCAGTGTATTATTTAAGCCAATATTTGAGGCCTCACAAAAACAACAAGATATGATGGCTAGTCCTAAGAAGGAGAAAAGGTTTAGAGGCCATTTAGATTAAGCTGGCAGGATCTAGGGTGGATACTAAAATCTCTCATCCGAATGGCTCTTCAGTTAATCAAAGGTTTGCAGTTCTTTGAACAGAAATTAGGGACTTCAAAAAGTCTCAGTCACTGGCCATTTAATCTCTGCAAGATCATTTAACTAAAATTGATGATAACTTTACTCTTTTTTTCTGAGCAAATAAACCAGATTCAACAGCAGGTTTTGGATTTGGAGAACAACACAATAAAACAGCAAACGTTTGTAGATAATCTTGGGAAAGAACTTCCTGCTGAGAATAAAATTAGACACGTTGGAAAATAATTCAAGACGTTCAAACATAAGGTTTGTTGGCATCCTGAAGGGCAAGGGGGCCTGGGGTTTGAGAGGGGGGTGGGGGGTGTATACCCAAGTTGAGACTTTGATTTAAAAACATGTGCTCACCAATCCCCCAGAAGATTGGTCAATTATGCGGGCCCATCAGGTCCCTTTTCACTCATTTCCGAATGTGAAGCGGCCACAAACAATTTTGGTTAACTTTTCAGATTACAGGGTCAAGGAACAGATTCTATCTAGGGCAATTCAGCAGAAGGCGTTTGTATTGGATAGTTTCTGACATTGCGGCAGCTTGCCGTAGGAGCGAGTTCAGTGACATAATTGGCTTGTTTAAAGCTGCCAGAGCTCAAGCTCTTATTTTTCAGTAATCTAACCTAAAAGTGCTTATTAAGGGCCACTTTTGGGTGCTTTCCTCAGGTGCATGGGCTAATGATTTGCTAAAACAGGTCTAGATTAACTCCTTTTAAGGAGCTGTTGATTTTATTTTTATTTCGAGGATGAGGGTGCAGGAGGATATTGACAGGGGCTTACCTCTGGGGTAGAGGGGGTTTGGGCTTTGGAGATGGATTTGGGGTGTTGGGTAGGTGATGGGTTTGGGAGATGGGTTAGTCAGGGTGATGGTGGGGATCAGCATGCACGAGGGCATATATAGATAAAAATGGCGGTACTAGTGAGCTAAAGCGCTTATGTACTATAATAGGACAATGTGAAGTATTGTTATACATATTTTTGCTATTTGGAATGGTAGTGTCAGTTAAAGCGATTACCTGTAATATAGCTGGTTAAGGCAAGAGGCAAAAGTACTTGGAAAATGTCATTTGGTTAAGAGTACTCAATCCCAGTGTAATTTTCTGGCAGGAGACACATTTAAAGTCAAATACTCCTAAATGAACTATCCCCCTTGTTTCTTCAATGCTATCTTTTCATCTGCCGGAGTGGCATGTTGTGGAATAACTATTATTTTTTTAATGTTAAATTATGCCTTACCATCAGAACATCGACCATGACCACATACGTGCAATGTTGCCTCCAGTTGTTTCAAAGATTCATATCATTATTACTAGTGTATTTTAAAGCTGTACATTGTATTGACCTAGAGATTTAAGTGTTGTACGGTTGAGTATTACCTAATTAAAACACTTGCACAGTTAAAAAAAAATATTACAGAAGGGAATGGGAGCTTTCTTAGCAACATGAAGGAATGCATCCAATTCTATTTATAACTACACAAAATACATCTAGAAGTCACAGGCTCTTCTAAAAGCCACTGAATCGTTATAAATATGGTTTGTTATTGTAATAAAATAATTTCCATGCAATTTCTTTGGAGCTGCAGATCTTCTTTTTCCCAATATTTCCATTGTGTTTCCATTGAAGATCCTACAGATTCTATACACTGCAAAAAAACAAAACAAATAATGACGTGCCATTGCTCCCATATCAATTAATACTTAAGCATAGCATCTGTTTTGGAGCCCGGCCCTGCACCCCAAACCTCCACGGGCATTTGACCCTTTGTTGTGCAACAAGTTACTTACCTTCGGTAACATATTATCTGGTGTAGACATTATCTATCTGCAGATTCCTTACAGATCCATGCAAGCCTCCCCGCTCTGCGGACGTTTTTTTTAGAGCTAAGATTGCTCCCTTTTTGGGGCCTTAGTTTAGACACATACTAGTCGGTTCATTTCATGGCTCTGCGCTTCTAGCATGGAAAGTCGTGAAAAGTAAATGATGTACGCGCGCCTGGGTTGCACCTGTATAGGTGACCGCAAAGTCACATCTGGCACCAGTGATGCCACACGGCACTGAACGGATCCACCTGACGGTGCGCATGGGTACTGCTAACTTGTTAGTCAACACCCCTTTGAGCAACTTCCACAGTTTTTTGGAAAACTACGTGACCATCCACGCCCCAATTAAAATACACAAGTGCAGACCAAAGCCTTCAGAATCCTGGTATTCTAAAGAACTTGCTGACAATAAACAATCTATACTAAAACAGGAAATAAAATGGAAAAAAACCAGAACTCCAGATGACCTCTAGATGCTGAAGTTCCTCCACGCAACAAGCAGACAGCAGACAGCTTAACACAACAGCCAAAGCAAAGTACTGTACCAACACCATCAAAGAATCCACCAACAGAAGCAGAAGCTGTTCAAGATAATTAATCACTGCATCAACCCCTGACAGAGCCAGCTGCTTCTCACGCCACCAAAAGTGCAATGCTATTAGCCTCTTCTTTAGTGAAAAAAACAGAAGTTCTGACAGAACACCGACAACACCAAGCCTGCTTCATCTCTTACAACAAACCATTACCATAGAATCCCATGATGGTTAGTCATCAAAGCCTTATCTGTCCCTGATCTCACTGACATACTCTACTCCCCCAAAGCCTCTTCTTGTGAAATGATGTCTTAACCTTTGTCCTTCATCAAAACTGTCTCTGGGGACGCTCTCTTGCCCCTACTTATCTTTGCCAATGCCTCCCTCACTAAAGGTATTGTTCCTGAAGCTTTCAAGTCAGGCCAGATACTCCCACTCCTACAGAAACCTGTGCTAGACTCGGATGATCTCGCAACTAACTGCCCGTCACTCACCTACCATTAAAAAAGCAATTTATGTACAACTCCAAGATAATATCAGTGCTAACCAGTCTTTCTGATCACACTGCAGCATGGAGACCTTACCCTGTGAAGATGATGTCCTCTTGATCACAGATGATTATATGTGTCTCCTGATATTGCTGGCCCTCTCAACTACATTTGACACAGTCAACCTTCCCACCGTCTAATGCACACAGGCCCCTCAAATTGCATTCACTGGCAATGTCCTTCACTGATTTTGCAACCTTTCCAGTCAACAACACTTTCTCACATGGGCACCTCCAGCTCACAAAAGATCCCAATCACTTGTAGATGTGGACTCAAGGGTTCAATACTGTCTCCAGCATATTCAACCTTTACTTGGATCTGATATGTGTGCTCCACTACAGATAACGACTTCAAAATTCAAAAACATGATGAAGATACATAACTCTACTTCAAAGTCTCCTCTGCTTCAGACATCCTATGCCTTTGACACTGTCTGCACATCATCCAGGCATGGATGTCCAGTACCTACATACATTTCAACTAAGCCAAAACAGAAGTCTTGTTATTCGCCTAGAACAACAATCAAGATCAATACAAACCTGGAGAATTGACATGAAACTTGAAGATTTCAAATCTTATTTTTCCTCAAATGAGAAGTCACTCGAATCCACAATGCATAACAACCTCGCCCTCTAGGAACACATTGCAAAAAAATTAAGACTGCCTATTACTAGCTCTTTCCTCAGACTGTTTCTTCCAGACAGTGACTTCAGAATTGCTGTTCGATCCCTCGTATCCTTGCATCTGGATGATGGTAATGCCCTGTTCTATGGTTTCTCAGACTCCAAACGGGCCTGAAGATATATTATCACATCACACTCATCCTGATGGAACTCCATTGGGTTCCCTTGCTGGCCCACATCTTTAAAACTAGCTGCATCATTTACAAAGCCTTTACGATCCACACCCCTACTTTTCTTGCAGACAGGCTCACCATCTCTGGTGATTCTCAGAACACCCGTAGCCAAGACACCATCAGACTGCAGACTAAGCAGTGTAAAAAAGAAAAAGACAACAGGCCTTTTCTATCTAAGCAAATAGGATCTGGTACAACAGCCCGTATCCAGCAGAACTTCCCCAACGCTGCTCCGAGGAAAGAGTTGAGACTATCATCTTTGAAGCACACTACATCACAATGCATTCACTTTACAAGATCCAGCTTCCTCTCCTATTAATTGTCAACTTTATGCTTGTCTTTCACCACTTTCAGCGCTTTGCTGCCTCTTGGGTATGTTTGTTCCAATAGAACACACATACATACCTACAAAAAGGCACATACATGCAACTATAAGAATAAACCACATTTATACATCTCCTGAAGGATTGGATTTTTTTTATATTTCAACCAGCATACACATTTTACATCAAATATAGCAAACCTCTCATCCATAAGCAAAATTGTGTGTTTTTGATTAAAGTACCCATTTGCGCTTCACTGTAACAATGACAATATTTGTAAGCAAGTCAGAAAAATGCTTTAATAGTGAAAACTTTTAAATATTAGGTAAAAATGCTATGTCCTGCGAAATCTAGTCTACAATACCTAACCTACCATACCTGACTAACATCCCAGCCTGCCATAACCACCTACCATGCTTAACTATCCTAGTTACAGTACCTAACTACCACACTTTGCCTAACCTACCATACCTTTCACAACTAACTGTTTGAGGGTCTATGATTGTGAGGGAAAAATCAGACTGCAAATCTGGCTCCCTGAGATGGGGAGACCTCATTGGTTATCCCCACCCTGTAGTCTTAAAGGGGTAATCTCCTCAGTCGCTTTAGCACATGTGCTAACTGCTGGCAGCAGTTATATGTTTTGGGGTGCAGTAGCTGCATCCAGGGTGATGCCGACCAATCTCCTCTTTGAAATTAAGTCCAGTGACCTTTTTCATATGGGGTAAATGTCCCATAGATAGTTCTTTGCATTACTGGAAATGTTTGCAAACACTATTTGTATTGCTTTTACAAACATAACATGAATGGACTAAAGGTACAACTGTCATATGGGTTACACTTGCCTGTCTTTGAATATATTTATTCTTGTGAAAAAGGCATTTGCAAGGCCAACTTTCTGTGGAAGACTGAACACCTATTGAATCGGTTAGTGAGGCGCATAAGCACTCTCTCTCTCACCTTTGATAGCACTTGGTTGTTCCTGTGAAAAGTTGACAGACACTCATCTAGTTAGGATGTTTTGACCCCCCTCTTTTAATTCTATAACATCTTTCCACAAGGAAGCAACAATCCTTCCCAACCTTCAATTCCAAAAATCTTAGACGACACCAAGACTGATTTGCATATGACTGGAGTCTTTCCAGAATACCATAGTGGGCAAACAACGGTCACCATTGGCTTAGATGAATTCAAACAAGGCTCTGTCACTTTGTTGTTTGTTGCTGATATCATTGGGTTTACCCAGAGACACTGATGTTTCTTTCCATTGGGGACCCCTTAAGCTTGTTCTATGCCTGTTGCTTGTAGTATCAAGAATACGTGACTGTTGCAGTTTGTACAGTGTTAACCAGAGTAATTGTTGTTTATATCACTATAGGGCCGTCAACATCCAAAGAAAAAAAATTACTCTTCACACTGAACATGCTTTACTTTAAAATGAAGGGATTCAGCTTGAGAGGTATTGGTAGGGGTCTATATGTGGTATATCAATGACATGACATGAACAGCAAATTATTAGAATTAAAATATGAAAACTGAACAGGCGCGCAGCAGAAATGTGTGGTCTTTCATATATCTGTGCCCTTATTGAATCTGGATGTTACCAAAGACAATACTGTTGCTCTTGGCATGCTTTATAGGGAAGGGAAAAGAAAAAAAAAGGAACACAAACAAATAAACAAGGCTGGGATACAATGAAGCCCAGTTATGATACACTCCCTAAATAACCCAGGGCGACTAGCAAATTTACTGTTAGATTGTTAAAATGCGATTGCATGGGATAACAATTATTATATTTACCCAATCCTGGTGGCTGTGCCAGTTATACAATTGCCTTTTCTGTGTGTGGTCCCTGTGACAACATGTCTAGAGAAGTTACTGGTCTAAGGTATGAAGATGAATAATTGTTTGTGTCTTCATTTTTTCTGCACTCAGGGATGATCCCTCGGCTAGTGGAAATGCTCCGAAGTAAGCAGGTGACGCTGGAGTCAGTGGCCTTAGGACTGCTAAGTAACATCTCCAAACAAGCGCCTGTTGCAAGAGCTCTGGTGGATGCAGGTGGCATCCCACTGCTGATTCACCTGCTGAGCTCCCCTGAGCCGGAGCAGCAGTCTCGTAGCGCTGTTATTCTTTCTGATGCTGCACAGGTGGACAATAACCAGAATACTATTAGAGAAATGGTAAGCTCAATTTACATTACCTCCTAAAATTTCAGCTTTACTATTCAGCTACCAATGGATTCAGGGGCTTAGCTTCAGGGGGTGTTTGGAGCGTGACCCCCATCCCCCACCCAAAAAAATACAGGATTGTAGTGCCCTACAGGGCAATCAGACACGCAGTGTCTGACAGGTCTGTGTATGGACACTTTTTAGGTCAAGCCTGGGCAGTGCATGCGCTGCTCTGCAAGGCTTGCTGTATTCAGGTACAGACTTGAAGCCCTGCCCACTCTCCACCCATATTTTTCTTGGCTTGTGTCATTGTCCTTTGTAAACTGTGGCTTTTCATTGGTTAATAGGCTTAGTAGTCCCTCCTTAAAAGCACCTTGTCTCATTTTGTAACCTCCCATTAGGACACCCAGTTACATGAGTTGTTACTCGGTAGGCTTTAATTACAGCTCCCCCAAACGCTTTTTTTTTTCTAGCACGGCATGCCACGCTGATACTGTGGTGGCCATGCCTTTATTTTGATGTTTGTGGCCCAAACACGGCTGCATGTTTCTTTTTTCTTACTATTTGTTCAGTTATTGGTTTACAAGCACCCCATACGGCGCTTTCCCTTTAATGGCGACCACATCCCTTTCTTTTGACACAGCTCGTCTAAAGAAAGGTGCGCAGCTTCTATTAAAGTGAAACAGCGGCATGGGGCAAGTTCACGAAAAAAAAGCATTTGTTTGTCAACTTGACAAACAGATGCTTTTTTTGTAGAAGCGCCCCATATCGTGCTTTCAATTTAATGGCGGTTGAGCCCCTTTCCTTAGACGAGCTGAGCTTAAAGAAAGGAGTGTGGCCGCCATTAACATGAAAGCACAGCATGGGGCGCCTTTACAAAAATTGCATTTGCAATGCAATAGGTTTCACATTTGCGAGAGTTTAAGCGATTGACATTGTCATTTACAATGCCAATAGCTCAAACTCTCGTAAATACGAGACCTACTGCTTTGCAAATGCTTGTTTTTTGCTGTTTCTGGGCCTATTTTATGGTCTTCCGGGCCAGTTTTTCTGCTGATTTCATCGATATTAAAACAAACATTGCCAACAGCAAGCTCAAATTCATTCAGTCTTCCATAAAAGACTAATACAGGGTTTTTACAAGTTTAAAACAGCCCCATTTTTTTTGCTATCTAATTCGCTAATAGAGGCTACTTTATAAATTGTTACCTGGACCTTTTTTCTGTCCCAGTCCGACCCTGCTCTAATAAATGCATTCTTGGCTTTGGGGTTGGGTTTGGGGGCCCTGAGTTCGGTCTGCTATGTTTGTCAGTTTTTGTCTTCGTATACCAGGAATAAACAACAAAACAGTGGCCTTTGTTGTAAAACTGTAGAGAGAGAGATACATCTGGTAGCTGAGTTCCAAAAAATGAAACCAGATAATCTGGACTTAAAACCGGCTTCCCTGCTTATCTAAATTGTGGGATCCTAAGCAAACATTTTATTTCACAGACCCTCCGTTTTCTTTATTATCACATGTAAGAGCACTTTTAAAGAACAGTTCAGGATGTCCGCTGTACAAGAACCTCCTATGTGTGATTTAATAGACTATAATGTTGTTCCATCTAGAATAGGAATCTAGGTCACATTTAGGGTTTACAAGGCTACTTACTTGTATCTTAGTTCACTAATGGCATTTATCGCTGGGGGAGGCGTTCCATTAATGTTTCTAAGTTCATGTTTAGAAACTATCACTTTTAACAAATGTCTGTCTATGAATGGATTGAATCTGATGTACCAAGATGAAATGCATCCGTACGTCTGTTAAAGAAATAAAGTTTCTGAATTTTGAAGAGACTGTGCCATATTTTTACATTATGTTTGTTGCACAATATACATACCTAATGTTTTTATGGTTTGTCTCTGCACTGACTCTTGCAGGCAGTTGAGATCCTCTGCTCGGCTGTGACTCTCCTCGCCCTATTTATTTGCTGTGTGCCCAACTCGTTTTGCAACTTGAGCTTAGTACACGGGGCAGTCAGTCACTTGATTAAACGGTTTGTAAAAGGTGTGAACTGGAAATATGGATCCCTCATTTGAGATGTCATCAGTGATGTCGCTGACCAGGTCATGAGTGATGTAATATGTGAGGTCATAAGCAGCGCATTGCCAGGGGCATAAGTTATAGTTAGCTGCTAACTATTTCACTGGTTTTGAACGAGTAAAATTTGAGCCTAACTATAATGTTCCTGTAACAACTGTTTTTTTCAATGAATTTCTAAGGGTTTTTTTTAATGTTGTTTCCTAACTATAACGCTCCTGTAACATTTGTTTTTTTAAGTAAATGTCTAGGGTTTTTAATATTTTATTTCTTAAATGTAACCTTTGAGAGTGAGTGTGTGAGTGAGTGCATGAGTGTTTCAGTCGGTGTATGAGTGCCTATGTGGGTATGGGAGAGGCTGTATAAGTGTCTCACTGGGCATCTGAATGGGTGTCTGTTTGAGTGCATGAGTGTCTGAGTGAGTGTCTCAGTGGGTCTATAAGTAGTTGTGAGAGTGTCACAGTGGGTTTGCAAGTGCCTCCGTGAGGGTGTGTGTAAGTGCATGAGTATCTGAGTGGGTCTGTGAGTGGGTGTGTTATTTTCATAGTAGGTCTGTGAGTGGGTGTGTGAGGCACTCAGTGGATCTGTGAGTGGGTGTGTGAGTCTGAGTGGATGTGAGAGTGGCTGTATGGGCCTATGAGTAGATGCACAAGTGTCTGAATGGGTCTTCAAGTGGGTGTGCATGTCTGAGTGGGTGCATGAGTGTCTGAATGGGTCTGTGAGTAGCTGTATGGGTCTGTGATTGGGCACATGAGTAAGTTCATCTGTAAGTGGGTGTGTGAGTCTCTGAGAGGGTCTGTGAGTATGTGCATCAGTGTCTGAATGGGTTCGTAAATGCCCGAGTGTTTGAGTAGGTGTCTAAGTATCTGTGTGGGTGTGTCAGTAGCTGTGTGAGTGACTCAGTCACAAAGGAACCGCACTAGCCCTCTTATCCAACAGGAGTCCACAGTTTTGCACAATATATCTACCCAAGTTGAACACTTGGGTAAATGTCCAGTATGTATTCTGCACTACAGCTGCATAATGGAGCATGAGGAAATGTCACCAGTGACCTTGTGTGCGTTTTGGCAATGTGATTATTCCTGGTGTGTCTTTATCCAGAAATATGTGATAACATGAATCTTCCTATAGAAAAGACAAGACTACAAAGAGGTAAATCTCCAACAAACAAGGTTATTTCCTCTTAAGTATATGAAGTAAGTGCTTCTATGTTTGTTGAAGAAGTCCTCATATTCCTCAGCACCAAGAGCTCCTCACTAAAACCAGTGGGAAACGCACTTGAGGGCCACTTGTTAAGCTGTCCATCATCTTGGCAAAAGACAGGAAGACCTTTCCATACTACTAAGGTGGGCAGGGCCAAATTGGCAAAGCTTCCAAGTGCTTTGCACAATTGTGTACTTGTAGTAATTTAAAGGGAGAACCATGCACCCTGCTCTCACCAGGAGAGGACATGAAAAGACCCACTTGTCAAAGACACTACAAATTGCGCTTGAAATGGATTAATGATGCATTCACGTCACAAAGCATTTCAGATCGTTTTTCAATATGGAATTGCTGAAAAAACACACTTGCTTTGTCTTCACCAAGCAGAGGAGTTAGGATCAATTGTCCTTTCAATCAATCAAGTAGTATTTGTAAAGGTCTACTTAGCACCCTGAGGGATATCCAGGCACTGTGCTGTCAGGTCTCAGTTGAACAGCCACGTCTTGAGTCCCTTCCTGAAGCGGTTGAGCGAGGGGAAGGTGCGTAGGTGTAGAGACAGGGTGTTCCAGGCTTTGGCGGCAAGGTGAGAGAACAAGCATCCTCTAGTTACAGCAGACCCGTGTCATCTGTGCGAAGGTGAGTTGTGCGGAGTGCAGGTTTTTGGTGGGTTGGTGGAAAGTTAAGCGGTGGTCCATGTAGTGTGGTCCAATGTTGTGGAGTGCTTTGTATGCATGGGTCAGGAGATTGAACTGGCATCTCTTGGGGATGGAGAGCCAGTGTAGGTCTTTGAAGTGTTGGGTGATGTGTGTTCTCTTGGACATGTTGAGGATCAGTATGGCTGTTGTGTTTTGTATTGTCTGGAGACTTTGCACAAAGTTCGGAGTCCGTGTCAGTATAGAGTGCACTGCCGTAGTCAGGTCGGCTGGTGATGAGGGCCTGTATCACCATTTTACTTGTGCTGGTGGGGAGCCATCTGAAGATGTTTTAGGGCATGCAGATGGTGTAAAAGCAGGCAGCTGTGACGGAGTTGACTTGGCGTCTCCTGGAGAGTTCACTGTCTAGGATGATGCTGAGGTTGCATGCGTGGTCTTTCGTCATAGAGGTGGGACCAAGCTCCGTCGGCTATCAGGAATCGTTCCAGAAGGTTTTGTGTCTGCAGAAGAGAAGGACTTCCGTCTTGTCCGTATTAAGCTTGAAGCAGTTGTCATTCAACCACGTTGCTAGGTTATTCATGCAATTGTGGAAGTTGGTCTTTGTCTGAATGGGGTTTGCTGTGAGTGAGAGGATGAGTTGAGTGTCAACCGCATAGGAGATTATGTCGATGTTGTGTGACCTGTCGATGTCTGCGAGTGGTGTCTTGTAGATATCGTCCTTTACAGAAGTGACGTTTCAATTGGTGCACCTGCTATATTTATATTTGTAAGTGCCTCCCGTTGAGGTATAATTTCTGTAAAATGAGCATTAAGGTCAAAATGGGCCGCCAAAACATAATGGCTTCTCAACGGGCAGGGAAACAGATGAAAACTTCTCTCCCAGCAAGCGGGAGCACTGTGAAAGCTCCCGCTTGCTGGGGGCAGAGTTAGTGTTTGCTATGACTTGGCAGGAGCTGTCGAAGCTCCTGCCAAGTCAGAGCAAACAGCTATCTCCTGAGGGTGGACAACTCAGGAGATAGCTGGAGCCTGCGCTAAGGTGTGGCAGTCCCTATAGCCATTAGTGCCACTAGGAGGGTGGGCCGTGTGGCCACTGCCTTCTCTGAGCATAGTTTGGCTCCAGAGAGGTTGGGGTGGCAGGCCAAGCGGCTCCCCTTCCTTTTCAAAAATAAATGTTGGCCCCGGCGAGGTGGTGGTCACTGGGGTCCAGGGGACTTGTGTCGCCTCCCTATAAATGTTTGTGTCTTGGACCGATGAGGTGGTAGTACCCAGGGCTTGTACCAGCCCTAGGCGGGACGTCTGCACCGTCCCCCCGCCACTTATAAAAACAAGCATTGGCAGAGCCAATAGGTCTCGCCTTTGGAACCTTATAAGTGTTTAGTTATGTAGCACAATATCCCTGGTGCAACAACATTAACTGTTGCATGGCTAAACGCTTATAAGGTCTCAAAGGGGAGACCTATTGGACTAATGAAACCGACTGCTATTTGGTGTAGTGAGCAGGCAAAGTAAGCGACTGAGAAACAGCTAAGGATAGAGACTGAGAACGATGCATAGAAGCACAGTGAGGCGAGACAGCGACTGCGATTCAGAAACCTGTGTGTTGAGACCCACAATGCAAGAGGCAGAGAACACTAGTGAGACAGGCAGTGAGAGCAGATGGACAAATGCAAGCGAAACGGTGTACAATGGAGAGATGTGCACGTTGATTAGATGGGCACGAGACCGATGGGTAGACACGCAGGTGGCAGCAGTGCAGGTATGTCTGTGCAGCCTGGAAAATGAGAAAGCTGGGCCAGACAGAAAGAAATGTCAAAAAGCACAGATAAAGACCCAGGGAGAAACAGCGAGAATAGGAGACTAAGCCACATAGCAGGACGGGGAAGATAAGATAAACGCGAGACAGCTACGTCGACCGATGACTAAGTAGGTGTCATGAGGAAAGTGCCTTTGAACAGCCCTGTCACAGAGAGACATCATGCCCCTCTCGGAGCGTTAGTAATGTGTAAAGAGCTGGCGGAGAGAGTGCGCCTAGAGGGCTTTGTCATGTTCCATCTCCCATTATTGGAACACACTGTGGAACAAGGCAGGGTGCATCATACGCTTTTACGCACAGCATGTGGAGAGAAGCTCTTTGCCACGTGACTAGACGTGCTTGACGTTGAGCAAGTTAGAAGTGTGCACTCTTTTTTTTTTTACCAGGGGACTGCTTTTGTGGCCAACGGACTTCAAAGTAAAACTCTTTGAAGTGTAGAATGGTTTCATGTTTTCATCCTCATTCAGCCTGAATACTTTTCATAATTTGGGTTTAGGACGTAAGGAATGCGCGCCTTTGATCACACCCTGTTCCCTCTCAAGCAAGCCGAGTTCATTTGTAGTGTTTTGTGCACCTGGAGGCATGACATCACTCTGGTGAATGGTCATTAGCTACTCTGAGTTCCAGCCTGCAATTTCGCAGGAGGCAAGGACTGCGGGGCTGGTGCTGACTGCCCCTTTCCATATCCTATTTGCAGTCCTTACATGGTCTCTCGACCTACCCCTGCTGTTTCAGTAATATGCAGGGAATTAATTCTCGTTTATGTGGTCAAGATCTCTGCACAGCGGAAATAACGCGTTTCGTATAGCGTTTCATACTGCAATCAGCTGTTTATAAATAATAGGTGTTACTTCTACCCAAGTTAATGGTACACGATTTACCCATCACCGAAGGATGGATGGCAGAGCCTGCGTTGCTGGGACATAAACCTGTGATCTGCAGATCTTTGAAGAACAGCAGGGAGAGTGAGGGTGCGAAGCAGTCATTCTGGTTACTACTGACGCCTGTAACTCAGGGGTAGGCGTAAGACTCATGTCAAGAGGTAACTGTGGCAATCAGTGAGGCTGTACCAAGAGCGGCGGGCAAAGGAGACAGAAGCTGAGCAGCCAGCGGAAATGTAGATTTTCCATTGGTTTGTTGTTGGCCATGTAGTAAATGGGATATATATTTTATAGGCAAGTCTAACATTTGCTGAATACTTACCTTTTTGCAGCCACGCCTGGATGGGAGATTTAGAGACTGGGTCTGGAGGCAGCCCTGTGCATCCACGAGTAGTGAGAAGCGGCGGTAATAAAAACAAAATGCACACGCAGCATTTTGTATTCCTGGACGTGAATGCTTTTACATGTGTTTATCAGGAAGTACGAGCAGGGCGGAAGTGGGTGGGTGCGGCCAGGCTAACCAACAAAAGATGAGACCTATTAAAAGAAAGAACAATGGCGCCCTCTGCTGTATTTTAGAAGTATTGCTGCATTCTTAAAACAAGCATTGGCGCGTGAAAGCACTTAATGAGCCATGACGGCTCGTAGATAAGAAAGGCAGATGGCGGCTGGAGCCAAAGCTATGGAGAAAGGGGGGGGAGTGGGAGCTGAGGAGCCATTATATGCCAGCTGTGCACGTGCATGTGATCGTGCACTCAAGCTTTAGGCCAGCCAAAAGACTGTGGGTAGCACTTTGAAAATCCCACTTACAAAATGTCTCGCACAGAGCAGCGCAAGCGCTAGCTCAGGCGAGACCTAATAAAGCCCCAGGTTGGTGGTGGTCCCTGGGGCTCCAAGAAGCCCATGGAGAGAGGGGGTCTGTCCAGCTCCCTCTAATATTTACATAAAGCCCGAGTAGTTGGTACCCGTGACTCAAAGAGCCTTGTGGGGCCCGTGAGCCCCCCTCCTTTTAAAAAAAAATGCCTCTGGGACCTGGCCCACACAGGGGCTCTTTTCAAAACAAGTTTGAGAGCCAGCGCTTGTTTTAGTTTTTTTTGCCACGGATTCATGACTCCATCGAGATTTTGTGAAAATTGTTTTTTTTTTAAGTGTTGTTTTTGACCTGGCAGCATCCCTTAGGACCCCTGGACCAGAGATAGGGAATCAGGGTATTCCTACGCTGACCCCTTCTCTTTTTTTCAATTTTATTTTGCCACTCTGCTGAAGCAGAGTCACAAAATGGCTGTCAACACTTCCTGGTTGGATTATTGGCAGCCAATCAGGTTTCGGCCCAAGATCGGGAGGGTTCGCTGACTTTTTGCCTCCATAGGTATACAAGTTTGATTTCTTTTAATAACTCTAAAACTACTGAACAGATTTACACCAAATAACAAAAAGCGCGACCTTCGGAACAACATCTACTATTCTGCCAAATTTAGTGAAATTCCAACCAGCTGTTTGGGCTGTAGTTGTGTTCAAAACGCATATGGGAATTAACATGGGAAGCAATTTTTTTGACTCCCCTTTTCTTGGCTCCCACTTCACGGATCACCTCGAAACTTTGCATGCACAATAGGAATCACCAGGACATGGGAAAATTCCATGATGATTCATTGAACACCACCAAAGATATAGGCAAGTCAAAAAGCGCTTTTCTTATGGAAACATGGGCCTAACTATAAATACCTACTGGTGACCGCTAGTCGGACATATATATACATATAGGCGCAGTTACCTTGCTGCACGATGTTTCACGCCCCCGGTTCAGTAGCCAAATGATTTATTGCGACTGCCATTGCTGAACATACCTTTAGCCACTCTTTATAATAGGCACAGGAGCCATTATTGTTCAAGTACATTCAAAAAGAAAAATTTTGACATCATATGGGGAATCCTTAGTTGAGTCATCCCCGTGATTCTTTCCTCTTCAGGTCGTATTATACTGAAATTTCTTGCCCTGATGAAGTTCTTGCTTGAAAGAACAAAAGGCATTGGCTGCCTGGTGTTTTTTACCTAATGAAATGAAGAATAAAGAAATTTGAACTACACTATCACTGGATGGACAATTATGATATAAATTTTGATTTTGTGGATTCTTGGATATGGTGGTGCAACCCCTAATTGGTATGTTTCTGTTGGTCTTTTAGACTGTACTTTGGAAACAGCAGGGACAGTGGTGTTGCACACCGTTGGAGCATATTGCTCATCTGTTATTTGGGATATATGAGGAATTAGTATTGAGGAATGCTTGTCCTCAGTATAGAGGGAGGTGTGTCACATTCACTACAGTGTGTCTGTTAAGGTTTTGGCTGTTTCTTTGTGGGTTTATATATATACATATATATATATATATATATATATATATATATATATATATATATATATATATATATATATATATATATATACACACATATATATGTTGACACAAAACCGGCTCCGTGTTGTGGACCCCTGGCGCTTCTATTTTCCGGTGCGGAACCCAGCAGAGCCACGCCGTCACAATTCCATCATCTCATTTCCCTTGGAAATAATTTGGCACGCACTCACGGGTTCTGAATTTAATATCCCAAATGTCCTTTCATTCAGCTTGCAGCATCCAAATTGAGGGACAAACCAACGCGTTTTGCTATCAGCCGATAGATTGATCATGGTCAGTGCAACTTATTCAAAACACCCAATAAAAACAGTGTGATGATTGATCATGTGATTAGTGATGTCATGTCTCCTTTTCCCATGGACTTATGGTCCTCGTAGTTAACACAAACACACTATAATTTATGCTAATTACTCATATGTTTTTTACTACTATGTTTTTGACTGTCATTGTGTCACAATTAGTTTTGCTACCATTCCTTGATATGGACAAAAAATCTCCCCACCCTTGTGTTTTCGATTCAAAGCAAAACGAGTTAACAACATTCAAAACCCTGTTAGTTTAACTTGCGAGATGGCATTCTCGACTGCAAAATTATGTTGCTATATGTGATAGGGTTTTGCCCGTCTTGAAAACAGTAGTTTATTACTCAAATTTCAGAGTTGTAGTTGGTTTCTTAATTCGCCCTCTGGTGGGCTTACTTTCCCTGTGTCTTATGGGGATTAATTTTTTACACCAAGTTTACTAATTGTTTACCTCTTGGATTTGATAGGAAGAACACATAAGTTCTTTAAAGCTAGCTCATTAGTAGTGTGGCCATTGCGATGTGTATGTTGCAACTATTTCATCTGACATTCTGACATCTACACCCTTTTGCCCCCTCTTCATAACGGGTAATTTTGTACTGAGGACACATAAATCATTTCGAATTCATTACAGATGAACATATAATTCTTCACTTTGGTTCAGGTCCCATGGGGTGTAGGTCCTAAAGTTCAGAATTTGTCGCGATTCACGACGTCTCAGGTTTTTTTCCCGATCTCCTCCTCTGTCATGTGTAGGAATTGTCTCTAGAGCATAGAAACAGAGTAGTTTCCAATCCCCTCCGTGGTGGCTTTCCATGTGTTTAGCAACAGCGTTGCTCCGATCCTTGTTGACCGTCGCTCTTACGTGTTCAAGGATCCTCTTTTTTAGCTCACACTTTGTGCTGCCAATGTACTTTAGTGAGCACAGACATTCAATTACATAAACCACAAACTGGCTTTTGCAGGTGATAAGTTCTTTTATTAGCCATTTTTTGTTGTTATCCGGGAGTGAGACTTCTGTCATGTTTCTGGCTATTTGGCAAACCTTACACGAATGACACTTCTTGAAACCCTTGGTTATCAACCATTGTGTTTCCTTTTTTTTTGTATGGTCCTGGTGATGACTGTGCACTAGTTTGTCTCGTAAGTTCTTAGCACAACGGAACGTGATATTAGGGTGTTTGCCCACAATTCCACTTACCACTGGGTCTAGTTGTAGGAGCTTCCAATTCTTGCGTAGGATATCTCCTATTTGTTTAGCTTCTTTAGAGTGATCCAAAATTAGTCTTATGGGGGTCGATTGATTGGTCTCTGTGTTCCTTCCTTTGTTGTTTGGGTTTAGGATAGTAAGTCTCTTCTTATCATTGGCGCGCCTCCAGCATCTTTGGATAATCCCTTTTTTGTATCCACGGTGTTTGAATCTCATTGCTGAGTTTTTGCTATGTTGTTCCCACTCATGTTGTTCCGAGCAAATACGGCGTAGCCTCAAAAACTCTCCATATGGAATGTTATCCTTAACAGCTGTTTGGTGGAAGCTATTTGCATGTAGGGTTGAGTTAGTAGATGTTTCCTTTCTATGTAGCGTGGTTTCTAACTTGTTGTTGGCAACATAAGTCTCTGTGTCAAGAAAAACAATTCTTTCGTTGCTGCAATTGTATGTGAATTTGATTTTCGCATCCGTAGAGTTTAGAATTTTGAAATATTCCTCAAACTCTTGTGCCGTGCCATCCCACACTATCAACAAGTCGTCGATATATCTCAACCACTTCATGATTTTTACCACAAAATTGTCATTGTTTGGATGCCACGCTACCTGTTGCTCCCACCATCCCATTGTGAGACACGCATATGCTGGACTGAAGGAAAAACCCATTGCGCATCCCTTTATTTGTAGATAGATTTCTTCTCCAAATAAAAACACATTTTGAGTAAGGCACATTTGGATCATATCTATCAGCATCTGATTGTGATGTTTAAGTTTAATGTCCTATATATTTATTACCTACTGGCAGTAGGTAGTTATAGTTAGGACCTATTTTCCATAGGAAATCCGCAACATTCTATTGCCAATAAGTCTGGCACCGGTTGACGAATCTTCGCGAAATTTTCCAAACTTTTGGCCAGCTCCAGTCTGCTCCTATCCTGAAAGTTTCGTGGTGATTCGTCAAGCAGCTACAGCCCGAACTGCTGAACGGAATTACACCAAATTTGGCAAAGAGGTAGTCCTCAGTTCAGACTCGTGTCTTTTGCATAAATGGTGTAAATCTGTTCAGTAGTTCCTGAGAAAATTAGACTAAAAAAGATAGATATATCTATGGCCTCGGAGGATCCGCGCACCCTATGCGCACCCTAAGCGGACCCTCCCCGAGCCGAGCGCGCACCTTCCCGATCATGCTCTGAATGCTAATTGGCTGTGAAGTGTCTGTCTACATTCGAAACCAGGCACTGTTGGGAGCCATTTTGTGCTTTGGTAGAAGCAAGGCTGAAGAAGTAAGGGGAATAAGTGTTTAAAACATATAAAGGGGGCAGGGTAGAAATACTCTGACCCTCTAGTGTTGCTTAGGGGGACCCAGAAGGACCCCCTGGGGCCCCCTTTTAAAAAAAAATAAATAGCAAAACGGCGAAATGCGCGCAAGGTGCGTGGATCCGGACGGAAAAATATATACACATTCACTGACAAAACCATAGGTTTCAGGGGCGTTATAGTTAGTTGGACATTTCACTCGTACAAAACCATAGAAATTCCCCTGTTATAGTTAGTTCAGCTAACTATAACTCGCCCGCCTGCAATGCACTGCAGATGACGTCACATATTACCTCATTCATAACATGGTCAGTGACATCACTCATGACATCACTGATGACATCTCAAATGACATCACTGATGACATCATCCTTGTGATAGAGTGGCAGACCTCCTCTCACCCTAATATAACCTTTGATACGCACACTCAAAAATACAAACTAACATTTTCAAAACAATGGGCATACCAATACCAGTTACAACACACCTATTCAGTAATTCCAAGATCTACACACACATCCACTCATTCACCAACAGTCCCTATACAGTCACTCATACATGTACTCACTCATCATATGTACACATAGTCACACAAGCAAACAAAGTATCAAACATCCATTTACTTGCACATACAGTTATACACACACTACCACACTTACTTCTACAGAAACTTACACATCTTAAACAATCACTTATAGAAACATCTACTTATTTGTACAGGAACTCTTCCAATCTCTCACTCTCACATATACTCACTTATATACACCAATACTCACATATACTAGTTCAAAACATATGTAGTTACTCATAAAGACACTATTGAGACAGTCATTCACTCACTAACACACCCATACACACACTCATCCACTTATACAGTCCTGCACACATGCTGTCTTCAACACATACAAACAGTGAGTCACTCATTCATGCATCTATGCACTAAGTAAAAGCCCCCACCGAACCATATAGACACTCAGGCACTCATACTGATACTCAAAAAACCAACTAATAACCCATATAGACACTCATGTAGCTACTTACCAACCCATGCAACCACTTATACACAAAGTGGGAGACTGATACATATATTTACATATTTAAACATTACTCACTAACCCATGTATTCACTAAGATACAGATATTTACATATTTAAACATTACTCACTAACCCATGTATTCACTAAGATACACTTAATCAGTCAGTTATACAATCAATTTTACAACAAAAAAAAATCATCCATTTGGACACTTATATACCCATTTATTCTGCCATCGACCTTGAGATATACATATATAAAACATATTTAATTTTCAGAAAAGCACACATTCACTGGATGATGTCATCAGTGATGTCATTTGAGATGTCATGAGTGATGTCATGAGTGATGTCACTGACCATGTCATGAGTGATATAATATGTGACGTCATCAGCAGTGCATTGCGGGCGTGCAAGTTATAGTTAGCTGAACTAACTATAATGGGGGAATTTCTATGGTTTTGTACGAGTGAAATGTCCAACTAACTATAACGCCCCTGAAACCTATGGTTTTTTCAGTGAATTTCTAAGGTTTTTTAAATGCTACTTTCTAACTATAACGTGCCTGAAACCTTTGTTTTTTTCAGTGAATAAATATATATTTATTATACTATGTATACATGTGAAAATGTCTCGGTCCGCCTGTTTGCCTCGGTGGCACAGAAAAAATGGTGGAACTGACGTCAGCATGCCGATGAGTTACTCTTATGGCTCCGATGACGTCATACGGTGTCGCGAATGGAGCCGTGCTATTATGACGTCCTCGTCGACGTGGGAGAGCTAGGAAAGAATTTCAGTGGAATGCTGGTGCAGGGGATATTCACCTAAGTGTTTAGGCTAGTCCTTTGGGAACAACTGTTTATGTTGACACTCTAGAAACCGAAACCAGTGATCCGAGGGCAGAGGCCCTGAAGATGGCACACGAGGTGTGGTGCCCAATCGTGTGCACCGGCGGGGCAGCGAAGTGACAAGCACCACAACCCACAAAAAAGGTAACATGGGCACTGAATAACACAGGATCCTCTCTTTGTATCTGGCAGAAACAACAAAGTTAAAATGCCCTAGTGCCAAAATTTAGAATTAGTGCTACAACGGTCTTCAAGAGGACCTGCAACCACTTCTGCCTCCCGTACCCTGGAGGCGGCACATGGGTCACGCGGTACGGTCATACTGCGGTGGGACGCACACTCGTTGACCTCTCATGACACTGCTCCACACTTCAGGGAGGACGCTTTCCATTAGCTATGTTTTCTGATGACGTGTCGCGCCAGCCCCGTCCAACAACAGAACTCCTTTGGATCCAAACAGACTCTTCCACTTTCTCACTGGAAGTGAAACCAGGACACGCGGACACTTTCACAATACAACAGCTGGGAATGCACTTTTCGGTAAAAAAAACACATTCCTTCCTCCTAATGAATCAAATAAACGTCTCACTGAAGAACAGGGGCCAGCTTCGATCGGTAAACAGCCGTTACAATGACTTTTTTACTTTGCGATACCATTACAACGCATGCATTACCACGCATGCGTTGTACATTGCGTAGTCATTACTACACATTTTTTTAGAACGCATGGTCATTTACCACGCATGCCTTTACAACAAATTTTGTTATAAAGGTATGTATGGTAAATGACCATGCGTTCTAAAAAACATGTAGACGATCCACGTTGTTGTAAGGAAACAGAGGCTGTTCTGTTTCCTCACACCGACGTGCACCGCCCCTCATAGACGATGTGAAGCAGGAACCACGAGGAGAGAGGAACCACGAGGAGTGAGAGGTAAGGGGGATTGGGCATGGGGTGGGTTTTTTTCCCCTAGGGTTTAGGGTAGTGCAGTGGTGTTTGGGTAGTGTAGGGGGTCGTGCTGGGGTAGTGTTTTAGGGTTTAGGGTAGTGCAGTGGTGTTTGGGTAGTATAGGGGGTCGTGCTCGGGTAGTGTTTTAGGGTTTAGGATAGTGCAGTAGTGTAGGGGGTCATGCTGGGGGTAGTGTTTTAGGGTTTAGGGTAGTGCAGTGGTGTTTTGGTAGTGTAGGGAGTCGTGCTGGGGTAGTGTTTTAGGGTTTAGGGTAATGCAGTGGTGTTTGGGTAGCATAGGGGGCCATGCTGGGGTAGTGTTTTAGGGTTTAGGGTAGTGCAGTATGGTAGGGGGTCGTGCTGGGGGTAGTGTTTTAGGGTTTAGGGTAGTGCAGTGGTGTATGGGTAGTGTAGGGGGTCGTGCTGCAGTAGTGTTTTAGGGTTTAAGGTAGTGCAGTGGTTGTGTAGTGTAGGGGGTCATGCTGGGGTAGTGTTTTATGGTTTAGGGTAGTGCAGTGGTGTTTGGGTAGTGTAAGGGGTCGTGCTGGGGGTAGATTTAGGGTTTAGGGTAGTGCAGGGGTGTTTGGGTAGTGTAGGGAGTCGTGCTGGGGTAGTTTTTTAGGGTTTAGGGTAATTCAGTGGTGTTTGTGTAGTGTAAGGGGTTGTGCTGGGGGTAGTGTTTTAGGGTTTATGGTAGTGCAGTGGTGTTTGGGTAGTGTAGGGGGTAGTGCTGGGGTAGTGTTTTAGGGTTTGGGGTAGTGCAGTGGTGTTTGGGTAGTGTAGGGGGTAGTGCTGGGGGTAGTGTTTTAGGGTTTAGGGTAGTGCAGTGGTGTTTGTGTACTGTAGGGGGTCATGCTGGGCTCTAGTGTTTCAGGGTTTAGGGTAGTGCAGTGGTGTTTGTGTAGTGTAGGGGTCGTGTTTTAAGGTTTAGGGTCGTGCAGTGGTGTTTGGGTAGTGAAGGGGGTCGTGCTGGGGGTAGTGTTTTAGGGTTTAGGGTAGTGCAGATGTGTTTAGGTAGTGAAGGGTGTCGTGCTGGGTGTAGTGTTTTAGAGTTTAGGGTAGTGCAGTGGTGTTTGTGTAGTGTAGGGGGTCATGCTGGGGGTATATTTAGTGTTTAGGATAGTGCAGTGGTGTTTGTGTAGTGTAGGGAGTCGTGCTGGGATAGTGGTTTAGGGTTTAAAGCAGTGCAGTGGTGTTAGTGTAGTGAAGGGGGTCATGCTGGGGGTAGTGTTTTAGGGTTTAGGGTAGTGCAGTGGTGTTTTTGTAGTGTAGGGTGTTGTGCTGGGGGTAGATTTAGGGTTTAGGGTAGTGCAGTGGTGTTTGGGTAGTGTAGGGAGTCGTGCTGGTGGTAGCATTTTAGGGTTTAGGGTAGTGCAGTTATGTTTGGGTAGTGTAGGGTGTCGTGCTGAGAGTAATGGTTTAGGGTTTAGGGTAGTGCAGTTGTGTTTGGGTAGTGGAGGGGGTAGTGTTTTAGGGTTTAGGGTAGTGCACCCAACCAGCCCCAATATCCGTGGACAAAGGGGATCCTGACTCTTGAACGCTCCGCCAATTGAATAATTTGGGTCAAGGGCCCTACCACGTCCAAGCCCTATCAATTTCTTTCTTGGGATCCCTCATATACTTGGAGAAAAAGGTACATAGTTTCTCATCAATTTCAGGGGTGTGTGCCACCTTCCCCTTCAGTGAGGGCCTGGGGCATTCTCCCCTCAACCTATTCCTGACCTCCCTTTCAAGGTGTTGATGGATTTTCCCCACCACATACTCTGCCACTTTGGTGTCAGGGTTCCACTCCGCTGACCTAGGATGATAAATTTGGGTAGGCTCGAACATGTCCGAGTGGACCCCGTCCCCAACCCGGGACTGAGAGGATAGTGTTTAGGGTTTAAAGCAGTGCAGTGGTGTTTGTGTAGTGAAGGGGGTCATGCTGGGGGTAGTGTTTTAGGGTTTTGGGTAGTGCAGTGGTGTTTTTGTAGTGCAGGGGGTTGTGCTGGGGGTAGTTTTAGGGTTTAGGGTAGTGCAGTGGTGTTTGGGTAGAGTAGGGAGTCGTGCTGGTGGTAGCGTTTTAGGGTTTAGGGTAGTGCAGTTATGTTTGGGTAGTGTAGGGTGTTGTGCTGGGAGTCATGTTTTAGGGTTTAGGGTAGTGCAGTGGTGTTTGGGTAGTGGAGGGGGTATTTTAGGGTTTAGGGTAGTGCGCCCAACCAGCCACAATATCCGTGGACAAAGGGGATCCTGACTCTTTTGAACGCTCTGCCAATTGAATAATTTGGGTCAAGGGCCCTACCACGTCCAAGACCTATCAATTGCTTTCTTGGGATCCTTCATATACTTGGAGAAAAAGGTACATAGTTTCTCATCAATTTGAGGCATGTGTGCCACCTTCCCCTTCAGTGAGGGCTTGGGGCATTCTCCCCTCAACCTATTCCTGACCTCCCTTTCAAGGTGTTGATGGATTTTCCCCACCACATACTCTGCCACTTTGGTGTCAGGGGTCCACTCCGCCGACCTAGGATGGTAAATTTGGGTAGGCTCGAACATGTCCGAGTGGACCCCGTCCCCAACCCGGGACTGAGAGGACTAGAACTCTGGATGCCAGGGACGCCACGAGTCCTTATCCCCATCGGAGGAGAAATTGTCCTCCGATACACCCTCTCCCTCTAAGGGAAACCTGCCGTCGGGGTCTACAATAGTGGTGACAGCTTCACAATTTTCTCCGGACTCCTCCTCCTCCCGGCAGGGTGCATGTTTTAGCGTTCGTGCATTCTTGAGGAAGGTCTCCGTAAGTTTTTCAAATCCTTCCAAGTGCCCCACGTTATGCTTAACAGCCCTTTTATTCCCCATCTGGGAGCTACTGGGACCCGCCACCACCAGATCTGGGTCACTGAACACCCCAGGGATGCTTTTCGACAGTTTATCAACCTGATCCCTAAGAGGAGCCAGCACCCTAGAAATAGCCAGAGAGAGGGCTTGGTCCACTGCTGGAGGGAGAAGTTGGGGGGCAATTCCTCCTTCACTTCCTAGTAGGAGGAGTAAAAATGGTCTTCTGGAGAAGACATGATAGCAGAGGGTGTGAGCACAGAACAAATCCCCTTAAAATCCTTAAGGCAGCCCCCTCTCCGGTTCTCCAACAGCTGGGCTTTCCCCGAACCGGTTATAAGAATAGACTGAGGCGCAATACCAATTATCACCACCAGGTGGTCACTAACGTGGCCGTGTGGGGAAATCACCGTGTAGCTTCTGTCAAATTTAGGCGAGGGTTGGTCGGAAATCAAGCAGACACTAAAAGGAGTGACCGGATTCCCAAACGCACGTAAAGACCAGCGGGAGCGCTCGACGGATCTGCCTCGCTCGGACCAGATGCGCCTGACAGGATCTCACCACGTGCAGAGCGCACAGCGGGAGAAACTGCGAGGGGGAGCACGCCCTCCGAGTCAAGAGCCTGCTGCGCAGGGAATATGAAACAATACCAAGGCAATAATGCTAATAACGTGCACAAGAAACCGCTATACAAACAGCACCGTCAGATTAAGCCAAGAATGTAAGGAATGCACTTAACTGACGAGCAGTGAAGAAAAAGGAAGGATGTCACGATATTATATACAATGGACTGTGATTTGATTGGACTATAGTTGCCTTGGAGACTACCCCCCTAATGGTTCATGGGTTGTGTAGTCTTTTGTTTACGTTTTCTTTGAACTGCTATGCAAATAATGTGAGGAAAGATATGCATAATCCTCGCCTCCGTCCTACCATAGAATTCATTAAACTTTATTCGATCTGATTTAGAAACATAGATCATAAAAGTGTACATAAAAACAGTAAATCCTCTTTCCTAATACAATACAGTGAGAATTAATTAAAACCAGTAGGTAAAAACGAGTGTTACAAAGACCGGTTCAGAGCAACTTCAGGTTAACGGAATCGTAAAGTTCAATGTTTGCAAGATCAATCTCATGTACTTCGTGCAAAATACGCAATAAGGGGTCCAAGTAAGATGTAACGCTCCAATACCTGACCAGGCTGCACTATCTACAAATGCAGAAAAGTCATTGGGCTATATATGGGCTACATCTGGGTGATATTTGTGCTACATTTGGGCTCTTTTTTCTCTGGTGGCCATCTTGGGAGACTTATTTGTTATGAAGTTTCCTAATTTCCTCATTTACTGCAGTCTCCTTAGTAGGAAATGCTTTCAGTTTTTTACTTTGATTCCATCAAGAAGGCATTCAGATGTGTCACACATTTGCCATAAATTCAGAATGTTAGCACTCTAGTTGTTCATTAGATCACTGTAGTAAAGCTACTGCTCACCAGGGAGTTAACTGGAAGTCTACTGCTGGTATTTAAAGTGATTGTTTCAGTCTGCATGTCAGAATTTTCTAATCAAATAGAAAAGGATTTGAGATCTCACTTAAAACATGCCCTACATTTTCTTTCTGGAACACTAACCATAATTTCTATGGCAAAATGAGCCTCCTCATTTTTTTCCTTTTTAAGTTAAATGTTTTAAGTGTTACCAGTCTATTCCAATCAAGATGGCTTCAGGTGTGCCATAATTGTGTCATAATTAAGACTGTTAGCTCTCTAGTTGTTCTTTAGAACACTCTGTGAAGCTGCAGTAGAACACAAAGGCATCAACTGACAGGCTGCTCCTGATGAAATGTAACAGGAAGATATTTGAGATCACGCTTGAAACATGTCCTAATTTTTCTTTCTACAGCACTAACCATAATTTCTATGACAAAATGAACCCCAGCATTTTGTTCCTTTTTAAATTAAATGTTTTAAGTGTTACCAGCTTATTCCAATCAAGATGGCTTCAAGTGTGCCATACTTTTGTCATAAGTAAGGCTGTTAGCGCTCTAGTTCTTCTTTAGAACACTCTGGGAAGCTGCAGTAGAACACAAAGGAATCAACTGACAGTCTATGCCCTTGTTGGATGTACATGTTTTACTGAGAATGTCAGACTTCATTCTCACATGACTGAGAAAGATAATGTGAATTTACAGAAAATATGCTCTCATTTTAGCTTCAGTTTTCTCCCAAACATGATTCATGATATCCCAGCAGAAGGTTTTTCACAGGGTAAAATCACCTTAGAACACACCACAATTCCTGAAATGAGTATGGTACCGTCAACAAATGAATTCTAATGTAACTAAAGTCTGTTATCACCCTTTATAGTTCTCCTTTTGGTAACCCTCAAAATCTTCGATTCACTACAATGCATTTCAATGGGGTACTATCATGTATATTGGTCCCAAGTTGGCTGCCAGCAATTCCAGGATGAAGTGCTGACAGCCAATCAGATCTCACGATGAGATGTGTCGTTAGGCTCCACCCCGATATTGAAACTTTTTCCTTTTTGCTAATTTCTCAAGAAGTACTGAACAGATTTACACCATTTAACAAAAAGGGATCTTTCTGAACCAAGGGCTACCTTTTCGCCGAATTCGGTGTAATTCCGTTCAGCAGTTCGGGCTGTAGCCATGTCTAAGGTTTCCTATGGGAATTAACATGGAGAAAACACGTTTTGGGACCCCCCTTTTTTCTCGGCCCCCACTTGCCGAATCACCCCGAAACTTTTAAGATAGGAGCGCGCCACGAGTTTTGAAAATTTCGCCAAAGTTATTGGGAAAAGAATGTTATGATTTTCCTATGGATAATAGGTCCTAACTTTAACTACCTACTGGCGACCGCCAGTAGGAAATATATACAGACACATATATACAAACACACACATACACACACACACACATACACACACATATACACACATATATATACACACATAAAAATATACACATACACACACATACATATTTACACACATACATATATATACACACACATACATATGCATACACAAACACACACATACATATTTATACACACACACACACATATACATTTATATGCACACACACCCATATACATATACATATATACACACACATATATACACACATATACATATATATACATACATATATATTATCTACTGGCGTTCACCAGTAGGTAGTTATAGGTAGGACCTAGTTTCCATAGGAAAAGCGTTTTTTGTTTTCCCAATAACTTTGGTGCCGGTTGACGAATCTTCGTGAAATTTTCAAAACTAGTGACTGACCCGCTCCAGTCAGCTCCTGTCTTGAAAGTTTCATGGAGATTCATCAAGCAGGGGCGGAGAAAAAAGGGGGGTCTGAAAATGCGTTTTCCCCATGTCATTTTCCATAGGAAACTTTAGACAAAGCTACAGCCCAAACTGATGAACGGAATTACACCAAATTTGGGAAAATGTAGGTCTTTTTTTCAGAAAGAGCCCCTTTTTTTTTTAAATGGTGTCAATCCGTTCAGTAGTTCCTGAGAAATTCAAAAATGAAAATGTTTCGATATCTAGGGACGTGGTGGATTCGCGAACCCTACCGGGCACGAGCTGCACTCTGATTGGCTGCCAACACTCCAAACCTGGAAGTGTTTGCAGCCATCTTGTGACTCTGTAACCGAGTCACAAGAAAAGAGTTGAAAAAAGGTTGAAAAAGAAGAAAAGGGGGCAGGGTAGAAACACCCTGACCCCCTAGGCTTGCTCCAGGTCTCCCAGGGCAAAAAAAAGCATTTTGTTTTTTTAAAAGGTGAAATTCGCATTGGGGTCGCAAATCCCGCTGAAGTTTTTTTTTTTAAATGAAGCGCGGACTCCCGCACTTTGTTTTCTATAAGCCCCCAGGTGGGCCAGGTCCCGGGGGCACTCTCAAATAAATTTGTGGGGGCCCCTGCAGCCCTGGGGATCGCCACCTCCCCGGGGCTTTATTGATTATGCGGGTGCGCGAGTAATAGTTAGCTCAACTAACTATAACGGGCAAATTTCTCTGATTTTATATGAGTCAAATGCCCAACTAACTATAACGCCCCTGAAAGCTATGGTTTGTTCAGTGAATATATATATATATATATATATATATATGTATATATATATATATATATATTCACTGAAAAAACCATAGGTTCCAGGTGCGTTATAGTTAGTTGGACATTTCTCTCGTACAAAACCATTAAGATTCCCCCGTTATAGTTAGTTCAGCTAACTATAACTCGCGCGCCAGCAATGCACTGCTGATGACGTCACATATTACATCACTCATGACATGGTCAGTGACATCACTTATGACATCACTGATGACATCTCAAATGACATCACTGATGACATCACTGATGACATCATCCACTGAATGTGTGTTTTTCTGAAAATCAAATATGTTTTATATATGTGTATCTCAAGGTAGATGGAAGAATAAATGGGTATATGAGTGTCTAAATGGATTAATTTTTGGGGGAAAATTGATTAAATAACTGACTGATTAAGATATCTTAGTGAATACATGGGTTAGTAAGTAATCTTTAAATATGTAAATATCTGTATCAGTCTCTCACTTTGTGTATAAGTGGCTGCATGGGTTGTTGAGTAGCTACATGAGTGTCTATCTAGGTTATTAGTTGGTTTTTTGAGTATCAGTATGAGTGTCTGAGTGTCTGTATGGTTCGGTGGGGGGTATTACATAGTGCATAGATGCATGAATGAGTGACTCACTGTTTGTATGTGTTGAAGACAGTATGTGTGCAGCACTATGGATGGATGAGTGTGTGTATGGGTATGTTAGTGAGTGAATGACTGTCTCAATAGTGTCTTTATTAGTAACTACATATGTTTTAAACTAGAATCTGTGAGTATTGGTGTATATTAGTGAGTATATGTGAGAGTGAGAGATTGGAAGAGTTCCTGTATAAATTAGTCTGTGTTTCTATAAGTGATTGTTTAAGAGAGTAAGTATGTGTATGCTTCTGTAGCAGTAAGTGTGGTGGTGTGTGTATAACTGTATATATGCAATTTAATGGATGTTTGATACTTTGTTTGCATGTGTGACTATGTGTCTGAGTAACACTATGGATGAGTGGCACTGTGTAACAGGATGTATAGGTGTATAAGTACATATGATGAGTGAGTACATGTATGAGTGACTGTATAGGACTGTTGGTGAATGAGTGGATATGTGTGTTGATCTTGGAATTACTGAATTTGTGTGTTGTAAGTGGTATTGCTATGTCCATTCATTTAAACATGTTAGTTTCTACTTTTGAGTGTGTGTATCAAAGGTTCTATTATGATGAGAGGAGGTCTGCCACGCTATCACAAGGATGATGACCTCACTGATGTCATTTGAGATGTCATCAGTGATGTCATGAGTGATATCACTGAACATGTCATGAGTGATGTAATATGTGACGTCATCAGCAGTGCATTGCGGGCGCGCGAGTTACAGTTAGCTGAACTAACTATAACGGGGGAATTTCAATGGTTTTGTACGAGAGAAATGTCCAACTAACTATAACGCACCTGAAACCTATGGTTTTTTCAGTGAGTTTCTAAGGTTTTTTAAATGCTAATTCCTAACTATAACGTGCCTGAAACCTATATTTTTTAGGGAATTTCAAAGGTTTTGTAAATGACAATTTTTAAATGTATTAATTGTTATATTGATTTTTTTTACACTGATTTCCTATATTTTTTTATCTATTTATTTTTAGATATTCTATTTTTTAATTACATTATAATTACATTATACATTACATTACAAAATATACTTTCTCAGAATGAATTACTTTAGTTTAAATACTTTGCAAATAGGCAATAGACTTTTAAGTACAGTAGTTACAGTTGTTGCAATGGGCAACACAATTTCAAACACAATGCACCATTGAGCTCAATGTGAATTTCTAGTTAAATGCAATTAGTTACTTTATGTATTACTTTTCTAACCACAGGACTGGATCCTAGATTCAGTCCTTGGACATCTCCTGTAAACAGTTGAGTAAAAGCGTTTTGGTTACAGTAGTGATTTTTAAGGAATATTATTGTATTTTAAAAGTTGACACTTAGAAATTTTTTCACATAGAATCACCAATGTTATCCTATGGCAGGAAATTCACTTAGCAGGTAAGTAGTGTTATCGTCACTTTTTCTTACTCAGTGGTGGATCCTGGATCCAGCAGTGGTGCATCTCCTGTAAACAGTTAAAAGTCATACAGGCGATTTTTAAGGAATATTTTTAGTTTGTGAAAATAGACGCTTAGAAACTTTGCTGCTGAAAACCAGACAATGGATTCCTATGGAAGGAAATACAAGTTACTGTTAAGTACAGTAAGAATTACTTTTCAGGGTCAGTGCTGGGCTAAAAGATGCAGCACTGAGGTCTCTCCTGATAACAGGTGAGTAAATCGGAATTCGTAGTTCTGCTGATTTTATAGGAATATTTTCAAGTTCCAAAACTCCACACTTAGAAGAATTTCCAAGTGAAACCAGTCAATGTTAGCCTATGGAAGGAAATTTAAGTTACTGGTAAGTATGGTTAGAATTACTTTTCAGGATCAGTACTGGGCTCAAAGATGGAGCACTGAGGTCTCTCCTGATAACAGGTGAGTAAATCAGAATTCGTAGTACATCCAGTAAGCGCCACAGAGCTGCGTAGCAGAGAGATGTCAAAAGGGGCACGGCCTGCACCACCTCTCTGCAACGCAGCTCAGTGGCGCTTCCTGGAAGCACCTGGTGGGCTACTTGGCCCCCATGGTCCCTCAGGTTTGAAGTGAAATTTTTTCCCCAACTTAAAACGTGCCACAGGGCGTGTTTGCACACATTCTGTCAGGCCCGCCCCCTCCCTTCACCACTGTGTAAACGCGCCCTTTCACCGTTCTAAGTTGAGAGATTAAGTCCCCTTCAATCCTAAGGTTCCCTAGGGTCAAACTAGCCCACTAGTAAGCGCCACAGAGCTGCGTTGAAGAGAGGTGTAAAAAGGGGCGTGGTCTCTGAACACCTGTCTGCAACGCAGCTCCCTGGCACATACTGGAGATACCTGTTGGGCTATTTGGCCCTCAGGGACCCTCAGTGTTGAAAGAGAATTAATTCCCCAACTTAAAAGGCGCCACAGGGCGCGTTTGCACAGTGGTGAAGGAAAGGGGCACGGCCTGAGGTGATATGTCTGCAAACACACCCTGTGGCAGGTCTTAAGTTAGAGAATTAACTCCTCCTCAATCCTGTGAGTCCTTGGGGGCCAACTAGCCCACCAAGTACCTCCAGTATGCGCCAGGAGGCTGTGTTGCAGAGAGGTGCTTAAAGGCCACGCCCCTTTTTACAACACTCTGCAACGCAGCTCCGTGGGGGCACGTTTGCAGAGTGGTGCAAGAAGGGGGCGTGGCCTCCGGCCTGATCCCGTTTTTTTTTTTTAGAGAAGGGGGGCCCCCCTTCTTTTTCTAATTTATTGGCCCTAGGGACCCCATCCCCCAGGGCCTGCCCTCAAATTTATTTTTAAAACAAAAAAATCGTGAAGGGGCCGCGTGGCCCCCCTCCTGAGGCCATAATCTGCCATGGGGAACCTATCCCCTGGGGCATGGGGCCTTTTTTAAAAAAATAATATTTTGGAGGGGGGCTGCCTTGCCCCCCTCCTGTGGCCACTTATGGCCCGGACACATCATGCCCCGGGGGCCGGCCCTTTTTTATTTAAAATTTTTTTAAAAAAAATTGGGGAGGGGGGCCACGTGGCCCCCCTCCCGGGCCACTAATAGCCCCGGGGACCCCATCCCACAGGGGCGGCCCACTCCGTTGGGGACCGTGGGGGGTCCCCAATCCCCCCACGGTCCCAGCCGGCTCCCCGCATCCTGCGGGAGCCGGCATTGCTTTTCCACATGGGGTGCAGCTAACATGCTGCTCCCCATGTGGAAACGCAATCTGCTTTTGTATTTGGAAGAGAGAGCAGGTTTCCTGCTCTCCCTTCCAAATAGCAAAGCAGTTTGCAATGACAGGGTGGGAGCCGCGAGGCTCCCGCCCTGTCATTGCCAACGGCAGTGTCCCGGGGTGGGCACCCCGGGACACTGCAGGAGCCGGCCCTGGGGGGTGGCGGTCCCCAGGGCCATCAAGGGCTCCCACCTGTTTCAAAGCCCCGGGGGGTGGTGGTCCCCGGGGCTGGGGGGGGTCCGCCACAGACCCCCCAATTTACATATTTAGAGCCCCGGGGAGGTGGCGGTCCCCGGGGCGTGTGGGGGGCTCAAGCCCCCCCACACAGGATATATTCTTTAAGCTCCGGGGGGGTGGTTTTTTAAGCTCCAGGGGGTGGCGGTCCCCGGGGCCATGGGGGGACCGTGAGCCCCCCCATTCATTTTTCTAAGCCCCAGGGGGTGGCAGTCCCTGGGGCTGGGGGGCCTGAGAGCCCCCCCAACAAACAAATTGAAGCCCTGGGGGGGTGGCGGTCCCCGGGTCTGCGGGGGACTGCGAGCCCCCCACACAATTGAAATAAGCCCTGGGGGGTGACGGTCCCCGGGGCTGGGGGGTCTCTCTGGGCCCCCCTTTACATAACTATTGCCCCCGGGATTTGGCCTCCCCGGGCGCCAATTACCAAAGAAGCGCGGGAGTCCGCGCTTCTTATTTTTAATTTTTTGGGGACGAAATTCGCGCTGGGAGTGCGAATCTCGCCGATTTCTTTTTAAAAAAATGCTTTTTTTGGCCTGGGGGTCCTTGTGGTGTCCTTGTGGGACCCCCTGAGCAGGCCTAGGGGGTCAGGTTGTTTCTACCCTGCCCCCTTTTTGCATTTTTCGCATTTGTTTTTTAGGTTTCTTGTGCCTCGGTTCTACCGAGGCACAAGATGGCTGCCAACACTTCCTGATCTGGAGTGTTGACAGCCAATTAGAATACAGCTCGTGCACGGCAGGGTGCGCTCTGGGTGCGGGGAGGGTGCGCGGATCCTCCGAGGCCATAGATATATATGTACTTTTACCTCTAATTTTCTCAGGAACTACTGAAGGTATTTACACCATTTAAGCAAAAGGCACGAGTATGAACTGAGGACTACCTCTTTGCCAAATTTGGTGTAATTCCGTTCAGCAGTTCGGGCTGTAGCTGCGTCAAAAGGTCCTATGGGAAAATGCATGGGGAAAACGCGTTTTGGGGCGCCCCTTTGTTCTCGGCCCCCGCTTGACGAATCACCGTGAAATTTTCAGGATAGGAGCGGACCGGAGCTGGCCAAAAGTTTGGAAAATTTCGCGAAGATTCGTCAATTGGCACCAACGTTATTCCAAATAGAATGTTGCGGATTTCCTATGGAAAATAGGTCATAACTATAACTATCTACTGTCAACCGGCAGTAGAGATATATATATCATTTTAACATCAAATGCAATAGGACCCATTAGTGTGCAATGAAAGTGTTGATTTGACTACTTATCAGGTATAGTTTAGGCCATGTGGTAATAGGATGCATTTGTGCAGAGTCATTAATCACTGTACGCTCTGTTCAAAGGGGGCGACGGTAATGTTAAGTTCTATAATATTATAGAGTTTGCATAATAACCAAATCCAAATAGACTGTCCTTAGATTACCAATAACTATGAATTTGGATTAAAACGGCATATCCCTAAAGTCGTTTATCACACCACTGTTTTAACAGTATTTGCTGTATGTTAATGATATCAATGCATTGTGGTCTGTAATTATTATTTTACCTGAAGGAACTAACAAATATTATTATAATAATGGTGCAACGTTATAAAGTATTCTTTCTATGTCTATGCAGCCAGTGGGTAACCAATCATGAGGTTCTTAGTCACTGTGAATATATATGTCACTTCCTTGCGACGCGCTCATGTGAGCAAGGCCACCGAGTTGGCCGAAACGCGTCTATTCGAGTTTTGCACTAGACCGATGAATGAGTAAATCGTTACTGCGGCTGGCAGTATCAGCGTAAGAACAGTTGTCCGTCTCTCCTTTCGGTGCCGCAATACACCTTTGAGTGGTAATCGGACATATATATATATTACCTACTGGCGGTCGCCAGTAGGTAGTTATAGTTAGGACCACGTTTCCATAGGAAATCCGCAACATTCTATTTTGAATAACTTTGGCGCCGGTCCACGAATCCTCGCAAAATTTTCAAAATAGGTGGGGCGCTACGCTCCGCTCCTACCCTGAAAGTCTCGGGGTGATTCGGCAAGCGGGGGCCGAGAAAAAAGGGGGGTCCCAAAACGCGTTTTCCCCATGCATTTTTCCATAGGACCTTTAGACACAGCTACAGCCCGAACGGCTGAACAGAATTATGTGAAATTTGGCAGAGAGGTAGCCATAAGGTCCATGAAGTGCCTTTTGCAGGTCTGGTGTAAATCTGTTCAGTATTTCCTGAGAAAATAGTATTTAAATATATATATACACACACACACACACATATATATATATATATATATTCACTGAAAAAACCATAGGTTTCACACACGTTATAGTTAGGATTTAGCATTTAAAAAACCTTGCAAATTCAGTGAAAAAACCATAGGTTTCACACACGTTATAGTTAGCGGACATTTCACTCATAAAAAACCATTGAAATTCCCCCGTTATAGTTAGTTAAGCTAACTATAACTCGCGCACCCGCAATCCACTGCTGATGACGTAACATATTACATCACTCATGACATGGTCAGTGACATCACTCATGACATCACTGATGACATCTCAAATGACATCACTGATGACATCATCCAGTGAATGTGTGTTTTTCTGAAAATTCAATATGTTTTATATATGTATATCTCAAGGTCGATGGAAGAATAAATGGGTATATAAGTGTCTAAAAGGATGATTTGTTTTTGAAAAATTGATTGTGTAACTGACTGATTAAGTGTATCTTAGTGAATACATGGCTTAATGAGTAATGTTTAAATATTTAATTTTCTGTATCAGTCTCTCACTTTGTGTATAAGTGTCTGCATGGGTTGGTGAGTAGCTATATGGGTGTTTATATTGGATTTTAGGTTGTTTTTTGAGTATCAGTCTGAGTGTCTGCATGGTTCGGTGGGGGGTTTAACGTAGTGCATAGGTGCATGAATGATTGTCTGTCTGGTTGTATGTTTTGAAGACAGCATGTGTGCATGACTGTATGGTTTGATGAGTGTGTGTATGGGTGTGTTAGTGAGTGAATGACTGTCTCAATAGTGTATTTATGAGTTACATAATATGTTTTAAACTAGTATATGTGACTATTGGTGTATATAAGTGAGTATATGTGAGAGTGAGAGATTGAAATAGGTCCTGTATGAATAAGTATGTGTTTTTATTAGTGATTATTTAAAAGACTAAGTATGTGTAAGTTTCCGTAGAAGTAAGTGTGGTGGTGTGTGTATAACTGTATATGCAAGTAAATGTGTGTTTGATTCTTTATTAGCATGAGTGACTATGTGTGTGAGTAACTCTATGGATGAGTGGCATTGTGTAACAGGATGTATAGGTGTATGAGTACATATGATGAGTGAGTACATGTATGAGTGACTGTATAGGACTGTTGGTGAATGAGTGGATGTGTATGTGGATCTTAGAATTACTGAAGAAGTTGTTGTAACTGGTATTGGTATGTCCATTGTTTTGAAAATTGTAGTCTCTATTTTTGAATGTGTGTATCAAAGGTTATATTAGGGTGAGAGGAGGTCTACCACTCTGTCACAAGGATGATGTCATCAGTGATGTCATTTGAGATGTCATCAGTGATGTCATGAGTGATGTCACTGACCATGTCATGAGTGATGTAATATGTTACGTCATCAGCAGTGGATTGCGGGTGCGCGAGTTATAGTTAGCTTAACTAACTATAACGGGGGAATTTCAATGGTTTTTTATGAGTGAAATGTCCGCTAACTATAACGTGTGTGAAACCTATGGTTTTTTCACTGAATTTGCAAGGTTTTTTAAATGCTAAATCCTAACTATAACGTGTGTGAAACCTATGGTTTTTTCAGTGAATTTGCAAGGTTTTTTAAATGCTAATTCCTAACTATAACATGTGTGAAACCTATGGTTTTTTCAGTGAATTTGCAAGGTTTTTTAAATGCTAATTTCTAACTATAACGTGTGTGAAACCCATGGTTTTTTCAGTGAATTTGTATGGTTTTTTAAATGCTAATTCTTACCTATAACATATGTGATTCCCATGGTTTTTTTATTGATTTTGTATGATTTTTTTATTATAAATTCTTATATTAAATGTGTTTTTTTTTTTTAAAAAAGCAAGTTGTTTTTTTTAAACTTTATATTCTCTTAAAACACTATGTTTTTTTTTTTAAAACATCTGCAATATATTAATTTTTCTCTTTTTTTTTTTTTACCAAACAGGTAAGATATATTAGTATAACATAGAGAATCTTTTTTTCTCTTTTTTTTTTTTTTTTTTTTTTAAGTGCGCGTACGGTAATTGTACGGTAAGCGTACGGTTAACGTAATGTTCGTAATTTATCTACTCTTTTTGCATATAGTTACGCAATTTGCGTAGCCCGCGTACTGCATATGGGGCGCGTAAGCGTGTACGCTACACGCGCACGTTACGCGGAAGTGTTGGGGGTGACTGTTATTCGCATGCGCGCGAGCGCGTGTCTTTTTTACGCGCATGCGTACTTTTACCGTAAGCGCTCCGTAAGCGCTCCGTAAGCGTAACGTAAGCGTAACGTACGCGCACGGTGGGTCATGTGATCATGAAACACAACTTTTGATTGGTTGAAACTACTTTCAGTTCTAGAACTCTCCTACACCACACCCATTCCCCTCATTTCTGCTTGTGATCCCTTAGGAGAAGGAGCTGACTTGTCTTTGTGATACGATGGCAGACCAGCACTCTTCTACTGAGAGTGAGGCTAGCACCACCACCATCAGGCAGAGAAGGAGGAAACAGAAGAGCTCTTTTATATGGGAGTATTTTACTTTTCCTGAGGGTGAGAAAAAAGTCAATGCTGCCTTGGTGACTTGCAAGCTGTGCCAGCGTGTACTTTTGCGAGGTAATCCCAACAAGAAGTATTCCTTCGGGAATCACACTATGTTGAGACACCTTCACGATGTACACCCTAGGACACATGCTCGACATACTGGAGGAAACCCTTCAGTAAGTCAACCAAGCACATCCACAGCAGCTCAGCCGAGTCCTTCTTCGGAAGCTCAGCAGAGCCCTTCATCTGTGGGGGCAGATTCACCTTTTTCTGATCCTGTGGAAACGAACCATCGGTTTGCGAGGGTTACTATGCGGTGTTCATTTTGCCATGGTCTAATTGTTCATAGGGAGACCAGTGTTCCCCTCATTAACAACAAAATAGACCAGCACATTTGTCCTACCAGCTAATGTTCGCATTCTTCCTTTCCTCTGTCCCTGCATGAACACAACGGCTCTTTTAAGAGCCAACCTTACCTCTCAACTTTTTTTTATTTTTTCTTTAAAACTTTTTTTTTTTTTTTACCGTACGCGTACGGTAAGCGTAATTTTTTTTTTCTTTTTTAAAAACAATAAAAATCAATTACCACATCTCAAGATCCTTGAGGAATTAATACTAAAAATCTGTTTGAGATAAAGTGGAAGAAAGGGACCATCTAATTTCTGACTTACCTGACCCACCCAACAATTTAATTTTTAATTAAAATGTAATTGAAATTACTTGAAAAAATGGTTGGTTTTTTTCGAAAATTTTCTTTCACAATCTGAAAAAAAAGAAAAAAGTATTAATATTTAATAAATCATTATATAACACAGTTCACGTATTTACATATTTTCCCCAAAAAATGTTTTGCCTTTTTTTTGCTGTTTTCAGAATATATTGCATTTCACTATAAATTGTGAAAGCAATTGCATTCATCACTTAACAGCGGGCAAAAAAAAAATAACAATCTCAAAGATTGTTTTAAAAAAGCCCAGAATCTCTTTTTACTTAAACATAACATTATAGAAATGCATAATATTCTATAAAAATATCATCTAATAACAATAATTATTTCTTTAAAATACCGTCTGACAATTTTGTTTCAGAAGCATAATCACAAAAATATTATATCTCAAATAACTCCACAATACATCTGGTTCCATTTCCTTTAGGCCAAATAGTAATTTTAAAATTCTTTTTGATTAAATTTCCAATGGTAATCTAATAAAATTCCAAAATTTAAATTGTACAGATCTTACCGATTCTCTCTAACATTTTGGTTTCCGAAAGATTAATTAATAATTAAATAAGTCCACAATACAATTGGTTACCTTTCCTTATGGCCAAATAGTAATTTTAAAAATCTTTTTGGAATAAATTTCCAATGGTAATCCAATAAAATTCTAAAATTTAAATTGTGCAGATGTTACCGATTTTCTCTAAATTTTTGGTTTCCAAAAGATTCATTAAAAATTAAATAAGTCCACATTACAATTGGTTACCTTTCCATTAGGCCAAATGGTAATTTGAAAAATCTTTTTTTTTTAAATTCCAATGGTAATCCAATAAAATGGTAAAATTGTTTTGTACAGATCTTGCCAAGTCTCTCTAAAATTTTGGTTTCAGGAAGATTAGATAGGAATTTGCTAAATCAAAAGGCAAACGTTGCTTGAAAATCAATTGGGAATCATTACACAGTGTCCAGCCTTTTTCACATTTAAGATAAACTGTGTAATGTCCAGAAGTAACAGTAGGTCCTTCATGGAAAATTATTGCAACTGTTACAAAAGTTTTTCCTGAAATTGATAATTGCTGTCCTATAAACTTCTTTATTAAAGTATCCAATTTTGAACCATCAGCTTTACATCGTTGCATCATTAAAAATACATACTGTCCGTATTCCTTTAAAATTAACGTTGAAAACATGTCAGATTTACACTCACCGCATTCCATGCTATGATTAGCATCTTTAATTAATTTAGCAAAAGTGACTGTTTTACTGTCTGGCAATGTTAAATAAATAAACCTTTCAGAATCAATATTAGAGCCACATGTATTGTAACAGTTTTCACAACTATGTTCCCATTTATAAGAGACACCAAACATATTTTCAATGGGAACCCCTTCTTCTTCCAGTACCTGAAGAAAATACATCAAGAATTCCTGTGCGTCTTGCTGTACATTTTGAGAAAACTGTGTTCTTCCTGAACATACATCTAAAAGTTTTCTAATTTCAGTAGCACTTTCTATTTGAGTTTTATCATTACTCAGCTTTTGAAAAAGGAGACTCAACTCAGAACAGAATCTTTTTCTCTGATTTACTATTATCTGCTCTTGCAAACTTTCCAGATAAAATGCAACATTCAGCACTACATTAGCGTAGCAGTTGACACCAGAGCTATTTTCAAAATGACATCCTACAACCTCTTCTTCATTTTCCTTTTTCTTTTTGCTTGCAATTACATCACTCCTCTTTTTTTTCCTCCTCTCTACATCCTCATTACAGATATTCTCAATTCTCCTTTTACGAGAAACTACACGTTTCTCTAACACAGGATACTGACCTAAATGAGGAGCATAGGTTCTTCTTAATCTATTATACTCCTTTACACAATTTGCATCAGCACTAACTTTTGAATCATCAAAGTCTATTATGAATAAACCAGATAATGTTTTCACTCGTGACAAAGCTACATAAGCCATACCTTCTTTGAACACAGTTGAACCAATGTTTACAAATGCACAATCTACAGTCAATCTTTGAGACTTGTGAATAGTTACAGCATATGCTAGAGAAAACGGAAACTGTTTCCTTTGTACATATAAGTCTTTCACAAGCATGAAACGAACTGTACAACGACAAATGTCTATAACTTCTTCTATCTGATCAAATTTTATTTTTAAACATTCTATTCCATCTTTTTTCTGATAATTAATAAAACCCACAACTCTTCCCATAGCTCCATTAACTAAACCTTTTTCAGCATCCAAATTTCTCATTAAAAATACTCTACAGTTCATGCAAACATATAGATTTTTTTCTAATCCAGCAGTTTTGGAAATGTTCTTCTCTAGTGAATCCAATTTATTTTTCAGTTTGCCTGTTAATGTGATAGTAATTGTTCCGTCCTGAATTTTGTCCACTGCTTCCAATTTCCTGATATCTTCCTTTTCCAATTTCAAAAGCTCCTCATTGAATATTGAGCATTCACGTAGAGTTGGCATTAAGCAGATGACACTTTTCTTTTCTGCAATGTTCTTGTATATCTTCTCTGCAACTATTTCTTCCTTTGGAAATAAATTATGTAGCAACCTACTCTGTAATGCTTTTGTGCCAGCTTCAGTCAGTAGTCCAATCCTGATATCTTTCAGACTACTTCCATATTCTTCATCGTTTGCTTGCCTCATATTAGTAGTAAGTTCCTTGTACTCAAAGAAGGACCAAATATTTGCATTACCAATGCTTCCCAATGACTTCTTTGTGTCTTCATGTGTCACAGTATTAAACACTGGTTGTCCTTTAACTGGAGTAAGCTGTAGAAGATCCCCAAAAACTATGACATGTTTTCCACCAAATAACACGTCATAGTCTGTCCTTAGAATTTGCTGCATTCTTAAATGCACAAAGGCAAGCATTAAGTTTGATACCATGCTCACCTCATCAATAATGAGAACTTGCATCTTCTTCAATACTCTTGAAACTTCCAAGCATGCTTCTCCAGTTAGCTTGTGGTATTGTATTTTGTTCTCATGCTCCACTGGTAACATTAGCAAACGATGTAAGGTGATTCCTTTTATGTTATATGCTGCTAACCCAGTTGGAGCAGTAACCACACAAGACAAAGTAGAATCCGTTTTTTGCTGTAGGTAGCTTCTGATGACTTTTATTAAGAAACTTTTTCCAGTTCCAGCTTGTCCGCTTACATACGTCCTGTTTGGATGAAATGATGTGCATGAGCACTCTTTTTTTTCATGTAGTAATCCGTGATCAATTTTGTTTCTGATCTCTTCATAAATTTGTTGCTGCTCTTCATTCAGTTGTCTTTCCAAATTTGGTAAGTCTATAAATTCTTCTTGAGCTTGATTCATAGCCGTTTCCACTTCATTCATGGCTATTGCAGCTTCATTTTCAACGATTGGTTGTCCTAGGGGATCTTGACTGAGTGTTCCTGAACTTTGGCTGTCTTGAGAACTGTCTCTAGCTACTTCAGCTGCAATTGTAGTTTCCTGTTCAATTTCTTCATTTAACATTTGCACATAAGTTGTGAATGTACTGCATTGTATGCTGTCTTTGCAAGCATTAAATGAATCTTCATAGCTTTGAAATTCTCCCAGTAGTTCATCCTCTGTACGCCATGGTTTAAACAGCTGTAAAAGAGCCAAGTAGTAAAATTCCTTTTTGTCAGTAGTGTCGCAACTCAGCTTCCTGTGATTTATCAAACTTCCTTTTGTTTGCTTCACCAAACATCCTTCCTCACCAATCACTTTATATTTTCCATTGTTGATGTCTTCTGCGGCTTTCCGTGAATAAATGTAGTTCTGCAGCACTTCATAGAGACACATGTTCTCCAGATGATGACTTCTCTTGGGATACTATGTGTCCAACATGTTTGATTTCAAAATATCTGTACTTTCTGGGTCATTCTCGGCCAAATATTCAATTTCTCCAACAGATTTCAGTACCCGATTTCTCATTGCTGCAAGGCCTAAACTTGCCCAAATTATTCTTCTTGATTTCGAGTAGAGACTTGCAGAAGATAACCTATCTGAATATTCGTAGGATCCAATTTCTCGATGCGATAACATCTTTAAACTGAAACTGTACAGCTTCTTACTGACAGTCTTCTCGTGAGAAATCTCTTCCCACATTTCTTTCAATTCAGTTTTTTCAGATTTAGTAATGTAAGACGTTACATATCGAGCAACAGCAATGGAATTGTCAGCTACATACTGTATATCCATGTTAGCATTCCACATGGATAAAATGACTGGGTTGTAGTCATTTATATTTTTTGATTCTTCTTTTCTTTTAAGGTTGTAGGTATTCTTAGGTGATTTTCTTGTAATAGTATGTCTCACAGATGACATAAAACTGTTTACTCTTCCATTTGAAAGAACAGGTCTAGGAAATCCAAATCGACATTTAGTGTAGTATTTATCTTTGCTCTTGTATTTCCGTCGACAGTATTTTCCACACCGATGACTTTGGAAACGTAAAACTTGCTCCTTTAACTTTTTCTCTTCTGTGCTTTTTGGTATAGCACATGTTGCATATTCTTCAATGAAAGATAACACTGCTTCATCAGTATCTGTTCCAAACTTTGGGGCATCCTTGATCCACAACAGCATATGAATATGAGGAGCACCTCTTGCCTGGTACTCTTTTCTCCAAAAGAAATCCTCTACTTCTCCAAGAGGTGGATTTTTTTTATTGCAGATGAAGGACATCATCGCCTCAAATCTATGATTGAAATATCTGCAAACATTAACCGGATCCAATGAGCACAGTTCTCCTGCTGTCTTGTATTCGATGTTTTTAATGTTTGAATTTGCCTCTCGTAGAAAATCCAGTAAATCATCCCAAGCGTACTCAGCACAGCTTAGAGTAAGGAACCATGTTGGTGTTCCTAAATTTCGTAACATACATTTTAATTCACCATGGCGTCGGTACCAATATTCATTTGTCCCACGCTGACAAGCCATCAGATTGATCAGTTGTGTTTCCAAATGATCATCTCGGTGCTGCACTTTCTCCATAAAATCCTTAGCAGACACATTTTGTAAATGTACTCCACTTTTTAAAACGTGATTTACTGCATATGATAATGCAGACAAGTCGCTTTCAAATAAAAGATGGAACAAATAAGGAATACTTTGTCGAAATCTGGGATCTTCTGCATATAGTCTTGTAGTTTGATACTCAGAAGCTGGAATCTGTTCTGGACGTTCATCGTATCGTCCTCCTTTTCCTGTAGGAAACAGCTGGGGAAAACATCAAGCTTCCAAGCTCTCCTCCCATACACTCACGGGAGTTCCTTTTGCTTTCTTCATCTGAAACAGATCAATATTGTCTCCCATAACTTCTTTTGAATGAAGAGGATGTATGCTAAAATGTTCATAAATTTCTTCTTCCTTTGACTTGTCCACTTTTTCAATTTGTCCAGTTGTTGTTTCTGTGTCTTCTTGTAAATCTTCTTCTTCTTCTTCTATATAAATTGATTCATACCATTTGTTATTCCTTTTCAAATACAAATTTGCTCTTTGTACTTTCCGTACATCTACCAGCTCCTGCCAAATCTTCTTATTCTTTGTAGGTACACCATTAACCAGAATAACTAATGGTTAAGTTTCCAAAGTATCTGCATCAATAGTTTCCATATTTTTTTTCAAATCCAAGGGCAAATACACCACTCTTCCTTTTAAACCTCTCAGTAAATCTGAAGGAGGTAATTTACCAGTTTTGGGCTCCATACGTACTATGGTCTGGAACGGATGAACACATTGAATAAGTATAGACTCATAAGTATTTAATTCAGAAAGTTCGGCAGGAATAACATCCAATTCTAACTTATTATGTACAGCTCTGGTCGGCATTCTATTTTCCTCTAACTTGTTGTAACAGTATTTACAAATACGCTGATCTTCACCCAATTCAAAACAATTTTCAAGAAATATATATGTGGCAAAATCCTTCCACTTATAATTATCTTCATTTTCACTTTTTCTGTAGAGATCAACATTCCTGGTTTGTTTTCTATAATGAGTTCTGCGGCAACAAATACAAGTAATATTTGGTCTTTCATTAGAGATTATTGCAAATTTTGTTATGTGATCATTAAATGTCTTACTTACAGAGGGTTCTACATTCTCTTCCACTTCTTCCTCATTTACTGTGTCCTTTTCTGCACTGTCTTGTTCAGGACCAAAGTAACAAAACTGAATTTCATCAGTAACCTTCTCTACATCTGATACCGATCCACGGAACAGAGCCCTATTCAATTCATCTAACTTTATTGCTGGACTTTTAGCAAAATACAACCGTCTCACAAACTTTCTCATTTCAGTATGATGAACAGCCAGCATCCTAAAATGATGAAAAACACTTTTACACACTTTTCTAGATAGAAAAGCCAGAGAATGACCCTGCAAACCAGTATTCTCTCACTCTGCATGGATCTAGACTTTGAAGCACCTTAATCTTCTGTTTTACACTTTTTTTACTATATTCTCTTAGAAACTCACGAAATTTATCAATAGATTCCTGACGCACAGTGCAAATACTACTACAATTCCAAGTGTACACTGGGGCTTTAGGACGTCTCCCCATAGCTTCATCCGCCATCACTTGTACCTCATCTCTTGGAACCATTTTCTCCTTCTCCATTATACAACCATTTTTCACTTCATAAGCACGACCTCTGGTGTCAACTGCATGCAGCAAACTATTACTTTGAAAATAACTCTCTTCATTAAAAAAAGGTTCACTACTTGAACTATGCATCCATTCTCCTAAAAACACTTTACAAAAGTTTGTTCTTTTCACTACTCTTTTCCTTTTGCTTTGTGATTTCAGTACATTAACCATTTTATCTAATGTACGCATCCTATTCAAAATTAAAATGAATAGTTTCCTTTTTAATTCTAATGCCTTAGCTGCAATGGCTTCAATTTCTTTTTTTCTCTTATAAAATTTAGCCTTTTGCTTATATTTCTTCACATCCTTTATCAAATTGGACATAACTCTTCTCTGAAACATTTTTCTACGTATCACTTTAAACGCTGTTTTTCTGTTTAAGTTAATCTTTATTTTTTCTGAAGGTATATTTGCATTAACTAATTTCTCAATTTTTTCCTGTTCTTTTCTATTTAAAACATTCTTTCCAGTACAGACATTTTGTACATTTTTCCTTTTTTTGAAGATGTTCTTTAAAAAATCTTTTGTCTGCTTACCAGAAGACTTTCTCTTTTTCCCAACATGAGCATCTCCAACTAACTTAGGTCCTCCAGTTGTCTTCAAATATAGTTTTTTTTGTGGTTTTTCCTTAGTCTGGATTTTGTAGGCATCTTAAATTTTTTAAATTAATAAATGTTTTTTTTGTACTTTTCTGTCCTTCTTTGACCCCCTTTCAAATGTTAGGGGGTCTGTAACTCTCTTCCTTGCCCCCTTTTCAAGTTATCACCCTTTTTTTTCTGAGTGAAACACACAAAATGGCGGCCGCCGCTTCCTGGTTTCAACCGATTCGAATGTTTACTAAGATCTAACAGCCAATCAGAATCGCGCTCGCGCACGTCACCGTACGCGTACGGTAAGCTTACCGTAAGCGCACGGTAAGCGCACCGTAAGCTGGCTCAGATATATATATTGATTTAAATGCTATTTTCTCAGGAACTACTGAACAGATTTACACCAGACCTACAAAAGGCACTTCCTTGACCTGAGGACTACCTCTCTGCCAAATTTCAAGTAACTCTGTTCAGCCGTTCGGGCTGTAGCTGTGTCTAAAGGTCCTATGGAAAAATGCATGGGAAAAACGCGTTTTGGGACCCCCCTTTTTTCTCAGCCCCCGCTTGACGAATCCCCCCGAGACTTTCAGGGTAGGAGCGGAGCATAGCGCCCCACCTATTTTGAAAATTTCGCGAGGATTCGTCGACCGGCGCCAAAGTTATTCCAAATAGAATGTTGCGGATTTCCTATGGAAACAGGGTCCTAACTATAACTACCTACTGGCGACCGCCAGTAGGTAATATATATATATATATTCACTTAAAAAACCATAGGTTTCACACATGTTATAGTTAGGTGGACATTTCACTCTTAAAAAAACAATGAAATTCCCCCGTTATAGTTAGTTCAGATAACTATGACTCGCGCGACCGCCACTCTATCTAAAGGATGATGTCATCAGTGATGTCATGAGTGATGTCACTGACCATGTCATGAGTGATGTAATATGTGACGTCATCAGCAGTGGATTGCGGTCGCGCGAGTTATAGTTATCTGAACTAACTATAACGGGGGAATTTCATTGGCTTTTTACGAGTGAAATGTCCACCTAACTATAACATGTGTGAAACCTATGGCCTATGGTTTTTTAAGTGAATTACATATAGGTATATATATTTATATACATAGATTTATTATATATATATATATATATATATATATATATATTCAGTCAAAAAACCATAGGTTTCACACACGTTATAGTTAGCTGGACATTTTACTCGTAAAAAACCAATGAAATTCCCCCGTTATAGTTAGTTAAGCTAACTATAACTCGCGCACCCGCAATCCACTGCTGATGACGTCACATATTACATCACTCATGACATGGTCAGTGACATCACTCATGACATCACTGATGACATCTCAAATGACATCACTGATGACATCACTGATGACATCATCCATTGAGTATCTGTTTCTTAACAATTTTAATATGTTTAATATATATAGAGAAAGGCCTGTTGAAGAATGAGTGGGTGTGCAAGTGTGTAAATAGATGATATTCTGTGGTGCATAACATTATTCTTTAAGTAAGTCATTAAATGTATCTCACTGCAGACTAGCGACTAAACTGTGTAAATGTGTGTATGTATCTGTATGTTGATGTATAAGTGGCTGCATGGTTTTGTGAACAGCTATATGAGTCTCTATATGGGTAATTGATTGGTTGTCTGAGTATCAGTATGGGTTCGTGAGTGTTTGTGTGGGTAGGGTGTGTGTCACTCTATGCATAGATGTGTGAGTTGTGATTCTATGGGTGAATGGTTTTAGGAGTGCATCTGTGATGGACTGTATGGTTAAGCAGTGTATGTATGGGTGTGTTAGGGATTGAATATATATTTCAGTAGTACATTTGTGACTAACTACATATGTGAAAGTCAGTATATCTGCGTGTAAGAGTATATAAGTGAGTAGATATGAGAGTGTATGATTGTGAAAGTGACTGTATGGATGAGTGTGTGCTTGTATCAATGATTCTATAAGAGTGTGAGAATGTGATACTATTTTTATGAGTAAGTGAACTTGAGTGTGTTTTACTGCATAGGTGAGAAAATGGGAGTGTGATTATTTGCATGACTGAGTTGGTGTAACAGTAGCTCTATGGATACTTGTTAGTGTGTGAGTATCTATATAAGTGTTGAAATGTATATTATAGTTTTGTATGGGGTGACTGTAAGTATGAGTGACTTTACAGGTGAGCAAGTGGAGGTATATGAAGACCAAAGAGTTAATAAGTGGGTATGTAATGATTGGTATTGCAGTATATATGGTTTTGAGAATGGAACTGTTAAATTTTTACTCGGTGTATCAAAGGTTATATTATGGTGTAAGAAGATGTGGTAATTTTTCTCATGGATGACTTCATCAGTGATGTCATCAGTGATGTCATTTGAGATGTCATCAGTGATGTCATGAGTGATGTCACTGACCATGTCATGAGTGATGTAATATGTGACGTCATCAGCAGTGGATTGCGGGTGCGCGAGTTATAGTTAGCTTAACTAACTATAACGGGGGAATTTCATTGTTTTTTTACGAGTAAAATGTCCAGCTAACTATAACGTGTGTGAAACCTATGGTTTTTTCACTGAATTTGCAAAGTTTTTTAAATGCTAATTCCTAACTATAACGTGTGTGAAACCCATGGTTTGTTCACTGAATTTGCAAGGTTTTTTAAATGCTAATTCCTAACTATAACGTGTGTGAAACCCATGGTTTTTTCAGTGAATTTGTATGGTTTTTAAATGCTAATTTTTACCTAAAACGTGTGTAACCCATGTTTTTTTTCAGTGATTTTGTATGGTTTTTTTTAATACAAATTCTTATTTTAAACGTGTGATTTTTTTTTTTAATTTGCAAGGTTTTTTACATTTTTACTTTTTTTTACTTTATATTCTCTAAAAACACTATGCTTAATTTTTAAAAATTCTGCAATATATTATTTTTTCTCATTTTTTTTTTACCAAACAGGAAAGATATATTACTATAACATAGTGATTCTTTTTTTCCATTTTTTTTTTTATTTTTTTTTTTTTTTACGTTCGCGTACGGTAAGCTTACGGTAAGCGTACGGTTTGCGTAATGTGCGTAATATTTTTACTCTTTTGACGTATGGTTGTTACGCAATTTACGTAGCCGTGCGTACTGCGTACGCGGCGCGTAAGGGCATACGCTACACGCGCACGTTACGCGGAAGTGGTGCGGCGTGCTTGTTATGCGCATGAGCACGTGCGCGTGTCTTTTATACGCGCATGCGTACTTTTACCGTAAGCGCTCCGTAAGCGCTCCGTAAGCGTAACGTACGCGCACGGTGGGTCATGTGATCAAGAAACAAAACTTTTGATTGGTTTAAAGTAGTTTCAGTTCTAGAACTCTCCTACACCACACCCATTCCCCTCATTTCTGCTTGTGATCCCTTAGGAGAAGGAGCTGAGTTGTCTTTGGGATACGATGGCAGACCTGCACTCCACTTCTGAGAGTGAGGCTAGCAGCACCACCATCAGGCAGAGAAGGAGGAAACAGGAGAGCTCTTTTATATGGGAGTATTTCACTTTTCCTGAGGGAGAGAAAAAAGTGAATGCTGCATTAGTGACTTGCAAGCTGTGCCAGCGTGTACTTTCAAGAGGTAATCCTAACAAGAAGTATTCCTTCGGGAATCACACTATGTTACGACACCTTGAGGATGTACACCCTAGGACACATGCTCGACATACTGGAGGAAACCCTTCAGTAAGTCGACCAAGCACATCCACAGCAGCTCAGCCGAGTCCATCTTCGGCAGCTCAGCTGAGCCCTTCATCTGTGGGGGCAGATTCACCTTTTTCTGATCCTGTGGAAACTAACCATCGGTTTGCGAGGGTTACAATGCGGTGTTCAAATTGCCATGGTCTAATTGTTCATAGGGGGACCAGTGTTCCCCTAATTAACAACAAAATAGACCAGCACATTTGTCCTACCAGCTAATATTCCCATTCTTCCTTTCCTCTGTCCCTGCATGAACACAACGGCTCTTTTAAGAGCCAACCTTACCTCTCAACTTTTTAAAAAAAATTCTTAAAAACTTAAGCGTATTTTTTTTTTTTTTTTTAAAAACACTAAAAAACAATTACCACATTACAAGGTCTTTGAGGGATTAATAACGAAATACTGAAAATCTGTATAAGGAGAAGTGGAAGAAAGGGACCATCTAATTTCTGACTTACCTGACCCACCCAACAATTTAATTTTCAATTTATATTTAATTGAAATTGCTTGTAAAAATGTTTTTTTTTCGTAAATTTTCTTTCTCAATCTGAAAAAAAAGAAAAAAGTATTAATATTTAATAAAACATTATATCATACAGTACACGTATTTACATATTTTCCAAAAACAATTTTTTGCCATTTTTTTGCTGTTTTCAGAATATATTGCATTTCACTATTAATCGTGAAAGCAATTGCATTCATCACTTAACAGCGGGCAAAAAAAAAATAACAATCTCAAAGATTGTTTTAAAAAAGCCCAGAATCTCTTTTCACTTAAACATAACATTATAGAAATGCAAAATATTAAAAAAAAATATCATCTAATAACAAAAACTTTTTCTTTAAAATACCGTCTGACAATTTTGTTACAGAAGCATAATCACAATAATAATACATCTCAAATAACTCCACAATACAGCTGGTTACCTTTCCTTTAGGCCAAATGGTAATTTTAAAATTCTTTTTTGATTAAATTTGCAATGGTAATCCAATAAAATTCCAAAATTTAAATTGTACAGATGTTACCGATTTTCTCTACAATTTTGGTTTCCAAAAGATTAATTAGTAATTAAATTAGTCCACAATATAATTGGTTACCTTTCCTTTAGGCCAAATGGTAATTTTAAAAATCTTTTTTGATTAAATTTCCAATGGTAAGCCAATAAAATTCCAAAATTTTAATTGTACAGATGTTACCGATTCTCTCTAAATTTTTGGTTTCCGAAAGATTCATTAGGAATTAAATAAGTCCACAATACAATTGGTTACCTTTCCTTTAGGCCAAATGGTAATTTGAAAAATCTTTTTATTTGAAAATTCCAATGGTAATCCAATAAAATGGTAAAATTGTTTTGTACAGATCTTGCCAATTCTCTCTAAAATTTAGGTTTCAGGAAGATTAGATAGGAATTTGCTAAATCAAAAGGCAAACCTTGCTTGAAAATCAATTGGGAATCATTACACAGTGTCCAGCCTTTTTCACATTTAAGATAAACTGTGTAATGTCCTGAAGTTACAGTAGGTCCTTCATGGAAAATTATTGCAACTGGTACAAAAGTTTTTCCTGAAATTGATAATTGCTGTCCTATAAACTTCTTTATTAAAGTATCCAATTTTGAACCATCAGCTCTACATCGTTGCATCATTAAAATTACATACTGTCCGTATTCCTTTAAAATTAACGTTGAAAACATGTCTGATTTACACTCACTGCATTCCATGCTATGATTAGCATCTTTAACTAATTTAGCAAAAGTGACTGTTTTACTCTCTGGCAATGTTAAATAAATAAACCTTTCAGAATCAACATTAGAGCCACATGTATGGAAACAGTTTTCACAACTATGTTCCCATTTATAAGAGAGACCAAACATATTTTCAATGTGTACCCCTTCTTCTTCCAGTACCTGAAGAAAATACATCAAGAATTCCTGTGCGTCTTGCTGTACATTTTGAGAAAACTGTGTTCGTCCTGAACATACTAAAAGTTTTCGAATTTCAGTAGCACTTTCTATTTTAGTTTTATCATTACTCACCTTTTCAAAAAGGAGACTCAACTCAGAACAGAATCTTTTTCTCTGATTTACTATTATCTGTTCTTGCAAACTTTCCAGATAAAATACAACATTCAGCACTACATTAGCGTAGCAGTTGACACCAGAGCTATTTTCAAAATGACAACCTACAACCTCTTCAACATTTTCCTTTTTCTTTTTGCTTGCAATTACATCACTCCTCTTTTTTTTTCTCCTCTCTACATCCTCATTATAGATATTCTCAATTCTCCTTTTTCGAGAAACAACACGTTTTTCCAACACAGGATACTGACCTAAATGAGGAGCATAGGTTCTTCTTAATCTATTATACTCCTTTACACAATTTGCATCAGCACTAACTTTTGAGTCATCAAAGTCTATCATAAATAAACCAGATAATGTTTTCACTCGTGACAAAGCAACATAAGCCATACCTTCTTTGAACACAGTTGAACCAATGTTTACAAAAGCACAATCTACAGTCAATCCTTGAGACTTGTGAATAGTTACAGCATATGCTAGAGAAAACGGAAACTGTTTCCTACGTACATACAAGTCTTTCACAAGCATGAAACGAACTGTACAACGACAAATGTCTATAACTTCTTCTATCTGATCAAATTTTATTTTTAAACATTCAATTCCATCTTTTTTCTGGAAATTAATAAAACCCACAACTCTTCCCATAGCTCCATTTACTAAACCTTTTTCAACATCCAAATTTCTCCTTAAAAATACTCTACAGTTCATGCAAACATATAGATTTTTTTCTAATCCAGCAGTTTTGGAAATGTTCTTCTCTAGTGAATCCAATTTATTTTTCAGTTTGCCTGTTAATGTAATAGTAATTCTTTCATGCTGAATTTTGTCCACTGCTTCCAATTTACTAATCTCTTCCTTTTCCAATTTCAAAAGTTCCTCATTGAATATTGAGCATTCACGTAGAGTTGGCATTAAGCAGATGACACTTTTCTTTTCTGCAATGTTCTTGTATATTTTTTCTGCAACTATTTCTTCCTTTGGGAATAAATTATGTAGCAACCGACTCTGTAATGCTTTCGTGCCAGCTTCAGTGAGTAGTCCAATTCTGATATCTTTCAGAATACTTCCATATTCTTCATCGTTTGCTTGCCTCATATTAGTAGTAAGTTCCTTGTACTCAAAGAAGGACCAAATATTTGCATTACCAATGCTTCCCAATGACTTCTTTATGTCTTCATGTGTCACAGTATTAAACACTGGTTGTCCTTTAACTGGAGTAAGCTGTAGAAGATCCCCAAAAACTATGACATGTTTTCCACCAAATAACACGTCATAGTCTGTCCTTAGAATTTGCTGCATTCTTAAATGCACAAAGGCAAGCATTAAGTTTGATATCATGCTCACCTCATCAATAATGAGAACTTGCATCTTCTTCAATACTCTTGAAACTTCCAAGCATGCTTCTCCAGTTAGCTTGTGGTATTGTATTTTGTTCTCATGCTCCACTGGTAACATTAGCAAACGATGTAAGATGATTCCTTTTATGTTATATGCTGCTAACCCAGTTGGAGCAGTAACCACACAAGACAAAGTTGAATCTGTTTTTTGCTGTAGGTAGCTTCTGATGACTTTGATTAAGAAACTTTTTCCAGTTCCAGCTTGTCCGCTTACATACATCCTGATTGGTTGAAATGATCTGCATGAGCACTCTTTTTTTTCATGTAGTAATCCGTGATCAATTTTGTTTCTGATCTCTTCATAAATTTGTTGCTGCTCTTCATTCAGTTGTCTTTCCAAATTTGGTAAGTCTATAAATTCTTCTTGAGCTTGATTCATAGCCGTTTCCACTTCAGTCATTGCTATTGCAGCTTCATTTTCAACGATTGGTTGTCCTAGGGGATCTTGACTGAGTGTTCCAGAACTTTGGCTGTCTTGAGAACTGTCTCTAGCTACTTCAGCTGCAATTGTAGTTTCCTGTTCAATTTCTTCATTTAACATTTGCACATAATTTGTGAAAGTACTGCATTCTATGCTGTCTTTGCAAGCATTAAAGGAATCTTCATAGCTTTGAAATTCTCCCAGTAGTTCGTCCTCTGAACGCCATGGTTTAAACAGCTGTAAAAGAGCCAAGTAGTAAAATTCCTTTTTGTCAGTAGTGTCGCAACTCAGCTTCCGGTGATTTATCAAACTTCCTTTTGTTTGCTTCACCAAACATCCTTCCTCACCAATGACTTTATATTTTCCATTGTTGATGTCTTCTGCGGCTTTCCGTGAATAAACGTAGTTCTGCAGCACTTCATAGAGACACATGTTCTCTAGATGAACACTTCTCTTTGGGTAATATGTGTCCAACATGTTTGATTTCAAAATATCTGTACTTTCTGGGTCATTCTCGGCCAAATATTCAATTTCTCCAACAGATTTCAGTACCCGATTTCTCATTGCTGCAAGGCCTAAACTTGCACAAATTATTCTTCTTGATTTTGAGTAGAGACTTGCAGAAGATAACCTATCTGAACATTCGTAGGATCCAATTTCTCGATGCGATAACATCTTTAAACTGAAACTGTACAGCTTCTTACTGACAGTCTTCTCGTGAGAAATCTCTTCCCACATTTCTTTCAATTCAGTTTTTTCTGATTTCGTAATGTAAGACGTTACATATCGAGCAACAGCAATGGAATTGTCAGCTACATACTGTATATCCATGTTAGCATTCCACATGGATAAAATGACTGGGTTGTAGTCATTTATATTTTTTGATTCTTCTTTTCTTTTTAGGTTGTAGGTATTCTTAGGTGATTTTCTTGTAATAGTATGTCTCACAGCTGACATAAAACTGTTTACTCTTCCTTTTGAAAGAACAGGTCTAGGAAATCCAAATCGACATTTAGTGTAGAATTTATCTTTTGTCTTGTACTTCCGTCGACAGTATTTTCCACACCGATGACTTTGGAAACGTAAAACTTGCTCTATTAACTTTTTCTCTTCTGTGCTTTTTGGTATAGCACATGTTGCATATTCTTCAATAAAAGATAACACTGCTTCATCAGTATCTGTTCCAAACTTTGGGGCATCCTTGATCCACAACAGCATATGAATATGAGGAGCACCTCTTGCCTGGTACTCTTTTCTCCAAAAGAAATCCACAACTTCTCCAAGAGGTGGATTTTTTTTATTGCAGATGAAGGACATCATAGCCTCAAATCTATGATTGAAATATCTGCAAACATTAACCGGATCCAATGAGCACAGTTCTCCTGCTGTCTTGTATTCGATGTTTTTAATGTTTGAATTTGCCTCTCGTAGAAAATCCAGTAAATCATCCCAAGCGTACTCAGCACAGCTTAGGGTAAGGAACCATGTTGGTGTTCCTAAATTCCGTAACATGCATTTTAATTCACCATGGCGTCGGTACCAATATTCATTTGTCCCACGCTGACAAGCCATCAGATTGATCAGTTGTGTTTCCAAATGATCATCTCGGTGCTGCACTTTCTCCATAAAATCCTTAGCAGACACATTTTGTAAATGTACTCCACTTTTTAAAATGTGATTTACTGCATAAGACAATGCAGACAAGTTGCTTTCAAATAAAAGATGGAACAAATAAGGAATACTTTGTCGAAATCTTGGATCTTCTGCATATAGTCTTGTAGTCCGATACTCAGAAGCTGGAATCTGTTCTGGACGTTCATCGTATCGTCCTCCTTTTCCTGTAGGAAACAGCTGGGGAAAACATCGAGCTTCCAAGCTTTCCTCCCATACACTCACGGGAGTTCCTTTTGCTTTCTTCATCTGAAACAGATCAATAGTGTCTCCCATAACTTCTTTTGAATGAAGAGGATGTATGCTAAAATGTTCATAAATTTCTTCTTCCTTTGACTTGTCCACTTTTTCAATTTGTCCAGTTGGTGTTTCTGTGTCTTCTTGTAAATCTTCTTCTTCTTCTTCTATATAAATTGATTCATACCATTTGTTATTCCTTTTCAAATACAAATTTGCTCTTTGTACTTTCCGTACATCTACCAGCTCCTGCCAAATCTTCTTATTCTTTGTAGGTACACCATTAACCAGAATAACTAATGGTTCAGTTTCCAAAGTATCTGCATCAATAGTTTCCATATTTTTTTCAAATCCAAGGGCAAATATACCACTCTACCTTTTAAACCTCTCAGTAAATCTGAAGGAGGTAATTTACCAGTTTTGGGTTCCATACGTACTATGGTCTGGAACGGATGAACACATTGAATAAGTATAGACTCATATGTATTTAATTCAGAAAGTTCAGCAGGAATAGCATCCAATTCTAAATTATTATGTACAGCTCTGGTCGGCATTCTATTTTCTTCTAACTTATTATAACAGTCTTTACAAATACGCTGATCTTCACCCAAATCAAAACAATTTTCGAGAAATATATATGTGGCAAAATCCTTCCACTTATAATTATCTTCATTTTCACTTTTTCTGTAGAGATCAACATTCCTGGTTTGTTTTTTATAATGAGTTCTGCGGCAACAAATACAAGCAATATTTGGTCTTTCTTTAGAGATGATTGCAAATTTTGTCATTTGATCATCAAATTTCTTACTTACAGAGGGTTCTACATTCTCTTCCACATCTTCCTCGATAACTGTGTCATTACCTGCACTCTCTTGTTCTGGACCAAAGTAACAAAACTGAATTTCATCAGTAACCTTCTCTACATCTGATACCGATCCACGGAACAGCGCCCTATTCAATTCATCTAACTTTATTGCTGGACTTTTAGCAAAATACAATCGTCTCACAAACTTTCTCATTTCAGTATGATGAACAGCCAGCATCCTAAAATGATGAAAAACACTTTTACACACTTTTCTAGATAGACAAGCCAGAGAATGTCCCTGCAAACCAGTATTCTCTCTAACTCTGCATGGATCTAGACTTTGAAGCACCTTAATCTTCTGTTTAACACTTTTTTTTACTATATTCTCTTAGAAACTCTCGAAATTTATCAATAGATTCCTGACGCACAGTGCAAATACTACTACAATTCCAAGTATATACTGGGTCTTTAGGACGTCTCCCCATAGCCTCATCCACCATCACTTGTTCCTCATCTCTTGGAACCATTTTCTCCTTCTCCATTATACAACCATTTTTCACTTCATAAGCACGACCTCTGGTGTCAACTGCATGCAGCAAACTATTAGTTTGAAGATAACTCTCTTCATTAAAAAAAGGTTCACTACTTGAACTATGCATCCATTCTCCTAAAAACACTTTACAAAAGTTTGTTCTTTTCACTAGTCTTTTCCTTTTGCTTTGTGATTTCAGTACATTGACCATTTTATCTAATGTACGCATCCTGTTCAAAATTAAAATGAATAGTTTCCTTTTTAATTCTAATGCCTTTGCTACAATGGCTTCAATTTCTTTTTTTCTCTTATAAAATTTAGCTTTTTTCTTATATTTCTTCACATCCTTTATTAAATTGGACATAACTCTTCTCTGAAACATTGTTCTACGAATCTCTTTAAACGCTGTTTTTCTTTTTAAGTTAATCTTTATTGTTTCTGAAGGTATATTTGCATTAACTAAATGCTCAATTTTTTCCTGTTGTTTTCTATTTAAAACATTCTTTCCAGTACAGACATTTTGTACATTTTTCCTTTTTTTGAAGATGTTCTTTAAAAAATCTTTTGTCTGCTTACCAGAAGACTTTCTCTTTTTCCCAACATGAGCATCTCCAACTAACTTAGGTCCTCCAGTTGTCTTCAAATATAGATTTTTTTTGTGGTTTTTCCTTAGTCTGGATTTTGTAGGCATCTTAAATTTTGTTCACTGCTCTTCAGCAATACCTGAAAAAAACTAAAAAAAATTCCTTTATTTTATTTAAATATATTACTATATTTTTTATGATCTTTTCAAATCTTAAAATACTATGTACCCCTTTCCTACAAGTGAAAATCACAATAACACCATCACAAATTAAATATCTAAAAACAATTCCTGTGTGCACACAGAGTCATGGTTTGATATTAGTCAGAAAACGAAATTTCTTTGCCAATTTGAAAGCACACTTACTACTCTTTTTTTGACAAGTGATAAGTACTTTTACAATCTGACACATTTTCAATCCACTTTTCAGAATCTGAAAACAGCACATGTCCAAACAGCTTTTTGAGACCAGGAACATGTGTAACCTGGGTGACTGACTACACTCCAGCAAGGGCAACCAGCCTTAGTGATGCTGAATGTATTTGCATTACTGAGTGCAACCTCAAACCCCACTCGGTTGTGAATACTATGCATGATTCTACAGGATAAGCAGCTGGGTGTGTGCTAAGAGTCTGCTTCTGCAGAAAAATAGCTGTCCCTTTCTTACTAATGCAAATGTAAAATTACCAGAGTAATACGCAATAAATCTCTGTCTATAATTCCTCTTTGCACACAGAGTCATGGTTTGATATTAGTCAGAAAACGAAATTTCTTTGCCAATTTGAAAGCACACTTACTACTCTTTTTTTGACAAGTGATAAGTACTTTTACAGTCTGACACATTTTGAATCCACTTTTCAGATTCTGAAAACAGCACATGTCCAAACAGCTTTTTCAGACCAGGAACATGTGTAACCTGGGTGACTGACTACACTCCAGCAAGGGCAACCAGCCTTAGTGATGCTGAATGTTTTTGCATTACTCACTGCAACCTCAAACCCCACTCGGTTGTGAATACTATGCATGATTCTACAGGATAAGCAGCTGGTTGTGTGCTAAGAGTCTGCTTCTGCAGAAAAATAGCTGCCCCTTTCTTACTAATGCAAATGTAAAATTACCAGAGTAATACGCAATAAATCTCTGTCTATAATTCCTCTTTGCACACAGAGTCATGGTTTGATATTAGTCAGAAAATGAAATTTCTTTGCCAATTTGAAAGCACACTTACTACTCTTTTTTTGACAAGTGATAAGTACTTTTACAGTCTGACACATTTTGAATCCACTTTTCAGATTCTGAAAACAGCACATGTCCAAACAGCTTTTTCAGACCAGGAACATGTGTAACCTGGGTGAATGACTACACTCCAGCAAGGGGAACCAGCCTTAGTGATGCTGAATGTATTTGCATTACTGACTGCAACCTCAAACCCCACTCGGTTGTGAATACTATGCATGATTCTACAGGGTAAGCACCTGGGTGTGTGCTAAGAGTCTGCTTCTGCAGAAAAATAGCTGCCCCTTTCCTACTAATGCAAATGTAAAATTACCAGAGTAATACGCAATAAATCTCTGTCTATAATTCCTCTTTGCACACAGTCATGGTTTGATATTAGTCAGAAAACGAAATTTCTTTGCCAATTTGAAAGCACACTTACTACTCTTTTTTTGACAAGTGATAAGTACTTTTACAGTCTGACACATTTTCAATCCACTTTTCAGATTCTGAAAACAGCACATGTCCAAACAGCTTTTTGAGACCAGGAACATGTGTAACCTGGGTGAATGACTACACTCCAGCAAGGGCAACCAGCCTTAGTGATGCTGAATGTATTTGCATTACTGACTGCAACCTCAAACCCCACTCGGTTGTGAATACTATGCATGATTCTACAAGATAAGCACCTGGGTGTGTGCTAAGAGTCTGCTTCTGCAGAAAAATAGCTGCCCTTTTCCTACTAATGCAAATGTAAAATTACCAGAGTTATACGCAATAAATCTCTGTCTATAATTCCTCTTTGCACACAGAGTCATGGTTTGATATTAGTCAGAAAACGAAATTTCTTTGCCAATTTGAAAGCACACTTACTACTCTTTTTTTTTACAAGTGATAAGTACTTTTACAGTCTGACACATTTTCAGTCCACTTTTCAGATTCTGAAAACAGCACATGTCCAAACAGCTTTTTCAGACCAGGAACATGTGTAACCTGGGTGAATGACTACACTCCAGCAAGGGCAACCAGCCTTAGTGATGCTGAATGTATTTGCATTACTGACTGCAACCTCAAACCCTAAAAGTATTCCTCATTTATACCAGTACACCTTAATTTATGGTAAAAACATAGTCCATAATATTTTACATGTTCCTTACATTTAAATTTCTCCCAAAACACAAAATGATAAACACAACTTCAACAAAAGGAATCCCAATTCTATTATTCATTTCTTAATTTACCACATACATCCCCTCTCAAACTCATAACTCACCTTTAAAATTAGTTAGTTGTGAAAGAAATGTGGCACTCAAACAGCAGATTATCAGAGCCAGGATCTCTGTTCTGTACACCTCTCTCCTCTCAGCAAAACCAGATAATGGCAATGTTTCCCTCTCTTTTTCCACACATATACATGTTAATTTCAAATCTCAGTGCTTCCCCCTTTTTTTCAAATGTAATCACACATTTCTATTGGTTGAAAACCAACCCTTTTCCAAAAGTACCCTTCCCCCAACTTGACTTCTGCCTAGTACCCTTCCCCCAACTTGACGTCTGCCTGCTACCATAGCAACAGCTCATGGAACATTGCTGTGTGAAGTCAGGTCAGAAGTTCACCACACAATGTTTCATTTTCAAAGAGCAAGAGTGCTTGACTTTTCTAACCTAACAGCAAATCCATAGTAATGTTCTTTGGTAACACATTTTTCTGTACCAATACAAAACATGCTTCTAAAAATTGACACGTACAGCCTAGTTTTTAGTGTAGAATGGTATGAAACAGCCAATGAGTTCTTTTTATTTAAAAAAAATATGTATGCCTCCATTTCCAAACTGTCTTTCATTTCTTTTTCCCTTTCTACTGAAATACACCTGTGAGTACATCCAGATCTCCTTTGAAGATGTTCACAGTGTGGATTGTAGGGCACAGCTATGTCTTCTGGAGTGAAAAGTATGCAGAGAAAACAGGTATGGTGAGAGACCTTGCTTTGCCAAATGTAGACATTAAATGGATTGGTCAGAGAGGGTTAAAGTGGCACCAATTGATGCCATTGGTGAAATCCTTCATGCAAATCCAACACCCTGACCTCATAATAGTGCACTGTGGTGGCAATGACCTAGGCACATTGACTGGGGTAGGTCTGGAAATGCTTATGAAGGAGACCTTTGCACAACTGTTTTCACTTTTCCCTAAAACTGCCTTTGTGTATTCTAACATATGCCAAAGGCAAAAATGGAACTGGTCCAATCATTTTTGTCCGCAGATTGACAAAGCAAGAAAGCACGTCAACAAATCTGTTTCTGCTTTCCTCCGAGACTATGGTATGGGTTCCATTTACCACAACAACTTGCGTTACGACATGCAAGACATTTATAGAGGAGATGGTGTACACTTCAATGATGAAGGGAACAGAGTCTTCCTCTTGGACCTTAGACTCTGCGTCGGTACTTACTTGTAGGTACCACTAAAAAATCACTTCAAAAACACAACGGCTCTTTTTAGAGCCCCCTAATATCTAAACACTTAAATCTGAATTTTATTTTATTTTTATTTTTTTTCTACCGTACGCGTACGGTAAGCTTACCGTAAGCTTACTGTACGCGTACCCCGCGATTTTTTTTAAAAATTAATAAATGGTTTTTTTGTACTTTTGTGTCCTTCTTTGACCCCCTTTCAAATGTTAGGGGGTCTGTAACTCTCTTCCTTGCCCCCTTTTCACGTTATCTCCCTTTTTTCTCTGTGTGAAACACACGAAATGGCGGCCGACACTTCCTGATTTCATCCGATTCGAATGTTTACAGTCATGTGACAACCAATCAGATTTGAGCTCGCGCACGGCACCGTACGCGCACGGTAAGCGCACGGAGCGCGCTTACAGATATATATATTGATTTAAATGCTATTTTCTCAGGAACTACTGAACAGATTTACACCAGACCTACAAAAGGCACTTCCTTGACCTGAGGACTACCTCTCTGCCAAATTACAAGTAATTCTGTTCAGCCGTTCGGGCTGTAGCTGTGTCTAAAGGATCTATGAAAAAATGCATGGGGAAAACGCGTTTTGGGACCCCCCTTTTTTCTCAGCCCCCGCTTGACGAATCCCCCCGAGACTTTCAGGGTAGGAGCGGAGCGTAGCGCCCCATTAGTTTTGAAAATTTCGCGATTATTCGTTGACCGGCGCCAAAGTTATTCCAAATAGAATGTTGCGGATTTCCTATGGAAACAGGGTCCTAACTATAACTACCTACTGGCGACTACCAGTAGGTAATATATATATATATATATATGGATATATTTATTTATTTTATTTATTTTACCTACTGGCAGTCGCCAGTAGGTAATATATATAGATATTACCTACTGGCAGTTGCCAGTAGGTAGTTATAGTTAGAACCTAGTTTCCATAGGAAAAGCATTTTTTGATTTGCTAATAACTTTGGCGTCGTTTGACGAATGTTGGCGAAATTCTCCCAAAAAAAAAAGGTCTATCCAGGTCAGCTACTATCCTGAAAGTTTGGAGGTGATTCGTCAAGCGGGGGCTGAGAAAAAAGGGGGGTCCCAAAAAGTGTTTTCTCCATGTTAATTTCCATAGGAAATTGTATTACAGGCTAGGGCCCGAACTGCTGAGCGGAATTACACCAAATTTGGCAAAAAGGTAGAGCTTGGTTCAGAAAGCAACCTTTTTTGTTTTTTAAATGGTGTAAATCCATTCAGTAGTTGTTGAGAAATTCAAAAAATAAAAGTCAAAAAATCAATTTCCCATAGGAAACTTTAGCTAAGGCTTCAGCCCGAACTGCTGAACGGAATTACAACAAATTTGGCAAAAAGGTAGTCCTTGATTCAGAAAGTGTCTTTGTTTTAAATGGTGTAAATCCGTTCAGTAGTTGCTGAGAAATTAAAAAAATAAAAGTTTCGAAATCTGGGGCAGCGGTGGGTTCGCGCACCCTCTCGACCATGCGCTTCACTGTGATTGGCTGCCACGACCACGAGCTTCACTGTGATTGGCTGCCAACACTTCAAACCAGGAAGTGTTGGCAGCCATCTAGAACCGAGTCACGAGAAAACAGTAAAACAAAGTTAAAAGTGAAGAAAAGGGGTCAGGATAGAAACATCCTGACCCCCTAGGCCTGCTCAGGGGGTCCCACAAGGACCAACCAATTTTTTTTTTTTTTAACGTCCAATTGCGCGCTCTTAGGTGCGGGAGAGCACACGTCCCTCCCGCAGCCCCAGGGACCACCACCACCCCAGGGCTTTGAAAATAGAGTGAGGGGGGCCGCGCAGCCCCCCTCCTCGAGCACTTCATGGCCTTGGGGACCGCCACTCCCCAGGGCCGGCTCCTGCAATGTCCCAGTTCCCTTTGCTATGACAGGGCGGGAGCATGGCTTCCACCCTGTGATAGTAAACTCTGGTTTGCTTTGTTTAAGTAAAAGGAGGAAAACCTCCTCTCGCTTCAATAAAGGTAAGGAGAATTGCTTTTGGGCTGGGAAGCTGCATGTTAGCAGTTAACATCAGTTTATCACAGCAAAAATGGTGATAAATGTAACGCACCATTCACAAGCTGGTCCAAACAGCCCATATCACCAGTTTACCAGCAATAGCAGCCCCAAAAAACATCATCATGGATTACCCCGGCAAATATCGCTAATGAGATGCAGAGTAGGCATTCCTGTGCAAAAAGCAGCAAACACACCACTCCGCAACATTCTCAATGACCAGCAACATCGGCAAAGAGGACACAAAACAAACAATAAGGTGTGTTAGCACCAGGACGTTTACACCTGCTCTGACCTGGTTAAAGCCGGACTACAACCTGCAACATTAAAGGGAACCCAGCCCCCACCCACACCTGCACGACAACAGATGCAATAGAGCCAACAATCATGCAGCTCGGACACCCAAGAGTGCCCTGAGACCCCCCTCCAACACCCCCTTGTCAGCCATCCCCCCTGACCCCCTCCCGACAAACAAATGTGACAGCAACCTTCCGAAATCTGGAACGTAAGCAAATCGGCTGATGTCGCACAATTATAACAATCAAGATGCATGTGAGGTTGGACAAATGAGAATCACAGTCATCCATGGACATACTCCAGCCCTCAAGCTCACTCATCTGAAACATAGTATAGAATCAGTAATGGCAGAGTACATACAACTGCATATGCGTTCATCTCTGTCCCGCCTCTGCGCACCCAGGCTGCTGCACCCCATCCACTCTTGCCACCCAGAGGTGTCTGCCTGCCCCTGTGCACCCAGGCTGCTGCACACCATCCACCCCCACCACCCAGAGGTGTCTGCCTGCCACTACACATCCAGGCTGCTGCACACCATCCACTCCCACCGCCCAAAGGTGTCTGCCCCCTCCCACGCACCCAGGCTGCTGCACACCATCCACTCCCAACGCCCAGAAGTGACTGTCCACCCCTGCGTACCCAGGCCTCACTGCTCACCTTTCCGCCACCATTGTCTCCAACCACGTACCGGGACATATTGCAGTCCTCAAACTCACTCATCTGAAACATAGTATAGATTCGGTAATGGCGGAGGACATACAACTGCACATGCCTTCATCACTATCCCGCCACTGCGCACTCAGGCTGCTGCACACCATCCACTCCCACCGCCCAGAGGTGTCGGCCCGCCCCTGTGCACCCGGGCCTCACTGCTCACCTTCTGCCACCTGCATGTAGAAAAGAGGACCCATCATGTGCCGCTGCAAACCCCAAGCCCGGGGCCCGCAGACAGGGCACATCATGCCGCTCCTCTCCACAGACCACAAGGTCTCACTTTTGGTGCTGCGTCTTGATTTCTCCATGGCAGAGAACACACCAGTGCACCAGGCATCATCGCAGGCTGCGCACCCATTCAGCCCTTGCAGTGCCACTAACTCTGTAACCAGCGAGGCCATGCCACGTGGCGGTAGGCCTACACTTCGGTCCAGTAGGGCACACCCAACCAGGGGCATCACTGCAGGCTGCACACCCGCTCAGCACTTACGGTGCCCCCACCTCAGTGCACTGAAAGTCACCATCCCGTGGCAGTGTGCCTGTGTCGGCCGCTGTGCATCTGGTGCCACCAAGTCTGTGCCCCAAAAGTCATGGACCTTCTATGATTGGGTAACATGGTGCAGACGCCATCATGTCACCTCCGGGCCGGCGGAATATGATGTCTCAGGCCCCTGGGGCCCCATGCCCACATGCACACCACATGGCTACACCTCGAGAGAGGTTGGAAATGGCATTGAGCACGTGCGCCAGGCCCTTTTTAATGGCAGTGTCACGTGTCCTGTGACAGGAGAATTGCTTTTGGGCATGGGAAGCTGCATGTTAGCAGTTAACGTCAGTTTATCGCAGCCAAAATGGTGATAAATGTAACGCACCATTCACAAGCTGGTGCAAACAGCCCATATCACCAGTTTACCAGCAATAGCAGCCCCAAAAAACATCATCATGGATTACCCTGGCAAATATCGCTAATGAGATGCAGAGTAGGCATTCCTGTGCAAAAAGCAGCAAACACACCACTCCGCAACATTCTCAATGACCAGCAACATCGGCAAAGAGGACACAAAACAAACAATAAGGTGTGTTAGCACCAGGACGTTTACACCTGCTCTGACCTGGTTAAAGCCGGACTACAACCTGCAACATGAAAGGGAGCCCAGCCCACAGCCACACCTGAACGACAACAGATGCAATAGAGCCAACAATCATGCAGCTCGGACACCCAAGAGTGCCCTGAGACCCCCCTCCAACACCCCCTTGTCAGCCATCCCCCCTGACCCCCTCCCGACAAACAAATGTGACAGCAACCTTCCGAAATCTGGAACGTAAGCAAATCGGCTGATGTCACACAATTATAACAATCAAGATGCATGTGAGGTTGGACAAATGAGAATCACAGTCATCCATGGACATACTCCAGCCCTCAAGCTCACTCATCTGAAACATAGTATAGAATCAGTAATGGCAGAGTACATACAACTGCATATGCGTTCATCGCTGTCCCGCCTCTGCACACCCAGGCTGCTGCACCCCATCCACTCCTGCCGCCCAGAGGTGTCTGCCTGCCCCTGTGCACCCAGGCTGCTGCACACCATCCACTCCCACCGCCCTGAGGTGTCTGCCTGCCCCTGCACACCCAGGCTGCTGCACACCATCCACTCCCACCGCCCAAAGGTGTTTGCTGCCCCTGCGCACCTAGGCTGCTGCACACCACCAGCTCCCACTGCCCAGAGGTGTCTGCCTACCCATGCGCACCCAGGCTGCTGCACACCATCCACTCCCACTGACCAGAGGTGTCTGCCCCCTCCTACGCACCCAGGCTGCTGCACACCATCCACTCCCAATGCCCAGAAGTGACTGTCCACCCCTGCGTACTCAGGCCTCACTGCTCACCTTTCCGCCACCATTGTCTCCAACCACGTACCAGGACATATTGCAGCCCTCAAACTCACTCATCTGAAACATAGTATAGATTCGGTAATGGCAGAGGACATACAACTGCACATGCCTTCATCACTGTCCCGCCACTGCGCACCCAGGCTGTTGCACACCATCAACTCCCACCGCCCAGAGGTGTCGGCCCGCCCCTGCGCACCCAGGCCTCACTGCTCACCTTCTGCCACCTGCGTGTTGAAAAGAGGCCCCACCACGTTCCGCTGCAAACCCCTAGCCCGGGGCCCGCAGACAGGGCACATCATGCAGCTCCTCTCCACAGACCACCAGGTCTTACTTTTGGTGCTGCGTCTTGATTTCTCCATGGCAGAGAACACACCATTGCACCAGGCATCATCGCAGGCTGCGCACCCACTCAGCCCTTGCAGTGCCACTAACTCTGTGACCAGCGAGGCCATGCCACGTGGCGGTAAGCCTACACTTCGGTCCAATAGGGCACACCCAACCAGGGGCATCACTGCAGGCTGCAGACGCGCTCAGCACTTACGGTGCCCCCATCTCAGTGCACCGAAAGTCACCGTCCCGTGGCAGTGTGCCTGTGTCGGCCGCTGTGCATCCGGTGCCACCAAGTCTGTGCCCCAAAAGTCATGGACCTTCTATGATTGGGTAACATGGTGCAGACGCCATCATGTCACCTCCGGGCCGGAGGAATGTGATGTCTCAGGCCCCTGGGCCACCATGCCCACATGCACACCACACGGATACACCTCGAGAGAGGTTGGAAATGCCATTGAGCACGTGCGCCAGGCCCTTTTTAATGGCAGGGTCACGTGTCCTGTGACGCATGTGCTTGATGGGTGTGGTGTGGGTGTAAACCAGCCATGAAGGAGTGGCTGTGGCGTACTGACAGCTAGACCTGTGACCAGCATATCACTACAATGAAAACCTGGGCCATGTAGCGTTGTCGTCCCTCCCTGTAAGCGTAATCGGAGTGGGCTGGCCAGGCGTTTGCCAGTCCTGCGTGAGGCTGAGCACAATGACTCCGGAGCTCTGGGCGTGGTTCCGTCCTGGGCTGTATCAGGAATCATCTGATGCGGGTGTCCCTGTTGTAGTGCTGCCGCCACCTGGGCCGCAAGCGCCAATGTGTCACTCTGCGACCCAATCCCACAACATGGCCAACATGGAAGGTAGGGGGAATCACTGACCCTATATTCATCCATACTTCCACACATGAAAGATCGCAGACATGACACATCTGTGTGGATATGAATGTTTATTGCACATTCAGTGGAGTGTTGCAGCTGTAGCAATACAGGGCGATACAAAGCCCAAATTTCAGTTTTTGGCACATGGAGGGCAGCCAATTAGAGCCAAGCTCGTGCTCGGGGGTTAGGCTCCGCCAACATATGTACTTATCCAATCACTCCGCCAATCCCCAAGCACTTAAAAATTTACTATACACTCTCCTTGCAGTACTCTAATGATCCAGTCTCTACCCATATACTTATACAATGACCCAGACAAAGTTACATAACCAAAGTCTTCCCCACTGCCAGAGGTAACATGGTTGAGTGCGCAGTCCACAGCACAATGTAACGTGGTAGGGCCCATGGGCATCATGCATACATAATGAAAAAATGGACACAGTTAGATAGATAGTGGAACTGGGTACGGGCAGGCTCTGACCCTTTTTATTGCCAGGGTCACATATCCAGTGACGTCTGTGCTGGATGCGTGAGGGGTGAGTGTAAGCCAGCCCTCAGGGAATGGTTGGTGCTGGCAACAAGTACAACAGTAATCATCGGATTACACATACAGAGATTCAGTCATAAAGGGTCCATGACTTGTGCTGTACTAAGGTAGGGGCACCAGATGTGAAATAACACACAAAAGATTCTATCGTAAAGGGTCCATGACTTGTGGTGCACTGAGGTAGGGGCAGCATATCTGAAATCATACACAAAAGATTCTATAATAAAGGATCCATGAGTTGTGGTGCACTGAGGTAGGGGCATCATAAGTATTCAGCGTGTTCACAGCCAGTGATGATGCGTGGTGTGGGCGGTCCGCACTGGGAGCAATGTCTCTTGCCTACTGGACTGCATCATCTGCAATCGCGACTCGATCTGAATTGTGAGCCCTGCTGTCCGCAGTGTAGATCGAAGGCAGTAGTCAGCACAGACATCGAGGAATGCTTTTTGTCACTTCCTCTTGACAAAATCCAAAGACATACAGTACAGTTCACTCTGCAATTAATAAATCAAAACTGAATTTGTATTGTGAGCTGTGCTGTCCGCAGTGTAGACTGCCATTCAGTGTTCCTTTGGATTTGCAAGATGATTTTGGACAATGTACTAAAGCTATAACTGATATAAAACCAGTTCTTGAAGGAAGGATACTAAAAGGATATTGTTTGGATACACTTGGAGGACATGGATTTTGATTTTGGTGCACCTTCCCTTTTGTACATTGATTACGTTATAGTTAGTTGCCTACTGGACTGTGGAATTAATTAATCAAGACTCAATTTTAATTGTGAGCCCTGATGACAGCAGTGTAAGCTGGAGGCAGTGGTCAGCAAGGGCCCACAGCACGTGGCATTGACTTGAGCTGCACAGATTGTGAGCCTCTGGTCTTCTTAACCGATTATAGTCTCTTACACAATTTGCATCGGTACTAATCTTGAATTGTGAGCCCTGCTGACTGCAGTGTAGGTCGGAGGCAGCAGTCAGCAAGGACACACAGCCACATGGCGTTGACATGAGCTGCACAGAGTTAGTGGCACCTGAAGTACTCAGCGTGTGCGCAGCTAGCGATGATGCGTGGTCCGAGCGGGCCGCACTGGGAGCAATGTCTGTGCCTACTGGACTGCGTCATCTGCAATCGCGACTCGATCTGAATTGTGAGCCCTGCTTTCCGCAGATATAACTCTGCGGTACTGTGCCGCTGGGTTCGCAGGGGGCCTGTGTCGAGGAGGCCGGCGGTCACGGCGGCAGCCTCGTGGCAGGATGATGGCCACTGCTCTGGCAGGGTGACATGTCCTGTGACGCCTGTGCTGTATGGGTGTGGGTGTAAACCAGCCGTGAGGGAGTGGCTGTGGCATACTGACAACTAGTTCTGTGATCAGCAGATCACTACAGGGAATACCTATGCTTTTTTTGGCCCTGCTTTTTTTGGCCCTGGGGGTCCTTGTGGGGTCCTTGTGGGACCCCCTGAGCAGGCCTAGGGGGTCAGGTTGTTTCTACCCTGCCCCCTTTTTGCATTTTTCGCATTTGTTTTTTAGGCTTCTTGTGCCTCGGTTCTACCGAGGCACAAGATGGCTACCAACACTTCCTGATCTGGAGTGTTGACAGCCAATTAGAATACAGCTCGTGCACGGCAGGGTGCGCTCTGGGTGCGGGGAGGGTGCGCGGATCCTCCGAGGCCATAGATATATATGTACTTTTACCTCTAATTTTCTCAGGAACTACTGAAGGGATTTACACCATTTAAGCAAAAGGCACAAGTATGAACTGAGGACTACCTCTTTGCCAAATTTGGTGTAATTCCGTTCAGCAGTTCGGGCTGTAGCTGCGTCAAAAGGTCCTATGGGAAAATGCATGGGGAAAACGCGTTTTGGGGCGCCCCTTTGTTCTCGGCCCCCGCTTGACGAATCACCGTGAAATTTTCAGGATAGGAGCGGACCGGAGCTGGCCAAAAGTTTGGAAAATTTCGCGAAGATTCGTCAATTGGCACCAACGTTATTCCAAATAGAATGTTGCGGATTTCCTATGGAAAATAGGTCATAACTATAACTATCTACTGTCAACCGGCAGTAGAGATATATATATCATTTTAACATCAAATGCAATAGGACCCATTAGTGTGCAATGAAAGTGTCGATTTGACTACTTATCAGGTATAGTTTAGGCCATGTGGTAATAGGATGCATTTGTGCAGAGTCATTGATCACTGTACGCTCTGTTCAAAGGGGGCGACGGTAATGTTAAGTTCTATAATATTATAGAGTTTGCATAATAACCAAATCCAAATAAACTGTCCTTAGATTACCAATAACTATGAAATTGGATTAAAACGGCATATCCCTAAAGTCGTTTATCACACCACTGTTTTAACAGTATTTGCTGTATGTTAATGATATCAATGCATTGTGGTCTGTAATTATTATTTTACCTGAAGGAACTAACAAATATTATTATAATAATGGTGCAACGTTATAAAGTATTCTTTCTATGTCTATGCAGCCAGTGGGTAACCAATCATGAGGTTCTTAGTCACTGTGTATATATATGTCACTTCCTTGCGACGCGCTCATGTGAGCAAGGTCACCGAGTTGGCCGAAACGCGTCTATTCGAGTTTTGCACTAGACCGATGAATGAGTAAATCTTTACTGCGGCTGGCAGTATCAGCGTAAGAACAGTTGTCCGTCTCTCCTTTCGGTGCCGCAATACACCTTTGAGTGGTAATCGGACATATATATATATATATATATATATATATATATAGGAGTCACCTGTTACGGAGTTCGGCAGTGGCACATGGTGGGAAAACGTGGAAGCTATATATATATATATATATATATATATATATATATATGTATATATATATATATATACATATATACACACATATATATATTTCCTACTGGCGGTCGCCAGTAGGTAGTTATAGTTAGGACCCTGTTTCCATAGGAAATCCGCAACATTCTATTTGGAATAACTTTGGCGCCGGTCGACGAATCCTCGCGAAATTTTCAAAATAGGTGGGGCGCTACGCTCCGCTCCTACCCTGAAAGTCTCGGGGGGATTCGTCAAGCGGGGGCTGAGAAAAAAGGGGGGTCCCAAAACGCGTTTTTCCCATGCATTTTTCCATAGGACCTTTAGACACAGCTACAGCCCGAACGGCTGAACAGAGTTACTTGAAATTTGGCAGAGAGGTAGTCTACAGGTCAAGGAAGTGCCTTTTGTAGGTTTGGTCTAAATCTGTTCAGTAGATCCTGAGAAAATAGCATTTAAATCAATATATATATCTGTGGCAGCTTACGGTGCGCTTACGGTAAGCTTACCGTACGCGTACGGTGCCGTGCGCGAGCGCGATTCTTATTGGCTGTTAGATATTAGTAAACATTCGAATCGGTCGAAACCAGGAAGCGGCGGCCGCCATTTTCTATCTCTCACTCTGAGGGGGGGAGAAAAAACAAAGGCAAAAAACATGTAAAGGGGCTGTTTAGACAGCTCCTAACCACCTAGCCTCGATGTAGGTGTTCCCAAAGAACCCCCAAGGCCAAAAATTCAATTTTATTTATTTTTCAAAAATCGCCGATTACGCTTACGGTAAAAATAATTAAAAAAACAAAAAAATTATCCACACTCTCCACACCCCGTGTGCAATTGGTGCCTGAAGGGCACCATTTGTGCATGACATATTAACGTAGATGAATTAAAATATAAAAGATTACCATTCACACTGAAGCGCATAATATTTCCTCCATGTGCGCACGGTGCGCGAAGCGCATCGTGCGTACATGGCCCATCCAGCGTAACGTAGGCACGTGGTGCGCGTAGCGCACCGCGTGCCCACCGTGCGTGCTAGGCACTAACTGCGTAAAGTGGGCGCGCGGTGCACGAAGCGCACTGCGTGCTCACTGTGCGCGCACGGAACGAACTGCGTTAAGTGGGCGCGCACGCCACGAACGGCATAAAGTAACTTAGCATTTAAAAAACCGTACAAATTCACTGAAAAAACCATAGGTTTCACACACGTTATAGTTAGGAATTAGCATTTAAAAAACCTTGCAAATTCACTGAAAAAACCATAGGTTTTACACATGTTATAGTTAGCTGGACATTTTACTGATAAAAAACCATTGAAATTCCCCCGTTATAGTTAGTGCAGGCAACTATAACTCACGCGACCGCAATCCTCTGCTGATGACATATGTGTCTTTATGAAAAAAAAATATTTGCAATATATGTATAGCTAAAATTTAATGGAAGAAGACATGGGCAAATAAGTGTCTAAATACAGTATTAGCATCAGCAGAGGATTGCGGTCGCGTGAGTTATAGTTGCCTGCACTAACTATAACGGGGGAATTTCAATGGTTTTTTATCAGTAAAATGTCCAGCTAACTATAACATGTGTAAAACCTATGGTTTTTTCAGTGAATATATATATATATGGATATATTTATTTATTTTATTTATTTTACCTACTGGCAGTCGCCAGTAGGTAATATATATAGATATTACCTACTGGCAGTTGCCAGTAGGTAGTTATAGTTAGAACCTAGTTTCCATAGGAAAAGCATTTTTTGATTTGCTAATAACTTTGGCATCGTTTGACGAATGTTGGCGAAATTATCCCCAAAAAAAAAGCTCTATCCAGGTCAGCTACTATCCTGAAAGTTTGGAGGTGATTCGTCAAGCGGGGGCTGAGAAAAAAGGGGGGTCCCAAAAAGTGTTTTCTCCATGTTAATTTTCATAGGAAATTGTATTACAGGCTAGGGCCCGAACTGCTGAGCGGAATTACACCAAATTTGGCAAAAAGGTAGAGCTTGGTTCAGAAAGCAACCTTTTTTGTTTTTTAAATGGTGTAAACCCATTCAGTAGTTGTTGAGAAATTCAAAAAATAAAAGTCAAAAAATCAATTTCCCATAGGAAACTTTAGCTAAGGCTACAGCCCGAACTGCTGAACGGAATTACAACAAATTTGGCAAAAAGGTAGTCCTTGATTCAGAAAGCGTCTTTGTTTTATATGGTGTAAATCCGTTCAGTAGTTGCTGAGAAATTAAAAAAATAAAAGTTTCGAAATCTGGGGCAGCGGTGGGTTCGCGCACCCTCTTGACCATGCGCTTCACTGTGATTGGCTGCCACGACCACGAGCTTCACTGTGATTGGCTGCCAACACTTCAAACCAGGAAGTGTTGGCAGCCATCTAGAACCGAGTCACGAGAAAACAGTAAAACAAAGTTAAAAGTGAAGAAAAGGGGTCAGGGTAGAAACATCCTGACCCCCTAGGCCTGCTCAGGGGGTCCCACAAGGACCACCCAATTTTTTTTTTTTAAACGTCCAATTGCGCGCTCTTAGGTGCGGGAGAGCACGCGTCCCTCCCGCAGCCCCAGGGACCACCACCACCCCAGGGCTTTGAAAATAGAGTGAGGGGGGCCGCGCAGCCCCCCTCCTCGAGCACTTCATGGCCTTGGGGACCGCCACCCCCCAGGGCCGGCTCCTGCAATGTCCCAGTGCCCTTTGCTATGACAGGGCGGGAGCATGGCTTCCACCCTGTGATAGTAAACTCTGGTTTGCTTTGTTTAAGTAAAAGGAGGAAAACCTCCTCTCGCTTCAATAAAGGTAAGGAGAATTGCTTTTGGGCTGGGAAGCTGCATGTTAGCAGTTAACATCAGTTTATCACAGCAAAAATGGTGATAAATGTAACGCACCATTCACAAGCTGGTGCAAACAGCCCATATCACCAGTTTACCAGCAATAGCAGCCCCAAAAAACATCATCATGGATTACCCCGGCAAATATCGCTAATGAGATGCAGAGTAGGCATTCCTGTGCAAAAAGCAGCAAACACACCACTCCGCAACATTCTCAATGACCAGCAACATCGGCAAAGAGGACACAAAACAAACAATAAGGTGTGTTAGCACCAGGACGTTTACACCTGCTCTGACCTGGTTAAAGCCGGACTACAACCTGCAACATGAAAGGGAGCCCAGCCCACAGCCACACCTGAACGACAACAGATGCAATAGAGCCAACAATCATGCAGCTCGGACACCCAAGAGTGCCCTGAGACCCCCCTCCAACACCCCCTTGTCAGCCATCCCCCCTGACCCCCTCCCGACAAACAAATGTGACAGCAACCTTCCGAAATCTGGAACGTAAACAAATCGGCTGATGTCGCACAATTATAACAATCAAGATGCATGTGAGGTTGGACAAATGAGAATCACAGTCATCCATGGACATACTCCAGCCCTCAAGCTCACTCATCTGAAACATAGTATAGAATCAGTAATGGCAGAGTACATATAACTGCATATACGTTCATCTCTGTCCCGCCTCTGCACACCCAGGCTGCTGCACCCCATCCACTCTTGCCACCCAGAGGTGTCTGCCTGCCCCTGTGCACCCAGGCTGCTGCACACCATCCACTCCCACCACCAGAGGTGTCTGCCTGCCACTACACATCCAGGCTGCTGCACACCATCCACTCCCACCGCCCAAAGGTGTCTGCCCCCTCCCACGCACCCAGGCTGCTGCACACCATCCACTCCCAACACCCAGAAGTGACTGTCCACCCCTGCGTACCCAGGCCTCACTGCTCACCTTTCCACCACCATTGTCTCCAACCACGTACCGGGACATATTGCAGCCCTCAAACTCACTCATCTGAAACATAGTATAGATTCGGTAATGGCAGAGGACATACAACTGCACATGCCTTCATCACTATCCCGCCACTGCGCACCCAGGCTGCTGCACACCATCCACTCCCACCGCCCAGAGGTGTCGGCCCGCCTCTGTGCACCCGGGCCTCACTGCTCACCTTCTGCCACCTGCATGTAGAAAAGAGGACCCATCACGTGCCGCTGCAAACCCCAAGCCCGGGGCCCACAGACAGGGCACATCATGCAGCTCCTCTCCACAGACCACAAGGTCTCACTTTTGGTGCTGCGTCTTGATTTCTCCATGGCAGAGAACACACCAGTGCACCAGGCATCATTGCAGGCTGCGCACCCATTCAGCCCTTGCAGTGCCACTAACTCTGTAACCAGCGAGGCCATGCCACGTGGCGGTAGGCCTACACTTTGGTCCAGTAGGGCACACCCAACCAGGGGCATCATTGCAGGCTGCACACCCGCTCAGCACTTACGGTGCCCCCACCTCAGTGCACTGAAAGTCACCGTCCCGTGGCAGTGTGCCTGTGTCGGCCGCTGTGCATCTGGTGCCACCAAGTCGGTGCCCAAAAAGTCATGGACCTTCTATGATTGGGTAACATGGTGCAGACGCCATCATGTCACCTCCGGGCCGGCGGAATATGATGTCTCAGGCCCCTGGGGCCCCATGCCCACATGCACACCATATGGATACACCTCGAGAGAGGTTGGAAATGGCATTGAGCACATGCGCCAGGCCCTTTTTAATGGCAGTGTCACGTGTCCTGTGACAGGAGAATTGCTTTTGGGCATGGGAAGCTGCATGTTAGCAGTTAACGTCAGTTTATCGCAGCCAAAATGGTGATAAATGTAACGCACCATTCACAAGCTGGTGCAAACAGCCCATATCACCAGTTTACCAGCAATAGCAGCCCCAAAAAACATCATCATGGATTACCCTGGCAAATATCGCTAATGAGATGCAGAGTAGGCATTCCTGTGCAAAAAGCAGCAAACACACCACTCCGCAACATTCTCAATGACCAGCAACATCGGCAAAGAGGACACAAAACAAACAATAAGGTGTGTTAGCACCAGGACGTTTACACCTGCTCTGACCTGGTTAAAGCCGGACTACAACCTGCAACATGAAAGGGAGCCCAGCCCACAGCCACACCTGAACGACAACAGATACAATAGAGCCAACAATCATGCAGCTCGGACACCCAAGAGTGCCCTGAGACCCCCCTCCAACACCCCCTTGTCAGCCATCCCCCCTGACCCCCTCCCGACAAACAAATGTGACAGCAACCTTCCGAAATCTGGAACGTAAACAAATCGGCTGATGTCGCACAATTATAACAATCAAGATGCATGTGAGGTTGGACAATTGAGAATCACAGTCATCCATGGACATACTCCAGCCCTCAAGCTCACTCATCTGAAACATAGTATAGAATCAGTAATGGCAGATTACATACAACTGCATATGCGTTCATCGCTGTCCCGCATCTGCACACCCAGGCTGTTGCACCCCATCCACTCCTGCCGCCCAGAGGTGTCTGCCTGCCCCTGTGCACCCAGGCTGCTGCACACCATCCACTCACACCGCCCAGAGGTGTCTGCCTGCCCCTGCACACCCAGGCTGCTGCACACCATCCACTCCCACCGCCCAAAGGTGTTTGCTGCCCCTGCGCACCTAGGCTGCTGCACACCACCCACTCCCACTGCCCAGAGGTGTCTGCCCACCCATGCGCACCCAGGCTGCTGCACACCATCCACTCCCACTGACCAGAGGTGTCTGCCCCCTCCTACGCACCCAGGCTGCTGCACACCATCCACTCCCAATGCCCAGAAGTGACTGTCCACCCCTGCGTACTCAGGCCTCACTTCTCACCTTTCCGCCACCATTGTCTCCAACCACGTACCACGACATATTGCAGCCCTCAAACTCACTCATCTGAAACATAGTATAGATTCGGTAATGGCGGAGGACATACAACTGCACATGCCTTCATCACTGTCCCGCCACTGCGCACCCAGGCTGTTGCACACCATCAACTCCCACCGCCCAGAGGAGTCGGCCCGCCCCTGCGCACCCAGGCCTCACTGCTCACCTTCTGCCACCTGCGTGTTGAAAAGAGGGCCCACCACGTTCCGCTGCAAACCCCTAGCCCGGGGCCCGCAGACAGGGCACATCATGCAGCTCCTCTCCACAGACCACCAGGTCTTACTTTTGGTGCTGCGTCTTGATTTCTCCATGGCAGAGAATACACAATTGCACCAGGCATCATCGCAGGCTGCGCACCCACTCAGCCCTTGCAGTGCCACTAGCTCTGTGACCAGCGAGGCCATGCCACGTGGCGGTAAGCCTACACTTCGGTCCAGTAGGGCACACCCAACCAGGGGCATCACTGCAGGCTGCAGACCTGCTCAGCACTTACGGTGCCCCCATCTCAGTGCACCGAAAGTCACCGTCCGGTGGCAGTGTGCCTGTGTCATCCGCTGTGCATCCGGTGCCACCAAGTCTGTGCCCCAAAAGTCATGGACCTTCTATGATTGGGTAACATGGTGCAGACGCCATCATGTCACCTCCGGGCCGGAGGAATGTGATGTCTCAGGCCCCTGGGCCACCATGCCCACATGCACACCACACGGATACACCTCGAGAGAGGTTGGAAATGGCATTGAGCACGTGCGCCAGGCCCTTTTTAATGGCAGGGTCACGTGTCCTGTGACGCATGTGCTTGATGGGTGTGGTGTTGGTGTAAACCAGCCATGAGGGAGTGGCTGTGGCGTACTGACAGCTAGACCTGTGACCAGCAGATCACTACAATGAAAACCTGGGCCATGTAGCGTTGTCGTCCCTCCCTGTAAGCGTAATCGGAGTGGGCTGGCCAGGCGTTTGCCAGTCCTGCGTGAGGCTGAGCACAATGACTCCGGAGCTCTGGGCATGATTCCGTCCTGGGCTGTATCAGGAATCATCTGATGCGGGTGTCCCTGTTGTAGTGCTGCCGCCACCTGGGCCGTAAGCGCCAATGTGTCACCCTGCGACCCAAGTCCCACAACATGGCCAACATGGAAGGTAGGGGGAATCACTGACCCTATATTCATCCATACTTCCACACATGAAAGATCGCAGACATGACACATCTGTGTGGATATGAATGTTTATTGCACATTCAGTGGAGTGTTGCAGCTGTAGCAATACAGGGCGATACAAAGCCCAAATTTCAGTTTTTGGCACATGGAGGGCAGCCAATTAGAGCCAAGCTCGTGCTCGGGGGTTAGGCTCCACAAACATATGTACTTATCCAATCACTCCGCCAATCCCCAAGCACTTAAAAATTTACTATACACTCTCCTTGCAGTACTCTAATGATCCAGTCTCTACCCATATACTTATACAATGACCCAGACAAAGTTACATAACCGAAGTCTTCCCCACTGCCAGAGGTAACATGGTTGAGTGCGCAGTCCACAGCACAATGTAATGTGGTAGGGCCCATGGGCATCATGCATACATAATGAAAAAATGGACACAGTTAGATAGATAGTGGGACTGGGTACGGGCAGGCTCTGACCCTTTTTATTGCCAGGGTCACATATCAAGTGACGTTTGTGCTGGATGCGTGAGGGGTGAGTGTAAGCCAGCCCTCAGGGAATGGTTGGTGCTGGCAACAAGTACAACAGTAATCATCGGATTACACATACAGAGATTCAATCATTAAGGGTCCATGACTTGTGCTGTACTAAGGTAGGGGCACCAGATGTGAAATAACACACAAAAGATTCTATCGTAAAGGGTCCATGACTTGTGGTGCACTGAGGTAGGGGCAGCATATCTGAAATCATACACAAAAGATTCTATAATAAAGGTTCCATGAGTTGTGGTGCACTGAGGTAGGGGCATCAGAAGTATTCAGCGTGTGCACAGCCAGTGATGATGCGTGGCGTGGGGGGGCCGCACTGGGAGCAATGTCTCTTGCCTACTGGACTGCATCATCTGCAATCGCGACTCGATCTGAATTGTGAGCCCTGCTGTCCGCAGTGTAGATCAAAGGCAGTAGTCAGCACAGACATCGAGGAATGCCTTTTGTCACTTCCTCTTGACAAAATCCAAAGACATATAGTACAGTTCACTCTGCAATTAATAAATCAAAACTGAATTTGTATTGTGAGCTGTGCTGTCCGCAGTGTAGACTGCCATTCAGTGTTCCTTTGGATTTGCAAGATGATTTTGGTCATTGTACTAAAGCCATAACTGATATAAAACCAGTTCTTGAAGGAAGGATACTAAAAGGATATTGTTTGGATACACTTGGAGGACATGGATTTTTATTTTGGTGCACCTTCCCTTTTGTACATTGATTACGTTATAGTTAGTTGCCTACTGGACTGTGGAATTAATTAATCAAGACTCAATTTTAATTGTGAGCCCTGATGACCGCAGTGTAAGCCGGAGGCAGTGGTCAGCAAGTGCCCACAGCACGTGGCATTGACTTGAGCTGCACAGATTGTGTGCCTCTGGTCTTCTTAACCGATTGTAGTCTCTTACACAATTTGCATCGGTACTAATCTTGAATTGTGAGCCCTGCTGACCGCAGTGTAGGTCGGAGGCAGCAGTCAGCAAGGACACACAGCCACATGGCGTTGACATGAGCTGCACAGAGTTAGTGGCACCTGAAGTACTCAGCGTGTGCGCAGCCAATGATGATGCGTGGTCTGGGCGGGCCGCACTGGGAGCAATGTCTGGCCTACTGGACTGCGTCATCCGCAATCTCGACTCGATCTGAATTGTGAGCCCTGCTTTCCGCAGTGTACATTGAAGGCAGTAGTCTGTACAGATATAACTCTGCGGTACTGTGCCGCTGGGTTCGCAGGGGGCCTGTGTCGAGGAGGCCGACGGTCACGGCGGCAGCCTCGTGGCAGGATGATGGCCACCGCTCTGGCAGGGTGACATGTCCTGTGACGCCTGTGCTGTATGGGTGTGGGTGTAAACCAGCCGTGAGGGAGTGGCTGTGGCATACTGACAACTAGTTCTGTGATCAGCAGATCACTACAGGGAAGACCTAGGACATGTAGCATTGTTGTTCCTTCCCTGTAAGCGTAAGTGCAGTGGGCTGGCTGAATCACGCATCCTTCACGACTTTTCACCAATATGGCGGTTTCAATCCGTGCACCCACCGAGATAGGTACAAGATGGCCATTGTATATTTTAGTATTTAATAAAAAAGAAGACATTATATATATTTTTAATAACAAACACAAATAATTACAATAACTATTTTTAGGATATTAAAGTTACAAAATATCACACACAAAAAAACAAAATTACTGAAAAAACCATAGGTTTAATGAACATTATAATTAGAAATTAGCATAAAAAAAACCTTTGAAATTCAAAAAAATACCATAGGTTTCAGGGACCTTATAGTTAGAAATTAGCATTTTAAAAAATGTAGAAATTCACTGAAAAAACCATAGGTTTCAGGGATGTTATAGTTAGAAATTAGCATTTAAAAAACCTTTAGAAATTCATTGAAAAAGCCATAGGTTTCAGGGACGTTATAGTTAGTTTGACATTTCACTCATACAAAACCAGAGAAATTCAGCCATTATAGTTAGTAGAGCTAACTATAACTCGCGCCCCCGCAATGCACTGCTGATGACGTCACATATTACATCACTCATGACATGGTCAGTGACATCACTGATGACATCTCAAATGATATCACTGATGACATCACTGATGACATCATCCATGTGATAATTTTATGCACCTCGTCACACCCTAATATAAACTTTGCTACACCCACTCTAAAATACAGACTACCGTTTTTGAAACCATAGACAAAACAATAGCAGTTACTACATACCGACTGACTAATTCCTAGGTATACACACATCCATTCATTCACCAATACAGACACTCGTACATGCAGTCACTCATCAATACAGCACTATCATATGCACTCATACACTGCCACTCATCCATAGTTATTCACACACCTAGCCAGTCATGTAAAGAATCAATAACACTGCCATTTACTCACCTATACAGTTATACATTCACGACCTCACCTATTCATTCAGATACTAACATATACTTAATCTTGTATACAATCACTGACACAAGCACACACTCATTCATACAGCCACTCACACAACCACTCACTCTCACATATAGTCATTTATATAGTCCAACACTCACAAATACTGTCTTTCACATATGTAGTTACTCACACGTATGCCACAGAGACATCCATTCACTCACCAACACACCCATACACACACTCACACACCCATACAGCTATTTCCACACACACACTTGAACCCATACACCCAGTGAATCACCCACTCACATCTGCACAAACTCACACATCCCCCACCCACCCACACAAACATCCATACAGATACTCATGCAACCAATAAATAGCCCATATAGACACTCATCTAGCTACTCACCAACCCATGCAGAAGCGTACACAACAGACTGATACAGATATTCACACTGTTAAGTCACTAACCCATGCATTCAGTAAGACACATGTAATCACTCACTTATACAGTCAGTCACACACCTATTAAATCCTCCACCCAGACACTTATACACCCACTCATTCTTCAATACACCTTGGCATATATATAAAACATATTTAAACTTTATAGAAACACACAGTCACTGGATGATGTCATGAGTGATGTCATTTGAGATGTTATCAGTGATCTCATCAGTGATGTCACTGACCATGTCATGAGTGATGTAATATGTGACGTCATCAGCAGTTCATTGCGGGAGCGCGAGTTATAGTTCGCTCTACTAACTATAACGGCCAAATTTCTCTGGTTTTGTACGAGTGAAATGTCCAGCTAACTATAACATATATATACATACATATATATCTACATACATGTACATACATACATAAATATAGATACATACATCTCACCACAATGAGGTCATCTCGCTTTCCGGCAAATGAAGGAATAAAATAATCTATGCTGAAAAGACTACGGGAGTACGTCCCGTTTTCTCTTTCAATTGGAGGAATTATGTTGAGATAAGTAAGCAGCGTGGTTCTGCCGCAGGGAGCCGCACCCGTATTGAGTGCTGCAAGTCCCGGTGAAATGGAACCGGCGTGTGAAAATATATACATACATATATACATACATATATATACATACATACATACATATACATACATACATATATATACATACACACATACATACATACACATATATATATATATTACCTTCTGGCAGTCGCCAGTAGGTAGTTATAGTTAGGACCAAGTTTCCATAGGAAGTTTGCTTATAACTTTGGCGTCGTTTGATGAATCTTCATGAAACTTTCCAAACTAATTCTTTGTTCATATCAGCTCCTATGTTGAAATTTATTCGGTATTCGTCATGGGGGGGGCAGAGAAAAAAGGGGGGTCCCAAAACGTGTTTTCTCCATGCAATTTCCATAGGAAACTTTAGACAAGGCTTCAGGTCGAGCGGGTGAACGGAATTACCCCAAATTTGGCAGGGAGACGGGTCTTGGTCTAGAAAGCACGCTTTTGTTTATTTGGTGTAAATCCGTTCAGTAATTTTGTAGAAATATCTAAATTTACAAATATCGATATTTGGTAATTCTGCCATCTGATTGGCTGAGGCATTATGAGCACGAGCTTGCTGCTTATTTGCTGCGAGCGGTGCGAGCGGTTGCAACTAGGAAGTTTTAGCAGCCATTTTGTGATTCTGTTGAAGCGAGTAAGGGAAAATAGGGTGAAAAAAAGTAGGAAAGAGGAGGGTAGAGCACTGTAACCTCTGTGGGGTGTGTAGGGTGTGCTATACAGGGGTGCAAAGCGAACTACTCATCCCTACCAGTCTGAAAGTGCTGGGCTACGGAAATTAAGTGAGGTATTGCCTAGAGTCTGATGCTACTAAGGTGAGCTGCTGCGGGACTCGGGGATTAAAACGTGAGCCCAAACTGTGTGTCATATGCTGTGAAGTCATGTGCTCTGGCCGCTGTGCCACATCTGTCCAAGTAGTGTCAGCATGTAGTTATATCTACTCAGAGGAACTTTTGTTTCGAACATTGTAACTTGTGTATGGGGCTTAGGGGGTGTAATAAAGGGAGTGCAAAGGTAAATTTGCGCGTATCAAATCAATTTGGTATTTGTAAAGTACAAACTACTCACTCGTACGGGTCTGATGGCACTGGGAATGACCACGGACCTTAATGGAAGCAACAAAGCAAAAAATACAACAACACAAATATACATAAATTGAACATGTGCAGAACGTCACCAACAAAAAAAGACTAATAAACACAAAAAAGTTAACCCCTAAACAAACATATCATTTTCTGTTAGTGTCCTCCTAATAATTTCAGGACGAACCACTGGAAGGAAGTCCACAGAGCGCGCTGCGACACAACAAATTATTGTCGGACTTTCTCAGCACACTCAACAGTGAATAACCACACTGTACTTATTTTCAAGGACTCCTCCTTCAAAACCGGGTCTACGCAATTGCGTTTCGGCCATATATTTTCCTCGGCCTCCTCAGGACAGGGTTAATACAAGGAATGTACACACAAGTGGTAGGGTGGTCCGAAGGACGCTCCTACGTGTGGGTCATCCGGGTCCACAGGTACCCAAAAGGGTGCCGACCCTTCCTTCACCAGGAAGTCCTCCCTGCTTGCACTGACTGGCAACGACTTGTTTAATAAGCAGAACGATTACTACTTTGAAAAAAGTCCGACTAAAAGTCCGGAACAAACAGCCACTCCACTCGGCAATCCTAACGGCGCTGGTCTGCGTTCTGCTTATTAAACAAGTCGTTGCCAGTCAGTGCAAGCAGGGAGGACTTCCTGGTGAAGGAAGGGTCGGCACCCTTTTGGGTACCTGTGGACCCGGATGACCCACACGTAGGAGCGTCCTTCGGACCACCCTACCACTTGTGTGTACATTCCTTGTATTAACCCTGTCCTGAGGAGGCCGAGGAAAATATATGGCCGAAACGCAATTGCGTAGACCCGGTTTTGAAGGAGGAGTCCTTGAAAATAAGTACAGTGTGGTTATTCACTGTTGAGTGTGCTGAGAAAGTCCGACAATAATTTGTTGTGTCGCAGCGCGCTCTGTGGACTTCCTTCCAGTGGTTCGTCCTGAAATTATTAGGAGGACACTAACAGAAAATGATATGTTTGTTTAGGGGTTAACTTTTTTGTGTTTATTAGTCTTTTTTTGTTGGTGACGTTCTGCACATGTTCAATTTATGTATATTTGTGTTGTTGTATTTTTTGCTTTGTTGCTTCCATTAAGGTCCGTGGTCATTCCTGATGCAGGAAAGTCCAAATATTTTGATAAAATCTGTCTAGATTAATAAACTAGATATAGAGTCAATTAGTGTGCTCTTGTCCAAAGTTATTTTCTTATCTTTTCCTTTTGTACCAATTTGTTGCTTGCTCTTTATTGTTCCTTACCCAGGTACTAAAAGGGTCAATTGGGTATTACCCTGTTGGTTGCCAGATGATGGCACTGGGGGCGTAAGCTGAGCTGCTGCTGGACTCGGGGATAAAGCTGCTGAACTACTGACACCTACCAGTCTGAAAGTGTGTGGCACGGAAATTAAGTGAGGTATTGCCTAGAGTGTCATGCTGCTAAATTGAGCTGCTGCTTGACACGGGGATGAAACCGTGAGCCCAAACTGTGTGTCCTATGTTGTGAAGTCATGTGCTCTGGGCGCTGTGCCACACCTGTCCAAGTAGTGTCAGCAATATTTTATACATAGTAGGAGGAGGTTTTGTTTGGAACACAGTAACTTGTATATGGTGCTTAGGTGGTGTTATACAGGGAGTGCAAAGGTAAATCAATACGGTATTTGTAAAGCACAAACTACTCACCCCTATGGGTCTGAAGGCACTGGAGGCTGGCGTGGAAATTATGTGAGCTATTAAGTGAGCTATTGCCCAGAGTCACATGGTGCTGAGCTGAGCTGCTGCCGGAGCAGGGGATTAAACCGTGAGCCATGTGCTCTGAACTCATGTTTTCTGGCCGCTGCGGCACACCTGTCCAAGTAGTGTCAGCATTGTGCATACGTACTAGGAGGAATTTTTGTTTTAAACAGTGTGATGTCTGTAGGGTGATTAGGGGGTGCTACAGAGGGAGTGTGAAGTTCAATTCCGCCGTTTCCAATCAATCCGGTATTTGTAAAGTGCAAACTACTCACTTGTACGGGTCTGCAGGCGCTGGGGGCCTGCGTGGAAATTAAGTGAGCTATTGCCCAGAGTCACATGGTGCTATCCTGAGCTGTCACTAGAGCCGGTGATCAAAGCCAGAGCTCTGTGCTTCAAATTCAGACGGTCTGGCCGCTGCGCCACAGCTGTGTGGAGAATAGATTTTGGCGAGGGTCCAGGAGTTGCTGTTACCTAGCCCTAAAATAGCGGGCCTAAGTTGTCAGTTATAGGGTGGCTCTAAAAAGAGCCCTTGTGTTTATTAGTTGGAGCTACATATAAGTGCGAATGCACAGCTTCAGGTTATTCAGAAAAACTGGATTTCCCTGATCTGTGAAGTGTACTCCATCACTTCTGAAGATATCAGCCATATCAAAACGTATGTTGTTGTTGTAGATCGACCCCATTCTATGGTATCTGAGGTATGCAGACACAGCTTTGTTGACATTCTTCCTCGATTTTTCAATCCGATGAAAAAATTGTTTCACCATTTCCACTTCTGTCTTTGGCATATCTTGGAATATACAAAGACAGTTTGAGGCAAAAGCAACATCAATTGTCATAAGGTGTCTTTCATTAGCATTTCCAAACCTACACCAGTCAATGTGCCTAGATCGTTTCCACCACAGTGCACAATCATGACGTCAGGGTGTTGGAGATGCAAACAGGTTTTAACCAAAGGTAACAATTTGTGCCACTTCAATCCTCTCTGTCCAAACCATTTAATGTCCACATTTTGTAAACCTAGGTCTTAAGTCAATACGTCTCTGTTCTGCTTACCTCTTGCACCAGAAAACATAGCTATGTCCTACGATCCACATTAGCATTTTGAAGGTATGGCTGGGAAGTATGGATAGATGTCTGTAGCTCATGCAGTCCGTTCGTAGAAAAAGAGATATGTTTAAAGGAGGGGAACTACCTATTTATCTTATTCCAAACGATAACTGATTGGGAGATGAAAAGCATTGTTTTTTAAAAGTAGGGTGCACATTCGTTTTGTGGAAAAGCATCTTTGTGATTGGTTAAGAAAAAGCAGTTTAAACATGAAGTTCATATCAGACTGTGAGACCGGCTGCCGCTTATGGCACTAATTCTGCACCTGCCTTCCGGATCATAAAGATCCCTGACAACTAGCGATAAAGTCTATTGTCTTGAAAAGAATTCCTGTGTGGTGTCCCTCTATCCGAAGAGAGTAAGTGCAGCGTGTGCGATCCTAGGTACGAGACCCTTCCAGGAAGGGCCTCCCCGCTCATGCTAGGCCTAACTCTGGGAAAGGTGGGCCTCCGGGTGGTCAGGAACGTATTCCGCAGCCTCCCCGGGGAACGCCTTCCAACACATACGATAAAATTTGGTCAACTCAAACACACCTGCTACTTGCATTTGGAAGGCACTGTTCGAACTTAAAACAATTGTGAACCTTTAACCTGCACGTCCTGTTAAATGTTCGAGAAAATGTTGCAAAAAATATCGTTAGGTTTAAAGAAATTGATGAACTTTTAACCTGCACATGTTGTAGAATGTTCTAGAAAGTGTGAAGATAGAATACGTTGCACTTCTGACTTCTACGTGTCCTTGAATATTAAAAAAACTGTTTATGTGGAAAATTCAAAAATAACCCATAGAGAGAAGTTTTGCAATCTAAAAGAATCAAGGAACTATTTTAATTTGTTCTTTACATGTATTTATGTGTGGAGTAACAAAATTACAGACACAACAGCACCAGGAAGAGGAACAAGCAGGGTGAGGGGGATGAGGGGAGATGGGCACAATGGCACACATGCACAATTAAGTACCGCACAACTACAGACAAACCATGGCCAAAATGAAACACACCAACAAGGAGCACAAGTCACACAACCCGCCAACATCACAACACTGAACAAGCTCAGAAGAGAAAACCGCACTGCCTGAAATGGAGAAGGGTGAACAAAACCTCACATAAAGGGACATCTCACACACAATGCAGCACACACACATAGGAAGCAGAGCACACCAACATCCAACACAATGTTGTCCAAACACAAACATTTGAACAATCAAACACAGGACACAAATGCACTTGCCTGCGGCGGATAAACATCCAAAAGCGTCAGTACGAAACAGGCACATGAGAAAGCCTAAGTACAAACCCACAGTCCGGATGGGGAGCAATTCATGTATGGCAGGCAGCCAGAGAGTCCGTGACACACACATTGGCATACAAATGAAGACACAAAACATTTGGAGACAAGTGAAAATGTGGAAACGTTATTAAAAAAGTGCGTGTCAGTACGGCCAAAAGTAGTGCCACGATATGCAGACAAATGCAGCAGCATGCCTGAATAAGGAACGTAGGAAAATGTCCATGTTCACCTCGGGGTAGTCCTTCACCAACACATGTCAGTGTCAAGCAGCGTTGGTTGTCCGCCGCTCGGACATGAGTCGATGCCAATGCAGCCATGTCCACTGTCGTCTTGGGACATGTGACCAGATGCACAACGTGCAATGATGCGGCGGGACACGTGCAATGTGGCACATCGAGTTGTGGTTGCAGATACCTTGTTACTCGTCCATGAACGCGAGTGCAGGTGCGTAAGCCACTATCTCTAATAAGTGATGGTTGGCCACAATATTTGACATGTCGTCGACGTAATCCATCAGCTGACCGGGACAGATTTGCTGACTCCAACCACTTTACCCAATGTGCACCAAAGCAGAATCAGGAAGTGGGTCAATTTGCTCACTGCATACTACGACACGTGCAATCTCCATGGCCCAGTTCCCAACATACATGTCAAACATCCATGCATACCATAAATGGGCATCACCATGACACTCCTGGTCGTGGGCCAACAGGGGGCGCACACACCCGTCGTAATCCATGTCAGCTACCCACACGTTGGAGAGGCACTCGTCCATGCACCACTCGGATAGGCACGTGCAACATTGCAATACAGGTTGAACGCTGGTGACGTCCGTAATGCGGAAGCTCAGCCGGAAGTGATCCGCAGCACTGCCGAAGGCAGTGCACCCAGGACACGCAGCAGATGTGCAAGGTATAGGTGGATGTGAATTGAGTCGACCATGTGTTCGGGATGCCCTGCTATGCGTCAGTGGCTCTGCTTGTAGCTGCACTGGCTTGCCGTGTGCCAGTCTTGCGGATGAAATGGCACAGCTTGATACAATGAGCCGGGTCTGTGTGCAATGGGTGCAGGGCACGGTTGTGGTGGGAGTACGTGTGAAGGCCATTTCACACACGCTAACTACGACAAAGGACTTTTGAGTGTGGGATGTGCACTCGTTCTCAAATTGGGTGGTGCGTAGTGTGGCAGACGGATGCAAATATTATCGTTTCTGTCAGGTGGGCTGGCCACTTGCAAGTTCCTTCTCGGAGCAGCAGATGTGTTTGCACAAGATACCTCAGACAAAGAACCTTTCATTCTTACAGTAACTTCTCCAGCTGTATTCATACAGGATGTGTACAAAGGCCAGTCGTGGGTGTTGTGGTATGTTTGCGACCCTAGTCATCATGGATGAGATGCCCAGCACGTGGCACATGGGTGGGTTCACTGTGTTACGTTGCCAAACAGCTGCTCCTCCCTCCCATCAGCCCCCACACTTTTGTGTGCTGTGCTGTTGAATTCCGTGCACTCCTACGGCACACATTTGTAATGCCTATCCGTGCATGTCCTGCGGCATTCCAATCACACCGTGACACTGCCGTTTGGAGGTGGTGCATGCCACTTTACAACATCGACTGCTGCGGCCCTTGTTGTGGCCACACCAGAACACAGAGACAAACTTACCGCACTTGTTGCACATGGACATGTGTGAGATGCCCCGTTCCCTTTGCCTCTTGTGCTTGCAGGAGGATGTGTGGGTAGCTACATCTCCAGGCTCACTGCCAACGCTGCGGTGACATGGTAACGTCCGCTGAAGACAGCACACTGTGATGTTGCAGGACCCGTGCCTATCATGCTAACACAATGACCACATGGACATACTTGCTCAGATGCGGGTTTGGGGGGTGTTGGCTGTCCTGGGGTTGTAGCGATGAGTGATATGGCCCTCATGGGTATCCGTGTATCATGCTCATTGACTCTATGGCACCTGTGGGTGTTCAGGTGTGACTCTTGGCTGTGTTCCCTTTCATGCTGCAGGTAGTCGTCCTGCTTAACACCAGCAAAAAGCAGGTGTAAAATCTCTGGTGCTAAAGCGGCTTATCGCCGGAATTTGTTTCGCATCGCAGTTTTTGCCTTTCGTTGTGAAAGTTGTGATGTGGTTGTTTCATGTACAGAAAAATAAATTAACTGGGCAGTGTATCCTGTCAAGATCCAGCACCTGACCCACTGTTCCCAATCAATATAAATACAATGAGATTTCTTCATTGATTTTGTGTGTACACTGTAAATGCACCCACTGCCACAGTGCAATTCAATACACGATTTTAGTATTTAGAATAAATCGCAAAGGTGCACCTCATGCATTTTTGCACGGGAACGCCTACTCTGCATCTCATTGTCAGCACTTTAATGCAACTAAAGTTGAGATAAATCTAACAAACTATTCAGAAGCCGGTGCAAACTGCAGACATCACCAGTATTCCCACGATAACTGCCCCAACATTTAACACCATGGTAGACACCACCAAATAACAGTAATAAGAACAAGAAAGAGTCACACAGCACTTAAGTAACAACCAAAAATTTTATTGATTTTTTTTTCCAAACTTTATTTTTTCGTAAACGTATATATAAAGGATAAACTAAATTTAACAAAATGAACACAAAACAACAAGGCGGAAGACTCCTGTCGGAACCATGAATGTCGACGACACAGCCTGGAAAATAAAGCACAAAGGACATGTGTAATGCGCATATCAAAGGAGTGAGACACAGAGAAGGAAAAAAAAGCCAGAGAGGAAAAGAGAGGGAGGGAAAGAAAGGGAGTGAGAAAGGGAGAATGGATATAGAGAAAGAGAAGGGAAGGAAGGAACAGAGTGAGAGAGAGAGAGAGTGAAGAGAGGAAAGTGAGAGTGAGAGAGACAGAGAGAGATACTGCCGCCCCTGCGCATCCATGACCAAATAATTACCTGCTGCCTCCGGAGTGTCTACCAGTGGGCACTCCACGTGCCCGTCAAAGCCCTGCAGCCTGGCAGATCTCACACATGTCGCTGTGTCCTGAGTCATCAATGGCGGAGACCACATCAGCTTTTGGTGCCGCTAACCCTGTGCAACGCAAGTCAGCGCCACGTGGTGGTAGGCTGCTGACGGCCATACAATTTAGGGTGCGACTAACCCTGTGCAACTTTTCATGGACTCTTTATGATTGAGACCCGTGGAGCGTCCACCATCTAGTCACCACCGGCAATAAAGGATGTGACGTTGTCGATGCATTATATTTGCATGGTCACATGGCCTGTGACGCATGTGCTGGATGGGTGTGGTGTGTGTGCAAACCTGCCCTCAGGGAGTGGCTGTGACATGTTGACAACTAGACCACTGACCTGCACACCAACAGCGAGTACGCCTGCAACAGGTAGCTATGTGGGGGTGTGAAAACGTGTTTTCTCAATTGATTTTCCATAGGAAACTTTAGACAAGGCTACAGGTCAAACTGCTGAACAGAATTACGCCAAATTTGGTAGGGAGAAAGGTCATGGTCCAGAAAGCGCGCTTTCATGCATCCAGTGAAAATATAAAAGAAAGGTCCTGGGGCAATTTAATATACCGGAGCTCTGTCTGTGCGAGATAACCCTTTCACGCTCCGTCTTCCCAACATCACCACTTCGCAGCTTTAGCGTTAGAAGCTAGTCTGTCGGCTCGCAGCTCTCTTCCTTTGCGAGCTAGTACGCTGCTGTGCCTGTACCTCTGCGAGCTACTACGCTGCTGTTCCTTTGGGAGCAGACGTAGTACAGCGTCTGTGAGTCGACAGGACGGGCCGTAGTTGTCCCTCTGCGAGCCTGGGTGCGAACTGTTCATAAGTCACACTACATAAGCATTGAAAAGCCATTTTGTGATTCAGTCCGTCAGCTGGCATTTGTCCAAGGCATTTCTGAAAACATACTGGAGTTCTTTCTGTGAGAGATACTGAAGGGAGTCTGGTGCTGTAGTCGCTGTCACAAATTTGGGTTACTGTGATTTAGGACTCAGGACACAGTTCCACATGTGGGATCAGATTGTATTGAACAGGGTTAGTGGCACCACATGTCGCGCCTTGTGTTGTACAGGGTTAGTGGCACCACGTGTCGCCGGCCTTGCATATGGAAATATGCCTGACTGATCAAAGGGAGTCTGGTGCTGTGGTCGCTGCCACGAAGTTGGGGTCACTGCCATTCAGGACTCAGGACACAGTTCCACATGTGGGATTGGCTTGTGTTGAACAGGGTTAGTGGCACCACATGTCGTGGCTTGTGTTGAACAGGATTAGTGGCACCACGTGTCAAAAATTTGAATTGCGAGCTCTGTTGCCCGCAGTGTAGACTGTTATTGAGTGTTTGTTTGCACTTGAAGATGAATTTGGTGATTGTACTAAAGCTATAACAGATATAAAAAAGTTCTTGAAGCAAGGATACTAAAAGGATATTATGTAAGTTTTAAGCCTGTGATAGTTACTTGCCTAGTGGTCTCTGTAATTAATTAATCAACATTTAATGTTAATTGTGAGCCCTTCTGACCGCAGTGTAGGCATATCATGAAAAGAAGTACGCTGAAGGGGCGTACGTCGGACCAGCCCACTCCGGTTACACTTATGCTTACAGGGGGGAACGATACAGCTACATGACTGAGATCGTCCCTAGTGTTTGATGTAACATGGTTGAGTCCACTGTCCACAACACTACAAGCACCAGTAGTATTTGTGCACATGGAGAGGTGTGTGTTCTGCATTTTGAGATGTGTCCAGCACATCACCGCTACACTTTGCATTGTGTGCATTGGTATTCATGGGTGAATTGCTTCCTTCACATATAGTTTGTTCACACCTGTCCCAATATTCAGCTATTGTGTGGTTGTGGGGCCATGCCGTTTTCAGAAAGTTCGCTGCCTTGTTCTGCGCTGCCTCGGTGGTAGGGGGTGTCCTGGGGGTGGTGGTGGGTGTTGTGGCTTTCTTGGGTGTCGGAGCTGCTTGATCAGTAGGTCTATGACATGTGTTGGTCTTCAGATGTGGCTCTGGGCTGGGCTCCCTTTCATACTGTAAGTAGTTTTTTAATATTTAAAAAACAAGAAGACATTAAATAATAACTAAAAAAAAAAACAATTTTTAGGATATTAAAGTTACAAAATATCAAAAATAATTCTAAATTACTGAGAAAAACATATGTTTTATGAACATTATAATTAGAAATTAGTATTTAAATAGCCTTTGAAATTCACAAAAAAAATAGGTCTCAGGAACATTAAAGTTAGAAATTAGTTTTAAATTTTTTTTCAAATTTACTGAAAAAACGATTGCCACATTTCCCAACATTGATCTGTTATATGGCTACGGGACCATGCCGTTTTTGGAGGGTTAGCTGTCCTGTTCTGCACTGCCTTGGTGGCAGTAGGGAGAGAGGTTGTATGGAGGGAGGTCCTGAGGGTTGTGGCAGTGAGTGTTGTGTCCTTCTTGGGTGTCGGAAAAAACTGTAGGTTAAATGAGCATTATAATTAGAAGTTAGCATTAAAAAACCTTTGCAATTCACTGAAACAAAATGTAGGTTTAAGGCACATTATAGTTAGAAATTAGCATTTAAAAAACCTTAGAAATTCACAGAAAAAGCCATAGGTTTCGGGGACGTTATAGTTACTTGAACATTTGACTCATATAAAACCAGAGAAATTCGCCCGTTATAGTTAGTTGAGCTAACTATAACTTGCACACCTGCAATGCACTGGTGATGACGTCACATATTACATCAGTCATGACATGGTCAGTGACATCACTCATGACATCACTGATAACATCTCAAATGACGTGATCCTCACACAAAATGATGGGATGCTGGTTCAAGGGCAACCAAAATATATCCTTGAATCAAGGGAAAAGGGGAGTCTTGTCTCTTAAAGACGAGAACCCTGACTCACCCAAGGGTAACATGCTTCATCATTGGGTCCAACACTCTGCAACGCAGCTCCGTGGCGCTTACTGGAGGTACCTGGTGGGCTAGTTGGCCCCCAGGGGACCTCAGGATTGAAGAGGAATTAATTCCCCAACTTAAAACGCGCCACAGGGTGTGTTTACACACATATCACCTCAGGCCCCGCCCCCTACCTTCACCACTCTGCAAACACACCCCGTGGCACGTTTTAAGTTGGGGTATTAAGTCCCTTTGAATCCTGAGGGTCCATGGGGTCCAACTAGCCCACCAGGTACCTCCAGTAAGTGCCACAAGGCTGCGTTGCAGAGGTGTAAAAAGGGGTGTGGCCTGGAGCACCTCTCTGCAACGCAGCCCTGTGGCGCTTACTGGACATACCTGGTGGGCTAGTTGGCCCCCAGGGATCCCCAGTATTGAAGGGGAATTAATTCCCCAATTTAAAATGCGCCACAGGGCGTGTTTGCAGAGTGTGTTTGTGAGGGAGCGGGGCCTAGAGACAATCGCGTGTCTTTTTCTTTTTGAAAGGGGGGCTGTGTGACCCCCCTTCCTTTTACTTTTTTTGGGCCCTGGGGGATGGGGTCACCCAAATGTTACTGAAATCCTTTTTTTTACAGGAAGGGGGCAGCGTGGCCAATTCCAGGCCCCGGGGACCCCATCCCCTGGGGCATGGCCAATTTTTTTACCTATTTTTATGGAGGGGGGCTGCGTAGCCCCCCTCCTCAGGCCACTTCAAGGCCCCGGGGACACCATCCCCCGGGGCCGGCCATTTTATTTGTTAATGGGGGAGGGCCTCTACAAGGCTCCAGGAGGGGGGCCCCAGGGGGTGGCAGTCCCCGTGGTTGGGGGGGCCTGAGAACCCCAGTACATCATTTCAAAAAGCCCCGGGGGTGGCGGTCCCCGAGGCTGTGGGGCTTTACAATAAATGAATTGCCCCCGGGATTTGGCCTCCCCAGGGACTAGATAACAAACCAGCACCGGGAGCCCGCGCTTCATTTTTTTTTTTTGTATCAACAGGATGAGCGCATCCAGCGCGCATTCTTCCGTTTAAAAAAAATAAAATATTTATTTATTTGGGCCTTGGGGGTCCTTGTGGGACCCCTTGAGCAGGCCTAGGGGGTCAGGATGTTTCTACCCTGCCCCCGTTATGCGTTTTGCAACGTTTTTTGGGGGGTTTCTTGTGCCTCGGTTCTACCGAGGCACAAGATGGCTGCCACCACTTCCTGATTCAGACTGTTGTCAGCCAATTAAAATACAGCTCGTGCACGGCAGGGTGCGCTTAGGGGACGCGGACCCTCCAGGCCATAGATATATATGTACTTTTAACTGTCATTTTCTCTGGAACTACTGAACGGATTTAAACCATTTTAGCAAAAGGCACGAGTCTGAACTAAGGACTACCTCTTTGCCAAATTTGGTGTATTCCGTTCAGCAGTTCGGGCTGTAGCTGCGGCTAAAGGTCCTATGGGAAATTGCAGTGGGAAAACGCGTTTTGGGACCTCCCATTTTTCTCGGCCCCCGCTTGACGAATCACCGTGAAACTTTCAGGATAGGAGCGGAACGGAGCTGGCCAGGAATTTTGAACATTTCGCAAAGATTTGTCAATCGGCGCCAAAGTTATTCCAAATAGAATGTTGCGATTTCCTATGGATATATATACACACACATATATATATATACACACATATATATACACACACACATATATATATTCACTTAAAAAAACCATAGGTTTCACACATGTTATAGTTAGCTGGACATTTCACTCATAAAAAAAAACAATGAAATTCCCCCGTTATAGTTACTGCAGGCAACTATAACTCACGCGACCGTAATCCTCTGCTGATGCTAATACTGTATTTAGACACTTATTTACCCATGTCTTCTTCCATTAATCTTTAGCTATACATATATTACAAATATTTATTTTTCAGAAAGACACATATGTCATCAGTGATGTAATATCTGACGTCATCAGCAGAGGATTGCGGTCGCGTGAGTTATAGTTGCCTGCAGTAACTATAACGGGGGAATTTCATTGGTTTTTTATGAGTGAAATGTCCAGCTAACTATAACATGTGTGAAACCTATGGTTTTTTAAGTGAATTTGCAAGGTTTTTTAAATGCTAATTCCTAACTATAACGTGTGTGAAACCTATGGTTTTTTCAGTGAATTTGTACGGTTTTTTAAATGCTAATTTATTTATGTATTATTTTTTTTATATATTTATTTTACAATAAACTACGTATTAAAAATTATTATTTTTTTTTTTGGGTTTTCACCCTGCGAATTATTTTTTTTTTGTAAAAAATTTTTATTTTTTTTGTGTTTTTCAGGGTGCGCGCACTGTGCGCGCACCCCTGCGATTTTTAAAAAAAAAAATTATTTTTTTTTGCCTTCGGGGTCCTTCAGGGACCCCCTGACAAAGGCTAGGGGGTCAGGAACTCTCTACCCTGCCCCCTTTTCACGTTCGCCACCTTCCTTTTTCACTCTCGCACTGAAAACAAACAAAATGGCGGCCGACACTTCCTGATTTCGACCGATTCGAACGTTGACTAACATGTAACCACCAATCAGAATTACGCTCGCGCACGTTAGGGTGCTCGCACGGTGCTCGCACGGTGCGCGCACCCTGCGCGCATATAGATATATATATGCTTTTAAATGCTATTTTCTCCGGAAATACTGAACAGATTTACACCTGCAAAAGGCACCTACTTGACCTTATGGCTACCTCTTTGCCAAATTTCAAGTAATTCTGTTCAGCCGTTCGGGCTGTAGCTGTGTCTAAAGGTCCTATGGAAAAATGCATGGGAAAAACGCGTTTTGGGACCCCCCTTTTATCTCAGCCCCCCGAGACTTTCAGGGTAGGAGCGGAGCGTAGCGCCCCACCTATTTTGAAAAATTCGCGAGGATTCGTCGACCGGCGCCAAAGTTATTCAAAATAGAATGTTGCGGATTTCCTATGAAAACGTGGTCCTAACTATAACTACCTACTGGCGACCGCACACACATATATATACACACACACACATATATATACATACACACATATATATACACACACACACATATATATACATACACACATATATATATATACATACACACATATATACATATACACACAAATATATATACACATACACACACATATATACACATACACACACATATATATATTATCTACTGGCGGTCGCCAGTAGATAGTTATAGTTAGGACCGTGTTTCCATAGGAAATCCGCAACATTCTATTTGGAATAACTTTGGCGCCGATTGACGAATCCTCACGAAATTCTCAAAATAGGTGGGGCGCTCCGCTCCGCTCCTACCCTGAAAGTCTCGGGGGGATTCGTCAAGCGGGGGCTGAGAAAAAGGGGGGGTCCCAAAACGCGTTTTCCCCATGCATTTTTCCATAGGACCTTTAGTCCGAGCTACAGCCCGAACGGCTGAACAGAATTAGTTGAAATTTGGCAGAGAGGTAGCCCTCAGGTCAGGGATGTGCCTTTTGAAGGTCTTGTGTAAATCTGATCAGTATTTGCTGAGAAAATAGCATTTAAATCAATATATATATCTATGGGCGCGCTCCGAGCGCGTACCGTAAGCTTACCGTACGCGCACGCTGCCGTGCGCGAGCGCGATTCTGATTGGTTGTTAGATCTCAGTAAACATTCGAATCGGTCGAAACCAGGAAGTGTCGGCCGCCATTTTGTCTCTCGCAGTCTGAGGGGGTGAAAAACAAAGGTGGATAACGTGAAAAGGGGGCAGGCTGGACAGTTCCTGACCCCCTAGCCTTTGTCAGGGGGTCCCAGAAGCACCCAAGGGCAAAAATTAATTTTAATTTTTTTTCAAAAAATCACCGAATGCGCGTAGCATACGCGCACGGCGTAAACGGAGAAATTCCGTGAACTTCGCGTAATTACACGTACCGTGCGCGCACGGCAAAAAAAAATTTTCAAAAAGGAAAGCTTAAAAAAAAATAACAAAAATTGTGAGGTAAGGTTGGCTCTTAAAAGAGCCGTTGGGTTCATACAGGGATGGAGGAAAGAAAGAATGGGAATGTTATGAGCGTCTACAAACGTGCTGGTCTATCTTATTGTTAATAAGGGAAACACTGGTCTCCCCAAAAACAATAAGACCACAACACGTTGTACACCTCATTGCAACCCTCCCAAATCGAGGGTTAACGTCCAGAGGAGCAGAAGAAGGTGATGCTCCCACCTCAGAGGAAGGGCTCAGCTGAGCTGCCGATGATGTACTCGGCTGAGCTTCTGAGGTTGGGCTCTGGTGACTTACCGAAGAGTTTTCTCCAGTATGTCGAGCAAAGGTCCTGGGATGTCTATCCCTAAGGTGTCTCATCATAGAGTGATTTCCAAAGGAATACTTCTTCCTTGGGTTTCCTCTAGAAAGGTGCTTAACAGTCCTAAACCTATGGTCTTAAATAGGTGGACTATACCCATCGTATCTGACATGTTAAAGATACGATTTACCATTTCTGTGAAATGGAAAGTGCAGTTTGTACGTATGAGTGCCTGTATCTCATCCAAGGACCTTGCAATCTGGAGATCAAAAGTCTCCCAGGCAGAGGTTAAGGGCACGGTTTTCTGTAGAAGCATGGCTTTCATTCAGCTCAGAGTATCAAACCCATAACGGCGCCTCCCTGACTGTGTCAGTTGGTGAAAACAATACTTGCATACAACAAGTAACCCTGGAGCTCACGGTGACGAGATATGCGATGCCCAGAAGCATCCCACAACAACCTTGATCGTTCAGCATCAAGTAACTCCCATACAAAAGAAGCCTGAATATTGGGGTAATCACGGCTGCCGGGATACCCCTCAAGTGACAGGACAGATTTGCTACTGAACCATTGCAGGCCTCGTGCAGCATAATGTCCTAGCATCTAAGAGATCCACTTAAAGTGTTTGCGCAGTTTCTACCGCTTAGAAATACTTCTAGATCCCCACTCCTACATCAAAATCTGTATGGTAATTACCAAGATTCCTTGATGAATTGCCTACCCATTTCTTCATACCTGCCTGCCTATTGTTGTTCTAGGCAATACTGAAATTGGAAAGTTGTGACCGGTAATGTTATATGGCCATGGATCAACCATTCTGTGGACGGTGATTCTGCCACAGTAAAAGGTAGTCTGTCCAGTTTCTCAATACGCAGCATTGTATATTTTGCTCTCCTTTGTGCCATTTTCATCTGTTTTTCCGTTAGATTGTATGCAGAAAACAGTGACATACTGTTGATTAGACGCCAAGGCACATAACCTGCGTGCAATGACTGCAGCATCCAGCTCAATAACGTAATAGAGCATAATTGTGATTGCCCGTGCTGTAGTATGGACAAATCTTATTCCAATACATCAATAGCAGAAGATACATTGTTGCTCAGTGAATAAATCCTAGAAGTTAACGTAGTCATGCCATTGTCAACTACGGGTAACGCCTTTTCTAAGTTAATCCTACCTATCTCTCGTAATCTCTCCGCTGTTTCTTATTGGGAGATCTTCCAAATTTCATTATAGACAGCATAATAGAAATGTTTTTGACATAGCTTTCTGGTACCTAATAAAAAATCCCATAGGTCCACATCCTCTGTAAGTAAAGATAAGTGTTGTTTTACCTGTTGAAGTGTTGAGGTTTTTAGCCAATCTAGGCATAACTTCCCAACACTGTATGACATCACCACCCCTGGATGTTCTCTTTTTTCATAGCATGGGTCCGGCCTGTGGATACTGAACCCTTTGTTTGTCCCCCTGAATCTTTCATGACATCACTTAGTGCCTGTGGGCCAAACCAACCATCCCTTCCAATTGGGGTCTGATCTATTGTATTATAGAATGTCATCTAAAGTAATCCCTTCAAAAGTGCTTTATTCAGAGGCAAGATGGCTGCGGACGGGCTGGGCTGAGTAGTCGCTGTCAAAACCTCTCCCAATGGTAGCAACCTAGTGCGCTGGTATTATGCACTGGTTTGTGTAACTTAGTCCCCCCAATGGCCTTGACTCGCATTTGTTATACAAATCTACAGGCGCTGGCTCGACCTTCTACTAGAGTGCCTAAATTACCTGAGTTGGTTCGCCTGAAGGAAGCTTTGGAGAGTGCTTGGAGAGCCTGCGGGAGTACGTGGACTATCCTGACACAGCGCTACATAAGGTTATACAAAATGCCTCCGCGTCCTGCTAAGGTGGATAAAGCAAAGGAGAAACCTAAGGAGCAGCGGCAGACCGGCAAAAATACTCCCTCGGATGATTTAAATGAAGGGACGCCGGCGATCGCAAAGGACTTAGGAGCAATCCGGAAGACAATGACTTCACAACGGCTTAAGAGGACTGAGACACGGAGGGCAGAGAAGACTATAGTAATCACTCCCACGGGGTCATGTAGCCGGTCAGAGGGAGTCACCGAAGCACAGAACCAGAGGCTTATACAGCATGAGGATGGGGTTGGAAATATGGCTAGATCGGGAGAACTTAAGGTAAAAGGCAGAGAGACCCCCCTCAGACAGCCTACCTTATCGGAAGTGTTCTCTGCACAACCCGTGGCAATGCGAAGCGAATCCGACAGAGAGAGAAACTGCGGCAATCTCAGCGTCCCTGGAGGCGTCCTCGAGGACGCGGGAAGCACGTCAAGCAGAGACGCCCTCGTTGCTCAGCAACAGCAGTCCCTGCAGTCTAGCAACAACGCCGGGATACAGAAGCAGCCTTCGCTTCAGTCAGATTCGGTACTGACCTCTGAGCTCATCGAGCATATTGAGGAGTCCCAAGCAAGTAAAACTATTCCACCAGTGAAGCAGAGTGTGAATGCGGAGATGATGGAGGCAATTATGTTGCTTGAGTCAGAGCTAGGAGCTCCTAAAGTCCCTGAAACATTACAAAAGACCAAGGGTTTCATGCCCACAGCTGAAAAGTCTATTGACCCGGCAATAGAGGCAAGACGGCTTGGTTATAAGGAGGTTGAGATAATGGAGAAAAGAAGTGTCGGTGAAGCTGATGGTGAGAATTATTTTTCCCTTAATGAAGACTCGGACTCCCTCTCTTTGCAACATAGCGTGATGAGCACAGAGGAGAGCACAGAGGAAGAAGAGGAGGTGGAGGGAGCAGGGGAGGGTGCGCTGTCGGACTCTAGCTTGTCTGGGGGAGACAATGGTTTAGGTACAGGACCTTAAGGAAAAGACAGGTAAAATTAAAACCAAGTAGTCAACAGGCTGGCTCATTGGGAGGCACGGAGAGAGGATTAACCTGGGATTATCTAGGAACTTCCCAAACATATCAGGAGGAGGAACTCGCTGGTTCACCGAGTCAGAATGTACCTGGCAACGTCTTGCTCAATATGCTTAAGCAGATGCAAGCAGAAGCTAGGGTCGCAAGTCGGAAAGCAAGGCAAGACGCAAAAAAAATACAAGTCTCATTGAGGAAAACTAATAAGCTTTATGATGATCTGGTTGGCAGAGTTGCGGAGGTGGAGGAGCGCACGAGTAAGCTAGAAGACGATCTTGGAAATTGGCAGAATTTTAGAACAGATCAAGTAAAAGTCACAGAGGACTTGCAATGGAAACTGGAGGATTTGGAAAACCGCCAAAGGCGGAACAATGTTCGAATTTTGGGTGTGGCAGAGGGGATTGAAGGGCAGGACATAATGCGCTTTGTTGTCAATTTATTTAGAGGAGCTTTCCCAGAGTCTCAGTGGCAGTGGGACAGGGAGATTCAGAGAGCGCATAGGTTTCCTCTTACACTCAAAAAGGATTTTGGGGCAGATGGTGGAAGTAAGGCATCTTTCCCGCGAGCGATTTTAGTCTATTTCGGAAATTTCCTTCTCAGACAGGAAATCATTGAGAAAGCTAGACCTACTAATAAGAGATCGTTTGAAGGCATATCCTTTTTTGCAAGACCGTATTTTTGCCATGTTACTGTTGAACGGAGATGGAGGCTGAGGCAGATGATTTCAAAATTTCAGGAGCTAGGCTCAGAGGCTTATTTACTGTTCCCTGCCAAACTGAAAGTAATCACTCAGGGAAGAGTTAGGATGTTTTTTTCTGAGATTAAAGCTCAGCAGTTTATGGACGATCTGAAAAACCAAGATTTGCAGGGAGGGAATGTATCACTATTGTAGCTAAAGGGGACAGAAGGTTTTTTTTTTTTCTCTCATATTTTGGGGGCACTAGTTGACTGCAGTACAGTGCTTGAGATGAAGAGGGGAGAGGGATGCGACTCTAGCAGCCCGAAACCGGCTACGTATAGGTCTGATTGACCTATTTGCCTGTGCAGGGGAGGGTGGGGGTGGGGATCAAGGGAAGGGAGGGGAGAGGGTCTGGGTGGGGGGGACTCAGTGGGGGGTCCTTTAGGGTTTAAAAAAATGTGTGTTTTTTTTGGCTTGATAATGCACATTCTAATGCACATTTTTATTATTTCTTTTTTGTTGCGTGGTTCATGGTACATGCAAGCTAGATGGTACAGACGGTATCAAAGGAATCTAGGTTGTGGTAGTTTTTTGATGCTTACTCTCTGGCTGACGAGATGTAGGAATTCCGTTGATCTCCTGTAATGCCTTGTAAGATTGCTTCAATTAATGTGTGTAGTTTGAATAATCCCGGGAAGAGAGTGAAAGTAGCAGGGTTGCTGAGATCCTTGAAACTGGATTTGGTTTGCCTCCAAGAAACTCATATTGAAGCAACACAGATCTACCTTTTAAAACAACTTAGTTTTGATGTTTTAGCTGCTAGCAAACAGGGGACTAGAACTAGGGGGGTAGCAATACTAGGGAGAAAAAGTGAGGTGGTGATACATCGAAAAAGCGAGGACCAATGGGGGTGATGGTTCATTGCGGAATTGAGTATAAAAGGGGTAAAGATTACATTAGTTACAATATATGGCTCCACGGAAGACGATCCAGATATCTGACAGTTTATGGATCTGGAACTAGCGCAGTGGCCAGAACCCATCATACTTTGTGGTGATTTTAACATCCATGATCCAACGAGTATCTTTACAGAATCCGGGGGGAGGTATTTAGGGAGAAAGAGGAAGACATTCAGAGCACTGGCTAGTATGGCCCAACACAACTCCCTTGCTGATCCGTGGATTAAGCTACATCCCCTTATAGACGGTAGTACCTACTTTTCGGCTCCGCATAAAATTTTAGTTAGGCTGGATTACTTTTTAGTTTCTAACTCCCTAATTTCTCATACAAAAATAAAGAAACAGCCTAGAATTCTCTCAGACCATAGTCCTCTAGTTTTAACATTAAATACTACGCATATAAATGTTAGAAAGTCCCAGTGGACTTTTGAGCGTACATTATTAAGCGATAGGGCATATCAGAAGCATATGAAATCTTGGATAACGTTTTTCTGGGATATTAATAGAAGCACCGCCCCTCCCGGTGTAGTTTGGGATTGTTTTAAGGCGGGAGTGAGGGGAGAAACCCTGAGTTATGTATTGGCTAAACATAAAAGAGACCGAGGACACCTGGAGGATATAAGACGAGGATTGCTGGCAGTAGAAGAAAATCTTGCTAGAGCTATAGCTCAGGGTTTTCCACTCGAGCCCTTTTTAGTCAACATAACTGCCCTTAAAGGGGATGCTACTGAGGGCATCTGCGTGAAAGCTGCTGAAAAATACCTGGCGCATAAACAAGATTCTTACGAGCTGAGCGAGAAGGTTGGGCATATTCTTGCTGTTAGAACTAGGCAGCATACAGCCATGGCTGATATTAAGGAAATCCATGATAGTCAGGGTAATCTAGTCACAGACTCTGATCTTATCCGGGAAGTGTTTCGGGAGTTTTATGGCAAACTCTATACTCGTGAGGAAGGGAGCACCCTAACAGAGGAAGAGGTGGATTGCTATCTTAGGGACATCCTAGCTCCCTCTTTGTCCGCACAGGATAAAGCGGGGCTGGATGTTCCTTTCCATTTAGATGAGTTTAAGGGAGCAATCAGGAGTCTCCCCTCGGGGAAAGCGGCAGGGCCAGACCAAATCCCGGTGGAATTCTATAAAGTATTCCAAGACACTTTAGGTGAGGATATGTTTAACATCATGCTATATACACAACAAGGGGGCTCTCCTCCCGAGTCTTGGGGAGCGGCGGATATTATAGTTATCCCCAAAAAAGGTAAACCTCCGACACTCCCGGGTTCATATAGACCCATCACTCTTATGAATGCCGACATAAAACTTTACTCAAAAATGCTGGCAACGAGGCTAGCAGGTAATATAGAGCAGCTGGTAAGTTCATCGCAGCACGGCTTCATACCAGGCAAGGGAACTACTCAGCATGTCAGGACGGTCATTACAATGTTCGATGCCGCGGAGTCCCTGGGCGACCCTGTGGCAGCGCTGTTTTTAGACGCCGAAAAGGCTTTCGACAGATTTGCCTGGGGTTTCCTGTGGACAGTTCTGAGATGGAGTGGTATTGGAGAAGGCTTTATAACAGCTGTTCGAGCCTTATATGAATGTCCAACAGCTAAAATTAGGGTAAATAGAGGATATTCAGACCCAGTTGCAATTTTCAGGGGAACGAGACAGGGCTGTCCCTCATCCCCCCTACTATTTGCGTTATTTTTGGAGCCTTTTTTACGGAGATTGGACAGAAATAGAGAGATTTCACCAATGGTCTTAAACGGTTGTGCAATTAACATCCTGGCGTACGCAGATGACGTCGCTATACTCACCCCGAATCCAGACTTAGCTATTATAGAAGTTGAAAGGGAAGCTAGCAAGTTTGGACAAATTTCAGGATACAATCTAAATAGATCTAAGACCCAGATAGTTACGAATAAAGTTATTTCTTGCACTGATTCTAGGGTGACTACTTCGGCTACTTATTTAGGCATAGTAATATCTGCAAACTTAGATACCCTTGTTGAGAGCAATATAACCCCTCTGCTTGAGAAAGTAAAAACGGATTTAATTAGAATTAATAACTTACATATCTCTCTAGTAGGTTGCACTAACGTGCTAAAAATGAGTATATTGCCAAAATTTCTTTATTTATTTAGAGCAATCCCGTTAATTTTTGAAACCAAATGGTTTAATATATTGGAAGCTATTCTCAACAAGTTTATATGGGCCCACGGGAAAACTCGTAGGGCGTATAAATTTATGACCTTACCGAGAGACAGAGGGGGCTGGGGAGCCCCGGACTTTAGACTATATTATTTGGCAACTGCCCTTCAATATATGCAGGGCTTAATCGGAGGAGGGGGAATGCATCAGAAAACTACTTCCGCATCTACAGATGTCTATGCAATCTTGTTGGGACAAGAGACAGAAAATTGCTTTTTATATTTTACTGATTTTGGCTATCTTAGAAGGAAGCAATTTAAGACTCTAAACGCGGCCATAAATGTATGGAAGGCTTTTATGAGGAAGACAGGACTTGGTCGATATAATAGATATCTTAAACTATATAACAATAAGTCATTTCCCTTAGAAATTTTCTCGGATACAGTTATGGCTGAATGGAATCGAAAAGGAATTAACCAAGTTGGGGATTTAAGAGATGTTGCAGGAGTGGTACAGTTTGAGGTACTTGTAAACAAATACAATTTAAATAGGAGAATTTTTTTTTTAAGTATTTACAACTCAGAAGCTTTTTGGGTGATATACAAGGCGGCTCAGCAGGTCATAACATAAACGACTTTCTGGAGATTTTAATTACGGGCGGCTATCATAATATTAGGTCAGCCTACGCGCTATTAGTCAAAACTAAAGCGGATGATCTGGACAAACATAGGCGCAAGTGGGCTGAGAAGCTTGGAGGAGAAATAGAGGACTTTCAGGAGTCGTTGGACCTGGGTTGTAATATTTTATGCTCAGCTCCCCTACAATCTCAACACTATAAGACCTTATTTTCCCTATACCATACGCCTGCTAGAATTGCTAAATGGGGGTGGTACAACTGGGATAAGCTGCCCTCGATGCAGCGCACTAGATGCAGATTTACTTCACATGTTGGCCACATGCCCACAATTACATACTTTAATCAGTGACATAGAGGTTTTTATGGATAGGGCTTTAGGGTTACAGATCTCCTTATCTCCCTCGCGGATTTTGTTAGGGATAGGTCATGATGGAAGTAGTAATGTAGAGAGGGAATTTGTCTTTGTGGCGATGGCGGTGTATAGATTAATTCTAGCCAAGGCTTGGCTAGATAAATCCCCTCCGTCCATGCAAGTATGGTTAGCAAATTTAATTACCACATTTAATTTGGAAAAACCCATATATGCAAGAAAAGGCAGAGCGGGGAGAGCTCTAGGTATAAGAATTTGGGAGCCCTTAGCGCGGTGGAGGGACGGGATAGGGTAAGTTGGTAGTACTTGATCTAGGGATTGGCCAGGGTTGTCTTGTTCTGTTTACTTGGATTATTTTTGGTTTTTGATGATAATATATAAAGGATTATGTTGCATTAATGATTAAATGAATGTATTAAATGTGCATCGTTGAAAGTATAAAATAAAAAATATATAAAAAAAATATTTAAATAAAAAAATTAAGTAATCCCTTCTCGTGATGTAAAGTTAATCTCGGTATGTGATGTGTTGGAATCTGAAGCAAGTTCAAATCCTTATTCTTGGCTATTCCAAAACAGGAAGTTGTTGCACAGTATTGTTTAGAAATATAATCTACTGAGGGATGAGGCATTCTCTAAATAGCGCTTCTGTTCTCTGGACTTGCCAGTCCATAGAACTCCAGACTGATTTTAAGTCTATAGTGTCTTTCCGTAACTTCAAACCCTGTTCAGACAGTTGGGTAATAAAGGAAGCAGAGTAAATCTGTTTGGTGTTAGTCAACATATTTTTCTGTGCAGATGTCGGTGCAACCTTATAGTAATATGAAGTCGGGTCTGAAATGATAAACCCTGAAAAATATGAAAACTTTTGTGCAAACGTTTTCGAACTACATTTCGGTGGTGTAGGGCAATGTTCTCATTGGTGATATGTGAAAACATTCCTAGGGTTACTGGATTTGTGTAAGAAATGATGACCAAAATGTTGATAACAATACATTGTGTCAAAATCTGATGTGTCCTCTAACATTTCATTATTAGAAAATGCAGCAGATTGTTCTAAATCAGACAACATAATTGTTACAGTTTCAAAATCCCAATCAATGGAAAATGTACTGAAGGTAATGATATCATTTAAATACATTTTAAATAAATATGGTATCCGTCAAAGTTGGGCGGACCAAATATATCATAATCAACCTTGTCCCATACTATACCATCAGGGATAGAAACTGCTGTAATGTTCACTGATGATAAGTCTCTTTGTTAATGATGTGATGAAACATGAGGTTTTAAAATCAAAAATTCACTTTTTATGCTGCAGAGCTTTGGCGTAGGTAAGTTCCATTAATAAGTAAGCAGAAAACAATTAGTTAGCCTATCTAGAAAATAAAGAGCAGTATACCGGTCATAATCCAAAGGTGTAGCCAAGGTGACACTATGTATGTCTTTTTAAGAAAAATGAAGAAGTCTTTGATTTGTTGTTGACGAGATATTGGGGCTGCCGTAGTTTCAGGTTCACTTGGATACAAAGAAAAGGTATCAAACTCGATGAAATAGCCAGATGCAGTTCGATCTATTTTAGGTAGTTCCGCAGGTTCTGTTGGACTTGTAGATGGCTCTTGTTGAGGCATATTTATGTAGACATCTGTGTTAGGTCGAATTGAAATTTATCTTTAATTTTGATTTTTTTTTATGTCAGTTTCAAGAGGAACGAATTCCGTGGCATTGTTACATCGTGCATCATTCCGTATAGGTGTCTCTTCAAACGTGAGGAGCCTTTCTGTTTGAACTTCCTGTATGGTAGCGAGAGGAGGGCGTTACACGAGGCCTACTATTCAGTATCGGCCACATAGTGTGGGTTTATCAGATCAATGTAGACAAATCTTTTCTCCTTCTTTCCAGCAAGAGGTGGCAGAAGTACAGTTCTTGTCCCTTCGACTGCCAGGACAGCTTTCTGTATGCTTGCCCAAATTATTTTATGCCCACTATCTTTTCTCTGACAAGATCCCCAACTTTAGGGACCCAGACAGGTCTTGCCGTTATTGACTTGACTTCCCCAGTGGCGGTCCGTTTTACTTGCACACTGCTCTGTTGTGCCCAGGTTTTATTCAGGTTCTGTAAAACAGCCAAACGTTAATTGATGTCAAAAGGTTTTTTATCCGACACTGTGCCTTCACAATCTAGATCAGGTACCCACATTCTCGTCCCAAAAAGGACCTCATAAGGAGTGACACCCCCTATAGAACTTCGTGGCATGTTGTTTACCCTATAGAAGTATGTAGCCCTCAAGCTAAACGCGGTGCGACCATCAGAATGTAATGTGCCAACTGAGTATTTCCCTATAAAGACTCTTTGATAACAGTTTGAGCGTCAGCAGAGCGCTGAGGCCATACCCATAGGTATCTCGAGCAGAAATCCACTGCAACCAAAATGTATTTGTAAACCCCTTTTGCGGCTTCATCAGCCAATGAATTCACTTCAACGTGAACGCCATCACGTTGATAACTCAGTGTATCATATGAGCCCTTTGTAGTTCATTTTTCAACTCTGCTACCTCTTTGTGTCACCTTTTGAGTCCTTAAATCCATTCTGACCCCAGTAGTGAAGCTAATAATTGTATGACTGTACACAGTAAAAGGAATCACACATAATTAGTGTGGGGAATTCTCGATCTGTATTTATCAGTGCCAGTAGTAGAGCTTTCAATTCTGCCAGCTGAGCCGTGCAGTCTCCTAGAGACTGTGTTTTTGTACAGCTTGGATGGAATTTTTCTTCCTGCATACAGCATTTTACAATCGCTCATGCAGCGCTGTATTGTTGTTTACTTGCAATGGCCGGCTAAGTAGGTCGGTCAGTTTAAATGATGTATTCATACTTATCTAGAGGCATTTTTTCATTCGGGAGAGGATATTCTTGTTCATATTGTAGAAATGCTTGGGTTTTTAGATTTGGGTCGTATCTGTATTCCACGTCTGATGCAGTGAGAGAATTAGCCCTTTGTATCCATCTTGGATGTAAGGCTTTAGCATTTGGAAGGCTTGCCTTTGTAGCAGCCTCTAAGGCCGGTACCGGAGTTACGACAATTATTCGCTTCCCCTGAGCCCATGCTCTCTCTCTCTCACTACAGCAGTCTATACTGCTGTCAGTATTTTTCTGTGGATGCAAAGCGCATCTCAGCGTACATATAATAGTGTGATATGTATGCTAGGGGTACCGTTTTGCCATCATTGTATGTTCGGTAGGTATACACAGATTGACCCGCAACTATACGGATCACGAGGTTGCGGACATTTACGCGTGTCTGTAAGTGTTTTGAAGCTATCATATCAGCTTGTAGGGAACATAGGGTATCTGATTGTCCCTGTGTCCATCGCCTAACGAAAAAATCAGGTCTTATGAGGTCGTAGAAAGGTTTAACCTTTTCTGCGTAATCCAAAATGTATGTTCTACCAAGGTTCAGGTATCCCAGTATGGATTGGAAATTTTTCAATTATTTTGGAGGTTGGAGCAGCGCACACTTTTCAAAAAAGTTAGCTGCCAGGCTCTTCCCTTCACTTGAGAGCTCATATCCCAAAAATAGGAGATTGAGGTGGGCTCTTTTTAGTTTTTTTAAGTTGATCTTGTAGCCCTCAGAAGCGAATCTCAAAATTATGGTGCTCACCCTGGTCAAGTGTTCCTCTTGGTCATCATCCGTCAGACAAATATCATTGACATAGGACAATGCCTCTTCGTCCAGATTCTGGTCTAACTCAGTTATCCTGGCCGAGAACAACCCCGGGCTGTTCTAATACCCCTGGGGGAGTCGACAAAATTGATCCTGTGACCCTAACGCAGAGAATGCTGTTAAATATCTGCTTTCAGGTGCTATATTTTGGCGGAAAAATCCATTTGAGATATCTAGTGTTGTATTTTTTCCGCACAATGTTGTTCATTAATGCCACACTATGTGCGTTTTGTACTGCAAATGTTTTTGTGCATGAGTTTAGATGTCTGTAATCTAAAACTAGACGACATGAGTTGTCAATTTTCATTACGGGAAATAAAGGATTATTCATTGAACAGGTGCAAGTTTCAATCACACCGTGGTATTCAAGTTGACCGACGATCTCCCTGATCTGTTATTTAGCTTCTTGCTTAATTGAAAATTGTCTGTGAGGAGTCGGAGTAGATTTTAATGGTATCATGTGGTGAGTTGTACCCTCATCCCATCCAACATGGTTTGCGATATGATGCAGGCGCAAGGGCTACTGCCCACTCCCACGCATATGTATGTTTTAAGTATTGGGAAATGGCGTTGGAAAAAGCTGGCATAATTACAGTTTCTTCCTTTGGGCAATCTATAACAATAGTAGGCGGCCAATTTCTTTCAGCTAAAAGGATGTTGTAGCCAAAATTCAGGTTCTCACAAAAGAGACCTTTAATTTTTTCAGGGCTTGTCCCCCTCCATTTGAAGTGTTATTTCATGTAACCTATATGGGACACTTACCCTAATATCAGGTGTTTCCACCGTGATATGTTCACTCAACTCCGCTGTCACCAGAAATTCCATCAGGTTCTGGCGAGCTATTGTTGCTTCTGCTGCGTTGGCTAGCATCGTCAGAGCCCATTCCCCGTTCAGTTGTTGAGTCCTCAGAATTCTGAGCATGTCTCACTTTGAGACCTGCTACCTTCTTTTTGAATTGAGGTTTTTATTTAGACTTTTCTTCTTTTTTGGAAGTGTAGTCAGAAGTGGGTTGTGCGTCTCTGGCCTTTGTACTCTCTTCTTGTCTATGTTCTGACCGTCTTTCCCTCTCTGAGTTTTTCGATGATCCCTGAAAGGAACGAGAGGAACGTGTATCAGTGTCCTGATACCTGTCAGGTTTTCTAATGTTGTCCCTATTCCTAAGGTTATACCTCCTTTCAGAGCGCTCCTGTTGAGGAGACCTACCTCTGGATTGTCTTTATTCTTTTGTTGTTTGTTATTATCCCATTTCTTTTCAGAAGAAGCCGGTGCTTGCTTTGTGTTATCCTTCTCAGGACCACCCATGAGTTGGGGTTTTATTGCTCTAGCCCCCAAACTGTCTCTACCTAATTCAGCATAAGCTGTTTCAGTTATTTTAGGTAATTCATGTTCCTGTTGTAAAGGAGTGAACTCCCTCAGGCATTGACGAATTGCCACAGATGCTGCTTCCCCTTTACTGTTCGCTAATATTACCTGTGCAAAATTACCTAGTAATTTCATGCCCAAGTTCAGAACAGATTCTGCTCCATACTCATTCTGTATTTATCTTAATACATCTGGTTTACTGCTAATGACGGGATACCAGGAGTCCTGGTATATATGTCAGCGAAAACTGTACCCCAAGAGGTACAATCCTCTATCTGGGGTGTTATCCCCATGGGCAAGCTAATTGTTAACATTCTGTGATTTTCATGTGGGTTGGTGTTTGGAAATACCGCCTCTAGCGGTGTTATATTTTGACCCACCCAAAATGGCATTTGTTTAGTGGGCATCTTACCCATGACTGTGTGTAACATTAGTGGTGTAATTTTAGTTGCTGATGTTTGAGTCAGATCTATTTGTGTAGCTGTTGCTGGCTGAACCGTGTGTGTCCTCATCACAAACTGTTTCATGTTTATGTAACGGTTTATTAGTTCTTTATGATGTACAGGTAAGTCTCCTGCTGGTATTGTTTCAATGTCGGGATGTGGTGTGTAGGCCGCTAGTACTGGTCATGTAGCTCAGTCTCTTCCGAGCAGACCAAGTCTTACTCTATTTCTTGTATGGGGCAGGGCACCTTTAAACCAGTATAAATGCTCCTGGTAAGTGTGCGGCACTTCAATGTCCTCATATGTACAATATTTGTTCGGTATTTCATCTTCTGTGTAGTAATGAAATGTTTTTGTTAATGCAAATACTTTTTGCTAGATTTAGTGCTGGTTTACTGACTGAAGTCCAGCGCCCAGTACATGTGGTCTGATCGCTATAGTATATGTGCAATTAGCGAATACCTGATTGGCATATTTACCTTACCTATAAGTCTCTAGTATATGGTACCGTATAGACCCAGGGCCTGTAAGTTAAATGTCCTTAGTGAACTGCCACACTGATTGGAACACCTCGTCAGTGACAAAGTGAAAACACAATGTTAGTCCTGGCACTAAAGCCTAGCATGTCAGTTTTTAAAACTCAAATTCGACTTTGCAAAATAAACCCTTGGCCAGTCCTAAACTCTCCTTTTCAATACTTATAAGTCACCTCAAAAATATGCCCTAAGTACCCATTGTGCAGGGTGCATGGTATTTTAAAAGCTGGACATGTGTTCTTAAGTTTTACATTTCCTGCATTGATCAATCTGCATAGTCGTTTTTCACAGTGGCTGGGCTGACTCTACCATAGAAGAGCACTGGGTTACATTATAACACCTTGTAATGTATAACTGTGGTTTGGGAATAGCTAGACTCATCGTTGAAGGACTCAAAGTAATGGGAATTTAAAATCCAATCTGATGGAAAAGTCAGATTTTAAATGACTATTTTTAAACTGACAGACGGGGAGTGATCCAGTTAAGGAATTTGGAGGAGGGATCCATACAAAGTACACGAAAAATAAATAACCCCCTTAAACAATAGATATAGCATTTATTTTGAAAAGCCTCATAATTGCTCCGAGCCTGAACCTTCAAAAGTACATTCTGTATTAATCAAGAAATGATTTTGCTATTATCTTGTACCTGTACACAAAGGGTCCTCATGACAATTATTAGAAAACAAAGTTGTTTAGCTATTACAAGTAGATAGCATCACAAACATTGACAACATATAGCTATAAATTGTCAATTTATGTAACACAGCTTGACAACCTGGACTTTGCAGATAACCTGGCCTGCTCTCCCATACCCATCTGCAGATGCAAGAGAAGACCCACAAAGTGGCAGCCGCATCATCACAACTTGGCCTCAACATCCACAGGGATGAAACCTAGATCCTGAACGCTAACACTGCCAGCACAACTGCAGTCACTCTTGCAGGCGATGCACTGGAAGAGATTGAGGCCTTAACCTCAATTGAGGCAGGGTCATAGACAAGCAGGGCAGCACAGATGATGACATTAAGGCTAGAATCAGCAATGCAAGGGCTGCCTTTATTGAGCTAAAGAAGATATGGAGTTCCAAGGACCTAATGTTGCAAACCAAGATCAGGCTTTTTAATACTAACATAAAATTGGTCTTACCTCTGTGTAAGCTGGAGCCATCTGGATCTCCACACTTTCAGCACATTCCTCTTGTATTTGGGTATATTTATTTTAAGCATTGTGGAGTAAGGTACCAGTTATGTATTAGCTTATACACTTGTTCTCTGTATTTCGGTTTTTGCTGCCCAATATATCTTCCAATAGCTTTTTCCACTCCTTGGTTGGTATTTCTCTGCCATGTCTTCTAAAAGCCCCACCTTGTCATCATCTCACCAGCCTTTCACCATTTAAAAATACTTGTTATCACTCCCTTGGATTCTGGGCATGCCAATTTTTAGATGTTTTTTTAACCTGTGAGACCTCTAATTGCTCCTGCTTTCTTTGAGGTGTGAGGCACCCAATGTCTTAATTGCACATATGTTAGCCTTTTTTCAGTGACTTTGATTACAGCTTTACATTGAATAAACAACGTAATGGTTCCTTTCACAAATAGATCTCCCGGAATTAGGCATTCCCCACCTCTTCAAATTATATATGCTTGTCTCCCATTGCTGGTGTAAACGTTGGTTTCTAATCAATAGGGCTATGCGGCGATGGGTAGGTAGTAAACCCCAACTTCCTATCCACAACTTCCCAGGTTTTCATGGTCACGTTGATTATATCAATAGCATCCACATACTTGGGTCTAGATTGTTTAGGCAGCCAAAGAATATCCCATAGAGTCTCTCCGCACTACCCATTTCTTGTCCATTTCCCACATGGTCCTGGCCTGAAGGAGCGTCAAACGTGCAGCCAAGTAGTATCTCAGTGAGTCTGGGAGAGCCAAACCCCACTTATCCTAGGAGCCATTAGAGTGTTTCTTGAAACCCTAGCTCAATTAGCATTCCAAATAAAGATTTCTAGCTTTGTCTGCAGGGAAACTCTTGTAATAGGGCATGGCATAGCTTGAAATGAATAGAAGAGTTGTGGAGGACATTAACCCCAACAGTGGCTATCGTTCCTAACCATGAAAGTGGAAGTCTTCTCCATCTAATCAGATCCACAGCTTGGTTGCTTTTTAAGGCTTTATCTCATTGCTAAGGTGAGGGAGCCAGCACCACCTAGTTGTGGTAACCACAACTAGTTTCCTGGTGGTGTTAACATACCTTCTATGGACACATACCTAAACATGGTGACCAAAGGAGAAAATATGACAATACCAACTAAACAACTGAAATCACAAGGCAGTAGGGGTAAAGATGTACATGCACTGGCAATGTTAATTTCTGAGGGCTACATCACAGTTCCCTCTAAGTGGTAGCATTGTCATTCAACATAGAGAGGAGCACATCTGCTAATAGTGCTTTTTACTTTTTTATACTCATGTCGGTCACCATTTATTTATCCTTCAACTGTTTTTAATATTCCACTGGCTCTTCATTCTGCAATGTTTTGCTTCTCATCCATGCCTTTTTATAAAAAAAATTCTCAGCTGTCTGTTGGGGTAATTGAGTGCACAATGATGTGTATTCAGTGCAGGAGAAAAGTCCCCCCCCCCTTGTTAGAATGCCTTTGTCTCACTGCCTCTCACTTAGAAGGTTGCTTACGTTAAGTCATGAGCATGTGTGCGAGAGAAAGGCTCCATGATTTATAGAGTTTTAAGATTGAAATATTTCAGCAATAGATTCAGCAGGAAATGGGTGACTCAGTAAAAGACCTTTTGAGGCGGTGGAAGACGTAGCCCATCAAACGTATAAGGCCGGTGCAGTATCCAGGCAGGTGAATACAAGTGTGCTAACTGTGGTTAGTGATGTTGAAAAGATCGTAGTAAGGGCAGATGGCGGTTGAGGTGTTACGTGTAGAGATCTTAAAGTAGACTGTGAGATTGCAAGCAGAGGAGGAATGAACAAAGACGTTAGGGAGGAAAAAAACGAAGAGCCCAATTTAGAGTTTGGCCGAAAGGGTACTCTTCCACAAATGTGCTTAAGTACCCTCTCCTTCAAACCCTCCATATGCCTGCTTGATTCTGAGTCAGGGGGACTGCTTGGTTTCCTATGGCAGTGTTCCGCCTGGCTCCAACGGTTGAAACATACTCTGGCCACCTACCCATATTTAAAGTAGACAGTCTGATGTTCTTTTTTTTCCCTTCACCCCTACCCAACACATGCAGCAAAATGGAGGGAGCAGACAGTGATTCCCCCTTGTCAGGCTCACACCTGCCCCAACACCCACCTCTTATCCCCTACCTGCCCTCCTGCTGACACTTTCCACCTGCCCAAAGCAGGTGGAAAGTGCCAGCTATTTTCACCCTGGAATTGAGGAAACCCACATAGAAAAGGACCTCCTAGTCCAAGTTGATATTCCCCACTCTGGGAAGAAAATTCCTAATCTCCTCTTTTTGGTGTGGGGATACTGGCCAGACTCATGGATTCCAACACTCCACTATCTCTGCCCAAAAACTGCACTCTCGTAATCAGGGCTTGTTAGAAATTGGGTTACTGGTTTAGGGGTGTAAAACCCTACTCAAAATCTCTGTCAGGTTACAAGTGAAACCCGGATTAACCTATGCTTAACACTCTGGTAACTTGGCACAAAGCAGTCAGGCTTATTTTAGAGGCAATGGGCAAAGTATTTATGCAAAACTTCAAACAGTAAAAGTGAAAACAGAAGAAAAGCCCACAGCAATTTAGATAGAGTAAAATGTAATAAACTATTTGAGACAAAAACAGTAAAAATCCAAGCAGTAGAACCGGAGATGTGCAATTTTAACAATTTAATTGAAAATTGTGCCTAGTAGCACAAAGCACCAACTGTGGTTATCTGGTTTGCCGGAGCAGAACAAAGTCATAGGTTTAGGCTGCGATAGCGCGTGGGCCAGATCCATGAATAACGTTAGGCCTGATGAACAGAGTACCTGAAACACTACTTTGCAGAGCGTTGCGAGATCCCACGTTGAGGATGTGTCACTCAGAGGCAGTCCTGAAGAGCTGCATGGCTGCGATGTGGAGTCATGCTTCATTGTCAAGGATGCCATTGACACGGGGCTTGCGATACAAATTCCTGCGTCGAAGATGAGTCGCGGTTCTGAAGAAGCTGCAGGGCTGTGATTCGAACTCCTGCATTGCACTTCGGTTCTTCTGAAGTGGAGATGTGTCTTTCTGCGTTGGTTCTGCCCACAGGAACCCTGCTGAACTGGCAGAGCAACTTCAGTCACACTTCCAAGGATGCAGGACTGCAGTGCCATACCTGAAGTGGTAGTACTCATAACAGACAGAGTGCAAGTGCTTGATTCAAGGTGGATAGAGACGTTTCTGTCCTTGAGACTCTTATCAGGAGGTCACCCAACTAGCTCTTGGAGTCACTCTGGTGGTCCTGGGATCAAGATGCTGGTCCAGTCCTTTCACACAGGCAGCAGGGATGCAGGGCAACAGAGTAGCAGTCCTTCTTTCGGAGCAGCACAGCAGTCCTTAGTCTTCCACAGGTCCCCTGGTGTAGTGAAGAGTTGGGTCTGAAGGTCCAATATTTATACCTGGTGCCACCTTTGAAGATGGATACGGGTCCGGTGGTTTCTACCCCCAGAGTTGTTTGGGATTTACTGCCTGCCTGTCCTTGCTCCAGCTTATCTGGGGACACAATAGTCTAGTGTCAAGCTCTTTGTTAGTGTGCTCCAGCAGAGGCTTTGTGATGTGCAAGTGTGGTAGGAGACAGCTCCTCCTCCCATCAAGTCAGAGATGGCCCATCCTGCCAACACCTATTCCCCCTTTGTCTCACTGTCTGGAAGCAATACACAAAGGCCAAATGCCAGCTACACTTAGTCATGTGCTCCAGGAAACAGGGTGCAGACACCAAACACTCAGGACGAGAAAATGGCAACTTTCTAAAAGTATACAAACTCAAATACACCTAGGCTGGAATCATTCACCACACTTTTATCTTTTTGGGTTCAGGTTTGTGATTTCCTCATACCTTCGTTTTATTTTTTACCACTAGTGTTTTTAGATCATTTTAACCGTTTTTTAATGTCAAACACATTAGATCACATGCATCACAGGACAAATATGCTCACTTGGGCTTTGTTCAAAACATAATAACAATTATACTTTCACAAAAATTACACATATTACTTGCATCAGCCTCTCCATTGACACACTATTCTATACCTTCCCAAGCCCCATAGAAAACATTGTTCTTGAATTTGTTTTCAGTCTCTAGTGGTTACCATACAAGGCCAATCATTAAATTAAATATAATTTAGCACTTATTTATTATGTAAGTGATTATTTTTAAAATGTGTGTCTCCTGAACACTGCCACAGGGCTCAAGCTGTATCTCGATGAGTCCCAGCAAAGTTGAAACCACTCTGGGTTTTCTTGTTTTCCTATGGATATGGTTTAGCATTTCAGTCTAGACCAGGGGTCTCCAAACCTTTTAGTACAAATATTCCCAGGCCGAAAAAATTGCACATTTACCAGCTTTGACTTTTTTCATTTTTCCCCTTTTCGCTCCATCTGTTTTTTCTATTATCTATTTTTCTTTCCTTCCTTCTTGTCCATTCTCTATTCATTCCTTATTTCCATCATTCTTTCCTTCTGCCCATGCTTTTAGTTTATGCTTCTCTCTGGCTGTAGCTTTCTATCTTTCTTTATGTTCCTGTTTAATTTTCTTCCCTATTTTCCATGTTTACTTCTTGTTCCTATTCTTCTTGTCATTCTCTTTTGTCCTTTCCATTCTTCTTACCATTCTCCTGTCCTTCCTTCACCCCCCCTTTCCGTCCTTCTTTTTATTATCCTTCCATGCATTAATCTTCCTTTCTCTTCTTTCCTTCCATCACCCTGTCATCCGTTTTTGATTTCCTCTTTCCATTATTTAATTCTACTTTTCTGCTTTCCTTATTTCTCTTTCCAGTTTTTATTCCTTTCTTCTTGCTACCCTTCTTTCCAAACTTAATTTTTAATTTCCTTCCTTCTCTCATACTTTTACCCCTTCCATCCTTCTTTCCTTCCTTCTATTCTATTTATGTACCTACGTTCTATCCTGCTTCCTTTTAACTTTCAACTGTTCATTCCTTATTTGCATTTCTCTTTCCTTGCTGGCTCACTACATTTGTCCACTTTCAAAACTTTGAGCTAGTAAAGTTTTCCGAAGCAGCCAGACCCAATGGCAGAACACTATAATGCCAGCAGTAGTTTAAAAGGAAATTACCAACCTACTGTTCAGTTTCTGGAAATGGATTGCTCCTCTGCTCCCACAGAATCAACAAACCAATGCAGCTTGACTGGTGTTCCCCTCCTCCTTTGTCCTTCTTCTGTTTTCCTCATCAGCTTTCTGCAAAAAAAACCTCAATTTCTACATGATAAAAGAGTCTGTTTTCTTTGTGTTGCAGGACATCTTTTTAATCACTCGGTCTTATGGCCATGTCTGCTATCTTTCCAACAATATCAGAAAGAAAAATAGAACACTTCCTAGAATAATACATTTTTTTTTTGTCCTTAGTTCTATTTTTATAGAATTAAGGATAAACAAAAAATGTATTGTTCTAGCCAATGTTCCATTTCTCCATTTTTGACCTATCCTGACACCTTGTTGCTAAAACTGGTAAAGCATATAGGGCCAATGCATAAAAAAATGTTTTGCCATTCCCTATTCGCAAATCTTTGCGACTCGCAATTAGGGAATCGCAAAGCGGCATGCATGAAAGTGTGCAGGACACTTTCCGCGATTCCTAAGGGGTCGCAAATGACCTACCTCTATATATTAATGAGGTAGGTTCCAATTTGCGATCCCCTAGAAATCCAAAAATCAAAGGGATGGGGGCCTGCTGATATCAGCAGACCACCTTGTCTGTTATTGCTTTTAAATAAAGCAATACTTTTTTTTGTAAAGCAGCCCGTTTTCCTAAAAGGAAAACGAGATGCTTTACAAAAAGAAAAATTAAAAGTTTTCTTTACATTTTTTAATGTCTGCTCTTACAAATGCTTTTACAAACATTCACAAAGGAGAAGGGGTCACTTGGGGACCGTTTCCCATTTGCGAATGTCTTACCACCTACATGAAGTGGGTGGTAAAATGCTAATGTTTCGCGACCGCATTCACAGTCGCAAAACACTCATGCACACTGTTAGGATTCGCTATTTGGAAGGGACGCCCTAAACACGCCCCTTCCAAATAGCGAATTGGAAACCCATTTTGCGATTCGGTAACAGGTTACCAAATCGCAAAATTTAATTTGATGCATCGCAAAAGCATTTTTTGCGATCGCAAATGGGCCGATTCTGCGACTCGCCCATTTGTGAGGAGAAAAATGCTTGATGCATCTGGCCCATAGCTTTTACACTGTTCTTAAGGTCAGGAATAACGCTTAAATAAATTAATTAGTATAAATCCAAGGAGACCAGCGGCGTTTTAGTCTGCGGGCCAGATAAAATCTTGCAGTAGTTTGGAGACCCCTGGTCTAGACTAGTGTTTCCAAAACTATGGGTCAGTCGCAAGCTGATATTTGGTGCGTCGTGAGTCCAAGCAATAAATAAAGATGCCTTTAAATTCAGTTTTTATCATATCACATTCACTGCGCTTCAAAGACAGAGGTCAAATGTCATGCTGTGTCTTCTGACAAATATCTGCTTATATTTTTTAACTTGGGGATTGGTGTTTAAAACCTCCTTTCACTTTGCACTCACAGAAATAAAAGCGAATTGTGTGAAAATCTTGCTGGGGTACTGAGAGTGTGAAAGGAAAAGCTGTAGGATGTCATTTTTTGTAACACGCAGCAAAATATAAATACCTGTAAATTAACTGTAGTCATTCAGCAGTTTGGAAAGTAAATAAAAAAGCAATTTCTTTTTGTAATTCTGAATTGGGATGGGAGAAAAAATGTTAATAGGATCAAAACAGTTCAATATACTTGATGCACAAATGATAAATATTCAATGAACCCCAATTTCCACACACTATCATTTGTGTGGAATATAGTTTTATCAGTAAGACTGTATATGTGTGAAAATTTAGTGGCTATTTCAAAGGAAAATGCACTGTCTGTAAATGACAGCGCTCTGCCTGATGATGTTTAGTTACAATAAAAAAACGCACACCTAATGTGGGTGGGTTGCAAAAGTTTGTTGTTTTAAAAAGTGGGTTATGGTTCTAAAACGTTTGGGAAGCACTGGTCTAGACAATTCCCGTTGGACTAAACCTAGGAGGATATGTAAATAGTTGTGCCCCTTCTATGATTGTATAAGTGAGCCAAAAAACAGTGGTATGGGATAAGTCCAGAGTGATTATCAGTGGGTCATATCAATACAAGCATTTCCATCAATGTTTACTGTATAAATGTTGCATCCTCAGGAGTGTGGGTATGTCTAAGCACAGACCATTTGCTGGCTGTGCCCTAGAAACCTAAGCTGCAGTTCCCGAATAAAGCCCTACAATGCTAAAAAAAAGGGGGCTGGTAAGCTTGTTTTCCTGGCCTGGCAGTTTGGGATGGGCCACTGGAGCAGCATCAATGCTAATTTTGAATGAGGTTGTTCCTGTTCTGTAATGGCACTGATAAGCTAGAGCCATATTTTGGAATGGTTCCAGAGTAATTATCAGTGGTTCAGACATATTCACACATCTCCATTCATCATTTTGTGCTGTTTTATTCATCCCAGCCTTTTTGGGATGTTTCCTTTATGTATCTACGTCCTACGTGTTCTCTCTCCACCATAGATACACAACATAGTTTACTTGTTCTATTCTAATATATTTTAGTAAATTGTAAGTTGGTACGGTGCTTGTTGTCCTGGCAGTAGTTTTTAGGTCTCACTTTTCTTGGAGTAACCTTACATTTTCCAAATGAAAAATACGTGTAGCGACACAATATTTGTATGTAATCAATAAACAGTGCTATCAAGCACGGATTACGGAACATGCCCCAGGTAGTTGAGTAGAAAGTTTGCATTAAAGTTAGGTTGCTATAAAAATTAAACAAAGAACCTTCTACATTTTTCTTTTTCAAACTATCTATTAGTTAAGAAAGAAACAGGTAGGTGTTTATTTACCACTATAGCATAACCTATAATGTTTGTGGAGAAATGTCTTGACTTTATTGTCCTCAGCAAGCTCTTTGGTGTTTTTCAAAGTTTCTCATGCTGGTGGGATCCCTGATCAGCTCCTTTGGTATTCGGATAGTTGTGTATATCGACGAGATGTTGATAATGTCATGCCACAATATGTCTTTAGTGACTCAAATAGAGCCATGTATGTCCCTGCTGCAAAACCTAGGTTTTCTGTCTCATATGATTCTGTTCCTGGGGATTGTTTTAGACTTGACAGATCCATCTCTTTTCTATCTCAAGTCAAAGATAAAGACAATAAAGAAGGAGATATATTCTGTTCTGAGAGTAGTGTCGTAGGTATGTTTCCACATCCATCAAAGCAATTTTTTCAGCCCTCTGCACTCCTAATCGAAGCCTCCAGTCAAGCCATACAATTCAGATTTGTCTGTCTCTTACCCTGACTCTCTTTGTTTCTTTCTCACTTTCTCTCCTCTCACATCTCTGTTTACTTCTGTGTCTCTGCACCTATGTGAACTACACTTTGAAAATTAAGTATTGCTTTCAAAACATTTTCATAGGGTGGAATCGCACCTCTGGTAGGTCTTCTGCATTCAAACTTGGAAGATGTTTTAGTGAATGCGATGAATTGCATGAAGGCATTGAGTAAAGGAAATCCACCAAACCAAAAGGCAATTGCAGAAGAAGGGGCTATTCCCATTCTAGTTGAGTTTCTATCCTCCAAGACAGGTAATAATGATTATATACATGGTTGTTATATTATCTTGTCTCGTTTGTCATCTATTCTACCCACTCAAATTATTTTAAAATTATTTAAAGAAGAATTCCTATTTTGCACATTTAAAAAGTTGGTGTTTCAGCTTTTTTGTAGTTAAACAGTCAAATACTGCAGCATTGTTTACATAATCATTGAAAACATAAATACTTATGTCTGAACAAACTGTAAATGTCACCGGGATGACAAACTATGCAGTGTAAAAAGGGGCCATTAAAAATATGCATGGCAGAAAAATGTGCTATTGCTTATTGAATTTAACAAGTTATGATCTGAAGTGAAAATATGTCATGTTTACATATCGATATTTGTTACCCTTTGGCATTCATTTGGTTTTAGAGTGCTGAGCCCAATAAATGTTTAAGTCCCACTAGCATTAGTTGACCCAGGTCCTTCAATATTTTTCCAATACAGTGTTCCTCCTTAACTTTGCACTTTACTGCTACAGTTAACAAGTGATTGACATCCACCACCCATGATCCGAAGTACTATGCAGGATATCAGTTATAACCGTGAAAGCAGTCGTCAAACAAGTTGTTTCTATTTAGTGTGTGCAGTACATCTGGTCTCTGCTTGTTGGGCCCTTTTGCAGAGCTCACAGTACTAGTGCTAAGCTAAGAAAGAGGAAAACCAGACGAAAAGCACCTTACACCATGTCCAAACCAAGGTGAATTATTGATTGTCCAAACCCTACAATGTGTCTTTGTGTAGGCAAGCTGGACAGCTAGACCAAGCAACAACAGAGTAAACTCTACCCCTATAATTGAGAGATGTACAGTCTATCATACATAAAATCAACAGAGAATGACACTCAAATCGGATTAAGGTAATATGGCATACAAACACTTGAAGTCACCAAACTGAATAATACAACTCTTTTTTTATTTCATTTGTTAATATCACTTTTTATAATACATAAATAAAATTTGTTGGATTTTTTTTACAAAAATAATCACAATGAATGAATCACATAGTGCATTAAAACAAAAAATAAAGGTGTTAAACACACACAATAAATATCTGGAATTTATACAAAAAGGAATATGCCACAGAATAGAGGACAAAACAGGTTCCCAATCAGGGGAGAACAGAGAAGGAATGTTTTTGATCAAAACTACATACACTCAAATTCGAACAGCTCACATTCATACAACATTACATAATTCATTCAACAAAAGACCAAAGACACTCGTGGGCCCAACTCAAAGCAGTGGCATAGGTGATCCCAAGGTATTCTGATGGTTATTCAGGATAAATGTCGAAACACTTATCTAGAGTACATAATCAATGGGAATGGAGAGGGCCTAATTAACAACGCCGACGCGCGTTTCGGTGAGACAACTCCAGCTCAGGAGTACCACCTTCTTCAGGGTGTAAGAGACAAACCCCCACAAAATGGGACCTGCGTTCGAAATTGAAAAAGCAAAGGGATGTTCCGTGCAAATATGTTCTAAATCAAATTTCACTAGATTCCACAGGAGCTAAAGGTTCTAGGAGTAGATCAATCAGGCAAATATTGACAGGAAATAGATTAAATGCTGTCCCCACTTCTCCTATTTTTATATCCTATTTTCGGTTCGGTAAACGGGGAACAAATCCAAAAAGATGCCCTCCTGGGACCTGAGCCCAGATAACTGTTCCACGAGCCCGCTTTGATAGGCAAACAATCGCAGGATACAAGCGGTGTTTTCAAGGTAGCAGGGCCATAAAGGTCAATTAACTTGATAATTAGGTTCAGTGTCGGAGCTCAATCGGCCGTAGTCCAAATAGCGGGAATCTCACGAGAATGGTCGCGATAGGATATAAAAATAGGAGAAGTGGGGACAGCATTTAATCTATTTCCTGTCAATATTTGCCTGATTGATCTACTCCTAGAACCTTTAGCTCCTGTGGAATCTAGTGAAATTTGATTTAGAACATATTTGCACGGAACATCCCTTTGCTTTTTCAATTTCGAACGCAGGTCCCATTTTGTGGGGGGTTGTCTCTTACGCCCTGAAGAAGGTGGTACTCCTGAGCTGGAGTTGTCTCACCGAAACGCGCGTCGGCGTTGTTAAGTAGGCCCTCTCCATTCCCATTGATTATGTACTCTAGATAAGTGTTTCGACATTTATCCTGAATAACCATCAGAATACCTTGGGATCACCTATGCCACTGCTTTGAGTTGGGCCCACGAGTGTCTTTGGTCTTTTGTTGAATGAATTATGTAATGTTGTATGAATGGGAGCTGTTCGAATTTGAGTGTATGTAGTTTTGATCAAAAACATTCCTTCTCTGTTCTCCCCTGATTGGGAATCTGTTTTGTCCTCTATTCTGTGGCATATTCCTTTTTGTATAAATTCCAGATATTTATTGTGTGTGTTTAACACCTTTATTTTTTGTTTTAATGCACTATGTGATTCATTCATTGTGATTATTTTTGTTTAAAAAATCCAACAAATTGTATTTATGTATTATAAAAAGTGATATTAACAAATGAAATAAAAAAAGAGTTGTATTATTCAATTTGGTGACTTCAAGTGTTTGTATGCCATATTACCTTAATCCGATTTGAGTGTCATTCTCTGTTGATTTTATGTATGATACACTGTACATCTCTCAATTATAGGGGTAGAGTTTACTCTGTTGTTGCTTTGTCTAGCTGTCCAGCTTGCCTACACAAAGACACATTGTAGGGTTTGGACAATCAATAATTCACCTTGGTTTGGACATGGTGTAAGGTGCTTTTCATCTGGTTTTCCTCTTTCTTAGCTTAGCACTAGTACTGTGAGCTCTGCAAAAGGGCCCAACAAGCAGAGACCAGATGTACTGCACACACTAAATAGGTAGAGTTTACTCTGTTGTTGCTTGGTCTCACTGTTCCCCTTTTTCTCTACCCATATTACGCTACTAGGGGTTGCCCTTTGTTCTTAAGCTGGACAGCTAGCCAGCTGTGGAATCTTTTTTAGTTATGTATTTAAGTAGTTTTGTATATCGGTAAAATGTTTGAGGCAGTACTGGGCACTGATGGTGTTTAAGTGCACCTTTCAATTGGTTTCTGTCTGAGATCTTCTCATGTAATACTGATGGGCAATAGAATCTCAGTACTCAAGGAGCTGTACTCAGAGGATTTACCAAAAGAAAGAAAAAGTAATGTGCATTAATAATTATTAAATGTTTTTCTTGAAATAATTACATTAATTTATCTATCTTTAAATAAAATATATTGTTACATTATTGTTTTAATTCAAAATAGGTCATTAACATATTTATAATTATATAATGAATATGTACTATTTGTACATATTTTTAACATTAAGTTATATTTATTTATATTTGTAACTACTTTAAATAGCATTATTTTTTTATTTTTTTGAAAACCTTTATTAACCGCAGTTGCGTCATTTTACAATGTACGTTCACTAACCAAAGTGTCGGATCAGCGAAACAAAACACACATGTCCAGATGGTGAGACACAGCCATTCAGCCGGCAACCCGGAGGTCCGGCGGCAATATACAGGTGAACATTTGTATAGGAATCAGGTGCGTACATTGGGTAAAAGTGGGTCTATGGTGCTTTTCTGTGTTTTGTCGTGGTGCATATAAAGCGCATTACCTGCAATAGAAGATGGCGCTGTGTTCCAGCCCACATTTTGGCGCCTTCGGTTGTCACCCAGGCCCGCAGGGGGAGTCGCAGAAGGCACCGAGTTTACCCCCAAATGCCAAGGTCTCCAGGCAGCGGAGCATTGGTGTCCTGTTCATGGTGTAGGCTGGAGCGCGACAAGGAGGTTACAGTATAGCTCACAAAGACATATATGTCAGTGTTGATATCCAACGAGCCCAGTGTGCAGCTTCGCAGTTTAGCACTATATGCGCGGTGCGTGGCGCGCCATCGTCCCCCTAGCGGCGTGCTCCCCAAGCCGCCGAGTGCCTGAGTATATCTGGTATGCAACGTTGCGCGCTTCGAGTGGGATCGTTCCGCGTTTTCCGGGCGTGACCGCCACCCGCGCGTAGTGCGCGTCATTGCTGCCTCATCAGTATTATTCAGGGCACGCTAGGTAGGGCAGCTCCTCTGGGGCGCCGGATAACACTCCCAGCAATTGTTTTCTGTGGTTGGATAGGGATGCGGTCAGGGAGCATAACCAACAACCAAACTGCTCCCTGTGTGTGTGGTGCGATGGGAGGGATCAGGATTAGGGTCATAAACTCGGGTGGGGTCCAGGGTAAGGGGGGGAGGGGGGGGAGGAGATCATTCTGCGTTAGAGTAGGAGAGGACAGCAGCTGCCAAGTGGGGCACAGCTGGGCCACATGAGAGGCGCATTAAGCAGCAGGTCGGAGGGGGGGAAGGGGGGGGGGAGAGAGGAGGCTGTCAGAAAGGCCGAGAGCCCGCAGCGCCTGCGTCCGCGGTCTTTTTAATATAATTTAGCATTATTTCCAATGGAGTTTTATTTTAAGTCCCTGCCTCTATTACTTTCTGTGGAAGGGTGTTGCAGAACCAGTGTGAAAAGAAGTAAGTTGAGTTGTTAATGTCAAATTGTTTTTTCTCCTACCACTAGCCCTCCGTCCAGGGTGTGGTGTAGTTCTGAAAGCCTATGACATGGCCTCTAAAACAGAAGTCTAATTCATGTCCTTCAATAAAGCTAGATGCAGCTGATACATCAACACATGATGGAACCTTTCCACCAAACCATTACTCCTAGGATGATGAAAATATTTGTTTGTGTGTCATATCCCAGATATTTTTTGAAGAATTCTTTCATTTCCATTGACATCAGCTGGGCACCATTGTTGGTTAACAACTCCTCAGGATACCCTTCCCTTGCAATAATGGCTCATAAGAACTCAATAACCATGCAAGTAGGTACATTCTCCACCATTTTGACTTCAAGCCAGTTTGACAAATAATCAATCAGTAGCAGGGCAAATGTGGGTGAGATAACCAATACCCCATAGGACCTGAAATATCCAAAGCAAGTTTGTTCCATGGCATGCTTGGAGACTCAATAGGTATAACAGGAGAAGGCACAGTGATGTGAGTCTTATTGCTAATAACACATGCACTACAATTTCTTACTTAATGTTCCGCAGCTTTGCCTAAGCCCCGCCACCAAAAATCATCTCTTATCCTATGTTTCAAAGCTCTAATATCACCATGACCACTACTATGTGCAAGGGAAAGAACTTTTCTTGCATGCCCTTAGGCACTACCAGCAATCCGCAATATCTCAAAACTTGATCAACTACTGACAACTCATTGGCAACTTTAGCAAATGGCAATAGCTCATTCCTTAAAGTTTTTGTATTTGGCCAACCAAAGTTCACAATTTTTTTCACTTGACACAACGTTTCATCATTGTCAGCAGACTTAAACCATTCACTCTGACACAGCACTCTATTTAGAAATTAATAGATCATATATACTATATTGATTTCAGCCATTTCATCACTGTACTTTTTCTCAACCCCACACAACGGTAAACTCAATAAGCAATCATCCACAAAGTTATTTGTTCCTGATACATATTCAATTAGATATTGAAATTCCTGTAACTGATATTGCCATTTAGCAATTTGCGACATGGCTTTCTCACCACCATGAGAGCTAAACAAATCCACCAGAGGCTTGTGGTCAGTATGCAGAATGAGTTTATTACACCACAAATAGTTCTTAAAATGTTCCACACCCCTCCCCGTAGCTAAGGCTCCTTGTTCATTGGCGGAGTAGGTACATTCTGCTCCATGCAAAGCCCTAGAAGTGAATGCAGTTATGTCTTCTTTGCCATTGGTACATATCTGTATCAACAGTGCACCTAAACTAGCATTGCTGGTGTCTGTCATAACTATCCTTATATTGCTAGTATTAAATGGTTTAACCCTTTCGCTGCTAGGCCTTTTCCCCTCCTGTGCTAAGCCTTTTTTGGGCTATTTGGGGTAGTGCGCGCTTAGGCCCCTGTAACTTTTTGACCACATTAGGTATCCACGCCAAATTTGCGTCCTTTTCTTCCAACATCATGGGGATTCTAAAGGTACCCAGGGTTTGTGGATTCTCCTAGAGGGTTCCCAGAAATTAGTCAAAATACAGCAACATTTTGGTTTTTTTGTGAAAAATGGGGAAAAGTGGCTGCAAATGAAAGCGTCTGGGTTTTTCTCTGCAAATGATATCAAAAAAGGGTTTGTGGGGCTGAAATCACAATTTCTCCAGCTTTTAGGGAATGACAGATTTTTGGCAGAAATCCAACATTTTTTACACAGTTTTGACATTTTTCTGGGACATACCCTATTTTTGCAATTTTTTGTGCTTTCAACCTCCTTCCAGATAATGGTAAAAATGGGTAGAAAAGCAATAATGGATCCTGGAAAGCTATACATTTTTGAAAAGTAGACAAAATTCTGAATTCAGCAAGGGGTCATTTGTGTAGATCCATCAAGGTTTCTTTATAGAAACTAACAGGTAAATATAGGAAAAATTAAAAATTTGTTGAAAAAAGCAGCCTTTTGAGTCAACGTTTTCACCAGTAACTTCTTCGAATTATGACATCTCTTTGAAAGCAATATACCGTTACATCCGGTGGACCTTCTCGGTTGTGGGGATATATACAGGACTTGTAGGTTCACCAAGAGCCCAACGAACCCAGAGTAAAAAACTGAGCAGCATTTTGTAATGGTTTTTTTTTTTGTTCCGGGTATATAGCAATTATTGTGGGAAAATGTATACATGGAAAAATCGGTATGAAAGACACCTATGTATTTCTGAAATGGGAACAAATTACAGAGTTTAGAAACAGTGCATATTTGGACATTTTCGAAATTGGGAATACTCATACTTGCATGGCAATTATTGGTCATTTTTCAAAATGACTTTTTTTTTACACAATGTCTTTCATTTGGAAGGGAGAAATGCATCAAAAATCAATAGGTAATAACAGTTGCTTTACAAATCTGAACTACCCTAAGTCTGCCGATAAAAATGGTACCTCACTTGTGTGGGTAGGCATAGTGCCCGCGACAGGAAGTGGCTCAAAACCTAAGGTGAACACACCACATTTTCACACTGAAAATTTACACTTTTTTTGCGAAGAGTCTAGCTGTAGTTTTTGAACCCTAGCCCTGCCGGCACCTAAGGAAACCTAGCAAACCTATACATTTTTGAAAACTAGACACCCAGGGGAATCCAGGATGGGGTGACTTGACTGCCTCCCACCATGGTCTGTTACCCAGAATCCCTTGCAAACGTAAAACATTGACAAAAAAACACATTTTCCCCACATATCTGTGATGGAAAGTTCTGGAATCTGCGTGGATCCACAAATTTCCACCCACCCCGCGTTCCCCAAAGTCCTACGAGAAAAATGGTACCTCACTTGTGCGGGTCGGCATAGTGCCCGCGACAGGAAACGGCGCAAAACGCAACGTGGTCACACCTCAATTTTGCAGTGAAAAATGACCCTTTTTTGGCAAAGTGACTAGCTGTAGTTTTTTAACCCTAGCCCTGCCGGCACCTAGGGAAACCTAGCAAACCTATACATTTTTGAAAACTAGACACCCAGGGGAATCCAGGATGGGGTGACTTGACTGCCTCCCACCATGGTCTGTTACCCAGAATCCCTTGCAAACGTAAAAAATTGACAAAAAAAACACATTTTCCCCATATTTCTGTGATGGAAAGTTCTGGAATCTGCGTGGATCCAGAAATTTCCATCCACCCCGCATTCCCCAAAGTCCTACGAGAAAAATGGTACCTCACTTGTGCGGGTCGGCATAGTGCCCGCGACAGGAAACGGCGCAAAACGCAACGTGGTCACACCTCAATTTTGCAGTGAAAAATGACCCTTTTTTGGCAAAGTGACGAGCTGTAGTTTTTGAACCCTAGCCCTGCCGGCACCTAGGGAAACCTAGCAAACCTATACATTTTTGAAAACTAGACACCCAGAGGAATCCAGGATGGGGTGACTTGACTGCCTCCCACCATGGTCTGTTACCCAGAATCCCTTGCAAACGTAAACAATTGACAAAAAAACCACATTTTCCCATATTTCTGTGTTGGAAAGTACTGGAATCTGCGTGGATCCACAAATTTCCACCCACCCCACGTTCCCCAAAGTCCTATGAGAAAAATGGTACCTCACTTGTGCGTGTCGGCCTAGTGCCCACGACAGGAAACGGCGCAAAACACAACATGGTCACACCTCAATTTTGCAGTGAAAAATGACCCTTTTTTGGCAAAGTGACTAGCTGTAGTTTTTGAACCCTAGCCCTGCCGGCACCTAGGGAAACCTATCAAACCTATACATTTTTGAAAACTAGACACCCAGGGGAATCCAGGATGGGGTGACTTGACTGCCTCCCACCATGTTCTGGTACCCAGAATCCCTTGCAAACGTAAAATATTGACAAAAAAAACACATTTTCCCCACATTTCTGTGTTGGAAAGTTCTGGAATCTGCGTGGATCCACAAATTTCTATGCACACCACGTTCCCCAAAGTCCTACGAGAAAAATGGTACGTCACTTGTGCGGGTCGGCCTAGTGCCCGCGACAGGAAACGGCGCAAAACGCAACATGGTCACACCTCAATTTTGCAGTGAAAAATGACCCTTTTTTGGCAAAGTGACGAGCTGTAGTTTTTTAACCCTAGCCCTGCCGGCACCTAGGGAAACCTAGCAAACCTATACATTTTTGAAAACTAGACACCCAGGGGAATCCAGGATGGGGTGACTTGACTGCCTCCCACCATGGTCTGTTACCCAGAATCCCTTGCAAACATAAAAAATTGACAAAAAAAACACATTTTCCCCACATTTCTGTGATGGAAAGTTCTGGAATCTGCGTGGATCCACAAATTTCCACCCACCCCGCATTCCCCAAAGTCCTACGAGAAAAATGGTACCTCACTTGTGCGGGTCGGCATAGTGCCCGCGACAGGAAACGGCGCAAAACGCAACGTGGTCACACCTCAATTTTGCAGTGAAAAATGACCCCTTTTTGGCAAAGTGACTAGCTGTAGTTTTTGAACCCTAGGCCTGCCGGCACCTAGGGAAACCATGCAAACCTATACATTTTTGAAAACTAGACACCCAGGGGAATCCAGGATGGGGTGACTTGACTGCCTCCCACCATGGTCTGTTACCCAGAATCCCTCGCAAACGTAAAAAATTGACAAACAAAAAAAAAACATTTTCCCCACATTTCTGTGTTGGAAAGTTCTGGAATCTGCGTGGATCCACAAACTTCCACCCACCCCACGTACCCCAAAGTCCTACGAGAAAAATGGTACCTCACTTGTGCGGGTCGGCCGAGTGCCCGCGACAGGAAACGACGCAAAACGCAACGTGGTCACACCTCAATTTTGCAGTGAAAAATTACCCTTTTTTGGCAAAGTGACGAGCTGTAGTTTTTGAACCCTAGCTCTGCCAGCACCTAGGGAAACCTACCAAACCCACGCATTTCTGAAAACTAGACACCCGGCGGCTTCCAGGGAGGTATGGCTTGCGTGGATCCCCCAACATTTCCTTACCCAGAATCCCCTGCAAACGTCAATTTTAGCTGAAAAAATCACTTTTTCACACATTTTGGGGTGGGAAAGTTGTGGCATCACCGGGCTCACACAAATGTACCACCACCCAGCGTTCCCCCAGGTCTCCCGGTAAAAATGGTGCCTCACTTGTGTGGGAGGCCCAAGTACCCGTGGCAGGCAAGGGCCCAAAACGTAGAATGCTGGGTGGTGGTAAATTTGTGTCAGCCCGGTGATGCCACAACTTTCCCACCCCAAAATGTTTGAAAAAAGTGATTTTTTCAGCAAAAATTGAGGTTTGCAGGGGATTCTGGGTAAGGAAACTTTGGGGGATCCATGCAAGCCATACCTCCCTGGAAGCCGCCGGGTGTCTAGTTTTCAGAAATGTGTGGGTTTGGTAGGTTTCCCTAGATGGTCGCCGAGCACCGGGTCAAAAACCAAAGTGACCCCCCTTGCAAAACCAGGTGGTTTTGCGATAGGCCATTTTGATGTCACCTCACTACGTTTTGGGCCCTTGCCTGCCGCGGGTACTTGGGCCTCCCACACAAGTGAGGCACCATCTTTACCGGGAGACCTGGGAGAACGCTGGGTGGTGGTAAATTTGTGTAAGCCCGGTGATGCCACAACTTTCCCACCCCAAAATGTGTGAAAAAAGTGATTTTTTCAGCTAAAATTGAGGTTTGCAGGGGATTCTGGGTAAGGAAACGTTGGGGGATCCACGCAAGCCATACCTCCCTGGAATCCGCCGGGTGTCTAGTTTTCAGAAATATGTGGGTTTGGTAGGTTTCCCTAGATAGCCGCTGAGCACCGGGCCAAAAACCAAAGTGACCCCCCTTGCAAAACCAGATAAACTATTGTTCCTACAGCGTGAGAATTTTGGAGTAAAATTGCAAAGAAAATGTGGCAGATATTTTGAGGTTTGCAGGACATTGGGGATAAAAAAAACTTTTTGAATTCACAAGAGAGACATCAACATGAACTCCCATGGGTTTTCGACAATATCTACAGTTGGTGGGTTATTCTTACATGATAAGTGTACCTTGGCAGAGAAACTAAAGACAAAGATTGCTGCACAACCATCTATTCCTCAAACACACACACATACTGGTTGGATTTGGCACGAGGGCGAGTCATGGTTCAGTGTATTAAATTTTATTAACTAGAGATTTCACAAAAATGAAATGCACTGTCAATAATTACATTCACAAAAAACCAAACCAATGACTCGCAGCTCGTGAGCTGTAAAGCCACGTCAAGGCACCAACCACTTTACAGGCCATTCACACACCTTTCATACGTGATACAAACAAGACCATTCGCACCACCAGGTACAAAAGCAACACAGTACAAAATTCACCAAAAAGGGACAAGGTACACCCTGCTTCAGAAAGACAAATATTACTGCACAGCCATCTAATCCGCAAGCACACACACATACTGGTTGGATTTGGCACGAGGGTGAGTGATGGTTCAGTAGATACAATTGTATTAGCAAGTGATTTCACAAAACATGAAATGCACTGGTAATAATTGAAAGGGCGAGAAACTGAACCATTGACTCACAGCTCGTGAGCTGTAAAGCCACGACAAGGCACCAACAAATTTACAGGCCATTCATACACCTTTCATACGTGTGAGACATACAAAACCATTCACACCGCCAGCCGCGGGCCCATCACATAACAAAACTCACACCAGCACACAGCGCCATTCAAGGGCCCATCACTTTCACACGCCCACAATCCAGACACAGCAACTACACATGCTGATGGATTGCGTGGAGTGGCACTCAGCTAGCAGTGTGTGTAGTGACCAGCAGAAAGTCACTACTCACACACAGCCAGCCGAGCTCCAGTCCACACACACCGCTAGCAGAGCGCCAGTCCACACACACCGCTAGCAGAGCGACAGTCCACGCACACCGCTAGCCAAGCGCCAGTCCAGGCACACCGCCAGCCATGCGCCAGTCCAGGCACACCGCCAGCCAATCGCCAATCCACGCACACCACCAGCCATGCGCCAGTCCAGGCACACCGCCAGCCAATCGCCAATCCACGCACACCGCCAGCCAAGCTCCAGTCCACGGACACCTCCAGCCAAGCACCAGTCCGCACACACCACCAGTCCACGCACACCGCCAGCCAAGTACCAGACCACGCACACCGCCAGCCAAGCACCATTCCACGCACACCGCCTGCCAAGCTCCAGTCCACGCACACCACCAGCCAAGCTCCAGTCCACGGACACCACCAGCCAAGCACCAGTCCGCACTCACCACCAGTCCACGCACACCGCCAGCCAAGTACCAGTCCACGCACACCGCCAGCCAAGCACCATTCCACGCACACCGCCAGCCAAGCTCCAGTCCACGCACACCACCAGCCACGCACCAGTCCACGCACACCGCCAGTCCATGCACACCGCCAGTCCACGCTCACCGCCAGCCAAGCACTATTCCACGCACACCACCAACCAAGTGCCAGTCCACACACACCAACAGCCAAGCGCAAGCCTACACACACCGCCATCACATTTAGGATTTTTTTAGAAAAAAATAAAAACACTAAAAAATCGCAAATAGATACAAATCTTCTAACAGAAAATCAGCAACTAAATACATTGCACTAACACCAACCCTGAAACAGAATCAAATTTTCCAAAGAATACAGACCAGGCAGTTCACTTTACCACTCATGAATGCTCCCAACAATTCTTTCGCGTGTGGTACGCTCTAAAACAAGCAGGGAGACACAGTGCAGGATGAGAAGGACAGTCGGGGCAGTACATACGACTCTCCTTCCGCGAACCTCTTCGCCAACAGACTCTACATCTCCTACTGGGAAATTCTTTTGAGGGTGTGGGAGGAATGTGATCTGGAAAGTGGCGACATCCTCCACCACTCCAACTATAGGAACACTTGCCTGTTCCACTACAACAAGGCTGCCTATTATAGACTCCTGAAACTTGCAAAAGTCATCTTTGACTCAGGGCAAGAATCCTGGAACACAACAAAAGCATTAAACATTGCCAAGTGGAAAAGATGGATAGCCAACTTCTTGTACCAAATGTAAGCCTTACGAAGAGCAGTGTAAGGTTCCAACCTCTGATCTACTCTGTCAACACCACCCATGTGCCTATTATAGTCTAAAATGCACACAGGTTTGCGCGCTTCAGCGACCTGACCCCAAACAGTCACAGGTGCAGTGCTTTCATCATGGATGGTAGTCAGCATGTAGACATCTCTCCTGTCTGAAAAACCTCACAGCAAGAACCTCCTGGCAACGCAACGCACTGCACTGTCCCCGCACAAGCTTTTGACAAACAAGTTCTTTCGGGAAACCTTTACGGTTAGAGCGGATTGTGCCACAAGCAACAGTGTCCACTTTGGCCAATTCCCTGAACAACCACACACCAGTGTAGAAGTTATCTACATATAAATGGTGGCCTTTGTTAAAAAATCCTCTACCAAGTTCCCAAACAATTTTCTCAGTCACTCCAAAAGTGGACGGACAACCAGGGAGGTTCATCCTAGATTCCTTACCGGTGTACACCCTGAAATTAGACACATATCCAGTCCTACTGTCACACAGCATATACAGCTTTATTCCATAGCGTGCCCTCTTACTAGGAATGTATTGCCTAAAAACCAAGCGGCCCTTGAACAACACCAAAGACTCATCCACTGCAATTTCTTTCCCAAGGGCATAAATCTCAGAAAATCGATCAACAAAGTGATCAAGGACAGGCCTAATCTTAAAAAGACGGTCACAATCAGGGTGATCTCGTGGCAACGCTAAACCATTATCAACAAAATGCATCATGCGAAGCAGAAGCAAATACCTGTCACGACTCATGACTGCCGGAAAAATAGACGTTGCCATCAAAAAAGTTAAACCCAAGAACTTCTTCATCTCTTCAACATTTGTGGGAGTCCACCGGGTAGCTCTAGAGTAGGGCCTAAGTCTGGCACTGTTGTCCCTCAAAAACTGTTCGGCATACAAATTAGTCTGCTCAACAATCTCTGCCAAAAACACATCGTCCATAAACAACTGAAAAAAATGTACCGGCAAAAAGTTTTCAGTATTCACTCTAGACCCTGGAACACCAGTAAACTCTGGCAATGCCGGCTGCACCATGCCAGGGGCAACCCAGAGGTCATCACTTTCAAAGGGAAGCCTTGCAGCCCCAGCCTGCAGCCCAGATGCCTCTTGCCGCACTACACCAACGGGAAGCCTTGCAGCCCCAGGCTGCAGCCCAGATACCTCTTGCCGCACTATAGGCACATCAGTCTCCTCCTCTAACACAGGCACTTCATCCGCACTAAGAGTATCTTCATCATCCGATGACTCCATATGGAGAGAAAACTCACTGCCAGAATCGTCCCCTGCCTCCTCTCCCTCAGATGCAGAGTCAGTCTCTGAACCAATATCAGAGGAAGACTCAAACAGCAAACCAACAACCTGCTGAGCAGTAATCCTGCGGCTAGCCATTATACTTACTAAGATTGAAGACTGCACAAACAAGTCAACAACAACCAACAATGTGCAAACCAAGTAAGTAAAGAAATGTGTACCTTTATCACAATTATCAATGTACTCATAAACTATAGAATTCAATTACAACAGACAGCTACACTCACCAGAACCTACTTTGCAGTGACACAGCAAAAACCAACGATATGCAACTAGAAAGAAGAAAAAAAAAAATTACTCACAAGACAACAAAATACACATCGAGCACAAATGCAAACAGTTTTTGCTAAGGGGTCGCTTCCTCATGCAGAAAAATACATCCCTGGTGTCTAGTGGGCTTTTCTGCCCCCCCCTGGGAGCAGAAACAGACAGAAAGACGACCGATCTGCCCCCACGGGGGGCAGAAAATTCTTCCCATTATTTATGCCCCAAAAGAAGCGACCCTTGCCCAAGGGGTCGCTTCCTAAATAAAAAAGAAGACATCCCTGGTGTCTAGTGGGCTTTTCTGCCCCCCCCTGGGAGCAGAAATGGACAGAAAGATGACCGATCTGCCCCCAGGGGGGGCAGAAAAGTCTTCCCATTATTTATGCCCCAAAGGAAGCGACACTTGCCCAAGGGGTCGCTTCCTACATAACAAAAAGACATCCCTGGTGTCTAGTGGGCTTTTCTGCCCCCCCTGGGGGCAGAAAGATGACCGATCTGCCCCCAGGGGGGGGCAGAAAAGTCTTCAAAAAAATTAGGCCGCCAAGGAAGCGACCCTTGCCCAAGGGGTCGCTTCCTAAATAAAAAAAAAGACATCCCTGGTGTCTAGTGGGCTTTTCTGCCCCCCCTGGGGGCAGAAACGGGCAGAAAGATGACCGATCTGCCCCCAGGGGGGGCAGAAAAGTCTTTGAATTAATTTGGCCTCCTAGGAAGCGACCCTTGCCCAAGGGGTCGCTTCCCAAATAACGAAAAACACATCCCTGGTGTCTAGTGGGGCATCCCTGCTCCACGATCGCGACGCTGTGCGCGATCGTTGAGCAGGAATGCCCTGTATTGAGACATGCCTCAATACTAAAGAAATCACCCCCGCGGCCCCCACCTGACAAAGAAACGTACCTGTACTCCCTTGGACGCGCTGGAAGAAATGGATTCCAGCGTGTCCAATGCTTCCTGATGACGTCGGCGCGCGCTGTGCGCGCTGACGTCATGGGGAAGCGTGGGGGGGCTCGGGGGTGGCAGCGGAAACTCTTCCGCTGCCACCCCCCTCTGTGGGGGCACGATCGATGCCCCAGGGGGGGAGCGCCAGCGCTTCCCCAGGGGCTGTGCTCATGACGGAGCGGTTCCGTCATGAGCACAGCCCAACCGATGCTCATGACGGAACCGCTCCGTCATGAGTATCGAAGGGGTTAAATGGCTGAGCAGATACAATATCCCCTTTTATCTGATTAAAAAGCCTATTAAGATAATTGTTCCATTCATACTTACTGTTCTTCTTCAGACGTTCACGAAGAACAGCTGTTTTGGATGCAAACAGGGGAACATATTTGGCATTATACTCAATTGGCCCTCGAGAAGATCTTAACTGATCCTTGCCTGATGGTAAAGGTGCATCAATGGCTTTCAAGATTCTGAACTTTTGGATGAATGCCATTATCAGATACCTGATGCCTCAAATAATCAACACCTGGCTGAGCAACTTTGTATTTGTCTTTTTTTTTTTAAATGTCGTACCATTTTTATTGAGAATTATGTTCATTCATACTCTTAACCTATACTAGTATGTCATCCAATAAACACGTCATGCCATCAACTCCCTTGAACAAAAACTTTCCTTACCCTCTGTAACACAAATGATGCAGACACCAATCCAAAAGGCATACAAACATAATGAAAAGCACCATCCGGTGTTACAAAAAAAGTGAGGTGTTTAAAGACTTGATGAATTTTTTTTTTAATGGTATGCAGCAACCATATCTAATGGAGTAAAAAGAACTGCATCTTTTAAGGCTGCCAACATTTCATTAATATTTGACTGAGGTCTGTGGTCTATCTAAATATTACAATTGAGATCACAGAGATTGACACATAATCACAATGAATTGTCAACCTACAATGCTAATACCACTGATGATTACAATTCCGAACAATCAATAGGTTCAATTGTAGATAATGAGTATAGTTTATACAACTCTGCTCTCAATTCCTGTTTTAAACACAGGGGTACTTTGCGTGGTTTGTGGACAACTGGTACTTCATTGCTCTTCAAACTAACCGGTGTTGAAAACCCTTTAATTAATTTCCCCAGATGATCACAAAAAATTTAAGATATCTACCAATCCATTCTACACAGACATCACCTTTTCTGATCACAAGTGTACTCAAAGTGGTTGCAAATAACCTGTCTTTGGTTATTACTAATTCAGGGTGCTTATGATGGAGGATCATTTTAAGTTCATGTCAAGCTCCCCTTGATCATCCCACCCCAACAAATTTGAACCATTCTTTGCTTCAAAAACCTCCCCATGTGCATACTTTTTCCTCAAATGCTAATTTGGCTTTAGGTTTTCCAGTAACTTCAACTTTATTTCCTCCATATGCATATAATTTGTTGGAATACTCTTCTAACTGTACATAATCAAGTCTTTGAAATTCAGTTTTACCTATCAAGGTTAATGAAGAATGATAGTCTGCCATAATGTTAACTAAGGGTGCAGGAATATATTTTCCAGTAACATTTGCCCAACATAAATGAGCATAAAGCCTCTTCTTATTACATTTAAAATAGATTTGGTTCAAAGTAGGATATTGTTGGAAATAAACAACCTGTGTCTATCTCCCACAATAAAAATAAATACATTTACCTCTATTATGGTCAATGTTCAAAGAGGAGGTTATAGGTTTTTGGCCCTATTTTGTTCCCCAGCTTTTGGTATGGATTTATCTGCATTCCACTTGTGAATAGCCTTTATTTCCTTAGCTTCTGTTTCAACATTTGATATCCCTTTCATATATATTTCTGTTTATTCGATATACCTTGCAAGATTTAGAGCAGTTTTCATCTTTTAAACCACTGTAATTGTACTTTTCAGTTAATGCTCTTAAAGCATCAACAATGCCATTGATGGATTCACTAAGATATTGTCCCTTCTGTAAAATTCTGTGCCTCTCAAGTACAACATTGCCTTTGGGACTGAATCTTCTGTCACATGTTTTCATGACAGACACATACTAATCGAACAATCCCCCTTTATTTCATTCTCTCACAGGAGACAATCTTACCAATTGTACTGGTAAAGCTTTCAGTATTAACCTCCCTTCTGGACTTAAATTGTGGATCAATAAAGCTTTCCTTCTCTTAGATGTAAAAGTGTCACCATCTATGGCATCAAGGTAGGCTTTAAAAGGTTCATGCCTTTGTTTCCAGTTTCATGGTGGAGTACAAGGAGTTGCTAAAAAGGTAGGAGGTAGAGAAACCCCTTCCATAAATGTTGCATGCTGCAGGAGAATTGCTTCATACGATATCCACTAATATAATAAAGGGTAAAATAATCTGGCTTAATTTACAATATGCTTTAGGAAAAACCAGACGGGGCTGTTAAACAACTTTATAGCCTGTACTCTTGAAGAAGTTCTCCAAACTTCACCATGGAGTTTCAATGAATAAAAGAAATTGCCCAATACAAGATGACACTAATGCCAAAAACTTGCATCTGACGTATGTGTACAATGCTGTGTACACATACACAGTCACAGAATGCAGGCATGCGATAGTTAGGAGGTACCCATGCTCTAAGTTTAGGATTTGAATTAAACTAACCCAAAATGAGCCAGAATGCAAGGTCTTCTCACCACAGAATAAAGACCAGAATGTGGAATCATCGAGTTGGGAACAACCTGGCCATGTGTGTCAGAAATAGGACGATGTTACCCTCCCATCCCCTGCAGGGTGCAGGGAGACACGTCGAGGCGATGCTGCGACAGGCTCGGAGCAGACAGGAGAGCCAATGGCAGCTTGGTTCCACTGAAAAGAAGTAAGTTGAGTCATAAATGTTCAGTACATTTATTTCCTGCCAATAGGTTTCCACATAGGACAGCAACTGCCAACTCTGAAACGGATCAGCTCCATCCGCAAAACACCACTCCAAGTTATGGAATGTAGCACAGCCCTGAATGTTCATATGTACTGCTGGACTTAATACTGTTTTTATTAGTAGTAACTTACACTCGAACGTTGTGAATACCAAAAAGTAGTAAACTTACTCGGGAATGTAAACTTACTCAAAAGCGTAAGTTTCCTATGTGAATCAGGCCCATTGTATCTTTGATAGATTCGGTACTCTATTTCAAATCACTAAAGGGGTTTGAACGCATGAGAGGTTGACCTGTGATTTTTGCTGTTTATGCTCATTTTAGCTGCCTCATTTTGGATTCTTGTTAATTTTTTAATTTGTGATTTTGGTAGGTCACCGTAGATTATGTTATAATAATCAAGTCTCGGTAGAACTAAGGTTCTTGTCAGTTCAATGAAGTGGTTGCCTGAAGCAAACTTTTCTCAACGTGGATACTTGATGGTTTCGTTTTTCATTGCAGAATTTATCTGAGAAACGGATGACATCTCAATTGCAAAGAGGACTCCAACATGTTTCCCTTTTTTCCCACCACAGAAGGTGAAAGGTGGAAGTAAATTATTCTAGGGAGGGCCTTATACAATAGGTGACATGGCAGCATAGTGCATCATATCTGTGCTGAAGTGCCATGGTTAGAGAATGGGCACAAATCTGGCAGTGTCACATACCACAGGAAATGGGCTTCTAAATAGCATACGTATCTTGTATTGCATTAAAATTCATAGCTAACTCATGGCATATCCTGCCATCGGTAATGCTGAGCTACTTCAGCAGAAGGAGCTCAACTCTCAAAGAAAACAGACACATATACATTCATGACATATTGATCTAGAATGCACTGACAAGGGTTATAGTTGGCTACTATCCACATTAAGAGTCAGGAGAGGAAGATGTTATAAATCAACTACGTAGCAATACTCCCACTGACATTGAAGTCTTGCTGCAGAACAATCTCTGCTAGATTGTATTTGATAATGTTTTTGCTGCTCCGTACTGTGTATTTATCCATATCAACCGAAGGATTCGGTTCTGTGGAACACCTGCCTAAGGAATTGTGGCTTTCATGTACTTTACAGCAAAGAGATAATTGGTGTTCTGCTGGGAAGGAGATACCTGCCCTCATGGGTTTTTGAGTTGTACTTCTGAATGGTCTGTCAATTGGTTGAACAGTATAAACTTCCTTCAGATGTCCCCAGCCACAAAATAGCTTGCCAACCCTAAATAATAATATTCACATAGAAGCAGTACACTTACTGGCTGATTTGTACAACCCCTTCAAATAAAAAATACACTCTTCTTTTCCCTAAAAGGTAAGCAGGCTATATATTCGTACAGTGTAAACACATTTGTCTCCTGCATCGACTCAAGGGCGAACACTGGGCCTGCTGTATACTTAGACACCCTTTAATGGATTTCTGTTCACACTAGTGTATTCTAGTTACTCTTGCTAAATCTCAATGGTTACATGCAATGCAGATTGCCAAAAACCATGATTCCAGCACTGTGGCATTTGATAGTGCCAACATACCTAAGGTGTCATATTTCAAAATTGTAAAATGACCAAGGGCCAAATGTACTTACTTTTCATGCAATGTAGCAAAGGAACCTGCTGAACTGCATTGCATGAAAGGGAGAAATAAAACACGTGCCATAGCTACTAAGATATGGTGCACTTCTGCTCTCTTACAACACTGGGGCACTGTGCACATGCACCATTGCACCATGGTGCAATGATATCCATGTTACAGGCAGAATTGTGCAGGAAGGGATACCTTCCTCCACTTAAACAGTCCTTAGAGACATATCTCTTTTTTATGTGTGCTGCAGAATGCTGATCACATAGAAAGAAGAGATAATGAGGAGAAATAAGAATGTTGCTCCTTTTATGCCTCTCTCAGGTAGGTGTACCATTTTGGCATAATCTCAGGTTTACTGCTGTTTTAGTAAATCTGGGATTGCATCAAATTCCATTGGTGGATGTACGTGAACATCTATGCTTCACCCATGGAATGCCTTTCACTATAAAATGTAATGCAGCACAGCATAAGCCGCTGTGTTGGGTTACATTTCTTTATGAAGTCACACAAGACTGCGCAAACCACCCCTTGCTTGACTTAGTAGGTCCCACTAAAGGAGCTGTGTTGCAATACGTCGACCTGCGTGACACAAGGACAACACAAGTGCTTAGTAAATTTTGCCTCAAGTAATATGTAGATATGTAGAACATTCTAGAAATGTGCCGTTGATTAGAATATGACAACCTATATAATTTTCTCCTACACAAATGAAGTTGCCTTTTGTATCTATCCTCATCCCTTATACATGGCTTTAGAACTTTACATTGTTTTTTTTCTTATTTGAAGATGCTTTGATGTGTGCATCTGCTAAAACCCTGGCAGAACTAGCTCGGGGAAACAAAGAGATACAAGATGCCATTGCCAGACAAGATGTAATCAGCCCCCTTATCAAGATGGTAAGTGGAAGGAACATCAACATCCAGGTGAAAGCTGCCATGACAATTGAGGCACTGGCAGATCACAATGCTGCGATACAAAAGATGTTTCTGGAACAAGATGTGGCTGCACATATTTCAAAGCTCTTGAAGGTAAGACATTGCTATTTATTTCAATATTCAATATGTCCTGTAGAGAATGTGAATTATTGGCTTAAAAATGTAAGAGCCACAGGGATATTGCTGCAAACTGGTACGTGCTATGGGTAAATTGGTCAGCCTCTCATGGATTTTAATAATTTCTGTCCTATGTTTTTTAAACTATTTTTATTATGCTTTTTAAAATTAAAACACAACACACAACTGTCCATCATTGATAATACAGTAGTAATACTTCAAACAGGACAGTAACACTCCCACACGAAATCTCTGCTTTCAGTCGACTTATGCTCAGTTATCACCATGTTCTGGGGCTTGAAGGTGCCCACAATCTACTGGTCCATCTGGAGAATCGGCCTCTGATTCCCCCTTCTCTGTATTTGGAGCTCCAACCTGTGTGTCAGTATTAGGCAGGGAGGTCCCAGAGGCACCCTGCCATCTCCATCAAGTCCATATCACAGCCAGTCCTCCCATCCTTTTTGGTGAGGCATCCCCTGGATTCATATACTACTCATTCGATGCAGTGTGTCATGCCCATCACATACATATGTTTAGTGGACACCTGAGAGGTTCCCTACTTTCTTGCTATATCTCTCTTCGACAGCGTGAACCCTAATGTACAGAAAAGGAATTCCTTCCATGGTAGGTCAACATCACCTCAGATCCCCAGGATTTAATAGGACAGGCGCCTACATGATCGATGCGAGTTCCCCTAAGATCTCTCACATCCCCAGCGTATATGAAAAAAGGTGCCACCAATATTGTCACATCTCAGGCAATTGGTTGAAGTTGCCCTCCCCATTTGGAACAAGCAGCTGTGATCATAGTACACCACAGGTAACAATTTCCATTGAATGAGCCTAAAGTTCCTTTTGATCGCAATTTCTCGAGGGTGCATCAATGCCCTCTTCCTGTCCATGTCTTCCATCAGGCCTACCTCTAGATCTCATCTGGCCCTCAGTCTTGTCATTATCTGGTCTATTATTATTAAGCATCCGATAAGTGAAGGAGACCACCTTCCCAGGTATCCCGTCCATCAATGTTCTTTTCCCAATAGGGTTAACCCCTCCAGAAACTCCCAATTAATTAATTCTGTAAGGAGGGTGTGTTGCAGTTGATGGTAGTGGAACTCATTTGAGAGGTCCAACTCATATTTTTCTTGTAAATCTGCACTGGACTTCACCCTCCTGCACCAGTGAGACCTCCCAAAGTGGAGGTAACAACAACGTCCCATTTTATGTACCCTACCAGTTTACATACTGCCCTGAATTTAACACCTTCCCAGATACTATGTGTCCTACATCATGCACCGCCTTGTCACAAGCCTCCATCACAGTCTGGGACAGTCCTGAGTGCACTGAAATGTATGTTTTACCATATAAATAATATCAATAAGTGTGTTGTTCCATCAGGGCCCTCTTTAGTTTCTTTGCCGGGTCCTCTCTAGGGGCTAATCCCCACTCATTAATTGCCTGTAGGTGGCCGGCCTAATAATATCCCCTAAGATCTGGGAGGGAAATACCCCCATTATAGACTTTTTTCTGCAGTTTACATAAGGCTATTTGGGGCGACCTCCATCCCAGAGCAGTATTCCAATTGCTCTGTCCACTTTATCAAAGAACGTTTTTGAAATCGGGTTAGGGGTACTCTGAAGGACATAAAGGAGCTTAAGCAAAGTAATTTTTTAAATAAAGATGCCATACCAGTACGCAAAAGCGGTAAGCCACTCCATCAGGCCACATCAGCCCCAGGTTTTTTCTCCAGGAATCGGTCTTTACAAAGCAATATCTCTATGACCAGGTAGCAGGAACCTTCCACCACCACTGGGACCCCCGCTGTAAGTAGGGGGTTGACTCTTTTTCTCCCAATAGGAACAAACCAGATTTGTCCTAATTAATTTTGTATCCTGTATATCATTTGAAGTTGCAGAAGATGGATAGGACAGTTGGCAGAGGGGGACTGTACCTGAGACAGATACATATATAAGAATATGGAAGGGTGACACAGACAACATAAAAGTGATTTGGGCAGAGGATACACAAACAGCCACACTGTTCATAACTTGGCTTAATGGCCAGGACGATAACCATAGATTTAGACACTCAATTAGTAATGAACCCTTGAAATTTTTGGATGTAAGAATCTTCCCACAACAGGGAGTACTACACACAGATATTTTCCACAAACCAACAGATAAGTACAACTTACTGAGGTTTGACAGTTTCCATTTCCACACATTAAGAGAAAACCTTCCATATGGGCAGTATTTGCGTCATCGCTGAAACTGTAGTAGGCTGCCAGACTTCAGAAGACAGGTGGAAATCCTTACTGACAAACGCAGGGCATTGAAGTATCTGGAATACATTATGCAAACTACAAAGAAAAGGGACAGATATCAGAACAGAGAGGGTCTCTTGGAGACTTCCAATAAACAGTCAGGAACCAAATCTTGTGTGTTTCACTACATATATTATTGCATCAGAGAGTGTGAAGAAGATCATTAGGAGAAACTTGTGCATTCTCAATACATTTACAAGAAACTGGGCGTACCCTCTATTCTCACTAAAAAGGGTGAGAAGCCTTAGGGATACTTTGGTACTCACAAGGCTGAAGAGATCATAGAAAATGTAACCCACTATATCCAGACAGGTGGGCCTTCCGGTGGTGGTGTGGCATTTTCCTTCTGGACAGTGTAGTATTTGTCATCTCACTTCCCCCATGAAGACAATTGATCTAGGCCTATCTGCACCTTGGCATATTCTAAAATTCACTTACTGTAATTCACAACAAGTAATGTATATGATTAAATGCCCTTGTGGGGACAAATGTATTGGGATGGCTACCCATAAGGTAAAAACATGAATCTGTGAACACAGTAGCAATATACACTGTAAGCAGACCACAACAAAGATGGCAGAACATTACATTTCTAAAGGACGCACAGCAGTAGATCTTAAATGGGTAGTGATCAAACAGGTGGATGGGGATAGAAGACCTATAGATAATATGCTGTTTAAGAGAGAACAGCGCTGGACATACAGATCTTCCACACATAAACAAGGTCTCAATAACGATATCTCATAGGGAAATATACTGTGGTACATCTAGATCCCTTCTGTTCACGAGTGAATCCATTACAGTACCACGCGTATAGACTACCAGAGACAAACTGGTTGGGAGATCTGAATCAATATCATACTAGTTGATAATTGATACTGAGCATTTACCCTAGAAAGGCTAGTACCCAATTCAACATATTATAATATCACTCTTATAGGCTACTAAGGGCTAATCGGTTGGGACATCTTAATTTGCGTTGTTCCCACTGAAAGCGGATGCCTAAAGTCATCAGATAAAGAGGAGTAGCCTATAAGGGCAGTAACCCCTTTAACAAATTCAACTAAAAATTATTTTATAAAACAATGATAGGCAGCAATGCACGTCAACAAATAGTGGTATTATCTGACTAGACTTGGGGGTTTTGTGCTTCCCTGCCGGCAGTCTCACTTTGAACCATAACAATGGTAATAGGTTGCAATATGCGCTGACTAATTGTAGTATAATTATTTGACCGGGTTGGTTGTATCCCCCCTCTGGTGGTCTTGCATGGAGCCAGATGTTCGATTTTGTAAACAAAAATGCTCTGAACTGAATGTATGACAATACTAAACCTGGCACGAGGGGTTCTTCCCTATATGACCTGTGAACCTGCGTAAAGTACTTCAAGGACCATGTTGAAAAAGACTCCCCTTCCTTACCAACACCAACTTAGCAGGGTGGGCTCCGATATTAATTAAGTCACAAGGATAGAAGCACCACTATAGTATCATTGCAGGCCTCGGACCACATTTGCCAATAGCCTGTGGACTAGATAATTTGTTGCGCGAATACGGAAGCAGCATGTAATGGTGCTGTCGACTAAATACAATGGGTGTCTATTAACCCCATCCACAGATAATGGCTTGAAGCTAGCAGGCTTGGATGGCAGCTTCACTTAAAAGCGCAGAGATGCTACTGCGCTTAGACAGTATTATTGCACTACGAGACCCGTGGTGGACACCATCATATGGGCCGTGTACTATATTTCCCAACAACCTTAGGAGGGGGCACCTATCATACACATGCTCCGGGGCCAGTGGGCGTTTCAAAGGCGTCCGTGTTTCTTGGTGACCACACCTTTACCGGCATAAAAACAGAGATTCCTCCCTCTGCCAGCAACTTGTGGCCTTTAAGAAACTGTTAAAAACTTACCTCTTCTCGTAGGGCTGAGTCGAAATTCTTTCTCCCTGATCCGCGCCGGGACACTCTTTGAGTATCTGTGTGGGTAATAAAAATAAATAACATAACATAACATGTAGGGTTCGGAGGACCGAATCTAGGTACCGTGCAAGGCGTGGACTCTTGAAGAAGTAAGTCTCGGGGGCACATCTCATGTTGGGAAGCTCTTTCCTTCCACAAACGATAGAATAGCATTAAAATGTGTGCGGACTATTTTGCAGTGTGTGACTACAGAACCCGCCCCCCCTCACAAGACCTATGAAGCCTTGATTACTAACTGGGCTGTGTCAGTTTAGATACTTATTTCACTTGCATGCAGATGTGTTTACACCTCACAAAAAACTTTTGTGTGAAGGGTTCCAACACAGTGTGTTTGTTTTTCACTGAAGTGTGTTCACAACATTGAGGGGCGGAATCACAAGTGTGCATGACTCTCCATGACACTAACTATATGTCAAGTCAAGTCAAGTCATAGAATTTGTATAGCGCACTACGTACCCAGAGGGTTTCAAGGCGCTTAGGAAGGGGAGGAGGGTTATTTGTCAAATATCCACGTTTTAAGCTGCTTTCTGAACGCTAGGTGGTTCTGGGTGAGGCGAAGGTAGGCGGGGAGTGAGTTCCATGTTTTAGCAGCCAGGTATGCAAAGGATCTGCCTCCCATGGTGGTCTTGTTGATGCGAGGTATAGTGGCGAGGGCTTGGCTGGAAGATCGTAGTTGGCGGGAGGGGGTGTAGAAGGACAGTCGAGAGTTGAGGCAATCTGGTCCGATGTCGTAGAGTGATTTGTGTGCGTGGGTAAGCAGTCGGAAGGTGATCCTCTTATTGACGGGTAGCCAGTGGAGGTCTTTAAGGTGATCAGAGATGTGTTCGTTGCGAGGGATGTCTAATATGAGCCTGGCTGATGCGTTTTGGATTCGTTGGAGTTTCTTCTGGAGCTTTGCGGTAGTACCCGCGTAGAGGGTGTTTCCGTAGTCCAGTCGGCTCGTGACAAGAGCGTGGGTAACTGTTTTCCTTGTTTCGAGGGGGATCCAGCGAAATGTTTTTCTGAGCATGCGAAGAATGTTGAAGCAGGAAGAGGATACGGCGCTGACTTGTCTGTTCATTGAGAGTGAAGAATCCAGGATGACGCCTAGGTTCCGTGCGTGGTCTGTCGGGATGGGTGCTTTTCCGAGGGCTTCAGGCCACCAGGAATCGTCCCATGCAGAGGGGGATGTACCTAAGATGAGGACTTCAGTTTTGTCTGAGTTCAGTTTCAGACGGCTTTGTTTCATCCATTCGGCAACTTCTTTCATTCCTTCGTGTAGGTTAGTTTTGGCGGTGCTAGGGTCATTGGTGAGAGAAAGGATTAGTTGAGTGTCGTCCGCGTAGGAGATGATGTTGAGGTTGTGTCGGCGTGCGATGGCCGCGAGGGGGCTCATGTATACGTTGAAGAGGGTGGGACTGAGTGAGGATCCTTAAGGGGCGCCGCAGATGACTTCAGAGGCCTCGGACTTGAATGGAGGAAGGCGGACTCTCTGGGTTCTTCCGGTGAGGAACGAGGTGATCCATTCAAGTGCTTTTCCTTGGATTCCGATGTTATTGAGGCGTTGTAGAAGGGTGCTGTGGCAGACTGTATCGAATGCTGCAGAGAGGTCGAGGAGGATGAGGGCGACTGTGTCTCCGTTGTCCAGTAGAGTTCGAATGTCGTCTGTTGCTGCGATGAGGGCGGTCTCAGTGCTGTGTTTGGCTCGGAAGCCGGACTGTGAGGAGTCGAGGGATTTGTTGGCTTCGAGGAAAGCGGCGAGCTGGTTGTTGACGGCTTTCTCGATGACTTTGGCCGGGAATGGAAGAAGCGAGATGGGGCGGTAATTTTTGAGTTTGGTGGGGTCCGCTGTTGGTTTTTTCAGAAGGGCAGTGAGTTCGGCGTGTTTCCAGTCTTCTGGGAAGGTAGCGGAGTTGAAGGAGCAGTTGATGACGTCTCGGAGGTGCGGTGCTATGACAGAGTCTGCTTTGTTGAAGATGTGGTGAGGGCATGGGTCTGTGGGGGATCCTGAGTGGATGGAATTCATCAGGCGGATGGTGTCCTCAGTGGAGATTGGGTTCCAAGCGTTAAGGGTGTTCACGGGGGGAAGGTGGTCAGCAGATGGTAGGGTGGGTTGGTTTCCGGGTTGGTTGTCAAAGCTGTTGTGGATGTCTGCAATCTTGTTGTGGAAAAAAGAGGCTAGGGAGTCGCAGAGGGTTTGAGAGGGGGTGATGTCGTTGGAGTTGGCCGAGGGATTGGAAAATTCCTTGACGATGTTGAAAAGTTCCTTGCTGTTGTGGGCGTTGTTGTCAAGTCGATCCTTGAAAGCTGTTTTCTTGGCTTTTCGGATCAGTTGGTGGTGGGTGCGGGTGGCGCTTTTGAAGGCGTCCTTGGTGCTGGTGGTTGGGTCTTTTTTCCAGGCCTTTTCAAGGGAGCGGCAGAGTTTCTTGGACTTCTTGAGATCATCGTTGAACCATGAGGCTTTCTTGCTGCCAGGTTTGCTTTGACGTTTTTTCAGTGGAGCTAAGGTGTCGGCGGTGTTGGATAACCATAGGGTGAGGTTGGCGGCGGCTTCGTTGGCGTTAGAAGAGAGGGCTGGGGAGTTTCGAAGGAGCGATGCGGAGATTTGGTCCGTGGTGATTTTGTTCCAGTTTCTTTGCAGGGTAGGTTGGGAGTGGATGATGGGTTTCGGCTTGTTGTAGATGAAGTGAACGCAGCTGTGGTCGGTCCAGAGGAGATCCGTAGTGTGGCAGAAGGAGATATGATTGCTGGATGTGAAGATGGGGTCGAGTGTGGGACCTGCGATGTGGGTGGGGGAAGTGACTAGTTGTTTAAGTCCGAGGTTGGCGAGGTTGTCCACGAGGGTGGAGGTGTTGTGGTCGTTGGTCTTTTCAAGGTGAAAGTTGAGGTCTCCCAGAAGGATGTAATCTTTGGAGGGGAGCGCGTGTGGGGTGATGAAGTCCGTGATGTCTTCACTGAATTTTGCGCGGGGTCCTGGTGGTCTGTAGAGGAGAGTGCCTCTGAGTGTTGTTTTGGGGTCGATGTGGATCTGGAAGTGAAGATGTTCGGAGTTGGCGAGATTGACGTCAGAGCTGGTTGAGATGCGGATAGATTTCTTGTGGACGATGGCGATTCCTCCTCCTGTGTGGCTGGTACGGTCTTTGCGGGTGATCTTATAGTCTTCAGGGATGGCAATGGTGATGTTATGACTAGATATGTGTGACCTTGCACATTATATATGTAATAATTCTTAACAAGTTCTGTTTTTCTTTTTGCCAAAAATGCAGTGTAAACATGGCGAAATATCGTGTCATAGTTTGTACATGCATGCTTTCACAAGGATAAGAAGTCACCAGTATTGTACTATTAATTGGTAGAATTGACCATTATTTTGAAGGGATTAAAGATAAAAGTGGTCCTGAAGAAATCCCAATGACCCGGATAGGCAGAGAGCAGGACTAAAACATGTCAACATATGCCTTTGGGGTCATAATATACCCTAAGAAAGCCGCCTCTCTATTTTGTTTTCAACCTTCCAAAGCTACTCATAATAAAGAAGGGTACAGAGGAACCAGCAGGTAATTTTAATCATCAAGCAAAAATCCCTAAGAACATAAGTGCTCTGCTTACAAACTGAGTTGAGCCCGCCCACTCACACTAAGTGCAGTGAGTGAGGATCATATCAAATAATCTAAGAGATTCCCAGGGTCTTCCAAAAAACCACCAGGGAATAGAGACAATAGGAGCATCCTCTTATGGTAGTAGAATAACATATTGCATCAAAATGGCTATGTGGCCTCCCTAAGGCTTCCATAGAAAACCATTTCATGCTCACAAAATAATCAGAGTGCCCAGGTCAGATGTAAATTTACACTGGCAGTCCGCAGCCATACAATGAGTAACCCTGATCTATCATGAGAAAGCTCTCTTTTTCTAAAAGCCAAATAGTATAAATATGTGCCACCTGACCTCCTTAGCCCCAGTTCTCAAGCCCTCTTCTGTTCCCCATTTTAAAATCCAAAACATGGAGTGGCAGGCCTTTCCAAACTCAAGGTTCAATGATCTAGAACTCTCTCCCAGTAGCCCTATGTTCAGAAACCTTCTTGCTGAAATTCTGGAAAATGCTGATAACATAGTTATTTAACCACGCTGTCAGAATGCTAATGCTTTGTAGTGCCAAGATACTTCTTCGCAGTTTTTGTTGCGCTATATAAATTTCCATGAATAAATACATTTAATCAATAAATATTTACTTCTTAATGTAGTTTGATTGTCTAGGCAATGGCTGGTTCAGACAACTCAGTATAAAACACTACTTCCTCTGTATTGTGCTTGAGGACTATGCAAATATTGGTTCCAAATGGAGAGTGTCCTAGTATATTCCAATAATCTTCCAGACAACCAGATCCTTTATAGGAAACCAGAGGACTGACATACTTACATGTATATCAAGCATGTAGGGTGTGTGGTTGGAAGGGTGTTGTCTTTGTTTTGTGATCCTATATGGGAAGTGCTTTCATGTCATACATGATGACCACTAAAGTGCGATTATTGTGTTATGAGACGCACTTCACAGCAGTGTGTTCAATGATGAAGTGTTTGAGACAGACTCATAGCTTTATGGTTTTTAATATGCTGGTAGCTTTAACCCCTTCGGTGCTCATGACGGAACGGTTCCGTCATGAGCCACGGTTGAGCTGTGCTCATGACGGAACCGTTCCGTCATGACCACGCCCGCGCAAGATTCCGTCAGCACAGCGGCGGAATTTGCGCAGCATGGAAGGGGTTAAACAGCACTGCAGGTCTCTTTATGGAATTTCAGATGATATTGTCTGCTTAGTTAGTTACTGCACTGGGTTGTTCCAATCTGAGATTTGTGTATAGTTGACATCCTGAGCTGGCATGGTTGGAGGGAAAGTGAAGTAGAGAGATCTGCAGGGATGGACTTTTTTTACTATCACACCATATATGAGTGTCATTGTGAGATGTAAAGAAGTGGTCAGAGTGGATATATATTTGGAACCTGCAGCCGTGGACTAGATTAAAGTCCTCTGAAATGTCCAGTAGTTTGTGACAGAACTCTTCAGTTCTACCAAGCCTGTTAATTTGGTGGTGTCTGTTTTTGGCTGTACAGTGCAGGTAATGAACAACTCTTGTAGCAGATATCTCTTATGTGAATGTAAGAGGTATCAGTTACAAATGGCTGCTGACCATTGAGAATTATAGCCTTGGTATTATTGTGGCCCATAAATGTTATATGTTAAATTACATAACTATATTATTCCCCGCAAACCATAGGTCAGAACTTATTAGGTTACCTGCAGTTTGCTGGTTGTTTCCAGTCTGTGTGGTTGTAAGCTGAAGATTGCACTTGAGGGTGCGACTGTCCTACTGGGCTCTGTTGCAGGAATCTGGGGTGGTGCAGTTATCTTGGAAATAGCCATACTTTCTTCTGAAGTATATATGCTCCTGGGTGCTTTTAATGCTTGTTGGTAGTGTGCTCCAGACCTTGGCAGCTTGTATTCAGAAAGCAGTGCCTCCTACAGATTTGTTTTGGTAAGGTGGTAAGCGGTGCACGCCTGGGGTGCAGTGTTCTGTTTTGTTTGTATTGATTGCATTTGACTTGTTGATATAGCAGTTCTTATCCATTTGAGGCTCAAAGTAAGTGACTTGAACATTGCTCCTGTATCTATAGGTAGCCAGTGGAGCAATTGCAGGACTGAAGTCATGCATTCTCTTGGGAAAAGGCAGAAAAAAGCCTTGCGGCAGCATTTTGAATGAGTTGTATTTTGTGTATGATGAATGCTGGTGTGCAAAGGTATAGGCTATTGGCATAATCAAGGTTATCGATGACAAATGTGAGGATGGCATGCAGTTTATGTTGGTATGCGAGGTATGGGAGGATGTGACATAGTGTTTTCATTGTGTAGAAGTGCTCTTTATGGTGTTAACTTGTGGTATCAAGGATAGGTCTGAATCAATGGATAGCTCTAGGTTTCTGACTTGATGTTGTTGGAGAAGCCTCAAGTTCCTCAGGACACATGCCAACAGGCTGGTATTTTTACTATTGTCCACAAGTCATAATCTCTTTCTTTGCAGTATTGAGTTTTAGATGGCTATTCCTCATCCATGTATTTATGGCACAAAGGCAGTCATCAAGTTTTGAACTGTAAGGGTTTTCTGGGCTATCCATTTTAAAAATGATTTGGGTGTCATCTGCATAGTTGTAACAGCTGAGTTTAAATTAGGTTTGGTAAGGGGGCTAGTTAAATATTGAATAATAGAGGCTATATGATGGATGTTTGGAGGATGCCATAGTGTTGTGTGTGAGGAGTTGATGTGAAAGGTGGCAGGTAAACTATACTATGTCTATCTGTGAAATGAGATAAGACACAATCCGTTTTAGAGCATTTTCATAGACTCTAACATAGAGGAACCTTTGTAGTAGTAAGTGGTGATGGACAGTGCCAAGTGCAGCTGATAAATCCAGAAGCAACAAGGCAGCTACTCAGTTTTGTACACTGTAAGTTTTAGATCATATCAGATGGATATGATGGGTGAACCAATGCCTCTGCCCGATCTGAAATCAGATTGCTGGTCTGGCATTAACTCATTATGTCAAGTTTGAGAGTTGAGTAAACACTGCTCTCTGAAACTGCTTTCCTAGGAATGGTCCATTTGATAGGCTCTGTAGTTTGCTGGGTTGGATAGATTAAGATTTTCTTTTTTGAGGAGAGGTTTAATATAGGTTGTTTTCAGTTTAGATGGGAATGAACCTCGTTCCAGAAGCTTGTTTTTCAGTTCAGTTCAAAACAAAGTTTATTTGGGCTATACAGTCCTTAAACATATAAAATCATCAGAGGCTTGTTGAGTTGGCATCTGGCTAAATAGATATGGTTAATTTTGGAAGTGCTGGGACTGATCATCTGGCGGCAATGATAATATTAAGAAAATGTTTTTTGTGACAGGGTATTAAATTTGGCATTGATGGATGAATATTGTTGTCTCGTTCTATGGTGGTAAGGACATGTGTTGTTGTCCATGTCCTCCTTGAGGTAATTCTCATTCAGTTTTTCAGATCAATTCATTGTGATTGTGGTTGTGAGTATGGTATGGTGACTGTGTTTAAACTCTGGATTGCAGACTTTATGGAGTTCTTTAGAAGGGCAGTCAGCTTCAATTATGCATGTGGATCAGCGGTGTCTTTTTATGGTTCTGGTGGCTCTTCAGCAGTCTCTGTTACAGTGGTGTTGTGTGCTTTTGTCTGTTTCATCTCGATTTTCTCCACTTGCATTGTAGTATGTTTAGTTCTGTTTTCATTCAATTGAAGTTGTTATTAACCCATGTGGTGTTCTTTTTTTGTGGTCAACTTTGGATGGGGTTTTTGTTGGTAACTGTTTGTCCAGTGCAATGGAGATCCAGTTGTAGAATGTATGTATATTTTTCAGCCACGTTTATTGAGGTTATTATAGATGCGTGTTGAGTTGGTGGATGCCTATCTTTTTCCATAGCCTGTACAAGTGGTTGTTGTTTGTGGTTTTTGTTGTTTTTGAGTAGTGTTTATTGATAGGTGTGTAAATGTTGAAGGTGTTGAATTGATTGTGATTGCTGGAGCTTACAGGGAAGTTGTCTGTAACTGTGGCATGTCCTAGGGGTGTAAATATGACATGTAGGGTGTGTTCTGCATAGTGAGTTGGGCCATTAATGATTTGTCGTAGGTTGAAGGCTTCAAAATTGGACATGATAGCTGTGGTTGCTGTTAGATTCTTCTTGTCAAACCATATGTTGAGGTCTCCTAGAATGTATAGGTTTGAGTGGTCCAGATGGGTGTTGGTTACTGTATCAAGTAGGATATCTTTTATGTTGATATTTCTGCATGGCGGTCTATATATAAAGGGGAAGGAATAGGTAATAGAGTTAGTTGACACCTTATCAGCAAGAATTCACAGCTGTCTATGGTGAGATTTTCAGTGATTGTTATTTGTAGTGTTTTTAATTAATGACAACTAGATCCCCTCCAAATTTGCCAATTCGATTGTTGTTAATGATATGAAAATTGGGATGGCTTCATGGCATGTAGGTGCAGAATCTTCACTCAAACATGTTTCTGTAATGAAGGTGAGGTCCAGTGTTATTTCTAACAGTAGGTCATATATGTTATAGCATTTTTGCTCATGAATCTGGCATTAAAGAGTAGGTATTTTAATTGATGTGTTTCTTTCTTATTCACGCCCTGTAGTAAGTGTTGAGGTGAAGAATGGTCGTGTATTTTGATGTTGCTGATTTGGGTATGCATTTTGCCTTACGCTGTTAAACACATAACGTGCACTACTACATTCCTCAGCAAAACATTTTACTGCACTGTAACACTACTCTATGTTAATCTTCTGCAACACATCTGTACATCACAACACAAAGCTACACTACAACACAGAATTACTCTACACCAAACTTTGGTTCAGCATAGTCCAACACAGCACCCATGTGCAACATTACTTCACACAACGCTGCACTAGACCTCATCATAACCAGGTACAACATCACAACCACTGTACTACAACCCGAGATAATTAATTCTAATACAGTGATACTAAAATTACTGCCTGGGGACTGCTTGCAAAAAGAAAAATTGATGAACAGAATGTTGAACAATGTCAAACATTCACCACAGTACAGAGTTCTGGGCCTAAATCCATAGTTTTTTTGCTCCAGATTCAATTCCAGTTTAAACCAAGCCCTATGCAAATCAGTCTTGACCCTGCTCCCCATGGGAACAGTCCAGCCCGAACTGCCAGGCCAGGTCCTCCCTGGACTAGAAACAAGCATCTTGGGACTAGTTTCGGGATTTCACCCCTTATCAGCCAGGCTAGCTTGACTCCAGTGCCAGAGAGGGCACATACGGATGTCTGGGCGTACCCGTCCCACTCGGGGTGACAAATGCCAAAAGAACAATTGATGGACAGAATATTGAACAATGTCAAACATTCACCCCTTTACAGAGATCTGGGCCTAAATCCATCGTTTTTTTTGCTCATTACGCCATTCAGTTGGACCCAGCCATATGCAAATCAGTCGTGACCCTGCTCCCCATGGGAACAGTCCAGCCCAAACTGCCAGGCAGGTCCTCCCTGGACTAGAAACAAGCATACTGGGGCCGTTTTGGGGATTTCACCCCCATCAGCCAGGCTAGCTTGACTCCAGTGGCATAGAGAGCACAGACCCACGTCTGGTCATACCTGTCCCACTCAGCGTGACAAATGCAAAAAGAACAAATGATGGAAAGAATGTTGAACAATGTCAAATATTTGTTTGCTGGGGGCTGCTTGCAGCCCTCCTAATCTTCATATGTGCCCCCCCCTATTGAATAGCAGCCCTGCATCTGCTTACTTGACAGAGCACTAACATACATTAAGATATTAAATAAATGGGCGAGCATTTTTTTACCAACTAACCGTAGTAAGTGAAATTAAATAAAGGAAGTGTCCTGTACAACTTAATGTTAGGAATACCTTTTTATTAAAAACCTCTTATAGCAAACATGTAAAAATATGATAAAGTCTCATTACAATTTTTAACCCCTTCTGTGCCCATGACGAGATAGTCTCGTCATGGAGCGCGGTTGCGCTGTGCCCATGACGAGACTATCTCGTCATGGACCCCGCCCGCTAATGAAAGGGCCGGCACAGGAGGGGGAAAGGGCGGGGCACTCAAGGGGTTAAAAAGTGTACTTAGTACATCAGATTATTTTAGTGCATTGAGAAGTATTTTTCAAAAGTGAGTGTTTTCAAAAATGAAGATTGAAACATTCATGCTTTCTCCAACCCTGACAACAAAAGCCATAGAAAGCTAAGAGGCAGGTTATTGGTCATGTGGACCCCTCCGAGTGGCCTTGCTTGTTATTATGAATGGACAAAATCATAGTTTGTTAAATCAAACACAAGAGAATATTTTGTACTGTGCACATCCTGAACTTGTGTATTTCTCGGTACTCTTGTTTGTGATAATGAAGTAACAGAAGGGAAAGTAAAATCAAACAATTGTCTAGGATTACACAATTTTGTCAAGTGGGGACGCCGGGATTTATCCAAGGTTTTAGGGTTTTGCATTATGGAATTGTACTTCATTCCAATTCAATAATCAAGTTACTTTCTTTGTACACATGACTCTCTCAAGGTAGGTATAGCAAGCAAAGGATCCTGCCCAAAGGTGTGGTAAAAGGATAGCGATTCAGATACATCATAATGCTTATTGTCAAATCTATGACTCTTCTAGAGACTAGGGACTTTAGAGGGCTTGCCATGCACATAGTTCACCTCCCCCATGCCCACTGTACACATCACTTCTTCCAATGCCTACTCACTCCCTGCTGGCATCATTGCGACCCCCGGTTACACCCCTGACAATACTTTTAAGCCCCTGGGAAAATGTTTTCGAGTAACCATAATCTCGTAGTACCTTATGCTAAAGCTCAGTAGATTACATCACAGTGCATCGTACTACTTCACATACCACTGGTTACAATACAGCAGAGCAAGGCAAGACACTACAAATATTTCATGGTATAAAGTAATGTAGGAGAACCACACATAAATAAAGCTGACTGTCCATCGTACCTATATTCATTGCGTGAAGCCATGGAGAACCACAGATACCTTCTTTGGTTAATCAAGCATTCTACAGTGTAATAGACTTGTGTAGTCTGAGTTGAGGGATGCCCATGTATCCAATACATCCTCCTTCATTTGTGTGTTCATGCGCCAGAGGGATTTAATTGATGGAACTACAACCAATCAAAACCCTAGCCCTAGAAACCTAGCAGGATCTAAGCCCTATTGCTAATAGCAAGCCTAACCCGATCAACCAGTCAAAACCCTCTGTAGGAAGCTGGCTTTGTATATACTATACCAAAGAAAGGTATAGTGTGCACAGAGTCCAGTGGAACCCCCAAAAAGTAGGCAGAGGTAAAAGTAGATAGCACCTTACTCTCTATTCGTGGTAGTGTGGGCGAGCAGTAAGGCTTGATCAGAGGGTAGTGTTAAGCATTTATTTTACAAACTCAGGCAAGAAATGATGTCACACACTCAAAGACTGAATTCAGACCAATTTGTTTGTACAAATATATTATTATTATTTTTTTTTCTTTCTAGAACCAAGCCAGGCCTGGTACAGGTGAGTGTAATTGTACTTTGCAAGAATCAATTAGATTGGTTACAGGTAAGTCATTTGTTTATAAAACAGTTGAATTACTTTTCAGATTACTTTTCAAGTTACTTTACAAAGTAAAGGTAAGTAAATCAGTTTTTGTACATTTGCAGTTTCTTGGGATTTAATACAAACCAACTCCACACTTAGAAGATTTTTCACAGAAAAGCAGACAATGCAGTCCTATGGAAGAAAACAGTTTTGGCTTAACGGTAAGTACTTAGGTTTTGGAGTTGCTATTCTGGGGTAGAACCAGGGTCGCAGATGCCCTCTCAAAGCACCGTCAGCGGCACTAGGGTGGCCGGGTGCAGAGTGCTGAGGCCCAATGTTATCCAATGGGGGAATAAGGGGCCTCCGGTTGGTGGCTGCTCACGAGCAGGCCGCAAGGTTGTGGGAGCTCCTGTATTTAGGCTCAGGGCAAAGGGGGTATCCGAGTTAGCACACAAGGTGCACCCACAGCGGCAGCGGGGTGGCTGGGTGCAGGGTGTTGTTTTGGCGTCAGGTGCCCTGTTGTTTTCAACGGGGATTGCCATTTTTGGTTTTTAGCTGATGGCTCAGTCCAGGAGGTCTTCCAGGAGGAACCAACAGCTGGACAGGTAAGTTGGAGGGCTCGGAGACGTTGGTGCACCTCGGGTAATGTTCTCCAGGGCGCAGGGTGACTAGATGCAGAGGTGTCTTTTGAGGTCGGATTTCACCTTACTGGGCCACTCGCGTTTAGGGGTCTGAGGCTGGGGCACCGGCTCAGAGGCTGCCATGGTGAACTCGGACTCTGGAGCACTGGGGGGCCTCGCTGGGACCGGTGGGCAACCCAGATTCGGGCAGTAGGCATCGGGTGCAGTGGTTTTTCCAGGCATCGGTTTTCTTTGTCCTCAGCAGGCTCAGCTGCTGTTCACAGGAGATCTGGTCTTTGTTGCAGTCAGTTCTCCCAGGGTTCTGGCGGTCGCTGGCTGCAGGACAAGGTTTGCCCATTGAGTGGAGGGAGGTTGTGCTGACGGACATGACGAGACCAGGGGTACTTCCGGCAGAGACCGGAAATGAGGGTGACGGTCTAGTGGCCAGAATCCTACTTCAGTCGATGTCTGACGAGACACGCAGCGGACGCACGCAGCGAGCGCGCCGTTGAAGCGCCGAAGGCTCACCTAAGGCAAGCGCCTCTGCGCCCGTCCGTGCCTGGTCGTCACCAGGAGCCAGGATGCCTGCTAGTTTTCCCTCAGACATTCTCAAGGCTTCGAGTTCACGGTGCTCTTACACACATGACGAGCTGCTCACGATTAGATACAACCCCTGTGAGCTCCAGTTACACTCACACAGCTTACTTGAAGGCTCTTTTTCCTGCAAGGCTTGAAGATATCAGAGCATTGCCCCCCCCTGATTCCGAGTTATTCCCTGAACAGACCGCTACAGGCGTTAGTCCAGGGTCGCTCAGGAATATTCCTCATAGCTGTGCCCAGACACCATCTAACAATTTAGGCTGGAATTGCTTCCTAGCTAACGTCAGATCCCTCCTCAAACATGCTACAATATATGGGATCTTCTGACTGAAAAAGATCCTGACATTGGGTTCCTCACGGAAACCTGGATCAAACCTTCCTCGGCCCCCGCTATTGCATTGGCACTACGGATGGCTACTGTATCCAAAAATTAGACAGGACCAGCAGGGGACGGCATATGCTTAATTTACAAGGAATCCATATCCATTTCTATTCTAGACCAGCTTTGTACTGATGAAATAGAATGCCTTTTCTTCAGACTTGACCTACACCCCCAACATAGCTGGAAAGAGGCTCTTGTCTACAGACCCCCAAGCCCAGTACTAGGATTCACTAGCCAATTGTTGGAACATATCTCTCCACATGTTATTTCCACCCGTAACTTCCTTCTTCTGCAGGATTTCAACATTCATTGGGAAGATGCCCTCAACCGTGATGCCACAGCTTGCCTAAAAGACCTGGCCACTACTGGTCTCTTGAAGATCAACAACGATCCTACTCACGTGGCTGGGCACACTTTAGATCTCATTCTATCCAATTCCATGAGTATCCTGTGCGGGGAAACGTGCCCTCTGACTTGGTCTGACCACTCTCTGGTGAACTTCATTAGTCCTATAAACCTTCCCACCCCCACACCTCACACCAAACGCTTGTATAGACCTTGGCACAAACTGAAGCCCAACCAATTCCTGTCCCCTTTTTGCTCCTGGGACATTGACACTAGCACATATAGTGTAGAAGAACAACTAGCCTGTTTTAACTCCACTATTTTAGACACTATAGATAAAGTAGCTCATATGAAGCCACAGGCCCACTCCCCCAACACACTCCCACTAGCTGGTATTCCCCAGCCTTACGAACCGAAAAGAGTCTGTGTAAAAAACTAGAGCGAACATGGCGCCACTCTCACTGCGGGCAAGATAAAGAGAGATATAAAGCCGCACTGTCCTCCTACCAAAAAAATATTAAATCCGCCCACAAGATACACATCACTCTTCAACTGGAGCAAGCTGGGCACAACTCTAGAACCCTTTTTCAGATCCTAAAATCCTACACGCATCCCAGAGCCTGCGAAAATGCGGAATCTCCGTCACAGCTGCTGTGCGACAACATAGCTTCCTTTTTTACCCAAACAAATTGAAGACCTCAGCCAGAACATTATCTTGTCCAATGTAACTTCCCCCCATTCTACAGCAGGATGTCCTGGTTCCTCCACCAATACCTCGCAGCTCCACTGCTTTCCCCCTCTCACTCCGGCAGAGGTTGAATCCCTTCTTTCTAAAACTAAATCTGGTTCTCCCCTTGATCTCATCCCGGCTAAAATCTAATCTAGATTTTCCGCACAGTTAGCCACACCGATTTGTTCCATTCTTAATAGCTCCTTGAGTACTGGCAGACTCCCCCCTAGAATGGAAAGCTGCTCAAGATGTTCCTATTTGTAAAAACCCCAAGATATCCACAACTGAGCTTTCAAATTACCGTCCCATATCTTTGCTCCCCCTTCAGAGCAAGCTTATTGAAAAACACATCAACAGACATCTGTCTGACTTCATCGAAACCTCTCACTGCCTCGCTGTCCCACAGTCAGGCTTCCGGGCCAAGCACAGTACCGAATCCACTCTAATTGAGGTAACTGATAACATCAGAAAGGCCATGGACAATGGTCAAGCGGCACTTCTGGTGCTGCTTGACCTGTCTGCAGCATTTGACACCATCTCGCACCAGATCCTACAGGAGAGACTTCAAGACATTGGAGTACAGGGGCTTGCACTGAAGTGGATGACGGACTTTCTTACTGATAGAACCCAGACGGTTATTTGGGGACCTTCAGATCAAAAACCACCAAAGTTACCAAGGGGGTACCATAGGGCTCTTGTTTGAGCCCCACTCTCTGTAACATCTATGTTACCCGCTTGACCAAATTTATGAGGAACTTAGGGTTCAATCCCATCTCATACGCGGACGACACCCAGCTCCTCCTCATCTTTGATAAGAACAGACCTGATATACAACTCATCTTTGCTAAAGGCATGAAGACTATTGCTGCCTGGATGAGGAGTAACTTCCTCCAATTGAACGCCGAGAAATCGGAGATCATGTTGTTTGGAGGAGCAGCTATAAGCTTGACCCCCAGATGGTGGCCAGAGGAGCTGGGCAATGCCCCGTCCCCTAAGGAAGTGGTCAAATATTTTGGAATTAGGCTCGACCAGAACCTCACTCTTGATGCTCACGCCAATACTACTGCTGGCACCTGCTTCTACACACTCAGTTTACTTATAAGGATCTTCCCCGTTACCTTCCTCTACCAGAAAAACATTGATGCAAGCTCTGGTACTAAGTGGACTGGACTATTGTAACACACTGTTAGCATCGGACAACGAAGCCTCCTTAGACAAGCTACAAGCTGTACAGAACATGGCTGCCCGTCTAGTAGCAAACGCCCCACCTAGAACGGCTTCCACTCCCCTCCTCAAAAACTTCACTGGCTCCCTGTGATAAAGCGGGTGATATTTAACATAGGCTGCACCGTTTTTAAAGCCCTTAATGAACAGGGGCCTTCCTACCTATCTGCTAAACCTATCCAGTATACCCCCTCACGGCCTCTTAGTTTGGGCTCCAAGCTCCTCCTCTGCACCCCTAGAATTAAAAAAGCATGCAGTGGTGGCAAAGCTTTTTCACACCTTGCCCCTCCTTACTGGAATGAGCTGCCCCTTCAGCTTCGCAACTGTCAGAGCCTCTCTCAGTTCAGGAAGCTTCAGAAATCTCATCTCTCCTGATCCTCTCGGATCTGGTTACAGCACTCTGTCCTCAGCGCAGAGATACCCCTTGGGGTGATTCAGCGCTATATAAATTAATAATAATAATAATAATAATAATTAAGATGACTTTTGCCGCAGGATCTCTGGATACTGCAGACCGGTAGGCCGGTAGTACTGGGGCCAAGTCAGTTGTCCTCTGCAGTCTCCTCTGCTGGGCGTCTTCTTTCATCCTTCTCCTTCATAAGTTGAGGGAATCTGTCTTCTTGGTTCAGGGCTGCCTCCTAAATACTGTATTTAGGGGGCGTTTAAGGGGTCTCGAGGTCAGTAGTCAATGGGCTACTGACCTTAGGGTGTCTACACCCTTGGTGTGCTCACCCCACGTGGGGGAGTGGGCACAATTTCTAATCCTGCTTGGAGAGTGCCTGCCATCTGCAAGATGGCGTGCACTGAAGAGTGAGCTTCACCTCGCCTCCCCCACCTGAGGGGTGGGGTTGGCAGAGGTGGGCACACCTTCTGGGCTGTTCTAATTTTTCCTGCCTGTCTTCCCGCTGAAAAGGAGGGGAGACAGGAAGGGGGCCTGCTCCGATAGCAGGAGAGTCTGGGGTTCGTATTAAAAGGCGACAAGACCTTTGAAGCTCCCCTGCCACAGATTGCTCTTCCTGACCTGGGGGAGGTGTGACTTCCTCCACCCAGAAAAAGCCTTTGTTTCTGGGCTCAGAGAGCAAAGGCTCCCACCCCAGGGGTCCAGACACATGTCTCGTGGTGGCAGGCTGGTGTGTACCAGTCAGGGAACCTGCCAGAGGCTGGTCGTTTTTCAGGGGGCATCTCTAAGACACCACTGAGTGCATTTTTCATTAAATCCCACACTGGCATCAGTGCGAATTTAATGTGCTGAGAAGTTTGATACCAAACTTCCCAGTTTTCAGTAAAGCCATTATGGTGCTGTGGAGTTCTTAATGACAAACTCCCAGCACCATATACTATTAATGGCATTACTGCACTTACAATGTCTAAGAATTGGTCTAGACACTTTAGGGGTACAGGACTTATGCACCTATATCCTCACCACTGGTATAGTGCACCCAGCTAGAGGGGTGGCTGACCTATGCCAGGGCAGTGGGTTGTAGGCATGGAACACAGGGATGTGTGCCACGTCGACTCTTCACTTTGTTTTGTTCTGCACCAAAACACGCGGCCTGCAATGGCAGTTTGTGTAAAGGTACAGGGCCTCTAAGGGTTGCACAATAAGTGCTGCAGCCCTTAAATGCCTTCCCTGATCACAGTTCCCTTGGTACCCATGGTACTTTTGACAAGGGACTGACTGGAGGCCAGAGAGCTGCCAATTGGAGGTACAAGGTACAGTTTTTGGTTAAGAACTCAGGCCCTGGGAACATGATTGGCAGGGACCCAGGGCACACCAAGTCAAAGTGCCTCAGTAGTCTGGCAAAAAGTGGCGGGGTTACTGCAACAGAAAGCCAGCTTCCTACACCCACTCCCTAACAAGCAATCAAATCCAAGCCCTAGAGCCAATAGGACCCCTAGCCTTAAGAGACAAACATAACCCTAGCCCAAAAGAGAATCAGAATCCAAGCCCTAAACTCTAGTGACAATAAAAACCCTAACCCTAGGAGCATATCAGAAAACAGGCTCAACGCAAATAAAACCCTACTTCCAGAGAGCTTGAGATCTTGATGGTTAAGGGTCTGTTCATGAAGGGAGGGACACAGGATCACTTTACATGAAGCTTGTGTGCAGAAGGGAGCGAGGGAAACAGCAGATTCAAGATGAAATTGCACAGCTAAAGCAGCCTGCTTTTACCACTCTGGGCTGACTTTGCTGTCTGAGTTGCTCAGAGCTTAAAGAAGTAGGGAGACTCCAAAATGAAGATGGCTACCTTCAGCTTTCTTGTCCAAGGTCATGGGACTTCTCCAGGAGAGAGGGGCAAAAGAAGGTCGGTTCAGGTGATTCTGGGCCTAGGCCCAATCACTTTTCCTGTAGCTGGTGTGCAGAGGGTGAAGTAGGCTAGAACTCAGCTCGTAATCTCCTTGGTTGCAGACTGACTCTATTCATACTTCGCAGTTCCTGCTCAACCCTGCAGGTAAGGCCCAACTTAAAGCCACTAAATTTCCACCCCAGAAATAATGCCAAACCCACTACAAACACCATTAAACCCACGGAAACTGATTAATCAAGACACACAAGCTTAATCAAGACATACAAGTTAGAGTTTGGATTTCGTTTTGTGTCTGTTGCCTTTTTTGTTTGATTTTGTTGGAGCGGAGGTTTGGGGAAAAATTTGACCCCTAGTCTCTTTTATGCAGTTTGTAAAAAAGAAAGAACGTTAAACAGTTGTACACATACAAAAAACAGCAGATTCAAGGTGAAATTGCACAGATAAAACTGCCCACTGTTACCACCTTTTGGACACCGACATGGCCTGGAACAAAACTTCGTAAGAATAGAGGTTTTTTTAACCACAGCCCTCGAGTAGTGACACAACTTGGGTTCATTTATCCATTTCTCATTCCTCGATCATCTCAGGGCAATGGAAAATGGGAGATGTCAAGGTGATGGATGTAGTTTCAGGAGAGGGGTCAACAATAGGGGCACTGCATAAGGTGGGCCATTCGCAGTCCTTTGCTCCCCTGTTGTTCGCGCAGTTTCTGATGAATGCATCATTGCACTTGGCAAATACGTGATACTTGCTTTTCGTTGATACAATGTGCATGTTATTATTTGTAGGTTTTCCAGTTGGAAGTTAGAGAACAAGGAGCAACAGCACTCTGGGCCTTGGCTGGGCAATTACTAAGACAGCAAAAGTTAATGGCCGAGCACATCACCTACAACTATATTATTGATTTACTTTTGGCACCATCAGATAAAATGCAGTATGTCGGTAAGCTGTGTCACCTTTGTTTTTATTATTGTTATTAAATATGTATTCAGATCTTCCATTGAACAATTGGTTTTGTTGACTTATGATTGTTTTGATAGGTGGTCAAGCTATGATCGCACTAAGTAAGGACAGCAGGCGACAACAGAACCAAATCTGTGAAGGGAATGGAGTCGGACCTTTGGTCCGCTTGTTACGGAGTTCCAAAATCTCAGATAGCACCCTCCTCAGTGTCATCCGAGCCCTGGGAACCATGTGTATAGGTCTGTAGAATCTTATGTTTTTTTAGCTCTTAAGTCATAAGAAATGTATTCAGTTGTAAAGCACATTTCCAGATTGAGAATGCGCTTGATCCTAATGACATCTTTTACTGAACCTGATGACAAATTATCTTATGTACAGTTTTTTGTTTTGGCTTCTGGTGAGATGATAATAAAAGAATCTAGAATTCAGTGCTTTCAACTGGCTGAAAACGAGAGGAATGCTAGTTTTATGCTTCGAGAATTTAGTTCAACCTGTGCTCACTCTAATGTTGCAGTATTCTTTGAGGGTGCTGTTCGAAAGAAGTCATGTTTGGAAAATAAAGCATTAAATCATGTAGAGGAGGGCATGTGCTTTGAACGTGAGTGTTAGTGCACTGCGTGGCCTAACTAGCATCCGTTTCAGTGTTCACACACTCAAACTCTCAATTGCCTAATATATTTATTTCAAGGAATCCAAGTCTCAGCTGTCACTTAATCGTAGTTTCAAAGGCAATAAGGCTAAAAGAAAAATAAAAGCATTTGTAATGTTTGCAGCAAGCTACAAACAAGCAAACTAAATGCATGTGCACTGCAGTGAGCAGCTAGGTTTGCCAGATCTCTAAACATAGGGGGGCTTATTTACAAGCCCCTTGCGCCGCTGGTTGCTTCACTTTTAATAAGGGAAAAAGTGGCATACCAGCTGAGCAAGGGGCTTGTAAATGAGCCCTAGAGTATATACCTTGGGCCTCATCTACATGAGAATGATGTAACGCGGCGCCACATGCGATTTAGCTGTGCCATGCTGTTTCATTTTGAAAGCACATGGATGCGTTGTATTAACAACAATACGACACATTCCTGTGCTTTTCCCTGCACTTGTGCACAGTTGACTTCCATGCGCCAGTGCAAGCACCCTTGCAAGGGTGCCTGCTCTGCGGGGATGATTGTTTTTGTGCACAAAGGGTTTTTGTGCAGAAAGGTGTCCCTTCCTGCACAAAAACAATAATTAATGGATTTTCCTCTTTCTATGAGTGCAGCACGCATAAAAAGAGGACGATTTTAGGAGAAATAGAAGTATTCTCCTCATTGTGCTATTCCTACACCTCCCCTAGGGAGGCGTAGTATTCTGACACATTCCCAGTTTTACAAAATGTTGTAAATCTGGGAATGCTGCAAGTTCCATTGATGTTGCATAGAAACACCCACAGCAACAACCACAGAATTCCCCTTTCACGCAGAGTAATGCGTGCAAGGGGGGTCACCGGTGATTCACAACATCCAGGCCAAAAACCCCACAGTGTGGGTTCTAATTGTGCAAGGCGGTGTGATTTACTGATCAGCCTTTGTTTTAGAGAGAGAGAATGCTTGCCCATTAATGCTGGTATGTGAGACCGCATCTGCACTTTAAAAGCAATCTCTGCCATCTTCCTGTGCTTCCGAATAAACAAGGCAAAAATCCAAAATTGTCTTGATTTGTAATTGCATTTATATAGTGCTTACTACTCCTATAAGGGGTAATAAGCGCTAAATAAATGCTAGAAAAGTGAAGAAAGTTTTTTTGTTTTTTTAAATGCAATGACCATCCAGGAGTCTAGACTTTTCCATCAATTGTAGTGTTGGGGGTCATTTTGGGGTTTGGTTCTAAAAGTGACAAGGACTGACTAAAACATAAAAACATTGAAAATGATGTTGGCAAAATAGGGGTGGGGTAGATGGATAGCAGAGAGGGCCAGTGAATGGTAGCCCCAATCTTCTGGCTAAATTGTTCCTGGCTACCAGTCGTTTTTGTATTTGTGCAGTTTTATGTACAGCAAACCCAGACAAAAGGCATCAGAGTGCTTTAGATGAGCACCAGATTGCATTACACAAAAATGGATGTGTTTTTTAGGCACGGGGAGATTAAGTGATTTGCCCAGGATCACAGGATATTGAGCTGATGCTGGAATTCAAACCTTGTTCCCCAGTTTCAAGGTTGGCAGCTCAGACCGATAGGCCACATCTTGTCAGTTAGTATTGGTGTCAGTGGTGGCTGGTGATCTTTTAAAGTGGTGAAGAGTTATACTGCCCAGGACTTTATCCCATTTATTTCAAAATTTGCATCACCCATATTCATTCCAGCTCACATTTAGACACAGAATAACAAACAATTAGAGCTTGGTTTGCATCACAAAGGGTGACGTAAACCGGCGCAAAATGTTTTTTTAAATTTTCTTTCCAGTGTAAATCCTGTTTTGCACTAGAAAGTTGCTTGAAAGTAACACAAAGCAGTGCAAATTGCTGCTTTTTGTCACTCTGCGTCGAGGTAGCATGCATGCGTCGTACACGCATGTTCCCATGCAAACATCCATGGTTTTTCACGTAAAACTGTATCTACTAACGATAGTAGACAGTGCTTTGCGTCAAAAAATAAACACCACTTGAGAGCATGCAATAAAAAGGAGAACATCTTTTGTTTCTCCTAACTTTTCCCTCTTTCCATGTGTACTGGACTGTACAGCACAAATCCGAAGTATGAAAAGTTTTAAAGTTAGTCAAAGCCTAGTATTTTATACTGGAAGGGCACCCTTCCAGTACAAAGCCTATGCCAGACACCTGTGTACTATGGCATAAAGGTGTGAGTGAGATGTTCTGTAGCCTGAGTGCCAGCCCTAGGGAGAGCAGAATGGTGCCATATCTTTGTAGTTATGGTGCTTTCCTGCTCTCTCTCACGCAATGCAACAAATTTAGGTGCTGTCCTGCGTTGTGTAAAGTTTTTCATAATCTGGGCTTTAGTCTCATTTCCCTCACTCACTCCAACTCACATTCTCTCACTTTGTCACTCATACTCACTCCCACTCCTGTTACTCACACACAAACATATTCATACTCGCCGATTCTCACTTACTAAAACACTTACACACACTCACTAACTCTGGGCCCTGGTGTAACTGCACTTGCTGCACCACTGATAGTTGAACCCACGATTCACTTCCACTCCCTCTCGCAACCTCGAATCAATATATTATATTGTAGCATACTCATACTCCTTCACTCACTCCCTCATACTCACTTTCCCTTATTCATGCACACTTCCAAACTCTGATTCCCACTTTTCACTCTTATTGACACTCTCAAATACATACATTTCCACTCAATCACACTCACAAACAAATACACAAGCGCATAGAGAAATTACATTTTTGTTTTTCTTACTTGGCTTACTTAGCTGGCAACTTAGAGGCTCCATGGCAGCAGCAAAGCAGAAATCTGGTGCTGGGTATTGGAATCAGCCACCCTAATTCCCAGCGAGGAGCCAAATGGAGCCGCAAGGGCAGGATTGAAAAGGGAGCGACCCACCTCAATACCCCTCTAAACTATTTGATAGGCAGGGCTACTGGAATTATGCGTCCGGTGAGGGCCAAATTATGTAGCAGGGTTGACTAAATTATGCGGCAAAAAATGCAGTAACATAATATAATTTAATTCTTTTGTCATTCTTACACTTAACACTTTCTGGGCAGAGGTTGCACCTGTTATGTGCCAATTAAAACACCTACATGTAGCAAGAAGCAGCAGAAAGTTAATCAGTCAACCTTTACAAAGGGACTTCTGCTATGCAGAAAAACGTCACTGGGTTTTTAGTACCTTTTGAACCGGTTGAGCTAGAAACAAAATCTTTTTTTGTTAAAATTAGGAGATTATGCAGCAGATGATGGATTATGTGGCAAATGCAGCACAACTAAAATTATGTGAGAACTGCCACAGCCAATCAATCACATATTTCCAGTGGCCCTGTTGATAGGACATGAAGCATAGGCCTATAAGAAGCTGGGATAGAACTGGGGACCCTACCTCTGTTGCACTTTGTGGCTTTTCATTGGCTTCAGGGATGCACTGATGTACATTTTAGCAGATATACTGTGCTGCCTGAGGTATGTGCTAAATAAAATGGGTTGTGCCTGTATTAGGGGATCAAAGTTAAACTACACCCCTCAGACATCTCACAGTCCCCCTCCTAGAAGATCCTTGTGTGCCTCTTGCTTTGCTCTTTTATGTCTGGTGGACAGACACATAATAGACTAAAGAGGTGGACAAGAATGATACTGGGAATAGACAGCACTTGGCACTCCTACTACAAATGCTTCCAGCCACAGCAGCATATTTTCCCCAGATTGCTCTAGCCTCGTGTGTTCTACCTCTTGATCATCCTTCCCATCTCTGCCAGTGGCAGTTGGTGGCTGGAAAACCTTATGCCAAAGGGAGAACAGTGCCTACCCCAAATCCTAGACACATTCACATCTCAAAGGATCCAAACCAGTAAGTGTAGTCCTGTAGGTGAACACACTTACTTCAGAGACATGGTCCACTTGACTCCCCTCTTTTCAGAGCCAACCTATTTTAAAACTCAGACTTGGTGCTCAGAGACAAGGGTTCAACATTTTATGTTTTTTCTTTAACCTTGCTTTTCTGCTCAAGCCCACTCTTTCCTTACCATATGCTGCAGTGCAATTTAACTTCTATTGCATTGTCCATAGGTGGCCACCTGAACCACAGCACTGTTTATCTACCCTATGTACATCTTGACCCTCTCTCCACATGTCGATGCTTTCTCTCCCATTCCCTGTCATCCTCCCTTTTCATTTTTTTCAACCTGCCCCTTTCCACCCTATACATTTCACCTTTGTCTTATTCCATAATGAACATTGTCTCCTTGTTAAAGCCTGATCTTCCCTGCTCCTTCTAAATTTCCACACTACAAATGTAGATCAAAAGAACATACAGAAATTGCATAAAAGAAATTATCAAGAGGATGTTCATAACAAATTTCATTCAGGGAACGAAGAGGATGTGACATTGAGTGGGAATAGGAAGACAGGGTAAATAGACATTAGCACTATGTGTCCAAACTCTTGCAGGGCAAAGTCTATTAAAAAATCACCATTCAAAAGGGTGAAGTCTGCTCGGTACCAAGAAGCTCATTTCAGTGCCCATTGTATTAAGGAGACAAAGTTAGTTATTTTTCTGGAGATAGGCTGAAGACTTAGAAGACATGAATTCCACAGAGAAAAGTATGTTCTCGTGCATACAGAGAGAGTGGAGCTCTGCCACAAAAATTCCTTATCATATTATAGAGCTGAACTCACTCCTCTGCATATTGAGTTGAGCTCCAGCACAGATGCAGCAAAGTCCCTGTATACACAGTGATAACTCATGCAGAGATACAGCAGAGACTCTATACCCATAAATAATTTATTTTATTGAGCTAGAGCTGAATTCCTGCATACATAGTACTGTGAGCCTGGGCAGAGCTGAGATCTTCCAAGTATGCAGTCGAGATCCCTTGCAGACAGTGGTGAGCCCTTGTGCAGACATATATCTTGGTGACCCAGTTGAAAGCCAAGTTGAGCTCTTTCAGTATTCCTTCTTATAATGTAAAACCTCAGGTTCAGCCGGAAGTGTGAAAGAAGGACCAGCTAATATTCTGTGGGATTTCACATGTCTCTCACCCAGGTTAATCTTCCTAATAGGGAGTGCGGACGAGTAGGTGGGAGGGAAGATGGCAGTAAGAGAGAAGGGTAGTGAGAGAAGCTATTGAAGAGAGATAGGGAAAGACACAATAGATAGTAGTGGAAGGGAATTAAGCCTGTGTGCGAATATGGAAAGAAAGGTGAGAAAGAAGTGAGTAGAGTTTGACTTAGATGGAAAAGAACAGAGACGGAGTGTGAAACAGGAGACACCAGAGTGAGAGTTATATGAGCAACACCACAACAATAATGCTGAGTCAAACTTTATGTCATGTTAAGCTTATTTGTGAAGTACACAGCCCACCCTGGAGAGTATGCTGGTGCTGAGAAAGCTGGGGTTATTTTAGCTGTGACTACAACTTGTCCAGGCGAAGAGCCATGTTTTCAGTATCTTGCGGAGCTCAGTACTGAGGAGGCAGCTCATAAGTGTAGGGGTAGGTTGATGACAGGCAATTTCTAAAAGTGTGTGGTTTCAGTCCGCTTTTAAAAGTCACAGTCCGCTTTTAAAAGTCACTGGTCATTCTCCACCAGTAGGAAGGCACAGCTACACTAGCAAGGTTCTGCAGCAGCTGAACCACAGTAATAAAGGGTTCCAATGTCACAAGCTTTCCCCTGGCTCTATTCTCGATATTAATGAGGACGCTGATAGACCAGTTGGGTCCCCAGTATGCAGGGTCTGTTCGGTCCCGCTCCCGACCCTACTTAATCTTCCCATTCAATGCATGAAACCAGCTCACGACATGGACAAAGCTGTAAGTAAGGATAATCATCTTAACTGTGTTTTATTTAATGCAAGATCGCTTGTCAAACACTCAGTAGAATGCGCTCTTTTTTTGGAAAACCATAATGTTAAACTCGCTTTTATTGGCTAGACAGCACTTCGGGTCCTGACCTGGTGAAGGCCACCCCCACTGGTTTTTGCTGCTACTCCTTAGATCGAACTCACAAAAGGGGTGGAGGGCTTGCAGTGATTTATCACGACTCATTAACCCCTTATTTCCAACCGGTGTATGATCATGGTTGTGAAGCCCTTTCCTTCAATATCACGTCTGTACAGTGTAAACCTCTCAAAGGCATTCTTATATACCGACCTCCTGGAGGCAAGACCGATTTTCTTAACTCCCTTGATACATTATTAGAAGAGGGCCTGACTCAACAATCTTATGTCGTACTGGGTGATTTTAATTTCCATTTGGAAAAACTGGAGGATTCGGATACGGCTAGACTTAACAGCATTATGGCGGTAGGAGGCCTCGAACAGTTGGTCTCCTTCCCCACCCACACAAAGGGACATACCCTAGATGGGATTTTTTCAAACAATTGTGATCTGGGTAACATCGCTGCTCTTCCCATTACTTGGTCGGATCATGTTATAATCACATTTGAACTAAAATATGTTATGAGAGATTATACATATTTAAAAGAGAAAAAGGAAATTACAACTAGAGCTTGGGGAAAAGTAGATGTCATGCATCTAGAATCCTCCCTCCTGGAAAAAATGCCTACAGACTCACCCGATCCTGAAGAAGCTAGCCTACGGTATAACAACTGGTTGGACGTGGCATGTCTTCGTGCAGCCCCCCCCAGAAAATGGATACCGAAAAGGACCATACCCACGGCTCCTTGGTATTCAGATGAGCTTAAGGAGAAGAAACTTCTTTGTAAACGCGCAGAAAGACTGTGGCGAAAAAATTACGCAACAGCTGACAAAATGGACCTTAAATCAACAATGGCGACTTACAAACAATCACTCTTGGAAGCCAAGAGAGATTACTTTTCACGCCAAATCTCCAATGCTAAATCCGACTCGAAGGAGCTTTTTAAAACTGTTATTAAACTTTCCAACCCTAGGACGCCTAACGGTCCAATTGCTCCCAACTTTTGCAATACAGTTGCCGCATCTTTCAAATCTAAAGTGGAATCCATTTTCGCTTCTTTATCAGACATGATCAACAAAAAGCATGAGGCTTTAAATACCAATATTCCTTCTCCCTTGGCCAATACCCTGGACTACTTCACTCCGCTGAACTTAGAGGAAACTAAAAATCTTATGAACAATATTAAATCAGGTGCGCCCAGCGATCCCTGTCCTACTTGGATTATTAAACAGGTTTCAGACACCACTTGTAGGGCTCTCACACCCCTCTTTAATAATATATTTCAAACTGCCACTTTTCCGACTTCCTGGAAAAAAGCCTCAGTACTTCCTCTTTTAAAGAAACAATCCCTGGACCCTAAAGATCCCTCTAACTACCGCCCCATTTCCAGACTTCCTCTACCAGCCAAAATGCTTGAAAGAGCTATGAATAGGCAACTCAGCGATTTTCTTCAGCTGAATGACTCTCTGGATCACTCACAATTTGGTTTTAGACCATATCACAGTACTGAGTTGGCGCTTATTAAATCGACAGAGGAGATCAGAGAAACTATGGACAAAGGAGGAAGTGCTATGCTTGTCCTTTTAGATTTATCCGCGGCTTTTGACACCGTGCATCATAAAATTTTGCTAAATCGGTTGTTAGAGATCGGGGTAACAGGACAAGCTTGGAAGCTCCTTGAGTCCTTCCTTAAAGACAGACTTCAAACAGTTGATTTAAATGACACTACATCCGAAGCCTTCTCTTTGCCCTGCGGGGTGCCGCAGGGCTCCTCTCTTAGCCCCACGCTTTTTAATATTTATGTAGCCCCTCTGGCTGGTATCATAAGGTCATTTGGTTTCCAGCTTACCTCCTACGCCGACGACACGCAAATTGTGCTGTCGGTCAGGGATGGAGCTGAGAACGAAACAGGCAATCGCTTTTCGAACTGCATGTTAGCCATTTCCAGGTGGATGTCAGCTAATTGTCTTAAGCTGAACTCTGCCAAAACTGAAGTGGTGAAGTTTGGAAACAACCCTCGGATGTGGACTCCTGATTGGTGGCCTGACTCACTAGGGCCTTGCCCCACTCCCTGCAGGAAGGCTAAAAACCTGGGAGTGGTGGTCGACGAAAAACTTAGCATGGGGGACCAGGTGAGCAGGGTCACTTCTGGCTGTTCCATGGTACTTAGAATGATCAGGAAAATCAGGTCCTATCTGACGGAGGGATGTCTCCGCACTATAGTGACTGCACTTATACTATCTCGTCTCGACTATTGCAACAGCCTTTACATTAACATGCAGTCACAACATCAAAACAGGCTGCAGGTCATCCAAAATGCTGCTGCCAGACTCCTGACTCGGACTCCTAGATGGGTATCAGTTAAAGATGAGCTGAAGAGACTGCACTGGCTTCCTGTTCACCTGAGAGCCAGATTCAAGGCTTCATGTATTGTGTTCAGAGCCTTGAACGGGACAGCTCCCGAATTTCTCAAAAAGAAGTTTTCTTGGTACACTCCATGCAGAATGCTTAGATCTTCTGGAGCCAAGCTGGTGAAAATACCTTGTATAAAAAAGTTAAACTGGGGAGGAAGGAGTTTTACTTATGGGGCTGCCAGAGTATGGAATGAACTTCCGCTCATGCTGAAAAATGCATCAGATCTCATTTCCTTTAGGAAGAATCTCAAAACTTGGTTTTTTTCTCAGTTCTAATCATCCACTACTCCACAGGCTATCAGTGCTTAGCGCCAGGACACCGAAAGGTAATCGTGCGCTCTATAAATTTTAATAACATAACATAACATAACATAACTAGCTGCCTCTGTATATTACCATTAGGAGAGCCTTGCAGCACTGCCGTCTTTGAGGACCTTCACTTGAAACTCCAGCACTAATTAAATAAAAAAGAGCTTCATCTAAAAGAACATTTCCTCACCTGGGCAAAAGAAGACAGGCCAACACAGATAGGTTGCTTACATTGTCCAAAATACAGATGCAATTATGTGGTGCCTGTTCTTTTAAAGCACAGCAGTCAGCAGCCATTATTCATTACAGAAAATCCACACATGTTATCCTGATGGTGCAGGTCCAACCACAAATTGATAGCTTATGTATTAGTCATGTGACACTCCAAGCAGCAGGCAAGGACAAAGAACAACTGACAATAAAAATCCAGCCATAACAATGCTATTCTCTCCCAGTTAATATATTTCAAAGCACTCATTAAAAACGCCCATGTAGAACACAGATTGCACCATGACACTGCTGTTTACGTGCAGCGCCTCTATTTTTATAAGTCAATTTCTATACATTGATTTCTAAATCAACCTTAGAGCACACGGCAGGGATAGATAAATAGACAGACAGACAGACAGACAGACAGACAGACAGACAGACAGACAGACAGACAGACAGACAGATAGATAGATAGATAGATAGATAGATAGATAGATAGATAGATAGATAGATAGATAGATAGATAGATAGATAGATAGATAGATAGATAGACAAAATAAGAAACATTCATTACTTAAAAAAATGACAACATCACAAACAAAATAAAATGAAACAATAAAGAAAAACACAATAAAAGAATTCAGCATTGTTAATCAGTTTTTGCAGTTTTTTGAGTGTCCTTCCTGTCCTTCTGAAAGAAACACTATCATTCTGTTTGATTTCTCATTGTTCTTGTATTGTTTGTTTTTTATTCTGCGCAGTGATTGCCGACGCCTTTACTTCTGTTAATTTCCAAAGGAGATAAATTAAATCTGCTCATAGATTTTCGTACATGGTTCTGTTTTACCAACACAAGATTCGACCTGATAATTTCTCACTTGAATACGTTTCCTTTGTTCTGCAAATTGTTTCATTTTTCCTTTCATCATCGCATCTCTCTTTGCATTTTGTTCATGTTCCTTAGGGGTGTCTCAAAGGCACATGAGGCAAATGTGTTTGTCTGCGTTGTCCAAACAGCAACTCCGAATGACATTTTCCAATTGACCCAAGAGGTGTAGTTCCATAATCACGTAGGACCTGAGATACAGCTATATTTGTAGAAATATGTGACAGTTTGGCTCTTTACACGCTTTTCTTTTTATACTAGCCATCAATCTTTCTACTATTCCATTAGCCTGTGGCCAAAGTGGAGTCATTTTCCTATGTTTCACTCCCATATACTTAAGAGACTTGCTAAATTAATTTCCATTAAAAGGTGGGCCATTGTCTGTCTATTTTGGGTATAACTTTAACAACACAATGTTATTGAACATGATTGGCGCCATACAGCACATATTATTCATTATTGGTTTTATCACCATTTTGTTTATCTTACAGGTGATCAAATCACATTCCTACAGTGCCGCATTACTTCAGATAAGTAGGTACTTGGGTAGGTTGTATTGTTCCCTTCTTTTACTGATCACGTATTCACATATTGCAGTAGTGTTAACATGCGGTCCTGACGAAAGCCACAGGTTGGCTGAAACATGTTGACTAATGAGGACGTGTTCCTATAATATTTGTGGACACGGTTCCCCCTAAAATTCCTGCTCTTTTTTTAGTTTGACGCCACTGGATATTGAATAAAATATTTTTTCCAATGGTAATCAATTTTAAATCACTTATTTAGTACACACTGCATCTTTTTTCATCACACTTATGGTAGTCTTCTTTCATCCTGAGAGATTGATCCTCCCTGTTATAACAACTAAAACATCCTTGAGCTCCTCCTTTTTACAGTAAATTTAAGGAGTTGTAGCTCTATAACCACACCAGGTGTGGTTATGGGAGGTCGAAGATGATGAAGCATGCCACCTCGGTGGGTGATGGGACTTGGCCCTTTTTAAGAAGACTTCTTTTCTTCTCTTCTTTTGTTTTTGTGCTGTTTTGCCGCTTGTGTTTCTTTGACAGATCGGTGTAGACCCGTGGATTCTTTGTGTTGTTAAAGTTGATTGATTCGGGGATTTGTCCACGCAGGTCTCTAAATTCCCTGAGACCCCATTATAAACTGTTTTTTTCGGTATTTTGGGTATACCCCATGCAGAAAAAATATCAGCAAGAACAGGAAGTTTCACAGATGTAGACATAAATGACACCATTTTCACAATTGGAAAGTACTCATCAATTACAACAAACAGATATTGCCCAGAGTCTTATGAAATGTTGTCATGCCATTTACATGGTTCCACTTGTTTAACTTTTTTATTCTTCTTACTTCTGTCAGAGTGTTATCCTTGTTAGATTCATGGATTAATTTTTGCTCTGAAATAGTCTCAGGAACCTCTTTCATCAGTCAGTGTTTTCAACAATTTCAACTAGATGTCTTGACAAATATTCAGATGGGTTGTTCTCATTTCCAGGCTTGTGAACTATCTTAAAATGAAAGTCCATAAATCTTATATCCCATATTTCAATACAAAGAGATCGTTTTGCTTTTAGATTTCCAAAAATGTTTGTTAGTGCTTGGTGATCAGTGATCATCACAAACAGTTTTCCAAATAAGAAGTCATGATAATTCTTGCATGCCCAGACTACTGCCAAGCTTTTTTTAGCTGGTTATGAGTATTTACTTTCAACATCCGTTACGCTTTTACTGGCTTGCTACACTACAAACCTTGTACCATCTTTACTAAGATTATGCGGCACTAACATGGCACTTAGTCCTACTGGACTGGATCGACTACTAGTTCAGTACATTGATCTGGGTCAAAGCATTTTAAGTTTGCTGCTGATGCTATATCATCCTTGATTTTCTTAAACGCAGTTTCACACTTTGCATTCCAGATGCATGCCTTTGCTTTCTTTGTTAACTCTCGAAGAAGCAAGCTAACAATGGCATCATCCTTGATATAACAAGAGCAATAACTAGCCATTCCCACAAAGGAGTGTAACTCTGTTATATATTTTGGACTGAATGTCACCATTAGAGAAGACACCTTCTTGGGATCTGGTTTCATTCCTGTACTTGAAAATATATGGCCATAAAACATGAATTCTGGTTTATCAATCTCCCATTTATCTGGGATTAACGTTAGGCCAGATTTCAGGATTTCTTGACATACTCCTCTCAATGCTTGGTTATGTTCACTTTCTTATTTTCCAAAACCAAGAATGTATCATTATAATTCATCAAATTCTTTACAGTCCTGGCGACTTTTTTTTATGATTTCTTTCAAAATTTCAACCACTAAACATATTCCAAAATTAAGTCTTTTGTAGCAGAACAACCACAAATGCATTCAACAAATTATGATATATCTTGATTTTTTCATCAACCTCTAATTAATGATAGCCATTGCAAAGAGGCAATTTTAAAAATACTGTTGCTCCATTTAAAATGCTAATTATGTAATTCAAATTTGGTCCTGGGTGCCTTTCGCTATCAACTGTGGTATTTGATACACTCATGTCAACACGAATTTGAATTTGACTAGTATTCTTCTTCGGTACCACTACTGTTGGGAACACCCAAGGATTTTGACCATTTGCGGGCTCAATAATATCTTGCTTTAGTAATTAATTTATTTCTTCATCCACTTTGTCTTGTGCATGTGAATTGGGACTCTCCTATGCATCTGTGCCAGAGGTTTTACCTTTCGTTTATGTGCAGAGAAATAGCTCTTCCTTTAGTTTACTCAGACCTTTAGTCAAAGTAGGAAATTCTTTTAGCATAGGATGTTTCACTATCTAATGAAATGTCATAATAAGAGTGCCATTAGTTGAGCTGTAACATTGCTCATTAAGCAAGGACTAGACATTTCCCCCTTTAAAACGTGTACTTCCTCTTTGAGGGACATTTTCCCATATGTCAGGTTTTGTTCAAACTTTCTTGACAAGTAACGGGATGTTTTTATCCCTAGTGAAAGACACTGACAGTTGATGACACAGTGGGGGTTTCTCCTGCATCTTATCATAGACAGGTACACAGATGATATTGCATGTTGCTTGAGTATCAAGAAAAAAAGGAACTTTCTGAGCTCCCACTCGGATGTCAACAGACACTGTGTATTTAATATTCGCTTTCTGTAACAAATTGATTGCTTCATCTCTGCTTTCCTCAGTCATCAAATATAGTCGTTCTTGTTCAAATTCATCTGCAGAAGAGTCATCAAAGCTTTCCATCGGCCTAATGTGTTTTACGTTTCCTTTAGGTTTTCGTTACCATGTTTTTCATTGTGTCTTCGTTTTGGTCTGTACACACTTGATTAATTTTTCCTCATTCTTTACACTGTTGCCCCATTGCTGGACATATATTTGTATGTGGAAATGGTTGCCCACACTTATAGCATGTTCTTCTGTATTTCCTTATAAAAGTTGTTCTATCAGCTTTATTTTCAGTTTTATTGTCTTTTTTGATCACTTCAGTCTTATTATCTTTTTTGACCATTTTTCTGACTTATTCCAAAGCTTATGTCATCCTTTCTTCCATATTTTTGGCATGTTTTTTAGCTTGTCTTTCAGTTCGTCCCATACGAAGCATTGTTTGCATATCATGCGTTTTTTCTAATAACCTTTTCCTGAATTCTACTGAATTTCATCCATGCATGATTCTTAATCTGATCGCTTCCTCATTATTAAACTTATTAAATTTGCAGAACATCACTAACTTCCTCAATTTGGTTACAAATTCATCAATGGTTTTATTATCTTGCTGACAATCAATATTGAAATTGTATCTTTTAAAATCTAAATTTCTTTGCGGATCAAACCGCTCATTTAGACATTTCATGATCCCCTTGTATGTATTATTATTCACATCAGGGAACATGACAATTATATCCTCTACCTCATCACCTACTAAATTAAGTAGTATGTTTTAAGTTTGCTAATCAGTGTGTTTGTTACATGTGGCTTTAAAAAAAAAATCTAATCTCCTCCTCCATTTTTTCCATATTTGAGCAATAGTCTGTTGATCCGTAATGTAAAATGGTAGAAGTCTCCTGAAAATCATACTGGAAAAATGTTCTTCCTCTTGGACATTTACATCATCCATATGTGTGTTTGCTGTTTTACTTGTTGAACTTTTAGATGGATGGATGGATGGATGGATGGATGGATGGATGGATGGATGGATGGATGGATGGATGGATGGATGGATGGATGGATGGATGGATGGATGGGTAAATGGATAGATAGATAGATAGATAGATAGATAGATAGATAGATAGATAGATAGATAGATAGATAGATAGATAGATAGATAGATAGATAGATAGATAGATAGATAGATAGATAGATAGATAGATAGATCGTTCTTTGGACTCAATGGAACAAACAAAGCATGGCCTATCTTATATTCCTGTGTATCAGCATCCTTTGAGTCTCTCGAGTTACCTCAAGTACTAAGTTGCCATTTACATAATTTTCATGTATATTTACTACTGAAAGAGCAATTGCCATCAGTATGCAATGAGTTAAGGAGTGGTGGATCGAAAGCAGGGTGTGCCAGGGTGAGTGAGGAAGCCGAGGCAGCGGGGAAAGCAGTGAAACAAGCTTGGTGGATAGCCTTATTTTATATTGTGCAAACATGGATAATGATAACCCCTCCCCCCATCCCTAACTCCCTAGCTAAAGTTCAGACCAATATTCACATGGAGAGTGTGGTACTCATCCGCAGGAAAGGCTGTACATTCTTGCAGTAAGTGCTTTTATAATAACAGTGAAACATAAGGCTGGAAAGTTCACCACAGGAGAGAATAGCTGACGATCAGACTCACTGACTGATATGACAGCTGGCTCTGAAACCATGCTCAAAGGAGGGCAAACTACATTAGCGGGCAATAATGAAAAGTTCATTTTATACCAGAATCCAATGCAGTATTAGGATTTAAGATCAATGCAGTAGCTATGGATGTCACATTACTCATAGCAGATCACACAATGTTAGCAGAGAGAGTCACAGAGAATGCAACCACTTTGTAACCTTTGCGTCCCACAGTAAAAGAACTGCAGTCTCAATGTAGTTATGGGCATTAGCGTTACAGACAATGGGCGGATCTCCTGAAAAATATTTAGCATCATGACGAGACATATGCTGGTGGCTTTTTCAAGCCCCTAGTGGATCAAGCTGGAAGAACCACAGACCCGTGTTACAATGAAAGGCTTGATGTTTGATCTGAAAAATGGAAAACAACCATTCTAAGCACATACTGTGCATAATTTTAGAAGGCTGTTTACCAACTATCGAAGGTTGTTTGCACATGCTGTGTTTGTCACAAAGGACATGTGCTGCATTATTAAAACCAAGTATTGTAGTGAGGCTGATGGGCTATAAGAAAGGTGTCAACCATATGAATGCTGATGCACCGATTTGTTCATAATCTTCTCTTCTCCTGATTCATGTTAGCATATCTATACACAGCGATTACATTACCTCTTGTACCCTTCAATAAAAAGGTGTGCCCCTGCACAGCCCTATCCTTACTCTGTTTTGATTTATTGTAGCTTACATTAGGACCTTAATGGCTCCACCTGGCTACAAATATTACATTGCTGTTTTAGATCCGATTGCATTAACTACATTCATGTTTCAGTAATAATGTTGGTAATCCTACTTTGACGTAAGCTAAGCAGGTTGCCGCCTCCAGGCAATCCTCCTGATGCGCCAGCGCTGCCAGCCTTTCTTAATGCACCGAGGACTGCAGGTCTCTTCACACCCTTTAACAGCCAATGAAGTCCCTGCTCTCATATTTTTAATTTTAGTAAACAGTATGAAAGCATCACCAGGATTAGAAGAGCAGTGAACACAGCGCTTCTGCATAGACCTGGAGACTGTTTTTATAATGTCCTTGGCTCCCTGACACAGAGAGAATTGGTGAGGACTGAAGTGTGCGTGTCAGCCTGGTCAAGGACAACATACAGGCCAGCCTGACATGCACAATTTATTTAGTTGCACAGTTACCTCATCCTGGCAATCAACATGATTGGCCACGCCTTACACGACACCAAGAGTGTGTTTCACAGCCCTGTATCTCATACGGGGCAATCAATTTTAATTTATGAAATGTGAGGTATTGTGGTGGCTTTTGCAGCCAGGGGGACAACTCTCCAGAGCTCCTATTGATGAGCCGCCCCTGTTTCTGAAACGCTCCTATACTCGGTGAAGTTTAACATAATCTATTATTAATTGCTTTTTGAATCCATAGGCATTGTCCAGCTCCACCAAGCCATTTATCACTCGATAATGGGCACCTAGAGTCAGGCGATGTTGGCAACGCCCATCCTTCATTAGGCAAAGTGTCCAAGGCTTTGCCAGACCTCCAGCCCTGCTTCCCATCCCTCCTGCCCTAGGAGAAAAGAGGGGCCGCAGCAAGGTGAAAATAACAGCACTCAACCACTCCTTTGCAAATTGGGATGATAGCTTCAGGAAGAGTACCAACTTCCAACTCCCACTGAAGTTTTTAAAAACAGACAACTTTGTATTTTTAAATCATTCCTGTTTACTTTCAGGAAATAAAGCTGTTTAACAAACGTTTTCAGTTTTAAAATGTAAACACAGGCATGATGAACTGCTATCCGTTGCAGGCCACCATCCTTCTCTTTGCAGTCAGCCATTGGGAGTACAAATTGTGATGTGCATAAATAAAATTCATTAGGCACTGTATTGTTTTGTAAATTAGCAATGACAGACCTTAGAACTGTGACGTAAGTGTTTGGGTGTGGTGTATAGAGTTCATGTTGAGAATGTTGAGTTCTCAGTTACACGCACAATGACAATGGACAATATTATGTACAATGTATCAGCAATTATGCCATCGTTGATCTTCTCCCAAGACATTCCAAGCACCAATGTTCTGTGTGCAGTGGCAGTTAAAGTTGTCAACACAAACACCGGTTCTACATCCTGGAATTAGAGATGGAAGTGGACTTCAGTGACAAAGAGCACGTTTCTAACATGGCTTATTGCTCAACCTAACTGGATGTCCCCTACATTCCAGATTACAGAAGATCACCCTGCAGAGAAGACACTAGTCCGCCTTCCGCTCCTTTCCGGGGCTTCCAACCTTGTCTTTACATGCCCAGCCACCTCAGTCAGCAAATTGTATTATCTTTTGCGTCAAGGAAACGATTCCCACAGACACATGGCACAGGGAGCCAGAGGTCGAGCCAGGCTATCACCCCCTGGTAGCCTCCAAACCCCTTTAGTATGTTCTCCGACCGTCATGGGTATTCAGTGGGGGCAGGATACATCCGACCTTTAGGTTTCACTGCGAGTCCAAAGGGACTACTCCCTCCCCTTTGTGATCCCCATCACCCATGCCACCTCCTTGCGACAAGCTGATGGAGGACCACTTCTGGAGGTGTTAGCTCTCTTGGCCAAGGGAGCTACAGAGAAGGTGCCAGAATCAGAAGTAGGTCTTGGTTGCTATTCCCGCTATTTTCTGGTGCCGAAGAAGGATGGAGGACTTCAACTTTATACCTGCGCCTTCTCAGTCTCTTCCTGAAAAAGGAGAAATTCTAAATGCTCATGCAACTCCTTTCTGCCTTGGACCCAGGAGACTGGATTGTATCGGTGGACTTACAGGACACTTATTTTCACATCTCTGTCCTGCCTGCCCACAGACGGTACCTGCAGCAGGGTAGGTCAAGATCACTTTCAGTTTGCTGTGCTTCCCATTGACATTAGCAGCACCCCTAATGTGTTAACAAAAGTGATGGCAGTGGTTGCAGCTCATCAGCAGAGGTCGGGGATTCCTGTCTTTCCGTACCTCAGCAATTGGCTGTTGAAGGCGGGCTTGCCCCAGGCTGTCGTCTCCCACCTTCAAGCTAAGGTAAACCTTCTGCACTCGCTGAGTTCCACCATCAATGTGCTGAAATCATACCTGACTCCCGTTGGCAAATTAGGGCTCTGCAGTGAGATCTGAAGTTCCAGTGGGAACATCATCAGAGGAATCTCTCTGACATTGTCCAGATCTCAGGGGCAACTTAAAAAGACGTGCAGTGGTGCTATCGAACTGCGATACGGTCAGTGGCAGACCCCTCTCTCTTCCACAAACAGAGCTGACTGTAGTGACTGATGCGTCACTTCTGGGTTGGGGTGGCAATCTGGTAGAGGTGAAGATCAGAAGACTCTGGTCTCCATAGGAATCTGGACTCCACATCAACCTGTCTGAACGATATGGCGAACAAACTGGGTCATCAATGCCTAATGGATCACAAATGGCATCTCCATCAAGAGGTGGAGCGAGGTCTCTTCCAAGAATGGGAGAGCCTTGGTTGGATCTGTTTGCCTCAGTTGAGAACGTGCATTGTCAGCAGTTGTGTGCACTGGAGTTTTCAAGGTGGTTCTTGCTCGGAGAAGCTTTCCTTCTCAAGTGGAGCTCAGCCTGGTCGCAGAAGTTAACCCTGCGACCAGTGATCTATGTTTAAGGAAGTGCCCTGGTGACATACCAAATTCTTCTACTATTACTTGATTCCCTCATGGAATAAGTCCACTTGTACCAACTCTGTTCCTGATGCTTTCCAACGATGTCACTCCCTGTTAGAGTGAGACAGGCTCAGCACAGTAATAAATGGGGCATGTGCCATTACAATATAAGTCCTTCATATATTCTGGCATGACTGTTCAGTGCAACACTCAGTAATCTTGGGAGTGAATGTTGTATTTTCATGGTGTGCAGGAGTAGTCAATGTAACAAAGTAATAACATTTGCTATATATTCCTCACCCATTTCCAGCAGGTTACGACTTTCTAACCATCGAACAATCCATTGTGTTTGGGCTGCAATATAATACAACTCGAAATTTGGAGCTCCCATCCCACCTATGCTAGTGAGGAATTTAATTTTCTCTAGAGCCACTTTGCGTCTGCCACTATTCCCAAAGAGATCCCCTAGGAGAGAGACTTGCTTTTTAAAGATTGTCTGCAAGACAACAATCGGGAAATTGATGAAATCATAAAGTTAACTAAGAAGCATTTCTATTTTAGACAATGCTATCCATCTAGCAGAAAACAGTGGCAACATCCTCCAAAAGGTCACTTGAGAGTTTAACGCTTTAACACCAAGTTTACCCATAGTAGATCAGGCTCAGACTCGTATACTTGTATTATCAAATATCTCAAAGTAATGGGTTCTCACTTAATCGCATCACCCCAGTTTCTCACTATACTGCTCAATAGATCCAGTCATATTGGATAGAAACAGTATTTTACCCAGTTCACCTAGGGCCCAGAAATATTCTTGAAATCTTGTAGGGTCTCTACTATAAGTTGCAAGTCCATTTTAACACCCTTTTCATATGATAAATAAGATTATATGAGTAGAGCCGTGCAGTGGCACACCCTAGTCACGTCCCCATTCCGCAGCATAGTGGTGAGTGATTCTATTGCTAGTGCTAACAGCAGTGGCGAGACAGGGTAACCCAGACGTGTGCCTCTCCTCATCAGAATAGGTGCCAATATTGTGGCTCCGGTTGTAACTCTCGCTATGGGATTGGAATACAACTGAGAAATCCAATGCCCGTGTGTGTGTTTAGGCCAAATTTTTCAGAACCTGGAATAAGTGTTGCCAGTTCAAAGATGTGAAGGCCTTCTGTATATCTAAAACCAACAATGAAGAGCAAGTGTAGTGTACAATAGCCCTTTCCATTACCTGAAATAGTATCCTCATGTTTTGTGCTGTGATGTGAGCAGGTATAAGCCCATCCTGATCTGGATAAATGAGCAATAAAACATAAGGGTATCAATTTGTGAGGCAGGATTTTCCCTAATATTTTATAGTCAAAGTTGACTGTCAGTGCTTTAATCATTATGGAGGGCCCTTGTCTCTGTCCTCCGTGCCCGTTTTTGCCGCCCTTTTCCCTCCACTGCTGCCCCCGTAGCCGCCTCCCCCCTGCCGTTCCTGCTCCCACCTCCCAGCTGCACTTCCCTCCCCCTTCCCTATTTCATGGCGGCCGCTGCTTGGGTGTCTGAGCAGGACCTCTGACCTCCTGGCCAGAGTCCCCGCTCTTTGCCCCAGCAGCTCCGCTTTTGTGCTGCCTGTCTCTGCCCCCTACACCTCTTTTCTTGTAGGTGATCAAGGCCCTCCTCCAGCCGCAGGCTCCCGCCTGCGCCTCATCCCTGTTGGTCGAGTGGGAGAGCCTTGCTCTTCTGCTGGTCCGCTGTTGTCTGTCTGCGTGTTTTGTACCCATTATTATTTTTTTGTCTGTCTTTTTGTTATTGTGCCTTGTATCTGTTTTTTCTGTAATTCTGTTTCTTTTTGCCTGTTTTTTTCGTATTGCACCTGTGCCCTTGTCTCTGTCCTCCGTGCTCGTTTTCGCGGCCCTTTTCCTGCTGCTGCTGCTCCTGCGTCCCCCTCCCCTGATGTTCCTGCCACACAGCTGTGCTTCCCTCCCCCTTCCCTATTTAATGGTAGCCGCGCGCACCGGGCGCACCAAAGCCAAGCCCGTGTGCGCCCATCCGCAACCTGACCGCGACCAGCACCAGAGACCCTGGCTCTCCGACCATCCACCGCTACGACTCAGCTACCCTCCCCACACTCAACCCTGGAAGGAACAAAAACTGCCAGCTGTCTATGCCGAACACCACCCACGGCCAGTTTTACTGCCGACACTCACAACAATCCTTCACCACCCTCTGTAACCCCACGGCCGCCACCCCCACGGCAGATGCCAGCACCCCCCAAGTCCAGAGGTGCATCCTCCTCAACATGCGCTCCCTGCGTAGGCACGCTGTAGAGATCTGGGGCCTTCTTAACACCCTCTCACCAGACGTCGCCTTCTTCACGGAAACATGGACCAATCCCACCTCTGCCCCGACATCGCCACCGATACAAGATCCAGAGGAAGGACCGCCCCAACCACCCAGGTGGAGGACCTGCCATTGCACACAAGAGCTCCATCTGACTCACCACCTCCAGCACGAACAACTCCCCGTCCACCACCGAACACTCCGTTCCCAGATCCAGACCGGCGCCAGAACAACCATACGATGCACCCTCGCCTACAGTCCTCCAGGACCTCAAACCGCATTCACCACTACCATCGCTGACCTCATCGCACCCCACGTTATCACCACCACGGACTACACATTCATCGGAGACCTCAACTTCCACTTCAACAACCTCAGCGACCCCAACTTGACCCCCCTCCTGGACAACCTCGCCAACCTCGAACTGAAACAACTCGCCACAACCCCTACCCACAGGGCAGGACACACCCTTGCCCCAGTCTTCACAGGAGATAACAACAGCCACTTCAGTCACATTACACAGTGCCCCACTTCCACGTCGACAAACCCACCACCCCCAAACCTGCACCCCACCCTCCACAAAAGGAACTGGAGCAAGGTTACCGAGGATCACCTCAACTCCACCCTCAACCGCAAACCCCCCCACATCTCAACCAATGCCAACTCAACAGCCAAAGAACTTCACAGATGGATCACCAACTGCGCAGATAAGCTTACCCCCCTCTGCAACGCCAACAGACAGCGCCCCAGGAAGGCCACCTGGTTCACCGCCGACCTCCAAGAATCCAGACACACCTGCAGACATCTCGAGACGCATTGGAGAAACAGCAAAACTTCGGAAGACCACTCCACATACAAGAACGCCATGACAGAATACCACCAACTCATCAGGTCCACCAAGAGGACCTTCCTCCGAAACAGAATCCATGCCAGCAACTCCAAGGAACTCTCAACATCATTCAGGAATTCACCAACCCCCCCCCCCCCCCAGTGAATCCACAGACAACACACCTTCCCAGGACCTCTGCAACATATTCGGCTCCTACTTCCACCGGAAAATAAGATCCCTCTACGACAACTTCAACAGAGACACCAAACCCACTCCTCCCCCAGCAACGACAGTCATCCTACCATCTCCTCCTGGACCTTAGTCACCACCGAAGGCACCACATCGACCATGAAAGGCATTCACTCAGGAGCCCCCACGAACCCCTGCCCTCTGCACATCTTCCACAGAGCTGCCGCCGCCATTGCACCATAGCTATGACACACCATCAATGCCTCCTTCAAAACCGGCACATTCCCGGACGACTGGAAACGCACAGAAGTCAAGCCCTTCCTCAAGAAGCCCACAGCAGACCCGATGGTCCTCAAGAACTACCGACCCATCTCTCTCCTCCCTTTCGCGGTCAAAGTCACTGAAAAGATAGTCAACCCCCAACTAACGAATCAACAATCAATCAACATCAGATGCGGCCCCACTCTGCACATCTTCAGGTAGACCCTCAAAACCTGGCTCTACGACTGACCGGAGCTGCTCCCCACGCCCCAGCACCTTAAGACCCTTACGGGTGAGTAGCGCACTTCAACATTCCCTGATTGATTGATTGATTGATTGAGGGCAGACAGCTGACTTTGAAGAGTCTAGCATACAAAGCCTCCAAGGGTTGCTTTCTTTTTAGATTTATATATAATATATTTGATTTTTAATTGTTTAAATATTATTTATTTATTATATTTATTTTTTTATTTGGAGTAGTCTTTAATTTTTTTTAACTGCTGGAGTGTGAATAGTAAATTTTACCCGTCCGCTATCTAACACTTTTACTACTATTGCACTCACTGGAGTGGGAATAGTAATTTTTGCCTCTCCGCTATCCAACACTTTCCCTACTGTTGCACTCTCTGGAGTTGGAATAGTAATTTTTACCCCTCGGCTATCCAACACTTTCCCTACTGTTGCACTCACTGGAGTGGGAATAGTAATTTTTATCCCTCCACTATCAATCACTTTCCCTACTGTTGCACTCAATGAAGTGGGAATAGTAATTTTTACACCTGCGCAATCCAACACTTTCCCTACTGTTGCACTCAATGGAGTGGGTATAGTAATTTTTACACTTCCGTTATCCAACAATTTTCCTACTGTTGCTCTCTTTGGAGTGGGAATAGTTATTTTTATCCCCACCGCTATCCAACACTTTCCCTATTGTTGCACTCACTGGAGTTGGAATAGTAAATCCAACACTTACCCTACTGTTGCACTGACTGTATTGTGAAATTTAAGTTGAAATATTTTTGAATAGTTTAATGTTTTAATTTATTATAGATTTTTGTTTTTTTATATTTTAAATCATTGATATATATTTTTTGGTATATAATTTTAAACTTTTAACATAAATTAAAAATAATAGTTTATTAATTGTTTTAAAGTAAATATATATGTATAAATAATTATGTTTGTGTGTTTATCTTTTTTTATTAAGTTTATTGGTTATATTTTATTAAAATGTATATTAAATTAATTTTTTTAAAAATTAAATTCAATATTTAATATATATTATTTTATTTTATATTTATATAAAAGTCGATATTTCATACATCTTTATTTTTTACACCGATAGTTTTTAGTCAATATTTTTGTACTTGCCTGTTTAAGTATAGGAGTCAATATTTTTGTTCACAACTCATTGCGCCTTCTGGAACTCTTGGACCCATGGGAAGTGGCGCGCATGCCGGCAGAGCATAGCGACTATAAATAATTCCGCAAAGTTCAGTAGATGCGCTCTCAGCCTACAGCAAAGTCCACACCAAATTGTTGCAGGAAACTGTTTATTCGCATAACGCATTTCGGCTACCCAGCAGCCTGGGTTACATGTGATATCACCACCACTCGGGTGTCTTAAAAATGCATGTAAACATTGACAAAGGGCACCTATGAGGAACAAAAGTGACGGCCATATTGAAACGGTGTCAAACCCTGGTCAGAAATAGGTATTAAGCCATAAATAGTGCATACTCAAGCATAGTAGACAACTTGAAAAAGGAAATCCAATGGCAGTTACCACAAATAAGCATAACCTGGTGCCCGAGTCTGGACACGATTATCACGTAACACAATAATCAATCCGCGTGAAGGCGTAGTGCCTGTACAGTACTGTGTAATAGAATATTACCCCATACAATTGGATAGTCCAGGCTAACAGAAAACTACCTGAGTAGAAACAGGTAGATGGGAAGGCACGACTCGTACTGGTCAAGTATCCTGGCATATTCTGACTCAGGTAAAGGCATAGTGCCCATTGATCCCCAAAAGAATACTCAAATCATGCATGGTTTGTCTTATCTGTGACGACATCCAAGGAGTGACGATGAAGAAAAGGGTAGGGAACCCATGCTCGTGAATGAAGTGAAGGTGTGTCCCTTCCTTTCCTCCTGAGAAAGAAAACACAAAAGGAAAATATCAATATCAAAAGAGATACAACTTAAAAACAATGTGAAAAAAATAATGTGTGTACTATCATAGTGCTTGAAAAATTTGGTTTCTAATACATCCGGAAGAAGAGCAGAAACAAGGGCGAAAACCTATTCCAGCAAGTTCCTCTTCCTGGTTTAAACCCCTGGGATTCTCGTCTGAAAGTCTATTATGTATTTAGACTCCTTCTTCCTGAGCTTGAGAATTCTGTCGCCCTTCTGAGATCATTCTTGATCTGTTCTATGGCACAATAGGACAGCTGTGAAGCATCAGAGAAATGTCTGTCCTGAAAGTATCAGGCTACTGGGTACCAAGGATCCCTGTTTGTAACAGCCCTCATGTGCTTCAGTATTCTCTTTTTGGCCATCAAGGTGGTGCTGCCTATGTACTATAATTTACACGGGCACTCAATGATGTAGATGACAAAAGTTGTGCTACACATGAGGAATTGAGAGGTGACTCTCCTGGATGGCCCTAGTGTGATCTCTTTGCGCATCAGACTATTCTTGCACGCTTTTAGTGGCCACAAGGAAAAAAGCCCTGAAGGTTATGCGTGTTGGTGCTCGGTGATTCCATAATGTCACTATGGACCAACATGTCCCTAAGGCTGTGTCATCTCCTGTAAGTGATGTGAGGTCTATCATCAATGTTACTGCCAATGATGCCGTCGGACTTAAGTATGTTCCAGTTCTCTACCAGGATCCTCTTGACATCATTGGCATCGCTGTTATATGTCAAAATTATCCTGGTGCTGTCCTCAGTCTGTTCTGTTACATTGCCCACTTAGTCACAGAGTGTCTCCTGTCTGCTCATGCCATCAGCTCTTTCACTTGCCGTATTGAGAACCCAGATCGGGTATCCCCTCTCTCTGAATCTGTTGATCAGGATCCTGCCCTCCTGTTGGTATGCTTCCTCGGTGTTGCAGTTACGTTTGGCCATCAGAAGCTCATCAAGAGGGATGCTCCATTTGAGGGTCTCTGGGTGACCACTGAGGGCATGTTGCAGGCTGTTGCCACCCGTGCTCTTCCGGAACAGTTAGGTGTGGATTCTGTTCTGCCTGATCTCTACCTTGAGGTCCAAATAGTCTACTGAGGTGTTACTGATATTGCTAGTCAGGAGTATATTACGGTTGTTGGTGTTGAGTTTCCTGATGAAATCTATTGCTAGACTCTCCAAGCCCCTCCAGATGATGAACAGGTCGTCGATGTACCTGAGCCACACCACGACCGACCAACATCAGGAGCTAGCTCAGAACTGCAAAGTACCTCCTCCTCCCACAGGCCCATGAACAGATTAGCAAAGCTGGGCGTGAAGCACAAACCCATGGCAGCCCCAGTCTGTCTGTAAATGACCCCATCAAATAAAAAGATGTTGTTGACATCTAGTGTGATAAGAAGGAAATCATCCTCCCTCTCGATATCCTGTAGTTTGCCTAAGAAGTCTTTGGTGTCCCTGATATATGATGCTAGATTAGCAACGTGGTCACTTAGAAAGTGGTCTACGTATTTAGACACGTGCTCCAAACACTGCCTCTTCAGCACACTATAGGGCGCCCAGGTGGGACAAGTGAATCCCTGTGAATTTTAGGAAGTAAATATAAGACTGGGAGTTTGGGATTGTCTTTTTTGAGAAAGCAATACTCCTCCCACTCTAGAATCCCCCTGTATTTCCACTCACTCAGTTTGTCCCACATGGTGGTAATACTTCTGGTATACTTATCCCTAGAGATGGAAGTGTAGAACATGGTGTCATTGAGTTGTCTCATAGCCTCGGTTATGTATATATCACGGTCTAGCAACACCACATTGCCACCCTTATCGGCAGAACGTATCACAACATCATTGTTCCCAGCAAAGGAAATAAGGGTTTGCACAAAGGTGAGATACCCTATTACTGTGATGTGATTTGTACTGATATTCCATGAGAGATTTGGTGACCACCTCACGGAATGTGTCGATACTGTCATGAGGAAGAGTGGGAAAGAAAGTAGACCGTGGCTTGAAGCTAGTACTGGCTGCCTCATCATCGGTAATGCCCCTGAGTTGATGCCATTTCTTAAGTTTGAGTTCGAGAATATATTTGTATAGGTCAAGTCGAGTATTGGACTAATTAGAAGAAGAGGAGGGACAGAAGGAGAGACCAAAACATAGGGTTTGCTTCTGAGTGTCACTTAAAGGTCTCTTTGATAAGTTAATGATAGTATGGATGTATGACATTACAACGCGTGTCATTACAACGCGTGCAGTTACATCGCATGCGTTACAATGCATGCGATGTTACAACGCTATGCCATTACAACGCAAGTCTTTACATCGACTTGCGCTAGATGGCGTGCTAACATTAGAAAAGTGTAATTTACTATTCCAACTCTAGTCCACTTAACAGTAGGGAAGGTGTTGGGATAGTAAACTACACTATTTGTAATGTTAGAACGCCATCTAGCGCAAGTCGATGTAAAGACTTGCGTTGTAATGGCATTGCGTTGTAACATCGCATGCGTTGTAACGCATGAGATGTAAAAGCTGCGCGTGGTAAAAACCGCGTTGTAATGGCTGTTCCCCGATAGTATTATTAACCATTTCTGGATCCATCAGTGTGCCTTGTTGGAACCCGTGGTGCTTGTTCCCATGTGCCCCCATCCTCTGCTCTTCCGCCATCTTTGCTGGATCCGGAGTCTTCTTTTGCGGCTCCTCCTTGACCTTTTCCTCTGCCTCGTCCTCTCTGTCCCCTGGGTTTTGGGGCCAGTATATCCCTCGTTGTTTGCCTGCCCCGGCGTAGCAGGTGGTATTCATCCCAAAAAGTCACCTGTCTAATGACCCTCTCATTGCCCGAGGTGCTACTTCCCGATGTCTCAATGTCACTGGCAGTAGATTGCTCTGACAGCAAGCTTTCTACCGTTGCCTCCGGTGGGTCGTTAATCACAGGTTTGTCTTTGTATAGGTGGTCGTACTTTCTGCTGAAAGTGAGAATCCTCCCACTGTCATAATCACCTTAGTCCCTATGTATCTTTCGCTGTTTGTGGGCTTTGATGTTGTCCTCATGGTTCTTGAGGCAGTCCTTTATTGCCTCCATTAGTCTCTTCAAGGTTTCAGGTTCCAGATTGGCCTCAAGGTCCTCCTGGATTGCCTTTATTTCAGCTTGTAGTACATCGCGATCTATCCACGCATACTTGACCAATATTTCCAGCATGTGTCTGGAGCTGGAAGAGGAATTTTCAGACCACTCCTAAGGCAATTTAAGGTTGGGTGAGTCATAGGATCGGGTAGTAAAGATTCTTAGACCCCTTGGAACCATGTTGTTTCCTGCAACAATTTGGTGTGGACTTTGCTGTAGCCTGAGAGCCCGCCTACTGAATTTTGTGGAAATATTTTTGTTGTCTATATTTTTTACTCGATATTTTTTACATCGGTATTTTTTACATCGATGTTGTGTCAGTAAACCTACAACCATATGAAATGGGATCTAACTCCCCGGTTTCATTTGCCTCCATCCTACTCAAAATCTCGCTTTAAATAATTTCACCATACTAAAGCTCCCTCCAGCCCCCAACACTCAGGGTAGAGACTCAAACATTTTCTGCCAATGTAATATACAACAATAACAAGAACTACTGTATTTGAACTGAACACCCATGGGGGAACAAGACAGGAAGAGGAGGAGATAGCCCTGGGTGTACCAACTACGACGGTGGCACTTGTGGCCATTTGAACCCTGTTTATTGATATTATAAAAGTACTGGGGATTCCCAGCAGCCTGGTGTAGGCAATCAATCATGCATGTGACTCTATAAAAGATACCTGAAGAATTGTAATTACAAGCAAATTACGAGTTCCATCCAACAAGAATCCAGCTGAAGAAAAATAGAGCAAAAAGCAGTAACGAAAAGGTAGTAAAGTTGGTGATAAATAAAAATTGGGAAACTAAAATGTTATGATACTCAATCTCAAAGCAAAGCCTCCTAGTACTTAGTCTAAGCAGGAAATGGCATCAAAATGTCAAATAACAAACACTGGAAAGGCAACCATTTTCAATTATATTCGATTTAAGGCTAGACAGACATTCATCCGGAGAATTGTGTCTTCTAGACACAAGAAAAAGAAACCCTTATTTGACATTCTTTATGTTTTCCATGCTTGTGCATTCAACTTGTTGCCCTGTCAGACTGGCGCTCCACACAGTCCATTAAACATCCATTTGACCTGTCGTGGAGATGCCAACATTGACATGTGGCAAAAGCTATACCATATGCTAAGCGAAGGCCCAGAAATGCACTGCCTCCTCAGGGCAGCTCCTGTACAGATATTGTATTGTATTGTAATTGCATTTATATAGCACTTACTACCCCTGACGAGGCGTCGAAGTGCTTTTTCGGCGAGTAGTACGCTACTCCGGGACCCATAGAGGATTAGTGTTAAATTAGTATACTGAAATATGAAAGTAATTTAAGTAGTGGATAGGTTAGTCCCTTATTTGGATTCAGAAGGATAGCAGAAGGATAGAAGAGGAAAAAAGGTTTGTATTTATATAGCGCTTGTTACCCCTGATGGGGTGTTGAAGCTCTTTTTTTTGGCAAGTAGCAGGCTACTCCGGAATCCCATAAAGAATTAGTGGTGAATGAGTATGGTGAAATAAGAAAGTAATTTAAATGGTGGATATTAGTCAGTTATTTGGAGTGAGAAGGATAGCGGAGGGATAGAGGGAGAAGAAAGGTTTGCATTCATATAGCACCTGTTACCCCTGATGGGTGTGGAAGAGCTTTTCTGGCGAGTAGCACGCTACCCATAAAGGATTAGTGTTGAAAATTAGTATAGTGAAATATGAAGTAATTTGAGTGGTGGATATGTTATTCAGTTATTTGGCTAGAGAGGGTTGGCGGTTGAATAGAAGAGGGAAAGAGGTTTGTATTTATATAGCGCTTGAACACCTGATGGGGTTTTGAAGCGCTTTTTTGTCGAGTAGCACGCTACTCTGGAACCCATAAAGGATTAGTGTTGAATTAGTATAGTGAAATATGAAAGTCATTTGAGTGGTGGATATGTTAGTCAGGTATTTGGATTGGGAAGGGTTGAGGAGGGGTAGAAAAGGAAAAAGGTTAGCATTTATATAGTGCTTGCAATCCTGATAGGGTGTTGAAGCGCTTTATTGGCAGGAAGCACCCTACTCTGGAATACATAAAGGATTAGTGGTGAATTAGTAAAGTGGAATATGAAAATTTGAGAAGTGAACATGTTAGTCTATTATTTTGATTGAAAAGGATAGTGGAGGAATAGAAGAGTGAAGGATTTAGATATTATTTTTTTGGGAGGTCATAGCAGTAGGAGGAGACTTTTGGATGAGTAAAAAGGGGTTGTGGCTCGAGGCTGTCCCCGTAAATGGTCTAAGATATGGTCCCCTTGGAACATATATCGTGGAAACACCTGTACCCCCCCCCTCACATGCCCGACGATGATGTCTCCCTGTCCCCGTGATTTCCATAATGTATGATTACTGTATTACTATGTATATGGAACCTTGCGATACCCCCTGTATTGACTGTCAGATACTATGCCATGTTGTCGAGTTTGTTCAATAAAAAAGATTTATAAAAAAAAAAAAGGGGGTTGTGGAGGGGAAGAGTCAGAGGGAAGAGTTTATAAAGATCGGTATAGTAAAAGTGGTGTCAGACGATGCAAGGAGAGGTAGAGTAGGGGAGAGTCTAGAAAGGATTATTTTGGGGATCATGGTAGTGGGATGGGGTTAGGGATGAATGAGAGAGTGGATGTAGAGGATATATTGATGGATGTATAGGGTGAGAAATAGGGTAGTGCATTGGAAAGAATAGTAGAAAGAAATTTGAGATGAGTCAGAAAGTTGGGCTAGAAGATATATTGAGAGAAGTATAGGCTGAGAGATAGGGTAGTGCATTGGAAATGCTAAATTAGAAGAGAGTGATAAATATATAGATCCATAACTACATTGAAAGTATATTGATGCATAAAGGAGGTAAGTATATGTAGATTAAAGATATTGATAGAGGTACGGGATGAGAAATAGGGTAGTGCATTGGATATGCTTTTTCGGGAGAAAAGTAACAAACACACAGATCCAAGTACATGGAAGGTACATAGATGCAAAATGGAAGCAAGTACATGTAGACCAAAGATGCACCAGATAAATTCCGGTTTTCAAGTGTTGTGTACTTAAATGTTTTGTTTTTTGTTTTACAACATAATTATTCTTCATGTTTATACAAAGCAATACACAAAGATAGGTACATATCTATAGTGAAAATAAATGCTTATATACAGAGGGATATGCTGTAAATTTCTGTTTGCGTATGGTGCTTATTTGGGGAACAGCCAATTCTTGAGTAGTTTTCTGAAGATAAGGTGGCTGTCCATGGATCTTATGTTGGGGGGCAACATGTAACACTAGATTCAATTAGGGGATAGGTAGAAAATACAAAGCACATGAATAACTAGGAAAAATATAAAACCTTTGTCACCATGAATAGTCATATGTAATGCAAATGTGACTTTCATTGATATTCGCTTTTGTTTATTCTTTAAGGAACCAGCCTGTCTGTGACCATAAATTCTTTCCTACAGTTGATCCCCCTTTGGCAGTTAATTGGTTTAATTTATATCTCATCCTCTCCTGAACATTCTAAAGTGTATACAAGTATTAATTTACATATCTCACAGGAATTCGCCATTTTCAACCCTTTGTGGGAGGTTGAGCTAAAACTAATGTTTAGATGTGATTATGTCAGTCTCATTGTTGTTAAATAAAACCTACAGGTTTTAAATGAATGTAACTATCTAATATAAAAACGCCTGTATAAACATTAGTTCCCAAAATATGTTTGATACTACATTTTACTGGACCGTTCTATTTGTACCCTAGAATTTGCTGTCAGCAATGTGAAATCATTCATGCAATCTTTAACTGTTTTATTTTGTTACCTTTGCACTTTGAGAATGTTGCTGTCTATAATATGTTTCCCTCAAAATGCCTACCTATAATAAACTGTTGAACCGCTTTTGCCTTACAGGTGTGGCTCATCAACACAATCCAGTCAGTCAAAAACAAATAACAGAAGAACAAGCCATGACAGCACTTGTTCACCTGCTAAAAACACACCCTTCTCTTCAGATAAAGGTAGCACAGGGTTGAATATGATGTAGTAATTAAGTCTTTTGTGTAAATCTTCCCCTAATCTCACCTCCCTGTGCTCATGGCTCCCCTGTACCCATGTATCTCTGTGTTTGTGTCAACCCATTTCTACCTCCTAGATTTTTTTCCCTGTCACCCCATCATTGGCAGCTGCTTGTATTTAAAAGTGGTGAGGCAATCAGGTGAATATTCCGACCCACTTTCAGGCAGAGTTAGAAACCCAAAAGCACTCAATCGTGGCCTGTTACAAACAGTGTTTTGGAGTTGAGGCTCAGGGCAGTGCGAGTGTTAGGAATGGGAGTCTCTAGTTGGCAATGGTTTGCACCTTTGTCCAAATAAGGGTTGTTCCATCTAGACTGGATAAGGGGATACACTCCTAAAATAACCCCTGTTCACCCCCTTGGTAGCTTGGCACGACCAGTCAGGCTTTTCTCAGAGGCAGTGTGTAAAGCTTTTGCACATAACCAACAGTCATACACTAAAAACACTATAAAAGGACACTGCACCAGTTTTAGAAAAATAACCAAGATGTATCTGTGCAAACAAGACCAAAACAATAAAGAGCAACATACAATAATCAAAAATAGGCACTTTGTAAGTATGACTTACAAAGGCAGTTCCTTGAAGTCGGTAGCTCCGTCCGGTGCTACGGCGGTGCTGAAAACAACAGAATCCAACAGTTCCAGCTGACCGCGTCGATGTGGACCAGCTTTAGTGTCAACAGACTTGTAAACAGTACCTTTGGTGCCGGCTGACCGCGTCGGTGCAGGCCGGTCGTGGGAATTATCGCGGTTGTGATATGAACCATAGCAGTGTGGCATGCGGTCCCTTCAAGATTCGGTGCAGGCAACGGCTCAGTGACGGTCCTGCAGCAGCGTTGGTGATACCAAGGCTTGCAGTGGGGAGTGAGGTGGTGCTTGTTGCAGTGCTGACAGGTCACGGTGTAAGCGACAGTGGGGGTTGATGGGAGCTGGCATCGGGTGGCCCAGACTGCGGTGTGGGACGGGGGTGGTGCGTCGTGAAACTTACGAGTTGTGCCCCCACACCACGTTGCGGTCAAGGGTGTCGGAGTCAGCGTCGTTGTCAGTGAGACGAGGGCAGTAGAGTGAAGCCAGGCAGTGCAGAGTGCGGTGGCCACAGGTTGCTGTGCAAGCAGCGGCTTGGTGGTGGCGGCGGTCGTCGTCGGTGAAACCAGGGTTGCGATGCGAAGTGCGGCAGTGCCTTCAGAACACAGAGCCAGCAGTAGTGTTGGCTGCTTTCCCTCTCTGTGGCAACTGAAACTGCGGTTCAAGAGGGGGTACCAAGAGGTAGGTGAAGTCTTTGCTGTCTCTGAGACTTCAAGAACAGGAGGCATGCTCTAGTTCAAGCCCTGGGAGATACTCAGCACAAGTAAAAAAAGTTCAGTCTAGTCCTTTCACTGCCCAAGGCAGAAGCAGAAAATGCAGGCCAACCCAACAAAGCAACGACACAGCAACGGTGCAGTACTCTTCCTAGCAGTTCTTCCAGCTCATCTTCTTGGCAGGTTCCGTGATTCCAGCGAGTTCTAAAATTCTGGGTCCTATACTGCTTTTCTCTTTTTTCTCTTGTGTAGAGAGTGTTTTTGCTCAATCCAAACCAGTTTGGTCCTCTCTGGCCCAGCTTCTGGGCAGGAAGTGGAGACAGCATTGTCCAAGGCAGATCAGGTCCATACAGGTGCAAGGAAATCTCCTCCCACTATCTCTAAATGCAACCCAGGTCTATTCAGCCCAGCCCTGACTCATCCAGGAAAGGTAGGACACACCTCGACCCCCCCAGTGGCTGTCTGAAGAGAATGCACCTCCCCAGCCCCTGTCACTCCAAAGCCAGACAGTCAATCCACAACTCAACAGAGGTGCACAGGATGGCTAAGTAGGAAAATACCTACTTTCTAAAAGTGGTATTTTCAAACACAGAACCTAAAAATCATTTTTACATTCTGAGTTGAGGCATACTAAACTCTGTTTCTCTATCTTGCCCCAATGGGAAGATATACTCATAAATTGTTACTGAGTATTCCCCATGCCATCCTATGGGACAGATAGCCTTTCAATAGTGAAAAACGAATTGCACTGTATTTCACTATCAAGACATGTCGCACACACCAGTACATGTCTGGCCTCTCACATACACTACACCCTGCCCACAGGAGTACCTTGGGCCTAACTTAGGGGTGACTCACATGTAATAAAAGGGAAGATTAGCGCTGGCAAGTGGGTGCATTTGCCAAGTCGACATGACATTAAAAACTGCGCACAGACACTGCAGTGGCAGGTCTGAGAACCTTTTGAAGCATTGTAAGTGCAATTTACTAGGGACTTACCAGTAAATCAAATATGCCAATCATGGCAGCACCAATCTGTAATCCAATTTACAATAGGAGCACTTACACTTCAACACTGGTCTGCAGTGAGAAAGTGCGCAGAGACACTAAACCAGCAAAAAGAGTAAAACCCAGGAGGCCAGAAAGCAAAAAGACAGGGGAAGCATGCCAAAAAATGTCAGGTCTATCAGCGAGTTTCTCACACTGCCTGACAGTGGCAAAAAAACCAATTTCAAATTTGAAAAAAAAGTACTTACTGACTCCTCTCCAGTCCCACAGTCCATGGCTCAAAGGTAGCGTGGGGTCTCAGAGCCAACTCCCCTAACCAATCCAGATGCTGCTCTCATAGAAGTGCAAGAGAGGGGAAATGGAAACCTCCGTTCCTGACACACAGCGCACTGCGATAGTCCCTAAGGTTTCTATTAGAGGTTGAAGCACTTCTAATTAGTGTACAATAACATTTCGACCAAACTTTAAGAACAGAATAAATTGCTGAACAAATTTAGATCAGTAACCAATGTTTTATAGTCACATTGATGAAAAACATAATCATGAACAATTGTGATTTACAGAATCCGAAAATAAATGTATTCAAAATACAATCCAAGAATAAAACAGCTTGTTTGACAATTCTTGAGATCAGACCCAATGCATTTCGGGTTTCGAAGAACCCTTCTTCAGGGGAAAACTTTCAGAATGACATGATTTGAAGAAGAACCTCCTGCCAGAACAGTCAACAGAAAAAGCACAAGTCAAAAAATGTATTTCGTACACAATCTGGGAGACAAGGATACAAAAGTCTGTGCTTGTGCCCACTGTGCACCAAAAACAACATGCATAAAGTGTATCTGTGTCATAAACCATAAAATATAAAACGCATATATGTGCTGCCATAATGAGCGGTTATCCCTGATGTGCTCTAACCAGTGAACAAAAGTGCCGGCATGCTGACTATTCTCGTCACGTCGTGTAACTCCATTTAGCCATGCTATGTATTAATTAATTCAACGGACACCAATATGCATGCGTAGTTTTAGAGAAAACGGTTACCTCCAAACAAGGGAAGTTCACGAATGAATACCTTGTATTGAGGTGCAGTCTATATCTATAGAATTTTTTTTTTTAAATACAGATTAGCCCCAAGCTGTATACCGCGCCGGAGTGTGTAAGCGAAAAAGCGACTATCACCGCTTACCGTCATCAAATTCTTACAGCGTATAAGACTGCACAACTACAAAAAAAGGGTAAACGGGAAGTTTACAATTTGTACCGTGACCAGAACCTTAAAAAAAGCTCATATCACTATCTAATGAGCCTTACCTTGTTGATAAGCCAAGTCACCGTGCTGTAAAAAGTTCTGTGAATAACAAAAGGCCTCACGTTAAACGCGTCTAAAAGCTATGCCAGTATATCGATAGTACAACTACTACAAACTATGGCAGACTCACCAGCGTCTGACGTATGCTGGATATCCTGGTCAACTGACTCCAAGGAGGCGTGTGTAGGGAGCTGAGCATTAGCCCGTTAAATAGTGTGAAGGGATCCAAGATCCAACACAAGAGTGTTCTAACTTTATTGGCAACCGGAAAAATGCAATTACAAAGTCACAATCTGACTGTTTCCAATGGTAATGTTTAAAAGTGCCAGAAAAAACCTCAATGGGGTAGATACTAAAGAGCCCATTCATTGTAACCTGAAATGTGATCCTGACTCGTACCAGTTACAACAGTGTAGCGGTGTCCGAAACACACAGGAATAAGTGTCTCATCGTGTATCCCAATAACATGGGAGAACATAACAATATGGGACCATGGTCAAGCTTAGCAGTATCTTGAAGTGATGGAAACAAAAATGTTGTTGAAAATGACTAATGGTGACAGTGAGTGCAAGCACAGAGGTACAACCACAGCTTATCAGCGCAACAGAGACAGTTCAAAGGTACATATCATAAGAAACATGACAATTCATAATGGTCATTTAAACCTTTTGGTATCAAAGTCCCTAGGTAATCTATCCAGAATGTTTTGCGTTGAGCTCATAGAGTGTTGCATTCTATGCCTACGCGAGCGTCTATGTTATCAAGAATGGTAAATCTCAACTGAGGAATTGTGTGGGGTGTGTTTTAATCCAATGGGCAGCTAAACATGAGTTAGAGTTTCTGGTGCGTATCATGCTCTTGTGTTCAATGATTCTTGTCTTTATTTTACGCGAGGTTCTGCCAACATAATTTAAACCGCAAGGGCAACATATGGCATATATAACCCCCTCTCTATTACAGTCTTATGTGTGTTTTAGCTTGACCTTTTTGCCCGTATGTGGGTGATGGAAAATTTTCCCAGTGATTACATTGCCACATTGTTCACAATTTCCTCATTCCTTTATGTGTTTGTGCCAACTGTATAGGTGGTGCCTTCAGAAGTTCTTTTAGATTCTTGGATCTAGTGTGGGCAAAAAGAGGTTTGTCAAGAAATAGTTGTAAATTTGGTTTCCTGTTCCAAAATTTCCCATCTCTTCCTGAGAATTTGTTTGATTTTAACTGCTTTTTGGGAGTGTTTTAAGACAAACACTTCCCGTTTACTTGAGGATTTAGGAACATATGAAAGTAAATCTTCACGTTTCTTGCGAGACACAACTTCTTTGGCTTTTTCTAGTATGTTTGAAGGGTATCCCTGTTTCTGATATCTGAGTATTTGTTCATTGATTAATCTGTCAGTTTCTACTTCATTTGATGTGATTAATTTGATACGAATCAATTACATATTTGGTTACACGGCCTTTAGGCAGGCCCATAAGCTCACAGCTGCACGCACCGTTTGAATAAATATATTGTTTTTGCATATAATTGGTAGACACATTTTACTATTAGGTGTGCAGGTGGGAAACCACTCTGTGAGTTATTGATTAAGCTCTCATAGAAGTGCCAGAACTAGTTGGAGCAGGGAGGATCAGCACTTTTACAGACACTGGAGACCTGTGCCTACTCTTCACCCAGCTGTCTAAGACATCTCAGATTGGAGAGGTTTAAACTGTGCATGTCAAGCTGGCCGCTGCAAGACAGCCGGCCAAAGTGACATGCACATTTTAAACTGGAGTGAACGCCACTCCTGCTCCCCTGCCTTGACACTTGCCTGTGGCTGGCCGCACTGAAAAATATAATGGTACTAAAATAATTTAATAGCTATTTTATTGTTCATATTTGCTGCACTGGCAGCAGAGTGGGCGACGCTCCTCCGTTCTAATGGAGGAATCGATGCTGCTTCCCATGCCTTTTGTTTCTCCTGCAGGTACTCCTCTGTTCCTCTGTCTCATCAGCTTCTACCATGTCTGTGTCTCCATATGTCTGGGGCAATATCTTCCTGTCTTGTGACTCCCACTGTCTTTGTCATTTAGTTGTTCAAGTTGCACAAGTTTCAATGCTATCTCAATGTCTTCCTCTGTATGCCTGTTACGATTATCTTTCCATGCCAGTTCTTCTTCTTATAAATTCCCAGTGTCCTCGTATCTCTGCCAGTGTAGTTTCATGTCTCTCCGGTGTATGAGTGTCCCTTCATCCTTGTTTTTGAGTGTCAGCATCCTCCTGTATGACATATTTTAGTTTGCATGTCTCCACAGCGTCTTCCCTGGTCTGTGCCCGTTTATGTCTTCCAATATCCATTCTTCTCATTGTCTTCTATTGTTTCCTTGTGTCTCTCCCCATGTCCATCTCTCCTTAGTGGCGACTTCTCCAGAGTTAGTGCATCTCCTAATGCCTGTGTCTCTCAGTGTGTCTACCCATGTCCCTCCATATCCCTGTCCCCCTGTTTCTCACCATAGTCTTAGTATCTTCATAAGGACTTGTGATGTTTTTATAGTGGCTCCACAATATCTCTTTAGCACTTTCTTATCTTTTCCTATTGTCCAATGTCTCAGAAGAGGTGCATTCTGTGTCCCAAATATCTTTCTGCATTTATCCAGTGTATCCCTTTGTCCCCAGGTCTCTCAGCGTTGTTTTTTCTCAGTATCTGCTTTTCTTCGCTATTCATGTTGACTAGCTCTCTTCCCGTTTCTTTGTCTCGCCAATTTATTCCCAGGTACATGTTTTTCAGTATCCATGCCTTCCAGTGTCTCCATGTCTGCTTGTTCCCTGGTGTTTTCTCATTTTTATATCTTGCTAGTGTATCACTATGTCTGTCTTCCATGTTAACAAATGGGTTTTCTAATGTAAGTGTCTCCAGCGTATTTCTTTCTCTCACCAATTGTCTTCCTGAAGTTACGGAACTGTAAAATCTATCTTGGGAGACAATATAAACATGATACAAGTTCTGCTTGTCTGTCCAATCAGTTTTTGAGCCCAATAACGTTGACATAAAAATGTAATCGTTTGTTTTATATGTAGGTTGAAGTGGCATGCACATTGGCTTGTATTGTGTTAAGGAATACTCCTCTACAGAACTATTTACAAGAGAAGGAGGGATTTAAGTATTCTGATGTCCTAGAACTTCTTCATGCCCCTGACAAGGTACTTCTTTTATTTAAACTGCAACAGCGTTTCACTTTGTGATATAATATGAAACCAATTTGACTAGTAAATTTCATCCATCCATGCTGGATCAGGTGTTTTTTCAGCATAGAGATGTAATTTAGTTATAGTCATGCAGACGTGTTAATGCTGATGTACTAGCAAAAGTATTAAGAGAAGTATAGCAGGGGTTCACGAACGTATCATGGCACACGAAGCAGCGCTTCCTTTTCAGGAGACAAGTCTATACTATAGAACCTGTTAGAGTGTCCTAGGCGTCAATGAAAGAAAAGTGGAACCTGTCCAAACTGTTAAGCGGTATTTCATATTATGACCCAGTGGTAATGGCATACACTCTTGATCATGGCAGGAAACAAAGAAAAAGTTTATGAAAGCAATAACGTACATAAAGGCCAGTGTTACAGTTCAAACCTTATTCCCTGATTTTCTCATGCACTTCTAACAGCAGATTCCTCACCTTAGAATACTCGCTAGATGCTGGACAGGATCTAGAAACTTCAATTTAGCAATTCTCCCATGCACTGCTTGGTGGCACAGTGCAGATTTGAATTGTCTCCGTATTGCCACAAAAGTGACAGAATAGCGATGTATGTTAACACCATCCCTGCATGCTGAAGTCGGTTCCTTTCTTTCTGTGCCTTCCAACACAGATTAGTAGATATGTTTCCAATCTTGTTGGTTTTCTAATAACGCCTGTGTGGTAGGGAACGATGTGCCCACCTAAAACAACATGTTTCAAACCATGCCACGACTGCAAAAAATGGAAGTCAGTCACAAACATGCATCAGGTGTATCTTGGGTGTCTGGGCTTGGGCCACAACTTGAAGTCGTGTGAGAATGTGCCCTCATCCATCCAAAGGCGATCTAGGGCAGAAAGCAAAGCTGTCTTTCGCTGAACATAAGAAGAAGTTGCAGCCTTTATGTAAATCTTTGGGATCCACTAGAGGCTGTTTAGAGATGCTGGTACTGACTTCAACTCCACCTCTGAGACCCAAGCTTACCCCTTCCACACCAACCCTAGTACCAATGTCGGAAGAGGATCCGATACTGATACCAATGTCAGACACCGTGGCAATGTCATTCTATGAAATCACAAAAATGCAATTAGTCATCATGCACCCTGATTCTGACCTTATGAAGCTGCCATCTCCTACATGTCAACAGAGGCTCCATATTCTATTGCTTCAGACTCTGACCCCATAACAGAACAAGGGACACCCCAGGATGTAGATTCTTCCACCTCACTACACATATGATGTCTTCTACATGGATTTGCAAGATGTCAGTGGGCTTGACACCTCTCCTGTGGTAGGGTGTCATTCCCCTTTTGAGCTGCCAAGAGAAGAAAGTGCCTCATTTACAGTGGTGGGCCGGAGGGCAGCTGAGGCACAGGATTTACATCTGCATTAAGTTGAAACCAAAATGAACATTATGACAGAGATTTTACAGTCTGGGCCAGCTACTTCTAAGGCCTCGCTCCATTTTAACAAAGCCCTCACTGATAACTTTATGGCCACCTGGTCAAAGCCCTGTTCCTGCATACCTGTGAATAGGCAGGAGTCAGACGCACAGACTGGCAACTGACAACCCTTATTTTCTTACCAAGCATCCTACACCAAAGAGCCTTGCAGAACAGCCCTCGACCAGTAAAATGAATGCCAACTCATTCTCAACCACTCCTCAAGATAGAGGGCTTGATTACAATGGCGGAAGACCCGCCACCGCCAGCCATGCGGAGGCGGGCCCTCCGCCATCGGACAGCAATTTTCCCCCAGCCATATTACGATGGCGGGGGGACTCGTTCCGGTACTGTGGTGGTCATAAAGACCGCCCGCCACCGTTCCGCCACATGCAATCGTCCCGATTACCTGGCGGAGCAGTCAGAATGTGTAAAATGGTGGCGGTGCCTAGCAGGCACCATCCGCCATATTACAATGCTGGCCGCAGCCAGCCTTTCCGTGGCGGGTAAACCGCCATTGAAAGGCTGAGGGAGAATGATTCGAGGGTCCATTGCGGACTCCCCTTGTGTTCGGGGTGGTGCACTGTGGGGGTACCCATGGTACCCCCCCTACATTTCATTGCACTAAGTGGCAGGCACTGTGTGTTGCCTGCCACGTAGTGCAGTAAAAAGCATGACCTGCATGTTAAGCATTACGGCGGGTGCTGCAGCTAGTAGCACCCGCCACAATGTTAACCATGCATGATGCGACCGCCATGGTGGCGGTCGCATCGTAATCTGACGTGCGGGACTGCCGCATTGCAAGCGGGCGGTCCCAGACACTGCTACGGTGGCGGGCAGACTCGTAATGACCCCCAGAGAATGCATGATTTGATTTGATTTGAATTATTACTTATAGAGCACAACGAATGCCGTGGCGTCTTGGCGCTGGCTGTAAACGTGGATAGAGGGCCCTGAGCGTGGATTTTAGTTTTTGTCAAATAGCCAGGTTTTTAGTTCCTTCCTGAACCGCATCCGATTCGGTTGGCAACGCAAAATAGATGGCATCTGGTTCCAGAGTTTTGCTGCGCAGAAAGACAGTGTGCGGCCCTCCCATCTTACCTTACGTGTGTTTGGGACACAGACAAGACCTTCCGTGGATGATCTAAGAGCTCTAGCAGGGAGATATCTAGTAAAAGGTTTCCGTACCTCCCCAGAGATGCCTCTGTGGAGAGCCTTATGTACTAGACAGAGAGCTTTAAAATTAGCCCTTTGACGGACAGGAAGCCAATGTAATGTTCTGATGGCCTCTGAGGTGGGGCGACCCTTAGGAATGTTCATAAGCAATCTGGCCGCCGCATTCTGAAGTGACTGGAGCTTCCTCTCCTGTGCTTTATCAATTCCCACAAAAAGAGCATTACAGTAATCCAGTTTAGATAAAAACAATGCGACTACAACTGTCTTTTGAAGCTCAGGTGCTATAAACGGGAATATTTTCCACAAAGTTTTTAGGAGGAAAAAGCAAGAGGAAGTTAATTGGTTAATGTGGGAGAGCAAATTAGTTTCTCTGCATTTTAGTCAGTAAGCCCGGTTTGTTGGACTGGATTGTTATACACATGACCTTTGGGACATGGCCAGTGAGATCTCTCTGCTTTCAAGCTAGATAGTCCTCTGCATCAAGATCTGCTACTCATTGGCCGAGGATCAGTTCCTGGAACGTCTGAGAGCCCATTCTACCAAGGCAAATGTGTGCTGATGTCAAGGACAGGCTTGTGGTATAACTGTCCTTGACATCTGCAAGGCTGTGATGTGGGCGTCGTTGCATACGTTCACTACAGCACTGTTGCCTTAAGAGGCAGGTCTGACAGGAAGGACACTTTGCTTGCTTGGTCCTGCAGGACATTTTGAGCTAAGACTGTTCCACAGATCCTCTACCTGTGTAAGTGCTTCTTTGGTATCTATTCTAAGATGAGTAAACTGCACTGAGACGTATCCACCTTAAAAAAAAATTACTTACCTTTGTTAATGCTCTTTTGGGTGGAAACTCTAACTGGAGATTTCTCACTGCCCTTCTTGTCCCCGTTCAGTGGGGTGGTCTCTTTTTAACATCTAAAAAAAGGTCCACATTAGTATTCAGCACACTGGTACCAACATTTGTTCACCCTCCACGTCTACGATAACAGAAAGGGAAAAAATAAGAAACAAATGTCAATGCACAGGACTGGTGCTTGTATGCACCTCCGCCGTCTCACTTCTGAGGTGGTAGTGAGCTGCAAGGCTCCTCCAAGCAGCACGAGAGTACTGCTGAAAAAACGTTTGGCGCCTGGAGAGTATACTAAAGTGAGGAATCTGCGTTTAGATAGAGTATCCAATAGAAAAGGTAACTTGTTCATCAGTTCCTTTTTTCCATCAATTGGACAAGACAGGAAGGTCTCTTCATTGAGTTTGTACATATACCTCCCATTAATTCTGCTTTGCATTTTCTTCTCACAGTGTTCTACCTACCTCTTAATAGTTCTGCATATGCCACATCGTGTTGTTTCAGGAATGCATGATGTTTGAGACTTTTTCTGCATCAAAATGTCTCTCATATAGCCTACCTCTGTTATTTGGGGAAATATAATCTAGACACAATGAAACCAGCAGAAGGTGCACAGTCCGTGGCAGAACAGAATAGCAAAACAATAGTTAATGTAGAGAAATGCAGGAGATCCTACAAATAATTGGGGCAACCCCTCACAGGAGGTAGGAGTCCATCAGCCCACCCTTATTGGCGGAGCATCGTCATCTGGTACTCCTGGGAATCACTGTCTAGGCCCATATACCCAGATCCCCAGGGACTCTGCCTAGGTGCACCGACCAGTGATACCCAGAAAAGGAATAAACTCCTGCCAGGGTGTGTACCCAAGTAGTTGAGGGCTCCAGTGGTGTGCAGTGCAAGAAAGTGAAGTGGAGTTAAAAATGAATACTTGGTCAAAAAATATGTTTAATGTGGATCAACCAAGTTTCATGTTTAAAAGAACCTATAGTCTGTTATATATTTTTTACAGGCTAGTCTTTGGTTCATGTGAGAGTGTGGTCAACATGTTTCAGCCGTTACGGTGACTTAACCCGGCTTTCATCAGGACCGAAAGAAAGAGCTACTGCAAAACTAATTATAAAGTGATAAAACTAACCCCATACACCAAATGTGAGTGTGGGATACCGGTGTGGCAATTGCCACCCTACCACAAAAGGCTCAAACTAGAGCGTAAGAACGATGTCTTCATTCCTAAAAAAGAAAAATATATATGAACCTCATGCATATCAAAACACAACTACTGAATGCCACAAGGCAAAGCTGATTCAGCATCACCCAGGTTAACAACTAAACTCCGAAATGATGTTTTTAAATACTAAATTTGTATAGAAAGTTGAAAAAGACTCACCCAGCTTTGTGTGGGAGAACAGCCTCACCTCACCCGGCTGACTGCTCGGAGAAGGAGGCACCGCTCTGTTTAGATGTGGAGAAAGAAACCAGACAGATTGCCAATGGATACCCATCTGCTCAAAGCTCAACACACATATTTTAAACAAGTTAAAAAGGAACCAAAATTGATTAAAAAAGTCCGAGACCTCGTGACCGCCCATATAAGTCTAGTAGTGTTAAGGTGATGTCTCTTTAGAACAACCTATCAGACATCCAGTATGACCAGGGTCAAACATAACTATGAATGATTGTTATTAAGTTGTTGAAAAAGCTGTCAACAGAATTCCAACAACCAATTCTGTATTGGAAAACATAGAACAAGCTGTCTTCCACCTTGCCTATCTGTCGACATCTCTGACTAACTCGCAGGCTGTCTGAGAGGCGTTTGGCAGGACAGAGAGGGTGCTACTTAGTAGCGATCGTGTTAGACGTGCGCGTTCTAAAATTACAATCAGCTGTATGTGCGCGCTATAAAGAGACAAGTCCAAGACCTCATGACTAGGTCTGTGTAGTTAAGTTGATGTCTCTTAAAAAGAACCTGTCAGGCATCCAGTATGACCAGGGGCAGATATAACCATAAAAGATTGTTGATGGATAAAAGAGAAACCAACCCTGGAATCTGTCACCAGAAATCAACCAACCAGTTCTATGTTAAGGAGTATATCTATCATTGAAGTGAGCACAGAGCACACGCAGCCTGCCTCCTCACCTGTCCGTCGATACCTCTGACTGACTCGCAAGCTGTCTGGGAGGTATCGGCAGGAAGGGGAGGCTGCTATTAATAGCGCTCGTGTGAGACGCGTGCGTCTTAAATTGAAATCAGCTGTGTGTTCACTTGCACGGAAGCAGCGTCTATGCACAGTAAAGCGCATGCGCCTAGGGCAAATGCTGATTGAAACGCGCATGCGTTAGTGCCAGACATTACGCCGATGTACCTAGTCAATCCGAATTAGAGTGTGTTACGAAATAATCAAAACGAGGCGAATCACCACAGGATAAGACCGCCTGCGTTTAAGGTGCGGTGTGGGGTATAAATCGCGCCACTAGTGGGGACCTCGTGTGTCTAACGCGCATGCGTCGGGGAGTAATGGAGTCGGCCCGCGCATGCGCGAGACATCGTAACACCCCGGGGAGATGGAAAGCCCAGTCTTTAGTGCCAAACAATAGGAGCGCTCAAGTATACCTGATCAGTAGTGTTGGACAAGAATAAAGTGATCATGTCGACTGGCGATTTGGTTAGGTGTAAGTTATTCGTTCTATTGACAATAATAAGTTAAGTCCTATAAAAGGCACAAGGAGTGGTTTAACCACCATGACTGTGGGACAGTTGGTAATATATAATCCCCACGAGTTCGAGTGTGTTACGAAATAATCAAAACGAGGCGAGTCACCACAAGAAAAGACCGCCTGCGTTTAAGGTGCGGTGTGGGGTATAAATCGCGCCACTAGTGGGGACCTCGTGTGTCTATCGCGCATGCGTCGGGGAGTAATGGAGTCTTCCCGCGCATGCGTGAGACATCGTAATACTCCGGGAAGATGGGAAGCCCAGTCTTTAGTGCCAATCAATAGGAGCACAGAACGTCCCTGGATATTACGCAACCACACGAACTGTAATTCAGAATGCGTAATTTACAGAATCACGTGTCCGTGTACCCTACACTACATAGGGTACACCACACGTAAAGTGAAGCTCCGCAAAAGCGAGCACAAAAGTACCATCCGCTGCATGAGACAATCCACTCGGATGACGGAGCATTTCCTAGCCAAAAAACACAAGGCTGAGGATCTAAGGTGGCTAGTACTCGAACGCCCGTTTATTCCTCAACACATAACGGACGTCTCCCAGTTCTTATTTTCCAAAGAACAAAAATGGATTTTTAAGTTGAAGACTGACACCAAAGGACTGAACGACAACATACCATGGGCTTCGGTCTATACTTGAATCAGTTAGACTGTCTCAGTGTTAATCATTCTAGTAAACACTGATGTTTGATCTAGTTCAGTTACTCTATCATCACGAGTAGCCTCTCTCAGCGGGAGGAATAAGCTCCTTTATAGCCTTGTGGGCACCCAAGGATTCAGTCGATATAACCTTCCCCTAGAGACATCGCTATCTGTCTAATGAACCGATGCCATTACAACATCCCACAGCGTGCAGATATGTTTAGCTTCACGAGATTTTGTTCTGTAGCCTAGTGCACACTGACACTACATGTCATTCAGTAGGGATTATACATTACCAACCGTCCCACAGTCATGGTGGGTAAACCACTCCTTGTGCCTTTTCTAGGACTTAACTTATTCATGTCTAAAGAATGAATAACCTACACCTGACCAAATCGCCAGTTGACATGATCACTTTACTCCTGTCCAAACACCACTGATCAGTTATACTCAAGTGCTCCTATTGATTGGCACTAAAGACTGGGCTTCCCATCTTCCCGGAGTATTACGATGTCTCACGCATGCGCGGGAAGACTCCATTACTCCCCGACGCATGCGCGATAGACACACGAGGTCCCCACTAGTGGCGCGATTTATACCCCACACCGCACCTTAAACGCAGGCGGTCTTTTCTTGTGGTGACTCGCCTCGTTTTGATTATTTCGTAACACACTCTAATTCGGATTGACTAGGTACATCGGCGTAATGTCTGGCACTAACGCATGCGCGTTTCAATCAGCATTTGCCCTAGGCGCATGCGCTTTACTGTGCATAGACGCTGCTTCCGTGCAAGTGAACACACAGCTGATTTCAATTTAAGACGCACGCGTCTCACACGAGCGCTATTAATAGCAGCCTCCCCTTCCTGCCGATACCTCCCAGACAGCTTGCGAGTCAGTCAGAGGTATCGACGGACAGGTGAGGAGGCAGGCTGCGTGTGCTCTGTGCTCACTTCATTGATAGATATACTCCTTAACATAGAACTGGTTGGTTGATTTCTGGTGACAGATTCCAGGGTTGGTTTCTCTTTTATCCATCAACAATCTTTTATGGTTATATCTGCCCCTGGTCATACTGGATGCCTGACAGGTTCTTTTTAAGAGACATCAACTTAACTACACAGACCTAGTCATGAGGTCTTGGACTTGTCTCTTTATAGCGCGCACATACAGCTGATTGTAATTTTAGAACGTGCACGTCTAACACGATCGCTACTAAGTAGCACCCTCTCTGTCCTGCCAAACGCCTCTCAGACAGCCTGCGAGTTAGTCAGAGATGTCGACAGATAGGCAAGGTGGAAGACAGCTTGTTCTATGTTTTCCAATACAGAATTGGTTGTTGGAATTCTGTTGACAGCTTTTTCAACAACTTAATAACAATCATTCATAGTTATGTTTGACCCTGGTCATACTGGATGTCTGATAGGTTGTTCTAAAGAGACATCACCTTAACACTACTAGACTTATATGGGCGGTCACGAGGTCTCGGACTTTTTTAATCAATTTTGGTTCCTTTTTAACTTGTTTAAAATATGTGTGTTGAGCTTTGAGCAGATGGGTATCCATTGGCAATCTGTCTGGTTTCTTTCTCCACATCTAAACAGAGCGGTGCCTCCTTCTCCGAGCAGTCAGCCGGGTGAGGTGAGGCTGTTCTCCCACACAAAGCTGGGTGAGTCTTTTTCAACTTTCTATACAAATTTAGTATTTAAAAACATCATTTCGGAGTTTAGTTGTTAACCTGGGTGATGCTGAATCAGCTTTGCCTTGTGGCATTCAGTAGTTGTGTTTTGATATGCATGAGGTTCATATATATTTTTCTTTTTTAGGAATGAAGACATCGTTCTTACGCTCTAGTTTGAGCCTTTTGTGGTAGGGTGGCAATTGCCACACCGGTATCCCACACTCACATTTGGTGTATGGGGTTAGTTTTATCACTTTATAATTAGTTTTGCAGTAGCTCTTTCTTTCGGTCCTGATGAAAGCCGGGTTAAGTCACCGTAACGGCTGAAACATGTTGACCACACTCTCACATGAACCAAAGACTAGCCTGTAAAAAATATATAACAGACTATAGGTTCTTTTAAACATGAAACTTGGTTGATCCACATTAAACATATTTTTTGACCAAGTATTCATTTTTAACTCCACTTCACTTTCTTGCACTGCACACCACTGGAGCCCTCAACTACTTGGGTACACACCCTGGCAGGAGTTTATTCCTTTTCTGGGTATCACTGGTCGGTGCACCTAGGCAGAGTCCCTGGGGATCTGGGTATATGGGCCTAGACAGTGATTCCCAGGAGTACCAGATGACGATGCTCCGCCAATAAGGGTGGGCTGATGGACTCCTACCTCCTGTGAGGGGTTGCCCCAATTATTTGTAGGATCTCCTGCATTTCTCTACATTAACTATTGTTTTGCTATTCTGTTCTGCCACGGACTGTGCACCTTCTGCTGGTTTCATTGTGTCTATTTGGGATTGGAGGTGTTACAGTCCTTAAACCAAGTCCCTTATTTTGACCCTCGTTTAAATTTGTTGTTTGGTTTTGAAATATAATCTAGTACTAGCTCATGTACCATGTGAAGTGCTGAAGTGGACACTGACCATTTTCAAGACTATATTTGTGAGTATTATCTCCAGTGGCACAACCATACAGGCAAAATATTAGCACACATGTATCAGTCAATCTGCCGAAAACCAGTACTATTTTAGACATCTCATATATCTGTATCTAAGAGTGGTGTTTCAGGATTCTGAGCCTCAAGTATTTGGGTAGCTTTCTGAGGTGTACTTCTTCTACAGAGGCCACACCACCAGAACTCATTCAAGCACCCTGATGGTCAAGATACACTTCGCTACAATTTCAGATGATTTACTGTACAATGAGTGCACCAAAAGCTAAATAACCTCCTTCATCACCTTTTATTTGTTTGATGTTACACCCTAAGTGGTCATGGGTATGGTCAGATGCAGGTACCTTTCTCACTTTGCCACTGCAGTCAAGCTACACCCGACTGTAAAGGCCCATTCAGGCCGAAACCAGTCTTGAGTTGCTTGTGTTCCAGTTCAGGACATGGCATGGCAGTTCGGCTGGACTGTTCCTATTGGAGCAGGACCAAGAATGATTTTCTTATGGTTGGGTATGATTTGAGGTGGCATTAATGGCAAAAGAGCGATGGTTAGAATGCTCCCCTGGGAAATTGAGGGCGATTAGACTTATTGCAAACATTCCTACCATAACCTTTTGTGTTTGATGGACCTACTCCCACTGCCAATTGTAAATGAACAATCATTTTTAGACACTGACCCTTCTCCAGTCAGCATGCACCTTAGTGTTTGAAGCAAACAGTATCAAAATGCAACAGCTCCTGAATCTACAGCTGTCAAAGGGACGCACATAATCAGATGAACATTAACACAGGCAAAACAAAAAAATCTTAAAGGAATATATCTGAGATGAACAAAGGAGGAGAGAATCCAGAATAATGGATGGCCATGCATTTGAATATAAAATAAGCTACTAGCGTAATAAAGCATACTGGAGGATATTTTGTACTTCATCAATCCAAGCATTTTCAGTTGAATACATGTGGATAAGATATTGGAGTGTGAAGGCCCACTTGAGACTTCTTCAGAGTCAAATAATGTATTTCCTAGTATAAAATAAGATGACAAGCACAGCTCAAATCTTAGAATAGGATCAGAAGGGCTTCTTACGGCTCGATAAATCATGACGACACTTGGGTTTATTTACTAGGGTTTAGTGGGGGTGCTTCCGTGGCACAAAGTAACGCAAAGCATTGCATCGCTTTACTTACCACTCCTCTGGGCACAGCGCAAAGTTACTCAGCACCGCACAAAAGGCCATGCTTCCCTCAGTAAATAATCCTCACAATTTCATACTTTCATCTGAGGGAAACACTAGAGATTCCCTTGTTTCCTACTGTAGGTATTACAACTCGGACACACCTCCCATTCTGTCTGAAGGTGACCACCAGTTTTTCTCACCAAAGTTTTGTGATGTCAGCCCATCCGCATCCTTGGGAAGCAATCATACTGGCCCCTTGCTGGATGACTGGCTGAGCAAGCCGCCAAGTGCTGTCTGTTCAACCGCCACCGACAGCCTCTATACCCTTTTAGTCCTCATCAAGCCTCCCGGTGGGTAACTATGGCACGGGTATGGTCTGAAAGGGCTTGTAAACCATGCCCACACATTAACACCAGCTAGATTTCAGGTTGTTTCAAGATTGTGTTCAAACTCCGTTGCTGGTTAAAACAGAGAAATATGCCTGGCGCTGCGCCTCCTTCACCACCAGTTACTCTCTGGCTTGGTTACGTATATATGACATAATACATAAAGAACTAGAGGCCGGTTTCTTCAAAACAATGACAATGATTAATAATTTCAAGATCTAAAATTAACAAATTAAAAACACTGTATTTAATCAATTATACTACAACACATTTTAAAGTTGTTCATATCACACTATCAATCCGAAATAATTCCTAGTAGGTATGTAGCTCTAAAGATAGAGTTCCTGTGTGGAAAGGCTCATTTCGTTCTGTTTATGATCTCTGAAAAACTGTCCTTTGGGCGTGCTGGCAGCCAGTTCATCTGGTGATTTTAATTTGTTAGGATCTCGAAATTGTTGTTAGAGATTGTCACTGTTTTATGTTATTTTACAGCATTGACAAAGCGCCATCCCTCCCCCAAACAAACGTTTGGATATAAACAATACATTAACCAAACTAAGAAGAAAACTGTATGCAGTACTGCTTCAAGAGGACACCTGCCTCCAGTTCTTAATGTATTTGCTTGAGGATAGGTCACTTCGTTTGCGTTTGCAGATACAAAAGACATGAAATGAGGGAAAAGCTAAAACATTAGCTTCGGTACAAAAACTGGTATTCCCCGAACTCGGCAGTGATCTTGCTGTCCTCATGCCTGTCTGTGACAGAGCAGTGGCCGCATGTAACACTGCTGCAAGGAGGCAGTGAGTGGCGAATGCTTTGTAACTCTGCACACACATACAGGGCAGGTAGACACGCCATTGTGCTTGATTGGCGTAAAGTGAAAGCCCTAATCTGAATTTTTCGAAATGTGTGGCATTTAATGCTGTACAATTTATCAAATCCATATTTAAAGAAAGACGTAAATCTTCCTCTGCAGGTTACGAATCACAAGGATCGGTGGGGTGGAGGGGCGGCAGTTGTAAGACTTCAAAAATCCATAAATGTTTTCCAGAAATACGCCTGGAAACTAGATGCACTCGCAGGTTTCTAGTCAAAGTCCAGCGACTCCTGTTTGTGAACTCCATTTTCACTGACTTTTTTGTCTGTTTTTTTCATGGGAGTAATATTTTTCCGTTTGGTGAAACGTATGACTCTCCTCCTTCCTACCTTCAAAGGCATTTACTCCTGCCCTTGCTTCGAGCGCAGTTCTCACCTCTTCCAATAAGGGATGTGGTTGGCGAGGAGTTTGAGAATAATCACAAATTTCCACGTTCATGGGTGTGCCACAGAGCATTCCAGCCCTGGAACTCCCCATCCACGACCTTGGGAGTAGATTTCCTCCTGCACTAAAATCTTTGGGCCCAATTCAACAAAAAATGGTTTGATTTACTCTTGCAGGACTCCTGGCAGTTGAACAGTAAGCCAGTAGTACTACAAGAGTAAATCACACAGGACCCGAGTCACAAAGGTAACTTACAGTAGCAGTTTGTGAATACCTTAAATGTAGTAAATTTACTCAAAAGTTTAAAATGTCCTTAAAACTGTAAGTTGCCTTTGTGAATCAGGGCTTGTGTGAGTAAATCTTTTCATGAGTACCATGCCAGCTTTTCAGAATTCAAAAACTGAGATTAGTAAAAAATGCTATTTGTAGATAAGCCAAATTTGCGCTCACAGCTTTGTGAATCAGGACCAATAAGTAAATCAGTTCATATAGTAACGCCCTTGGACACTCCACAAAACTAGCAAATACATAATGTATATATAATAAATTGTGACTAAGCTTCTACCTGGAGAGGGCCAGCCCATTTGCCCTTGCCTTGGATTTAGTCTCAGGCTTTGATATGTCCAGTTCATAACGTTGAGGTTCTTTAGGTGACCTGTGCAGCATGCATGTGAGGCAAGAGCCTATACAGACGGGATACTCACGGGTTTTTGAGCCAAAAATGACTTCTTTTTAGCGGTCTTCCACCTCAAATTGTCTCTGCTTCAGCATATGTCAATGGGGAAAATAAATGTTCAAAATCACACACTTTGTGTATGGAAAATGATGGTATGTGTGCAAGAGTGACGATATATGTCTGCTTTTCAAATTGGCATTTGTAGGGTTTTTCTACTAGGCTTAAGTAAGGCGCTCAGTGTTCCAAGTCAGTTTGGAGATGCGCCAGTTTGTCGTCATTCATAATACTTGCAGTAAGGCATATTGCATTTGGTATGTTTATGACTTTGTAAAAAACATTGATTCCGCATCTTTCTTCATCCCTCCAGGACATTCGCTTGCGAGCAGGTTACGCCCTGGCGCTCTTCGCATTCAACAACACTCTGCAGCAGTTCCTGCTGTCAGAGACCGGAGGGGTTTCAATGTCCACCTTTGAACCGTTTCTGAACTCTCCAGTTGAGACAGACAGAGCAACAGCAGCGTTCCAGGTAATGGTCCCTGGCGCCTCGCAGCACACCTGCCGGAGATACCAGCAGGTCTGGCTTCAGACATGGTACATGTTATATTGCTCATATTCAGAATGATGATGACGTGGACTCTGACACGACCTCTGAGAATGTGTTGAAAGGATTTTAGAGCTAAAACATAGGGTAATATGCAGAGTCCGGTGAGATCTGGGCATGGTGGTGTCACAGGGCAGCATTATACAGCCATACTGCCAGATCGATAGATTATAGGACCTACAAACTAAGCCCCATATTGACACAAACCGGATCAAAGTGTTGTGGCATTTACTTTCCTCTCCGGAAAGCATCCCTAAAGTCTCGCGGGGCACTACTTTGTATCAAAGGGGCATGCAAAGGATGCTACATGGACTCTCCCCTTGCAACCACCCACAGCTTTTGACGCCAGTCCCTATCTACTGAAAAGGTAGAGGGGTATTTGCATACAAAAATTACTCTTCCTCTAGGGAGGCATAGCATTGAAGAACATGTTTCTTTTCTTCAAACTTTTCAATTTTGCATGTGTGCTGCAGTGGCATAACAAAACTTGAGCCCCCCCCCCCCATGCCCCGGACTCAGTCTGGAGCTCTCAGCCCAGGGGCCTGTGCACATTGCCCTTGAAGCTTGAGGGCCACCCCGCACCACAGGCGCTGCGGGGGGTATTGTTACGACACTGGTGTGCTGTACTGTGTACTGCTTAACCTTCTCAAAGCATAGGTACCCTTCAGAAATTGGGTGTGCATCTATGTGCACCTTGCATCACTCCCTCAGTTTCCTGGCATGCCTCAAGAATGAAGCATGGTACTCACTCTCTTTGCTGCACTGATATGCATATCATAAACTCAGCTATTATTTTTGCATTTACAGAAGTTTTCATGGTGTGGGAGTGATCTAATGCATCCAGAATGCAGCATGTTGGCACTTGCAACATCTTCATAATTAACGAAAATACATAGATTAACTTGTTTTCCAAATTGGCACACTTTTCGTCACTGACAGTTTGTGTTTTAGATAACCTTTCCTTTAAAGAAAGTTAACATATTTATAACAGTATCACTTTGTTTCCAGATCATAGTTCTTGCTAGAGTTATAGCAGATGTGGACCAAGTTACTTTGACGGCCAAAGGTGTTACTATTCTTGTGAAGCTGCTCCGCTCAGAGGAGCGAGCCACTCTTATTCTGGCAGGTAAGGGCAGTTGGTAACATGTTACATTAGAGTCTGACAGATTTAAAAGTTTGTCTATATATACATTTTATATTCTCATCGGCAGCTGCATCTTTTTTGTCATATTGACTTTGTGGTGTCCCCAAAGCATCAGCAGCTGTAAACATTGTAAACTTGGGAGTTCAGCTCAAGTACTGATTAGGAGCAGAAGGGTTAACTTTCATCTCATTTCATTTCCTGTCTATCCACTTCTGATCGAGACTTTTAACCACAGATTCCTCACCTTTTGAATATTCCCCAGGCGTCAGACTGGCTCTGGAAACTTTTGAGCAATACCTCTGCGTGCCGGTAGGTGGCACCGTGTGGTTCTGCACTGATGCTGTTCCGTTCTGGAAATGACGTGCATGCCCAATATATGCGCAACTCCCTCGGGCTGACATTAGTTACTATCTTTCCAGGACACCAGACGCAGATCCAGAGCTGCCGCTCGTCTGTTTGTGACCAAGTTACCTTAAAACTGACAGTGTGCAAGAAAAATGTCACTTCCCAAAACCACATGTTTTAAACCTTGTAAGGACTGTTTCAACCAAATGTCTGTGACAGATTCTTATCAGGTTTGCCTGTGGTGCCTGGGGTTGAGACACAGCTCGCAGTGACTGTACATCAATTAACCTGAAGGCCATATGTGACCTCAAGGCGAAACTCTGCGTTGCCAAGCAGCGGAAAACTTCAGGCCATGACCTGTCTAAGTTAAAGGGTCGGCTTTGATCCAGAGGTCACTGGAGTTGATCCTGAGGTCGATCCTCGTCACGCTCTACATTTTCAAGTAAAACTTATCAAATTAAAGCCCATTCCCACCACTCTTTTACTCATGAGAAGGTGGGAGGTCATTGCCATGCCTCTCGATCTTGCTCCCAAAGTCGATCAGTGTCAGAACCCAGCACGCAACTTGTTGCAGTCCAACCTAAGTTCAAATGTTGCTCTAAGGCTGGGTGGGATTTTATTTGTTCTGTGGAACCCGCTTCTAACAAGTATTAGCCAAACCAATAGGCCACAGCAACAAAACCCATTGGCTTTGCCAGTGCTTTTTCTTTGGCTTATATGGCTGCCCACAGGTGAGCATGCATCCAGAAGGACCATCTTTGAATGCATTTTGTAATGTTTTAATAATTACCTTTCAAAGGTGACTGCTGTCGATGTGCAAACATCTGCAGCAGCCACCTTTAAATGGGATTTTCTAAAGTAAAACAAGACCATTCACAAATATCCTTAGCACATGTACACACAAGGGCTCCCATCTTGAATTAGTTCAAATGTATTTAAAGGTGGCCTCCCACTGATAGTGGGGGAGAAGCAGGCAGGGGGAAAAAGAGAGTCACAGGATCAACAGACAAGGAGTAGAGGGAGAAGAAAGAGAGAAAGACTAAAGATTCTCTCACATGCACAGAGCTGACATAAGGAGTGGAAGGATACATGAACCAATGTAAATGCTACAAGGCCAAAATGTGCCTTAGTGGAACAAGCACATTGTGGATGAAAGCCATCAAACCAGGAGCATGTATATGGAATGTATCAGATACAATATGTCTTGCCAACTCATAACTAAAGTTGTCTGCAGGTGAGACCTAAAAATGAGTTTCAGTGTCCCTTTTTAATTGTTCAAATGTGGTTTTCACCAGAAGGAATACTTTTTCCTCAGTACAAGAAGAAAAAAAAGAGAGATAGAGATTGGACATTTAAGCTTATAAAAACAGTCTATATTCTTTAGTACATGTTATACAAAGCTTAAGGTTTTCAGTGGTTAAACCCTTCGGTGCGGGGGTAATACCCCGTGGCGCAGGGGGGGCGGCGGCGGTGCTGTGCTCGTGACGAGCCCAGCTCGTCATGCTGCGCAGTGGAGCTGTGCTCATGACGAGCTGGGCTCGTCACGAGTCCACCCACTAATTGATTCTCCCGCACAGGCGGGGAATCAATTACGCGTGGGAGTGGCGCAACCGTTAAGACGAGAACAGCTCGTCATGAGCACAGCTCCACTGTGCCTCATGACGAGCTGGGCTCGTCATGAGCATACAACGGGTTAAAAATCAACCTTCTGGACTCCGGTGAATTTGTGTTCTAGGTTTGCAGTTTCACATAGAGTCAACGGTTGTCAACAGGTCTGGGTGTAACAAAGCACATATTAGGGTTGTATGGTTGTATGTCAGAACAATGCATGCCTATACCATGCATGCCATTGCTCTTCAGTCAGTTTTCCACACATATCGTTACAACGACATGCCTTAGAGAAAGAACTGGGCTTTGGAGCGGTATCATTTACTATTCCAACTCCAGCCTGCGCAGCAGTAGGGAAAGCGTTAGATTATAAGTCAAACGCCGCTTTCCATAAGGCACGTCGTTGTAACAACATGCGTAGTAAAGGAATGAATGCTAAAAATGCATTAATTGTAACGGCTGCGTTGTAACTGCCGCACGTGGTTTGGCCGTTGTGGTAAAGGCTGTTCCTGGGTTGCACAGATCGTTATTAAAATTAAGTGTGCAGTAGGTCACTTTCACTACCTTCAACAGTTATTGCATGCACAAATGAGGATGCAAAGTTTAAGGATGGGTTGGCAGTTTGCTTACCATCCTGTGCTTTTCTGAAGGTACACTCTTCAACTCATGAGAAGGACCCTCATACTGCGCTGAGGTTGGTGTAGTTGCAGACTGTACACACCCTTGTAGGAGCAGTAGAGCCCCTGCTGCACTGTCAGTGTTTCCCATTGCCTTCCTTCAGAAGGCAGACAGGAACATCACCAACAAAGAGCTTTAGCCTATGGCTAGTGTGTTTTGAATCAACCCCTTGCTAGCGTTGGACAGCCGGGAGCCATCTGACGCTACAGTGCTCGTGTGCGTCAGACGGCTCCCGGCCGTCCGCGCACAAGGCACTGGAAATCACTCTGGTGCGGGCACCACCAGAGGGATTTCCTTTTCCCCCAACAGCCTCGGGAGCTAGAGAAGAGCTTCCCCAGCTCCCAAAGCTGTTACCTTTGTTTCTCTGAAATGACGATCAGTGTACACGTTGCGCTGAGGTCATTTCAGAGAAACCGCAACTGAAATGAACCAATTGGCTCATTTCAGTTTCACTTTTACGTGCTCGTGGGGCTATCTCAGCCCATGCACGTAAAAAAACAAGAGAGGTATCATTAGAAAGGGGAGAATCTCCCATTTCCAATGGTACCCATCCCTAGTGGATCCTTGCATGGGAATTGTCCCTGGAGGACCCTCCCCAAGCAGGGATCCACCCACTAGGCACCAGAAAGGAGGGAGCACCCTCTTGGGCAAGGGCCTTTGCTCCCCCATATGTTTGGGTCAAAGACAGTCTTTCTGACCCGGGGCGGGGGGGGGGGGGGCAGAAAGCACACTAGACGCCAGGAATTTTTTAAATATGCAAATGTAGGGGTTGGTGCTGCCCAAAATGGGCATGCCTATGCCCCCACCCTCCCCAAGGCAACTGGACAGACTTTCTGCCCCCCCCCTGGGGGGGAAGATGGCGCAATAGCCCCCAATATGCCTTCTGGGGGGTAGAAAGCACACTAGACACCAGGGATTTTTTTTAAATGTAAATGTATGGGTGGGAGCTGCCCAACATGGGTCTGCCTATGCCCCCCCCAAAAAAATTCTACAATCTTTCTTCCCCCACCAGCTGGCAAATGGGGGCAATAGCCTCCAATCTGGCATAAAGCACCCTAGACACCAGGATTTTAATTTGTATTTTATGTGTATAGGGTTTGGGCTGCCCAAAATGGGTTTGCCAATGTCTCCACTTCCCCCAAGGGGGGGCAGAAAGCCAACTAGGTACCAGGGATATGTTTATGGGAATGCCAGGGAGAAGCCGCTTAGGCAAGGGTCGCTCCCCCTTTTTTAGGCACACATTTTGGCTGTTTCAGTGATATTCTTAGCCTCATCTACCCCCAAGCAAAAAACCACTAGAAACCAGGGTTTGGCTGACGGTCTGCGTGTACTGACCTTTGGCGGGCATATTGCTGGCAGTGTGTTTGGATTTGCACTTGGCTAATGGTGTGTGTGGACTTGCGCTTGATGACGGTGTGTGTAGATTGGCGCCCACCTGGTGGTGTGGGTGGAGTGATGCTTGGCTGACCCAGGGCAAGGATGGTTATTGGCTGGCGGTGTGCAAGGATGGCTCTTGGCTGGCGGTGTGCGTGGATGGCATTGGCTGGTAGAGTGTGTGGGTGACGCTTGGCTGGCGGTGTGCATGGATAGTTTTTGGCTGACTGTGTGCATGGATGGCCCTTGGCTGGCGGTGTTCTTGGATGGAGCATGGCTCGCGGTGTGTGTGGATTGCGCTTGCCTAGTGGTGTGCATGGATGGTGGTGTGCGTGGACTGACTCTAGGCTGGTGGTGTGGCTTGCATGGATCCCCCAGCGTTTCCTTACCCAGAAACCCCTGCAAACCCCAAATGTACTTATAAAGTCATATTTTCCTCACATTTCTGTGTGGGTAAGTTGTAGGATCACCATGCAGGCACACATTTCCTACCACCCAGCGTTCACCTTGGTGTCCGAGAAAAATGATACCTCACTTGTGTGGGTGCCCAAAGTCACGTCAACCTAAAAACATATAAACAAACTGCCCCTTTGGACCCGCTTTGGGCCAGCCCTCAATCTCTACACGTTTTTGGCCCTTCCAAGTCACAGGCACTTGGTCCAACCACACAAGTAAAGTATCATTTTTATTGGGAAACTAAGGGGATGGCTAAGTGGTAGAGCATGTGTGCTGTGCAGTGATCCCACAACTTTCCTACAGAGATATATGAGGAAAAAGTGACTTTTTTGCGAGGGAATCACCTGTGTTTTTAGTCCCGGGCTCAGCAGCCATCTAAGGAAACCTACCAAACTCAGACATTTCTGAACACTAGACACCCGGGGGAGTCCAGGGATGTGTGGCTTGCATGGATCCCCCAACATTTTCCTATCCAGAATCCCCAGCAAACCTCAAATTTAGCTAAAAAAAATCTAATTTTTCTCACATTTCTGAGTGGGATCACTGCGCCAGCACACATTTCCTATTACCCAGCGTTGCACTCGGTCCCCCAATAAAAATGATACCTCACTTGTGTGAGTGTCCAATGCAGAGCCAGCCTAAAAGTATATACAACAAATATAGTGCTTAGAGCTTGCTGTGCTATCCCCTCAATCTCTACATTTTTGGCCCTTCTCAGTCGCAGGCTCTTGGCCTGCCTGCAAAAGTGAGGTATCATTTTACTCGGGAGATAGAGGGGTATGTTGGGTGTTGTGAAAAATGTCAAGTATGACATCAGACTCAGATCACAAGCGGTGCTCACTGTGCATAAAGTTCGGCCTCTTCAACGTGGAGTAAGGAGTGAGCTTTAAACCTTACTTGATAACTTGTGTTCTGAAGGTACCACTAAGGCTAGTGATTAATTTTCAGTGGGTATCCCCTGTCATTATCAACTGAAAAAGATCAGGGGAAATGAGACTCCATGCCGACCTTTGCACTCTTTTAAAAAATGTTTTTTTTAAAGTAGTAGTATTAAACTTTAATGTTTAGTTAATAAAAACCATAACAACTGGTTTTAAAACAAACAAATAAAAGGCAATTCAATATTCATAGTGCAATGTGCAATTTACCATTGTGAAGTGACAGAGAACGATCAGAGCATTATTTGTATTATGTATTTTTAAACTGTTTTTATTGATACCAATAAAGCAAATACCATGGATACACGAGTTGTGGGAAACGATATATGACATTACAAAGTGATATAAGTAGTAGAGTGAAGCATCAACAACATCGACTGAAGTCACATATGGTCTAGCCATCAGAAGGTTACAATCAGTGAGGGTCACGATCCTACTTTGGGAGCAAGTCAAGGAGAATCGGGGGAAACTTAGCTTTTTTCTTTCTCTGGGCCTTGCCATGTTGAGTCTGATGATTCCTCTCCATCTCCCATTTCTAACCCATAGTAGGTCATCCAGGTAGACAAGACCTTCTTAACTGCGTCAAAGCTTTGTGGCAGCTTTTGCACCCTCTGGCCTTATATGTTACTCTTTACGCTACCATATAGATATCCATGCTAGCTTTCCATTCAGTGAGTGTGGGGGGGTCTGGGGCTCCCCAGTGACGGGCTATGTCTCTTTTAGCCACTACCAACCCCAAGTTACATCTCTCAGTTTGGAAATTCCAATCATGTCCCACTGTCTAAAACCCTGAAGCTTACGAATTTCGGGCAGCCTTGTTCCTTCCCACAGGGGGGGTTTCTCTTGATAGTCTTGTGTCCCACTTCATTTGTCTTTCTGCACCCTTCCAGGCTTCTATTACCCTCTGGGTGGATGGCAGCAGTTGACTGGTGCCCTTACCCCATATAGGTAGTGGAGGTACGTATGGTTTCTAAATTGAAGCCGTTCCAGCACCTATGTGGGGTGTCCCCATTCATGACTACTAGGTGGGTCGCCCTATAGTAGGCCCATATGTCCGGTAATGTAAGGCCTCCATTATACTAATTGCGCTGTAGTGTTTGCAGTGCCACTCTTGGATGAGCCCCGTACCATAGAAGTGTACGCAACTCGTTGTTTAGTGTTGGAAAAATAGTCTTGGGTATCTTTCTATATGTGTTTTGTAATATGTACAACAGCTTTGGGAGCATGATCATCTTATACATGGCCGCCCGGTCCATTATTGTCAGCGGAAGTCGCCTCCATCTCCCTAACTCTTCATGAAATTCTGTTAAGACCCGTTTGATATTCTGTGCTAGGTTTGCAGCCTCATTGGTTGTGACGTAAAGGCCTAGATAGTGGAATCCTTATTGAGCTACCTGAAATCACCCCGAAAAGTCTCGGCTGTCAATGGGTCCCCCCACTGGGAAAAGGCTAGGTTTATCCCAGTTAATGCAGTATCCAGCATGTCGACCATATTCTCTGAAAATATCTAGGGTTGTTGGGAGCATCCTAGCTCGATCAGTGACATATAGAAGGATGTCATGCGCGTAAAGCGAAATCCGTTTATCGCCCAGGACCCCCCCTTATCTAAAACCGTTCATATCCAGGTGAGATCTAATCACACAGGCCAGCGGCTCTAACATGGAGACAGGTGTCATCCCTGTCTAGTGCCCTATCAGCAAGATTTCCGAAGTCACCCTATTAACTCGAACTCTGGCCTCTGGATTTGTGTAGAGTAGCATTACCCAGGCTATAAAGATTGACCCGAATCCGAACTTCGACAGTGTTTGCTCCATAAATGGCCAGTGGACTGTGTCGAATGCCTTCTCTGCGTCTAGAGAGAGGAGCACATGTGGATTAGCCCTGTGTTTCACAGTGTCCATCCAGTTGGCAAGTCGGTGAAGATTAAATTGCGTGGCTCGTTTTGACATGGAGCCAGATTGGTCCCAGTGTATGAGGGATGTGATGACCATCAGAAGGTGCATGACCAGAATAGTGGCCAGGATCTTCGTCTCTACATTAAGTAGTGATATAGGTTGGTAGGACCCACAATCTGTTGGGGGCTTCCCTGTTTTATGAATCAATACTACCGTAGCGGTACATAGATCAGGTGGGAGTGTCCCCTCTTCCTGCGCAGCCAGGAACATATTTAAGAGGTGGGGACCTAATAGACTAGTGTTATGTTTCAAAAATTCTGCGGGCAATCTGTTCAGATCCTGGGTCTTTCCTGACTTCTGCCTACCAATGTTGTCTATCACTTCTTCCAGGGTCAGCTGTTTTTCTAACATATCTCGGTCCTCCCGAGAAAGTGTGGGAGTTTCTATTGCTTCCAAGTACCTACTAATTTGGGTGTTATCTGCTAATGGCCTGCTTCTATATAGTTCCGTGCAGTACTGGGCAAAGGCATCCGCTATATTTTGGGGTGTCGTGTGGGCCTCGTCCTGTTCTTGTAAGACGGCCACCCATCTCGCCTCTCTCTCTTCTTTTTTTACTCAATCAGGCCAAGAACTTCCCCGCTCTATCTCCTGCCTCATATAATTTGTGTTGGGTGGCCTGAAGTTGGGCTTTCACTTCTTGGTTAACCAGTGTCCTATATTCCCCCATGTTATCTCCATCTGGCCGAGTGTATGCTGGTCAGCCTCGGGGCCCATGCATCTCTCCAACTCCAGTAGCCTGCGCTCCAGGGTCTCAATCTCTTGAGTCTCCTCTCTCTTTTTGTTGGCTATAATGTTTTGTGCCCTATCCTGTACCACGGTCTTATAGGCTTCCCACAAATTGATTGCCGATGCCACTGAGCCTTTGTTCTCATTAAAATACACTTCTGAGGCAGTCCGGATTTCATTTGCAATCTCTCTATCCCTGAGGGCCCAAGCATTTACCCTCCACCCTTGTCTGCTTGTACTTGTTCCTCCTCCTACTGTCAGCCAGAGTGTCGAATGGTCAAATATGCCCCTTACCAAGTATTCCACTCATTCTACTGTCTCGACCTCTCCTGCCGGGGCGAAGAGGTAGTCTAATCTAGAGAATACCCTGTGGGCACCTAAAAAGTAGGAGTACACGTGCTCAGTCGGATGGTGTCTACGCCAGAGGTCAATCAGGCTGAGCATATCCTGGAATTGGGCCAAGTGGGTATGTCTGTGCGTCTCTTGATTTGCGTGCGTACGATCTATATGTGGGTTCGAGATATCATTAAAGTCCCCTCCTATAATGTTTGTAGAAGGTCCTGACTCTGGGAGTATCTCGGCTACTTTGTCTAGCGTTTGCTGTTGTAGACTTGGGGGTCCGTAAAGCACTCATCAACATTAGCGCTCTTTGGCCCCATGTTCCTTGTACCGCCACAAACGTACCATTTGGATACTACCTATGTTTTTTCAACATGAGACGGGGGATTTCTTGATTAGTATGGTCACCCCTCTTGATCCCGTGGAGAATCCCGTGAGTGTGATATATGATCCCCTTCCCCGTAATGAGCAATGTGTGCCCATCGGGTGTATCTCCTGTATGAAGACAACGTTTGGTTTAAGTTGTTTAAGATATCTAGTAACCAGCTCACTTTTAATTTTGTGTCCTAACCCGTTGACGTTCCACGTCAGTATTGTGTAGTTTCCCTCACCCAGTATTAATATGTACGTTTTCCGTGACTCCTCTTATGTGTTCCGTTGCAGTTACAGGCGCTCCCTTCTCTCCCATTCCCTGTCCCCAACTTTTTCTTTGATGTCTCTCAACTTTCAACATGAACCCCCCGACCCTACTCTCTTCCACTACCCACGCCGCCCCCCCAAATCTTCAACATAACAACTGCAGCACAGGTAAAGCTTAAGAGGTCTGTCTCCCCCAAAACAATTAACTATAAATCACGTGGTATGCATCCACTATTGGCCCCACAGCCTCTTGGGCTGAATGTTATAGTGTCTAGTGGGCCCTTAGCAGTGTCTTACTGTCTCTCGATGACTATCTCACCCCTGCATCTCAGCCTTCTTCGCCACTCTTGGATTGTTGTTGCCGGGTCACTAGGGCTATCGAGTCTGGACCCGGGTCTTCTATCTAGTGGATTTATTTATTTACTTTTATTTTTTTTATTCCATGTGTCTTTAAGAAGTGGATGGTCACTATCCACAACAGCCGCGTACTCTTTTTGCTATGGTTCGGAAGTTACTTTATCTCGGATTGTCTGATGTGTCTGCCTAGTGCTTCCTCATAAGGTTTCTTCCTCGGATTCCGTATTCTGTGTCTTCTCGTTTGCAATCAGCTTGGAGTGATGGGGTGTTCTAACATAGGCCCCCCTGTGACGCTGCAGATTGTCGCAGTCTCTTTCCTCTGTGCTTCCCAGAGCTAGGGCTCTCCGGCTTGTTCGTTTGAGGTGTACCGTTCGGGTCTAGTTGACATCAAGTGGGGGGACATTCCTCAATCCAGGCCCATGCCTCCTCTGGGTTCTGGAAATATTGCGTTGTGCCCTGAAAATTACCTTACGTTTTGCCGGAAAGAGAAGCATATATTGGATCACCAGTGTTCTTAGTTTTGCCTTAACTGCGTCAAAGCTTCGCGGCTGCTTTTGCACTTCATGGGAATAGTCGGGGAACACCATTATTCGTGTATTTGCATGTTTGATTTCTCCTCTGTCTCAGCTCTCGGAGTAATAAATCACGGTCCTGGATGTTTAAAAAGTGGGCAATTAAGCGTCTCAAGGGGGCCACCTGGTGGCGACTGGAAACTTGCCATTCTGTGAGCTCACTCTATTATAAAACAGGGTGAGAACTGCGCACTTGGGATGGTATCTTTAAGCCATGCCAGTGGGAACTGTCCCGGGTCTGACCCCTCTACCCCTCCAGAAATCCGATGAAGCAAAGGTTATTCCGGCGGGCCATATTTTCTGCATCATCCTCACTCCAGGTCACCTCTTTCAACTAAGCCGTCAGCCCAGTAACTTCTTTACGCATGGTATGGGACACATCTTCCACTTCTGCAATACGATTTTCAGCTTCAGTCACTCTCTCTGAGACCTTGCGCCAATCATGGCGTAGCAGTGACACATCCCAACGCACCTAAGCCATCTTTCCCTCCAGACCCTCTCTGGAGGCCTGTATCGCTTGCAATATGGCTGCATTGTCCGGCACGGGTGTGTGCTCTCCCTCTGCTCCAATGGTTGTTGGTATCACTTTTGCGTAACAGTCTATCTTTCCCTGTTTTGTCAGTTTGGGTTCTTTATCTCACACCATCACGTTGGGTGCTGACCAGGTCCCTGCCCAGTCGCTATGCGATTTTCTGTCGAGTCTCTGCCGTGGGGGTGGCACGTGACCTTTACTTATTTCGCTTTTGAGTGAGGATGCTACTGCCTTTTCTGCACAACTCGGTCGCTTTTTCCTCTGTGGCGTATGTCCTTCTATTACTGTCCACGGGAGTTCTATTTCACAGAGGGTTCCACTTACTCCCCGCTGTGGTCAAGTCTCAACCCTCTCCGCGAGGTATACCGGTGACCCCTTAATAAGCTGTGGCTTTGCCTAGAATTGTCCAGTAAGGGTGTCCCGTGGGTGTTCTCCCATGACTCCGAAATCATATTTCAGCTTCCCTGAAGGGGGTGTGCCGTCCTTTTAGTCAAGGCTGAAGGGGAGAGGGGGGGGGGAGAAAATGGGTGCCACTCCTCGGCCTTACAGACCCCCTCACCTGTTTTTCAGAGTGACTTTGCCTCTCCTCAGTGCCGCTGAGTTCAGCAGCAGCAGCCATCACTGATGAGATTTCCACAACAGCTGCAGGTCTCACGCTGCCTTGCTGGCTCACACTGGCAGCGGCCCCAAGCAAGTCCCTTGTTTCCCCGCTCAATCAGCTTCTACCCCACGGGCCACACTTACTTTGTCTCACTGGGGCTTACTAGAACAGCCGCGGCAGGGCGCACCGCCATTCCCTGGGCCTCTGTGACTGTCTCAGCAATCCGCACCACCGCGCCCCAGCTGACCTCTGTATTCCAGGGGGGGCTGGCCGCCCTCAGCACCGTCTCCATATGCAAGTGTATTGGGACTAGGTGCAGTCCTTAGTCATTGGGTGCATGTTAAAAAAAATACAGTGGCCTTTAAATCAAGACCGCGAAAGAAACCAGAAACAAGCTCTAGCACCATATATTGAGAGGCTTTTGTTTGTACGTGGGCAGTATGGAAGTTTAAAAGTTATATATGGGGTATTAGTTTTGCAATACACACTGATCGCAAGCCATTGGTTTATATTTTAAATGCGAGGAGGGTCTGGCAAGGCGTCTAACAGACTTGTTAAACTACAAGAGTATACTTTTGTGGTTAAATACGTTTCACAGAGAAGAACATTGTTTATCTCATAGGCCATTGGATAATGACCCTGAAGAAGAATCATTGGAGAACAGTAAATGTGTAGTGTCTGCACTGGATGTTGACAGTGAACAAGGTGGTAGATTGAGTGAAGAGTAGTGGAAATCTGCTTTAGCTAAAAATGTTAAACAACATGAACTCATGCATTACATCAAGGATAGTTAGTCCATAGAATGTTGTTTGATTGTTGAGTTGAAAACTTTTCAAGTGACCTTTCCCTTGTCAATGACATGGTCATGAGACATGGCCTTTTTGTTCCTCATAAGTCTATAAGAAACAATCTATTAAGACCTGCTAATAAGGGACATTTGGGTTTCAGAAGAACGTGCAAACATTTAAAACAATTTTATTGGTGGCCATCTTTAGAGGCACTAATCATGAACGTTATTGGCACCTGTCATGAGTGTCTGGTGTCAGATAAACATTGGAAAACTTCATAGAAACCATTGCACCCAGTACAATTTCCTGTTGCCCCTTGGGAGAAAAAACACATTGGGTTTCTCTGGTCTGTACAATGTTTTAGCAAATGATGTGAAATATTTAATTATACGAATAGATTAACTTTAAAAGGATATATTTCTCTTTAATCCAATCAGAAAGCACAGAATCAGCAATTAGGTTGTTGAAGGATGGGTTTAGCACAGAAGTATCCTCAAGGGAAAAGCGTCACTGACAATGGCACACATTTTGTCTCAGAACAAATGCGTACATTTTTTAAATGAAATGATGTGAAACATATACAAGTTGCATTGTACAGTCCTGCTTCTACTAGTTTGGTTGAAAGGGCTAATAGATTCACTAAGTAAGGTGATTAGGCAGCTCTTCCATCTGGTTTGGATGTGAAAGAGTTTAGAAAAACTGTGTTTCTTCGCACATCACTACTGGAGTTTCACCTTGCAAACTGATGTCTGCTAGAGAAATCTAGCCACAGATTCCTTAACTTTGAATTCTCCCCAGGTGCCAGTCTGGATCCGGAAATTTTTCAGCAGTACCTCTGTGCGCCGGGGGACGGCGTTGTACGGCTCTGTGGTGATGCCGTCTCCAGACATGATGTCAGTGGAGCCATATAAGTCCTCTACGGTGCGCGGACGTCAGTTTCTTCTTTCCCGCACTGCAACGTGGATCCAGAGAAGCGCTTGCTCGGGCCTTTTTGTTTTGGCCTACTTCAACACCTTCTGTGTCTGGGAACAGTATGCCTATGCCTTCGGGTTTCAAGACGTGCAAGACCTGTACTTGACAGATGTCGGCTACGGATCTGTATTCCATCTGTATGTGATGCTTAGCAGAGCACCACGACTCCGAGGAGTGCAACACCTGTAAGAGGCTGAAGCCTAAGTCCTTGCAGGAAAGGGGGATGAAGTTGCTGACGGTGCAGCTCTCCGGATCGGAGTCCAGGCGACGTCGATGTGCTTCCCATTCTGAAGTTCCTGCATGGGGCCGGTCAAGGATAAGGTTGCTTACGTTGCCATTTCTCCAGTATTGCAGGAATATTCTGCAGACACTGGTGACGTCGACCGCTTGGTTGGTCTTGTTCAACCTCAGACAGGAGGTGCTTTGGTTTTTGGTGGAGATTGTAGCCTAAAACCATCTCCTGATTATGATCTGCTTTCTCCGCCATGAATGGCGACAGAGGCAGCTTTTGCAGAGGATATCAAAAGAGCTGCTGGAATATTAAAATTGGAGCTTCCATCGGTGACTTTTTCATCTGCTCCATTGTTGGATCTATTTCATCAGGGTGTCACTGGTGTTGAACCTTTGCTACCTTACGGAGAGTCTCTATATGATATTCTCCTAGGTACTTGGGCAAGGCCGATGTCAGGCATCTCTCTCGAGCATGCCATTTCGCATCGTCATCGTCCTCCTCCGGTTGACCCTGCTTGCCTTTCTCAACACCCTACTGCTAAAGTGTTTGTTGTGCAAACGGCTACAGCTTCGTCAAGTGTGGAGGTTGCTCCTTGGTTTTGCCAGGTAAAGAGTCTAGGTGGTTGGAGATGTGTGGACGGTCTTAAGGTCAGTGAACACATCTTGTGTCCTAGGAATGGCTTCCTTTGCTTTGTGGGGCTCTGTCAACCATCTGCTTAGTTCCCCTCCAGAGGGTGTTAGGGCTGAGGTCTCTCAGCTTGTGCAGGACGGCCGTAAAATGGAGAGGTTGAATAATAAATCGGCAATGGACACAACAGATTCCATTGGCAGAGATGTAGCTTGATAAGTTGCTATCCGTAGACACGCTTGGTTGAATGAGTCAAGGTTTCCTGAGAATGTTAGGGACAGTTTGAAAGACTTGCCCTTTGATGGGGCTTGCCTATAGGATAGCCATGCTGATTCTGCGGTGCAACGCCTCATTTCCGGACATCAGTAAATTGACCTTATCAGGTTTCTTGTTTCTTTCTTAAGTATCATGGCTGTGATCCTAATGTTTCAGGCCTTCCTCTGGTATGTGTTGTAGTGTTGAGGCTAAAGCACTACTCTTTGCATATAATGAGAAAACTTGACTCCGGATTTGACTTGGTTAATCTTCGGATGATATACACAGCTGGGTAGCTGGTTTACTCATTCAATTAACTCTGATAAAGGGCTACTCTCAAGAGTTTATACCCCTTTTGGTATGTGACTTATTCTATTTGGAGTATTGGTTTGCTATTGTATAGCTCTTCAAAAAATACTACTTTTGTAGTATATTTGTTTATTATAGATCTCTCTGTTATACAGCTTAGTCCTGCGTGGACTTCATGTTATGTTCTTGTAAGAACTATTGTAGTGAGTTAAGAGCACTCTTTTCCTCTTGTGATATCCTTTCAGGGGGTTCTGTTACATTTTCAAGCATCTATGGTATTTGTAAACCGATGGATTTTAATGCTGTTTGTTTGCTCTTCTTCAGTATTTATTTTTCAATTCTGTTAGGCTTGAGAAAGTTGGAACGTTGCTCTAATTCAGAGTTTATACTTTGCATTCTTTTGGATGCTATTTTCTTGTGAGTTCCTCCTTAAGAGTAAAGGAGTGGTGTCTAGTGTATACATGATTTTTTTGTCTTAAAAAGCAGGCAATACCTATCCGTGTTCTGCTTGATGTTCTGCTTGATGTCCGGTAAATTGGCTGCCAAAGGTGTGTGATTGGTCCAACTTGTCTCTAGACCAACGTAAAATTGGTTAGCATTTATTCATGAAAGTCTTGAAGACTATTTTGTGATATTGTGACTATTTTCTTCTTCTTTTGATGTTCTTGATATACGTAGCTCTATCCGATCCACATTTCCTATCTTCTGGAGAGGAGGAACTTGTTTATTTCAGCATTTCCCATTTAGTGAGGAATCATGACTGCTTTTTCTTGTGGTTTTCAGTCTACCAATTAACAGACAGCATTTGTCGTAAGGCAAGTCACCTACAGTGTTGTAGTGGTGGCGTAATACCTCCCCCTTTTCTCTCTGGGTTGTGTATTTTTGCTGAATGTCTTATTTCAAGGATAGTATACATGATGATATAAAGTATGCACGTGATAAAATGTGCTGCTGGGCTGTTTTATATTTTCTAGTATCACAGGTATCGTATGTGCCTGTCGTTGACATTATTTTATGAGATAATTCCGAGCTGCACTTGTAGGCGTGTCCCCTTCTTCAATATTATTGAGAAATGTTTCTTGGAACTGGTTTCTCAGTTCTAGTTTATTCTTATGTGTACAGTGTATACATGACGGTATCTTATGTGTTGCACATAGTCGTAAAGAAAAATGAGAAAAGAGATATGTTGCATATGCAGTTTATTCTCTTTTCTTGCATGCCTTGGTGTTTGAGCTTTTCCTGAGCTCGAAATAGTAGTCTGTCTTTTGCATTTTGGCACTGAAGGCAGTATGGAGACAAACTTTATGTATTATGTATACTGGCAATTGGAGTATCTGTTGACAAATTTATGTGTGTATATATCTTTCTGTCTCTATACGCATCTTGTGGCAAGATGTTATGCAATCCGTGCGTAGAATAAATATGGATATTCATTTTGTCCAAACTGAATTATTTATACCAAGGAGGTATTGTCGTTCATCTATCCCTTGAGGAAATGAGTTCTGAAGGTCCTATTTTGGGATTTTATCAGGACAGTTTTTAATTCTTTTTTGTCACGCACAGTGTAAATTATAGGACTTTTATCATGCTTTTGGCCCGTCTTAGTCATCAAACTTTCTTTTTCCCTTTGGGGGACTGGGGTTAATGTCTGTCTTCGGACAGATGGCTCTTCAGGGGTTTTCAACCCTTTTCTTTCAAGTCCAACATAAGAGTAAACCTCGGCACTCTAATCGGTTCAGATTAATTCATAGATATTTCTCTTATTGTTACATAAGTCAAATTCAATGAACAAAAACCAGTTTCTGACTTGTTGTTCAATTTAATAAAGATATGGAACATACAAGTTTGACAATGTGTTTGAAAGCAAATAATTTCAATAGCACTCTATTTCATAGATAGAGGGCATCATTCAGTAATCCTCCTAGGGTGGGACAAACTCCTATGGGAGGGTCAGAATAGAGGGGTGGATACACCCATATCCTTTGTCCAGTTTCGCGCCAGAGCAGGGGCTGGTAGCCCCTGCAACCGGTTTGAGCTGGACTATGCACAGGGACACCAAATGTGCCCCCAGTGCAGACTTCAAAGCACTTTTAGAGTGCACCCACCCAGCCTCAATACACTAAAGCCTGTCTGGGAGGTGGACACGCCTCCCTGTGACAGGAAACCTATTGTCCAGCCGTCCCCTGCTGGAGTTTCGTCCAGCAGCAGGAGGGCAGACTCGTGTCTGTGGCTGGCAGCATTCATTTTGTGATTCCCGGGTTCTGTGAAGCTGGTACCGTGAGTACCGGTGTTGTCATATTTCTCCCTCTAGTAGGGTGGAATCATACCTCCCTCCCCAGTTACTGGCGGGGGAGGTATGATTCCAAGGTGTTTGACACCAAACACTACATGTTTCCATGCAGCCGTTTTAAAGTTAGCATTTACCGCGAGGTTATAATGCACTTAAGAGTATATGGTTGGCTGCATCACAAACAACCCTGGAGAATAGGTTCCGAAGGCTGCAGAGGGCTCTGCTCATGCATGGGCACCCTCTCACATATAGTGAACCTATATCTAAGTAAGGGGTGCATACACCACCTTACACAGGCTGCTGTAGCAGACCTGTGGTGTCATTTTGAATGGTCTCTCAGGGGTGGCACAATACATGCTGCAGCCCCTGGGAGGCCTCTGGGGTACCTATGCCCTGGGTACATAGTATACCATATACTAGGGACTGATAAGGGTACCCCAGAATCCAATCTGGAGTGTACTTAAAGTACATGCAATACCAATTTAGGGAGAAAGCAGATAGACTGGGGTCCTGATTAGCAGAATCCTAGTCAGACTAAGTAAAAAACCAGCAAAACACCAGGAAAAAAGTGGGGGTAAGCATGCAGTCAGATTCCACCTTCCTATAATGACGTCACCACAGAGCCATACGATGCCATCCCACCGGCACGCAGAGGTACTGCTATGTTTCAGATCGAGACTGGCGCCTGGGGAGAATTCAAAGTTAAGGAATCTATGGCTAGACTATGTCTCTACCAGATATAGCGTTACCGAAGGTAAGTAACTTTTACTACAAGAAGAGAACCCAAACTAAACGTTTCTTGCTATGGTTGAGACTTAATACTGCTCCATCTATAAATAGAAATAAAAGTGAAGAGACATTTTTATGTGAGAGAGTTTTTGAGGAACAGGTTTCAACTCAGGATTACTTTGGTAAGAACAATACCAAAGATTTTGTTCTAAAAGCGGATGTTTGGGTTTTAATTAAGAAATTACAAAAAATAGTTAAAGGGGAATCATGAAATAGTAATGAGTGTCATGATCGTGTGTCATATTCCAATTCGTATTGTGAATCGTCTGTGAAACACAGTTTCAAGCTGTAGAAAGTAAGGAGGTTAACATAACCAATACGAGTTCTTCTGTGCAAGCCCATTGTAGTTCACAGCTTACTTCAAGTTCTTCTTTCTCTGTTGCTCCTGAAAACATATCAAGAGGCTCCAGTTGTTTAAGATTTCCTCATTCTGGTCATCATTCTTTCAGAAGATTTGGTGGTCATACACCCATAATACCTACAAAAATTAGTGATTATTACATGTTTTAGTTTTATTATTGTTAGAAATGGTATTCTGGTTGGCTAGGGCTTGCGCCAAAGCCAGGCAGAAACCACCACTCTAGTCAGGGCAAGGGAGTTACACGCTGAAGATAACCTCTGCTCACCCCCTTGGTAGCTTGGCACGAGCAGTCAGGCTTATCCCAGAGGCAATGTGTAAAGCGTTTGCCCAACCCACTCTCACAGCAGCAACACAATAGGCACACCACAAAAGAAACTCCACACAAGGTTAAATCAAAAATAGCCTTTGTATTATCATAAACACATTAGAAACCCAATCACACATTTACACTGTGCCAACTGGCACTAGGCAATATTCACAGGGGATTATATACAGGACCAGGCCAATAGGGCCGCAGTCAGAACCATCAGAACAGGTAAGTAAATGCAAAACACAACTAGTAACTACTGGTACCATAATGACCTAAGCATTATCACATTAGCATTAGACACCATCCTAAAATATCATAGCATGACATTAGGCAATAAATCACATTAGGGCCAAACCTCATTAGCATAAACACATTACGAACTAGGCCCCACCAGCATAAACCCATTATGCATAAACATCCTAAACATAAACACATTAGGTCATAGGCATCCTAAACATAAACACATTGTGTCATAGGCATCACCAGCATAAATCACATTACGCAATCACATTAGGCATAAAGCATGTTATGCAATCACATTAGGCACAAAGCATATTATGTAATAAAACAGCAGTGCACCACAGTACACTGATCAGGTGTACACATCACCTTACCCTAGGGCCTTGCCTTGCGCCCTCCTGGTACACACAGGTACCACCTGCCCCCAGGCCAACTGTCTTTACCCTGGGGCTCAAATGCCCTATGTCCAGAAAGTCAGGGCTCCTTCAGGACTGTCTACTGGGCCTCTGGCTGCCAATGCAGCAAACCAAAAAGTGCGCAATGCACGGGGGCATGGGGTGCAACTCATCCCTTCCTCACTCCCAAAGAACTGGCCCCCAAATGAAATACTGTGCCTGGTGAGCCCCACTCTGTGACTCTGTAAATAAAACTTTGCCCCACATTGCAGCTGCCCGCTACGGCGGCGCAGCTGAGGAAGCAAAACAAGCACTGGCACTACGGGGCCCCAGGGAGCACCGACGCAGCTCAAGGCACCGACAATGTGCCTCTATGGAGCCAAGATTGCCCCCAACGATGCAGCTGCCCTCTGTCAGGCGGGGCAGCTGAAAATAACAGTGCTGGCACTCTCAGTGCCTCGGGAGCTCCGTTTCACGGGGCTCCCTCTTTTGCCATCTCATGGCCCCAAAACGCCCCAGCCACCTAAGAGAAAATCAGCACGGGCCCCACTGGTGCCTTCTGCAGCCCCCCCACTCACCGGTATATCTATGGCTCCACTCGTTTGGGGCAAAGGCGGGGAGCAGCAGAGAGGAGCCCACAAGGCTCCTTCTTTCCTCAGTGCCGGTGCGCGGGACTTCTCCTCTTGGTGGAGGCTTCCTCTGGATGGTGAAGAACACGCGGGGCTCTCCCTTCACCACGGGAGCCCCGCTTCTCAGCTGCAGCCCCTCTCCTCCGGCCACGGGAGCAGAAACTCGCCTCCTCACCCGGACGGACTTCTGCCTGGAGCTCACGGAGGCGGGGTAGGCTCCCGTCCTCCTGCATGCATGAACACAGGCTCCTCCTGGCTTTCCGGCACACGTGGGCTCTCCTCCTTCTTCCGAGAGTCTTGCCAACAACAGCGCGCACCTCTCAGCACCTCCTCACTTCCGGTCAGCACGGGCACCAGACTTCCTGATTTCTTCGGTGCTCCTCTTCCCCGGGTCGCGTCGGTGATTTTACTTATCGGGTATATGCGGGGTGGGCACCCGCCATCAAATAAAAACAAAAAGCGGAGTGGGCACCCGCTCGCAAATAAATCACGGAAGCGGGGTGGGCACCCACTCACAAATAAATCACGAAAGCGGGGTGGGCACCCGCTATCATTAACAGCATAATGCGGGGTGGCACCGGCTGTTTTTAGCACAACCAGCGGGGTTGGCTCCCGCTCGGTTTCATGGCAAAACACGGGGTGGGCACCCGTTCCCCACACTGGGTAGGGGAATCTTTAGGTTGCAGCCCAGTGCTGCAAATTAGAAACAGAAGGACTCCACGAGGTGCCAGGTCCCTCAAGGAATCCAGCAGGCAGGGACAACAAGTCCTTAAGGTTCAGGGGGCAAAGCTGGGCCCAGAGAGGCTAACACACAGGGCCCTCCAGCAGGGAGGCAAGCCCCCATGGCGGTTCCTCCTGGGCCCCAACAGCAGCAAGCCCCCAAAGGGCGAGGAACAGCACATTTTCATGGGGTCACAGCCCCAGTATTTATACACAGTATCTCTTTGTCTGCAGGACAGGGCTTTTGGGGGAACCAGATGCAACTGGTTTGGGGGGGATTTGGAGCACTCTGTTGACATGGCTCTTCTCTATTGTTAGGTGGGGGCCCGTCATCAGACACACCACAGGGGGGCGAAGCCAGCATTCACTAGGGCAGGCACAATACTATTCAGGGACCAGGGACTTCTCCTCCCACCACTCCAAATGCAGATGTCCCATTCAGCCTAGAGCTGACTCACCCTGCCCCTCCTGGAGCCACACACACCTCACCAGCCCCTGTCACTCAAAAGCCAGACATGCAATTCACATCAGGCAGACACATAGCACACAGAAATGCTAACTTCTAAAAGTGGCATTTCTAAAATAGTCATAATAAACCTGCGCACACCATTGCGTAGCATTTATTATCACTATTCCTCACATACCAAACTTGACCACGCCTCTCATATCAGGAATTACCACTGAAACACTTATCAGGGAATCCCCAATGCATTCCAATGGAAGGGCAGCCCCACATTAGTGAGAAATCAAAATGGCTGTTTGTCACTACCAGGACATGTCACACACTTAAGGTACATGTCCTATCTTTTACCTACAATGCACCCTGCCCATAGGACTAGCTAGGGCCTACCTTGGGGTGACTGACATGTAGTAAAAGGAGGGTCACAGACATGGCACACACTTTAGGTGCCACATCACCACGGCAGTAACACTGCGTGTACAGGCCCTGAAGTGGCAGAGGCCTGAGATAGGTTTGAAAGGCTACTTTGGAGGGTGGCGCAATCAGCGCTGCAAGCCCATCAGTAGCATTTAATTTACCAGCCCTGGGTATTTGAAATACCATGTTACAAGGGACTGACAGGTAAATTAAATAGGCCAAACAGGTGTAGGCCAATCTTACCATATTTAACACAGAGAGCACACACACTTTACACTAGACAGCAGTGCTAACGTGCCCAGAGTCCTAAAACCACCAACACCATGTCAGAAAAAAGGCTAGGAGAAAGGCAAAACGTTTAGGGATGACCCTGCAAAAAGAGCCAAGTCCAACAATTATCCTGAGGTATGCATTTTTTTTTTCCAAAAATGGGGGTGAATTAATCAATCAGTCAATCAAATCAGATTTAAGAGCGCATGGCTACCCAACAGCGATTTCCCAGCACTAACGGAATAATGACCAGAAATCCACCGAGGACTCAAAATGTCCAGGTCTTAAATTGTTTCCGAACAAAGTATATGAGTTGCATAAACGCAATTCAGTTGGTAAGTTATTCCATAGCTTAGGGCCTAACAGGCACATGCATCAATGTAAAAACCGGTCGCAAACGGGCAGATTCTCAGAATCTGCCCCTTTGCGACCGGTATTTCTGCATTTGGGATGCATCATCCCAAACGCAAAAATCGCAATTTAAGGAATCTCTAAATTGCGATTCCTTAAATTGCGATTGCATTTAAGGAATCCCAAATTAAGATTCCTTAAATGCAATGCATGAAAGTGAAAAAATCAGCGATTTCGCTAATAGGGGGAGCAAATTACCATGAAGTTGAACTTCATGGTAATTTGCAAAAACTTTGAAAAATGCACTTTTGTGCATTTTTCAAAGTTTCATGTTGCGCACACACATGCCCTTAGAGCATGTGTGTGTGCAACATATGTGCACTGATCAATTTCAGGGGTGCAATAGGGTGTCATTTTGACACCCATGCACCCTTGAAATTGCATGAGCAATTTGCGAGTACCTACTGGTACTCGCAAATTGCTCATGCAATCTCCTATTCATTCCTATGGGCCTGGAGGCCCATAGGAATGAATGGGACGGAATTCCTTAATTTGCGAGTCGCAATTAAGGAATTTGTAGGAATCGCTATTTATATAGCTATTCCTACATGCATAGGCTTTTGCAATTCCTTAATTGCGATTCCTTAAAAATCGCAATTAAGGAATCACAAAAGTCTTTATTGATGCATGTGCCAGCATCTAAGAAAAAGAACAGCCACCTTGTCTAACTCTTTCAAATCCTGATATGGAGGCTAAATTAGAATATCCAGATCGCGGTCCTCGTTTAGGGACTAATGGATGTATTAAAGAGTGTATAAATGCAGGACCTGCCGCGTGGTGCAATGCCTTTTGAAAGGCGTTAGTTTTTGGCGCTGTCTCAGATTTACAGATGCTTGTAAATCTGGAGCAGTGTCAAAAAGCTATGGGTGTAGCTGGGAATGCCCACAGCAATACCCATTGCATGCGCCTTTGGCGCACAAAACTGCTTTGCAGAAGGCCATATTTACACAGCTGTGTTTAACAATGCAAAGTGGATTAGTGCAGCCTTGTAAATATTTGGTTTGCATAGATCGCCACCGGAGTGTCAAAAAAAGTGACACTTCATATTTTTGGGGAGCACTCAGGATCCGCCATTAATTTGGTTAAGTCATTGCTATTCCTGATAGGAGGGCATAGCCGGGAAGCCACACTTCCCCTACCATTGAGGGTTGAAACATCCAGATTCAAATACGTGGGGCTCTGGATAACCCAAACCTTAGATGCATTCTATGAGTCCAACCTAGAACCCCAATTTAAAATACTGAAATATTGGCAATCATTACCGATTTTATTTTTAGGAAGGGCAGCAATGTTTAAAATGGTGGCACTCCAAAGGTTTTTAAATATTCTACAAAATAGCCCATACAGGATTCAGGACAGATTTTTTGCTAGATGGACGCTCTGGTCCGGATTCAGCTTTGGGCTGGAGTTCAACCACGGATTACCCTGAAAGTATTGCTACAGTCCAAATACGAGGGGGGTATTGTCCTGCCGAACATAAGCAAATATGATGAAGCCATCCAATTGAGGGGCATATTTCCATGCTGGCGATAAAAAATGATCGCCGCTTTTGCGGCCGTTGTCGGCCGAAAAGCGGCGATAATTTTATCGCCTAATTAGCAGGGCCACGCTAACGTGTGAAACCTTGCTTTAGCGTGGGGATTCCTAACGCCCAGCTTTGCATCTCTAATGAGATGCAAAGTGGGCGTTCCTGACCTAACATGACAGGAGAAATGTCGCTAAGCGACATTTCTCCTATCATCAAGCCCCACGCTATGAAGCATAGCGGCAGGAAAAGTAGCGATAACCCCTGTTATCGCTACTTTCCTTACGCCTGCTTCAGGACTGACTTAGCCATGATTTCCTATGGAAGGTGGATATCATGGCTATGTTTGTGAGTCCCTATCAGCAAGCTAACGCCACACTACGTGAGATTATCGCTGGGTTGCCAGCGATAATCTCACGTTAGGCAGTTAGCGTGAGGATTTTTATCGCTGAGGAGATAAGCGTTGCTAATAGCACGCTATCTCAGCGATAAAAATTCACATTACCCGGCGATAATTATCCTCACGCTACGAGCGCTGAGCGATAATTATCGCGGGGTGTTGCTGATATGCCCCTAAATTTGGTGAACAACTAGGCCTATACAGACTGGGCGGAAATGGGAGGGAAAAGCATTCTACATCCACTCTATGGGGCCACATTGTTGCCCTAAATGTGCCTGCCAATGCAGACGGTAGTAAACATATGGAAAACCCTGACTAGGGAAATGGGCTGGCAACGTCGTCTGACTCCCAAAACACCACTATGGGAGGGCTCCAGTCTTCGGTCAGTATCGGCAGTGTAGGGATTTTCGGTGCTGGGACACAATTAGCCTTTCTGCCTTGACAGATGTCTGGGATGCCAATGGAGTAGTCCCCTTTTTACACTAAAGAGAAAGCATACCAGATGTCCGATAATTAGCAGCTAAACTGTACTAGAATATGACAGGCCCTTAAAGGATCCGCTGTCTTAGATGAGGAAACACAAGAAGACTCCCCTCTGGAGTCTAGACTCCTGGATAGGCAGTAGGAGAAGAAATTGATATCACAAACTTATGGCACACTAATGAGAAATACCCAACCCGCCTTAACAACACTGCACGGTAAATGGGAAAAGGACCTAGGGATACTAGAGGAGGATGACTGGTAGGAGGCGTTTGAGCTCCCTGCACAGGTGGCGATAAAGGCCAGTTATAGATTGATTCAGGTAAAGATTTTACACAGAGTGAACCCCCAGTTATAATAAATTGCTGTGGTCCAGTCTTGAAATGATCAAGGTCTGCACTACGTGTTTTTTGCACATTAAGAGGTAGATAGGAGAATGATGCTGCATGTGCTGTTTTAAAGCTCAGCTTTGCTAGGTTTATCTTGTGTCTTCATAATGCTGATTACCAGTTTGTACTCTTCCATACCCACATTCTGGAGTGTGCCACATTGCCTTCTGAAGGCTGTTTGGCAGTTGCTGTCTACCTCAGGACCTGCTGGCTGCAGCCTGGTTGTGTACTGATGTTCTTGAATAAAGCCATATAAATAAATACTCTGCGTCCTGACAACCCAACACAACAAAATGAAAGTGATACTGAAGGCTGCCTATACATATGGTGTCTTTTTACGATAAGCATGGGTATAGAATGTACTTACACCATCAGATGACAACATAAATTAAATTATTGGTGAAATCGTAGAAGCTGAAAACGAGTCCTTTTTAGGTCGAGGACCGCCGGTCTGCCGAAGGCAGAACCGGAAGTCGGAGATTTAATGACTTGGAGAAGAGGGGCTTGAACCCGCCCCTCTTCTCCCCTGTTCTCCATAGGCTGGCCTCTTGAATGCTGGCCAGCCATTGGAGAAGAGGTCAGTCATTCCGATTAGGCCCCGTCCTTTTCGGATCGGGGGGCGTGTTTTTTGCAAGAAGTCTAATTATCTCCTCCAGCCAATGGCTGGAGGAGAGAAAAGACAAACACGCCCCCGAATCTGAAAATGCCGCTGCCTTTCTCCGAGGCATTTCTGCTCTGCCTCGGAGAAAGGCAGTGGTGTGCTTCGGTGTGCTTCTTTTTTTACTTTTCTGTGAGGTCGGCCTGTTAATAAATCAATCGGAATGAAGCGCTCCTCTTTCTATCATCCCACCGGGTTCATTAAAGCAAGAGAAATAATATATGTTTTTCAGGAAAGCTACGGTTGAAATTGTAATTCCGTCCGCCAAGGGGTTCCTGTGCGCCGGCTTGCATGCTCCTGGCCCCGAAGGACGCGTCCGCCTCACTCGGATGATTTCTGCATTGTCCGCCTTACGTCAGTGGCCGAGAGTTACCCGCTGTAAGGAATCCCGCGAGAGTTCATAATTGGGCACTTCGTAATGCACTGTTTCTTTTAAGATGTAAAGTTATGTAAGTGCGCAAAGTTGTCGAGCAGATGCTTTATGTGCCGGGGCTTAGCTACATTTATTTTTTAAATCTGCGCCGGCTTGCATGCTCCTGGCCCGAGGGACGCGTCCGCCTCACTCGGATGATTTCTGCATTGTCCGCCTTACGTCAGTGGCCGAGAGTTACCCGCTGTAAGGAATCCCGCGAGAGTTCATAATTGGGCACTACGTAATGCACTGTTTCTTTTAAGATGTAAAGTTATGTAAGTGCGCGAAGTTGTCGAGCAGATGCTTTTATGTGCCGGGGCTTAGCTACATTTATTTTTTAAATCTGTGGTATTTTTTTTGCATGATGCTGGTCAGGTCTGGGAGTGCAGTAAACGTTTGAGAGAGCCCCAGTTAGTTGAGGCTCTCTCAAACCACAATTGATGCATTGTGGTTCATGCTTGTTGTTTTCTTGTCTTAGCGTTTAGGTAACAATGTTGTTCCTGCTTGCATTTCACTCACGGGCGGCAGAGAAGTAACAGGACTCTGTCTTTTCCTTCTTACTTAGAGAAGAAAAGTACAGTGTCCGCTTCTGCTCTGCCGCTTCAACTGCCCCCCCCCCACTCTTTCATTCCTCCCTCTCTTTCTCTCAGATTTGACCCATGACCCCAGCTCATGTTCTCGTGTCACCATAGTCCTCACCTCAGTCCTCACTGGTTATTTTTGTGGCGTAACTGTCTCTTCTTCCCTTGGTGATTTCGCTGCCTTACCCTTTCTCGTTGCCATTTCCCCCATATATGGAGATCACTGGCATTTGTTGTGATGACACTGCCCCCTCACCCTGGCGTTCGTGGTGATGCTCTTTTTGTGATGTCATTGCCCCTCATCCGCTGGGAAAGACAGCAGTCTCTTATCGATGATGTCTGTTATCTCCTTAGTAATGGCAGTAGCTTAATCATTCTATCACTGATTGCCCAAGCTTACGGTAATGGTGCGGTTTCCTCTTTCTTTGATGATGCCACCTCCCTTGCCCATCTTAGACCTGATATCAATACCCTTTGTTGAGGTCTACGGCCACTATTTTGTTGCTTCCTCTCTGAGATGTCGTAGCCCTGTTTGTGATGTCTCTGGCTTCTTTCTAGTGATCTATTTGGCGTCAGTGCCCCCTAGAGTAGTGCACCATTTGATGCCCTAGTGATGTCACTCATTCTCTTCTGAGTCTCGTACCCTGCTCTTATGTTTTATGTGGTGCTGGTACTGGTTATATTGCAAACATATTATCCCACTCTCTACTTATCAAGCGGTTATTGTTGAATTGTTTGCACAGTTTAACATCAGAAATGTAATGTGTCATGTTTAAGAGGTTTGCTCAAGAGCTACATACCCCCACAAAATTGCCTATGAGCTTTAGGAAATAAAGGTACTAATTCGCATGATTTACTTTCGTGGCTTATGCAAAATTTCGGCCAATTACATGCAACTGAAATATGTCATTTAGTGCGATATTTTAGCACAAAATGAGCCCTATTGCCACATTTTAGTGTGAGGAGTTATTTCGTCCCAAAACATCATGGCAAAAAACAAAGCACCACAGCCACTCACGTTTTTTTGTTCCTATGCGTTTGCACATAGGGTTAATGTGCCTGCAGCAAAGAACATGTACCATGCAGATCACAAAGTGCACATAATGTTAATAGGTCAGTGGGCTACTGCGTGTGTGTGTAGGTGGCTCTGTGGGTGCCTCTATTTGTGTGTGGGTTGCTCTATGTGAGTGGCTTTGTGAGTGGCTCTGTGTGTGTGGGTGGCTTTGTGTGTGTGGGTGGCTTTGTGTGTGTGGCTCTGTGTGTGGGTGCAAATGCAATATGTCTCGCATTTGAGAGTGATTAAGCTATTGACATTGTAAATAACAATGTTTCTTTAAATGTTTTAAAAACAAAAACATAAACAAAAATAATGCCATGAGCAATGCCAATAGCTCTAACTTTAACAATGCCGAGACCATTGCATTGTAAATGCTTGTTTCCAACTTTGGTGACCGTGTAAATGCAGTCCTGTTTCTTTCTAACGGGTACCTACGCCTTCCAATTGCACTTAAGATCTATGAAAATATATAGCACAAGGCTAGTAAGTGTGACTGCAGCAGTCATTCCACCCTATGTATTATTTAAGAGAAACTCTATTTGCTGACAGTAGTATATCATGCCATTGGGCAATGAAAGGGAAGTTCCCGCACTCAGAGCCTGCTTGGCATTTGTGAAGTCTGAAGCCTATGTGTACTGTATAGTTTGCCAACCAGTTCATGAACCTAATTTTGAAGGAAAAAAACAATTGGATTGCTTGAAATCCTTACTAGTTCTTTTAGACAAAGGGTCTCATTTACAATCTTTTGGCCTAGGACAGCGCTGCAAGCCTTCCTGCTGGGCTGCCCAGTGTCAAAAGAAAGGGGCAGGAATGCGCCATATCAATCAGACAGAGTGCATTCCTGTACTTTACCCTTGCGCTGGCGCACAAATGGCTGCCATGCCCCAAAGCAGGCACCCTTGCACATGGTGCAATCCTGACTCCGTTTTAGGGGTTTGTGTGCAGGAAGGTATTCAGTAGTGGCGATTTCCTCTTTCTGAGTGATATGCAGAATGTAGCACACATAGAAAGAGGAAAAAACGAGGAGAAATAATGTTATTTCTCCACGTTTTGCCTCCCCTAAGCCACCCGTCGGGAGGCATAGGCTTTTGACATGTTCCTAGGTTTACAAAATCTTGTAAATATGGGAATGTGTCAAATTCCATGGGTGTTACGTGGGAACACCCATCGTAATGCCTATGGTACACCTCCCTATCGCAAGGTGAGGAAATGCAGCAACTTGCGTTGCATTTCCTCAGTCCATACCTTCAGGCTATAAACAGCCACACAGGGTGGCTTTACGTGGCCTTATAGATATGGCCCTGCAGCGTGCACCCTCGGACCGTCACTAAAGTGACGTTCCGGCGGCGCAGCGGCCTTGTAAATGAGGCCCAAAAGTTAACAGTCCAAATAATTCTAACTTTAACCCTTTAAAGCCCACCACTCACCTTTCTGTAATGCAGAGTTCTGAAAAGCTACTGAATCGGTTTACACAAATAAAGCACAGGCACTCCTCTGAGTAAAGGTTTACTTCTATGCAAAGTTTTGTGTAATTCTATCCACATGTTTTGCAGTAGGAGTCAGCAAAGTTTCCTTTGAGTTACACTGGAAACTGATTTTTTAAAAGAAATCTTTTTATTCAAAAGTTGCTCAGTGAAAAAAAATACATGCAAATAGGAATTACAAATTGTAGGTTAATTGTCACAGACTACATCCAGCTGCGGCGGCGAGTACCATGTAAAATACAGAAAGCATACATTTGTATGAGTGCGCATTACTACCCAAGCAGATTCGGCAAGAGGTGTTTCCCAAACCACCTATTCCTCAACTCCACCCACATCAAGCCCACCTATATTGTTTACAGTTGCCTCATACTTTCTCATACTTGTGCAGATAGGAAACTGACATTTTAGACTGGTGCTTTATTTTAACCACCCCACACCTCCTACCACTAGATCAGCTTAAATATTGACTTGATGAAACGTAGTTACTACTTATAGGAAAGTGTTGTGCAAATTTGCCAAAGAGCGCCAAATTAAAAATCTAAAGAAAAAAGCCTTTATTAAAAGAAACTGAGACTTTAACCATAACTACATAGTTGATATTGCCAAGTGTGTAACTAAAATATTGCACACAGTTTGGAAGCAGCAATGGGAAACTGAAATATGATGTTGCTCCTTTAAGGAGTCAGAAGCTTCTATACACCAGAATCTGGTATTTTTTTTTCTTTTCGTTTCTGCTTATGTGTGATTCATTCCTGAACACTTGGTTCGGTGGTTTTTACCCTTTTTGAGAGAATTTTCTCTTTACATTTCATATTTTGGTTTTTACCCATCGCCTTTCATAGGCAGGAGTGTTTCCAAATAATATTCTAACAAAGTAATGTTTTTTTTCAGTAATTGTCCCTCCACAGAATATGGCTAATGCCTTTACTCTTTGTCAAACATACTGTTTGTGGTAGGTAAAAGCTATAGATAACCTGATGGAGTCTGTGTAAGCCGCCTTGCACACTCCCATTCGTCATAAGAGTGCACTCCTGACACTCCCCCATTTCTGATCAATGGCAACAGCTTTGAGCTTGAAAAAGAGCACCATCCAATAATGCATGCCTTTGAAAACTGACATGATGTTGATCGATGTCATAGAAATAGCACTGTTCAACTTCAAGACATTTAATGTTAAGATACTCATTGGTGCACCTTTTGAAGTTGAGACATTTGATATCGACCATTGTGTCCAAGATCAATTCAAAATCAAGTCGTCTGCCATCTACTTTCTTATTCCCGTTGAAGTCTCCTCCAAGAAAGTCACCGTCAGCAAACATGATTCCCCCTGATAAACCACTTATAACTTAATTTTGTTGCCAATTATGGGCTCAACCAGAGATACAGACTCCATATCATACACCCCCAGCTCTACTCTGACTCTCCTTCAAAAATATCATTGGTGGATAACATATAATTATTCTAACCAGTATTGGTAAGAGGGGCTACCCAGCTAAAAATCACATAGGTGGCCCTGCAGCCGATGGTATCCGACCCTACATCTGTGTTTCAAGGAATTAGTTACAAAGAAATGTCTAATAGCAGTAGCCACTAAGGCAGTAGTTTTGATAGTAGCAGTAGTAGTAGGAGGACATTTATATAACACTTTGTGGGCCACTATAGGGCACCGGAAGGTAGCCACACCAAAGTTGCTACAAATAAAACCTCTAAATCAGGATGTAGCCTTCCTCAAAAAGGGCTCACAATCTGACTCATCAATGAGAAAACATCACGCATCTGAATACGTGCTATTGATGACACTGAACAGGGAGAATCAAGCACCTGTATGCTGGAGGCGTGATGCTCTGTAGCACAGTAGGAACAGTTCTGAACAGTATCCAGTGCTACGACTCTCCGCAAGCATTATAATGGATCACTGTGGGAATCAATACAGAGATTTCCTGATTATTTTACCTCACAAAAAAATGAGAAGACTTCCATGAGATCTTAAAAGTGAGCTTCTCCAACATTGGATCTTTGATATATTCACATGCTTGACTCATTCCCTGTCATCAGGCTTGGACTCCCCAGTACATTAAAATAGCAGTATACGGAGTAAAACCAAACAACATACAGAATATAATTTTAAAAGGCCATAGGTCTGAAACAACATAGTACATTTAGTAACACATCCACATCATTTGAAAGAACCCACCTTCTGGCAATGAGGTGGATGCTTAAGCACTCCTACTCCCCCTAGCTGCCACCATAGGTCAGATTTCTACCACACGTTGTGTGTGAGGGAGTCCCCTGTCAGAACTCTGCTCTTACCTTCCAGTAAACCAGAAATTGTTTCATTTTGGTCTGCTCTGGATGTGTACCTTCCCTCATCTCTACTGTACTGTGAGTTGTTTTTGGGAAGACTGTTTCAATTTCTGGGCCAGGGAGATCTTTTGGTCTGACAAACAACTATCACCATGGCTTACAAGAAGAGATCTCTCTTTAAAGCCTGTTTATGCTGTGAGAGCAAGAAAATTTACACTGAAGACCCACAGTGTCTGTGTATATATTGTCTTTATCCCCAACGTAAGTCAGCGGATTGCAAGATCTGTGAGTCTTTCTCCACTAAGACTCTTAAGGAAGAGAAAGGAGGTTGGCATTGAGTAAAGAGGATTTTCCTCCTTCTAAAGGAGGTGCCCCCTCTTCAGGGGAAGATTCAGTGAGAAGTGCCGACACCAAGCACTTCCATTAAGGCAGCGTACTAGAGGAGACTTTTACAGGTTTTTTTAGCATGATCTATTTTGTATAACCCTTGCCACCATCTCCTTTGCTGACAAACTAGTCTAACAGCTGCAGAGACTCACCTGTGACACAAAAGAAGTCTTCAAAGCAAACCTTGTCGATGACAAGACCGCCAACAAAGACTTTAATCCTATTGTCGACGACGTAGAGCATGGCATCAACGGGCAAGGAGATCGTCAATAGCAATTATACTGTCTACTACGTAGACCATACCTTCGACGACCAAAGCATCGACAATGATGACCATGCTGTTGATGAGCATGCTGTTGACGACGATGATCATGTTGTTAATGGCGATGGCCATACCATCGACGGGATCACCGTTGGGAACCACAGAGTCAATAAAAAACATGGGAGAAAATGTTTTTTCGCTTTTGTGGGTCATGGATGTGCCTTCAGAAAAATTATTGCATTAAGACCAGGAAGAAGAAGGTAATGTTTATACCTCACTGACAGCTTACAGCCCAAAGCAATTGGATGTGTGATATTTCCCAGATTTTGAAGAGGACGCAATGGGCGATGAGGAGTCCTACAGTGAATATGTTTGTCAGCAGGAGTACAAATCTGGAAGTACTCGAATGGATTTGAGGCGGAAACCATCTTGATTTTATAGAGAGCCCAATGTTGTCCAAGTGCTAATGGCCGTCTTATCAATGTTGCAACAAATGATGGATACTTTTACTAAGTTATTACCACAGCAACCAACAAATAATCCTAGCATGGGCTTGCCTGCTGCTTCCATACTCCTGCCTCGTCAACCTGCTTCTTTACCAGTTTCTCCTCCTAGACAGCCATCACCACTACCTCCTCCTCCATTGCCAAGGAGGTCGGTCCATGGAGAAGACATGGCTAATGTTTACTCTAATGGTCCTACATATTCTGATATAGGAAGAGACGAGGGTGAACTACCATCAGGCGGCGGTGGAAGGGATGATAACTGCAGAGATTTTATTATCCCAAGTGGAAACGATGGGCCAGTTCCACAAGATGCTAATTATATTATTTCTACGTTTCATTCATTGAATGAAATAGCTGCCAAGAAAGTCAACCTACCAATGAACTCTGTAGATCAACCTTTTTGCTCTATGTCTTTAAAGAGCAACCTTGGAAATACATTAACAGCCTCATGCATCAACCCAAAATCCAGTCGGTAAAATACCGATTCGGTAATAGCTCCCGGTATTAAGTAAAAAATACCCAATCCCAATGCATCAACCCAAAAGCAGAAATCGCTATTTAAGGAATCCTTAAATAGCGATTCTTTAAATAGGGATTCCTTAAATACCGATTCCTTAAATAGCGATTGCATTTAAGGAATCCCAAAGTGAGATTCCTTAAATGCAATGCATCAAAGTTAAAAAATTAGCGATTTCGCTAATAGGGGGAGCAAATTACCATGAAGATGAACTGCATGGTAATTTGCAAAAACTTTGAAAAATGCACTTTTGTGCATTTTTCAAAGTTTCATGTTGCGTACACACATGCCCTTAGAGCATGTGTGTGTGCAACATATGTGCACATATCATTTTCAGGGGTGCAACAGGGTGTCCTTTTGACACCCTGGCACCCTTGAAAGTGCTCCCGCTATTAGCGATTCGGTAATACCGAATCGCTAATACAGACTGGCTTTACATTCATTCCTATGGGCCTCCAAGCCCATAGGAATGAATGGGTAGGTATTCCTTATTACCGATTCGGTATTACCGATTCGGTAATAAGGAATATTAAGGAATCGCTATTTGAATAGCGATTCCTACATGCATAGCCTTTTGCTATTCCTTATTAGCGATTCCTTATTTTTCGCTAATAAGGAATCGCAAATGGCATTGTTGATGCATAGGCCCCTTAATCCCTAACTATTCTTGATTATGTCTGGGCAGAAGGTCTGAAATTAATGAAGACACCTGCTACCATTCCAGCTGTGATACCACGTCTGGTAAACAAATACAAAGTCCCGGATTCATTTCCAGCTTGCCTCACTGGTCATACTAGACCAGATGCAGATATTGCTTCAGTGGTTCAAAGAAGAACTAACACCTCAATAATGCCGTCATCTAGATCGTCAGACAAGGATAGCAAACGACAATCTGGCCCAGAGAACTTTTCTCCATGGCAGCAACATGAATTAAGACAGCCAATTCCCTAGTGATTCTAGACTGTTATGATCACCAGATGTGGCATGACATAGTTCCATTAGTGGGTTTAATTCTTGAGGATAAGAGGGAAATGGGGACAACTGGTCTAAAGAAAGGAGAACTAAACTCTTTTTCCATTATTGACGCAGTGATAGATGCTTCAAATACAGGTTTTCACCATTTGGCAGGAGGGACTGTGCTAAGGAGACACGGCTGGTTAAAATCCACAGCCTCCCGTGCTAAGGTCCAATTCGAAATATTAGACATGCCTTTTGATGGGATAACTTTTTGATAAACATGTTAATTAAGTTTTACAAGGCTTTAAAACTGACACTGATACTGCAAAGGTGTTAGGGCTGTTGAAGTATTGCAGATTTGAGACATCAAATTTTCGTGGCTCACGAAGATCACAAAATTTCAGAGCAAGATTCAACCAGTATGGAGGTCAAGGACACTCTTATTATCCTCAAAGGCAGTCTGGATATGACCAAGAATACTCCTTTAATCGAAATCAAAGTGAAACTTACGGGAGGTCTACAGTAAGAAAGAGAGGTTCCTCACAAGTACAAATCAATGATAATCAGAATAGAGCTTTACTCCCGCTCATTTCTCCTTTTCTGTCTGGTACTCAGAAGTTTGGGGGAGAATTTCCATTTTTGCTGCGGCATGGAAGAACTTGTCCAGTCAGGCCATACATTGGACTTCTTTCAGAGACCCCCAGTTTGTCCACCAAGGTAGGAGCATCATCTTCATTTCAAGAAGCTGTAAATGGAAATTCCCATGCTTCTTTTCAAAGGAGTAAAGTGCAAGTTCCCCTTTGGATGAATCTAAATAGCATGTACCATATACGTGACATAAAACAAATAACACTTAAAAAAAACTCAGGCTAATGAGTTCAATTAAGATCTACACAAGAAGTAAAAACTTATTACAAATATTTCTTTTAATTAGAATTACATAAAAATCTTTACAATTGCATAAGGAACAAAATCCTCTTTCTACATACAAACTATTTAATAAAAAAAAAACAATTTCAATTTGACATATATAATAAAATGTTAACACAAACATCAATACATATAAAAACAAGAGAGAAAACACAATTACAGACTACTATCGTTAGTCTTTATCTGTACACATCATCTATAGCAGTGGATTTATGGTCCGTTTTCAACTTCTATTCGTACAATGACAAGACCATATTCCCATAGAGATTATGTAATCACAGCGTCAACGCGTTTCGATGGATTTTTCCAACTATTTCCATCTTTCTCAAGACAAAAGAATAAAGTTTTCTCTATACATTATTTCCAGGTTCTTTATAGGCCTTCTATTTCAATTTTAGTGGTATTGTATTTTCAAAACCGTATAATGTTTTCTATTCTGTTCAGATAAGAGCAGTTTATAAAAAGCGGAGTTGCCACCTTATTGTTTATAATGCGTGAACTTTTCGATATCTTGGCTCGTTTAGGTGTTAATGGCTATATTCTGTAAAGTCTCCCGATGTTCCCCCTTGCGATATTTCACGTGAAGCCAATTATCGGGGCTCCGTTTTCCAAGTCACCCAAGGGGCAAGTGAAAATTTCACCTCCGCGGTGTGCTAATGAAGTGCTGCCTGCATCCTGCACCTCTTCCTTCACTGTCGTGGCATTCTCTCGAGCCATAGAAATTTTCCCCAGATCCCAAAGGAATCAAGGTTTCTATTCCAAGATTTTCCTAATTAAAAGACGACAGGTCAATGGAGGCTAGTATTGGATCTCAGCGAGCTGAACAAGTTTCTGAATGAAGAAATAGTCATTTTGGATGCTTACTCTGCAAAAAGTCCTCCTAATGATGCAGGAAGGGGAATTTTTAAACTCCTATGACCTTCGGGATGCTTACTTCTACTTGCCCATTCATCGAAAACACAGGAATTACCTTTGATTCTCTGTATTGGGTCAGCACTACCAGTTCAAGGTGCTCCCTTTTGGGCCCAAATCAGAGCCAAGAATATTCACAAAATGTCTAGCTCCAGTTGCCGCTTTTCTCAGGAGAGAAGGTCACCAGATATTCCTCTACCTGGACAACTGGTTAATCGAAGTGACATCCAGAGAAAAAGAATACGTTTCAACTAATGCTTGAATCAATCTCTTTTGGAGATTAGGTCTCACTTTGAACAAGGAGAAATGATCTTTGGTACCCTAAACAAATATCCAATATCTGGGAGCAATACTAGATACTCAGTTGGGGAAAGCCTTTCTATTGGCACAAAGAGTGAGAAAGTTACAGACAATGTCAAAGACAATTGCTGGAAAACAATCAATCAAAGTGAGGCAATACAAGTCCCTGATAGGTATGATGGCATCATGTATAGATCTCATTCCATTTTGCAGTCTTCATATGTGACCTGTTCAGCAAGAGCTGGATTTGCAATGGAAGCAGTTGGAAGGCACATGGTAAGATATGGTTTGTGTCACAAGGCACTTGAAACAAGCTCTGATCTGGTGGAGATTTCCTGAAAACCTAAATGCAGGTCTTTTTTTTTACCAGTAACGGAAAGATTATTACTCACCATGTATGCGTCCATAGAGGGATAGGCAGCCCACCTGGAAGAGCTTTCTACCACAGGCCTTTGGTCAGATGCAGAGGAAAAGCTCCATGACAATGTGTTGGAATCGCGCCATTAGACTAGGCTTACAAGTGTTCCTCCCCAGATTCGAAAGTCAGTCGGATCTAATTGGAGACAACATAGCATCCATGTTCTATATAGCTAAGTAGGGAGGGACATGGTCCAAGATCCTTTCAGAAGAAGCTCAACTGCTGTGGAACTGGGCCATTTCTCACTGAATAGACATTGCTCAGCCAGCAAATGGCAGATTGTCACGAGTGGGAATTAGAACAGAAACAGGTGGATTACATTTTCAATCAGTGGGGTCATCTCACAATCGATCTGTTTGCCACTGTGAACAACAAAAACTGCCAGTGGTTCGCAAGCAGGTTTTGACATCCAGGCATGATTGGCAATGTTCTGTCAATCAGTTGGGTCAAGGTATTGGCCTACGCCTTTCCTCCTTTTCCCCTGATCCCCAGTGTGTCAAAGAAGGTGAAGATGGGCCATTGCACGCTGATCCTCATTGCTCCGGTAAGACCTCCCCAGTACTGGTACAGCGAGTTACTGCAGTTGGCAGCACACCCAGCCATTCCTTTAAAGATGCATCCCAGCATATTGTCCAAACATCAAGGAAAGATTCTTCACCACAATCCCAAGTAGCTGAATTGGACTGCATGGTACCTAACCACCTAGAATTTGGCCATCTGGATCTCCCACATGAGTATAAACAGATTTTGGTGCAGACTTGTGCTCCAGTGACCAATAAGACTTATAATGTGGCAGCGTTTCTGTGTCCGGTGCAGAAATTATAGTCATCATCCGCTTAAAAAAAAGGCTTCTTAGATCCTGCCATATTTGTTAAATTTGGGCAAAAGAGGTCTTAAATATCCTTCCGTCAGGGTTCATCTGGCTGCAATCTCCAGATTTAGAAGGACTGACAGTTGGATGTCACTCTGTTCTCTCAAAGGATCAGCAAACAGTTAATGAAAGGTCTCTTCAGAACTTTACCACCTCTTCGACATCCTCCGGTCCCAGGGGAGCCTAATACAGTCCTCAGTGAGCTGCTGTTACTTCCTTTTGAGCCAATACATAGAGCAGACTAAAGATTTGTTTAATGGAAGACAGCACTACTCTTGGCTTTGACATCCGCTTGGAGAGTCGGAAAGATTTAGGCATTCACCATCAGAGAACCCTTTCTCCAGTTCATTAAATACACAACCAACCCTAAATTCATTCCTAAGGTGCCTACTGACTTCCATTTGAATGAGCCTGTCATTCTTAAAGCCTTTTTTCACAATCCATCAACACCAGCAGAAATATAATTACATTATTTAGACTTGCATAGATGCATTAAATTCCATATAAACAAGACAAAGGGCATACACACATCAAACCAGCTATTTGTATTATTTGTTCAACCACGAAAAGGTCAAGCTCTGTCCAAACAGGGGATAGCTCATTGGACTAAAGCCTGTATTACTTGCTGTCATCCCAAAGCCACACATCTTCTCCAGGGAAGAGTGGGGGCGCATTCCACCAGGGGCATGGGTTCAACAACAGCACTTTATGCTGGGATGCCCTTGAAAGACATCTGCCGTGCATCCACTTTGAGTAGCAAGCATACGTTCATGAAGCATTACTGCCTAGACGTGGACGGACACAAGCTGATGCAGCAGTGGGACAGGCCGTCCTGAGAAACCGGTTTCATTAAAGGTGAACCTGCTACCCACTTTATTCTACTCTATAATGTGTACTGCTTGCTATTCTGATTCAATCATGTGAATATATAAAAGATCCAGAGGCATGTGTACAAGCGCCTATTCCCACGAAAAATGTCACTTTTTGTGACGTTCCCATGGCGATAGGCACCTTGCCTTATGTACAAGGCAGCGTTAAGCCTTTTAACATGGCTAAACGCTGCCTTGTACATAAGGCACCCTTTCACGCTATGTTTAGATTGAAAGGGGAGTGCAGTGGGTGTTGTGGTGGGCGTTCCACCGCAACACCCATTGTATTTGGGGCTGCCCCCTATGTGAAAGGGTGGTGTACATAGGAGGCAGCGCCGAAATTAAGACCAGGAAAATCCTGGTCTTCAGTTGGCAAAACGAGGAGAAATGTATTATTTCTCCTCGTTTTTTTGGGACGGGGAGGAAGCAAAATGCCATGGTTTGTTCATGTACAAGAAGGTGCCCCTTCCTGTACATAAACAAACCTTTTTTGAAAATGCCATTTTGTAACTTTCATGTGTGCTGCATGAAGCAGCACACATGAAAGTTACTGACTTGAAGCTAGGTGCCCATCAGTAGATTGGGAATATTCCATTCACTAGTTCTGCACTCTTTGGTCCTCAAACAGATGAGGAAATGCATGAAGACAGAAACTCCTATGGCAGTATGCCTCAAAGAGAAGAAGAAATTCTTCAAATCCTGTAAAAGATCCAAAAAAGGCATTATCATCAACAAAAGAGACGTTTGCAACTGTAGCTGAAAAGCAGATCTCATAGGGACATACAAACTTAACGTTCAGCAGCCTCCACAGACGAGCCCCAAGCAATGACTTCCCAACTTCTTTTCAACATTTCTGTAGGGCGAGGTATCACAAAATACCTAGAAAATTGACAAAGCATAGCCAAAGTTAACTGGTTTGTGAATACTGTACAGGGTGGTTATGCCTTTGGTTTCAAAATACTACCACCAAGGATTCAACCGAAGAAAATGCCCAAATTTAAGTTGACTCTTCTACAGAAAAAGACAAACATCCTTCTACTGGAACAGGCCATAGAACCAGAGGCCTCCTCCCAGAAAAGCAGAGGGGGTTATTTCCGGTACTTACTCATCAGAAAGAAAGTCCAGAAGAAACGATTTAGGCATATTTGGAACTTTAAGGCAATGGTCCGGGAAAGAGAAACTTCTGATTGTAGCTTTTCATCTGATATTCATGAAACTCCACAAAAATGCCTGGTTTGTGCCGTGCCTAGAAGATGTATACTTTCATATTCCTAGCATGAATGAACATGACGTTTTTTGAGGTTTTTATTGGAAAATCTTACTTTCATTACAACATACTACCTTTTGGCCTGAAATCAGCTTCTAGGCACCTTTTCTAAGAGTTACTTGTACAAATGGCTATTCAAAACCAGTACAACTCCAAATACTTCTAAACATTGCTGACCAGCACTGTCTCTTCTCAGTGTTGCTCCACGACAGCATCCCAAGCTCAGGAAAATCTTGAATTACACAGGAGCAAAATTAGACATGTTGGATACTCGTCAATGTATGGAAAAACATACATCAAATATATGTTCAGTTCTCGACAAAAACTCACCCAGCACCTCAGAAAATATCCTGCTATCTTGGCTTCATGGCATGATTTACTTTCTTCTTCCCAAGTGCCACAGTGGATGTGAGACACTTTCAGCAACGTGTGAAGGATCTGTAGATGTGGTTGGAAAGCAGTTGGCAGTTAGCAGGGCAAATTAATTCTTTCTCAAACAGTAAAGCAAATTAAGCAATCTCTGCCATAGTGGTGCCCTTGATTCAATCTAATAGAAGGTGTACCATTTTATCAATACCTTACAGCACCTTCAGTTTCTGTGGATACGTCTCTGAAAGGATGGGGAGCGCACTAAGATTGCTGAAAGTTCAGTGCAGAATGTCTTGCTTTGCATTAAGCTCCCAAATATCATTGTAATAGACATCATAAGATCTCTCTCCATCTCTGAAGCCCACTAGATCTAAAAGTCACTCATTCTTAACCCCTTGTCTTATCGTGATTTATTTACCAGCTGTCAACAGTGCTTAAGTGAATGCTCATAGCAGAATGTTCATGGAAAATCACACATGGAGTGAAAAAGGGAGGAGGTAGTGTCAAGACCTGATAAGACACAACGGTTATATTCACAAGAACATGTGATAACTACCGCAAGAGTAGCAAGCCTATCGCGGAAAAATTATGCCGTGCCAACCAAGTATTCACAACGCGGCGGTAGCATGCGATAGTCACCAGATAACGCGTCAAATGGCCGCGCAAAAATCAACACCACGCCACTAAAATGTGAAACGCGAATGCTAAAAATCATGCGATGAGGCCAATCGCGGTACAAAAAGTAGCGAAAACCAGTCACAGGCTTGCAAATCCCATGCGTCTGGTGGGAAAATGCACCATAAAAACCACAGAAACAACACACCAGAAACAAACCAAAGCACGTAGCAACATGGATGCACCCTGACCCAGTGCAGAGGCCAACGCGAAGCCCACAACTCCCACAGACCACCAGCAAGGAACGACGGGGACGGCCGAGGAGAAGAGGGAGAGGAAGACGGGGTGCAGTCCGCAGCAAAACCAAATCAGCATCACGGAGGTGACAGAACACTACCAGCAACTGACCCACAAGTAGACCACCTAGAATGCAGTCGGAGTGCCGAAGAGGCCAATCGAGGAGGCCAAGAGGCACTGGCATGATGTGACAACCTAAACCAGGCACAAACTCGCTGCCAACAGGAAGGCTGCAACGGTGACAAGAGGTGGCAGTCCTGCGCCACAGGAGGAGCTGGAGGAAACCGAGGCCACAGTCATCAGTGTGGAGACGGTGCAAGGAGTAGGGAGTATGGACACTGCTCGAAATGCCCCGACACAACATCAGCAGGGTGCGTAATGACCAGGGACTGGAGGGTACGGGGGAGATGGCCACAATGGCACACATTCGCAACGAGGTGTAGCACACTGCACGCCCACAATTAACCTGGATCATGCCCCTCATCCCCTTGGCACACTGCAGCACACACACATAGCAAGAACAGCACACCCACATTGATGACAACGTGGTACAATGTGCAAAGCCGACACTGCAGAACAGAGGACACATCTGGCTCCGCACATGCACAGAAACATGCCTACTACGTCTGACAGAGCAGGAAACCGTGAAATTGAAATGTACGTGTACGACCTCACATCCGTCATGTAGTCTAAATGTACACTGTCCCGCAGCAGTAGCCACCACCTCCCAAACAGTCACAATGTACATTGTCATACAGGCTGCATGTAACCCAGAACAAAGCACCAACATACATGTCAACACAATGTCAACATGCATCTCCCCTTCACATTGCAGAGGGGCACACAACACCTCCAGCAGAGCACAGAAGACAACACATCTGTGATGCCGGAGAAGACCACTACACCTTCGACACTGACGCCCTACAACAGCGCATGGACATTCCACGCAACCCACCACCAGGACCAGGGCAGCCAAGCTACTTAGAGGAGAACACAGAGCCTGCAACAGACCACACAGCAGGAAGCACCCGCAAGCACAGCTGGCTCATGACACTTCACCCACCCACACATGGCACCCCAATGCCATGTGTCAGCACACCAAAAGGAGGTGGCTGAACAGGTGTGGGTGGGCTCCGAACCCATGGAAGGCGAACTAGATCACATACGTTGGTGTCTATTAACCTTCAGGGACCACCTACACCCCACAAAGGAGACCCACACTGCCATGGAGACACATGCAGATGCACATTCACAGTACACAACCATGCCCAGGGGCACACACACATCAGTCACACACCCACGTTGGCCCTGTGTACGATGGCCCAGGCCACTCCCCATACGAATTGAGTGGGTGATGACAAAGCTACATGTCCAAGCTCAAACCCGATGCCTGCGGTGACATGCCTGCATCCGCTGTACACTGCACAATGTAATATCGTAGGGCCCTGGGCCCTCATGCATACAACAAGACCACAGGGACACACGCAGATTTTATGTTGAACTGGCTATGGGCACGTGCGCCCGGCCCCTTTATTGGCAGGTCCACATGTACAGTGACGCCTGTGCTGGATGTGTGTGGGGTGGATGCAAGCCAGCCCTCAGGGAGTTGTTGGATGCTGGTAACAAATACAACATTTAACTCAATGAATACGTAAACAGATAACACCAGCATCACGGGGACAACTGCGAAGCATCATGGAGATAGCCTGAGCAAGTCCAGAGAGCACACAATGAGCAAACAAAAGTGACTGTGAGTTGCAGTGCTCTGAGGTTGGGGCACTACAGCTGAGCACGCCCATGTGAAGAAAAAGTCTTGGATTCCTGATGCAAATGCAGTGGGGTGTGTTAGACCTGCATCATCTTCCTCATCAATGTCCCAGGTCTCCCACACTGCTTGAGGTGACATTGATGCGCAAACTCTCAACAACACAAAACTCAATCAGTAACGGACGATGGCTTGAGGTGCACTGAGTCAGTGGCACCTGGAGTGCCGAGCAGGATATCAGTCTGCAGATGGCATCCACGACAGGTGTGAGCAACTCCGTCAGTCTGTTAGGACTACCGTTTAGACTCTGGCAGATGGCGGTTGGAGGTGGTCCTGGCGGTGGTGGCATGTGCCTCCTGCGGTGATGCGACATCTGGGCCGGTCAGGACTCGATTTGATGTGTGAGCCCACAGTTGAGGCCGGAGGCCGCGGACAGCGCAGGGCCACAGACACATGGTGTTGATGACCCCAAGGCCATTGCCTCAGAGGCCATCCAATATCTCAGAAGAAGGGATCCCGGACATGAGCAGCAAAGAGGCTCGGTGCCTGCGCCCAGCACAGGCACTGAGCCACGGGACAGTGACTTGCGGTGCAGTCAGATGGGCCATGCGACCTGAGCAGGTCCTCATCAATGTCCGAGGTGTATGTTGCTGAGGGTTGAGGGGGACAGTGGAAGGCGCCCTCCAGGGCAGGATGCAGAGGGTGGAAGCTGTCCGGAAGCAGCAAATGGAGGGGTGGAATGCCACGGCCACGTTTTCGCCACAAAGTCAGTATAACCGCCATTATGACAACCCCATGGACTCAGTTGCCACCAAAGTCCAAACAGAAAGTGTCCATGGGTCTCGCAGAATAGACATAGTGGCACCGGGGCTGAAAGGGGATGCAGTCTGCGATGATGCCTGTACAATGACATAAAGTGTGCCATAAATAAATCAAGGCTGAATTCAAAGGTGTGTGTGACCTATTTGACCACAGTGTAGGCCGGGGGCAGCGGTCACCAAGGACCCACAGCCACATGTCACTGGGATGCTCTTAACATGGTTGCTGCCACCTGACCAAAGGGAGTACAGTGAAGTTGAATCTTCCTTTTTGTGCGTACACGGACAATGTCTGATCAAGACTCAGTTCCAAATGTGTGACCTACTTGGCCGTAGTGTGGGCCGAAGGCAGTAGTCAGCAGGGGGCCAAACCCACCTGTTGTTGGCTCGCGATACACAGAGTTTGTGACACCAGGGGAGTTGTCAGTAGTGTTTGATCACCTCTGTAACGATGATCCTATTCCCTCCAGACTGCAACGCGTCATCCTCTTATGCCTCTCCTTGCGTGCGATGAAAAGTGCTCTGCCGTTGAATGATCGATGTTCAGTTCCAATTCTGTGACCTACTCGTGCGCAGCGTAGGCCGAGGGCAGTAGTCCGCGGTGGCCCACATTCACGTGTGGTTGTGATGCTATGCACAGACTTGGAGGCACCACATCTAAGGGAGTATAGTGACATGAACTCTGCCTTAAATAATGTTTACTGCCATGGTGTACTCAAGACTCAGTTCCAAATGTGAGACCTACTTGACCGTAGTGTAGGCCGGATGCGGTAGTAGAGTACGTCAACGAGAAAGGACTAAAGCGGGCCTGTGTCGTGGAGGCCGTAATGGTCTGAGAGGCTGCCAAGGTCGCGGGCCTCGGGCTTGGAGCTTGCGCAGGCACGTGGTGGGCCCTCCTTGACACACGCCACTGTCGTAAGGTGATCAGTGTGGCCTGGCTACGTAGGGGCGGTCCTGATGGGTTCAGGGTCCAGCGGCCCGGGGTACGGCAGGCGCACAGGATCGCAGGGAACTCCGCTCACGAGGACGGCGTATGTCGCCATGGATATGGGTGTGTTCAGCATACTGCGGTCTGTCTAGCACATCTCCGCCACTCTTCGCTTTGTGTACTTTCCCAATCATGGTTCTCCTGAATCCTTCACTCATGCCTGGTTGCCACCTCTCCCCACATTGTGTCAGTGTGTGGCTGGGGTGCCATGCCGTTGATGGCTCATGTTCACGGCTTGCCCCGGTTACCATTGTGAGTTGTTCTGTCGTGTCTGGTGGGTGGGCACGTTGTTTTGCATGTTGGTTGTGATTTTGTGGCGTGTGCATTGTCAGAGTTGTGAGTTGCATGGTTCTGGAGTTGAGGTGAGTGGGATGTTCATTTGGAACTTGCCAAAGGGCTGTGCATTTCCCTTGGTGCCATCCTGAGAAAGCTGGTTGCTGATGGACTGTCGGAGGATGAAGGGACCATGCACACTGGCTGGGTATTTGGAGGTGACATTGGTGGAGGTTCCACGGTGTTCAGTTGTTGCCTGCACATTGATGTGAGACGTGTGCTTTCTGTTGCGGTGATTGTATGCTGTGTCACCAGGGGGCACAGGTATGACATGTGTGCTGTGGATTGCCCCCCAACATGTTCGTGCATCCAGCTATGGCGTATGGTCCTTGCTTGATCTCGAGTAGATCCTGTGCATTGTGTTGGATGTATGGGGACTGGGTTACCAGGCTGATGGTGATGTCCAGGACAGGTGTGAGGGACTTGGATGTGACTGGCTGTGTGACTACTCTGACTCCTGTTGGTTGGGGGTACCGGGGACCAACAGGTGCAGCACATCCAGCAGCTTTGTGTGGGGTGGGATATTGGCTGTCCGCTGTGTTCGTGCCATCGGCCTGTTGGGCGTTGTTGGTCAGGATGCGTAGGATGGCTGTCCTTTTGAGCCTGTACTGGGCAATGACATTGTCAGGTGTTGTGTCTGTGAGGCTGGTGCGTTTCCTGGGGGTCCGCTGTCTTTGTCTGCGCTGCCTCTGTGGTGGTCCGGGGAAGGGGGGTGTTCTAGGTGGGGGTTGGGGTCCTGGGGTGGTGGCGGTGGGTGTGGTGTCCTTCTTGGGTGTCCGGGCCGCATGGCCAGTGGCTCCATGGCATCTGTTGCCCTTCCGATGTGGCTGTGGGCTGTGCTCCCTTTTGTGGTGTAGGCTGTGGTCCGACTTTGCACCAGGTCAGTGCAGGTGTTATTTTCCTGCTGTTAACTCGCTTTATCGCCTGTTTTGTATTCTTATCGCAGTTCTGGCTTGTCGTTGTGAAAGTTGTGGAGTGGTGTTGATGCGGCTTTTTGCACGGGAACGCCTACTCTGCATCTCATTAGCGATAGTTGCGGGGGTCCTCTATTGCGATGCTTTTTGCTGCTGCTATCGCGGGTAAACTGGTGCTGTGGGCTGTTCACCAGCTTGTGATTGGGGCGATAAGTTTATCTCAACTTTGGCTGCGATAAAGTGCCGTTAACTCAGCAATAGATCCTTGTGAATATCCCCCAACCCTGCTGAGGGAACCTGGGCTTCCTGCATTGCCTTTTCCACTGTTTTAAACTGTAAACTATAGGAGAATCTAATTTGCGTCTGTTTCTTGATCGGTTGTGACCCACAGGCCCCTCCAGCCACACCACCAAAAATGAAAGTAACATCAAAGATAGTAGGCAGTACAGCATGGAGCCTAAAGGAATTTAGAGTTACACAAAACACCATTGGACTGCCGATGCAGACCTGACCATCATAGATTCTAGCTAGAAGGCAGAGCCTTCCTGAAATGGGGTGGCCAAAACAGGGATGGCCCTTGTTTTATGTCCCATACTATTGAGGGTTCTGGTGAGTTGAGGCCAGCAGAAGATGCCTGTAAAGCCTGGACTTGTAGCTAACTTACGTTTGCTTTATGTGGCAGATTATAGATAGGGCTTTGCTATAGTTTTTAAGCTGATGCTTTGACCACTCACATCCCGAGAGAGTGCCGTGTCTGGAAGTTATAGCGAATATAGTCCCCTTCCTGAAACCAGGTTTATTAACAGACTAGGTGTAGGAGAGTAGGATCTGCACTTATGTTGCCCCCACTTTTTCTGATGTATACGCTGGTTTCTGGCTATAGTCTGGCTGGGTCCCTGCTAATCAGGGCCGCAGTCTCTCTGTTCTCTCTAAACGACTTGCTGTGCATATTAGATGCACTAGTGATTGGATACTGTGGTACCTTATGAGCCCCTAGTATATGGTTCCTTAGGTACCTAGGGCATAGGTACTTCACAGGCCTACCAGGAGCTGCAGCATGTATTATGCCACCCCTGGGAAGCATTCTCAATCTGACACCACAGGCCTGCTTCTGCAGCCTGTGTTAGGTAGTGTTAGCACTCCTCACTGAGATATAGGTTTCTATATCTCACCATACACACACATATAAACCTATCAGCCACCCCTATGGCAGGCCCTATCAATCCTGAGGGCAGGGTGCTTGGTTTACAATGTGAGGGGGTGCCTCTGCCTGAGCAGGGCCACTCTGCAGCTACCAGAGTCTATTCTCTATGGCTGTTTGTGGATGTGGTTAAACCATATACTCTTAAGTGCATTAAAATGCTAATTTTGGAATGACTGCATCAAAACATGTCATGTTTGGTGTCAAACAACTTGGAATCATACCCGCACAGCAGTCCATGATGTGGGAGCATGATCCCACCCTTATAGAGGGGACGACATGTAAAACAACAGAAATCCTATAGAGCCCTGGCATCACAAAATGGATGCCACCAGCACAGACACTGGGCTGCCCTCCTGCTACTGACTGAAACTCGCAGTGGAGGAAGCCCAACAAAAGGCATCCTGTCACAGGGAGGTGTCACCACCTTCCAGACAGGATTTAGTGTATTGGGGCTGGGTGGGTGCACTCCTAGAGTGCTTAGAAGTCCTGCACTGGGGGAGCAGTAGGCTCAAACCGGTTCAGGGGCTACCTGTCCATGCTCTGGTGCGAAACTGGACGAAGGGAGTGTAACCACCCCCTCCCCGGACCCTCCTAGAGGAGTGGTCATAGAGCTAGTCCCTCCCCTATCTTCACTATAAGATAGCAAACTTTGCCATTGCAAATCAGATAACCCTGGACGACGCTCTACAAAGAAGAATCCTGGCCCTTCGACGTTCCACTACCTTTGGAAGACAGAAGAATCTCCTTTGGAGTCAAGGAGTGACTCCCCTGCTTGACAGGCACCAAAAACCTTAATCAACGGTTGCAAACTTTCCCGCTCCCGTCGGATTTCGAAGTCCCTGCTGCCCCGGAAGTGGATTTCCTGACTTCTCAACGGCCATTGTGAGTCCCCAGCAAAGCTGTGGCGAGTGACCCCACGAGTGACGAGGAACAGCAATACCCGGGGACCATGCACTATTGTCGAGTGCAAACCCTTCACGACGTTCTACAAACTTGTGCATTAGATCATTTGTGGCCCAAGTCTCCAACAGGTTTTGCAGCGAAAATTAGAGGCCTACCCCGTCCCGAGTGACCGTGGGCTCCTGTGAAGCATTTCCTGAAGAGGCGCCTTTGCGATCCCTTGCCCGTTGGCTTGGGGTCCCCCGAAGACTTTCTTATCGACTCAAAGAGCTCCCCTGGTTGCTCCAGGCCTGCCCTCACTTACCCTTGCTGGGTGAGTCCCTCAGACCTTGCTGGTCTGCACCATCGACTTTCTTCAGTTTACATGAGACTTGCAGTTGCCAAGGCTTGTTGGCTCCAATCCGGTTGCCGACACCGCAGTCAGCTGCAGACGTTGTGGGACACTCCGAATCCAGCTGCTGGTCATCGTCGATCCCTCCTGGACCTCGTGAGCGAAGAGCCAAAACACAATCGACGACCTGAAATCACCCGACATCCGTGGTCATCCATCTTCCTGGCCACCGGTCACTGGCAAGTGATTTTGAACACTGTCCCTTCAATTTTCAGGTCGCCTCCATCTTGAATCCACCCTTGGATTCCACCGGACACTTCTTCAGTCAACGCAAGCAGCAAGTCTTCTTTGGTCTCCATAGAAAACAGCGACGCGACACCAAAAGACACCTATGCACCCGGCTTCCCTGGGTGAGGTAACTCATGCACTCCGGTGCCCTAGTGTGTGTTGGCCCTCAAAGTACTTACCTTGTAAGTGGCTTGCTTGTAGACTTCCTCGAAGTACCCTAAAACTTTAAAAATCAAACTGCAACTTGCACCATTATAATCAATAGGGAACCCGCGGCTGTGTTCACACACTGCACGCGTCTCCCGTGGGCCTGTTACTTACCTGTTAACACTGCAGTAGTGAAGCCCAAGCGATTCCCCAGGCCCTAGGCCTTGTCATTTTGCAAGTTGACATTCTTATACCATTTTATTAGTATATGGTCTGGTACGCCCCTAGGGCTCCAGCCATATTTGTGCTTAATTTATTGTGAAACGTTGGCATTTGAATGTGTATCTGGCTTCTAATCTCTTTGAGATTAGTAGAGTGTGTCTAGTAATAAATACATATATATTTGATATATATACCTGTGTGGTGTCCTTTCATTTGGTAATTCAAGAGATTATAAGGTAAAACAAGCTGCTTTACATTCCTCTGAGACTTAGCCTGAAGGCTACTCTCCACAGCTACCACTAGGATAGCTTTCTTTAAAAGGTTGTCTTAAACCTATCTACCATAAGAGTCGAATTGAACTGGTGCAAGGTGGCCACTATAACTAGTGACCAGCATATGCCAGGCCAACATCTCACATTGGTAGGCAGCGTGTGGGATTCCAGATTGCCATTGTTTTACCAGAAAATCTCTATTTGAATTACTAACTGAAAACCACTAAAGGTACTCAAGGTACATATAAAGTCAAGCTTAGTATCAATAAGTTCTACTGAACTTAGAGCTGTTTGTGAAGGGATAGAACACCCTTGCTACAGCTCAAGCTAGGTTCAGTAGGCCACAAACTAGTGTAGGTAGTACAACACTGCACAACACTAGAATGTCCTTAAAAGGTGGAGCCAGTGTGTCCACCCAGCCTCAGTACAAGGACATGGCCTACACTGACTTGAAGGCCATTTGTGTTGAAAGACACCTGAAGCTAGGACGGAGTCCCTTAGCCCTACACCTGATAGATCTGTTAATAGCAGATGACCTTAGGTCAGCTCTAGGAGCTGACAGGTCTGAACCAGGGGAGAGGTCAATTACAGTGTCTGGGTCTGATGATGAAAATCAGGATGACCAGGACTCTGTGATTGAAGGGCCTCCTTTTGCCCTTACATAGACAATAACTATACTCATACTAATCAGAGTTCAGGTCTATATTCATAAGGCCATGGAGATGTTGCTGTAGCATCATCCTATTGCTCAGCTCGTCCCTTGATACAGGTCTCCTTACACATGATGTAATACAGAGGCTACACATTACAGGAGCACACTGTACACATATACAGAACAGGAAAAGAACGGCTAAGATCGTCCCAGTGACTATTAGGATCTTCCATCCCCAAGCTGATATCAGTCCCCAGAACCACCCCATTATCGACCAATCTCCTTTATCCACGTGAATGGATTCGGAAACCTTATGCAGTTTGGAGATGGCTTGATAGACTGTCGGGGCGTTATCTGGTATGAAAATACAACAGCTTGATTGGATAACCTTACATACCCCACCACGGTCTGCAAGTATGACATCTAGAACCATACGGTTCTGCAACATCATGAGGCGATCCGCTTGGAGCTCAGCTGTCAAGTTACCAAGGGCACCAGCCGTTACATTAACAGTGGTTTCAACTACACGAGTCAGTTGTCTCAGGTTCCGACTATTGACCATTGGTCCCCAAAACGGCAGGAAACCCAGGAAAAAGTCTCCCGCTTCCTGACCGGCAGTATCCTCCTTACTAACAACGCCTCTCACAACTCTGGTCTTGTGATAATCAGAGGCGGCAGTAAATGTCGGCGGTAGCAAATTTGCAACATAACACGTGCCCGAGAAATCAGGGGGCAACCATGTATATGCTCGATCATTACAAACAAAGTATGTACCCTTGGCAGTTAAAAACGCTGGGGAAAACTGATGGGAAAGTGTACGTTTCAGCACAGTCACTCTTCCCTAATTGAGCTCTTGGATTCTGACCATTACCTTGTAAACAGAACCGACCTATGTGGGGTAAAACCCAAATCGGGGATGAACTTTTACGCTGTTTCTCGCCCAAACTAATGCTATACCCCGTCGCGTTCCAACCCACATAAGCTCGCAACTCATCCTTGGGAATAGATGAATATGCATCGATATCTCTGCTCATATCAGCAGCTCCTTTCATCAAGGCCTTATTGTTCGTGCTAGGTCTAGTGGAACGCGGCGGTCGCGGGGAGTAGGTTTCAAGCGCAAAAAGAAACATAGTCTGGAATGCCCATGATGACCCATTATAGCTAAACGGCAGCACTAGATATGGGATACCCTTATTAATGGTATGCGGCATCAAACCACACACCCAGCAATTTGTCGTATTCATAACTAGTTGGTGCTGGTGCAGAAGTTGAATAAACGAATTGTTTACGAACTCAGAACGTCTAGCTTGTTTGTGTTCAGGCAGAGGGTGGAAAGAGTGTGAGGAAACAGTAGGAGGAGGTATGGGCTGTATAGTTGGTGCAAACGGCACTTGAAAAGACAATAATACATAACCTACGGAAAACATCATCATGCTAAATAGGACAAACAGACATAATATTACAAAGCGTTTGCTATTCATTACTTTACATATTCTACTCTTAAAATGTATTTCCTCAGCGGGTCTCTTCATCTCGAAAAACTCCATCCTCTAATCGTGCTGTCCGCGGCGGATGAGTGTCTTCTGCTAAGGAGTACACCTGTCAGTCCAGGGAACGCCCTAGACCAACCAGACCATTGACCTAACGTCTCCGGCTTGTACCCCAAAGTCTTGGCACCGCGACCCTACAGCTGAACCCGGATGGCGGTTCGAAAAAGCAAAAATAAGAAAGTTTTTCAGATGGAAGAGAGAGCTGCACAAAGAAAAATAATTTTTATTTGTCCACAGTTCTCGGCCTCAGATTGTAGCGACTTCTTGTAGGTACTGTTTGGTCTTGAAACAAGAGTTCAGGCTCTGTAGTGTCCAATTGAATTGACGGTGGCACAGTTTCTTGCAAGATGTCATCGCTTTCCTTCTCAGAAAGCGTTCCTTTTACTCGTGTATCGCTAAACGGCAGAAAACGAGGCACAGTCTCAGTCTCTGAGTCAGCGATCCCTTTCTGGACCCACTGGTCGTAAGGCAAAGGCAAAGGGACTCTCTTACAGTGAATGCCGTGCACCCAGTTCTTTTTCCCTTTCACTCGAACAGCTGATCTCGTCGAGAGAAGGACGAGATGGGGGCCGGTCCAACGGGGCTCGTCATTTTTCGTCCGCTGAAAGTTTTTGACTAGCACCCATGACCCCGGATTAATGGGATGTCCTGGAGCTTCAGAGACCTGAGGCAGGGTATCATGCACCTGTTGGTGTAAAACACGCAATTTAGCCGTCAAATCATACAAATAATCAAGCAGTACTGGGTGTTCGATCTCACTGAATTTTGAAGGCCTTGGCACTCCCCATATATTGGCCGGGCGGCCAAACACGATTTCTTAGGGACTAAGTCCCACTCGTGAATGCACAGTCATTCTTGTTGATAGGAGTGCTAAGGGCAGAGCGTCAGGCCATTTAAGACCAGAACTCGCTTGGATCTTGGCTAATTTGAGCTTCAATGTGCCATTATAGCACTCTACTAGTCCAGCTGATTGGGGGTGATTTGCAGCGTGAAATTTCTGCCTTATACCTAGTCCCTCACATACATTCTTCATCACTCGACCCACAAATTCACTCCCATTATCACTCCAGACCATTCTCGGCATTCCAAACCTAGGGAAGAATTCCTTGACAAGGGCTTTAGCTGTGGATAAGGCAGTATTGTCTTTTAGGGGATATGCTTCTATCCACCTTGAAAAAGCACAAACAACAACGAGTACGTATTTCAAATTATTGCACCATTCCATGTGGATGAAATCTAGCTGCAAAACCTCAAACGGATACGTTGGAGGCGCAAAAAGACCAGGATTGTATTTCAAACATACCATGCAATTTTTGACCACATTCTCTGCACACTTGGGAATTCCAGCATTCTGCCATACTGGAGCTAACAACTTACAAATCCCTTTCACACTGATATGCGCCATTCCATGTGCCATCGTGACCACTGGAAGCACATATGCATCAGGTAACAACCATCGCCGGTGTTCTGACAAATCAATCCAACAACCATTTTCATCCAATTTTCCCTTACTTTCTTTCCACATGCTCAATTCTTTCTCTGTGGCTTCAGCTTAAAGGGACTTCACGCTCTATATCGTGTCTTCACACATTCCAACATCACCAACCCATCTTGCAGGGCCTGCAACATACATTCGATTCGTCACATCTTTTGCTGTTTCTTTCGCGATTTCGTCAGCAAACGCATTACCACGACCAACATCATCAATAATCTTCTTGTGTGCACTGCATTTCACAATTGCGACTTGTAACGGTAAGGTCAGTGATTCAAGGAGATCATTCACCAACTGACCATTCTGAATCTTAGTTCCATGCGAAGTCAGGAACCCACGTTCTTTCCACAAGCGCCCAAAACTATGGGCCACGCCAAAGGCCTACTGACTGTCAGTATATATGTTCACTTTCATTCCTTTCGACAACACGCATGCTCTTGTAAGTGCAATTAATTCTGCTGCTTGAGCCGAATTATGTGGTATACGTGCAGTTTCAACAATTGTGTGCAAAGTCGTGACAGCATATGCAGCAGTCGTATCACCATTCGGAAGCTTGAAGCACGAGCCATCCACCCATAAGGTACCATCACACTCAACCAGGGGAGTATCTTTAAGATCCACTCTCCCTTTTGTTTCTTCTTCTGTTCTGAACAGACAATCAATCTCATCCTTGTCTGCTGAAATCGGTAATAATGTAGCTGGATTCAACGTATTGCACCTCTTTATGTGCACATGACTCGCTAGCAGTGTCAACTCGTACCCTGACAATCGAGCACTAGTTAAGTGCTGTGTCTTGGTCCTGTTTAACAATGTGTCCACTGCATGTGGAACCATTACAATCAACGTGTTATTCATTACTAACCCAGCAGACTGTCGAATAGACACAGCTGCTGCCGCTGTGGCTCTCAAGCAACTTGGCAATGCCTTAGCTACTGGATCCAAAGTTGACGAAAAATACACGCACGGACGCTGTCTGTCTCCAAAAGACTGTGTCAGCACTGACAACGCACAACCTTCTTTCTCGTGAACATACAATGTAAAAGGTTTACTGTAGTCGGGGGTACCCAACACAGGAGCCGAACATAATGCCTTACGTAATTCCGAAAAACTTTTCTGATAGCTTCAGACCATGGGACGGGATTCGGTGTATCTTTGCATGTTAATGCTATCAAAGGTTTTGCCAGCAAAGAAAAACTCGGGATCCACTGCCTACAGTATGAAGTAATACCCAAGAAAGCACGTACATCTCTCTGTGTTCTAGGCACGCTCAGTTGTGCAATGGCCTGAATTCGTTCTGGGGTCAGTTTCCTTCCCTCCTTCGACAAGAGATGACCTAAGTAGGTCACTTCTTGTCGACAATATTGCATTTTTGAGAGAGACACTTTGTGATGAGAGGCAGACAAATGACGCAACAATGACAATTTAGCTTCTTTACAAATGTCCTCAGTATCCGCGGCGATTAGTAAATCGTCAACATACTGAATAAGGGTAGCACCACTAGGTAAGACAATTACATCAAGCTGCGCTTTTAAAGCCTGACTGTATATTGATGGACTTTCACAGTAGCCCTGTGGAGCGCGTTTAAAGCGGAAGCTGCGACCTCCTAAACTAAAACCAAAAATATCCCTGCTTTCCTCTGCAATCGGGATGCTAAAGAAAGCATTCTTTAAATCAATCACTGAGAACCAAGCAGCGGAAGCTGGGATCATAGTTAACAAGGCAGTTATATCAGGGACAACTGGAAACTGTGGCACAACTATCTTATTTACCTCTCTAAGATCGATCACAAACCTGTAAACAGGTGGCTGAGAGGGGTCAGTACGTTTTAAAACAGGCAAAACAGGACTATTGCAAACGTTGCCTCTTGTTTCTTCAATTACATCCTTTTCAATCAAATCATAGATGATCGCTAACAACGCTTTCTCACCTTCATTAGAGATCTTGTACTGGGGAATGCGTGGCAATATAACATTGGCTTTCAAAGTGACCACATATGGCGGTATTTCCAAGAGACCCACATCGTTAGGACCAGTAGCCCAAAGGACATCCGGGAGAGACGACAATTCAGCTGGCAGTCTATTCTTTGACAAATACATTGGAGAAATCACTTCCCTACCCAGTGTTAGTTGTACTCCCGAGGGGGAACAATATAATGTTGCATGTAATCTCTTTAACAAATCCAATCCTAACAGGTTTTCACCACAACCTGTCGTTAGGATAAGGGGTGCTTTCAGCTCACAAGGTCCAACAGAAAGAGGCATAGGACTAGAGATCGGGTTCCTAACCGGGGCGCCAGAAAAATCTACTGAAACATTCATTTCGCCAGACAAAGGCGCGCCAGATAGTTTTGAGTGCATAATTGAACTCTTTGCAGCACCAGTATCCAACAGAAAAGGCTCTGACACACCCGCTGTAGTCACTTTAACATACGGTCCACTCTGATCCACTGGCACTGAAACAACTCCCTCTCTTTGTCTACGGCTGTCCTAGTAATCATTACCTTCCGCATTTCCATCTTCTGCATAATAGTCGTTATTATAGTACTGAGCTGTCCCACCAGTTACATTGGCCTGCTGATCAAAACTGTTCATCGTATTTTGAGGCGGAAGAGGACGCGCGTTCTGGAGAACATTCCCACGCCCTCTACCCCTAGGAGCTTGCTGACCACCTCTACCTCTCGCGCCATAAGCATTATTCGTGCACTGCAACAATATAGGACAACTATATTTAAAATGACCTTCTTGTTTGCAATACGAACACTGATTAGGACCCACAGGAACACGCGGTTGGGAATACCCGAACCTTTGCGAGTTACTCTGAAACTGTTGGGGTTGTTGATAGTTACTCTGACCTTGCTTATAGTTATTCTGATCTCCACATGGCGGGTAAGCCTGCTGTAAAAGAACCTTCGTCTTTAATTCTTTTGTTTTCTTGTCTGCTCTATCCTTCTCATCTTTATCCCTATTTTCGTAATACTGTGCAGTAGCCAGTATTTGCGCTGATGAGGAAACAGCCCAAGAACTCTCTGAATCTTTTAATTTCTTACACAACTCGGGGAGCAAATTATGCACAAATTTATCAACAAATAACCGTTGACCACCTTCCGTACTCATGTCTTGACCACTGTGGTCGATAAATGTTTCTTCAAACCTGGTGAAGAAATCAGACACTGTTTCGTCTTTTTTTGTTTGCATGCCGATAATTTATCCCAATTCACACGCATCGCTGGCATTAAAGTCTTCATGTAGGTAATAATTCTACCAGGGAGTTCTGCTACTAAGGGCTCAGGTTTCGCACCACCAACTTGTCTAGTGTCTGTAGCAATGATATTAGCCCATGTGCCACCTAGTTCTGCAGCATGATCTGTATTACGAATCAATCCCCACAAAGGCTGCGGAACAACATTCCCGAACAACATATCAATGTCAGCTAAATTCATGACACACGATTCTGCGGTTTGTGATAACTCCTTATAATATCCTGCAGGGTTTTTACGGGGGTCAGGCAATGTCTGCTTAAGCGCTCTCACTTCACCTCGCTTCCATGGCACGTGTACCCAAACACGCTGAAAATGTGGCTGAACAGGTGGATTAGCATTTGCATCACCAGGTCTCTAAACTGGGGGAACCTCACGCATCAGATATTGGCGCGCTTTGACCTTTTTCCCTACAGGGAACTCCTGTTCGAACAACGACTGATGACAATCCCCATTCCTGAAGGACAACAATGTCGTAACTGCTCTATCAACATCGCGCCCCACAATCGTGCCTTTCTTAAAATCGAACCGTACATGACACAACTCCTGCGGGCTTGAATCTAGACCATGGTCTTCCAATTCCTCACCGAGAAATTCACACATTTTCTCGAAAACGTATCTCTGTTTTGGTGCTTCCCATTGATGAAAAACATTTACAACAGATTCCACATCATATCTTGAAGGAAAAACAACCCATTTATGTGCCATGCGGTCTAATACTTCTTTCTCTTCAGAACCTGGCAGCTGACTACGCAACTGCGTACGTTGTGGACCAGGGGTCGTACTAGATGACCCGAAGAGAGGTGACATGAAACTAGTGACAGCACTAGCTATTCGTTGTCGTGTAGAAGGAGAAGTTGAGGCAAGAACAGGGGGAAAAACAGAGGGAAGAAAAACGGGTGCAGATACAGGTACAGGGGTCGTATCAGGAAGAGCGCCGAGGGAGGCAGCTGATGTACTAGGTAAAGTCGCAGGGAGTGCAGAAGAGATAGGCAGCGAAGCCGGCAGCCCTTGAGAGGGCTGCGCCGTAGGCATAGAAGCCGTCTGAGGGGGAGCTGGCGGCTGCGGGAAGGCTTGCGGCAAATTGACTAGAGGCTGTAAATTTAAGGGTTGCGGAGGTGCTGTAGCATTCTGCACATACGGGGGTGGTGAACTCAGCAAATGTGCCATTAGGGGATCTTTTTCTTTTGACGCATCTTGCTGAAGGGGCGGCAAAGCTGGGTAGCATTTATCAATCACTAGTTTACATTGCCTGTGCAGCTGCTCATTCATTTGTTCTTCTTCATTATCTTTAAACTGTAAGGCTGCTTGCATTATCGACATACCTTTCTCTCTTTTATTTTTCTTCGCTAATTTAATTTCTTTCTGTTTGGCTTCCTTTCGCCATAGGCGGAAACAATCAAACATCGCCGCCAGGCTTTCTTTTTAAATAATTTAACTTCTAAGTTATCTAGGATTTCTGTGTCGAAACTACCATTTTGGGGCCATTTTAAAACACCATCTTTCCTGGTGTATCGGATCCATACTTCATTATATGCAATGGGGCCCACGCCATGTTTCACATAAAGCTAATACGTTGGAGTTCCAATTGGAGGAACCGGACACGAATCCTCTAATCGGGAGTCCCTATTACAACCCAAACAAAACAAATTTCCAAATATACTAGAACCAGGCATCTTCGCTCACTAGTCTAGTTTCAAACTTCAAAGGATTATCGAATACGATAGTCTCGTGAATACACGAGTCCTTCGGCTTTGGCACTTGCAAGTTCCAAATCAAAAGCGATCCCGAAGGGATACCAAACTAAGAACCAACCTAAGAACTGGGAGACGCTCCACTTATACTTAACTGAGGTATCGATGACGTCACCAGAAGACTCGTTAAATCGTTTCGCTCTACCAAATCATCAAGGGTCCAAAACAGGGCGATAGTCAGGGCAGCAGTCCTTTGTAGCCGTCGGGACGCGGAGAACCTCGCAGTAAAGACTTTCGGACCACGTCGACATGCAGGGGTCGATGAAGTGGCGGCCTTCCTCCAGAATTTTCACACGAAGCTCCTCACGAACCTCTGGCTTGGACCGGTACCGCTGAAATCGCCCTACGTTGGGCGCCAACTGAAGTACTGGGTTTTTCAGAACCAACCCAGCAGTGCCAGGGGACACACCCAAAGACTTCGAGTTCTTCCTGTTTCAGACCACAGAAACACAGAGTCTTCTAGATGAAGTCAAAGATCGTATTTATTGGCTGCAGACCAATCACAGGTATCCGAGAAGTACAGCACGGTGTATGTTCTCAGGAGACTGCTCCCAACCAAAAAACAGTCTTTTCTGATATACAAAATATTACGCTCCGGGCAACACCGCCCCCATTTTACAAGTGGTCATTCACATATTTTCGCTTCAAAGAAACAGCAAAGTCATGATGATAATCCCACATTTCAGCTCGGTCAGCCCACAATTATTTACCCAGCGAGGCTCAGAACCTTCATCAGATTTCAGCGGGCCCCAATAAAACGGGCACCTCCTCCTCGTAAAGCAAGCCATAAAGTAGGAAACAGAGTCAGGTGTGAAAGAGATTAGTCAGGGTTCGTGTGGGAAGAACGACTTTATGGTGTGTTAAGCTCTGATGCTAATCCCATTTGGCCGCAGTGAAAGGAACCGGCCGAACAGGACTGACCTCGGGCAGTGGAGTCAGTTTGCACAGGTCACAAAGAAGTCACGGAAGGTGTGCGTGTCCTTTAGGCCTAGGCATGTCCTTAATTCGCTGCCTATGTGAGGGCAACCACAAAATGGTTACCGTTCTAAAATGGAACCCGAGGGTTCGATATGTAGTATCGTATACACGGTGAATTCATCGGTGAAACATGACGAAAACACTCATACATGCCGCATTAGTCATTTGCGGTTCGCTGATAGCAAAATCGGCATGGTGGGTCCATGCCTCCAACATGGTTCCGAAATTTACAGTACCACAGAGGGTTTCCCTAAGGAGGTCATATCTGACAGAGGTACAAACTTTATGTCAGGATATTTAAAAGCAATGTGGAAGGAGTGTGGTGTCAATTATAAATTCACTACTCCCTATCACCCACAATGCAATGGGTTAGTTGAGAGATTCAACAAAACCCTAAAGGGAATGATTAAGGGCCTCCCAGAAAAGCTTAGGCGAAAATGGGACCTTTTACTTCCCTGCCTTCTGTTTACATACAGGGAGGTTCCACAGAAGGGGGTTGGCTACAGCCCTTTTGAACTTCTGTTTGGGCACCCTGTCAGAGGACCCTTATGTCTGGTAAAGGAGGGATGGGAGTTACCTCTCAAACCTCCCAAACAGGATGTGATGGACTATGTACTTGGTCTCCGCACCTGCATGGCAGAGTACATGAAGAAGGCAACTAAAAACCTTGAGGCTAGCCAAGAATTACAAAAAGCTTGGCATGACCAAAAGGCTGTCCTGACTGTTTATCAGCCAGGCCAGAAAGTGTGGGTGTTGGAGCCTGTGGGCCCAGCAGCTCTCCAGGGCAAATGGAGTGGCCCCCATACAATAGTTGAGAAAAAGGGAGAGGTCACCTACTTGGTGGATCTTGGAACTCCCAGAAGACCCCTTAGGGTGCTCCATGTCAACAGACTTAAGCCATATGTGGACAGGGCTGACATGGGCTTGCTCATGGCAACTGATGAGGACCAGGAGGAGGAGAGTGACCCTCTCCCTGACCTGCTGTCACAGAACCCTGATGATGGGTCAGTTGATGGTGTTGCTTTGGCAAGCAGCCTCACTGAACATCAGCAAACTGAATGCAGACAAGTTCTGCACCAGTTTAGACATATGTTTAGCGTGACCTCAAGTCAGACTTCCTGGTGCACCCATGAGGTGGACACTGGAGACAGTCTGCCTGTAAAGAGTGAAATCTACAGGCAACCTGACCATGTCAGGGATTGTATCAGGACTGAAGTCCAGAAAATGTGGGAACTAGGTGTTATTGAGCCTTCAGATAGCCCTTGGGCTAGCCCAGTAGTCCTTGTACCTAAACCTCATACCCAGGGTGGTAAGAAAGAAATGAGGTTTTGTGTTGACTACAGAGGCCTCAATGCAGTCACCAGGACTGATGCCTATCCAATTCCCAGGGCAGATGAACTTATAGACACTTCGGCCTCAGCCAAGTATCTTAGTACATTTGACCTAACAGCTGGCTACTGGCAAATCAAGTTAGCTGATGATGCCAAGGCCAAAACAGCATTTTCAACCCCTGGTGGGCACTATCACTTTGTGGTAATGCCCTTTGGTTTGAAGAATGCCCTGCCACTTTTCAGAGGTTGGTGAATAAAGTTCTGACTGGTATGGAAACCTATTGCTCAGCTTATCTTGATGATATTGCTGCCTTTAGTTCCACCTGGCAGGATCACCTGGTCCACCTCAGGAATGTTTTGGAGGCCCTGCAAAAAGCAGGCCTCACTATCAAGGCCACTAAGTGCCAGATAGGGCAGAGTCAGGTTGTGTATCTTGGCCACCTTGTGGGTGGAGGCCAGGTCCAACCATTGCAGAGCAAAATCTACACCATCATGGAATGGGTAGCTCCAACAACCCAGACACAGGTTAGAGCCTCTTTAGGCCTGACTGGGTACTATAGGAGGTTTGTTAAGGGATATGGATCTATAGTGACCCCCTTAAATTATCTGACCTCTAAAAAAATGCCAAAAAAGGTTCAGTGGACAGCTTGCTGTCAGAAGACATTTAATGACCTCAAGCAGGCAATTTGCACTACCCCCATCTTGCAGAGTCTAGATTACAAAAAGAAGTTAATTGTTCAAACAGATGCTTCAGAGCTGGGTGTGGGAGCTGCACTGTCTCAACTTAATGATGAAGGTCAAGACCAGCCAGTAGCTTTCATAAGCAGAAGGCTGACCCCTCGAGAGAAACGTTGGTCAGCTATAGAGAGGGAGCCCTTTGCTGTGGTGTGGGCCCTGAAGAAGCTGATGCCATACTTGTTTGGCACTCACTTCATAGTTCAGACTGACCACAAGCCCCTCCTATGGCTCAAACAGATGAAAGGTGAAAATCCTAAATTGCTCAGGTGGTCCATTTCCCTACAGGGGATGGACTATACAGTGGAACATAGACCTGGCACCCAGCATGCCAATGCAGATGGACTCTCAAGGTATTTCCACTTAGAACATGAAGACTCAACAGGTCAAGGTTAATTTAATGTCCCTGCGTTTGGGGGTGGGGGTTGTGTAGGAGAGTAGGATCTGCACTTATGTTACCACGACTTTTTTTCTGATGTATACACTGGTTTCTGGCTATAGTCTGGCTGGGTCCCTGCTAATCAGGGCTCCAGTCTCTCTGTTCTCTCTAAACGACTTGCTGTGCATATTAGATGCACTAGTGATTGGATACTGTGGTACCTTATGAGCCCCTAGTATATGGTACCTTAGGTACCTAGGGCATAGGCACTTCATAGGCCTACCAGGGGCTGCAGCATGTATTATGCCACCCCTGGCAAGCATTCTCAATCTGACACCACAGGCCTGCTACTGCAGCCTTTGTGAGGTCGTTTTAGCACTCCTCACTGAGATATAGGTTTCTATATCTCACCATACACACACATATAAACCTATCAGCCACCCCTTTGGCAGGCCCTATCAATCCTGAGGGCAGGGTGCTTGGTTTACAATGTGAGGGGGTGCCTCTGCAGCTACAAGAGTCTATCCTCTATGGCTGTTTGTGGATGCGGCTAAACCATATAGTCTTAAGTGCATTAAAATGCTAACTTTGGAATGACTGCATCAAAACATGTCGTTATAGCGAATATAGTCCCCTTCCTGAAACCAGGTTTATTAACAGACTAGGTGTAGGAGAGTAGGATCTGCACTTATGTTGCCCCCACTTTTTTCTGATGTATAAGCTGGTTTCTGGCTATAGTCTGGCTGGGTCCCTGCTAATCAGGGCCGCAGTTTCTCTGTTCTCTCTAAACGACTTGCTGTGCATATTAGATGCACTAGTGATTGGATACTGTGGTACCTTATGAGACCCTAGTATATGGTACCTTAGGTACCTAGGGCATAGGTACTTCACAGGCCTACCAGGAGCTGCAGCATGTATTATGCCACCCCTGGGAAGCATTCTCAATCTGACACCACAGGCCTGCTTCTGCAGTCTGTGTTAGGTAGTGTTAGCACTCCTCACTGAGATATTGGTTTCCATATCTCACCATACACACATATAAACCTATCAGCCACCCCTATGGCAGGCCCTATCAATCCTGAGGGCAGGGTGCTTGGTTTACAATATGAGGGGGTGCCTCTGCCTGAGCAGGGCCACTCTGCAGCTACCAGAGTCTATTCTCTATGGCTGTTTGTGGATGTGGTTAAACCATATACTCTTAAGTGCATTAAAATGCTAATTTTGGAATGACTGCATCAAAACATGTCGTGTTTGGTGTCAAACAACTTGGAATCATACCCCCACATCAGTCCATGATGTGGGAGCATGATCCCACCCTTCTAGAGGGGACGACATGTAAAACGACAGAAATCCTATAGAGCCCTGGCATCACAAATGGATGCCACCAGCACAGACACTGGGCTGCCCTCCTGCTGCTGACTGAAACTCGCAGTGGAGGAAGCCCAACATAAGGCATGCTGTCACAGGGAGGTGTTACCACCTTCCAGACAGGATTTAGTGTATTGAGGCTGGGTGGGTGCACTCCTAGAGTGCTTTGAAGTTCTGCACTGGGGGAGCAGTAGGCTCCTCTGTGCATATGCCAGCTCAAACCGGTTCAGGGGGTACCTGTCCCTGCTTTGGCGCGAAACTGGACAAAGGGAAGTGGGTGTAACCTCCCCCTCCCCTGACCCTCCTAGAGGAGTGGTCATAGAGCTAGTCCCTCCCCTATCTTCACTATAAGATAGCAAACGTTGCCATTGCAAATCAGATAACCCTGGATGACGCTCTACAAAGAAGAATCCTGCCCCTTCAATGTTCCACTACCTTTGGAAGACAGAAGAATCTCCCTTGGAGTCAAGGAGTGACTCCCCTGCTTGGCAGGCACCAAAAACCTTAATCAACGGTTGCAAACTTTCCCGCTCCCGCCGGAGTTCAAAGTCCCTGCTGCCCCGGAAGTAGATTTCCTGACTTCTCGACGGCCATTGTGAGTTCCCAGCAAAGTTGTGGCAAGTGGACCCCACGAGTGACGAGGAACAGCAATACCCAGGGACCGTGCACTATTGTCGAGTGCAAACCCTTCACGGCGTTCTACGAACTTGTTCATTGGACCATTTGTGGCCCAAGCCTCCAACAGGTTTTGCAGCAAAACTCAGAGGCCTACCCTGTCCCGGATGACCGTGGGCTTCTGTGAAGCATTTCCTGAAGAGGCGCCTTTGGGATCCCTTGCCCGTTGGTTTGTGGGTCCCCCGAAGACTTTCTTATTGACTCAAAGGACTCCCCTGGTTGCTCCAGGCCTGACCTCACTTACCCTCGCTGGGTGAGTCCCTCAGACCTTGCTGGTCTGCACCATCGACTTTCTTCAGTTTACACAAGACTTGCAGTTGCCAAGGCTTGTTGGCTCCAATCCGGTTGCCGACACCGCAGTTAGCTGCAATCGCTGTGAGACACACCGAATCCAGCTGCTGGTCATAGTCGATCCCTCCTGGACCTCATGAGCGAAGAGTCAAAACACCATCGACGACCTGAAATCACCCGACATCCGTGGTCATCCATCTTCCTGGCCACCGGTCACTGGCAAGTGATTTTGAACACTGTCCCTTCAATTTTCGGGTCGCCTCCATCTTGAATCCACCCTTGGATTCCACCAGACACTTCAACAGTCGCCGCATGCAGCAAGTCTTCTTTGGTCTCCATAGAAAACAGTGACGCGACCCAACACCAAAAGACACCTATGCACCCGGCTTCCCTGGGTGAGGTAACTCGTGCACTCCGGTGCCCTAGTGTGTGTTGGCCCTCGAAGTACTTACCTTGTAAGTGGCTTGCTTATAGACTTCCTCGAAGTACCCTAAAACTTTAAAAATCAAACCGCGACTTGCACCATTATAATCAATAGGGAACCCGCGGCTGAGTTCACACACTGCACGCGTCTCCCGTGGGCCTGTTACTTACCTGTTAACACTGCAGTAGTGAAGCCCCAGCTATTCCCCAGGCCCTAGGCCTTGTCATTTCTCAAGTCAACATTCTTATACCATTTTTTTAGTATATGGTCTGGTACGCCCCTAGGGCTCCAGCCATATTTGTGCTTAATTTATTGTGAAACTTTGACATTTGAATGTGTATCTGGCTTCTAATCTCATAAAGAGATTAGTAGAGTGTGTCTAGTAATAAATACATATATATTTGATATATATACCTGTGTGGTGTCCTTTCATTTGGTAACTCAAGAGATTATAAGGTAAAACAAGCTGCTTTACATTCCTCTGAGACTTAGCCTGAAGGCTGCTCTCCACAGCTACCACTAGGATAGCTTTCTGTAAAAGGTTGTCTTAACCCCTTCCATGCTCATGACGGAACGGTTCCGTCATGAGCATCGGTTGAGCTGTGCTCATGACGGAACTGTTCCGTCATGGCCCCGCCCACGCTCGAACCCTTCAGCACCGCGGGGGAATCCGCGCAGCGCTGAAGGGGTTAAACCTATCTACCATAAGAGTCGAATTGGACTGGTGCAAGGTGGCCACTATAACTAGTGACCAGCATATGCCAGGCCAACTTCTCACACTAGGATTGTAGCATGGGGATGCATTACAAGCAGTAATACTTTAACGACCTCATATTGCATAGAAAACATCCCCTTTCTGTTGCATTCCCTGATAAACATATTTATGTGAAACATACTCTCATTTATAGTTATTCATTGAAATTGCCTTACTGCTCTGTTACTTAAGCTCTAGTTGTGATACTTCTCCATTCACCTGCTGTTGAAAAGAGGGCTGAGGGCCCAATTTATCAAGGTTTCACACAATGCAACCCAGCAAGACACCTTGTTGTGCTTCGATGTGTGAAAGAGAGAGAGCAGGAATACCCCATATTTAACATTATATGGTGCAATCCTGTCCACTCCTTGCACTGGCCCACAATGTGCTGCCTTGAGCAAACGCAGGCACCTTTGCACTGTGGTGCAAGGGTGCCGGAGTTGTAAGCAGGATTGTTTTTGTTCAAGAAGGGGCACCTTCCTGCACAAAAACAATCCTCATTAGCAGCACACTTAGAAAGAGGAAACAAAGAGGAGAAATACATATATTTCTCCTTGTTGCACCTCTGGTGGGAAGGTGTACAATTCTGATGCATTCCCAAGTCCACCAATGTTGGTAAATCTGGAAATATGTCACAATACATCAGTGGATGCGTGAGAACACCCAGGCTCCACCTTTATATTGCCCCCACCATACCGAGTAACGCAAGGCAGTGACTTGCGCTGGCTTACATTACACCAGATTTAACAAAGCCACACATGACAGCGCAAGGTAACTTTGCATGACTTGGTAAATATAAATCTAGGTTTTGGGATGCTCTGCAATGCCTGGCATGCCGCAAGGGCGATACAAAACGTTGATAAATTCAGTGGCGGCTAATACAGAAAAATACCATCTGGCGGGTGGAGGGGTTGTGGGGGGGGGGGGGGGGAGGGACCAGTTCTAAACATGCAGGGGAAGCATTCGGTGGAGGGGTTAATGATTTAAAAAAACTAAAAAACACCTACCTGGTGCTGTCGGCCGGCTTGTGCTCCTCAGCTGCAGTTCCTGGTCGCAGCAGTCTCTGGGACATCACGACTCCCATCCAATCCCTGCATTGCTTTCAAGCATGAGAGCAGCGTGGGGAATGGTCTGAGCGGGCTGAATCAACAGCACACACTCAGGCATAGGGAGTCTGTGCTGTTTCCCCAACCTGGCTGTACAATACAGCTGGGTTGGAGAAACATAAGTGCACATATCACTTTGGCTGGCCTGGGACGACTGACCAAACTGACATGCACACTTACAAGTGCACATACCACTCCTCCTTCCCCCTTCCATGACCCAGCCTCACCCCTCCCTGCACACGCTGGCTCAGAGCCGCAGGCTAAAAAATAAAACAATAGTAAGGTATAATTTTATTTTTCAGCTGCTAGCTTTGAGCCAGTGGAGTGACGCTCTACCGCATTGCAGGGGAGCCGTCGCTGGACAAATTTGGCCCTGAGTGTTTCACTGCCATTGTCCCAGCTATGGCATCCATGAAGGTAGCAGCATGAAAGACTCTATCCCTCTAAACATTTAGCACGGTCTGTCATTGAGGATCAACAACACATTGTTTGAAAACTCCCTCTGTAAAAGGGGACAGCAGGCCTTCAATAACTGAAGGATACTATAGTACTTTGGTAATCTGGATCACTCCATGCAGAAAGCAGGATTAACAAGAATTTGCATTGTAATAGGTCTGGCATTTACGAGAGTTTAAGCTATTGTCATTTACAATGTTAATAGCTCAAACTCTTGTAAATGTGAGACCTATTTCACCTCAAAGAAGCGGCCGCCATTGTCCGGTGATGCTTGAAAGTGAAAGCGCGCATGACGAGGAAAGTGCATTGTGCCTACAGTAGGAGAAACTCACTAAAGAAAATAGGGGCATATTATCAAGCACTGCGTTAAAATTATCGCCGCTTTAGCGGCAGAAAACTGCCGCTAAAGCGGCGATAATGGGCTTGATAATATGCCGCAGAGATTTCCCATAGAAGTCCATGTTGACACCAGAACATGGGCTTCTTTGGGAATTCTAAAGCGGCGATAATTTTAACGCCGTTTCTTGATAATATGCCCCTTAGTGCTTACAGACTAAATACATATCGTTTCGTAACAGAAGTAAAAGGGCCAGTCGCCATGGGAGGTTGCAAATGAAGATGAGGTGGTACTAAGGAGGGACTACAAGCCTATTAATGAAACAGAAGCCAGCATTTACAAAGGACAATGACATAAGCCAATTAAAACAAGCATTGGCATAGCCAATAGGTCTCGCCTTTGGGACCTTATAAGTGTTTAGCCATGCAACAGTTGCATAACTAAATACTTATAAGGTCCCAAAAGCTTGACCTATTGGCTATGCCAAGCGGCCGCGAAAGGGTAAGGGATCGCAGTAAAATGCGGAGCGCGTGCCCGCGCACATGCACTGTAGCTCTAGGCTGGCCTGGTAGCACTTTTTGGAGCCCTCTCAATAAGTCTCGCCAGACCAGCGCATGTGCTGGGTCAGGCGAGACCTAAATATGGGCAGAGAGTGAGTGGGGCTTCAAAGCCATACTACAATACTGCATGCCTCGCAGCAGCACTTGCGCCGCCCAGGCTCAACCTAAAAATGGACCATTAGCCACACTGGTTTGGCTGACCAAATGCATAAATGGCTGTATGGAAAGGGCGAAACTCTAGAGAAGCAACAAGAAATATTCTAGGCCAGATTGAAAAAGGCGACAACTGTTCTAGCTGAAATAATGTTCGCATTCATGGAATAAGCGATGATGTAACGAACACAGATTCGAGAGTCAAGTGGAGGGCATTTTTCAGCCATTTGACTCAGGCCTCTTAGGACTGCAAGATCATTTGAGACTTTACTAATTTTGTGTTCTCTACATTTTTGCTGTGCAAAAAAAGTGTTCTCATATCATAATTGGGTGCATTGGCTCAGCACAGATAATGTATGAACTTTAAGGAGAACGAGTGGAGTGAAGTCTATAGATTAACTGAGAAATTCTAAGTTATCTGTGTGAACTGTAGACGCTGCAGGCTCTGTGCTGAGATAGTGTCCCTGGCTGTATCATGATGCCCTTCTCTGTAGATCCATTTTTGGCGCATGCAGCGCATACATTAACGGGAAAAATCTCCATGTTGCATGTTTTGCTAACAGAGGAGCTCAGAAAGTTCTAATTGCTCGGTATTTAGTTCCTTTATTAATGACCTCTCTTAACGTGATGAAGTTAAGTATTCAAGGGCTGAACTCACTTATAAAAAGAAAGGCGTGGCTAAAATGGTTATGTTCCAAAAGGTTGATATTGTAATGTTACAAGAGACCAATGTATGAAAAGTGAATACACCCGCTTGCCTTCCTACTTATATTCATTACACTGCCACTTAAATGCCATTCTATTGAAGAGAGGCCGACCCTTCATATTAAAGGGTCAGTGTTGTGTCAGAGAGGGACAATATTGGGGCTTTAAGGGTACTAGCTCCTTTGCCCTTAACCTTATTCTCAATTTATGGTCCAAATGAAGGAAAGATCTCTTTTATGCACACTTATTCCTCATTGCCGCATGCAGTGCAAAGGAGAATCTAAACAAGGGAGGAGTAATGAGGCAACTGTCAAACACAAGCCGCATCACCTTTACAGTGAGTATCTGATTTCGATTTGTTAAATGCTTGGAGATGCAACATGTGGAAGAAAAAGGACACGCAGCAAAAAGACCACCGCTCCCATCAGTGTTGGGCACCATAATAGGCACCCAAGTGCTGTGCACACATGCTTCTGTCACACTCATAATACACCCAAAAGAGGGCACTAAGATCCAACAATAGTCGCCTCCTGTGGATCCCAAAATCTTTGAAGTCTTGCCGTGGCGGCAGTTCCTTAACTGTGCACATGGGAAAGCTATGGAATAATCTTCCTTTCAGCTACTGCAGGTCGAATCTCTCTCTGCCATCCAAAGGAAACTCAAAGCTTGGCTATCTGACTCAGTTTAGTCCCCTGTTACTTCAGCATACCTTATACTCTCTGGGACGCTTCTGTTGAAGCAGCTGTGTGCTTAATTAAGTGCCGCTGAATTGATTAGATATAGTACCGGCTATTTCACCTTATCCCAACCAGCGGTACATAAACGAGGTGGTATTTCAAGATCATGTTCCAAGGACTTCTGTTAAAGATACTTGGAGCTCTACTTTCATGAAGGTGATAACTGGGCGGTCTCCGGAGACTTTTCTGGGACACTGCCAATGCATTCCTGCAGGAGGAACTTTGCAAGACTTACTAAATCTAAGGCTTTCCAACTTGTCTTCCAAGTTCAACAACTTCATAACCAGTGGTAGCTCCTCCTCTAATAGAAACAAAATGATAATAACCAGAAGTTATTATCATTTTATTTTCCTTTGCGACTCCGGGCAGGGCGGGCGGGAGGGCTGGCTGACGCAGAGGAAGCAGGAGTGGTTTGCACTCCCTACCTACATGTTCATGGCGCTTTGACCGGTCCTCTAGGGCCGGCCTAACAGTCATGCATAGTTGGCATGATCTCCATTGGGCTGTGTTGCACAGCCCCATGGAGAACGTGCCCAGACTCCCCAGGCTCTGCCTGAGCGGCCAAACCGGCTGCTCACACCAATCATGACGCTGCTCCTGCAGTGTCATAATTGGCCGGATGCCTGGGTGCCTCTGGTGCAGGCTGCAGGCAGCAGTCAGGAAGATGAAAAGAAGGTGAGGAGAGATGTGCGGCGGCAAAGCAGGTACGTTTATTTTTATTTTTTTTCATCCTGACCCACCACCCCCTTTGCCTCACCGCCCCCATTTGTAGGCAGCCGGCACTGCGCATAACAAACTCTATTCTTGTTTTTTTTTTTTTGCCAAGTCTGCATGTAAGGTTTTAAAAGAGTAAAATAGTACTTTCTCACTGCAGTTTAATCCAGCTTCCTCTACGAGCCTGATTTGAATTCTCTATTACCCATTTTCCGAGTTGTACCCCGGGCTTTTAAAAACCTCTTTTGTGTTCCTTCTTTCTGCCATTATCACAGCTCCTGATGGCAAGGATCAGATCACTTAGCCACCTTCTTTGCTCACACCTTTTGGACACAATAAGGTCCAGTGACGCCAACCAGAAACAACCTCATCAATCTATTCTTATGTCTGAGAAGGGTAGAGGACTGGGACATGGAAATGATTACAGCCAGAGCCAGGGCATGGCTCTTACAGTTGGCGGTGGAACATAAACATGGGTACTCTGTAGGCCCCGGTTCCCAGGCTCACCTTCCTGTCTTAGCTCCAAGTATTTGTGTCCAATGAAAAACCTAACAAAGTGCTGGTTCTATTCAGTTCCACTGTTTGTAATGTTCTCCACTGCCTCGTCTGCTTAGATATTTAGGACATCGCATCCTATGGTCCAGACAAAAAAGCCATGTTTATACCGGTTTACCATTGCCGACCTGTTTTTCTTCATGCGCATCACGCTGTCCCCACTATGGAAGCTGAATAGCACGAGGAAAAATGCAGGTAATTTGGGAAAACTGCTGCTTTTGTAAACAGACCATTCAGTGGTAGCCCCTCTGATTCAACTACAGATTTCCGTGCTCCATTGGTTACAAGTTGAACAAGAGGGTAAAAGCTAGGTAGCTTAAGATCAACCCAACCTATTAAATCCTGGCTGGCCACATCCCCCAGGCCTGTATCACTAGAGTGAGGCTACAGGCTCACTCGTGTAAAGTTCCTCTGTTGTGTGCATAACTCACCCTTGGCCTGCATCAAAGTTAGTATGTAGTGCTGTGCAGCACATGTGTGATTGCTTGCGAGTTCTGGGTGGCGGCATTCCTATGAGTGGTACAATACATGGAAGACTCTGGGTTCATGGGGAATTAGAGGATTCTCCCCCAAACCGATTTGTGGACTACTGCATATCCCAGAGCGGGGTGGGACACACACTGGAATAAGGAAGAATTAGGCTTATCAGTACACTTCAAAGAGGGCTCTTTATTTATGAAGGAGGTCACTGGAAAGAGGTCTGGGCATATCTTAGGAAGGAGATGGGCCTGATTCAGTGCTTAATTTGTAAAATATTAAGTGCCGGGTCTCAAAGTTTTGCTCATAATTTGCCGCGAGCACTGCAGAAGGTCATGGTGCCCAATACCAAGGCTGAGTAGACTTGAGCACCCTTCATGCATCTTTAACCCACCACCAGAAACTTCCTGTCCTTGTATCTCAGTCCTGCGCATTCTTTGTTTTCTCTGCTTCCTCCCTGAGTCACTGCTCCATCTTTAACTTTGTCCTCCTTTCCCCCTTTTGTGTTTTTCTCTCTTTTGTTCTGGGTCAAAGCGTGATGAGGAAAGATACATGTTAGTGCCCAAAAATAAGTGCTGGTGGCCCCACCTACAACCACTGGCTCAAATTAAGCACTGATCTTACTTCACGGTTCACATCAAGAGGCGTAGCATGGATTCCTGTGGCCCTGGTCAAACAAGGAAAATTTGTCATAACTCCGCTGGTTGATTAGTTAACTATAGCTAAGATGTAGGTGCCTTGAGCCGAAATACACTTTGCCTCCAGTGCCACTGGCACTTCCTGCTCTATTGATAGCTACACCCTATCTGTGAGGACTGTGAGAGGCAGACAAACAAGGAGGTAATGATCGCTTTACCCTGTCTACTTCACCTTCCTGATTTTTAGGTCTCGCCTGAGCCAGCGCTTCAGCGCTGCTCTGGCGAGAGCTTTAGAAAACAGGGATTTGGAAGTGCAAACTAGTGCTTTTCAGGCCTCCAAATACAGTGCATGTGCGCTGGGCGCGCGCACCATTTGTCAGCCTGCCTGATCACTTTCGCGGCCGCTTTGATGTTCTCAGTGAGCCGCGCGGCCACTGAGAACATCAAAGCGGCCGCGAAAGTGCTCACCATTTGCCACCCACTCCCTTATCCCACTTCCTGCTTGCTGAAAGAAGTCTTGATTGACTCTGGAGCAGTTTAGACATGCTGGGGGTCTTCTGTCCCTTCTACCCCCACCCCCTCTCTACACATGCTCTCAGAAAACCATTGTAAGTAGTTGTTTCTCAGGTTCGGCTCCTTTCATCTGTGATTTGTACACTGACTGCCAGTCGAAGTGAAACTTGAGCTGAACGAGTGGAATGTTCCCCAAGACTGGCAAGAACGCCTCTTGATCTCCAACCAAGCACCCACTCCGTATCGGCATCAGAAATAATCCACCCGTTATGACAACGTCCACAGCATGTCCAGTGCCTCACCCAGAGCACCTAAAAGGGCAAACCATGGCTGTGATTGTCAAACATCTCTGAGCTGAATCTACGGATAGCACCGCCGTGTCTTAACATCGATTCAAGAATGAAAAACGCTTAAAAACTCACCCCTTCTGATTTGTATTGAACTAAATGTTCTCCCCCGGCAGTTGACGGGTGTACAACACGTGGCTTCGACTCTGCCAGGCTGCTCTGAAGCTCCTAGACACCTGCGCTCTATTCGAGACTCGTTCTTATAGTCGGATGTTTTGCTGTACATTTAATGGCGCGTTACGAATGTGAAGCGCATGTAAGGGGCCCTAATACTTAGTGATGCAGGAACGCTACACAAGTCTGAATGATAGATCAATAATAAAAGCGCTCTAGGCGCTATACTGACCTAGAACTTGCCATTACAGTCTGCGGATCAGCGTGCATGGCTCCTGCCATGCTCTGCTTTCATGCGCAGAGGATATATTTAAACAGACGAGGAGTGAAGCCACGCAGCTGGATACAAACTCATTAAAAAGCCTCATGGTTACAGGCCGTTCTTCCTTCTGTAAAATGATTGTAACGTGAAATCTGCGAGACAGTCAGCAGTAAATTCTAAAGGAAGCAAAACGGGATTCTGGCAGCATAAACTTTCTCCTTTGCACTCTGGTACCAAATCTGCAATTGTTAGGAGACTCTTTTCAAGTTAAAAAGGGCCACATCAGTCTTCACTTTCACGGTCCAGTGCGTGCACGCTCTGCCCAAGAGCACACACTTGCATCCATCAAACAGTATATTGGCATTTGAGCCGAAGCACTGCTCCTCCTTGACAACAACAAATGCATGAGCTGGCTTAGATATATTTGGCTTTAAATATTAAAATGTGTTACTCACCTGGTTAAAAGACTCAGCCGGTCAGACGACTTCAGTATGCAAGTGTTTGTCCTTCCTGTAAACTCAGCGGTCAGATGCGCTTTTCACTCCATCCCCTGGCGGGAAGCAAGCGGACTCTGTCCAATATTAATGAAAACAAGCATTGGCATGGCAAATAGGTCTCGCCTTTGGGACCTTATACGTGTTGAGCCATGCAACAGTTGATGTTGTTGCACCAAGGATATTGTGCTGCATAACTAAATACTTATAAGGTCCCAAAAGCGAGAACTATTGGCTATGCCAATGCTTGTTTTGTTTCAGGAGATCAAGAAGAGGTCACTCTATGACTTCTATCGGAAGTAGTGGGCCTTGTATGCAATCGTGTTTCAGCCACATGCATTTTCAGCAGACGTGCGCTGGTTCACATCTCCACAGTCAGAGATGCCAGTGTTAGTTTGCATCGAGACAAAGAGCTGAGCATGCTATCGTGTGGCTAATTAGTCTTAGCTTTTGCTTTGAATTGTAACACAGTGAAGAAGACAAGATTAGAACTAGACAGGAAGTAACAACACTTGTCATCCCATCACCAAGTCTGAACCGAGCACATTCAAAGCAAGGGTCCCCTTCGCCACAGCTCCCTGCAGAGCCTAGGTGACAGAAGGTCCCCAGGGGCTGTTGTTATAAATAATCACATGGACATGTGAGAACATAGCAGCAGCGCAGAAGGTAAAATGACCGCGGTGCACGTGTGCTGCACCACCCCCACCTCTGAGGTGTTTCCTATTGTCCGTGAAATCCTACAGGCAGCAGTGAGAGCCCTGCTAGCCTTTAACACGTTATTTCACTTGTTTAGCCCTAGTTGTGTTTCGAGGATTTGGGTGTTTTCTCTGCTTCTGACTGACCATCCTCGTAACTCTTGATGTGAGCACAGTGACAGGACAGTCCTATCCTCCCATTTCATTCAATAAGTCTTTTCCGTTTTAACTGTCAGTCTTTCAGCAGCTTGACACACGTCTGCGGTACACCGAGCAGTGTTAGTTAAAGAGACCGTGTCAGACAGCCACTCAGCAACTACACACACAACCCAAAGGGGCCCCCTCAGCATTACAAGACCTCTCCAGCACTGAGATGGTAGCAGGGGTGTACGTGACATCCCTTTAATTCCAATACTGGCGAGGCAAACAACCGTTTTGTCATCTACCAGACCTGTACACTTTTCTCTCACCTTTCATTTCTCCAGAAAAAGGCACAGTCATGTTGCACTCCGAAAGGTCTGCATATCACAGGTCTTTATTTTGAGTGACATCTTTTTACTTTATGGCCAGACCAGCCATCAATAATATCTTGGCTCCTTTACTAGTAAGTCACCTTACCTTAGGACTTCCCTGATCTTCCAGTCACACAAGATGAAACAGTAATCCTAACCACCAGCGGCCAGACTGTAACCCAGCTAATTCTATTTGATTTTGAACAGTTATCAGAAATTCCAAAACAGAAGGTGAAGAAATGTATAGTCTCAGCCCTGTGAAATAAGTGCCAGTGCTGAGCACCGGAAACCACTGGCACAAATTAAGCAATGGCCTGATGAGCGAATCATAAAGATTAAGGCTGGGGCCCTTTGAGAACCCTTTGATGTACAAATCACTGTGGCTGACATCCAGATGTGAACCTCTAGTCACTCTGATGGCATATGTTGTAAGGCTATCAGATTTGGAGTTGCTCCTGCTGTGATAAACTGCTCTAGGAAGGAAGGGAAGGAGAGAGGAGTGGGCTCTTCAAAAGGAAACAGACCTCTAACACAAACTTCAAAGACTGAGACACTAAATCACATTTTTGTTCTTGAAATAAACTATAAGAAGGAGAATTTGAGGTCCCCAAACTTTTCAACTGCCAAAGCAGCCAATCTGACTGTATGTTGAGGAATAGAAGCTCTGTAAGACTTCTAGCTGTGACGAAAACTGGGGGCTAAGGTTTGTCAGTCTCCCAGCTAGGTGAACAACCATCACCCAGAAAAATCCAAGACCACATGCCAGGGAGCCTGGAGCACCATGTCTGCCTGCTTGGCTAGACCAGTGTTCCCTGTGAGAAAGAGCAGAGCGCTTGGAGGGAGCAATGTCTAGGAAGAGATCCTGGTGGTTAGATCCCTGTAGTGAGGTAGGCGGCTACTGCACTGTACGGGCCGTCTCCTTTGTGCAGACTCAAGTCAGCCATCCCGTATGCCAGAGGGCGCCACCGTGAAGTTAGCCATTGCTGCACTGATTGGGCCATAGCCCGTGTGAAGATTGAAGTCAGCGACCCCGTATGCCAGAGCAGGCCGCCATGGGGATTGCATTACTGCTATGCCAACCGGGCTGTAGACCGTGTGCGGAATAAAGTCAGCAACCCTGTATGCCAGAGGTGGCTGGCATGAAGAGTGCCTTACTGCAATGCCCATCAAGCTGTAGCCTGGGGGCGACATCGACGACTCCATATGCCAGAGTGGACCACCATGAAGAGTGCATTACTGTCAAGCTGATCAGGCTTTAGCCTGTGTGCAGAGTAAGTTGGCAAGTCTGTATGGTTTCTGGTTTCACTGATGCCTGAAGGGAAATAAAGACTCTGCGGAGGCAGTGGCCATGGTGGTCACCTCTTCTGTTCCAAAAGGAGAGGAGGGTGAGGTTCCTAGAACAGGCCAGGTGCTGGAGTCTTCTGAAGTAAGTCCAGGAACAGGTTGGCAAAGAAGTGACTAAGAAACACTTTGTTGGCTGGGAGTATGGCCTGCTTTATAGTGAACCAGTGAACCCTGATCCAGGAACTGACAGGGGGCTTGTGGTTCCATTAGGGCACATGAGTTTCTTGTCGCTGGCCCATGAAGTGCCCTCGGCAGGACACTTGGGCATCATAAAATCAAAGGATAGGTTGAACCCTCTGTTCTACTGGTCAGCATTGTGCAGAGATAAAGAGAGATTCTGTAGAACCTGTCCTGCTTGCCAGATGAGTGGTAAGTAAGGAGGGAGGATAAAGGAACCGTTGCGGCCTCTACCAATTCTAGCTGCTCCATTTGAGCGAGTGGAAATCAAGATAGTTGGTCTATTTGACCCCCTCCCCACAGTCAGGCAACAAGTATGTCTTAATTGGTGTGGATCTTGCCACCAGGTACCCCGAGGCTGTACCCATGAGGAACACGACTGCACAAGTGGTGGCCAAAGCTCTCCTGGGGAATCTTTTCTATGGTTTCTTAGGACAGTAATTTCTAACTGGGGAATCAATTCATCTCCTTCTACATGAGAGTGATGTGAGAACAAGCAAGTGTCGCATAGCACTTCTCCACAGCATACTACGCACAAACCAATGGTTTGGTGGAGTGGTTTAACAGAACATTGAAGAGCATGATGGGAACTCTTCCAGAGGAAAGTGCAATCTTCTGCCATGTCTCTTGTTTGCTTACTGAGAGATTACGTAGAAGGGGGTAAGGTTCAGTCCCTTTGAACTCTAGTATGGACACCCTGTGAGGGGTCCATTCACCTTAGTCAGGGAAGGGTGTGAAGGAGCCTCAGAGTCTCCACAGAACAATTTGATGGAATATATGATTGGCCCTGGGAAGTTGATGGTGCAATACATGAGCCAAGCAAAGGAAAACCCTCAGGCTAGTCAAGCTCTGATGGAGGAGTGGTACGACCAGAAAGCTACATTGATTGGGTATCAAGAAGGTCAGAAGGTGATGGTGCTGAAGCCTAATTGTCCCAGGGCTTTGGATGACAAATGATGTGGGCCATTCAAGGTAGTTCAGAAGGTTTTTTGGAATTACCTACTTGGTGGACACAGGTGCCACAAGCTTACCCAAAAGGGTATTCCATGTGAACAGGCTGAAGCCTTATCGCCGGAGAGGTTACACAGTAAATGTCATGACTATGAGAGAGGAAGTTTAAGAAGACAGTGAGTATCTTCCTGACTTGCTGCATAATTATATAAGGGTGGCACTGCGGAAGGGGGTCAGGCAGCCCCTGAGTTAACGCCTGATTGGCACAGAAACTATAGATAGGTGTTTGGATAGTTTTCCAACCTCTTCCCATTTACTCAAGGTCTGCCACTAGTCTGTGCATAATATAGACAATGGAAACAATCTGCCAGTGAGGGGAAGAATGTACAGAATGTCTGACCATGTTTTAGGGATCAATTAGGGCGGAAGTTGCCACAATGTTGAACATAGGGGTCATTGAGAGATCTCATAATCTATGGTTAGTCCTGAGGTGCCAGTACCAGAGCTAGGGTGTACTGTCTTCCGGTTCTGTGTGGGCTACTGAACCCTCCATGAGGTAATTGAAACTAATGCTGATCTAGTCCCCAGAGCGAATGAGCTTTTGGATTGGTTAGGTGCTGCAAAATGCTTGAGCACCCTGTATCTGACCAGTGGGTACTGGCAGATTGCCTTACTTTCTAAATGCCATGTTAGCAGTTAATAAATAAGTAATTTCCAGGCACGCTAAAAGCTTATTTCACAAGAGGCAAACTGACACTGGAACTAAACAATGCTGCCTAGATTTTGACTTCAGAACTGATAGTTAAGAAATAAGATATGTATTTGGTTCAGAGTTTCATATTGTGCTACAGAATATTTCTCCATCCTCCACACTGTTGCACCATTCTGAGAGGAAGGTCTTTAAACTCTATACAGGTGTCTTCGATTATCAATGATATTCTGTTAAGCATTGCATACTTATAATCCTACTTCTGCACCATAGATTCATTTAAGTTAAAAACAAACCAGTCTCCTCTTGGGTGATGGATAGTGGAAGGTATAAAGTATAAATTAGGATTTCCTAAATCCCTGTCAAAAAGAACTGAAGTGACTGCTAATGAAAGGTATGATGGGAAATGGAAGCCATCGCTCCTTAGAGAGAGAGACAGTGTCAAGTTTGAGCTTTACATCGCTGCTGCTTTTCCCATTCAATTTTCATGTTTTCCTTTTAAGAGTTAGAGTTATGCTTCAATGTTATTTTTAATTACATTCTAAAATTTATTCAGACATATTTTTGAAATAAAATAAATGAAATTCAGATAATTTAGCCTTTGATAGGCTGCATATTTTATCAGCATTTAAATACGAAGATAAATATATGTCTATGTTACAAAATTGTTTTATGAGCCTGCACACATGCAGGACTATTCAATTGTTTATGATGTCAGTGAAGATTACTACAATTACAGAAGCAGGATTACAAGAAATGTTTCCTTATTATTTGATTAGTTGTTGGTTGATAAGCACAAGCATTAAAATGCCCAAAAATGCTGTAAGGCTTTTCCCATTTGCCCACTTTTTCTCCCATCAATCAAGGGTAAATATCTCAAATGATATGAAACTGAAGTATAAGTGAAACGTTTGAAAATGTGACACCCTCTTGTTCAAGTAGATATAAGATCATGGGAACTTCATGCTGCATCCCTTATGTTGATAGCAGGCCTTTTGTGCAGCAGAAAAGGGCTTCAGTTTGAAGATTTTATTCTACGCTTTTTTGATTTGCTTTTCAATTAATAATGATAGATAGAAATCTTGTTTTACAAGTGTTCCTTATAAAAAACTGTAGAAAATAAAATAAAAATGTGTAAGTGACATATTTTCTGCATTTTTTTTCTGGAACGTTTACATAATAATGCAGTCGAAAAGTGGAATCGTTTTGTGCTACTAATATTTTGAATGGGGGCGTGGCTAAGGTAGCAGCTGCACTGAACGCACTTTAAGGAGGTCCGAGGCTGGCCCTATAATAATCCTCCAGTTCTGTAGCTCATCCTGCCACCACCGGCCCAGATACCATTCCCCCATTGCTGACACATGTGGGGGCTGTGCAGGGGTGCCATGTTAGAGCAGATGGGCCCCCTGCGCCAATTATTGCCACTAGGGCACATTTAAGGCCTGCAACTGCCCCTACCTGAGCGCCCTTCCTGTTGGCCAGGTTCACGAGACCCCTGATTGGAGGACCTGGGCTTGGCCATGTGCTGCTGACTTTCTCACCCCCTCCTGCTTTCTTGGATTGCCGGAGCCAGCACGTCGCCTGCAGTGGCGGGCGGTGCTGAGACCTTTCTGCTGATGTGCCGCTAGATGTGGCAGCGGCTGGGGCCTGGAGGCCTAGGAGGTTCCTGGAGCTGCCACTACACATGAAAGGCGGTCGCGACACCTCATTAAAGATAACCAGTGATCATATCTCCCTTCAGGTGGGGATCGGGGAGTGCCAGCGGTGCCTGGTGTGGGGCTCCACCTTGAGGACATGCAGCTGTGCCATGGAGCCGCCTGGGTCCTTCCCCCCCTCCTTGTGCCTGGTGCTGGGTTGGACAGGGGGTACTGCCTCCTGCTGCTGGGCGCCTGGAGTGACGATTCCTGAACTGGCCTTGCTTGGACCATCGACGGATAGGAGTTCTTGCCTGGATTTGTCAGCATTGCCTGCCCCTGCTGATAGACTGGAGCCCTATCGGGTGGATTGTTGCCCTAGTCCGTGGGGCTGCACTCTTGGGACTGCGTGGACCCACCCCCATGGGCCCCGTGCATCACTCTGCACCTTTGAAGGGCCGCAAGATTGTGGATCTGGTTTCGGGGTGCCGGAGCTCAGAGCTGGTTAAGAGGGGGTCCCCCTTTGGGGCCTCCTGGAGGAGTCAGATGGGTCCTGCTCTCGTGGGCATTGTTCTCCCTGATTAGTGAGCCACCCTGATGACTGCTTGCATGGGGGGCAGCTGAAGGACAACGGACCTGTGCTCCTTGTGTCCAGCGTGCAGCCCTCGATCCCACAGTGAGTACTCAGCAAATACTCAGGGGGCCAGTTCACTGACTATCCCTTGCCCGCTGGGGGTCGCGTGCTGCTCTTTCCCTCTGGACATCTCCACTTGATGGAGTGCTGCCTTATTGCCCCCCTCTCTAATGGTTACGCATTGCCATTGCTCTGCCTGATGCACACAGCTCGCCTCGCTGATTTGAGCATTCACTGGGGAGTGCCGTCCTGTGTTTTCCGACTTCTGTTTTGAGGGGGGGGGAACTCTCACCCCCTACTTGGAGCATCACAATTCCATAATGTTGGGCTCCAATTTCTCCAGACGTCGCCTGCAGTGCCTTGGTGGCCCCGTGCTTCCCCACTCCGGGAATGGGGAAAGACAGACCATAGCAAGGGGCACAGCAGACCAAGATGGACCAATACACAGTGCATGGGGTGCCAACTAAGGGTGACCTGGCCCGAGGGGTCCCACTGGAGGAGCAGGGTCACCCACCGGATCCCACCAGTGCACAGATACTTGCAGCCATAGAGGCATTGAGTGCAGCAGTACAGGCTAAAATAGATGCTGTCTCCCTGGATGTCGGTCTCCTACAAGTTGACCGCGTGTGGTGGCAGAGAGATACCTGACCACAATGCAGAATGTGACTGAATTGCAGGGGGAGGTGTCCACCTTGAAAGCTGCACTGACTGATTTATCAATGGCAAAGACGGCGACTCTTGACCATAGGGCAGAGGGACACTCATTGAGGTGTAATCTTTGTTATGTGGGATTCCCAGTGGGGGGTGGAAGATGCGATGCCTAAACCCTTTCTGGAGAAGTGGATTACAGTGGCTCTTCCCGCTGCTGACCTGTCCCCCTTGTTTGTGATTGAACGGGATTATCGGGCCCTCGCCCCGTTGCCCCCGATGGGGCACCGTTCTGTACTCTTATCGCAATATTCCTCAACTAAAAGGACCTTGCAATGTCCTTAAAGCTGACCCACCGTGATGGTGACCCCACCTTTGAGAAACATGTCATTCATATATTTCCCGATTACACTTGTCTAGTCAAACTGATGAGAACATCCTTCAAGGGGGTGAAACAAAGGTTGAAGGCGATGGGTCTCCAGTACATGCTCCTATACCCAGCCAAACTGAAGGTACTTTATGGTGATCAAGCTCACTTTTTCACAATGCCTGCAGCGGCTTGGGATTGGCTTCAGGTGAGAGATGATGGTTGTTTTCTGGCCTTGCGAGTGCTGGCGGAGCACCCTTTGTAAGCCTTCACCCTTACTTGTAGCATTGTAAAAAAAAAAGAATAATAATATAAATATATATTTACAAGGTAAACTTACAGAACATTAGTTATGACTAGACTTCTAGCTTCTACCCTGAGTCCCCCTGCCTTCCACTTTGTCTCCCTTCTGCTGCATCACAGAAGCAACTGAAACAGATAAACTATTTAACGAAAGCATACCTTTTAGATCTCTTTTGCAGGCTGAATTGACCTTTGACCCAAAAATCTGGACATGTATTTAAAATTAAAGAAAGCATCAGGACTCCGGGACAGTCCTCTGAACGCCGGGAAAGTCCCAGGAAATCCGGAACGTCTGGTCACCCTATGAGGAGTACGACTCCATCATATGGGCCCCTCGCAATTAAGATCCAAAAGAGAGACTGCAAGAGCTCTCAAGAAGGAGGTAACTGCCTCTAACACGGACATCAGTGTTGCTGATATAGTGGAAGAGACTCCTCAGTCTGCAGACACCTGAGGACATTGGGGGGCTGGAGGGAGGTCCGCTTCTGGATGTGGGGGATGGTGTGGATCATGTGCTTGGACATTAAGGGAAGGAGCTATGAGAGAATATGTGCATTTTGTGGTCTGAACTTTATTCATGATTCAGATACTGGGCTGGGACAGGTATGCGAGTGATGGGCATCTGGAATATGGGCATGTCCACCCCCCCACTATTCTTCTTTGCAGCAGGTGTGCTTGGTAGTTTGCATGAGGGTATGCGTATATGGTGTAGTGGAAGCCAGTGTAATGCAGCAGTGGGTAATGCAGTAGTTGTGCGTGTCGCACAAGTGAGTGAGGAGAGAGTATGACGATAGTCAGGATGGGGGATGTGCTGCTGGATGGTTCTGAGTTTGGCCGGTACCGATGCGCTTCTCCCCCCAGACACTTGCTATTGCATTGCCTGAAATTGGAATGCTTGTGACCAGTGGTCAGTGTGTGATTGTGACGATATTCATTCCCTTGTTTTATATTCGTTTTCCAGTACCTAGCCTTCGTTAGGTGGGTGGGGTAACTGGCCAGCACTTATTTTTTATTGTTTTTCCCCTCTTTTCTAGGATAGGGGTCGAGGGTGCAAATGATAAGTGGAGAGGCACGAGTTATTTTTAATGTGTTTACCGAGTGGGTGAGAGTTCTCATTGGTAGAGTTGCAGTTATTGGTGGCAGTGAAAGCGGGGTTCGGTGAAATGGGATGGGGGGAGATGTGACCTGGGGGAATGGGTCAATTTAAGCTCTTGGCCATAAATGTTAGAGGGCTTAACTGGTTTGTGAAGCATTACCAGATGTAGACCTATCTTTGTAGACATGGTATACAGGTTGCAATACTACAGGAGACATACTTGTCGGTCTCAGAGGTCCAGAAGATTCATAAGAAATGAAGCGGTGTATTGCTTTGCACTACCAAATAATAGAAAATACCGCCCTCCTACACAGAGGCTCAAACATGACAAAGCAATAAAAACAACACAACACCTGGAAAGGGATTTCACTTTTATAAAAGGAGACACATCAAAGACTGTTTACAGGATAAGGCATGGGGTTTTATTTATGCAACACTCTGTAACAAAAAGACTGCCCCAGATGTCAAATGAACAACATTCAAATATATATAGAGATATATATGTATATATGCAAGCAATAATAAGTAGGCAAATGCAACTGTTAAATGAAACACAAGCAGATAATGCTGGATGTCCGCTGCAAGAAATCTGAAAGATATATACACTAAATACATCAGATGAATACAACCACTGAAGACTTGGATGTGCACACAGACACTCACACAACACAATGACAACACCTCAGATGATTATAACCTCTGGAGACTTGGACATGCACACAAACTCACTCACACGTCACAAAGTCAATACTCAGAAACAAAACACTTCACTGATCGTTCACTCTACATCCTTGCCAACTCAAGCTGGAGGAGTCCTTTGACAGCCCAGGCAGGATTTTCGATTGGGACCCAAGTTCCCTTGTTATGACACATCTGCCCCACAAGCGAGCTCCCATCTAAACGCCAAGGTTTCCTTTCTTTCATACCTTTACCCAACTTGAGGAGAAGGTTCTAGAAACCTCACCCCCTTTCTTCTGTTATGAACAACTGAGCTGACCATACTGGTCTATGTCAAGGTCAAGACAGAAGCTGGCCAGGCCCCTGTATTTTGACTCCAAGACAGAGCTGTACATTCCACACATTTCTCTGGCAACAACAATCTCTGCTCTGAAAGGTACCAAGCACACCTGTTATGTTATGTTATGTTATGTTAAACTTTTATTTCTATAGCGCACGGCTACTCCGTGGAGTGTCCCGGCGCTTTATCGAGGCAGCTCAGTAAAACCGAAAACATAAAAACAGACTAAAGAAAAAAAGACAAAAAAAGACAAAGTCACCCTACAGGTTAAAAAGCCACGTCTTGAGGCTCTTCCTAAACAGAAGGAGAGAAGAAGAGGACCGTAGGTCCAAAGGCAGAGAGTTCCACAACTGAGGGGCCCTCAAACTAAAAGAGCGACCCCCAGTGCGGGCCTTCCTCACCCGAGGAACCACCGCGAGAAACAAAGATTCCGACCGCAGAGATCTAACTGGGCGATAGAAAGACAATCTCTGCTGTAGATACCTCGCTCCGGTGCCAAATAGCGCTTTATGCGCCAGGGTCAGTGCTTTAAACATAATCCGCTTCCGGATAGGTAACCAATGAAGCGATCGCACCAGACCCGAAGCTCTCGCTCGCCTATGAAGGCCAAAGATGGCCCGGGCCGCGGTGTTCTGCACAACCTGCAGCCGCTGAACCAGATATTCCGGAAGACCTACATAAAGGACGTTCTCATAGTCCAATCTCGAGCCTATCAAGGCTTGCACAGTGATCTTTCTGTGCTCTTCTGAGAGTAAAGGCAGGAACTTCCGGAGCATCTTAAGCATACCAAAGCAGGTACCCACCAGGCCAGAAATATGTGAGCTCAGTGACAAATTATTGTCAACCTTCCCTCCCAGATTCTTAGCCACAAGCGATGCCTGGACAGGGCAATCCATACCTAATGGCCACCAGGCCTGCCAATCAGGGTCCAGAGAGCAGCTGAAGAACAGCACCTCCGATTTACTGGAGTTTGCCTTAAGGCCGTTTCGCTGGAACCAGCCAAAGACCAACTCCAAGCAACCCCGGATGTTCTCTCCATCAAAAGCCTGGCCTTTCCCACACGTGAAAAGCAGTTGAGTGTCATCAGCGTAGGATACGATCCGGGCCCCGGAGGACTCCACCAGTGCCGCCAAAGGTGTCATAAAGATGTTAAAGAGAGTCGGGCTCAACACAGAACCCTGTGGAACACCGACTCCCAATGGCGACATCTCGGCGGACCTCGGAGAGGCCCAGACCGTTTGTCGGCGGCCTTCGCGAAAAGATGTAAACCAATTGAACACCGTCCCCCTCAGACCGATGTCATAAAGTCTGGAGAGGAGCACCTCATGGGGGACGGTGTCAAAGGCCGCCGACAAATCCAGCATGACGAGCATGACCCTTCCTCCAGAATCCAGTGTCTCCCTGATGATTTCCGACACTTCCAGCAGTGCCGTCTCCGTGCTTAAATTAGGACGGAAACCGGACTGCGATGGATGGAACAAATCATTGGATTCGAGAAAGCTGGAGAGAACACCATGTACATGCTTCTCTGTGATCTTAGCCAAGGCCGGCAAAAGGGAAATCGGCCTATAATTGGCCAAGACCTCCGAGTCCAACCCAGGCTTTTTGAGGAGGGGGATCACCATAGCTCTTTTCCATGGCACTGGAACCCTCCCCTCCCTCAGGGAAAGATTCACCAAAGGGTTGACTAGTGGGTTAACCACGGCCGCCATCTTGGCCAAAAATTTGGCAGGACAAGAATCCAATGGTGAGCCCGATTTAAGGTTGGCCAGTAGAGCAAGAGAAGCATCGGCCGAGACAGGAGGAAACTCAGCAAAAACCGCACCCTGCGCGGGCGGGAAGGACAATCCGGCCATCGGACTGGAACACACCTCCACAGACCTCACTGGGAAAGAGTCCTGGATAGATTTTATTTTATCCGTGAAAAATTTGGCCAGATCGCAGACCCAGCGCTCCAATGGAACACTGTTGGCCACGTAGGATCTAGGCGCCGTAAACTCCCTTACCACAGTAAAGATCTCTTTACAAGAGTTGGAGGCAGTCTCAATCCTCCTGGCCAGATATTCCTTTTTCTCCCGGAGAATATCCTGATGATAGGATTTAATCATTATCCTATAAGCCGATCTAGCTTCCGGGTCATAGCGAAGGCGCCATGCCCTCTCGGCGACCTTACACTGCGCACGAGTAGCACACAATGCCTTCGTGAACCATGGGGCTGAGACCCTCTTAGCCCTATCCCGAGGGGCCATTGCGGGGGCCAGATCGTTCAGCCTCTCCAACAGCCATCCCTGCAAGGACTCCACATCCTGCTCTAAATCCCCTGTAAGGGGGCAGGGATGGTCTATAGCAGCCTGAGCCAGCAGCTCGGGTGTGACTCTATGCAGAGCCCTTTGAACAGTGCCATGCTGTCTGGGGGCGCTGCTGAATAATTTTTCGCCACCCAATACACCAAATCTGGCCAATCTATGGTCGGTCCAGAGCACCGGAAGAAGCTCCACATCAACAAGAGGAACCGAGGAGAAAACCTGATCTAAAGTATGACCCTTGTCGTGTGTGGAACCAACCAAAAAAGGGACAAGACCGAGAGGAGCCGTAATATCGAGCAGTTTTTTAGCATCCGGATCATTGTCATCGTCCATATGAAAATTAAAATCTCCTGCCAGAAGACAATGCTCCGTACTTAATGCCATACCAGATACGGCCCCCTGAAGATCATCAAAAAAAGAGCCCACTGGTCCAGGAGATCTATATACCAGTAGCCCTTTCAGAGCTTGATGAGGGGGTTAATCTGATAGTAAAGGCAAGGGATTCCGCTCCTGCAATGGTCTTCAAAGAAGCGATAGAGCAGGTAGCTGACTTTTTCACTACTACCGCCACCCCTCCTCCCCTGCCTTTCACTCTGTCCTGACGAAAGATTGTATAATCAGGAGGAAAAGCTGCCCTAATATCCGGATTGGACGTCTCCCCCAACCAAGTTTCTGTCAGCAGGAGACAGAGTGGATTCTCTCTAACAAGGAGATCAAAGATCTCCAAGGCGTGCTTCCCTACCGATCTTGTATTCAGCATTAAGCAGAGATGTTTAATGCAGACCTCATCTCTCCGTAAAGGAGCGGCCGGGGCAAAACCTGGCGACCAGCCACAGGCAGGGCACAACCGTTTACCTCTGTAACGGCCCGGGAACACGGAGCGGCAAGCACAAGAAAAGCTTTGCAACGCACGTAGTTCCCTAGCAGTATAACAAATCATATTACCCGAGCAAGGACTTACAGCCAGGCACTCTCGCCGATACGCCGCCTCCGGAACGCTGACGGACGCAGACGGGCAGGACTCTGGCAAGACTCAGGCAAAAGCGAGGGCAACCCCGCTGAACGATCCCGCTGCGCTAGAAGGAACGGTTTAAATAGGTCCTCCAGATAAGGTCCTCCCAGTCCCAGAAGGACGCTACAAGATGGCGCTACCAGAGCGCCACTGCCCAACCCAAAATGGCGCCCAAAATCGGAGCGCTGCAGATTCAAACTACCAGGGAGCCCGGACCCGCTAAAAGAGCGGTGAATCTCCAATATTATGTGCAGGTAAGGGGGGAGTCCTATCACCCAGCAAGGAGAGAGAGCGCAGTAAATAAGAACACTAGAAAAGGCTAAAAAGTGCTAGCAATCCGCGCGAGCGTGCTTTAGAGAGCCACCCCTCCGGGCAAAAGCATCCAACGAGGACAAGCACACCCAAGAACCGCCTTAAATAGGTCCTCCAGATAAGGTCCTCCCAGTCCCAGAAGGACGCTACAAGATGGCGCTACCAGAGCGCCACTGCCCAACCCAAAATGGCGCCCAAAATCGGAGCGCTGCAGATTCAAACTACCAGGGAGCCCGGACCCGCTAAAAGAGCGGTGAATCTCCAATATTATGTGCAGGTAAGGGGGGAGTCCTATCACCCAGCAAGGAGAGAGAGCGCAGTAAATAAGAACACTAGAAAAGGCTAAAAAGCGCTAGCAATCCACGCGAGCGTGCTTTAGAGAGCCACCCCTCCGGGCAAAAGCATCCAACGAGGACAAGCACACCCAAGAACCGCCTTAAATAGGTCCTCCAGATAAGGTCCTCCCAGTCCCAGAAGGACGCTACAAGATGGCGCTACCAGAGCGCCACTGCCCACCCAAAATGGCGCCCAAAATCGGAGCGCTGCGGATTCAAACTACCAGGGAGCCCGGACCCGCTAAAAGAGCGGTGAATCTCCAAAATTATGTGCAGGTAAGGGGGGAGTCCTATCACCCAGCAAGGAGAGAGAGCGCAGTAAATAAGAACACTAGAAAAGGCTAAAAAGCGCTAGCAATCTGCGCGAGCGTGCTTTAGAGAGCCACCCCTCCGGGCAAAAGCATCCAACGAGGACAAGCACACCCAAGAACCGCCTTAAATAGGTCCTCCAGATAAGGTCCTCCCAGTCCCAGAAGGACGCTACAAGATGGCGCTACCAGAGCGCCACTGCCCAACCCAAAATGGCGCCCAAAATCGGAGCGCTGCAGATTCAAACTACCAGGGAGCCCGGACCCGCTAAAAGAGCGGTGAATCTCCAATATTATGTGCAGGTAAGGGGAGAGTCCTATCACCCAGCAAGGAGAGAGAGCGCAGTAAATAAGAACACTAGAAAAGGCTAAAAAGCGCTAGCAATCCGCGCGAGTGTGCTTTAGAGAGCCACCCCTCCGGGCAAAAGCATCCAACACTTCCCACAAATTATCCCAGCAAAGCTTATGAAGGCCTAAAGCAACATTGAACATGAATAGCCTAAACAATTTGAGTAATCTGGGGGCCGGCCTGTGTGCGCAAAAGCTCAAGCTAGATGACAAAGTAAGAATTCAAGATGGCATGAGGACAAAGCCAATAGCAAGAACTTCATAATACTTCCCAATGTACAACAAAATGCACATTTGTGCACCTCTACCTATAGCACTGAGCACGTCATCTCCCAATGTACAACATAATGCACATTTGAGACCCACTGTTCATAACACTGCACTTCGAGACCAAGAAGTACATTCCACACGACTCTCTCTCTCTCTCTCTCTCTCTCTCATGCTTTCAAATACACATCCCACATGTTCTGTTTCTGGCAAGGCTGTCCTACTCTCTGAAAGCTCTGACTCTAAAACTACAAAGAGATACGAAAGAAATCTTCAAAGAAACGTGCACATGCAGGACATTCAAGCCAGGATAAAGTAAAACACCAAACGTCAATTAAAACAATTGTAGTCAAATGTCATCACGTGGTTTCAATATATAGGAGTGCTTCTAGCACTACATTCCACCTCATGACATTTGACTATCATAACATACATAGCAAAAACCAACTTCTTAAGTGAAACATGAATGTAAAATGAAGCACACATTAAAACAGTGACATTATAAGAGCATGTAACATATTACTTCATCTAAAATATCTCATGCATATCTGATAACGTATTACATAATCTAAAATAGATCATGTATATCTGATAATAACTCAGCTACAGGAATAAATGTATGACGAATACACAAAATGAATGCACAAATAAAATCAAACATGTTAACTCATTGATGCTCCTAGTGTTATAAACGGCTAACTCTGGAACTTCTACTATTGAAGCATCCAATCATATATTTTGCTTAAAAATAAAGGAATCTCAAATCTTCTTCTACAAACTCCACAGCTTCTCCTGTAACTCTCTGGATTGAATGAAAAATATCCTTCTGTGGGAAAGGTACACAGCCTTCTTGCTATAATTAAAATTATCTTGTTGATTCAACCAAAGGATGTTGGCAACGGTGTCAGCCAGAGCTACCTACGTGGTCACTTCAGGGTTGGGGCGTCCCACATCCTTACGGCCCCACTCAGGCAAAGGCACCCACACACAGGACAGGGATATCAGGTACATGTCGCAGTATGATCTAAAAAAAAAATCATCACTCTTGTTGCAAAAAACATTTTTCAAAAAAGCATACGTTCTCCTTTTTCTGTTTTGGGTCTGATGGCAAAGTTTTATCTTTTCTGTTTGCATGGTTTGCATGGTTCTCTGCTGGTTCTGGGGAATTATCTGAGAACTCTAAATTCTTGGTAGTGGAGTCAAACTTGCCTTCCCTTTGATCAGTTAGTGCAGTCCCCTTCCTGACTATCTCTCCATACACTGCTGAATAAGTACACCCTTGATTATTTGGCATGAGCTCAAGGCAATCCATCTGTCCTATCTGTGCTGGTAAATTCCGTTCTCCAACTGGCCCTTCACCATCTGTGGGACTGGTCTGTGCTGTGCATACAACAAATAGAACTCACAATTCTAAGTAAGTCTAGGGGAATATGCATCCCTTCATTCTCTGCCCACCTGTTAGTAGTGTCTTTCTCTCCTACGTGCTCGCACTTAGTCATGCCCACCAAATTAGAATCGTGCGTCTCCACCTCTGCCTCCAAGAATATAGCCTTTTCCTCTGCAAGGGAATTAGAGGTTCTCTCTAGTAAATGTATGGAACAATGAGCGTCTACATGATGCACAGAAGCTGTGCTTTCCAGTAACATTTCTCAAATCTCTTGCCACAACTCCTTTTTGCACGTCACCTGGGAATCCTGTGTCTCAGGCACCTCAAACACCACCCCTGGATTTTCTATTGGGATCTGCACCAACTGTTCATGCAAAACTGCAGTTTCTACCTGTATGTACCGCTTGATCACATTTGCTTCTTGTGCATTACCTGTTCTGTATAACTCAGGGGAATTCTTCATCAGCCATTGTATTCGAGAAAGTTCGAAATTAATCTGCCCAGTGTCTGTCAGCGTGCAAAAACACAAAAGCACCTGTATCTGCCCAGTGTCTGTCAGAGCACAATTCAAAAGCAACTGTGTCTGCCCTGTGTCTGTCAAAGTGCATTGAAACACTAGCAACTATTTTTCAAAGGAAATAAAACATTATCCACCATTTGAATGTTTTAATCCAAAAGCCCAAGAGCACCCTCTTCGTTTCTTGTTTTTCCCACATACTCCAAGTGGCACACTGCCCCTGAACTGTCATATGTAACTCAATGTCTCCTTTCTGTATTGGCCTCACTTCTGAAGCACATTGTATAGCCTCTTTTGCAGATTCAAAAGCACATTGCAGTTTCTCTCCCCACTTAGAGTCATGTTTAAAAATAGAATTTTTCATCATTTCTAATTTCAGAAAGCAAGGTTTGTCACTCACTGACGAGCCTGAATTGTAACTGCAACCAACAATCAGTAATTCTAACAGGCTGATTTGTTTATCTTCTCTTCGTCACAGTCAAAGCTGAGTGCATGTAACTGTGCTACATTTTCTCGATTCAACATGACTTCAGAAGCTTCTAATTCAAACAAACGTGCAAGGCATGCTATCATATCGTGCTCCGGTATTTGCTGAAATCTATCCAAAATACATTAATTTCTGGTTCAGGAAAGTCCTCCAAAGAATTAATTAAAACTCCTGTGAGCATTGTAAATTAACCTGCAGCTCGCCTCAAACCACATTCTTCATCAGCGACTCACTCTGGCTATCTAAACAGTCTGGTAATATAAACTGTGTCATGCCCCATGTTTCTTGAGCTGCTTGGCACATTTGCAACTCTTTTTTCAATGATTTATTTTCAAACTGTAACAGGTCTGAATTTTGTTCAACTTCAATTAACCGCTTCTGTATTTCATTAAGTTCTTTTTCTGACTGCCCACATTTTTCATACATGCTGTGCAATGCATTCAAAATGACACCAGTTCTCCCCTCTGAAATACCAAGTCGTTTCCCCCTTGAAAAGAAAGATCCTGGAAACCTTTAAGTATCTGTGCTTGCCTCTCATCTGTTAAACATGCATTAGAGGCACCTTCCCACCGCAATAACTTAGTTGGCATCTGGTATTCTGCAAATGAAAACATTAACATTATAGACAACAATTTCCCCTTATTATTTTTAAATCAGATCTTCGTATCCTGCAGAGTGACGCCAAAATATATTGTTTCGTCATGTTTGAGCCTCCGTGTGGGAGGGCGGTATTTTCTATTATCTGGGAGTGCGAAGCAATACAAGCGGCCAGATGCTCTGCCACATATTCTACTTATGCCCTGGGTGTGATAGTTTAGGTGGCCCCACAGGTCCCCTTTCGGGTACAAGGCTTTACAGCAGACGTTGAGGGGTGGTATATCCTGGTACATGGTATGTTCAATGGGTTAGAGGTTTGCCCCCGGAATTTCTATGCCCTGAATGTGGACGATGGTGGGTTTCATTTGGAACTGGAAGAAAAACTGCTCCCATATGTAGGAATTGCCTCTATTATGAGCTGTAGACTTTAATTGTGTGCTTTATGGTTCTTTGGATAGACATCCCCAAGGGTTGCATATTAAACCTCACATGACTTATTCACTGCGTACAGAAATGGACCGTTTGCGCTGTGTTGACGTGTGGCGAGCGATGTACCCTGGAGTACCTGTTATACCCTGGTGGCCACTGTGCTGCAGACATGCGCCCTGGGTTGTTTCCTATCATACCATGCCCCTGTGCTGTTGGGAGTGTGGGTGGAGACTGATCAAGAGTCCCTCTGTGGCGTCTCCGACCAGAAATGCTTAGAGATACCCTGTTCTGGGAGAAACTACGGGAGGTGATTGCTGGGTATTTCAAGACTAGTTGGCTATCCGCCTCAAATAACGGACTGGAGGGGGGTGAGTTCAATGTGATGATAGGTAGTGAGTGGCTGTGCAGAGTGACAGCGCAAGATGGCGGCTCAAGAGAGACCTCACCGATGCAGAGAAGGTATTGGCAGACCTACAGGGACAGGAACCCCCATTAGTTGGACATCATATGACCCTATTGTGTGTGCAACGTTGGATGGGTGATATTTGGGACAGACTAGATTGCCTGACCTGTCTAACTGTGTGGTATAATTTTGAAACCGCCTCCCCCTTTCTAAAATGTGGCGAGTGGCCCTCAGCAAAATGGTTCCACTCCAGTGCGGTCTCTATGTCCTTCAGAACTCCCTTTTCTGCATTCCACGTACTACCTTCAATATTTTGGATAGTCTCTTGGTTTCTCTGGTGTGGGCTGGTGGACGCAGTAGGGTGAAGCTGGATGTACTGAAATTAGACTTTGAGTCTGGAAGCCTGGGTCTTCCAGACCTGCGCCTCTATTATTTTGCATGGTTATTGCAATATGCAGTGCAGTGGTGTACTGAGGGTCCCAATACTGAGAAAGCCTTGTTGGCAAAATGGGGCCACCAGGTTGACCTCAAGAGATATTTATTGACGGGTATGCAGGTCCCTCCTGATTACCCATTTATAGTTTGCCAGGTCGCAGGGGTTTGGGAACGGGCAGTTTCTTTGGATTTCTGTAGGGCCCCGAATGCTCGGCAGTTCCCTTACAGTTTTTACGCGGTTCTCGTCAGATACAAGACGTGGGGATCTATATTTTAATGGTGCTTTCCTCTCATTCGAAGATGCGAGGGAATGTTATCGACTATCATCTGGTCCGTTCCCTCAATATGCGAAAGTCTCCAGCACCACCTGCGAGCTGTGGGTGACTTTTCCGGATGAGCCGTACATACATTGAGGCTTGCTGCTAAACTCGGGCACCACTAGGGGCTCAATATTTCACATATATAAAGCTCTGAAGGCTGACTGCACAGTCGACGTAAAGAAAATCAGCGACAGATGGCTGGTAGACCTGCAGCTGCCTCTCACTGAGGGGGAGTGGCGCTGAGCATTCGCGCAGGTTTGTGAGGTTGCCTGCAACACCTGCTTCAAGCTCACGCAGTTTCACTATCTCAATCGCATCTATCTGACACCTCAGCGACTGCCACGCATCAATGCAGCGCACTGTTGGTGTGCTCTAGGTATGGCCAGAAACATGTGACGTTCCTTCAAATTACTTCAAGATAAAACTGCAAGATTATTGGACTGAAATACTAAGGAGTTTGCGGGACATTACGAGGATCCATATTGAGCCCTCGATTAAACACTGTACCACCCCACAAACTGGGTCGCGGATGCTCCATAAGTTTGCCCTGTTGGGGCTTATATTAGCAATTGCAATACACTGGACGCGTTCAGCCCCCTCCAACCACATAACTGGAGGGCAGACCTGAGTGAATGGGGAGTACCTGAGGAGCGACAGCTCCACCAGGTCTATACCGATGAGAATACGGAGTGTGACTTGGAGATTTGGGGGGACATGCTGGGCAAACTGATAATGGATGAATGCCAGGGAATGTGCTCCTCGGACTGTGAAATCCACTACATACCTGAAGTCCCATGAGGTTGAGTCCCCGAATGATTGAATGATATATAGTGGAGCCTGTAGGGGTTGGGGAGTGTGCGGAGAGGTGGGATCGCCTGTAGGGATTATGCAGGTGGGTGCACTTAAGCTCCCCAGGGGAGGTCTGGGGGTATTAACGTGAAATGAGATGGCTGTCCTGGGTTGCGGGGTCTAAGTGGCACTGGGCAAGTGATGCCCTTCAGCACACAGGGATGCCCCTCCACCTCCTGCCCTGCTTCTTTCCTCCCTCTCACTCTTATTACCCCCATACAGGGACACCTGTTGACCCTTTTTTGTAGACTCAAGGGCCCAATTCCTGTTTCTCTTTCATCCCGGTTAGCGCTGTGGACGTTCCCGGACCGCATCGTCTGCTGTCACCACTGTTGATGGTTTCTTTGTTTTCTCTTGGTGGTTCAATCTCAGACATAATGCACCGTGTATGGATATGAGACACTGTTATATTATGATAGTAGTGAGATGGGATCTTTGACTTGTAATATTGGTCCAAGAGCAGGATACTTATGCACTCTATTGTTGATTATGAGATGCTGCATGTTCTTTTCTACTGTGCAGTTAACATGTGCAATGGCATCTAATGTACCATACGGTTAAAATTCTTAATAAAAACAGGTTAAAAATATATATATATTTCAAAAAAGTGCACTATATGTTATTTCTAATGTTCCATATAAAATCTCATTTTATTTTTGTGGTTTACACTGAAATATAGGGTTCTATATGCTATGTTGGATCTCTTGCATTGTAAAAAGTTAATGTTGATTTTAGTTTTTGATCTTGCTTTTGCCAATGCATACATATGTTTAGTTCATATTAGTAATACTAATATTACCATCATTGATTTTGGAGGAACCTACAATCTGAAGTTTTACCAATAATTGTGTTTTTTGTAGGAGAGCTGATTTCCAGTCTGTCTCATACTAGAGCTGGAATACCTGATGCATTCACTACACTTGGGACCATAGAGTCCCTTACACGCCGTTTGTACTCAGACGATGAGGAGGTACTAAAATAAAGTTTGATTAAATAAACGGCATTATACCATTTTGAAATAACATTTTCAAATGTGCATAATTCACAATGTTGGATGGAAATTATATGTTTTGGTCAAAATATTGTGATAGCATGTATGGCTTTTTGGAAAAGCCAAATCTGTTTCATAAGGTTCCCTTAAGGTCTATTCTATCCACATTTTAGAAACTATTTTTAAGATAATCTTAAATTGTTCTACATGTTTTTCATAGGCCATATTTTGTAGCCTTAAATATTCATCACACTAAAACCCACATTTCCAGTGGTAATCCTAATTCAGATGAAAAAGGTGTTTGCACCTGAAACGGGGATTATTGTTGTTTATAAACTTTGCATGGACATGGCATTTTTTCCCCACACGGAAATCATCGAGTAAGACCTGGACAGTTGTGCCGAAAGAATGCAATGTCTGGATTATGCATTTTAGAATGAAGGAAAATTTTGTACTGGTTTATTATCTCCAATTACCCTAATATAAATTTCAATCCTGATCCCAAACTTTAACATAACCCCAACCTCAGCTTTAACCTGTTTATTTTATTTATCTTTCATGAAACATTCATTGCACAAACACCAAAAATTGTGGGCTATCAAAATGTTATCATTAAATCGATTGTAAAGTTTTTCCTGAAAAAAGGCTGGCGTTACTGTGTTTCTAGTGCTGGAATGGGAGAGGATTAAACTGAAATTTAATTGAGTAACAGCGCAAAGAGTTTCTCCACAGAAAAAAATATTTCACATGTGGAGAAAAATAAAAACATTTAATGCATTGTCTGCCTAACCAGATTAAATATAGAGAAGGAGTACTTTTATAAATCTACAATTTCTAGATTGACAAAACTACTTCATGGAATTTTGTGAATCTCATGAGTCAGAAATTGTCCTCAAACATGGGAGTAATCCTACATGCTCAAATATCTGTGAATGAGCCCATGAGGCATATATACCACTAGAATAGGAAACACATGATCGGTAGGACCAGGGTAAAAATCGGATATTTTTTTTTAATTCTATGGAAACGTTTAGAGTTCTGGTAAATGGTCTTTTAACTTATGATGCCTTGAGGTTTTTTCCTCTTAAAATTACTTTAACTCATAGTAAAAAAAACTGAATTTCCAAATAGACCGTTTCTTAAATCAGCATGTAATATTGAAAAACGAAGAATTTAATTTTAACATATTTTTATTGAAGTTTGTGATATACATGATAGTTAATTTAAAAATGATACAGAAAGCAGGACATATTGATATCAAGTAGCGTAAGCGTAATAGGCACAGTAAGAGTGCTAACAGCATAGGCCCAGTGGGTCAGTACAATCCCTAAACCAGCAACCGAGATGCGTGGTGACAGAAAAAAGGAAGAAGGGAAGGGAAAGAAAACATTCTACACCAAAATCAATACAGAACAGTCATAAGACACAACCACAAAGGCAGCGGATCAGCTTTCCCAACACTACTCAGAAGGGAGCAGCCACATACCCATAGGGGCTGCGGTTGCTCTAGGTAAAAAGATTTGCTGTAACATATGTCTTTAGGCCTCGCTCTAGAAGTTAACAGCGATGCATATGTTTCTGCCTGATCATTAAAGAAAGTGGCATCTTTCAACCAGTCTTGATGCTTAGAAAGGGAGCCCTTGAGCCAAGCCAGTGCTACATTATATTAAGCAATCACCACCAGCAAGGTTGCTAGTCTTCTAGGGCGAGGAACATCTACACCATAACATAGAAGCGTGGAGGGTGCACACAGGAATTGGGAGACAATAACATCCTCAGACCAGTAGGACTGTATAGGGGGCAAGCCTAGGTTAGGTGCAGAAAGTCTGCAGGATCTGTAGAGCTGTACGGGCACATCCAGGACCGAGCGGGATTGATTTAGTGCAGACGCTGTGGAGTATAATAGACCTGACTAATGAAATTAAAACTAATGAGTCTGTGACTAGCACTCCCATACACCCTCTGAGAGATGCTCTCCCCCTCTCTGGGGATGGACTCCCATCTCACCCTGGGGTCATTCACCGCCCCAGGGAGTAGCTCCTCTGTAATGCTTTACAGTCGGAAAACATATCCTCTAGTGGTGGTTGAAAGATACATTTGTGTAAGGGGTGAGGGAACTCGCTTGTTTGATGGGGAAATCCGGCCATTGTGCCATGGCTGTGTAGTGCAGTCGGAAGAAAGTGAATAAGTCATGCACGGTAAGATCGCCTAGAGCCCGAAACTGCTCTAGCGTAAGAAAGAAGCCATCCCAAAAGAGCTGTCCCAATGTGACAATGCCAAGGCCACGCAAAGTAGCACATACCGCTCCATTTAAGGTTGTAGGTAAGCATGGGTTATCAAAAACAGGCACAGCAGTGAAGTAAAGCGGATGCTACCCAGTGCTCAAAGCCAGCGACAACTTTGTTCAGTTTGTGCAGCTCCTAGTTTCGATTCCACTAATGGGTTGTGGAAGCGAGGTAGCTAGTGCTATGGCGAGAAGGCCCATCTCTAGCTGATCCCTCTCAATTAGGAGATATAGGGCCGTCCAACTCAGGCGACCAGTAAACTGAATGATGATGAGCCTGCAAGGTAGTACTGTTCAGGGTCAAGGAGAGCGAAGCTACACCGCTCATGAGCCATAGTGGGCTGGCGACAGAGATGCAGAGATAGTAGACTGAGTCACCTCTCCATGCCAGAGGAAAGTCCTGAGAGAGCGGTTGTGTGGCATACGTAAGGGGAAATATCTCAGATTTCTCTCAGCTAATCCACAGGCAAGCATAATTGCCAAAGTGGATAATGTCACCTATTATCAGGACTAGGTTGGATGCAGGGTCCTGACGAACAACAGAATGTCGTCAGCATAAAGGGACAAGAGATCATGCTTTTTGGGAAACCTCACCTCACCTTAGTGCAAGGTGAATAAATGTCTGGGACAAACACAAAAATCATTCTGGAAACTCTGCTGTGAGTGGAAAAGTACCTTAAGTAAATTGGGAAGCTGAAGGCGTTTGATGACTGGGACCATATTGGTATGTCCAGGGTGGAAGACTTGATTGTAGGAGGTGCCCGGATATCCTTTTCGTCCCGTCAAAAAGAATTTCAACTAAATTACACGCAACGCTATAAATATTTACAGCTGGCCTGGAGAGAAAAAAAACATTCAAACGGATCTCCCGGAGTATGCACCCCTAAAGGGTAGACTTTTGATGGGGGAACTAATGAAGAAAGCAGTCTCCTCCATATATAAAGCTGTTAAGAATAATAATAATATGCCCTACACCCTAAAGAAATTTAGACGTAAATGGGATAACAATCTGGGCGAATTGGATGATCTGGGCTGGCAAGCTGTGTTTATGTTCCCAAGACAGGTAGTGATTAAATCCAGGCTGAGAGTCATCCAGCTCAAAATCATTCACCAGATTTACTATGATAAAACTCAATTCTACAAAATAGGAAAAGCATCCTCACCAGAATGTCTGAGATATAGGGGAAAACGGGGAGACTTTTTTCACACGCTCTAGACATGCCCTGCTATACTCTCATTCTGGCAAAAAGTGCTCTAGAACTGAGTAAAGTATTAGGGATGACATTACCTGAAGACCCCAAATGTATACTTTTAGGCATACCCAATGACCTAGACCTCCCACAAACGAAATTATTACTCTGCAACTTGGGCTTAGTGACAGCAAAGAGGGATCTGGCCAAACACTGGTGGGCCCTCCGGACACCAGCTATGGCTAAATGGAAAGTAGGAATGGATCTAAACATGGTGGCAGAAAGAGTTACATATAAAAGCTGGAGCTGCCCGCGTAAGTTTTACAAAGCGTAGGGTAGCTGAATCAATTAATATGGACTGGTTATGCACAATGATGCTGATGATGTGCTCTTATTCCAAAACACCTTATTCATGTAACCTGAATTATCATGCCCATCACATCGTTAATGCTCCTCTGCTTTCTCTTCCATTGTTGTCATCGGGTTATTTGGAAACACCTGAAGTACTGATGCCCTTCTGCTTTGTTTACTTGTTTGTACTGGGCACCTGTTTGTACCGCTATTGTCATGACTTTCAAAACCAAATAAAAATATTAAAAATAAGAAACACTAATTAAGTGGTGAAAAACCTTGACAGGGCCTTCAAGTGACTGCAAATGACAAAAGGTTACTTATGGAGGTTAAAAATGATCATTTTCTCTACGAGATGCCTAAGTAAACCACTAACAGTGCAGTGTTTGTGTTCCTAGGTCCGTGTTGCCTGTGCAAATGCTCTTGGATATTTATCTTTTAACCGAACAGCACATCGCTATCTGTTGATGGAGTGCAGGCGTAAACCAGCAGTTTTCGACCTGCTAAGAAGCAATCTAAACGAAGACGCTCGAATCTCTACGGAATTTATAAAGGACTTTGAAAGGCAAAAGCAAGTGGGGTTACCATCTATAAGGTAATGCTGCAAAAATCAGCAATTGTGTGTTATTTCATTTATTGCTTCATCAACAAGGTCAAAAGTCAAAGAGAAAATCAGAAGTTGCCATCATATTGTACTTGTGATTCTCATATCCCCCTCAGTCGGTACAGTGTAGTGTAGATATCAGATTCTCATCTCTATCATCAAATTTAAAACAAGTTACAAATTTCTTCGCATTATATATGAACATATATGTACATATATTACCTACTATGGGTCACCAGTAGGTAGTTATAGTTAGGAACTAGTTTCTATCAAAAAGGTGATTTTCAGTTGCCTATATCTTTGGCGCCGGTTGATGAATCTTCATGAGATTTTCCCAAACAATTTGCCCGTTACTTCAACGGCTTTCTGGAGGAATGTTTCGGGGTAGTTTGTCTAGTGGGGGCCGAGAAGAAAGGGGAGTCCCAAACCGCTTTTTCCCCATGTTAATTCCCATTGGACCTTTGAACAAGCCTACAGCCTGAACTGCTGGATGGAATTACACCAAATTAGACAGAAAGCTAGCTTTTGGTCCACAGATCGTGCTTTTTGTGATTTGGTGTTAATCCATTTTGTAGTTTTAGAAATATTAAGGTAAATACCAATGCATATCCTCCACGGATCCAGCAGTCCCAATGTTGAAATCTGATTGGCTTGCAACACTTAAGCCAGGCAGTGGCAGCTCCTCCGCTAAGGCAGATGAGCATCGCCCCACTGCTCAAAAGGAAAATTCAAATGATAATAACATTTCGTTATTATCATTTTATTTTTCCTATTGCTGGCCAGAGCAGGGGGGGGGCCATCATGGGCCGACCAAACAGGTCATGCACACTTTGCATGTTCCTACGAGCCTGCATTTCACAGCCTTGTCAGGAACATGCACAGGCTCCCTGTTCCAGTCTGAACTCCGATCCACAATGCTCAGACCAATCACAACATTCCATTGCAGCGTTGTTTATTGGCTCAGGGGAGCCTTTCTGCTCGGGTGCTTCTTGCTGCTGCTGGACGGGACAGGGAGATGAAGAGAACAAGGACTGAGGAGAGCCAGCGGGCAACCATTAAAGGTAAGTCATTTATTAAAAATGACATTCCTCCCCCTGGCCTACTACCCCCATCCGTTAGCAGCAGCCACTGTAACCAGGAAGTGTTGGTAACCATCTTGGGACTTAACATGAGTGGAGTCCCATAAAAAATTTAAACAAATATAGAAAGGGGGCAGGGTAGGAATACCCTGACCTCCTAGGACTGGTCCCACAGGGGTCAATTGTGCCGCAAAGGCATAGGTGGATCCGCGTATATGCTGCAAAATTCTTTAGAATGAACCCCCGGGTGGGCCAAATCCCGGGGGTAATGCTTTCTATTTTGCCGGGGTGCCCACTTGGCACCCCTGCTCCTTGGGGACTGCCATCTCCCAGGTGCGCAAGAAAATATGGATGTGGAGGGGGCCTGCAAGGGCATCCCACACCCCCTGGCTTACAGCATTTGAATGCAGGGGGCTACATAGACCCCCAGGGTGTTGTTTAAATTTAGTTCAGGGGGCCGCACAGACCCCTCCTGCAGCTCCGGGGGCTGACACCGCCTTAGTACAATGGAATGCAGGGGGCGCACGGAGCCCCCGCACCTCCCAGAGGACCACCACCTCCCAGGGCAAAATCCAAGAAAGGAGGGAGGCCGCATTGCCAAACCTGGAACATAGCTGTTTGCTGTGGCTTGGCAGGAGTTTCACCGCTCCTGCCAAGCCATAGAAAATGCTCCCCTTCCAGCAAGCGAGAGCTCAGAAATGCTCTGACTTGCTGGAAGCGGAGCAGAATTGCTTTCAGACACAGGGATCTGCATGTTTAGCAGCTCCATATGTCTGAAAGCAATGCTGGCTCCTGCAGGAGGTGAGGAGACAGCAGGGACTGCTACGGCCTTCAGGCTGCCCCCAGTGGAGAGTGGGTGTCCTGGGCCAGGCTGCGGGGGATGGTGTCCCTGCGGCTGAATTTGGCCCAGGGAGGGGGGGGGTCGCACAGCCCCCTCTCTCATTTGTAATAGCCAGGCCCGGTGATGATATTCCCGGGGCTGAAATCGGCCCAGGTAGGGGGTCCGGGCAGCCCCTCTTCCCTATTACAAATAGGCCGGGCCGGGGAGATTGGGTTCCCAGCCCTGAAATAGGTCTTGGGAAGGGCGGCAACACAGCACCCTTCCCCTAATAAAAGAAAAAAAACAGAAAAAAATGTCTGGCCTGGGAATGTCCCTGAAGGCCCGTCCCCTTTCTCCAACACTCTGCAAACCATCTCCTTGTGCATTACTGGTTGGGGGATCAATTCCCCTTGGATGCTGAATGTCCTTGGGGGCCAACAACACCTCCTGTTACCTCTAGTAAGTCCTACACAGCAGGATTGCTGAGAGGTCGTCGGAGGCCCTGTCCTCTTTCTCCACAACTCTGCAAACCCATCTCCTTGCGTACTACTGGTTGGGGGATGAAGTCCCTGTGGCTGGTGAGGGTCCTTGGGGGCCAACTACCCCTTCTATTACCTCAAGTAAGTCCCACACAGCGGGATTGCTGAGAGGTTGTTGGAGGCACTGCCCCCTTTGTCCACCACTTTGCAAACACGCCTCCTGGCACACTACTGGCTGGGGGATGGAGTCCCCTTGTATGTCTCGGGTCATTACGGGCCAATAAACCCTCCTGTTATCTACAGTATGTCCCACACAGTGGGGTTGCTGAGAGCTGGTCCCACCCCCTTTCTCCCACTTAAAAAAACAACGGTTACAGGGACATTATAGTTAGAAAATAGAATTAAATAAACCTTAGAAATTCACTTAAAGAACTAAAGGTTACAGGGACGTTAGAATCAGGAAACAGAATTTTAAAAAACCTAAGAAATTCACTGAAAAAAACAAAGGTTAAAGGGACGTTATAGTTAGGCTCAGATTTCACTCGTACAAAACCATAGAAATTCAGCAGTTATAGTTGCTGAGCTTACTATAACTTACGCCCCCGCAATGTATTGCTTATGGCTTCACATATTACATCACTCATGACATGCTCAGTGGCATCATTCATGACATCTCAAATGACATCACTGATGTCGCCCATAACTTGGAGCAGGACATATATGCGAGCCGCAACTTCTTCTTATGGTCAGCAACATATAGCTTTGCTTCTCGGTCCCTGATCACCTTTGGGACCATGATGGCACACTTATCGTAGGACTTCGATTCATGTCCTAAGCCCAGACACCAGCGATACACCTTGTGATGGTCTGTAACTGACAGCTGCTTTCTAAAGCCACAGCATGTTTTGAAATCGGTTTGTTTTAAGAGGGGACTTCATTCCCAAGCACACTGGATTTAGTTTGGAAGTCATCGGAAGACTGATTAAATTAGGAGCAGAACTCTGGATCAATGTAGGAAGGCACAGAAAATAACTGATATCCTTGCGCATGGTTTGCACTTATTTGCGGTCTCTATCACTTCCGGTGCAGTATGGAGCCAGCACTGGAGCACTGCTGGAGAGATGTTTCATGATCAAGTCTGCAACATAGGGAATATTCAAAGATGAGGAATGTTAGACCTGATATCCTTGGTGTTGTATTTCCCTAAACGTTTTGCCATCCCCCTCCTGTTTTATGAACTTGTTGTTTTCACATTAGGACTCTGTGCACCTTACCACTGCTACCCAGTGCTAAAGTGCTTGTGCTCTCTCCTTAAAACATGGTAAAATTGGCCTACACCTGATTGGCATATTTAGTTTGCTCGTAAGTCCCTAGTATTTGGTACTACCTGTGCCCTGGGCCTGTAAATTAAATACTACTAGTCAGCCTGCAGGACTATTGTGCCACTCACTCAAGTAGCACTTTAAACCTCTCAGGCCAGCAACTGTAGCCTGTAGTGCTGTTTTAAACTGCTATTTCGAAATATTTTGCCACGCCTAAACCTTTCTTATAAATACTTATAGGTCACCGCTAAGGTTGGCCCTAAAAGCTCATGAGGCAGGATGCATGGTATTTAAAAAGTAGGACATATAGGTTTAAGTTTTACATGCCCCTGTAGGTGAAAAACAACTACTGTAAGGTTTATCTCTCCTATTGGCTGACACTGGGACTGAGAAGAATTGTGACTTCAAATCTGATGTTAACATTGAAGAGGATTTTAAACTACAATTCATTTGAGTCCAAACAGGATACGCTTTCCTATGTGTATGTTATCACTTTGTGGTGCCTGAATGTGTTTGACAGTATTTCAAATTGAGTAACAGAAATATGTTTCAATCACTGTAAAAAATAAAAAGTGATCATGTTGATTCAGAGCTGTGACCACAAAAACAAAAGTAATACTATTCAAGATTACTGTCAGTACTGGCACTCTTTGGTCAGTGTTGATTTGACTTTTAGAAAGTTACCATTTTCTTGTCACAACCATTTGTGCCTTTTTCCAATGCTCCGGGTCACATGATTATGAATGGCTCTAATATTTGGGTTTATGTGTTCCTCCCAGACAGTGACACAAAGGTTGGTTGAGAGCAGAGCTCTGCACTGCCCCACTTACACCTCATAGGGCTTGCCTCCAGCCTATTGTCACCCCAGGCAGTTTGGAGCTTTGACAGCGGAAGGACAGAACTTTCTAGAACCAAATATGGGGGTAAGACAGGGTGCCCCCTACACACAAAGGCTGGCACCAGGCACAAATATTGAATCCTCACACCAACTCTTCAGTACACTCCTGGACCTGTGGAAGAATTTCAAAGCTCTGCCCAGTGCCTGGATACCCTCATGGGTGACAAGAAGCACTCAGCAATTCTACTGATTGATTGCCCTGCTGCCACAATGACTGCCATGCTTCTTGAAGGACTGCCTTGCTACTTGAAGGAAAACTGGACCAGCTCCTTGAAGCCACAACCACCAGAGTGACTCCAAGGGCTTGTTGGCTGACGCCCTATGTGAGCTATATGGACAAAACAAGGTCCGGAGGCCTTGAACCCTGCTGGGGGGCTCTGCTGGTGTGGGTTCTAGGCCCCCAAATGGGGACCCCCAGATCTTGGACTCTTGGAAGTAGTGTTGGTGGTGCTGCTCCTGCCTAACCCAAAAAGTTGGGACTTATGCTTTTTCAAGAAAGACTGCTGACACACAGAAGACTGGGACCTGCCTACCAGCCGATTCACCGGTCGGCCTGACTGAGCTTCTGCTACTTTCTTTTCTACCGCAGCAAATCCTTTTCAGCTGGACCTCTTGGTGAAGGTATCTGGGTTTGTGGTGCCCTCTTCAGCTACAACCCTGCAGCTGTGTCCTGCAGGAAGAATCCAACTTCAAAAAATCATCTAAATCCAAAGGTAAAAATCTTCACTGTGACCTCGTCAAGCGGCTCCCCAATGACAACGCCTTCTACCCAGACACCGCCTGCTGGGTTGCCCTGTTGAAGACTCTTCTTCAAGACGTTATCAGAAAATGTTCCCTAAGCCCAAAGGTAAGTCAAGACCAGGACCAATTCACCCCTTGTATCTGACCTGTGGTCCACTGTGGTCGGCCTTACATTTTCACTTTGTCTCGGGCTCAGATGACTAGATACCCATGGTTGGCACTTTGATCTTCAAGATGTCACTAAAAAAAAATCATCACTCTGGTTCTACTGATTGGATTTTATTTGTTCTGGTGTCATTTAATTTATTACAATTACTCTATTTTCTAAATTGGTTTGGGATTTTTCTTTTTTTGTTTTACATTTTTTTTATTAACTTTCTAAACTATACAGCTCCTATTGCACATCGTCATATGTATACATCTTAAAGTTGGAATATGTAACATTATCTAATTGTTATCAATACTCTCTACAATAATTATTATACAATGGTACATTGTTATATATAACCACAGTACATTCTGGATCATTTCCATAACTTTCACATTTATTCTTTATGTGCAAAGAGCTTAGTATAACTGCGCTTTATGTTTCATTTGGCCGTCCTGTTTCAAAACCAAACATTGCATTAAACATAACTCCCCCCTCCCTCTTCCCTGCATCCCCAGGCTAGCTATTAGTCAGTTGTTATAACACCTTACCCCTGTTTCTTACCCACATCTGATTTAATACACAATAAATGCATTGTCTTCAAAAATTATCTACTACCTTTCATGTCTCCCACATCCTCTGATGGTGTGTATCATGCCCAGTACATCACCAGGACTAGCACTGGATCCTTCCCATTCTTTTAACTAGTTGGTACCTCAGTTGCTATAAGCTCTTCTAGCATCACATTGCACTCCATTGTGATAGGTTTATTACGTAGCCCTCTGCGTTCCTCTCTCTGCAGCTCAATACTTTCCGCTATGCCCCATCTAACCATCTCATTAAACCAGTCCGACACTGCTGGTGCTTTTTTCGCCTTCCATCTCATGGTTATTGTTCGTTTCGCTAAGATCAGTGCCAAATTAACAAATCTACATGTGGGATTTCCACTTGTAAGCTTAGGGCTAAGGCCCAATATGTACCTTTCAAGTGATATTTCCTTACGTTCTAGGGCCACCGTGTTTAGTATGGTATTTATCGTTAACCAGCATGGTATCAGTCTGGGACAGGTCCATATCGTGTGCAATAGGTCTGCTACAGTTTTCTGGCATCGTGGACATACATCCGCTATTTCTGGGAACATACATCACACTTAAATTTCTGATTGCGTGATACCTTCCTTGGGTGTTCAAGAATTACACCCCATTCCTTGTCGGTTTGCACCCTCCCTATATCTATATTCCATTTATCTTGGAGCATCTGCAATGGGACTGCCGTGTGCGCTCAGATCCCATGAGATAACCATTTGGTGAGGTGGCTTCCGTTCCCCATTAAATATTGCATATGTACTAATTTGGGTGATGGGGGTTCTGCACCCTCGGGTGCCCACGTAGATCGTACATATATTGCTATGTTCGCATATAAAAGAAACTCATTAGTTCGCCATCTGCAAATAGCATCCCGACTGAGTCCACTCCCAGTTCCAGCCAAGTATGTATATGTCTTTGTGTTACTGTCTCTAGGTGTAAAGGCATACCCAAAATTGGGATTTTAGGGGAATAGGGAGTCTGTTCCTTGGTCTATTACAGTGCCCTTCTCCAGTACTGTAGCGCCACTTTCAATAATGGGGGCACAAGTTTGGGAATTTTACTGTGTGGAAATAAAAGAGTGGGTTTGGGATTTTTCTTGTATTGTGTTTTCACGATACCACCATTTGTGTGCTGCATAAACACTTTACACGTTGGCTCTAAGTGAAGCCTGAGGATCAAGCACAGGTTAATTAAGTGACTTTCGTGGTTTACTGTGACAAGTCTGTGGATGTTACTTGGGTGGGGCTTCTACCATCCTCAAATAATAGCACAATTTCATACAAGGAATCTGTGGTTTGAAGTATACATCAGAATATACATTTCGAGCTAGAACTGAAGTGAAAGGGAAAAGAGGAAGTAGTAATTATATATATATATATATATATATATATATATATATATATATATATATATATATATATATATATATGATACAATCCTGACAGCGTCCAACAAACAGGCACCGACTCCGTGAGCAATTCAGCAAAGAAAGAGTTTATTCCAAACTTAGCACAGACGTGTTTCGGCGGGAGCAACCGCCTTGTTCACTGCATCCAGTTCTAAATTGGTTTTACAAGATTATATATACACGTTGTCTCTTCACTCTCATAGGGTTGTCATAGCAACAGAAAAAAACGTAATAAAACATAGTGAAGGTCATGTTAGGTTTGGTTGTTATGGCAACTAGAAAACAGACCAAGTTTGTTGTTTGGTACAGAAACTGACTTAAATAAAATAACATATATAACGTTTAAAGTAAAAACTGTACTATGTTTATATGGTCACACAATAACAGTGGAAAGAGAAAACAAGAAATTAAAACATTTCGTATGTATACACATTATTGCAACCTCATAAGTGTATCAATGATCCCACTGTGTAGGCTCGCCCATGCGAAAAAATATAGAACACTAAGAAAAGTGGAAGAGTGTGTTTTGTTCTTCTTTTCTAGTGTCATGTAGTACAAGTACTCAAAGAAAATGAATACCCTGGTGTAGAGGTGTATATAGAGTACTGTCTAGAGATCGCTAATAGTCCCAACTATGAGAAAAAAATGAGTACTAAGAGTGTACGGGTATTTGTTCATTGCATTAAAAGGGACTGTTTTTATCTTTATTAGTATCATTAATGCCCAAGTGGGCAAAGTGAATACTAGTCTAACATAATATTGCGTGATAAACATAGTTCTAATTTCATCTAGGGCAAGTATTCATGATTACAGAGAGAGTGAACAGTGAAGGGTATGGCAGAGATAAAGAATTAGAGCATATTGGAACTGAACGCTATGAGGAAAGGAACAGTAAGAGCGGAGAGGTAATTAATGTTAAAGATGGACACTAAGAGCTTCGTCGGCGTTCATCCCATGTGGGATTTTGGAATTGAGGAGAATGATGTATCTCGACTCAAGTCTCCTCAGTGTCAATTGTCTGTTTCCTCCCCTAGGGTTTTTTGGGATGTTATCGATGACAAAATAGGATAGGTCCTGGGATCTACCGGCATGCTGTGAATTTATGTGTCTCGCAACTGGGTATGTTTGGTCATTGTTCATGATGGCTCTAAGATGTTGCAGGATGCGGACGTGTGCTGGGTGAATGGTGCTTCCCACATAGTTTTTGCCACACGTACATTGTAAGACATAAACTGCAAAATCTGTCTTACAGTTGAAACTCCCTCTTATTTCATATGGTGTGTTTCTGAAGGGCATGTGAACTAGTTTGGTGTTCGTTCCATGCTTACATGCTTTGCATTTACTGCATTTAGTGAATCCCTTTGGTATTTGTAACCAGTTAGGTTTTTTGGTGATGGTAGGCGCATTGCGTTCCAGCTCCTGGCACATGGATTTTGCACGTCTGAAGCTAATTGGAGGGACTTTGGCACATGTTTGTCCTATGATAGGGTCATTTCTTATGTTGTTCCAATGTTTATACAGGATTTTACGCAGGGAGGCATGGTACGCATTAAATCCTGTGATCAATCTCGGCTTGTCTATTCTAGTGGGTTCGTGCTTTGTCTGGTTGTTTCTTTTTTTGGTGAATAAAAGTTCTTCTCTGGTGATTGTCTCACTTCTAGTTTTGGCATTGGCTAGAAGTTTGGTTTCGTATCCCCTGTTGTGTAATCTATTGAAGAGGTCATTGGTAGATTTGTTTAAACTCTCTTCCGTGCTGCAATTACGTTTCATTCTTATGCACTCTGCATAGGGAATACCCTTTTTGACACTATCATAGTGGAAACTATTGGCGTGCAGGATGGCATTGCCTGCTGTGGGTTTTCTATATGTTCTTGTTTGAATTTTGTTTTTTTCTATATACATTTCTATATCCAGAAATTGTATACATTCTTTGCTGACATGGCTGGTGAAAGAAAGGTTGAGTGTGTTTTTGTTAAGTTCTTGTGCAAATCGTACTGCGCTTTTTTGTGTACCTCGCCATAAAACAAAAATATCATCAATGTACCTGACGTAGATAATTGCATTTTCTTTCATGATCATACTGTGTGTTGGCATGAGTACTTGCTCCTCCCACCAGCTCATATGCAAATTAGCATAGCTGGGGGCGAAGCAAGTACCCATGGCTGTGCCCTGTAGTTGTTTGTAAAACAATTTGTCAAATATGAAGATATTGTTTTCAAGGCACCACTCAGCCATTTGCAAAAGCATAAAAGTGTGTCCATGTAAGTGTATTGGTCTTTTGCTTAAGTAATACTCAAGCGCATGTAGTCCGTCCTTGTGTCTAATGCTTGTGTATAACGAGCATACATCTAGTGTCATAAATACATAATCATCTTGCCATTTAGTATCATATATTTTAGTCAAGAAATCTCCTGTGTCCTTAATGTAAGATGGTAAGTCACAGACAAAGGGCTGGAGGAAAAAAAACAATAAATCGTGAGGTGTTTTCAAACAGTCCACCAATAGCAGATATAATTGGTCTGCCAGGTGGATCGTTAGCGTTCTTGTGTATTTTTGGAATTAAATACAATTGTGGTGTGGTTGGATAGTCATTTTTAAGAAAATCAAATTCTGGTTTGGTGTGGAGTCCTTGGCTTCTCCATTCATAAAGAGATTTGTGAAATTTTTCTTTGACTCCTATGAGGGTGGTTGGTGCAATGCGATTATAGCATTCTCTGTCACTCAGTTGGTTCTGTGCTTCAGCAATGTATTTTGTCAACGGCCACAGAACCACATTGCCACCCTTATCTGACCATCTGACCACAATGTCTTGTCTTTCTTTGATTTTTTTCATGACGATGTTGTAGTCCCTTCTGTTTGCATTAAATGTTTGATTGAAATCTTGACTGCTTTTGAGGGCTAGAACTTTAAGGTCTTTTGTGACATTGTCAGCAAAAATAACAAGGCTGTCTCTCGGCATCACAGGTGTAAAAAATAGATTTAGGTTTCAATGGGGTTTTTTCAAAGGAAAAAGTGTCAAGATTGCTATTGGTTGCTGATATTGGATTGTTTTGTTATATATTCACTGAAAACAACATAGGTTTCAGGCACGTTATATTTACAAATTAGCATTTACACAAAACCTTAGAAATTCATTGAAAATACCATAGGTTTCAGGGGCGTTATAGTTAGTTGGACATTTCACTCATGCAAAACCAGTGAAATTCCCCCGTAATAGTTAGTTCAGCTAACTATAACTCGCGCGCTCGCAATGCACTGCTGATGACATCACATATTACATCACTCATGACATGGTCAGTGACATCACTCATGACATCACTCATGACATCTCAAATGACATCACTCATGACATCACTCATGACATCATCGAGTGAATGTGTATTTTTCTGAAAGTTAAATATGTTTTATATATGTTCATCTCAAGGTTGATGGAAGACTAAATGGGTATATAAGTGTCTAAATGGATGATTTTTTGTGTAAAATGTATTGTATAACTGACTGATTAAGTGTATCTTAGTGAATACATGGGTTAGTGAGTAATGTTTAAATATGTAAATATCTGTATCAGTCTCTCACTTTATGTATAAGTGGCTGCATGGGTTGGTGAGTAGCTACATGAGTGTCTATATGGGTTATTAGTTGTTTTTATGAGTATCAGTATGAGTGTCTTAGTGTCTGTATGCTTTGGTGGGGGTATTACTTAGTGCATAGATGCATGAATGGGTGACTCACTGTTTTTATGTGCTGAAGACAGCATGTATGCAGGACTGAATGGGTGGATGAGTGTGTGTATGGGTGTGTTAGTGAGTGAATGACTGTCTCAATAGTGTCTTTATGAGTAACTGCATATGTTTTAAACTAGTATGTGTGAGTATTGGTGTATGTGAGAGTGAGTGATTGGAAGAGTTCCTGTATAAATAAGTATGTGTTTCTATAAGTGATTCTTTAAGAAAGTAAGTATGTGTAAGTTTCTGTAGAAGTAAGTGTGGTGGTGTGTGTATCACTGTATATGCAAGTAAATGGATGTTTGTTACTCTGCATGTGTGACTATGTGTGTGAGTAACTCTATCGTTGAGTGTTGGTGTGTAACAGGTTGTATACCTGTATGAGTGCATATGATGACTGAGTACATATAGGAGTGACTGTATAGGACTGTTGGTGAATGAGTGGATGTGTGTGTAGATCTTGGAATTACTGAATAGGTTGTTGTAACTAGTATTGGTATGTCCATTGTTTTGAAAATGTTAATTTCTATTTTTGAGTGTATATATCAAAGGTTATATTTGAGTGAGAGGAGGTCAGCCACTCTATCACAAGGATGATGTCATCTGTGATGTCATTTGAGATATCATGAGTGATGTCATGAGTGATGTCACTGACCATGTCATGACTGATGTAATATGTGAAGTCATCAGCAGTGTATTGCGGGCGCGCAAGTTATAGTTAGCTGAACTAACTATAACGGGGGAATTTCGCTGGTTTTGTACGAGTGAAATGTCCAACTAACTATAACGCCCCTGAAACCTATGGTATTTTCAGTGAATTTCTAAGGTTTTTTCAATGCTAATTTCTAACTATAACGTGCCTGAAACCTATGGTTTTTTCAGTGAATTTGAAAGGTTTTTTTAAATGCAAATTTCTAACTATAACATGCCTGATACCTATGGTTTTTTCAGTGAATTTCAAAGGTTTTTTAAAAGTTAGTTTTTAACTATACCTACAGAGGTAGGACGTGATGAAAGAAGAAACTACGCACAGAAAGAAAAAACAGAAATGCATAAAGAAGCAACATAAGTCTACAAAGACAAAGAAAAGTGCAGGAAGAAGAAGAGATGTACAAAAAGAACCAACAAAGGAGCAGAAAGTCCTCCTGTGCCCACAACTTTTTCAGACCGGTACTGGTGGTAACTGAATCGGACTAACCAGGCCTAGAGCCAGTGCTATGCTAAAATACACTTAGAATACAGTGAAAACACCTACATACATTAGGGAACTCTATGCGTTGGGGTACCCCTGTGATTACCATGACCTCCTCTGTAAGACCCTAGTACATAATAGGGCAGGGGGATTAAAACTACCTCTTAAAACGCGCCACAGGGCGCGTTTGCACACTGGTGAAGGGAGGGGTGTGCATGAGGTGACATGTGTGCAAACACATCCTGTGGCCGTTTTAATTTGGGGGATAAAGTCCCCTTGAATCCTGAGTGTCCCTTGGGTCCAACTAGCCCACCAGGTATCTCCAGTAAGCGCCACAGAGCTGCGTTGCCGAGATGTAAAAAGGGGCACGGCCTGGACCACCTCTCTGCAAAGCAGCAGCACTTACTGGAAGCTTCTAGTGGGCTAGTTGGCCCCCAGGGGCCCTCAGGATTGAAGGGGAATTATTTTCCCAACTTAAAACGCGCCACAGGGCGTGTTTGCACACGTCACCTCAGGCACAGTCCCCTCCCTTCCCCACTGTGTAAATGCGCCCTGTGGCCGTTTTAAGTTGGGAGATTAAGTCCCCTTGAATCCTGAGGGTCCCTAGGGTCCAACTAGCCCACTACGTACCTCCAGTAAGTGCCACAGAGCTGCGTTGCAGAGAGGTGTAAAAATGGGCACGGCCTGGACCACCTCTCTGCAACGCAGCGCAGTGGCCCTTACTGGAAGCACCTGGTGGGCTACTTGGCTCCCAGTGTCCCTCAGGATTGAAGGAGAATTATTTCCCCAACTTAAAACACGCCACAGGGCATGTTTGCACACGTCACCTCAGGCCCTGTCCCCTCCCTTCCCCACTGTGTAAACGCGCCCTGTGGCCATTTTAAGTTGGGAGATTAAGTCCCCTTGAATCCTGAGGGTCCCTAGGGTCCAACTAGGCCACTAGGTACCTCCAGTAAGCACCACAGAGGTGCGTTGCAGAGAGGTGTAAAAAGGGGCGTGGCCTCTGAATACCTCTCTGCAATGCAGCTCCCTGGCGCATACTGGAGGTACCTGGTAGGCTAGTTGGCCTTCAGGGACCCTCAGTATTCAAGGGGAATTAATTCTCCAACTTACAACTCACCAGGGGACGTGTTTGCACAGTGGTGAAGGAAGGGGGTGGAGCCTGAGGTGACATGTGTGCAAACACAGCCAGTGGCGCGTTTTAAGTTGGTGAATTAATTCCTCTTCAATTCTGAGGGTCCCTGGGGGCCAACCAGCCCACCAGGTACCTCCAGTATGCGCCAGGGAGCTGCGTTGCAGAGAGGTGTTCAGAGGCCACGCCCCTTTTTTTCACCACTCTGCAACGCAGCTCTGTGGCGCTAAGCAGGCCTAGGGGGTCAGTGTCAGGGTGTTTCTACCCTGCCCCCTTTTTGCGTTTTGCACGTTTGTTTTTCTCTTTTCTTGTGCCTCGGTAGGACCAACACTTCCTGGTTTGGAGTGTTGACAGCCAATTAGCATGAAGCTCGTGATCGCGAGGGTGTGCGGATCCACCGCGGCCATAGATATCACTATCTTTATTTCTTAATATCTCAAAAACTACTGAATGGATTTACACCATTTTTTAAAAGGTCGCTTTCTGAGCCAAACAGTACATTTTTGGCTAATTTGGTGTAATTCCGTTCAGCAGTTTTTCCTATAACTGTGTCTAAATTTTCCTATGGGAAATTGATTTTTTTACCTCTCTTTTTTGAATTGCTCAGGAACTACTGAACGGATTTACACCATTTAAAAAAAGGTCTCTTTCTGAACCAAGGGCTAGCTTTTTGCAAAATTGTGGGTGTAATTCCGTTGAGCAGTTCGGGCTGTAGCCTGTTCCAAAAATTCCTATGGGAAATAACATGAAGAAAATGCGTTTTGGGACCCCCCTTTCTTCTCGGCCCCCGCATGATGAATCACCCCCAAACTTTCAGGATAGGAGCTGACCGGAGCGCCCCACCAGTTTGGAAACATTTCGCGAAGCTTCGTCATCCGGCGCCAAAGTTATTGGGAAAAGAATGTTACGATTTTCCTATGGTAACTAGGTCCTAACTATAACTACCTACTGGCGACCGCCAGTAGGTAATATATATATATATATATATATATATTCACTGAAAAAACCATAGGTTTCACACATGTTATAGTTAGCTGGACATTTTACTGATAAAAAACCAATGAAATTCCCCCGTTATAGTTAGTGCAGGCAACTATAACTCACGCGACCGCAATCCTCTGCTGATGGTAATACTGTATTTAGACACTTATTTGCCCATGTCTTCTTCCATTAATTTTTAGCTATACATATATTACAAATATTTTTTTTTCATAAAGACACATATGTCATCAGCAGAAGATTGCGGTCGCGTGAGTTATAGTTGCCTGCACTAACTATAACGGGGGAATTTCATTGGTTTTTTATCAGTAAAATGTCCAGCTAACTATAACATGTGTGAAACCTATGGTTTTTTCAGTGAATTTGCAAGGTTTTGTAAATGCTAATTCCTAACTATAACGTGTGTGAAACCTATGGTTTTTTCAGTGAATTTGTACGGTTTTTTAAATGCTAAGTTACTTTACGCCATTCGTGGCGTTGCGCGCCCAGTTAACGCAGTTCGTTCCGTGCGCGCGCGGTGCGCTTCGCGCACCGTGCGCGCACAGTGAGCACGCAGTGCGCTTCGCGCACCGCGCGCCTACTTTACGCAGTTAGTGCCGTGCACACACGGTGGTCACGCGGTGCGCTGCGCGCACCGCGTGCCCACATTATGCGGGATGGGCCATGTACGCACGATGCGCTTCGCGCACCGTGCGCACATGGGGGACATATTATGCGCATCTTTTTGAAATGTATTCTTTGTTAATTTTATTGTTGTTATATGCCATGCACAAATGGTGCCCTTCGGGCACCATTTGCACACGGGGTGGCACCGTGCGGACATGGGGGACATATTATGCGCATCTTTTTGAAATGTATTCTTTGTTAATTTGATATGTGTAATATGCCATGCGCAAATGGTGCCCTTCGGGCACCATTTGCACACGGGGTGGGGAGAATGTGGATAATTTTTTTTTTTAATAATTTTTACCGTACGCGTACGGTAAGCGTAATCGGCGAATTTCCGAAAAAAATTTTTTTTTTATTTTGGGCTTGAGGGTTGTTTGGGGACCCCTATATCAATGCTGGGTGGTTAGGATGTGACGAAACTGCCTCTTTAGCCATTTTTTGGCTTCGTTTTTGCTGCCCAACTCAGAGAGCGAGAGAGAAAATGGCGGCCGCCGCTTCCTGGTTTCGACTGATTCGAATGTTTACTAAGATCTAAGAGCCAATCAGAATCGCGCTCGCGCACGCCACCGTACACGTACGGTAAGCGCACCGTAAGCGCACCGTAAGCTGGCTCAGATATATATATTGATTTAAAGGCTATTTTCTCAGAATCTACTGAACAGATTTACACCAAACCTACAAAAGGCACTTCCTTTACCTGAGGACTAGCTCTCTGCCAAATTTCAAGTAATTCTGTTCAGCCGTTCGGGCTGTAGCTGTGTCTAAAGGTCCTATGGAAAAATGCATGGGAAAAACGCGTTTTGGGACCCCCCTTTTATCTCAGCCCCCGCTTGACGAATCCCCCCGAGACTTTCAGGGTAGGAGCGGAGCGTAGCGCCCCACCTATTTTGAAAAATTCGCGAGGATTCGTCGACCGGCGCCAAAGTTATTCAAAATAGAATGTTGCGGATTTCCTATGGAAACAGGGTCCTAACTATAACTACCTACTGGCGACCGCCAGTAGGTAATATATATATATATATACAACTAGTCACTAGTTATAGTTAGGATGTCGTTACCATAGGAAGATTGCTTTTTGATTTGCCAATAACGTTGGCGTCGTTTGATGAATCCTGAAATTTGCAAAAACTGGTTCAATGCTCACTTCAACTGTGGTCTTGAAAATTTCGGGGAGATCAGTCAAGCGGGGTCTGAGAAAAAGGGCAGTCCCAAAATGCATTTTCCCCATGTTAATTTCTATTCGAAATTTTAAACAAGGCTACAGCCTGAAACGTCTGAACGGAATTACACCAAATTTGGCAGAAAAGTAGCTCTTGGTGCAGAAAGCAACCTTTTTGTGAAATGGTGTAAATCTGTTCCGTAGTTTTGGAGTTATTTAAAGAAATTACCACTAACTCTTTGGCAGTAAAATTGCTTCCCCACCCTCGCAGCTGCACCGTTGAGTGAAGCCTCCCCTGTGCCTCTGCACTCTCGAGTGTTGGTGTTCGAGGCCCTCCTCCACCTACAGGTTTACCTGCACCTCATCCCTGGTGGTCCAGTGGACCTCTGTCTCCCTTCTCTCGCTACACTTTCCGCTTGGTTTTTCACTCGTTTTCACCCTCTTTTTAAATCTATTTTCTGGACTTTTCTGCTCTCTGCACTTTTCTGCGTTTCTGCTTTATTTCACTTTTATTCTCCTTTATGCCTCCTTATTCCTCCTTTCCCACCCGTTTTCCCCGCCGCTGCTGCCTAACAACCCCTCTCCCCCAGCACGACCAGCGCATCCAGCCCAATCCAGCTCCCCTCCTGGCTCCCGCCTCCCAGCTGTCCAGCCCTCCCTACCCCTACATAATGACAGCCGCTGCACGGCCGCGCAGCGGGCGCATCGCTGGCGCATGTAAGGCATGCCAAAGGCAAGCCCTTCTGCGACTGTCCACGAGCCGATCGCGACCAGCGCCAGGAACCCTGGACCACCGCCCCGCCAACGTTACTACCCAGCAGCACTCTGCGCACTCAACCCAGGCCGTAACAACAACTGCAAGCTAGCATCACCTGCCGACACCCACGGACCATTCAGCTGTCACTGCTGCTGGCACACCTACAGCACCGCCAAGAACACGGACCCAGCACAACCCGCCCACAAGAACACAACCGAACGGAAGAGCCTGCAATGCATCATCCTCAATGTCCGATCCCTCCACAAACACGCCACCAAAATCTGGGACCTCCTCGACAGCACCATCCCGGACGTAGCGTTCTTCACCAAAACCTGAACCCACACCACCTCGGGACCAGACATCGCCATCGCCATTCCCCAAGGAAACCAGATCTCCAGGAAGGACCGCCCCACCCGCCTGGGAGGAGGAATTGCCATCGTCCACAAATCCACCCTCGACCTGAGCACACTCCCCGACGAGCCCACAGACCTGATGAAACACCTCCACTTCAAGATACTGGCCTGCCCTACCACCACCCTCCGAGGAACCCTCATCTACCGACCCCTTGGACTCCGCTGACCTTTCGTCAACTCCATCACGGACATCATCTCCCCACATGCCATCACATCCACCAACTACACCCTGCTGGGAGACCTAAACTTACACCTCGACAACCAACTGTACCCCAACACCACATCCCTCCTGGACAACCTTCACAACATTGGACTCCAGCAGATCGTGACTGAACCCACGCACTGAGCGGGACACACCCTCGACCCCCTCTTCACAACAGGAAACTCCATCGCCTTCAGCCACACCACCGAACTCCCATGGACTGACCATCGATGTGTCCACTTCACCTTCAGAACACCCACCATCCACAGACAACAGCATCTGCTCCCACGAAGAAACTGGACCAAAATCACCGACGACCAGCTTACCTCCTCACTCAGCAACTCCACCCCAGCCATTGCGGAAAACGACAACACCAACAACGCAGCCAGAACACTGCACAGATGGATCTCCAACAGCGCCAACACCATAGCCCCCCTCAAGAAAAACAACAACACCCAAGCCAAGAAAGCCAGATGGTTTACCATTACTCCGAGAGTCCAGACGCACTTGCCGCCACCTCGAAAAGGCCTGGAGGAACACCAAATTCACAGAAGCCCACAACAACTTCAGAGCCACCACCAACGCCCACCACCAACTCATCAGAAAAACGAGGAAAAAAGCAATTGAAGACAGAATCTCCACACACGCGCACAACAGCAAAGAACTCTTCAACATCATCAAGGATTTCGCCCAACCCACAAGCGAATCTACTGACATCCCTCCCTCACAAGACCTCTGCAACAAACTCAGCACCTTTTGCCACCACAAAATCAAGAGCATCTACAACAAATTCGAAGACATCTAACACACTGAACCCTCACCAACCACCCCGACACCCTGAAGCCAGCGATTGACAACTGGACAGCCCTCACCATGAAGACACAATGAAGACAATGAAGTCAATCCACTCTGGGGCCCCCACCAACCCCTGTACCCACCACATCTTCAACAAAGCCGCCGACACCATCACACCCATGCTCTGCCACACCATCAACTGCCTCCTGGCGACTGCCTCGTTCCCCAACAACTGGAAACACGCCTAGGTTAACCCCCTCCTGAAGAAACCCTCGGCAGACCCCAGCGACCTCAAAAACTACAGAACCATCTCCCTGCTCCCGTTCCCAGCGAAAGTCATTGAGGAAGCCATCAACTCAACACATTAATCGAAGAACACAACATCCTTAACTCCTCACAATCCGGCTTCAGAAAAAAACACAGTATGGAAACTGCACTCCTCTTCGCAACAGACGACATCCGCACCCTACTGGACAAAGGAGAAACAGTAGCCCTCATCCTCCTTGACCTCTCAGCGGCGTTCGACACAGTCTGTCACCGCACCCTAATACGCAGACCCCACGATGCAGGGATCCAGGACAAGGCCTTTAACTGGATCCGCTCCTTCCTCTCTGGCAGAACGCAGCACGTCAGACTCCCCCCTTTCTTTTCGGACCCTACACCAACCACCTGCGGAGTCCCCCAGGGTTCAGCCCTCAGCCCAACGCTCTTTATCATCTACATGGCTCAACTTGCCCCCATCGTCAGAACCTATGGACTCAACATTGTGTCATACGCAGACAACACCCAACTCATCCTCTCCGTATCCAACGAACTCAACACCGCCATACACAACTTTCGAGAAGGCATGGAAGCCGTTGCCAAATGGACGAAAAACAGCTGCTTACAACTAAACACCAATAAAACTGACGTACTCATCATGGGCCCATGGGCCTGGAACGACACCTGGTGACCCCCCGCCCTCAGAAGCCCACCCTCCCCCACGGACCATGCACACGACCTGGGAATCATCCTGGACTCCGAGCTCAAAATGGACCGCCAGATCAACTCCGTCTCGTCCTCCTGCTTCCACACCCTCCACCTCCTATGGAAGACCTTCAAATGGATCCCCCTCGAACACAGAAAGACCGTCACTCATGCCCTGGTCACCAGCAGACTCGACTACGGCAACGCACTCTACGCCGGAATAAACAAAAACCTCACCCGCAAGCAAAAGAACGATGCCAAAAGACTGATCCTCAACCTGCCAAGACACTGCCACATCTCCCAGCACATGCGCACATTCCACTGGCTCCCCACCGAGGCTAGAGTCACCTTCAAGATGCTCACCCACGCATACAAGGCCCTCCACGACACCGGACCAGCATACCTGAACAGCTGACTCAAATTCCACGCACCCCAAAGGACCCTACGATCAGCCCAGCTCTCTTATGCCATGGTCCTCTGCACCAGAAAGACCAGATCGGGAGGCCGCTCCTTCTCCTTCCTCACGTCCAGAGCCTGGAACGCCCTTCCGCTCCACCTCAGACAGACAACATCGCTCCCCACCTTTGCAAGAAACCTCAAAACCTGGCTCTTCGACTGACCCCCTCCTTGATGGACTGGAACCTGCACCCCCCCACCCCCAGTGCCTTGAGACCCTTATGGGTGAGTAGTTGCACTTCACAAATACCTGACTGATTGATTGATCTTGTATTTATAGGGACGCAGTGGATCTGCGACCCCTCCTGATCTCATGCTGAGATCTGACCACATGCCCACCCCATGCCCAAAAGAGCATTTTTTTATTTTCAGCATGCCACGCTAGCTCCCCAACTCGCGCTGAAAATTAAAAAAATTATATGTGATGTCACTCAGCTCAGCTAACTATAACTGCTAAATGTTACTAGTTTGGTACAAGTAAAACCTGAACCTAACTATAACGTCTCTGTAACCTTTGGTTTTTTCAGGGAATAGGTATATATATATATATATATATATCACTGAAAAAACCATAGGTTTTAGGGGTGTTATAGTTAGCTGGACTTTTCACTTGTACAAAACCCGTTATAGTTAGTTCAGCTAACTATAACTCGCGCGCCCGCAATGCACTGCTGATGACGTCACATATTACATCACTCATGACATGGTCAGTGACATCACTCATGACATCACTGATGACATCTCAAATGACATCACTGATGACATCACTGATGACATCATCCAGTGAATGTGTGTTTTTCTGAAAATTAAATATCTTTTATATATGGATATCTCAAGGTCGATGGAAGAATAAATGGGTATACAAGTGTCTAAATGGATGATTTCTTTTTGAAAAATTGATTGTGTAACTGACTGATTAAGTGTATCATAGTGAATACATGGCTTAGTGAGTAATGTTTAAATATGTAAATATCTGTATCAGTCTCTCACTTTGTGTATAAGTGACTGCATGGGTTGGTGAGTAGCTACATGGGTGTCTATATAGGTTATTAGTTGGTTTTTTGAGTATCAGTCTGAGTGTTTGCATGGTTCGGTGGGGGGCATTACGTAGTGCATAGTTGCATGAATGAGTGACTCACTGTTTGTATGTGTTGAAGACAGCATGTGTGCAGGACTGTATGGGTGGATGAGTGTGTGTATGGGTGTGTTAGTGAGTGAATTACTGTCTCAATAGTGTCTTTATGAGTAACTACATATGTTTTAAACTAGTATATGTGAGTATTGGTGTATATAAGTGAGTATATGTGAGAGTGAGAGATTGAAAGAGTTCCTGTATGAATAAGTATGTGTTTACATAAGTGATTGTTTAAAAGACTAAGTATGTGTAAGTTTCCGTAGAAGTAAGTGTGGTGGTGTGTGTATAACTGTATCTGCAAGTAAATGTAAGTTTGATTCTTTATTAGCATGAGTGACTATGTGTGTGAGTAACTCTATGGATGAGTGGCATTGTGTAACAGGATATATAGGTGTATGAGTACATATGATGAGTGAGTACATGTATGAGTGACTGTATAGGACTGTTGGTGAATGAGTGGATGTGTATGTGGATCTTAGAATTACTGAAGAGGTTGTTGTAACTGGTATTGGTATGTCCATTGTTTTGAAAATTGTAGTCTCTATTTTTGAATGTGTGTATCAAAGGTTATATTAGGGTGAGAGGAGGTCTGCCACTCTATCACAAGGATGATGTCATCAATGATGTCATCAGTGATGTCATTTGAGATGTCATCAGTGATGTCATGAGTGATGTCACTGACCATGTCATGAGTGATGTAATATGTGACGTCATCAGCAGTGCATTGCGGGCGCGCGAGTTATAGTTAGCTGAACTAACTATAACGGGGGAATTTCAATGGTTTTGTACAAGTGAAAAGTCCAGCTAACTATAACACCCCTAAAACCTATGGTTTTTTCAGTGAATTTCTGAGGTTTTTTAAATGCTAATTCCTAACTATAATGTGCCTGAAACCTATGGTTTTTTCTGTGAATTTCAAAGGTTTTTTAAATGCTAATTTCTAACTATGCCTACAGAGATAGGACATGTGAAGAAAGAAGAAAACATGCACAGAAAGAAAAAAAAGAAGTGCAGAAAGAAGCAACAGAAGTCCTCAAAGACGAAGAAAAGTGCAGGAAGAAGGATAACGTGCAGAAAGAACAAAAAGAAGTGCAGAAACAAGCCTTGTTGCAAAATCATCCTGTACCCTCAACTTTTTCAGACGGATACTGGTGGTAACTGAGTCTGACTAACCAGTCCTAGAGCCAGTGCTATGTTAAAAGACACTTAGAATACAGTGAAAACACCTACATACACTAGGGAACATTATGCGTTGGGGTCCCCCTGTGATTAGCATGACCTCCTCTGTAAGCCCCTAGTATATAATAGGGCAGGGGGATTAAAACTACCTCTTAAAACAGGCCACAGGGCGTTTTTGCACACGTTAACTCAGGCCCCGTCCCCTCCCTTTACCACTGTGTAAACACGCCCTGTGTCCGTTTTTAGTTGGGAGATTAAGTTCATTTGAATCCTGAGGGTCCCTAGGGTCCAACTAGCCCACTAGGTACCTCCAGTAAGTGCCACAGAGCTGCGTTGCAGAGAGGTGTAAAAAGTGGCACGGCCTGGACCACCTCTCTGCAATGCAGCTCAGTGGCGCTTACTGGAAGCACTTGGTAGGCTAGTTAGCCCCCAGGGGCCCTCAGTATTGAAGGGAAATTATATCCCCAATTTAAAACGTGCCATAGTGCGTGTTTACACACGTCACCTCAGGCCCCGTCCCCTCCCTTCACCACTGTGTAAACGCGCCCTGTGGCTGTTCTAAGTTGAGAGATTAAGTCCCCTTGAATCCTAAGGGTCCCTAGGGTCAAACTAGACCACTAGGTACCTCCAGTAAGCGCCACAGAGCTGCGTTGCAGAGAGGTGTAAAAAGGGGCTTGGCCTCAGAACACCTGTCTGCAGCACAGCTCCCTGGCGCATACTGGAGATGCCTGTTGGGCTAGTTGGCCCTCAGGGACCCTCAGTATTGAAGAGGAATTAATTCCCCAACTTACAACTCGCCAGGGGGCGCGTTTGCAGAGTGCTGCAAGGAGGGGGCGTCGCCTCCGGCACGATGCCAGTCTTTTATTTATTTTAATTTTTTAAGAAGGGGGGCTGTGTGGTTCCCCTTCTTATTCTAATTTATTGGCCCTGATGACCCCATCCCCCAGGGCCTGTCTCCTAATTATATTTTTTGACCCCAATCCCCAGGGCCGGCCACTGTTTTTTATTATTTTTAGAAAATATATATTTATAGACACACCTAGGACATGCTGGACAAACCGTACGTACCTATCACCATGACGATTTGCGTGATATTCATTAAAAGGCGACTATGCATACAATGAATCCACGTGGAATATATTTACACCACTAGTGAAGCTCTGACATGTCTGATGCCCTACCGTGCCCAATCCCGGTAGACACCCTTGTCGTTTATTTATACAAACATGGGTAGCTATTGACGGGCACATTTAATACACATGCACACCAAGCCATTCAAAGGGGATTCGACAAAAATTCGACCAAAACTATGCAAGAAACCCCCCTCACGATTAATAAAACACACATCCACTGCCGGATGTGTAATACTTTTTATTTTACTCTCTGGAAAGGGGACGAACATCACTTGAGAGTCACAGCGCGCTCCTGACAGAGCCCAATGCTGTGTTACACCCACCATTGCCTGCTGAGTGCCACACACCTCTGTGTTGTATTCCACTAGCTAGTGCATATGCTATGACACTCTCTATCCCATGTGCACTGTAACACCACCCCGTGAATATGTCATGCCACACTTGTCTTCGCACGGGTTATATTGCCCCATCTAACGTGCCTTCCTCGATGCCTATGTTATAACGCACAGTGCTATGCCATACATATTACAATCTGGGATCCATATCTTTGTCACAGTGCATATGCAACGTTACACTCCCCAGCACATATTTTATATTACAACTTTAGAGACTAGTTAGGTTACACAACACTGCCCTGTGCATATTACACTCCAAGGCGCATATCGCATAGCACGCGCTAGTGCCTGTGCTATCTCGCGCTCTCCAATGAATCTGTCATTGCGCACAATGTATTGCATACTATATTTCATGCCCGGTTCATCTTATATCACACTTTTTGGTGCATAGTTTATACCATACACTATATCTAGTTTTCATTTTCAATCGTGCTCTCAGGACTATGTTCTATATAACACTGTGTTCACCTACCCTTTTCACGGGCATTACATTTTGCGATAGGGGGTGGAGGGTCAGGGGGTGTTTCTGCCAAGTGAGCCCGGAGTCACAGTCACAAACGTCCTCTTCTTCCTGAATAAAAGTGAGATTATGCTGCATACTTGTTCATATTTTAAGTAGTTGGCACAGACACATGCTTTAAAAACAATAAAGTTCCTAATACCCGCCTTCTCTGAACAGTTAGCTTGCTGCCCCATCCCCCTCCTCCCTATCCTCTGTTGTGTGAATCCATGGACAAGCCTCCTCCCTCCTGCCATGCATGGTCTGATGTGCTGCCACTGCCCTCAATTTAGTATGATGTACCAGTCCACTCCTCCTGCCCTCCATTGCCCAATTCTATGTCCCATCATTGACCTCCTGCTTAAACTCTGTGCTTAGCTTGCTGCCCCTATTCTCCTTCCCCCTGCCCTCCGATGTCTTTGTGCATGCCCCTGCTCCATCCTTTTTGCCCACCATGTTCCATGGACCTGCCACTCCTATCTACTCTGAGTGTTCTGTTGAGCTGCCACTCCCCTTCCACCTGCCTAGCATTGTCAGATGACTGTAACCTGTCGCTGCCACCTCCACCCTGCCTGTCCACATGCCATGCCCCTATCCTCTTCCTCCTGTCCACATGGTCCATTGTACTGCCATGCCCTTCTGCCCTCCCTGGTCTGTTGTGCTGCAACTGCTCCTCTTGCCTGCCCTGTGCGGTCTGTTGTGAGGCCCCTTCCCCTGAACTTTCTTGTCTGTGTACAGGTCCTGACCCTCCCTTCTATCCTCCATCGTCCTTTGTGTATGCCCCTGCACCCTCCTTCTTGCCCATCATAGCCATTGTGCTGCCACTAACCCTCCCACTTGCCATGCATGGTCTTCTGTGCTGCCATGGCCCCTCCCACCTTCCCTGTGTGGTCAGTTAGCTGCCCCTGACCCCCTCCCACCTTCCCTCCATGGTCTGTGTGTATGCCATCACAGTCTCACTGTTGCTCTTCATGGTGTGTCTTGCTTCTAGTGCCCATCCTGCCTGACCTCCATGGCTATCTTGCTGCTCCTGCCCTGCCCCCTTGCCCCCAGCCCTCTGTTTACATGTGCAGACCCCTACTCCCTCCCTCCTGGCTTGTCTGTTCCATTGTAATGCCCCTGATCCGTCCCTCCTGCCCTTTATGGTCTGTTATGCTGCAGCTTTCTCTCCTGTCTGTCCATTATGGTCAGCTAGCTACCATTGCCTCTTGCCCCTCGGTTCTCTGTTGTCCATGTGCATGGTCCTGTCCCCTCCCTCTTGCTTTCTATGGATTGTTGTGCTGCACTCCCGTCCCGCATGCCCTGTGTGGTGTATTGTGCTGCTGCAAACCCTGATGCCTGCCCTGCAGGGTCAGTTTGGTGCACCTCTCCATGTCCCTCCTGTCCTCTGTTATCCAAGTCCATGTCCCTACCCCATTTCCTTCCATGATCCAATGTACCATACTTGCGAACATTTTGAACTTGGTAAGTGGGAGCTTTTGAAAAAAAACTGGGGTATTGATTTTCCCCTTTGAGTTACATTGAAAAAGAGGAGATTGTAGACTGGAGACAGATCAAATAAAGCCCATTTGAGCTTAAAAACATTGGACGTTTCCTGGCTGAATCGGGTCTGTTGGCATGTATGGTTGTACTACCATTGCCTCTTCCTTCTGCCCACAATGGTCTATTACATTGCCACAGCCTCTCTTGCAAGTCCTGTATTGTTGGTGTGTTGCCCCTGCCCCCCTTTCCACTGCCCTCCATAGTCTGTTGTGCTGCCACGGCCCTTCCTGCCTGCTCAGTGTGGTTAAATTGTTGCCTTTGCACCCTCCTACCTGCCTTCAATTTTCAGAGTCCGTGCCCCTGGCCTCTGCCTCTCAACAGTATCCTAATGAACAACTAGATTGCTAACATTCTATATTTATTACAAAAGTGTGGAACGCCTGACGTCATCTTGATGTAATCAAAACTGTAATACCTAGAGCATTTCCTTTAGAAATTACATATATGAGAGGGTCTTATTGGCCTCAAAATTATGGTTAGTGCTCTAAAAGACGAAAATAAGGACATATTTTCTGAGTTTTCAAATAGCGACAAAGCACTTTTAAATTATTTGTTATCTTTATGTTTTTTTTATCCAGTTGACCACTTGATTAAATGTTGCACTTAGGGGAGAGGATGTGGTGTTAATTCCAGAACTGCAGACTTTGCAACTGGGGACCAGGTTGGAGTTTCTGCTTCAGCTCGACATTCTGTGATTCTGGTCAAATCACTTAGTCTCCCCATGTCTACAACCAAAATGAATTTGTTCTTGTGTGATGTAACCAATGCTCATGTAAAGCACTCCAATACCTGACAAGTCTGCACTATATAACACTGCAAAACCACAAAATAATAAGTGCTTTGCACACTCGTGTCATTGGGCTATATTTGGGCTACATCTGGGTGATTTTGGGCTACATTTGGGCTCTTTTGTCTCCGGTGGCCATTTTGGGAGATTTGTTATGAAGTTTCCTAATTTCCTCATGTACTGCAGTCTCCTCAGTAGGAAATGCTTTCAGTTTTTTACTTTGATTCCATCATGAAGGTATTCAGATATGTCACACATTTGCCATAAATTCTGAATGTTAGCACTCTAGTTGCTCATTAGATCACTGTAGTAAAACTACTGTTCACCATGGAAGTCTGCTCCTGGTATTAAAAGTGCATGTTTCAGTCTGCATGTCAGAATTTTTTCATGAAATAGAAGAGGATTTGAGAAGTCACTCAAAATGTGCCCTCATTTTCTTTCTTCAGCATTAATCATAATTTCTATGGCAAAATGAACCCCCTCATTGTGTTCCTTTTTAAATTAAATGTTTTAAGTGTTACCAGTTTATTCCAATCAAGATGGCTTCAGGTGTGCCATACTTTTGTCATAATGAAGACAGTAAGCGCTCTAGTTGTTTTTAAGAACACTCTGGGACATTCTGTCATTGGGCTATACTTGGGCTACATCTGGGTGATATTTGGGCTACATTTGGGCTCTTTTGTCTCTGGTGGCCATCTTGGGAGACTTATTTGTTATGAAGTTTCCTAATTTCCTCATTTACTGCAGTCTCCTCAGTAGGAAATACTTTCAGTTTTTTACTTTGATTCCATCAAGAAGGCATTCAGATGTGTCACACATTTGACATAAATTCAGAATGTTAGCACTCTTTTTGCTCATTAGATCATTGTAGTAAAGCTACTGCTCACCAGGGAAAACTGCTGCTGGTATTGAAAGTGCATGTTTCAGTCTGCATGTCAGAATTTTTTAATGAAATAGAAGAGGATTTGAGAAGTCACTCAAAATGTGCCCTAATTTTTCTTTCTGCAGCACTAATCATACTTTTTATGGAAAGATGAACCCCCTCATTTTGTTCCTTTTTAAATTAAATGTTTTAAGAGTTACCACTTTAATACAAGCAAGATGGCTTCAGGTGTGCCATACGTTTATCATAAGTAGGACTGTTAGCGCTCTAGTTGTTCTTTGGAACACTGTGGGAAGCTGCAGTAGAACACAAAGGAATCAACTGACAGTCTCTGCCCTTGTTGGATGTACATGTTTTACTGAGAATGTCAGACTTCATTCTCACATGACTGAGAAAGATAATGTGAATTTACAGAAAATATGCTCTCAGTTTAGCTTATAGATCACCTTCCAAACCTCTGTGGGAAAAGCATGAGAAAATATTTTTCTCTCAATCATGATATCCCAGCAGAAGGCTTTTTCACATGGTGAAATCACCTTAGAACGTACCACAATTCCTAAAATGAGTATGGTACCATCAACAAATGATTTATAATGTAACTAAAGTCTTAAAACCTTCTATTAACTGCAATGCTTTTTAATGAGGTGCTATCATGTATATTGGTCCCAAGATGGCTGCCAACACTTCTTGGATTAAGGGCTGACAGCCAATCAGATCTCAGGATGAGATGTGTGGTTAGGCTCCGCCCACATATATATATGATGTTACTTTTGATTTTCTCAGGAACTACTGAACAGATTGACACCAGACCTGCAAAAGGCACTTCCCTGACGTGAGGACTACCTCTCTGCCAAATGTCAAGTAATTCTGTTCAGCCGTTCGGGCTGTACCTTGGACTAAAGGTCCCTATGGAAAAATGCATGGGGAAAACATGTTTTGGGACCCCCCTTTTTTCTCGGCCCCCGCTTGACGAATCACCCCGAGACTTTCAGGGTAGGAGCGGAGCGGAGCGCCCCACCTATTTTGAAAAGTTTGCGAGGATTCGTCAACTGGCGCCAAAGTTATTCCAAATAGAATGTTGCGGATTTCCTATGGAAACACGGTCCTAACTATAACTATCTACTGGCGGCCGCCAGTAGATTATATATATATATATATATATATATATATATATATATATGTATTCACTTAAAAAAACCATACGTTTCACACACGTTATAGTTAGGAATTAGCATTTAAAAAACCTTGCAAATTCACTTAAAAAACCATAGGTTTCACACATGTTATAGTTAGCTGGACATTTCACTCGTAAAAAACCATTGAAATTCCCCCGTTATAGTTAGTTCAGATAACTATAACTCGCGCGACCACAATCCACTGCTGATGATGTCACATATTACATCACTGATGACATGGTCAGTGACATCACTGATGACATCATCCTTGTGATAGAGTGGCGGTCGCGCGAGTTATAGTTATAACATGTGTGAAACCTATGGTTTTTTAAGTGAATTTGCAAGGTTTTTTAAATGCTAATTCCTAACTATAACGTGTGTGAAACCTATGGTTTTTTAAGTGAATTTGTAAGGTTTTTAAATGCTAATTTATTTATGTATTATTATAATATTTATATATTTATTTTACAATAAACTACCTATGTATATAGTTATAGATTGACTGTATCCTGTAATATGGAATGGCTCAGCTCTTTTTTTTTTATTTGGATAAAGTTGAACAGCATAGTTAATATCTTCTATAAACTTATAAACAGTTTAAAATGGTTTTTTTTGTAAGTTTTTTACACGGTGGGCGCACGGTGTGCGCACCCCGCGATTTTTTGAAAACAAAATAAAATGTTTTTTTCACCCTTCGGGGTCCTTCAGGGACCCCCTGACAAAGGCTAGGGGGTCAGGAACTCTCTACCCTGCCCCCTTTTCACGTTCTCCACCTTTCTTTTTCACTGTCAGACACAAAATGGCGGCCGACACTTACTGATTTCGACCGATTTGAATGTTGACTGACATGTAACCACCAATAAGAATTACGCTCGCGCACGTTATGGTGCGCGCACCGTGTGCGCATATAGATGTTTATGTACTTTTAACTGCAATCTTCTCAGGAACTACTGAACAGATTGACACCATATATGCAAAAGGCACATGCCTGACCTGAGGACTACCTCTTTGCCAAATTTCAAGTAATTCTGTTCAGCCGTTCGGGCTGTACCTTCGACTAAAGGTACTATGGGAAAATGCATGGGGAAAACACGTTTTGGGACCCCCCTTTTTTCTCAGCCCCCGCTTGACGAATCACCCCGAGACTTTCAGGGTAGGAGCTGAGCGGAGCACCCCATTTGTTTTGAAAATTTCGCGAGGATTCGTCAACCGGCGCCAAAGTTATTCAAAATAGGATTTTCAGATTTCCTATAGGAACTCGGTCCTAACTATAATTATCTACTGGCGACTGCCAGTAGATGATAATATATATATATATAAATTCACTGAAAAAACCATAGGTTTCACACATGTTATAGTTAGCGGAAATTTTACTGATAAAAAACCAATGAAATTCCCCCGTTATAGTTAGTGCAGGCAACTATAACTCACGCGACCGCAATCCTCTGCTGATGCTAATACTGTATTTAGACACTTATTTGCCCATGTCTTCTTCCATACATTTTTAGCTATACATATATTACAAATATTTTTTTTTCATAAAGACACATATGTCATCAGCAGAAGATTGCGGTCGCGTGAGTTATAGTTGCCTGCACCAACTATAACGGGGGAATTTCATTGGTTTTTTATCAGTAAAATTTCCGCTAACTATAACATGTGTGAAACCTATGGTTTTTTCAGTGAATTTGTACGGTTTTTTAAATGCTAAGTTACTTTACGAGTGAATTTGCAAGGTTTTTTAAATGCTAATTCCTAACTATAACGTGTGTGAAACCTATTTTTTTTTCATTGAATTTGTACGGTTTTTTAAATGCTAAGTTACTTTACGCCATTCGTGGCGTGCGCGCCCACTTAACGCAGTTAGTGCCGTGCACGCACGGTGGGCACGCGGTGCGCTACGCGCACCGCGTGCCCACGTTACGCTAGATGGGCCATGTACGCACGATGCACTTTGCGCACCGTGCGCACATGGAGGACATATGATGCACTTCGTTTTGAAAGGTAATATTTTAATTTTTCGTATATGTTATAAGCCTTCGGGCACCATTTGCACACGGGGTGGAGAGAGTGTGGATAATTTTTTTTTTTATTTTTTTTTTTTAAATATTTTAGTTTAACATCTTTAATAAGCCATGCACAATTGGTGCCCTTCGGGCACCAATTGCACACGGGGTGGGGAGAGTGTGGATAATTTTTTTTTTTTTTATAATTTTTTACCGTACGCGTACGGTAAGCGTAATCGGCGAAATTAGCGAAAAATAAAAATTCCGTTTTTAGCCTTGGGGGATCTTTGGGGACTCCCTCAACATTGCTATGTGTGTGGGAGCTGTCTAAACAGCCCCTTTACATGTTTTTGTGCTTTATATTTTAAACATCACTCTCAGTGCGAGTGCGAAAATGGCGGCCGCCACTTCCTGGTTTCGGCCGATTCGAATATTTACTAAGATCTAAGAGCCAATCAGAATCGCGCTCGCGCACGCCACCGTACGCGTACGGTAAGCGTACCGTAAGCGCACCGTAAGCTGGCTCAGATATATATATTGATTTAAAGGCTATTTTCTCAGAATCTACTGAACAGATTTACACCAAACCTACAAAAGGCACTTCCTTGACCTGAGGACTACCTCTCTGCCAAATTTCTAGTAATTCTGTTCAGCCGTTCGGGCTGTAGCCCTGTCTAAAGTTCCTATGGAAAAATGCATGGGAAAAACGCGTTTTGGGACCTCCCTTTTATCTTAGCCCCCGCTTGACGAATCCCCCCGAGACTTTCAGGGAAGGAGCGGAGCGTAGCGCCCCACCTATTTTGAAAAATTCGCGAGGATTCGTCGACCGGCGCCAAAGTTATTCAAAATAGAATGTTGCGGACTTCCTATGGAAACGTGGTCCTAACTATAACTACCTACTGGCGACCGCCAGTAGGTAATATATATATATCTATATATATATATTCACTGAAAAAACCATTGGTTTTACACACGTTATAGTTAGGAATTAGCATTTAAAACACCTTGGAAATTCACTGAAAAAACCATAGGTTTCACACATGTTATAGTTAGCTGGACATTTCACTCGTACAAAACCATTGAAATTCCCCCGTTATAGTTAGTTCAGCTAACTATAACTCGCGCGCCCGCAATCCACTGCTGATGACGTCACATATTACATCACTCATGACATGGTCAGTGACATCACTCATGACATCACTGATGACATCTCAAATGACATCACGGATGACATCACTGATGACGTCATCCATTGAGTATGTGTTTCTGAACAGTTTTAATATGTTTAATATATATAGGGAACGGCCTGTTGAAGAATAAGTGGGTGTACAAGTGTGTAAATGGATGATTTTCTGTGGTGCGTAACTTACTCTATAAGTGAGTCATTAAATGTATCTTACTGCAGACTAGTGACTAAACTGTGTGAATGTCTGTATGTGTCTGTATGTTGGTGTATAAGTGGTTGCATCATTCTGTGAATAGCTATGAGTGTCTATATGAGTTATTGATTGCTTGTCTGAGTATCTGTATGGGTTCCTGAGTGTTTGTGTGAGTAGGGTGTGTGTTACTCTGTGACTAGATGTGTGAGTGGGTGATTCAGTGGGTGCATGGTTTTAAGAGTGCATCTGTGATGAACTTTATGGTTGAGTGAGTGTATGTATGGGTGTGTTAGGGATTGAATTTATATCTCAGTGGTACATTTGTGACTAACTACATATGTGAAAGGCAGTATATATGCGTGCAAGAGTATATAAGTGGGTAGATGTGAGAGTGTGATTGTGAGAGTGACTGTATGGATGAGTGTGTGCGTGTATCAATGATTCTATAAGAGCGTAAGAATGTGGTACTATTTTTATGAGTAAGTGAACTTGAGTGTGTATATCCGCATAGGTGAGTAAATGGGAGTGTGATTATTTGCATGACTGACGAGGTGTGAGAGTACCTCTATGGATGATTGGTGGTGTGTGAGTGTCTATATAGGTATATAAATGCATATGATAGTCTTGTATGGAGTGACTGTAAGTATGAGTGACTGTACAGGTGAATGAGTGGAGGTGTATGTAGACCTAAGAGTTAATAAGTGGGTATGTAGTTATTGGTATTGGAGTATCTATGGTTTTGAGAATGGAACTCTGAAATTTTGTGTATCAAAGGTTATATTAGGGTGTGAGAAGATACGGTAATTTATCACATGGATGACGTCATCAGTGATGTCATCAGTGATGTCATTTGAGATGTCATCAGTGATGTCATGAGTGATGTCACTGACCATGTCATGAGTGATGTAATATGTGACGTCATCAGCAGTGGATTGCGGGCGCACGAGCTATAGTTAGCTGAACTAACTATAACGGGGGAATTTCAATGGTTTTGTACGAGTGAAATGTCCAGCTAACTATAACATGTGTGAAACCTATGGTTTTTTCAGTGAATTTGCAAGGTTTTTTAAATGCTAATTCCTAACTATAACGTGTGTGAAACCTATGTTTTTTTTACTGAATTTGCAAGTTTTTTTAAATGCTAATTTATGTATGTATTTTTATATTTTATATATATTTATTATATATATAGTTATAGATTGACTGTATCCTGTAATATGGAATGGCTCAGCTCTTTTTTTTTTTATTTGGATAAAGTTGAACAGCATAGTTAATATCTTCCATAAACTTATAAACAGTTTTTTTTTTAGGTTTTTTTTTAGGGTTTTTCGCAGTGCGCACACCGTCTCCGTGTGTGCATGCGTGCGTGCTCCGTGCGTGCTCCGTGTGCCCATGCGTGCGTGCTCCGTGTGCGCAAGCGTGCGTGCTCCGTGTGCACACGGTACGCGCACAGTGCGCGCACGGCAAGTCATGTGATTACGAAACAACACTTTTCATTTGTTCATAGTAGTTTCAGTTCCAGAATATTCAAACACCACACCCACTCCCCTCATTATTTCTTCTTATTTCCTGGGAGAAGGAGCTGAACAGCTTTTCCAGTACGTGAAAATGGCAGAACAGCAGACTTCTTCAGGGAGTGAAGAGGAGACCTTTGTGCCACCAAGGCAGAGAAAACAAATGGACTTATTCATATGGAAGTTCTTTAATTTTCCAGAGGGCCAGAAGAAGGTGAATGCCCCAAAAGTCACATGCACTGTTTGTGGAGTTGTCTTATCTAGAGGAGATCCAAAAAAAAAAATACTCCTTTAGTATTCATTCTATGTTGAGGCACTTCCAAACAGTGCATGCTGTGTCTTATGCTCGTGAGTCTAGAAGAGCCACAAGAGACAACCCTCCAGCTGCTCAGCCGAGCACATCATCTGCGGCCGCAGATTCACCTGCTTCAAGACCTCTGGATATCCACCCTCTGTTCCAGAAGGTTCATATACGGTGCAATGTGTGCAATGTTGTTCTCTGTTATGGTGAGAGCAGCATTAACTTAATAGAGAACAAAATACAGCAGCACACATGCTCCACCCCATAATTTTTTTCATTTTTTCTTTTTGTTCCTGTTGAACAGTTTTTCATTCCCTGTTTTTTTTGCTGCTCTAAAAAAATCAAGAAAAATACAAAATTGTTAAAAAACTAAAAAAAAATACAAAACAAAAAAGACTAAAAAACAGTTATTTTCAGAAACTCACTTCACTTCTCCAAGAAGAGCTATATTCCTAATATACTGTGTTGTAATTTCATTGAATGGATGTGTAGTGTATACATGAATGATTGAAATGATTGAAATGACTGAGTGAAGAGGAGGAAAGGACTGACAGAATGAGTGAGAAAAGGAAAGTATAATCAGTCATGAAAGGGAAGTGAAAGACTGACTGCAACAAAAGGACTAAGGGTAGAGGATACAGGTAAGAAGAGTGAATGAGTAAGGGAATGGCAGTGAGTAATGGAGAGAGAGGGAGGGGGGAGTGAGAAAAGGGGAGTAAGTACGGAGATAGGAAAAGGGAGTAACAGACGAAGCAGATGAAGTACAGCAGGGTAAAGGGATTGAAAGTAAGAGAAGTGGAGTGATGGTGAGATAACAGGTATGAGGATTAAAAAAGGGGGTATGAGAGAGTGAGAGATGGGGAGTGAGGGGATGGAGGGATTTAGGAAACTGGAGTGAGAGAAAGGGAGTCAGGATTTCAATGAGCAAAGCAGAGTGAGGGAGAGTGAAGGAAAGAATGCGAAAAGGTGAAGGGGTGTGAGATACAGACAGTAGGAAGTGAAGTAGGAGAATAGGAGTGACTATGAGTAAAGGATAGTGACAGTTAGGGAAGGTGAGGGAAGGAGAATGACGGAGAAGGTTAAAAAACTTAACATAGATGGAAAATGAGTGATGGAGAGAGGAGGAGTGTTAGAAACAGAGGGGCAGATTTATAACAAGCTAACGCAGCTTGGTGCAGCAAGTAATTTTGCTGCGCCGTGCTGCGTTAGTTTCGAAGCACAGAGATGCGACATATTTACAAGAATATGTCGCATCTCTATGCTTCCCCTGCGCTGGCGCACAAACTGCAGCCATGCGCCGGCACAGGCTCCCTTGCACCATGCTGCAAGGATGCCTGCGTGGTGGGGAGATTGTTCTTCTGCCGGAAGGGACACCTTCCTGCACAAAAACAATCACAAGAGGCTTTTTCCTCTTTCAATGCGTGCTGTAGCATGCAGCACGCACTGGAATAGGAAAAAACAAGGAGAAATGAAAACATTTCTCCTCGTTGTGCCTCGCTACGCCACCTATAGGGTGTAGCATTCACATGCATCTCCAGAGTTACGATTTCTCGTAAATCTGGAGATGTGTCTAGTTCTATGGGTGTTGCGTGGGAACACCCACAACAACACCCATGGAACGCCCCTTCAACGCACAGTGCTGCGTGTGAAGTGGCTGTATTTACGAGGAGAGGAAAAGTCACGCAGGGTGGCTTTTCCTCTCCTTGTAAATATGGAGGAGCCCCCTGCGCTACCAGTACGTCATGAAAAGTGACGTAGTGGTGGCGCAGGGGGCTTGTAAATCTGCCCCAGAGATGTTAAGGAAATTAAGGGTAAGACAGACAAAGGGAGAGAGACAGAGACAGAGAGCAAGGAACTGAGAAAGAGTAAGGCAGTTAGAATGACTGAGACATATGGAGACAGGTAGAGAAACATGGTTGAAAAAATAGTGATGGAGGCAGTAAACCTAGGGGAGTAGTAGAGAAGGAGTGAGGGAGTTACGAAAGAGCAGTAAAGTAAGAAGAGAGAGAGAAGGGGAATGAGAAAAGCAGAGTGAGGAGAAGTGAAGAAAAGGGAGCATGAAAGTGAAGGGGTGAGAAATACAGATATTTCAAACTTACCTGACCAACAAAATAACTTAATTAGAAATAAATGGTTGTTTTTAATTGCAAGAAAAATGGATTCAATTTCCTAAATTTTCTTTCTCGATCTGAAAAAAAAGAAAAAAAGTAGTAATATTTAACAATACATTTTAGAATACAGTACACATATTTTCATATTTAACAAAGTAATTTTTTGCCCTTTTTTTGCTGTTTTCAGAATATATTGAATTTCACTGAAAATAGTGATATCAATTGCATTCATCACTTAACAGCGGGCAAAAAAATAAACAATCTGAAAGATTGTTTAAAAAAGCCCTGAATCTATCCTCAGTAAAACATACCTTGATAGAAATGTAACATATATATTAAAAATATCTTCTAAGAACAAAAACTATTTGCAATAAATAACGTCTGTAAATCTTGTTGCTTAAGCACATACACCAAAATAATATCTGTCAAAGAAGTTCACAATAGAAACATTTACCTTTCCATGAGGCCAAATGGTAATTTTTAAACCCTTTTTTGGTGAAATATCCAATGGTAATCCTATAAAATCGAAATAATGGTTTCTTCAGGTGCTGCAATTTGTATCTAAAATTTTGATTTTAGAAAAATTAAGTAGGAATTTGGTAATTCTGCAGGCAAACGTTGCTTGAAAATCAATTGAGAATCATTACACAGTGCCCAGCCTTTTTCACATTTTAGATAAACTGTGTAATGACCAGAAGTTATAGAAGGTCCATCATGGAAAATTATTTCAACTGCAACAAAAGTCTTTCCTGATATTGATAATTGATTTCCTACAAACTTCTTTATAAAAGTGTCCAATTTTGTTCCATCAGCTCTACAACGTTGCATCATTAAAATTATATACTGTCCATATTTCTTTAAAAATAACGTTGATAACATTTCTGATTTACATTGAGAACATTCCATGTTGCTCTCTGGTAATGTTAAATGTATGAACCTTTCAGAATCAACATTAGTTCTGCATGTGTTCATACAGTTTTCACAACAATGTTCCCATTTATAAGAAAGACCAAACATATTTTCTATTTCTACCCCTTCATCTTCCAGTACCATAAGCATATACATTAAGAATTCCTGTGCATCTTGCTGGACATTTTGAGTAAACTGTGTACATCCAGAACATACATCTAAAAGATTTCTAACATCAGAAGCACGTTCTATTTTAGTTTTATCATTACTCAGCTTCTCATAAAGGAAACTCAGCAGAGAACAAAATCTTTTTTCATGATTTAGTATTATCTGCTCTTGCAAACTTTCAAGATAAAATACAACATTCAGCACTACATTAGCGTAGCAGTTGACACCAGAGCTATTTTCAAAATGACAACCAACAACCTCTTCAACATGGTCTTTTTTCTTTTTGCTTGCAATCACATCACTCTCCTTTTGTTTTCTCTTCTGTACATCCTCATTACAGATATTCTCAATTCTCCTTTTCCGACAAACAACACGTTTTTCAAACACAGGATACTGACCTAAATGAGGAGCATAGCTTCTTCTTAATCTATGATACTCCTTTACACAATTTGCATCAGCACTAACTTTTGAGTCATCGAAGTCTATCATGAATAAACCAGATAATTTTTTCACTCGTGACAAAGCAACATATGCCATACCTTCTTTAAACACACTAGATCCAATGTTTACAAAAGCACTATCTACAGTTAATCCTTGAGATTTGTGAATAGTTACAGCATATGCTAGAGAAAACGGAAACTGCTTCCTACGTACATACAAGTCTTTCACAAGCAAAAAACGAACTGAACAACGACTAATGTCTTTAACCTCTTCAATCTGATCAAATGTTATTTTTAAAAATTCAATTCCATCTTTTTTCTGGTAATTAACAAAACCCACAACTTTACCCATAGCTCCATTCACTAAACCTTTTTCTACATTCAAATTACGTCTTAAAATTACTCGACAGTTCATACATACATAAAGATTCTTTTCTAAACCAGCTGTTTTCAATATGTTTTTCTCTAGAGAATCCAATTTAGTTTTCAATTTGCCTGTCAATATAATAGTTATTCCTTCATGCTGTATTTTATCCACGGCTTCCATTTTTATAATCTCTTCATTTTCCAACTTCAAAAGTTCTTCATTGAATATAGAGCATTCATGTAGTGTTGGCATTAAGCAGATTACAGTATTTGTTTCTGCAATTTTCTTGTATATTTTCTCTGGAACTATTTGTTCTGTTGGAAACAAATTACATAGCAATCGACTTTGTAAAGCTTTTCTGACATGTTCTGTGAGTAGTCCAATTCTGATATCTTTGAGAATACTTGCATAATCATCATCATTTGCTTGCCGCATATTGGTAATGAGTTCTTTGTACTCAAAGTATGACCAAATATTCACATTACCTATACTTCATAACGACTTTTTCGTGTCTTCATGTGTAAGAGTATTAAATACTGGTTGTCCTTTAACTGGAGTGAGCTACAGTAGATCCCCAAAAACTATAACATGTTTTCCTCCAAATAACACGTCATAGTCTGTCTTTAGAATTTGCTGCATTCTTAAATGCACAAAGGCAAGCATTAAGTTTGATACCATGCTTACCTCATCAATAATGAGAACTTTCATTTTCTTCAGCACTCTTGAAACTTCAAAACATGCTTCTCCTGTTAGCTTGTGGTATTCTATTTTGTTCTCATGCTCTACTGGTAGCATTAGCAAACGATGTAAGGTAATTCCTTTTATGTTATATGCTGCTAACCCAGTTGGAGCAGTAACAACACAAGACAAAGTTGAATCAGTTTCTTTCTGTAGGTAGCTTCTAATTACTTTAATTAAGAAACTTTTTCCAGTTCCAGCTTGTCCACTCACATACATTCTGATTGGCTCAAATGATGTGCATGAGCACTCTTTATTTTCATGTAGTAATCCATGATCAATTTGTTTTGTGACTTCTTCATAAATTTGTTGTTGTTCATCATTCAGTTGTTGTTCCAAATTTGGTAAGTTTATTAAATCTTCCTGAGCTTGATTCATAGCTGTGTCCACTTTAGTCATGGCTATTGCAGCTTCATTTTCTACGAGTGGTTGTCCTAGGGGATCTTGCCTGAGCGTACCAGAACTTTGACTGTCTTGAGAACTGTCTCTAGCTACTTCAGCTGCAATTGTAGCTTCTTCTTAAATTTCTTCATTTAACATTTGTACATAATTTGAGAAAGTACTGCATTCTATGTTATCTTTGCATGCATTAAAGGAATCTTCATAGCTCTGAAAATCTCCAAGTAATTCATCCTCTGAACGCCATGGTTTAAACAGCTGTAAAAGTACTAAGTAGTAAAATTCCTTTTTGTCAGTAGTGTCGCAACTCAGCCTCCTGTGATTAATCAAACTTCCTTTTGTTTGTTTCACCAAACATCCTTCCTCACCAATGATTTTATATTTTCCATTGTTGATGTCTTCTGTGGCATTCCGTTTAAAAATGTAGTTCTGCAGCACTTCATAGAGACACATGTTCTCAAGATGATGACTTCTGTTTGGGTAATATGTGTCCAACATTTTTGTTTTCAAAATGTCTGTACTTTCTGGTTCATTCTCTGCTAAACATTCATTTTCTCGAATAGATTTCAGTACCCGATTTCACATTCCTGCAAGGCCTAAACTTACCCAAATTATTCTTCTGGATTTGGAGTACAGACTTGCAGATGATAACCTATCTGAGCATTCGTATGACCCAATTTCTCGATGCGATAACATCTTTAAACGGAAACTGTATAGCTTTTTACTGACAGTCTTCTCGTGAGAAATCTCTTCCCACATTTCTTTCAATTCCGTTTTCTCAGATTTAGTGATGTAAGATGTGACATACCGAGCAACAGCAATAGAATTGTCAGCTACATACTGAATATCCATGTTAGCATTCCACATGGATAAAATGACTGGGTTGTAGTCATTTATATATTTTGACTCTTCTTTTCTTCTTAGGTTGTAGGTATTTTTCGGAGATTTTCTTGTAATGGTATGTCGCACAGCTGACATAAAACTGTTTACTCTTCCTTTTGAAAGAACAGGTCGTGGAAATCCAAATAGACATTTTGTGTAGAATTTATCTTTACTCTTGTACTTTCGTCAACAGTATTTTCCACACCGATGTCTTTGGAAACGTAAAACTTGCTCTTTTAAGTTTTTTTCTTCTGTGCTTTTAGGTATAGCACATGTTGCATATTCTTCAATGAAAGATAAAACTGCATCATCAGAATCTGTTCCAAATTTTGGGGCATCCTTGATCCACAACAGCATATGAATATGAGGAGCCCCTCTTGCTTGGTACTCTTTTCTCCAAAAGAAATCCACAACTTCTCCAAGAGGTGGATTTTTTTTATTGCAGATGAAGGACATCATAGCCTCAAATCTATGATTGAAATATCTGCAAACATTAACCGGATCCAATGAGCACAATTCTCCTGCTGTCTTGTATTGGATGTTTTCAATATTTGAATTTGCCTCTCGAAGAAAATCCAGTAAATCATCCCAAGCGTACTCAGCACAGCTTAGGGTAAGGAACCATGTAGGAGTTCCTAAATTCCGTAACATACATTTCAATTCTCCAAGGCGTCGGTACAAATATTCATTAGTCCCACGCTGACAAGCCATCAGATTAATCAATTGAGATTCCAAATGATCATCTCGCTGTTGCACTTTGTTCATAAAATCCTTTGCAGACACATTATGTAGATATACTCCAGTTTTTAAAATGTGATTTACTGCATAAGATAGTGCAGACAAGTCACTTTCAAATAAAAGATGGAACAAATAAGGAATACTTTGACGAAATCTTGGATCTTCTGCATATAATCTTGTAGTCCGATACTCAGAAGCAGGAATCTGTACTGGAAGTTCATCATATCGTCCACCTTTTCCTGTAGGAAACAGCTGGGGAAAACAACGAGCTTCCAAGCTCTCCTCCCATACACTCACGGGAGTTCCTTTTGCTTTTTTCATCTGAAACAGATCAATAGTGTTTCCCATAACTTCTTTAGAATGAAGAGGATGTATGCTGAAATGTTCATAAATGTCTTCTTCTTTTGACTTATCCACTTTTTCAATTTGCCCAGTTGGTATTCCTGTGTCTGCTAGTAAAACTTCTTCATTTTCATCCATATAAATTGATTCATACCATTTATTATTTCTTTTTAAATATAAATTTGCTCTTTGTACTTTTCGTACATCTACTAGCTCCTGCCAAATTTTCTTATTCTTTGTAGGTACACCATTAACCAGAATAACTAATGGTTCAGTTTCCAAACTATCTGCATCAATTTTTTCAAATCTAATGGCAAATAGACAACTCTTCCTTTTAAACCTCTTTGTAAATCTGAAGGAGGTAATTTACCTGTTTTGAGCTCCATACGAACTATAGTCTGAAACGGATGGACACATTGAATGAGTATAGACTCATACGTATTTAAATTACAAAGTTCTGGAGGAATATCAACCAATTCTAAATTATTATGTACAGATCTAGCTGGCATTTTATTTTCTTCTAACTTGTTATAACAGTATTTACAAATACGCTGATCTTCACCCAAATCAAACAATTTTCCAGAAACAAATATGTAGCAAAATCCTTCCACTCATAAATATTTTCTTTTTCACTTTTTTTTATAGAGATCAACATTCCTTGTTTGACTTTTATAATGGCTTCTCCGGCAACAAATACAAGTAATATTTGGTCTTTCATTAGAGATGATAGTCCATTTTGTCATTTGATCTTCAAAATGTTTACTAACAGTGGGTTCTACAGTCTCTTCCACATTTTCCTCAATAACTGTGTCAATTCCTGCACTTTCTTGCTCTGGAACAAATTAACAAAACTGAATATCATCAGTAACCTTCTCTACATCTGATACAGATCCACGGAACAGAGCACTATTCAACTAATTTAACTTTAGTGCTGGACTTTTAGCAAAATACAATCTTCTCACAAACTTTCTCATTTCAGTATGATGTACCGCCAGCATCCTAAAATGGTGAAAAACACTTTGACAAACTTTCCTAGAAAGACAAGCCAGAGAATGTCCTTGCAAACCTGTATTCTTTCTCACTCTGCATGGATCTAGTCTTTGAAGCACCTTAATCTTCTGTTTAACACTTTTTTACTATATTCTCTTAGAAAGTCACGTAATTTATCAATAGATTCTTGTCGTACAGTACAAATACTACTTCAATTCCAAGTGTACACTGGGGCTTTAGGACGTTTCCCCATAACCTCATCAGCTAACACTTCTTCCTCATTTCTTGGAACCATTTTCTCCTTTTCCATTACACAACCATCTTTAACTTCATAAGCTCGACCACTGGTGTCAACTGCATGCAGCAAACTATTACTTTGAAGATAACTCTCTTCATTAAAAAATGGTTCAGTACTTGAACTATGCTTCCATTCTCCTAAGAACTCTTTACAAAAGTTATTTTTTTTCACTACTCTTTTCCTTTTGCTTTTTGAATTCATTACATTGACTATTTTATCTAATGTACGGATCCTGTTCAAAATTAAAATGAATAGTTTTCTTTTTAATTCCAAAGCCTTTGCAACAATTGATTCAATATGTTTCTTTTTCTTATAAAATTTTGCTTTCTTCCTATATTTTTTCACATCCTTTAGCAAATTGAACATCACTCTTCTCTGAAACATTTTTCTACGAATGTTTTGAAATTCTGTTTTTCTTTTTAAGTCATTCTTTCTTGCTTCTGATTGTACATTAGCATTTAGTATTTTCTTTCTATTGTCTTGTTGTTTTCTACTTGAAACACTATTTGCAGTGGATATATTTTTTACATTTTTTCTATGTTTGAGGATATTTTTAAAAAAATCCTTAGTCTAAAATCCTTAGTCTGCTTACCAGAAGACTTTTTCTTTTTTCCAACATGAGGTTCTTCAACTAATTTGTGTTGTCCAGTTGTCTTCAAATATAGATGTTTTTGCTGTTCTTTTCTCTTTCTTGATTTTATAGGCATGTTTAATTTATTTCAGTGTTGTTCAGCAATACCTAAAAGAAACTAAAAAAAAAATACCTTTATGTAATTTAAATATATTACTTTATTTTTTTTGAGCTTTTCAAATCCTATCATATGAGCTGCCCCTTTCCTACGAGTGCAAGTCTTACACAATAAGAGCAACACGAATTAAATCTCTGACAACAATTCCTGTGTGCACACAGACTCATGGTGTGATTCTAGGCAGAAAACGATATTTGATTGGCAATTTCAAAGCACATTTACTACTGTGGTAGAGCAAGTGATAATTACTGTAACAGCCTGACACATTTTCCGTATAGTTTAGAGAGGCAGAAAAGAGCACATGTCCTAACAGCTACTTGAGACCATGAGCATGTGAAACCTGGGTGAGTGATTAGACTAGAGCAAAGGAAATGAGCCTTGATGACGTTGAATGTGTTAGCGTTACACACTGCTATCTGAAATACCACACAGTGCTGAATAGTAAGCATGGGAGTGCAGGAGAAGCAGCTGCCTGTGTGCTAAGAGTGTGTTTCTGGAGACTGTGTATTGTCAGGTGCAAGAGAGATCTGCACGGACGCTTGCACAACTGCATGAAGACTGCAGAGATGTATGTAAGAGTACATGTGTGGTAAGGGTTAATTGGAGTTTTGAACATGTAGGAACTACCTTACCCATTGCAGGAGTGGAAGGAAAATCTACCATGTTGATTTCAAATGTGTTAGCATTTGCCTCTCATTTGTGTGAGAGTGATTTGTGCTGAATGCTAACCATCACAGTTCAAGAAAACAAGCTGCCCCTTTCCTGCAAGTGCAAGTCTCATAGAACAAGAGCAACACGAATTAAATCTCTGACAACAATTCCTGTGTGCAGACAGACTCATGGTGTGATTCTAGGCAGAAAACGATATTTGATTGGCAATTTCAAAGCACATTTACTACTGTGGTAGAGCAAGTGATAGTTACTGTAACAGCCTGACACATTTTCCTTATAGTTTAGAGAGGCAGAAAAGAGCACATGTCCTAACAGCTACTTGAGACGATGAGCATGTGGAACCTGGGTGAGTGATTAGACTAGAGCAAAGGAAATGAGCTTTGGTGACGTTGAATGTGTTAGCGTTACACACTGCTATCTGAAATACCACACAGTGCTGAATAGTAAGCATGGGAGTGCAGGAAAATCAGCTGCCTGTGTGCTAAGAGTGTGCTTCTGGAGACTGTGTATTGTCAGGTGCAAGAGAGATCTGCATGGACGCTTGCACAACTACATGAAGACTGCAGAGATGTATGTAAGAGTACATGTGTGGTAAGGGTTAATTGGAGTTTTGAACATGTAGGAACTACCTCACCCATTGCAGGAGTGGAAGGAAAATCTACCATGTTGATTTCAAATGTGTTCGAATTTGCCTCTCATTTGTGAGATATTGATTTGTGCTGAATGCTAACCATCACAGTTCAAGAAAACAAGCTGCCCCTTTCCTGCGAGTGCAAGTCTTACAGAACAAGAGCAACACGAATTAAATCTCTGACAACAATTCCTTTGTGCACACAGACTCATGATGTGATTCTAGGCACAAAACAGTATTCCTGAGTGATACCAGTACACCTTAACTTATGGTGAAGACATACTCCATAATTTCTTACAAGTTCAAGGCAGTTAAATATCTTCCAAAACATAAAATGTAAAACACAACTTTAAAAGAAGAAACACATTTCTATTATTTATATCAAAATGCACCACATACATCCCCTCTCAAATTCATAACTCACCTTTAAAAGTAGTTAGTTGAGAAAGAAATGTGGCACTCACACAGCAGATTATCAGAGCCAGAATCTCTGAGCTGTACACCTCTCACCAGAACCAGTAAATGGCAAACTTTCCCTCTCTTTTTTCACACATTTACATGTTAACTTCAAATCACATTGCTTCCCACATTTTTTCAAATGGAAACACACATTTCTATTGGTTGCAAATGTCAACCCTTTCCAAATGATTCCTACCCCCAACATGACTTCTGCCTGCTAGCATAGCAACAGGTCATGGAACACTGGTGTGAGCAGAGAGGATAGAAGTTCAGCACACAACGTTTCTAATCCAAAGAGCAAGAGTGCTTGACTTTTCGAACCTTACAGCAAATCCAAAGTAATGTTCTGTGGGAACACATTTTTCTGAACCAATACAAAACATGCTTGTAAAAATGTAAACATACAGCCTAGTTTTTAGTGTAGAATGGTGTGAAACAGCCAATGAGTTCTTTTTATTAAAAAAAAAGTATGTAAGCCTCCATTTTACAACTATCTTTCTTTTCATATTGCCATTCTACTGAAAGACACCTTCTGAGTGCATCCAGGTCTCCTCCTCACTCCCTGAAGTAGACTGCTGTTCTGCCATTTTCAAGTAAAATTGATAGCTGTTCAGCTCCTTGTCCCAGGAAATAAGAAGAACTAGTGAGGGGAGTGGGTGTGGTGTTTGAAGATTCTGGAACAGATCTCCTCCTCACACCCTGAAGTAGACTGCTGTTCTGCCATTTTCAAGTAAAATTGATACCTGTGCAGCTCCTTTTCCCAGGAAATAAGAAGAAATAGTGAGGGGAGTGGCAAGGCATTTATAGAGGAGACGGTGTACATTTCACAGATGAAGGGAACAGAGCCTTCCTGTTGAACTAAAGACTCTGCATCGGTACTTACTTATAGGTACCAAAAAACACTCAATGAAAACAATGGCTCTTTTTAGAGCCAACCAACATCTAAACACTTACACTTGATTTTTAATTCTATTTTTTTTACGAATTTTTTGCCGCCGTGCGTGCACCCCGCGATTATTTGGAAAAAAAAATAAATGTTTTTTTCACCCTTCGAGGTCCTTCAGGGACCCCCTGACAAAGGCTAGGGGGTCAGGAACTCTCTACACTGCCCCCTTTTCACGTTCTCCACCTTTGTTTTTCACTGCCACACACAAAATGGCGACCGACACTTCCTGATTTCGACCAATTCGAATGTTGACTGACATCTAAACACCAATCAGAATTACGCTCGCGCACGGCACCGTGCGCGCACGGTGCGCGCACGGTGCGCGCCTATAGATATTTATGTACTTTTAACTGCAATTTTCTCAGGAACTACTAAACAGATTGACACCATATATGCAAAAGGCACATGCCTGACCGGAGGACTACCTCTTTGCCAAATTTCAAGTAATTCTGTTCAGCCGTTCGGGCTGTACCTTCGTCTAAAGGTCCTATGGGAAAATGCATGGGGAAAACGCGTTTTGGAACCCCCCCTTTTTTTCTCAGCCCCCGCTTGACGAATAACCCCGAGACTTTCAGGGTAGGAGCTGAGCGGAGCGCCCCATTAGTTTTGAAAATTTCGTGAGGATTCGTCAACCGGCGCCAAAGTAGATAATATATATATATATTACCTACTGGCGGTCGCCAGTAGGTAGTTATAGTTAGGACCACGTTTCCATAGGAAATCCGCAACATTCTATTTTGAATAACTTTGGCGCCGGTTGACGAATCCTCGCGAATTTTTCAAAATAGGTGGGGCGCTACGCTCCGCTCCTACCCTGAAAGTCTCGGGGGGATTCGTCAAGCGGGGGCTGAGATAAAAAGGGGGTCCCAAAACGCGTTTTTCCCATGCATTTTTCCATAGGACCTTTAGACACAGCTACAGCCCGAACGGCTGAACAGAATTACTTGAAATTTGGCAGAGAGGTAGTCCTCAGGTCAAGGAAGTGCCTTTTGTAGGTTTGGTGTAAATCTGTTCAGTAGATTCTGAGAAAATAGCATTTAAATCAATATATATATCTGAGCCAGCTTACGGTGCGCTTACGGTGCGCTTACCGTACGCGTACGATGGCGTGCGCAAGCGCGATTCTGATTGGCCCTTAGTTCTTAGTAAACATTCGAATCGGTCGAAACCAGGAAGCGGCGGCCGCCATTTTCTCTCTCGCACTCTGACAGGGGGTTGAAAAACCAAGTGCAAAAACATGTAAAGGGGCTGTTTACACAGCTCCCAAGCACCTAGCCATGTCGAGGGAGTCCCCAACGATCCCCCAAGTGAAAAAAGGCAATTTTAATTTTTTCAAAAATTTTGCCGATTACGCTTACCGTACGCGTACGGTAAGAACTAATAAAAATAAAAATATCCACATTATCCCCACCCCGTGTGCAAAAGGTGCCCGAAGGGCACCTTCTGTGCATGGCTTAATAGAGCTAAACAAAACCTATATTTTACCTGTCACAACGATGCTCATCATATGTCCTCCATGTGCGCACGGTGCGCGAAGCGCATCGTGCGTTCATGGCCCATCTAGCGTAACGTGGGCACGCGGTGCGCGAAGCGCACCGCGTGCTCACTGTGCGCGCACGGTGCGCGAAGCGCACCGTGCGCGCACGGAACGAACTGCGTTAAGTGGGCGCGCACACCACAAATGGCGTAAAGTAACTTAGCATTTAAAAAACCGTACAAATTCACTGAAAAAACCATAGGTTTCACACACGTTATAGTTAGGAATTAGCATTTAAAAAACCTTGCAAATTCACTGAAAAAACCATAGGTTTCACACATGTTATAGTTAGCTGGACATTTTACTGATAAAAAACCAATGAAATTCCCCCGTTATAGTTACTGTAGGCAACTATAACTCACGCGACCGTAATCCTCTGCTGATGACATATGTGTCTTTATGAAAAAAAAATATTTGTAATATATGTATAGCTAAAATTTAATGGAAGAAGACATGGGCAAATAAGTGTCTAAATACAGTATTAGCATCAGCAGAGGATTACGGTCGCGTGAGTTATAGTTGCCTACAGTAACTATAACGGGGGAATTTCATTGTTTTTTTATCAGTAAAATGTCCAGCTAACTATAACATGTGTGAAACCTATGGTTTTTTCAGTGAATATATATATGTATATGTATATATATGTATATGTATATGTATATGTATGTGTATGTATGTATATATATATTATCTACTGGCGGTCACCAGTAGATAGTTATAGTTAGGACCTATTTTCCTTGGGAAATCTGCAACATTCTATTCCCAATAAGTCTGGTGCCGGTTGACAAATCTTCGCGAAATTTTCCAAACTTTTGGCCAGCTCTGCTCCGCTCCTACCCTGAAAGTTTCGTGGTGATTCGTCAAGTGGGGGCCGAGAAAAAACGGGGGTCCCAAAACACATTTTCCCCATGCAATGTCCCATAGGATCTGTTGTCGCAGCTACAGCCCGTACCGCTGAACGGAATTACACCAAATTTGGCAAAGAGATAGTCCTCAGTTCAGACTCGTGCCTTTTGTATAAATGGTGTGAATCCGTTCAGTAGTTCCTGAGAAAATTAGAGTTAAAAGTACAGAAGTACCCCCTGGGGCCCCCTTTTTAAAAAAAAAAAAAAAACAGCGAAATGCGCGCAGGGTGCGTGCATCCTATCGTGTTGGGTGCACGGATTCTCTCGCGTTGGGTGCGTGGATCCAAGGGGAAAAAATTGAAATTGTTGGGAGATAAAGATCAAGCTTAAGTGTTTTGTTCTTGAGTGGCTCTAAAAAGAGCGGTTGTGTTCATTGAGAGTTTTTGGTACTTATAAGTAAATACCTATACAGAGTCTAAAGTTGTTGAGGAAGACTCTGTTTCCTTCATCAGTAAAGTGTACTCCATCTCTCCTATACATCTCTTGCATATGAAAGCGCAGATTGTTATTGTAAATGGACCCCATTCTATAGTCTCGGAGAAAAGCAGAAACAGATTTATTCACATGTTTCCTAGCTTTCTCAATCTGTGGACAAAAATGATCGGACCAGTTCCATTTCTGCCTTTGGCATATGTTAAAATACACAAAGGCAGTTTTGGGGAAAAGTGAAATCCGTTCTGCAAAGGTGTCCTTCATAAGCATTTCCAGATCTACCCCAGTCAAAGTGCCTAGGTCATTGCCACCACAGTGCACTATTATGAGGTCAGGGTGTTGGATTTGCATGAAGGATTTCACCAATGGCATCAATTGGTGCCACTTTAACCCTCTCTGTCCAATCCATTTAATGTCTACATTTGGCAAACCTAGGTCTTTGTGAATGCCTTTGTTTTCTGCATACCTTTGGCTCCAGAAAATATAGCTGTGTCCCACAATCCACACTCTAAGCATCTTGAAAGGAGGTCTGGATGCACTCAGATGGTTTCTGTAAATGAAATGGCAGTTTGGAAAGTAAGATGCTTCTAAAATGGTGGCTAAGATGCAATTTTGAAAAAGACAAGAAATCATTGGTTGTTTGACAACCTTCTACACTGAAAGGTAGGGTGTATATTTCTGTTTTTTAAACGCATGATTCTTATTGGTTAACAAAAACTGATTGTAAGGAACATTATTAGGCCTGGGCGAAAATTCCGTTCGGCTCGCGGAAATTGCGATAATTTGACATTTTCGCATTCCGTGGAGAGCGCGAAAATGTCAAAATTTCCGCATTCCGCATTCCGCAGCTTAGCGATAATTTGTTTCTTGCTCGCGCTGTAAAATAATACATTCTCGCGCGCGCGCGCGCGCGATCGCCTTACCTGGATCCCCACGTTCGCCGACAAGTTTTCCCGATCCGGTCGCGTTCTCCACGAGATGTTGGATTGTTGGTAGCCATTTGCGCTGTCTTGCGACAGTTCGCGCCCGCAGTAATGTCATTGGTCGCGCGATCACGTCTTTCTTCTCGCGATCATGCACCGCGAGAAGAGTGAAAACAAGATGGCCGCGCCCGCGAGCAACCACATGGGTAAGTTGGCGAGCCGCGACCACGCAGAAAATACCGCGAACGGGCGGGAAAAAAACTTCTGCATCTTCGCGATATTTCCGCGTGTTTGCGGAGATTTTTAACATTTTCGCGATAATTTGCGAAAGTCACTTTCACAAATTCCGCCCACCCCTAAACATTATATATGATAAGCTGATATGTTGAAAAGTCAAGCACACTTGCTGTCTTTATTAGCAACATTGTGTGCTGAACTTGTGACCTGTGTGCTCAGTACAGTGTTCCATGACCTGTTTCTATGGTAACGGGCAGAAGGCAGATTGGGGGAAGGGTTAAAATGTATGTCATTTGGAAAGGGTTGAAATGTTTAACCAATAGAAATGTGTGTTTGCTTTTGAATTTATGTGGGAAGGAATGTGATTTGATGTTTACATGTATATGTGTGGAAAATGAGAGGGAAACTTTGCCATTCTTTGGTTCTGCTGACAGGTGCATAGTGCAGAGATTCTGTATAAGAAAATCTGGTGTGTGACTGATATCTGGTGTGTGACTGATATACTTCTTAATCTACAAAACAACTTGAAAGGTGAGTTATTTAATTGTGAGGGGATGTATGTAGACTATTTTGATTTTAATCAGACTAATGTATTTCTCCTGCTAAAGTGTAGGGAGTACTTTTTTTCTCTACAATCTTATTGAAAGTGTGTGTGCATGTAGAAACCATTCTGTGATAAGCATTTGTGTTTTTCATGTGTTTGTAGACAGATAACTGTGCTGTTTTTATATTTTGGTAGAATTAGAAACCAGTCATTGTTTATGAATTTGTGAAATGAGTACTGTTTCTACACTAAAATGTAGTACTCCTTCTAGATGAAGAAATGTGTTTTGGTATAGTGCAAGGGATAGTGTTGCTTGTCTAGAACCATACAGTGAGTCTGTGTGCATTTGGGAACCACTGTGAGAGAAGCATTTAGTAACATCGTGTATTTGCTGACAGATAACTGTTTTAAAACCTGTCTTGTTGTCAAATTTTAGTAGCATTAGAAGGCAGTTTTTGCTTATGCTTTGATTAAATGAGTCAGGCTTTGACTCTAAAGTGCAGTTCCGAAATATGTAGTTTGTGTGCATTCCCCTTACCTCTTCCACTGTAGTGAATGAGTTTTGGTAAACTCCTAGGGATAGTGGTGCTTGTCTAGAAATACACTGTGAGTATGTGTGCTTTTGGGAACCACTGTGAGAGAAGCATTTGGGAACATCATGTATTTTCTGACAGATAACCTGTCATGTTGTCAAGTTTTAGTAGCATTAGAAGCCAGTCTTTGCTTATGCATTGATAAAATGAGTCATGCTTTGACACTAATGTGTTGTACTTTAATATGTAGATTGTGTGTAGTCTCCTTATCCCTTGCACAGTAGTGAATGAGTTTTGGTAAGCTGCTAGGGATAGTGTTCTTTGTCTAGAATCACATTGTGAGTCTGTGTGCATTTGGGAACCACTGTTAGAGAAGCATTTGGTAACATCGTGTATCTAGAAGCATTAGAAGGCAGTTTTTGCTTATGCTTTGATTAAATGAGTCAGGCTTTGGCACAAAAGTGCAGTCCTGAAATGTATAGATTGTGTGCAGTTCCCTGCCCTGCAGCCATTTTTAGTTGAAAAAAGTTAGAGCTTAGTGTAAACTTAGTCTAAAAAAATCTTCTTCTCTGCAAAGAGATGCTCCTCCAAAGAAGGTCAAAGAAGAATGATTGAATTGGGTGGGGTCTTTCAATAGTTAGAAGAGGAAGTGTAATGAACCAATCAAATCTCTTTTTTTGCAGGTCACATGGGATCCGCGCACCCTGCGCATACACAGCACGCACCCAGCGCACATCCGCGAAATTGAATTAAAAAAAAATATTGGATTAAATGTAAAAATATATTACTTTTAAGACTAGTTTAGAGTTTGTCTTCAATTAATATTCACATGAAATACATATATATGTTTTTTTAAATGTTAAATATTTCGCGGGATGCGCGCACCTACCGCGTCATAGACGCAGATGACTCATCGCGGAACCGCGTAAACGTCGCGTTACATACATCGAACGTGTCGCGTATAGGCTGGGATTCGCATACCGGTCGCGTTGTGATCGCGCACTAAACACGTACCCAACGCATACCATGCGCGGATGCTATCGCGTAGGGATCGAAAACGGTGCGCATAGGGTGCGCGGATCCAAAAAACATGGAAAAAAATATAAAATAAAGTTTTAAACATATAGTTAAAAAAATATTTTTAAAAATATAAAAAAATATGTTTGAAAAACCTAATAAAAACAAATAATATTTAATTTTTAAAAGAATTAATTGAAAAAATAAGTTTAAAAAATGGTGATAAAAAAGAATTTAAAAAAACATAATCAATGAAATTGACACACTGAATTTGAAAAATATAGAAATCCAATGAAAATCATTAAACATGATATCTTTAGCGATAAGTTATAGATAGGAATTAGCATTTAAAAAACCTTTGAAATTCACTGAAAAAACCATAGGTTTCAGGGGCGTTATAGTTAGGAATTGGCATTTAAAAAACCTTAGAAATTCACTGAAAAAACCATAGGTGTCAGGGGCGTTATAGTTAGCTGGACATTTCCCTCGTACAAAACCCTAGAAATTCCCCTGTTATAGTTAGTTCAGCTAACTATAACTCGGGCCCCCGCAATGCACTGCTGATGACATCACATATTACATCACTCATGACATGGTCAGTGACATCACTGATGACATCACTGATGACATCTCAAATGACATCACTGATGACACTGATACTACCAGCAAACAGACAAAGACGAAGTCGGGAGAATTACGGGATCAACAGGACGATGAAGCAGCCATTACAAATGATACAAACACTGATGTATCAGAAATAACTTGGTCATCAGAGAGCTCACAGTCAGGAGGGGATAACACCACACGTCCCAAAACGACTTTTTTAGACGAATATCGGCTCATGAAAAAGAGCCGACAGACAACGAGGTCAACATCCAGAACAAATTTGAGAGAGGATTCCCCTATACCGAGGGAAAGAGGGAGAGGAAGAGGAAGGGGTACCAGAGGAAGAGGCGGAAGATGAACAGACAAAGGAAACAAGAAAGAGAACGCTGCCGAGTATATGGGAAAAAGACAGACACGCTCCAAAAAGAACTATTGATGGAAGATGAAATGGTAAATCAAACAATTGTTAATTTGACAACTAAAACTTTGAGTAATAAAGATAAAAGGACTTCATGCCTGGGACTCTCTTTCTTTCCAGCAGTTCCAATGAATTACGTGGACAGTAAGATTGTTGTCTTCAAGTTCTGTAGAAAATTAAAACTGAAAAAGTGGCATAAATTGAAACCAGTGAAAAGTAGAGAGTATCAACATGTGGAACGCCCTACCTATGAAGAAGATTTAACAATTGGTGATATTAATGCCATGGTCACTCTCCATGAACTTCAGAATAATCCAGATGGAACATTTAATGAGCGTAGATTCCCTTCTCATCCTTGACAAGATGGAGATAAGACATGATAAAGCAGCATGTAGTAAATTTAAGCCAAAGTCTACCTTCTTGCCTAAAATGAACCATGACAATTTTGACACTTTCCAAGAACTTGTTGGCAATGATTTTTTAAAGTTTAGACAAAAAAATTGGTTAAAAGAAATGAGAAAGTTTAAACATAACCTTACAAATGCCCAAAGAACAGCTATGAATAAATTAGCCGCAGATGAAAATACAGGGTGAGACCCGCTGATAAAGGGGGAAATATTGTCATCTTGACGAAATAAATGTATATAGCTGAGGCCACAAGCCAACTAAATGACAACACCACATATACACATTCAACTCGAAAAGAATACAACAACAGCATTACAAATATTTTGGAAAAATTGAATGAATGGAAAGACAAAGGGCTGATAGAATGGGAAGAGTTTTGTTTCCTTAAAAAAAACTACCCAATTCTCCCTGTGATGTACCTACTTCCAAAAATACATAATAACAGAGAGAACCCACCGGGAAGACCCATAATCTCTTCGAGAGGTGGTGTTCTTGAAAATATCTCACGATACGTTGATCATTTCTTGAGAGATTTTATTTCCAACTTACCTTCATATGTAAGAGATACTAAGGACTTCCTTAGCAAAATTGACAGCTTTGAATGGAGGGATGACTATATATTATTGACCCTAGACATCAATTCACTATATACGGTGATAGACCATGAGCAGGGAATACAGGTGTGTGCACGATTCTTAAAACGTAGGAACATCAGATTTCTGGGACACACAAACATGATTTTGGACATGATCAGGTTTTGTGGCTAAGGTATATTGATGACATTTTTGTCATTTGGCAGGGAGAAGAAGGTGATGTACGTATTTTCATCGACGCCTTAAATAAAAATGAGAGAAACCTCACATTAACCAGCACAATCAGCAGAAGGGGGGTAGAATACTTGGACACAAGAGTACAAGTAGTGGACAACAAAATCCGGACCATTCTGTATCATAAAAGTACAGTAGGCAATACTTTGCTACGTGCTCTGAGCAGCCACCCGGATAACTTGAAATGGAGTATACCATACGGGGAGCTGCTCAGAGCTAAAAGGAATTGCAGTACCACAATTGATTATCAGAATGAAGAGAAAGTGATGATCAAAAGATTTAAAGAAAGAGGGTACCCATCCTGGGTCCTAAAAAGAGCAATGGAAAAAGTAACAAACACTGATAGAGGCAATATGCTGGGAGACACTTCCAAGATGCCCACTGCTAATGATGAAGAAAAAAATTAAACACGCATGATTCTCACATACAATGGTAATTCCAATCAAATACGGAAAGCTATCACACAAAATTGGAATATATTGAAAAGTGATCCTGTAATAGGAGAGAGTTTGCCAGATAGACCGAGCATAACCTATAAGAGAGGACGCAATTTGAGAGACCTCCTTATACACAGTGATGTGACAGCAAGTTTGAGCAACAGGGGCATTGACCTTCAGGGTTTCTTCCCATGTGGCCATTGCAAGGCCTGTGGGAATAGCCGGATGGTCAAAGAATTTTGGAATACCAGCACTAACACTATGGTTAGCATAAAGCAGTTTTTAACATGTAACAGTACATTTGTCATCTATGTGTTGGAATGCCCATGTAAGCTAAGGTACTTGGGCAGCACAACACATATGCCGAAAAAACATATTATGGAACACATGAGGGCAATTACGAATTTAGATCAACAATATCCCATTGCCCGTCATTTTGAGAGATACCATTTTTCAGACTATACCAAACTCTCCTATGTTATAGAACAGGTCTTACCAAACAAAAGAGGGGGAAATCGTATTTTGAGACTTAGGCTACGTGAATCTAGACATATCATTGGTATGTGTACTAGATTCCCCAATGGACATAATCTGGATGAGGAAATGGCAATCCACCTGCAAAAGCAATAATTGCCATATTCCGTTTCTCTGAACTGTATGTTTTTGGAATAGTAACCATTTGTAACATCTGGTTTCCTTTTACTGTTAAGTTACATTTAATAACTTATACTTTTTTATATTTTTCTCTCATAGGAGGAAAGGTAGGGATCATGTCTCAAACCAGTGGCAACGGGATCCCTACCCTTTTCTTCGTACATCTTCCAGCTACATTCCAAGATGCAGATAATATTTTTTCACTTCTATTTCATTTTTTTCACTTTGGTTGTTGTATATGTAAGAGCATTTAGGATGATACACAGGGGGCGAGCAACATATGAAAAATAGTGACTAGGTCTCTTCTATAATTTGACGAACATGTCCCAAGTTTTAAAGTTACAGTAACTTCAATTTCATGGAGTCACATTGTGTCTTACCAGTTACAATATATCAGGCATCTCAGATTGATATCCCACTATTAGGGAATTCCATTCACATATATATTGGTATCTCTATGTTGGGTACATGAAAGGTGACACTTTCCCACTATTTGAGTTTAAGTGAAACCAAATCACGTACACGTTCAGCGTTTTATTTGGCAGGATAAACTACCCATACCAGGATACTTTGCGGGCAAAATTAAAATACACGACAATCATTTGGGTTAAATTTGATACATTTTGTTTACGTTCGTATACATCGTCAATGAACGAATACACTCGTTAATGTAAGTCTGTTTTGCCGTAGTATCCCACAAGGGGTTACGAAGTTGCGCATGTATCTGCGAATACAGACTGTTAATTTATGTGAATTTATTTAATCTGATGTGTTAACATATAATGGATCAATATCATGAGCCGCATGGTCTTAACCATGATCATAACCAACTAACTATGTGGATAACGGACGCAATACTACTCTACAAAATGGCGCTCAAGGAAATGGACATTCAATTACAATACGATGTGTTAGTACTCTTACACTGTTTATGGCTAAAACACGGAAGAGTATGTAAAGCTTTACTGTTTGTAGTATCGCTGTGCGAACAAGCCCGTTTCTGGGTGAAACGCGTCACGGTGGGTTTATGATGTGAATAAACCCCCTTTTGTTGCTATACTCCTGTGGAATCCTGGTGGGTCTTTGGTCCGAGTGCGCGAGTGGAACTCCGTTTCTGTTGGATATATATATATATATATTTTTTTTTTTTATTTTTTTTTTTGCACGTCAAGAGGAAAACCCATGACAACTGGGTGGCAGTGATTAAAGTGGGTTTATTGCCATTGTAGGCAGTGGACCCAACACGTTTTGGCTTACCAGGAGGCTTGCTCCAGATTCGCACCATTTTGCAGTTCACATCAATAATTTCCTCTGGCAAACAGTGAAGATAAGTAGAGTATTTCTCTAATGTGAGAAACATCAAAATCAAACAAATTTTTTTTTTCAAACTTTGCACGTATATTGAATAACAATTACAAAAATGATCATCCATATATATGTAATTCTGTCACTCGACTAATTCATTTCACCCAAGTAGGCTATCTGTGAATTTTCTAAACCAAAGTTTTGTTGATTTGTTACTCAACGTATCACATTGTCTCAACACCAATTACAACAAGCATTGCAATGCAATAGGTTTCGCATTTGCAAGAGTTTAAGCTATTAGCATTGTAAATGACAATGCCTTTTATTTATGTTTTAAAAACCAAAACATGAATAAAAAAACATTGTCATTTACAATGTCAACGGCTCAAACTCGCGTAAATGCAAGACCTATTGCATATAGGACCTATTGCACCTGCACTTACCTAGCCACCACCATTGAGTAGCAATCACACCATAAGGTAGGTCTTATACACCTAAGGGCAGTGTGAAGTCTGCCGTGACATGATTGTAGCAGAACTCTCTATGCATGACACTCTGTTGGGGTATCTAAGTTCACGCTCTAAACATACCCCAACAATGAGTAGTAAGCTGGCTAGCCTATTGCCTAACCGAATACCTGGGTACCATACCAGTTTTATGTAGGGCTACCAATTAGTACAAACAAAACACAAAGCCTTAATGCCAGAAAACCAGAGGTAATGCAGGCATCATACCGGTGAAGGTCCTGCGATCCTACCAACCAGTAACGTAAGTCACAGACACTGAAAGTATTTATTTTTTACCCTGACAGCACTGGAACTGATGCTAGTAATGCATAAAAGTCATACACACAGGTAAAGTGAGGCTTCCATGGCACCAACATAGGAATCACGCAGTAAAATGTGGAGGAGCACTGCTTAATGTTACCCAAACAAGCACCGCACGCTAGAATGGCACCAGAAACGATGTATATTCAGGGCTTAGGGTTGGAAAGACAGGACTCTGCATGGATAGAAAGCAGGGACTGGACCGGCGCGAAAAGTGCAGCTTTGAGGGGAGATGGATGGATTAGAAGGAGGATGAATTTGTGCATTTCTTGGTTACTGCCATTCATTTCTCCACAGAGACAGTAATCTCTGCAGATTTCTGTTTACTGTTGACTATGAATGCAGGCAGCCTATCTACTGTGACGCTGAGGAGCCGCCTGCATGTGAAGGGAGTTGGTATTGATGCTTATAGGGCCCTCGCTCCTGAAGTTGCCTAGAACAGTGTTTATTTACATTAGCAGCCGTGCATGGCTTCCCACTGTGCTCTGTGCTCTGTGGACGGCAAATGCTTCCTACAGTCAGGAGAGAATTAATGAGTCTGCGGACTCAGAGGCACAGAGACCAAAGCCGGCTCTCAAGGTGTTGGGCATTCAGAAGTGCAGCTTGATTACCCTTGCAGCTGATTCTGTTAATCACTTCACGCTTCATTTCTGTTTTTACCAGACTTTCCTTTCCGAGAGGCTTCAGAGACAGGCATGGCTCACCGAAGCACTCTTGGTCTGTGTCATCACCATAGTATTTCTTGTGTCAGAGTTTATCTTTAAAGGCATGATGACAAGAGGAGCTGAAACAATTTATTCCGTTTCTCTCTTTAGGCCACGGCAGCATTTTGCGAACTGCTGCAAGGTGTGAGCACCTTGAAAAGCCCGAGCAGCCGCGTTCAGCGCCCAGGCTTGGACCCCGTAGATGCAGGGGCCCCAGAGATGAAATGCAGATGGCTCGTCACCCCCACGTGGTACACCCAGAGGAAGCCTGCAAAGGACAACTTCCATTCGGTTCACAGTGGTGAAGGCTCACCTGTTGCTCACTGTAGCATAGGGCAAGCAAGCCAGCTGTACCCTGGAGAATGAATGGACTCTGGCGGAGCTACAGCAGGCAGCAACTGCCCTCTCCTAGACTCCGGAAATGTCTAAGAACGAAGACACACACTAGCCACGCCTGCAGCGTGAGTGTTTGCATCAGCCAAGAATGTGCCTCCTCCAAACTAAACAGCTCACTTGTGTGATTACATGCTGTAATTCAGCAGTTACCAGAATGCACTCCAGGACTTTGCCATTCAGAGGCCGGATACTTGAAGCAGCAGTGTTGGAACTCTTTAGTGTCTACGCCTTTGCTTCCTGGGTCTCGCGCTGCATGTGTATGTACTCCGGTGTCTCCATGGACGCACCGACGTCACAGCACGGACCCATCAATGTGCAGGTGGCATACCGGCTACATGGCCAACTTTTAAACTGGAGTACCGGGTTTGAATCTCTACAGGATGCTCAACATTTTGTGTGAATGCTAGGAAGAAAAAATAAATAAAAATCAAGCACGGTGTGCAGCGCTTTATATCAAAACTGAGAAAATAAGTATGAAAAATCGGCATTTATTGTGTACTAACCGGGTTCAAGTCTCTGTGGGTTGCTCAACATCACGTGTGATTGCTATGCCGCGCTTTATAACAAAACTGAGAAAATAAGTACGAAACACCAGCATTTATTGTGTACTAACCGGGTTCAAGTCTCTGCGGGATGCTCAACATTGCGTGTGATTGCTATGCTGCGCTTTATAACAAAACTGAGAAATTAAGTACAAAACATCGGCATTTATTGTGTACTAACCGGGTTCAAGTCTCTGCGGGATGCTCAACATCGCGTGTGATTGCTAAGTAAACAATAAAGTAGTCCCTACATTAAAAGATATCACCCTGCAGAGTAAGTTAACTGTAGTTGGTCGATGCTGCTTCCTCCAGAAACGGAAGAAAACGGAAGTGACGTATTGGACTACTATCCAAAAATGAGCGAGATAAGAAGAGCAATGCCATATTTCACCAGTGACAAGCGACAAAACAAAGAGGAATGCAATGGGCGGAGTTTCACATCGTAATACTGATTACTTGATGCCTTGGAGAGGCAGCACATGCACTGCCTATGCGAGACCTAAAAATAAACTGTGGATTAAAAAACATAAATAAAGCATTTGTATTACGAAAAGAAAAAAAGCGGAAAACTAATATGCATTGAAGAATAGGTGGTACACTTACTTGCCTGTATAATATTGGATGAATTATTACTTGTCATATTAGCTGCATCTAGGCTTTAATGTTAATTTCACTATCAAACAGATTTATAAAAATTTAATCACCTAAAGGAATAATGGAGTCATTTAGAGTTGGGTCATAGTGAGCCATCTGTTAGAAATTGGTGAATGCCTTGACCACCCAGCTTTACCTTCCCCCACCTGATGTACATGGGAGAGAAACACTGCTTTTCCAGTGGATGAGCTACAGTGCACTCTAACGGTGGAAACACCACTCAGTCGCTGCATTTCTGGCTAATAGGGTTATATAGGGTGATTTTACAACATCATACCAGCCCTGTTTTTCCTGCCAAGACACGCACACTGCACCAGGGGTAGCGGCCAGCAAAAGACAATTAATGTCTTCCACATGATGGAAGAAAATGCTGTAGATGCTTCAAGTGCGATGGGTATGCCCAGGCATGGGACCCTTCCTCACTGCTCAAGCTATATTTCACTGGTTGCTTGTGTTTTTATCTGGATGGGACCTGGTCTGGCATTTCAAACTGGAAAGTTCATATTGGAGCAGGACCAAGACGGATTTGCATAACTCAGGTCTCGCTCCATAATGACACACTGTTTGAAAAATGATATTCTGGAGTGCGGCCCGAGTGATTGCCAGTGGATGAGATTAATTCAAGAATTACCTCAATCACCTTGTTTATTTTGTTGAAGAAGCAGGAAAATTCCCAGCTCATTAATGATTTTGAGGTTAGTCTTTTAAAAATGAAAAACATGCCATCGGACATGTCATGCCACCATAGCACGGTGGACACATCCTGTATTGTATTTTTTCCATAAAAGTGTTCCCACTACAAAAACGGGAGAACTTTAGTCAATGGAAGCCCAGTGATACAGTGGCCAATTCTTGATTTGGTGTTGGTGTGCCCCTGCTAGCAGCTAGGGCACCTCCGCTGCCCTAGCTGCTAGCAGGTGGCCTAGCTTCTAGCAGGCCATCTCCTCAAACTCGTAATGAGGTCCTATGTAAGGTAGTAATTTTCCATCCAAACACCTAAGCCAAATGAAATACAAAAAAAAGTACATATTGCTAAAAGAAGCTCATACTTTAAAGGTCAACTAAGAGCCAAGAACTGCACATCTCATTTCTCTTGACTGTTCTTGAGCGGAATCTTTTAAATGTGTCCATGGGACTGATCATATGTTGTGAGGAGATTTAAGGAGTACACAAGGTCCCAAAGGCTTCAACGTTGCATCATGAAAACTGATAGAATGCTGAATCTTTCAGGAAAATATCACCTATTTTTAAAGCCATGTAGGTGAGGGTGGGCCCCAGCGGGGCTTCAAAGGAGAAAAAGCATTGCCAAAACCAAGAGGTCCATCATTAGACAGCAGCTGTTTGACTTTAGCAATTCTTGTTTTATTCTGTCATGGTTTTTGCAGAAAATTATTTTTGGGGAAGTTACCCATGTCCTCATTAATCTAAAAGCATTGAGGGAAGAAAAAAATATATTTTGGTCCAAAAAGGCACATTTTAGCATATTGGTCACTCACACTACAGGGTACTACTTTGTGCGTGGATATGCTCCTTGTGAAAGGGAAGCTTGATATAACTCACAGGGAAGTCAGAAAATGGCTGAGGTGGAAGAAAAATGTGAATGAAACAACAACAAGCTTATAGATGTAGTCTGGATGAAAAACCCTACAAGTAACTATGTTATACACATAATTTTAGTAAAATCAAAAGGTCAAACCGAAAAAGCCAATCCATCCTGTGTTGGCTACCAGACTCTTCCCTTTGCTAATGCTTTTTTGTAATTATTTTGTAAATCTTTATTTCAGATAGAGAAGGCTGAAAAGTCAGATAAACAGAGGGGCTTATAGATAGATAGATAGATAGATAGATAGATAGATAGATAGATAGATAGATAGATAGATAGATAGATAGATAGATAGATAGATAGATAGATAGATAGATAGACGCCACAGATTCAGTTCATAATATAGTAGTTAAATATCTATATAAGCATGACATACAAGAGCACTGAAAGAAAACTAGAAAGATATACAAGCCGGACATAAATATTAAATTGGTTTACAAGTCAAGCTGTAGTTCTCAATTAAAATACATACTGGAGTTCAGTTATAAATGCATTTTCTTGCGTGCATTCTAAAAAGAGAATTAGTTTATAAAGAATAGATTCAAATGGACACAATCTGGCATACTGTGAAATATCAGATATCAGATTTAAATAAGGCAGCTCTAAAAGCAATTTACAACATCATTAGAAGAAATGTGTCCTGTGCTGTGAAAAACGGATAGATAGCGTCCTATTATCATACCAGGCTCTAAACACAAAGGCAAAATTAAAGTAATAATTAAGTATAAACTAAAACACTGGCAGTGAAGTGAATTACCTTGTGTGTGGATGTGCTCCTTGTGAAAGGGCAAAATGCAGTCACTCAAAGTGAAGTTAGTCAGTGACTGAAGTAGGCTGATCCATTGCCCCATGCTGTATGGTGAAGTTGGCGTAAGCAAAATGTGAATGACAACAACAGACCAATGGATGAAGAGAGTTGGCGGAGAGACCCCTTAAGTACGTATATTGTATACATAATTTTTGTCAATTCAAAAGATTTTGGCTGATGCCAAACCTAAATCAAGAATTGGCAAAGCAAATCGGTCTGTCGTTGACCGACAGCATTTTGGCAATTGTTATTTGTTTTGTCATAGCATTTGCAAAACATTTTTTTTTCGGGAAGCTGTCAGGCCCTAATTAAAGCTAAAACAAACAGCACTGAGGAGAGCTACCTTGTGTGTGGATGTGCTGTTTGTGAAATGGCAGGGTGCCATAACTCATAGTGAAGTCAGTCAATGGCTGAAGTGGGCTAACGTTGCCACTTGATGCAAAGAAAAATGACACAATCACAGATTAATGGATGAAGTCTGGCTGAAAACCTCTATAAGTAACTATGATTGAGAGTTGGGGTAATACCACGTAGATTGAATTTGCCCTTTATTGTCTTTATTTATATGTTTGCCTAGCCCTACTTTGTGGGCAGTACCCCTATGCCCAGCAGGACAGATTGAGTAAAAGGGAAGAAAGTAGAGGCAATAGGAAATGTTGTGGAGTTCTTGTTCACAAGGTAAATTGCAATATACATTTGGGATATTGATAGAAATACGAGTGATATTTCAGCCTCAGAAATGTAGAAGTATTAGAGGTTTCAGCCAACATGCGTTTCACTCCGTTGGTGAAGCGCTGACCTGGGGCTTTCTTTAGGCTAGTAGGCCAAAGTGTATTTTCGTTCCAGAGAATGTCTAGGCAAGATAAGGTAAGGTAATTTGCAGTGGTGATTGGCCAATGAGTCGGCAAACTGATATTAGGTTGTGAAGATGCTCATGAAAGGAAAAGGTCGCTGTGGTCAGAAGGAGAAAAGCTGGTATTACGTCTCCTGGTTCCTCAGCCGAGAAGGAAAGGAAGAAGCAAAGAAAGGCTAAAAGAAAGAAGTCAAAAAGAAAGTAAAATGTGGGAAGAAATAAAGGTTCAAAAAGGGAAAGAAGGAATAAGAAAGAAAGATGGAAAGAAGGCAAAAAGAAGGAAAGTAAAAAGAAAAAAGAAAGGAAAGAAGGTTCAAAATATAAAATATTGGATACTAAAAGCCAAATTACACCCTACCAATGTTTTAAAAAATCTGTTACAAGTATGCTGCAAACACCATAAAGTTTGGTTTTCTTCCTGAGTAAAGTTTACAAAGAATCACTAGTGGAACCGACTCCTGGATCACAATACGTTATACTGTGAAATAGCGTCTGTCCACTTCAAAAGGAATGTGCAATAGCATTGGAAAGTGCCAGGTGCTAATGAAGCCGGAATGTGCGCCTTGCTCACTTTACATGTCTCCTAGTATTGCATCATGCAACACTGAGATTAAAGGGAACTCCTTGTGTGTGGATGTGCATCTTCTGAAAGAGCAAAATGCAGTCACTCAAAGTGATGTCACCTAGAGGGTCAAATAGGCTCACCAGTTGTCTCATGCTGTATGCTGTAGTGGGCTGAAGCAAAATGTAAACTACACAAAAACAGACCAATAAATGAAGAGATATGTCTGAAAGCCTCTTTAAGTAAGTATATTATACATATTATTTTAGTCAAATCAAAAGGTCTTGGGTAACGCCAGACCTAAAAAGTGTACTGCCAGTGGGGCCTACTACCCACCATCAGGCTTCATGAAGGGGATAAAACACACTACCCTGCGGTTACCGGCCATTTTATATGGGGGCTTCAAAACAAAAAAAGAAGCAAACTGCTCGCCACTCTAACCTACTGTAAGAACTTTAAATCCTAAAAGATTACAAAATGTTGATGCTTTGACAAACCTCCAGCTACTTTGAAATTTTGGTTATTCAAGGTTGTAGTGTTTAATTCGCCCAAAAGTAATTGGCATAAGGGCATTCCATCCACTTGGGCAACTCCTCACGTTCTAAATGCTCAGTGTGGTAATAAAAGTCTAATATTGTGAGCTATGCATAACTGGATGATCCACCATGCGTTTCAAAGAGAGTTTAATTTTAAAGTTGTATATACCATTAACAAATAATGACGTTTACTTTACAGTTTCATTAGTTTATGACCCGGTCAAGTGCTGACCACTGGAAACTGCAGGGCTGCTGTGTCTAGGAACTTCTTTTTCGGCATGTTTTTGAGATGACTAAAATGTGTTCACTGTATCGAATCACTGTTTAGTCAATGTAGGGTTCATGATTTGTGTCTGTTGTTAAGAGTTTAGGTTTAAGAAAAAGTCAAAAGCTTTATATTATGTTTCTGTTTCTCTTAGTTTGGATACAAATGGAGGACCGTCAGCAGTTCCTGTTGTCAAGAAAGGTATTCTTTAATCAACTTGATGTTTACCAAAAATAATGTTTATTGTTATGAGGACTGTAGATATATTTTACTTCTATTGTTATATGTTACAGTCATAGCTGAACAGCAAAACAATTGAAAGTGTACACTACACAACTACATTGCAAGTAACTAATTTCCATTGCTTACATCTATGCTCCCATTGGATTCTCCAGTATTCCCCACTTACATTACTAGATCATGACAGTGAGTCACTGCAGATAAACTGGCAATATCTCCAGACCTTCAGAAAGAAAGACATAATGTAGGCGCTTCACTTGCTTGTGATACCGCCGTGCCTGCCCTCTTCCTGGAAGTCCGGTTGTCTGGGGCAGACCGCAATTAATGTTGTCATTTTATGTGTTCAGTGAAAGTGTTGGTTCATGGTCTTGCAGGTATAGCATTGGAATCTTCTGGTAGATGCCTAGACAGTGGAGCTTGTTTTTCTTTCTCCTCACATCTTTAGATACTTTTTTCCACCAAACCCCTTTGCAAGGCTGTAAAATGGCATCAGGAAATTGTGCATCATAAAGTTGACTAATTGCCAGTTGGATGGTTATATTGGGTTGGGGTGGATTATGGGGATCGGTGTGCATGGGCAGAGGATGGTTATGTAGTATTGCATAGGGGAAATCTTAGCATTCAGGAAATTAGTATGGGACTTAGTTGAGTTGCTGACCGGAATCACCACCTGAAAGCGGTACTTTGCAGCGGCAGCTCCTCCACAAAGGCGGAGGAGCATTGCCCCACTTCTTTGAAGCAGTGAAAGAAAGGATACATAAAATTAAAATAACTCCAGGTTATTATCATTTTATGTTCTCTGCAGCGGCAGGTTTGCAGACAGGGTGGGGCTGTTCCAATGAGGAGCAGGGGGAGGAGTAGTTTGCCTGCTTCAAGTGCGCATGAATGTTTGACCGGCCCTCTCTGGCCGGCCAAACATTCATGCACACTTTGCATGTTCTCCACGGAGACTGCATTACAGCCTGCATAGATAACATGCCCAGGCTCCCATTGCAGCGTTGTGATTGGCTCAGGGGAGCCTGGGTGCTTACCAATTACAACGCTGCATTGCAGCGTTATGATTGGCTCAGGGGTGCTTCCTGTTCCGGCCCCAGGGGAGAGACGGGACGGAGACACAGAGGAGAAACGTGGCATCAGGAAAGTGATGAACCCTACCGCCCCCCCACCCCCGATCTGTGCCAGACGCCACTGGTAGTTTGTGCCTACAGCTTTAATTTGTCTTTCCTCTCTTGCTTACCGAGTACGTCTATAGCCACCGTAAGTCATTATGGCTTGTTCAGGCCACGGGGCTGCAGCAGACTTGCCCATTGCTCCTGCTGTTACTAGAACCCTCTATTTTAAGGGTCCCTGTCTTGGTGACCTGCGGAGGTGTGCAACCTCAGAGGCCCAGCAGAGAAAGGATCTGATGCTGAGCTTAAAGCATCACCCTCGCTTGAGCTGCTGTCACAGCCAGGATTGTGGACCACTGGCTGAGGAGCTGGACAAACTCGCTGAGGAGAGACTGCAGGAGTGGACATGTGACACCAGAGTGACCCCAGCCGACATTCGGAAGAGAAGCAAATGCTCCTCTGCAGGCCTGGCTAGACAGGCACTGCAGTAGTGTGGTGTTCCTGCTGGTAGATTCTGATTTGGGGATGAGCGCTGTGCTACCCGACCTCTGGTAACCATAGTAGGACAGTTTCTCTGCTGGGTGTTGCTGAGCTCCCCCTCCCTCACTTAGTGGCTGCTGAACAACCAGCAAACCCTGAGTTAAGATGTTTGTACTACCCGTATTGTGACATCTTTGGCCGCTGTGACATCCATTGATTCTGAACTGGCTATACATGCTGGAAACAGAAAGGTCACTAGACTCTTGTGGGCATTGTAGATTTATCTTCCGAAATTGAGAATTAAATTGGAATCTCAACTCCTGTTTGGCAGCTAAAAGAATTGACTTTGACTAAATGATGCAGGGTTACTGCATACAGGCCTCTATTCACAGAGATCAAGGAGGTGCCTTGACTAAGTGTCATCGACTTTCATCCCACACACTTAGGGCCCCATGTACAAAAGGTGTTAGCGGTTGCAAACGGAGAATCGGGCAGTTTGTGACCCCTAATCAGCCTTTTGACATGTACTAACCCTATTTTGCGAGTCAGTAACCTATTAGGGGAGCAATGAGAGCATCATGGGCAGTGGTCAGCATGGTGTGAAAAGAGAGCGGGCGTTGTGGACAGGGGGGCTGATACAGAGATCAGTGCTTGCTCTGCGAAGAGACGGGCTGACAGTGGTTTGCTGTGAATTTCAGTGCGGGCAGTGGTGCAGTCTCAGTGCGCAGGGGCCCATTCACACTGACGCACCTACAGGATTCCTCAGTTTTATTAGTATCAACTCATTACAGGGATCTGGAGAAGCACAGTTAATCCTCTTAACAAGGTAGTTCATCAACCCAAAGCTCCATCAAATAAATTATTAACATATAAAATAGTCCAATGAAAGTTTAATACAACGTAAGATGTAACATATAATGTTGGGGAATAGAAAAATGGGCCTGCAGCACTGCACTGATTATGCCACCCACTTAAGTAGCCCTTTAAACATGTCTCAGGCCTGCCATTGCAGAGCCTCTGTTTGCCATTTTCAACTGCCATTTCAGCCTAGCAAACTACACCTTTTGCCTGGTCCAACCCTTTCCATTTTAATACATATAAGTCACCGCTAGGGCAAGCCAAGGACAGCCCAGAGGGAAGGGTGCAATGTATTTAAAAAGTTTGGTATGTACTTTTAAATTTTACAGTCCTGGCAGTGAAAAACTCCTAAATCCGTTTTCACTACTGCATGGGCTATCCCTCCAATTCATCACATTGGAGTTGCCATATTACATCTTACAAGTGTAATTTCCAAAAGGAAAAAGATAGCTAGTTCATGTTTGGTGTCTCTGGAATCACAGTTTTAAATCCTAACTTATGGTAAAGTTGTACTTTAAAGTGAAATTCTGAAAATGCCACTTTTATGGTAAAGTTGGCATTTTTATTCCCTTAGCCGTTTATTGTGTGTAGGCTGTCTCTGCTCACATGACAGTGAAGCTGACAGTTGAGCTTTGTGCATTCCTCCTAGACAGCCACATCCAATAGGGAGCTTAGGTATGCCTGGATGGGCCATCACTGGCAGTTTGGAGGGAGGAGCTACACCTGAATAAGCTCTGTCCTGCATCCACACAAAGGGCTATATTTCCCTTGTAGTTAGTCAGGAGCCAGGACAGGGAAGGCAGGATGCCTGGGAACTTCAGAGGGAAACCTCTGGAAACCTCTGCCCCACTTCAAAGGCACAACTATGTATAAATACTTAACCTCAGACACAAACTCTTCAATACACTTCTGGACCTGTGGATACCTTGCCAGGAAGAAGGGCTGCTGTGCTTCTGCAAGGACAGCCCCTCTGCTGGATTGCTGCTCTAGAGGAGCTGCTGTCTTGTGCTGGCCTGCTACCTGCTGCCCTTTTGCCTGGGGAAAAGGAACAGGACCTGTAACAACATCTTAAACCCAGGACCCCAGACAGGGGACATAAAAGGCTCTCCAACCAACTCCTGGATCCAGCTGCAGCGAGTTCCTGACCCCCCAAGGGGTGTCCCTCAGGTCCTGGACTCTTTGTGTGGTTCATGAGCTCTTAAGTTCAAGCTTTTGGGATCTCTGCAACCGCGAACAGGCCCATTTGCACAGAGACTGAACCACTGCCCGCACTGAATTTAGGCACTACTTTACACTTTATTCTTTAAAAATTTACAAATTCGGTTCTACTGATTGGAATTATGTTGCTTTGGTCTTGTTTTATTTATTAAATTAAGCTCTATTTGTCTGACATGGTTTGGGATATTTCTATGTGGTGTTTTCACTGTTTTACTGTTTGAAGTTTGGCACAAATTCCTCCAAGTTAAGCTTGACTACTCTGTGCCAAGCTACCAGGGGTTGAGCACGGGTTCCTCCGGGGTTTTCTTGGGCCTTACCCTAACAAGGACTGTGGTTGCTGGTTAGTCAACCAGTAACCCAATATCTTACAGCCCCTTTCATGTCGATGATGATATGAAGTTCATCCACTTAGAAAATGAGAGACTTATAACCAATGACAACAAAACTGACACTCTTACTTTTTGACTTAATCACATGAAGGAGCGGCTAGGTAAGAATAACCCCAGAACTGACATGGCAATGTGCTGAAACTCTGTAGCGAAGGATGGTGCCAGTATTAGCAACTAAGGTAAGTGCAGTGGACAACCCAATATACCCTTGAGGGCTCGGGCAAATATGAATAAACAGGTAGAAAGGTGCCTTCAAGGGATTTGTTTGGTAAATAATTTGTATAATTTCGATTCTTAATTAAAGGTAGGGCAGTTATATACCTACAAATTTATTAATTATCGCTTTTTCAATACTTAAATCAGCTTAGTTTGTCAGAATCAGGATTGAATAAGGTGTGAGTGAATCATCACATATCAACCTGAATACAATAAATTCAATAAACCAAAAGGAGGAGAAACAAGCGGGTGTATATATAAAAATTGAATTTATATTTCTAGTTCAAAAAAGGGTACTTCAAATTACAACACTTAAATACAGTGAAAGGAAATATTTCAATATTTGATGCCTTCACTTTCAAATTGATCCAACACTTTTTCACAACAATATATAGCCATTTCTCTGGAAAACAGTGTGATTGTCGACGTTTCGGTCTTTAGGTTTTCTTTACCAAGACCATCCTCAGGACAATTTTATTTACAAGGTTGACCCCTCAAATCACTGCGGGTTATTTTATCCACTGAAAATCAAGCGGGACGTCCTAAATTCGTAACTAATCAGTATATTGTAGTCAAAGAAATTCAGTTGATTGTCAAAAAGCTCCCGTCTTAATCTGTAGGTTATTTAAATCTCAAAAGAGCCTCTGTGTGGCAAAACTACTCTTGTGTCTGTTTACCGACACCGTTAAACACTCAAGTGGTCGTGAAGATGTCAGCGAATTAATCTGGCTGTTCTGAAGGTTTGAGTCTTGCATGCACGGAGTAGTTTTGCCACACAGAGGCTCTTTTGAGATTTAAATAACCTACAGATTAAGACGGGAGCTTTTTGACAATCAACTGAATTTCTTTGACTACAATATACTGATTAGTTACGAATTTAGGACGTCCCGCTTGATTTTCAGTGGATAAAATAACCCGCAGTGATTTGAGGGGTCAACCTTGTAAATAAAATTGTCCTGAGGATGGTCTTGGTAAAGAAAACCTAAAGACCGAAACGTCGACAATCACACTGTTTTCCAGAGAAATGGCTATATATTGTTGTGAAAAAGTGTTGGATCAATTTGAAAGTGAAGGCATCAAATATTGAAATATTTCCTTTCACTGTATTTAATTGTTGTAATTTGAAGTACCCTTTTTTGAACTAGAAATATAAATTCAATTTTTATATATACACCCGCTTGTTTCTCCTCCTTTTGGTTTATTGAATTTATTGTATTCAGGTTAATATGTGATGATTCACTCACACCTTATTCAATCCTGATTCTGACAAACTAAGCTGATTTAAGTATTGAAAAAGCGATAAGTATTAGCAACTAGCACCTGCACATGGAGAAAGTCCTTGCTAAAATAATGGACAAAAATCTAGACAATATCACAGTAATTGGCCTAACTAATATTGGGGAAGATGGAAATGTTCCTGGAAACCCTGCTTGCTGACCTCTTGAGCTGATCATACTTCTCATGTATGCTTTTAAGAGGGTTCACCGAACATTGGTTCTTTAGCCACCTCTGGAAGTGCCATTTAGACTTATCATCACACAATTCTTAAACTAGGAAGGCCACAGAATATGCCCTAGTCTGACTAGAGAAGCCAGGAAACTGATATACGAAGGTGTCACTTTATCACTATATCCAGACATTGCCACTGGAGTAACAGAAGCAAGACCTGCTCAAGTGCAAGTTAAGAAATAATGAAGAGCACTTGATGTCAAATATGCCATGCTTTATCCAGGGTGACTTAAGATTCTCCATAATGAAAAGGAGTCTGTGTTCACATCTCCAAATAAAGCCACCAAGTTAATTTAATCGGTGGAGCGGGGGAGAATGGGAGACCAAGGCACTTAAATTGTGACCTCGATGTCAGGGGCAGGAGGACACTAGTGATATAGACTGATTGATGGACATCCTTAAGTGAGTAGCACAAAGCTAGCTAATTGCTAGTTGGGTGGCTGTATTAGGTAGGGGTTTCTTCACTGATGATAGTGGGGATGAGCGTGATTGGGGGAGGAGGGTATGTGGTTGCGTTTTTGTTTCTAGTTGTAGTCAGGATTCCATTTTTAGGGGTTCTCTTTTACTGGTCAAACATACACTTGCACCCCTTTTCAATCAATCAATCAGGAATTTATATAGCGCAGCTACTGAGCCGTAATGGTCTCAAGACGCTTGGTGTTGGGGGGGTAGGCTGCTGATCCATCTGGGCGTGGAGGTTTAGTCGAAGAGCCAGGTCTTTTATGAATGCACTTGTTTATTATCATCAAATGGTAGCACATTGTCAACCACATTTAAGTGCCAAGTGGAGACCCTACAGATATTTTGCTATTAACAGTCTATATTCCAGGGAATGGCCTTCCTGGTATTTAAGTCAATTAATTTTCATTATGCTGCCAAGTATGCAGATCCTGAAGGTATGCTTTTGCTGGGGCAGGGTTCAATTTATGATATCGCTTACATCTATGCTCCCAACATTAACTCTGACTTTCTTTGATGAAGTGTGGAGACTTTCCTGGAGATATAATGAATGCAATATCCTTTGGAGTAGTGATTTCAATTTAGTACTCAACCCTTTGCTGGGTATATTAGTGCCTGCTATGGTGCAGACATCTCCGGCAGCAAAGGATTTCTTGCAGATAATATATTCAGGATGTTTCTGATAATTAGTTGGACCATCACAATAAAACATTGTTCTCCCATTACTGTTCTGTACATGATTCCATGTACCACATAGATTACTGATAATTATTTGCAGATATCGTCACTTAGGCATCTTAGGTAGTCGATGTGACCCGAACCCACTCTGACCACTCCACCTTAATGGTGGGTCTGAGTGTACCCATGCACTGCCCACACTCTTCAAAGGCGAATTAGGAAAGGCAGATTACTTTGATCTTAATGTGAGATCAGTAACTCAGTACTCCTCAATATGGGAGGCAGTTAAGCTCTTTATTTGTGGAGTAAGTATCTCAAAACAGGCAGGGGTACTAAGATATGTTTGCATGCAGTTGAATCAGTTACAGGAGCCTTTGCACTAGAATAGCAATATGATTGCAAGATCCTGGAAGGTATTCACTCTACCATGCTCTCTTTCAGAGAAGAAGCTGATGGTGAGTTGGGCTGTTTGGGAAGGAATATAGGTCTAGAAAGTATAGTGAGGGAGAACATCACCACAACACTGGCCTGGCACATGAGGCGATACAGCATCTGACACTCAGTTGCAGCAATCAGAAATTCTGAGGACCACAGAGTTAACAGGCAAAAAGTTGGACTTCTATACTGAATTGCACTTAATGGAGCATACCAGTGGAACTCTCTAAAATGAAGCAATACTTGGATGGCATTGCACTAGCCTGGGTAGATGACATCCACAGGCAGCCAACCTCAAAGCCACTATCTTTTTCAGAGATCAGATTTGCTGTAGATAGCTTTGTCACTTTTAAATTCTATAAGGAATTCATGCACCTTGTGGCGCGTGTTAGCAGTTTACTGTGAAGCTTGAAAGTTGGTAAGCTCACTCCTAGATCAAGAGAGGAAATTATTGTTTCACTACTGAAACCTGAAAAGTGCTATCATTCATATTACCCTGTCTATCTAACATTGAGATATTAAAATTCTGATCTGTGCTATTGCAAAAGACTCTGTTGATGGATGATGATTCTCGCGGACCAACACAGATTTATTCCAGGAAGGGCAACAGCGCACACTTTATGTAGTCTGTTTACCCTAATACATTAGCGTAAACCAAATCTGGGGGTTGTGTAGGTCTTTCTCACTGCTGAGAAGGCCTTTGACTCACTTGAGAGACTCTCCCTTTAAGCTGTAAACAGAGTGGTATTGAGAAAGTACCTGTTGGCCCTGATAAAGCTCAGCCCCAATATGCAGAAGTACTAAACAGGGTTACCCTTCCCCCATTACTCATTAATTACTGCAAAGAAGCCACTTGTATGCAGGCTAGGGAATACTATGCAGAAAATTGCATAGCTTCCACCACCAGGAGTCTTCTGGTCTTGCTATTCATTGATTACGTTCTATTATTTATCAAGCTTCCTGAGCGCAATCTTGTGCCAGTCATTAGGGAGCTTATTCAATTTGAACAGAACTCTGTTGTTAATGGTAATTGGGGGAATCTGAAATCTATTATTTTAAACAAGTCATCATCAAGAGAGTGAACTTGACCCCTTAAAACAGGTAAAATCCCCGATTGACATATTTAACTCTCCTATAAGGCCCTGCATTGGTGTACAGATGTTGTGTGAAATCTGTGCATTAAGGTACACAGGGACATGAACAGCGGCATCACTAGGGTTGGTGTCACCCAGTGCGGTAACTGGTCCGCACCCCCCTAGTGACGCCACTGATCGCTCAGTTGCGCACAGCACACTTCTCTTAGGACATGGAATGGTTGCTAGGGAGTTTCGCAATTACCGATCACCGGGACTCCTTAACTCATACTTTTCCACATTCCCTCTTGAAGAGTTCCGAGAGCCTGCCGCTTTTGTGGTGTTACCTAAGAGCGTGGCTCCGGATGATTTGCATAACTCTTCGCACGTGCAAACACATTCAGCGCCATTTAACGCATAGCCGCTAATTCTTATGTCTAGTTACTTTAGCTATGATTAAAAAAAAAAGGTGCAGACAGTGAGCGCACTGAAACGTGCCAGTATATCTCATGTAAAGAGGCCAACTGTTGCCTGCCAGCATCTGCCTCGCATGGCGGCACTGAGCACCTGTTGTTCCACTTTATAGTGCCACCATCCATCTTTGCACTTTAATGCTCAAATTAGGCTAGTCGCTGAAGATTCTGTCACTTAAGCTAATTAAACGCCAATTTATTTTTTACAAAGTAAGGCAGCCTTTTTTCGTTTATTTTTGTCAACATATATATAGTTTTCCAATTTTTTTTGAAGAGGTTAAGATATGTTCACTGTTTGTTAGACATCGCAGTAAGGTGACTATTTATATATGAGTATCTTGAAAATCGCAACGCGATGCTGAATCGAACCTCTTGCAGATCCGCGCTCAGCCACCAGTGACCCTGACACTTACCGTGGTGTCACCCCATGTGAAGGTGTCACCCGGTGCGGTCCGCACCACCCGTACCCCCTAGTGACGCCACTGGTCGTGAAACAGTTGGTATTGATAATTGAGGGCCAGCAATAACAACCCTGGTTAATCAAATTTCACTCCCACACTTTTTGACGTGCTAAAATTAGGATAACTTAACCTATCTGACAACATTCCTCTAGCTCTACACATGCACTTTTTTTAGACTGTGGGGCATATGTTTCAAAAAAGCGATTTGCGATTCTCAAAATGTGAATTTTTGAGAATCGCATTTTGAGAATCGCAAACCGCAATGTAAATAAAAAGTCGCAAATAATTTGCGATTCTCAAAAATTCTCAGAATACACTGCGAATCCCTTATCAGCGATTCCTTATTTGCGAAATTCGCAAATAAAGAATCTCAAAAATAGGGAATCTGCAATTCAGGTGCAGCTTGATGACATCACACCCAGGAAGTGGGAGCGCCATGCTGCACCTGATTGCCTGAGGCTGAGGCAGAGGCTGTGAGGAGAGGCAGAGAAGTGAGCACAGCATTTCCAAACAGCTACAATGGATCCCCAGGAGAAAGAGAAGGACAAGGAGGGGGCAGTGAGAAAGAGAAAGCATAAGTTTAGCGAGAGGGAGCAGAAGGTGCAGAAGGTGCTGATAGAGGAGTTGGTAATTAGCCATGAACTACTATTTGGCAAAAAGGCACTCCGTGTTCCAGAGTCCAGAAAGAGGAAAATCTGGCTGGATATCCAGGCGAAGGTGAATGCTGTTGGTGTGACCCAGCGCACTGTCGAGGACCTGAGGAAGAGATGGTACGACATGCGCCAAAGGTCCAAGGAGAAGGTGGCAACCAGGCTGGCGGAGGCCAAGAAGACTGGTGGAGGAACACCAACTGCAACCGAGTCAACACCCCATGTGGAGTTGGTGGAGTCCACCCTCCTGCCCGAGAGCGTCAGTGGTGTGGCTGACATAGACAGCTCCGACCCTGAAAGCACCTGCCAAGGTAAGATGCATGCTAAATGCAGCCACACACATCACCATCCCATTCACACACTCAGGAATGCACCAAACACAAACTACTTATGCCACTCCGGTCCACTTTTTCCAGCACACACAGCAATGCATCATGGGAGATGTAGTCAGATGCATCACACAGTGGGGCAATGAGACACAGCAATGTTGAATCAGTTTGGGAAATCCTGTAAAGGGAAAAGGCAATAGATAGCAGTTAGCCAATACAAATTGAGAAAACTTTATTGAGTAAGAAATGCAGACCATGTCACAAAATCAAAACTTTCCTTTTCATCCACAGCACAATCTGGGACACAGGATGACAATGCAGGAGCTGAGGAGGTGGAACATATGGATGAGCAGGCAGGGCATGGGGACCCCGACGATACCACAGAGACCACACCTGTCCTACCGAGAAAGCGCACCATTGTGGCACCACTGCCACCTCTTGAGGCAGAAACACAGTCCACAGGGGAGGATGATGCTCAGGCTGAGTCAACATAGAGAGCAAGGATCCATGAGACGCAGGCCAAGGGTAAGCACCAGCATTACTGCAAATGATGAAGCCACGGTGTTTGCTGGACTGGAGGGCAGCATGCTGAACATACAGCGCCTGCAACAAAAATCATTGTGTTCCATCAACCGACAGCTGTGCTCAGTTAACAACAGCCTACGTTACATGGGGAAGGGCATCATGGACGTGTGCCACATTGAAGAAGGACAAGGCAGCCAGGCGCAGGGTGAGCCAACGTTCGGAAAGCCGTCTGAACACCTACACCAAGGCAGTGAACCGCCTGTGCACTGCCACGAGCCAGCAGTCACGTCGCACCGTGAGCATGCAAGTGGAGATGTCCCACTGCTGCCAGGATGTGGCGAAAGGCCTGGTGCAGATCACCACCACTGTGGAACAACTGCAGACAGCCAACACGACAGCCAATACAGGTGGACAGCACTCCTGGGCTCAGGGGAGAGCGAGGAGTTGTCCATCAGGAGCAGCATAATCTCATCCAGAGGAGATCTGCCATCACTGAGTCAAGCAAATGGGTGGAGCAACCCATTCAAATCGGACTCCTGATTTGCATACATACCTGCACTGTGGCCATAACATGTGCTACGTATAGCGATACTCATAGAGTCTGTCAGGCTGTGTGACGAAATGTTATCCTGCAGCTAAGGGTTTGAATAAACACAGACCTGCAACAAAATATCTTTTGCCTCATGTCATTATTACTCACCTAGAAATAGTTCTGTGTGATATCATCCCGTCTCTATCATCCGGCAGCTGCCCCAACTCCAACTGCTGGTCTGCCAGGGGGACCTGGGCCATCATCATCAGAAGTATCAGTAGGAGTTAGTTCTACTGGGATGCCTTTTCTCACAGTTATGTTGTGGAGCATTGCACAGGTAGCCACAATCTTGCAGCAGATCTCGTGGCTGTATTGGAGTGCTCCTCTGCTTTTATGCAGGCAGTGGAACCGGCTCTTAAAGATCCCAAAGGTCCACTATATTACGCAGCACGTAGATTTGTGTGCGCGGTTGAATCTCCTCTCCCTTGCATTGGCTGTATTTAGGTATGGTGTCAGGATGAAGTCCTGCAGTGCATATGCACTGTCATCTGCAGGAATGGAAATGAGAGGTGAGTCAATGGCCCCCACCCCAGTGATGTACTGTATGTTGGAATGTTTGACATGCATTTACCTAGCAGGTAGCCCTCACCAAACTCGCCAGCATTGAGTCGTCTGTATATCCCACTATGTCTAAAGATAAAAGAGTCGTGGGTACTGCCTGGGTATTTAGCTACAATATCATTGATGATATGTTTGGCATTGCAGATGACCTGTATGTTTAGTGAATGATATGATTTGCGGTTTCTGAATACATATTTATTGTTTGATGGGGGTGTGAGGGCCACATGGGTCCCATCCATGCAGCCAATTATGCGGGGGAATTGTGCAATCTGGTAGAAGTCCAGTTTTGTTTGCTGTAATGCCTGTTGTTGTGTGCTGGGGAATTGTATCTGATGTTGTAGCCTCTGTACCATTGCATCTAGGAATGCATGGAAGAAGCACGACAGGCAACTCTGGGAGACCCCATCTGCCACTGCTATCACCCCTTGAAAACTCCCTGAGGCCAGTAAGTGCAGTGAGCACAGGACCTGCACATGGGTTGGAATGGTTTGGGTCCTGCGTGTTGGGTGTTCCAGATGGGGTTTCAGCTCCTCTATCAGGTCTACAATGGTCTTTGAGTCCAGCCTGTACTTCTCATGGATCTCCTCCTCAATCTGCTGGAACAGAGTGATGCGCACTCTGAAGATCCGCTCCTGTCACCTCCTCCTCTGTGCTGCTGCCCAGATTTGCAGCCTCCTGGCTATCACATATAGCACTGCCATTGTGGAAGTCCCTGTTGCATTGTGGGCTTTTTTATATAGCTTGCACCTGGTTACCACCTGCATTGGATAGGTCGCAAATTTTTCATACATTGGTTTGCGAATTCTCAAACTGCAATTTCTCTATTTGCGATTATCGCAAGCTGTGTATCGCAGATTGCGAAGCCGCAAAATAAATTCGTAGATTTCGGGCCTCGCAAAACAAGAAATCACTAAAATTTTGATTTTTTTTATTTTGCGATGCAAAAATGTGTCATACATAGCGATTGTCTATTTTGCGATCGCAAACACTGTTTTTTTGCGATTCACAGTGTTTGCGATCGCAAAATGGTTTCATACATATGACCCTGTGTTCTCTATTGCCCAAGCCAGTTGGACTGTAAAACAGTATTGTATAAAATGACACATTTTATTTTTGCTCTATGATGGTGGGGTGCTCCCAGTCCCAGACTGCACTGCTAAAGCCAATTTCACAGTGATTTGGTTCCATCCCCCACCCAATATGCTCCACTTGGTAGTCGACAAGTAGCAGACTAAGGCAAGCACAATGCAATCTGTTTTGGGAACAAGGATGCCAAAACTAACTGAGCGTATACAGACAATCTGATGAGTCTCGTATGGGATGGGTACTCTTTCTGGTCTCGTGCAATTGGATTCAAACTCTCAAGAAAAAGTGATGCTGCAACTGTCCTGAGACTGCTGCTTGTGGGTGCAGTCATAGGAATGTGCCAGCTCCAGGACATGAAGTCTTCTTCAGCCAACTGCTCCAGTCTGCCATTGTGAGAAAATGCGCTTTTTGTAAATGTACCGCCCCATTTTTTGTCTAAGTTTATTGCTGGATTTTAGACTCTGCACATTATGGTGCTGCTGTCCAGTGTATGTGCTCTCACCCCTGAAAACATAGAATTTGGCTAATCCCTGATCAGCATATTTAACTCCCCTATAAGGCTGCAGAATATGGTGTAGAAACTACACCCAAAGCATGGAAAGTTAAATGTCATCTGTGGACTGCAGCACTTATTATGCCATCCACTGGTAGAGGGAAACACAGCTTTAGGCCTACTAGTGTAGCCTGACTGCTGCCGTTTAAACCTCCAGTCTGACGTGTCAAAATAACCCATTTTGACTGGGAAAATCTCTCTTTTAAATATTATTAAGACAGCCCTAGTTAGGTCTTCTAGCCCACTAGGCAGGGTGCATGGTATTTAAAATTGGGACATTTAGAAATGTAATGTTACCATGTCCCTACAGTGACAAGGCCCAAAAAGCTGTGTTCACTGTGGAAGACTCTGGCTGTTCTATAAGGAAAGGTAGAGTACAGATTAAAATATTAATTCTGCTATCTCAGGTTTGGGAGTAAATAGAGAAGTTGTTCAACCATTGTTTTTAATATTTATTGAAAGCCCAATTCAGTGGTGAAGTTGGACTTTTATAAAATATTTAGGGAAAGTAGCTTTTCCCTACCTGATGCTCCTAGGATCTAATTTGCATTAGCTCTCCGGCAGCTGCCCATCCAGTGCTGAACTTTAATGAGGTGTGACAATGGCTCCCAGAGTAGAAACAAGAGCCAGGCATAGAGAGTTATTTTTCTTCTCCTTGCAGGATGACAAGTGAAACTGGACCAAGGAACTTCAGTAACTTATAAAAGGGCCTGTCTTTTCAGAAGCAAATTTAAGTTGCAACCTGGAGAAGGCAACCCTCTGTTCCAGTAGCCAGGTTGGCATCAAACCCAGTAGGAGGGGAGCTACTCCCAGAAAAAGATTTTAGTGACCACAGAGGAGGGAAAAGCTCACAGGCTCCACACAAGGGAGGAGGAGGTCCCTCGTTTTGTAGTTTGGAGAGTATGATACAACCTGGGATTATTTACAGTAGGACAAACAAAAACTGCTGCAAAGTGGGTAGGTTTGCTCCTGGGAACATTTACCCCATTGTTTAGCAAGGAGCCAAGAGTCATCTCCACCCACTAGCAGGTGCCAAACATAAATGTGGCACCCTAAGGCACCCTCTTCTTAAAACACACTCTGGACCTGTGGAAAAACAGAGAAAGGATTGCATCTGCTGTTTGAGAGCTTTGGGGAGATCTGAAGGGTTGGGCCCACTCCCACTTACACCAGGGTCAAATAATTGGACTCCAAGGGTCAGCTGGCTGACCTTCTGTGTGGCTAAAGGGACGCAACAAAGCAGCAAGGTACCTTTTCCTTGAAATGTCCAGCTGAGCAGTAGCAGCAGAACTCTCAAAGTAATGTTCCTGAGGTGGCTGTGTCTAACTTAGCTTCTCCTAACAACTTTGAAAAATTGGGACTTAGAACACGTTTGGACTTCCAGACCTCCAGAGGCCTAGGACTAACCCCCTAAGTCAATATTTTCAAGACGCAACTTTGCTAGACAAAGAAGAGAGGTTTCTCCTGCTAGGAGATTCTCCATTTTGTGAGCCCTTGGTGATAAGGTAGCTGGGCTCATGGAACCAATCATCGGATACAGCGTGCATCTTTGTACCGCTTGAGGACTCTGAGCTCCAAAAAATAAACAAAGGCAGAACATAGAAATCTTGACCTAGCTTAGGTGCCAAAACTATCCAGCAGTTGTGAAGACTTACCTGGGTGCAAAATTGAAATGTTCCTGCTCCAAGCTTTTCCTGTCAGAACCAACAGCTTCATTGGGTACTCGTCCAAAGGCTATCCAACTTCGGGAGGACTTCCTTGGATACAGCCTGCAACCTTGCCCCAGTGGAGGATTTTGACTTCATTTCAGAGATTATCTATTGTATTCAAATATAAATTTCATTAGATTATAATAAAATCCTTTTGAAATCCACAAAACAGCAGGCCTCGATAGTTGAGCTTGAATTCAGATCTGCAACAGGCTGTCTTGCCTAATTAAGGCACCTGATTTTGTTGGCATGCCAAACTAAAATGCAGTACATCTAAAAGGTTTACAAGTTTGCTGACATAACAGTTCGTCTGAAGAGGAAAAATAACAGATTATTGCTTAATTAACTGTTTGTACATTGTTCTCTATAAAGGACTGGCTAAGATATTTAATTTTCAGGTCCAATAAGGTAGTGATTTGTAGTCACTGAGTTTGCAACAATTGTGAAAGCATTTTTTTTTCCAGGCGCCGTTCAAGTTGGCTACATTATTGTACAGCAATGCATTTGATTTTTTGACAACTTCAAAATGTGAGTCAAGATATGGCTGTATTAGGGAACAGTATGAGTCTGATAGTAAGTTAGTGTGTTTATATTTGAATAGAAACCTTACATTTCAGAGACTGAGTCCCGAGGTAATATGTCTGATTGGGGTGAACCTCGTTGTGGTTTCCAAACCGTGCTCTATCGTGGTCAGCCTGAAAACTCACCTACATCCTGGTTTACCACAACTACAGACTATCATTGGCCCTTATGTCTTTTTCAACCTATTTTTCCTTAAATCTTCTAAAGTTCATATGTCTGGCTCCCCTTATTGGATCTTGCTAGTTTTTGTGGCATTTTGTTTGTTAAATTGTCCTTATTTCTCTAAGTTGGAAGGGGATTTTTATTGTGTTGTGTTTTTGACTTTTTAACTGTTTTGTCAGTCTAAATGTTTTACACATTTTCTTCTAAGTTTAGCCTGTCTGCTCTGTGACACAGCTCTGAGGAGTTGAATTCAGGGTTAAATTACTGAAGCATATGATTGGACATAACAGATCAGTGCCCTTATTATTTGTGGTGGACTTCCATCCCCCCAAAATTAATAATTAATTTTTTACAGCCATCATCCCAATCATTTGAGTATATCTCCATTGGGGTCTACAGGAATATTTGTTGTCCATCCAATATGGGAATGTGAGCCTTCTTCATCCCTCACTGCATCTGTGTGACAGAAAAGCCTTCAGGGGCTTCAAGGATTAGCTTAGATTCAATACCTGGCCTGGGCAGTTGGTTAGGTAACTGGAGGAGGTTGCCGTTAGCTTAGGACCACTGACCACATCCTTACAGCGTAAAAAGTTCTAGAGATAACAAATTTGGAATTCCTCACCCTGTGAGTTACATAGTCTGAATCTTTGTCAGCTTCTGGGTGATGTTGCTGGTGCTCATGGAATTCTGGACACAGGGACCACTCAAATTTTCTGACAACCCCCAAACATGTCCTTGGTCGCCAAAAGATTTCATAGCTGCTGCAACAAAACCTCATTAAAATCCCAGAAGCAGCACCTTAGTACTGAAATATCAACAGTGCAAACAGAAATAAACATTTCCCCATTAAGTAGCAACTTTAAAGTCTCAGACTCACAAGCATGCTTGTGAGCTTACTCTAATTACTTATCATTGTCTATACACCAAAATGTAAATTGGGACTAAATCACTATTTCTGAGAGATACTTCTAACTGCAGATTCCTGACCTTTTGAATACTCCACAGGCATCAGACTGGATCTGAAAACCTTGGAGCAGTACCCCTGTGCGAAGATAGGTGGCACTGTGGGACCCTGTGCAGACATCATTCCACCAGACATGATGTGGATAACCGCATATAGTGTGAACTAACGTCAGTTCCTTTTGTTCTGCGCCACCAAATGTGGAGCTAAGCTACCTCTCATCTTTTAAAAAAACGTATAAAAATCCTTCAAGGAATCCAATGTGCAAGGGAAAACGTCACCACCCAAGACCACGGGTTTAAACCTTGTAGAGACTGTCGCAAGCAAATGTCTGTTACAGACCCCTATCAGGTTTGCCTGTGGTGCTTTGGGGACAGAACACAATTCCAAGGCCTGCAGTGACTGCGCTCTAATGAATCCCAGGGAGATAGTGCACTGCAAGGCAAAGCTCTATGCCACCAAACATCATAAGACTCCTTGCTGTGACCAGTCGAACTCGAATAGAAGATCCCGTTCTTGCTCCTGAGGTTGTTCCTGTGGCTGATAAACCTTGCTGTCCCGAGTTCTCTGTTTGGGTGAAGAAAAGAATAAAAAAAAGCCTCACTGGTCCCTTTCCTGCCACTCAGTAACTCTAAAGAAGGCGCCAATCTATCTCCCGGTTTTGTTCCTGAAGTTGCTTCCCTTTGGAGCCGATTCAGACCCTTGCCTCGAGGCAACCTGAATTTCTAGCGCCATCGGTGATGCCACAGCAAATCAAAGGTTTCTGTGAGGCCATGGGGAGGCTCTTTGGCACATTGCTGATTTGGTTTGGTGCACCTTTGAGCCCCAAGGAACATAAAAGGCCTCCACCTAGGACTCCACCAGAAGGTCCAACTTTGGCATCAGATGGACCCTCTGAACCCACTACAGGTTCCACACCAGCTTTGTTGCAGACAGCGATCCTGCCTCTTCGGGCCATGCCAGACCCCAGAGCTTTGATGCTGATGCCGAAATTGGATGACGTCGCGCAATACATTGTGCTCGCAGAGTCGGCGTTGTTTCAACTTTCACCAATGCTGCATCCTGATTGCCTTGGGTCCCAAACTCTGCCCAACCTTTCTGATTCCGATAGTTTACTCTGGCCTCAAGGAAGGGCCCAGACCCTTCGTACTCTGTATGGACCATACTCCGATGATGATGCATATGATTCTGGAGATATATTTGCTCAACCATTCGTGGATGAAAATTGGTATGAGGACCTCCCGGATGTCAGTGATCTTGACACCTCACCAGACACTATGCTAGTTTTGCCTTTGGATTCTGCCATGGAAAACAATTACTCCTTCGGCATAGTCATGTGAAGAGTGGCAGAGGTTCTCGATCTCCGGTTAACTACTATGGAGGTAAAGACTAATGTCCTCCCTGAAGTACTTCAACCTGGACAAACAAATACAGAGCCCCTGCATCCATTCAATGAAGCCCTCAGAAACACACTTCTTACGGTTTGGACAAAACCCTGTTCTAGCACCAGTGGATCTGTCCACCCGGCCATGCCAGACGCATGCACCAACAGTTTCACCACCTCTTTGACCATTGCAGGAGCTTCCAATATTGCCATTAAGTTCAGCCTGCCCGGCAAACTCTTTTTTTTAAATAAATCTTTTTAAGTATAAAGTTGCATATCAGAACATCAAGGACATAAGCTTATGTTATTGCATTACATATTTTGAACAGGGTTCTCCACCACTTATACACATCTTTGCTTTATGCAAGCCCTTGCTTTTTCCAGCGGTACTCCCCTCCTGCTCCAGGCTCGCATCTACCAATATTATCACCTCTTATCACACATTGATTTATTTTCTTGTGTTCATTCAAGGCCCCCTATATTCCACCCATTTCCCCCAGACCTTGTCCCATTTCCGGGGTCTTCCTCGGCTCTGGTAGATAATCTCTTCTGCTGCACAGCACCAGTCAGGTCATTTTCCCATTCCTTGACAGAAGGGGTTGTGCTTTCCCCCATGGCTTGGCTATATTTCTTTTGGCTATTATATATGCTAGCATTAGCCACAATTTAGTGTATTTTGGCCATGTAACCTCTTCTGTAACGCAGTGGCATCCATCGGGACCTCCTGGCCCCACACTCTTGACACCACTCTAGTGACTTTACTCCAAAGGTTCTGCCACCCTGGGCGGCAGCTCCATAATGTGTGAAAAAAGGTAACAACCTCCCCACAACCTCTTAAGTAATTATGTGAAGCACACCCATCCATTCAGTGCAGTCTTGCTCTAGTTGTGTAGGATCTATGTATGATTCGGAGTTGTATCAGTCAAAAACAGGCTCTTATATCAACCTCCCTAGAGCTCTGTACGACCTCCAGCCAGTCATCTTCCTCTAGGATATCCACATCTCCCTCCCAAGCCTCTCTCAGTGCTGTCAGGGGATCCGTCATGTTATTCATAATATTTTTATAAATGAGGGAGGTGGCCTTTTCCATTATCTGATCCATTAGAACCCGGTCTTCTAGTGGGGCGTATTCTGGTAGGGGTTTGTTCTTTTTAATGTGTGCCGCTAGAGCATGCTTAAGTTGTACGTAGCGGAATAGCTCGGAGTAAGGCATTTGGTAGTCTGACTGCATACTCAGGAACTCTATCATCTTTTGATTCTTCCATACATCCCCATGAAACTGAATTCCAAGAAGCACCCATGCACGGAATCTCTAATTTCCTCACTTCACTCAGGAGCCCACTATCCCAGAACGTGCGCTCCGTTAATTTACCTTCCCAGCCTAGGAATTTAGTAGCCTCTCACCAAATTCTAACGGCCGTTTGTGTATGTGTCGGTAGTCTGTTGATCGCTTGTTTGCTGTATAGTGCCTCTAAGTATCCTCTTTGCCCCATCAACCAGTGGTCCATTCGGTATGCAGGCTCCTCCCTTCTTGCAGATCTCCAATCATTTATTGTTACTAATTGTGAAGCCCAGTAGTACTTGCGGATATCTGGGATGGCAAGTCCCCCCTCATACACTCCCCGCTGCAGTTTATGTAGTGTGATTCTTGCACTCCCACCATCCCACAATAGCTGCCTGAGTCAATCCTACAGAAAAACTCCACGGGTATTTTATACGAGGTATTCTGAAGGACATACAATAACCGTGGTAGTGCCATCACTTTAAATATGGTAGCTCATCCCATCATTGAGAGTGGTAACTTCCTCCAATGTGTTACATTCCTTCGCAGTCTATGTAGTTGGGGAAGCAAATTGTCTTCCATAAATTCGTTCTCATTTATCGATATAACTATACCTAGGTATTTAAATTTATTTCTAACCATTAGAGCAGCTACGGTGGTCGGTATGATTGGTGTATCTCCTGCCAATACAAACATAAGTGACTTGTCCCAGTTAATTCGATACCCAGAGTAGCTACCAAACAGCTGGAATATATAGAGTATGTGGTGCACCGTGGAGCAGGGCCTCGTGGCATATAATAGTACATCTTCAGCATACAATGAGATACTTTCCTCCCATTGTCCTCCCACCGGTATGCCTCTTGTGATTTGGTTGTTCAATCCTGACCCATGCCGCAAGTGGCTCCAGCGCTATAGCAAAGGGCATGGACGAGAGCGGGCAGCCTTGCCTTGTACCCTTGTGTAGCATCACCAGTCTGAACACGGTATAATTTACTCTTACTCCGGCCGTGGGATTCATATATAGCAGCTGCACCCAGGCCCGGAATTTGGAGCCGAATCAGAGTTGTTCCATCACTGCAAATAGATAGTGCCACTCTATACTATCGAATGCCATTCAGGCATCCAGTGAGAGGGGCACTGTGATTTCTTCCGGTTGCTATTTTGTATCTTGCATCACCCCATATAATCGTCTTAAATTTAGTCTAGTGCTGCGCTTTGGCATAAATCCAGATTGATACGGTGTATTAGGGCAAATATATCTTCGGTGAGTCTATTTGCTAAAAGCCCAGCAAACTCTTAAGCCAATTTGTAACCAGGGTCACGGTACCAACAGACCACATGAAAAACGGTGGAAGCGTGTAACAGTCTTCCACCCCTCCTACTGCCTCAAAATCTCTTTAGTTGTCCTTTTTGGCAAACAGCCACCATGTTGGAGGCAATTTCTGACATTTTCTGCTAAGTAGCAGGCAATAACTTTGAACAAGTGGGTCCTTTTGATTGTCCCACGGGGTTACGCCCTACTATTTCTTGTCACCTCACCGCATCCTCAGAACGGCTGACGAAGGACCACCTGTCCCTCTTGTGGTAGGAGATGCAGGCTCTTCTAAGCAAAGGAGTCATAGACAGGGTGCTGGCATCAGATGTAGGCTGTAGCTGTTACTCCCATTACTTTATGGTGCCAAGGAAAGGACTTTGTCTTCTGCTCACCATGGCTCAATTCTTGTCTGCCCTCGACCCTGGATACTGAATCGTAGGATTGGAACTACAGGATGCCTATTTTCACATCCCCATCCTGCAGGCCATCAGATGCTATCTAAGGTGCAAGGTGGGGCTGGAGAATTTTCAGTTAGCTGTGCTCCTCTTTAGTTTTATAGACTGCGATGGTCGCAGGTCATCTCCAGAGGTCAGAGGTTCCAGTTGTCCCCTACTTCAGGTACTGACTGTTGAAGGTGGGCTCGCCCCAGACAGTTTGCCTACCTCCAGACTACAGTGAACTTCCTCACTTCGTTGGGTGTCACTATCTACATGATAAAGTCACACCGGGGACCTTCTCAGAGTCTCCGCTTCGTTGGATCCATTCTGGACATGGTGAAGATTTGTGCCTTCTCTCAGAAATGGAGAGTCCAGAACATTTGGGCTATGATCCCAATGTTTCAGCCTCTGTGCTGGATCTCAATGATGATTACTTTGCAGCTGCTGGGACCGATGGCCTTCTGCATCCTGTTGGTCAAGCACGCCTGGTTGCATATACAAGCTCTGCAGTGAAATCTGAAGTCCTAGCGGAAACAGCATCGGAGGGACCCTACAGATCACATCCAGATTTTGGAGGAGACTGCAAAAAACATGCAGTGGTAGTTGCTGGATCATGATTGGGTCAGCAGCGGAACCTTCTCCCTTCCCTACCAAGAACTCACAGTGGTGAGCTATACATTACTTCTGGGTTGGGCGGTCCACTTGACAAATATGGAGATCAGAGGCATCTTGTCTCCGATGGAGTCTTCGCTCCACATCCAATTTTCTGGAGTTGTGGGTCATCCACTGGGCTTTAAAGGCCATCATGCCATTCATCAAATAGAGGCTGGTGCAGTTTTTCATGGACAACACCACCACTATGTGATATTTCAGCAAAAAGGGTGGGCTGGGGACCTCAACTGTGTGTCAGGACACAGAACAGATCTGGAAGTGGTTGGAACACCAGGGTGTTTCCTAGTGGTAGGATGTTTCCAAGTGGTACATTACCTGATGGGATCTCTGCCAGTGTGGACAAACTCAGCCACCAAAGCCTAGTAAATCACAAATGGCAGTTATACCCGGAGGTGGCACAAAGGCTCTTCCGTGAATGAGAAGAACATTGACTCGATCTGATCACTACTACTGATAACGCGCAATGTCATTTTGCGAGTTGCAATTTTCAAGCATCTCTTCTTTCGGGGACGGAGAGTGTGGTTTCCAGAACTCCTTGGCATGAGCATATATCTTCCTATCAGGCTGCAACTTCAGGAGTATCTTCTGTTGCAGTAGCACAATTAAAAAGGTATCCATCAACTCCGTCAGCCTTTTTGCAGTTGTCGGATCAGCCTTCCTTGTTTAAATCACCTGTTGTGAGGCATTTTTTTCAAGTTCTTGCAACATTAGTTTCCACCCTCTCCCTTTATCATAACTTAGGGCTTTAACTTGTTCCTCATCTTCATGATGTGTACTCTTTTTGTACTACTTCAAAGCTATCCCCTACGGCTTCTCACTCTCAATACAGTGTTCCTATTCGCCAGAACTTCTGCATGGTGGGTGTCAGCCCGCCATATAGTACTTTTTTTTTTAATGACTTTATTTACCATTTTGTCACATTCAAACAATCATCTGAGACATATCCACAATACAATGCTTATCACAGAGTAGCTGGTCCTGAGAACCCGTGCTTCCTTACTTCTTCAAGTGGTGACTCCTTTTTATGTCAGGCAGAACATCACGCTTGTGGCATTCTTCGTTCCACCTCATCTCTATAAGGATGAGGAGGGACTTCATCGGCTAGATCTTAGCTTTGACATCGATTGTGTGGATGATCAGCTGTTTGTTGGAGCAAAGAAGGGCACGGCAGTGCAGAAGAGGTCCATCTCGCAGTGGATCATGCTTTGCATTAAAATCTGCTACACATTCGCCAAGAAGCAGCCCTTCCAAGTTTTGCAGGCTCATTTCACCACCTCAAAAGGCTATTACCACTGCATTGGTATACAGAGTGCTTGTTCTGGATATGTGCCTGGCCACTACATGGGCACCACACCATACATTCACAAAGAACTACTGTCTGGGCAACCAGGCTCGTCGAGATGGGAATTTTGCCCGTTCTGTCCTCCTGCAGGACTTTGTTTTTGAGCCAGTTCACTGACACGCCACCTGGAAGGTTCTTTGGTATCTACTGAGGTGAGGAATATGTAGTTAGAAGCAGCACTTTGGTAAAGCTCTTTATGGTAGATACTCTATCTAACTTCAGATTCCTCGCCAATACTCCCATCCTCCCTGTTCAGTGCACTAGGTTCCCATCTCCTAAAATGGTATCAAGATTAGAGATCTGCACACCAGCCATAATCAATGTGCTACTGGGCTCTGCATCTGGGAACAGCCTAAAAAGCAACTGGGATCAGAAAGGATGAGTGGCACTTCTATGTGGTTGTGTGCATTATTTCTGGAGCCGGACAACACTGGTGCTAAGCCACAATATGCCAGCTACTAGCATGCAAGGGTACTGCTTTAAGGGGCATATTCTCAAGGATCTATCGCCGAGTTATCGGCACTTTATCTCAGTCAAAGTCGCGATAAATTCATCGCCCCATTCACAAGCTGGTGCAAACAGCCGATACCACCAGTTTACCTGCGATAGCAGCCGCTAAAAACATCGCCACAGATGACACCGGCAACTATCGCTAATGAGATGCAGAGTAGACATTCCCGAGCAAAAAAAAGCGCCAATACCACACCTCAACATTCTCAACGACCAGCCAAATCTGCAATAAGAACACAAAACATGCCATAAGGCGCGTTAGCAGCAGGAAATTAACACCTGTCTGACCTGGTGCAAAGTCGGACTACAACCTGCACCAGAAAAGGGAGCCCAGCCCAGAGCCACACCTGAAGAACAACAGATGCCATGGAGACAACAATCATGCAGCTCGGAGCCCCAAGAGGGCCACAACACCCACTGCCACCCACCCCCGGTGCCCCCAGGGCCCCACCCCGGGCATCCCCACACCTCCCCTGGACCAAGAGATTGCACATCAACGTCACGAAATCATGAATAAAACCATTCACCTGATACTGCAGAATCACCACAACTAATAGTCATGTGACTACAGAAAAAGCAGAATCAATCATTCACCATTGAGAGTCCAAACAAAATATCACAATCAAATTTCTCACCAAACAACTATTTGGAAGAGTCATGGCGGGTCATCCCTGGACAATCTGGAAGTGACAGCCTGGAAGACAATATCCCAGATAAGAAGGTGTGTTAGGCACTCATCAAAGGACTGAGAGAAAGAGAAAGAGAAAGAGAGAGAGAGAGAGAGAGAGAGAGAGAGAGAGAGAGAGAGAGAGAGAGAGAGAGACTGTTAGACGGCGACCTCAGAGGAGCCTGGAAGGGGTCCTGACTACCCTGAGACTCACCCTCGAAGTATCGTAGCCGGGCACTGGCGGGAGACTCCCCAGGGGGAGGAATCTCGTATCTAGTGACCACACTGGGTATTCTGAGAAAACAATCTTTATCAAGTAGGTTATCACTGCAAATATGTACAAGGTGAGCACGGGCTCAAGAGTCTCGGAAGGGGTAGGGGGTAGCGGGACAGTCTCTGGCAAAGGTTCAAAGCAGGGACGTATCCGGCGCACAGCTCACAATCCTCGAGCTGGGGGATACGATGTTGTAGTCGGGGTCCGGCGGGACCGTGAGAGTCTGTTGGAGCCGCGAGTCACTCAGCGGGCTTAGGTACAGGTTCGGAGGTCTTACGGTCTTCAAGGAGCTGCGAGTCACTCAGCAGGCTCAGGCACAAGTTCGGAGGTCTTACGATCTTCAGGGAGCCGCGAGTCACTCAGCAGGCTCAGGTACAAGTTCGGAGGTCTTACGATCTTCAGGGAGCCGCGAGTCACTCAGCAGGCTCAGGTACAAGTTCGGAGGTCTTACGATCTTCAGGGAGCCGCGAGTCACTCAGCAGGCTCAGGTACAAGTTCGGAGGTCTTACGATCTTCAGGGAGCCGCGAGTCACTCAGCAGGGCTCAGGAGGGTCCAAGTTCCAGGAGCCGCGACCACGTCGGCAGGCTCTCGTTGTTCCAGCGTCGAATCTGCCGGACAGACACAGAGCACCCCTTGTTATAGGTCGACCCCTCTTTGATGTCCGGAGTCTGTGCAGGCAGGGGTCTTGTCACCTGGGGGTCGCTTGTCGGGATTTCCTGCTATTGTCTTTTGATCCTTTCAGGGCCGGGTCGGGAGGAGTCCCAGACACCCAGCAGGCACGGAGCCAGCCCTCAGGGAGGCCGGAGGGCCGATCGAAACCCATCGTCCCGGGGGAGTTCAGAGGTGCGATAGAAACTGCTCCTCCCTCTCTCATCCCCTGGAAGCGTGATGTCCTCCAGCCGGAGTGGCGCCTCTAGGCCCGGGTCGCGCTGGGGCCGGGCGGCCATCTTGGTGCATGAAGTGGGCACGCGGGCCCGGGGTGGCCGAAAGGAGAGAGGCCATGGACGGGGATGTCCGGGTCGGTGCGTGTGTCCTGGTGGGGAGGTTCGGCTGGGCCGTGTGCTTGGGCCGCAGGTACCAGGTTTCGGTGGTGCGGGGGCACGGAGGGCCATTCTGCGAGGCCGGGTCCAACACGCGTCCCCCCCAGCTGAAAGCCGGAGAGAACTGCCCATCAGCTTGGGTGGTTCTCTTCGCTGAGGCGGAAGAACCGTGAGAGGCCGTCGGCATTGGCGTGGTCCGTACCAGGGCGGTGTTCTACGGTGAAATCCATCCCCTGGAGGGAGATTGACCACCGCAGTAGCTTGGGGTTTTCTCCTCGCATCTGCATGAGCCATCGCAAGGGCCGATGGTCAGTTTGGACTCTGAAATGGGTGCCGAACAGGTAGGGTCGTAGCTTTTTGAGTGCCCAGACCACGGCAAAGGCTTCGCGCTCTATGGTGCTCCATCTCTGTTCTCGGGGCAACAGCCGCCGACTGAGGAAGGCGACGGGCTGGTCTAGGCCTTGGTCATTCACTTGGGACAGGACGGCCCCAATGCCATGCTCGGAGGCATCGGTCTGGACTATGAACTCCTTGGCGTAGTCGGGAGCCTGGAGGACGGGGGCAGTACACATGGCTTTTTTTAGGGCATCGAAAGCTTCCTGGCAGGCAGCCGTCCACTGCACTTTCTTTGGCTGTCTTTTAGACGTGAGTTCTGTGAGAGGGCCGACAAGGCTGCCATACCCCCGAATGAATCTTCGGTAGTAGCCCGTGAGTCCCAGAAAGGCTCGGACCTCCGTTTGGGTGATGGGTGGTTCCCAGGCCAGGATGGCGTCGATCTTTGGCTGTAGAGGGGCGACCTGGCCGCTCCCGACCTGGTGCCCCAGGTAGACCACGGAGCCTTGCCCGATCTGGCACTTGCTGGCTTTTACTGTGAGGCCTGCCTGGCGCAGGGCGGTTAGCACCCTCCGGAGGTGCTGGAGGTGCTCACTCCACTCTGAACTGAAGACAGCGATGTCGTCCAGATATGCCGCGCTGAACTGTTCTAGCCCGGCCAGGACCCTATTCACCAGTCGCTGGAAAGTGGCCGGGGCATTTTTCATCCCGAAGGGCATTACGCGGAAGCGGTAGTGCCCATCGGGGGTGGAGAAAGCGGACCGCTCCTTGGCCCCTTCGGTGAGCGCAATCTGCCAGTATCCGCAGGTGAGGTCGAATGTGCTGAGGAACCGGGCTGCCCCTAGTCGGTCAATGAGTTCGTCGGCTCGTGGAATGGGGTGGGCATCGGCTCGGGTAACGTCATTGAGCCCCCGGTAGTCCACGCAGAATCGGAGCTCGGGTGCGACACCGGGGGCCGCTGCCTTCGGGACCAGGACCACGGGGCTGGCCCAGGGACTGTCAGAGGGCTCGATCACCCCCAGGGTCAACATCTTCGAGACTTCCGCTTGAATGCAGGACCGGACCCGGTCAGGAACCCGGTAGGCTCGGTGTCTCACCGGCGGGCTGTCCCTGGTGTCCACGTCATGAACACACCAGTTGGTGACCCGGGGGGTCAGGGAGAAGAGGTCGGAAAATTGTCTTAGGAGCTGGCGGCAGTCCGCTTGTTGCTGGGCAGTGAGGGCTGGGGAGAGGTTCACTCCTTCCACGGAGCCATCCTGCTCCTTGACACACAGGAGGTCCGGGAGGGGATCCGACTCATCTTCGGCCCCGTCATCGGTGGCCAGCAGGAGGCTCAGTTCTGTCCGCTCGAAGTGAGGCTTGAGGCGGTTCACGTGCAGGACCCGGAGGGGATCCCGAGGCGACTGGACGTCCACCAAGTACGTGACTTCACTCTTCCGCTCAACCACTTTGTAGGGCCCAGTCCATCGGTCCTGGAGGGCGCCAGGCTTCACGGGGGCCATGACCCACACCTGCTGGCCCGGCTGGAACTCGAGCAGAGTGGCATTCTGGTCGTACCAGCGCTTCATCTCTTCTTGACTTGCCTCCAGGTTGGCCTCGGCCAGTTCTCGGAACTTCCTGGTCTGGTTCCGGAGGGCCAGGACGTATTGGAACACATCTCGGGGGGTGGTCTGGGGTGCTGCCTCCCACCCTTCCTTAACCAAACTGAGGGGACCTCGGACGGGGTGTCCATAGAGTAATTCAAACGGGCTGAACCCTAAGGACTTCTGGGGGACCTCCCGGTAAGCGAACAAGAGGCAGGGGAGCAGGACGTCCCACTTACGCCGGAGGGGCTCTTCTAGGCCAGCGATCATCCCTTTCAAAGTCCTATTAAACCTTTCCACTAGGCCGTTCCCTTGGGGATGGTACGGGGTGGTGAACTTATAGGACACCCCACATTGTTGCCACAGGGACGTCATATATCTCGAGATAAAATTAGTGCCGCGATCGCTCACGACCTCGCGGGGAACCCACCCTGGAAAAGATCCCCATCAGGGCCCGGCCCACCACGGGGGCCATAATGGTGCGTAGGGGAATAGCCTCAGGATAGCGGGTGGCGTGGTCCACTAGGACCAAGATGAAACGGTGGCCTTGGGAGGTGGGGGGGTCCAGTGGTCCCACGATGTCGATTCCGACTCGTTCAAAAGGGGTACTGACGACCGGGAAGGGTTGGAGGGGAGCCTTGCACTTCCCCCCACTCTTCCCACTAGCCTGGCACGTGGGGCAGGACTTGCAGTGGGCTTCTACCGCTGCTCTCATTCTAGGCCAGTAAAAATGGGTCACGAGACGGCTGTAGGTCTTGTCCTGACCCAGGTGGCCGGCGAGGGGGACGTCGTGGGCTAAGCCCAGGAGGAAATCTCGGAAGCGGAGGGGTACCACCAGTACCCGTCCGGATCCCAGCTCCACCGACTTCTGCTCACTGTACAAGATGTTATTTTCCCAATAGATTCGGTGCGTCCCGGTCTGGTCACCTGCGGCTTGGCCCTCGGCCTGGCGCCGCAGCCTGACCAGGGAAGGACAAGTGGCTTGCTCCCGGCAAAATTCTTCCCGGGTGGGCCCGCCCTCGTGGCGCCAATTGGCCAACTCGGGTAGATCTCCCAACTCGGGGACCGGGGCGGGGTCGGATGGTGCGGGTTCGTCGCGGGCGACGGACCCTTCTGATGGGGGGACGGGAGGACCCTCGGCGGGGACTGTACTGGTCTCTTCGATCGGGGTGCTCCCGACTTCTCTCCGGGGAGTGAGTCGGGCTGACATAGATCGGGTGGTGGCGCACACCCACTCGGGGAGTCCCATCATTCCTAGGTGGGCCTTGCGCTCGACGTGCTTCCAGGGAGAGCTCTCTAGGTCGTTCCCTAAGAGGCAGTCGACCGGCTGGGAGGTTCTTACGGCCACCTTGAGTTTACCTATCACCCCTCCCCACTCAAACGGCACCAGGGCTACCTGACACATACTTTCTCTATTGTCTGCGGATATTACGGGGCAAAAGACGTTGGGGAGGATCTGCTCCTCGGGGACTAGGTGCCTGAGGACACCGGTGATACTGGCCCCGGTGTCCCGCAGGGCCTCTACTTGGTGGCCATTGATCTTGACGAGCTGCCCGTATTTCTGTGTGTTGGAGGGTAGGAGGCTACCAGGGATCATCTCCCTATCTCCCAGGGATACTAGGGCCATCGCTGCGGGTTCCCACTCCTCGGCTTCCTCAACCTCCTCCCCCTGGGCTACGTTGGCTATCTGCCTCGCAGGGGTGGTAGGGGAGACTTGGGTGGCCATGGGGCACTCTGGGTCATTGGCGTAGTGCCCGGGTTTCTGGCAACGGAAACATGTGACGGTCACCCGGTGTCCCCGTCTCCCAGGGGGCCCTGTCACCGGTGGGGGGGCGCCGGGAAAGGTGGAGGTTGTGTCTTCGGGGGGCTAGGCTGGGACTCTCTCGGCCCTCCCTGGTTCCCTCCCCCTCTCTGGCGGGGTGGTCCCTGACTGGCTCGGGGGTACTCTCCTACCATGCCCCGGGAGACCCGGGTGTTGGTCCAGCAGTCGGCCTCCACAGCCAGCTTCCGGGGATCTGTGAGCTTGCTGTCAAGCAGATGCTGACGTAGTTCTATGAAGCAGTTCGCAGCCAGATGTTCCCACAACATGATGTCAGTGAGTTCGGCAAGCGTGGTGACTTTGCTGCCCTTGATCCACCCATCGAAGGCCCGACTGAAAAAGTGAACATACTCCACCCAGGTGGTGCCCGGGATCTTCCTGCAGTCCCTGAATCGCTGACGGTACATTTCTGGGGTGAGGCCGTATCTGGTGAGTAGAGCCTCTTTCATGTGGCTGTAGGAGGTCTGCAGGGAGAGGGGTAGGTCGAGCAGGGTGTCCCTTCCTTCGCTCAGAAACCGCCCCCACAACCCCGCCCCCCAGTCCTTCTGCGGGATCCGATGGGAGGTCATGGCGACCTCGTAGGCCCTGAACCATTGCTGAATGTCATCGTTTTTGTAATATTCCTTGACCACATCCTTGGGGATGTGGACCTTCTGTTCCGCTGGGGAGGCCGTCTCTCGGTTTCCCGGGGGCCTCCCTTCCTCGTTTCTGGCCTTGAGCTCGAGTTCCTTCAAGCTGCGTTCGTGCTCCAGTTGGAGCTTCCTTCCTTCGTGCTCCCGTTGGAGCTTCTTTTCTTCTAGTTCGCCTTGTACACGCATTTGCTCTACTGCTAGCTTTTTTTCCGCTAACTTCTATTCGCCCTCGATTTTGAGTTTGGCTAACTCGAGTTCATGATTGCGGCTTCTCTCTCTGTCCGCGAGCTCTTCCGGGGATAGGCCCCCGTCCGGTACGATGCTTCGCACCTGATTGCTACTGCTTTCACTTTGGGGGGGTTCGGCTTCGTCGGGGCGCTCCCCCGTGCCTTCCGGGCGGGAGGCCCCGGTCTCCACCCAAGTTTTCAGTGCTTTCTGCAAATCCTCTTTAGTGTTAAGACCAGTGGTAGCGATTTTAAGTTCTTTGCAAAATTGCTTTAGCTCTTTGTGTGTGTATTCTTCTAGCTGCTCCACCTGGAACACCCTGTTGGCGTTGGTTTCTGCGGGGCTCACGGCGCTTCCTTCTGCCATCTTTGTCGGTACTGCTTCCGTTGTTCACGGTACGATCTCTAGGTGATGGGCCCGAATCCCACCACTGCCACCAATGTTAGACGGCGACCTCAGAGGAGCCTGGAAGGGGTCCTGACTACCCTGAGACCCACCCTCGAAGTATCGTAGCCGGGCACTGGCGGGAGACTCCCCAGGGGGAGGAATCTCGTATCTAGGATCGTACTTCTGGCACCACACGACACAGAGTGACCACACCGGGTATTCTGAGAAAACAATCTTTATCAAGTAGGTTATCACTGTAAATATGTACAAGGTGAGCACGGGCTCAAGAGTCTCGGAAGGGGTAGGGGGTAGCGGGACAGTCTCTGGCAAAGGTTCAAAGCAGGGACGTATCCGGCGCACAGCTCACAATCCTCGAGCTGGGGGATACGATGTTGTAGTCGGGGTCCGGCGGGACCGTGAGAGTCTGTTGGAGCCGCGAGTCACTCAGCGGGCATAGGTACAGGTTCGGAGGTCTTACGGTCTTCAAGGAGCCGCGAGTCACTCAGCAGGCTCAGGCACAAGTTCGGAGGTCTTACGATCTTCAGGGAGCCGCGAGTCACTCAGCAGGCTCAGGTACAAGTTCGGAGGTCTTACGATCTTCAGGGAGCCGCGAGTCACTCAGCAGGCTCAGGTACAAGTTCGGAGGTCTTACGATCTTCAGGGAGCCGCGAGTCACTCAGCAGGCTCAGGTACAAGTTCGGAGGTCTTACGATCTTCAGGGAGCCGCGAGTCACTCAGCAGGGCTCAGGAGGGTCCAAGTTCCAGGAGCCGCGACCACGTCGGCAGGCTCTCGTTGTTCCAGCGTCGAATCTGCCGGACAGACCCAAAGCACCCCTTGTTATAGGTCGACCCCTCTTTGATGTCCGGAGTCTGTGCAGGCAGGGGTCTTGTCACCTGGGGGTCGCTTGTCGGGATTTCCTGCTATTGTCTTTTGATCCTTTCAGGGCCGGGTCGGGAGGAGTCCCAGACACCCAGCAGGCACGGAGCCAGCCCTCAGGGAGGCCGGAGGGCCGATCGAAACCCATCGTCCCGGGGGAGTTCAGAGGTGCGATAGAAACTGCTCCTCCCTCTCTCATCCCCTGGAAGCGTGATGTCCTCCAGCCGGAGTGGCGCCTCTAGGCCCGGGTCGCGCTGGGGCCGGGCGGCTATCTTGGTGCATGAAGTGGGCACGCGGGCCCGGGGTGGCCGAAAGGAGAGAGGCCATGGACGGGGATGTCCGGGTCGGTGCGTGTGTCCTGGTGGGGAGGTTCGGCTGGGCCGTGTGCTTGGGCCGCAGGTACCAGGTTTCGGTGGTGCGGGGGCACGGAGGGCCATTCTGCGAGGCCGGGTCCAACAGAGACTGAACAAGGAGTGCAAGGACAATCAGGCCCTTGGCTCATACATGCCAACTGTAGTATGTGTTTCGCAATTGGTGCACCCTAAATCTATGGCCTGGCAACATTTCCAGCGTGAAGGCCACATCACATTTCAGAAATGCAAGCAGTAGCCAGACTAAAATTAGGCATGAAAGCTCCTTTGTCTTAATACACAAGGCGGAAGGACATCCGAACCTCTGACCTTGGTCTTCAATGCACCCGGCACCCCCTGAGTTAGATACCATACCAGACTCTGATGACTCCCACACCACGAACTGCGCTAATGAAAGAGCAACGTGTCCACACCCAACACACACTTGTCCCAGCTCGACTTACACCTGCATGGCATGCCCCCAACACATTGTTAAAAAACAACCCATACGTCCAAATGTTGAACACACATACGACTCATTTCTCCGAGCTGTGGCATATCGTCCACAGAACTGTAGCCGGTCTGAGGAATACCGGTGGTACGAGACCAACAAACGCAATGGCAGGCAATCCTGGGCACATGCACAACCCCAGTCACGTGGAACTGTACTGTGCATGAATGCTGCATCTGTTGGGAGCTCTGCCAATGGCAGTTTTGCGAATCAGTTATCGTCTGAGTTTCCGGCTTGCGTACTCACATGCGTCCAGCCCTGGTTCCACTGTCGATCATGCACATTCGAGTGGCCCATGGAGGTCTGCCTATCCAACACAACGGTAGCTGAACTGGATTATGACTTGTGTGTGCGCCCACTGTTGGCCCACGAACAGGAGTGCAACCGGGATACCCGGGCATGGGATGCCTTGATATGTGGTCTCTGTGCCGGCAGCAGTGGATGGGAGATTGCAGAAGTCATCATGTGCAGTGACCACATCGAGGCGCACCCCTATTGGGCTGTGTTGCGGATTGGTGAAACTGCGTGGTCGGAGCACATCTGTCCGGACCAGTTAATGGATTGGCTCTCCCTCGTGTTCCTTGATTTTGAGAACGACGTACTTCTGGAACTGATTGCCTATGAAGCAGCGCTCGCATTCATGGACGAGCAACTACCCTCCTGCTGCCACAACTGATTGACACCCAGAGTACAGGTCCCAACACCATGTTGCATCGTGGAGGAATGGTCCCATAAGCCAGAACAATGGTGGACAGGTCTGCAGTTGCTCGGACTCAGAATGCATGTGCGTGCACCTACGCATGTTGTCACACACCTGTGCAAGGTGCTGCAGCCCCATGGTCAGAGCTGCACAGCGTCATTTGGCAAAGTTCCTAAATCTGACATACTGCTGAAGGAAGACTACACACATGGCAATGTAGCATGACATGGGACCTTGTTGGTCCCCTTCACCTGCTCACTGTCAGCATAGCACACAGTCGGCGCAGTCCGGTGGTACAGCTCCATGCAGATCCCATGGGCTGTGAGACGTGTCCCCTGACATGGGGCTATGAGCAGATGCCAAACATCACATGACTCGACCAGCAAGACAAGGTGGGCTGAGACCGTTGCCAACCATAAGGACATGTGTTCATTTTTGCCTCCCCATTTCTTGCACCTCGACACGTTTCCATTCTGCCTGTAAGTGTCTTAAGCATTTGTCTGCCTGTTGTGGCCCATTACTTGCCCGTATGGACACACGCATGCCAATAAAGTTTACGCAACTTCACCAGTGTACAACTGTGATGAATTTTGATTAGTATGACAAATAATGTGCCTCAATGCGCATTGTCCATACACAGGGAGGGACACACTGCCTCTGGTACATAGGTGGTGAATCCCTATTGGCAGCTCCACCTCTGTGAGCCAGACATTGTGTTTGGGATAGTTGCTGGTAGACCTGTGCTCTTACGTGTCTTCAGCAATGTGAATATGGTGTCCAACTTCTTGCCATGTGGATCAATATGATCCATTAAAACAGACTGTGTCCACACTGATGTGTGCGAGTACGTCTTGCGAAGAGATGTTCTGTAGCCACATACGATGGGGACACTACTTTAGGCAGGCTACCGATTCGGACATTTACACACACAGCCCTATATAATACATGGATGTGGGGCTATGTTGGGGGATGCAAGATTGTTGTTCATGTGAAATGAGGCCACAGCTAATTCACACCTTCACATTCATCTAATTGGCCATGTGGGTCGGGGTCAAACATGCGCATTGATGACATTTACCAGCGTGTACCTTTTTGTGCAATCAATGTCCCTACATTCATCCATACTTGTACACGTGAGTGAACATAGACATGACACATCTGTGTGATTTGGATCGTTTTATTCACATTCTGGGGAGTGTCGGGGCTGGAGGGGTATATGGCCAGTTCAAACCCATATTACGTGGTTGCCCAGTGGTGGGACAACCAGAGTCCTTGGGGGGAATGAAAAGTTAATCTGAAGAGGAAGAGTTCGGTCTTGAGCTGGATTGCTGTGTTATTGGTACACGAGCAGATATGGCAGTCCATGTCGCGGTCCAGTTGAGTGTTCCGGTGGACAGTGGGAGGCGTTGTTCCAGGGCATGATGTTTAGGGCTGAACCAGGCAGGGACAGGCCATGTAGCGGGTACGGAGGCTACTGCCTCCTTCCTTGCACAGTCATTACCCTCCACATCTTACTCCTCTGAGACGTCTTCTGTGCCTGGCATGTCAGGTGTGTGTGGGGGTGTTATGGCTGCATCACTGTGGGGCACTGACACATCAGGGTGTGGAGGTGATAGGGCTGCATCACTGTGTGCCAATGCACATCAGGAGGCGGAGTTGTGTGTGCCGAAGTTCCAGCAGCAGTTATCTGGGATAGGCACAGTGGCAGCAATGGCAAGATGAGGATCTGCACGGCCAGGAGGATCCAAGCTACATCTCGCTGGTGTTCAGCCGTGGCAGCCCTACTTCCAGCCTGCAGTCCCTGATGTGACTCAGACACCCACATATGGCATCGAGTTTGGCTGCCACAAGGTCAAAACCCACACGCAGCTGATCAGCCATCTCCTCCTGGCACGCTAACACACGCTGTTGGAATTCCATGTGTTGGTCGTGGGGGTCCTGTGAGCCAGCCGTGGTGGTGTGTGCTTCCTGCTGTGTGGTCTGGCAGGGTGTGGGGTCACTGTGATGCAGCTGGGCTGCCCTGCTCCTGGGGATGGGGTGCGGAGGCTGTGCACGAGCCATTGGAGGGTGTCTGGGCAAATGTGAAGGGTGTCCTCTTCATCATCACTGTAGAGATGCGTGGTCTGCTCTGCAGGGGGTGTTATTTGTCCCTCTGCAATCAAATGGGGAGATGCAGATTAACTGTGTGTTCCATGTATGTTCACGCATTGTACATGTTTACATACAGACTGCATGACAATGTACATTGTGACTGTTTTGGAGGAGCTGGCTATTTGATGGGAGACAGTGGACATTTCGACTACATGACGGACGTACATTATCCTCTCACAGTGTCATGCATTGCCAGATGTGATTGGCCAGTTTCTACGCATGAGCAGCACCAGTTGTGTCCTCTGTCCTGTGGTGTAAGTGTTGCACTTTGTACTACATTGTTGTCAATGTTGATGTGCTGTGATTGCTATGTGTGTGTGCTGCATTGTTGGAGAGTCGGCCCTGCAGCTCTGATTTGGCAGGCCCTTATCCCTTTGAGTCAGTGTGCCTTTAACTTGTGTGCTTTTCGGGTGCTGTGATGTTTGCGACTTGGGTCATTGGTGCTCTTGGACATAGTTTGTACTCTTGTACATTGTTTGTCTGCAGGTGTGTTTTTGATGTCATGGGTTGTAGTTGCACGTGGATGTGTCGGAGTGTGACCTGCACCTCAAAGTCATCTTGTGCACCATGTCATGTACTGTGACTGCATCCATGCTATCTGTCATGCAGTGTCACTTGCATAGTCCGTGTGGCTCACTGAGCTGCTGATTTTCTGGGTTCAGCACATGTGCATGGGTAGGTTGTGGCATTGGTGATATGGCGGGGGGCCCATTTATCCACATTGTGGACGGGGCCTACTTGGTGTTTCTATGTGTGCTGCATTCTGCCAAGGGTATCAGGGACATGATCCACACTCATTGTGGGTGTGCAGAGTGCTGCACATGATTGTGCATGTGTACCATTATGCCCATCTCCCTCCGTCCCCCCAGTCCCCGGTCGTTTCTCACCCTGTTGCTGTTGGGTCAGGTCATATCGAGCTGTGTGCAGACCACCAACTCCTTGCACCGTCTCTGCAGTAATGACTGTGGCCACCGTTTCCTCCAGCTCACCCAGCTCCTCCTGTGGCACAGGAGTCCCACCTCCAGTTGCCTTTGCTGCCCCAGCGCCTCTTGACCTCCTCCATTGACCTCCTCGACACTCCGACTGCATTCACGTTGTTAACGATGGACTGCCATATTTCCGTTTGTGTTGCCAATGATGCAGTGGAGGTGACGAACAGTTGTTGGGAGTGTTCCATCACCTCCGTAACAATGATCCGGTCTTCCTGCGGACTGAACCCTGTCTTCCTCTTCCTCTTCTTCTTCTTCTTCGCCTTGCCCCTTCCCGAGCACGGGGTTCCTGGCTGGTCCTCCGTGGGGCTTGTGGGGTTCGGGTTGTCCTCTGCACTCGGTCCGGATGCATCCATGTTGCTACGCAGTTTGATTTGGTTTTGGTGTGTTTTTTTTTTTTGCTTTTATAGTGCATTTTCCCGCATGACGTGTGGGAATTGCAGACCTGTGGCTGGTTTTTAGTGTCGCGCTTGGCCTCATTGCAGCTTTTTTTGCGTTCGTGTTTTGCATTTTTGCGGCGGCGCTTTGACTTTGTCGCGGACACTTGACGCGGTATCGTGGGCCTATCGCATGGTAACGCCGGCTTGGGAATACCCCGTTACCACGGTGTTATTTTCCCACGATAGACTGCGATGTGAAGAGTTGCTTTAAGCTAAATTTGTAATGGTTATCACACGTTCTTGAAAATATCCCCCTAAATGTTTTCAGATCCAGTCAGACGCCTGGAGAATATTCAAAAAGTGATGAAGCTATGGTTAGATCAAGTAAGGTAAGTAACATGCTCAATAGTTTTTGAGGTCGTATTTTGGACCATGAGAGAGCTATGAGACAGCTAGGGCCTTCTGGTTTACTTTTCCTATCATTATTTGTGTGTAGCATAGTTTGTTTGTGTATATTAAAGTCAAATCCTTTTATGAAGTAAAGTGATCACTGGAAAATCAGTTATTAAGACTTATGAAAGTTTCATACTGTATTCCTAAACTTTAGACGTCACCATCTCCTCCAGTGAGCTTTCGACTGCTATATCTCACTGTCCTCAGAGAGTTGAGTGCTAAAAAGGAGTACTTGCTTGTTGGTAAACAACACCAATTGTTACTATTGAAGCCCAGTAACATATGAATGCTGTATCCTGGTTCATTTTTCTGGCTCCTGAGAACAGCATCCTTGAGGATTAAGCTATACTCTGCTTCCTTTGTCGGAATCACTTCTGTATGTAGGGTTTGTGAAATTCAAGCTGTATGAGCCCATGGACTCTAGACAGTATTATAAGCTAGTCATGAGAAAGCATTCAGGTTTCCTTCCCAACAAAGTTCCATAATAATCAGATCATTTCAATGCCAAACTTTTTTCATGAACCATTCATCGCTGGTAGAATGGTGCTTGCATCCACTAAGATTGCAAGAATGTTGAACTTTTACCAACGCAAAATGAAAGAGCTTCATTGTCATCTAGGGGCCTGTTCAAATGGATTCAGCTTCACGGAAGCAGTACATTTATAGGCTTGTACATCACTCGATGTTATCAGAGAGCTAGCAAGTCCTTATCTGGTAGATCAAAAGCTTATTCTAGTAGCTATAAAGAAGATGTAACTACAACTTTGTTGACTGGCATTCTAAGGACCTGAAATTAATAAACAGAATATCCATGGGCCAGGTGAGAAAGAGGTGCTAGAAAGTAACAAAGTAAGTTTATGGCAATCTAAATACTCCTACTCAAGAAAAGAAAACAAAGGGTTGATCTTTTTTAAATCTGCTGTTGCAATGATTCACACAAGTTCTGTTCCCACATAAACCTGATGGCAGTGAAATGGCTTTCAGTTATAATATATTTATTTCACATTTCAGTATAGCACAACTACAGTACTTTGGATCTTCATGCATCAAAGTGAAAGAAACCAAACAGCTATAAACTTGAGCATCAGGGCCGGACTGGGGACCACAACCGGCCCTGGCAAAGGACTGCCCAACCCCCCCACCCCGTCTGTCGGGGGTGCCGCCAAACTCTTTGCCAGGGCCGGTTTTCGGCCGATTTTGTTACAATCGTAATTTTTTTACGATTTTGTTGCCAGGGCCGTGTTTTTGGCCGATTTTGTTACAAGGCCGATTTTGCAGCTATGCTGCAAAAACGGCCCTGTAACAATAACGGCCCCCAGGAGCCCAAAACCGGCCCCCACCCGTGCGGCGCACCGGGGGATTGCCCGGTGCCCGCTACGGCCAGTCCGGCCCTGTTGAGCATTCAAGAGAGGTTGGCAGCTTTGAGAACCGAAGTTTGGAAAAGAGATCAGTGAATAGTAAGGAGTAACAAATCTGTTTGCAGGAGAGAGGGATTTTGGAAACAAGAGGGGAGTTTGAAGATAATCAGGTGGGGACAGTAACAGAGTTGAATATACAAAGATAGAAAATGAGAGAGGGAAAGGAATAAGGTAAGAAAAGTGGAAAAGAGCATGGAGAATATGGATAGAGGGTGTGACTAAGTTAGTAGGTAAGAAATCTGGTGACAAGGAGAGGGACAGAGTGAAAAAAGAGAGACATGTAATGAGGGGTAAGATTGGAAAGAGTTAACCAAAGGAAAAGGATAGAATTAGAATAGAAGTTATGGCTCAAGATATAGTCCAAACAAGTACGTATTTTATGTGGAATTTTAGGAGGTCATCTTGCTGCCAGATGTCTTCAGGTAGTAAATTCCAAAGAGATGCGACTGCACCTCAGATGGACTGGGTGAGACCTGAGTGTCCGATCTGAACCTTTTTATTTAGAGTCTGAGAACTTCTTTGTTTCTGAGACTTTCAGTTCTCTTTGACATTTTTAATGCAGATGACCGGTAGGTTGGATTTTGCTGGTAGTTGGCAGTAAACCAGACGCAGGCAAGCTTGCATTGAATTTTGCTTTGGGTAGGGAGCCAGCGTAAATCACAATAGATCAAGCTGACGTGGCTGACATTTTTAGCGCCGGGAACAAGACTGGCACCAGAATTAACAGGGCTTTGGCGGGCACCAAGATGGACTTCTGAGTGTTTTTCAGAATGGATATACCATAAACTAATCGTGCAATGGCAAGAGTCTAGCTGACAAGGTAAAAGACTTTAGGTTGAAGCAGAGATTTTAATTTCTACATGGAAGAGAGAATTGGTCTTCATTGTGTGTTTGATATGTGAGGGCATGGAGAGGCGAGGATCTAATCATACACCCAGCGACATGACTTCAGAGGCAAGCGTAAGAGCCAAGTCAACAGAATGGAGTTCAGATAACAAGCTGTGATCAATTTTGGATTCGTTTTGGTTGTGAAAATGATTAATTTGGTCTTGTCAGGGTTTAGGCAAAGTAAAGGGTTTATAACATATAAACACACACCACTAGGAGTACCCAAAGTAGGGAACTAGAGGCTATGGAGTCTCAGGGTGAGCTGGCCTCCGGTCTAGTATATGCACACAAAATGAGCTACCCAAGAAATATTTCCAAAAAAGTTAATATATCCCTCTCAGCACTACTCAGTAGGAGTGCTTGACATACACAAAAATGTAACGGATTGTCCTCACACAACACCAGGTGTCATGCTTCATCATAGGGCAACCCACACTATCCAAAAACCCGGTTTGATGGAGAGCAGGCCTACACCTGGAGACAGGGAGGTACTTCTAATTTAGAATGGACCCGTGTTGTAAGTTTATTAAAAACCAATGTGACATCCTAATTCTATTTATTCACTAGACATGACATTTGGTATTAAAAAGAGAATGTGGGGATAACGGGAACTAGTACCCCATCACCACTATTCCCTTCAACATGTTTCTGCCTTGTGGCTCAACTGAGTCCACGGCATTCTTTAGGACGGGCAAATGGGCTCGTAATTAGACAATCTTGTATTCAGAATTGCCTCGTTGTTAGGGTGACCTATGTCTACCTCTTACATGACCTGATTACTAGATACCTGTGAATACATAAATAACTTTCTTAAATACTATTTTATAAAAAGGGGGATACATTTATAACGCATTTATGATGTATAAGCATGCATCATACGCATGCTTATGTGATGTGACACTTCACCCATGAGGCAATGGTAAAAAAGCATTTCTCTACTAAATTGTGAGACCAGCTCACAACCTCACTCCAGCCGTGGGTCTTCCCCGCCCCCTTAATGACTTTGGTTTTGAACAGTCTGACAATTCTAGTTTAAGTGAAAAATCAAAGAAGGCTGCAATGGGCGATATGGAAAGAGAGAGAGAGAAGTAGTTGAGTTAGTCTGGATCTAGTCGCGTATTCTTTCATTATATTATTAAAGGAATTCACAGCGACAACCAGAATAATTCACAATATTACATACAATTTGTCCAGGTACTGCAGGGCTGTTGGCTTAACTGCCACAATTTCGTAAAATCGAAAAATGTTGACAGTTTTCAGCGTTTTATGTAGAGTATAAATTGAAAAATATTAGTAAGAGTATTTAGATTAAATAATAACCTTATGCTTACTTTCCATTAAAGTTCCTCACAGTCGGAAGAAGTGCAGTGTCGATCTGAACAAGAACAATTAGCTTCCTTTTGCGTTCTCTTTGTGAACAACGGAACCTGAGTTGAACCTGTTTTTCTGCTGCTGAACATCGCAAATAAAATAGCGACCCCTGGTGATGCTTTACTGTTTCCTGCTTGAATGTGAAGAAGGGCGCTGCGGCTGAAGGTAAACAGAAGTTAGAGAGAGAATGGAAGAACCGAAAGTCCTTTCTGAGATGCACGGCGATTGGTGGTCCAACACCTGTGTCATCATTGTCCAAAGAGCTCGACTGATATTCGACTGCAGGGGTGTCTTCTATTTCCCAGACCTTAGTTTACGCTGATCCACACTATCATTCGCACCTCCCACAGTCCAAAGGTGGATTTTTAAAATCAACCCTCGTGGACCACAATACCTTTTACATACTTGGAAATGCTTCTTTCTATTCTGCACCACTGGTGCCCAGAGGTGTGGAGTCACACAAGCAATGGTTTCTCAGATACGACTTCACAACAGCGGGGCTCCACCATTCTAGAAAGGAGACTATTGGCTCAGATGGGGACATCACTTTGCATGGGCGACAGCTGCCTAGCATAGGAGCTGTATTGTGTCTAATTAGAACAGTGTCTTTCCTTTTACCCTGCATCTGGTTCACTCTATTTCTATCTGCGCTAGACACTCATTGAATGGTTTGGAACTCTTCTCTCAGCATATTGCCAAGGCTTGGACAGCGTACCTGTTCTGCAGCTTTTGATTCCCTCGACCTGCAAGTTCCATGACAAAGAATGCACGAGGTGGCAGGAGTGAAGGCAGCAGGGGTCTGCTGCAATGGTCATCCTAAGGGTCTGTTTTCAGCTCAGTGGGTCAAACTGACTTCTAGAGTCTTCCCTGTTTCTAAAATATCTTTTATTCCACTACACCGTTGGCTCCACAGCTGGCAATCAGATGTGGAGTCAATCATGCATGTCAAATACTAGTAAGAATCCTAGTGTGAAAAAGCGCCCTTTGCACTGATCTGTGTGTAACTAAAAACATTACAATTTTGGAACAACTCAGCTTTTCATGCTTCCACTAACAGCAACATGAGTACCACTGACTATGCATATAGCAAAAGGTGTCACAACAGTGTACCCCAAACGTTTACAATGGAATATGTTATTCATTAGGTCTCGCCTGGCTATCGCGTAAGCTATCGCGTAAGCGATCGCACAGCGAGACTTATGTAGGGGCTTCCGAAAATGCTCCCAAAGGCTTCCCAGGCGGATCGGGTGGCGGTTACGCGCATAACCACGCGCATTCCATTTGCCACCAGCCGCCGCACGCATTCAGAGAGATTTAGTAAGGGGCACAAGACCATAGGAATGCAGTTTATGGCCAGTGCATGTGAGGCATTCAAGCGCGAAGCTGGCATCTGGCATCGGACTTGAAAGCAGCAGACTGCTTTCGCCAGAACTTTCGTTATAACTCACACCCCATATGCTCGTTCCCTCCCACCCTTCCTTTGATGTCCGCTTTTCTTGTTGTTTACAAACCACACCACACACTGCTGCACACCACACACTTCTGCACACCACACACTGCTGCACGCCTCGCACTGCTACACGAAACACTGCTACACGCCTCACACTGCTGCACGCCTCACACTGCTGCACGCCACACACTGCTGCATGCCACACACTGCTGCACGCCACACACTGCTGCACGCCGCACACTGCTGCACGCCGCACACTGCTGCATGCTGCACACTGCTGCATGCCGCTGCACGCCACACACTGCTGCACGCCACACACTGCTGCACGCCACACACTGCTGCACGCAGCACACTGCTACACGAAACACTGCTGCACGCCACACACTGCTGCACGGCACACACTGCTGCATGCCGCACACTGCTTCACGCCACACACTGCTGCATTACTCACTGCTGCACGCAGCACAACACTGCTGCACGCAGCACACTGATGCACGCAGCACACTGCTGCACGCCGCACACTGCTTTATGCCACACACTGCTGCACGCCACACACTGCTGCATGCCACACACTGCTGCACGTTGCACACTGCTGCACGCCTCGCACTGCTACACGAAACACTGCTGCACGCCTCACACTGCTGCACACCACACACTGCTGCACGCCACACACTGCTGCACGCCTCACACTGCTGCACACTGCTGCACACCGCACACTGCTGCACGCTGCACACTGCTGCATGCCGCTGCACACCACACACTGCTGCACGCCACACACTGCTGCACGCAGCACACTGCTACACGAAACACTGCTGCACGTCACACACTGCTGCACGGCACACACTGCTGCATGCCGCACACTGCTGCACGCCACACACTGCTGCATTACTCACTGCTGCACGCAGCACGACACTGCTGCACGCAGCACACTGATGCACGCAGCACACTGCTGCACGCCGCACACTGCTTTATGCCACTCACTGCTTCACGCCACACACTGCTGCATGCTGCACACTGCTGCACGCCTCACACTGCTGCACGCCTCACACTGCTGCACAGCACACACTGCTGCATGCCGCACTCTGCTGCACGCCACACACTGCTGCATTACTCACTGCTGCATGCTGCACGACACTGCTGCATGCAGCACACTGCTGCACACCGCACACTGCTGCACGCCGCACACTGCTTTATGCCACACACTGCTGCACGCACACACTGCTGCATGCCGCACAATGCTACACGAAACACTGCTGCACGCCACACACTGCTGCACAGCACACACTGCTGCACGCCACACACTGCTGCACACCGCACACTGCTGCACGCCACACACTGCTGCATTACTCACTGATGCATGCTGCACGACACTGCTGCACACAGCACACTGCTGCACGTAGCACACTGCTGCACGCCGCACAATGCTGCACGCCGCACACTGCTGCATGTCGCACACTGCTGCACGCCTCACACTGCTGCACGCCTCACACTGCTGCACGCCGCACACTGCTGCACGCCGCACACTGCTGCACGCCGCACACTGCTGCACGCCACACACTGCTGCATGCCGCTGCACGCCACACACTGCTGCATGCCGCATGCCGCTGCACGCCACACACTGCTGCATGCCACACACTGCTGCACGCCACACACTGCTGCACGCTGCTGCATTACTCACTGCTGCAGCTGCACGACACTGCTGCACGCCGCACACTGCTGCACGCCGCACACTGCTGCATGCCGCTGCACGCCGCACACTGCTGCACGCCGCTGCACACCACACAGTGGGCATGCCTCACACTGCTGCACGCCACACACTGCTGCACACCTCACACTGCTGCACGCCACACACTGCTGCACGCCACACACTGCTGCATGCCACACACTACTGCACGCCGCACACTGCTGCACGCCGCACACTGCTGCACTCCGCACACTACCGCACGCCGCACACTGCTGCATTACACACTGCTGCACGCCTAACACTGCTACACGAAACACTGCTGCACGCCTCACACTGCTGCACGCCACACACTGCTGCACGCCGCACACTGCTGCACGCCGCACACTGCTGCACGCCGCACACTGCTGCACGCCACACACTGCTGCACGCCACACACTGCTGCACGCTGCACACTGCTGCATGCCGCACACTGCACACTGCTACACGCCACACACTGCTGCATGCCGCTGCACGCCACACACTGCTGCATGCCACACACTGCTGCACGCAACACACTGCTGCACGCCACACACTGTTGCACGCCGCACACTGCTGCACGAAACACACTGCTGCATGGCGCACACTGCTGCACGGCGCACACTGCTGCACTCCACACACTGCTTTTATGCGAGTTTATGCTACTGACATTGTAAATGACAATGCCTTTTATTTGTTTTAAAACCAAAACATAAATAAAAGGCATTGTAATTTTACAATGCCAATAGCTCAAACTCTTATAAATGCGAGACCTATTGCATTGCAAATGCTTGTTTTTAATATGAGATGAGATACAAATGTAGTTGAAATTATCCCCAAGGCAAAAACTGCCACGTTATTTTGCTCTTTCTGGATTGGAGAATGGAACAACCGAAAGTCCTTTCTGAGATGCATGGCGATTGGTGGTCCAACACCTGTGTCATCATTGTCCAAAGAGCTCGACTGATATTCGACTGCAGGGGTGTCTTCTATTTCTCAGACCTTAATTTACGCTGATCCACACTATCATTCGCACCTCCCACAGTCCAAAGGTGGATTTTTAAAATCAACCCTCGTGGACCACAATACCTTTTACATACTTGGAAATGCTACTTTCTATTCTGCACCACTGGTGCCCAGAGGTGTGGAGTCACACAAGCAATGGTTTCTCAGATACGACTTCACAACAGCGGGGCTCCACCATTCTAGAAAGGAGACTATTGGCTCAGATGGGGACATCACTTTGCATGGGCGACAGCTGCCTAGCATAGGAGCTGTATTGTGTCTAATTAGAACAGTGTCTTTCCTTTTACCCTGCATCTGGTTCACTCTATTTCTATCTGCGCTAGACACTCATTGAATGGTTTGGAACTCTTCTCTCAGCATATTGCCAAAGGCTTGGACAGCGTGCCTGTTCTGCAGCTTTTGATGCCCTCGACCTGCAAGTTCCATGACAAAGAATGCACGAGGTGGCAGGAGTGAAGGCAGCAGGGGTCTGCTGCAATGGTCATCCTAAGGGTCTGTTTTCAGCTCAGTGGGTCAAACTGACTTCTAGAGTCTTCCCTGTTTCTAAAATATCTTTTATTCCACTACACCGTTGGCTCCACAGCTGGCAATCAGATGTGGAGTCAATCATGCATGTCAAATACTAGTAAGAATCCTAGTGTGAAAAAGCGCCCTTTGCACTGATCTGTGTGTAACTAAAAACATTACAATTTTGGACCAACTCAGCTTTTCATGCTTCCACTAACAGCAACATGAGTAACACGGACTATGCATATAGCAAAAGGTGTCACAACAGTGTACCCCAAACGTTTACAATGGAATATGTTATTCATTAGGTCTCGCCTGGCTATCGCGTGAGCGATCGCTCAGCGAGACTTATGTAGGGGCTTCCGAAAATGCTCCCAAAGGCTTCCCAGGCGGATCGGGTGGCGGTTACGCGCATAACCACGCGCATTCCATTTGCCACCAGCTACATCCTGCGCGTGCGCCGCCTCACGCATTCAGAGAGATTTAGTAAGGGGCACAAGACCATAGGAATGCAGTTTATGGCCAGTGCATGTGAGGCATTCAAGCGCAAAGCTGGCATCTGGCATCGGACTTGAAAGCAGCAGATTGCTTTCGCCAGAACTTGCGTTATAACTCACACCCCATATGCTCGTTCCCTCCCACCCTTCCTTTGATGTCCGCTTTTCTTGTTGTTTACAAACCACGCCACACACTGCTGCACGCCACACACTGCTGCACGCCACACACTGCTGCACGCCACACACTACCGCACGCCACACACTGCTGCACACACTGCTGCATTACACACTGCTGCATTACACACTGCTGCACGCCTCGCACTGCTACACGAAACACTGCTGCACGCCTCACACTGCTGCACGCCTCACACTGCTGCATGCCTCACACTGCTGCACGCCACACACTGCTGCACACCTCACACTGCTGCACGCCTCACGCTGCTGCATGCCTCACGCTGCTGCATGCCTCACACTGCTGCATGCCTCACACTGCTGCACGCCTCACACTGCTGCACGCCGCACACTGCTGCACGCCGCACACTGCTGCATGCCGCTGCACGCCACACACTGCTGCACGCCACACACTGCTGCACGCCACATACTGCTGCACGCAGCACACTGCTACACGAAACACTGCTGCACGTCACACACTGCTGCACGGCACACACTGCTGCATGCCGCACACTGCTGCACGCCACACACTGCTGCACACTGCTGCATTACTCACTGCTGCATGCTGCACAACACTGCTGCATGCAGCACACTGATGCACGCAGCACACTGCTGCACGCCGCACACTGCTGCACGCCGCACACTGCTGCACGCCACACACTGCTGCATGCCGCACAATGCTACACGAAACACTGCTGCATGCCACACACTGCTGCACAGCACACACTGCTGCACGCCGCACACTGCTGCATGCCACACACTGCTGCACACTGCTGCATTACTCACTGATGCATGCTGCACGACACTGCTGCACACAGCACACTGCTGCACGCAGCACACTGCTGCACGCCGCACACTGCTGCACGCCTCACACTGCTGCACGCTGCACACTGCTGCACGCCGCACACTGCTGCATGCCACACACTGCTGCACACCGCACACTGCTGCACACCGCACACTGCTACACGCCACACACTGCTGCATGCCGCTGCACGCCACACACTGCTGCACGCCACACACTGCTGCACGCCACACACTGCTGCACACCACACACTGCTGCACACTGCTGCATTACTCACTGCTGCATGCTGCACGACACTGCTGCACGCCGCACACTGCTGCACGCCGCACACTGCTGCACACCGCTGCACGCCACACAGTGCTGCATGCCTCACACTGCTGCACGCCACACACTTCTGCACGCCACACACTGCTGCACGCCACACACTGCTGCACGCCTCACACTGCTGCACGCCTCACACTGCTGCACGCCGCACACTACCGCACGCCGCACACTGCTGCATTACACACTGCTGCATTACACACTGCTGCACGCCGCACACTGCTGCACGCCTCACACTGCTACACGAAACACTGCTGCACGCCTCACACTGCTGCACGCCTCACACTGCTGCATGCCTCACACTGCTGCACACCTCATACTGCTGCACCCTGCACACTGCTGCACCCTGCACACTGCTGCACGCCGCACACTGCTGCACGCCGCACACTGCTGCACGCCGCACACTGCTGCACGCCGCACACTACTGCACACCGCACACTGCTGCATGCCGCTGCACGCCACACACTGCTGCATGCCACACACTGCTGCACGCAACACACTGCTGCACGAAACACTGCTGCACGCCGCACACTGCTGCACGGCGCACACTGCTGCACTCCACACACTGCTTTTATGCGAGTTTATGCTACTGACATTGTAAATGACAATGCCTTTTATTTGTTTTAAAACCAAAACATAAATAAAAGGCATTGTAATTTTACAATGCCAATAGCTCAAACTCTTATAAATGCGAGACCTATTGCATTGCAAATGCTTGTTTTTAATATGAGATGAGATACAAATGTAGTTGAAATTATCCCCAAGGCAAAAAATGCCACGTTATTTTGCTCTTTCTGGATTGTATAGTGTCTTTGTTGACTCCGACAGTTTATGCCAATAAGCTGTAGCAGCTGTTTTGCAGATGCATAGCCTGGGATTCACATAATTACTGGTTTTGTGACTGCTGCAACCCCTCCTTTGGACCTGAAGCACCTTCTCCTCAACAAATACTTTAACACGCACACCAAAAGAACTGTGGTCCTATAGCTCACGCTCTTTCTCACTAGACTTCTTGTGATGGTCGGTTCATTGTTTCAGCTGTCTACTATATCATTTACCTCTCAATAAGAGAGAGGGGCCCTTTAGTACCTCTTTGGTACTACGTCATTTACTCCATGAACTCATGCTGTTCTAATTGTCCGCATATTGTAACCATCTTAACTGCCTAACTATTCTCTTTGTCTCTATATATGTATGTACTTGAATCTAAGGCGCTCGCATTATATGTAAATCATATTATATGTAAAGCGCTCCGATACCTTCGGGTCTAGCAAGCACTATATTAAACCTATAAATAAGTAAATAAATCAATACTGTTGCAATGTACAGAAGGTACTCTGCTTGTCAGAATTGTGTTTCTGACTCGCAAAGTACACTTTCCGACTCAATGTATTAGTGAAGGGTGTCAAAGGGGCATCTCACTCTTCCTTCTGCTTCATAATGCAGTGTATCCATAAGGAGCCAAAGCAAAGCAGTGACTAGTTACTGACCTGTCAAAGCACGTGGCGCTGTCTGTGACAGACCACTCCAGCTCTGTGAATTAGGCAGAAGTCCACTACTGAGTTCCCCCACCACTCCATTCGCAGAATGAAAAAGAGAAGAGGCAGGGATGAGACTTTGCTGTGTCTTGTAGGCCTCTGTCCCTGTATTCACAGTCAATCACCAAGACTCGAAAAGGAATCCTGCCTCATGCATATTGATGAGACAGGACTTTTTCGCGATTCCTTACAAGTTATGGCTTTCCACTGTCACTGATTTGTACATCAAATGCAGCTCAAAACGAAAGTAAGGTCTCAGAGCATTCTCTGTGAAAAAACTGTAAGTACTTTGTGATCTGACTTATGTACATCGAGTGCTCTTACTATTTTGAATCATTTCAAGTGTACTTAATTTATTTGTGGTCATCCTCAAAAAGGATAGACAAACTTAAAAAATACATTTACAAAATTACAAATACAAAACAATATTCTTTCCTACAACAATATGCTATTAATTTAAATTATCCCGACTACCACGTTAAGAGCTCCCTTAGCAACAACACTCTACCAATCTGCGGAAAAAACAGTTTTTCTAAAATACGTTTTAGTTTTATTTTATGAGCCAGGGAGCATGGATTCGGGGTCACAATGCGCTTGGAGCATTAGACCAAGCTGTTGTCTCCTCAGGATGGTATAATACTTTAAAGGGCAGTTTAACTCTTGGTTTCTTTGTTGGGTTGGATGTTAGTTCTGGTTTGCCTGTAGGAAGTGATGAGCAAATAAGTAAAGTGATTCCAGTTGCAGGGGCTACTCCTCCATTAGGGCGGTGGAGCGCCGCCCCACTGCTTTCTCGCAGTGGGAGAAGTAGAAAATAAAATGGTATTTTAAATACCATTTTATTTTCTGCTTCTCACGCTGCGAAAAAGCAGAAGGCAGGGATATGCCTGATTGGGGGCTGGCGGGAGGATATGCCTGGTTGGGAGCGGGCGGGTGCGCACGGGTTAGGGAGGAGTGGCTTGGACCACTCTGAGCACCCTGACTTTTGGTCGGCCCTGGGGCCTACCAAAGCAGTCATGCACACTCTACATTTGCTGCATGGCATCCCTTCAGGTGCCCAGCTGGGTGCTGTCCGTGACTCCGCACCAATCAGGTATGCCTGATTGGGGGCATGTGGGAGGATATGCCTGGCTGGGGGTGGGCGGATGGGAGAGGGGTGGCACCACTCTGAGTACCCTGACTGGTCGGCCCTGGGGCCGACCAAAGCAGTCATGCGCACTCTACATTTTCTCTATGTAGGCTGCATGCAGCCTACATAGAGAAAATGACCTCTCTACAGGTGCCCAGCTGGGCGCTGTCCGGGACTCCACACCAATCCCAACGCTGCCATTGCAGCGTTGTGATTGGCTTACAGGAGGGGCGGAACATGCCTGTTCCTGTTCAGGAGCAGGAAAACACGGACCTGGCCCAGGAGCAGAGGCGGCGCGGGACCGGTCAGGTAAGTTTTATTTTTATTTTACCCTCCACCTCGCGGTAACACCCACGCGATAAACCCGCCCCTACCTGCGAGAATTGTGAGCCGCGACTATCCAGTTGTGGTTCCAATAGTAAGCACAACTGCATGTGAAAATATTATGTTGCTTGACAACATCAGTGACCATTTAAAAAAGAAAAAAGACAGGATGCCTGGGCGTTTTTACCTGTTGGAGTAGTTTTCTTTCCGCAGTTAGCAAGGGAGCTATGATTCAACAGCAATAAAAGACATTACAGTGCTTACCAGGATTTCAGCTGCAAATAATGTTGAAAGGTAAGTATGCTAAAAGCATTAACCATTAAATATATTGCCTTTGATAGCATTAAATGTAATTATAGTTATAATGCTTTACTAGGGATTTATTGTGCTAGACGGTGCATATATTGAGACTTACCGAAAGTCAGAGAACGTCAGATGAAACAATCAATCAATCAATCATAAAATTTGTAAAGCGCACTACTTACCCGTGAGGATCTCATGGCGATGGGGGGTGGGGAATGCTGCTACAGCTTTAAGAGCCAGGTCTTGAGGAGTCTTCTGAAGGTCAGCAGGTCTTGGTTCTGCCGTAGGTGGATGGGGAGGGTGTTCCAGGTCTTGGCAGCGAGGTGGGAGAACGATCTGCTGCCGGCGGTCGCTCTTCGGATGCGGGGGACTGTGGCGAGGTCGGCGGAGCGGAGCTGGCGGGTGGGGGTCTAGAAGTGGAGTCGTCTTTGAGGTACGCTGGTCCGGTGTTGTGGAGTGCCCCGTGTGCATGGGTGAGGAGCTTGAAGGTTATCCTCTTGTTGACAGGGAGCCAGTGCAGGTCTCTCAGGTGGGGTGTGATGTGGCTGCGGCGAGGGATGTCTAGGATCAGGCGTGCAGAGGCGTTCTGGATGCGTTGGAGGAGTTTCAGGAATTTGGCCGAGGCTTCTGCGTAGAGGGCGTTTCCGTAGTCCAGCCTGCTGCGGACGAGGGCCTGGATGACCGTTCTTCTCGTTTTGGTGGGGATCCACTTGTGGATCTTGCGGAGCATGCAGAGGGTGTTGAAGCAGGAGGAAGAGACGGCATTGACCTGCTTAGTCATGGAGATGGTGGAGTCGAGGATGATCCCTAGGTTGCGTGCGTGGTCGGTGGGTGTTGGAGCTGTTCCCAGTGCGGTCAGCCACCAGGAGTCGTCCCAGGCTGAGGGGGTGGATCCGAGGATGAGGACCTCTGTCTTGTCAGAGTTCAGCTTCAGTCGGCTGTTCCTCATCCATTCAGCTACGGCCTTCATTCCCTTGTGGAGGTTGGTTTTGGCGGTGTGGGTGTCCTTGGTGAAGGAGAGGATCAGCTGGGTGTCATCGGCGTAAGAGATGATGTTGAGGTTGTGTAGTCGGGCGACGTGGGCGAGCGGTGCCATGTAGATGCTAAACAGTGTTGGGCTGAGGGATGAGCCCTGGGGTACACCGCAGATGATCTCGGTGGCTTTGGAGCAGGGGGGGAGGCGGGCGCTCTGTGTTCTGCCAGAGAGGAAGGAGGTGGTCCAGTCCAGGGCTTTCTCTTGGATCCCGGCGTCGTGGAGGCGTGTGCGTAGTGTGCGGTGGCAGACATGTCCAGGAGGATGATGGGCCGCGGTTTCTCCGTTGTCTAGCAGGGCCCTGATGTCATCGGTGGAGCAGCTTTGGTGCTGTGGTTGCTGCGGAACCCGGACTGGGATGGGTCCAGGATGCTGTTCTCCTCGAGGTAGCGGGTCAGTTGTTTGTTGACGGTTTTCTCGATGACCTTCGCCGGGAACGGGAGCAGGGAGATGGGCCGGAAGTTCTTTCGGTCCTTGGGGTCCGCCTTGGGCTTCTTGAGTAAGGCGTTGATCTCAGCGTGCTTCCAGCTCTCCGGGAATGTTGCTGTCTCGAAGGAGATGTTGATGGCTTTCCGGAAATGGGGGGCGATGGCGGTGCTGGCTTTGTTGAAGATGTGGTGTGGGCATGGGTCTGACGGAGATCTGGAGTGGATAGTGTTCATGGTCTTGATGGTGTCATCGTCGTTTGTGTTGGTCCAGGAGAGCAGGCGGTTGGTGCGGATGGTGGTCGTGGGGGCGGAGGTCTCAGTGGTTGTCGGGGTGGTCGTGGCGTTGAAGCCGTAGTGGATGTCTGCGATCTTGCGATGGAAGAAGGTAGCCAGCGAGTCGCACAGGTCTTGCAAAGGTGGGATGTCGTTGGTGTTGGAGCTGGGGTTGGAGAGTTCCTTCATGATGTTGAAGAGCTCTTTGCTGTTGTGTGCGTTGTTGTCTAGGCGGTCTTTGAAGGAGGCCCTTTTGATGGATCTGATGAGGTGATGGTGTCTGCGGGTGGCGTTCTGTGGGCTGTGTAGCTGTCCGGTGTTCGTTCACGGAGCCAGTTCTTCTCTAGCTTTCGGCAGGTTTGCTTGGAGGCCTGGAGGTCTTCAGTGAACCTGCTGGCTTTCTTGCTGGTGTGGCTGTTGGAGGGTTTCTTGAACGTGGCGAGGGTGTTGGTGCAGTTGTCGATCCACTGTCTGAGGTTGCGGGCGGCGGTGTCTGGGTTGGTGTGGTCGGCGGGTGGGCCCTGGGCGAGGGTGGTGGTTAGCTGGTCTTCGGTGACTTTGCTCCAACAGCAGCGAGGCATCTGTTGGGTGTGGTGGTGCGTGGTGGTCTTCCAGAAGGTGAAGTGGATGCAGCGATGGTCAGTCCAGTGGAGTTCGGTGGTGTGGTTGAAGGAGACGTGGTAGCTTGCAGAGAAGATGGGGTCAAGCGTGTGGCCGACGGAGTGGGTGGGTGTTGTGACGAGTTGTCTGAGTCCGAGGTTGGCGAGATTGTCGATCAGGGTGGTGGAGTTGGTGTCGTTGTTGTTCTCGAGGTGGAAGTTCAGGTCTCCGAGGAGGATATAGTCTGTGGAGGCGAGGGCGTGTGTGCTGACGAAGTCGGCGATGGAGTCACTGAACTGTGGTCGGGGTCCGGGAGGTCTGTAGACGAGGGTTCCTCTGAGGGTGGTGTTGGGGTCGGTGTGGATCTAGAAGTGCAGGTGTTCGGCGTTGCGGAGGGTGTCGTCGGTGTTGGTCGAGACTCTGAGAGTGTTCCTGTGGACGATGGCGATACCTCCTCCTACTCCGTTGGTGCGGTCCCTGCGGGTGATCTTGTAGCCTTCCAGGATGGCTATGGCGATGTCGGGTGCCGAGGAGGGGTTCAGCCAGGTCTCCGTCAGGAAGGCGACGTCTGGGATGGTTGAGTCGAGTAGGTCCCAGAGTTGGACGGCGTGTTTGCGGGCGGAGCGGGTGTTGAGAAGGATGCAACTGAGGTAGTTGGGTTCTTTCCTGGTTGGTGGGTTGGCGGGCTGGATGCTGGTGAAGCTGCAGCTCCGGCATGAGAAGGGTCCTTGGGTGCGTTTTGGGGCGGCCAGGCAGCAGTTGCATGATCATCCGGCGTTGAGTGAGTGGAGGGTGATGGAGTCGTAGCGGTGTTGGGTGTCGTGGTGTTCGCAGGGGCCAGGGGTTCTGGCACTGAGCGCGGACCAGGCGCGGACGGGCGCAGACGGGCTTGCCTTAGGCACGCCTTCGGCGTGCCAGAGGCGCGCCCACTGCACGCGTCCGCAGCGAAGAAATGGTCCATGATACACAGATTGTGAGATTCTTATTACATGGTCATGCAGCGTCACTTGATAACCAACATATTTGCACAAGATCACAAAGATCTCTCAAAATTTATCAACTGATTTCTGTATCCTGGGGAAAGAAATATGCAGACTTTTTTCAAAGTGACCCACTGCATTGTTTAGGGCATGCATTGTTATTTTCTTTGTGGCGCTGTTTGACTTTAAGGAAGTCTATTTAGTTTATTATATTTTTAGATTTTTGTAGATTAGTCTATTTTTATAGCTTATTTTAATTTTGCATCATACAAATGTTACAATTTAAAGGAGAATATTCAGTTCAATACATTTTAATAATACCACTATATTATACCAACATACATTAGCACACATAGATTTATATTTTAAAAATGCATACACAGGTTCATTAAATGTACTCTAATTATCTTTTAAAGCATAACAAATGGCATAATATTTTTTTTTATCAGTAATGAATCTCCCTGAATGTCTGATAGCTTTTTATTATTATTATTACTGCTTTTTTGATTAATGATCTGTTCTTTCAAACTGAGGTTTGAAAACGGGTACAGTCTCAATTAACTGTGAGTATATATCAACCAAAAGACTATTACCGGAAGAGATGGAAAGTCTGTGTAATGATGGTGCATGTGGTGGTAGTAGGGCCTGCTAAATTGCAGCCATGTTTTGACCAAGAGTTGTCATTGTTTTCTTGCATGAATGTTGTTGTTGAAAAACAAAGAAACCTCTAATTATTTTTGTTATTTTTATAAAAGTTGAAAACCATTTATGCTCATTTATTTTTACACCCATATTCATATAACTTTGAGTTTGCATAGGAGTTGTGATAGGAATTGTGTTTGATTTATGTTTTCTTTAAGAGGTGCTCTTGCTGGTTTTCCAAGCAAAATTTGGCAACTTTGGCCAAGATTTACTAAGCCTTTCTGTGGCGCAAGGCGATGCTGATTAATGCAAACTTATTTGGTATTTACAAAGCCACACGAGGCCTAAATTGTGTGGCCTTGCATAGCCTTGCATAGCCTTGTAAAGAATTGTAAAGCAACTCTGCTGCTTGAGGCTGCCTTACATTACATTTCAACTTGGGAGGGGTTCCATGGGTGTAGCAAGGGGATTCTCATGCATTCCCCCATGGATTGGGTCTCATTCCCAGATTTACTAAAGCCAGTAAACCTGGGAATATGTCAGAATCTACAGCACACATAGGAAGAGGAAAATACCTATAGATTGTTTTGTGCAGGAAGGAAAACCTTCAAAAACAATCTTGTCTGTAATTCAGACGACCTTGCACTATGGAGCCTGCTTTCGGCCTAGACAGCACACAGTGCACTAGCGCAAGGAGAGAGTAGCAATACTCCATATCTGAGCAAAAATGGACCTTGTCTGCTCTCTCTCTAATTCATGCAACATAGCAACTTTACTTGCTGCCCTGCATTGCTTGAAAGAATAGTAAATATGTCCCTTTATTTCCAAAACTGCCTTCTGTCACACCCTGCCTGCACAAGTGCACGCAAGCACAATGCAATTCACTTTTCTTAAAAAAATAAAACCACAATAGCATTTATTTGATATCACCCTACACAACTAAACAAACTTAGTGTGTGCCACAACCTCCACCCCACCACCCACCCTCAGAAGAATCTTTCCATACTTGGGGGGAGTTTTCACACTATATATTTCATTAGTTTTGCATGATAGTTTAAGGTGACGTTGATGCTGCTGCTTAAAATCTCTCCTACAGAGTCATTTCCGGCATGGGTCCTGTCTATTCTCACGTAGGTTTTTGGACACTTCTATGGTCATTCCCTTCGTTTCTTAGCCACCGTCGCACTTCGTTGCTCTACGAGTCCTTGGAGTGAAGGTGCACACAAGCATTCTCAGTTTCAAGCAGTAATGCTGTGACTCTTTCTACTACCTAACTCACGAATGTCTAAAACCAGGCAGTGCTAAAGTTGTACACTATAAAGAGACTTTTATATTTTTTATTGTTTAACTTGTACATGGAAGTTGGATTTCCTGATGTGGAAATTACTTATAGGTTGCCTTTTTATTGTCTACTAGTCTAAACTGTATTTCACCATGTTATTTGGACCCTATCCCTGGGTCCTGGCCTTTAGGGAGGGGGCCGAGAGGCGCCCCTCCTGAGCCACCTCCTGAGCTGATTTCGGCCCCAAGGACCCCCTTCCCCAGGGCCCAGCCTTTATAAAAACAAAATAATATAATAGGAGGGGGGTCGCGCGTGCCCGGGGACCCCATCCCCTAGGGCCTGTACCCCTTTTTTTGTTTTTTTTCTTTAAAAAGGGAGGGGCTGCCCCTTTTTTTATATAGTATTGGAGGAGGGCCACGCTCCCCCCTCCCTCCCAGGCCAATTTTGGCCCCAGGGACCCGATCCCCCAGGGCCTGGCCTCTCTACTGGGAGCCCTGGTCTCACCCAGGGCACCCATGGGGACCACAGGGGAGCCTGAAAGCCCCTGAGGTCCCTGCCAGCTCCCCGTGTCCTGAGGGAGCCGACATTGCTTTTACACATAGGGATCTGCTAACTTGCTGCTCTGTGTGTGTAAAAGCAATTCTGCTCACTTTCAACAAGCGAGAGCTTTTTTAATGCTCTCGCTTGTTGAAAGCGGAGCAGAGTTTGCCTTGGCTTCGCGGGAGCAAGCAATAGCAAACTGCAATGTCCTGAGGGTGAGCATCCTGGGATATTGCTGGAGCCGGCCCTGGGGGATGGCGACTCCCAGGGCCATTACTGGCTCCAGGACAGGAGCCATGTGGCTCCCCCTCCATTGTGTGATGGAGCCCTGGGAGGGTGCAGTACGCCCCCGCATTTTCTCTAATAAAAGCCCCTAGGAGTTGGCAGCCTCCATACTAAATCTAAAAAAAAAGCCCCCGGGAGGTGCCGATCCCCGGGTGCGGGGGGTCTGTTCGGCCCCCCTGCAATAATTTACAATAAAACCCAGGGGAGGTGGGAGTCCCCAGGGCTGGGGGGTTTCGAGGAGCCACCCTTATTTAATAAGATGTAAGCCCCAGGGAGGTGGTGGTGCCCGGGACAGCGAGGGAGGCCATACTGCCCGCATTAATAAGTTAAAAAGGCCTGGAGAGGTGGTGGTCCCTGGGGCATAATAGGCCCCAGGAGGGGGGGCTGTGTGATTCCCCCCTCCTTTAATAAAACAATGCCCCCAGTAAACGGAGTGTGGGAGCCCATGCTTCACTTTTTAATTTTTCGGCTGGATCTGCGAATCCCGCTGAGTTTTTTTTAAAATGCCGTTTTGGGCACTTGAGGGGGGGGGCAAATGGGACCCCCTCATGAGGCCTAGGGATTCAGGGTGTTTCAACCCTGCCCCCTTTTATTTTTTCTTTTCATTTTTTGTGGGACTCGGTTCAACCGAATCCCAAGACGTCTGCCAATACTTCCTAGTTGAATTGAAGTGTTGGCAGCCAATTCATTTCCAGTAGGGTCTCAAGAGGCTGTTGGGCTCCCAGATATCTATATTTTTACACTTAAACATCTCTGAAACTACCGAACGAATTTACACCAAATTGCAAAAAGCACGCTTTCTGGACCAACATCTAGTTTTCTGCCAAATTCAATGTAATTCTGTACAGCGGTTGGGGCTGCAGTCGTGCTCAAAAAATGAAAACTCCCTATAGACATATCATGGGGAAAAAGTGTGTTAGGACCCCCCTTTTTTTCGGCTCCCGCTGGACGGATCACCCTGAAACTTTCAACACAAAAGCTTAACCAAAAAGGGGACTTTTTTGACAATGTCATGAAAATTCATCAAGCGGCACCCAAAGTTATTGGCAAAACAAAAAAAGCTTTTCCTATGGAAACTTTGGTACTAACTATACCTAGCTACTGGCGATCCAGGGTAATCCCTAGTATGAGCAGTACACCATCATACTTGATATATTTGCCCATTGTGGCTGAAATGCCTCTAAATACTGCCTTTCAAATTATTAAAGGACGGGACATGAGACAGGCATCTCTTGTGATGAATAGGTCTGGGTAACATACTTGAAATGGGGACTGGAACATTACAAGTCATTGTACTTTCTCCAGTATTCAAAAAAATATACACAGAATTTAGCCCAGTGGTGCAAAAACACAGCAAGTCTGAAGCCCAGTGTTAGCAAAGTATAATGCAGGGCTTGCCATAATTATAGTTGAACCTGGTTTGATATAGCTTCCTCTACCTGCTATAGAGACACATCCAACAAGATGACTTCGTAGAAGGATCCCTGGCTGATTCCTCTGCAATGTATAGGCAGGAGCAACAAATATTTGTGAGGATGTTAGGGTTAGGCCAGGAAACTAATCCTGGCAAATACCCATTATAACAAATACCCATTCAGATACTAGTATGTGCATACCAGGCTAACCCTTTTTGGCCAATTTAATTGCCCCAAATTACCTGCTCATTCACTTGAGGAATCATTCCCTTCACGCTGTTGCCAATTTTGTATGTGTCAACTGAACATTAATTAAGATCTCTCATGTTTTTCCTCATAGGAGGCTGCACTGGCATTCAATAGTGAACCCACAGAAAGTTGCAACCACCCTCCCAACGAGCCTGTCATACACTGCGTCTTCCACACACACTGTTATACAATGTCAAAAGAGAGCATTTTCTAATAGCCAGTCCTGAAAGGCCTTAAGCTTCACCTCTGTGAGTATCAGAGCTATATATGTTATAAGGAGTCAGACTTTATGGTTGGTCCAGCTATGCAGTAGGCATGACTTTTAAAAATCAAGTGGACCATGTTCTAGAACTACCGTTAGGGATGTGTGAGACGGGCCTCACGGCGTATGCCCTCCCGATCATCCCGCCAACCTGCAACCACCCCCAAGACACGGCATCTCCGACTCCGGCCGCCCCAGCCACACAGACCCGAGGGCCGGCCAGAGTCCCCGACAGACTCGACACTCTACCACGCATGCCCGACCGAGGGAGCGGGAACCCTCGAGCCAGACCAAGAGGCGCCAGCCCAGTCGCACCTCGGATCACCTTCCCCCGGGAGGGCTCGATCGGCCACCAGGCCCCTGGGGAGCAGGCACCTCGCCTGCCGAGCGTCTGGGGACCCTCCCAGACCCACCTGAAAAGACCAAAGAAACGAGCGGCAGGAAATCCCGCCGAACCCCCTCAGTCACCAAAGACCCCTCTCTGCGAGGACTCCGGACTTCAAAGGGCAGGGGGAGTATAACAGGGGGTGCCGGAGGGACGAATGGCAGAGAAGACCTGGAACCATCGAAGCCTGCTGACGCTGTCGCCGCTCCCGAATACCGAACCACCTAGGCCTGCTGAGTGACTCGCGGCCCCCAGCCATTGAACCATCTGAGCCCTGCCGACGAGATCGCGGCTCCCGAACTCCGAACCACCTGGGCCTGCTGAGTGACTCGCGGCCCACAGCCATTGAACCATCTGAGCCCTGCTGACGAGATCGCGGCTCCCGAACTCCGAACCACTTGGGCCTGCTGAGTGACTCGCGGCCCCCAGCCATTGAACCATCTGAGCCCTGCTGACGAGATCGCGGCTCCCGAACTCCGACTACCTGTGCCTGCTGAGTGACTCGCGGCGCTCCCCTCAAGTCCGAATTGGCAAGAGATCGCCCAGAGAAACAACACCCTCCAGCTCGAGGATTGTGAGCTACCCGCAGGATACTTGGCAGAGACACTACCTTCAAAGACTGTCCCGCTACCCCCATTCCCCTACCACCGATTTGTAGTATCTTGTGCCGCTGATGTACTACTTACTACTTGGATCATAAAGATCCCTTGAAACCTTCGATAAAAGAACCTATCGTCCTACAAAGAATACGTGTGGTGTCCTTCTGTTCGTAGTGTGAGTTCAGGGTGTGCGCGCCTGGCTCGGCCTACTGGGGAGAGGTGGGTCACCGGGGTGGGCAAGACGTGTACCGAACCCCCCTCCGGCGGACGCCTTTCCAACATTTGGTGGCAGACGACGGGATACGAGCCGACACCGAAAGAGAGCGTGCAAAGAACGACTGACGCACTACCAAACAGAGATGGAAGGAGAAACCTCCCTGGGTGCCGCAGGTACCGAGATGAGCTCACCGTTCCGAGAGGATCAATTGGACTATTATACGCATAGAGAGTTAAAACAATTTTGCAAAGACCTTGGAATCGCTACCACCGGATTAAGCACAAAGGAAGACTTCCAGAAAGTATTGAAGACCTGGGTCGAGACGGGGGCGCCCCCGACCCAAACGGAAGGAGACTCCGCCCATGAACCACGGAGCCTCCCGGTGAGAAACAACGGGCCAGAGGGGAACTTGTCCCCCGAGGAACTAGCAGACCGAGAGAGAAACCGCAACCACGAACTTGAACTGGCCAAGCTGAAAATCGAGGGAGAAATAAAACTGGCCGAGAAAAAGTTAGCCGTCGAACAATTACGGCTACAGGGGGAACTCGAGGCGAAGAGACGCCAAAGAGAGCACGACGAAAAGAAACTCCAGCTGGAACATGAACGCAGCCTGAAAGAGATCGAGTTGAGGGCTAAAAGCGAAGAATCACGACCTTCCGGGAATCTACCATCCGCTCCCACCGTGGAAGCCAAAGTCCACATCCCCAAGGATGTGGTAAAGGAGTATTACAAAAACGACGATATCCAGCAGTGGTTTAAGGCCTACGAGGTCGCCATGACCTCTCACCGAGTCCCGCAGAAGGATTGGGGGGCTGGCCTGTGAGGCCGGTTCTTAAGCGAAGGAAGAGATACCCTGCTGGATCTGCCCTCCACGGTCATGAACTCCTACAGCCACATGAAGGAAGCCCTTGTGGGCCGGTATGGACTCACCCCCGAGATGTACCGGCAACGGTTCCGAGATTGCAAAAAGATACCGGGCACCACATGGGTAGAATACGTGAACTTTTACAGCCGGGCCTTGGACGGGTGGATCAAGGGCAGCAAGGTCTCCACCTTCGAAGAACTGTTTGATCTGATCGCCTGGGAACATTTAGCGGCCAATTGCTTTGTAGAACTGCGCCAACATCTCTTGGACAGTAAACTCACCGACCCTCGGAAGCTGGCCGCCGAGGCTGACCGTTGGGTGAACACCCGGGCCACCCGAGGCCCCGTGGGAGACTACGGTCGCCACAGTCAAGGACCCCCCTGCCAGAGGGGCGGAGGAAACCACGGCCGACCGAGAGACTTCCCAAGGGGGCCCCCGCACAGCCCTCCCAGCAGTCCACCAGCGGCAGGTCCAGCTCCGTCCCCAGCCAGCACCGGGGCCCCGGGACGGCTAGGGCCTCGAACCAGGATCACCTGCTTCCGCTGCCAACAGCCCGGACACTACGCCAATGACCCTCAGTGTCCCCAGTATCAACGAACCGCAACGACCAACCCCCCGGCCCGGCAGATGGCCTCCGTGGCCCTAGGCGAAGAGATAGAGGACTCTGAAGAGTGGGAACCAGCTGCCATGGCCCTGGTCTCCCTTGGTAATCGAGAGATGGTCCCCGGGACACCCTTGCCCGCCAACACGAAGAAGTACCGACAGCAGGTGACCATCAACGGCCACCGAGTCGAGGGCCTCCGCGATACCGGAGCAAGTGTCACCGCGGTCCACCGCAACCTAATCTCCGAAGACCAGATCCTACCTGGGGCCCTCTGTCCGGTCATATCCTCCGACAATTCCGAGAGCCTCTGCCAGATGGCTCTGGTGCCTTTCGAGTGGGGAGGAGTCTCCGGAGAATTGAAGGTAGCCGTCCGAACCTCACAGCCCGTAGACTGCCTCCTGGGCAACGACCTTGAGAGTTCCCCGTGGGGGCAAGTGGAACGAAGAGCCCATCTCGGGATGATGGGCCTACCCGAATGGGTCTGCGCCACCACGCGCTCCATGACCGCGCGATTGCCTCCCTCCGAGGGCGGTGAGACCCTCCCACCGAACACTGTCCCCGAGAACCAGGACACCCTACCGGGAACGGACAACCCTCCTTCGGAGGGAGAAGAAGACCCTACCCCAGGAGAAGGGCCGGAACCTTCCGCCCCCGAAGCACTGACTGAGCTCGGAGAACTGCCCGAGATGGCCCAGTGGCGCTGTGAGGGAGGGCCCTCCCGTGAAGAGTTCTGCCAGGAACAGGCCACCTGCCCTTCCCTCGTGGGACTCCGACAACAAGCAGAAGCCCAGACCACCGGTGACCAGACCGGGACCCACTGGGTCTATTGGGACAATGGCCTCCTCTACAGCGAACAAAAGTCAGCCGAGCTAGGCGCAGCCCGAGTACTGGTGGTACCCCTGCGCTTCAGAAGCCTCCTCCTGGGCCTGGCCCACGATGTACCGTTGGCAGGACACTTAGGCCAAGACAAAACATACCAGCGATTGGTTACACACTTCTATTGTCCCAAGATGCGAGCAAATGTAGAAGTCCACTGTAAATCCTGCCTCACGTGCCAGGGCAGTGGGAAGAGTGGCGGAAAGCGCAAGGCTCCATTACAACCTTTCCCCGTTGTGAGTACCCCGTTTGAGCGGGTCGGCATCGACATCGTGGGACCCCTGGATCCGAAGACCGCCCAGGGCCACAGATTCATCCTCGTCCTGGTGGACCATGCCACCCGCTACCCCGAGGCCATTCCCCTCCGCACCGTGACGGCTCCCGTGGTGGGCCGGGCTCTCATGGGGATCTTCTCCCGTGTCGGATTCCCTCGCGAGGTTGTGAGTGATCGCGGCACTAACTTCATATCCCGCTACATGAAGTCCCTGTGGCAGCAGTGCGGAGTAACATATAAGTTCACAACCCCCTACCACCCCAAGGGCAACGGCCTGGTAGAACGCTTCAACCGCACCCTGAAGGGGATGATCCTGGGCCTCGAGGAGCCCCTGCGCCGGAGATGGGACGTCCTCCTCCCTTGCCTCCTGTTCGCGTACCGGGAAGTTCCCCAAAAGTCCCTGGGGTTCAGCCCATTCGAACTACTATACGGACACCCTGTCCGGGGGCCCCTGAGCCTGGTCAAAGAGGGCTGGGAGACAAGCCCCCGGGGGACCCCCCCTGATGTGTTCCGCTACATCCTGGCGCTCCGCAACCAGACCCGGAAGTTCAGAGAGCTCGCTGAGGCTAACCTCGAGGCCAAACAAGAAGAGATGAAGCGCTGGTATGACCAGAACGCAACTCTGGTTGAGTTCCAGCCGGGCCAGCAGGTTTGGGTCATGGCCCCGGTGAAGCCCTGCGCCCTACAGGACAAATGGACTGGCCCCTTCAAGGTGATCGAGCGGAAGAGTCAGGTCACGTACCTGATCGATGTACAGTCCCCACGGAACCCCCTCCGGGTTCTCCATGTGAACCGTCTCAAGCCCCACTTTGTGAGAACGGAGTTGAGTTTGCTACTGGCCACCGATGATGGGGCGGAAGAAGACACTGAACCTCTGCCCGACCCCCTGTGCGCGAAAGAACTGGATGGTTCCGTGGAGGGAGTGAAGCTGTCCACCACCCTCACTCCCCAACAGACCGACGACTGTCGCCAGCTGCTCAGACAATTCGCAGAACTCTTCTCCCTCATCCCAAGGGTCACCGACTGGTGTGTCCACGACGTAGACACCGGCGACAGCCCACCTGTGAGACACCGAGCCTACCGGGTGCCTGACCGGGTCCGCACCTGTATCAAGACCGAAGTACAGAAGATGTTAACCCTTGGAGTGATCGAACCCTCCGATAGCCCCTGGGCCAGCCCGGTAGTCCTGGTCCCGAAAGCGGCCGCCCCTGGGGTCGCCCCCGAACTAAGATTCTGTGTGGACTACCGGGGGCTCAATGCGGTCACCCGGGCGGACGCTCACCCTATTCCCCGCGCCGACGAGCTCATCGACCGCCTTGGGGCCGCACGTTTCCTCAGCACCTTTGACCTAACCTGCGGTTACTGGCAGATTGCGCTCACGGAGGGAGCAAAAGAACGCTCCGCCTTCTCCACACCCGATGGACACTACCGCTTCAGGGTCATGCCGTTCGGGATGAAAAATGCCCCGGCCACTTTCCAGCGGTTGGTAAACAAGGTACTGGCCGGACTCGAGGTGTTCAGTGCAGCGTACCTTGACGACATAGCCGTATTCAGCTCTCAATGGCACGAGCATCTCCAGCACCTCCGACAAGTACTGATGGCCCTGCGCCAAGCCGGCCTAACAGTGAAGGCCAGCAAATGCCAGCTCGGACAAGGCTCCGTGGTCTACCTGGGGCATCAGGTGGGCAGCGGGCAGGTCGCCCCCCTCCAACCAAAGATCGACGCCATCAAGTCCTGGGAGCCCCCCACCACTCAGATGGAAGTCCGGGCCTTCCTGGGCCTCACAGGATACTACCGGCGGTTCATTAAAAACTATGGTAGCCTCGCGGGGCCTCTCACAGAGTTGACCTCCAAAAAGCTCCCGAAGAAGGTGCAGTGGACCCCCCCGTGCCAGCAGGCGTTCGACGCCTTGAAAATCACCATGTGCACCGCCCCAGTACTCAAGGCCCCCGACTACTCTCAAGAGTTTGTGGTCCAGACCGACGCATCCGAACACGGCATCGGCGCCGTCCTCTCGCAGTTCAATGACAAGGGCATAGATCAGTAACAAATAGGGGGGGAAAATAAGGGCTTTTAGCGAGGTCCAGCATACAGTGCCCAAGTTACAAATCACAAAAAGGTATGCTGTTCCTCAGGGGATTAGATTAATAAAATGGAGAGATATATGTGCAAATGCATACCGAGAGGATAGTTATACCCATCACCTCAACCAGTAATGTGGGTCCTAAGGGGAAATTCCCTTATTCGGAACTAGGGCCCTCACACACCCAGCCAGCTAGGTGTCATGCTTCATCATTGGGCCTGCTCCTCGTTGGGTTGGCGCTGCAATACCCAACGGGCTCCCAATGAGGGGCTCTTTGGCGGAGATCTTTTGTTCCTTGCCAATTCGTGAGGTGTGAGTGAGGGGCCTAGAAAGTGTAGGTGTATGTGAAGAGTGAAAGTTAAAACAGGTTAGGTAACCAATATAATTTATTTAACTCTGGTTCCTACCTGATTAAAAGACAAAGGAGAGGCGGTTTTGTCTGAGATAATGAATCAGAACAAAGCGGCACTCTACTCCAATAGGTCAACATGTTTCTTGCCTTGACAGCCCTACCGGGTCTATGGCAATTCGTCAGGACCAAAAAATACATAATGTGAAACTACCTACGCCGTGGTATATGTGAAAAAACTACCTACCACTTAATGTATTGCTGCAGGTTAAGTACCCTTAAGTGTGTTCTGAAAGAAAAAAGGGGTTACAGCATATACAACAATTGCTGGGTATACTAGCATTCAATATCTCTCTATTATAGGGGTTACTTAAAAGAAATAACCCTGTAATTCAAAGGGAATAGTTCCCTTTGACTTTATATTTATTTGTTAAAAATAGCTTACGTAACCAAGTCGCCAAATGAGCAACTTGAGAAAAAGTTCATATTAGAACAATGGCTCTTAAAAGGAATATAGACTCACCAAATCAATTTATAAAGCCACGCCTCAACGGTATCCGGCGGGCTAGGACACCAGCGGGCTCAGTATCCTGGAAAATGTATATAAGTGGGATAAATATAGCAACCAAATAACCAAAGTGATAATTGTCATTCCAACGTACTGGTTATAGTGGGTGGCAAACGTGTGTCCAGCAAAATAGCAGATTTATTAAAACCCCCCCAGGTGGAAATGTTGCAAAAAGCAGGAATTAGCGTGCATTGACACTACTGGAAGAAGCAGATGCCTCATAACTTATTACATGCTGTAACAGGTCCTAGTGAAGATCTCCCGTCATGATACCTGCAAGTCTAAACATGGGGGTGAAGGCAGCCAGATTAAAATAAGAGGACGAGCGCGCCTCAAATTACAGGAGCGTGTGTCAATATTAATGTCCAACTGGATGTAGGAACACCGCATAGTGGCTCATGGGTCACTGCCCAAGGAAATGACCCACCACTGGGTCTTATAGCATTGTCAAAAGTGAATAAAAGTTCGCTGTGGACTGTAGAAAAGGGGGGGGGGCCTACTTACCCAACAGGGTGGTGTCGAAGTGCTTGAGACCTACCCATCCCCATCGGAACCGGGTGATGTAGAGGAGGCGTCTTTTTCCTCAAGATATACAACCCCCAATGAGTGCGGCATCCCGGAAGTGACGTCACATGCGTCACTAGCGTCTAGAGTGGTAGCATCTAGACTGCTAACCTATCTACTGGAAGGAAGGGTACTAGAAAAAGATCTCAAAACCAGCGGCCATATTAAAACGTGCAAAAAAGTACCGCAAGTCTGTTAATGAATCTACTTAAGTGGCTGCGAAAACACACAGCTCATAATATCAGTCGTGTTACATCCAACTAGAGGCCCTCACTTGATGGTACATGGAGGGGAATGGTGAGTATATATATCCACACTCAAGAGCCATGTTCATGGAACCAAATGCATAAGAGCGTTATAAATGCAATGTTCACGGAATCAATTGCGTGAAAACGATTCTCATGCTAGGTTTAAAAAAAGGTTGAAGACAGGAGAGGCCATTTGCGTCACTGGTAACCTTCCATTAAAATATGGGCCAGCTTACGCAATTTGCGTCTCTGGTAACCTATAGATAGAACCCAACGGGGGTGACCCGTGCTCAATATCATTAACAAATAGGGGGGGAAAATAAGGGCTTTTAGCGAGGTCCAGCATACAGTGCCCAAGTTACAAATCACAAAAAGGTATGCTGTTCCTCAGGGGATTAGATTAATAAAAGGGAGAGATATATGTGCAAATGCATACCGAGAGGATAGTTATACCCATCACCTCAACCAGTAATGTGGGTCCTAAGGGGAAATTCCCTTATTCGGAACTAGGGCCCTCACACACCCAGCCAGCTAGGTGTCATGCTTCATCATTGGGCCTGCTCCTCGTTGGGTTGGCGCTGCAATACCCAATGGGCTCCCAATGAGGGGCTCTTTGGCGGAGATCTTTTGTTCCTTGCCAATTCGTGAGGTATGAGTGAGGGGCCTAGAAAGTGTAGGTGTATGTGAAGAGTGAAAGTTAAAACAGGTTAGGTAACCAATATAATTTATTTAACTCTGGTTCCTACCTGATTAAAAGACAAAGGAGAGGCGGTTTTGTCTGAGATAATGAATCAGAACAAAGCGGCACTCTACTCCAATAGGTCAACATGTTTCTTGCCTTGACAGCCCTACCGGGTCTATGGCAATTCGTCAGGACCAAAAAATACATAATGTGAAACTACCTACGCCGTGGTATATGTGAAAAAACTACCTACCACTTAATGTATTGCTGCAGGTTAAGTACCCTTAAGTGTGTTCTGAAAGAAAAAAGGGGTTACAGCATATACAACAATTGCTGGGTATACTAGCATTCAATATCTCTCTATTATAGGGGTTACTTAAAAGAAATAACCCTGTAATTCAAAGGGAATAGTTCCCTTTGACTTTATATTTATTTGTTAAAAATAGCTTACGTAACCAAGTCGCCAAATGAGCAACTTGAGAAAAAGTTCATATTAGAACAATGGCTCTTAAAAGGAATATAGACTCACCAAATCAATTTATAAAGCCACGCCTCAACGGTATCCGGCGGGCTAGGACACCAGCGGGCTCAGTATCCTGGAAAATGTATATAAGTGGGATAAATATAGCAACCAAATAACCAAAGTGATAATTGTCATTCCAACGTACTGGTTATAGTGGGTGGCAAACGTGTGTCCAGCAAAATAGCAGATTTATTAAAACCCCCCCAGGTGGAAATGTTGCAAAAAGCAGGAATTAGCGTGCATTGACACTACTGGAAGAAGCAGATGCCTCATAACTTATTACATGCTGTAACAGGTCCTAGTGAAGATCTCCCGTCATGATACCTGCAAGTCTAAACATGGGGGTGAAGGCAGCCAGATTAAAATAAGAGGACGAGCGCGCCTCAAATTACAGGAGCGTGTGTCAATATTAATGTCCAACTGGATGTAGGAACACCGCATAGTGGCTCATGGGTCACTGCCCAAGGAAATGACCCACCACTGGGTCTTATAGCATTGTCAAAAGTGAATAAAAGTTCGCTGTGGACTGTAGAAAAGGGGGGGGGCCTACTTACCCAACAGGGTGGTGTCGAAGTGCTTGAGACCTACCCATCCCCATCGGAACCGGGTGATGTAGAGGAGGCGTCTTTTTCCTCAAGATATACAACCCCCAATGAGTGCGGCATCCCGGAAGTGACGTCACATGCGTCACTAGCGTCTAGAGTGGTAGCATCTAGACTGCTAACCTATCTACTGGAAGGAAGGGTACTAGAAAAAGATCTCAAAACCAGCGGCCATATTAAAACGTGCAAAAAAGTACCGCAAGTCTGTTAATGAATCTACTTAAGTGGCTGCGAAAACACACAGCTCATAATATCAGTCGTGTTACATCCAACTAGAGGCCCTCACTTGATGGTACATGGAGGGGAATGGTGAGTATATATATCCACACTCAAGAGCCATGTTCATGGAACCAAATGCATAAGAGCGTTATAAATGCAATGTTCACGGAATCAATTGCGTGAAAACGATTCTCATGCTAGGTTTAAAAAAAGGTTGAAGACAGGAGAGGCCATTTGCGTCACTGGTAACCTTCCATTAAAATGTGGGCCAGCTTACGCAATTTGCGTCTCTGGTAACCTATAGATAGAACCCCACGGGGGTGACCCGTGCTCAATATCATTAACAAATAGGGGGGGAAAATAAGGGCTTTTAGCGAGGTCCAGCATACAGTGCCCAAGTTACAAATCACAAAAAGGTATGCTGTTCCTCAGGGGATTAGATTAATAAAAGGGAGAGATATATGTGCAAATGCATACCGAGAGGATAGTTATACCCATCACCTCAACCAGTAATGTGGGTCCTAAGGGGAAATTCCCTTATTCGGAACTAGGGCCCTCACACACCCAGCCAGCTAGGTGTCATGCTTCATCATTGGGCCTGCTCCTCGTTGGGTTGGCGCTGCAATACCCAACGGGCTCCCAATGAGGGGCTCTTTGGCGGAGATCTTTTGTTCCTTGCCAATTCGTGAGGTGTGAGTGAGGGGCCTAGAAAGTGTAGGTGTATGTGAAGAGTGAAAGTTAAAACAGGTTAGGTAACCAATATAATTTATTTAACTCTGGTTCCTACCTGATTAAAAGACAAAGGAGAGGCGGTTTTGTCTGAGATAATGAATCAGAACAAAGCGGCACTCTACTCCAATAGGTCAACATGTTTCTTGCCTTGACAGCCCTACCGGGTCTATGGCAATTCGTCAGGACCAAAAAATACATAATGTGAAACTACCTACGCCGTGGTATATGTGAAAAAACTACCTACCACTTAATGTATTGCTGCAGGTTAAGTACCCTTAAGTGTGTTCTGAAAGAAAAAAGGGGTTACAGCATATACAACAATTGCTGGGTATACTAGCATTCAATATCTCTCTATTATAGGGGTTACTTAAAAGAAATAACCCTGTAATTCAAAGGGAATAGTTCCCTTTGACTTTATATTTATTTGTTAAAAATAGCTTACGTAACCAAGTCGCCAAATGAGCAACTTGAGAAAAAGTTCATATTAGAACAATGGCTCTTAAAAGGAATATAGACTCACCAAATCAATTTATAAAGCCACGCCTCAATGGTATCCGGCGGGCTAGGACACCAGCGGGCTCAGTATCCTGGAAAATGTATATAAGTGGGATAAATATAGCAACCAAATAACCAAAGTGATAATTGTCATTCCAACGTACTGGTTATAGTGGGTGGCAAACGTGTGTCCAGCAAAATAGCAGATTTATTAAAACCCCCCCAGGTGGAAATGTTGCAAAAAGCAGGAATTAGCGTGCATTGACACTACTGGAAGAAGCAGATGCCTCATAACTTATTACATGCTGTAACAGGTCCTAGTGAAGATCTCCCGTCATGATACCTGCAAGTCTAAACATGGGGGTGAAGGCAGCCAGATTAAAATAAGAGGACGAGCGCGCCTCAAATTACAGGAGCGTGTGTCAATATTAATGTCCAACTGGATGTAGGAACACCGCATAGTGGCTCATGGGTCACTGGCCAAGGAAATGACCCACCACTGGGTCTTATAGCATTGTCAAAAGTGAATAAAAGTTCGCTGTGGACTGTAGAAAAGGGGGGGGGGCCTACTTACCCAACAGGGTGGTGTCGAAGTGCTTGAGACCTACCCATCCCCATGATCAGCCCATAGCCTTCATCAGCCGAAGGCTGCTGCCTCGAGAACAACGTTGGAGTACCATAGAACGAGAGACCTTCGCCGTAGTCTGGGCCCTCAAGAAACTACGGCCCTATCTGTTCGGAACCCACTTCCGAGTGCAGACGGACCACCGGCCCTTGCGGTGGTTGATGCAGATGAGGGGAGAGAACCCCAAGCTATTACGATGGTCAATCTCCCTCCAAGGGATGGACTTCACTGTCGAGCATCGCCCCGGGACGGATCATGCCAACGCCGACGGCCTGTCCCGGTTCTTCCGCTTCGGCGAGGAGAACCCCCCAGTGGATGGGTAGTTCTCCGCGCCTTTCAGCTGGGGGGGACGCGTGTGAGACCGGCCTCACGGCGTATGCCCTCCCGATCATCCCGCCAACCTGCAACCACCCCCAAGACACGGCATCTCCGACTCCGGCCGCCCCAGCCACACAGACCCGAGGGCCGGCCAGAGTCCCCGACAGACTCGACACTCTATCACGCATGCCCGACCGAGGGAGCGGGAACCCTCGAGCCAGACCAAGAGGCGCCAGCCCAGTCGCACCTCGGATCACCTTCCCCCGGGAGGGCTCGATCAGCCACCAGGCCCCTGGGGAGCAGGCGCCTCGCCTGCCGAGCGTCTGGGGACCCTCCCAGACCCACCTGAAAAGACCAAAGAAACGAGCGGCAGGAAATCCCGCCGAACCCCCTCAGTCACCAAAGACCCCTCTCTGCGAGGACTCCGGACTTCAAAGGGCAGGGGGAGTATAACAGGGGGTGCCGGAGGGACGAATGGCAGAGAAGACCTGGAACCATCGAAGCCTGCTGACGCTGTCGCGGCTCCCGAATACCGAACCACCTAGGCCTGCTGAATGACTCGCGGCCCCCAGCCATTGAACCATCTGAGCCCTGCCGACGAGATCGCGGCTCCCGAACTCCGAACCACCTGGGCCTGCTGAGTGACTCGCGGCCCACAGCCATTGAACCATCTGGGCCCTGCTGACGAGATCGCGGCTCCCGAACTCCGAACCACTTGGGCCTGCTGAATGACTCGCAGCCCCCAGCCATTGAACCATCTGAGCCCTGCTGACGAGATCGCGGCTCCCGAACTCCGAACCACTTGGGCCTGCTGAGTGACTCGCGGCCCCCAGCCATTGAACCATCTGAGCCCTGCTGACGAGATCGCGGCTCCCGAACTCCGACTACCTGTGCCTGCTGAGTGACTCGCGGCGCTCCCCTCGAGTCCGAATTGGCAAGAGATCGCCCAGAGAAACAACACCCTCCAGCTCGAGGATTGTGAGCTACCCACAGGATACTTGGCAGAGACACTATCTTCAAAGACTGTCCCGCTACCCCCATTCCCCTACCACCGATTTGTAGTATCTTGTGCCGCTGATGTACTACTTACTACTTGGATCATAAAGATCCCTTGAAACCTTCGATAAAAGAACCTATCGTCCTACAAAGAATACGTGTGGTGTCCTTCTGTTCGTAGTGTGAGTTCAGGGTGTGCGCGCCTGGCTCGGCCTACTGGGGAGAGGTGGGTCACCGGGGTGGGCAAGACATGTACCGAACCCCCCTCCGGCGGACGCCTTTCCAACAGGATGAAACTGAAAATATAGTACGTTCATGTGTAGAAAAAGGGACACCTTAAAAGGTACACTGTGCTGATTGCCAAATAGGTTAAACATCTGCTGAAGCTTAGGGTCATCTTAATACTTGCTTCTAGACAGCCAGTCTTTCAATCTTCATGAACTTCCTCTGTAGACGCCAGATCGGAATAGAAGCAAAATGTTATTTCCTTGTCCTTAAATTGCTTCTCACAAACAATAAAATGACATAGCCTAGAATTTAGTTGTTTCATTGAAATGACCAGAGTGCTGTTCTTCAGTGGACCGTAGTGTCAAACCTTCGGCAGATCTTCCACTTGCCCTACTGTTGAATCTGACCCTCTATCCTTTCAAAAGGCCCTAGAAGCTCCAAGTCCTATGTGGCTTGTACTTTACTTTCTTTTTGGCGCCACCTTGTTGTCACTCATCCTATTAATGCCTTAGTGAGGGCTATCCAAATATTTTTTTTTCATTTAACTTTTCCATGTTTGTCTACTGTGTTAAGCAGAAGATATGCATGAGGTTGTTCAGTGTGTTCTAATCAAGCACTAATCTCAGCATCTTAAGATGGCTGCAAGTTCCTTGGCTCAAACAAGATTCTGAAGCCTCACAATACAGACTCAACATATATGTTTGCAGCAAGTGTCCTAACATCAGTTGATTTACAGACAGTGAGCTGCAGCTCACCACCCTTGGAAGGGGTGGTCACAATTTTCACAAAGACTCTAAAATGGATAGCTCTCTTTCTTGGGTCTATTGCTGTTAGCTATTCATTTTCGTGTATAAAGCACCAAGATGAAGTACTCCGCAAGTGGTATACAAAAGACCTACTAGATTTTAAATCAAATCCACAACAGCCTTTATGTAGTTTCGTTTTCTAAGAATTCTTCTTTATTTGTCAATGTAATTCATCATGATGATACTTCTCATATGTGAATATATATTGGATTAAATGCATATCTTGAATGTCCAAGTTACATTTAGTATCCTTTGGATAATCCCAATGCATTTTGAGTCAAAGGACTCTTCATCAGGGGGTAGTAATCTATAGGTAAATAAAGAGATTGTAATTGATTACAAGACATAGGACCTTGGGGTAAGAACAGCTTAGAAATAGTACCATACTTCATAATATCCTGAATAACATGATATTAAACACATAGAGAAAAGATTAAACCCATGTACTTTGTGAGTACCAGGATGCCATTAAATAAGCAAGAAAAGTGGTACGAACAGTGTGAAAAAAAGAGTGCAGGAAAGTAAAGCAAGGAAAATGATGCACGCTGAGAACCAGCCGTAAAAAAATAATAAGATAGCGGAACGAAAAACGTGTACAAAACGTCTAAACGCTGAGATAGTGGACCCCGTGGTGAAGAGAACCGAGTGATGAGAACCCCTCAGTAATTAGTAAAACATTTGAGGGTTACCTTAAGGATGACCAAGCGGAACAACACTGGTACATGCGGTAATCGGGATTCAACGCTGTGTAAAGTCTAAAAAATGGGGATGAAAGCAAAAGGTGAAGAGTGTGCTGCACGTAAAGCAGGTCGCTCAAAGGATGATGCGCCAAATGGAAACGCTTACCTATATCAATGAGCCGTAACTTTCCAATGTGAGGTCCGCAGCAAAGGATGGTGACTATCGGTTGCGGAAGCGCCGATTTTTAAACGCGTCTCGGATGGGTAAACAAAGAGAGCGGTCTACTCTGGAGAAAATACTCATGGGCGCCATATTGGAACGGTAAAAAAATGCGAGTGAGCGAATTGAAGGTTATAAAAAGAAAACCTCGAGAAAAAATTGAATAGGGGCGGTAAAAAACTAAAGAAAGAGTGGAAAAGTGGAAAGTGGCGACAAAATTAACGGTAGATAGAGGAAACTGAGAGCTAAGTGGAGTTCGGATGAAAACAAGTAATGCCAGTAACATGGTAAACATGGTAAAGTACCCCGATACATAGGTCACAAAAAACAACTGTATTCTAGATGGTCATTGAGACCTTTGAACAGATTGAGGGTTATAAAAAGTAAACCTCGAGAAAAAATTAAATAGGGGGCGGTTAAAAAACTAGTGAAAGAGTGGAAAAGTGGAAAGTGGTGACGGGATTAACGATAGATAGAGGAAAGTGAGGGATAAATGGAGTTCAGATGAAAACAAGTAGTGCCAGTAACATGGTAAACATGGTATAGTACCCTGATACATAGGTCACAAAAAACAACTGTATTCTAGACGGTCATTAAGACCTTTGGGCTGACAAGAATCCAGTTTTTTTATCCAGATAAGTTCTTTTTGTAACAGTCTTTTTTGTTGTCGTCGTCTTTTTTAAAAAAATCTAGTAGGTCTTTTGTAGACCACTTGCGGAGTGCAACAGAGGGACACTAAGTACTTTATCTTGGTGCTTTATACACGTTTGGATCCACTTCCCACAGGTCAGAGGGAGATACCTTGTGTGCACCCAAGCAGCACTATTGTTTGAACATTTGATATTTAATAATTAATTACCAGTGTGCCTCACTACTGATATTTTTTTTAGCTATTCATTTTCCTCATAAGAGGCACCTAAAAAGAAACTGCACTTGCCCAGCTTCCTCAGACCATCCTCCCTTCCTTTCAAGACTGTCGCAAGCCCTAGATACCAGACAGTTTACGAATCCAGTTATTTTCCCGAATCTGGCAGAAGCAGGATTTTGCACCCAGTTTAGGATTAGGGCTTTCGCTAGAAAACTCACACCTGTGGGATTTTAACCTGTTCACAATTCACCAACAAAATCAGGCGAAATGCTCGCGTTAGAGGAAAACTGCATAAATCTGTGCGCAGAGCCTGGTAATATCCAGGGGTGTCCCTCATTCACAGCACCAAAACTCAACATCTGGATCCAAGTCTCTCCTGGTAATTACCGCACCACGAGGTGGCTATCGTTTCTTACGGGGAACGCGCACGCTCCTAATAGGGCCCTTTGATTAAGCCCCATCATTGCACAACTTTGACTAACCATACTGCCTTGCCACAATCAGACCATTATATAATTCGGATAAACAACAAAAAAGAAGGAAGAGACTAACCTCATACAACTTTCTGTTAAACGCAGGAACTTTAAGATTACAATCCCACAGATCTGTTAATTTACACTTTTGTTCTTGCTGCTAAATGTGTGGTAATACAGAGAAAAACACTACTTTAGGACTCTATTCGTCAGAATGGAGCAGCAGAATTCGTATCGCTTAAGGACGGAGCTGGCATTATTGATCTAGTATCAATCCTCGTTGTCGTGCGCCATCATTTGCAAACAATAAGCTTTAACAATACTTGTCTTTGAGATCCGCAGTCACAGAAACGTAACGTCTCCTTCCTTTTCAGGGGGCGATGAATATACCGACGGACAGCAATGCGAGGCAGAGATGCGGTCTGAAGGCATTCTTCGCTCGAAATCTGCCGTGGTGTACTCAACGCGAAGGCATACGAGTGGACATTCAAGGAACCGCCTGGGCGCAGTGGTCACCTTTCTCCCACCAGCGCCCAGCAGAGAAGAACACAGCAGACCAAAGACGGCACACGTTGGAAACACGGGGCTCTTCCAGCAGAAAAAGGAGCTTAAGTAATGAGAAACATGCAATACTGAGTGTTCTTCATCGGCGTCAGTCCAAGACTTCAAAGTTTCTACAAGTCCCATTGTCGAAAGGGATTACATTCCGCATGTAATGGTTTACTAGTTCACACAAACCAATACCTCCATAAAACCAGGCTGAATTACAGTGGCGAAACGTAGGGGCAGATTTACAAGCCCCTTGCGCCACTTTTGCGTCACTTTTCCCATGTTTAAAGTGGCGGAAAAGTGGCGCAAGGGGCTTGTAAATCTGCCCACAGTGTCTAGCAATTTAACCTATTGAGAAATTAAATGCACATTTGCACCTTTTCTGCTCATGTCGTTTTCAAGGTTTCAGTATTCGCAATATCCCGCCCTTCCTGACATTCCAGGCCTCAGAATCTGTCATTCTTCCTCTAGCCCATCTTATCCACTGTTCTACCTGGTAGTTTGATCTTCCGATCTATTCACGCGCTCCTCTTAAATCTATCCTTTTCTACCGTTTCGCACTTGTCATTTCCAAGGTTACATTCCAGGCTCTCATTCTAATCCTTCTAACCCACCAAGACCCTATTCTTTGCTCTTCCTGTCTTCACGTGCTCCTCCTAAATCTGTCTTTTCCCACCGTTTTCCGCTCTTGTTGCTTTAAAGGTTACAATCTTCTGTTCTGACATACCACCGGTCATTAAAACTTTCATTCTCATCCTTTTTCTAGCCACTCTTGACCATTGTTCCACCCTATTTGTTGATCTTTCTGTCCGATCGCGTGTTCCTCTTCAATCTGCTTTTTAACCCTGCCACAGTCTTCCATTTAAAATAACCAACTGTTGATTCCAGCCACATCTCATCTTTGCTGCCGCCTTTCCGTTTCCGTCTCCAATTCTCTTTCTTTTCTGTAGTAGTCTTTTCTCGTGTCCAGTCCTGTATCTTAAGTCTCTCATACAGCTCAACATTGCTTCTGAATCTCCATGCTTGGCATTCCAGTTTAGGCTCTTCTCCACTCTACCGTGAGCCATTTCTCGATTCACTTATTTTACCCTTCTTGCTCTTAAGCTGTGGAACTCTCCCCCTCTTTCTGTATGCTCCTCTCCCTCCTGGTTCCTTTCCCTCCGGTCTTAGAAATCCCATCTACTACATGAGGTGTCCTCTAACAGTTTGTAGTGTCGAGCCTGTGTAGCAGGGACCAAGCACTGATTGATTCAACTTAATCACTGCCCGTCCGCAGCTCTCGATGGGACTGAGGTACTATTTTGTTCTGTTGACCTTTTAGTGCCCTGCAAACAGAAGATGTGTGACTGGCAGAAACGTGCCCAGCAGGACCAACAAAATTGCAAAGATTTATTTTCTATAGTTTTTTAAAAAATGTTGCCAAATCTTCTTTTCTCACTAAGCACTCATGTTTTGTTTTTGCTCATAGGGCTGTTCTCAAAAGACGAGGATTATTTTATTGCAACGCGCCCTTGTTTCTTTCTTATGAGTAATTTCTGAAATTATGCAACACATAATCGTTCAGTACACCCCAATCCACCCTACTCCCATGCAAGCCAATTCACCCCTCCTCACCCCACACCATTATGCCCCACTCAATCCAATCTGCCTCACTCAGTCAAATCCACCCCAGACCAATCCAATCTGCCCCACTCCAATCCAAACCACTCAACACAATCCAATCTAATCCACTACACTCCAATCCTCCCAACCCATACCACTCCAATCTGCCCCACTCCTATTCGCCCCACTCCAATCCAAAACAATTAGCCCCACTCCAATCTGCACCACTCCAATCCAAAACAATGTGGCCCTCTCCAATTCAAAACAATCTGCCCCACTCAATCCAAAATAATCTGGCCCACTCCAGTCCAAGATAATATGCCCCAATCCAGTCTACCCCACTCCAGTCCGCTCTACTCCAACCCGCCCCACTCCAATTCACCCCACTCCACTCTCATCCAACCCACCCAGTCCCCCACTCCATCCGAATTCACCCCACTCCAATCCAATCCATACCAATCCAATCTACCACAATCCAGCCCAATCCAATCTACCCACTCAAATCCAATCCACCCTACTTCAATCCAGAACAATCTGTCCCACTTCATTCTAAAACAATCTACTCCACTCCAATCCAAAACAATCTGCCCCACTCCAATCCAAAACAATCTGCCCCACTCCAATCCAAAACAAACTGCTCCACTCCGGCCTGCTCCACTCCGGCCTGCTCCACTCCAGTCTGCCTCACTCCAGTCTGCCTCACTCCAGTCTGCCTCACTCCAGTCTGCCTCACTCCAGTCTGCCTCACTCCAGTCTGCCTCACTCCAATTCGACCCACTCCAATTCGTCCCACCCCAGTCCACACACTCCATCCTATTTCATGCACTCCAATGCAATCCAGCCCACACCAATCCAATCCACCTCAATCCAGCCCAATCCAATCTACCCTACTCCAATTCAATCCACTCCACACCAATCCAAAACAATCTGCTCCACTCCAATAAAAACAGGTTCATGCCACCCAATCCAAAACAATCTGCCCCACTCCAATCCAAAACAATCTGCCCTACTCCAATCCTAAAACAATCTTCTCCATTCCAATCTGCCCCACTCCAATCCAAAACAATCTGCCCCACTCCATTCAGCCCCACTCCAATCCCAAACAATCTGCGCCACTCCAGTCAGCTCCAATCCCAAACAATCTGTACCACTCCAGTCTGCCCCACTTCAGTCCAAAACAATCTGCCTCACTCCAATCCAAAACAATCTGCCCACTCCAATCCAGTCCACCTCACCAAAATCTAATCTACCTCACCCCAATCTACCCCAATTCAGTTCACCCCACCCCACCCTACCCTATCAAAATCCAATCCACCCCAATCCATCCCACTCGATCCAATCCACCTCACTCCAATCCAATCCACCCCACTGCAATCCAATCTACTCCACTCCAGTCCTCCCCACGTCACTCCAAGTCACCCCACTCCATTCTTCCCCACTCCAGTACACCCCACTCCAATCCACCCCACTCCAATCAAATCCACCCCACCCAGTCCACCCCACTCCAATCCACTGCACTCCAGTCCAATACAATCCAGCCCACTCGACTCTAACCCACCCCACTCTACCCCAATCCAATCCACACCTGTTCAGTCCACCCCACTCAATCCAATCAGCCAGCCACACCCCAAACCACCCCACTCAAGCCCAAGGCACCCAGCTCCATTCCAATCCTTCAACCCCACATTTATTCACCCCACTCCAAACCACCCTACTTTAACCCAATCCACCCCAATCCAATTCCCCTCACGCCATTTCAATCCACCCCACTTCTATCCAATCCACCCAATCCAGTCCACCCTACTTCAATCTACCCCAATCCACTGCAGTCTAATCCACCCCACTCTACTCCAAACCACCCCACTCTACCCCAATCTAATTCCCCTCACCCCACTCCAATCCAGTCCACCCCACTCCAATACATCCCATTCCACTGCAATCCAATACACCCCACACTAATCTACCCAAAGCCAATTCCCTCACCCAATCCAGTCCACCCCACTTCAATCCACCCCATTCCACTGCACTTCAATCGACCTCCTGCAGTCCAGTCTAATCCACCCCTTCACACCACTCTAATTCACCCCACTCTGAACCATCCTACTCTAATTCAATCCTCCCCAATCCAATCCACCCCAAGTCAGTCTCATCCATCCCTATCCATACCACCCCAAATCCAAGGGAGGAGCTTATCTCTGTGCCTGTTGGGGGATATCTGCCAAGGCACTTTGGATATTGCCTTAGCCATGTTGTGTATCCTGGGATGTATTGGAGGTCGTTCCATCTAAGGGAACCTATCTCCCCAGCACGGTTTGGTGGCATGACCAGCCGTTTTCAAAAATAAACAAATGACTATCGAATCAAGCCCAAGTAGGCTCATAGAAAGCAAAAGAGGACTTTTGGCATTTTTGAATGTGCGGTGAAAGAAAGGCAGGACTTCTCACCTGTTATGCCCTGGGAGCGGCCATCTTGGAATGGTCATGCTGTAACAGGTCACAGTGCACTGTTTTTTCATAGTTTTTTCTGTGTGTCATTGAAGATCACGCCTTGCTGGATTTTATCTCTTCAACTCTCATCTGAGGTACAACTTAAAAATATAAAATTGACTATGAATTGAGCCCTTTAAGGTTTCTTCAGGAAAAAAAGTGGCATAGGCAGGTCTCCTTACCTGTTATGCCCTGGGAGTGGCCATCTTGGAATGGTGTAGCAAGTTTTAGTGCTTTGAATCTTAAGGTGGGATGTTTCACTACCCTCCGGTGTCATCCCAACAATGAGTCTTGTTAGTCTCATATGAAGATGGAATATTTCACTACCCTTTGGTGTCATCTCAACAACTAGCATGTGTATCTTTGCAGATTGCTCGGATTGCTTGGAACCTAAAGTTGGAATATTACAACCCTAAAGTTGGAATATTCCACCACTCTTCTGTTGGGCAGATCAACATTGAGCTGTGATCTTTTCACACCACTTTTAGTCTGGTCGCTATCCTCACCATGGCACAACCTACCACTATCTCTTCTGACTTCCTGGCACAGATAGGCCTTAATGCTTTTAAGATTGCCTATCCCCCCAACCTCTCGAAGAAAACGGCAAAAACCTTCAAACTCAATCTGCTCAAACGATGTCCTAAAACACTCATATCTGATACATATTTCTGCACGTCAAAGGTTGTTGTGGTTACAGACCTAATTTTCTATACTACCAGAAGAGCTCAGTGGAGAGGAGTTTTAACATCAACGCTTCGATACAAACCTCTTAGCAAAACCAACCCCTGGTTTCCAAATAAGCATATTACCCTCACCAGTCCTTAATGATGACCTTGTCATATACCTCTACAATAATGGTAACATCCTTATTCAAGCTTCTGACCTGAATCTTGAACGCTTTGACAGAATCTTTATGAGGATTAAAAATATACTTAATAATATAGCCCCTGCTAGGCTACACAATCAAAGTCTCTCCTCGGCTGCGGAACCTTTTTCTTCCTCCTCCTCTGCATTCACCCACTCCGCTTCCCCCTCACTCCCTCCGACCCGACGTATCTCCGACACAGATGGTGAGTGCAATACCTACAAACCTAACCTTGATAATCCAACTCAAGTGTCCCCGAATACCAAATCAAGTGCTTTTCCTACCCTTCACCCAGGCTCATTCCCCAGTACTTCACCCATGAACCCTCAACTTCCTAGCTCCTCTCCCAGTACTTACCCCATCTCATAGGATACAGCCACTTTGCCCACTACCAATCCTCCTCAAGTGTTGTCTCTTCAACTAATTACACCAAGACCTGACGTCTTCTATGCTAACCATCCCCCTTGGTGAATAATATGACTGAACTCAAGCTGGAACCTGTCCCCTCCAGCAACTTGTCCCTTTGCACCTGTGAGGGAAATATTTTGCCGTCCGACTACCCTCTCCCTAAGGGGTCCCATCCATTATCTATTTCTAGTCCAGCCGCAGGTAGTGATACCCTCCCCTACATTGAGGTAATCTGGGCGACCTTAAGCAGGATCTCCTAACTGTTAAAGATAACCTGCAGACCCTCTTACATTTCTCCTTGAAGATGGAGAAGTTTTGGAAACTCTATCCTTCCCTTGTGACAGATCAACATAGCCTTCCAGCAAGTGTTAAACACTGCGGGGGAAATTTTTTCTCTCAATAGCCCACTCAGCCTACTCTGGAGAACTCTGCCTCTTCCAAATCACCACTCCAGGCCCCATAGATCTATGCCCCAGTTATCTGATGATGACACTCTCTCACTTCTTCTATTTTACAACAGCTCTTGTTGTGTCTCCTCTCGCTCACCAATCAACATCCAAACTATTTCCTCTGACCCGTTTAGAGAACCAAGTGTTAACCTGAGATCTGTGAACAAGAATAACCTACTGCGGGTCACCACTTCTCACTTATAAGCGATGTCCTCCTGTGAAAACCTAGACACCGAAATCTGGAACAATGGCAAGATTGTCTGTGTGCTCCACAGGATATATCATTCCCCAGGTGATAATCTGCTCTTTACCGAGTAAATTATGGATTTCATTACCCCATGCTCGGACCAACACTCCAGCCATATCGTCCTCTGGAATTGTAACCTTCACTGGAATGACACAAATGATCCCTTATTGAGCTCCTTCAAGGCTTTCCTCTCCGACCTCAACTTCACCCAGGCCTGCAATGGACCCACCCACAACAAAGCCTCCACCTTTGATCTTATCATAGCTAAAGACAACACTATACAACTTAATGACATTACACAGTGACTGGTCAGATCATCACAAAATATACTTTCACATCCTGGAAAAGGTTCTGGTTAACCCTGGGTGTAGGACTACGCTACGCTCGCGTAGTTTGCGCAACTATGCGCTAAGTGAATTGCACGTAGCACAGTGCAAAAACGTGTAGTGTAGCGGGCATTTTTTGCTTGCTCGCGGTACTCAACATCAAGTTGGTGACCGCGAGCGAGCAAAATGACATCCCGGCGAGACTTTTTCCTCGTTCGCGATCAGCAACATCAAGTTGCCAATTGCGAGCATGGAAAATAAACCTCCCGGCAAGAGTTTCTCATTGCGAGTGGTCACGTATGCTCGCAAGCATCCGGCACTGAGCAATCAGTGCGAAAAGCATTTTCCCTACCGCACTACGCAGCTCGCGTTGCTACGTGTAGATTGCGAAGTGCACTTCACGTAGCGTAGCGCTACTACGCAAACTACGCCCAGGGTTAGTTCTGTCACACAAGGTCAACCACTCAAAATCAAACAGCTGGTTCGTAATCTGAGAGACATCAACATCAATGATCTAACATCCATTAGCAAGGATCATCTTCTGCCACCCCCTAACATGACCAACCTGCATGACCTTACGGATCATTACATCCACACCATGACAAATATCTTTGACACAATTGCTCCGAAGTAACTCAGAAGGATTCTGATCAAACAATCCAAACCCTGGTTTAATGGCTCCCTAAATGAGTAACGTTGCAAACTAAGGCCTTCGGACAGATTATGGAGAAACTCAACCTTCATTACAAGCCTTAAACTGTTAAGGAGGATGAGAAGCCCATATAACAAACATATCCGTAGTGCAAAAACCGATCACTTCAGGGCACAGCTTGAAAGTGCTAATAACAGACCTAAGCAACTAATTGAATTCATCAAAGAACAAGCTAACCACTCTACCATTCAAATCTCGGCACCCATTAACTCTTGTCCCAGTGTGGAGGACTTCTCAGCACACTTCACTGAAAAGGCAAGAAAAATTGAACTTGAACTTCAACGCGCCGCACCAATTTTGCTGATTCTGAACTCACTCTGACCCTTAGCTGGGCTAACGGTAGCTAGAGCACCTACTTCCTACCCCACAGTTTACCCTCCTAAAACCAATGCATCTTGGAATTCCTTTCTACTTCCAGATGATGCAGAGCTGCTCCCATCTGTGGCTTCTTTAAACCTTCCAATCACTTCAACTATCCCCTATCCGCCAAGTTTTTCAAAGAACTCAAATCAGCCATTCTTCCACTTTGGTCCCTGATTATTCACGAATCTCTTGTGCATGGTAGGATTCCTGATTGCCTCAAGATGGGGCAAGTCACTCCCATCCCCAAAAACCCTAATGCTGACTTAGCTGACCCTAACAATTTTAATCCAATTACCAATATCATGACTTTAGCTAAATTGCTCGAGAAATGTGTTCACACATATCTCTGCAACCACATCGAGAAATTTCAGCTCCTTGACCTCTACCAGTCAGCTTTCAGAGCGGGTCCACAGTACTAAAACAGACCTAATTCACATTGTTGATGACGCCTTTAGATCTCTTGACCAGAATGTTCCTCATCAACTGATCCTTCTTGATTTGCCCTCAGCATTTGACACCATCAAACATGAAAACCTGATTGCTCTTCTTCAAAAAAGGATGGGGCTATTTGGCCCTGTTTTAAATTGGTTTGCCTCCTTCCTTGTAACTTATGCAAATTATCAAAGTAAACCACTCCATTGCAACCAGTACCCCGGTCACAATTGGAGCGTGTCAAGGGTCCACACTCTCGCCCACGCTTTTCAACCATTTCATGAAACTACTCTCCAAAATTCTGAACCACTCTAACATTCAATACCATATGTAGGCTGATGACACTCAATTGTGTTTGAAAATCTCTTCGCCAGATGACATAAAAACTCTAAATTGTGCGCTTCTAAAAACTCAACAATGGCTATCACAAAATCATCTGTTGCTAAATACCCTCAAAACAGAATTCCACCTGATTTCCCCCGCAATAACTCTGCACACACTCAAGACTGGCTCAAACAACTTACTGCGTTCAACTTCACCCTTCATGTTGTTAACTCTGCGAGATCTTTAGGTATAACTCTGGACAAATACCTAAATATGCAAGATCACATCAGTGCTACTATTAGGGGAACCAATCATCACCTCAACACTCTAAGGGAAATCAAGCAATTCTTGCCTTCTGAGGACATCCAGTCTGCAGTCCAATCCTTAGTTATCTCACGCTTGGAATATAGATTGGTGACCCTAGCTAGATTGTCACCTCTTAGAGCCACTCTGAACTCTTCGGCCAGACTCATCATGGGCTCCAGAAAATATGATCACATCACACCAGACCTAATTCAACTAAACTGGCTGTCCATCAAAGCAAGGATCTGTTTCAAGATACCTTGCCTGATGCACAAAACTATTCTGAAAGAAACATGTTAGTTATAGATTCCTTACCTTAGAATTACCTCCAGGCATCAGACTGGATCCGGAAAGTTTTTTCTTCAGCAGTACCTCTGCGCATCGAAAGGTGGCATCGGACGGCTCCGCGTCCGTCGTTGGCGTTGTGGTCGCCAAGATGACGTCACGGCAGCTACTTAGATGCTGCCCTCATGCGCTGACGTCACTTCTTTATATTTCTGCACCATCCAACGCAGATCCGGAGAAAGCAGTACCTCCAGTCACTTTTTGACTGAACTTTTTGAGCGACTTTTGTCAACGTTTTTTTTGAGTCTACTACTCCTGGTGCACCTAGGGATGCCTGGCTTCAAGGCTTGTGGTTCCTGTACCCGACTGATGTCGGTTACGCACCACGTGTGCCTCTTTTGCCTGGAGTGCGACCACGACCCCAAGTCGTGCTCCGACTGCCGGTCCATGGCTCCGAAGGCTTTGCGGCAAGGTTCCCGAAAGCTTCCCGAAAGGCAGTCGGCTCCGTGCCGTTCGAGGTCCCTGTCGCGAGGGAGGTCGAGGGACCGGTCGCGGAGCCATCAGCACTCGTCTTCTAAGTCTTTGCACTCTGGGTCAGGTAAGTCGAAGCAAAAGAAGAAGTCAAAGAAGCATCGTCGTTCTTCGACTTCTCCCTGTCGGTCAGCTGATGCGACGAGGGATGTGGGTGATGCCTCTCCCATGGCTCCGTGTGTGGAACCCGAAGAGTCGGCTCCGGGCTTTCCTCCCTTCCTGGGACCAGGTGCGGCTCCTCCCCAGCTTTGTAAATTTTACAAGGCGATGCACGCCATCTTTGAGCAGCCTGAACCAGCTGGCATGCCTTCGGGCCCCATGGACTTGGTTGGGGGGACTAGGCCTTCTCTGCCAACGGCTACAGCCCCGGCGCTGCTGGTCCCCCTTGGATCCAGGCCTGGACCCGGATCGGCGCCGGTTAACCTTATTACACCTCCACCGGCGCCGCTTCCTCCTGCATCGCAACCGCAGCCGACGCCGGGTGTTTCCCCAGCCGGCATCGACCCCGGCCTCCATCCTGATGTGGACTCAGAGCTGGACCGGCGTCGCCCAACGCCGGATCCGGTGCCAAGAGAGGTTTTGTGCCCCTGCTCACTCTGGGGGTCCCTTTCTGGCCAGATTGGCACCCAGAGGATGAGGAGAAGGACTGGGAGGGGTCAGGTGACCCTCTGACCGATCAGCTAGACTCTTAGCAGGACTGGAGAGAGGAACTAGGGGATGCCAGTGGTCTAGAAACCTCCCCTGACCTTGGCATGTTGTCTCATCTACCGTGGCTATGGAGGAGGGAGCATCATACATAGTGGTGTTGCGTTGGGCGGTCCGAGGCTCTCAACCTCGTACTTCCTATGGTGGCGTTCAGGACTAACCTCCTGCCAGAGGTGCCTCAGCCGGCAGCGAGCTCTTCAGAGCCCCTGCTGCTGTTTAATGAGGCCGTTACCAACGTCCTTTTGGGCTCCTGGTCCAGGCTCAAGACTGGGGCCCCGTTGATAGGATGATTGCCCGACGCCACCGCCCGGCTCCGGGTGACCCTCTTTCCTCTCCCAACATCCCACCCTTGGGAGCTTGGTGGTCCAAGCCTCCGCTTCCAAGAGCGCATTCCCTGACGCTCCACCGGAAAAGGAATCCAAGAAGCTGGATCATCTTGGAAAATAGATTTCCTCTTCCTCCAGCTTGGGACTGCAGTCGGTAAACAGCGCATGTCTATTGGGCCAATTATTCCCACTCTGTGTGGGACACAGTTGCGCAAGTGCTGCCTCAGTGTCCAGGGGAGGCCCGGATAGTGCTCTCCCAGGCTTTTGCCGCTGGGAGGGATGCGGCAAAGTTTACCATCCGTTGTGGGCTGGATACCGCTGACTCTCTAGGCAGGACGATTTCCATGTCAGTAGCCCTTCGTCGCTACGCCTGGATAAGATCGACCGGCTTTTCGGGGATGTCTAGAATACCCTCATGGACAAGCCTTTTGATGGCCGTCACCTTTTTGGCAAGAAAGCGGACAATGCTCTAGAGCGTTTCAAGGACTCACTGGCTACGGCCAAGTCCTTGGGCCTCTCCAGCCACCCTGCGCAGTCTGCGTTTCACCCCTATCGTGGCTATGGAAGGGGTGCCCTACTACGTCCCGCCCAGAGCCACAGGCAACCGCAAGTTTCCCAATCTTCGCGCGGCCGGTGACGTGGGAACCACCACCGTGGTTCAGGGTGCCAGTGGGCGGGCCAGTCCACCAACCCCCCCTCGGCAGCAGCCTCCAAGCCTTCCTAGTCCGACTATTCAGGCCCATCAAACGCCAGTGGGCGGCAGGATCCGCTATCACCTCCCCCACTGGTGCACCATCACGTCATACAGGTGGGTTTTGCAGATAGCCCAAAGGGGCTACTCCCTCCACTTGGAGGCTACCCCTCCAGCCATGCCACCCCAATACCACCTTATGTCGGAGGATCACCTGGGCCTTCTCCAACAGGAAGTTACCGCTCTCTTGGCCAAGGGTGCCATCGAGCACGTTCCTGTCCCAGAAGTAGGTCGTGGTTGTTACTCCCACTACTTTCTGGTGCCCAAGAAGGACAAGGGCTTGTGTCCTATATTGGATCTCAGGAACGTCAACCGCTTCTCCCGGAAGGAGAAGTTCAAGATGTTGACGCTTGCTCAGGTCTTGTCTGCCCTCGACCCTGGAGACTGGATGGTAGCCTTGGACTTGCAGGACGCTTATTTCCACATACCCGTCCTGCTGGCCCACCGGCGTTACCTGCGGTTCACTGTAGGCCACGAGCATTTTCAGTTTACCGTGCTCCCCTTTGGCCTTACCAGCACCTCTCGGGTGTTCACAAAAGTGATGGTGGTGGTTGCAGCTAATCTGCGCAGATCAGGGGTTCCAGTCTTCCCCAATCTTGACGACTGGCTGTTGAAGGCGGGCTCGCCCCAGACTGTCGTCTCCCACCTCCAGACTACGGCGGACCTCCTGCATTCGCTGGGGTTCCCCATCAATGTGCCGAAGTCACACCCGATTCCCTCTCAGAAGCTCCTCTTCATCTCAGCGGTTCTGGACACAACGCAGTTTCGGGTCTATCCTCCCGAGCAGCGAGTCCGGGATATTAGGGCTAGGATGACCCTGAGGCTGCTGGGCCTCATGGCCTCCTGCTGATCGATCATGCCGGGTGGCATATGCCGGCTCTGCAGTGAGACCTGAAGTTCCAGTAGGTGCAGCTTCAGGGGAATCTGTCCGATTGCGTCCAGATCTCAGAGGGCACTGCACTTCAACTGCGGTGGTGGCTCACAAACCAGGATTGGGTCAACGGCAGATCTTTCTCCCTTCCCCAGCCAAAGCACACAGTGGTGACGGACGCTTCCCTTATGGGATGGGGCGGCGACATGGGAGAGGCGGAGATCAGAGGCCTCTGGTCTCCGGCGGAGTCCGAGGTCCATATCAACCTTCTGGAGCTGCGGGCGATCTGGCTTGCACTGAAAGCATTCCTTCACTCTGTCCGGGGAAGAGTAGTGCAGATGTTCACAGACTCCACCACCGTCATGTGGTACTGCAACAAACAAGGCGGGGTGTAGTCGTGGACCCTTTATCAAGAGGCCCTCCGCCTCTGGACATGGCTGGAACATCAGGGCATATCCCTGGTGGTTCAACACCTGGCAGGTTCCTTGAACGCCAGGAGGGTTGAACTCAGCTGCAGGTGCATGATGGATCATGAATGGTGTCTTCACTCGAAGGTGATGCAAAGTCTCTTTCAACAGTGGGGAGAGCCTTGGTTAGATCTATTCGCCACCAAAGAGAACGCGGGAAATTCCAGCAGTTCTGCGCGTTGGAGTTTCAAAGGCGGCACTCGCTAGGCAATGCTTTGTGTCGCGAGTGGAGTTGCGGTTTGTTGTACGCCTTTCCATCTATACCACTGCTGCCCAGAGTGCTGAAGAAGATCAGGCGCGACTGGGCACAAGTCATTCTGGTGGCTCCGGATTGGTCACGAAGAGTGTGGTATCCCGAGCTACTCCACATGACCATCGATCCTATGATTCGACTGCCTCTTCAGGGATCTTCTGTCACAGCAGCAGGGGACGGTCCTCCACCCGAACCTGTCCAGCCTCCACCTCCTTGCGTGGAGATTGAGTGGTGGCAGTTGACGTCTTTTGACTTGCCTCCCGAAGTTTGTGATGTAATCTTGGCTGCCAGGCGTCCCTCCACTAAGACGGTATACACCTGCCAGTGGAACAAATTTATGGCATGGTGCACAGCAAAGGCTGTGGATCCCCTTTCTGCCCCTCTTTCTGAGGTTCTCTTGTTTCTCCTCTCTTTGGCCCAGCAGGGCTCTGCTCTGGGCACTATCAAGGGCTATCTCTCGGCCATCTCTGCCTTCCTTCGGCTTCCAGATCAGCTTTCTGTTTTCAAGTCCCGGTGGTAAATCGCTACTTGAAAGCCATAACTCATCTCTTTCCTCCTATTCCCTTCGTTATGCCTCAGTGGGACTTGAATCTAGTCTTAACCTATTTAATGTGCGCTCCCTTTGAGCCGCTTTACAACAGTCCTTTGAGGTTTTGACTCTTAAGACTGCATTCCTGGTAGCCATCACATCTGCCAGAAGAGTGAGTGAGTGAGCTCCAGGCTCTTTCATCCAAGCCTCCTTTCCAGTCTGTACATCCTGACATGGTGGTTCTCAGGCCCCGTCCATCCTTCCTTCCTAAGGTTGTCACTGCCTTTCACATTGGGCAGACCATCACTTTGCCCAACTTCTTTTCACATCCGCATCCTTCGAAAGAGGAAGAGAGGCTCCACCGTCTGGACCCAAAACGTGCGCTTTCCTTTCATCTGGATCGCACCAAACAGTTCCGGGTGGATGACCAGCTCTTTGTTGGCTACGTGAGCACCAAAAAATGTCCGGATGTACACAAGAACACTATCTCCCGATGGGTCATTTTGTGTATCAAAGCCTGCTATTCTCTGACAAAGAAGGAGCCTCCAGTGGGGCTGTGCGCCCATTCCACCAGGGCGACGGCAGCAACTACTGCTTTGGGACGAGGAGTTCCTCTAAATGACATCTGTCAGGCAGCTACTTTGGCTTTGTTGCACACATTTATGAAACACTACTGCCTCAACAGTCAAGTCCCAAGAGACGGCTTCTTTGGCCGTTCTGTTCTCCACAACTTTCTGGTGTGATCTTGGTTCGCAGACCCACCTCCGGGGTTGGTATTGCTGGGGTATCTATTCTAAGGTAAGGAATCTATTCTTTCAGATGAACAAGTTACTTACCTTCGGTAACAATATATCTGTAAGAAACATAGGCTAGTTAAAGATTCCTTACTGCCCCACCCATCGTCCCCGTTCTGCGAACTGACTTCTAGGGTTAAGGGCATCCTTTCAGGGCCCTAGTTTTGTGCACCAGTGGTCAGTGTCTTGCATGGCTCTGCATTTCTGGCGCAAAACGTTGTGTGCACAAGGGCGGAGTCTAAGTAGCTGTCGTGACGTCATCCTGGCAACCACAACGCCAACGACAGTTGCAGAGACGACCGACGCCACCTTTCGACGCGCAGAGGTACTGCTGACGAAAACACTTTCTGGATCCAGTCTGACACCTGGGGGTAATTCTTAGGTAAGGAATCTATAACTAACCTATGTTTCTTACAGATATATCGTTACCGAAGGTAAGTAACTTGTTCTTCATTACAACACCCCTGTTTACCTGGAAAAAAACTTGAACTATTGGGTTTGAGTCGGAACCTAAGAAGCTCTGATACCCTACTGTTAAAACTTCCCAAATTAAAAAAGAAAAGAATATACAATTGTGCTTTCTCTGGTCTTGCTCCAAGAATATGGAACGCTCTTTCTCCCAAGATCAGATGAAAACCCCTCTACCGCCTCATTCAAAAAGCATGTCAAATGGCTACTCCTGAATGACCATATACAGCAATTGTACTGGATCCTTCTTCACCTACTTCCATCTCCTGTTTGACATTCTTTTATACTTTTGTTCAAAAGTTCTATTTTTGTCTCCTTACGTGTCCTTTTGATGTATTGCTCTTATGGAACTTTACATGTCCCACAAGATGGGCTGATTACCTTGGGTCAACATTGTAATTTTGTTTTTCCCAGTACTCTCCTATGCCTTTGTTGCTTTTCATATACCTCACATGTTCCGCTATGATGTTGTACTCATGATTTTACCTCATTCCACTTCAGCTCCTTTGTACAGCGCTCTGATACTCGTTCAGGTCATGTTCGCGCTTTATAAAAATGTTCACATTTTTCAAATAAATAAATAAAATCCACCACGCTCCACCCCATTCTAGTCCAACCACCCTAATCTACCCAACTCCACTCCTTCCAACCCACTTTACCTCAATCCAATCCGCCCCAAACTACTCCAATCCACCGCTCTATCTCAATTCACTCCACCCTATTCCACCCCACTCCACCTTATTCCAGCCCACTCCACTCTACGCCACCCCACTCTATGACATTACACTCTACAACACTCTCTACTACTGAAACACTGAACTCCCCTCCCCAGTCTCAGTGGCAACCTTGCTGTATTTCAGGGTATTAGCACCTAGACGCCTCTGGGCAGTTGTGCGCTTTATAAATGCTCAAATCAAATCAAATCCTTTACTTAACTCTATGACACCCTAGTCCTCCTATTCCACTCTCCGACACTCTACTCCAACAAATCCAGTCTAGGACACTCTACTACCCCCACTCCACGCCACTAACCTTTAGCCATGCTGAACAGCAGCGAGACTGATATACAACATGGGAAACCCACATTGCAATGCCATTAGGTCTAATCTAGGCTAGAGCTACTGATTTTGCCATTGCTTGTTAGTCTTCCATACCACATACGCATACCCGAATAACCCTTCGTTGCACCTTTATCATGCTCATTTTTTATTTACCATCATGGACGTTTGCCTAATTATTAGCCTAAGTGCTAAATAAATATAAAACTAAATAAATCTTTATAAGACAATTGGTAGGTGTGAATTTAATTTACTAATTAGCCTGGAATTAATCTGTTGTTCTAATTCCATTAAGAGGATTGATTTTAGTTTTAGTAATATATCCCCCCATTCAGTTCTGACCCACTCCCGACTCATGGAAACTTCCTTTGACCCCGCATTGGAAACTGCTTCTAAATTTATAACGAACTTAACCTGTATGGAGGAGGAACCTTACACGAAAACCATATGTGGTGGTAGCTACCACTAACCCGCACAGAGGCTCCGAACCCAACCCATTTCTCAGCTTTGCAACCGATTGTGGATTGGAATATGATTAGAGCCTGTACTTTTTATTGTTAACGAGTATTCGCTTTTTGTGTTCGTTCTGTGAACAAGGCCAGAATCTCTTTGTCGTTTTCTTCCTCTTATTATGTATTTGGTGCTTTTGAGCAGGCCTACGAGTCTCCTGTCAGGTTTTGAGGTGTAATTTGCCTTTGGTCGAATATTGGTGGCTTCAGCCAAGGGCTGTGTCATCGGTGTAGGAACTCACAAGGTCAGGACTGTGTTGAGTCGACTACAAGAGGGATGGCTACCTCGTCAGAGAAGTGTGCGCTTCTTGGCTGAGGCTGACTGTTTTTTCACTGGACATGCAGTTAAAGATTTTGGACATGCTTCTTGACAGAAAGAAATGGTTTGACAACAATGTAGAGCATATTTTAGAAAGGTTAAACAAATATAGAAAGATCGCAAGGGGATTTCAGCAACATAGAGCTGTTATTCTTGAAAAGGTAGATCACGCTTCCGACCATGCGGATTACAGTTGGGCAGAGCTCAGTCTTTCCCTCCTATGTGTCCAGGGCTATGACTACAGTTGTTGCAGCTGACCAAGGTAAGCCCCTTTCATTGTCCCCTTACAGTATGGAGTCAGGTTAATGGAATTCAAGCCAGATTGACTTTGGATCAGGTGAGCGAAATAGGAGTACATCCTTCCAATACAAAAGGTTTCCTTCAGACTAACCTTGAACGCCAAAAACAGAATACACAGAGGCAAACGTTTAGAAGCAGTTACACAAACCACCTAAAGTGAATCAAAGAAGAGAAGCAGCAAGAAAAATTGAATATTGTGTTTTTTTATTATCTAATGAGTGCAGTATGGGAATGACAAGTTTTTCTCTCCAGTGGTTACGAAATACACAATTCTAAGAGGAATAGCATCTGGGAGTGCAACGAGTATATGAACAAATATCTCATAGTACTAGGGCAGAGCAGCCAATAGTAAATTCATGAGGGTATGCCTTTGCAGGAGAGTTTAAAGGCAGTACCGAAACACACAACGAAAGTCCATACAATTAAGTAAATTATATACAGTCAACTAAGGCGACTCAGAGTGAATGAACGTTTTTCCAGTTCAAAGCGTTCCTCTTTGCTCAAAGATAGGTTTATTCTTTTCAATCAGTGTCTTTAAAGGTTTAAAAGGACAGAAGCATCTGACACGTGTTTCATCCTTGGGACTTTTTCTTAAGGCTGCAGACAACATCAGTGTATAGCATAAATAATACAACAAAAAACTCAACAGTTAAGTAGTTTTTAATTAAAGAAAAAAAGATTCGAAGAATAAAGTAAGAAAATAGGAGAGAAGCCTCCTAAAAAGAGTAAGGCACCAAAGTAGAACGCTAATTTGTCAAAAACTATATGTGAAGCAGATGACGTTTGTGCAATTGTCAACAGTACCTGTCGGCGGCTGGTGACATTTGAAAGTGGTGGGGCGTAAAATGATTTGCATACTGCACCATTGCGAGAGAGCGTAGCGAGCGATCCCGAACCACCATAAGGGGGGTTCTGGGGCGTTCTCCCCCGAGAAAATTTTGAAAAAAGAGAGGAAAAATGGTGCATTTTCAAGCAAATTTGAGAAAGCATGAAGGTTAATAAAGCGATTGTGAAAGTGCAGTTATTTCATTAATAAACAGATGTCATATAATATAGGTAGCTGCTTATTCAGTATATCCACAGAGCTTCATAACATACTTCGAGATACAATGCATTTCTGAGTACCTCACTCACCGATGTTTTTTATTTAACAAACAACTAAACTGGTTGCAAAGTAGCAGCATTCAACATACATATTGTTTACTTTTTGTAAATGAAATCAGCACGTCTCTCTTTAAGAGCAGCAAACTTTTCAATTACTTGAATATTAAAGTCTGGGATTTTCTGAACTAGCTTGCTCTCTACAGAGAGCATTGCCAAAGCATTGAGTCTTTCCTCAAGCATGGTGTTCCTCAGGAATGTCTTAATCCTCTTTAAGGCTGAAAAACATCGTTCTGACTCGACTGTTGTCATAGGAGTGGTTATGACAATTTTAAGTAAAGCCACTGTCTCTGTAAGTGACTTTTCCATATTAAGTTTATGTATTAAAGCCAGCAAAGAAAAGGCACTTGTGGCCTTCCGGTACACAGGCATTGCATACAGTACAGTCAACTCAGTTCTCAGCTCCTCTTTTTTCAGCATAGGATAAGCTTCCACATCCTCATTCAGAGCACGCTCAGGGAATGATTCATCATATTTGGCAAACTGCTCACTTTGCAATAATGTGGTACTCACCAAATGTTTTGTGAAAGAAAAACGTTCTTTTGCCTGCACAACTACAATGTCACATATCTCCTTTGCAATTCGGGCCAGAGTGGTGATGTTTTTCCTGCGGTTTGAAAAAGTAGATTGCTCTGGCAGTTTGCTATCTAAATTGTCAACCCCATCTCTCACTTTGCTTATGCTTTGTACAAACGTAGTAGTATGTACTTGCACTTTGACAGTATCTATCTCTCGTGCTTGTAACTGATTGTATAACAGGTCGACATCTACCATTATATCATGAAATAAAAATAGTAAGAACTGAAACTCTCTGTCTTGTAGTGTTCTAGCAAAGCCACGGCCTTCAGTCTGACTTTTGTAATCAAACTCATCAGTGTCTTCTATGGCGGCAAAACATTTCTCAAGGTCCTCTCTATGTTCATAGATTAGGTTGACTGTACGGATGTTAAAGTTCCAACGAGTTGAGGATCCCCTTGGAACGCTTTTGTCCACAATCTCATGAAGTGCTTCCATTCTTTTGGGGGAACGTGAGAAGAATGCTGCCATGCCTCCTATATCCTGAAAGAAAATTTGTGTCTCGGTGATCCTTGATACTGCCTGTTGCATAATAAGATTAAGTTGGTGAGCGTAACAGTGCACATAATGAGCATTAGGGTACACATCTCGAATTCTTTTCTGAACTCCACTAAGGCTTCCACTCATTACGGACGCACCATCATAGCTTTGCGCGATAATTTTTTTTTTTTTTGAGGCAGCTCTGGAAAAATTAAGCTCAGTTGACGCAGTATAGCTGCAGTAATGGTTTCTGCACTAGAGTCTCTTAAATGTGTGAAACCATAGAACCTCTCCACAACTTCTCTGTCATTGTCAATGTACCGAAACACTAATACGGACTGTGTTTTAGTGGCCACATCAGTGGTGTCATCAGCCTGAATAGCCACAAAGTCTGTGTTTTGCAATTCTTGCACAATATGGCTTCTCATAATTTCAAGCATACACTAAAGGAGTTCATTTTGTATGTATTGTTTTAGAGGTGCCCTTAAAGACTGTAGCACTTGCTAAATGTGCTTCCATATCCTTGTCTATGCTTGCTATTAAATCCACCAGGCCTCTGAATATCCCAGGTTTTGAGCAACTTGGTGATTCATCATGGCCTCGCAATGCCAGTTCGAAAGCAACACAGAAACAAATGCAATCAATTATTTTGGATAGAATCTGTTTGTTCCTATCAACTGCTTCATTGTGTTTCTGTATTGCTTTGCGGTATGCATCACTTATCTGCTGCTCAATCGGTGCGTCTTCCCCCAACATTCCCAGTCTCGTCAGGTTTTCCATATGCTTTCTTGTGTGTGCATGCTGCTTTATTTGCTTAAATGCTTCAAGTCTGTTACTCCTTGATTTGTCCAAGAAAACTCACCACCAAACAGCAAGCAGGGGAAGCAGAACAGAGAATTTCTTAAAGGGCACCCTGTAAGCCAATCAGCTTTTGTGTACCAGGTGTTTGAGAATGTACGTGTGGACATTTTTCCTCTGTCCTGGGAAGTTTGCTGTAGCTTTATCTCAGGCTGATGAGGTCCTAATTGCTTTAAATGTAGTTTCTGTTCAAGTGGCCGTGCCTGGAATGACCTTTTAATCAGCTCTTGTACTGTATTCATGATGCCCATGCAGGCCTTACCAATATATATTAAAGAAACCTGTCAATAATCAAAGTACAACGTATAAGGTGCGGTGCAATAATATCAAATTTCTGTATAAATACATATATCTTGTGCAGTATCACAATAAATCTCCAACAGCTCCCCTTTACACAACATGACTGCTAAAAATACATCCTTACTGGCTGCTGCCTCTGTGTGCCATAGATGTTGCTGAAGGCACTGAAACAGACACTGCTTGAGGGTCTTTAACAAGGCAAGGGATAGATAGTGCCTTTAACAACCGTTATTGCGCAAAGCACAGGGCTAAGGCTATTAGTAAATTCCATCCACTGAGAGTACAATGTTCAGAATGTGCACCCAACCACCATGTGGAGTGACCACCAGGATACATATCCCTAACTTCAATGTACAAAAATATAGTATCAGTTTCCTTACCTTTAACACTGGTATTTGCTGCAGCAAAGGAGGTTGGGGCGGCTGGGGCCTCTTGTTCTTTGCAGAAAAATTGCCCAAAAATTTGGTAATGGTTCAGGTTGTTGTCAGCCTTTACGAGGTGCTGAAAATAAAAATATAACAATTTATTATTGAAACATTAGGGAAATCAAACAAAGACTGGGGGAAAAAACACAACGCTCCAATTTTTACCTTGCAGTTTGCATGCAGCTCTTAGATGACAGTTAATAGCTCACTGTTCTATGTTAGGATTTTAACTTACAAAAAACTGCAAGTGGTAAAAGGATCTCTCTGACAAAAGCAGTGACTCACTGACCTATTACAACATGTGCATTTTGTGATCTGCATCAGGTACATATTCTTTGCAGCACATGTGAGGGGGAGAGGTGCAAAACATAATTACTTTGGCATTTGCAAAGTACTGCAGCACTTCCAATCTATTCCCAACCACGTCTGCACATGTTTTAGTGAGTGTATTTTCAAATGATAAAAGCTGAAGAACTATCATCTAAATGTCTCCCTCCCCGTGCCACTCCCTCCCCGTGTGACTCCATCCCCACCCCCGAGTCATGCCGACCACGACTGTTCCACTCAACCCAATCCGCACATAAAAAGATGGGCCTGTGTCATCGTTTTATGTGTGGAGTTCTCCGCCCCGACTGAAGGGTCTCCGCAGTCATAAACTTATTATTAAATCTGACTTTGTAAATAGCAACAAAAAAATAGTAAATTTGCACAAAAGTGTAAGTTTACCTTTGTGAATTAGGCCCTAAGACTTAATATATATGTCTATCTTTGCAGCAGGCAGGCCCCATAACACCCTAAGTTATCTTAAACGTTTTCCTTCTGAATTCGTGGATTCCTGCAGTATTTTTTGGTATGAGGTTAGCCTTTTTCTTCTGATTTTAGCAAAATTATAAAGATAATATATACTTAGGCACAGGTGGTTTCAGCCAGCCCTCTTCATTCATTGGTCTGCTATTCAGTCATTCACTTTTTTTCTGCCCACTTCAACATACATCATTGGGCAGAGTCTGCCCGCTTGAGCCACCGGCTACATTTCCAAGGAGTGATGGCATTTTGCCTGTGACATGTGGAAGTCATTTGTGCATCTGCCTAAAATCAGTAATCTTTTCTTTTCAGGGCTCACAGGCAACTCCTTGTCAACAGTAGAGTAGCAAGAATGACATGGACCCTGGCACAGCCAACGAAAATATCCCCTTTGACTGCTGTTGGTGTATCAAAATACTGCAATTGTCAGGGTCCAATTAGGCCCAGTAGGAAGCAGGTGAGTTAAACCTCACCTGCTGCACCAATGGTGGCTACGCTCCTGCTTGTCAGGGCTTCTCGAGGTTAACAGTCCCTATTCCTTCTTGTCATCACTTCCCTGCCCTGGCATTCTATTTGTTAGCCTAGCTCCCTGGATTTTACTCACCTTTGTTCCACCCACGCCCTGCTCTACCTGCAATATGCTTGCTGCAGTGAATAGTCAACATGATTGTTACAAATACTTCAAGTACATAGAAAGGATACTCAGACATACAACACATATTTTTTAATATGAAGCACTGACTGAAATAGTGTTCTTTCTTTGATTTTGGTGCATTCGTGATACTTTTATTTTTCTAGTTATATAATCTGCAGCGCCCATTATGTAAGTCGTCTATTGGAAGATGGCTGCCGTTTCGCTGTGGAAGGCGAAGGGTTCCAATGCTTTGTCATTTTTCCCCATGTCGATGGCTGATGTACCGGCATACATGTGTGTTTCCATGGCTTCCTGGTGTCTAGTCAAGTGCTTGTGAAAGGGGTAGAGGGTTGTAGTTCATACCAGGCATGCATGCCCCACTGGCTTCCCTGAGCGCAGAACCCACTTCACTTGTCGTCAAATGCTTTCCTGACAGCAGACACCCGAAAATCCAGGGGAAAAGAAAAGAAATTATACCTGATGGACAAAGCAATTGTTTAAATCAATAAAAACGGAAATCAGGGAGGCTTATTTATAACACAATAGGTGCGCCAGTATTTGCCCGGACAGGTCCAGTTTTTGGACGTATGTCCCGGTGTTCTGACACCTTTCTCGAAAGTAAACACATGTCCCGGTTTTGCACTTGAAATGCTGCAAATAAACCAGACACTCTTTTGTCATAGTCTTATAGCGCCTTCGAAAGGTAAGCATCTCTTTTCCCGAAACAAGCGCTCTATTCTGCCAACATCATTCGGAAAGAAAGGTTTTCCGTTTGCTACCACATGTATGTAACATGTCACATGCCACAACGCATACCTGAGTTTTGTGGCATATACCATTTTAAAAAGCGGCGTGTAGTGACCTGCAAATCGGGTGTGACTAAAAAATAAAACAGCACTAAATCTTACCTGTCATGACGTAGTCACGGCCATATTTTTAGTTCGTAAATGGGCCTTTACCATGGATCAGAACATTTTCATTTAATGTCCTCTGTGAGTGCCTGTGTAATGATCTCACTACTAGTATATTCGTCAATCGTCATATTTATGCACAATCGTCTCTGTTTCTGTGTTATTGTAGAAAAAGGCCTGATTATACAAGTTGCATACATAGTACTGGCGTACAGTGAATTGGAAAAAGTATCTGAAAACCACAAAGTGTCACAGCTCATCTACATAAGCGAATTGTAAAAAGGAAAACAGAAGGAGGCAGGCGAGCTATCATGAGGGATGGCTAGGAATTTACCACCTTGTCCGATTGAAGACAGCAGAAAAACATCACAACACACACCATGCAGTAAAGTGTTAATGCATGTTAATTGCCACTTAATAAGACTGGGCCCTTCCAAAGAATTACACCAGGCACGTCTTTATTCGAGAGCCTGTCAGCCCGATGCGGGAAAAATGGGCACAATTCATACTGCAATGTAACAAAATTACTGCAACGAACCACAAAAACACTTGAATACGTGGTATCAGGGTGACGGGGGCTGTACCTGTCACCTAGCGCATGAGGTCCAGAGTGGAGTAGGGTCTTCTCCTCTGGCGCCGGGCCAGTATTTGTCTCTCTGTGGTGCAAGTTGTATTGTATTTATTTCGGGTACATTTGAACCTCTCCTGGTGGGTGATGGCTGGCGACCTTCGCCGAGACTAGAGTAGGCACACGCGCTGCGAAGCACAGGAGTTAAGGATGCAAGTGGGAGCCCCTAATGACCTATTTATCCTGAATAACTGCCATTTCATACTAGAGGAACTAATACCTGACAGGTGTGTTTTCTTTTCTTGATGCAAGACCCGGCCGAAAATGCTACGCTATTACTCTTGCATCAAGAAAAGAAAACACACCTGTCCGGCCTGGCACCAGGCCTGGCACCGCGGCGGCAACTTTGTGATAACACCTACGTTTGCTGTCATATGCAGTCCCCCACCCTACATACTCCATATATGCCCGAGCTGTACTCAAATATACCTGTGTTGCCGCTGTATCTGTTGTTATGCAATTCATCTGTTCTGGAAAGTCAAACTGTATTGCCTGTTTCTTTTTGCTAGAATAAAAATCAAGTTAACCAAAAACAAAGAAAAGGGAGAAAGCAGAGAGGACAGAGAACCTGACCCAGTGAGTGAGATAAAGAGGCCAGAAGTGTCTGGTGTTGAATGAAAAAGGCAGAGAGTAGAAACTAACGATCCCTGCCTCGGAATTCGCCACCCCTGACGTTCGATAGCACCAGGCTTCTGAGTAAACCTTTGGGCACTCATCATTTTACAAATCAAGCACTGGTAGTAAGTATGTATCATGCAATATGCCTTCTAAGGCACACTTAGGCCCTTTTTACCGTGGACCTATTTTAAGACATCGAAAACCGAAGCAGTACATTAACAGGCTTTCTCCGTATTTCACGGCCCACCGGACCCGCGCGACTTGACTCCCTTCTGCGGGTCGCGTAGATGTATCGCGCAAATTTGCTAGCTGTCTTTGAAATGCTTTTCTGCAGGAACGCAGCCTGATAAAAGAACTCGCCTTTATTGGCCTCAATTAAACCTCGCAGAGTTTTTTTTATCTGTGTCTACACTCTCATGGCTGCTCCATCTTCAAACGAAAACATGTCTAACACTCGCATTTATTTTCCCCTTGGCACCCCGTGCAGCCACTAATTCTAGCAGCTTTTTCTTCCAGTATAAATTCTCGGCTTTGGCCGTGGGCCCGCACAGACGGAATTAAGTCTGAAATGCCCACGTGCCATTTGAGCCATTACAAGAATGAGGCCATTTGATGAACCTGCGCTGAACTAAAATGGCCGCGCATGTTCTGTGGGACATTCATCGGAGAGCCATACGGCGACATTATTAATAGCGTGCAATGAGGCGGGGTGGGGGGCAGTAACGGAAGGCCCCTATTCACCGGCCTTGTAATAAGCTATAACACCGGCCTTGAAAACGAGGAAGGGCAAAATGAAGATGCAATGAATGACCACTGCTGCGTCCACTTCAGCTTCAGTAAAACGACGACCCACCACCACCCTCAACAAGCCCCCCGCAGGAGCTGGAACAAGATCACCGGCGACCAGCTCACCACCTTCCTCAGCCAGAACCCCCCCACCAGCTCAACGGACCCCAACGAAGCCGCCAACAACCTCACACAGTGGATCACCAACTGCGCAGACGCCCTCGCATCACTGAAGAACCCCCCCCCCCCAGCAGACGCGGCAGCAAGAAAGCCTCCTGGTTCACCGACGAGCTCATCACCTCCAAGAAGAACTGCCGCTCCCTGGAGAACACCTGGCGCACCAACCAGACCACAGACAACATGACGGCCCTCAAACACGCCACCCGCAAACACCACCAACTGATCCGCGCCACAAAGAAGACAGCCTTCAAGGAACGACTGGACAACAACACCCACAACAGCAAGGAACTCTTCAGCATCGTCAAAGAGCTCTCCAACCCCGACGCCGGAAACAATGACATCACTCCCTCGCAAGACCTCTGCGACTCCCTCGCAGCCTTATTCCACGACAAGATCGCCAACATTCACAACAGCTTCGGCCCACCAACCACGAACCCCACCACCGAACCAATGCCCCCCACCGCCACCTGGACCCCAGTCAGCACCGAAGACACAACACGCACAATGAACACCATCCACTCCGGATCCCCTACGGACCCCTGCCCACACCACATCTACAACACGGCCGACCACATCATCGCACCCCACCTCCGCGACATCATCAACGCCTCCTTCAACACCGCCACCTTCCCGGAGTGCTGGAAACACGCCGAGATCAGTGCCCTGCTGAAGAAACCAACTGCAGACCCCTCCGACCTCAAGAACTACCGCCCCATCTCGCTCCTCCCGTTTCCTGGCAAAGTCATCGAGAAGACCGTCAACAGACAGCTAGCCGCCTTCCTCGAGACCAACGGATCCCTCGACCACTCGCAATCCGGCTTCCGAGCCAACCACAGCACGGAGACCGCCCTCATCGCAGCCACAGACGACATCAGATCCCTAATGGACAACGGGGAAACTGCGGCCCTCATCCTCCTGGACCTCTCCGCAGCGTTCGACACTGTCTGCCACCGCACCCTGGTACAGCGCCTGAACAACACCGGCATCCAGGAGAAGGCCCTGGAGTGGATCACCTCATTCCTCGCCGGAAGAACCCAGAGAGTCCACCTCCCCCCGTTCCGGTCAGCGGCCACCGAAGTCATCTGCGGCGTTCCACAAGGGTCATCGCTCAGCCCCACCCTCTTCAACGTCTACATGAGCCCCCTTGCAACCATCGCACGTCAACACAACCTCAAGATCATCACCTACGCCGACGACACCCAGCTGATCCTCTCCCTCACCAGCGACCCGGACGCCGCCAGAGCCAGCCTACACGAAGGGATGAAAGACGTCGCCGAATGGATGAGGAACAGCCGCCTGAAACTGAACTCAGACAAGACGGAGGTCCTCATCCTGGGATCATCACCCTCCGCCTGGGACGACTCCTGGTGGCCCCCCGCCCTGGGAGCCACCCCCAAGCCAACGGACCACGCACGCAACCTAGGCTTCATCCTGGACTCCTCCCTCTCGATGACCAGACAAGTCAACGCCGTCTCGTCTTCATGCTTCAACACCCTGCGCATGCTTCGAAAGATCTTCCGGTGGATCCCCACCGAGACCAGGAAGACGGTCACCCAGGCCCTCGTCACCAGTCGGCTGGACTACGGGAATGCCCTCTACGCCGGCACCGCCGCCAAACTCCAGAAGAAACTCCAACGGATCCAGAACGCCTCAGCACGACTCATCCTGGACATCCCCCGACACAGCCACATCTCCGGACACCTGAGAGACCTGCACTGGCTCCCCGTCAACAAAAGAATCACGTTCCGACTCCTCACCCACGCACACAAGGCCCTCCATGACCTGGGCCCCAAGTTCCTCAACAGCCGCCTGACCTTCCATAAGCCCACCCGCCAGCTCTGCTCCGCCAGCCTCGCTCTCGCCACCGTCCCCCGCATCCGCAGAGCCACCGCCGGAGGAAGATCCTTCTCCTACCTGGCAGCCAAGACATGGAACTCCCTCCCCATCCACCTCCGGACAACGTAAGACCATCTCGCCTTCAGGAAGCAACTCAAGACCTGGCTGTTCGAGCAGTAGCGTTCCCCCCCCCCCCCCCAGCGCCTTGAGACCCTCCGGGTGAGCAGTGCGCTATACAAATGCCTATGATTGATTGATTGATTGATTGATTGATTGATTGATTGATTTACAATACAGAGTGGAAAATTAATTATCCAGGAATGGGACTGGGAAATTATCCCCTTATTGAAAAGACACCCTGTTGTCCTGGGACGTGCGCTAAATCTCGAAATATAGTCTGGTAGTTCTTACCGATGGGAATGTTTTCAGTTGAGCGGTTCAGTGAACCCCCAGAAGTAACAAGAATGATGCATGCTCGGATCTGTGATGTGATGTCACTGAGAACACGGGTTTATGGACTTTAGCTCTGAGCTTCGTGCCTGAGTAGAATATTTTATCCCAACTTCCCTGGCTTCCATTTACAAAGTTTTCCTTTAAAGTTCTCTGTTTAGTACATAAATCTCTCCTTGAGTCCTCTTCTGTGTTCCTGTAGAGGAGGCAGACCAAGTACACTCATTAGGAGGCCCTTACCGTAAAAACCCTACGTTTTTACACACAATTTTGCAGACTTCACACTTCAGAATGAATCGCCAGAGAGAGTAGTAGCACCTGGCTGCACCGCACGAGGTCTCAACGTGGTCTCAGTCAGTCGTGTCACCGCACGAGGTCTCGTGGTCTTAGTCAGTCGTGTCGACTCCTCGTGGCACTGAGAGACGACGCGGTGACCGTGACGGAGCCTGCGCAAGCGAGGTCACGTCACGCATCTATGGCCAATCACAGTGCGGCAAAGCGGCAGGGCCACCCCACCCACGCGCGGCACCCAATGCGGCAAATGCCTGCCCACAGGCTGCGCGGTGTCTCTGCCAATCCAGACGCTGCATTAGCAGCACCAGGATTGGCTAGAGCACAGGTGACGGCTCGCCCATTAGGAGACCGGGGGCTGCTGCATGAAGCAACCCTCGGCTCCGACTCCCCTTCCCTCGCTTTCCTGGCTTGAGTGGCTACCTATTGGCCAATGCTATGATAACTTGGGTAGTGCGCATGTTCGGGATGGTCATATCCCAAAATCAAGCATGCGCACTTACCCGCACTATTGCAGCAGCGCTTAAGCGCAGCTACCTCTACTGTCAGTCAGCCCCGCCCCCACCCACCCCCTTCAGCGCCGCGATTCCGCGAATACATAATGCTGACTGCGTGCCGACTGCTGCTGCCTGCGAGCGCGCTCGCAGCACTCGGTCTCACGAGTCTTTCTCTTTGACTTGTGTGTGATTGTGTGATTCTGTGCTCAGTGTGCTGGCTAGTGGGACGTCGCCCCAACGGACGCACGGCTACTGCATGCAGATATTTTGTCCGAAAAGTTTTTTCGACGCAGCAGTGAAGACCAAGAAATTAAATAAAAGTGAAAATGAAAAGATATATTGTAAAATAATTTTCTTACTTTATTCTTTGAGCTTTTTTTCTTTAGTGTAAAACTTCTAAACTATTCAGTTTTTTGTTGTCTTATTTGTGGCAGTGTGTGGAAATTTTGCCAGCAACCCACCTGGTACTGGTAAGCTTAAAAATAAAGAATGAGCAGGGATATATCCGAGAGGTCTCTATCTATTATTCATGGTTCAACATCCAGGTTTCTCCAAGTACCAGTTTGATGTTCAAAATCTTTAGTTAGATACCTTTAATGTATCTATAAATGCTAGTGTTGCCCTTTTGCTAGTGTGTTGACACTGGTGAAAAGCAAGAACAAAGGAACTGCTAGTACATGTGACAGAGAACATACCCTATTTCACCGACACATAAATAATGCTATCAAAACCTATATACTTGACAGAAAAATAAAATGGCGTATGGATAATTTAATCCATACGTTAATCCCATAAAATATAGGAATGTTAAGTCGGCATTGAATCAATGATTCCCTGATAAAGCTGAGAAGGTTGGTTTGAACTCTTGAAAAATCATGGCCATCCACTTAGTTGCCTTCTATTGGGACCAAACTCACAGCCTTAATAAACAAATACAAGCAAGCAAGGCGTATTGGGAAAGCAAACAGCATCCAAGAACAGATCACCACACCCCCAAACCCAAGGAGAGATTAATTGAAATGTATACATGATGCCATCACACCCATGCACAATCTGCCACTGCAATCATCTGCCTGATATAATGACCTTCTTTGTATTTTCATCCAAAAAATCATTACCAGAGAAACTTTTACCTAGCCAATCTCTGATCAACAACTTTTCTTAAAAATAACAAATTGTCGTAAATATTTACCTCAATTTTTTCAGAAAACGAAGTAAAATAATAAAGCAACTCAAATAATTACAACAATGTGTTGTCAACAACCATCATCAAAACGTACTTCCATCTCTTCTAGCCAGTATGGTGTGAAAGATCAACATCCGCGCATGCAAGGAGCCGTCCCCAAACTCCCAGACACGTGAACAGTAACTCCAATTATGTAAACACCTAATATGGAGACAAACATACAATCAAATTACAAGCAAACACACCTTGGCTGGGGAAAGCTATTGTTTGATGCGTCTTTCGTCAACTGATGACTTACATCAAGGTTTAGCAACGTTTTTGACAAACTAGCTTCAATGCTGAGACTGGCATTGTAAAAGGCCAAGAGGAAATTCGTCCTTAACTGGAAGAGTGTAACGTGTTTACTGACCCTATTTCACCCATCAGCAGCTTGAACATCGTCAGTCACTACATGCAGATCCACATGCTGGAACGCGTTACAGGCTTCAGAGATTATAATCTGAACTGATTTTCCTTCTTCATTTCCCACCAAACTCACATAAATAAGCACACCGAAAGGAAATCTCCAGTGAACATATAGGCACTACATCAGGAATCGGTATATCACAGCATGAGTCTCAGCAGTCTTTACATCGCAGGTAAGTTTTGTTACACTTACGTTAGGAGTCAAAGTCAAAGTCATTTATTATGTTGATTATTTAAAATCTTACAACAATACAAAAGAATTAAAAGTTATGTTCTTAGTATAGAGTCAATTAAAAATTACATTACACAACAAAGTTGGTCAACTATTTACATTAAAAGCCTCTCCGAGTTTTTTTTTGGCTAAAATTAGAAACTTTACAAAAGAGACGTTTAAAATAATATCGTCTGGAACCATACATTTGATCACCGCCTGCCTACATGACCGTATGCTGCGAGTATTAAAATGAGCCTTAAGAAGTCTTTTTCTTTCTTGTAATAGTTCAGGACAAATACATAGTAAATGAGTGATATCTTCCTCTCCCCACTTACACAGTCTACATTTTGTTTTAGTTTCCTGAAATTCCCATGGTGGAAGATGACATAACCCAGGCATAGATCCAAATCTTGCTCTAAGCAGAACCTGCTTGTTTTTTTCCGTCCACGGAGTTGTCAAATATTTTTGGATCTCGTTCTTTTTATATCCATTTACTACCATCCATGCATGGTTTCTCTTTGTAAGTATAGCCTTATCCTTTACAAGTGATAAGTGGGCTGCAGTTTTATTAATAATTTTCTTAAATGATAATTTAGTTATGTTCATTTCCCATATAGATGTGATTCCAAATGTTTTAATTGCCTCACTAAGATAGTGAGCAGCAGTGGAGTTAGTGTCCCTTAATATTTCTGACCATAAGAGCTGGGAAATCTCGTTGTGTTGATCAGTTTTTATTCGATTCCAGACTTTTATAAAATGTCCTTGCCTTGCAAACTCTTGATTGGTGAGGCCAAATTCTAACCTTATTTGCGAAGGAGACGCATTCGCTGGGAGGTGGAAAAGCGCTCTGTAGACTCCAGTTATGATTTTATTGAGGATGGTGCTGTCATTACCCATCACGGCTTCGCTGCCATATGTGATCGCGAGTAAAAGTTTTGCACCAACTATATTTAGGAGTGGGCCATAGGTCAGGGAAGGTAAAGATTTCTGAATAGTTCTAAAAGCTGAAGTTAATGTATTGGCTTTTCTTTGTGACTCTTTGGTATGTAGAAGGTAATTGCCCTTTCGATCAAATAGTACTCCTAGGTATCTATAGACCTCAACTTGTTCCAGTTCTATTTTTTCCATAAACCATCGGCTTTTATATTTATGCCTAGTGTTTTTGGCAACCACCATAATTTTAGTTTTGGTCTCATTTATAACCATCCCATTCTCATTTGAATATATATGGGTCTTTCTAATTAACCGTTGTAGGCCCACTTTTGTGTGGCTCATCAAGATGACATCATCCGCATACATCAGATTTGTGAGCCTCTTTTCTGCCAATTTCGGGGGATGTGCATTTTCTTTATCTAAAATTGGAGGTAGGTCGGCGAGGAACAAATTAAAAAGAAGAGGAGCTAGCACACAGCCTTGCTTTAGGCCTTCATTTGCTGGGATCTCCCTCGATAGGGTACGGCCATCACCGATCCTCACGCTCGCCCATGTCTCTGTATATAGAAGGCAGATTAACTTCAGTAGTGGAGTTGGAATTCCCATTTTTTCTAGTTTTTTTCCAAAGAAGTTTTCGGTTGACACAATCAAACGCCGATTTAAAATCTATAAAACAAAGGTACAAAGGTTTTTTTAACCGGAGAGACTTATCAATTAACAGTGCAAGAATCATTATGTTGGTAGTGGTACCTAATCCTTGAATGAAGCCTGTTTGGTTTACGGGCATTATTTTTTCTTCCATCTGTCATTCTGTTAGCTTCGTAAGTATTATTCTGGCAAAAAGCTTAGCGTCAGTATCTTGCAATGTGATCAGTCTGTAGTTTTCAGGTCGAGCCCAATCACCTTTTTTAAAAATGGGGCTTATTAGGGAGCCACGCCATGACTTAGGTATCATTCCTGTCCGAGCAACTTCAAAATATAGTTTTTCCAAAATGGGTGCCCATAATTCTGGATTTTCTTTGAGGAGCGCAAATGGTATCCCGTTTGGGCCCGGTGCGCCGTTCTTCTGTTGTTTTATGAGCTTGATTATCACTTCTTTATTTATATCTATGATTGCATCTGTGTCACTGCTTTGGAAAGAAGTGGTATTTACATTAGCTGTTTTTTGCCCCTGTTGCATTTCTATTGGGGTTATATACACAGTTTCATGATTCAGATGCATCCTCAAGTACTTATCCCATTCCTGCTCAGACAAAGGTGATGAGACTGCTTGCTTATAAGGTCTTGCAAGACCGTTAATTATAATCCAAAAGTCCCTTGAGTTCTTTTGCTTACTGGCGTGGAATATTTTTGCCCAAATTGCTTGTTCGGCTTTACTTTTCTCACCCCATATTAGTTTTTTTAGATTCTGGTTTAATGACTTTAGTTTTCCCTTGTATTCTACATTCCCTATTTTATTGGCTCTTCTAATGATCCTATTTCGTTCTTTCTTTAGTGCTCTTATTGTTAACGGCATGTTCAGAGTAACTTCATTTTCCTTTTTATTTTTCTTCCTATAATTTGGCCTATTTGGTCTTAGTTGGTCTTCCGTTTTAGTTAGGGTACCGATCAATTTTTCCCATTGCTCTATCATTGTTTTCGATGTGATGTCTTTCAAGGTTTTTTCCAGGGTCATTACTAGTTGTTCTTTCATTTCATCTTTATTTTCCTTGTTCCAGATTAGTTTTTTATAATTTATAGTACCAATGTGCCCTTGAATTGTCCGGTAGATCTTTTTCGTTGTTACTCCAATATCCATTAGAATAGACTGCTGGGCATGATCACTTTCATTTACCTTTATTAATCGATATGAAATGATGTCTTGGAACATACAAACTGATGTCATTGTATAGTCGATCCTGGAATTTCCCATATGGCCGTAGTAGCTATATTTAGGTGGAACGTCAGGTTTTACTCTTCCGTTTAGTACTCGTAGGCCCAAAGCTTCCATGTTTTTTAAGAGAGTCAAAGCTATACGATTACAGTTGGAAATACTCGCCGTCCCTATATCCTGCTCAGGAATTAGCCATTGTAGATTTATGTGAGAAGACATTAAATTGAGATTAAAATCCCCGGTGATCACAAAGTCCGCTATTGGGTCATTCAACGTTTTATCAATTAAAACTGCGTTCAGGGTTCCACATACTGACTCTCTGCTTTTATTTGTGGGCAATATATAAACAGAGATCAGATATATGATCCTAGCGTTTTGGGTTTTTGTTTTATATCTGAGTTTAACCATCAAAATATTCGGGTCATCTATCTCCACTTGTTCATGGTTAATATGCAACGCGTTGGAAATGAATATTGCCTGCCCAGCACTTGCTCGCCCGAACCTTTGCTCTTTCGTTGCTTTCTTATAATATCCAGCATAGCCGTGTAGCATAAATGGTTTAAGTTCCCATGTTTCCTGCAGGACTACTATTTCTGGGTGACCATGTATTGAGTCTATACATGCATTGCATATTTTCCCCCTCAATCCATTAATGTTCCATGAACATATTTCTATTATCTCTTTATCTTTATTGATCGATCCTGTTGGATTTGGAGGGGCATATCATTGTGTATGGTTACTATGGAGTGCCATATTAATACATTTCTCTTTTATTTCATGGTTTGTTTCTCCCTTAGTTTGCATATTTGCGACTACCTTTTTTTCCGAGGATCTACCTAGAGCATTTTTTAATACTGACATAGACTTAGACCTTAGTATTTTTTGTTTTGATAGATTGTCGACATCTATGAAGGGAGTAGGGTAGACCTCTGGGAGTTGTTTACTTAGTGTTATACCCCATGATTTAAATATTTGCTGCTCCTTCATTATCTGATCAACTAAAGATAATGTTGTTAATGAAATTAAAGTTGGAGTCTGGGTGCTAAGTTCATCCTCAATAAATTGTACAGATATGTCTTCACTTAAAATGTTATTCAGTGAGGGTATAGATTTAAAGAGTCGGAGTAGATTCCCTCGATTGAGTATATCTTGTTTACCTCTAGATTGAAATTCAGGTGTAAATATAAGTTTCTCAGCACTTTTTTGGATATGTTGATTAATTTGATCCTTTTGCTCTATATAATTTGTTTGCAAGCTGATTGTTTTATTCCCATCCATGCTTTTGATATGGAGATTGACCCACTCATTAGCTTTTTCAGGGCTATTTTCAACCCTTCGTACTATGGGAGCCCTTTCTTTTTTTATATCTTCCTCGTAGCACACCTTGAAGTGAGGGATCAATTCATCCATAGTGGCTCTTGATTTAATTCCACTACTTTTATCCGAATTATTTGTGAAAGGTTCTTTTTCCTCCCTACTTTGATTAACCTCCCCGTTTGATATTGTTTGCAGATGTTTTTGTTTCCCATTCTGCTCTTGTATTTCCAATGTTACTTTGACATCCCCTACTAGCATATGGTCACTTTTTTTTTCAAGTTTTGTCGTTTCAAATTTTGTTATATTTTGCCTTTTAATGTTTTTTTTCCAAAAATAGGGAAAGGATTGATATTTTCTTTTGTGTTATTAATGTTTTCTATGCTGGGTAACACTTTCTCCTCAACTATGTTGTTACTCAGCTTTATTTTCTCATTTTTCCGTGCTTTACGGAGTTTTTTCTTTTGACGTTTTGACATCTTCGTAAAGCCATCCGAGTCAGTGTCACTCTGATTAGAATCCATTATATCCGCTTTGGTTGAAGTCTCAGGCATATAGTCATTATTCGTTAAATCGTTAATCTGCTGTGCCTGTAAGTTGGTTTTATCACAGGGCTGATTTACTAGCTTATGTGGATCTTTGTCTATGAGGATATCAGATCTCGGCTCAGATAATGTTTCTTGCATTCCCTTAGTGCTTTCTGGAATTTTTACCGAATTGACCATACTTGATCGAATCTTTCTTTTTGTATCTTCTATTACGGAAGTTAGTACTGCTGGTAACGCTGATAATTTATCCATGATTGGAACATAGATAGAGTCAGAGGTACTTGCTTCATTTTCCCTTTGTGCCCTGATTATAAGATCATTTAATTGAGCCAGCTTATTATCAATTCCCGCTACATTCGTAGCCATCATTTTCAAAAGGTCAATCTGTATGTCCATTTTATTCGATTGGTAATGAAGAGCTTCTAACGTAAGGGTCGATGTTTGATAAAAGATATCCCAGGGTTTCACTATCTCCTGTTTATTGAGTCCCTGTGGGCCTTCTGTTTTTGCCCCTTGCCTAATAGTTTCTTCTTGCGTTTCCCTAGGAGTGATGGTATAGTTGTCACTCTGGTAATGTTCCCCATGGTAATTAGGGAGTATCTCAGTTCCTTCAGCAGTTAGAGCCAAGTTTTTCTTTACGTTAACTTTCACTTCCAAGGGGATCCTTTGATTTGCATATTCAATCCTTTCCTGACAAATTTCCTGGTTTCCTACCGTGGATTGCGGATAAGAGTTATTAAGTGGGCTAACTTGCAGATTAGATGTTACAAGAGGATAGTTTTCCTTCTTAGGTGTTAGGCTACAATTAAGCGTCTCTATTGAAGGTTCTTCCTGTGCATTCCGTTGTAGCCGTTCACCAATCTCTTCAGTATCATTGCTTGTTTTCTCAAGTTTGTTGTAGTTCCAATTTTGTTCTTGTAGCTCCACTTTTTTGTTTTGTTTCATGATTTCCATAGAGATTACAGAATCGATATTACTATTTGTAGGTTTCATAGGAGTCTGGAGTCTCTCAATGTTAGTTTCAGAGCTCATAGTCCAAATGCTTCCCGCAGGGTCCTTCAAAAATTGAAATTTGTCCGGTATTTTGCCAGACTTCTCAAACATCCGTGCAATAGGGGATATAAGTGACTGGGACTGACTTAGTACGTTGTTTTTTTGTTTTTTTATCACAGTGGGTTGCTGCAATCTTTTAGCACGTTTCGATGTTGAACCCACAGTCCTTACTTTCCCCCGATCTCATGGTGTTAGCTTAGCGTTAGGTGCAATGTAATTATATATTAAGATTTTAGGTAATTCCGCAAGTCTGTCCAATGGTTAGTGAAAGTGATACTCTTTAGATCTGTAACTTTCTTTGCCCAGTGTCCAAGATGCACAGCACACCTTACACTCTCAAGCCCGTCAGCGGCTCCAGCCTCTAAAGAGAATGCTTTTCCAAAGACAAATGTTTAAATTATAATGTCAACTCCACATCATGGAGCTTCAACTACTTGCGACTCGCGGACTGAACCCCTAGGTCCTATCCCCCCCGTGATTTTTTTATAGGGGGAGATATCCAGTCACTAGCAATAGCACTGTATCGCTGTGTTGGAAGACGCACACTCAGACCTACCCGGGTGCCCACAGCAAAGGCTTCTCTCTTGCCCCTGCTACGCCTCCCAAAGCCTATCGGTACCTCAGTGCCTCACAGCGGTTAGTATCCAAAACTCGGTTTAGATAAATTTCAAGGTGCTGCATACCTGTGATTACTCCTCTCCAGGGCGGTGAACCAGAACAGCTCACTTAAGCTCAATTAGGCTCAGCTCATACAGGGACAAGGCAAGGCAGACGGACGAACAGGCAGGCAGTAGGGGACCCAGGCTTACACAAGTGCCAGCGGTCACTAGCCATCACTAGTGATGACTCCCTCGTCTCCCTCGTCGTTTTCAGCACTGCACAGCACAGCAACTCTGTGGCCTCTCGTCGATCTCCTTCAATGGCTCCGCCGTTCCGCGGTTCAGCAGCTCTACAGCCTCTCGGTGGCTCCCCAGTGACTCACGGAGGGCAGTTTCACACAGTCTCCGCGACTGTGACCGGAACCGCAGCCGTATCAAAATTGGCAGTAGGAGCAACGAAAACGGCAACGCGAGCGACGTCTCACTTAGCGCCTCACTCAGCGCGTCCTGCCGTCCTGCTGTAGCGGTCTGGATTCGAACTCTTTTTTCCTCGCAGTCTAGCTCACTGGCTCCCTCTAGTGTCTCCAACTCTCATTCCGCCGTCAGTAAGGTAACTTGCTGCGCTGCTCTAAGCAAAATACCCTTGTTGAAGTTGACTTGTGTACCATTCGTTGGAGAGTTCTCTTTATCCACCACGTCCTTAGCCCTTCCTTCATTGATTTGCTTTGGCAAATTTTACTTATGGTTCTGTCCGAACTACACAGAAGCCAAACGTTGCGTTTCTGCACTGCGCCCGTTACTGAAGGAACAAAAATGAAGTGCTCTGAGCCTCACTGAGCCTGCGCAGGGAGGCAGTGTCTCAATAAGCTTTGACAGAAGTTTAGGTCTCCCAACACGCATGTCAGGAGTCACTACTCCACAAGCAAATACTAGTAAATACATTAAAAAGTAATTGAGCAAATGAAATTTAATTAACTTTTAACTATATTCTTTGTATAGTACAAAAAATATGAATTAAATTAAAAGTTTGTGAAATATATTAATGTATTAAGGATATCTATCAATCCATATTTTATTATTAATATTGCCAATGATCTAAGAATAATTTAAAGAAACAATAGGATTTAGGTATGGTTAAAATCATAAAGAAATTAAAGAAAAAAGAGATTTGGGAAAGGAAATGCATATATTTATACACACACATATTTATGTGTGTGCTTAAGACACTAATGAATGCGTGTTTAAGTGTTCATAGCCAGATGTACGACCAGGGCATTTAGCGACTTGCAAATTGCGCTCAATTGCGATTCGCAGTTTGTGAGTCGCTAAATGCCATGTACAACAGTGTCAGAGACACTGTGCGATTCCCAATGGGGTTGCAAATTGCATGCCTCATCAATACTCATGAGGCACTCGCAATTTGTGACCCCAATAGGAACGGCTGGCCCTCCCATGTATGGTGCCCTGCTGGGCTCAGCAGACCTCCATGTCTGGGACTGCTTTTCAATAAAGCAGGTTCTTTTTTCAAATGCAGCCCGTTTTCCTTAAAGGAAAATGGGATGCATTTAAAAAAAAAAAAAAAGAAAAAAACATTTTCGTTTCATTTTTTAAGGGCAGGTAGTGGTACCTGGGACCACTGTCTGTCCCTAAAAAATATTTTCCCCTGCATTTGCGGTCACAAAACATTCTTACATAGGGTAGCGAGTCGCAATTAGGAAGGGACGGACTTGAAAAGCCCCTTCCTAATTGCGAGTCGCAAATCCTATTTAGCGAGTCCCAAATAAATTGAGACTCGCTAAATAGGGTTTGTACATGGCCCTATTAGTTTTTGCATGCGCAAACGGGTCACTAACACGTTTACGCATGCAAGTCTGTGCTTAGGTACATGAGTCTCTGGGTTGGTCTTTGAGTGAGTCTGTGAGCGGGTGTGTGATTTTCTGATCACATCTGTGAGTCGGTGCATGAGTAGGTTTGTGAGTGGGTGTAAAAGAGCATGAGTGGGTCTGTAAGTGGGTTTATGAGGGCCTGAGTGAGACTACGAGTGTGTGTGAGAGTATCTAAGTAGGTGTGTGAGTGGGGGTGAGGGTCTAAGTAGGTGTGTGAGTGGGTGTGTGAGTGTCTGAGTGGGTCTGTCACTGCGTGTGTAAGTGCCTGAGTGTATGAGTGGGTGTGTCAGTAGCTGTGTCAGTGACTGGACCACAATGGAACCGCACCTGCCCCTTTAGCCAAAAAAGGTCCATAGTTTTACACAAAATATCTGACTAAGTGGAATACTTTCTACTGGTTAATTACTAAGTGCTACCTCCTTGGGTAAATGTCCAGTTCCTATTCTACACTACAGCTGTGTAATGGAGCATGAGGAAATGTCACCATAGACCTTTTGTGCGTTTTGGCAATGTGATTGTGCCTTGTGCATCTATATTCAGAAATTTGTGAGGACATGAATCTTCCTATAGAGAAGATGACGAGAGTACAGAGAGGTAAATCTCCATCAAACAAGGGTCCGTCCTCTTAACCATATTAAGTAAGTGCTTCTTTGTTTGGTGGAGATATCCTCATATTCCTCAGCATGAAGAATGTGTCACCAAAATTGGTGGGTACAGCACTGGGGGGCCTTTTGGAAGCTGCCCATTATCCAGGCAAAAGGCGGGAAGAACACTGCATACTACTAAGGTGGATGGGGTGGAGCTTCAGGTGATTTTGTACATATGTATACTCAAAGTCATTTAAAGCAAGAACCATGGACTCTGCTCTCATCTGGTAAGGACCAGAAAGAACCCACTTGTCATAGTCACTGCACATTGCGCTCCAATAGATCAGCAATGCATTCAGCTTGCCCTCAGTCCCCTACCCTCTACTGCCTGTCTACCTGCTGCCATCTGTTTGTGACTCCACTGCTTGTTTTTTGCTCTGTTTTGCCTTTTTTGCTAGTTTTTCTTCCCCCTGTTTTGCCTTTTCTGCTCGTTTTTCTGCCTTCTGTTGTGCCTTTTTTTGCCCTCTGTTTTTGTCTTCTTTGCAATTTTTTTTGCCCTGTTTTGCCTTTTACTGCACATTTGGCTGCCCTCTGTTTTGCCTTTATTGGTCGTTTTTCTGCCCTCCTGTTTTGCTCATTTTCCTGCCCTCTGTTTTGCCTTTTTCTCCTTGTTTTTCTGTCCTCTGTTTTGCCGTGCCTCGTTTTTCTGCCATGGGCTTTGCCTTTTCTGCTTGTTTTTCTACGCTCTGTTTTGCCCTCTTCTTCTCTGTTTTTCCGTTTCTGCTAATTTTTCTTCCCTCTGTTTGACCTTATCTGCTAGTTTTTCTGCCCTCTTTTTTGCCTTTTCTGTTTGCTTTTCTACCCTCTGTTCTGCCTTTTTCTTCCCTCTTCCCACTGGGGCCTTGCCAGAATTTAATGGGGGGCGTGCCCCTTCTCCCGGTCTGATTTTGGCCCCAGGCACCCCATCCCCTTGGGCCTGGCCATGTCAACCTGGGTGCCCTGGCCCCACCCGAGGTATCCAGTGTGCTTTTATGGGGACTGCCGGGGGAGCCCTAGGGCCCCTGTGGTCCCAGCCAGCTCCACATCTCCCGCAGGAGTGGGCATTGCTTCAACATGCAGGGAAATGATAAATATCCTGGTCCCTGTGTGTGGGAACAATCTTTCATCTGTTTCCCTGCCCGCATAACAGCAGGCAAGGATACAGATAAAAACTCTGCTCCCTGCAAGCGGGAGCAGTTTGACAGCTTCCACTCGTTTGGAGCAGAGTCAGTGTTTGCTCTGGCTTGGTGGGAGCTGTCATAGCTCCCACCAAGCAAACTGCTATCTCCTGAGAATGAGGACCCTGAGAGATAGCAGGAGTCAGCCCTGGGGCGGGTCGGTGGCAGTCCTAGTGCCATTAATGGCTCCAGAAGGGGAGCCACACTGCCTCACTTCTTTAGTATGCAAGGGGTGGCCCCGGGTAGGTGGGGGTGGTCCCTAGGGACTAAAGGGTCTGTGCCTCTAGCATATTTATTAATTTAGAGGTGTGGCAACCAGGTCATATTAAAGCCCCAGGAGGGGGACCTGCCTGCCCCTCCTCTTTTTATTTCTAATACAGTCCAGGGAGTCAATGGTCCCCAGGCTTCAAAGAGCCCAATGGAGGGGTGTCCACGCAGCCCCCTCCAATATTTAAATAAAGCCCCATGGAGGTGGTTTTCCCCGGGGCTAAAGAGAGCCCTAGGATGGAGGTCCCACTCAGGGGCTAAAGTGAAAATAAACTCTTGAGACAGTGCTTGTTTTTTTAATTCCTTATTATTTTTGCAGCAAATTTGCAAACCGTTGTGATTTCTGCTGCAAAACATTATAACAAAATTATTTTTTGCCCTGGTGGGGCCCCTTGGGGACCCCAGCAACAGAGCTAGGGGGCCAGGGTATTCCTACCCTAGCCCTTTTCTTTATTTTAAAACTTTTCTTTGGGACTTGGCTTCATATATATACAAATTTGGTTTTCTGTTAATAACTGTAAGACTACTGGATGGATTTACACCAAATTACAAAAAATACTCTTTCTGGACCAAGACCTAGCTTTCTGCCAAATGTGGTGTCCTTCCGTTCATCGGTTCAAGCAATAGTCGTGCCTAAAATGCTTATGGGATTTAACATCGGAAACTCACATTTTTGTATCCCCTTTTTCTTGGCCTCCACTTGACGGATCACCCCGAAACTTTCCATGCACAGCTAGACCGAACGAGACACTTTGTTTGAATAATTTCATAAAGATTGGTCAAACAGCACCAAATATATAGCCAAGTCAAGAAACACTTTTCCTATGGAAACTATGCCCTAACTATAACAACCTAGTGGGAACCAAAAGAAGGGGAATGTGTATGTATGTATGTGTATATGTCCATATATATATCCAAAGGTTAACGTAATGTTATAGTTAAGTGAATTTCTCAATGACAACATTAATATTTTGAACAGAAAAAAAAGCACAGAAATTCACCAGTTATAGTTTTCAGCACTCTAACGCCATAGTTATTTATGTGGCAAAATACGTTAAGATGCATATCACAATGGATGGTGGGGGGGTGTAAGCAGGGCCTGGCCTGCCATTGTGCTGTCCCCACCCAAGCTTGCTGCTCCTGCCTCCCCTCCTCCTAGCCATCCATTGTCCAATTCCATGTCCCTGCTCCCTTATTACAGCCCTGTGTGGCCGTTGTTCTGCCACTGACCTTCTCTGAACAGTTATCTTGCTGCCCATCCACCTCCTCCCTATCCTCGGTTGTCTGAATCCATGCACTAGCCTCCTCCCTTCGGCCATACATGTTCTGATGTGCTGCCACTGCCCTCCATTTAGCATGATGTCCCAGTTCACTCCTCCTGCCCTCTATTGCCCAATTCTATGCCCCGTCATGGACCTCCTGCTTAGCATCTGTGCTTAGTTTGCTGCCCCTACTCTCCTTCCCCCGCCCTCCGATGTCTGTGTGCATGCCCCTGCTCCATCCTTTTTGCCTACCATGTTTAATGGACCTGCCCCTCCTATCTACTTTGAGTGTATTGTTGAGCTGCCACTCCCCTCCCACCTGCCTAGTATTGTCAGATGACTGTAACTTGTCCCTGCCACCTCCACCCTGCCTATCCACATTCCATGCCCCTATCCCCTTCCTCCTGTCCTCCATGGTCCATTTTACTGCCACACCCTTCTGCCCTCCTTGGTCTGTTGTGCTGCAACTGCTTCTCCTGCCTGCCCCGCATGGTCTGTTGTGAGGCCCCTTCCCCTGAACTCTCTTGTCTGTGCCCAGCTCCTACCCCTCCCGTCTATCCTCCATGGTCCTTTGTGCATGCCCCTGCCCCCTCCTTCTTGCCCATCATGGCCATTGTGCTGCCACTAACCCTCCTGCTTGCCATGCATGGTCTTCTGTGCTGCCTCAATGGTCAGCCTGCTGCTCCTGCCCTGCCCTCTTGCCCCCTGCCCTCTGTTTTCTGCCCATTACGGTCAGCTAGCTGCCATTGCCTCTTTCCCCTCTGTTCTCTGTTGTCCATGCGCATGGTCCTCTCCCCTCCCTGATGCTTTCTATGGATTGTTGTGCTGCACTCCCGTCCCGCATGCCCTGTGTGGTGTATTGTGCTGCTGCAAACCCTGATGACTGCCCTGTAAGGTCAGGTTGGTGCACCTCTCCATGTTCCTCCTGTCCTCTGTTATCTGAGTCCATGTTCTTACCCCAATTCCTCTCACCTTCCATGATCCAATGTACCATACTTGCTAACATTATGAACTTGGTGAGAGGGAGAATTTTGTAAAAAAACTGGGGTATTGATTTTCCCCATTGACTTGCATTGAAAAAGAGGAGATTGGAGACAGGAGACTGATCAAATAAAGCCCATTTGGGCTTAAAAACATTGGGTGTTTCCTGGCTGAATGGGGTCTGTTGGCCTGTTTGGTTGTATTACCACTGCCTTTTCCTTCTGCCCACAATGGTCTATTATATTGCCTGTCTTGCATTGTTGGTTTGTTGTCCCTGCCCCCCTTTCCACTGCCCTCCATAGTCTGTTGTGCTGCCACTGCCCTTCCTGCCTGCCCAGTGTGGTCAAATTGTTGCCTCTGCACCCTCCTACCTGCCTTCAATTTTCTGAGTCCGTGCCTCTGCCCTCTGCCTCTCAACAGTATCCTAATGAACAACTAGATTGCTAACATTCTATGTTTATTACAAAAGTGTAGCACGCCTGACATTATCTTGATGTAATCAAAACTGTAATACCTAGAGCATTTCCTTTAGAAATTACATAGATGAGAGGGTCATATTTTCTGAGTTTTCAAATAGCAACAATTATTTGTTATCTTTATGTTTTTTTATCCAGTTGACCACTTGATTAAATGTTGCACTTAGGGGAGAGGCTGAGGTGTTACTTCCAGAGCTGCAGACTTTGCAACTGGGGAACCAGGTTAGAGATTCTGCTTCATCTTGACATTCTGTGATTCTGGTCAAATCTCTTAATCTCCCCAAAATGAAATTGTCCTTGTGTGATGTAACCAATGCTCATGTAAAGCACTCCAATACCTGACCAGTCTGCACTATATAAAACTATATAAAACTGCAAAAACACAACAATCAAAAAGTGTTTTGCACACTTCTGTCGTTGGGCTACATCTGGGTGATAAGTGTGCTACATTTGGGCTCTTTTGTCTCTGGTGGTCTTCTTGGGATTTATTTGTTATGAAGTTTCCTAATTTCCTCATTTACTGCAGTCTCCTCAGTAGGAAATGCGTTCAGTTTTTTACTTTGATTCCATCACGAAGGCATTCAGATTGTCACACATTTGCCATAAATTCTGACTGTTAGCAATCTAGTTGCTGATTAGATCACTGTCGTAAAGCTACTGCTCACCAGGCAAGTCTGCTGCTGGTATTGAAAGTGCATGTTTCAGTCTGCATATCAGAATTGTTTTATGAAATAGAAGAGGATTTGAGAAGTCACTCAAAATGTACCCTAATTTTTCTTTCTTCAGCACTAATCATAATTTCTATGGCAAAAGAGTTACCACTTTATTCCAATCAAGATGGCTTCAGATGTGCAATACTTTTGTCATAAGTAAGACTGTTAGTGGTCTAGTTGTTCTTTAGAACACTATGGGAAGCTGCAGCAGAACACAAAGGAATCAACTGACAGTCTCTGCCCTTGTTGGATGTACATGTTTTACTGAGAATGTCAGACTTCATTCTCACATGAATGAGAAAGATAATGTGAATTTACAGAAAATATGCTCTCATTTTAGCTTCTAGATCACCATCCAGACCTCTTTGGGAAAAGTATGAGAAAATAGTTTTCTCTCAAACATGATTCATGATATCCCAGCAGAAGGCTTTTTCACAGGGTAAATGACCTTAGAACACACTACAATTCCTTAAATTAGTATGGTACCATCAACAAATGATTTATAATGTAACTAAAGTCTTATCACCCTTTATACGTTCTCCTTTTGGTGACCCTCAAAACCTTCCATTCACTGGAATGCTTTTTAATGAGGTGCTATCATGTATATTGGTCCCAAGATGGCTGTCAACACTTCTTGGATGAAGTGCTGACAGCCAATCAGATCTCACGACGAGATGTGTGGTTAGGCTTCGCCCAGATATATAAAGTTATTTTTCCTTTAATATTTGAAAAACTACTAAATGGATTTACACCATTTAACAAAAAGACTGCTTTCTGAACCAAGAGTTACCTTTCTGCCAAAGTTAGTGTAATTCTGTTCAGCAGTTCGGGCTGTAGCTTGGTCTAAAGTTTCCCATGGAAATTTACATGGAGAAAACGCGTTTTGGGACCCCTGTTTTTTCTCGGCCCCCGCTTGACGTATCACTCCAAAATTTTCAAGACAGGAGCTGACCGGAGCACCCCACTAGTTTTAAAAATTTCGCGAAGATTTGTCTAACGACGCCAACGTTATTGGGAAAACAAAAAAGTATTTTCCTATGGAAACTAGGTCCTAACTACATCTACCTACTGGCGACTGCCAGTAGGTAATATAAAAAATATATATATTATATTCTAATAAACCATATATATTTTATTAGTATATAATATATATTTTATATATATATATATTCAATCACCTATTCTTCCAACGTATAAAGAATACTCCAGGACACCCAAGGCTGCTTCATTCAATTTAATGACAAGGATTTGCTCGAACACCGACGTGTTTCGCCTTGCAGCTTTTTCACGGTATGGTGGTTACTGCCACCATGCCGATTTACATACACAGTATAGTCAACATTAAGCAAGGACATGTTTTAAAATCTACATTTTTCACAGACCCCTGTAAGCGCCATGTTGAGATGTTTCAATTTCACTATCGGGTAATACATTCTGCCTGTCACTATTAGAAATACATGATAAATCTTAATGTTCATTGCATGTTATCAGTAGACTTCTGTATGGTACAAAACATAGTAAAATTCATCATGATAAATTGAATTAAAATAAGTTACCCTTTAATAATCACGATACATTCAGTGACATTATTGCTGAACGTAGCGTATATAATCACTCTACCTCGTATTGTGGTTTGTACAGTCTTCAGGAACTGGTAACTCTCCTGAACTACTGATAAACTGAAATTGCATTATCACAACTAATATTTAGATCACATCGTGAAGTTTTCCAAATTGTTAATTTATGACCGTATGCCCTAATAAAAAGCAATCTATAAAGATGATGCAATACAACAAAGAGAAGGGAACTCGGGGGCAATTGATTCACACTGCCCCGTAGCTTGTCATCATGAGTAAATAACAATCTCATTCAAAAGCCCAGAAAACAAACACTATCTTGCCCAAGTGGGCTTTACATTCTGATATAGTCTCAGAGTGTTTGTCCTTTTACAGTAGAAGGTCTTCTTAGCGACACTGGTAATTGCCCTTTCTATTAACAGTTCCTGCCTGTGGTGATTTAAAAGAAGAAAAAAATACCATAATTACCTTTTATATCCCTGACAATACTTTGGAAGCTAGCTGACTATTTACCACTTATATCATACGCATAGAAGTATCTTTACTCAATTTTATCAGTAAATATTATAATATTACTAAATTACAGATGTACCGCCATTTCTTCATTTGAATTTAATCCTACCGGAGCTAAGGTTTTCATAATCAATAATATAGCTAGATTCTTTCATTCTTAATTGACGCTCCCTGTCTCCACCATGTTCCTGTTGTACAATAGAATCTAAAACTACAAAAGACAGCAGTTTATCATTACGATTGTGCTTCTCATTAAAATGCCTAGCTACCGAATATTGTATATTGTTATTCCGGATTGCTCGTTGGTGTTCTAAAATCCTTTTCCTAGCCCTGTGGATAGAACTTCCAATATAAAATTTACCACATGGGCATATCAGACAGTAAATACAATAATCAGTATCACAACCATAATTTCCATTGATTGTGAATAATCTTTTGCTATTGGGTACCATAATGTCAACACAGTTTGTACTGTTCGCACATGCTTTGCACCGCTTACAGCATCTGAAGCCTATAACTTCTTCAGCAGAGGAGATAGCATTCTTGCTTGATTCATCCTTTAAGGACCTTCCTTTTCTAAATGTGATTTGAGGACTTTCATTAACATATTTGTTGATAGTTTTGTCAGTTTTTAGAATATGCCAATTGCGTGTGAGTATCTTTCTGATTTTAAATTTTAAATTGATTGGAAAAGGTCGTAATGAACCTCACTTTCTCTACTTCCTCCTCACTACGTGGCCTAGGATGAAACAGTTAGGGTCTTTCTAAGGCCTCCATTTTAGTTTTAGCCAATTGAATGGTTTTCTTGCTGTAACCCCTCTGAGAAAATCTTTTAATCACTCTTTCTCTTTCTGCAATGTATTCCATCTCGGTACTGCAATTACGCTTAGCCCCGATTAGTTCACCATATGGAATACTTTGTATTAGGTTATGTGGATGGGCACTCGTTGCAGTTAGGAGACTATCCCCAGCTGTCTCCTTGTGGTGTAACTTGGTCACTAAGCCATTGCCCTGTACAGTTAGCTCAATATCCAGGAACACACTTTTATTGTTGCTAATATTGGACATGAAACGTAAATTCATTTCATTGCTATTTAGACATGACACAAAATTCTCAGCTGTTTCCCTGTCCCTTTTCCAAATCATAAAAATGTCATCAATAAAACGTTCCCATAAAACAATATTTTCACCGTATGTCAACCAGCTTTCTGTCACCTGCGCCGCCCACCAGCCCATAAATAAATTTGCATAGCTGGGGGCGAAGCAGGTGCCCATCGCTGTTCCTTGTTCGTAAATTTTTTGATCAAAGAGAAAAAAGTTATTAGTCAAACAGTAGTAAACTATATCAATCAACATTTCTGTATGTAATAACAGAGATTGATCTTGCTCGTAGAAAGTGTCGTACTGCCTGGATTCCCAGATCATGTCTAATACAAGTGTATAGACTGGTCACGTCCAATGTTATTAACAAGTAATCACTTTACCATAACAGACCATCAATTAATGTTAAAAAATGAGTCGTATCTTTGAGATATGCAGGTAAAGCTATAACAAAAGGTCGCAAGAAATAATCAATAAATTTAGACGTCATTTCGAGTTGGGACCCCCAGGAAAAGTCAAAGTTTCGGCCCTGTGCCATGGAACAAAGGTCGGATACACTTAGCGGTAGGGCCCGTTTCAGTTTTTACCTTCTAACTTAGTCACTTTTTTGGAGCTTTTTCTCTTGGCATCGAGCGAGTATCCTCATCAGGCCAGCCTTGCCCTCGATGACAACGGCTTGGCTCTGCGCGATGCCTCGGTCAACTCCTGGAAGTCCTGTTCATGACAAAAAGCTTTGAAGCTTCAGCAGGGCAAATCTGAATCTCAGGCCGAGTCGCAGTTCGACATCGCCGGCTTGACTCTCATCAAGGGGTCAGTCACCTTATGGAGCCTTTTACCCACAACTCTCCAAACTTCTGGATCTTTTTCCAGAAGGCCCTTTTGGGGTTCCTAAGTGTCCACAACACCAATTTAGGGTTCCAAAAGCTCGGAGTCCCTCCTTCGGATGTTAGCACTATGTCTCCCACAATGCACCTGACCAAATCCTTTAGAGTCCAGCTGAAGGTGGTCAGCTGGTTTCTTCTTGCTGCCAATGATGAAGGTGGAGCTCTTTTAACCTGCTACTTTCAGGAAGTCCACTCCTTCACTTCTCAACGCAAGGCAAAGTCTTTAAGGCTAAAGTTCCAGTGTGCAGCAGGTGCTGTCGTTCAGAGTGAAATCATCTTGTAGCAGGCCAGGGTTCTAGCAGGGCAGTCCTTCTTGTATTTTCAGGAAGGAATTTGAGTTGCTGGGCAGCTCTCTCATATTTATCTGTGCTCCTGGGGTGACAAGCAGGGGGACCCCTGACCAATGGGGTGCAGGGTACCACCCTCAGTTATGACAACTTCCTCCAAAAGTGTTGGATAGTTAGGGTTTCCTGTTTTCAGATTCTTCTTTTGGTAAATTCTGGTGAGGTTTTCAATAACTGTAAAAACTGTTGTCAGTGGTTACACATTTAAAAACAACAGAAACAGTGTTTTTCTGGAGTTTATGGAATGCTTTGCTTTTATTATTATTTGCTTGCTGCACTGATATTGCATGGTTTATAGACAGTGTACGTACAGTGTATATGAGGTCCAAATACATCTTTACAAATCAAATTTATTGTAGTACGCCATACAATACTTCTTCAGTTCGCTCTTTCCTTCCCATGTAAACTTTTATCTGTGTAAATGCCCTATCAACATTGGCACCTGAGACAGGCAATGCCAAAACAGCCAGTACACAATTTGCTAACTCAGGCCACTGGCATAGCATTCCTTGCCAATACTGGTCCACCTGCAGATTGTGATTATCTAGGACAGGTTCCGCAACATATGCATTGAACTGGGCGCATATGCCTGAGGAGTTATTGAATCAGTCAAAAATGAAGCAGTACTTTTCAAAGTCCAGAGAATATTCCCCTTTACTTAAGGGATCTAGAACCTGTGCAGAGTACCACAGTGAGGCTTCATTGACATCAAATGGCATGGTCAGTGAAGGGACATTTCTATGCATCATTGTAAGCCATTTTTCATGCATTGTAAAATAAAATTTCCTGAATTGCTCTTCAACATTTCTTTGCTTACCAATTGGTAAGCATTCTAACATGGAACACGATGCAGTGCCAAAGTCACTAAAAGTATTGCCCAGTCTACTCTCAAGGAGATGTTTCACATCTACACCAATTACGCTGAATACGTGGTAGACAAGGGTGTTTCAGACTCTAGTTTTTCATTTATGTCCACAATAGCAGTAATGTATTCATGTAAAAATCTAGCAATGCAGTAGAGTGTACTTTTTTTCACATCACTATCAATATGCGACTGAACTGAAGATCCTAACATTTCTTCTTTTGGCACCATCTCTACGCAACAATTCTATAAACAGGCGCCACATGGATATTATATCATTCAGGACCTCTAGGAATGAGAACCACCGGCTAAATGACACAGTTGGGATGACACTTTATTTTTCTTTTTTCTTTGATGCCACACAATTCCGCATAACAAAACTACCAGAATGTACTAGAAAGTCAATAGCATTCTTCATTAACTTTGAAGATTGTAAAGATGTTTTCAGCATACCATCTAGCAAGAGGCAAGGACCTCCTACAGGAAAGCACTTCAGCTTAGGTATCGATTTTGAAAGGTCATCACACATCTTTTTATATATATATATATATATATATATATATATATATATATATATATATATATATATATATATATATATATATCTGATTCACTGCAAATACAAACAATATCACTCCAATCTACATTGAACTAGGTAAGAGCTGTTTGTAGTAGTATTCCAAGTGACACTGCAGTCCATGTTTTCCAAAAGTCTGGTGTCATATTTTCACCACTATCCCAGATACTTGGTGACAGCACTCTTTTCACATATACCTCCTATCAATAGTTATACTTTATTAAATGATTCCCATGTTAGCCTATGGAGCCAATGTAATACCATGGGGAAACACGAAATTGGCAGTTTCTTCCCTCACCAGGGCATACAAAATATATTTTATAATATCCCTGCTTATAGTTACAATGCACAATTACCTCTGGGGCACCTAGAAAAGGCCTTACATGTCTTACATGTAAAAGTAAGGTAGTTTAAGGCTTTGGAAGTACCTTTATATCCAAAGTCAAATTTGCATATAATTTAATTTTAAAAGTAGCCTGCAAAGCATGGCTGCCTTTAAAATGACAGCAGTGCCAACGCAAGTGCATTAAACCTGCTGGGCTTCTAAACCGTCATGCCCTGCCACGTACTAGGGGCTTACAGGTAGGTTGTCATAACAATTGCACCTAATTACTGTACACCTTCTATGCTGAGCACTGGTCCTGGTTAGCAGATAGCAGAGCCCAGGGTACAATCCGAGACAGTTACCAGCAGTATCAGTCAGAAAATGGTATTGATATGGGCAAAAGGGATGATATATATATATATATATATATATATATATATATATAGATATTAGGACCCCTTTTCCATAGGAAATCCGCAACATTCTATTTTGAATAACTTTGGCGCCGGTCGACGAATCCTCGCGAATTTCTCAAAATAGGTGGGGCGCTACGCTCCGCTCCTACCCTGAAAGTCTCGGGGGGATTCGTCAAGCGGGGGCTGAGATAAAAGGGGGGTCCCAAAACGCGTTTTTCCCATGCATTTTTCCATAGGACCTTTAGACAGGGCTACAGCCCGAACGGCTGAACAGAATTACTAGAAATTTGGCAGAGAGGTAGTCCTCAGGTCAAGGAAAGTGCCTTTTGTAGGTTTGGTGTAAATCTGTTCAGTAGATTCTGAGAAAATAGCCTTTAAATCAATATATATATCTGAGCCAGCTTACGGTACGCTTACCGTAAGCTTACCGTACGCGTACGGTGGCGTGCGCGAGCGCGATTCTGATTGGCTGTTACATCTAAGTAAACATTCGAATCGGTCGAAACCAGGAAGCGGCGGCCGCCATTTTCTCTCTCGCACTCTGAGGGGGGGGCTGTAAATAATGGCAAAAAACATATAAAGGGGCTGTTTAGACAGCGCCCACGCACATAGCCATGTTAGTTGAGTCCTCAAAGGCCAAAAACGGTAAATTTTAATTTTTTGAAAATTTCGCCGATTACGCTTACCGTACGCGTACGGTGCGCTTACGCTAAAAATTTTAATAAAAAAAAAAAAACACTCTCTGTGCATGGCATATTATTGTCATCACTTACAAATTAAATTTAACAGATTACCTATCACAAGGAAGCGCATAATATGTCCTCCATGTGCGCACGGTGCGTAACGTGGGCACGCGGTGCGCGTAGCGCACTGCGTGCCCACCTTGCGTGTACGGCACTAACTGCGTAAAGTGGGCGCGCGGTGCGCGAAGCGCACCGCGTGCTCACCGTGCGCGCACGGAACGAACTGCGTTAAGTGGGCGTGCACGCCACGAATGGCGTAAAGTAACTTAGCATTTAAAAAACCGTACAAATTCACTGAAAAAAACCATAGGTTTCACACACGTTATAGTTAGGAATTAGCATTTAAAAAACCTTGCAAATTCACTGAAAAAACCATAGGTTTCAGACATGTTATAGTTAGCGGAAATTTTACTGATAAAAAACCAATGAAATTCCCCCGTTATAGTTAGTGCAGGCAACTATAACTCACGCGACCGCAATCTTCTGCTGATGACATATGTGTCTTTATGAAAAAAAAATATTTCTAATATATGTATAGCTAAAAATTTATGGAAGAAGACATGGGCAAATAAGTGTCTAAATACAGTATTAGCATCAGCAGAGGATTGCGGTCGCGTGAGTTATAGTTGCCTGCACTAACTATAACGGGGGAATTTCATTGGTTTTTTATCAGTAAAATTTCCGCTAACTATAACATGTCTGAAACCTATGGTTTTTTCAGTGAATATATATATACATATGCTCCATACAGAATCACAGTAGTGGATTGATTCATGAGCCTGCTGGTCAAAGAAAAGTATCTTTATTTAGCAGAAAGGCGCGTTTCGACCACAACCCTGGTCTTGAGATATATATATATATATATATATATAATCTACTGGCGGTCGACAGTAGATAGTTATAGTTACAACCTAGTTTCCATAGGAAATCTCAAAATTCTATTTAGAATAACTTTGGCGCCGGTTGACGAATCCTCGCGAAATTTTCAAAAGAAATGGGGCGCTCCGTTCAGCTCCTACCCTGAAAGTCTCGGGGTGATTCGTCAAGCGGGGGCCGAGAAAAAGGGGGGTCCCAAAACGCGTTTTCCCCATGCATTTTCCCATAGGACCTTTAGTCGAAGGTACAGCCCGAACGGCTGAACAGAATTACTTGAAATTTGGCAGAGAGGTAGTCCTCAGGTCAGGGAAGTGCCTTTTGCATATATGGAGTCAATCTGTTCAGTATTTCCAGAGAAAATTGCATTTAAAAGCACATACATATCTATAGCCGCGTACCATGTGTGCGCACGGTGCGTGCACCCTAACGTGCGTGAGCGTAATTCTGATTGGTTCTTACATGTCAGTCAACGTTCGAATCGGTCGAAATCAGGAAGTGCCGGCCGCCATTTAGTTTGTTTTCAGTGCGAGAGTGGAAAAGGAAGGTGGCGAACGTGAAAAGGGGGCAGGGTAGAGAGTTCCTGACCCCCTAGCCTTTGTCAGGGGGTCCCTGAAGGACCCCGAAGGCAGAAAAAAACATTAAAAATTTCTTTTTTTTAAATCGTGGGGGTGCGCGCACGGTGAAAAACCATAAAAAAAAATACTTTTTTTGAATACGTAGTTTATTGAAAAATAAATATATAAATAAAAATACATACATAACTTAGCATTTAAATAACCACACAAATTCACTAAAAAAAACATAGGTTTCACACACGTTATAGTTAGGAATTAGCATTTAAAAAACCTTGCAAATTCACTTAAAAAACCATAGGTTTCACACGTTATAGTTAGGTGGATATTTCACTCGTAAAAAACCAATGAAATTCCCCCGTTATAGTTACTTCAGATAACTATAACTCGCGCGACCGCCACTCTATCACAAGGATGATGTCATCAGTGATGTCAAGAGTGATGCCACTGACCATGTCATGAGTGATGTAATATGTGATGTCATGAGCAGAGGATTGCAGGCGCGCGAGTTCTAGTTATCTGAAGTAACTATAACGGGGGAATTTCATTGGTTCTTTACGAGTGAAATATCCACCTGACTATAACATGTGTGAAACCTATGTTTTTTTTAAGTGAATTATATATACGCACACACACATATATATATATATATATATATATATATATATATATATATATATATATATATATCATAAGAAAACTCATGCCATCTCCACTGAGTGATACGCAAGCCCATCAAATAGTAAACAGGTAAAACAGGTTTATTTGTTCACAGCAGGTAGTCCTGATAGTGCAGTATTACGCTTTTTTACCCACCCAGGGTCCTAATCATCTGCAAATGTGTGATTAGACACTCCGAGCTTAAAAAGCATTGTGATCATCAACAGTGAGGGAGGACTACAAGTGCAGACACTAGTTCTAAAAATTAAAAAATGAGTCAGGACGAGGAAACACTTTTACAAATGGTACTCTTGTATCAATTGCTGATGCACTTATTTTCAAAAGCAATGTCAGAGTTTAAGTACCTCAATCCAGTGACATGATCAGACACTCACTCACCCACTCACAGACCCACTAAGACACTCATGCACCTACTCACAGACCCACTCAGACACTCACAGGTCCAATCAGAGACTCATGCACCAACTCATAGACCCACTCAGAGACTTATGTCCTCACTCACAAACTCATGTACTAATTCAAAGACCCACCCAGAGACTCACACACCCACTCAAAGACCCACTCAGAGGCTCACAAACCAGACACTCATGTACTCACAGACTGACTCACACACTCATAGGGGTACTCAGAAACCCACTCACACTCTAACACCCACTCACTGACCCACTCAGACACTCATGCACCCACTCACACACCCAGTGAGACACTTATACAGCCACTCCTAGACCCCCTCAGATACTCACACATCCACTCACATACCCAGGGAGAAACTCATGCACTTGCTTACACACTCACTCTCAAAGGTAACAGGTACAATTAGGAAATCAAATTTAAAAAGCTTTAGAAATTCACTTAAAAAACAAAGGTTAAAAGGACAATATTGGTAGGAATCCACACAAAAAAGGGATGGTATAGGTAGCAAAGAACATTAAAAACATTAGAAATTCACTGAAAAAAATAAAGGCTACAGGGAAGTTATATTTAGGAAATAGAATTTAAATAAGCATTAGAAATTCACTAAAGGGGGGTTATAGTTAGGTAAAGATTCCACTTGTGCAAAACCAGTGAAATTCAACAGTTACAGTTACCTGAGCTAACTATAACTTATGCCCTTGCAAAGCACTGCTTATGATTTCACATTTTACATCAAGTCATGACATGGTCAGTGAGATCACTGATGACAACTCAAATGACATCACTGATGACATAATCCACAAAACCACTAACACACCCACTCATACCCCAATACCTCTCATACGCCCTCTTATACATCCACACACATACCCATTCACAGACCCATACCAGTACTCACACCACCACGCATTAATAGAGCCACTCACATACCCTCTTACTCACTGATACAGCCACTCACACAACCACTCGCTCACCCATATAGCTACACATACATGTAGTCACTAACCCATACAGCCACTCACACAGAAACACACTTACCCATACAGCTACTCACACACATACTTATTCACCTTTACAGCTACTCACACACGCACTCACTCACTCACCCATAGAGCTTCTCAACACAGCCATTTACCCACCCATACAAGCACTCACTCACACACACACCCACACAACCCCTTACATACCCATTCTCACATCCATATAAGCACCCCCACATCTGCTCAATTCACCTATTCAGCCATTCACACACTCACTCTCCAATAAAGCCATTCACACAAACTCACTTAACAAAACACCCCTTCAAATACCCTCTCACTCATCCATATACCCACTTAACCAGTCACTCACACATACAGTCAGACACAAACTCATTCACCCATAGTCACTCACACATCCACCCTTATAGCCACTCACTCACCCGTATAGCTACTTACATACCCACTTTCTCACCAATATAGCCACTCACACAGACACTCACCCACCCACACAACCAATCACACATGGAAACAGTCACACAACCACTCAGAACACAGATATTAAAAATAGTATTACTCATTGGTAGTACAGAAAGAATAGAAATTTAACTTATGCAGTAGCTTAGTGTATATATTTAAGTCTCAGAAACATTTACAAAATATGTACACTCACTGGATGATATCATCAGTGATGTCATTTGAGATGTCATGAGTGATGTCACTGACCATGTCATGAGTGATGTAATATGTCCAGTCATAAGCAGTGCATTGCTGGGGCATACGTTATAGTTAACTATTACTACTGTATTTCAATGGTTTTGTAGGAGTGAAATCTGAGCCTAAATATAATGTCCCTGTAACCATAAGTTTTTCAGTGAATATATATATTTTTATTTTTTCAGTGACTATATATATATACACCTAGGGATTCAGCTTCAATATGAGAAACCTGCTCATCTCGCCCCTCCAGCCTCTCCCTTTGGACATGCCACAGTGCATGGTACGGGGTGTGCTTGACAGCGCTGCGAACTTTGGAACAGGGCACTGTGATGTTACAGTGAAGGTGAGGGAGTGCGGAGAACCAAATGCAGGCAAGAACGGAAAACGTGAACTTTGCTGCAAAATCTTAAGAACTGAGAGCGTGAGTGTCACATTATTGAAGCATCGAACAGCGCATCCATGACAGGCTGGAAAATCAATGTTTACCAAGACGCCAGTGTGTCAGAAATCTAATGGAGTACTATTTTTCATTTTAACCAAAATGAATTAAACATTTGAAACACTTAGAAGAACGCTTTCTTGAAACCCAAATTGATAAAGGCATGTTAAATGTTGAAACGCGTCTCTGGTGTCAATCAGCAATTTTGAACAAATAAAGGTTCTTGGCCGCCTCCCCCCCCCCTCTTGAGTGACAGGACTCTCTGTAAGTGGGAAGGAGTTTTTCTTCATAAATTTGCCCGTTAGCTCTAGCGCCACCAAGAGCACCACCTGTGTTCAGGCGCTGAGAGGCAGACCGTGAGGAGAGAGGAAGGTGTAAGCAGCAACCTCTTAGCCCCCATACCGTGCACTGTAGCATGTCCAAAGGAAGAGGCTGGAGGGGCTCGCCACGAGATGAGCAGGCTTCTCATATCGAAGCTGAATCCCTGGGTGTGTTTGACAGCGCTGCTGACTTCGGAGAAGGGCACTGTGATGTTACAGTGAAGGTGAGGGAGTGTGGAGAACCAAATGCAGGCAAGAACGGAAAATGTGAACTTTGCTGCAAAATCTTAAGAACTCAGAGCGTTGAGTATCACATTACTGAAGCATCGAACAGCGCATCCATGGCAGGCTGGAAAATCAATGTTTACCAAGACGCCAGTGTGTCAGAAATCTAATGGAGTACTGTTTTTCATTTTAACCAAAATGAATTGAACATTTTAAACACTTAGAAGAACGATTTCTTGAAACCCAGATTGATAAAGGCATGTTAAATGTTGAAACGCTTCTCTGGTGTCAATCAGCAATTTTGAACAAATAAACGTTCTTGGCCACACTCCCCCTTGAGTGGGGGTATAAGTGGGAAGGAGATTATATATATATATATATATATAATCTCCTTAGAGGCAGTCCAATTGTCCTCAGGCGTCTACGGACTATCGACATTGCGGGCTCGTGGTGTGGATTTGGCGTGGACCACGGGGGCACTAAACAGAGTTCCGACTACGGATTGGGTAAAGCCCCCCAAGAGCCTTTGGGAGAGTGCCGGAGATTCAAAGTGAGCAGCGCGGGGAGAGCCAAGACGTCTCTGACATCGTAGTCACTCGGCTGAGCAGACGGAAGTCGGAGGCATCGCTCGCAGTCCCCGTTTCAAGGTACTAGCGCGCTCGCAAAACATAGGCTCAGTGGTTCGGGAGGTTTAAGCTGATAAATGGAAGCCGGAGAAGAGTGGTCGACTGTATTGTGAAGACCGTTTGGCCACATAGATGCAGTAAATCAACTACAACGTACAGGGGCAAACCTTTATCAAGAGCTAAGCATATTTTCCAAGAATAAACTCCTCTCAGTATGTCAAACGACGCACGTGGAGCCCGTGAGCTTGCCGCGGATGATATTTTTTCAGACGCCTTGGAAAATGAGGTTGTAACAGGCGGAAACGAAAATTGCACAAACACAGGGACTGAAACTACAGGTCTAAAAGAATCCTTCAGACTCTTGGAGAAATACAAAAAGCAAGAGCAGGCCAAATGGTGGGAAGCACGCTCACTTAAAAGGTACTTGGATGTGGGGCGAGTACCAAGAGGGCTTCGCATTATGTTGGCCCCTAGTTATGAGACGCCAAACCCCTTGATGATGGCGGAATGGGGGCAATGTAACCTTGAATCATCCAAACGTCTCATGCAGATTTTAGTAAAATATGCGGAGATAGATGGGGCAGACCTACAAATCAAAATTGATGCCCTGGAAGCCAAGATACAACAGCAGAGCGATGAAGCCCACCAGGATCAGATCATTAAATTGAGGAAGGATATGACTACAAGACTAACCAAAGAAGAGGATAAAATCAAAACTCGCAAAACGTACAAATTTAGAAGGGACCGGGATGACTATCAATATGGTCAAATCTTTACTTTTGCGCGCCGATACGACTCACTCAGAGCAGCAACAGCAAAAAAACGAGCTCAAGCTTCTAAAGAGGTGCCAAGCCGTCAACAACAAAATGAGATATCTCCAGTATCTAGCTCGGCACCAGAGAGTGAATCGGAAAATGAATGCGCCAACAGAACAACTGGAGTGAAACTGACGTTGGGGGAAGAATTGGACGTCCTAAAGCAGAGCAGGAGGGACACCCTGAGGCCCCGTCAACAAGAAGCACAAGCCAAACCAGCAGCCAGAGGAGACGGGGGAGACGCAAGGCCCGCAAACAATGTAGAACAAAGAAAGCGGGGCAGAGGCAGAGGAAGAGGTCGGAGGTACTAGAATTGAAAGATGGACAAACAACATCCACCGGCCAGGCACCAGAAAAGGAAAAAATTAAATCCATTATCAATCTGAGTGCAATTGAACTGTCAGCAGCAGAGGAACAACTGCTATGTCTAGGGCTAAGTTTTTGTCCTGAATCAAATTTTCAATACACCAAAACAAGAGCCGACATATATCAATTCATCCGTAAATTAAAGCTCAAGAAATTTCATCTACAAAGAGCCAATTCGGATCAAGCCCTGCAAATAACCAATGAGAAAGACCCCCCTGGATTGAAAATCTCAGACTTGGGTTTGTTACAAGACATGTGCCAACTAGCTTCAGGTGCAAATAGTAATACACAGGAAGCATCAACTTTCATTGGCCAGAAGAGAGTGGAAACCCACTTCAAACCCAAATCTAAGTTCGTCCCCCTATCTGCCAACGATGGTTTGGACGCATTCAACGAGCATGTGGTCGGGCAGATCAAAAGATTGACTTTTGCAGTGACTAGACAAAAGAAAAAATATTCTAACACTGAAAGAAAATACCACCAATTGATGGAGAAGCTACGCGAAGGGGACCTGATAATAAGGAACTCGGATAAAGGTGGCAACATTGTTCTTTGGCCAGTAACAATGTACTTGAAGGAAGCTCACAGGCAGTTAGATGACATCCAGTGTTATAGGAAAAGCAACCTTGTGAAATTCAAAGCCATGCAAGACAAATTATTTCAGAGTCTACTGGCTTGGAAGGGCTTAGGACTGTTAAGTTGGGATGAGTACAAATTTATCAAAAAGGAATATCCACTTGTACCATATATTTATTTTATACCCAAAGTCCATAAGAGTTTAACAGCCCCCCCTGGAAGGCCCATTATTTCAGCGTGCAATGGACCCCTTGAAAATCTCTCACAATACATAGATTACCCTCCGTAGGCTTGAGACCAACTATATACTGGAGTTCAATAGTAAGTGGCCGGGTGGTTTAAACACGACTGAAGATCTTTACACGCTACTCTAATATCCATCAGGAAATAGAGGGTGCCCTATACTATATGGCTATCTGTACTGTATTTTGATATGTGCATGTGGACGCTGGTTTTTACAGTCAATCTTAAAAGGAATTTCATGGGTAGTTTTATCTATGTTTGTTTTTTTTTATATTGATTGTTTTAACTGCGTCACCAGGCTGGTTTTATTGAATTAATTTTAACACAACATGGTTGATTGGTATTTCATCAGATCCCCCATAGACAAACCATAACGCACATATGGTATCCCTCTAGAAAGTATTCTCTTCCAATTTCATGTCCCTGATTGTTTGTTGCAATGTTACAGATTTCATGGTTTTAATTGTATCATAGTATATCTATTTTTTAGTATTATGCATACTTTAAAAGGATGTAACTATAGCACTTTATTTCGGCGAGCACTTTATAAAAGAAAAAAGGTATAAATTTTGTTAGGAAAATTTTGCAATGAATCAACTTAAATGTAATTTTAGACAATGAATGATGCTCTCATTATACATTTGCCATAAGATAACTCACTTAGACATGCATACTCATGTGCAAGTACTAATGCATTTAGGCTTTAATTTTGTGAGTTACACTATAGGCATACATGTGCATTATGCAATTATAAATGTTTTCATTTTAAATTATAATATGATCATGGATGGTCGATTTAGAGTGATTTAAAATAAGGAAAACAGAGTATGTCTTCTATGTCTATTGTTGATCCATGCACTTGCACTTTAAAAACGGGTCTATCAGTGACGTGCGATCAGGTGATCAAGGCCGCTTGGACGGCCGAAACGCGTCCTGACGTATGAGGAGTGAAAAATAAAAAATAATGCTGCACAAGTGGGTCTGTACTAGTGATTTCCGTGCGAAAACGGGAGTGTGTCACAAGCTGCTGTAAAATACATATATATATATATATATATATATATATATATCCTACTGGCGGTCGCCAGTAGGTAGTTATAGTTAGAATCTATTTTCCATAGGAAATCCGCAACATTCTATTTGGAATAACTTTGGCGCCCGTTGACGAATCGTCGCGAAATTTTCAAAACTTTTGGCCAGCTCCGGCCCGCTCCTATCCTGAAAGTCTCGGGAGGATTTGTGTAGCAGAGGCTGAAAAAAAAGGGGGGTCACAAAAGGTGTTTTCCCCATGCAATTTCCCATAGGACCTTTAGCCGCATCTACAGCCCGAACTGCTGAACGGAATTACACCAAATTTGGCAGAAAGGTAGACCTTGGTTCAGAGTCGTGCCTTTTGCTTAAATGGTGTAAATCCGTTCAGTAGTTCCTGAGAAAATCAAAAGTAAAATCACATATATATCTGGGCGGAGCCTAACCACACATCTCATCGTGAGATCTGATTGGCTGTCAGCACTTCATCCAAGAAGTGTTGGCAGCCATCTTGGGACCAATATACATGATAGCATCTCATTAAAAAGCATTGCAGTTAATAGAAGGTTTTAAGACTTTAGTTACATTATAAATCATTTGATGATGGTACCATACTCATTTTAGGAATTGTGGTATGTTCTAAGGTGATTTTACCATGTGAAAAAGCCTTCTGCTGGGATATCATGAAACATGTTTGAGAGAAAACTATTTTCTCATGCTTTTCCCACAGAGGTTTGGAAGGTGATCTATAAGCTAAACTGAGAGCATATTTTCTGTAAATTCACATTATCTTTCTCAGTCATGTGAGAATGAAGTTTAACATTCTCAGTAAAACATGTACACCCAACAAGGGCAGAGACAGTCAGTTGATTCCTTTGTGTTCTACTGCAGCTTCCCAGAGTGGTCCAAAGAACAACTAGAGCGCTAACAGTCCTACTTATGACAAAAGTATGGGACACCTGAAGCCATCTTGATTGGAATAAAGTGGTAACACTTAAAACATTTAATTTGCAAAGGAACAAAATGAGGGGGTTCATTTTGCCATAGAAATTATGATTAGAGCTGCAGAAAGAAAAATTAGGGCACCTTTTGACTTCTCAAATCCTCTTCTATTTCATTAAAAAATTCTGACATGCAGACTGAAACATGCACTTTGAATACCAGCAGCAGACTTCCGTGGTGAGCAGTAGCTTTACTACAGTGATCTAATGAGGAACTACAGTGCTACCATTCAACAATTTATGGCAAATGTGTGACATATCTGAATACCTTCTTGATGGAATCAAAGTAAAAAGCTGAAAGCATTTCCTACCGAGGAGACTGCAGTAAATTAGGAAATTAGGAAACTTCATAACAAAAAAATCTCCCAAGATGGCCACCAGAGACAAAAGAGCCCAAATATCACCCAGATGTATTTTTGTGTTTTTGCAGTTTTATATAGTGCAGACTTGTCAGGTATTGGAGTGCTTTACATGAGCATTGGTTACATCACACAAGAACAAATTAATTTTGGTTGTAGACATGGGGAGGTTAAGTGATTTGAACAGAATAACAGAATGTCGAGCTGAAGCAGAAACTCCAACCTGCTTCCCCAGTTGCAAAGTCTGCAGCTCTGGAAGTAACATCACATCCTCTCCCCTAAGTGCAACATTTAATCAAGTGGTCAACTGGATAAAAAACAAAGATAACAAATAATTTAAAAGTGCTTTGTTGCTATTTGAAAACTCAGAAAATATGTCCTCATTTTAGTATTTTAGAGCACTAACCATAATTTTGATGCAAATAAGACCCTCTCATATATGTAATTTCTAAAGGAAATGCTCTAGGTATTACAGTTTTGATTACATCAAGATGACGTCAGGCATTCCACACTTTTGTAATAAATATAGAATGTTAGCAATCTAGTTGTTCATTAGGATACTGTTGAGAGGCAGAGGCCAGGGGCACGGACTCTGAAAATTGAAGGCAGGTAGGAGGGTGCAGAGGCAACAATTTGACCACACTGGGCAGGCAGGAAGGGCCGTGGCAGCACAACAGACTATGGAGGGCAGTGGAAAGAGGGACAGGGGCAATAAACCAACAATACAGGACTGGCAAGAGAGGCTGTGGCAATATAATAGACCATTGTGGGCAGAAGGAAGAGGCAGTGGTAGTACAACCATACATGCCAACAGACCTGATTCAGCCAGGAAACGTCAAATGTTTTTAAGCTCAAATGGGCTTTATTTGATCTGTCTCCAGTCTACAATCTCCTCTTTTTCAATGTAACTCAAAGGAGAAAATCAATTCCCCAGTTTTTTTTCAAAATCTCCCTCTTACCAAGTTCAAAATGTTCACAAGTATGGTACATTGGATCATGGAAGGCAGGAAGAATTGGGGTAGGGACATGGACTTGGATAACAGAGTACAGGAGGGACATGGAGAGGTGCACCAAACTGACCCTGCAGGGCAGGCATCAGGGTTTGCAGCAGCACAATACACCACACAGGGCATGCGGGACAGGAGTGCAGCACAATAATCCATAGAAAGCAATAGGGAGGGGCCAGGACCATGCACATGGACAACAGAGAACAGAGGGGAAAGAGGCAATGGTAGCTAGTTGATCATAATGGACAGACAGGAGAGAAAGCTGCAGCATAACAGACCATAAAGGGCAGGAGCGACGAATCAGGAGCATTACAATGGAAAAGACAAGTCAGGAGGGAGGGAATAGGGGTCTGCACATGGAAACAGAGGGCTGGGGGCAAGGGGGCAGGGCAGGAGCAGCAAGATGACCATAGAGGTCAGGCAGGATGAGCAGGAGAAGCAAGACACACCATAGAGAGCAACAGTGAGACTAGGATGGCATACACACAGACCATGGAGGGAAGCTGGGAGGGAGTCAGGGGCAGCTAGCTGACCACACAGGGAAGGTGGGAGGGGCCGTGGCAGCACAAAAGACCATGCATGGCAAGCGGGAGGGTTAGTGCAGCACAATGGCTATGATGGACAAGAAGGAGGGTGCAGGGGCATGCACAAAGAACCATGGAGGATAGAAGGGAGGGTCAGGACCTGGGCACAGACAAGAGAGTTCAGGGGAAGGGGCCTCACAACATACCGCGTGGGGCAGGCAGGAGGAGCAGTTGCAGCACAACAGACCAGGGAGGGCAGAAGGGTGTGGCAGTAAAATGGACCATGGAGGACAGGAGGAAGGGGATAGGGGCATGGCATGTTGACAGGCGAGGTGGAGGTGGCAGGGACAGGTTACAGTCATCTGACAATAATAGGCAGGTAGGAGGGGGATGGCAGCTCAACAGAACACTCAGGGTAGATAGGAGTGGCAGGTCCATGGAACATGGTGGGCAAAAAGGATGGAGCAGGGGCATGCACAATGACATCGGAGGGCAGGGGGAAGAAGAATGGGGGCAGCAAGCTAAGCACAGAGGCTAAGCAGGAGGTCAATGATGGGGCATAGAATTTGGCAATGGAGGGCAGGAGGAGCGGCTGGTACATCATGCTAAATGGAGGGCAGTGGCAGCACATCAGACCATGCATGGCAGGATGGAGGAGGCTAGTCCATGGATTCAGACAACAGAGGATAGGGAGGAGGGGGATGGGGCAGCAAGCTAACTGTTCAGAGAAGGTGGTTATTAGGAACTTTATTGTTTTTTAAAATGTGTGTCTGTGCGAACTACTTAAAATATGAACAAGTATGTAGCATAATCTCACTTTTATTCAGAAAGAAGAGGACGTTTGTGACTGTGACTCCGGGCTCACTTGGCAGAAACTCCCCCTGACCCTCCACCCCCATCGCAAAATGTAATGCCCGTGAAAAGGGTAGGTGAACGCAGTGTTATATAGAACATAGTCCTGAGAGCTTGATTGAAAATGAAAACTAGATATAGTGTATGGTATAAACTATGCACCAAAAAGTGTGATATAAGATGAACCGGGCGTGAAATATAATATGCAATACATTGTGCGCAATGACAGATTCATTGGAGAGCGCGAGATAGGACAGGCACTAGCGTGTGCTATGTGATATGCGCCTTGGAGTGTAATATGCACAGGGCAGTGTTGTGTAACCTAATTAGTCTCTAAAGTTGTAATATACAATATGTGCTGGGGAGTGTAACGTTGCATATGCACTGTGACAAAGATATGGATCCCAGATTGTAATATGTATGGCATAGCGCTGTGCGCTATAACATAGGCATCAAGGAAGGCACGTTAGATGGGGCAATATAACCAGTGCGAAGGCAAGTGTGGCATGACATATTCACGGGGTGGTGTTACAGTGCACATGGGCTAGAGAGTGTCATAGCATACGCACTAGCTGGTGGAATACAACACAGAGGTCACTGGTGGGTGTAACACAGCATTGGGCTCAGCCAGGAGTGCGCTGTGACTCTCAAGTGAGGTTCGTCTCCTTTCCAGAGAGTAAAATAAAAAGTATTACACATCCGGCGGTGGATGTGTGTTTTATTAACAGTGAGGGGGGTTTCTTGCATTGTTTGGTCGAATTTTTGTCGAATCCCCTTTGAATGGCTTGGTGTGCGTGTGTATTAAATGTGCCCGTCAATAGCTACCCATGTTTGTATAAATAAACGACAAGGGTGTCTATTTGGAGAGTACCCACCAGCGGGGGTGCCGGGATTAGGCACGGTAGGATGTCAGACACATCAGAGCTTCACTAGCGGTGTAAATACAGTCCACGTGGATTCATTGTATGAATAGTCGCCTTTTAATGAATATCACGCAAATCATCATGGTGATCGGTACGTACGGTTTGTCCAGCACTTCCTAGGTGTTTCTATAAATATATATTTTTTTAAATAATAAAAAACAATGGCCGGCCCCGGGGGATGGGGTCCCCGGGGCCATAAGTGGCCAGAGGAGGGGGGCAACACAGCCCCCCGCCTAAAGAATAAAAAAAAAAAAGGCCATGCCCTGGGGGTTGGGTCCCTGGGGCTGATTATGGCCTTGGGAGGGGGGCCATGTGGCCCCCTTCCAAATTTTTTATTAAAAAAAAAAAATTAGGAGGCAGGCCCTGGGGGATGGGGTCCCAAAGGCCAATAAATTAGAAAAAGAAGGGGGGCCTAACAGCCCCCCTTATTAAAATAAATAAATAAAAGACTGGCATCGCGCCGGAGGCCACGCCCCCTCCTTGCAGCACTCTGCAAACGTGCCCCCTGGCGAGTTGTAAGTTGGGGAAATAATTCCCCTTCAATATTGAGGGTCCCTGAGGGCCAACTAGCCCGACAGGTATCTCCAGTATGCGCCAGGGAGCTGTGTTGCAGACAGGTGTTCTGAGGCCACGCCCCTTTTTACACCTCTCTGCAACGCAGCTCTGTGGTGCTTACTGGAGGTACCTAGTGGGCTAGTTTGACCCCAGGGACCCTCAGGATTGAAATGAACTTAATCTCCCAACTAAAAACGGCCACAGGGCGTGTTTACACAGTGGTGAAGAGAGGGGAGGGGGCCTGAGTTAACGTGTGCAAACACGCCCTGTGGCGCGTTTTAAGTTGGGGAAATAATTCACCTTCAATCCTGAGGGACCCTGGGGACCAACTAGCCCACCAGGTGCTTCCAGTAAGCGCCACTGCGCTGCGTTGCAGAGAGGTGGTCTAGGCCGTGCCCCTTTTTACATCTCTCTGTAACGCAGCTCTGTGGCGCTTACTGGAGGTACCTAGTGGTCTAGTTGGACCCTAGGGACCCTCAGGATTCAAGTGGACTTAATCTCCCAACTTTTTTAGGTTTTAAAGAGGAGCTTTATTGAAAATTAAACAGGTGTCGATATACAATAAAAAATTATCCATCATCAAACAACATATCATAAGTAGGTTCCAGCATAAATACATGAATAAAAATGCATAATAACAGGCACTATAATGAGAAAATAAAAAGAGAAATGATATAGATTTACATAATATTTGCATAATGTTTAATGGAATGTCTAGAGGGTTTACGGAGGTTTAAGTACCTCTTGTTGGGAGGGATGTGGAGAGAAATGTTGTTTGGCACAAGTATCAAAGAATGCAGTTACAGGTAACCATAACTGAAGTCTTTTAGTAACCATAGAAGAGGGTAGATTAGAGAACGTATCCAACCTGTGATTGTGGCATACATCATACCACCAGGCCTTATATTAAATTTTTGTAAAATCCTTCCAATGCCTAGTGATTTGTTGAAAGGCGACTGCTATTAGTAAATCAATTATTTTGACATTAGTCTTAATGTTGTCCCAAACCGGTGAGAGGCTTCCTAAGAAGATATTTGCAACAGAGAACGGAACATTAGTGCCAAAAATTGAATTAACTTGAGACCAGATCCGTTTCCAAAAATTATATACTGTTGAACATGAGAAGAGCATATGAAATAAATCAGCGTTAGGGAATAAACAGGACCAGCAGGTGTCTGGTGTATTAGGAAATCGTTCATGTATGGCTTGCGGAGTTAACAAAAGCCTATTCTAGATATAAAACAGTGTTTGCGTCAAACTAGCTGCTCTTGAAGATTTGCGTATCTTAGTCCAAATCTTAGTCCATAAATGTAAGGGCCACACAGTATTAAAGTCCTGCTCCCATGCCGCTTCAGTGTTTGATTTTGGCCTCGTTGTGTCAGGGGACTGGAAAAAGGCATATAGGATAGATGCTTTGGGTTGAATGCGTAAAAGGGCAGATAGATCTTTATGCAGAGGAGTGATACGATCGTTAGAGGTTCTTTGTGTAAGTATCAAGAATCAATTTACGAAGAATGCAATATTTAGAGCTAAACGAGTTAGGTAAGGAGTATAACTGTTGAAGCGAGGAGAAAGAAAGAAATTCTTTATCTAAGAATAATTGGTGAACCCAAATTAAGCCGCGCTGCCTCCATGTTCTCCAGTAAATGGGTTTGTTGTGTATCAATAGGGTGGAATTGTGCCAGATGGGTGAGATTAAAAAAGAATCCAGAGCATCGTGCGATAGAGAGCATATAGGGCTTAATAATTTGGAAGTAAGTTTAAACAAAGAGGTAGATAATGTTTGGGGTTTACGAGAAAAGGAAAGGTACTCTTGAAATGAAAAAGGAGAGAGAAACGAAAGTTCAACAGATGTCCACAAGGGACAATCGTCCACAGAGTCAAGCAACCAGTAGGAGGCTTGTCGCAACAGGAAAGCTTTATGATAAACAGAGAAATTGGGGAAATTTACTCCCCCTTCGGCTTTAGGGCGCATTAACTTAGAGATAGACATTCGTGATTTCTTGGTATTCCATAAAAAAGAAGACAGTATTGCGTTAACAGATTTAAATACTTTAGTAAATATAGGGACCGGGATATTGGAAATGGTATATAAAACTATGGGAGATAGCATCATCTTGATAGTATCCAGGCGACCCCACCAAGATAAATAAAGGGGATGCCATTTAGTTGTGAGCTCAGACATTTTTTTGATGCAATTATTCATACATATAGTAACCGTGCCTTTAATTGGTGTAAAATTTAAACCCAAGTACTTGATATAAGATGGCTTCCAGGTAAAGTTAGTTGAAGCAAAATCAGCCTTAAAGGTAAACTTTGTCAAGGGTAACATTTCACATTTATCGCTATTTAGTTTGTAGCCAGAGATTAGTGAGAAGGATTGAACGTCTTTTAAAAATGCAGGGATCGATTCGTTGGGGCTCGAAATGAAGAGCAAAATATCGTCAGCGTACGCTGCAAGTGGGAGTCTGAAAACCTTTTATTCGGGCGTTTTGACGAATTTTCGAAAGAAAGGGTTCAAGTGCCAAATTAAAAAGGAAGGGGGATAGAGGACATCCTTGACGTACCCCTCTGCCAAGGTCAAAGAATGGTGACATTAGACCGTTAGCACACACAGCAGCACGAGGGTTAGAGTATAACAGTGAGATTAAAGAAATGAAATTTGGACCAGAACCAAACCATTTGAGGGTATAAAATAGGTATTGCCATTCTACTCTATCAAATGCTTTTTCAGCATCTAGGGCTATAGCTGCAAGGGAATGGTTAAAATGCGAAGCTTTAGATAAAATGTTTTTAAAAAGTCTGGTATTATCTTGTATGACTCGCCCTTTCACAAATCTAGATTGTTCCTTGCCTATGACCTTTGGAAGGTAAGGGTCTAGGCGTAGAGCCAGTGCTTTGGAAAAAATCTTGTAATCTATATTAACCAGCGATATGGGTCTAAAGTTTTTACAGTACTTTGGATCTTTTCCCTCTTTAGGTATTAAACAAATATGAGCATCAGAAAAAGAGCCACTAGATTTTTTTAAAGATTGAAAAGAGTCAATTAGAAGATGAAGTTTAGGCATTAATAGATTGGAGAAATGGAGAAAGAATTCAACTGTAAAAACATCTGGTCCAGGAGCTTTATCTTTTTTGAGGAGTTTAAGTGCATCGAGAAGTTCTTGCTGTGTTACCTCAGTTTCCAGAAATGAGAAATCAACAGAGAGCCAATGTGGTTTTTGTATGGTTGAGAAGAATTGTGATAGCGTAGGGTCCGTGGGATGAGTTTCGGAAGAATACAATTTTTTGTAGAATAAAGCAAATTCATTTAAAATTTCCACATCTTTGAACTTTAAAACAGAACTATCATCATAAATAGAATCAATATTCAATTTGTTATGTTTAGTTTTTAAATAGTTAGCCAAAAGTTTCCCTGCCTTGTTTCTACCCCCATAAAATTTAGCGCTAGATTTCAGTAGATATAACGAGGCATTATCCGTTGATTCCTTGTTAAACTGTAACTTGTATAAGGGTATTGAGAACAACTTTTGAATTACATGTATAAAAAGAATGCTCCAGTCTCTTAATGTTCTGAAGTAATGAACAAGTACGGTGGCGAGCAGCACTACGTTTCTTTGCCACATAATTTATGATAAAATCCCTTGCAGAGGCTTTAAAAGCATCCCAAATGGTTGAGAACGGTAGGGATTCAGAGTGATTACTAAGAAAATAATCAACAAAAAATGCCTTAAATGAGGAAGAAAACACTGGAACAAGAAGAAGAGAATTGTTAAATCGCCATCTTCTAGGAGCAGTAGTTTTGGGTAAAAAGTCTAAATCCATGAAATAGGAGCGTGATCAGATAACAAAATAGGCCCTATTTCTGCGCACATAAGCGCTTGCGAAATGTTATACGATACAAAAAAGTAGTCAAGTCTGGATTGTGAATGATGCATCGGGGAGTAAAAGGTATATTCTCGTGTGGTTGGATTGCATAATCGCAAGGCATCGAGAAGTTTGTGCTGTGTGATCGTGTGGATAAAAGATTTATGTGCTTTATTGGGAATAAATGAGGCTTTAGAGTTCCGATCTATGAAAGGATCGAAAGTCTGATTGCAATCTCCTGCCAATACGAAGTTATCATCCATGTGTAAAGTTATCTTCTTAGCGACTGAAAGCCAAAAAGAAGAGTCTCCAGCAGTGGGGGCATAAACATTAAAAAAAGAGACTGGAACATCCTTCAACTGCAACTTAACATTAAGCCAACGGCCATCTGCATCAGATTCTTGCGAAATGAATTTAAAGGGGAGAGATTTACGACACAGTATCATGACTCCATTACGCTTCCCATCACCATTTGAATAAAATACATCTCCTACCCAACCTTTTTTTAATCTTAAGGCTTCAGTGTCTATAAGATGAGTCTCTTGCAAGAACACTATATCTGCATTTAACTTGGCCAGATGGGATAGAACCTTTTGTCTTTTAATGGGGGAATTTAGCCCTCTAACATTCCATGATACCAATCTTAGCGGCATAACAGATTAGAAAGATAAGAAATTGATAAAAATAACCAATGAGAGTGCATAATAATTGAACAAATAGGTGAAGTGCCTAAGAAAAGGAATACCTTACCGTTAATAACCATGACCGAAGAGAAGAAAAAAGAAGATATCAAAAATAGTAAGGGATGAGGAGATGTTTGGTAAAGGAATTCAATAAAGTAAGATGAAACATAATAGAGGTTATGAAATGAATAGAGGAGATAGGAGAGTAAATAAAAAGAAACAAATATTGTTAACAGGAGATGCTGGAAACTGACAAAAATAATAAGAAATGCAAACAAAAAGTATACAATAAGAAGAAGGCAAATATCATATGATGGAGAGACGCCAACGACACCCATAAAGTGAAAAGAGGGATTTGTTAGAAGAAAAAGAAGAAAGAAAACCAAAGAGAGAAGTAGAATAAAAATGTAGGAGAGTGACATACCAGGAAGACATCACGAACAAGAATAAGGAACCTGTGGAAGCGAAGATAATGATGGGAAAAACATTAGGATAAAGGAGAACTGGGACAAACAACAGTAGTAATAGTAGTAATCTAAAAGAACAATTGTATAAAATCAAACTGCGAATACTGTACGATAAGAGCTATACAAACTTAAAAGACTCAATTTTCAAACCATTAAAAGTAGTAGTGAGGAGAGCAAGATACAATCAGTAATTTAGAGAGAAATAAAACATCATCAAGCTACAAACAAGTTTCAAACATTAGCCGATGAGGAAGAGCCAGAGGACTCCATGGCAGAAGGCTTGCACGAGTTTATGAAACTTTGCAGACGCAGCGGGTCTTCGTAAGTAGTTGTTCGGTTATTATAAGTAACCTTGAATAAGCAAGGGTGAAAGAGACCATATCTGGCTCCTAAGGAGCGAAGATCAGCTCTCATATTTAGAAAGGCTTTACGGCGGTTGGCAGTAGCTGGGGCATAGTCCTGAGCAAAAGACAGGGAGGAGCCTGACCAAGTAACCTTTGGAAAAGACTTAACCGCCGCCAATACCTTCAACAAATCTGTGTATTCTAAAAAATACAAAATAACTCCTCTTGGTCTTTGTGAAGGCGAGGTTTGAGAAGGTACACGTTGAATGTTTAATGTTGTACCCTCTGGCAGATGAAGGAGTTTTGGAAGAAATGATTTAAAGAAAGTGAGGGAGTCGGACCCCTCAAGTCCTTCTTCCAAACCATGAATGCGTAGATTTTTCCTCCTGTTGCGATTTTCCAAATCCTCAACCTGTTTTTGGAGCATCGAAACTTGAGATTGAAGATGGGAGACCTTAACACAAGATTCTTTAAAAGAGGTAACACTCTGCTCGACTGAGGAGACCCTAGTTTCAAGTTGAGACCAGTTGTCTGTTAAAACCTGCAATTTAGTATTCGTGTCTTCCATAAAGGGATGAAGAGCCCTTATTTCCTGCAGTAATAACTCCATAGACACTGGTGACGCCGATTTGGGAGGCGAAGGAGGGTCCTTTTTCAGTCGCTAAGTATTAGATTTCCCCAAAGCAGCTTGAGAGGGCTCCATTATTGTATCCAAGATTTGAGAAGATGACGAAGAAGAGTCTTCTAATTTGGAAAATTCTGAAAAAATCCTCGAATTTTGGAAGATGAATGGTATGGCGCCTTTGTTCTGCCCATAAATCTCACACCGCGCACTCTTCTTGGCGTGAATAATTGACGTTGAGCAGTGAGGGCCACACAAAAAAGAAAAAGTCATAAAAGAGAGGCACAATGTGATTGTATAAAGGAGAACTGCAAAGCGAGAACCACAAAAGTCTCTTTTATTTAGAAAACAGCATATTATCCCTTCTAGGATCTTAGTGCGAGAGGCAAAAAAAGTACACGATGATAGTCTAATGGTGAGCCTAAGAAGGCCGCTGTAAGACTTTCCTCATCGGTGTTTATATGAAAGTCAGCTGGGGAGATGCAACAAATAGTAAATTCCAGCTTGGAAGGGTTGAAGACATCAAATGAGAAGCTCACATCTGTGATGAGCATAAAATGAAGTAGGCAAAAGTTGTGCCTTGCAGTAACATTATGCAAAAAACGAAATGAAAAAGAAAAAAAGAATGAAGATATGAGGGTGAAACATGCTCTAAAATGGCTGCCAGTGGTGTAACAATGGGAGTGCTAAGAATGGGTTACTTCAGTAAGACCCAGCACCCAGCGCCATGCCTGCACCAAAAAAGGGAATAAAAATGGCAAGTGAGAGTCATTGAAGGCGCGGTGACACAGCACAGGCAGGGGGGATTTGATAGCAGGTTCCATGTGAAGAAGCGCGTAATCGCGCGGGTATTACAAAATGGCGGCCATAACGAAAGCGGAACCGTTGAACACTCACTGCGGGATGAAACTTATTATTTCCCTCAGGATAAGAGTGTCCAGCGCTGTATTACGCTCCTGGCATCTTCCAACAACTGCTCAAGCCTTCAGCACAGGGGAAAGTGTCTCACATGTCGACGTCCTCGTGGTGAGTCGCGGAGCCTCACTCGTACGCCGCCATATCCCTCGGGCGCCAAGCCACACCCCCCTTAATCTCCCAACTTAAAATGGCCACAGGGCGTGTTTACACAGTGGGGAAGGGAGGGGACGGGGCCTGAGGTGACATGTGCAAACACGCCCTGTGGCGCATTTTAAGAGGTAGTTTTAATCCCCCTGCCCTATTATATACTAGAGGCTTACAGAGGAGGTCATGCTAATCAGTGATGTCATTTGAGATGTCATCAGTGATGTCATCAGTGATGTCACTGACTATGTCATGAATGATGTAATATGTGACATCATCAGCAGTGCATTGCGGGGGCGTGAGTTATAGTTAGCTGAACTAACTATAATGCCGGAATTTCTATGGTTTTGTACGAGTGAAATATCCAACTACCTATAACGTTCCTGAAACCTATGGTTTTTCCAGGTAATATCTATATATATATATATATATATATATATTCCACCAATCCCGCTTCTATGAAAAACGGGCTGACACATGCTCAGGTACGATTCTGGAAAGCTTTATTTTTACCATCAGGGCACATCATGCTTGATTAAAAGTTCGGCATTGCTGTAACACCTGGCAGACACGTTTCGGCTTGTTTGCCTTCCTCAATGCCAGCTTTGTGTGACAGAGAAGCGCGCACAGGGATTTAAAAGCTCAAAAGTTCGCACATCAACTCCCATTGGAGGATAATCGTGGTTATAGAAAGAGGACTGCGGGTTTAAGATAGTACTCACTCCGCCTGCTGTGCTTTGTCCCCTTTACAACACGATAGATTAAAAATCCCTGTATGCAGCAGGATGTTGGGCAAATCTTGCTGCTGGTGAAGAAAATATAGTCCAAATCTGGGGACACAGTTCAGTGACCGCGTACCCTGCATATGATAATGCTCTGACTCCGTCAGCTGTCAGGCTACATTCTCCCACTGCAGCATGAAGATGGTAATTTGGCTTTCTTCCAATCGTCCTTTCAGCAGACCATCTGCTGCTCTTTCCCCAGTGTACCAACACTAGTGCCGCTGCTGGGGGGGCGCCGCGATGCGTACCTCATACGCTCACACCGAAGATTTGTCGGCAGTCGCGGAGCACCAGACCAAGAGGCGTGCCAGTTTCAAGCGCCGACCGCTTGACAACATACTCCACCAATCCCGCTTCTATGAAAAACGGGCTGACACATGCTCAGGTACGATTCTGGAAAGCTTTATTTTTACCATCAGGGCACATCATGCTTGATTAAAAGTTCGCCATTGCTGTAACACCTGGCAGACGCGTTTCGGCTTGGTTGCCTTCCTCAATGCCAGCTTTGTGTGACAGAGAAGCGCGCACAGGGATTTAAAAGCTCAAAAGTTCGCACATCAACTCCCATTGGAGGATAATCGTGGTTATAGAAAGAGGACGGCGGGTTTAAGATAGTACTCACTCCGCCTGTTGTGCTTTGTCCCCTTTACAACACGATAGATTAAAAATCCCTGTATGCAGCAGGATGTTGGCCAAATCTTGCTGCTGGTGAAGAAAATATAGTCCAAATCTGGGGACACAGTTCAGTGACCGCGTACCCTGCATATGATAATGCTCTGACTCCGTGTATATATATATATATATATATATATATATATATATATATACAAAACAAAAGACGTGGCACTCAGGAACTTGTTTCACAGCAAAAGTTTTTTAATCCTTATCGCAACCTCCACCAACGCCTTTCAGCCCTTGGCTTTTCTCACGGTTAGTGAGTCCTTTGTCTCTTTCACCTATTTATACCCACTGCTTTGCGACAGATGGAGTCCAGATACATAATAAGACTCAGAACAAAGACCCCGAGAGGCATTAACAATGATGAGGAACTCTTTATACACCTCTAGAGACATAAGAAACAATCTTCAAAACTGTCCTGAACAACTATTATAATAATAATTGGTTAAGAATACAAAAGGAACAAGTGAGAACGTTGAATAGAGTGACCTTAAAATTGGTACTATACCCAGTCGCAGCTGCATACTTAACATTAACCCCACTTGTATGTACAACATTAATTAGGTACTATACCTAGTCACAGCTGCATACCTAATATTAAACCTCACTTGTATGTATAACATTAATTAATAGCTTGAAAACATGCAAGATATCAGATCAATCTGCTGAAACCAATAATATCAGCAGGATAACTCAATGTAAAGCCTAACATATTTTAATTGTCGAGTATGATTTATTTTTATATAATTTGTGCACATTAGTATCACCTCACTACAAATCCCACAATGCAGCATAATGGCAGCAGTGGGTATAAATAGGTGAAAGAGACAAAGGACTCACTAACCGTGAGAAAAGCCAAGGGCTGAAACGCGTTGGTGGAGGTTGCGATAAGGATTAAAAAACTTTTGCTGTGAAACAAGTTCCTGAGTGCCACGTCTTTTGTTTTGTAAATTTCAAATCGGGTCTGGGTCCGACCCCTACGTGGAGCACCAGCTGTTGAACGCGCCGAGTGAATGGATCACATTGGCAAACAATATATATATATATTACCTACTGGCGGTCGCCAGTAGGTAGTTATAGTTAGGACCCTGTTTCCATAGGAAAACCGCAACATTCTATTTGGAATAACTTTGGCGCCGGTCGACGAATCCTCGCAAAATTTTCAAAATAGGTGGGGCGCTACGCTCCGCTCCTACCCTGAAAGTCTCGGGGGGATTCGTCAAGCGGGGGCTGAGAAAAAAGGGGGGTCCCAAAACGCGTTTTTCCCATGCATTTTTCCATAGGACCTTTAGACACAGCTACAGCCCGAACGGCTGAACATAGTTACTTGAAATTTGGCAGAGAGGTAGTCCTCAGGTCAAGGAAGTGCCTTTTGTAGGTGTGGTGTAAATCTGTTCAGTAGTTCCTGAGAAAATAGCATTTAAATCAATATATAGATCTGTGGCAGCTTACGGTGCGCTTACCGTGCGCTTACGGTAAGCTTACCGTACGCGTACGGTGCCGTGCGCGAGCGCGAATCTGATTGGCTGTTAGATCTTAGTAAACTTTCGAATCGGTCGAAACCAGGAAGCGGCGGCCGCCATTTTCTCTCTTGCACTCTGAGGGGGGGTGGAAAAAGAAAGGCCAAAAACATGTAAAGGGGCTGTTTAGACAGCTCCTAACCACCTAGCCTTGATGAAGGTGTCCCCAACGATCCCCCAAGGCCAAAAAGTCAATTTTATTTCTTTTGAAAAATTCGCCGATTACGCTTACCGTACGCGTAAGAAAAATGTTGTTAAAAAAAAAAAAATTATCCATACTCTCCCTACCCCGTGTGCAAATGGTGCTCGATGGGCACCATTAGTGCATGGCATTTTTTTGTTAGTAATGGAAATAAAAAAAGATTACCTTTCACAACGAAGCGCATAATATGTCCTCCATGTGCGCACGGTGCGCGAAGTGCATCGTGCGTACATGGTCCATTAAGCGTAACGTGGGCACGCGGTGCGCGCAGCGCACCGCGTGCCCACCGTGCGTGCACGGCACTAACTGCGTAAAGTGGGCGCGCGGTGCGCGAAGCGCACCGCGTGCTCACCGTGCGCGCATGGAACGAACTGCGTTAAGTGGGCGCGCACGCCACGAATGGCGGAAAGTAACTTAGCATTTAAAAAACCGTACAAATTCACTGAAAAAACCATAGGTTTCACACACGTTATAGTTAGGAATTAGCATTTAAAAAACCTTGCAAATTCACTGAAAAAACCATAGGTTTCACACATGTTATAGTTAGCTGGACATTTTACTGATAAAAAACCATTGAAATTCCCCCGTTATAGTTAGTGCAGGCAACTATAACTCACGCGACCGCAATCCTCTGCTGATGACATATGTGTCTTTATGAAAAAAAAATATTTGTAATATATGTATAGCTAAAATTTAATGGAAGAAGACATGGGCAAATAAGTGTCTAAATACAGTATTAGCATCAGCAGAGGATTGCGGTCGCGTGAGTTATAGTTGTCTGCACTAACTATAACGGGGGAATTTCAATGGTTTTTTATCAGTAAAATGTCCAGTTAACTATAACATGTGTGAAACCTATGGTTTTTTCAGTGAATATATATATATATATATATATATATATATATATATATATATATATATATATATGATAGGATAATCAAAATCCATACATCGCCTTCTTTCTCAGCAACACAAACAGGTACAGACCACAATGTGGATTAAAGATGCAGTGCTTTTTACTGCCAAATTAGTGCATTTTAAAAATAAGGTAGCGAGTGCTCAGCCTGACGCGTTTCGACCGGTCTTCATCACATGATATATACATGATTGACAAAGGCTGCTGCGCAGCCGAAACGCATCTCTCCTTGGTTGCAAGGTCGTGGGAGACCGAAGGAAATAAAGAAGCCCTATTCCAACTTACCTTGAGTACGTGCCTTTTTACTTGCTGGAGCAGGATAGTTTTGTTTGATATATATATATATATCTGCCTGATCATCTTGTGGCGATTGTTAACTAATAATAAGTTTCACTGCTTTCTACATTATTTTGATGTCTTCGTGATTCGCGCTGGGTGCGCAGAGGTCCGTGCGTGTGGTTTCCTGGAGGTACTGCCGGGCCAGGATTTGGATGGATGGATGGATATATATATCACCTACTGGCAGTCGCCAGTAGGTAGTTATAGTTAGGAGACCTTGTTTCTATTCAAAAAGCGTTTTTTCTTTTGCCAATATCTTTGGCTTCGTTTGACGAATCTTTGGGGACGCGCATTCTGGAACCACTCCTACCTGTTTTCCTGCCTAACGAGGGAGTCACTGCAATTGGCCTTACTGGAACTTTTCCCAAAGGACAGAGAGGCGAGCTTGAACTGGCAAACCGGGGCGAGCGGTCGGGCATCCTGGGCCATACTACAACTCCCAGCAGTCCCGCTCATACCCCGCGCACGCTAGTGACATCATCAGCAGTAGTCCGAGGAAAATAAGAACGAGGTGCGCTCTCCGCACCGCGGGACGCGCCCGGGCCAAGGGCGGGCCCGTCCTTGCCCGTCTGTGACCATGTGAGGCCGGACCAGGCATTCCCTCGTGGCTTTGAAGCATCCCCTCCTTGTGTCTAATCAACCTCCAAAATACGAACCCGAGGAATCCGGAAGGTAACTTTTGCTATAGGAGAAATAGCTCCGGAATTGAAATCGTATGATTTGCAACATAATAATTTGCTAGACAGACTCTAAACAAACTGATTCTTACAGTGCCCCCACGATCTAACAAGGTCCTCTCACTATGGGTAAAAGGAAAGCACTGAGTTGTGACCCACCAGAGGGAATGGACACCAAGAAGCCTAAAAAGCAAACACTTTTGACGTATCTGACTGGGGCTATGGGGGCAATAGAAAAACAAATTTCTACAGTCGAACAAACCTTAGCAGCAGAATCACTGATGACTGGAGAAGTTAGAGTGGCGGATGAGCAAGCTACCCTTACCCAAGACTCTATTCCTAATGTGGATCTTGTTACCAGATCTTTAGCTAATGGCTGTATTCAACAAACTGTTTGTGATATTATAGTGCACAACAATCATGGTGATATAATCCCCCCACAATCAAATAAGAAAAAATAGATAGTCAGGAAACAGTCCGGCAAGTCAGGAAAGGGTATGTGGGATAAGAGCAAACCAAGTGCACACAGCGATAGAGAGAGCACAACAAAGAAAACGGCCAAGATAAGCGTTATAGCATACCACAAACTCCCCCATTATCTCTAAAAACAGCAAATACCACAAAACAACATACTAAGGGGACTGATTTGGAGAGCATTCTCTCATCTATAAAAAGTTTAGATTCCTTTGTGAGAGGAGCAGTTGAGTCTATTGGCGTAAGACTGGATCAGATTGTGTCCATTGTGGCCAAGTTCCCTTCCAATAACGACAACAAGGCTATTCTACCCCCCTGTTCCAAGTCTATTAGTAGTGTTGTGAATGACACCGGGAAAACGCGACGACCCCTGTCCCATTCCGATATCTCGGGTCACACCATTACGAATGAACCTAGTAAGTACCCTAGGATATCTAAGATACAACAAAATCACACTACGATTGGCAACTCGGTCACTGATAAATATACCCCATTTGCTCTTAAAGCATCACATATAAACTCATCACCCCCTACACATTTGGACCTTCCTCCAGCATGTACTCCATATACAGTGATTTTGGCAAGTGTACCACCACTAGGGCAGTATGACCAAGAGAACTGTGAATCACTAAGGAACAAAGCATTACACTGGTTGGGGGATAGAGTGGCTGACACTAGAATCCTGTTTGAAGAGTTCAAGATGATACGCAGGATAGGATGGATCGGAAGTACTAGGAAGCCTTTCACTGGTGATTGCCTGGTACTGACCTTCCGTTCCCCCTGGTTAGTCGAAAAAATCTTGGGGAAAGCAGCTAAAAGTACACTTGAATTGGGGATTAATATTCTTCCCCTGGGCTTCTTCTATCGCCCCATCTCCGATCTAGCAAAACTGGCCCACCATCAGATCATGCCCAACCTAAACTGTAGTGTCCCAGTTTACAATCGCTTTAGTATATTAACTTCATTAGAAGACCCGGACTGACTACCCCAAATGCCTATAAATAACCCAGAGATCCTACTTGCAAACCTGGTTATTGGTCCGTTTAATCAATCCCAAAGGGGTATACCCCAGTCAGAGAATTTAGTAGAAGGCCGTGATTATAATATCTATAGTCAGGTGCAGAATAAATCAATGTCTGAGGAAATCTTCGTTCCCAACTTAAATGAAGTGGAACCTAAAAATGTTATTTCATCTGACCCAGATGCATCAGGATTAGATCCCCAGTCATTAACAATACCTTGGAAAGAGGAAGGGCATATTAATATTACATTCTGGAACATATGGGGCCTATATTCTAAACGTCATAATGACCTCTTTCTTGATCTTATAAAGAAAATGGACATCCTTTGTCTCCAAGAGACATGGTCTCAAAATGAAATTCAAATAGACGGTTTCAAAACCTTCCATACTCCAGCCCGTCCTTCCACTCATGGAAGATCAAAGGGAGGATTATGTATATACGTTTCCAACTTGGTGACAGCAAACAAAATTACGCTTGAAATATCTGATCCTTATTATCAGATTCTTACCCTCACGATGGATAGGAAAGATACATTAACGCTTGTGAATTCCTATAATAACATTCCTAAAGAGAAAGGGCCTGAGGTAATGGATCAATTTAGACAAATTATGTACAATATTCAGATGGTCAGCTCAGGGAACGCCCAGATAGTCTGGGGAGGAGACTTTAATGTTAACCTGTGCCCTAATAACAACAATCAGATATGTGGTCTGAATGATGAAGAAAATAGTAGTCTAACCCATTTCTCCCATAACATCCTTGGTAGTGCTCTGAATGAGACCTTATTTATGCTGAACCTGAATTTTGCCAATGAAATGGTAGTTCCTCCCATTTCCTTTTCACCAACATACAATGGGAGAGGTGTAGGCTCGGTGATAGATTACATTTTGGTCTCAAATAATTTTGGCAGTAGGGTAAAGCAATTTATAAATCATAAGATTGCTATCAGTGATCACTTCGCACAAACATTAATAATTATGACCAAAAATTTCAACCCACATAATAAAAGCAAAACGCAAAAACCACATCATACCTGCACTAATCTGGCAATTGATAGTAAGAACGGCTATTCTTTGAAATGGGAACTTGCAGATCCTGACACTACTACAGCTTCTGTAGTGGTCAATGCCCTAGCCCACATTTTGACATCTTTAAATGAGAACTCATCTTTAAATGAGCACATCACGGCAACAATAAAAAAACTGTTTGTTCATAGAGAAAAAAAGGGGAGACTACAAGAAAATAAGATGGTTTGATACTAATTGCACGAATGCTCATCGTGCATTAAAAAAAGCTATTCATAGTAAGGAAAAAGACAGAGAAGCTATCCAGCAAGCAAGAAAATTATACAATCAGGCTATTAAGTTGAGAAAAAAGACAGTGAAAAACTCCTTGTGGGAAGACCTACACAGGGCTAGTATCCAAAAGGATAGTAAAACATTCTGGAAAGTAATTAGGTCTCCATTCCTTCTATTTGATAATTCTCCCTCTATAGAGGTAACGATAGACGAAGCCCAATGGGTGAGTCATTTTTCAAAAATCTTTGGCTCCCCGGAGGCGATAGATTGCACGGATTTTTCAATATTACCTACTACTGAACTCACTGTGGTTTACCCAACTGAGATATTTGTTACATTAGATGAAGTCTTAAAAGCATTAAACGAAAGTAAAGGTTCCAAAGCCCCAGGACCCGATGGGGTCCCTGTAGATATCTACAAACATAATACAGACCTGTGGGCTCCGATTCTAACACGCGTTCTTAACGCAACCTCTTCACAGGGCCTTATTAATAGCTGGACAGAATCTATCATGGTCCCTATTTTTAAAAAAGGCAACAGACAGGCTCCTTCCTGCTACAGACCAATTTCACTCCTAGATTCATTAGGAAAAGTAGCAGGAAGGATTCTTCTCACGAGGTTGCAAACTTGGGCTACAGAAAAGAATATACTGTCTGACTTACAGTTTGGTTTTAGGGAAGGCCGGGGGACACTAGACCAGGGCCTTAATCTCGCTATTTTGATGGGTAAATACACGAAGGCGAGGAGAGGAAAATTACACTTAGCGTTTGTTGATCTCTCCTGGGCCTTAGATTGCGTTTCCCATAAGAAACTGTGGAGTATTCTAAAAGAGATGCAGGTAGAGGAATCCCTAATTGACTTCCTGAAAGCTCTTTACAGCAATGCTTCAGCACGTGTCCGATTTGGTACAGCGGGTGAATGCACTTCATCTTTCAGGGTACAAAGAGGGGTAAGACAGGGGTGTGTCCTGGCCCCATTCCTTTTCACCCTGTATACCAACGGACTTGAGAAGGCCTTACTGGAGGGAAGCCAGGATGTCCCCCAAGTGTAACACAATTTGGAAGTCAGACGTATTTCAGCATTGCTCTATGCGGACGATGCCGTTATTTTAGCGAGGACACCTTTAGCACTTCAGCAGGCATTGGAATCTTATAATAACTTTATGCAAGGCATTGACTTGAGGATAAATGTCTCAAAAACTTTTGTGATGAATTGTGGCAAAGGTAACAAAAAGGGAAAGGACATTTATCTAAATGGGAGCAAATTGGCCACTACTTCTACCTATTCATATTTGGGGATTTTAATAGATGAAAAGGGCTCCTGGGGCCAAGCAATTACCCAAAGAAAACTCCTCTTTGTGAGAGCTACTTCTGCCCTTGTTAACTTCTCCCAAAAATTAGGAAAAAGAGCTCCTATGGAATTAATTAAGATATACAACGCAAAATGCATGAGTGTAGCAACTTATGGGGCAGGGATTTGGGGTTACCGTAATGTGTCCGAATTGCAGAAAGTGGAAAATGCTTTTCTAAGATACCTATTGGCGGTTCCGGCCTCCACATCTACCTATGTCTGCCATGCGGAGCTGGGTGTTCCCTACCTAACAGACATTATAAAAATTCAACCCGCAATCTTGTGGCATCGTATCTGGAAGTCTGAGTCAAATCACTTCAACCAGCTAGTGCTTCAGGATGCACTTAAATTGGACCATTCCTCTGACATAGAATGGATCAGATACTTGAGGGACTTCATGACCAACATTGGAAGTCCTGATTATTTTTACAATCCTTCTTCTCTGTTAGCTGTCTCAAGGAAAGATTTTAAGAAATCCTGCTTGAATCACATGGAGAGACTGAGATTTATGAGTGAAGCGTTAAAACCGTCTGTCAGCCACAATCTTATGATATCATCCTCATTTGGCATGCAATTCTATTTACAAAAATCTGAGAAAGGATATGACAGATTTCTTCTTACACGTTTTCGGCTGAACATTTTTCATAGGCTGGTGGCATTCCCAACTCTTAACAACTGGTTAAAAAAACTACCATACTGCCCATGTGACTCTGTTTCCGAACAATCAACCATCCATGTCATTTTATTTTGTGAATTTTATAAAGACTTGAGAAGGAAATGGATAATCCCAATTCTTAAAATCTGGGGCATCCGACAATGTCGTCCAGCATTCTTGGCTCTCCAATGTCTCGACAACGATTGTATAAATTTTAATGTTACATTTTTCTTAAAAAATCTTATCAAAAGCCGAAATAGTATTGGCTTAGTTTCTTTTAATAGCGATAGCGCTTAAAACATAACCAAGGATAGAGCAAGATGCCTATTAGAACTGTTGAGATGAAGTACTGTAACTATTAGATACCAAACGTTGTTTTGGATATATCCCCCAATGCACCCTAATACTGCAGTTGGGGGCTATCTTTCCTTCTTCCCTGCTCTAAAATATATATATTTATTGCACTATAGTCATTGCTCTATATAACCTTTTAACCTGTCTTTTATATGATATTGAGAACTAAACTTATGAATTTATAAATCAAAAATGAAATGTTACTCCTTCACGTTTACAGATTGCTATTTGCACATATACTAATCGGAACCGCCTGTATGAAATTTTCCTGCCATATATTTTGGATACATATTTTTAATTATATTTGTTTTTATTGTTTAAAATGAGCTATAATATTGTATCTGCTTTTATGGATTGAAATTATCTCTCCGAATAAAGCTTTCTTTGATTTGATTTGATTGGTAACTTTTCAAAACTAATTGGGCGCTCCGGTCAGCTCCTGTCTTCAAAGTTTTGGGGTGTTTTGTCAAACGGGGGCCAAGATAAAAGGGAGGTCCCAAAATGCGTTTTCCCCATGTTAATTTCCATAGGAAAAATTGGAACAGGCTACAGCCAGAACTGCTGAACGGAATTACACAAAATTTGGCAAAAAGGTAGCCCTTGGTTCAGAAAGCGACCCTTTTTTTTTAAATGGTGTAAATCCGTTCAGTAGTTCCTGAGAAATTAAAAAAAGAAAGCTTTCGATATCTGAGCACCGAGGAGGAGTCGCTGCTGCCAACACTCCAAACCAGGAAATGTTGGCAGCCAACTTGTGACTTGGTAACCGAGTCACAAAAAAAAAAAAAGGTTGAAAAACAAGAAAAGGGAGCAGGGTAGAAACACCCTGACCCCAATGCCCCAAAAAAGCATTAAAAAAATAAATTTGTCAGACTTTGCGCTGGGTGTGCGAATCCTGCAGAGAACATTTTAAAAAACTAAGTGTGGGCTCCCGTGCTTCGTTATCTGTAAGCCCCTGGGTGGGCCAGGTCCCGGGGGCAATGACAAATTATATAGTGGGGGCCTATGGGAGCCCCCACAGCCCCAGGGACCGCCACCTTCCCGGGGCTATACTACTTATATGCGGGTGAGACATGGCCCCCTGCTGCCCCGGCGACCGCCACCTCTCCGGGGCTTGTTTTAATAAGAGGCAGCCCATGCCCCGGGGACTACAACCTCCCTGGGGCTTCATTTACATAGGTACCCCAGGGACCACCACCTCCCGGGGCTACAAAATGATTAAATAAATAGGTGTGGGGGGCCTCACGGACTCTCTCAAGCCCCGGGGCTTTCGTAAGTTATTTGCAGGGGACCACGTGGGCCCCCCTCCAGGAGCCCTTGATGGCCCTGGGAACCTCCATCCCCAGGGCCGGCTACTGCAATGTCCCGGAGAACATCAGGACACAAGAGGACCTCATCGCCCCTAGGTGTGTTTGCAGAGTAATGTAAAAAGGGGCGTGGCCTCGGACCACCTTTGTGCAATCCAGTTGTGTGGCGCTTACTGGAGGTACCTGGTGGGCTAGTTGGCCCCCAGGGATCCTCTGTATTCAAGGGGACTTAATCCCCCAACTCAGAACATGCCAGGGGGTGCGTTTGCAGAGTGGTGGAGAAAGGGGGAGTGGCCTGTGTCCACCTCTCAGCAATCCCACTATGTGGGGCTTACTGGAGGTAAGAGGTAGGCTAGTTGGTCTCTAAAGGACCCTCAGCAGTGAAGTGGACTTCAATCCCCATCCACGATTGCACCAGGGAGAGTGTTTGCAAAGTGGTGGTCAAAGGGGGCGTGGCCTGTTATGAGAATTTAGCAATCCTGCTGTGTGGGTCTTACTGGAGGTAATAGGAGGGGTAGTTGGCCCCCAAGGTTGTCGTTGGGGGCCAACTACCCCTCTTATTACCTGTAGTAAATCTCACACAGTAGGATTGCTAAGATGTCTAAGGAGGACATGCCCCCCTTTCTCCACCACTCTACAAACGCACCTCCTGGCACACTACGGGATGGGGGATGAAGTCCAATTTACTCCTGAGGGACTTTGGGGGCCAAGAAGCCCTCTTGGTACCTCCTCTAAGTCCTATGCAGCGGAATTCCTGAGCGCTTGTCGGAGGCCCAGCACCCTTTCCCCACCACTCTGCAAATGTGACTAATACGTAAAGAAGCATCTTTCTGCACCTCTGACTTAGAGGTAGTTTTATTCTCCCTGCCCGATTATGTACTAGGGCCTTACAGAGGAGGTCATGCCAATCACAAGGGTACCCCAATGCATAGTGGTTCCCTAGTGTATGCAAGTGCTTTCACTGTATTCTAAGTGTCTTTAAGCAAAGCACTGGCTCTAGGCCTGGTTAGTTAGAGTCAGTTATCACCAGTACCCGTCAGCAAAAGGTTAGGGGCACAGGATGACTTTGCAACAAGGCCTCTTTCTGCTCCTCTGTTGGTTCTTTGTGCACATCTCTTGCTTCTTTCTGCACCTTTCTTCGTCTTTCTGGACTTCTGTTGCCTCTTTGTGCATTTCTCTTGCTTCTTACTGCGCTTTTCTTCCTCTTTCTGCACATATCCTACCTTTGTAGGCATAGTTAGAAATTAGCATTTAAAAAACCTTTGAAATTCACTGAAAACAGGTTTTAGGTACGTTATAGCTAGAAATTAGCATTTAAAAAACCTTTGCAATTCACTGAAAAAACCATAGGTTTCAGGGACCTTATAGTTAGAAATTAGCATTTAAAAAACATTAGAAATTCACTGAAAAAAACACAGGTTTCAGGGACGTTATAGTTAGTTGGACATTTCACTCATACAAAACCAGAGAAATGCAGCTGTTACAGTGAGTTCAGCTAACTATAACTCGCGCCCCCGCAATGCACTGCTGATGACATCACATAATATATCATTCATGACATGGTCAGTGACACCACTGATGACATCACTGATGACATCTCAAATGACATTACTGATGACTGATGAGAATATATATCTATTCACTGAAAAAACCATAGGCTTCAGGGGTGTTATAGTTAGCTGGACATTTCCCTCGTACAAAACCTTAGAAATTCCCCTGTTATAGTTCCTCTTTAACTGCAGTGTGCTGCAGTACTTCCGAAGCACAGGGATGCAACATATGTACATAAATATGTTGCAAATCTATGCTTCTGTCTTCACGGCTGTGTGGTGACACAGGCACCCTTGCACCATAGTGCAAGGATATCTGTGTCATGTGCTGTTTGTTTTTCTACAGGAAGACACACCTTCCTGCACAAAAACAATGAGAAAATGCATTTTTCTCCTTCAATGTATGCTGAACATTTCAGCATGCATTGAAGATATAAAAATGTGGAAAAATTAAAACAATTCTCTTTGTTGTGCTTGCTTTCCTACACCAATTGTAGAATGGTGCACCATTCACACACATATCGAGATTTATGATTTATGATAAATCTAGACATGTGTCTTGTTCTATGAGTATTAAGTGCAATCATGCAGCACTTATAGAACACCCTTTCAACACAAAGTGGTCTAAATGATGAGGTTGTATTTACATGGAGTATAAAAAGTGCACAGAGTGCCTTTTCCTCTCTTTGTAAATATAAAAGAGTATCTTGCACAATAACTATGTTACAAAAAGTGACATATTTCCTTGCGAATGATAAAAGTAAGCACAGAGTTTTGTCTGCAAAGATGTTCAAAGAAGAATGATTGAAATGATTGCGGTCCTTCAACAGCTAAAAACGTGAAATATTATGAACCCCTCAAATCTCTTTTTTTGCAGGTCACATGATATCTGATTATGGTCAGATTTCAAAACTACATAAACAGAGTGTTTTTAGAAACGTGTTTCAACTTTGTAGCTTCTTGCAGGCCTCTTCATTCTGCATATTGAAACTTAGTTAAACTTACCTTCACAGCAATAGGAATAAAAAATGGTATTAATTTTTTGCTGTTTTTTATTCAAATATAAATTGTTAAAAATTGCTTATTTTAAAATTTGGATATGTGAAAGAAAAAAAAGAATTATAACATATAATAATAAATTTTTTACAACACAACATAATTTCCACAAAGTAATTTGTTTGCCTTTTTTGCTGTTCTCAGAATATATTGAATTTCACTAGAAATAGTGATTTCAATGGTACTCATCACTTAACATCGGGCAAAAAAAAAGATTGTTAAAAAAAAAAACAACATACTATTCTCAGTAAAATACCAGAAAATACAAATCATACATATATGAAATGCTTACAGATTACCAAATTTTATAACTTTAACTTATAAAAACTGTAAATGTTGCCGCATTAAAATAATCACCGAATAAATGACCACCAAAAAGTCCATAATTCAAAAATATACCTTTCCTTGAGGCCAAATGGTATTTTTGCACTTCTTCTTTATGTAAATTGTCCAATGGTAGTCCTATTAAATTATAATAATAAATTCCTCAGAGAGTGAATTATCTTCCTAAAACTTTGGCTTTAAAAATATTAGGTAGGAATTTTGTAATTCCCCAGGCAAACGTTGTTTGAAAACCAACTGGGCATCATTACAAAGTGTCCAGCCTTTGTCACATTTTAGATAGGCAGTGTAATGTCCAGATGTGGTGGAAGGACCATCAAGGAAAATTATTGCAATTGCTACAAAAGTCCTTCCTGATATTGATACTTGTGTTGCTAAAAACTGCTTTATTGAAGTATCCAATTTTCTTCCATCAGCTGTACAACGTTGCATCATTAAAATTATGTATTTTCCATATTTTGTTAAGAATAATGTGGATAACATTTCTGATTTACATTGGCTACACTCCATGTTTTGAATTGCACCTTTCACTAATTTATTGAAAGACACTGATTTACAGTCTGGTAATGTTAAATGCAGAAATCTCTCAGTGTCTACATTGGTGCTACATGTATACATGCAATTTTCACAATAATGTTCCCATTTGTAAGAAAGGCCAAAAATATTTTCTATTTCTACACCATCATTTTCAAAAATTGTAAGCATATACATTAAAAATTCCTGAGCATCTTGTTGGATATTTTGTGTAAATTGTGTAGAACCAGAACACACATCCAAAAGATTACGAACATCTGAAACAGATTGTATTTTACTTCTATCTGTTGTCAATTTTTCATAAACAGAATGCAACAGAGAACAAAATCTTTTTTCCTGATTCTGCATAATTTGTGCTTGCAAACCTTCCAGATATAAAACAACATTGACCACTACATTAGCATAGCAGTTGACACCAGAACTATTTTCAAACTGATAACCAACAATCTCTTCAACAGTGTCCAATTTCTTTTTACCTGCAATCGCAACATTATCTTGTTCTTTTCCCTTCTTGACATCTTCAGTACAGATATTCTCTAACCTTCTTTTTCGACCAACCACACGCTTTTCAAATACAGAATATTGACCTAAATTTGGAGCATACACCCTTCTTAACCTATTATACTCTTTTACACAGTTTGCATCTGCAGTAAACTTTGTCTCATCAAAATCAATCAAAAACAAACCAGATAATGTTCGGACTCGCGACAAAGCAACATATGCCATACCCTCTTTAAATACAGTAGATCCAATGTTCACCAATGCACTGTCACTTAATCCTTGAGATTTATGAATAGTCACTGCATATGCCAGAGAAAATGGAAATTGTTTCCTACGGACATATAAATCTTTAACAAGCAAAAAACGAACTGAACGACAACCAATTTCTTTCACTTCATCAATCTGATCAAATTTAATTTTTAAAAATTCAATTCCTTATTTTTTCTGATAATTCACAAAATCCACCACTTTACCCATTGCACCATTAACTAAACCTTTCTCTACATCCAAATTACGCCTTAAAATTACCCGAAAGTTTACACACACATACAGTGTCTTTTCCAAACCAGCAGTTTTAGATATTTTTTTTTCTAAACAATCTAGTTTTGATCTCAACTTACCCGTCAAAATAATAGTGATTCCTTTATGTAGTATTTTATCGATGGCTTCCATTTTAACAATTTCTTCATTTTCCAATTTTAATAATTCTTCGTTGAATATTGAACACTCACGCAGTGTCGGCATTAAGCAAATCACGGACTTATTTTTAGCAATTTCCACGTACACTTTTGCAGCAACTGCATTTTCATTTGAAAAGACATTGCAAAGTAATCGACTCTCCAAAGCTTCTTTCCCTTTTTTTGAAAGAATTCCAATTCTTATATCTTGAAGAATACTTCCATATTCAGCATCATTTGCCTGTCGCATATTTGTTGTCAGTTCTTTGTATTCAAAATTACTCCAAATGTTCACATTACCAACACTGCCAAGAGACTTTCTGGTATCTTCATGGGCAAGTGTTTTAAATACTGGTTGTCCTTTTACCGGTGTCAGTTGCAGTAGATCTCCAAAAACTATGACGCGTTTTCCTCCAAATAACACGTCATACTCTGTTTTAAGAATTTGCTGCATTCTTAAATGCACAAAGGCAAGCATCAAGTTTGAAACCATGCTCACCTCATCAATAATGAGAAGTTTCATTTTCTTCAGCACTCTTGAAACTTCACAACAAGCTTCTCCAGATAGCTTGTGGTATTCCAATTTGTTCTCATGCTCTACTGGCAGCATTAGTAAACGATGTAAAGTAATTCCTTTAATGTTATGTGCTGCCAACCCAGTTGGAGCTGTGACAACACAAGACAAATTCGACTCAGTTGTTTTTTGCAGATAACTTGTAATTACTTTAATTAAGAAACTCTTTCCTGTTCCAGCTTGACCACTCACATACATTCGGATAGGTTGAAATGATGTACACGAGCACACTCTCTTTTCATGAAGTAATCCATGGTCAATCTGCTGTTTCACTTGCTGATATATTTGTTTCTGTTCAACATTTATTTGCTCTTCCAAGTTTCCTAACTGTATTGCATCTTCTTGTGCTTGATACATTGCTGTTTCCACCTCATTCATTGCAATCGCTGCTTCATTTTCAACAATTGGTTGTCCTAGTGGATCTTGACTCAGTGCAGCAGAACTTTGACTGTTATGAGAACTGTCTCTGGCACTCTCAGCTGCAATTGTAGCTTCTTGATCAATTTCATCATTCAACATTTTCACATAATTTGCGAAACACTGCATTGTATGCTGTCTTTACAAGCATTAAATGAATCTTTATAGCTGGGAAAATCTCCAAGTAATTCCAGTTCAGAACGCCAAGGTTTGAACATTTGCAAAAGGGCTAAATAGTAAAATTCCCTTTTGTCAGCAGTGTCGGAACTCAGTTTTCTGTGATTAATTACATTTCCTTTCCTTTGTTTCACCAGACATCCTTCAGAACCAATCACTCCATATTTTCCATCGTTGATGTTCTCTGTAATATTCTGTTTAAAAGTGTAGTTTTGCAGCACTTCATAGAGACACACGTTCTCAAGATGATGACTTCTCTTTGGATAGTATGTGTCCAACATATTGGTTTTCAAAATATCTGTACTTTCAGGGTCATTTTCTGCTAAATATTCAATTTCTTGAACAGATTTCAGTACCCGATTTCGCATTCCTGCAAGACCTAGACTAACCCAAATGATTCTTCTACTTTTGGAATATAGACTTGCATATGATAACCGATCTGAACATTCATATGCTCCAATTTCACGATGCGATTACATCTTCAAACTGAAACTGTATAATTTCTTACTTAGAGTCTTCTCGTGAGAAATCTCTTCCCATATTTCTTTCAATTCAGTCTTTTCTGATTTAGTAATGTAAGACGTTACATATCGAGCAACAGCAATGGAATTGTCCGCAGCATACTGAATATCCATGTTAGCATTCCACATGGATAAAATACATCGATTGTAGTCATTTATGTATTTTGATTCTTCGCTTCTTCTTAAGTTGTAGGTGTTTTTCGGAGACTTTCTTGTGATGGTATGTTGTACAGCTGACATAAAACTGTTCACTCTTCCTTTGGCTAATACAGGACGTGGAAATCCAAAACGACATTTGGTATAGAACTTATCCTTTGACTTGTACTTTCGTCGACAGTATTTTCCACACCTATGGCTTTGAAATCGTAAGACTTGTTGTTTTAAGTTTTTCTCTTCTCTGCTATTTGGAAGAGCACATGTAGCATAATCTTCAATGAAAGACAAAACAGTTTCATCTGTTCCAAATTTGGGGGCGTCCTTGACCCATAACAACATATGTATGTGAGGAGCACCTCTTGCTTGATACTCCTTTCTCCAAAAGAAATCCACAACTTCTCCAAGAGGAGGATTCTTTTTATTGCAGATGAAAGACATCATAGCTTCAAATATATGATTGAAATATCTGCATACATTGACAGGATCCAAAGAGCACAATTCTCCAGGTGTCTTGTATTCAATATTTTTTATATTGGAATTTGCCTCTCGAAGAAATTCAAGTAAATCATCCCAAGCATACTCAGCACAGCTTAGTGTAACAAACCATGTAGGAGTTCCCAAGTTCCGTAGCATGCATTTCAGTTCTCCAAGTCGACGGTACCAATATTCATTAGTCCCAGGCTGACATGCCATCAGATTATTCAACTGAGATTCTAAATGATCATCTCTATGATGCACTTTATCCATAAAATCATTTTGAAGATGCAAACCAGTTTTTAAAATGTTATTTACTGCATATGAAAGTCCAGACAAGTCACTTTCAAACAGAAGATGAAACATATAAGGGATACATTGTCGAAATCTTGGATCTTCTGCATATAATCTTGTTGTCCGATATTCAGATGCAGGAATCTGCACAGGACGTTCATCATATCGTCCACCTTTTCCTGTTGGAAACAACTGCGGGAAACAACGAGCTTCCAAGCTCTCTTCCCATACACTCATGGGACTTCCTGTTGCTTTTTTCATTTGAAAACAACTCAATTGTATTCCCCATCACCTCTTTGGAATGAAGTGGATGTACACTGTAATGTTCATAGATCTCTTCACATCTGGACATGTCCACTTTTTCAATTTGTCCACTTAATGCTTCACTATCTTCTGCTAAATCTATTTCTTCTTCTCCAACAAACACATTTCTATAGTACTCATTATTTTTTAAAAGATACAATGATGCCTTTTGCACTTTCCTAACATCCACTAACTCTTGCCAGATTGTCTTATTCTTAGTAGGAACACCATTAACTAGAATGACTAGTGGCTCATTTTCTGCATGATCTACACCAATAGTTTCAACATTTTTCCTTAAATCTAATGGTAAATACATAACTCTTCCTTTCAATCCTCTTTGCAACTCTGATGGAGGTAATCTACTTGTTTTGGGCTCCATACGAACAATAGCCTGAAACGGGTGAACACATTGTATCAGAATAGACTCATACGGTATTTAAATCAATCAGCTCTGGAGGAATAGCAACCAACTCTAGATTATTATGAACAGCTCTAGCAGGCATTTTATTCTCATCTAATTTATTATAACAATATTTGCAAATACGCTGCTCACATCCCAAATCAAAACAATCCTCTACCAACAAATAAGTTGCAAATTCCATCCACTTATCATTATCTTCTATTTCACTTTTTAAATACAGATTGACACCCCTAGTCTGATTTTTATAGTGACTTCGCCGACAACAAATGCAAAAAACATTTGGTCTTTCACCTGAAATTACCTTAAACTTTGTGATTTCATCCTCAAATTTTTCAGTAATTTCAGGTTCTACATTGTCTTCAACATTTTGTTCTACTAATGTGTCAGTTTCTTCACTCTCTTGCTGAGGCCCAAAGTAACAAAACTCAATATCCTCACAGACCTGCTTCACATCTGAAACTGACCCACGTAAAAGAGCACTGTTCAACTCACTTAACTTTAGTGCTGCACTTTTTGCATAATACAACCTTCTCACTAACTTCCGCATTGAGTATGATGTACTGCCAGCATTCTGAAATGGTGAAAAACACTTTCACAAACTTTCCTAGAAAGACAAGCCAGAGAATGACCTTGCAAACCAGTATGTTTTCTCACTCTGCAAGGGTCTAGTCCTTGCAACAGCTTAATCTTTTGTTTTACAATTTTTTTAGTATAGACTCGTAAAAAACGACATAATTTTTCAATAGATTCCTGTCGTACACTACAAACACTACTGCAATCCCAAGTGTACACAGGGTTTTTAGCACGTCTCCCTAAAACTTCATCAGCTATCACTTCTTCTGAATTTCTTTCAACCATTTTTTCTTTCTCCATTGGACAACCATCACTAACCTCATAACCTCTAACACTGGTGTCAACTGCATACAATAATTTTTCACTTAGTGAATAACTCTCTTCCTTAAAAAAAGGCTCTGAACTAGAACTGTGTTTCCATTCTCCCAAAAAAAATCACAATTTTTTTTTTATTCATAACTCTTTTCCTCCTACTTTTGGCCTTCATTACATATATTGGTTTATCTAGTGATCGAATTCTGTTTAACAGTAAAATAAACAGTTTCCTTTTTACTTCAAAAGCCTTTTCCACAATGCTTTCAATATGCTTCTTCTTTTTATAAAATAAAGCTCTCTTTTTATATTTCTTCACATCTTTCAGCAAATTATGCACTACTCTCTTCTAAAATATTTTTTTGCGTAATTCCTTATACTGATTTTGTCTTCTTTTACCATACTTTATCTCCTTTGACTGAACATTTGCTTTTTTACTTTTCCTCTTATTTTTTTTCTTACTTGAAAATGTTTCTGAAGTTGCAGCATTCTCTACATTCTGTTTCCTCCTACAAACATTTTTCATAAATTGCTTCGTGATCTTACCAGAATTTTTTTTCCTTTTAGCCACATTATCTTGTTCATTCAATACTTGTGGTTGATGTTTCTTCAAATAATCCTCCTGTCTCTGTTCTTTTCTTTTTCTTTTTTTTTCTGGCATAATTTCTCGATTTTAACATTAAAAAACAGTATCTGCAAAAAAGAATCACAAATAAATGTATATTAATAACTTTCAAATTTACAGTATTCCATTACTGTACAAAGACATTTTATATAAAACAGACTAAGAAACTATAGCCCTGAACCACAAGTGTGATGATGATTAAAACACTACATACATAGTGCATACTACTTTGAAGCAGTTCATGCCCTAAAGCCTACCTCACTAAAAGACTACATGCTAAGTGACTGAATGATTACACTACTAAAAGGAGACACACTGGGTGAGTACCAGGGTGTTTGCTAGAACTATATGAATACTAACTGGGGAATTCTCTAATCAGCTACACAACTGTGTAGCTGATTAGAGAACTGAATGCATACTGGATAGGCATTTAAAGCATCCATGTGCTAAGGCCCGGCTCACTGCATGAGTACTTGGGTACTGACTGAATGATTAGACTACAGCAAGGAGACTGCCTGGATGAATTTATAAGTGGTAGGCTTTTCGCACAGGGAAAGGATTAGTACTTGGTACTGAATGGGTCACTAGAAGCAGGGGCGTAACAAAGGCCCCCGCAGCCCCCGCAGTGCGGGGGGAGCCCCGCGCTCCAGGGGCCCCCTCGCAGTCACCTGGCAAGCCTCTTCATGAATTAAATGGCCGGCTAGCGGCCTCTTAATAAAATGGTGCGCACGCAAGCCTCGGTGGGCCCCGCACTCCAGGGGCCCCCTCACACTACTCAGCAAGCCACAGAGGGCTTGCGCTCTTAATTAATTAAATGGTTGTGCAGTTGTGCACGCAAGCGGGGGCCCCTGCCGGGCCTCTCAGCCTTTAGTGCCATAGCGACTTGTCCAGTGACTAAGGGTGGCGACAAGACAACCTGCAGTATAACCATGCCTTTCTTTTAATAATATTATATTGAAAAAAAGGTGTTTGTGTTACGCGCCAACTCTACACGCGTCATCCTGCGCGATGAGCAAATAGTGAACGGGCCGGGTAACGAAGTGATTTGCTCAAGGTCACACACATACACTAAATGGTGCGCGGGCCCCGGCCGGGCCTCTGACTGAGGATATTTATTAATTCATTAAATTGTGGTGGGTGGGGGGTGCGCATGCTCGCGTTGTCTGCGAGGTCTTCAGGGTGGGCCAGGGGCTGATGAGCAATGCCATTTGAATTTGTTGTCAGACATGCGCATTGCGGAGCGCCCGCTATTAAAAGTGCGCGTGAGACTTGTGAGCCTGAGGTGAGCGAGGCATCCAGGACCCAGCCATGCTATGCCTGACACCAGAGACTGAAAAGGATCGTCACCGGCCCATTATTTAAATTATTACTAGCCCCTGCTGCCTGGCTAGGTTCTTTGCCCTGCCTTTTGTGCTGCCCGCTCGCGCCTGCCTCTGAGTCTGAAGCTGCAGGCCAGCCCTCAGGTCAGGTGAGTGAGTCTGTCCGAGGCAGAAGAGGGGGCCCCCGCGCTCCAGGGGCCCCCTCACTCAGCAAGCCTCTTCTGCTCTTCATTATGAATTAAATGGTTATGGTGCGCACGCCCACCACCCGGCCTCCTATAAAAAATTAAATGGTGCGCACGCACGCACGGGCCCCGGCTGGGCCTTAGAGGCACTTCATAAATTAAATGGTGCGCACGCACGCACGCATGGAAGAGGCTGTTCGAGGACGGCCCCGGTTGTAGGCGCCTCCCAGCACTGCAACTGTGCCCTTGTGTACGTCGTGTGATCTAACGCGTTGGTAAATATCTAGAAATACATATTCCTGAAAAGCAATCGCCATATGTTTGCATGTAGATCTGTTTAAAACGTCGTTTGTTGGAATTAATTGGGACATAAATGTGAAAACAAATGTAGTTGTTTCAATGACTTAAGAAAGGAGGCAGTTTATTTTAGACATTTCTCACTGCCTACAGCTCGTAAAGAAACTATTGCATTAAACCAGTCACTAGTGTGTACAGAGGGACTACTGTGCACGTTACTCTGCACCACAGGCACAACTAGTGTCAAATTTTTTGGGGGGGGGGTGGGTAGCAGGGGCTCTAAGAAGAGGTTAAATACACAACAAAGCCTCATTAACAACTAAATGGTCTTTTAAAGACCTGTGAAGTACTCGGGTGCGGCTGTGCGTGTGCCCGGGAAGCTGTCTTAGCCGGGTGACACAGGACAGGGGGGCTGAAGCCCTTTGAGCCCAATGGGCATTGCGCGCCTGCTCTGCACTATGATAACATACATACAGGCTTCCTTGCCTGCTGAAGCGTTGCCTGTTTGCATTTCTGCTATTTTTTCAAGTGACAGAGACCGACTCAGTGGAGTGAAATCACGTGTTGTGAAGACCCCTGTGTAACACTTCGGCCTTGTCCCTGTGAAAGACCATTACTATAAGACTGGGACAGAGTCAGCTGTTCAGCCTGGCAAGTAAAATTCTCTGCGCACAACACCCATATCTGGCTATAGAAATCAAGCTAAGACAGCTTGTCTGGAGTCACAGTGCAGAGAATAATTCTGACAAATGGGTGCTAACATTTGAATTTGCAAAATAGGGTTTGCTGAGCCACTACACTTTGTTACTAAGATAACAAACATGGTTCCTTGCCTGATGAAGCGTAGCCCGTTTGCATTTCTGCCATTTTGTTCATGGCTCGGGCACATTATATGTTCATTTACTCGCCAAATGTCAGGCCTGTGATCAGCAGCTGCCTGCAGCCAGTGGGGTGCCAGTCTGGTCATGACGTGTTAAACTCACTCAGAAGTTCTGCATTGGCATGGCTGCAGGCGTGGCTGCCGGTAGAGGCCCAGGCTGTGACAAGCGTGTGTGTTTACATTCTGGCCTTAAGTTTGCGATTTGTTTCTCAAAAGTACATGGGGGTAATTTTAATAGGTTTCTGACAATTTCGGCTATGTTCTATGGGAGATTATTGCACCGGCCTCAGCCTGTGAGGATAATGGAAAATGGTGCTCAGCCTGTCTGCCTGCAAGTCAGCTGACTGACACTGTGTGACAGGCAGCTGAGATACCTGGATCCCTGTGTAACTTGTCTTGTTCATGTTGAAGGTTCACACATCCTTCCTGTTAGGCCGGGGGTCCCACGTTACATGGCCCTAGGGTCCTGATGTTCTCCTCATTGATTGCTGGCAGGTAGGGGACCATAGGCTGGCAATGATTTCTGGTGCTTTGCTGCAGTTTTAAAATTTTCTTGGATTTTCTTGTTGCTCAAATGGGTATAATTTCAGATATTTATATATTTCCCCCGTCTTCATTGCTTCATTTTGCTCGCGCAAAAGTGTCACTCATAGTCATTGAAATGTCACTCATAATTACACTGAAGTTATGAAAATGTCACACATAGCAATTTTAAACCTTGGCAGCTATGCGTAAGACATCACGTTGCATGCATGTCGCAGTAGAGGTACGCAGTAGGCAGTTGTATGTCCGATGGGAGCTATCGTTCTTTGAGTTAAAAGGCACACGGTTCGCTATGGTGGCTCCGATAGATATGGAGCTGAAAAAGGTAACATGCAACTATATAACTCTATATTTTAATTACAGATTTGAATGGCTGAAAGTACATTCAATCCTAAGTACCAAGACTGTAGCTTTGTTCCAGGCACAAGATCGCTTGTATGTACCTTCATACCGGAACCGAGAAGCGATGCCTGCATATTACAACCGATACTCCAGTTTGCCATACGTAAAAACCAGTGACGAAGGACACAGGCCATATTTTTCGCTAAGCCCCCCCATCATTCAATCAAGAAGCATCTCTTTGTGCCCCACGTGTCTGTATGTATATCCACCCCATGCCCCTCTATTCCCTGTTGTTGTGCCTGAAAGAAGGCACATGACCTAACACTGATGGAGCCATTCATCAGTGACACTCTCAGCTACTCACACTCACGCATGTTGGACAGTGTGGAACTACGCAGTTTTCAGCAGCTATGCCCCTCTGCCTTATAGCTGCGCTGTAACGCTTAAAGGATAGACATGCCTATTTCCTTGCATCTCTGCAACCAACTCTCTGCTTCGGAACAATCGGGGCGTGCAGGTATCCCAGACACACTTTACTTTATCTTTGCCCGAAGAGTAGCACTCTGGGACAAACGTGTCTCTGTTCCCATTCTTGAACAGGAGACCTATTTGGTAGAGTAATTTAACTGAGAAGGAGACCACGTTCCTCGGCTTACAAACAGAACATAATGGGGACTTATACTCAGGGGTTTAAGTGGGCCAGGTCTTGCCGGTGCATAGCACTTGCAGTTCTTATATGCAGGTGCCAAGTCGGGTCCCTAACGGGGTCTCCCTTTTTGCACTCACCATGAACAACATACATCTTATCTCTGCAGCAGTACCACCCTTTACTGCCTTTAATGTAACTTCACAGAGACTCGTTATAGTTCTTTCACAGTCCTACCATTTCAGAACTGAAGCATTCTGAATATGCTATACTACCAAGGCATGGTTGTTACTGATTTATCTTATGCAACTAACGACCATTGACAAAGCCAATAGTAAGTGTAATGTTACTTGCTGTATTATATATCTGGATGTAATGACAGAAGTAGCAAAAAAACAGTGGGGCGGCACGCTAAGCATAGATTTTCAGTTTATGTGCTTTTAAGTCCAGCCCTTAATTACATCAGCCACGACCCTTTCAGAGACCCTCCAGTTTTTTAATCCTACTTAAAGCCCTGCTTATATGAGACCCTTTACAGATGGGCCACACGCTGAATCAACGTATGTGCGCAGCCACCCTTTACCTCGCAACTACTTGCTACATGACCCAGCACTTACCTACCCAGACACTCAATGCGCGCTTCACCCAACACACCGACAACGCTGGTGCTGGTGGGGTAATCGCTACTGGATGCATGCCCGCACAGTTCTCTATGTAGCCTGTGCAAGAGCACTTTGAAATACTTGCCATGATTAGGCACATGTTGTTCCTTGCAATGTGCCCATAACCCCCAGGCTTCGCATGTTTTGATTTTTGAGCATCCGGGGATAAGTTATCTTCACCTTGAAATCGACGCTGTTTAGGCTCTGGGGCTTCAGGAGCTAACTGTACTTGACATAGTTCTCATTGTCTAACACTGTTTGCCTGAAAGCAACAGTGTGCACTGATGCATGAGATGACGAGCACTGTACATGCCTCTTCCCGATATCTCCACGCCTAGATAAATCTCAGTCTGGAGTTCCCACCATGCCATCCCACTTTTCCTGTGGCATTTGATCGTCCAGACAGAGTCGTGGATAGCACCACAGCAGCTATCACAGGCTGTTCGAAGGATATTTCAAAAATCAATGTCAGACTCACCGAATCCAACAGAAAAACACATGTAAATGATCAAACAAAATCTTTGTAATTCCCATACCGAGTACAAATCCATCAATCTATCTAACCTACCCTCCCTTTCAGACACATGACTAGTAGGATGACATCTATGATTATAATACCAATTATTTTCAAGGAGAAAAATGGAAGTACATCGAAGGCCAGGCATACACCCTCCCCATCCGCCAAAAAAATGAACGTAATGGGGAGCCACAGCCAAGGGCCTATAAGTCAAGGGAGCCGCTTGTCTAAAAAGTTTGGAAAACACTGCTTAAGATGTTCCTGGTGCCATCTGCGAATATGATGGCCCTAATTACCCCGTGGGCTGGCACATCTAGGTCCATGGAAAAGACATTTTGTGTATAAAGCTTAGCAAAAAAAAATTGTAGCAAAGGTGGAGAATGTTTAAATTCTGCATAAGTGTTTCTGTGGTGGTGCACAAACAAAAGGGGAATTAGTTTGACTAAATAGGTTTGATTTATGTATGCTGCTTGCTGTACTTGTTATTGTTTTACCAGTCACTTTGAAATATTTGCACCTTCATGCACAAACCAAAAGGTTATTGGTTGACTAAAGTGGTTTGATTTTTGTAAGCTGCTGTCTGCTGCACTTGTTACTGTTTTGCTAGTCACTTTGAAATATTTGAGCCTTCAAAAAGGGAATTGTTAGTTTAAACTGGTTTGTTTCTTGTATGGTTCTGTAGCAGTTGCTTTGAAATATATGTGCCTTTATGCACACACCAAACAGGGAATTGTGTGACTAACCTGGCTTAATTTTTGCATACTGCTGGACTTGTTTTTATCATGCACTTTGAAAGTATTTTCACGTTGATGCAAGAAGTTTATTTTTTTGCTAAACGTGCTTGATTTTTGTTCGCCAGACTGGTGATTGCTTTATTGTGCACTTTGAAAGTATTTGCACTTTTCTTTTGCTTTACCAACTACTGTTTGTATAGATTATCATTAGGTACTTGCTGATGTAGTTTGTTTTTATTCTACATGCAGTGTTATTTATGGTGTTGCTTGCACTTGTCTGTAATACGTGTGCCTTAAATCTTGTATTGACTGATACCGCTTGTGTCCTCCGTGTGTACTGACTGGCGCGCTCATGTAAAGCCAGTCGCGCTAATACTTCCGGGTCGCGTTCCCGCTATATAAACATTAACACTTTTTGAAGTGCAGAGTGACTACTTCTCTAGATTTTGTCTACAGAAAGTGAACAATACGTTAATCATAACATTTCTTCTTGAATGCTGCTAGTTTGTGACCGGTTTGGTTGTTTGCAGTCTAAATAAAAAAATCTGTGAGGTTCTCAGCATTGTATCTTGAAGTCTGTTACGAAGCTCTGTGGTTATACTGAATAAGCAGCAACCATGTTGTTGTTATATGACATCCCTTTATTAAAGTAATAACTGCACTTTCACAATTGCTCTATTAGCCTTCTTCCTTCTCAAATGTGCTTGAAAATGCACCATTTACCCATTCTTTTTTCAAAATTTTCTCCGGTGGAGACCCCCCCGAGCCCCCTTTAATTGCTCGGGCTCGCTCGCTACGCTCGCTCGCCACAGTGCTCTCCCATAGAACATTTACGCCTCACCACTTTCAAATGTCACCAGCCACCACTGATTGTCAGTTGAGTCATAGTTATTCTTCAGCCATAGGCTGTTCCTGAACAATAAGACTGCTCTTTGGCATTATTCTGATTGCTGCCGTTCCTGAGACAACAGGATCGCTACTTGGCGTTGTTCTGATCGCTGCCTCAGTTTTGACGTTATTGTTACAAATGGTGTAGCCCATATGTTTAGAGGGTTTCCCACTTTCGCATTAGAACTTTGAGAAAGACCATAAAGAGGCATTTCATTTCAATGTTGGAGGTTTCAAATCAAAATATGCCAGATTTTTGGGTGGTGGGGCAAAGTGGTAGGTGGTGGGCCGAGCCGCCAGGGGGCCCCCTCCATGTGTTTTGCAGGGGGGCCCCCTCAAGTTTCGTTACGCCACTGAGAAGAGTGCAAAGGGAGTGACAGGATGTTTGCTGGACTATATGGATACTGACTAGGGAATTGAAAGTGTAAAAGACAAGTCTGTAGGTGGTTAGAAGACTGCATGCATAGTGCATAGGGGTTTGAAGCAGTCCATGTGCTAAGGCCTGGCTCAGTGCATGAATACTTAGACAGTGACTGAATCATTAGAATACTGTAAAGAGAGTGTCTTAGTGAATTTATAAGTGTTTGGGTTTTGGCACAGTGAATGGATTACTACAAGGTGCTGAATGGGTCACTAGAAGACTGCAAAGGAACTGACAGGGTGTTTCCTAGAAGTGTATGGATACTGACTAGGGAATTGAAGGTGTGAAAACAACTGTGTAGGTGGTTAGAGAACTACATGCATACCGCATAGACATTTGAAGCAGTCTATTTGGTAATAAATGGTTCACAACATAAGTACATAGAAACTGACTAAATCATCAGACTACTTCTAGGACAGTGCCTGGGTAAAAAATTTAAATTTTCAGCTCTGGTGCAGTGAAGACAATACTACATGGTACTGCACTTTAGTGTCAAATCATGACTCATTTTATCAATGCCTAAGCAAACACTGGCTTCTAATGCTACTAAAACTTGACAACATGACAGGTTTTACAACAGTTATCTGTCAGCAAATACACGATGTTACCAAACGCTTCTCTCACAGTGGTTCCCAAATGCACACAGACTCACAGTGTGATTCTAGACAAGCACCATTATCCCTAGGAGTTTACCAAAACTCATTCACTACACTGGAAGTGGTAAGGGAACTGCACACAATCTACATATTTCACGACTACACTTTACTGTCAATACCTAACTCATTTAATGGAAGCATAAGCCATAACTGTCTTCTAATGCTACTAAAACTTCACAACATGACATGTTTTAAAACAGTTATCTGTCAGCAAATACACGATGTTACCAAACGCTCCTCTCACAGTGGTTCCCAAATGTACACAGACTCACAGTGTGATTCTAGACAAGCACCACTATCCCTAGGAGTTTACCAAAACTCATTCACTACAGTGAAAGAGGTAAGGGAACTGCACACAATCTACATATTTCACGACTGCACTTTAGTGTCAATGCCTGACTCATTTAATCAACACATAAGCAAAGACTGGCTTCTAATGCTACTAAAAGTTGACAACATGACAGGTTTTAAAACAGTTATCTGTCAGCAAATACACGATGTTACCAAACGCTTCTCTCACAGTGGTTCCCAAATGCACACAGACTCACAGTGTGATTCTAGACAAGCACCATTATCCCTAGGAGTTTACCAAAACTCTTTCACTACACTGGAAGTGGTAAGGGAACTGCACACAATCTACATATTTCGCGACTACACTTTACTGTCAATACCTGACTCATTTAATGAAAGCATAAGCCATAACTGTCTTCTAATGCTACTAAAACCTAACATGACAGGATTTAGTATAGTTATCTGTCAGCAAATAAACAATGTTACCATATGCTTCTCTCACATTGGTTCCCAAATGCACACAGACTCACAGTGTGATTCTAGACAACAACCACTATCCCTACGAGTTTACCAAACCTTATTTACTACTATGGAAGGGTAAGAGAACTGCACACAATGTGCATATTTCAAAAGTGCACTTTTATATCATTGCCTGACTCATTTAATCAACGCATTAGCAAACACTGGCTTCTCATGCTACTAAAACTTGACAACATGACATGTTTTAAAAGAGTTATCTGTCAGCAAATACAAGATATTACTAAATGCTTCTCTCACAGTGGTTCCCAAATGCACACAGGCTCTCTGTGTAATTCTAGACAAACAACACTATCCCTTGCACTATACCAAAACACATTTCTTCATCTACAAGGAGTAATACATTTTACTGCAGAAACATAACTCATTTCACAAATTCATAAACAATGACTGGTTTCTAATTCTACCAAAATATAAAAACTGCATAGTTATCTGTCTACAAACACATGAAAAGAACAAATCCTTATCACAAAATGGTTTCTACATGCACACACACTGTCAATAAGATTGTAGAGAAAAAAAGTACTCCCTACACTTTAGCAGAAGAAATACATTAGTCTGATTAAAATAAAAATAGTCTACATACATTCCCTCACAATTAAATAACTCACCTTTCAAGATGTTTTGTAGATTAAGAAGTATATCAGTCACACACCAGATATCAGTCACACACCAGATTTTCTTAGACAGAATCTCTGCACTGTGCACCTGTCAGCAGAACCAAAGAATGGCAAAGTTTCCCTCTCATTTTCCACACATATACATGTAAACATCAAATCACATTCCTTCCCACATAAATTCAAAAGCAAACACACATTTCTATTGGTTAAATATTTCAACCCTTTCCAAATGACAAACTTCAACCCTTCCCCCAATCTGTCTTCTGCCCGTTACCATAGAAACAGATCATGGAACACTGTACTGAGCGCACAGGTCACAAGTTCAGCACACACAATGTTGCTAATCAAAACAGCAAGTGTGCTTGACATCTCAACATATCAGCTTATCATATATAATGTTCCTTTCACGCACTTTTTGTTAACCAATAAGAATCATGCGTATAAAAAACAGAAACGTGCACCCTACCTTTCAGTGTAGAAGGTTGTTAAACAACCAATGATTTCTTGTCTTTTTTCAAAATTGCATCTTAGCCACCATTTTTGAAACATCTTACTTTCCAAACTGCCATTTCATTTACAGGGACCATCTGAGTGCATCCAGACCTCCTTACAAGATGCTTACAGTGTGGATTGTGGGACACAGCTACATTTTCTGGAGACAACGGTATGCAGAAAACAAAGGCATTCACAAAGACCTAGGTTTGCCAAATGTAGACATTAAATGGATTGGACAGAGAGGGTTAAAGTGGCACCAATTGATGCCATTGGTGAAATCCTTCATGCAAATCCAACACCCTGACCTCATAATAGTGCACTGTGGTGGCAATGACCTAGGCACTTTGACTGGGGTAGGTCTGGAAATGCTTATGAAGGACACCTTTACAGAACTGATTTCTCTTTTCCCTAAAACTGCCTTTGTGTACTCTAACATATGCCAAAGGCAGAAATGGAACTGGTCCGATCATTTTTGTCCACAGATTGAGAAAGCTAGGAAACATATGAATAAATCTGTTTCTGCTTTTCTCCGAGACTACAGAATGGGGTCCATTTACAATAACAATCTGCGCTTTCATATGCAAGAGATGTATAGGAGAGATGGAGTACACTTTACTGATGAAGGAAACAGAGTCTTCCTCAACAACTTTAGACTCTGTATAGGTACTTACTGATAAGTACCAAAAACTCTCAATGAACACAACAGCTCTTTTTAGAGCCACTCAAGAACAAAACACTTAAGCTTAATCTTTATCTCCCAACAATTTCATTTTTTTTCCCTTGGATCCGCGAACCCACCGCGAGAGGATCCGTGCATCCAACGCGATAGGGTGCGCACATGTTTTTTTTTTTTTTTAAAAAGGGGGGCCCCAGGGGGTTCTTCTGGGACCCCCTAAGCACCTCTAGAGGGTCAGAGTATTTCCACTCTGCCCCCTTTATATGTTTTACACACTTATTCCCCTTGCATCTTCAGCCTCGCTTCTACCGAGGCAGAAAATGGCCGCCAACAGTTTTCTGGTTTCAAATGTAGAGAGACACTCGACAACCAATTTGCATTCAGCGCGCGATCGGGAGGGTGCGCGCTCGGTTCGGGGAGGGTGCGCTTACGGTGCGGGTAGGGTCCGCGGATCCTCCCCGGCCATAGATATCACTAACATTTTTACCCTAATTTTCTCAGGAACTACTGAACAGATTCACACCATATATGCAAAGGGCACGAGTCCGAACTGAGGACTACCTCTTTGCCAAATTTGGTGTCGTTTCGTTCAGCGGTTCGGGCTGTAGCTGCGACAACAGATCCTATGGGAAATTGCAGTGGAAAAACGCGTTTTGGGACCCCCCTTTTTTCTCGACCCCGCTTGACGGATCACCGCAAAACTTTCAGGGTCGGAGCAGAGCTGGCCAAAAGTTTGGAAAATTTCGCGAGGATTCATCAACCGGCGTCAACGTTATTCCAAATAGAATGTTGCGGATTTCCTATGGAAAATAGGTCTTAACTATAACTATCTACTGGCGCACGTCAGTAGATAATATATATATATATATATATATATCCCGCTCAACTGCACCTGAGAAGCGCGGCACGCTAAAGGCGGGTGCTTCAAATGCGGAGGTGCCCCGCAATCTCTATTCACGCTCCATGACTCCTTCAGATTTACAAGAAAGGATCGAGCACTCACGGGTAAGTAGTGTGGCAGCTTCGTTTAATTCGGAGAAGTAAACAACAGACGCGTTTCGGAGCTAGTCCTTCCTCAGTGTTGTTACTAAGTTCATTACAAGCTACTTCTTATATACATCATTCAAAATTAAACATAGAAGAGGTCGGAGGGAACAGCGGTCCGGGATTCTTGGGCGCCATCTTTGAAGGGTCAACTTATAAATTAATTGTTCGAATACAAAGGTATATAAATGTATGATTACGGATTGACTGTGAAATTTAACAATTAATGTTTTTTCGAGGCACATCGACATTTCATCAGTTTAAGTGCAAAACAAAATTATCACATTGGATATATTTCACAGTACAATCTCTTAGTTATGAGGCCGTGGATCGGCAGTCCGCCTATATTAGGCGATTTGTGACCCCGCAAAAGGTGCCAACCAAAATTGTCCAATTGACCATAGTCATACACCTGTTTATATTTGCCGTGTATCGGCTTTTGATGCTGACTAATAAGTCATATGGTAAAGGGAAATCAATTTAAAGAAAGGAGGAAAGGTGCAAGGAAAGAAAGAAAGTAAGGGAAAGGGAAAATTAGGAACAGAAGAAAGATGATGTGACACATATTTCGAGAGTCAATGCTAGACAGCATATTCAAATGATACACAATGGGTCACAATCATAATTACAATTGATGTTTGATAGGTCAGGTATTTCAGAGTGGCAATGATTTCTGGAGTATCTACTATCTAGGTCCCTAGATGTACTATCAGCTCTTCTCCTGAATTCAACCCATATGGGGTCTTAGTTTGGAGATCGATTATATATCTTGACTCCAGTCGTCTCAATCTTGCTACTCTGTCACCTCCTCTGGCATGTGCAAAGACACAGTCAATCGCAAAAAACTGCAACAGATCCCTGTCGCTGTTATGTTTTATAGCGAAGTGTCTAGCTACGGGATAGGTAAAGTCTTTTTTCGCTATTGCCCGCATATGTTCCAGGATTCTGAATTTGACACTGTTCACTGTACTCCCCACATACATGAGTCCGCATGGGCATTTTAGACAATATACCACATATGGTGTTTGGCAGGTCAGAAATTTTGAAATGACTCTCCCTTTTGGTAAGCCCTTAACATTGTAGTTAAAAACTCTTTTGCTAAAGGCGCAGGCTTTACACTTCCCACAGGGAAAAAAGCCCTTCATTTCTTTTAAAGTGCCCTGTTTGCGGGGAATGGGGTCTAAATGGCTATGTACCAGGTTATCTTTCAAAGATCGAGCTTTTCTGTATGTGATTAGGGGGGTCATTGAAACATCAGACCCGATAATGGGATCATTTTTTATTACATGCCAGTGTTTTCTGAGGATAGACCTCAACCTGAATGTGTCGCTGGAGTAAGTTGTAATCAGCCGAAATTGGCCCTCCAAAGCTCTTTCAGATTGTTTTGGTTGTAAGATTTGTTCCCTTGGTATTTTTCTGACTCGTGCAAGAGTGTTCTCTAGAAGATTCGTGTTATAGCCTCTCATCTCGAATCGTCTGAGACTGCTCTCTGCTGCTAATTCAAAATCGCACTGTCTTGAGAAATTTCGTTTCAATCTAAGGAGCTCGCCATATGGAATGCTATTTTTTAATTTTTCAGGATGAGCACTAGAAGCATGGAGGATACTGTTCCCTGCTGTGGGTTTGCGATAAAGGTCAGTTGTTAGTTTCCCTTCTTTAACTTCCACCTTCAAATCTAGATAGTTTACTGCCACTAAACTAATCTCCCCTGAAAAGTGTAGATTTACGGTATTCTCGTTAGGATGTTGGATGAAATCTTTTGCTTTACCCGTGGAACCTCTCCAGATTATAAAAAGGTCATCGATGTATCGATGCCAGGATACTATCTCCTTTGTCCATTCCGAATTTTCCGCGCTCCAGACCACCTGCTCCTCCCACCAGCCTACGAACAGATTCGCATAGCTGGGGGCGAAGCAGGTGCCCATCGCGGTTCCGGAGATCTGTCTAAAATATTCTCCTTGAAAGAGAAAAATATTATTATAAAGACAGAATTCAATGAGTTCCAATAACATTTTGTTATGGGTTGCAAATTTCAAAGCTCTTTTCCTGAGAAAATGTTCAATAGCCTTTAGCCCTTGGTTATGATTAATACATGTATAAAGACTGGTGATGTCTAATACAATCATACAAAATGACGAGTCCCACTCGATTTTTGCAAGTTGGTGAATGAAATCAGTCGTGTCTTTTATATAGGATGGCAGTCTCAATACAAATTCGAAAAGAAAGTGATCCCGGACCGCTGTTCCCTCCGACCTCTTCTATGTTTAATTTTGAATGATGTATATAAGAAGTAGCTTGTAATGAACTTAGTAACAACACTGAGGAAGGACTAGCTCCCAAACGCGTCTGTTGTTTACTTCTCCGAATTAAACAAAGCTGCCACACTACTTACCCGTGAGTGCTCGATCCTTTCTTGTAAATCTGAAGGAGTCATGGAGCGTGACTATATATATATATATATATTACCTACTGGCGGTCGCCAGTAGGTAGTTATAGTTAGGACCCCTTTTCCATAGGAAATCCGCAACATTCTATTTTGAATAACTTTGGCGCCGGTCGACGAATCCTCGCGAATTTCTCAAAATAGGTGGGGCGCTACGCTCCGCTCCTACCCTGAAAGTCTCGGGGGGATTCGTCAAGCGGGGGCTGAGATAAAAGGGGGGTCCCAAAACGCGTTTTTCCCATGCATTTTTCCATAGGACCTTTAGACAGGGCTACAGCCCGAACGGCTGAACAGAATTACTAGAAATTTGGCAGAGAGGTAGTCCCTAGGTCAAGGAAGTGCCTTTGGTAGGTTTGGTGTAAATCTGTTCAGTAGATTCTGAGAAAATAGCCTTTAAATCAATATATATATCTGAGCCAGCTTACGGTACGCTTACCGTAAGCTTACCGTACGCGTACGGTGGCGTGCGCGAGCGCGATTCTGATTGGCTCTTAGATCTTAGTAAACATTCGAATCGGCCGAAACCAGGAAGCGGCGGCCGCCATTTTCTCTCTCGCACTGAGAGTTAGGTTGTTTAATTAAAACCAATACACATGTAAAGGAGCTGTTTTGACAGCTCACACACACATAGCCATGATGAGGGAGTCCCCCAAGACCCCCCAAGGCCAAAAAAGCCATTTTTATTTTTTCGCTAATTTCGCCGATTACGCTTACCGTACGCGTACGGTAAAAAATATTTTAAAAAAAACACTATCCACACTCTCCCCACCCCCTGTGCTTTTGGTGGCCCTAGGCCACCAAATGTGCAGGGCTTATCAGAGCTGTAAAAAACCACAATATTTTCAACAAAAATAATCAAAGAAAAAATTATCCACACTCTCTCCACCCCGTGTGCAAATGGTGCCCGAAGCGCACCATTTGTGCATGGCTTATAAGCACCGTAAGCACAGTAAGCACCGCGTGCTTACTGTGCACGCACGGTGCGCTAAGCGCACCGTGCGCGCACGGAACGAACTGCGTTAAGTGGGCGCGCACGCCACGAATGGCGTAAAGTAACTTAGCATTTAAAAAACCGTACAAATTCACAGAAAAAACCATAGGTTTCACACACGTTATAGTTAGGAATTAGCATTTAAAAAACCTTGCAAATTCACTGAAAAAACCATAGGTTTCACACATGTTATAGTTAGCGGAAATTTTACTGATAAAAAACCAGTGAAATTCCCCCGTTATAGTTAGTGCAGGCAACTATAACTCACGCGACCGCAATCTTCTGCTGATGACATATGTGTCTTTATGAAAAAAAAATATTTGTAATATATGTATAGCTAAAAATGTATGGAAGAAGACATGGGCAAATAAGTGTCTAAATACAGTATTAGCATCAGCAGAAGATTGCGGTCGCGTGAGTTATAGTTGCCTGCACTAACTATAACGGGGGAATTTCACTGGTTTTTTATCAGTAAAATTTCCGCTAACTATAACATGTGTGAAACCTATGGTTTTTTCAGTGAATATATATATATATATATATATATATATATATATATATATATATATATATATACACATATTCACTGAAAAAACAAAGGTTAAAGGGACATTATTGCAGGTGAAAAAGTGATTTAAAACTAAACAAAAGCACTACAGGTGCAAGTTATAGTTAATTTACGGCTCAAAGTACAGTTACTACTGCGGACTTTCAGTGGTCTTGCTAGTTTAATATGGTATATTTTAACTGACATAGTCACCATAATGTCCCTTTAACCTTTGTTTATCTAAGTGAATTTCTAATGTTTCTTTAATGCAACGTAAGATATTATTACCATATCTAACTATAAACTCACTTTAACTTGTTTTTTTTCAGTGAAATGTTTTTTTTAAACGTAAACTAATATTTTATTACCATACGTAACATCATCCCACACCGTGCACAGTCCAAGGATGTGTGTGGCAAGGGGTTGGCAACAGGGCCTGGCCTGTGGCCAAGCCTTGTGTCCATCCCCTCCCAGGCAGCCAACCCCACAGCATGCATGGCATTTGGCCGTGCGCAGTGTGGAGGTGGCTGCAGGGCCTGTCCTGTGGCTAGGCCCTGTATCCAACCTTTCGTGTCAGGCAAACCCATGTCTTTTGGCCATGCCTGGCATAGGGTTGGATGCAGGGCCCACGGCCAGGCCATGCATCTAACACCATACTGTACACAACCTGGATCATGCGTGGCATCAGGTTGGCTGCAGGCCAGGCCCTGTGCCCATCCCGCCTCTGCACCCAATCCATGGGCAGCATTTAGGGGCTGCGCCATGGGCCTAGGTGTCATACCTACTGACTTTATCAAAGGATCAGAACACTAAAATATAATTGGAGGGATCAGAATATTAACATATATAAAGCTCATATATTGTCTTTGTAAATAATTATGAATAATTAAAATGAAATGTATATTTCAACTATTTACACAGTGGAATGTTTAATAAAATTGATTGTCATAAAAAAAATGTCTGCGTTTTTTCCAACATTTTACAAGCTGAAACGTGCATCCAGCTACAGCTCGAAGTGCTTTTAAAAAATGTGTTAAGCTCTGCTGGAGTCATACATTTAATGACCCAGGAGACGTACTATTGCTAGGAGGCTGCTACACTCCCTGCTTCACCCCACAACATTAGACCAAATGATTGGTGCTGCCCCATCCCCTTATAGGAACATCACCAAGCTAAAAATAAAAGTTTAAAGAGCCCATCTTCAGGGAGCAATGAATAATAAATGAACGGCTCGTACCGCAGATTTCTTCTTTTTTCTTTTTAGTGCCCCGGGAGAACCAAATCCTTATTTTTTACTAGCGGTTGCGTGGGAAACCTAGGCTTGTGTGTGTCTCAGTGTGGGTAACTTTGTAGGAGTACTGAGCTGCAAGCTGTATGTGCAGCTCACGCGGTAATGATTTTTCTACTTGTAAAATTTCATAGTCAATACCTTTTAAGCTGCCCAATCACCTACTGCAGTTCTCGCTTTGCCCGCTCTCCAGTCCACCGTGGGATTATTCCAGATTAAGTGGAGAGAGCGAGCAACCTAATTGACTTCCCCCCCCACTTTTCAGTTCACGGAACTCTTGGGTTGGCGGGCTAGTCGTTTACAGTCTTACTAATTAAGACCATGCTCTGTGGAGCCACAGCGGACATTGAGACGAGTGGCATATTTCCTTACCTTCACTCTATATTTTATTCTTTTTTATATCTTGTTATGCTGTAATTCCAGTGTGTTTGTCTCAGTGTGGGTAACTTTGTAGGAGTAGTAAGCTGCAAGCTGTACACACAGCTCCCGCTGTAACGATACTTATAACATTTTATAGTCAATACCTTTTAATCTGCCCAATCGCCTACCACAGTTCTCCCTCTGCTCACTATTCAGTCAACTGCAGGATTTTTCCTGAATGTGTGAAGAGAGCAAGCAAGCTAATTGACTCCCCCCACTCACTTCCGGTTCACGGAACTCTTGGGTTGGCGCCAAATGCAAGCCAGTCTGCGCCTGTCCACACCCAGCCGTTGCCAGGATCCCTTCCCCTTGCAGTACCGACTTCTTACCTAGATATACTTTTTCTGCGGCTGAACTCAAACACATTTACCAGATGGCGAACACGGTAGGCGACTTAATTAGTTGTCACACAATCTTTCTCCCTCGCAACTTGATAGGGCCGTTTTCTTGAAAACATTTCCATTTCCAGTGTCTTAAAGAAAGACCAAGGGGGTGTGCAACATACTCCCCGAGGTCCTTTAGACAACTCTGAGCCTGAATTTATCTCCCCAGTGAATCCTGCTAGCCAGGCTCCATGTAGCTCTTCTAATAGTAGGATGGCCTTTTTAATAAATGTAAGATATTAGCCTAAATATGCCACTGAAATTTGGGATCTATGGAATTCACACTCCCCAGATGTAGGCTTTCTAACCAAAACATGGCCTAAACCCTTCTCTAGTCTGGACATCACTCTAGCGCTCCCAGAAAAGTATTGAATTCTAAATCTAAATAGGGATGATAAAGTAGGTGGAGATATTGCTATTGTTTATAAAGCATCCCTGAAAATTAAGGATACTCTCTCGGATGATACAATAGAGATCTGTTTTTTCAACATGGAAATTGCACCCCAGGATTCCTGGAAAGGTACCCTAGTATATCGTCATCTGGGGACTCTTAAGGACTTTTCTTTATGGAAACGATTGCTCCGCATGTCATCTCTACCAAACAATTTCTTTTATTAAGGGACTTTAACATCCATAGTGAAAGTAGTGAGAATGTGGATGCTGCCCAGTTTCTGGCAGACATGGCCTCCCTAGGTTTGGAAAAGATTAATACTGGGCCTACCCACTCTGCAGGTCATTCTCTAGATCTTATTCTTACTCACATATCCAATATACACTCTGACCCCTCCGCAGTGGTTTGGTCTGACCACTTTTTAATTAACTTTCAGATTAATAGAACCCAACTGATGGGCACTCCTATCCCTCCCATAGGGAATTGTAAGAGAAAATGATATAAGATTACAGAAGAGGCGTTAAAGGAGTTTATACCTCCTACTTTTGATAAACCCGGGGATATTAAATCAAAGCTTAACAAACTCCATCGAGCTATAATAGCAGCTATGGATAGTTTGGCTCCACTTAAGAAACCACAGTCCATTTCTCAAAGGAAACATGCAGCCTGGTTCACTCCAGAACTTCATAGATGAGAAATCTAATTGTAAAAAAGTGGAAAGGAGTTGGAGAAACACTCAATTGTGGACAGAGAAAGAAACATATAAAAGGCTGTAACCTCCTACCATAAAAACATTTAGATAGCTCATAAAAAGCATATCTCCTTGCTATTAAGCCAAGTGGGCAATTCTGCTAAGGAACTTTATAATATTGTTAAATCTTTTCCGTCCCTGATTCCCTGCACCAATCTGACCCCTGCCTCTCAAGCTTTATGTGACAATATTTCCAATTTCTTTGAAGACAAAATCAACAAAATATACAACAAATTGTCTAGAGACCCCGGTTCGCATGGACTCCTTCACCCCACTCTTTTCAGCTTCCAAAATGAAAGAAGCAGTCTTAGCAGACTTTCCACCTTTGCAGGTTTCCAAAGTGGAAGAGATGCTAAAAACAGCCAAGTCAGGTTCTCCTATTGACATTATGCCAGCTAGAATATTTGCCTTATTAGCAAAGCATCTTGCTCCTTCAGTTTGTGCTTTACTAAATCTATCTCTGAGTGAGGGGAATTTACCTCATGTATGAAAAGCAGCTCAAGTGCTTCAGATTTATATAAAAGCCAATGCACCTTCAGCAGAGCTATCCAACTATAGTCCCATTTCACTTCTTACGCTTTTGAGCAAACTCTTGAAGGATATATTTTAACTCGAAGCTTATAGAACATTTAGAATCCCAAGCCTGTCGCAACCCATCGCAGTCTGGATTTAGACCAAAATATTCCACCGAATCCACCCTCATTGGTGTCATGGACTTCATCAAACATTCTTTAGAAAATAACAAGGCAGTATCACTAGTGCTGTTGGACTTGTCAGCAGCCTTCAAAACTGTAGCCCACCATAAGCTACTTCAAAGACTCACTGAAATTGCTATTGAGAGGCCTGCCCTTCAATTGCTTTCAAGCTTTCTAGAGCGACGCACACAGACTGTTAATATAAATTTCGTTCTTGTGCTAAATCTCTTACCAGGGGGGTGCCTCAGGGCTCGTGTCTCAGCCCCACACAATGTAACGTGTACGTGGGCTCCCTCGTAAAAATTATTAGAGATCATGGATTCGTTCCCTTTTCATATGCGGACGATACCCAACTCCTTCTTTCGTTTGATAATAGATCAGTCGCGACAAAACATCTTTTTGCTGAAGGTATGCAAGTAATTTCTGAGAGATCATTGAGCAACTACCTCAGGCAACTGCTTTTATATGCTGAAGCTTTTATGAAGAGTGTTTCATCTTCTACCTTTATCAGTACGTAAGACCCTGATTCAAGCCCTGGTAGTGAGCCACCTCAACTGCTGTAATGCCCTTTTGAAAGCAGCAAACAACACTGTGCTGAACAGGTTGCAAGTGGTTCAGAATACAGCAGCGCATCAGGTTCTCAATATGCCCCCCAGAACTGCATCTCTCCCATTGTTAAGACGCCTCCACTGGCTCCCCATTCGTAAAAAGAATTAAGTTTAAAATCTGCAGCTTGGTCCACAAAACAATCAATAATAAGGGTCCTATGTACTTCGCGGAAAAACGTGTTTATTACCTAACACGCAGATCTCTGTGCTCTGGTGAGAAGGTTCTGCTTGTTATCCCTCGGTTTAACAAACTTCACTTGGGGGGCAAAACCTTTTCATACCTTACCCCTCAATACTGGAACTCGCTCCCTGTTCACCTACGTAAGTGCCTGAATTTTCTGAAGAACTCTTTAACAACTGATCGCCTGTTCCAGCCCTTATACCTCCATCTACAGTGTGTAGATACCACTTCGGGGGTGAGTACAGCGCTTTATAAATTTATCATTCATTCAAAGAGGAGGACCGAGGAACCCCTCCCCTTTATTTCACAATTGGGCCTATGGAATGGGGAGAAGGAAGCTCATTGCCCCCTCCACTATAACCTATATGTGCCACCCCTTGGGCCCTGGCCCACCCCAGGGTATTTATTTCAAGTGCGGAATCCCGGCTTTTCTTTTTTTTACACATTTTACAGCGGATTCAGTAATCCACAGAGAATTCACTGTAACATTTGAAAAAAAGTGTTATGGCCCGGCGGGACAGGGAGGTATCTTTTGGACATCCCTCCACCCACCAGGCCTTTTACAATCTTTCTAGGACTCGGAACTGTGTCCTAAGGAGGTAGCCAATCAAATCTCATCTTGAGACCTGTCAGCTCCTCAGATCCTTGCGGCATGAAATATCACAAAGCACGCTTTCTGGATCAAAATCTATCTTTCTGCCATATTTAATGTAAATATGTTCAGCAGTTTGGACTGTAACTGTGTCTAAATTGTGTATGAAAAAATGGTTGGAGAAAATGCATCTGAGACCCCCCCATCCTTTTTCTTGGCCCTCACTTGACAGATCTCCCAGAAACTATCCTGGAGGGAGCTGAAGTAGAATAACATTTTTTGGGGGGAAAGTTTTGTGAAGATTCGTTAAACAGCACCAAAATTATTAGGAAAACAAAAAATGTTTTACCTATGGAAACACAATCCTAGCTATAACTACCAGGTGGAGCCTATCAGAAAAGTAAGTGCTGGCCCCCAAAAATATGTGCTGGTGGCCACCACCGGCAACCACCAGCTAAGATTAAGCACTGTAGAAGCTTTCTAATCTTCCTATAATTCAATGCAATACAATAGGATGAAGCAATACACCAAACGCATCTAACAACTCATGTCCAAAACTAAGTTTTGCTGTTCTAAGACTCTAAAGGCTCCTTTCATGCTTATCATTCATGTGATAATCCACAGAAAGACTAAGGGGTATATTAATAAATAATAATAATAAAAGGGATCTTGTCATGCGCGAACATAGCCCAATGGGCGTCAAGGCGCCTAATTCCAAATCCAGCTCGTAACAAAGCTCCTGCAGCTCAACCTGTGTAAGCTCTGGAAAAGCACCAAGTTTTTAGGGCCTTTTTAAACAGCGCTAAAGAGGGCAGGGTCTTCAACTCTATCGGCAAGTTGTTCCAAAGTTGTGGAGCAACAACTGAAAAGGCCCTGGCTCCCCATCTGGTGAGCTTAAAGCGAGGAACAACAAGTTGAAACAACCCTGAAGAGCGCAGAGGCCTTGAGGGGCGGTAACGAGTAAGCAGAGAGCTGATAGCGCCTTTAGATTCATCCTCCAGTGCTCTATATGTCAAACACAGAATTTTAAAATAAATTCTGTGCTGAATAGGCAACCAGTGAAGGTCTCTCCTCGCAGCAGTAGCAGAAGAAGCCCTGGAAAGATCCAGGACAAAACGTGCGGCAGCGTTCTGCACGATTTGCAGTCGATGTATAAGGCCCTTGTTGGCTTCCATGTAAAGAGAGTTGCAATAATCCAACCTGGAACCAACAAGGGCGACTGCAATCTGCTTACGAGCTTGAGGTGACAAATAGCTGCGAATTCTATTGAGCGTCCTGATCACGCCCCAGCAGGTCGAAACAGTCCGATTCACCTGTAGGGACATAGAGAGTGAGGTGTCGAACATTACACCCAGATTTCTGGCAGATTGAGATGGGGTCGGGCAGATGCCAAGAGAGGGAGGCCACCACTCACTCGACCAAATCTCTTGGTCCTTCCCGAAGATCAAAACCTCAGTCTTGTCGCCATTTAGCTTCAAGGAGTTGGCAACCATCCAGTCTGCAACATGTTGCATGCAGGACCTGAAGCTAAAGGCAGATGTTATGACAGAGGATTGAGTCAGCGAGACCATAATCTGGGTGTCATCGGCGTATGATACCACCTCCATCCCCTGCGATCTTACTAGTCTAGCAAGGGGGGCCACGTAGATATTAAACAGGGTGGGACTTAATGCCGACCCCTGTGGCACCCCACATTGCAGAGACTTTGCAGGGGAGAGGTGGTTGCCGAGCATCACTCTCTGTTCCCTATCAAGGAGAAAGGAATTAAGGAGACTCAGTGCCGGACCAGTGACACCTGCCTCCCTAAGCCGAGATGTTAAAATGGCAGGAGACAGAGTGTCAAATGCGGCTGTGAGGTCCAATAGCACAAGAACAGTAGTTTGTCCAGCATCCACCTTGCGTCGGATGTTATCGACTACAGAGGTGAGAGCAGATTCTGTGCTGTGGTGTTTTCGAAAACCATGCTGGGTAATGTCAAGATACTCCGAGGCTTCAAGAAAAGAGGATAGATGGCAATTCAGGTGAGCTTCTAAAATTTTTGCAGGTGCAGGGAGCAGAGAAATAGGTCTGAAATTTTTCAGGAGGCCGGGATCAAGTGAAGGCTTCTTAAGGAGCGGCTTCACAATGGCCTTCTTCCATATTGATGGAAAAGTGCCTTGAGCAATTACCTTATTCATCACCTCAAGTAAGGGAGGGAGAAGACTGTTCCTACACTCTTTTAACTTTTTGAGCGGCAGTGGATCAAGAGGAGAAGAGGATTTGATCTTATCCAAAAGAACATTCAGACCCTCCAGAGACATTAAAGGAAATACAGAAAGGAGGCTAGGAGGGACTGAAGGGGGGCTGAGAGGGACTGACGGAAGATTTTCCGACAAGGAGAGACGTTGTGCTTCCAAGGAAGTATGAATATCTAAGATCTTAGTATAGAAAAAGTCTGCAATATCGTCACAGAGACGCTGAGAGCTGACTACGGGGTCTGGAAGTTGGAGGGAGCACAACGAGTCAGCAATTTTAAAAAGCTCCCTAGAGGAAGTGAGTGAGCTGGTAAGGTTGGAGAAGTATTCCTGCTTCTCCATTATCACTTTCTGCTTATACTCCCGTAGAGCAGACTTGTGGGCTTCCCTGTCCATGGGATCCCAAGATTTCCTCCATCTTCTCTCACTGCTTCTACAACCCTGTCGTAGTACTCTAAGATGGTCCGAGAACCATGGCGCTGATGGTTTACGCCGGGCTACGTATCGCAGGGATGCAGGAGCAAATTTTTCCACTGCATTAGCGATAGAATCCTGCAGATCATGTGCTGCCTCAGCCGCATCTTTTCGGGAAAGAGCCTCTGGTGTGGGAACAAAAGGGGCAAAAGCCTCATTCGTGAGATTTCTAAAGTTTCTTCTGGAGACAAAAGGGGTAGTCCCTTTCTTAATCCCATGAGAAGGAGAAAAGGCTAACTGCAGAGGGACAGCAAAGTGGTCTGTCCACACCAGCGGTAAGGGTATGCCGCTGGAAAGTCTTGTGTCATTGGAGAACACCCCGTCAAGGATATGGCCAGCTATGTGAGTAGCGTTGGTAACAAGCTGGGTAAGATCACAGGATGCAAGAGATTCAACCAGTGATGTAGTATCCTTAGAGTGAACCTCATCAAGATGGAAATTGAGGTCACCTAAAATAGTGAAGGAGGGCTTTCCAAAATATGGTTCAAGGATTCTCAATAAATCCGAAGCAAAGTTAGCTCTATAACCAGGCGGCCTATAGATCAGTATACCCGTAAAAGAAACTGAAGGGGCACAAGTAATACAAAAGTATAAAGCTTCAAAACATTTCACAAGAACATGTGCTAAACATCACCAAAAAATGTTAACTCAACTTTACACATCGCAGCCTATCGTGGGAAAATAACCCTGTGTCAATGTGGAATTCATAACAAGGCGGTACCATGCGATAGTCTGCCGAAACCGCGGACAATGTCCGCGATACAACCACCTCGATGGAGATAAAAACACAAACCACAACACAAAAAAACCTGCGATGGGCCAAAGCGCGATAAGAAAACAGTGACACCCAGCGCAAGGGCAGCAATACTCACGCGTAATGCGGGAAAAAGCACAAGAACAGCATACGGAAAATGCCACAGAAAAAAATACATCAACTGCAGAGTACCACGGATGCACCCTGACCGACTGCAGAGGACAACATGTACCCGACAACATCCAAGCACCGTGGAAGAACAGAACCGACAGGCACACCGCATGAAAGAGACCAGTGACAGACAAATCAGAGCCGTAGGAGCAACTCGCCCACCATGCAGCATACCCACCTAAGCATAAGTGCACCTCGACACAACATCCCGGTACAAACAGCAACACCTCCACAACAGAACACAGGACACAACTGTTTCTGCAAATGTGCACAACATGGCAAATCACATCTGAAACCGCAGGAAAGTGTAACACGACAATGTACAAGTAAAACCTGTAACCTGCAAATATGTTTTAATCACACATGCTGTGCAATTAGACATCTTGTATTGTCCCATGATTGCCAATGTGAAGTGCTCATGAGAAGTAAGTGTCAATGATGGAGTTCCTACAGGCCATTCCTGCCACAGCTGCAGTGGGATGTGGGCCACCTGCTCATCGTCACCATCATCGTCCGGTACCTCTGGAACTGGGATCCATGGGGCATTGGTGCGAACACAGATGTTGTGCAACACACAACATAGAACGATCATCTTGCACACGATGTCCGGGCTGTACAGGAGCTTTCCACCTGTGCTGTCCAGGCACCTGAAACGTGACTTCAACACGCCAAATGTGTGTTCAACGATGCCCCTGGTGCGTAAGTGGTCCGCATTGTACTGCCTCTGGGCGGGTGTGTCTGGGTCTCGGAGGGGTGTCATCATCCAATGGCAGAGTGCATATCCTTGATCACCTGTGACAGTGCAGGGAGAAAAGAGTCAATACTTGGTTCGGCAGGATGTGATGGCAGGCCCACTAATCCAGTGACGCCTGTGCTGGCTGTGTGTGGGGTGAGTGTAAGCCAGCCCTCAGGGAGTAGCTGGCGCTGGCAACAACTCCAACAGTCATCAGGCACTCAGAAATGCAAAGTCAGAACAACAAGGGGGAATGACTCGAGTAGCACAGGGCTAGTGGCCCCGGATGCACAGCGGCCAACACGGACCCACTGCCATGGGACACTGACCTGCGGGAGACTGGGGTAGGGTCATGAGGACAGAGCAGGGCCTCGCATGTGTCATAGGTGCCTTCCGCGGAGTGTCACGGGGGAGAATTGGTGGTCTACCCCAGGGCATGATGCAGCGGGCACATGCCAGCTGCATTAGGCAACATGGCGGATATGAATGCCACAGACCCACGCCAGACACCAAGTCCGTACCTGCCCGTTGCTGATGACAACCCCCAGGCCACAGGCTCAGACACCAACGATGTTCCGCCAGAGGATGACGGTCACTCATGGCGCACAGGGTTAGTGGCACCACGTGTCGCAGACCTGCGATATGGAATTATGCCTCACTGATCGAAGGGAGTCTGGTGATGTGGCCGCTGCCACGGACTTGGGGTCACTGCCATTCAGGACTTAGGACACTGTTCCACATGTGGGACATACTGGGCGGAAGAGGACGCCGGTGAAGCATGTTAATAAGTAAGGATAGATGTGAGCCAGCACCGGGGGGGGGGCAGCGATGGACTGCGGAGGCTGCAGAGGTCGCGGGACTGGGGCTTGGAGCTTGCACCGGCATGTGGTGGGTCCTCTTTGACACACGACTGTGTCGGCAGGTGAGCCCTGGTGCGCTGGGGCGGGCAGGCCTGGTCTGTGCATTAGCGTCCTGGGATGCAGCAGGCGCACAGGGTCGCAGGCCCCGCTGCACACGGCGTCGGCCTCTTGGCAGGCCGCGCGGCCCACACTGTCAGTGACGTTGGCCTTCCTGGGAGTGAACCACACTCTGCAACTGGGTTTTTGACCACACCCCTGCGCAGCCCTGGCGAACTCAGGGCCAACCCACTTCGCTCACGCTCACAGGGGGGACGTGGCATGCAACACTTCTGCTATCTGTCCAACGGCCTGGGGTGACATTGTTGCGTCCACTGCTCACTACTCTCCAGTCACCAGCAGTTGTGGTCTGCATGGACATGTCTGTGGTTTGCATACCCATGTCTGTCCTGCACATCCACACCTCACTTCTTGTTGTGTACATTCCCATTCACGGGTCACTTGCATCCTCGCACATGGCTGCATTCCGCATCTCCACGCGTTCAGCTATTGTGTGGCTGTGGTGCCATGATATGTCTGTATTGGGTGCAGGGGTAGCCCAGGATGACCATGGAGTGGTGTTGTTGTGTCTGGTAGGTGGTTATGTAGTTTGACATGTTGTATGTTGTTTGGTCACGTGTGCATTCCCACAGTTGTGCATTGTGTGGTGGTGAGTTTGGAGTGTGTGATGTGTTGATTTGGCACTTACCAACGAGCAGTCCAGTTCCATATGTGCTATCCTGGAAGCGCTGGTTGATGATGGACTGTCAGAAGATGAAGGAATCATGCACATGTGCATTTTCGGTAGGACCGCTGTCTTACTCTGCGCTACCTCTGTGGTGATCCAGGGGTGCGGGTCCGGGTCTTGGTGGTGATGGCGGTCCTGGGGGTGGTGGCGGTGGGTGTTGTGGCCCTGTTGGGGCTCCGAGCTGCATGATGAGTAGCTCCATTGCGTTATTTGTTCTTCGGGTGTGGCTGTGTGCGGGGCTCCGTTGCCTACTGCAGGTAGTCGTCCGTCTTTACACCTGCTTGAGGCAGGGGTTAAATACCTGCGGCTACCGCAGCTTATCGCCTGTTTTCGGGTCGCTTCGCGGATCTGGCAGTTCGTTGTGAAAGTGGTGTTTTGTTTTTTTCGGGTGTTTTTGCAATGCCTACTCTGCATATCATTAGGGTTAGTTGGTGGTGTCCACCGTGGAGATAAATTTTGGGGCAGTTATCGCGGGAATACTGACGATGTCTGCAGTTTGCACCAGCTTGTGAATGGGGTGTTAGGTCTATCTCCACCTATGATGCGTTAAGGTGGTGATAAATCTGAGAAGTCCTTTTGAATATGCCCCCAAGTCAAAAAAACATCTCCCCCCAATTACAGTTGAGGTAAAAATAAGCAGGATCACCACAGAGATAATTAATTCCTCTGAGAATTAGTTTGTCACCAGTCAGAAGCTTGTCATTAACTATGACTCACATTACACTCACTCTTACCAACACATTCTCCCAACTCATCACTATGAGATTTTCCATACACATTACTCCTTTCTTTTCTTCCTCCACTCTTAGTCTAGGATGCATTCTTGAATGTCCGAATTTTTCTTCAGGATCTTCTTGCAATTCAATCTCTTGTTTCTTCCCCCTTTATGCTAATTCTCACCTTTCTCTATCATACTCATTATTATTATTATTATTATGACTATTGAAAAGTTCTTATAGGGCACAGCTACCCAAAATGGGATTCCCAGCGCTTAATAAATGCACAACTTTGTTTTAACTTTAGTCAGATTTCAGATAAATAATAAACATCAATTGTGCAGCGCCAGATCTTAAATCTTCAGTTTCAGGAAGAGCTTCCACATAAATGTTGTAGTATGTAAGATAAGGTGCTAGAGATTCTTGATACAGGAAAACATTAATAAAGACACTGCAAGATAACAAATACGTCAAAGGAAGTTGTAGGTATGTCACGTCCTTTGACACAGAAGTTAGAAAGAATATGCAAATATAACATTAACGAACTCTCCTAATACTTACATACTCAGATAATAAATATTTTCCTTAAAATTACCCAATAAAATTTCTATTTGTTAATTTTGTCTCTGTTATTCCATTATGTGTAGTGGTTAACTCTGGTACTTAGAAAAATATATACCATAAAAGTGCTCTGAGAACCGGGTGAAGAATGGGACCTACCTGCTTGACGATTTGCTGAGGTGCATCGTCAATCTGACTTACTCTGCGGTAGCTCCCGCTACGCTCTTCTCTGCAGCAGCAGATCCTGTTCTGCAGCTCCTCTTTCTTAGGGTATCTGGCCTTCTGGAGACTCGTCGGCCATAGCCTGCAGTTCCGCCCGCAGGAGATTTTCAACTTCCAGAAAAGAGACTAAGTCTGAATGTAAAAACCTTCACCTCGATTTCATCCAGCAGCTCCCCAAAGAAGATGCCTCTTCTTCGGACACCGCCAGCTGCCTTGACCCGCTAAACTTTACCCACTGAACTTTACCTTCTCAAACATTTTTCTTCAAAAACTCTTCTAAATCCAAAGGTAAGCCGAGTGCGGGCCCAATCCCCTTTGTGTATTCAAATGGTGCTCCGTCGCAGTCAGCCATAACATTTGACTCTGTAGCAGTCTTGCCCGACTAGATGCTGCAGTTTGCGCTTGAATCTTTCAAGCACTATTTTTCACTAAAAAGGTTCAACATTCATCACTCCGGTTCTACCGTTTGGATTTTTGTAATTTTGCCTCAAATTAGTTATTAAAATGTTCTCTATTTTTCTAAATTGGTGTAATATTTTTTTGGTGCTGTGTTTTGACTTTAACACTGGTTGTATCCTGCATAAATACTTAAAACATTGCCTCTAGATTAAGCCTGACTGCTTTTGTGCCAAGCTACCAGAGGGTTAAGCACAGGATAATTGAGTTTATTTTTATGGTCCACTCTGACAGGGATTGTGGTTTATGCTTGAGAAGGGTTCACAGCCCCCTCAACCAAAAAACTATTTCGTACAACTATCATAAAACATGAGTAGCATCTTTGGTTGTTAACTGCCAAAGTCTTTCTAGAAAAATACCAAACAAAACAAGAATAAAAAGGTTACAAATCTGTCACTATTTTCAAGGTTCAAAATCAAGAACGTCAGGAAACATTTTTTTTTATTTTTTGAAGTTCAGTTAATTGACTCAGTCCATTTACTGTAAGTTCAAAGGAAACCCTCTCATTTTCAAATGTATACCTAAAGTAAAAAACAAAACTCTAACTAAGCATACTGTGCAAGCCAAAATTCTAAATCTCAAAAAAAGTCTGTGTAAAAAATTCCTTTTAAAAAGTTATTTTAGTTCACACAAAAATGAATTGGCAACCTGTCAGAACATGAACTCCCGAATCATCATCTTCTGATTCTGTATTTACAAAATAAGACTATTCAGGAGAAGCACACTTTCTATTTGGTACTCTCCCTCTTGTTGATCTCTTAACTGCTGGTTGTTCACTTTCACTGCAATTTGAGTCTTGTTTTTTATCAGGTTTTTTTCCAATTCTTTTCTATCTCTGTTTTCTTGTACTCTCTTTTTCTCCCTCATACAGATTCAGGCACTTGTCTCTTTGATGCACATTTTCATATTCAGATTAACTTATGACTAGGACTGCATCTTCACAGTCACTTGCCACTTGGATCTTATTACTGTCTCGAACAGTTTGATTATCTCACTCCACAGCAAACTGTTTTCCTTTAGGGTTCAAGAAAGTTGATTTTTCAGCTTCATCTCTTGCCTTTGAGTTTCTTGGCTTTCTGCTTGAGCTGGTTGTTCTTTATTTTCACCCCTCTCTAGATCCACGCAGTGTACTCAAGCTTGAGCACTCTGAATCGGTAGTTTGCACCCCTTGTTCATCTACAGTCTTCACTTCCTTTGTGTGGTATGCATGGCTCCACAGTGGCAAGCCTCCACATTTCACAGTATTATTTCTCACAAGAATGACTTGGAAAGGGCCCTTCCACCATTGCTCCTATAACATGCTTCTCCACCACCACCCAGTTGCCAGGCTGGAGGTTGTAGCACAGTTCTTCTTTTGGTGAAGGTGTTGGCAAGTTCACCTGATATGAGAGAGAGCATAAGACATCAGCTAGACCCTTGCAGTAATTCAGTACAATATCTTAACTTTAACACAAGTGAAGCTGAAGAGATGCAAGGCATTCTCATGGCCCTGCCCGAAAGAACCTTGTAATTCTCATCAACACAAGTGGAAGTGCATCTGGCCATTTCAATGATGTTGGGGCACACACCTTTGCCAATTCGGATTTCAGTGTGTCATTGACCTGGTCTACAACTCCTGATACTTCTGGTCTGTAACTACAATGGAACTTAAGCTCAATTCATAAGACTGCACACACAGCACAACAGCTTCATTTGACCACTGGCATGCTGTCACATCTCCTAGTTGGGCAGGCGTTCACCCACTAGGAAAAAAGGCATAAAATCACTAGACTGTACCCAAGTCTATTGTGAACAGGCATCTTTAAAAGGTCTAATTGTAGCCTAGTAAATGGACCTTTGGACTTGCCTGTGTGACTCATAGTCACATGGGTCTTTTTACCTGCATTGTTCTCTTGACAAGTAACGTTGCATTGACACAAACGTTCAGCTAGTGATCTAAAGTGTGGATTGTACCAATACTTATTGAAGATCCAACCATGGCATCTTAATCAATATGGGTTGGATCATGCATCAGCCTAGTCATCGCAGATTACATAATTTGGGCAAAAAATATTGTTTCTCAGTTGTTACTCACACATTATTATGGTCCTTTGGTCAACATGCAATTTTTCAGTTCTTTTTGTTCTCTTCTGGTGCCTAATATTGGAACTCCATTAGGTCACATTATTTTCCTACCTCATGAGCCTAAAGATTTCCCAATGCTACCATATCGTTTTGTGGGTAGCATTTTACCACAGAAATCTCTTTATGTTGCTGTAATGCTTCTAACAAATTAAAAATGTATGTTCCTTTGCGTATTCGGGTGTCCGAAAATGTCATAAACCTGTGTTACCAAAATTGTCTAAAATCGCGGAACACACCAATTGGCTGTCAGTGTAAATCATGCCACTCAGTCCGTCAGGTAAGCTGCATGCTCTTGTTAATGCATTCAACTTTGCTACGTGTGCTTCCATAGTCACAGATATGGTGCAGACTGCATATGCGACTCTCTACGTACCATGATACTGCTCTAGATGTATCATGGTGGTCTCCCAGACAAGAACCATCCACAAATAATGTGAATTCTGCCAGTTCAAGTGGTACATCTTGTATGTCTGCTTTGGCTTGGTGTATAGTTCTGTCACATCAATGCAATCATGACCACAGTCCTCCTCATGACTATCCCAGTATATATCCGTGGATCCACATATTTATGTATCTGCCAGCACATAACGCACGCGTGAGGTACAGTGGCCTCTGCGTGAACACATAATAATGTCCTGACATTAGTCAGCAGATGCGTGAAGACAGTCATGAATGCTTACTGAGTCATAAGTGGTTGACTATGGCTTCAAAAAATAGCTGGTATCCCATTGTGCAGTGCAATACCGCTTTCCTCTCTCCCCAATCCGTCGAGATAGCAAGGAGCACTCTGACTGGCGTCATCAGATACACCGGGCGCAACACCCGCACGTGCATGATGTGCTGGCAGATACATAAATATGCGGATCGAAAGATATGTACTTAGGGGCACATTGAAAGAGACATTGATTCAGAGTGGCCTAATGGGAAGATTGCTGAATAAAAGCCATGATTTATGGTGGAAATCCTTGCTAAGTTGAACTGTGGGAAAAGGACTGCCTTGAGATGTTACATCTTGAATTATGAGGCACAAGCCATTACAACTCGATGTGTTTGACAAACATGCGTTTTTGTGTCAACATGGAACCGAACACTATTAGTCCACAGAGCATACTTGACCCCGGCCAAAATAAGTAAATACTTTAATCGTACCAACGTCAGCTGCTCTCGCTGTGGTGAGCCAGGAGGGGATTTGCTACATGTATTATGGTCCTGTACTTCCATACAGTCTTATTGGGGAGCGGTCACCAGAAGTTTAGCATAGTGCACACACTTACCTGGTCATGGTAGGTGTGTATCTTGGGATTAATTCAAGAGGTCTAGTAAGCATAAAGTGACATCCTGCTACATTGACTTCAGGCTAACAGTAGCCAAGCGCCTACTTACGAAGCGGTGGAAATCCCCGGAGCCCCCCCCCCAGCGAAATCCTGGTACCAATCGCTACTTTGCTGGGCACAGGTGGAGAGCATAGCGCTGTGTCGAGAGGACGCAATAGGCATTAGGTAGCGGCCGAGGGTGGCGGAATGGGACGAAGTCCTTACGGACTTTTGCACCATGTGGCAGAATCCCTGCGAGGACTCATATAACACGTCTGAGTAATGGGCTGGCTAGCACCTGGTGTCCCGGACGAAGAACGCATGGCGATCTAGCACATGAGGTATAGACTAATCAACGCCCGCCGTGTCACAGAGCTGTGTATCCCCCTGCTGACATTCACGCAGGTCCAACAACACGACATAGGACAACCACTTATCATGTAGTGGGAAGCTTGGCAGAGGCTTGCACCCATAAAAACAGTACAGCTATGAACTATGCACATGTGCGTAGATCAACAAGACAGTCAGAGAAGAGTAGTTCAGAATGAGGCCCCACCATCAATACCTTAAGTTCTTTTTATGAAAGGAGAGAAATGTGTTATCCACCCTATTACATCAATGTTATGTTGCAAGCTGTTTTCAAAAAAAAAGAATTCATGGAAACATACTGTTATGTACAACCGCTCAGACTACTTATTGGTGTAAAAAAAAAAAAAAGGGAAAAGAAACCCTTGCATTGTTATGTAACTACTGACCAGATGCGTACCACAAAATGGGAAAAAGTAATGAACAAATTTAAACAAAAAATGAGCAGTAACACCATAAAAAATTAAAGATTCTATCCCCATTCCTCCTTTCAATTGCACTAGTAAAATCTGGATTGGATGAACAAAAAGATGTTTCACCATTGGACCCATTAACTTTGGAAATTTTAGAAATACTCCACCTGGACTCATTATTTAGAAGAACAGATGTTTGCCAACTTTTTGAATAATGCGGGAATCCGAAAACTTAGATTAACCTTTTTTAACTTGCATTGGTAATTTGATTTTGACATTGTCACCCACTTTCAACAAAGGTTGTTTAGTAGATACAACATTCCTGGCATTGTCACAATTATGGTTGGCTATACCATGGATCTTTTTCATATCCAAACTAGTTTCAGTAGATTTAAACTAAGCCAGGGATAATTCTTGTCTAGATTTTCTACCTTTGAGTAGAATAAAAGGTACGAATTTAGTAGTGCAATGTGGAGTGCAAAGATATGACCAAATTTGTTCTTCTAGGTGAGTTATAACATCAATGCAAACTTTAAGAGCTAACAGAATACCCTCAACTAGCGGTTTTCTTAAACCTTTCTACTAGTCCATTCATATTTGGTGAGTAAAGAGCAGTCCTTATGTGACTATATTGGCATTTTTAACAAACGTACTAAACACTTGAGAACTGAATTGAGACCTGTTATCAGATACAATAGTTGTTGGTGAACCTTCTTTCCTGAAAATCTCTTGCAGAAATTCAATAACAGCCATTGCATCAGTTTGAGTGACCCATTTAACTTCAACCCACTTTGAAAAATAGTATATGGCAATTAAAACGTACAGTTTTTTCCATTGAGATACCTTCATAAGGACCTAGAATATCAATAGCAATGTTTCCCATGGTTTTCCCATAGTTTGTCAGGTACCTGAATTTGTACAGAACTTGAGTGTTTTCATTTTAAAACTTTATCAGAATCGGCATATAGAGAACATTTCTTTTACAAAAATAACAATATAATTGTCAATATAGGGCCACCAAAACAAATCCCTGACTTTTTTGATTGTACTAGATTGTCCTAAATGCCCTAAATGAGCAATAGACATAAGTTTCTTCTTAATGTCCACAGGGGGTACAAATACGTCACCTTTCAAAATAAGACCATCATTGATTGACAATGTATCTCTGACTTTCTAGAACACAGCAAACTCTTTGGGGAAACTCTTTTCTGATGGCCAGCCTTCAATAATATATTTTTGTAAGATTTCTAAGTCTTTATCTTCAGTCATGGCTTCTACCCATTCTTCTTCAGAAATAACTTGAGAAACTGAAAGTACCATATCCTCAAAGGATGTCACCACACATTCTTCTTGAGAAACACTTTGGTCCATAGGTTGAGGACCAGATAACAATCTGGACAAACAATCCGTTCTCATATTTTGAGAGCCTGGGATGTAAATCACTTCAACATTATATTCATACAACTTGGCTAAAATACGAGCCAATCTGGATGATGCTTTTCCCACACCATTGTTGGATAATAAGGAAATTAATAGTTTATGATCAGTTTTAAGTTTAAAAGATTTGCCACACAAATACGTTTTAAATTGTTCAACTGCCCAAGAGCAACCCAGAGCTTCTCTTTCAATGGTAGAATACTTTGTTTCAGTCACAGTAAGTGGTCTTGATGCAAATGCATCAGTGACCTCATTACCACATTTAACTTGCCAGAACACTGCACCAAGACCAGTAGCATTGGCATCAACAGTAACAATATTTGTAGCAGATGAGGAAAAAAGAGACAAAGGTCTGCATCCAATAATTGCAGACTTAATGGCATTATCTGCCCACTAACGATCTATGGTCCAAACAAATGTACTTCCTTTTTAAGCGACCGTCTTAAATGGAGCACCATATCAGCTAAATTTGGGACAAATCTAGAATAATATTCACATAATCCCCAAAAGGACTTGAGTTGTTCTTTATCCTGAGGTTCTTTCATATTCTTTATAGAATTAAGAAGATCTCTGTTTGGCAAAATGCCATTACAATTGATTTGATGACCTAGATACTCCACCTCAGATAAAAAAAAAACGTACATTTGTCTAAACGAATGGTCAAACCTTTATCTTCTAGGAATGATAGAAATTGCTCTACTGTTTCACAATGTTTCTCAGAGGTATCAGAATATATTAGAATATCGCCCTGGAAATCCACAACCTCATCAGTGTTTCCAAACACACAAATCATCAGTGTCTAAAACACACATGCGGCCGATGACAGACCAAAAGGCATTCTAACATTCTTGAACGTCTCTCGAATCTTCTGTTAATTCAATCTGATTATACACTGATTTTAAATCAATAGTAGTTAAAAACTTAGCTCCAGCCAACTTAGATAACAAGTCTTGTACTTTGGTAACAGATGATATTCCATCACAATTTGTTTGTTTACTGACCTCAAATCAATACACATTCTGAGTTATCCATTCTGTTTTTTAACTAAAACAATTGGAGATATCCGTTCTGAGGCATTAACAAGTTTGATAACGCCATAAACACACATTTTTTTGATCATCTCTGCCAATTCATTTCTCACAGAAAGGGGTACATTACTCAATTTATGTTTAAAAGGAATGACATTTTTTTTAAACAATTTTATGTGTAAATACTTTAACTCTCACCAACTCCTTCTTGGACACATTCTAATGTTTGTGTAAAATATCCTGTGCTTTCTTCTTATTGTCCTTTTGACTATTATGTATTAAAGACAACTCCTCCACCATACATACTTGCATCTTGGCATTTGGACGCAAGGTGATATCAAATTTTCCTCGATGTTTCCACCCAAGAACTTGCAATCCATCAACGGCAACTTACACTTTCCCCAAAATAGTTTTGTGTTAAATATTGGTCACAAAATATCCCAACATTTTAATTTCCTTACCTCCAAACTTATCAACATGAATATCGTTTGGTTCTAAAGTGCTGTCCTTCCAACACTTGAAAATGGAATCTGATATAATGGTGAATGGGGAGCCAGAGTTTGCCATAACATTCTTACCTTCAACTGTAATTGTGAACATAGGAGGTACATACAGTTCATTATAAATATCACTTGCTGTATTGCATATAACTTGACCCAATGTCTCACTATTGACATCACCTTCTCTCACACACAAAATGGTAATTTCAACCACAGGCTCACTATTCAATTCATCCACCACCTATTCATCTGCAAGACAAGCAACTCTTTTGTTGCTGTGACACATAGCTCTAAAATGTCCTGCTTTCTTGTGCTTAAATCACTCTTTACACCTGGCTGGACAATGTTTAAATTGAAAAGAATGTGACCTAGAACCACAAGGGGTATACCATAGCTTACTAGAAAAGGTATTATGAGAATATTGCTTATTTATTGGGGCGTTTGATACGAATGGTTTGCTAATTTTCCCTTTCAAACTACTTGCCTTAATATTAGTATCTTTCACACTAAGAGCAGCTACCCCTCCAGATACGTTATCTACATTAACGGTATTAAATGAGGTAATAGATCATCCAACACTTTTAGCAATCTCAATAGCCTCCTGTAAAAATGGCTTGCATTGTCTTAATAGTTGTTCCTGAATTTTCTTGTTCGAACAACAAATTATTAATATATTTGTCTCCTAGTACCCCAAAATCACATTCCGCAGCTAAAACTCGTAAACAAGATACAGAAGCATCAACTGACTTATTTACAAACTAGTAAAGGGTGTAGAACTGATATCTCTCCATCACAATATGAGGTTGTTCTGTAAATCTTTTTTTAAGTATATCTACTGCTTCTGTAAAGCAGTCATAATCCTTACTTTCCATTCCTATAGGGATTGGGGAAGGAGGTAAATGTTCAAAAACATCTTCAGCATGTGTCCTCATCAAATTAATTAATAATGCTTTCTTCCTTTTTGCATTGAAACAATCCCCATTAATAACTAAAAGATAATTGTTAAAGTGCCTGAACCATTTTTCCCATGGTGGTGGAGGATTTCCACAAATACTACTCATTTTACAACAACGTAACTTAATTAAAATACCAACAAAAATTAGCTGAATAAAGTTAAACGAAAACTGTGCACCTATGCTTGAGGTTCTTTTCTTACACAAGGTATAATGAATCTCTTGTAAAAACACATAAATAAACAGATGTGCCTATTACTGAGACACACAGTATAAAACAATGGTATTACTATGCAGCACTTTTTTGTTGTTCACCAATAAAAACTTTTACCTTAATAAATTGGGATTAAAATATAAATAAGCATAAATTAATTGGTGCGCATGTCACCGAGATACACAGCGTTGAAAAGCAAGTTTGTAATTACTTCGATGTGCGCAGCATTGAAAGATGAGTCGATTCCCAATCCAAGATGGCAGATACATGTGCCGTGCTGATGTCAAGGCATTGCACGTGAATTCTCTGTTTCAGCGCGCACCACTCACGCAACAGGATGACTTCCTTGACTCGCACTGGCGCGAGCTTCGGTGTGAGCTCCAGAATTGTAATAATCCCCAAAAAGGTTATCAAAAGGGGTGGGACAGAGGAGCTGACTCCAAGACAGCAGAGAGTCTGAAGTGCTGTTACAGGATCCTCTCGAAAGGCTCTTGGTTGCCGGCTCAACTCCCAACACGACTCAACTCCCTCGTTCCTGATTGCCAGTCAGACACACCCTTTCGTTGCCGGTCTGATTCTTGCTCTCCTCCGACAGCGTTTGGAATCCTTTACCCTTCACTGCCAATACGATCATTTTTGTGTGACGGACAGCGACGTCCTGAATTAGACATATGGCCGGAAGACAATGGTGGCTCGAAGACAGCAGAATGTAGGAAAAAGAAAAATTCTGCGGGTAAGGAAATGGTGTGGCTGCTCCAAGTAGCGATATCCTTTAAATCCTTGTAGTCCTTAATCCCATAAATTGTCGCCAATATGTAGTAATGAGGAGTCTTCAAACAAGTAATTTGAAACGCAGTTTAATAGAGCAGCCAACATCTGGAAAGCAACAGTACAACTATACTGTAACTTCTTCCAGAACGTGGAACCACAATTGCATACTTAAAAGAATACAAGCAATATTGGAATGAAAACAGTAAACATGCTAGGTACATTCTATAACCACAAGTTTCCTAAGGAGAGAGCCCCAATGCTTCTTGGCTACCTTTCTACTGATGCAAGCTCTCTCGAAAGTAGCAAACCATTTTGTGATATCATCCCCATCTTTATATTTAAGGCCAATCTCTTTAGGGATTTTAGGGTCAAAGATTTCCTCCCTCTCCCTAGTTATAAAGTTGGAGCCGCCAGAGATGGGTTCTAGGCCCAACTCTTTTCTCTGTTTCTGAATGTCCAGAAGTTAAGCTTCTAAAGCTGCCCTCCTGGCCCATCTTTGTAGAACAAGCTTCTCCTCAGTCGGAGCTTCTTCTGAGACAGGGGTCTCTACTACCTCCTCATCATCATTCTCTCCTGTTTCATCCTGATGGGAATCATTTTCATCTACTGGATGATCTCACTCAAACTCTGCCCACAGCCTTCTGAGCTTTGTTATGGTAGCATGAGCACCAATGTTAATACCATACCCTTTACAGAGAGCCCTTAACCTGGAGTATGACATTTCCATGTAAAGGGTCAGGTCGAGCTCTGTAGCCTGCAACTGTGGTTTATCCATGACTGCACTAAATTTGGGACCATTTTGAAAAGTTAAAAGAGCCTTAACACTTTTTTTTCCTAACTAAAGTAAGTTTTTAAATTCTAACAACTGGTTTTAGGGAATTAACCCAGGCCCGAACAATTAATTTGAGAAATTTTGAAAAATAGACCAATCAGAAATATAACTAGCCAAAGGCAATTTGGGGATTTATTTGTGTGGTCACTTATTGGCAAAGTGGTATCAGCAAAAGCAAAGTCTTAGACCCCATCCCTGACTCAACAATGGAGGAAGCTGGCTCTCTATATAGTGTACTAAAATGAAGTAACCTGTCCAGTGGGAACTAGACTGGTATAGAGTGGCAAAAGTAAATACAAACGCTCTATTTGTGGTAGTGTGGGCGAGCGATTAGGCTTATCAGAAGGTAGTGCTAAGCATTTGTTGTACTCAAAGAGGCAATAAATGAGACACCCACGCAAGCATAAATCCAAGACCAATTTGCAAAAATAATACTTGATGTTTCTATAATTTTTAAGATCAAGACCTTTGTTCACAGGTAAGTACTTAATTTCTTACGAATTATTACATTTTGGAAAATAGTTCAATATTGTGTGCAATTGCACACAATAATTTCCTATTGGAGAAAATTCAAAAATGCATATAAAATAGTACAGTCGGTTCTAGGGGTTCACCTTCGAGGTTTAGGGTAGCAGCAGACCAAGGGCCAATGTTCCACCGGTGGATCGTCGAGAACATCTCAGATTTGGCCAGGAGCAGGGTGCTAAAGGCGTTGGTAGTTGGCACGCTACTAAGAAGGGGGGGGGGGGACACCTAAAAACAGGCTGCACAAAGGGACCTGTAAGTTTGAGGGTCACCAAACAAGAGATCAAGTCGCAAGGGCCTCAGGAGCACGGGAGCACAGCTGGTTCATCAGTACCCGGGTCGGCTGGGTGCAGAGCAGGTTGCTCAGCCAGGTTGTGTGCTTCAATATGGTTTTTGCGGTCACGGGCAAGCAGGTTGCAGGGACGATTTCCGGACAGCTGGGCCACTCACAAAATGGGTCTCAGAGGTTCCAATGCACCTTGATGGGTGCTTGCTTCCAGAGCAGTTGGAGTCCGAACTGGACTCTTTGGGTCGGTGTTGGTTGCAGGAGGTTCAATACCCCATGAATTAGCCCGGCACTGCTCCGGTAGGTCCTGGTGTCTTCACACTCAGTAGGGAGAGAAAGTTGACCTCCCATAGCTTGAGTACCTTCTCCTTGGTGGCTGCAGCGTTAGTCAATCTGGCTGGACACTGCAGGTTCGGTGCATCTCTACTCCAAGGGAGTTCTTGGGTGATTTTCGAAGTGCTGTAGGGCCTCCGGGGTTCTTAGAGTCCTTACAGCGGCAGGATGAGACAGCACACCATGATGCTTGAGCCTTTGCACCAGGCAAGGTTTCACGCCCAAAGTCCATTGCAGGCACTCAGGTTCAGCAGCATTCTTTGTCCGTTTTCTTCTTAGGTCAGTGAATATAGAGTTCAGGGTCTAGGGGTGCCAACTAAATACTAAATTTAGGGGTGTTAAAGGGAGAGAACGGTAGTAGCCAATGAGCTACCTACTTCTAGGGTGACTACACCTTCATATGACCACTTCTGTTGGTGAGTGGCATAACCCTGACCCTGGTTAGCTAATTTTCTTCAAGACAAAATAGAGGAATTGGAAAAGTGGGGTCAACATCACCTGCCCCACCGAAGGGGTGGTGCTGGTTGGATGTGGCACACATCCTAATCTAACTAATTTTCCCGCCTGTCCTCCTACCAAAAGTGTACCAGGATTGGGGACTTGGCATCCTCCACTAGATGGAGACGCCTGGGTTGTATTTCAAAGGCGGCATCGCCTTTGAAGCTTCCCACCTTGTAATTCCATTCCTGCCTGGAGGTGTGAAGCACCTCTGCCCTGAGCAGGCATTGTTCCCGGCCTCAAAGAGCAAAGGCTCTCACCCCAAGAGGTTAGAAACATGTCTAGTGGTGGCAGGCTGGCTAAGACTAGTCCAAGACCACACCAGTGTTTGGTAGGTTTTCATGGGGCACCTCTAAGGTGCGCTTTGTGTGCATTTATTAATAAATCCAACACTGGCATTAGTGTGATTTATTATGACCAGATGTTTGGTACCAAACATTCCTAGGTACAGTAAAACCATCATGGTACTAGGGTACCAGTAATGATGGGTGTCCAGCCCATGTACTCTATATGGCTTCCTTGCACCTAAAATATCCAAGTATGGACTTAAATATTGTAGGGCCCTATCTGTTCAGGCAGATATGACCACACATGTGATATAGTGCACCCTGCCTTAGGGTAAGGCCTGCAGTAAGGGTGACTTACCTATACCTCATGCAGTGTCTGTGGGCATGGCACACAGGGATTTGTGATGAAAAATGTCAATGTGCAGTTCCTAATTGTGAAGGAGTGCCCTCACACACCCTGGAGGATGTCATGCTTCATTATTGGGCCTGCTCCTCATCAGGCCGGCGCTGCAATGCCCGACGGGCACCCGCGAAGGGGCTCTTTAGCGGAGATCTTTTTTTGATGAAGCTGTTTTGTTCTAATCTATATGTGTGATTTTGCATATGGCTCAAACTACGGTTGAGGTGGCTACCACTTGTTTCTGCACGTGGGTTGGCCACGCATATATGGTAATCACTCTACATGTTACCCATAATACGTGTTGTATTGTCTGTGTTTGTCTATCACCACGATTTGACAGTGATATTGATTATATAAATTGAGAATACCTATAGCTTCCCAAAGAATTTAAAGCCATTGAAACAAGTGTTTTCTCCCCGTGTTTCTAAACACCGTGATTTTTATTACTGAGCACGTCTATGCCTCATATGGGCTCAGACCATAAAAAGATGGACTATATTGATTCTGTCTATCAGATAACATAGGATATATATAGAGGTAGTAGTGTCCCCAAATGGGGATGGACCGCACCTCAAAAGAGACCAAAGAATGTCAATACAAACAATGTAAGAAGCGTATATTATAGTCAATAATGATATTGTGTATAGGGGTGCTTAATAGGCCAAGACACTTACTACCAAAAAGTGCCGTAAGCAAATTGAGGATACAAGATGCCGGAAAATATATAAGAAAAAATGGCTTAAGTAGCACGTCCCAAAACTGTAAAAGTATATTGTAAATACTGGATAGATATTGTGTTCCAATGGTAATACAGTAATTCTTTTCGATAATATTCCTGAAATGTTGTCAAGATGTTCTAGCCGTTTCCAGATGATGAAATGAGAATCCACAAAGGTCTTAAGTATAGTGTTGATTGTGATATTCTTTAATACATGTAGAAGACGAATTGCAGCCAACACGTGTTTCGTCTGTACAAAATTAGTACCATGACTTTTTCAAGGCTGTCATGTGATAAAAAGAAAAGGAAATTATATCTTTTTGTATTATGAAAGAATAATGACAAAATTGAGTATTATGGTACAAGCACATGAACAAACAATTAGTGTACAATCCAAAAAGAAAAAGCATTACAAAAGACATTAAATATCCCCTACATTTGTATCAGGTATAAGGGTATTTGCTGATTGTTAATTTATGACCAAATGAATAGAACAAAAAATATGTGCATATATGCAGAGCATATAAAGTGGCTAAGAGGAAAAGTAGAAGAAAGGATAAAGATAAAGTAGAGTATGAATCATGTAGACAAGAAAAGTAAGAGAACAGCCCAATAGTAAAAAGCGGTTTCGAAAGTACAAAGGAACATCTAAAGCAATTAAGATGGAAGAAGAAAATCAATCAGACAGGAAAACAGAAACCATAGTGTAAAGAATTAGGTAATACTATGTAATAAAGTACCTAGATACCATAATATGGTATGAAAGCGAGTACTGCCCAAAAGGTGTGCACTGTAGCAAGGAAGAAGGAATAGAGTCGTGTAGAAGAATAAAGCTAAAAAAGTAGTAATGGAAATAAGAAAACAAATTAACAACATACCAAATGTCAAAATATGCTGCTCAGATAGTCAATAGCGTGCCTCAGTCAGGATTTCCACGAAATTGTGTCCAATAAATAAAGGGTCCCGAATGCAAGTAATCCGCGTCTGGTATACGGGTACAAAATAAAAAGTAAAATAGTGCTAGCGAAAATTGTGCATAGCAGTTAGCCATTAATGGAGGCTCAACAGAAAATTCAAATGACTGTATAGAAAGTTAACAAATCTATGAATAGAAAGCACACTGAAAGTGGGGTGCCAAGAGTGAAAAATGCAAGATATCAAAATGAAACTTTCAAATCTGAAAAAAACCCATAAATGCGTAGCGTTGCTGATGAGACCTAAGTAATACATGATGTATTACTATATCACAAGAGCTAATTTGCGCCAATGTATATTAAAGTTAAGGCAAAAGCACAAACACTCACCCCTTAGAGCCGAGTCAGCAGAAGCTCATATAAGGGAAAGGAGGCATAGCCTGAGCAGACTGAATCTAAAGAGTCAAAAGAAAAAGAAAAAATCACAGCAAGACCCTTGGTTAGTTAGGTATCACCCCAACAACCACGTAAATGCTAAATGATAGTAAAGAAAATGAGTAAGTGAGGCTGAGAGAATAGTACACCCACCATATATCCGAATCAAGATCAGGATAGAGCGGTAACGCGCATGATAACGCCAAACGTGAAATGTTTCTAAATTCTCAAATTTAAGCAGTGGAACGTCAATGGATACCTGTCTACGTCATGGCGTCACATGATCGGAAATCAGAGAGGCAGCCTATGGTTATTGAAAGTAAAGACGCCATATTGTAGCGGTAATCTGTTATAACAGATGCGATGATAGTGGTTGGAATTGGTATGCTGTAAGAAGTATATTATCAGTATAAAAGAAAATGATTATTGTAGTATCGACCCAAAGAAAGTAGAATCCTTAAATGCCCCAAAAGTCCCGTTATCGAAGACAAATAGAGCGGTCTTCAAATGTGTAGTATCGCAGACGCCATATTGTAACATGTTCGTATACCGATACAAGTAGAGAGAAGGAAATTTAGTAATATCAAAGCAAAGATTAACAGTAATGTTAAGCATTAAAAATACAGCAGTATGAGATAAGAATCCGTAAATAAGGAATCTATATAGTAAATGTGTGTCACGGCAATTCAAAAATGCTAAAAACTACGGCTACCAAATAAGGTCGCAAAAATGTAAGCAATATAGGCGGTATGGAAATGTGTAATAACACAAACGCCATATTGTAACATATTCATATACCGATGCCAAAAAAGAGAGAAAAGTACAATGTTGCTAGGCAAAGGTGTATATTGCCTGTTAAACCTTAAAAAAATTATTTTGTAACGATACGAAGTTGTTTATTTGAAATATAACTAGATGAATATCAAGTTAGATATCCAACAATATCAGTATATAGACGTAACAACTTAGTGAAGGCGGACTTATATGTGTATGTCAACCTTAAGGGCAACCCTGTAGGGGAATAAAAATATGAAAGTGGAAAATTAATTCCAATGTATACCAGGGAGTTCGAGGAAGAACAGAGAAGTAAAAAGGCAACATAGGATGTTATCCACTGCATGCAGTCGTTTTCTGGCTGCTCCTCCACAAGTACTTCTCATGGCAAGCTGAGGCACTTAACGAGGGATTAGTCCAGTCATCACTTTTACCTCTCACTAGGTCGGTGAGACCCATGTGGGCTTACCCAACATCACAACCACATTTAATTGTTTTTAACACTTTGCATCCTTACCACTATCATTTCTGGTCTCAGAACTCTAGGCCAAGAAACCTGGTGAAAAACAGCACCGTGACCTCCAGAACCAGCAATGCGGTAGTGTAAGAGTCGAGATCACCTTCGCCTTTTTACCACGGTACTGATGAATTGCCACGAGACCCGCTAGGGGCATTTTTAGGCAAGAAACATGTTGACCACTTGCACCAGATAGACCCTGCAGGATCATTGTTTCCAGGCAGGGCTCACAATTTTTAGTTGGGTTAGTGCACCCCCAGAATAATGACATGGGCAGTACTAGACCTATTTTAAACTAGACTGCACACCCACCATACTACCTTGTTCACATACCCTCACACACCCAAAAGCTTCATCAAAAAAAGATCTCTGCTAAAGAGCCCCATCACGGGTGCCTGTCGGGCATTGCAGCGCCGGCCCGATGAGAAGCAGGCCCAATGATGAAGCATGACATCCTCTGGGGTGTGTGAGTGAAGTACTGGGTATTTTAGACCCAGCGGTGCAGGGACACACACCCTATGACTTCTGCGTTCACCCTGTTCCAGACCTACAGAAACACAGAGTCTTCTAGGTGAAGTCAAAGATTCATTTATTGGCTGCAGACCAATTACAGGTATCCTAGAAGTACAACAGCGTGTATGTTCTCAGGAGACTGCTGAAAATCATAGAAACGGACTTCATCTTAAATACACTTTTTCCTGCCTCAAGCATACATTCCTAGGTTTTATGATACGGCAATATACAAGTGTACATTTCAAAGAAAAGAGCAGAGTCATGATGACCATCCCACATTCCAGTTTGGCCAGCCCACAATGATTTACACAGCAAGGTTCAGATCCCACATTAGATAATCGATAGGCCCCAAAAAACATGAGCATCTCCTGTTTTGGGAAACAAGCCATAAAGCAGGAACAAGCAGGTGCGAAAGTGATTAGCCAGAGGCTTGTGTGTGATGAAAGGACTTTATGGTGCGCTGAGCCCTGATGCTAATCACAGGTGGCCGGAGGAAGGGGAGCTCGTGAGACCAGTTTGACCTGGGGCAGCAGAGCCAAGCTGCCCAGGTCACAGAAGTCAAGGAAAGGCACATGCATTGCAAGGCCCGTAGTTGCTTCATTATAGCCTATGTGAGGGCAATCACAAGATGGCCACTGCCTCCAAAATGGAATCCGCGTAGTGAAGTAGAATAACGTGTACACAGTGCATTCATAGCTAGAACGATATATAAAGCACTCGTACATACCGCATTAACCATTTGCGGTTTGCTAATACCAGGATAGACAGGGGTGGGGCCCTGTCCCCTACGCGGTCACAGAGATTAAAGTACGACATGAGGGCACTCTATAACAGACCTGACCACTCCTTCACAATTAGGAACTGCAAATTGACATTTTTCAGATCTTATCTAGGAATATATGTGCAGGACCTGGATAAAAAAGCTCCTGGTTCCTTCTATTTAAGAAACACAGGGTTGTGTCCCATATCTACTCTTCACTTTTCTCTGCACCAAGACACGCAGCCTGCAGTGGAAGTTTACATGACCTTGGGAAGGGAATCCTAATATGGCACAAGTCGTGCTGCAGCCCTAGAAGAACCTCTTCGGTCCCAATGCCCTAGGTACCAGGGGTACCATTTACTAGGAACTTATATGGGTTGCTGAAGTTGTGCCAATAGTTGTACAGTTGTGGGAAAGCGCTCTGGCACTGGGAATCTGGTTAGCAGGGACCCAGTGCACTTTCGTGCGAAATCACATCATGTTCCAGGCAAAAAGTGAGGGCTAACCATGTCAAAAGACGTACTTTCCTACATACACTATGGTCAACATCATTCCATAATGATCTCCTGGTTAAGAGAAAATGTTCATGTGGAATGTGGCACATTGCAGATAAAATTAACGGCAAACAAGCAACCCGTTAGCACTGCCTGGAGAGCTGCACTATCTTAAGAATCACTAAAATAAAAAGGGGAGAAGTAAAGAAATTAAAGGAGAACTATAAAAACTGAAAAACGAAAACCAAAGGATAGCCCTACTAGCCCGGACATTGAAGTCTACTCATTTTTAGATGGATGTACACATGGTCAGAAAATACCATAATTCATAGGACAAAGAAAGCAGTTACTGATGAGGATTTAACCATTTCTCCATACAGTATGCTGCCATGGACGGAAACAGAGTAAATGACATTCAAACAGACCAATGCCAAAACAGAGTGGAAGAACAGTGTGTGGATATATATTTATATTTACAGATGTATGCATTATTCAATGATTTTCTTTGTTACAAGATCCTGGGAGACAGCTAAGAAAAGATTCTAGCAGAAATAATAGTGCATATGTATCCCCATAGGGTTTGTCGGAGGCAGTAAATAACACTAAATTCCTTCAATGTAGTTATTTTATTTATTTGGTGTTTTATATAGTGCGAACATGACCCTGAGTAGGGGATCAGAGCGCTTTACATTTACATATCAAGAAACAGTTATGTTACCAAGTCATCCGTATTTGTACATTGTTTTTGAGAAAAACATTCAAGTTTAATATACACATATACAAACCACAGCTGGGTTAATTTTCGATGAGAGCTAGCATGTGTATGATCATGGAGGATCGATGATAAGGGAGAGTCTGCTGAGATTATGGGAGATATTTACTCATATAGAAAGATTTGGCTTCATTTTTTAAAGAGACAGGCTTTCAGAGTGGCTGTTGAGATCTTGGGGAGACCAGCTAGAGTTGTGCAACCGTGCTCGATTCTTGATATGACTAGTGCCTGGACTGCTGTTTTAAGGCCTGACTTGTTTAAGAAATGTTTCAGTTTTCTGAGGTAGCTTAAATGGAACCCGGTGTTTTTTGCCATCATGTTAATGTGTGATAGCATGTTCAGGTTTTTGTCTAGTACGATTCCCAAGGATTTGGTAGAATCGACATTCCTCGGAGGACAGTTTAGTGCCGTGATCAGATTGGTCCATTCTAGGATGTTCGTAGCGCTTTTCTTGGGGGAAATCAGCAGGAATTCGGTTTTATGTGGGTTGAGCTTCAGGTGATTAATGGTTAGGTGATTAATGGTTAGCCAATGAATGGTTCTCTTTAGTGCCTGGTTCATGATACCTTGTAGTGTAGTTCCTATATCCCTGATAGACTCTGCGCATTGGAATAATATACACTATAGTTTTGACATCGGACTGAGGTCAGTATGTCTCTATCGAGTACATTAAACTTAATTACTTGTGTGTGCCAGCTAACTCAGAGGTCACTAGAAACTTCTCGAATAAACAAGAAGGGATTTGTTTCTGACATTCGTATAAACAGGACAACTTTATTTCCCTTAGAGTCGGAGCAATCTCAGAACCGTGGAAACAATAGATAACAGTTTCACTCAGTCAATCGTGCATGCTTAGTTTCTACAGAGTTGCATAGAAATAGAGAGACAGGCGTTTCAATAAAAAGGGTTTACTGAACAGTCTTATTTCTCGTGCAAGAGACATGAACTGCTACAATCGTAAGACAGGCTGCGAAGTACAATATGTAGAGTTAGCAGTAAGAAAAAATAATACTGCAATATCATGGTTTGTAGCTATGACATATATTAATTTAAATACGTACATAAATAACACAGGCTAAAATGTGAATACTCATCTGATGCTTCTAAATTTTTCTACCCCAGTGTACCTAACCTAAGTGCAGTACGAGGTAAGAAGTAGGTGCTATTTTCTAAAGTATAGCAAGCTATAGTTTTAGCTTTGCCAAGAGTTGCCAAAGGTTTCTCGAAGTTCTAGTCTGCTCCATACCTTAGAATGTGCGAGGTTGGAATCTCTTTTCGGGACTCGATATCTAACACCCCACAAGGGGAGTCAGAAACTCTGGAGCTGGATTCTCTGCGGAGGATGACAGCATCTGGTCAGTGCATCAGGCTGGAATTCGATCTCCTTCCGAACTTGCCGTGGCGAACAGCAAGTAGGCAGTCGAACTGGACCGAACCGGAACCGTGGTTTACCCGGGCAAGTGCAGGTATATTTATACCTTGACGGTGTTTAGGAATGCCTGTATTGACGTAAAAGTCGGGCATCTGAACGTCATGAATGAACCCCCAAGGAATAGATGTTCATGCATAATAATGAGTTCTTGGAGAAATCAATATCCAAGCAAGGGAAATTCCTAAAGGCTTAAGAGTCTGGTTTTCCAAGAACTTGTTGTGACGTGGATTGACGGATGTAGGAGACCATGCCTGTATTTGGGTAGCATGGACAATGCCTAAATAAGGGCTGGATTTTCTATGCCTAAATAAGGGCAATATGAATTGTACCTATATAAGGGCATAAATCGGGAAACCTATATATGGAATCTAAATCTATACACAACAACCTATCTCTTCTGATGATGTGATCTTGATGCAAAGCTGTGTGTCATCTGCGTACATGTGGAACGAGATGTTTGCTTGTTGTAAGGTTTCTGTGAGTGGCTCTACTTACAAATTGAATAACGCTGGGGATAGTGTTGAGCCCTGAGGAACTCCGATCGCATTACTGGATGAAGCTGATAATGTTTTGTTGACAATTAATTTTTGCGATCTGTTCTGGCTAAACCATTTTAGGACTGGACCCTCTAATCCCATCCTATTTTTCATGCGATCTAGTATTTTAGCATGGATTACCGTTTCGAATGCCGAAGAAAGGTCGAGCAGGATCAAGAGGCAGGTTTCGTTGCGGTCGAGGGCAAGTAGAGCGTCATCCACGATGTGCAGCATTGCTGTTTCAGTACTATGGTTTGATCTAAATCCTAATTGGAAGTCACTCAACAGATTGAATACAGAGATACGTTGACTCAATTGTTGTTGTACACATTTTTCCAGGACTTTGGCTAGCATGGGAATGTTTGTTACTGGACTGAAATTGTTAGGGTCAGAGGGGTTCTCTGTTGGTTTTTTCAAGATTGGAGTGACTTGCCCTCTTTTTAGGCAGTCCGGTATCGATCCTTGTGCCAGCGAAGCATTAATGATCTTTGTCCATGAGGGAATGAGCAAATGGTTTATCGTAGACCAACACTTTGCCAGTAGAGGATTGTTGTAGTGATTGTTTGGTTTAATGGTCGAGCTGATCTTTGCAATGTCTAGATCACTGATAGGCTTGAATTCTGACCATCTAGCCTGATTTTAGGCGTTTCCAGATCTGGTTGAGCTTGATGCTCATCTGGGGTGCTCTTAGTGATCCAAAGGCATTCAGCTGCTTTTTTGAGCTCCACTTCTATCGATTTGGCTTTGGTTGTGAAGGAGGAGAAATCTTCACTGCTTATATTCAATTTTGTATTAGTTGGTGCCGATTTGGCTTGTTTTATTGGATTGATCTTTTAGCAGATCGAATAGTTTCCTCGGTCTGTTTTTTATATTATCCATTTCTTTCCTGAAGAAGTCTTTTTTTGAGTTTAGAATGCTTTTATTGTAGGCTTTTCTGGCCTGTCTTAGTTGGATTAGATGGGGTGGGGAAGGGTGTTGTCGCCATTTCCGCTCTGTGAATCTGAGTGAATGTCTTTCTTCATTGAGGGCACCGTTAAACCAAGGGTTTTTATCTGTGTCAGGGATCCTTTTGAATTTTAACATTGTATTGTTGTAATATTCCATGAGGTCACTGACGTCAGCCATATTATTAGGAGATTGCAATTTTATCCATATTGAGACCACTAGTGTTACAAACGCATTTTCTAGGTTTTATTGGTTGTGAAGAGGTTTTTGTTTTCATGAAGGGTATTTGGAAGGTAATGATGTGATGATCAGACCAATCGCAGGGGATGATTTCAATTTCATCGATAGCTTTTTCTTTAGCTATGATCCAGTCTAAGGTAGAGCCTTTGGAGTGGGTTGGTAGATGATATTCTTGGACCAACAACTGATCTTTGAGGAAGGCTTTGAGTAAATTGATCAACTTGTCAGTATGATCCTCCCAATGAAAACTGAAGTCTCCTAAGAAAATATCATTGGAGTGAGGAGTAGAGTTTGCTGTGATGATTTCTATCAGCTGATCTATGAACCTGGTATTTTTGCCTGGGGGGTGGTAGAAAGTGTGAAGTTTGCAATTTTGATTGTCAGAGGTTCTTAAGGACATACAGAGATATTCACAAGACCCTAGGGGGTCAGATTGTATTTTCATAATGTCAATGTCAGATCTATGTATACAAACGATGCCTCCTCCCTTTTTGAATGGCCTGTCTAGTCTCAATACAAAGGTAAATCAAGACATTTCAATTAACAAAATACCGATCTATAGTCCTTAATACAGGGAAATAACAATATACCCTTAAAAGCCTATTGGCACTGTTAGGACGTAAAAGTCCTCTGCCTAGTAAGAACGGGTTATCCCTGTCCTGAGTGCCCAACTGTATGGCTGTCTGGATCCCTAATGCAGATTTTTTGTGATAGGTGAACACAAATCTTGAGTGTGTGCCATGACAAAGGCTTGTCTCACAGACTGCAGTCTTGTCGGACCTGGGCACCTTCATAGTGGTGGAAGGCTACCACCTTCACCAGGAGTTAGGCAGCACACGTATGGTGGTGGCAGCATACCATGGAGTGATCAGTAGTAGTGCGCAGGACCAGTTCTACTCTGTATCATCTCAGTGAGGCCTACAGCCTTACTAACCTTCTTTAAAATTTCCGCTACTGTGTGCTTAACCCACCCATCGCCTACACCAGGTAAATGTGGGGTGCTGTATAGTGCAGGAGCAGTGCGATTGTCGGTTTGGTCGGCTGTCTTGGATGGCCAAATCAACATGTGCACTTAGCAGCCTCCAACCAAAGCTGTGTTGCACAGCTGAGAGGAGAACAGGAACAGGATCCCAGTCCCTTAGTGAGGGTAAAACCAGGCCGCTCACATCAATTCCTGCACTTCTCTCATGCCGGGTAATAGAGCTACCAGCATGAGAGCAGCGTCAGAATTGACCTAGGGTAGTCAGGGCGCCTGTGCACCCCCATGATCTACCAGGACAGGAGAAGAGCATGGAGGCGGTGGCAGGCAAGTCATCTTTAGGTTTATTCATCTTCGTACTCACTAACACAATTTAGGCTGCTCACAGGTGTTCTCAAGGAAGGCGCACTCAAGAAGCAAGACTTGGCTCCATTACTGATCCATCACCATTATGAGTAATTATCATGCCTTATTTATGTCAGTTCGATGCAGCGTAAATAATTGGCACAATTAACACTACATCAATGTCGGCTACTCAAGCTACCAGCCTCAAAAGGCTTATAGACAGAGTCAGCCTTAGCACGATGCAAACTCGTGAAGTTTGTTAAGCGTTTTTGTCAGCAGCAAACATTCAGTTCAAACAGCCATCCTTCCCTCGATCAGAATAATCCTACCTAGTTATTGTTATGTACGTCAATAGTTGTGAACACGAATCACACTCCTTATGCGCACGGGCCGGCTATGACAAGTGCTGCGTGAGTAAAGTGCAGCATATCACACATGATAAACAGTGATATTGTAAGGGTGATATAAAACGGTCTGGCATAGAATGACAGAGCTCAGTTGCACTCACTGCTGCTGTCTCAAAGACACGAGATTTGTCCCAGGGCAGTGGCAAGGCCTAGCCCTGGCGACTTAACTATACAACAAAAATGCTACCCACAGAGTGCAAAGGAAAGAGCATTGTTATGGTGCTCGCTGCATGGTTCCCCAGCACGACATGGACACTGGGGCTTAGAACAATGAAAGTCCAAATTTTGAAAGGTGTGTTATCTCACGCAAATCCCTGGAACAGCAGCCCGGACGGTACATACCTCGCTTGTCTACCCAGCCCTGCACTGTTATAGGCGCTAACATGAAGTAACAGCGAGGGTTGGGGAAATTCTTCCAGTGTTAATATATACTTTACACTGATGCAGTGCCTGATGCTGTGTAAACTCAGGTCTGATCCGCTGTCAGCCATGCAACATAGGGTGGAGTGAAAACTCAAAACTGACACCATACTTCATAGTCTGGGGTGCAACCAGAACCAGCAGCAAATACTGTACCAAGGCAGGAACTTTCATCTATGTTCACCACTCTGCATCCCATGAGACACTTCGCTTTAACCCAAAGCCAGCAATATAGCTCAGTGAGCTAAACAGTTGACCCTGTCACAATGCAATTTATCGCCAATCATGAGTTCGAACCCCGGTGAGGCAAAATCAGCCTTCCATATTTCTGTAGGTCGTTACACTGAGTCAAGTAAATTAAGAAGCAATAACATCTGCGGATTACAGTGCCAAGAATGTAAAGACGTTTGGTATTTAGCACTACTTTGAAAAGAAGGTGTTATTAACATGCTTTATGGAGCATGTGATTCCGTGCTCCCATCACCATCTTGCATTTTACTTCTTGGTGTCCCATTGTTGGCAACATGTTTTGCACAGTGATCTTTGAACCAAAGAGCACCCCGGTGCCAGATCCTTGGCTGTAGAGCGCAGAGTTGGCAATGGTCACCAACTTGAATCAATAAGTGGGTGTCAGCAATACCTTGGCATTAATAATGCCTGACTTCAACTGGGATGGAAAGTAGGGACACGACATACATACTATTGGAAATCGCAAGAGAAAACAGCACGAATATTAAAACTTACAATGGCCAAATATGACAAAGTGCTAGGATGGGTGAATACGATGTCAATGAATGTCATATATGCAGGCACTACAATGACAATATCAGTAAATGCAATGTGAACGTAATCTATAGCTTGTGCCTGCACAATGCCCGCCGATGTAATGTGAACGTATACCGTAACTTGTACCCCCACAGCAGCGCCATCAGGAACAGTGATACCAATGTATGTAACAATCAATGCTCGCACGATAATGTGGTTGTTGCTAAAAAGACCACTGTCAATGTACGTGTAGACCAGAGCAAACTTAACCTCTTTAAAACCAGTAAGAATTATATAAATTCACAAGATGACCACTATAAACGTAATGTCGATAAAAAAGATACCAATGGCTGCCATTTTATATTTAGGAGTTCTGTTGAACTCGCATCATAACTATCGGATTCACCCAAGGTGACCTGTCCCTCCACCCCGAGTCAGACATACGTTGTCAGGCAGATTTTGCAACCCATGCTTATTTAGTAACCAGTCACAGGTGAGGTCTCCCATAAATAACAAGCAAACACGCACCTAGGGAAAACCTTGATCAATTCCACAGATAGATAGCTGCACCACAAACAAGTCTGAGATAATTGGCCAAAGGCTTGTGTTCCCCAGTCTCTCCCTGCCAAAGCGTTTAATTAAACCAACTTGTTCCTGTTTTGCCAAACACCTATTGTATTTTCATTTATTTAGGGTAAATTCATATCCGAGTAACAAAAGCAATGACCAGTTTTATGGATATTAATTAATAGCTATTTCATTTTCCTGGTATTTAATATGGGTATTTCCTTTACAGCCTTTTTAGCCCAGTGCCACTATTTACTTGTTTTCTCATTTGCTTAATGTACTCAAGGTTTCACTTTGATGTCTGCAAGGTACAAACAGGTGACACGAGTCCATGCATTCTGCAGCGCTGGAGCGTCAATAATGGCGGCACAGCCCTTTCCCACCGGAGGATTCAACACCAAATCACATGCAGCCAGCCCAGAGCCAATAATCAGAGGCGATGTGATCCCCTACTGCATCCAAACGATGTTGGGGCGCAGAGCAGAAAATATCACGGCAATAAAAAGGAATGTGCATGTGATATTTATAGCCACTTATGGACATTAAATAAAACCCAGCTAATTAACTAGACAAGTTTGCAGCAGAAGTTATTCTAATATTTGAATGCCAGATTACGTTTAATGACTTCAGTTCTTTTAAAAGATCTGGTCACCTTTGCAATTCTACACCGAGCGACTTATAACATGTTACTTTCAAATAATCTTGTTCTCTATATGGATTTGGAATAAAACAAATACTTAATATTGATGCGCACTTAAAAACGTCAGTTTTACATAATATTTGTGTCAACATCCAACAGAGATAATGCTAGTTGTTGACAGCCAACCCTCAAAGAGTGACTGACTGAGTGGCAAGTGTGAGTGATAAAATGAGTTACTCCTTAGGCGGGAGATCTGTGGTAAATAAAAATTCCTTTACCGGGACTGAATTTGATACAGAAACATTATAAAATAGCTCAGTAAAATGAGAGGCAGAATCCGTGATATTAGAGTTTCGGAATGGGCTTTATTCCAATGATCGATTATAATCGGATGCTCCAAGTTCCATCACCACGGGGGTTCAGGAAGTGAAGTACATACTTTATTGACAAGAAGTAACTTTTATAGTACATACTTTACAATGAAGTGAATACAGTAGGCGTAACAATTGATAAAGAAATTGACGTTTTGTCTGCGTAACCGAAAATGGGTGTAATAATGAGTAAAAAGGAACATGATTGGTTATGATGTCATACATAGGTGGATCTATAAGATAATACTTGGCCTAAATGCGCGCGCAGCAGTATGACGTGTAATTGACGTGTAACTAGGGGGTGACGGGGACTTGACATTTAGCTCTATATGTGGAGACGAGAAGTCTGGGGGTCAAGTCAACCTAATCCCAAATCATATCTAACATCCTATGTTTAAAGAACTATGTTATCCACAAAAGAAGGACTCTCGGATAGAATCTATTCTATACTGACTGTGCGTGCGTGTACAAGCGTCTAAGTGTCTACACTGAATGCGAGGGGGTAGGAATATTCCATGGTAACAGGGCTATGAATTACTTGCATGAGGACAGAGAAGCCGGGCCTTTTGCTTGGTAACTGGAAGAATGTTTACTTAGACTACTAGGCAGGAATGCATCGGCTGAGGGGGAAGCAGATAATTCGAAGGTGAAATACAGTTCTTGGCAGAGAATAGGCTCATGTCAGGCTTCGTGAGCCGCGCAGAGAATGAGACAAAGTTCATGGTCACAGATGCAGGCTCAGACTGGAGCTTTCAGAGGCAGAAGGCAAGAGGAGTTTTGATGACAGAATCAGGGCCTACTTGCCTGGACTGTAAAATGGCATAAGTGAACCATACAAAGCCGGTGGCCTTTCATATTTAGGAATGGAATATCCGGCCTATTCATGGCGGATCTGACAGAGGACATGTTGACGGTGGACGCACATGTGTTTGCGTCTTCATAACTGGAACTGGAGGGAACATACATGTACTTGTGACATGCTCATGTAACCGTTGGGGTCCAAGATAGGGGACATAACTGACCAGAAAAATCCATATTTCCACATTCCCTCCTTGCCCTTCAAGAGATATCAATCTTCATTAATCCATTGATCTGTTCATATAGCATCATTTGTTCTTCTTTCTTCTTCCGTGACGAATGAAATCTTGGTGGTGGAATACACGATGTGGCACACAGACCACAAATCGCTGGTCCACATTGTAGACATAGACAGCAACTGAATAGTATGAGAAGGCCAATACCTAGGAAGGATAAAACTCTCCATCCCCAGGCTGATACCACATTCCAAAACCAACTGGACCAAGTCCAAGTGCCTGGGTTCTGGTGTATCTGGCTTACAATCTTATGAAGGCGAGTGATGGCTTTATATACAGATGGCGAATTTTCTGGTATGAATACGCAGCAGCTTGATCCGATGACCCTACAAGCTCCGCCCCTATCAGCCAGGATGACGTCAAGGACAAGACGCTATTGAAGCACAACAATCCGCATAGCAGACTGCTCTTCCGTTAAATTGCCTAAGGCGGAAATAGTTTCATTCACCACTGCTTCAAGGGTTCTAGTTAATCTACGTATCAGCTTGCTATTAGTAACAGTACCTATATAGGGAAAGATGCCTTTATTAAAATCTACATACTTGTCCCATGCCGTTTCAGTGTAATCGACAATGGGGAGATCTCTCCGCTCTCTGTTGTGCACTAAATGAATATTTCTGTAATAATCAGGAGGAGCTAGGAAGACAGGTGGCAAAAGGAATGCAATGTAGCAGGTACCATCCCAATCTAGAGGTAGACGCATATATGCAGTCTGACCACATATAAAGTAGGAGTGGCGAGAAGCTCCAAAATGAAGATTTTCCTTGATCACTGAATTCTACTATAGTAGTGCATTTACTATGGCCCATATGTATGGAACCAACCTTTCTTACACACAATTCACCTTTCGCTGGGAATACTGACATGGTAGGTAAGACTAGTTCAATTTCAGATACGACATTTAGAATCATGAGATTAGGTGTAAAATTACCTAATCCATATACTTCATTTTCTAGATCAGTTCCTGTTCTTTTGGGGCGACCCTCCTTGTTAGGGTAGCAAACCTTGAGTAAAACTAGGTTCAGGTTTCCCCATATCCAATGGTCTTGGTAAACTGCTGTGTCTGAGTCTATGGAATTGATTAAACTAAACCATGCTCCACAGGAGCCATTATGTGTAAATGGATGTGGAAAGAAAGGCAGGACTCCTTCATAATTCTGATAGGGAGGGAGTCGGCCACACACCCAACAATTAGTGGCATTACTAGTCTGATGGGAATGATGTAACATACTAATGAAAGTGTTATTGCGCAGCGCAAGTCTATAAGACAATTCATGCGGAGGTAAGTCACTAAAAGAATGTTCAGCAGCAACATTATAAACATGTCTAGAAATAGGGTAATATATGTGCAACAACATACTTGTAATAATTATTATGAGACTCAATAAAAACAAAATTAATAATGTCACTATGCAGTGGCTACGCAGTGATTTACAATACGCCTGTCGTTTCAACATTTTTCGGGTATTTTCTCTACTCAGGTCCAAGGGATATATGTCAGAGACAATTCAACCGCTTCACCTTGGAGAGGACTTAAACAATCAAATTGCTCGACTTGTTGGGCCTAAGCTTTAGTTTGTAATTTTCAGAGTTGTTCGGTTCAACAAAAGGAAGTTTTGTATCAGTCTGTGAGGGAGTGCAGGGCACAATGTCTATATCCGAGGATAGTCCATGAAATTTCTTGATATGGCTTGAATGAATCCAGCCCTTGCGGCCCTCGATCTTCACGGCTGTCCTCGTGGTCAGCAGGACCAACTTGGGTGTCTTCCACCTGGGCTCCAGCTGAGTCTTTCGGTCGAAATTCCTCACAAAGACAAGATCACCCGGAACAACGTCATGGGGTTTCACCTCAGTGTTGTCGGGAAAGGCTGCAGCTACCTGTGAACGAGAAGATTGTAGTGCAGACATCAAGGAAGCCAAGTAATCTGTCAGCATATTACAGTCAATATCAGTTATTTTGCGTGGTATAGGCGTCCCCCACATATTCGGTGGTCTGCCGAAGATCAACTCATACGGGGATAGCCCTGTTCGAGAGTGTGCTACCATTCTCATGTAAAAGAGTGCAACTGGTAACGCTACTACCCAGTCGACACCTTTTTCTCTGCATATTTTGGACATTCTGATTTTCAGTATCTGGTTATGTCTTTCTACGAGACCTGCTGCCTCGGGGTGTCGGACACAGTGGAATTTCCACTGATATCCTAACAGAAGTGAAACGTGTTTCATTAATTCGGATGAGAACGGCTGGCCGTTATCTGAGTGAACAGCACGTGGTAAACCGTATCGTGGGAAGAATTCTCGAACCAACTGTTTGGCAGTAGTCGGGGCAGTGTAATCTGAAACCGGGTATGCCTCCGTCCAACGGGACAGAGCGCAGACAACTACGAGAACATATTTGAATCCTCGACATCGTTCCATCTGGATATAGTCCATCTGGAGTACTTCAAAAGGATGATTAGGAGTATGAAATCCACCCTGTTCTACGGGAACGCTTTTTCCTGGGTTGAACTGACAACAGATCATACAGGTACGGACCTTTTGTTTAGCTGCTGCTCGTAAATGTTTATTGAACCAAATGTGTTGAATGCTGTCTAGCATAGCTTTTTCTCCTAGATGTGCTGGACTATGTATAGTGTTAATTATAACTTGGACCATCGAATCAGGAAGGAACCATACAGACTTTTCCTTCATCATCCATCCTTGGTCCGTTTGGATCCCTCCTAATTCAGTCCATTTCTTTATTTCGTCTGGTGTAGCATGTGTCTGTATGTCAATTACGTCAAGAGTAGGATCTTTAACTGTCATACAATGTGTCGGTGTCGGGACTATTGTCTTTGTCATGTCGGGGGTTTGAGTTTGAGCAGTCAGTTTAGCTGTTCTGTCGGCTAGATCATTGCCTTGGGAAATGATATCAGTAACCTTCGTATGGGCCTTACATTTCATAATTGATATTTCAGTGGGTAGATGTATTGCATCTAATAATGCATGAATGAGGGGTCCGTGCTGAATGTGGGCACCGTGGGAAGTTAAATAACCTCTCTCTCGCCACAGCACGCCGAAGTCATGTACAACTCCGAATGCATAACGTGAGTCAGTGTATATGTTGACTTTTTTATTCGTGGCTTGAATACAGGCTTGTGTCAGAGCGATAAGCTCTGCGGCTTGAGCTGACAAAGTATTTATACGATTAGTTTCAATGACTTCAGTATCTGTTGTGACTGCGTAGGCGGCTACTAACTCTCCTGTACTTGTTCTCATGCATGAACCATCTACATACAAGGTCAGGTCTGGATCTGACAATGGGACATCGGTTAAGTCTTGTCTGGGTTTTGTTGTTATTGTAATAACTTCAATACAGTCATGGGCTAGTGGGTCTGTTCCGACTACTGGTAAAAGTGTGGCAGGATTCAATGTGTTACAGCGTCTGATTTCTATATGTGGCTGAAACAATGTAAGCTCGTATCCTGTAAGTCGCGCTATAGTCAAGTGTTGTGTTTGCGTTCTATTTACAAGAACCTCTACTGCGTGTGGTACTTGAACTGTCAATGGATGTCCTAACACTATGGCATCGCTTTGTCTGATTGCTAAAGCTGTCGCTGCTACTGATTTCAGGCACGCAGGCAAAGCCTGAGCTACGGGATCTAATGTACTAGAAAAATAAGCACATGGTTTGTGTGCTCCTGCTTGTTCCTGTGTGAGTACTGACAAGGCAGTACCTTCGCGTTCTGTAACAAAGAGTGTAAACTGTTTTCTGTAACATGGCGTTGCTAAAACGGGTGCTTGACATAAAGCTTTCTTTAAGCTTTCAAAAGCTTGTGTGTGTTCCTGAGTCCAAGGGAGAACAGTCGGTGTGGCTGCCTCCTGTGTGGTTAACTGAATTAGTGGTTTTGCTAGAAATGCATACTGAGGGATCCACTGCCTACAATATGAAGTGAGGCCTATGAAAGCTCGTACCTCCTTTTGTGTCTTGGGTATTGACATGTTAGCTATTAACTGAATGCGGTCGGGTGTAAGCTGCCTTCCCTCCTTGGACAGCGAGTGTCCAAGATAAACAACTCGCTGGACACAGAATTGCAGCTTAGAAGGGGACACCTTGTGCCCCTTTTCGGCTAGAAATTGTAAAACTGTCAGTGATGCTTTTTCACATTCCAGTTCGCTTCTCGCGGTGATCAGCAGATCATCGACGTATTGAAGCAAGGCGGTGTTAACTGGCATGTGGATACTGTCAAGTTCTCGTTTCAGTGCTTGGCTATAGATGCTGGGGCTTTCTGTAAATCCTTGAGGTGCGCGGGAGAATTTAAAGCTACGCCCATTTAAACTAAATCCGAACAAATATTGGCTTTCCGGATCTATTGGGACGCTGAAAAAGGCATTCTTGAGATCAATTACAGTAAAGAATGTTGCTTCGGAATCAATAGCTGTCAATAATGACGAGATATCTGGGACCACAGGAAATTGTGGCACAATGCATTTGTTTAACTCGCGCAGATCAATAACCAATCGATATACTGGCGGCGCTGTAGGATCTGTTCGTTTAAGAATCGGAATTATCGGTGAATTACATACATTGGAGTCTGTTTCTACAACTACTCCTTGGGCAATAAGCTCGTCAATGATTTGTAGTAAAGCCGCTACAGCATCTGGTGGTAACTTGTATTGTCGCATTCGTGGTAGCACCACTCCTGCCTTTAGTGTGACTCGATATGGTGTAATATTCATGCAACCAACATCAGTAGGGCCTTGTGCCCATAGATGTGTAGGTAAAGTCTGCAGTCGGGGATCCATGTCTCTAGACACATAGTGACCTTTAAAATCACGTAAAAACAACCTTACTCCTTCCGGAGAACAACATATTATGGCTCCTAGAGCTTTCAACGTTATTATTCCTAACAAGTTTTCTGGACATGATTTAGTAAGCAATAAATCTGTAGTTCGGGTCAGAGGTCCTATCGTGAGTGGAAGAGGCTGTGATACTTCATTAACAATAGGTTTTCCTGAAAAACCAAGGGAAATATTCTGAGAGCCTGAGAGGGGTGCCCCTGGAACTTCACTACGTTTTATAGTTGTTCGACTTGCCCCTGTATCGAGTAAAAATTTTCTATCTTGACCTAATAATTCACTATGTACATAAGGTCCTTCTTGATCTACAGGAATCTCGATAAGGGGTAAGTCAACTTCCCTCTCTAGGCTAGTTCATGCGTAACGCTGATACTCAGGATATTCATACTGTGCGGTCTGATACATTTGTCGTGTTGTGGTTTGTGTGGCAGCAGCAGGCAACGGTGGTGCAGCTGGCACAAACTGTATTGGCTGTTGTGCGGCTGGCATGGCCTGGGCATGCTGCATAGCTCCTTGTTCATTCTGATCTTGTCTGAGTGGCCGTGATCTTTCTTGTGTTTTACCTATGGCGATATTATGTTTTAAAACTGGACAATCGTGTACGTAATGACCTGGCTTTTTACAATAATTGCATGTCCCTTTTACAGGTCCTGCTGAATCGGAATGTGTTATACCCTTTTTATGTCCTTCAGCTGGCACTGTCTGGGAAACTAGCATTTTCATTTTCGTGTCTTTCATGCGTCTGTGTTCATGTTCTTGTTCCTCTCTAATTCTATTGTGGTGGTACTGTAACATTTGTAACATTTGTGTTGGAGTGTTACCTTGCCAGGTACTCTCGAATTTTAATACTCTATTCTTTACTGGGGGCAGGGCATTTTCCACTAATTTTGTTACAAACAGATGCGGGTATGATTCGCTACTTGCTTTTATGCCACTATTTATACCAAAACATTTCTCGAATCTGGCATAGTAATCACTAGTGTCTTCATCTTGCTTCTGTTTACAGGCTGAAATTGTACCCCAATCTTCCTTTTTCGTAGTTAATAAACGTGGCAGTACCTGTACTAGTAGACCTGGTAGTGCTTTAGTTTTGTCCCCAAGCCCCGAACCTGGACCTCGGGCCCTTTCTTCTGCTTCTAATGCTGACCATTCTATCTTTTGGTCTCCTACCTCCCACTCTTTTTCCTTGAGTTTCTCATAAATGCCAGCAGGCATCAACACCTTTAATATTGTCATAATGTCGGGGTAGGTATACTCTCCCATGAGTAACATGTCTTTAATTTCTCGGTGAAAACCCGCTGGGTCTTTGTCATGACTGGGTACCACTTTCTTCATTTCTAACAATTCTATTTTCGATATGGGCGTATATACAAATACACGTTTAAACTGATTGTCCTCGCCTTTTATTGGGTGTACTTCTCGTAAGGGATTCTGTCTATCCATGTGATACGTGGTTCTTTCCTTGACAGGCAATGAGACATGCTCTGAGCATACAAAAAGAATATACTGCTTTCTTGATACTAGAATTTCTTTAATTAATTTAGTACCTGGACCTCTCCATTTATTCATAAGCAATTCAGTCAATATGTCAGGTAAGGGACCAGGGTCCGAATGCTGACTCTGATATAGTATAATGAGTTGTTGAATCATATAAATCCCAGCTAACCTCTGCTCATCTGGGGTGAGATTCAAAAATGTGCGTACTACTGTCTCATCACTATATTTTCCGGGACTGTCCATCCAATGGACAGCTGCCCTTGCTAAATCTTGTTCATCCATAGAATCGAGAAAATGATAACCCCTTCGTTCTCGGAGTAGCTTGTCGGCGGTTTGGAACGAATGCTCGTTAGACCTTATATTAATTATAGGTATTTGGAAATTCCTGTCATTATCTGGACATATTGGACGTATTGAGTCAGTATGACATCTAGTCTGATTCCTATTACAAGATCTTCCTCTACCTACATAGGCTATGGTGTCCGACTGTCCTGCGGGCAGTCCTGACCCTTCTTCCTCGCTTTGTTCGAACTCGTCTGTCTCTAATCTCTCTTCGTGTAGGCGTTCTATTTCTTTACGGATCTTTCGGCACATGGCTATTATACAATTTTGCTTATCGTGTCTCCCTTCTGATATATTCTGGCTCCATCTTGTAAGAATTTGCATTGCTTCCGGGTCTACCCCCGGTCGGTCTTGATTTCTGATCACACAGTTTATGAGGAAACGTAACAGTTCCCCCTGTATCTCTACTTTCTGGTATTCCATAGCTCTGTTAATACATTCTGGATCTCGCCCTGTTTGGACAAAATGATATATTTTATCTAGATGCGCAGTCATTCCTGGTAGCTTCGCTAAATACCCTGCGGCTCGTCTGATACGTAATGATGCCAGGATCATTTCGTCCTCTTTACCGAGCACCGGGTCATATCTACAATCAATAAGAAGTTCCTTAAGCGTACGATCACTTATGAATTTGGGTGTACGTGAATGCGCTGACTCTTGAAAAATAAGTTTATTTATTCTAGGTGGCGTAGAAAAAATATTGGTAGCACCTCCCGTGGCCCCCTCTGGGGCGTCGGGTGTGAAAGGATTCGTCGAACGTGACACAGCAACTATAGGTGTGGACACAGCTATAGAAGTAGCTGTAGGAACGGATGCAGAAACAGATGTGCTTGCCGGAACTTGTGACTCGATTTGTTGCTGTAGGGATACGGGTGCAGGGTCTTGACGTTGGACCTCCCGGGTATGCGGTCTATGTGGGGCGGAATTAGCATACTCGGGAGCTGCGTCATCTAAATATGAGGAAAGAAAAACATCTTCTGCTGTTCTAGGATGCCCCTTAGGATGTACCTTGATTGGGAATAATGGGGGTGGCAAGTCTTTCGGTATCTCTGGAGTAGCCTTAGGTAATCCTTCGGCCAGAAGGGGATACATACCATTCATAAGGGCATTTCTTTGTCTGTCTACTTGTTCTGATTTCACTCGGATACCTTCCTCAATTAATAGATTGTCTTGAACTTTGCTTGAACTTTCTTTACTCTTCTCTTCCTGTCTACGTGCTTTTTCCGTACGTCTATGAGATTCTTTACGCCATAACTCAACGGCGTCTTTCTGTGACTGTCTGACTTTCCTTTTCCATAACTCTTCCTCGACTTTCATGATGCACTCTGCATCCCAGGTTCCCGCTGCGGGCCATCTCTGACTTTCTGGTAATCCCTTGGTGTAGTCTACCCATAAATCAAGAAATAATATAGCGTCTAAGCCATGTTTGTGATACATGAAGTGCCCTGGAGTATCCCTAGGAGGAATAGGGACGGCTTCTTCGAGTACCCCTTTTCTAGTAGTGATCTGTCTTAATTTCGAAAAGAGCGGCATATTGACAATCTGATCTGATACTTAATCTTGAACACTCTAAATACAAAAGCACAATAATGGACAACCATTCATACCACAATATGCAGGACGTTTAACACATTAAACATTAAAACATTAAACATTTTTAACTGAAACAACAATGATGATCGTCTGCATGACTAATCACCATGCTTAATTCTTGACACTAACTAGATACTTCGGAATACTTGATATACTGCTAAACAGTACAGATACACTGCTAAAACAGTGCAGACCGGATTTGTGTACCCAAACCCGTCTTGACCGGCACAACCTATGTGCACGTCAGAAATGCCTCCCCAGTAATGGTACTTACCGGGTAGCTTCGGAAACAGAAGGCCTCGGTAACTTGAACTTGAACCGGACTGGACTCGACTCGCCTCGTCGGAAACTGGGCTTGACTTCGAACTGGTGGGTCTCTGTATACCTCGGATCTTGCTCTCTCAGCTAGGCTCTGGTCGGGATACTTCGCACTTCTCACCGCCTCGTCTGGGTGTTGATCGCAGTCTCAGTCGCCCCCGCTTGACCGGAGGGAGATACAGGAAATCCTGCTGGTACGCGTTATTGTCCGTCCAGCTGTGGCAGGAGACCGGGCCTGCTACTCACCGCCGGCGCGTGAGATGAGAAAGTGTCCCTGTTCGGGCGCCATCATGTGGTAAATAAAAATTCCTTTACCGGGACTGAATTTGATACAGAAACATTATAAAATAGCTCAGTAAAATGAGAGGCAGAATCCGTGATATTAGAGTTTCGGAATGGGCTTTATTCCAATGATCGATTATAATCGGATGCTCCAAGTTCCATCACCACGGGGGTTCAGGAAGTGAAGTACATACTTTATTGACAAGAAGTAACTTTTATAGTACATACTTTACAATGAAGTGAATACAGTAGGCGTAACAATTGATAAAGAAATTGACGTTTTGTCTGCGTAACCGAAAATGGGTGTAATAATGAGTAAAAAGGAACATGATTGGTTATGATGTCATACATAGGTGGATCTATAAGATAATACTTGGCCTAAAGGCGCGCGCAGCAGTATGACGTGTAATTGACGTGTAACTAGGGGGTGACGGGGACTTGACATTTAGCTCTATATGTGGAGACGAGAAGTCTGGGGGTCAAGTCAACCTAATCCCAAATCATATCTAACATCCTATGTTTAAAGAACTATGTTATCCACAAAAGAAGGACTCTCGGATAGAATCTATTCTATACTGACTGTGCGTGCGTGTACAAGCGTCTAAGTGTCTACACTGAATGCGAGGGGGTAGGAATATTCCATGGTAACAGGGCTATGAATTACTTGCATGAGGACAGAGAAGCCGGGCCTTTTGCTTGGTAACTGGAAGAATGTTTACTTAGACTACTAGGCAGGAATGCATCGGCTGAGGGGGAAGCAGATAATTCGAAGGTGAAATACAGTTCTTGGCAGAGAATAGGCTGATGTCAGGCTTCGTGAGCCGCGCAGAGAATGAGACAAAGTTCATGGTCACAGATGCAGGCTCAGACTGGAGCTTTCAGAGGCAGAAGGCAAGAGGAGTTTTGATGACAGAATCAGGGCCTACTTGCCTGGACTGTAAAATGGCATAAGTGAACCATACAAAGCCGGTGGCCTTTCATATTTAGGAATGGAATATCCGGCCTATTCATGGCGGATCTGACAGAGGACATGTTGACGGTGGACGCACATGTGTTTGCGTCTTCATAACTGGAACTGGAGGGAACATACATGTACTTGTGACATGCTCATGTAACCGTTGGGGTCCAAGATAGGGGACATAACTGACCAGAAAAATCCATATTTCCACAGATCGACTCTTGTTATGAGTGAGTGAATAAGAGAGTGAATGTGCAAGTTAATCTTTATTCGAGTAAAAGAGTAGCTGAATGGGCGAGTATGGTAGGTGAGTGAGTTATCAGTGCGTGGCTAGGTAGATGAGCAACTGGATCAATAAGTGATTGCGTGAGTGGGCCGAAGGATGGAATGATGCCTGAGAGAGTGAGTGACTGGGAATCTTTTATGAAAGAGAGAGAAAAAGTGTGAGAGAGAGTCTGTGTTGATTATTATCATAAATCCCTTTTTGTAGACCATACAAGCAGCAGTAGGTAATCAGTGCTGGTTGTAGAAGTATTGTATTGTACTTTACTGAAACATTTATATAGTGCTTACTACCCATGTGTGTGGCACGGATACTGCCTAAGCTGCACTTAAGGGATGTGGAGGTTGTAGGATGTAGGAAGCTGGCACACTATAGTGTACCAAAATGAAGTACATTGTACGGAGAGTCCAGTGGATCCCTTAATGGTATAAAGAGCAGCCGCGGCCAGTCCATTGGGGCTGTGGGGCCATTCACCCCCACATTTTGCCCCTCATGAACAGTGTCTGTTAGGCTGAACAAAGGCTAGCCTGACAGACACTTTATTTTCAGGCCAGGCAGCCAGGAGCAAGACATGTGCAGGCTCCTGACTGCCTGAGCTGAAATTTACTGGGCTGAGGAAGTCACAGCTCCTGTGGGCGTGACCTCCTCAGCTCAGCAAAGGTCCCCGATGCACTCCCCTCAGTGGCGAGGGGTAGCGTCACTGATTGCTTTGCACATGTGTGCTTCAGTTTTAAGTCCTGAAGCACCCAGGGTTGAATGTCAATCAGTGACTCTTCATCACAGAGTGGGGTGGGTGGAGTCAGCAGTCTCAATGATCCCATCCCACTCTGTGGGTCTCAGGTCAGCCAATGAGAAAAGGCAGCAGTCCCAAGCCTCCTGGGACCTCCGAGGCAGAGCTGCAGGTAAGTGTGTGTTTTGTTTTTTAATTAATGTTCGGTGTATGCGTGTATGTATGACTGTTTGATAATGAGTGTTGCAAATGGACGTGTGTGTGTATCTGTGCGCGCATGTGTGTGAATGCATGGATGTGAGTGTGTATGTGTGCGTGTGGGTGTATGTACTTCCTCCTAAACTTACCGACCGCCACTGACACAGAGGTTAAAGTAGATAATACTAATTCTCTTTTTGTGGAAGTGTGGGCGAGCAGTTAGGCTTATCAAAGAGTAGTGCTAAGAATTTGTTGTACACACAGAGGCAATATGTGAGACACACACTCAATAATAAATCTGAGACCAATTTATAAAAATAATATTGATTTCCATGTGTATTTTAAGTCCAAGAACTTTGATCTACAGTAAGTACTTTAGAAGTTACGATTTTTAAGAGCCTGGAAAATATATCACTTTTGTGCGCAATTACGCACCATTGAAGTCAATGGAGAAAAGAAGAACAAGCATTTGCACTGCAATTGGTCTTGCCTTTGGGACCTTATATGTATTTTGCAATGCAGCACATTATCTCACATTACTGCAACATAGTTTAATCACAGAATCTTCTCATTATGACACCTTTTTCTGGATGTCGCCCCCCCCTTTTACATCTGTTCTTAGAGTAAAGATGGTATCACCATACAGTCAGCAATATGCTTGGCTATAGAATTCATCATGGAACAGAATCCTAGCAGCACGTGGATTTGATAGATAGAAGATTAAATTATGATGCAAAACCAGCAGCCAAGAATCTAAAGATCAGGGATTGTGTACATTGTATGTCTAACTGGATTGAAGAAATGGCACATTACTGGGAGAATTAAGTGCCAACATCCTGGCTCTCCTCTATGACATGTCAGGGAGGCCACTATGACTGGCCAAAAACAAGTTCCCCACTGAACATACAGTAAACTTATTAGTATTTATAACTTTCTTTTGAACAGCACATCATGGCCAATCCTACGAGTTGCACTATAAGAAAAATAGTGAAGAGCCATAGTTGTTACCTTTCCTGTTACTTATTCCTTGTCTGCAGTTGAGCGGCCTGTGTGCATTTAACCAAAAAATGCAAAATCCGCAAAAACCTTGCTTTCACCGATGTTTCTAAACCCTTGTTAAAGCACATTGCTTAAAACCTTCGACTAAACTAATGCTCCCTAAAGTGCCATTGGAAGGTAAAGCCTCAGTCAATGCTGTTTGCTAAATATGGGGAAGCCAATAGTACCTACTGTACGAAGGTCACAAGAGCGCCCATTCCCACGCAAGAACCCCTCGTTGCATCAGCGCAACAATAGGAATTTGGTGATTGATAGTGAATAGGTTTCTTTGCAATAAGACTTGATTTGCAACTTCGAACGGGCAATAAGCATCATGGAGGATGCAAAGTATCTTTACCTAGAAATGCTCCTCCCAACATGCAACATACTACTACTTTTAAAGCACTGAAAACACTGAATGGAAACAAACCAGCTCTAAGTAGCCTGGGGTTAAGTGGAGCAATTGGACCCATAGAAAGATTTTTGTCAGCCAGGTTTAAAAATATTGTATCATCCAGAAAAGGGCAGATAGTGTAAACTTAATTGCACATCAACTTAGCAGGAAGATAGCTGGAGCTGCCTGTCTGCAACCTTAACAAAGAATAATACAAGCTGAAAAAGGGAAGGGAGTGTGGGGTTAGGGGAAAACATGGCGGCCGCTTAGTACGCGGTCGCAGAGGCTCCCGATAAAGGAGATTAGTATGTTAACGGTACGCTAAAATAGAACGCCCGTAATGCTTGTAAACAGAAATGGAGAATTAACTGCTAATACAATGCTGCAATACCTGTAAGGGGTGAAAAAAATGATTCAAGAGTGATTACCGGAGGATCTGTGCTACGGTGCCTGTGGCGATGTTTCGGCGGATCTTCGGCTCTTCGGCGTCCCGACTCACGGCAACAGAAATAGACGCGCTTGCTGGCGAATGTGAAGGTGGGAGCCCTGGGTGCCGTGGACGGTTTGCAGATATCAGTGGAGATTGCAGGGTCTGCGATTCAAGACCCCTACTGGGCCTGAGTTGCACAAGAGATCGGCAGGGGCCGGACGGCGTTAGCTCTGCGATCCAGTTACGGAGACCTGTGCAGAGCAAACACAAGTACGGCAGGCACCAAGGGGGAAGATGACCAAGTTGCTTGCAAACGGAGAGATAACGTGTTCTGGGCTAATATGGAGGCTAAAGGAGTCCCCTCGAAGGCGAGCTGTACAGGTCAGTGCAATAGTGGAAGGGAAGGGGAACACTGGTAAAAATCTAACAATCATTGGGGTTAAAAATACTGGCCATTCAAATATCTTGAAGAAGAAATTGTGCGCACTCCCAGAAAATAAAAGAGAAGAGTGTTTAAACATAGAGGGGACTCAGCTTGTAGAAAAGGTGGAAGGGGCAGTGGTTGAGAAGTCCCAGCAAAATAGATACCAACTAAGAAGTGGAAGTGGAAAGGGGAAAAGTTGCATGAAGGGGGCACAAAACAAGCTGCAAATAAATAGCAAAACTAAAGAATCTCCCCCTGCGAAGCAAGTGGATACGGCTATAGGAGAGTGGGTAACCCCTAAAAAGAGAAGATCCAAGGCGAAGAGAGGAGAGATACAAGCACAAAATCTTAAGATTACCCCCTCATTGAGGACTTTTTTTAAGGTAGTTCCTAAAACGTTGTTGTTAAAAAACCCTGCCGTAGTAACTCCCGGGACTGGCTCATTAAGGGGGCAGGATACAGTAAATGCCAACAAATTTCAGGTTCTGCCATAAATTTCTGAACCCTAGGAAGGTGTATTTATAGAGAGAGAGTGGGGCCAAGCTGGGACAGAGGCACGTTCCATCCCAGAAACAATGGAGTCATTCCCTATGCAGCCTCAGCCACAGATTCAGCCTCAGAGACAATCACAGTAAACCCCCCCCTGAAGACCTGATCGCAACTGCTAATGATGGGGGAGAGTCGTGCTTATTAGAAACAACTCGATCAGGAAATCAACCACAACCTCAGCCCCAATCCCAAGTACAGCCACAATGTCGCTGAGCTGATCCAACTATTAACAACTGAAGTAATGTGTAGGTTCGAAACATCTGAGTTGAACCAGAAAGAGATCAGATCTGCATGTGAGAGTCTGGAAAAAAAGTTGGACGACATAGCAGCTAGAACTTCACAGTTGGAAGTTGAAATGAAAGACCTAAAACTTCAAACAGAGGTTAATACAAAAGAGATCAGTGACCTCAGGGGTAACGAGAGGTTACTGAAAGAAAAAATAGAATCATTGGAAAACAATCAAAGAAGATGTAACCTTCGTATTTTAAAGATCCCAGAGGGAGCAGAGGGGGAAGACATTAAGGCGTTCATGGTACATCTGATCAAGGAAGGGCGGCAAGTAAAATGGACAGAAGGAGAATTAATTAAAGACATACAGAGGGTCCATAGAGATCCGTATAGAAGAAATGTAAACAAAACCAAACTGAGGAAAATTTTGGTAAATTTTCATACTTATAACTTAAAAGAAGAAATTCTTCTTAAAGCGTTGAAACAAAAATCACTGACAGTGGATGATATTAACTTTGAAATTAGATCAGATATCTCCCAACTCACGGCAAGTAAGCAATGGGAATTTGGAAATATGATCGAGCCCTTTAAGAATCTGGGTGCGACTGCACAGTTAAAATTTCCTGCCAGCTTACGTGTAATGCATAACAACAGGATGCAGACCTTCCGCAGGGTGGAGGAAGCGGAGGAATTTCTTAAATTAATATCAGGAGCTGGTACAGGATAGGTGGGACAAAACTTATTTCTGTTATTTTCCTTAGCATGCTATGTCGAGAAAACGATCTTCGCGGTATATCATAAATTGTATGGGTGGGATATGCATTTGGAATAGATTTCCGGAATCAGGGCCTCCCTAGGCCTTGGCCATTAAGAAAGTAGAGGAGGGTTTTCCAAGGGGAAGGGAACACGAGTATCTTTTAGTGCACGGGTGAGGGAGCATAGGGGAAAAAAACAAAAAAATGTAGTCCTCTATATATATATCAAAACTCAGGTTGTAACAGAGCCACAAAAATAAAAAGAATTTCTATCGTGGAATTTCTATCGTGGAATGTAAATGGCCTTAGGGTGAGTCATAGGCTTGAGAGGATCCTGCAGTATCTAAAAGATGCTCCAGCTCAAATTATATTACTTCAAGAGACCCATCTAACCAGTAAGGAAATGAGAGAGCTGTTTAAAAATAGAAAATGGGTACAGAATATGATATGCAATGAGCAGCAACTCACTATAAGAGGGGCGGCGATTCTGATAAAAGTAAACCCTCAGATCCTAGTTGTGGAAAGTAGGGTGGATAAGGCTGGTAGGTGGGTGATCGAGAAGATGAGATGTTATGAACAACTATGTACAGTAGTCGGATACTATGGACCTAACCTTGATGACCCTACCCCATTTGGCAATTTACTTTCTGAATTGTTGGATTTCCCCGACCCAATCATAATGGCAGGGGATTTTAATGTGGTTATGGATGGTAGTCTAGACCGTTCTACTAAAAGCAGAAGTATAATACATAACAAATCAAGATCACTGATAATAAATTCGACAAAGAATTTAGGATGGTGTGATATATGGAGAGAAAAGATGGGATCTATAAAGAGTTTCACCTTTAATAACAAAAAATATGAACATCAATCCAGAATAGATCTGTTTTTTTTAGTTAAACAAAATATAAAAAATCAGGTTAGAGACGTAAATCATGTGGAAGCACGTATGTCTGATCCTTCTGCTATAACGTTGCTCTTGGTTCCCCCGAGCTCCACAACACAACGGAGATGGACTATGGATCGTACCATATTGTCTGATGAAGACATGATAGACAAACTAGGGTTGGAGTCTCAGGAATCTTTTGATATTAATTTGGACAGTGCTCCTATTGGGATAGTCTGGGATACTTATAAGGCCTTTTTAAGGGGCAAAATCACATCACTTCAGGCATATAAAAATAAACAGAGAAAGGCAGTGATACCAAATATAGAAAACAAAATTCAAAGATTGGAACAAAGGCTACAATGTAATGAGATTGAATATGAGGTGGGACAATTATCCATTCAGACCCTTAAAATGAACCTTCTGGAGGTAGTGGAAAGACGGCTACAAGAAAGATGGCAAGCAAGTAAAATGGCTCACTTTAATTACGGGGAGGGGTGTGGCAAGTTACTTGCATGGAAGATAAAAAGTGATCAGGCAAAAAGTTTTATAAAAGAACTAAATTATGGAAATGCAGGGTGTCCTACTAGGGTGGGAGACAGTACAGAGGCTACTCTAATAAAATATTTTGGAGAAGTGTATACAGAGGACCTAAGTACGACAAGAAGGGAGGTACAAAACTGGTTAGACCAAGAACTCCCCCGTAAGGTATCCGAGCTTGAAAAAGATGCTATCAACGGCGCGATAGCTGAGGAAGAAATAAGAAATGCCATCAAAGCAGGGAAATCGAGTAGGGCAGCAGGTCCTGATGGTCTTCCAATGGCGGTATATAAAAAGTTAGGAAAATATCTAATGCCGGTTTTTGGTAGGCTGCTTTCAGCGGTGTTTAAAATGGTGAAGAGATTCCCCCCTCATGGAATGAAGCCACTGTTACCCTGATACTTAAACCAGATAAATCACCAGATTGCTGTGAATCTTACAGGCCTATCTCGCTGTTAAACTTCGATTACAAATTCGAAAATACTAGCAGATAGATTGAATGGGGTAGTGGGAGTACTCCTTCATGAAGATCAGAAAGGTTTTGTGCGAGGTAGCAGTATCAAAGATCTAACCTACAGTCTTATTGGTGCCATAGACTTAGCTTCCACAGATAAACAGCCATTAGCAGTCATTACAGTGGGCGCGACAAAGGCGTGTGATCGCGTAAACTGGATTTATTTGCAGGAGGTTTTGAGATTGTCCAACCTGGGGGAAAAATTTTGTAGGGCATTAAACCAGTTATATAAAGACCCCACAGCCAAAATATTAGTAAGCGGGAATCTATCTAAGACCTTTAACATCTTCAGGGGGACAAGACAGGGGTGCCCACTATTCCCACTACTTTTTAGTCTTTATATTGAACCCTTAGCGGAAAAAATCAGAAAACATGAGAGTATAATTCCCTTCCAATCTAGAGGCTGGCAAAAGAAAGTGGGATTATATGCGGATGATTTGATGGTATACACATCAATTCTCAATCTTGCACTACCAGTAGTTTATGATCTGGCTGCGTGTTTTGGGAGGATCTCAGGCTATGAGATAAATCAAGGCAAAACGGTCATAATGGTATGGAATATCACTACACAAGCGAGTTGTGTCAAACAGGAAATGAGATATCAGGGCATCAGAATTGTTCAGAAAGTAGAACAAATACCGGAAACCAACTTTCAGAAAGTTAATAAGGAATTTGGGAAACTTTTACTGGGGTTGGTCTCATCTGCCATTATCCATCTATGGAAGAGTTAATCTTGTTAAGATGACAATCCTCCCAAAGATTACTTTCCTATTTCAGAACATCCCAATGGCCTTCAAGGAAGAGTGGCTTAAAAAGTCCCAGTCAAAAATCACCAGTTTTATTTGGGCCTCTAAAGGAGTGCAAATCTCATGTAAAAAATTAAGACGACAATATGAGAAAGGGGGCTTGAGGTTGCCAGATTTATCTTACTATGCCTGGATCTTCCTATTAAAAGGAGGGAAAGGTCTATTTAAGGGACCAGATTGTTCGGAAGTCGGAAAGATGTTTACTGCAATGCTAAGAGAGGTAAAAGGGGGAGAATACGGTTTTATCCATAAATACGGCGACCTGCGCTATTTCAAAAAGATACGTCTGAAAACCCAACAGGGCTACGCAATAACTTGGTATAAAGTCAGGAGAGAACTAAAAATCAATTATTATGGTGGGATGGCTCCTATTGTTGACTCTCCGGGATCTCCAGAGTGGCCTAAGGTCTGTTTGGCCTGTCCACTAAAAGATGCAGGAAACCACCTGGAGCCAATTGATGAAGAATGGAGTTTTAATATCTTGGGAAGAGGGTCAAGAATTAGTTAATGGTCGATTATCAAGATTTAAGTATCTTCAAATAATGAGTTGGAGTCTCAAGGATGGGCTTGGAGTGGGACTGTCTAATAAATTGGAAACAAGCTTGGCAAGTGGTGTAACTCAGAAAAAAGAGGTTGCGAACTGGTATTGGTCTGTTAATGGAGATAGCAGATGGCGATTTCAACTTGCCAACGGTGCTGTGGGAGAAGAACTTGCCAGGAGAACTGATCGATGACAAGTATCTTGTGACATGTTATACTCCACAGTACGGCCCGCAAATTTAAGGCAGAACCACCTCTTTTGTCTCCACAGTGTCTATTGGACGCCGTATAAACTATCTAAACTAGGGAATGGAGCTGTGTCAAGATGCCCCAAATGTTGTAAAGAGAAAGGTGATGACATCCATATGTTTGTAGAATGCCCAGTGATTCAAGGTTTCTGGCTGGATGTGAGTAACACAATTCTTTTAATACTTGGAGAAAGGCTCCTGGTAAGTAAATCTTTGGTTTTCTTTGGGCTTCCTGATAATTATGAATCTTTGATAAAAAAAAAAATACCAAAAAACTGATATTTTATCAAATATTACTCGCTTGTAGGGAAATATGCAAAAATTGGGTCAAAGCAACTCCTCCTAATAAAACAGAATGGTGGGCGTCAATAAAATACATCAATAGGCTAGATAGAGTACGTAAATGTAAGCAGAATGATTTTTGGCTCCCTTATGAGAACTGGGAACAATCATTTATACAATAGTCCAATGATTAGGCCTCTATACCATATTGCTTAAATACTCTGGAGGTGGCTTACAGATGACAGGGGGAAGCAGTCACCTATGGTTGAGTATAGAAGGCAAGGTATAGAGTGATCCATCCCAGTAAATAAAAGATTACTGGTTGCTGCCATCTTGGAGATGATCAAGGAGTATAACTCTTGTATACCTGGGTAATGAGGAATAAACATTTTTTTTTAAAAAGCTGAAAAAGGGAGAAAAACACATTGCCCCATCAAACCTCAATGTTTGCTCATGAAACGTGAAGGGGTATGTCCTGGCAAACTGATGATGGAAATATCCACACTGGCACTGACCATGTCTGGGTGATTAAAGATGAATTCTACATTGTAGGCACAACTAGGCTTTATCGCTCTCAGAACGTGTTACGCAGGTGTGCCCCTGGTACTTCTTGAATACTGAAAACTGTATTGAATCCATGTGACACTTGGCACTACAGGAGGAAGATCCCTTCACCTCCAGTACAATTTGAATTCCTGGCTAGCCCGGGCGAGCTCATTGACAAAATAAGCTGTCCATTCAATTGAGCTTCCTGCGTCACTTCAGAAGGGCATACACAACTGTTTCTTTGTCGTGAAGAAGACCCCACAGTGATGTAATTGATACACACACGTAAGTTGGGGTCAAAACATCAACATTAATGATCTAGCATTGTTGCCCAACAAGACCCGTACAATAAAGGAGGTCCTACTAGGGTGTTTTGTTGCTAGGAATACAACGCTATTGTAAAGATTAATTGAGGTTTCATGTTTTCCGGGTAAATTTTGTAGTGTTGTAATGTGTCTAGTCACAATCAATCGCTTGTGTATGTCACTATTGTAGATAATCACCTATGTTTGTTGTGTATGTTGGATATGTGTCTTGTCAAGTTGTTTCCTTAAAAACATGATTTTTTCAATACATCTATATATTTTTCCAAATTGATTGTCTTCCTGTTTCAGTGTTATGCTCATATATCATTTGTTGAGAGTCCCACCCCTAGCGGGACCAAAAAAGACAAAAAATTGTTTAAGGTGACAGAACCACTGTTCATATACTGTTCTTATCACAAGGTTCTGTGCATTACTGGGTTACCCCATTGAGATTATCAACCAGTTCCAAAGTAGGCAGCTCTGCCCGTATCGCCACTTCCTTGGAAGTTGGAAGTCTGCAAACAATTGCGTACTGATCCAGCCAGCGTCCTCCTGCTGGACAACTAAAACAAACCATTAGTGAAATCGCCATGGGAGGAACAAGCCACACAAAGGAGGGACAATTGAAGTGTTTGACCAATGAAAAGGAAGCATTTCAAAATGCCATAGAAAACAACCCATGGCAATCGATGGGCGTATCAAAAACCCACAGAAGAGATATACCATGTCTTGCAGACAGCGCATGCAGGGGTCTTGATGTCCCTTGACGGCTTCAGGAAAACCCGGGACACCACGATAGTCTGAGTCCCAGAGGCAGCAGACAGGATTTGGCATAAATTTTCATCTGCAGCAGGTCTTCAGTTCTCTGGCACCAAGTCTTCATTGTCGTGGTCTTCTTGCCCGTCGAATCTAGGTTTCATGTCTAGGGATGCCACCCAAATACTGAATTTAGGGGCATTACAGGGAGAGACAGGTAGTAGCCAATGTGCTACCTACCTTTAGGGTGCCTACACCCTGTAAGTAACCACTTCCTGTGGGAAGCGGCACTACCCTAACCCTGATAGGGGATTTCTCCACCATCTCAAGGTGGTTGATTTTCAGGAGAGAAGTTCACACTGCTTGCCCCACCCTAGGGTGGGTACTGGCTGAATGTGGACACCCCTCCTCATCTAACTGGTTTTCCCATCTGTCCTCCCACCAAATGTGGAGCAGGATCAGGGTTGGCATCCTCCCTCCACTATCTGGGGAAGCCTGGGCTGAACATTAAAGGCAGCAGTGCCTTTGAAGCTTCCCGCTCTGGAAGGCTATTCAGGCATGGAGGAGGTGTGAAGCACCTCTGCCCATGTGGTCAGAAGCATGTCTGGTTGTGGCAGACGGCTATGACTAGTCAGAGACCACACCAGTGCTTGGTAAGTTTTCAGGGGACCCTCTAAAGGGTCTCCTGTGTGAATTTATTTATAACTCCCTAACTGGCACCAGTGACTCGGTTTTACCTGCACCAAGACACGTAGCCTGCAATGGCAGTTTGCATTGTCTTTGTGAGGGGTCTCTGGGGTGGCACAATTTGTGTTGCAGCCCTAGGCACCATGGATATCATTTACTAGGGACTTAATGGGTAGCTTAAGTTGTGCCAATCGTGGTACAGTTTTGGGAAAGAGATCTGGCCCTGGGAACCTGGTTAGCAGGGATTCAGTGCACTTACAGTTCATAATCACATCAGGCATCAAGTATAACATGGTGGCTAACCATGTCAAAAGAGGCATTTTCCTACAGCAGTCATTAGCTGAGCAACTTCTGCCAATCTTTTTTCATTTTTTTCTTGGGAGGAGGACCCAACCTGGACCCCACGTTTGTCAATGAAGCATGCTCGCTTCACTCGCTACATAAAAGAAATTCCCAACTTTTAAAGCCTCACCAATTTCAGATTTTACCAGCCACCACTGTGTGGTTTGTGTGAAGTACAATACATCAAGAGTGAAGAGCTGTGCAGCGCACACATAGTGAGTGTGTTTGCTGGCAGTGCGTGCATTTTGAAATAACACACCCTGGTTAAAGATTGATAAGTGTTAATGCTGAACTTTATGCACTGACTGTGTGTGCTGAATGCATGTAAGGGTACAATGCATAGCGGCATTAGTGTTGTACAGAAAGTGTACTATGAGTGAATGTGCCTGCAATTGTACATTTTATGGATGACCCTGGATTCCATTTTGGAATTTCAGGCATGCCTGGTAAAGACATGAGGAGGAAAGGAACCCCCCAGATAGATTTGTGTATTTCTCATCCCTGTGAGCTTGTTGGGACACACTGAAGGGAAGGAAAATTTTCCATTTCCATCTTAAAAGACTGCTCTTTGATTCAGTGATAGATCACAAGGAAGGGTCCTGAACACATTCAGAAGGGAGATGGGGCAGATACGAGAATTGTGAAAAGTAGGTATAGGAGTCTGGGTTTAATTCTTTGATGCACATATCACTGTGGCTGACATCCAAGTGTAAACTCGGCTCACTCCCATGAATTATGTGGATGACAATAAGCTTCGGAGTTGTGCCTGCTGTGTCAGACCTTTTTCATGAAGGAAGATGAAAAAAAAGAGTTGTATCCACTTCTAAAGAAGCATAGCCTCTACATAAAACTTCAAAGACCCTCACCCTGAATTAACTCATGTCTGGAAAAACACTATAAGAATGGAACGTTGAGTCCCCAAAAATGTGTCGTTTGCCAAGCAGACAGACAGCTGTGTGAGAAGGGGAAGCTCTGCAAGACTTCTGCCTGCGAACAGGACTAGGGACATCACCTGCCCTCGAGCATCATCGCCTGACTGCTTGCCAAGCCCAGTGTGCCCTCTGAAGGAGAGGAGAGAGTTGGAGGGAGCAAGGTCCAGTGAGAAGCCCTGCATAAGGATTCTCTGAGTGAGGTATGAGGCTGTGCACCGATCGGATCATTGCCTGTGCGCAGTATCGACTCCGAGTACCTCATATGCCAGGAGAGGGCAACATTGTCCTGAGATGCTGGGGGCGCTAGAGGGTGCATGGCAAGATGGCCGCTCTGTAGAGAAGCTCTGCCGGCAGAGCCAACAATCCGCTCACGATCATTGCCTTCCTGCCTATGTTGGATGCCCTGACTACAAGAAAAGAATAGCGGAGTGCTGTGGGCGGCTTTTATCGAGCTGAGCTGGTTGCTGCATGGTCAATCGGGCGATCAGGAGACTGGTGATTCTTCGGGCCCGCGATGACAACATGGCGGCCCGGGACGTGCTCTGAGCGCGAATCTGCGGCGGGCTCCGAGCTTGTGTTGGCTGCGGCTTTCGGACGGCAGAGGAGGATCGCACTGCCCAGCTGGTGGCCAGTGTGCTGTGTGGGTCAGACCGGGAGCGACGGGCACCCCAGTGCTAGATATATCAGCACCAGGGGAGCGGGCTGGCTTTTGACCGCGGCCTGGGCAGTTTACCGGTTACTGGCTACCGGAGGCGGGGTAGACAAACCTGCTGTTCTGGGCTGCCTGCCTGGCCTGCAGTGGGGGTGCTGTGGACCCAACGACCAGGTGAGTGCAGCGGTGTGCCTGAGCCTATTGCTGCCCTCCATTGGGCATCCCCTTGCTGCAACTAGGAGGCTTTCCCTGGTATTTGATCTGTGGCCTGAAGGGGGACCGCCTTGCAGAAGAATCGCCGTGTGCACTGAGGACTGGCGGCGCCTGTGATCCAGAGCGACTGATCTGCGGGTGTTGCCTACCCGACGGCTGTCCATCGTTGGGCCTGCTCCTGCAGCAACCGGGAGGCCGTTTGATCATGTTTCCTGCGTGGCCGGGTGGGGCGGCGCTCTCAGATAGGCATCTACGTGTCCCGGGGGTGTATGGGACTGCTACGGGATGGTGCCCCCCCCGGTGGACCCCCTTTGCTACTTACCTGAGCTACTGCTGGCCGCGACTGCCTATGCCGCAGTTCTTGCTCACTGTGCCCTGTAAAGCTGCATGGCGGAGTGCGGCCCCGTTTGAACAAAGATATATTTCGTCTTCACCTTTTCTCTGTGGGGGCGCTACTGTACTGGGGTGCTGAACACGCACGACCCAATGGCGCTCGGCGGAGCCTACTATCGCCCATCTCATTATTGGGCCTGGACTTTCCTGCGATCCGAGTGTTGGATCCGAGGCAGAGAAGCTGTTTCCGTGCGGGCCCGTGCACTTTCAGCGGCGCTGACAGCAGTTGCTGGACGTCACAGGCTCATGCTGCAGATTATGAGACGCTATAGGGCCCGCAGGCAACTCCACAGGTACTATCCATGTGCACACCTCTGCCATACCTTCACTACCTCACCCTCCCTCAATTGCTCGTCATCTCACCATACTGTGCCACAGAGCTATGATGGGATGTGCGCCATTGCTGTTCACATTGTGATTTTCTCCTGAACTCTTACCCCTACACGGGATTGTTGGACATTGTGCAGCAGGCGGACCTTTGCTTGTAACATCCTCACCATTCTTTTACACTCCAGTCCAGTGGTATCTCCATGGGGAAGACTGAGCGCAGCCAACCACGCCTCACTTTTGAGCCCCGTAAATCAGGCAAAGCGGCTCAGCATGCTACCTCTGACTCGGAGGCTGATGCACCCAGCGATCATTTAACTAATATTGATAAAACTCTTCTTGCAGTTCAAGCAAGCTTGCAATCCATCCATGGGAAAATCGATAATCTGAATCTGCGCATGGATCATATGTCCACGAAGCTGGATAAACATGCGCTGCTCTGGGGAGGCAGAAACGCGTATTTCAGGTGCTGAAGATGGCTTGCAACAAGTGACCACTAGAGCGACGTCTATGGAGAAAGTGCTGGCTGTCATACAAGCCCGTAATGAGGATTTGGAAGCCAGATCAAGACGTAACAATGTGCACATAACTGGCCTGCCAGAGTCTACAAACACTGGCCATCTTGAGACCTATGTGGAGAAACTCCTTCAAGAGATCTTCGGTGCGGAACAATTGTCTCAGGTCTTAATTGTAGAACAGGCCCATCCTTCCCTGGCCGCTCGTCCCCCCCGGGGGCGCTGCCGCATCCCATCATCGCCTGTTTGTTGAATTATAGAGATCGGGACGCTGTCCTTTGCATAGCTTGAGAGAAAGGTACCGTCACTCAAGAAGGGAACACTCTTGCCTTCTATCCCGATTTTACCGCAGCTGTGCAGGAGGCCCGGAGAGAATATCAGCCTGTTAAAAAACTTCTCATTTTGGCACGGATTCCCTATGCCATGCTCTATCCTGCGCGGCTGCGCATCAAAGTAAATGGCAAGCCCAAAATCTTCACCGACCCGAAATCGGCAATGGACTTTGCTAAAACTCAACGATGCAGCCGGACCCCCACCACCGCGGCTAATGACGACGGCGGGGGCTCCAGTGAGATGGCAGATGAAAAATGAAATAGCCAGGTCACGTGAGTTGTGGATTGTTATGCACCCCTGTTTTGCTTTGCTCTCGGGGTGACTCCTATCAGTTTATCTGCCATGGTGGGCTTTGGCACGTGGGTTACGGACTTTACACAAGGAACTGAATCTTATTTCCCCCACTGCTCGAACTCCTACTCTGGGTAGTCTTCGTATTGTTGTATGATGTTGCAATACAGGGGCCAGGAAATGTTAACACTTTCGCTCGGCCAACCCCCAGTGCATCGGGAGGGGCATTGTGCTCCAGCGCTCCCTCATGGGTGTTCCCCATAGTTGTCTATTCCCTTGGTGTTGCACTGGGGGATTGTTGTGGGAGTTCGGGATGGCTTTGGCACATTAGAGACGCTAAAGTGGGTGGGGGTGCTGGTGGGTGGGTGGGATTTGAAGGGCTAGTTTATGTAGCTGATTACATTCTTGACGCTGTGAGAATTGCATGTGTTCCTTCATGCACTACAGTTGTATCATGCTCGATGTATAACATGTTAAAGCTCTGCATCCAGATCACACATTAATTACCTGTTTAACATGGAATGTGCGGAGACTTAACTCACCTAAAAAGATCTGCCAGGTCTTAGCGTATCCGGATCATCATGAGGTTCAAGTCGCCCTTTTGTAGGAAACACACTTAACTCAGCGGTCTGAAGTACACGTTGGGGCACAGTGGTCTGGGTATCGTTTGTCCTCTTTCTACTCCTCCTGTTCCAGAGGAGTGATCACGCTTATTAAGAAAAATCTTCCATTCACCATGATTAAAACCTGAGTTGATGATGCAGGACGATATGCCATAGTACACGGGAAGCTGGCGGGCAGTTTAATTACTAATGAAAACACCTACGGCCCGAATATAAATGATCCTGCCCTATTTGAGCACATCATTTCCACCCTGCGGGAATGGCCCGAAACTGTGATATTGTGGCAGGGTCCTCAATACACATTTAGACCCTAGAAGAGACAAGTCGAACGGCAATGGTGGTCAGTGCCCCGGGGCGGCCCAGGTCATTAACGAGGGAATGGCTGAACTGGGATTGACAGATGTATGGCGTCAGCACAATGTAGAGAAGCGGAGGGCACAAACGTTTCAACTGCGCATGGTAGTTGGTCTCGGCTAGATTACTGGCTGTTGAGCGAGGCAGCGGGGGGCTGGGTGTCCAGGATAGAGGGGTTACCTCGTACATTGTCTGATCATAACTCAGTCCGCATCAACCTGCACATTCCATGCACTGTTCACCGATCATCCACCTGGTGCTTTCGCCCTGAGGCTCAGATGGACACCCTATATGTTACAACTGTTCGCAAGGCCATCGTGCAATACTTTGACCACAACAAGGGTTCGGTCGACAGAGCTATGACCCTTTGGGAAGCATTTAAGGCCACTGTTCGAGGCACCTGTATTGGCACGTCAGCTGGCATTTTGCAGGACTTACGTGGACAGCTCGCCAAATTAGAAACCACTTTACAGCATCTTGAGCGTGATTATGAGAGTTCACCCCCCGCTCAGACGCTGGCGACAATTAAAGAGTCCATACTGGTATATAATGAGTTGGTAGAGAGGGAGGCCAGGTACATATCTAGACACCATGTAGCTCGTGCTCATGGGGAGGGCAGACGACCAGGACGCCATCTAGCTGGCAAGATTAAAGCTCATATTGATCGACACACTATTACTAAGGTTACTGACATAGCTGGCCAGGATTACTACACTACTCAGGAGAGTCTGACACGGTTTAGAAAAACATAAGCCAACTTATGTACCACACAGGGAGCGACTGATGGTGATGAGTTAGATGCATACTTATTGGATATAGCCATTGCGTGGCTCTCGGATGGGCAGAGGGAGTTTCTTAGCCAACCAATTACGGAACAAGATATCCGAGCAGCGATTAAAACCCTTCCGAACAAGAAGGCCCCTGGGCCCTGATGGGTTTCCCAGCAAGTTTTATAAGGAATATGCAGAAGAATTAAACCCACCATCTCTTGGAAATGTACTCCGAGGCTTACAATACTGGCAAACTGCCGCCAACCATTTGGGAAGCTCTGATCATTACTTTACTCAAAAAAGATAAAACGCTGTCTCGTCCGACTCCTATCGGCCTCTGTCGCTTATCAACACTGATGCCAAAATACTGGCCAAAATCCTGGCCACCAGACTACAGCTGCTCATGCAGGGCCTGGTCCTTCGTGAACAGCCGGCTTCATTCCCACTAGGTCTACCTCTCATAATCTACGCACACTCTTTGCTATGTTCCATATTCTTGATCCAGGGCTCCAGGCAGCGGCTGTGATGTTGGACGACACCAAGGCCTTCGATTCCGTAGAATGAGGTTACCTTTTTTATTTTCTGCGTCGAATGGGATTTCCTCCTGTCAATTGGATACGTCTGCTGTACTCTGACCCTGTGGCGAGGATCCGTGTGGAAGGTAGTACGTCAGACCCTATATGCATCACCAGGGGGACACGACAGGTGTGCCCCCTCTTGCCCGTCTTTTTGCATTAACGGTAATACCCCTCGCCTGCGTTATTAGACAGCGGCATCGAATCTCGGCCCTCCAATTTGTCCACCGCCCATCAGTATTTCACTTTATGCGGATGACATGCTGCTTTTTATATGGGAACCGCGCACTTAGATGTCACCGGTTTTACGGGAGTACATTCGATTTGGATTATTCTCAGGCTTACGTATTAACTGGGCGAAATCGGTGGTGGTGCCACTAACTGAAAACACCCTGCCTCATGAGCTTGAGATTCCGCTTGTGTGGTCCACGGACCCTGTAAAGTATTTGGGGATGTGGGTTCATAGGGACCCAGACACGGTTATCCACGAGAATTACGGCACTGCGTATACGAAGATGGAACAACAGGTGGACAGATGGGTAATGCTCCCGCTATCACAGGCCGACCGTATAGCGCTTATTAAGATGGTCGTGCTGCCTCAATTTTTATACCTTTTTAGCAATATACCGATTCCACTCATCCAACAATTTTTCAAAACTGTGTGCTCTCTGCTCCTCAGGTTAATTTGGGGAGGTAAACAGGCTTGTGTGAACTGGGAGACATTCACTTTGGACTGTAGACATGGGGGCTTTAGTGTGCCTGACCTTTATTCGTATCATTTATGCGCTCACGCACAACATGCACACTACTTGTTTGGCTTTCATGACTTCATCCCACATGTAGCAGTAGTGGATGGAGACGCACATCCTATTCCTTTACGCTCCATTTTGACTCATTAGTCGACAGACACCCCGCTCTGAGATCAACACTGATGATACCACTATAGCAGCCTGGCAGGCACTAGGCCCTATGGCAGGTAAGTTGCCGTTGTATTCCCCCCTTGCGTTCCATTCGAACCCGTCAGTGACACATGAGGTAGGAGCTATGCATACTCTGAAATTGGCAGGAATAGATAGAATGCTGGATCTATATCCCAACTGTGCTTTTCTGACAGACGATGATCTTCGTTATGTGCAGAAAAAGACACTGTCATTTATACTCCTTACACAGGTTAAAAAAGGCAGTGCAGGCACATTATCTTACTTTCCCCGCGGAGCCCCCAATATTATAGACCTTACACACTATGCTTATCAGTCCAACACGACGTAAACTTCTTACCAAACTCTACCGATCCGCCAGAGCGGAGAAGCCCTTGCCACACAACAAAAGTTTGGAGAATGGAATACATATTTGATTCCGCCACTAACACTGCAAGAATGGGAGCATTGCTGTCAGCTTACTGGTGCCCTAACTTCCAATGGCAACCTCCGAATAATTAATTTAAAATACATTCACCAGGCTTTTCATACCCCACTCAAATTGTTCAAGTATGGTCTCAGAGATACCAATGCATGTAAGCGATGTGGAACCATGGATGCTGACTTCTGGCATCTAGCCTGGGTATGCAGTAGGGTGGCGGTGTTCTGGAATGATGTGGTCAGTATACTGTCTATTATGGTTAATGTTGAATTGCAGTGTTCTCCGCTTGTATGCTTGCTGGGCCTGGTGCTGTCCCTGAAGGGAGCAACGAGTAAACTTGTGAGAGTGGCTTTACTCATGGCCAAGAGACACGTGGCAATGACATGGGAGTGCACAGCTGGGCCTCCGACTACACAATGGCTCAAGGATCTGGTATATTGCCGGGACAATCTAGTGTTGTATGTGGAGGAACTCCCTACCTCCTTCAGGCCTAATGACATTTGTGAGTACCTGCGAACTGCTGAACATGTTGAGTACCCCGACAAAGCGGAATGCTGAGTGTATTATTCTTTCGCTTACATGTATGATACTTTACCATGCTACACAGATCACATCTCTGTTGCAGATGCTGGATATATGCACAACTGCCACGGGTTGGTATGTTTATTTCTTATTTACATGTACTTTTTGATGCTATCTCTGTACACTGCATATGGTTCAATAAAATAAAAAAACATTGTCCTGAGTTGTATGGGAAGCACTGGGCAGGAAGCATCAAGCTGTGCCGCCATGCCACTGCACCCCGGTGATGTGGTATACCAGAGGGCGTCACCGGTGAACTGAGTTTGGGCCATGAGTGCAGGACCTGTGACTGCCGAGATCAGCAAACCTGTATGCCAGTAGGTGCTGCCGTAGTGAGTACGATCGCATATGGAGAGTCTGCACCCAGATAGTGATTACCGCTGCACCCCCAAATGCCAGGAGGGACTGTCAGTACCACTTTGCCTCTTTGGCTAAAAGTTAGGGCTGATGCGTGGACCGAAGAAGAACTGCTGTGACCAGAGGGTCAAGCCCGCAAGTCATGATCTGCACCTGACAAAGTCCCTGAGGTTCATTGAGACACCACGCACCTTCGGAGTTCCGGTCGGGAGCCAGAGGGACTCACCAGAACTCCCCTACTCCTCTTGCTCTGCTAGGGAGAGAAGAGCCACTTAACTTTTGAGTCCACTGAGCAGCAGCAGCAGCTAACTGGTAACAGACTGGCAGCTCTGCTCAACAGGATCAGTCTGCACCCAACTTGGCCATACAGGATCCAGTCTGAAGATCACCAGAGGAGAGGGCACTCTGGAATCCTTACTGTAGAATTAAAGTTCATTAAAACACATATCTTGTTTTGTTAGAGCTCTGAAGTTCCATCCATTTTGTAAATTCCTCCCAATCCTTGAGATCTTGTATTCTGTTAGATTGGTATCTTATGTATTCCTGCAATTGGTAGAGTGCTCCAGGGGTCTAGTTTGCGCAACAAAGACATAATACATTGATAACGTCTACAGTACAGTGGTGTTAAAACTAAAAGAATGTAAAATCTGCATATTTAACGGATCTAGATTATGCTTTGAGAACACTTGATCCCACCAACAAACATTTCACAATTGGAGCTATACGAGGAAACTTATGAGATGCCTCTAGTGTTAGCATGTAAGCAGAGAAAACATATTTCCAGACCCCGGCTCCTTACTATACATAGGCTAAACAGCTGCCTTGTGGACCTCTTGATTGGGGATGTGACCAGCAAAAACAACATTTATCCCAGAGTTAGTGAGTGCTTTTTTGAGGAGGTGAAAAAAACACGTGATTGATGACCACTTACCTTTAGACAGTTTTATCCAGATCCTTTAAACGTGAAATGGGTAGGATGCCACAGAAAGACAGATGATGGCAAGTGTGAGAGAAATTATTGACAAAATAGAACCAAGAGACTAAGCATTTCCAAGTTAGGAGAACATATTTAATGAAACACAGAAGCTGCATTAATTGTGAGTTAATAATATATTGTGACAATAAACATAAATACCAGGAGATCGAAAAAGAGAATACCTTTAACAAGCTTATGAAAAATGGAGCAATGCACCAAGTTTGTCAGTACTGTGTGTGCTCAGACAAGACACTCCTCTAGTGGCTTGCTGCCGCTTTACAGTATTAGGCATGTTCTTGGTATGTGATCCAAAAGTGAGAGGCAGGCCTGGTGTGAGGAATTGTGTAGCCAATTTTCAGTTGAAGGAACAGGAAAGTGGAGATGTGTGGAGCTGCAGTTCTCATCTCCAATATCTGTACAAACCAACTGCAGTGGACTGCCTCCTTCCATGTTGCATTCACCCAGCCCTGCGGCATATCAGATCTTCAGTTTCAGACGTGGCACCTGGATAGCTGCTTTTCTAACTTCCTCTGATATGTCAGTTCCTAGAGGAGCTCTAGATCACACAAATACATTGAATTATAAATGTACAGTTGCCTTGGGAAGTCAATACTTGGCTCATAAAAAGCAGTAAACAATCTATATTCCATTATGTTTTTGTGGGCAGCACTTTCACACTCTTAATTAACAACTGTTCTCATGGCAAATTATGACAAAGCTAAAGTACTACCAAGACCACAGACCTGTTTGTGATACTGCTTGGATCCAAAACATATCAAACCCCATTTTTTCCTTGACTATTAGTTAACTAGAGGCCTGCTTATGCCACATTCCAGAATATCTTTTATTCTAACACAAACAGTATTAGCACATTGGAATGTTGAGAGCTTCTTTGAAAACAATGGGGCAACATTGGCCTATATAAAGTGGCATAGGCCCTCTGCTCTCAACATTACAAGGTCCTAATACACAGACTCTGCCTCTCACTTGCCTGCCTCTCCAAACTATATGGATTGGGAAGGGGAAAACGGAAGGGAGAGCTTGTGCAGCATAGCACACAGGAGCCTCCCCTCTCCCTCTTCTCGTAGCTCAGAGTGTCAAGAGTTTCAGAAGAAGGGAGGAGGAATGCTGCTCAGCTCCTGGGTCTCCCTGGCTCGGCTGAATAGCAGTTTAGCCAGAGTCTAGGGAGAACCATGGGCTAACTTCAGCCTCCTTTCATATGCTTTACAGTGACACTGTAGATAAATGAAGGTTCACAATACTGATACCAAATTGTATAATTTGTATCACGACCAAAAAGGAAACAAGTTAATGAGCCACTAGTAAGGGGTCTCTGGAATTAGCTCACAACAAAATATAAAAGAAGGTCTAGTGGGAGCTCATAACCCAACCTATAGTGTACCACTCCCTAACCAATATGAACCACAAAAATGTATGCCTGGTAAAAAAGAAGAAAGACAGAAAGATGTGTTTATGTATGTGAAAAAATGATTTATTTAAGCCGAGAACCCTCACTCACTTGATGGTGGCATGCTTCATCATAGGGCCCCCTCCTCAGACCAAGACCAAAGGTACCTGGTGTCGGCTACAACTCCTCAAAGGAGAGTAGCTCTTGAGGTGTTTTCAGCCTACATGAAAACTGGGTATGGGTGGGAGAAACAGAGTGCTAATTTAGTGTGTGTAAGGTGAATTAAAACTGTCTCCTGGTAGGCAACATTTCAATGTTATTCTGGTGTCTCCAAGGGATAGAAGTAAAAGCAGTGAAGGGAAGTCAGAGGTAGTATCTCCCTGGAAGGTCATCATATTTCTGCCCTATCTTTCTGCAATATCTTTGACCTAATTCACAGGTTACGGGGCCTACTTCAGTACCAATAATCAAAGTCACTCTGTGATATAGAAAATAAGAAAAAAAATACAAACTGGGGCCCTATTATGTATAGGGCGCACTTTCCTTGTTTGCACCTTGGTGCACCTTAAAACAGGTGTGCCGAGCGCAAACACTTTGCGCCCTGGAGGCAGCGCATTTATGTGAAAAACAGTGCAGATGCTTTACAGCTTCTCCGTGTTCTTACAGTTCAGGTTGCACCTGCCTGCACTTTTAAAGGGGATTAGAGATTCCCTTGCAAACAGGTGCAGTCAGTGACTGAACCCACCTACAAGGGGATGTCTGGGGGGGGTCCATGGGACCCCCTCCAGAGGGCTGCTCTCAAGGGGCGCACTGCCTCCTGATAGCTTTTTTACCTCTGCCCCCGCATCTGTAATATGGCGCTGGTGCAGAGGCAAAGGGATTCCCTCATTTGCATGGGGTGCGCCCCATGCAAATGAGGAAACGCCCCCTAAAGATAGAGCTGGCGCTTTATGTGCGCCAGCACTATCGGCATTAATGAAGGCGCATAACAAACATCTGTGGCCCCTTCTATAATATCAAAAGTGCCCTGGTGGCGCACAATGCGGGCAGAAACGCCTGTTGCGCCCCCGGGGTACTTTCGTAACATGGCCCCTGGTATTAAATAATGGCGGAAATCCACCTGATACAGAGGTGGGCCACAACATACTGTTTGTGGAAATTCATTGTTGTTCAAACGTAGGAGCAGACAAAAGTAGAAAATGAATATTTCACATACCTAGATCACGAGGTCCAAATCCATTCAATATGGACAAACAAGGGTTAATGGGCCCAAAATCAGATTGAATATTAGTCAAATTGGTGTGAAAATTACAGGAATGACCGTTACCTTATGTAAATGGGATGTTTACCTCCTTCTGAACCCTAAATAAAGACCGTCTAGACTGCAGAGCTATATATCACAACAGGGCAACAAAAAACAGATGAGAAGTTGTAAAAGTAGGTACAAATCTACAAAACCTTTAAATAAATAAATAAATAAATAAATGCTTCACCCAAAAGTAAATGTTTGCATGCCGTTATGTAACAAAAGGAGCACCAGTAATTGTCTTTAAAAGTAAATTCAAGGCAAATTCAACTTTGGTGGTATGAACACTCTAAAAGTTATAACCTACCTTATTGTTACATATTAGTCACCCCTAAGGTCTCCCCTAGATGTCTTGGGGTGGGGTGCTATGGTAACTATAAGCAGGGACCTTGTATAAGATGTTTTATAAGCCCTGGCGAGGGAAAAACTGCCAATCCTGTTTTTCCCCCATTGTAGAGTATTAGCTCCACAAGCTAACATGAGAATATGTTATTAAATTATTGCTAGGAAGGGGCTAAAATGTGATTCAAATATTTAAAAGATGGGTAATGTTAAATTCAACAACTTACAACTGTTGAATTTATCATAACTAGTACACAAAAGAAGTTTTAAAACTTTCTTTTTGGAAGCCAAAATCCAGACTTCTAGCAGTCTCCCCTGATTGTCAGCTCTAACAGACTTAGCCAGGCTACTTTGATTAGGTGATAAGTGAGTGGCAGGAGCAGGGTTTTCTCATGGTGGGAGATCTGCAACTGTAAAGACCAGGCCAGGCAGGGAAATGGGTAATAAAACCTGAGCTTCAAAGAGAGCAAAACATTAAGGAATGCCATCCAGGCCCACTCCCTCTTCCTGCCAGATGGCAGGGTCAAAAATTTAATTTGCAGTAGTCTGGAAGAGGGAGGGTTTAGGTAAATGAGCCACACCAGTAGGTTGGTTTAGTCAACTCTTACTCCACTGGAGAGAAATCATCCATGTTGGATTTTGGAAGTGCAGCGCTTTGTGTGACAAGAAGATGCACACTGTGGAGGAAGATGCACCTTGCACCTCACTGGGCAGGGGTGTCCCACTGCTTGTCACCCCAGAACACTGTATAAATATGTTAAAGCTGCATAGTCTCTCAGACCTCCTGCCTGCAACTAAAAGAAGAAGAAGGACTGCCCTGCAACCAAAGGCCTACACTCTGACTGACTGTGCCTGATGCTCAATCTGGTACTACAGCCCTGGGGACTGTACCTTGCTTCAAGAAGGATTAAGGAGTGAACTCCCTGCAAGCTACAGGTTAACAGAGCCCACATGTATCATCTCCACCAAGAGTCCCCATCCTGGAGTGCGTCCAGTGAACTTTAAAGGATTTGGCCAGATACATTGTGGAAATTCTAGTCCAGACATCCCAGAGACCATCTAGAAGATTCCTGGCCTTTGGAGTGGTGTTTTGAACACTTTGAACCTACAAGGAGTCCTTCAGGAAACACCTCCTGAGTTTGGAGAACTTATGTGAAATAGCTCCATAAGGTGACCGATCCAACGTCGAAAGTCAAGCAGACTACCTGCATCCGCGACCCGGCCAGGACTTCAGGTTCGTCCCGCTGAAAGCTATGGAGCCTCTGACTTCTAGGATTTCACCGGGGCATCACAGAAAGTCAAACTGGCAAACCGTCACCGAATCCGGTCTACTGTGGAGGTCAGATCGACGTCTAGTGAAAATCCTCCAGACAAGTTTCTAAGTGGGAAGGTAAACTTTTGACTGAGGCCTCCCGCTTAGTGTATCTGACCAGGGCTCCATCGCGGTCAGCCTCAAACTTTGACTTTGTCCCGGTCAGGCGCAACCAAAGTGTCCCAAAGTGACACTAGATGCTTTTAAGCACTAGAAAGAGTTAAATCTTTAAAAAGTCATATCTCTGGTTCCATACATTAGATTTTTGTTGTCTGATGTCTATTCATAAATATCTAATCTATTTTCATAAATTGTGTTGGATTTTTATTGTGTTTGGTGTCTTTCTTATTTGATGTATTGGTGTTTTTAAATGCTTTACACTTCTGTCTTCTACGTTAGGCCTGACTGCTCGCTGCCACCTACCAAGGGTTAAACAAGGGACTAATTCATTGAGACCTTTACTGGACCTTACAGTGTGTTAGTGGCCTTATTCCTAGTGATAGGTGCATACTTACGCCTACCAATACCCTACTTTCCAACTACACATAATATTCACTAACATGACATCTATAAAAAAAAAAAAAAAAAAATAAAGACAGAAGGCACCCCATCGTCACTAAGCCTCTGGACTTCAATTTACATGAGAAGGCTGTTAGGCAACTCTGATGGATACCACTAACTATTATCAGGGGTTGACGGCCAGGGTTACTCTCTAGAGACTATGGAGTGGGGAGGCCAACAGAGAACCTTCACTTTTTGAGCTCATCAAAACGGTGACCCTGAGGAGCACCAGTCTGCAGTTTGAGTGCAAGTACCGGGGGAATTTCAGGGAGAAATGACAGGGATTGCACAACTGTACAATGTGTTAGGAATTTTTGTCTTTACTGCCTTCTAAGTGTGTAGATTGCCTGTATGCACTTATGTATGTGATAGTTAAATAAAGCAAAACTAGCCAAAAGGTGTACAGGATCAAAGCCCATCATACAGTTAATATGTGATTAGAAAGATAGCTGGGTTATGGAAGAAGACGTGTGCAGCTGCTGCATCATGATGAAGTGCTCTTTATAGAGGTGCATCTTCAACTCTTTCCTAAATTGGGGAAATAATAGACGAAGGAGACTGGGATTATAGCTGCACCCAATTAAAATTACTTACATCAAACTGCAATCTGCGCATAATACACTTTAAGTGATTACACTAAACATACTACACCCAGGTCAAATTGCATAAATATGGCCTTAGAGCAGACGACAAATGTGTGCACTGCACTGCACCAATGGCCGACTTCTTGCACATGGCGTGAGCATGCCCCCAGCTTCAGAAGTACTGGCACGATATTACTGATGCGTTAGACTATGCTAGCTGAACAAATTCAAAATACGCCAATAGTCTGTCTGCTGGGAGTCCGTAAATTCAAATTAGCCAAAGACGGAATTTTTTGGCTGTAGCACTCTTACTTGCTAAACGACGTATAGCTATGAGGTGGGGTAGAAAAGACCCCCCAGATTCAAAGATTGTCTCACCGACATGACCTATTGCAGAGAGACACTAGAGGCATATGCAGAGGACATACCACAGGCTTCTAGACCTCGAGATTTCTGGCAACCACTAGTGGAATATCTGCAAGCAATGCAAGAAGAACCTTGAACTTACAGTAAGAGATTTCAGGATACGTAAAGGGTAGAGATATTCGATGGGAAGATAAAACGACTGGACAAAAATCGACACTCCACCAATTAAGTATATCAGGTCAAGGACATTTGCACAGTACTCTGAATGATGTTCATGAGATTATTGAATTATTCTTAGGCTTTTGTACTGTATAACCGATGTCTGTATTAACACAAACTATTGTGAAGTGAGACAATGTAAACAATTTGTGAGAAGACATTATATGTATGACATATACTGTTGCTGTTTGGTGGAAAAATAAAATAATTTTACAAAAGATTTAAAAAAACACTCTTTCCTAAATTGGAGCAGTGTTGGGCCGGTCCTGGTGGATAAGACAATGTTGTTCCAGATCCTGAGAGCATGGATGGAAAATGCCTGCTACCTTGCTTTTTCTTATTGGTTTTTTTTTTACACGTATTAGTCTACAGTCTGATGGTGTTCTAGCTGCAAGCATGTGGAAAAACCACAAGAGATGGCACGTTGGTGTGTAAGATAAGAGAAGATGCAGTTGTAATGGCTAGTTTTGAAGATGGGGTGGGCCAACAAAAGGGAGCCAGTAGAGTTTTATCAGGATAGGCAAATATGGCTTTATATATTAAATTTTCAGAAACCATGAGGTGGCCATGATAGGATTGACGAATTATGAATCTCTTCCTCAACTCCATAGGGTTAAAGATATGTTCATAACATGAATTATCCTGATGACAGGTTGAGGGAGAAGCATTGAACACATGGACCAAAACACCGTAACATACCCGGAGGACAGGAAAAAAGAGGCGATAAAAAGCAGGCGTTAAGAGGAGGGGGTGCACAGATAGTGCTAGGAGCAAAACAATTAGATCCAGACAGTAAATTGTGAGACTATATAGCAGACACCGAATGACTGGCCCGCTTCCGCGGTCGTACCCAGACACCACACATTATAGAAAAGCAACTAGGAGCATACAGGCGGAGACATGATAGTCACAAAGTTTAAGTTAAAAAGTTAGTTTTTAGTGTATAATAGGCTTTCATTCAAACTGGAAATACAGGAACACGACTGCGAAACTAATGTGAAAAACGGAGTTCCAAGATACTACCCAGAAAGAAGAAAACATCCCCAGAGAACATAGGACTGTAATGTAGAAAGATGTCAAATGAGTGAAGCTGAGTTACAATAATGTAGAACTCTATATCACTATTGTGAAATTCTGATTGAGATCTAACATGTATAAAAATGTCGTTGAAATGTTGAGAATGTATTTCATATATTCTGTTAAATGTCAGACAATCAGATTGGAAGTGCCAATAAACAAATGTTTTTAAAAAAACATCAAGTATCCTGATCTAAGAAAAAAATGATTTATAGACAAGTAAATACATTGTCCCTTTATAGTCCTTAGGCGCTCAGCTTCTTAAGAAGCAGCCCCTAATGCACTCTGACAACCTCGCAAACTATTAAAGTAACAAACATTTCAGCTTTTTGGAGTTAAAAACAAGTTTGTAGATATTTACACTAAAGACATCCAGTGAGGAGTTGATGGTGTGTTCATGTGTGAAGGCGCTAAAGAGACTGGCCAATTTCAGTAAACATTTAATAGTGATTCCCAGTCACTTGCACTTGTACATCAAGTATTGCTTGCCTAAAAGATGCCTTTTTTTGTGCTATCATTTGACAATATTAACATCTCAAGATATGTTTGCCTCTGCTGGATTGAAGCTAGCCTGGCTGATATGGGGTGATACCCTGAAACGGGTCCATGGATGCTTGTTTCTGGTCAAGGGAGGACCTGGCCTGGCAGTTCAGGTTGGACTGCTCCCATGAGGGGCAGGGTCAAGACGGATTTGTAAATGGCTGGGTCCAAACTGGGGTGGCATAGTGAGCAAAAGAACGATGGATTAAACCCAGAACTCTTGGCTGGGGGTGGGTGGTTGAAATGTTTCAGCACTCCGTCTATCATCTTGTTGTGTTAGCTACGTTCTCACTAAGTGGCCAATGGTATGCCAGACGTGGGTCCTTTGCTCACTGTGCTACTGGATGTAAGCTAGCCTGGATGACGAGGGGTGATACCACAAAACTAGTCTCAGGATGCTTGCTCCCGGTCCAGGGAAGACTTGGCCTGGTTGTTTGGGCTGGACTGTTCCCATGAGGGGCAGGGTCAAGACTGATTTGTATTTGGCTGGATTCAAACTGGGGGGGGCATAGTGAGCAAAAGAATGATAAATTAAACCCAGATCTCTTGACTGGTGGGGAGTGTTTGAAAACTTTGAGCACTCTGTCCCTCATCTATACAAAACAGCTGCATATGCACTCATTATTTCTATAATCAACACAGGTAATGCCATCCATGTTAGCCTTCCAGCCTAATTTCTGTCACCACTAACAGCATTTCTTCATTCCACTGGACAATTTGACAAGGAAAGATAACAGTCTACCCACATCACACTGATTTTAGTGGCTCCCATTAGAAGCTCGGATACAGTTCAAGCTTAGTTGCCTCACGTTTAAAGCCCTTTGGTCATGCAAACCAAGGCATTTATTTGACATTCTGACAATTCCTGAGGCCTCTAGAACATCCCAAGGCAAGGACTCTCTCTCTCGAATGCCTTTCATTCAGCCCTGTGCTAGCCTGATACACCTTCCCTGGTTTTGCACCCACCTTATGGAATGCTCTGCAGGCCAAGGTAAGCTTGGCTCCGAACAAACCTGTCATTCCAAAAAGGAATTAAGTTCAGAAGACATCAATGCAACAATCTGATACTGCTCCTCTTAGAGATGTCTGACTTTAATGTTTTTATCATATGATGTCTAACAATGTATTTAACTCCTTTTTTTCCTTGCCCCAATCTCCTCTGTAAATATTATGTTCTTCCTATTGTCTTTCCCCCTCCCTTTCTATTCTTCTTATTGATCAACCCCAAGATTGCAGTTACTTGAAGGTGTACACATAGACATTTTGCTATGTGCACTATAGCAGTTTAGTAATCTTTGTTTATTTTATCAGCTGTCTCCACTTATCATTAGCTACCCATTTCTTCACACCCTTCAGATTAGTACAAGCCTCCTTGTGTAGGTCTATCCTCCTTTACACTATAAAGATTCCTGAGTCAGTGAGCAGTTTTTCAAACAATCTGTTTAAATCTTAGTCACATGAGTTCCCTGCATCAAGCTTACATTAGTCTTAGTATCATTCAGGTAGGAGAATATTATGCCACACATTTTATTGTTAGCCAGCCCATTAACCTTTAGTGAAAAAATGCTTACATTTTAATCAGTCAATCTTGAACAACACTTCTGGTACTACTCGTATAATATACTGTCTATATGCCTATTTCAATGTTTCACCCTTGTTCCTTTCCTCCACACTCCAGCCCCTTCCCAGTCACCAATTCTCTGGCCGTAGCCCTCCAACTCCTCCACAATCCCGTCACCCAATGCAGTCTCCAAATAAGCATCAACCCAGGAGGCAATGGATCTACTGCTCTGTCCATGTTCCCAACAAAGGTCCTGGGGTGCATTAAATAGCAAAATTCACTCTAGCAATGTCAAACTGGGATGGCTAAAGTTGGATAAAAGACGTCTAAAGTCCTAGTTAATACTACAGAAAACCTCTCCGAACTACTTTTCTTAGCATCTTATCTTCTCATCAAGCTCTCCATATCTCAACAAACACCAGTTTCTAGTGTACGTTTTATAAAAAATTTAAAAAAGGTTTTATCCTTCTTAGGTTCATCTAGCACCAACACATTTCCTTTGCACTGTACAAATACCTAGGGCAGTTTAACTAGTTGGGTCTAAGCTCTGAGCTTTCTAAAGGAATCGACTGGTGCATTATCTTCAATTGGTTGATTTTGTGATTCAGGTCCGGAAGAATAAACAACTGATTTCTGTAATATTAATTATTTGCTATATTGAGCCTTCAATTTCGAATGAAACCTACAAGCATTCTGCCACTCGGCCATCAACCTGAAATTAGATGTCCATGAACAATTTGATAAATCCTCTGTTTTTTTAATGATCTTTCTTTAGTGGCTTAATGGAAACTGCTCTTTGTGACTTTCTTTTAGTTGCAGAACTTCACTTTGCCACTGTATAAATTATACAGTAAAATAGGTCATTATTTCATCACAGGCATCAATTTGTAGGCTTATCCTGCAGGATCTGGTGTTTATGTTGCATTTGCCTCTTGCAAAATGTTAAGGATGGCAATGAACATCTGAGTTATTGTTGTTACGTCTTCGCCTCAGGGATTATTTGCGTATTCAGCCCAACCATCATGAAAACTGGGCCTCAGACAATACATAGTCTGCTCAGCCACATTTACATCACTCAGTACTCCTAATGCTGATCCTTCACACTTAGATGATAGATTCCTCTGAGTTATATTTTAGCCCAAGCATCCTTTATAGTTGTGACATTCATTCAGTCATCTTTCCAGTCGCATTCTCTCATTAATATAAGGGGCACACAACTGTCCTAGACTGATTTCACATTTTCTGGCATATGTCTGACATGTTGTTCATTTATTTATGAATCACTTTAATGCCAGGTGTGTTGCCTTGCAGCCATATGAAGAGTACTTGTTACACATAAAAGCACATTGGATTAATAGATACAGGAGAGTGGCGGTAGATATAATGCTCAAATGTTTGGTCACAAGGCCAAAGGGTGGGCAGTGCATTGGAAAGAAACACCATAGGCACGCTTTGTACTCTGTCTTACTAAGGTGGTATGTCTGGGATTCTGATTGCCATCTGAATGCTTGTTAAAGCAACTGGACTTTCAGGACGTTCCTGAGAATTAGATGGTTAGATACTGTTCTCATGGATGGATGGAACAGATCTAAAGACTATAAGATCCAACGCCATTTTGAGAATGCCAAGATTTCATTTTTCTCAAATGTATGCAGAAATATCAACATCTCTGCTGTGGCACAGGTGTCATCTATCCTTATCCTTCCAAGAGCCCGTGAAAGTGTCAAGTCACTCAGGCAATGACATTGATAAGACACCTGATGCAACATCAGTCTGGAACAAGTGCATAGTTATATCTATTTAAAGATCAGAAAAGAATAAAAAAAACAGTGTAGTTTAAATTGTCATATTTTTACCTTATTTGTTTATAAGAATACATCTTAGACTAGCATCTTGATGCACATTGGCTGTGCCAGACATTAATAAGGTAATATCAGAATTTTCCATCTTAGATAAGATATGATATAAAAGGCTTGACACTTGACCACTTGTTAGGAGAGGTCATTGCCCTAGATTATCGCACAAGATACTGCAGGTGACTAACTTAACTGCCTAAGATACTGCTGCGCCACACCCTTTCTACATGAAGCAGATATCGAGCATAGGCCCAGGAACAAAGGAGCTGATGCTATGTGTGTTTGCCTTTCGCAAGGAACACGACCTCCCCGAATTTTGAAAACACCGCTTTGCTGTCAACAGGTAAGCAGTGCGTTGATTCGCCTTATGAAACTCTGCATGCAAGTTATACTACACTATGCTCTCCTAGAGTAGCGCATAGAAGTAGGTTTTAGGATGTTAGGTTTTTAGATTACATTTTAACTATAGTAGGAATTTTATTTTTATTCTCGTTATCCGCAACAATCACATGTGCTCTTTTTATGATATTGTGTGTGGTTATTTTAGATGTGCTAAGCAATAGGCTGAGACTGTTGGAAAAAAAAAACATTTTTTAGTTAAGGTGTTTTTTTTCTTAGTGCAGTTTGTGCGTGATATTAGAGAAATAAGGTTGTTTACAATCACCATGGCGTGCCTGGATCTATTTTAGGGACTGTAAGTAACCCAAAAGCATTGATACCACGTCAACTATGTATTGGGTGGGGTTCTGCAGGGCTACAATAACCTGTATTTCGCATTCCAGCATTGGTGCAGTGAACTAAGTTCACTTGTGGGTGTGAACACAAACCTTGTAAAGCTGAGCCAAAGCCTCAGTTTATGCAACAGAACTGGGGCCCAGTAACTCTCTAACGTGAGATTTAGTTGCCACATTCACAAGGAATTGTTCGAGTTGGGGAGGATTTTTTTTTGTACATTTAGGGTTGTAACATGTTGCTCTTGCCCACTGAACCAAGGTGTGGGCAGTAGGTTAGATCTAACTGAAAGATAACAGTCAAATGCATTACTTCTCGATAAGAGATTAAATGCCATAGGTACGATGTCTAATCAATTAAAAGCCTTTTTTGGCTCCCAGATTTGTTTTTTAGAGCAAGGTGCACTTGGTATCACTGGCTTACATCTGGAATTGCAGAATGTGCTGCTCAATTATCTGTGAGAAGGGATAATTCTAAATAATGAACAAGAGTAACCATGAAGATCTCCATGGCCTGCCACATGTTTCTCTTTCTTGGAAGATAATTTTATGAACATGAAATATGGAAAGTCAGTGTTTTTTTCTTCTGGTTTAGGGTACCCGTTGACTTTAATATTCATGGCCCCAATAAATGATCAGTTGGAAATTACATGTGTTGTTGCTATCGTAACATATCAACTTCTAACACCCTCATTACATGTGATAATTTTCACACTCAATAAAGCCTGACACGGGCATTTGCCCCAATAAATATTGGCAGGTCTGTCCTGCTGTAATTTATCTGGGGAATGGGATTTCTAACACAAACCTCATAATTCCAATATGCGTGATAATATGAGCTTACTGCACTAATTGGAAGTTATCAGCCCATTCATAATGGGGGCCTAAGTCTAAAAAAGAATAACCTGTGAAGGTACACTATGACCTTAGTGCATGAGAGAGTGGTTAGATTGAGCTATCCTTATAACCTTGTAGGCAATCTAAGCTTCTTAAAAGGTGCAACACTGTTGACATCTACCATCTGCTTTTCAGTATCAAAGGCCCACATTTGGAGCACCAAAGTGCTTGTAAAAGATTTAAAACACTTTTTTGCTTCCTGTCATATGTTCCACACTTAAAAATGTAGTGTGTTGTCCTAATGAAACTGCCATTGTAGCTCTACAATGTGCTTAGTTCATGATTCAGGAAGAACCTGAAAACTCTCCTTTTCTACTAATACTTGTCACTTTATTCAGGAATGAGACTGGACTATATGACAAGCTGGCAGTGCCCCAAAGGTCTAGTCTGACAGGCCAGTGTATCGGCTAATTTAATTTTTGGGCTGTTTGTGGTCCTGGTTTATCATCTGTTGGGTCAATTTGTACTGTTGATTTCTTTGTTATTACCACAAACATTGCCTGAAGCATGCACAAATGTATGGAGTCTCCCATATAATGCAAAACACCTACAGCGTGTCTTTACAAATTCAAAACTGACTAGATTTGCAAATGTGGGCCAATTTGTTTTATCTATCGGATTCGTTAATGGGGTACCACTTTGATATGGTGCCCACGGCTAATTCTGTTGCAGTTCTTCCTTGATTTTATTAGCTTTCCTATTCTCTGTTCTCCCTTTTTGTGTCCCATGATTCACCCTCACCCACACTCCCTTCCATACTAGTTTATTGCAAAGGAGCTCTTGTTTACCTAACTTTGTTTCATTTAAAGCACACCGACACCTGCAGCGATACAAGCCACACCACATGCTACTTGTAAATAAATACATTGTAAGATGATTTATAATTCACAATGTGTACTCCACAAAATCCACCGCTTCCTTCGATATTTCTTTTAGTTCCGTGTCCTTTGTGAAAGCATGTTCTCTGGCAGTAAACACTCTTTAAAGGAAGCAGAAAAAAACACAGGCATTCACAGTGATAAGATTTACTTTTCAAAGATAATGTGTACTTACTTTGACTCGTAGCGTATGCCCTCAGTGCTGTGCAACACACCAAGTTGTGCACGCAACCTTTCAATCCCATTCCTGAAAGAAGGAATCAATACCAACAGATAAAAATGACAGATATCAACCAGGAAAAGGAGGCAGTTTACAGAGATTCATATAGTCTTTTCCAAAGTTCCATGACTATGTTGGTGTTTTCTTTCCCCTTCCACTGTGAAAGAAGCCACAGCTTAACCCCGATTGCCTGTCTGTCCATTGGCAGTAACCCTTTTTTCTTCCAGATCAGAGCGACCGCGTCAAAGTTAGAGTGTAAAGAAATGTAGAAAGACATGAAATCAGATCACTGAATGTCTCACAAGAATGACCATGGGCCACAGCTGCTTCAGGTGGCTGAGTGTGATCTCTCGCTTACACAGCACACTAGTGATATTGGAACATTTTGATATTGTGTAACACCATTCCAAGTGCAGTTGGGGAGGACATAAGAAACAGGCAAAGAGCATACAAAGGGCACCACCCTGCTTTTCTAGTGCTTGGCTTAGGTTACGACACATCATTCAATAGTGAGGAATAACCTTGGTCTGGTCACCCACTAAAATAGGCACTACTATATGGATATGCTCACATTTCAACTCCTACACTGAGTGTTATTTTCTTCATGATATCATAGGAAATTACTTTCTGCTCAATCAATGCAAGAAAAGAAGCATACATTTACATTTTGAATGCCAGCAGGATTTGTAATGTTAAAGAAATGGCAAGTAAAGCATATTGGATACTTTCAATAAGGACAAACAAAGGCCCATCCTAAGGCATCCAATGTAGTACCACTCTCCACCATACCTTGAGTAAATCCAAAATCTTACCAGGCAATCATAATCCCATTGTCGGTGCAGAGTCGGGGAGGAGGGCAGCACAGAGTAAGGCCTGTTGCCTCGGATAAAATCTGCAAGACCTTTCGGATATATTGATTACTCGCAACTCCTCCTGACACAACCTGGAAGGCAGTCCAATGTAAAGCAATGAAAACGATGGTTTACTCCACTTGTTAAGAGGTCATTTGAATGTGTTAAAAATGATTGTGATAACATAGCATACTAAGTGCAGCAGACTTATTTATGTTACAACTTTCTCCAATGTTTTAGGTGCAAAAACAGAGGAAAAGCTGCAATGCTTGCAGCTTTCCCTTGAAGGTAAAGAAAAGTTCCTCCTCCACTATCCAGTGCTGTGTCTTAGTGCACTTACCATAGGGGTGGTGGCTGGCATTGTCTCAGCAAGAAAAACAGCATCATTGAGTGGATCCTCTAAAATATTAAGGAAACAGATGAACAACAATGGTGGTATTGTGAAACTGGTGCTGAGTGGAATCTGAATCAGAGAAAAATGGGTCAAGGGTTGTGGATGGACTAGTGGGCAATACGGAACACTTTAAAGGACACCCCTTTAACAACAGGTAACCACAACACAGCTTTTCAGGATTTGAACTTGTATGTGGTCTATTCTGGCGCTTAGTAAATCCCACTTTGAGTCCATTGTCACAGTCTAGAGCTGAAAACACTAGGGCTGGCTCTTTGAGGCAGCCTAGGTATGGGAAAATCAGTCAATTTTGTCCTGATGTTTAACGTGCTTTATCATGTTTTGATGTTAAGATCTCAGTTTTAAAGGTGGTTAGTGTTGGACTTGGCCCTTTTTGCAGGGTCATCCCAGAACTTTTTGCCTTCCTCCTGTATTTTTTTCTGACCTGTTGTTGGGGGTTTTATGACTCTGGGAGCTCATTCACTGCTGATCGATGCTAAAGTGCATGTGGTCTCTCTTGTAAACTTGCTAAGATTGTACTACACCTGTTTGGCATATTTAATTTACCTCTAAGTCCCTTGTACAGCAGTATCCCATATACCCAGGGCCTGCAAATTAAATGCTACTAGTGGGCTTGCAGCGCTGCTTGCGCCACCCACCAAAGTAGCCTTTAAAACCTGTCTTAGGTCTCTGCCACTGCAGGGCCTGCACGCACAGTTTACTGCCGCCATGATGTGGCATATAAAGTGGTTGCCACGTCTGCAACTCTCCTTTTACTACATATAACACCCCTAAGGTAGGCCCTAGCTGGCCTCATTGGTAGGATGCAGTGTAGAAATAAGGTTGGACATGTGCCTTAACTGAGTGGCATGTCCTGGTAGTGATAAACAGCCTATTTTGGTTTCTTACTGATGTGAGGTTGCCCTCTCATTTTTGGCATTGGGGATTCCCTGATATGTACTTCAGTGGTAATTTCTGATCTGAGAGGGGTAGCGTGACCATGATTGGTATGTTTTGAATAGTAGTGATAAATCCTGCTTATTGATGAAAGCAGATTTATTATTACTATTTTAGAAATGCCACTTTTAGAAGTGGGCATTTCTGTGTGCTTATGTGTCTTTGTGCCTCTGCTGGTTTGTGAATTGACTGTCCGATTTTGGAGTGACAGAGACAGGGGATGTGAATTCTCTTCAGACAACCACTGAGGGGAGGGGGTGTTGAGGTGTGACCGACCTTTCCTGGATGAGACAGGGCTGAGCTGAATAGACCTGGGCTGCATTTAGAGTAGTGGGAAGAGATTTATCTGCACCTGAATAGGCCTGGTTTGCCCTGAACAATGCTGTCTCCACTTCCTGCCAGGAAAATACACCAGTGAGGACAGAAATGGTTTAGACTAGGCTCAGAGCCCTCTGACACCAGAGAACAAAGACTTTGGGACTTTAAGTAACGGGGCAGTGAACCATGTCAAAAAGAAGACACTGCGTTGACTGGCAACCAGATGCTGCTTGTTCCATATACCGCCACAGAGGATTGCTGGGCTACCAGGGAACAGCCATATGGACTTTGTCTTTGTGGGCCGGCCTGAGCCTGCCTCCTGCATGGGGCCAGAGTTACCTCCCAGGGCTTTTTTGCGTGCCCTGGCTGCTGGCCTGTTGCTTCCTTTTGCTTTTGGGAAAACTGTGTGTGGGAGCGCTTTGTGGCCTGCGAGTTCTGGAGCTTTTCTGAGAATCGCCGAGGGCTTTATCCACTGGAAAGCCCTTGCATTCGCTTGTACCCTGCTGGAACTGGCGCACTGCCATGGGTCCCATGGCAATGCAGGAGCCGCAACCCGTATCCCCGGCCAGGGAACAAAACTGGAAGGAAGACTACATGCCGCAGCCACACCCCTCTGCAAAAGCCTGCTCCACTGAGCAAAGGCTGCGCCCGGTCTTAGAGGCCGTTTGAGATCTGGAGAGGATCGGGGAGTCCAGCCCCACTTCCCCGACCGAAGTAGGGGCATTGCAGGAAAGCTATAGAAGGGAGCGCTGCTTCTGTCCTTGAGCCTGCAGCAGTGGTGGGCAGAGTGTGGGAACCTGGCGAGGACTTCCCTGCAACCCAGAGGTGGTTGCCCTTCGTCCTCCAAACAGCGGCCCGCGGGACACGCAGAGAGGTCAGAGTCGCCGACTAGCTGGTTGCAACAGCACCAGGCGTTTATTGGCAGCTGCCCTTTTTGGCGTTGGGAGACTCAGTGAGGGTTTCCCACCTAGAAGTACCAGTGTGTGTGCCCCACCCCCTTGATGCCTGCATATCGGGGGGGGCATGAGATCGTGTTGAAGTGAATGGGGTGAGACCTCGACAGAGGCCCCCGCTTTTCAGACAAAAGAAGGAGTAGTATTAGAGGCTACTGAGGAGGGAACCATCCAGAATTGTCGCATTCCCCTGTTTGCGGGCACATGGCCTACAAGCCTACGGGGAGGACACCATGACACCAGGTACCCTCATAGGGCTTACGAGGGGGAACTGCGCTTACTCTGGTTCTCACATATGTTAGTGTGTACACGGGCAATGTGCATGTGCTGTGCCCTGCTGTAAGCTTGCATACTGCTGATTAGGTTCAGTGCTGGTCTTTATGCATTAGGTTTCTATGCTATTTTATAATGTGTGCACTGTAAGAGCGTGTTTCACTATAGTGCACTGCTGAGGTTGTTTATGCCAGTGTTATACTAGGTGCGATCCTACCGGTAGTTACTGGTTATCCTGACATATGTTATGAACATGGCCTGATTGGCACAGTGATTTATGTGATTCTGTGTGATGTCATGACAAGTGCCTAGTGCCACAGTGATATATGTGATTGTGATCTAATGTGTTTTTATGAATAATACAAAGAATATTTGTATATAACCTTGTGTGGAGTCTCTTTTGTGGTGTGCCTTGGGTGTCACTGTTGTGTGAGTGTGTTGCGCAAACGCTTTACACATTGAATCTGGGATAAACCTGACTGCTCTGCCAGGCTACCAAAGGGGTGAGCAGAGGTTATCTTCAGTGTGTAACTCCCTTGCCCCGACTAGAGTGGTGGGTTCTGCCTGGCTTAGGTGCATACCTTAGCCAACCAGAAACCCCATTTCTAACAGTTAGTTTTAGATGGCTTTGTAGCAACCATTTTATTAACTGCTTGTAGGTAAGTCCTGATATCCCAAGGTCAGAAGGGCTTTCCAGTTTATAAATAATGTGTGTGTCATCAACGTAGTTGTAACAGGTGAGTTTGAGGGCTATAAACTGAGGGAGTTGTGCGAAGTTTGAATAAAAGAACTGGAATTGAAATCTTGGGAACACCTCCCTTCTATTGGATTGGTGGCAATAGGTATAGAGACAGGGACACAATTTCAGCTCTGACTGTGAGGTATGAAAGAATCCTCACTAGAGGTGTACTGGGTATCCTTTCTACTTGTATCATTTACTCTTCTGAATAGGGGCTAGCTGTGCACAGTGTCAACAGCTGCTGAGAGGACCGGTAAGTTGAGGGTGGCCACTGCGATGGAGTCCATACAGTCTTGAGGTCATCTCAGATTTCGAGCCTCTACCAGATCATAAACCTGTTTGTTGGTAACCAAAGAAGGAGTCTGATATCTGAATGAATACTGCTTTTTCTAGTAGTTCACCCAGAAAAATAAAGTTGATTCTTTTAAGTCAGGAGAGGTTGAATCTATGCATCATTCTTTCGATACAGGCCTACAATGGGTTGGGTCATTGGGGGCTATTTCTTGCTTCTTCAGGATTGGCATACAATGTTTGAATACCACTGAGGAATTCTCTGAGTGATGGGGATGTGTTGATTACTGCTCTGTCAAAAATCAACAATGTGCTATGGCTCAGATGTGGCCTCTGGAATGTTCTTGAATATTTGAAGGGGACCAAGAACGAGAAGTGATCCAGCAATGTTAATTGTCATCATTAGCATCATTGCTTGTTTACAGATCAAATGTTTGTTAAGTATATTTGAGGATGTGACTCCCAGCTTCTAACAGCATTGAAAGATACACCACAGAACACAGTTTACTTTATCTGTCCATAAATAAGCTGAAGTGTTGAATTCAATACAACGTAGACCCCAGAGATACTGAGTGTATTGGTCTGTACAGTTCCGGTCACTGAGACAAGCTGATTCTTTTATATCAGGAGAGGTGGATTCTATGTCTCATTAATTCAGGTGTTTATTATGATAGGCCCTTCCATGGATGCCTGTGCAGCACAACAAGACCTCAAGGAGCAGATGATTAATGGAGGAGGAATTGCTGTCTTAAATCCCCCCAGGATACTGGAGGTGTAGGAAAGAACAGACAATGTTTGTCCACACACTGTGAGCGGAAACCCAACTGGCCACAGGCGTGGCCCGATGAAGAGTCACAGGAGCTCAGATTACCATGAGCAAACCTCATGGGATGACATTCTCTGCCACAAGTCACAAATCCTCCAGTGGAAGTCTGTGCAAGTGCCTATAAACTGAGAATGCATAGAAGAAACAAATCAGTGGCAATCGTTAAGTTTGAGATGGAGTCCTGTCATAGAAGGGATACAACACACAGTAAATAAAGATGCTGTGTCACAGACTGCAAACTGCTGTATGACACACAACAGCAATTTGTTCTTGTGTGCGACTTATTTGAGGAAAAAATGGAGAAGAAATATGCCATAGGCCAGCTGCACATGTATGCTGTAGGCCACATGTATTTTCTGCCTTTGCTTAGCCTCCGCCAAATCTTTGCAGCTCCATATGCCACCCCTATGCTCTCAGTAATGAGAAAAGGATAGACAAAGTGGATTCCAGATATCAATCTCAAATCTTCCACCAATGACTACACTTGTATAGTGGTGATGCACTATGTTGGCACCTCATATGGGTAAAAAATGGGAAAAAGGTAACAGTGTACAAGTTAGCTTTTGATTGGTGAGGATTCTTTATGCGGACAGTCCCTTTTGTTAGGTTCTCAAAATCAAGGTAATACTGAATGAGGAAACGTCATGGAAACACAAATCAAATATATAATAATTAACCACTCCAGCCACCAAGGTTTTATTTTGATACAACAAATAGAGATAGCGAGTACATAGGTATGGCATACAGTTCATAAAGTCTCTCTAGAAACAGCGTAACCCTACAGAAACACAGCAGTAACATAACAGTAAATGTAACTCAACGAGTGAGCGAGCACAGCAATCAGACAGTCCTACAATAGATCTAACATTGCCAGCGACCTGTGTCTCCTCCTCACTTGTACTCTTATATAGAAGGTCTAAAAGACTTCAAAGTCTTGCCACTCTCTTAGTGCCCAAGCTACTAAAGCCCTGAAAATCCCTAGCACAATCTTGCTCTAATTATGTCCCCTCCGCTAAGGGCCAGTAATCTTCTGATTGTACCCCAGCCACTAAGGTCTAGTAACACTACTGCGGCCCTATGCATTCCTTTACACGCCATTCCCCAAGCTACAATCTTCCATTGGCGCCATGTTAGTCGGGGAGTAGGAAGAATGCCAGCCAGGTATTTTCTGACTTGCCAGCAGATAAGTGAAATCAGTCTTACCTACCAAATTTAATCTTTGAAGGTTTGGCAAATAAACAATACCCAGCCAGCTTAAAGCCCTGGCTGCAGCTGCTGCACATATCTTAATTTTAGGGTGAAAATTAAAGAGTTACAAGAGGAAACTGTATCACTGACCATAGATCATTTTTTTAAATTTTTTTTATAATTCTTTTTATTGAAAAAGGCATGTAAACAATCGAAGCACCACAATGTTCAAAAGGTCTGTGAAGCACATTAATACAGCAGCAATATCTCATGGCACAGTACATTACAAATATCGTCAAAAGTCACAAATTATACCATTACAGCAGCACCCTCCTCCCCGCTCCCAGGTGGTTCACATATATCCCCCCGAAAAGTGTTCCATGACCCCCATATTTGTGACCATTTTGTCGGGCACCCCCTAGAGACATAGATAGGCATCTCCGACACCATACACCAGTCCATGAATTTGTCCCAGTCGCCAATTTTGGGTGGGTTCGGGGCCCTCCAAAGACATGCAATATTACGCTTGGCCACCATGAAGCCCAGAGCCACCCAAATTCTCTTTAGCACTGAGGTCCGTGGAGTCCTAGATGTTCAACAATATCAGTTTGATGTTACATGGTATCTGCTGTCCCAGGGGAGACGACTTTTGGGATAGCTGCGAGCAAAGCATGTCTGATTTGGAGATACCTAAACTGTTCGAAATCTGCCATTTCATATTCTTGCTGCAAGTGGGAGAATGGTATGACCTCGCCCGATTTCCATAGATCCCCAATTCTGGAGATGCCAATGGTTTCCCATTTGTCGAATCCCCGGGACTGCGATAATCGACCCAACCGGTCACAGTGCCAGAGCGGTGAGGCCCTGGTGAGTTTACCCTCCCAACCCAGACTCCTGGTGGCGTCTTTCCACACGTGCACGGCATGTTTAGTAGGGCCGGACAGGACGGATATTGGAGATTTACTATACGCCGCCCCCTCAAAGCCGCCACCTGGGAGGAGCCAACGGTCCATCCGGAAGGCCGGGTCATCGTGACGCCTGTACCGGCATTGATTGATGGCAACCAGCTGTGAAGCCCAGTAGTATCGTTTCATATCAGGAAGGCCAATACTGCCGTCGAACCACCCCAACGTGAGTTTCCGCGTGGCAATGCGGGGGGGGGGGTTTCCCCTCCCAAAGCAATTCCCACACCAAAGACTCTATTGCCTTGAAATACGATGCTGCTACCGGAATTGGCGTATTTTGTAGCGCATATAAAAGTCGGGGAAGGGACATCATCTTAAATAGTGCTGCACGCCCCAGGAGCGTTGGAGGGAGTGATTTCCAGTGCTGGACATCTGATTTAAGGCGCGTGAGAGGAGGCCGGAGGTTTGTCTCATGGAATCGAAACAGGTCTTTGGATACCCAGATATTTGAACCCCACCACGGCCTCGGTCAATTGACAGTCCCGGGGAAGTCGGGGCTTTTTATCCATGGAGGACGTAGAGCACAGATTTGGACCAGTTGATCCTGTATCCTGCGAATCTACCAAAGATAAGAAATATGTCCATCACCACAGCGATTTCGTCGGGGAGGCAAGATAAAGCAGGATGTCATCCGCATACAAGGATATACGGTCCTCCAAGCCGTGAGCCCATCGCAGGCTCCTGATAGTCGGGTCCCAACGGATCCACGCCGCCAGGGGCTCCAAGGCCAAAGCAAAGAGGAGCAGCGATAGGGAACATCCCTGCCTGGTGCCCCGTCCCAAAGGAAAAACAGGGGACTAACGATTATTGACGACCACCTGCGCCAACGGTTGGCAATATAGAAGGCGCACCCAATTAATACATTCCGAGTCAAAGCCTAGTTTACAGAGCACTGCGAACATGTAGGGCCATTCTATGGTATCGAAGGCTGATGCAGCATCAAGGGATACCACCACGTCGTCCTCTCTGAGAGTATCCGCTCTACAAAGTACTCCATATAGTCAGCGGAGATTAAGAGATGTGTTTCTTGCCGGCATAAACCCGGACTGATCCGGGTGGATCAGGGTGGGAAGGACCTGCAACAGACGAGTGACGAGGACTTTCACAAGGATTTTAGCCTAGCAATTTAGTAACGAGGCCTGTACGAAGAACACTGATCTGCAGGTTTGCCCGGTTTGTGAATGACGATGACGGTGGCCAGTCTATGGTCTTCAGGAAGGATTCCAATCTCTTTACTCTCCCGAAACATTTCAGTGAGATAAGGGGCATTGATATTCGCCGTCAGCTTAAATAGTTCTATGGGGATCCCGTTGGGACCCGATGCTTTCCCTCCCCGCAAGTCATGGATGGCCTGTTGCACTTTGGACACAGTTAGGTCACGCTCCAGATCGGAGCTGTCCTCCGCAGTAAGAGTCGGCATGTCAACGTCGCGGAGTAGAGATAAAGCATCCTCCTCCGATTAGATCGTGCTGGAAGTATATAAGGAGCGGTAGTGTTGCCCAAATGCGTCCACAATGTCTTGTGGTGCGGTAATTCGCGAATGTTGGTCGGTGTCAATCTTCACCACCACTCGCCTCACCCCCTCTCTACGATCCAACCAATGCCAGCAATTTGCCTGCTTTATCGCCTACATCATAGATCCTGCTGAGGGTCGCCCTGTATTGAGCCCTAGCCGCGTCATTGGCCAGGTCAGAAGATTCTTTCACCTTAGTTCGGAGCCTATGACATGATTCTTCCGAATCCTGCGTTTGAACTTCACATTCCAAAGCCAGGATCTCCCCCTCTAAGCGCACTATGTCCGCATCTTTTTCCTTGCGCTGCCCAGCGCTACCCCCGAATGACGGTTTTGTAGGCTTCCCAAAGGGAAACGGACGAGCTGACGGAACCCTGATTCGTCTGATAGTAGAGGTCAGTTTCGCCCAATATTTTGTCCCTAACTGAGGGAATAATGAGATACCAGGGGTTGAGCTGTGCCACTCGGCCAACCGTGGGCTCCCCCACTTCCACCCTGCACAGCACAGGTGAATGATCCGAAATTCCCCTAGCCTAGTGTTGAATCTCTTTGACATTATGGATCTGATTCGTAAGTGTGAGTACATTGTCGATTCATGACATGCTACCATGGGGCCCCGAGAGATGCTTGTACTGAAGCTCGCTAGGATGTAGGTACCGCCAAAGATCCACCAGGCCCATAGCCCCCAGAAAGCTATGTATGCGTTTGCGTGATGTCTGCAGGTCTTTCCGGGTCCAGCGATCCAGGGAATCAGAAACAATAGAGTTAAAGTCTCCCCCAACCAACAATCTCCAGTCCGGTAGGTTCAGGAGAAGATCACCCAGGTCAATAAATGCCCGTGTGTGTAGGCCCGGCGGGACATACACCGATACCAGATTGAGGGTAGCCCCCTCCCATACCCCGGACACTGCCACGAACCTGCCCAGGGGGTCCGTGTGGACCTTGTTAACAGTCAAGGGGAAGGACTTGCGAACTAAGATGCCCACCCCACGAGAACCAGAACCAAAGGCAGAATGAGCAGCCATCTGGAATCCCCACAGAGACAGGACCTTACAACCGTTACCCAGCAGATGGGTATCCTGTATAAGGAGGACATCAGGTAAATGCCGCTTCAGGAACTGGAGAACCACCCCTCTTTTGATTTTATCGCCCAGCCCTTTCACATTCCAGGATAACAGGGTGAGTTTCTGTCTATTCATGATGCCCGGTGTCGTAGATATAGGGTACCCCCCTGAAGAGCACATCAAGGGGGAGAAAGGGGAGGATGTCCTTGCAATCATGAATACTAATGCCAATGAGACCGCCAAAAGTGCCTTGGCAGCCGAGTCTTTCTCACTAGACCACTCAAAAGTGACATGCCAAAACAGAAGAAACACAAAAAACAACCCCCAACACCGGTCCCTTCCCACCCGCCCAACTACCCCAATATGCACCCCTTCATCCCCCCCACCCTGCCTCCCTGCTCGGCGGTAACAAAACCTCCCGCCTCCCAAACTAGCAGAGTGCCTATCGCCCACCCTTCCAAAAACTTACGGGTTCGTGTAGCCGAACCAAGCTCTCGTCACTGAACAATTTGCTTCACTGTGAGGCCTACCATGTCTACGCTAAGAGCCTCAGCGAGGGCCCAAGATAATCCCCATACTGCCCAATGAATGGGCAGGGGAACACGCAAGGTTAAGGAAAGAGAGTCGACAAAGTCATACCCGACATTCAAACCCCGGGCAACAAAAGTCTATCGTAGTTGATGGGAGCAGCAGCCTCCCCACAATCCCCCGTCCATCCGAACACATTTCACTTCTCCCAAGAAAAGGGATACTGGTCGTTCATTCAACACACATTCAGCCGGGCTGAGCCCACCATTTTAGGAAAGGGTTGCAATCTCAACAATCACAATAATTGCCTATCGCAATTACACCAAAAAACAGCAACCACGGCACAGGATACAGTCTACAACCCCCAATAGTCCAAGCGGGGAACAGCAAAATTTGGGGAGGTCAATCCGGTCTAACCATACATGGCAACAAAGGAACAAAGACTGGCCTTTATAACAGAGTAACATCTATCCCCACCACCCACCAGCCAAACGGACCGATCCTGCACCCCCAGGGAAAAACATACAGACCAGTCATACGGCACCGCCCGCTGCTTCACTCAAGTCCTGCGGCGGTGAGCCACCACCTGAAGCTTGGGCGTCGCTGTCCATCCTCACACCACGGCCCTGGTTGTTACGGCGGCCCACCGTGCGCCATCGCTCGAGCCAATACCAGGTCTCCTCCGGGGTGGTGAAAAACCATTTTTTTCTACCCTCCGATTCCACTCTCAACTTGGCCGGGAACATCATCGCATATTTCAAGTCTTTGTCACGGAGTGCCTTTTTAACTTCCAAGAAGCTCCGCAGCTGCCTTTGTACCTTGAGGGTGAAGTCCGCGAAGAAAGTGATGCGACTATTTTGGAATTCCACTGGTGGGGTGGATCGAGCACACTGCAGGATAACATCTCTGTCACGGAAATTGAAGATCCGGGCAAGGAGCGGACGCGGGGGGGCCCCAGGTCTCGGCCGCCCACCCGGCACTCAGTGTGCCTATTCCACCGAGAAGAATTTGGAGAGTCCCCGCGGCTTGAGATGAGTAGTGATCAGCTCTTCCATGAAGAGATGCGCCGAAGGCCCCTCCGCTCGTTCCGGAACCCCAATTATGCGGACATTATTAAGCCTAGAGCGCCCTTCGTTGTCATCCAACTGCGCTTTGAGCTTCGCAGCGTGCGTCTGCAGGGCGTCCACCTTCCTTTGCAACTCTGACGTGTCATCCACCAGGGAGGTCACCTTAATTTCTACATCTTTGAGGTGCAAATTCATTGATCGCATGTCTTCTCTGATGAGGGACACTTCAGTGGACACCGTGTCAATGCGCGATTACAAGGACGTGCGAACGGTAGTGATGGCTTCCAGAATGTCCTGCCGTGTTTGTTCCTTTTGTTTCCCCCCGGACTCAGACTTGTCAGACACAGCCGCTCCTCCCCTGGGACTCGCACCCAGTCTCCCGTCCCAGGCGTATTTTGTTAGCGTGGCCTGAAGCGCTACCTTTGAACTGCGACTTCTTGCCATAATAGCAGCGAAACCCTCCGATGGAACTCACTGGTGGACCAGACCGTCTACCATACGTGGCAGGTGCAATTAGTGCACCAACGGCTACCTCGTGGCAAGAAGCGCCACAGGCTACCTTTGCGTGGAATCCACCAACGATTAATTAGCGCCAAGTGCGTGTTAGGGCCAGTCGGAAGATACTCCTCAGCTGCGCATAATAGTCCACAGTAGGGGAAAGAGGATCTGCACCACAGGAGCCGGACAGCAAGGGTCAATACTCTTCCTGGCAACAACCCCGAGGCCAGCAACACAGGCCACGAGTTGATAGTACTGGGCAGCCACAGGGGGCTTGTGCAGCCTCAGAGCCAGAAGATATGTATGTTGTGGGTTCAAAGCACTAATGGGTATTTCAAACCCTTACCTCCTTTGTGTAGTGCACTCTGGAACAGACGCATTATTACAGGACTCCTTTGGAGGAGTCGTAGCATTATGGCAGCTGTTCGGTACCTCCCTGGTACTTGGAGCCTCAAGATGCTGCCCAGACTGCACAGCGATCAGCCCGACCGCAAACACTGACTTTGACCGTCACAGGGCCACTCCCGCACTACGCTCTCCCCTCCTGTGCGGCGGGCAGCAACGGGCGCTGGAGCCAGATTCAGAGGCCGCCGGGCTCACCACCGGCGCGGCACACAGCACGTCCTCGCGCCGGGGACCGATGACACGCCCCCAGCGACCTGCGGTCTGCAGACGGCGACAGAAGCCGCCTACGGACCACCGCCGAAACCAGCCAGGATAAAACCCGCACGTTTTCTACAGTTCTGGGGCAGGAGGCAGTCTCTGCTAAGGTCGCGCGCGGGTCAGAGCAGTGCCAGCCGCCGGACCGTGCGGCCGCTCCGCGGCTCCGATGGCGTTGGTCTCGCTGCATGCGTTCCACGCCACCCCTCCAGTCACGGAAGGTAGCAATCGGCACCTCTTCCCTTCCGGTTGCAGTTACATCAAGGTAATCCCCAATTTGAGCTGAAAGTATGCGGATAGTCGACGGATTAATGGCTCGGTCGGCAGAGCCGACAAATCAGGCGACCATCTTGATGCTCGGCTTGGCCACGCCCTCGATCATAGATCATTTCTATTGTACTGTGCATTATTGCAGGGTTGTGAAGATTTCTCACCGCAAACTTCGTGATTTGTATAGGTTGTGAAATTTTATTTGCAACAATGAAATTCAGCTAATGAATCAATTTTAGCAGGTGAATTCTGTCACAAAATTGCTGCTGTGTGAAACTGTATAGCAGGACTTTTCTCATGCAGACGAAGTACTGGGAAAACTTAAAACATTCAATCAATGCAAAGTGTAAACCATGTCACTTTAGCAAAACATCATAGAGAAATTTTAAATTCCCAAACCCCTAAAATGTTGTGACTTATTTTATTTTACTTTCCTTCACATTAATAAAGTTTGGTACTGATCATACCGCAGCTTTCAAGCAGCCAATGCCATAACACTGAAAAGTCTAAGCATGTAGAGAAGTGAGCATTCCTATTGAAAGTTCTGAAAGTCTAAAAGGCCATTGCACAAAAAGCCGGGGGCGTTACTGCCAATGGTGATTTGATTTGAGATTTACAAAGCGCAGCAGTCACCCAAAGGCATCAAGGCACTAGAGACCAGCCGTCCATACCCAGGAAAATAGAAAGAGACAGAAACTCCAGCTAGATGCCTGACCGTGAAAAGCCAGGTTTTCAGAGCTTTTCTGAAGGGGAGAAGAAGGGGGATAGATCCGAGAGCAAGGGGTAGGGAATTCCAGAGCTTGCTTGCTGCCACCGCGAATGCTTTATCCCCCCAATTCTTCTTCTTGGTTCGTGGTAAAACCAGTTGCATTTGGAGTGAAGAACGCAAGGGTCTGCTGGGAGAGTGCCAATTGAACATAGTCTTCAACCTTGACGGGTAGGAAGCATGCAGCGATTTATGAACCATACAAAGTGATTTGAAGCTAATGAATTGTTCAATTGGGAGTCAATGCAGGAACTGCAGTCCCTTCCTGACAGATTGTTTCCTGGGAATGTCCAGAATGAGTCTTGCCAATGCGTTCTGCAGTACCAGGAGTTTGGACTGCATACTCTTATTGGCGGCCAAGTATAATGCATTACAGTTATTAAGTCTGGACATTACCAAGGCCAGTGCTACCTGTATCCGAGCTGGTCGTTGGATAAAAGGGAAGATTTTCTTTAACATCCTTATGAGCCAGGAGCATGTCGAGATGGTATGGTTCATTTGGATATTAAAGTGATGTTCAATATCCATCAGGACTTCAAGGTTCTTAAGCCTTTTTGCTCGGGGTAGGACAGCATTCCAAGGATTTAGGACAGCAGCTACTATCCCACTTGGTGGAACTGGTGGCACTGTAGTGTGAGGCGCCCTCTGCATCTTAAGTATATCAGTTTACCTGCTCAACAGGGGCATAGCGGAACACTTATCATTGCTTACATTGAGGCACTTGCGACTGATATGTTCTCTAGATTTCGTTTAATATTCTAGACCCCTTGTCAGTCAATGTGCCAACTCAAGACAGAAATTCACTTGTACTACAACCACACCACAACCCATTGAGCAATATTTGAGTGGGATATGTTGGAACCCCAAAACATTCTTTCATTAAGGATTAACATACCCATGATAATGAGGGATATATTTTAAAGATTTATTTAAATTCAAAATCCTGTTCTAGTGCATATAACGTTGAGTGGTGTCCCCCTTATAGCACAGCCCGTGTGGGCAACAATGTTGCAAAATTTTGATCAACGTCGAAGTCGTCGTTTGATACTGAAATGTTTATTGATGATTATTCATCTGTGTTTAAATCTTCATTTTAATCATGAGATTCTTGATTTGCAAAAGTAAAAATAATTCAATAGAACCAAGAGTATATGATGTAATCCTCAATGCATTTCGGGTATAATTTTACCCTTCATCAGGAGGAATCCTGTAAAGACATGATAAATATGAGAGATGTAGCGACGTATTCAACTAAATAATAATCACAAAAACTTAGTGAAAATATAGGTGCCTAAAACACCTGAAACCAGAAACAACGAATGTGAAAAGCAGTGACCAGAAGAATCATGCGACGTAGCGACGTATTCAACTAAATGATAATCACAAAAAATTTGTGAAAATATCGGTGCCTAAAACACCTGAACCCAGAAAACAACGAATGTGAAAAGCAGTGATCAGAAGAATCATGCAAACCATGATAGCGCAAGGGTGTGAGGCGGTCAAATGAAAAGATTGTGTGTTAAGCGCCGATTGTATGAAACAACATCCCAAAGAAAATGTGTAAACTCGCCATAAGGAACGTGCCGGGATTACATAGTGCACGAGATAACAGGAAAGGTGTGCGAAGTTAAAGACTCAGTGACTAACAATAAATCCCCGTATATAATTATATGCCCTTGGGGCAATGTGAGTAGAAATATAGTCCTGACAACCCGTGATACGACGTACCTTGGTGAAAAGTTAACAAAAAAATCAGCGTTTCCCCGCGAGCAGGAACACTCAACGTGTCTTCGTGAAACGAACCTCAGAAGGCGTGATTAGTTGTGGTGATCGAAAGTTAAAAGGGAATTACTAATATAGACGACCGACATGGCGGCCATGTTGGACTGGGAAAGTAGTGTCAATAAAAAGCATTCAACAAATTATGAGCGATGGTGTAAAAAATCACGAATAATGGAGACAACCAGTGTATGTGTTTACATGCGTTAAGCAAAACATAAAATGAGACTCAGGTCAAAACATAGAGATAAGAATGAGATGTGGAAAAAGAAATAAGACTGAAGTTGAAATGAAATGTGGGAACTATGAATAAACTAAGACAGAAGTTAAGGTAGGAACTGAGAATAAAGCGTGATAAAGGTCAAAACTGTGTTAAAAAGATAAATGAGAAGGAAGGAGTAATGTAAGAAGAATGAGCAGGATTAGAAAATAGAATGTAAGTGAATGTAAGGGAAACAGGAGCAAGGCACAAAGAACATTGATTACAAAAATTACAAAAAGCAGCTGAGTTCAACGCGGTCATTGAGTCCATGTGGCACCAACGAGTTCATTTTATAAATCCATGCTGTCTCTCTCTGGAGTAGAAATTTTCGATTGTCTCTGCCATCTTTTATTGGTACGATTTCACATATCAAAAATCTCAATTGGCTGATGTTATGGTTCTTGTCTTGAAAATGTGCTGCTACTGTGGATTTCAAATTCTTATTACGAATATTGCTCTTATGTTCGTTTAAACTAACCTTGATTTTCCTCTCTGTTTTGCCAATGTAGGCAAGGCCACACGGGCACATGAGCATGTATACCAGATTTTTGGAATCGCAGGTAGCAGTGACATGTAGTTTGATTTTGAACCCATGTGTGGGATGTTGAGTGAAGTTTCCTTTAATGATATTGTTGCAATTGCCACAATTGTGGCAGGGTACAGTACCTTTGTATGGTGAAACAGAATCAAAAGTGCAGCTAGACCTCAAAAATTCCATTAAGTTCTTGCTTCTTTCATACGCAAAAAGTGGTCTGTCCACAAAAACATCTTTAAAATCAGGTTCAACCTGTAACATGGGCCAGTGTTTCAAGACGGCCTTCTTGATGCTAAAGCTTTCAGTGGAGAATTTGGTGACCATGACAGATCTGGATGATGATTTACTGCTGTTTATGGTGTTCAACAATTGTGATCTGGATTTGACAGAAGCTCGTTTAATGGAAGTTACCAGTGTATCTTTTGGACATCCACGGTCAATAAAATGGTTCTCCATAATGGAAATTTGTTGCTCCAATTGAGAGGGTTCTGAAATGATTCTCTTGATTCTTAGGAATTGTGAGTACGGTAGATGATTTTTGAGAGATGGTTGATGGAAGCTAGAGAAATGTAGTAAATTGTTTCTGTCTGTGTCTTTCCTGTATAAATTCGTTTCAATCCGATCATCCTTGATATACAACAATACATCCAAGTAGTTGATTTCAGTTTTGCAAATGTTGAAGGTGAACTTCAAACATTCATCAATTTTGTTGAGTAGGTCGATTGCATCAATTAGCAGTTGTTCAGAACCTTTCCAAATCAAAAAAATGTCATCAATGTAACGTAAAAATAACAGTGAGTGTGATTTCCATGGATCCGTATTAATGATGTGATCAAGTTCAAACTTGAGCATGAACAATTGTGCGTAGCTGGGAGCTGCACAATTGCCCATAGATGTACCGTTAAGTTGCAAGTAGAATTGGTTGTTATAGCAATAGTAACTGTGATACAAAGTAAAATAAAGTAATTCAAGTAACAGTATTTTGTGATCTTCAGGTGTTGGTGACTGTAAAAGAAAAAATTCAATGGCTTCCATGCCGAGATTGTGTGGAATGGAGGTATACAACGATGTCACATCGATGGTATAAAAATAAAAATCTGTATCCCATTCATGAATAATGTTCAAAAAGTGAGTGGTGTCCCTGATGTAGGTGGACATTTTCTGTACCAATGGTTGGAGATGTCTGTCAAGGTATTTACCTACGGGTTCATGGAGAGAACCCCGGGTGGAAACAATCGGTCTCATGGGTGGATCAGTGAGATTTTTGTGAATCTTCGGCAGCATTCTTAAAGTGGGACAGATCGGAAAATTTTGGGTAAAAAATCTTTGTTCTTTCCTCCCAATGGTGCCCAAACGGACAGCTTTGTCCACGATGTTGTGTAGTGTCAATTGTATTTGAGATGTGGGATCTGAATCGAGTAAGGAATAGGTTGTAAGATCTTGCACATGTTCACCCAATTTCAATTTGTAAAGAGACGAGTCCATTATAACCAGGGCGCCCCCTTTGTCAGCGTTAAGAAATACGATATCTGAATTGTCTGCCAGCTTTTTTAGTAGTGCTTTATCTTTGATTGTCAAGTTCCGTTGAGATATTTTGTGTTGTTTAAAGATCCTCTGTAAGTCGCGTTTGACCAGTGTTTCAAAGGTGTCAAGAACTTTGTGGCTAACGGAAGCCATGTAGGTACTTTTAGATTTCAAACCTGCCAAGCTGTTTTCAGGTTGCTGATAAGGTTCAGACAGTCCTGGTTTAGAGGACGTCTCCTCTTCAGCACGCCTCAATTTTTCAAATCATCCAAGTAACTTTTGGTGTGCGTGGTTTCACACATAGTTCTAGTGCATATAACTACATATAACTACAATAAAGACGAAAGACAACAAAATGGCAGCAATGTTTTCCAAAAGCGTAAATAAAAGGAAGAACTCCAACATAATTTGTGTTATATACTTATAGCAATTCTACCCACATTCTGCTACTACTAAGTGCTAAGTGGTTCGCACTATATATCTGTTTGAACTATGCAACGTGTGTTGAATAAAAAACCAAGGCCTGCTATTCTCGTCGTGCGAGGTCAGCTGCAATGATAAATTCTGAGAGTGGAGGCTATATGCCTCCCTTCCCGGTAGCCTTCAGTTAAAACTGGTGATATGATTCTGCATGCCCTGTCCTATTGTTGGCTGGTGTGAAGGTGCCCTCTAGCCCCTCGCTGTTTGTGCTCAGCTTTTGTAAAATTATTTCACTGTTAAGGAAACTCTTAAAATAAGCAATTAGCAAAGAGTGGCATGATGACCTTATACTTATTTTCATTCTGCAAGACTGTTCTTTTGAATAACAATAAATGAGGCACGTAGTTATCAACCTTCTAGAAACTTTCAATAACAATTTACGTAAAACAGAATAGCTAGCTGTTAGATAAAATACTGTGAATACATCAAAAAGTAGAGAAATAACAAACTATATGTTCTATATTAATAACATGTATTCACTTTTGATTGATTATTACATGTAACTCAAAAAGGGGAATATCTAAAAGAGAAAAATCGTAAGAATCATGTCAAAATCCTTGCTATGCCACTGCTATAAGACAAATCACCTTCTGTCAGATCTCAAATTTGAAACCAAGTTCCCATCCTGGTGCTTACAAAGTCCGTTACTGTCCCATTCTAAGATTTTAGTCTTCATATCGTCAATCAAGTAAGCCAACAGCAGAACCAAAGGATGAGAACTGGCTGCGTAAAGCTGAATACTTTAAAAGTAAAGCTCCAAAATACAATGAGCAAAAAAGGTTAATTTTACTACATCATTAATTATGAACCTGGAGCTAGCTGTATGCAGCCGCTAAATACCTGATTTAAAATGTAACTTGGTAGTTGGTACTGAATAACAACACGGGTTTAGGAAGGTATAAGGAATCACACTTTTGAAGGGAGGTGTTCAGGGCTTCTCTTCCAAATTACTGTTTGCAGTGGTCTGTATCACCGGTTTGAAACTGCAATTTTGGTCACAATCCATTGATAGGTTACCTCCGTATTTTGAGGAGTTGGTAACCTATTTGCACTGGGGAAGGGATCCACTTGGCACCCCTTTCCATTTGTGAATGTTATTAAAAAAGAGTTTGTTTAGGAGTGGGGCAGGGCCAATTCTAACTTTTTGTGACCCACTCTGAACTGTGAATGTGAAAACTGACGTAATAGTACATACCTCGGTTTGCAAAATCTCACTGGATTTGCAAAAAGTCAAGGTGCAATTTGTGAACGCCTTTTACAAATGCATTTTACGCACATCTGGCACCTAATTTTGAGAAGAATATTTCGTAGAACATACAACAGAAAGTTATGTTGGCTAATTGTCGAACTTAGCAAGATGGTACCAACAAAAGGACTTTATTCTACAACTTGCTGAGTAATATTATCAGATGATAGACAATGACCCTGTTGCTACTGTTGTTGATTAGTTCATCTCCAGGGAACTTATTGTAATGTCAAAACACCGGCTGTGAAACAACATTGCTCAAAATGTACATTGGAAAAGGACACACACTCTAATTTAGCATTTGTAAATTCAAGACTCAAAGGAGTTTTCTAAAACCATGCTGCTACCATAGAGCACGTTTCAATAGCAGAAATGAATGTTGGATTTAAGGCAATCACATATGGGATGAAGTACTCTCTGCTGTACATCTAGAATACTGCATTACGATTGTGTTCTGTGACCATACAGTGTAACTAGGGAGAAGTACCTTAATAACGTCATGGAACTCCGAGGTAACTTCAAATATTCTTTCAAAAGTACAACAGAATGTTTTGTGGGCCAGATGCATGAAGCATTTTGGCCCAAGTTTGCTATTGCCAAAATGCGTTTTGTGATATACAAACCTCAAATTGAGATTAGGTAAGTTACAAGTTACTTAATCACAATTTTGGTTTGAGACCCGTTACCAATATGGCATTTGGAAGAGACATGTTTAGGGCGTTCCTTCCAAATAGTAGTAGTATGTATTCATGTTTAGCAACCGAATTCCGGTTGCAAAACATTAATCTTTTATCAACTCCTCAAAGGAGGTGGTAAGCCATTTGCAGACCGGAAGGGGTCTCCAAGGGACCCTTTCGTATGTTGACCAAAATATTTTGTAAGAACCGACAAAGAAAGGTCTATAGGACCACTGCCTGCACATAAAAAATTAAACTTACACTTTATTTTTTTTTAAATGCATCCCATTTTCCGTAAATGGATTGCATTTAAAAAAAAAAAAGATTGCTTTATTTAAAAGCAATCACAGACATGGTGGTCTGCTGACCTCAATAGGCCACCATCCCTGTTACGGCTGTCATTTCTAATCTAATGGGTCTCACGTTGCAACCTACCTCATTATTAGTCATGAGGTAGGTCGATTTCCGATCCACTAGGAATCGCTAATTTAAAAATAAAAGTTGCATACATTAAGAATAGCGATTACCAAAGAGCAATTCGGAAAAACATCACTATTTGGAAATACCTATTTTACATGTTCGTACATCTAGCTATCTTTCCTTATAATACATCTTAATATTAGTAAATGTAGCATAACACTAAAAGTCTGCTTAAGTGGCAGTAATGCAGAACTAACAGGTCACTTTTTAAAATGTATGTATATTGTTAAAATGGAGTTGTCTTCTGTTTCTTCTTGAAAAGATTATTGGGCTTGACTTTTAGCTGCTTGAAAATGTTTACCTTTCTGGTTATTTTTTAATGAGTGTAGTGATTCCTAATGATTTTAATTGTAATTAATTGTGCAATAAATGTATCTATCAACAATACAGGGTATGTCATTCGTTATAATAATTAGTCGCACCATTATCCTTCCCCCAAAAATCCAAAATCCATGGCCTCTAGCTATTTCATAAAAACAAGAACAGAACAAGAAGGGAGAAATTAAACACACCAATATATAATTAGTAATGTATTCCAAAACCATTATATGCAATTTAATGTAAGTCACTTCCACAAACTAGCTATCATTCACAATGTGTGAGAACATGCAGACAGACTCCTTCTCTTGGATAATGACGTACTGCTGCGTGAAAAAGAAATATACTGCCACAAATAGCTCCTTACCGCTAATTACTGTTAATTCAAGGGAATACAGTTCAGAAGAGCTGAAAAGTTAATCCTTGTTTTGACACTCTAAATGGTAGCTGTAAATCTGTTCAGTGACTTGGCTTTCACGCTGATTGTTAGGCATGGTAGCAGGAACTGTGATGTTAATTTTCGCTTAAAATAACTTATTACAGCTGAGCCACGATTTCAGTTTCTTAATAAAGCCACTAGTGAGGTAACACCTAGACTGTAATAAGTAAATTAGAAACCGGTTTTAATACAAGAATTCCAAGCCGAAACCGGTTTTAATACAAGAATTCCAAGCCGACATTTATTATACTTTGTGGTAATAATTTTCAAGAATTTTCATTAAAGCTTTAATACAACATTTAATACAATGTTCAGGCTGTGCTTGCTTTAAAGCTTGTTTAGAAAAAGAAATTTTTCTTGGCAGTGACTGGTTGCGCTCAAGAACTCCGAGCCACGTGAAGCAACAATGCTAGGCCAGCCAATCAGAATAAGACTCGAACAGCTTTTGAAGGTACACATATGTGGAGTTAATAGTAAATCTAAAATTACCTTAATGTACTTACCTGCTCGATATTTTGGTTTTCAAAATGTTGGCCTCGATATTTTGCTAACATGATTATTCTGTAGTTGATATTTCGACATACAACCAAAAGAATTAAAGAAAGTTGTATGGGGTGTTTCGCCCTCATTTCATTATGTCGCCTAGCCTTGGGCTCAGTGACCAAAACTTGGATGTCGGGCATGGACCTCAGCAGGGTTTACTAATGTGACACCACAGCTGCAGCACTATAAATTGGCAGGACTCGTCTTTAAGGCTAGAGGTCAGAATACCATATAGTTGAGTAAGACTGATTTCCAAACATCGAATTTGTAATGTAATTATGTTGGGCAAAAATCACAAAACTAACTTACCAAGAAAGCGTCTCTTTGAGGTAGAAAGCCTTCCCGCTGGCAGAAGAGGATAGCCCGGTGGGTGCGTTTAAATATGTGCAGTGCTACTGTGTGCTGGACCGCAGCAGCAATGTCGGCTGCACAGGAGACAATCTGCCCCTCCTTCAGGCCTGCGGAGACAAGGATAACTTTCTTCGTTATCCACTGGAACACAGTTTAACAGCACGTATAATAACAAGCATTTGCAATGCAATAGGTCTCGCATTTGCGAGAGTTAGAGCTATTAGCGCTGTAAATGGCAATGTCGTTGACCCATGTGTATTTGTTTTGAGTGTTGTGGCTGGATTTGGTGAACTATAATTGTAATTGCATTTATATGTATCACTAACAAGATGAGCCTGCAGTGTGCTTAGAAAAGAAGGAAACAGGATGTGTTTGTTATTTTAAAGGGTGGAAGTGACACTGGCCAGACGGAGAAAAATCACTTGCCAAAAAGCTAAACATTCTGAAAACAAAAACAATTACAACAGCTTTTAAAATAAATCCACTTACTACCAGAGTGTTTTTAAAACAGCTGGTGGGGGGGGGCGATGCAGAGTTCTCCATCAATGTCAAGCTATGCTAATGATACTGGCAGGTATCCGATGCAGGGAACCGGTACAGCTGCAGTCAGCGGTGGCACATGGGGGAGCTGACGTAAACTCGCCGCGCCGGACAGGAGATGTGCACGCGTATGGTGCGAGCAGGAATTGTGCTAACGCCGCGAGCCGTACGCGTGCACATCTCCTGTCTTCCACACACGTGCACCCTCTCACAGCTGCCATCAAAGCAAGCACCCTCTAACGGCTGCCCATCCAAGCAAGCACCCTCTCACGGCTGCCAATCTGAGCATGCACCCTTTCACGGCTGCCCTTCCAAGCAAGCACCTTCTCACAGCTGCCCTTCCAAGTAAGCACCCTCTCACGGCTGTCCATCCAAGCAAGCACCCCCTCACGGCTGCCCTTTCAAGCAAGCACCCTCTCTCGGCTGGTCTTCCAAGCAAGCACCCTCTCACGGCTGTCCATCTGAGCATGCACCCTCTTGCAGCTGCCCATCCAAGCAAGCACCCTCTCACATCTGTCCATACAAGCATGCACCCTCTTATGGCTGTCCAGCCGAGCATGCTGTCCGGCACACACAAGAGGTACGAACCACTCGACAAATGCAATTACACTTATAATAAAGGCCAGAGCCATGGGAGACAAGCGTTGGCATAGCCAATAGGTCTCGCCTTTGGGACCTTATAAGTGTTTAGCCATGCAACAGTTGATGTTGTTGAACTAAGGATATTGTGTTGCATAACTAAATACTTATAAGGTCCCAAAAGTGAGACCTATTGGCTATGCCAATGCTTGTTTATAGGTACAGTCGAGGTACAGCTTTGAATATATCGTAAGACTCGTGAAATAACAAGCATTGGCAAAGACAATTGATCTAGCCATGGCAAATTGATGTAAAGGTTAATTTATTATATTTTTTATTGCAAGTATATGAAACTAAAAAAAAAATATGCCACCACTTAAATGTGGCTCCCATTCTTAGGCAATGCAAATTTAAAATGTAAAAACATTCACAGATCTGGCTATTTTACTATTGATTTGTTTTTAAATACCAGTCCTTTGGGTTGAGCCATGCATTGTATTATTATTATTTGTGAAGGAGGCAAGGATAAATCATCATCGCAGGCAGCCACAATGTTATAGTGTCACTTTATAACACCTACTTTAACAAGGACTGTCAATGCTACCCTGCTGAACATTCAGGTGTTCGTTGATTTTGCTTTCTATCGTTGTCTATGATGATTGAATGCCAGCAAATGTTGGAAAGGAATTTCTACAAAAGGAAACTCATTCCAAGATGGCCACTTTATAAGGATGAACTGGGCCGAACAACTGCCCTATGATGTAAGCTTTGGAGCACTAAATAAAATGTGAATGACATAACAACACACCAATGGATGAAGATGGCTGGCTGAATGCCCCAGAGGCAAGAATACTATATACATATAATTCAGTAAAAGCAGTTAAATCAAAAGGTCCTGGCTAACGCCAAACCTAAATAGGAAATGTCAAGCATGCATCTTCTGGGCAACGCATTGAGAGTCTTCTAGGTTCGTAGAAATGGTCACGTATCTCCAGAGGCAGTTCCATATGCCAGATTGTACAGGTAGTCTAGACATTCTACAGCAAATTATGCAGACAGAGGGAGAAAAAAATGGAGATCATATAAAACTCTTCTAGTGGACCAGGCCAAGCACCAGGGCAAATAGAAGAAATTGAACAGAGCACGGAAAGTCCACAAAGTCCATTGAGCGAGTAACGATACAGTAGCAATGGAGACGCAGCAAGACATCACAATGGGCCTCCTTGTATAGTGCATAAAGAGGGACATTATATAATTTTAAAAAGTGTTTCAGCCATCTTGGATTGGGAAGAGAATGTAACAAAATAGTTTACAGGTGCAGTTTTGAATTCATTTGTAGCTCCATGGAAATTATTTAATTGATTCAGGAAATTGGAGCTACTGCAGTCAGTTGAAATAATCTGGCAAATTTTTGGCACAAAGCTGCCCTGCATGTGCTGTTATTCTGAAGCCGACTTATCAAGGGAATCACCCAATATTCCCCCATTCGGTCGGGAAAACCATCATCACTGTGTTGTTAAAACGAATTAATAATTAGGGGAACAAATTGAACCAGGGCAAAGAAATAACCTCATAACCTCGGCTGGGAGATTGGTAAGTGTTAGAGCGGCGAAAGAAATGTTAGCTTGACCGCAGCTGTTAGAAAGGTCTTTGCTCTGGCCTGTCAGTTTAAAAAAGGCACAGAGCGAACGAGGAGCACAGGCAGAATAAGGAGAACGCCAGCCACCCGAAGAGGATACAGTGGCAACTGAAGTTGTATGGTGCTAAGGCGCTAAACTGCAGTCTCTTTCAAAGGCGTATCAGCTCACGGAGCAGCATACGTGGGATGGGCCAAGAAGCCGGTATTTATGGAATCGAAGTGGCGCGCAAAAACAGGCATTCAAAATGCACGAAGAAAGACTTAGTTGGCATCGGGCCAACTGAATGTGCAATCTATTGAAGCATTGGCTCACGGAGAACATCAAAAAAGTGATCGCGATCAAACATCAATGCGGCCGAAAGTGAAAGTAATTGCGGTAAAGCGCAGCGCGCGCGCGCCTGCGCACATGCACTGTAGCTCTAGGCTGGCCTGGTAGCACTTTTTGGAGCCCTCTCAAAAAGTCTCGCCAGACCAGCGCATGCGCTGGATCAGGCGAGACCTAAAAAAAACACCAGACAGCCCACAGCACTATAGGCCACGCCAGTCACTGGGAAATTAATGTTGTACGAGTATTGGTAAAAGGCAGGGCTTTAAGTGGGCTGGGTCCTGTTGGTGCTCAGCACCGACAGTTCTAGAAAGCAGATGCTGGGACAGGTCCCTATTGGGCTCTCCATTTTGGCCTGATCGTCAGGGAAAAGGAAAATCTTAACTGCTGTAGTACCACGCTTCACTGCCTTTGATGTAATTTCAAAGGGACTTGCTATAGTACTTTCAGTCTCATCATTTTTATTTCAGAATGGAAGCATTTTCAACATGCTATACAACAAAGCCATAGTTGTTGCTTATTTATCTTATGCAACTTACAAACATTGACAAAGCTAATAGTCCTGACTTGTTGTACGTGTAATGTTACTTTTTTGTAATATATATATCTGGATGCAATGACAGAAGTGGCAAAATATACCAGTTCGGGGGGAGTAGGGGTTGGGGGGGGGAGGCACACTAAGCTAAGCACAGATTTTCAGTTAGCGTGCTTTAAGCCACGCCAATTACATCGGCCACGACCCCCACTTAAAGCACTGGTAGGTATGCCAGCCCAGTCCTGAAGGTTTCAAGCCAGTGGACTAGTATTTGCTTCTCGAATACAGTACAGAGACTTCACCGCGGATATTGCAAAAAGGATAACACTCCCGCAGAGAACAAGTGGGATTATCAAAAAATGGGAAGAAACGAAGGAGGGAGAGGCGGAAATGATGACACGCATACCAGAGACTGCTGGGCGGTGATAACAGAGTGACAGACTTTACTGAAACAACATCCAGTATCCATGCCACCGATGGATATTTTTGGAAATTCTTTTAAATACATGAAGAGAAAGAGTGACTGTCAGTACCTTGCAGCATCGAGAGGGCTGCAGAGAGGAGAGGCGTGTCCCCTCCTCCCAGAGTTCTGCACTCCGTCCGTCAGTCTGTCCTGGCGAACAAGAGACCTTGAACGCTTTCACACCTCCATAAAGGAATGTCGCTTGCAGGTACAGACGAGATCCAACTATTCATAATGTGAGGGCTGAGCCAGGCACCGCCAGAACACAATGCTTCCCTTGACAAGGGGAGGCTCGGGGGAGGAGTGCATATTAAAAACCATACACCTGCAGGGCACCTGGACAGGCGACAGAAAGTCCTGCCCCGGAACACAACAGGTGCGACATCTTCGGGGCTATCACGGCACCGGGAGAGCTGCAGTCAGCGGTGGCACATGGGGGAGCTGACGTAAGCGCGCCGCACAGGGGTATGGTGCGAGCAGTAAATGTGCTAACGCCGCAAGCCGTACGCGTGCACATCTCCTGTCTTCCACACGTGTGCACATGTCCTGTTCCCCTTCGGCCACTAAACCGACAACAATAGGTCTCGCCAAGGCATGCAACGCATGCGCTGCGTCGCTAGGCGAGACCTAAAAATGTGACTGTTTTAAAATAATTGAAAACAAATTTGTCATGAATGAAAACAAAATCGACCTTTTCTACACATTGCTCACAACATGCATACAACTGTAAAGGATACACAACACTTGAATACTCGAAGCTGGCAAGATAGATTGCAAAAAGAGGAAAATAAAATGTTACTTTTCTTTACCATTATAGAAAATGTCTGGAGTACTCTTCATAAGAACTGGTGCCAAATTTAAGCTAATAACTTTCACACCTTCTAGGTACTGAATAAATTGCCACTGGAATAGGGGAATCCAGGAAACAATGCCTGGTGCCGGTGCCACCAGGTCCTTCCTACGGTGTGCATTCCGATGCAAACTGTCTCACCGAAGGTTACAATAATTTTGTACTCGCACACTAACTTCTTTTGAAAAGTTTATTTTCGCATTCCTTTATTCAAAATGTTTGAGGTTTGTTGAAATCCTGTTTACTATTCTCATTTTTACTTTTAGGAAACTCCAGCCAATACATGTTTTGGGCCAAAAAACGTTTTCATATAGTGATGACAAGAGTAGTGGTGAGTGAAACTTGCAGTTTTAGTCTGGGGAGTTCTAAGGATTTACCCAAAAACTCAGCGAGAGTCCGCAGAGTTCTGCGAGTGGCGGAGTTGTGGCACATTGTGCTACCTCGCGTTGAGTTTTAGCACTGGCAGCTTGTCCTGTGCTGTAAAATCCTAACTGATGACACCACGGGGTTCGCCTGAGGGCACTACTTCTTTCTGCCACTCGAGTAGATTTTCTACTCGAACAGCAGCTTTCTCAACGCAAGCAGCAACTTTCTTATTACGAGTGGTAGCGATCTGCTGCGACCTTCTGCATTGAGAAGTCTTGCCGGGAGGCAGTTTAGCACTTGATTTTCTCACTCGCCAACTTACCACTGGTGTGCCAAATGCGAAAAAAAACCTCTGCTAGTCGATGGTTGGTGGAGTTTTTCAGAAACTCCACGCTCCAAACGGAGCACGGAGTGGGCAAAACTCCATGAACTCCGCCGGAGGAGCGGAGTTTACCGCCCACCCCAAACAAGAGTTCAAATGCCAAATATATTTAAACCTTTGCCAACCAATCCTAATTCCCACACATAAATTGTTATCAGGAATCTATGAGTTTCCCCGTGCACGACCCTAGTAATCCACAACCAGGTGGGACTCTGGGTGCTGATTAATACTTCAGCAGCACTCAGAACAACCTGGTGTAGCCTTATGGAATTATTAGAATACAAGAACGTCAAACACACATTCTTTTTGACAGAGTTGGGAATCATCTGCATATGGTGCTTTCTAAGGCTCAGCAGGCCAATCAGCTCGCACCACCTGTTACCAAACAAGCATGACATAACATGGTCTTTAAGAGGATGAACTGCTGGCTAAACATTTTGGAGAAAAGTGTAACATAGATGGCTGCTTGGGTGTATGGCATCAAAACCCTTCATTGAAGGAAGTCTCAGGTAGAACGAGATAGCTTAGCCTAAGTGATAGGTTTGTTATCTGTTGATGGTGACTGAGGTTCCAAAAGACATAACACTTACTGATTGGAAGCATACTCTAGGTTGTGGCCTGCACACACATTCTACATCTAAGACACGACGAAAGAACCAGCACGTCATCCAGGACACTGAAAGAGTAGCAAACAGCTACAGAAATCCAGACCACCTTACACTGCAATAGCCTAACAACACATGATAACTTATTACCAGTGCAATACCCTATGGCCACTGAAAGGGTATCTCCCATGAGGTACAACGTTTAAGGGGCTTATTTAAAGCTTAGCAGGCTGTACTCTTTGCTCCAGGTCAGAAGAGGGAAGTACTCCACTGTCCTGGTTGAGTACAGTCACCTTATTTAGAGATCTGTGCCAGCCAGGCATGTCTTTGCTCTGCGCTTTCTGCAAAGCCGCTCACTACCAAGGCAGCTTTGCTGAAGGCATTGATACTTTGCTGTGTGGGTGCCATGTTCAATGGGCCAGCAGAGCAAAGTGATTTATTTTTCAAAACAAACTCCATGATAGGGAGTTTGTTCAAAAATATGAATGGTTCTGAAGCACTGAGAGTTTTTTCTTAGCACGTCGGGCCATTGATCCTATTTCTTGTTCAGGACCACTAGGCTTTGGTGGTTGTCCTGAAAAGGAAAAAAATTATACTAGAATGTCTGCCCTCAAAAAGGAGTATCGTCAGACGTTCATTAACTGACGCTCAATGTTTGTCGGTAAGCGGGTTTCCACTGGCAAACACACAGTCGGAAACATGGCAGTTCCCCCAACTCTAGAGAGAGCGGGGGATTCACAAGTTTGGAGGAGTATTCTCCTCCAAACTCTAAATAAGGCCTTAATAGTTTTTGTTTAAATTTCTTTCATTGAGTTTTTACATGTATTTCAACGGTTTCCAATAATAAACATATGCATATATACTTTTCAAGAATAAACCATACATCAATCAATATGTGTCAGTTTAACATATTGGGCAATACTTAGCGTGGTGCATGTGAGATGTCAAGAATATCAGCGTGTTAATTCTGGGAGAAGAACACTAAATAAGCTCTTAATTTGCTTTCTTATACCGCAACTCACAACAATCTAGAAAACCATTTGAGAGTTTGTTTTCTTCAGTGTAGATCTACAAGCCACACAGCATGGCACTTAGGGCAGGAATTTAAAAAATGCATCTGCGCAATAGCCCCCATCAGGCCATTTGTGATCTTGCAGATGCACTCTTGTATGTAGGGATTAACACAGACGATTTAGCTCTTTAGCTCTGTAAAATATTACTCAATATACATGTAATCAATGTGTCAGTCTCTGAAGAAAAGAAGACTGACCAGGCCTTGTCAGGATTTAATAACATGACATATAGATCACACAGATGTCAGTTTCAATCACAGATCTAAGTGACTGGCCTTGCTACCTGCCCCTTTATATGAGACAGAATGCACTCTCTTGTAGCTAGGGCGCTTTTACAAGAGGATGTTCCTTCATTTAAATGAGGTAGTCATCGTTGTGTGCGTGCCTCCTTAGTGTGTATTGCTTCCCAGCTGTCATAGAAAGAACATCCCATAATAAAGAAAAATCTTGGACAGGAACAATATGGAAGATGGGAGAAGGACCCTTTGATGACCCGACAGCATTAGCAAAATTAAGCTGTATCCTTATTGAAGAGTGTTATGAAACACAGTAACTTGTACGTGGTGAACATAAAAGGCAAAACAGAAAAATATTGCACAGTAGATACTTGTAACATTGGGCCCCTGTTATTTTGAATTTTTAAGAAAGCTTACATGTGTGTATGTCTGCTTTCCAGATATAAACAAAAACCTGTAGATCCAACATATTATCACATCAAAGTAAAATAAATAAATATGCTATGGCAATTACTGAATAGCGCTGTGTCTTTATGATGTACTAGGGCATTAAAATAGCAGACTTCCCCCAAAAAACAATCAAGTCGCAGTCAAAAAGTTGTTGAATGAGCAAAATAAATACTACAAATAACACACACATTGGGTTTTAATTACAAGCAACATGTCACATTACATCTACAATCAAACCGAAGCATTGGCAATGCCAATAGGTCTGGCTTTAAAGTAATGGTGTATGGCAATATGAAGAACTGCAAGTAGATTGCATGGGAACTGGTATGTATTTGTGCAGCAGCAAAAAACTGGGCATAATATTGGTGTAGGTTAAATGGTCAGGTGACTTTTGCACTGTCAAACTTGACCTACAAATCGATATAGGTTAATCATTGCCCTCCTCCCATCTGTGCTGCTGCCAGCGGCAAATATAATTGATTATCTAGTTATCTAAGACACTTTAATACCTTTACAATATCAGGTGTGTGCCTCTGAAAGTTCAAGCTCAGGCAGCTGGATAAATAAAATGATCACAGCTGTGTGGATGAAAAGCAATTTATTGAGGAAGTATACAACTTCTGCCCAATCAAAACTAAGAGTCTTATTAGGACTTTTGCGGTCTTGGAGCGACCCCCAAATTTTATTGTCTATCGAGACCATCAAATTTGAAGCCCAATTGCCAATATATATTAGGACTACAAATGTAATTATCCACAAAATGCCATGTCATTGATGGGCAGCCCATCCAGGCAATGGCAAACTATGACAAGCATTGGCAAAGCCAAATAGGTTTAGTCTTTGGGACCTTCTAAGTGTTTACCCATGCAACAGTTGATGTTGTTGCACCAATGATATTGTTCTGCATAACTAAATACTTAAAATGTCCCAAAGGCGAGACCTATTGGCTATATCTAATGCTTGTTTACACAAGACCTGGAGCTGGGCGGTGCTGCGACCCTTCTGGGACGAGGTCTTAGCACAGATAAACACAGCTGTGGGGCGCGTACTGGAGGCCACGATAGAAGTTTGACTGTTGAGACTGTTTCCCAGGCCCCCCAAGAGAAAGCTTGGCGACAGATTTATTGATCTGGCCTTAATATCGGCCAAAAAGTCGATAGCCATATCCTGGAAATAAGCCCAGAGGCCATTGGAAGGACTTTGGAGACGAGATATCACACACTGCGCAGTGGCAGAGAGCAGAGCTTTAATTAGAGAAGAGCCCAGAATTGCAAAACGTCATTCTCTGGCGGGCAGTGTAGAGGTATGATGACTAATTGGGAGCTCTCAGGGCAGGTGTCGGGTGATGATACAGATGGGGCTGTCCATGAGGACGAACCCCAAGAAAATGGGGCTGATAGGATGTAGTGAGCTTACCCCCCTCCCAGCCTCCATCACTCAAGCATCAAAACACCACATGGGGCTAGGGTGAATTAAGCTTAAGCATGTGGTTTTGTTTGGGAACGGCTAATGAAGCCTTGGGACGCCCTCATCCCCCCCCCCCCCCCCCGATACACAACTCATAGATATCTTTAGAATGTTAATTGGTATAGCAACACTGCCTGCCTTCGCGCACTAATCCCACAGTTGTTTTGTATTTGGTTTTGGTTAGTTAGAAGAAAACAACAAACAGATACTAGCATTGACGACTTCCCAACTTCTGGGTTAGATAAAAAATGCAAATATTAAGGCATATAGGCCACTGAAAGTTAAACGGGTGGCAGCCCTGAGAGATAAGAGAAATGTAATCAGGGTTGTAAGCGAGGCATGTTACAGGGGAGGCAGAAATAAAATTAATATGTGAACGGACACATTCATATGTCACTGCTTTTGATATATGGTATGCCATGATATGATATAAGCACATATTTGTAATTGTCAATGAAAATGTCAATATTTGTGAAATGCCAATAAAAATATGTTTGGGGGAAAAAAATACAATACAGCACTTTCTACTATGGGACAAAATAACTAGTCGCTCCAAATGTTTGCTATAGCCTTATGTCTTAGGTCAGGCACCCACACAGCAGCACCAACTTCCAAAACCATACTCTGAGAAATCATCCGCAAAATACTAGCCACTCATCAATTTAAACCCGCACTACAATTGATGATACTGTCTGATGAGCGATATGGCACAGACCAGACAACTAACTTTACTACTACAGATCATTTAAACAAGGTTGGTATTTGTCAAAATAACTTACTGTGGTTTGATTTACAACCCACAGCAAGTATTCACCAAATACACAATGACCACAAACTGAAACTAAAGATTGGAAAGCTCAGATTAAACCAAATTTCAAGAGAAGAGAGTATATGGAAACTGACAAGAGAGAAGCAGGGCCCACATAAATGATGATAGAAATCAGTTTAACGAGTAGGTTTCACAGTCCAAAGTTAGATGAAGTGTGACAGCGCCCAAAAAAACCGCCAACATTATTTATAATCATACACTGATTTAGAATTTATGAGCCACTACACTACACATCATTTATTACAATGTATGAAAAGCAGACAGAACGTGCAGGCATAGCATTATTGTTCACTTGTAATTTTGTCTGTCTATGCCTTGCACTATACACTTAATGAATGAAATGCTACATAGCAAACGATATAGTAGTTTACCATATATGAAAGAGGTGTTCAATATGGTACACACTACTAACTGAACAACCTACTGCCTCTATCTATTTTGGCAATAAGGTACCTCAACACAATATAGGGTAATGTACTCCAGGATCACACAATTTATTCTGGGAGGTAAACAGGGTTCTAGGCCTTCTGGGTCTCTAGTTCGTAAAATAGCCACAGCTCGCTGTAAATCCAGTACACCAGTGCACAATGCGTTGAGCATTTTTGTCTTTCAATAACTTTTTTAATAGAGCTGTTATTGTAATTTTTAGAAACTACATATGCAGATGCGTTTCAAGGGCATGGGCTTTTTAAAGAAAAAGAACATATTTAATTTGCAGATATGGATTATTGAGCGGTTTAGTTACAATTTACCTCCACAGCTAATACAGACAAAACTCATATATGCTGAAATTAGTTATGCGAGCCCCTAACTATACAAGTATTAGTTAATTTAAAGCTGAACAACACGCCATTAAATCTTTAACTTCTACACATCTATAAATGCAAACCTAACCTAAAGAACACTAAGCCAGAGATGGGGTAGATCTTCGATGTTCAGCTTTCCCATTTATAATTACTTTTGTTTTTCCAAAGCGAACTGTCTACAATATAATCTTGGTGATATAATATTATAACGTTATTTACTCTACCAGCTAGATGAACGTGAAGCTTTTAGACCTGTAGATCACAGCATCGGTACCTGGCAGGTACTCTTTCTATTCTATTCTATTGTTTTGGTAGAGCGCAACAGCTGCCCCAGCAATGAGGCGTCCCGGCGCTCTTGAGTAAATGAGACACACTTTACATTTGACATGTTCTTCTACACCTCCTCGTACGGAAAAGCACCAGGGCTTAGTATGTCTCTATATTATACATAGAAAACTAAATCTTTTAAAGAAAAAATAAGATTTAATCCTGTGCAAATACCAGAAAGAGTAAAGGGGGGCCAAATAGGTCTCTGCATACAGCCAAAAGAGACAAACACGAAGAAACCTTAAAAGACTAAAAGGCCACATGGAAGCGCTATATATAAACACTAATGATACTTGACAAATACCTTTATGGGATCTGGCTCCTTATACACGTATTTTACCTCTGAATCTGCTTCCCCATGTATCGTGAAAAGCTGACACGCGGGCGAAAGTAGCTATGTAGGTGCTATGCAAAGCACATAAGTTAAAAGGAAATGGCGCGCGTTGGGGCCGAACGGTATTCCGATAAGGTTCCTCAAATCCATGGCAGGGAAAATAGCCCCCTTTCTCAACCTTATGTACTTGGAAAGCCTCGAGAGGGGTAGACTGCCACCAGATCAAAGACTAGCGTCTATAGTAGTGATACGAAAGCCCGGGGAAGGCGGCAGATTGTTGTGGATTGTATAGACCGATCTCCTTAATACCTTAAAAAAAAAACTACTAGCCTCCCGCCTACACGCTGTTCTGCCCTCCCCTTTCCATGCAGATCAATCTGGTTTCGTGCCTGGACGAAACACAGCGTTAAATATTTGTCGGGTGAACAATGTACTAGCGAGGCAACCCTGGGTGGAGGAAGATGCAGTAATTATGTCCTTAGATGCCTCCATGGCATTTGACTCTATAGAATGGCCGTACCTTTAAGTACTTGCACGTTTTGGCTTTGGCCCCAAGTTTATAGCCTGGGTTTGCTTGCTTTATACTGACTTCAGCGGACAGGTGCAGGTGAATAATCATACTTCCAGGGAGATCAAGTTACGCAGGGGAACTAGACAGAGCTGCCCCCTATCCCCTCTGCTCTTTGCGCTTGTTCTTGAGCCGCTGGTGAGATGTAACTTTGAGAGGCCTACAATGGGACGAAGACACTGAGGATAGAATATCACTATGCGCGGATGATATCTTCTTAATATTTTTACCAACTTTGGGAAATACTCTGGGTATGCCATCAATTGGGCAAAGTCAATACTTTTTGTTCTTCATGGCCCCACGCCCAGACTAGCCAAAGGATGTAATGTGGAGGTGACCAGAGAAGTCTTTAGACACCTAGGGATCTTCATCACTCCAGACCCCAAAACCTTCTATGACAAAAACCTTATCGCCCCATTGCAAAGATTTAAAGAAGACGTCAGACATTGGAGATCGCTACCATTATCGTTATTAGGTCGAGCGGCCCTGTTTAAAATGCTGCCACTACCATGGTTCCTCTATTCACTCCAAAATTGCCCATCCCTATCCCCGATTCGTATTTTGTCAGTGTGGAAGCGGAGGTTCGGACACTATTGTGGGATGGAGGGATACCACGTATTGCCCTAGGGAAATTGACTAAGAGCTGGTACGATGGAGGCATTGCACTTCCAGACCTACACCTTTATTATTGGGCATCACAGTTAGTGGCAAATACCCACTGGTTGTACAGCCCCACGTCTACCCGTTGTACCGGCTGGAGAGATATCAGACTGGACGTGAGGGATACCTAGGAGCCTTATACACCAAACCCCGCAAGGGGAGATACCTGGGTCCAATGGCTCACACGACCTCCATCTGGCACTTGGTTAACAAACACTTGGGTTGGCAGGGGAAGTTGACAAAGGCTACACCTCTATGGTCATCTCAACAGCTGGGATTATTATGCTATCAAGCAGGATTTGACAGGTGGGACACGATAGGGATCTCCACTGTTAGGGACCTTCTACAGAACAGGAAATTACTCACATTTAAAGAATTACAAGTGAAACATGAACTGGCACCCAAAGAGACTTTCCGGTATTTACAAATCCGACACACGCTTAATACAGCCCTAACAGATCTGACGAATATCCCAGACACGTCCCCTCTGGAAGATCGACTTCTGTCTGAACCCCTCCTGACTAAGGCAATTTCCCTTACATATCGTAAGCTGTGTAATAACCTACCAGACCCCTTTCTTACACTCAGGGACAGATGGCAATTAGATCTAGGACAGCTCGATGACGAGGACTGGCAGATGGCCTTGATGTCCCCTAGAGTGGTTTCCATTAACCAACACTTTCGACTGATTCAACTGAAGATACTCCATAGGACATACCTCACTGGGGTGACGTTGGCAAAGATAGAGACTCGACAGGATGAGCTTTGCTTGCGTGAATGTAACCAAGTGGCAACCTTTTATCACATACTATGGGATTGTCCCCACATACGGCACATTTGGGAGCGAGATACAAACAAGATGCAAGAGGCTCTAGGGAAACCACTCGTCCGGACACCCCCACTGGGAATCCTGAACATTTGGGAGGCAAATGATCTTACAGAAATAGAACAACAATTCAGCACCCTGGGGTGCACCCTGGTTAAGAGAGCCATTGCTATGAAATGGGGGGCCGCTGATAAGCCGTTGTTAATTGGATGGGTGGCGGACATGGACAGATGTATGGTAGCCGAAAAAGACATCTACAAAACTCGAAGATGCCCTAAGAAGTGGGGTAAAAAGTGGGGGGCCTGGAGCGCCTAACTATGCATTTCACCAACCGTAGAACTTGAAATGTCACAAAGACGAATCACCAAAATATAATGCCGGATTGTGTTGTTGCATATGTTATAACATGCTTCTCTTTCATACTACAAAATGTGTATCACAATGATCTGTAAGTGACGATTGTTATAGTATCAATAAAACTGTTAATATAAAAAAAAAAAGGAAATGGGCCTCAAAGTTCAATGCATAAAAATCATACTGCTTCAGATTATTAAATTCAACACCTGATGAGTCCATCAAAGAGCGTGGAGATTCGTCTTTAGACCTAGGGAAGGCTATAAGGTCAGTGCGCGTGTAGGTAATGATGACATCCTGACTAGGTCAGGATGCAGCTAGCAATCCAAGTGCGGGGTTGCATAAGACTCCCAACGGGTGTGAAAGAGGAGAATGTGTGGGGCACGGCAATGGGTAGTACTTTGGAAAGGAACATCTCACCTTAGACATACTATCCATGAGGAGGGTCAGGTTCAGTTCCCCGGGTGGCTCCACAGGGGAATCCAGGGTGCTGCCACCCGCGGGGCTGAGCAGGGCGGCCGAAGTTAGCTCTGCGGGATCTTCCATGCCCTGGGGCTGCCAGCTGTCAACGCTCTCAGGAGTCTGAACTTCGCCTCCAGCTCAGCTTTCACTTCAATTACACGTCAACATTACACGACACTTCCATGACCCCGGCGCGTCACAGGCATGCCGGTGCCAAGGGGAGAGCAGCGAGTCACACACCGGTAAGAATATGAAGCACTAGGGAGCCACGTACCGGTCACAGAAATAGGACTGTCACTGTAAATAAACCAAACGAACAGGAGCAAAGTCAGTACAGCTCAATTGTCTTGGAACGCGGTCACCGTGTAACAGCACCTTGCCTGTCTAACGTCCAGGTTATTTGAGGTCCTCTAGTAATTACTCGCACCACATCTCAATGCAAGATGGCCGCCACGTTATTTGTTACCCCCTTGTCCATTCCAGGAACTGTCACCATAGAGCCATCCCATGATGGTGCGGTCACATTTGAAGGGATGGTGTCTCTCACAACGAACGATCGCAAAAGCTATTATCTTTTTTTTGCTTAAAAACATAAACCACCGCTATCTAGAATGATGTAAGTGCCCAAAAAGTAGCGATATTGCAAACACGCACACAATAGCGTTTAACCCACAAATGTAAACATAATGTTGCTGTACATAGGTTTTTGTGACCCCAGGGCACAAACCGTAGTACCTACATTTTTTTTTACAATAAACATTATATCAATCAGAGTTTCTTATAAAGAAGTGCTTAATAGGGTACCAAGCCTATCTAACTCGAAAAGCACCAGTACAACTTAAAAAAACAAACAAGCGCGCGCACCTCGCGCTGAAAGTAAAAACAAAAATAAAAGTTTGACAAGGAGAGTAGGAGGCAGCAGGGGGAGGGGAGAGAGGAGGGAGCCTGAGCCTGTTTCCCTTGCGGGAGCGAGCAGGAACCAACTGTTAATTACAAACAGATGGTTTCTAAGCTCGCTCCCGCAAGGGAATCGCCAAACGTGCACGCGTTGCCATTCAAAGCAATGCAACGCGAGTCGATTACAAGAGGTCCCCTCCTATGCAGCGCATGCGCGCTGCGTAGGAGGGGACCTAAAACCCCACACATGAAAGCCAAAAGCTAAAGGGGGCAAAAATGGGCAGACCCAAAGCCCACTGTTTCTTTTTTTGCCAAGAACTATTAACATGAGGCATTCAATAACATTAAAACTGTCAGCAGCCAGACCTAGAAATTATGCTATAATTGTGAAAAATATTTTTTATCTCACTCCGTTTTAGAAGGCTAAGTAGTTCATTGATATTTTTTTTAACAATCACAACACAAATACCTAGTATGCGAACAGTCATCAATGAAAATGAAGGAGAAATATACTGTCAGAAACTTTTACTTAAACATTTTCATGAATCCCTTCAACCTTGCCCAAAGCTCAGAAAATAGCTTCTCTTTTTGTTCTTGGAGTGAAAGTTTCTTATATACTCGACAGTTTACACAAATCTATAGAAAAAGGCAAGAGTCTCAGCTTCAATATGAAATTAAAATACCCTGTCCATTAACATTGCTAATCCGCATCACTAATTGCTAAACAGCTAAACACTGCAACAATTAAGACAATACACAGCTGCTTTCGATGGAACCTCAAGACATGGCTCTTCCAGATGAAACAGGCATGATCTCCTCCTCCCCCCTCAGTCCTACCCTACTCAGCGCTTGGATACCCTCACGGCAGATACGCCTTGCACTACAAATTCACATAACATAACTTTCATCCAACATTTATGTCCATCATGAATTACCTTCTTCCTCCTTCTTTTGGGCTATAATTCTATCTGCATGACTTCTTAGTCCAGCAAAGGAAAAGTTGCAGTCTGGGCTCCGAGCTAGGGGAAGAGTCAGTGTAAACTTCTGCCATTCTCCCTGCTGAGCCAGGTGCTCAAGCGCTTGTCCTCCACTCATGGCTGAGCATTCTGCATGGTTTCTTAAGGAAAGATGCCTTGCAACCTGTAAAACACAAAGTAAAAAAAATCATGAAACTATTCTGAATCGTACTTAGTAAACATTGTTTACACCAAGAACCTACCTTGGACTGTAATATCAGAACAAGAATCTCTTTCGTGAGTAACTCGTACATCGAGTGTCCCTTTCTCCAATCCTTCAAAATCCTTGGAAGAAGACCAATAAAGGCAGCCATTGTTGCCAGATACCTAAGCTGGAATGCCACGAACTCCTTCCAAGGATTTACTCAGGTAAAAGTGTAATCAACAGATGCCTGTTTCCAGCCTATCCGCTTGTAATTATTCATTGATGCCCCAAGCAGCCCACCACGGGTTCCTTTCACAGTGACTGATTCCGTAAAGGCATGCTCAATAGACAACATTCTAAACCCATTAATCTAATACGTCAAATCATTCCTCCATTAACCAGATCCTATGTGTAATGAAATAGTTAGGGGCAATTTATTTATTTGAGGAGTTTTATATAGTGCAAACATGACCTGTCCAGGTATCAGAGAGCTGTACATATACAAATCACAACATACATACCAGGCAAAGAAAAAAGCAAAGAACAGTGAAATCAGGGAGCAAAGCAAATACGGTATATCATTCATAGTGGCAGATCCCAGGTCCACCAGACAATAAACAGCTGAGAAGGTTCTGGACTCCTGATGAAGGAATTTGTGGAAGGAGGTAGACGAGGGGTTTGTCCTGGTTTCAGGAGGTAATGCGTCCCTACCCTATGCAATCCTGTCCTGAGGATGGTCTCATTTATTCAATATGACAGAGACGAAGCATCAACCGTTATTCAATTTTTTGTCATAATTAACGCAACATCGAAACAGCATCCATAAGCGACATGCTCTTTACAATAGACTATTAATACTTGTCAACAGGATCCATCCATATGTTTTCTCTTCATATATGACAAGTATATGATGTTTGTTAGCAAGTGTACCCCTTACTCATGTGTAGGTTTTTTGATGTAATTATGCAGTTTATGAATCACATTTCTTTTCATTTGTAAGCATATTGTTCTACTTTCTTATATCTCAATAGAGGTTGATTTATTAATTCTGCATATCTCATATAAAGTTATATGATAACCACATCTCTTAGTCTGATGCTTATATGAATTCATTTGTGTATAATTTATTAAATGATCCCCTTGTTTGATGTAACACAACAGACAGTTAGTATTTATAGCCCAATAATACACATTACATGTAGCACAAAGTGCAATCGGTAGCAGAGGTACAGTTTATGCAACTGCTTTTATCGAGGGTATTATACACGGTTATTACACAACAGGCCTCTTATACACCGGAAGTAAGCAGGTACGGATTTTCTGAATGCCTTTCATTAAACCTTAGCATCAGCATCACAAGTCTTTGGATTTTTACATCAACAATTTTCCCGGATCAGGCACAAACATTTTAATTATAAAGCTTTTCTTTAGAAAAGGATTCTGGGATTATAAAGAAGAATGTGTTTCAATGCTGACCCAATAATGTGCGTAGAGTGTGTATGAAGGGATGCTATGAATATAGTAAGTTGAAAGTGAATACCAGCAGAAGTCAGTCAGTGAACACAGACACTATTATGCACAGGAGCATTCCCACTGAGTGTTCCAAGTAAACATAACTTGGTGCTCAGTGATGCACAGAAGAGCAGCACCAAGCAGAATCACTGATCTCAAGCAATGGGTGACTTACAGTTCCAGCGCCCAGATACATTAAGAGAAAAGTCAAGTGCATACATTTTTGATTATATATATATTACCTACTGGCGGTCGCCAGTAGGTAGTAATACTTAGGACCTATTATTTATAGGAAAATCGTAACATTCTTTTCCCAATAAATTTGGCGTGGGTTGACGAATCTTCGCGAAATTTTCAAAACTCGTGGGGCGCTCCGGTCGGCTCCTATTTTAAATGTTTCGGGGTAGATCGGCAAGCGGGGGCCGAGAAAAAAGGGGGGTCCCAAAACGTGTTTTCTCCATATTAATTTCCCTAGGAAACTTTAGACACGGCTACAGCCCGAACTGCTGAACGGAATTACACCAAATTTGGTGAAAAGGAAGCCCTTGGTTCAGAAAGATCCCGTTCAGTAGTTCATGAGAAATTAGAAATAGAAAAAGTTTCAATATCTGGGCAGAGCCTAACGACACATCTCATTGTGAGATCTGATTGGCTGTCAGCACTTCATCCTGGAATTGCTGGCAGTCATCTTGAGACTAATATACATGATAGTACCCCATTGAAATGCATTGTAGTGAATTGAAGATTTTGAGGGTTACCAAAAGGAGAACTATAAAGGGTGATAACAGACTTTAGTTAAATTAGAATTAATTTGTTGATGGTACCATACTAATTTCAGGAATTGTGGTGTGTTCTAAGGTGATTTTACCCTGTGAAAAACCTTCTGCTGGGATATCATGAATCATGTTTGAGAGAAAACTGAAGCTAAAATGACAGCATATTTTCTGTAAATTCACATTATCTTTCTCAGTCATGTGTGAATGAAGTCTGTCATTCTCAGTAAATTATGTACATCCAACAAGGGCAGAGACTGGCAGTTGATTCCTTTGTGTTCTACTGCAGCTTCCGGGGTTCATTTTGTCATAAAAATTATGGTTAGTGCTGTAGAAAGAAAAATTAGGACATGTTTCAAGTGTGATCTCAAATATCTTCCTGTTAAATTTCAACAGGGGCAGCCTGTCACTTGATGCCTTTGTGTTCTACTGCAGCTTCCCAGAGTGTTCTAAGGAACAACTAGAGCACTAACAGTCTTACTTATGACAAAATTATGGCACACCTGAAGCCATCTTGATTGGAATAGACTGGTGACACTTAAAACATTTAATTTAAAAAGGAACAAAATGAGAGTTCATTTTGCCATAGAAATGATGGTTAGTGCTGCAGAAAGAAAATTTAGGGCATGTTTTAAGTGAGATCTCAAATCCTCTTCTATTTTATTAAAAATTCTGACATGCAGACTGAAACAATCACTTTCAATACCAGCAGTAGACTTCCAGTTAACTCCCTGGGGAGCAGTAGCTTTACTACAGTGATCTAATGAACAACTAGAGTGCTAACATTCTGAATTTATTGCAAATGTGTGACACATCTGAATGCCTTCTTGATGGAATCAAAGAAAAAAATTGAAAGCATTTCCTACTGAGGAGACTCCAGTAAATGAGGAAATTAGGAAACTTCATAACAAATAAGCCTCCCAAGATGGCCACCAAAGAAAAAAGAGCCCAAATGTAGCACACATATCACCCGGATGTAGCCCACATATAGCCCAATGACAGAAGTGTGCAAAACACTTTTTATTTTTAGTTTTTCTGCAGTTTTATATAGTGCAGACTGGTCAGGTATTGGAGCGTTACATCTTACTTGGACCCCTTATTGCGTATTTTGCACGAAGTACATGAGAATGATCTTGCGAAACATTGAACTTTACGATTCTGTTAACCTGAAGTTGCTCTGAACCGGGCTTTGTAACACCCATTTTTACCTACTGGTTTTAATTAATTCTCACTGTATTGTATTAGGAAAGAGGATTTACTGTTTTTATGTACACTTTTATGATCTATGTTTCTAAATCAGATTGAATAAAGTTTAATTAATTCTATGGCAGGACGGAGGTGAGGATTATGCATATCTTTCCTCACTTTATTTGCATAGCAGTTCAAAGAAAACATAACACAACAATCATTAAACAAAAGACTACACAACCCATGAACCATTAGGGGGGTAGTCTCCAAGGCAACTATAGTCCAATCATATCACAGTCCATCGTATATAATATTGTGACGTCCCTTCCGCTTCCTCTTTCTTCACTGCTTGTCAGTTAAGTGCATTCCTTACATTCTTGGCTTAATCTGACGTTGTTGCTCTTTGTAGAGCGGTTGCTTGTGCACGTTATTAGCATTATTGCCTTGGTATTGTTTCATATTCCCTGCGCAGCAGGCTCTTGCCCGAGAGCGTTCTCCCCCTCGCAGTTTCTCCCGCTGTGCGCTCTACGTGCGGTGAGATCCTGTCAGGCGCATCTGGTCCGAGCGAGGCAGCTCCGTCGAGCACTCCCGCTGGTCTTTATGTGCGTTTGGGGATCCGGTCACTCCTTTTGTGTCCGCTTGATTCCCGACCAACCCTCGCCCAATGTTTACACCGCTATGCGGTGATTTCCCCACACGGCCACGTTAGTGACCAGCGCCGCCTGGTGGTGGTAATTGGTATTGCGCGTCAGTCTATTCTTATAACAGCTTCGGGGAAAGCCCAGCTGTTGGAGCACCGGCGAGGGGGCTGCCTTAAGGATTTTAAGGGCATTTGTTCTGTGCTCACACCCTCTGCTATCATGTCTTCTCCAGAAGACCATTTTTACTCCTCTTACCAGGAAGTGGAGGAGGAATGCCCCCCCACAACTTCTCCCTCCAGCAGTGGACCAAGCCCTCTATCTGGCTATTTCTAGGGTGCTGGCTCCTCTTAGGGATCAGGTTGATAAGCTGGTGAAAAGCATCCCTGGTGTGTTCAGTGACCCAGATCTGATGGTGGCCCATCTCAAGAATGCGCAAACGCTAAAACATGCACCCTGCCGGGAGGAGGAGGAGTCCGGTGAAAATTGCGACGCTGTCACCACTATTGTAAACCCCGATGGCGGGTTTCCCTTAGAAGGAGAGGGTGTATCGGAGGAGGATTTCTCCTCCGATGAGGATAAGGACTCGGGGTGTCCCTGGCATCCAGAGTCCCACTCCGCTCAGTCCCGGGTTGGGGACGGGGTCCACTCGGACATGTTCGAGCCTACCCAAATTTACCATCTTGGTCGGCGGATTGGAACCCTAACACCAAAGTGGCAGAGTATGTGGTGGAGAAAATCCATCAACCCCTTGAAAGGAAGGTCAGAAATAGGATGAGGGGAGAATGCCCCAGGCCCTCACTGAAGGGGAAGGTGGCACACCCACCTGAAATTGATGAGAAACTATCTACCTTTATCTCCAAGTATATGAGGGATCCAAAGAAAGGAATTGATAGGTCTTGGACGTGGTAGGGCCCTTGAACCAAATTATTCAATTGGCGGAGCATTCAAAAGAGTCAGGATCCCCTTTGTCCACGGATATTGTGGCTGGTTCGGCGCACTACCCTAAACCCTAAAACACTACCCCCTCCACTACCCAAACACCACTGCACTACCTTAAACCCTAAAACACTACCCCCAGCACGACCCCCTTCACTACCTAAACACAACTGCACGACCCTAAACCCTAAAACACAACCCCCTACACTACACAAACACCACTGCACTACCCTAAACACTAGAACCCAGCATGACCCCCTACAGTACACAAACACCACTGCACTACCCTAAACCCTAAAACACTTCCCCTTACACTTCACAAACACCACTGCACTACCCTAAACCCTAAAACACTACCCCTGCACTACCCCCTACACTACACAAACACCATTGCACTACCCTAAACCCTAAAACACTACCCCAGCACTACCCCTACACTACCCAAACACCACTGCATTACCATAAACCCTAAAACACTACCCCCAGCACAAACCCCTACACTATCCAAACACCACTGCACTACCCTAAACCCTAAATCTACCCCAGCGCGACCCCCTACACTACCCAAACACCACTGCACTACCCTAAACCATAAAACACTACCCCCAGCACGACCCCCTACACTACACAAACACCACTGCACTACCCTAAACCCTAAAACACTACCACCAGCATGACCCCCTACACTACCCAAACATCACTGCATTACCCTAAACTCTGGAGGGAAAAAAACACCCCATGCCCAATCCCTCTTACCTCTCACTCCTCGTGGTTCCTCTCGCCTCGTGGTTCCTGCTTCACGTCGTCTATGAGGGGCGGTGCACGTCGTTGTGAGGAAACGGAACAGCCTCTGTTTCCTTACAACAACGTGGATCGTCTACATGTTTTTTAGAATGCATGGTCATTTACCATACATACCTTTACACCAAAATTTGTTGTAAAGGCATGAGTGGTAAATGACCATGCGTTCTAAAAAAATGTGTAGTAATGACTTCGCGATGTACAACGCATGCGTGGTAATGCATGCGTTGTAATGGTATCACGAAGTAAAAAAGTCGTTGTAACGGCAGTTTACCGATCGAAGCTTGCCCCTGTTCTTCAGTGAGATGTTTATTTGATTAATTAGGAGGAAGGAATTTGGTTTTTTTACCGAAAAGTGTATTCACAGTTGTTGTACTGTGAAAGTGTCCACGTGGCCTGGTTTCACTTCCGGTGAGAAAGTGAAGGAGTCTGTTTGGATCTAAAGGAGTTCTGTTGTTGGACAGGGCCGGTGCGACACGTCATAAGAAAACATAGCTAATGGAAAGCATCCTCCCTGAAGTGTGGAACAGTGCCATGAGAGGTCAACATGCGTCCCACCGAAGTATGACCGTACCGCGTGACCCATGTGCCGCCTCCAGGCTACGGGAGGCAGAAGCGGCATCGTAGGTCCTCTTGGAAGACCGTTGTAGCACTAATTCCACATTTTGGTACTAGGTCATTTTAACTTTGTTGTTCCTGCCAGATACAAAGAGAAGATCCTGTGTTATTCAGTGCCCTCGTTACCTTTTTTGTGGGTTGTGGTGCTTGTCACTTCGCTGCCCCGCCGGTGAACATGACTGGGCACCCCACCTCGTGTGCCATCTGCAGGGCCTCTGCTCTCGGATCACTGGTTTCGGTTTCTGGAGTGGCAACTTAACAGTTGCTCCCAAAGGACTAGCCTGAACACTTAGGTGAATATCCCCTGCACCAGCATTCCACAGAAATTCTTTCCTAGCTCTCCCATGTCGACGAGGACGTCATAATAGCACGGCTCCACTCGCGACACCGTATGACGTCATCGGAGCCATAAGAGGACCTCGCCGGCGTGCTGACGTCAGTTCCACCCATTTTTTCTGTGCCACCGAGGCAAACAGGCAGACCGAGACATTTTCACATGTATACATAGTATAATAAATATATATATATATATTCACTGAAAAAAACCATAGCTTTCAGGCACGTTATAGTTAGAAATTAGCATTTAAAAAACCTTAGAAATTCACTGTAAAAACCATAGGTTTCAGGGGTGTTATAGTTAGTTGGACATTTCACTTGTACAAAACCATACAAATCCCCCCGTTATAGTTAGTTCAGCTAACTATAACTTGTGCGCCCGCAATGCACTGCTGATGACGTCACATATTACATCACTCATGACATGGTCAGTGACATCACTCATCCAGTGAATGTGTGTTTTTCTGAAAATTAAATATGTTTTATATATGTATATCTCAAGATCGATGGAAGAATAAATGGGTATATAAGTGTCTAAATGGATGATTTTTATTTGTAAAATTGATTGTATAACTGACTGATTAAGAGTATCTTAGTAAATACATTTGTTAGTGAGTAATGTTTAAATATGTAAATATCTGTATCAGTCTCTCACTTTGTGTATAAGTGGCTGCATGGGTTGGTGAGTACCTACATGAGTGTCTATATGGGTTTTAGTTGGTTTTTTGAGTATCAGTAGGAGGGTCTGAGTGTCTGTATGGTTTGGTGGGGGTATTACTTAGTGCATGGATGCATGAATGAGTGACTCACTGTTTGTATGTGTTGAAGACAGAATTTGTGCAGGACTGTATAGGTGGATGAGTGTGTGTATGGGTGTGTTAGTGAGTGTGTGTATGGGTGTGTTAGTGAGTGAATGACTGTCTCAATAGTGTCTTTATGAGTAATTACATATGTTTTAAACTAGTATATGTGAGTATTGGTGTATATAAGTGAGTATATGTGAGAGTGAGATATTGGAAGAGTTCCTGTACACATAAGTAGGTGTTTCTATAAGTGATTGTTTAAGAGAGTAAGTAAGTGTAAGTGTCTGTAGAAGTAAGTGTGGTAGTGTGTGTATAAATGTATATGCAAGTAAATGGATGTTTGATACTTTGTTTGCATGTGTGACTATGTGTGTGAGTAACTCTATGGATGAGTGGCGGTGTGTAACAGGATGTATAGGTGTATGTATGTATAGGTGTATAAGTACATATGATGAGTAAGTACATGTATGAGTGACTGTATAGGGACTGTTGGTGAATGAGTGGATGTGTGTGTAGATCTTGGAATTACTGAATAGGTGTGTTGTAACTGGTATTGGTATGTCCATTGTTTTGAAAATGTTAGTTTGTATTTTTGAGTGTGTGTATCAAAGGTTATATTAGGGTGAGAGGAGGTCGGCTACTCTATCACAAGGATGATGTCATCAGTGATGTCATTTGAGATGTCATCAGTGATGTCATGAGTGATGTAATATATGACAGTGCATTGCGGGCGCGCGAGTTATAGTTAGCTGAACTAACTATAACGGGGGAATTTCTATGGTTTTGTACGAGTGAAATCTCCAACTAACTACAACGCCCCTGAAACCTATGGTTTTTTCAGTGAAAATATATAAATATATATTACCTACTGGCGGTCGCCAGTAGGTAGTTATAGTTAGGACCAAATCTCTATAGGAAGAGCATTTTTTGTTTTGCTTATAACTTTGGCGTAGTTTGAGGAATCTTCATGATATTTTCCAAACTAATTCTTTGTTCATATCAGCTCCTATGTGGGAAGCTTGGGGGTGATACGTCAAGGGGGGGCTGATAAAAAAGGGGGGGCCCAAAACGTGTTTTCTCCATGTTAATTTCCATAGGAAACTTTAGACAAGGCTACAGGTCGAACGGGTGAACGGAATTACCCCAAATTTGGCAGGGAGAAGGGTCTTGGTCTAGAAAGCACGCTTTTGTTTATTTGGTGTGAATCCGTTCAGTAGTTTTGGAGAAATATCGAAATTTACAGATATCGATATTTGGGAATTCTGCCATCTGATTGGCTGCGGCGTTACGAGCACGAGCTTGCTGCTTATTGGTTGAGAGCGCTGCGAGCGGTTGCAACTAGGTACTGTTGGCCGCCATTTTGTGATTCTGTCGAAGCAAGTAAAGGGAAAAAAGGGCAAAAAAAGTAGGAAATAGGACGGTAGGAGCACTGTAACCTTTGTGGGGATGTTTAGGATGTGCTATAGAGGGGGTGGTGCGAAGCGAACTACTCATAGCTACCGGTCTGAAACTGCTGGGTACGGAAATTAAGTGAGGTATTGCATAGAGTCTGATGCTGCTAAGGTGAGCTAGTGCAGGAGTCGGGGATGAAAGCGTGAGCCTAAACTGTGTCTTATGGTGTGATGTGCTCTGGCCGCTGTGCCACACCTGTCTAAGTAGTGTCAGTAATATTTTATAAGTAGTAGGAGGAAGTTTTGTTTGGAACACGGTAATTTGTATACGGTGCTTAAGTGGTGTTATACAGGGAGTGCGAAGGTAAATCAATACGGTATTTGTAAAGTGCAAACTACACAGAAAACGATAATTGATTGGAAGATAAGAAGCATTGGGTACTAAAAACTAGGGTGCATATTAGTTGTGTGAAAAAGCAGGTTTATCATTGGTTAATAAAGAGCAGTCTAAACGTGGAGTACATACGATAGGATGAAATGTGCAAAGCTCAACCAGACGTGCTACTTGCATTTGGAAGGTACATTTGTAACTTAAAACAATGGTGAACTTTTAACCCGCAGGTGGTGTTAAATGTTCGAGAATATGCTGAAAAAGAAAAGGTTACGTTTAAAAAAATCATGGACTTTTAACCTGCAGGTGTCGTAGAATGATCCAGAAAGTGTGGTGATAAAATAGGTTGAACTTTTTACCTGTGTGTGGCGTGGAATATTAAGTAGCTTTTCAGATGCAAAATTAAAAAATAACCAATGGAGAGAAGTTTTGGAATGTCGATGAAGGAATGAAGTATTCCGATTTGTTGTTTACATGTATTTATATGTGGAGCGACAGAGAAATTGTGCTATTACTGGTTTCATTCTTGATGAAAGCGGTGCATCACATGTACTGTGTGAGAAAGAAAGAATTGCATGCGTGTGTGACATTTGAAATCTGCATACCAACTACAAAGGTGAGATAGAAATGAACAAGGTGTGTTATGTGTTCTGTAGTAGTGATTAAGTATTTGAGGTGATATTTTTAAGTTTGAAAGTATTTTTTATTTCAAAATAATATCCTGTTAGTAAAGTGTGGTGTTTCATATTGGTTATAAAATATGCATAAAGTTTGACCTGTTGTTATATAAGTACTTTATATATGTTAAGGAATTTTTCACAAAGAAGAAATGTAGTTTGTCATCTTTAAAGGACTGTATGGTTTTGAAAATGAGGTACAGCATTAATTTGGGTTTGTTAATGTACTCAGGCGAGATAAACAAAATGCCCCACGTTTGCAAATTATACTTTTTGTGGAAGTAGTGGGGAAGGGGGGGTAGGAGATGTATGTGTTATTAAGTTAAAAGTGAGAAAACCAAACCCAGAAATGTTATGTGGACAGGTTGTGGTCTCATTTTTGACAGTGAGAGGTAGATTTGAATACAAGTCTGGGAAGGTTGTTGTACTGTGAGGCCGTCTACAGTGTTTGGAGATTACATGGAGAGGAGATGGAGATAGTAAAAGTGATACGTTCCTTTTATATGTGGCATAGTTTGAATCAATTGAATATAGGTTGAGATATAATATGAACATGGTTTCTGGTTTGCATTTGGGTATAGTTAATAGTTTTAGTAGTTTGTGACTAGTTCATAATAAAAAGGAAGATATATTAAAATATATGGTAGTAAACGTATTAATTATTGTCTGTTCTTATGAAATAGAAGTGGTTGGGGAGTGTTTCTTTAGAAGAGATGTTTCATAAATGTGTGAGAAATAAAAAAGAAATGAAAATGTTCTGTATATTTTCTGTATGACTTTCTTGACATTAGTAAAGTACATGTCATTACAAGTGATAGTAATTGTCAGGCTGTGTTCCTGTGCTGCATATAGTAGGTGTTTAAGTGGTCCGGGTTTTACCGGTGCTCAACTTCACTATCTCTTTTGACACACTCGTCAATTTTTTCATTCAATTTAATGTCCTTAATATACATACAGTAAAGGGACGTTATATCAAAAGTTTGGGAATTACAACTTTGTTTACTCTCCCCATCCTCTGCTATACACTCTACAGAGTGTTTAAACGACTTTATTAACATACAGATGTATAGCTAGCAAAGGTGGTGTAGTGCCACTGGGCCCATTTATAAACTGTGCTATGGGATGGTTTATGTTTTACCCGCCAATTTGCATGTTTGAATACTTTTGGATGATAAGCGTTACGGAAGACACCTTTAAAAATTAAGCCTGAGTATGGGTATAGTGGCGCTATTAGGAATGGTGGCGGTTTCTCTTTGATTTCGTACGGTTAAGCAATGGCGGGGGTGGGGGAGGTGGGTATGTTGGTGATTAAAACACAGACTTTAGTAACGTGCAGATGTCTAGCTACTAAAGGTGATGTAGTACCACTGGGACCATTTATAAAGCGCCCTATGGCATGGTATATGTTTTACCCGCAAATTTGCATGTTTTAGTACGTTTTGCTGATGAGTGTTTCGGGAGATATCTGTTGAAATTAAGCCTCTGTACGGCTATAGTGGCGCTTCCAGGTTTGCTGGGGCTCTTTGTTTTATTGTGTATAGTTAAGCAAGGGCGGGTGTGGAGGTGGTGTAGTGGTACTGGGACTATTTTTAAACCGCCTTATGGTATGGTGTATGTTTTACTTGGAAAATTGCAGGATTCAATACCTTTTTCTGATGAGCGTTCCGGCAGACACCTGTTGAAATTAAGGCTATGTATGGCTATAGTAGCGCTAACTGGATTGCTAGGGCTTGTTGTTTTGATTTCGTAAGGTTAAGCAAGGGAAGGGGTGGGGGTGGGAGAGGTGGGTATGTTGCTGATTATAACACGGACATTTGTAATGTGCATATGTGTAGCTAGTAAAGGTGATGTAGTGCCACTGGGTCAATGTATAAAGCGCTGTATGGCAGGGTATTTGCTTTATCCGGAAATGTGCATGTTTTAATACCTTTTGTTGCTGGGCGTTCCGGCAGAGACTTGTTCAAATTAAGTTCCTGTATTGCTATAGTGGCTCTACCAGGTTTGCTGGGGTCCTTCTTTGATTTTGTAAGGTTAAGCAAGAATGGGGATGAGGGTGGTGTAGTGGCACTGGGCCCATTTATGAAGCGGTTTATGGTATGGTATACGTCTTTCTCCCAAATTTGCATGTTTTAATACCTTTTGGTGATGAGTGTTCCAGCAGACAGCTACGCAAATCACACAACATTTCAGTGGATAAAAAATCTTCGTGCTGATAGACACTCTTGCACTGTGGTAGAAGGCTGCCAGCATTGATGGCAAATTATGAAACTTGGTGCCATTGTACATTTAAATGGAAGCTTGGACCATTTCTTTGTTACTATGGTGCAGTGAGGGCTTTAAGTGGGAATTAAACTGGGGGTGCTCTAAAAGGGGCAGGGCAAACCTGTTAAAGGGGTGTGGGCTATCCAAGTAGAGGAATGGTCTACATGAAGATAACTAGCAGTGTGTGCTTAAGAAAATCCCCTCGAATTATCCTACGTTTTGGGAAACACGCTCTTTAAAGGATTTCCCTTCCTCCTACAATGTGGCTCACGTAGCATGATGTCTCCACTTCTCAGTAGTAAGCAAAATGAGCATGCGCATATCGATGTGCATGCTCTGACTGCAATCCAATAAAAAAAAGAAAAAAAAGAAAACTTGGCTACCTTTGCAAGGGCCGAAAATAGAGCCCGATAGAGACCCGTTTCGAGTTTTTCTGAAAATAACTGCCGGTGCTCAGAGCCGGCCCACTTAAAGTCCTGCATCCATTCATCCTAAGCACTGCGCCATCCAACCATCTTTCAATTCATTCAGACATTCCTACCTACATACATATCTACATCTGTCCCTGTAGTTATTCTAAGTATCTATCAGCCCACTCGCCTATGGTAAGCACTGTGCCATCCATCCAGTTTTACGCCCATATATTCATACATACATCTGTCCCAGAACCAATCCTACGCATCTATCAGCCCACCCGTGTATCCTATGTACTGGTCCATGCATCCATTTATCCTTCCATTCATCCATATATCCATACATCAATCCATTTAGCTATCCATTCATCCATCTGGCCATCCATCCAGTCGCCCTTTATTCAACTATCCGTCCTTATTTTCGTGCACTCTCCGCCGCCCATCCTAAATACTGTGTATTATACTCATCCACCCAGCCTCTTAAGGGGCCGAAAAGGCTGGCGATAATCATTGAGAGGCAGATGAAGTTTCTGATAAAGAACAAGAAAGCTTTGAGTTGCTCTTTGTGGATCAGAGTTCACCACCCTTCTCTGGTGGTGTTTTAAACAAAGGTTGATGTAGGGAAAGAAATGTAAAGCAGCTTTTCAGTGTAAGACGTTAATTTAGAAAGATAACGGGGCATATTATCAAGAACGGCATTAAAATTATTACCGGTTTAGCGGCAGGAAACTGCCGCTAAAGCGGCGATAATGGGCTTGATAATATACCCTTGTCAATTCCCATAGCCGGCCAGGTTGTGGTGTGAGGCTGGGCTTCTATGGGAATTCACAAGGGCATATTATCAAGCTCATTATCGCCGCTTTAGCAGCAGTTTCCTGCCGCTAAAGCGGCAATAATTTTAACGCCATTCTTGATAATATGCCCCTAAGTGAGCCAGGCAAAGCGTGTGTTTTCATAGCACTACAACAACACCCTAAAACACTACCCCTGCACTACCCCCTACACTACACAAACACCATTGCACTACCCTAAACCCTAAAACACTACCCCAGCACTACCCCTACACTACCCAAACACCACTGCATTACCATAAACTCTAAAACACTACCCCCAGCACAAACCCCTACACTACCCAAACACCACTGCACTACCCTAAACCCTAAATCTACCCCAGCGCGACCCCCTACACTACCCAAACACCACTGCACTACCCTAAACCATAAAACACTACCCCCAGCACGACCCCCTACACTACACAAACACCACTGCACTACCCTAAACCCTAAAACACTACCACCAGCATGACCCCCTACACTACCCAAACATCACTGCATTACCCTAAACTCTGGAGGGAAAAAAACACCCCATGCCCAATCCCTCTTACCTCTCACTCCTCGTGGTTCCTCTCGCCTCGTGGTTCCTGCTTCACGTCGTCTATGAGGGGCGGTGCACGTCGTTGTGAGGAAACGGAACAGCCTCTGTTTCCTTACAACAACGTGGATCGTCTACATGTTTTTTAGAATGCATGGTCATTTACCATACATACCTTTACACCAAAATTTGTTGTAAAGGCATGAGTGGTAAATGACCATGCGTTCTAAAAAAATGTGTAGTAATGACTTCGCGATGTACAACGCATGCGTGGTAATGCATGCGTTGTAATGGTATCACGAAGTAAAAAAGTCGTTGTAACGGCAGTTTACCGATCGAAGCTGGCCCCTGTTCTTCAGTGAGATGTTTATTTGATTAATTAGGAGGAAGGAATTTGGTTTTTTTACCGAAAAGTGTATTCACAGTTGTTGTACTGTGAAAGTGTCCACGTGGCCTGGTTTCACTTCCGGTGAGAAAGTGAAGGAGTCTGTTTGGATCTAAAGGAGTTCTGTTGTTGGACAGGGCCGGTGCGACACGTCATAAGAAAACATAGCTAATGGAAAGCATCCTCCCTGAAGTGTGGAACAGTGCCATGAGAGGTCAACGTGCGTCCCACCGAAGTATGACCGTACCGCGTGACCCATGTGCCGCCTCCAGGCTACGGGAGGCAGAAGCGGCATCGTAGGTCCTCTTGGAAGACCGTTGTAGCACTAATTCCACATTTTGGTACTAGGTCATTTTAACTTTGTTGTTCCTGCCAGATACAAAGAGAAGATCCTGTGTTATTCAGTGCCCTCGTTACCTTTTTTGTGGGTTGTGGTGCTTGTCACTTCGCTGCCCCGCCGGTGAACATGACTGGGCACCCCACCTCGTGTGCCATCTGCAGGGCCTCTGCTCTCGGATCACTGGTTTCGGTTTCTGGAGTGGCAACTTAACAGTTGCTCCCAAAGGACTAGCCTGAACACTTAGGTGAATATCCCCTGCACCAGCATTCCACAGAAATTCTTTCCTAGCTCTCCCATGTCGACGAGGACGTCATAATAGCACGGCTCCACTCGCGACACCGTATGACGTCATCGGAGCCATAAGAGGACCTCGCCGGCGTGCTGACGTCAGTTCCACCCATTTTTTCTGTGCCACCGAGGCAAACAGGCAGACCGAGACATTTTCACATGTATACATAGTATAATAAATATATATATATATATATTCACTGAAAAAAACCATAGCTTTCAGGCACGTTATAGTTAGAAATTAGCATTTAAAAAACCTTAGAAATTCACTGTAAAAACCATAGGTTTCAGGGGTGTTATAGTTAGTTGGACATTTCACTTGTAAAAAACCATACAAATCCCCCGTTATAGTTAGTTCAGCTAACTATAACTCGTGCGCCCGCAATGCACTGCTGATGACGTCACATATTACATCACTCATGACATGGTCAGTGACATCACTCATCCAGTGAATGTGTGTTTTTCTGAAAATTAAATATGTTTTATATATGTATATCTCAAGATCGATGGAAGAATAAATGGGTATATAAGTGTCTAAATGGATGATTTTTATTTGTAAAATTGATTGTATAACTGACTGATTAAGAGTATCTTAGTAAATACATTTGTTAGTGAGTAATGTTTAAATATGTAAATATCTGTATCAGTCTCTCACTTTGTGTATAAGTGGCTGCATGGGTTGGTGAGTACCTACATGAGTGTCTATATGGGTTTTAGTTGGTTTTTTGAGTATCAGTAGGAGGGTCTGAGTGTCTGTATGGTTTGGTGGGGGTATTACTTAGTGCATGGATGCATGAATGAGTGACTCACTGTTTGTATGTGTTGAAGACAGAATTTGTGCAGGACTGTATAGGTGGATGAGTGTGTGTATGGGTGTGTTAGTGAGTGTGTGTATGGGTGTGTTAGTGAGTGAATGACTGTCTCAATAGTGTCTTTATGAGTAATTACATATGTTTTAAACTAGTATATGTGAGTATTGGTGTATATAAGTGAGTATATGTGAGAGTGAGATATTGGAAGAGTTCCTGTACACATAAGTAGGTGTTTCTATAAGTGATTGTTTAAGAGAGTAAGTAAGTGTAAGTGTCTGTAGAAGTAAGTGTGGTAGTGTGTGTATAAATGTATATGCAAGTAAATGGATGTTTGATACTTTGTTTGCATGTGTGACTATGTGTGTGAGTAACTCTATGGATGAGTGGCGGTGTGTAACAGGATGTATAGGTGTATGTATGTATAGGTGTATAAGTACATATGATGAGTAAGTACATGTATGAGTGACTGTATAGGGACTGTTGGTGAATGAGTGGATGTGTGTGTAGATCTTGGAATTACTGAATAGGTGTGTTGTAACTGGTATTGGTATGTCCATTGTTTTGAAAATGTTAGTTTGTATTTTTGAGTGTGTGTATCAAAGGTTATATTAGGGTGAGAGGAGGTCGGCTACTCTATCACAAGGATGATGTCATCAGTGATGTCATTTGAGATGTCATCAGTGATGTCATGAGTGATGTAATATATGACAGTGCATTGCGGGCGCGCGAGTTATAGTTAGCTGAACTAACTATAACGGGGGAATTTCTATGGTTTTGTACGAGTGAAATCTCCAACTAACTACAACGCCCCTGAAACCTATGGTTTTTTCAGTGAAAATATATAAATATATATTACCTACTGGCGGTCGCCAGTAGGTAGTTATAGTTAGGACCAAATCTCTATAGGAAGAGCATTTTTTGTTTTGCTTATAACTTTGGCGTAGTTTGAGGAATCTTCATGATATTTTCCAAACTAATTCTTTGTTCATATCAGCTCCTATGTGGGAAGCTTGGGGGTGATACGTCAAGGGGGGGCTGATAAAAAAGGGGGGGCCCAAAACGTGTTTTCTCCATGTTAATTTCCATAGGAAACTTTAGACAAGGCTACAGGTCGAACGGGTGAACGGAATTACCCCAAATTTGGCAGGGAGAAGGGTCTTGGTCTAGAAAGCACGCTTTTGTTTATTTGGTGTGAATCCGTTCAGTAGTTTTGGAGAAATATCGAAATTTACAGATATCGATATTTGGGAATTCTGCCATCTGATTGGCTGCGGCGTTACGAGCACGAGCTTGCTGCTTATTGGTTGAGAGCGCTGCGAGCGGTTGCAACTAGGTACTGTTGGCCGCCATTTTGTGATTCTGTCGAAGCAAGTAAAGGGAAAAAAGGGCAAAAAAAGTAGGAAATAGGACGGTAGGAGCACTGTAACCTTTGTGGGGATGTTTAGGATGTGCTATAGAGGGGGTGGTGCGAAGCGAACTACTCATAGCTACCGGTCTGAAACTGCTGGGTACGGAAATTAAGTGAGGTATTGCATAGAGTCTGATGCTGCTAAGGTGAGCTAGTGCAGGAGTCGGGGATGAAAGCGTGAGCCTAAACTGTGTCTTATGGTGTGATGTGCTCTGGCCGCTGTGCCACACCTGTCTAAGTAGTGTCAGTAATATTTTATAAGTAGTAGGAGGAAGTTTTGTTTGGAACACGGTAATTTGTATACGGTGCTTAAGTGGTGTTATACAGGGAGTGCGAAGGTAAATCAATACGGTATTTGTAAAGTGCAAACTACACAGAAAACGATAATTGATTGGAAGATAAGAAGCATTGGGTACTAAAAACTAGGGTGCATATTAGTTGTGTGAAAAAGCAGGTTTATCATTGGTTAATAAAGAGCAGTCTAAACGTGGAGTACATACGATAGGATGAAATGTGCAAAGCTCAACCAGACGTGCTACTTGCATTTGGAAGGTACATTTGTAACTTAAAACAATGGTGAACTTTTAACCCGCAGGTGGTGTTAAATGTTCGAGAATATGCTGAAAAAGAAAAGGTTACGTTTAAAAAAATCATGGACTTTTAACCTGCAGGTGTCGTAGAATGATCCAGAAAGTGTGGTGATAAAATAGGTTGAACTTTTTACCTGTGTGTGGCGTGGAATATTAAGTAGCTTTTCAGATGCAAAATTAAAAAATAACCAATGGAGAGAAGTTTTAGAATGTCGATGAAGGAATGAAGTATTCCGATTTGTTGTTTACATGTATTTATATGTGGAGCGACAGAGAAATTGTGCTATTACTGGTTTCATTCTTGATGAAAGCGGTGCATCACATGTACTGTGTGAGAAAGAAAGAATTGCATGCGTGTGTGACATTTGAAATCTGCATACCAACTACAAAGGTGAGATAGAAATGAACAAGGTGTGTTATGTGTTCTGTAGTCGTGATTAAGTATTTGAGGTGATATTTTTAAGTTTGAAAGTATTTTTTATTTCAAAATAATATCCTGTTAGTAAAGTGTGGTGTTTCATATTGGTTATAAAATATGCATAAAGTTTGACCTGTTGTTATATAAGTACTTTATATATGTTAAGGAATTTTTCACAAAGAAGAAATGTAGTTTGTCATCTTTAAAGGACTGTATGGTTTTGAAAATGAGGTACAGCATTAATTTGGGTTTGTTAATGTACTCAGGCGAGATAAACAAAATGCCCCACGTTTGCAAATTATACTTTTTGTGGAAGTAGTGGGGAAGGGGGGGTAGGAGATGTATGTGTTATTAAGTTAAAAGTGAGAAAACCAAACCCAGAAATGTTATGTGGACAGGTTGTGGTCTCATTTTTGACAGTGAGAGGTAGATTTGAATACAAGTCTAGGAAGGTTGTTGTACTGTGAGGCCGTCTACAGTGTTTGGAGATTACATGGAGAGGAGATGGAGATAGTAAAAGTGATACGTTCCTTTTTTATGTGGCATAGTTTGAATCAATTGAATATAGGTTGAGATATAATATGAACATGGTTTCTGGTTTGCATTTGGGTATAGTTAATAGTTTTAGTAGTTTGTGACTAGTTCATAATAAAAAGGAAGATATATTAAAATATATGGTAGTAAACGTATTAATTATTGTCTGTTCTTATGAAATAGAAGTGGTTGGGGAGTGTTTCTTTAGAAGAGATGTTTCATAAATGTGTGAGAAATAAAAAAGAAATGAAAATGTTCTGTATATTTTCTGTATGACTTTCTTGACATTAGTAAAGTACATGTCATTACAAGTGATAGTAATTGTCAGGCTGTGTTCCTGTGCTGCATATAGTAGGTGTTTAAGTGGTCCGGGTTTTACCGGTGCTCAACTTCACTATCTCTTTTGACACACTCGTCAATTTTTTCATTCAATTTAATGTCCTTAATATACATACAGTAAAGGGACGTTATATCAAAAGTTTGGGAATTACAACTTTGTTTACTCTCCCCATCCTCTGCTATACACTCTACAGAGTGTTTAAACGACTTTATTAACATACAGATGTATAGCTAGCAAAGGTGGTGTAGTGCCACTGGGCCCATTTATAAACTGTGCTATGGGATGGTTTATGTTTTACCCGCCAATTTGCATGTTTGAATACTTTTGGATGATAAGCGTTACGGAAGACACCTTTAAAAATTAAGCCTGAGTATGGGTATAGTGGCGCTATTAGGAATGGTGGCGGTTTCTCTTTGATTTCGTACGGTTAAGCAATGGCGGGGGTGGGGGAGGTGGGTATGTTGGTGATTAAAACACAGACTTTAGTAACGTGCAGATGTCTAGCTACTAAAGGTGATGTAGTACCACTGGGACCATTTATAAAGCGCCCTATGGCATGGTATATGTTTTACCCGCAAATTTGCATGTTTTAGTACGTTTTGCTGATGAGTGTTTCGGGAGATATCTGTTGAAATTAAGCCTCTGTACGGCTATAGTGGCGCTTCCAGGTTTGCTGGGGCTCTTTGTTTTATTGTGTATAGTTAAGCAAGGGCGGGTGTGGAGGTGGTGTAGTGGTACTGGGACTATTTTTAAACCGCCTTATGGTATGGTGTATGTTTTACTTGGAAAATTGCAGGATTCAATACCTTTTTCTGATGAGCGTTCCGGCAGACACCTGTTGAAATTAAGGCTATGTATGGCTATAGTAGCGCTAACTGGATTGCTAGGGCTTGTTGTTTTGATTTCGTAAGGTTAAGCAAGGGAAGGGGTGGGAGAGGTGGGTATGTTGCTGATTATAACACGGACATTTGTAATGTGCATATGTGTAGCTAGTAAAGGTGATGTAGTGCCACTGGGTCAATGTATAAAGCGCTGTATGGCAGGGTATTTGCTTTATCCGGAAATGTGCATGTTTTAATACCTTTTGTTGCTGGGCGTTCCGGCAGAGACTTGTTCAAATTAAGTTCCTGTATTGCTATAGTGGCTCTACCAGGTTTGCTGGGGTCCTTCTTTGATTTTGTAAGGTTAAGCAAGAATGGGGATGAGGGTGGTGTAGTGGCACTGGGCCCATTTATGAAGCGGTTTATGGTATGGTATACGTCTTTCTCCCAAATTTGCATGTTTTAATACCTTTTGGTGATGAGTGTTCCAGCAGACAGCTACGCAAATCACACAACATTTCAGTGGATAAAAAATCTTCGTGCTGATAGACACTCTTGCACTGTGGTAGAAGGCTGCCAGCATTGATGGCAAATTATGAAACTTGGTGCCATTGTACATTTAAATGGAAGCTTGGACCATTTCTTTGTTACTATGGTGCAGTGAGGGCTTTAAGTGGGAATTAAACTGGGGGTGCTCTAAAAGGGGCAGGGCAAACCTGTTAAAGGGGTGTGGGCTATCCAAGTAGAGGAATGGTCTACATGAAGATAACTAGCAGTGTGTGCTTAAGAAAATCCCCTCGAATTATCCTACGTTTTGGGAAACACGCTCTTTAAAGGATTTCCCTTCCTCCTACAATGTGGCTCACGTAGCATGATGTCTCCACTTCTCAGTAGTAAGCAAAATGAGCATGCGCATATCGATGTGCATGCTCTGACTGCAATCCAATAAAAAAAAGAAAAAAAAGAAAACTTGGCTACCTTTGCAAGGGCCGAAAATAGAGCCCGATAGAGACCCGTTTCGAGTTTTTCTGAAAATAACTGCCGGTGCTCAGAGCCGGCCCACTTAAAGTCCTGCATCCATTCATCCTAAGCACTGCGCCATCCAACCATCTTTCAATTCATTCAGACATTCCTACCTACATACATATCTACATCTGTCCCTGTAGTTATTCTAAGTATCTATCAGCCCACTCGCCTATGGTAAGCACTGTGCCATCCATCCAGTTTTACGCCCATATATTCATACATACATCTGTCCCAGAACCAATCCTACGCATCTATCAGCCCACCCGTGTATCCTATGTACTGGTCCATGCATCCATTTATCCTTCCATTCATCCATATATCCATACATCAATCCATTTAGCTATCCATTCATCCATCTGGCCATCCATCCAGTCGCCCTTTATTCAACTATCCGTCCTTATTTTCGTGCACTCTCCGCCGCCCATCCTAAATACTGTGTATTATACTCATCCACCCAGCCTCTTAAGGGGCCGAAAAGGCTGGCGATAATCATTGAGAGGCAGATGAAGTTTCTGATAAAGAACAAGAAAGCTTTGAGTTGCTCTTTGTGGATCAGAGTTCACCACCCTTCTCTGGTGGTGTTTTAAACAAAGGTTGATGTAGGGAAAGAAATGTAAAGCAGCTTTTCAGTGTAAGACGTTAATTTAGAAAGATAACGGGGCATATTATCAAGAACGGCATTAAAATTATTACCGGTTTAGCGGCAGGAAACTGCCGCTAAAGCGGCGATAATGGGCTTGATAATATACCCTTGTCAATTCCCATAGCCGGCCAGGTTGTGGTGTGAGGCTGGGCTTCTATGGGAATTCACAAGGGCATATTATCAAGCTCATTATCGCCGCTTTAGCAGCAGTTTCCTGCCGCTAAAGCGGCAATAATTTTAACGCCATTCTTGATAATATGCCCCTAAGTGAGCCAGGCAAAGCGTGTGTTTTCATAGCACTACAACAACACCCTAAAACACTACCCCTGCACTACCCCCTACACTACTCCAATTAAAGCTTTGGGTGCAGTGTTATGTTTGCGAAGTTGTAGATAAAATTGTTAGGCTAATAATGGTAATTTTTCTGGGTGCCGTTTGGTTGATAATATCATCCTAAGTATATAGATTACAATTTAAAAAAATATTATCTATAAAGTCGTGTGCGGTGGGTTGCAGAGGGAGTGTGTGGGGTGGCGGGGTGCAGTGGAGAGGTGAAAAGTACGAGGTAGTGCAGTTACATGTAAATTGTAAAGGTGTATGTAAATAATTAAATAAATACTTGCTGTATGTTCTATGGCACTACCCGTCATCCTACTGCTCCCCTGCCGTGCTCCATCACGTTGCAGCACTGCCTCTGGAAGCTGTCAGTAGAATTGATGTAATTGTATGTTATTATTGTAATATATTGAACTGATGTAAAAAATAATTGAATCTATTTTTTTTTTCAGAAAATTATTTCGTTGGATAAAAATTTGAAAATGCCTAGAAGAACTGAGAAAAAAAGACAAGAAAAGAAGCATTTATATTTGCAGAAAAGAAAAGATTTTCAATTACAAAAAAATGAGAGCACTACACAAACAGTTTCTTGTGGTAAAAACACTAGACAATTTCTGAAAAAAATATTACGAACATTTAATGAAAATAACATCACACAAAGGAAAAAGAAGAATTTTTCAAGTAAGCAGAAGGAGACTTCAATTTCAAATACAAGGAAAAGAACACATGATAAAGAAACAGTATCTGTTACCCGGAGACAAAAACAATTTCAAGAAATTCGTCAGAGACTTTTTCGAACTAGAGTGATTCAGAATTTAATGAGAACATGCTGCAAATATAAAAAGAAAGTGCTGCAATTCAAACAGAAGCAGCGTATCGAAAGTATAGTGGATACTGCTTTTACTTTAAAACAGAAGTTATTCATTGTGATTTTGAAGAGGATCAAAGTACTAGATAAAGTAATCAAAGTGTTGAAAGAGAAAAGTAGAAGAAAAAGACTTGTGAACAGAACCAACTTTTGCAAAATCTTTAGTGGACATTGGAAACATAGTAGTAGTGAGCCTTTTTTTAATGAGGAAAGTTACTTCCAGGAAAATAGTTTACCATTTGCAGTTGATACTGGAGGTCGTTGCTACGAAGTTCAGGATGGCTGTCCCCTTCCAAAAGAGGAATTGGTTGGTAAAAGTGCAGAAGAGTTAATAGTTGAAGAAGTGCAAGGGAAACGTACACAATCTCCTATGTATAAGTGGGGTTGTAGCAGTATTTGTAGAATTCAACAGAAATTTATTGATATAATGCGAAATTTGCTACGAGAATATACACAGAAAAGTATTAAACAGAAGAGTAAGTTGTTGCAAGGACTAGATCCATGTAATGTAAGAGAAACATGGGCATTCTCTGGCTTGTCTTTCAAGAAAAGTGTGTAAAAGTGTTTTTCATCACTTGAGGATGTTAGCGGTACACAATTCAGAAATGCGGAAGTTTGTAAGGAAACTGTACTATGTAAAACGTCCTGCATTATGTTTAAGTGAACTGAATACAGCTCTTTTATATGGTTCTTTATTAGATGTTCAAAAAAAGTGTGATGATATTGAAATGCAATATTTTGGTTCAGAAGAGCAGTCAATAGAAAGTGAAAGTTTGACAATTACAGATGTTGAAGGAGATGGGAAAGTGATTAGCACTGATCAGATTGAAGAAGAAATTGGAAGGTTTAATGTAGTGTGCTCTGAAATACCAAACTATGTTTGTGTTTGTTGTCGACATACTCATAAAAATCAAACTAGGAATGTTGATTTGTATTTCAAAAGTGAAAAGGAGAACAATAGTAAGTGGGAAGAATTTGCAACTTACTTGTTGGTGGAAGGTCGATTTGAGTTAGGTAGTGATCAACGTATATGTAAATATTGTTACAACAAATTAGAAGAGAACAAAATGCCTGCTAGAGCAGTACATAATAACTTAGAATTAGTAGCTATTCCGGAGGAACTGGCAGAATTGAATACATATGAGTCGGTTCTAATTCAATCTGTTCATCCTTTTCAAACTAAAATTCGGATGGAGCCTAAAACAGGTAAACTGCCACCAACAGACTTAAAAAGAGGGCTGAAAGGAAGAGTGGTGTACTTACCTTTGGAGTTTAAGAAAAATATTGAAACTATTGCTGGAGAGAAAAAGGAAAATGAGGCAGTAGTCATTCTAGTAAATGGTGTACCAACAAAGAGTCGGAAAATATGGCAAGAATTTGTGGATGTTAATAAAGTTGAAAAGGCTACCTTATATCTTATAGAGAACAATATTTATTACAAAACTGTAAATGTGGATGAACAGGTAATAAGTTTAGAAGATGAATGTAAAATATCAAGTGGTCAAATAGAGAAAGTGGACAAGTCAAGGACTAAAGAGATTTATGAACATTACACAATATGTCCTTTGCATTCAAAAGAAGTAATAGGAAGCAGCATTGAGTTATTTCAAATGAAAAAAGCACAGGGAACTCCAATGAGTGTATTGAGAGAAGAACTTGGAAGCTGGTTGTTTTCCACAGCTGTTTCCTACTGGAGAAGGTGGACGATATGATGACCGACCTGTATGTATTCCAGCTTCAGAATATCAGTCAACAAGATTATATTCTGAAGATCCTAGATTTCGACAGTGTATTCCATACATATTTCATCTTTTGTTTGAAATTGATTTATCTTCTCTGTCATATGCAGTGAACCACATACTTAAAACTGGAGTTCTCAATCACTTCTGTCTGCGAAAGAATTTGTGGAGAAAGTTGAAAAAACAGATGAAAATTTAGAAGCACAGTTAATCAATTGGATGGCATGTCAACGTAGAACAAATGAGTATTGGTATCGTCGTCATGGAGAACTCAAGTGTATGTTACGCAACTTAGGTACACCAACATGGTTTGTCACACTTAGCTGTGCAGAGTATGCATGGGAAGATTTGCTTGAATTTCTAAGAGAAGTGAATTCCAATATTAGAAATGTTGAAATAAAGACTCCCGGTGAACTGTGTTCATTGGATCCTGTAAATGTGAGCAGATATTTTAATCAGAGGTTTCAAGCTATGATGTCTTATCTGCAATAAAAAGAATCCACCTCTTGGGGAAGTTACCGATTTCTTTTGGAGAAAGGAGTACCAAGAAAGAAGTGCACCTAATATACATATGCTACTATGGGTCAAGGATGCACCTAAATTTGGAACGGATTCTGATGAAACAGTATTGTCTTTCATCGAACAGTATGTGACATGTGAGATTCTGAGAGAAGAAGGAGATAGAAGCTTGAGACAGCAACTTGTACGCTTCCAAAGTCACCATTGTAGAAAGTACTGCAGAAGAAAATACAAGTCTAAAGGAAAATTTTACACCAAATGTCGCTTTGGTTTTCCACGTTCAGTCATTTGTAAATGAAGAGTAAATTCTTTTTTTTCTTCTGTAAGAAACACAATAACTCAGAAATCTCCAAAGAATACCTACAACTTAAAAAGAACAGAAGTGTCAAAGTATATCAATGACTACAATTCAGTCATTTTAAAAATGTGGAATGCGAACATGGACATCCAGTATGTTGAAGATAACTCAATTGCTGTTGCCCGTTATGTTACATCGTACATAACAAAATCAGAAAAAACAGAGATGAAACAAATGTGGGAAGAAATTGCCCAAGAGAAAAGCGTTAGCTAAATATTGTACAGCTTTACTTTGAAAATGCTTTCCCACCAAGAAATTGGATCCTATGAATGTTCAGACCGCTTGAGCTCTTCAAGTTTATATTCAAAGTCTCGAGGAATCATTTGGGTAAATGAACCAGACAGTACAGACATTCTTAAAACTAATATGTTGGACACATACTATCCGAAAAGGAGTCGACATCTGGAACAGCTATGTCTGTATGAAGTGCTTCAACATTACAGCTTCAAAAGAAAAGTTAAACAGAATTTAAAAGAAGGAAAATATGCAGTAGTTCGATTTCATGGTTGTTTAGTAAAACATGCAAAGGGTAATCTTATAAACCACAAGAAACTCAGTTGTGAAACTCCAGATAAGCGAGAATTTTACTATTTAGCACTTCTCCAACTCTTTAAACCATGGCGTAGTGAAAGTGAATTACTTGGAGACTTTGACTGCTATGAAGATTCTTTTAATGCATGTAAAGATAGCATTGCATGTAAAATTTTCAATACATATTTAAAAATGTTGAATGATGAAGTTGAACAGGAAAAGACTATTACAGCTGAAATAGCTAATGAAATTTCTCAAGATAGTCAAAGTAGTGGTCAATTTAGTCAAGATCCTCTTGGACAACCAATACTGGAAAATGAAGCAGCGATTGCTATGCATGAAGTCGAAATTGCAATGCAACAAGCACACGAGGAGGATATTACACTGGAAATGTTAGAAGAACAACGAAATGTTGAATAGAAAGAAATATATGTAGAAGTGAGAGAACAGATAGAACATGGTTTGTTGGATGAAAAAAATAATGCGTGTGTTCATCTTTTAAACCTCTTCTGATGTACATCAGTGGTCAAGCTGGGACAGGTAAAAGTTTTCCAATTAAAGTTTTGACCAGTTATCTTAAAAAAACTACTGGTTCACATTTATCTTCTGTGGTAACAGCTCCACCTGGATTAGCAGCACACAATGTTAAAGGAGTTACTTTGCATAGATTACTGATGTTACCAGTTGAGTGTGATAGTAAATTACAATATCAGAAGTTGTCTGGAGAAGCTTCTCATGAAGTGTCAAGAGTGCTGAAGAAAATGAAACTATTAATTATTGATGAGGTGAGCATGGTCTCAAACTTAATGCTTGCGTGTGTACACTTAATATTGCAACAGGTATTAAAAACAGATTAGGACGTTCTCTTTGGAGGAAAACATTCAATTGTATTTGGTGATCCGTTACAACTAACACCTATAAAAGGAGAACCAGTGTTTAACACTCTTCTACATGAACACACAAAGAAATCTCTGGGAAGTATTGGAAATGTGAATCTGTGGTTACATTTTGAATATAAAGAACTCACTCAGAATATGCGACAAGCAAGAGATGAAGATTATGGAAACTTTCTAAAAGATGTAAGAATTGGTGTTCTAAGCAAACATGGTAAAGAAGCTTTTCAAAGTCGTCTACTAAAGAACTTGTTTACAAATGAAAACACACCAGCAAAAGTAATGTACAAGAAAATGAAAGAAAAAAAGTCTATAGTTTGCTTAATGCCTACAGTGGAAGAGTGTTATACATTTAATAGAGAGCTTATGAAATTGGAAAATCAAGAAATAGTTCACATTGAAGCTATTGATAAAATCGAGCATCAAGGAATAACAATTCTTCTTTCAGAATAACTACAGACTAAATTGGATTCTTTGGAAAAGTCTGTATCAAAAACTGCAGGCTTAGAAAAAAATGTAGATGTAATTTTGAGGCGTGATCTGAATGTAGAAAAATGTAGAAAGTTGTTGATTTTGTGAAATCTCAAAATAGAAATGGAATTGAATTCTTGAAAGTTAAATTTGATCAGATTACAGAGGTAAAACAGATTGCGCGTTATGCTGTACGTTTTCTGCTTGTAAAAGACTTGTATGTTCGTAGAAAACAGTTTCCCTTCTGTTTAGCATATCCAATAACTATTCATAAATCTCAAGGTTTAAGTGTAGATAATGCTTTGATAAATGTAGGAAGAACTGTATTTAAAGAGGGAATGGGATATGTTGCATTATCTCGAGTTAGAATGTTGTCTGGTTTGTATTTAATTGATTTTGATGAGAACAAGGTTAGTGCTGATGTTAATTGTGAAAGAGAATATAATCGTTTGAGAAGGCTTTATGCTCCAAGTTTAGGTGAACATCCTATTTATGAGAAACGTGTTGTGTGTTCGAAACGCAAACATGGTGAAGAATCAACTATGGTTGGAAAGCAGAAACAAAATCAAGAGAAAAGAAAAGATGTAAAGAAGCAGAAAATACAAACAAGTGAAGATGTTGTCGGATTCCAATTAGAAAATGCTTCTGGGGTCAACTGCTATGGTAATGTTATTCTAAATGTTATATTTTATCTTGAAGATGTTTATGGTGAAATTATGGAAAGGCAAGAAAAAAGATTATGTTTGGCACTTTATACTTTATTTCAAGAATTGAGAACTGATAGAAGTAAGATCCATTCTGCTTCTGGTATTCGCCAACTGTTGGATACATGTATTGGATCTTTAACGTTCAGTGCTAATATACAACAAGATGCACAAGAATTTTTGGTAGTTATGCTTGAAGTACTAGAAGATGAAGGAATTCAGATTGAGAGTTTATTTGGATTTAGTTATAAATGGGAACATAAATGTGAACAGTGTTTGTTAACTTCAAGCACTATAGTTGACAGAGAACGATTTCTATATTTGACAATACCTGACTGCAAATCTGTACCATTTTCCAAATTACTAAAAGAAGCAGATCACAAGATGATCTGTTCACGTTGTAAATCAACAATGCTATCTACATTATGCCTACAAAGATATGAAAAATATTTGATTATAATGCTACAACACTGTAGACCAAATGGAAGAAAAGTGGAAACCAAAATTAAAAATGTTGTTGCTAGTCAAGTATCTATTTCTGGAAGAACTTTTGCAACAGTTGCTTTTGTTTTCCATGCTGGAAGTACTATCACAAGTGGACATTATACAGCTTATTTAAAGTGTAATAATGGTTGGAGTCACTGCAACGATACACACTTGGAAATGAAACTGAGATTGCCTTATGAATTACCCAACTCATACTTGATATTTCTGAAACAAAGATTTTAGATGCACCATTCGGCTTTGTGGGAAGGTGTAAAGTTACTTTAAGGAATTCATACTGGAGGCTTTCAAAGCGAAATTTGTGATACATTATTTGGTGTATTGGGAAAATGTTCACAGAAACTACGAAGTAAAGGTAAGATTTGAAGATTGGAAATAGTATTGGATGTGTTATTTGTGTTGATTTTGTATTATATTTGTTACAATTAGGGGTCTGTTTTATTTTAACAATCTAGTTGATTGTTTTTTTCCCCTGCTGTTTATGATGAAACTACTCTGACATCACTGTGAATAGTGAAGTTAAGTAGTAGCTGATGACTGCAAAAAAAGGGAGAAAAATTGTTTTCTGAATGTTAAATTATTTTGTATTATTTAAAAACTCACTGTAATGTGTGAAATATATTACATTACATAGTAGTTTTGCAGTTTATTTTATGTAGTTGAAAAGTAAAACAGTAGTAATGACAAATAGCACAATAGTAGTTTGATATTTAAAAAACCTTTCAAATTCACAGAAAAAACCATCGGTTTTACAGACGTTATAGTTAGAAATTTGCATTTAAAAAACCTTAGAAATTCACTGAAAAAACCATAGGTTTCAGAGACGTTCTAGTTAGTTGGACATTTGACTCATATAAAACCAGAGAAATTCGCCTGTTCTAGTTAGTTGAGCTAACTATAACTCGCGCGCTTGCAATGCACTGCTGATGACGTCACATATTACATCACTCATGACATCACTGATGACATCTCAAATGACATCACTAATGACATCTTTCAGTGAATGTGTTTTTCTGTAAACTGTAAATATTTTTCTTATATATCTATGCCAAGGGCTATTGAAGAATGAGTTGATGTATAAGTGCCTGAAAAGATTATTTAGTAGATGCATGACTGACTTTATAAGTCACTGATTGAACATATGTTACTGAATGCATGGATTAGTGATAAACTGTGTGAATGTCTCTATTATAACGTCCCTGAAACCTATGTTTTTTTCAGTGAGTGTATATATATAGATCGGTGAAAATTAACTATACCACTGTCAAGCATACCTCTGCATATTACACAGGGGCAATGAATTGTCTTGTGACAATTAGTGCACAACACATGTGTGAGCTTTTTTGTATGCTCTGATAATGTGACACAGACCTTGATGTGTGGTAAAATAATCCATGTTGGTGGATTTAATGCATTTGAGTGTTTGATCAATTTAGTAACACTGTGCCGAGTCTGGATTTTTAGTTCTCTATTTACTCTGGTTTTTAGTTTCAATTAGATGCAAGGTAGCAGAGTTTTTATGTGCTAATTTGTCAGATGTCTTCTGTGGCTCACGTTAGCCAGAGAAGGATTTTCCTTTCAAAACTGCAATGTTGGTTAAAGGTCCGCTTGCAGGTATGACCTTGTGCGAGCACCATGCTGCCGAATTGAAAAGATAGAACCGTGCCTTCGACAGCTTCCTAATAAACTAAAAGAAGATTTGATTACAGTCCTGTGCTGAGTGCAGGATTTGAGCATTGTGAGCCCCCCTTGCTTCATAGATTTTTTTATGGCACAATGGTATGAAAACCCTAGTCATTAGGTCGGGGCAACCAGTTCAAGCCATTCCAGGGAGAGATTTATGACTTTGCATATTTGCAGGCGGTCTTAATTGCTCAGCAAACCTCTGTGAAATGTATCCTAACATAAAGCAGTTAAGGATTTTAGATTAATAGCTTAGCAATGCGTCATGAGCAACGTTTATACTGTATTTTAGTAATGTTTGCACACGTGGTATTTGAACAGCACAACTTCTTAAAACTCAGGCTGAAATATACACAATAAACACAGTTTCTTTCAGTCTGAGCAGTTGTGCTACAGGAACGACTGAGAAAGATAGCTGTCTATGAGGAATAGTGGCATGGTCTTTTTTTTCTCCGGAAGTACAATTTGGCCACAGGTTCCTTAAAACAAAACTCTCAATGAGACATGTTGTCTAAGACACCCTGCGGTTCCTTCCGCTTGCAGGGAATAAACACCTTATGGTTTAACTGGTTTATTTCGTTAGTCCTTTATGTAGCTGATTATCAGGTTGCCTGGGATCCTCTCCTACTGCCTCGTACAAGAACGGAGTAATCTATAATTTAAGGAAGAAAGGTAAGAGGGTTTAACCAAGAGTCTTGAGAGATATTCAGAGTTGATCTATGTGGGACCAAATTCACCACCTTGCTGGAGTTGGTACTTTGGGCTAGCCTCAATCCCCCTTCTCCAGCACATCGTTTGTCAGTGAGTTTCCTCTTCCCCGGTCTTAGAACGATAGAGTAAAATGGACCTACTCTTTTGTGTACTTGGATTGTGCATTGTACAGGTCTCCTCGGGGTGGATTCCTGAGCTGGTAGCCTTTTCTTTGATTACAGCCATCCCTTAAGAAGGAGGTGACTATCAGTGATATCTGTATTCTGATAGGAAACTAGAATAAAAACAGAATTTGATCCCGCCTCATGATGCCAGAATCTTCATAGGTTTGAGCAATTCTCGTTTCCTGTTTATGTTGCAAAGAGAGCACAGACAATGACATCCTCCAAAGGTTCCCTGATATGCAGGTTACCAGTACATTTATTATTCTTGGTAATATTCTACTTCTTTTTGTTCTCTGTTGTCTTTGATAAATTTTTCTTTGCATACATGGTCCTTTTGGGATTACATATAGGGCCAGCCAACATATTAAACCGTTTCTTCCCAGGGTTTTCCGTTTAAGTTTACCAATTAGTCAAATAAAAGTTATCAAATGTAGGAGTGTTGATTTTTGACACTAGGCTACCAGAGCATTTAACTTTTCTTTGCACTCATTAAATAATGAAAGAGTAACGAATACCACCCAAAACTCTACAGTTTATAAGCTGGAAAGGGCATCCAGTTGAGGTGGGGTACAGTTAACGTTTCTCTAAGGAGACAAAAGTAGCTCCACCATCAGTAGACCATGGTGCAAGTCAATTGAGGGTCCCGGGATGTGAAAAAGTATTCACTAACTGGTTGGGCTCTAGAGCCATCCTTGGGAGATCTGTCTGAACCTCTTAAAAGATAGGGCTCTGCCAACTGGTTCCAGTTATGTATGCGCTGTAACTGCATCCTGGACTTCCTTCAGATTGCAACTGGGATAAGCCTTGAGCTTCAAAGATTTCTGGCACCACCATAAACAATTGTGGCACAATAGAGGATCTAACTTATTAAACTGAAAATATGCTTCTTTGAGCTCTGTCGTACCCAGCAAATCCCCCACTTGGAATGGGACAGAGCCATTATCTTGACTGACTGACTGACTGACTGGGTAAGAATAGACAGGAGAAGCGGAGATCCAGGATGGTCCACAGACCAGCATTTGTCTTGTTCAGACAATCAATCAATCATCTGTAAAGCGCACTACATACCCGCGAGGGTCTCAAGGCGCGGGGGGGGGGGGGGCGCCACTGATCGAACAGCCAGGTCTTGAGTGTCCTCCTGTAGGTCAGCAGGTCTTGGCTCTCTCGTAGGCTCAGTGGGAGGGTGTTCCATGTCTTGGCGGCGAGGTGGGAGAAGGATCGCCCGCCGGTGGTTTTTCTTCAGATGCGCGGGATGGTGGCGAGTGAGAGGTCGGCGGAGCGTAGCTGGCAGTTGGAGATGTAGAAGGAGAGCCGGTTGTTGAGGTAGGCTGGGACGGTCTTGTGGAGTGCTTTGTGTGCGTGGATGAGGAGCTTGAAGGATATCCTCTTGTTGACGGTAAGCCAGTGCAGGTTTCTCAAGTGGGGGGTGATGTGGCCGTGTCGTGGTACGTCGAGGATCAGTCGTGCCGAGGCGTTTTGGATGCGTTGTAGTCGTTTGATGAGCTTGGTCGGGGCTCCCGCATAGAGGGTGTTTCCGTAGTCGAGTCTGCTGCTGACGAGGGCCTGGGTGACTGTCTTTCTTGTATCTGTCGGGATCCATCTGTAGATCTTGCGGAGCATGCGGAGGGTGTTGAAGCAGGAGGAGGAGACGGCGTTGCCTTGCTTGGTCATTGAGAGCGTGGAGACCAGGATGATTCCCAGGTTGCGTGCATGGTCGGTGGGTGTCGGGGCTGCCCCCAGTGAGGTATGCCACCAGGAGTCGTCCCAGGCTGAGGGGTTGGAGCTGAGGATGAGGATCTCCGTCTTGTCCGAGTTCAGCTTCAGGCGGCTGATCTTCATCCAGTCGGCGACAGCCTTCATTCCTTCGTGGAGGTTGGCTTTGGCAGTGATGGGGTCCTTGGTGAGGGAGAGGATCAGTTGAGTGTCTGCATAGGAGATTATGTTGAGGTTGTGCTGTCGGGCAACGTGTGCGAGCGGGGCCATGTAAATGTTGAACAGTGTCGGGCTGAGGGAGGATCCCTGGGGTACACCGCAGATGATCTCGGAGGCTTTGGAATGGAATGGGGGGAGGCAGACGCTCTGGGTTCTGCCGGAGAGGAAGGAGGTGGTCCATTCCAGAGCCTTGTCTCGGATCCCTGCGGCGTGGAGGCGTGCGCGTAGTGTGCAGTGGCAGTCGGTGTCAAAGGCGGCGGAGAGGTCTTGTAGTATGAGTGCTGCGGTCTCACCGTTGTCCAGCAGGGCCCTGATATCGTCGGTGGCAGCGATGGGGGCAGTCTCGGTGCTGTGGTTGCTGCGGAACCCTGACTGGGAAGGGTCCAGGATTCTGTTTTCTTCGAGGTATCGGGTTAGCTGTCTGTTGACGATTTTCTCGATGACCTTGGCCAGGAAGGGGAGCAGAGAGATGGGCCGGAAGTTCTTGAGGTCTCTTGGGTCTGCCTTAGGTTTTTTGAGTAGGGCATTTATCTCGGCGTGTTTCCAGCTCTCTGGGAAGGTCGCGGTCTCGAGGGAGAGGTTGATGACGTTGCGCAGGTGGGGTGCGATGGAGCTGCTTGCTTTGTTGAAGACGTGGTGCGGGAATGGGTCTGACGGAGAGCCGGAGTGGATTGTGCTCATGGTCTTGATGGTGTCATCGATGCTCACCCTGGACCAGACTAGCAGGGGTTCGTGGTCGATGGTGTGCGGAGGGTCTGTTGTGTTGCTGTCTGTTGGGGCAGCCTGGGTGTTGAAGCTGTCATGGATGTCTGCTATCTTGCGGTGGAAGAAGGTGGTGAGGGAGTCGCACAGGGCTTGCGACGGCAGGATGTCGTTGGTGTTGGAGCTGGGGTTGGAGATTTCCTTCAAGATGTTGAAGAGCTCCTTGCTATTGTGTGCGTTGTTGTCGTGGCGGTCTTTGAAGGAGGTCCTCTTGGCCGCCCTGATGAGGTGGTGGTGGTTGCGGATGGCGTCCTTGTGTGCTGCGTGGATGTCCGGAGTTTGTTCACTGTGCCATTCCATCTCTAGTTTCCGGCAGGCTTGCTTGTTGGAGGCAAGGAGTTCTGGGGTGAACCAGCTGGCCCTCTTGCTAGTGGTTCTGTGGGGGGGTTTCTTCAGCGGGGCGAGGGTGTTGGCGCAGTCCTCGATCCATCGTCTGAGGCTGTGGACAGCGTCGGCAGCGGTGGAGGGTTCGGAGGGTGGACTGAGAGCGATGTTTGCATGTAGTTGGTCTTCGGTGATTTTGCTCCAGCAGCGGTGGGGGATCTGTTGGGTGCGGTGGTGTGTGGTGGGTTTCTGGAAGGCGAAGTGGATGTAGCAGTGGTCGGTCCAGAGGAGTTCGGTGGTGTGGCTGACGGAGACGTGCGGGCTTGAGGAGAAGACTGGGTCGAGCGTGTGGCCGGCAGAGTGGGTGGGCTTTGTGATGAGTTGCTTCAGTCCGAGGTTGGCGAGGTTATCGATCAGGGTTGTGGAGTTGTTGTCCTTGTTGTTCTCAAGGTGAAAATTCAGGTCTCCGAGGAGGATGTAGTCGGTGGAGGTCAGGGCGTGCGTACTGATGAAGTCGGCGATGGAGTCGCTGAACTGGGGACAGGGTCCGGGGGGTCGGTAGACGAGGGTGTCTCTGAGGGTGGAGTTAGGGTCTGTGTGGATCTGGAAGTGCATGTGTTCGGCGGTGCGGAGCGTGTCGTCGGTGCTAGTCAAGACCCTGATGCTGTTCTTGTGGACGATGGCGATTCCTCCTCCGACTCCGTTGGTGCGGTCTCTGTGGGTGATCTTGTAGCCGTCTGGGATGGCTATAGCGATGTCGGGTGTGGAGGAATCGTACAGCCAGGTCTCTGTCAGGAAGGCGATGTCCGGGGATGTTGTGTTGAGCAGGTCCCAGAGCTCGATGGCGTGTTTGCGTGCAGAGCGGGTGTTCAGTAGTATTCATCGGAGGTGGTTGGCGTCTTTCTTGGCGGGTGGTTCTTCGGCTCCGAGGCTGGTGTAGCTGCAGTTCCGGCAGGTGAAGGGACCATGTGTGCGTTTCCGGGCGGCCTTGAAGCAGGTGTGGGTCCGTCCGGAGTTGAGAGCGTGCAGAGTGCTGGCGTCGTAGTGACGGCGGTCGTCATGGCGGGTGCGGGGGCCAGGGGTTCTGGCGCTGGGCGCTGTCCAGGTGCAGACGGGCTTGCCTTAGGTGCGCCTTCGGCGCGCCAGCGGCCGGCATATATGGGGAGGTGGGAGGCAGGAGCAGGTGGGAGGCAGGAGCAGGTGGGAGGCAGGAGCAGCTGGGAGGCAGGAGCAGCTGGGAGGCAGGAGGCAGCGGCGGAGTGGTGAGGGACGATGAAGGGAACAGAAGGCAAAAGGGCACAAAAAAAAGGGAAAACGAGTGTCACAGAGAGCAAGAGGGCACAGAAATACAGGGAAAAACGAGTGGCACAGAAGGCAAAAAGGGCACAGAAATACAGGAAAGACGAGTGTCACAAATACAGGCAATACAATAAAACAATAGAGCGGCCTACCACTGGCCACCAAGGATGAGGCGCAGGTGGTAGCCTGTGGGTGGTGGAAGACCTTGAACTTCCTCAGCAGCAGCAGCAGCTGGGGCAGGGACACACAGGCAGTGCTGTGCGGAGGGGGAGCGACCTACCTGGTGGGGTCATGGGTCGCTCTCCTCACCGCGCAGCGGCCGGCATATATTGGGAGGTGGGAGGGAGGAGCAGCTGTGAGGCAGGAGGCGGGGGCAGCGGGCAGTCAGGGGGGCGGGGCCGCAGGGGACACAGCGGCAGGGGCGGTGAGGGACGATGAAGGGAGCATAAGGCAAAAGGGCACAAAAAACGAGGGAAAACTAGTGTCACAGAGGGCAACAGGGCACAGAAATACAGGGAAAAACGAGTGGCACAGAAGGCAAAAAGGGCAGAGAAATACAGGAAAAACGAGTGTCACAGAAGGCAAACAGGGCACAAGAATACAGGGGCAGCTGAGAAACAGAAGGCAAAAACGGGCGGAGAGGCACGGGGGCAGCGAGAGGTACAGAAGGAAAAACCGGGAAGAGACACGGGGGCAGCAAGGGGTACATAAGGAAAAACCGGGCTGAGAGACACGGGGACAGCGAGGGGAACAGAGGGAGGAAAACGGGCACAGACCACGAACAGGCAGCGGGGGAAGACAGAACAACAGCAGTCACAGACACAACAATGAAATACAGGCAATACAATAAAACAATAGAGGGGAAGATGAACAAACCTACGGCCTACCACTGGCCACCAGGGATGAGGCGCAGGTGGTAGCCTGTGGGTGGTGGAGGGCCTTGAACTTCCTCAGCAGCAGCAGCAGCTGGGGCAGGGACACACAGGCGGTGCTGTGCGGAGGGGGAGCGACCTACCTGGTGGGGTCAAGGGTTGCTCTTCTCACCACGCAGCGGCTGGCATATATTGGGAGGTGGGAGGGAGGAGGAGCTGTGAGGCGGGAGCAGCGAGTGGGCAGTCAGGGGGCGGGGCCGCAGGGGACACAGCGGCGGGGGCGGTGCGGGACGATGAAGGGAACAGAAGGCAAAAGAGCACAAAAAACGAGGGAAAACGAGTGTCACAGAGGGCAAGAGGGCACAGAAATACAGGGAAAAAACGAGTGGCACAGAAGGCAAAAATGGCACAGAAATACAGGAAAAACGAGTGTCACAGAAGGCAAGAGGGCACAGAAATACAGGGAAAAAACGAGTGGCACAGATGCATAAAGGGCAGAGAAATACAGGAAAAACGAGTGTCACAGAAGACAAGAGGGCACAGAAATACAGGAAAAACAAGTGTCACAGAAGCCAAACAGGGCACAAGAATACAGGGGCAGCTGAGAAACAGAAGGCAAAAACAGGCGGAGAGGCACGGGGGCAGCAAGAGGTACAGAAGGAAAAACTGGGCAGAGACACAGGGGCAGCGAGGGGTACAGAAGGAAAAACCGGGCTGAGAGACACGGGGACAGCGAGGGGAACAGAGGGAGGAAAACAGGCACGGATCACGAACAGGCAGCGGGGGAAGACAGAACAACAGCAGTCACAGACACAACAATGAAATACAGGCAATACAAACAATAAAATAATAGAGCGGAAGATGAACAAACCTACGGCCTACCACTGGCCACCAGGGATGAGGCGCAGGTGGTAGCCTGCGGGTGGTGGAGGGCCTCGAACTTCCTCAGCAGCAGTGGCAGCTGGGGCAGGGACACACAGGCGGTGCTGTGCGGAGGGGGAGTGACCTACCTGGTGGGGTCAAGGGTCGCTCCCCCTCAGCAGTTAAATGTGAATGGAAAACTAGATTCTCTTCATATATAAGGAACTGGCTTCTATTACACCCAACAACATCACCTACTAGGTTTACAAGAAAGTCAGGACAAGTAGGGGATTGTCTTGATTCGTGGCAAAAAATTCCAATCACACGGTTGCTTGGAAAAGTTTTTATCTGACTCTTATTCACATCTTTGCCCCTTACATGGCCGTCCGGCCTGGCCTGGGGCTTCCTCGGGGCTGATGCTGATTGAAACGAAGGACTTGTGCAAGGCAATACTCCACTTCTTAGAGCACGGACTGATGAGTGTGCTGTATGGGACTACTTAAGGTCCTGACCTTTCCTACAACGCCCTGAGGAAGCCCCAGGCCGGACGGCCATGTAAGGGGCAAAACACGTGTTGGCTGTCACCTGTCTCGATTTTGACTCTGAAAATTCGAATAAGAGTCATACCAGATAAAAACTTTTCCAAGCAACCTTATTATTGGATTTTTTTGCCATGAATTAAGACAATCCCCTACTTGTCCTCACTTTCTTCTAAACCTTATGTCTCAAATGGGGAGGGGGGTCTCCCATTGTCCAACAGCCCCCTCTTACCTTGAACATCACCCACTAAACGTCCACCAAGCTAGAAGGTGATGGGGAGAGTGCTGATGTGACTGAGCACCAAAAGTGTCCCTGGCTCCTGTGAATGATGTTCAGGCCTAAGGAAGGAGCACAAATCTCTCCACCATCAATACTTTATGGCTCCAACATGGGTCACATGTAAGTGCCAGAAGAGAAGAAAAGTTCAAATGCCTTCTTCTGCATCGTCCTCTACCGACCGAGGAACCTGTACTTCAGCTTAAATTCATTAGGGATATTGCACGATACATGGTCGGCAGTGTCAATAGTAACAAATAATTCATTTACATCATAGTTCTTTGATGCTAGTATGAGACTCTCATCCTCTATCCTGGAGGAGACCATTAATACATTTAAAAAGGACAATCTACAATTTACTCTTGCACTCAGTCGCTATGGGTTCTCTACTGCCCTTGCAAAGGTGAAAAGATAACTTTTACTGACCAGTGATGTCAATGAATTTAGTATCCTTGTCCACACGATCAGAGGGCAAAGCGACTGGTTTCTAGTCATAATGTAAAGCAGCTGATTCCGAAATTTAGGCTTGTGGATGTGATGGGCTACCCATATATAGCACCACCTTATGTTTCACGTCTATATACTGCTTTTGAGCTGTTCCAATCGCTGGTAAAGAGTTCTGTGTCAGGCCAGTCACAGTAGAAAAGGCTGCTGTGCTTTGACCAACTGTCTCTGAAACAGGCTAATGCCGCTGGTACAGACAAAGACCTTGAACCAAACTAAGTCTCCTCTGACATTTTGGTACTGACTACCTGTGTTTCTTAATAATGAAGTGTAAACAATTGAGAGAAGATAATAAAATAAAGAAAATGGAAGGAAAATAACAAACGTATCAGAAACTCTAGGAAAGTGAGAGGGATAGATTTCAAAGAGTAAATGTATAGAAATTTAATACAATGAAAAGGGATGAGCTGAAATGGAAGGTTTTCATAAGGATGGTGATTCAGCGACACAGTTTCAGTGAGTGTTAAGTAGTCTTGCTTTATTTAGCTTGGGAGTATCTGACTAGGCACTAAAAAGTTTGTTCCACAAGTTCCACAGTGTAGCTTTTTCATTGATTAAATGAAGTACAAAGTGGTGCAGAGCAGCTTCAGACGCAGTATCAACTGCTAGGATTAGGCTCTGTGTAGGTCAGCCTCTCTTTGTTGCATAGACAAGCTTCCAAGTTGGGTTTGGAAGCCTTGGCAGCTCTTTAGGCATGGACAGTGGCACAAGAGACTGAGCTGACCAAGACTTGGAATTTCATGGCTTTCTTGACTTCGAAAAACCACTGAAATACCCGAGTGCCCCTAACTGAAGTCCTTGACAGAGTTATTGGAGTGCTACTGGCAGAACTACCCTGGACACTTTAGGATGGGATCTTCAAGGATTAGGCCTGAGAGGCACTTTGGACCAAGCCCCAAATCAGACAGGTGTGAGAGGCACCCTGATGGGACTTGTATATGGATTGAGGCCTTGAGGTACTTTTGGGCCCTCTCTGGATTTGGGCCTAGAAGACACCTCCAAGCAAATTCAGGGTCCATTATACTATGACAATACCTAAGAATAAGGATCTGCTATGAGGTGATTGGTCTAGCCAAGGCTGCTACAGGTGGTCTTAGAGCTGGTGTTAGCCCTGGCATCTTTTGGCGAGTTTCCCCTGTCTTTCTGACCTCCTGGTTTTGACTTTGTTTTTGCTGGTTTAGTGTCTCTGCACACTTTATTTCTACTGCTGTTTCGTGTTAAAGTGCAAGCGCTCCCATTGTAAATTGTATTATGGATTGATGTTTCCATGATTGGCATTTTTGATTAACTGACAAGTCCCTAGTAAAGCACACTGACAGTGCCAGGGCCTGTAAATCAAATGCTGCTAGGGGGCCTGCAGCATTGGTTGTGCCACCCACAGGAGCAGCCTTTCAAAGAGTTCTCAAACTTGCCACGGCAGTGTCTGCGTGGAGTTTTTACTGCCATGTTGACTTGGCAAATGCACCCACTTGCCAAGCCATAACCTTCCCTTTTATTACATGTGGGTCACCCCTAATGTATGCTCAAGGTACCCTTATGGGCCAGGTGCGGTGTATTTGAAAGATATGATATGTCCTGGTATGTGACGTACTGATTGTGAAACACAGGACTATTGAAAGGCTCTTTGTCCTATAGGATAGAATGGGAAGTACTGGGTAGCAGTTTACAAGTATATCTTCCCATTGGGACATTGGGATGCCCAAACTCACAATGTTGAAATGCATCTTTTGGTAAAGCTGATTTTTATGTTCTGTGTTTGAAAATATCACTTTTTAGAAAGTAGGTATTGTTTGCTTAGCCATCCTGGGTGCATCTGCTGGGTTGTGGATTGACTGTCTGGCTTAGGAGTGACAGTGGATAGGGATGTGCAGTCTCTTTAGACAGCCACTGTGGGGGTTGAGGTGTGTCCTGCCTTTCCTGGATGAGTCAGGGCTGAGCAGAATAGAGGCGGGATGCATTTAGAGTAGTGGGATGAGGGGGGCGTGGCTTGGCTGCAGAGCGGAATGACTGCCTGAAACCGCAGCTCCGCCGATCGAGCACATTAATCCGGCAATTATCGGCAAACCAGGTGTCTGGACTCGGACCACTCGACCCCAGTAGTGTGTACAGCAACTGCGCCCTGCCTGACAAAACTCCTGGACCTGTGGTTGGAGCCGCTGCGAAGATCGGGCAGACGAGCAGTGCGCAGCGAGGCGGCCTGGAGTACTCGTGGTGGCCGGGGACTTGCGTGAGGCTGAACCCGGGAGCGTGCTGTGCTGCCGGGCGACGATCTGCTGCTTTGCCTGGCCCTGTGACCACGGCCTGACCGGTGGACACCCCCGCCGGGGGAGACCTCGTAAAGTGGCAGCGGGATCGGTGCCGCGGACAGTTGCCGACCCATGTGGGGACGGAGTGCGAGGAAGACTCTATGCTACGCCGCGCACCGAGGCATTGGACGATCTCCAGGAGGTGAGCCGTGGCCGGTGAGTGCTGTTGATCCTGTGACCTGCGAGAGCGCAGCGCCCGAACTCCCTGGGGACACTACAGCTCCATCCCGGCGGGATATACACAGCCCCAATGTGACAACGCCGCTTGGGCCAGGCCTAGCGGAAACAGACGGAGGGCGGCCATATTGTCCGGAGCGGTGGGGATACTGCAGGCTGCACCCAGGAGCCCCGCGGCGGCAGGTTGGGCGGACGAGATAGCTGCTGCAGCGGATTGCCGCCCTGGGGTTGTGGCAGAGACGCCGCGCGGCCGTGCTCGGGCCCCTCGCGAGGAGAAGATTTTGCTTGCGGTAGCGAGTCTCGGCCGCTTAAGGCACCTGGGTCGCGGGGCGCGCACCACCATCTTGCCTTTCACCTGATCCGGTGCTAGAGTGCCCTGGGGCCGTGCGCACTGTCGTGGGCAAGCTGTGGAGCGACGGGGCAGACGTGGAGCTGCTGCGCGGAGGGTGGCCGTTGCCCAGGAGTCCACGCTGCAGCTGACTCGTGCTGTTGGGAATAGCCTGGTGTCACGCAGCCCTGCCCAGGTAAAGGTGTGCTAGGGCCACTGGCCGATTGGGACGACTGCCCTTATTGCTGCCTGCTGTGGGCCCCCGGAGTGGGGAGACTAGCGACCCGAGGGGTCCCTTGAGATACTGTTGCCCTTCTCGGACGTCTGTACAGGGAGACAGCAATGGGCAAACCGGACACGAGGCAGCCGAGGCTCACCTTTGACAAATCTAAACAGAAAACGGCGGAACCGGAACACCGGGATGCTGACACTGCGGGGGTGGAACAGGGAGGCTCTCAAGAAGCGGACATTAAATCGATGTTCCAAGAACTAAAAGCGAGCTTGAAGGGCATCGACACCAAAATGGACGCACTGGCAGCACGCATGGACAACATCACGACACGAATGGCTAAACAAGAGGGTAGAGTAGATGCGCTGGAAACGCGAGTGACCGACGCAGAAGACTGTCACACGGACCTCGACAAAAAAATGCGCGGCATGGACAAGGTTCTGGCGCTAATTCAACAAAAGAATGAGGACCTGGAAGCGCGCTCGAGGCGCAACAACGTCCGCGTCACGGGTGTGGCGGAAACAAGGACATTACAAACATGGAGCAATATGTTGAGCAGATGCTGAGGGACCTCTTTGGGTCAGGTCTGTCACAGATGTTCCTCGTTGAAAGGGCGCATAGGTCACTGGGGCCAAAGCCTAAGCCGGGAGCACCGCCTAGGCCCATTCTTGCGCGCGTCTTAAATTACAGAGACCGGGACACGATATTGCGCATGGCAAGAGACATGCAGGATGTGCAATATAAAGGCAACCATATCGCCATATACCCGGACTTTACCATGCAGGTACAGGCTGCTCGCAGAGAGTTCCTGCCAGCGAAAAAACTCTTCCAACAAACGGGTACGAAGTATTCCCTAATATACCCTGCGAAGCTCAGAGTGCAGGGACAGGGAAACCATCTTTCTTTCTAGATGCAAAGGCGGCTCTGCAGTATGCGAAACAACTGGCGAGAGATCAAAAGAACCAACCGCATTCAGAGGGACCGGAACTGCGGGACAGGCTAAGTGATGTAGAGTGATTGCAGGTGTTAAGTACTTGACATTGCACTATGGAATACCTGTCTTGACCGGGTCAGGGCCGACTGCCTGCTCGGAACATTGGGGGCTAACTGACTGTGGCGGGAGAGTTCAGTGACCATGCGGGATTCGGGGTGCGGGTGGTCCTTGAGCTGACACGCTGGGCCAGCGCTCGATCACCCTGTCAAGTGTACGGGAATAGTAGGTGGCTAACTTGCGTACTCCAGGGGATGATTCCCAATCGTTGGTTACCGTTCCTGACTTTCGCTAAAGTTCCTTTGGTGGGGAGGGTGACCTGGGGGGATATTGCACAACCTAATTGGGGGGTTGGAGCGGGTGGGGATTACACTTCACGTTTGGGGGGTTTTGTTGTTGACCGTTTGGCTGGTGGCGAGAGGCTGGATGAAGCGAGAACTTGCGTTGAACCAAATACTGCACATTATGTAACACCCCGTCGACAACGACATTGCTCACGATGCTATGGCCGCTTCTCTACACGGTGGCCCGCTGGGCTGGTTCGGAATGTAGTGCTGAGTGCACGGGGGTGGATGCGCGGTGTGTTGCGCGGCGCTGGCGTGCTGTTTGAACTAGGGCTTTTACTTCCGCAGCGGCCGTGAAGCAAATTAAATGTCTTACCTGGAATGTGCGGGGCATGAATGACAGACGAAAAGCCAGGCTGGTGCAGGCTTTCCTACACAGAAAAGAAATAGACATCTGTCTCCTGCAGGAGACCCATTTGACTGCAAATGCCGTACAACTGCTCCGACATAATAGATGGGGCGAGATAGTACATGCTTCTTACTCTAACTACTCCAGAGGGGTTGCGGTTCTGATTAGAAGGGGTCTCCAATGGAAAACGCATGAGGAAATTAGGGACACTGCAGGCAGATACATAATGCTAGTGGGGACGCCTGCGGCCCGGCTGCGATTATGTGGGGGGGAGATTACAATGTCGTACTTTCAAACACTATAGATAGGCAGGGCACAGCCAGAGAACATCACCCCAGGGCGTCGGAAGCGCTAGGCGTTATCATGCAAGAGGCGGAACTGGTGGATTCCTGGAGGAAGCTGCACCCCGAGCTTCGCGCGGGTACCTGCCTCACAATGCATAGGGCTACTTGGTCCAGACTGGACTACTGGTTGCTATCTAGAGACCTACACGCGTTGGTGTTGGAGGTGACACACTTGCCGAGGTCATTGTCTGATCACGCCCCGGTATGCTTGACACTGTCCACACCGTCACAGTACATTCAGCCGTTTAGTTGGAGGTTCCCCTCCCGGGCGCTACGCGACCAGGTATTTCAGCAGGAACTGCGCGACAAGCTGGAGGAGTACTTCGAGATTAATGAAGGCACGGTAGACTCGCCAGGCACGCTCTGGGAGGCTTGTAAGGTGGTAACTAGGGGCTACTGCATGTCGCTCAAAACAGGAGTGCTAAGATCCATAAGAGATTCATTGCGCAAACTAGAAACAGAACTTTCTAACATTGAGTCTGCATTGCTAAGCGCGCCAACAGACAAACTACGCGCGGACTTTAGGTCGAACCTTACTCAGTATCAGGAGGAGGCGGACAGAGAAGTGGCATATTTGTCTAAAGATAGTCAGGCCAGAAGATACGGAGAGGGAGACTGCGCTGGACGCACGCTGGCGGCCATGCTGCGAGCTCCACGAGGGACGGATTATATTCTGGAGTTGAGGGGTGTGGGGGGTGGAATGGTAAGGGAGCCAGGAGCCATACTTGCAACTATGACAGACTACTATAGCGAATTATATACATCCAGGGTGACACCGGAAGACCAGGTGCTAACCGAATACCTGGACACAATAGCTTTAGCGTGGTTCAATAATAGTGCCAGACAGTATATGGACTTACCGATTACGCAAGAAGACATAAGAGCCACAATAGCTAGTCTGCCACTTGGCAAAGCACCGGGCCCTGATGGCCTGACGGCGGCCTTCTACAAAGAATATGCAGATATTCTGGTCCCGAGACTACACAGGGTGTTCGAGGAGGCAGTAGAAAACGGCGTACTCCCACAATCGATGCGTGAAGCTATGATAATTACCCTGCTTAAACCTGGAAAAGACCCCACTAGCCCAGACTCCTATCGTCCACTTTCACTAATAAACCTCGATGCCAAAATATATGCAAAGTTGTTAGCGGACCGCTTAAAATACATGATGCCACAAATTGCGCTATCTGACCAGTCGGGTTTTGTGATGGGGAGGTCCACTTCGCATAACTTAAGAGTGCTGTTTGGGCTCCTGCACTACCTAGACCCCAAGGTACAGGCTGCAGCTGCATTGTTGGATGTGACCAAGGCATTCGATTCCCTGGAGTGGAAATTCCTACTGACACTCTTCACCCGAATGGGATTTAGCCAGCTCTTTGCGAGGAGCATTGGCATACTTTATAACAATCCGTCTGCCAGGGTACGGGTGAATGGACAGACGTCTGCTCCTATATCCATCACAAGAGGGACCAGGCAGGGATGCCCACTGTCACCGTTACTATTAGCTATCGCGACGGAACCACTAGCGGGTCGCATGAGGCAACACCATGCTCAGCGTAGCATTGGTTTCACGTCGCGCGGGCTGCTCATATCTATGTATGCCGACGACATCACCATATACATGATGAACCCATCGGAGAATTTTGACCCACTGATGAGAGAAATGGTGCGCTACAGCGGCCTCACTGGCATAGACATAAACTGGTCAAAGTCGGTCATGCTGCCACTGACGGATGGCACGACTCCATGCCGCACTGAATTCCCAATAGATTGGGTTACGGACGAGGTCAAGTATTTAGGTATAGCCATAAGCCGCACTACTCACGAGATAGGACTGGCTAATTTTGGTGTTGCCATGAAATGGTTAGAAAGCAAAGTGAAGAGATGGAAAACGCTGCCATTGTCGTTGACAGGCCGTATAGCTATTGTAAAAATGGTCGTGGTGCCTAAGTTTCTTTATCTGTTCGTGAACGTCCCCTTGCCGTTAACAATGGCGTTCTTTCGCCGACTTCGCTCTGCCGTGATTGAACTGGTGTGGGCGGGCAGGCAGCCCAGGGTGGCCTGGAGCCTCCTTACACTTCCCTTCCATCAAGGGGGCCTAGCAGCCCCGGACTTTGAGCTGTATGCATATAGTGCACAGGCCCAATACCTACACTACTGGCAACATCTGATCCCCTACCAGCCCCACGTGGCAATAGAGACAGACGTGGCGGCACCTTGCCCCCTCAAGACGGCGGTGTACCAGAAATATAAACGGTCCCAGGAAGACATTGACACCGTGGAGATGGTACGTTGGGCATGGTCGAATCTTGCGAGGCGAGCGGGCATGTCTGCCCTATACGCCCCGAGTATGCCGTTGGGGGGCAATCCGCTGCTGGGACCGCTGACAGATGCGGCGGTGGTGCAACGGGCGCGTGACTGCGGCCTGAAGGTAGCAGGTGACTTATATCCAGACGATACCTTTCTCACAGTGCAGAATATGGCCGCAGCGTCTGCACCGACGGCATCGGAACTCCTACTATACTATCAGCTGAGGGCGGCTTGTAAACACAGATATCCTATGTTCCCACAGGCTCCACCGACGTTGGCAGCTCTGGAAGACATACTCTCGAACAGCTCCTCGCGCAAACTGATAACGCGCATATATAGGGCTACACAAACCGCAACACCTGTTGCGCATGTGGATTCAAGGTCGCTGTGGGAGGTGGAGGCAGGCATTCATATCACAGAGAAACAGTGGAAGTTTTGCTGCACCCAACTAGAAAACTTGTCTCCTAATTACAGACTGAGGCTGATACACTTTAATTATTTACACAGGACATATCGTACACCCATACAACTCTTTAAAATGGGTTTACAGGCCGATGCGAATTGATGGAGATGTGGCGAGAGAGAGGCTATGTTCTACCACCTTGCATGGGTGTGTGGACCGGTATATGGCTTTTGGGAAATAGTCTTCACTACCATAGGGAAGATAGTGGGCACGGCTATCGACCCGGACCCGCTTGTGGCCCTCCTGGGATTTGTGATGAATGTACCTAGTGCATCGTGTACGCTAGTGGCCCTTCTATTATTGCTCGCTAAGCGACAAATAGCGATACACTGGAAGAAAAAAGCTCCGCCGAAAGCATCGGGCTGGGTGGGATCAGCAGTGTACTGTAAGGAGCAATTGACTGCCTACTGGGATCAGATGCCGCAGCGTTCGAGGCCTGCAGACATATGGCAGCCGCTGGTGGATTGGCTGGCAGAGGCAGCAGTGAATGATAGTGACTGAGGAGGACTGTTGGATGTGTGGTGTTGTAGCGCGGCTGGAGTGGGGCTGCGACGTGGGGCTGGTGCGAGGGGAGGGCACTATTGCCCCCCGTGCGACGTAGCCCGGGCAGGACGGCGGGGTGGGGGGGAAATGACGTGAGTGTCCCGACGGTTGGAATGTGATTTGTGAGTGCGGGAGATCTCGTGACCGCGCAGACATGGTAATATATTGTCGCTGGGTGACAACTGCAAGAGTCCGTGTTCAGAACATTGGTCGCTCTTCTCCGAATCTCGCTTACAGCTGTTATTGTTGATTGTTCAGTTTTTAAAGCATGCTGTTTGAACTTTGCTCATGTGTATACAATTGATCCGTACTAGCGGCGGAACGCTGCGACAACAAGCTGTCTGCCTCCGGGTTGTTGGCTGAATAGCAGTGTACACTTTGATGGTACAATAAAGGTTTTGGAAAACAAAAAAAAAACAAAAAAAAAAGAGTAGTGGGATGAGATTTCCTTGCACCTGAATGGGCCTGGTCTGCCTTGGACAATGCTGTCTCCACCTCCTGCCAGGAAGCTGGGCTAGAGAGGACCAAACTGGTTTGGACTGACCCCAGACACTCTACCCAAGAGAACAAAGAGAAACTGAGCATTAACATTGGGGCGCAGACCCCAGAACTTTATAACTCGTTTGGATCAAGGAACCTGCCAAGAAGAAGAGCTGGGAGAACTGCCATGAGGAGTACTGCCCCTTTGGTGTGTTGTCGCGTTGCTGGGTGTTAGACCTGGCACCTTGGCGGGAGTCTCCCTTCCACTTTTTGTCGCTGTGCCTCATGTGTTTTTATGGTGTTGGCCGCTCAGAGCACTGTGCCACTGCCAACCAGTGCCACAGTGCAAGTGCTCCCTAGGTAAAATGTATATGCTGGTTGGATTCCATGATTGGCCTATTTGGTTTACTATCAGACCCCACTAAAGTGCACCAGGAGTGCCAGGGCGTGTAAATACAAATGCCGCTGGTGGGCTTGCAGCACTGGTTGTGCCACCCACAGAAGCGGCCTGGTAAAATGTGTCTAGGTCTGCCATTGCAGAACCTGCGTGCAGTCTGGTACTGACTGGCAAGTGCACCCACTTGCCAGTCCCTAAACCTTCCCTTAACTTCATGTTAGTCACCTCTCTGGTAGGCCCAAGGGCAGGGTGCATTGTAAGCATAAGGTAGGACAAGCCCTGATGTGTGTGGCATGTCCTAATTGTGAATGACAGCCATTTTCGTTTTTCATTATTGTAAGGCTATCTTGTTCTCATAGGCCAGAATGGGCTGTTAGAATTGTTACATCCTATGATCCTAACAGGCCCAGGGAACATGGTAGAAAATAGAGTTTAGTATGCCTGAACTCAGAATAACAAGGTACATCTTTTAGTAAGGTTCATTTTAATATTCTGCGTTTGCAAATGCCACTTTTAGAAAGTTGGCATTTGCTTGCCTAACCATTTCAGCCCGCCTCTGCGTGATGTGTATCTGCTGTCTGGCTTGTGTGAGTGACAGGGCTGTGGAAACCCAGATGGGCAGGGCTAGGTAGCCTGGTGGTGAATAGAAAGATTGACCTATAGATGGGTGGGCGGAGTACACCTGGACTCTGAATAGGGCTGTGCTCTGCCACCACAATGCTGGCTCTGCCCCCTGTGGAGCGTCTGATGGCTCTGCCCTGCTCCGTGAAAGAAGAAGCCTGCATCCCATCAACAAAGTGCTCCAGAACTGGACTGAACTAGGCAAGGGCCCCCCTGGCCTGAGAGAACAAAAGATTTGTGGTATAAATGTAGGAGCCCTGCTCCTAAGAAATTAGATCCTGTCCTGCCAAGAAGAAACCTCTGTCCGACGAGGAGGAACCGGGAAAGCTGCATGGAGGAGTACTGTCCCTGACCTGGGGGATTGGCCTGCAGTGGTTGCCTTGCTACTGAAGAAGGGGAAAAGACCAAAGGAACTTTTATTTGACTTGTGCTAAAGATCTCCAAGGGCTTGTGAACGAGCTTGCCCCCTGAACGAAGTCCCAGGACCAGTGGACTTCACCGCCGTGAGAGAGCGCTGGAAAACGGACCGTTTTCCTTGTAAGCTTGAAGAGAACTGCTGTGTGCGCTTCCCGATCGAAGCGTACCCCCTGATGATTGTACCTGCTGTCCGGCCCGAACAAAGTGACTGAGGCCCCTCTATGAGCCGTAGCTTGCACCACAAAAGAAGGTTTCATCCGGCCTGAGCAACGCGACTATCTGGCCCCTACGAGCCGTAGCTCGCACCGTAACGGAAGGACTGTGATCCGTACTTGCTTCTACCCCCCTACGAACAGTACTGCCAGCGTACGCTCCTTTCCCCTGCTTTTGGGAAAGCTGCGGCGCGTGTGGTGGTCGTGTACGTCTCCCCTGTGCGGAGCGTACTGTTGTTGTATCCAACGTTTCGACCCAAGATTTCCGATCTCACGGTACGGCGCAAACGCCGCAACGAGCTGTAAAGTGCCGTGCCTACGCACCGTCGTCTGAGCCTGCACACCCAAGGTCCAACGTACCGTAGTATGCAACGCCAGGAAGACACCGCACCGGACACCGCGCCTGATGCCCGTGCAGCCTTCGCGACGAACTCCCCCAAGATAAAGGTACTGTGCCAGATCGCACCGTAGGGTGTACGCTCCTTGCCTGGAGCACCTACAGTGCGTGCAAGACCCGTTCCCTGAGCCTCTGTTTAACGCGTCTGAAGCGGACTGAAGGGAACGACGTGCATGGAACCGTAGCATTACGCTAAAGTGAAGAACTCTTTTGCTACTAAGTATTGTGGGCCATCTAACAGCTATCTGGTCTTGTGCTAAATCCTATATCTCTATATAAAATACTATTTTTGCATATATCCCAGTGTGGAGTCCATTTGTGGGGTTGTCACTGACTTACTGTGTGTGTGTTCACAAATGCTCAACCATTATGCCTGAGATAACACGTTGTCTGCTCACGCCAAGCTACCTAGAGGGGGAGCAGGGGTTATTGTTAGAGTGTATCCCCTTACCCTGACTAGAATAAAGGATCCCTGCTTGACACAAGTACCTACCTGTGCCAACCAGAGAACCCGGACTGCACTAAGCAGTGAAAGGACTGGACTGAACTTTCTTCCTTGTTGCTGAGTATCTTGAAGGGCTTGAAATGGAGCTTGCCTCCTGTTCACAAAGTCTCAGAGACAGCAAAGACTTCACTTACCTCTGGGTACCACCTCTGAAACCGTGGGTTTCAGTTGCCACAGTGAGGGAAAGCAGCTGACACTGTCATCGAACCGCTGCTGGCTCCATGTCCTGAAGGCACCGCAAAAGGCACCACCGCACTTCACACTACAACCCTGGTCTCACTGACGACAACGACTGCCACCGAGCTGCTGCTTGCACTGCGACCTGTTGGCACCGCACTCCGCAGCGCTTCGCTCCACTTCGCTGCTCTGGTCTCACCGACTACAACACTGCACGCTGACCTCGACACCCATGGTGTGGTGGCACTGCCCGTAAGTCCCACTTGCACCACCCCGTCCCACACCGGGCCTTGGTCGACGAACACCAGCACTTGTCAGCCCCGTAACAAGCACTGTTCCCCTTCGCACCGCAGCCCCGGTCTCACCGATGCCGCTGGACAACCGTCACCAAGCTGCTGCCTGCACCACGACTTGAGGGCCGCACACGCCACACCACTACGCTTCACATCACATCTGCAACGGTTGCCGCGACCGGCCCGCACCAATGCGGTTGGCTGAAACCAAAGGTACTGTTTACGAGTCTGCTCACACTAATGCCAGTCCACACAGACACAGTCGGCCGAAACTGTTGGATTCTGTTGTTTTCAGCACCTCTGTAGCCCCGGACAGAGCTACCAGCTTTAAGGAACTGCATTTTGAAGTCATTTTTGCAAAGTGCATATTTTTGATTACTGAATGCTAGACTTTTATCGTTTTGGTCTTGCTGGCACAGATAAATATGGTTTATTTTTCTAAGCCTGGTGTACTGTTCTTTTGTAGGGTGTTCACTGTATTACTGTGTGTTATGTGCAAATGCTTTACACATTGCCTCTGAGATAAGCCTGACTGCTCGTGCCAAGCAACCAAGGGGGTGAGCTGGGGTTAGTTCAGTAGTGTATCTCCCTTTATCCTGACTAGGAAGAAGGGTCCCAACTTGGACAGGGTAACAACTTGCCAACTAGAGACTCCCATTTCTAACAGCTGCAGCTGGCATTTCAAATATTCGATTTTAAGGGATTAGATCACCCAACAGAAGCATGAGGACTAGGATGAAAATTAGGTTACACTCACCAGTATCCTCGAGGGGCAACTCTGCTTTCATGCTACAAACTCTTCTAACATCCACAGGACAGAACACCTGAAGGTCAATGGTCTACAAGGAAGCCTACTTTCCAAACGAAGAGAAAGAGTTAGAGAGAATTTCTTCAGACAAGGGGTGCCTCAGTGGAGGCACTTTAATCACAAAGTGGGGCCATTTAGAAGAAATGGGACTGGCACAAGCATCATACTTGGAATATGAGTTTATCAGGTATTTGTGGTGCAAGGAACCAAGTTCAGACACATGTGATATACTGAGTTAAGATACCAAATGAAACAGGAGGGCAGAACAACTGTGTGCTGTACACAAACACCATCTGAATTCTAGAATAAGAAAAGAGCTAATATGTGGGGAACCTGTGGCTCCCCAAAAGGTGGGGTCAATGGGGCCGAGTGCTTCTTCTGAAATGTTTACCTTTTGCTACACAAGAGATGTTCTGATATCCCACGATTTACAGCCAAAACATCATATAAATTTGAATTGAGAACCAGATGTCACAATATCAATATTTTTATTGTACAGGACCAAAACATTGTACTAAGATTAAATATGTGTTTCTTGATACACAATGGTGAGTGAATGTTGTCTTTTCAATCTGCACTAGAATGTTTCTCCTGATATATGCATTACCTAAAAAAAAGAAAATTCAAAGCTTCTCATGCAAATATTGTTTTAAATTACCTTGTCAAATGTCTCTCCTGGAGCTTCATCTGAAGACTGCCCAAGAAGCAAAAAGTCCGACACTCCTCGAGCAATGGCCAGAAGACAGTGACCACCAGAGATTAAAAGCACCAAGAAGGGAAACTGCACAGGCTCCATCAGTCTGGCAGTAAGGGCATGGGCCTCCATATGATGAATAGGGATGAATGGTTTCTTATACTGGTCCACCAGCTTCAAACTGTATTCAAGGCCTATTCCCAGGCTTAGAGAAAGTCCAGGCTTGACAGTGGTTGCAATGGCAGAGAGTTCATGTGGAGTGACACCACTGGCACACATCGCCTTATTTACAACATGTTCAATATTTTCTCTGTGGAGGCGCTGCGCAATTGGAGGAATGATTCCACCTGTTCTAAAAGAAGAAAATAGAACCATGAACATAGTTTTTATTTACAATATTTAAATATTATGTAAAGGTTGAATGCACCAAACAAAGCAGATGTTTATCTATTTTTAAACAGTGGCAAATAAAATAACCACAAACACAATTCTCCAAATCACTCAATAAAAGTAACACATTTTAGAACAATTATAATACGTCAATGCAATGTCTCGACTGTAGTTTGCTACGCATCTATTTTGAAGCATATTCAAACATGTGAAGGAACATGTATATCAACATTAAAATTTAAAGATTAGAAAGTGGGGATTTCTGACAGATATCCCAACATAAGAATGTCCTTTCATTTTGCACTGGTTACTAAGCTCAGAAAGCCATGACACCTCTGGCAAAATGGGCACCAGAGCAGTGGCATCAGTTGGCGGTCTTTGGGGAGTGTAACCACCACCTCTAAGACCCTCCTTGCAACCTCCATGTGACCTCTTATTGCGAGAAGACACCACAAAGCACAGTGAACCATGCCCCACCCCTTAGGAATTAAAACAGACCCTCCCTAAGCCCCTCAGCAGCCAGTAATTGTGAGTAGAAGGCTTGAGAAGGACATGGGGCAGAAAATATCTTCCCTGCTGCTAGATCAAAGATGTGCATCAGCAACAAATGATGGACTGATGGCTAATGAATCAAACATTCACACCCAGTCAAGGGAGCTGGGCTAAATCCATCGTTCTTTTGCTCACTACGCCACCTCAGTTTGGGCCCAGCCATATACAAATCTGTCTTGTTTAGCACAATATGCACGAATATACTGTTTTAATGCGTGTATTTGTCAAAATAGATCAAGTGACTATTTCAAACGATGATAAGGTCCTACTGATAGAGCAGTGCAAGTGAAAAGTAGGTGAAAAGAGTGCAGCAATATATACAATGCGCCTAACATTATAAAAAGGTCTCAACCGGCAGGACCCTTCCAGTACAAGAAATCTAGGTATTCTCCTTCCATAAATGAATCAGTGGTCAAAGCATAACATTCGACATTTTGACCCCATAGCATAAATTTAACAGGGTCTTCTTCAAAACTGATGTAGCAACCTGACCAAGGGGGAAACAGAAAGTTCTCTTAGGTAGACATCAAATGTCCAAAATAGAATTCCCGGAAAAAAAAGGTAAAGGCTTCAAATAAATTGGAAACACGCTGGATATAATCTTAAACGTACATCCGCTCAAAAAGGTCACAGCCCCGAGTTCTGTAAAACCGCTTCAGCAGTGCTTCCGAAAGAAACTGCGGCGGTCCAAGTGAAAAAAAAGGCACAGCTCCTTGCTCTGTAAAACCAGCTTTATTTTTCCCACACTGTCCATTGTGCTTGTCGGAGGGCGGACCACCAGTTTCCCCGCCCGCCCAGTCACAATGACCCTTCCTGCCAACGTGACTGTGGTGGTAAAACCTCCACACCTGAGTTGGTGGAAAGGGTTGTCCATAAGGCAGAAACTCACCTGTACTCAGCTTCACATGTTCTGTGCCACCATGGAGCCAATTGTACACATCCTGCTGCTGCTGCTTAATGACGTCCAAAACCCACACCATCGTGGACGAAACCGACGGTAAGCCACAATCTTACCTGTTTCCTTTGACCCCTCAGTTAACAGATGCACAGGCAGGAACCTCTAACGGTGATTGGGGTCCCTGGGTCAAACCTATTTTTTGGGTTCTTGTTCAGAACAACTTTTAATGTATGATCTAAATTTAGCTATTTGATGCCCTCTTTGCCCAAGTCACTGACACTGTACAGGCACACTCTTCCAAATTCGAAATATATTCACATCTAAAGTATTCATGGATAGTGATGTGTGTTTTTAATATTGTTACACAACAGCAGCTCCTCACTTACATTACAGCAGATAGTCTATGTGGCATCCTCCCATTTTTCACATGCTAGGTCCTGTTTTGATATGAAAGAAACTTAAGTATGGAGGTTTCATGAAACAGAAGCACACCTTCTCTGCAAAATATCTGTAATAGACTCTCACACATCACCCACATTAAAAAGCAGTTTTGGAAAATGTCAATACAAACAATCTGTTCAAGAAGTATTTCAAGGTCATTATGGATAGGCTCACTGTAGAATAGGGTTGGCTCAATCAGCTGGCACCCTGAAAGTCTGGCTGCCTGGGCCAGAGCCTGCTTTCCCCATGCCTCTAAACGGCTCTGTGCACAGGCTCCCTGACTTTAAGTATTTCAAGGACAACCAATAGAATCATCAAGTGTCACACATATGTCGATAATTTTTAAGTGCAAGATATTGAAACATACACATCAGTAACAGCATTCTTCTCATATAACTGTAGTGGGTGTAAGATACCGACAACATAAAGGACACAAATCCAAAAACATACGACAAAAAGGTATGACCACTAACCAACCTCCAGGTGAGGCTAAACAAATAAAAGGTGTCACAGATTAAACACATACATCATAGAAAGAAGTACAAGAAAAATGATGTAGACATTACTCAAGACAAGCTGAAATGTTTGCCATTGAAATACTATATCGAATTCAATATTTGACCCAATTTGGATTCATCCCACATATCCAATAATGGAACATTTCCCCTTGTCAGCTGTAATATGTGAGAATGGGCAAAATCATAATTTCATCTTGTTTTGAGTTACAGAAATACGGCCTCGTGGTAGTTGTAGTCATTTCAATCTGTACTTGTCAGCACTTGCAAAATGGTTAGTGTAACATACCTGTTGACAAAATGCAGTTGGGATGGACCATGCATTTATACAGTAATACATATCATGTGTCCTGGAATGACATTTTATAGAAATACACTTACATACACTATTACAACAAGTGGCATGTAATGGAGATTGATACATGTGATCTTATATGCAACAATAAACAATAACACAGACAATCCCACATATCTGATACTTTGAGTATTGAATGTTGGGAAACTAGGTAAACAAAACAATGGCAAAAGCCTGTTGAGAGCAAACAGGACATTGAGGTATTGTGACAGTTAGTGTAACTTATCAGACTCCACTCTCCCAGGTATTTCTGTAAAGCCTTCAGGATATTGGATCTGCAAGACCACCTGCTCCCAGGGAAATATTTAGATTGGAGCACTGGGGGGGCCACCACCAGTCCTCTGGGACTCCTGGTGTTGCTTGGAGGCCAGGAAATGCACCTTCCCCCTCTCTCGTTGTTTCACCTTTTCCTAATTTCCACATGTCTGCACAGGGTGGTATCTACAGCATTCAGTCTGTCTACTATTCTGAAAAAGATGTCTCTTTTCTGACTGATAGTAGAATGTTGGACTTGGGCTCTAAACAAGGGTGACTCTACTCTTATGATTTCATCCACCATGCCGCTAAAAAATGTGGACTTTTTTTTTGCCTGGCCATATCCCCAAATTAAATTCACCAAGGGATGAAAAGAAAATGTGCCACAAAAGTGTGTGGAGAGTGCTAAAAGAGATGGGGGAAAAATGTCTGCCTTCTCTCACCAATATGTTGCTTCAGAATTCCTGTGCTGCAGTTGAGTGGCAAAGGATCATGGCCTGAAATGAGCTGTGTATTGTAGTGTGATTTGCAGGTGTATCCAATTGGCCAATAGCCATCAGGTGCTTGCATTAGTATCCACGCATTGGCCACGGTAATGGTGCTTTCCTGAGAGTGTACCACAATGGACTACCGCCGTCGGGTAACCCCTGCAAGGGGACCGCCAGTACAACTGTGTTTTTGTAATCTGCTCTGCGGAAGACCTGATGGCGATGGAGTACGAATCACCAGCATTGCTGTCTGCCGCATCACAGGCGGGACGCACTACGTTGACTTGGTCGGCGGTTCAGGCTGCACGCATCGAAAAAGGGCAGGCGGAAGACCACCAACTCCAGGGTGTACTTGAGACCACTGCAGCGGCAGTATGGTAGCAAGACCGCCAAACTTGTAATCGGACCCTTAGCATTATATTAACGTGCCACAAGAGAACTGGTATTTTCATCACAGAACTGCTTATCCAAATGACATTTTCTGATATACTCATGAGTGTTTTTTAATTTGCTTGATTTATTTTAGGTGGAGCAGGTGGTTCTATACAATGTTTAGATTGTTGCTAAATTGACTGTGGTACAGAGATTTTGGTTTACTTCATAATTAGAGTAATATTGTGTTTTCCAAAGATAATTTCTAATTAGCACATCATAAATGTCTTTATTATGAATTTTATGGTCTTCGCTGTAGCATGTTACTTTAATGGTTCCTGTCTGGTCTACAAACGCTAGATCATACAGTACTTTATTGTGTTGTTTAGTATTTTTATAGTACGTGTGCAGGTCTTTATTTCGATATCGTCTTCATCTGAACTATAAAAATATGTTTCTTGAGGGTACATGTTGATTGTCATTTGTGTGAATATTTTGTTTTGTTCTGTGGATATACGAGGAAGCATTGTCTGCTAATGTATATTGTTCTCATGTTTTTTGTTGTCTGCTGTATTTCTGCACTTAAAACATTATTTATTATCTGGTGGATCAGGCAAGGAATGGATGGTTTCCAAATCTCTCATGCAATTGCTCATTTTTCTGGTGGATTCATACAGATAAAAACAAATGTTCTGGAACATTTTTATAAACGTATTTGTAGAATGAGATAAACAGCTTCTTGTGCACTGATTTCAGAGATGTTTAGAATGTTGTTTTCCAATTTCTATTCTGTTAGTAATCTTAGACATGTAGTATATTGTTCTTCGGTTAGTTCTGTTGTATTCAAGAATTCCTGATAAGATAAAGTGTTAAAGTTTGGATTAGTAATAGCATCATTGATTTTGAGACCATGGTCTGGTAAATCGTGTTTTATTTCATTTTGGTAATGGTTTAACTATCATAGCATGGGGATTTTTGGAAGCAAGTATTTTTCCATTATTACAATGTTTACATAATGAAATATACATTTTGTATTTGATGTGTTTAATGTGCGCTTTTTTTAGCTTAAAGCAAATGTTAGTAAAAGAGTCTACAACTATATCACAGCTTCATAATTCCCATTAACATATTGTGCTGTGATATACAGGTGTATGCCCGTCTTTATTATTAGCTCTTCATTCTCCATAGAATATTGCTGTAAAAGGTAGAAATTCAGAATCTTTGTCTTCATATAAATCTCTGGGTGTTTTAGGTTTTACATGATCTAACTATACTATACTGTACTATCAGTGGTAATTGTTTGATTTGTTAACATTGAGTCAAGAATTTCAGCGGCTATATTTTTCTTAAGTATCAGAATTCCCTTTTAGTGATATTTCATTATTATCTGGTAATTGCTGTGGCATATAAATCCAATTTGGATAACAAATATTCCATATTCTTGAATAGTTTAATACTTGCCATTGTGCAACATGTTTCTCTTTATTTAGTCTAATATTGTGGAAGTGTGTAAAATAGGTATATGCCACTTCCTTCTTTAATTTAATAACAATTGTCACTTTATTTATTATTTGGGTAAAATTGTAAGAGCTGTCATGACATCTGCTAGTATCCTTACTACTGCAGAAGAAAATGAAAACTGAAAACCTTGTGGCAATGTTTTAATTTATATAAATGGTGTTCTTCGATTAATTAATATTCTAAATCTTTGAAAGTAGCTGTGGTGTAATGCGTGGAAATTTAATTTAATTTACCAAATAAAAGGGTGGTACTTTAATTTTAATTATGTATGCATGGCAAGTAATATATATATATATATTTTGTATTTGGTGTAAAATTACATTTTATAAGCATCACACTTGTTTTAATTGATGCTAGATGTCTAAAGGATTGTTTATGCTGCAGTTGATTTCAAACAGTACAAATGCACTGGGGTCCATGTAATATTTATGAAAATATGTATTTATATGATTTGTTTTAGTGTTTGCATTTGTGCTTGTTTTATAAATAGTGATGTTAATGTCAAAAACTGTATTAGTGATAGTGGCTTCATAGTGATTGTTTGTGTTAAGGTACTATTATTTTCTCTTTAAGAGTATTACTTGTATACAGTGTTTCTGAGTATGTGTGTTATTTGTATGACTTTATTTTGTTCTATAGGTTGTAAATGCTGTTTGTGATGTATTTGAAATCTTTTCTATATTGAGGGGTAAAGTTGAAAGGGAAATTTACAGTGTATTTTGAGTTGGTATTAAGGTGTAAATATCTTTACATCTTTATTAAGTGTATTGAGTGTTTCCTATACCAATAACGTGTTTATTGTAGTAGTAGTTAAGTGTCTTTTGTATGTTAGCATAGCGACTTGCCTCTTTTTTCTTATTTTTAATTGACTTCAATTCATAAGAAACACAATGTTCATTAGAAACTTTAATACTAATTGCTGAATATAGTTAATTAGTGACTCAAAAGAAGATATTACAAATAAAATACAGGTTGTATTTGATCTTGACTATGTGAATCAAAAATATAGAAAATCAAAAATATAGAAAGCATGATTATTTCTAAAAACTTAAAATTGTATATACTTTCATTAATAGTATTATCCCTCTATGAATATTTACTGTTATGTTTAAGGCAGTGTTAATGTCTGGCTATAGTGGGCCAACAGATTGTAAGATGTCGCCATAATAAGTTTTCATATGTATTAGAAAAATATATTTTATTGTGTTGTATAAAAACAGTACATCAGCTAGATGCAGATAAATATATTTAAGAGACTTTAAATATTAATGTAAGTGATCTCCTACATCTATAATAATATGCACATCTTCTTTCTCCAAAGTATTAGCTGGCTTATAGTAGCTATGCAAGACAGCAGAAGTACTATTTAGGAGGCTTTTATTCCCTGAAAAGTTTTCATGTGTTTGATGATAGCTTCTATACTGGTCATACTTCTTTGTATAAATGTCATTAACCAGTAACATGTTTTAAGATATCTATGTTACAGACTTACCTTAATTTTCTAGTGAGTTGCATAATTTTCTTTTCAAAGTAACAAATATGAAAATAATTTATATAATGTATACTCTTTTTACAGGAACTTGAGATAATTCTGTTTTGAAAATGGGAATGTGTCAACAAATTATACATACTTGTTCAACTTGTAGAATTTAGTGAGAAATGAAAAGGTGAGGTGGAGAATGTTTAGTTGCCTACTTAAGGTATTGTATTAACTGCTTATATAGATTAAAAGATAGGATGGTAGCGTTTCTGAAATTATAGTTTTCAAGTCAATAAAAGAGTACTATCATGAAGAAATAATATATATTCGATTTAAAGAAAAAACACACTTGGAAATGAGGTACTAAAAAGGGACAGAAATGGACACATGGCTTTCTGTTGCACTGCCATCATTGGTAAATTCATGTAAAATAAAAATGTATCCACAGACAGACATTAATATAGAGTGTGATAAACTGATGGAAGAGGAATAGGAGATTTCTGCTGAGCTTGAAAACAAGTGTTGCTTGAAAGGTCAAGTAGAGGATGATTTAAAACATTGACTGGTGAAGCAGTAGAAGCGCAGAGAGAGGCTTTAATTGAGAAGTAGTTCCTTATGCACTTTAACATAAGCACTCAAGCATGCATAACAATACATGCAACCAGGCTAGTATGCTACATTGGGCTGCACTAGGATATATTTGACAAAGTCTCAAGGTATTGCTCAAAGAAGGTTGCTAAAGAAAGGCAAAGGTTGATGGGCAACTCTATGAATATTGGTAACAATAGATATGTTTGATAGCTGAGCTGTCAAAAGCAGTCTATGTATATTGTCAGTAATAAAGCTGTGTGGCATGGCAGGGATCATTCAAAGTTAGGTAATATAAATACCCTTATAAAGGTGTATTGCTAAAAGGTAAGGCAGCAAAGAGAAAGATGAAGAAAGCACTGACAAAGGCAATAGATCTCTATCAAATGTACATGGGCATGCAGTGTCTACACACTGAAGTGTGACACCTTCCTAAATCGAAAGCCATATTTAAATATGATGGTTAGCAGATGTTTTTTTAAAGTTACACATGAAAGACAGATATTGATTAAAGAGTATAAAGTAGGCTTCTTTTGTACGTTATTGTACATATGTACATGTATGCTGATGGGATGACACCACTTACAAAATGGATGTTGCTTCTCAGTAATTTTAAAGATGTTCCCAAATAAACATTAAGCAGGACAGCATACAGAGTTTCAGATGAGGAACCTTGTGCATAGAAGTAAGATTTCAACATTATTCCAGCTAGCAAATGTGAGAATTATAGTTGTGAAAAGTTTATTTTTAATAATTAAATTGATTTGCAATTTAAATTGAAACAGATGCTGAAAGTGCTTTTAGGGTACAAATTAAGCATAAAATGGCAGAAAATTTAAATTTAAATTAAACAAGTGTGAAAAGTGTGAAAGGTGTTCACTTTAAAAGCACCTTGTAATTTACATTTTAGTACACAAAGTCAAATCAATCAAATTAAATATATCTTTTTTTGGCATATTTCTGTGGCACAAAATAATAAACACAATAAAATCAAACAAAATAAATCTAAAAACTGTAAAAATACAGTTACTTACAGAGTAAAAAAATTACAATATTGCACATTCCCTAATTTTTATAATATGCCAGATAAAAGAGGTCACTGAGCAGCAAATCAGAGAGGTATATAACTGCTGTAAAAATAACAAAGCTGGTCTACATTGATTAAATTTAAAATCTTTAAAAATGTGCTTCTTTCTAGACAATATATAAAAAGAGAAAAAGAACAGAATAACAAAGCTGTCTAATAAATGTAATTACACCTTGCCCCACACCTAACTCAGTCATAATGGAACATAATTTCAAGTGTGAAACACAGTTAATCGCTGCTGTAAGGTCAATAAAGGACAATTATGCAATTCCCTTCTTAGCTACTGCATACTTGACAATAACTGAAATCCGGTTTAGGTATTGATCTACAGTGCCCAGGCCTTTCCTGAAACCATATTGGGTGTTCGTTAGGATGTCGTTCTTGGACGCCCAGTCCTCGATCCTATGTAGTAAAATACAGTCCATCACTTTTACAGTAGAATCTAATAAAGATATGGGCCTATCATTTTTTGGCTGAGCTTTATCCCCTTTTTAAAGATGGGTATAATTACTGACCAATTCCATGTCTTAGGAGGGCCTACCTTAGCTATGGTGTTGGTCAGTAAAGAGGCCCATAAGTCCGGCCTATCAGAGAAAATATCTAGTGGAACCCCAACCGGGCCTGGGGGCTTCCCTTTCTTACTTTCATCCTACAGATCTCATTAAACTCAAAGACCAAACGAGGATTAATGCGTTCTAAAGATTCCCTTTGCGCATCTTCTACTTGATCCTCCAGGGAATCCTGGGTGGTATAGATGTTAGAAAAATAATCTACCCACTGATGTTGCGGAATATGCGCGTCAGTGAAGGGACCTGATGGGTCAGTAAAGTAGGAGGCATTAACCACCAACCAAAAAGGGTTACTTCTTTTGTGTATACTAGAATGCAGGGAATTCCAGCATCCTCCTTTATCTGCTTTTTTCCTGTTTGCCAAAGCTGACTGATGAAGTGTACGTGCATTCCTAATGGTCACCACATTTCGGGGTCTCCTTTGTGAAGCAGTATGAAGAGCCATGTGGGCTTTGGTGCAGAAACTGTCACACCACCCATAGGACTTGCAGAGAGCAGGTTTTCTTGAGGTTATTAAGGATTTATATTTTGACAAAATTTCAACAAATGCTGGCCTAACCTCTTTAGCCTCCGCATCTGTATTAAGGCAGGTAGCTTCCTCTACATGGTTCTGTTTGATAAAGGAGGTCCTTTTTAAGGTAAAACTGTTTTTACGCTGCAGGACGGGATTATAATAACTTTAGACTGTGTTCTGTGGAAAGCTCCAATACCCACCCTTAAGGTTAGAGCCACATGGTTGCTGTGACATGTAAACACATAATCAAAGTCACTGACACTGTTACTCCAAATTTCAGAGACCAAAATAAAATCAATAGTTGATGTACACTGGTTGCTTGATAACTAAATGTGGGAAAACTCTGTGCAGATCGTTGGTCACAATCAGGTTATACTTGGCTAAAAAGTTATTCAGTGTGTTCCCATAAGAGTCAAGAACAAAGTGCGTCAAGTCCTCCCCATTTGAATCTATGATGCCACACACTGACTGAGCTGGCAGTTTACAGTGGTGGACATTAACCCCTTCGATGCTCATGACGGAATGGCTCCGTCATGAGCATCAGTGCCCCTGTGCTCATGACGGAACCATTCCGTCATGAGGACAGGGGCTGGAAATCCCTCTGCTGCAAACAGTAGAGGGATTTCCTTCTCTCCCCCAAAGCCTCGGGAGCTAGGGAAGAGCTTCCCTAGCTCCCGAGGCCCCCTCCCTGGTTTCTGTGCAATGACGATCAGCGCGCACGTCGTCATTGCACAGAAATCGAAACTGAAATGAGCCTTTAGACTCATTACAGTTTCACTTTCTATGTGCTCAGGGGGCTATCTCAGCCCCCCGGGGCACGTAGGAGGACGGGAGAGGTATCATTGGAAAGGGGAGAATCCCCCTTTTTCAATGGTACCCCTCCCCAGGGATCCATCCACTAGGCACCAGGGAGGGGGGAGCGGCCCCTTGGGCAAGGGCCTTTGCTCCACCCATATTAAAAAGCATTTGCAATGCAATAGGTCTTGCATTAACGTGAGTTTAAGCTATTGGCATTGTCAATGACAATGCCTTTTATTTATGTTTTAAAAACAAAAAAACAAAATAAAAGGCATTGTTATTTGCAATACCAATAGCTCAAACTTGCATAAATGCGAGACCTATTGCAGGGTAAGCTAGTTAAGACTCTTTTTGGAGCCCTTAATCCATTGAGTACCCATTCAGAGCAGGCTATTTGGTGGCTATTCAGTCATTCTGCATAGTATCAACCCAATAAGGCAGGGGTTGCTAACGTAGTACCAGGAAGACTTCCCTGTAACAGGTTTTCTAGATTTAGACACGACAAAGGTATATACATTTAATCTAAATAAAACTAGTTTAAATATTCACTGGGTAACCAGAAAGTTTTGCAGGTGTGGCTTTCTGTCGTACACACGACACCCGTGAGATAAGGTATCCACGTACATTTTCCCTAACTACCTAACAGATGGCAATGAAGAACTAAGTAGCTTACACTGTAGAGTACCATACCTCGCCTCCCTCACTGCTATAGTGGAGATGAATGCATCGCACACGGTGTCCCTCACTGCACTGCACCTTGCCTCCCTTTCTGCTGCAGTGAGGCTACTGCACTGCGCACTGGTACCCACACTGTACTGCACCCATCCCTTGCCTCTCTCACTGCTGCAGTGAATGCTCATCACTGTACAGGGGGCTTCCTCATATGGCAGCAGAGGGGGTGTCACTGCACTCGCGGACTACAAAACTGACAGAGCAGTGGGACGCCCATGTGCGTTTTATTTGAAACTGCCTAGGCCCTCACAGTGCAGCAGTGACAAACGGTGACTGAACCATACCTTGCCCCCACAACACTACACCAGAGACAAGGTGCCACTGAACATGTACCTGCATTGCTCACACTACAACAGCAGCAATCAAAGTGAAGTGAGGGGAGAGGCAGGGTAGGAGAGACGGGGTAGAAGAGTCACTGCACACCTAACCGAGCAGCGCTCACCAAAAAGCAGTGATGTTGTGTCTATATTCCCATCGAGCCTCCCTCACGCTGCAGCAGGGGCCAGAAGTTACTGCATTCATACCTCGACTCTGATACTAGCAGTGGCAGGCTGTCCTCATACGTCGAGCTCTCGCACTGCAGCAGTGACCAGATGTTACTGCATTCACTGCTCAGCTCTGACTCTGCAGCACTGATTAGCTGCCCTCGCACACACGGATCCCTTGAGTCATAGGGCAGCAGTGGGCAGTTGTTACTGCATTCATATTTCGGCTCAGTAGCATAGATTGACCCACCCGGTACATTCTTCAGGCTCTTGGGCTGTACCAGTGACCGGTGGTACTGCACTCACTGCATCAGCTCCCCGTTACTGTAGCACCGAGGCTTTCCCCGTACGCTTTAAGTGATTTGCCCAGAATCACAGGATGTTGAGCCGACGCTTCGGTAGCTCTGGTTGTTACATCATATCTCCACTTTTTTTTACCTCAAACCAACATTTGCGTTAAGTAAACCTCAATATAATGCTTAATTAATATAAATACAGCAGAGAAAACACATCAACAACTTGGCAGTTGGGATCAACATTTGCGCTGCATGGAAAAGTGTTGAACAGAGGAGATTACTGGATCAATCCATTCACTCCTTCTCAACAATGCATGCGTGTGGGTTAATAAGAATCGTTCTAAGCTCCCTTTATGTCGGGCTGAAGCAAGCACAAGGCACTACAAAACTAAAGTGATAATGTTTTGGAAAGCGCACTGCAGAAGCGGAGGGGCTCTGGGCCAGGGCCGGTTCTAGAACGGTTCAGTGGCCCAGCGCCGATATTACCCGATGAATGTGCTGTATAGAAAATATACCTGCAGGTCTGCGGGCTGTGAGGGTCAGTGAGAAGTAGGGGGGAGCAGCGCACTGAGTACGGGAGTCACCAGTAGCGCCTGGCCTGTGACAGGGGGAAGGTATCATCGCAGCACACCCTGACTCCCGTTCAGCGCAGGCTTTCTTCTCAGGGCTTTATAGTTTAATTTGGCATCAGTATAGCGTTGTCCGCGGCCCACGACCCCAAAGCGCTTGTATATGCCGCAATCCTGAGAGAGAGCCCTTGTTGTGCTGCAGAGCCGAGCGACCTCGGCCGCGCTCACTGAAGCCTGCAACGCTGTCCACGCTCATTTCACAGAGGGGAGAGTCTTTCCTCTGCAGCCCGAGTCCCGCACCAGGACTCTGACCCCGCGTTTAGCTCGAGTTTAGCAAGGGTCTTCCTGAAACGGCTCGGAAGTGTGCTTTTAAGGGACGCTGGCACCTATGTGCCCGTCCTCGCCACTTCTGATTACGTGAACGATTCAGCGGCCCAGCGCCGATATTACCCGATGAGCGAATGGGCCAAACATGATTTTTATTCAGTAATCATTTTAATTGCCAAGAAAGGGCTCTCCTTAAATTATTTGTAAATGCTTCCACCGTCCCTCTAAAATCATCTTGTTAAGCATTCTTCTGTCGGAGCAGCTGCGACTTGCGGGAGGTGGTGGGGGATGCCCCGGGGAAATTGGGTGATTTATGGCAAACATAAAGCGCGGCCGCCCGGCACAATTCTATCATCCAATGCTGCTGCTGTAGTTACAGAGGCTGATTCCACAAAGGAGCGTCTCCAGTTACAGACGCAGGGGGCGATCTCCAAAATAAATAAACAACACTGCACGCAATTAAAACAAGTGCGAGCAGAGCGGATGAGAACTGTAGTTAGGCGCCGCTGCTTCGGGACTACAGGGAAGTCAGCATAGGATCAAGAGCAAACCGAAAGCTAGATAACAACAGCAATGATACAGGTAAACCAATCACAAGAGGAAAAACAAATGACATGGAGTTTGAGCCAACATACAAATTACTTTAGGTCTCGCTGAGACAGCGCATGCGCTGCCAAGGCGAGACCTAAAAAGGGCAAATATAGTCTTTCTGCCCCCCCCGGGAGGCAGATGGGGCAGTAGCCCCCAATCTGCCCCCCCGGGGGGGCAGAAAGCCCACTAGATACCAGGGATTTTTCTTTCATAATAATTAGGGGAGGTGGCTGCCCAATATGGGCATGCCAATGCCCCCACCCCCCTGGCCACAAATTAACGGCCTTTCTGCCCCCCAGGGGGCAAAAAGTCCACTAGACGCCAGGGATTTTTTTGGGGCAAATTTCAATTAGGGTGGGGGCTCCCAAAACGGGCATGCCCAAGCCCCCACCCCCTCCCCCACAAAAAGTACAGACTTTCTGCCCCCCGGGGTGCAGATGGGGCAGTAGCCCCCAATCTGCCCCCACTGTGGGGTAAAAAGTCCACTAGATGCCAGGTATTTTTTTGGGCAAATTTTAATCAGTGGTGGGGGCTGCCCAAAACGGGCATGTCAATGCCCCCACCCCCCACCCACAGCAATTACAGTCTTTCTGCCCCCCCGGGGGAAGATGGGGGCAGTAGCCCCCCAATCTGCCCCCCGGGGTGGCAAAAAAGCCCACTAGACGCCAACGATTACGCTGGCTTTTGTTATGCGTGGGGGTGGGGGCTGCCCAGAATGGGCACAACAATGCCCCCACCCCCTAAAAAATTTCGCCACAGTGTTTCTGCCCCCCTTGGGGGCATGTCGGGGCAAGCCCCCCTGATATTCTCGACCCAGGGCAGCAGAAAGCCGACTAGGCACGGAGTTGTTTTTAGCAACATGCCTACCTGTGGATTTTGGGCCCTAGCGCAGCCGGCACATATGGAAACCTAGCAAACCTGTACATTTTTTTAAACTAGACACCCAGGGGAATCTAGGATGGGGTGACTTGACTGGCTCTCACCAGGTTCTGTTACCCACAATCCCTTGCAAACCTAAGAATTTGTATAAAAAACAAACAAACATTTTCCTCACATTTCTGTGGTGGAAAGTTCTGGAATCTGCGAGGATCCATAAAATTCCACCCACCCCGCGTTCTCCAAAGTCTTCCGAGAAAAATGGTGCCTCACTTGCGTGGGTCGTGGGTAGGCCTACTGCCCGCGACAAGAAACTGCCCAAAACGCAACGTGGACACACCATATTTTCACAGTGAAAATTGACCATTTTTTTGCAAAGTGCCTAGCTGTAGATTTTGAACCCTAGCTGTGCCGGCACGTAGGGAAACCTAGCGATTCTATACATTTTTTAAAACTAGACACCCAGGGGAATCCAGGATGGGGTGATGACTGGCTCTCACCAGGTTCTGTTACCCAGAATCCTTTGCAAACCTAAAACTTTGTCAAATAAAACACATTTTCCTCACATTTCTGTGGTGGAAAGTTCTGGAATCTGCGTGGGTCCACAAAATTCTACCCACCCCGCATTCCCCAAAGTCTTCCGAGAAAAATGGTACCTCACTTGCGTGGGTAGGCCTAGTGCCCGCCACAGGCAAGGGCCCAAAACCTATTGAGGCGACATCAAAATTAACTATCACAAAACAACCTGGTTTTGCAAGGGGGGTCCCATGAGTTTTGGCCCCGGGCTTGGCGGCCATCTAGGGAAACCTACCAAACCCACTCATTTCGGAAAACTAGACACCCGGGGGAGTCCAGCGAGGTATGGCTTGCGTGGGTCCCCAACGTTTTCCTACCCAGAATCCCATGCAAACCTCAAATTTAGCTGAAAAAAATCAATTTTTTCTCAAATTTCTGTGTGGGAAAGTTTTGGAATCTACGTGAATCTACAAATTTCCTCACACCCAGCGTTCCCCCAGGTCTCCCGATAAAAATGATACCTCATCCGCGTGGGTGGGTCAAGTACCCGCGACAGGCAAGGGCCCAAAACCTATTGAGGCGACATCAAAATGACCTATCACAAGACAACCTGTGTTTGCAAGGGGGGGTCACCTGGCTTTTTGTCCACAGGCTCGGCGGCCATCTTGGAAAACTACCAAACCCAAACATTTCTGAAAACTAGACACTCGGGGGAGTCCAGCGAGGTATGGCTTGCGTGGGTCCCCCAACGTTTTCCTACCCAGAATCCCCTGAAACCTCAAATTTAGCTGAAAAAAACCACTTTTTCAATACATTTTTACGTGGGATCACCGTGCCGGCACAAATGTCCTACCACTCAGCGTTCCGCTTGTTCTCCTGAGTAAAATGATACCTCACTTGCGCTACATTTTTTTGCAAAATACGTTTTTAGCCAATTCTGCTTTGGACACCCACACAAGTGAGGTATCATTTTACTCGGGAGAACAAGGGCAACGCTGGGTGGTAGGACATTTGTGCCAGCATGGTGATTCCATGCAAAAATATGTGGAAAATGTGTTTTTGTCAGCCAAATTTGAGGTTTGCAGGGGATTCTGGGTAGGGAATCTTTGGGGATCCACGCAAGCCATACCTCATTGGACTCCCCAGGGTGTCTAGTTTTCAGAAATGTGTGGATTTGGTAAGTTTCCCTAGATGGCGGCGAGCCCGGGGCCCAAAAACCAGGTGCTCCCCCCCCCCCCCCCCCCACAAAACCAGGTAGTTTTGTTATAGGTAATTTTGAAGTCTCCACAATACGATTTGGGCCATATCCTGTTTCAGCCACTTTGTCTATCCACACAAGTGAGGTACCATTTTTAATCGGGAAACCAGGGGGGACGCTGGGTGGAAGAAAATTTGTGGATCCATGGAGATTCCAGAACTTTCCCACACAGAAATTTGAGACAAAAAAATGATTTTTTCAGCTAAATTTGAGGTTTGCATGGGATTGTTGGTAGGAAAACGTTAGGGACCCACGCAAGTCATACCTCGCTGGACTCCCCCGGGTGTCTAGTTTCCAGAAATGTGTGGGTGTGGTAGGTTTCCCTAAATGGTCGCCGAGCCCAGGGCCAAAAACTCATGGGACCCCCCTTGCAAAACCAGGTTGGTTTGTGATAGGTAATTTTGACATCGCCTCAATAGGTTTTGGGCCCTTGCCTGTCACGGGTCCTTGACCCACCCATACAAGTGACGTACCATTTTTCTCAGAAGACTATGGGGAACGCGGGTGAGGTGAAATTTGTGGATACACGCAGATTCCAGAACTTTCCATCACAGACGTGTTTTTCTTGACAATTTTTAGGTTTGCAAGGGATTCTGGGTAATAGAACCTGGTGAGAGGTATTCAAGTCACCCCATCCTGTATTCCCCTGGGTGTCTAGTTTTCATAAATCTATAGGTTTGCTAGGATTCCCTAGGTGCCGGCAGAGCTAGGGTTAAAAAACTACAGCTAGGCACTTTGTCAAAAAAGGGTAATTTTTCACTGTGAAATTGTGGTGTGTTCAGGTTGCGTTTTGCGCCGTTTCCTGTTGCTGACACTAGGCCTACCCACACAAGTGAGGTACCATTTTTCTCCGAAGACTTTGGGGAAAGCGAGGTGAGTGGAAATTTGTGGATACACGCAGATTCCAGAACTTTCCACCACAAAAATGTGAGGTAAATGTGGTTTTTTTTTACACTTTTTTAGGTTTGCAAGGGATTCTGGGTAACAGAACCTGGTGAGAGGCATTCAAGTCACCCAATCCTGTATTCCCCTGGGTGTCTAGTTTTTAAAAAAATGTATAGGTTTGCTAGGTTTCCCTAGGTGCCGGCAGAGCTAGGGTTAAAAAACTACAGCTAGGCACTTTGCCAAAAAAGGGTAATTTTTCACTGTGAAATTGTGATGTGTCCACGTTGCGTTTTGCGCCGTTTCCTGTCGCAGGCACTAGGCCTACCCACACAAGTGAGGTACCATTTTTCCCAGAAGACTTTGGGAAACGCAGGGTGGGTGGAAATTTGTGGATCCACGCAGATTCCAGAACTTTCCACCACAGAAATGTGAGGTAAATGTGTTTTTTTTTACACTTTTTTAGGTTTGCAAGGGATTCTGGGTAACAGAACCTGGTGAGAGGCAGTCAAGTCACCCCATCCTGTATTCCCCTGGGTGTCTAGTTTAAAAAAATGTATAGGTTTGTTAGGTTTCCCGAGGTGCCGGCAGAGCTAGGGTTAAAAAACTACAGCTGGGCACTTTGCCAAAAAAGGGTCATTTCTCACTGTGAAATTGTGGTGTGTCCACATTGCATTTTGCGCCGTGTCCTGTCGCGGGCACTAGGCCTACCCACACAAGCGAGGTGCCATTTTTCTCGGGAGACTTAGCGTAATTCAGATTTGTAAAGCAACTGTTATTACCTATTGACTTTGGATGCATTTCTGCCTTCCAAATGAAAGAATGTGTAAAAAAGAAGTAATTTTGAAAAATGATGGATAATTCTCGTGCTAGTATGAGTATTCCCAATTTCGGAAATGTGCAAATATCTACTGTTTCTAAATTCTATATGTTGTTCCCATTTCAGAAATACATAGGTGTCTTTCATACCGATTTTTCCCAGAATAATTGCTATATACCTGGTACATAATAAAAAACCATTGCAAGTCGCTGCTCAGTTTTTGGCTCTGGGTTCGTCGGATTCTTAGTGAACCTACAAGTCCTATATAGCTCCACAACCAGTAAAGTACAGCGGATGTAACGGTAGATTGCTTTCAAAGAGTTGTCATAATTAGAAGAAGTTACATGTGAAAACGTTGACACAAAAGGCTGTTTTTTTCAACTAATTTTCAATTTTTCCTATATTTAACAGTTAGTTTCTATAAAGAAACCTTGAAGGATCTACACAAATGACCCCTTGCTGAATTCAGAATTTTGTCTATGTTTTCAAAATGTATTTCTGTTCTGGATCTATTGATACTTTCATACCCATTTCAACAATTAACTGGAAGGAGGTTGAAAGCACAAAAATAGCAAAAATAGGCAATGTCCCCACAAAATGCCAAAACTGTGCAAAACATTTTGGTTTTCTGACAAAAGTCTGCTTGTCCCTGAAAGCTGGGAAAATGGTGATTTCAGCACCACAACCCCTTTTTTGATACCATTTGCAGGGAAAAAACCAGACGCTTTCATCTGTAGCCCTTTTTTCGCATTTTTCCCCAACAAAACAAAATGTTGCTGTATTTTGGCTAATTTCTGGATCCCCTCAAGGGGAATCACAAACCCTGGGTACCTTTAGAATCTCCATTATGTTGGATAAAAAGGAAGCAAATTTGGCGTTGATACCTTATTTGATCAAAAAGTTACACGAGGCCTAAGCGCGAACTACCCCAAATAGCCAAAAAAAAGTCTTAGCACAGGGGGGGAAAAGGCCTAGCAGCGAAGGGGTTAAAACAGCATACAAAGACTACTTGAAGATGCTTAGCGTGCTCATTGATAATCCCTTGAAGAGACTTGTCCAAATTGATAATTATCCGACTACTTATGGAGTCAAAACAGTTGTTATAGAAATTAACTATAATCATATCCCACTTTCTCTGCAACTCAAACACACAAGTGAATGAAAAAACTTGAAATCATTACAGAAGTTTATCATCTTCCCTGGGAAAGTGTTTGTGATGTATGTTACGAGACCTCCCTTACCTCTTTCAGAACGAGAGGGCTGGGCCGGTGTGGAATACACTTCACAACCATCAACGAACCCTCCCTGCCTCACTCATGTGTCTTGGAAACACAGGATATGAATTTGTGGATGTATTCCCTCCAGCCAGCAAGGTTCAACTTTTTCTTTAACCCTGCTATATTTCATGATAGGAGCCCCACCATAGAAAAATCATTCACAGCTCTATGATTTATATCAGTGTCGGATGCACTAGGTTACGATAGGAGCATGAGATGGTGGCAGGCTAGATAGGTCACGCTGTTCACAATACAGGATTAGAGCACGGGGATTCACATATGCGCTGTGACCTAAGTGAAGGGAGTCAATCTTGGCCATTAAGATCACTAAAACATCCAAACCTTTGTGGACCGAAAAGTCATTTAGATGTCTCTTCTGAACATGATTAATAAGCCCTCCACGGGCCAGGTCCTCGGCTTTGAAACAAGTTGAACCCAAACTTTGGGAGGTTTAGAGGGCTGCGCCTTATCTGAAAGACCCAAAGATCCTGCACTAGTCTCTAGTTTGACAGATTTAACCGAGGACAGTCTCGCAAATATGGAGGTCAAATGGGATGTAATGTGCTGCTCCACTGCTACAATCAGAGCCTTACAATGATTAACCACCGCATTTTGGAGAGTCTGTAGGTCAGGGTTAGGCAAAATCTGAGCTAGCACTTCCAACTGTGAAAGAGTGAACCCGTGGCTTCAATCTCTTTTTAGGAGGGCCTGGGACCTGCCTTGGGGGACAGCGAATAGTGGAGTCTGTGCATACCTCTGCTCGGCCAGTGGCAATATCCCCTCCATGAACATTCAGAGAGTTTGCAACATTAGCTCTCGAATCCGAGGTAATGGGGGGCTCATTCTAGTGTTCAACCAACAACAAAACTGATTTAATGGTTGCCTCAAGTTTGGCCTCGGCATTACAGATCTCTTTATTCCGGACTCCCTAGTACCTGATAAGAATGTTCCCAATGTCCCAGCACTACCAGTAGTGGTTGTATTGTGCTTCCTCTTAACCATATTATACAGGAGGGATCAGCCAACCAATAATCAGCAACAAACTAAGGCAAAGAACTTAAGCCACCCAGTCTTAGGCTCCTCTTGCAGGGTGCAGAAAAAAACATCTTACTCAAGGCTCTCAGCAGGAAACAGAAATCAGACTGCCCGAGGCTGATGGGAAAGAGGGGAAAACCTGGCGTAAAACCACCAGCAGTGGCCCAACACAGCCATTGGCAGGTGCAGACGGCCAGTTCTTGTCCCGGTCTTCACCTAAGAACATCCTGCACTCTGGGGGCCAGGCACAGTCTTATAAAGCACCCACCTGGCGCTAAAACTGCTGGGAATGTGATTTCCTGCTGCTTCAGACTGTTCCCCCAGGGCCTTCGCCCTGAAAAAGACTAACGCTGCAGGGGACTGGCGAAGACTTATAAAGCACCAATGTGGCGCTAAAACTTCTGGAATTAGGCTTTTGCCACTTCAGGCTGTTCCCCCGGGACCTCGGCTCCATAAAAGTCTCTCCCGCGCAAAGTCGTTTTTATGATAGATAGATAGATAGATAGATAGATAGATAGATAGATAGATAGATAGATAGATAGATAGATAGATAGATAGATAGATAGATAGATAGATAGATAGATAGATAGATAGATAGATAGATAGATAGATGTTAATGAAACATGGACTGAAAAAGTGTCATTAAAGCTGTAGCCATTAGATCGCAACACATATCCACAAAATTGCAAAGTGGGTGTATGATGAGGGGCTTTGTTGCGGTCTGGCATGTGCCAGTAAATAATTGCACAACAAAAAATAAAGCAAATGGAGATAGTGAGTATGAGAGAGAGAGTTTTTGTATGCATCACACACATCTCTCTCTCTTAAGGTACCTAGTTAAAGACAGAGAAATGTGTGTGTTTTGTGTGCAAAAGAGAGAGACAAGTAGAGTGTTATAAACATGAGATGTTCAGAGAGCAAAAGACAGGTAAGGGAGAAGATAAGTATATGCTTAAGTCTGCGTATGGTGCTCAAGTACAGAGTATGGTAACTTGATGGAATTTTGACCAAAGTAGATTTATAGTTCATTTAGGGCCAGATGTACAAACATTCACATTTGCGAGTCGCAAATTTGCCCAAATTGCGACTCGCAAAAGTGAATGTACAATAGTGTCTCAGACACTGTTTGCGATTCCCAATGGAGTCGCAAATTGCATGCCTCAATAATATTCATGAGGCAGTTTTTTCTAAAAAAGAAAAATGAAACTTTTCAGTTTCATTTTTTAAGTGGAGGCAGTGGTCCCTGGGACCACTGCCTGCTCCTAAAAAACACTTTCGCACTAATTCCCAAATGGGAAGGTGTCCCCTGAGGACCCCTTCTCGTTTGCGGGTGGCTTACTACCCTTTCGAAAAGGGTGCCAAACTGTGAGTGTTTTGCGACCGCAAATGCTGAGTGAGATACAACACAGATGTTTGCAAGCAGGATGTACGCTGGTATGGCGAGGTTTATGATTTGCAGTATGCGTGTGTGTTTTTCTTATCAAGACATCTTGCTTATGTGTCATTTATGATGATTTTTAATGGAAGCTTTGTCACTTATTTTTGGGGTGCAGGGGTTGGGGAGGGAGTGTCGGGAGTGGGGAATCTATGAGGATGCACAATTTACTGATGCAGTGTATACACGGGGGAGGGTTGTTTCAATTGCTCATTTTATGTTTGTTATAGGCAGCAATGGTGAAGGAACGCCGGATACACAGTGGGAGGGCAGTAACAGACTATGAGAAATGGGGCGGTTTAAATATATAACGTGGAATGTGATGGGGATTAACTCATTCGTACAAACATACTTACGACGGCAGGGCACCCAAGTGGCAATGCTGCAAGAGATACACCTCTTAGACCCCGAAATCCAGAAGCTTCACAAGATATGGAGAGGGCAATTGTTTGCATCCATCTACTCCACATATGTTAGGGGTGTGGCAATCTGGGTGGCCACACAGGTCTCATTCCAATTGGGTGGATATGAGGCAGATGTTGAAGGCAGATATCTGGTTATGCATGTCGTGTTGGACGGCATGGAGGTGTGCATGGTGAATATCTATGCCCCAAATATAGATGATGGGGAGTTTTTCCGGGACTTAGAGAAACTACTCTTCCCTTACATTGGGATGCTGTTAATATGGGCAGGGGATTTTAATTGCATATATGGCGGCGATTTAGACAGGCACACCCTGAAACTGCACACTAAACCTCACATGTCAGCAGCCCTAAGAGAGGTGATGAGCCGCCTACTCTGCGTCGACATTTAGCACGCAACACACGCTGGTGTTTCCCAGGAGGCTTGCAAAGCTGCGACACAGAACAAATTGCTGGGACACGTCCTATCAGACCATGGCCCGGTACTGTTGGAGTGGGGACCTGAACGAAGTAGACCGAGGGTTCCGCTTGCAAACGGAGTCATTACGCAACGGGGTATTCCGGTAAGAGCTCAGAGAAGCCATTGCAGGTTTCTTGGACACGAACTGGTCAACCACAAATAATAGAGGTGTGGAATGGGATACACTTAAGGTAGTCACCCACGGAGAATGCTTGTCCTGAATAGGGGGTACAAGGAAATGTTTAGAACGAGGCTTGACCACTGCTGAAGACAGGCTGACCAAATTGCCACACGAGAGGCAGGCATTAGAACCAGAATGCGATTCTATTTAACAGGCACATCGACGAATCAGGGAGATGTGGGACAGACTCCATTGCTTTGTTAGGCAAGCGTATTGCCAGTTCCTCCACAAAGAGGGCGACAGGTCCGGGAGGTTACTAGCGTGGTTACTGAAGCAGGAGTGTCCCTCTCCACTTATACTGACACTTAAACATCCAGATGGAACTAAGGCTACCACACGGGCAGAAGTCAATTCTGTGCTGTTTAGCCATTTAGCCGGGATATACTGAGACCCTGGTGCCCACACCACCTGAGCGTGGGGAGTTCCTGGCTGATGTGCCCCTCCCCCACGTCACTGACGAACAGATGGCAGACCTATATGCAGCGCTCCAATTGGAGGAACTGCGGGAGGCTTTACAAAGCATGGCTCATTGTAAATCTCCGGGCCGAGATGGAATCCCTGTGGAATTCTATCACACATATGCTGATTTACTACTCCCACAGAGTAAGAGGAACACACATGAATATAGGACGTTTGTCGCATGTCAACCACTCAGTAGCCGACAGTGAATTCTGAGCGGCAGTAGTCGCCCTAGATATCAAGAAAGCATTCGACATGCTGCAATTGGAGCATTTATGGGAAGTTCCGAGGAGAATGGGATTAGGCAAACAATACATGACCTAGGTTAGACTACTTTACCATCAGCCAAGAGCTTGAGTGCGGAATGGAGGCCTGATATCAGAGGCGATGAATATTGAAAGGGGCTCATGACAGGGGTGCCCCCAACTCCACTCCTTTTTGCCCTTGCGAGGGTACCACAAGCAATCCAGCTGAGGAGGGACATGGCTCAGTGGGGCAACGTCGTTGATGGCCTTACCCATGTACTTTCCTTGTATGCAGATGATGCACTCCTGTACATTTGCCAGCCGGAAGAGGCAATCACAGCACTTTTAGAGATACTGACCTCCCTCAGATCAGCGTCAGGCAAACACATTAACCATCAGAAATCAGTTATTTTTACATTGGCGGCCCTTGTGTGAGGAGATACACTGGACTTTTCTGAGGTGGGGTTCAACTGGGAAAGTGCCCATTTCCGATATTTGGGTATACAGGTAACCCATCAGCCAGAAGCTCAATATGCATTGGATATTAGGGTCATAACGGGTCTGAAAGAGTTGATTAAATTCTGGAATAAGCTCCCCCTCTCGGTAATTGGAAGGGTGGCCGTGGTGAGAATGGTGACGCTTCCTCGCTGTCTGTATAAACTACAGAACTCCTTCTGCAGCAACCCGAAGTTCACATTTGATACTCTGAACAGTCTCCTAATCTCATTGGTGTGGGAGGGGACGCAATAAAGTAAAACTCGAGATACTTAAATTAGACATGGACTCGGGGGATTGGAGCTCCCAGTTTTCAGACGTCTTAACTATATAGTTGGATTATTACAATATGCAGCACAGTGGTGCATGGACAATCGCACTGTGGAGAAAGAGTTACTGGGGAAATGGAGCAGCGGGATAAAACTGCAGAGATACCTCATGATGGGCTCACTGGGCAAGGACTGCCCACACATAATACGGCGGGTGGCAGAGGCGTGGGAGCAGACAGTTAACCTGGTCTTTCGCAGAGCTCCCTATGCCAGGGCGCTCCAACTCAAATGGCTACAAGGTTTTAATTGAATTCAGTCAGTCATGGACATCCCAAAGTGGTATTAAGGGGAATGCACGACGGCCGGGGACATGTATTTGAATGGGACCTTCTTAACATTTGACGAGGCAAGGGAATGTTTCCATGTCCCAGACAGTCATCTTTACATTATGCGAAAATCTCGTGCACGGTCCACGAAATATGGACCTCATTCCCGGACGAGTCACACACGTTAGAATTGCTACTGGGCCCAGGCTCCAGCAGTGGGCTCATTTCACACATATACAAAGCCCTGATCAACCTGTCCATAACTGGAGACAGATGGAAGGTGGACTTATCATCCTCACTCACTGAAGGGGAGTGGGCGAGGGCATTAGCACAGGTACGTGAGGTAGCTAGCAATGCTATGTTCAAACTCACTCAGTTCTACTATCTGCACCGCACATATCTGACTCCACAGCGTCTTGCACATTTCACTCCAGGGCAATCCTCAGCATGCCCAAGATGTGGTACAGACTACACAACATTTATCAATATGTCCTGGAGTTGCATGTGCCTACAAACATACTGGCATCAAGTGACCCAGACGCTCCGTATTACAATGACTGTGTGAGTGGAAGCCTCTATTAAACAGTGCCTACTGGGTGTCCTTGCGACACCAAAAAAGGGGGCCCAAATACGACACAAGTTTGCACTCTTGGGCCTGGTTCCAGCTAAGCTTCGAATCCCAATACACTGGACCCGCACTGCCCCCTCCCCACCCTAGCTAAATGGAGGACAGGCATGCGAGAGTGGGGCATGGGGAATGGTATTAACTAAGGGCAGTGTGAGTAGATGGGAATGCAGAGGGAGACCAAATAGAGTGGGGACACATGCTGGAGGGAATGTTGCCAGTGTTAGATCAGAATGAAAGTGAGGTGGAGTATACGCAAATGCAGAACCACACTGTGTCTAGCTCAGGGAATGAGAATAGCCGTCTCACCCAAGTGTAAAGCACAACATATCAGACTCCTCGAAGGCCATGCCCTTGACGATTTATATACCTCATTCATGGGTCGTGCTCCGCCACCAGTCGCTGCCAAGGTTTCTCTGTTTGGTTGCTGTTCTTTTTATCATTTGTCTTTTATATTTTTCTTGTTAATAACTCTAAAGAGTTTTGCTACACACATTGATCTGCTGGGTAAGAGGAGGGGTTGTCGAACACCGTAAATATTCATGATGTGCTTTACGACAGTACAATTGAATGGGACATGCGGATAGATTAATGGATTGGCAAGTAACAATTTGTTCACAATTGTCAATCAACGACACACTGTAACATGTATATGGTGGACACGCAAAAATTATTTTTACAACAGAAGGGACTGTTGGGGCATCAGAACGAATTGCCAGATTGTCCATGTGTATGCAAGATTTCAAACATAAAGTAGTATATTTACCTGGAAAGGCCAACGTTTTGACTGATTGTCTTTCCAGGTTACCCACAAAACTGGAGGAGTGTGAAGATGATGCATGGAACAATTTTTGATTTGCTTTTGTTGATAGTAATGGTGATCATGCTGTGAGCAAAGAGCAGTGTTTAGCTGAGTGTGTAAAAGATGAAGTGTTGAAACAACTTAAGGAGTGTATTCAATGTAATTGGACTAGCAATAAAAAAATGTAGCTTTGATCTCAGAACTTTTTGGGAGGTTAGGTTACAATTGACTGTGAATAATGACACTATCCTAAGAGGAGAAAGAATTGTTCTCCTTCTGGGTTTACGCAAGTCTATCATCCAAATATGTCATGAAGGCCATTTTGGAATTGTTAGACCAAAGGATGTGGTGAGAGATTTGTTTTGGTGACCAGGAGTGGATGCTGAGGTTGAGCGGTATGTAAGGAATTGAGAAAGTTGTGTTTAGGCGGATAAATCTTTACTAACCTTGCAGCCGCCTATGTCGGAGGTTTGCCCTCCTAAATATCCATGGGATGCTGTCGCCATTTACCTTTTTGGTCCAGTTGATGTGGATCAAAAGTATGTGGTAGTGCTTTTGGATTAGTTTTGAAGGCGGTCTGTGGTAAAGGTGGTTGAGAAGATTGACACAGCTACAGTGTTGGAATTTATGAATGAAGTTTTTGTCTCGGAGGGTTTACCAATCTCTCTGAAAGTGACAATGGTGTACAATTTATGTTGAATACAAGCTAAGGATTATTTGAAGAAGGTAGTAATGGTACATAAAACCACTTCTTTGTATAATCCTAGTGGAAATGGTGCAGTTCAGAAATTCAACCGTAATGTCAAAGGTGTCATTCAATCTGCCTTTGTAAATAGAGTGGATTGGAAGATACAATTGCATAAAGCAGTTATCTCATCCTCCTTGCCAAGTTTGTAGTGTACAAACTACAGGACATCAATAAAAGTACACAGGCTTATTGTTTGGAGCCGCGCAGCATATCACATCTCTCCTTACCCAGCTCTCATCTCCCAACCCGTGGCTACATTCCAGCACTGAAATGTAGCCTCACACTGTCCTAGCACTTCACAACAAGGAAAGAACATAACAAAGAGCACACTAAACTTCAAATAATGTGTGAAAAAAAAGGTCAGAATACTACTTACAAAAATATGTTTGTAAACACACACAACCACGTAGTAAATACTTAGTGTGCCAATGATATGAAGGCACAACAATAACAGTAAAATAATGCGTGTGCATAGGAAATGTTTACGAATGCTTTGTAAACAAAGAATGAGCATGGTATGCGTGGGGTAAATGGACAAAAGCAGTACGGAACACGGGTTGGAAATTGGCAAGTGGGAGCAAGGGAGCAACACACACTAGGTAAAGCTGATACACATGCACTCTTTGTGGAGTGCTTACCCAAAAGAAACAAGCATTGGCAAGGCCAATAGGTCTGGCATTGGTCTCAGTCTTCTGGCAATTATTTTGTTTTGTCATGGCATTTGCTAAACTTTATTGTTTGGAATATGCAATTACCCCTTACTGCATGCTGAAGTGGGTGAAGAAAAATGTGAATGGCACCAACGCACTAATGGATGAACTCTGGCTCATGAACTCTGACTGAAACCCCAATTAGTAACTATGGTAAACACATAATGTTAGTAAAATCAAAAGGCCTTGGCTAACACAGAGCTAAATAAGACAATCAGTCTGGCATTGGCTGCAAACCTCTTGCCTTTCAAAAGGAAAGAAAGAAGGAAGGAAATAAGGAAAGGAAAGAAAGGAGGAAAAGAAGGGATGAAACGAGGCAATAATGAAAAAGGTAAGCGAGAAAAAAGAAAAGAGTTGTAATGAAAAAGCAAGAGATGAAAAGAGAAGGGAAAAATAATTAAATAAGGCAAGAATGAAATAAAGACCCAAAGAAAGAAGAAAAGAGAAAGAAAGAATAAAAGAGATAAAGTGAGAAGGAAATAAATTAGGAAAAAAAGGGAAAAAGGAAAGAAAGAAACAAGGAGAGAAAGAAAAAAAAACATAAGTGAATATCTTAATATAGAACAGTTTCAAATGGACACAATCTGGTATGCTTTGAATTAGCAGCGGCCAGAAAAGTCAAACACTTCATAAGGAATTTACAACAGCATTGACAGGGGATGGGATTTGACAAAGATGGAGTGCCCATCAGAAGCATCCGGTTAACACATCAGACTCTAAACACAAAGGCAACACTAAAGTAATTATAAAGTAAAAAACAAAAACACCGACATTGAAGGGAACCAGCTTGTGTGAGGATGTGCTCCTTATGAGAGAGCAAAATACAGTCACTCAAACTGAAGCTAACCAGTGGCTTAAGTAGGCTAACCAACAACCTCATGCTATATGCTGTAGTGGGCAGAAGCAAAATGTGAATGCCACTACATTAAAGCAATTGATGAAAAGAGGTGGTTGAAAGCCCCTATATGCAAGTATATTATACATATTATATTAAAATCAAAAGGTCTTGTATAACACCAGACCTAAAAAGTAGCTCTCTAAAATTAAGTAAAGAAAGGACACAAATAAATAAACTATACTCCAGGGTAGGATCAAACACAGAGTAGGAAAGAAAGCCTACACAATCGAACAAATAAAAACAAGCCAATGAGAATGACAGTAAAACCAAGAAAGGGTAAGCAACTGGAGGGCTCGAAGCCCATCGTAAGGTGACATTAGGTCTCTATCAACCAGGTGAAACCTATAAAGCGGGTACAAATATACCAAAAAGAAAAATTGGGGCTTTTGATATTTAACGAATTCCAGATGAACCAACTCAACACCCTTTTTTACCATATAAAACAATACTTAATCCCATGTATACAACAAAGGAAAACATCATCATGTGCAGAAAAAACAAATCCTACCAGAGCCATTTTTAGGTCTAAACTGTTTGACACATACACGGCAAATGATTAGGTTTAACTTAAAGGTGCCTACACCTTTGTGGCAAATTACTACCACAAGGATTAGATGATTAGTATACAAAAGTGCTTTAAGATTGAAAGAGACAAAGAAGAATGTCAAACTTAATGGATCGTGAATGGAGTTCACTTTTCTTGCACGCTATTACAATTTATGCTGTTTCGATTGGTGACCCACTAGTGCTGGGACAAAGTAGCATCTGCGCAAACAGTGCTTTCAGGCAGATAAATGTTGTTATAACTCTGTGATCCATATAAAAGCATGGTAGGCTGATGGCAATGCATTCTTGTTTTGAAGCAGGGCTATCTGTCATAAACCACACTTCGCATTTAAGAGATTTGTATAAAGTAGTTGTCAGTAAGTGGAATAAAAAGATGTTTGTTGTCAAATTGCACTAACATTTAATTTATGTGGTTGCAGGAACACACAAATAAGACATCACAAATACCATACAAAGGAAAATACGTGTGTCTTTTCTTTTATTCATTTGGTGAAATACCAAAACAGATTTAAATACTCTGAAAGCAAGCGTAAGGAAATAAGTAAACATATAGCTAGCTTGCTCCATGTGCACCTAGCAACACGGTTTTCTGTGAATTATAGTCTTCATTTACTTCAATTAACCAATGGGTCCGATAACAGTGATTTATAAAAAGAAGGTACAGGACTGGACAGGCAATGTTTGGTGTATTTATTTGTTTTTTTTATTTGCAAACTTTTATATAGCGCTGGCTAGACTTGGAGGTATCAGAGCGCTTTACATGAGGGTCAGCAAGTTACAGGTTACATAATTACATAAATTACAGGAGCCAAGTATAGACATAACAGAAAAACACGAGATTACACAATAATATGAGTTGTTAGCTCGTAGCATAGCCAAGACACATGTTTTATGGGGAATGAAAGGTAGAGGGGGAAAGGTAAACAGGGGTAAGGAATGCAGATAGAGTCAGGCAGACCGTCAAGGAGGGAAAGTACTTCAGGGGGAACAAAGCAGTCAAAGTGCAAGAAAGACAGAACCGACCTGAGTATCAGTGAAAGTATATGAAGGGAGGGGTGAGGGAGACCATAGGGGGGCGGGGGTTGACTTGAAGAAAGGTCAATCAGATGAACAAGGAGCAGACCAATAGCAAAGAAGATAGGTCGAAGCCGCCATGAAGGTGGACCCAACAGAAGCCAATAGCATTATCCCAAAAAGGTGGGATATACAAGATCAAATAGAAAACAATAAAGGTAGCTGACTACACGGTTCCACACAGGACTGGGGAAGGGGAGCCAGCCAAAGAATCATGGAGGGAGGAGGCAGGGGAGGGAAGGAAACAACGGGGAGATGAGGAGAACAATGTCCAATGTCCGGCTGGGTAGGTGACGGCCAAGTGAGTGAACCAGAGCCAGACTCCTCTATAGCTGTATGAGACAGCGCCACTGGGCATCGGCTAAGGCTGCTTGGGCTCTTCGGTAAGTACAGACAGTTATGGTTTCCACCCAGAGGGCATCGACAAAGTTCCATCGAAAGCACCGGTCCCGGCGTTACTGGGAAGCGCTGTCCGCCTCGTCCTCCAGCTCGCCCCCAGGTCAAGAGTGGTAAGAGGAGAGGTGGAAGGGACAGTTTCAAAGTCTGCAGATGCATCATGGGAGGCCTCCATATTGTTAATAGCATTCACGTGCACCACATGTGCAGCACCCGCCCCAGACTCACCCCGGGAAGCACCCGTGTTGCTGGTGGCTGACGCCTCACCTCTGTTCCTCACGAGAGGGCCGGTGCTGAACGGGCTCCAGACGCAGGGGGGCTGCCCCACTCCAGGCCCCAAGACCGCACGTTTGGAAGGGGCACCCCCGGGCCACAGAGGAGGGGACGAGAATCACTCACTGCCTCCCAGCGTCTCTCTGCTGGTTCACTCATTGCGTGGGTCGCCGCCGGCTGTGCTGTGCAGACAGGCTGCCGGATTGCGGTCCTGTTGTAACTCAGCCTGGGCTCATTACACACCTAAAATGGCGGCCTTCCGGTGGTCTACAGCTGGTCATCCGAGAGCCAATTCAATCTCCACTCTCCCACCGATGGCGCCGTCGCGATGGAGCTCAGACATGGTGTTCCTCTTTTTCGGGCCGATTTTCGATCTTTTTTTCGAATCATGCGGGTGTACTCAGAATGATCTTGTAATCTTATGTAAACTTATGTATGTCATATGTTTGAATTAAATACATGAAGACAAAGAATTGCAGTGCCACATATGCATGATTACAGTAAACGTTCAAGAATGGAATAACCATGCTTAGATATTTGCAAAGGCGGTAATGATTCATTGTACACGTAGACTGAGGAATTCAATCACCAAATATAAGTGAATAGAAGGACTGATTATGCATGAACACCAATTTTCCTCCAGCTGAAATCTGATTTATTCAGTAAAAGTTTCTAGAGATAAAATGGGTGTGAGATGTGTAATTATACAGCCATAGCTCCATTTTACTGTTCTTTGGCTTCTTTTCCAATTCTTTCTTTGTGCTTTATTGCTACCTGACTGTATCTGTATGTCATACCAGGCTTTCTGACTAATTTTGTAGCTGTCCTGCAGGGAGCACAGGCTCTAGAGAGAACAAACTTGGGCTGTGCTAACGTTTGAAGAAGCATTATGCTTCCGGGTCACAATACTCCCGGATATTGCAGCACTATCTATATAAACAATGGGCACAGCAAGTTTAATGCGGGTCTTTGAGCCCCTTCAATGTGATTTGTGGCTTTCACATGTCACTTTCATGTCCAATTTTTTAGTTCCCTCAAGATACCAGTGGACCTTCATTCTATGACTCGAAACATTGTAGCTTATTGCTGCTGGTGTATACTGCACCCAGTAATTGGGTGGCTGTCAGTGCCTGAGAGTGCCTGAATATCCCTTGTTAAGTAGCTCATGGAAGCACGTTTATGTGTGATATATTTCTGCTTGTTTCTTGAATTCTAAATAAATTTGCATTGTGCATTTTATAGTGTGAGGGCACATTTGAGTAATTAATAACTTTCACATGAGAATGTAATGTGAATTTACTTAACCATTGGATGCATGCAAAAGTAGATAATTTTCAGAGTGCGTGTGCACATGTGAGTAACCCCTACACGTTTGCATTAAAGTGTTGGAGTGAACACTCTGAACCATTTGAGTCCCTCTGATACGAACAGAGGAGTGCAAAATTGTTTCTTGCTTCTTTGCCATTCTTTTGTTTTCTCACTGCTCTGCTGTGTAAGTCAACAGTTTTTCCCTTCAATTTTTGGTTAGATTGCAAGAGTTAGTCTCTCTTCTACCTTCTGTCTGAAGAAAAGTCAGTGATGGTCACTAAGTTCAATCCTAGAAAACTCTACCCAGTTATTCAAAATTAACGCAAGAGTATTCATGCCGGAGAATAGAGGATATACTAATCAAAGTATTCCATATGAAAGGATCTAACAGTATCATAAATGAATGTTCCCTACATTTATAGCCAAGAATGCTTATGACTATTCTTCCATGGTAAACTGTGACTGAAATAAGGGCAGGTTTGACATTGACAGAGGAGGGAAGACAACTAATTTCTAAGGAAGAGAAGGGAGGCAGAGAAGAACTTCTGAAATTTCTTGAATTATGAAAGTTAAGGGGATTCACGTTCTTGTCTTACAGCTTACTCACCCAAATATCATATTCTTAAGAGGAGAACTGAGTTAAGAAGAAGGAAAGTCTTATTGCGAGTAACCTAATTGTGTCTCTCTGAATTGTCCCGTTTCCCTTTCTCTCCGCTTGAGTGGAAGCAGGCACTCTGGGTTTAGTGGCTGTTTCTTAGAAGGGATGCAACGGTATTTTTATGGCATATTTCTCAGACCTCTTCAGAGAACATTCAGGTCAGTGTTCTCAGTTTCCGATATCGTTAATCACACTGTGTCGTGCAGGGCGGTATGTTTGTTGTCTGTGTGGTTATGGACAGAGTAACCAGGCCCTCCCAGGCCTGCTCTGGTAGCTCTCCAACAGTATACAATTTATAACTTTCCATTGGCCCACATTTTCGCATAATGTTTGCCTTCTGACTTACTGTAAACCTCCTGCCCTCTTTTGCACCCTCCTTCCCTCTACTGCAGCTTATTTTATTTTCCTTTCCTACTTCCTCTTGTAACAAGACACCCAAGGTTTGGTATCAACGGCCTTTGTGTGTAGGGACAACACAGCTATGTCACTATCAGCATATGTGCATTTTTAGTCATCAATTTCATTATGTATGTCGATGTTGTGTGTCTGTGTGCATGCACTATACGAAAGCCCACACCAAAGGCTTTGTCAATGCTTGTTTTATTTTGAGCATGTTTTTCATTTTGTAAAAAACATTATCCTTCCCATTGTGTTAGTGTGATTATTTCAAAGTTGAACCATGGAAGAGAGAAACTGCAGAAAGTCCAGAATGCAGCTATTAGAAGCATTTCTCATCTTAGGAAATGTGATCATGTCTCTCCAATAAGAAGACATCTTCACTGGCTTACAAGTGAACAAAGGATACAATTTAAACACTTTGTTTAATGAACAGAGCCTTCGACCACATCAAACATTATCTCTCTCAGATGTTTCATAAATATCTACTCTCTTATACCAGAATCACAGCTTCTGGTGCATACTTCCAGAATCATCCAAATTTCTGCAAGGGACTCATTCCTTCATGGTTCTTGGGGGTAAGCTCTGGAACCAACTTCCTCTACAGTTAAGATAAATTAAATGCTTTCCACTCTTTAGGAAGGGTATTAAAATGCATCTTTTCTGTAAGGCACTGGTAACATGCTGTTGAATTAGGCATCAAGAAGCCATGTTTGGTTTGCAGACAATTGGATGCTGATTTTGCACACATGGTGTGGCACTGCCCCAAACTGCGACCTTATTGAGAGGGAATACTTGCAGCACTGAAGACCACGCTCGGACGTCCTCCCTTATTCCCTAGAGGTGTATGTTCTAGGGATAATCCAGAGGCCGACCCTGTGAATAGTTGGCACACGGTTTATAGATTTGGCACTAGTGTTAGCTAAAAGGCGAATAGATATGACCTGGAACTCGGCAGTGGGTCCCAGGGTCCAGACTTGGAGGGAGGATGTCACCCAGTGGGCGAGGGCTGAGGAGAGGGCATTGGTCAGAGAAGAGGCCGGAGGGGTACGGGCTTGCCCTTTTGCCGACTTATGGACCGAGGTGCTAGTAACATGGGATCACCGGGATAGTGGCCCCAGAGAGGAAAAGAGGGAGAGCAATGACCCATTAGAGGACGAGGTGGTTGGATCACCATGGGACCAAAAAGACGAGACGGCTTCAAGATGACCTGGGAAACACCACTGGACTTACTGCCCAGAAGAGGTGACGAGAGAAGATTATACCCCCTTACCTTGCATGCAAAACAAAGGGTACGACGTAGGCTGCAAGGGGTGTCTGTAATAACACTAGGAGGGAATCTCCCAATCCTTATCCCACACACCTATACTCCTGATAATTGGATGCTGCTCCCCACCAATATTGAGGGGTGGCTACTTGAAGCTGAATGGCTCACGTCCACATGCAAGGTCAACCTGTTTATTTGTATTCCCTTTGGTTGTTTATTACAATCTTTTTAATTCCCTGTTATTTGATTGGCACTTCAATTTCTCTCGAACACTGATCCATTTTACTGCTGCAGTGTCCACATGCCCCCTACGTAAAAGCAAGAGGTTATTTTATGAGACCAATAATGGTATAAAATGATAGTAACATTCAGAGTTGATCAGACTAGAGTGATAGATGTCAATAATGAGAATCTGCAATGATTTCATACTATGCGATACACCACTGTAACATGTTAAAATGGAAAATGCCAATTAAAAAAATTTAAAGAAAAGAAATCGATTGATTGATTGATTGGCTTTATTTCGATACATAAAATATCTTGAAAGCAGTTCAACACTTAAGGAAAACAACAAATAAAACACATTCCCAGAAAAAAAGAAAATAAAAAACAATAACTTAGTAAATACAATTAATACAGTTAAAATCAGGATTAAATTGATACGGAAAGCCTTTTTGCACGAATCAACCAAGTCCACTTTAAAAATTTAGAGACACCACAAACCACCAAAGTGGATGTGTCGGACAATAAAATGCGTAGGGCCACAGTGTGATAGCGAGTTCCCAACTGTCTACAAAGTGGTTTGAGCCAGCGCCTCCTAGGAGAGCAATAGTCAGGGCATTCAAAAAGAATATGTGCCACCGTCTCGACCCGCGTGGAACAGAGGGCACAGAAGGGGGAGGGCTGGGGGGACAATTTCCACCGGGATATCAGGTCACCTACAGGTAGAATCCCTACTCTAAATTTAAAATATAGAGCCCTATCAAATGGAATGGAAATCATATCGAGATAGGGTTCGTAAGCTACCACGTCTTTAATCCTCAAAAAGGCTACAGTTGACTTACATAGGCGTGGATCGACAGTAAGTTTGGACGAAACCCAATCCCAATACAATTTCTTTAAAATGGCTTTAGGAGGGGCAGATCGAGTAACCCAAGCTTCACCTAAGCCCAACTCCCCTAGAAGATGTTTAACATCCCTCAACCATTTAATCCTATACCAGCCCCCCATTGCCATCACCTCGGACAGTCCCTCCACATAGGAGGCTAATTCGGGCACCCTCCACAAGCGGGCCCACAGTAGCAAGGGACAAAGTCGAGCTTGGTCCGCAATTGATCTGCAACCTAGATCCAGCAACACTGGAACTGTGGGTGTGCTCAAAGGGAGAGCCATCACCTCTTTCAAGAATTTGCTCTCCGATTTTGCAAGTACATCGAGATTACTTGTACCCCACAACTCCGCCCCATACAAGGCAGCACTAACCCCTCTAGCTTTATAAATCTCCACAGCTGGGGCAATAAATTGTTTTGTGGAAGAACGATGTTCCCTAAGCAACACACCACCCACCCTTTTGTGGTTAAGGAGCATCTTGTGAATGTGCGGAGTCCAACTCATAGAGTCGCTAAGGCGGATTCCCAGGTAGTCGAACTCTGATACCCTCTCCAGGTAAACCGAGTTCAAGACCGGAAGGCGCCCCAGTTTCCTAGGAGGATTCATGATCAAATATTTGGTCTTGTCAACATTGATCACCAATCCCCTAAGGGAACAGAACTCCTGGAAGCGGTTAAGAAGTTTTTGGAGGCCCTGGGGGGTCTTTGCAATGAGGAGGGTATCATCTGCAAAGAGCAGTGTGGGGATCCGAGTGCCCGCCAGGGAGGGTGCATCAGCAGGTTCTTGTAGCAGATACTCAACCACACCATTCACATAGAGAGAGAATAGGGTGGGAGCTAACACACATCCCTGGCGGACGCCCCTGCTCACTGGAATTCTATCAGTTTTCTCCCCATTCTTACCCCACCGCACCTGCGCATAATTGCCTGTGTGTAGTTTTATCAGGAGTGATAGGATATAAGAAGGCACCCCCAAACCCTGCAAGACCCTCCACAGTTCCTCCCTAGGTACCAGGTCAAAGGCAGTCTTGAGGTCGATAAAGGCCAGATAAAGACTGCCCTTGCCCAGCACCACCACCTTCCAATGCAGGAGCGCCAGTCTAAAGGCTTGCTCGATGGTCCCGGTTCCAGAGCGAAAGCCAGCCTGGAAATCCGACAGGATCTTGTTATCATCCACCCATTGAAGGATCCTCCCCAGAATCACCTTCCCTGCCACCTTTTGGGATGAATCAATAAGGCTTATGGGCCTATAGTTAGCGGGGTTATCCCGACATCCCTTCTTGAATATCGGGACAACCTCCGCCCCTTTCCAGGATTCAGGTACAGGTGCTCCCCCCATAATAGCATTCAGTAGAGTGGAAACCAACTTCCCCCATTGCTTAGGATTGGCACGTAACAAGTCACCGGGTATCCCGTCAGGCCCAGCAGCTTTTAGGGGGACCAGGGACTTGATTACGACCTCCACTTCTCTGTCAGTAAAGGCATTGGCCTCAGTGTCCCCTGCCTCAACCACCAGAGCAAAGGAGTCATTAAGGACCCCCTCGGCAGGGGTATAAAGGGACAAGAAGTGGCTAAACCAATTCTGAGCTGGGATATTACATGTAAGCAATGTGCCAACAGGTCTATCCCTGGTTCTTACCAAACTCCAAAATCCCCTAGCATTCCTGTCCAAGCTTGCAGCCAAGAGGTCCGCCCAGAACTTCTCCTCTCCCTCTCTTTTTGCTACCTTTAAGGTCTGGGAGTAATCTTTCCTTGCAAGCCTAATTGCAACCTGGGATTTAGATTTGACAGCCCCTACCAGCATTTTTTCTTGACTCTGCATTTTTTTGTAAACCAACCCTGCGTTTTGGGCAGCAACTTCCTGTTGTTAGCACGAGGAGCCATACTAGGGAAAATAAACAGGTTGCTCAGCGCCCTGGTTAAGTCGCAAAAGGTCAGCGTGACCTCCTCTGGCGATTGGGTCAGCGACTCCAATTTGCACTGTGCTGCAGCCAGGACTGGTAACATGCTGTTGAATTAGGCATCAAGAAGCCATGTTTGGTTTGCAGACAATTGGATACTGATTTTGCACACATGGTGTGGCACTGCCCCAAACTGCGACCTTATTGAGAGGGAATACTTGCGGCACTGAAGACCACGCTCGGACGTCCTCCCTTATTCCCTAGAGGTGTATGTTCTAGGGATAATCCAGAGGCCGACCCTGTGAATAGTTGGCACACGGTTTATAGATTTGGCACTAGTGTTAGCTAAAAGGCAAATAGATATGACCTGGAACTCGGCAGTGGGTCCCAGGGTCCAGACTTGGAGGGAGGATGTCACCCAGTGGGCGAGGGCAGAGGAGAGGGCATTGGTCAGAGAAGAGGCCGGAGGGGTACGGGCTTGCCCTTTTGCCGACTTATGGACCGAGGTGCTGGTAACATGGGATCACCGGGATAGTGGCCCCAGAGAGGAAAAGAGGGAGAGCAATGACCCATTAGAGGAAGAGGTGGTTGGATCACCATGGGACCAAAAAGACGAGACGGCTTCAAGATGACCTGGGAAACACCACTGGACTTACTGCCCAGAAGAGGTGACGAGAGAAGATTATACCCCCTTACCTTGCATGCAAAACAAAGGGTACGACGTAGGCTGCAAGGGGTGTCTGTAATAACACTAGGAGGGAATCTCCCAATCCTTATCCCACACACCTATACCCCTGATAATTGGATGCTGCTCCCCACCAATATTGAGTGGTGGCTACTTGAAGCTGAATGGCTCACGACCACATGCAAGGTCAACCTGTTTATTTGTATTCCCTTTGGTTGTTTATTACAATCTTTTTAATTCCCTGTTATTTGATTGGCACTTCAATTTCTCTCGAACATTGATCCATTTTACTGCTGCAGTGTCCACATGCCCCCTACGTAAAAGCAAGAGGTTATTTTATGAGACCAATAATGGTATAAAATGATAGTAACATTCAGAGTTGATCAGACTAGAGTGATAGATGTCAATAATGAGAATCTGCAATGATTTCATGCTATGCGATACACCACTGTAACATGTTAAAATGCCAATTAAAAAAACTTTAAAGACAAGAAATCATGATTGGTATTAATCTGCTTTTTATGTTTCAGAACCTAATCAAAGCACACATTTTGGCACCCTTCTTTACATGAGATAATTTAAGGGTTGATCTACTGATTAAAAACATGTGATATCAACCATGAGTGAATCTAAGCTTGGATCAGATCCCCAGACTTACACTTACTTATTTACATATTTTGGTATCTAAAATAGCACAGAGCTAGCTACAATAAAAAAACAGAAGAGTGAATTACAAAGAACATTTTTAGTGCAGCAGGAGTATCTATAGCATGAGGTGCTAAACGAAGAGCAGGATGGTATGGGCAGTTTCATTAGAGTTTAATTAAAGGTACTTTGGGCCCAATTACGATTCTGGCGTTCTGAAGACCGCCAGACTGTGGCAGTCTTGCACATAACTAACCTAGAGGTCGTGCCACCCAGGGACAGCTGACTCCGCCAGGAAACTGCGGTTCCCTGGCAGTAGCGAGGCGGTCCAGAGGTCTCTATATGCTTGGCGGAGGCGCGGCGGTCCCGCCAAGCATATAACGACTTTCATCACCGCCACTGATTTCATGGAGGTCTTTACTCCATGAATACAGGGGCAGTGAGGAAAGGAAGGGAACCCTGCAGGGCCCCATTGTGTCTCACGCCTTGTGGATGCACACAACATGTGCCCCCCTGTGTGCATGCACAGAAGTTTCAGCATGGCATGGACTTTTAAGTCCATGCCGTGCTGGAACTTCTTTTGAAGTTCCCCTTTGCGGTGCCTAGCAGCGCCGTGGGACCAGCAAAGGAAATGCCCGCCAATGACAAAAAAATTATAGGGCGGGCAGTCCTCACGCGGGTTTGGCAGACACCGTTAAACTCGTAATCGGGGCCTAAGTTCTGATGGGGAGAAGGTCAGGGGGCATATAACTAAGGCAGAACTAAAAAGCAAACAACAGGTATAGTTTTTACCTTTTTACATTACACATATTTATAATGTGAGGTTTTATTATCAAAACCAACATTTGCACCTCGCAAACTGACCGATACCAATAATCATAGCATTGTCTACACCTTCATCGTATTAGAAAGTAATAGAAGAATAGGACCAACTTACTTTAAATGAACTTCCATTTGCGAATGTAGAGCTTCTCCCAAGATTTTGCCAGTTTCATCCACGACCGCAGCCCCCGTGTCATCGCAACTAGTTTCAATACCCAGGACTAGTTTTGGAGACGACTGCTTAGAATGATATGACGGCTTTCCAAGGGCGGCCATGTGTGATTTCCAACTTATGTATTTCAAAAAGCACCGATCACCTCTGCCATAGGATGGAAACCACCAAACAAATTTTACCCTTCAAAGAAATGTATACAGATTAAGAAAGGCACCTCTAGCTAATCAAGTAATGCAGTTTACCAAAGATTCCCACATTAAGTAACATAATAGAACAATTGAACCCTATAAGAGATAAGAATAGCTAAATTGCTGTCCATAGTTTGGGACTTGGACTTTGAGAGAGGAGAAATAAACAAGCATTGGCATAGCCAATAGGTCTCGCCTTTGGGAAGTATTCAGTTATGCAGCACAATATTTTTGGTACAACAGCATCAACTGTTGCATGGCTAAACACTTATAAGGTCCCAAAGGCGAGACCTATTGGCTATGCCAATGTTTGTTTTGTTATAGGGGCATAAATAACAGGAGGGTGAAGGTCAGTTAGTCAGTTAGTCAGTTAGTGAGTGAGTGAGAGAGAGAGTCAGTCAGTGAGAGTGAGTTAGTCAGTGAGAGAGTCAGTCAGTCAGTGAGAGAGTGAGAGCCAGTCAGTGAGAGTCAGTGAGAGTCAGTGAGAGAGTGAGAGTCAGTGAGAGAGTCAGTCAGGGAGAGTGAGTCAGTGAGAGAGTCAGTCAGTGAGAGTGAGAGTCAGTTAGTGAGAGTGAATGAGTGAGAGAGTGAGTCAGATAGTCAGTGAGTGAAAGAGAGTGAGTCAGTGGGATAGTCAGTCAGTGAGAGTGAGTCAGTCTTTTAGCGAGAGTCGGTCAGTCTTTTAGCGAGTCAGTCAGTCTTTTAGCGAGTCAGTCAGTCTTTAAGGGAGAGAGAGTCAGTCAATGAGAGAGAGTCAGTCAGTGAGAGAGTCAGTGAGAGTCAGTGAGAGGGAGTCAGTCAGTGAGAGTCAGTCAGTGAGAGCGAGTCAGTGAGAGCGAGTCAGTGAGAGTGAGTCAGTCAGTCAAAGAGAGAGAGTCAGTCAGTGAGAATCTGTCAGTCAGAGTCTGTAAGTGAGAGTGAGTCAGTGAGAGAGTGTCAGTGAGAGAGTGTCAGTGAGAGAGTGTCAGTGAGAGAGTGTCAGTCAGAGTGAGTCAGTCAGAGTGAGTCAGTCAGAGTGAGTCAGTCAGAGTGAGTCAGTCAAAGTGAGTCAGTCAGAGTGAGTCAGTCAGAGTGAGTCAGTCAGAGTGAGTCAGTGAGAGTGAGTCAGTGAGAGAGTCTGTCAGTGAGAGTGAGTCAGTGAGATTGAGTCAGTCAGAGTGAGTCAGTCAGAGTGAGTCAGTCAGTCAGTGAGAGAGTCAGTCAGTGGGACAGAATGGGAGAGTCTATCAGTGAGAGTCTGTCAGTAAGAGTCTGTCAGTGAGAGTGAGTGAGTCAGTCAGTCAGTGAGAGAGAGTGGGAGAGTCAGTCAGTGAGAATGAGTCAGTCAGTCAGTGAGAGAGAGTGGGTGAGTCAGTCAGCGAGAAAGACTGGGAGACTCTGTCAGTGAGAGTGAGCCAGTCAGTGAGAGTGAGTGAGTCAGTGATTGAGAGTCTGTCAGTAAGAGTGAGTCAGTCAGTCAGTGGGAGAGTGGGAGAGTCAGTCAGTGAGAGAGTCTGTCAGTGAGAGTGAATCTGTCAGTGAGAGTGAGTCTGTCAGTGAGAGTGAGTCTGTCAGTCAGTGAGTCAGAGTGAGTCAATCAGTAAGAGTGAGTCTGTCAGTCAGTGAGAGTGAGTTTGTCAGTCAGTGAGAGTGAGTGTCAGTCAGTGAGAGTGAGTGTCAGTCAGTGAGAGTGAGTCTGTCAGTCAGTGAGAGTGAGTCTGTCAGTCAGTGAGAGTGAGTCTGTCAGTCAGTGAGAGTGAGTCTGTCAGTCAGTGAGAGTGAGTCTGTCAGTCAGTGAGAGTGAGTCTGTCAGTCAGTGAGAGTGAGTCTGTCAGTCAGTGAGAGTGAGTCTGTCAGTCGGTGAGAGTGAGTGTCAGTCGGTGAGAGTGAGTCTGTCAGTCAGTGAGAGTGAGTCTGTCAGTCAGTGAGAGTGAGTCTGTCAGTGAGTGAGAGAGAGTGGGTCAGTCAGTGGGAGAGAGTGAGTTTGTCAGTGAGAGTTTGTCAGTGAGAGTGAGTGAGACAGTGAGAGTGAGTCAGTGAGAGTGAGTCAGTCAGTGAGTGAGAGTGTCGATCAGTGAGAGTGAGTCTGTCAGTCAGTGAGAGTGAGTCTGTCAGTCAGTGAGAGTGAGTCTGTCAGTCAGTGAGAGTGAGTCTGTCAGTCAGTGAGAGTGCGTCTGTCAGTGAGAGTGAGTCTGTCAGTGAGTGAGACAGAGTGGGAGAGTGTCAGTGAGAGTCTGTCAGTGAGAGTGAGTCACTCAGTCAGTGAGAGAGAGTGGGTCAGTCAGTGAGAGAGAGTGAGAGTTTGTCAGTGAGAGTTTGTCAGTGAGAGTGAGTGAGTCACTCAGTCAGTGAGAGAGAGTGGGTCAGTCAGTGAGAGAGAGTGAGAGTTTGTCAGTGAGAGTTTGTCAGTGAGAGTTTGTCAGTGAGAGTGAGTGAGACAGTGAGAGTAAGTCAGTGAGAGTGAGTCAGTCAGTGAGTGAGAGAGAGTGTCGATCAGTGAGAGTGAGTCTGTCAGTTAGTGAGAGAGAGTGGGAGAGTCTGTCAGGGAGAGTGTGTCAGTCAGGGAGAGTCTGTCAGTGAGAGTGAGTCAGCCAGTGAGTCTGTCAGTGAAAGTGAGTGAGTCAATCAGTCAGTGAGAGAGTCAGTCAGTGATAGTAAGTCAGTCAGTGAGTCTGTCAGAAAGAGTGAGTGAGTCAGTGAGAGAGTGAGAGTGAGTCAGTGAGAGTGAGTCAGTCAGTCAGTGAGAGAGTGGGAGAGTGAGTCTGTCAGTTAGTGAGAGTGAGTCTCAGTCAGTGAGAGAGTCAGTCAGTGAGAGTGAGTCAGTCAGTGAGTCTGTCAGAAAGAGTGAGTGAGTCAGTGAGTGAGTCAGTGAGAGAGTGAGAGTGAGTCAGTGAGGGTGAGTCAGTCAGTCAGTGAGTGAGAGTGAGTCAATCAGTAAGAGTGAGTCTGTCAGTCAGTGAGTGAGTCTGTCAGTCAGTGAAAGTGAGTCTGTCAGTCAGTGAGAGTGAGTCTGTCAGTCAGTGAGAGTGTCTGTCAGTCAGTGAGAGTGTCTGTCAGTCAGTGAGAGTGTCTGTCAGTCAGTGAGAGTGTCTGTCAGTCAGTGAGAGTGTCTGTCAGTCAGTGAGAGTGAGTCAGTCAACAGTGAGAGTGAGTCTATCAGTCAGTGAGAGTGAGTGATTCTGTCAGTGAGAGTTTTTCAGTCAGTGAGTGAGTCAGTGAGAGGGAGTGAGTCAGTCAGTGAGAGAGATTCTGTCAGTCAGTGAGAGAGATTCTGTCAGTCAGTGAAAGAGAGTCTGTCAGTCAGTGAGAGTGAGTCGGTCAGTCAGTGAGAGTGAGTCGGTCAGTCAGTGAGAGTGAGTCGGTCAGTCAGTGAGAGAGTGGGAGAGTGAGTCTGTCAGTTAGTGAGAGTGAGTCTCAGTCAGTGAGAGAGTCAGTCAGTGAGAGTGAGTCAGTCAGTGAGTCTGTCAGAAAGAGTGAGTGAGTCAGTGAGTGAGTCAGTGAGAGAGTGAGAGTGAGTCAGTGAGGGTGAGTCAGTCAGTCAGTGAGTGAGAGTGAGTCAATCAGTAAGAGTGAGTCTGTCAGTCAGTGAGTGAGTCTGTCAGTCAGTGAAAGTGAGTCTGTCAGTCAGTGAGAGTGAGTCTGTCAGTCAGTGAGAGTGTCTGTCAGTCAGTGAGAGTGTCTGTCAGTCAGTGAGAGTGTCTGTCAGTCAGTGAGAGTGTCTGTCAGTCAGTGAGAGTGTCTGTCAGTCAGTGAGAGTGTCTGTCAGTCAGTGAGAGTGAGTCTGTCAGTCAGTGAGAGTGAGTCTGTCAGTCAGTGAGAGTGAGTGGGAGAGTCTGTCAGTGAGAGTTTTTCAGTCATTGAGTGAGTCAGTGAGAGGGAGTGAGTCAGTCAGTGAGAGAGATTCTGTCAGTCAGTGAGAGAGATTCTGTCAGTCAGTGAAAGAGAGTCTCAGTCAGTGAAAGAGAGTCTCAGTCAGTGAAAGAGAGTCTGTCAGTCAGTGAGAGTGAGTCGGTCAGTCAGTGAGAGTGAGTCGGTCAGTCAGTGAGAGAGTGGGAGAGTGAGTCTGTCAGTCAGTGAGAGTGAGTCTGTCAGTGAGAGTGAGTGAGTCAGTCAGTGAGATTGAGTGAGTCAGTCAGTGAGAGAGAGTGGGAGAGTCTGTCAGTCAATCAGATTCTGTCAGTGAGAGTGAGTGAGTGAGTCAGTGACAGAGAGGGTCAGTCAGTCAGTGAGATAGTCAGTGAGAGTTTGTCAGTGAGAGTGGGTCAGTCAGTGAGAGTGAGAGAGTTAGTGAGAGTTTGTCAGTGAGAGTGAGTCAGTGAGAATGAGTCAGTCAGTCAGTGAGAATGAGTCAGTCAGTCAGTGAGAGTGAGTCTTTCGGTCAGTGAGAGTGAGTCTGTCGGTTAGTAAGAGTGAGTGTCAGTCAGTGAGAGTGAATCAGTCAGTGAGAGAGAGTGGGAGAGTCAGTGAGAGAGAGTGGGAGAGTCTGTCAGTGAGAGTGTGTCAGTCAGTGAGAGTCTTTCAGTGAGAGTGAGTCAGCCAGTGAGAGTCTGTCAGTGAGAGTGGTGAGTCAGTCAGTGAGAGTGAGTGAGTCAGTCAGTCAGTGAGACAGTCAGTGAGAGAGGGGGAGAGTCAGTGAGAGAGTGAGAGAGTCTGTCAGTGAAAGTGAGTCAGTGAGAGTGAGTCAGTCAGTGAGTGAGAGCGAGTGGGAGAGTCAGTGAGTGAGAGTGAGTGGGAGAGTCAGTCAGTGAGAGTGAGTAGGAGTCTGTCAGTGAGTCTTTCAGTGAGAGTGAGTCGGTGAGAGAGAGTGGGTTAGTCAGTGAGAGAGTGACAGTCAGTGAGAGAGTGACAGTCAGTGAGAGTGTCAGTGAGAGTGAGTCAGTGAGCGTGAGTCAGTCAATGGGTGACAGTGAGTCTGTCAGTCAGTGAGAGTGAGTCTGTCAGTCAGTGAGAGTGAATCTGTCAGTCAGTGAGAGAGAGTGGGAGAGTCTGTCAGTGAGAGTTTTTCAGTCAGTGAGTGAGTCAGTGAGAGGGAGTGAGTCAGTCAGTGAGGGAGATTCTGTCAGTCAGTGAGAGAGATTCTGTCAGTCAGTGAAAGAGAGTCAGTCAGTGAGATTGAGTGAGTCAGTGAGTGAGAGAGAGTGGGAGAGTCTGTCAGTGAGAGTGAGTGAGTCAGTCAGTGAGAGAGAGTGGGTCAGTCGGAGGGTGAGAGTTAGTGAGAGTTTGTCAGTGAGAGTGAGTCAGTGAGAATGAGTCAGTCAGTCAGTGAGAATGAGTCAGTCAGTCAGTGAGAGTGAGTCTTTCGGTCAGTGAGAGTGAGTCTGTCGGTTAGTAAGAGTGAGTGTCAGTCAGTGAGAGTGAATCAGTCAGTGAGAGAGAGTGGGAGAGTCAGTGAGAGTGAGTAGAAGTGTCTGTCAGTGAGTCTTTCAGTGAGAGTGAGTCAGTCAGTGAGAGAGAGTGGGTTAGTCAGTGAGAGATTGACAGTCAGTGAGAGTGTCAGTGAGAGTGAGTCAGTGAGCGTGAGTCAGTCAATGGGTGACAGTGAGTCTGTCAGTCAGTGAGAGTGAGTCTGTCAGTCGGTGAGAGAGAGTGGGAGAGTCTGTCAGTGAGAGTTTTTCAGTCAGTGAGTGAGTCAGTGAGAGGGAGTGAGTCAGTCAGTGAGAGAGAGTCTGTCAGTCAGTGAGAGAGATTCTGTCAGTCAGTGAGAGAGAGTCGGTCAGTCAGTGGGAGAGTGAGTCTGTCAGTCAGTGAGAGTGAGTGAGTCAGTCAGTGAGATTGAGTGAGTCAGTGAGTGAGAGAGAGTGGGAGAGTCTGTCAGTCAGTCAGAGTCTGTCAGTGAGAGTGAGTGAGTCAGTCAGTGAGAGAGAGTGGGTCAGTCGGAGGGTGAGAGTTAGTGAGAGTTTGTCAGTGAGAGTGAGTGAGTCAGTGAGAGTGAGTCAGTCAGTGAGAATGAGTCAGTGAGTGAGAGTGAGTCTGTCGATCAGTGAGAGTGAGTCTGTCAGTCAGTGAGAGTGAGTGAGTCAGTCAGTGAGAGAGTGGGAGAGTCAGTCAGTGAGAGAATCTGTCAGTGAGAGTGAGTCAGTCAGTGAGTCTGTCAGTGAGAGTGAGTGAGTCAGTCAGTGAGAGAGTGGGAGAGTCAGTGAGAGAGTGAGAGTGGGAGAGTCAGTCGGTGAGAATCTGTCAGTCAGAGTCTGTCAGTGAGAGTGAGTCGGTGAGAAAGTGTCAGTCAGAGTGAATCGGTGAGAGTCAGAGAGAGTCTGTCAGTGAGAGTCTGTCAGTGAGAGTCTATCAGTGATATTGAGTCAGTGAGAGTGAGTCAGTGAGAGTGAGTCAGTCAGTGAGAGAGTCAGTCAGTGAGAGAGTCAGTCAGTGAGAGAGTCAGTCAGTGAGAGAGTCAGTCAGTGAGAGAGTCAGTCAGTGAGAGAGTCAGTCAGTGGGAGAGAATGGGAGAGAGAGTGAGTCAGAGAGAGTGAGTCAGAGAGAGGCTGTCAGTGAGAGTGAGTGAGTGAGTCAGTAAGAGAGAGTGGGAGAGTCAGTCAGTGAGAATGAGTCAGTCAGTCAGTGAGAGAGAGTGGGTGAGTCAGTTAGTGAGAAAGACTGGGAGAGTCTGTCAGTGAGAGTTTGTCAGTCAGTGAGAGTGGGTGAGTCAGTCAGTGAGAAAGACTGGGAGAGTCTGTCAGTGAGAGTTTGTCAGTCAGCGAGAGTGAGTGAGTCGGTGATTGAGAGTCTGTCAGTGAGAGTGAGTCAGTCAGTCAATGGGAGAGTCAGTCAGTGAGAGTGAGTCAGTCAGTCAGTGAGAGTGAGTGTCAGTCAGTGAGAGTGAGTCTGTCAGTCAGTGAGAGTGAGTCTGTCAGTCAGTGAGAGTGAGTCTGTCAGTCAGTGAGAGTGAGTCTGTCAGTCAGTGAGAGTGAGTCTGTCAGTCAGAGTGAGCGAGTCTATCAGTCAGAGTGAGTGAGTCTGTCAGTCAGAGTGAGTGAGTCTGTCAGTCAGAGTGAGTGAGTGAGTCAGAGTGAGTGAGTCAGTCAGTCAGTCAGTGAGTGAGCCTGTCAGTCAGTGAGAGTGAGCCTGTCAGTGAGAGTGAGTCAGTCAGTGAGAGTGAGTCAGTCAGTGAGTGAGAGAGAGTGGGAGAGTGTCAGTGAGAGTCTGTCAGTGAGAGTCTGTCAGTGAGAGTGAGTGACTCAGTCAAGTCAGTGAGAGAGAGTGGGTCAGTCAGTGAGAGAGAGTGAGAGAGTCAGTGAGAGTTTGTCAGTGAGAGTGAGTCAGTGAGTGAGAGAGAGTCTGTCGGTTAGTGAGAGTGAGTGAGTCAGTCAGTGAGAGAGAGTGGGAGAGTCTGTCAGTGAGAGTGTGTCAGTCAGTGAGAGTCAGCCAGTGAGAGTCTGTCAGTGAAAGTGAGTCAATCAGTCAGTGAGAGAGTGGGAGAGTCAGTCAGTGAGAGTGAGTCAGTCAGTGAGTCTCTCAGTAAGCGTGAGTGAGTCAGTGAGAGAGTCTGTCAATGAGAGTGAGTCAGTCAGTGAGAGTCAGTCAGTGAGAGTGAGTCAGTGAGTGAGAGTGAGTGGGAGAGTCAGTCAGTCAGTGGGAGTGAGTAGGAGAGTCTGTCAATGATAGTCTGTCAGTGAGAGTCTGTCAGTGAGAATGAGTGAGTCAGTCAGTGAGAGAGAGTCAGTCAGTGAGAGTGAGTCAGTCAGTGAGAGTGAGTCAGTCAGCGAGAGTGAGTCAGTCAGTGAGAGTCAGTCAGTGAGAGAGAGTGGGTCAGTCAGTGAGAGTGAGTCAGTCAGTGAGAGAGTCAGTCAGTGAGAGAGTCAGTCAGTGAGAGAGTCAGTCAGTGAGAGAGTCAGTCAGTGAGAGAGAGTGGGTCAGTCAGTGAGAGTGAGTCAGTCAGTGAGAGAGTCAGTCAGTGAGAGAGTCAGTCAGTGAGAGAGTCAGTCAGTGAGAGTGAGTCAGTCAGTGAGAGTGAGTCAGTCAGTGAGAGTGAGTCAGTCAGTGAGAGTGAGTCAGTCAGTGAGAGTCAGTCAGTGAGAGAGAGTGGGTCAGTCAGTGAGAGTGAGTCAGTCAGTGAGAGTTTGTCAGTGAGAGTGAGTGAGACAGTGAGAGTGAGTCAGTCAGTGAGAATGAGTCAGTCAGTGAGTGAGAGTGAGTGTCGGTCAGTGAGAGTGAGTCAGTCAGAGAGAGAGAGTGGGAGAGTCTGTCAGTGAGAGTGTGTCAGTCAGTGAGAGTGAGTCAGCCAGTGAGTCTGTCAGTGAGAGTGAGTCAGTCAGTGAGTCTCTCAGTAAGCGTGAGTGAGTCAGTGAGAGAGTCTGTCAATGAGAGTGAGTCAGTCAGTGAGAGTCAGTCAGTGAGAGTGAGTCAGTGAGTGAGAGTGAGTGGGAGAGTCAGTCAGTCAGTGGGAGTGAGTAGGAGAGTCTGTCAATGATAGTCTGTCAGTGAGAGTCTGTCACTGAGAATGAGTGAGTCAGTCAGTGAGAGAGAGTCAGTCAGTGAGAGTGAGTCAGTCAGTGAGAGTGAGTCAGTCAGCGAGAGTGAGTCAGTCAGCGAGAGTGAGTCAGTCAGTGAGAGTCAGTCAGTGAGAGAGAGTGGGTCAGTCAGTGAGAGTGAGTCAGTCAGTGAGAGAGTCAGTCAGTGAGAGAGTCAGTCAGTGAGAGAGTCAGTCAGTGAGAGTGAGTCAGTCAGTGAGAGTGAGTCAGTCAGTGAGAGTGAGTCAGTCAGTGAGAGTGAGTCAGTCAGTGAGAGTGAGTCAGTCAGCGAGAGTGAGTCAGTCAGCGAGAGTGAGTCAGTCAGTGAGAGTCAGTCAGTGAGAGAGAGTGGGTCAGTCAGTGAGAGTGAGTCAGTCAGTGAGAGAGTCAGTCAGTGAGAGAGTCAGTCAGTGAGAGAGTCAGTCAGTGAGAGTGAGTCAGTCAGTGAGAGTGAGTCAGTCAGTGAGAGTGAGTCAGTCAGTGAGAGTGAGTCAGTCAGTGAGAGTCAGTCAGTGAGAGAGAGTGGGTCAGTCAGTGAGAGTGAGTCAGTCAGTGAGAGTTTGTCAGTGAGAGTGAGTGAGACAGTGAGAGTGAGTCAGTCAGTGAGAATGAGTCAGTCAGTGAGTGAGAGTGAGTGTCGGTCAGTGAGAGTGAGTCAGTCAGAGAGAGAGAGTGGGAGAGTCTGTCAGTGAGAGTGTGTCAGTCAGTGAGAGTGAGTCAGCCAGTGAGTCTGTCAGTGAGAGTGAGTCAGTCAGTGAGAGTGAGTCAGTCAGTGAGAGAGTCAGTCAGTGAGAGAGTCAGTCAGTGAGAGAGTCAGTCAGTGAGAGTGAGTCAGTCAGTCAGTGAGAGTCAGTCAGTCAGTGAGAGTCAGTCAGTCAGTGAGAGAGTGGGAGAGTCAGTGAGAGGGAGTGAGTCAGTCAGTGAGAGAGATTCTGTCAGTCAGTGAGAGAGTCTGTCAGTCAGTGAGAGTGAGTCAGTCAGTCAGGGAGAGAGAGTGGGTGAGTCTGTCAGTGAGAGTGAGTCGGTCAGTCAGTGAGAGAGTCAGTCAGTGAGAAAGTCTGTCAGTGAGAGTGAGTGAGTCAGTGAGTGAGAGAGAGTGGGAGAGCCTGTCAGTGAGAGTCTGTCAGTCAGTGTGAGTCTGTCAGTCATTGAGAGTCTGTCAGTGAGAGTGAGTCAGGCAGTGAGAGTCTGTCAGTGAGAGTGGGTGAATCAGTCAGTCAGTGAGAGAGTGGGAGAGTCAGTCAGTGAGAGAGTGTCAGTGAGAGTGAGTGAGTGAGTGAGAGTGAGTCAGTCAGTGAGTGAGAGAGAGTGGGAGAGTCTGTCAGTCAGTGAGAGTGAGTCAGTCAGCCAGTGAGAGAGAGTGGGTCAATCTGTCAGTGAGATAGTGAGAGTGAGTGAGTCAGTGAGTGAGAGTGAGTCAGTCAGTCAGTGAGTCTGTCAGTGAGTGAGAGTGAGTGTCAGTCAGTGAGAGTGAGTCAGTCAGTGAGAGTGAGTCAGTCAGTGAGTGAGAGTGGGAGAGAGTGTCAGTGATAGTCTGTCAGAGTGAGTCAGCCAGTAATAGTCTGTCAGTGAGAGTGAGTCAGTCAGTCAGTGAGAGAGTGGGAGAGTCAGTGAGAGAGTGAGAGTGTTTGTCAGTGAGAGTGAGTCAGTGAGAGTGTCAGTGAGTGAGAGTGAGTGGGAGAGTCAGTCAGTGAGTGAGAGTGAGTGAGTCAGTCAGTGAGAGTGAGTGGGAGAGTCAGTCAGTGAGTGAGAGTGAGTGGGAGAGTCTATCAGTGAGAGCCTGTCAGTGAGAGTGAGTAAGTCAGTCAGTGAGAGAGAGTTTTGAGAGTCAGTTAGTGAGAGATTGGGAGAGTCAGTCAGTGCGAGTCTGTCAGTGAAAGTGAGTCAGTCAGTGAGTGTCAGTGAGAGTGAGTCAGTGAGAGACTGTCAGTGAGAGTGAGTGAGTCAGTCTGTCAGTGAGAGTCTGTCAGTGAGAGAGAGTGAGTGAGTGGTAAGGTAAGGTAATACTTTATTGTACAGTTAATAAAAACCATTACAAACCAACGTCAATAAAAACGGTTTTGTGTGTCTGTAGCAGCATAGAAGATTATATTAATACTGTGGTAAGATATAAAAGGCTAAAATTAAAAAACAATTACTAAGTCTAAAACTATAAAACCATAGCGGGAAGGGAGATTAGCCCACTGCTAGATCAGTTCTATCTTTACCATTGAGGAGCTTTACATAATTGAGCTGGCCTGCTTTCCTCTTCAAGATGCATTTAGTTGTTGCAGTTCGTAGTCCGGATGGGTAGCAAGACATTCTCATCCCCATATGCTTATTCTTTGTGGCATTAAGTTCCAGTGGGCTCCTAGATGCCAATTGTGCCCCCATTATTATCCGAGTATTTTAGCTCTAAGGATGCAAGTGATGCACTGGGTTCCATTAATTTAGCTGTTTCGGTTTATTCTTTCTTTTTATTAAGGCGGACTTCTGCAGCTTCAATATATTTTACTAATCGGCAGCTCAGTTGAACTTCGTCACCCGAAAAGCATGCCAGGACAGCTTGCCTGCATGACCTAATTCGTTTTTTGTTCCGGCGGTCTTGCAACAGCTCCTTACAGATGGTAATAAGGTGTATGATGATATCTTCGTCATTCCCACAAAGACGGCACTTTGCTAGCATTGAGGGACGTAGCCAAGGGGCCATATGGTCTGCAGAAGGCAATAGTCCTAGGCGATATTTCAGAAATTTCTCTTTTGTTTTTTTGGCAAAGCTAGTCTGAAGATATAATTGTGGCCTAAGCTTGGAGTAAGATTGTATGGTTAGCCACCCATGCGCTCGCTCCGTCAATAAAGCTTTGTCCTGCAGGAGAGATTCTTTTCTAACGCTGTTGTTTACTGCTTTTTTAAAACCCGCCAGAGGCCCTTGTAGATCCCACAGTTGACGCATCCCCCAGATGTTTTATTGCGTCCTCCAAGAAGAGCCTTGTGGGGCAATTTTCTTTGGTTTGCAGTTCCTTCCAAAGGAGAGCGTTGAGTGTGTTTGCTTCCCCCCTGCTTATTTTGTACCAGCTTTTTAAGTATACACCTTTACGTGCCAGCTCTTCCTTTACCAGCCCAAATTCAAGTCTAATCTGCGCAGGTGAAGTGTACCTTGGCAAGCCAAAGATCATGCGCATGGCTCTTGTTACTGTTCCGTCTGCCGTTTTAGCGTCCCTTCCTCTCATTGCTTTGCTTCCATAGGTGATTGATGGGATCAGTTTTGCCTGTATCACCTTTATTAAAGGAACGAGGTTTGGTCCCGTGATCTTATTTTTTAAGTTTCTTAGGGATACCGCTGTCATTAATCCTCTCTTTTTTATCTCCTCGCATTGTGGCTTGAAGCTGCCGCTGGGGTCTAAGATGACCCCCAGGTATCTATATTTTCTTGTAACGTCCAGCTTCCTTGAGTCCAGAAACCAACTAGTTGATAATTTCTTTTTGCTATAAGTTATGCACATGACTTTGGTTTTTTCTTGATTGATACTGAGTTTGTTTGTTTTAGAGTATTGCGAGGTGATATCTAACAGTCGCTCTAAGCCTATCGGGGTCCGGCTAATCAGTACCAAGTCATCCGCGTAGAATAAATTAGACAGCTGAGTGCCGCCTAACTTGGGTGCATGAGAGTTGCTTTCGTTCAGCAGGATTGCCAGTTCAGCCATAAAGAGATTGAATAGTGTTGGTGCGAGCACACATCCTTGTTTTACCCCTGTGCTTGTGGGGATCTTCTTGGATAAGAATTCCCCTGCACCTAGTTTGACCTGAACCCAGGTATTGCTGTGCAGGAGAATTAGTTGGTTCAACAGCAATGATGGAATGTTCATTTTCTTTAATTTTTGCCACAACATGTTTCTATTAACATGGTCAAAGGCGGAGCTGTAGTCAATATAGCACAGGTATAAAGGTTGTTTTGCCGCAAGAGCTGAATCAATCAAAAGCGATAGGGCTAGAATGTTAGTAGCCGTCCCCATATTTTTGCGGAATCCAGTTTGATTGTAAGGAATTGCTGTTGTATCTTCGTGAGAGTGGGAGAGTCTGTGAGTGAGAGTCAGTGTGAGTGAGTCAATGAGTCAATGAGAGTGAAAGAGTCAGTGTGAGTGAGTGTCAGTCAGTGAGAGTGTCAGTGAGAGTGTGAGAGTCTGTGAGTGTCAGTGAGAGTGTGAGAGAGAGAGAGTCTGAGAGTGTCAGAGTGTGATAGTCAGTGAGGGTGAGTCAGCCATTAGTGCAAGGCATTTTCAGTTAGGGTGAGTACTCTAAAGCTCAACTTTCATTGTGACAATGGTTCGAATATAAAACCTGTACATGTTTGCAGAGTTTAACGATTTGTGGCTATTCCGAATGCTCTGAGGATACTACATTATTATATGCAAATAAATACATGCAGAACAAATACAAGAAACAATTATAGTGAAGACTTGAATCCGCATGTTCGGAAAACCTGTAATTTCCCATCTTTCAAAAGAGCACAAGCAGCAGCTGTTTTAAAGCACTCGTGCTCGTCATTGCTAATTTATATTAATCGATTTCACTTTAAAGTAATTCAATTAAGATAGAGAGACAGCACATCTGGTAAGGATTACAACGCACCTGAGAAAACACATTAAACTCTTATCTTCTCAAGCTCGGGAGTGGTGCGTGCGTGCACGCGCATGCGCGCAGTCTTCACTTTTTCAAGCACTGTACTCTTGCTTGTGCCGCGCCGCTGCGTGCTCCCGCAAGGTGGATGCCACCACAAACACGAGTGCAGTGCTTGAAAAAGTGAAGAACGACAGCTAACCTCCTATGCAGCGCTTGCGCACTGCGTAGGCGAGACATGAAAAAGGAAACTAGCGGCATGCTAATTAAAAATGTACTAGGTCCACCATCTCCCACAAATTAGAGAATGCTGTACCTATGAGAGGGGTCGTTTTATGTGTTAAAAAAAAATTCGCTCTCCATTGCTACAAGTGCACAATCCAGCAATGCTACAAAGGAAGTGCAGTCCTAGGCTAGGCAGGCTTGTGTGGGTGCTTGGCTTAGACTCACTGTAAACTAGTGAGTGTCCACAGATCCAGCTAATGTAGATGACTCCTTACTAAAGACAAGAAAGGTCCGCTACGGGCTTGGAATCATAACAGGCATGAAAAGGGCAAGGTCTGACTCAGTAGGATGCCTAATAGAGGACCTGTGCACGACCTAACAAGTATTCACCATTCATTTAAGAAAATAGGATGCTTTGATGAACTTGTATGAAATGAAAAATGTGCTGAGGCGTGTCCTTGGAATGTGGCCTGCAGCTCTTTTGAAGCCTGTTTTGAAATTGTTACATAATGGCAGATAAGAGGACAAAGTCATAGGAAAAAAATTATTATCCCAACATCACACAATTTGGTCAAGTTAGAAACTTCAAAGCAGATCGCTTGTTTCAAGGCCTATAACTTTCCCACTATACCACATTTTATTGAGTTGATGGCAAGACTGGGCGAGACTCGGCTCTGTGTTCCCTAGTGTGATATTCAATGTATAATACGTTTCTGTTCACTTTTCTCATCGAACATTTACTGCTAGCTTTTAGCCTACCTAAAAATACTTTGAAAGAAGTAGAACTTGAATGTATTCAAAATATGATTGAACAAGAGTAACAATTTAGTGGCTTGCATTCGTTAGCACACTAAAGCCAAACCTACTAGCTTTGCCAAAGCTTGCCAGTTTTGTTCAGTTGAGTCTTTGATTCCAGTCACCTCCAGAAGAGTTTAAGCACCAATTGTTCAAGCTAGCAAATGAGGAGTTGGGGTACCACAAGGATATTTTGATTCACATCAATTTCCAATTTACTGCACAAGAGTTTTCGTAAGCTCTGGAAAATTGCCTTTACTACCAAGCCGTAAACAATCACACTCTTTCTGACCTTGCATGCTAGTTATCTAATAACAAGGGTAAGGAGAAGGTGGAGACAGAATAAATTAAATAGAAAGGGAGGCGTAAGAGGGTGCAGAGAGAAAGAGGGAGTGAGTGAGTCAAGGTATGTAAGATTGATAGGGAAAGGGGAAAAGCGGGTGGTAAAGCGAGGGAGAGAGTAAGGGACACAGAGGAAGAAAGGCCAGAGAGAAGAATAAATATATGGCCCCGGGGATGACCACCTCTCCAGGGTCAGCCCAAGCTATTTAAGGGAGGGGGACAGCGCAATCCTCACCTCCCAGGGACGGCTCCTGGTATGTCCCGGGGTGCCAACCCCGAGGACATACTTGTTTGCTTGTGCTAAGTGGATCTGTGACAGCTCCCGCCAAGCAAGAGCAAACATAATTCTGCTCCCAGCAAACAGGAGCTGTCAAAGTGCTCCCACTTGCTGGAAGCCTGTGTTTTCATCTGTTCCTGAAGCAGATGAAAGTTTGCTCTCGCGCAGAGGAAGCTGCATTTCTAGCATGATGCCGGCTCCCACAGAAGGCGGGGAGTCGGTTGGGCCGCGGTGGCCTTGAGGTTCTCCCCGCGATCTCCAACATACACACTAGGTGCCCTGGGTGGGCTCCAGGGCACCCAGTGAGACATGGGCCCAGGGTGATGGGGTCCCTGGGGCCGAAATTGCCTCATGGAGCGCCCCTCCACCTTTTCTATTGAATTATGGGCGGGCCTCGGGCATTGGGTTCCTGGGGCCAAAATCAGCCCAGGGAGGGGGGCCTCGAGGCCCCTCTCCCCATTAAGTTTTGGCAGGCCATTTTGGCCCTATGCTCATTTCACAGAAATTAAACCTCAAAGGGAGGCACTTGCAAATATAAACATAGCAGGTGCCCCTGTTGAAGGTTTACTTCTGTAAAGGACAAATGATGCAAACTCCATGGCTTGGCGAAGGCAAAGTGAGTGTGTTTTCTCAGCAATTCCATATTGAAAATCGATCTGAAATGCTTTGTGGAGGTAAATGCATCATTGATCTACTGCAGCGCAATCTGTATGTGACTGTGACGTGCGGGTTCTTTGTTATCATGGCAAAAGCAGACTCCATGGTTCTTGTTTTTAACTACTAAGAGTATAAACAATTTTAAATCACTTTGAAGCTTTGCCCGTTTAGCCCTTCCCACCTTAGTAGCATGCAAAGGTCTTCCTGCCTTTTGCCTCGATAATGGACAGCTTAACCAGCAGCCCCTTAGCGCGTTTCCCACCGATTTTGTTAAAGAGTACTTGATGCCAAGGAATATAAGGACATCTCCACCAAACAGAGAAGCACTTACTTCATATAGTTAAGAGGAAAGACCCTTGTTTGATGGAGATTTACCTCTTTGTAGTCTTGTTGTCTTCTCTATAGGAGGATTCATGTTATAGCCTATTTCTGGATAAAGACGTACCAGGAACAATCAGATTGTCAAAACGTGCACAAGGTCACTGATGACTTTTCCTTGTGCTTCATTATGCAGCTGTAGTGCATAATACGTACTGGACCTTTACCCAAGGAGGTAGCACTTAGTAATTAACCCGTAGAAAGTACTACACTTGGGTAGATATTTTGTGCAAAACTGAGGACTTGGATTAAAGGGCAGGTGCGGTTCCTTTGTGGCAGAGTTCCTCACATAGCTACTGACACACCCACACAGGCACTTAGACACCAACTCACACACTCAGGCATCATACACCCACTCAGACACTGATACACCCACTCAAAGACCCATTCAGACATTCACACACCTACTCACAGACACAGACATTCATGCACACAACCACTCACAGACCCATTCAGACACTCGTGCACCCACACATAGACCCATACAGCCACTCATACAGCCACTCACACACCCACTCAGAGACTAATGCACCCACTCACAGACCCACTCAGACACTAATGCACTCACTCACAGTCTGACTCAGACACTCATGGAGGCACTTGCAAATCCACTCAGACCCACTGAGACCTTCATTCAGACACGTATGCAACCACTCCCAGACCCCCACAGTCACTCACATACACACTCAACACTCAACACCCATTGAGAAACTCACTCACACATCCACTGAGACACTCATGCAATCATTCACACACTCACTCTCAAAGGGTACAGGTTACATTTAGGAGATAACATGTAAAAAAAAAAACATTTACTGCAAAAACTATAGGTTGCAGGGACGTTATAGTTAGGAAATAGAATAAACAAAATTTAAAAACTTAGAAATTCACTGAAAAAACAAAGGTTATACAAATGTTAGTTTGGATCTAATTTTACACGTACAAAACCAGTGAAATTTAGCTGTTTTAGTTAGCTGGCCAACTATAACTTACGCCGCGCAAATCACTGCTTTTGACCTCACAAATTACATCACTGATGACATGGTCAATGAAATCACTGACAAGATCACTGATGACACGTAGTTTTAAGTACCTGGGCATACGGGTAGTTTTGCACCCCAAACTCACCTGGGCCCTTAACCTTCAGCCCCTAGTTCGGAAAGCCATTTCAGATCTCATTAGATGGCGTACCCTCTCACTCAATGTCCTGGGGCGCATCACCCTTTACACAATGATGATTCGTCTTCAATTCCTCTGTCTTTCAAAAAGTACCACTTCATTTACCCCGGGCAAGGTTCTCTGCGCTTGACAGTTCAGCTAAAACATTCCTCTGAAGAGCCTTACGGCCACGCAATGCATTTACATACTGTCAATAAGGCCCCTTTGATGGAGACTTGGGCATGACCAACCTCTATCTCTATTATCTGTCTTCCCACCTCCTTGTCCCCAAGTGCGAAATTACCAAAACGAGGCAATTATGCCAGGTTGAGTAATTGAGAGTATTCAGGGGGGGAAATCCTATTGCAGGCGTACAGGACAACAAACTAGGAGAGAACACGCAATTGGTGGCTACTGCTGTCTGTGTCCTGTAGCATTTATTGCTACTTTGTTAGAACAAAATGCATCCTCTGTCCATTTTGGACACAAAGGTGCAGTTTGTACTAAGAAAATAGCGCTAAATCTTGGTTACACTTCTCACATAATTAAGTATACTTGCGAGTAATTTTGCAGTAATTACGCTACAGAGAATAATGCCAGTTACATTTATCCCTACACAGAAGCTCGTGAAGGAGAGAACAACATTGAACGCAGGATTAGAAGCACAGGAGAAAAAAGAGCAGCACAAGAGGAAGAGAGATATAGGGGAGCAGAGTATAGCCACAAAAGGGAGAGATTAACACAGAGCGCGGGAGTGGGGAAATTTGGGAGTAGAAGCACACAAGAAAAAGAACAAGACGGAGCATGGGCAGAGCGAGCACAGAAGAGAGAGAGCTGGAAAAGACCTGCACTCGCATGGACTGCTTGGCCAAAAAGAAAGAAGTAGTTCTCTAAAAGTGAGCAGTGGAGGAATAGAAGTCAACCTATCAAAAGGACAGCAAAGTGGCTATGGTCTACTGGAGAGACAAACGCAAGAAGAGGAAGGCCAGCCATTGCATTAGAAGCAAGTAAATGAGTGAAAATAAACCCAATCAACAGTAAGCAATCCGAGGACTGCAAGTTCATAATAAGACTTTTGAAATCAGATAGACTAAGTGGTCTGGTCGACAAAACCTACGAAACACGCTAAGAACTAGGTTTATCACCAAAGAAAAGGGAATGTTTTTAAATTGGATGGGAATAACTTGCATAGGCTTTGTACATTCACTCAAAGTGAAGCCAGCTAATGTGTTAATTGGACTGCCTCATTGCCCCAAGCTCCATTATGGAGTAAGAGAAAGCAAAATGTGAATGGAAGAAGCCCAGACCAAATGTCCCTCTATGTGCATAGTATGTATGAATGTTTTGAAAAACCAATAGTCTGGAGAGACAGCTAAAACGGTTCTTAAAAGTCCAGATCTAAAATGAAATATGAATAATCGGGGAAGAGCAAGGATAATATTTGTGACTACGTATAACTAGGGTGTCGTGGAGAAACAGGAAGAGACAGGAAATTGAAGACTGTGTTGTGTTTATTGACCTACAACATGCGAGTCCTGCCCTCTCTATGGGCAAATTGTAGAAGGAAGGCACAATACATGTACAAAGATAACAAATACTGTTAGAGAACATCGGTTATATAGTGTTCACCAAGACAAAGAGTGCATCATTTTTTTTTTCTTTTCCGGAGAAGAACAAATTAAACATTTCATTAATAAAACATTTTTGAGAATACCTGCTTTGGAAACATGTCTTGAACAATGAAAAGCCTGACATTCCTAGACTGGCCATTATATCTTCAGATCCTGTGGACAAGTCAAAATGTGTCATTTAAACAGTGCAATCGTTATAGGTAAATTGGAAACAGTCGCTTACATAATCTGCTGTGTTAAATATGCATTCCACAGGTAGGTAGAAAATACGTTTATTTTAGACAACTTTCTATAAAACATTCTAAAAAGCACAATAAACAATTAAAATCAATAACAAGGTCCAGTCTTACTACCCGACAACCTCCTCATATTATGATTCATCATCAAATTCTATTCAACTGACCATAAAAACTAAGCAATTCCAACTGCCACATCTAAATAGCGCATTTCTGATAACAACTCCATAGCTTTTCCCCTATGGAGAGTACCATACAAGCAGAGGTCTTAAAAACGTAATTCAATTTGCAAAGTAAAAAACACAGTCCATTAATATATGCGGCAAGGAAAAATTTACATTCAAGGGGCAGAGGCCACTATTGTCCTGGACCCAGGCCTGGTTTGGGCGGGATGAGTAAATTGGATTGCATCCCACCCTGACCCTTACTATTAAATTTCGCAGCCCTAGATCTCGAAACTGCAACAAATAGGGAAAGACAGTGTCCTTACCTAGAGTTGAGAGTGAAAAGCTAATAGATTGTTTCTTGCTCAGGTAAGATAAGTCGTGGGATTCGGACACCAAAGCAACAGACTCTTTTAATACCTGCTTGCCTGGGAAGGGGTACCAGGATGTAATTGTACCACTATCAGTATGAAGGTTCCTAAGGGCGATTTATCTAGTTCTTGCATCCTTTGCCTGCCTTCTTTCGCTACCTTAGATCTCTACCCATAACAATTTAGAAACATTGGACACTTCATCATCATCAGAGTGTGTGTTAAAATAACGTAGAGCATGAGTGAATACCATCAGGTTCCAGGAAGCCAACATACACTCTCTCCTTACAGCTTGTACCATGGTGCCCTGGGGGAGAGATAAAAGCCTTCTAAGCACTGCCCCTTCTATTCTATCCCATTTATATGCCGGATCAAGGGAAAAGACCTCTACCAATACAGACCCAACGGGGGAATCTACCCTTCATAAGCCTTTAATAGTGGAATATGAGAAAGCTCCCCCAAAAACTACTATTCAGTCTTGATAGGCAACTAGCTTGTAATAGGGCCTTCTCCTTAATATCATCCTGATGCGTGTCTCAGTTCAGGTTCCTTCTAAAAGTCAGACCAAAATATTTATATTGATCAACTTGCTCCACATCCCGTGTTATCTAAGTGCGAACTGAATTACTTTACTTTTTACCAAAAAAACTAAATTGTGGTCTTTTTCTGGTTGATGCGAAGCTAGTTCTGCTTACTATAAGTTGCTAAAGCATCTCATTTCCTCTGCAGACCCACTGGGGTACAGTCCAGTAATACCAAATCGTCTGTGTACAGCAGGAAATCAATCTGATGTTTCCCAACTTTGGGGGAAAAGGACTTTGATTGGGAGATAAAGGCAGGAAGGTCAGCTAAAAAAAACGAAAAAGCAGGGGTGCTATAACACACCCTTGCTGAAGGCCATTCTCGAAGGAGATTCTTTGGGATAATCGACCTGACTTGTCTAGCTCCACCTGAGTCCAATTACCAGAATGCAAGGATTGGAGTACTCAGGAGGTTTAACAGAAGCTCCCAGGTAATAAGTTTCCCCCAAAGGATATCCCTATCCACTGAGTCAGAAGTTGTCCTGAAGTCTACAAAACAACAGCACAGCCTTTGATTTACCTCCAGTGACTTTCAGATAATGACCCATAATGCAAAACAGTGATCTATAGTAGAGTGACCCTCCTGAAAACCGCCCTGTTCTATTGGTATTCTATTAGATTCAAGTGCCCAGTCTTCTAGTTTGGATAATAATCTTAGAGAAGATCTTTAGTGAGATATCCAGGAGGCTAATAAGCCTATAATGTTTGGGGTCTGTACCACTCCCATTTTTTAACAAACCTTGGCATAGCCAATAGGTCTCGCCTTTGGGACCTTATAAGTGTTTAGCCATGCAACAGTTGCATAACTAAATACTTATAAGGTCCCAAAAGCGAGACCTATTGGCTATGCCAAGTGGGCGGGCAGCCGCGAAACTGAAAGTGATCGCAATCGCGATCAAACATCAAAGCGGCCGTGCGGCCGCGAAAGTGAAAGTAATCGTGGTAAAGCGCGCGCCCGCGCACATGCACTGGAGCTCTAGGCTGGCCTGGTAGCACTTTTTGGAGCCCTCTCAATAAGTCTCGCCGGACCAGCGCATGCGCTGGGTCAGGCGAGACCTAAAAATAGGTTTTACTATAGACCTGTTTCAAGAAAAAGGGAATAAGCCGGAAGTAGCAACCCATCCACACAGGGAGGAATAAACCGTGGCCCACCAAACACTATTCATCTTAATTATTACTTCCAGGATATTATCAGGGCCAGCAGCACGAGAGAGCTTTACTCTCTCAATGACAACATTTACTTCCTTAACTGAAAACCAAGTGACGGGGAGGTTTTGCCTAGGAAATCTCTGGGATCTATCTGAAACAGAAGAACCCCTATACAGGTCTATTAAATAAATAGCCCACTGCTCTTCCAGGATCACACAAACAAGGTTACCCCTATTTGAAGTACTAAACTCGTTAACTTCAGTCTAAAATGTTTGCTGATCGTTGGAGAGGATAATTCCCTGAATATCCTCCCACTTATTGTGGTAGAAGGTGTTTTTTTTCGCTTGCACAAGAGATTTATTTTGGAGTTTAAACTTCACCATCTCCTGGGAGGCTAGAGAGCCTGGCTCTCTGTCTTACCAATGGCTTCAGTTCTTGGCAGGCAGAATCAAACCAACAACCTCTAATGTGACGAGGGTCTGCGTGCATACCCTTCTCACTTATGTTTACTGTGATACAACCCAAAACTTGGCATACAAATGTATTGTTCCACACAATGATATCATCAACTAAGTTGGGGAGGATATCAATCTTCTCCTTTAATTGGAGGGCAGGTAACTGTTGGAGATCGATTGAGTCCAAGCGTGTTAAAAGTAGGCCTGGGCTAAAATTTCGTTCCGTTCGCGGAAATTGCGATAATTTGACATTTTCGCGTTCCGCGGAGAGCGCGAAAATGTCAAAATTTCCGCTTTCCGCAGCTTGGCGATAATTTGTTTCTTGCTCAAGCTGTAAAATAATACATTCTCACGCGCGCGCGATCGCCTTACCTGAATCCCTGCGTTCGCCGACAAGTTTTCTTGATCCGGTCGCGTTCTCCATGAGATGTTGTATTGTTTTTAGCCATTTGCGCTGTCTCGCGACAGTTCGCGCCCACAGTGACGTCATGCGTCGCGCGATCACGTCTTTCTTCTCGCGATCATGCACCGCGAGACAACTCAAAACAAGATGGCCGCGCCCGCGAGCAACCAGATGGGTAAGTTGGCGACCCGCAACCATGCAGAAAATCTCGCGAACATGCGGGAAAAAAACTTCCGCATCTTCGCGATATTTCCGCTTGTTTGCGATAATTTTAAACATTTTCGCGATAATTTGCGAAAGTGGATTTCGCAAATTCCGCCCACCCCTAGTTAAAAGCCTACTTGGGTAGGACATTCCTTAAGGCAATACCCTGTCAGCGGACCCTGGCTAGCACAAGTCAAGAACTGCAGTAATTGCCCAATGATCACTACCATCATTCTTTGCCACCTCAAAAATCTGAAAAAGCTTGAATTGCCAAAAGGACGTAAATATATAGTCAATGGGACCTGAGTACTGGCCCTGCCGGAAAGTTGCTGCTGCTGGTGAATCATTTTTTAATCGTCCGTTTAAATAAATGAGACCATGATTCGCCAACCATGGACTCAGAACTTTGGCCTCCTTTTTGATGACACCAGGAGGAAACTGCTCTGGGGAAATGTTATAAGATTCCAAAACTTCCTCTAGCTGCAGGTCCAACTGTTCGGGGAAAAGACGAGCATTGACATCTCCGGCCATTATTATGACTGCTTCCGGGTATTTTGCTAAGAGGTGCCGGAAAGGAGATTCAAATAGTTCTAGCCACTCTTTCATTTGTCGATGATCTTCTTTATGGATATAGACATCTATAAGAAGGAAGTATCTAAGAATGTTATTGTTTAAGCTCAATTCAACCACTGAAAATTGCATACCACCTGACACATTTATAACCTCCACTGATCTCTTAATCACCTTAGTAGAAACCAGTGTCAGGACACCGGCAGATGCTCTTCCCTTACCCCGGCATTGACCTTTGCTATTCAGTACCCTAAAACCTTCTACTGTTTGGTCCTCTCTCAGCCAAGACTCCAGAAGGATCATCAGATCGTAGGGTTTCAGATTTTCTTCTAATTCACCACTGTTCCTCAAACGTTCAAACCCATGGATATTCCAGCTCAGGATTCTCAGATTTAGAGAGCACCCCTCATTCTACAAGGAATTGGGCCTAATGCTCCAGTCACAGTCCTCTGCGAGATGCTGTAGGGGGAGAACCTATTACTCTTACCCCATACTAATTGCTCATGCTGCTTGGGTGGTATATCATTTACTATAACCACCCTTAGATCATTTGGGGACTGGTTACTTTGCTAAGTAAAGGCAGGTCTTACGGACAGTTTACCAGAAATAGACTGCTCCAATTGGGTGGCTGTTAATCCGCCATGTATTGCTAAGATGGAAGGGGGAGGTTTGTTTTTTTCTACAGAGAAGAACAAATGAAACATTTCATTAATAAAACATTTTTGAGTATACCTGCTTTGGAAACGTCCTGAACAATGACAAATCTGACATTCCTAGACTGGCCATTATATCTTCAGATCCTGTGGACAAGTCAAAATGTGACATTTAAACAGTGCAATAGTTATAGGTAAATTGAAAACATTCGCTTACATAATCTGCTGTCTTAAATATGAATTCCACAGGGCACTTGATATTTTCATACAATTACAACATGTTGAAGTAGTTAAGATTAGCAATGGTAGTTTTAATGTAGCATGAAGATGCATGTGCATTTTTCAAAGATGCTCGTCACTGAGAACCATCAAGCTCTATTTTTCCACATACCAGAACATAGTTATGAACCAATACATACACCAAGGTAATTAAATGTAATGTCATGCAACATACAACCAGTTAACTTTGTAGGACAGATTAAGAAACAAGCACTATTTGCACACATGTAAAACTGAAAAGAGATACAAGTGTTAATTAAACCTAGGATCAACCGACAATGATTGCCTAGGGACCGTGACATGAGCCAGTTTTTGCACCCCAGTAACTTAGTATTTCAAAAGAGACTGCAAATATTTGTGTGGCTCCTTCTATGATGCCAATTGTACTAAGGCAGCATTAAAGCTCTCACATTAATATATCCAAAATGTAAAATCTACCCCACAAATGTGACAGAAGGTTTGGATTCTATTAAAGATTAGAACTTCACTATTTTACTGTCAAACTATAGCAGAAAAGAAAAACATTATTTAAAAAAATTTAAGATTTATTTTGTTTTTGTTTTTTAACATGGATACCTATACAAACCCTTCCTAACCAGTCAAAGTATGCAGGCCAGTCCTCCAGTGTCCATGTCGTCACAATGAATGTACATGATATCACAGCCAATCACATAAATCACCCAGAAGCTGAGGGCACAGCCTCTTTGATTGCATGAAGCAGAGGAAACAGTCTTAGAAAGAAACCCAAGGAGCTCGTTGAGCAAAACAAACAGTTCAATCAAGTCGAGGATCCTTCAATTGAGAAAAACGAGCATATCAGAGGAAAGTCCAACCACAGATTCATAAAATGCAGCAGACGACGGGGCCATCAGAGTAAACACAGAAAAATACATAAATTAAGGGGGTGCCACCTAAATACTCTACTTAGGGGCATTATGGGGAGTGAACGATGATAGCCAATAACCTACCAACCTTTAGGGTGTTTACACCCTCTATATGACCACTTCCTGCAGGAAGTGGGTATAACCCTGTCCCAGAGCACCTAATTCCACCTAAACTAAGAGGGAGGAATTCTTAAAGTCGTAACCACTTCAAGTAGCCCACCTTAGATATGGTGATAATAGCCTGCGAGGGCAACACAAACCTCCTGACTAGCTAATTTTCCCACCTGTCCCGGTGCCAAATGGGCCTGGGGGTGGCATTTCCCCTATCTGAGGAACCCTTGGGTCGAACATTAAAGGTGGCAGAGGATTCTGAAGCCTCTTGCCTTGATATGCTGATTATTTAGCCATCTTGCTTGGAAAAAGTGACAACACCTCTGGCCGGAGCAGGCATGGTTTCTGCCCTCCAAGAGCGTGGACTCTCACCTGCAGGGGGTCAGAAACCTGTCAGTGGTGGCAGGCTGGTCTGCATCATTCAGCCAGGACACAGTTAGTCGGTAGGTTTTTAGAAGGCACCTCTAAGGTGCCCTCTGGGTGCATGTATTAATACATCCATCAATTTAAACCAAGCATCTCTGGTTTCGGTGAAGCCATCATGTAGCCGGGGAACTCAAACACCAGTCCCAGCTCATGTACTCGTAGTCATTTAAAGGGAGAACCATGGACTCTGTTCTCACCAGGTAAGGACAAGAAAGAACCCACTCGTCACAGTCACTACACATTGTGCTTCAATAGATTAGCAATGCATTCACCTCCACAAAGTATTTCAGATGGTCTTTCTGAAACACACTTGCTTTGTCTTTGTCAAGCCCAGGAGGTCAGGATCATTTGTCCTTTACAGAAGTGGAGCTTCAATTGGGGCACCTGCTATGTCTATATATGTAACTATTTCCTGTTGAGGTTTAATTTCTGTAAAAATTAAGCAGGTCCTCGTGCCAGCTCCCCCTGCCACAGTTCTCCTGCCCAGCTTGCCCACAGTCTGCTACCCTCTGCTGCCTCTCTAACTTCTGCCCTCGGTTTGTGCCTCCTATGCTCATTCCTTACTCTGCTTTGCATTTCTGCTCTTTTTGCCTTTTCTGTACTCTGATTTGCCTTTTGATGCTTGTTTTTCTGTCCTCGATTTTGCCTCTTACTTTCTGTTTTGCCTTTACAGCTCGTTTTTCTGCCCTCCATTTTGCCTTTTCTGCTTTGCCCTCTTCTACTCTGCTTAGCCTATGCTACTTGCTTTTCTGCCTTCAGTTTTGCCTTTTTCTGCCCTCTGTTTTCCCTTTTCTGCTTGTTTTTCTGCTCTCCATTTGTTATTTTCTGCTACTTTGCTTTGCCCTCTGTTTTACCATTTACTGCTTGTTTTTCTGCCCTCCGTTTTGCCTTTCCTGTTCGTTTTTCTGCCCTGTTTTGCCCTCTTCTGGAATGGAGGAGGGGGGCTGAGCGCCCCCTCCCCAATTTCGGCCCCATGGATCCCATACCCCAGGGCCCAGCCTACCTGGGTGCTTTGGCCCCACACAGGGCAACCAATGTGTATCGTTGGGGGCTGCATCGTTTGGGGCTGCGGGGGAGCCTCAAGGCCCTTGTGGTTCCAGCTGGCTCCCCCCCACCTGCAGGAGCCGGCATTGCTCCTGCACACAGGGAGCTGCTAAATATGCAGCTTCCTGCATGCAGGAGCAATCTTTCATCTGTTTCCCTGCCCACATGACAGAGGGCAGAGAAACAGATGAAAACTCCGCTCCCAGTAAATGGTAGCAGCGCTTGCTCCCGCTTGGTGGGCACCCTGGGACATAGAAAGCCGGGCCTGGGAGGTGGGGGTCCCAAGGGCCATTAATGGCTCCGGGAGGGTGGCTGCACGCCCCCCTTCCTTCTGTTTCCACAGGCTGGCCCTGGGGAGGGGTGGTCCCAGGGGGCGTATATGGTCCGGGAGGGGGGCTGTGCGCCCCCTTTCAGTTTGGCCATGCCCAGAGAAGATGGTGGTACCCAGGGCCAAATATGGCCCGGGAAGGAGGAGGTTGCATGCCCCTCTCCCTTTTCTATGTTGTTTGGCGCCCTGGGAAGGTGGCGGTCCCCGAGAAATTCCAGTGTAAGAGGGGGGTCCGTACGGCTCCCCTCTTTTTAATTCAAAAGCCCCAAGGAGTTGGTGGTCCTCTGGCCTTTAAAGGCCTGAGGAGGGGGGGGGCACGAACCTCCTTCCTATTATAAATATTACCCCCAGGGAGGTGGCGGTCCCCGGGGTAAAAGCTCCTCATGCGGAAGGGGTCCTCCAATTTTGTCATGTGTCCCAGTAAGGCCTAGTTGGAAACTTTGCCATTTCTACATGTACACGGAACTCCTTCACTTTCTCACATCGACTTTTGACACACATTTGCATTTGCGACACTTGGTTTTGTTACACCAACCTTGCTTACATGAATAAACTTTGCAAGAACACGATCATACAGCCTTGGCATTATATACAAGGCCTATACATACGTTGTGCAAATGTGTTTTTTATTTACGTCCAAATGGCAACACAGCTATCTGCAGAATACAAAAAATGCCATCCTGCTTACAACTGTGCCCCAGGGTAAAGGATGCCTTTTTCTATATATAAACATCTGAATCTGGGAATAGTCAGAGGAGGCACTTCCGCTGACTTCGGGAGGTCCCTACATGATGAAACTTCGCCCAGCAGCTGACTGACAAATCCATGAGGAGTGTCCAGTTTGTGACCAAGGCGCGGTCCTACATTCGAACCTACCAGGTAATGGGGTTGGATCATCCAGTAAGGGGGATTCTTGGCAGAACATATACATACACCCTAGACACGTAGGTTAGGGTTTTGCATAATAGGAGTACACCAGATTGTTATTATATTATTTCATATGCTTGCATATATACATTGTTTCAGCAGGATGGTGGAACTCTTCATTCTGTTCACTGTCCTGAAGCGTATTATAACTTTCAACTGCTTATATCACTTGATCATTGCAGCACATATTTTCAATACAAGAATCACTTTGGTTCAATTAACATTGAAAACATCTCTGTGTATATTCTCTAAGCAAACAAGAGCACAAGTGTATGAGCGAAAGGTTCTAGGTCTGTAACCATGAGTTGTCATGTTCAGTGGCTGCCAGAACTGTTCAATCCCTGTCTTGGTTAGGGAGGCTTATGGTGGCACTGTGAACTAGCTGGTCCAAGGGACAACCTACTCTGCGGGGGTGCAAGGAATCAGTCTGGCACCATCCCAAAATGTATACTGTCCACAAATGCACAGTTCCTACTGATTAGTGGAAACTACATGACAATTTGAAATGTAATAACCAAGCCCCAGGGATTAGGCCCACCCAGGGCTCATACAAAACAAGCTCGGGAACCCGTGCTTGTGTTTTTTTCCCGGGATCCACATGTGATTCCTGCCCAAAAAAACAAAATGCTGTTTTGCCCTTGTCCAGGACCAGGGCTAGAGATTCAGGGTATTCCTCCACTGCCCCCTTTTCTTTTAACGTTTTGTTGGAGACTCGACTGAAGCGGAGTCCAAAGATGGCTGCAAGCATTTCTTGGTTGAAGTGTTGGCAGCCAATAGGATATTAGCATGGGGACTGTCAGATTCCCGAAGGATCCACGTCTCTGGATAACCAAATTTAGATTTCAGTTAATATCTCAAAAATTACTGAATGGATTTACACCAAATAACTAAAATGGTGCATCCTGAACGAAGACCTACCTTTCTGCCAAATTTAGTGCTATTCAGGTCTATGAGAATTAACTTTGCAAACATCTCCTCCCCCCCCCCCATTTTTCTCAGTCCCCGCTTGGCTGATCACGCCAAAACTGTCCATCATGCTCAACTAGAATCACGGCATATATATATTTATATATGGTAAAAAAAACATTACCAATTAAGAAAAGGGCACAGGGTAGAAACACCCTGACCCCCTAGGCCTGCTCAAGGGGGTCCCACAGGCCCAAAAAAGCTTTTTTGTTTTTAAATTTCAGCGCGATTCACAAATCCGGCTGAAAATGAAAAAAAGTAAAAGCGCGAGCACCCCCGCTTCATTTCCTTGAAACCCCCGGGTGGGCCAGGTCCTGGGGGCAATTTTAAAATCAGATGCGGCCCCCCAGCCCTGGGGATCGCCACCTCCCTAGGGCTTTATTTTTAAAATAAATGCGCAGGAGGGGTCCCCACCTCCCCGGGGCTAATTATGTTAAAGGCTATTGCATTGCAGGAGCACTGCTCCCGCCATGCCATAACAAACTCTGCTTCGCTTCAAGGAAGCGAGAGCATTGAAAATACTCTCGCTTCCATGAAGAGAAGCAGAATTGCTTTTGGGCAGAGGGAGCAGGAGGTTTGCAGCTCTCTCTGCCCAAAAGCAATGCAGGAGACGGGGAGACGGCAGGGACCCCGGGGGCCTTGAGTCTCCTCCCGTGATCCCCAAGGACGTGGCCATGCCCCAGGGGAAGGGGTCCCCAGGGCTGAAAATGGCCCCGGTAGGGGGTTCACGCGGGCCCAACTACCCATTATTTTAATTTTTAAAAGACAGGATGTGGCCATGGCCAAGGGGGATGGGGTCCCCGGGGCAATGTCGGCCTCAGGTGGGGGGCCGTATTGACCCACTCCAAAAATTTAAGAAATGTATAAATAGAGGTCAGGCCCCATGGGGCGGGCCCAGGGCAGGGGGCCATGCGGCCTCCCATCCTTAAAAAAAAAAAAAAGGAAAAACAATCGGGCCCCGGAGGATGGGGTCCCTGGGGCAGAAATCAGCCATGGGTGAGGGGCCGCGCGGCACCCTCTCCCGTTTTATTACAAAAAAACAAGCATTTGCAATTCAACAGGTCTCGCATTTGCCAGAGTTTGAGCTATTAGCATTCATTTCATTTCATTTCATAAGGCTTTATTCGAACATTGAGTAAGTTCATAAAAGCACACAATACAACAAAAATTTGTTATAAATACAGAGGCAGAAAAATTCATCAAGATAAAAAACATTTAAAAAAGCATACTTTCCCTAGCATTAATGGATTTAAGAAGAAAAGTAGCCGTATAAAAACATACTACCGGATGATGCAAGTTAAAAAGTAAACACATACAGTCCCGTATAGTTCTGACTTCAAATTTTAAAAACAGGGGTTTCAGATAAGCTATCCGGAAGTGTTTATACAATTGACAAAGCAGAAGAAAGTGCACAGTGCTTTGGGAAGTGGAGTTATCACATGGACATGGACCAACAGGATGTCAATTCATAATCGGGAAGGCAACAAGGTTGTGGACAACTCCCATTCTAAATCTGGTCAACACAAACCGATGTGCCTTCCAAGTTATTTGAGACAGATAGGGTTGAAAGCCCACAACTTCATTTAAATCATGATAAGAAGTGTAAGATGAAAGATTGGAGCTGTTCTGATCTCTCTTGATAGCAGCCTGTTGTAAAAAACACTGCTTGAGATCAGTTTTAGACAACATTTCTGCCCCGTGATGATCCGCTAGGATGTCGATGTTAAAGACCACCCGAAAGCTATCAATAGCGTACTTCAACCACGGAATCCTTGTAAAATGGTCCAAAGTAAGACAGTCAGAAATGATAGCTCTACACAAGGAAGTCTCTTCTTTAATCCAAATGGAGCGCCATAGGAGCAAAGGTCTAAGGGGGGTCAAATCGGAGAGATGGCAAATACCCAATTCGTTATGCACTAAGGTGTTCGAGACAGAGCTTGGCAGACACAAAAGTTTTTTCAAAAATACGTTCTCTTCAACCTGAAGGGAACCTGCCGGGGCATAGCCCCATATGCCTGCTCCGTACAAAGCAATTGAGACACACCGTGACTGATAAATTTTCAGCATGTCGCTTATCCGCCTCTCTCCTAATTTGGTAGCCATAGTAAAAATACCAAAGGCACTCCTGGCCATTTTAGACCGTACATTCTTGAGTTCAATTGCCCAGGTGTTTTTATTTGAAAAAGTAACCCCCAAATATGAAAAGTTATCAACAACCTGGACCTTTTGACCCTCTATGAAAAAAGAGGGTTGTTTCTTTCCAGTCCTATGGCCACATTCCATAACATAGGTTTTGGATTTGTTTAAAACTAGCTTTCTGCTTTTGATGAATTGCATGAAACCATCCAACAACAGTTGAAGACCGTATGGTGTACGTGAAATTAAAACCACGTCATCCGCGTAGAGTAACACGGGAACATATTCATTATTAATTTTGGGAGCATCCACTGCCAGAGATTTAAGGAAGGATTCAATTTCATTGATGAAAGAAGCAATGGGGCTAGCACACAACCCTGACGAATTCCACGCCAAATCTTAAACATGGGTGTACATTCGCCTTGTGACCCAAAACGGACACAGGCTCTTAATTTAGAATATAGGCGTGCAAGAAAGAAGATAATACCCTCTGGGGCCCCCATTTCTAACAGCTTTTCCCAGAGAATGCCGTGGTCCACCAGATCAAAGGCACTACTGAGATCCGCAAAGCAAAGGTAAATAGTGCCAGTCTTTGCCAAGGTATATTTACCAACGAGCAGTTCTAAATTTAAACATTGCTCTATCGTTCCGCGACCCTTCCTAAAGCCAAACCGGCTCTCGGCTAAGATGCCATTTTCTTCAGCCCATTCCTCCAATCTCACCATGAGCACTCGACTCATGACTTTAACAGAAGAGTCCAACAGGGAGATTGGTCGGTAATTCTTGGCTTCCCCACGATTGCCTTTCTTGAATATTGGAATTAAAATGGATTCTTCCCATGTCGGGGGCATCTTATTTCTGACAGCTGCGTTAAAAATATTAGTAAGCAGAGGCCCCCAAATTTCTGGGACCAATTTATACACATCAATTGGAACCCCGTCTGGGCCTTGTGCTTTCCCCCCCTTACTGTCCCGTATACTGTCTAAAACCTCTTGAACCGTAAAATTTCATGGGATATGCGGCCATTGTTTCCCAGAAACTTGCGCTCCACCATCAGGCTGGAAAATTTTAGAAAAATGCGTAATCCAATCTGCCTGCATGACATAGGAGGTTAGTTCTGGAATTTTATCATCTTTGAGAAATGGGGAGTTGACAGTTTTCCAGAATAGGGAACAATTATTCAATTCAGCTGCCATGGACAAATTTTCCCAGGCCTCTTGCCGAAGTTCCACTTTCCTATTTTTTAGGGTTTCGTTGTATCTGGCTCTTAGATCTATGACCAGTCCCTTATCTCTGGGTTTGACAGATAGAGCAGATTTCAGCTCCCTCAGGGCCGAGGTGCAAGCTGAATTAAACCAGCCCCGCGGTTGGTCCTCTTTATGTTTACGGGTACCTGTGAGTTTTAGGTTAATGGCCGCATTAATACTAATAAAATGTTCAATTGAGGAAGAAGTACATAAATTATCTTCGAGAATTGCGGTAATATGTACCAGGGAACTGGTTATGATGGAATCAGACGTAATGTCTGCCTTATCCCCCTTCCACCTGAGTCTTGTACCATTAGGGCGCTCGGCCTCTATACTATTAATAGTACGGCCGGGGATACTAACATCATCCTTTTCCCACAACTTAGCCTTTACTACCAGGCAGTTGTGGTCACTTAATTGAATATCTATTACTTTTGGGGCCGTAAGCAAAACCTCCAGGCCCGTGGAAATGCAGATAAAATCTATTACAGAGTTCATACCCCGGCCTGAAAAGGTGGGACAAGTATCCCCTTGTGCATTTTTCTCGTTATCCATAATGTACATATTATATGAAGCGAGGAAATTATTTAGGGCATCTCCATAATAATTGTGTTTAAAAAGGAGAATCCCATCCTCGTGAGCGTCCACTAATCCGCAAACATTAGCCTCAGAGAAAGGGCAGGTGGTAATATTAAAATCCCCTGCCAGGAGCAAATCAAAGACTTCATTAGAGTCCTTAAACAATTCTTCTAGTGCTTTGGAAAGATCTTTGACCGGCTGATCCCTGGAGTCATTAAAACAATTATTATAAAAATTGATTAAAAGAATGTTCCTACCTCCTTTTATATGCAGCCATAAAATCTGGGAATAAACCCCAACTTGTACATATTTGATAACTGATAAAGGGGCTTTAACTGAAATCAAAACAAGTAGACCTCCCTTGGCTCTACCTGAAACCGAGCCAATAGCAGGAAGCTGGTATGAGTTAAAACCACTATAGCCTTTAAAATCAGTACACCATGTTTCCTGAAAACAAATAATGTCAAAGAGATCCAAGAATTCCATGCACCCCAGACTATCTGTTTTTGATCGGATCCCAGCAATATTCCAACTTACAATGTAACAATCAAATGAGGTGTGGGTACCTGTCCCCAAATTTATACCAATGCTATCCTGTTGAGAAGGGGCAACATTTGAATTCTCGTCTTCTGACACAGGGTTACCCGGTATATTTCCCATTACGGCTGGGGGCAGACAGACTACAGGGATTTCCGCCACCAACCCTGATAAACAAATTTTCGGGCCACTTGTCAACAAGCCTAGATTCCCTGGAGGTTCCGTGCAAGCGACGGGAGAACCCGTCCTAACCATTAATATGGGATCTTCTGTAGGACCTGAGGCGGCACCCTTCTCCTGTCAATCATTTTGGTCCAATCCACTCAGGCATTGATAAAGGTTAGCAGTAGCTACCTCGGTGTTTATCAGACTAAGGCCCTCGTCTCCCCTCATTATCCCTCCCCTCCGCTGCAATGGGAGGTGCTCAATATGTTGCCTATAGAAAAAGCCAAGGGGACGGAGTACGATACCCTGGTCAGTGCTGGGACGGGACGTAGCGCGAATCAGAGCTGTCGTTGCTAGGTGAGGGTTACTAAAATTTATGATAACACAATCACCAGGAATGTTTTTGGGGGACATTCCAATCCAATTTGTTCTGGTGGTAACCAGAATCTGATCCGCCATAGCCACAGGAAAACCGCATTCACGGTTGAGCCAAGCCACAGTTTTATTCTTAAGGGAATCTTGGGATTCCACAGTACGATTAGGCCCGTCCTGTCTAATAGCTGGCACGTTGGTCAAAACTGCCACATAAGGTGCGCAGTCGGGTGGCAGATTAGGTTGGGGGAGGCGACTATCATTAAACCTCCCTCTTCTTAAAGTCCTATTCGTGTTCCCCGTATCATGAGTAATTATATTAGTCGGGGCACCTTTAGCTGGAGTAGCACTAGATGTATCCCCGGGGGCGCATTGTGTGGCGTTACCAGCAAACCCCCGCCGATCATTACTAGGAATAATCCCTTTAGTTGACTGTGTGGGAGAAATAGAGCCCATGCATGTTTGTCCGGTACTTATTAAGGTTTTAGATTGTTGCACATGTTGGCCCATTAAATCCCCGGTCTCCCCCACCACAACGATCGATGGGGAGCTATTATGGGATTTAAATCCCTGTTGCACCAGTTCACCCAATCTGTTCACTTCCCTGGATACAGCCTCGAGTTTATCTAAGAGCGGTATGATAATTTTGTCTAGCTTGCTATCAATCATACCGATTAACATGTCGAGCTGAGCTGGTGCTAGTATCATTTTGGTAGGGTTATCTCCATTGTCTAGACAGGTATGCTCAGGGGAGCCAGCATTAGCGGCCGTGTTCTTTTTGCTTTTGCGGCCCCCCTTTTTGGGTTGAACATATCTGTTAACGTGTAAACCTGATCTTAGCACTCTATGTGTTTTAGGGAGTACAGGGGTTGAAACTACAGTGACATTAGGAGACTTGCTAATATCAGAAACCATGGGCAAATCGATATCAGGCAAGGGAACCGGAGTAGACTCTGTTACACAAACACCCACCCTCGATGGGGAAACTGTAGGTGCCAATGCTTGGCTGTCATCAAATGAATGGATCTCGACCGAAACTAATTGGCTTGTAGTCTCAGGACCACAATTGCTGGTCAGACCTAGGGATAGTCTGCGTTCCTTGTTGATTTTGTCTACAACTTTGACTAAATAATTATCAAGTGTAGACACAGTTGTACGAGGGGTCCCAGTTGTTTTAGACATGCTGCTCATAGATAAAAATCAAAATAATAAAATAAACTTGATAAAACGATAACTACCGTTTAAAATAGCACTTACTATGAAATGACACCACCAATGTAGACATTGGATACAGATTAAAAATTGTTATATACCGTGGTAAAAAAGCGCCTTAGTATTAAATACTTGTAAGCTGATACTAAATTCCTAAGACCTTTATGTGCAGGGTACAAAGGCCAACTACACACCACAGGAACACGTATATAACAGACCTGATTAGCGTAACACAACACCTCAAGATCCACCGCCTATAGCAAGGTGTCGTTGAGCCACAGAAATTGAGGTGCCCTGATTACTTTAATGTTTGTTACGATGTCCAGATGTTGACAATTTAGGGGGGTAGCCCTGCCCGGCCTCCTCCGGCCCCTGACGGCCACAGACGGTCCCGCCCTTGTCCCGGGCTTCTCCCGGCGCCGCCCGCGCGCGTCCCGTGACGCGGAGGGAGCCTCTCGATTTTATGCGCCTCCGGGCGCGCTGGTAGGCGGAAGCAGGAAGTGCCTCCAAGGACTCTGGGGGCTGTAGTCCCCCCTCACAGCGGCCAGCGTGGTAATGGCGGCGGAGGAGACCACAGCGTCCGCAACCCTAGAGAAGAAGATGCCAGGAGGTGAAGAGAGCGTCAGGTAAGGATCACCGATTTCTGCCAAATGCCCCCGCTCCACCGAGGGAGCCTCTCGATTTTATGCGCCTCCGGGCGCGCTGGTAGGCGGAAGCAGGAAGTGCCTCCAAGGACTCTGGGGGCTGTAGTCCCCCCTCACAGCGGCCAGCGTGGTAATGGCGGCGGAGGAGACCACAGCGTCCGCAACCCAGAGAAGAAGATGCCAGGAGGTGAAGAGAGCGTCAGGGCGTCAGGTAAGGATCACCGATTTCTGCCAAATGCCCCCGCTCCACCGAGGGAGCCTCTCGATTTTATGCGCCTCCGGGAGCGCTGGTAGGCGGAAGCAGGAAGTGCCTCCAAGGACTCTGGGGGCTGTAGTCCCCCCTCACAGCGGCCAGCATGGTAATGGCGGCGGAGGAGACCACAGCGTCCGCAACCCAGAGAAGAAGATGCCAGGAGGTGAAGAGAGCGTCAGGGCGTCAGGTAAGGATCACCGATTTCTGCCAAATGCCCCCGCTCCACCGAGGGAGCCTCTCGATTTTATGCGCCTCCGGGCGTGCTGGTAGGCGGAAGCAGGAAGTGCCTCCAAGGACTCTGGGGGCTGTAGTCCCCCCTCACAGCGGCCAGCATGGTAATGGCGGCGGAGGAGACCACAGCGTCCGCAACCCAGAGAAGAAGATGCCAGGAGGTGAAGAGAGCGTCAGGGCGTCAGGTAAGGATCACCGATTTCTGCCAAATGCCCCCGCTCCACCGAGGGAGCCTCTCGATTTTATGCGCCTCCGGGCGCGCTGGTAGGCGGAAGCAGGAAGTGCCTCCAAGGACTCTGGGGGCTGTAGTCCCCCCTCACAGCGGCCAGCGTGGTAATGGCGGCGGAGGAGACCACCGCGTCCGTAACCCAGAGAAGAAGATGCCAGGAGGTGAAGAGAGCGTCAGGGCGTCAGGTAAGGATCACCGATCTTCTGCCAAATGCCCCCCAGGAAGGTGTCTCATCCCGGGCTGCCACACAAGACGGGGGGGGGGGCAGGGAGGGGGCTGAAGCCCTGTGAGTCCAATGGGTGTTGCGCGCCTGATTCCGAACCACAGTGGACAGTGAGTGCAGTGCAAAGGTTTTGCTGCCAAGTGCAGACCAAACGCGCAAGGCCGTGCCCTGAAAATTAATTTGTTCACTGTAGACCGCAGCGCACACTGCAATGTTCTGCATATACTACAGTTGGCCGTGTAGCAGTTAGCGCGAGAACATATGTTCCCACAGATTCCAGCGTGCAGTGCTGTGGCCACTGCCTGTCACGGGTGTGTATTCCGAACCACAGTGGACAGTGAGTGCAGTGCAAAGGTTTCGCTGCCAAATGCAGACCAAACGCACAAGGTCGTGCCCTGAAAATTAATTTGTTCACTGTAGATCGCAGCGCACACTGCAATGTTCTGCGTATACTGCAGTTGGCAGTGCAGCAGTTAGCGCGAGAACATATGTTCCCACAGATTCAGCGTGCAGTGCTGAGGACAGTAAGCAGAGGCCAGTCAGTGCAGCGCTCATCGTTCTGAGGATTGCAGTAGTTCGCGCAGAGCCCAGTGGCGATGGTAGAGCGCAGCGGGCCTTGAAGACCCCCAGAGGTTGAGTAGAGTACACCAGAGCACGCAGACAAAGCCGAGAGAACTGGAAAGTGCAGAGCCAGCGACGGATGCAGTGTTCATTGGCGTGATCCAGCCCAGAGAACTCCAGTCCAGGAGCATTCTAAATGACTATGCCTTTTATTTATGTGCACAACTTACAGGTTTTTACAACACATAAATAAAGGCATTGTTATTTACAATGCCAATAGCTCAAACTCTCGCAAATATGAGACCTATTGCATTGCCCTGATAAAGTAGATACCTTATATACATTAAAACTTATTGTAAAAATGAATGTTATAAGATACAAGAGACAGAGAGAATGTTCGAAAACAAATTTATTTTATTTATTTGATAACTTTATTTCGGTCAGAAGACCATAAAAGCGTACAAACATACATCCTCAAATACATATACACAATAAAACAATAAATAACATTTCAAAGTTAAAAATCCTGTTTTTTTTTTTTTTTTTTTTAAAAGAGATTAAACTTAAAGTCATCAATATGAAAGTAGTTAGGTTAAGAACGTTAGTCTCCTTCGCCACATGCTGTAGAGATAGCGGGATACAGCGAAAACATTTTTGGGTCGGTGTCATAAACTAGAATCCTGTAGGCCTGCTTAAAATGGCGAAAACCCAGGTTCCTACAAATGGGGATCAGCCAACTTTTCCTGATTAAGTAATACGCGGGGCAAAATAGCAGAGCGTGTAAAACAGACTCAGATTTATGGTTACAAGCAGGACAGCTTTCCAAGTTTTGTGCCTGCCACTTAGAGGTAAAAGACCTAACCGGTAGGGTACCATACCTTAGCTGGATGTACAATTTGCGTGCCAGTGGGGGTTCTATTTGGTCCATGAATTCCTCGAGTTTGGAGTCTTGTTTAACCAGGAGGAATTCCAAGGTCAGCCTACCCGTAGTTGAAGAACTCTGGTGTGAAGAAGAGTTTTCCAAGGACACCAAAGAAAGAATTTCGTTCTTTGATATCGCAGGGCAACTTTCCTCCGGATTCGCCCACATTTCCAGAAGTCCTAATGAATTACAAGCTTTATTAATATACAAAAGCCAAGGGATCTTTTTTGGTTTAAGTGCAGGCCAGATCTCAGCAAACTCTAATTTAAATGAGGTCAGTTTGGGCACAGACCAAAGCCTTTTCCAGTAGAGGATAGGTTTTGCACTGATGATCTCCTCTATGGGGACCAACCCAAGATCAAGCCTAAGAGGGATCAACGGTGTGCTGGAAGGAAGCCCCAAGAGAGATCTTAAAAAGGATTGCTCAGCCCTTGAAAGAGACACTGACTGCTTGTGTCCCCAAAGTTCGGCCCCGTATATTGCGGCCACTCTAGCCTGTCTACAATAAATTTCAAGGGCAGGAGAGACTGGCTTAAAACTCGATCTTTTAAAAACTTTATTCAAGCCCCCTGTCAGTTGAGCGAGCTTGAGTGTTGACTTAACAATCTGGGATTTCCAAGAAAATTTCTCAGTTAAAGTCACACCCAAATATACGAAAGTTTTAACTCTCTCGAGGGGAATACCAAATAAAACTGGGTTGGGACGCACCCGCACAGGGGGGTTAAAGATCATATATTTGGTTTTTTCCAAATTTATTTCGAGTCCTCTTATTTCACAGAATTTGGCGAAACCATTCAGCGTGTTTTGTATGCCCGTCGACGTTCTAGATAATAACAAAGTATCGTCCGCGAACATCAATGCGGGCACACGTCCTGAAGCTAGTCTGGGAGTGTCAGTATTTTTTATAGAATTTAAATGGTCAATGAGGCCATTGATATAAAGGCTGAACAGTGTAGGGGCCAGTACGCACCCTTGGCGAACTCCTTTTGAAACAGGAAAGCGATCGGTGAGTTCACCATATTTACCACATCTTACTTGGGCATAATTATTGGCATGAAGCCTAACTAAGACAGCCAATAAGTAAGATGGAAGGCCCAGGTCTGCCAAGACTTGCCATAATTTGGCACGAGGGACCAGATCAAAAGCAGCACGCAGGTCCACAAACACCAGGTAGAGGCTGCCACCCTCAACCAAGGCAGTTTTCCAGTACAGGACCTGCAGGCGAAAGATCTGGTCTAAGGTGGAAGTACCAGCCCTGAAGCCTCCCTGAAAGGTAGTCAGGATTTCATTCTCCTCAATCCAGCCAAGGACCCTGTCCAAAAGGACTCTCCCCATTAGTTTTTGTGAGGTGTCTATTAAACTAATAGGCCTATAGTTGGAGGGAGTCAATGGGCAACCCTTTTTAAAAACAGGTACAATTTCTGCCCCAAGCCAAGTATAGGGCACTTCACCCCCCTGTAGAATGCTATTAAATAAGACAACCAGGTAGGGTGCCCAGATCTTTGGTTGGAACTTAAATAGATCTCCGGGCAATTTGTCAAGACCTGGAGCTTTATTTGAGAGCATTTTCCCAATTGCAGATTCCACCTCGGCCAAAGTAAAAAATTCAATAGAGGCAAGATCCACTTGGACAAGAGAGAAATCAAAGGTATCTGCAGAAGTTCTATCAAGGTCATGTGTTCCATACAAATCACAAAAGTGTTTTTCCCAAATTGAGGCAGCTATATTTGGGGCAGGTGCAGAAGAATACCCATTTACTCCAGTTGCAACAATGGACCAAAATGAAACAAAGAAACAGCATTTTGTTTTTATGTGCAATTTCTTTTGTTCTGATAACCGGTAAGATTTTGAAGGGACCGCTGCAATAAAATCACCATGCAGAGGTATACCACTTTTCAATTATGGCTAGAAAGTCATAAGGCCTCCTTGCATGGCCTATTTAGTTTTCCCCTTTACATAAGTTACACAAGCTAACAAATCCATTTAAAACCAGCTCATGTTCCATCTTCAGGAGGGTATACTGACGGGGATTTTTTCTCTCTCCCTTTTGGTAAACATATATAGTGCTCTCTAGCACTCCATGATACTAGAACAGTGTGCCCCCTTTTTAGGTCTCGCGTGACCCAGCGCATGCGCTGGTCTGGCGAGACTTATTGAGAGGGCTCCAAAAAGTGCTACCAGGCCAGCCTAGAGCTACAGTGTATGTGCGCGGGCGCGCGCGCCGCGATTACTTTCACTTTCGCGGCCACACGGCCGCTTTGATGTTTGATCGCGATCACTTTCACGGCCGCTTGGCATAGTCAATAGGTCTCGCTTTTGGGACCTTATAAGTATTTAGTTATGCAACTGTTGCATGGCTAAACACTTATAAGGTCCCAAAGGCGAGACCTATTGGCTATGCCAGTGCTTGTTGCCTTGCAACTTGTCTCTATTTATGTAGTGTGGGAGTACCGCTAAAAGTTAGGTCTCGTGTGATCATACCGTGGAATGGTCATTGGGCATATTGTGTTTTGCTGTAAGAGGCCAGCGGTAGATACTGATGTTTAATGCAAACATAAGTCCAACACAGGGACAAACACTCAGGACGGCTCCCCGAACCCATGGGTTCCTCATCTGCTCTGGACGTTGTGCCTCGGGTGACTGCTCAGCTAATCGATGGCGGCGGCCACAAAGAACAGCTCTGCCCAAGCCTTCTGCTTCGGCTTTCGGGTGACTGCTGTGCCCGTTGATGGCATGGGCCGAGGAGAGCAGCTCCGCCCGAGCCTCCTGCTTCCGTTGCTGCTTTCAGGGCTAAAGCGTCATCGCCGAACGGAGCACATTAACAGCGAGCAGAAGCTAAGGGCTACAATGGGACCCTGATGTATGTCGCGCTGCAGCACCGGGGCCTCAGTAAAACAGGCGCCGTGGTTATATATAAATAAAATATATAGTACATGTATTGAAGAAAGCAGGGCGAGCCTTCTGCCTCTGTTGCTGGTTTCTGTGCTAAAGCACCATTGGCAGAATGGAGCAGATCAACAGAGGGAAGTAGCTACGGGCTACACTGGGCCCCTTATGTATGTCGTGCTGCGGCACCAGGGCCTCAGTAAAACGGGCGCCATGGTTATATAAATAGGAAATTGTACATATTGAAGAAAGTAGGGGCGAGTCTTCTGCCTCTGTTGCTGCTTTCGGATGACTGCTGTGCGCGTCGATGGATGGGGCCGAGGAGAGCAGCTCCGCCCGAACCTCCTTTGGTTGCTGCTTTCAGGGCCAAAGCACCATGGCAGAACGGCGCAGATCAATGGCGAGAAGAAGCTATGGCCTACACTGGGCCCCTGATGCATGTCGCGGGACCTACTGGGCGATAACGAGCGCCAAGGTTCTAATTTCAACCCCCAAAAATTATAAGAGCAGGGAGTGCACTAAAATATAAAGCACGGTGTCCGTGCATGTTTCGTCTATGTGCATGGCGGCCCATGAAGCAGGCACCATGGTGAAAAAAAAAGATGAAACCAGGCGCCATGCTAGGCATTGTGTTGATACAATATCATTATAAAATACACCTCTCAGCAATCCAGCGTTGTTACTAGAGGTAACAGTAGGGCTAAAGATTTAAGCAAACCTTAGGCACACACTATACACAAATGATCTATGGTAAATTATTCCCGTTCAGTAGTCATTCAGATTAACCATTGAAGAAAATACATGTTCCACATGAAAAATATAGTCATCCAAATCTTTGGTTTCAGAGATCTTTTTATTCGCAGATCATTTTCAATTTTCATGTAGCCAATACATGTTTCGTCGTTTTAGCGACTTCATCAGGGCTACGACAATTAAAACAAATAATAATCAGGGATTACAGGCTCCCAACGTCTGCCAAACACAATAGTCAAGTCCATCACCACCACCAACTAGCGTGAGGTAGTGGTTATCACATGCATATTTGTGATATGTACATATTTTGTGTATGTGAGCAAAGGTGAAACATAACCCTATTATCATGTGACATTTAGGAAAACAATCGAATTGCTTATATTTGTCATCCGCATAATGTCGTCAGACTGTGCTTCACAGGTGACAAAGGCTTTGTGCACTGGAACAGTGTGTAGTACTGGACTAAGACGTATATATATTTTTTTCATAAAATTGGTGCAGGTCAAAGTGAACTGGTTCATGGGGATTAAGAAGTAAGTAAGTGACAAAGTAAAAGTATTAAAGTAACAGAACAGCACACCAAGCAAGGTCACGGATATTACAAATGGCAGGATTAGCGGGTTTACTGTGAAAAAACCTTATAACCCCAATCGTGTGACAGCTAATCACATACCTGTTTATAATAAAACAGGATCAGAGGGTAAGCACAGCGGTACTCGAAGGTCAGTGTGCCACCCAATGTATTTTCTTGCCGTGCTGCTTGGATCAGTTAATGTTCAAAATCAATTGGCAAAGACTGTAGAGAGCCCAGATAAGTAATGTCAAAAATGTGCGTATAAGTTGGCATTCAAACATACAACCTATTGGTCTGCTACGCTGTGCTGCAATGGTAGCAAGAGGTTATTTACTTGATTTATCCAATATATGCTAATAGTCATGCTCGCAATACGTAGGGTAGTCCAAGAGTTTCCAAGGATAATAAGTAGTAAATATGGTAAAGAACGCAAAGAGAACCCAAATGAAACAATCAATGGTTGCGTATTATGCAGCAGCCATAAATAAAGCCTGTATATCCGTTATGCAAAGTATAGCCTGTCTATCTGTTACACTGTATTTCAATGGTAGAAAAGGGTAATTTACTTGACTCACCCAAAATATAGTATTATTAATGCTCCCTAGTATGTAAAGTAGTCCAGGAGTTGCCAAATGATCGAAGGTGGTGAAATAGTAAAAGTTTGTTGATAAAAACCAAAATGAAAAGCCAAAAGTCAGTGGTTGCATATTAGACAGCAACCGTATCTATAGCCTATATACATGTTACGCGATAATACAGACTAAATGAAAAGGTAATTAACTTGACTCACCTAAAATAATTATTAATAGGGATCCCAGTATATGGCGTATCCAGAAGTGTCCAAAGAGGACTTAAAGGTCTGAGTACAATCCCTGGAATTAAAGAGTAAAGTTTAACCATCTAGACGTGATCTTTAAAGCAAATAGAAAGAAAACTTCCCAGCATTGGTGTGCTTACCTCTATCAGTCTTCACGTGGCTTGACCATTGGCATGCTGCATACGCGCCATGTCGGGTCATGAATATAAAGGACAAAACAAAAGAAAAAAGAGAAAACAGACTACCGCTGTAGAAGCTCGGAGCTAGAGCTAGTTTTAGGAATTTGACGCCTTATTGTAGTGGGTAATAGTATCCAATCCTCCTGTAGTTGTAAGTCGCAAACAGTGAATTCTCGACAATTTGACAGAGTTAGGTTTACAAGGTAGGTGTATTGACCCATATATGTATATAGAATATATCAAATAATTGCGACACATAGAGTAAAAATTCCATGGGTGTAGGAGCTCAAAAGAGGACGGACTACCGCTGTGTTAGATAAAGCTTAGCAATAGCTATAAGCGCTGTTTTCATTGATGATAGTATTCGATTCTCAAATAGATCTAGGTCGTATTTAAAAAAATGACATAATTTCTCATCTACTTGACAAAAAGTAGTTCTCTGAGTAAAGTAATCAGAATGACCTTTATATACATATACGACGGATGCTATATACAAGCAACTCTGAAATTGCTATACAGTAAAATGACAGATGTACGTAACTCATAAGCAAGGGCAGGTCCAAAAAGGATTGGACTTGAGATAAAGTGACCAGTACAACAAAGTAACCGTAATCTCAAAGCCTCATAAAGGCTGGAAATATTAATGCACCAAACTATTGGTGAAGTATGCTCCTCCTGCCAGCAGCAATGCTTGCTAAGTCAGTGAATACGGTTGGATTCTCGAAACTTTAAAAGGAATTGTAATTGCTAATAGATCAAGATGATAGTTCACAGGAAGTTGCTCCCTCCTCCAGTATTAATCCCTATATCAAAAACCTTTCTGGCTATCCACCATGAGGGGAGATACCAGCAGAGTATATATGTTAGGTCAGAAGTAGATAGTGCATATAGTAGTATGGCTTTAGAGTAAAGGTAAAGTTGGACAAGGGAACAAAGAGATTCTATGGTAAGAGGTCTGGGTTAAAGGGCATAGTAGCTATGAATGGAGTGGTAATTGGGCATATTCACCGTACATGTATAACCTAACAACTAGTGACCTTGCATAGGTAACCCATTCCTACTACTTATAGATATATTATTGGTCTTTAAGGCATATAATGGAGGTAACAGTTATTATCACAGATAACTTATAGCAGTCCAGAACCCACATATCCACAAGTATAGATATATCAAATTTCAACAGACATTGTAGTTTTGTGTGGCAGAGAAGGTCACATACATTATACACCGACATATCAATCGCCTAGAAAATATTGGAGTTCATGGTCGATATTCAGCCCAATTTCTACGGACCTTAATCTTAATATCCACATTGCCTGTCTGCATCGCAAAAAGAGTTCCCTATTTCCCCTCGTGGACCCTTAGTCACGTGATCAATGCCACAGAATTTGAAGCTCCTATATGAAGCTCCTATATGCCTGTTGTGCCGGACATTCCACTGCATGGGTGGCAATAGGGTATCGTGCATCATTGGACTGGACTGCTCTCATATGTTCCCCCACCCTTTCTGTAAGGCATCTAATTGTGCTGCCCACAAATGTTTGTTCACATTTGCAAAAAATGAGGTACACCACGTATTTGGTGTTACATGTGATGTTATGTGTGATGTCAAAGTTCACCACATCCTTAACAGTAAAGTGCTTAGTTTTGTGCATTGCATGTCTGCACATTCCGCAACGTCCACATTTGTAGAAACCAGGCATGTGTATTGTAAGCCAGTTCTCTTTTACCTTTTGTTTGCGGTAGCTCGGGTTGAGGAGATCTCTAAGTGTCCTCCCCCTCCGAAACGTAATATTTGGTCTCTCAGAGATATGGGCTTAAAGGAGCCGGTCCGTCATGAGTAAGTGCCTATATTTTTGTAGATACTTCCTAAATTGAAAGGAGAGTCTACTGTAGTCCTTAATAAGTCTGACCTTATTACGTCCTGCATGTTCTCGCCGTTTAGTGGAAAGTGTCCCTGATCCGCTCGTCTTGGCGATACGCCTTCTTGAGGCACTCGCCACCTGATGATTATATCCTGTACGGAGGAACGTCATTTCAATATCATTAAGTGCTGTCTCACATTCCTTGTCATCACTGCAGTTGCGTCTAGCACTAATAATCTCCCCGAAGGGGATAGCATTTGGCATCTTGCATGTGCACTCGAGGCGTGTAGTATTGAGTTGCAAAATGTTGGTTTGCAATAGTCTATTCTTTATTTGGTTATTGTCAATGTACAATTCAACATCAAGGAAGATAATACTGTCCCTGTTGTACGGATGTCTAAAGCTGATATTGTACGTATTACTGTTGAGGTATGTGCAAAAGTCCTTCAATCGTTCCACACTACCAGTCCAGATTATTAAACAGTCATCTATATAGCGACCCCAATAGAAGACGTTATTATTCCAAGGTGCGCCCATAGGGCCCCAGATCAGCTCTCTCTCCAGCCACCCCACGAAGAGGCAGTCATACGAGGGAGCAAATCTTGAGCCCATCACAGTCCCCTTCAGTTGTCGGTACGACACATCTTTGAACAGAAACACTTTGTTTTTAAGAATGAGCTCTGTCATTTGTAATAACATGTCCGATTGTTCCCAAAGACTAGCTGATCTTTGATTAAGAGTCTGTCTCAAGTTTAAAGTTTCGAGAAACCAACCGTATGCACTGATTTTCTTTTGCAGAGGGTGAACCATGGAGATAACTGACATAGCAAGCAAAGGCAGGTCCCAAAAGGATTGGACTTGAGATAAAGTTACCAGTACGACAAAGTAACCGTAATCTCAAAGCCTCATGATGACCTTTGACTACCAATATTTTAATTGACTTTAGTGTTAGTTTATCCTAGCCTGAATGTACGATGTCCTGCATATGCCTTGCTTTTCTTAAAAGTTTCTTTCTTGTAACCTTGCAGTCTTTCTGTGGGAGCTATCACGGAGTAGGACAGCCTTGCCAAGAACAGAACGTGTGGGATGTGCATTTGAAAGAATGAGAGGGAGTGAGAGGTGTGGAATGTACTTTTTGGTCTCAAAGGGCAGTGTTGGGAGCAGTGTGTGCACAAATGTGCTCAGTGTTGTACATTGAGAGATAAAGTATGTGATGCTATAGGACATTGAGAGATGGAGTATGTGAATCTATGAGCAGTTGTGCACAATTGTGCATTGTGTTGTACATTGAAAAGTATTATGGAGTTCTTACTATTGGCTTCGACGTGGCCTCATGTCATCCTGAATTCTGACGTTGCCTTGCTCGAGATTTTCTGCGTGCACAGCAGCGCTTGCAAGTTGTTTGGGTTAATCACGTTCAGGGATTGTTTTTGTGAGAAATTGTTTAATGTACCCGGAAGGCTTTGAGAGCTTTGTCAAGATAAAGGCTGGAACATGCGAGATTGGAGAAGGGTACGTGGGAACTCCTTCCAGGCAGGGAATACTTGCTTGGAACCTGGATAGTTCTGGTAACATTCCTCTGGCGCGGGGGGAGGTCTCTCACGAACCTTCTAGTGTGTTTTCAGATTATAATGCTGAGGGTTGTTGACTTAGAAACCGGGAGTTTGGAATCCGAACGGGGACGGATGCGTCTACTTTGTAGCGTGGAACCCTGGTTGCTGAGGCTCTGAACCCAGGCTGTTTAATTCCCCCAGTCAGGATTGGGCTAAGATGCAGTGTTAGCACCAGGTGAAGTATTGAGTTTTGCCTTGTGCCATTGTGATGCGTTGTTCCAGTAGCTGTGGTCATTTGAGGTGCTTGAGCTTTCATTATTACCATTGAGATGTTTGGCTAGTGGCTTTGATCATTTGAGGTATTTTCTTTGTGATGTGTGAGTGAGTTGAGGTGCACATCCAAAGTAATCATTTGATGTATATATCTATCTTTCTGATCCCTTGCAGGATGTCCAGCATATTATATTTTCTTGAGTGTTATCCCATATTATTTGCTGCTTCTTCATGCTTATTCATGGTATTATTCATGCATTTAGCAGTTATATTTACCAAGTGTGTTATTAATGCTTGCATAGAAACATATATAAATATCTCTTTGTGTATTTGAATTTTGTGCATTTGGCATCTGAGAAAGCCTTTCTGTTGGAGAGCATTGTGTAAAATAAAACCCCAAGCCTTATTCTAAAAGAGAGTCCTTGCATTTAGTAAATTAAAACCCTGTTCTAAAGGTGTTGTTTGTATTGTGTTATGTCTCCTGCTTTGCCGAGTGTTGAGCCACCGTGTGGAAGACTCTGTATTATCTGATAGGCGAAAGCAAGACAGAGTGTAGGGTAAACATTCCTCCCTTGTGTGAACCACTCTAGGAATTTCTCAATTTTAAATACTGTGTCTTACTGTCAGGTGAGCGTCAACTCGAGATCTTTAATTCACCCACGCAATTGCTTTAACAGTAGGGCTAGTTGGCCACTAGAGACCCTTAGGCGGCAAGGGGACTTCATCCCCCATCCAAGAGCGCACCAGGAGGCATGTTAGCAGAGTGGTGAAAAAAGAGGGCGTGGCCTGCAACCACCTCTCAGCAATCGCACTGTGTGGGGCTTACTGGAAGTAACAGGTAGGCTAGTTGGCCCCTAAAGACTCCCAGCAGTGAAGGGGACTTCAGCTTCCAACCAAGAGCGTGCTAGGAGGTATGTTTGCAGACTGGTAGAGAAAGGGGGCATGGCCTGCTATCAGAATTCAGCAATCCTGCTGTGTGGGACTTACTGGCGGTAGCAGTAAGGGTAGTTTGCCCACAGGACGTCCTTGGGGTCAACTACCCCTCTTGCTACCTCCAGTAAGTCCGACACAGCAGGATTGTTAAGAGGTCTTCGGAGCCACGCCCCCCTTTCTCCATCACTCTGAAAACACGTCTCCTGGTGCACTAATGGTTGGGGAATGAAGTCCACTTAACCTCCGAAGGACCTTGGGGGCCAAGAAGCACTCCTGGTACCTCTTGTAAGTCCTACGCAATGGAATTCCTGAGAGCTAGTCGGAGGCCCAGCCCCCTTTCTCCACCACTCTGCAAATGCGACTACTACTTAAAATAACTAAGAAATTCACAGAAAAAAAAACAAAGGTTACAGGGACGTTATAGTTAGGAATTAGCATTCAAAAAACCTTAGAAATTCATTGAAAAAAAACACGTTTCAGGGACGTTATAGTTAGGCTGACATTTCACTCGAACAAAACCAGAGAAATTCAGCCGTTATAGTTATCTAAGCAAACTATAACTTGTGCCCCCGCAATGCACTGCTTATGACCTCACATATTACATCACTCATGACATGGGGGCCAAGCAGAGGCCAGAAGGCAGCATCTTGAATTGATACTACTTTCACCCCATGAAAACTTGAGGCACTATCTATGAGGAGGCTTAACCAGAACCGACAGAAATGCATCCTTTACATCCACCTTCAACAGTCAATCTTCTTGCTGAAGAGAATCTAGCAGACAATGAACACCCTCCATTTTGAAATGCCTGTGCATAACAAAACCGTTCAACAGTTTTTTATTTATCACAGGATAAGCTCTTGTGCCCTTTTTTTAATAAAACAAAAAAAGGTAGCAGAGAAAACCTTGGACCTGTTCCAGAAAATGTCACCTCCTCTTTTCCCAAACCTTTCTCTACTTTGGAAATATAAAACTGGCCAATGAGGAACTATCTGAACTGGGGGAAGTGTAAAACACTACTTTGAAACGATAAATAGTCTCTAGAACCAAGCAGTCTGAGGTTAGCGACTGCCACTGATTGAGCGAGTCTGCTACACAGCTTACTCTGAGGAAAAAAAGGTTAAACTGTTAGTCTGGTGTAAACGTCCTCTGCCTCTTTGGCCTCTTCCATGCCACAGATGCCATTACTAGGGGTTGATGGGTGCTAAAACTGGAGGTAGATGTGTGCCCACCTCTACAGGCATAAAAGGAAGGCTTAAACAAACTCTGTAGCTGTTGGCCAGAAAAGCTAGCTCTGCCTCGGCTGGCCTTTCTAAAATATGAGAGCTAACACTTTCTTTAAGATTTGCTGAGCCTTCTTAAGGGAAATGAAGGTCTGAACAAACCTCTCTCCAGATAGATGAACTCCTTTCTGTATCAGCTACGAGTTCTTTGACATTTATGCCAGCTTGGGATCCATTCGATCAAAAGCAACTGTTGGCGCTGTGCTGAAAGAGAACCATTACCATTCCCTAGTAAGAAGAAATCACTCTGAATCCAATCTCTTAGAATCATCAGATGTAGTGGTGTCCCAGAAGCAGCGCCATCCTCCACAATTTAAATTATTTGGAGTCAGGGCTCTAATATGTCAAACAACTTATCTAGACAACTCCGTAGAGCTTCAGAAATAAGTTTTTCAGGGTCTTTACCCTTTTTCAAAAGAAAGCATATCCTATCAGGATCAATGTTCGGAGGTAAGAAAAGTTTGCGTGGTAAGGTAGGTCTCGGACACTCAGACGGGAGCTGGTTCCAGTTCAATCAATCAATCAGGGGTTTATAAAGCGCACTACTCACCCGTGAGGGTCTCAAGGCGCAGGGGTGCAGCTCCGGATCAGTCGAAGAGTCAGGTGTTCAGAGTGTGGGAGTTTCGGATGTTGACTGGGAGCTCGTTCCAGGTCTTTGCTGCGATGTAAGAGAACGCTCTTCCGCCTGCTCTGGTTCTACAGATGCGTGGGGTCTCTGCCAGGGCGAGGTCAGTGGAGCGGAGGTTCCTTTTGGGTACGTGGAAGGAGACTCTTTCGTTGAGGTATTTGGGTCCGATGTTGTGAGGGATTTGTAGGAGTGGGTGAGTAGCTTGAAGGTTACTCTCTTCTCGATGGGGAGCCAGTGGAGGTCTTGTAGGTGCTGGGTCATGTGCTTGTGTCGTGGGCTTCCGAGGACGAGTCTGGCTGCGGTGTTCTGGATGGTTTGCAGCTTGTGTAGCAGGGTTTTGTTGATTTTGTTGTATTTATCCACAGGAGACCTACTCCAATAAGCACAATTCTGCCCAACGAAGTCCATTCCCCAAACCCAGGTTATTACACTAGGGTCAAAATATGGTGTGCCCAACTCATCCTAAATAAAACACTCAAAACCTGCATTGTTAGCTGAAGTGTAAACAGGATGCAGATGCGCATGAGGGTCATCACCTGTGCCATTTACTTGATCGAGAATAATGCCCTCCCTACCTCCCCCGCGACACCAGCCAAAGAGAGAACACCTCCTCCATACCTGCAAAGGAAAGGGTCACCAAAAAGATCTGTCATCCTAGCGTTTTCAGAAAGAATGCTCACTTTTAGAAACTCTCGTGCGGAGTCCAAGGCCACCCTAAGTGCTTTTCACATCTGAGATGGCTCAGACATATGACTCCTTTTCTAGGAGCATTTTTCCCATAGTTGCTCCACCTCCAAGGGCCAGCTTGAGTAATGGGCTGAATGTGCCTCCTCTCGAGGACATAAAGGTATTTAGACAATTCTCAAAGGAGGCAGTGATTACATTTCTAATTACCTCATGCATTGACGTCATGTTGGTAGTTAGTGCAGAGGCGGTACGGAGGTTCGCGTGTATTAAAACGAGAAGTACAAATTGTACATTAAACGTCAGCATTAAACATCACATTAAAGTGCAAAGAGCATTACATTCAACTCAGCCTCTGATGACTAAAATGAAACCACCGATTGGGTGCACTGTGCAAAGTCGGCTGCATCTTCTGCGAAGAAAGGAAATGCACTCACAAAAAGCCATGCATGCCACGCAGACGGATAGAAAAAAATACCGCCTACAGTGGAGAGAGAGGTGGAGGGGAGAAAAAAGAAGCATTACCAATAATGGCCTGTATAGAGAGACATCAGACAGCTGCTTGAGCTGACCACCATCAGTCGAATACTGAAACTAACAAAATGAATAACAAAGTAAAAAACAACATACATTTAGTTATTTTTAACAGTAAAAACAAAAAAATAAAAGCAATGCACGCCCGACTGGCTGAGAAGGGGTTTTTAGGCATCCATGTTAAAAAAAAATATTTATCTATTATAATGTTTATCTTTAATGCTAAAGTTTAACGGTAAAGTAGTGTAACCACAATGGAGCCTCTGTCTTACAAGGGAATCCTAAGTGGACAGCCCTCATTTTCCCAAGGGGTGGGCCCAATGGGCTTGGGGAAATTACTTCTCTCATTCCTCTGTACCAAATTACAGTTGCATTGGCAAAAAGTCCCGGAGGGTGAGCTTGTTGTGCACCACTCGTGAGATAGTACACTCCGACAGGGAATATTAAGTACCCCATGGACCTTTCAGAGGTTCCCCACAGCGGTAGCAATGGGCTGAGCCTACTGTGACTTTCCTAGACCTCAACCCAAAGGGAGACCAGGTGCGCACCTACACAAACTCTGCAAGTGCCTACAGATACATCCTGCACTCCATCCTCCCTCATGGAGGCCTTGAGTTCCCACTCAACAATCTGATGGCCGCCTGTGCTGAAACATGATTCAGCGAGCCGCCTGCTGATCTTGGTTTCAGCAGGCCACACAACTGGCTGTATGAACAATAGTGCAATCAGTGCTTAATTTGTAAAATATTAAGTGCCAGGGCTCTGACCAGGAGGCCACTGTAGCTTGCATCACCCATCACCCTTGTCATTGCTGCCAAAACAACTACTAACCATCTCTTTCACATGTAAATGCAACAATTCAGATTATTCCAGGTCGCCAAAGCTAAAGGAATGGCTGGGGAGGCAGGTATTAGCATTTTTTTAATGCATATTGTTTTCCTAAACAACTTATACTGCTCATCTTTAAAATACATGAGCAGCGCCACCTTGTGGCAGACTGCCCTAAGTGTGGTGTTGACAATTCGGTGCAGGTGCTGAGCACCGGAAACCAATTAAGTGCCGGTGCTCAGCACCGGAAAGCACCGGCTCAAATTAGGCAATGAGTGCAATTCAGGGCCATGTACCACATTTCATAATCCCTGTGTGAGATGCAAACTGTTCCTCTTTTTTGGAAAATAGCACCATTCAATTTTGTAATGTTTAGACTGAATTCTTCAATTTCGACTAGGCTTAAAAGATGGTGATATACTAATAATGACACAAATGGCGCTAACAGCACCCTTTGACAAGACTTCAAATAAGGCTGTCTGTTTTAGTTATGTTTGTCCTGCTAATATAGTCGAATGGACATATGCTTGATGTGAAAAATTGCACTTTCATCTGTTTGTATTGATGCCTTGAGAGACTGTCAGTAAAAATATATTATATAAAAATGTCTACCCTGCTAAATGGCAATAATCAGGATCTAAGAGAGGTTAGGTTTATTCCACTGTGGTTTGGAAACATGCTTAAAGGAGAGCGAGGAAGTGGGGATAAACCTTTGCTACTCGTTCTGAATCTCGTGGAGTCATTGATGTTACAAACAGAAAGAAGGAAAAGTGTGTTTAGCATCATGTACAAAAATCAATAAACCTGAACTAGAAGTAAATTCATTGTAACAGCTGGCTTTCGTTTTACCAGAATGAAATTGAGGTTGGTTGGTTTACATTGATCTGGATTACAAAAACAAGGAGAGGGGCAGCTATAGATAGTGTTATATGCTAATTCAAGGTACCTGGTATCACTATTTCAGAATATTTCATTAAGATTCAAACATCAGAACTTAAATGGTCACAAGATGGCCCCAGTGCAATGCTTGGATGACTCACCATAGATCTTTAGTACTCAGATTCTCCTTTCCCCATCCACAATTATTTGATGTGTCCACACCAGCAGAGACGTATGACCTTACATAGTTCCAATCATTTAAGATGATAAAAGAAGCACTCTTCCATTACCATCTCCTACCAGGGAAGGGGCCATAAAGAGAGCTACTACCCCAATTTCTACAGCCTACCAAACATAGGATATCTGAATCAAGTCTGAAGAACTTCCACGAAAGATGGAGGGTTGTGAGGTCTAGGACATGGAAAGAAAACTCAGAGTAATATAGGTTGTTGATAGGTTTTAAAGCATTGTGCCCTCCGGAACTTCCTTACATCCGTCGCTACTTCCTTGACCATATATCAAGGCAGCATGTCTTCATCTCGATCACCCTAATAAAATAAAAACTTGATAACATTCCAGGAGCATGTTTCAACCACTGAGTCTGCTCTCTCCTCTATCTAGAGTACGATGAAAAGCTGGAGAAATCGCCTGCAAGCCTTCAGCTTGTGGAAGAGGCTACTCAGCACAAGAAATGTCTTGTTGTTTACCAATAATCTTCATTACCCCGATTAGGGTCCTCCTCGTCCCAGTCCTTACAAAGTGAGGCAGTCCTACTTCCAACCAGCCAATCAAAATGCCAGAAACCAAAAGTCAAAGGTCATATAAACCCCTCCCACTCACCGCCATGCCTGTTATCAACAAGTCCTAGACCCAAACACAGCGGAACGGAGGGAGGGAAGAGGACTGGGATGAGGACCCTAATCGGGGTAATGAAGATTACCGGTAACTAACAAGACATTACCCCCTCTTGGGTCCTTCTCGTCCCAGTCCTTACAAAGTGAGGAACTCCCAAGCAGAGAACCAGGAAGAAGAAAAAAATGCAGGACACAAGGGATCCATGCAGAAAATCCAAAAGTGTAATCAAACAAATGATCAACGAACAGCAGCATTCAGAACGCCAACAAAAAAAATGGTCAATAGTTGCATGTGAAACATCAAGACTACAATGCTGAACAAACATGTGACAGGACCGCTAAGAGGCCGCACAAAAAAAACTCCAGGACAGAGACCCCCTCCACCTAAGCCCAGGAAGCGGACACAAAACGTGTTGACGACCCGGCACCAGAGACGGAGGAGGCAGACCCACAAGAGAGGCAGACCACCAAGCGCACAGAGCGAGTGAAGGTGGAAGGAGAAATCAAAGCAAAACCAAAGGGGATGATGGACGGAGTGTTGAACATTGCAAGCACTCACCCCCCCAGTCAACTGATCTGGGTTTAATCCATCATCATTCTTTAGCTCAATCCGCCACCCCAGTTCAGACATGGCCATATGCAAATCAGTCTGACCCTGTGCCTCATGGGAACTGTCCCTTGCTCACTTTGCCACTGGATTAAAGATAGCCTGGCTGATGAGGGTTATGAACCAGAAACCGGTCCCAGGATGCTTGTTTCATGTCCAGGGAAGACATGGCTTGGCAGTTCGGGCTGGACCTACTCTAGAGTGTGACGACAAGAGCACAGCCCCACTAAGGTCCCGGGTTCAGAAAAGTACTCGTGAACTCTTGTGAGTAAAGTTGAGCCACAAGAATATTGGCTCAGGTTTGAGATGTGCTTTCTCTAGGGATATGGTTACCGGGACCACTCTCTTGATAACATAATAATAACACAGTGTGGCAGACTTCTGTTGGAATAAGATTTAGATCATAATACATTGAATATATGAGCGGATTAGAGGCTCGTTTTTAAACTCACTTTAATCGGGGGTGTCTGTGTTCTTACGAGGTGTGGTGATTTCCAACAAGACGAAGTATGTATGTGTGTGTGTATAAAAAACTGGGCTGCTATGAGAAAATGCATGTGTTTTAGTGGTAAAATGGAGGAAGATAAAAACTTAAATGTACAAAGAGGAATATAAAAAAGTTGGTGAGCACGATAATTATAGGTTCTGCTTTTTTCCTTTTTGTTCATTCTATCAGAAATAGGATTCCTCTTGGAAATTTCCAGAGATAGTGACAATTGGACATTGTCTAACGCACTAAGTAAAAAGGTAAAAACACCCAAATAGGGGTGAAGACCAAAAACTAGGGACCAACACCCTGACGAATGCCAGAGCGACCCGGTTAGGCGCAAAAAAAGCTGGCAGAAACATGTTGGTATTTGCAGTGGAGATAGAAGGGTCGTTACCTTCCCTGAATACTCCAGATCTTAGATTTTAATCCTACCAGGGGTTAACAAAAATAAAAAATTGAGTGTTGACCACTAGGTCGTTTTAATTATATGTGTCTGCACTCTTTTGGTCCCGTCTCTAAGGGAAATATATGTTTTTCCTTTTAGTTGTCCTACGCCTTTGCGTTTTGTTTTGTGTCTCTTCACATTTACTCTACCCTCACCACTACTCTTCATATTTAAAAAAACTAGGGCTCCATCCAGTGTGTTGGTCTGCACCTGGATGTATGATGCGGCCCTATGATGAAGCATGACACTGTTAAGTGTGTGAGGGCAGTATTAAGAAATTTTTTGTCTTCCCTTGTCTTGTGTTTGGTAGGGTTGTACGTGAGACATACCATCCCACAGTGGGTAGGTGGAGAATGTTGTGTATCTCCCTGTCCCTCAATCTGGGGAACGGAACAATCAGTTTTTTAGCTCTTCTCTGTTGTGTGAGACTTCGATATTGTTAAGGGAGTCAGAGAAGGCTCAGTCCCTTGTCTCTTCCGTTTTGTGATACTTAATGGAATTGAGGTTGCCTGGTAGGTATTCTGCTTTGACAAGGATCTTGTTGAGGAGGCAGAACTCCCATAGACTTGGTGCCACCAAGATGGTTGATGTAGCGCACCGCAGAAACATTGTCCATGCGGTGAAGGATAGAGCAACAAACCTTGTTTTTTGGCGAGTTTTCTGATCTGAAAGGAGCCTGCAAGCATCTCTAAACAATTTATGTGCAATCTCGACTCCTCTAGAGACCATGTACCTCCAGTCGATATCGTGCCACACCGGGCGCCCCAACCTGTCAAGCTTGCATCGGACTCTAACACAAGATCTTGGACTGAGGCGGAAATGGTTCTGCCGTTCCAGGCATCTAAATGGTCTATCCACCATTGAAGTTCCGAACGGGATTCTTGATCTAAAGAAATGAGGTCGAAATACGCCAGGTCTCGACGCAGATGTCAAATTTTTAAGCGCTGAAGGGCCCGATAGTGGAGAGGAACAGGAAAGATAGCCTGGATAGAAGCGGAGAGCAGGCCCACGACTCTTGCAAGAGATCTGAGAGAAATGGAGTTGTTTCGGAGTACTTGGGAAATCTCTGACTTTATGGTGGAAACCTTTGTTTGGGGAAGATGAAGGGAAGCGGTGGAAGAGTTCACCAGAAAACCTAGGAAATCGATTTTTTGGGAAGGAACCAGCATAGACTTTTCGGGGTTTAGAAGGAAACCCAAACTGGAAAAAAGAGACTGAGTAATGCTTAAGTGTGATAGCAGAGTTAGTCTGTCCGGATGCATCAATAGGATGTCGTCGAGATAGATGATCAAACGGATCTCCAGGGACCTCAAGTAAGTCACTACCGTTTTCATGATCTTGGTGAAAGACAGCCCGAAGGGGAGAGAACAAAAATGGTAAGACACTCCTAACCATTGAAATTGAAGAAATTTCCTGTGAGAATGGTGAATAGGAACTGTGAGATAGGCGTCCTGTAGATCTATTCTGACCATCCAGACATTCAATCGAAGAGAATCTCTGAGATGAATGATGGTCTCCATTTTGAAGTGGAGATAGACCACAAACTGGTTGAACCATTTGAGGTTTATGACCGGACACATCTTTTTGTTTTTCTTTTGAACTAGAAAGATGGAGCTTAGGAAACCTGAAGGATCCTTGAGGTGCCACCTGAATGGCGTGCTTATGGAGTAAAGACTGAACCTCTAAAGAGATGAGAGTTGTCATTTCGTTTGAGAAGGCGAGAGGAGGAGGGAAAACTGTCTGGAAAGGAGGAGCGTAGAACTCTATAAGATAGCCTTGGATGGAATTGAGGACCCAAGGGTCTGCAGTCAGGGACGGCCATTTTGTAAGAAAAAAACCTTAGACGACCCCCCCACAGGAGGAAATGGAAGGCTTACCTTGTTGGTAATTGTTTCTGAAGTTCTTCTGGCCACAGCCACGGAAACGTCTGCCCCGTTGTGGGTAGAACTGTGTCTTGAATTCTTGGTAGTTGTTGTTGGAATTGAAGGAACCCCTGGAGCATTGATTGTGGGAGGAACAGCCGGCAAAGCGATTTCTGCCGGCGCTTCCAAAAACACGTGGAGAAAATACCTTCTTGATCGACTGCTGGGCCTTGTCGATGGATGCAAACATAGAAACAAATTTACTTAGATCCTTGACAAGAGAATCTCTGAACAGGAGACCATCGGCTTTGAGGTCCAATTTGATCAATAGTCCTTTACGACGTTCATGTGTGATGGTCAAATTGGCATTGCCCAAAAGACAAAAAGCCTGCTGTACCCATAGAGAAACGTCCTGCGGGTCAAGGTCTATGCCGTCCAAACGGGCAGACTCAGCCAGGTCAAAAATACGGGCCAGAGGACCGACCACTTCTAACAATTTGTCTTGGCAAGTGGACCAAGCATTATCCTTACCCTTTTGTTGATCTTTTCCGAACTTGCAAAAGAAAGTCAGTAGAGGCTGGTCAATAGTAGGAGTAGTGGAAACGTTAGAAGGAAGAGAAGGTTTGGGACACTCAGATTTTAGTTTAGATCGAACCGACTTATCTAAAGGCAGACGCATCCTGGCGGAAATATACTCGCCAACATGGGAAAGAGGAAACCATTCGGTGGAATTAGGATGGCGGATAGTTGCGGGATCAAACATAGGGGTACCATCTGAATCCAGAATAGGGTCAAAGGTAAAAGGATCAGTCTTTGATTTTTTAGGAGGAGGACTAGGGTCATTGGCATCAAGATCATCAAAATTGTCATCAGCGTCACCCAAATCGTCGTCAGTGTCCAAAATATGAGAAATTACCAATTTCTCAGGTACCTCAGCATGTTTTTATTTTTATTTTCGCTTGGAAAAAGAGATAGATAACCCCTCCTTGACAGGAGGCCTGGGAGGCACTAAGTCCTCAACCTTGCGAGAGGAAACCTCTTCCAAAACACGTGACTCAGTAACAGAAAAGTTTTTATTGCTGGAAGGTACTGGTTTTCTTTTTCTGCTATCCCCGCAGACTGGGCCAACGTTTTGGACATTAATGACAGTAAGGAGTTTTCCATATCTTTAGAAAAACGCTTCACAGAAGCCTCAACTGCATGCTCCACAGAATTATTAATGAAAGAATTCAAATCCTTCTTGAATGCCTCCCCTTCCTCATTGTTAAATTCGGGGCTCTGAGAGCTATCAAGCTCCATGTTCAGAACACTGAACAAACCAGACAACAAGGGGTTAAAATAAGAAAAAGAGAAGCCCTTCCCTGTGGACGTGTACAGACAACAGGAAAAACCTGACCGGGAGCCAAGAAAAACCCCTCCCAGGGGCTGGAACCAAGTTGCAGGCGCTGAGGAGATGAGAGCGGAGCGGCCAACGGGAACAGCGCACTACGAAAAGCGCTAGAAATGGCCGCAGCGCATCGCGAGGCACAGCGGACGTGCAATAAGGCAAACGGGAGCGGAGAGGGCGGGAGAAGAAAGACACTCGACAGAGCTACCAGGGTAACAAAAAGCGCAGCACGCTAACACATTTCAACAATAATACCGTAATAACGCTTGAACCAACAAACTTATCAGTATCAAATAAGCAATAATACAAGGAGCTAATGAAAGGGTACTTATCTTGACTGCGAGCAGCAAGAAAAGAGGACTGTTCGCAGTCTCACCCTTCATTATATCCTAGACTGCCAGTTCATTGGTTGACACTGTTGATTCTTTTGTTTCCCATTGGCTAGTTTCTCCCTTGGCCTGTTGGGAACTGTAGTTTGTATTCGTTATCTTGGCTGCTATTCATATAAAGCAAGATTGGAAAGGCATAATATGAGCCTCCGGTCTTGCCATAAAATTCACCATACTTAGCCACTTAAAATACAGAAATTCTTTTTTATTAGGTTCACCTTAGAATCTTATTCAGAGAATTCGGTGCATTCAGGACTTTGCTGCTCAGCTTACAATAGGAGCTTCCATTCTTTTATCCACCTCGACCTGTCTCAATTCTCTAAATTGGTTACCCATCTCTAAAAGGATTCTTTTTAAGCGTGTATGTATCATGTTTAAAGCGTGCCATCATTTAGGACCAGCCTACTTATTTAATGCTGCTACTGATCCATTATGTTTCTGGCCCTTCTATCAGATCACCTAATGCCCACTTGCTATTACATCCTTAGTTTAAACCATTCTCTGACAGGCGGTCGGCCGTTCCAGGGATTGGTTGCATAACATTGGAATCAGCTTCCTGCACAGTTGAGAGCCCATAACCAGATTCTTCATTTTGTTATATCCTTGAAGACTGGCTTTGCAATTCTTAATTTGATGTATTTGTCTCTTATAGAGGGAGAGGACTCCTTCTAGGCAATCACACACTCTAAAAATCTCAAAAATAATTAATGTTTTTAGGAATGCCATCCATAGTCAAGTTTCTACTTCTCTCTCATTTAATCAAGTTTTAAGGATCATGCCAATGGCAACTTTGTGAACTCCTCAGCTCCTAATTTGCAAATTTTTAAATGCAAACTCAAATTCTTCTAATTAAGGTTAATGTCCTTCATTTAAATGGAGTGTGGTGCCCTGCTGTGATTCCCTCTGCATTGCACTTTACCTATTGCAGATATCTGATATGTGTGTACTTGTGAGGTGTTGACCCTTCTGACCACTTAGTGCAACCTCACACTCATAATTGGGCATGTCTTGCACTTTAAACTCTGCCAAAATTACACCTTGCACAAGGCAAGAAGTTAAAGGTGGTGAGGAAGTGTAATGGGGTGGATCCCGAGGAGCCCTTTTAGATATTTTTGGGCTTTCACTATAAACCAACTCCAACGCCAGGTGGTTCAAATAATGCCTTGACTCTCCTGACCACTTTTTGCTACCTCATAGACAAATGCCTGCATGTTTTCAGTTTAGTTTAAACCCTGCCCAAAGCCTACTCCAACACATGTTGGGAAGCTAAGGTGGTAAAGACTTGTAAAGATGCAGGTAGCAAGGAATCCAGTGTATGAATTGATGGGCTTTCACTAAAAGACAAGCCCCACACTAAATTGGTGTGAATGCCGATTTGACTGTCCTGACCACTTTGGGCTATTGCACACACACACAACAAAAAGTTTTTGAGTTTAGTTTAAACCCTGCCCAAAGCCTACTCCAGCACACTGTGGAAAGCTGGGGTGGTGGGGATTCGTAAAAATGTATGAGCCAGGGAATCCTTTGAATACATTGATGGGCTTTCATTGTAAGACCAACCCAACACCAGAATGGCCCGAACGCTGCTTTGACTGCCCTGATCTCTTAGAACTACTTCAGATAAAGGCACCTGTATGACTTGCACCGTCATTTAAATTACGCAAAAGGAGAGCTCTCAGCACAAGGAAGAAAGCAAGGGCGTTGAAGAGTCATAAAAGGGAGATTGGACCAGGGTTCCGGTCTAGATATTGGTTGGGCTTCCCTGTAAAACCAGCCCCCATGGTGGAGCAGTGTGGAGGCTCTTGCACTCAAGAGATGAAGACTTGGAAAACGGAAGCGTCTGAAGAGTACTTTTACTATAAAACCAGACCCCATGCATGAACGGCGCCAACGCTACTGTGACTGCCTTGACTGTTTTGCGTTACCTCACACACATGAACATGCATGTTTTAAACTTTAGTTTAAACTCTCACAAAGGTTTACTCCAAGAACACAGCGGCAAGCCAGGGTGGTGAGGAGTCATAAAAGAGGTGGAGTCATATAAATCATTTGTAGACATTGGTGGGCTTTCACTATACTAACACCTATACCACAACAGTATAAAGGCTGCTTTGACTACCCTAACCACTTTGCACTAGCAGCAGTTCAAATGACTTGCAGTAGATAAATATTTATTATGCCAATCCTGCCGCATAATTTCAGGAATTGCATGCCGCAATACAGCCATTGCTATGGAATGGGAAGGCTGTGCAAACTCACCTGGGGGTCTATACGATGGGGGCAGTGCCCTTTCAGACAACAAAAAATACTATTGGGATGCTCAACTGACAGTTATCGCTGATTGGGTGTTCGCACCATAGGACGAACTGGCAATTATATTGGATAGACACACAATGGGGAAAAGGGAATACCCCGCAGCACTCTATAGGGGCAGGCCTCGCAGGACCCTATCAACTCACACTCATGCAGTGACAGCAGTGTGGTGGGAAGCCATTAGGTTTATGGAATGGGAGTGGATTCTAACAAAAGACACTCCTTTGTGGAACAGTGATTTATTACCAGAGTTAGGGGCCCTCAAGGGGTTGGACATAATAAGCATAAGTAAATTAGGGGATATATGATTGAGAGGCAAGATAGTTCCCTTCAAAACCCTTCAGAAGGATTTTCAGATGCCGGACAGTGAATACTATAAGTACTTGAAGGTTAGACACTCACTAGGATTCCATATCAATAGGGGTAATCGACTAGCTGAATCCTCCCCTTTGGAGGACAGGATACTGAGCAATCCCTTACATAAACAAGCATTTGCAATGCAATAGGTCTCGCATTTACTCAAGTTTAAGCTATTGGCATTGTAAATGGCAATTCCTATTTTTGTTTTTTAAAACATAAATAAAAGGCATTCTCATTTACAATGCCAATGGCTTAAACTCGTATAAATGCGAGACCTATTGCATTGCAAATGCTTGTTATGTTGGCAGTGAACATTTGCAGACCTCTTCGAGAGAAAACTGATCCTATAACTGTTAATTTTGAGTTTTGCTTGCACGTTTAGTGCATAAATGTGTGTCATACACAACATGCCGCCATCTCTGTGCGAATGTGCCACATACCCCTTAACATTCTTGAAAGAAAGATCCAAGCCGTGTATGTTGTTTGGCTGATGGCCGAGGGGTCAGTAGACATGCACCGGAAATGGGAGAGTCAAATACCAACAACTGGGACAACATGAAAGAAAATGTACCCTGCTCCTTCCGATCCTAATTTGAGGGTAAATTTCATAGCAGCTGCGAATGTGAGTGGGAGGAGGAAAAGCAGCTTCTATCTAACCAACGTGGTACAGAAGACTTCCATTCCAAGTTTTGCACCGCTTCAAGAGAAAACCTGAAAGTGTCAGACACATGTGGGTAATCCAGCCTAGCCCACCTGCATTTATCTCTGACATTGCAGCATCTGACTACAAACTCTACGTTGGCTTTGGTGGAGGGGGTCCAGGCATCAGATGGAGGTTAGGCTCCAAGATGGGTAGTATGCGGATGATATTTGTTACCTATCTCACAGTAGATGTCTCAGCAACTACTCGGCTGGCATCACTATCTCCAAAACTAACAAACAGGTTGTCACTAGAAAGCAGAGGTCTTGTTCGGTCAAGTAACAAGTATCTCACAACCAGCATCTTTAAATCTCCCTATACCTTGAAGACATAACGGTGAGGTTTTATGAATCAACATGTCTAGGAGAGAAATTGGGACACAGGAAGCTGTGTAATCCGATAGAGGAACCATATGCAGTAGACTCATCAGGGGCAGTATTATGAACTCTACACCACGGTGCACACTTAAGTCTGTGCTCCAGATGCAGCCTGAGACAGTGGGTCATATCACAATAAATGTGTTGTCCCACTGATGGCGCACACCTGTGTCTAAATTAGAAACACTACACTAGTGAAAGAAGGACCAACTGTTTGAAGCTGTCCATCCACCTTTCACGGGTCAAGCAGCAATACGGCCTTCATTCGAATGAGGGGCAGATATGCCCCTGTAGGTAGGTGCAATGAGTGACTGAACACGCTGGTGGGGAGCAGGATGGGGGGGGGGAGGGGGGGAAGTCTATGGGATATCCATTCTTCCCTTTAAAGTGGCACCCTTGGGAGTGGGTAGGGGACCACTGACCGTGCACCATCTCAATGTGGCACAAAGTCAGTGTGCCCACAGATGGCTCCTTGGCTTCTGCACCTGCGTCAGTAATACAGAGTGGGGAGAAGTGTTTCATTATTTGCATGGGGCCCACAAATGAGGGAATGCCCCCTTGACATTGCACAGGCACACATATAGTGCCAGCATGATTTGCATTCTAGTAGGTGCAGTGCAAGCATCTGCAGCCCCTTCTGTAATACACAAGTGGAACATAAAGCAGGTGCACTTTATATATTATGGCTTGTGACAACAATCTCCTTGGCCTTCAGGGAGGATTTCCTAGGTGTGTGCTAGTACAGTCCAAGAGCAGCAAGTTTAAGTCTCGCTGAAGTTCAATGCACGTCTGTCTCACCAGGTGATGGGAGACAAAAGTCATTCACATGCAGGGTACCTACTGTCCAGCGATCGAATATCACTTTCTTTTTTTTTTTTTTAAACAATTTTTATTAGCACAAAAAAAAAAAAAAAGTCCACCTTTCGTCATTACATAGCGTATACGTGCAGTACCTCTACTGGCATATTGGCAATTCCTGACATTTATTAAGACTGTCATTCATGCACACCCCAGCCTCTATATCCACCACCCGCCGCCCCCAGCACGCACACCCACCCTTCATCGAGTCGCACCCCAAGTGAAGAGGATGGCTCAGCTTCAGTCGCTCAGCTCAGACTCTGAGTCCGTTACCGGGGGTTCACAGATATTGCCTCTAAATGCGTTCCTCTTTCCCCAGATTCTTTGCCATCTCCTGGGGCAGCCTCTGTTCGCGCACACCACCCTCTCCGCCGTCATGGCACTATCCATTTCCCGGCCCCACCTCCCGTGGGAGGGGGCTGCCTGTGCCCCCCAGTATTGCGCAATGGACCTCTTTGCTAATGCTAGTCCGACGGTCACCCAAGTTTGATCAGCCTGGTTAAGATCAGTAGTATCCCACACATTCAGTAAACACATTCGGGGTTCGAGTGGGACAACATGACCGGTAACCCGTGAGATCGTTGCCATGACCTCCCCCCAATATGCGGCTATGTCAGGGCATTCTCATATAGTGTGGAAGAAGATGCCCCGTAGTCCACACCCCCGCAGACATAGCGGGTTAAGTTCCCTCCCCATTTTATGGAGTGTATCTCTAGTGTAGTATATCCGGTGCAGTATTTTAAGCTGCACCAGTTTTATTTTGGATGGGATGGCCAACTCTTGGGGAGACGCCAGCGCTTCAAACCATTCTAGTTCGTCCATGGGCCCCACTGCTGCCTCCCATTTTCTTTTGAGGATCTCCGTGGGGTCTTTTTGATGATTCACCAGTTTACGGTAGGTCAATGAGATAGCTTTCTTGGTGAGGTGGTCTGTGAGCAGACTGTCCTCCAGCGGGGAAGACTCTGGTAGGGTTGTCCCCCCTGGGTATAGCTTTCTGTAGTGCATGCTGTATTTGTAAGAATTTAAAGTGCTCGGTCCGGCTCATCTGATAGTCTGCTTGCAGCTTCTCAAACGGTATCACCCTACCCTTCCTCCAGAGGTCGCCGACCTTGGATATGCCTATGAGATCCCACCCCTCAAATTCTTTACACAGATGACCTATACCAATCTTAGGGGAGATCCAGAGCGGCGTCTGCTGCGTAATCACCCCCTCCCATCCCAACCTGCGCTGTGCCATGCGCCATATCTGTACTGTGCGCGCTGTGGGGCCTTGTAGCCTATTCGTCCCTGATTTAACATACAGGGCTTGGAGGACTCCGTGTAGTCCCAGCATCGCCCTGTCCATTCGCAAAGCGGGTTCATCTTGCGCTGCATGTATCCATTGATTGACTATTATAAGTTGGGATGCCCAATAATATAAACGTATGTTGGGCAGTGCGATACCCCCATCATACCAACTCCGCATAAGTTTGCAGAGAGCTATTCTATGAGGTTTACCCTCCCACAGCAGAGAACCCACCTCTGCGTTGATCGATTGAAAGTAGGAGTCTGGGACTGGAGCAGGCGCATTCTGCAGCGCGTAGAGGAAGCGAGGGAGAGCCATCATTTTGAATAGCGCCGCTCTCCCCAGCAAAGTCAGTTGCAGGGAGTGCCAATATTTGCCATCACTTTTTAGTCGTTTGAGGGGTGGAAGCAAGTTACGTTCCAGGAAAAGCGCTGGGTCCGGCGCGATGTGTATACCCAGATATTTGAAACCATCCTCTGCCCTTGGTATTAATACTCCTTCGGGGAGTTGTGGCGGAGGCCCCTGTAGGACGTAGAGCACTGACTTCGTCCAGTTAATCGAATAGCCAGAGAATCGACCATAGGAGTTACATATATCCAGTAATGCAGCTATGGACCGCTTTGGTTGTGTCAGATAGACCAAGATATCGTCTGCATAGAGGGAGATACGATCATCCCAACTCTCTTTGAGGGGTGGAAGCAAGTTGCGTTCCAGGAAAAGCGCTGGGTCTGGCGCGATGTGTATACCCAGATATTTGAAACCATCCTCCGCCCTTGGTATTAATACTCTTTCGGGGAGTTGTGGCGGAGGCCCCTGTAGGACGTAGAGCACTGACTTCGTCCAGTTAATCCAATAGCCAGAGATTCGACCATAGGAGTCACAGATATCCAGCAATGCAGCTATGGACCGCTTCGGTTGTGTCAGATAGACCAAGATATCGTCTGCATAGAGGGAGATACCATCATCCCAACTCTCTGTCCATCTGAGCCCGGATATAACTGGATCCTGCCGTATCCAGGCCGCTAAGGGCTCTAAAACCAGGGCAAATAGTAGAGGGGAGAGAGGACACCCTTGCCTAGTGCCTCGTCCCAGCGCGAAGTCTCTCGACAACCGGCCATTCACCGCCACCTGCGCCAGAGGTTCTGTATAGAGTAGCCGTACCCATGCGCAGAACTTGGGCCCAAAACCAAAATGCACCAGCACCGCAAACAGAAAGGGCCACTCCACGCGGTCGAAAGCCATAATCGCGTCCAGCGAGAGTATAACTGCATCCTCCTGGATGTGGGGCCCACTGGCCATTATGCCGTGTAGCCGTCTAATGTTCATTGCAGTGTTACGTGCAGGCATAAAGCCGGACTGGTCTGGATGGATAAGTGTCTGCAAATGAGGCTGGATACGGGTCGCTAATAGCTTTGCCAATATCTTGGCTTCCACATTCAGGAGTGAGATAGGCCTGTAGGAGGTGCACTCGGTGGGGGGCTTCCCAGGCTTCAATATTGCGGCCAATGTCGCAACTCTGACATCTTGTGGAAGCATACCCTCCTCCAGACTGGCCTCATACAATTGCAGCAAGTGCGGCACTATCGTATTCGCCTCACGTTTGAACAATTCCACTGGGATCCCATTTGGTCCCTGCGCCTTTCCCGACTGAAGGCCGCGAATAGCGAGGGCGACCTCCTCCGCTGAGAGACTCTTTTCTAACGCAAGCGCGTCATCCGGGGCCAGTTTCGGAAGTCGTATGTCTGCGAGGAATTTTAGATTATCCTCTATGGTGGTTGTCACCGCAGAGGTGTAGACCTGCTCATAGTGGTTAGCGAAGGCCATCGCTATGTCGTCCGGGTTTGTCACTTCCTCCCCTGATGTTAATCGCAGCCGCGCCACCCAACAGTTGGCCTTCTCTTTTTTGTCAAGCCACGCTAGCAGTCGACCCGCCTTATCCCCTAGCTCGTATATTGTATGCTGCGTTTTCGCTAGGCGCAACCGGGCCGCCTCCCACAGATGGTCTCTATACGCTTGTTTCGCAAGGTTAAGTGTGTGAGTGTTCGTATCAGTGGGGTCTTTGGTGTGCTCCTCTTCCGCCACTGTCACTGATACCTCCAGGGTAGCCACCTGTCGTGACGCTTCTCGATTATGACCTGTAATTACTACAATGGCCTGCCCACGCAGCACTGTTTTGTAGGCCTCCCAGAGGACAATAGGCGAGGAGACCGAGTGCAAGTTTTCTGGAAAGTAATGTTTTGTAGTTTTATGCAACGTCTTCCGCACGCCCGGGACCTTAATGTAACCAGGATGTATCGGGAAAGTGCGCCTTCTACCTGAGAGGCCTGATGAATATGTTAGCAGCACCGGCGAATGATCGGAGATGCCCCTGGGGAGGTGCTTAACCTCTTGTATGCGGGCTATACATGTAGGAGAGGTGAGGAGGTAGTCAATACGTGAGAGACTGTTGTGCGCGCTAGCGTGAGGCGTAAATTGACGGTCAGTGGGATGTCGCATGCGCCAACAGTCAAGCAGCCCCATGGCGTCCAGGAAGCCCCGTAGGGGTGTAGGGGTCGTGCTTGGCCCTCTCGGGGGGTGTTTATCCCAGTCCGCATCCACTATGGCGTTAAAGTCGCCCCCTACAATTAGTTCTCCCTGGGGTAGGCCCAGCAGGAACTTTCCAAGGGCCGGAAAAGCTAGTGAGTGAAGTGCAGGGGGGAGGTATACCGTGACAAAATTAAAGCTGCAGCCCTCCCATTGTCCCGATATCGCAGCAAATCGCCCCTGGTCATCTGCCCATGTCCCGGTCACCACCAAGGGACAGCTTTTTCGGAGGAGGATCCCCACTCCTCTGGATCCAGAGGGGAACTCGGAGTGTGCAACCATTTTGAACCCTCATCTATCTAGTGCCTTCACGGCCGTGCCGGCCAAATGGGTCTCCTGTAGGAGAGCCACCGATGGTGTGTGCCTCTTAATATGTTGCAGCACCAGCCCCCTCTTAATCTTATTGCCCAGGCCATTCACATTCCAGGACATCACTGTCAGCGGGGCGCCCGGGCCCTGACGATCACTCATTGGTACATTCGCCATTATCTCGATTCGGTGTGCGCCATGGGTGTGTGCAGACGTGCGGCATGAGCAAACCCTGCGATAGACTCTGGATCACCAATACACTGTTGGTACGCAAACGTGTTTCGTGTGGGTGTACCCTCATTTCAAACGTCAGGTGCATAAGAAAAAGTAACAAAGTAGGGAGCAATACAAAAGCCCCACAAACCACTAACAAAAAACAACCCCCAATCACCACCCCCCTCCCTGCTTCCCTGCCGGACGGGTCCCCAACTACCCACCTCCCCAACATAGCAGAGTGCTTTGATCCCATAAAAAGTACCTGCGTGCCGGGGGATAGGAGTCCGAGAATCAGTACTGTAGTCCCCCAACCTCCAAGACATCCGTTCAGCCAGTCTGCGCCATTGAGAAGCCCAGTTGAGCCTGTAAGGCAGACCCCTCGTCTACAGCACAGGTAAGGGCGGGCCAGGACGTTCACATTTTTGTCCCCTTTTTTCAGCCCACGGTCGCGAGAGGCTCTCCCCGTCACCACGCCGCCAGTCCATCTGCTACTCGTAGCCGTGTCATTCCTCAGTGTCTGCATTCGCGGAGGGCGATGCCTGCCGCCCCAGCGCGGAGACCGCGATGTCCTTTTGTGCTGCTTGATCTTGTCGGCGACGCCGTCTTGAGTTCTCATCACCCTCTGCCCGTTGCCATCAAAGAAGCGCGTCTTACCATCCGCCACCACCCGCAGCTTCGCCGGAAAGAGCATTGCGTATGGGAGCTCCCGTTTACGAAGTTCTTTTTTTACCTCCAGAAAGCTTCTTCGGCGCTGAGCAACCGCCGCCGTGTAGTCCGGAAAGAAGGAGATCTGGGAATTTTGGATTCGCACCGGCGGTGCCACTCTCGCCGCCTGGAGGATAACATCGCGATCCCGAAAGTTAAAGATGCGGGCCAGGATAGGTCTTGGGGGCGCCCCGGGTTTGGGCTTACCGCCCGGCACTCGGTGCGCTCTCTCCACTGCAAAGAGGGCGGATAGTCCCCGAGGTTGAAGCTTTGACTGTATGAGGTCTTCTATGTATAGATCCATGGCATGGGTCCCCTCGCCTTCCGGGACCCCCGTAATTCTAACATTGTTCCTCCGAGAGCACCCCTCCTGATCATCGAGCTTGGCCGCCATGATTTTGTTGTCAGTCTCCAGCTGACCAACTCTTTGAATCAGCGAAGCGGTGTCTTTTGTAAGGGATTTCGCCACCTGCTCCACCTCCGTCACTCTGGCGTTCATTTTTTGGAAATCCGCTCGGAGGAAGGAAACATCAGCAGAGATCGAACCCACCGTGGATTGTACGCTAGCAAGATCCGCCATAATATCTTCCAAAGTCACCTTGGCCACTCCCCCGGAGTCTGGGGCCCCCGCCGAGAGTTCTCTGCGCTCTGCTGGGCTTTTGGAGTCTTTAGCAAAAGCATATTTATCGAGTTTGGCCTGTGCGGACCCGCGTTGGCCCTTTCCCCCCATCTCCACCTTGGTCGGCCAGTTGTAACAGGTAATCCCCGCCGCCTGCCGCTAGTCTCGCCCACCAGCGCGGCCTGTCGGCTTTCCCTGGTCCAGGAGCGGTGGTTGAAATAGGGGTGTCTGGGTCCTCGCCCGTACCAGCACGGATGTCTTTGAGCGCGTGAGATGCTTTCACCACCGTGCCGGGGGGTTTCGATTGTCGCAGCGCATCCACTGGCTCTGTACGTCCCGCACTCCCGGATCTGCCCTCCACTTTCTGGGCCCGACTCCGGCCCGCCTCAGACCCGAGGTGACACCGAGCACTGGTGCGGCCCTACCACTTCTTGCTGCGAGTGTTGTGAGCAGGCTTTGTTTTCCCAACGTCAGTAAATCTGGCCATGAGCCGGCAGATGGTTCCAGTGGGGGCAGGGCCCCGCCTCCTCTCGGCGGCCTCGACCGATGGAGCGTCTTCTTTGCCCTGCTAGGCCGTATTGCCTGGCCCTCGTCCCGCGCCCGTAACGCCTTTCGCCTTGCTGTCGAGTATGCCCGCTCCCGATGCGATCTCCGCCGCCAGGAGGGACGCGCCGCACCCCGGCTCTCACTTCCGGCACTTCCCTTTGATCTCTTCTGGCCCCACTGGTTACCCGCTGGGCCCCGCTCTCGTTCTCAGGGTCCTTCGGAAATCCGGACCCCGGCTGCTAGCGTGGGACAAGGCCGCAGGGTCCCTCGCGCCCTCCACCACCAGTACCTCAGTTGTTAGTGCCGCTGGGCTGATTAGGTCACTGTGTGCTCTGACGGCTCTGGGGGCCTGCTGCTCGCACCCTTCCACCGCACTGCCGGATCCGTGGCAGCTCCCGACGGAGCTGGCTCCGCTTACGCTCACCGCGAGGGCACCACGTCTCTCCCCTCACACTCATGCCGCTGAGCCGCCGTAGATGTCACGCTGGCCGTGCCCCCTTCAGACGTTCCGTGCCGCCGCCACCTCTCTCCGCACGGTAGCGGGTGTGCGCACGCCTCCCTGCCGGCCCCTCCTGCATGCTCCAAGGTCGTCGGCTGGGACCGGAAAATTTAGTCCCCAGCTGCCGGCGTCGAGCAAGGCCTTCGCTCACCGTACGGCCTCTGCTGCCTCCCGGGCCCCCCCGCAGATCAGGGCCAGCTCGATCGGTGCCTCTCGCCTTCCTGTCTCGATTGCTGTCTTGGGGGCAGGATATGTGATCGGATAGAGTGCCGGATTGTCTGGGGAAACTACGTCGCTCTCAGAGCCTCGCTAGCGCGCGGCCATCGCTGTCGGCTGCAGGCCACGCCCCGAATATCACTTTCTTGCTTAAGGAGTTCATCGTGGTCACCAGGACATGCGGGCTCTCTGAGGAGAGGTAGATGTTCAATGGTTAGCTCCTCAAGAACCATGAGCTCAAGCTAAGAAATGGTAGCAATGCGTATACTGTTCTCCCTCCTAAATGAGCAGGACACAATACCTTGGAGAAAGCAGATGTGGTCGTCCTGAAGCAACTAGAGCAGCTATGAGTACAGAAGAGCCATCAGGATGACTGAGCACTCAGGGACTTATTTGACCTTCTAAAGAAATCTCTCATTAAAAAAAGTTGGTGAAAATGCAAATATGAAAGCCAAAGGAGCCAAACTGATTGCATTTGGTGTTCGGATGAGCGACAAAGGAGAGTATAAATAGATTAATCCAGGCCTCCACAATGGGATTGAATACTTCCGAGAGATATTACCACTAATGTGCAGAGCGCCAAAGCCTTTCTGGACTGTCCATTACACTTTGTATGTCCCAGCAATGCCAGAGACTATAAGGAACATGCCCTATTGTATGGCCCATTCAAACAGAGCCACCACCAGCCAGCAGAGCAGTAGTGAGAGGAGGACTACTTGAATCCTCACATAGAAAGGGACTGAGGGATTGCCCATGTAGACCATCTATACTGTGGATGTCACTACGGGGAGGAAGGTTTTCAACATAAGAAAGATGGCTTTATGAGTGTGATGTGTCTGATTTGACCCAGAAAAAAGGTACTCCACTTAGGTAACACTATTTCTGGTGGACACAAAATCTTCATGCAGATTCCTAACCTTATCAATATCCTCGAGGTGCCAAACCGGATCTGCATGCTCTTTTCCAGCAATACTTCTCCAGAATAATCAGGTGGCACCATGTGTTCTCAGTTGTGACTTGTGCTGGCAAAAATGTGATTACATCTGAGTATTTAAGGCTCACGTGAAGGGACCTGAAGACACTATGTCTAAATCATCTAGAGTCGATCAGACTATCCTCCAACATCATGAAACCATTGGTCCGGGCCAATCAATTGCTTCTGATTAAGGCGGGGATACAACCTTATTTATTATTTACCCATGGTAATTATGATAAGTTACTACTGACACGCTTACGCCTAGGCAATTTTCATAATCTAGTTACCTTTCCCCAGCCAAATGATTGGTCACGTTCTCTTTGCCCATGCCCTTGTGATGACACTGCAGCTCAGTCAACAAGCCACATCATATTTTTCTGTAAATTTTATACCTTACTCAGAAAAAGGTGGATTTTGCCTCATTTGAAACTGCAAAGCTTGAGACTCTGCCGACCTGCTTTCATTAAGTTGTTGTTTCTGACTGATGAAGTTGCTACTGACCACATTGCTAAATATCTGAAAGGGGTGGTCAGAACCAGGAAAACAATGCAAGGCCCAACTTAATTTTAACTGATTACTAGCTTACTCGTGCTAGGGTGGCACATTGATGTGAGGCTAAGGTATTGATTCTTACATTTTAATCTATGCTACTCCAATCGACCAGATCATAACGTTTAATCGGCTGTTATTGTATATTAAAGTTTTACACTGATGTATGTATGATGTCTTCTTTCTTTGATGTGTTTTGTGCTTTTATGATTATATATATTTTTATCGAATAAAGCGTATCTTGACTTGGCTTGAATATAAAAGGCAACAACCAGTGCTTTCGTGCCAACCTGTGGTATTTTTCCTGTGCTGCATTAGGGGGTGTCAAGAGGAACCAATAGTGTATTAATAACAATGGCATGTTGGGATCCTATCAAAGGTAGCACTAATTCACTGGAGAGGAGAGTGGGCAGTGAGGAATCTGCTGGAAGATATGTGTCCACCAAGAAAAAGTTCATTTTTTTCTTCTGATAGATACATCTTTCCACTGATACCATATGAGTCCCAGAGCAATACCCTCCTGGAGGTGAGACTTGGAAGTGCTGGTGAACCAAGAAAACCATGCAGCACAGTTCAGGCAATGTACCCGTCATTGCATGCTTGTGGGCTCTGAGACAGTAATGTTTAGCAAACGTATACAGGGCTGACATCAACTCCCATGTGCATAGGGGAGTAGGCATAAACACCACCAGCCAGATGGTCTTTCTAGGCCAAGGCTTTGCAGGTCTTCATACGGCGGTACCCTAAAACAAAATGGTGTATTTGAAAAAGATAACTATCCACTCTGTCCTGTCAAGTAGAGTCAATGAAAGCAGTTGCCGATATACACCACATTTGGCGGAAGACTAAATGTTTATGTGTAGAGATGGGGGGTGGGATACGTATGATGCACACATGCATGTACACCATCAACCTCTTAATGCCTATTTTCCCAACACTACGCACATATACTAGGTGCACTGCATGCACACTGTTAGGAAAGTTGTGGAACAGAACTATTTGTAACACTGCCTTTTTTAGTTTAATATGAAGTTTTTTTCAGAAAATGTCTCCCCCCTCCATACAGTGTGAAAACTGCAGAAATTGGTGCACTTTGCAGATGTTTTCCAACAGTAGTGCTTAGTTCAGATAGTGGATGTTAACAATGAAGGGTGAGAAGAGATGCAGGGAAATGCATAGGAACACCAAGGGTTGCGACTTGGAGGGTAGTCACAATCGTTAGGGAAATTAGCACATTTATCTATACATTTAGATCTGCGTGATATCTGCTTAAACTAAGTACACATAGCAGGGTACGAGCTTCCGTGACTTATGATATCGTTTATGCGAATTACTCATTACTGTGAACTGCTACATTACAACTCATTCCACATTAAGATCCACTTAGTGAGGTGAATCTACACCACTTTTTGTGCGCATTTCCATGTCACATTTCCCATTAGGGGCTGACGTTTACGAGAGTAGGGAGGAATTGAGGAAGATTTGTTAAAAAAAATATATATCAGAAAGATTTAACCAATCTCAGTCGTTACATCAAAAATGATGAAAACTTGCTACTTACGCAGGTTTGAAGAGTGGCTTGTCCGCTGCAACCCTCTGTTCTGTTTAACGGCACAGGTAGCTGCGGCAAGTCAATGCATGCTGTCCACAGTAATCTCTAGAAATCATCCAGAAATGAGGAAAGGCCCTGGAGTGTTCCGAGTCACCAGTGACAGCTCGGTGTACACAATGCCATGGTTCATTTTAATTTGAACCTCTTTCTAACTGCCACAGTTTGCTGTCCACTCCGTGCACGCTTTTTATCATCGTACAGGTAGCAAAAACGCGTATCTTAACAATATCGGTGGCTGCACCACTGGACAAACACGCCATTTAGACATGAATTAGCACTCATTTATACGTTAAAAGGTGCTGTTCTCTAAATGAAAACGGAGTTGTATTATACAAGAAAAGCAATGCTGCTTGAAGTGTAACCCGTTCAATGTTTTTGAATTCCAAATAAAACAAGCATTGGCCACGATTTCGTAAGACGCGCTTTGTGGAGGGTGAGGGGTGAGCAAGACAGGGAGGCAGAGCGAGGCGCGCGGGAGAGCGAGAGGAAAGCCATATGGTGCCTCTGCTCGAAAGCGCGCGCCCGCGCACATGCACGCAAGCTGTAGGCCGGCCATGGTACCATTTTTTGAAGCCCTTACTAAAAGTCTCACCAGACCAGCACATGCGCTGGGCCACGCGAGACCTAAAAAGCAGTATCTTTACCATATAAAAATAGGGGAATGGAAAGAGGCCGTAGGCCCTGCTAGAAAGGTGGCAATACCGTCTGTCTTCCAACAAATTCAGCTGTGCATATTGCCTAGGTTATATTATTCCAGAACTAAGTAGCTGAAAATGGGAAGAAATAGCAGTGAAAATTACCTTAGGGGAATGTGCACAACAGGGTACCTTCTTTCACACTCTGTGGTCTTACCTAAAGGTGCTTCCCTTTTAGAAAGGAATAAAGGATTGTATGGGTTGGGAATTGGGTTGTCCAGTCGACTCTTCTGCCAAAAGATGCATATAAAACATATGGGGAGACAATGGAACTCCCAAAGTAAAAGAGGGTCTGAACTTGGGATGGGTGGTGGCAAAGCAGAACATTACCAGAATTTGGGGAGCACAGAGGAAATCAGACCAAACAAGCTGGAAAGATGACATGGACTAGTGCATGTTGGCGTAAAAAGAAACATATGACAGCAAAGGATGTCCCAAGAAATTGATTAAGATTTGTGATGTGTGCCAAACTTATTCAGGACTGAATGTATTGTAACAAGCAGGTTTAGAAATGTGATTTAGTTTCTGGCAAAACACTTTATTTCTGCTGAGAAATAACCCTAATGTAATGCAGAGTAGTGCTTATGCTGCTTTGGGTCAAGATGGCATCCCATGGGTGGCAAAAGGACGTTACCATTGAGACCACTCACGGCTTTTGACACAATGCCCCATCTATTAACAATGGTAGTCAGAAACTTATGCCAAAATATAATCCCAGGTCAGACGTTAAAAAGGAGAAATATTTTTATTTCTCCAAACTTTTCCCACATTGCATGTGTCTTGCACTGTATAGCACACACATAATGAGAGAAAGGTTTTTAAGTACGCCTCAACAAAGCGTTTTGGACTAGGAGGGTAACCTATAGAGATTTGCTGTATGGTGCAATGATGTGTTCTTGGTGCTAGGTTGACAGTTTGTGAACTACTGCTCCGAAAAGAGCAAGAGTGTCATATCTCTGTAGATATGGTGCTGTCCTACTCTCTCTTCCTTTCATGCAGCGCAGTGCAGCAACTTTGGTTGTTGCGGTGCATGAAAAATCTGCCCCCAAATCTTTTTACTCACTTTGTAGCAGTCTATCTTATATTGTGTGCAATACAATTCTAAAACACTGTCTTGCATATTTACAGTGCTTTCTATCACAAGCTGGGACATCATAGCACTAAAAATGCACTGCACTATTCCGCAGTGGACAAACCAGGATTAAGTTCTGTGACACACACAGACCTTCTCAATGATCGCAATAACCAACATAGATGTCATAATATAAAATAATGCATTTCCTACCCATTACATTAAATGTGTTATATTTTATATGTATTTATCTGAACATGAAAGGCCAACAAAATAGGTTTTTTTTTTGCACTTTTGATATAATGCGATCTTGGCCAAGTGCATTAAAGCAAACATATAAGCAGCATGAGAACCAGATTGAGTTCTTCAGTTCCAAACTCCACGGTTCTGGCCTTAGGCGACATCTCCAAGTAGCAGAATGTGTTCTTCTTTTACAGCGATTTTATGGCCTCTGTCCCATTGTGCTCAGGATCCCAGTTGGAATATTACAAGAGGTGGTCAAGCCACTGAAAGCTGGAGCCAGGTACTCAGCTCAAGATGCTGTTGCAACTTCAAGCCATAGCAAGCTGAGCTTTCATGTGGCTTCTGTCTGCCTGCCTCCAGATACCCATGATGTGGCATTACAGCCAGAACTGCCGAGCAGGTTCGAGTCTTGGTTTTGGGTCAACATCTAGTGCTTCTGGGTAAATCATTTAATCTACCCCTGACTATAAACAATGAATGTGATCTTATGAATCAATCAATCAAAAAACATTTATAGAGTGCAGAGGTGCCAACAGGCGCCCCGGCTCTAAAGCACAAAACTAGACCCAAAAACAAATATGGAAATTAGTCCCCTCTCAAAAAGCCAGATCTTCAATTGTGACCGGAACAGCTTTTCATTCTCCGGGCACCGCAGTACCACAGGTAGCTCATTCCAGGTTTTAAAAGCTAAAACTGTAAAAGAACAGTTGCCTCTGATTTTCATTCGAAACCGAGGACATTTTAAAAGTAAAGTATGTTCTAATCTTAAAGTACGGGCCAGGAAGTATTTCATAGGTTTATTGCATAGATAATTTGGAGCCTATAGATAACAAGCATTGGTATAGCCAATAGGTCTCGTATGACCTTATAAGTGTTTAGCCATGCAGCAGTTAATGTTGCTGCACCAAGGATATTGTGCTGCATAACTAAATACTTATAAGGTCCCAAAGGCGAGACCTATTGGCTATGCCAATGCTTGTCTGTGTTGGCAACAGGCCCTATAAGAACACTTCGCAGGAGGTCCCGCTGTCTTAGGCAATTGACCCTATTTCCGATGACAACTACGGCGTCCAGCATTTGAGTCAGAGGATACTGGTGTAACTAATCTCCAGTATCCCAAAGGATAGACAGCCCAGATGGTTAGTTTATCCCTTTTGAGACGCCATTTAAAAAGAAAAACAGGAACACTTCATAGGCAGACAGTCCAGTGGAGATGGGTCCCTTAGTGACAGTGGTATATCAAGACAGAATAAGCCACAGGAGGCATTCGCCCATTAGCAGTCAGTGTGAGCTCATGGAACAGTGGCTGAGTATCTGCCCACATTGCCTCACAACTCATCCTCTGGCCTCGCTGTCCTTCCCGACCTCTGGTGTAGGTCTCTTTCGGTCCTTGTTCACGCTCCAGCACCTGTACCTACCCCTAGAGCTTCTTCTCGCACCCCCAGGATGAACAAATAAACCTGTCTCAACAATTCGTTTACAGAAAGCTTGATGCTTTTTAGGCACCTTCCAAACGCCGTGCAACTCCCAGTAAAGATCTCTCCATTTTATCTGGACAACGTAGTATTTCAACGATCTTGGTTACCTTTGAGTAATGTGTACACATTTAGTTTAGCTGTGATTTATTGAATTCAACATGCGATTTGCATTCTAACCAACAAACAGTTTACAAAAAAAAAAATCGATGTTTTCATTGAAGGCAAATGCAGGGTTGGCCGGCACGGCTCACAAGTGGAGGGCGGGCGCGGGCGACTTAAAAAAATTTAATAACAAGCATTTGCAATGCAATAGGTCTCGCATTTATAAGAGTTTCAGCTATTGGCATTGTAAAATTACAGTGCCTTTTATTTATGTTTTGGTTTTAAAACAAATAAAAGGCATTGTCATTTACAATGTCAGTAGCATAAACTCGCATAAAAGCAGTGTGTGGAGTGCAGCAGTGTGCGGCGTGCAGCAGATAAAATGAGATAGGGGGAATACAAGCATTGTGAATAGAGCGAGTTAAGAAGAAATCCACGCCAAGCAATCAACACCATGAAAAGAGACAATAGGAGAGCGACAGAAGCAGGGTGGGAGACAAATGGACGTGAAAGGGAGACAATAGACAGGAAGAGCAGAAGAGCGCATGGAGGGAGGCAGTGACAGGAAAGGAGACAGATGGATAGTGGCAGGCAGAGACAGGGGGACAAGTAAAGCAGCAGGCTGTGTGTGCCGTACAAAGAGACAACAGACAGCAGGAACAGTCAACAGCCAGGTAAAGACAAGATAGCGGCAAGGAGACAGACAGGGAAAAGGATCACCAGGGACAGGGAAAAGACAGACCAGAAGATGGACAGGAAAACATACGGAAAGGGCAGAAGTGGAGCATGACTGATACCGAAAAGGCATGCAATGCAGACGGGGAGAAAGCACAGAGGAAGGCAGGGCGTGGGGCAAGAGGAGAACCCAAAAGATAGGCATAGGAACCAAAAAGGGTAAGAGGCATAAGGAGTAGCCGACGGAGACCACCAAAGACAGGCGGGGACAAGCGGCAGTCAGGGACAAGGGCGAGTGCACGTAGAGAGGGTTTTAGGCCAGTGAGTGTTAGAGAGTCATATAAAGAGGCAGATACGGGAAAAGGTAGATCGATAACAAGCGGAAGGCACACAGGATGACAGCAGTCACACAGACCAGTAGAGGGAGTGGCAGGAAAAGCATCAGGCAGAGTGTCTAACAAAGAGACATAGGCCAGCAGGCACAAGTGGGGTGATACAAAGACGCGGGGAGCAGCCAGACACAGGGAAACGCGTATGCAGACCGGAAGAGAAGCAGGAAAATTAGGCGGCCAGATCAGGAGCACGACTGATATTCACCACGAGGCAGAATAAAGGGAGAGGGGAAAAACAGACAAGGGTAAGAGGAGGGCAAGGAGACTGGAAGAAAGGCAGAGTGACGCGATAACAAAAAGTCAGTCCAATCATGGAAAGGCAGATAGAGTAGAAGACCGAAGCTATACGTAACAAGGTGACTTCACAGACACAAGGAGCTTGGCAAGTGGAGCAACAGGGAGAAAAATGGCAGGCAGAGATTGATTGAATGTCAGAGTATGTGACAGAGAGGGGCAGACAAACAAAAGAGGCAGAAGAAAAGCATGGAAAGCTGCAGGCAGGTCCATCGGAGATGTGAGAAAAAGAAGATGGCGGATTGATTCCGCCTTTGAGGACGCCTCCTCCCCCTCTCCCCTGATGGCTCCCGCTGAGTCCCTGCTATTCCCTTCCCAATGACCAGCCGAGATTGAAATGTCGAAAGATAGGGAGTAGGGAGCTTAGCCGCTGGAACGGGTTAATTTAAGAAGCTGGTTGCTGCTTCGTATCCCTACCTGCTGTTGCTGCCGCCGATGTGCCGAGTAACGGAACTCAGCTGCGCGGTGTTTGGAGTCCGCGCGGCGAGCTGGCTTACGTTTGGAGCGCTTTCAGTAACGCCGCGGACACCTTTTCCTCGGCGTTTTTCCTGTGGGCTTGGAGGATGTGCAAGTAGCCGGGAAAAGCTGGGCTGTTCCTGTTGGAGTCTACGCGGCTGCCGTGAAGGGGTGTGCATGCACTCAAGAGCAGTGGCTCCTTCAAGGACAGTGGCTCCTTCGTGGACGGGCGGGTGCCCTAATGACGGCAGCAGCGAATGCTATCGGCTTCACAGGCGGTAAGGTCACGGACAGTGCAGGTGGGTTAGTGCTTCCACCAGCGACTGACTGTGGGGTTGTGCCTGAAGAGTTCTCTGAAAGTAATGGAGCGCCAAGAGATGTTTCACTTACCAACCCTCAGGTGGGCAAGCCTATGTTGAAACTTTGCGTTCCGGCAAAGTTACTGCGTTGCTTCGCTCTTGCAGCTCAGAGCCTGCGATTCCGACTGCTCAAATGGCTGATGTCTTAAATGCCGCAGTTAACGAGGGTTGGGGTGAACTGGTGGACTCTGCAATAACACCTACCGTCCTCTCTGAAGAGAACTCTAATAATAGTAATTCGAAATTGGGAATTTTTGCTGTGGCTGATGCAAGTATGGTTATTCCTACCCCAAAGGCAAATACGGAAATGGATATATCTACGTCTCCTTCCAACGTAGTTGCGGGAGACATGTCGATTACATCAGCACCTTTCAAATTTGATCTTACTCAGCAACTGTCGGAATCAAATAATGAGGGCTCTACGGCGCTACTGAATAGCCCTTTGCACAGTATTACTGCGAACAGCCTGGGTGGCATTGAAAGTGATGGGACCAATATCGATATAGTCAGTGGAAAGGAGGGGGCTACTGGTAATCTTGAGTTTGATCTGGAGTCTGCTTCTCATGGTACTGTCCACCTCCCAGTCTCTCCGAGTATTAGTCGTCATTCAGATAATTGGGGGGACTACGCACAGTTTTATAAACAACACCCCGGAGAGCTGGAAGACTCAGAAGGGAAAAGGCCCAAAACAAGGCAGGACTGGGAAAGGCGGTAGAGGCCGTTGGGGTGGGGGTGGGGCCAGTACCAAGGCTCATATATCCGAGGCAGTGGAACGAATGAAGGGGGCAGCGAGTACTTCGAAAGTGAGTTTGGAGTTGAGCCCCCTTTGGAAATGGGTCTCTTCAAAGGGGAGAGTGAGATCAATCGTTTCCAGATTATCCAATTCAGGAACATTTGGTTCTACCGCAAATACAACGACCGTGACTCAGAATAGTCAGCTAGTTCTTGCTGCTGTCACCTCGCCTGCTAATCCCTCTGAGTCCTCGCAGGTTGCTGAAACCGTTAATGCACACACACATTGGTGGAGTGCCGGCCCCAGACAATTCTCTGAATGGGTCTCAGAATCTACCTCAGGAAATGGGTTTGGAGTACACTCACAAGGAAGGGCCTGTTTCCAATATAATAAGTAGCCAACCTACGATTTCTGATCCTCCACTTCCAGCTATTGATTTATTGTGCAGAGAAGCTTTAGGGGGAGAGAGCAATCCTGATATGAGCTTTCAGGATGAAGTGCAGGATGATGAGCCATCTCTGTTCAGAATTATGCAGGCACTTAAGATCCAGAGAGCAGAGGCACAATTGCACTACACCCAAGCCAGGGCTGATAGTATTGAAATCAAAAAATCATTGTTTTAGGTTACCATTAAGGTGACCCACCTCATCTCTGAGGTCTCTGATCTCCAAAACAGGGTGACAGTAGTAGAGGAGGGTAATGCCTTAACTATGAAACAGGTTAGCTCACAAGAGTCACAATTAGCTATGGTTCAATCAAAGATTGAGGACCTTGAAAATCGACAGAGGCGTTTGAATTTGAACATTTTTGGAATCCCGGAAGGTAGGGAAGGATCAGATCCCCGGGCATTTATTGTCGGCCTGTTTCAAAAGGCATTTCCGGATTTGGATGACTGGGACATGGACACTCAAGTTCAGAGGGCGCATAGATTACCGCTGTATCTCTCACATGATATTCAGTCTAAAAGAAACTTCGCTAGGCCCATTTTGGTTTTTTTGGGCAATTTTCTGCTGCGTCAGGCTATTTTTTTTAAGGCACGCCCCACAGCTCCTGTCAAAGTGGATTCGTTTTAAATTTTTGTGCGGTCCGATCTTTCAAAACTACTATGGAAAAGCGGTGGCTTCTCCGTCAACTTATGGACCCTCTCAAAGCAGTGTGTTCACAGGTTTTGTTACAGGAGCCCGCTCGCTTGAAGGTTGTTAAAGATGGTCGTTCATATTTTTTCTTTAATGAGCAGGAAGCAAGAAAAGCTCTTAGTAAATGGCAATCCTCTGCAAAAGACTGATTTGTTTTTACAATATGCCATGAATATCGTTTTGATTTAGTCATTGTGGTAGTACATAGAATTTGTGGGTTCTATTAATATAATTGGGGGGGGGTTCTTTGCCTTGTACAAAATGGTCTCCCTTTGGTAAAACATTTTTTGCAGGTCGGTTCGGGTGGAAGGGGGGTGGCGAGTGCAGTGGGTCTCAGTGGGGGAGTGGGGTGGGGTGTTCTCCTAATGCTGTCATCTTAGGACAGCCTAGTAGGGGGTTGATTCCTTTTCCAAGGATACTGGGTGGGGGGTTGGTTATGGCAGGGGTGGGAAGAGTTGGGAGGTTCGGTAGTGTTAGGTGGGGGTTAAATGGCCATGTCACAGTTGGAATTGCACAGAATTGGTATTTGCAAGTTTGTTATTATAGTTTGTTTACAGATGGAATTGGAATTCGATAACATTATTTTATGCCGAATATTAAATTTATGAGTTGGAATGTATGTGGGCTGAACCAAGCCAATAAAAGACAGTTGGTTGCGGAAGAGCTGAAGGTTTTCAAGCCTGATATAGTGGGATTAGTGGAAACCCATGTGGCCTTTAAAGATAGAGATTATCTGAAACAGTTAGGTTACGAATTGATTGTCTGTACTTCTCAGTCAGTACCCATTCGGGGGTCGCATTGTTGAAGACTAAACAATCCGAGGTTAAGACTTTACGTACACTGGCTAACTCTAAGGGAAGATGGGTGATTGCTCAGCTTACTGTCTGTGGCCAAAAAATGATAATATGTACAATTTATGGCCCTAACAATGATTATCCCGATTTGTTTTCCTATCTTAGTTCTGAATTGTTAGAATGGACTGGGGATCTTATGTGATGGGCGATTTTAACTGTATATTAGATAAGAAAATCGATACCACAAATGTAAAAGCAAGAACTAGAATGGTTCAGGTGAGGGCAGCTATACAAGATTTGCTTCATCTTCATCAATTGGAGGATGCTTGGAGAATGCTATTCCCCTCAATGCCAGGTTTCACTTTATTTTCATATCCGCATAAACAATACTCTCGCATTGATCTGATTTTTACTAAATATGTTTTGTTGGAGAAATCCACTATGATGGTATGTCCTAAGATCACTTCGGACCATAACCCCATTATGCTTACTATATTTATGGGTTCTGATGTAGCTATACAAACCAGGGATTTCTCGTTTCCGAGGCATCTTCTTAAGAATCTGGACTATATTACACACATGCTAGAGGTCCTCAGGGAATATTTAGTAAATAATCTACATTCTACATCTCTTGCCCTGGTTTGGGATTGTTTAAAGGCATATGTGAGGAGGGTCACATTCTAGTATATTGTTAAACAAAATCGGTCTTATCTTAATCAGCTCGATAGCGAACATAGGATATACATGAACTTAGAGCAGCAACATGCACAATTAATTGCTCTGAAGGACACTGAGGAACAACAAATGTATTTGCAGATCATTGATATAAGAGCGAAGCTTGGTAGAAGGCTTAAAGATAAAGCAGCTAGTAATTATCTTAAGTTTAGAACTAGGCAGTACGAGTACGGAGAGCGGGTCGGACGAGTTTTGGCCTATCAACTAGCTGATCGAAGAGCTAAGGTTTACATTAAGAAAATAAATGGGTCAAATGGTGTTGTTTTTTCGAAACCGCAAGAAATTGTGGAGCAATTTAGGATATTTTATGCGGATCTGTATAATGAGGCAAGTAGTTTTAATTCTCAATCGGCTATAGCTTATTTACAAGAAAGTGGGCTACTTCTGCTAGATCCTTCTCAAACCTAGATTCTGGAGGGAAATGCTGATCTAGCAGAGCTTAATCTTGCAATGGGGGCTTTACCCACTGGTAAAGCAGTGGGTGAAGATACCATTCCACTTGAGTTTTATAAAAACATTTAGGGATGTTTTGACTCCAGTCTTTCTTGAACTGGTTAATGAGATACTTGATGGAGGTGACTCCCCTCCCTCGTGGAACAAAACTAATATCATTGTTTTTCCTAAAAAAGGTAAACCACCCGATAATTTGAGCTCATATAGACCAATATCCCTTATTAATTCAGATGCCAAAATTTTTTCAAAGCTTTTGGCATCCTGCTTAGCTCCTCTGATTCATTTGTTAGTTTCAGAGGAACAGCATGGCTTCATTCCTGGTAGGGATACTGCTGCACATATAAATACTGCTATAGCCGCGTTTGATATTGCCAACCATTTGGATCAGCGAATTGGTATGCTGATGTTAGACGCCGAGAAAGCCTTCGATCGGGTGGCCTGGGGTTCTTTGTGGTGTACAATGGTTTCTTTTGGTCTCGGTCGGAGGTTTGTCTCGGCGGTTCAGAAACTTTATTGCAAACCTACCTCCGTAATTAAGTATAGCGGTTTTGCTTCATCTTCTTTTAGTATTTCTCGGGGTACGCGGCAAGGTTGCCCGCTTTCTCCTTTATTATTTGCGTTGTATATTGAGCCCTTTATTAGACACCTTCTTCACAATAAGCTTATTTCACAGGTTTTTTTTTAATGGTATCTCTCTAAAAGTCCCTGCTTATGCACACGACATCGCTGTCTTTTCCACAAGGCCAGCAGAAGCTATTATAGTGATAACCCAAGAGGCGCAACAGTTTGGGTCTTTCTCTGGATACAAACTTAATTTAAATAAGACACAGTCAATTCTTAACTTTACACCGATAGAAGCCCCATCTTCGTTAGGTATTACAGCATCGGCTATGTATTTAGGTGTGTGTCTCAGTTCTCGTACTGATGACCTCTTCGAATTAAATTATATACCGCTGTTGAAAAAGGTTACTATCGACTTTCGTAGGTGGCATAGGCTACCACTGACCATTATCGGGAGGTGTAATATAGTTGCCACAACAAATCTAACAGAATTAAAGACAGCTACTGGGCCCTGTTACAGGCAGAACTTGATCTCTTCTGAAACCTTCAATAAGGCTGTTTCGTACTATGATTTGAACAGAAACCAGACGGCAGTGGATGGAGTACGTTATTTGCTGCAAAGTGTGAGTTTATTTGGCGGTTAACCAATTTCTCTATATGGTCTGGGACTACCGAACTTCCTCCTCCCACCCTGCGCATAACCACATTTCTAATGATGGACATGAGAAGGGAGTTTCTTTTGAGGCGGGGGTCGTAAAACCCCCGGCCGTATTTATTAAAATATGAAAACAAAATTAAAATGGAAATAAACATTATTTACACAATCATACGCAGAAACATAACACGACATTTGATTACAATTCATATACACAGATATCAGATGGCTAACCTTAACATATTTCTAATACATAGTTTTTCCTATCCGAATCTAACATCTGGATCATAATCATACATTAATTACTTTCTGCGTATCCTATTTGGGCCTACGGCAAGGTCGCTAACCGGTGTCAGATCCTTATCAATTAGCCACGCTCTCCCGTAGGAGTTGCGCATGCGCAGAGGGCCCGCTTACGGAGAGGGTACTTCCCCCCCCCGGTTACCCCCATACATTCCCTAAACTCCATTAAAATTTGGGGCTCTTGCACTCTGCGCCATTTAGTGACGTCCATGCCAGTGCTGGGTGGCCAACCATCCTAAAGAAAGCGTGACTCCCCCCTTTCCCCGCACCCATCCAGCCAACCGGATGTACCGCCCCTGGAGTTCTAGGAGAGACCCCTTGTCCCTCCCCCTGGGGGACCCCATCCGAGAATGGCGCCGCCCCCTAAGGACCTTAAATTTACTGCTCACCAGTCATGACCTTACCGCCTGACCAAGGAATAGCAATAAATACGACGATTGATGACCTGTAAACGGGAAAACGCCTAAGGAACAAAACCATACCGTCAACTTCATTGCCAATGACCATATTGCTACAGGGGATGCGTGCAGTATGCCTGAGAGCGCGGGACAAAGAGTCCGAGTCCCGCGCTCCCCGGCCTTTTATTATTCCAACTGGGGGCAGGCCAGTTCTAACTGGCCTGCCCCCTGCCCTCCCTCGATCCGGAAGCGCCTTAAATCGCTTCCGGGCCGAGGGATCACCCCCACCAGCCAATCCCCGCCGCGGCGCGCCCACCGCGTCATACCGACGCGGTGGAACGCGCCGGGCCGGGCGAGCAGGCAAGGGGGGAGGGGGGGAGGAGGGGGTCGGTGCCCCGCCATATCTGCGGCAGGGCCGATAGCGGCCCTGCCTTTCCCGCACCTTAGCCGCTGCCTGCTGTAGAAGGATGGCCTGAAGAAAATCCAACTTGGTCGGATCAGCAGTTGTTTTCAGTTACCAACTGAACCAGAGGCAAGCAAAGAATTTAAACAAGCATTGGTAAATGCATTAGGTTTCTCCTATCTGATTAGCAATATTTTTTTTAAGTTTTAGCTTGGTATGCAGTTGTGCAATATAATTTAATGGAACTTTGTAAAAGTGTTATGACTTGTTTGAGAAAGGCAAATAATCAAAAGGTAACATTGTGTGCATTGCTATGCAAGGAAGAACACTAGTTATCAATGGTGTAAGTAACAAAGAAGAGAACATGAGCAGAAGAATGTGAAACTATTAAGTGGCTGCAGGTTTTTTGTGACATAATTCATTTCAGGCAGGCTTCACTTTCCCTGATCGTTGCAAGTGCACCATGGCGCTGTGGGGACTGTACGGATCTGACTTGAATGCACTTTCTTTTCTTAAGTCACAAATGTATAAAGCAGTTAAAAGTCTGGAAACCACTATACAGCCCAGCAACCAGTTCACTCGCAATAATAATAACAATAATCTTTATTCGGCATAAAAAGAAATATGACCATAAAAAAGACAATTTAAAATACACATACATTAGATGTGAACATTATCTGGAAAGCCGCCAGATGTACAGGATGAGAAAACATGGAGTCCCTAATGTATTGTATTTCCCGCAGGTGTCTTAAATTCATAACTCTTCCAACAACCCATTCTTAAATTAAGTTTAAAAAGTAGTCAATAAAATTCGGATTTAACATTTAAATAACGTAAAAGAGCTGCACATAAAAAAAAACGCAAGGATATGTTATTTAATGAGTCTCAAGCAGAATCTAGCTTGGCAACGCCTCGGAGTGAAGCTTCGGCCGTCGTTAATGAGATAACCGGGGGCATAAGAGAGAGTAATAATTTAGTAACTCCACCTCGTGTCAGATTAGAGCGGAAAGACAGTACTCGGCTCATATCGTCTGAGGGGGAAAAAATGACTGAAACGATAATTCCAGCTGCTTCCTCTGAACTTGAGTCCGGGGATTTTTACTCGGTTTCAGAGAACTCAATTTCCTCCTCTGAGGAATTGGCCACGCAGTACTCAAAACAAATGACCTTTGAACGCGAATTTGAGTCTGATGAGGACGAAGTGAATGTCAGTGGCGAGTATGAGGAGGAGGATACCCCAATTACGGTTAGAGGCGCCACTGAAGTATCTATGACAGAGGGAGTTACTGATGCTCAAAATGCTCAAGATGTACAAGCCGGAGATATTACACTTGCTACAATCTATCAGACTATTCTGAGTCATATGGATAAAACGGCATTAGAAAGCCAAAAAATTCAAAACTCCTGTCGTAAATTACAAGGATCGATAAGAAGGCTGGTGAAAGCACAGTCAGATTTCGGAGAACGCTTCACGGAAGCTGAAACCAGGATTTCCAATATTGAGGATGAACTGATTAAACAAAAATCGGTCACTGAGACTTTGAACAGTAATAAAGAGAATGTATTGTGGAAACTGGCCGATATGGAAAATCGCTCTCGTCGGAATAATTTGAGATTAATGCAAATTCCTGAGGGTAATGAAGGGCAAGATCCACGGAAATTTGTAGTAGATCTTTTTCAGAAGGCGTTCCCAAAATTGAATAAATGGGATTGGGAGCGGGAAATTGAAAGGGCTCAGATTCCCGTTTAATATTCAATCCCGCCCTGGTCAGAACCCCCCTAGACCCAGACCACTTCTTGTTGCTTTTCTGCAAACTCGGCCAAATACTCAATCTATGGCTGATGGATTTACTTTTTTTTCTACACCGGATTACTCAAAGCATACAATGGACGTTCGGTGGCAGCTGCGACAGTTAGTGGACTTATTTAAAAAAAAGGGCACCCAGGCGTATGTTATGAATCCCGCTAAACTTAAAGTGATATATAAGGATAAATCAAGATTCTTTACCAATGTAATCTCAGCTAAGGAATATTTACAACTACTGAAGGATTCTTAATTCTTTATAGAATTATTGCGAATTATTTTGCAACTCCTGCTGAATCGAATGCCTAATATTAGGGTAATTGTACTAAATCATTATTATTTATTTATGTATGATCTGTCTAGGATCATAGATTATTGATTAGATTAGATAACTATAGGGTCCACAAGGCAGGAAGGGTTTCTGTATTGTTTTTCTGGTTTGCCGTGGGGATCAGCAGCGAAGGGATCACGCTCATCTCCATCTATAGGACTGTGTCCTAAAGCCCGAATCAAGGGAAGGGAGGGTGGGCTCTTGCAGAGGCCGGGGGGAGGTCAGGGGTTCGGGAGGGGCAAGAGCTATTGGGTAGGGTGTAGGGATTGGGATGGGTGGGGGAGTAACGCAAAAAAAAAATTCCATGATAGTTACACGGGAGAGGGATGGCGATGAAAAGGTTATTTTTGTTTCATTTGTTGATATTCAGTTTGTAAATCTGTTCAACTATTGGATAAGCAGTGTTAATGATTATTTTTGGACTTTGAGAAAAAGCGTGTATGATACGTAGTATTAAGATCTGTTCATTCAATGTTTCGGGACTTAATTGTAGTAATAAAAGGCGGAGAATAGCTGCAGAAATACGATATATTCGACCTGATATTTTATGTCTACAAGAGACTCACTTACCTTGGGATAAAAGGACACTTATAGCAGACCTGGGCTATATGCTGATTGTTGCCTCTCAACAAACTAACAATACTAGAGGTGTTATGATCCTTTCTAGAACTGGATACTGCACGGTGGGCCGTAAACTAGCTGATAAATGGGGTAGGTGGGCTATATCAGAAATTACAGTATCTGGAATGGCTCTCACCATTTGTACAATATATGGTTCCAATTTAGATGAGGCCGAAGTCTTGCAGCAATTAAATATTGAACTTGCCAACTGGAGAACTCCGCTAATTCTATGTGGAGATCTCAATATTAATTTGAATACCCGAGAGTTAATGGCTGGTTTAGAACATTATAATGGACGTAAACCACGAGTATTTAAGGCCTTATATAATTTAGTAATTGATCACGGTTTGATTGATATATGGAGTAAATGGTATTCTACTCTTCCGGGATATACTTTTTATTCTGCACCCCATAAGAAACTTGTCCGGCTAGATTATTTTTTTACGTCTTCAATTATACAACATCAGACTAAGATACAAACCTTCCCCAGAGTTACCTCGGATCACTCTCCTATATTACTTGAATGTTTTATTTTAAGGGACTCTAGAAACATAAGGAGCTTTTCATTTGATAGGAAGCTGTGCTTTGACGAACAATATAGAATTCACATGATGGAGTGGATGACAGAGTACTTTAAAATTAATTTAGGCACTGTTAACATCTCAATACTTTGGGATACTTTCAAGGCCTGTTTTAGAGGAGAAGCAATACATTTTGGTTTATATAATCAAAATAAATTACGGTCTCAAATGGGGGAGCTTTATGAATTACTAAAGGCCGCAGAAGTAGATCTTGCTAAACCAATAAAGATATTGGACAATCTATCACAGATCACTGTAATAGAAGCAAAAATCGCACAATGTAAGGCGACTATAACCGGGGTCTGGGCGGAAGAGATTGCTCGGAAATATTTAGTAAACAAAAGACATATTCATGAATATGGTGAATCCATAGGTCGCTCTTTAGCGTTAAGATTAAAAATGAAAGCGACTTCGCGACTGATCTCTAAATTACAGGATCAAACTGGGACAGTACGTGAATCACCAACGGCTATATTAGATATTTTTCATCAATTTTATTCTGAACTTTATACTCAGCAGTCAGAGCCTACTTTAGTTCAGATTCCGGATGCCTGTATATTAATCAACTAACTAAAATAGAGGCAGAAGTTCTGGATAGCCCCTTCACTATGGCAGAACTAGAGATTGCTGTTACGAGCATTCCGAATGGCAAAGCTGCCGGCCCCGATTTCATTCCGGGGGAAGTTTATAAATGCTTCTTTAAGTCATTGAGGTTTGTGATGCTAGAAACGTTTAGGATGGCACAAACTGGAATTGCCCCAAACACATGGAATGAAGCATCAATAGTCGTGTTCAGTAAAAAGGGGAATCACCAGAGCTACCTGGCTCTTACCGACCAATATCCTTGCTTAATTGTGACAGTAAGCTTTATTCTAAAATGATCTCGAATCGCTTATCCAAGGTCATCTCGTCATTAGTTACAACTACTCAGCACGGTTTTATACCTAAAAGAGGAACGGTCTGTCATATTAATAAGGTTATAACCCTATTTGATATTGCAGAAGTGGAAAAGAGGGACTTGGCATTGATACTGCTCGACGCGGAAAAAGCTTTTGACCGTGTAGAGTGGGGCTATTTATGGGAAGTGATGAGAAGGATCAGATTTCTTAACTGCAATTCAAGTTCTATATAAAACTCCTAATGTGAGAATCACTGCTATGGGCCTTAAATCTGATAAGATTAACATTACTAGAGGGACACGACAAGGGTGCCCTTGTTCACCTCTGCTTTTTGCGCTGTATATTCATCCTTTTATTATTAGTTTACAGAATTCGCTCTATATTAAACCTTTTGTGGCTTCAGGTGTCTCCCATTCTGTATTTGCATATGCAGATGACATCGCTATAACGACAACTGATCCTAGGGAGGAAATAGTAGAGATCGAATCATTAGCTAGAACTTTTGGAGCTATATCAGGGTATAAATTAAATTCTGCAAAAACCCAAATTCTATGTACAAAAAGCATACAGTTTAACGATTCTCGCGTAACAGAAGAGGTTACGTATCTAGGCATTAAAATTAGAACTCAAATGTCAGAGATAGTTGATAGTAATTGGAAAGAGATCATACTTCAAATCAGGCAATCGTTAGATAGATGGAGTAGACTTCAACTATCAATAATAGGTAGAGGAAATATCATCAAGATGAGTGTCCTCGCCAAGATTCTATATCTATTTCGTAGCATTCCACTTGAATTTTCTCACAAATAATTACAGCAATTACAAATTATTTGTGGAAAATTCTTCTGGGCTCCGGGTAAAGTTCGAAGAGGTATGAAATGGCTAACATTACCAGAAGAAAGAGGAGGACGAAGCTTGCCTGATTTTTTAAGTTATTATTATGTTTGTTTTTTGCAGAAAATGAGTTATATTTTGACAGGTGACCCGCCGAAAAATGATGCTGAAGCTCCATCTATTTTTTTTTTAATGCTGGGAGAGCATGCTAAAGGGTGTTTATTAAAGGAATTGGAGGGTCACTATTACAAGCACACTCGCTTTAAGGTACTGTCTTCAGCGTTTAGAGTATGGAGAAACATTAAGAAATTGATCAATTTTGGTAGAATCTCATATTACACACCCTTCGATGCGGATAAAGTACTCCCCTCTGTTTTTTGGGATAATAACGCAAAAATTTGGGTCAAAAAAGGGATTTCCAAAATTGGGGATTTATATGATATTAAAGCAATATTTTTAACATATGCTGAATAGGTAGAGAAATATCAGCTATCTCAATCCTCATTCTTTAAGTATCTTCAAGTTCGAGATTTTTGTTTTAAAAATCAGATTGCGGCATCTTCTAATAACTTATTAGAAGGGATTCGTCTTCAAAAAAGGATTGCTCCACTTTATCAGGTTTTGATGGAATATAGACATGATGATATTCAAAAATATAATCAGTATTGGATAAAACAGTTGGGAGACCCCCAAATTGATATATCTGAATCTTTAATATTGTCAAAAGAGATTTGTCTTGCCGCTAACTTAAAAGCTCAAGTCTACAAGACGCTTTTTAGGCTATATTATACTCCTAAACGTATGGTAAATTGGGGAAACAAATATGATGGGAAATGTTTTCGATGTGGGGATTCAGAAGCTGATATGGCGCATATTTTTTTTTATTGTATAAAACTTTCTCATTTTTGTAAGAGAATTGAATCATTTGTGTCGCTGGTACTGGCATGCCCTTTCAAAATTTCGCCTACACTTATGCTACTGGGAATAGGTCAAAAAACAGATAGACACTTAGTAGACCATAAGTATTTTTTATTTCTTGCAATGACTGTGGCACGATTATGTATTGCTTCAGAATGGCTATCACCTGATGCTCCTACTTTTGAAATTTGGAGATCCAAGCTGTATCGTATTTATGAAATTGAGTGGAATTTGTATGCATTGAGGGGGGCCCGGAAAAAACGTATTGGTCTATTAATTTGGGGAGCATTAACAAATTTCTTAGAGAATGGTTGAATTTGGAAAAAGGGGATATATTCAGTAATTAAGTTTTGTATGCTTTTAATCAATGTTACTTTTCACTGCCAAAATGTTTATGTGATGTATCAATTAAAGGAACTGTCATGGACAATAAAAAAAAAAAAAAAGAAGAGCTGCACATAATCCCAAAAAGTAACCCACAATTCAAGACATTTATAGCAGCCAACCACAATGCAAGATTTGTGAATGCTCTTGTGACCCTCAATCACCTCTAGTGGTTCTTATCCTCAAAGCCGATCTTAAAAAATTAGAAACACAGACGAGTGTAAAAGCATCAGCTGAGAGCTGCAAACACAGTAAGGCAACACGTGCCTGCCTAAATCTAAGCTTTTTTTAAAAACCCCTTGAGGAACACTCGGCTAGGATATAAATAATATATGTGCAGAGAAGGACAGTTCATTCACAGAGAAACTACACTGACCAGCATGCCCTATTGGTGCCTGTGCACTGAAGGGCCTGTGGATGCTTGCCACGTCTGCTGTCGAGTCTGGAAACCACTATACAGTCCAGCAACATGGTCACTCACAAAGTAACTACACTAACTGATGTTTCCTTGAGGTGCCTGTGCACTAAAGGGCCTGTGGATGCTTGCCACGTCTGCTGTCGAGTCTGGAAACCACTATACAGCCCAGCAACACGTTCACTCACAAAGACACTACACTAAACAATATTTCCTTGAGGTACCTGGGCACCGAAGGGCCTGAGGATGCTTTCCACATCTGCTGTAAAACAAGAAAAGCAAAGGGTTTAAACTCAAGAGTCCAAGTATCCAATAAATGCCAAGAGGTTCAGTCAGAAAACAGTATTCCCTGAATGAACTAGACCTCCCTTTTCTCGCAATGTTACGTGCCCTGAAGATTTTCTGAAGTGAGACGTTTTGCACCGGATGGCCGCAAATAGAGACTCTGCGGGAGATTCTAAATCTTTTGTAAAAATGCTGTTCTAATTTGAGCTCACACCATAGGGACTTGGAAACTGTGACTACAGTTTGCGGAATGTGCGGACCAGTATTTGCCCTGAAGAAGCCCGCATGGGTGATACGCGTTGGCTGTTGTATGTAAAGAATAAAAGGATTAACAAACTTCAAAAGCGAAAGACTCAATATTTCTGTCATCGTTTTGTGAATCATTTGTGGGATTTGTACCCTATGAATTTATTTTCTTGTTTTAATGCCTCTCCCACCTTTCTTTATTGCTATGTTGTGTTTGAAACCATAATTGGTGGCTGTTTTCAGGTGGTGGGCATTGTCTTCTGGATATAATATAGAATAACACGTGTACTTTGTGCAGCAAGATATACCCTGCCGCCGTATGAAGTAAAGTGGCGGTGTATGGTGCTTTAAAATAGCAAGTGCTCCCTGTTCTATTTTGGCACAAGTTCCTCTAAAAGCAGTGACAGAATCATTTGTCACATAGCCATACTTAAGTATTGAATTGCTGTACTGCGGAATCTGCCTGTTTGTTATCTTAGGTTACTACATTGCTATAGGAGCCGGTATCTGGCATGTTCAGGGCACTCCATCAACACACATTCCAAAACACGTAGCCATCCTGCCCACTCACTAATCCTGCTGGAGCAGGGGGTGTGTTGCAAATTAACAAACAAATGAAGGAAATAGAGTGCCTATTTTCAAAGGGGTAGATTATGATATAGTGGAACTTTACAGATTCTTAACTATAAACACCAGAAATTAATATATTAAATGTTACTTTAAACAAAATAATATGTGAATTGTTCGTACTACAGAAAGTAGGTTCTTTTTTTACAGTGATAAAAATAAAATAGCGTTTGTAAGCTTGAAACATAACACTGATGTAAGCCCTCATGCTTTGAGGAAATCATAGTTTTGCTTTTCGTCTAATTAAGCCTCCGAACAGAAACGCACCACAGATGCATGCAGCCAGGGAAAGTAAACGGTATGCAGCGTTAACCAAAAGAAAAAGTTTGAACCACCAACGCAGGTGGAATGAGCAGTTAGGCCACTGGAAACTGATAAGAACGACAGAGAAGGGAGAACAGGCTACAACCAATAGAAACTAAGGTAAGCAAACTGGCAAGCATATGGACCAATGAGAACTGAAGATTAAAAGTCCGTCTTAAGATATATTAAAAACAATAGATTTCACAAGCACTGTGCAGGCGAAACCTAAAAATGGTTGAGCAGAGCGTTCATCAGTTCAATAGCATGCGCAAGAACGTGAGGAAGGAAGAGATCAAACGGGAATCCGATTTCCACTGAAGAATTGCCATCCGAGATTCATCAAGTGAAATCAGGTCAAATCTAAGTAAGGTGCTTGTAGAGTTGCACCTTAGGTCCTTGCAAGGAAGATGCCACCTCGAAATTGGCAAAAGAGCCCCGATGTTCTCCATTTTCTCCATAAAAAAACGTGACTATATAATTCATTAGTAGCATAAATCTAAGTACGACAGACTTTGGGATGAAGAAAATGATTTATAATTTTAAAAGTTTCATGGTTTGAATTATAAGCCTGTCTGATTCTGTGTGCAAAACAATTATGCTTGAGTAGCTTAATGGGCGCCTGATGCCAACACAACTCCATTCTCACCCAAGATCAGGGCTTTAAATGGGCCGGTACTCACCGGTACTGAGTACCGGCACTTTTTCATTTTCTCCCCTTGAGTACCGGCTCTTTCCTAGAACGAAGAGAGTACCGGTACTCATGGGACCTGACTTCAACCCAGGCAGTGCTTCCTTAATCCCTCCACTGATACCTCTGCAGCACCTTTAACAAGCACTGCACGGAATTAATCACGGGAGCTCTTGTCACCAGGAACCAGCGTGAGCTGCTTTGGAAGTTTGGAAGTCATCATAGAGGGGGTGGGGGTCTGAAGAGTGGTTATCTTATCCATTGTGAGACATTTTAAGGGTAACCAGTTCCTCTCTTATAGTACATGTGGCATATACGTGCAAGATATCACTGCATGCCTGACACTCTATGTCCCTGGGAGATCTGAAATTAAGATCTCCCAGCGACATAGAGTGTCAGGCATGCAGTGATATCTTGCACGTATATGCCACATGTACTATAAGAGAGGAACTGGTTACCCTTAAAATGTCTCACATATACTTATTGAGGAGCATGGGTACAGGACCTCTATAAAAATTAGCTCTTCTTTTTCCCCCCTTGATTAAATATCTTATCCATTGTTCTTTTCACTGTGGGGCTGAGAGGGGGCTGTAAAATCAAATGGGTGGCGGTGGGACATACTGTTCAGGATTGAATATTCCAGCAGCGTTTCATTTAAAAGTGGGTTTATGGCTGTGGGAGTGATGTTCACTGAGTGTAATCAAACAGCGGCCCATTAAGTGCACCTGACAGGCGCCAGCTGGCATGTCCGTCTCGGCCTCGGACCCCTCCCGGGTACAGGCCTCGCTGGCCTGCCCTGGGTGTATGATCCACCGGAGGGCACCGTTCTTCAGCTCTTATTAAGCAAGTGCTTCACTGGCTACCATTACAACTTGATCTATATTTCCAGAGTCCCTCTTCATTCTAAAACTTTATCTTATTTTGAAATGTGTTCTTTCTGTAAAGTATAATAATGACTCATACGAGTAACAGTAACTCCTTCCAGAATGAGTACGCTAATGTAGAGGGAGGACGAGGCAAGACTTTCAAAACTATGAAACGTGTTTCTTTATATCAGATAAGTGCCAAGTGTTTGTGTATGTGGTTGAGAAAACAAGTAGGTGCTGGAGGAAGGCACAGAACTCTGGCTGCTGTTTCAGAATGAGTCACAGAAATAAACACAGCTCACTCGAAAGAACACACTCTTCGGATACTCTTCAATTTTACTAAAAATTTTTTGAAAACAAATGTTCATGAAATGCTCGATTTCACTGTTGCACAAATAAAACACACACTCCACAAATAGACACGCACCGTAGGCAAACACAGTAGTGATGCACACAACACAGTAACGGATACATGCACACAAACCATAATGCACAGACATGGATGAGTACATACTGAACAGATGTACATGCACCAAAGATTCATGCCCAAGCACGAACACGCAAACACTTGCGAAAACCACAAGCACGGACACAAAGCACACACATTCCATCGGTAGACACACACACACACAACATGCACATATACAATTAAACACATACCAAATGCACACTAACTCAAAAAAAACTATGGAGCTTCCACTGGTCACCTTACATTATCTTCCTGCGCCTTTCTTCACAGCATGACATTTGATGACGAGCAAAAGACACACAATTGATGGACAGAATGCAGAACAAATCAAAACATTACTGTTTTTGTTGCATAGAGCCTTGTGTTACCTACAGGTCAAAAGTTAAGATCCTTGTAATATAGCTTAGTGAGTTATGACCCTGCATCAAGGACCTGCCTGCAAACAAGAAGGCATATATTTAGAACCTCGCTGTTATTTCCTCAATCTTTTCTTATTTTAAGGATGCTAAAAAAGGCTACTTTGGGTAGTAATAAACACTTATCAGTAAGTGCCATATATATAGTTATTAGTGAGATAACTAATGGACAGATACATCCGACATTCTAACAATGCATGCAGATTTTGTGCATACAACCTTGGCAAAGTCCAAAAGCTAACCCCGCCCCTTGTCCCACCTTAGCACCTCCCTAAACTCCGCCCACTGCTCCTTTTGGGGAGTACCTGCACTTATTTTTTTCCATTTAAAGCACTGCCCAAGATGCTGCAGTTTTAGATTCATAGGCAAACGCGGCATATGACTAGGGCTTTAAGTGGGATGAAAAAACTGGGAGGGGTCTCTCAAAGGGGTGTGGCCTATGTACTTATGGGCGTGGCTTAAAACACCTAAGCTAAAAACCTGTGCTTGGTATAGTGAGCTGTCCGACTGGTATGTTGCTGTTTCTGTCATTGCATCCAGATATATAATACAGCAAGTACCATTTGTCCGTAAATTTGGGGATGGCAGCAAGCTGTGCTGTTCCCCTGGAGAAGCCCTAATTAGAGTTTAAATGTTATCGCTATCTGGGTCAGCTCCCACTTCTCTATTAAACAGTAGAGGCTGCGGCAGCCCCTCCCCGACTTCACACAGACTGAGTAATGGCACATTATCATTCTGATTTCGGCTGATGGTCACATACAGAATGCCAATGGTTCCTTGGGTAGTTACAGCAGAGATTGTGACTACTCCAGCATCTGCCTAGGGCATGGCATTCTGTTTTTGTCGAGGAGCTGTGCTGGAAGCAAAAACAAAAATCCGAATTAATGTAGGCCAATCTTTTCATGAACTCGTGAGAATTATAAGGTGAATATATTTGATTAATCTAGATGTTTACATTCCATTAGAGTTCTACATAGTACCGTGTAAAACACGTTTCATATTATTAGTTATACAAAAGTATAACCCGGCCACTACTCCGTTCAATAGAAAAAAATCCCTTCTAGATGTGCGCTATACAGCCGACTCTTCCTTCCGAGTGATCTGGGGGAAAGGGTTCAAAACCCAACTATAAGATGTAGTTGGATTCTGGCATTTGTAGGGTAATCTACGTCAAAATAAAAGTGTTTTCAGCAGTCATTGGCGGTATATTCAACATGTCATCTGTACAGTTCAGAACACAGAACACCACATGATGACAAACTCAGCTGAAGGTCACAGGGTTGACCCACAGCTGCATAGGTACAAACTCAGCTGAAGGTCACAGGGTTGACCCACAGCTGCATACGTACATTCACTGATATATTAGCTATGCAGGTTTTACCGGCATTCTCCACCATTTCCAATGTTAGGTGGATTGAAGCACTTGTATTTCACACACCTAGAAATCTTCCTGATCTTGGTATGTGTTCACTTAGACAAGTTTTGCAATGTACTCTGGGCGTGCATTTGCTGTCTAAAATATCTGAGTCGTGCAGTGAAAGGCATGGGAGGACAGCTATAGAAATTGGGAAAATCTGCTAGTAGCTGTGACTCAATGTTCTAGGTCCTGTGTAAGAAATTGGATTGTAAACTGATGGGCAAGCTGAGCTTAATCTTTGTACTGAATTTTGACCCTTTGTCCTGAATTTTTACTCTCTGTGTCCTGAATGTGCACCCATGCCAGTTGGTCACCCTAGTTGCATAAGATAAAAAAACAACGACTATGGCTTCGTTGTTTAAAATATTGAAAATGCTTCACTTCTAAAATGATGAGACTGTGAAACAACTATAACTCGCCTCTTTGAATTTACATCAGTCAGTGAAGGGTGGTACTGCTGCGGAGTTAAGTTTTTTAATTTCACCCGGAGGGTGGGGGCAGAAATGGAGAGCCGATAGAGACCCGTCTCAGCACCTGACTTCTTTAGAAATGCCAATGCTGAGCACCTGTAAGACCCGCCCCACGCTTAAAACCCTGCGTATGACAATATGAAAGAAGCATGTGAGCAAATACTATACCTCCGTAGAAAGTATGCATGTTTAACTGCTAATAAATACAAATCATAATTTTTTCCCGGGTGCTCACATCAAACAAAATTAATTCATGCCCTGAATCTCTGCTTTAAAACAGACTTCTCAATGAAACACTATGGCCGCAGATCATACTTTCTGTCACCAATCTGAGCTCACGTCCACAAATGCTGCAATCCTATCAGCAGCCCGCCACACGTTAAACCACTTTCTTAATAATCCTCCCTGCCAAGAAGCTACTTAGGGTTTCTCTTAAGCAGTGGACGCACAGGTTGTTGTTGGTTATTCGGGAGGTAAGCGCAGCTGACTTAGGGCTTGACACCATCTACGCTGGAGGGCCTTTTTCCTGTTGCCACAGTAAAACTATCATTTCACCCAACAAGCCAATTGCGCCCGAACCGCAGAGGAGGAAATCGGATAATCAACAGCACTTCCCAGTAGACGGCCTCGTGGTGCCCTTGGCTTACCGGACGACGTACGGTTCTCATTAGTGTGCAAACTCGCACATAAAAACCTGCAACGAGCAATTCTGTTGAGATAACACAAAAACCCATTCTAGAAATATTCTCACTCCTGACGAACTCATTACATTGGTAGTGGAACTATTTATAAGATTAATTTAAAAAAGAAGGCCGTGGAACACCACTTCCTTTAAGAGCGGGCTACGATGGGTATAAATACCTCTACAGCAATGCAGCGTTCCATGCTCTTACGGATAAGGAAAATGACTCTGCCGTCACTGACCCGGAAACGGAACTTCCCTTTCGCCTCTCACCAGCGGAAAAAAACAAAGGAATAACATTGGTAATATCGTGGCTTAATAAATGAAGAGAATTTTAACAGAGAAATGAGTCCCAAACAATTAAAGTACGTCTTTGGACAGATGCTGTAAATAAAAGATGAATTTTATAGATAGAGCTTTATTTTCGATATATATTGCAAATTGCATGGCATTTTTGAAGCATTCTTTCCAGATTCTTAAATCGCTTCATGCAGGATAAAAGCGACCACTACATTTGCTTCGACGCCTAAAATGTAGGTGGACCCGCTACAAATGGAGAAATTATGCAGCTCCGTCTAGAGGGGACGGCAGGTTGGACTTTATTTTGTAGTGCATTTAAGCGTTCGCATATTTATCGGTGTCAAACATACAGTATTGAATGATATACATTCACAGTCCTCTATTTGTACCTTATATGTTTTTATGAAGGTTAATTTAAATATAGAGGGCAGGGCCTCTGACCTCCTGGTCAGTGACCCAGCTCTCCGCCCGTGCCGCTGCCCTTTTCACCTCGCTCTAGGTAGGGATTTGAGCCTGTTGCTTGAGTTATTAGCCTTATTTGTATTTTGCCTTATTTTGCTCTAGGTCAGGGGTCTCCAACCTTTTCTGTAGCAAGAGCTCCTTGAGTTCAAAGGAAATCTCTTTGAGCTAATAATATTATTAGAGATACAGTGGTAATTACATTTGACATGATTATATTAGTGGCCACCATATGCAAGATTTTGTGCAGTGATCACCTCTGTGGTTTAGGGATGGTTGCCAGCAGTAATGTAAAAAAATGTTTTGTAGATGTGGGATGCCGCTACACCCATGGCAAAGTGTGGCTAGCAGCACATTAATAATATTAGTAACAGTCTCCCCAACATTGTTTGATATTTACCAGCTTTAATTATATCTTGGAAATTCAGCCGGCTTTTTACAAACATCAGTTTATGAATTATGAACATGCACTAATTTTTGTTTCAAATGCTCGCTTTTCAATTTTTGCAAACATATATTTCATTCAACCAAACAAAAGCTTCTAATTTATTTAATTGTGGTGAACACAGGAGAGCTACTTACAGGTAGCTGGAGAGCTACCGGTAACTCACAAGCTACTCGTTGGAGAAGCCTGCTCTAGGTTTTAGGTCTCGCCTACGCAGTGTGCATGCGCTCACGAGCTACTCGTTGGAGAAGCCTGCTCTAGGTTTTAGGTCTCGCCTACGCAGTGTGCATGCGCTGCATAGGAGACCTTTAGCCGTCGCTCTGCTCTTTTTTGAAGTACATACTCATGCTTGTGGCGGCATACACCTTGCAGGAGCGCGCCACAAGCACGAGTATGTGCTTCGAAACAGAGTAGACTGCGCGGCACGCACACGCACGCACCACTCCGAGGCCTGCAAACACATGATTGCAGTGCCGTGCACGGCTCTCTCTTGTTTGTCTTCCTTTTTCCTCTTTGTGAGGCGGACAATGTAGTCACCACAGCGTGTCAACGCCTCACTCACTCTCCACTGACAGCTCTCAGCATCTTTACATACTATTGACATAATATTACAGTAAGGGAGAATTGGCAGCACAAGATTCAAAGATGTCGGCCACTTTCCACCAAACGTGGTTTAATCGATTGTAGAACTGCCTGTCCATTTTCGTTTTCCATCATACTGCAGACATCATGTTTTCCCAAGGTAAAGTGGTGTTGAGAAGTGTCGTTATGGAACAGGACACTGAGGTTGGTAATTAAGAAGATTTATTGGAGAAAAGGCACCTGGCATCCGACACCCTCGACGGTCAAGCAGCAACTCGCCTCCGATCGAGTGTCATCCACCTTACATTCTAAGAATCCAGAACTACCATAGTTCCAATGCGAGGTAAGAGAGAATGTTAAAGACCTCACAGGTAAGTAAACACATTTTAACAAACTTTACATCATAACACATCCTCCTTCTTTAAATAACACCAAAACAACAGTGAAAAGAAAGCAACTGAAAAGACCAAAGAAAAACAAAGTAAATGGAAAGCAAAGTACCCGGATTATATTGGGTACATACAGTAACATCAAAGACTTAAATATCACACCGTAACATAATCCTTCAAATAAGAAGGAGGATTCCGGACTCTGGGGCCAAGACAATCAGAAGATCCCGCATTTCCAGCATCATCCCGAATACTATTGTATTCACCAGCAAGCCCCTGAGAGAGACTACGTTCCACAACAACCTGACTCATCTTCTCTGTTTCAGAATCAGGATGACGATCTGGCATGAACATCGCACCCGAACACTCATCGTTCTCACCGATTGCTTGACTACAGATCCCCTTCTTTGGTAAAGTGCAACTCTACGCAAAATCCATTTCTGCCCCCCTTCAACAACAACAAAATAGTTGGAAACACTGATGATCCGAAAGGGACTTGAGAATTTGCTAAGACCACTTTTTATTCGTCCACACTTCAACTTCACCCAATCACCGACCCTATATTTAGAAACAGAAAAATCTTCAGGAGACCCTCCATCAGTCGACACCCAATCCTTAAGCCATGCTGGAACTAATCTAGACCCTGGTAATCGCCCTCTCATACCTTCAAAGGGAGACACATGAGAGACACTATGTTCTGTTGAACGATAAGCCCAAAGCATTTCCTCAATTAAACGTCTTGGAGGCTGACCATTTGCTAACGCCAACTGCAAAGTGCCCTTCACAAGTCTATTGGCTCTTTCCACCATACCATTCCCCATTGGATTATAGAGAGATGTACGTATTATATACGTAGTACGCTGTGCGTTCCAGCCACAGAGTATGCGTTCCACAAGGTTGATGACGCATACACGGCTGTGACCGTTGTAAGCACGCGCGACTTACTTTGGCAAAACGAGAAACTCTGGCTGAAATCTCTGGCACGAACAGGAGAAAACGCGCCTTCCAAAATTCCAGCGATTAATCAAAGGCTATGAATCGACAGCAGACCGCTCAGCAGAAACCAGGCAAAAAAACGACCTTCAATGGATCACCAGGAACCCTTTCCGTGCGTCGAGGGCAGACATCAATCGTCGCCAAAATTGTTGAGAAGTGTCGTTATGGAACAGGACACTGAGGTTGGTAATTAAGAAGATTTATTGGAGAAAAGGCACCTGGCATCCGACACCCTCGACGGTCAAGCAGCAACTCGCCTCCGATCGAGTGTCATCCACCTTACATTCTAAGAATACAGAACTACCATAGTTCCAATGCGAGGTAAGAGAGAATGTTAAAGACCTCACAGGTAAGTAAAACACATTGTAACAAACTTTACATCATAACAAGTGGCTTGAGAGCTCCACCTGAGGTTTTATCAATCAGTGTGTTGTGTTTACTTTGGGCAATCGCCCCCAATCGCTTGTTCTTTCCAACATCTCTTCCGCTACCTCTCTCCCCCCCATCATCTTGCTCCCTCTTTATCTGCCAATGTTCTCTCCTTCTTTTCTTCCCTTCTGTCTCCAACCCGGCTAGGTAGGATTCATCAGCAGCCTAGCTCTACAAACTAACATGTTCGTAAATAGGTTCTTTGTTGTTTCAAAAACATGTAATCTTTATTGCTGTCAGTGCTATATAATTTTACTACAACTGCACACTAACTCTGTTATAGCATTCTTTATAGAGTTTGGATTACATTCATTATTTTGAGCAGTCTCTGGAGACACTTTAGTATATTATTCCTTTGGGCTGTGGCGTGTTCATAATGTCTAGGTTCTACATTCCAAACTATTTTTGAGTCGGTTTCTGGGGCTGGTGTTGGGACAGATGCAGATGGTCCCTTTATTTGTGCAATTTCATTACCAATTTTGTCCCCAAATCATGGTTTATTTTACTTCACTTTTCATTCTTTTAAAAGAAGGGCCCACTTCAATGGACCAGTAAGTATGACAATTATTTGTAAAGAAGCACCTTCGGAACAACTTTATGGTTATATTTTAAGTTAGGCAGGCTTCTGTGTTTAGTTTGCTCTCTGTCCTGCTGCTATCCATACCCTACCGGCCGGGAGGAATCTTAAACTCTATACGAAGTACAGGACCATCAGTGCACCCTCATACTCAATGTTTGTTTCTCTAGCTTGCTCTGTTTTTATCTCCCCTTCTGATTCAATACTGCCCACTCTTGTTTTCCTCGTGCTTCTCCCCCCATCATTCTCACTCCCTTTCCCTTCGTTTTCTACTTTTTAATTTCATTGCTCACCCCCTCTATTTCCATTTCTCACCTTCTCTTTTGCTTTACCACATTTTCCTCTCTCTTCCTAAATTTCATCCCTCCTGGTACATCTCCTTCCCCCTCTTTATCTCTTTCGTCCTCTTCTCCTTATTTCTTTGCTTATTATTTTGGTCTCTGCCTCCCTTCCCTTTCTCTAACTTGCTTTTTCACTTACTGTGCTAGCTCCCTCTGCTCCATCCCCGTAATCCTCTCAAGCTTTTTTTATTCCTACTTCACTAGCTAACTCTTTCAAAGCCGCCTTTCTCTCTGTCTCATTGAATCTCCCAACTGCTCGTGCCTACCTCCATTCCCTGTTTGCTTACTAAAACTCTTTTGTTTCATCATTATCACATATAAAATCACTTCTAGATATGTGAGTTCCGACTACCAGTTGTACAAAAAAAAACACTTTAAGTAAGAACTTCTCAATGCAGTGCAATAATATGCCTACCAGTGTCAAAGCTTCCCCATTAAAGAACAGCAGATGTTATAGCAATCAAGATAATATGCTGCATGGCTAACTACCTATAAGGTCCCAAAGGCAAGACCTATTGGCTATGCCAATGCTTGTTAATCTTATCTCTTGCTGCCCCCTGTTTTCACTTCTGCCTTGTTCCTGCCCTCCGTGCCCGTCTTTTTGCCGCTGCTGCCCCTACGGCCCCTCCCCCCTGCCGGTTTCCCGCTCCCGCTTCCCAGCTGAACTTCCCTCCCCCCCCCCCCTTCCCCTATTTAATGGTGGTCGCTGCATGGATGTCTGAGCAGGACCTCTGACCTCCTAATCAGTGATCCAGCTGTTGTGATTTGCTCTAGTGTCCACTCTCAGACACCGTACCACAGCTCTTCCTGTCACCAGCTGTCAACATTGGAATGTTGACAGCTTGTGACCTTCGGAGCGGAGGCGTCTGTTGCGCTCCACATACCACGGAGCCTCTGTTGGTGCATGTAATAAAGGATTTACTTGTTTAACTGCAACTACTTCTCGGAGGAATTCTTTACGAATTATGGCGACGAGCACCAACACGTGAACCTACGGAAGGAAAAAAAGAAAATATTTGGAGTGCAAACAATTCAGGTGATTTCAAGCACAATCTAGTACCTCATTCGTGTGTATGGGCGTACTATGAGAAAGGCACAAGAAAGCTAGGAAGATTCATTCCTAAGAAGAAAACAGCAGGAAAAGATACAAGACCAAAAGGTCAGTTCACGCGTAAGGTGTGCTTTACATCTAAAGGAGTCCGCCTCTATTTATAGTGAGCTGTGTGTGACTGTTAAAAAAAAAAAGTTGGCTGAGTGCTCGAGAATTTGCTTTGACCAACGCATTAATCCATGTGGCAAAAGCGTAAAAAGCATGAAGTTTTCCATGCGCAACCTGCTGGATAAACCTGCCAGGTTTAATTGCCTTGTATTAAAAAAGTCGGTCTCCTCTAAAGATTTCCTGCAACAAAAATTCCAGCCAGACTTCGTTTGCCTCTGCTCCACTTCAGTGTTTACCGTTAAAGCAGTTCAACAAACTTCCAACGCATTCGCCCAACTGTCAACCGCTTTGGGGATGAAGACGTCATTGTCCAGCTGATGTGAGCCAACTCAGCTGATTTCAACGCACGCACAAGAACGCGATCGTGATGCTGATGTCCAGGGCGGCCATCTTGAGTGTGATAAAAGTCAGTGTTATAGTTTTTATTCATCCTGTGACGCGTTTCGCTCCCTGCATGACGCCATCTTTGAAACTGAAGAATCTCCTGGAGCAATTTATACGGAGATCGCATTCGGCGTTTGTGGGCAACACGGACAAAAGGAGAATTACTCGCACATCAAGTTCTTCAAGACTAGTGCAGGTACTGTTACAGGCAAAATAGTACGTTTCCACAGTGCTAGTCTTTCACCTCACTGCTGTACTTCAACATTTAAGTTATGTACAAGCAGTAGCAGCAGTGATAGGCATTATGTGCTTTTCAACGCTGATGTGCACAGCTTGACATTTACAGATTCATGGTCGCCTACACACATATTACAGTGCAAAAGCAATTCTGACTGCATGTGTTTATATGTATGAAGTGCCTTTAAGATTACAAAGTATAGTACTTTCTTCAACCTCATAAGACAGCAGTTCTTTGCCCCTCCTACTTTTACACCCGGTAAGCGCGCTTTCCCTTACCAGTTATGGTGTCTGGGTACCTGTGGAATCTGTCCCCACCCCAATCATTCCTTCCAGGAAAAGGTGAGCCCGTTCTCAAGTGGAAGAATGGAGGGAATATTTCATGAATTACATATCCAGGTTCGACGATGATGAGGACTTTATGGCAGATAAAAAGTACAACATATTGTTACATTGTTTGGGTGCCGGAGGTATAAAGGTTTACAACAGCATAAATAAGAAAACAAGGGGAGAAGGTGACGAATATGTTTTTGAAAACGCAATTGATGACCTTAATACCTATTACAAGTCCACCATCTGTGTGGGAGTGGATGGATACAAATTCTTCCACAGAAAACAGGGTAAGGAGGAATCCATAGACGATTACGTGTCAGCGCTGAAAAGTTTAGCCCTAAATTGTCACTTTGGGGATTTACATGACGAATGTATAAGAGACCAGATTGTCATGCAAGGGTCTAACACTAACGTTCAAGACAGTCTATGGGCAAAAGGCGAATACCCACTCCAAAACTTCATAAACATCGCAAGGAAAGCAGAAATTACTGGTCGCTGTGCAAAAGCAGTTTTATCTGAAAAAAAGAAAAAAAGAGGAAGGTACTGTAAGTAGAGTGTTTGATTCTAAACACATAACAAAACAGAACAGGAACAACAGGAACTACAAACCCGCTTTCAGCAAAACACAATACAGTAACAAGCGGTGTTGCTACAGGTGCGGTAGCTCATCTCACATGGCTGATGATAAGAAGTGTCCTGCTCGAAATGTGAAATGCTCATTTTGTGGTGTAATTGGACATTTTCAAAAAGTGTGTCACAGGAAAAATGCAGGCTCAGTCAAATTAGTTGAAGGTGATGAGGTAACTAATCCTGACACGTCCGACGAGGATGACGTAAACAAGTTCGTCCTAAACATAGATGACAAGTGCGTCTCCAAAGTCAATGAGACGAACACCACTAGGACCAAGAAGCCTGTTTGTGAAATGACAATTGGGGGGGTCTAGATTAGTATTGTGGCAGACTCTGGTTCCCCATACACCATAGTAAATAATAAAGTCTGGGAGGAGAAATTTGTTTCGCAGCTAGGAAAACAGCTGGGTAAAGCAGACATCTCAATCAAAACATTTACGGGGGACCCTATTGAGGTATGCAGTTTTAGAAAACAAAATTTTGCCTTCAAGGGTAGAGAGTCAGTTGGCAAACTCTACGTATCTGCTTTAGGCCCCTCAGTGTTAGGATGGATGGATCAAGGAAACCTAGGAATCATACTTGACCCCAGTAAGTCTGACCCTGTCTTGGTTATACATAACAACGAGGATTACAGCAAGGCCTTGTTAAACAGATTTCCCAGAGTCTTCAGTGGTGAAATTGGTGCATTGAAGGAGTACAAGCACAGAATACAGGTCAAGACAAATGCCATTGCAGCGGTACATAAAGTAAGAAACCTACCCTTTTCAGTGAAAGATGAAGGGAAAGCTCAGCTAGATAAGCTTCTCCAAGACGGCATCATAGAACATGTAGAAGCCTCTGAGTGGGTTGCACCATTGGTCGTAGTCAAATGGCAAAACGGAAGCTTAAGACTATGCATTGACTTATGCGATCTTAACCACAACATTGTGGTTGAGCAATTCCCTCTCCCAAAAATCACTGAAATGTTGGCAAAAACCAAAGGCGTGAAATGGTTTTCAACAATAAACGTGAAATCCGCGTACCACCAGTTTCCACTACATCATGACAGCAAGAAGCTAACCACGTTCGTAATCCCATTTGGGTGTTATTGATTTAACAGAGTGCCTTTCGGGTTGGCCTCAGCTGCCGCGATGTTTCAGAGGTTGATGCAAAACATTTCCGTGCGTGTCTCTGACATATTAATGTTCCAGGATGACATCCTCATCATTGGAAGAACAAGGGAGGAGCACGACATGAAAGTAAACCAAGTACTAGGCATTCTTGATGTCAAAAGTTTGACAGCTGAACATAAGAAATGCAAATTTGCTTGCAATAAGGTAAACTACCTGGGACATGAAATCACGGGAGAAGGGATCAGTCTAAAGAAATAACTGTTAGAGGCCATCAATGATGCCCCTGTTCCAAGCAACAAAGACGAGTTACGATCCTTCTTAGGACTGGTAGAGTTTTATGCAAAATTCATAAAGAACCTTTCTTGCCAAACATATTCTCTAAGACAATTGCTAAAGTTAAAAAACAAGTTTGTGTGGGATGAGGATTGTCAAAACTCTTTCAATTCCTTAAAAAGTGAAAAGTTTTCCACAGTGCCATTGCAAGGATTTGACCCCCCTACATGAAAACATTATTACTACAGATGCCAGTTGCAAGGGTCTGGGGGCCATCCTTATCCAAAGGGACGCCACAGGTAATGAGTGTACCATAGCTTTTGCTTCTCGCTCCTTCACTCTGAGTGAAGAAAAATTCATAGTCATAGAGCGAGAAGCACGAATGTGTGTCTGGGGCCTTGAACATTTCAGACAGTTTGTCTGGGGTAACAAGGTTACTCTACGCAGTGACCATAAGCTGCTTACAAAAGATTTTACCACAAAGGGCGTATATGCCGCGTCGGCCAGGCTTGCACGGTTATCTGTATGATTAGTTGATTACAATTATGTTGTGGAGTATGTTCCAGGCGTAAAAAATGTGGTGGCGGACTTTCCTGAGCAGCATGCCTGCAAATGCTTCAGACCATGAGAAACATGTCTAGGGAGAAGACCTATGTATTGCAAGTATACACGAGGAATTACATGGAATCTCTTTAGATTAATGGATTTCGGAACAAGCTAATGATTCCACCTTAGGTGAAGTGATAGAAATGGTAACTAAGGGATGGAAATGTAAAAACACATTGCCCGACACATGACGAAATTTTTGGGAAGTAAAACATGAGCTGTCACATGAAAATGGATTGCTGTTAAGAGGGGGGAAGGTTGTCCCACGTAGCACACTTAGAAAGAAAATACTTGAGATTTGCCATGAAGGGCATCTGGGCATTGGAAAGACCAAGAACAGAGTGAAAAACAGTTACTGGTGGCCCAGAGTCAGCCTAGCAGTTGAAAGAGTAGTCAGGGATTGCACTTTATGCCTTAATTCCGACAAAACCCAAGTCACCTTCAGATCATCATTGCAGCCCATTCCTTGCCCATCCATGCCTTGGGAGAAAATAAGGGGGGACATTATGGGTCCCATTACTCGAACAAGGGGAGCAGGTGTATATAATTGTCCTAATCGACCATTTCTCTAAATGGCCAGAGATTAAGTTTGTCAACCAACCTGGTTCCTTAAGTGTTGTCAGATTTTTGGACAAGGTTTGTACACGTGAGGGACTTCCCAAACACATAAGTAGGGATAATGGGCCTCAATTCACGTCCGACACTTTCAGGACCTACATTCAAAGAAACCAAATTAGTCACAAAACCACCTCGTTTCCCATCCCGCAGGTAATGGTGCTGTTGAACATTTCAACAGGGTCATCAAGGGCATTGTCCAACGAGCCAACAGTAATAATCGGGGTTGGAACCAGGAAATTCTTAAAACCCTTTGGGCCTATCGCATCATACCATGCATCACTACAGGCTACAGCCCTTTTGAACTCATGCGAGGAAGAACTCCTTTGTCGAAGGACAATGTGGGTTGGGTTAAGTCTGCCAAAAGAGTCCATTGTTCGGCTGACCGTGTGAAGGGGCAGTTGATGGAGGCACAAACCAGTTGCAAGGACAGGTTTGATCAGAAAAACGGGTGCAAACCTGTTAAGCTTGAAATTGGGGACACTGTCAAGGTTAAGAGAAGTGGTCACATAAGCAAGGGCAAGGACACGTTCTCGCAGCCCCTATCTGCACGCAAAGTGTTCTGCAACTCTGCTCTCCTCAGTGATGGTAAGGTGTGGCATTTCTCTGCCCTCTGTGCAAACATACCCCTGTTGGCCATGACATCAATGCCCAACCTTACACTCCTGCCCATGGCAGTACATTTACTGGGTGAGATGAGGAAACGGACTACGAACCTCACCCCTCTATAACGGCTGCATACACCGCACCATTGCAAGCTAATGCCACTCCCATACACAGAAGACCTTACCCAACAAGCACTGGTAGAGCAGAAAGAATTTTACCTCCCACTCCCATGCTTGATGCTGCCCCCACCCTTGGCACAAGTAGGGCAGGGAGAAGGTTATTGCCACCTGTGAAACTCTCAGATTATGTTTGTGAGTAGTATTCCTGCAATGCCCAATTGTCATGCTCACTGTAGGAAATGGGTTATTGTTTAAATCATTTTCTCACTCTCTTTCTCTCTAGCTCTAGTGTCCACTCTCGGACACCGTACCGCAGCTCTTCCTTTCACCAGCTGTCAGCATTTCCCCGCCCGTGCAGCTCCGCTGACTGTGCCTCCTCTGCTGCCCCTTCCACCTCTCTCTAGTTAGGGGTTCGAGCTTGTTGCATGAGTTTTTTACCTTAGTTTTATTTTGCCTTATTTTTCTTTAGTTTTTAATTGTATCTCTTTCTGCCCCTTGTTTTCAATTCAGCCGCCTTCCTGTTCCCACACTACGTGCCTGTTTTTTTGCCGCTGCAATCCCCGCAGCCCCTCCCTCCTGCCGGTTCCCCACTCCCGCTTCCCAGCTGCACTTCCATCCCACTACCCCTATTTAATAGGGGCTGCGCAGCGGACGTGCGCAGCTGGCGCGCCAAAGGTACGCCAAAGACAAGCTGGTCTGCGCCCATCCGTGACCCGACCAGCGCCAGGGACCCTGGCTCTCCGGCCACCCGTCGCTACGACTCAGCTGTCCTCCTCGCACTCAACCTCAGAAGGATCAACAACTGCCATCTGTCAACACCGAACACCACTCATGGCCAGTTCTCCTGCTGTTACTGCCGTTGAAGCTTTACCACCCTCCGCACCACCACGGCCACCGCCGCCACGCCAGCCGCCAACACCACTGAAGCCGTGAAGTGCATCCTCATCAACGTGCGCTCCCTGCACAGACATGCCGTAGAGATCAGGGACCTCCTCAAAACCCTCTCGTCAGACATCGCCTCCACCTCCAGCAAGAGCGACCCCCTCTTCAACACCGAACACCTCAACTTCCAGATCCAGATCAGCCCCAGAACCACACTTCGTGGCACCCTTGCATACAGACCCCCCCGGGCCTCGCGCTTCTTTCACCACTACCATTGTGGACCTCATCGCACCCCACGCCATTGCCTCCACGGACTACATACTCATTGGAGACCTGAACTTCCACCTCCACACAAACTCCACCGCTCTCATAGAAGCAGCTTGTCACCACCCCCACACACAAGGCAGGAGACACCCTCGACCCCATCTTCACAGGGGGGAACAACATCCGGTTCAGCCATACCTCACATCCCCTCTGGACAGACCACCACTGCGTACACTTCTCTGTCAACACCACCACTGCTCCCAAGCCCATGCCGCGCCCACCACAAAGGAATTGGAGCAAGGTCACAGTGACGCCAACTCTGCAGCCAAGGAACTACACCTCTGGATCACCAGCTGTGCAGACCAGCTCGCACCCCTCTGCAACTCTGACAGACAGCGTCTCTTGAAGGCCACTTGGTTCACCACCAACCTCCAAGAAGCCAGACGCTCCTGCATATGCCTTGAAAAACAATGGAGAAACAGCAAAACCACCAAAGACCAGACCGCCTACAAGAACGCCATGACAGAATACCACCAACTCATAAGATCTACCAAGAGGACCTCCAGCAACTTGAAGGAACTTTTCAACATAATCCAGCAATTCACCAAACCCCCGCAAAGCCACGGATGTAACACCCTCCCAGGACCTCTGCAACAAGCTCGGCTTCTACTTCCACCTGAAAATCAACACCCTCTATGACAAATTCAGCTAACAGATTCCAGAAACCACCATCCCCTACAGCGATGACAGCCAGCCCACCATCACCACCTGGACCCCGGTCGCAACAGAAGATACCACCACGACCATGAAGAGCACCCACTCAGGAGCCCCCAAGGACCCCTGCTCGCCTCATATCTTCCACAGAGCTGCCGCCGCTATAGCACCCAAGCTACGCCGCACCATCAACACCACTATTGAATCCAGCATTTTCCCCGACGGAGCAGGCAGAGGTCGAGCCCCTCCTCAAGAAACCCTCTGATGACGCTACGGACCTGAAGAACTACCATCCCATCTCTCTCCTTCCCTTCGCAGCCAAGGTCACCGAGAAAATCGTCAATGCCCAGCTAACCACATTCATCGAAGAGAACGCCATCGAGAACGCAATCCTCTACTCTTCCCAGTCCGGATTCCGCAGCAACCACAGCCCCGAGACCGCCCTCCTTGTGCCACAGACGACATCCGCACGCTCCTCACTCAGGGCCACACCGCGGCCCTCATCCTGCTAGCCCTCTCTGCAGCCTTCAACACCGTCTCCCACCGCACTCTCATAGCCAGACTCCACTACGCAGGCATGCGGGTAAACGCCCTCGACTGGATCTGCTCCTTTCTCACCGTCAGAACCCAAAGGATGAGACTCCTACCCTTCCTCTCCGAACCCACAGAAATCAACTGTGGAGTACCCCAAGGATCATCGCTCAGCCCCACGCTCTTCAACATCTACATAGCCCCCTCGCCGCCATCGTCAGACAGCATGTACTCAGCATAGTATCCAACGCTGACGATTCCCAGCTCATCCTCTCCCTCATGAAGAACTCCGATGACACATAACTCAGCTTCCAGGAAGAAATTAAAGATGTCGCAGCCTTAATGAGTTGCAGCTGCCTAAAGCTCAACTCAGAAAAGAATGAGGTCCTTATCCTTGGACCCTCCCCCACCAGTTGAGACAACACCTGGTGGCCCCCGCGCTCGGAAAACCAGTTACCCCTTTTGACCACGCCCAGAACCTCGGCATCATCCTCCTCCCTCACCATGACTCACCAGATCTATGCCATTGCCTTCACCTGCTTTAACTCCCTCCACAAGACCTTCAAGTGGATCCCACCTGAAGCCAGAAAGACCGTCACCCCTGCACTCATAACCAGCAGACTCAGCTACGGAAACACCCTCCAGTCTGGAAGCAACAAATCCCTGCTACACATCTCCAGACCATCCAGAACAGCTCGGCCAGACTCGTCCTCTGCACCCCACGACATGAGCACCTGACCCAACACCTGCAAGACCTTCACTGACTCCCCGTCGAGAAGAGAGTAGCTTTCAAGCTACTCACCCATGCCTACAAATCACTCCACAACCTCGGACTCAAATACCTCAACGAAAGAGTCTTTTTCCACGTACCCAAAAGAAACCTCAGCTCTGCCGACCTCACCCTAGCAGAAACCCATTGCAGCTGCAGAACCAGAGCAGGTGGAACAGCTTTCTCCTACATCGCTGCCAAGGCCTGGAATGAGCTCCCAGTCAACATCAGACGCTCCCCTACTCTGCATACCTTCAGGAAGAGCCTCAAGAACTAGCAGGTGGAAGAGCTTTCTCCTACATCGCTGCCAAGGCCTGGAATGAGCTCCCAGTCAACATCAGACGCTCCCCTACTCTGCATACCTTCAGGAAGAGCCTCAAGACCTAGCTTTTCGGATAACTCAGAGCTGCACCGCATTCCCCCTCCAGCGCCTTGAGACCCTCACAGGTGAGTAGCGCGCTTTAAAATTCTCTGATTGATTGATTAATTCCCTGTGAGGCTACCGTAATTAGACATATTGCACAATGTACCTCATCAATCACAACTTATGATTACATGTAACCTGTTCCACTATTGCTCTTTTGATATCTTTGGGTCAACACTGAGTGACACCACCCTTATTGGGGAAGCTGCCTGATGAATCCTATACTGTTCTAGATTATGATCACTGTTCATTTGTTTATGTTTTTGTCATGCCTTTTCAAATTGTCTTAACACTGAGATGATACCACCCTCAGCTGAGGTGTTGCCTCAGACTGTACTGTTGACACCAATTTTACTACCTGCTTATTATGGTATTGTCTTGTTTAATCTATTTGTCATAACACTGAAAGATCACCACCCTCTTCTTGGGGTGTTGCTGTATCTTGTATTGCTCTAATGTTTCATTGCATAACTATATCTTCTCTAAAAATTATAAAGGGCTCTGATACCCGTGAGGTTCATGTTCGCGCTATATAAAACTCTTCAAATTAAACTATATTCTCCTTTCTTAGTATAACACCATAATATGTAATAGAAAGTTCTTAACAAACATTTTTGAATTCCTATTATTCAACATCATCTGTAAGAGGTCAAGAATGCTTCCTCTTTGATTGTACTGTAATGATTTCCTTGAGCTTAAGCATGTATTTGTGAGTATTAGTAGCTGCCAGTATCTGTTCACTTGACTTTACTATGAAATTGATGTAGGCCTCAGCCACTTTGGATGTTGTGCTATGATGCTGTGGTGGCACTTGTGAGAAGTAGTCAGCAGGGTTTTGATCTTTACTCGGTGTGTGCACAATAATGTAATCATATTCTTGCAGACTCAACCCCCACCTCTCAATGTGAGGGGGCATCTTGGGTTTCAGATTTCTGAAAATGGTGAGCAATGCTTGATGATCCGTGACAATGGTGAAATGCTTTCTGTACAGCAACACATGGAAGTGTTCACACACCCTGTAGGAAAGTGGGCTTCTATTACAGTAACCCCCTCCCTTTTTGCCAGGTTTCTGATGCCCTTTCACTTGATGTGCCCTGGGTCCCTGCCAATCAGGTTCCCAGGGCCTGTGTTCCCTCCCCAAAACTGTATCTTTATAACCAAAATTGTCAGATCTCTGGCCATAGGTAAGCCCCTTGTAAAAGGAACCATGGGTACCAAAGGCACTGTGTCACGGAAGGCCTCTGAGGGCTGCAGGACCTATTGTGCCACCCTTAGGGACCCTGCACCCTAACACACACACACTGCCATTGTAAGCTGCGTGTTTTGTTGCATAGAAAAGTAAAGAGTCGACATGGCACACATCCTTGTGTGCCATGCCTGCAACCCACTGCCTAGGGCCTAGGTAGGTCACCCCTCTAGCAGGGTACACTAGCTCCCTGGTGAGGGTACTGTTCCATGAGCAGTGCACCCCTACAGTGTCTAAGTTCATACTTAGACGTTGTAAGTGCAGTAAAGCCATATTGAGTATTTGTCTGGGGGTTGGTCTTTACAAACTCTACAGCTCCATAATGGATTTACTTAAAACTGGGACGTTTGGTAGCAAATTTCTCAGTACATTAAATCCACACTAATGCCAGTGTGGGATTTAATGTAAAATTCTCTCAAAGGGCATCTTAGAGATGCCTCATGAAATACAACCAGCCCTGATGTGGTTCCTGAATGGCTGCCCACAATTTGCCACCACCAAACAGGTTTCTGGATCTTTGGGGAAAGGGCCTCCACTTTCTGGGTCCAGGATCAAAAGCCCATCCTGTGCAGAGGTGTCATGCCTCCTCCCCCAGGATGAACTGGGTCCATAAAAGGGAAGCTTCAAAGGCCTACCACCTTTGTAAGCTATCCGTGCCTTTTGCTGCCCATAGCTGACCCCCACTTTGGGTGGGAGAATCGGCTGGAAAACCAAGTGAGGAGGAGAGGTGTGCCCACCTATGCCAACCCCACCCCTCAGGTGGGAGAGGTGAGGTGAAGCACACATGCCAGTCCCCTCCATCTTGAAGATGAGAGGACCCAGCCAATTAGAGAGAGGATCATGTCACTGGATGGTGGCATAATAGGGGGTGTACTCACCCCAAGGAAGGGCCCTGCAAACCCCTGTAACACCCCTGGTGGTATAGACTTGGTGCTGACCTGGGTCCCCCTTTGCCATGACCTTAACCATAGAAGCTTGGCTCCCGAGACCTATTGGCCTGCCTGTGAACAGCCCCCAACCGAGGTGCCCCTTAGGTCCATTGGCTAACATTGGCATCTTGCACTCTGCACCTGATCACCCTAGTACTGCTGGCGGTGCAATTTGATTGTCTACCTGAACCTTATGGAACCTTGGTTCTAAACCCCAATAGCGATTCTTGCAGGATATCTTCCTACCTGCAAACCGATAACCTTCTTTATCTAATATGAACCAATGTTAGTAGTTTTGTTCCTTAAAATGTTGTTGAACTGTTGTTTTGTATGAAAAAAAAGTAACTATGCTTTAACTTAAGAATTAATCACAGTTATGTTTTCTCAGTACACTCGAATTTCTTCAGATAATACCAAGTTTTCTTTTCTTCGTGGTGTGCTACTCCATCTGTTGCACTGTGTCTGGCAGTGCCTTGAAACATATAAAACTACATGGGACTGGTGAGCCAATCCCATAGATGTCTGCACTTTTCATAAAACAATGCGTTTCTTATCTTCGTTCCACTCTTTTCAAACAATTCAAATACTTAATGGTTTTGAATTACTCCATGAATTTATTCATTCATCTTCCAGGTATAATTTATTGTTGCATGAATTAATCATTTATGACAAGTCACCCAATGCATTTCGGGTCCCACACAGACCCTTCCTCAGGGGTCTACAAGAAAAAATACAATAAATCCAGATCAGACTCATGATTACTTTCATCAAAAACAACAGTATAGTACATCGACAGCCATTCAAATGTACCCAAAACGGTAAATATATATGCATCTAATACCTCTTTCTCAAATACGTGAAAACAAGTATATTGCTTGAGATGAACGCTGTTGTTATGTTTTAGTGAGCAACTTAAAACCCACGACATTCCCACTTCGTGATAAACGATAAGCGTTCTGATATCTTTCACAGTGCGCTAAAACTGACTGCTGAACATGTTATAACATAACGGTGACTGGCCCCCCTATTCTTCGTCCTCCCCCGTGTCTCCCCTGACTACCCTTGTCACTTATTTCAAAAGCGTAATTCTGAGCGCCGGTCAAGCCTGGCGTAGTGTCAATTAAGCCTTCCTTCCGTGAACGCTATTTCAAAGCCCAACATAAGCCAATCGTAACTCTCCCTCTCACATTCACTCAACACGTGATGTGAGAGAGCGGTTACAACATCCACCTTACTCACGTGATTGTCTCATCCAGTCATCGTGTGTGAAGCGTTTACTCCCTCTGCATGTGATGCAGAGTCATCTCGAACTGTATCCTAGCAACATCGTAATGCTCACAACACATAGCGCGTCACCCCGCGCTCTCTTCGTACAAGATTATACAATATAAATATATTGCTGTATCTGAACCATACTGAGTGAGATAAACTATCAATTTGTTCATCTGTTCGCATTATTAGATGAGGTCAACATTGTCAACAGTAATACTTGTACATTATGATGCATCAAAATACAAATGTTATGCAGTTTCCAATAAAGCAAGAAACATCAAAAACACACAAAAACCATATACATATGGTGACCTCCTTCATAAAAAACATGCCAATTCAACACGATCATTCATGCCATGCGGTTGCATGGAATGGAATTTTCTGATCCAAAAAAATTCGGCTCTCAATAGTTGTTTATGTGGGTCCATATCACAACGTTGCTTGATGGCTTCCAGAATCGTAAATCTTACTTGCGCAATTTGATGACCAGCTTCCTGCCAATGCATAGCTACTGTTGACTTCACGTTCCTCATTCTGATGTTACTTTTATGTTCCGTCATTCTAATTGTTACTTTTCGTTCTGTCTGCCCTATATAAAGTTTACCACAAGGGCATTTATTGGGGGTATACGACGTTCTCAGTGTCACATGTACTAGAATGCAATAACTGAATCTTGGTGCCTTTCGTGGGATGCGCGATTTCATTGCCTATCATTATGTTGTTGCAATGGATGCAGTTCTCACATTTCCGCATACCTTTAAACACGTTTCTCCCTCTTTTTATTGTTACATAAATATTCTTTATTGTTCTTTGATCTTTGGAAAGCAAACGTGATTTTCTCGTCGAACAAAGGTTTCAAATCTGGTTCCAATTGAATTAATGCCCACTGTTTCTTAATGATATTTTTGATTCTGTTGGCTTGTGTGGAATATTTCAAAACACAGACAGTTGGTGTCTTTTCACTTGTGAGTAAAGTTTCTCTATTCAAATTTCTCACTTTTGTAATGGATTCAACAATGAAGCTCCTCGGGTATCCCCTCTTTGAGTATCGCATGGCCTGATTATTGATCGTTGTTAATGAATCTGTGGGATTAGAAGTGATGCACTTCAATCTAATGAACTGTGACAACGGCAAATGCTTTTTTAGGGATTCTTGGTGAAAGCTTTTAAAATGCAAACAATTGTTACAATCCGTCGCTTTAGTGTTCACATTGGTTTTTATTGTGTTGTTGTCAACTGATACTAAAACGTCCAAGAATGCTATTTGACATTTATCCATTTGATAGGTAAACTTAATCTGTTCATGGCGTGTATTGAGACGTGTGATATTGTTTTGTTGTACATTCTGCTCTCCTTTCCAGATAATGAATATATCATCAATATATATTTCTTGAATAATAACAGTCCTTCACTCCATTCTGGATTCTGTAAAATATATTCAGATTCGAATTAAAACATAAAAATATTCACGTAGGATGGTGCCCCCGCGAATCCCATGGATGTCCCATTACATTGCCCAAAAACATGTTTTGCCATTTAAAATAGCTGTGATATAATGCAAAGTGCATAAGTTCTAGCAAAAAAACTGTATTCGCATCATCCATATCATTCCTTAGCAAGCACAATTCCAGAGCTTCTAAACCTTCATTATGAGGAATCAAGGTGTACAGAGCAGTGACATCTACTGTACACAGCCACCAATCTTCTGCGTTCTCTGTGTCCACCATTTTTAACATGTTTAAGAAGGCGGTAGTATCTTTGATATGTGTTTCCCATTTTTGTACCAATGGTTGCAAGAACCAATCTAGATATTTACCAATGGGTTCAGATATAGAGCCACATGCTGAAACTATAGGCCTGAATGGTGGTATCTTTGCATTTTTATGCACCTTGGGGAGCATAAAAAATTGTGGTCGTCGAGGATATTTGATGTCCAGATACTTGTATGTTTTTTCGGTGATCCACTTCATTTTTAAAGCATGATCTAAAATGTTCTTAAGTATCATTTGAAAGGCATTCGTGGGATCTTGTTCCAATTTCATGTATATCCCTTCATCTTGTAAGTGATTTATAACACTAGTCTCATAGAACTCCGTGTCCATCACGATAAGGGCTCCTCCCATGTCAGCTTTTTGAAAAGCCAGGTCTGGGTCATCCAACAATCATTGTAGAGTTCTCCATTCTTTTTTTGAGAAGTTGCAATGAGTCCCACTAGTGAAATTAATTTAGTTTATTTCAGTTTGAATCACTCTTTCAAACACATTTATAGTTTTATGGGACAATGGAGCACAAAATGTGCTTTTAGCTCTGAATTATTTGACTCCTCTTGGTCCTTCTTCATCTGTTACCGGTTGTATAACACTGAAAAAGTATTTCAATCTGAGAGATCGTAAAAATTTGAAAATGGCTACTTCTGTTTCCTGTGGATTTCTCTTGTACACTGGGACAAACAAGGTGCCTTTTTTCAACAATGTCATTTGTGCACTAGTGAGTTGTTTGCTGGAAATGTTCAGCACTAAACTGTCTTGGTTTTGCTCCTCGTCATGCGTGTTTCTCTTTTTTCTTCTATTTCCATGTCCCCTCCTTGTTTTTCTTGTTGTGGTGCATTGTTTGCCGCCGGGCTTATGGATAAAAAAGCCACTTTTTGTGTTTTGCTGACTGGAACACTTCTGGTTTGTTCATTTGAAGTGCTTGCCACAGGTGCTCTATTATGTGCTACATCCGAATCTGAGACCACGCTTTCCTTCGAAGAATTATTATTGGTTCTTGGTTGTTGCCATTTCCTCTGATTATATACTTCCACCCACGAATACACCACTTCCAACTTATAATCAATAGTGTCTCGACGATATTTTTTGATTTTACGTTCGTGAACCTCTTTTGCATACATTTCAAGTTTCAGATTGATGTCATCCAGTGTCTCTTTCAAATCTTCATGTTTTTTAAAAAAAATATTTTTATTGAGTATCACATTGAAATTACATGCACATAATGCAATTGGTAATCTTGCTGGAGACATTACTAGATGTTCAGTGTTACGATATCACGTTCCCTGATTATAGCCCCACATTCAGAGAATAACAGCAGTTCCCAGCGATTGCAATATTTTTACATCAGAGGTAACCAAACCGGTACCCCAGGCAGTTAATGACTATTTTGATAAATGCAGTTTAGTGCAACACCCATTTCAACCCCCTCCCACAACAACCCTCCCTCCACCATACCCTAACAAAACAAAGTACCTAAATGCCGCTGAGTGGCAGAAACACCCCGCCGATGTACCTGCGTCAGGTGCGCGCCAAGCGGAGGGGGTAAGCGGAAGGGAGGAGGGGGGAAACGGAGGGAGGGGGGGCTAAAAGGGGGTAGAGGGGGGGAAGAAAGGAAACAAACAAGGAGGGGGGAAACAAGCAAAATAAAGAATCATAGGAGGTAGAGAGGAAGGAAAAGAATATAAGTCCCAGCCAGGAAAAGGGGGAGTACAAGGAAGGCACACACACAGGGCACCGACTAACATACATCCACCCGCTGTTATATGTCTGCCCCACTCTCTCGCAGGCCATATTGCGATATCTCGGGGTCCAAGACTTCTATTGCCTTGAATTGTTCCACTATTTGAGCCCAATCCAGTGACATCGGTCGTTTCCTCAGACCCCTATACTCCTCCTGGTATAAGGCTTCCCTCACCGCCACCGCCCATCTGCCCACCTCCTCACGCCAGGCGTCAATTTGCGGTGCCCGGGTAGCCTTCCAGCGTTTCGTTATCATGCGCTTCGCCAATATCAGGGCCAGCCCAGCAAATCTGCGTTGCAGTTTTGCTTTTTTAGGGAGGGGGAGCAGCCCCAGCAGACAGGCCTCAATGGTGTCCCAAGGAGTACGCCCCGTCACCACCGCAAGCCCACGAGTTACCTCTGACCAAAACCCCTGCAGCTTTGGACAATTTCATATCATATGTATGAAATCAGCGTCTGGTGCCTGGCATCTCGGACACGCCGCAGATGCCGTGGGGTACATCCTCCGTATCGTTGCTGGGGCAAGATACGCTGCATGGAGGATAAACAACTGTATCGTTTTTAAACGGCAATTCCGGGAAACGCTTCGGGGATGCTCCAGCGCCTGTGTCCATTCCCTATCGTCTAAATTCCGTCCCAAGAGAACGTCCCACTTCTGTCTAAGATGCAGCAATGGAACAGACAAATGCTCTCTCAAGCCAAGATAGAGCCAGCGCACCAAGTATCGGCCATGACCCATAATGTGTAAGGACCTCAGTAATTGGAAAGTCGGGGGCTCCACGCGATCCGTGTACCAGTAAGTTCGAATGAAATGTACTATGGTCGCATGCGTGAGGAATAAGGTGCCAGGCACCAAATTGGCATGCGTGAACTCGTCATGCTGCATCAGCTGGCCCTCGAGAAAGAAATCCCCGACTGACTCCACTCCCTCCCGAGTCCATCCCCGCAGTTGATTCCGAGTCAAGACCCCTCTCCTAGTCGGTAGCCCACATAAGGGGACATTCGGGGCATACGGAGACGGTGACTTCGCCATCTTCTTTGCCTGTGTCCAATACTGTAATGCAACTCTCAACAGGTAAGGAGGATCGCGCAACTTCCGTGCACCTGGACACAATTGCGACTGAATTTTGAATAAGTTCTTACCTGCCAACCAATACGCCAGCCATTGTAACTGCCCCGCTACACAATATGACCTAATATCCGGCGCCCCCATGCCTCCCACAGAGGTGGGCAGTTGTAGCTTAGCCAGCGCCAATCGACGCCTGCCCGCCTCCCACACCAATGATATTAATAATGTATCAAGCAATTTAAAAATCCAGGCCGGCAGTACCACTGGTATATTCACAAAGTAATAAAGGAGGCGGGGTAGCATGACCATTTTTGACACTGCCACGCGGTCCGCTACCATCAATGGAAATGAAGTCCAGAAGACGATCTGGGAGCGCAACGAGTTAACGGTGCGAACTACATTACCATCTATTGTGTCAGCGTCCGATCTATATATATGAATCCCCAGGTATTTAAAAGTGATAGGCTCAATCCTAAACTGCAGGTCACCAAATTGTAGGGTAGGGGCCACCGGAGTATTATAAAAGGCGAAGGCCACTGATTTTGTAGCATTAAGACCCAGGCCCGATATGTCCCCAAACCTGAAGAAAGCAGCAGCTAGTAGGTGTTTATCGGCCCCCAGGTCGCGAAAATACAACAACATGTCATCCGCGTATAAAGATACAGAATGCACCTCCCCATGGAGCGGAATGCCATAAGGGGCCATAATCTGTCGCAGATGCTCTGCTAACTGCTCAAGGGCCAGCACAAATGACATGGGGGATAAGGGGCAACCCTGACGAGTGCCCAGGGATATCGAATACAAGGGGGAGATAGCCTTACCCGTCTTAGCACGCGCCGTGGGCCCAGTATACAACAGTTTAATCCATGCACAATAGGGCTGGGGCAGGCCAAATTTAGATAACACCGCCAACATGTATTCCCAGCTTAGGGTATCAAAAGCTTGGAGCACGTCTAAGGACAAGCAGCCAGCAAGCGGGAAGGAGGCCGATACCGCATGCATCAGAGCATGCAGCCGGCGAATATTCAAGGTGCCGCGGTGGGGTATGAATCCACATTGGTCAATGTGGATTAAGCGGGGCAGGCGGGGCAGACAGGGCAGTAGCCGCGATGCCAAGACCTTACGTACTGAGTATCTTATAGTCGGTGTTCAGAATAGAAAGGGGTCTGTAGGACAGAAGATCAGTCGGTACCTTGTCCGGTTTCAATAAGGTCGTAACAATTGCCTCCTTGGTAGTAGGTGGCAGAATCCCAGTTTCCAGAGAGGTATTATAGAGTTGTAACAATCGCGGGACCAATTTATCCACAAAAATGGAGTAAAACTCCACAGGAAGGCCATCTGAACCCGGAGTCTTGTTGCGGGCCAGTGCTTTTATTGCCATCCGGATTTCCGTTGCTGTGATTGGAGCAGCCATCTCTTCGGCCACTGTATCCGTGACCTTAGGAAGCTGAACCTCAGCCAGAAAGGCATGCGTGGGAGCTAGGCTATCCACAGTAGGGGCCGTATATAAGCAAGCATAATGTTCCTGAAATGCCATATTAATCTCCCCCTGGGATGTAACCAAAACATTGTTAACCGTGTTCACTGCCAGAACCGGAGTAGGACTCAACATCGGCTGAATCAACCGTGCTCATAGGGTGCATGCCCTGTCCGCCTTAGAGTGCGTACGCTGTGTATAAGAAGCAAAGTCCAACAGACGTAGGCACTCTAACAACTCTGCATGTTTAATCCTAGCAGACTGTAATGGCTCCGCACCAGCTATGCCTCCCTGGGCCACAACTTCTAGAGCCTGCAGTCTCTCCTCCAGGTCAGTAAGGTCCCGGAGCGCCTCCCTCCGTGACCCCGCCAGTGTCCCCATAGCAACCCCACGGATCGTCACCTTGAAGGCTTCCCATTCAAGAGCTCTAGAAGAGGCTGAGCCGTCATTTTCCACAAAAAATGTGTCCACAGCTGTAGACAATGCCGCCCGATATACCTGGTCCTCGAGTTGTAGCGGCTGCATCCTCCATGCTGGAATTGGAGTCAGGGAAGGGCCCCAGGACAATCGCATCTCAATAGGATTGTGGTCAGATATTGTCTTGCCCCGAAACTCGCAATGCGTTACCGCAGTGGAGAGCTACGGAGAGCAAAGAAAATGATCCAACCGCGTGTGTAGTTTATGGGGGTAAGAATAAAAGGAATATTCCCTCATATTCACATGTAGTGCCCTCCAGATATCTATGGGACCCCAACCCTGCGCCCAGCGGGTTAAGGCTACCGCCTGCGCCCTCGCTGCCGTGTTGAGTAAGGGAGGATGGGAGCAATCCAAGCCGGTGTCAAATACTGCATTTAAATCACCACCCAGAAGCCACGGGACATGGGACCAGCCCGCAAGCGCCCGGGATACCCGCGCTAAGAACAGTTCTTGGTCCGTGTTTGGGGCATAGAGGAACCCCAGCACTACCTGTCTCCCGTCCAATGTACCCAATATAAGGACAAACCGGCCCTGGTCGTCTATTCTACTTTCAGTAAGAGAAAAGGGGATACCCGCCCTAATCCAAATGGCTGCCTCTCGGGAAAAGGCGGAGTACGCCGTCGCGTACAATTGACCACGCCATCTCCATTGCAGCTTCGCGGTTTCAGTGGGAAGCAAATGTGTCTCTTGAAAGCAAATGATTTGGGCTTTACAGCTATGCAGTTGCGCAGCTATTCTATGACGCTTAGATATAGCACCCATGCCTCGCACATTCCACTAAACCATGGTATAAGAATTAACAGTAGCCATCATCAAATAAGGACAAAAGGGGGGGACCCCCCCGGATCCCAGCCCAACCCACCCATCCCCACCCGCATCCCCGGGAACTTCAGACTATGCGGCATAGATACAACAAATTTAACTAACTCCCAATACTGGGTCCAACGCACAAACATCGTTCGACCAAACCATGCAAACAAAATAAGCATTCCACTCATCCAACCAATGCTACCGCCTTTGGGCGAAGGTCGCTAACTCCATTAACAGTCGTGTATAAGCAATAAGGCACACACGTAAGAGCCCATTACAGAGCCTGGGCCAGGGACTTAATCATCTATTCCCTTCTGTCATAACGGCGGTCATGATCTATAATGCGTTATTTAACAGGTTAGGCGTGTGTAACGCGCCATGACTCTTTAGTCCAGACAGGATAATAACAGTAGGTGAAGCATATCCCATGAGCTCGAGGACTTGCAATTATGAGCCTGTTGAGGCTAGAGGATCATTGCTAAGCCGCAAGGCTGCCGAAGGAAACAATGCAATGCTACCCTCAGAGTCAGTGTCTGAATGCACACCCTCAGATTGACTAGTGCTGATGTCTGGACGGGAGGCGCGCAATGTAGAGGCAGCGCGGAGGGCCCCCCGCCTGCCCTCCATAACCTGCTGGCGGTCCCGAGTGTCAGAGGTCGAACTCTGTGTGAGAAGGCCTTTCTTACGCCTGTGAGGGGGACCCTGCGATTTGGGCAATGAGGAGTCCATACGTCTCATGGGGTGCACCTCGGGGAATACCTTGTCTAGCCACTCCCACGCACTGTCAGGGGTATCAAAAAACAGGGATCGATGTTCATAGAGGATTTTCAATTTTGCAGGAAACAATAAGGCAAATGATAGGCCCGCCGCTCGAGCCCATGCCTTCACTTCCATGAAGGAAAACCTTTTGCGTTGCACTGCTAAAGTGTAATCCGGAAATATTGATACCCTGGCATTAGCAATCAGCAGAGGGCCCTGGTTCCGCGCTGCCTGCAGTATATGGTCTCGATCCCTATAGTTTAAAATTCTGGCCAGGATAGGGCGAGGGTTTGCTCCTGGTACTGGGCGACGTGCAGGGACCCGATGCGCCCTTTCAACCGTGAAATTTGCCGATAGTCCGGTAGGGGCCACAGTCGACTTTAACCAGTCCTCTATGTATTCCGTGGGCGTAGATCCCTCCGTCCCCTCCGGCATCCCCACTATGCGGAGGTTGTTCCGACGCGCCCGCACTTCCGCATCATCAGCCCGTGCCTGAAGGGAGTCAATCTGCTGGCACATATGTTGGATCTGCTCGTCGTGGGCCTGCACCTGGGGCACCATGGTATCCACCTTTTGGTCAGTCGTACGGGGCCTCTCGGCCAGTTTCTTATGATCATCCTTCAACAAGTTGAGCTCCACCGAGACGATGCCCAGCTGAGCCTCCAACACAGAACGGGAATCACGAATCTCCCGCAGTATCATGTCCAGCTTGTCCCCTGGCGTGTCTGTTTCCGCTGCTCCCTCCGCCTGATGGGACAGGGCAGATGAGTGCCCCGACGCTGGGAAGAGGGACCCTGTCCCCTCGGATCGCGGCGGTATCCTAGGTCTTCCCTTCCCCATAGTCTGCAGTGTATTGGGGTCCAGTGCCAGATATCCTGTGGCAGCGGCAGAGCAGTGGCTACTGCACGGCCTGCGATGCGTTGCTCCAAACGTGTATGTGGTCCCTACGGAGCCACTATCCCAGGCAATGGCACTGAAGCCCCCAGAACGAGCCCAGGGGCCACCCCAGCGTCTCGACTATGGCAGCCGCGCTCCAGCAGAACAGTGAGCCACTATGAATACCCCAGTCCCGAAACAGCGTCAAAGGCCTCCATTGAAAGCTCGGGGCACTCCCACAGGACCCAGGGTGCCCAGCTCAATACAGTCCTCACACAGCCAGTGCTCGGCAATTTATGCCCCAGTCACCGGTGCACACCAGCCGCGATGTACCTCCAAGGGCCTCTCCTCTGCAGACTCCACCAGGACAGGCAGGGCATCCCCCCAGCAACGAGGACCAGCAGGGGGAGCCGACTGGCAGCGACTCGCCACCTGTCGAGTACTGTCGATCCCCGCCCTCCAGACGGGCACCACACCATGCAGGGGGGAAGGGGGGAGGGGAGGTAAGGGCACCCCAATGCAGCACTCACCGCACGCCCCCGATCCGACACCGCCAAGGAGCACCCCCGGGATCACCGCCGCTCCACCGTGCAGGCCAGTCTCTTGTGCAGGGGGGCCACCCGAAGAGCTTCTCCCCACATCAGCCACCACAACGCCAAGTCATACCTGCTGCGCCCCCCCTGGGCAAATCGCAGCCGGAGTCCTCCTCGTACCAAGTCCCCCGGGGAGAGCGCCACTCTGCGGCGGCGTCCAGGTCCGGGGTCCCGCGCGGGCTCCGTCCGGATGAAGCAGCCTCCACAGCTCCACTAGATCACCCGAAAGTCTGGCGATCCCAGCCCCCAGCAGATCACATCCGGAGCCTCCACGTCTCTGCCACACCCGGGAAGGGCACCACGCCGGGGGAGATCGCGATTATATCCCCGAACAGGCCCAGCGCCGGGGGCCTCACGTGGGCGCCGCCCAAGGGAATCAGCGTCTCTGACCCCGCCGGACCTCAGGAAAGCCCGCTGCTCATACCTCCGCTCAGGCTCCGAGGAGGCCAGGAATCAACTCCGGCACAGGGAACGTCCTCCGGAGGTCCAGATCGCTGGAACACTCCGACGGAGCTGCCCCACCGCTTGAGCTCGCCAGCCGCTCTCCGACCGCCGTCTGATCAGGTAGGGAGATTCAGATATCCTGCCGGATTGTGTGCCCCGGCCCGGAGCTCGTCGCTTAAGCGACCGCCATCGTGGGCTGCAGACCACGCCCCCCCCTCAAATCTTCATGTTTATCAAGTTCTTTCTTAATTCCTGACAATTCTTCCTCTAAGGTTTTAAAAATATTCAATAGTTCTTCCACAATCAATAAGATAAGATCCAGTGAGCATTTGTTTAAAATTTGATACCGTTTTTCAAAAAATGCTTTATTGTTTCTACATAACATAGGTTTCAATGCGATTGTAATGGGACATCCATGGGATTCGCGGGGGCACCATCCTACGCGAATATTTTTATGTCTAAATTCGAATCTGAATATATTTTACAGAATCCGGAATGGAGTAAAGGATTGATATTATTCAAGAGATATATTGATGATATATTCATTATCTGGAAAGGAGAGCAGAATGTACTACAAAACAATATCACATGTCTCAATACACGCCATGAACGGATTAAGTTTAGCTATCAAATGGATAAACGTCAAATAGCATTCTTGGATGTTTTAGTATCAGTTGACAACAACACAATAAAAACCAATATGTACACTAAAGCGACGGATTGTAACAATTGTTTGCATTTTAAAAGCTTTCACCAAGAATCCCTAAAAAAGCATTTGCCGTTGTCACAGTTCATCAGATTGAAGCGCATCACTTCTGATCCCACAGATGCATTAACAACGATCAATAATCAGGCCATGAGATACACAAAGAGGGGAATCCCGAGGAGTATCATTGATTAATCCATTACAAAAGTGAGAAATTTGAATAGAGAAACTTTACGCCCAGCTAAAGCACCTAGTGAAAAGACACCAACTGTCTGTGTTTTTTAATACTCCACACAAGCCAACAGAATCAAAAATATCATTAGGAAACAGTGGGCATTAATTTAATTGGAACCAGATATGAAACCTTTGTTCGATGAGAAAATCACGTTTGCTTTCCAAAGATCAAAGACCATTAAAGAATATTTATGTAACAATAAAAAGAGGGAGAAACGTGTTTAAAGGTATGCGGAAATGTGAGAACTGCATCCATTTCAACAACATAATGATAAGCAATGAAATCGCGCATCCCACGAAAGGCACCAAGATTCCGTTATTGCATTCTAGTACATGTGACACTAAGAACGTCGTATACGCCATCAAATGCCCTTGTGGTAAACTTTATGTAGGGCAGACAGAACGAAAAGTAACAATTAGAATGACGGAACATAAAAGTAACATCAGAATGAGGAACGTGAAGTCAACAGTAGCTATGCATTGGCAGGAAGCTGGTCATCAAATTGCGCAAGTAAGATTTACGATTCTGGAAGCCATCAAGCAACGTTGTGATATGGACCCACATAAACAACTATTGAGAGCCGAATTTTTTTGGATCAGAAAATTCCATTCCATGCAACCGCATGGCATGAATGATCATGTTGAATTGGCATGTTTTTTATGAAGGAGGTCACCATATGTATATTTTTTTGTGTGTTTTTGATGTTTCTTGCTTTTTTGGAAACTGCATAACATTTGTATTTTGATGCATCATAATGTACAAGTATTACCGTTGACAATGTGGACATCATCTAATAATGCGAACAGATGAACAGTTTGATAGTTTATCTCAGTATGCTTCAGGTACAGCAATATGTTTATATTGTTTAATCTTGTATGAAGAGAGCGCGGGGTGATGCGCGATGCGTAGTGAGCATAACGATGTTGCTAGGATACAGTTCGTGATGACTGCGTCACATGCAGAGGGAGTAAACGCTTCACGCATGATGACTGGATGAGACAATCATGTGAGTAAGGTAGATGTTGTAACCGCTGTCTCACATCACGTGTTGAGTGAATGTGAGAGGGAGAGTTACGATTGGCTTATGTTGGGCTTTGAAATAGCGTTCACGGAAGGAAGGCTTAATTGACAACGCCAGGCTCGACCAGCGCTCAGAATTACGCTTTTGACGTAAGTGACAAGGGTAGTCAGGGGAGACACCGGGGAGGACGAAGAATAGCAGGGCCACTCACCTTCAGCAGTCAGTTGAAAGATATCAGAACGCTTATCGTTTATCACGAAGTGGGAATGTCGTGAGTTTTAAGTTGCTCACTAAAACATAACAACAGCGTTCATCTCAAGCAATACACTTGTTTTCACGTATTCGAGAAAGAGGTTTTAGATGCATATGTATTTACCGTTTTGGGTACATTTGAATGGCTGTCGATGTACTATACTGTTGTTTTTGATGAAAGTAATCATGAGTCTGATCTGGTTTCATTGTATTTTTTCTTGTAGACCCCCGAGAAAGGGTCTGTGGGGGACCCTAAATGCATTGGGTGTTATAAAAAAGCATTTCTGACTTGTCATAAATAATTAATTCACACAACAATTAATTATACCTGGAAGATGAATGAATAAATTCATGGAGTAATCCAAAACCATTAAGTATTTGAATTGTTTTAAAAGAGTGGAATGAAGATAAGAAACACATTGTTTTATGAAAAGTGCACAGATCTAAGGGACTGGCTCACCAGTCCCATGTAGTTTTAACTTAAGAATTGTCATACTTACCTATAAGTGACAAGGTCTACTGTATGATATCTCGGCATATAACCTCACGTACTCATAGTAACTGAAAAGTAATCCAAGAGCAATAAAAAGTAATCTTTCTGTATTTTGAACTGTTTTAAAAGTAATACAAACCTGTAAATAATTCCAATATAATCCACAATTGCAGTACTGTGTACAGCCTTGCATTTGAAAGTATCTCTTACTTTCGCTGTGCCAAGTCCTGCTTGGTTCTACAAAATAAAACCTAAGTATACAACAGCCACGTAAATAAAATAATAACAAGAACATTCAAACAGGTGCTGGGTTTACCAAAATCCTCATCTCCCGCCCAAATACGTCTCGAGTTTAGTCTTCAAGACCATCAAGCAGTAGGGCGTGGAGCGTATATCAGGCTGTGCAATAAGTTGCGTACCTCCGGAGAAGGAACCCTGGAGGCTCTTTTGTGGGTGGAAATCTCAGCCGGCAAACTTGGCAGTTCATTCCGGCGCTAACTGCAAGATTCTTTAAAACTCTTCGACATATGGGGGAGGAGCCTAGCGCTTGACCAAGATGGCCGCGTGAGCTCTGAGCTCCTGAGACCCTCGCGCCCTCCGTCGACTATCCTGTCTTTAATCCTGTCGGTATGCATGGCATCGTGTGGATGACCTGTCAGGGAGGCGATTGATGCTATCCGCGGTCGGATCGCCCACCGGGAACCGGACTTATGCCTGGCGGAAGTTTGCGGCCTACCTCCGAGGGATGCCAGGAGCTAGAGTTGGCAGGATGCCCGACTTCTAGTTGAACAACAACGGCCAGGCGAGGTGTGAACTGTCGGACGGAGGTCCCCGTCCTTTCACTTTCGCTTTCTCTCCCTTTGTCAGCCCAGCCCCTGGAGAGCTCTTGGTGGCTTTACTACCCTATGTACGCTCTGCAGGCTACTCTGGTGGCCCACGGCAGAACTGACCACCCCTGATTCCTTCCATTGAGAGGGACCCGTCTTATCTGAACCGACCTGCCTGGTACCAACCATGTCGGGCAAAGCAGAGGTGGATCGGCTGAAGCCTAAGTCTACCAGGCGGGGCGCCTATACCCAAGTCAATAGTATGGACCGCTATGCTCTGCAGAAGGGATCACCGAGTGGGTCGAGCCAGTCGCCGGATACCCAGAAGGAGGCCTCGCCTTTGGCCCCGGAGCTCTCACTACAGGATGTCATGGGCGCGCTCGAAGGGATGCATACCTCGATTGGGAGACAGTTTGATGCCCTGGCGCATAAGGTGGATGCCATCTTGGTGGATGTTAACCTGATCCGTGCGGACTTGGGCAAAACGAATGAACGGGTTAGGACTCTGGACCTCAAGACCGTGGGCCTCACCGATGATGTCACGGAACTGCAGATCGAGGTTCGTAAGCTAAGGACCGAGAGTGATCTCGCCGCCCGCCGGCTGGAGGATTTTGAGAGCCGGGCCAGGCGCAACAACGTGCGCGTCATCGGGGTCCCGGAGTCCCCGGATGAGGCTTCGGTTGACCTGCTTGTCGAGGACTTGGTGCTTAATCATCTGAAGCCCAAGGGTCTTGGAAAGTTCTTTGCGGTTGAACGGGCCCATAGAGTGCCGGGTGGGAGGCCCAAGGTGGGTGCCCCACCGAGGCCGATCGTCGCTCGGCTCTTTCATTTTCGAGATCGGGACGCTATCCTGCAAGCATCGAGGGTGACGGGCCCGGTCCCCTTCCAGAACGCGTCGGTGAATTTCTACCCGGACTTCACCCAGCAGGTGCAGAGGCAGAGACAGGGCTTTCTGGGGGTGAAGAGGCGGCTTCGGGAGAGGGATCTGAAGTATGCCATGCTCTTCCCTGCCAGACTACGTGTGGTGCACGAAGATCGGACATTTTTCTTTGACTCTCCTGTTATGGCCGATGAATGGCTGGACGCTTTGCCCCGACGACGGACGGGGGAGGACATTGCCGAGGATGGGGACAGTGGCCGGGATGGGCAGGGCTGATTTTTCGGAGACGGTCTGATTCGATTTGGCTATATTTGAAGACTTGAATAGAGTGCAGTCAATGCGGAGGGCGGCGGGAGGACGAGGGGTGCTCTTTTCCTCCCTTAGGGTACTTTTTGTAGATTTTTGGGGTTTTTGTAGGGCGACAGGCACACTGCAAGTTGGGGGGGCTTTGTAAGCTGCCGCAGGGGTGCAGGGTGGGGGGGATTTCTGGGATTTTGGGTTTGTTGTTGGGGGGTTTATTTCTGCAAGGCATGATGATTCTTTCCAGGACTGTTCCACGGTGGCTCTTCGGGAGTGGGGTGGGCCTCTTTACGTTTGAGGATGGGGGGTAGGGGTTTAAGTGTTATAAGCTGGAATGTTAATGGTTTGGGGGATCGCATTAAGCGTGGGATTGTTTTGCAATTCTTGAAACGGTCAATGCCGGATGTTGCCTTGCTGCAGGAGACGCACCTTATTGGTAATACGTGCTATGCTCTGAACAGGAAGGGGTATAAATTCATAGCACATTCGGGATTCTCCTCTGGGTCCAGGGGTGTGGGCATCCTAGTCAGAGCCTCGCTACCATTTGAGGTGGAATCCACCATTGTTGATGATAGGGGGAGGTTTGTGGCGGTGGCGGGGCGGTGGGAAGGAAGAACTTTGGTTTTAGTTTCGGTTTATGTCCCGCCGGCCCTGCAGGCCTCCACGTTCACAGATCTGGGTAGGGCCCTGCTGGATCTCCCGGGGGGTATGCTTGTGGTGGGAGGTGATTTCAACGCTGTTGGCTCTGGCCTGCTGGATAGATACCCGCCCAGAGACACAGGGGGGGCTCAGAGGTGGCTCCCAGACTTCCTAAACACGCTTGGCCTGATAGACTGCTGGAGGCTCCGGCACCCAACACAGAGCCAATACACGTTCCATTCCGGGGCACATGGTAGTCTCTCCAGGATTGATTACCTACTCACTCTGGCTGCGCATGCCTCATTGGTCTCCGAGGCGAGGCACATGGCGCGTGGTATATCTGACCACTCGCCAGTTTGTATCCGGCTGGATCTGGGTCACGAGGGAGGCGGAAGGGTGGCCCCTATCAACCCGTGGTATTTCCGAGACCCCAAGATGCGCAGCGCGTTGGTAAAGAAAGTAGATAATTTTTTCAAGGATAATCAGGGATCCGTGGACTCGGCAGTGTCGCTGTGGGAAGCATTTAAGACCGTGCTCCGAGGGGAAGCCCTCTCCCTAGTAGTAGCTGCCAAGCGGCGGAGAGATGGCGAGGTTCTGCAGGTTGAGGAGGAGATCGCGGCTCTGGAGGGAGCGCTGGAGGAGGAGGTTACAGAGTCCTCACTGCATGAGCTTTGCTTGAAGCAAGCTGAGTATAAGGATCTGGTGACGAACACCGCTAAGACCCTCAGTAGGGAGCAGCAGGGCCGATTGTATGATGTGGGTGACAAGGCAGGGAAACTCCTGGCTTGGCTGGACAAAAGAGAACGGGTCAATAGAGTTGTGCCAGAGTTGACGGGAGAGAGGGGAGAGGCGATTGTGGAACCTGAGAGGATTGTACAGTGTTTCTCGGAATATTTCTGTAGGGTCTATGCCTCAGTGTCGGTGAGGCCGCCCGAGGACTCGTCTGACCTCCTCCGTGATATCGAGTTGCCCTGTCTCTCCGACATAGATAGGGAAGATCTAGATGGTGACATAACGGTTGACGAGGTGGCGGGGGCTATCCGCGCGTTAAACTCGGGTAAGGCCTCGGGACCGAACGGTTTGCCGGTCGATTTGTACAAGTTATTTCCGGATAGGGTCGCCCCTCACCTGCGCGCCATGTTTATGGAGGCGCGGGGGAGTGGGACCCTCCCGTTGGACCAGCGACTGGCGACGATCGTGGTTATACTCAAAGAGGGCAAACCCCGAGATAAGTGCGCCTCATATAGGCCTATCTCACTTCTTAACGCAGAGCCGAAAATTCTGGCTAAAATCCTGGCGACCCGATTAATTAGGGTGCTCGGTGACTTGGTCCACCCGGATCAATCAGGCTTCATCCCGCACCGAAACACAGCGTTAAATCTTCGGCGCCTTCATGGCGTAATCGCCAGGGCGGACACACTGCGTGAACCGGCTATTGTGGCGTCTCTTGACGCCACGATGGCATTCGACACGGTGGAATGGGCATATTTGTGGGCCGTACTGACCAAGTTCGGCTTTGGCCACGGTTTTGTGAGTTGGGTGAGGTTGCTGTATGAGGGGCCACTTGCGAGTGTGGTGGTGAATGGTCGTGCGTCGACTCCGTTTCAGCTTGGGAGGGGTACCAGGCAGGGTTGTCCCCTGTCGCCTTTGTTGTTCGCCCTCGCCCTTGAACCGCTGGCTGCGTGGATACGTTGGCATCCGGATATACGGGGCCTTAGATGGTCGCCTGAACACGAGGACCGTATTTCGCTCTATGCCGATGATATCCTGATGTATCTTGCCTCACCCAAGAAATCACTTATAGTGGTCTGTGACGTACTCACATCTTTTGGTAGGAACTCGGGTCTTGTTATCAACTGGAGTAAATCATATTTGTATGTTCTTAGCGGCGAGGTTCCCCCGATCCCTAGAACATGTTCGATACAGGTCGCTCAGCAGGGCTTCGTGTATTTGGGGATCTTTATCTCCATGGACTCTGCGGTGCGATATGAGAAGAACCTGCTCCCCCCCCTGGCACGCCTGAGGCGGGATGTTGCAGGCTGGCGGAGGCTGCCGCTCTCCCTCGTCGGGCGTGGGGCCCTGTTCAAAATGATGTCGCTTCCCCACTTCCTCTACGCACTGCAGAATACTTTGGACTGGGTTCCGGCCAAATACTTTCGGGAGGTCAAAGCCCTCCAACGAACGTTGCTTTGGGATGGGCGGCCGCGAATAGCTATTGCAAAGTTGACGCTTCCATGGTACGACGGGGGCATTGCGCTCCCAGACATCCGACGGTACTATTGGGCCACCCAGCTGAGTGCGATTAACCATGGGTTTTATGGCCCTGCCCTCAGCCCTGGGTATGCCATGGACAGGTGGTTGCTGCGTGGTGGTAACTATTACAGGGCGTTGTATTCGCGGTCCTTGGACTCGTCCCTCACGGGGCCCACTGCTGTGGCGGTGCGAGTGTGGAAGATGGCAACTGACTCGCTGGGCTGGAAGGATAGGCTCACCCTTGCTACCCCGCTATTTGAATCTGAGAGAATGGGTAGGCTTTGGCACACAAAAGGCTTTGACAAATGGGACTTGATCGGCATCTCCAGGGTCGGAGATGTCCTGATTAAGGGGAGGGTGAAGTCCTTTGAAGAGTTGCAGAAGGAGTATGAGCTGGGGCCATCTGAGTTTTTCCGCTATATTCAGGTGCGTCACGCCCTCCGATCAGTCCTCATAGAGGGTGAGAAGGTGCCTGAGTCCTCTCCTTTGGAGGACCGGGTCCTTGATGGCCATATGCCCGAGAGCACGATCTCGCTCATCTATAAGAAACTGATCAACGTCCGGGCGGATATGCTTCTGGGGTTGAGGGACCAGTGGGCTAGGGATGGCCTTGAGTTGGATGACGAGGATTGGCAGTCTGCTGTTTCATCTCCTAAGGAGGTAGCGATCCCGTCGCGTCTGAGGCTGGTGCAGCTTAAAATACTGCATCGAGTGTATGTGACGGGGCCAAGGCTGGTTCACATGGGATTCTCGGAGGACGGCCTATGCAGGAGGGGTTGTGGTATGGTGGGTACTTTCCTGCATATCATTTGGGAATGTGGTGTCATCACGGAATTTTGGAGGAGAGTCCATGCAGTGATGGAGGAGGTGACGGGCATTGCTATGCAGCCGGAAGCGCGGTGTTGTCTACTGAATGTCTGGGGGCCCACTGATCATAATGCGGCGCAGACCCAATGGGTGACTCTGGGCATCATGGTTGCTAAGAGAGATATCGCGCGAATGTGGGGCTCTGCGGGGCCCCCCACATTGACCGCGTGGAAAGAAAATATGGACTGGAGTATGTTAAGGGAAAAGACGGTCTATTGCGCTAGAGGCCGCCCCCGGAAGTGGCACGCCATATGGGGGCGGTGGAATCAATACAGGGGGGGAATATGTCTTGCCCCGGATCTGGATCCTCCCGAGGAACAGCTTTCCTCCTAACCTTCTTTCCAGCCCAGTATGGTTTATGGACTTTTTGGCCTCTACAGTCCCTCTTCTTCCTCTTTACTTTGTACTGTAACTGTTAGATGAGTGGGGTCCGACCTCCCCTGGGGGGCTCATCATGGGCTTTCAGTGTTCTTGCCTTGCTGGGGTTTGTTGTGCGTTTTTGTGTTTAATTAAAATTGAACCTTTGCACTTCTCCTTTCATGGTACTGGGGCCGCATCTCTGTTTCTATATATCGATGCTGCCGAACCTCCGGGTTGTCGGCTGAATAGCTGTGTCCTGACTTTTGAAAATAAAGGTTTTAAAAAAAAAAAAAAAAAACTCTTCGACATAGAAGAAATCTGGTCCTCTAATCCATTGCAGCAGGCTCTTAAAATTCACATCAAAAGAAACGTCTGCCTTTGGTCCTTTCATTCGGATAGAGCCCAACTGGTGCAACGTAAGCACGCCTGGTCAATTGTATCAGGATTCAAGCCAGGGATTATGGCACCCCACCTGTCATGTACCTACTCAGTGCTTTTGGCCCTCAGAATGGTTGAATGGCCATTCCTGTACCATCTGCCAGTATGGCGTTGTGCAAATCCCAACGCAACGTGCAGGGGGTGTGGGAGTAGCCCAGAAACAATCGAGCACGTGGTATGTCTATGTCCTGCAGTCCATGACGATCGAAATACCTTGTTAAAGAGCAAACGGAATAAACTTGGCATTCGTACGTGCCGGCAAGCCATCCTTGCATCAATGAATCCGGATAATCCACAGCTCAATATCCGGTTCACCAAGTTCATCACAGGAACAGCAAGAACATGTATACACAGTGAGCGCCAGCACGCCATTAACGGTTAATTATTAAAGGACAGATTAAGCCCTACACTGTTTCACTTGATTTGCACACTCGTCCGCACCACCCAAGAACAGTAGAACACGGCCTTCGGCGTACGGTCCATCTTGCTTTCCCGTGTAATCTTGGAACCTCCAAACATTGTACACAGGGACTTCACAATATAAACGGACTCGCACCACTAGGGCCTTTACCACAAACACGGACTAATATTACAGTGTTATTAATTATTGTCTTTTAATAACTAATGTCTGCCTGCGGCCCTAGTAGATGATAAAATTAGAATGGACGATTATGGCCCTTAACTGTTCTTTAATCACTCTTTTTAAAAAAGGGTCGTACCGTTTAGATGAGTTAATACTTTTGATCATTATACAAAAAAAAGGTTTCTAGGATCTTAAATTATTTTATGATGAATTCATACTTGTTGTGATGGTACAAATGTAAATATTTTAATAACTATTCTTGATACACGTTTATATTATGGTAGCATGTTCATCATTGTAATTATTTTTATTAATCAAACAATAAAGTATTCTTCTTCCTAAGTATATCTTTTATACTTACCTAATTGGTCGGGATTCTGTCTCTGTGTGTGTGCCATCAGCCTTGATTGAGTGAATACAATAAATGCTAAATCCACCCTCATGATAAGCCTAACTGCTCGCCCACACTACCACAAAGAGAGATGTTAGTACTTGTCTAATTTAGCCTCTGCCATACCTCCGGGGACTCCCTGGACTCTGTGCACATTATACCTTACTTTGGTACAGTATATATAGAGGCAGCTTCCTACACGCCCATACTACAGCCAAGCTTTCTTTCTCCGGTTGAGAATAAGCACATTCAGTGTGAAATAGACTCCGGCTAGCATAGGCCACAATGTTTGATTTGATTTGAAGAGTTTTATATATCGCGAACATAACTCTCGTGGGTATCAGAGCACTTTACAATTGTTAGAGAGGATATAGTTATGCAATGAAACATGTAACAAAAATGAATAATTGGAGCAATACAAGATGCAGCAACACCCCAAGAAGAGGGTGGTGATCTTTCAATGTTATGACAAATAGATTAAACAAGGCAATGCCATAATGAGGAAGTAGTAAAATTGGTGTCAACAGTACAGTGTCTCTGAGCATTGGGTTGTCCATTATGATGGGCATGCATCTCTCCCAACCCCACCAGGCTTGCATTCACCAAAATTTCTGTATGGAAGTTTGGATCAAACTAAGCCATTTTAGTTGCATTTTCAATTACGTGCTTTATTTTCTTGTAACTTCTGCAACATTCAGATGACCATTCAAAGTACTATTTTGCTTTGTTAGTTCTCTTAAAGGGGCATTTAGAGTGGCAAAGTCACAAATATACCTGGAGCATTAGCTGGCCGTGCCTAAGAAGGATCGTAGCATGGTCAGATCTTCTGGAGGGCAAGTAGCTGACAATGTTTGTACCTTTGCAGGGTCAGGAGTAATCCCCCTTTCAGTGATAATATGCCCAAAGACTATTTCTGTTTTTGAGAAATTCATACTTTTGAGCATTTAGTGCGAGATCTGCATCAGCAAGCAGATGGCATACATGTGTGAATGCTTTGTCATGTTCCTTTCATGTTGTACAAAACAGCAGTATATCATCATCTTGAAAGATTTCCGAAGCTGCCAACACACCAAAACTGAGTCTTTAGATCTGAACACACCAGTATTTGCTGAAAAAGTAGGAATGTACCTACAGTTTTCTATTAATTCAAGGTAACCTTTGTTCAGATCAAGGCAGGAGAAGACTTTTGCACCATTCAGCTGTGTGATCATGTCCACAATGTATGGACCTGGATGTCTGTCTCTTTTGATTGCTTTGTTGGCCTGTCGCATATAACCACAAATGCCACTGAACCTCCACTTTCCTTTTGGGCACTACCACAATTGGTGAAACCCACGGTGTGGGACCAGTAGAGCGCTCAATAATGTCATGGTTTAACAGTGTTTCTTGTTCTTTTTTCAACAGCTTCCTGTAGGTGAGAAGCAATTTGGCTGTGTCGCTGGGCAACAGAGCAAACATCTTCATTAATGTGAAGCTGCACCTTCATTGTCTGAAGTTTCCCAAGTCCATGAAACAATGTTGGGAATTGACTCAATATTTCAGAATGGTTCAAGCTGTAGTTTATAGAAATCAGTCCCATGTCAGACGTAGTGTTGAAACTTAATAAGCATGGACTCGTCAAAATACCTGGGAGTACATGAATCGGCACTTGCACTGTTGTAGAAGCTGCCCAGATGTACACCTTTGCTTTTGACGGTGTGAGATGCTTGTTTCCTGTCCAGTGAAGACCTGGCTTGGCAGTTCAGGCTGGACTGTTCCCATGAGGAACAGGGTCTAGACTGATTTGCATATGGATGGGTCTGAACTGGGGTGACCAAGTGAGCTAAAGAATGATGATGGATTCAACCCAGATCTATGACTAAGGGTGAGTGTCTGAAAAGTTCAGAATGATCCTCTCAACAGAGCTTCGGGAGCTTACTTGTCCCAAATATTTATGTCTACTCCGTCTGATGGACATTACCCCACCCCCTGCAATGCAGAGAGATTCCAGTTAACCACAATTATGTAGAAGGTCGTGGTATCAAGCCTATTATTATTCATTACATGAGTACCTGGGGAGGGTTGGGGGTGGAAAGGGTTCCTGTTGGATTGGGGATTTCAGTTTTTTCCTGTTGATGAAAACAATGCAATCTACTACATGTGCAGAGCACTGCGATGCTCAAAAAGTTGTTTTCTTCATATGGAAATGCCAATAAATAGATCTGATCCATATAATAAAAGTTGTAGGGCAGACATTCACATTGAACGTGATTTTAGGACAATGTCCAGAGGAACTCTATTGCTTCATGTAGGGTTTCTTTTTAGATTTGTGTTTTTCTTACAAGCGTCCAATCGTGTATGCGCACGTCGATTTGTGACTGACATCACTATCGCACATCCATTTTCCTCATTGTCACTCGATGATGACGTCAATGAGCCATTGGACAATGAATTTGATAACGATCAACTTTGTTTGGTCTCCACTTGCCTTAGTTGATGTTGCTGTTTGTCCTTGTGCAAGTGGCTAGAGTTCTTCTGGAACGTTCTAGTTCCATCTTCGCGTCTCTTCGTGAGACACTTAGTCTCTCTTTCGCTTTGTAAAGCGTTATGAAATGGTTTTCCTTCCCGCAGCCTTTAAATATTTGTCCAATAGCAGGACATTTACCTTCATGTGGAAAGGAGAATCAACAGTGGAAACACATTTTCTTTTTCTTCTGAGTCACCACTCAGTGGGCCTCTGCGTTGTACTTCTGCTTACTTTTCATGCTTAGTGCTGATTTGTTTTGGGTTGTTCCAGCTTCCGTATCAGCAGATTGTTGATTCCTTCGCTCTTGCATCCATGAGCACTTTCTCCAAACTGAACGTTTCTCTCAGCGTGCCTCGCTGGAATGAGTCGGAAAGGGAACCATCAATGACTCTAAGATGCTTGGCCTCTTAATTTTAGAATTAATTGAAGTTGCAGTGTTTTAGAATTGTATCAAGTCACCCAACAAACTCATCCTTCATCTCACCAGGCTGCTGTTTTGCTTGGTTGAAAGTGTACCTTTCAAATCGACATTCGACACTGCATTGAACTTGGCCTCTTGATTTGACAGTATGATATTTCACCAGTTTGTGATATCTTCTTTATCACCTCTTTTACTCCATCACCTGCAAGGTTCTTTAAATATTTGATGATCTTTTTATCATCTGCTTCTTCTATAGCATCAATGAAGTCATAACTTTTCAATCCAGGCAGTCCATCTGGCACCAATATGCTGCCTTTTAGCAGTATCGAATGGAGGTGGTGGTTTTAGGAATATAGCGGCATTGTATTCTGTGTGGTTTCCTACTGACGTTGAGGGTATGTGCTGTTCAAGCAGTGTTTGATCTTCAGTGTCTCTATGTCCGGTGGCACCTCTGCAAGCATCAGCCTGCTCACAGGTGCTCTGGTCGTCACGCCTGAGCTGAGGTCGGCGGGCACCATCTTTTTTCTTAATTGTTATTAATGATTTCGATTCTTGCATGTGTTCTTCACCGCTCTAGACTTTATACATTATACTTGGCTGTCGCTGCCTTTATCGCTTCTTTGTACCTGGTTGTCACTGTCTTTAGCGTGTCTGCTTTGTCTTGATGCTGACTCTGTGCTATGCTGTGGCGTAGTATCTCTTCTTTCAGCCTTACGAGTAGATTTTTTTTTGCAGGCTTACTGAAATGGGATAAATACGTAGTAAAAACCTAGTTTCCTGTTGCAACGGATCCTATTTTGCGAATCACAGCAATTGCACCCGCAAAATAGGTAAATACATCAGGCCCTAACTTTCATTAGGCAGGTCGAATTTTGTGACATTTTACCATTGACTGTAGTCATAAGGATCGTGGCTGCTGGGGTCAGCAAATCACTATGTGACCTTGTATGAATAATGAAAACCTTTTGTTTTTAAACAAGAAAATTTTCCTTAAAGTAAAAAGTTTTGGAAAAATGTTTTACTGATTGTTGTCAGTGGTTCTGTGAACCACTGCCTGCTCCTCTCTGAAACATGTTCAATATTTACAAAGGGGATAGAGTCTAAAGAGGACCTCTTCCCCTCTATCAATCACTTACCACCCCAACTTGAGAGACAGTAATTGATCTATGGTTTACGACTGAAATTACGATTGCAAACCATTGATACATCAGAGTACAAATTGCAATTTTGAAGAGATGCCCAGAACACACGCCTTTCCAAATAGCAATTTGTAATCCATTTCTAAACCCATTTATCGATTCATAAACAATTTTCTGAATCATTAAATGTGTTTAATAAATACAAAAATGCTTTTTAACAATGGCAAACCCTTTGATTTAGAGAATCATAAGCTTTGTGTTAAAAAATGTTGTACATCAAGCCCCAAAACCTAAAACAGGCTAGATATAAATAAATCACTTCAAAAGTGTTTGAAAGCTGCATAAATAATATCTAAATGATTATTTAGACAAACAGGGATAATTTTCTTGGTACAAAACAATAATGTGAATTTTTCAGAAATTATTTTAATTTATCAGCACTTTGGGCCATATGTAGGTAGCCTAATACCGGTCGGTAACGGCCGATTTTCGGTAAATATCCCGTTACCGACCGGTATTTAAGCTTGTGCTATGTAGGGGGAACATTTCAGGATTCGGTAATTTACCGAATCGGTAATTTTACCGATTCGGTAAATACCGAATCCTGAAATGAGATGTAGGTGACACTCAAATGAGTGATGTGTAGGGAAAATAATTCGGTATTTAGCACCAAATATATGTTGATGCTAAATACCGAATTCATTGCAAAAAGCAATATTTTGCTGAACTAACAGTGCCATGTGGCAGACATACATGCCCTTAGGGCATGTATGTGCGCCACATGTGCACACATGCAGGAATCAGGGGTGCAACAGGGTGTCAATGTGACACCCTGCCACCCTTGAATGTGCTCCCCCCATTACCGAATCGGTATTTACCGATTCGGTAATGAGGCATACCTTCCCATTGATTCCTATCATTACCGAATCGGTAAATACCGATTCGGTAATTACCGAATTTCTCCGATTCGGTAATATTTACCGAATGATTACCTACATACAAGTTACCACTTCTTAAATACCGAATCGGTAAAGTTCGGTATTTAAGAAGTGGTAACTTGTATGCTACCTACATATGGCCCTTTGTCACCATTACAGCAGAACGTAAAGAAATGTCCGGTATGGTTCTTTTTTCTGAGAGAGGTGGCGACCCTGTCCTGAATCTCATCCTGATGCAGATCTGTTAACCTGAAAATCATTTTCACCCTGTTGTGAGGGAGGGCGGGTCTTGGAAAGGAGCATGGCTTTTAACTCTCACTTCCTAAAAAACCCTGAAAGGTCAACTTAAAGGGAGGAACAATGGAGAGGATTAGAGCCTATTGCTTCCTAAAAAATCTCCCATGCTGCTTTCAAATTACAAAAACAAATGCTTCTGAGCCCACCTCCGGTATTTTCAGGAGAATGCAAAACATTGGATGGACTCCAACGGTTCATAGCGTATAACAACATGAGCTGGAAACCTACTCAGTAGCAGATTTTTCTGCTTACCCTATGCTCACCATGTGATGTCAGCTTATTTTCAGGTGACCATTTGAAGAAAATTGATATAGTGTAACTCATGGTACCACCATGTGAGCTGGCATGTTGGCTGACGTATAACACTTCATAAACTGTTGCTTTCACCCCAGTCGGCTTGGAATTTTGACTTAGAGAGAGAGAGAGAGTGAGAGAGAAGGAGAGAGAGAGGAATGTAATGATTAGTAATGAAATTACAGGTAAGTAATTTAATAATGACCTCTTTGTCCCCTTTCCTTTTCTTCTCAATCTATCATTAAGAAGTGCCCACACTAGAAGTCCAGACAGAGAAAATTAAAATACAGCACACAAATATAATTGAAGCACACCAAAAGTGTTTGAAAGTTTTTTCACAAACCAAAAGTTCATCCACCTCAGGTCCCTCCTGGGAAGTTTCGGGTGAACCATCAAGTAGAGGGTCCCAAAGCACAAGTTCCTGTGCCATTTTCCATAGGAGAATTGAATAGCGATTCAGCGAAAACAGCTGAACACAATTACCATAAATTCGGCAGAAAGGTAGAGATGTTGGTCCAGAAAGTGTGTGTTAGACCTGGGATCTTTTGGCGTGTTTCCCCAGTCTTTTTGCTTTCTGATCTCCTGGTTTTAACTCTGTTTTTGCTAGTTTAGTGTCTCCACGCACTTTCTCACTGCTGTTCAGTGTTAAAGTGCAAGTCCTTCTATTGTAAATTATATTATGGATTGGTGTTTCCATGATTGGCATATTTAATTGATTTACAGGTAAGTCCCTAGTAAGGTGCACTGAGTGTGCCAGGGCCTGTAAATCAAATGTTGCTAGTGGGCCTGCAGCACTAATTGTGTCACCCACACAAGTAGCCTTTCAAAGGGTTCTCAGACCTGACCTGCCACTGCAGTGTCTGCGTGCAGTTGTTACTGCCATGTCAAATTGGCAAGTGCACCCCCTTTCAAAGCCCTAACCTTACTTTGTATTGCATGCAAGTCACCCCTAAGGTAGGCCCAAAGTACCCCTATGAGCAGCGTGCAGTGTATGTGAAAAGTAGGACATGTCCTGGTGTGTGTGGAATGTCTTTATAGGGAAATACAGTGTATTTAGTTTTTCACTATTGAAATGCTATCTGCCCCATAGGATAGAGCGGGAGTTTAGCTATAACATTTTATAAGCTTAAATTCCCATTTGGACAAGATAGGAAGATGGAGTTTAGTATGCCTGACCTCAGACTCTAAAAATGCATCTTTTAGTAAAGATGATTTTTATATTGTGTGTTTGAAAATACCACTTTTAGAAAGTAGGTATTTTTGTGCCTAGCCATCCTGTGTGCCTCAGCTGGTTTGTGGATTGACTGTCTGGCTTTGGAGTGACAGGGGCTGGGGATGTGCATTCTCTTCAGACAGCCATTGGGGGTAGGTCGAGGTGTGTCGTGCCTCTCCTGGATGAGTCAGGGCTGGGCTGAATAGACTTTGGCTGCATTTAGAGTAGTGGGAGTAGATTCCCGTGCACCTGAATGGGCCTGGTCTGCAGTGGACAATGCTGACTCCACCTCATGCAGGGAAGCTGGGCCAGGGAGGACCAAACTGGTTTGGACTAAGCACAGACACTCTCTGCCTGAGAGAACAAAGAGAAATGCAGTATAAATATTGGTGCTAGGAGGAGTACTGCCCCGCTGCTGTATTGTTGCTTTGTTGGGTTGTCCTGCTGTTGCTGCTTCTGCCTTGGGCAGTGAAAGACTGGATTGAACTTTGTTTACTTCTGCTGAGTATCTCCAAGGGCTTGGAATAGAGCTTTTCTCCTGTTCACAAACTCTCAGGGACAGCAAAGACTTCACCTACCTCTGGGTACCGCCTCTGGAACCGCAGTTTCAGTTGTCACAGAAGGGGAAAACCGCCGACTCCGTCGACAGCTCCCAGCAACCAGCACTGCCGCCTGCACCATGACCTGTCAGCACTGCAACGAGCACCGCTTCAATCCGTACTGCAGCCCTGGTCTCACCAATGCCGCTGGACGACCATCACCATGTCTCTGCCTGCATCGCGCCTTGAGGGCACTGCACGCAGCACCGCTATGCTTCACATCGCATCTGCGTCGGTTGCCACGACTGGACAGCACCAACGTTATTGGCCGCAACAAAAAGGTACTGTTTACGAGTCCGCCGACACCACGACCGACGCAGTCGGATGGAACTGTTGGATTCTGTTCTTTTCAGCACTGCGGTAGCAGCGGACTGAGCTACCGACTTCAAGGAACTGCATTTTTAAGGTTAATCTTGCAAAGTGCATATTTTAAAATACTGTTTGTTGGATTTTGCATTGTTTTGATCTTGTTTTGAATATATAAAGTATTGGATATTTTTCTCAACTGGTGTGGTGTCCTTTTGTAGTGTTTTCACTGTGTTACTGTTGGTTATGTGCAAATGCTTTACACACTGCCTCTGAGATAAGACTGACTGCTTGTGCCAGGCTACCAAGGGGTTGAGCAGGGGTTATTTCAATGTGTATCCGCCTGATCCTGACTAGGAAGAAGGGTCCCCGCTTGGACGAAGGTGCAAACCATTGCCAACTAGAGACCCCCATTTCTAACATTGGTGTCAGCAGTGAGGATAAGATTTGCGTTTGCACTTGACCTACAGTGATTAGTGTGCACTACTACCATATCGCAGACCATTACATACCACATACTGTTTTGTTTGATCTATTTTTGTGATCCCATCGTTTTGGAACTTGAACTTGCTACTGCATCAATCCTGGTACAGCAGCATCATCAATTGCATCCCTAGGAGGAGGAGGAATGGTTGGAAACCTACATCAAGGAGTTGAAGGCAATTTGTAAAAACCTAAAGGTCCGAGTCAGAGGCCTTTCCAGGAAGGAGGAGCTACAAAAGGCGCTGAGGGCCTGGGTAGCAGCCAGACATGCTAGTGGGCAGTCTGGAGATCTTAGTATGGAGGCGGAGGTGTCTATTCCTAGGGTGGATGTGCTTTTGGGAGAGAGGGGTCCCTCCAGGCCAGGCAGCAGTGGTTTGTCCCCAGAGGAGCTGGAGGACATTAGGGAAACTAGGAGGCATCAGATAAAGCTTGAGAGGCTCAGGATGGAATCACAAAAGATGGTTTTAGACTATGAGCGTGGGCTCAAGGAGCTGGAGTTAAAGAGTAAATCCAGCACAGATGATGGCAGCAATTCCACAGTGCACTCATACAGGATTGTACACATTCCCAAGAATGTAGGCAAGGAATTTAAAAAGGGTGATGACATACAAAGGTGGTTTCTAGGCTATGAGGCAGCTATACACATGAATGGGGTCCCTGAAAAGCATTGGGGTCAGGATTGTGACATCATTTCTCAGAAGAGGAGAGGGACACTTTGTTGGCTTTGGGTAATGGGTACAACCTCACCTACACTGACATGAAGGAGGCCCTTCTCACTAGATATGGTCTCACACCTGATAGATATCGGAATAAGTTTAGGTCTAGTAAGAAAACTGATTCCCAGACATGGTTGGAATGTGTAGATTCCTTCTGCAGGGCACTGGATGGTTGGGTGAAGGGCAGCAATGTAACAGATTTTCAGGAGCTGTACAATTTGATTGTGTGGGAGCACTTGTCTAGTCTATGTTTTGCAGAGCTGCACCAGCACTTAACTGATAGTAAGCTGACTGACCCCGGGAAGCTTGCTATGGAGGTGGGCCGCTGGGTGAGTTCCAGGGTCCACAAGAAGGTGTGTGTGGGGGACTCAGCCAAAGGTGTGCAGGGTCCCCAGCAGAAGAGTGGAGGGGACAAGGGAAAAGCACAGGAGTTTTCTAAAGGGCCCCAAACCAGTACCCAGGGTAAAGGTTCCCATCCCCCAAGAGATAAGAAACAAGGAGTCTCTTCAGGAAAGCCTGCAGAGACCGGCCCCCGCAAGTGCTATGCCTGTGAGCTGGTGGGTCACTTGAAAGGGGACCCCAAGTGTCCCAAAAAGGCACAGCCACCCACCTGTGAGCAGACCAAGGTGTTGTCTTGTGTAGTTCTTGGTGGGCAGGCCAAGGTGTTGGTTAGTGTAGCGCTTGCGGAGGAGGGGTACCCACAGGAGGGTGGGGATCCCGCAGAAATGACCCTCGTTTTACTATGGGACAGTGAGATGTTCCTAGGAAACCAGATGCCTGCTAACACAAAAAACTACAGCGTCTTGGTGACCATCAATGGGAGAAGGGTAGAGGCTCTCAGAGATACTGGAGCCAGTGTGACCTCAGTCCGGTGTCACCTGGTCTCTGAGGAGCAAGTAGTCCCCGGGGCATTCCACCAAGTAGTTGCTGTGGACAACAGGTGCCTATTTAAAGCACCTGTGTAGTGTAGCGCAGGTTCCCTTTGAATAGGGGGTCTCAGGTCCCTTGAGGGTGGTTGTGAGTCCTACCATGCCTGTAGATTATCTGCTAGGTAACGACTTGGAGCAGTCCTTGTGGAAGGATGTTGAGCTCAGGTCTCACTTGGAGATGCGTGGGTTGCCAGAGTGGGCATGTGTGACTACTCAGTCGATGGCAGCTGTAAAGGGTGATCAGAAGGACCTGGAGCCTGAAACAGTGGCCCGAGTTTCTGCCAAGAGAAAGGGCAGGGGGCACAGGAAACCTGCTTCTGAGGTCCCCAAGGTCCGGGAGGATGCTGACCTTGAGTGGGACACCCCGGTATCTACAGGGGAGCTGGTAGCTGAACTGGGGGACTTATCTGAGCTGACTCATAGGCAGCAAAAAGGTGGCCCCACCAGGGAAGAATTTTGTAGGGAGCAGAAGGAATGCCCTTTTCTGGAGGGATTGCGGCAGCAGGCTGCAAAGCAGGTAGCTGGTGATCAGTCTGGATCACACTGGATTCACTGGGAGAATCGTCTCCTCTACAGTGAGCCTAAGGTCGCTGAGCCTGGGTCAGCCCGTGTGCTGGTGGTACCACAGCGTATCAGGACCTTCCTACTGGGTCTGACTCACGACATGCCTTTGGCAGGACATTTGAGGCAGGACAAGGCCTTTGACAGGATTGTCACCCACTTCTTTTGGCCCCAAGTGCGAAGGCAGTCAGATGCACATTGTAGGTCTTGTCAGACTTGCCAGGCAAGTGGTAAGATTGGAAGGAAGTGTAAGGGTCCTCTAACATTTTCCAGTTGTAGGAACCCCTTTTGAAAGGGTCGGGTGGATAATGTGGGACCACTGGATCCCAAGACAGCCATGGACAACAGGTACATCCTGGTCTTGGCGGACCATGCTACCCGGTACCCCGAGGCTATCCCTCTCAGGACAACGATGGCACCTCAACAGCTAGGGGGTTAAAGACAACACTGCCCTCATGGATCAAAATACATGTGAAAAGGACATATATATTATTGTAGCTTGACAGGAATCGTGAAAAAGTTTGCATCAATGTTAAAAGGGTTCTTCCTTGTAGAATGCTTCTTGAGAGGGTGGGGAAGGAGTCTAAGAAAGCTACAACAGGAACCAGGTAGTTAGAGAGACCTGTGTGGTGGTCAGCATTGAGAATCCAGACAGTGATTCCCTTGGCGCATACTAATAGATAGGCCAGTGGGGAGCCTACTTCTCTGATCGGCCCTCATGTGAGGACTGGCGAGAAAGCAGGCTGTTCCGAAGTGGAGGTGGTCCACGAGGTAAAGGTGATCACCAAGTACCACATCCAGTTTCAGAAGACTCATGTACCTCCTCTGGCCATCTTCCTCCTTTCCACGAACACTGTCATCCGCTCAAAAATGTCATTTACTCCTAGTAATTTTTGTCAATGTGGGCACTACTTTGTGTAGTGTGATTCGCAAAGGCATACCATGCAGCCGCTGAAAACCTTTTCGAATATCTTCTTCCTAAGGATAGGTCGTTTTTACAAAGATAGAAAGCACGCTGGCATTTGAAGAGCATATAAAAGTGCAACAAAATAAAAATAAGTTGGCATGTATGTTATTTTTGTTTTTAATGAAGGTGCTTCTTCAGTGACTGATGATTTTGGATGTGTGGACTGTGAATGGGTGAATGTGAGAATGAGTCAAAGTGTTGATAGATGGATGAGTGAGCAAATTCATGGCTATGTAAGTGTATGGATGGATTGGGAGATTTACTGTGCGGTGGACGATTCAGTGAATGGGTGGATGAAAACCTGATTGAGGGACTGCTTGGATGGATGTATGGGTAAAAAAAGAGAGTGTATGGATGGACCAGGGCAGGGCACTGGGAGTGACCACAGTCCTGTTAGTGGCAGGAGGCTGCTCTTTCCTGCTGCTGCTCACTCACAGAGCCATCCATATGCAAAGTAATGTATCCATCCAGTGACCCATTCTGGTATTTACCCACTCACTCATCTCCCCATATAAACTTGCTGATTAATGGAGGCACACTTTTAAACAATCCTAGTGGCTTTGTCAATATTGATGATAAAATCCGCCTCTTGTCAGCCTGAATAGTGGGTTACTTCTCAAGCCTCTTGCAAGTAACAACAGCTTGTTTTACATTTCATTTAACTCCTGACCCATCTTGTCAGTTCCGTGCGTAGTGAGCCTGCTGAGAAGGGTAAATTGAGTGGAGAATGTATGGATTTTAGTTATTTCATTTATATATACATACGTATGAACAGCCATGGGTTTTTATCCTGGATACAGAAGCTCTATCTGGCGAGATGTCTGTTTTAGGCCAATGATTGAGCATGCCCAGAGAAAAAACTATCATAATGATTAGTGGTACATCAGGCCATACCGACTTCTGAGTCAGTGACTGACCCTGTTAAGCTTCATAGGCAGAGATTGGACTGGTTTCTTGGTCCTCCAACCTTTACCCCCTCGCCCACCCCACACTTGAGGTTCAACAGCAAGCTATCTGGTGATAGAATGGGCTGATGCCAGGCAAACTGCAACTCCTTGAGGGCCCGGGGTTTTGCACAAGCACTGGACTGAGGGGTGAGCATGACCTGCACTCAGCAAATTGCACACACGATGGTGATGAGAGTATAACCCACGTGGCTCTTGGTTGCTACATTCACGCTGCATGTACAGGGATTTTGGCGTGTCTCCGGTTTCCTGGATCCCTGCTCAACGGCTTCACGAATTTATAGAGGGCTAGTGTGCAATGGGCCATGCAGCTGTCCAAGGATGGACTCCTTTGCATGTGTAGGGGCTGAGGGTTTGTCTTGGTGTCAGGCCCCTTGCCAGTGCTGGCCTCTCACAGCAATTCTACAGAGAGCCAGTGTGCAGAGGCCATCAAAGAGTATTTTGCCTCTCCGTGGGAGCTCCTCCTTATGCAGACTCCTACAGTAAAGTGGACAATCTCCACATGCAATGACCCACAGAACACAGCGCATCTTTAACCCGTCCAAAGCAGTGGATGAACGGTCACATCCGCTGTGTTAGTGCAGTGGGCGTAAATGGTTCGTTCGCAAGATGGGTGAGAAAATCCTTCTGGCGCAAGTATAAGAAGGATTTTTTCAACAATAAAGTTAGGACACGAGGGAAGAGCTTCACTTTTGTCCCGAGCTTTTTTTAAATTCATTTATGTATTTTAATTTCAGAGTTTAACATCTGTTAGGCACTGACCGGTTTAACCTTTAGACGGTGATGGGGGGACAAACTATGTTTGCGGAGCACCGATCAAGACAAGAGAGGTAGCGCTTGAAAGGGAATAAAGTCCCCTTCCCACCTTTATTTCTCTCAAGTGGATCTCTGCTTGGGAATCCCCTCAGGGCTGGGATACCCAAGTAGGTATCCACCCACTATACACAAGGGTACAGGTTTGTTTTTAGGGGGGTGGGGGAGAGGCTCATTGGCATGGACCAATACTCTGAAAATGGTCTATACATACTTCCAGGTTTGATCTGTTCCTGTTGCCGGCAGTAGGCTCAGCCACACAAGTTCCATGCCTTTTTTATTAGTTAGATTGTTGGAACCCTTCGTGGTAGGAATTCTGTGGCTCTCTCTGGATATTAGTAAAGAAACATAAGAGGGCCCCTGAAGCAGATTAATAGGGAGAGCAGGGGAAATACATACAATACTAACAACAAGAACAGTCTCCCTAGTTATGACTTTCAAAAGGGTAGTATATCCATAGATTCACATGTCCCATACACAAGTAGTTTTTTTATATAAAGTTTATTACATTTTCTAATACATGTAAAACATTAATATAACTAACACGTAAACATCACATAGAATGAAACTATCATAAAAGCCACAGTAGTGGACATCAATTATTATGGAGCCCCATAATCATGATCAGTAGACCAATGGACAGTGTGCAATTACAAACTTCAAAACAATACACAAACATGAAACAGCAAGTCAAGTACATACAAAAACAACAAAGCAAAAGTATGATAGACAAAATATACAATACAAGTGATTACAAATACACAGGAAATGCGCCGACATGCGTTTCGGAGGTGAGATTTATTTTTAGCCAATTCCTTCATCAGGGCGCTGAGAAATCAAGTAGGGTGGTGGCCAACAGCCATCCTTTATATAAGCACTACTCCTCAATGTTCAATAAGAGGGGCTCAATAAGAATACATATTACATACATTTAATGGCAGTGATGTAGTCCGGTAACCAAATAGATGAAGCTGTTACTAGCCAGTGACGATGGAACCTCTCCCCAAGTAATGGAGTACTCAAAGTAGCTATGCTGCCTTAAAAAAGAAGAAGCGGACCACTTGGATAAGGATCCACGGCTAGAGGAACCAATTAATGAAGCCAGAATAGAATGAAATTAGTAGGGCGCAGTGCGAACTACACCGCGGGGAGGGCTAGGCACCAATTGAAAATTAGACAACTCATCTGTCCTGGAATAAGAAGCTGCTCAACATACAATGGGGAGCTCAATGAAGTTTGCTCCTCCTCCCAACGGATAGAACTTGGCTGTGGACAATGCTGTCTTCACGGCAGACTCTCTGGATATTCCCCCTCAAAGAACTGTGAGGAAAATGTGTGATTTTAGCCAAACTTTGAGGCTTGTAGACCATTCTGGATAAGAAAACATAGTGAGATCCATGCAAGTAAAACCACCCTAGACTGTGTGTCTAGTTTACAGAAATGTCTACGTTTAATAGGTTTCCAAGGGTGTCAGCTGCATCCGTGCTCAAATACTGCTGCTACCCACATCACTAAAATGGGTCAGCTTTGATTGTGAAAATGTTATGTTTCTACATTGCCTTTTGGGGCTCTTCTGTCAAGGGCGCTAGGCACATCCACACAAGGAGAGTACCAGTTTAGTTAGGAGATGTTTGGGAATACAGAATAAAAGAGCATTTGTTATTGTGAATTGAAATTCTCTCCATGATTGTGTGACAAATGTAAGGCAGTGTCCAAGAAAGAACGCATTTTGCAAAATGCGTGATGAAACACATTATAGTTTGGGTAACCATAGAGTTGTACAAATTACCATCATTCCTAAATCAGTATTTTAAGCACAACTAAAAAAAAAATTAAAAAAAATCACACCCACTTTCTATTCATTACACTTTACCATATGAGTTGACGCACAGTCAGTTGTTGGCTCTGGGTATATTACTTATGTAAATGGGCCATTGGGCCAAAAAAATACAGATTAAAACTTCACCTAGTTCTATTTTTGTAACCATTTTTTTTCTTCAATGATCTGTTTCTTTGGGAAACCAGGAGCGATTTACACAAATGGTCTATTTTTTAATGTGGAATTGTGTCTATTTTTGAGAAATGAATAGCTTTTAAGGTTTGCTTTTGGGTTTCACAACTGTTTCTGCCTCAAAGTGCAAGGAGGTTGAAACCACAAAAAATAGGAAAAATTAACGACCACATAGAAAAATGCAAATACTGCTGTATTTCTTTTTAACAAACCTGCCTCTTTCTGGAATCTGGGAATATGGTGATGTTTGGACAGCAAACCATTTGTTGAAGCCATTTTTAGATAAAAATATGTTTTCTTTCAAAACACTTTTTTCTCAATTTAAAAAATGTTTTTATATTTTGGCTATTGTCTCTGTTAACTCCAGGGAAATCCACATCACCTTGTGCACCTTTAGAAACCCCAAGATTTAAGGAATAAAGGACACAAATGTGGCCTGGGTGTATTTTGAAGAAAAATAAATCTTTGAAGGCTTAAGCGTCAAGCGTTCCAAACAATAAAAAAATCACGGCTGAGCATTGGGTGTGGAAAACCTTCAGCAGGAATGGGGTTAATGTGGACTGATCTAAACCCCCTTATTGATTTATTGAGATGTGGCAGAAAGTTGTCTCTGCAAGACCAAAACAAAATAGAAAATAAGCATCAGCAAAGCCAACAGGCCTGCCACCCTACTGGATGGATGGATGGATATATATATATCCAGTAGGGTGGCAGGCCTGTTGGCTTTGCTGATGCGCTTATATATATATATATATATATATATATATATATATATATATATATATATAACCTACTGGCGGTCGCCAGTAGGTAGTTATAGTTAGGACCCTGTTTCCATAGGAAATCCACAACATTCTATTTTGAATAACTTTGGCGCCGGTCGACGAATCCTCGCGAATTTCTCAAAATAGGTGGGGCACTACGCTCCGCTCCTACCCTGAAAGTCTCGGGGGGATTCGTCAAGCGGGGGCTGAGATAAAAGGGGGGTCCCAAAACGCGTTTTTCCCATGCATTTTTCCATAGGACCTTTAGACAGGGCTACAGCCCGAACGGCTGAACAGAATTACTAGAAATTTGGCAGAGAGGTAGTCCTCAGGTCAAGGAAGTGCCTTTTGTAGGTTTGGTGTAAATCTGTTCAGTAGATTCTGAGAAAATAGCCTTTAAATCAATATATATATCTGAGCCAGCTTACGGTACGCTTACCGTAAGCTTACCGTACGCGTACGGTGGCGTGCGCGAGCGCGATTCTGATTGGCTGTTACATCTAAGTAAACATTCGAATCGGTCGAAACCAGGAAGCGGCGGCCGCCATTTTCTCTCTCGCACTCTGAGGGGGGGGGCTGTAAACAAAGGCAAAAAACATATAAAGGGGCTGTTTAGACAGCGCCCATGCACATAGCCATGTTAGTTGAGTCCTCAAAGACCCCCCAAGGCCAAAAACGGTAAATTTATTTTTTTGGGAAAATTTCGCCGATTACGCTTACCGTACGCGTACGGTGCGCTTACGCTAAAAATTTTAATAAAAAAAAAAAAACACTCTCTGTGCATGGCATATTATTGTCATCACTTACAAATTAAATTTAACAGATTACCTATCACAAGGAAGCGCATAATATGTCCTCCATGTGCGCACGGTGCGTAACGTGGGCACGCGGTGCGCGTAGCGCACTGCGTGCCCACCTTGCGTGTACGGCACTAACTGCGTAAAGTGGGCGCGCGGTGCGCGAAGCGCACCGCGTGCTCACTGTGCGCGCACGGTGCGCAAAGCGCACCGTGCGCGCACGGAACGAACTGCGTTAAGTGGGCGTGCACGCCACGAATGGCGTAAAGTAACTTAGCATTTAAAAAACCGTACAAATTCACTGAAAAAACCATAGGTTTCACACACGTTATAGTTAGGAATTAGCATTTAAAAAACCTTGCAAATTCACTGAAAAAACCATAGGTTTCAGACATGTTATAGTTAGCGGAAATTTTACTGATAAAAAACCAATGAAATTCCCCCGTTATAGTTAGTGCAGGTAACTATAACTCACGCGACCGCAATCTTCTGCTGATGACATATGTGTCTTTATGAAAAAAAAATATTTGTAATATATGTATAGCTAAAAATTTATGGAAGAAGACATGGGCAAATAAGTGTCTAAATACAGTATTAGCATCAGCAGAGGATTGCGGTCGCGTGAGTTATAGTTACCGGCACTAACTATAACGGGGGAATTTCATTGGTTTTTTATCAGTAAAATTTCCGCTAACTATAACATGTCTGAAACCTATGGTTTTTTCAGTGAATATATATATATATATATATATATATATATATATACACATTTCACTAATACAAAACCAGAGATATTTGCCTGTTATAGTTAGCTGAGCTAACTATAACTCGCGCCTCCGCAATGCACTGCTGGTACGTCACATATTACATCACTCATGACATGGTCAGTAACATCACTCATGATATCTCAAATGACATCATCCACTTAATATCTGATGCACCTCTTCACACCCTAATTAAACCTTTGATACACCCACTCTAAAATATAGACTACCATTCTCGAAACCATAGACCCACCAATACCAGTTAGTACATACCCACTCACTGATTCATAGGTGTACACACATCCACTCACTCACCCATACAGTCACTCATCTATACACTATCTACTCATCTATACAGCCACTGATATATGCAATCATATACCCATACACTTATAAACTGCTACTCACCTATAGAGTTACTCATACACCTAGCTGTCACGCAAAGAATCAATCACATTGCCATGTACTCACCTATACAGTTATACACACACCACCTCACTTATTCATACAGATACTAACACATCCTTACTCTCTTATACAATCACTGACACAAGCGCACACACACACACACACACACACACACACACATACACATACAGTCACTTATATTTTCCAACACTCACATATACTGCCTTTCACATATGCAGTTACTCACCCATATACCACTGAGACATCCGTACACCCACCAACAAAGCCATACCCACGCTCACTCAACCATACCGTCCCTCGCAGATGTACTAATGAACCCATACACCCAGTGATTCACCCACTCATACATCCATGCAGGGAGTCACACCGCCCCTCACCCACCCACACAGACACTAAGGCACACATACAGGTACTCAGACAACTAATAACTAACCCATATACACACTCATACCTACTCACCAACCCATGCAGCCACTTACACACCAACTCACAGACTGTAACACACATTTACAGACATCAGTCACTCACCCATACATTGATTGAGACACGTTTAATCACTCACTCATAGTCAGTCAGGCACCCAACAAATCATCCACACAGACACTTATACACCCAGTCATTCTTTGAATACACCTTGGCATATATATAACATTCTTTGACTTGTTAGAAACACTCACAGTCACTGGATAATGTCATGAGTGATGTCATTTGAGATGTCATCAGTGATGTCACTGACAATGTCATGAGTGATGTGATATGTGACGTCATCAGCACTGCATTGCAGGGTCGCGAGTTATAGTTAGCTCAGCTAATTATAACAGCCGAATTTCTCTAGTTGTGTATGAGTGAAATGTCAGCCTAACTATAACGCCCCTGAAACCTGTGGCTTTTTTCAGTTAATTTCTAAGGTTTTTTAAATGCTAATTCCTAACTATAATGTGTCTGAAACCTCTTTTTTTGCAGTGAATTTCTAAGGTTTTTTAAATGCTACTTCCTAACTATAACGTCCCTGAAACATCTGTTTTTTCAGTGAATTTCTAAGGTTTTTTAAAGGCTGATGTCTAACTATGCCTACATAGGTAGGACATGTGCAGACAGAGGACGAAAGGTGCAGAAAGAAGCAAGAGAAATGCAGAAGGAGGCAACAGAAGTCAAGAAAGAGGAAGAAATGTGCAGAAAGAAGCAAGAGATGTGCAGAAAGAACCAACAGAGGTGCAGAAAGAGGCCTACTTTGACTGTACCTTACAACAGACTCATACAAAGTAGCCTGATCACTAATCCTTCTCCCAAGATGTCTTACACCTCACTTTTCTCTTGAAGGTTCACTATTAATCGATTGCTCAGAATGTTGGGCCTACCAAATATAAAACAGCAATCCTAGGCATATCATTGTTGTAAGTCTGACCAGCTTTGTGAAGGTATGCATGTGTGTCTCTGCTTTTCCCTAGTGACATGTTACATAAAAATAAACATAATAATACTTGAATACCTGTGTTTCAAACAGCATACTCTGTAGTTTTGTGTAAAAAAGGGTGCATGCATTTCTTTCTGCTCATAATACAGGGCACATGGGTATTCAAAAGTAAATTTGAGGGGCTCTATAACAGATATATATGTGAGACATGTCTGCCTGTGCAACCGAATGACTGAGCAGAACTGAGTAGATTTGACCACCTATAGGAGAAGTTACCTGCTTTTTAAGCTACCATCTTCAGATGCATAACACATCTAAGAATACATGTACAAGTAGACATATACCTTGGTCACAAGAGCATGCAGATCTTTAAACTTGACATCTTGCACTTCCCATTTGAGTACAGAAAGAGGTGAGAGAAGTTTAGAAAGAAGCAAGAAAATTTCAGAAACCGCCAAAAGAGGTGCAAAAAGAAGCAAGAGCAGTGCAGAAAGAACCAACATAGGTGCAGAAGGAGGCAAGGGGGGTACAGAAAGAGGCAAGAGGGGTGCACAAATTATCAAGAGACGCACAGAAAGAAGCAAGAGCAGTAAAGAAAGATCCAACAAAGGTGCAGAAACAGACAAGAGGGATGCAGAAAGAGGCAAGAGAAGTGCAGAAAGAAGCAACAGAGGTGCAGAAAGAGGCAAGCGAACTGCAGAAAGAGGCAAGCGAACTGCAGAAAGAGGCAAGCGAACTGCAGAAAGAGGCAAAAGAGGTGCAGAAACAGGCAATAGAGGTGAAGAAAGGGGGAACGGGTGCAGAAAAGGCAAGTGAGGTGCAGAAAGAAGGAAAAGGGTGCAAAACAAGGCAAGAGGGGTGCAGAAAGAAGCAACAGAGGTGCAGAAAGAAGCAAGTGAAGCTCAGAAAGAGGCAAAAGATGCTCAGAAAAAAGCAAAAGACGTGCAGAAAAAGGCAAGTGAAGGGCAGAAAGAGGCAAGCGAAGTTCAGAAAGAGGCAAGAGAGGGAGGTGCAGAAAGAAGCAAGAGAAGTACAGAAAGGAGCAAGAGAAGTGCGGAAAGAGGCAAGAGAAATGCAGACCGAGGTAAAAGAGGTACAGAAAGAGGCAAGAGAGGTACAGAAAGAAGAGTGTGAGGTGCAGAAAGAGGCAAGAGAGGTGCAGAAAGAGGCAAGAGGGTTACAGATATAAGAGACTACGGTACAGAAAGGGGCAAGAGAAGTGCAGAAACAGGCAAGTGAGGTGCAGAAAGAGACAATTTATGTACAGAAAGAGCCAAGAGAAGTGCAGAAAGAGGCATGTGAGTTATAGAATGAGGCAAGAGAGGTACAGAAGCAGGCAAGAGAAGTGTAGAAAGAGGCATGAGAGGTGCAGAATGAAGAGAAAGAGGGGCAGAAAGATGCAAGAGAGGTACAGAAAGAGGCACGAGAAGTGCAGAAAGAGGAAAGAGATGTGCAAAAAGAGGCAAGAGAGGTGCAGAAAGAGGGAAGAGGGTGCTGAAAGAGGCAAGATAAGTGCAGAAAGAAGCAACAGAGGTGCAGAAAGAAGGGAGGTGCAGAAAGCAAAATAGATGTGCAGAAAGAGGCAAGAGAAGTGCCGAAAAATTAAGAAAGGTGCAGAAAGAAGCAAGAGAAATGCAGAAAGAGGCAAGAGAGAGAGTCACAGAAACAAGCAAGAGTGGTTTGCACACCATTAGTACCAATTTAACACCCAGATTTTGCAATAAGTAAGAGGTGACCATTCTAGGTTTGCAAAGGGCATTTCACCACACTAGAACACTTGTTGCTGTGTTTTTGGTAACGTTTGAGTAGTATGAGCTAGAAACAAGTTTTTTTTCGTTCAAATCTGCAGATTATGCAGCAGATGATGGATTATGTGGCAAATGCGTAAAATGTATAATTGTGCGAAAGTCTGTGCAGCCAAACAGTCGCATAATTCCAGTGACCCTGCTCATATCTGCGACTAGGTCCAGAAGTGCTCCTCAGTGGTTCCTTCTTTTTTCTTGTCTCATTGACTTTTAAAAGTTTAGCTTCTATGGAAACGAGGAAGACTAAACCTGAGGTTGCCACTCCATAACACAGACTACCATACCACATAATTAATCTCCATAACACATAATCCCACTCTATATAATTCCTATACACTAAATGCCACATACTTTTTATCCACATATTTTCACTGCACAACATACCACACAATTTCACTACACACAACTTACATCCACTCCAGTCCAAAAAACATTAGTAAAAATCTTTTACATTTACAACGGCAATAGCTCTAATTCTCGCAAATGCGTGACCTCTTACAATGCAAATGCTTCTTTTAAAAAACGAGTAGTCGCATTTGCAGAGTGGTGGAGAAAGGGGGCTGGGCCTCCGACCAGCGCTCAGGAATTCTGCTACGTAGGACTTACAGGAGGTACCAGGAGGGCTTCTTGGCCCCCAAAGTCCCTAAGGAGTAAAGTGGACTTCATACCCCAACCAGTAGTGTGCCAGGAAGCGTTTTTGCAGAGTGGTGGAGAAAGGGGGGCGTGGCCTCCAAAGACCTCTTAGCAATCCCACTGTGTGAGACTTCCTGGAGGTAACAGGAGGCCTTCTATTACCTCCAGTAAGTCCCAAACAGTAGGATTGCTAAATTCTTATAGCAGACCACACCCCCTTTGCCCACCACTCTGCAAACAAGCTCCCTGACGTGCTCTTGGATGGGGATTGAAGTCCCATTCGCTCCTGGGGTTCCTTAGGGGCCAACTAGCCTATCCGTTACCTCCAGTAAGTCCCAGATAGTGGGATTGCTGAGACGTGGACACAGCCCACGCCCCCTTTCTCCACCACTCTGCAAACGTGCCTCCTGGTGCACTCTTAGTTGGGGGATGAAGTCCCCTTGCCTCCTGAGGGTCCCTGGAGGTCAACAAGCCCTCCTGTTGTCTCTAGCAAGCCCCACACAGCTGGATTGCTGATAGTGGTCCGAGGCCACGCTCCCCTTTTACACCACTCTGCAAATGCACCTCCTGGCGCACTGCTGCTTGGGGGATGAAGTCCACTTTAGTCCTGAAGTTCTTAGGACACAAGGGGACCTCATCGCCCCACCAGCAGTGCACCAAGAGTGGTGTAAAAAGGGGCACGGCCTCGGACCACCTCTCAACAATCCCACTGTGTGAGGCTTACGGGAGGTACCTGGTGGGTTAGCTGACCCCTAAGGACTCTTAGGATTCAAGGGAACTTAATCCCCCAACCCAGAACGCGCTAGGAGGCGCATTTGCAGAGTGGTGCAGGGAGGGGGCGAAGACTCCGGCGAGATGCCAGCAACTCTTTTAAAAATATATTTTTAGAAGGGGGGCTGTGTGGCCTCTCTTTTAATATTTTTGGGGCCCTGGGGACCCCCATCCCCCAGGTCCTGAGACTTTTTTTTTTAAACGGCAAGGGGGCCACGCGGACCCCATCTTGAGGCCGATTTTGGCCCCGGGGACACCATCCCCTGGGGCATGTCCACTTAAAAAAAACTTAATTCCCATATATAGGAGGGGGGCCGTGCGCCCTCCATTTAAAAAAAAAAAAGTAAAAATATTTTATGGGGGGGGGGCCGCCTGGCCCCCCTTTCCTGGCTCACTTTTGGCCCCAGGGACCCCATCCCCCGGGGCATGGCCTTTGTGTTGGGGACCGCGGGGGAGCCCCAATGCCCCCATGGTCCCAGCTGGCTCCCTGCCTTCTTCTGTTTCCTGCTCTCACTTACATGAAGCAAAGCAGTATTTTCTATGGCAGGGCGGGAGCTGTGCTACCGCCCTGCCATAGCAAACTGCAATGTCCCAGGGGTGGCCACCCTGGGACACTGCTGGAGCCGGCCCCAGGGGGTGGCGGTCCCTAGGACCAAGTAGGGCTCCACGAGGAGGGCCGCAAAGCCCCCCTCCAACATATGTTTACAGCCCCGGGAAGGTGGTGGTCCCCACACCTTTTTAAATTTAAACAAAGCCTCAGGGAGGTGTACACATCATGGTGGGTGCGCGGATTCTAGCCGCCATTTTAGAAACGTCGTGAAGGATCTGCGTACGGTGTGCAGCGGCTGCGTGTTTTTCAGTTCCATCATATACATTTAATATTACGGTACGCGACGCTTGCGCGCTGGCGGGTCTTGCGTGATGTCATATACGTGCTGGGGCGCGCTGGGTGCGCGAATCCGACTAATTTTTTTTATGTTCTAAAATTATATGTATGTGTGTTTAATATACATATTAGGGCAAGAGACTAAGATATTCATAAAAATAATATATTTGTACTTATAATAAACATATTATTTTTAAATATATTTTTGCGAAGTCACGTCGGGTGCGTGCTTCGTGAGCACAGAGTGCGCGGATCCCATGTGACCTAAAAAAAAAAAAGATTTCATTGGTTCATAACATTTCCCATTGTAACTATTGAAGGACCCCACCCATTTTAATCATTCTTGTTGGAGCATCTTTAGAGAGACATCTCTTTTCCTACAATAACCCTTTTTGCTTGATTTTTTGGTGTTTTTCAAAAAATATCAAACAAAATGGCATCTGGACAGCAGCAGCAGCAGGAGGAAGTATCTTCTGAAGAAGAATTCTTGCAGGAGCCACCACGTCCACAGAGGTCAGAATTTGTCGGGTGGAAATTCTTCACTTTTCCACCTGGAGAGAAGAAAATAAATGCGAGAAAGGTGACGTGCAAAATTTGTGACTGAGTCCTGTCAAGAGGCAGTGAAAAAAAATACTCTTGTGGCACTGCTTCTATGTACAAGCATCTCCGGACCACACATCCTCTCAATCTTGCTCGGGAGGAAATGAGGCGAGCTGCTTTTAACCCCTCACCTGCTGTGGCAAGTACATCTGGAGCATCCTCAGGAACACCTGCAATGGACATTAGGCCAGAATTCGCCTTCCTCGAGCAACACTGCGTGAAGTGTAAGAAACTTATATGCTTCGGTGGATGCAGTTTGTGCTGCGCAATGCAACCATCGTTGTTAATTTTTTTGTTTTTTTGTTCTTAGAATGATAAGTAATTCCAAATGTTTCCTGTTTTATTCGTTCTTTTTTTTTGTTCATTTTTGGAAAAAACACAAAAAAAAATACAAAATTGTTCAGAAAAATACAAAAGAAAAAAGAAGAAAAAAAAAGTTCTTATCAGAACTACCTTATCTGGTTAAAGAAAGAACTATAATTGCAAGGTAATGTGTGAAAGTTTGGTTGAATATATGTATACAGCATGATTGACTGAAAGAATACATTAGTAGTGTATGGTGAATTTATAGGTGAAGATTTATGAGGAAGTACTGCAGCGTGACAATGCAAGCTCTTTAGCTGCACTGCACTGTGGCACTTCCGAAGCACAGGGATGTGACATATGTACATGAATATGTTGCAACTCTGTGCTTCCCTCTGCACTGCTGCACAAACTGCAGCCATGCGGTGACACAGGCACCCTAGCACCATGGTGCAAGGATGTCTGTGTTGTGTGGAGATTGTTTTTGTGCAGGAAGGGATACCTTCCTGCACAAAAACAATCAGTAAAGGCATTTTCCTCTTTCAATGTATGCTGTGGAATGCAGCATGCGTTGAAAGAGGAAATTAGGAATTAGGAGAAATGAAAACAATTCTCCGTATTGCGCCTTGCTACACCAACTCTAGGATGGCGTAGCATTCACACACATCTCCAGATTTACGATTTCTCATAAATCTGGAGATGTGTCTTGTTCTATGGGTGTTGCGTGGGAACACCCACAGCAACACCTATGGGACACCCCTTCAACGCAAAGTTCTGTGTATGAAGGGGTCATATTTATAAGGAGAAGAAATACCACGCAGGGTGGCTTTTCCCCTCCTTGTAAATATAAAGGAGTGCCTGGCGCCATCACTACGTTACAAAAAGTGACATACTGGTGGCGCAGGGTGCTTGTAAATCTTCCCCATAAGTGCTTAGGTATTGGCAGACTGATACAATAAGAAGATAGTGCTGGATGGATGATTGAAGAATTGCATGAGACTGACAGGAGGTATCCTACGCTGCATGGGTACTACTTCAGAATTTAATGGAGTGGACCAATAGTATGTAACTGCTTAGAGATTTGTAGGGATTATGCACAGAATATTTTATGTGTACTTGTGTTGGTGCCTCCTGTCCTCCATGGTCAATTTTACTGCCACACCCTTCTGCCCTCCTGGTCTGTTGTGCTGCAACTGCTCCTCCTGCCTGCTCCGCGTGGTCTGTTGTGAGGCCCCTTCCCCTGAACTCTCTTGTCTGTGCCCAGGTCCTGACCCTCCCTTCTATCCTCCATGGTCTTTTGTGCATGCCCCTGCACCCTCCTTCTTGCCCATCATAGCCATTGTGCTGCCACTAACCCTCCCGCTTGCCATGTATGGTCTTTTTTTTTTTTTTTAAACAAAAACAACCTTTATTGAGATATAGTAAATAGACATAGCAGACTGCCGTAGGCTCCTTATACAATGGGTTGCTCCAGTGAGCACGTCCGTTACGGTCCTGCATCTCTCACACAGCCATTTAGCCGACATCCCGGAGGACCGGCGGCATTGCGGTTCTACATAAAACAGTCCGGGTTGAATCACTTCCAACTCGTGCAATACGTATTCACCCCCAACCTGCACTGTGGTGTAATCGTCCCACTTGTCCAACCCGCCAACAGTCCGCTCAATCCCCTATAATTTCGTAAACCATATCTCAACACCCAACCCCCCACCCCGTTCGCCACCATGCCTCTGCCTCCTCCTGTTTTGTGTCTGCTTGTGCACGCTGTCTCAAACCAAGGCGCCGAACTCCGACCAGACACCTCACCCCAAGCCTCCAGATCAGACCTACCCTGCGGTTCTAGTTTCCGCCTCGCAAGCACACTGCTAAGAAGCACACGCAGTATACAGGGGACACCCCGATCCTCCCTCTTCAAACCGGCCACTCTCCCAAACGTTTCACTAACAACATAGCCCATCTCACCACTATTGGGTCCCAATCCGGTGTCACACCCTCCGCCGCCCCACTGCACACCCCAGGGGCTTCATGTTGTGTCTCCCCCTGACCAACCTCCTCAGAGTCTCCAGCTGACATGTAAGTTCTATAGAGCGCCCAGAAGTTCTTGGGGCGACTCCTAGGGGGTAACAGTTCGCTATACGTTTCCGCCTGCGTGCTACAGTACAGCATATCCCTGACCCACCGTTTCTTAGTGGGAAGAGGCCCTCTCATCCAGCAGGCCGCCACAACGCGTCTCGCGATCAGCAACGCCACGTCCGTCAGTCGCCTCAGCGCTCGCGGAAGAGGCCTGGAGTAGCCCAACAACGCCAGGGCCGGATCAGGGGGGATCTCTTTTTCCAAGATCTGGCTCAACTCACGGAACACCGCCGTCCAAAACCGGGCCACACCTGGGCAGAGCCAGGCCATGTGTAGAAAGTCAGCCACGAGGGTATGGCAACGCTCGCACTCCGCCGTAGGGCGCAACCCGTACCTATGTAGTCTTTCAGGGGTGTAGTAGACCCGCTGCAAGAACTTAAAGTGTATCAATCGGTGTCAACCATTCAAAGAGACCTTTTTAGTACTGGAGCAGCAGTACCTCCACATCTCATCTGAAATGTCCATTTCAAGATCCGTCTGCCAGGCTCGCCACGCTGCAGAGCACTGGTTCTCCCTGTGTTGATCCCCAAGCTTTTTGAGTATCGAGATCATTTTGGATGGCGCCGTAGTTTTAATGACATAGGAAAGCTCTGGGATCTCGGGAGGCTCCGCCCCAGACGACCCCAAAAGAGACATCAGCGCGCCTCGAACCCTGTGGAATTGAAAGCGCTGGAGCAACGTACTCCCCGGCTGCGTCGACACGACGCTCTCCAGCGTCTTGGCCACTCCGTCTTGGAACAGGTCCGCCATCCTAACTATTCCCAAAGCGCCTAATGCTCGTGTCACCCCCGCTTCCCGCAGAGGAGGGAGCCAAACCGCCCACTCCACCCGCATCAGCGGGGAGTATAAGAGGTCACGGTCTTGCCGTCTCATAATCGCGTGCCACGCATGGTTGGTAGTTCCGAGCGAGTCCAGCAGCCCCACCCTCCGATCCGCGGGCAGAAAGATCGTCGCCGGAAGTGGAACCGGATCCGCAAACAAGCGCTCCAGCAGCACATGCGGGACGTCTGGTTCGGCGTGTATCCACGCATGCAAATGGGACGCCTGCGCCACTCTGTAGTAGCTCTCCAGATCCGGAGCTCCAAGTCCCCCCATCTCGTATGGCAACGTCAGCACTTTCCACTGGACTCTAGGTTGTCTACCACCCCAGGCCAGTCGGATCAGGGTCTGAGTCAGCTGTGCAAAGAAAGACCTGGGTAGCACTATAGGGATGTTGGTGAAGAGGAACAGAAATCGCGGTAGGATGATCATTTTCATGATGGCTATCCTGCCCATCAGCGACAGAGGTAGCCTGTTCCACTCTTCTACCTCGTCCACGAGTTTGGAATAAGCCACCCCATAGTTTTCCCTCAGCAAGACCTCCGGGTCCCTGTGCAGCCGGATTCCCAGGTAGCGGATTGAGTCCGTTGTCCACTGCAAAGGATATTCCATAGGGAACGGCAGTGTAGCCGGGGTCAGCGGAAATGCCAGCGATTTGTTCCAGTTGACCCTGAGGCCCGACAGCGCCCCAAACCGGACCACCTCCCGCAAGATAGAAGCAAGATTCTCCTCCGGGTCTCTGATGTACAGCAGCGTGTCGTCCGCGTAGGTGGAAATACCAATCTTATAAGAGGGAAAGTGATTCCCTCGAATCTGTGGTATTCTCTTATTGCGCACGCTAGAGGTTCCGCCACCAGCGCGTAGAGAAGTGGGGAGAGAGGACAACCCTGTCTGGTCCCTCTAGTGATTGCAAACGGCTCCGTGACACGATCTCCGAGGCGCAGCTGGGCAGTGGGTCTAAAGTACAAAGCCCCAATCATCTGCAAAAAAGGCTCTCCCAGCCCAAGCTTCCTCAACACCCGCACCATAAACGGCCATTCCACTGAGTCAAACGCTTTCTCCATATCCAGGAAGAGCGCTATGGCCTTACTCTCTGGGCGCACATGTTGCATGACTCCAAGGACCGTGCGGATATTGTACGTGAGATTCCTGGATGGAACAAAGCCTGCCTGCTCTGGCGCCACGAGCTCCGGCACCAGAAGCGCCAAACGCGTGGCCAGCACTTTGGCATATATCTTGGCATCGACATTGATCAGCGAGAGTGGCCTATAGGAGCCGCACTGGTTGGGAGGCTTCCCAGGTTTTAAGATTGTAACAAGCAGGGCCTCTCGCATCGTGTCAGGCATACTGCCTTCAAGACATATGTCGTCGAAAAGGGCCATAAGGTGCGGGAGGAGCTGGTCCTGGAAGGCCTTATAAAAGGCCACCGTCAGCCCGTCCGCTCCCGGGGCAGTGCCCGCCCGCATACTTCCCAAAGCCTCCAAGATCTCGTCTTTTTGTATGGGCAGCGCCAAGAATTCCCGCCGCGAGTTGGACAAAAACGGCATTTTAAGATAACTGAGATAGTCGTCTATCTCCTCTTCCATGTGAGAGGACTGAGATTTATACAGTCCAGCATAATAGGCCCTGAATTCTTCTATGATCCCCGTCTCATCAGTAATCACATCGCCCGAAGCAGTGACGAGCTCGTCAATGACCAGGGGCCGCCTAGAGTTACGCAGTATCCCCGCTAGTAAGGATCCCGGGCGCTCACCCTCCCCGTAGGTGCGGGCTGTGGCGTACTTCCCCATATGTTGCACCTCTCGGTCCGCTTCACTGTTGAATTCAGTGACCAGGTGCTGCAGCCTCGTGACCACCTCAGGGTCCGCCGAAGCCCCCTGAGTCTCCTCCAGTTGAGCTATCTGCGTCTCCAGGACTCCAAGCCGCCGCCGGATGGATTTAAGCACTCCCGAATGCTTAGTCATTGCTACACCACGAATATAAGCCTTGAACGGAGCCCAGACCGTTTGGAAACTCTGGACCGAGCCTGCGTTTATCTCGAAGAACGAGTCTATTTCGTCTGCCAGTTCCCCCCGGAACACATCGTCCAACAGTGAATACGGCGGTAGCCGCCACGTGAACGGCGGTACTCGCCGGTGCGGGGTTGTCAGGGTTAGCAGGAGAGGGGAGTGGTCCGACAAGGTGCGCGGCAAAACCTCGCAGCCCTTAACGCACGCAAGCAGTGACCGGGACACCAACCAATAGTCTATTCTGGTATGCACGTCGTGGAATGCCGAGTAATGCGTGTAGCCCCCTTTACCCGGGTGGCAATGCCGCCAGACGTCTAGCATGTCGAGCCTGATCAACTCCGCCTGCATATGTAGGGCGGCGGTCGCCGGGCGGCGGGCTGGCCCCGAGGAGCGGTCTAACTCCGGGTTGAATGTGAAGTTAAAGTCACCACCCCATACCATGCCAGTGGGCACGTGCAGCCTACATTGTGCCGCCAGTGCATCAAAGAACTCAGGGGAGTCATAATTAGGGCCGTACACATTGACCACTATCAAGTCGTGGCCCTTACCCACGCACCTCGCTATTAAGTAGCGCCCATCCGGGTCGGAGGTCAGCGACGTCAGCCGCAGGTTCGATCGTGGGTTTACCCAAGTAACCACCCCTCTGGAGTGTGACGTAAAGCCTGCCGCCGCGCGGGTGCCCACTAGTCCCTTCGCCGCTAACAGTTTACTTGTAAGAGGGAGGTGAGTCTCCTGAAGCAGCGCCAGATCAATGTGATGCCGGTGGAGATAATTTAAGACTTTCCTGAGTTTGCGATAATCGTTCAGCCCCCGGACATTCCACGTCAGCGCTCTAAGAGCCTCCCCACCAGTGTCACCCATCCGTTCACCCTTTCCAGTCATCCCGGCAGGACATACAACAACCGCCTCTGCACATAGGCCAGATGGGAGTCCCCGCCCACCACTCAGGTCCAGACAGTCTGAAACAGCCATACACCTGTAAGTCAAATAGCTTGCCACTCAAGAGACAGTGCGGATCACAGATACCTTTGGCAAAACGTCCCCCTAACTTCCCAACCCACCACCCACAGCCGACCGCCCCCAACCTGGCCAGACAGATCCCCCGTCCCCCCCCCCCTCCCTACCCCACAACAAACATACAAAACCATCCCGGAACCAGCCCCCGGAGGGGCCATGAGAGCTATCAGCACTGGGGCAGAGGCCTCCGATGAGCAGCTACTCTAAACTCTCAAGAGTCCACCATATGGCCGTGCTCCCACCGCTAAACCCCCAGTCTCAGTGCAGCTCGAGCTGATATCGCCTCCCCTCCATTAGGTACAGGGGGTACCCCTACATTCCCATCAGTGGCGAGCCCCCCCGCTTATCTGTACTTGCACGGCACCCTCCAAACGCCCCCAGTAAGACATCCAGGCCATAGCCCATTTATCTCTCTAATCAGCCCGTGCGGTGAGCTCCAGGCGCCACACAAACCAGAGTCTAGTCCTGCTCCCCCAGGTCGGAGACCTCCGCTCGGGCAGCCGCGTCGTCCTGCGGCCCACGCCGCTGCTCCCTCGACCACTCTTTCAGGGATCGCTGCAGCTCCCTCGGGTCCGTGAAGAAGTGCGATTGCCCCTGCCTGTTGATTCGGAGCCGCGCCGGGTATAACATTGCATAGTCCAGGCCCAAGTCGCGGAGTTGTTTTTTGTAGGGTGCAAACTGCCTGCGCTCCTCCTGAACCTTCGCCGTGAAGTCGGGATAGATGGATATATTCATATTGCAGCTTCCCCTTTTCCATTGCCACGCGCAGGGCCGTGTCTCTGTCTCTATAATTCAGTAGTTTTGCTATTATAGGTCTTGCAGGCGCCCCAGGCTTGGGGCGAGGGCCCAGCGAACGATGGGCTCTCTCGACAACAAACATTGGGGAGAACACGTCCTCTCCATGCAGTGCCCGAAGCAGTTTTTCCACGAAGAGTTCCATTCGACCGGTGTGCGTCGATTCCGCCACACCAGTGATGCGGACATTCGATCACCCCGTGTCATAGCCCTGCTCTCCGGCTCCTCCCCGGGCACAGCCGCCGGCCCGGTCGCGGAGTGGAAGGGCAGCACGCGCCGCTTCCAGTGACCGGTCGCCGCTTTAGGGCCGAATGTAAGCGGGGCGCTCCCCGCCCGTGTCCGTTATTCCACGCTCCTCCACATATGTCGTTGCTATCCAGGACAGGGGGGATACCCCCGGGGCCGCAGCCGGAGCACGCCAGCAACAACGGCCGCACCTCAAAGAACCGCGGCAGCCGGCCGCCCCCACCCCCCCCCCCCCCCCCGCGCGCGACAGCCCCAGCGGCCCCTCCAGCACTCTCGGCCAAGTCACAGCGCCAGTTACGCAGTTCAGCACTCCAGGCCGCCGCCGTCTCTCACCGGACCATCCACTGCACAGGCGTCGGGTTTCCGCCAAACAGAGGGTATCAAGGGAGGGCGCCACCTCACCAGTACGCCGTCCAAATCAAAGATGCCTCGGGGGGGCCTCCGGGCCCGCACTCCAGGGGTGCCTGAGGTCCAACGCGGCGTGGGCAGCCGCTCCCGCCAGAGGGCCCACTCAGCAAGTCTGCCAGGGGAGAAGGGGGGAGGGGGGTGACACCACAACTGCCCCTCCGTGCCCCATGCAGGTCAGCGACCCTCCGCTCAAGTGTCCGGAGCGCCGGACTCCGCCTCTCCGCTGTTTCCCGGGGCCTCGGCAGTTGGACCAGGACGGTCGGGTCCGACCCCCGCTAGTCAGCCGCACGTCGACTGACGCACGGCGGGGAGGACCACAGGACAGCCCGGGGATCGCGGCCCAGACCGCCCTCTCGCTCCACACTCGCCAGTATCAGCACACCAGGTCTCGATCGCCGCCGCCGGGCCCCCGGGGTGACCCAGCCCATTTCCGGAGGGGACCCCCACGTCAGCTCACGGTTCAATGCCGCTGTTCAGGATCCTGTGTTCGGATATTTAGGGGCTTAGAGCGGGAGCTCCGCGTTTACTCGTCCGCCATAGCCGCCGGCTAGCCTGCCATGCATGGTCTTCTGTGCTGCCACGGCCCCTCCCACCTTCCCTGTGTGGTCAGCTAGCTGCCCCTGACCCCCTCCCACCTTCCCTCCATGGTCTGTGTGTATGCCATCATAGTCTCACATTTGCTCTCTATGGTGTGCCTTGCTTCTAGTTCCCATCCTGCCTGACCCCCATGGTCATCTTGCTGCGCCTGCCCTGACCCCTTGCCCCCAGCCCTCTGTTTCCATGTGCAGACCCCTATTCCCTCCCTCCTGGTTTGTCTGTTCCATTGTAATGCCCCTGATCCGTCCGTCTTGCCCTTTATGGTCTGTTATGCTGCAGCTTTCTCTCCTGTCTGTCCATTATGGTCAGCTAGCTACCATTGGCTCTTTCCCCTCTGTTCTCTGTTGTCCATGTGCATGGTCCTGTCCCCTCCCTATTGCTTTCTATGGATTGTTGTGCTGCACTCCTGTCCCGCATGCCCTGTGTGGTGTATTGTGCTGCTGCAAACCCTGATGCCTGCCCTGTAGGGTCAGTTTGGTGCACCTCTTCATGTCCCTCCTGTCCTCTGTTATCCGACTCAATGTCCCTACCCCAATTCGTCCTGCCTTCCATGATCCAATGTACCATACTTGTTAACATTTTGAACTTGGTAAGAGGGAGATTTTGAAAACAAAAATGGGGTATTGATTTTCCACTTTGACTTACATTGAAAAAGAGGAGATTGTAGACTGGAGACAGATCAAATGAAGCCCATTTGGGCTTAAAAACATTGGACGTTTCCTGGCTGAATGGGGTCTGTTGGCATGTATGGTTGTACTACCACTGCCTCTTCCTTCTGCCCACAATAGTCTATTATATTGCCACAGCCTCTCTTGCCAGTCCTGTATTGTTGGTTTGTTGCACCTGCCCCCCTTTCCACTGCCTTCCATAATCTGTTGTGCTGCCACTGCCCTTCCTGCCTGCCCAGTGTGGTCAAATTGTTGCCTCTTCACCCTCCTACCTGCCTTCAATTTTCAGAGTCCGTGCCCCTGGCCTCTGCCTCTCAACAGTATCCTAATAAACAACTAGATTGCTAACATTCTATATTTATTAAAAAAGTGTGGAACGCCTGACGTCATCTTGATGTAATGAAAACTGTAATACCTAGAGCATTTCCTTTAGAAATTACATATATGAGAGGGTCTTATTTGCATCAAAAATATGGTTAGTGCTCTAAAAAACAAAAATGAGGACATATTTTCTGAGTTTTCAAATAGCGACAAAGCACTTTTTAAATTATTTGTTATCTTTATGTTTTTTTATCCAGTTGACCACTTGATTAAATGTTGCACTTAGGGGAGAGGATGTGGTGTTACTTCCAGAGCTGCAGACTTTGCAACTGGGGAACCAGGTTAGAGTTTCTGCTTCAGCTCGACATTCTGTGATTCTGGTCAAATCACTTAGTCTCCCCATGTCTACAACCAAAATGAATGTGTTCTTGTGTGATGTAACCAATGCTCATGTAAAGCACTCCAATACCTGACAAGTCTGCACTATATAAAACTGCAAAAACACAAAAAATAAAAAGTGTTTTGCACACTTCTGTCATTGGGCTACATCTGGGTGATATTTGTGCTACATTTGGGCTCTTTTGTCTCTGGTGGCCATCTTGGGAGACTTATATGTTATGAAGTGTCCTAATTTCCTCATTTACTGCAGTATCCTCAGTAGGAAATACTTTCAGTTTTTTACTTTGGTTCCATCAAGAAGGCATTCAGATGTGTCACACATTTGCCATAAATTCTGAATGTTAGCACTCTAGTTGCTCATTAGATCACTGTAGTAAAGCTACTGCTCACCAGGGAAGTCTGCCGCTGGTATTCAAAGTGCATGTTTCAGTCTGCATGTTAGAATTCTTTAATCAGACCCCCCAGGATATAGCGGCATGGATTCGCAAATTTAGCGGCACAAATATGGAAATTTAGCGGCACAAATATGGAAATTTAGCGGCATTTTTGCGGCACTTTATTTTACTCATAATCATTCATTTTCAGCCTTAAATCAATGGAAACTCTTTTAGCAGAGTATTCCACTTTGAATAGGCAACCTGGAATATGGAACAGAGGAAGCAGCTCACAGGTGAAGGCTGTTATCCTTTGGAAATGCAATTCTCCATCCCTGGTCCCATCAGCCCCTCGGACAGACTCCCATCTAATCCCTGCGCTGCACTCATGTTATGAGAGCAGCGTGGAGATTAGCCTGAGCGTTCCCCAATGGCTTTACAAGACTTGGCCACCTTTCCGACTACCCCTTGCACTTAGCGCATGGCTGCTTGCATTCATCGGCTGTCTTGCCGAGTTTCTCACAGTGCGACAAGATACATTGAAGGGTTGTATCCAGAGTAGGAGGTATTGTATTATGGGCGTCTTGGGGAGTGATAGTCGAGATGCCAATCAACTGCTCTGTTGGTGAATAATCCCACTTCAGATCTTTTCCCCTGGCTGCATTTTGTCATCCTCGTTTACTAGTCACTTTGCGCGCTGTGATGGCTGAATCAACACCACTTATATCAGGCATACTGTTGTTTTGACTAGATTCCGTGAGTGAGCCTGACCCGTCTGCTAACCATGTCTCATCGGACAGCGAAAAGTAACAGTCATTAGTCTCAAGATTGTAGTCAATTGTCTCATGCTCCATCCTCGAGGCTTGCGCCAGTGACTGTCGAACTTTTCTAGACCTCCGTTGTGGTTTAGTAATATTTTGGGGGCATCTATACCTTTACTCCACCACCATACTTGGACCCATTACTTAATTATCCAACAAACCCCCTCCAGATCTGCAGTAGCCTCAGAAGTTTGGGGTCAGGCTGTATCATTTTAGCTGTCACATATATTAGTCAGGCAAAGGTGAACAAGTTATGGCATTTATCTTATGCATGACAGGCGGCACACTCAGCTGCTTTCCGGGCTTTATCTCCCTTCCCTCAGGCTTCGGTACATCTTCCGCTAAAGTGGGAATTTCTCTGACCTGGTGAAGAGCCTCACCAATGCCAGTATCCCCAGTAACCCCTCTCGGCGGCTGAAAACCTCCAGTCCAACGGCTGATCCCCGCAGAAGCTCCAGCACAGATGAACTGACAGGACGTTGCTGGGGCATAGCCCAACCTTTCCCCTTCCTTTCACCCGTAATCTCCGTCCAGGTAGCTGGTGGTTGTCTTGAGCGCTCTGCTGTACCGATGCTGTAGATGCGAGCGCCACTCCGGAGCTCGAGCTTTTGTAAAAATTGCGGCATTTTTACAAAAGTGCCGATTTCGCGGGCACTTTTGTAAAAATCGCGGCATTTTTACAAAAGTGCCGATTTCGCGGGAAGCCGCGAAATCGCGAAATCCTGGAGGGTCTGTTTAATGAAATAGAAGAGGATTTGAGAAGTCAAAATGTGCCCTAATTTTTCTTTCTGCAGCACTAATCATAATTTCTGTGGCAAAATGAACCCCCTCATTTTGTTCCTTTGCACATTAAGGGCCTCATGTAGGTAAATAAATTTTACCGTTTCTTAAATACCGAGCCGTACCGAATCGGTAAATTAGAATCGGTAAGTTATATGTAGTTAAAAATTCGGTAACAGTTACCGATTCGGTAACATTCGGTAATCACGAATCGGAATTCACCGAATCGGTAAATACCGAGGTGGTATTTACCGAATCGGAAAATACCGAGGTGGTAATTACCGAATCGGAAAATACCGAATCGGTATGTACGGAATCGGTAAATAAAATCACATGACTTGACGAAACAGCTAATCCCGTGCAACCACAGCCCACCCAACCAGGAAGTGGCCACACCCAGGCAGGTGTACATAATTAGCCGACCCTGGAGAGGCTTGGAGTGCAGAGGAGAGGCAGGGAGCCGGTGCCTGTGCGAGCGGGAAAACGAACATCATGTCCAGCCAGAGAACACAGAGAGACGGAGGGGAAAGGAGGAGGAAGCTGAAATTTAGCCCCAAGGAACTCCAGGTGCTGGTGGAGGAGGTGGTGAAGCAGCACCAGAAGCTGTTTGGAAGGCAATCCCTGCAAGTGCCTGAGGCTGAAAAGCGCAACATATGGCTGGCCATCCAGGCCCAGGTGAATGCTGTGGGAGTGACCCACAGGGACATAGAGGTCCTAAAGAAGCGCTGGTATGACCTGAGGATTGTAACCAAGAGGAAGATGGGCGACATCCAGAAGGAAGCCAGCCAGACTGGAGGTGGAACCAACAGGGCACCTGCCCTCACCGAACTGGAGGAGCTGGTGGGGGCCACAATCGAGCAAGAGAGCGTCGTGGGTCTTGGGGACGCCGACAGCTCTGCCAGAGCCGCCACACAACAAGGTAAGACGAAAGCACAGCAATGTAGCACCCCCTATCCCTATCCCACATCCCCCATTGTGAAACGAGAATCACACTGCAGTCCACACGTGTCAGTGCAGACAGGCAATGCATTCCGGGAGATGTAGTCAGGGAAACACCAACCATGACGTAGATGTTACAGGGCAACAAGGCATGTCACGCACTCGAGGCACAAGGAGACAGAGGACATTTTGGAATGTGAAATGATTTATTGTGACGCTTTCAATGCAGCCCTTCGGGGACACTGAGCCAATGTTGTATTTCTGTCCACAGATGTGACATCATGCAGGACAGGGCATGCTGCAGGAGAGACGGCACACCGGCCACAAATATCACCTCTAGCCAGCACAAGTTCAGACCAGGGAGCAGGCCCACTGGCAGCCGCACCACCAACACAGGCAGCCTCGCCGCAGCCAGAGCCAGCATCACCTCACCCAGAGCCAGCATCACCTCACCCAGAGCCAGCATCGCCACTCATGTTTGAATCACCGGCCACATCTCCGCTTGCAGGTGTGGGAATGAGGAGGCGTCCAGCAGCCAGGCTACGAGCCTTAGACACCTCGTCAGACGACAGCATGGGCCCTGAAGAACTCACCAGGCCCCAGGAAGGGAGCCATGCCACTGTGCCCCACACCTCACAGGCAGCACAGACGGGAGCAAGAGGGCGCCGCAGGTCGCGTGTCCAGAGTCCACCAGCACCCATTGACGGCCATGGTGTCTTCTTGGGTCTCGAGGGCCAAATGTTGAAACAACAGCGCCTGCAAACAAAGGCAGTCATGTCAGTCCAGAGGCACATGCGGGTGATGAAAACTACATTAGTCAACATGGACAATAACATCAGCGGCATGGCTGCGGGCATTCGGGACATGTCCCAGTCAATCCAGCAGTTGTGCAGCAAATTAGATGCTGACATCGAAGCACGGCGCCGGGAACGGCAGAGAAGGGACACTGCCAACAGGGCACTCAACCGTCTGGCAACTGCGACTTCTCTACTGTGCCGGCGCTCTGTGACGATGCAGGAGGGCCTAACACACTGCTGCAGCGACCTGTCTCGGGGGATGGTGCAGGTGACAAGTGCACTAGGGGTGCTATTAACTAGTCAGGCGTCGACAACTGCTGCAGGGGATGCTGCGGAGAGCATCGACACCAGCAGCAGGAGCAGCATCACACCCCCCGTCCCAGAAGGACGCAGGAGCAGCAGGCGGCTTGGGGTTGGCTCTAGTGAGGATGCACAGGCCGTGCCTTCCACCACTGCAGCGCGTATGCGCAAACATTGATGTGGCCCTGCTTAGCCATTTCCCAATGGGTGACGTAACCCTGGACATACTCCTTGTATAGATGGTATATTGCCAGATTGGCTTGTTCATGTGTTCATGGCGTGGTGCCACATTAAAACTACGTCATGACTAATCACAACTGGCTGTGTCCCCTTACTTACTCAGAAATAGTTGCATGTGATCTCTGTCCGTCTCTCTCTCCCATCGATTGCAGTTGGCACTCTAGCTGCGTTGCCCTGTGGCTGGCCTGACTCATCCTCGTTGTCCTCAAAATATGTTAGTTCCACATCTGTACCTTTTTTCGTGGCAAGGTTGTGCAGCATTGCACAAGTGGCAATAATCTTGCAGCAGGTGATGGGTGTGTACTGGCGTGCGCCTCCGCTCTTGTGGAGGCAGCGGAACCTGCTCTTCAGTAGTCCAAACGTGCGCTCCACCACATTGCGTGTTGTTTTGTGTGCCACGTTGTATCGTCTCTCACTCTGTGTTGCTGGGTGTAGGTAGGGAGTGAGGATGAATGACCGGCATGCATATGCACTGTCGCCTAGATGAGTAAAAGGGAAACATCAGTCACATGCCTCTTTACACTATGATTTGCAGGTTGCAAGGGGCGTCACTGTTACTCACCTAGCAGGTATCCCTCTCCAAATTCTCCGGCACTCAGTCGTGTGTAGATCCCACTATTCTGGAAGATGTACGAGTCGTGGGTGCTCCCAGGAAACTTTGCAACAATATCTGTGATGATGTTCCCTGCATCACAGATCACCTGCACATTGATGGAGTGGGTGGACTTCCTGTTCCTGTAGATGTGCTCTGTGTCAGCTGGTGGACAGATTGGGATGTGTGTACCATCAATACAGCCGATGACATGGGGGAACTGTGCCATGTGATAAAAGTCTGTTTTTGTTTTCTGCAGTGCAGCCTGTGTGTTGGGGAAGCTGATGTAGTGGTGCATTCTCTGCATCATGGCATCCAGGAACTTCCTGAGGAAACGTGACAGGCAACTCTGGGATACACCACCCACCGCAGCTATCACCACCTGATAACTGCCGGATGCCAGCAGATGTAGGCTGCAGGGCACCTGCACATGTGGGGGTATGGCGTGCGCCCTTCTTCTTGGCTGGTCCAGGAGTGGGTGAAGGTCCCTGATTAAGTCCATGATGGTTTCGGGGTGTAGCCTGTACCTCTCATGTATCTCTGCATCAGTCAGCTGGAATAGTGTGATGCGCTGTCTGTAGATGCGTTCCTCCCGTCGCCAAGCCCTCAGTCCTGCTGCCTGTAGACGTAGGCGCCTTGCAATGACATACATAGCGGCCATGTTGTCCACGCTGTTGCATTTTGGGATTGCTTATATGCACTGTTGATGGTTACCACCTGCTTTCAATCCGTGTTAATTACCGACTCTTATTTACCGATTTTCTTGGATTTCTTAATTACCGAGTGCTCCTACATGTCATTTTAATTTTTACCACTTCATATTTACCACTTCATATTTACCGATTCGTTAAGTATGTATTCGGTAAATCTGATTCGGTATTTTAGAATTCGGTAAATATGATTCGGTATTTACCGCCTCATATTTACCGAAAAGTCGTTTTTGGACTCCTACATCTCACTTGTCTGAATACCGGTCGGTAACGGCATATTTACCGAAAATCGGCCGTTACCGACCGGTATTTGGCTACCTACATGAGGCCCTAAATGTTTTAAGTGTTACCACTTTATTCCAATCAAGATGGCTTCAGGTGTGCCATACTTTTGTCATAAGTAAGACTGTTAGCGCTCTAGTTGTTCTTTAGAACACTCTGGGACATCCTGTCATTCGGCCTTACTTGGGCTACATCTGGGTGATATTTGTGCTACATTTGGGCTCTTTTGTCTCTGGTGGCCATCTTGGGAGACCTATTTGTTATGAAGTTTCCTAATTTCCTCATTTACTACAGTCTCCTCAGTAGGAAATACTTTCAGTTTTTTACTTTTGATTCCATCAAAAAGGCATTCAGATGTGTCACACATTTGCCATAAATTCAGAATGTTAGCACTCTAGTTGCACATTAGATCACTGTAGTTAAGCTACTGCTCACCAGGGAAGTCTGCTGCTGGTATTGAAAATGCATGTTTCAGTCTGCATGTCAGAATTTGTTAATGAAATAGAAGAGGATTTGAGAAGTCACTCAAAATGTGCCCTAATTTTTCTTTCTGCAGCACTAATCATACTTTCTATGACAAAATGAACCCCCTCATTTTGTTCCTTTTTAAATTAAATGTTTTAAGAGTTACCACTTTATTCCAATCAAGATGGCTTCAGGTGTGCAATACATTTGTCATAAGTAGGACTGTTAGCCCTCTAGTTGTTCTTTAGAACACTCTGGGAAGCTGCAGTAGAACACAAAGGAATCAACTGACAGTCTCTGCCCTTGTTGGATGTACATGTTTTACTGAGAATGTCAGACTTCATTCTCACATGACTGAGAAAGATAATGTGGATTTACAGAAAATATGCTCTCAGTTTAGCTTATAGATCACGTTCCAAACCTCTGTGGGAAAATCATGAGAAAATAGTTTTCTCTCAAACATGATTCATGATATCCCAGCAGAAGGCTTTTTCACATGGTAAAATCACCTTAGAACACACCACAATTCCTAAAGTAAGTATGGTACCATCAACAAATGATTTATAATGTAATTAAAGTCTTAAAACCTACTATTAACTGCAATGCTTTTTAATGAGGTGCTATCATGTATATTGATCCCAAGATGGCTGCCAACACTTCTTGGATGAAGTGCTGACAGCCAATCAGATCTTACGATGAGATGTGTGGTTAGGCTCCGCCTATATATATGTAATTCTTTTTCTATTAATATTTTAAAAACTACTGAACGGATTTACACCATTTAACTAAAAGGCACGACTCTGAACCAAGGGCTACCTTTTTGCCAAATTTGGTGTAATTCCGTTCAGCAGTTCGGGCTGTAGCTGCGACTAAAGGTTCCTATGGAAAATTGCATGGGGAAAACACGTTTTAGGATCCCCCTTTTTTCTCAGCCCCCGCTTGCCAAATCACCCCGAAACTTTCAAGATAGGAGCAGACCGGAGCGCCCCACGAGTTTTGAAAATTTTGCGAAGATTCGTCACTCGGCGCCAAAGTTATTGGGAATAGAATGGTCCTAACTACCGACTGCCAGTAGGTAATATATATATATATATTTCTGATCTCTTGCAGGACGTCCAGTGTGTCTTATCTTATATCTTGTTTATTATTAAGGCTCCCTGTTTTCTGTTTTTACTGATTTTACAGATAAATACAGAAAACCATTTATTTTCCTGTCTATATTTATTTTTACATGTGGATAAAATCGGAAATTAGGTGCTTTTGAGTGCTTTTAAATACACATTGCCATGACTGCCAGGCCAATAACTGTGTGGATTGATAGGTAAGGGGTTACTAAAAAAAAAGGAATTTTAGTAAAGAGGCTTAAATAGCAGTAGATATGCACAATGCTGATACTGAAATGTGCATCTTTTCCTATAAGTGCATTGATTTATCTTCTGCTGGTGTTCATATCACTGAAACCAGGCAGTCTTTTAAGCATGAGTGCTTATTTATTAGTTAAATAAATGTGGAAATATATCAGTTTCAGCTTTATTTTTCTCACAAAACCCATAATAAATTTGGATAAATACAGAAAAAGTTGACAAAAAATAAATATGGATAAATACAGACGGAAATGTAAAAAAAAAAAATACCATTAAAAAGGGAGCCCTATTTATTATTCAATATTATTCATACATTTGATGAGTATTAATCATTATTATTCATGCATTTTGATTATAGTTTGCTACATATATTTGAATCGTGGGCATTTGGCATCTGAGACAGCCTTTGTTTAGAGAGCATTGTGTAATAAACCCCAAGCCTTATTCTAAAAGAGAGAGTCCCTACATTTTATTTTACTTGTTCATTTAGAAGTGTTTGATACCTAATGAATCTGCATTTACTGATATATTTGGCCTACCGTTCATTAATAAACTTCTATGTGTTATTTCAAAGCACCTGAATTTGTCTTTTGTCTCCAAAGTGGGAGTGCTGTGCAAAGTGTGTGATTTGAAAGGTGCAGTGGTGAATTAGCCTCCCAGGTGGGAGTGCAGAGTTTGGGTGCGTCCTTTTTGTGAAAAGCAGAGACATTACATCTTGGCGTCATTCTCACAGGATTCGAACGTTGATTTAAAAAGGGGAAGAAACATGTTTTTTAGAAATTGAGGGCAGATTCACAGATACTAATTAAAATATGTGGGTGGGAGGTAGTCCCATATGGTGATCTAGCTCATGAGTGGGCTAATATTGCTTGATTAAGTGAGAATTGGAGTGTGTGTTTAGCTGACAATGAGCAAGCATAATTGGTTGCGTGTTTGCAAAAAGTGCCTGTAAATAAAGGAAAGGAACTTGCTACATTAGGCAGAAGGGGCTGGCTCCCCTTAAGTGTTTATTATAAAATGCACACAAAATATGTTCAGCTGCAGCGTGGATTTGAAACATAAGAGAAATAATTTGTTGAAGCCAAAAATACCTCTAAAATGTTAACTTGTCAGAATAAGGTATTGCAAGAAAAGTTGGAAACCTACCAGACTGTGGCAGAAAAGGCTGCAGTTCGTATTATGAGAAAAGTACGTTTAGCTATTGCAAAGGTAGGAATTGACTGGGACCCTGAAACGTGGGATGGAAATATTTGGGATTCCTCTGAGTTTTCAGACTCCGGAGAAAAGTGTGTTCAAGCTGGCAGACAGGGGGTTGCGATGGACAGTATGGAGGATTTTACTCAGCAGGAGATTAATTACATTTCAGACAGAGACAGCGGTGTCATTTTGAATGTTTTATTTAGCATGTATCAAAAGTTTGAACATAAAGAAAAAGAATGTAGTGAGCTGAAAAGAGAGTTGGCTGTTGTTCAATTTGAAAATACGTCTTTGAAAACAGAATTGAACATGTACCAGGCTCTGAAGCCGTTTGCTTAGACCAGCGATGAGTCATGTGTGGAGAATGTGAACTTAGAGAATGTGCCAGTTAATCTGCAGGCTTCACAGGTGGTCTTAATGAATTCTTTTGAGGATGTTGCTCAGCCAGAAAGGAATGTGCAGGGAGATAAACAGACCAGTTTTTTAGACTTAACGATCGTTGGTTGCAAGTATAATTCAGACATGACAATGAACGATAAATCTTGCTTTACATGGGAAAAAGCTATTTTTAAAGAAGAAATGCAGCAATGTATGTTTGAATTTGCACAGCCGACTGTGCAGAATATTTGAAACATGTGGTCAATTCAGAAATGTGGCAGTGTATCTTGTGTGCCAGTTCAGGAGCAGTGTGATATTTTCAGTTATTGTGAAGAACGGGAAAAAGAAGACAATTAGACAAAATGTGATTTGCCAATGGGACAAAGCAGACGTGATTAAGTGGTATATACAGACAGAGACTGCAGTGTTGCATAAACAGTTTGTGCAGGTCTCAATAGAAAGTCCAGGGTTGGAGTTTGAAACACAGAATTCCCCAGTGAAGTGGCAGATTGTACTGCAAAGCGCAGCTATAGCTACTGTTCATGATAGAACATTTAATTTCCTTACAGATGAAAAGGCTAAAATCTTGGAGACAGAGGTGGTGACACACGATTCAGATTTGGTGTGCATAACTAAATACGAGCATCTAGGAGATAAAGACCATACAAACAGGTGGGCAGACAATGAAGTGATGAATATCCCCCTAGATTTTCTCAGATTTGTGATTCTTATGTGTCAGAATGCACAAGTGCAGACTCAGTTAGATAGGATTGTGGAGCATTTGCAGAGCAAGGGATGGGAGGTAAATCCCGCCAAATTACAAGGACCCTCTCAAAGTGTAAAGTTTTTGGGTATTCAGTGGCAGAAGCAGGGAAGGAAAAAAGTACCTTTAGGGTTTTGGGCAAAGAAACTGCCAGATGCTGGAGAGCGGTACACCCTCTTAGAAAAACAGTTGCTTTTATGCTATTGGGCTCTAATGGATACTGAGCAATTGACCCTAGGGCACGATGTGATTTTGAGACCTGAGATTCCTATAATGCAGTGGGTGATGAGTGCCCCCAAAACTCACAGAATTGGACATGCGCAGGAAGCCAGCATAATCAAATGGAAGTGATATATACAGGATAGGGCCCGAGTAGGTCCCAAAGGCACCGTGGTGTTGCATGAGCAGGTGGCGCAGGTGCCAATGGAAGAGACAAAGGTGTTGCATGATGTACCTGAAATACAGGAGACTCCTGTAAAGTGTGGTGAGCCATTTAGCGAATTGTCTGTAGAGGACAAGAAGCATGTGTGGTTAACTGATGGTGCAGCCAGGTATGTAGGGGCTAAGAGGCACTGGAAGGTGGTGTCATACAATTCTGTGACCCAGAAATTGTTGAATACTACTGGAGAAGGAAAGAGTAGTCAGTTTGCAGAACTATATGCTGTGTATCAAGCTTTGAAACAAGAATTGCCAAGAACATGTCATATTTACACTGATTCATGGTCCACCACCAATGGGTTAGCAACTTGGCGTCCCAGATGGCATGCTCATAGTTGGACGATAAATGCATAGGAAGGGTGGGCAAGGAATTGTGGGAAGAGATTTGGACCATGTTGACACAAAGTACAGTTACTGTGTATCATGTACCTGCTCATTGCTCCACTGTCTCACTTGACCTCTGGTTTAATTCCCTCACAGATGAAAAAGATAAGATTTCAAAGGCTGAGGTGACAACGCAGGATTCTGACTTGGTTGGGATTGCAAAGTGGGCACATCAGAAGTGCGGACACTTTGGAGAACAGATTACTAGCAGGTGGGCAGAGAATCGAGAGATACACATTCCCCTAGACTTGATTAAAACCGTGATTTTGCAGTGTCTTGTTTGTCAGCAAGCCCAACATAGATCAGCCCCACAGAAGGTGTAGGGCGAGTTGAAGAAAGGAAAATTACCAGAGCAGACCGAGCAGATGGAGTGCCTTGGGCTTCTGCCAATTGATAAAGGGAGCACGTACCCAGCAGTGAGTGGAGAAATAGTCAGGAAGGAGACAGTCCCAGCCCTCTTGCTGTGCAGGTAAAGAGAGAGTTTCACTCCAATACCAAGAATTCAGAGGCTAAAGCGTAGGTAGAATTCTCAGACAATTACCCAGAGCCAGCAGTGAACCGTGCAGACAGGAATGCTAATGTTGTACTTTCAGAAATGCAAAACAGGGACAGGAAAAACGTGCGCTTTTTGAAAAATGTTGTTTGCAAGAAGAGTGATGCTTGTTTCTTTTTCAGGTCATCATACTGCAACGTGTTGATTTGCTTGATGCCCCTGTCCCCATATGGGTGGGACTCTCCCTCCCCTTCCCCGCCTCTTCCCCTCCTCTCCCGTTCCCTCCCCTCCCCTCCCCTTTTCCCCCTTCCCTCTCCTCAAGCCTGGATTGATCACCAGACAGTGCAAGTTGACGTCCTGTGGCTGAACGAACCAGATGGGGACCTACTTTGCCAAAACCGGACAGACCAATGAACTGTTTAGTGGAGATGAAGTTAAATGTGAGAAGGCTGTGTGCCTTTCACACAGAAGGACTGTTTGTTTAACTAGAAGAACAACGATAATGTGTTGCTATTGAAGAAGATGTTTTCTGAGTTAGAGACAAAAAAAAAAGAAACTGTTGACGTTTTTATTTTTTGCAACAAAATATATACGTTTGGCTGCTTCAATAGTAGAAGTTCCCGTATTAGCCATTGGAGACATTAGGAGCATTACTGAGCTCATATGATTGCATCATTTATCTTGTGTTATTCTCGCTGAGTATCCAGATATGCATATTTCACAGTTTAAGTTGTGTTTCTTCTGTTCAGAAATGCAGTGCTTCAATCATAGTTGCGTTTTTCAGCTATGAACTGCAGTCTTTCAATCATGGCTATGTTTTCAGTTAAGACTTGCTATCACATTCTTTTAATTATTCATTTTAATATTTGTGTCTTTCAGTTATGAAATGAGGTTTTTCATTTGTGGTTGTGTTTTCAATTAGGAAATGAAGTTTTTCACTAGTAGTGGTGTCTTTAGTTAAGAGGTTCAGTTTTTGATATATGTGAATGGTGATAGGCGAGGGTCAGGGGGTGGAATGTAGTAAAAGAGGCGATCTTGTGATTTGGCACCCTATGATGACCCTCAACTACCACCATTTTAACTGAATTTAGTGTGTTATTTTACCCTAGCCAGGATATATGAGACGGTCCTGCATATGCCTTCTTCTCTTCTTTCTTGTAATCTTGCTGTCTTTTAGTGAGAGCTGTCATGGAGTAGAATAGTCTTACCAGGAATGGAAGGTGTGGGATGTGCATTTGAAAGCGTGAGAGGGAGAGAGAGGTGTGGAATGTACTCTTTGGTCTTGAAGTGCAGTGATGCACACATGTGCTTTGTGTTGTACATTGGTGAGAATTATGAGCTCTTACTATTGGCTTTGACATGGCCTAATGTCATTCTTGTTTTTTTACTTTGCTTGTTAATTATGAGTTCTTACTATTGGCTTTGAGAAGGCCTCATATCTGACTTTGCCTTATTTCTGCATGCACAGCAGTGCTTGCAAGTTGTTTGGGTTATTCACATTCAGGGTCTTCGTTTTTCTGAGCGATTGTTTTTGTTTAATGTACTCTGGAAGGCCTTGTGGGAGCTTCGTCAAGATAGAGGCTGGAAGATGTCAGAATGGAGGAAGGTACGTGAGAGCTCCTTACTGCCATGGGGATGCTTGCTTGGAACTTGGCCAGTTCTGGTAAAATTCCTCTGGCGCTGGGAGGGGGTCTTTCGCGAATCTTCTAGTGTGTTTAAAGCTGAGGGTTGCAGACTGAGAAACTGGGAGTTTAGAATCCGAGCGAAGGCAGACGTTTCTATCTCGGAGTATGGACCCTGGTTACTGAGCTCTGAACCCCGGCTGTGAACTCCCCCGGTCAGAAGTGGGCTAAGATGCAGATGCAGTGTTTGCACCAAATGTGTGGAGTTTTGGTTATTGCCACTATGATGTTTAGCCAGTGGCTGTGATCATTTGAGGTGTTTTATTTGTGGTGTGGGAGATACACATCCAGAGTAATCCTCTGCTGTATGTATGTAGGTATATATATATATATATATATATTGACTTTAAAAAACCATAGGTTTCACACATGTTATAGTTAGCTGGACATTTCCCTCGTAAAAAACCAATGAAATTCCCCCGTTATGGTTAGTGCAGGCAACTATAACTCACGCGACCGCAATCCTCTGCTGATGACGTCAGATATTACATCACTGTATTTAGACACCTATTTACCCATGTCTTCTTCCATTAATCTTTAGCTATACATATATTACAAATATTTATTTTTCAGAAAGACACATATTTAATCAGTGATGTAATATCTGACGTCATCAGCAGAGGATTGCGGTCGCGTGAGTTATAGTTGCCTGCACTAACTATAACTGGGGAATTTCATTGTTTTTTTACAAGGGAAATGTCCAGCTAACTATAACATGTGTGAAACCTATGGTTTTTTAAGTGAATTTGTACGTTTTTTTAAATGCTAAGTTATGTATTTATTAATATTTATTTTTTCAGGTTCTTCACCGTGCGCGCACCATGCGCGCACCGTACGCGCAAGGTGCACTACGCGCACCGTGCGCGTGCAGTGGGTGCTCGGTGCGCACCGAGCACCCACGATGAGTTGTGCTTGCCGTGCGTGCACAGTGCACGCACCCCGCGCTTTTTCGAAAAAAAAAGATTATTTTTTTCATCCTTGGGGGTCCTTCAGTGACCCCCTGACAAAGGCTAGGGGGTCAGGAACTGTCCACCCTGCCCCCTTTTCACATTCTCCACCTTTGTTTTTAACTGCCTCACGCTGCGAGAGAAAAAATGGCGGCCGACACTTCCTGATTTCGACCGACTGGAATGTTTACTGTCATGTAACCACCAATCAGAATTACGCTCGCGCACGGCAGCGTGCGCGTACGGTATGCTTACCGTACGCGCACGGTGCGAGCTTATAGATATATATGTACTTTTTTTTTTTTTTTAAACGTTTTTATTGTTTTTGCAACAAAGACAATCAACAGAAATAGAATCAGGCCGTATATATAGTACATTAGGAAATCACCGTGCACAGTCAAAATTATTTCAAATAGGCCCAGGTTGGATATCCGACAATCACCCGTACCGCCCACCCTCCCCTCCACCCCCAAGGCCTCCCTAGCCATCCGAATCAGAGGAGTCCTCATCAGAAAGAGGTGGTGGATCACATATGTTACCTCTATACTTGTTCCATGCTCCCCACACTCTGGCCCACTTACGAGGACAACCCCGCCTGACAAAAACGGAGCGCTCAGCAAACATAGCCCTATCCATCTCGCCCTTCCACGTTGATAGCAACGGCGTCTCCACCGCTCCCCATTTTTGGGCTATGTTCCGTTTGGCCGTCATGTTCCCAAGCGTCACCCAGCCCTGCGCCTGACGATTGAGATCTGTGGGCTCCCACACATTCAAGAGGCAACGCCTGGGCTCTGGCAGCAATGACACCCCGCACACCTGTGACATCGTGCGCAGCACTCGCCTCCAGAATAACTGGAGAACGGGACAGTCCCAGATCAGGTGATAGAAGGTGCCCTCCTCCCCACAACCCCGCAGGCAGAAGGGGTGCGGCGCTCTACCCAGTTTATGTAGCAAGCTCCTGGTGTAATATGAGCGGTGCAAAATACGAAGTTGCACCAACCGCAGCCTCGAGGGTATACCCGCCTCACGCGGTGAGGCCAGCGCCTCCCGCCAGTCTGGGTCATCAAATTCGCCGACCTCGCCTGCCCACCTCTCCCTCAATAGTCCCATAGAGTCAGGCAAATTGTTGACCAATTTACGGTACGTAAAGGATGTGGCTCTCTTAGGCATGTATTCGGTCAATAACCTGTCCTCCAGTGGGGAGGCCTCCGGAATCGGCACACCTGGGGTTAACTGCGTCGTCAGGGCATGTTTCATCTGTAGATAGCGGAACCATTCCGAGGGAGCTAGCTCGTATTGCTGCTGTAGGCGATTGAATTGAACCACCTCCCCTTTCTGCACCACATCGCCTACCACCGAGATCCCGATGGCATCCCAAGCATCGAAGCCCTTGCTGTCCCTCAGCCGCCCCAGTCGTTTTGTATCCCAGAGAGGCGTTAGTTTCGTCAGAACTCCCCGCCAACCCAGCCTGGCCTGCGCCGCAAGCCAGAGAGACACAGTCTGTCGCAGGGGACCGATCAGCTTCGGGGCCAACCGGGCATCATATAGTGGAGTCAGCAGACCCCTTTCACCCAGTATGTCCCTATCTGCCTTAAACGCGGGATCCGACTGGGGCGCATGGAGCCACTGGTTGATCACCTTAAGCTGCGCCGCCCAGTAATTATATATGTACTTTTAACTGAGATATTCTAAGGAACTACTGAACAGATTGACCCCAGATATTCAAAAGGCACATCCCTGACCTGAAGACTACCTCTCTGCCAAATTTCAAGTAATTCTGTTCAGCCGTTCGGGCTGTACCTTGGACTAAAGGTCCCTATGGAAAAATGCATGGGGAAAATGCGTTTTGAGACCCCCCTTTTTTCTCGGCCCCCGCTTGACTAATCACCCCGAGACTTTCAGGGTAGGAGCGGCTCGGAGCGCCCCACCTATTTTGAAAAATTCGCGAGGATTCGTCAACCGGCGCCAAAGTTATTCAAAATAGAATTTTCAGATTTCCTATGGAAACAAGGTCCTAACTATAACTGCCTTACGCAGGTTCAACGCTGGATGAACAGTTCAGCCTTAAAACTGAACGGAGCAAAGACTGACGTTCTCCTCCTTGGCCAGAAAGGACCCACTCTCTCCCCGAACATCTGGCCAGGATGTCTGGGTCCCCCACCTGACCCTAAACAAGAAGTAAAAAGCTTAGGCGTGTGGCTCGATACAGACCTTTCGTTCACCACGCAAGCAAAAAAAGTAGCCGGGACGTGCTTCGGGCTCTTGAAATCACTGAGGAAGATCCTGCCCCTCTTGCCCCCCAACTCGCAAAAATTGCTAATTCAAGGCCTGATTCTCCCTAGGCTTGATTATAGCAATGTGATCTACTTGGGCGCCCCTGAAGCAACAATGAACAAGCTTCAGAGAATTCAGAATGTCGCCGCAAGGATTCTCACTAATACTCCTGCCAGAGCCTCGGCCAAACCAGCACTAAAACTCCTTCACTGGCTCCCAATTAGGGAGCGGGTCAAATTTAAGGCCCTGTGCCTAGCCCACAAACTGCTACAAAATCAAGGCCCGCCTATTCTCAGAAAATTTATCAAACCTTATAAATCCTCTAGATCCCTCCGTTCTGACAAGGAGAATCTCATCATCACTCCCAGATTTAAGAAGGCACGATCAGGCGGAAGACGTTTCTCAGTCCACACCGCCCGCCTCTGGAATGCACTCCCCCGCGACCTGAGAATTGAACCACACTACCTACGCTTCAGGAAGCGGTTGAAAACCCACCTTTTTCCCTAAAAGCAACTTGCTCTTCCGGAACCCCGATCTCCTACCCCCCCCCCCCTCCCCTCCCTTACCCCCCTCCTTTCCCGGCCCTCTGACCTGTAGAGGTAGGGTTCTTAGTGCTGGGATACCTCCGGGTGACTACGCGCTTTATAAAAATTTTTAATAATAATAATAATAATCTACTGGCGACCGCCAGTAGATAATATATATATATATATATATATATATATATATATATATATATATATATATAGATCACCAGTTCCGGTAAAAGATCGGTCTGTCAGCGGGCGGTCCGAGCAGGGAAACCGGAATTCCTAATTAACACGCTCCACACAATCTCGTCGTGACGGGAAAGAAGCTCGGACTCCAAAATTGTATGCAGTTACGTTTATTCGCACAAGTGCAAAACGACGCGTTTCGCCATTACGGCTTGGTCACGCTCGAATACACAGGAAATCATTATGGTACATATACAAATTCATTAAAAGACGGACTACCACAACAGAAGGAACTTGATTTAACAGTCGCGGCCATCTTGTAACGATGTAGTAAGTGAAATACATTAGTGTAGAACCAGTGCCGATATCTACAGTGCAGTAAGTCAATGATAATAACAGTGCAAAAAAATGACATCATGTTGGTGCACGTTAATAATCATGAACAAATAAAATTCATGTAATTAAATCAGTCAATAAATACAACTTAGAACTGGTGTCTCGCAGGTGAAATTATCGCTTGCCCAAGTGGGCCCTACCACAGAGTGGAAACCACCGTGTATTTTGTAAATTCAATAAAGTGAGAATTGTGAGATGCAACACTTTCAAGATGAAACAAAGGTACGCATGGTGGTAATAGATTCTGTGGATTTGGGGATAAGAGGGGGCAACAGAGAATTGTCATTAAGAAAACTAGAATCCCGTTACATTGTGGATTTTGAAAGCCTCGCCCCAAAAGGGCTTAACATGAGCGAGGAATTAGCTATTCATTTACAAGAATAATGTAAGAATATTGTCCAGTCAGTTAATTTCAAGGTTTTTATGAATTTTATATCTGTTTGTATTTCAGACGGTGTCACAACTTTATTCAACATGAACATTTTGTTTGAAGGATGATGCATTCATTACAGGGAATTCTATACTCAACAAAGTACTTAGCTGGATTTGTTTATCGAGGCTGTCATACGTGTTTTGAACCACTAATGGGTTGTTGACCCTCAGAAGTTTATCAGTAAGCTCGTAAGCCCACTTGGGCGGTATTGTGAGATGCAACTTTATTGAATTTACAAAATACACGGTGGTTTCCACTCTGTGGTAGGGCCCACTTGGGCAAGCGATAATTTCACCTGCGAGACACCAGTTCTAAGTTGTATTTATTGACTGATTTAATTACATGAATTTTATTTGTTCATGATTATTAACGTGCACCAACATGATGTCATTTTTTTGCACTGTTATTATCATTGACTTACTGCACTGTAGATATCGGCACTGGTTCTACACTAATGTATTTCACTTACTACATCGTTACAAGATGGCCGCGACTGTTAAATCAAGTTCCTTCTGTTGTGGTAGTCCGTCTTTTAATGAATTTGTATATGTACCATAATGATTTCCTGTGTATTCGAGCGTGACCAAGCCGTAATGGCGAAACGCGTCGTTTTGCACTTGTGCGAATAAACGTAACTGCATACAATTTTGGAGTCCGAGCTTCTTTCCCGTCACGACGAGATTGTGTGGAGCGTATATATATATATATATATATATATATATATATATATATATATATATATATATAGCTACGATTGCCCCTGCCCTGTTGACATTTGGATGATGAGGTAGGAGCGTAATGGGGACCCGAGGAAGCCGTTGGACCCTGGACTCACCTTCAACAACTTAAAAACCTCCCTTTTGCCAAATATTTCAGCGCTCATTGAGCACGGACTCCGCCAAAAGGAGGGTGTCAGTGATTTTCCAATGAGAAGGGCGTCTGATGAAGGCACACCCCACGCCGAAATGCATTATGCCCTGATGGTCCAATAAAGAGCTTCTCAAGGATTTCCCTGTGTGGCCTCTGCTTCTTCTGCTTGGAGGAGTTTCGTTTGGATATTTTGCACGTCAGCCAGAGACACTGGACCTGCTTTTGTAGCTGTTGTTTCTTTTCTGAGGTATCGGATTGGTTCAGGTCCGCCTCGAAAGCCAAACTACACAAGGGCGGCTGCCTTGCAGTTTGTGATTGCACGAAGGACTTTGGCACATTGCTACTATTGCCCCTGCCCTGTTGACATTTGGATGATGAGGTTGGAGCGTAATGGGGACCCGAGGAAGCCGTTGGACCCTGGACTCACCTTCAACAACTTAAAAACCTCCCTTTTGCCCGATATTTCAGCGCTCATTGAGCACGGACTCCGCCACTGGTACTCACCACCAAGATGCATTCTGGGGGCTGCAGTCTTCAGACATCGGACTGCAGCTGTGAGCAATCTGTAAGGAGGAGCCAGCTGACTTCCCCACCCAGGGGGAGGATCGCAGGAGTTCAAATGGAGGGTGCCCGTGAATTTCCAATGAGAAGGGCGTCTGATGAAGGCACACCCCACGCCTAACGAATATGCTACTTACCAGTATGCATCTGTTCTTGGCATGTAGGGCTGCTGACATTCATATCCGTGCATAGATCGCCGCCTAGTGTTGGGTCCGGATGATTGCACATTGTTGTCCTGGAAGAGTCTTCGAAGTATCACGAGATAGGTGGCTCCTCCCCTGGACTACAGTGCGCATGGGCATCCTCTCCATCCTCAGATTGTTTTTCGCCATTGTGGCAGTGATGGAGTAGATACAGTAAGTGATGACCATGCTATACAGAAATTCTGAGTGCTGCAGCCGCTACAGGCGCCGGGGAGGAGGGTGGGCGATATGAATGTCAGCAGCCCTACATGCATACAGGTAAGTAGCATATTCGGTTCGAGGCATGTGGGCTGCTGAATTCATATCCGTGCATAGATTATATAGCAGTCCCTCCATTAGCGGCGGCTGCCCGTGTCAGCTGCAGCAGTCTGAAAAAGGGTCTTGAGAACAGCCTGTCCTACAGCTGCCTGCTGTTTTGAATGTACATCTACACAGTAGCGTTTAGTAAATGTATGTATAGTGGACCATGTGGCTGCTCTACATATTTCCTCTAAAGGAATGTTACCTAGGAAAGCCATGGACGCCCCTAACTTTCGTGTTGAGTGGGCTCTTGGGGGAATCGTTAATGTGCGTTTAGCCTTCTCATAGCAAATTTGAATACATTTAACGATCCATCTGGCTATCCCTGCTTTGGAAATGGCGTTGCCCTTGTGTTGTGGAGAAAAGGCAACAAACAGTTGTTTTGTTTCCCTAAAATCCTTTGTCCTGTCTATATAGTACATGAGGGCCCTCTTTACATCTAGTGTATGGAGTATTCTCTCTGCGACATTTTCTGGATTTGGAAAGAAAACCGGCAGTTCAATAGTCTGATTCATGTGGAACTGCGATACCACTTTAGGCATGAATGTGGGGTTGGTACGTAGTACAACTCTATTTGCGTGAACCTGTATGAATGGCTCTTGAATGGTTAGTGCCTGGAGTTCACTAACTCTTCTCAACGAAGTGATCGCCACTAAGAAAGCTACTTTCCAGGTGAGGAATTGAATCTCACATGAATGTAGAGGTTCAAAAGGTGGACCCATCAATCTGGTGAGGACCACGTTCAGGTTCCACACCGGTGCTGGTGGGTGTGTCGGAGAAATCACTCTTTTGAGTCCCTCTAAGAAGGCTTTGATGGCAGGCACTCTGAATAAAGAGAGGTGCTGCCTGTTCTGAAGATAGGCTGCTATTGCGGTTAGGTGTATACGGAGGGAGCTGTATGCCAGATTGCATCGGTATAAGTGTAACAGGTAACAGATGATGTACTGAATGGATGCATCCAGTGGGTTAATGTCATTGTTTTTGCAGTAAATGACAAACCTTTTCCATTTAGCCGCATAGCAAGCTCTGGTCGTGGGTCTCCTGGCCTCCTTGATGATATTCATACATTCTGGAGGCAGGTTCAGGTAGCCAAACTCTAAGACTTCAGGAGCCAGATCGCCAGGTTCAGCTGTTGCGGATCTGGGTGCTGAATTTCGCCATGGTTCTGTGTTAAAAGTTTGGGCGTTAGCCGTAGTCTTTGATGCGGTACCACAGAAAGTTCTAGAAACGTGGTGTACCATGGCTGGCGTGCCCATGTTGGAGCAACCAGGATGAGTGTAATCGAGTGTTGCCTTAGTTTGCGTGCCACTAGCGGTATTAACGGCGCTGGGGGAAAAGCGTACGCAAATCTGCCTGACCAGTTCATCCATATCGCATTGCCCTGCGACTGTGGATGGGGGAACCTGGCGGCAAAGCTTTGGCATTTTGCGTTCTCCCTTGTGGCGAATAGGTCTATCTCTGGATGACCCCACTGCTGGAAGTACGGTTGGAGTACTGACGGATGTAGCTCCCACTCGTGCATTTGGTGGCTGTGTCTGCTGAGCAGATCCGCCATCTGGTTGTCCTTGCCCGGGAGGTGTTCCGCCATGACGAATATGTTCCTCTGAATGGCCCACTTCCACATGCTCTGAGCCAGATGAGACAACTGTGGAGAGTGTGTTCCTCCCTGCTTCTGTATGTAGTACATGGCAGTCATGTTGTCCGTGCGGATCAACACGACTTTGTTGCACAAGTGTAGTTTGAATGCCTTAATTGCCTGGAAGATTGCCATCAGTTCCAGAAGGTTGATGTGCATCTTCTTTTGCTGTGTTGTCCATAGTCCCTGCACTGTGTAATTGAATACATGAGCTCCCCATCCCTGTAGAGACGCGTCCACTGTCAGTATTATTTGTGGAACAGGCTCTTGGAACGGTCGGCCCTTGCAAAGGTTTTGTGGATTCCACCAATGCAGAGAGTTGTATGCCCGACCGCTCACCAACACTAGGTCTTTTAACTGTCCTTGAGTCTGATTCCATTGACGTGCCAAGCACTCCTGAAGCGGGCGCATATGTAGTCTCGCGTGCAGGACTATGAAAATGCAGGAGGCCATCATGCCTATCAACTGCATGAACACTCGCGCTGGAAGGGAGTGTTGAGGTTTGAACTTTTTTATCAGCAGTTGCAGGCTGTTGATCCTCACCAAGTTTGGCTGAGCTTTGGCTGCCAGAGTGTCTATGGTCGCGCCCAGGTACTACTGCCGTACGTGGGCGGGTTGAAGGTGTGACTTTGGATAATTTAGTGAGAATCCCAGACTGTGAAGAAGGTGAATGGTGTGGGAGACGTGGCTGGCACACTGCTGGGCTGACTTTGCCTGAACAAGCCAGTCGTCCAGGTAAGGAAAGACGTGAATGTGCTGTCTTCTTAAGTGTGCAGCCACTGTCGCTAGGCATTTGGTAAAGACTCTGGGCGCCGTCGTTACTCCGAAAGGGAGTACTTTGAACTGATAATGCTGATCCTGAAGAGTGAACCTGAGATATTTTTTTGTGTGATGGGTGTATAGGTATGTGGAAATACGCATCCTTCAAATCCAGTGTTGCTAGGAAGTCTCCCTGACTGAGTAACGGTAGAACCTCCTTTCTGCAGCATACTTAGTACTTCCTGCTGCAATAATGCCAAGTGCTCTGCGGACATAGGACGGTGTCGTGGCGGTATGTTGGGTGGATTGGATGTTAATTCTAGACAATAACCCCACTGGACAATTTCTCTGACCCACCTGTCTGTGGTGATGGATCTCCAGACTGGCAGGAACCGTTGGAGTCTGCCCCTGACCGGTGTTATGTGGTCGGGAGGCAGTGACAAGACGTCACTGTTTGTTATTGGCGGAGGACCTGGTGTTTTTGTGTCCTCGTCCTCTGCCTTTAGTGCTGGATCCTTGATATCCACCCCTATTGTTTTTATTATAGGTACTCTGGGTACCTCCTTTATTGTACTGCTGCTGGGACCCCTGACCTCTAGCTGCTCCTCTATTCCCGGGGCGACGAAAGGAGCCACTCCGAAACTGCTGCGACTGTAGAGCCCCCATAGATTTCGCAGTTTCAGTGTCCTTTTTAATCTTTTCTAGGGTAGTGTCAACCTCGGGGCCAAATAAGAAGTCTGGGTTAACTGGTTGATTTAAGATATTGCTTTGAATTTCAGGTTTGAAACCTGATATTCTCAACCATGCGTGCCTCCGCAACATCACACTAGTGTTGATTGCCCTTGCTGTAGTGTCCGCTGCATCTAGTGCGCATTTGATGGACGCATTTGTAATGAGTTGTCCCTCTCTGATGAGGAGCTCTGCTCCATCTTTGTATTCATCTGGTAGGTGTTCTAGCAGTGTTTCTTGGGTATCGTAGTTTGACCTGTCATATCTGGCCAGGAGTGCCTGAGTGTTGGCAATGCGCCAGATGTTTGCTGCTTGTGCCGCTATCCTTTTCCCCGATGTTTCTAACACTTTGGACTCCTTGTCCGGAGGAGGAGCATCCCCGGTAGTTTGTGAGTTAGCTCTCTTGCGAGCATTGGAAACTACCATGGAGTCCAACGGCAATTGACCCTTAATGTACATGGGGTCTCCTGGTGCAGGTTTGTATTTTTTCTCTATTCTCGGGTTCAATACCCGTGCTCTGATTGTCTCCTTAAAGATGTCCTTAGCATGTTTAATCACCCCTTTTAACATTGGTAGAGTCTTGACCGTTCTTTCTGATGTGGAGAACGTGTCCACCAAGAAATCCTCCTCCACAGAGTCACAATGAAGTTCCACTCTGTGATTGGCAGCCGCTCTTTCAATGAGCGCGTTAAAAGCAGCAGTATCTTCAGTGGGAGATGGTTTGACATTATAAAGATGAGTGTCAGGAGCCTGTTGCGGGTCTCCTGGGTCATTAGGGTCTCCCCATGCCTGATCCTGGTCTAGCTGTTGGTCATCAGGGTCAGTATCCACAGGATAAGTGGAATCTTCAGTATAACCCTCTCCTGCATCCGCCTCCGAGTGTGTGGGAGAAAAGGATGGTGGGTCCCGATCATATGTGTGGTAATGTTCTACCAGCACTGGTGTCGAACCTGAAGCCAGTTTCCGTTTGAGTGGAATTTTGTATGAGTCCAAAGGCTTTTCTGTTATAATTCTACGCTTGAGGAACGACAGTCTACCAGTGTCGACGTCGATAAACTGTTCCTGAGAGTCTTCGACATCAGTTCTGTCCATGGACACTGTTCGTGGTGTGTCGATACTTTTCCGAAGTTCGAACATCTTAGGTGCCCCCGGTGGTGGCAATCCAAACCTGATCGGTGCCGGCGCCGAGTGAGTCTTGGCGGCCTGGTTCGGTTCGGGACCCGTTTTCGGTTGGAGAGTGACCCGGTCCCTGATGCGCTTCAGGGACTCCGACACCTGTTGTACCGTGAATGCCGACGGTGCTTTTGATCCGACGGGCTCTTTGGACGCGGTCTCCGGTGTCTTGCCAGTCTTCGGTCCGAAGTTTTGGATCGACGCCCTGCCGATCCGGAATTTTGGCAGTCTCAGCACTCCTCGGTGTTGACTTAGTCGGACCGACCGCCTTGACCTTGGTTGGTGGTGCTCCAACCTTCGGTGCCATAGGCCTCTGCGTCTTCTCGGGACCGAGGGCCTTCTTCTGGTTCTCGGTGCCGAGGTCCTTTTTTGGTTTCTCGGTACCGAAGTCCTTCTTCGTTTGTTCGGTTCCGATGTCCTTCTTCTGTGTCGACGGATCGGAAGGTTTCGACGCCTTCGATCCGACCTGAACCAGTTGCACTTTCGGTTTTGATTTGACCAGTGCAGGTTTTGGTTTCGATTTCACGGAATCGAAACCAGTCTTTTTTGATAATTCTGGCTCTCTTGAAATGTTCGAAGCCGGGCCTTTAGGCGGGGCTGTAGAACGATCCGACCGATCTTGGGTAAGGCCCGCAGGCAATCCCTCGACCTGAGCCTTATTAAGACCATCTGTCACGGCCTCCGCCTCGACGGGTTGGCCTAGCTCCTCGCCTGAGCTATCTTCCTCGGCCCCAAGGGCCTTAACGTCGTCTCCTACCTCGTCGACGACGTCTTCGTATTCGAGGATCTCCTCACCATCGTCGTCGTATTGGGATTCCTGCTCTGAAGCAGGGCCCGAGTCTACCTCTTCGACGCTCTCGTCTTCTTCATCCTCGGTGCCGAATATGTTAACCGGGGTAGGTGCCGATTGTTTGGCCTCCAATCTAGCCGCTCGTCTAGTCCGAAGGGTCTTCTTCGACCGGAACCGGGCGCAGGCCATACACCTGGACTCATCATGATCCAGTGATAAACATTTGTTGCACACCGGATGGACATCGATGTGTGGATATTTAGCGTGACATAGAGGACATCTCTTGAAGGAGTCCTCGATTCCATCTTCGAACGTCGATCGCTGGTCGGACCGAAACTCGGTCCGAGAAGGGTGAATAAGTTTAAGTAACAAGTCTAAGAAGGTATCGATACCGAACGCAAACAATACCGTCGATACCTAAAGGCTGTCGGCCTTAAATAAAGTTTTCCTAACTTGAGCTAAGATAAGCACATCCGAACCCAATGGTGGAAAAAAACTATCTGAGGATGGAGAGGATGCCCATGCGCACTGTAGTCCAGGGGAGGAGCCACCTATCTCGTGATACTTCGAAGACTCTTCCAGGACAACAATGTGCAATCATCCGGACCCAACACTAGGCGGCGATCTATGCACAGATATGAATTCAGCAGCCCACATGCCTCGAACATGCATTATGCCCTGATGCTCCAGTAAAAAGCTTCTCAAGGACTCCCCTGTGTGGCCTCTGCTTCTTCTGCTTGGAGGAGTTTCGCTTGGATATATATATATATATATATATTTGAAGGCTGAAACGCGTCTCTCCTGATGCTCTGGATTGAGGGCGACTGCAATGAAATAAAGTGATGCCGAATCCTGAACCACTTGTGTCCTTGCTTCCTTCCATGGTTTCGCCGTGGGAGGGAGATTGTTTTGTTGATTCATATATATATGTATATAAATATTTCTAATCTCTTGCAGGACGTCCCATGTGTCTTTATCTTACATCTTGTTTATTAATCAGTATTATTCATACATTTGATGAGTATTTTTTTGATAATCAAGTTTATTGTATTAAAGGACAACAATAAATTCATTGGCAACAAATCAGACACAATAGACACGCACATTGCAGTTCTTAAGAGTGACAGATATCTATAAAAACAGTCTTGTGGTAGGGAGACCACCAGCCTATCTATGGCCACATACAAGAGAGACATGGCAACCTCAGGCCAGCAACAAATGAAACCATTTGCCCCAGATTCTGCCGATGAGTTCAGGGCAACCCCTAGCTTCGAAAAGGGGCTCCTCTTGGGTACCGCACCAGTCCACCCCCCTTCTCCATCTCCAAACTGTAGGGGGTTTAGCTTGGGACCAGAGTGCCACGATGTCTCGTTTTGCCACCGCCAATGCCGTTCCCAAAAAACGCTTATCAGCCCGGGAACCGTCAAGACCATCAAACGCCCCCAGGAGCAAGCACAGCGGGTTATGGGGTATCTCCCACCCAAGGGCCTGCGTGAGCTCGAGCTCCAAAAGGACGCAAGGGCCGGACATTGCCATACCATGTGATAGAAATCAGCCGGGGCCTGTTGGCAGCGCGCCCAGGATGGGGAGGGCCGCAAGCGAGCTCTATACAAGCGCGCGGTGGTGAGGTACGCCGCATGGAGATAAAAGAGCTGGACTAGCCGCAGCTTGGAAGAGGTCGTCAGCAGCTAAGGGGCCATAAGGGCGTCCCTCCAATCGACCCAGCCACCCCTCCCAGCGAGCGCGAAGGAGGTTGAGGGTCACGGGCCGTTGTTGACTAGGGAGCGATAAATCCGCGACACCCCCCCCCTCTACCCAGGTTTCCCATCATCACTTGGGCCTCTAGGGGGCTGAATTCAGGGAAGGATGTGGAGGAAGGGATATGGACCTGGAGGGCATGTCGGAGTTGTAAATACTTACAGAATTGGGAGGAGTGAAGGGAATGCCGGTGCTGTAGGTCTGCAAATGATCTGACATGGTCCCCCACCCAAACGTCTCCCAGGAGCGAAATCCCTATGAGGTCCCACCTGCAAAAGTCCTGGAGAGAGGAGACCTCCGCCAGCCATGTCCCATTCCACAGGGGCGTCTGTCTGGTCAGTTTCTGGTTCCTCCCTACATGTCTCAGCGCGGCACGCCAGGCCACAAACACCGCCCTGGTGACAGGGGGAAGATCCTGCGGCACTGGGCTCCCATACAGGTAGGCTTGGAGCTGTGGAAACTCCAATGCCTGGAGTTCCACTCTGTACGCCGGGTCGGACCAGCTGCCCGCGAACCAGTCGTGGATCACAATGAGCCGTGTGGCCAGGTAGTAGAGGTGAAGACTAGTCAACCCCATGCCCCCATCGTACGGTGGTATGCGGCAGTGCGCCAGAGATATTCGCGGCCTCTTCCCTCCCCATAAGAAGCGGGTAAGGACCCCATCCAGCTCCCGGAACCAGCTCCCTGGGAGATACAAGGTAACATTCTGCAATATGTATAAGAAGCTGGGGAGGACCATCATTTAAAAGGGCACTTCTGCCAAGAGGGTTGAGAGGAAGAGATTGCCACTTCCTGAGGTCCGCCTTTGCCCTAGTAACTAAAGGTGACATTTGATGAGTATTAATCAGTATTATTCATGCATTTAGATTATAGTTTGCTACATATATTTGAATCTTGTGCATTTGGCATCTGAGACAGCATTTGTTTAGAGAGCATTGTGTAATAAACCCCAAGCGTTATTCTAAAAGAGATTCCCTACATTTTATTTTACTTGTTCATTTAGAAGTGTTTGATACCTAATGAATCTGCATTTACTGATATATTTGGCCTACCGTTCATTAATAAACTTGTATGTGTTATTTCAAAGAACCTGAATTGGTCTTTTGCCTCCAAAGTGGGAGTGCTGTGCAAAGTGTGTGATTTGAAAGGTGCAGTGGTGAATTAGCCTCCCAGGTAGGAGCGCAGGGTTTGGATGCGTCCTTTTTGTGAAAAGCAGATTCATTACAGTTGATAAGCCAGATTTATGGAGGGTTAACTGGAAGGGTTGCTGAAGCGGCTCTAAGAAGCGGACATCTTCCTCCGTGGTTGGCCACGCCCCATTATGACAACTGTTGGCCTTGGTGCCACTGTACCTGCTGCACTATTGCAATCATGACCCTATTGCCTGCAAGATAACTGCACTTGTGACTCCCTGTGTAGTAGTAATATATAGCAATTTTAGGTGTTTAGTAGTGTGCCTACATGTTTTGGTCTTGGTGTAACTACAACTGCTGCACCATTATAATCATGACCCTAGTGCCTGCTAGATAACTGCACTTGTAACTGTCTGCTTAGTAGTAACATCTAGCAGTAATCTGTTTTTAGTGAGTTCCTTAGAGCTTTTGACTGCGGTGCCACTGCATCTGTTGCACCATTCAAATCATGCCCCTTTTAACTACAAGGTAACTGTACTTGTGACTGCCTCTTTAGTAGTTAAATATGAATATACCGCTTTTTTACGCAATCTTTTTCCCCGCGAGGAATTACAATGCATCCCATTACCCCGCAAGTCGTAACAATGACTTGCGGGGGGTCTAGGGGGCGCTGGATGTTGGAATAGTATAATTTACTATTCCAACTCCAGTCTGTGCAGACAGTAGGGAAGGTGTTGGATTTCAAATCCAACACCTTCTGCCCCTTCCACAAGTCGTTGTTCCAACTTGCGGAGTAATGGTATGCATGGTTACAACAATGCGGTCGTTGTAACGACTGCGTTGTAATTCCCTGCGGGGAAAACCTTTTGTGGTAAACTATGTTTACCGTTAAATACAGCAATATTTGGTGTTTAGAGGAGTTCTGACATCTTTTGGGCCCAGTGCCACTGCACCTGCTGCACCATTTAAATCAAGCCCCTCTTAACTCAAGGTATCTGCCTGTTTAGCAGCAAAATATATAGCAATGTTAGGTGTTTAGAGGGAAAGATAAAATGTAAACAGTAAACGGTGTGCAGCGTTAACCAAAAGAAAATTTTTTCGAACAACCAACGCGGAAGGGAATGAGTAATTAGGCCACGGGAAACTGATAAGAGAGGCACAGAAGGGAGAACAGGTTACAACCAACAGAAACAGAGGAAGGGAAACTGGCATCCATACAGATCAATAAAAAGTGAAGGCGGGACGCAAGTCCCTTTTAAATATATTAAATACAATAGATTTCACTGTGCTGTGCAGGCGAAACCTAAAAATAAAGGAGGGTGGGTGCACAGGGCTTCCCTTCTAGGGCTCTTTTTAGCCCCGGGGGACAACCATCTTTATGGGGCTTTTTAAGAATAGTGGAGGGTGGGGGTCGCACGGACCCCCATACAGAGGCTTTAATATGGAGTTTGCAGCAGTTTTAAGATATTCTTAGAGTTTCTCAGGCTCAAATGGGTGTCATTTCTGATATCTATATGCTTCCCTCATCTTCAATGCTTAATTTTGTTTGCGAGTAAGTGTCACTCATAGTAGCTGAATGTCACTAATAAATACACTGAAATTATGCTAGAAGTCACACATATGCAATCTGAAACCTTGGCAGCTATGTACACGCACACTTCCTGGTCCTTTCCGCAGCTGTAGTGTAGAATATGCACCAGACATGTACCCAACGAGGAAACACTTACTAATTAACCAAATGAAAGTACTCCAGTTGGGTAGAAGTTATCAGTAAAACTGGGGACTCTTCTTGGAAATGAAACCTCAACGGGAAGCATTTACAAATATAAACCAAGCAGGTGCCCCAGTTGACGCTCCACTTCAGTAAAGCACAAACGATTCTATGTTCTTACGCTTGGCAAAAGCAAAACAAGTGTGTTTCCTATAGTATTCCACATTGTAAACTGATATCAAATCCTTAATGGAGATGAATTCATCGTTGACATATTGGAGCACAATCTGATGTGCAGTGACTGTGATGAATGGTTTCTTTATTGCCATCTCCTGGTGAGAGCAGAGTCCATGATTCTCCCTTTTAAATACCCTAACGATGCAAATGCCCAAAATCTATAGCAACACTCACAGGAACACACACACCAACTTACAGGCACTGAAAGACCCACTCATGCAGACACTCATACAGTCACTTAGACACTCACAGACCCACACAGCCAGTCACACACCCACTCTCAAAGGTGACAAGTTACAGTTAGGGATTAGGAAGAAAAGGTTAACAAACTATAGAAAGTCACTGGGAAAAAAACAAAGGTTACATGGACATTATAGTTAGAAAATAGAATAAATAAAAAAACCTTAGAAATTCATTCAAAAAACTAAAAACCTTAGGTTACAGGAATGGTATATCTTAAAGTCTAAGAAACATTTATAAAACACCGTCACTCACTGAAAGATGTCATCAGTGATGTCATAAATACGCTGAAAAAACCAAAGGTTACAGGGACGTTCTAGTTTGGCTCAGATTTCACTCATACAAAACCAGTGCCTGAGCCAACTATATCTTTCACCCCCACAATGCATTGCTTATGACCTCACATATTACATCATTCATGACATTGTCAATGACAGCATTCATGACATCACTGACCACATCTCAAATGACATCACTGATGACATCATCCACAGAACCTCTCACACACCCATTCCCCTCAAACATCCACTCACATACCCATTTGATGACTTACACACACCCACTCACTCAGACACTAACACAGCCAAATCCCCCGCCTATACAGCCACTCACACACCCACTCACTCAGTGAGCCATACAGCCACTCACACTTGCATTCACTCACTCCAAGCCACTCACTAATACAGCCTCACTCACCCACAAAACCACTCACACTAGCACTCACTCACCCATACAGCTACTCACACATCCATTCACTAAGCCAGCTAACAACGTACTTGCTCACCTATTCAGCAAGTCACACAGACACTGTGCAAAACAGCCACTCGTACACACTAACTTACCCATACATCCATTTAAACTGCCACTAACACACCCACTCATCCACCCAGAGCCACTCACACAACCAGTGACCAAAACAGCCATGCACACACTCCCCCACCCAAATAGCTAATAGGGTAGCCACTCAATCACCAATACAGCCACTCGCACACCTATGCAGCTACTCACACACCCTTATTCACCTATACATCAACTCACACACAGCACTATGACACCCACTCCCACATTGGTACAGTCACACACCCACTCAGATGACATGTTAGAAACAGTATCACTCGTTACTAGTTTAGAAAGAATATTAATTTAATTTATGCATAGCTTATTATATAACTAAGTCTCAAAAACATTTAAGAAACGCTATTCCTCACTTTATGTCATCAGTGACATCAGTGATGTCATATATTCACTGAAAAAAATAAAGGGTACAGGGATGTTTTAGTTAGGCTCAGATTTCACTTGTACAAAATCAGTGAAGTTCAGCAGTCGTTATCTTGGCTAACTATAACTTACACTCCAGCAATCACTGATGACATCATCCAGGGGGAGGGTTTCATAAACATTTCCGAGTCAAAGATATATATTAAGCTACTGCATAAGTTCAATTGTATACTTTGTGTACTACTGAGTAATACTAATTGTAATATATATGAGTGTGTGTGCATGTATTTGTGTGTGAGTGACTGGTTGTGAATACGTGGGTGTGTGAGTAGCTGTATGGGTGATTGGCTATGTGGGTAGCTGTATTGGTGAGTGAATGGCATGGGAGAGGCTGTATGGGTGAATAACTCTCTGTATGGGTGAGTGACTGGGTGTCTGGTTGTATGGGTGAGTGAGTGGCTCTTAGTGTTTGAGTGGGTGTGGGATTAGCTGTATTGGAGAGTGACTGTATGAGTGGCTGTATGGGCGAGTGAGTAGACGTGTGAGAGCTTGTATGGATGTGTGAATGGGTAAGTGGTTGTGTTGGTGGCTCTGTTGAGAGGCTGTATGGGTAGCTTGGTGTGTGAGTTGCTATATTTGCGAGTGATTGTATGGGTGAGTGAATGGCTATGTGAATGTGTATGGGGAAGTGAGTGGCTGTGAGTGAGTGGGTGTCTGGATGAGTGAGTGGTTGCATGGGTGTCAGTAGGTGTATGAGAGGTTGTGTGGGGGAGTGAGTGGTTCTGTGGATGATGTCATCAGTGATGTCACTGACCATGTCATGAGTGAAGTAATATGTGAGGTCATGAGCAGCGTCTTCCGAGGGCATAAGTTATAGTTAGCTCAGGTAACTAGAACTGCTGAATTTAACTGGTTTTGTACGAGTGAAGTCTGAGCCCAACTACAACGTCCCTGTAACCTTTGTTTTTTCAGTGAATATATATATATGCACATATACTGTAAAAATTAAACTGTCTTCACTAAAGGTAGACATAAAAAAATGGAGGGCTACCAAAGGTGGGAGACATCGCTGAATAGGCAGAATCAATTTAAAACCAGCATTGGCAAAGCCCATAGTTCTTGCTTATGGTAGAGATATTGGATTTGTCAATTTCTTATAGCCAGGTTGTCGAGCAGCCAAACTGAAGGACATAAAACAACCAACGGTCACCTCATAACATTTGTGTCCTGCCTCAAGACAAAGCTCTTACCTAGCATCCTTTCCTACGCAGGACCTTTACCACGTAGTCTTTTCCACGCAGGTTAGAGTTCATTTTTTTACACAACATACATTTTATTTTAGGGCTTAAGGATATATCCAATTAAAGGGAGGTGAGAGGGATTTGAGAGTTCTGGGGCAGGCACAAGTAAAGAAGGTGAGGGTGACTTGAAGGTTCAGGAGTGGATAGAGGTAAAGGGAGGCGAGAGTGACTTGAGGGTTCAGGGGTGGGTAAAAGATAAGGAGAAGTAGGGGTGACTTGAAGACTATAGGGTAGGTAGAAGGAAAGTGAGGTGAGCATGACTTGAGGGCTCAGGAGTGGGTAAATATCAGGGATGTGAGAGTGACTTAAGCTTTGAGTGGGTAGAGGTAAAAGGAGAGGAAGGTGACAAGGGTTGAGGAGCAGGTAGAGATAAAGGGAGGTGAGCATAACTTGAGGGCTCAGGGGTGCGTTGAGGTAAAGGGAGGTGAGGTGATGGTGACTTGAGGGATGAGGGAGGAGGAAGAGGCAAAGGGAGGAGAGGGTGACTTGATAGTTGAATGGTGAGTAAAGGTAATGGGAGGTGAGGGTGATTTTATTGGATAGTATATGATACAGCCTGTCATTGTACGGTATGGTATGGGTTGTTATTGTATGGCCTGTTATTGAATAATATGGTATGATATGGTATGGATTGTCATTGTATTCTATGGTATGGTACTGTATAGTAAGGTATGACACGGTTTATTATTCTATAAATGGTATGTTATGGTCTGTTAATGTACGGTATATCATTGCCTGTTATTGTATAGTATACTATGGTATGAGCATAGTCTGGAGTGTTATTGAGGCGTACAACTTATGAACTGCTAACAGCACGCATACACATGCATTTAGGCAAGTGCTGATAGCAACAGTTGGTACAATTTACAAACATGTAACATATTGGCTTTCCCAAATTGGGAGGGAAGGCGGTATTACAAGAAATTCAAACAAAATGAGGACAAGTCATAAAAAAAGCACCCTTAGTGAATGCTGCAACATGTAACTTTATCAAAATTTAATAAGGAATATGCTACTTACCAGAATGCATCTGTTCTTGGCATGTAGAGCTGCAGAGCCACACACTTAGGATAGTAGATCGCCATCTGGTGTTGGGCTCGGATGCTTGCAGGTTGTTGTTGTCTTCGGAAGAAGTCTTTGGTCACGAGATAGGTGACTCCTCCCTTGGACTACAGTGCGCATGGGCATCCACTCCATCCTCAGATTGTTTTTCGCCATGATGGGAAATGATGGAGTTTGTAAAAAGAGAGAGAGATGTCCATGTGTAATGTCCAAGTAAGACTATGCTGGAACAGATACAGGTCCCGGGGAGGTGGGTGGGTGTGTGTGGCTCTGCAGCTCTACATGCCAAGAACAGATGCATACTGGTAAGTAGCATATTCCGTTCGAGGCATATGAGCTGCAGATCACACACTAGGATAGACTATAAAGCAGTGTCTCCCCTAGCGGTGGTCACCTGTATCAGTTGCAGCAGTTTGGAATAAAGTTTTAAGGACAGCCTGACCTACAGAAGCTTGTTGTTTTGCTTGCACGTCAACACAGTAATGTTTAGTGAAGGTGTGTGTTGTAGACCATGTGGCTGCCTTACAAAAATCTTCTAAGGGAATGTTTCCTAAGAATGCCACGGAAGCCCCTATTTTGCGTGTGGAATGCGCTCTAGGGGGGACTGTTAGTGTGCGTTTAGCCTTGTGGTAGCATATTTGGATACATTTAACTATCCACCTGGCTATCCCGGATTTGGAAATGGGGTTGCCTTTATGTGGTGGCGAGAAAGCAACAAACAATTGTTTGGTTTTGCGGAATGATTTGGTTCTGTCAATGTAGTAAAGCAGGGCTCTTTTAACGTCTAAGGTATGAAGAGCTCTTTCAGCTACCGAGTCCGGATTTGGGAAGAACACTGGTAGCTCAACTGATTGGTTAAGATGGAACGGAGATATGACTTTTGGCAGGAATTTTGGATTTGTCCTAAGAACCACTTTGCTGCGGTGTAATTGTAGGAATGGTTCTTGTATGGTTAAAGCCTGGATTTCACTTACCCTTCTAAGGGATGTGATAGCAATAAGGAAAGCCACTTCCCAGGTGAGGAACTGCAGTTCGCATTTATGCATAGGTTCAAATGGGGGTCCCATGAGCCTTGTAAGAACAATGTTTAGATTCCACACTGGGGAAGGTGGTAATCTGGGCGGAATAATTCTCTTAAGACCTTCCATGAAGGCTTTGATCGCAGGTACTCTAAATATTTTGTAAGTAGGCTGCTAATGTTGCTAGGTGGAGACGTATGGATGAGTACGCTAACTTACATCTTTGCAAGTGTAGTAAGTAGCAAATGATGTTCTGGATGGATGCATCCAGTGGGCGTATATCATTGTTAGTGCAGTAAATGGTAAATCGTTTCCATTTTGCAGCGTAGCAGGCTCTAGTGGTAGGTCTTCTGGCCTCTTTTATAATATTCATGCAGTCTGGTGGTAGGTTGAGGTAACCGAACTCTAGGACTTCAGGAGCCAGATCGCTAGATTCAGTTGACCTGGATCTGGGTGTCTGATTTCTCCATGGTTCTGGGTTAATAAGGACGGGGAGAGGCGCAGTTTTTGGTGTGGAACTAGAGAGAGTTCCAGTCGCGTGTCATGAACCAGGGTTGGCGTGCCCATGTGGGAGCTACTAGGATCAGTTTGAGAGACTGTTGCCGGAGCTTGCGTACCACGAATGGAATGAGTGGGAGAGGCAGAAAAGCGTACGCAAATCTGCCTGACCAGTTCATCCATATTGCATTGCCCTTCGACTGTGGGTGGGGAAACCTGGCGGCGAAGGTTGGGCATTTTGCGTTTTCGTGTGTGGCGAACAGATCTATGTCTGGTTGGCCCCATTGTTGGAAAAAGGGGAGTAGGACTTGTGGGTGTAATTCCCATTCGTGGATCTGTTGAGTCTGTCGACTTAACAGGTCAGCAATCTGATTGTGAACCCCCGGGAAGGTGTTCTGCAAGTAGGTATATGGTCTGGGGAACGGCCCATCTCCAAATGTTCTGTGCAAGCTGGGACAGCTGGAGAGAATGTGTGCCTCCTTGTTTTTGTATATAATACATGGCTGTCATGTTGTCTGTACGGATGAGGACAGTCTTGTTCTGGAGATGTATTTGGAATGATTTTAGTGCTAGGAATATTGCCAGTAGTTCCAGGTAATTGATATGGAGCAGTTTCTGTTGAGTGGTCCATTTGCCCTGAGTGGTGTGTCCTAGGAGATGGGCTTCCCATCCCGTGAGTGATGCGTCCGTTGTTAGCAGTATTTGTGGAAGAGGCTCGAGGAACGGCCGCCCTTTGGACAGGTTTATAGTGTTCCACCATTTTAGAGAGCGATGTGAGCGGCTGTCCACCAACACCAGATCTGTTAGTTGTCCGTGAGCCTGATTACACTGTTGTGCTAGACACTCTTGCAAGGGACGCATTTGTAGTCTTGCATAAGGCACAATGAAGATGCATGACGCCATCATGCCTAGGAGTTGCATGAACACTCTTTCTGGAAGAGAGTGTTGGGTTTGAAATTTCACGATTAGAGCTTGTATGTTGGCTATCCTGGTTGGGCTGGGATATGCGAAGGCTTTGGAGGTATTTATGGTGGCTCCCAGATATTGATGTATGTGGGAGGGTTGGAGATGAGATTTGTGATAGTTTATCGTGAATCCCAAGCTGTGTAAGAGTTGAATAGTTTGGTGAGTGTGTAGAACGCATTTGTTGAATGAGTTGGCGTTTATTAGCCAGTCATCTAGGTACGGGAAGACATGAATTTGTTATCTTCTGAGATGCGCTGCTACAACTGCTAGACATTTGGTGAATACTCTGGGCGCAGTTGTCACCCCGAATGGAAGGACTGTAAACTGATAGTGTTGTCCGTCCACCACAAACCTTAGGTACTTCCTGTGAGCAGGATGTATGGGAATGTGAAAATAAGCGTCCTTGAGATCTAGCGTGGCGAGGAAATCGCCTTGTTGTAGTAGTGGGAGCACTTGTTGAAGAGTGATCATATGGAAATGATCTGAGTTTATATACAGATTTAAGGGCCTGAGGTCGAGTATTGGTCTTAGAGTCCCGTCCTTTTTGGGGATTAGAAAGTATAGTGAGTATACCCCTGTACCCCGATGTTGTAAGGGTACTGGTTCTATTGCGTGTTTTTGAAGCAATGAGAGAACCTCTTGTTTGAGGAGCGTAAGATGGTCTGGTGACATGGAACGCTGCTTGGGTGGTATGTGTGTGGGGGGTGGGGGGGGTAGTGGTGAGTTCCAGGCAGTAACCATACTGGATAATTTGTCTTACCCACTTGTCTGTTGTGATGGAGTTCCAGACAGGTAGGAACTGTTTTAGTCTTCCCCCGACTGGAGTGGAATGGTCTGGGGGGAGTGGAGGAAAGTCACTGTTTTGTGGCGGGGGAGGTACGAGTGTTGGTATTACCTCGACCTCGTCCCTTGGTGTTGTTTCCTCTATATCCTCCTCTAAAATATCCTCTACTGGGGGATGTTTGTTGAGAGGTTTTGAAGGTAGAGGAGGTGTCTGCTCCCATATTCTTGGAGGCTCCTCTGTAGAAGGAGCGCCGAAAGGAGCCGCGTGGTTGTGGAGACTGCAATGCTCCCATGGACTTTGCAGTCTCGGTGTCTTTTTTCATTTTTTCGAGTGCAGTGTCTACTGCCGGCCCAAATAGTTGCTCTTGGTTAAATGGTTGGCCAAGTATGGTACTTTGTACTTCTGGCTTAAAGCCTGAAATGCGTAGGCATGGCGTCTGAGGAGTACACTTGTGTTTATTGCTCTAGAGGCAGTGTCTGCGGCGTCAAGTGCGCATTTGATGGACGCATTTGAGATAAGTTTTCCCTCTTGTATAAGATCATTTGCCTGGGTCTTGTATTGGTCTGGCAAGTGTTGTAGCAGATTTTCCAACTGATCGTAGTGAGCCCTATCATAGCGTGCTAGTAGGGCTTGGGTGTTGGCAATACGCCAATGATTAGCAGCTTGTGCTGCTACTCGTTTGCCCGAGGCTTCTAATAGTTTAGATTCTTTGTCAGGGGGTGGTGTATCTCCCGTGGTTTGGGAGTTGGTGAGTTTTCTTGCGTTGGAAACGACCAAAGAATCAAGAGGGAGCTGTCCTTTGATGTAACTAGGATCTTCTGGGGAAGGTCTATATTTTTTCTCAATTCTTGGGTTAAGTACCCTGGCACGGACGGGGTCTTTAAATACTTTTGTGGCGTGTTTTGTGACACCTTTAATCATAGGTAGAATTTGTACTGTTTTCTGAGACTGTTCAAATGTGTCTAAGAGGAAATCTTCCTCGGGTGCATCGGAGTGCATGATGACGCCATGGTAAAGTGCTGCCCTGTTTACTAGTTGTCCAAACCCCAGGTGATCATCTGGAGGTGATGGTTTGGAGGGATATGGTGCAGGGTCAGGCATATCTGGTAGAGGGTATGGCCAATCGTCTAATGGTGCGGTATCTGGATCCGTGAACGGATCATTAGGATCACCCGGATCACCCCCTCCCCCTAGGTCATCATCATCATCATCATCATCATCATCTTGTGGAGGTGGTGTATGTGATGGAGATGGTAAAGGTAAGGGTGGTGTAGGCAGAGGGGGTGGGGTAGAAGGTCGTATGGGAGAGTAAGGGGGAATAGGTGATGTTGCCGAGTCCTTTGTTATAGGAACTGGGGCAGGTGTTGTGTACAGTTTCCGTTTCTTACATGGCACTGCAGTGACATGTCCAGTCTTTGGGTTAATATAGATCCTTTTTTGTGTTGGATCTGGATGGAAACTATCTTGTTCTTCAGGAACAGATTTTGGTGCCGATTTTTTTCGGTTCCAATCGAGGTTTTGGTTGATCGGTCGAGTCTTTGGCTTTAGGAGGTGTATTATAGTCCTTAGCAGGTGGTTTTGGTGCCGATGAAGTTTTCGGTGCAGATGAGGGTTTTGGGCCAATGAGGGTTTCGGTGCCGAAGTTTTGGTTTGGGAAGCTTCGGTGCCGATTTATCTATGGACCTCGATGTTTTCGGTGCCGAGGGTGTCGGATCCGATTTCGGTGCCGAGGGGTCTTTTGTCTTCGGTGCCGAAGGTACAATTACATGCGGCTTACACGGGCCCGAGCCACCGGAAGGCTTATGTTTCTTCGGAGCCGAGCCCGGAGGTGGGGCTTCTGAAGGGTGTTGTCGGTCTCGACTGAGGCCAGCTGGCGAAGTCTTAACCAATGCCTTTGGTTTTGGAGGGGTTGGGGCAGGGGCAGGGGCAGTGGTACTCACGCATTGCCCAGGAGTAATGGGGTCGTCTGAGTCGTCTGCTTCTGAGATTATTTGAAGTTCCTCTGAATCTTCTTCCGGGACATCGGGACCCTCATCAAAGATGTTTTCTGGTTCCGGGGCTGTTTTGTGTGCCACGATATGGCGTCGAGCTCTTCGATCCCGAATGCTCTTTTTGGATCGAAATGCTGCGCAGGCTGGACAGCTGACTTCGTCGTGTTCCGGTGATAGGCACAGGTTGCAGACTTTGTGATGGTCACTGTGCGGAAATTTTGCTCCACACTGGGGGCATTTTTTAATCTGCGTCCTTCCCATGAGCCGTAGGCCTCAAGGCGTGGATAGGCCCAACCGCCTGCGTCGACGTCCGGAATCGATCCGATGAATTTAATGTCGAGTGAAGATGCTTCGATGTAGTTGTTAGAAGTTTTTTCGCTTCGAAAAGCTTGTATTTGAGATTTTCAACCGGAGTGGAAAAGTTACATCCGAACCCAATGGCGGAAAAAAAAATCTGAGGATGGAGTGGATGCCCATGCGCACTGTAGTCCAAGAGAGGAGTCACCCATCTCGTGACCAAAGACTTCTTCCGAAGACAACAACCTGCAAGCACCCGAGCCCAACACCAGATGGCGATCTACTATCCTAAGTGTGTGATCTGTAGCTCATATGCCTCGAACACAGTGTTTTGTTATTTGGCTTGGACAAGACTAGCTGGTGAAAAGTGGCTTACTGTAAAATAATGCCTCAAAAAATCTGAAAAGCAAACAAAGTGAGGGGAGCAGTGAGTCCTAGATGAAGATGCAAAAACGGCGTTCTTTTAAGGATAATACAAAAATTCCATTCATCTTGACATACATGTAAAAAAGTTATCTGGATGAGATGTATAAGTGTATTTCAGGATTCCACACTTGGAGCAGAGTTTTTCATTGCTTAGGACAATGAAGAAAAAAAAATTGGTCCCATAATTTTAAACTGCCTTTGTTTGATCTTTCTCCTTATATATTAAGTCCTTACATTTTTCGTCCAGTTACATGCCTGATCCAATACCAGAGCATTATTATATTATTACATCTAAATAAAATTTTTGGAGAAAAAAAATCCAGCACATTTTTTTCAAATTACATACATATTAGAAATATTTAATTTTAAAAATGACTGTTTTAAATAATGATTATGCCTGGCTATCGGCAGATATTTTAATGCCGCATTATAGGAATCTAAATATGCAGTGGTGGCATAGTTTGTAAAGATTTGTTGTGCCCATGGCTTGTGGGGTTGCTGCTACTGGGGGATGTTATGTCAATCTGTATAGCACACTAATCACCTGTGAGGGTTTCCAGGCAAATGAAAAGGGTGTGGAGGTGTGTAGTCCCCACCAAGGTATTCAAAGAGCCAGGTTGTTAGTTCTTGCAGAATGCAAAGTGGCATCTGATGTGTTGTTGGAGGTCGTTCCAATGCCTTGGGTGCGATATATGAGAACGAGCGACCTCGACCTCCTGCTCCGTTTATGTGAATGTGAGCAGGGTGAGTGCAATGCTGAGTGGAGGTGCCCGACGCCCTGGTGAAAGCGTAGGCTGCTGTTCAGGAAGACTGTTCCAGTGTTGTATGTGAAGGGGGAGCCAGTGGTGTTCTCTGAGGTGGGGTGAGATGTGGGTGCTGCGTGGGAGGTCGAGTACGAGTCTTGTGGTGATGTTGTGGATTTTCTGAAGTTTGTGTAGGAGCTCCACTCTACACTGTAGTTTCCAGCGTAGAGTGAGTTTCCATAATGGTGCCAGTTTGTGATGAGTGCTTGCCACACAGTTGAACTGGTGTGGTAAGGCAGCCATTTGAAGATATTTCGTAGCACACAAAGTACGTGGAAGCTGTTGACTTGTGGCATCATGTCCAACTTGTCGTCCAGGATGATCCACAGATTTCTGGTGTGGTCGGTGGATGTTGGTTCTACGACTATCGGCCACCAGGTGACGTCCCATGGGGTGGTCTTGTTTTCGAAGACCACTACTTCCATCTTGTCGTTTAGTTTCAAGCAATTGGTTCTCACCCACTCTCCTACCATGTTCATGCAGTTGGTGAAGTGATTCCGATGCTGGTTGTCTTGTCTGTCAGGGAGAGGATGAATTGAGTGTTGTTGATGGAGATTATGATGGTGTAGCACTGGGATCGGATGGTGTTGGCAAGTAGTGTCAGGAAGATGTTGAAGAGGGTCAGGCTTAAAAACAACCCCAGGGGGACTCTCTATCTCAGGCAACTGGTCACCGATGTGAAGAGTGGCAGTCTAACACTTTGGGATCTACATGTGAGGAATCCAGTTGAGTGTGGGTCCTTGGATTTCAATCTAATGGAGTCTTCTGATGAGGGTGTTGTGGGAGAGTGTTAAATGCCATAGGGAGGCCAAGGAGGATGAGGGCTGCTTTTCCCTCTCAGTCTAGGATGGTCCGTATGTCGTTGGTGGCTGCGATGAGTGCGGTTTCAGTGCTACGTTTTTTTCTGAATCCTGACAGTGTTGTCCAGTAGGTGGTGTAGTTTGAGGTGGATTGTGGGTTGATGGCCTTCTCAATCACTTTGGCTGGGTACTGGAGCAGAGAGATCAAACACAATTTACTCATTGGCCCGGGTCAGCTGACTGGTTCTTGAGGATGGCTTTGAATCCTGCATGCTTGCTGTCTTCTGGGAATATGGCGGATGTGATGGAGAGGTTATTGGCGAGGGCAGTGCTGATGGGTAATGTCCCGAGGTTGTAGACTTGATGGGGCATGGGTCTGTTGGCAACCCGGAGCGGATGGATTGCACGATCGTCGCCTTCTTTGGTTATAGTATTCCATTTGGTCAGGTGTCTTGGTTGGTGGTGTGCAGGTTGGGGATGAGATAACTAGGGTCTGGTTGGAATGTGAAGTTGTAGATGTTAGCGATTTTGCTGTGGAAAATGTTTGATAGGTTGTCGCAGAGTTCTTGGGATGGTGATGCTACTGACAGAGGCAGAGGGTGCAGTGAATGAATTGACAATTCAGAAGATCATCTTGAAGCTATTGGAGCTCCTTTCATTGCATTCACCAAGCAGTCTTTTCTTCCTTTCTCTCAGCTGCTGGTGGTAGCGTCTGAATGAAGCCTTGTATGCGGTTCTATTGGCGGTTTTGTGGCTAGCTCTTCGTTTTCTTTCTAGCTGTTTCCAGTGTCATTTGGAATCTCTAAGGTCTTCTGTGTACCAGCTGGCCTGCTTGATAGTTTTGGGTTTGAAGGGCGCAAGGTAGTTTGCACAGTTCTTGATGTCCTTGTAGAGGTTATTCGTGGGGTTAGATTGGTCCGTGCTGAGGGCAGAGTTAGCTTGCTTCTGAGATTTCGCCCCAGCCGGGGCAGGGTGGCTGATGGTGGACGCGTTGACTTGCGGTACTTTGATTTGGAAGTGGATGATGAAGTGGTTGGTCCAGGTGATTGGCGAATTGTATTTGATGCTGTCGCTGGTGTTGAAGATGGGTCCAGCAGTGTGAAGCCTGCAATGTGTGTTGTTTCTGTGATGAGTTGGGGTAGTCGGATGTTGTTTAGGCTTTGGAGGATTTCTGTGGAGCAAGGGTTGGTTCTGTCGTCTAGCTTGAAGTTGAGGCCGCTGAGGAGTATGAATGGCTCTGGAGTCGATGGTGAGAGGGGCGATGAAGTCAGTGATAGCGCTAGTGAAGGCAGCTCATGGTCCGAGCGGTCGGTAGATGAGGGTTTCTTTTAGGGGGAAGTTGTCTGAGATTTGCAGCCTTAAGTGCAGGTGTTTCATGAATGGGGTGTCGCTCTCGGAGGAGGTTGAGCATTTAATGGAGTCCTTGTAGATGACAGAGTCCTCTACTTGGCTGGTGAGGGCAGTCCTGTCTTGCTGTCTTGTAGGCCACTGGGATTGCCGCGATGAATTCGGGTGCCGATGCGTAGTTGAGACAGGTTTCCATGAGGAAGAGGAGGTCCGGTGTGTCGCTACTAAGCAGGTCCCAGATTTTGGTCTTGTGTTGGCAGAGAGATCGTGTGTTGAGTAGTATGCATGCAAGATGAGTGATAGGTGGGGTATTTTTTTTTTTTTAACATACTTTATTGGGTTTTAAAGACATTCAATAAGGCACATCAATTTTACAAATTACGTTCATTCAGGTGTATTCGTCCATGAACTTCAGTTACTTTTCAAGATGGTCTGGAGGGCCGTGCCAGTTGCCCAGGGCCTCTCCGCCCGCCTACCCACTTAATAAAGATAGTACAGTGTACAACCCAGGTAGTCCATCAAGGATGAGTGTTAGGTGGGGTGTTGATGGTTTTCCTGGAGCTTGAGTGCGGTGTGTGGGTAAGCTGCTGCAGGTGAACCAGCAGTGGGTGCAGGTGAATGCTCCTACCTGGTGTGTTTCCCAGCAAGACAGCAGCAGGAGGAATGGTGTCCCGGATCGGGTGATCAAAGGAGCACAGTTGTATGATCCAAGGGTGGATCAGACCATGGTTCAAGGTGCTGGGCGCAGTCCAGAAGCTGACGGACTGGCACCCGGCCTGTTAGTGCGCCAGCAGCACGGACGCACAGTGACCACAATTTAGTAGGTCCTCGGATGGGAAGTAATGCGGGGGAAGTCGTGCTGCTGAGACGCAGGAGCAAGAGCAGGTAAGGAGCAGGGGGAAGTGAGAAAAGACCTGGGAGTGGATTGGGGACCTGCATGGTAAAGCAGAGGCAACAAAACAGGTGAAGAGCAAAAGGCACTAAGGGGTGAAAGAAAAACTAGCACAAGTGTGGGTAAATGAGAGTGAAACAGACATAGAAAACTGGTGAAGAGCAAAAGGGTGAAAGATGCCAAGCACAAAAAATGGGTGGGGTGCCAAAAGGCAAGAAGGATGAGAGAGCTTGGCAGAAGCCAAGGAGCGGGTGAAAGAGAAAAAAGGCAGAAAAGAGCTGAGCAAAAGGGGAAAACAGAACAGACAGCAGAAGGAGAGAGGCAGAAGCCGGGTTCAAAAGGGGCTGACTGAGCAGAGGACCGATCACAGGAGAGTGGAGGTTGGGCCTAGACACCTGTTCAAAGGGGCCTCGCAGCAGCCGCCATTAGGTAGGACCTGGGTGGGATAAGGAGAGTGAGGGGGAGCACAAATGGGTATGGTGGGCAGGGCTGCAGAGATACAGGAAGAAAACGAGGGAAAGAGATGCAGCAGGAAGAGCCAATGTGCAGGAGAAGGAAAGAAAAGGTGCTGGAGGCCACGGGAAAAGGTGCGGGGTGCTGCCAGGAGCACAACAGATAGGGTGGTAGCCTCAAACAGATTGAAAAGGGCACAAAAGATGGGTGGACAGTAAAAGGCACTAAGGGGTGAAAGAGAAATACAGGCACAAAAATGGATGAAAATAGGCACAAGCACAAAAAAACAAGACAAAACAGGCCCAGAAAATGTGTGGAGTTAACGGCACTAAGGGGTGAAAGAGAAGACAGGCACAAAAAATTGGGTGAGGAGCAATAAGACAGAAGGGTGAGACAGCTTTACAGAAGCCTAGGATTGAGTGAAAAAAAGGAGATACAAAGGGGCTGGTCGAAAAGAGGACAACAGAAGAGAGAGCAGAAAGAGCAAGAAGATTGCCTCGAGGTAAGGGACCCGGGTTCGAAAGGGCTGGGCCTACACACCTGCTCCTTAGCAGCACAGACCATCCTGCTGTGGCTCTACTACCTGGCCTTGTGGAGTGCTGTAGCGCTCAGTTCATTATTGCAGTAAAGTCTTCTGGTGGGTGTATCCTTGGCTTCTCTGTTATGTGCAGTGCTGGCTTCTGCATTCTGGTGGAGCGGCATTCTCATGTAATGGAGCCTCAGTGAAACTTGGATTGGGCATCATTCTCCATCCTCAAGGGTTTTAACACCTTTGCTGTCTTGGTAGAAGTGCAGGGCATGTGTTGGCGCTATGTACAAGTGCTATACATACAACTCCATGGTTAAAAGTGTTTTCTTCCAAGTGCACTTCACCTCATTCCAGATAAAACACCCATTTCAAGATGGCCACCATTAAGTTAAAGTTGAAGACACCAGACCAAGTCAAATTGGCTACCTTGCTTCCTGTTGCACGTTTCCACTTTCCCTCACACACAATAAAAAGAGACAGTCAAATCATCAAGTCACTACATTTTAACACTGATTAAGTCCTATTTTTTGAGCGCTACATCGATCCTTTCAGTCTTTGACTCCTTTTACCCCTCTTTTATTATCTTCTCTTACCCCTCTGTTCCAGTGGGTGATTTTCAAGCTTGGCATGCTTTTATGCAGAGCTGGTCTGTGCCTGCCTCATCTTCATTCTTCAATTTTACGTGTTGTTCTGAACTCCTGAAGTTCTTGGTTTAATCACCATCTTGCAACTGAGAACATTAGTATTCCTTTTGGGCTTTTCCCTCCAGTTTCTGTGACTCTTCTCTGCAGACACCCACTCTGAATAGATTATATACGAAAAGGACTTGCTCCTACGTTGGGCAAGGTAATTCAAGGAGCAAACAGAACGTCAAGCTATTGACTATAACGGTCATTTCAAAATGAAAGTACAGGCTAACATAACACATCCCACCCCACTTCTCTCAGGCACAGCTTTTATAGCTTGAGCATGAGTTGCATCACTCATTCTTGAGCCATACGTGGCAAATTTTTGTAGCCGAGATAATTCCAATATAAAATAGTTCCAAGTCCTGAATTATTAACTGTTTTGACCAGGGCAATATAAGAACAATTTTTGTCGTCTGATCATTAGCTTCTATTCACAAACTTAAAGGTACAGGTTATCCAATACTGGAACACACAATTTAATTGTGTACCTTTGCACAGTGGTACACACTTCAAGGAGGCTTCACTGCAAGTGAGACATTGGCTGTGATTATAATTCGTATGTTTAACCATACATCACTAAAGTCCAATTGGTAAAGACTATTGTGCAAGTCCTGCTAGTTTACTTTACACATTTAGCTTTTTTGTAATCTACTCTTGCAACAAGACCACACATAATATCCAAGGAGAGGAATTTAATAATGATGGATACAATAATCTTCAAATGTATTTATTGTTGGCTCAAGTCCCAAAAGCAACTGGAATGCTTTGAGCAGGTTTCAGTTGTATTAGAGAACAGTAAAAAATGATTTCCATTTACGGTCTAAGTACACCACTTCAATATCTGTCCCTACTTAGAGAACATATAGAAAATATACATATTTACTTTGAAGGCCTGTAGCCTGTCCCAAGTAATCCAGTCTCTTGATCTCCTTACTGGAGATAAATGGTAACAAAGTGATTATTTAGCATAACCTCTATTTAAAATAAAATTTTACTTCACAGAGCATCGTTTTTAAGTGGTGAGGCAGCTGTCCAGTAGCATGACGAGTATTAAAGTGGTTAATAGCAGCACAGATTAGAAGCTTCCAATAGGCATTAATTAACAATTTATGTCGAGCTGTCATGAAATTACTGTTTATCGTTCTTTTAACAAAAACAAGAGTATGGGTATTCTGATAAATTCAAAAACTCGCCTTGTTTTTAAAAATACTTAACTGCTTTTTCATAGCATGAGAGTTATTAGACATAAAGCCTTTTAAATTTTACTATTTTAATACACGAGGTGTTATTTGAGAACCAGCCAATAATATTTAACAACAAGCATTTGCAATGCAATAGGTCTCGCATTTAGGCACGCTTAAGCTATTGGCTTTGTAAATGATAATGCCTTTTATTTACATTTTAAAAACCAAAACATAAATAAAAGTCATTGCCATTTACAATGCCAATAGCTAAAACTCACTTAAATGCGAGACCTATTGCATTTCTGTGTGCCGTAATCCAGGGGTCCTGGCTGCTTCTTTCTTCTACAACACTTGGCAGTCAGAGTGAAACAATTTTAGTAATTACTCTCTTTGAAAACACAATAGTTGAAGGGCATACTTAATAACTAAGTAGCTGTAACGCCCTGAACGTCTCAGGATCGTTTAACAGACACGATAATGAGGACGCAACCACTTGTGAAGGGTTAGTTATTTTAATGAAGGCAAAAACAATACAACGAATAAACAAAAGTTATAGTCACTGGAATCCTCCAGGCTAAGTACGTTACCAGCCCACAGCACGGATGGTCCTAACCGTCCTCTGCATATACGCCGATCCCGGCGTATGCCAACAGAGGGCAGAAATGAAATGGCCGACAATGCCAATCGGTAGGCTGTGAGGGGCACGACGAGTGTTGGGGAGAATCGAGGAGTCAGGGAAACACCCAGCCGGGGTCTCTACCTGAAGGGAGCAGCCGCTCAACCTCTTCCTCACACTACACCGGGACGCGGAGTCACCTCCTGGTGATGCGTCACCGATACCCCAATCAAAAGCAAGAAGACTGAACCGAGAGCAGCCGCTCGATCGATCGATCCTGTGGACTTCCGAGTCTGTAACGCGGCAAACACCTCCTGGTGTGCGTTACAGCTGGCAGTCCCTGTATCTCTGGTCGGGCTGGGAGTTACGACTCCAACCAGCAAAAGCGCCACTGCGCTTTGACTCAGCCGAGTCAAAAAGCGAAGCTCAATGGTTGACCGGTAGAGCTTCCGGGTCCTTCACAGGTGACGATGGGGCAAGACACGGCCCAGGGAGTAACGACTCGACCTACCTCCGTTCTTGCCTTACTGGAGCACCACTCCGGAACACTGCTCTTCACGAAGCAGGTACGTCGGTGTAAACACAATATCCGACAGCCTTGTACCTCCCGGTTCCTCCCTTTATAGGGCGTGTTTTCCTTGAGTTATGTAACAGCTCTCCTGTTTACATAAGGGCGTGTTTTCCCTTGAGTTATGTAACAGCTCTCCTGTTTACATAAGGGCGTGTTTTCCCTTGAGTTATGTAACAGCTCTCCTGTTTACATAAGGGCGTGTTTTCCTTGAGTTATGTAACAGCTCTCCTGTTTACATAACCTCTCAACCGCTAAGCATCCTGGGAGATGTAGTCCGTTTACGCTGGTTACCGTTTTCCTCCCCTCGCATGACAGGAATTCTTGACAGTACATCCTCCCTCTCAGCGGCTCCCCACGGGTCCAGCGCTGGTAGGAAAACGCCGATGGAACAAGGAAACCAAGCGCGGAGCATGAACCCCTTCAGCCGGTTCCCATGATTGCTCCTCCGGGCCATAGCCTTTCCACGCAACCAGGTACCACAGCTTCCCCCTGCGCCATTTGGACGCCCGTATGCCCGACACTTCATACTCCACCTCCGACTCCACGCATACCGGCCTAGGTGTCCCAGACGGCTTGGAGGGTGCTGGTTTGAGCAATGATAGATGAAAGACAGGGTGTATCCGCAATGACTGGGGCAAGCACACCTTCACGTTCACGGGACCCATACACTTGGTAATGCGATAGGGGCCCATGTACTTGGGATGGAACACACTGTTCTTTCGAAACCTCATGTTTCTTGTGGATATCCAGACGTAGTCTCCAGTGCGGTACAGTGGCCCGGGCCTTCTCTTCCTGTCGGTCGCAGCCTTGTATCGTCTCTTGGCCTCTATTAGGACAGCCCTTGAGCGCATCAACGTGTCTTTTATGTGTGCCACCCTGTCCGCTGTGGCGGGAATCCTGTCCTCTCTGAACGGATGTAGAAATGGCAAGAACCTGGGATGTTGGCCATAGTTGCTAGAGAACGGAGATGACTGTGTGGAGCTGTGAGTGGCGTTGTTATAGGCTATCTCTGCAACCCATAGCAAGTCGACCCATTCTTCCCTGCCCTGGTCCACAAAACATCGCAGATACTGTTTGAGCGTTTGGTTCAGGCGCTCGGTTTGGCCGTCCGTTTGAGGGTGGTAGCTGGTGGACAGGGCGGTCTTAACATGCAGCGCAGTGCACCAAGTCTTCCAGAATTGCGCAGTAAACTGCGACCCCCGGTCCGACACGATCACCCCAGGTAATCCATGCAGTCGTACCACATTCTTTAGGAGTAGTGACGCCAATTCCCCGGCCGTAGGGACTCTCTTGCAGGGGATGAAGTGCCCCATTTTCGTCAAGTAATCCACCACCACCAGTATTGCCGCCATCCCCTGGTCTACCGGTAGGCCCACCACGAAGTCCAGTGATATGCTATCCCATGGTCTATCCGGGGTCGGAAGTGGATGTAAGAGCCCTTGGGTTCGGCCATGGTCGGCCTTCATGGTAGCACACGTAGGACACTCCTGTCCCCACCTCCTGACATCCACTCTCATGGTTGGCCACCAGAAATGCCGTCCCATGCTAGCCACCGTTTTTTCAAAGCCCAAATGACCTGCGCATGGAGAGTCATGGCACCAGATGAATGCTTGTTTCCATAGCCTAGGCGTGGGTATCAACAGGCACCTGCCCTTCAGGGGTATCCCGTCCTTCAGCTGCCATTCTCTGTGACTGAGGAGCCACCTCCGCCATGCGAATGACCTGATCCCTCTCTTTATTCCCCTCAGGAAAGTATCCGGTTGGATAACCCCCAATACCATCCTCGGGGAAATGATGGAACGCTCGGTCGCAGGCAATGGTTCCTTAACTGCAGATTGACGGGACAGGGCGTCCGCCTTCCGGTTTTCCGTCCCCGGCCGATATGTGATGCGGAAGTTGAACCCCGCAAAGAAGATCATCCACCGCAGCTGCCTGGGAGAAAGGTGTCTTGTGGCCGTCATGAACTGTAGATTCCGATGGTCCGTGTACACCGATACCACATGTCTTGCCCCCATCAACCAATGCCTCCATTCGGTGAAGGCGTCCTTGATTGCGAGAAGCTCCTTCTCCGCAATATGGTAGTTGCGTTCGGCGTCGTTGAGTTTGCGGGACATGTACGCAACGGGATGAAGCACCCCTGTGTCGTGGTTGCGTTGGGACAAGATAGCCCCCAGCGCCACATCCGAAGCGTCCGCTTCCACCACGTAGGGGAGATCCGGATCGGGGTGAGCCAACACCGGCGCCTTACCAAAGGCGCTTTTCAGGGCCTCAAAGGCTGTGTTCGCTTCAGGGGACCAGACAAACTCCTTGGACTTCCTCAGTAGCTGTGTGATTGGGGCCACCAATCCTGAAAATCCATCTATAAACCGCCTGTAAAAGTTGGCGAAGCCAATGAAACTTTGGACGTCCTTCACGCTTTGGGGCACCGGCCATTCTTTCACCGCCTTGATCTTTCGTTCTGCCATCTCCTGTCCCTCTGGACTCAGCATCACTCCGAGGAATTCCACGGACGTGACGTGGAAGTCACACTTGCTGAGTTTACAAAACAGCTTGTTTTCCCTCAGCTTTTGGAACACAGCTTTGACGTGGTGTACGTGCTCCTCCACACTGGACGAGTAGATGAGGATGTCGTCGATATATACGACCACGTAGATATCCAACTCCTCTCTGAATACCTCATTCAAAAAGTACTGAAAGGCTGCCGGGGCGTTGCACAGACCGAACGGCATGACGAGGTACTCAAAAAGGCCGAACCTGGTCTTGAAGGCGGTCTTCCACTCGTCTCCGTCCCTCATGCGCACCAGATGGTATGCCCCTTTCAAATCCAACTTGGTGTAGATACGAGCTTTCTTGACCTGTTCCAGCAGTACACTGATGAGAGGCAAGGGGTACCGATTCTTTATGGTTATCGCATTCAATGCCCTAAAGTCCACACAGGCTCTCAGCTCCCCATTAGCTTTCGGGATGAAGAAGAGTGGCGAGGCGGCCGGAGACTTGGACGGGCGGATGAATCCTAGCTTGAGGAGTTTATCCAGGTACCCCCGGAGATGCACGTTTTCAGGCTCCGTCAGGGCATACAGCCTGCCGCTGGGAACGCTGGCCCCTGGCACCAGGTCGATCTGGCAGTCAAACTGTCTATGTGGTGGTAGCACTTCCGCCTTCACCTCATCAAATACATCCTCAAAACTGTGATAAGCCTGGGGGAGAGCCACATCTTTTTCTGCCGCTGTAGCCACCGTCTGACTCCCGCTCTCATCTGCGTCAAGGGATTCCGTTCTTTTTCCACAATGCAGGATGCAATACGGTGACGTCATTTCGACGCGATGTGTTGGCCAATCCACAGAGGGGTTGTGTTTCTGTAGCCACGGCAATCCCAATATGACGCCATATTGGGGCGCTCGGATGATGTTAAAATCGATTTGTTCCAAATGGTTCCTCCCATATCTCATCGGAAGGACCCCCGTGTGCTGCCCGATGGGCCCCGTCACCAATCGCCTTCCGTCTACAGCATAGACGTCTTCGGGTACAGCTTTGGGAAGAAGCACTAGCCCTAGCCTGCATGCCTCGTTGTGGTCCATAAACATGCCAGTGGCCCCTGAATCCACCATGGCCACAACGGGTATCCACTGGTCATGCACTCCCACGTGCACCGTGAGAAACAGGTGTCGGTGTCCCTTAGTGACCAAGTTGGAGAGTGAAGGGATGGATGAGTGACTCCGAGATGCCCCTTCTTTGGTCTGGGAGTCCTCTAGTTTTCCGCCGGTATGTCCACCACGGCTGTTACCGACCGGTTGGCCCGATAACGTGACGTCTTCGGTTTGGCAGGGCATTCACGTACGTAGTGGCCTTTTTTGCCACAATATAGGCACAATCCTTGTTTACGGCGTGACTCTTTCTCCGTGGCTGTGAGGCTCGCTCGTATTGCGCCGATGTCCATGGGTTCTCCCTTGGATGCGGTGGAAGTTTCAGGACTTCCCACCGTCACATAGGATGGAAGGGATTTTCCTTTTCTCCCATGATCCCCTTTTCTTTCACTCAGCCTATGTTCCAGCCGTAATACCAGGTTGATAAGGCCCTCACATGTCTTGGGTTGAGGGTCAATATGAGCCACGGCGTCTTTGAGCTCATCGCACAGCCCGTGATGGAAGAGCGCCGTCTGTTTAGCAACAGGCCACTTGGTTTCCGCAACTAGCCGTCGGAACGCGTTGAGATACTGCACCAGGTCGTTGGATCCCTGTCTCAACTCAAGCATTTCACGGTCCGCCGTGTACGAGTCAGCCCTTCTGTCGAATACCTTCAGGAATTCCTCGCGAAAAGCACCCCAATCACATAAGATGGGGTCGTCCCTGCTCACCAGAGGTACGGCCCATTGTGCCGCGTTTCCAGCCAAATAGGAAATAAGGAAAGCCACACGAGCCTGACTCGTGGGGAACGCCTTTGGTTTGCACGATAAATGTAGCGCCACTTGTGTGAGGAATACCTGCACTGTGTTAGGATCCCCACTGTACCTCTCTGGTGTTGCCAAGGGGATGGCTACCGGCATTTCCACTAATACCGCAGGGGTCTGGTTCGTGAGGGAGGTGCTGGGCGTGAGCGGGTCCAATTGGATAGCATCCAGTCTGGCTTTTACATCGGCTGTTTCTTGCCTAGAGGCAGCCACTTCAACTTGCACGGTCGCTAAAGCAGCCAGCACATCATCAAGTGTTGCCATGTCTGTTATCGACCGGGAGACAGTTAGTGTTATTACGGTCGGATATTTTGTAACGCCCTGAACGTCTCAGGATCGTTTAACAGACACGATAATGAGGACGCAACCACTTGTGAAGGGTTAGTTATTTTAATGAAGGCAAAAACAATACAACGAATAAACAAAAGTTATAGTCACTGGAATCCTCCAGGCTAAGTACGTTACCAGCCCACAGCACGGATGGTCCTAACCGTCCTCTGCATATACGCCGATCCCGGCGTATGCCAACAGAGGGCAGAAATGAAATGGCAGACAATGCCAATCGGTAGGCTGTGAGGGGCACGACGAGTGTTGGGGAGAATCGAGGAGTCAGGGAAACACCCAGCCGGGGTCTCTACCTGAAGGGAGCAGCCGCTCAACCTCTTCCTCACACTACACCGGGACGCGGAGTCACCTCCTGGTGATGCGTCACCGATACCCCAATCAAAAGCAAGAAGACTGAACCGAGAGCAGCCGCTCGATCGATCGATCCTGTGGACTTCCGAGTCTGTAACGCGGCAAACACCTCCTGGTGTGCGTTACAGCTGGCAGTCCCTGTATCTCTGGTCGGGCTGGGAGTTACGACTCCAACCAGCAAAAGCGCCACTGCGCTTTGACTCAGCCGAGTCAAAAAGCGAAGCTCAATGGTTGACCGGTAGAGCTTACGGGTCCTTCACAGGTGACGATGGGGCAAGACACGGCCCAGGGAGTAACGACTCGACCTACCTCCGTTCTTGCCTTACTGGAGCACCACTCCGGAACACTGCTCTTCACGAAGCAGGTACGTCGGTGTAAACACAATATCCGACAGCCTTGTACCTCCCGGTTCCTCCCTTTATAGGGCGTGTTTTCCTTGAGTTATGTAACAGCTCTCCTGTTTACATAAGGGCGTGTTTTCCCTTGAGTTATGTAACAGCTCTCCTGTTTACATAAGGGCGTGTTTTCCCTTGAGTTATCTAACAGCTCTCCAGTTTACATAAGGGCGTGTTTTCCTTGAGTTATGTAACAGCTCTCCTGTTTACATAACCTCTCAACCGCTAAGCATTCTGGGAGATGTAGTCCGTTTACGCTGGTTACCGTTTTCCTCCCCTCGCATGACAGGAATTCTTGACAGTAGCACAGCAAGACAATTTGCCTCAAATCCAAACTTTCCCACTTTGATGTCCACTTATCTACTGTTAGCTGATGTTTTCGGTTCGGTTCCATATCCTTGTAGGAATTGGTGTGCTTAATCCTGAAAGCATCATTACGAGGTGTGCATGGTGCTCTACTCTAACCTGCTGGTAGCAGGTATGGATTGTTCTGCCCCTGTCGCCTGATTCAAGGCTCTACTCTGTCCTAGCAGAAGCAAGTTGCCATAGTGCTTTGATCTAGTCTGTAAGCAACCAACACGTTCCATGTTGTACTTTATCCTGAAAGTAGAAAACATGCTAATGCTATGGAGAAACTCCATTCTATGGCAGTCCACGGAGGCGAGGATTATGCTTCTCTTTGCTTTACTGCAAAACACAGCAGCCAATAAAAAACAACTTTAAACTCCAGCATACCCCGGAAGTACAACCCCCTCCAGTAGTATGCCCCAATCACTGTCAGCACTTTAGTATATAAAGTCCGAATCACGACATCACTTCCTCTTTCTTTGCTGCAGCAGCAGCAGATAAGTGTTTTTTCCTGACCTTTTATCGTTCTGGTAGATTGTGGGGAAATATTTGTTTGAATGATATTCGTCGCTAATGGCTTATATTGCAGGCTTGTACTGACGGTGTGATAGCTTGTAGCGTGATCGGCGGATCGGTCCCGAAGCGTTTGTTCTCGGCTCCGGTCCCGCTGAGGACGTTGTGTCTCGCAGCGCGCGCGCGCGCGCGTCGCTGACTAGTTGCGAGCGTTAGGGGGCGGTGGAGAAGGAGGAGGCAGACACGACGCGCTCGTGCGCAGAGAGCGGTCGCGTCGTTACCCGGACGCTGTGCCTGTGCGCGAGAACTCGTTTTCATCTCTTTGAATTAACGGCTCCTCGCGCACAGAACACAAAGACTGCACCCATCTCTGGCCTCATATTTTGAACGCTTACCGGAGCGTGTGACCGGAATAGAGCCTTGCTCTAGGGGAGTGTACTGGGGTTTCTCCTTCCACCTTGACTTTGACTCAGAACCTTTAGTATAGGTTGCTTTTCGTTGGTGCTCTTGTTAGTGACCAGGTTCTGACAGACCCCTGGGCTGCTCCCCCCCGTGAATCTCCTCCACCCCTCTCTGCTTCAGGCAATGGCGTACTACGCCGAAGAGGAGGATCAGTGGGTAGAGTGTGATAATTATGAGGACTATGAGGAACCTGAAAACTTGGAGGAGAATTTGGTGGAAGCCCTGGATACCCACGTCCAGGGTTCGGTTAACAAGGCGTTGATAAAAGCCCTCAAACCTTTTACTAAACCCCTCCTTAAGTATGGCAAGAAGAAAATGAAGACTCAGCATAGTGACGCAGGCACTTCGCAGTCTTCGGCCAAAGTATTGGCGCGTATGGCAAAAAATGTTATGAAAGACCATGGATCCATGGCTGCTTATACCACGGATGAATCATTGCCATCTACTACTAACACCTCTGACTCGGAGGAGGAGTCGGTGAGGCCCAAAAAGAAAACAAAAAAGGTGAAACATACAGCTTATAAGGCGGATGACAGCCAGGCCCCTAAAAGTCTATTATTCGACCCTCAGAGTCTTATTCATCCGCGTTCCTCGGAGTGGGTTCCCTGTCCTGAAGTGGCCCACTATGTGGGGGTAAACTTACGGCAGGGGTTCGAGAAGGAGGTGCGCGCCACATTAAGATCGGAATGTCCCAGGCCATCGCTGACTGGCAAAGTGGCGGACACGCCAGAGTTAGACCCTAATATGGCTACGTTTATGCGAAAATTCGCAAAAGACCCGAAAAAGGGTTTGGATAGAGCCTGGCGGGGGTGCCAGGATAAATTGCTGGATGTTTCGGGGCCCCTTACTAAAATATTAGACGCGGCGGTTAACGCTAAAAACCAGAATGTTCCATTGGACACCTCTGATATTATGGAGTGGGCTCAGCGGGCCCTGTGCTTTTTAGGTAATGCCAATGTGGCGCTGTCAACAGAAAGGAGGCGTTCCTTCTTAATGAGAATAGACTCTTAATTAGCGGAGATGGCCACGACCGAACCGGGTTCCTTGGCCAATGGCATGCTGTTCGGCGACAAATTGGTCAAAGAGATGGGCAAATTCATGGCCACTTTCTCAGCCCTAGACAAGGCGCAGGCTAATATCAAGAAGGTGTTCCACACTGGTGTTTTTGATAGGGCCGGACGCGCGAGAGGTCGAGGGCCCGGCTGAGGTTATAACCAGACCTCCCGAGGTGCGGAACAAAGAGGCAGAGGTGGTCAGAAGTCGCAGTTTTACCCCTCCCGCAATAGGGGTGGACGAGGTCGAGGCCACAGAGGAGCCTACAGAGGACAACAAAATTCCGGAGATAGCTCCTATTCAGGTAACGATTTTGAATACCACAGAATGCATGGTGGCAGGTCGTATTGTGTTGTTCCTTCACAGGTGGCAAGAGATTATGGTCGATCACTGGGTGTTACAAACAGTGCAGGGCTTCCACATAGAGTTCTACGCCACTCCGACTTAGAGTCAGGTGCCCGGCTCCCTACATTTTTCCCTACAAGAACAGTTTCATCGACAGGGAAGTGGACGCACTACTCCAAAAGGGTGCGATAGTGAGGTCTATCCCCCATCCTCGGGGCTTTGTAAGCACGATTTTCTTGGTCCCCAAGAAGGACAAAGGGTTTCGCTCAGTGTTGAATCTCAGGGAGTTCAACGCTTGGGTGGTGTATCGCCACTTCAAGATGGAGGGCATCCATTAACTGAGGGACATCCTCCTAGAACAGGATTGGCTCGTTCGCTTAGATCTGAAGGACGCCTATCTGGCGGTTCCTATTTTCCCGCCACACAGAAGGTTTCTCCAGTTTCTCTGGCGCGACCAGTGGTTCGAGTTTTCCGTGATGCCCTTTGGTCTGTCTTCCGCCCCTTGGTGTTTCACCAAACTCATGAGACCGGTGGTCCAATGGTTGAGAGAACGAGGGGTACGTCTGATAATTTACCTCGACGACATTCTAATTATGGCACAGTCGAGAGAACTCTTGATGACTCACCTGTCTTGGACGCTCCGACTGTTGCAGGAACTGGGTTTCCTTTTGAATCTGGAGAAGTCGGTCCTGACTCCATCGCAATCGATGGATTTTTTGGGCTTTCAGAGCAATTCTCTCACGTGCCAGTTACTTCTTCCCTTGAGGAAGAGAGTGGCTATCAGAAAGGAATTGAGGAGAGCGCTTGCCTCTCCGACAATATCATTACGGACACTGGCTCGCCTCGTAGGCCTGTTGGCGGCGTCCATTCAGGCGATATTCCCGGGTCCCTTGCATTACAGGGCCCTTCAGAGATTGAAAATTTTGCATTAACGCAAGGGTCTCTCGTATGCGCAACAGATAGCCCTTTCAGCGGAGGCTCGTACGGAGATCAATTGGTGGTTAGACCATATGGATGCCTGGAACGGCAGAGCCATTTTCTCCTCCAGCCCGGATGTAGTGATAGGGTCAGATGCGAGTCGCTGGGGATGGGGTGCACGGTGCGGGACCATGGAGACAGGGGGTCGTTGGTCTCAGGAGTAGCTGAAATTGCATATCAACTGCTTGGAGCTTCTGGCGGGAGCGTTTGCGATTCGAACTCTGGCCCCGCAGAAGATGTCTTGTTGCATTCTACTACGCATGGACAATGTGTCCGCGGTGAGATACATAAATCGACTCGGAGGGACCCGATCTCGTCTCTTGGCGGAGATAGCCAAGGACTTCTGGCATTATTGCCTGGACCATCGTCTGGTGGTGACGGCGGAATATATTCCCGGGTCATCCAACGTGATTGCCGATTGGAATTCACGACATTTGCGGGACAGCAGCGATTGGAAGCTGCATCCCAGCAGTTTCGAAGCGTTGAATCTCAAGTGGGGACCCTGTGTGTTGGACCTGTTTGCGTCCAGACTCAACAGTCAGCTTCCATGGTTCTACAGTTGGCGGCCGGATCCTCTAGCGGTCGGCTCGGACGCCTTTCTTCACTCATGGACGACGGGCATTCTATATGCCTTTCCACCATTTGCCATGATCCCGAGAGTGTTGGGTCACACTCGCAGACAGAAAGCGGAACTAGTCCTGGTTACGCCTTGTTGGAAAGCGCAAGCATGGTTTCCAACCGCCTTGACCTTGGTCTGTGCGCCTCGGGTGCGTCTTCGGTCGTTTACGGACATTCTCACGGATCCTCAGGGGCTGCGCCACCCGTTAGTGTTGCAGAACCAGCTGGTTCTCATGGCCTGGAGACTTTCAGGCGTCGCTGGCAGGTGCCGGGAGTTTCGCAAGACACTCTTTTTCTTATCCCAGGCTTGGGCACCCTCCACACACAAGCGATATGACTCGGCTTGGAAGCGATGGGTTAGTTGGTGTGGTGAGCGACAGAGTGATCCCGTGGGATCCGATATTCATCTAATCGTGAATTTTTTGTCGGAATTAGCCAAATCCGGTTTGGCATACCGGACGGTGAATAACTTTAGATCGGCTATTTCAGCGGGCCATCCGCATGTGGAGGGCAGACCGGTGGGGGAACACCCTTTGGTTTGCAAGGTGGTGCGAGGGATTCGGTTAGTGAACCCTCCTCAAACTAGGTACACCGTACTTTGGGATGCATCGGTGGTTTTGCGTTTTTTGAGGAACTGGCCGAATAATGAAGCCCTGTCTAGGAAACAATTATCGGCAAAATTGACAGTCCTACTGTGTCTAATTTCATGTAGACGAGTGTCGGATGTGCGAGCATTGGATTTGGCAGGTAGAGTATTTACTCCCTCTGGAGTTTCCTTTACGATTTCCAGACGTACCAAGACGCATTCTCAGTGTATTACATACCCTGCATTTCCTCATCACAGCAAATTGTGTGTGGTCAAGTGTTTGAAGGTTTATGAAGATTGTACTAGGGAATTTAGATCTGATGAATTTAGATCTGATGTTTCAGGACATTGTTAATTGCTCTTCAGCGACCTTTTCGCCCGGTCACATCTGCAACCCTGGCCGAGTGGGTCACTTGGTTACTGGGTCTTGCGGGGGTGGATGTTTCCATTTTTGGAGCTCATTCCGTTAGGGGAGCTATGGCCTCTAAGTCTTTTGGGGCGGGTTCCCGGTTGCAAGACATCATGACTGTGGCGGACTGGTCGGCTGATTCCACATTCAAAACGTTTTATCATAAACCTATTGTGGATGTAGCTTCGGTGGTGGTGAATCAACTTTAAACTAGCATAATCGGAGCCTCCGTCGACTGCCATAGAATGAAAAATTGTCTAGCAAGCGCGACAAAGAATTTTTAATTCTATTAAGGACACGGAGGCGAGGATTATCCCACCCAAGCAGTGGGAATGATGGTACTATTGTGTATTTGCTATAATGTTGTACCCACCCGATAATCCTATACATTGCCTTCAACGTCTTTTTGTATGGACGTTACGATGTCAGTTTCCGTTTCAGGAGAACAGACCAAGCAACCTTGAGGTTCTGGAGTTTTGGCATCGGAGAGGTTGATACGGCTCATCAGGGAGACAACTCATCTTGGCAGAGGACAGATGACAGCGTTTCCGCAGAGGAAATTCGAAGTTCAAGTTTGGACGCACGTCGATGGGGAAATCGGTGGTCCAGTGTTCAACGGTCAAGTTGGTGGACTGTGTTAAAGAGTTTTTCATGCAAAGAAAGAGGAAGTGATGTCGTGATTCGGACTTTATATACTAAAGTGCTGACAGTGATTGGGGCATACTACTGGAGGGGGTTGTACTTCCGGGGTATGCTGGAGTTTAAAGTTGTTTTTTATTGGCTGCTGTGTTTTGCAGTAAAGCAAAGAGAAGCATAATCCTCGCCTCCGTGTCCTTAATAGAATTGAAAATTCTTTGTCGCGCTTGCTAGACAATTTTTCATTCTACATGTGTATGATTATCACTGGTCGGGGTGTTTCAATACACCACTTACTATGTGCTTTTACATTATACAGTTTGATCATGGAAAACTCCTGAAACACACATTCTTACAATTGTGGACTAAAGCCTATCACTGAAGAGAGACTTTCTCCCGTAACATAAACTAGCCCTGAAGGAGTTCCATTATAGAAAAGGAATGATATGTATTGGCGGCTTTCATTTCAAAATGGATTGAGCATACACCATGGGATTAGACAATGTCATGTGCTGTCCCATACTGTTACCCAAAGCGACCCTCACTCGTGTGCCATTTCAACAGGTTCACTAGCACTCCAGAGAAATGAGAGGGTGTGCAAATGGCAGATACACAAGCCCAAGTCTCCTTCCACTTTTGGGCTGTGAAGGTAAATAAATATATGGACTGGGGGAGGGAGCAGGAATGACCATGTCCGTTTATCAAGAGTACTAAGCACACTCCAAAACTGGAACAGAGAAAGCATGGACACAAAGAAAGAATACCCACGAATACACAGACGTGCACACTGTAACCAAATAATAAGACCAACAGTGGAGCCCTTTCCATGCGAAACCCAAAACAAACAGTATACTAGTTTAACACTCAGCTGCACCGATAGGCCATGTAAATAAAAAGAACACACTGTATAAAAAAGATGTAAACATAAACCCCAGGTTCATGGCTTGGGTATATGGCAGAAACTGAATGATGAGTTAAGTCCTAAAAGTGCCATAAATTACAAGTTTGGGGAATGTGAAACCTGAATGCCCATCAGCTGTACATTAGCAACATTTTTGTGCAACCACACATTGATCGCCCACTGCACATGCCAAATGTATTATGTTTGATAATATGTTGTATTCAACTCAACATGTAAAAAAAATTTTTTTTAAAAGAATGACAAAGTGGCCAATAAATAGGCTGTGTTACTTTAAAAGACTTGAAGGGGAAAGGCGGGGTGGGCAGTAGTCCGATGAGCATTAAAGAATTCCTACAGAAAAACACGTTTTAATGATCCAAATACTGTTATATCTCCGTAACGAAAACGGGGTTACTTACATAATGAGCTTTTGCATGTGGGTCACACTTCACCAAGGCTGAAATCAAACTAAAACATGTTTCAATCCTTGCGGATTTACAAAAATAAATAGTCAAAAGGGACTTATTCCAACAGGCCAAACACTTGAAAAGCACTCGCAAAGCTACCAGACCCTCGTCAAGGATAAAAACAAAACATTGGCTAAATGCAAAAATATTTTTGGGGGTCTAAAAAAGTACAAAATGTCATGGTATTCTCCGATACTTTGTTTTCGATTTGCTCCTTGCAAATGGGAAGAATACCATCTATTTATTACCCATATATTATCCACTGGCTGAGATGGGCTCGCGCATTGCCCCGTGTTGTATGCTGCAGTGGTCAAAAGAAACGTGGATGACACAATAACAAACCAACGGGGCTGGCTAAAAGTAAATATAAGTATACAATACATTCAATATTTGTACACTTAAAAGGTCTTGGCTAATGGAGGGCTAGGAAAAGGTTACATTGTAAGCCATAACCACAAAGGTGCTTAAGTAAGCTACTGTATCAGAGAGAGTGTGGTGATGCTAAAGTTAGTCACTTGCAAGTGTTGAATTGTTGAAACAAGTGGCCATCTCTGCTCCTGGGCAGATCGAGAATGGCGACTTCCTGAAGAGGTGAAGATTAGACTGTGGGAATAGAAAGGAGGATACTGCTAAACTTGACAAATCTGGATTTCACGAATTCACAAAACAAATACGCAACTCCACGCAAAGCACAAACACATTTTCTATTAGCGCAGAGGGTGGGCGGCAAAGAAGCCACACGTTTCCAACAGTGAAATTCGGTCTACATCTGCCATCAAGTAAGCAGACCAGGCAGCGGTATAAGACATGTGATGTATACAGTATATTGAAAGCACGCCGGACCCTAGGCACTTGTGTTACTTTGAAGCTCAGGTGTTGAGGGTCGTGAATTAAACTGACTGGACACTTCACATTTTCATTGAGAGGAGTACTACTGTGACATTCACGGGTTGCCCCTGACCCAAACCTGCTCTCCAGAATGAGGTGTCTAACACCGTCATCCTCCGCCTTGCAGTGTGACGTGCGGGAGTTAGCAGTCTAAAGCTGCCGTGCCAATGTGCCAATTGGGGTGGCAGGGTCTCATACAGTACCCTCCAGATTTATGGATCTGGTTCTCTCGGCCTGTATCCCCAAGTCTTGTATGCCCACCTGCAACCCAACAGTCTGCTACCAGGGTGTCTGACCCCACCTTTGATGTGTCCTCCACTGTAATGTCCAGGAACTCACACCCCCTGTCACTTGGTCTTCGATCTTTTGATCCCAGCCCGCAAGAAAGGATTCTAGAGTATGCTGCATCTAACACCCTTCCTTCGTGCCACTGACAGATGTACCGAACGCACATATCTCTACATTTAAAAACAGACTCCTCCATTCCTGTCTCCCACGATGATGTGCCGTATACCCCCCAGCCGCCTTCTCCTTATGGTTAACCACCCCAGCCCTACAGTCCTAGGTTGCAGTCCTCTGACTACGATAGCAGGGTAGTACTGCTTGCTACCTCCCCCTTTGTGGTGTTGATATGTACACTTGGGCCTCTTTCCCGGCGTGCCTGATACCCTCAAGGAAGGCGGGCCGTCTCACCCAGAGGGAGTGGGAGCTACTAACTCTCCCTCCCAGCCCCCCCCTCAGTGTACGGCGATCTACCGCACTCATCGTAGTGTGTCTGAGCCGCGGCTGTAGCACGGGGTCTCTCTGCACGGGCTACCAGGACCCCGGCGGCAGAGATAGGGCTGCCAGCGGCGGCGCCTGATTCAGAGATGCACAAAGGAGGGGGCACAGAGGGGGTCACGGAAGGGGGAGGGGGGGGTCAGATAAATCGAAGGGGAAGAGTATCGGATTGAAGGTTAGACACATAAAATGAAAGGGGAGAGGGGAACGGGGGTAACTAACAATGGGCTATTAACGGGATAGGGGTCCCAAAGGAGGTAGTGTGGGGAGGGGTATGGGAGGAACTTCTGACAAGAAAGGGTGTCGAAGCAACACTGGTGGTTCGGGCTTGAACACCTTGTTACAGACACAATCGATTTCATGGTAGGGGTGGGGGAGTTGAGGTTTAAGAGCAGAAAAAGACGGCGCAGATTCAAAACCAGGATGCATGTTGAACAAGCGCTCGGTATTCCCGCTGGTTATTTTTTGCATCGCGCTTTCACTTTAAAGTGAAAGCGCGATGCAAAAATAAACATGCGGCACCCTGTCTCCTTTTGGGACGGCCCATCCGGACTGGATCTCACAGCTTGTTTATACAACACACCTCTTGAGATAAGAAATTGCTTCACGACAGCCGTGAAGCAGGCGATCCAGTCCGGATGGGCCAGACCAAAAGGCGAAAGGGAGGCAACACAAACAGCTCATTTCCAATTGCAGGCCACCGTTTCGCATAAACGGTGACACCAGCCAATGGAAATGAAGGGCGGGGCTTCAAGCCCTCTTCAGAAAGTTCCTTGTTAGCAATAAATCTCGCCGAGCGAGCAGCGCAAGCGTGCGCTGCAACGCTAGGTGAGACCTAAAAATGACAACGTGTTTCTGGCAAAGAACCTATATCACATGTTTGTATAAACAGCATCAAGCAAGAGCCTAGTAAGACCAACGTGTATCCATGCCATGACAGAAGGTAGGTAACCCATGTACTTTTGTAGTATGGTACGACATAAAAGTGTCTTAGAACTGCTTCTCAGAAGTAAATGATCTTGGGAGAAAAGGCTTTCCTAAAGGTACTTGTGCTTTAAAAGAGGCATTCTGCAGGTGATCAAGGGTAAATCAATAAATACTACATTTCTTCCTATTGGATTAACTACTTCTCTAGCACAAAGGCCAACTACATTAAATACTACGGAGTAGTAGCATGCTGATAAGTACTCATTTGGGAACAATGAAAGTTTGGCTCATCTGTTGCTGAGAAAACGTCTGTCTCCAATGCTTACATTGCAGCACAAGCAAAAACCTCTCTTTTTTAGAGTCTTAATTCTACATAGCTTCTTTTGAATTTCCCATTGCTTTATTTGTTCAGTTACTAGTTTCAGATGCAGTGGAGAATGTGGTTGATAGTTAGAAATTTTGCGAAGTGGGCAAGAGTCATGAAATAACCATATTGAGTGTTCAAAAACTAACTTGAAACCATCTTCTTTCCAAGAAAAGTGGTTTGCAGACGTTTCTCAAAAAAATAAATGAATAAAAGAAGAGCTAAACTTACACTTGCCCCTGTACTGTTTTATGCTCAGTACTTTGTCCTCCTGATTTTCTTTTAACAAGAACCAAGGATACAGTGTGCAGCATACCACTTCTGAAAAGATCCATAAAGTAAGGACACTTCGTTGTTAAAATAATTACAATTACAGTGCTTTTATTATATTTTTATTTTGTTTTATACATATTTACAAAACAAAATCTACGAAGAGCACAACTCGGGTTAGAAAAATAGTAAGAAATATGCATAATTTTCACACTTTGAAAATTAGCGAAACTTTAAGGTAACAAAATAGCAAGAGTAATCTAAACTACTTTCAGAAGTTCGCACTATTTTAAAACGTTAAACTGTAAGCACTTACAGAACGTATTCTTAAAGTCATTACAAAAGGGAGTGTACGATGTTGTGTTTGGGTACATGCAGCATACTTTGTATTTTTTACATTTTATATAGGATGGATTTCACTCCCACGCACTCCACTCTTGGAATAAAATAAAGACACACTCTGTTTTGGGGCACATTAATTTATTTTGTAAATCGAACATTTCACTGGGAAAAATTTATTTAAGCTGAATTGGCAACAGAAAAATCTGACAAAATTCACACTGGTTAAATTGAACAATTATTGAAATTATGCAAAAAAACTTCCTGTCCCGGTTCTAAGCATGTGAAATTCACAATGTTTGAAACAATAATTTCTGTGCCAATGCCACCCTTGTCACGGAAAGAAAGCTACTTGATTTTAATGCTACTTACTGATCAAATAATCTGGTATGCCAAGTTCTACATTGTCACTGGAACGTTGCCCCATCACTAGCTTTTCCAAAGCTGCTGTGATTTTACATGTGTAATAATCTTTTTTCTTTCTAGAAAAACTCAAGCGGAGCCTGTCAAATCAGAAAGGTTTACTCAAAACGCAGCTAAAACTTCTAAAAGAACGTTTCACTAAGTCTTATGTCCATAACCCCCTAACGCCACTTCAACAACCGCTTATAAAAACCCAAATCTGGATGGAAAAAATGTTCACCCTAAAACTAGAGAACTGTTTATTACTTCGTCTCTGCATGTGGTATAACATGACTTCATGCCCTGTGTGCTGACAGACGTGGCAAAAGGATAGCCAACGCTCCTTCATGAGCTCATCATTAAGAAAACATTGGCTGCCAATTAACGTCTGTCCAATCCCTTTCCATTTAATCAGCCACAACTTTTTTCTGGTTGTTGAAGCTGCCTATTATATTTTCATGCCAGGAATTGAATTCTTCCTCCCCTCCACCCGCCAAATAACAGGCCAACTTTGTTCCCTTAAACAAAAGACGACTAATCAACAACTGGAAACAGCTCATAGTTTTTTTCATAATGCCAGCGTACAGGATGATGTTCCCATTACAACTTTTGAAGGATCTTAATGGATTCTCAAAATTACAGTTGCAATTTTACAACCAAAAAACAATAAAAACTACAAAAAATAGCACAATTAAATTAAGAGCCATCAGCACATGATATTCATGGAACATACTTACTTGCTCTAAAGACCACTTTTCCACATATGTATGGATTTAGAAGGTCTTTCGCATTTAATCACTGCTGATGGAGCATTCCATTTTAGTCCGTGCAAATGACTGGCTAACAGAGAGAATGACAGAGCCGACAATATTTTGCAGGTAGAAAGTCTTTGAACCAGCAAAAGAACATACTTCTAAAATAAAATATTATCTGGCTAGTGCACATAATCGGTGCATGCTGCACACTACCAGACTTCTACAGAAATCGAAAGGCTATTTATTCTAGTCACACAACGTGTATGCTTTTGTCACAGATTTATTTTTTCTAGCCGACACAGATTAACCAAGCTTTCCTTGTCTGGCTGCCTTGTCAAATCTGGCGTTCGTGCCGTTTGTCTGAAATCAGAGCTGGGCCTGCCCAGTTACTCAACACAACCACTCCTCACAAATCTGCCACTCTTTGTATTCGGAAGCCATCGTCTTTTAAAAGTCTGTGTGTTTTCCAACAGCATACAAAGACTAAGCACTCAGATCTTTACTGTAAAAAGGTCACTGTCATCAATAGGTAAACATCACAGTAGGCTACCTATTCTTCTGGTGCGGAAAAGCCCAGAGCCGAAGTACATACTTGGTCAAAACACTTCAGTTTTCCATGTTCAATATTTGTTAATGCCAAAAATTCGGACACCGTGTAGTTGTGGTAGCTTGGGGATCAGCACACTGAAGAGGGAAGCAGTGTTTATGAAGCAGTGAGTTGGGTCATACTTCGTGTAGAAGCTTGCCAAAAAATATCTGAGGAATAAAACAAATAGATTAATTTGTTTCTAAACATGAGTGAAACTGTCTATAGATAAAATATGTACAGGTCTGCTATACTAATACAAGATAAAAGATTATAGAACAGACTATTTTAACGAATTTAGTTCTAAATCACAGTGACTGTGTTCCTCATAGAGGTATACAATATCCCAGGTTGTTTGACGTATGCCAGATTTTCAGGATAACAATAGACTATGTAAATTAAATCTATGAATAACTCACTGGATTACTAGTTGGGGTAGATGGTAGTCCACCACAAATAAAAATGGAACTATTCTGGTTAGGTCCAATAAAGGTTTCAGTAATATAAACAGGAGCAGAACCCCTGGTAGCTATGACCCAGAGCAAACAGGCTTAACTTAACTAAGTGTGTAGGAGTACCAAAACAGTTAAAGTTGAATACACAACACAATAAAAATCGCACTCGGATTTGGAGAAATCGAGAATATTTTAATGAACAAAATGACACCAAAACAACAAAACTCTAATATGGGGGAACAGGAGATATGAATTTTTAAGGTTTTAAATAAAATAGGGCCAAAAAGAACAAAGCGCCAACTGTGGAAACTGGTCGCACTAGACAGGGACAATGGTTTGTTTTTAGGTAGCACGTAATAGATTGCGGGTCAGATAAAAGGGCCTGGGTGGTCTGGTCAAAGAGTTACTTTTGGACTTAGACATTTTCTTAAATGTAGGAGACGCTCTGAGAAGGAAAAGTCTAGAATTTATTCCCAGGAAGCGATTGATCGGATGTTGTTTGGCATCACACCCAGTTAAAATTTCTACCTTCCGACTTAGACTCTTTTCTGTAGGTCTGAGTTCCTCGGTGGGGTAAGGCTGCAGGCTGAAAGATCAACGGTTTTGAATGCCTCTCCCAGTCGGGCCTACTGAAAAGAATGGTGTGCTGCTACAGAGAAGAATGCAGCAGGAGCTACTACAGTCAGCCCACTTGCAGTGCACCCTCAGCAGATCAGGTTGGTCCAAGCCGGTTGGCCCTAGTCTTTCAGCTTTGCAGGAAAAAAGACTTCAAAAACTTTATAAGACTCAGCTTTTAAGTTTGGGCAGGAAGAGTATACTCAGACACCAGCCAAAGGTTCCAGGGCCTCAGAAACAGCACTTGGTGGATTAGAACTCCCTCCAACAGATGGTCCAGTGCAGGTTCAGTTGAAACTGGTCAGCTGGGCTCTTCAGTTAAGGTTGTTTCTTGCAGCTTTGGTGTTTCAATAGGTTAGCAGGTGGTCAGCCAATTGACACGGAGTCCACCTGTTTGTCCTAGGTACCAGTGGGAGATGGTCCAGCCTTTGGCTTTTCCTCACAGGTATTAACAGAAAGGGCAATTTTTATTTTGTCTTCCAAAGGTCCAGCAGTGTCATGAAAGAGGTACCCAGGGGTGCCATATTTATCCCTAAGGGAGTCTCCTGGCCCCCTCCTAACAAACAAGGAAAAAGTTTGCAAGGGTAACCCAACCCATCGTTGCAGCATTTCCTGTGTGCCCAACTGCAAACAATATAAAAGTGCCCTTCTCTACCTAAATCTAACATTGCAGAATCGTCCCTCCCTTTGTGCATAGATCCTATGCCCATCTGAGAGGTATGGCCAGGAAAATGAGCAACCTCTATTCTGTGGTCACTCAAAACAGGTTCTGGGGGCAGCTCATATGCCAGCACAAGATTGGCTGGCTTGGAAGACAAAAGGGAGGCAGGCTCAGGTGAACGCTGCATCTGCCAGTGACAGGATAGGTGTCCTTTGAATAAAGCTCCTGAGCACTCTGGGAGCCAGTTCACACTTCATTATCTGGAAGCTCATGCATATAGGCTTGTAGAGGCTTTAGGAAGGTAAAAGTTGACTTTTTAAAAGTATCTTTTGTAACATATTTAGCACAAATCTGACAACCAATGAATTGGACTTGTGATAAATATTTTGAAGAGTCCAAGAATGAACTTTTTATCTGGTAAAACCAGATTCGATTATTTAAACCTGCTATCACGCATTACTCACTCCCTGTTGAATTTGCAGTTTAAACCTGTACAGCCAGGCCTGAAGTCCTGTTTTTCATGGACACTTTAGTAGTAGCAAAATGTGTTCTTGGGTATACTTTGTACCATTCATTAAGGATTTATATATGCAAGTTAAATATGCCAACCAGGAGTATAGCCAATTTCAAAATGTTTTATGGGTCACAACACATGCACTGGGGCCTGGTCAGCAGAGACCCAGTGCACAGAATCAAAAAACAGAGCAGCATCAGTCCAATAAAATGGGGGTGATCATGCAAAAGAGGCTTTTACTACAAAACCCATCCAGATTTTATGCATTTGCATTTATCATATTTGGATATCATAATAATATGTAATGACTCATATCCACCTGAAGTATTAAGACAGACAACTGCAGAAAAATTACCTTCCAATGACTAAGAGAATGGGAGATATGACAATAAGGAACGGCCAGGTTCGAAATTACCACTCACCCTACTTACCTTAATTTGCAACAGAGTGAAAGGGCAGTCAGAGAAAAAAATAATACAGTGTTATTTTATCTAATGTGATGTAACATAAAACTACAGAGACAAACATTCAAGTGAGGAGTAAAACAAGACTGGCTGCTCTGAGGTCACAGTCCTTATTCTGCTCACCAACTCTGAAGAAACATATGAGGGGAGGGGGCTCTCCATTATAACATTGTTCTGGGTCTTTTAACCTAGGTCATGGTTGGTCAGTTCACACTCGCATAATCTGCTAATAAGATACATGGGTTTCTAAAACCAATGCATTAGCCCACTGAACTCTCACATTTCCCTGAAACAGTCAAGAAATCTGCTTAGGAACCATAAACGCAGCATGCACTTGTCTAGTGTCTAGCAAGAATGACCGCGGAACAATGAACATTGGCTTGAAACCTGTATCCCTTAGGGTAAGGAGTTCCAAAACACTTGAGGCCCTTCTAGAGAAACCTACTATACACTCTCTGTGAGAAACGGTGATTTCAACGGAAGAGGCAGATTACGCTTCAAACCAAACTTTAAATCTATGTAATGCTTCTAACTCTCGAAAGAAGGCCTTGGTTGTTCCATGATTGGAAAAGGCTACAGCTGATGCCTCTGCGCTAACTAATTTCTGCGTGCGCTCTCTAAATCCTCTCCCTTCTAAACTCTTAGAAAAAGATATGAATGGTTAACTAACCTATTTTGAATCCTACTTCTATCTTGATACTATAAGATCTAGTTCAGTCTGTACCATTGACCACTGTAGAAAAACTGAGGATGAAATGGGATCAAGGTGATCGTTCTGCCACTAGCGGCTTGTTTGTTAGAGCGTGTGAACTGCGCCCATCCCACCAGCAAGCCCTTTTTAACATTTTCTTTTCATCTTTTTTAACACATTCTGTAATACATTATTACCTTGCTGCTTGATCTTCCGTCCGATTGACGCAGCAGAAACTAACAACGCAAAGCGTTTGCAAAAGTGCTCCTGAAAGAACTAGAGGCCTGGACAAATAAAAATCATATAATACCTCAATACCAGACAGGATTCCGGCCCAAATCATCCACGATGTACAACACCATCGCCCTGTCATGCCTAGCAACACGAGCCACAGAGGTCGCCTCCCCACCAATCTACGCCTGCTTTGTTGATTACAGTGCAGCCTTTGATGGCATTGACCGCACCATTCTCTGGGCCAAACTTGCAAAGTGGGGCATTCCGAGGAAGCTTTTGGCAGACATTGTGACGCACCATGCTCTTGCAGACTCATGTGACGGCCAAGATCTATGCCAACACAGGGCTAAAACAGGGCTGTGTGATTGCTCCTCCCTTGTTCAACCTCTATACACTGCGGACATGGGTGAGGAGCTATTAACGGTCAACATCTTTCCACCCAAATTAGGCCATCTTAGACTCCCCATCACACAATACGCGGACGACCTGGTACTACTGGTTCACACCAGAATTGGCATGAAAAGGGCACTGGAGGCATTACATCTATGCAACATGTAAACTCTGCGCCAATGCCACAAAAACGAATTTCCTGGTCTTCGGTCACAAACCTAAGAAGAACCTGCTGGAATGGTACCTCGGACCGCTAAGGATTACCACTACCAACAAATATAATTACTTGGGAATACAATTCATCGACAACGGGAGACCGAATTTGCAGGCCAAGACACTCGAAGCAAAGGCGGCCACATACAGGTTATGCCATTAAATCACAAGCTCCAAAGTCATTCTGCAGAGGGTATACGACGGGTCATGCAAACAAAACTGATTCCCACACTGAGTTACGGCCACCTTGTCTTCTCAGGTCAACTCACTGAAAAACTGGAGCGACTGCACATAATGGCCTACAGAAAAGTATTTAATCTTGCCTACTCAACTAGGCGCACACGGATTCGGTTGGAGTATAACATTTCAACAATGGACATCGATTGTAAAAAAGAGATCATCAAACTATACTACAGGGTGACCAAGGTGGGTACTGACACCATCAGGTGAAGCATTAGAAGCAGTTTTTCAGGACAACAACTGTCTTTGGGTTAGGTTCCTCTTAAAGGCAAATGAGACTATAATCGACACCTTAAACAATAGTTAGCCTGAAAAGCCTGGTAAAGAAACAGGGCAAACCCACCTCAAGATTACAGGACCTCAAACGAATGAGGCATAACCCTGGCATAGAGGGACTTGCCTACTCACACTAAACTACAGTAAGCCAACCATATCTGGAGCAGGGTTGGTTGGGACAGCCCTACAGTACATACTGAGAACTAGGCTCCTTACACTGCCAATTTGGGACTACAGGACCCACTGGAAACACAGATTGCCCAGAAATCAGGGATGTCGCCTGTGTCAATATCACACAGAATCAGCCGAGCATATCATCTGGTGCTGCCCAGGTCTGCTGGGACAAAGGCGACTATAAGAACCCTGCTTTTGCAAATTGGCATGAGAACATGCAAAGAGGCCCAAACGCTTATTTTCACCATCATGGAACCAAATGGCCTCACAGGAATCGCCAAATTCCACTCTGAAGCAGCAAGGATTTTAAAACCAACCCAAGTAACGGAGACAAATGTCTGCAACATACAAGCCGCTTGTCACCAAGAGCCGCAGCAACAACGACTGGAGGAGCTTCTCATATGAACTGGCCACAATGATCTCACTCATGCACAGAGCACCTTTGCTTTTCAAGGCGCGCACTAGTACGCATGAAGGACGCACCATTCTAGGGGACCGCACACGGTTCCGACTCTCCATCCAGCACTCTATCTCTGGCATAATCCCTTGGCGGGTCCCTTCTGCATCTCCATCCGCCATATAGACCTACATCTCACACAGCATGCAATCGGCGACTCTAATATCAGACTTTAATTGGTCAGGTCAGAGTATCAACTTCTATCTGTAGCATCAATCTTGACACCCGGCATACATACGTTAACCCCATGCATGCTGGCACACCACAACATTGCATGTCCGCACACTTCATAGCCTTGGCCTTGTGTAGTGTTCCACCCCGTACTCGCAATATTAAACAATCTTGACCCCTCAGTCGGCGGGTCCTAACCTCGCTTGGCAAACGTTACAACACCTTAAACCTTTATATGGCATTATTTTACAGCACAATTTATATTATCTTTTATATTTTTATATTTAGTGTCTTTTATATGCTATCGATGTTGCAAAAGATTTTAAGTAATCATACAATAAAGATAATCATGGCACTAACAACGCAATGTTGCACACGTATGTACATAATAAATATCTTTGACAGGGTAACTTCATTATGCACGTCTTATTTCTTTTTAGCCCTTGCTTCGCATAAAGTGAGTGCATTAGTGGTGAATGGAGCCAAAAACGAGGTTTGGCTGGGAGTGGTACATAGAAGCCCTGTGTGCTCTACCATACTTCAGCACTGGGCAAGCACTTCAGCTTTTTCAAGCTTGACACAGTAAAAGATTGCCCCTTCATACTGTATGTCGATTTTCATTGTTTTACAGTAAACTGTTTCACTGTCTTTTGCCATGCTGCGCCTAATTGCTGATGAGTGCCTTTCAGTTCACCAAAGCCAACTAACTGTACAGAGGAGAAGAGTGACTTGCGATGCAACTACATACTGAAGACAAAATATGAGCGGCGTACTGGGAACCAGCTGTTCATTTGGTGCACAGAGAAATGAAGTCTGATTAGGGGATGTCTTTTTTTTTTTTTTCATATACAGAGTTTTATATAGCGCGAACTTGACCCGAATTGGGTATCAGAGTGCTTTACAGGGCACCAGTTGCATTACATGAGGACACATTCATTTTTGTTAGGCACGGGGATTTGCCCAGAATCACAGGATGTTCAGCGTCATTGCCGAGACTCGAACCCAGTTCCCCAGATTCGAGGCTGACCGCCCTAGCTGTGGCCTCTATGTGGTAAGCTACCCAGGCTTATTCACTTCTGCTGTTTATTTATCATAACACTCTTTAAAGGGTTTTGCTGCTGCAGCATGTTTATGTTCTGTAAGCCGCTGGAAGGGCTCCACACACACTCCTCGTATCCTCTTCACATGCATTCCACACTAACGGTCTATGTGACCTGAGGGCAAGGTAGAAACACGACATTTATTGACTGTCTGTGAAGCTTTTTTTTAACCACACTGTAGCTTTTATCTGCTTTTAAGCGTTTGAAGGCCTGTGCTGTTTGAGTTCCATTTGATCTAACCTCAAGATGTTGAGAAATGAAACATTGTTTAAATTAACGTAGGCTTGTCAGAAAAACAGTGTTTCAATCACCATGCCTTCACAACCATTATGTGTACTCTTCGCGAGGCAAGTTTAAAAAAATAAGTATAGATGTAGATCTCCTCATAGAGATATTGATCTATCTTCAGCTGTGAGATAGGAACCAGCACTGCAAGCTCCAAAAAAACACAGAATAATGGATTCAGAAATGGTTAACAGAACTCTTATTAACCTCTTCAACAGATACTTGAACGATATTGAAAAACAAATGCTATTCTTGGGTTTGTCCTTTTGCCCATCTACCCCCTTTGACTACGCAGAAACTAGAATAGATCCGTAAAAATTCATTAGGAAACTGAAGCTCAAAAAATGGCACACCCTCAAAACAACAGGACAGAGCAGTCCAAAAAAACCATACCTAACCTTACTGAAATTGATCTCAACATTGGGGATATCAATACCCTCATGACTACATTAATTACAACAAAGCCTAGACAATGAGAGGGCCACTAACACTGTGGAGTCAGTCCTCAATGAACTTGGCATCACATACAATGCCGCTGCCAGAAACAGTTTACAACTAAAGTCCACCTTCTATCCCATGCTTACACGTGACTATATAGACGCGTTCAATGACACTGTTACCAAGTCACTCATGGACTATCGACACAGAACCCGCTACATAACTGAGCACCCTCCAATGTCACCTTTACACAAAGACAGGCGTCATTTCCCTTGCAGATGACAAGGAGATTGTTATACGTCCAGCTGACAAGAGCAGTAACGTGGTTCTGCTCAATAGGGATATGTATAAAGCTGAGGCCCACAGACAACTCAAAGACACGAGATTTTATATTTCAATTCCTAGAGAGACATACACCAATGGTATTACCATGATTTGGAACAAAGTGAACGAGTGAAAGGACAGGGGCATTTTGGAATGGGAAGAGTTCTGCTTTTTAAAAAGGTATTTTCCCAAACTCCCAGTTCTTTACTTACTTCTCAAAGTGCACAAACATCCTCTCAACCCGCCAGGTCACCCCATAGTATCTTCCAGGGGCAGTCTCCTTGAGAACGTGTCCAAATACGTTGACCACTTTCTCAGAGACCCTGTGATATAACTTACCACGTACGGCAGGGACACAAAGGATTTTCTGGGGCACCACATTTGCCATCTACATCATTGAGTGTCTCTGCAAAATGTGGTACATAGGAGTACCACTTTGATGGTCGAGAAAAGGATACTGGAACACATGAGGGCCATTAACAACAAAGATCCTCGTTATCCAGTTACCCACCACTTTCAAGTCAAACATTTTTCAGACTCCTTATATCTCACCTATTTTGCCATTGAACAGATCACGAGCAAATTGAGGGGAGGGGACAGAGTTCTCAAACTCAGAAAAAAGGAATCGAAATACATTGATTTCCAAACCAAAACACCAAGAGGATTGAGCCAGGATGAGGAATTGGCAATCCACTTAAGGGAAGACCATGCACCTGGGCCCTCTTCCCTCCCTCCCCACCACTCCCTTTTCCTCCTCTGTCCAGAAACGTTTCCACCCAGAGTATAGGAAACATATACTTAGAACATGTATTACTACACGATCAACGTGCGTCATTTGTATGTATCACATTGTTTTTACAATCTTTTAGTTATTCTTTTCTTCATTTGTTTCCTTTGCAGGAGGAAAGGAAGGGACCCATCCTCACGTCTCTCACATGCCTACCCTTTTCTTCGGAGCCACTCCTGGGATCTCATCACAGATAAGACCTCTTCTGCATGGTTTTCTTTCCCTTCCCTAGTTTTGACATTTGGCACTGGCCCAGTACTGTTAGACACCTATGCAGTTTGCATTAGGTGGTATTCTGTGTCGGATGTGTCCTGCCGTACGGGCAGCGGACAGGCTACTGTGCTACACGCTTAGAGTAAACAGACTAGGTCAGGCACTAAGTCAGTACTCTTATATGTCTTGTTAACTCTTTTATGTACTAGGTGTTTACATAGTGACACTCTTAGTTACATTACTTTCCAACCTGTGACTAGCCGTCTGACATTGGCTTACATAATAACTATGTATACTCTGACCTTTCATGGATTCATATATTCTTTGTAGGAATTTCAAGTATCATGGTGCATTATTCAACTGTGACTACAACAGTGCATTTTAATATGCATGAATGTCGGCATATACCAATATGGCTGATTCTTTTGCCGTTTCCAATTGTCCTTTCTCACTGTTGCCATGCATTTTAAAGGCACTGAAATGGTTGTTACTTCACATGTGATCAAGGCTGTTTGTCAGCCAAAACGCGTAATGTAATTAAACAGATTCTTGCAACTAACTTGGATTCTTTGTACTTGACCCTGAGAGCACGTATATGTGCAATATATATATATATATATATATATATATATATATATATATATATATATCTCCCCCTCTTTGGCTGCGTAATTTTCTTGATCTTAAATTCAAATTCATCTGTTTTAACATATTCATTCTAGCCCAAGATGTGCTTCTCTGCTTTATGGATTGTGTGCTCTTTTTGTATTAGAGGTTAATGCATGCTGAGCAGTTTAATACATATTATACAACAGTGACAGTTTAGTATATGACACAAAGTGTGCAGATAAAGAACATGAAAGGAGGAAGCAATCGTGTAAATCTTTGGACTGGGTTACAATAAGATAGTTTTCTTCCACAAAAATACTGATCTATTAAACTATGTGCAGGCCACAGGTTCAAATGTCGAGATTGTAATCTTTGAGACTCTAGCCTACCATTCATAGGAGCAACAACAGGATCTGTCCTAGGTCCCAGATTATTTAATTTCCATATTTACCAAAACGATTTAAGTTATGCTTCTCATTCGCAAATGCGGGTGAAAATTGGCATGTGGATGTATTTGGTTTGACTGTAGATCCATTTGTATATGTGTGCTTATTCACTGGTGACTTGGATCACCCTCCGGTACATTAAATATTACTACTATTGTTGGGTGCATGCTAGTTGGTCTTCATGCAGTAATGCACCATTTATGACATTCTGGGAATGCTTTGGAACATTCTGGGAAGCTTGAGAAAATAACGGCAGATTACAGACATATTGTATGAAGTTCTCCTGACATAATTAGGGGGGCATTAGTGACACACTGTGTGCATCCCATGGGACATGCTGGCTACCCCTAACATAATAATCACTGTTAGTGTTGCCCGACAGTTTTTGCAGTGCAGCAGATGGCCAGCAGGTAGGAGGCAGCTGTGGGCCAGCAGTGAAAGAGAGCTTTACCTTTTGCCCAAACTTATAAGCTGGCCTGGGACCGCCCACAGCTGCCTCTGTCTAGCACAAACTCCCACCATCTGGTCACTACTAACGCCAGAAACAGCCAACAAAGGAATGCATGCCCTTCCTGCTAGTGGCAAGTATTGGTGTATGGCAGCAGCCGCCAGGCCCGCTCCAAATTTCACCATCCTTCCTCTATTCGGCTGCACCTTTGTACAGTCAGACTATTTAGTTCCTAATAGCGGCCCATTTCTGCCAATCTGCAGTAATTCCAAACAAAATACAGGCTGTTCCAAACTTAGACATGGCCCATTCTTGAATTACTGACTCCATTCTTGGCTCATATTTTGGTAATCTCATGCATAAGGATGGTGAAACAATTTGCATCGCAAAAAGGAAGAAGGGGGACTAGGAGCTGATAAAGGTCTAGTGCCCATGCTCCAAAAGACAATATGTTTCCAAAATGGGGGTTACTGTTCCTAATATGGCACTAGGAGTGTCGAGACAAAAGGGCATGGAAGGGCATGGAACTGCTAGATGCTGAACCAATTTATAAGGGATGGTGAACAAGAGTGGCTCTTGTTGCCCTCACACATCCCTGAGGATGTCATGCTTTATCATCAAGCAGATGCTCCTCGTTGGGCCGGTGCTGCAATGCCCTACGGGTCCCCGGAAGGGTCACTTTAGCAGAGATGGTGAAACAATTTACCATGATAGATCTGCTATTTGTTCATGAATGGGCAGTTAAAGCTTGCTATTCAGACTTTGACAAAGGAAGAAAGATTTTTCTCACACACTTTTGAAAAAGCCTTCGGTTTGGAAACAAACTGTAAAAGGGGAAAAGGGCGCATAAAAATAGGTAACTTCATGGTAGAATGGAGATTCCACCCACATGCAGCAAGACAAAAAATTTGCATCCATAAACCAATATGACAAACTGATTTAGCAGACCAAACTCCAAGCAAACACATGCCTGTTAGTTAATCACTTACAATATTATTGGGGAGATTGTAAAGAATTTTCTTGAAGATGTGAACTGCACTCCATAGTCTAGTTGCTCCCAGTGAGTCAGCAGCCTGGCTTTACCTTGATCTGGTGTTTCAAATGGTGTTCCTTTTACTGCGTGTAAAAAAACATACATTCCCTGCAACCAAAGGGGAAAGAAGATGTTTGATGAATTAGTAAACAGGTTTCTTGGCAAACCCAATTTACAATAAAGAAAGCACTGCATTTTATTGTAACACAAGCGTTTAACGTAAGAGTAGATTTTAAATAGGAACACAAAAAAATCTCCTGCCATTTAAACACTTACAATAGTCAACTAAACTCTCTTGACATCCACTCCTGATAAAGTAGAACATTTATACTAGTTCTCATCATCATCAAAATTACTTTATTCGGTCATTACGACCATAAAAAGCGCAAGTTCAACGATACCGAAATTCCTTGATGCCAATGGATCAACAGTACAATGTATAAACAAAGTTGGCAATCATTATAAAAACATGATCTTACTTAGCAATTAAAACAGTATCACACTTGATAAAGGAGAGGCACAGAGAAAAGAGGGACTAGGTACTGTTGGAATGAAGCTCTTATCTGATTACATGAGACTTCAAAAGCCAGTAGTGGAAGAATGCAATAAAACAATTTTATCAGTAGTTTGTTAAGAACTTTACAATATATTGGCCATTCAAATGATCCATCTTCCTAAAAAGCTATAAATACTTAAAACAAAAGATAAAAAGTATAAAATATGATTAAAAACAAGTTAAGAGGACCATTGTAATTCCAGGGAGAACCCTTATGGCTTCTATAGTACATGGCGCCTGATGATCCATATTTGCCCAAGGAATTTTGCCACTGCGCAAACCATCAAGGGCCTGGTGTCTGTTTTTAAGATACAAAATGCTTTGTGGTGGCACCGAGTACCCATCAGCCTACATGCAGGGGATAGCCATTTAGATCTCAGGAATAAGTACAGTGGACATGAAGAACCGGGACCTTATGGGCCTGGCGGCGCAGGGTACGCCTTAATCTCCTGAGTTCACCTGCTTTGTCGAACAGAGACACGGGACACTCCGTTAGGCGTAGAAGGTTTGGTTTATTAGCTGCAGCTAAGTACAGTTGTCCCAGAGGACACTCGGTATGTTCTTAGGAGACTGCCACTTTACTTCGTGGCGCACAATCTTTTATAACACACATATTCACAAAGAACACTCCCAATGCATACAGGGGTAACCAATGAGAAGAATGTGAAAACAAGATTAAGTAACTCAAATAAGCCTCTCTTCCAACTGTGTTTGTCACCCTTCCCCACAAGTTAATCAATGGTAGTGTTTATAATTCGACTTGCAGGTGGCAGGACACATTTGTATGCCCCGGAGGACAGTTGTGAAATGAGAGAATACGAGTAAAGAATAGCGAAGGCCAGAGGATAAGATAAAGTCAGGTAAGAATGGTGCAAACCAACAGATAGTCGAGACAGGGATCAGTCAAACCAGACGAGGATTAGTGGAGTCGGTCAGACCCTGACACCAGCTTTAAACAGAGGCAGGAGGTTATTTGACACTTTGCAGTAGGAAGAGGGAAAACAACACCTAGTTCACCGTGCTGCCTGAGTGAGGGCAACACAAAATGGCGGCGGGACACAAAATGGTGGCTAAATACGAACGGGATCGGAAAACTGAATTACCTCAGACATGCGAAGAGGATGTGTTTGATCGTTTCCATTGTCCCATGGCAGCCTGGGCAATACTGCGCTACTAGAAAGCAGGTAGTAGAACACGCACTACTAGGTGAACCAAGTAGCTAGGTTGTTGCGTGCCTCTGAGGTATCACTCTGGTCGGTGAGTGTGACATATCATAAAAATGTACCGTCTCCTGAGTTAGGAGACGTTCCCCTGAGCACTGCTGAAAGACCGTGTAACTGGATATGTCAAATCTGTTATAATTTACACAGGAATGTAAACTGGAGTACATGTGAAACACAATGACCTGTGCATTGTTGACTTTCAAAAGCGAAGAGTATGCTATCGTGATCAATAATCAATAGATCAAAGTGCATTCATGCTACTATCGTACAGTGTGCTCCAAAGCTGGAGGATACATCGCAAAGGAACAGACATTAAAAAAACGTAAAAAGGAAAGCAAGAGTGTGCAGAAGTGATGTACACATGCACGATGTAAAGCGGGAGCGTCTTGGACGGGTCATTATTCATATGTATGGTGTCTGAAATATAGCGAAAATTGTTGGTGACTGTGTGACGATTACGGAGAACAATCCATGCAATGTAATGGTCGCGTGTGCAGCGATTTAAAACGTAGAAAGAGGTAACATAAGAATTCCATACGGCCATTAAGACCATGAGATTCTAAAGAGTCCAGAAATGTAATCCAATAGTTCTCTCTTTGAAGGAGACGGTTGTTGTTGTCTCTGCCTTCATGTTTTTCCACAACTTCCAAGATTAAGAACTTCAGTTGGCTTATGTTGTGGTGGTTTTCAACGAAAGGGGCGGCCACAACTGATTTCAAGTTTTTTGTACAAATGCTGCTCTTGTGTTCATGTATGCGGGTCTTTATTTTTCTTTCTGTCTTGCCCACATATACTAGGCCGCATGGGCACTTTAGCAGGTAAATGACGTTGGTGGTGTCACAGTTTGCAGTCACTTGTAGATAAATTCTTGTGCCTTTCATGGGATGGGTTATTACAGAACCTTTGATCATGTTATTGCAGTTATTACAATTGTAACACGGTGATGATCCTTTGTGTGTTTGAAGGAAAGCTCTAGGTGGTTAAGTGATCAATTCTGTGATATTCTTGCCTGGGTTATATGCAAAAATGCCCTTGAAATCTGGTTCTAAAGCCACAATGGACCAGTGTTAGTTGATAGATTTCTTAAATCGGTGGCTGATGGTGGAAAATTTCGATACTACTATCATACGTGTTTGTTCTTTCTTCTGGACTTGGGTCATGAGGTCTGGTCTGGAAATGGTCGTGCTTCTTGATCTAGCTTGTTCCAAGATATTGTGTGGATAGCCTCGCTGGCTAAATCTTTTTAACATGTCAGTTTGTTCCTTCAGATTGATGGGGTCAGATACTATTCTTTTCGCCCGGAGAAGTTGCGAGCATGGTAGGTGATTTTTGAGAGTTTTGATGAAAGCTGTTATAATGCAGCATGTTGTTCCTGTCGGTTGTCTTTCTGAAAACATTGGTCTCCAATCTGTAGTTGGCTCTGCTGATTTGTACATCTAGGATTGCTATACTGTTTTGTTTCACTTCGTGGGTGAATTGAAATCGGTCGTTGATTTCATTGAGCGCATCGAATGCTGTCAATAGGGTGCTATGTGACACCTTCCATAAAATGAAAATGCCGTCAATGTATCTCTGGAAAACTGAGGCGTTTTCTTTCCAAGCATCCAATCCCAACACGTTTCTTTCTTCAAATTTATTCATGAAGATGTTAGCATAGGCTGGAGCTGGGCAGTTGCCCATGGGAGTACCAGTGAGTTGTGAAAGCCACTGGTCTTCCCATTTGAAAGAACTCTGGTAAAGAGTAAAATGTAGTATTTCCATGAGGAACATTTGAAAACTTTGGTCCAGGTTAGAGTTCAATAAAGTTTCTTCGATGGCTTCAAGGCCTAGATTATGGGAAATTGAGGTTTAGAGGGATTTAACGTCCAAAGTACACAGCCACATTTCATCATCTGGCGTGAATGTTAATTGATTGATTTTGTTGAGAAAATCAGTGGTGTCTCTGATGAAGGTGCGCATACTTATAACAAATGGTTGCAAGTGTTTGTCTAGAAATGTGCCCACTGGTTCATGTAAGCTCCCTTTTGTAGAGACAATGGGTCAGGATGGAGGGTGGTGTCAGTCCTTATGTATTTTTGGAAGCATGTATATTGTCGGTGTTTTGGGATTGGTTTGCATGAGGTATCGACTCACTTTATCATTGATGGTACCATCCTCAATGGCTCTCTTCAACAAGTTTTTTAGGATGTTGGATAATTGGTCAGTGGGATTGTAATCCAGTGAGCAATAAGTTTTGGTTTAATTACATGACTCTGGACTTGTGTTCTGTAGAAGCTTGTGTCCATTATTACCAATGCCCCTCCTTTGTCAGCATTTTGGCATGTGGTAGGTTTGCTGGCTAGACAGGTGTGTGAGGGCAACAAGATCTGAAATGTAATTTCCCTCCCTGATCAGATTTAACAGCTGGCTAATAGCGATCCCTACTAACCTGGCCATTAAGAGGAACTGTTCTCACCTGTTTTTTCCTACGTATACCCCAGGGAGCATCAGAACAGGACCTCTTTAAATAACCAGCTCTCCTGTCACCCCTCCTGATTATACGTAGACGTTTAAATGCATCCTGTTCTTTCATGGTGAGGTTGTGAAGTTTTGATCTCCGTTAAATTAAATTTGCGTATATCATTTTTAACTAGATTTTCAAAAATGTCTAGACTTTTGTGGCTGACAGGAGCCATGAATGTGCTTTTGGTTCTGAGACCCTGAAAAAGGTCTTCATCCTTACTGTCTCGTTGAACAGCTATGTTTTCAAAGAAGTTTCTTAGACGTAAATTACGCATAAGTTTGAATAGGCTGATCTCTAGCTCTAGACTGTGGGTGTAGCAGGTGGGTACAAATGAAGCCCCTTTTTGAAGAGTTTTTGTTTCCACAGAATTTAGTCGGTAATAGGAAATGTTAATGACTAGGTTGTTGTATTCTGAGCCTTCTTCCCTTTGAGTCTCTTGCTCGTCACTGGTAGGATCTTTGCATCCGAATTGTCTTTTTCTGGTTCTCTTTCTTTTGCCCTACCTGAGTCGTCCTTGTCTTTTGGGTCTTCCTCCAAAAAAAGGAACACCAGTAGTTTGTTGTTGTTCTGTGCTGGTTGAGGTAGAGGGTTGTTCGATAACTATTCTGTGAGGTTTTGGTCTGGTGTCACTGTCAGATGACGATGTTTCTGTTTCTGTGTTTTGACTGTAAGGCTTATTTTGTCGATGTCTTGCGCAGACTTCTGCCCAGGAGTATACTTCTCCCAGTTTGGAGTAGATAGTATCTAGTTTATATTTGCAGATTTTCCTTTAATTGATTTCTTATGTGTATTTACACGTGAATATCTTCTAATGTTTTTGTCGAATCTTCAGTTTCCAATATGTTCTCCAACTCTGATTTGGTGTGAGCAATTTCTTTTGACAAATCTTCTTGAATTTTACATAGCTCTTCGATAATCAAAAGGATTAGGTCAAGGGAACACTTGTTGAGTATAGCATACCACAAATCTGGGACAGTTCTTACTTAATAGAGATTTGAGCTGGATCCGTAGACTTCTCGGAATGCGTTGTGCGCTATGATATTTAATGAGTGGTAGCGTGTAGTCGCTGGTTCATTTATCTTTTTGTAAGGTACAACAGTTGTCTGATATTGCTCTCTTTGTTTCGAACGTTAGCTATGGGCGTGATTTCCTCATGTATCAGTGCGTGTATCTTGGTAGCATCTTCCTCAGCAAAAGCAAATGTGTCTGCCCGTAGCTTGGAGATATTAGAAATGTCCTCACATATCATGGTGGACGGTTTGGTCTGGTGTGCCGTGTTGTATGATCAGAAGAAGTGATTAGAAAGCAGGTAGCAGAACACGCACTACTAGCTGAACGAAGAAGCTAGATTGTTGCGTGCCTCAGAGGTATCGCTCTCTGATCGGGAAGTGTGACAAATATCATAAAAAGGAAGGGTCTCCCGAGTTAGAAGACGTCCCCCTGAGCACTGCTAAAAGATCGCGTAGCGGGATATGTAAAATCTGTTATAATTTACACAGGGTTGTAAACTGGAGTACTCATATGAGTTTGTGAAGCTTTTATTCGCGAGACGATATTCAACTTTTCATATGTAAACTCGATGACATATCCCGCTACACAGTCTTTCAGCAGTGCTCAGGGGTACGTCTCCTAACTCAGGAGATGCTACCTTTTTACAATACTGCGCTACCTCAGGAGATTCCTGCCATGTAGCTGTGAAAGAATTCACAGGAAGGCAGCTGAATCTGAATTGGATGTAGAGTTTCCTATCTTGCAGGGATGAAATTACATCCAAGTACTGTTCGTATGCACCTAGCCACTTAGACTGTATAAACTCTAAAGTTAAGCGTCCAGCTGATGAGTGGGAAACTGTAGTCTGCGCCACCCAATTCCAATAGTGAGTCTTAATAACTTCTCTGCTATGCAATAGGCTAGGATCGGAGACATCCCACAAGGATCCCAAGCCTATGGCAGAGAGAAGTCACTGGGTTTTGGTGAACCACCCTATTTTATATACAGTATAGTGATTGAGCTCAGGTGTTAGTTTGAGGCACAACCAGAAAAGAAGGGGGCGAAGCCTTGCTTTATCTAATATAGTTGTTCTACCCATGTCTAATCTTAGAGGGATGAGCGGGGTACTCTGGGACGAGAGCAGAGAGTTCTTAAGAACTGGTTTTCTGTATGTAAAAGACCCTCTAAATTGTCGAATGCCCAGATTTCCGCCCCATATAGGGCAGAACCTACCACCTTCTGATCGTAAATCTGAAGTGGGGTGGCTATCGGTCTGGTTTGGGAGGCCCTATGCTCCTTAATTAGTGTTCCAGAGGTTTTCTTCTGCTGTAGGTTCCTCTTAGTAATGTGGTGCTTCCATGTCATTGACTCTGAGAGGGTCACACCCAGATAGTCGAAGGTGGACACTCTCTCCAGAGGAATCCCATCCAGCGTCAGTTTACCTTTGAAGGATTTGTGGGGGTTCATCATCAGAAGCTTGGTTTTGGAGGTATTAACCTCCAGACCTCTCTGTTTACAGAAGACCACAAAGCGATCAAGAAGGAGTTGATGACCACTAGGGGTCTTGGAGACTACTAATGTGTCATCCGCAAATAGTAGGGTTGTTACTTTAGCAACCCCCAATGAGGGGGCATGTGCAGGGACTTCCTCCACATATTTCACCACCCCATTAATGAAAAGTGTCTGATCTGATCTGATCCCATCTACTTTGATAGGATCAGTCAACTGCCCTTAGTCCCCCCAGCGAATCCTTGCATAGGTATCCTCGTGCAGCCAAACAACCAGCTCGAGAAGCTCTAGTGGAAACCCCAGATCCAGCAATACCGGCCATACGTTAGACCAAGGAATGAGGTCAAAAGCCGACCTTAGATCGATAAAAGCAATATAGAGACAAGCGTGTTCGATAGTCACTGTTTTCCAGGCCAGCAGGGTAAATCTAAAGACTTGATCGATGGCGCTAACTTTCCTCCTAAAGCCGGCTTGGAATGGGGACAGGATGTTATTCCATCCATTCTGAGATCTTAGTCAGAAGAGCACGGGTTAAGACCATCTGTACACCATTGATTAAACAAATCGGCCTGTAGTTGGAAGGCAGTGAGCGGTCGCCCTTTTTAAAAACCGGGATTACTTCTGCTCCCTTCCATGACGGGGGAACTCAGAGCCCCAGCAGCGATTCCATTTGCAATTTCCCAGATGTACTTGGTCCAATTATTAATGTCATTAAGAAAGACGTCTCCAGGTATGCCATCCGGACCTGGGGCTTTGTTCTTAGCTGTGGTGTTTATACTTAGATTGTTATCAGCAATAGAAAATAGCTCTCTTGATCGGGTACCAGTGTGTTCATATGTACGCCCTTCTTTCTCTGGTTCTTTAGAACCAGTGTACACAGCAGAGAAGTGGTTAACCCAGTCGGCTATAGAGATGTTGGTCAGTGCCCTAGGTCTGTCGGCATCTCCCCTCGTGACCAGCAATCAGAATTGTCACGATGCTTTCTTTTGGCAGGCATCACGGATCTGCATCCATCGATTTTCTGACCATTCTGTTTTGCTTTTCTCTGGGCTGTCTTGTAGGTCTTCCTAGCCCCTCTTATATCTTCCACATTGTTAGACCTAATCGCGGCCACCAAGGCTGCCCGGAAATTCTTACAGTCTTGGTTAAACCAAAAGCATAGTACGCTGGCAGGCGTCTGTTTATGATAGGGCTAGCTTGGCATTATGTAAAAGGAGGCTAGCTGTTCAAAAAGAGCTGTATGGATGGCTGTGATCATAGGAAGCTCCTACTGTCGCTCACACAGGTTGTGAAGTTTCCCAAGATTTTCTAAGAGTAATCGCTTCATACCGTCACACTTAATAGTATACTTAGCTACATGTGCCCATTTCAGGCGCCTATTATCATTTGTTGGACACATCACCTTAGTTGTGAGTTTACTGCCAGTATGGCTATTATATTTGATCCAGGGTGATGACATGATGACCTCAAGCGGGTTGTGGTCACTATCTGTGGTCGTCCCGACTACCATATCCAACACTCCAGGCCATAAATTTAGATCTATCAGTATGTAATCGATGCGTCTCATATTTGCGGTTCTGTTGAAGGTGTTTGCTCCTGATTTGTCAGATTTGGTGCGTCTATTAGCTGCCCTTAGCCCATACTCAAGGGTTATGGCTTGGAGTTGCAAAGCTGGTCGCATTCTAATAAACTGTTAGATCCAGAAAAACAAAGATAGCAATGCACCTCTCCGTTACTCAAATTGTGTAAAGTGCATACCAGTTTGCATAGTTTCTACATTTTATTGTTTTGTTGGCACAGACAGAAGACATCAAAAGCAAAATACAGTAGTGTATGATGAGGAAGGCAGAGGCTGACTAGAGTGGCAAGATGATTTACTATACCACTTCCTAGTCACCTCCACCTCTTCTGCACAAAAGGACTGCTACTATATGTAACTTTTTATTTTGCACATTATATATTATCATCTTGAAATTAGATACTGTTAGAAATGGGGGTCTCTAGTTGGCAGAGGTAGGTACCTTTTGTCCAAATAGGGACCCTTGCTTCTAGTCAGGGTAAGGGGGATACACTCCTAAAATAACCCCTGCTCACCCCCTTGGTAGCTTGGCTCGAGCTGACAGACGTATCTCAGAGCCAGTGTGTAACCATTTGTAAACACATACAGTAATACAGTGAAAACACTACAAATGGACACCACACCAGTTTAGAAAAATAAGTAATCTTTATCTAAACCAAAACAAGACTAAACGCCAAAAATCCATAATACAGCAATACAAATATGACTTTCAGATGGTAGAAATAGTTTAGTTTAAAGCAAATAGCAGATGCAACACTTTTCACACAAAGTACCTGGGATGTGTCGCGCAAATAAACAAAACGGGCCGCAGGGAAGGTGATGGGTCGATTCATTGCACTCAGGGAAGGTGATGCATCGGTTCCTTGCTCCGGGGGAGGAGACGAGTCAGTTCCTTACTGCTGTGAAGGGAAGGTGATGCGTCAGTTCCTTGCCAGAGAAGAGGTGATGCGTTGGTTTCTTACTGCGTGGGGAGGGGATGCGTTGGGTTTTTACTGCGTCCACCAACGATGCGACAAACTTGGCGCCTCGATGCGACGATCTGGGACAATGCGTGAATTCTTGCAGCTCCCAGCAGAAAACAGTCTCTAGAGGTCCAAAACAACAGCAGGCACCTCTTTGCAGGTCAGAACTACCAGCAAGGGAGTTCAGGGGAGCTGGTGGTTAGGTCTTTTTGTCCCTGAGACTTCAGAACAGAAGGCAAACTCAGTTTCAAGCCCTTGTAGATCTTCTTCAAGCAGGAGGCAAAATCCAGACAGCAAACAGCACAGGGGCAGTATTCCTTCTCAGTTTCTCTGGTTCTTCTCCGTGGCAAAGGTTCCTCTTGATTTAGCAGAATTGATCTAAATGTCTGGGATATGGGCCAGTCTTTTTATACAAAAAAATCCTTTGTTCGCTGAAGGCAGAGAGTGTCTGTACCCAGCCAAAACCAGTTCGGTGGGGCACATTGCAAGTGCACAACCTCCTTCATTGTCAGTGTGAGCCCTGGCTCCAGACACCATAGGGGGCGGAACCATCATTGTGGAAGGCAGACAGCCCTATTCAGGTGCAGGTGCTACTCTTACTCCTCCCACCACTCCAAATGCAGAGAAGGCCTATTCAGCCCAGCCCTGATTCATCAGGTTCTCTGGAGCCACTGCTCCTCCCCAGCCCCTGACACTTCAAAGCCAGACATCCAATACACAAACCTAGCAGAGGCATACTGGATGGCTAAGCAAGAAAATTCCTACTTTGTAAAAGTGGTATTTTAAAACACAGAATGTAAAAAATCGCCCTCACCAAAAGATGCATTTTAACATTGAGTTCAGGCATATCAAACTTTATTTTCCAACCTTGTTCCAAGGGGTAGTTATGTTTATAAGATGTTAAAAGCAAACTCCCCATTCTGTCCTATGGGAACAAGTAGCAATGCAATAGTGAAAAACGAAATTGGCAGTAATTCACTATCACGACATGCCACACACACCAGGGCATGTCCTAGCTTTCACATACACTGCACCCTGCCCACAGGGGTACCGTGGGCTTACCTTGGGGGTGACTGATATGTAAGGGAAGGTTATGACCTGGCAAGTGGGTGCACTTGCCAAGTCGACATTGCAGTACTAGACTGCACACAGGCTCTGCAATGGCAGGCCAGAGTTACATTTTATAGGCTGCTTCTGTGGGTGGCAGAATAAGTGCTGCAAGTCCAGTAGCAGCATTTGATTTGCAGGCCCTGGGCGCACACAGTCTGACTGGTAAATCAAATAGCCAAACATGGAAACACAAATCCATAACAACAATTTACAGGGAAAGCATATGCACTATAGCACTGATCAGCAGTGATAAAGTGCGCAGTCAAACTCACCACCAACAGGTTAGAAAAAATACAGGAGGAAGGCAAAATTTCCTGGGATGACCCTGCAAAAAGGGCCAAGTCCAACAGATACATTGCACTTGTGGGAATTATTTTCCGATGATTACATGTGCATATAAATATGAATTCAATGCAACTGGAATGGAACCGACATTTAGAAATTCATTTTCATACCATGCGCTCAACTAGGCCTCGACTCCATCTTGGAAAAGATGGCAGCTGCGGGCTTATAATAATCGTCATAGGTTTATATTCTCATTTGACAACACACGTAGCATAATATGCACTGTTTGTCTTGTAAAGCAAGGAATATGCTACTTACCAGTATGCATCTGTTCTTGGCATGTAGAGCTGCAGAGCCACACACTTAGGATAAGATCGCCATCTGGTGTTGGGCTCGGATGATTGCAGGTTGTTGTTGTCTTCGGAAGAAGCCTTTGGTCACAAGATAGGTGACTCCTCCTCTGGACAACAGTGCGCATCCTCAGATTGTTTTTCGCCATGATGAGAAATGATGGGAGTGTATAAGAAATAAAGAGAAAGGATGTCCATGTGTAGTGTCTAATTAAGACAATTCTGGAACAGATACAGGTCCCGGGGAGGCGGGTGGGCGTGTGTGGCTCTGCAGCTCTACATGCCAAGAACAGATGCATACTGGTAAGTAGCATATTCCGTTCGAGGCATATGAGCTGCAGACCACACACTTAGGATAGACTATATAGCAGTGTCTCCCCTAGCGGTGGTCACCTGTATCCGTTGCAGCAGTTTGGAATAGAGTTTTTAGGACAGCTTGGCCTACTGAAGCTTGTTGTTTGGATTGCACATCAACAGTAATGTTTAGTGAAGGTGTGTGTGGTAGACCATGTGGCTGCTTTGCAAATATCTTCTAAGGGAATGTTCCCTAAGAATGCCATGGAAGCCCCTATTTTACGCGTGGAGTGCGCTCTAGGGGGAACTGTAAGAGTGCGTTTAGCTTTTTGGTAACATATTTGGATACATTTATCTATCCACCTGGCTATACCTGATTTGGAAATGGGGTTGCCTTTATGTGGTGGAGCGAAAGCAACAAACAGCTGTTTGGTTTTGCGAAAAGGTTTGGTTCTGTCGATGTAATAAAGCAAGGCTCTTTTAACATCTAAGGTATGAAGGGCTCTCTCGGCTACTGAGTCTGGATTAGGGAAGAAGACTGGTAGCTCGACTGATTGGTTAAGATGGAAAGGGGAAATGACTTTAGGGAGGAATTTCGGGTTTGTCCTAAGAACCACTTTGTTACGATGTAGTTGTAAGAATGGTTCTTCAAGAGTTAAGGTTTGTATCTCACTTACTCTCCGTAGGGATGTGATTGCGATAAGGAAAGCCACTTTCCATGTTAGGAACTGCAGTTCGCATTTATGCATAGGTTCAAATAGAGGACCCATGAGCCTTGTGAGAACAATATTTAGATTCCACACTGGGGAAGGTGGCAATCTTGGAGGAATAATCCTTTTAAGACCTTCCATAAATGCTTTGATGGCTGGTACCTTAAAGAGGGACAGGTGTTGTCTATTTTGCAAGTAGGCTGCTAAGGCCGCTAGGTGTAGACGTATGGAGGAATACGCTAAATTGCATCTTTGCAAGTGTAGTAAATAGCAAATAATGTTTTGGATGGAAGCATCTAGTGGACGTATGTCATTGTTAGCGCAGTAAATGGCAAATCTTTTCCATTTTGCTGCATAACACGCCGTAGTAGGTCTTCTAGCCTCTTTTATGATATTCATACAGTCCGGTGGGAGGTTGAGGTAACCGAACTCTAAGACTTCAGGAGCCAGATTGCCAAGTTCAGTGTCTGAGGATCTGGGTGTCTGATTTCTCCATGGCTCTGGGTTAATAAAGCCGGGGAGAGGCGCAATTTTTGATGTGGAACTAGCGATGGTTCTAGAAGTGTGGTGAACCAGGGTTGACGTGCCCAAGTGGGAGCTACTAGGATCAGTTTTAGCGACTGTTTCAGCTTGCGTACCACAAATGGAATGAGTGGGAGAGGCGGAAAAGCGTATGCAAATCTGCCTGACCAGTTCATCCATATTGCATTGCCCTTGGACTGTGGGTGTGGAAACCTGGCGGCGAAGGTTGGGCATTTTGTGTTTTCGTGAGTGGCGAACAGATCTATGTCTGGTTGGCCCCATTTTTGGAAGAATGGGAATAGGACTTTGGGGTGTAATTCCCATTCGTGGATTTGCTGTGTCTGGCGACTTAGGAGGTCGGCGACCTGGTTGTGAACGCCTGGAAGGTGTTGCGCTAGCAGGTAGATGTTTTGGGGATTTGCCCATCTCCAGATTTGCTGTGCAAGTCGGGACAGTTGGAGAGAATGTGTCCCCCCCTGTTTCTGTATGTAATATATTGTCGTCATATTGTCTGAGCGGATGAGGACAGTTTTGTTCTTTAGATGTACTTGAAAGGATTTCAGTGCTAGGAACACCGCTAGAAGTTCGAGGTGATTGATATGGAGCAGTTTGTGTTGAGTGGTCCATCTGCCCTGAGTGGTGTATTGAAGGAGGTGGGCTCCCCACCCCGTGAGAGATGCGTCGGTGGTCAGCACTACCTGTGGAAGAGGCTCTAAGAACGGCCGCCCTTTGGACAGGTTGATGGTGTTCCACCATTTTAGTGAACGAAGTGAGCGACTGTCCACCAACACCAGATCGGTAAGTTGTCCGTGAGCCTGGTTCCACTGTTGTGCTAGACACTCTTGCAAGGGCCGCATTTGAAGTCGTGCGTGGGGTACGATGGAGATGCATGACGCCATCATACCTAACAGTTGCATAAACACTCTTGCTGGAAGAGAGTGTTGCGTTTGAAATTTTGAGATGAGATTTTGTATGTTGGCTATCCTGGCTGTGCTGGGATAAGCTGTGGCCTTGGATGTATTTATGGTGGCTCCCAGATATTGATGTATGTGGGAGGGTTGCAGTTGAGATTTGGGATAGTTGATGGTAAATCCCAAGACGTGTAGGGTTTGAATAGTGCGGTGAGTGTGGAGAACGCATTTGTCGAGAGTATTGGCTTTTATGAGCCAATCGTCGAGATACGGGAAGACATGGATTTGTTGTCTCCTGAGATGCGCTGCCACAACTGCTAAGCATTTGGTGAATACCCTGGGTGCGGTTGTTACTCCCGAGTGGGAGAACTGTGAACTGCTAGTGTTGCCCGTCTACCACAAATCGTAGATATTTCCTGTGAGCGGGATGCATAGGGATGTGAAAGTATGCGTCCTTGAGGTCCAATGTGGCAAGGAAGTCGCCCTGTTGAAGTAGTGGGAGGACTTGTTGGAGAGTGATCATATGGAAGTGATCTGATTGTATGTATTGGTTTAGTAGCTTGAGGTCCAGTATGGGTCTTAAGGTCCCGTCCTTTTTGGGAATGAGGAAATATAGAGAATACACTCCTGTACCCGGATGTTGGAGTGGAACTGGTTCTATTGCGTGTTTTTGAAGTAAAGACCGAATTTCCTGTTTGAGGAGCGTGAGATGGTGTGGTGACATTGGACGATGTTTGGGTGGTATGTTTGGGGGGGTGTTTGTGAGTTCGAGGCAGTAGACAAACTGGATAATTTGTCTTACCCACTTGTCTGTTGTGATGGAATCCCAGACAGGTAAGAACTGTTGGAGTCTTCCCCCGACCGGAGTGGAATGGTCTGGGGGGAGTGGAGACAAGTCACTGTTTAGTGGCTGGAGAGGTGCGGGTGTTGGTGTTGCCCCGTCCTCGGCCCTTGGTATTGTTTCCCCTATATCCTCCTCTAAAATATCCTCTGTTAGGGGATGTTTGTCCGGTGGTTTTGAAAGTGGAAGAGGTGTCTGTTCCCACATTTTTGGAGGCTCCCCTGTAAAAGGAGCGTCGAAAGGAGCCTCGGGGTTGTGTAGACTGTAATGCTCCCATGGATTTGGCAGTCTCATTATCTTTCTTCATCTTTTCTAGTGCAGTGTCAACTGCGGGTCCAAATAATTGCTCCTGATAAAAGGATTGAGCAAGAATGGTTGATTGTACTTCCGGCTTAAAGCCGGAAATACGTAGCCATGCGTGGCGTCTAAGTAACACGCTCGTGTTGACTGCCCTAGAGGCGGTGTCAGCTGCGTCTAGTGCACATTTGATTGAGGCATTTGATATTAGCTTTCCCTCTTGAATGAGGTCATTGGTCTGGGATTTGTACTGATCAGGCAGGTGTTGCAAAAGATCCTCTAGCTGGTCATAATGAGCCCTATCATATCGAGCCAATAAGGCTTGTGTGTTGGCAATACGCCAGTGGTTAGCAGCTTGTGCGGCAACCCTTTTTCCCGAGGCCTCTAAGAGCTTAGACTCTTTGTCTGGGGGCGGTGTGTCTCCTGTTATTTGGGAGTTAGCCCGCTTCCTTGCATTTGACACGACTAAAGAGTCTAGAGGGAGCTGCGCTTTGATGTAAGCGGGATCCTGTGGGGCCGGTCTATATTTTCTTTCTATTTGGGGGGTTAAGAACCCTAGCTCTAACAGGGTCCTTAAAAACCTCAGTGGCGTGCTTTATCACTCCCTTAATCATGGGCAAGATTTGAACAGATTTTTGCGACTGCTCAAATGTGTCGAGGAGAAAGTCCTCTTCAGGTGTATCTGTGTGCATGGTAACGCCATGGAACAGTGCCGCCCTGTTTATGAGTTGTCCAAACCCTAAATGGTCATCAGGAGGGGAGGGTTTGGAAGGGTATGTAGTGGGATCAGGAAGGTCAGGTAAAGGGAAAGCCCAGTCGTCTAAGGGTGCCGTGTCCGGGAGTGTAAATGGATCATGAGGATCAGTAGGATCATCTGGGTCTCCCCCTCCCCCTAAATCATCATCATCATCATCCTGTGGAGGTGGTGTATGTGAAGGAGATGGTAGAGGGGAAGGAGGTGGGGGCAGGGGGGTGGGATGAGAGGTAAAATAGGAGAGGAAGGACGAATGGGTGAGGTGGCAAAGTCCTTCTTCTTTACGGGAGCTGGAGGAGGTGTTGTGCCCAGCTTCCGATTCTTGTATGGCACAGCTGTGACATGTCCGGTTTTTGGATTGATATAAATCCTTTTTTATGTGGGATCCGGGCGAAAAAGTTCCTCATTGTCCGAAAGTGGCTTTGGCGACGACTTTTTCGGCTCCGATCTGTGAGATCGGTAGAGTCTTTGTGGACTTTTTTCGGTACCGAGGATGATTTTGGTGCCGAAGAACTTTTCGGTGCCAGCGGAGATTTAGGCGCCGAGGAACCTTTCGGTGCCGGTGGTGACTTCGGTGCCGAAGAACGTTTTGGTGCCTTTGGAGATTTCGGCCTCGGAGCCTGCTTCGGTGCTGACAGGGGAGTCTTCGGTGCCGAAGGTATTGTGGGCACAGTAATATGAGGTGTACTCGAGCCCGAGCCACCTGCAGGCTTATATTTCTTCGGAGCCAGGCCCGAGGGCGGGGCCTCTGAAGATGATTTTCGTTCGTGACTGGGGCCAGCTGGCAGAGTCTTGACCAATGTCTTTTTTGGTGTGGTTGCGGTAGGGGCACTGGTACTCACACGCTGCCCCGGAGTGATGAGGTCATCAGAATCGTCAGCCTCGGATATGATTTGGAGGTCTTCGGAGTCGTCGTCAGGGACATCCTGGGCAAAGATGTCGTCTGGTTCTGGAGCTGGCCTGGCCATGATATGGCGTTGAGCTCTTCGGTCCCGGATGGTTTTCTTCGAACGGAATGCGGCGCAGGCTGGACAGCTGGATTCGTTGTGGTCCGGCGAGAGGCACAGGTTACAGACCTCGTGGTGGTCACTGTGGGGGAACTTTGCTCCACATTGGGGGCATTTTTTAAATGGTGTCCTTTCCATGAGCCGCGTCCGGAACCGGTCCGAGTGTATTTCGACGTCGAGTTGTAAAATTTTCAAAGGTTGTTTGATTGTTAGAAGTGGAGTGGATGCCCATGCGCACTGTTGTCCAGAGGAGGAGTCACCTATCTCGTGACCAGTGGCTTCTTCCGAAGACAACAACAACCTGCAATCATCCGAGCCCAACACCAGATGGCGATCTTATCCTAAGTGTGTGGTCTGCAGCTCATATGCCTCTAACATTCTGGTCTCAAAGAAATCTAGAGTAGTAGTAGTAAATATCTTTATTCGATTTTGCATTAAAACCATAAAAGCACATCTCATATACAATTCATAAAAGAGAAGAGAAAAACATTTTGAGAAGAACAATTGTTTGAGGAAACCAAGACTATCTGTCTTAAAGATCTGGGTTAAGTTGCTGAAATACAGGTGGTGACTAGCAGCTTAGTCCTGGATGTAAATCACGGGGGGGGGGGGGGGGGGTGGAGGGAGGGCATCGCCAAGCATCTGTTTTTTAATATAAACCAGGACTATTTAATTTCACTCGGATGACAAATATATATATATATAACCTACTGGCGGTCGCCAGTAGGTAGTTATAGTTAGGACCACGTTTCCATAGGAAATCCGCAACATTCTATTTTGAATAACTTTGGCGCCGGTCGACGAATCCTCGCGAATTTTTCAAAATAGGTGGGGCGCTACGCTCCGCTCCTACCCTGAAAGTCTCGGGGGGATTCGTCAAGCGGGGGCTGAGATAAAAGGGGGGTCCCAAAACGCGTTTTTCCCATGCATTTTTCCATAGGACCTTTAGACAGGGCTACAGCCCGAACGGCTGAACAGAATTTAATGAAATTTGGCAGAGAGGTAGTCCCCAGGTCAAGGAAGTGCCTTTTGTAGGTTTGGTGTAAATCTGTTCAGTAGATTCTGAGAAAATAGCCTTTAAATCAATATATATATCTGAGCCAGCTTACGGTGCGCGATTCTGATTGGCCCTTGGATCTTAGTAAACATTCGAATCGGTCGAAACCAGGAAGCGGCGGCCGCCATTTTCTCTCTCGCACTCTGACAGGGGGTTTGATCAACCAAGTCCAAAAACACGTAAGGGGGCTGTTTACACAGCTCCCAAGCACCTTGCCATGTCGAGGGAGTCCCCAACGACCCCCCCAAGTGAAAAAAGGCAATTTTTATTTTTTCGAAAATTTCGCCGATTACGCTTACCGTACGGTAAGAAATTATAAAAAAAAAAAAAATATCCACATTCTCCCCACCCCGTGTGCCAAAGGTGCGCGAAGGGCACCTTTTGTGCATGGCTGAATAAAGCTAAACAAAACATATATTTTACCTCTCACAACGATGCTCATCATATGTCCTCCATGTGCGCACGGTGCGCGAAGCGCATCGTGCGTTCATGGCCCATCTAGCGTAATGTGGGCACGCGGTGCGCGAAGCATGGAACGAACTGCGTTAAGTGGGCGCGCACGCCACAAATGGCGTAAAGTAACTTAGCATTTAAAAAAACCGTACAAATTCACTGAAAAAACCATAGGTTTCACACATGTTATAGTTAGCTGGACATTTTACTGATAAAAAACCAATGAAATTCCCCCGTTATAGTTACTGTAGGCAACTATAACTCACGCGACCGTAATCCTCTGCTGATGACATATGTGTCTTTATGAAAAAAAAATATTTGTAATATATGTATAGCTAAAATTTAATGGAAGAAGACGTGGGCAAATAAGTGTCTAAATACAGTATTAGCATCAGCAGAGGATTGCGGTCGCGTGAGTTATAGTTGCCTACAGTAACTATAACGGGGGAATTTCATTGGTTTTTTTATCAGTAAAATGTCCAGCTAACTATAACATGTGTGAAACCTATGGTTTTTTCAGTGAATATATATATATATATATATATATATATATATATATATATATATATATATATATATATTCACTGAAAAAACCATAGGTTTCACACATGTTATAGTTAGCGGAAATTTTACTGATAAAAAACCAATGAAATTGCCCCGTTATAGTTAGTGCTGGCAACTATAACTCACGCGACCGCAATCCTCTGCTGATGCTAATACTGTATTTAGACACTTATTTGCCCATGTCTTCTTCCATACATTTTTAGCTATACATATATTACAAATATTTTTTTTTCATAAAGACACATATGTCATCAGCAGAAGATTGCGGTCGCGTGAGTTATAGTTGCCAGCACTAACTATAACGGGGCAATTTCATTGGTTTTTTATCAGTAAAATTTCCGCTAACTATAACATGTGTGAAACCTATGGTTTTTTCAGTGAATTTGCAAGGTTTTTTAAATGCTAATTCCTAACTATAACGTGTGTGAAACCTATGGTTTTTTCAGTGAATTTGTACGGTTTTTTAAATGCTAAGTGACTTTACGCCATTCGTGGCGTGCGCGCCCACTTAACGCAGTTCGTTCCGTGCGCGCACGGTGCGCTTCGCGCACCGTGCGCGCACAGTGAGCACGCGGTGCGCTTCGCGCACCGCGCACCCACTTTACGCAGTTAGTGCCGTGCCCACGTTACGCTAGATGGGCCATGTACGCACGATGCGCTTCGCGCACCGTGCGCACATGGAGGACATATTATGCGCTTCCTTGTGATAGGTAATCTGTTGAAATTTTTTGGGAAAATTTTCTGTGCTCTGATAAGCCATGCACAAATGGTGGCCTTCGGGCACCATTTGCACAAGGGGTGGAGAAAGTGTGGATAGTGTTTTTTTTATTTTTATTTTTTTACCGTACGCTTACGGTAAGCGTACGGTAAGCGTACCCCGCGAAATTGCCGAAAAAAAAATAATGCCGTTTTTGCTCTTGGGGGATGTTTGGGGACTCCCTCAACATGACTATGTGAGAGGGAGTTGTCAAAACATCCCCGTAACATGTTTTTGGCCATCATGTTTGATACATAACACTCAGTGCGGTAGACAAAATGGCGGACGCCGCTTCCTGGTTTCTGCCGATTCGAATGTTTACTAAGATCTAAGAGCCAATCAGAATCGCGCTCGCGCACGCCACCGTACGCTTACCGTAAGCGTACGGTAAGCGTACCGTAAGCGGGCTCAGATATATATATTGATTTAAAGGCTATTTTCTCAGAATCTACTGAACAGATTTACACCAAACCTACAAAAGGCACTTCCTTGACCTAGGGACTACCTCTCTGCCAAATTTCTAGTAATTCTGTTCAGCCGTTCGGGCTGTAGCTCGTTCTAAAGGTCCTATGGAAAAATGCATGGGAAAAACGCGTTTTGGGACCCCCCTTTTATCTCAGCCCCCGCTTGACGAATCCCCCCGAGACTTTCAGGGTAGGAGCGGAGCGTAGCGCCCCACCTATTTTGAGAAATTCGCGAGGATTCGTCGACCGGCGCCAAAGTTATTCAAAATAGAATGTTGAGGTTTTCCTATGGAAACGTGGTCCTAACTATAACTACCTACTGGCGACCGCCAGTAGGTAATATATATATATATATATATATATATATATATATATATATATATATATATATATTCTGCTCCACTGCACCTTGGGCCAGCGCACTCTCGGACGGGTGCTGTAACGCGGAGATGCAACCGCGTACAATATACGCTCCTTCCTTCTTCCCTTTATCGATCAAGAAAAGCACTCGCAGGGGTCTTTCTGGTTTTAGCAAAGTTTTTAATTCATGCAATCCATAAATAACATGACGCGTTTCGGCTACTGCCTTTTTCCAATGTTACAAAATTACGCGCCAAGTAACGGCGTTTTAAAAGAAATCATCAGTATCCGGTCACATGATGCGAGTCAAAGCACAATCAAAATTGACATAGGACCACACTCATTCCATTCTAATACAGGCGCCATCTTGGAACGTCTAACAAGTGGTTGAATCTAAATGTCATACGCTAAATAAGCCTACTAAAGTAAGTACTATATAATACTTACAGTGATTATCATTAGACACATGGTTCAATGAAATCAAGACATTCTCGTGATTCAAAACAAGTTGCGGTTAATAATTTAGCCGTGTATCGGCATCCTTACGCAAACCACCTATGACCTCAAGATCAGGGCATAACCATGGTACAATCATGCCGTGCATCGGCAAAGTCCTTCCTGTGCTTGATAAATTGCATGCATCACAAAGACCGTCACATCAATAAATCACAAGGCATGTATATAGGTCTAAACTGCACAAATTGATTCACAGATTAAAATTCAAATTACAATTAAAGACAACTTTCTTGCAAATCCTGCCCAGAAAACCTTACAATTGCTGATAACATACAGGTCTCAATTTCAGTCACCCAAATGTACAGCTAATTCTTCCCCTATATTCATTCCTTTGGGGGTCTTGGTTCCTAGGTCAATAATATATCTGGATTCAAGTCTACGCAACTTTCTGATCCTGTCCCCACCTCTAATACTAGCGGCAATCATGTCCAAACCATAATAACACAACAGATCCCTGTCGCTGTTATGTTTTTCTGCATAGTGCCTTGCGACTGGATAGGTTTCATCTTTTTTGGCTATCGCCCTCATATGTTCTAATACCCGTATCTTTATAGGGTGTATGGTGCTGCCAATGTATTTCAATCCACAAGGACATTCCAAGCAGTATACTACATAAGTAGTGTTACATGTGATGAATTTATTTATGGTTCTAGTTGTTTTTAAATCAGTTACTTCATATGTGAGCGTTCTTCTACTTCCTGTACAGGCCTTACATCTGCCACAAGGGAAAAAACCCCTAAGCTCCCTTAGGGTCCCACCAGTACTAGGTCTAGTATAGAAGTGGCTTTGGACTAGACTATCCCTCAGTGATCTAGCCTTTCTAAATGTTATTAGAGGGGCAACTGGAATGTCTGAGCCTATCACACTATCCGTTTTGAGTATATGCCACTTTTTTCTCATGATTTGTCTTAAGTCATTGGCTTCATTAGAAAAAGTGGTTATCATCCTGAACTTGTTGTCTCCTGTCATAGTTTTATTATCCTTTTTTTCATTTGACAGGAGTGTTTCTCTCGATATACTGTTAACCCTATTGAGAGTTACTTCTAGAAAATCTCTATTGTAACCTCTAATGACAAATCTATTCAGGATGGCCTTGGCTGCTAATTCAAAATCCGAATTTCTTGTGCTATTGCGCTTTAGCCTTAAGAATTCACCATACGGGATGCTCCTAACCAACCTTGATGGATGATTGCTAGCAGCGTGTAATAAGGAATTCCCAGCTGTGGGTTTTCGGTATAGTGACACATTCGGTTTGTTATCTATGATGGTTATCTTTAGATCTAAGAAGTTTACCGTATTGGGACTAACCTCTCCACTGAACTCCAAATTTACTACATTGTGATTCAAATTGGCAATGAGTTCATTTGCTGACTCCATTGAACCATTCCACACAATGCACAGATCATCGATATAACGGTACCAGGAAACCACCCTACTCATATCGATGGTTCCCTGTGTTCTGGACACCTGCTCCTCCCACCAGCCTACGAACAAGTTCGCACAGCTGGGGGCAAAGCAGGTGCCCATCGCAGTACCGGAGATCTGTTGATAATACTCATCACCAAATACGAAGATATTGTTTATCAAACAAAATTCCGTAAATTGTAAAATCATTTTGTTATGTTCTGTGAACTTCAAAGATTTTTTATTTAAGAAATAGGCCACCGCTTCCAGACCATGCTCATGATTTATACGGGTATAGAGACTTGTGATGTCCAGGACAATTAATTTGAACTCAGGTGGCCTATTTCTTAAATAAAAAATCTTTGAAGTTCACAGAACATAACAAAATGATTTTACAATTTACGGAATTTTGTTTGACAAACAATATCTTCGTATTTGGTGATGAGTATTACCAACAGATCTCCGGTTCTGTTATTAGGCCCTAAGGACACCAAGAAGTTGGCAACAATGGTGTAAATGTTCGACAGGGACTCAGCATTGTTCTTTATTTGTGGCCATTTAATCGTTTTTTTGTTGTTGCTAGTAACAATATAATTTGGGGGATTTGGCTCCCCAGATGGACAACGGGAGCCAAATACCTCTTAATCCTAGAGAGAGGGCATTGTGGTCACCATCATCCCTCTCTAGAACCTGCATATCAAAAGGGCATGGCCATAATTGTATGTCCATCAGGAAGTAATCTATTTTTGTTTTGGAATTCGCCCGCCTGTAAGTATGGTGTAGACCGAGATCTGAGATTGAGCAGCCATTCACAGCTCGTAACCCATGTTTGTAGAAAAGGTAAGCGACTTGGAGACCCACTTCAACGTTCTTAGCTAGCTTCTCGTGGCCCAAGGATGGAATAACCAGTTCCAGGTCTTCTTCATCAGTGCTGTTTTTGGTAACTTCTAAGGGCTCGAATGTTACCTTAAAGTCCCCTGCTATTACTATATGATGGATTGCCCTTTCTTTCTCAATTATTTTATCTAGGTGAGCAATAGTTGGAGAATCTTGATGTTGTGAGGAGAACCTATTGTAGATATTCATCAGTAGAAAGGACCTCTTCGAGCAGGTATCTTTCAGGACCAGGGTCATTAAGTTAGAATGATCAAAATCAAGCTTGCTGATATGAATCCCCAAATCAATTTTAATCCAAATTATTAGACCACCCACTGGACGGCCCTTTTTTGATAGAATGGCTTCTACACTAATTGGTGAATCCTACTCTGAAATTTGTCGACTGCCCATGTCTCCTGGAAGAGGCAGATATCATAGCTGTCTATCAGCCTCCCCCAGTCGTCACAGGCAATCTTCGACCTTAATCCTGCTAGGTTCCATGACAACAACCTAAGTTCCCCACCATTCTCTTTGATTGATTGCTGAAGCCTTATCTCTTTAAATGCCAGTTGGTTTGTTAAATGGGGTTGTATAGTTAATTAATTCAGGGACTGTCTCCCCTCAACGCTAGCCGTATTGACCCCTGATGGTTTGTTCGGGATAGAGTGGAAATTATGATGCGTAGTTGAGATAGCGCTGTGTAGAAACAATCCCTTAACCTGTCAGATGGGCCTGTTCACACGGGCTATGTTGGTAATGGCTTGGGCATTGCTGTTGGTGATGTTAGTTAATGAGTGCATCTGACTTTAGCCAATGCCAGGAACCTTTCTTGGGGATGAGAACCTGATCTGGATTTGTGATTTGGTTAAAGGCAGGGAGCGTTACTCCAGATTAACCAATCCCATGACCAGGTCGTTAGAGACCAGCTCCAATTCAATGTGGTCAAAATCTTGGTTTGTGGGATAGCGCTTGACATTCTGAATATCGGATCTTATGATAGAGCGACAATGCCTCACCTGCCTAAACCCAAGACGGCCCTTGACTCTCTCTGGTCATTGGTCAATGTTGGTACATTCGTCAGGTACACTCTACTACAAGCCTCCTTAGGGGCACTTTTAAGAGATCCACCTCCCGTGTCCCATCCCTCACCTTCTCTGCGTGAATAGTTTGGGACACGATCCCTTGGCCCGATGTTACCAAATAAAGAAACTCTTGAGTTGGTCAATTCTTCAGAAGTGCCTACCATGGGGCCCACTTTGCCTCTAGTCCCTCCCAGTCCATAGTAGCAACCCGCGATGGTTAAGTTGTAATACATTTTTGAATAATCTAAGATATTTCCTTGGGTGGGCAACAAGGACATGGGTGCTTGTTGGTGTGTTTGGAGGTTGGAATTTATAGTCATGTGATGCTGACAATTCGGGGCTCTAGAATGCGAAATGTGTCCCCTGCTCTTGCTTCTACTTCATGCACGACGGGTCTCCCCGTTATTGCTATGATGAGGCATACATCTGTACTCAACACCCTCACCTACCCCTTGAGTTGTGCTGGGGGGGTGGGGGGGGGGTCGTACTTGAATGGATTGTGCTGGGGTGCGCGCTGTTAAGATGATCTATCAGGCCCCTTATGATTCCCCTAAGTACAGACACTTCAGATGTTAAGTTCTTGACATTTATCTTGAGCTCATGTATTTCGGAACGTAGGACTTCAATGCCTCCATTCAGCTGGACTTCCACTCCTCCTCCAACAGACCTAACCGCAGTACAATCCAAGCGGGGACTGGTGACCTTTTTATTGTTGATGTCAATAGAATCTATGTCTTTAGTGTTCAGGGGGTCAAAGCGGTTAGAGCACGCAATATTTAAAGTCACTATTTCCTCCGCCATATTCTTGGGAGGAGCGGCAGATGGAGACTGGGTCACTCGACTTTCTTCCTGGTGCTCTTGGTTGTTTGTGTCGCTGGTCGGTGCTTGGCATAATACAATATCCTTTGGTAATGGACCAGAATGTGTGACTTTCCTCAAAGAATTCTTATGTGAAAAGATAGATGCAATTTTAGGGCCCGCTTGCAGATTCTTGTTTTGGCCACTTAACAGTCTCTCTACTTCCTCAATTAACGAGTCTCTATCGTCTACTACACAGTTAGCAGCAGCGCTTACTGGTGGTCACTTAGCCTGCTTTATTGCTCCATTTGGACTTCCTTTGTGCCTTACTTTTCCCACATCCTGCCGTGCTCTCCCCACTTATCGGTTCATACACTTCCAGTTCATTAACAGAAAGAATAATAAGACCGGGTATCAGGATGGTGTTACACTGCTCGTTTTCCTTGGTCCAACTTGTGAACGACACCTGCCCTGCCTCTTCCTGCCTTTGATGGGCGTGGACTAGCCCGCCCTTGGCCCGGGCGGTGCGGGACTCCTGGCGAATATTTATGCGCCTCCTGTTGCGCTGTGTTGGTGGACGGCGGGACTGCCGCGATGGACCCTGGGGGTTGTGGTCCCCCCTGCAGCAGACTCGGTAAGGTTCTTCCGCACTGCGGGACTCCTGGCAAATATGTATGCGCCTACTGGCGCGCTGTATTGGTGGGCAGCGGCAGGACTGCCGCGATGGACCCTGGGGGTTGTGGTCACCCCTGCAGCAGACTCTGTAAGGTTCTCTCGCGCTGCGGGACTCCAGGCGAATATTTATGCACCTCCTGGCGCGGTGTTGGTGGGCGGCGGCGCGGCTGCCGCGATGGATCCTGGGGGTTGTGGTCCCCCCTGCAGCAGACTTGGTAAGGTTCTCTATAGGTTCTCTACAGTAAGCCTTTGCTACATTCAAGGCTCTTCCTGCTTCCATGATGTAGGCAGAACATCTACGAGTCTTTCCACTGTTCACTGTAACACATTTGGCTTACCACCTCAGATGACATTAGGTCAAAAGGGGTGAATCAATATTCATGTGGTGGGCCAGCGTTAACATAGTGGCTTTATACGAGATTTTATATTTCTGAGTTGTGATTTGCTAACGAAAGGATACATTTGCTAATCCGATGCTTGACTGTAGTTCTTCATTACATTCTATGGTAAAATTCATTATAGACCCCCGGATTTGGGGGGAGAGATATCTTTTTGGTCTCTAGGTATGCTGCCCAAATATGTCATTTGGCTGCATATTTTGGACTTCATATGTTTCTTGATTTTGCTCATTATTGAATTAATTTGAATTACTGACAGCCTTTATGGCAATTGATTTCATATGTTCTACGATTGATTTATTGAACTGAGCTATATTTTGCATTCTGTATCAATGATTTTAATAAATCTTCATGATTTTCTCTAAATTACTTATCTTAAACTCCCTTTTAGAGCCAACCTTTTCTTTCTCTCTTTTGACTGTATTTTTGCAAAGTGTTTGGGAATCTTATCCTTAGGGACACCTTACCTCATCTATTATGGTGGTCAATGCGTCCCTAACCCTGCACTTTGGGTGCCTACGTATGTAGGTGTGCTGGTCAGCGCACCCACAGACCCCTCCTGTTCCCTCCGAGGACCCCACCACCAGGCTGCAAATGTGTGCACTGTGAGGGGTTGATGCTTTAGAGACCCTCCATTGGCTAAACGATGTAGAGAGCTAACCTCCCTCACATCGAGTGCATGTCTGAGCACCACATCTATGCAGGCGGCTGGCTTTGGTCCCAGTGTAGAGACTAGTCCACAGGATAATATGCAACCATCTCTGTAAGTCCATAACATTGCAGATGCACGCTATGTGAATTCACATAATTGGGAAGACAATGAATTCATAACCTTGTGGAAATCTCTCTTCGATTAGTGCAGGATATTTGCTAAATCCAAGCATGGGAATGTTGCCCATGAATATACTGCAGACATGGAAATGTCGTGCATCAACTTATTTGGGACACTGGAATATCACATATCGGTATTCTGCACTAGAACAGATCATGACTAAAAAGGTAAAAGTATATTCACCTTCGGTGCGCACTGCAAGCAAATCCTCCTCTCTCATCCTTGTCTTTAAATTTATGCTGCAGCAAGTCTGTCATAATCGCTTAAGCTATGTTGTTGTTGTACCTTACTGCCAGTGTAATTGAATCTGGTAGCAGTAGAGAGAGATTGAGCACTGGCTCTCCTCTTTAATTTTGCTTGGCCTAGCACAATATATTGCTGCTTTACTGTGCAACAAGACATACCTATTGAACGAGAAGCTTGCAAGTCTTCATTGGCTGCTGCACCTCAAACAGCTTTAGGGCAGTTTGGGGGTGAGTGGGAAGAAAGGTGGGGCTCATGTGACAATTACAGAGATGCTTAGGTTTTACTGACTGACTGCCTGCCACTGCTATTATAGAAAGTCAGCACTCAGTCCTGCAGCGGAAGGAAGGTCTCGGTAACCCATGTGATGGGATCAGTGCTGGTAAGAAAATTCTTTCCCAAGAATGACTCATCCTGACAGGACTCCATCCTTCACCTTCCCACCTCATTTCCCCTTTACTGCTGGAGGGCTCCGTTTGGCCTCTGCAGCTCTCACCAGGACCTTTTCCTTCTCAGGTTAAACTGCTGCGAGTACAACTCTCAACTGCAGAGGGGCTTACCATCACAGGAAATCTTCTGACTTAGCTATAACTATCCGCACAAGGGTGAAGCTTGCACATCTACTGTCTGCACTATACTGTTTGGGAGGAGGAGGATAGTTGTTCATGTGTTAAAACTTATAATGATCATGCTGTACCTGTTCTGCGTGTGTTAAGGTCGCTTGCACTCCTGATGCACATGTGGGCACACACTGTGCATTACTGAAACTTGTTTTTTATACACAAGAGCAAAAACGAATTTTACGAAATTCTGGCTGTATTTTTTAGTACTAAAACTCAACACAATGTGATAGTTTAACTGACAACTGATTTGTTGTACAAAATATAGACAGTAAAACTAGTTTCCACTTAACAATACACCAATACTTACCAGGGAAAATACAATGGAACAATGACAAAACACTCACCAGCTATTTAGCCGTGCTTCAAAAGCCTTGCCCAGCACCAGAGACACAACCTCTATTAAAGCCTGGTCGTATTCTTCCTTGTACAGTGGACAACCCAACATTACAAAGCATACAGCTGGCAAGGAGTTGATCCACCACAGACAGAACATTCACTTGTCTGTAAACCCCACCACAACTGCTGATAATAATTAAATTTTGTCCATCCTGTACGTCCTAAATTTTGAAGCAGGTTCTCATTATTAAGATACACAGTCCCGAGTACGCCAATAAATAGTTAAATGTGGCCCACGTATCTAGATGATTCCTCTAATCACACCATGCAGGATACTGGCCAAAATCACCTCGCTCACATCGGATATCGTCCTGCTTAAAAGAACTATACTGAAAGCTCCCACAGAACCTAATGGAACAGATATTCAGTTTAAGAGACATGTCTTTAAACTTATACACGCAGGAGAAAGTCTCGGCTTTTCAAGCTCCTGAGAAAAGTCTGTAAAGACTAGAGGTACCAAGCGGTAGGTAACATTCCAACGTTTATTTCGAGGCACAGTACAATTTCACCATGCAAGGCAAAAGGTAGTAACTGAAAACTAAGGCTCTGGAACATGGAACTAAAGTTGTGCAGCGCAGGCACCAGGTTCTAAGCACAGGGAAAAGGCACGAGGGGAAAGGAAAAGAAAAGAGAGAATGCAACACATCTCACCCCTAATACAAAGGAAGGAAAGCAGGAAAGAAGTGAAAGAAAAACAAAGTCAAGCTAAGTATCTGGCAGGTAAAAGTCTGGGTCTGACATTCCCCTCGACTCTGGATGCCACAGATTCGTTGGGATGAGAAGAGTTACCATTGGAATCAAAGGAGTCATGTGAAACCTCATCACCTTCCACAGCAAGTCCTAAAGACTTGCATTTCGCAACCCTCCTTACATTCCATACCCTACCATCCTGAGTAACAACTCTGTTCTTGCAAACTTTTACGATCTTAATGGGATGACTAAACTTGGAAACCCCTTTCACCAAGAAGCCAGTTTTTTTTTATTCTAACCCAGTCTTACAGCAAAGGGAACTTTAACATTCATTTGAGAATCAAACAAAATTTTCATCTCGTCTTGCTTGCCTTCCACACGCTTAGCAACAAGATTCACATCAACACTGTCCTCAACTTTATTAGCTCTTTTGATCCACCATGGACAAATTTCTGAAGTGGGTTTTCTGCCCTTCAAAAGCCTGAAAGGACTTACTCCGGTCACAGAGTGGGGGGTGATGCGGTACATCCACAATCTCTTTCTTACCACATCCTTCCAAGGCTCATTGGACATGCCAGCTTATTGAATGCCGTCCTTAAGAACCCGGTTAAACAGTTCCACTTGGCCATTCTCCCTCGGTTCATACAGGGATGAGGTCACATGCTTGATATTACACATAAGGAGAAAACTTTCCATCTCCTGTGACGTTTGTTGCACCCCATTGTCTGTCAAAGGAACCTCAGGGGACCCCTCATGCGCAAAAATCTCTTTGAAGAAAGTAATGATGACCTGAGTAGAGGCACTGGCCACAAACTTAACCTCCGGCCACTTAGAGTGGTAACGCACCATGACAAGAGCAAAACGAGCATTAGAGGGTAAGTGTTTAAAGGGACCTGAAATATCCAAGGCCACCTTTTGCCAAGGACACACAGGCCAAGAAACAGGTTGAAGGGGGGCAGAGGAGACTTGGGAGCATTTTGTCACTGTTGATGCATTCGGAACACTCTCTAACAGCTCTATCGACCATTTTGTCAAGCCCAGGCCACCAAAAATTGGCCCTGATGAGGCGTTTCATAAAGGACATACCCAAATGTCCTTGGTGGGCAAGTAATAAAATCTTGTTCTGCATAGAAGCAGGAGGGATGATCTTTCCCCCTTTGAAAAGCAAACCACCCACCTCTTCAATACCGAGACATGACAAAAAGGGGCAACCTCTGCAGTGGCGGACCTTTCCTTGACCCAGCCTTTCTTTAAATTTTCGAAAACCTGCTGACACATCATTATTCATTTCTGTCGTCCACTCAATCTCAGACAAACACAAAAACTCAGACAAAATCCTCGATTGTGGCAAGCACATCCACTTTTTGTTCATCAAGAAAGTCAGCAGTGATATTACTCCTGCCGGGGACATAAACAACCTCAAAATCGTATTCCTGTAATCTAGATGAGAGGCGGGCAATGCGAGCAGTAGAGTTTCACCCTCCCCCTGGAGATAAGATGCCAATGAGGGGCTTATGATCAGTCCTAAGGGTAAATCTGTTTCCCCACACAGTTACGAAAATCACACCATTCCTTCTTTCCTGAGCACTGGCTAAGTACTCCCCCCCCAGACCATAAAGGCTGGCATCCACAGTGATAATGCATCTCTTATTGAGGCAGAAAGACTAAAGGGTGGGAGCATTCACAATTTTGTTTTTGATTTGTCTGAAGGCTGTCTCTTGTTTTTCCGACCAGCAAAACTCAGCAGACTTCCTGGTCAACCCTCTGAGAGGCTCCATCTTTGGTGGCAAAGTTCTATATAAATTTACTATAGTATTCACACAGGCCCGCAAAAGAGAGGAGTTTCTCTCTATTGTCATGAGCAGGTGCATTGATGATGGCATCCACGAAAGACTTTTTGGGGACCACACCATCACCTGAGAGAGTATGACCAAGATATTCCACCAATCTGCAGAAAAATTTACATTTACCAGCTTTAAGCGTCAAACCACACTTTCCTAACCTCTGGCAAACCTCCTTAACATGACGGGAGTGGTCCTCCTCGTTCTTAGAAAAGATAAGAATATCACCCTGAAATCATTTAACAAAATTGCTGACATCCTTAAAAATGTGGTACATGGCTCTCTGGAATACAGATGCGGTCGAGGCCAGGCGGAAAGGCGTCCTTTTGATTTGAAAAAGGCTGTGGGGTGTGATAAAAGCAGTAAAGTGTTTGGAATCTCCAGTGAGTTCAATTTGGTGGTAAGCAGACTGAAGGTCAAAGGTGGAACAAATACAGGCACCATCCAACATGCACACCATCTCGTTAATATTCGGAAGAGGGTGGCAATCAGCGCCCAAACTGGCACTTAATGCCCTCCTATCGACACACAGCATAATATTTTTATCAGTTTTTTGGGGTAAAAAAATGGGGAAACCCACTCGGACGATTCAAGTTCTTCAATAATGCCACCCTCAACCAGGTCATCTAACATCTTCTTCAACCCAGCCCTAATGCGGATGGGAACCCCTCTTAATATTTGCTTAACAGGAATAGCTTCCTCTCTAACTTTGATCCTATGACTGAAACCAATAAGTTTGCCAAGTTTTTCAGAGAATACATCAGGGTACTCTTTTGTGAAATCGGTACTGGTAGAAGTTAACGCAAGTACAGAAACAGGTTCTTTGTTCCTGGGGTTCAACACAATCCCCAGCTTGGCCTGGTCACGCCACCCCAAAACATTAACACCTTTAAAAGCTACATACAACTTGATTGCGGCAGAATTTCCATTGAATTCAATAAACACTTCCTTGAAACCCATAAAATCAATGTTGAAGCCATCAAAATTCTGCGCCACAATATCAGGTTTGTGTAAAGAATTTAAATCAACTAATTCTCCCAAGGATTCAGAGCAGTAATCCTTTGTGATTATAGTCCAAGGCGACCCAGAGTCTGCCATTAACTTCAATTCTCTTCCAAGAAAGTACACTCTACATTTAGGGGAACAAATTATATCTAATTGGGCGATGTCAAAGGAATCTTGGATAGAAACCACAATGCCAGAGTCTAAATTACTCAGGGCATAATCACAAGATGGAAGGTCGCAAGATACACAAGAGATTTTCCCTTTGGAGAAATTAGAAGAGGATGACATGGGCTTCTTTGAGTCCGGGACACTCTTTAAGGTATTCTTACACATTTTGGAGAAATGTCCCAAACATCCACATTTACTACATTCCTTACCAATAGCAGGACAACGTGCGAAAGACGCTACATGGTCAGGATTTCCACACCTGTAACAGTAAAACTGTTTGGAACCAGAATTATTTTTGTAGATTGAGCACGTTTTTGAAGAGCCAGGGTTGATAGTGTTAACTTCACTGGAAGTGGGAGACTTAGTCTCCTTGTTGAGTGACTTCATCCACTTCTCAGATTGTTCTAAGGCTTTAGCAGTGCTTATGGCAGCTTCTAAATTAGGATCACCCATTAGCCACAGCTGCTCTTGCATCTTTTTACTTTTTACATGAACAATGATTTGGTCCCTGATCATTTCATCAGTTATCAAACCAAAATTGCAATGTAAAGACAAAGCACGGAGGGCAGTGAGGAAATCATCAAAACTCTCTCCCTCTTATTGGGCTCTAGTGTAAAACTTAAATCTAATAAGAGCAACACTTGTTGTAGGCTTAAATCGATTTTCTATGCGTAAAATGGCTTCATCATACACATTGTGATCACCTCCAGACCTGACGGGAGGAAGAGTCCTATTAACTACCTGTCCTTCAGAACCCTATTTTCTTTTTCCTCTCGGCCGACATGCGTTCTCCATCAATGGCCTTAAGGTAGTTGATGAATTCCTCTTTCCATCTTGTCCACGGTATGGGTGGTTCTCCCTTGGTTTGTAAGAATTTGGAGGGTGGATCAAACTGCGTAGTAATGACACAGCAATAACACAGTAGCAATAATGGTATGCAAAATTCTGAGAAAATAACAGCGAATACACAGGAAGTAAGTATTATAGTAATAATAATGGTCACCAATATAGGAAGTATAAGAAACTGCAGTTACAGTGGACAGGCTGGAAGAACCGAATATGGTTAGTAAAAGTGTGCCTGTCACTGCTGTGAAATAGTCAATAAGTAAGGATGTGCCTGTCACCGCAAGTAAACAGGCTGTGGAATGTAATGTATAAAAGAGAAAGGTGTGCCGGTCACCGAAAGGAACAGGCTTTCCTACCTGTATGAGCAGCAATGGTGTGCTCGTCACCGTGATCAGGAATACAGGAGAGCATTAAACAGGATGTGCTCATCACCGTGTGGGAGTTGCAGTTAACAGGATCCTCCGACAAGAGAATAAGAGGAGCGATCTCCAAAAGCTCAGTTAGTTCTGTAGGCAAAGGTATTTGAAGCTCCGTGTAGTGAGTTGCACTTGGATATTCCTGATCCAAAATGGCCGGGGGCGTGACGACGCACAACATGGCCGTAGTGAGGAGCAGAACGTGGGGTCACGTAGAGTAGAGGAGACGTCAGCAAGAATAACTAGGCAACAGTGAGAGGAAGAGTCGCCTACATCACAATGGGTATCCAAGCAACGGTTGTCACAAAAGGACAACGAAGAATGAAGATGGCCGTTTGTAACTGTAAACTTGCCAAAATGGAGAAAAAGCAGCAAAGGGACACCAAAGGAACGAGGAATCTGTGGTTTCCAGATAAAAGCATGGAAGGAACGGAGAAGCTTTAGAAGACGGAAATAGCAGTCCGGAAAAGGAAATGGATCTGAAAGACGACGCAGCACCTGTGCCTCCGAGAAGAGTGTAGCCAGCGATGTCTTCGTAGGATCGTCGCTACTTGTAAAGACGAGAGGTACCAAGCGGTAAGTAAAAATCCAAAGTTTATTTGATGGAGGCACAGTACAAATTCACCATGCAAGGCAAAGGCAGTAACTGAAAACTAAGGCTCTGGAACATGGAACTAAAGTTGTGCAGCGCAGGCACCAGGTTCCAAGTTCCAAGCACGGGAAAAAGACACGAGGGGAAAAGAAAAGAGAGAATGCAACAAAGTCACATAGTATAGCCAAGGAAGGACTATATTTTAAAATTTTATAAAAGTTTTATCATGACCTGTGAGGGTATCAGCGCTTTACAAATGATTGGAAAATAAGTAAACACGAAGGCAAACAACAACATAATCATGAGAGATACAAACTGTGAATGCAAATAGGAAGGTAATTTCTCTAAGACAAGTTAATAGGACAATAGGCATGGTCTGACAGTCAAGTAATGATCCTTGGAGTAGATCATGAATCAAATGATTGGAAATAAGAAAACAATCAAGTAAACAACAACGTAATCAAGAGTAGTAAAAGAAATAGAAAACTGTGCAAGTTCACAACTTGAAGAAGGTAATATTTCTGGGACATGTCTACAGGGCAACAGGCAAGTACCGACAGTCTAGTAATAATCATGGATGTAGATCAGGAGTCAAAATGAAGGACTTAGGGCAGAAATGTGTTCATAAGTAGCAATTTAAACTTATTTTTTGAAAGATGAAGTTGAGCGAATCAGTCTGATTTCGTGTGGCAGGAAATTTCAAATTCTCAGGGGAAAACCAGAGAAGGCTCTGTTGCAAGTTTTCTTTTTATGGAATTTCTGTGGTTTTAGTACCAAGGTGTTGGTGCTTCTAGAGATCTGATACCACAAGATAATTCCAGCTTTTGTGTCAAGTACCTATGGGTGCTGTAATGTAGTGATTTATAGGTTAAGCAAGCAACTGTATCCTTGCTTCATATAGGAGCTATTTTAAGGCTTTTAGATCAGGGTGATGCATTTGTTTTATTTTGTTCCTGTGCTAAGTCTGGCAGCAGCATTGAGAGATCCCGTAGAGGTGCCAACTTGATGAGTTGCACTTCCATAGTTGAACCAGGGGATGACTAATGCTCGGAACGCTGATTTGAAGTAGTCATGAGGGAGGAAGGTTTTTAATTTCATTAAAATGTTCATTAGGTAATTTTCTCCTTTGATGGTGGTACTGATGTGCTCCTGCATGTTCGGGTACTTCTTAAGGGTTATTCCCAGAGATCTTATGGAGTCAATAATGCATGGAGAGCAGTTAACAGTGGTTAGATGATTCATCCGAAGAGCTATCTTGGGCAAGTAGTTGGATAGGAGGATTAGGAGGAATTCTGTTTTGATGGCATAGAGTTTGAGGTGGGTGAGGGCTGGCCAATTTTTTTTTTTTTTAGCAGAGTTCTGTTGAGAGACCTAATATATTCTGGAGAAGAGATTGGGCGTCATCAGAATACATATGGTAATGAGTAGTTGAGGGTTTCAAAATTACAGCTAGAGGCTCCATGAAAAGATTGAAGAGGGTGTGTGATAGAGGGACCCCTAGCGTGATCGTTGTTGGATTGGAAAGGGACTGACTAACCTTTATTCTTTGGAGTCGGTTGTGGAGAAACGAGATGAACCAATTTAGTACAGACCCTGAAAGCCCCATCCTCTGTTCAAGTAAGTCTAGGAGACTGTCATGTTTAACTGTATTGAAGGCGGATGATAAGTCTAGGAGGATTAGAAGCCAGGATTCAACATTTCTAGCAAGTCGTCCACTATGTGCGTGAGAGCTGATTCAGTGCTGTGGCCTTGACGGAAGCCGTATTGGATTTGGTCAAGAAGTTGGAAATGTTATATATGGTTGCAAAGTTGGACCTGAATGCATTTTCCAATGAGTTTATTTAAGGATGCAATGTTGGAAATAGGGCAGAAGTTGTAGGGTCCGCGAGATCTGCAGTAGTTTTTTTTTTTTAAATAGGGGTTACCTGTCTTACTTTTAGGCAGTCTGGAATAGTGTCTTGATGAAGTGAAGCGTTTACTATCTTGGTCCTAAGTGGGAGTAAAGAGGATTTGATCTCCGTGAAGATATTTGATTGTAACAGGTCGTTGAAGTGGTTTGAGAGTTTAAGCGCTGTAAGAATGTTGTGAATGTCGTTGTCAACGAAGGTTTTGAAAGTATTCCAGGCGGAGTTGTTTTGGGGAATTTGCCCAGAGATACAAGGCGGATCAGCTATTCGTGAGAAGGGAGGCTGACAGTCTGAAGGAGTTCTCTTACTGTAATGGTCCTTTTCAATTGTTTCTGTCTTTCCCAGGAAGGTGGAAGCAAATTCTTCACAGTTTGGCAGCATATTTGACCCATTTATTGCTGTCTTAGGTTGATTATTCGACTGTTATTTGACTGGTTCAAAGAGTTTTTTTAGATCGGTTTTTGGCAAAGCCTAGTTGGGTTCTAAAGAAATTCACTTTCAAACTTCTTATGTGTTTATTATACGTGTCCCTCACCGATCTTAACCGTTTAAGAGTATTTCCATGCTCGTTCAGCTAGTTTTAGATTGCATCTCACTGCGTTCAGGCTGTCATTGTATCATGGTTTTGAATCTTTTGTGCCTATTCTTTTTAGTTGTAAGAAAGCAATCGAGTCAAGAACGTTCAGTATGGAAGTACTGTAGTGATCTGTAAGGACTTGAACATCTATCATGTCTACATAGGGTAGCAGGGAATTGTTGAGGGAAGTCAGATCATTTAGATTTAAATTCCGTAAGCTTTTTTTTTTCCTCCATATTTGAGTTTCTTTAGTTGAGTCTTTTTTGTGCTAACATCATTTGTGATGAGGAAGGTGATCTGATGGTGATCTGTCCAGTCACAAGGGACAATAGTTGGATGTTATCCACCATCGTGAGAAGGTCCAAGGTTGCAGAATTGGGTCAGGTCGAGGTCAGCAAGAAAGGTTTTAAAGCTGTTCACTGCTGAGTCATTCAGGTCATTCCAGTGTAGGGTAAAGTCTCCAAGGAAGATCTGGGGAGCTTGATGTCCAGAGTGGGTTGTGATGGTGTCCATGATTTGCTCAATTAATGGTATGGTGTCTCCTGGTGGGTGGTAGATCGCATGAAGTTTGCATGAGTGTCTGTTGTTACTTGCAACGTCAATGCATAAGTATTTACAAGAGGATACAGTTTTTGACTGTTTTATTAAAAGATTGTTTTGGTAGATTCAGACAATTGCTCCCATCACCAGGTCTGTTGGCTCTATTAAGTATAATGATATTGTAAGTAGGAGGAACTGATGAACCCATACCTAGCGCGAAAGTGGTCCTGGGTTTCTTGTGTGTTCCGGTTCATGGAGAACCTGGCAAGGCAGTTCAGGCTGGGCTGTTCCTATTGGAGTAGGGTCAAGAATGATTTGCATATAGCTGGGTCCAAACTGAGGTGCCATGGTCTGCTAAATAACGAGGGAATATGATGCGGCCCGAGTGATTAACAGTGCCTGAGATTAATTCAAGCATTCCACCCATCACTATTTTGTATACTTGTAGTAATTTATAGAGCAATATGTGGGAAATGGAAGCTTGGATTACGTCAACAGTGATGTAATTTGAAATGTTATCAGTGATGACCTAAATGATGTCATAGAACATGTCATGAGTGATGTCATGTGAGGTCATTAGCAGTGAGTGGCGAGGGCGCAAGTTCTAGTTAGTGCTGCTAACTAGAACTGCCGTATTTCCAGTCTTTTTTTTTTGTTCAAAACGTTAATGTGGTAAATTAACCCAACTATAACGTTACTTAAACCTTTTTTTTTTAGCTTCATGACAGGTGACTAAGTCCCTAAGTCCCCAAGTCCTGTAATGGCTGCCAGCAACATTTTTCTCATGTTGCTAGCAGTCAAAGTGCTCGCTGGAGTAGGACTCCGCAAGAGCGAGATGGCCCTAGGGAAATAAAACTTCCTGGGCCAATCATAACACTTTATGTTTAAATTGGTGCTACCGTGAGTCGCTAGAGACTATCGCGGACCCAACTGCCAAAATATACAATTATTCACACCTTAAATTTCTCAAAAACTACTGAACAGATTTACACCATACATGAATCCCTTCCCTCCGCAGGTACGCTGCCACTGCTGCCAGGCATTTTGTGAAGACCCTTGGTGCAGACTTTAGCACGAATGCCAAGGTTGTGAATTGGTAGTGTTCCTTGCCAATGGCGAACCTTAACAGACCTTTGTGCTGCCTGTTCATTGGGATGTGCAGGTAGGCATCTTTGAGATCCACGGTGGACATGAAGTCTCCGTCTCTCATTTGCGGGAGTACCTCTTGTAGGGACGTCATTTTGAACTTTTGCGTCCTTACGTACTTGTTTAGGAACCATAGATCCAGGATGAGCCTTAGTGTTCCGTCCACCTTTGGTACGAGGAAGTAGTTTGAGTACACTCCCTTGTTCCTTTCTTTGAAAGGTACTGGCTCTATGGCATCCTTTAGGAGTAGTTCTTGGGCTTCTTCTACGAGTTGCACTAGCTCCTGTCCTGAGTGCTCCCTCCTCTTTGCTTTTCTGTTCGGTGGTTTCCTTTCCAACTCTATACAGTATCCGAACTGTATGATGTTCAGTATCCATTTGTCTGTTGTTATCTTTTTCCATTCTTGAAGGAAACGTCTCAGTCTGCCGCCTACTGGTGTTGCATGTTCGTTGGCGTTTGGTCTCTGTAACCCTCTCGTCTTTGATCTTTTGTGCTCCACCCTCGGAGGGTTTTTGTGGGTGAGCACTCTTTCCCGTGTGAAGTCACTTTGAGGTGGGTTGGTCTCCCCCTCTGAGTCTCTGGCCTCGTCTGTTCCCACTGCTCTGAAAGGACTGGCCCCGAGGCTGGTATTGCCAGTGTTGTTTCTGCTGGGCCTGCTGCCCGTGATTGTCGCCCTGATGGGCCTGCTGGAATGTTTGGTGTGACGTTCCCGGCTGGTTTCCTCCGCTTCCGTAAGGTCTCCGTGTCGGGGTACCTCTTCTCATTCCTCTGAATTGCAGGGCCCCCATGGACCTTGCTGTTTCGTTCTCCTTTTTGAGCTGGGTGAGTTTTTCATCCACCGGTGCCCCGAACAGCGTCTCTCCGTTGAAAGGGGTGTTCAGGATGTAGTTCTGAACTTCTCGCTTGAAGCCTGAAATCCTGAGCCAGGCTTGCCTTCTTTCTGTTATTCCAATTGCCATCAGCCTGCTTGATGTTTCTGCTCCATCCAACGCTGTTTTAAGGCAAGAGTTTGCTATATTCTTCCCTTCCTCCACTAGGTGCGCAGCTCTTTGTTGGTATTGCTCGGGGAGGTGCTTCATCAGTTCCCCCATTTCTTCCCATTGTTGGTACTGGTGCCTGTTCAGTAGGGCATTGGAGTTCGCCATGCGCCAGTGCATTGCCGCGTTTCTCTCTACTTTTCTCCCGGTCAGGTCCATCCTCCTGCTTTCCTTGCCTGGAGGTGGTCCAGAGGTTGCTGGGACATATGCCCTCTTCCTGGCAGTAGATGCAATGATTGAATCTGCTGTGACGGATCCTTTTATGTATGGAGGGTCCTGGGAGGAGTGTTTATATTTTTTCTCCGTCCTAGGTGTGATGGACCTACATGTTGCTGGGTCCTTGAATACCTCGTTCATGACACTCTGGAGCATGGGGAGGAACTGGCTCCTAGTTTGGATAGGGAACAGGGTCTCCAGTAAAAAGTCTGCTTTAGGCTTTTCTTCCTCCAATTTAACACCAAAAGCTGCAGCCGCGCTTTTGACTACCATGTTGTAGGCCCCTATGTCATCTGGCAGCAAAGGCCTCGAAGGGTTAGTCTCCACAGGCTCTTCTGAATTTTCGGCGTCAAGGTCCTGCCACTACAGGTCCTGCGTCGTCGACGGCGCCGAGCCGTAGTTCGATTGTTGTTCCTCATAATCTTCACCCTCATAGTAAAGGTCTTCTTCTTCCTCTCCGTGAGTATTCGACAGTTCTTCTGCATCGAACTCCTCCTGTTCCTCGACCTCGACTATGGTTTCGCTGGGATAGTGAATTTTTTCATCTTCTCGTCGAACTCCCTTTTCCTTTGAAGGATGCTCTCCATCTCTGCTTCGAGCCTCCTTTTTCTTCTCCATTTCGGAGGCGTGTTCGACGTCGAGCGCCGGTCTTTTCGACGGAGCTTGTGTCGACGCGACTTTATCTTTCGAAGTCGAACGCCCACTTTCTTGGCCTTGCTTCGACGACCTTTGCCTTTCGGCGGTCTTCGGCACCTGGGAGTCCTTCTCAAAGGATCTGCCTGTCCTTTCGTCCTTGGATCCACTCGCGGTCGTCAAACTTTTCGGCGCCGGTGTTCCTTTCGAGGACTTTGACTCGGTTTTTCGAGAGTCTGACTCTGTTTTTTGGGGCCCTGTCGAGGGTTTAGTACTCAACGACTCTCCTACCTTGTCAGATGTTTTCTTATCGGTCTCTGCGACCGTGAAGTCATCAGGTCCTTCGGTGACGTTGTCTTCGTCGTCGGTGGAGAGGCCCAGTTCGTACAGTGTTGGGGCCTTCCCCTTGCCCTCCATGTTGTAGTTGGCTCTCCTCTGTCTCTCTCTCACCCGGAGCGTCTTCGGTGTGAAGGCCGAACAGGCGTTGCAGTCCTTGCTCTCGTGGTCAACTGGCAGGCAAAGGTTGCAGACCGGATGTTGGTCCTTCTGCGCGTATTTGTGGTGGCAGTTACGGCAGAATTTAAAAGGTGTTTTGTTCATTCCTGCGCTCAGTGTCCCCGAGTGCGCATTCTCCGTTGGACGTCGAAGATCTCGAGGTTCTCCTCCTTCGTCATCCCGGCTTGTTGCTCTTCCTTTCTGTAGTCTTCCTCAACTTCCTCTTCGATGAAACTCGTGCTTTTTTTTTTCTTTCTTCGCCAAAAAACTCTGGAGCTTCACGGTGACGATCCAGACCCAACGGCGGAAAAAAGAATCTGAAGATGGCGCCCCGAGGTGGGACTTCCGCGAGAAGCAGGACGACGTCACGAGAGGTGCACCAAATGGTGGGACGTCGACGCCCACCTGGGCTACAAAAAACAAAAAAAAAAAAGAAAGACTACGAATCCGGACCCGACCACCAGACCGCGGAATAATGCACAGCATAGTGAATCCAGAAAGATTCACGCTGCAAAATATACAATTATTCACACCTTAAATTTCTCAAAAACTACTGAACAGATTTACACCAAGATCTAGCTTCCTGCCAAATTTAGTGTAATTCCGTGAAGCAGTTTTTGCTTTAGCCTTGTCTAAATAAGTCTGTGAAAAATGTATGGGGATTTTAAGTTTTGGGGCCCCCTTTTTTCTCGGCCCCTGCTTGACGGGTCATTCCAAAACTTTTAAGGAAGGAACGGAGGTGAATGAACTTTTTTGGGAAGGTTATGTGAAGATTCATCAAACGAGGCCAAAGTTATTAGCACATGAAAACATGCTCCTATAGAAAAGCATGCCTAACTATAGTTACATAGTGGTGACTGCCACTAGGTAATAAACAAACACACACACACTTACACAGAATGAATAATAAGTTTAACTTTGGCAATTTAAGCTTCAATTCCACCTCTAAAACAGCCTTTTGTCTACCCAAAACATGACTGTCATTCACGTCACATATATTAATCACACTGATGCTCAGTAAACAATATCTCCATTTAATGAATAACAATCAGATCAACTACTCAACATAACACTTGAGGGTCATTGAGTAACAAACTTCTTTGCTTCAAAACCAATTATACTGCTTCAGTGGTTCAAGTATTGTATTTTTCTGGTTCCATCTTGTTTGTTGCAAGAATACGTGATGTGTCAGATTATAGTGGTATGAATCAGTTAAGCTGTTGAAGAATAGAGAAGTGGTTATATGAATGTTTGAAATGGAAAGTAAAAGCTGTGCGAATGGAGAGCACATAGTATAAATCAAATGGTACTCCATAGTTTGTTTGGACAGTTTGCAAGGGGTTGATATATGCAACTGATTGGAGTTGCCATGCACCAAGTCGAAAAATATGTAAGGTTCTAAAAAAGCTATTTTCACCAGCATGTGCCTGCATTATCCTTACAGTGTTTTATACAATATTTTAGATGAATACTTGTTTTAAACTCAATGATGGGCTTGGTCATGGTTTTAGAGGCTGTGGAAACATATGTAATCCATTTTGTGTTACAAGGAAAGCGAGGTTCAAAATGCTGAATGAGAAAAAATGTGCGGCAAATCTTTATCATGGGAAATATGGACAGAACAGGGCTTAATTGCAAACAAGTTACACAATGGAAATACCTTTCCAAAATTTAAGCAAAGAGAAAATTGTGAAATCTTTAATGTTTTGCTAAAATGTTTAACCCCTTCAGTGCCCCCCCTTTCCCCCTCCTGTGCCGGGCGTTACATTAGCGGGCGGGGTTCATGACGAGATAGTCTCGTCATGGGCACAGAAGAGGTTAAATTTAAGATTGGTGGAGCTATAAGACAGCAAAATACTGAAAGGCCTTTGTTTATTCTCTTGTCTATTCAGGGGAATAAAAGGAATCTAGATCCCTTCCTTAACACGCTATGCACAGGATCTCTGGGCTTTTTATGGTGCACTGAAGTTTTGTAATTCAATATTAACTGATTTCTGAAATCACTGTCCCTTTTTATTCTTCTCCACATGTTGCAATAGTGAATGTGATGACAAGCTCAACATACATAATCTCGACAGCGTGCCTCAAGAGGTTAAACGTGTTAATGTTTCATTCTTTGATGACATGTGCTGGTCTCAACAATGAATTCAAAGTCTTTCTTGAGATAAAATGTGTCATTTTTACCATGACTAAAAGCACACTAGTATCACAATCGGAACTTTTTCAACCTTTTCCCGATATCTCCTCGTGAAAGTCTAGGCGAGAGTGACTGCACTGAGTGAAGGCAGTAGTTCCCTTACGTTTTATTTAAACTGAGATACACCAGCACAAAACTCTGAAAAGTGTTGTGCATTTCCTTTTCACACACATTCCCTCCCAATTCTTTAATATCCTATGCATGTTCAATAAATGGGTACACCGCCACAGTACAACTAGCAGGAAGTTTGAAGATGCATACTGCATGAGGTTCTTTCCCAGATTTCTTCTTGATGCAACACGTGCAGCACCAATGAAGGATTGGTGGTTGTAAAAAATAAATCTCAAATACAGCAAGCATCCGTACAAAAAATACTAAGAGCCAAGACACTAAAAGATTTGGAATGGTGTCCTAGACACAATAGGACTGGATCCTAAATGTATATAGCATGAAAATGAAACCTTAGTAAACTTGTAGGTTTGTGCTGTAGCAAGGCCAATCTGGAGCCTTATCGCACAATGCAGTTTTTCTTCCAGGATATCCGCCTACCTTTTCATTTCTTTCCATTAAAAAGCAACATTAGCGAGATTTAGAGGATCTCTACGCAGCCATCTTTTAAATATATAGATAGTTATAGTTAGGACCGTGTTTCCATAGGAAATCTGAAAATTCTATTTTGAATAACTTTGGCGCCGGTTGACGAATCCTCGCGAATTTTTCAAAATAGGTGGGGCGCTCCGCTCCTACCCTGAAAGTCTCGGGGTGATTAGTCAAGCGGGGGGCGAGAAAAAAGGGGGGTCCCAAAACGCGTTTTCCCCATGCATTTTTACATAGGACCTTTAGTCGAAGGTACAGCCCGAACGGCTGAACAGAATTACATGAAATTTGGCAGAGAGGTAGCCATAAGGTCAAGGAAGTGCCTTTTGAAGGTCTCGTGTAAATCTGTTCAGTATTTCCTGAGAAAATAGCATTTAAAACCATGTCAATATCTATATGCGCGCACCGGGCACGCACTGTGCGCGCACCCTGCCGTGCGCGAGCGCAATTCTGATTGGTTGTTAGATGTCAGTAAACATTCGAATCGGTCTAAATCAGGAAGTGGCGGCCGCCATTTTGTCTCTCGCAGTCTGAGGCAGTGAAAAACAAAGGTGTAGAACGTGAAAAGGGGGCAGGGTGGACAGTTCCTGACCCCCTAGCCTTTGTCAGGGGGTCACTGAAAGACCCCCAAGGGTGAAAAAAACATTTATTTTTTGTCGATAATGCGCGGGGTGCGCGCACGGAGCGCGCACGGCACGCACAACGCATCGTGGGCGCTTGGTGCTCGAAGCGCACCGAGTGCCCACAGCGCGCGCACGGTGAAAAACCTGAATTTTTTTTTTTATATTAATAGATACATAACTTAGCATTTAAAAAAACGTACAAATTCACTTAAAAAACCATAGGTTTCACACATGTTATAGTTAGCTGGACATTTCCCTCGTAAAAAACCAATGAAATTCCCCCGTTATAGTTAGTGCAGTCAACTATAACTCACGCGACCGCAATCCTCTGCTGATGACGTCAGATATTACATCACTGATTACATATGTGTCTTTCTGAAAAATAAATATTTGTAATATATGTATAGCTGAAGATTAATGGAAGACGACATGGGTAAATAGGTGTCTAAATACAGTGATGTAATATCTGACATCAGCAGAGGATTGCGGTCGCGTGAGTTATAATTGCCTGCACTAACTATAACGGGGGAATTTCATTGTTTTTTTTACGAGGGAAATGTCCAGCTAACTATAACGTGTGAAACCTATTGTATTTTAAGTGAATATACATATATATATATACACACACACACACACAAGTGTACATATATATTCTCGTTTCATTTGCTCCTTTGTGGAAAAACGGGCACGGACCACAACGCTGTGCAAACAAGTTGTGATTTATTGCTCCAGGACCTCTACAGCCATGACGCGTTTCAGCCCTCCTTTGGGCCTTGGTCACGACACACACACATATTATTATATATATATATATATATATATATATATATATATATACATACATACATACATATGTATGTATATATATATATATACACACACACACACACACATATATACACACACACACATACATATATACACACACACACACACACACACATATACACACACACACATATATATATATATATACACACACATATATACACACACACACACACACACATATATACACACACACACACACACATATATATATATATACACACACACACACACATATATATATATATACACACACACACACACACACACACACACACACACACACACACACACACTTACTGTAGGTAGATATAGTTAGGACCTATTTTCCATAGGAAATCCGCAACATTCGATTTGGAATAACGTTGGCGCCGATTGACGAATCTTCACGAAATTTTCCAAACTTTTGGCCAGCTCCGGTCCGCTCCTATCCTGAAACTTTCACGGCGATTCGTCAAGCGGGGGCCGAGAAAAGGGGGGTCCCAAAACGTGTTTTCCCCATGCATTTTCTCATAGGACCTGCTGACGCAGCTACAGCCCGAACAGCTGAACGGAATTACACCAAATTTGGCAAAGAGGTAGTCCTCAGTTCAGACTCGTGTCTTTTGCTTAAATGGTGTACATCCGTTCAGTAGTTCCTGAGAAAATTAGAGTTAAAAAGATAGATATATCTATGGCCTCGGAGGATCCGCGTACCCTCCCCGCACCCAGCCGTGCACGAGCTGTATTCTAATTGGCTGTCAACACTCCAGATCAGGAAGTGTTGGCAGCCATCTTGTGCCTCGGTAGAACCGAGGCACAAGAAACCTAAAAAACAAATGCGAAAAACGCGACAAGGGGGCAGGGTAGAAACACCTCGACCCCCTAGGCCGGCTCAGGGGGTCCCACAAGGACCCCCAGGGCCAAAACAAGTATTACAAAAAATAATAATAATAAATAAAAATAAATCCGCGAGATTCGCGCACCCAGCACGAATTTCGTCCGAAAAAAAAAAAAAAAAAAAAAAATCAGCGCGGGCTCCCGAGCTGAATATTCTATTTTGCCCCCGGGGGCCAAATCCCGGGGGCATAATTAAAGAAGTGTGGGGGGTCTCAATCCCCCCCCACACTGCCCCGGGGACCGCCACCCCCGGGGCTCCAAGATTGTATATGCGGGGGGGCTCACGGCTCCCCCGGAGTCCGCCACCCACCGGGGCTTCGTTACCATAGGTGGGGGGGCTCACAGCGCCCCAGCCCCGGGGACCGCCACCCCCCCCCGGGCTTAAAACGATTTGATGTGGGGGGGCTCTCAGGCCCCCCCAGCCCCGGGGACCGCCACCCCCCGGGGCAACTTGTACACGTGCGGCCCCCCTTCTGGAGCCTTGTATTGGCCCTGGGGACCGCCACCCCCCAGGGCCGGCTCCTGCAGTGTCCCGGGTGCCCACCCTGCTGTTTGCAATGGCAGGGCGGGAGCCTCGTGGCTCCCACCCTGCCATTACAAACTGCTTTGCTTCATTGAAACAAACTGCTTTGCTTCATTGAAGCGAGAGCAGGGAAACCTGCTCTCGCTTCAATGAAGCAAAGCAGATTGCTTTTCCACATGGGGAGCAGCATGTTAGCTGCTCCCCGTGTGGAAAAGTAATGCCGGCTCCCGCAGGAGGCGGGGAGCCGGCTGGGACTGTGGGGGGGGATTGGGGACCCCCCCACGGTCTCCAACGAGAGGCCAGGCCCCGGGGATGGGGTCCCCGGGGCTTGAAGTGGCCCGGGAGGGGGGCCACGCGGCCCCCCTCCCCCATTAAATAAAAAAAATAATTAAAAAACAATGGCCGGCCCCGGGGGATGGGGTACCCGGGGCCTTAAAGTGGCCAGAGGAGGGGGGCTACGCAGCCCCCCTTCATAATTGTTTTTTTTTTTTTTTTTTTAAAAAGGCCCATGCCCCGGGGATGGGGTCCCCGGGGCAAATTATGGCCTCGGGAGGGGAGCCACGCGGCCCCCTTCCTGATTTTTCTTTCTTTCAAATATGAAAAATTGGGGTCAGGCCCTGGGGGATGGGGTCCCCAGGGACAAAAATAAATAGAAAAAGGGGGGCTACACAGCCCCCCTTCTAAAAAAAAGTAACCAAAAAAAAAACGGGATCGGGCCGGAGGTCACGCCCCCTCCTTACACCACTCTACAAACGCACCCCCTGGCGCCTTTGCAGAGGGGGAACTAATTCCCCTTCAAATACCGGGGGTCACTGGGGGCCAACTAGCCCACCAGAAACCTCCAGTATGCGCCAGGGGGCTGTGTTGCAGAGAGGTGTAATGAGGTCACGCCCCTTTTTACACCTCTCTGCAATGCAGCTCCGTGGCGCTTACTGGAGGTACCTGGTGGGCAAGTTGGCCGCCAAGGGACCTCAGGATTCAAGGGGACTTAATCCCCCAACTTAAAACCCGCCACGGGCGCGTTTGCACAGTGGTGAAGGTAGGGGGCGGGGCCTGAGGTGATGTGTGCTAACACGCCCTGTGGCGCGTTTTAAGTTGGGGAATTAATTACTCTTCAATCCAGAGGCCGCCTAGGGGCCAACTAGCCCACCAGGTACCTCCAGGAAGCACCACGGAGCTGCGTTGCAGAGTGTTCTAAAAAGGGGCGTGGCCTCTGAACACCTCTCTGCAACGCAGCTCCCTGACGCATACTGGAGGTACCTGGTGGGCTAGTTGGCCCCCAGGGGACCACAGGATTGAAGAGGAATTAATTACCCAACTTAAAACGCACCACAGGGCGTGTTTGCACACGTCACCTCAGGCCCCGCCCCCTTCCTTTACCATTGTACAAATATTCCTCTAAAATCAGCTGAACTATGAATTCCGATTTACTCGCCTGTTATCAGGAGAGTACCCAGGGCTGCATCTTTTAGACCAGCACTGACCGTGAAAAGTAATTCTAAGCGTACTTATCAGTAACTTGTATTTCTTTCCATAGGAATCCATTGTGTGGTTTTCAGCAGAAAAGTTTGTGTCCATTTTTGAAACGTACAAATATTCCTCTAAAATCAGCCGAACTACGAATTCCAATGTACTCACCTGTTATCAGGAGAGAACCCAGGGCTGCATCTTTTAGACCAGCACTGACCCTGAAAAGTAATTCTAAGCGTACTTACCAGTAACTTGTATTTCCTTCCATAGGAATCCATTGTGTGGTTTTAAGTAGAAAAGTTTCTAAGTGTCTATTTTCACAAACTAAAAATATTCATAAAAAATCGTCTGTATGACAAACACATTCTTTCAACTGTTTACAGGAGATTCACCTGTGCTGGATCCAGGATCCACCACTGAGTAAGAAAAAGTAATGATAACAGTACTTACCTGCTAAGTGAATTTTCTGCCAAAGGATAACATTGGTGATTCTATGTGAAAAATGTTCTAAGTGTCAACTTTTAAAATACAATAATAATCCTTAAAAATCACTACGGTAACCAAAACGCTTTTACTCAACTGTTTACAGGAGATGTCCAAGGACTGAATCTAGCATCCAGTCCTGTGGTTAGAAAAGTAATCCATAAAGTAACTAATTGCATTTGACTAGAAATTCACATTGAGCTCAATGTTGCTTTGTGTTTGAAATTATGTTGCCCATTGCAACAACTGTAACTACTGTACTTAAAAGTCTATTGCCTATTTGCAAAGTATTTAAACTAAAGTAATTCATTCTGAGAAAGTATATTTTGTATTGTAATGAATAATGTAATAAAAAAAAATATCTAAAAATAAACAGTTTAAACAATGTAGTAAATCAGTATCAAAAAAACAGTATAGCAATTAATACATTAAAAATTGTCATTTACAAAACCTTTGAAATTCACTGAAAAAACCATAGGTTTCAGGCCTGATATAGTTAGGAATTAGCATTTAAAAAACCTTTCAAATTCACTAAAAGAAAAACATAGGTTTCAGGCCTGATATAGTTAGGAATTAGCATTTAAAAACCTTAGAAATTCACTGAAAAAACAATAGGTTTTAGGGGTGTTATAGTTAGCTGGACATTTCACTCGAACAAAACCATTGAAATTCCTCCGATATAGTTAGTTGTACTAACTACATCTCGCGCGCCCGCAATCCACTGCTGATGATGTTGCATATTACATCATTCATGACATGGTCAGTGACATCACTGATGACATCTCAAATGACATCACTGATGACATCATCCACGTGACAATCAGATACACCTCATCATACACTAGTATAACCTTTCATCACTCACAGTAAAATAGCGTGCCAGATTTAAAACCATTGACACACCAATACAAGTTTCTAAACACCCACTCAGTGATTCCTAGATCTATACACACATCTAATCACTTACCTACAGATTCACTCATACATGCTGTCAATGATCAATATAACACTATCAAATATACATATACACCTATATCGACATTACACACCAGCACACATCCTAATCACTTATGAAGTCATCCTACTCACTTATGCAAACAATGGTTCATACTTACTTTTACTTCGCTATACACTTATAAAAACACCACTTCATCTATTCATATAGATATTAGCTCATACTTAGTGTGTTTTAAAATCTCTATTACAACTATACAGTTATCCATACAGTCACTCATACAATCACTGTGTCTTATGTATACTTATTTATATACAACAACTGACACATACACTGGCTTTTATTTTTCTAGTTTGTTGGACATGTACCATTGAGACATATATTTGCTCATCGCCACACCCATAAAGATATTCACTCACCCAAACAACTGTTATAACATGTAGTTTGAACTTCATATACCTACTGAATCAACTATTCACACATCTTTGGGCAGTCACACTCCCCCACCGAACCACACACACATTCACTCTCCCATACAAATCGTCAGTTAACTAATCAATAAATAATATAGACTTTCACGTAGCTAGTAACCAACTAGTGCAGCAGTTTACACAAGAACTGACAAAGTGATACAGATATTCACACAGTTTAGTCACTATCCAATATATTTAGTGAGACACTATAAATTATTCAAGTAAACAGTCCATCACACTGCTACTAGATCCTCCATCCAGATATTTATATATCCACTCATTCTTCAATGCAAATTGCTATATATATAATACATATTTAAATAACGAACCAAACCACATTCTCTGGATGATGTCATCAGTGATGTCACTGACCAGGTCATGAATGATGTAATATGTGACATCATCAGCAGTGGATTGCGGGCGCGCGAGATGTAGTTAGTACAACTAACTATATCGGAGGAATTTCAATGGTTTTGTTCGAGTGAAATGTCCAGCTAACTATAACACCCCTAAAACCTATTGTTTTTTCAGTGAATTTCTAAGGTTTTTTAAATGCTACTTACTAACTATATCAGGCCTGAAACCTATGTTTTTTTTCAGTGAATATATATATATATATATATATATACACACACACATTATATATATATATATATATATATATAACACACACACACACACACACATACATACACACAAAGTGTCTCCACGCAGCAGGAGAGTTCACGGCACAACAACAGAAAGTAATTTTTAAAAGAGGGTTTATTTAGCACACCATAGTGCAATTCAAACGGTTAAGGGCGGTCTGTGCGTTTCGGCTCCCAGCCTTCTACTGGACCATAGAGTCCTCTCGTCTAGAACGTCTCTTAAAGTGCTCAAGTGCTTGATCCCCCATTACTTTTTACTGCTATTCAGTGACTAGACAGTTAATCCTCATATACAAACAGTGGTAAATTTAATCAGCCATTTTACCATATCACTTGTAAAGTACATTCAGTTGCTATATATGACAGAAAGTGCAGGTGTGAACATTTTTTTCTTAACAGGAAATACTTTCTAATTAATGCAATGGGGTGATTTTCTTGGAGTCTCTTTTTACACAATTGTGGACATTACCTCAATCTGGGTTATTTTCCAACAAGGAGGGATTTAATCCAGTTTGTATATACACGTGTCAATTCATGGAGAGACTACCAAACAATAAGGAGACTTGTGCGTTTGTACATGATGGGTAAAAGTTCTCATTCTGTTCAAAGTAAAGTACATTTTGAATTAAAACCCAATGAGTGTAAACATCTGTCATTTCATAAAAGTTTTCCATAAAACACAAGTAGAATGTGTATACATACAATTAGGTATAGGTGATATTTACTATTTGTATCTATGTGCAAAGAAGAGAGGTGCATCAATCTGTATAAATTCCTATTAATTTAGGAACTATTGGGCTCGGTTCCATCTGTTAATTCATGGGAGAATTTATATAAGGTGACATGTGGGTTTATATGCTATACTAAAAGATAGAGAAACTATTCTCATTTCGTTTTAATTACAATTCAATTACAGTTTGATTGGGGCTCAATTGATATCTGTGTGTCAGCCCATAAGGGGGTTTCCCATCCTAAAGCGTCATATGCATTTTAGTTTTTAAAGGTAAAAAACGAGTTAGAGTGTTCCCATGTCCTTTCAATTACAGTTAAGTACTCGTCCAATAAACTTCAAGTCATCGGTCTAATTTTAAAATTTCTCATGATAAAAGTGATGTAACAGTATATTTATTCCTGATAAAACTAGGTGGACGCTCTCCTCTTGTAGTTATATATATATATATATATATATACACACACACACACACACACACACACACACATACTGTAAGCATCTGTTCGTAGCAAGTAGTGATGTAGATTAACATGCTGTACAAACTCATGCTATCAAGTGCTGGGCTTGGATGTGTGCAACTTGTTTTTCTTCAAAGAAGTCCTTGAGTCAGGAGGCATAGTGACTCCACCCATTGCTGGTAATGCGCATGGGCATCGGCTTCATTGTTATATTGTTTATCTGCACGGCAAGTGAGGATGGAAATGGAGTGTAGAGATGCAGAAGATAATGACCATGCAAAGAATGAAGAAACTAAAAAGCATCTACAACAACCAAAGGCTTACAGAGAGGCGAGTGGGCGCATGTGAATCTACATCACACTGCATGCCATAGACAGATGTTTACAGGGTAAAAAACATTTCCCATTCATGGCATGTGTAGCTGTAGATACACATGCTGTGCATAGACTCTAAAGCAGTTCTCCCTTAAGCGGTGGCTAGCTGGAGGATATTGCACAGGACTGTAAAATTGTACTGAGTACAGCCTGGCCAACGTTAGTTTGTTGGTGTGCTAAGACATCCACACAGTGATAGTGTGTGGAGTAGACCAGGTAGCTGCCTTACAGTTAACAACTACAGGGGTGTTACCTAAGTAGGCCATAGAGGCCCCTTTTTGTGGGTAGAGTGGGATCTGTTAGAGACAGGCAAATGTCTCTTGGCTTTGGCATAACCGGTCTCAATACATCTGACCAACCATCATGCTATGCCCACTTTAGAAAGAGCATGGCCACTGCAGAAAGTTATAAGTGTGGCCCTAGATCAACACTGGTTGCTTCTAATGACCCTGCACGTCTGACCACTGTGGAGATAGGCCCTTCTGCAATGGGCGCATGTGTAACCTGGCATGGGGAACTATGGCAATATAGGAGGCCATCATGCTGAGGAGGCGTATAACTGTCCTGGTCTTTACTTGCGATCTGGCTGAAAAAGAGAGAGAGCAACGATTGGAAATCCTAAACCCGTGCCAGGTTGGGATAGGCTTTCCTGGGGACAGAGTTTAGTACCGCCCGCAAGAAGGGTTGAACCTGAAGATGTTTATGGTGGAACTTTGTTGTACTGATGGTAAACCCTAGACCATATAGCAGGTCTATGGTGGCCTGTGTGTGTGTCAAGCACTGCTGTTCAGTTGCATTCTTGATCAGCCAGTCCTCCAAGTAAAGAAAGACCTGGATGCCATTCCTTCTAAGGTGAGCGCCTACCCCATAGTGACTCTCTGTGAGCACCCTTGGGGCGGTGGTGACCCTAAAGGGCAGAACTTTGAACTATAATGCTAGCCATTTACCACAAACCGTAGGTACCAACGATGTGCAGGGTAGATCGTGATGTTAAAGCAAGTGTCCTTTAGGTCAAATGTGGTCATGAAGTTGTCTTGCTCTAGTAGAGGGATGACCTCCTGGAGTGCCAAACTCATAAAAGTTTATAGGAGGAATGCTTGCTATTTGTCTAACCCATGGGTACTCAAACATATTCCTGAGGGCAACAGAGTGTGGTCTGTGATGTGATTGAGGGCAGCATTGATGCCAGCAGGGTGGTGATCGGGGGGGGGAGGGGGGGTAAGGTGGGTATAGGAGAAGAGAAGTATATACATCTAGTAGCTGAATTGCTCAATGTGAAACCAGAAAACCGGACATTAATCCCAACATCCCCACTTTACCAAATTGTGTGATCCTAGGCAATTATTTTATTACACTTTCACTCCTTTTTCTTCCATTATCGCATATGAAGGCCTTGAGATGCATGACTTCAGAATGTGCGCAGTACAAAACCTTCTCCTAAGTTTAATTTATTAAACTATAATGTTATTCATGTATTATAGGAACCTAGCCTATCCTTAGAATGCACATAACTGACTTGCCTCTTAGCTCACTATTGGCATTGTTGTCAGTGTGTGAGAAAGAATGAATGGTTTTAGGCTCATATTTGAAAACAATCACTTAAAAAAATACTTCTCAATGCACTGATATAATCTGACATACTAAGGTGAAATGGTTCTGCATGTTAATTATATTTTTACACTTTTGCTGCAAGATGGCTTTTAAAGTGATGGGGTTCCTTAAGTTAATTAGTGCATGGCAACCTAGTTACTTCTTTAACTTCCATTAACCTTTAAATATTGGCTTGCCTGTATATTTAACATCTTTTCAATGCTAGTGCTGAGTCGAGTCAATTGCAGCCAGTGGTGCTGCGGATCAGGGGGCTGCATGTAAAGGTTAGGAGGGTCGCATGCGGCCCCAGGTCCGTTCTTTGAGTATCACTGGCCTAACCACTGGCAATCGCTCAGAGAAGCATCCCAAACCATTGTTCTTTAACTCACCAGGTCACCTCAGTCTGGATGCAGCCATATGCAAATCAGTCTTGACCCTACTCCTGATGGGAGCAGTCCAGCTCGAACTGCCAGGCCAGGTCCTCTCCGAACTGGAACACTAGCATCCAAGGATCGATTTCGCCCAAATAAGAGCTCATCGGCCAGGTATAGCTTGGTTCCAATGACCAGGGGATCCACGTCTGGGTACACCCTTGCCACTTAGGGCACTACAACAAACAAACCGGGAATGTGTCACTATGTGGTAGTGTTCTGACAGGAATTTATTTACAGAGGGGCCTAAAGTTGAGGATGGACTTGAAGACCCATCCTTTTTGGGAATGAGAAAGTACAAGGACTACACTTCGCCATGGTGGTAGAAGAGCACAAGCTTTATGGCCCCCTGAAGGAGGCACTGATGTTCTGGGGAAAGGGTGTGTTTATAGGGAGAGATGTTTGGTTGTGTGTTTGCGAACTCCGAACAGTAACCCTTGCCTATAATGTCTAGGACCCAAAGGTCTCAAGCGATTTCTGCCTACCTTGGCAAAAACCCTGCAGTCTTCCCTAGACAGGTGTAATGTGATCGGGGGAAAGTGTGAGCACGGCATTGCTTGGTGGGGACAGCCCCTTGGTGGCACTGCTTTTGCCTATGTCCCTGGAGTTATTCCCCTAGTAGCACTCTCTGAAGTAGCCCCATGGAAGGGTCTGCTGGTTTGTTGCCTCTGAAAGGAAGTTGAGGCCTCAGGAGAGGTTGTTTTATATCCACCACAGTTCTGGGACTAGCAAAAGGAACAGCGGGTAGGTGATTAGAGTGCCCTCATGGCCTGAGCGGTCCAAAGAGGTGCTCCCCATTAAAGGGCAGATTGAGCAGATACTGCTGTACCTCTTGCTTGAAGTCGGAAACATGCAGACAGGCGTGGGGGTGAATAAGGACACATTGAAACTACATGACGCATGTCACCAGCAACGAGGACACACCTAATAGTAGAGTTTGATTCTAGCTTCCCCTTTGCAATGAGGTCTTGGACTCGTTTTTTGTCCTGGTTGGCAAGATGTTGGAGGAGCTCCTCTATCTCGTCCCAATGCTCCCAGTCGTACCTGGAGATCAGACCACCAGAGTTACCAATGTGCAAGTGTGTCGCAGGTTAAGCAGAGACTCACTTATCTACCGCCTTTTGCTCTCCTTGTCCGGTGGCTTGTATTCCAGGTGCGTTGGGCATTAGCACACTTATAGGCATTATGGACAACTTGGAAGTCAGGAGGGAGTTGGCCACTGATGTATGCAGGGTCCGTAGGTGATGCCTTATATATTTTATCCACTCTGGGGGGAATAATCCTACTGTTAACTGCCTCTTTGAAATTGTCAGTAGCAAGATTTAACATCCATCTTAACATTGCGATGTTTGGCATGGATTGATAAGTGGAGGAGAGCGCCTCCAATAAGAATACTTCTCCCTCCTGTTCCATATGCATTTCTACTTTCTGGCAAGTGGCTGCCCTTTGGAGCATCTCGCGGTAGAAGGTGCTGTCGTCTGATGGGGATGGTTTTGCGGAACCAAGATCCAGGTCAGTTTCCCCAGGAGGGTCTATAGCATAAGCGTCCCACAGGTCTTCAAGGTGTTACGGGTGAAAGGGTGCATAAGGATCGTGAGAGGATCCTGGACTGTCCTGCCCAAGGCCAGAGTGTGGAGATTCAAGTGGGAGGGCTGAAGTGGGGCAGAAAGGAGGATTGGAGGAAGGCAGAGGAGAAGGAGGTAAGAGAAGAGGCGGTGGTGAACAAGGCAGAGGTGGCAGGGGACTGGTGCCTCCGTCTTGGCACCTCTAACTGGCATGTCAACGACTTGCTCGAAATTCAGTTTCCTCTTCGGAGGAAGGGAGTTCTTTGGCTTCAGTGTCAGCTGCATGGAGAAGCTGACCAGTTTTGGGGTGGATCAAGATGAGCTTTTGCAACGCATCAAGTTCATCATGGAGCCGTTAGAGAAGCAGTTGTTCCAGTTCCTCAGAGTCAACAAAGGATGGAGCAATGGGTGCTTAGGCGATGTAGGTTGTTTCTGTGTCACTCGTGCCAAGGTAGTTTTCGGGGCTGAAGGTGGTCATTGTGCGTGGTTGCCGAAATGTATTTCGGCACCAAAGATGGCCTTGACGGCATCCTCTATGCCAGCGCCAAAGATACTGTCAGCGCCGAGAGGTGTGGCTTTAGGATCTGCTATGGTGCCTGGAGTTCGCTGGGTACCAGGTCTGAAGTGTGTTTTCAGTGCCGACAATTACCTTCATGCAGTGGCTGACCGGAAGCATTATGTCTGGCTCCTGGGCGACACCCCTTGAAGGTGGTGCTCGGCCTCTGTTTGTAGCTGGGAAGATGGAGGTCGTACTCACAGCAGCCATCTTCCGCATCTGTTCCTGGACTGGTAGGGGGTAGTCAGAAGCTGTCCTAAGGGAAGACTCACTTATCGGTCACATTTTGCTCTCTTCAGACCCACCTCCCTGCTCCCCTTCCCAGCCAAGGTCACAGAGAAGGCCATCAACGTCCAACTCTCCACGTTCATCGAAGCCAACCATGTCCTGGACACCTCTCAATCCGGCTTCCGAAGCAACCACAGTACCGAGACCGCCCTCCTCACCACCTCAGACAACATCCGCTCCCTCCTAGACTGGGGCCGAACAGCAGCCCTTGTCCTTCTGGACCTCACGGCCGCCTTTGACACCGTCTCCCACCGCATCCTAATCACCAGACTCCACGTAGCTGGCGTCCACGACAAGGCCCTGGACTCACTTCTTCCACACTGGTCGAACAGAGCGAGTCAGACTACCACTGTTCCTCTCAGAACAACAGAGATCTGCTGCGGGGTGGCCATGGGCTCCCTAAGCCCCACCCTCTTCAACTTCTACATGGCCCCACTCGCAGCCATCGCCAGGAACCACAGACTCAAAATAGTCTCCTACGCTGAGAATACCCAGCTGATCTCCTCACCAACGAATCCACAGCCGCCAGAAACAACTTGCACAACAGGATGAAGGACGTCACCATATGAAACAAAGACAGTTGCCTCAAACCCGACTCGGATAAGAACAAAGTCCTCATCCTGGGACCCACCTCCTCAGTTTGCCATGACTCCCGATGGCCCGTGCACTAGGAGCCCCCCACTCACGGATCACGCATAAAACCTCAGCATCATACTGGACTCCTCGCTCACAATGAACCGCCAGATCAATGTAGTATCCTCAACAAGCTTCCACACGCTTCGCCTGCTTCGAAAGACATTCAGATGGATCCCCACCGAATCCAGAAAGACGATCACCCACACGCTCATCAGCAGCAGACTAGACTACGGCAATGCACTCTACGCCGGCATCACCCAGAAGCTCCTCAGGAGACTACAGAACATTCAATACGCCGCGGCCAGACTGGTCCTCAACATTCCTTGTCGCAGCCACATCACCGAACACATTTGAGAACTTCACTGGCTCCCAGTCAACAAAAGAATCACTTTCAAGCACCTCACACATTCTACATAGCTCTCCATGGTGCAGGACCAGCATACCTGAACCACCATCTCCGATTCCACGTACCCACCAGACACCTCTGCTCTGTCCATCTGGACCTTGCCACAGTACCACAGATCCTCAAGACCAAAACTGGAGGAAGATCCTTCTCCTACCTTGCTGCCAAAACCTGGAACACACTTCCCCTCCACCTCAGGCAATCCCGGCTCTTCGACTGAACCCCAGTGCCCAGACGGATCAGTAGCCTCCTCTTACTCCATCCCCTCAGCGCCTTGAGACCCGCACGGATGAGTAGCCACGCTTTACAAACCCTGATTGATTGATTGACTGACTGATTGAGGGGAGGGGGCCTGAGCTTCAGCAGCTGAAGTGCGCGGATGGGCTCGATCTCAACATCCCAGTTGTTGCAAATGTTGGGGGTGTTGTCACCCTTCTGCTGCATCATGGGAGTGGGAAGCGAGGTGGTAAGTGTTTTTTGTATGATTTATTTATTTATTTATTTAGAGCAGAAGGCGAGTCAGGCAGACCAAGAGGCCTTGGAATGCTCTAGGGACAGACCGAGGTTACACACCTGACGGAGGTCTGCCCAGGGACATTTGACGCGACACTGAAGACTGAGGATGGGGTGATTTGCATAACGGATGGGACATTCTCGGTCGCTGAAACTTGGAGTAGACCCCAAAGGGGCAAGTCCCAGAGCAGGGAGTCCAAAAAGTCTCAGTCTTCAAAACGGACAAGGACGCGCGATGAGTCAAAATGATAGGAGATGAGGCAATTGTTATACTGACTGGTAGAGGGGATCCAAACGGGCCCGAAGACAACACAATGAGGCGTCGACCTGAAGCTCGGGAAGAACACATCTGAGCCGGTCTGTGAAAAATAAAGCAATCTAACAATGGAGCTGATGTCCATGCATATTACTAGTAATAGGTGGAGTCACTATACCTCGTGCCTTCTTTGGACAAAAACAAGTTGCACATGTCCGGGTCCAACACTACATGGCAGGAGTATGCACAGCAGTTGTATCTACAGCTACACATGCTACAAACATATATATGAGTTACATGCACATATCCAATAAACACTTAAGACAGATTTGAATCCTTTCTAAAGAGTTTCCATCCCAGAATCCAGGCATGTTCAATAGAGGTGGTATTCAGAAGCACCCACCGTTTCGCAACATTAGTTGAAGATAAAAAGAGAGCATTCTTTCATAAACTATAACTGCTGCGTGAAAAAGGCTGGATTACGAAGTGGCATTTGGTTTCTGCCAAGATTTTAAAATTATAGACCATTTTTTTAAACAGATTTTATTTGTCAAATTATACATATATTGCAGGGCTCTGCACCCCAGAGACATCTGCACAATCAGAGCATATTATATTGACTTTGACATTTGCAATTTAAAATACAGGAAATAGAAAAGCAATACAAATAAAATCTAACTCCTCCCCCGATCACACCATACACCCACAGTCAACCCGAATCATTTGGATAGAACAAAAGGTCTGCCCATCAGAATATCCCACTGCACGGTACCCCCCGTTCCCATCATTAAAATAAGGATCGCATCAGAGGGGTGTCCCCTGCCACCGGGACCGGCTCTAACAGCAGTCCTCGATAGTCCGCTCACTGTTTCCAAATTTTGAAGTGTTTGTACGGGCACCCCCTGGCAATGAAGATGGATTTCTCGAGACCCATACAGAAGTCTAGGCCATTCTTCCACGCAGTTACTGAAGGGGCCCTCGGTGCCTTCCACGCCCTAGCTGTGTCCCTTTTCGCCAGGGTAAACCCCAATTGCATTAGGTGTTGTCTATAGATGTTACCTCCTATCCCCTCCATGATGTGTAGCAGAGCAAGCCTCGGCGAGCGGGGGAGATCCCAACCCAAGACCTCCAATAGACAGGTGAAAACCGCCCTCCAGAAACGATCTAAGGAGAGACAGAGCTAGACAGTGTGCACGAGTGTACCCTCCTCCCGAATGCATCGAAGGCACACAGGCGAAGCAATCAGCTCCGCCCTCCACAAACGCACCCGTGTAAAGTAGGCTCTATGTAGATACTTAAACTGGACGAGACGAAGTCGTACTGCTATGGCCGTCCCCCACAGAGCAGCTAAGGCCTCAGTCCAGTCTTCTTCATCCAACAGACCCACATCGCCCTCCCAATCCCCCCTGAGTTTCTGTAGAGTGGGGGAGCAATGGGTAACTAGGGATTGATAGATCTTGGAGATTTTGCGTTCCTGGAGATCTCCCATAAAAACCTTCGCCTCCAGCGTGCTGAACTCCGGCAAAGACTCTAATCCCTCTAGGCTAGGGGACAGAGCGTGCCGAAATTGAAGGTACTGATAGAATTGGGACTGCGCATCTGAAATTCTTTCTGAAGGTCCTGAAAGGATTTGAGTGCCAGTCCCCTCATAACATTACCCAAGACCGTAATGCCTATGTCATCCCACCCCCGGAAACCCTGCAGGACCGCCAGATGCGGCAAATGCCTGTTATTCCAGAGGGGAGTTTCCAGAGTCAGTGTATTCCACCACCCCATCCTTCGCAGCGCCTGCCTCCAGACCTGAAACACAATCCTTGTTGCCGACAGCAGCGAGCCCTGCAGCGGCGCTGAATACAGGATCGAGTGTAGCGAGTAGTCTCCCATAAGTCGCCGCTCGACCGCGTATGCAGGATCTTCCCTATTGCCATAAGGCCCTTCCTAAAGGTCAGCAAATTAGAAGTGCTACGTAGAGCCAATGGCAAAGCATTCCAAAGCTGCGATGCCTTCAGCTTGAAGGAGCGGCCACCTACGCGGGCCCTCTTTACTCGAGGGACCACCGCAAGGAAGAGAGATTCGGATCGCAGAGATCGGGCCGGGCGATAAAAGGTAAGCCTCCGTTGCAGATATTTCGCGCCCGAGGCATAAAGAGCCTTATGAGCCAGCGTCAACGCCTTGAAGACTATCCGCTTCCGGATAGGCAGCCATTGAAGCGACTGCAAAAGGCCAGACACTCTGGCTCGCCTATGAAGGCCGAAGATAGCCCGAGCGGCCGAATTCTGCACCACCTGAAGGCGCTGTAGTAGATACTCCAGTAGGCCCAGATATAGGACGTTAGAATAGTCCAATCTGGAGCCAATTAAGGCCTGCACAGTGATCCTCCTGTGCTCTTCTGAAAGCAAAGGAAGAAACTTCCGGAGCATCTTCAGGAGGCCGAAACATGTTCCCATAAGACCGAGGATCTGAGATCTCAACGTCAGAACATTGTCGATCTTAATTCCCAGATGTTTTGCCTGCTGGGAGGAAACATATTAATCGGCCACCATTCCTGCCAATCAGGATCAGAGGTACAACCGAAGAAGAGTACCTCAGACTTATCTGAGTTGCATTTGAGGCTGTTCAGCTGGAACCATTTGAAAACAGCCCCAAGGCACTCACGAATACTCTCTCCATCATACTCCTCTCCTTTCCCACACGTAAAGAGGAGCTGGGTATCATCGGCATAGGATACGATCTGGGCCCCCAAGGACTCCGCCAGTGCGGCCAATGGAGTCATAAAGATGTTAAAAAGAGTCGGACTCAGCACCGAGCCTTGCGGGACTCCGACTACCAAAGGCGGCATCACGGCAGAGCTTGAGGAGGCCCAGACCGTTTGTCGGCGGCCCGCTAAGAATGATCTAAACCAGCTGAGCACCGTCCCCCTCAGACCGATCTCGAAGTCTGACGAGGAGACCCTCGTGGGGGACAGGGGATGATGCGTGTTGATCCGGGGGCCTGCCCGGCTTGTGTAAGACAAGCACTTCCGCATGTCCCCAATCTGAAGGAAGAGAGCGCTCTCTCGCGCCTCCTCCACCACCGAGCTGTATTGAGGGCCCAACTGCAAGAACTAGCGTTTAAAAATTTTTTGCTGGGGAACCCATTGCGCCCCGGCACCTTCCCGGAGTTAAGCTCTCCCAGTGCGGTGCCTAACTCTTCGTTCGTCAGGGGCAGCTCCAATTGTGTCCATCCCTCATCCGACAGAGCCTTAGGTGGAAGATCATCTAGGAACCTATCTATTGTGGCGGCTGGCAAACATTCTCTAGGGGCGTTCAGATCTGCATTATATGTGGCAAAGCTCTCAGCTAGGGCCAGTGGGTCTGTGAGCGGTTCGCCTGTCGAGCCCAAGATGCCCGGGAGGGCCGGAATATGAAACATTCCGTGACAGAGTCGATGCAGCATCTTGCTGGATTTATCCCCCCACTGATACACCATACTACGCATCGCCAAACAGGCTTGGCAGGCCTCATCCTTCAGGAGTGCGGCATAATTCTGTTGAGCCATCAGCAATTGCCTTCTGATCTGGCCGCCTCCCGCCTCCTACGTTCAAGATCCTCTATGCCCACCTCCACCTGCAGCAGCTCTTTCCAATGCGCCCTACGCGCCGCTGCACACCAGGAAATGTCCGCCCCTCTCAGTGTAGGTTTCATCGCCTCTCATAGTAACTCGGCCCTGGGAACAGACCCCACATTAACTGTCCAGTATTGATCGATAGCGCAACTTATGTGTTCTCTATAATCATCATTTTGCAGATGCCATACCGAGAGACGTCACCGAAATGGTGGCTTCATTCGCCCTATTTGTAGAGTGAGGGCCACCGGGGAGTGGTCTGACAGGCCCGAGGAAGAATCTCCACCACCCTACCCACCGCCACTCGGGGAACAAAGAGGTAATCAATTCTGGAATAGGAGTCGTGAACCGCAGAGAGATACGTGAATTCCCGACCATCTCTGTGGAGGCGACGCCATACGTCTACCCAAATCAAGCCATGTCACAAGAAATGCAACTTCGTGGTGCGACTACCCTCAGGACAGCCCCCAGCCCTCCAGCGATCCCGGCCATATCCATCACATCGTTCCAGTCCCCGCCGACTACGGATAAACCATCTGGTACCTCCGCCCAAAGGGTCATAAGACGCTCCACTAGATTCCACTGCAGCGGGGGGGGGAGGGGGGGGGGGAGAGCATATACACTACCCAGCACCAAAGGATCCTCCCCGACCTTGCCCTGGAGGAATAAGTATCGCCCCCGAGTGTTCGTCCACTGCATGGTGTGTGTATATACGACTCTGCTGTGTATCAAAATTGCCACCCCCTGTGATCCCCTCACAAAACCGGAAAGGAACACATGCTGATACCCGGATCGTTGAAAACAGAGGGCCTTCGTTCCCATGAGATGCACTTCTTGCAGCATAAGGACACCTGCACCTGCCCGTTTAGCCTGCTGGCGTATGGCCCCTCGTTTAAACTTATCTAGGGCACCTCGCACGTTCCAGCTAATGATACGAAGAGTACCTGGAGACAACTGCTCCCTAGTGGATATACCGTCCATCTGAGGCTATGTCAGCAAATGCAGGAAGAGGGAGCACTATGTGGTGTACGTGCGAATAACTACAGTCCGTGAGCGAAAGCGCGATCAGAGAACAGAAACAACCCCCACCCAACAAACCCCCCACCCTATACCTCAAAAACACAGGACTGGGAGCGGTGCCTGGACCGCAATCTAATGGTCTGGGGCCCCCTTCGGGCTGCCTCGCTGTATGAGGAATCGGACTCCCTTCCAGGCGGCGTATGAGCTCGCACACGCACAGTTTCATCAGTCCATTTAAAGACCTCCTCTGGTGAGTCAAAGAAATGGGTGCGGGAGCGGTATACCACTCACAGGCGGGTAGGCAGGATATAGTAGAGAATATGGAAGCTTAAGGTCTCTCAGACAGGCCTTTGCCGCTAGGAACGACTACCGCTGTTGCTGGACCAGCCGTGTGTAATCAGGGAAGATGAGGATGCGAGCATTGTCATAGACCCCCCCCGCTGGGTGCCGAAGATCGATCACGACCGCAGCCAAAGAGCACCGTGACGGCCCAGGAGCAGATGATTCCCCCTCCCAAGCTCCGATACAGAGCCCTACACACCGCGCCAACCACAGGGCTGATGCTCGCCAGGGTGTTTGGGGGGCCGGGGGGGGATAGGGATGTCCGCTTACCGGGAATCCCGGGCCCCGAAGACCGCAGCCGCAACCAGGCCCCTCTGCAGCAAAGGGCTCATGCAGGCACTCTGCCGCTGGCGTTACACAGTCCCGGAGGCCTCGCGACCGGTGCTCGCTGCCCTGCCGGCAGGGTCCCGCCTCCGCTCCACACGCTCGTCAGGCCGCCGTCTCCACCGCTTGCAAACTGCCTCCAGGCATAGAATAAGGCCTCAAGGATGGCCCCACTCGCGCTCCTTTCCAGATGCAATTGGGGTGTCGAATAGGACCGGAGAGGCAGGATAAATCAAGAATAAATGCTTAGGCTGAGCAGAGTTCGCCTAGCACACGTCCGCCATCATGGCTAGCCAGGCCATGCCCCTTTATAGACCATTTTTTAAACTTTAATTGGAGTAAAAAATCCGCTCAAGTATAAAATGGGTTCACAATAGGTATGTTTATATGTGGGAGACAGTAAAATAGTGACATGTAAAGACTATCAAAATGTAAGAAAGTAAGTGGCCTAGAACCATTCGACATCTACTGCACTACAGGCCAGGTACTCACCAGATTGTGAATCACATTCGTTAAAGTCCATGCAACAGGAACGCTGAAGAATGGAATGCTGAGCAGGACAATGTGAAGCATTCCCACTCCAAGAGCATAGGTCAACCACATTCCTCTACTGTTCATTACCCGTGTGTTGGGATTAACCTCGCTGTGTGCGACCCCCACGTTCATTTTTTCAGCCTACAGGAAAGAAAGCCTATTGTAAATACACTATATTCAGAACTACGCATGTGATGAAGATATTTCAAATAAGATAAAAGCTGCTAAAAGGCCTGCAGTTTTAAACTTTTCAAAACTTACCAAGAGCTACATTTTTTTTACGTCATCTATAACAAGGAGTCTGGCAAACCAATGTTTCGGCTGGTGGGAGTCTAACACGAACCATCAAATACTTCCGATAGTAAAGTAACCTGGCACTATTGTAGACAAACATAAGCAGGTCCATTTGACGGCTGCCAAGGGCTGAAAACGCAGAGACCAGCGCTAGAGGGAGAAGTGTTCAACACTTTGGACATCGATCCAAAATTGGACTTAACCTAATAAACTGCCCCTCCTGCCTCGAAGCTCTGCTCTGACGAGATCCAAGAAGATCTTGATAGGGTTTTTAAAAACAAACTATCACAACAGTAGCAGTTGAGACAACATGCCTGCCCAATCCCCCCCCCCCCCCCCTTCCCGGAAATGAGGTCAGTATTTAATGCGGCAGTTAGGAATGTTACTGCAACAGACTACACTTACGCCATCACAGAACGTCAATATGGAAACTGCTTACAGCAATCTCAATATGAGAAAACTGATTTGTCTGGAGCATCCAAAATACAACGCATTCCAAGAAGATTCTGACAGTAGTAAATTGTATTCAAGTACAGAATAAAAGCGACCAGAAAACATATACATATATGACATATTATTTAAAATACAAGAATTATAACACAAGAATTCCAATCAGTACAAAGATCTTCCTAAGTCTTTCAGTACGTATTTTACTTGATCAGAAATTAGATATTGGCATCAAGAAAATCATCCATATATGAGAGACAGTACTGAATATATTTGGGTTGTACACAGAAAAACTGAACACTGACTTGTGTCAGTTGAAATACTTGTGTTCTAATTCTGGTTGTATTCTTAAATAATAGGCCGTGTATGCATAGGTTTTTCTAGTCCACTCTATTCGATAAATTAATAAATGTTACTCCCGTGAGAACTTTCTTAGAAAAGGTTGTATTTTTGGTACTCCTGACAAATCAGTTTTCTCTTGATTTTTTTTAAATGTGCAGGACAAAATAATGTTTGTGTTCGGATACGTCTTGAAAGAATCCTAGATATCTGAGGCAGCAACAACTTTAGCACCCATCAATATGCCACCAATAAAATGCAAATTCAATTGTTCACTTGCTTCCGAAGTACGTCAAATTACACCTATGTGCAGACCTGGGAAATGTTCTTGCAAAAAAGTGCCCCAACACAGTGGAACAGGCAACTATGTCCATGTGCCAGGATTCAAAATGACAGATCGAAGCTAAAGCTGCTCTCCTTAAAATGCCACACTCAGATGGAAGTAAGAAGTGGTGGGGAGCGACGGAGAAATCTGCATCTGGAGTCCAGCTGTACTTCCGTTTCTTACGGAATTAGCAGGGAGGATCATAGGCGAAAAACCTGCACTCAGACAGCCCGCCCCTCAACACAACCTCTTCTCGGATGTATCAGCACAGTTATGTTGGTAAAAAGGAGAGAAAGTCACAGCAAGCTCTGCGAATCTGTCTGGCTTCTCCAAAGGATAAGATGACTCTAAAGAAAAGGTCTTCAAACTTTTTGATGCCGAGATCCCCTGTCAAAAACCTTTAGGCGTAAGGCCCCCCTCCTGACAAAAATTTCTAGAACATGGACCTTCTCATCTTTGCTAACTATCGACAGCCATAAATGCCCCCAATTACCACAGAAAATCATTTATACATTGGGAAATAAATTAAAGTGTTTAGCAAACCAAAGGTCAGTGGTTGGGGGCGTGGTCAAAGGTGTGGCTAAAAACAAAGGGCCTCATGTATGAGGCATTGATGTAGGGCAGCGCAGCGAGTCATCTTGCTGCGCTGCCCTACGTCAATGTTGAAAGGGGAAAAATGCACCTTATTTATGAAATATGGTGCATTCTCATTCTTTTCCCCCTATGTTGCCATACAAATTGCTGCCTAGCGCTAACATAGGCAGGATGGTTTTTGTGCAGGAAGGGGCACCTGAGAATGTAGCACACATGGAAAGAGGAAAAAATTAGGAGAAATTAAAACATTTCTCCTTGTTACGCCTGCTGTGGAGAGGCATATGGTTCTGGCACTGCCCCAGGTTTACATGGTTTTGTAAATCTGGGGCAGCGTCAAAATCCATAGGCGTTGTGTGGGAACATCCACCGCAAGGCCTATGGAACGCCATCTTGACATATAGTAAGGCAACGCAGCAACTTGCGCTGCTTTGTCTGATTCCATATCTATGAGGCCATGCAAAGCCACGCAGGGTGACTTTGTCTCGCCTCATAGATATGATTGAGATGCTTGTGCCGCCGAAGCTTCAAAAAAACTAATGGGAAGCAAGGAATTAAAAATATATATCTGCAGAACTGTTCCATTGAATTCTGTGTTAGGGTACCAAATACCCACCAACAATTACTTAGCACTACCGAGCCCCTACTAAACCTGTGTTTCACAAACAACTCCATCTTCACAGCTGTGACTTTGAAACCAGCTTCCCACCATTACCCACCCAGGACAGCAAGTCGGTTTGACATGCTCACTGCTGTTTCTGTCACAGCAGACATCTGTCTTTCGAATGGCCCACTGGCCTTGCCATACTGTTTGCTAGCAAACATTATCTATGCTGCAGCTTAGTTCAAATATCATTATGATCAGTGACAATTCTGCTACCTAATACTGTAGTATTTCCTCCTTACCAGTCCTCCCCCCCCCCCATCCCCAACAGTTCGTTTTCTCACTACCACGCCAGGACACAAGTGTGTTTACAAGTTTCTGTAGCAATACGTGTAGAAAAAAAAAATTGTATCTTAAGAGTACCCTTCATTTATTGGCAACTGATATTGTTGTGCTAGTCTGCATTGCTCATTTACATTGTTTTGTGCTGTGATGAGTGGGGTGCTCATTTACAGTGTTTTGTGCTGTGATGAGTGGAGGGCTCAGTTACAGTGTTTTGAGCTGTGATGAGTGGAGGGTCAAATATATTTTGTAATCATGCGTTATCCATTGTCAGAGTCCTATATGTGTTGTCCGCCATACTCCAATTATATGAGAAAGTCACAGGTCACAGTTTAGGCTGGGGGACCATCTCCAAGAAGGTCCTTTAAACATTAGCCCACCTCACACTGTCAGATCACCTAAATTGGTCCAGACCCCCTAAGAAAGGATAAAGTGGTGTCATATTTCAGGGTCTTGAATATCCTAACACGGGCAAGTCTTGTTTTTCTTATAAAACGTACAAATGCAACATTCGTTGAAATTTCATACCAATGCCTTGCTTATTAGCCAATTCTAGGTTGTGTGAAGTCTGCAAGAGTACAGGGCAACGAAAGACCTGTGACAACTGAAGAACTAAGCTCCAAGAAACCTTGACATTTGGACTTGGATTCCACCTTTTAGGAGCTCGTTCGGCAAGCGGAGTTATGACCTCCATAAACATGGGAAAAGGCGGTTTAATAAAGGTTATTTTCTAAAGGTATCAGATTGGACACAGATTTGCATTTTCAAACTACTATTCTTGCTCTTAATGGCAGCACAGCGTGTCATTTGACCAATACAATACACGTGGTCATTGTTTTCCTAACCACAACGAACGTACATTGGCTGCTCATGTCAGTATCTCACATTCGAGTCTTCATTAATCTTAGGTCTTGTCTGTTCAAATCTAATTATGGTGGCTACGGGCATCCTATACGCTTACGTTACAAATCAGAATGCAGTCGGGATATTCAGATGCCTTGTTGGAAGCGATTGTTTGGCATAATAGGAGCGGAAAGACACGTGCAAAGCCTTGTGAAAAATGAAGAACGCGTATTCTGGGAATTATAATGCTGAGAAAATTAAAATTAAGTCAAGAGTAAAATATTTGGTTCCTTCCCCGTCTTTGGAAAATTAAAATTTTCTGTCAGAGAATCTCAGAAAATCTGCTTTTCACATAACCACATATTCAGATAAGATTCAATGACTATGTTGTATTAGATTTAGGGCAGCAGCAAGAGGGTCGCTAACAGCAAAAATACAAGATAAGTCAAAGATGAAAAAAAATCTACGATAGGACATTTTATTGTTTAACAGTGCGACAAGTACAGGGTTTCCTATAAACATCGAAAAAGGGACGTTGTTCAACAAAGGACAAGATAACACCACTACATCGATAAAAACTAGTGCTATGATGCACATTCATTGGAAATCTCGTGTTGCCACCTCACTCAAATGGTGAACAGGACATGAACGCAAACGATACCGCTAACCTACGGTGACAACCTGTCCGCTACTTACACGGACCGTCGGTAAATTTCCGCTTTATGTCCGTCATCCGTAGTTGAGCTTCCAACGGAAATCATTTACCCATAATTTTAGCACTTCCGGGTTACACCACAACCAACCAAAGGGGTGCGCATATTCTGGAAGTCGTTTTGTAGTGGGCGTTACCGCTAATTTCTAAGGTGAGCTAGGATTGGAGCATTGAGACACATCTGCCAATCACATGCATCATAAGAATTGCGAAGTGTTGATTGGGTGTGGAGTTTGCACCCGGGTTTGTTTGCTCGCAGAGGTATCCTTGTTGTTAAGTGTCGCAGGTGTCTACTGGACTGGTGCTGCCCATGGAAGCGAGATTGGGGTTTAGTGGGACTGGGGCTGTGGTAGGTTAGTCTGGTGTTGCAGTTTGTCGTTTTGAATAGGGAGTTGTAGCATGACGCAGGATCATGGCCCCAGGTGATGCGAGCGAACTGTAGCTGTACCCTATCACGGGCTTTTCAAAACGTTTTCTAGGGTTCAGCCAGACGTGGCGCAATTTGATACGGGGCCAGAGGCGATCCTCAACATTTTATACAATTGATGCCCCGAGGATTGCACATGATCTTCAACATTTTATACAATTGATGCCCCGAGGATTGCACAGTGTCTGATGCAAGCGCATTCCAAACCTTTTCGAAGAGCTTGGCCCTTAACATAACAGAAGTATTTGTAAAGCTCACCCGGAGGCATCTTGGCGCTGAATAACAGATGTTTATTGTTATCCAACTGACTGGTACTCATTTTGTCGACCTCAGGTGGATGAAAGGCAGAGTGGACCCACCAGGATTTGAACCTGTGACCATGAGGTTAAACACAGGCCCCTGCAATGCACACATTAGTTCGCTAGACACTTGTTCCTGATTAAAGGAAAAGGTACGCAGCAAACCTACCAAGGTTGAAAAACATAATATGTGGAGGGGCCTAGTGCTTATAACAACGTAGAGGTGGCTGAGAGTGAGACAACAAATTAACGGAGAGCTGACCCAAGGATCGGATCAGGGCTGTAAGAGCCCTTGCATTAGCCGAGCGTCAAAAATATTTTCCATGTAAATCATGCAACAAAGAGCGTGTTGGGATATGATAAGTTGCCAAACATTGTATACAATAACACAGGGAAGCTTTTCGCCTTAGCAAATCAGATTATATAATTTAATTGTGAAGTTTTTATTAAAAGTGGACGTTTTTAAACATTAATTGAGAAACATTCATGCCCCCGCCCTAATGATAATGCGGTTAGGGAACTTAGCGGCAAGTTAGGGTTCATGTGTAACACGCATGGGCTAGATTCTTATTTTACATGAAGCAAAAGTAGTCTAACAAAGGAAATGTTTTTGTAAAGCACCCATCCTGAACTCTTGCATTTGATGGTGCTCTCGTGGTAATGAAACAAGCATTGGCATAGCCAATACGTCTCGCCTTTGGGACCTTATAAGTATTTAGTTATGCAGCACAATATCCTTGGTGCAACAACATCAACTGTTGCATGGCTAAACACTTATAAGGTCCCAAATGCGAGACCTATTGGCTATGCCAATGATTTTTTTTCTTCAATGCAGACGCCTTTTAAACAATATTTTAGTCTTGACGCAAAATGCTTTGCCAGTGTTTGGTGCTGAACTCACCCTATTGCACCTAGAGCACCAACCGCATACAAAGTGACTACTGCCTACACCCATAACAAAAACAGATAAAGGATGCTTTACTTTGTTATCTTTCTTCGCTGGAGGTTTTGTCGTTTGACATGTCGCTGGGGCTAATGGAGCAGTAGACGGTCGGCCCGGGGCAGAGTCAGTGGAATGCCAGGCTTCGGTGGAGGCGGGTGTTGTGCCATGTTATGGTTTCCTTTATAGGCATGTCAGCACTGCTCACAAGACGTATTGTTGGGCGGCCTGAGCTCTCACTGGTGGTCCATCGATCAAGCAGTGGTCTCAGACAGCGCCGGGGTGCCCCCCTCCCCAGAGCACGGGTTATCCATCTATGGCGCCCCGCTTTTCATGGACGGCGGACAAAGGCGGTGGGTTCATATTGAGACGGCAGCAGCTGCCTGGGCTGCCTCAGTCACGAGCACAATGAGCCCGGCAAGGCAGAGGGGCTGAGGGGTCACAGCACCGCAAGGGAAGACCCTTCCCTGCAGGAGAGGGGGTCCAGCGAGAACACTGCATTGTGAGGGCGACACTACAGGTGGCAGGGGTCCCTCTCAACATTCACAGGCACACTGCAAATTCAAGAGGCGACGTGACGTCATGGCGTATCCCGCGATATCCCCGTCAGGGGGAGATCTACACTGCATCCCAGTATCCAAGTAACAACGTCATAGTGTAAAGATACTGCACAATGGTTTTGACAGTGTCACCATATAACCGCACAGCAACCGCATAAATATACTGCACGTCACAATAGTATCACTATAGAACTATACAGTAACTGTATACATACACTGGATCAAATGTCTGTGTTAGTTTATAAATATACCGTAAATGCCTGTCACAGAAACAGCATCATTATATACATAAACTGCACTATGGTATGAAATGGAAATCATCACCTATAAGTATTATTCACCGTAGCATTTAAGCAACAACAGAACTGTATAAATACACTGCTCCACAGTATTGACGCAACAGCATCCCATTATAAATATAACGGGCCTGCTTGTCAAATCAACAGCATCATCAAATAAATGAACTGCACTATGGTATGAAGTAGGCCGCATCACCGTGCAAATATACTGCCATAGTATCAAATTGACAGCATTACCGTATAAATATACTCGGCCATAGCATTAAATCACCAACAGAACAGTATAGAGATACTGCACTATACTGCCTAATCCACAGTGACACCTTATAAATACTGCACACTCGTGCCAAAGCAACAGCCTCAGCATATAAATAAACTGCACCATAGTATCAAATCAACAGCATTACTATATAAATATACGTTACCATGGCATTCAATTAGCAATAGAACTGTATAAATATACTGCAGCATAGTTTCCAATCAACAGCATCACCTCATAAGCATACTGTGTACACTTGTCAAATGGACAGCATCGGCTATAGATATACTGCACCCTAGGGTCAAATCAACAGCACCACCATGTAAATATACTGCACTATACAATCAGAATCACCATATGAGTGTACAGTGCCATAATGTTAAATAGATGGCATTATCACGGTCATATACCATGATATGGTGCCAACCCCACAGCACCATCCAAGGAATATACTGCACTATAATGTGAACAATTCACGGCTGCATCGCTGTGTAAATATACTGCACCGTGACGTGTGAGATCAACAGCACCAGCGTAGCACTATGTAAACACTACACACTGCATTGAAGAGTGACAAATGAACAGCGACTACATATTGAAAAAACAGCACCAAATGCACCACTCAACTTATACAATATAATTTAAATGAGTCCATATCCTTAGAATTTTTTCTTTTCAAAGTTTTCTTCTTTATTGTTCAGTTTGTCATGTAAATATTAAAACAGCCAAAGCAGCCGACGCGTTTCGTCCACCTCTGGACTTCTTCAGGGCTGTAACGAATTTATACAAAAGGAAAATACAATATAAATGACACACATAAGGACTAAGCACAAACAATTATAACAACACATTAAAGGACATTATATACATTACAGACATAACCAAATACAATTGGACTCAATTACCAAAACGTTTACATATAACATCAAAAGACAATTATAAGACTACATGGAGTGTACAAGAATGATACATTTTTTTCTCGTAAAATAACTATTCTTTATTTGCAACATCGTATCTCTTTCGTACTTTCTTCTCCCTCACTACTAAGTAGTGAGGGAGAAGAAAGTACGAAAGAACATAAAGATTGTGACATCCTTTTGTTGGTGGGTATACATCTTCCTTGTTTTCTTAGCACTTAAACCTCTTCTGGCGCCCCCCGTTCCATGCTAGATTGAGATTGGGGAAAATTATTATTGTTGCCCCTACTAAGTAAGGGACTTCGCTTACCCGTTTGCGATTCACTTCTAACTCCTTCCATATCTGACTTCAGAATAGGCTTTTTTAGTCTGCCACCTATTGCCTAATATTGGAATTTTATCCTTGACCGATTAGTCATACTAGTTCTTACAATGTGACATATTGAGAGGAGTGTCCATATACACATCTCACACTTATCTGTCATTTTAACTGGTTAATATGTCGCGGATACGATGTTGCAAATAAAGAATAGTTATTTTACGAGAAAAAAATGTATCATTCTTGTACACTCCATGTAGACTTATAATTGTCTTTTGATGTTATATGTAAACGTTTTGGTAATTGAGTCCAATTGTATTTGGTTATGTCTGTAATGTATATAATGTCCTTTAATGTGTTGTTATAATTGTTTGTGCTTAGTCCTTATGTGTGTCATTTATATTGTATTTTCCTTTTGTATAAATTCGTTGCAGCCCTGAAGAAGTCCAGAGGTGGACGAAACGCGTCGGCTGCTTTGGCTGTTTTGGATGTTTTAATATTTACATGACAAACTGAACAAAAAAGAAGAAAACTTTGAAAAGAAAAAATTCTAAGGATATGGACTCATTTAAATTATATTGTATAAGTTGAGTGGTGCATTTGGTGCTGTTTTTTCATGTACACTCCAGTAACTGGAACGGCATTGTGCTGGCGGGTGCTAACCAAGATTGCACACTTGTGGTGAATGGAACATATCACCAATAGACACGTTGGGTTACTGTTAAATCCAGTGCTGCCCTAGAGGGATACCGCTAGCTTTGTGTGTTTTTCAGCGACTACATAATGCCCTGTAAATAAAATGCATTATAGCATGCCAAATCACAAGATCGTGTAAATATACTGCACTGTATCGGTACAATTCATAACATCGTGTAAATACGCTGCACTGTATCAGTGCAGATCACAACATCGTGTAAATGTACTGCACTGTATCAGTGCAAATCACAACATCGTGTAAATACACTGCACTGTATCACTGCAGACCGACAGCAAGACCGCAATACGAGTAAATACACTGCCCTGTAGCATGCCTAATCGACAAGACCACAATACTGTAAATACACTGCACTCTACCGTGCACACAAAGTGTGAATACACTGTACTGCAGCATGCCAAATCGACAACTATGCGACGCCACGTAAAATACACTGCACTGCAGCAAAACTGACAGCCACACAACAGCATATACTTTTTCCCAACAGTTGTGTGCCAAGTAGACAGCAACACTACAACACCTCGTAGATAGACTTCACTGTAGAATGACAAATCAACAGCAAATCATGTTAATGTACTGCACTATCGCGAGCCACATCTGGAGCATCGCCATGTGAATATACAGCAGGATGGAGCACCATGGAGGAGGAGCATCAAGCTTCCAAACAAACAATGGAGGTAGGTGTAGGTGATACAATAGGGAGCAAACATATGACAAGGGACGGGGCTTCAGGTGGGATGCTATGCAGTGCTTCTCTGCAGGACGAGGGCTGAGTTTAAAACGTTAACAGGTGTGGATCCCTCATAGGGTGCTTACAACACAAAAACGCTAATGTAAGTGGGGGTCACATGAGGTGGTGGTATCGCGCACACCCTTCTTAAAAGTGCTCATAGGGTACAACTGCCCCCACCCCTCGCAGCACTGACAGGAGCAGAGGGATCGATAACAGACACGTATTGGCTCACACAGCACGTACCAGTATCGTGCAGGCAACTCTGCCGCAGACCAGACTTTCACTTCTCCTCTCGCTCTTCAGAAAAAAAAACCTCACGTTTCTCCCTGGGATCGAAAAGAAGAAACCTCCTACTTGCACCAAAAGCCTCCCCCCCCAAAAAACAAGCGCGCGCGCCTCGTGCGGCAGCAGGGAGAGAGGAGGGGGCCTGCGCAATTCCCTTGCGAGAGCGAGCGGCAAGGCGCGATAATTGATACCATATGGCGCTGCAGCTCACTCCCGCAAGGGAATCGCCACAAGTGCATGCGTTGCCATTGAAGGCAATGTTTTTGGGCGAAAAAGGGAACCGACGGCTAAAAGTCTCCTCCTATGCAGCGCATGCGCACTGCGTAGGCGAGACCTAAAAATGGAGGTTCGTGAAATAAGGGGTTTACCCAGAATCACACAGTTTGGTCAATCAGGCATGGAACTCACATTTTTCAGTTTGATACTGTGCAATTAAGCCATTAAATGGGTATGTCTTTCTGACTAATGCATTGTCCTTAATTCTTTGGACGATGACAATGATATTACAGCGTGGGTATGGGCATAATCCATGTTTTATTTTTGGCAGTTATACGTAGCACCCAGGACAAACACATGTATCACAACAGACACAGACTAGCTACATGTTTGATTCTTTGGCACTGGGAGATTTGTCCAGATTCACAGTATGCAGGGCGACGGCGCGGATTAGAAAATTAGACGGCAGCTGTAGTCGTTAGGCAAAATCGCCTTCGTGAGAGCTGGTCTCATTTTGGGCTTGTGGTTCCAAAAGGATTTTGAACTTACAGTGGTTCACTCTCCTGTATAACTACATAAAGGCACTCCTGCCCCACCCCCATACCCCTCCTCCACAAAAAACCCCACAAAAACTGCCATGTCCCGAGGTGTTTTCGCACCGACCTGGCGGTTCATCTTCCCCAGCTCCAACTGAAAGCCCATTTTGACACTGCCACAGTGTGATAGCGACTTCTCACCAGGTGTTTTTTGAGGGCAGCTGATGTTGTGTGACACATGGTGGCACAGTGTAAGTTGCCAGGTCTGACTTAGACTGTTGCTGGGCTGCTCCAAATAACAATGGGTTACTTCTCAGTACATGGAAAACCAAAGAGTCAACACAATCAGCAAGTTTCCTAGTGACATCAGCAGGACTCAAGATGCAGACCTGGAATATCACTTAAGTGTCAATACTCGCATATTTACTCACTCATCCACCTATACATTCCTCTCAGTGAGATATGCATCAGCTCCAGAGATCTGCGTGTTACCTAAATGTTACTCATGACTTAGCAGAACATGTTCTGTGAGTGATGAAAGGTTTTATTAGCCTGTCCAGCTGAATCTTTACGGCAGGAAATGGAAGATTGTGCTTGCTGTCTTTTATGAGAGAGGGAAGATTTATTTGCTGCTTGAGTGCTGTACCTGTTTTGAGAGAATGCAAAGGTTGTACTGCTGCTGCATGATTTGCGTGGGTCCTGTGATGGAGACAGCATGCCATTACGGCAATGGCTGTACCTGTCCCTGGAAGGATGAAGGGGTGTTTCCACTGTTGATGCCTTAGCTTATGAAACAAGACCTTTTCATTAAAGCTTCTTGCTGCTAAAAAGAGGGCTATTTCTGCTATTTATCTCTGCATGCACTTTGCTTGGTTTTATTCACAAGAAAGTGTCACTCTGTCACACATTTGGTCTGTCAATGTCACTCGTAAGTAAACTGAAAGCATGGAAATGTCACACATATGCAATCTGAAAACTTGGCAGCTATGGGATAGCATTAGCACAGTTACAGTATACACTGGGGCAGGCAGCCTAAAATAAACCTGGAGATTGATGAATATCTGGTGTGCCCACCCATTGTGCAATTTTCAGCACCTCTACGAAGTAGGTGTGATCAGACTCTCACAGGAACATCCAACAGGTCTCCTTTCAGGTACCAGACAGCAGTTAAAGAAGAGTCACTGGTTTGGGCTTGTGGGTAGGCCAAACGGGTCACAAAACCATCCTCAGGGCCCATTCAGTGTCAAGGAAGATGACAGTGGATTAGAAAGAGTGGGAAAAACTAAACAAGATCAATGACAGGTGAATGAGGTTAGGGCTAACATCCGGAGCAGTCTAAGGTTTGTTCATCAGTTCTAGATGGCGATCTATGCCACCATCATCACTGTTAAGGAGATTTTCTCCGAACTCATGCCATCAGATCCTCTAAACTACAAATACAATGCAAGAACACCCACACTGCACAAGTTGCAAAAACAATTGGGCAGGTATAAGTGTATGGCTACAATCACGATGTAAAGGCTGAAGAAATAACCCCGGGAAGTTGTGCTATAAATGGAGGTCCACCACTTGTGGAATGTACATGTTCTATGGGAAGCAGGCGCAGTAATAATAATAAGCAAATTTAGAAAGCGCCTGGTTACACTAGGCTAGTGTGTCCCCGCGCTGCGGTACAGGCCTAAAGCACCCTCGCAGTAATACAGACCCTACCCGTATGAGACCCCCACTACTCTACTCTGAGGGGAAGAGATAGGTTTTCAGCTCCTTACAGAAGGTCATCTCTGAAGCCTCCGTCCTGAGCCCCCACAGGAGTTTGTTCCATTGTTGTGCCGCCACAAAGCGAAAGGAGCGACCGTCCATCCTTGCTCTCTTGATGGTAGGTATGCTGACCTGCCCCTTCCCGCTAGATCCTAACTGACGGGTAGGGGCGTAGGGAGTTAGGAGGTTGTGGAGGTAGGTGGGCCCCTTCCTCTGTAAAATCTGATGGCTCACACAGAGCGCTTTGAACAGAATTCGCTCCATAATCGGAAGCAAATGCAGGGTGGCCAGAGCCCTCTTGGAAGGGGCTCTCTTGGGCAGCATCAGAACCAGGCGAGCTGCCACGTTCTGGATGCGTTGTAGCCTCTGAATGCAATTAATATTAGCTCCCAGGTAAAGGACATTCCCGTAGTCCAGCCTCGATGTCACCAAGGCATGGACCATGGTTTTCCTGGCTGTGGTAGGTAGCAGGTCCAACGTCTTCCTGAGTCCCCGCAGGACTCCAAAGCAGGTGCCTGCCACCCGTCTTGTATGGTGTTCAAACGAAAGCTTAGTGTCAAGCCACACCCCTAAATTCCTAACCTGTTCGCTAGGCGTGGGTGTGGGGCCCAATGTCTGTGACCACCATGCCAACGTCCACACCGATGGTGCCTTGCCTATGACCAGCACCTCCGTTTTGTTTCCGTTCAATTTGAGGCAGTTGCTAGCCATCCAAGACGCCAGCTCCTGCAGACATGTTGTAAAATTACTGGCTGCCATCTCCTCTGGTTGTGTATGAGACATAACCAGTTCCGTGTCGTCAGCTTAAGACACGACCTTGACCCCAAATTTTTCCATAATCTCTGCCACCAGCGTGACATAGAGATTAAATAGGATCGGACTGAGGGTAGACCCCTGTGGGACCCTCTGTTTCAACTTGATATGTTTTGACCGGTGGAGTCCCTGTGCTACCAGGAAACTGCGGTCTTGCAGAAAAGATTCCATCCATTCCCAGGCTTTACCAACCCTCCAGAAGGATAAAAATCATTTGTTCTGTTTATTCGCACCATGTAAAGTTAGCACAATGTATCTATAATGGTAATTCTGCTCACATAAACACCTATATGAAATGTTCTAGAAGAAGCGTTTTCTTTCGCTTCTTACTGCACGACAAAAAGGGCCGAAAACCATACTGTAGCCATCTTGGTTTGTGATAGACCACGTGTCAGATCACATGGTTTCCTTCGCCCACCATCTTCATGCATTTAGTTCATACCAGCCCAGAGACAGGTTAGTTGTATTTACGGCCGAGGCCCAAGGTCACATCTGCTGTAGGGAGTATCAAGGAGGTCATAGGATGGTCTGTAGTCCAGTCCGTGGTCACACCTGTCTGACTGCCTCTTGCCAGTCTTCTTTTGGAGGACTGCTCGTTGTGATTCTGTCGGTTCGGTATTTTGAATAATTCTCCACGAACGGGAGTCGACGGGCTCGGTTCGTTTGTTTGGATGCATCAAGTTTGAATAAGTAGGTTGAGTTTGAACTGCAGAAAACGTTATATAAGAACCATCAATATGTGTTATATGTGATACAAGAATCTGTTTGTATATTGTTGGTGTTTGTCTGCTAACTAACATGCCGTGCTTCAGTAAATTGAATTGTTTTGGTTGCTGTTGTCGGACTAGTGGCTCTCGTCTGGCCGAAAGCCAGCCTGCTCCACCGGAAGGCAGTCCTAGCCATTATATGTACATAAAACATGGAATAGCTACTTTATTGTTTAATACTTTGTGGCATAAGTATACCAGAGGTAATGAAGAATTGCAATGGCCTAAAATGGGTTCTTTTGATGAAAAGAAAATTGCTTTCTTACAGGATCAGTTATTTTCTAGACGCAGTAGGCAGTCTATGTTTGAAGCGTTAAACACCTGGCAGAAGGAATCGAAGCGAAGGCGAATGAGAGAAGAGAAACTAGCTAGAGTCAAAGCAGGGCAAACCATTACCCAGAAGGCTGTTGCCTATGACAAAGCCCGAACGGAAGAAGGGATCGAATGTGTAAATCGTGAGTTTAGATTACAGGTCGATAAAAGCTATGTGGCTCGGCCTGATGCTGAAGATGAAATAGGAGATCTATTAGATATGCGTCCACCCCCCCCCATATGCTCCGCAACGGTTATACCCGGCAGCACCAGTTGGCCCGGTATCAGCCGCTGCGGGGCCAGCCGTTCCTGCGAAAGTTTCGGCTGTGTCAGTAGTAGCCCTTACTGTGTCAGCGCCTCCAGCCCCTCCCCTCCTTGCGCCTCAAAGCAATTTGTCCCGGTTGTCCTCGTCTGTTTCAGAGATTATGACTTTATTGCCCAATTTGTTGTCATCTGCGGCAGCTGAAACTCTTCAGCTGTCACCCGGGTCAACCCATTCTCCCCATGTGTTGACCTCTTCCTCAGCGAGTGCGACTCCTTTACCAGCTGTTTCCACTCCGGTACATCCGCCCGGTTTCCTTGAGGGCAAGAAACTGTTTACCCGGTCAGCCTTAGGATTAGAGGAAAAGGAGGTCATTGCGCAACAAGCATCACAATGGATGCGACAGCCTATTTATACTTTATCCGACATATGGAGCACTATGAAGGACTATGAGCCCGTGATGCAACAGCATGCGTTAGACCATATGGCTGCACGCCTGATATCATTATGGGAACGGGTTCATGCAGGGGGGAAGGCTCCAGCAATATTGTATGATATTCATGACCAAGCGCATAAATTTCACTTAAGCCCGGAGGAGGTGTACAGAAATATTGGAACAATGGTTAGTTATAGAACTCGACTTCACTCTGCTGTTCCTGCGGGCTCCACACATTTCCCAATGCGTGAAGTCCACCCTATTTATCATCCAGAAATCACTAAAATAGTAGATGCAACAGGGGTGGTTACCCGCCCGCAAGTAGATGCTCGTTTTCAGGAGCAGTGGGTGTACACCCCGTGGAAATGTAGTGAAGTACTGTCATTAAAGGCTCATTTACCCGATCCTAGGAAAAATCCTACAGCATATTATAAAGAACTTACTGAAGCCGCCTCATCAGCGGTAATGACGTTGGCCGATATAGAATTATTCTTTGCTTTATTAGTACCAGTGGATCTATGGCGTCAGGTACACGACCGAGATCATGTGACTGAATTTGGGGGAACATGGGATCAATTGAAAGATTGGGATAGAAATCGAAAACCAGGAGACAAGCCCAGGGCTGAAATATTAACGTTACTTGACAACATTATTACATACATGCATTCGTTAATCCCTCCTAGAAAAGTTGATTGGGATAAATTGACAGCGTGCCGACAAAAGAAAGATGAGAGTGTGTCAGATTTTTTCACCAGATTCAAAGGTGTTTTTATTGACTTCAGTGGCCAAGATTTATCCAAGGAGGGCGGTATACGCTTGTTTGTCAATAGGTTTGTAACTAATTTACTCCCTGAAATTTCTGCTCGACTCCAGGCAGCTGAAAGTACATGGACGACGTCTACTCCTTCGATTATATTAAGCATGGCTCAATACTATGAGCACCGAGAGAATGAAAGTGAGGATAAAACGGAAAAGAAAGCAAAGGATTTAAAAACGCGGGTCCTGTTACAGCAGGTTGAGAGAGGCCGTGGAAGGGGTCGGGGAGTGCCGACCTCTGCTCCACGAGGGGCGGGCCAAGTACCGGGTGGAGGAAGAACTGATTTAGGAATAAACCAATGCGCATTCTGTAAACAGGAAGGACATTGGCGCTCCCAGTGTCCGTTGTTATATGCGCAACACAGCGCTACGCGAGGCCAAGGGAGAGGACGCGGTGGTGGTTGTCGGGGTGGACATACAAGGCAGGACGAGTCTGGACAAGGTGGGAATAGTCAAAACTATTTTGATCATGGTCAGGGAAAACAGTACTTCAACGAAGAATGTGCCAGCGATGCATCGGCAGGCTATCCCCATGCATAGGATAGCCGAAGGCAGAGTGGGGGACGTGTGTCAATTCCTATAGATCAAAACGGACCTTATGTTAATGCACATTTAATGGGCGCATCGGGTAAGTTTCTAGTTGACACGGGAGCTATGAACAGTTCTGTTTCACATGCCCTTGTCCCTGGGGCTTCTCTGTCTGGCCAGAATAATGTGTCCGTAGGTTTCTCTGGAACTCCGGTGGTGAGCCCCATTTCCCAACCTCTTCCTTTCACTATCGGCCCTATTTCTATCGATTCACCATTTCTTCTAACCTCGCAGTGTGGTGAGATATTATTGGGTATAGACTTATTGAAACGATTAAATGCTCGTATAAATTGTTCCCCGGATGGTGTCTATTTGACTATTAAACACCCTTTTTCCCCTTCGGTGCAATGCTTTTCCAAAACGGACACCTTACCTCCTGAATTTGCGAAAATTCCAAAACGACTTTGGGCTACGGTGGACACAGATGTGGGGTTGTTGAGAATACCTCCAATTTCGATTACCTTGAAACAAAATGCTCGTCTACCGAGGATACCGCAATACAAAATTGCACCTGCGGGTGAACGAGCCTTGTTGTCCATTATTCACGATTTGATTCGCACTGAAGTAGTGAAGGAAACAGCCTCCAATCTGTGTAACAGTCCCATTCTTCCTATTCTTAAAAGAGCTCCCATAGATCACAATCCTGATTATGCTGATACGTATCGTTTTGTGATTGACTTGCGGGAAATTAACAAGATTGTGGTCCCTCAGTATCCCGTGGTGCCTGATATAACCACCATTTTAACTATGATTCCTCCCACAGCGAAATTTTTCTCTGGGATTGATTTAAAGAATGCTTTCTTCAGTATTCCCATTCATCCTGATAGTCGATATCTTTTCGGCTTCTCATTAGCAGGCCAAAGCTTCAGATTTTGCCGCACTCCCCAGGGCTATACAGAGAGCCCTAGTATTTATAGTCAAGCGCTGATAGCCCTATTAGATACTCTGATTTTGCCTGCTGGTAATGTCCTATTACAGTACGTGGATGATCTACTGGTGGCTTTGGATACTGAACATGGTTGCCGGGATGCTACAGTTAAACTGTTGCAGCATTTGGCCAAACAGGCTAACAAGGTCTCCTTGTCTAAATTTCAATATTGTCGACCGGAGGTGACTTATTTAGGTCATCTCCTGTCGAAGGAGGGTAGGCGACTAACTCCTGATCGTATAACAACTATAGTTAACATGTATGTGACCTTGAACGCAACGTGATGTCCGCGCTTTTCTTGGCATAACCTCTTACTGTCGCCAGTGGATCCCTAATTTTTCCCTTCTGACTAAACCCCTTCTATATTTAACGACTAAGGATGTGCATGAACCTTTACCTTGGACTGTTGAATGTCAGGATGCTTTTGTTTCTCTAAAAACTGCTCTGTGTTCTGCTCCTGTGCTTGGCACTCCTGACTACCGGAAGCCTTTTACACTTTACGTGCATGAGGTGGACGGTTGCTCGCTTTCTGTGTTAACACAGGGTTTTGGTGGTAAGCAAAAACCATGTGCATATTTTTCGGCGGTATTGGACAATGTCGCCAGAGCACTTCCCAGTTGTCTAAGGGCCACGGCCGCTGTGGCGGTGGCAATTCGGCAATCAGAAGGGCTCGTCCTGAATACTGATCTCACAGTGATGGTGCCTCACGCTGTGGATGTATTGTTAAACAGGACCAAGACTCAGCACTTAACCAGTGCGCGTCTTACAGGGTATGAACTGACCCTGTTTGCACCCCACATCACTATCAAAAGATGTGCCACTCTGAATCCTGCCACGTTACTACCCCTCCCTTCGGAAGAGCAAAATCAGGACATACATGACTGTATATTTCGGACAGAGGAAGAAACGAAGGGACGGATAGACCTGACAGACACTCCCTTATCTGACCCACAAGGAGAGTTATATGTCGATGGCTCATGTTTTAAGTTACCGAATGGCACTACCACATCCGCCTATGCGATCACCACTCTCCAAACTGTAGTTGAAACAGCTAAAGTATCTTATCAATCTGCCCAGGCTGCCGAATTAGTGGCCTTGCTTCGAGCTTGTGAGTTAAGTGAAGGTTTGAGAGTAAATGTCTATACCGATAGCCAATACGCTTTCGGTGTAGCACATAGCTTTGGTAGGTTATGGGCAGAAAGAGGTTTCCTTACTTCGCATGGTCAGAAAATAAGGAATGGCCCGTTAGTCCTGAGATTGTTGACTGCTCTGACCTTACCAAAAGAAATTGCTGTTGTTAAATGTAGCGCCCATAAAGCTGTAATCGATGCTGTAGGCAAAGGAAATTCATTTGCTGACAGAATCGCTAAAGAAACTGCCCAGTCAAACACCACCTCTATGTTTGTAACCAGTTCATCGAGAGGAATGGTAGAAACAGAAATATTCAATAGCACTATGGATAGTGTTAGAGAAATACAACAAGAAGCGACCCCTGAAGAACTAGAACATTGGCAAGAGCAGATAGGGAAACTAGACGAAAATGGATGTTGGATTGACCTGTCAGGCAAATGCAGGTGGTTACTGCCAAATGCATTTGTGAATGTAATAGTATCCATGGCACATGGCCCTGCGCATATAGGTGTTAAAGGAATTTGTGCAGTACTAGATCCTGTGTGGTATAACACCAATATCAATAAGACCGCAACACATTTGGTCCAGAACTGTATGATCTGTTTACAGCATAATCCAGGGGGTAGTGTCCCTGTTCTGAAAGGTAATTTTGCGCCTCCTACCTTACCCTTTGAAGTGTTACAAATGGATTTCATTCAATTAGAGCGGGTAAATAATCTCAAATATGTTCTAGTAGTGGTTTGTGCGTTCAGTAAATGGGTGGAAGCATACCCCACCAAGGAGAATACCGCTCTAGCCACAGCCAAAGCTTTAGTGAAGGAATTTTTCCCTCGCTATGGTTTGCCACGCGTAATTTGGAGTGACAATGGAAAGCATTTTAATGCCAACCTTATTGAGCACATTTGTAACGGTTTGTCCATTAAGCAGAAATTCCACGCTGCCCGCCACCCTCAATCAGCGGGGTTGGTAGAAAAGTATAATGGGATTCTAAAGTTGAAATTGGCTAAATTACAAGACACCACAGGGTTGAAATGGCCTGATCTCTTACCCCTAGCCTTGTTGTCTGTGAGAACCACTCCTCACTCTCGTTCTGGAATATCACCATATGAGGTGATATTTGGTAGGCCCGCTAATATCTGGGGTGTACCAAGACCGAAATCCTTTAGAGACATTGAGTACCCGATGTTGACAGATTATCTTTACGCATTAACTAAAGATCTTCGTTCCATTCATCAACAGATATCAGCAGTATTGCAGCCCCTGCCGGAGGGTCCTGGACTTCGTCTTGAACCTGGACAGTGGCTTTTGATCCGGAACTACCAGCGGAAATCCAGTTTGGATCCACGATGGACCAAACCACATCAGATACTCCTTTCTACAAGAACGGCTGTTAAGGTTAAAGGGAAGCGACACTGGATCCACGTGTCACACTTGAAAAGAGTTCCTCTCCCATTGCCGGACGACCAGCAGGATCAGAGTGAAGGGTTAGTGCATGACGGTGAGCAGCTCATTGAAGATTTATCTCCCTCTGAAGCCCGAGGAGAAGCGAACGGGCGAGAGGGAGACGCTGTAAGTTCAGAAACGCCTACGGCAGCTGGCTCAACTGTCAGCTCTGCTCCCGGTAATGCTGCATCTGATCAGAAAGATCACCCATCCAGTATTTTTTTTGATCCTACTGTGCCCATTCTTTTTCCGGATCCCAGAACACCTGGTCATGTTCTCTATAACCTGCGGCCCGACAAGAAGTAAAGATACCAGGTTCAGTCTAGAGAAAGAAAAGAGAGACTTGAGTAAATCCTGGTATAAATCAAAGAACGCTGGACTGAACCAGTTGGGAGCTCGGAACTTTCAGTAAAGCTCTGTTCAGAAAGAAAATAGAGACATTGATTGGTTAGTGGGGCCCAGGTGGAGTCTTTCAGTAAGAGTTGATTCAAAGTACAGCTCCAACGCGAGAAGTTTTTGCATTTTTTCCTTTTTGTGTTTTCTTTTTATGAACAATAGGAGTCTGCCTGTGAGGCTCTGAAACGGACACAGGAAAGAAGCACCCTCTGGCAGGTCGGACTGCAAGTAGACTTATTCCCCTTAGATTATATTTGAACTTTTAGTAAGAATGTATCCTTTTGCTCGCTTTGTTCCCGAAGAGGAGCGACCTATAGCACCACGTCCTTCGCACCCATATATGCCTCTGTTTTCTACTTGGAGTTTGCGGATCAAGATAGTATTCATAACTATAATAACTATATCACTAGTGACATGTCTAGGTGTGTTCATTTATTTAGAATGTCATCACCCTGTGCGCACCCTTGTAACTCCTACTTCTGCTCCTGAAGAGCATCATTTCCATACTTTCGCCCCGCATAAGGAAAGACATCATCAGACATATGTAAAGAATGCCTTTATTGAAATGTTGCACCAGACCCATAGCTCGACTAACGCTACAAATTGCTGGGTCTGTGGCCTCCTCCCCTCGGTTATGCACAAACATGACCTTTTTATTTCAATGCCCTTGTCATATCTAGGTAGTTGTGAAGCCTGGTTTAAGTTACTGTCAATGATATATACGCACTATTGATGAGCACCGATTTTCAGAAAAGGATTATGAAATGATTCTAGCATATATAGAAGTACATCAGGGATTCACTCCGAATGAAGATGGTACAGATGGTACTCTAGACCCAACTGCTTGCATGAATGAGTATACTGAATATGCAAATGACACTTGGTTAAGGGATGAAGTATTGGATTTTATGTCTTTCAATTTCACTGAGTATTTTAAATATTTTCAGGAACGAAATGTATCAGATGATAAGGTCATTCCAGTCCCTGTATTGAATGCGTCATCTTCATTTTGTATACATGGTACAGGTCACCTATCAGTTGGGTTTAGTAAATGTAATTATACGTACAGATTACGAACATTCAGCAGCCCACCAATGCTTACTCCTCCGAATATGTATTTCGTATGCGGGGAAAATGCCTACACATGGCTCCCCAGAGGAAGGTCAAGTAGATGCTATCTGTCTTTCTTCTACCCACCAGTCTATATAGCCCCTTCTGACTATCATAAAACCCATTCACTGAACCGGCGGAGTTTAGGAAAACGAGCTACTACGGGGGATGCTACTGACCAGACTGATACCCCTGAACAACACTTTGTGGACATAATGAAAGGAGTCCTGCCCATATGGGGACCCCTTTTGACCAGTAAAGAAATCAGAAGATTATCGAGAGTAGTAGAGGGAGTAGTGAATATCACTGCAGGAATACTAACTAACATAATTGTTGAGCATCAAGCGACCAGGCTTGTGACGCTTCAAAACCGTATGGTTTTAGACGTTATCTTAGCTGATCGTGGAGGAGCATGCAGAGTGATTGGCAGTTCTTGTTGTGTGTATATACCTGACTCCGCCCCCTCTGTGCATTTAGCCATTCAAAAACTGCACCGCTTAGCATCTGAAATTCATACAGATACCGGTACCTGGTCTCTTTCTAGCTGGTTCTGGGGTCTCTTTACCACTTGGGGATGGAAATTACTCATGATCCTTTTGGGTATAGCAGGTTTCCTCTTCACCTGTTGTGTCTGCATACAATGTGGACCTGCCTGTTGTTCTTATTGCACTAATCGACTTCTTCTCGCCCTTCCCGAACCTAAACCAAACCCAGCAAAGACAGGCACTCAATTAGTACAGAAGGAAATACACGACATGATGCAGATAGATGAGGGCATCTTTGAAGATTAAGTTGGTATGTTAGCTACATAATGCTAAAACGGCCGTTCTGAAGGATAAAAATCATTTGTTCTGTTTATTCGCACCATGTAAAGTTAGCACAATGCATCTATAACGGTAATTCTGATCACATAAACACCTATATGATATGTTCTAGAAGAAGCGTTTTCTTTCGCTTCTTACTGCACGACAAAAATGGCCGAAAACCATACTGTAGCCATCTTGGTTTGTGATAGACCACGTGTCAGATCACATGGTTTCCTTTTTTTTTTTTTTTGTTGTTTATTGGCATTTGTAATTGTATACAAACAGAACAAAAGGAAAAAACAAACATAACAATGCGGTCACTTCACAACAGCATCCTTCATCCAATTTTGTCTGTACATTTCCTAATCAGGAGTCTCCCATACCCACCATCATTTATCTCATGTGCGAGTCATTTATTAAGCCTGCTGCTGCGATTGCAAATATTGGGTTAAATACACCCAGTAGTCTCTGGGTTGCGATCCGGCTGGAAGTTCTTCTTCATAGGTCTTCAGGGTATCCCTACAATATGTTAAGTCCGTGAGCCAGTCCGTGGGCTTCGGGCTGCGCCTGCCATTCCAACATATCGAGACCCTCCTTTTAGCTATTAGTAGCGCAATCATACAGAACCTGCGTTTCAGGGCTCGGAAGTCAGGCAGTATTCCCAGCAAACAGGTTTTGACCTCGCATCGCACTTCCCCGCCTACCATAGCCTCAATCTTCTGCGTCACCTGCACCCAGTATTCTCCGACTGCCTCACATGACCAGGCTAGGTGTATGAAATCTGCCCCGTCTGCACCACAGCGCTCACATCTAGAGTCCTCCCGCAGCCCATAGCGATGCAGCCTGGCCGGTGTGTAGTATGTCTGGTGTAAGTATTTGAAATGCAGAATGCGGAGATTGCCGTTAGGTGTCAGCATGCCCGTCAGAGTACAGGCGGTAGTCCATTCATCCTCCGTTAGCGGAGTGTCAAGACAGCCATTCCACTTCTCCATGGAAGCAGTCGTGGTTGCCGCTATGTCCTCCTGCATCTTCGTGTACAGTGTGGATACCACATGTTTTCTCGCAGGTGTGGTGATCAGCCACTGCAGTGCGGTTAGCCCCGGGGGTTCCAACGGGTACGTTGGGTATAGCTGTTTCATAGCCCTCTGCAGTCTGTGATAATTGAAGCGAAATAGTGCAGTCATGTTACTAATGAATGTCAAGTTTTCTAGCGTTTTAAAGGTCCCATCTTCGTACAGGTCCCCCATGGTGTCGATGCCCACCTGGCGCAGCAGCTCTAGTCCTACTTTTTCCTGCGTGACCGATATCGCCGGGTGCCACTGAAGCCGGAGTGCCGGGGCATACAGCGGCAATTTATTAGCTTTTCTGCCCATCGCATGCCACGCCTTGTTTGTAGCATCAATAGTGTTTATGTCGTTCATGTGCAAAGGGGGCCTGCGATGGGTGATAATCGCCTCCAGTGGAACCGGCATAGCATCCCCCTCCTCAATCGCAGTGTGGGTAAGAAATGGGATCTTGTGGTACCAAAAATGTGCATATTGTGCTTGTGCGCAGAGATAGTATAGACAGAAGTCAGGCACCCCGTACCCCCCCTACTGTAAGGCAGTGTCAATGTCCGCATCTCTACCCTGGCCGTCTTTCCCGCCCAGATAAGGCGAAGGACCAGCGAGTTGATCCGTCGGAACACCTCCGCTGGAGGGTGAATTGGGATGTTAGTGAAGAGGTAGAGCAGCTTTGGCAGCACCACCATTTTAACAATAGCAATTCGGTCAGCCATCGACAGTGGCAGCTGGATCCACCTCCCCACCTTCGCGTCTAGTGCGTCTACCACCGTCCCGTAGTTGGTCCGGATCACGACCTCCGGGTCCCTATGGTACCACACGCCCAAATATTTTATCGGGTCCATCTTCCATTCCAGAGGGTAGTCCATTGGGTGTGGTTGCGTGCTGTCGGTCAGTGGAATGATCATGGACTTGGCCCAATTTATAATGACCCCGGATTGTCGCGCGAATTTGATATATTCCCTCAATAGCCGATTCAGATTGGCCTGTGGGTCCCTCACGAAGAGTAGCATATCGTCTGCATACAGTGATATGTGTAGTGGCCGCTGCGGAAACTGCAGGGCCGAGTAATGGTGCCCTTGTCGTATTTTGCACGCAAGTGGTTCCAGCGCAAGCGCGAACAGGAGGGGGGACAGGGGGCAGCCCTGCCTCGTCCCTCTCCGAATGTCAATTGGGCTTGAGATATATTTATTCACCTTAACCCGCGCCACAGGTGCGTCATATAGTAAGTTAATCCATTGGAGGAACATGGGCGGGAAGCCCATCCTCCTCAGCACCTTGCTCATATAAGTCCATTCCAGAGAGTCAAAGGCTTTGGCCGCGTCCAAAAAGACCGCCGCCGCCTTCGTCTCAGGTGTTAGATAGTGCGCGAGTGCAAACAGTGTTCGCGTGTTGTGTGCCGTGGAGCGTTCCGGTATGAATCCAGCCTGGTCAGGCAGGACCAATCTAGGCATGAGCGGATTAAGCCTGGTCGCAAGTAGTTTTGCCAGTATCTTGTTGTCTACATTTATAAGGGACAGTGGTCTGTAAGAGTCGCAAAGTTCCGGGTCCTTTTGTGGCTTGGGTAACGCCAACAGCAGCGCCTCTCGCAAGGTTGGCGGTAAATGTTGTTGCTCGTGAGCATTGCCATACATTTCCACCAAATGTGGGGCTAGTTGGTCAGCGAACGCCTTATAAAATTCGCCAGTGAAGCCATCTGGGCCCGGCGTCTTGCCATTCGGCAGCGACTTAATTACCTCGGTGACCTCCTCGACCGTGATAGGCTGGGAGAGGTATTCGCGGTGTGAATCTGACAGCCACGCTATTGCCACGTCTTCGAGGTAGTCCGCGATTTCGGTCTCATTGGCTGTTGGCCTGGATGCATACAGTTCACCGTAGGCAGCCACAAATTCACCCAATATTGCTTGTTCACCATAGTGTCGCTCCCCCTGACGCCCACGAATCACCTGTATGTTTTGCGGGGCCCGGCCCTCGCAGATGGCAGTCGCTAGGCGCCTGCCCGGTCTGCCGCCCTCCTCATATGCCCTCGCCACTTGTCTTTTAGTTGTGTATTTAATTTCGTCGTCCGCTAGGCTCTGGAATTCGGACAGTGTTTTCCTAATGTCCCTCAGTACCTGCGCATTCTGCGTGCTCTCATATTCCCGTTCGAGAAGTCTCAACTTGTCTTCCCTGGCTCGTATCTGCTGTCGGATGTCCTTTAGAATACCTGCGTTAGTACTGATGCAGACCCCCCGTATGGTGGCCTTGCAAGCCTCCCATAGTACTCCCGAGTCGGTCGTAGGAGTCGCATTGTTGTCGAAAAAATCCTGTATCGCACTCCCAATGGTATCTGCATAGACAGGGTCCATCAGGGCTTTGGCATTAAATCTCCAACTGAATGGAGGCGGCGTGTAGTTTGGGAGCTCCAGAGAAAGGAGCACCGGGCTGTGATCCGAGAGTGTTCTGGGTAAGTGCCTAACCTCCCGTGTCCACAGTGCTATATCCCCCGACACCAGCCAGTAATCTATGCGGGACCAACTGCCGTGTGATGTAGCTACGTGTGTGGCCTCCAACTCTCCCGGGTGTCTACTTCTCCAGATGTCAGTGAGTGCTCTATCAACCATTATGTCATGTAGGACACGTGATGCTCGCCTATGTGGCTCCGTCGTCGTTCCGGATCTATCGACATCGTCCGAGAGCGCAAGGTTAAAGTCACCACCCCAAATCACGTGAGGCGCCTGCAATTCACGCAGTTTACCCCACAGTAAATGATAGAACTGTGGGTCATCCACGTTAGGCCCATACACATTCACTACAGTTAATCTCTGTCCTCGCAGGGCCCCAGACAGTAGGACAAATCTCCCCATTGCATCCGTCTCCACCTTATCTATCATATAGTTCAGTCCCTTCCTGATCAGCACTAATACCCCCCGTGCGTAGGAAGAGTAGGATGAGTAGTGTACTGATTCAGCCCATCTACGTCCCACAGTTAATCGGCGCGACGGTGCGCAGTGCGTTTCTTGTATTAGTGCAATGTCTATGTGTTGCCTGTCTAAGTAAGCTAGTGTTTGCCGTATTTTCTTGGGGTTGCCTAGCCCCCGCACATTCCACGTTAGCAGTCGATGATACCCGTCACCTATCCTGTTCTCAGCCATCAAGGCGTATCAGTATGTGTGTACCAGTCGCCCCCACTGTCAATGAACGCTCCCAGCAGCTGTCGCAGTGGGCAAGGGCCCCATGAGTCCCCCGCAATGGCGCTTGGAGTTCAGCGATGCGTCTCATGCGCAGTGACCAACAGTTCAACATCTCAACCACAACCCATGTCCCCCCACCCACTTTAGCACCCCAACCATGCCAAAGACACACCCCAAATCGAACATCAAACATCAAAGTAACTTAGTTCGGGGATCACCCTATACGGGGGGACCGCCTAGAGCGCACCATTCCATCCAACTTAATGGATGGGGACGGGATTATATGATAGTCCGGAGCTCAGCAGCTCCCATGTTAGTGTAGGCATCTCAACGTCCCTTTCCCTTACCCAGTGCAACAGCCCTTATGGATCATCGCCCCCACTGTGCATCAGCATTGTCCTGCCACCCAGTGGGCAGTGCACGGTCTGTCTCCTGTTACCCCTCCCATGACTGACCCTCAGAGCCCCGCCCCGGCCCAGACCGACAGGGGCCATTGCTCTTGTTACCCAGTTATCTGTGCCCCTCCCAGGCCAGCGATGTGTATGGCAATGCAGCACACAGTGGTCAAGTTCATCAGTATTTGGGCTCTATCACTGTATGGCATCGACACACCAGAGTCCCACAGATAGGAGCCAGCGCTCACCCCCGCGGAGCTGTAGGAGCAGCAAAGGCGACAAGCACCATTGTGGCACAGACCCAGTTATCCTCGCTCGCAGCGGGCGCACTCACCGTCCCCAACAGTTCGCGTATCTCAGTTTTGTTCTTGCCAGACCCCGCATACCTCGACAGGGTCATAGTTTCACCATGTTGTGTGGAGTGTCCTCACCAGTCTTCTTGCGGTTCAGCTTATAGCACGTCAGTCCGAGTCTGCACCCTTATCAACCCTGTGTTTCTCCTTGCGCTTGGTTCCAAGTTGTTTGAGGAGATCATTCGCCTCGCGAGGCGAGTGGCACAGCGCCACCCGCCCTCCATGTGTTATGCGCAGCCGGGCTGGATAGAGCATGGCATAATCAATCCCCAGGTCACGCAGTTTCTTTTTGACCGGATTAAATTCCTTCCTCGCCTGTTGGACTGCGACCGTGAAGTCCGGGTAAAAGGCCAGTGTATTGCCTTGGTGCGTGACCTTTTGTTTCTGTCTCACTATGCGGAGGATTGTATCCCGGTCCCTGTAGTTGAGGACACTGGCGACTATAGGGCGCGGGGGAGCCCCTGGCTTCGGCCTCGGGGCCAGTGACCTGTGCGCGCGCTCTATCAGGAACATTGGAGACAAGTGCTCTGCGCCCACAACGTCCTAGATCAGCCCCTCAACATAAGTCTCCATACGGCCAGTATTGGTGGACTCCGGGACCCCCGTGATTCTAACGTTGTTCCGCCTCGATCTCGCCTCCAAATCCTCCGTCTTGTTTTTTAGCGCCTCCATCAGCCTTTCCGCCTCTGCACATCTTTGAGCCGTGGTTTGTGAGGCTTCCTCTACCGCTCCAATCCGGGTCTCCGCCTCCGTCAGTCGCTCACCGTGCCCATCTAGTTTGGTCGCCATGTTGTCGACCCGCATCGTGATGGTGTCCAGTTTACCGTGGATGTTGTGCAGACTTTGCTGGATGGCCCTCAGCGCTTCCGCCATGTCCGGAGGTGGTAGCTCTCCCACGTCCACTGCTTCGTCTTGTGGCGGTGTAGCGCCTTTGGGCTGTCGTTTAGTTTCAAATGGCAGCTTAGTTTGCGATTTGTCTGGCTTCCCCATCGCGTCCTGGTCCCTCGCCGGCCGCCGAAGGCCACGCTCGTAGGATTAGGCGGCAGTACTGTCCACTCCTCAGGTGTGGTGTGTGTCGGTTTGGCTTACTGCACGCCCCCCCTCGCCTGCACCGCAGTATTTCGCCGTGTTTCACCACTCGTTGTTAGCCGGTTCCACCCAGCTTCACCAGGTGTCAACTGACCCCCGGCATGCGTTATTTTTGGAGCAGCCGCACATGGCCGTCTGCGTTTCGGCGGTGTCGTAAGGGCCCGGCCGCCCGCTTGTCATCGGGCCTCACCAGCGGCGACCATCGCTGCAACACGACCGCATCATCGGTGCTCCCATGCAGCGGCAGACTCGCGATCCAAGGTCCCGATCGGGGCTCCACCAGGGACCTGGTGCGTCAGTATGTCGCAGCCGCCACCGCCGGATGTCCCCAGACACGCTGTTGTGCCGGATCCAGTCAGCCAGCCCCTACCGCCACATCAGCTGGGTATACGTGCGGGCGTTTCACTTCCCCATACGCACCGAGTGTGTTCCCACGTTAGTTACAGGCAGCCGTCCCAGCATAGGTCTCGCAGCGTCGGACTGGGTCAGTTTTGCGGTTCTTCGTGTCCATCCAACTCACCGGAGCTTCAACTGCATGTTTCCGCATTACACAGCGCCCAGTGCGTGTACTCGGTCAGCCTCCGGTTAGACAGCCGTGGCGTGCATCAGGAGCGTCTCGGTTCAGTCCTCCAGGGCGCCGCCATCTTGTGAGCCGTTGCTCGCGCCCAGCGCCGTGCGGAGAACTGCGGTTTTCTGGGGTTAGTCGGACACTTTGCCAGCTCCCACTCGCTCCATCCGTGGAGCCCACTTTCCGATGTATTCCATGAGGTTTGCGGGCTGTAGCACTCTGCGGATCATGCCTCTCGCGCCATTTATTTGTCCCGTCCGGCGGAGCTGACTCAGAAGGCAGCCATTTCGCCGTGCGCCCTCTAGCGCCCCCCATCACATGGTTTCCTTCGCCCACCATCTTCATGCATTTAGTTCATACCAGCCCAGAGACAGGTTAGTTGTATTTACGGCCGAGGCCCAAGGTCACATCTGCTGTAGGGAGTATCAAGCAAATTCCTTCAGGCCCTGGGACGAAAAGGGAGTCACCGCCGACCTCCTCTGTATAGATAGCAACCTTTGATGTGAGACTGAAACTGAACACTGTATGAGCTCATCCAGGAGCCCATGGACTAACTGGTATTTTCCCACTTGTAAGGCTTTGTATGCTGAATCTGTTATGTATATAAGTGTGGTTTTGTCAAGGGGCCAGCAGTCTTCCTCGGCGCACCTGATGGGTGAGGATCGATGAGGCTCCTCTATATAGAGTTTTTTGCTTTGGCCAATAAACTTTTGAACCTTCTCCGTTGCCAACTGACTATTATTTGAAGGCTATTGCGGGCCACTGGTAAGTGTGGCCCTTGGGATTTTTATTGAGTACTTCACCTCCCTTTCTGAGACACTGTAGCAGCGTGTGATGGGCCACAGTGTCGAATGGGGCACTCAAGTCTAAAAGAATCAAGGCCGCCGTCTGTCCCTCATCCACATATTTCTGGATGGTCTTAGTAGACAGAAGCAGGGCTGATTCGGGCGAGTAAGATACTCGAAAGCCTAATTGGGTCGGGTGGAGAAGACTATGCTTACTAATATGAGCCGTCAATTGGATATTGGCTACCTTCTCAGCGATTTTCGCGAAGTAGGGTAGTAGCGAGATAGGACGCAGATTGTCCAAATGATGCATGCTGACATTGGGTTTCTTCTTCAAAGGGAGAACAACCGCCTCCTTCCATTTTTTTGGGACGATGCCTGAGGTAAAGGAGAGGTCTAAAAGATGTCTGATATAGGGCTCGAGAGTCTCAATACTCCCTCTCAGCACCTTGGGCGATGCAGGGACTCTGGGAGAGCCAGACTTAATGTTGGCAGCTATCTTATTTAAGGTGACATGAGATGGAACAGTGAAAATATCAAGGCATTCTGTCCCCATTATGTTAGTGGATACATGAGCATCCATGCGCCCGTCGCGAGCCGAGACCGGGAAGGTGGAGTAAATCTTTTCTACCTTCTCTGAGAAGAAGTCTGCCACTCAATTGCAGGACTCCACTGAGCCTACCATAGGTGCAGCGATAATGGACAAGGAGGAAATCTCTTTAAAGACATTGAACAACTCCTTGACCCAGTTCTCCGCTGTCTCTATCCTCCCCCTATAGTATGAAGCCCACGTCTTTCTAATTAGGGCATGATATTCCTTGAGACTGGCTTTATATTCACTCCTGCTGATAGCTGAGAAGTCTCTTCTTCAACGTCTTTCGAGGCGCTTACAAGCTGCCATTGCCATTCTAAGTTCAACCCCGAACCAGGGGGCAGATTTTATTTGTCTCCCTGATACCTTAGTGGACCAGGGTGCGTTACTATCGAGAGCCTCCGTGATGCATCTATCTAAGGCGTCACAGGCAGACTCAAAATTCAAACCGCCCGGAGGCCCACCCTGTATAAGAGCCATGTTAAAATTCTCTGAAGAGAAACCCGCCCACCTCCTACGTTTCTCCTTACTTTCCACCTTTTTCTGTACCTTTATTTCAGGCATCCTAATTTTAAAAGGAATCACAAAATGGTCTGACCATAAGACCGGAAGAGGGGGCTATATTTCTAGTGCCCCCCAATTCGCAAAAATCGGGTCCAATAGGTGGCCCAACTGATGAGTGGGGAGCTCCGATTTTAATGTCATCTGTAATGCTGTCAATTCTTGGCAGATCTCTTGAGCCCCCACATTGGAAGCATCGTCAAAGTGGAGATTCATATCCCCTATTAGCAGTAATTTATCATACCTAAGTGCTGGTTGGATAAGACACTCAATCAAGCTGGATGCAAACCGTGTGGATGATCCTGGGGGTCTGGAAACCAAGAGCCCCTTTATGATAATAATTATTAGGTGCCATAATGGAGAAAAAACCAGCTTCACTGTCCATGATATCCATAGGCTCGAGGGTACACTCTACGGAGTGTTTATAAATTATCGCAATCCCACCTCCCCTGCCGGTGGATCTGTCCAACTTGGTAATACCATAGCCGTTGGGGAGGGCCTCAAGAATTTCCGGGGCTGAGTCCTCATTTAGCCACGTTTCTGTGAGGAATAGTACGTCCACCTGACCATCTAGCAGGTGGTCGTGGATATCTACTCTGTGCTTCCTCAACGATCTACAGTTAATCAGAGAGAGGCTCAATATCTGGCCAGAGTCCCTGGGCTTCAGCTGATTGCTGACTGTAAAAGAGCAGTGATTACACGCCATGCTATTATTTCCTACCTTAATACTATGCCTACAATCTTCACCCATCGTCGGGCAAAGCGCATATAGCATATAGTAGCAATCTCGTAAACCTCGCAGGCACATCGCTGCAGCTCTCCATCCAAGTAATATACAGAAGTCAAAAAGGTATTTCTGTACGTGGTAAGACTTGCTGATGCTTGTTCTTTAAGGTTTTGACTTTTCTGTTAGCACTTACATAAGACTCATATCAGAAAAATGCAGATCTATGCAACTAAGACATTTCTTCATTTAGATTGCTGATCAGATAGTGGTCTTCATTAGTAAGTGACATTTTTGCAGTGAACGTCCTCCTGGGTGATGATTGCTTGCTCTTGGTAAAATATTTAAAGTAACTTAACAAGAGAGTAAAGAGACAAGCATTTGCAATGCAATAGGTCTCGCTTTTGAGCTATTCGCTTGTAATGACAATGCCTTTTATTTATTTGTTTTGAAAACTTGCAAGAGGGGCGTAAACATGCACTCTGTACTTATAGCCTTTGCTTACGAGAAGCAAGGCTGGCAATAACTGCGCCAATTTTACTGCCAGCCTTGCTTCTCGTAAGCAAGGACTATCTGTACAAAGTGCGTGTTTACGCACCGCTTGTAGGTTTTCAAAACACATAAATAAAAGGCATAGTCATTTACAATGCCTATAGCTCAAACTCTTGCAGATGCGAGACCTATTGCATTGCAAATGCTTGTTGTTTGGTGGGAGCCGGGTTTCTCGTTTGAAGATCTTTAACTCAAGTGTACCACGGTGCAGATGCTTTGAGTTTCAGACTTTTGTAGTTTGCAAAGGGTCCCCACTGTGCATAGATTTAAGTAACAACAATAGTTCTCTCAGTTGAAGTTTTGTGTAAACCTCTAAAACATAAATATATGTGTTACCCATCTTTTAGACTATTTCACAGGTTTTCTAATTGCTGTCAAAGGTAGAAAAAAACAAAAGTAGAAACACAGCTAATATTGACAATGGGTGCTCCTAAAGTCGAAACAGTGAAAGTGATTGGTGACAGAAGTGAAATCAATGTGCGCTGATGGAAAGTTCCAAAACACACTGTTGACCAAATAATACCAAGTTTTCAACGCTGGGACTCAATAATTGAAGTACAAGCTGAATTCAATAGTATTTTGTAGTCAACAGAGTGATATGTCGATGTTTCGACCTGTCAAAATATTTGTTGTGGGGTCTTCATCACAACAGGGATAGAGGTAGCAACCTCCCAAATGTAGAAAAAACATGCATAACGGGCTGCTAAACCTTGAAATTGCGAACAAATCACGCCCCTAGATATGTATACCCATTCCCAGACCACAAATGATCCATAACTTTAAATACTCAAATGGGCCACTGAGGTCAGTTGCAGATGTCGAAAAGGGAGCGGGTGACAATGGTTGGGGTCGAGAAAGTTTAGTTTTAGAGTATGTTTTGTGGTCATGCTAGAAGCAATGTGTATGGAGATGATGAAGTCCAATACATTCTTTGGGTTTCTTAGTGGTGCTTAAACCTGATGCCCTTCGTGTACCAGCTGAAGTGTAAGTGGTGGTGGTGGTGAATTTGCTGTGTAAGCTTGTGTTGTAGTGAGCGGTCTGTAGATGAAGGGAATTACGTCATTCTATGTAAGGGAGAGATTCAGGCGGGCTGAGAGAGATTCAAACAAAATGGTGGGCGGGAGGTAAGCACAGAGAATGGCCTTGTGGTCTTACAGATGATGGTGAAGTTGCCACCAGCTTTGAGGGTCTGTGCTCATTTAAGGATTGGATAATCATCTGAAAGAGTGCATCATAGATGCGGATAAGATGGGTGAAAGCACCATTTATGAGGTGAACAGGACATTCTGGGCATTTGTGGTTGTGGAGTCTGCTATGTGTAACTTTAAGGCATTTCAGAAAGCTGAACAGGCTTTGATAGGCATGAGCTATATGGCATATGTTGGCGTGGCACGTTGCGAGATACATATGTGATGAGCAAAGGTGTGAATGAAGTTGTGTCGGTGAGAGTAAAGTTTGCAGAGCTGGTGCTTGTGTTTAAGTTTTTGGTTGTTAGACAAATGGTTGGGCAATAAAGGCAGGCTTGCAAGAGACCTATTGGCTCACCTCTGTGGAAATGAGGAAAGGTTTAAGTCATTGGCCCTTGCAGGTCCTGACAGAGTTCTGGTTTGGCACTTTTGTTGGCATGCTCAGGTTGGAATGGATTATATGACCTCCCCCTAACCATAAGAGAAACGAAGTCTGCAGATGCTATACATAACTCAAGTCCCTTTCAAGGGGACAATGTGACGGTTTGAATCTAAGCCCTCAATATCAATGGGGGGAATACATGTAATGTCTACATTCACACACACTTTGTTAGTGTTTAATATCTTGTGAACTCACTAACATACATTTGCTAGGAAATGAGGCACACCCAACCACATTCTTAAGAATAAGCTCAGGTCTCTTTCACCAGCAGGCAAATTAGCAAGGCATTTGAAGACAAGAAAAGGGAAGGACTAGTCCATGCAAATATTTTCCACTAATAAAGGCCCGCTAAATCAGAGAAGCTCTTTAATGTAGCACAGACAAATAGATGAGGTGTGTGAACTAGTCAGTACCACTTACTATAGGTCAGTCACCATCGCCTCACCTTCATTTCTGGATCTCCACCCTGCACCCAAAGAAATGCAGGCAAAACACTTCCACTATCTGGGAAAGCAGTCCACACCATCCACCTTGTGCGATGCCAACCCATAGACCTACTTTGCTTCTGTAAATAATACTGCAGATGAACTTCACAAGACATCCATCCACTCCAGAGTTTTCAATGTGTGCATTTGTTACCGTTATATTTTGTAACATTACTATGATGACTTTATGCTAAAAACCTGGGATAATCAGCTGATCTTACTACAGCAGTGGTCTAGCGCCATCCTGATCAAAGTGCCTAATAAAACTAAATATGTTACTTGTAGGAGAGTAGGATCTACACTTATGTTGCCCCCACTTTTTTTCTGATGTATACACTGGTTTCTGGCTATAGTCTGGCTGGGTCCCTGCTGATCAGGGCCCCAGTCTCTCTGTTCTCTCTAAACGACTTGGTGTGCATATTAGATGCACTAGTGGTTGGATACTGTGGTACCTTATGAGCCCCTGGTATATGGTACCTTAAGTACCTAGGGCATAGGCACTTCACAGGCCTACCAGGGGCTGAGGCATGTGTTATGCCACCCCTGGGAAGCAGACTCAATCTGACACCACAGGCCTGCTACTGCAGCCTGGGTGAGGTAGTGTTAGCACTCCTCACTGAGGTATAGGTTCCTATATCTCACCTTACACACACATATAAACCACCCTTATGGCAGGCCCTATCAATCCTGAGGGCAGGATGCTTGGTTTACAATGTGAGGGGGTGCCTCTGCATGAGCAGGACCCCTCTGCAGCTGGCAGAGTCTATTCTCTGTGGCTGTTTGTGAATGCGGTAAAACCATATGCTCTTAAGTGCATTATAATGCTAACTTTCTAATGACTGCATCAAAACATGTCGTGTTTGGTGTCAAACAACTTGGAATCATACCCCCACATCAGTCCATGATGTGGGAGTATGATCCCACCCTTCTAGAGGGGACGACATGTGTCTACTGTGGTAACACGGTAGAAATCTGAAAGAGCCCTGGCATCACAAAATGGATGCCACCAGCACAGACACTGGGCTGCCCTCCTGCTGCTGACTGAAACTCGCAGTGGAGGAGGCCCAACAATAGGCATCCTGTCACAGGGAGGTGTCACCACCTTCCAGACAGGATTTAGTGTATTGGGGCTGGGTGGGTGCACTTCTAGAGTGCTTTGAAGTCCTGCACTGGGGGAGCAGTAGGCTCCTCTGTGCATATGCCAGCTCAAACCGGTTCAGGGGCTACCTGTCCCTGCTCTGGCGTGAAACTGGACAAAGGGAAGTGGGTGTAACCACCCCCTACCCTGACCCTCCCAGAGGAGTGGTCCTAGAGCTAGTCCCTCCCCTATCTTCAGTATAAGATAGGAAACCTTGCCATTGCAAAGTAGATAACCCTGGACGATGCTCTACAAAGAAGAATCCTGGACCTTCGACGTTCCACTACCTTTGGAAGACAGAAGAATCTCCCTTGGAGTCAAGGAGTGACTCCCCTGCTTGGCAGGCACCAAAAACTCGAATCAATGGTCGCAAACGTTCCCGCTCCCGCCGGAGTCCAAAGTCCCTGCAGCCCCTGAAGTGGATTTCCTTACTTCTCAATGGCCATTGTGAGTCTCCAGCAAAGCTGAGGCGAGTGGACCCCACGAATGACGAGGAACAGCAATACCCGGGTACTGTGCACTATTGTCAAGTGCAACCCCTTCACGACAATCTACGAACTTGTGCATTGGACCATTTGTGGCCCAATCCTCCAGCAGGTTTTGCAGTGAAAATCAGAGGCCTACCCCGTCCCGAGTGACCGTGGGCTCCTGTGAAGCATTTCCTCAAGAGGCTTCTTCGCGATCCCTTGGCCGTTGGCTTGTGGGTCCCCCGAAGACTTTCTGATCAAACCAAAGGGCTCCCCTGGTTGCTCCAGGCCTGCCCTCACTTACCCTCGCTGGGTGAGTCCCTCAGACCTTGCTGGTCTGCACCGCTGACTTTATTTACTTCTCACAAGACTTGCTGTTGCCAAGGTCTGTTGGCTCCAATCCAGTTGCCGACACCTCTGTAAGCTGCAGACGTCGTGGGACACTCCGAATCCAGCTGCTGGCCATCGTCAATGCCTCCTGGTCCTCGTGAACGAAGAATCAAAACACCCTTGATCACCTGAAATCACCCGACTTCCGTGGGCATCCATCTTCCTGGCCCCGGGTCACTGGCAAGTGACTGTGAACACTGTCCCTTCAATTTTCAGGTCATCTGCATCTTGAATCCAGCCTTGGATTCCACCGGACACTTCTTCAATCTTCGCAAGCAGCAAATCTTCTTTGGTCTCCATGGAAAACAGCGATGCAACCCGACACCAAAAGACACCTATGCACCCGGCTTCCCTGGGTGAGGTAACTCGTGCACTTCGGTGCCCTAGTGTGTGTTGGCCCTCAAATTACAAGTGGCTTGCTTGTAGACTTTCTTGAAAAACCATAAAACTTTAAAAATCAAACCGCGACTTGCTCCACTGTAATCAATAGGGAACCCGCGGCTGTGTTCTCACACTGCATGCGTCTCCCGTGGGTCTTTTACTTACCTGCTTTTGCTGCATTAGTGAAGCCCCAGCGATTCTACAGGCCCTAGGCCTTGTCATTCTGCAAGTCGACATTTCTAAACCTCTTTTTAGGTCTCGCTGAGCCCAGCGCATGCGCTGGCTCAGAGAGACATTTTGTATGTGAATTTTTTAAGTGCTGCTGGCTGGCCTAGCGCTTGCGTGCACGTGAGCATGCGCGCGCGCAGCCGGCATGCGCTAGGCCAGCCAGCAGCACTCAGGAACGCCTTTAGCGCGTCATCGCGATCACTTTCGCTTTCACAGCGATCGTGATCGCGATGACTTTCGTGGCCAATGCTTGTTTCAAGCTCGCATCCTTTTTGGAAAGCATTGGCCGTGCGCGCACACAACTCCTGCTTCTCCCGCCGCACGCGCGGCCAATGCTTGTTTTTCCTTAACTTTGGGTATAATCACGGCACCCGCGCTTTACTTTTAACATTAAAAGTAAAGCGCGGGTGCCGCAATTATACCAAAAGTAAAGAAATAGAAAAAACATCTATTTCTTTACTTTTGGTATAATCACGGCACCCGCGCATAACTTTTAATTTGATAAGTAAAGCGCGGGTGCCGCGGCTGCCTGGCGAGCGCTTGTTATCTGGAGTTCTCAAGTGCTCGTGCTTGCTAAGGAATGGAGCCAAGTGGGAGCCGCCGCAGTGTGGTTGTTGCGCTTCCCGCCAAAGGACATTCTTCAGGTAGGATGAAAGCGGTGCACATCTTCAAAGAACACAAGTGCCCCTATAATAGTGAAAGGCACTCTACGCTCGCCAGTGTCTGATGCCCCAGGGAAAGTGACAGGACAGAATATTTAGGAAAAAAAACATAATGATTCAGTCATTGAGCTTAGGAATTAAGCACGACATATTTAGCACACAGGTTGAGGTGGTTGCTGGTCTTGATTTAAATTTAAGTAAACATAATTATAAATATTTGTATGAAAACATGAAGGCGTGCACAGGATATGAAAGTCTGCTTTAAAATCAGAGACTTTCGGTCAACCAGAAGATTTGCTGAACTGGAAGCAGCACAAAGCTGATGTTTTTTACTTAGTTCCGCCACACGGCTGAATGTGCAACCCTTTATTCCCACACAAGGACCACGGCGAGGGGGGTTTGTGTTACAGTCTGTTACTCATTCCTTGCGCTTGCTAAGGGGCGTCTGTCGTTTTCGATACTTTTTGATGATTTTCTCATGTTTTTCAGTGTTTCTACCACCCTTTTGTTCTCTTCCCCGCTCGTGGAGTCAGGACAAATGTAAACATGGCCCCCATCCTTGTGCAAAGATTCTGAAAGGGCGCTTGGCATCTCGCGACTATTACCCTTAAAAGTTCATGGAAGAATCCTGGACATTATTTCCTTGTGAAGCATCACCCACTCTGCCCCACAGGCCAAAGTCTACAGTGAGAGCCCATGTTTACACAGACAGCATATGTCTGCGAGTTTGATAGACACATTTATACTTTCCATAATCTAGACCGCTGGGAATATATTTAAGCCCTTGAAGCTGAATCAATAGTTAGGGGTGAATGGGCTGCTGATTAATGGATGGATGGATTTGACCACAAAGAAAGTGCAAAGCCTTTATGTGGCATGGTAGGTCACATCCTAACATTGGCACTTAGCAAATGAACCCTAAAGAGTGAATTGGTAGTGGTAGAATTAGCAATGAAAATAACTTCAATTTAATGCTGTACATAGGCATAATACGTTGATGTACGATACATCCACGTTGTTTATAGTGCTTATAGGAAAGTGCAACTTTTTGTGCGGTTCCCTTTTATTTTGCTTTGACTGGTTGCCAAAGTTTGCCTTTGTGTTGTGAGCGACCGTTTTTAATAAATCTTTTTATTATTTTTGCATTTCAAACAACTATAACAACAACCGACTCACCATTGTCAGATTAAGATAACATTTCACTCTTGCTCTTACATTGGACAGAGGTTATCCATACTTAGCATGTTTAATTTATGGCGTCCTAACGCTCAAGGTGTGGGGTACATTAGGAACATTTTCAGTATTGATAAAAAAGCTATGTAATGTCGTCATTTTACCACATGCACTTGCTACTTAGACCTGGCATGTTTCTCACTTGTGACCTAGATTTAAGGTTGTGTGATGAGGACACATTCTCTCATTAGGTCTGGTGTTAGACCTTTTGCTTTTACTAAAAGTATAGGTATAGCAAATGTACTTATTGGGGCTTTCAGCCAGCCCTCTTCATCTATTGGCCTGTTGCTATGTCATTCATATTTTGCTTCCGCCAGCTACAGAATACAGCTTGGGGCAGTGGGTCAGCCCACTTCAGCCATTGCCAAAATTCTGTGTGACCGAAGGCATTCTACACTTTCACTAGAAGCACATCCACACTCAAAGTAGTTAAATTCAGTGCCAGGCACTACTATTGCAATGCATGCTTTTTGAGACCAAAAATATATTTTTGATGTTTGTAAACAGTGAGGGCCTGTCAGCTACCCAACAATAAAGTTTTACAAAAAAAATCACAATACAAAACAATGTCAGATATATTGACCTTGACAATTCTTGTTAAGTAGTGCTATCTTCTTCCGGTACTCGAGGACCACCCCCACGCCAACACAACCACTGCAAACATAAGAAGCAAGCATTGGCATAGCCAATAGGTCTCGCCTTTGGGACCTTATAGGTGTTTAGCCATGCAACAGTTGATGCTGTTGCACCAAGGATATTGTGCTGCATAACTAAATACTTATAAGGTCCCAAAGGCGAGACCTATTGGCTCTGCCAATGCTTGTTTAGTATATGGTCTGGTACGCCCCTAGGGTCCCAGCCATATTTGTGCTTAACTTATTGTGAAACGCTGATATTTGAATGTGTTCCTGACTTCTAATCTCATAAAGAGATTAGTAGAGTGTGTCTAGAAATAAATACATATATATTTGGTCATGTGAACAAGGCTCGGACGAGCCGAAACGTTATGGCGACATACCGCACAAAATAAATCTCTTGCACGAATTACCTGGTCCGTGTCCGTGTATGCTTCGAGGCAGTTCTACGGAAATTGGTGATATATTTGATATATATACCTGTGTGGTGTCCTTTCATTTGGTAAATCAAGAGATTATAAGGTAAAACAAGCTGCTTTACATTCCTCAGAAACTTAGCCTGAACGCTGCTCTCCACAGCTACCACTAGGATAGCTTTCTTTAAAAGGTTGTCTTAAAGCTATCTACCATAGGAGTCGAATTGGACTGGTTCAAGGTGGCCACTATAACTAGTGACCAGCATATGCCAGGCCAACTTCTCACAGTACTTTCTCACATGCAAACAATACAGTTTATTTTCCCATGTTTGCATCCTCAAATTGCATGCCATCTCAAGAAGCATTCTCTATATTTCTGCATTAAATACAGATGTCTACTTAAAGCTTCCGATTGTTGCCAGTCCTTATTCGCCTTCCATTTTTCACATGCCTGTTCTCACTTATAACAACCTTTTGTAATTCATATGCATGTTTGTCCTAATCTCTATTGTTGTATTTCTGCAAATTACCTACAGTTGATTAAATAGATCGCAACCTCACCTTCTTCGAAAGTCATACATTCTGCAAACCAATAAATTGAAGTCTCATTTCTCCTATCTATTAAACCACCAACAGGCTACCTTAACTTACACACACCTCCCCGCAATATTGATCACACCAGCTCCTATTAATCTACCACAAAGAAATTTTAGTATATGCACATAATGGTCTGCTTGAGCGCACAAGACTAATACCAACAATAACCCATAACACTGGACTAACCAGCGACCTTTGGTTCTGGAGCTTGTGCTGTCCGGCATAAAACACTTCAACACCTCATCGGGGGTTGTAAGCACAATAAATGCAATTACAATACAGTACACCATATATATTTACTAAATATGCACATTTATGGGTGTGTGTGTGTTTATACATACAGGCACGTAAATGTATACATATATATACATGCGCAGAGTGGCTTTCAATCAGCCGTTCATCCATCGGTCTGTTGAAATGTCAGTCGCATTTTTGCTTCCACCCACAAAGGGTCCGCCCACCTCCAACCACAGGCTGAGTGCGACAGCATTTCGCTTGTGCACATGGGAACATCCCCTAAAGGAAGTCCACAGTAGTAGCAGAACTGGTGCCCCCCCCCCTTTGCCCCTGCTTGTATTTCTGTAGTTATTTCATTCATTTACTTATTTATTTTTACCTCGGGTCGCTTCACATTTTTTCCTTTACATTAGTATGTACTTTCCCAGAAGCATTTTTATTACTTTTACACGTTTAAAGCTTTTCCATATGTTTGCAGGAAAAAAATAAAATAAAAAAAATCGCAGGCATGCCAAGTCCAGGTCAATTGGCTTTGCCAGTGCTTGTTTCTCCTTCGTGATGAAATCCAAGTGCAATGTACTCGTAAAGCCCTGCCAACACGAAGAAAGCTGTAATGTGTGTACCCTGCTGCCCGAGGGCGAATAGGAAAGACAGGGACAAAACGTATAACGTGAAAGCAGCTAAGCAAATCACTCCTTTACGACTGTTTTTAAATAACTCTATCAATGGAATTCTAAACACTGCACAAGAGAAATGAAAGGAAACGGGGCGGTTTTTCAGAGGACTCGTGCGAGCACGACGGGTGACACAAAACTCTGCAATTCATTCTCAGTCCTAAAAATAGATATAGAAGCTGCGTAGAGGTGGGGACTTTAAAAACTGACGACACATCCGCTGGGAACTCTCCATACCGACATGGCAGCGGCTGCGACCAAAACGAGAAGTCAAACCAGCAAGAAATGGAGTAGGTGCACTCGGCGGGGCTGGACGATCGCTCCGGCTCGCCCCCTCGTGACTTCCCCGGACATGTTTCCCAGGCTCGAAAACAACTGTAAAATAAAACGAACAGGGCGAGTCCTAGAGCACACGCCTTGGGAGGTACAAAACCAACATTCAATTAAAATAATACCAAGCCCCCAAAGATCCAATATTTACTAATCAATCGATTAAGTTAGCGTTGGTATTATTATCCAGCCTCCTGTCCTCGGATAGCACCAGTATTATTCTTGGGAGTGTCATTGTTAAAATATACATCAGAATTCACAGGCAGTGAAGCCATCCTGGAAACGTGAGTGACATCACCCTGAAGCGCATATGCATAAATAAAATACCCCTCATGCCATTTCCTTCTTATTATACCATGTGGATTGCAGAAAACATTCCAATGCAATAAAAAAAAAAAATGTGCGGTCTCGAAAGTGAAAGAGGACTGCGCTGCAGCCGATCTCTTGTCTTTATGGGTTAGAAACACATGGCCCCATAAAGATAAGAAATCGCTTACGACAGACGCAAAGCAGGCTAGCCAGTCCAAGTGGGCCGGCACAAAAAGCCAAAGGGAGGCAACACAGATAGCTTATTTCCAATGGCTGGCCACCGTTTAGCATAAACAGTGACACCAGCCAATGGAAATAAGGGGCGGGGCTTAAAGCCCTTTTCTAAAATGACTCATCTGCATTAAATCTCGCTGAGCGAGCTCCGCTTGTGCGCAGCAACGCTAGGCGAGACCTAAAAAATCAAGCAACCAGTACTGTTGGATGTGACCAGAGACCAGCCATGACCACAACTGCTCGAGCTTCTACTGTAATGCACCCTGACCTCTTCCACCATATGGGAGGGTCATTCAACACAGAGAAATGAAGAGCAGGCTGAGTATGTACAAGTACATGTATTACTTGTAAATAATACAATGTGCTTCCACAGGAGCCAATAGAGTATACCAATCACAATATAAATTGTTAAAGTGGTAACTATGTTACAAAGACATAAAATAAATGCAGGTGTGTTTTCATGCACTTATATCTAAACATTAACTTTGAGTTTCCACCTGTTGCCTTTTAAATCTAAAATCACGCGTGTGACTGATGTTAGCTATTTTTGCCACCAGAAAAAAATGCACCAACCCTACTGACGATAACCATTATATACTAACGGGAAATACACTCTATAAAGCACAACACCGGTACACAGAGAACTAGTGCATTATCGTTCGACTTTAGGACCCTGACAAAAAAACTGAAGGGGCCGTCATATAAATCATTGCTTGCCGTGATATCGGTTAAAATGCTTCCAACAATAACGTATAACCAGTATTGCTCTACACAGCAAAGATTCTGATCTTCTAAACAAACTGATAGTCACAACCTATAAAAAGGTTTTTCAGATACATCAGTCAGCTTCACCAGCCCAGGTGTGACTTGAATTTGGACTCATAAATGAAACAATGGGAGAATATACACTATAATTAAGCTTTGGTATCGACTTAAACAGAATACAGCTGGCTCCCTACTCACTAAGGCCCTTTGGACAGAACATGAAAATGACAAAAATTCAGCATATCGCCAATATCTTCAAAAAGCATTAACAATTACTTGCACGGCCGAGCTATGGAACAATAATATTCCTTATTCGACCTTTAAACAAGTGATAAACAAAACAGCAGAATTCCACTCCTTGTTATTCGATAAAAATATCTTCAGCCTGAGATCGCATGCCTGGATGGTGATTAAAAACTGCAAGACCCTTGCACTGGCACCTTATTTAAGTATTACACTTTCGGTCTATCGAAAAGTAGAATGCGGACCAGCTAAACTGGGTTCACCAAGGGCCTACAACATGCTGGCTCTGTGGTATCAATAAAGAGGATTTTTTCATCTAATCTGCATATGCCCCAAACTTTACACAGCACAAGTCACTTTACTAAGAAAAACTCTAAACATACGAGGAATAAGGACATGCAGAGTGGCCATAACAACAGTATTAGATCCGTCAGATCCTCAAATGAACTGCAAACTGCTAACATTTCTTAACCTTCACGATCAGGCTTTGAAAACTGAAACTCTAACTATGCTGTAAAATGTGAACAGTTATGAATTACTTAGAAATTTTATTGTACAGGATATGCAAGCAGGTAAAATTTCTCAACCTTACGACTAGGCATTGTAAACTGCATACCAAACTATACTGTAGAATGTGGAAATTTTATGATTTAGTAAGAATTTTATTGTACAGGTTATGAACCTCATTGGAGGTATATGAATATAATTAATCATAACAACCGAGAACACAAAGCCTATACTGAGAAATTCTGTTTTAAAAATAGGAAGACATTTTACTGCTTTCTTTTATCCATGCAACATATTGTTAAGGTTTTATTTAACTACACACAAAAAATTAATTTTCATTATCACAACACTGGTACACCACCAAGTAAACACATTTTTGGTAATTTTAAGTTGTATTTTACTAAGTAGAACAAATAGAATTTAAAAAGTAGTACCAAAATTGAAAATATGACGTGCATTTGTGGAACTAAAACCAGGTGGGGAAAACATGCCTGAAGTAGGTGATAAAATGCATAGCTTTCAGCCAGTCAGTAACTTAGAGACAGAATAGGTCAGATAACGTTAAATAAATGTTTCAGGTCCGAAAATATCCCCCAAAGCAGAATAAAACTGTTGATGTTATAATTATTACTTACAGGAGATCAGGCAGCAGTTTGGCAAGGCTCTGATTATCACTACTTCAAATCAGTAATGCCCTTTGAGATCCCAGGCCAGGCCGCTGACCTGGTTTCCTCCCTTTCACTTTCTGTTCTCGGCGCACCTTGTATGTATCGATTTGGCTTAAAGCTGGCAGATAGAAGAAGACCTGTTGGTCAACGAAACTAGGAAGTGGAAGGGAAATGTGCTCCGGCATTCAGCTAAGGTGCACATCCTGCTTCAGCACCATGTGGTCCTGCAGACGCCTGTCAATTTTCTTTGCAGACATGAACAGAACCAAATAAAAACACAATGCACCGGCTCCTCAGATACTGCTACATACAGCATGAAACCAAAGAAAGACACGGGAGTAAGCAACCCTTGGAGTATGGAAATAAAAGAAAGACTTAAGTAGCAGTCCTACGAAGGAATTAAATAGCACTATTTTCAGAAAACAAACACAAAGTTGGTATAAAAATATGTAAATACTTCTAACGACATCAGGTGCCATGCACAAACGATGGTAAAAGCACCTCCCAAAACAGACGCAATGATGAAACATGAAGGACAGCTTCTTTAATTGACAGTACTTGGACAGATAGAGTGGATGGTTCATCTGTCCAGGAAGAGAACAGCTCCAGACCGAGCGCAAGGCAGGGCTGCAGTACCATTATAAACCGAAAGGAAGTCGCTCACTTCTGGTCTTGGTACATCTCTCCGCAGCCCCAGGAGTGCCAGAGAAACAAAACACGACCAATGAGAGGGAGCAAGCAGCAGTACCACGGGATCCAGAGATACAATGGGGGAGCAGATCAACAGTTTGTTTACTTGGTCTGAAAGATAAAGCACAGCGTCCGTGAAGCGGGCACCATGGTGAGCTAGAGAAAACACAAACACTTATGGGAAGTGCTCATGCAAAGGTAAAAATAAAAAAAGTTCCTGAGCCAGAACAAGATAGGACAAGTGGAAGGGTACATGTCTAGGCCGAGGCTCCGTGGGAGTAAACAATTGATAAGAAGTTGAGACAAAGAGGAAACACTAACCACTTAAGCAAGGATTTTTAAAACACACTGAAACATACCAAAGGGGGGCGTGATCTGGCCACGTAGGAAGATGGCCGCCTAACTGTGAGGCTCTGCTCTGGGTCGGCACTCAAATGGATTGAACATCCATTTGCAGGTGTCTAAGGATGTTATTTTGGCATTTCTGAGTAATCGGAACATTGAAGCTGTCAGCTGTGAAAATTCCGTCCTGCTAGACCATCTCTAACTGGCTTTTCTGAGGTGTGGATACATTGTGACTTGCCCGGCCTAGCAGAATCCTAGGATCCCCGGTGCTTGCGTAACCTGAACTCCCGATGACCTCACTGCTAATTGGGCTGTGACTCCAAAGACACAGCTGGAGGAAACATTCCCGGTCAAAAACATTTTTTCTTTATGAGGTAAACCGGCCCTTTTTATAATCATCTATAACTGAAGTGCTGTATTCAGAGGAAAAAAACATGTCACAATTCCCTTTTATTATACAAGACTGCTAATACAACATTTTTAAGCAATACTGCTCTTCTCACTTTATTAAGTTGCCTTTTTAAGCATTTTTCCACAGTTCCTTTTCAAGCAAGAAACATTGTTTCAATACACTTCTGCCAGGCCCAGCAGTAATTTAAGCTTTTTTCAACTGCTTCAGTGAAATAAGGAACATTGCTTCAACACACGGCTGCCGGGCCCAGGAATAATTTAAGTTCCCTGGAGCATGTGGGACTTGTATTCCTGCTGACTCCTCTGCTAAATGGACTGAGAATGGAACAATGTGAACCTGGATATAAGAAACAGTCTTTATTTATGAAAAAAGGCAGCTTTACTTTTTGCTAAAAGTAATCGGTGTACAGACATGTGTTAAAAAAGGAAGTGAGTTGATAGCACATTATATTCACTGCTTACCTGCTAATTGGGCTACAAGTGTTGCAGGCGTCAGTCCGGATGTAATATTCCCGGTCTCATATTTTATATATGATGAATGACGACTCCACTTGAGGCTTAACATAATCAAAGTGCAGAACTGCGCAATCTGCATTTTTTCTCTCACATGAGGATTGTTACTGAAAGAAAGTGAGGGAAATCATTGTTGCAGTGATTTTTCCAGCATTCCCTGAAAGGTTTAATGCTGTCTGCATGTACATCAATATGCATCAATGCTATTCATATAGTGCAAACTCCTCATTTATTTTTGTCCTCACAACTTAAGTCTTTACAATATTCCATTTAGACATATGTCTATCAGCTTAAGAGCTCATTTTTGTTGGTTGTGCTTTTCATGCTCTACCACAATATTCAAATGATATCATCAATATTTATACGCAACCTATTTCTCTCATGATAATTTTCGTTAAAATAAGGAGATTTTTCAGCTGCAGGCTTACTGGTTGCTTACTCTACTAATCTACATAAAACTGCTGCGTCATTTTCCTCAATGCTTTTTGACTCCAATAGCACTTGATTATATCTTGCTTTGTGGAATCTGGCTCTAATGTCATTTAAGTGCTAATTCATTTAATACTCTGATAATTATTTATTTATTCACAACTGAAGATTACTCATCTTGGTGCCTTACATTCGCTCTACTTGAAGGGTTGTTTGTCTGCAGTTTTAAATATTCCCCGACATTTGAAGTTAGAAGTGAATGTCTAATAACAAGAGTGGAAACAAACCTTCTCATTCACTTTTATTTGCTGATGTATTAAAACAACCACGCAAGATGTCTGGGAAAAACTCCACTGCATCAACTTCTAATAAGGCACATAATACTTCCTCGGCGGTATCCAATGCTGCCAAGGATCGTCTTTTCCAAGAAATTTCAACAATCAGCTGTCGGCTAACAGACATGGATATAAACATTTCATCTCTTACCTCAGAAACTAAATCAATACGAGCTGACATAACACTATTCCATGCTAAAACGGAGGGTCTTGATCAACGTTTGACAATTGTTGAAAATAAAATCGCTTCAACACAGTCTAGAGATGAAGAACTTCTTTTTCTGCGTAGTAAGTTAGTGGATTTAGAAGACCGCAGCAGAAGAGACAATATTCGTTTTTTTGGATTTCCAGAAAAAATTGAAGGCCAGAATACCAGAGCCTTTTTGTGTGATGTACTCCCTAAATTAGTTGGCATTCAGTTCGATCCACCGCTTGAGATCCAGAGAGCACATCGATTAGGTCCTCCACGGCACGGTGAAGACACACGTCCAAGACCCCTTATTGCATTTTCCTAAGGCATGAGCAAGTTCAACAACTACTGATAGCAGCACGTACTCAGGATTCCTACTCTTATGACGGTTATGAAATACGATTGGCAGCTGATTTTTCCCGTGACACCAATGAAAGAAGGAAAGCGTTTCTCTCCATGAGACCTCAGTTGAGGAAATTGGACATTAAGTATGGTTTGTTTGATCCAGCACGCTTTCGAGTCTCTAAGAATGGGGACACTAGAGACTTCTACAATCCAGATGACTTACAATATTTTTTGGTTGACATGACATCTCAAGACATGGACACGCAGTCTGCTCCTACCCCTGCTCCTTCTCGGAATCCTCAAGCTATTCCCACATCTGTGGATGACATGCGTCGCAATCTACATGAATCCCGTCAAAGAGGCAGAGAATTTGAACGGTCTATTCGCAGTCAAGATGATACATCTTCCGCCTTCAATACTGTCTCCACCTTAACTCAGGAACAACGTCGAGATACGTCCCGTTCTCCTCTAAAGTCTGCCTCTAATGAGAAATAATTTTGATGTCATGGCTCCTATATAACTTATTAAGCCATAGGTTGCAGCTACTTTTGCTTATGTATTTGAATTTGAATTTAAAAACATTTCTATAGCGCACTTTTACCAAGCGGTTTCTTGGCGCTGTTGGATTGCGAGAAGCAAGCAGGAGCAGAGGGGAATTTAAGCATTGTAAGCACGGGAAAAGAGAAAAGTTTTAAGACCCTTCCGGAACTCAATGTAGGAAGATGACATACGGAGTTCCGGGGGGAGGGAGTTCCAAAATGCAGGAGCAAGCACTGCGAATTTCGTACCGCCAGTCTTTTTCTTGCTGAAGCGGGGGATGGTTAACAAAGCCTGATGAGTAGACCTAAGCTCTCGTCCAGGTATGTAGGGGGTGATGGCAGAACAGATAAATTCCGGGGCAGTGCCTGTTTTGGCCTGGAAAGTAGTGCAGCCAAGCTTGAACAGAGCACGCTCTTTCACCGGCAGCCAGTGCAAGGCCTGCAGTAGGGGAGTAGCTCTATGGTATTTGGGCAGGCCGTGGATCAGGCGGGCAGCCTGATTCTGCACTAGCTGCAAACGGCGAGTGGCGTAGGCTGGAGCGCCATTATAGATGATGTTCCCATAATCGAGGCGCGAAAGCACCATGGCCATCACTATAATTTTTAGGGCAGGTAAAGAAAAAAAACGAGAAATCTTCCTAATGATTCGAAGGGAAAAAAAACAGGAGGAAACAACTAAATTGACCTGAGAGTGAACAGAAAGTGAGGGATCCAGGAGGATGCCAAGGGATCTTGACCTTAGGAACTGGGAGCGGGGGAACACCAAGTGAGGTTGGCCAATGGGAGGGGGACCAAGGACTGCAACCACCTCTGGTCAAGACTAATTCCGTCTTGTCCGGGTTGAGTTTGAGGTGGTTGCAGTTCATCCAATCCTGGATGAACAGCATGACGGATTGGACATTTGAAGCAGAGGAAGTGGAGTGGGAAAGGTCAAAAATTAGCTGGAGGTCATCGGCGTAATTGAACACCGTGACCTCGAGCTGCTGTAACATAAAAATGAGGGGGTAAATGTATAAATTAAACAAAAGAGGGGAGAGGGAGGAGCCTTGGGGAACTCCACATGCAACCTTACGAGAGGCAGCGGTGAAGCCAGCAAGGTGGACTGCCTGAGCCCTGTCACTCAGGAAGGACTTAAGCCAGGTGAGGGCCAAGCCCTCTATACCCGCCGCCTTGACACGGGTGAGGAGGATGGAGTGGTCCACCGTGTCAAATGCGGCGGATAGGTCTAAAAGAATGAGGGCCTGGGGGACGTTGGTATCAATGCCCTCACGTAGGCTGTCCATCACTGAGATCACTACCTTCTCCGTCGAGTGGAGGGGGCGAAAGCCCGCCTGCCGGGGGGAGAGGCAGTGGTTGGCTTCCACGTAGGTGCTCAGGGTGCTGGTTACATGGGTCTCCAAAACCTTGGCCAGGTAGGGTAACAGGGAAATGGGACGGTAATTGGAAGGGGATGAAGGGTCGGCACCGGGTTTTTTTAGAATGGGAATGACTGCCGCAAATTTATGGGCAGTGGGGACCACTCCGGATTTGAGTGAGTCATTTAAAAGTGTAAGGGAAGGGGTAGGGCAGTGTAGGAAGACTTCTCGCAAGATACGAGCAGGGGCAAAGTCTAGGGGGGAACCTGACTTTACCTTTTGGAGCAGGAAAGGAAGTGTAACTGTGGTCAGAGGGGGGAAGGAAGTGAGTTTGGAAGTGATAGCAGGGGGGGAGGGATTAGTGAAGGTGAGGGAAGGGGGGGAGATATTAGCCTTGATCGTTGCGACCTTATCAACGAAGAAGTCGTTGAGGGAGTCGCAAAGCGGTTGAGAAGGGGGGATCGAGGCCGTGGCTCTATTAGACGAGGCAAGCTCATGTACTGTGGCAAAAATCTCTTTAGATTGAGATTCAGCTGCTAGTATCCTGTTTGAGTAAAACAGGGTCTTGGCGTCAAGTATGCTTTGTTTGTATACTTTGAGCACAGAGAGGTAGATGATTTTTTTGGCGGGACTATATTCTCTTCTCCATGCGCGCTCTGCTCTGCGTGCGGCTAATTTCTTCTCCTTGAGATCGGGGGTAAACCAGCGATTGGCAGCATGGGCACGCTTCACCGTGATCCGTCTCAGGGGAGCAAAATCATCGCCTGCCCGGGTCAGCCAGCCATCGATGATAGTCAGCTGGTCCGGGGCGGCGAGACCCGAGAGGTCAGGGCAGGAATTGGCCAGGGATAAGCAAAACGAAGGCATGTCTGCCTTACCCCATTTTCTAGCCCAGATGTTCTTTGGGAGAAGAGGTATAGGCACTGGGGCTAACGCGAGGGAGAAGGAGATTGAAAAATGGTCCGACCAAGAACAGGGGGAGATGACAGGAGAAGTGGTGGGGATATTTAGGGTCCAAACCTGGTCGAGCGAGTGGCCATGAACATGGGTGGGGCTGTGAACGAGGGGACAAAAATTAAGACTGGTCATGAGGCTGGTGAATTCTTTGGAAAGGGGGGTTTCGACGGGATCGTTGGGCCAAAAATTGAAGTCACCCAGCACCAACACTGAGGAGTTGTTAATAACCAGTGTGGCGAGGATGTCCTGAAGGCAGGAAACAAAATTGGAAGTTGTGTGCGGGGGTCGATAGATAAGAACAGCAGTAAGGGGGGTAGAGTAAGAGCTAGCGCGAATTATTAGGCAGTCTACCTCGGGGATAAGAGGAGAGGGGAGTATTTGAAAGGGGGAGTCAGTATGTGTTATCAGGGCTACTCCGCCGCCTCTCCTGCCCTCCGGGCGATCCGCACGAATGATGGAATAAGAGGGGGGGAGTGCGGCTAAGACGTTGGGGAGGGAGTCTGCCTTAAGCCAGGTCTCTGTTAAGAACAAGAGGTCCGGGTTGTGGCTGTCAAGAAAATCGTGTAGCTCATGCTGATGGCTAACGACAGATCTGGTATTGAGGAGTATGGCAGTGGTATTATAGGACGGCGTGTGGGGAACAGGCAAGATGGAATGAATAGGCGCAGCGGCCCGAGGCCGAGGAAGACAACTTTGAATAACGGCGGGGGGTGCAGCGGGGGGGCTCGTAAGGAGATTTAAATGTTGTACTGAGTTAGACACAATAGGACTAATAGTGCCAGGGATCCAGTGAGAAAGAAGCTCGGAGGAAGTGTATGACAGCGGGAGGGCATAAGGGAGAGCCCCCAGCCCCGGCCTGCCGCGGACGGGCGCAGACGGGCAGGACTCTGGCTTGACTCCGGCGAGCCTACGGCGCGCCCGCTGCGCTCGTCCGCTGCGCTGACACATGGGGGACGTTTAAATAGAGGAGCAGCGTGGGGGGAGTGGCGTGGGTGGGGTCGGGCGAGCCAGCCCGATCCAAGATGGCGGCCACTACCGCTAGGCGCCTGAGGTGGAATCAGCTGCCAGCCAGCCTCGCTGGGCCCCAGAAAAAGCAGGGTGGGGGTTAAAAGGTACCTGTTAATTTTCAGTACAGGTTAAACAACAGAAACAAGCAATTTAAAAACGAGTGCGTGTCGCCGCTTTCGATCGGCGTGACAACGCGCTAAAAGCACTTAGAAGCTCAATCGCAGCCCTCAGCTCCCACGAGCAAGCCCACTGCCACCGGACTGCTCGCAATCGCTGGGGAAACTGTGAAGCACTCCTAAATAGAGGAGCAGCGTGGGGGGAGTGGCGTGGGTAGGGTCGGGCGAGCCAGCCCGATCCAAGATGGCGGCCACTACCGCTAGGCGCCTGAGGTGGAATCAGCTGCCAGCCAGCCTCGCTGGGCCCCAGAAAAAGCAGGGTGGGGGTTAAAAGGTACCTGTTAATTTTCAGTACAGGTTAAACAACAGAAACAAGCAATTTAAAAACGAGTGCGTGTCGCCGCTTTCGATCGGCGTGACAACGCGCTAAAAGCACTTAGAAGCTCAATCGCAGCCCTCAGCTCCCACGAGCAAGCCCACTGCCACCGGACTGCTCGCAATCGCTGGGGAAACTGTGAAGCACTCCTAAATAGAGGAGCAGCGTGGGGGGAGTGGCGTGGGTAGGGTCGGGCGAGCCAGCCCGATCCAAGATGGCGGCCACTACCGCTAGGCGCCTGAGGTGGAATCAGCTGCCAGCCAGCCTCGCTGGGCCCCAGAAAAAGCAGGGTGGGGGTTAAAAGGTACCTGTTAATTTTCAGTACAGGTTAAACAACAGAAACAAGCAATTTAAAAACGAGTGCGTGTCGCCGCTTTCGATCGGCGTGACAACGCGCTAAAAGCACTTAGAAGCTCAATCGCAGCCCTCAGCTCCCACGAGCAAGCCCACTGCCACCGGACTGCTCGCAATCGCTGGGGAAACTGTGAAGCACTCCTAAATAGAGGAGCAGCGTGGGGGGAGTGGCGTGGGTAGGGTCGGGCGAGCCAGCCCGATCCAAGATGGCGGCCACTACCGCTAGGCGCCTGAGGTGGAATCAGCTGCCAGCCAGCCTCGCTGGGCCCCAGAAAAAGCAGGGTGGGGGTTAAAAGGTACCTGTTAATTTTCAGTACAGGTTAAACAACAGAAACAAGCAATTTAAAAACGAGTGCGTGTCGCCGCTTTCGATCGGCGTGACAACGCGCTAAAAGCACTTAGAAGCTCAATCGCAGCCCTCAGCTCCCACGAGCAAGCCCACTGCCACCGGACTGCTCGCAATCGCTGGGGAAACTGTGAAGCACTCCTAAATAGAGGAGCAGCGTGGGGGGAGTGGCGTGGGTAGGGTCGGGCGAGCCAGCCCGATCCAAGATGGCGGCCACTACCGCTAGGCGCCTGAGGTGGAATCAGCTGCCAGCCAGCCTCGCTGGGCCCCAGAAAAAGCAGGGTGGGGGTTAAAAGGTACCTGTTAATTTTCAGTACAGGTTAAACAACAGAAACAAGCAATTTAAAAACGAGTGCGTGTCGCCGCTTTCGATCGGCGTGACAACGCGCTAAAAGCACTTAGAAGCTCAATCGCAGCCCTCAGCTCCCACGAGCAAGCCCACTGCCACCGGACTGTCTCTCTAATTGACAGATATAGATGAACTCTGTGCTGTTTTACTGGTTAAATTCTCTTGTCCTTTTGGAATGTTCTATTTATTTTCCTGTATTCATGAATAGATAGTTACAACTCTGTAGCATTTTACATATATTAGTCATCAAAATGTCTCAGTATTAACTTTTCATGCTTATCTTTTATTAGGGCTAATTTTTAGGTTATGTATTTTGATTATTCACTACTATTATATTTCTTGATGATGTCCTTTATAGGTTATTAGTGCATGCTTTATCTATCACATGCAATATAGTTATTTTATCTATGATGTTGACTATTTGACCTATTCTTAGATATTTATATATTTCAAATCCTATATCTTTATCAATAGTGAGTTTACTATGACTTAAATCTTCTAATATATTTTCAAAATGTTATATTATAAATGTTATGCTCTCTTAATATGCTATCCTTTAAAGGGCAGATTTTATATCCCTTCATATTCCTTACCAGCTTAGTTCATATTTTCTATTTTTACTTTATTTTATTCTTTCAGGGTTTTTCTTTTCTAGCTTCTCATATCAATGTTATTGGCCACTTTAAATTGCTTTTTTTTCTGCTTTTTTCTCTCTTTAAATGTTCTAGCCCTGGATTTTCCTTATTAATGGAGTCCCGGCCCAGAGCGGTGCTCTAGTGCGGTCAGACCCGCGGTTAAAAGTCTATTGTTATTCTGCTATACTCTTTCTATTATTCTTTTGTAGTCTATAAATCTTTCTTTATTTGCTTTCTATACTTTATCTTTATTTATCTTTCTTATTGGTGGGTTTTATCCTTTCTTCTTCTATACCCATTTCCATCACATCTTTTTGCAAGTCTCTCTTTTTTTAAATTTATTTATTTATTTATTTTTAATTTTATTTATTTATTTTTTATTTCTAACATGGTTCTTGCTCATGATTTATGTGCTATATCCTGGAATGTCAATGGATTAACACACTATATAAAACGGAAGAAGGTTCTTTCCTATTTACAATCTATAAAGGTGGATGTGGCTCTTCTTCAAGAGACTCATCTTAATACACTCGAGTCTGAAAAACTTCATAGCGATTGGGTGGGTAAAGTTCTCCACAGTAGTATCAGCAATGGGACTTCTTTAGAAGCAGGCCGTACTCGAAAATGTGGGGTAGCAATCCTTCTCAGAAAAACATTACCAGTTTGTGTACTTAAAACATGGGAAGACTCACAAGGCAGATATGTTTTTGCAAAAATGTGCATTGGTAATATTCATATATGTGTGGGTGCAGTTTATGCTCCTACTGGTGCTAAAAAAGATTTCTTTCTACGTTTGAATTGTTTGCTGTCGGAGATTGATGCCTCACAATACATCATCGGAGGCGATTGGAACCTGGTGAGAGATCCAATTTTGGACAAAACTGGACCTCTTGATAAGAATAATGCAGCGGACAGAGCCCTTATGAATGATATCATTTCAGACAACGGGCTTATAGATCATTGGCGCTTATCACACCCAACTGATTTTGAATATACATTCACATCTCCCTCCCATGGCACCTTCTCGAGATTGGCTTACTTTTTAATTTCTCAGAGAACAGTCCAATCGATCCAAGATTCTTGTATTTTGGAGGGATCCATCTCTGATCATTCTCCGGTCCTCTTGTGTCTACAGACTGGGACACCCGAACCAGGTCGTAAACCCTGGAGAATGAACATCCAACGTCATAAAACACCCCTTGGTAAAAAACAATTGCAAGAACATCTTTGTGATTATCTCACATTTAATCAAAATTCAGTGGATTCTCACAGGGTCATATGGGCTGCTGCTAAAGCTGATATTCGTGGTAGACTTATGCGAGATGCAGCCCAGTTCAACAAACAAAATATTGCTAAACAAAATCAATTGGAACAGGACATTATCAATTTCACACGTTGATATACTAAAAGCCCTACTTTACAAAATCGAAAATTACTGGAACAATCACGCATGGCATTAAATTCTCTTTTCACCTCTAAGGCGGAATATGCCTTACAAAAAATGAAAGGGAGGCATTATGAACAGGGTGAAAATGCAGGTAGACTTCTAGCAGCACAATTGAAGCAAAGAGAGGTTGCTATGGCTATCCCTGCTTTACAATCCTCTAAGGGTTCCATGTTAACATGTCCTCAGGATATTACTAATGAATTTGCCACATACTATAAATCTTTATACACTCCAGACGCCCATATAGATCAGGGTAAAATGTTGTCTTTTTTAAATGGATTAGAATTACCATCTCTTTCTGATGAAGATAGATCCATACTGGATGAAGACATTAGTAAAGAAGAGATTTCTCACGCTATCCTTAAACTTCCTTATCACAAAGCACCAGGAGAGGATGGTTTTCCAGCAGAATTTTATCGCTGGTCCGGAGATAAAATTATAGACTGTTTGCATGCGGCATTTCAAGAAGCCGAACGTACTTCCACCTTAGGTTATTGTTATATGCTGATTTCTATTTGCTGCCACATGAGTTGTCATTTGTTATGCATTCTAGTTCCATTTGGAACCATGGACTGGAATCTGGACTGAGACTGGCCAGTTGTACTGGAGCTGTCTTAGTATCAGTTGTTCCTGTTGCTGTGCTGTGTAATTATACAATAAATCTTCTTATTAATTCTGGATTGATGCTTTCCTTCAATGGCGACGAGGATGGGATGCTGACCTTAAGTCAAAGGTCGAAAATACTTTCGCCCCTTCCAACAATGACACCACTTCATTTATATTGGGTAATGGGTGACAATCAACAATTATTTCTGAATTCAAGGCTCTCAAATCTACACACAACCTCAGAGATTTATCTGGTTTCCGGACTAAAACAATGGGCGAAACCCACTCAGACGAATTAATGGGCTCTATTATGCCTTCTGATACCAAATCTTTTAACATAGTTTTCAACTCATCCCTTACGTTTATGGGTACTGGTCTAATCCTTTGTCTAACCGGTGTGGCATTATTCTTAAATTTAATCTGGTGGGAATAATCCTTAAGTTTTCCTAAAGATTCTGAAAAAACTTCTTTGTACGAGTCTTTTAAGAAGTTCTCCATACTATCACATCCTGTAAAGGAGATGTAACTATCATTAACAGACTCATCCAACACCACCGGATCCTGAAGTCTAGGATTCAACATTATCCCAAGTTTCCATTGATCTTTCCAGCCCAATACATTTATACCCTTAACTGCAATGTATAAGTTAACATTTGCCGATCTGTTTTTAAAAATCACTGATGTTTTTAAATAGCCCACCATGTCTATGCGTGAACCATCATAACTCAGCGGGTTTATGTCTGGTGGCAACTTTTCATTAACCTCGAATACCCCTTCCAGCTTCTCTTCAAAATATTGTCTTCCAATAATGGTCCATGGTGAACCTGAGTCAGCCATGAGATCTAAATCTACCCCTGACACTCGAACCACACACATGGGAGGATTCCTGGCCGGAGTGTTCTCATCTTCTTCCCAGTCAGCCATGCCAGCCAAAACCGACACCACAAACCCTGTATTCTGTGGCCTGTCTAGATTACCTCCCTCAACCAAATCTTGTACAGGGCCTTGTAACGTAGATGAAATTCTGGGGCGAAATTGACCTGCAAATTTCCTTTGTTCCCTGCACATGTTAACAAAATGACCAATCCTACCACAATTCTTACACTCTCTCTTTAAGGCTGGACATCCAGAAAATGATGCCATGTGGTTCCTGTTCCCACATCTGTAACAGGCTAGACTCTTTCCCCACCTTTTGAAGTTAGGATTACTCCCTGACAGCGGATTATGCACCTCATTTTTAATCTCATCTTGGCGTTTCACAGACGCAATCTCTTCCGCTTTATCTACCTTGCTATTATTCTTAACCACATGCATCCACTTCTCAGTTTGTTCAAAAGCTTTCGCTGTCGAAATTGCTTCTGATAATTTGGGATCCCCCATCACCCACAACTGTTTTTGAGTTTCTTTACATCTTACATGTACAATGATTTGATCTCTTATCATTTCATCTGTAATTGTACCAAAACTGCAATGTAAACTTAAATTGCGCAACGCAGTTAAAAAATCATCAAATGACTCACTTTCTTCTTGCACCCTCGTATAAAACTTAAATCTGTTTAGTGCTATATTACTTCTTGGTTTAAATCTTTTTTCTATTCTAATCAAGGCTTCATTGTACACATTAGTTGCTTCGGCATTTTCTGCAACTGTAATTTGTGGTAAAGCTCTAAAAACCATCTGTCCCTCAGAGCCTAAACAGTGTAAGAGAATACTTTTCTTCCGTTCAGCTCCCATCCTCTCCCCATCTATGGCCTTCATGTAATTTATAAACTCTTCCTTCCACCTGGTGTAACGCCCTGAACGTCTCAGGATCGTTTAACAGACACGACAATGAGGACGCAACCACTTGTGAAGGGTTAGTTCTTTTAATGAAGGCAAATAAAATACAAAGAACAAACAAAAGTTATAGTCACTGGAATCCTCCAGGCTAAGTACGTTACCAGCCCACAGCACGGATGGTCCTAACCGTCCTCTGCATATACGCCGATCCCGGCGTATGCCAACAGAGGGCAGAAATGAAATGGCCGACAATGCCAATCGGTAGGCTGTGAGGGGCACGAAGAGTGTTGGGGAGAATCGAGGAGTCAGGGAAACACCCAGCCGGGGTCTCTACCTGAAGGGAGCAGCCGCTCAACCTCTTCCTCAGACTGCACCGGGACGCGGAGTCACCTCCTGGTGATGCGTCACCGATACCCCAATCACAAGCAAGAAGACTGAACCGAGAGCAGCCGCTCGATCGATCCTGTGGACTTCCGAGTCTGTAACGCGGCAAACACCTCCTGGTGTGCGTTACAGCTGGCAGTCCCTGTGTCTCTGGTCGGGCTGGGAGTTACGACTCCAACCAGCAAAAGCGCCACTGCGCTTGGACTCAGCCGAGTCAAAAAGCGAAGCTCAATGGTTGACCGGTAGAGCTTCCGGGTCCTTCACAGGTGACGATGGGGCAAGACACGGCCCAGGGAGTAACGACTCGACCTACCTCCGTTCTTGCCTTACTGGAGCACCACTCCTGAACACTGCTCTTCATGAAGCAGGTACGTCGGTGTAAACACAATATCCGACAGCCTTGTACCTCCCGGTTCCTCCCTTTATAGGGCGTGTTTTCCTTGAGTTATGTAACAGCTCTCCTGTTTACATAAGGGCGTGTTTCCCTTGTATGACAGGAATTCTTGACAGTACATCCTCCCTCTCAGCGGCTCCCCACGGGTCCAGCGCTGGCAGGAAAACGCCGACGGAACAAGGAGACCAAGCGCGGAGCATGAACCCCTTCAGCCGGTTCCCATGAATGCTCCTCCGGGCCATAGCCTTTCCACGCAACCAGGTACCACAGCTTCCCCCTGCGCCATTTGGACGCCCGTATGCCCGACACTTCATACTCCACCTCCGACTCCACGCATACCGGCCTAGGTGTCCCAGACGGCTTGGAGGGTGCTGGTTTGAGCAATGATACATGAAAGACAGGGTGTATCCGCAATGACTGGGGCAAGCACACCTTCACGTTCACGGGACCCATACACTTGGTAATTCGATAGGGGCCCATGTACTTGGGATGGAACACACTGTTCTTTCGAAACCTCATGTTTCTTGTGGATATCCAGACGTAGTCTCCAGTGCGGTACAGTGGCCCGGGCCTTCTCTTCCTATCTGCCGCAGCCTTGTATCTTCTCTTGGCCTCTATTAGGACAGCCCTTGAGCGCATCAACGTGTCTTTTATGTGTGCCACCCTGTCCGCTGTGGCGGGAATCCTGTCCTCTCTGAACGGATGTAGAAATGGCAAGAGCCTGGGATGTTGGCCATAGTTGCTATAGAACGGAGATGACTGTGTGGAGCTGTGAGTGGCGTTGTTATAGGCTATCTCTGCAACCCATAGCAAGTCGACCCATTCTTCCCTGCCCTGGTCCACAAAACATCGCAGATACTGTTTGAGCGTTTGGTTCAGGCGCTCGGTTTGGCCGTCCGTTTGAGGGTGGTAGCTGGTGGACAGGGCGGTCTTAACATGCAGCGCAGTGCACCAAGTCTTCCAGAATTGCGCAGTAAACTGCGACCCCCGGTCCGACACGATCACCCCAGGTAATCCATGCAGTCGTACCACATTCTTTAGGAGTAGTGACGCCAATTCCCCGGCCGTAGGGACTCTCTTGCAGGGGATGAAGTGCCCCATTTTCGTCAAGTAATCCACCACCACCAGTATTGCCGTCATCCCCTGGTCTACCGGTAGGCCCACCACGAAGTCCAGTGATATGCTATCCCATGGTCTATCCGGGGTCGGAAGTGGATGTAAGAGCCCTTGGGTTCGGCCATGGTCGGCCTTCATGGTAGCACACGTAGGACACTCCTGTCCCCACCTCCTGACATCCACTCTCATGGTTGGCCACCAGAAATGCCGTCCCATGCTAGCCACCGTTTTTTCAAAGCCAAAATGACCTGCGCATGGAGAGTCATGGCACCAGATGAATGCTTGTTTCCTTAGCCTAGGCGTGGGTATCAATAGGCACCTGCCCTTCAGGGGTATCCCGTCCTTCAGCTGCCATTCTCTGTGACTGAGGAGCCACCTCCGCCATGCGAATGACCTGATCCCTCTCTTTATTCCCCTCAGGAAAGTATCCGGTTGGATAACCCCCAATACCATCCTCGGGGAAATGATGGAACGCTCGGTTGCAGGCAATGGTTCCTTAACTGCAGATTGACGGGACAGGGCGTCCGCCTTCCGGTTTTCCGTCCCCGGCCGATATGTGATGCGGAAGTTGAACCCCGCAAAGAAGATCATCCACCGCAGCTGCCTGGGAGAAAGGTGTCTAGTGGCCGTCATGAACTGTAGGTTCCGATGGTCCGTGTACACCGATACCATATGTCTTGCCCCCATCAACCAATGCCTCCATTCGGTGAAGGCGTCCTTGATTGCGAGAAGCTCCTTCTCCGCAATATGGTAGTTGCGTTCGGCGTCGTTGAGTTTGCGGGACATGTACGCAACGGGATGAAGCACCCCTGTGTCGTGGTTGCGTTGGGACAAGATAGCCCCCAGCGCCACATCCGACGCGTCCGCTTCCACCACGTAGGGGAGATCCGGATCGGGGTGAGCCAACACCGGCGCCTTACCAAAGGCGCTTTTCAGGGCCTCAAAGGCTTTGTTCGCTTCAGGGGACCAGACAAACTCCTTGGACTTCCTCAGTAGCTGTGTGATTGGGGCCACCACTCCTGAAAATCCATCTATAAACCGCCTGTAAAAGTTGGCGAAGCCAATGAAACTTTGGACGTCCTTCACGCTTTGGGGCACCGGCCATTCTTTCACCGCCTTGATCTTTCGTTCTGCCATCTCCTGTCCCTCTGGACTCAGCATCACTCCGAGGAATTCCACGGATGTGACGTGGAAGTCACACTTGCTGAGTTTACAAAACAGCATGTTTTCCCTCAGCTTTTGGAGCACAGCTTTGACGTGGTGTACGTGCTCCTCCACACTGGACGAATAGATGAGGATGTCGTCGATATATACGACCACGTAGATATCCAACTCCTCTCTGAATACCTCATTCAAAAAGTACTGAAAGGCTGCCGGGGCGTTGCACAGACCGAACGGCATGACGAGGTACTCAAAAAGGCCGAACCTGGTCTTAAAGGCGGTCTTCCACTCGTCTCCGTCCCTCATGCGCACCAGATGGTATGCCCCTTTCAAATCCAACTTGGTGTAGATACGAGCTTTCTTGACCTGTTCCAGAAGTACACTGATGAGAGGCAAGGGGTACCGATTTTTTATGGTTATCGCATTCAATGCCCTAAAGTCCACACAGGCTCTCAGCTCCCCATTAGCCTTCGGGATGAAGAAGAGTGGCGAGGCGGCCGGAGACTTGGACGGGCGGATGAATCCTAGCCTGAGGAGTTTATCCAGGTACCCCCGGAGATGCACGTTTTCAGGCTCCGTCAGGGCATACAGCCTGCCGCTGGGAACGCTGGCCCCTGGCACCAGGTCGATCTGGCAGTCAAACTGTCTATGTGGTGGTAGCACTTCCGCCTTCACCTCATCAAATACATCCTCAAAACTGTGATAAGCCTGGGGGAGAGCCACATCTTTTTCTGCCGCTGTAGCCACCGTCTGACTCCCGCTCTCATCTGCGTCAAGGGATTCCGTTCTTATTCCACAATGCAGGATGCAATACGGTGACGTCATTTCGATGCGATGTGTTGGCCAATCCACAAAGGGGTTGTGTTTCTGTAGCCACGGCAATCCCAATATGACGCCATATTGGGGCGCTCGGATGATGTTAAAATCGATTTGTTCCAAATGGTTCCTCCCATATCTCATCGGAAGGACCCCCGTGTGCTGTCCGATGGGCCCCGTCACCAATCGCCTTCCGTCTACCGCATAGACGTCTTCGGGTACTGCTTTGGGAAGAAGCACTAGCCCTAGCCTGCATGCCTCGTTGTGGTCCATAAACATGCCAGTGGCCCCTGAATCCACCATGGCCACAACGGGTATCCACTGGTCATGCACTCCCACGTGCACCGTGATAAACAGGTGTCGTTGTCCCTTAGTGACCGAGTTGGAAAGTGAAGGGATGGATGAGTGACTCCGAGATGCCCCTTCTCTGGTCTTGGAGTCCTCTAGTTTTCCGCCGGTATGTCCACCACGGCTGTTACCGACCGGTTGGCCCGATAACGTGACGTCTTCGGTTTGGCAGGGCATTCACGTACGTAGTGGCCTTTTTTGCCACAATATAGGCACAATCCTTGTTTACGGCGTGACTCTTTCTCCGTGGCTGTGAGGCTCGCTCGTATTGCACTGATGTCCATGGGTTCTCCCTTGGATGCGGTGGAAGTTTCAGGACTTCCCACCGTCACATAGGATGGAAGGGATTTTCCTTTTCTCCCATGATCCCCCTTTCTTTCACTTAGCCTATGTTCCAGCCGTAATACCAGGTTGATAAGGCCCTCACATGTCTTGGGTTGAGGGTCAATATGAGCCACGGCGTCCTTGAGCTCATCGCACAGCCCTTGATGGAAGAGCGCCGTCTGTTTAGCAACAGGCCACTTGGTTTCCGCAACCAGCCTTCGGAACGCGTTGAGATACTGCGCCAGGTCGTTGGATCCCTGTCTCAACTCAAGCATTTCACGGTCAGCCGTGTACGAGTCAGCCCTTCTGTCGAATACCTTCAGGAATTCCTCGCGAAAAGCACCCCAATCACATAAGAGGGGGTCATCCCTGCTCACCAGAGGTACGGCCCATTGTGCCGCGTTTCCAGCCAAATAGGATATAAGGAAAGCCACACGAGCCTGACTCGTGGGGAACGCCTTTGGTTTGCACGATAAATGTAGCGCCACTTGTGTGAGGAATACCTGCACTGTGTTAGGATCCCCACTGTACCTCTCTGGTGTTGCCAAGGGGATGGCTACCGGCATTTCCACTACTACCGCAGGGGTCTGGTTCGTGAGGGAGGTGCTGGGCGTGAGCGGGTCCAATTGGATAGCATCCAGTCTGGCTTTTACATCGGCTGTTTCTTGCCTAGAGGCAGCCACTTCAACTTGCATGGCCGCTAAAGCAGCCAGCACATCATCATGTGTTGCCATGTCTGTTATCGACCGGGAGACAGTTAGTGTTATTAAGGTCGGATATTTTGTAACGCCCTGAACGTCTCAGGATCGTTTAACAGACACGACAATGAGGACGCAACCACTTGTGAAGGGTTAGTTCTTTTAATGAAGGCAAATAAAATACAAAGAACAAACAAAAGTTATAGTCACTGGAATCCTCCAGGCTAAGTACGTTACCAGCCCACAGCACGGATGGTCCTAACCGTCCTCTGCATATACGCCGATCCCGGCGTATGCCAACAGAGGGCAGAAATGAAATGGCCGACAATGCCAATCGGTAGGCTGTGAGGGGCACGAAGAGTGTTGGGGAGAATCGAGGAGTCAGGGAAACACCCAGCCGGGGTCTCTACCTGAAGGGAGCAGCCGCTCAACCTCTTCCTCAGACTGCACCGGGACGCGGACTCCTGGTGATGTGTCACCGATACCCCAATCACAAGCAAGAAGACTGAACCGAGAGCAGCCGCTCGATCGATCCTGTGGACTTCCGAGTCTGTAACGCGGCAAACACCTCCTGGTGTGCGTTACAGCTGGCAGTCCCTGTGTCTCTGGTCGGGCTGGGAGTTACGACTCCAACCAGCAAAAGCGCCACTGCGCTTGGACTCAGCCGAGTCAAAAAGCGAAGCTCAATGGTTGACCGGTATAGCTTCCGGGTCCTTCACAGGTGACGATGGGGCAAGACACGGCCCAGGGAGTAACGACTCGACCTACCTCCGTTCTTGCCTTACTGGAGCACCACTCCTGAACACTGCTCTTCACGAAGCAGGTACGTCGGTGTAAACACAATATCCGACAGCCTTGTACCTCCCGGTTCCTCCCTTTATAGGGCGTGTTTTCCTTGAGTTATGTAACAGCTCTCCTGTTTACATAAGGGCGTGTTTCCCTTGTATGACAGGAATTCTTGACACCTGGCCCATGGAAGAGGTGGATCGCCTTTCGTTTGTAGGAATTTTGCTGGTGGTTCAAACTGCATTTTTTTTTTTAAATATCCTTAAGCATGTAAGACTTTAGTTAACCTTTAACAAGCTACCGCACTTAAAACAATACTTTATACATTTCCTTTTCATACATCAGTTCAATAATCTAAGTTTGACCTACACGAATCACCTTATCCATATATATATATATACATAATACCTTGAGCGGCTCTTTTTTTTCCTTTTTTTTTTTTTTTTTTTTGTCCACAGTTACTTCACCCCGAGTCTTTTACTCCTGCAATCTTGCAGATGAAGTAACCAATCTTCCGACTGTAACATGAGGAAACTTCAGTACTTGTTAACGTTCCTCTGCCCAAAGTCCTCTTTTTTTTTTAAAGAAAAAAAATATATATATTTTCAACACTTACAAGCGTTTAATCCTTGTTTCTGGCCTGAAAAGCACCAAGCTTCAGAAACCGTTACTCCGAACCGTCACCTGTACAATAGATTTAAATGGTGATGAATTCCAGTCTCTTTCAGACGTTATTGTTCTTCACCGTGTTCATCCCGATCCAAAATGGCCGCCACGCCAAAAGCGTCCTTGAATACTTTATACTGTTGCAAAATGGCCGCCACGCAAAGCGCGTTGTGGACGTCAATAATTACTCCCAGGCTTCCATCCGATTCCCAGACTGCACTTCGAAGTTCCAGACGAAGCAGTAATGGCGGAGAACACAGAACCGAGAGAAGACACCAGGACTCGAAGAAGAACCACGACGTGCCAGCGTTCCAGGAAAAGCGAGACAACACACCAGGACTCGAAGACGAACCACGACGTGCCAGCGTTCCAGGGACCGATTTTCAAAAGATGCAGTGAGTGTCTAATAAGTTTAACAGCCCATTTTGAGCCAACGTTGTAGTACCTTTTTGTCGCTGTAAATCGGAGATTCCAGCGTAGCTCAGCAGACACTCTTGTGATCTCCAGACACCTTGATTGTCGATTTCTCCCTTTGCTTAACCCTTTTCCTTGTAAATCGTTTAATCCGTCCTCATTTCAAATTGATGAAAATAGCTTCGAAATACACCATCTTCCAAAATCCGTTTTATGTAGTAAAATTAGCTCGCTGTATCTCCACCGTTTCGACGGATATTTTCTTGGTTTATTCCTTCTTTTTTTTTTTTAAATAAATAAAGTTCTTTATAATGGGTTCAGGAACATAAATCTTCTTCTGTGCTGCTTCTTATGTTGAGAAGAATGTTCCTCCGCTAATAGCAGTTTTACCAAAACCAGGAAAAGATCCACTTCTTTGTAGCAGTTATCGTCCCATTTCACTTCTAAACTGTGACATTAAAATTTTAGCTAGTATTCTTGCTTCTCGTCTGCGCGGAGTTATCCCCTCTCTCATTCATAATACTCAGGTGGGCTTTGTACCTGGTCGATCTTCCAGAAATCATTTACGCTCCTTAGCTCACACTCTGCATACTGCTAAATCTTTACAGGATGATGCTTTGGCATTATCATTAGACGCCGAAAAGGCATTTGATAGAGTGGAGTGGGATTATTTATTCCTAATCTTAGAAAAATTTGGTTTGGGAGAACAATTTATAAGAAAGATTAAATTGTTATATGAACAACCCACTGCACTGGACAATTGTTGAGGATATACTTCCGATACTTTTACTATACAGCGAGACCCCCGTCAGGGATGCCCCCTCTCCCCGCTTTTATTTTTATTAGCCATTGAACCTTTAGCAGCCGCTATTCGGCAATCTTCCAATGTGGTTCGTATTTCCTTACTGGTGGGTGAATCTAAACTTTATCTATATGCGGATGATATACTGCTCACTATTACTGATTTAAACAGATCTTTACCATCATACTTCAAATTATAGAGGAATTTTCTTCTTTTTCTGGGTATAAAATAAATTGGGATAAGAGTGAAGCACTTACCATTTCAGATGGCACCTCAAGGGATGTGATACAGGGATATCCATTTCATTGGCAACCATCTCGGTTAAAATATTTAGGTATCTTGGTAAATAAGGAATTGGACGCCATGGTATCAGATAATTTAGGGCCTTTAATCATTCAGATGCAACGAGATTTTGATAAATGGAGAGCGCTGGGTCTGTCTTTATGGGGTAGAGTTCAAATGGTGAAGATGGTTATGTTACCACGCTTTCTTTATATTCTTGGTATGCTTCCTCTTCATGTTCCCTTATCCACATTGCGCCTTATAGATTCCAAAATTAAATCTTTCATATGGGGTTCTATTAAACCTCGTCTGGCTATACATAAATTAAATGCTCATCATTCCTATGGTGGTCTCAGTCTTCCCTCCATTGAACATTATACCATTGCCTTGCATTTATCTCAGCTCTCATACATGCTCCAAGATAATTTAAATACACCACATTGGGTCCATGTTGAGCGTCATCTTCCCTCTGCAACAAATGGTCTTGCAGTTTTATATGGATCTGGTTCAAGCTGAATAGATCCACGTAACCCCCTATTGTCTGCAATGCGTAAGATATGCCAAAGAGCGCATCGTATCTTGGGCATTAATTCTCGATTACATGTAACGGCTCCTATATGGAACAACTCCAGAATACGCATTAAAGGTAGACGCTTTCTATGGCCTCAATGGAAATCGGCAGGCATTCTCACACTAGACCAAATTCTCCATGACGGGGAATTTAAACCTCTATCACAGTTAATGGATGAATTCAACTTACCCCCGCTGCAGCATGCCAAATACGATCAACTTAGAAAATCTCTTCTCAAAGCTCTTGGTTCCACACCTTGGTCATTATTATATCACCAATAGTGTTTTATTTACAAATTTGGGGCAAACAGAAAGGTGTCATTTCAGGTCTCTACAAAACAATTACATCTCAATTATTTTCACACCCATTATCCTGCGATCTCCGACATAAATGACAAACACGTTTACAGACTTCTTTTTCAGATATGGAATGGATGAATATACTAGATGGTATGGATAAGGGAGTTCGAGAAGCTCGTTTAAAGTTTTGCTTATTTAAAATTCGACATGTCTGGCATTGGTCTCCGGTTAGATTATATAAGGCAGGCTTGTTACCGCATTCCATATTGTTGGAGATGTAATGCTTCTGGATGTGATATTGTTCATATTCTTTGCACGTGTCCATTGGTTAATCATTATTGGTCTTACATAGGTTAGACCTTACATAAGTCTATCTCACTGCATTTACCCCTTTCCGCAGCTAATATTATATTTCATGATTTCAGAAATGTTCCCACTCTTTCTAAACCACAATCTCGTTTCCTACATACCGCGCTTGCAACTGCTAAAATCTGTATATTAAGACAATGGAAATCTTCCACTCCACCATCTCAAGAGTCCTGGTTATCTGCTATGATTCAAAATGCTTCGCATGAAAGGATTATATATAATATTCAAGATCAACTAGAGTTATTTTCACAGATATGGAATCCTTTTTTACTTTCTTAACATGTTTGTATTTGTTATTAGTTTTTAAAACTTGATTGTATATGCTTTTTCACTCTTTCCTTTATATATTGTTATATATATTTATTGTCCTAGATAGCATAATATTAAATATTGTTCTCTATATGGATTTACTTTTTAATTTCTATCATGTGATCCTGACCCTTATTACTTGTATTTGAGTTTTCTTGTTTTTGTTTAATGATTCTGAAATGCTGATAAAAAATTTCAACACAAAAAAAAGAAACATACCAAAGAAAAGCAGCGGGTGGGCTTTAAGCCCACAAAGAAGTATACTAAAGTATACAAGAGGTCGAAATTTTGACCTAAAAACAAAAAAAGGTGCCTAACTCAGTTTGGCAGTGTTCAAGCACCAAGACATGTAGATGGAAAGGAAAACTGGGTTCATTGCTTGACCATTTCGTTTTTAATCAGGAAGACACAATGAAAGATTTTTAGTTCACCCAGACTTCATACAAGCCTTACAATTTAACGAAGGGTATTTGAGACAGCTTTAGCGGTCTTGCTAGACTATTAGTTTTCCAAAAGAATTCATACATAGATGGGCTCTTGGTCAGCAGACTTAACATATTGGTCTGTTAAATTATCATTCATATTTTGCTTTTGTCCAGCTTTGCATGGGGCCGTGAGTAAGCTCATTTTATCCATTGGCTCCTTTCACTTTAAGGAACTGCATACAGCTCTGTATATTGTTCACATCCAAAAACAATTCCTATCTCCAGTGACAAACCTGTCTCAAAGTGTCCTTGTACATGTTAGTGAATATTTATTTTGCCTGCTCTTCAAGTGCTCAGTTATATGGTGATCTATTTTGCACGTCCTTTTTTTCGTAGGTTCTTATTGATTTTTTGCACCACTAATTACCCCACATATTACATCATTCATGACATCTTCTATAACATCATTGATAATATCACTGCAACATTTGCAGTGATATTCTTAATGAGAAAACTGCATCGTAGGAGTGCTGGTTACAGTTATCTTAGGGCACAAGTTATAGTTACTTGAGATAACTATAACTGATAAATTTCTATGGTTTTGTTTGTGTAATATTTGATTAACTATAACCTCCCTTTAACTTTTTTTTCCAGTGAATTTCTAAGGTATAAAAAAAAATCTATTTCCTCACTATAATGTCCCTGAAACCTTTGTTTTTTTTGGGTGGACAATATAATCAGTAAAACAGCCACATTAGTAAATGTTTTGTACAATTAAACTTTTTAATGCAGACTTATATTGGCTATGTTTAGTTAGCCAAATGCTTTAGTTTTTGTCTTTTTCTGGCACGTTTTTGAAATAAATAAAAAAAATACTTTGGCAAAGCCAATCACTCTGGTTTCTACCAGTCTTTTGGCTTTGTTAATGTTTGATTTGTTTTGCATGGTTTTATAAAGCATTGTTGTGGGAGTTGCAGAGACCATGCCAATATAAAACAAAACATATATATAAATGCAGAAACTCGTAGACAGATCTCCTGCCAATTAAAGATTTTATCCCCTCCTGGCCCTGCGTCAATGAAAAAAGAGCTTGCAGGCTTTGTTCCTTACAGCGCGAATCATGGTTACATCTGTTGTATTGCTGTCCTTTCCTGGAAGTTAGAGAAGGCAAATAATCAAACCTGCATGTCTGGCCTACATGGCTCGAACATGCCAGGAAGCTTCTAGTATTTGCTTTGCAAATCCTGCCACCTGGGCCCTAGCAAGATGCACAAAATTTGTGGCCTTACTCAGACGATGTCTATCAGCGAGGTCATTCATGGCTGGCAAAGGAAAGTAAATGGAAATGAGAACGGCCGACCTCCCTCCATTACCTGAGTGATGGTGGAAGAACTTTGCATTGCACTGACCACCTTGGTTAAGTATTTTAATGTATATTTAAAGCAGCAAAGATAAAGACTCAACTGCCTGATGTGCGCATTAATGACATTGATAACTTTTAGCTAACGCAAGATTTGATCGACCGTTTACAATTATCATAATATGCACAGGTTTTATATAGAGAAGTTTTAAGCATTTTATCTGATAATTGTTTAAATGGTTTTAATTAACTAAACAATAAAGCTTAGAAAAGAAAATATATATTTTTGTGGTCTCAAAAAGCATACATTGTAGTCCCTAGCACTGAAGGGACCTCCTTTGTATTTAAATGTGTTCCTTGTGAAAGAGCATAATGCCATTACTCACTGTGAAATTAGCCCATGGCTGCAGTGGGCTGATCTATTTCCCCATGCTGTATGTTATAGTGGGTGGAAATAAAATGTGAATGACACAACAGCAGACCAGTGTATGAAAAGGTATGACTGAAAGCCCCTATAAGTAAGTAGATTATACATATAACTTTGCTAAAATCATAGGTTCATGGCTAATGCCAGACCTAAAAACAAATGTGCCACTGCACTAGTCTGCCAAGGTCAGATCTGTTGGCTTTGCCAGAACTTGTATTTGTAGGCAGCCAGGTTAGCCTTTCAAATACAAATGCAGGCATCTTGCTGCTAATGGGCTTACATTAACAATCCTTTATTGGAAAAACAAATATGCAAGGTTATTTACCAGGACAATGCAAGCAGTATCAGTTGGATGCATCGGAATAAACAATGAGAAAGGAAAAACAATTCTTACCCTGCCCACCCTCGGTCTAGAGGTTGTTGTGATCTAGGTGGAGCACCTCCAACAAACACCACTTTCATGCACCATCAGTTAAACAGGTGCAGCACAATTTGCAGGTGCTGCCGCATGAGGGCCACCACTGTATGGGGACGGTAGATGTGTAAGGCACATGTGACATTTCTAGCATTTTCTGACACTTAATAGTACGCTATGTGACACTGGTTCAATTTCAACCCTGCTACTACTTTGTCTTCTCCCTGGCTTACACACATATCAAAGTTTTGTACTGTAACTGAGCAAGTCCCATTTCCCCTGGCACGCATACACATGCCTCATTTTACATGGCAACCATACCACTGGGAGGCTTTTAGGCTAGAGTTGTCATTTTGCATCTCTGAATCTACGTGTTGGGATGTATGGTAGCCATAATTTTATCTGTTTCAACTTTCATAGAGCAGAGTTACTACATCTGTTGTTGATTTTTCCGGGATGATAACAGAACTGTTCAATCACGTATTATAGACCTCTTTCTTAGCATTGCTGACCTGAGGCTGCTAATGTCTCATTCTGTTCAGTAGATATTTAGTTTTTATGATTGTAGAATAACTCCTACAAAGTGCATGCTTCTCTAGTGACTGCATTCATTACATGCAGGATATTTATGCCTGGTGAAGATCAAAGGTTTTACGCCATCCACCACGACAAACACTGCACCATCAATCATTTCATTTCATGAAACTTTATTTCGGCACACAAGGCCATAGAAGCATCATTAAAAACATCAGATAAAATACAATAAATGCATAAAATTTACACAGTTTAAAATTTGTCATAAAAAATAGTCAATATTCCTATTTCTAGTGAACCATTCCCACATTTGCTTTGATTATGTCTGGGGGAGTACAATATTGCTTGTGCATTGTGCTAGTAAGTATTATTTCGAGCGGTCATCACAGGCCCATTTCATGTTACATTTTTACAGTTTTGCAATACACTTCGGATGGTAACACATAAACACAAGGTCTATATTTATACAATATAGGTGTCCTAGTGGTCCTCCTATTTCTTGAAAAGAATTAGGACAATCATGCAGATTCTACAGTGCCACTCTGATAGGCCATCATTTTTAGGATGGCTCTGCGGGTGCACCATATGGTGAATAAGGAGCGTGAAATAGAGAAGACAATGTGCATATGTGTGTCGAATTTCAGTAGCCTGTACACTTCGCTACAGTGTCTGGACCCCAGGTTCCTACAGAGTTGGAGTAACCAACGTCGCCTGGCCCTCTTATAACCCTGGCAGACAAATGTCACAAGTAGTTCATTTCCGTCAGAGTTGTTACATGCCGGACACTCCCCGTTAGTGGCGCCCTCCAATTTTTTAGTGAAAGAGCGCAGCGGGAGGACTCCATGGCTAAATTGTAGGTAGATCTTTTTGGCAAGGAGTGGCGGAATATCGTCCAGCACCAGTTCTAGGCTATACCTATTTTTTACTACCAAGAATTCGGCAGTCAGACGGCCCACTGTGGACCTTCTTTCGAGCTCGTTGAGTTTGTGCTCTCTAAAGCTCTCTACCAAGGTCCTTCTAGAGGTTATTTGGGAGGATTCTCCTGCTTTGCTCCATAGGCTACCCCTACCCAAGCCCTCGCATATACTCCATGGTATCTTCCCTGAGCCTCGCAGGCCCATAACATCTATCAGTTCGTCCCTATATGCAGCTAGTTCTGGGGTGCTCCAAAGATGGCGCCAATAGAGAAGAGGTCTGAGAGCGACTTCATCCGCAAAGGGTCTAACCCCAAGATACATGTGGAGAGGTGTTAGGGGTGTACTTTTGGGGAGGCCCATAAGATGTCTAATGAGTGGATTCTCTGTACGGACTAACGAGCCAGATGCGCAGTGTCCCCAGAGTTCTGCTCCATAGAGAGTGGCACTCCTAGCCTGGACTTTGTAAATTTCCACCACTGGACTGACCGATTTTTCAGTACAGCTCCTATATAGTTTTAAAATACCCCCCGTTGTTTGGACTAATTTCAGCCCTGCTTTATTAATTTGGGTACCCCAGTCCACTCTCTCTGTCACCGTCATTCTCAAATACTCAAAGATGGTTACCATCTCCAGGGGTCTACCATCCAGGCAAGGATTGAGGCGGGTGAAATTACCTACGTTAAAGGCCATATACTTTGTGTTTTGGAGGTTAATCTCCAGTCCACGATGTTTGCAGAAGGCACTGAAGTTGTCGAGGGTCTTCTGGATTCCCATGGGGGACTTTGCAAGCAAGAGCGTGTCATCTGCAAACATCAGGGCTGAGATTTTGCGCTTCGCGAGCCTAGAGGTATCGATGTTCTTCCCGGCACCCAATGTGTCTATTAAGCCATTAATAAAAGGGGAGAAAAGGGTCGGTGCGATGATGCAACCCTAGCGGACACCTCTCTCTACGGGCAGGGGTGCTGAGATTTCGATATTTTTGCCGAATTTAATTTGGGCATAATTACCCTCATGTAGGTGTTTTAGCTGCTGACACAGGTACTCTGGGACTCCCAGGTCTGATAAAATTTCCCACAGTTTGTCCCTCGGTACCAGGTCGAAAGCAGATTTTAGGTCTACAAAAATAAGATAGAGGCTGCCACCCTCTATACAGACAGATTTCCAGTGTATCAAATGTAGCCTAAATATTTGCACAATTGTTGATGTTCTGGCTCTAAACCCGGCTTGTAGGGGGATAAGAATATTATGTTCCTCCATCCAGGCCTGGAGTCGCCCCAATAGGACACAGGCGAATATTTTCTGGCCCAACATCTATGAGGCTAATAGGGTGATAATTAACAGGCAAGAGCGGGGAACCCTTTTCAAAAATTGGTATTATTTTAGCCCCTGCCCAAGTGGTAAAGATTGCCATGCCTTGTAGTATAGTGTAGAACAGAGTGGCCAAGTAGGGGGCCCAGATAGTGGGTTCAGAGCGAAAGAGGTCACCAGGGATCTTGTCCAATCCCACCGCTTTGGCAGATGTTATCTTTCCTAGGGCATCGGTGACTTCTCTCACCGAGATTGGGGGAACATCGTCGGGGGTTGGACCCGGGTGCAAAGGCTTTCCCGCCACATTCACTTCCCCATCCTCAGTCTTTGTGTAGAAGGATTCAAGATGTGCCTTCCATAATCCTTTGTCTATATTGGGTTCTATGGCCGGTCTGCCAGCCTGGGAACCAGTATTTATGATGTTCCAGAAGGACCTCAGGTCGTGTGAGTTTAATGCGTATCTGATGTCCTCCCATTTTTGGGTTTCCCAGCTTTTTTTAGCTTTGACCATGGCGCCATTGTATATAGCTCTTTCTTCTTTGATCGCTACCTTGTCGCTACTTCTAATGGCAGAGATAAGGTCAGATTTGGCAGCTCGGCAACTAGCATTAAACCATTGCTGCTTATGATTGTTAGACACCCTAGGCTTTTAGTTTTGATAAAAAAAGAGAGCCAAGGAGGCAACCAAGTCTTGGTGGTTTTTAAAAATTCTCGAGAGGGGATTGGGGAATCCTTTGTTCTCCCTACTTGGCTTGCGACCAAGAGGTGTGGAATAACTTGATGGTAGAGCTTCGCCAGTTTATCCTGTGATTGGAAGATTTCACCCCAGCGGACTCTCCTACCTCCATTAGACTGGATCAAACATTGGTAGGGTGCTGACAACTTATCCGGCACCTTCCTGGCACATGGTAGTGCTATTTCTAGGGAGAGAGCATTGTGATCGCTGTCATAGCCAGGACTGGTTTTAAAGTCTATCACTCTGTGCCATGATTTGGAGTCTATCATGATGTAATCAATGATTGAAGTGTGTCCCGGTCTATTAAAAGTGTGCTTCCCCGGGCTATCAGACGTGGTGCGCCCATTTCATGCTCTCAGTGAGAAGTTTAGTGTTAGAGGGCATATCTGGAGTACTAGCGGTGTCCAGGCCCTCACAGGGGGTATATTAGGCTCTGGGATGGACCAATATCGGTCCTCCTCATCCAATGAGCCTGTGACCAGACCATTCAGGGGCTCAAATTGGCAGTTGAAATCTCCGCCAATGATTACCCCGCAGTTTGGAGGAATAGTTGGGAGAAGGGTACTTAGTTGGTTGAGAGTGGTAGACTCTTGGCCGCGGGGTATTGGTCGCAAAGATAGATTTTTTAGCAGGATACTTAATTTTGTTTGGAAGGATAAAAAGACACAGAGGATGTCACGTGAGGAGCTCTCAATTTGTTTTGCCTCACAACCCAGATGATCTCCTACCCAAGTGGACAGCCCCCCTGATGGTCTACCTTTCCCCGCATGGGTGGCTGGGATACTAAAAGACGCATAACCTGGTCCCTAGCCCATGTTTCTTGGAACATACAGATCTCGTGATGTTCGATGAAGAGTTCCCAGTCCGGACTATCCAATTTAGATGCTAGTCCCGCTATGTTTCAAGAAAGAATTTTTATACTTGTGGGGTACACTAAGTTTGCATGAGAAGGGGGTTCGGTGCTATTGCTGGCTAAGGTGCACTCCTTTAGCTGAGGTGAGCTTAAACTGGTGTTCAAAGTGTGTGTGCCTTTGGCTGCTGGTGAGGAAACTGCATACCTCAATGCTGGCTTAGTTATTTGCATGTCCCTTTGAGATGGATCAGTGTTCAGTATACTCGTGGTGTGTAAATAGTCTATGCTTTCATCCTTCGTTTACTTGGACCAAAGCCACAGACTGTATCGGGCGGTCTCACCTTGGTTCAGTCTCCCTTAACTGGGGGGTGGACGCTCTACAGTGGGTTTGATCATCTATTGGGGGCTCTGCCTTCAGGAGTCAATCCACTGCCTCAAGAGAGCTAAACCTGTTGTTTACGGGGGATGTTAAAATATAAGGGAGACGGTTGAGCCTGCATAAGTGGGGAGAACTGATTATTCTGTTTCCATTCCCTTCTCATGTGATTGTTTCTTCTAAGATACTGCGGAATCTGGCCTGGGGGGTAGAAGTAGGCTAATGGTAGTGAGCTAATAAACCCCCTAATCCTGTGGTAGTGGCGATCTAGGAGGGAATCTGCAATCGCCGTGTTCCTGAAATTAATCACAACACAGTCGCCGGTGATATCTTTCGGTCTCCAACCCACCCAACCCTCCCTGCGAATCATGAGAATTTAATTTTTATCTCTGTGGGGAAACTGTTTGTGATTAGCTAGCCAGTGTAGGCATTTGTTTCTTAGGTCATAATAGGTTTCCCTAGTCCCTTTTTTCAATTCAGGGACTCCTGCTAGAATGACTACATAAGGGGTTGAAGCCGGGGGGAGGTAATACACGGGAGGGCTGTCCCTGCATCATGGGTTCCTTCCTGAGAAACACTCTTCTGTCTAGCTCTCTCCCCAGAAGGGTTACTCGTATGGGGCTTAGCTACCCCTGAATTGTTGACTTTTCCCCTCTATGCCAACTGTTTGGGCCCCTCGCCATAAGTGCTGTTTCCTTTCCCCACCCCCTTAGGGCTACAAAGTCGCTTTCCCTTATCCTCCTGGTTGGGGTGAGTTACCCTACTGCGGGGGAGCGTGTTATCCTTTATTAAGGGATCAGGGCTAGGTCTTGTAGGGATCATCAGGTTAGCCGATTCCTTTTCCCTCAGAATCACCTCAGTCTTATCCACCCAACGTTCAACCGATTTGGCGAGCTTATCAACCCGATTCCATAGATTTTTTAGTTCGTCCCTCACAATTGTCCTTACTTGGACCTGCATGTCCGCCACCACGTCCATGACCAGGGCTGGCTGTTCTAGACCTGCTTTTGGTGATGGTCTTGGTCCATCCGCCCTCGCGGTGCCAGGTGTCCCGTGATTCGTAGCTTGGTTATTACGTTTGGGTCCCGTTGGTGCAGTAGTTTTGGACTTCCCTTTTTTTGGGTGGGCGCCTCCTGGGTATAGTTCATCCACCCTACTCTCTGCGTGACTTCTTGTGAGGGTGGTTGTGTGTTCCTGATCGATGGACAATGGAATCCTGTTACGTTGTGAGGACTAAGGGGTGGGGCTAAATCCGGTGTGAGGCACAATCGTCTTGAGACATAACCCTCAGCCTAGCGCCTTATATCCTTTGTTTTTACTTAGGGTAGGAGACCCCTTGATTAAAGTTACCGTCGCTGGTACTCCCAACCCTATTTTAGATTCACTATAAATACACATTCATCTACACACATTAGACCCCTCACCCCCACGTCACCTAACGGCTGTTGGAAAAAGATCTCCGCTAAAGTGCCCCTACTATAGGGAGCCCGTCGGGTATTGCACCGCCGACCCGACGAGGAGCAGCCCGATGATGAAGCATGACACCCTACCGGGTGTGTGAGGGCATTATAATCCAACAAAATAGATTCCCAACTTTGAACCACTCTGGTCAGGTTGGTTCGTATTCCCTTTATCTGACTCTCTATTCATAGGAACAGCATTAATCTAGACTTCTGTTAGGGCATTTATGCTGGACCTGCCCAAAAGCCCTTTGTCCCCTCTTTGAGTACTCCTTCATTCACATCACAGTCAACTCTAACGACAAGTTTTCGTTAATATTTTTCAGTTTTTCCCTTTCCTTTGTAATGTTTACATATGCCTGTTGCTGATGCTCCTCTACTTTGTCTAATACACCATTGCAAATGTGACCCTTGTTTTGATTACGCTTAAGAGAAGTCTACAAATAAGCTTGAGGCATGTTTGGGGGGGTTCATAGTTCAATGGGAGCCTGAAACCTAGTTGTGAAGACTAGTGATTCTGCAGTTAGGCTGTGATGACTTGTAATTTCATTTATATAGCACTTACTAACCCTGATGAGGCGTCGAAGCGCTTTACGCCGGGCAGCACGCTTCTCCGCAACCCAAGGTTAATGGTTAGTTCAGACAGGGTTAAAGTACCTCTACCTCATGAAAGCTGTGAAACCCAACACCTACAACGTAGCAGCAAAACACAGCAGCTTTACATATTAGCATGTGCCCCTTTCTGCTCACATTTTTAGTTTGTGCCCTTTTCCTATGCATCCAAAAATGTGTTTAATCTGCTGCACTACAAGGTTATGGCTGCCTCAATGCGCCAAACACCACCAGTCAGTTTGCTGCACGGCACAAGGGGTCTCTCTAGCTTTCCTCCCCTCCCAGACATGTTTGACAGCTGCGAACTCTAAAACGAGAAAGTAAACTTAATTTGCAACTAAAATGATTTATTTTTGGGCAGAATAAAATAAATAAATATATTGCATAATTTTAAAGTAAACAGCTCAAAAATTGGAATAAATCCAGAAAAAAATACGGGAAGGTCCTCAAACATGACCACTTAATGTATTTTGCCCTGTTTCCAAATTTTCTGTCTAAAACCACCTCTCAATAAACATAGTGATCCACCCGCAGATGTATGTGTATGTCAGAATTTCCCCGGACAAGGTGTAGATCCCCACGATGGTGGAGAGTACACACTAGTTGTTAAAATACCCCTCACATACCAAAAGGGCCCTTGGTGTCATGCTTCATCATAGGGGTCTTCCCGCCCCTCTACGGGACGGGGCGTGCTACGACCTACGTGTACGTGGGAGCACTGTTATTATGAGACAACTATGTGTATTGTGAGGGTGTGAGAGGAAGGGTCAGGGGTGAATAAAGTCCGCGCTATATAAAAACGCATTAAATAAAATAAAATAAAATAAAAATACTCATGCCCCCCATCCTTCCTCTCCCGGCAGCAGGACCCCGATGGTCCACCCTCCCTTTGTTGCAGCACCGGGCACAGAGATTTGAATTTTCACCATCAGGTAACTCCACACAAACAAAATGTTTGCAAATGTGGGGACCCCACCCGCCAATAATATTTCCGTCAAATTGCTTCCACTGTCGCTATTATTTAATGCAAAATTACAGCCCTAAGGAAATGCTCAATCAACCAGAAAGGAAACAATAGGCAAACATTTCTGCCTCACGATGCTTTGTATTAATTATTCTGAGCTATTTTACAAAATAAATTTCAAAGCTGTTATGCCATACCAGTTTATAGAGCAATGTGTATAAAAGAAGCTGGATGATGTCATAAATTATATCATGGAACATGTCATGAGTGATGTAATATGCGAAGTCATAAGCAGTGCATGGCAGAGGCGCTATATCTGGTGAATTTCCTTGTTTTGTTTTAGTTAAAAATCTTAATTTGGACACTGAAATATTCACATACCTATAACTCTATACTCACATAATCACTTTAACCTTTGTTTTTTTCAGTGAAATTCTAGTTTTTTTTTTAACGTAAAGTAATATTTTATTACAAAATAAAGCAATACCCCAAAGCTGTGCACAGCCTTCGACTGTGCACAGCAGAGGGTTTCCCGCCTAGCCTCTAGCCAGGCCCTGCGGCCAACCCCTGTTCCACACAGGGCAACGGCCAGGTCCTGTTTGCCAACCAACCTGGAGGCAGCCAACCACACACAGCTTTGGGTCGTGCGTGGCATGAGGCTGGCGGCAGTCAGTCGCATTCTGCGCATGACCTTTGGCCCCGCGCAGCATGGGGGTTGGAAACAGGGCTTGGCCTGATGCCAGGGCCTGTGGCAAAACCCCCAGTAGGCTGCCAACCCTCACTGCACACAGCCTTTGACAGACCCCATCCCTGTGGCCTAAACATGTATATTAGGGGGGAGGAGGAGCGTCTATCTGCCTTTCCAGAACCTTAATTAGCCCTGGAGATCCCATTCCCAGGGGAGAGTTCCTTTAAAAAGAGGAGAGGGGAGGCCAGGTGCCCCACCCTCCACAAGCCTTAAGGAGCCATAGGGACCTCATCCCCTGGGTCCAAATACAATTAAACAGAGGAGGGGGCGTGCCCCTCTCCCTCTGCAAGTCTTCTTGGGCACCAGGGATTCCAACCTTGGGGCCAGAATCTAAGGGAACGGGTGTGAAGCCTCCCTCCATGAGCCCCATTAGGCTCTGGAGACCCCATCCCCCCGAGCCAGAGAGGGGTGCGCTGGTGGCCAGCGGGGGCACCCACATACCACATGTTGGGAGACTGCGGGTGAAGCCTCAGGGCCCCTGCCAACTCCCCGAATAGTGCGGGATATGACATTGTTCCCGCCCAGAGGGAGCAGCTATTTCAGCTTGCTTCTTCTGGATGGGAGCCATATGGATATTTTTCCCTGCCTGAATCAGTGCGTGCATTGAAACAGAACACAAGTCTGCTCCCAGCTTTCGGGAGCATCTCCATATCTCTCGCCGGCTGTGAGCAGACTTAGTGTTTGCTCCTGTTTCTCAGGAGATTCATTTCCCTCCAGACAGGAGCAAACACGTTTCCCTGCCCGCAGTGGTGCGGGCAAGGAAACTACAGTGTCCAGTGGTCATTCTGGGAAAAAGTCATTGAGGTCCCCTAGGCCATTACAGGTTCAGGGAGGCGATTGAGGCAAAGGATCCCCAGGGCCTCCTTAGGCTCAGGGAGGGGGACATCGCCCCTGGGGATGGGGTTCCCGGCCAATCAGAGATTTCACTCCCATGGGAGTCTGACTCCTGAGGGAGCTAATTGGTCCTAGGGAAAAAAAGGCTCCCATGCCTAATCAGAAGGCTCTATTTTGTTTTTTAAACTAGGTTCGAGGGACAAGAATCCCTCAAACCCAACTGCCCAGATGTACAAATAGTTTTAATCTTAATTTCTCAAAAACAACTGAACTGATCCACACCAAATCACAAATAACACAATCTGCAAACCAAAATCTTCCTTCCTGCTAAATTTGGTATAATTCCATAAAGCAGTTCTTGCGAAAACGCTTCTGGCAAATGTCTTTGGAAATGCATGGGGATTTTGCATTCAGGCACCCAATGTTTTGCAGCCCCCGCTTGATGAATCATCCGAAAACGTCCATGAGCAAAATAGGCATGAAAGAGCACTGCTTTGAAAAGTTTGGTGAAGATTCATGAAACAGTGCCAAAGTTATAAGAAAAACAGAAAGGCATTACCTATGGAAACGCTGACCTAACTACCCAGTGGTTACTATGAAAATAACAAAAAGGTTTCTTTGGTGTCAAACGAAAAAGAAAAATCACACTTTGTAGGCCCAGGTACTGAAAGGAACTTCTCTATGTTCTCCTTGTGATAGGGTAGATTGTTACCCAAAGGCGGAAATGGCCTATCCCATTGTCCCAGACTGCCCTGCATGCTGTAGTGAGCAGATGTAAAATGTCAATAGCACAACGGGAGACCAATAGATGAAATGCACTGAGAAAAAAGGAAGCCAAGACTGTTAGATTAGCGGAGATTAGCGGAGCAGTGCACAATTAATAACCCCCACTCACATGCTGTATAATATTTGATACTTTAATGGGTGACTGTTGAGAAAGTAGAAAGCCGCAAATATAGATATCCAGGAAGACACAGGAAGCTGTAACGTGTAGTTTTCTCTATTATTAAGAGACCGGAGTACAGTAGAACATGAATAAGTACAAGTTACAGTTCCAATCCGTCAACAGCATAACTGACATCCATATATATCCGCATCCTGCATTTTGAGCCATAACAACCCATGAGCTTCCAACTATGTATACTTCAATGAGAAACAACGTGCACAGAGGCGCGCGAACATACCCGCTTCATAAGTAAACAAACATCATACACACACACACGACTGCACAAGGATACCTAGATACCTCGTGCACTCACGTGTATGTAACACATCTTTGGCCCCTAAATTGTTTTTATTTTTAAATAAGAATGTAATCTGCAAATTTAGCAGGAGGATGTCTTATTCTATCAATTTTTTGCCTTGTAATATCACCAACATGAATACATTCCATACCCACATGTTGATGCAGTTTAGCTACGTCCAAGATACATTACTTTAAGAAATATCACAACTTGCAGTATTACCTTTAAACAGAGACACTCTGTTGAGGTTTCATAAACTGCCCCCTTCAACGCAAACAGCATTCCTAAAAGTTTGTATGACACGAATGGGGTCCGACCAAATACTCTTCCCCTTCCTATCAGCTTTGGATTTCTTTATGCGTACCATATCACCAATATTTAATTTTTGGTTGCTTGCAGCTCATGTCTTGCTTCATTTTAGATTTGTAATCCTCCATTTTGCGTCTAATTTCCTCGAAATTCAACTCACAGTCTCAAGAACTTTATTCGGTTCAAAAAATGAATCATAAAAGTATACATTTTTATATTAAAAAGAACATGCATTTAATACATTCAACAGATCAATTGTCAGTATAATAGGACATACTTGGCATCCTAAACCAGAGAGTATAAATAAATGCACAAGGCTATTTAGTGGCCGTCATACAACAACAATTTCTAATACGGTTTCCCACAGCAATGTAGAGGCCTAACACCAGACTAACTATACCGTTTCCTAATCTGGAGTGAAAGTCGTATGAAATTTATCATGGCACAACATACTCCAGGAGATGATAGTGATAATAAGTAGTCATAACCTTCTTTATAATTACAAGGTTGCTGCCCTTTAAGGATAGGCTTAATAAACCTAATCCTAGGCTCCTGGTATAAAGAGCAAAAGAGGACAACATGAATGGTACTCTGACTAACTTTGTTATTACAAGGACAAGGGGGCAGCCTCTCACACCAACCCCCTTGTTTTGGAAAGGCAAAAAGAAAATGAAGAATGTTTAGTCTAAACCTGGTAAGATAAAACCGCCATTGTACATGGGTTGTAAAAGTTAAATAAAACTGATGCTGCGGTTTATCCATACAGCTTGTTGACCTAACCGGACACAATGTATTTAAGTATTTCCGGTAACTCGTTTTAATTAAAGATTTAATATCTCCCCGGATATTTTCAGGATTATCATAAAGATGACCCAAACCTATTTTATATAACGTATCACTGACATATGACAACCAAGAGATCTGCATTGCGTAATCAAGACTTTTACAATCTTGAAGAATTTCTTTGGAAAACTTAAGATCTTCAGATAACCATATTTTACCCCAAAGTAATAAAGGGGAGATGCGAATGGCATCAGTCACATAATCCATTCCCATCTCAACATGGCAAAAACTGTTTGACGAACCCGAAGGGATAGATAATAAGCGTTTTAAAAATGTATTTTCCATGACCTGTATCACGGCCGGATTTTCAATCCCCCATACCCCCGCCCCATAAGTGGCCACAGATAAGCATTTTGATCTTTACAAAGTTTTTAGGTGTGCGACCGGTTTTTGACCCAGCTTACTGCAAAAACGGAACAGGCCCTCTATCGACTAGCACTCTGCACTCGGACCTTCATCAAAGGGGCCCAGCTCAGTTTATTATTAAAGAGATTTCCCAGGTAATTAAAATTATCCACCTTTTCGATGGTGAAGTTTTCTACCATAAGCTTCCTAGATTTTGACCCTTTTGGGCCACAGACCATCGCAAAAGATTTTGCAAAATTTACCTTCAGGTCCAGGTCCAGCATGAAGGTATTAAAGGCATCAAGACAAGTCTGCATGCTATTTCCTGTAAGGGTCATTAATACCGTGTCGTCGGCGTAAGAAAGCATGGGGATACTTCTACCATTTACCTTTGGGAAATCAACTCAAAGTCGTCAATTGCTTGTTCCTTAACCACCACGGCACTAATTTGGATCCAGATTTGCGTCCCCTAAGTAGTTCAAAAGGACTAACTGATGTAATAGCATTAGGAGCTGTTCTATAAGCTAATAGCATGGAATGTAACACAATTTCCCACTTAATACCACCCTTCACACTCAATTGGACAGCTTCCTTGACAACTCTGCTAAAGCCTTCCACCTGGTCATTGGCCTCAGGATGGAACACAGCTAATTTCTTATGTGACACACCACAATTATAAAGATAATCCTCAAAAAATCTGCTGACAAATTTTGGTCCATTATCAGTGACCAGCTCTTGAGGGATACCCTCCCTACAAAATACACTGTCCAAAAATTCAACAACAACTTCTGAAGTTACATCTTTCACCATCTTGACCTCAGGCCACTTGGAGCAATAGTCAATGAGAACCAATCCATATGACTCATGTTTAGGCAAGACAGCAAATGGTCCAATAATGTCAAGACCTAATTTCCACCACGGGCCATAAGGAAACTGAACCGGCTGCGGTTCAGTACACAAAACTTTTGCAGATTTATCACTCACTGCAAATGTTGGCATAACCTTACATGCTGTTCAATGCAAGCATCGATTCCAGGCTACCAAAAACACTCTTTGACCATTCTTCTGGTACTGGAAATTCCTAAATGTCTTTCATGAGCTACAAAAATGATAGAATTCCTTAAGCTAAATGGAGGAATACATTTATCCCCCCTTACAACTATGCCATTTTCAATTGCGCTCTCCTCGCAGACTTTAAAAAACCCAGCCAATTAATTTTTTATTTTCCTTTGTTCTGGCCATCCATTAATAATATACTCTGCCACATTCTTAAGTTCAATATCTTTCTCCATTTTAACCAACCATTTGTCCTCTTGAACAATAGGACAGGAACTGCAAAATAAGTTACATTCATTATAGGTAAATGCTACTTCACACTCAAATTTGTCATCCTTCTCAGAACAATTTGTGGCTAACAGCCATCTTGACATGCAATCAGCATGCACATTGTTTTTCCCATTCACATATTCCAATTGGTAACGAAAATTCTGCAATCTAGAAGCCAGCCTTGCCAACCTAGCAGACATTGTGCGACCTCCACCTGGTGCCATCGTGTATACCAGCGGTTTGTGATCTGTTTTTATGATAATCTTGGTGCCCCATAAGAAAGTCCTAAATTGTTCAGTGCCCCAAACACAAGCTAAAAGTTCATTTTTTATTACAGAATATTTTTTCTCTGCATCACGTAAAGCTCTGGATGCGTAAGCAACTATCCATTCCCTGCCATTGTCTCTTTGGATGAGTACACCACCCATACCACTATTGCGAGCGTCAACCATCACAATGCTTCGTTTGCCAATCACGAAAGGTTTCAGACATGGAGCATTAATAACACATTTTTTTAACAGAGAAAAAGCATTACTCATTTCTTGAGTCCATTTGAAAACAGCATTTTTCTTCAACAGACACCTGAAAGGATCCACTTTAGAAGCATAGTTAGATGTAAATTTTGCATAAAATTCAGTAAAATTCAGTAAAACCAAGAAACGCCACAAACTGTTCTGTTGAATTGGGAGTGGGTGCAGTAATAATGCTATCAACGTGGCTCTTCTTGGGTTTAATGCCTTCCCCACTAATATTGTGCCCAAGATACTCAACTTCCAATTTTTTTACTCTGCACTTGTCAGCACGTAACGTAAGGCCTTTTGATGATAATGCAAAAAAAACTTTCTTGAGCTTGTGATCATGTTCCTCGTGGTCTTTACCAAAAACTAGGATGTCATCTTGGAACGCAATAGCTCCAGATAAGCCCTCCAATGTTTCCTTCATAAGTCTCTGGAACACTGAGGCTGCACTTGCAAGCACAAAGGGCATCCTACAAAACCTAAATAATCCTTCAGGTGTAATTAATGCAGTGAAATTCCTAGATTCTTCATCCAAAACGACCTGGTGGAATGCGCTGGAAAGGTCTAGACATGAAAAAACATTGACACCCGCTAATGTTGATACCATGTAAATTTGGAAGAGGATGGAAATCTACCCAAATGGCACTATTTAAACTGCGCAAGTCCACACATAATCTCAATTCCCCAAAATGTTTGACCGAAATCACGATGGAAGAAACCCATGTTGATGATTATACAGGTTCAATAATGTTTTTGGTACATAGGTGAAGTGACATCAATCGTAAATAAATACCAACAAATTGTTAGTATTAAATTAAATATTTATTCCTAAATATAAGACCCGCGTACAGCTGATAGGAAATCGGAACCAACAGGAACCCAGTCACAAGCAGAATGTCCGTGCCTCTGAGTGACGTAGGTTAAATAACAAACCAACATTCCAAATGACGTGGGAAAGAAACAACCAATGGGAACACAGTACAGCCCCCAATGCACGAGGAAGAAAAACCTGTTAAGATGTACAACATCTCCCTTTCTCACACAAATGAACTTAATACATAATAAAGTCTCTAAATCTGTTTGGAACACTAGTTAATCTTCCTGAACTGGTATAAGACCCTTCTAAGAGATTTGAAGCAAACAACTCATTGTTCTCACTATGGGTTACATTTGTAGCTACTTCCCTTGGCGCTTGCTTCTCTTGATCAGTTGATGCACCCAGAGTTACACTGTTTTGTATTGTTTCTTTTTCAACAACCTCTTGCGTAGGTATAGCAGATGTTTCCTTTGGAATTGAGCTTTCGCCAGTAGGTTCCTTTATGTCTGATTTAGGATTGTCTTTTTTATTTAGATTCAAGTCAAACCAACAATCAAACTGATCAGAATCTACACTCTCATTAAGTGGACATGTCATGAGTTCTTTCTGTCCACCTTTGAGCTTAATGACATCACTTTTGTTTCTCCACCCCAATTTATGGAGTCGAACAGAACCACTTGAGACATCCATCACTTCACTAGGTTCATAATATTTGGACTCTCCCTTATGCCTGACAAAAGGTTTCTTGACAATGACCCAATCACCTTTACAGATCTCTTTTACAACAGCTCTATGAATCTTGTCATGGTATTCTTTTGATTTAACCTGTTGCTTTACAATCCTGTCTCTCACTTTGAGGTTGGAGTCATCTAACTTTGTCACTTCCTGAAAACGATCTTGAAGGATAGAAAACTTTGGTGTAATAGCAGCGTTACCCTGCCGTCCTCTCATGAGGAAAAAAGGTGTATACCCCGTTACACTGTTAATCGTGTTGTTGTACACATCAACTCTTTCACGAGTGAATTCAACTACTGGAAAACCCGCCGAAAGTGCCATCTGAATACCATCTTTAAGGAAGCGATTAACTCTCTCCACTTGACCATTGGATTTAGGCGAGTAACATGGAGTCTTTTCTTGACGTATACAATTTCTCTTCAAAAATGAGACCATTAACTCCTAGGTAAGCTGTTTTCCATTGTCCGAAACCAATACCTGCGGGAAACCTTCCAAAGAAAAACATGACTCCAAGAATTCTATTACACATTTGGAGTCTATAGTTGATACAAATTTGACATATATCCATTTACTATAATAATCACATAATACAATTACAAATCTTGAATTATGCTCCAACAAACTGAAAGGACCTGCGAAATCAATAGCAAGTTTAATCCATGATGGACTAGGAATATCAACTAACTGCATTTCTTGCACTCTAGGCTTCCAATGCTTATCTGACCTCAAACAAATGGAAAATTTTTCCACAAATTCATTTACATCAGAGTCCAATCCAGGCCACCAATAATATTGCTTCAATATTTTTTTTGTCATGGTTGAGCCCAAATGGGAATTATGAGCTAACTCAATTAGATGTTTTCTTAGTTTTGTAGGTGGAATCAACAAATCCCCCCGTAAAACAAAACCCTTCTCAATGCTCAATTCTTCAGCGACTTACACATACGTTTTTAATGCATCATGTACATTTCTGATAGGCGGCCACTTGCTTACAATATACTCTTTTAGTTTGTTTAGCACTGGATCTTCATCCATGAGGCTTAACCATTCAGATTCTTTACACAACTGTTCCGATTGGTTAAAACCATGCACATAAGACACTACACACTCAGTATCTTCCTCCATTTTGGACTCTACGTTGTTCAATGGGAGACGTGAAAGGAAGTCTGCACTTACATTTTTCTTACCTGCTATGTGTTTAATAGTAAAATTGTATTCTTGAAGTTTAGATAACAATCTTACTAACCTTGCAGACTCTTTGCCATTTCCTCTGCCACAACCATCCATTAAGAAAGTCAAAGGTTTGTGATCTGTGATCAACTCAAAACGTTTACCCCATAAGTACATTTTGAGTTTATCAACAGCCCAAACACAAGCAAGGGCTTCCCTCTCTATAGTACTGTAGTTACACTCTGCATCCAATAAACGTCTAGAAATGAATGCGATGGTATGCATATTACCTGCTACTTTTTGGGAATAAACAGCACCTATGCCGATTGAACTTGCATCTACTGTGATGATATTAATACCATCAGGATCATAGGGTTTCAACGTTGGGGCTTTAACGATAGCTTTTTTGATCTCTGTAAAAGCAAAATCTTGAATCTCAGACCAAACATATTTTTCTCCTTTGCGAAGCAAAACTCGTAAAGGCTCAACTAATTCTGAGTAGTTCTCAACAAAACGTGAATAATATTCACTGAGCCCTAAAAAGGATTTAAGGGTATCTTTATCCGTAGGTTTTGGAGCATCAGATATAGCTCTAACTAAATTGAGTTTAGGTTTGATACCATTTCCAGTCAATACATGGCCCAAGTATTCAATTTCAGTTTGGAGAAATTTACATTTGTCTTTAGCAACTGTCATACCTCTCTCGTTTAACTTGCCAAGGACAATATCTAAAATTTCGTTGTGTTCTTCAATCGTACTAGCATGAATGAGTATGTCGTCCTGAAACTTCTGAACACCCAAAACTCCTTCCAATATACATTCCATTAATTTTTGAAACACGCTGGCTGATGAAGCCAAACCAAAAGGGAGTCTTACAAATCTATAAGCACCCAATGGAGTAATGAAAGTAGTTAAATCTTTAGATTCATCAGACAATTGTACCTGGTGATATGCTGATTTGAGATCTATTAACGAAAAATAATTAGAACCTTTCGTAGCCGCAAGAATCTCCTGGATTTTGGGTAAAGGGAAACAATCCACCAAAATATTTTTGTTTAACGATCTCAAATCAGCACATAAATGAACTTCGCCATTCTTTTTTTTAATCAAAATTATGGCAGAAACCCATTCTGCTGAATTTGTTTGTTCAATAACCCTTTCATCAATTAACTTGTTGAGAAGTTTTTGTAAATCAGCTTTTACAGATAAAGGAATTGGTCTTACCTTATGCTTAACTGGTATAGCATTTTTCTTCAACTTTATGGTATGTTCAAACCCTTTGACACAACCAATTCGGTCTTCAAAAAGAGCCTCATATTTACTTAGAATTGATTCAACTTTGTCTAAGGACGATGAAGAATCAGAAAAAGAGACTGCATGAACAAAATTTACATCCAACACAATAGGATCATTGGCACCTGGTTTGAGAAAAATTCCCAGTCACGCCAAATCTTTCCATCCAACTATGTCTCTGCCACGCTCCGCGACATATACTTTAGTAGAAATGGTTCTTCCTTTGATATTCAAGTTATCTTGAAAATAACCCATCATATTTATGTCAAAATCCCCAAAAGCTTTGGGATTGACATCTGAGGCTAACAAATCAGTATTCGGCCAAAACTTTTCGTACTTAATATCGGATATTATGGTAATAGGCGAACCAGAATCCGCCATGATATTAATTTCCACTTTACCTATGTGCGCAACACCAAGAGGACCTTTTATGGTATCTCCAGGATCATCTACTGTCAAAACAATATTAGAGCACATGTCTTCGTCAAAATCATCTACAGAACTAACTTTAACCTTTTGAAATCTCTGAGTTCTAAAATTGTTGCACACACCAGCAAAATGTCCTACCTTTAAACATTTGGTGCATTTCCTCCCCTGGGCAGGACACCCTTGAAAATCCGCCTTATGATTCCTTGAACCACATCTAAAACAAATAAAAGCATTAGAATTCGGACTTTTGCTAGTTTTTCCCTTTCTGTCATAGTTAGGTACATGTTTCTTATGATCGTGAATATAATATACATCATTTTTTACATTCTTATCAGAAGAGAGTTCCTTTGTGCTTTCCAGAGAACGCTCTATCCCCTTAGCAATGTCAATAGTTTCCTGTAAAGAAGGATTTCTACAAGCTAACAACCTCTCCTGAATTTTTTTTTCATAACAATAGAAAACAAATTGATCTCTAATATATTCATCAACCATGTCATTAAATTCACATTTGGTGGCCAAAACACGTAAACAAGCAATGTATTCTTCAATAGTCTCATTTTCTAATTGTTTACGCGTTGCAAAGCGATGTCTACCAACCATAATGTTGGGTTCTTCTCCAAAATGTTTTTCTAGACGTTTTATCGCTTCTTGGTATTCATTCATAGGAATAAACTGACCCGGAGGTACTTCAAATTCCGGAAGACTATCAAAAATTTCTTGGCCTGCTGCACCCAACAACCCAAATAAAATGGCTTTTTTTCTTTCTGGCTCATACTTCTTTCCATCTATTGCAACTAAATAATTCTCAAATGCCCTTAACCAGTTTTTCCATTTCATAACTGGTTTTCCTGGGTCAGATAAGAAAGCTGCTGGTGCGCTGATATTTGAATTTTCTGACATATTAGTTTTATAAAAAGTTTCCTCTTTTTTAAACTCACTAGCAATTTTGAAAACAGTTTTTTTTTTGAACGGTAAGTCAAAGAAATATGACTTGCAACAATTTAGCCTTCCAGTGGAAATTACTAAATGTAACTTGAAATAAACTCGATAAATATCCTATTTGTGTAATATTATCGCATAAGATTCTTTTCCGTTTAACATCTATTATAAAAACGCCAAAGAAAAATACTTGCAGTCAAAGTCACAACACAAATAGATTGCCAGCAAATGCACTTTCTTTTGAAAATTTTATCCAAAATGGAGTCACGCAACGTAAATACGTACGTGCGGGCGTAGAACACTACGTCACAAGAACTGACAGTTACTTCAGAACGTAGAGGGAAAGCCGTTACAGCTGTGCGCAAGCATGCGTGCTAACGTGTACCAATACGTCACCTTCGATGACAGTTACAGCTGAGCGTTGAAAATAACCGTTTCAGCTGAGTAGAATTGCCGTTAACTGTAATAACGATCGACGAAACACCTCAGCAACTACAGTACGACAGAAAAACGTGTACAATACACGGCAATTAGTAAACAATTAATTTTCCATGCCGTGAAAATAACGTAGCAACTTGCCTTTGAATTAAACTCAATGCAGACGTCACTCGACAAAGCTTCTATGCCTCTGTTGGCTCCCAAAGAACTATAAAGAACAATGGGAGAGCTAGGGAAAAAAAGGGGGTTGTGTCCGTATCCCCTGGATGTAAATAAGCTTTGTCAAAGGTGGACAGACCCAATGTAGTGTGGTACGGTCAAAATGAAGCAATGTTTGGGAACCCACGAAGTGGGTTAAAAGGCCCCTCACACACCAACCTGGTTGGTGTCATGCTTCATCATTGGGGCCCCAACCGGGTGGCCGAATGCCCCCCGGTTGTGCTGCGACGCCTGACTACAGCGGAGCTGGTGTGGTGCAAAAATGTGATGTGGTGATGATTAAAAACAAATATCGCTGAGAATCCTTGCCATTAGAAGATTTATTATTGGCGGCTCAGGATATAGACTAAAAAGATATGTGATGCAACTAATGGAGAAATAATTATCTGCTAGTTGGCTGTGTGGTGGGTCTACATGTTTCAGCTCACGTCTAAAAATAATAAGGAGCTTTCGTCAGGACCAGTGTATAGTGAGTGGCAAAAGGTGAAGTGCCACGTGGTGAAAAAATATTAAAAATGTTAGTTACCTACACACTCGCTAAGGTGTGTGGACACAGTGTCAACACAATTGCGGACACTGCGGCGCAAACCTGTGGGAGAAAACAAGACAGCACAAAAGACACATAAGAGAGTTACATTGGTGCCCTGGATTGCAGGCAACATTCAAATAGATTTTAAGTGCTGTGAATAATCAAACCTGTCTTCAGAGAACGTACCGTTGGTGACACACACACTATTGAGGTGTATCATGCTGCTAAGCGAAAAGGCGGAGGCAAGACCATTAGAAATGCTAGGTAAGACGCAAAGCGCTATGTGAACTAGGGGTGCCAAGTGGTAAATAATACGGCACTACAATGAGCAAATGGTGAACTACACACGAATAGCGCCAGGTGATTATACCGGCAATGGTCGTGAGACCTCTACATGAGGTGTGTATATAGTGAGAGGCCCACTGTGCGCTAGTGGGAAGAGGCTAAATGGAGCCCTTAAGCGCTAGAGGTATGGGGTGGGCACAGTCTCAAGGAAAGGAACACAATGCGCAAAACAGCGAGGGGAAGGGAAAAAGGGAAAAAGGATAATTACACTATGGCTGAGTGAAAGCGCTATGCAGGAAGCGGGAGGGGGGCGCTCCTTACAACAATTCTGTGGACAAAAGAAATAACAAGATTAAAATGCGAGGTAGGCAGGGAAGTAACGGTATCCAGGGTGAACGAGTGGGAGACACCTTACTTGGTTGTGAAGCTACCATCGCCTGGCACCTACTGTGGCCTCCCGAAGTCCCGGATGCTGAGGGACCCAAGGGAAACGGAGAACAAATAGGGAGGTGCTCCATTGTGTACGTGCGTGAGTGCTGGTAAACTCGGGCGGGGCCGAGTGGACCACGCATGCGTGTAGGGGTAGCGCGAGGCTAGAATTAAGAATACGCATCCAATTATAAAGTGGTTAACTAGAATTAAGCAGTAAACAGCAATAACTTGCCTGTCAGAATACTGTTGAAGTCCTCGAACACTGTGGACGCAAAAAGTATTTCAGCATCACGGGTCTTCACTTGACGTTCACATCCCGTCCCTCGTCGCCAAATTGAAGTGACATCAATCGTAAATAAATACCAACAAATTGTTAGTATTAAATTAAATATTTATTCCTAAATATAAGACCCGCGTACAGCTGATAGGAAATCGGAACCAACAGGAACCCAGTCACAAGCAGAATGTCCGTGCCTCTGAGTGACGTAGGTTAAATAACAAACCAACATTCCAAATGACGTGGGAAAGAAACAACCAATGGGAACACAGTACAGCCCCCAATGCACGAGGAAGAAAAACCTGTTAAGATGTACAACAATAGGTCTTGCAACATATCTTTGAGTTTATTTCTGTAAGAGATGGGAACATTTCTTACTTTATGACGTACAGGAATAGCACCCTCCATAATTCCGATGGTATGTTTAAATCCTTGATAGGTTCCCAACTTGTCACTGAACACTTTAGGGAATGACTCTTTTAATCCATGTGTAATTTTGGTAGAATCATTTGTATTAGGAGTAGCAATTTCTATAGTAAATACTTGAGGATTAGCATCAGGGTAAATTTTTATTCCCATTTCTTCTTGATGAGGCCAATCCAAAAGCGATTGCCCTTTCTTGGATATATAAACCTTTCCATATGTGGAGCGGCCAGAAAAACTTAAATTGGCCCAAAAATAGCTAACCAAATCAATTTTGTGGCCAGTATATCCACCAGGACTAATATCTGGGTTGCTTAGTTCTACATTAGGCCAATTTTTATTGACAACTTCATGGGACAAAATAGTATACTAAGCACATGAATCCACCAATACATGTGTGCTCACACCAATAATTATGACATGGCAAGAAGGAAATGTTTTGCTACTCTCAACTACATCTTGTTCATCATACTCATAGGAAGAATCAATTTCATCAGAAAAATGTACAAAATTGACTATTTTAGGAATTGATCTACATACTCTACTGAAATGTCCTTTCTTTCCACATTTAAGGCAAGATTTCTCTATGGCAGGACAATTTCTAGAGTTCCCTAGATGCCCACTGCTACCACATCTATAACATAAATAAGGACCTCTTTTATTGTCTTGTCTTGGATCTTTGTATTTGTCATTTCTTTGAAAATTACCAAACTTGGAAGGAACATTTTTTTTGTTTTTATCAGGATCTTTAGGGACAACTTGTACCTCACACTTCTCTGTGCCTCTTATCTCTTGTACAATTTTTTTAGAATGTTCAATTGCTTTGCCAATATCAATAGCAGCATTAAGAGACATATCTGACGTAGTTCACAACCTCTCTTGGATTTGTTTATTGTTAGTTCTCATTAATATTTGGTCCCTTAACACTTGTTCATATAAAATATGTTCAAAATCATATGTGGCAGCAAGGGATCTTAACGATTAAACATAATCGTCACTAGACTCTGACTAACTGTTTTCTAGAGTAGAATATAAATCTCTCCATAACAATGTTGGTTTTCTTACCATACCTTAAACTTAATTGCTTAGCTGCATATTGATACACATTAATATTTCCAGGATTAACTAAAGCTGGAAGATTCTTAAATTCTTTTAAAACCCATACCCCCTAAACAGTGTTTCAAGAGTGCCAATTTCCCTTCTGGTTCACACTCTTCCCCTTCAAGTCCCTCAACATAGGCTAAAAATACAGGTTCCCATATATCCCAAGCCATAGGTGGGTCACCAGGGATTGATAAAAAGGATGGAGATGGTACAATTCCTGACATACTTGTTTAAATACAATTTAAAATAATAAAAAATAGTCACTGTTGTCTAAAAGAGCAGAAGAAATAAAACAACAATTTAAAATAATAAAAGTAGTCACCGTTGTCTTAATGGTGTGTGTATTACAATGATAAAGTGTACACGTAGATTAAATGCAGTTCTTTTCAAACAAAAATATGCACAAACGTTACCAGAATCAAGAAAGTACTAAAAGTTTACCATAGGGATGATTAATAACAAGTTAAACAAGCATTTGCAATGCAATCGGTCTCGCCTTTGGGAACTTATATGTATTTAGCAATGCATCACATTAGCCTGGGTGGCAGTTGAACAAGCAGAAAGCAATTCTAGTATTTTACTGACCTCTACTGGTTGTTTTCTATCGAGACAGTTAGAGGCAGCTGAACAGAAAAAAAAGTCCCTAAGCGGAAGCAGACAAGTCCCCTAAGCGGAAGCAGACAAGTCCTAGGGCTGATCTCCAGAGCCCACAAAGTACATACACATATAAGTATATACTAAAGTATATACAAGAGGTCTCGAATGCTCGACCTAAAAAATGCACGATTTGCGATGCCAATGGTATTCATCAATGCCGTAGAAGATCACCAAACAAGATAAAGTGCTTCAATGAAAGCTTAACCAAGAAACTGGTTGCAGTGACTTCCGTGGACCAGTAGAGGCGTTAAATAAAGCACTCCCTTGAAACAGCTACCTTCGTGAACCAATGAAGTGCTGCAAGGGTTAACATGCACTGCAAACGTCACAGTGGAGAAACAACAGAAAACGTCCAATAATCAATCATATAAGAAATGTTTCCGCTGACGTGCCGTGCTATGTGAGGAAACAGCAAGAAGATGTTTCTGCTTGTGAAGGGTCCAAACGTTTCAAGATACTGACGAAAGACGAATCCAGAAAAAATCCACGAAATACTTGAAAATAACGTGGTTCACACGCTCGTCACTAGTGTTGAGAAAGTAGAAAGCTGCAAATATAGAAATTCAGGGACACACAGTAAGCGGTAACGTGTAGTTTTCTCTTTTATTAAGAGACCGGAGTACAGTAGAACATGATTAAGCACAAGTTACAGTTCCAATCCATCAACGGCATAACTGACATCCATATATATCCGCATCCCGCATTTTGAGCCATAACAACCCACGAGCTCCCAACTATGTATACTTCAAAGAGAAACAACATGCACAGAGGCGCGCGAACATACCCGCTTCATAAGTAAACAAACATCATACACACACGTGACCACACGAGGATACCTAGATACCTCGTGCGCTCGCGTGTATGTAACAGTAACTATTTATGAATGCAAAGAGGTAGATAGCATACATGTGAGCACACAAATGCTTCTGCACTTTGAAACCTTTTCCCCCAACAAAAAAAAAGTTTGTGTTCGAGAAAACCCTTCCTTCCCACCAGTTTTGAGTATTTCTGCCCCCTTTCTACTTTTAACAATGGCTTTCATCACACCACTAACACAGATAACTCTACATACGTTTTTCAGGGTGGAAGACAGGTTCTGGGGCATCAGATGTTCCAGCGCTTTACACTGTGCAATTGACACCTCAGATTGAATAGCTAAAGGACTACCTTCTGTCATTTGACTATCTCAGGATAGTGAGGTGAAGCAGTAAAGGCTTACTCCAGGAAATAGAAGAGTTTAGAGACTTCAGTTTGTCACACTAAATGCAAGACCCAAGCCATATTAAGGAACCTTACAGGAAGACTATTATTGTCTTGTTCAGCAAAAGCAAAGAGCAAAAAGTCGGATAGTAGTTTGTACACATTCTCTTGCAATGCCTCACTCCTTTCCTTGGGCCATGTTTAGGAGCACCTCAAATAACAGTAGACACCTGGTAGGGACTAAAGCTAACGCTTCCTTATTTAGACTGAGGCTTGGGCATCCAAATAATGACAATCATTTGTATGACAATGGGCCTGCTGGGCAGGCTTTCCTTTTATCAGCAAACATCCAGGCAACAAAGCAAACTCTCGCTGTAGATGTTTCCCGCACTGACTTCTAGGCTCTGCAGTTAAGGCAGCCTTTTAGTCTTGAGAGTGTATTATACCTCTTAGTCTTGGATCGTCGGTGGACTCTGTGTTCCCCTGGCCATCCGGTTCCCACCAGGAAGGCTGGTAAAATTGCTTACATTTCTGAGTAGAGTGACTTCTCTTTTGGGTCCTGATGATTGCCTTGCAACCCTTTTTGGGGTTGATGACAGAGGCAGAAACATGTTGACAACATAAAGGGGGTATGGATTATGTTACTTACCCTGTAAGCATCTGTTCTTGCCATGTAGTGCCGCAGACCCACATGCCATGCACAAGTCCGCCATCCAGTGCCGGGCCCGGGAGACCACAACCTGCCCACACTACAAGCAGCCCTACCGAGCCACAAGTCTGTGCGACTCCCCTTCTCCACCAAGTGAAGAACCTGCAAGTTATCCTAGTAAATGAACTGCAGTAATGATGTTTAGGTAGAAATCTCCTAAATGCAGTTTGTTGTAGGTCATTGGTTGTTGGAAATACAGCACAGAAAGGGTGCATCCAATCTTACGGCCCCCCAGAATATGCTACCAAATTTCTTGTACTATGTCAGACATCAGCTCTCACATGCTTTGTCTTTCAGCCATGACCATGTGCCATTCAATTCTAGTGCTAAGGGCGTTATTTTTATTATCAATTTGTAGAACACACTTAGCGCAAAAGAAATCTTCACTCAACACTTTGACTGCACAGTTAAACTGTAGTGAGTAGAGCAATGTTTTTAGTAGTTTTCTAAAAGTGAACAACATTGCTTGTAGACTTGTTAAAATGGAAGGGAATTCCAAAGTCTAGAGACTGCTACAGAGAAAGCTATATCTCTTGGTCTTAATTTATTCCTTGAGCAATATATAGCAAAAGTTGAATGATCATATGTTTCATACATGTCAACCACGTTTGCATTTTGCAGGTAGAAAAGAGGGGGAAGCCCATAGGCCACCTTATGTATGATTGTAAGAGATTTAAACATAACTCTTTTGCCTACCAATACCCTGTGAAGAAGCTAGTCATACAAATATGTACATACTCTTTTTGTCTATAAGTGTCATGCCTGCCGAGATCCGTATTCCGGTTCCGGCAGGGGAGGATCATGTACTGAATAAAACTAGGCAATGATGGACAGGAAACTGCTAGACGTTCTAGTTGTTCCCTGCCTACAGCTTCCTGCCGTCGGTTATCCTTACCATAGTTTACGGTTCCTTCTCGCTGTTTGCGGCATCCTCTGCGGGTTCCCTTGCAGTTTGGATTCCTTCCTTTGTCCTCATTGGATCCGCTTTTGTTTTGACACAGCTCTCCTATATATTGACTACCTGAAACAAAAGATAGAGAAATAGCTATTAGAATAATCAGCGCCCTTCACAATTCCAGTCTGGTAAAGCGCTCTGTGCGCTTGCATGTTTTCAAAGCAAATTAAGAAACACTTATCTGGTTTTGCCTCTTATTTCTGGGATTCAGCATGAGTGTTCTTTGCCTCTTATGTGAAGACCTGTGAACAGACTATACCAATTAATGAGATGCTTAATTTCTAAAGACTGACAAATTCTTACATATCATTCCTATTACTGTTACCTTTTTTCTCATTATTTTTAAGGATCTATATTTTTGCTTTTTGACTTAGCCTTAGACTAGACATTAAATGCATGTAAGAATGTATATACTTGGCCAAGACCGAAGATGGCCGCTCCTTGAGAGAGCTACTTTGGCCGCGATAATAATCCTTACTTATCCTGTGTTTTTGCTGACCCAAAAACAACGCCATCAACTTGGCCCTGCATAATTAAACAAATGTGCGTCTGAAGGTGCCCCAAAAACGTACCATGAAACTGAAAGAGACTACCGATGCGCCGGCGACTGCAGTAGCGGAGAGCAGCCTGGTGAGGAGGCGCAGTCGAAGCGGAGCCCTTAGGTCAGGTGGCAGCCTCGGGCGTAAAGCAGGGAACACACCATCGAAAGGCGCCCCAGCGCTGATCCGGAGGAGTACGCTGTGTGGCCCTGCTGCACCTGAGGAAAGGATTCACCAAGCATAGAGCCCGGACACATAGAGCGCGAGGGCCGTGCGAGCGAGGGTGCTGGTGTGCCAGCTCTTGGTCGAGCAGGCTGGGGTTCCGCTGTAGTGCCCAGGTCGTGCTGTACTGCGGCAGCAGGAGGGAACAAGAGACCGGTGCCCAACAATCAAAAAGAAGCTGCCAGGGACGTGAGAGGACGCAATCGGTGAGGCCCGCACGAGCGGGAGTGGAGCCAGCCTAAATCCTGCCCGGCCACCCTGAGTGGCGCGAGAAGTTGGATATAGGTGAGCCCCGGCGGTGCAGCAGTGAAGGGAGCATGTCCGGGGCCCGTCAGCCGCACCCAGCAGCTACTGTCTGCAAGGGCAGACCCGGTGAGGAAAGCCCAAGCGAGAGGGAGCAGCACCAGTCTGGCTCAACACCACACCAGAAGAGACTTGGCCAGGGGCTCTGCCGGTAAGTGCACAACACAACAGCGCTAGGCCGCGACCCATACACACTGAGGGCTGCTGCTGAGATCTGAGAGCATTCTACGCAAATAGACAGAAGGCATATGTGAGGGATGGGATACATCCTCCAACCAAGCATAGGACTGTAGCGAGGAGTGCACTTGGTGCTCAGGCACATTGATGTGTGGGTCTTTGTGAGGCGTGGGACTTACACACAGAGGCCCAGAGGAGGGTGCAAATCCCGATTGACGCTGTTGGGCACCGGACAGAGCACTCAACTATACCAGCTAAGGCCCGGATAGTACCATGTTACCTCACACCCCAAAAAACAGACAGAATACAGCAGGCCAACCAACCTAACGAGCAGAGAGTGGCATGGACCATGCTTTGGCCTCCAGCTTCAACTTGTGTGGGTAAGCAAACTCCACTGCGGCGCAATCGGAACAGTCTCACTCATAGCTGAGCACTCTCTAGGCGCTGCACCGCTGACCCTCGCCGCACTGAACCCCAGACCTGCCTTCACTCCATTAGACATAGGGTAGACGGATAAACTGCAGTCTAAATTACACTTTGACCAGCACGGGGAGGCGGGGTCGCGCAACGAGGAACGGGAGTTCTCCAATACAACCGTTCCCCCCCAGGAAACGGAGCTGGGGAAGACCTACGCCAAATTCTAGCTGCCATGCAAACCACATTAACCACTATAGACGGTAAGCTGGATGCGTTTGCATACCGCGTAGACCGCATGTCGGAGAGAATAATCAAACATGCAGAACGCATAGATACGGCCGAACGCAGAGTGTCAGATGTTGAGGACACTCAACACACAGCTGTTGAAAGTCAGGGTAAAATGATGAAAACACTATCCCTGCTCCAGACTAGGCGGAAGACCTAGAGGCGCGCTCCCGACGGAACAATTTAAGAATAACAGGGGTTGCAGAGTCGACAAATATTGGAAATATGGAGAAGTACATGGAAAAACTTCTCACTGATCTATTAGGCAGAGAGACCTTTTCAGAAATATCTATAGTGGAGCACGCGCACAAATCACTGGCGCCCCCGGGAGCCAGACCACAGCCCATTATAGCAAGATTACTTTATTACAGAGATTGGGACGCTGCACTGCGCCACTCCAGGGAGCTACAGACTCTAAAACACGATGGTGCAGATATCGCCATATACCTGAATTTTACGATCCAAGTCCAGGAAGCGAGAAAGAAATTTATGCCGGTAAAAAGGAAACTTCAGGAACTAAACATCTCATATGCAATGCTGTATTCAGCCCATCTAAAAATCACAGTGGATGGCAAGTCCAAAAATTTTGTCGGCCAAAGCTACATGATTGTTTATGTGGTGGGGGGAATGTTAATCGCGGATTTGCACACTCTGTATTGATTTTAAATTGTGACTGCGTTTGTATCAGAAATATTTGCACTGACCTGTCTGGCAACCAAACTGCTTGGAAATTAAAATTACGCTACTACTTTAACTTTTAGACTGACCTCACGGTGTCCATTTTTGAGGTCAGCAGTCTAGTCTTTGTCTCGCCCTACTTAAGCAGCACGCTGGCGTGGCCGCGCGCTAAAGCTATATGATTGTTTATGTGGTGGGGGAATGTTAATCGCGGATTTGCACACTGTGTATTGATTTTCAATTGTGACTGCGTTTTTATCAGAAATATTTACACTGACCTGTCTGGCAACCAAACTGCTTGGAAATTAAAATTACGCCACTACTTTAACTTTTAGACTGACCTCGCGGTGTCCATTTTTGAGGTCAGCAGTCTAGTCTTTCTCTCGCCCTGCCCTACTTAAGCAGCACGCAAGCGTGGCCGCGCAGCGGACGCGCGCAGCGGACGCACGCAGCGGACGTGCCGCTGGCGCGCCTATGGCAAGCCCGTCTGCGCTCATACGCGCACCGGCCTCGCACAGTGCCAGCCATGCTGCTCGAATTAATGAAGGGGGTGATCGTTGTAAGAATATTAGTTATTCCAGTGAGGCGCTAAAACAGATTGGTAAGTTAGCGAGTGACAGGATTGGCCCATTTGGAGGGCACAGCTAGTACCAAGGCTGACTTCGTTAGGAAAGATGTCATAACGGGAGGGTTGCTCAACGTTAGATCTCTACCAAAGCACCAGGTGACGATCCAACTGTTGCTCGAATTTCACTGTCTAGACCTGAACACATTTGGGTCTGGAGGTAGAATTAGGCCTGGCTTGTACTCTGGGCTATAAAATTCTACATAAACCCCGAAGTGGAGGACGATGAGGTGGTGTGGGTATTATTTTTAGGGAAGCCCTGGACTTCATTCAATTGGAGATTGATGAAGTAGAGGGCTTCGAACTTTTCGGTTTCTCACTTAAAGATCCTAAAGGTTGCTTACTGGTGGGTATTGTCTGTTATAGACCGCCAGGAACGGTGAGTTTATCTCACCTGCAGGGATTAATAGATGTTATCTGCAATATGGCCCTTACCCACTCTAATCTGTTTATAATGGGCGACTTTAATTTATGGTGTAATGGAACTTTGCACTCTGGACACAGCAATCTTATCCAGGCCTGTGAGAGTTTGCAATTGCGCCAGTGGATTAGTGAGGCTACCCAAAAGGGGGAAATACATTAGATTTAATCTTCTCTAAGGAACAGGCCTTGGGAGCAGTAGAGATCCTCCCGGTTGGCTGGTCCGATCATCATTTGGTCAAGTTTCAGATACTTGACCTTAGAGGAGCACGGCCAGTCACCAGAGAGGCTAGGATGTTCAGGAGTAGAGATTGGAAGGGACTCCTTAAAAGGAAGACTAGCTCCTCTTCGGTATTCTCCCTTGGAATTTTTTTTAATAATGAAAGAACAGTGGAAGATAATTATACGGACTTCTGTGACCAGATTGAAAGCCAACTTGCCCAAATCGCCCCCATAAAAAACTGTAAGAAGATAAGCAGGCCGTCTGCCTGCTGGTACAATGATCATCTTAAATCTTCAAAATTGATCTGCCGGCAGGCGGAGAGAAAATGGAGGAAGACTTATTCGGATGAGGATACGTTTTCCTGGAAGGCTGTACTAATGGAATACAGGAAGGAAATCGTTTTGGCCAAATCTGAATATTTTGCTAACATTATTTTAAACTCTAAAAATAACTCTCGAACAATTTTTAAAATAGTGAAAGATATGACTTCCCCTGAGTGCACGCAGTCTAAAATCATGCCAACCCAGGCCCTGTGTGATAGTCTAGCAACTTATTTCATGGATAAAATAAGCAACATCATTGATGGATTAAAGATGAATGATCTTCCTAGGAAAGAGGGCTCTATTGTCAAAATTAATGAGATGAGGGAGCCGGGAAAGGCAAAAAGGACAGAGATAGGCCTAACGTCTTTCATGAACCACTTTGAGCCATTCTCAGAGGAGATTTTTAATAGAACTGCTGCAAATGTGTCTTCGGGATCCCCTTTGGATCCTCTTCCACATAAAATCTGGAAGAAGCTGGGTTCTGAGCTCTTTCCCATTCTGCGTTAGATTTGTAACAGCTCTTTAGCCTCTGGATCAGTTCCAGCGGGTTGGAAACGGGCAGTGGTTACCCCACTTCTGAAACAAACGACTTTGGATTCGACCTGCGCTGCTAATTATAGACCAATCTCTCTTCTACCATACCCGATAAAAATTATTGAACGATTGGTCAGCAAAAGTTTGTCTCAGTTCCTGGAATCCAACTTCAGGCTAGATAATGTTCAGTTCGGCTTTCGACCTGGCCATGGAACTGAGACTGCTCTAGTGACCGTATTAGATGATCTTCGATTGCGGGCAGACAGGGGGCAATCGGGCATTCTCATTTTGCTTGACCTGTCTGCCGCTTTCGACACGGTCAACCATGATATTTTGCTGAACAGGCTGGAAGAAGTTGGGGTGTCAGGGATGGCTTTAGAGTGGTTTCGCTCCTATCTTTCGGATAGGCGTCAGGCGGTCTCTCTCCCGCCATATCAATCTAAGTTCTCCAATGTCCACCACGGCGTCCCACAGGGATCAGCAATAAGCCCTATTATTTTCAATGTTTATATGCGACCCCTGATTGAAATTATAAAGGCGCATGGTGTGAAGTTGGTGAACTATGCCGACGACACCCAAATCTTTATTTCCCTAGAGGGAAATCAGTCGATTCCTTAAACAGCCTTCCATGATTGCATGCAGGATACTGCGCGTTGGCTAAGAGCTAACTCACTTCAATTTAACTCAGATAAGACTGAAGTTTTATACTGTACTACAGGGAGGGTTCCTCCTGGAATCTTTGGTCGCCTTCATCCACGTCTACTCTGGCTCCGGTCAAAGCTGTACGTAATTTGGTAGTTATGCTACCTTAACTTTAGAAATGCATGTAAACGAGGTGGTGGGGAATTGTTTTTCTCTGATCAGAGCTCTGAAGAAGATTCTCCCGGTACTACCAGTGACGGCCAGAGCGCTGGTTGTTGGTAGTATCATCCTCAGTAGATTAGACTACTGTAACGCCCTTCTGTTGGAGGCCCCTAAATTTTTGATTGAACGTCTTCAAAGAGTTCAAAATGTGGCGGTTAAACTGGCTCTGATGAAACCACGACGCTCATCAGGCTCGCTGGCCCTTGCAGAGCTTCATTGGTTGCCTTTAATGCAGAGGGTCCAGTTTAAGTCCTTATGCTTGGTTTTTAAGGCCTTTCATGGTCTTGGACCCATACCCCTTCAAGAGACCTTTACATGGTATACACCAACAAGGTGTCTCCGTTCTGCCACTGCTTGTTTGGTAAAAGTTCTGAAGATTCGGAGAGTCAGGTCAGGGGGCAGAGCCTTCAGCTTTGCTGTAGCCAAGCTCTGGAACAGCCTCCCTTTGGAATTCAGACAGTCTCATGATCTTATGCAGTTTAGAAAGAAGATTAAAACATGGCTGTTCCCCGGAGCTTGACGGTCTTGGAACTGTCCCACTTGACTTATTTCCGTTTTTCCCCGTACCGTCTGATGATGAGTCATGTACTATAGCGCCATGGTACCCGTTGGGTGATAGTCGCGCTTTATAAATACAGCATACAATACAATACAATACAAAGCTCTGCAACAGTACCTGAAACAGCACGAACAACCGAGCACCCAAAGGAAATCACCCAGAGGCAGAGCTGACGAACAGGGACAGGCCTCGGGACTGGATGACCCTGTATAACAAGACACCTGAGGTCCCTGCTACACAGCGAACTATGACTGTATCAGATAAGTTAACCTACAGCTATTATCCATTGCTGTTGTGGTCACCTAGCTTTACGAATAGTATGACTAGGTCATATTTCCCACAGCAGATAATTTAAAGGGCTCATATGCAAACTGCACTCAACGTAGAGGCAGAGATAGCTTAGATTAATAAATAGTAATATGCTGACACATGTATAAATTAGAAATACGCGGCCACCCCGTGATTACCAACTACTGGGGATAACGGCTGGCCGCTCCTGCTCACATGTGTGCACTGCATCAAGTTAATTCAGTTGATTGGGGAACATTTAAGGTGGGAGGGAGGGGTGGAAGCAGAAATGCGGGAATGTCTCATATACAACTGGGGTACTGGAGTGGGTGGGGGAGGCAGGGGGAAAGAGGAAAAAATATGGTCAATGGCACAGACACAAAAGACATGGTCACTGCTACGCTGAGGACAATACAGCCGAAGTATAAGCATATCCTGAATACAGTAACCGAGCTACAATATGACATACACCGTTAGATCACTCACACTGCTCACATGGAATATTAGGGGACTAAATAACCCACAGAAGACAAGACAGGTACAAGCCTACCTTGGCCGACACGGCGTGGAGGTGGCTTGCCTCCAGGAAACACACCTCACCAGCACCTCCGAATTAAAGGTGGGGGCACGTTGGGCGTTCTTCCGATTTGCGTCCTCCTACTCCACCTACATTCCGGAGTGCTTATACTAGTCAAGAGTGGCATGCCCTTTACCTTACAGCATACATTTATAGACTCTGAAGGCTGATATATTATAATCCAGGGAAATTTTGGTGGCACAATGCTAATCCTAGTCAATACCGATGGAACGAATGTAGATGACCCAGCTTTTTTCACACAAATATGGGCAAAGTTACAGATTCTAGAGCCAGCAGAAACAGTCTGGGGCGGAGATTTTAATACATGCTTAGACCTGGCAATAGACAGGTCAACAAGTAATGACAAATACGGTACACAGGCATCCAGGCTACTCAGAGATGGAATGGAGGAATGGGTTGATGGTATCTGCATCGTGTTAAACCTTAGAGGAAAATTCCTTGGCAACGGGAACGCTACGTCCTCCCGTTGCCAGGAACCTTTCTTCCTCTACATTCCCTTCCCACATTTCACCCGAGCGCTTACACGATCGCGCTCATCACCATGGTAACAGGCAGCGGCTGAATCGCTCAAGCACTCTTATGTCAGTTGCTCAGCTCGTATTAGCGATCAGCTGCTGCCCTCAACCCGACACAAAGCGCAAGTACTTCTTTTAACGATCGGATACTAAATAACAAATGTTTTCAAAAAGGGGTGAAACATTCTCTTGATAAACTCATACCTTCTACCAGTTTTATCATTATTATAAAAAAAAAAGAAAAGTGACAAGAGATATCGCCTTTAATTTATCTATAAATCATAAACAAGTACACCCCTCCACCCCTCGCCCCTCTTGAGGCTTGGTCTTTTCAAACTCCTTTACCAAATCAAATTATACCTAATCTCCCTATCTGCGCCATATCTGACACTGATTCAGATTACGCTTCCGCCCCTACTCCCAATCTTGATAATAAAGCACTTAAAAAAATGCTACATAAGGAGATGAGATCCTGCATGATTGAGACATTGTCTCAGGTCATGTCCTCTAAAATATCACTCCCCATTGAGCAGGATGAGATCACAGAAATTGTGAACCCACACTACTCTGATGATACGACCGATTTAAGGGGAAAAAGATTGCAGAAAAGTAAAAATATTGATCAAGTGACCCCAAAGAGCACTGAGGGAGGTCCTAGCACCTCATCAAATCTGGGAGGTCTTAGCACCTCATCTATTAATGGAGGTCACCACACCTCGAACTCCCTGGGTGTCCCTAGTGGCACGACTTACTTGGGTGTCCTTGGCGGCACAAAACATCTGGGTGTCCCTAGCGGCACAAAATATCACAGTGCTCACTACATGGGAGACGAGTTTAATGATGATGAGTCCTCAGACATACCTGACAAGTATGTCCTAGATCTTGATGAGGAGGATCAAGAATTTTACGGTCCAGATGAGGAACTCCCATCATCCTAAAAGGACAATACCCTTGACCCCTTGGAGGAAGAAATGTTTTCCCCATTAAACCTCAAACATCCCAGAAGTTCCGAGTGGTCCCCACAAGACCACATCGCAAAATTTATCAAAAAATAGGTAAGAAACTGTTATATCCTGCTAATGTCAATCCAATGTTATTCTATCACAAGTGGAATGTTAATGAGATGATGCTATCAGAATGTTGGGGAGTCTGTCAGAGAAGGGACAGTGGACTGGGCTGAGCTGCCTGCTGGCTGCTCCTGGTGGGGTCTTTATCTGATCTAGACTTGGTCTTAATTTGTTCTACTTATAATCTACCTGTGATCTTTTACCAACTTGAAATAAATCTCTTTGAAACATCTGAACTGAGTGGACTTGATCACTACAGAATTTTGCCGACGATTTGAACTTAAAGAACCTGCTACTTTAACCTCATCAATCTTCTATCAACTCAAGCTGGCACCGCTCTCAACTCTCATTCTAAACCCCACCAGTGACCTCCCATTGGTCGCCCTCAACGCTATGTGCCAGTTTAAGTCTATTAGTAATCTTCAAATCAAAGTGCCTGTTCCAGTTTACACAGCACAAAGTGTCTTCAACTCAATGTACCAGTTCCTGTCTGCACAGCACAGAGCATCTTCAAATCAAAGTGCCTGTTCCAGTTTACACAGCACAAAGTGTCTTCAACTCAATGTACCAGTTTCTGTCTGCACAGCACAGAGTGACTTCAAATCAAAGTGTCTGTTCCAGTCTACACAGCACAGAGTGCCTTCAACTCAATGTACCAGTTCCTGTCTGCACAGCACAGAGCGCCTTTAAATCAATGTGCCAGTTCCAGTTTACACAGCACAGAGTGACCTCAACGCAAAGTGCCAGTTCAATTCTCTAAGCAGTTCCTGCCTCTGCCTGCTGTTCTGACTTCATCTGAAAAGCTCTGTTTCTTCTATGCTTACAGCGTCTGTTTAAACTACAACTCAAGGCTGTTCAAGGTTTTTCTTTAGCTGAGTCTACTCTAACTGGATTTCTAATGCAGTTCAAAGAATTACATGTTGTTCCCACAGTGACTTCTTCATAACCATGGTTTGTAGACTGCCTTGTGTTTCGTGTGCAGAGTGAGTTGAAACCCAACAAAGCTTGGAAGTGTATTTAAATATTTATACATAACTTCGTTTGCAACGTATTTATATATCAGTCATCAGCATGATCAAATTATCAAAGGCATGTGTTTCACGAAGGGTTTTTGCGCAAATGGCAAATTTAATTGTGCATCCTGATATTTGGCAGTGAAACTCTCCCTCAAGGCAGGAAATTATGCTATGTTGGTCTGTTTTATCTAATATTTTAAAACTTGCCGTTACTCTCAGCGTTATTATTTGAATGTGTGCCACGAGTCGCACCATTTGAATGTTTGCCGCGAGACCATTGCAAGCACCATCTTACCTGCGCCAGTGTCATGGATTCTGCTTGTCAAGATGGATCCAGAGCTTTTTGTGACGTTTCTCTTTGAAGTCTGCATGGGCAGTGCCAGTCATGCACGTACCTTCCGAGATCCACCCGGTACTCCGTGACTCTGCGTGCCGCCATTTTAGGTTATTTCATTTCAAGCTCAAGATTGCGATGTTTTGTTTGATTCGTTGCTCTGACAACCACGTTCTTCTAGGTGCAATAATGAACTTTCGTCTTCAACAGGAAGCAACGAGAATTTGTTTTCAAATTCGTTTTCAGCATGAAGCAACGGGAATTTTTGAGCAACCTCCAGCATGTCACCGGTTTACATACAGGTTCTGCCATGTGGTGAATCGTCTACAAGGTATTTCCACCTTTGTTTCTTCATAGTCGCATGGATTTCACACGCTTTGCAAAATTATTATTTTAGTGTCTTTGTGGTGAACATTTTTCAAACGTACTGCACACCATAGTGAAGATTTTGGATCGACGATGTGTTGACAACGTTTCAGTATTTTCTTTTTTTTCCCTGGAGACTCAAAACATCTTTGTTGCTTTGTTGCTCTTTCGAGTGCAGTTTAGGAATGTACATTACTGTCTTCACTCACTTCTTTGACCTATGCTGCTATCTGGTGACTATGCCTCGTTTTACCGGTTTAAGTGTCTATTTTTCACATCACAATCTCAAAGCTCCATGGCATATGTATCAAGATGTTATTTTCTTTTACAGTTTACAAGGTATTCCATTTCTAGTGCATGGTATGTCATTGCTCAGTGACAGTTATGATGGGGCTAAGCTGCCTGCTGGCTGCTCTTGGTGGGGCTTGTTCCAGGCAACTTAACAACTTACAATAAATCTTCATGAAATACCTTAACCAGTCTGGAGTTCATTACTACATTTTATTTGAAACCTCTTAGAGGTGGACACTCGGAACATTCTAAGAGCCGAATGCTCTAGACCTTCTATTGAAGATAAAAACTGCCAAACCCCCAACTTGGACCCGGAGCTCATTAGATTTCTCTTCAAGCTCGGAGGATATCCAAGGAAAGGGATGGAAAGATCCCTGAAAGCGTGCCAAGACCGTCTTCTCGATGTACTGGGTCCTTTAGCCAGAATCATAGATTTCGCAGAAGAAAGCCATATCAATGGCACACCTCTTAACACCGATTTGATCAGAGGCTGTAGCCAGAGGGCACTAATGCTCCTGGGTAATGCAAACGCAAGCCTCAACGCAGAAAGATGAAGAGTTGTTCTAACCAAAGTAAACCCCAAACTCAGTGATATGGCGGACAGAGAACCCTTACAAAACCCAAAAGGGTTACTCTTTGGCGAAGATCTCATTAAATCCTTGGGCAAGTACGTTTCTACATTCACTGCCTTGGATAAGGCCCAACAAAATATGCGCAGAGTGTTTAACCCTAACCTTTTTGGCAGGGCCGGAAGAAGGGGCCTCTCTTCTGGCTGCTTTAATCAAAGGCTCTATTCGAGATCCCGTGGTTACGGAAGAGGGTACCAACAGAACAACGTACCTCAATTCTATCCCCAGAGAGGGAGTGGACAACGCAGCAGATGATTTAGATCCCGCAGAACTTCCAACTCCGACAACTCTACAAGTGAGCACTCTTCCTCCTCTCCCTGCCCCTTCTTTCCCCAAAAAAGTGGGTGGCAGACTCAAATAATTTCTTCACAATTGGATATTGATCACTCAAGACCCTTGGGTTTTAAACACCGTCAGGGGATTAATGATAGATTTTACTCATACACCTACACAAACCTCTTTCTCAAGAGACATGCCTATCGCTCTAGATCAACAAAAAATAGTAGAGAAGGAGATCTCCTCCATGGTTCAGAAAGCGGCGATAATAGAGGTCCCCCTAGAAGCGTTAAGATTTATAAGCACACTCTTTCTTGTGCAAAAAAAGGACAAGGGTTGGAGACCTGTCATAAATTTAAGAGAACTAAACAAATACTTGGTCTACAGACACTTCAAGATGGAGGGCATCCACCTCCTGAGGGATCTATTATTAGAAGGAGACTGGCTAGTCAAACTGGACCTAAAGGATTCTTACTTCACCATCCCCATGGCCGAAACCCTTTCTACAATTTGTATGGAAATCCATCTTTACCAATTTCAGGCTCTCCCCTTCGGACTCTCTTCTGCCCCTTGGTGTTTCACCAAGGTCATGAGAACTGTCGTCTCTTCCCTAAGAGTAAGAGACGTTCGTCTAATCATATACCTAGACAACATTCTTATAATGTCGCAAGACCCTTCACAAATACTTCAAGATCTCAAGACTGTGATGGATCTGCTAGAAAGCTTAGGTTTCATCATAAACAAGTAAAAGTCAATCTTGACCCCTTCCAGCACTCTGGAGTTCTTAGGTTTCACAGCAGATACAGCAAGATGTCTCCTTTTACTCCTTTCCAAGAAAATTGCCAAAATCAGTAAAGAAATAAGACATGTCCTGAAACAACAAGATTTATCTCTGAGGGAGCTAGCCAGACTACTGGGTCTCTTCTGCTCCATCCAAGCCATCTTTCCCGGTCCCCTAAACTATCGGGCCCTCCAAAGGGTAAAAGCGAGAGCTCTAAGATCTGGCCTCTGGTACGAAGATCGCATTACTCTGGATCAAGAAGCCCAATCGGAACTTTCCTGGTGGCTCGAGAACCTAGGCGCCTGGAATGGCAAAGTGATCTTTGGGTCGAAACCAGAATATGTTCTAGAATCGGATGCGAGCCTCCATGGTTGGGGAGCTTGCCTTCTCGATCAGAACACGGGTGGTATCTGGTCACAGGAGGAATCCTCTCACCACATAAATTACTTGGAACTAACAGCTGGTCTCTACGCATTGATGATTTACAAACACTCTCTCCAGGGCAGGTCAGTCATCCTAAAAATGAATAACATGTCAGCGGTAGCATATATAAATCGCCTGGGAGGCACCAAATCTGCGGACCTATTAAGCCAAGAAACTATGAATGTTATGTCTGGTACACAAGATCGCTCTCAAAGCAGAATACCTTCCGGGGAAATCGAACATCTCTGCAGACTGGAAATCCAGATTCCTATTAGACCACAACGATTGGAAACTCAATGTTTCCATTTTCAGAACCATGAACAGGATTTGGGGTCCCCTAGAGATAGACCTATTTGCCAGCAGACTAACTTTTCAATTGGAGAAATATTTCAGCTGGATGCCCAACCCGGGTGCTCTGGCAGTCAACGCCTTTCTTCAGTTTTGGAAAGGAGTCAAAGCGTACGCCTTCCCTCCATTTGCCATGATTCAAAGAGTTCTTCAGAAAGTGAGACAGGATCAGTACTTTCTGGTCCTAATAACTCCCTTTTGGCCATTTCAGGCATGGTTCCCTACCACTCTGGAACTGGTTTGCAGCCCCCCTTCTTAATACCTACCCAAGAGAATCTTCTTTCAGACGTAGATGGAGTAAGTCACCCCCTAATTCTGAGCGGGAGTTGAAACCTTCTTGCCTGGAGATTGTCAGGAGACCCAATGAAATCTCAGGTCTTTCGTCGATAGCTGCAACTCTCCTCGGAGAATCAAGGGCCCCAGGCACTCACTACAGATATAACAATATATGTTATATATAGCTGGGTTCGTTGGTGCCTGGAAAGGAACCTGGATTCCTTGGAGGCACCTATTGTTGACATAGTTAACTTCCTTGTTGAACAATTTGAAAGAGATCTCAGCTATAGAAGTATCAACTGTTATAGATCAGCAATCTCTGCTGGCCATGTCCTTGTCAACGGTAAAACGGTAGGTATAAATGTCATTGTTTGCAGAGTGATGAAAAGCTTTCTTTTAAGAAGGCCCCCTAAACCTAAATATGAAAGTCTCTGGGATGTCAAACTAATCCTTGAACTCTTCAATAACTGGCCGGATAATTCTCTCCTGAATAGGAAAAACCTTTCCATTAAACTTGCTACTCTGCTATGCCTAATCTCATGCAGAAGGGTCTCCAACATCAAAGCCCTGGAGGTTACGAATAGATCCTATAACATGTTCGGTGTCAAATTTGAGATTTATAGAAGAACAAAGACTATGCCTGATTCAATCTTTTACCTACGTTTTGATTTATGCCCAAAACTTTGCGTTGTGGACTGCATGAGAGTATGATCGCAGAATGTTTGCTCTTCGTCCCCTGGGTGTGAATCAATTACTTATTTCCCTTGTTAAACCCCATAAAGGTATAACCTCAACCTCTATTGCTAGATGGGTTAAAAATGTTATGAGTTTAGCTGGTATTGATTTAAAAAAAATTCAAGCTCAATCCCTTAGAGGTGCTATGGCCAGTAAATCTCTCTGGTCTGGAGGTAAGTTCAATGACATTCTCAAAGCGGCCGACTGGTCGAATGCTGCACCTTTGCACGACCCTATTGCAAGCCTATCGAACATATGTCTGATGTAGTTTTACAGAGCTACCAACATGCATAATGTAGCCTCCGTTCTTGTAATCAAATTGCGATTCTCCTATTACCATGACTATAGAATCTGGATTTCATTAACGACACGGAGGCTGACATTATCCCACCCATCCCACCCCTTGGATGGTGGTTTTGGATTTACAGTGAATAAATGTTCTTTTTATTAAATGTACTAGTATTATCTCTTAACTCTTCTATTACTTGTTAAGTCTTATACTATTTGTTACATTCAGGAGGTATTTACTTCTCTCTTTCAGGTAATCCTTCTTAACGGCGAGACGTCTGGGCTTTGGATTTTCCCACGTTCTTCGTTCTCCTTCATATTGCTCATCCGAGGAGGGTTTAGAAGTTTAAAGTTTCATGGACTTATTCTCTTCTCCATATTTAAAAGAGGCAGATTGTTGATTGCTCATGCCTTTTATGTGTTGCTAACGTTCTGTTCTGTAACCTTTTAATATTGTGATGTATGCGGCTGCTTGGACTGCATTAAAAGATTTATGCATAATGTAGCCTCCGTTCTTGTAATGAAATACAGATTCTCTAGTCATGGTAATAGGAGAATCGCAATTTTAATACATGCTTAGACCTGGCAATAGAGAGGTCAACAAGTAATGACAAATACGGTACACAGGCAGCCAGGCTATTCAGAGACGGAATTGAGGAATGGGTTGATGGTAGATCTATGGCGACTACGAAACCCAGGGCGTAGAGAAGGAACTTGCACTTCCACTACACACAATAGGTGATCTCAAATAGACTATTGAATAGCAACGCGTGGAGCTAGCACATGAACAATCTCAATAGACCACATGCCTAAGACATTATCTGATCATGCACCTGTCCGATTGGTACAGGCAATCCCTACACATACTCCCTGGCAATTCATGTGGCGTTTCCCCGACGACTGCACTGCTAGACCAAGTTTTTAAAATAGACTAGGGACAAGCTATAACAGATTACTTTGAGCTCAATATGGGGTCAGTCACTAGTGCCCGAACATTATGGGAAGCATTCAAAGTGACAATTTGGGAATTCTGTATAGGTAGACACACAGGGGTTTTAAGGGACATACTGCAGCAGCTAACTAAAATAGAAAAGGAAATCCAGTCACTAGAAAAAGAGTACATGCTAACCCTGAACTCTACACTATTCACTGAGATTAGGAATAAAATGACTACATATCAGGAGTTTGCTGATAACGAGGTGAAATACCTTTCACAAAAATATATATACGGCACAGAACTACGGGGAGGGAGGCCGTCCGGGCCTCACACTTGCGGGCAGGATACAAAACTCATGCATCTCCTCACACTTAGTACAGATTACGGATGCACGAGGCACAACACACTATGACACACCTATCATAGACAGCTTTTCAGAATATTATGTGCAACTGTACTGCACACAACTATCCATTTCAGAATGAGATATAAACGAATACCTAAACGACATAGCTCTAGCCTGGCTATCGGAGGCGCACAGATAATACTTTATGCAGCCGTTTACCGAAGACGAGATAAAAGAGGCAATCAGATCCCTTCCTAATAATTAAGCTCTGGAAACAGATGGTCTTCCAGGTGAAATGTATAAAGAATTTAGTGATCTGCTAACCCCCCATTTCCTAGCTATGTATTCAGAAGCATATGACATTGGGATTCTCCCCACTTCACTAAGAGAAGCATTATTAATCACACTACTCAAAACAGAGAAAACTCTGCGATTCGTACAGACACTTATCCCTTATAAATTCAGAAGCCAAAATCCTAGCCAAAATAATAGCCACGCGATTACAACCCCTAATGCAAAATCTAGTACTACCAGACCAATCGGGATTCATCCCAACATGGTCAACGACGCACAACCTGCGCACTATATTTGCAATGTTCCACCAACTACAGCCAGACTTGCCTGCAGCTGCAGCCCTCTGGGACACAGCCAAGGCATTTGACTCAGTAGAGTGGTCATTCATGTTCTCTGTTCTCCGAAGAATGGAATTCCCACAACCGTTCCTACATTTGATTAAACTGCTGTACACAGAACCATGTGCAAGACTCCAGATTAACGGCACTACGGCTGCCCCCTTACACATACACAGAGGAACACGACAGGGATACCCACTATCGCCCCTACTGTTTAAATTAGCACTTGAGCCACTGGCATGCAAGATTAGGCAAAAACATGCAAATTCAGCACTTCAGTTCTGATTCCGACCCATCAGCATATCATTGTATGCGGATGATATGGTATTATACAACCGCTACCCGGAAGACAATCTAAACCCATCAATACGAGAATATACACGATTCGAATACTACTCCTGACTGAGTTTAAACTGAGCTAAGTCAGTCGTAATCTGACACGCGCTACGAAACAAATCCCACTGGATTTGCTCTACGATGGCGAACAGAGGTAGTCAAATACATAGGTATTTGGATACATCGCGACCCTGAATTGGTAGTATGGGAAAACTATGGTACTGCTCTCCCAAAATAGGAAAGTCAGGTGGCCAGGTGGATCCGGCTGCCATCATCATTAGCTGACAGAATTGCGATCCAAAAAATGGTGGTCCTACCATGCTTTCTCTATCTCTTCGTGAACATGCCCATTGTCCTCACATAACAGTTTTTCACAAAACTACGCCCCTGTCTGACCACACTTACATGGGCGGGCAAACAACCTAGAGTGGGGTGGAAGGAACTCACTCGACCTTACACGCAAGGCCCCAGATTTACAACTTTATTACCTCTGCGCCCAGGTACAATACGCACATTATTGGATAAATCCACATGACTACATTCCACATGTGGCCGTAGATAGCTGTATTGCTCATCCAACACCTTTAGTCGCTCTTGTGTTGTAACCGAAGCAGGACATCCCCCAAGCGGAAATAAACCCAGTTGCCACTACAATACCATCTTGGCATACACTGACGCAACGGGCGGACAGATTCCCGGCTTATGTCCCCGTCATGCCACTATGACACCATCCCATGATAGCAGTGATGCAAGAACAAAAAAACACAAAAACTTCTGGGCGAAATGGCCATACACTTAATGAGTGATGTGTTTCCCAACTACCAATTCGTAACTCAATCAGACGTAATGCCGGATGCTATCCGCACACCCCTAATGTTATTTGCATATTTTAGACTATGGGATGCAATAATAGATATCCACCCCACATTTCCTCATGAACCTCCTACACATAATACCCTGAAAGTACTCCTCACATCTCTTATGCACCAACATCTCATTACCAAGCTTTATAATGCAGCTCAACAAGAGCAACATAGGCAATATGAACGCGCTCTGCAAAAATGGAACAATGTGCTAGGCACTCCACTATCCAAAGAAAAGTGGGAATATTGCTGTGCACTCTTGCAAGCACTTACACCAAATTGGAACCTTCGGATCATCCATTTTTTTAAATTCCTGCAACAGACATAATACTCACCGGTACAACTATATAAATATGGCCTCCACGACACTGATGGATGCTTACGCTGTAATGCCGTACAGGCAGACTTCTTGCATGCAGCCTGGGCATGCCCACAAGTGCAAAGACAACTGGCAGGAAGTGATAAATGCTATGGGAGCAATGCTAACAGCCAATTCCCAACACTTCACAAGTCTGCCTTCTAGGCCTATATAAAATAAAACAGCCTTCCAGGCGCAAATTATTAGCCATAGCCTTATTGCTGGCCAAAAGGCTGGTTGCCATGAGGTGGGGAAGCAAACACGCACCCCTTATGAAACATTGGTTGGCAGACAAGACATACTGCAGGGAACAGCTCGAAGTTTACGCAGGGATACTACCAATGTCCTCCCATCCAAGGGAGTTCTAGGTTGCATTCGTACAATATCTACGGTCTCATCCTGGGGTCTGACGGGTACCAGTCGCAGGGAAAAACAGAATGGAAATTGTGAGATGCAGTGTTTAAGATACCCATGTCGCATTATTAGCACTGATATGATATAATGAACAGCTGCATGATTTTACGAACTGAAGGGACCTGCAAATGTGACTGTGTCATTTTGTAGATCAATGATACGATATAACAGACCAATGTATTCTCTGTCTGAGATGTGAAGAGAATTGTAAATTCTGATATGTGCCTGACCATCAATAAATAAAATATTTTTTTTAAAAAGAATGTATATACTTACTTTTTCTTCTTTCTTTTTTCTGAAATTCTAGTCAATCCCTATGAGCCTTCTTATAAGACGAGGACAGTAAAATATAAGGTATGCTTTAGTACTTGTTCCTAAACTCATCTGTTATTCTTTTACGACGTATACAACTACTCTCTTTTTTTAGATACACAAAAATGCATCACTAGCTGGCATTTTACTTATCGATAGGCGGAAGAGGGCATTGCTCAGGTATTTAGTACACATAAGAGATTTATATGTGATAAGGACACTCTAGAGGCTTTTCTGACACACGTTTTGTTTTTTCTTTCATGTAAGACGAGCCTTACATGACCCAGATAGACACTCGCACCACAGCAGTCTTCATGGGCCAGTTTAGTATTTCTCTTCTCTTCCCCCTCGATCTTGGCTGGCTATTGTTGGATTACCTTAGTTGAGGGAGAAGTTGGGAGATAGCAATGCGGCTTCCTCTCGCTCCTGCGAGAAAATACGGCGAGATTCCGACAATTAGTTAGGCTGCCACATGTTAAAGAGTTGAAGATGATAGTGTAGATTGAGAAGTGGTAAGATACTGTGCTGAGTCTTCATTTTAACAAAGCAGGAACGTATAACTATGCCTACTTGGAGGGAAGATGTTTGGCCAAAGAATACCTACTATTTTTTATTGTTTTAGAAGGTACTGAAAGAATACCCTTGGAGAGAGGTCATTCAATGTTGTTTCCGCTTGAGCATGTGCTGTCTGTCAGTAGTACATTCCCCATTTGCGACATTTAGCTTTAGAAAATGTGTTGCTGTCCACAACTAAACTATGGCAAGGGATGAGGTGACCGCAAAGTCCTAAACAATGGAGTTATTCAACCCTTAGCACTACAAGAGAAAAGAGGTGGGTGAAGGGAAAGTTTATGACAATTCGGGACTATTGCATTGCCCCATTGGCTATTCAAAGCATATATGACTGTTTCAATCTGTTCACTTGATTTACTTCCATTAATGACTTCTACTGGCACTTGTATTTGACAAAATATGTACGAATGGGTTTCGGATGAAAAACATCTTACTGATATTGCAGGCTTCTTCTGGGCTCTCAGATGTTTTTTGACAGGCCATTTGTCTCACCCAGCTTTGTTGGCCCCCTTTCACGCTCTCTTTAGTCCCTCCGCCTCCAATGCGCGCGCTCTTCAGGTTCATAGATCGAGTAACTCTAGCCTACGAGATCCATGGTAACCTCTCTAATGGAGGAACAAAATATGAAGGCCCTGACACTACCAATGTTTATAGAGGAGGACTTGCAGGCACACACTTACCACCTCAGAACCAGGGGTGCGTGGCTGCAGTGTAAATTGTCCTCTGTTTCGTTCCTTAAACTCTGTGAGGACATGCTGTGAAGTTTGTTGATTTTAGTTCCATTCTGTGTTTCCCTGCTCCACTTTGGTATTCTGATTTGGTTCTCAATCACCTGGGTGGGATCTGACTATATTTGTCCAGTTAGGCTGACATACTAATCCGCTGTGATTTGCTCCGTATATTTCTGATCCGTGTGAACATTTGCTGAATACAACAATCATCCGGTGTTTATTTAGTGTCTTGTTCCATCTATCCACAGTAGTAATTTCCTTAAAGGTGTTCACCCTATACTTATTATACTGCCATACATTTTCTCTAGATATATCTTTTGCAATGTGCATTTAGGCATCAAGCAGCCATTGAAAAGCTTTCTTGGCCTGTTGCGTTTTACTAATTTGCAATTTCACAATGGAGAATGACCTTCTCAAGGGTCTCTGATACCTCTTTTGGAGGCAGGACCAGAGGAGAAGCCTACACCACAGGGAAGAGTTGAGGATGATGTAACTTTATCTTTTTAATACCATTGTTGGTGAATTGCGATTCAATAAGGGAGGATGGTCCCAGTGGAAACATAATATTACATAGACATCAACATCACCTCATTAATCAATTGCAAACAATATTTATGCATATTGAAAATATTTAATCACGTTGAACATATAATGCATCATGTTCAAACATAGCATATTTATCAAAAACGTTTGTGCATAGGTGCCCCAGAAGGGGAAGGGAGGAGTTGGGGCATCAATGTGTAGAAGTGGGGGTGAGTGATGTAGGGAGGGCATGAACAGTGTGTATATCCAAATGCATAAAAGGCCTTTCCAGCCTTAACCAAGGCTAAATTATTTACAGAAATAGAATGTCAAAAAAGGGACACAGTGAGTCTATCACTGTTATCCGCATTCAATACAGAGAACATAGAGCTGTCGACGTTTCGACCCAAGGTTAGTGTAGGAAATTCCACTCCTTACATAAGGGTCTTCATCAGGATCATGGGGGGCCCCCTAGGTCCACCTTGGAATGCAGTGGAAAGAACAAGAACGGGCCCTGAGGTTCCAGGGGCAGAGAGGGGCGGACTCTTGGTGATAGAATGTTCAGCTTATTCCAATGATTTAGGTGGAAGTGGCATAAAAAAATCAAGATGCTTCATCCGTCTAGTTAAATGACTTCACATTTCTTAAGACATCCGTCTGCTGGCTGACTCTCTGCCCCTGGAGCCTCAGTGAAGTGTGTGTAGCAGTTTTATAAAAGTAATGCTTTTGGGCTGAAGCAGGGGGTGTAGCTTGACGGGCTAACATGGCGGACTCTTTCTAAGTTGCTTAGTGACCTCCTCTACTATCCAGCGCAGTACATCTCCGCCTAAACCCTGAGCACATCGAGCCTACCTCCCGAAGCCTTCCCCCATGGATTGGGAGCTGGAGGAATGCCAATCAGCAGCTGGAGGTGTCCCAGAGAATACGTCGACACCAGAGTGACATGTAAAACATGGCAAGCCACAGGCAGCCCGGAACCTTGCTCCCGTGCCCGTCTGGGTGGGGATCTCAGAGTCCCAAAGTGTTCTGGGTGAGTGTGGCTAGGCACCGGGCTCCAAAGCTGTTTGGAGGAACACGCCAGTGTGGCGGCCCCACGTGGAAGGATCCTGTTGCGGAGGCTTTTACCTGAACTCATAGCCTTGGGCTTGAGGCCAGGTCAGTCCACGAAGGGGCATTAATTCTGCCTGCCTGACTGAACATGCCCCTCTGGTGCAGACTAAAGTGTGGTCAGACCTCAGTGCTCCGAGTGGCCACTGCTGCGTGATGGGAGCCTTCTCCACTGTGAAATGGACTGGGGTCCCTGTCTCCCATGTGCGGTGGCAGACTATGCCACAAGACCTGGGTGGCTCGGAACACACTAGGCTGTCTCTTGTACTTTAGACATCACTGTACCTCTGATTTCTCTATGTAAGTGCTCGAAGGTACACATGGAGCTCCATGTCCAAATCTTCTCCTTACTGCTCAACATCAGCCTCATGTATTAACCTCACGTTGCAGTTGAATTGTCTGTGCCAATTGCCTACTTGTCAACTGTTGCCATCATAGGCACCTTGGCACTGCTGTCTCCAACCCACTCATGGCTATTTTATTGCCACTTTGAATCCCCACTACCTCCTTTGAGTGTCACCACATCCTGTAATGTAGGATTCCCTTTGTGCGGCCCAACAAATTCTATTCTAATGTCCACAAAGGCCCTTAAATCTAATTTTCTCCAAATTACCTCCAGACCTTCAACGGCATGTACTCTAAACATTCCTTTTCCCCATCTCTGATTTCTTGCTGACTTTTCTCATTCTTTCCCCCCACATAGACCCTCATAGCAATAAAGGTACCGATGAACTAGGCCGATATAACGTGGCCCCATTACCTTTAACCCAAGATTCAGGGGCACATGAATCAGAGGGGTGCTAGAACACCACACCGCGTTTGAGCGACTACTGCCAGACACACACCTGTGCGGACTCTGCCCATGAGGGCACATCCCGCATACCTGCTCCTATGGAGCCCTTGCATCACGATCCTGAGCACTGAGAATTCCTTCTCTGCTGCAGCTAGAATTCTCCTGGCCTGGGCTGTCTCTGTAGCACAGAGCCTTCATTCAGATGCTTCTCCCTGCGTCCAAGATCTTATTAGCCCTGCAGTTCTAGGAACCTTTCACCCAGCCTTTGCTTAACAAAGAGAGTGTGCGGTTTCTGTCTGAGCATGGCATATCTTGTTCTTTTTCCTGCCTCCCCCAAGACGCCACCCAGATCTGCCTGTTTCACATCCAAAAACAATGGTCTTCGCTTTAGCTATATTCATTTTGTGAATTAAGGCATTGAGCTAAGAATTGAACTAGTAATCTTACTTCGGTTTAATTGAATCAGTTGAACTAACATATCTGTCAACAATGTTTTGTAAAGAGAACGTTTTGGACTTAAGAAAAATAGTTCCTATCACATGGAGCCATCCAGTACCCTTACTTTTGGGACGTTGACAGATTGCTTGTGTTTGCCGTACAAGTAGATAGTGAAGTTGGTCATTATAGCGCACTTTCAGCTGCGTCCACAGTTTTCCAGTCCAATCACTGATTATAGAGCCTAGAAGGCTTGCATTACGATGCCCTCTGATGTAAGAACAGTGAGGCAGAAATAATATGAGGCATTTGTTGCAAGAATAGGAATTTCTGGTTGTGCCAATTGTAGAGTTAGAGGGCACCTCGGAACTCCGCAGGATGTAGGGTAAGGCTTGACACTTATACAACTCAATAATGGTGACACACACACACACAGCGATGCAGTATGGGGCAAGACCCCGTGCGGTCACGCGCCTTTTTATTTATACCTTTGGGCGAGCCCGTCCTACGGGTGCAAGTACTGTGGCAACATAGTATAGTGCGGGCCGGGTGGCTCCGTCACTGTATCCCTCCTTTTCTTTAGATAGAATGCTGCCGAATGTTCCCAACGTCGGTTTCATGCATACAGCCTACAGAGTCTTGGAGTATCTGGCTGGGGGCAGGGTTCGGCCGGAGACCATGCCTCTGGTTTCAGGAGTTGTTGGTGGGCCCTGTCCCTGCCCTGTCATCTCCAGATGACGAGGGGCTCGGAATGATCGTTGGCTGCCCTTCAGCTGCGGGTGTTCTTTCCCCCTGATGCATTTGCGAGAGGTCGCTGTTTCTTTCTGGGATGCTTGGTGGCGATATTACTTTTTCTCCTTCTCCCACACCACCGTCATCACTCCTGTTCTCTCCACAGGGCCCTGTGCGTACTTTCCTGAACCAGGAGATGTTCCTTGAGATTGTGTGGTGTCCATGTCGAGCAGACACCATGGTTCCACGCACCTTCGGTGCATATGGTGTGCGATATTTTCATCCGGGATGCCAATCTTTCACTATGACGTGGTCCCCCACCCGGTTGTCAATCACCTGTGCCTTTCGTACTTGGCTTGCCTTTACATTGCTTGCCATTCTCCTGGCTTGCGTGGCCACTTGATCTAGATCTCTTGGACTCCACGACGGGTTGGCGGGAATACTGTCTCGGGGGGGCCCTCCAGAACAGCAGATGCGACGGGGCACACCATGTCGTGCAGTGCGGCGTCTGATGATATGCCCTCAGGAATTATTGCAGGCACTGTTCTGCGTCATTTGGGGAATTTGGAGTGAGAGTCTATGTGGACGAGTGTGCTCCGCCCGTCAGGGAAGGACCCAAAGTCAATGCTAACTTGGGTCCATGGGTCTTCACATGGATCTTCAGTGATGACTGGACCGGGTCAGTGCTGGTGATGTTGCACGAATGACAGGCGCGAATGGTGTAGTCAACCATGGTGTCCTTCCCAGGAAACCATACTTTGTTCCGGAGAAGGGCTTTCGTTTTAGCTGTTTCCTGGTGCCCCACATGTCCAATATCGACTACTCTCTTCTGCAGACTCCGTGGAATCACTATGGTGGTGTCACGCAGGACTACTCCATGAGATCCTTCACTCAGCTCACTCCTGGCCCTTCACACACAACTGTTGGCGCAACATTCTCTCATCCTCTGTTAAGGCCTGAGCTCCATCAAGGAAGTGCTGCCAGCTTCGGTTGACCAGCATCCTTTACACCTTGGTTGGGCCCTCTTCAGTCGAGGTGGCACTCCCTGCCTCTTCAAGCGTAAGCGCCTTTGGGCATGCCTCCTGGGACACTATCTGGATGAATTCCTCAGTGTGTTCCTCGTCGGTGGACCGACCGGCCGGCACGGTCCTGGCTGGATGTTGTGACAGGAAGTCAACAGGGTTGTTGACGCTGGGGTGGAAAACCACTTCGAAGCGGTAAGCCTGTAGCTGTACTGCCCATCTTTCGATCCGGGGAGGTGCCGGCCGGGTGGTGCCTGCGAAGAGGGGGATCAGTGGCTTATGGTCAGTTACCACACGAAACTCCTGCCCATAGAGATACAAGTGGAAGTGATGGCATGCCCACTTAATTGCTTGTGACTCTCTCTCTATCTGGGCATATCACGTCTCGGTCTCCGTCAGGGCTCTGCTGGCATTGGCTACCAGGACCCACTCTTTTGTTGGTCTCTCTTGAAGAAGAACGGCCCCCAGCCCCACAGGGCTGGCGTCTTGTACCACCTCGGTACATCTGTTGGGTTGAAAGTAAGGCATGACATTCTTGTCCATGAACACTTCCTTGACAGCATGAAATGCTGCGTCTTCCTTCGCAGTCCATTCCCAGGTTACCCCAGTCTTCGTGAGATTTCGGAGAAGCTCTGAGAGAGACACCAGGTTTGAGATGAAACAGTCACAATATGTGGCCATGCCCAGGAAACTGCGGACCTCTGTGGGTGATGTGGGCCTCGGGGCAGAGCGTATGGCTGCAGCCTTCTTTTGATTGACTTGGAGGCCATCTCGTGAGAAGATGTAGCCAAAAAAATCCACCGACTCCTGATAGAATGAGCACTGTCTGCAAGTCATTGAAGCGTGTTCCTCAAGTGCATATGGTGGTCCTCCAGAGTTTTCGAGAACACCAGGATGTCGTCACTCAGGTTGATGACCCCTTGTAGCCCTGAGAGTGTCTCTCAAATGGCGTTCTGGAACACTTCGTCGGCTGACGACACTCAGAAACTCAACCTCTTGTACCTCTGCAACCCAATGTGTGTGGAGAATGTTGTGATGTTTCTGCTTTCCGGGTGAAGTTCCAGTTGATGGTAGCCGGGATTGATGTTGAGTTTCGTAAACCACTTGGCCCCATTGAGGTCCGCTACAATGTCATCCAAGGTGGACGTGAGAAGCTGCTCCCGCTTCACCGCCTGATTAGGAAGGCTCATGTCGACACACAGTCAAATTGCCCCAGGTTGCTTTGGCTTGGGAGCGACGACCAGGGGCGACACCCACGTAGTAGGGCACGAAACCTTTTCAATTACTTCCAGTTGGTCTAGCTTTCGCAATTCTTCCTCCACCTGAGGGCGTAAGTGAAATGGCACTCTCCAGTGCCTTAGCGCAGTCGGTTTAACTGTGGGATCGATATACAGCTTGAACAGCTTTCCCTTGAGGCAGCCCAGCCCCTTGAACAGCATATGGAATTCTTTGAGGTTGTTGCGGGTGTGTAGGTCATGTATCTGAATGGGAAAGAAGACCAATTCCAGGTCCCCTGCTGTGTGGCAGCTGAGGAGTGTACCCCTCTTTCCTTCGGTGACATGGAACCGTGTGTGGATGCGGTGTCCCTCGCTGGCCACTTTGACCTCCATGACCCCCCTCAGGGGAAGTGGTTCGGTACCTCCATACATATAGATCTTTGCTTTGGAGGGTGACAGCGGTGGTCACGTGGATAGCCATTCATATTGGTCACTGTCCATGACATTCACCGAGGCCCGGTGTCTATGAACGCTTTGACTGCAGATCCTTCCACTGTGATGGAGCACATGGGCGGGGGCCGACGGTGTGGGCCGTACTGGCTCATGAACTACACTACAAAGACGTCCTCGTCATCTGTGCCCAGACCATATCCCGGCAGGGCGGGGTCTGTCTGCTCCAGTGAGTCTTCCAACGACAGTTGTCTGACTGTTGTTGATATACCTCGCTGTCCTGAGGTGTTGGCTCTTGATCTTCCACTCCGACACACTTTGGCGAAGTGGGTCAGCTTCCCATATCGTGAGCAGGTCTTTCCCTTTGCAGGGTACGTGCTGGCTGGCAGGTGTTCTAGGCCGCAGTTTCCACACATTCACTTTTGTGACGTTCTCCCATTCCCTCGGGGCACTGGTGGGTGTCTCTGAATGACATCCACTCTCTCTTCCTTTATCGCTGGTGGCGAGTTGGTTGGAGTTTAGATGTCAGTTGAGGGCTACTTCCATTTCATCAGGCCATGCGCTCGACAGCTTGTGTGATCTTGCGAGCAGCAGAATCTCTTCCAGCGATATGCCTGGTTGACTGTGTATCAGGCGGCGCAGCGTTACTGATTTACATGCCCGTATGATATGCGCTCTGATTTCTTCCCTCTGGTCGGGGACCGTGCAAGAGCTCACCAGTTTTCTCAATCGTGCGTAGAAGACATCTATTGATCTGCCTCCCCTTGCCTCGCTTGGCGGAGCTTAAATCTCTCGAAATCGGGGTTGATTTGAGGGTTGAAGTGCCTCTACAAGGCTGCCACCACAGCGTCATAGTTGTTGTCAGCCCCAGTATTCGATAGGGTTTCAAACAGGTCATATAACTCTCCTCCTCCGTAGCACGAGTGGCGACTTTTTCACCCTTCCATCTGTCTCTCTCATCCCTACGAAGTAGTGGTCTAAACGGCCAATCCATGCCTTCCACCGCGACGCGACCGTGGCCGGATCTGCCAGTTCACTAAATGGGGGCAGGGGAGCTGCCTTGCCATGGCCTGGCTGTTGCGGGGGTTGTTGTTGAAGCGCCGGGGCTACAGCCCCATCCTGATTCTGGACGCTCATCTCCCGTGGTGGGGCACGTGTGTGCACTGACACCTGCGTTTATGTTGGATCAAGTTTGATTTTACCAATGCTTGTTGGGGTTCTGGGGTGGCCCCCCAATGTTTGTGTTTTAGCGTGAAGTACTGCATGACTGCAGCCTTCTCAATGTGGCCTCTGCCAATGCTTTGCTGCCATGTGCCTGATTCTCTGTATATTTTTCTTTTCAGGCCGTGAATGTCTCCACTTAAAACACTGATTCGGGGCAGGTGCGCATGTGGGCGTGATGGTGTTCAAAATGGCAGAGCGATGCAAGCTCCTGCCACGTTGTTCTGCTCGATTTTCCCGGCCTTCTTGTGAGGAAAGGTGATTGAATGTGACTTCAGTCTCTTACCATTCAAGTCTAAGGGTTAGAGTAGTGAATGGAGCCTATTTACTAGGCACTTCGACATGATCCTGTGCTCTTCCCCATAGATCAGGGCTTGCACACATAGCCTAGGGGATAGATTCGTTAGTATTAGGGATAACCTGTCCTGTAGTGAGGGTATTTCATGGAGCCGTGCTGAATTCAGGCCTGGTAGGCCTCAAACGGGAGAGACTCCATCTTTCTTTCTGCTCCGGCAGCTTGGGATGCTTCTAGGTCAAATGTAATGTTTTAGTTATGAGGTGTTATTCGCTTGGAGAGAACCGGTTCAGGCCGGCCCTTATCGAAGGATTGTATTTTTCTTCATGCCGAAGACACTACATCAGGCCGGCCGGCTGGGAACGTGTCCTTGGTACGGGGAGGTACAAGAATTTGGTGGGCGGCAGGTTACGGGCCGGAATTTTCCATGAGGAAACGCACCTCTATATTAGTGAAAGTCTGAGGCAGTTACATGTTCAGTCCGTAGGCGGCATCTAGCCGTTAGCAGTAAAGCTACTACTTATTCCAGGGAAGACAGACGCCATCTTGGAGGCGGAGAAAAAACCGAGAGACAGATACTCTCCTAGCAGAATAGCCAGAGAGGAGAGAGTAGCCGATAAGAAAGAGGTCCCAGTGACTCGGAGAAGGGTGAAGAGAACAGCGCATAGTGGTGCAGACATGTATCCGTGACTGCGGAGGTGTGACTTCCAGGCGAGCCGAGGCACAGACGAGAAGGGAACCTAGATGACCACTGAGTGCAGGCTACACACTACTAAGGTGATGTCGACCCTTTCTTATTAGAGTGTACAACTTAATCTTTCACTTTTCTTTGCAGGTTATGTGTTATATTGTAATGTTATGTGATTGCGTATGTAATGAGTAATAAAGTACCCAGTTTGTAGTGAACCAACATGTGCTGCGTGTTCTTGTATGAGAGGGTAGCCTATTCTTCTAGTCAGCTACGGCTACATGAACAGATGTTAACCCTGATCAGGTAAGTGGTGACTGAATAAGGGAAAGAGGAGCCCCTCGAACCGGAGAACAGGCTATGCTCGAACTGGCAGTCCTTGTGTGATCTGATGAATAGTGAGACTGATTCCCTTTTTGTATGTTATGGTGATCATAGGATGAACTGTCGTATGAGACTGCCGTCTGGGTAGAGAGGTCTGGATTCGTATGGGATCGCGAGGCCGCCACTTGTGATACTGTCGTATGGGCAGAGAGGTCTGGATTCGTATGGGATCGCGAGGCCGCCACTTGTGCTAAGACTGCCGTCTGGGTAGAGAGGTCTGGATTCGTATGGGATCGCGAGGCCGCCACTTGTGATACTGTCGTATGGGCAGAGAGGTCTGGATTCGTATGGGATCGCGAGGCCGCCACTTGTGCTGAGACTGCCGTCTGGGTAGAGAGGTCTGGATCCGTATGGGATCGCGAGGCCGCCGATTGTGCTGAGACTGCCGTCTGGGTAGAGAGGTCTGGATTCGTATGGGATCGCGAGGCCGCCACCTGTGATACTGTCGTATGGGCAGAGAGGTCTGGATTCGTATGGGATCGCGAGGCCGCCGATTGTGCTGAGACTGCCGTCTGGGTAGAGAGGTCTGGATTCGTATGGGATCGCGAGGCCGCCACTTGTGATACTGTCGTATGGGCAGAGAGGTCTGGATTCGTATGGGATCGCGAGGCCGCCACTTGTGCTAAGACTGCCGTCTGGGTAGAGAGGTCTGGATTCGTATGGGATCGCGAGGCCGCCACTTGTGATACTGTCGTATGGGCAGAGAGGTCTGGATTCGTATGGGATCGCGAGGCCGCCACTTGTGATACTGTCGTATGGGCAGAGAGGTCTGGATTCGTATGGGATGGCGAGGCCGCCACTTGTGCTGAGACTGCCGTCTGGGTAGAGAGGTCTGGATTCGTGAGGCCGCCACTTGTGATACTGTCGTATGGGCAGAGAGGTCTGGATTCGTATGGGATCGCGAGGCCGCCGATTGTGCTGAGACTGCCGTGTGGGTAGAGAGGTCTGGATTCGTATGGGATCGCGAGGCCGCCACTTGTGATACTGTCGTATGGGCAGAGAGGTCTGGATTCGTATGGGATCGCGAGGCCGCCGATTGTGCTGAGACTGCCGTCTGGGTAGAGAGGTCTGGATTCGTATGGGATCGCGAGGCCGCAACTTGTGATACTGTCGTATGGGCAGAGAGGTCTGGATTCGTATGGGATCGCGAGGCCGCCGATTGTGCTGAGACTGCCGTCTGGGTAGAGAGGTCTGGATTCGTATGGGATCGCGAGGCCGCCACTTGTGATACTGTCGTATGGGCAGAGAGGTCTGGATTCGTATGGGATCGCGAGGCCGCCACTTGTGATACTGTCGTATGGGCAGAGAGGTCTGGATCCGTACGGGATCGCGAGGCCGCCGATTATAAGAGGTCTTGGTATGTATAGTAGGAATTCCCTGTCCTTAGGTGGTAGATATATGTGGTTGCACTATTATAAATAGGCCCTAGGGAGGGGGTAACGTTCTGGCTGGGTTAGTGAGGCTCTGATGAGCGGGTTCTATCTGATCCGAAAACCCAAGCAGAACATTTGGCGTCACGAACCGTTTACGAAACCTGTGTGCGTTGTGGTTGTATCGTGTTTGCTTTCGGCGCGTGCGTGGTTTCGTTTGTATATTATTTGTATATAATTGTGTGTGTAGTTTTTTTTTTTCTTCTTCTTTCTCTTTTTCTCTTTTTCTTTCTTTTCCGAGATGTTTTCTAGAAAGTCGAAATCTACTTTTAAGTTGCCCGTTGATATTCCCGGCTGGGATTCAACGCCTTATGAAGCCTTAGCCCGTGAGTGGGCTGATTCTACTGGTTTGAGTGAGAATTGGAATTCTTTTTTGGAGCTGGCGGAGCCGGCTAATGTGATTACTTGTTTACAGAAGGCGCCGGTATCTAAGGGTGATGAGCTTCCCGTTTTGGGGCGCAGAGGTTGGATTGTTCTGTCTGCGTACAGGATTCTGCATGAGAGGTTGTTGAAGTTACAGACATTGCATAAGGATGTGGAAGCGAACTTTGTTGAGATTCCGAATGCTCATACTTTGTTGCGGTGTCAAAATAAGTTGCTTGCTGACAAACTTGAGACGTACCAAACTATTGCCGAGAGGGCGGCTGTGCGAATTGCTCGTTATAAATACAAGAATCGGCGTGGTCGGGTTTCGACGCGAAAGGTGCGTCTGGTCGTGGCGAAAGCCAGACTGGATTGGAATCCTGATGAATGGGATGGTAATATCTGGAACTCGAGTGATTCTCCTTCCTCGGGTGAGGAGTCTGCCAAGCGCGAGTCCTCTCGCTCCGGCCGTGATTGTAAGTCTGCTTCTTGCGCCTCTGATGGTGCACCCCGTGATTGCGCTCGTCCTTCGAGTGGGGTCGATGCTTCTTACACTGATTGTTCCTCTACGTGTACTGATCGAGCTCCTTGTGATGCTCGTCCCGCGGTCTCGGTGCATCCAGTTTTTCGGCGGAAGTTGCAGCAGGCTCCCGGTGCTCCGAATGGTATTGCTTTAGACTCTTTGGAGGATTTTACTCAACAAGAAATTAGTGATATTTTGCAGCGATTTCGGCAGCGAGCTGGTGAGACCTTACTCACATGGATGGTGCGCCTTTATGAACTGGGCGCTGCTGGCATTATGTTGGATGCTGGCGATTGTTTGAAGTTTTGTTCCTTGAGTTCGGATTCTACTGTACAGGATCATTTTCGTAACTTTAATGGTGGTGGTCAAATTACTTTGCTTCAATTGGCGACTGAGGGTTGTAATCAAAAATATCCTACTGAGTCTGACTGGCCTGTGAATGACAAACCGTGGTATACTTTGCGCGATGCTGCACAACGTCTCAAAGAGGAGGTGATGAAAACGGCAATTTTTCTGAATACTGCTGACAGGTTGCTTGATGGTTTGTTGACATCTTCTGTGCGGAATCGTATTATTCGTTCTTCCCCTGTTGCTTATAAGCAGGTCATGATGACTTTATTGATTAATCAGACTGGTAACATATTATCTATGGTGCTGGAATCGGTACGCCAACTCGGTGAGTTGGGTGAGTGGTTTAAACCTGAACGGCAGTCCCGGCCTGACACTCGTACTCCTGGTGACAATAAACTTACTAGACGTGATATGTTTTTTGGTCTTATGGCCGATGGTGTGCGGAAGGAGGACATTGACGGTGAGACTACTTCTCGTTTGTGGGAAATGTTTCGCAAACGTGGCTTGGATCGAAAGGAGGGTGCCCGGCGTGTTCTGACGACTGAGTGTGATCGTGGTTTTTCTGACGGTAGCGGTGATGACGACCGCCGTGGGCGCTCTGATCGTCGTGATGATCGACGTTATGTACGTGATTTGTCCCCCCGTCGTGAGAGAGACAGAGAGAGAGAGGGGGAAAGAGAAAGGGGGAGAGATGATTATGTTAACAGCAGACGTAGAGATGATAGGGATCAATCTCCTGAGTTGAGAAGGAGAGAGGATCGACACAGATTGGCCGATCGAAACTTGCAGTACAATGCAGAGGACAGGAATCCATTTCGTAATAGAGATGGATATGAACAGGAGGTATCGATACCTGAGAAACGTGAGAGTCTTTATCCTGATTTATCCTGGTACACAGAACGCAGTAAAAATGAATAGGAAATAGGTCAAGCTCCAGTACACAGATGGGCTCACAGAGATAATAGACCCTATGTAGATATTGATATTTATTGGAGACATCGTAATGTCCAAAGGGCCCGAGCATTGGTAGATACAGGAGCGGAGGCCACTCTTATTCATGGAAAATCAAAGAAGTATAAAGGTCAGCCTTTTAAAATTACCGGATTAGGTGGAAAGGAAACTCCCGCAGTTCAAACTTTACTTGAAATGAGAATAGGTAGAATTCCTAGAAAAGAATACTCTGTATTAGTGGTACCACTCTTAGAATTCATAATTGGAATTGATATTTTGAAAGGAATGACTTTGCACTTAGATGATGGATGTTACCAATTTGGAACTAAACATTATATATCGTCCAGGCCTGTACGGGTTGGTCGTTTAAGAATGCCCCCCATAAAAGTTCCCCAGGCGACAAAAGTGGTTCGTCAGAAGCAGTATCGTATTCCAGGTGGTCATGAAGAGATTAGTACCACTATTCAGGAGTTGGTGGATGCAGGAGTTATAACCCCAGTTACTTCTGCTTGGAATAATCCTGTTTGGCCTGTACGTAAGAGTGATAATTCTTGGCGCATGACTGTTGATTATCGAGAATTGAATAGACACACACCCTCTTTGACTGTTGCAGTACCGGATGTTATTACCCTAATTGAAAGAATCCAAAAACATCCAGGTACATGGTATGCGTCCATTGATATTGCTAATGCTTTCTTTTCGATTCCGATTGCCCCTGAGTGTCAGGAACAATTCAGTTTTACGTGGAACGGGCGTCAGATGACGTTTAGAAGTCTTCCCCAGGGCTATGTGCATAGTCCTACGATATGTCACCGGCTGGTGGCAGAGCATCTGGCTGAGGTACCGGTTCATCCGCAAATTCAGATATGTCACTATATTGATGATATTTTGATCCAAGGCGAAACACAAGAGGAAGTTCAGACCCAATTGGACAGAGTCATTGAGTGCCTGCGTGAGAAAGGTTGGGAAATCAACCCGGATAAATTACAAGGTCCGTCCCAGGCTGTGAAATTTTGGGGTATTAATTGGCATGAGGGGCACCGAGAAGTGATCCCTCAGGTTAAACAGAAAATTCTTGATTTTGCAGTTCCGAGGAATAGGAAAGAAGCCCAAAGCTTCATTGGTTTGTTTGGTTTTTGGCGCCAGCATATTCCTCATTTGAGTCAAATATTGGCCCCTTTGTACCATGTCACTCGTAAAAAGAATGCATTTGAATGGGATAAACCACAACAAGATGCGTTCAGTCTGGCAAAAGAAGCAATTCAGCATGCTCTGGATTTATGGCCTGTATGTGATGGTGATGTGGATTTGAATGTGTCTGTACAAGGCCTTTATGCGAATTGGAGTTTGTGGCAGAAACAAGGCAAGAGTAGAGTACCGTTAGGTTTCTGGACCAAAAAGTTACCTGATGCTGGTGAGCGTTATACACCTTTTGAGAAACAGTTACTTGCATGTTATTGGGCTCTGGTGGATACCGAGCAATTGACTTTGGGACATGATATAGTTTTGCGACCTGAAATTCCTATCATGCAGTGGGTTATGAGTTCGCCGAAAACTCACCGAATTGGACACGCTCAAGAGGCGAGTGTGATTAAATGGAAATGGTATATACAAGACAGGGCACGTGTGGGACAAAAAGGAGTTGCATCTTTGCATGAGCAGGTGGCGCGGGCGCCATCGACTGAGACTGAGAGTGAATGTTCCGTACCTTTAGTACAGGAGTCTCCTGTTAAGTGGGGTAGACCTTTTGATGATTTGTCGGCGGAGGACAGAAACCATGTCTGGTTTACGGATGGTTCAGCAAGGTTCATAGGGACGAAACGGCATTGGAAGGCGGTGTCCTATAATCCGATCACACAAAGATTGCTGAGCACAACTGGTGAGGGTAAGAGCAGTCAATTTGCTGAACTCTATGCTGTTTATCAAGTTCTGAAACAAGAGTTACCTGGCACATGTCATATTTTCACCGATTCTTGGTCTACTGCCAATGGACTGGCAGTTTGGTTACCGACTTGGCATTCCCATAGTTGGAAAATCCATTCAAAAGAACTGTGGGGAAAAGAATTATGGCAGGAGATTTGGGAAATGCTCCCACAGAGTACTGTTACAATCTTCCATGTGGATGCTCATACCCCGATAGACTCTCTTGACAAATTCTTTCATAACATTGCAGATGAGAAATCTAAAATTGCTGAGGCAGTGGTGGACAGGCAAGATTCTGATATTGCGGGATTGGCGAAATGGGCCCACCAGAAAGCAGGACACTTTGGAGAGAAAGCCACTAGCAGGTGGGCTGCTGATCGAGGAATTTATATTCCCCTAGATTTAATCAAAAATGTTATTCTACATTGTCCCATTTGTCAGCATATCAGGCAGCGCAAAGTGCCCCAAATTGTTAAAGGTCATTTACATCGCGGGAAATTGCCCGCTCAAATTTGGCAGATTGATTACATCGGTCCACTTCCTATGAGTAGGAATTGTCAATATGTTTGTACTATTGTTGATACATACAGTGGCCTGTTGGTGGCCCTTCCCTGTAAGCAAGCTACCCAATTGAATACTATTAAAACATTGGAATTGATTATGATGTATTATGGTGTGCCATTCCAAATTCAATCTGATAATGCATCCCATTTTCGTGGAAGATTGGTACAGGAATTCTGTGTGGAAAACAATATTGAATGGGTGTTTCATATACCATATTATCCACAGGCCTCGGGTCTTGTGGAGAGGTTGAATGGCCTGCTGAAAGATCAGTTACGTAAATTAACAGATGACAAGTATAAGAATTGGCTAGACTTTTTGCCTCAAGCGCTATTGATTTTGAATAACCGTCCTTTTCTAAATGCTGAATCCCCACTTATGCGTTTGTTTCCTCCGAATGTTGATGCTAAGCCCAATGAAATCAGAGAGACTGTGATGTACTGGGAAATTACTCCCGGAGTTTTGGCTCCATGTAGAGCGACCCCAGGGTCGGCAGGTTTAGACTTGCATGCCATGGATGACACCGTTATAAAAAGTAAGAATCGAGTCATCATTGAAACTGGTGTTGGTGTTCATATACCAACTGGGAATTTCGGATTAATAGCCCCTAGATCGGGGCTGGCTGTAAAAGGCGTTCAGGTGCTTGGAGGAATCATTGACAGTGATTATCAGGGAGAGATTAAAGTGCTCCTGCTGAATAGCAGTGAGGTTGACTTACTGATACATCAAACTGACCGAGTGGCCCAATTGCTAATAATGCCTGTTTTCAGTGGTGAGATCACAAAAGGCACTGCCCCAACGTTGCTAACTGTACGAGGCCAGAAAGGTTTTGGCTCCACAGATAATCCTGGGGCCAGAGTTTGGGTGCAGTCGCCTAAGAATCCCCCTGAACAAGCAGAAGTCATTGCAACCGGTCAAGACAACACCATTTTAGTTATGAGACCAGGGAAACATAGCTGGGAAGCAGTCCCGGCTGACAAATGTTACTTACGAGAATGAATAATGCCTGTATTTGATTCTCTTTCAGATCATTCTTTGGACTGTTGCTGCAGGATGTGTCGGCGTTGGACTCCTTTTGGGCTGGTACGACGAGAGAGGAGGGATCCCATCAACCCGGGCTGAGTTGAGAACCTGAGTGTCGCGTTCCTTCGCTGTGTGGGATTCGTCGTCGAACTTTTGGACTACGTTAGCCAAACGAGTGACTAAAGCCCCTCATTTCTGCTTGACACCGATGAGATCGGTGACTGACATTCTAGCGACTTGTTTAGTTGCTGTCCCTGCTTCATTGGAGACTTTGACTCATATTTTTAATATATCGAATGCTCGCCCCAATGTTCTTCTGGGCGATTTTGCTACCTATGAGTATTGCCCCTTGTGTACTGTACTGTCAGATCCGATACCCCCCATCCAGTCCCAAATAGTTACCTATAATATCACACAGGGTGATTTGTGTTTTTTCCTTACTTGTGATCCTAGTGCGATTTCTGAATGTATGCGTTTAAGATTGAAAGGTGCCACTTCATTCACCGCTCATGAACGAACTTTGTGCCTTCAAAGGACACCGAAAACATGTACTTCTGTTCAGAATAACATGACTTGCAAGAGTTTGGTAGTTACCCCCAGTCATTATCGCACGATGTTACTACCTGCCGGATGGGTTTTCTCATGTGGTAATACTTCCTGGCCATATATCCCCGCAAATATTTCTGGAGGCCCTTGTGCCATTACTAGACTGAGCTTGTTAATGTTTTCATCACATCCGAATGCCAACTCTCGTGTGATTCGAGATACAGTGAGGTTACAGGAGGATTGTGACTCATCTTTGCATTTATATTTCAAGTCTGAATACCTTAGCCTGGCTATTTCAATTGTTGGTGTTCCTGCTTTGGCAGTTTATAATGCCAAATCTATTGGGAAAATGGCCTGCTGGATGGTAAAATCCATTAATCATACTTCTACAGTCCTGTCTGACATGCTATTAGACGCCCAGGGTGAACGTAGAGCTATCTTGCAAAATCGAGCGGCCATTGATTATCTTTTGCTTAAACATGGACACGATTGTTCTGATTTTGAGGGTCTTTGTTGTTTTAACTTGTCTGATCATACAAAATCCATTCAAGCTCACATTGATAAACTACATGACTTGACAGAAGAAGTTAGAAAACACATTGACCAGGGCTGGTTTGACTGGCTCTTTAATTGGTTACCTGATTTGCATATGTTACGTCAGATATTAGGAGGTATTCTGATTACGATCGGCATTTTGATTTCTATCTGTTGCTTTATTCAGTGTATTCCTTCACTACTTCAATTCTGCACACCTGGTACTAGACATAGATCAGTTAGTTTTGTTTCATATTATTCTTCCACAGATATTAGTTCTGTTTAATGAATGTATAATAGACTGAAGTCAAGGGTGAAATGTTCTGCTCGATTTTCCCGGCCTTCTTGTGAGGAAAGGTGATTGAATGTGACTTCAGTCTCTTACCATTCAAGTCTAAGGGTTAGAGTAGTGAATGGAGCCTATTTACTAGGCACTTCGACATGATCCTGTGCTCTTCCCCATAGATCAGGGCTTGCACACATAGCCTAGGGGATAGATTCGTTAGTATTAGGGATAACCTGTCCTGTAGTGAGGGTATTTCATGGAGCCGTGCTGAATTCAGGCCTGGTAGGCCTCAAACGGGAGAGACTCCATCTTTCTTTCTGCTCCGGCAGCTTGGGATGCTTCTAGGTCAAATGTAATGTTTTAGTTATGAGGTGTTATTCGCTTGGAGAGAACCGGTTCAGGCCGGCCCTTATCGAAGGATTGTATTTTTCTTCATGCCGAAGACACTACATCAGGCCGGCCGGCTGGGAACGTGTCCTTGGTACGGGGAGGTACAAGAATTTGGTGGGCGGCAGGTTACGGGCCGGAATTTTCCATGAGGAAACGCACCTCTATATTAGTGAAAGTCTGAGGCAGTTACATGTTCAGTCCGTAGGCGGCATCTAGCCGTTAGCAGTAAAGCTACTACTTATTCCAGGGAAGACAGACGCCATCTTGGAGGCGGAGAAAAAACCGAGAGACAGATACTCTCCTAGCAGAATAGCCAGAGAGGAGAGAGTAGCCGATAAGAAAGAGGTCCCAGTGACTCGGAGAAGGGTGAAGAGAACAGCGCATAGTGGTGCAGACATGTATCCGTGACTGCGGAGGTGTGACTTCCAGGCGAGCCGAGGCACAGACGAGAAGGGAACCTAGATGACCACTGAGTGCAGGCTACACACTACTAAGGTGATGTCGACCCTTTCTTATTAGAGTGTACAACTTAATCTTTCACTTTTCTTTGCAGGTTATGTGTTATATTGTAATGTTATGTGATTGCGTATGTAATGAGTAATAAAGTACCCAGTTTGTAGTGAACCAACATGTGCTGCGTGTTCTTGTATGAGAGGGTAGCCTATTCTTCTAGTCAGCTACGGCTACATGAACAGATGTTAACCCTGATCAGGTAAGTGGTGACTGAATAAGGGAAAGAGGAGCCCCTCGAACCGGAGAACAGGCTATGCTCGAACTGGCAGTCCTTGTGTGATCTGATGAATAGTGAGACTGATTCCCTTTTTGTATGTTATGGTGATCATAGGATGAACTGTCGTATGAGACTGCCGTCTGGGTAGAGAGGTCTGGATTCGTATGGGATCGCGAGGCCGCCACTTGTGATACTGTCGTATGGGCAGAGAGGTCTGGATTCGTATGGGATCGCGAGGCCGCCACTTGTGCTAAGACTGCCGTCTGGGTAGAGAGGTCTGGATTCGTATGGGATCGCGAGGCCGCCACTTGTGATACTGTCGTATGGGCAGAGAGGTCTGGATTCGTATGGGTTCGCGAGGCCGCCACTTGTGCTGAGACTGCCGTCTGGGTAGAGAGGTCTGGATCCGTATGGGATCGCGAGGCCGCCGATTGTGCTGAGACTGCCGTCTGGGTAGAGAGGTCTGGATTCGTATGGGATCGCGAGGCCGCCACCTGTGATACTGTCGTATGGGCAGAGAGGTATGGGATCGTGAGGCCGCCGATTGTGCTGAGACTGCCGTCTGGGTAGAGAGGTCTGGATTCGTATGGGATCGCGAGGCCGCCACTTGTGATACTGTCGTATGGGCAGAGAGGTCTGGATTCGTATGGGATCGCGAGGCCGCCACTTGTGCTAAGACTGCCGTCTGGGTAGAGAGGTCTGGATTCGTATGGGATCGCGAGACCGCCACTTGTGATACTGTCGTATGGGCAGAGAGGTCTGGATTCGTATGGGATCGCGAGGCCGCCACTTGTGATACTGTCGTATGGGCAGAGAGGTCTGGATTCGTATGGGATCGCGAGGCCGCCACTTGTGCTGAGACTGCCGTCTGGGTAGAGAGGTCTGGATTCGTATGGGATCGCGAGGCCGCCACTTGTGATACTGTCGTATGGGCAGAGAGGTCTGGATTCGTATGGGATCGCGAGGCCGCCGATTGTGCTGAGACTGCCGTCTGGGTAGAGAGGTCTGGATTCGTATGGGATCGCGAGGCCGCCACTTGTGATACTGTCGTATGGGCAGAGAGGTCTGGATTCGTATGGGATCGCGAGGCCGCCGATTGTGCTGAGACTGCCGTCTGGGTAGAGAGGTCTGGATTCGTATGGGATCGCGAGGCCGCCACTTGTGATACTGTCGTATGGGCAGAGAGGTCTGGATTCGTATGGGATCGCGAGGCCGCCGATTGTGCTGAGACTGCCGTCTGGGTAGAGAGGTCTGGATTCGTATGGGATCGCGAGGCCGCCACTTGTGATACTGTCGTATGGGCAGAGAGGTCTGGATTCGTATGGGATCGCGAGGCCGCCACTTGTGATACTGTCATATGGGCAGAGAGGTCTGGATCCGTATGGGATCGCGAGGCCGCCGATTATAAGAGGTCTTGGTATGTATAGTAGGAATTCCCTGTCCTTAGGTGGTAGATATATGTGGTTGCACTATTATAAATAGGCCCTAGGGAGGGGGTAACGTTCTGGCTGGGTTAGTGAGGCTCTGATGAGCGGGTTCTATCTGATCCGAAAACCCAAGCAGAACACACGTGCTCTCCTTTGCAGCACCGCCGCGACTGGGGCAGACGCGCTCAAGCAGGCCACTCCCTGATGAGTCAGGCGACAGTGACTCAAGCCGTGCACTCACTCACTAATCTCGTGGGCACCTCTGCCCAAGCTTCTCTGCACCGCAGCACTCGCGGGGTGGGCACCCACCGTCGTGGCTGTCTCCGAGGCTTCTCAAGGCCCGGGGGACACTGCCCTGAACGCACTCAGTGGCCGTCACGCGCTGCACTTCACCACAGCGGGCTGGATGACGGGCTCGACCTGGAACGGCAGAGGAGTGGGTGGGACCCGCCTCGTCGCTAGTGTAGAGTTCGTGGGCACCTTGGAACTCCGCAGGATGTAGGTAAGACCGGACACTTATACAACTCAATAATTGTGACACACACAGAACGATGCAGTATGGGACAAGACCCCGAGCGGTCATGCGCCCTTTTATTTATACCTTTGGGCAAGACCACCCTCTGGGTGCATGTACTTTGGCAACATAGTATAGTGCGGGCTGGGTGGCTCTGTCCCTACACCAATGATTGATCTGCCGGTCTCATGCCCCAGGAAAGGAGTATTGCCTCGTCAGAGTCTTCGCAGCATTTTCTTAACAATATCAGCTATTTTCATTGGCTTAGTGCTATTAAAAAGTAATTTATATTGTCAAGGAAATAATTTTCTTCAGGCATGTATTTATCCATGTGTAGTTTTTTAGCATGGAAAAGAGCCAAAAGTGACAGAGCACTCACATAAGAACAATGTCACATAACATGTTACAGAAGTAAAACAATGAAACACAAGCTCTTTGGGACTAAAATAACACATGTACATTTGTGCAGGAAAATAAGGTATTGAAGTAACACAGTGAAGCAACAACACCTAAGACGGGCCCCCATTAAAGGTATGTTGAGGGGGGCTCCCGCCACATTCCAAACCTGTGCTTGTCCCCCACCTTCCTGAGGTTTCATGGGATCAAGTTATCCTGCTGGTTGTGCAGACTCAGGGGCTCTGTATTCGGATGACTGAGCTATGCCTCAGGTGAAACATAACTGAAAGAAACAGGACCGATAGAGCAGTTCTCCTCCAGGTTACACATGTGACAGTCTGGGGCCTGAGGCAGCCGCGATCTAAGCAGGCAGTGTAACCCGAGGCATATGTCACAAAGAGCAATGAGTGAATTACCCAAATACCTGGTCGCTCCACAAGTCCCCTCTTTGATGATTTTCTGATGGAATCTGAATCTGGAATTTCCAACACTGATTATTTGCTTGGGCTATTTTGAATAGATATATAATTATAGATGTGTAACAGTGAACTAGGGGAATATTTTTCATAGCAGGAATGTTTTTCATAGAGGGGTTCTGAGTGACATAAAATAGACACTGAGAGTGAAGCTCAGTTGTCTATGATGTCACTCAGAACCCCTCTGTGGAAAACTTCCCGGTAATTTACTTTTTACCCATCTTTAATTTTATGTTATGTATGGCCCCAAAATCATCTTCCCCTGCTGTCAACTGCTATGCAGAGGAGTAATGGGGAGCCGTACGTAACACAGCCTCTTCTCCCTGTCCCAAATGTTTTAAAAAAACGTACCTGCAATCTCTAACCAATCACGACCACCTTCTCCCTCCTGCACCTGTTCTTTCTGCTTTCATTCACAGCAGAAAAGCAGAGCTGTGCTGATAGGTTATCAGGGAGGCCTGTCAGCCTGGCCTGGAAGGCCTTTATGACATCATAACAGTGGGTAAGCAGTTTTGTTATCAACTGTAGCTATGTCATAGCAGTGAGTTGTGACATTTAGAAACACAATTAAATGACTCTGGTTCTGCATGAGAGCCATAAATAACACTTAAAATAGTTGTGCAGCAAGTCTGGATGCATAGTTTATTATCACTTTAATGTGTGGACAATCTCTCACTGCTCCGTCTCTCATTTTCCTCATATCACTTCCTATTTTTCTTCTAAATCAAAGTGGCCTCTTCGAGGGCTCTGCATATGATGCACATTCCTTGAGGCCTTTGTATTATCCAAGTTAAAGCATGATGATCAGATGCCACACACAGGTTCCCCCTGCTGGGAACCTTTCTTTCAAGCAGTTGAAAACACTAATGGACCTTGATGCTGTTGTATGGGTGGTGGTCCTTAGATCTGCATGACTAATAAAGCCCCTCCCAAATGGAGGTGTAGAAAATAGATAACTACTGTCTGAAAGATCAATCAATCAATCAAGCATTTGTTGAGCACAACTACTCACCCATAAAGGTCTCACGGCGCTATGGATAGGGGGGTGCAGGTTCCAGTCCATCCAGGAGGGGGTCTTTCAAAGAGCCAGGTTTCGATGTTTCTTGCGAAGATGAAGTTGTCTGTCTAGGGTGGAGCGGAAGGTCGTTCTAGGCTTTGGCCGCGAGGAAGGAGAAGGAGCGGCCTCCCGATCTGGTCTTTCTGCTGCGGGGGACCACAGAGTAGGAGAGCTGGGCTGATCGTAGGGTCCTTTGGGGTGTGTGGAATTTGAGTCAGCTGTTCAGGTATGCTGGTCCAGTGTCGTGGAGGGCCTTGTGTGCGTGGGTGAGTATCTTGAAGGTAAATCTAGCCTCAACGGGGAGCAAGTGGAGTGTGCGCTGGTGCTGCGAGATGTGGCAGTATTTTGGCAGGTTGAGGACCAGTCTTGCGGCGGCATTCTGGATGTTCTGTAGCTTGCGGGTGAGGTGTTTATTTATTCCGGCGTAGTCGAGTCTGCTGGTTACCAGGGTGTGAGTGAAGGTCTTTCTGTGTTTGAGGGGGATCCATTTGAAGGTCTTACGAAGGAGGCGGAGGGTATGGAAGCAGGAAGACGAGACGGAGTTGATCTGGCGGTCCATTTTGAGCTGGGAGTCCAGGACGATTCCAAGGTTGCGTGCGTGGTCCGTGGGGGTTGGCGGGTGTCCGAGGGCGGGTGGCCACCAGATGTCACTCCAGGCATCAGGGTTTGGGCCCATGATGAGTACTTCTGTTTTGTCGGTGTTTAGTTGTATGCAGCTGTTTTTCTTCCATTTGGCGACGGCTTCCATGCCTTCTTGAAAGTTGTGTCTGGTGGTGTTGGGGTCATGCGATAGGGAGAGGATGAGTTGGGTGTCGTCTGCGTATGACACAATGTTGAGTCCGTAGGTTCTGACGATGGGGGCGAGTGGAGCTATATAGATGCTGAAGAGCGTCGGGCTGAGGGAGGAGCTCTGTGGGACTCTGCAGGTGGTAGGTGTAGGGTCTGAGAGGAAAGGGGGGAGTCTGACCTGCTGTGTTCTACCGGAGAGGAAGGAGCAGATCCAGTTGAGGGACTTGTCCTGGATACCTGCGTCATGGAGTCTGCGTATTAGGGTGTGGTGAGAGACTGTGTCGAACGCCCCAGAGAGGTCGAGGAGGATGAGGGCTACTGTTTCTCCTTTGTCCAGTAGGGTGCGGATGTCGTCTGTTGCGGTGAGGAGGGCGGTTTCCGTTCTGTGGTTTTTTCTGAAGCCGGATTGGGAGGAGTGGAGGATGTTGTGCTGTTCTATGAATGTGGCGAGTTGGCTGTTAATGGCCTCACAGTACATGGGCTTCCTCTCTGACTTCTCTGTGACCTGGGCAGCTGGCTCTGCTGCCCCGGGTCGAACTGGTCTCACGAGCTCCCCTTCCTCTCTCCACCTGTGATTCGTATCAGGGCTTGGCCCGTCATAAAACCCTTTTCATCCTACACAAGCCCCTGGCTAATCTCTTTCGCACCTGGCTGTTCCTGCTTTATGACTTGCTTCCCAAAACAGGAGATGCTCATGTTTATTGGGGGGATCTGTAAATCTAATGTGGGATCTGAACCTTGTTGTGTAAATCATTGTGGGCTGGCCGAACTGGAATGTGGGATGGTCATCATGACTCTGCCTTTTTCTTTGTAACATATCCTTGTATATTGCCGTTTCATAAAACTCAGGAATATATGCTTGGGGCCAGAAAAGGCCTATTTAAGATGTAGCCTGTTCCTATGATTTTCAGCAGTCTCCTGAGAACATACACGCTGGTGTACTTCTAGGATACCTGTAATTGGTCTGCAGCCAATAAACGATTCTTTGACTTCACCCAGAAGACTCTGTGTTTCTGTAGGTCCGGAACAGGGTGAAACCCAGAAGTCATAGGGTGTGTGCCCCTGCACCGCTGGGACTAAAATACCCAGTACTTCACTTTCGCTGTGAATGGAAGCAGGGAGATGGGTCTGTAGTTTTTGAGGTCGGTGGGGTCCGTAGAGGGTTTATTCAGGAGGGGGTTGACCTCGGCGTGTTTCCAGTCATCGGGGAATGAGGCGGTCGCCAGGGAGAGGTTGATGGTGTGGCGGAGCATGTGTGCGATGGTGACGGCGGCTCTGTTGAAGATGTGGTGGGGGCAGGGGTCCTTGGGGACCCAGAGTGGATTGACTTCATTGTCTTCAGTGTGTCTTCGGTGATGAGGGCTGTCCAGTTGTCGATCGCTGGTTTCCGGGTGTCGGGGGTGGTTGGTGGGGGTTCTTTGTCGAAGTTGTTGTAGATGCTCTTGATTTTGTGGTAGAAAAAGGTGCTGAGTTTGTTGCAGAGGTCCTGTGAGGGAGGGATGTCGGTCGACTCGCTGATGGGTTGGGCGAATTCCTTGATGATGTTGAAAAGTTCTTTGCTGTTGTGCGCGTGGGTGGATATTCTGTCTTCAATCGCTTTTTTCCTTGCTTCTCTGATGAGTTGGTGGTGGGCGTTGGTGGCGGCTCTGAAGTTGTTGTGGGCTTCTGTGGATTTGGTGTTCCTCCAGGCCTTTTCGAGGCGATTGTAAGTGCGTCTGGACTCTCGAAGTTAAGTGGTAATCCATCTGGCTTCCGCGGGTATTGTTGTTTTTCTTGAGGTGGGCTATGGTGTAGGCGCTGTCCGAGATCCATCTATGCAGGGTTCGGGCTGCGGTGTTGGGGTCGTCGTTTTCCGCGATGGTTGTGGTGGAATTGTTGAGTGAGGAGGTGAGTTGGTCGTCAGTGATTTTGGTCCAGTTTCTTTGTGGGAGCAGATGCTGGTGTCTGTGGATGGTGGGTGTTCTGAAGGTGAAAGCGGACGCACAGATGGTCAGTCCATGTGAGTTCGGTGGTGTGGCTGAAGGTGATGGAGATTCCTGTAGTGAAGAGGGGGTCGAGGGTGTGTCCTGCTGAGTGCGTGGGTTTGGTCATGATCTGGCGGAGTCCAATGTTGTGGAGGTTGTCCAGGAGGGATGTGGTGTTGGGGTCCAGTTCATTGTCGAGGTGGAAGTTGAGGTCTCCCAGCAAGGTGTAGTTGGTGGATGCGATGGCCTGCGGGGAGATGATGTCCGTGATGGAGGTGGCGGTGGGGCTGGCCAGTATCTTGAAGTGAAAGTGTTCCATCAGATCTGTGGGCTTGTCAGGGAGTGTGCTCAGGCGAAGAGTGGATTTGTGGACGATGGCAATTCCTCCTCCCGGGCGGGTGGGCGGTCCTTCCTGGAGATCTTGTATCCTTGGGGGATGGCGATATCTGGTCCTGAGGTGGTGTTGGTCCAGGTCTTGGTGAAACACGCTACGTCCGGGGTAGTGCTGTCGAGGAGGTCACAGATTTCGGTGGTGTGTTTGTCAAGGGATCGGACGTTGAGGAGGATGCATTGCAGGGTCTTCGGTTTGTTTGTGTTCTCGCGGGCGGGTTGTGCTGGATCCGTGTTCCTAGTGGTGCTGCAGGTGTGCCGGCAGCGGTGACAGCTGAAGGGTCCGTGGGTGTCGGCTGGTGATGCTTGTTTGCAGTTGTTGTTGCGGCCTGGGTTGAGTGCGTGGAGTTCCGCTGGGTCGTATCGTTGGTGGGGTGGAGGTCCAGGGTTCCTGACGCTGGTCGGGTTGCGGGCGGGCGCAGACGGGCTTGCCTTAGGCGTGCCCGTTGCACGTGTCCGCTGCGCGACTGCGCAGCGGGCGCCATTAAGTAGGGGAGGGGGCGGGGCAGGAGGTAGGGAGAGGGGAGCGGGGGCTGTCCGGGGGGAGGGCCGCAGGGGCAGCAGCGGCCGGAAAAGACTGAAATGAAAACAAAAATTAACTAAGTATAATTAAAAAGTAAAAACAAGAGGAACCAAGTGACAAAAGTATTTAAGTATTAACCCTGAGGAAACCAAGTGAGCAGGGGGCAAGGGGGACACCAGGCGGGCTGGAAACTGGATCGCCTGTGAGTCTGCGGCGGGCTGCCGGCATGAACCCTGAAGATGGGAGGGCTCTGCAACTAGGCGATGCGGCGATGAAGCGGAGCTGCTGGGGCGAGTGCTGGCCTGGACCGGAGGTCAAGGTTTCACCTTGATAACACATATAGGAGTGAAGACCTCACCTATTCTCCGGAGGCGAGATGGGGCCTGTAGAATATTCTAAGTGTCGCTTTACAAAAATGTTGTATACGGCCTTTTGCTAATAGTTATATGGAAGCGCTGCCCACTTGTATGTCCCAATAATACTGCTTTGTTGTAGTAGGCTTTCAAAACTTTCTAATTCATTTTCCTACCTGAGAAAACGTTGGCCACACTGACAAAAAATACGTCAACTATAAGTGAATATCCACTGAATCGTCTGCCCATTGTTTTGCAATAGAATACATCTAGATTGCTCTCTCAATATAATACATGCCATAATATCAGACCACATTCAAATAAGTGCATTATGTTAGTGAAAGAAAACATGCATGTCTGTTAAATGGTCTCTGTTTGTGTATATACTTTTTCAAGAGAAAATGACTGATAACTCACCCTTGTTTCTCTTCTCATCTCCATGCTTTCCCTTGTAAGCAATGTATTGTCTTTCTCTGTCTTCTACTCTCTTCTTTCACAGTTCATTAGGACTGTCTCTTCACTACATTGAAATTACTGTTTCTCTCATGTCAGTAATTGCAATTGCTTTTTCACATTATCTTTCCTGCTCTATTTTATCTACCTTCGACCCTGTCTCTCTCTTCCCTCTGATTTTTTGTTACCTGTCCCTATATGTCTCTCTGATCTCTCTTTATCTCACTTTCCTTCATTCTGTCTCTCTTTCTCCTTTTTTTCTCTTTCACTTTTCACTCCTATCTCTCTCAACCTTGTCTCTCTGGCCAACCTGGCCCATTGTTCCTAATCCCGTGTAATTTATCTACTACTTTCTTGCCTCTACTAGAATTCTCTCTCAGCCTGAGGAGCTTTTTTGCTGGGCGACACTGTGGCACTTGCAATAATAAAATTACGTTGCAAGTTTTAACTTTTTTATTTTCAGCTTGGGGAATACACTGAGGCTTTTCCAAGCTGATGTTTACCTTATACCAATAAAGCAGTACGTGCTGATGGGGAAGCCTGCGGGCCGCCACTCACTGTAGGGGCAGAGGGGCCTGTGTTACACCCCAGACTCATCACTTAAGCTGGTATGAAACTGCCTTCTCAAACACAATAAACATAATATGTTCTAATCATGTGCATGTATTCTTATAATATCAAGTAAATATGTCTAGTAAATGTAGTACAACATAAACCAGGAGCAGCCTGATAATAGTAAGTTTCTAGTTAATTCATCCCTAGAAGTATAACTGTTCTGATTACTTACTGGTAATCTTCATTACTCCTAATATTATTTCTTGTGCCAGTACTTAGAACTATGTGGTGGGCCCACTCCCCCCCAAGCATCATGTGGCCCAGGATAAAAAAAATACTCCGATGCTCTTTGTCCATCTCCTGAGTCCTTCACTTTAGGATCCACCATCTTTCCAGGAGCCATAAGCAGGTGTGTGGCCATCATACAACCAGTCATCCCCAAGCACAGTCAAAGAAAGATTGCAGCAGTGTGGAGATGGGGATGGGGTGTAAGTTCTGGGAAAGGAAGGGTGTGGCCTGAGGCGTCAAGATGGCGGTCGCACTCTATGAGTGTAACGCCCTGAACGTCTCAGGATCGTTTAACAGACACGATAATGAGAACGCAACCACTTGTGAAGGTTTAGTTATTTTAATGAAGGCAAAAATAATACAAGGAATAAACAAAGGTTATAGTCACTGGAATCCTCCAGGCTAAGTACGTTACCAGCCCACAGCACGGATGGTCCTAACCGTCCTCTGCATACACGCCGATCCCGGCGTATGCCAACAGAGGGCAGAAATGAAATGGCCGACAATGCCAATCGGTAGGCTGTGAGGGGCACGAAGAGTGTTGGGGAGAATCGAGGAGTCAGGGAAACACCCAGCCTGGGTCTCTACCTGAAGGGAGCAGCCGCTCAACCTCTTCCTCAGACTGCACCGGGACGCGGAGTCACCTCCTGGTGATGCGTCACCGATACCCCAATCACAAGCAAAGAAGACTGAACCGAGAGCAGCCGCTCGATCGATCCTGTGGACTTCCGAGTCTGTAACGCGGCAAACACCTCCTGGTGTGTGCGTTACAGCTGGCAGTCCCTGTAGCTCTGGTCGGGCTGGGAGTTACGACTCCAACCAGCAAAAGCGCCACTGCGCTTTGACTCAGCCGAGTCAAAAAGCGAAGCTCAATGGTTATCCGGTAGAGCTTCCGGGTCCTTCACAGGTGACGATGGGGCAAGACACGGCCCAGGGAGTAACGACTCGACCTACCTCCGTTCTTGCCTTACTGGAGCACCACTCCGGAACACTGCTCTTCACTAAGCAGGTACGTCGGTTGTAAACACAATATCCGACAGCGTTGTACCTCCCGGTTCCTCCCTTTATAGGGCGTTGTTTTCCTTGAGTTATGTAACAGCTCTCCTGTTTACATAAGGGCGTGTTTTCCTTGAGTTATGTAACAGCTCTCCTGTTTACATAACCTCTCAACCGCTAAGCATCCTGGGAGATGTAGTCCGTTTTCGCTGGTTACCGTTTTCCTCCCCTCGCATGACAGGAATTCTTGACAATGAGTGGTCCGGGACCCCTCCGTCATCCGCCTTGCATCCTGCAATCTCTGGCACCCATCTGTACTCCTCATGTACCTGCCATAGCCCACGGTGTGTGGGGCGTCCTCCGGGGTCGTTTGTGAGCCGATCGGCCTCCGGGGTGGCCGGCCAGCTGCTGCACCTCCGAGGCCTCTTGGTTGTAAGATGGCGGCCTTCACATTGCCGCGCCGTTGGACCCGAAGCTCCTGCCTTGGGGGTGCCATTTGAGATCACGGCTCTTCCTTGGTCCTGCGGCGGACGCCCGGCCTCTTGTTGCCCGCCGGCCGCTGGGGACCTCTCTGTGTTCTGCGGCTGTGAGGTGGCGGTGCCCGGTGTCCTGGACGGGCTGCCTTCTTTCCCGCCGTAAGGGCCTGCTGTGCGGGGGGCAGACCGGGCCTCTGCTGTGGTACTCCTTTGTCCTCCGAGCCCACGAAGGAGGCAGGGCGGCCGGCGGCAGCAGTGCATCGGCTCAGCTCTGGGGCCCGCCCACGGCCGATGAGGTGAGGCGGCGAGGAGCGGTCCGTTGAAGCGACGGCTACCAAACTGGGTAGCGGGGTGTGCCATTGATGCCCGGCTCTCTCGGGGCCCCCTCCTCCTCATCCATCAGGCGATCTCCGCTATTCGTGGCGGGAAGCCCTTTGGCTGCAGGTGTTGAGCAGCGGGCGCCTCTTCCTCCCCACGCATCTTCTATACGAGGTGGTCTCCGGCCGGGAGGTGCCGCTGCCCGGGCCTGCATCGCCTCCTGGGCTGGGCGATTCCTTGTGGCTGGGTGGCCCACGGTCAGCGGGACCGAGCATTCGACTTCACTGGTGAGTGGGGAGTGGGCCCGGTGTTCGGCTGCATTATCGAGCAGCGGAGTCGGCAGGTCGGTGTTGGGCCTTCCCGTGGGAAACCCCTCCCCAGCCCTCCCCCCTCTCCCCCTGCCCGCTGGAGTGATCTGCTATCCCAGGAGTCTGTATCTGGCCTTGCCCGCTGAGGCCCTGGGGATTTCTGCTGGCGCTGCGCCTTGGATGGAGGGGTCCCCTCCTCAGTGATCTGGACCCATCGGACCCCCGCATCTCTCTGACCTGGTCCTTGAGGTCCTGCAAAGGGGTGTGTGCGAGGCCGGACGCTCTGCTGCCCCCCAGACTTTGTCCCCATCGCCCGGGCCTATGAGGCCTACTGCTGACGTACCCAGCCTTATGCCTCTATCGACCATTTCAGGCGGCGGGGTACTGCTGTGTGGCTCCACCTCCCGCCCTTGGGGGGCCCCCACCCCGCTTCCTTCCTCCTGGATGACGACCGACCGGGGGCTCACCGGTGAGGAAGCATACGGCCTTCGCCGTCCACCTCGCTAGTCACACCGCCAGACTGCTCTGCCACGTGCCATCTGGGGGGCCCAAGGATACCCTTGTTGATCTTGTGACCCGTGGAGCTCCCCTTGATCCGGTGGCTGTACTGTGAAGATTCCCGCGCCCGCAGTCGGGCCCTTAGGCTGGGGTCCGCGTCCCTTCTTTCTGACCCCTGCAGTCCCTGTGGCCCTACCCAGCCGACGACCATGGGAAAGGATAAGACATCCAAAGCGGAAGTCGCCCCTACACAAACCAAAATGGACCGCTTCACCACCCCTGGGCATGAGCCGCCTGGACAGGCCGAGGGCGCAGACCTAGCGACTGTCCTGCAGACCATAAGAAACTCGCAAGCATCGGTGGAGGAAAAGATAGGCGAGGTCAAGGTGGATGTGTCTCTCCTCCGGCAGGACCTCCATAATGCTATGGCCCGAATATCCAAAGCTGAATCCCAAATTTCGACGGCAGAAGATGATATCCGTCAGCTTAAAGATCAGGTGGCCAACCCCAGTTCCCACACCAAGAAACTCCACCGGCGCACAGAAGACGCTGAAAATCGCGCGCGCTGCAACAACCTCTGACTTGTGGGGTTTCCGGAGGGGGCCGAAAAGAACCAGGCGGCTGCCTTCGTGGAGGCTTGGTTCACCTCCTGGATGCCGAAGGACTCCTTCTCAGCCTGGTTCATGATAGAGAGGGCACACTGGTCCCTTGCCCCCGAACCGCCGGTCGGGCCGCTCCTCGTCCTATCATCCTGAAGATTCTCAACTTCAAGGACCGGGATGCCATACTGAGCGAGGCGTGCTCTCTGGGTCCCCTAAAATTCCAAAACCACACCATCATGATGTTCCTGGACTACACCAGAGAAGTACAGGACTAGCGTCGCTCATACATCGAGGTCAAAAATAAATTACGCTCCCTGGGCCTCCAATACCAACTGCAGTTCCTGGCAAGTCTGCGGGTCGTTTTCCAGAACAAGACACACTTCTTCGAGTCTCCTCAAGTGGCCTGGACTTGGTTAACAGAGGAACAACCCCTCAGGCTGCTGCGCAGTCAGACCCCCAAGCCGCCGAGCGCCCTGTCCTCGCAGCCCCGGTCTCTGGGGCGCCAGCGCCGACGACGCACGGACTTCCGCAGGAGGTTTCGGTCTCAGGAGGCATCCCAGAGATCCTCCAGCCTAACAGCACAGAGACTCCGAGACTCTTCAAGCCCCTCGACGTCCCCTTCCCGTCTCAAGCCGCAATCTTCTGGAGGCCCGCCTGTGGATTTCCCACTGTCAACCCAGCGGGAGTCCCCGGAGGCGACTACCGATCTCTCCTGTAGTCCAACCCTCTGATGGACTGGCGGGTGTCTGCTGCACCTGTAGGCACTTGGGGGCTTGCCTCGACCTGCTAGGGGCCTGGAGCTATGACAGACTGTTTCTTTAGGGGGGCCAACAGATGCTTCTGTTCTCGAAGTATAGGGTGGGGGTTGGTGCGGGGTAGGGGGTTGGGAATGTTTTTTCCCACAGATTTTTTTGGTTTTTTGTTGTTTTGTCACACCAGCAATCACACAACACCCTGCCACAATTCCTTGTGGGTCGCTTCAAGCCTCTTCCTGACATCTGGTCTGACGCGTTAGCGACCCCTCCCGCGACCATGACTTTTGGTAAGGCTTCCTTCCATCATTACAACCACCTACCGCCATGACTGATACACCAGTATCAAGGGCCTCCCTTCACCTATTGTCCTGGAACGTCAATGGCCTTCTGGACCGCTTCAAACGTATGGCTGTATTGCGGTATGCACAACGCCTCGGGTTGTGGTTCTCCTACTTCAGGAAACGCACTTGCTGGGGAATCATTGTCCCTTTCTGGCACGTTACGGGTTTGATCGGGTTTGGCATTCTGGGTTTAACAGGGGTTTCCGCCGGGTCGCAATCCTGTTGAAGCGTTCCCTCCCCTTCGTGACTTCAAAGTCATTCACGACCGCAGGGCGCCGGATTGGTATGTTAGACTGCCAGTCATAACAAACTCTGGATAGGTGGAGAGGTACCAGGACTGACTTGTCGGGGTTAAATCGGGGTTAAAACGGCTAAATCCCCAACACTTTCGCTCATGGGCTTGCTAGAAACCGGGAGCGTTCGCCTTCCGCGACTAGACCCCATGGTCCAGGCGGATCTCGACTGCCCTATCACTCATGAGGAGATCGGCAAAGCAATAACCCTTACTTCCTCCGGCAAAACGCCGGGTCCAGACGGCCTCCCCCAAGAATACTATGCTCTATATCACGAGACCCTCATTCCACACCTTGCTGGCTTGTTTACGGAAGCGGTTGACAAGGGATCCTTCCCGCCTGAGACAGACCTGGCCACCATTGTGGTTCTTCCCAAATCCCAGCCACCCCCTCCATGATGTGCGGACTACCGCCCCATCTCCCTTATTAATACAGATTTAAAACTTTTTGGCACACTCCTGGCTCAGCGGCTCTAGCCACACCTGTCCGTCTTGGTTCACCCGGACCAGTGGGGGTTTATGGCCTCCTGTGGCACCCGACATTGTCTCCGACGACTGCACCTGGTCCTGTCCCACTGTCACTTGCTCACCCCATACTTGGCGGTCCTCCTGGTGGATTTCGAGAAAGCCTTCGACTCGGTGGATTGGGGGTTTCTGGACGCCGTTCTCACCACGATGGGCTTTGGGCCACACTTCCGGAGCCTGGTCCGTGTCCTTTACTCCCATCCAGGAGCTTGTGTTTTAGTCAACGGGGTTCTGTCGGAGCCCTTTCCTGTCTGCCGAGGAATGCGACAGGGGTTCCCTCTCTCTCCACTATTTTTCCCCCTGGTAATGGAGCCCTTGGCGGCTTTGATAAGATCCGACAGGGGTGTGCAGGGTTGGGACAGGCCCAATGCAGAGGCCGACAAGATCGCCCTCTACGCGGACGATGTTCTTATTTATTTGGAGGACCCCGCCCGGTCCGGGCCACACTGCCTCCGGATTCTCCAGTCCTTTGAACGGGCTTCCGGCCTCCAGCTGAACCCCGACAAGTCAGTCCTGGTACCTCTCCACCTATCCAGAGTTTGTTATGACTGGCAGTCCAACATACCAATCCAGCGCCATTCGTTTAAATACCTGGGGATATGGGTGACCCTATTTCCCGACTTGGGATGGGCCCTTAACGTTACTCCTTTGGTTAAGAAAGCCAAATCGGACCTTCAGAAATTGGCAGATGCTACCTCTGAACCTCATGGGGAGAGTCACCCTGTTTAAAATGATGATTCTTCTCAGGTTCCTCTACGTCCTTCAAAATATCCCTCTATACTTCCCAAGGACCTGGTTCCGGGAGCTAGACAGTATGGTCTCTAAATTCCTATGGGGGAAGGGGAGGGCTCGCCTGACCCTAAACACCTGCAGGATACCATCATTTGACGGGGGTCTGGGGATGACTCACTTATATCTTTATTATCTGGCCACGCGCTTACTCTCCATACATGATTGGTTTAACGGGAGTGGTCCGACCCGGCCTACTGGCTTGAGCTGCACACAATGACGCTGACTGACATCCAATCCATGCTCTATGGGGAACCCATTCCATCCCGACTACCGGACGTGATGCGCTCTGTGCTCTTTGCCTGGTGGGCTGCGCTGCGGCACACTCAGTGGACACACAAGTTGACCCGGTGCACCCCCCTCTGGCACGGTACCAGGCTTAAGGAGGTGAGTGGCCTACAGGGCTTTCGCTCCTGGGACCTTATAGGGATCTCTCAGTTGGGCGATGTATGGGCGAGTGACCATATGCGCTCCTTTGCGGACCTGCGGGCCTGGTATTCCCTGCACCAGTCCCAATTCTACAAATATTTGCAGCTGCACCACGCCCTCCATGTACACCTCCCTGGAGGCACGCGGATCCCTGAGCACAGTCCGCCTGAGGCACAGATCATGTTTGGCGACCTAGGGAAGGGGGGAGTCTCCCGCATATACCGCACACTAATCAATAATACCCCGACCACGCTAGACCGACTCCGACATCAATGGGAGCAATGGGTGGGAACTTTGGACGAGGTGGACTGGCGTGATGCCCTTATGGCCCCTAGGACTGTCACTGCTTCCGCCAGACATCGCTTGGTCCAACTATACTATTTGCACGCAGCCTACCTGACCCCAGCACGCCTTCATCGGGCTGGACTTCGCCCATCCCCCGCATGCACCAGGTGCGCACATGATCCCGCTGACTTCCACATGGTATGGGCTTGTCCCATGTTGACGCGGTTCTGGGGTGACATTGAAGAAGAACTTACGGAGGTGCTGGGTTGGGAGGTCCCCCACGATCCTCGACATGCACTTCTGGGGATTACGGATGGGCTGGACGGGTCCAGGAATGAAAAACAGTTTCTCACTACTGTAATGGCCGTGGCTAAAAGGGACATAGCCGCCTCCTGGATATGTCCGGACCCCCAAGCGTTGGACGCTGGCGGAGCGGGGTTGACTGGTGCTCCGCACAGGAGAAAATACTGTATGTGGCACGTGGTAATCCCAAGAAATATCGTAGGGTGTGGGGGAGGTGGTTGGGGGGACTGGTTTAGATTTATAGGAAATGTCTACTTATATTCTTTTATACCCTGCCAGATTCGTACATCGGGAAAGTCTTGCCTTCCGTATATATCTATGCTGTTTATGCATTGCAATATGTGGCTGAAATTGTGTGTGAAAACAATACATATTTGTTTATCAAAAAAAGTTCTGGGAAGGGAAGCCGTAGTCAGAGTACTGAAGATTACCAATAAGTAATTAGAACATTACCTCGTTAATCAGGGCTTGTATCTCTTTAAAAAACTGTGGGTCTCCAGACATTGGACTTAAATGTAAGGCATAATATGTGTTGTGAATGACTGTCATGACGTTCATACATTTTATTTTGTTATCTGATCCGGAGGAGAAGACAAAGGCTTTGAGGTTCTAATCTGGCAGTATGGCAAAGTTATTTTTCTTTTATAAGCTCATGCTAAAAATAAATTCTCAACCCATCTGCATTTCACCTTCAGTAATTTTATTTACTTAGGTTAGTTTCTTGGATAAAAGCGATACCAGCATGCAGTTCAAATAAATGCGTGAGATTCGCTTTCCTTTTAATCTGGCTACTTGCCCCAGTAACAGTTCAAGGGTACATGTTAGACCTGGCATCTTTGGCGTGGCTTCCTGTAACTTTTTGCCTTCGGACCCTGACTTCGTTTTTGCTGGCTTTAGAATTCTGTGCACTTTACCACTGCTGACCATTGCTAAAGTGTTTGTTGTCACGAATTGTAGTGTTCTTACCGGTTCTGGCATGTTGGAGAGATTCTCGACTTCGGTTGTTGAGGGTTCTGGTCTGTCCGAGGTAAGGGCAATGCTTTCTGGTAGCCACGGTGCTGCCGACAAGGAAAAAGGCTAAAGCAGACCGTGCCTTCCAAATGGAGTCCCAAGAGGAAAAAACCCTGTAGGGAAAAACCACTAATGGAAGTGGGGACTCCAGGAATGAAAAGGAAGGAAAGAAGCTACCAGTAAGGAGGAATTAGAAGGCAAGGAATCCAAACCTTAATAGAAAACTATAATCACCAGGCTGGTTCACCAGGCAGGAGCACAGGATACCAACATGAGCGAGGACACACCAGCAAGAGCAAAGAGTGTTGCAATGCAAGGAAATGAAGGATTCAGCCCTTTAAGTACACATGAATAGGAAATGATCAAACAGGAACAGGAAGTGACCAAACAGGAAGTAAGTAACCACCATCCTGGATAAGGGAAAGGATAGTGGACGGAATAGGAAGATCGCCATCTTGAATTAGTAGAGCAGACACTTCCCAAGGCCTTCTGGGAAGAAGACTATGGAATCATGGGAAGGCAAGATGGCCCCAAGAAGAAATGAAGAAAGAAGAAATATATATCCATTGAAAGGAAGGTAAGAACATAGTGCCCCAACATGTGAAAATAAGATGCCGCAGTTCCAAAACCGGAGCTGTGACATTCCAGTCATTCAAATTGTCAGATAACAGGCCGCTGAGTAGGTATGAGGAGTGCCCGACACAGAAAGAGAGCAGGCGCCATGGGACGCACTCGCTCTAGAACCGCACCGCTCGATAGGAAATCCACACAAGCAGATGCCGGTTTGTCTCTTCTCACAGAAAGTATCACCACTCATGACTGCGAGGCTCCAGCCTGCCCGATTACACCTACCAGCCGGCTCTTTGCATTTACTGACCATAGTCAGTGACTCGTTCCCGGCGAACTTCTTGCCTGCAAACGGGACTCTAGGCACCAAACTTGATAAGGTAAAACTTCAGCAGGACTAATTTGGGACTGCATCCGACCTGAACATTTGGATTTGACCCAGTCTAGCGTGACCAGAGATCCCCAGTTGGCACTTTATTGTTTAAGCTGTTAGGCATTACATTGCAATTTATTCTTTAAAAATTCATAACGCCGGTTCTACTTATTGTGTTTTTGTGTGTGATGTTTTCACTGTTTTACTGTTTGAAGTGTTGCACAAATACTTTACACATTGCCTCTTAAGTTAAGACTGACAGGTCTGTACCAAGCTACTAGAGGGTGAGCGCAGGTTAATTTAGGGCATGTTTATGACTTACCCTGACTGGATTGTGGTTACAGCCTGAGCAGAGCTTATACGCACGTCAACCAGGAACCCAATTTTTAATAGTACAGATTTGATAAACATTGTACGCTGCTCTATATTTTGCTTCCTATAATGGGTTTCTCTTTTTTCATGTTTCCATAGCCTCTAAGGTTAAATTAGGCTACATTATTGCTATTGACGTTTTCCAAAATTGGAGTTTCTGGTCAGAATTCCCTGTTTTGTTTCATTGTAGTGTTTCAGGCCAGTTGCGTAGGCCCATGTGACTCAAGGGCCCTTAGACAAACCTCGTGACAAGTATTGCATCTCTCCTATAAGCTCTCTGAATTGTCAAATACCTCTGTGAAATCATAGGAGTTCACAAAGAGTCAGCGACACTAAAATACACCACAACAACTTATTATTACACAAGATTCCAATCGTTGCAGTGCTTGAGCAAGGACTAAAAAGGTTATGTATCAGGGGGCCACAGTCACCGATAACTAGGGTTTTTGATTTTCAGTTAAAACCGATTATTACTGATGAAACACCATTAAGAGGCAATATTTGTTTATCAGTAGAAACTGGAAAACAATGAATCTTGCTGCACTTTTACTGCTTTTGCACCATCTGGTATTAAACAGTATACAAGTAGCCCTTACTTCTGAGCATGTTTCTGTGATGGGTGCTCCTGCTATGACCCAAGTGTGCCATGATTGGCCACCTAATATGCCCTTGTGGACACCTGAAAGAGCTCTGTACCCCTTAGGGCCTACTTCCACTCATATTAGGGGAGCATGGCTCACATCATTCGTCTTCAGCTCGGTGTTCACTGTATGTTACTGCGTAGTGGTCAGCAGACTCACATCTGAACTCTCAGCAGTGTCTCATTCCAGGACAAAGAGCACCTCCATGATTACATCTTCCTTCATGCAGAGCTGGACAGAACTTTACATTCTGAAAACTCAGGTATCAACATTGAGGCAACAAACATCACTGTGTACATAGATTTCTCCAGAATCAATGGCCTCGCATAAAACGCTGTAACCCTCAATACTCCTATTAGGTTTATATAGTGATGTCTAAAAAGCAATCCTCTAGGAGGTGAATGCCTTCATACAGAAGGACCAGGGACCCTATCATGAACATGTTCAGTTCTCATGAGGCATGCAAGGAGGTCCGTTAATTGCTTTTGAAGAAAATGTTTAAATGAACTCAGAAAATGTATGTGTTTTTGTATAAGCTGTAGACAGCACAGCTACTATTTTTCTAGTATGTGTTCCAGTATGTGTTCCAGGTGGCGATGTTTCAGCAAAACAGGTGAATTTAGCCCTTGTATTATAACACAGCCCCAGGATCACCAGCTTTAAATTAATTCCTGCTGCTTCTATGACAGAAGGTGCTTGGAATTTATGGTGCTGTAACAAATCTTGGCACCTGACAACATCACCTGTGTGAAACACTCTGACCATATTTAATGGCCACATATTGAGCTGTATTAATTCTTTCCCTCAATATGAAAAATGCACTATATCAGTGCACGGAATAAAGTGCCTTGTGCAACTGTAACAAATGCCCCACAGAAACACAGTCCCCGGACTGCTTTAACACAAAACAATAAATGATCTGTTGGAAATCAATGCTTAGAGGTGATCAAATAAAATCCGACAAATAGGGCTCAACAATTTAAAATAAACTTAATACCTGTTGCAAATGATCCAAGGCATTCTGCAAGTAATGAAGCGTCTTTACTACCGTAGCTGCTTTATACAGTGACACAGCTATACAGTAAGCATATAATAATGTCTTAGCCAGAATCTCCCCTACGACCAGGTAGAGCAGGAACAGGCCTAGATCAGGCAGTAAAAATACATTTATTAACTCGGTTCTTTCTAAGTAATTTTGACAAAATAATTGGCTTTTTTGATGTTTTCTTACTAATTCTGAAATGTGCTGTATAGGGTTCTAAATGTATGATGCAAATATAGGCCATAGGCCTAGACATATACTAACATATTCTGAATATATTCTCTTGGTTTAAGTGTGCATTAGGCCTTCGAATAGGCCCTACAAATGAGTGTGCTTGGGTAGCACAGGTTCCTTCTTTGCCTGTTCAGATTAATATTTCTTTATTTTCATGTTTGTGAGATTGCAACATGCCTTATTATTTTCACTTAAGCATTGCTTTACAATGGCAAGTGGTTAAGAGATACATTTTCCCAGAGCATGACCTTATGAAAGCTCTGATTTATACTCTAATACGGTTTGAATGGAACATGTACTAATACTTCTGATAGAGACTTCTAGTTGCAGATTCTTTACTTTTGTAATATTCCCCATGTGTTGGTTTGGATCTGGAAACTCTTCAGTAGTACCTCTGTGAGCCGTAAAGTGGGGCCTTTCGGCTCCATTCTGACGTTGTTCTTGAAATTACATGCAGGGCCCATATAGGCACCACTACTGCACACTAAAGACAGTCTCTTTCTTTCTGTACAACTAGATGCAGATCCGGAGCTTCCTTCCTCGTCTCTTTGAGACTTGTACCTCAAAAATGTTTCCAGTGTGCATGGGATGATGCCCCCCAAACCCAGTGGCGTAAGACAGGCCCCCGCATCCCCCGCGGTGCGGGGGGGGGGCCCAGCTGCAGGGGGCCCCCTCAGCAAGGTACTCTCGTCTGAGACCTCCTGATATTATCTGGAGCGGGGCTTCTCCCTGCACCTTGCAGGGGGGCCTCCTCAAATTCCGTTATGCCACTGCCCAAACCTACAGGCTTCAAGCTCTGTAGGGACTGTCGCAAACATATATCTGTGACGCATCCCCACCAAGTATTCTCTGGTGCCTGGGGTCGAGCCATGACTCTAATGCCTGCACAAACTGCGTGTTGAGAAATCCGAAGGGCATCAGGGAACGCGAGGCAAAGCTCTACATTGCCTAGCATAATAAGACTCCACATTGGGGTCCCTCCAACTAGCAGTGGGCCACTTCCAAGGCCCGTTCCCAATCTTGTTCCTCGAGTTGCTCAAGAGGTCGGTCTTTGTCATGCTCCAAGTCTTCATGTAAATCTAAAAACAAACACAAGAAGGTGAAGCGGGATTCTGCTCCTTCACACCAGTCTTCTAGATCTCGCTTCCGAAATCAGCTGACTTCTAAGCTGATCCCATGAATTTTGAGATCAGCAACATTTTGTGGGACCTGAATTTGTGGGTTTGAAAGTGACACCTCATCAGATGGAATAGTTCCATGCAGCTGGTGGAGCAGGTAAAACGAAAATTGTGTATACCTTCTCTATTTTGCATGAAAATATTAATTACGTAATCATTCTAAATATTAACCTGTATTAACTGTTTGGAGTAGGTATTATTAACCAACCTATGCACCTTGATAAACACAAGATACACGTGTGACTAAAATGCTAAATACATGGCTAATAAGTCTAATGATTAACTATGATACGCAAACTAATTTTAGGATGTGTTGAAATAGAAAATTGCATGATTTATGTTGCTTTTGTGATGGTTTATGCTCCTGGTATTGCGGAATGGTGAGTATTATTGCTTTAAATGTTGCTATGAGCTAGGCAAATACTAATATATATTGGGAGTAGTGTGGGTTTAAATATTAGGATCTTCGTTTCCATATATTAATTACTTTTATGTTTATCTTTGCTTAAGTTGGCGTTCGGGCCTACTAGGCCGCAGTATTCAAAATGGAGTTCGGAAGTGGCCACCGTCATTTGAGCGCGATGTCGACTGCGCAGACTCGGATGGCTCTGAAGGTCACCAGGCGACCTCCAACCGTAAAACTACGTGTTCCTTGTCAAGGATAGCATTGTGGAGGATTGCCAGGGCCCAGCAAGTGTGAATGACTTAAAACAATGGTGACCTGTACCCGAAGGTCTACATGTTCTTTCTTCGGAACTTTTGATAAGACCTTTTCAGCATTTCCGGTAAGAGAAAAGGAGGCGGTAGTCACGGAATGCCCTATGAGGGAGATTCCAGGAGGAGGTTATGTACATGTTCCTTGAACTAGACAGGACATTTTGTCATTTACTAATGATTTTCCCCGGCTCAGGCAAAAGCCTGTGGAATGGTATCGACAGGTGGAAAGGTTTGTTAAATTATCCAAAGTATTGTGGATTGATTTGAATGTTCTCTTCGATATCATTGTACCTGCAGATCTATGAGCTGAATATAAAATTACGGTAGGTTGGCCCACTCAAGAATACCCTACGGATCCTAAAACTGGAGCCCCTGATCCGGAGGTAATGAGAAAGTATGAACAGGTAACTACTTTTCTGAAAAACAAAGTACCACCAAAAGAAACTGATAGGGTAAAAATTGATAGGGCTCACCAAGAAGTTAAGGAATCCGTCCATGTCTATTATGAAAGGTTGCTGTTAGCCTTTAAGCAATACAGTGCTGATGAGAAATTGATTGAGAAGGATTTAAGTCATTTTGTATATCGATTTGTTTATGGATTAAGACCTGAAGTAAGCGAAATGATTAAACAGCATACCATGGATTGGCAAAATAAAAAGATAGATTAAGTATTGAGACATGCAAAATATTTCAGTGACGAAATTGAAGCAAAACAACGCAAGCTGAAAGAGAAGGCCATGTGAGCACAGGTTTAGGTAGCGGAGAGACAAGAAGCCCAGCTGATTGAACAGGCAAATGGCATGGGCCAAGTGAGACAAAAACCTAACATTGGGAAGGGAAATGGACAAATTAGCTTAGACGAAGCAAAAAAGAAATGGCCACGTCATAATTGCGGAAATTAGGGCATTGGAAATCCGAGTGTAAATTACACCCGAGTGCTAATGGCGATAATGCAACATTGAATACACAGGTGGAGAAGGAGGTGAGTTGTCAACCGCCGCGACAGCAGCAGGTTGTTGCCCAACAGTGTCAGGTGCCAAAGCCACCTTTTCCACAGAGTGTAAATCCTCAGAGATACAGTAATGAGACAGGATTCTACACCGAGGAACAGATAACAGCTACCGCACGCTAGTGCCGTTTCGCAGTATTGGCTGCAGCGCGATGAGAGTGAGTCAGAAGGGGGTTATTGACGGTGCCCAGGAGAGGAAGGAGAGTGCGTACTTGGTGCAACTCTAGAAGTAGACCAGACAGGACCTTTTGTGGACGGAAAGATAAATGATGAGAACATTACTTTCCTAGTAGATACTGGTGCTACTCGTTCAACTGTTAGATCAGCTGACATTAAGAATCTTCCTCTCTCGGGTGACACAATCCAAGTAGTTGGAGTCTCAAATAGACAGATAAAAACGTATCTTACTGATCCGCTGAAAGTTAAAATAGGGAAATTTACCGACATGCATCGTTTTGTTGTACGCGATACTAGCCCTGTGAATCTGTTAGGGAGAGATTTGTTGTGTAAAATGAATTGTACGATTTTCTGTACCCCTGATGGCATAGCTTTTAAAACTCTTGATGAGAATGTACTGTATAGAATGACAATGGCAAATCTGGAACCCGAAATTACTAAGGCATTTGCTGTATTTGACCCAGATTCAATCACGGGAGAAGATATGGGATTGATGAAAAGAGTAGACCCTGTGAAAATAACAGTAAAAGAAGGAGTAAGCTACCCAAATATTCCCCAGTATAAGCTGACACCAGAAATAATTGCAGGTGTGACTCCTGTACTAGACAAAATGATTGAGAGAAATAATGAGTAGTCCGTGTAATTCACCAATTATGGGTTTAAAGAAGCCTAACGGAACTTTCAGAATAGTGCAAGATTTGAGAAAGGTGAATAAAATTGTTGTATCCTGTTGTCCCATTGTACCAAATCCTTCAGTGATTCTATATCAGATTCCCCACGATGCAGAATAGTACACAGTCATTGAGCTGTGTCATGCTTTCTTTTTTATCCCATTGCACCCTGACAGCCAGCAGATTTTTGCGTTCCGGTTCGGCGAACGTACTTTGGCATGGTGCTGAATCCCACAGGGGTATACGGAAAGTCCCTCGATATTCAATCAGATATTAAAGAAATCTTTGGAAGATTTAAAATTGCCTGACAGTTCAGTTCTAGTGCAATACATCGATGACCTACTGGTGGCATCGAAAACACGAGAAGCATGTGTGGTGGACACAGTTGCATTGTTGAATCATTTGGCAGATGGAGGACTTAAGGTATCCCCATCGAAATTAGAGTTTTGTAAGAAGGAAGTACAATACTTAGGTCATAAGATTGAGAAAGGCCTGAGGAAAGTGACCGCAGACAGGATCAAAATAATAAAGGGAATGAGAGCACCAATGACTCAAAGAGAGGTGAGAATGTTTCTTGGAATGGTGGGGTATTGTCTGCAGTGGATCAGCAATTTCTCGCTGATTGCAAAACCTCTAGTACGTTTGACAAAGAGTGATGTGAAAGACCCCCTTGAACTGAACAAAGAGGAAATGAAGGCATTTAGACAATTGAGAGACCTTTCTGTGTTTGTACAAAAGCATGGAAAACAGAGACGACCAATTGCATACTTTTCAGCAGTGCTAGATCCTGTAGCTGTAGTGTTGCCTGGTTGTTTGAAAGCAGTGGCTGCTACTTGTAAGAGTTTGGAACAGAGTGAAGGAATTGTGATGGGATATCCTGTGAGAGTGTTTGTACCCCATGATGTTGCGATCCTTTTACCAAGGAGCCGTACGCAGTTTATGACGCACAGTCGTCTAACTAAATATGAGAAAGTCATTCTGGGTGCTACGAATGTGAGCCTTGTGAGGTGTCTTAATGTAAATCCCTCAACGTTGTTGCCTGATGCTGTGAATGTGGAAGTAAAGGATGACGTGGATCACAATTGTTTGGAAGTGCTTGATTTTTGCACTAAGCCCCGACCAGATATAAAAGATGTGCCTCTGAAAGAAAGTGACTATGTGATGTTTGTGGATGGGTCATGTCTGAGAACGGAAGAAGGAACCTTGAGTGCGGCATATGCGGTCTGTACAGTAGCGGCTGTATTGGAAGCGTCTTGCCTGAAAGGAGTGAGATCAGCTCAAGTTGCTGAATTGTTTGCGTTAACAAGAGCATACAAGTTGGGAAAGAATCTGCGAGTCACTGTGATTACTGATAGTCAGTATGGATTTGGAGTGGTGCATGATTTTGGGCAGATCTGGTCCCAAAGAGGTTTCTTGACGTCAAGTGGAACTCGTATCAGGAATGCAGAAGTGGTTGGCAAGTTGCTCGAGGCGATATAGCTACCTAAGCAAATTGCAGTGGTAAAATGCTCAGCCTACTCAAAGGGTACTGACTATGTGTCAGCTGGGAACAAATTTGCGAATGATATGGCGCAGTACTGTGCGCAAAACCAAAATTCAGTAAATCGGAATCGGGAAAAGGAAATGAACTCATGTCCCTCACTTTTTACTAACACTGTGAATACTTGGGAAGAAGTGAGACAGTTACAGGAAGTCTTATAATAAACAACAGGAGCATCGACCCATAGACCTCGTTGAGACTGGGGTAATAGTGTAAGAGACAACAAGAAATCTCAACTGGTATCATTCAACCTAGACAAATAAAATGCATGTACAAGACATTACAGTTGAGATAAGGAAGACTCTGAATAAGAGAGTTTAGAAAAGGACATATTGTATTAATTGAAGTAAATACAAAGGGACATACAACAACTAAATTAAGCAGAATAATGGAACAGTTGTAACAGCACTGTACGCAAAATCAACAAACATAAGGACAACCCGAACTTGTACTTGGTGCTTAAAAGTGTACGTGACACGATGACGGCGACGGCGACGCAAGTGACAAGGTGAGAACAGCAGGGGACGGCGCAAAGTGAAGTGAAAGTGAATAGTTGAAAAATAAACACGAAGGTTCTGAATTCAATTTTTTGCAATAAAAATGATTACATATTCATTTTAAAGATCCATAAGGCCATCATTTGAGCTGAAAGGTCGATGGCGTTTCGATCCGGCTAAATTGGGATCATCATCAGGACTGGGTTGCAATATTCAAATTTCAAATGGTGCTGTAGGAAATAGTGGACAATTCAGAGAGAATGAAGACAACCCTTGACTGTATTATTCAGTAGAGGTCTGGAGCAAAAACGGGGGTGAAACTCGTAATCATGGAGGTAGACGAAGTGTACTGGTAGCGAAAATCTAATGAATAGAGCGTCGGGGAAAGGGGATCTCAGTTCCCAAGGGTCCAGCGTCGTGAGTCAAAAGGCAGGAATGATTCAAAACGGCAAAGATTACCGGCTTGTATATACAGATTGCGAATAAATCGCCAGGAGCCCGACAGTCTAATGAATCGAAAGTCAGGAAAGGGGCGTCACAGAGGGTGGAAAACCTACATGTGGGTTTCTCCGAAGATGGTGCACGGTGTGTTGTTGTTGTACAGGATTACTAATGCTTCTATGGATCGTGTTAGCAATAATAATTTCATTTAGAGTAACATTTGAAAAGATAGAAAATCACACTGAGAATAAGACTAATTGAGAAGAGGTTTATGGTACTCATGCGACTAAACAAATAGATAGAACTGACTTACATAAAGATAGGTCTATAACTGATTTTTCTAATAAAGTTTTTTCAAAGTTATTGTATGAATATGTAAAGACTATGGATGTTAGAGATTGCTATGTTTGTATGCAGTTACCAGCATCGGTGTTAGAAGGTGTTACCTATCACCACCTTCCTGTGACATATGGAATACCATGTAGTGTATTAGCAAGTTTGTTCTATAAAACAGGAAAATTAGAATATTATCACTCGGATGTAGATAACATTTTTGCACAGGTCCCTGTAGTTCCTGAATTAAATAAGATAAAACCTGGTAAAACTTGAAGGTGAATATTTCTTAGAAACTAGAGAACAAACTTTAGAAGAAGTTTTTAAGAACAATCTTACTTATAGTTTGAGAAAAGAAGAGAAGACCTTCTTGAACATGGTAGAAGAGAGGAGAGTTAAGATGCAAAGAAAGGTACCTGAGGGAAAAAGGCAGACAACAGTTTGGGATGTTGAAAAGGAAAAACATTTAAAAGGAGAAACGAGTCCTGCAATGGCTTTGGATTGGCCTCAGAGAGGGAAGTTGTGCATTAGAAGAAACAAAACTATTTATGATAATTATTTTGTAGGTGCAAGTGAGTGCCATGATATTTATAGAATCATGGGAGGATGGGGATTTAAAGGAGGAAATGATCCAGTATTCCCTGGACTATATTTCATCTGTGGAAACAGGGCTTATTATCGGTTGCCGGACCATTGGTATGGCACATGCTACCTAGGTCTGGTCTTCCCAAAGATATTTCATGTGGGAAGGGGAGAAAATGGTGTACACGAAATAGGTAGACAACTAACCTGTAGAAGGAGTGAAAGCTGGTCAGAAATTGTAGGGGATATTTTCGGAGCACTGATTCCAGGCGTTGGAATATCTCTGAAAGCACATAAGATTAGAAAATTGTCAACAGCAGTGGATCGCTTATCGACAAGCACTGCTGGAGGATTCTTACTGGTAAATACTGAAATGGTTGCTATGAGGGCCATGATAATGCAAAATCGACTTGCCCTTGACATTATTTTGGCAAAGGAGGGAGGAGCCTGTGGAATGCTGAAGGTGCAACACTGTTGTACTTACATTCCTGACGAGAGTCAAAATTTATAGAAATATATTAAGAATATAACTGAATTGCATGAAGAAATAGTTCCATTGGAGGTTGAAAGTGTTTGGGAAAAGCTGGGTAAAGGATTTTCTACTATAAAAAGTTTCTTAACAAATTAGGTCGTTCTTTTGTAGGTCAAATTTTAATGCCAGTAACCTGTATAGTAAACTAATATTGATTCTGAGATTAGGATGCGTATGCATCAAAAGTAAAAATTACAAAATCAAATAAAAAGAGAAGTTGCGAAAAGAAAGAGAAAAGAGATGACAGAGAGAGAAGTAGGAGATATAGAACTGGAAGAATGGAAAGAAAGTATGTATAAGAAAACAAGAGATGATGAAATGGGGGAAACTATGATGTAACTTAACTGAGTAAGAGAACTGAGAAATCATTTCCACCAAATGTATGAAATTTAATGGGTTTTGTGGTGATGTTAAAAATCACCAAAGGGGGATTGGTGGAGCAGGTTAAACGAAAATGTTGTATACCTTCTCTATTTTACATGAAAATATTAATTACATAATCATTCTAAATATTAACCTGTATTAACTGTTTGGAGTAGGTATTATTAACCAACCTATGCACCTTGATAAACACAAGATACACCTGGGACTAAAATGCTAAATGCATGGCTAATAAGTCTAATGATTAACTGTGATACACAAACTAATTTTAGGATGTGTTGAAATAGAAAATTGCATGATTCATGTTGCTTTTGTGATGGTTTGTGCTCCTGGTATTGCGGAATGGTGAGTATTATTGCTTTAAATGTTACTATGAGCTAGGCAAATACTAATATATATTGGGAGTAATGTGGGTTTAAACATTAGAATCTTCGTTTCCATATATGAATTACTTTTATGTTTATCTTTGCTTAAGTTGGCGTTCGGGCCTACTAGGCCGCAGTATTCAAAATGGAGTTCGGAAGTGACCACCATCATTTGCGCGCGATGTCGACTGCTCAGACTCGGATGGCTCTAAAGATCTCCAGGCGACCTCCAACCGTAAAACTACGTGTTCCTTGTCAAGGATAGGAACGTGTAGGATTGCCAGGATCCAGTCAGTGTGAATGACTGAAAACAATGGTGACCTGTACTCGGAGGTCTACATGTTGTTACTTCGGAACGTTTGCTTGAGAACCCCATGAAAACTTACAAATTCGGGAGATGTCATGCTCTGTTCCATGGGAAACAAAAACTCTTGGGAAAGTCACCACTTCTTGCAAATTCAGGGGGGATTCAGCCAATCAGGATAGTTCTGCTTTTAGAATTTGTTGCATATTTGGTCTAGAAGTAGGGGGCAAAAATATAAAAGGGGGGATATTTAGTAGAGGAAAAGTCGGTACCGTGTTTCTCCATTGGTGACTGTCAGTGTGGAGTTCGATTTGATAGCGCGATTGCCTGGTCCCTTGACCACCTTTGGGACCGTGTCGTGCTGAGCGATAGGACTTTCCCCGGACTTATGTGGGTTTTATCCTGCATCTGATTGAACGATTTTACCAGTAGGGATTTTGATTCATGCAGGGCTGACGAGAGTTCTGGAAATTGGTCACCGATGTCAAAATTTTAGGTAAATATAATTGTATGTAAGTTTTGTGCCAAAGATATTCATTGAGAATTTCGATTGATTAAAATTCTGACTGTGCCAATGAAAGTGAATTAATTAGATAAACCAAGCATTGATTAACAAAATGAGTACGTGATTCTTTAATAAGATATTGATTGATCCAAGGTTCCGAAACTTTAAATGTGTTTTAGCTGGTTCTAAATCACCATCAACCAGTCCAACTAATTGGTCCATTGACCAAGTGGTGGAGTGCCTTGATGTTAAAATTAAGATTCTATAGGTACTAGTGTATATGATGTATAAAATGTAAAGATTTTCCTCCAATAGGGAACAAGGTACCCCACATGTCCAGCGCTCCTTTCCTCCTGTGTGCAGACTCGAAGTGAGACGTATGAGTGTTGGTGTTAGGGGCCCCACCAATGAATGCGTGCGTGGATGAGTGTGACGACGGGTCTGTGACGCAGGGAGGATATGTAAATTTGCCTTTTTCCGCTGGAGCACGGCCATGCTCCAGCTCTTTGGATCCCCTCAGACTCCAAGGAGCCACAAGGCCCTCCATTTGGGATACTGCCGGCAGGTTAGCACTCCGTGCCATTTGGACCCTCTGTGCCCGTTTTGCCTCTGGCTCCACTTCTGACCCCGAGACCTGTTCCAGCCCTCGGTTCCTCGAAGCTCATGCAGACTCTGTGGATGCAAGAAGAGGAGGAACCAATTGTTCTCTTGACACTGAGTTAGCGTATGTGTGACCCCGATTGACGATGAGCCATTTGCCACCATGTGTGGCTGTAATCTACTGGGTTCTCTGGCGACGTACAGTCCTCCCTGATGAACATGCCCTAAGATGGGAGGTACCTGTTAGAGGGCAAGGCTTATTCTGCTCTTGAGCAGTTTAAGGAGAGCAGGGCTATGGTTAACTCTCTAGGCTTCTCTCCTCCTCCTCGTCATCTGCACTAGTTTCAGTGCTCCTTTTGTGGTTTTGGATGAGGCACCCCTTCTGCCAGCCTGTCCAACCCCCTCATGGGACCCAGCAATGCAGTAGTTGCAGCTGAGGAACCCACTGCCCATGTGGCCAAGGTCAGCGGGCCGAACAGCCCCCATCCCCCTTTCCGGAGCACTACCTACAAACCTCTTTAGTGTGCCCTTGACTGAACACTGACAATTCTTCCTGGGAAGGCAGGAGATCACATAAGACATACCGGTCCTACAGATAGTTCATAGGGGGTATCCTTTCCCAATGCTTTTCTCCCCGCCACACCTTCCACTATCCCCCCCAACTACTGACAGAGGACCATCTCTCATTTTGCTGCAGGAAGTTAAAGCCCAGAAGTTAGGTGTGGTTGCTATTCCTGCTACTTTTTGGTGCTCGAGAAGGATGGAGTCCTCTGGCCTATATTAGACCTGTGCCCTTGTAAAGCCTTCATCTAAAAGGAAACGTTCAAAATGTTCACCATTTTCTTGACTGCTCTTGATCCTGGAGATTGGATTGTAGCGTTGGACCTGTGGGGCGGCTATTTTCATATTTCCGTCTTGTTGGGCCATCGCCTCTACCTGCGGTTTGTAGTAGAACAGGAGCATTTTAAGTTCGCTCTCTTTTGGTTCACAATGTCCCTTCTGGTGCTAATGAATGTGATGGTGGTGGCAGCTCATCTTCAGAGATGTGGGATACCAGTTCTCGCCTAACTTAATGACTGGCTGTTGAAGGCGAGCTCACCCCAGGCACTCGTCAGCCACCTCTGGACTACAGTTCTCTTCTTTTGGGTTCACTATCAACTTCTTGATGTCACTTAGTCACACCTGACTCCTTCTCAGATGCTCCCTTTCATCTGAGACATTCTGGGCATGGTTTGGTTTCGTGCATTTACCCTAGGAGAGTCCAGGACATTCAGGCTATGATTCTTATCTTTCAGCCTCAGTCCTGGATTTCGGTGTGGTCAACTCTGAGACTACTGGGCATCCTGCTGGTCAAGCACGCCAGGTGGCATATGCAGGCTCTGGAGTGGGAACTAAAGTCCCAGTGGACCCAACATCAACGGGACCGCTCCGACAATGCTCAGATTTCAGGGAGGAGACTGCAAAAGATCTGCAGTGGTTGTTGCTGGACCACTATTGGGTAAATGGCAGATCCCTCTCCCTTCCTTACCTAGCTAACAGTGGTGACCGATGCATTGCGTCTGGGTTGGGGTTGTCATTTGGGCAAGGTGTTGATCAGTGGCCTCTGGTTTCCAGGGGAGTCCTGGCTCCACATCTACCTTTTGAAGCTGAGGGCCATCTGCTTGGCGCTGAAAGCCTTCCTGTAGTCCATCAAAGGGAGGCTGTTACAGGTGCACACAGACAACACAACCACCATCTGGTACTGCAACAAACAGGGCGGTGTTGGGTAACGGACCCTATGCCAGGAGTCCTTGTGCCTCTGGAAATGGCCCAACCACTAAGTAATTCTCTTAGTTTGAACAACCTGGCAGGACCATTGCATGCCAGGGCAGACGTGCTCAGCTGTCAGCCCTCAGTGGATCACGATTGGCAATTATCGTAAGAGGTGGTGCAGAGTCTCTTCTTTGAATGGGTAGAACCTTGGCTCGATCTGTTCACCACTGCCAAGAACACACAATGTCAGCACTTCTGCGCGATGGAGTTTCCAAGGCATCTCTAGCTCGGAGACGCATTTCGCTTCAAGTGAAACTCAGGACTCCTGTATGCCTTTACATCCATACTACTCCTACCCTGAGTTCTCAAGAAGATCAGGACATACCGGGCCCAAGTCACCTTAGTGGTGCAGCAACAGGGCAGGGGTCTGCATTCAGGCCTTCACAATCACCACCTTCATGCTTGGAGATTGAGCAGTGACAGCTGAACACCTTCGACCTTCCTCCAGAGGTTGTTAATGTAATCTTGGCAGCCAGGCATCCCTCGATAAAAACTGTATAGGGCTGTAATTGGGACAAATTTGTTGTTTGATGCGGTGCAAGCCAGACTTATCCCCTTCAGTCCAAGTTATCTGAAGTTCGGTTGTTTGTCCTATCTCTTGCCTGGTAAGGCTTTGCTTTAGGCACAGTTAGGGGTTATTTTTCAGCCCTTTCAGCCTTCTTACGGTTGCCAGATCAACCATGATGCGATTTGTTTTTTAAATGGCTACAACATGTTTCCCCATTCTCCCTTTGTAATACCCCAATGGTTCCTTAATCTTGTCCTGACTTAACAGATATGCCCTCCGTTCGAGACACTTCACAGCTGTCCATTAAGGCTCCTTACCATCAAGAATGTGTTCTTCATTGCCATCACCTTGGCACGGCAAGTGAATGAGCTTCAGGCTCTTTGTGTTAATCCACGGATGGAGCATGATTATTTAAGAATGATTTTGCTCTGTCAAATCCTGCTCACTTACTGGGTGGTCTCCCATGGGGCGGTCTATTGGATCACACAGGCAACTCATCTCGCTCAAACTTACTCAGATCATTCCCCGGTGCTAATAACAATAGCCCCTCCAAACTCGATCTCTTCTCCTAGACTCTGGAGACTCATGCCTGAGGCACTGCTTGATTCCGTCTTCAGGGCTGAGATCGGAACGGAAATCACTAACTTTTTTCAGACCGACATTGGCTCTGTCACATCTATAGGCACGGTCTGGGAGGCCTTTAAGGTTACCATTCGGGGTTCCTGCATGGCCAAAAGTTTTGGGGTACTGCAAGACCTTCGTCGTACGCTACATAGGCTCGAATGTGAGCTTAAACAACTGGAGAGCGACCTCTGGGGTGATAACTCGGGGCCACGCCTAGCGACCTTCAGAGAAAAACTCACCGAATACAAAGAAATGGCCGATTTAGAGGCGTTATTTCGAGGGAAATATCATACCACGCACAGATACGGCGAGGGTGAGCACCCGGGCAAGATACTAGTGCAAGCCATCCGTTCACCTCGGTTCTCTAATTATGTCCTTGAGATTAGGGACTCTTCTGGCGCACGTCACAGAGACAGTCCTGACATTCTCCACACTTTTACTGAATTCTATACTGATTTATACAGTACCTGCAGAGCTGACGCCCCAGACTTTGCCTCATACATGCAAGATATCACCCTTGGCTGGTTTGGTGATTCGCAAAGAGAGTTTCTCGCGGCGCCCTTTGAGAATGACGAGATACAATAGGCAATGATGCAAATAAAGTCCGGGAAGGCCCATGGCTCGGACGGTCTCCCCATCGACTTTTATAAGACTTATATTGATCAATTGCTCCCCATTCTCAAATACGTCTTCCATGAGGCGCAGGAGCGGGGCTGTCTTCCCCCGTCCATGAGACTGGCTCTGATCTCCTCTCTCCTGAAACCCGGTAAACCAGCAGATTGCTGAGATTCATACAGACCCCTCTCCTTAATCAAAATGGATGCTAAAATCCTTGCAACAATTATAGCCAACCGCCTTAGCCTACTCATGGAGAAGTTGGTTCTCCCGGACCAGTCTGGTTTTATTCCTGGCCGGGAGATGTCGCACAATCTCCGTACGCTCTTCTCCATTCTGAGATCGGTAAACCCGTAGTTGCCTTTAGCAGCCGTTTTCCTCAATGCCACGAAGGCATTCGACTCCGTAGATTACCTGTTCGTAATTCTCCAAAATATGGGCATGTCTAAGGGGATTCCTCTCATGGATCTGTCTATTATACACTAGGGCTGAAGCCAAGGTCCTCATCAACGGTCAATCATCTCCCTCCATCCCCATCACACGGGGCACCCGTCAAGGGAGCCAGCTTTCTCCTCTTCTGTTCGCCCTCGCGGTTGAACCACTTGCCGCTAAGATACGACAATATCATCAGGATAAAGCCCTCCGATGCCCATTCCGACATATTCTGATCTCCCTATACGCGGACAACATTACGCTCTATGTTAGGGAGCCGCAATTTAATCTTAACCCGTTGCTCCGAGAATTTGTGCGATTCGGAGGGCTTTCCGGTATCCATATAAATTGGTCCAAATCTCAAATTTTCCCTCTTACCTCATCGGTCACGGAATTTGTCCCTAACTTTCCCATCGAGTGGTGTACTGATGAAGTAAAGTATCTAGGTATCCATGTTACTGCAAACTGCGATGAACTGATGCGGCTTGATTATGGTCACGCTCTAGATGGGATAAGAGACAAAATCACACGATGGATTGCCCTGCCACTCTCCTCTGCATGACGCATATCCCTGATAAAAATGGTTATCCTCCCTAAACTTCTTTACTTATTTATGAACATACCATAGGATCCGGGCAGAAACTTATTTTCTATGCTTCGCATAGAGCTGATACGCCTTACCTGGGGTGGCAAACAACCTAGAATACAATGGGACGTTCTCACTAGGCCATATTCGCAAGGGGGGTTCGATATACCAAATTTTGAACTCTATTATACATGTGCACAAGCTCACTACGCTCACTTCTGGTTTCATCCTCCCAAGTACATTCCACAAGTAGCTACCGAACATTGGTTATCTGATCCCATACCACTAGAGGGCGCCATATTCACCGCCATTGCACTGCGCACTGAGGACCCATCCCCCGTCACCAACACTGTGAAGGCATGGCAAAACATTGCCGCTCGCTCCCAGGCTCCCATGGGTTATTCACCCTTGCTTCCCCTGGTTTATCATCCAAAAATGCCCATCCTTCACGAAGGTGTTTTTATGAAAACTCAATCTAAATATGGTATTAAGATTTGGGGGGACCTCTACCTTCTTGGCAAATTCCGCACATCGCAGCAACTCTTCTCTACACAACCGCCCTCTCCTATGGACATCTTTTTATATATCCACTTGCGTCAATGCCTCAAGGAGCATACCCCTACCTATCCTCTGGAACCTCCGGAGATTGCCCCATTGCGCCTGATTTTGCGTAGTGAAGCGGCGTCACACTTGGTTTCTTCACTTTATCGCACTCTTTACACTGCTCAAGGCTCAGCACAAAGGGCTGCCCGGGACAAATAGTCACTAGAACTGGGATTAGTCCTCACTGACGAGCAGTGGAAGTACTGCTGCAAACAGACGGAACAAAGCACGTCCAGTAGCCGACTCCGCATCCTACATTATAAATTCCTTCATCGCACGTATTATACACCAGCAAAACTCCACCGCCTTAAATTGCGCGACAACGACAGATTTGATCGTTGTGGTGTCGTAGGGGCTGACTTTCTACACTTGCCCTGGGACTGCGGTGCTGTACAGGAGTACTGGCGCCAGGTTCTCACGGCCCTGGATCAAATGAATTCATTGTGCCTCCAGCACTCTCCCCTTCTCGCCCTCCTAGGGTACACTGAGACACACCGGAAATTCATCTCCTTCAGCCTCCTTTTAGCTAAACGGCGTATAGCGTGCAGGTGGGGGCGGGGCAGAGCACCTAAATTTAAGGATTGGATCCGGGACATGGTATTCTGACAAGACCAAATGTATGCATTTGCCGAACTGCTTCCCTCCAACTCCCGGCCCCGTGACAACTGGGTACCCCTTACGACATACTTACTCTCTCATCCGGTGTTGACAATACACAAACTGACATTGTGGTGACTGCTTGAATTATATATGCCCATTTATTTTTCCAGCCTCCCATCTTCATTCGGCTGCTAGCAATTCATTGAGCCACTTGGTGTGCTAGAAACTTCCAGTGTATGTGATTTATTGTTACCAATATTGTATTGCCTCCGATGTCATGCATTGCTCTGTAACTCACTATGTTTTAATCTAGTCTTAATGCCTGCCTCTTTATTTTTTATTGTATTCGCCTATGCCTGTACATTACCTGTGCCTGTTTGTTTTTCTCTTGAAAATACATAAATAAATATATTTTTTTTAAAGAAATCCTGCTCACTGCGTGTGAATTACTAAAACATACTTTAAAAAAAATGACTAACATTGTGTTTTGATGAACACTGAGGGTTTTTAAAACTGCATCGTAAAAGCATGCAGAAGAGTCACAAACTGGTGAACATTAGAGAGAAAAACTACTAATGTGTTATGATAATAATGTGAAAAGTAGTAATGCAGTTGGTGGATATTTTAGAAAAATATGATTTGAAAGAATTTGCTCTATAGAAATGTGTTTTGCTGTGTTTCCTCAAAATGTAGATCTAAAACTGTAAAGAGAAACTGTCTGTTTATTAATGAAATATGATTAGATTATGCTTATGAAAATAGTGAAATGCTACATATATTAGAAGTTTTTAAAGTTAGTACGTTTTTGGTTTTCCATGTAGGCCTCAAAAATGTATTATGTCTTTCCATTGTAGGCCTTAGAGAAATGTGTTTTGTCCTTCATTATTTCCTTCGAAATATAATAAAAAGCTGACTTGATTGCTCTAGTTACGAGTATTATCACTGAATTTTCTTTCTTACAGCCTGAATATCCTCTCTCTATGAATAAATGTGTCAACTTTGTTGCAAGCTAACTCGGAAGCAAGCACTTGGACATGTTGAACAAAGGTATTACGTGTAGGTTCCAGACGATTTGGGGCTGAGGAATGATCATTCCACGATCACACCATGGATCCCAACCAATAGAATCATGCAAATCTGTGAAGAAGCTACTCTGTGGGCTGGAATTGTGAACATGTTGAAATCTAACAACTTTGTGGAAAAGGAAATGCGCAGCGATTTTCCTTGAAATTCTTGGGCCTGACATGCTGTCGGTCCAAACTCTGATTATTCTGAACTGAACTCTCCTGAATTTCCTGCACTTCCTTGGTTGGGGAGGTTGAGCATGCAAAACCTTTCAGCTGAAGAGTTCATTATTACAGACTATTGTACGCTGTGCATTAGTTCACCTTTGCATCTCGTTTCTGAAAAACTATAACTGAATTTTGGTTCGTATTAATTCTGAAATTGCATACTGAATTTGCAATGCTTGTGTATTCTTTCTCTTTCTCTCCTTGCGCCAGGTAATTGATTTATGATGTATTTTACTTTAAACTGTGATTATGTCAAGTCAAGTCAAGACAGGGACATTTGTATAGCGCACACATCACTCGAAGAGTCTCATGGCGCTTGCCGACGGCTCTGAAAAAAAAAATGCTAACTTACTGGTCGAATAACCATGACTTCAAGTTCTTACGAAAGCAGCCATGGACAGGAATGGTGCGTAGGTATATAGGCATTTCGTTCCAGGATGCCGGCGCGAGATAAGAGAAAGATCTGCCACCTTGTCTCGCGGTATAGATTCTCAGGGAAGTGAGCAGTGAATCCGTGCTGGATCTAAGCATCCTCTGAGGCTTATACCAACATAGCTTTTTTGACCAGTATCGCGGACCGTAACCGTACAAGTATTTATGTGTCAAGCAAAGGATTTTAAAGAGAATTCGCTTTTTCACAGGAAGCCAATGTAGGGCTTTAAGACAGGGGGCAGAGGAAGATCTGTGCGAGAGGTCAAGGACCAGTCTGGCTGCGGTGTTTTGTAGGATTTGGAGCCTATTTAGAAGATGTTCATTTATTGAGAGCAAAAGGGCATTTCCATAATCCATTCTATTTATGATTAATCCCTGGATTAATGGTATTCTTGCCTCAATAGGGATCCATTTGAAAACCTTCCACAAAGTGCGCATTACACCGAAGCAGGTACCGATTACATGGTTTATTTGGCTTTTCATGGACAATTGATTGTCCATGTAAAAACCAAGATTGTAAACCATCTCTTTGGAAGCTGGGCAGGTGCCCAGATCAGATGGCCACCAGTCGGGTGTCCAATGTTCTGATGCTTTACCAAAGAGCATGATCTCTGACTTAGTGCCATTCAATTGAAGGTGGTTAGATCTCATCCACCTATCAATGTGAGACATGCAATTTTGGAAACGTGATTTAGTTTTGGTCGGATCTGGACCCAGTGTGATCAGGATTTGCGTGTCATCTGCATAAGATATGACATAAAATCCATAATTTCTGATCACCGGGGCCAGTGGAGTCATGTACAGATTAAAGAGTGTGGGGCTCCAAATAGAGCCCTGTGGCACTCCCATCCCAATCTGAACAGTTGTTACACGGTCAGATAGGTAGCTTTTGAACCATTTTAGGGCATTTCCTCTGACACCAATCTCCCAGAGTCGATGTTCTAAAATGCTGTGGGAGATGGTGTCAAATGCAGCCGACAGGTCGAGGAGAACGAGGATGACTGAGTGATGTTTATTTAAAGCCAGTCTGATATTATCGGTGAACTCGACCAGGGCTGTCTCTGTACTGTGAGCTGCCCTAAAGCCGTACTGTGAAGGATCTAGAAGTCCGTAGCTCTCAAGATGGTCCACAAGCTGTTGGTTAATAAGGGATTCCAACATTTTCCCCAGACAGGGAAGCAGGGCGATTGGGCGATAATTTAGAAGAAGTTTGGGATCGGCCATAGGCTTCTTCAAGATTGGTCTCACTCGAGCTGCTTTCCATATCATAGGGAAAGCCGCACTGGAGAGTGACTTGTTGAATAGGCCGGTTACGCTGTCCAATAAAGCCGGTGCAATAATGGAAAAGAATTTTGGAGGTACAGGGTCAGCGGGAGAGCCAGATTTTATCTTCTGCATGGCGATTGAAACTAATTTAGTGTTGCATTTGGCAAATTCATTCAGAATATAAGGAGGGTCAGAGAGAGTGCAAGGTGCATCATCAGAGTAAATATTGTTCCTTTGTGATAAGAAGGAGTGATGAATAGCTAAGATTTTTTCTTCAAAAAATGTGGAAAGGGAATCGGCCCAATATTGAGAGTCGGGTATTGATGGCAGATTACTGGGAGTTGTAAATTCCTTCAGGATTTGGTAAAGTTCCTTGGAGGAATTTTCCGCCTTATTTATCCTGTCTATAAGGAATGATTTTTTTGCCGACTTTATTTCATTCATGTAACCATGATGTAATTTTTTATATATTTCGCGGTCGGCCAAATTTTTACTTTTGCGCCATTTTCGCTCCGCAGTTCGACACACGAACTTTGTAGTTCTTAGTTGATCTGTGAACCAGGGGGCGATTCTGGTCTTAGTCTTAACATGTCTGAGAGGGGCAATTTTGTCTAATGCGGTTAAGATTGCTTTATCCAAGATATGTACTACTTGATTCACACTCATTTCCGAGCCGATTTGGTCAGGACAGAAATGTTTTAAAAAAAGAGGCAAGGTGGCTTTACGCCAAGGCCTACGCAATATAGAATCGTTTTCATGCTGTGAATTTACCTGTATTCAATTGAATAATCATTGTTTTGAGAATCTAATGTGTTTTTGTGTATTGACCATACCTTTTGGTGATTAGATAAAAGTGCCTTGATAACTATACTGAGTTTTGTTTTTACTTATTGATGAATATTATTGACAAGTTATGGTTATTGATTATTGTTACTAGATAGGCATTTATTCATTACAGGTCCTCATGAAGGAATGGCTTCCATCTCTAATTATCCGAGTCCCTATTAGCTCTTATAAAGATCTATCAGAGGACCTCATGATTTGTAAGTGGTAGTAGAGTTTCTATAGGCCCAAACTCGGTTATTGTGAATTACATTACAGAGGTTTGTGTTTATGGTGTGGTAGGCAACTTACGTTGGTCCAAAATTTACACCGCTTCCGCTGGATCACCACCATACACTATCTTCTTCATAGACAAACTGGTTCTGCGGACTTGGCATCCTTCTTGTCGGTCAAACCATCACTCTACTGGTGTTCTATGCTCTGCCTCACCCCTCTAAGGAGGAGGAGAGACTCATCACTTGGACCCCAAGACAGCACTGAGATTCTACATTGATCATACCAAGGAACACCGGGTGGACGATGAGCTCTTTGTGGGGTTTGCAAGAGCAAAAAACAACAGTCATGGCAGCGGAGAAGTATTGCTGAAACATTTCCGGATCCAGTCTGACCACTGGGGTATATTCAAAAAGTGAGGAATCTGCGGCTAGATAGAGTCTCTACCAGAAAGATTGCTACCAAGGTAAAGTAACTTATTTTAATGCTTCAAATGAAAACATTGTTCTAAGTTAAATGCTTCTGCTCATCCAACATGGGATACTGAGTGAGAAGTGCTCCATTAGTTCCAATGCTATGGGAAAAAAGTAAAAGCTCCTTCCAATCAGGAAGGGAGAGAGAGAATCTAGATGCAGGGGGACATACTGCCTGGTGGTACACACAACTTAAGATCACCAGGTCTGTTGCAGGTATGGAGGTTGTATTAAATGGCGTAAACAACAAGGCAGAATATATAATCTCAAAAGGCATAGGGTGGGGTTCCTAAACTAATTGTTAAGGGATGTGTGATTAGCAATGTTTGGGCTTACAGTCTATTTAATTTTAGCATTATTCGTTCTTGCTGAGTAATCAACCCTCAGGGTGATTCTCCTCATACGCTTGATATATACTAGATAAGTGTATAAGCAGTTATTAAAAAATATCAAGGTTTGTGCGTGTACTGATTTTGGATTTGTTGGTGTATGGCTGCTCAATAGTACCCTGCAAGTGCAGGTGATAAGAATTACTAACATCTCAATATTCCTATGAGTATAGCCCTAAGCAAAGGATGGGAGATATTTCTGTTTTCATTGTCTCTGCAGAACCTAAGGCTGTACCCTGGCCTTTGATGGCTCAAGAAAGACACCAGATGTGATGCTAAAATAGGGGCTCTCTGAGTGTTTTCATGTGCAGAAACATCTGCTTAATTCCTGCCATCTCTGCCATTTAACTCGTGGTTGCCCTTTTGACTTATGTATACATCATGAAAGGGTGCTCCTGAGCCCCTTTATGATGTATATATGTGTGTCAGTAGTGCTAAGTGGTCGGCTGCTGTTTTTTTAATATTTGGTTTTATCCTCTCCCCCAATGAGGACAGACTCCTCCTGGTGCTGGTGCTTGGCTACTACTTTCTCAGCACTGGCAAAGACCCAAATGAGGTGGCCCAGTGGACACTTTCAGGCTGCCTCATTAATATGCGTAGGATGTCACACACATATCAGATGGAACTGGGATGGATTCCTTAGCCTCTCCCAGGTCCTTCAGCTATTATTGTCAGGCGCTGATCCAGTGCGCCTACCGAAACTGTAACCAGACCACAACTTCCAGAAAGCTTGGCGGTAGAGGGCGTGTCCTCCGCTATTTAGTACGGGAGAGGAGGACCAATCGGAGCGCGTAATCCTGTTCACTTGAATTCCGTTCGGTGGGTTCCGAACGAAACGAAGAACTGCTGAAGCTCGCCAGCGCGGGACGCTAGAGTAAGCGTTGCCGCGTTATTCTGAACCCAGGATTTGCCAAAGGTGAAGGACCACTCGCGGGACGCTGATGCCAAGCGTTGCCGCGTTACTTCGAAACCTAGGATTTGCCAAAAGGTGAAGGAGCACTCTTTATTCGCGGGACGCTGAAGCCAAGCGTTACCGCGTTACTTCGAATCCCGGATTTGCCAAAGGTGAAGGACCACTCGCGGGACGCTGACGCAAGCGCCGCCGCGTTCCAGGAGTTCGGGACTGATATCTAAGCCTCGGACCAAAAGAGGCACTCGGAGCGGACGCTTCCTCCGTGGAAGCCGGAGCGGTGCCATTCCCCGCCGGAGCCGCAGCCTGCCAATAGCAAGGTAGAGTCGTTCTAAGGAGGGGCTGCATTGTGCGGGACATTTCTTGACTCCGACGAAGCCACCAGCCTGGTGTAATAGGGGGTGTGCGTGACTTTAACTCTACCTCACCTAAAGGGCTAGACAAGGGTGTCAGTGAAAGACTATAGTCACTGAGTCGTTTAGTATTGAAGCACTGCAGAAATATATCGGGTGCTACCACCTCAAAGGAGCCTTAAGTCAGGGGGAACAGAACCCAGAGAGCCATAATCAACCTGGGGTGTGTGAGATGAAAGGAGGAAGCCTCTTGTTGTAACTGGTGGCGATTTCGGCAATGTTCTTGGAGTTTTGTTGTGTATGAGGTGACACATTGAGGAGACATAGTGAGACCTAATGAGAGTAGGTTGCCCAGTGTGGTTGTACTATGTATTATGATTTCCTTCTGTTACAGGTATCCCATTCCCCGCTGTTCCCTTCCTAATTCCCCATCCCTCGCCTGATTGCCCTGGTACTCTGTGTTCACGTTCAGAGCCGGGGACGTCGGGAGGTGGAACTCTTGTACTTCAGTCGCCCCCACAGAATCCACAGAGGATCGCGACAGAATTACGCGCCCAAGAATTATTTCTGTGGGTTCGAGTCAAGCACAAGTATGGCCTCCCTAGACGATGTATTGCAAGCCCTCCTGTTGGTCCAACAGGAATTGGCTGCCTCAAAGATAGAAACAGCCGCCCTGAAGGATAGAGTAGAACGACAGGGGCGCAACCCGTTTGATGCCTCGCCGTCAATATCGCCTATACATGTGAATGTATCACCGCCCATCACCCTGGCGAGCCCGGAGAGGTTCTCGGGTGACCCCCACAAGATCCAAACATTCCTGACACAAATAGCTTTACATTTTTCATGCAAACCCGCTTCTTTCCCCACCAATCATTCGCGGGTAGCGTTTGCGATATCTTATATGACGGGGGACGCTGCCAATTGGGCAGTTCCCTTGGTCAAATACGATGATCCCCTGTTATCCGATTGGAACGCCTTTAGAGACGAATTCGAGCGAGTGTTCGATAGAAGGGCCACCACGTTTTCGGCGGACAGAGAGTTATTGGGACTCAGACAGGGCAAACATGAGTTAGTGACATATCTGACCCAGTTCAACCGGCTCATAGCCGAGACGGCGTGGCCAGAGGAAAAGCGTATGTCCCTGTATTATCAGGGCTTACATGATGATATGAAGGACGTACTGGCGCAGATCGATCCGCAGCCTAAAACTTATACAGACCTGATGAACCTCACGTTACGGTTAGACCATCGATTGGCTGAGCGGAAGGGAGAGCGGGTGTACGGCCACGTAGATAAAACGGAGAGAGGACCCAGGACCACAGGGGTATCTCCGGAGTCTCAGGCAGAACCCATGGAGGTGGGTGCGATCAGGGCCCCGTTATCTAAAGCCGAGAGAGAAAGTCGCAGACTCGCCGGTCTCTGCATATATTGCGGGAAGAAAGGCCATTATGTTCGAGAGTGTCCGGTTAAACCCAAGAAGAGCGGGTATGCCGGGGCTAAGAAAGTGGCAGTGGCTTCGTTGCCGGCGTTGCCCTCAGGTAGGCAAACCTCCGAAGTACTGGAGACGACAACCGAACCTCGGGTTATGCGGTTGCCTTCTTTGGCCGTGATAGAGTCGGTTGCATCCGAATCTCACGTAGTGTTAACCATGCGATTGACCGCGGGCACTAGCGAGTACGAGATAGGGGTGATGATTGATTCCGGGGCCACCGGGAACTTCGTGGATAGTGGGTTAGTACAGCGGCTAGGACTAAAACGCATTCCGAGAACCAGTCCCGAGATAGTTTGGGCGGTGGATGGGAAGCCTCTTAAATCAGGGCCCATCACAGAAGTCACTGAATCTCTAACCCTGACCAAAGCAGGACTCCTGGGGGATCATGTGGAAAAGGTGGCCTTCAACATCATCGAGGCTCCGCAATACGAAGTGATATTGGGAATGCCTTGGCTGACAACCCATAACCCCACGATCGATTGGAAGCAGAAATCGGTGGAGTTCAACACCGAGTACTGTAGAGAGGAGTGCGCCACGGCGCATCGAACCCATCTTCTAGCCCTCACTCACGGTTTTCACCTCGGTACCGCAGCTGAGAAAGAGACGGTTCTCCCGGCAGCCTATGGCAAGTACAGGGAGGTGTTCAGCGAGAGTAAGGCGGAAACCTTGCCACCACACCGCGTTTACGACTGCCAAATTGACTTAATCCCAGGGGCAGTCATGCCGTCTTGTCGAGTATACGCCTTGTCAGAGCCGGAGACAGAACATTTGCGACACTACTTAGACCACTACGTTGAGTTAGGGTTTATTAGACCTTCACGTTCTCCAGCGGCTTCACCACTGTTCTTCATCAAGAAAGCCAATGGTGAATTACGAACGTGCATCGACTATAGAGTACTGAATAAAAACACAGTGCGCAACCGCTACCCTCTTCCTCTCATCCCAGTCTTACTAGACCAGGTGAAGGAGGCGTCCATTTACTCTCGCTTGGATTTGCGAGGGGCCTATCACCTGGTCCGGATAAGAGAGGGCGATGAGTGGAAGACGGCATTTAAGACGCGGTACGGGCTATTTGAGTACAGGGTGATGCCGTTTGGGCTGTGCAACGCCCCGGCCGCGTTCCAATACTTCCTAGATGACGTTCTCAAGGAATATATTGATAAAACTGCAGTAGTATATATCGACGATATACTAATATATTCCTCAGACCCCAAAGAGCACATCACGCACGTGTCACAAATCCTACACATACTACAAGAGAACAATTTGTTTTGCAAGTTGAGCAAATGCGAATTCAACGTAGAAGAGGTAGAATTCCTGGGGGTGGTCTTGAGTCCGTTAGGGTTGAGTATGGCTGAGAGAAAGGTGGTTGCAGTGCAGGAGTGGCCTATACCGAAGAACGTGAGAGATGTGCAGTGTTTTCTGGGATTTTCTACTTATTATAGAAGGTTCATCTCTCACTTCTCGCAGCTCGTCTCGCCTATCACTCGTTTGCTACGCAAAGGTCATCCGTTCTCTTGGTCTCAGGAGGCCATGCAGGCGTTCTGTGACTTAAAAAAGGCCTTCACTACTGCCCCAATCCTGCAACATCCTCGCTCAGAAGTCCCATTCATAGTAGAAGCAGACGCTTCCGACATAGCGGTGGGGGCCGTGCTGTCACAGAGGGAAGCTCTAACAGGACAGTTGCATCCAGTGGCCTTTCTGTCCCGGAAACTGACTCCAGCAGAAACAAACTACACGATCGCCGAAAAGGAGCTCTTGGCCATCAGGAAGGCGTTTCAGGAATGGAGGCACTATCTGTGGGGGGCCAAACATCCGGTAACTGTTTTCACCGACCACCGGAATTTACAGTACCTAAAAACGGCCCGGCATCTCACGCAAAGGCAAATGCGATGGATGCTGTTTTTTGCTGGCTTCGAGTTCATCATCACGTATCGCCCGGGGTCAGAGAACAGGAAAGCGGATGCACTTTCACGACAAGACGGGGGGCAAGAACACCGCTCTGAAGTCATTGAGGCCATCATACCCCCAGAGAAGGTGATATGCGCGGTACGGGCAGACTCGTTTCTGGACTCCGTCAGAAAACACCGCACGTTAATGGACTGGCTCCGATGGGAGGAACAGGAGGCGGACAGGCGCATAAAAGGGGGTTTGCCTTTTTATCAGAATCGACTGTTCGTGCCTTCAATGGAGCTACAAAGGCAGGCCTTCGCATGGTGCCATGAGTCCCAGATAGCAGGACACCCCGGTTGTACGAAAACGCAGCACCTGATGCAACGACACTTCTGGTGGGAACACATGAACCAGGACATCCGTCTTTGGATACAGCAGTGCGCGGTATGCGCTCGAGCGAAAGGAGATCATTCGAAGGCTAAGGGCAAGCTGGTTCCTTTGCCGACTCCTGCGGGGCCCTGGCAAACCATAAGCATGGACTTTGTGGTGGGCCTACCGCTGGATCAGGGATATGATGCGATTATGGTGGTGGTGGATAGTCTCACCAAAATGGGACATTTCGTCCCGTGCAGGAATCTACCCTCAGCCAGCCAAACAGCCCAGTTGTTGTTGTCTCACGTGGTGCGATTGCATGGATTTCCAGGAGTCATAATCTCGGACAGGGGCCCGCAGTTTGTTGCCAGGTTCTGGAGAACATGGTGTAAGGCCCTACAAGTGGAAGCGGCCACGTCCACAGGGTTCCATCCCCAGACGGATGGCCAGACCGAACGTCTGAATCAGACGCTGAAGACGTATCTCCGGTGCTATGCTACAGAGGCGAGTACGTCGTGGGTGTCGCTTCTCTGGCTAGCAGAACTTGCCTACAACAACGCGTGGCACAGCTCCACCAAGGAGTCCCCCTTTCGGGCTAACTATGGATATCATGCCAAGGTGCTCCCTTTATCCTTCCCCGCGGAGGTGCGCGATCAACCTGCCATTTCTGCTCATCTACAGGAGTTGAGTAGGCTGCACGGCCGCTTGAAACTCAACCTGGATCGGGCCAAGCGGTTGTACAAGGCATGGGCGGACCGACATCGGCAGGATGGACCCCGGTATCAACCGGGCGACAGAGTGTGGTTATCCACGAAACACCTCCGGTTCAAGCTGCGCAGCATCTTCCATCCTCGTTTCATAGGTCCGTATCTGGTGGTGCGTCGCGTGGGTGCCGTGGCGTACAGATTGGCGTTACCTGCCTCTTTGCGCATCCACCCGGTGTTCCACTGCAGTCTGCTAAAGCCGGCGCTGGGGGCTCGGAGGGTGGCCGCCCCGCCGGTGTTCAGAGATGGTCATTTGGAATATGAAGTACGTAAGGTGTTGGATTCCAGGTTCCGGAGGGGTCGTCTGTGGTACCTCATAGCCTGGAAGGGGTACACCGCTGAGGAGGACTCCTGGGTTCCGTCTTCGAATGTGCACGCCCCGACCGCGGTGCAGTTGTTTCACGCCCGTTTCCCGGACAAGCCTGATTCTAGGAGGCACGCGGGAGGGGAGCATACTGTCAGGCGCTGATCCAGTGCGCCTACCGAAACTGTAACCAGACCACAACTTCCAGAAAGCTTGGCGGTAGAGGGCGTGTCCTCCGCTATTTAGTACGGGAGAGGAGGACCAATCGGAGCGCGTAATCCTGTTCACTTGAATTCCGTTCGGTGGGTTCCGAACGAAACGAAGAACTGCTGAAGCTCGCCAGCGCGGGACGCTAGAGTAAGCGTTGCCGCGTTATTCTGAACCCAGGATTTGCCAAAGGTGAAGGACCACTCGCGGGACGCTGATGCCAAGCGTTGCCGCGTTACTTCGAAACCTAGGATTTGCCAAAAGGTGAAGGAGCACTCTTTATTCGCGGGACGCTGAAGCCAAGCGTTACCGCGTTACTTCGAATCCCGGATTTGCCAAAGGTGAAGGACCACTCGCGGGACGCTGACGCAAGCGCCGCCGCGTTCCAGGAGTTCGGGACTGATATCTAAGCCTCGGACCAAAAGAGGCACTCGGAGCGGACGCTTCCTCCGTGGAAGCCGGAGCGGTGCCATTCCCCGCCGGAGCCGCAGCCTGCCAATAGCAAGGTAGAGTCGTTCTAAGGAGGGGCTGCATTGTGCGGGACATTTCTTGACTCCGACGAAGCCACCAGCCTGGTGTAATAGGGGGTGTGCGTGACTTTAACTCTACCTCACCTAAAGGGCTAGACAAGGGTGTCAGTGAAAGACTATAGTCACTGAGTCGTTTAGTATTGAAGCACTGCAGAAATATATCGGGTGCTACCACCTCAAAGGAGCCTTAAGTCAGGGGGAACAGAACCCAGAGAGCCATAATCAACCTGGGGTGTGTGAGATGAAAGGAGGAAGCCTCTTGTTGTAACTGGTGGCGATTTCGGCAATGTTCTTGGAGTTTTGTTGTGTATGAGGTGACACATTGAGGAGACATAGTGAGACCTAATGAGAGTAGGTTGCCCAGTGTGGTTGTACTATGTATTATGATTTCCTTCTGTTACAGGTATCCCATTCCCCGCTGTTCCCTTCCTAATTCCCCATCCCTCGCCTGATTGCCCTGGTACTCTGTGTTCACGTTCAGAGCCGGGGACGTCGGGAGGTGGAACTCTTGTACTTCAGTCGCCCCCACAGAATCCACAGAGGATCGCGACAGAATTACGCGCCCAAGAATTATTTCTGTGGGTTCGAGTCAAGCACAAGTATGGCCTCCCTAGACGATGTATTGCAAGCCCTCCTGTTGGTCCAACAGGAATTGGCTGCCTCAAAGATAGAAACAGCCGCCCTGAAGGATAGAGTAGAACGACAGGGGCGCAACCCGTTTGATGCCTCGCCGTCAATATCGCCTATACATGTGAATGTATCACCGCCCATCACCCTGGCGAGCCCGGAGAGGTTCTCGGGTGACCCCCACAAGATCCAAACATTCCTGACACAAATAGCTTTACATTTTTCATGCAAACCCGCTTCTTTCCCCACCAATCATTCGCGGGTAGCGTTTGCGATATCTTATATGACGGGGGACGCTGCCAATTGGGCAGTTCCCTTGGTCAAATACGATGATCCCCTGTTATCCGATTGGAACGCCTTTAGAGACGAATTCGAGCGAGTGTTCGATAGAAGGGCCACCACGTTTTCGGCGGACAGAGAGTTATTGGGACTCAGACAGGGCAAACATGAGTTAGTGACATATCTGACCCAGTTCAACCGGCTCATAGCCGAGACGGCGTGGCCAGAGGAAAAGCGTATGTCCCTGTATTATCAGGGCTTACATGATGATATGAAGGACGTACTGGCGCAGATCGATCCGCAGCCTAAAACTTATACAGACCTGATGAACCTCACGTTACGGTTAGACCATCGATTGGCTGAGCGGAAGGGAGAGCGGGTGTACGGCCACGTAGATAAAACGGAGAGAGGACCCAGGACCACAGGGGTATCTCCGGAGTCTCAGGCAGAACCCATGGAGGTGGGTGCGATCAGGGCCCCGTTATCTAAAGCCGAGAGAGAAAGTCGCAGACTCGCCGGTCTCTGCATATATTGCGGGAAGAAAGGCCATTATGTTCGAGAGTGTCCGGTTAAACCCAAGAAGAGCGGGTATGCCGGGGCTAAGAAAGTGGCAGTGGCTTCGTTGCCGGCGTTGCCCTCAGGTAGGCAAACCTCCGAAGTACTGGAGACGACAACCGAACCTCGGGTTATGCGGTTGCCTTCTTTGGCCGTGATAGAGTCGGTTGCATCCGAATCTCACGTAGTGTTAACCATGCGATTGACCGCGGGCACTAGCGAGTACGAGATAGGGGTGATGATTGATTCCGGGGCCACCGGGAACTTCGTGGATAGTGGGTTAGTACAGCGGCTAGGACTAAAACGCATTCCGAGAACCAGTCCCGAGATAGTTTGGGCGGTGGATGGGAAGCCTCTTAAATCAGGGCCCATCACAGAAGTCACTGAATCTCTAACCCTGACCAAAGCAGGACTCCTGGGGGATCATGTGGAAAAGGTGGCCTTCAACATCATCGAGGCTCCGCAATACGAAGTGATATTGGGAATGCCTTGGCTGACAACCCATAACCCCACGATCGATTGGAAGCAGAAATCGGTGGAGTTCAACACCGAGTACTGTAGAGAGGAGTGCGCCACGGCGCATCGAACCCATCTTCTAGCCCTCACTCACGGTTTTCACCTCGGTACCGCAGCTGAGAAAGAGACGGTTCTCCCGGCAGCCTATGGCAAGTACAGGGAGGTGTTCAGCGAGAGTAAGGCGGAAACCTTGCCACCACACCGCGTTTACGACTGCCAAATTGACTTAATCCCAGGGGCAGTCATGCCGTCTTGTCGAGTATACGCCTTGTCAGAGCCGGAGACAGAACATTTGCGACACTACTTAGACCACTACGTTGAGTTAGGGTTTATTAGACCTTCACGTTCTCCAGCGGCTTCACCACTGTTCTTCATCAAGAAAGCCAATGGTGAATTACGAACGTGCATCGACTATAGAGTACTGAATAAAAACACAGTGCGCAACCGCTACCCTCTTCCTCTCATCCCAGTCTTACTAGACCAGGTGAAGGAGGCGTCCATTTACTCTCGCTTGGATTTGCGAGGGGCCTATCACCTGGTCCGGATAAGAGAGGGCGATGAGTGGAAGACGGCATTTAAGACGCGGTACGGGCTATTTGAGTACAGGGTGATGCCGTTTGGGCTGTGCAACGCCCCGGCCGCGTTCCAATACTTCCTAGATGACGTTCTCAAGGAATATATTGATAAAACTGCAGTAGTATATATCGACGATATACTAATATATTCCTCAGACCCCAAAGAGCACATCACGCACGTGTCACAAATCCTACACATACTACAAGAGAACAATTTGTTTTGCAAGTTGAGCAAATGCGAATTCAACGTAGAAGAGGTAGAATTCCTGGGGGTGGTCTTGAGTCCGTTAGGGTTGAGTATGGCTGAGAGAAAGGTGGTTGCAGTGCAGGAGTGGCCTATACCGAAGAACGTGAGAGATGTGCAGTGTTTTCTGGGATTTTCTACTTATTATAGAAGGTTCATCTCTCACTTCTCGCAGCTCGTCTCGCCTATCACTCGTTTGCTACGCAAAGGTCATCCGTTCTCTTGGTCTCAGGAGGCCATGCAGGCGTTCTGTGACTTAAAAAAGGCCTTCACTACTGCCCCAATCCTGCAACATCCTCGCTCAGAAGTCCCATTCATAGTAGAAGCAGACGCTTCCGACATAGCGGTGGGGGCCGTGCTGTCACAGAGGGAAGCTCTAACAGGACAGTTGCATCCAGTGGCCTTTCTGTCCCGGAAACTGACTCCAGCAGAAACAAACTACACGATCGCCGAAAAGGAGCTCTTGGCCATCAGGAAGGCGTTTCAGGAATGGAGGCACTATCTGTGGGGGGCCAAACATCCGGTAACTGTTTTCACCGACCACCGGAATTTACAGTACCTAAAAACGGCCCGGCATCTCACGCAAAGGCAAATGCGATGGATGCTGTTTTTTGCTGGCTTCGAGTTCATCATCACGTATCGCCCGGGGTCAGAGAACAGGAAAGCGGATGCACTTTCACGACAAGACGGGGGGCAAGAACACCGCTCTGAAGTCATTGAGGCCATCATACCCCCAGAGAAGGTGATATGCGCGGTACGGGCAGACTCGTTTCTGGACTCCGTCAGAAAACACCGCACGTTAATGGACTGGCTCCGATGGGAGGAACAGGAGGCGGACAGGCGCATAAAAGGGGGTTTGCCTTTTTATCAGAATCGACTGTTCGTGCCTTCAATGGAGCTACAAAGGCAGGCCTTCGCATGGTGCCATGAGTCCCAGATAGCAGGACACCCCGGTTGTACGAAAACGCAGCACCTGATGCAACGACACTTCTGGTGGGAACACATGAACCAGGACATCCGTCTTTGGATACAGCAGTGCGCGGTATGCGCTCGAGCGAAAGGAGATCATTCGAAGGCTAAGGGCAAGCTGGTTCCTTTGCCGACTCCTGCGGGGCCCTGGCAAACCATAAGCATGGACTTTGTGGTGGGCCTACCGCTGGATCAGGGATATGATGCGATTATGGTGGTGGTGGATAGTCTCACCAAAATGGGACATTTCGTCCCGTGCAGGAATCTACCCTCAGCCAGCCAAACAGCCCAGTTGTTGTTGTCTCACGTGGTGCGATTGCATGGATTTCCAGGAGTCATAATCTCGGACAGGGGCCCGCAGTTTGTTGCCAGGTTCTGGAGAACATGGTGTAAGGCCCTACAAGTGGAAGCGGCCACGTCCACAGGGTTCCATCCCCAGACGGATGGCCAGACCGAACGTCTGAATCAGACGCTGAAGACGTATCTCCGGTGCTATGCTACAGAGGCGAGTACGTCGTGGGTGTCGCTTCTCTGGCTAGCAGAACTTGCCTACAACAACGCGTGGCACAGCTCCACCAAGGAGTCCCCCTTTCGGGCTAACTATGGATATCATGCCAAGGTGCTCCCTTTATCCTTCCCCGCGGAGGTGCGCGATCAACCTGCCATTTCTGCTCATCTACAGGAGTTGAGTAGGCTGCACGGCCGCTTGAAACTCAACCTGGATCGGGCCAAGCGGTTGTACAAGGCATGGGCGGACCGACATCGGCAGGATGGACCCCGGTATCAACCGGGCGACAGAGTGTGGTTATCCACGAAACACCTCCGGTTCAAGCTGCGCAGCATCTTCCATCCTCGTTTCATAGGTCCGTATCTGGTGGTGCGTCGCGTGGGTGCCGTGGCGTACAGATTGGCGTTACCTGCCTCTTTGCGCATCCACCCGGTGTTCCACTGCAGTCTGCTAAAGCCGGCGCTGGGGGCTCGGAGGGTGGCCGCCCCGCCGGTGTTCAGAGATGGTCATTTGGAATATGAAGTACGTAAGGTGTTGGATTCCAGGTTCCGGAGGGGTCGTCTGTGGTACCTCATAGCCTGGAAGGGGTACACCGCTGAGGAGGACTCCTGGGTTCCGTCTTCGAATGTGCACGCCCCGACCGCGGTGCAGTTGTTTCACGCCCGTTTCCCGGACAAGCCTGATTCTAGGAGGCACGCGGGAGGGGAGCATACTGTCAGGCGCTGATCCAGTGCGCCTACCGAAACTGTAACCAGACCACAACTTCCAGAAAGCTTGGCGGTAGAGGGCGTGTCCTCCGCTATTTAGTACGGGAGAGGAGGACCAATCGGAGCGCGTAATCCTGTTCACTTGAATTCCGTTCGGTGGGTTCCGAACGAAACGAAGAACTGCTGAAGCTCGCCAGCGCGGGACGCTAGAGTAAGCGTTGCCGCGTTATTCTGAACCCAGGATTTGCCAAAGGTGAAGGACCACTCGCGGGACGCTGATGCCAAGCGTTGCCGCGTTACTTCGAAACCTAGGATTTGCCAAAAGGTGAAGGAGCACTCTTTATTCGCGGGACGCTGAAGCCAAGCGTTACCGCGTTACTTCGAATCCCGGATTTGCCAAAGGTGAAGGACCACTCGCGGGACGCTGACGCAAGCGCCGCCGCGTTCCAGGAGTTCGGGACTGATATCTAAGCCTCGGACCAAAAGAGGCACTCGGAGCGGACGCTTCCTCCGTGGAAGCCGGAGCGGTGCCATTCCCCGCCGGAGCCGCAGCCTGCCAATAGCAAGGTAGAGTCGTTCTAAGGAGGGGCTGCATTGTGCGGGACATTTCTTGACTCCGACGAAGCCACCAGCCTGGTGTAATAGGGGGTGTGCGTGACTTTAACTCTACCTCACCTAAAGGGCTAGACAAGGGTGTCAGTGAAAGACTATAGTCACTGAGTCGTTTAGTATTGAAGCACTGCAGAAATATATCGGGTGCTACCACCTCAAAGGAGCCTTAAGTCAGGGGGAACAGAACCCAGAGAGCCATAATCAACCTGGGGTGTGTGAGATGAAAGGAGGAAGCCTCTTGTTGTAACTGGTGGCGATTTCGGCAATGTTCTTGGAGTTTTGTTGTGTATGAGGTGACACATTGAGGAGACATAGTGAGACCTAATGAGAGTAGGTTGCCCAGTGTGGTTGTACTATGTATTATGATTTCCTTCTGTTACAGGTATCCCATTCCCCGCTGTTCCCTTCCTAATTCCCCATCCCTCGCCTGATTGCCCTGGTACTCTGTGTTCACGTTCAGAGCCGGGGACGTCGGGAGGTGGAACTCTTGTACTTCAGTCGCCCCCACAGAATCCACAGAGGATCGCGACAATTATTGCCCCAGATCCTCCCTTTTCTTGCCTAACAGCTTTATCCACTTTTGTTTTTGTTGGTAGGAGGAAGATAGGAGTGGTCCCGCTCATCTCACCCTTTCTCTCATCACCACTCCCACTAAACCAACAAAAGATATGGCACAGGAGGTGGGAATAGGAAGGGGATGACTAAGATTGATATTAGTGCTTTCCCTTCCAAATCCGACTTCCTGGTTCATTTCAAACAGCTACTTCACCTATAAAAACTTCTCTGTCCATGAGAACCAATCTAAGAGGAAGACACTTTGTTTTCTGTGCACCATCGAAGAGCCACATGATTTTTGGATTTCTTCCTAAGCTAAGAAAAAATTCAAACAGCCTCTGCCTCTTTGCTGGGGAACAGTCTGTGCCCACGCAAGGACACCCAGAGGTTTTTGGGATTTTTAGGTCTCGCCTGAGCCAGCGCATGCGCTGTTCTGCGAGACATTTTGTTAGTGGGATTTTAAAAGTGCTACCATATGCTTTTGCTGGCCTAGCTCTTGCAGTTACGCGCCCGTGCACGCGTGCAGCCGCCAGCTTTCATCGCCTGAGCCGCCATCTGGAGCTTTCACTTTGCACTCATGCGCTTTTTTTAAAACTTCCTTTTGCTGCTCGCACCACTCGTGGACTTGGGCTTGTTATGGATGCAGAGATTAGGAAGAAACGTGCACAGAATGGCCTTCATTTGTCGGTTCAAAGTTCTATTTATTTTTGTATATAGTCCTTTTACCAACTTACTGTTGTGTGTTGAAGTGGCGTGTGCCTCAGGTCTCATTGCAGACTCAATTAAACAGTCCATTTTGTTTTATAAGCAGGCGGCATTTTGGTAATAAGGGAATTGGGTGACGGAAAGAGAAAGGACTCTGTCCAAGATCACACGCTTTCGGTCAAGTGAGGAAGTAAGGGTTAGCGCTGAAGTCTCCTTGTTTTAAAGTTAATCAGCTAAAGTTAATTAGCTATGTGCGCCTATTTGCTTCATTGGGGAGAGGAAGGTATAGTGCTGTAATGTGAACTGGGTGTTCTCCAGGCATTGTTTTTAAGCAGCACCCTTCCTCCAGCGGACCACAAAAGGGTGCATCTGAGTTCCCATTGGGTTACCCTCCGATGCTTTCCCCTTCCGCCCACCTAGCGCCAAGTGACCTTTGCCCTGGAGATGATGTGCTTTAAGGTAGCTCTTACATTACGGCGCTCCCATCACTTGATTTAGACACTACACCCCAAATCAGTGTTCAGCTGAGGCGTCAAGAGCTCACACCTTCAGTTCTTCAAACATTTTAACAACACACACACAGCTGTGCCACCTCCTGCTTTATCAGGGGGGGTGTGGGGCTTTCCAAGGAGACGTGAAAGCGCCCTCTGTGAGGCACCAGAACAAATACTGCTTTGTATAAAGCGCTTGTAATGTTTTCACTGTCTGCCTTGTAGCTTAGTGACACTGTATCAGCTGTCCTCACTTGTGCAGAGCTGGCAACTGGCCCGTAACGTAAGCGGTAGCTTGAGCCTTCCGCGGGGTTGTATGCGCGGCAGTGTTGACTAAATTATGCGGCAAGAAAAGGCAAATTGTGTGGGATAATACAGCAAATTTTGTGATAGAATTACTTCCTTATTTTGTTATGTTTACACTTGCTAACCCTGTTGCATGGCTAAACACTTATAAGGGCCCAAAGGCGAGACCTATTGGCTATGCCAATGCTTGTTTCGTAGGCTAACAGCATAGGGCTCCTTTTGAGTGGAACAAACACACACATATGTAGTTATTACATTCATGCTGAGAACATTATCAAGAGCTTGCCAGAGAGTATGCATGCTCAAAAAGGGAAAAGTGCTCCACGAGCTGCTGAGCAGCACATTCCAGGACGCCATGCTCAGCTCATGGCTGAGCGTCTGCACGACCCAGACCGCTTTTTCATCTCCGTGCTCCCATTCATTTGGAAGGGAGTTTCATGAGCTGCCTGGAGTGGCAGGCATAGAGGGTGACAGCAAGGCTCTGGAATTGAGCGTGGAACAAAAGGTGTCAAACTTGGGGGTTCTCTTCATTTACCAAACAAAGTGCATGACTTTCTGGAAAGAGGTATGGACAAGCCTTACTTTTATTTTAAATGTTATTTTAAAGGTTTTATATAGTGCAAATAAGATCCATGAGGGTATCAGAGCGCTTTACAGGTGAGCAAAAAAGAGAGAGGAGACCTAACAATCAAATAACAGGGTGGTAAGAAGTGCAAGGGGTTGGAAACCACTATATCGGCATGGAATACATAAATATAAACAGTCTAGGGTATGGAGAATAAAAGAATAAGAACTAAACAACGCATGTTACAAGGACCTGAATGATTGGCAGGGGGAAAACTGAGCATAAAAAGAGTACAAAAGTACATCAAAACAATACAATATAAGTACAATAAAAGTAAAGACAGGTAAAAACCAGGAAGGGACCAAGTCTTTGAAGTGCGTATAAGGCACGGGAATTTAAGGCAAACATGTGTTCATCAGAAGCGCTTTAACTTTCTTTTTGAAGTTAATACTAGAAGAGATCGTCCTGATTTCCGGAGACAGGGAGTTCCAAATTCTCGGGGCGATACCTGAGAAGGCTTGATCATAAGATTTTGATTTACGGAATATCTGAGGCGTCAGCAGAAGGGTGCTGGTACGTCTGGAGGACCTGGAGCCCCCCAATAGAACAAGTTTTTGTGTGAGGTATAGTGGGATGTTGTAGTGTGAGGCTTTATGAGGCATGCATGCAATTTTCGTAGGGGAGCCAATTTAGGGTTTTAAGCTCCGGTGTAATATAGTGGTATCTGTTTGAACCGGTGATGAGTCTGGCAGCAGAATTAAGAGAGGCCCTGAGTGGTAACATCTTCGATCTCGGGAGTCCACAGAGGTTTGCGCTACTGTAGTCCAACTTGGAGATCACCAGAGATTGTGATCCAGAGCAAGACCAGGAGAAGGGGCAAATTTACAAATATCCTCCCTGCTCTTGCAGACCCGTCATCACACTAGCTCCTTCACGCACACAGTCATTGGTGGGGCCCATAACACCAACATTCATATGTCTTTGTTTCCACGAGTCTGCACACAGGAGGGATGAATGATTCAAATACTGGACATGTGGGGGAACACCTTATAACCTAAAGGGAAGAAAAGTTATTTTACAGAATATACATTAACATTCATCACCTATAGATCCCTAATCTCAAACATCAAAGCACTCCACCCACTTGGTCGATGGACCAATTAGTTGGATTGGTTGATGGTGATTTAGAACCAGCTAAAACACATTTAAGACTCAATGGGCCCAATTCACAGAACTAACTTAAGACAAAATCCTAAACTTACTACCATTTTGGTATTCACAGAAGGCACTTACTCATTTTGGTATTCACAGAAGGCACTTACTAATTTCGGTATTCACAGAAGTTAGGAGTCCTAACTTTAGGACTCCTAAATGCCTTCTGTGAATACCGAAAGTCTTAAAATTAGGATTTTTCTCAGTTTAGTAGTAGTAAAGTTAGGACTCCTAACTTTAGGACTCCTAAATGTTTTCTGTGAATACCTAAAGTCTTAAAATTAGGATTTCTCTCAATTTAGTAGTATAGTTAGGACTCCTAACTTTAGGACTCCTAAATGCCTTCTGTGAATACCGAAAGTGTTAAAATTAGGATTTTTCTCAGTTTATGAGTAGTAAAGTTAGGACTCCTAACTTTAGGACTCCTAAACTGAGAAAAATCCTAATTTTAAGACTTTTGGTATTCATAGAAGGCATTTAGGAGTCCTAACTTTAGGACTCCTAACTTCTGTGAATACCGAAATGAGTAAGTGCCTTCTGTGAATACCAAAATGAGTAAGTGCCTTCTGTGAATACCAAAATGGGAGTAAGTTTAGGATTTTGTCTTAAGTTAGTTCTGTGAATCGGGCCCAGAATCTTTTATTATAATTTCTGTTAATCAATATTCGTTTATCAAGATTTTAGTTACATTATGCAAATTGCTGGACATTTATATTGACCTATTCTGGCTATCTGTGTCTTTTCTAATTCATTGGCTCTGCATAACCAAATGTTGTCGTCAATTGTCCAAATAAAGCAGGCCAAAGCTCAAAATCCGAAAGTCTTTTGCTCAGCAGGTTACAGTCCCAAAGATCGCCAAAGGACCAGAAATCATACCAGCATCCGTCATCGCTTGTGGGGTCAAAGAGGGTGTGCAGTCATAGTAACCGCCGAATGCATGAGCCCCCTCCCTATTCTACTACTCTTTTATAATACATTTTGGGATAACATGAAACATTTTTGGGCGGAGAATGTTCGTGATTGGCTGGTGGCAAACTTCCGATATTTAGTCAGTCCGGGTTCACATAGATTTTGCGAATATATCCTATCCTTGACAGGGACAGGGTGTATAGAGGTTGTTAGGAAGTTCACAGAGCCATCCGAGTCTGCGCAGTAGACTTCGCGCTTACAAGACGGTGGCCACTTCTGAACTCGGTTTCTGCCACCATTTTGCGATAGGCCCAGATGTCAACTTAAGCGAAACAAACACAAAAGAATAATTAATACAAAGAAATGATGCTTCTAATGTTATACCCTTACTAATCACTTTATGGATTAGTATTTTCCTAGCATATAGCGACAATTAAAGCAATATATTCACCCTCACGGTCTTCCACGAAGATGCAAACGTCACAAAAGCAACATAAATCAAGCGATCTCTAATTATCACATACACTATTATTAATATGCGTACGTATTTTAGTTATTAGAGTTATTTCGCCATGCAACTTTAGCAGTTCCCACATGTGATTTGTGTATGCAAGGGTTATGTTATTTTTCACACAGCCAACCATTAGTAAAATTGTAATTGGTAGATTATATAGTTAATCTTTACATGCAAATAGAGGAGGTATACAAAATTTTGCTATACCTGCTGCATCAATCACCCCTTTGGTGATTTTTTTAACATCACCACACTACCTTTAAATTTTAAAAATATTTTAGTAAAAGAAATGAATTCAGTTCTCCCAACTTTTGTTAGATCACATTACTGTTTCACCTGTCTCTTATTCTCTTGTCTTTCTATACATACTCTCTTTCCACTCTTCTAATTCTACCTCTTCAAATTCTCTTTCTTTTCTTTTTATGTCATTGCGTCTTTTCTTTCTTTTGCAACATAAACATCCTAGTATAAGAATTAATACTAGAAGTATCACACATGTTAATGGAAATAAGATCTTACCTATAAAGGTACTACCTAGTTTTAATAGAAAGTCTTTAATAGAAGAAAACGTCCTTCCACTCTTTTCCCAGACACCGTCAACCTCCAGTGGGGCAATCTCTTCATGCAAATCAGTTATATTCTTTATATAGGTTTTTGGATCTTGACTTTCGTCAGGAATGTAAGTACAACAATGTTGAACTTTCAGCATTCCACAGGCTCCACCCTCCTTTTCTAAAATTATATCAAGGGCAAGTCGATTTTGCAATACGATAGCACGCATGGCAACCATTTCAGTATTTACCAATAAAAATCCTCCAGCAGTGCTGGTTGACAAGCGATCCACTACTGTTGATAATTTTCTAATTTTATGTGCATTCAGAGATATTCCAACTGCTGGTGTCAGTGCTCCAAAAATGTCTCCTACAATTTCTGACCAAGATTCTCCTCTTCTACGTGTTAGATAACTACCTATCCCATGTGCACCATCTTGTCCTCTTCCCACATGAAATATCTTTGGGAAAACCAGGCCTAGATAACATGTGCAGTACCAATGATCTGGCAATCGATAATATGCTTTGTTTCCGCAGATAAAATATAATCCTGGAAATACCTGATCATTTCCACCTTTATATCACCATCCACCCATGATTCTATAAGTATCATGGCAATCACTGTTACCTACAAAATAGTTGTCATATGCAGTTTGATTCCTTCTAACACACAACTACCCTTTCTGGGGCCAATCTAAAGCCATTGTTGGATTAGCTTCTCCTTTCAAATGTTTTTCTTTTTCAACATCCCAGACTGTCTTTTCTTCCATTCCCTCAGGTACTTTCTTCCGCATTTTCAATCTCCTTTCTTCTACCATATCTAAGAAAGTCTTTTCTTCTCTTTTCAGCCTACAAGTTAGGTTGTTTCTAAATATTGACTCTAATGTTAGTTCTTTGGTTTCTAAGAAGAATTCACCTAATACCTTAGCAGGTTTTACCTTATTCAATTTGTTGACTACGGGTATTTGTGAAAAATAATATTCTAGTTTCCCTATTTTGTAAAACAAACTTGTTAATACACTACATGTTATTCCATAAGTTACTGGGAGGTGAGGGTATGTCACTCCCTCGGACACTGATGCAGGCAATTGCATGCAAACGTAGCAGTCCCTCACATCCATTGTCTTCACAAATTCCTATAATAATTTTGAAAAAACATTGTTAGAAAAATCATTTATAGACCTATCTTTATGTAAATAATTTCTATCCATTTAATTTGTGTTAACTCTTTGAATCTTTTCTACATTAGTCTTATTCTCACTATGTCCTTCTATTGTTTCTAATGTAACCTTAAATGAGACCATTACAGCCAACGCACTCCACAGAAGCATTAGTAAACCTGTAAAAGAACAATACATTTTGAACCATCTTCTAAGGAACATACATTTCAATTTTCTACTTTCTATGTTTGCCATTTCGTAAAATGTTCAGTGTCTTTTGACTTAGCCTCTTCTACTTCACAACTAGTTTTGTCTAACCCAAGGCTCTAAGCACCTACTTGGTTCTTTTCAGATTATGTCTTTTCCAGAATATTTTTGTTTTCCTCCTTCAGAGCACTTTGAGTTTCTTCAGTTTGGCCTCTGATCGTCTTTCACTTTTCTTTCATAATCTTGATACAGAATTTCCTGAACATCCGTTTCTTCTCCGATGTCGGACAAGATAACTCTCAGGATTTCCGATTCTTCGTCTTCCTCAACCACTTTTGGTACAGTCACCTCTAGATCCCCTTGGCTATCAGCCTCTTCTTTCCATAGTCGACTCAAATTATGGAAGCGCTATATAGATGATATCCTGGTCATCTGGGAAGGTGACCAGGAATCTCTAGAGAATTTTTCTGACTGGCTTAACACACGGGACGGGAACCTTCGGTTCACTGGTGAAAATAACAACTTTTCCATCCCCTTTTTGGATTTAAGATTATATCCTAAGGATGGTAGGATTCACACTGAACTATACCAAAAACCGATGGCAAGAAATTGCCTGTTGAGCTTCCACAGTTTCCATCCTCGGGCCCTTCTTACCAATTTACCAGTAGGCCAATTCCTCAGATTGAAGAGAAATTCCTCGAGTTGGCTAATTATCATAAACATGCCATCAAGTTGACTGAGGAATTGTCTGCCAGACATTACCCAACAAAATTGATTAAAAGAGCTTCCAAAAGAGCACGTAACAACGACAGGGGGGCTCTTCTGGAAACTTATACCAAAACTAAATTGGAAAGATTGGTGTGTGTCACTACTTTTAGTAATTTCACTGTAAATGTCAAAAGGGCCATTAACAAGAACTGGCATATACTGAATACGGGGAAGCTGACATTAGATTCTCCCCTTTTTGCACTGAAACGTAGTAGTAATCTACAGGATTTATTGGTACACACAAGACCGAGAACTACTACCTGCCACAATAGTCAATTGACGTTGTGGAATGTGGACCCTGTGACTGGGCATTTTCCGTGTGGATCGTGTTCAGTCTGTCCTTTTACACGTCATTTAACAGAAGTTGACATCTTACCAGGGACACCTTGGAAACTGAATAGCCACACCAATTGTAACACAAGTGGGGTGATATACATGATCACGTGCCCCTGTTCTTTAATTTACATTGGCATGACTTGCAGCAAAATACGACACAGGAATACTGAACACCGTAGTACTTTTCGGTGCAAAAAATCAAATACACGCATGACTAAACACTATCTAGAAAAGGGACACACAGAGAATGACCTTCAATGGGTCATTATTGATAAACCCCATTATGATGTTAATATGGGACCTCTGGACAGGGTTCTATTTCGCCGCGAACAGCGGTGTGTTTTTCGTATCAAGAGTCATGTGACAGGTCTAAATAAAGATATTCCCTGGGGTTCGGTTTAATTCTGCCCCACCTTCTTGCCTGTCCTGCTTATTCACGCACATATAAGGTACATTCCCCATAATTGTGCACTATGAATTCACTCTGCGAGTGGGTCCAATAGTCTTGACCTGATACACTGTGGGAGTTATCTATATTATGCCATTACAATATACACACATATGAGGACAGATTTAGGATGCATGACTGAGAAAGCGCCAGTTTTGGTGTTTTCTCCGTGGCGTGGTAGTTCTTTCTGTTTTTAGAACTACATTTCCCTTGATCCTCTTCACCCGGATGTAAACCTTGTCACTTCCGGGTCGTTTACACTCACGAAGATGTTTGTTGGTGATAAAATCGCACAGACACACGCTATCTCTCCCCTTTGGCTGTTGCCGTTAACGGAAGGACACAGAATGATCTGAGGTAATTGGGTGGAGAGTGGTTGGAGTTATCGGTGATTTTTCACTTTTCTATTTTAATTCTTATTCTTCACAGTCAAGTATTTAATGAGGTCTTCGTACTGCATTGTTTCTATTTTTAGAACTTGACAATGTTTTTTTTGACACCGTACATCACCACGCGCTCCACAATTTCAGTGTCTGGGGCTAGATTGTAGACACTCTGATCTGTCTTTGGACGCGTGAGACATACAGCTATGTACGCAATCTGCTACATTTCTATGGATCGCGTTTTTGTTAACTATTGTAGATCTAGTATATTTTTCCCAGCTCTATTTAATTTGGAGTAGATAAGATTACTCTCTGTTCTAAATGCACACTACTTTCACCTTGTACATTAACAGGAGAACTAGGTTTCTATCGTACCCGCTCTGCTCTGTGTGTTTTTGGAAGAACCAGTCTGAGCTATTTTCTTTTCTGTTTTTATACTCTCAGTGATCTGTGATCTGAGGCAACACCCCCATAAAGGTGGAGGTAAATTAATATTACCTGCTAGGTGAGTTATTTGATATTGATACTTATCTAGACGTTTGATCTGGTTTTAAATCACGTGTGTAGTTGGATATCACGTGTGTGGTGTTTTGAAGGGAGTTTATAATGTTTGAATTGATAATGAAACTGTTATCTGTGTTTGATTTTCATAGACACTAGACCGGACTGCAGCTGGTACTTTGGTCGCAAACCATCATAATATTGAGTATGGTTTTTATTTTATTTTTTCACTGATTTTGAAGCAGAGTGATAACATTGGAGGTCCTGATGAATGCCGCGAACTTGTAGTCATCTGGCAGAAACATGTCGACCATTAATGATTAGGATATTATTTCAGTCCTACATCACCTCTTTTTAATCCTAGCCTATGGGGACAAACAGTAAATTGACTTCTGTCACCCAGTAGCTAGTTTTATACACTTTTTTCCTTATCTGCCCCTCACTCCCGCTGCCTCAATTGGTATCCTTATAGAACACCTCACGCTCCTCTCTTTTTGTTTTGAGAGTTGAAGCCCACACTGTACACCTTGCGGTTGCAGTGTGCAAGAGGGGACCCAATGATGAAGCATGTCACCCTCGGGTGAGTGAGGGTTCTCGTCTTTATAAGAATAGATTCCCTTTTTGTCTGTTTTCCTCCTCTTTTGTAGCAGCATCCCATTATCTTTTGTGAGTAATATGTTATTTTTCACACAGCCAACCATTAGTAAAATTATAATTGGTAGATTATATAGTTAATCTTTACATGCAAATAGAGTAGGTATACAAAATTTTGCTATACCTGCTCCATCAATCCCCCCTTTGGTGATTTTTTTAAAATCACCACACTACCTTTAAATTTTAAAAATATTTTAGTAAAAGAAATGAATTCAGTTCTCCCAACTTTTGTTAGATCACATTACTGTTTCACCTGTCTCTTATTCTCTTGTCTTTCTATACATACTCTCTTTCCACTCATCTAATTCTACCTCTTCAAATTCTCTTTCTTTTCTTACTTTTTCTCTTTTCTTTATAGTTTCTCCTTTTATGTCATTGCGTCTTTTCTTTCTTTTGCAACATAAACATCCTTGTCTCAGAATTAATACTAGAAGTATCACACATGTTAATGGAAATAAGATCTTACCTATAAAGGTACTACCTAGTTTTAATAGAAAGTCTTTAATAGAAGAAAACTTCCTTCCACTCTTTTCCCAGATACCGTCAACCTCCAGTGGTGCAATCTCTTCATGCAAATCAGTTATATTCTTTATATAGGTTTTTAGATCTTGACTTTCGTCAGGAATGTAAGTACAACAATGTTGAACTTTCAGCATTCCACAGACTCTCCCCTCCTTTGCTAAAATTATATCAAGGGCAAGTCGATTTTGCATTACGATAGCACGCATGGCAAACATTTCAGTATTTACCAATAAAAATCCTCCAGCAGTGCTTGTTGACAAGCGATCCACTACTGTTGATAATTTTCTAATTTTATGTGCATTCAGAGATATTCCAACTGCTGGTATCAGTGCTCCAAAAATGTCTCCTACAATTTCTGACCAAGATTCTCTTCTTCTACGTGTTAGATAACTACCTATCCCATGTGCACCATCTTGTCCTCTTCCCACATGAAATATCTTTGGGAAAACCTGGCCTAGATAACATGTGCCGTACCAATGATCTGGCAATCGATAATATGCTTTGTTTCCGCAGATAAAATATAATCCTGGAAATACCTGATCATTTCCACCTTTATATCACCATCCACCCATGATTCTATAAGTATCATGGCAATCACTGTTACCTACAAAATAGTTGTCATATGCAGTTTGATTCCTTCTAACACACAACTACCCTTTCTGGGGCCAATCTAAAGCCATTGTTGGACTAGCTTCTCCTTTCAAATGTTTTTCTTTTTCAACATCCCAGACTGTCTTTTCTTCCATTCCCTCAGGTACTTTCTTCCGCATTTTCAATCTCCTTTCTTCTACCATATCTAAGAAAGTCTTTTCTTCTCTTTTCAGCCTACAAGTTAGGTTGTTTCTAAATATTGACTCTAATGTTAGTTCTTTGGTTTCTAAGAAGAATTCACCTAATACCTTAGCAGGTTTTACCTTATTCAATTTGTTGACTACGGGTATTTGTGAAAAATAATATTCTAGTTTCCCTATTTTGTAAAACAAACTTGTTAATACACTACATGTTATTCCATACGTTACTGGGAGGTGAGGGTATGTCACTCCCTCGGACACTGATGCAGGCAATTGCATGCAAACGTAGCAGTCCCTCACATCCATTGTCTTCACATATTCCTATAATAATTTTGAAAAAACATTGTTAGAAAAATCATTTATAGACCTATCTTTATGTAAATAATTTCTATCTATTTCATTTGTGTTAACTCTTTGAATCTTTTCTACATTAGTCTTATTCTCACTATGTCCTTCTATTGTTTCTAATGTAACCTTAAATGAGACCATTACAGCCAACGCACTCCACAGAAGCATTAGTAAACCTGTACAAGAACAATACATTTTGAACCATCTTCTAAGGAACATACATTTCAATTTTCTACTTCCTATGTTTGCCATTTCGTAAAATGTTCAGTGTCTTTTGACTTAGCCTCTTCTACTTCACAACTAGTTTTGTCTAACCCAAGGCTCTAAGCACCTACTTGGTTCTTTTCAGATTATGTCTTTTCCAGAATATTTTTGTTTTCCTCCTTCAGAGCACTCTGAGTTTCTTCAGTTTGGCATCTGATCGTCTTTCACTTTTCTTTCATAATCTTGATATGGAATTTCCTGAACATCCGTTTCTTCTCCGATGTCGGACAAGATAACTCTCAGGATTTCCGATTCTTCGTCTTCCTCAACCACTTTTCGTACAGTCACCTCTAGATCCCCTTGGCTATCAGCCTCTTCTTTCCATAGTCGACTCAAATTATGGAAGCGCTATATAGATGATATCCTGGTCATCTGGGAAGGTGACCAGGAATCTCTAGAGAATTTTTCTGACTGGCTTAACACACGGGACGGGAACCTTCGGTTCACTGGTGAAAATAACAACTTTTCCATCCCCTTTTTGGATTTAAGATTATATCCTAAGGATGGTAGGATTCACACTGAACTATACCAAAAACCGATGGCAAGAAATTGCCTGTTGAGCTTCCACAGTTTCCATCCTCGGGCCCATCTTACCAATTTACCAGTAGGCCAATTCCTCAGATTGAGGAGAAATTGCTCTGAGTTGGCAAATTATCATAAACATGCCATCAAGTTGACTGAGGAATTGTCTGCCAGACATTACCCAACACAATTGATTAAAAGAGCTTCCAAAAGAGCACGTAACAACGACAGGGGGGCTCTTTTGGAAACTTATACCAAAACTAAATTGGAAAGATTGGTGTGTGTCACTACTTTTAGTAATTTCACTGTAAATGTCAAAAGGGCCATTAACAAGAACTGGCATATACTGAATACGGGGAAGCTGACATTAGATTCTCCCCTTTTTGCACTGAAACGTAGTAGTAATCTAGAGGATTTAATGGTACACACAAGACCGAGAACTACTACCTGCCACAATAGTCAATTGACGTTGTGGAATGTGGACCCTGTGTCTGGGCATTTTCCGTGTGGATCGTGTTCAGTCTGCCCTTTTACACGTCATTTAACAGAAGTTGACATCTTACCAGGGACACCTTGGAAACTGAATAGCCACACCAATTGTAACACAAGTGGGGTGATATACATGATCATGTGCCCCTGTTCTTCAATTTACATTGGCATGACTTGCCGCAAAATACGACACAGGATTACTGAACACCGTAGTACTTTTCGGTGCAAAAAATCAAATACACGCATAACTAAACACTATCTAGAAAAGTGACACACAGAGAATGACCCTCAATGGGTCATTATTGATAAACCCCATTATGATGTTAATATGGGACCTCTGGACAGGGTTCTATTTCGCCGCGAACAGCGGTGGGTTTTTCGTATCAAGAGTCATGTGACAGGTCTAAATGAAGATATTCCCTGGGGTTCGGTTTAATTCTGCCCCACCTTTTTGCCTGTCCTGCTTATTCACGCACATATAAGGTACATTCCCCATAATTGTGCACTATGAATTCACTCTGCGAGTGGGTCCAATAGTCTTGACCTGATACACTGTGGGAGTTATATATATTATGCCATTACAATATACACACATATGAGGACTGATTTAGGATGCATGACTGAGAAAGCGCCAGTTTTGGTGTTTTCTCCGTGGCGTGGTAGTTCTTTCTGTTTTTAGAACTACATTTCCCTTGATCCTCTTCACCCGGATGTAAACCTTTTCACTTCCGGGTCGTTTACACTCACGGAGATGTTTGTTGGTGATAAAATCGCACGGACACACTCTATCTCTACCCTTTGGCTGTTGCCGTTAACGGAAGGACACAGAATGATCTGAGGTAATTGGGTGGAGAGTGGTTGGAGTTACCGGTGATTTTTCACTTTTCTATTTTAATTCTTATTCTTCACAGTCAAGTATTTAATGAGGTCTTCATACTGCATTGTTTCTATTTTTAGAACTTGACAATGTTTTTTTCGACACCGTACATCACCACGCGCTCCACGATTTCAGTGTCTGGGGCTAGATTGTAGACACTGTGATCTGTCTTTGGACGCGTGAGACATACAGCTATGTACGCAATCTGCTACATTTCTATGGATTGCGTTTTTGTTAACTATTGTAGATCTAGTATATTTTCCCCAGCTCTATTTAATTTGGAGTAGATAAGATTACTCTCTGTTCTAAATGCACACTACTTTCACCTTGTACATTAACAGGAGAACTAGGTTTCTATCCTTGCCGCTCTGCTCTGTGTGTTTTTGGAAGAACCAGTCTGAGCTATTTTCTTTTCTGTTTTTATACTCTCAGTGATCTGTGATCTGAGGCAACACCCCCATAAAGGTGGAGGTAAATTAATATTACCTGCTTGGTGAGTCATTTGATATTGATACTTATCTAGACGTTTGATCTGGTTTTAAATCACGTGTGTAGTTGGATATCACGTGTGTGGTGTTTTGAAGGGAGTTTATAATGTTTGAATTGATAATGAAACTGTTATCTATGTTTGATTTTCATAGACACTGGACCGGACTGCAGCTGGTTCTTTGGTCGCAAACCATCATAAGATTGAGTATGGTTTTTATTTTATTTTTTCACTGATTTTGAAGCAGAGTGATAACATTGGAGGTCCTGATGAATGCCGCGAACTTGTAGTCATCTGGCAGAAACATGTCGACCATTAATGATTAGGATATTATTTCAGTCCTACATCACCTCTTTTTAATCCTAGCCTATGGGGACAACCAGTAAATTGACTTCTGTCACCCAGTAGCTAGTTTTATACATTTTTTTCCTTATTTGCACTCTGCCCCTCACTCCCGCTGCCTCAATTGGTATCCTTATAGAACACCTCACGCTCCTCTCTTTTTGTTTTGAGAGTTGTAGCCCACACTGTACACCTTGCGGTTGCAGTGTGCAAGAGGGGACCCAATGATGAAGCATGTCACCCTCAGGTGAGTGAGGGTTCTCGTCTTTATAAGAATAGATTCCCTTTTTGTCTGTTTTCATCCTCTTTTGTAGCAGCATCCCATTATCTTTTGTGAGTAATATGTTATTTTTCACACAGCCAACCATTAGTAAAATTATAATTGGTAGATTATACAGTTGATCTTTACATGCAAATTGAGGAGGTATACAACATTTTGCCATACCTGCTCCATCAATCCCCCCTTTGGTGATTTTTTTAACATCACCACACTACCTTTAAATTTTAAAAATATTTTAGTATGAAATGAATTCAGTTCTCCCAACTTTTGTTAGATCACATTACTGTTTCACCTGTCTCTTATTCTCTTGTCTTTCTATACATACTCTCTTTCCACTCTTCTAATTCTACCTCTTCAAATTCTCTTTCTTTTCTTACTTTTTCTCTTTTGTTTATAGTTTCTCCTTTTATGTCATTGCGTCTTTTCTTTCTTTTGCAACAAAAACATCCTAGTCTCAGAATTAATACTAGAAGTATCACACATGTTAATGGAAATAAGATCTTACCTATAAAGGTACTACTTAGTTTTAATAGAAAGTCTTTAATAGAAGAAAACTTCCTTCCACTCTTTTCCCAGACACCGTCAACCTCCAGTGGTGCAATCTCTTCATGCAAATCAGTTATATTCTTTATATAGGTTTTTAGATCTTGACTTTCGTCAGGAATGTAAGTACAACAATGTTGAACTTTCAGCATTCCACAGACTCCACCCTCCTTTGCTAAAATTATATCAAGGGCAAGTCGATTTTGCATTACGATAGCACGCATGGCAACCATTTCAGTATTTACCAATAAAAATCCTCCAGCAATGCTTGTTGACAAGCGATCCACTACTGTTGATAATTTTCTAATTTTATGTGCATTCAGAGATATTCCAACTGCTGGTATCAGTGCTCCAAAAATGTCTCCTACAATTTCTGACCAAGATTCTCTTCTTCTACGTGTTAGATAACTACCTATCCCATGTGCACCATCTTGTCCTCTTCCCACATGAAATATCTTTGGGAAAACCAGGCCTAGATAACATGTGCCGTACCAATGATCTGGTAATCGATAATATGCTTTGTTTCCGCAGATAAAATATAGTCCTGGAAATACCGGATCATTTCCACCTTTAAATCACCATCCACCCATGATTCTATAAGTATCATGGCAATCACTGTTACCTACAAAATAGTTGTCATATGCAGTTTGATTCCTTCTAACAAACAACTACCCTTTCTGGGGCCAATCTAAAGCCATTGTTGGGCTAGCTTCTCCTTTCAAATGTCTTTCTTTTTCAACATCCCAGACTGTCTTTTCTTCCATTCCCTCAGGTACTTTCTTCCGCATTTTCAATCTCCTTTCTTCTACCATATCTAAGAAAGTCTTTTCTTCTCTTTTCAGCCTACAAGTTAGGTTGTTTCTAAATATTGACTCTAATGTTAGTTCTTTGGTTTCTAAGAAGAATTCACCTAATACCTTAGCAGGTTTTACCTTATTCAATTTGTTGACTACGGGTATTTGTGAAAAATAATATTCTAGTTTCCCTATTTTGTAAAACAAACTTGCTAAGTACATGTTATTCCATACGTTACTGGGAGGTGGGTATGTCACTCCCTCGGACACTGATGCAGGCAATTGCATGCAAATGTAGCAGTCCCTCACATCCAATGTCTTCACATATTCCTATAATAATTTTGAAAAAACATTGTTAGAAAAATCATTTATAGACCTATCTTTATGTAAATAATTTCTATCTATTTCATTTGTGTTAACTCTTTGAATCTTTTCTACATTAGTCTTATTCTCACTATTTCCTTCTATTGTTTCTAATGTAACCTTAAATGAGACCATTACAGCCAACGCACTCCACAGAAGCATTAGTAAACCTGTACAAGAACAACACATTTTGAACCATCTTCTAAGGAACATACATTTCAATTTTCTACTTTCTATGTTTGCCATTTCGTAAAATGATCAGTGTCTTTTGACTTAGCCTCTTCTACTTCACAACTAGTTTTGTCTAACCCAAGGCTCTAAGCACCTACTTGGTTCTTTTCAGATTATGTCTTTTCCAGAATATTTTTGTTTTCCTCCTTCAGAGCAATCTGAGTTTCTTCAGTTTGGCATCTGATCGTCTTTCACTTTTCTTTCATAATCTTGATACAGAATTTCCTGAACATCCGTTTCTTCTCCGATGTCGGACAAGATAACTCTCAGGATTTCCGATTCTTCGTCTTCCTCAACCACTTTTGGTACAGTCACCTCTAGATCCCCTTGGCTATCAGCCTCTTCTTTCACTTCAGGCAGTGCCACATATGACCATTCCAGTGAGTTATACTTCTGGTTAGGTTTTCTTGTCCTTTTACTTTCTTCTACTGTTGTTTGCTCAACGTCTTTTGACTTCTCTTGACTAGATACCTCATTCACCTGTTCAGCTCTAGATGAATTTACTCGTGTTAATCTGTATCTCAATCTTTTTATCTTGTTTGGCCAAACTTCATCCCTTGCTGGCCTTTTTAACTTACTTCCTTTTAGATTTTTCTCAGTTCTCCATGCTCTTTTCCTCAGGACTCATCCTTCTGGTATTTCTTCATCATTGTCCTCTGATTCAGTTCCAACTTGACCTTGACTTTCAGTAGTTTTCTTTCCACCACTTCCCTTTTATTGCCTACGTCTGTCCCTCCTCGTGATTCTTCCACACAATCTTCCTGCTGACTAACTGTCCCTTCTTCTATCTGGATGTGTGATTTCCCTACAACTCCTTGGGGGTCTTCTGCAAAAATCTTTCCCTCACTCTCTGTATCTGGTACCTTACCATCTAATTTGGTTACTTCAGGTGGAATTTCTCTCGAATTTTCATTTGGAACTTCTTTACCAAGGATTTCTTGGACAGTCTCTTCACCGTTTGTATTTCTACTCTTGTGTGCTTGTACTGGTTCAGTGTCTGATTCTGAGCTGGTACCGGAAATCTGCAATTTTCTTCTTAAAGAAAGATTTTCTGGAGCAATAACTGGACTTGGTTCAAGCTCCCCCCTTTCAGGGTTTTTTACTGTTCTTATTTCTTCTGTATCTGATTCAGAACGTGTATCTGATTCTTCAAAGTATTCTCCTTCCTTGTTATCCACTGGATTTGGAATTCGCAAGGTGTGACTAGCATGAATCCAATTCTTTACTCCTGCACATTTTACAGCTGTCGTTGTGGTGAGAATCACCTGACGAGGTTTTCCCCAACGTGGGACCAAACAGTTTCGTCTTCTATGCACTTTTATTCTCACCCAATCACCTGGGCTTAGATCATGAGCTGGCTTCTTTTCAAGGGTGGTGGCATCCAATCCAACCTGATGAAACACAGAATGAACGGAATCAGCCAACCCCTTACAGTAATCCAACACCAAGTCATCAAATATAGGCAACAGCTTGTTGACTGGTATGAATACATGTCTCATTGCTCTCCCCATCACTATTTCGTGTGACTCAAACCGGTGTTCCCATCTGGAATAGATCTAATAGTCATGAGTACCAGAGGCAAGACATCAGGCCATTTCAATCCTGTGGCTAAACACATTTTTCCCAGTCTATTTTTAATGGTGCCATTCACTTGTTCCACCACACCAGAAGCCTCTGGGCGATAGGCACAATGTAGTTTTTGTTGTACATTCAATGCTTCACAGATTAATTTCATGATTTCATTATGAAAATGTTTTCCTCTATCTGACTCAATCGTGACTGGAAAACCGAATGTAGGAATGAATTCTCTTAATAATAGCTTAGCGACAGTGATTCCATCACTTCGTCTAGTTGGGCATGCTTCCACCCATCGAGAAAACAAACAAACCATCACTAAAACATACCTCAACCTGTTACAGGGAGGCATTTCAATGAAGTCAATTTGCATTCTGGTGAAAGGCCCTCCTTCTCGTCCTATCGCTCCCAAACTTACCACTGTTTTTCTTCCAGGATTGAATTGCTGACATATAAGGCATCTTTGACAAACACTTTTAGCTACAAGTCTGAATTTTGCATTTTACAATGTTTGTTTGAAAAGTCGGATCATGGCATCTCTCCCTACATGTGCTTGTCTATGGTACATCCGCGCAGCAGAGACCATGCTATCAGGCATGACTGGTCTTCCATCCAGATAAACCCACACATGATCTGTTTCCCTTGGTGCACATCCTGCTTTTACCCACTGTCTCATTTCCTCATCTCCTGCTTCTTCCTGCAACTGTCTCATCTCTTCCCATGTATTCACTGTGTTAGTAAACAATAAGGGACATTAATTCATTTCTCTTTCTTTTCCCCTATTTACAGAGGTCTGATTTTGTGCACAATATTGGGCCATGTCGTTGGCAAACTGGTTGCCAGCTGAAATGTAATCGTTTGACTTCGTGTGGGCTGCACACTTCACAACAGCTAGCTGTTTAGGCAGCTGCATTGCCTCAAGCAATATTCCAACCACTTCAGCATTCCTTATAGGAGTTCCACTCGAAGTCAAAAACCCTCTTTGGGACCAAATTTGCCCAAAGTCATGCACTGCACCGGAGCCATACTGACTATCGGTGATCACAGTCACTCTCACATTCTTTCCCAACTTGCATGCTCTGGTTAATGCAAAGAGCTCAGCAACCTGGGCTGATTTTACTCCTTTCAGACAAGATGCTTCCAGTACAGCTGCTACCGTACATACTGCATATGCTGCACTCAGAGCTCCCTCATCTGTTCTCAAGCAGGATCCATCCACAAACATCACACAGTCACTTTCTGTCCAAGGTACATCCTTTATATCAGGACGTGGTTTGGTACAAAAATCAAGCACTTCCAAACAGTCATGATCCACATCGTCTCTGACTTCCACATTCTCAGCATCAGGCAACAACGTTGACGGTTTTACATTCAGACATCTCACAAGGCTCACATTCGTTGCACCTAGGATGACTTTCTCATATTCAGTCAGACGGCTATGCGTCATGAACTGAGTGCGGCTCTTTGTTAAAAGGATTGCCACATCATGAGGTAAAAACACTCGCACAGGATATCCCATCACAATTCCTTCACTCTGTTCCAAGCTCTTACAAGTAGCCGCCACAACCTTCAGACAACCTGGCAATGCTACAGCTACAGGATCCAATTTGGCTGAGAAATATGAGATTGGTCTTCGCAGTTTTCCATGTTTCTGTATTAACACAGAAAGTGCACATCCATTTCTTTCGCTGCAACAGAGCTCAAACTCTTTTTCATAGTCAGGCATACCAAGTGCCGGTGCTTCACACAAACTGTCTCTCAATTGTTTAAAAGCCATCAACTCTTCTTTATTCAATTCAATAGGATCTTTTACATCACTTCTTGTCAAGCGTACCAAAGGTTTTGCAATCAGGGAAAAGTTACTTATCCACTGACGACAATATCCAACCATTCCAAGAAACATTCTTACTTCTTTTTGTGTCATTGGGGCTCTCATTCCTTTTATTATCTTGATCCTATCTGCAGTTACTTTTCTCAGTCCCTTTTCAATTTTATGGCCTAAATATTGTACTTCTTTCTGACAGAATTGCAATTTTGACGGGGATACTTTAAGTCCTCCGTCTGCCAAATGATTTAGCAATGCTATGGTATCCACTACACAAGCTTCTCGAGTTTTTGACGCCACAAGTAGGTCGTCAATATATTGAACCAGTACTGAGCTTTCAGGCATTTTTAAATCTTCTAAGGATTTTTTCAATATCTGGTTAAATATTGAGGGGCTCTCTGTATACCCCTGTGGGATTCGGCACCATGCCAAAATACGTTCGCCAAACCGGAACGCAAAAATCTGCTGACTGTCAGGATGCAATGGAATAGAAAAGAAAGCATGACACAGATCAATTACTGTGTACCATTCTGCATCATGATGAATCTGATACAATATTACAGATGGATTTGGTACAATAGGACAGCACGATACAACGATTTTGTTTACTTTTCTCAGGTCTTGTACTATTCTAAAAGTTCCGTTATGCTTTTTCAGACCCATAATTGGTGAATTACATGGAATGCTCATTATTTCTCTCAGAATACCTTGCTTAATAATTTTCTCCATTATAGGTGTGACTCCGGCAATTATCTCGGGTGTCAATTTATACTGTGGAATATTTGGGTAACTCACTCCTTCCTTTACAGCAAATTTTACGGGATCTACATTTTTCATCAAACCCACATCTTCTCCTGTAAAATCCCATACTTCTGTTTTTACTGTCTTTTTCAGTTCTTGAGGCAATTCCTCAGGGTCAAATACAGCAAATGCCTCAGTAATTTCAGTTTCCATGTTAGCCATTGTCATTTTATATAGTACAACCTCATCTGGAGTCTCAAATGCTATACCATCTGGAGTACAAAATATTGTGCAATTCATTTTGCACAGTAAATCTCTCCCTAACAAATTTACAGGGCTTGAATAGCACACAACAAAGCGGTGCATTTCAGAAAATTTCCCTATGTTAACTTTGACTGGTTCAGTGAGATACGTTTTTATCTGTCTGTTGGATACCCCAACTACTTGGATCATTTCATCCGAGAGAGGAAGATTTTTAACATCAGCTGACCTAACAGTTGAACGAGTAGCACCAGTATCTACCAGGAAAGTAATGTTCTCGTCATTTAATTTTCCATCTTCAAAAGGGCCTGTCTGGTCCTCTTCTAGAGTTTTGCCAAGTACGCACTCGTCTTCCTCCCCTCGGCACCGTAAATAGCTTTCCTCTGACTCACTCTTATCGCGTTGTAGCCAATACTGCGAAACAGCACTAGCTCGCAGGAGCTTAGTTACCTGTTCTTCGTTGTAGAATCCTGTCTCATTACTGTATTTCTGAGGACTTACGCTCTGTGGAAAAGGCGGTTTTAGCGCCTGATTCTGTTGGGCAACAACCTGCTGCTGTCACTGTGGTTGACAACTCACCTCATTCTGCACCTGTGAATTTAATGATGCATTATCACTATTAGCCCTTGGGGGGAATTTACACTCGGTTTTCCAATGCCCTACTCTTCCGCAATTATGACATGGCCATTTCTTTTTAGTTTCATCTATATTAAACTGTCCTTTTCCCTTCCCAAAATTGGATTTCTGTCTCATGCTTGTTCCATTTGCTTGTCCCATTAATTGAGCTTCCTGTCTCTCTGCCACCTTTACTTGAGCCCACATGGCTTTTTCTTTTAATTTACACTGTTTTGCTTCAATTTCATCACTAAAATATTTTGCTTGTCTCAGTACTTCATCTATATTTTTATTCTGCCAGTCCACTGTATGTTGTTTAATCATTTCACGTACTTCCGGTCGTAGCCCATATACAAATCGATATACAAAATGACTCAAATCTTTTTCACTCAAATTTTCATCGCCACTAAACTGCTTAAAGGCCAGAATCAACCTTTCGTAATAGGCATGTACTGATTCCTTTGCTTCCTGATGAGTACTATACATTTTTACCCAATCAGTTTCTTTAGAGGGTACTTTGTTCATATTTTCTCATTACTTCTGGGTCAGGGGCACCTGGCTTTGGGTCTCTAGGGTACTCTTGTGTAGGCCAACTTATAGTTATTTTACATCCTGCCCATAGATCTGCTGGTACAATTATGTCAAATAGACTATTTAAATCAATCCATAATACTTTTGATAATTTTACAAATCTGTCTACCTGCCGGTACCACTCGACTGACTTCTCACGCAGTCGAGGGAAATCATTAGTAAATGATAATATATCTTGTCTGGTCCAGGGAACACGTACATAGCCTCCGCCTGGAATCTCACTCATGGGACACTCGGTTACCACCTTATCTTTTTCTCTTACTGGGAAAGCTGCAAATGTCTTGTCTGTTGCATCGTCTCGTTTCCGAAACCACCTACTTTTCCATTAATCTACATCTCACCATTTTCTTATTAAAATGATTAAATCTTTAATCTGAGTTGTTCGTCCTGCAGTATTTAGTTTTCAATATCCTTTTCAGAAAAATCAACTCGGTACAGTTTTTGTAAAGACTTTTCAAAGTCTATACCCATTTAATTTGCTACTTCTTCTAGTCTTTTATGTAAATTCTTTGCTCTCCATGTTATACTTTTGCATAAAAATAATAATTCTTCATCCTGATATGCTTTTAATTTTTCCGTGGGGATAGTCCCCACTATTAATTCTTCCAAGACAATTTTCAACTTGGCTACGTCTAAAGGTTGGAGTTCTGCATCTTTCCGCTGTAAGCTCCTCAACCATTCACTTAGTTCTTCTGAAGTAGGACCTACAGGATTTTTCTCGTTCCTGGTTTGTTCTGAACCTTTTGGTGACCCTGGGACTGATTCTGTCGTCATTAATATTCTATCTACTAAACTCTGATTTACTGTCAAGTTTTTAGGCGTACTTTGTTCTGAAATACCTACTGTTTGTCTCCATGGATTCTCGTCTGAACCCTTTCTTGGCATCTCGGTCTGTTTATTACTGTTGTAAGGAATCATCAGACAATGCTAACTATCCTTTTGTTTATCAAAAATAGGCATTACAGGTCCTATAGTTACAGGAACAGTTAGGGCTTCCAAGCTTTTAGTCAATTCCCTAATCTTTTCAGTTAATTCTAAGGTTGTCTTTGCTAATTCAGCTGAATTTTCATTACCCATTTTACCAGGTCATGTTTTCTCTATTTCTCTAAAGGGATTATTTTTTCCTACTTCATGTGGTACTGATTCAAACTTTATATTTCGTGGTGTCTCTTTTATCGGGGCACTTGTTGTCAATAATGTGGAATCTGATGTGGAATGTGGATTTTTTTAAAACATGTCATCAAGAACATCATCCTCCGACTCATGCACACCGTACCCTCCTGATTCTGTATTATTTCTTTTTTCTATACATTTTCTACTGCAAATCTCTTCAGCATTTCTCACAGGAAACAAACCATCAGCCATATTTGCGCTTCGCCATCTCCTCATTCTGTCATCATGATTCTCCTGTCCATATGATCTACCAAACATATATTTATACCTTCCGCCACTCCTCTGCCGTTCTCTGTCATGCATCTCGTCTTCCCATTCTGTCAATGCTTCAAACTGAGTTGGTCTAGGTCTCGGTTCTAGATTCATCATTCTTTCTCTCAAATTTCTCAAAACTGCTAAATTAAATGAACCAGGTCCTGGAAATGCTAAGGCTCCATCATCTTTTGTATATTTTGCCCAATTGTCCAACCAAATACATGTATGATATCCGTATTTCGAAACCATGAAGGATGCGGGCGATTTTGGTGGAGGAAGCAACTGTCCCTCTCTAGTCACAATCGGTTTGTCCTTTTTAAATAAACTCTTGATCTTTCTGAACCAGGACGTTTTCTCCTTTTCTGGTGGATCCATCATTTTGTCTTTTCAGTATCGCTAGTTTTCTCCTATGACTATTCTGTTGTTTTAACCAATCGTAGTGCCACTTACACTAACGCACCAATCCGGAACGTCTACGTCACCCTGTAATTCTTCACTCCCAGCGTGACTCACACCAATGCACCAATCTGGAGCGTCTACGTCACCCTGTAATTCTCCACTCCCAGCGCGACTCACACCAACGCACCAATCTGGAGCGTTTACGTCACCCTGTAATTCTCCACTCCTTAGTGCGGCATACACTAACACGCCAATGAGGAGCGTCTACGTTGTTTTACAGCTGGCCAATCCCAGCACGGTCTTTCTGACGTCAGTTTTTTCTTGCTACTCCTGCTTCTGCTGACCCCTCCTTTACAAAATTTATCGGTAAGCTTCTTACGTTCTCTCTGACTTATAAATCTGTTAGTAACGACATAAAAAACACCACCATTATCTGTTTTGCTAACCAAAGTATAGTTAATGACCTTACTCACAAGGATTCCATCTTTCCCGAGAGCAGCGAACAATCTGCCCTACTATGGAATCGTTACATCCGTTGATAAAGTAGCACTTCCCTCTACCTTACCCTTCTCACGAGCATTAGTTAACCATTTCTCTAGAATTAAGACACCTATTGGAGACTCTCTGCTCCTGAGAAGTAAAACCAGAGTTTCACAATTAACCTGAATGCTATTTCATTCACGCACTTTTATACGGAAAAATTTAGTTCATTCACACAAAATTCTGTCTTTCCCGAGAGCAGCAAACAATCTGCCCTACTACAGAATTATCAAAACTCGTTAATAAAGTAGGACTTCCCTCTACTTTATCCTTCTATCAAGCTTAGGGAACACCTGTTACCTTTCCAGTGATAAGCATAATCAGAGTTCACGTGGACTCCTGGTACTTAAGACCAAAATTTCACAGGTGGCCTTCGCTACCCATACACCTCTTTCACACAGGAAATGTCCCTAACGGCAACACACGCCGATGTTACCAAATCGAACCCAGACAATGCGTTGTGCAACTCCAATCATCACATTTTTCCCCGTGTACCTACAGGGCACAATGATTCCGTCTTTCCTGAGAGCAGCGAACAGCCTGCCCTACTACGGAATCGTTACAAACTTCCGACTTCCTACATCCCAGAAGTCGTCAAACAACATGGAATGCAACACGACTCAACATAGAGTGTTAATACATAAACCAATACTTATTCAACATCCACAATCTATAATCAATAAGCAATAAGCAATAATCAAATCAATAAGCAATAATCACAAAACCAATACAATAAAACCATCATACTGCTACCAGAAAATCTGATTCAGTGCAAGACTGGGAGAAGGGGCAAATTTACAAATATCCTCCCTGCTCTTGTAGACCTGTCATCACACTAGCTCATTCACGCACACAGTCATTGGTGGGGCCCATAACACCAACATTCATACGTCTTTTTTTCCACGAGTCTGCACACAGGAGGGATGAATGATTCAAGCGCTGGACATGTGTGGGAACACCTTATAACCTAAAGCAAAGAAAAGTTATTTTACAGAATATACATTAACATTCGTCACCTATAGATCCCTAATCTCAAACATCAAGGCACTCCACCCACTTGGTCGACGGACCAATTAGTTGGATTGGTTGATGGTGATTTAGAACCAGCTAAAACACATTTAAGACTAAGAATCTTTTATTCTCTAATAACCACAAACTCATAATTTCTGTTAATCAATATTCGTTTATCAAGATTTTAGTTAAATTATGCAAATTGCTGGACATTTATATTTACCTATTCTGGCTATCTGGGTTTTCTCTAATTCATTGGCTCTGCATAACCTAATTTTGTCGTCAATTGTCCAAATAAAGCAGGCCAAAGCTCAAAATCTGAAAGTCCTTTGCTCAGCACGTTACAGTCCCAAAGATCGCCAAAGGACCAGAAATCGTGCCAGCATCCGTCATCGCTTGTGGGGTCAAAGAGGGTGTGCAGTCATAGTAACCGCCGAATGCATGAGCCCCCTCCCTATTCTACTACTCGTTTATAAAAAATTTCGGGATAACATGAAACATTTTTGGGCGGAGAATGTTCGTGATTGGCTAGTGGCAAACGTCCGATTTTTAATCAGTCCGCGTTCACATGGATTTTGCGAATAGAACTCCGGTGATGATTTAATCCTGATGTTGCAAAGTTTCGATTTTATTTGTATGATTCTATTGTTCATTTATACCAGTTTCTAGTGTCTGGGGTCTTGGCAGTCCACCAATATCCTATCCTTGACAGGGACAGGGTGTATAGAGGTTGTTAGGAAGTTCACTGAGCCATCCGAGTCTGCGCAGTAGACTTTGCGCTTACAAGACAGTGGGCACTTCTGAACTCAGTTTCTGCCGCCATTTTGCGATAGGCCCAGATGTCAACTTAAGCGAAACAAACACGAAAGAATAATTAACCCCTTCGGCGCTCATGACGGAACGGTTCCGTCATGAGCGTCGGTTGAGCTGTGCTCATGACGGAACCGTTCCGTCATGACCACGCCCGCGCAAGCAGCGCTCAGCACAGCGGGGGAATCCGCCCCGCATGGAAGGGGTTAATACAAAGAAATGATGCTTCTAATGTTATACTCTTACTAATCCCTTTATGTATTAGTATTTTCCTAGCATATAGCGACATTTAAAGCAATATATTCACCTTTACAGTCTTCCACGAAGATGCAAACGTCACAAAAGCAACATAAATCATGCGATATTTAATTATCACATATACTATTATTAATTTTTTTTTTTTTTTTGCAGTCTCATAGGGAGGTCCTTCTTTATTTTGAAAGGTGCTTAGTCCCAATAAACAGAAAATGATGTCTACAGTAAAAACAGAAAACAAACAAGCATTTGCAATGCAATAGGTGTCGTGTTTGGGACCTTAGAAGTATTTAGCTATTTTTTTTTTTGTATTATATTTCCAATATGCAGCTTCTACAGCCCAGCAGCTTATTCAACATATTATAGTGCACACTGCTCCTTCCCAAACTCACCTCCCTACCCCCACCCTCCCCTCCCATCGGTGCGCCTTAAAGGATATACAGTATAATCAATTACAGAGTTCCCAGAGCAGCTTAACAACATTGTTTAATAGGGGCAATGCTGTACTAGAGGTTGCGATATCACACACAAGAACTGTCGCAATTAGCCCATAGCAAGTTGGTCAAGATATGCAATCATTTGATCTGGGGTTCCCCTCCCCTCTTCAAGCAAGTCTCCCTCCGAATCTGTGTCCGGTGTCTGAAGTGTTGACACCAAGACCTCCCATGCCCTTGCTGTCTCATATGCTTTGTCGTTATTCATACGTGAAGCTAGCTGCAATCTAAGTATGCCCTCACTCCGCGCCCATTTGAGCAATTCTGCCCTCCATCTCCCCACCTTGGGACCCTGGCCTGACTTCCAATGCATAGTAAGCTCCTGTTTAGCCAATACCAGCCCCAAGTGTAAGAATTTGCTAGTTACTTTTGTTCTGGCAGTGTGCGGAAACCAATAGAGTAGGCAAGTACCCGGCTCAAGTTCTACCGTCCTATCAGTAACAGTATTCATGATGTCCAACACCTCCTCCCAAAAGGTTCCCAACTTCGTGCATCCCCACATCATATGCAGGAAGTCCACTCCCTATAGAGCACAACGCGGGCACTGAGCCGCCGCCGCCTCGAAATACTGATTAAGCTTCGCGGGTGTTAAATACGCTCTGTGCAGGACATAAAACTGTATCAATTGAAACCGGGCGTTTCTCGTGCATTTCCATGCTCTCTTAACCAGATGAGCCCATGCCTTCTCAGGGATTTCCCTGCCGAGATCCAGTTCCCATTTCCCTTGCAGTGCCCGCAATGGTTCTAAATTTTCCGTTAGCATTCGACGGTATAAACACGTTATAGCCTTAAATGTCCCCGCGGCCATTACTACATATTGGCACGCCATTGAGGTTCGCGGTTCAGACAAACCCTCCCTCCAATGATGTTGGATTGCGGCAATAAGTGCCGAACGCAACAAGTAATCTCCTCGTGGAAGGTCATACCTATGCTGTAAGTCTTGGAAGGACAACAAGGTCTCATTCTCGTATAAATCCCCCAATACCTGTATCCCCAGGACCTCCCAGTTTAGCAGCACTGTCCAGTCCCCTCCAGGAGGGAGTGCAGTACACATCCCCAGCGGTATCTCCGGGGCATATGGGCGAGCAAAACCGGCCCTATGCTGACTCCGGTTCCAGCACAGCCTCATCGTCCATTCCTCAGTCGTGAGCAGCTCAAGTCCCACCTTCTGCTGCAATACTATAAAGGATAAGATATACCGCGGGACCCAACGACCCTCAGGGCCCTCCGGGCCCCAGAACTCTCTTGCCACCGCCTGTGTAAGCCACTGCAGATGCGCCGCTAAATAATACCCCTCAAAGTCTGGGACTGCCATGCCCCCGTCTGCTCTCGGCCTTATCATTGTAGCCATTGCTACTCATCTCCTGCCTGCCCCCCACAAAAACCTGCAAGTCATGGAACGGAGCTGTTGGAACACAGTGCCCTGGACCCAGATCGGCAAAGACCGAAAGTAGTATAGTAAACTTGGTAATGCTACCATCTTCAGGAGCGCCACTCGCCCCGCTACTGATATTGGCAGTGCACTCCAGAATGCCATACTGCTCCTAAGGCCGCGTATGGCCCGACCTAGGTTGCCCTCCAGCAAATCATCAGAGGCGTGATAAAAATTGGTGCCTAGATAGGGTAGACATCTAGGCTCCCAACGAACCCCCAGCAGCTGGGGGGGATCCTTCGTTGTCGGGGCCACTGGAAATAATCAAGTCTTTGCGCAATTTACCTTCAATCCCGAATACCTTCCAAATACACCAAGCAAGTGTCTCGCGCCATCTAAGTCCGCTGTCATGTTCCTCAGGAACATCAATAAATCATCTGCGTACAATTAGATAAATTGTACATCTCCCCGCAAATGCAAACCTGCATAATAGTTCCCCAAACTGGCATGGGATGCCAGAGGTTCAATGGCCGGGGCAAACAACAATGAGGAGAGAGGGCATCCCTGTTGCTTGCCCCGCCCAATCGGACAAACCGAGGAGATCGTCGCACCTGTACGCACGCACGTCGTCGCCGACCTATATAGCAGCTCCGTCCATTCTACAAAGGATTTCCCGAGACCAAATGCATGGAGGACTCGGGACAAATACTGCCATTCTAAACTGTCAAACGCCTTTTCAATATCTACCGAGAGAATCGCCGCGTCCGGTGTCTCTCAGGATTCGCAACAGTCGCCGCACGTTGGTCGCAGTGGTTCTCTTTGGTATAAAGCCCGCCTGGTCGCCATGAACCAAGTATGTCATATGGGGGAGTAACCCGGATGCCAGAATCCTACTTAAAATCTTATAGTCCGTTGTCAACATTGACAACGGACGATATGCCAACAGTGACTTCGAGTCTTTCCCCGGCTTTAACAGCGGAATGATAATAGCCTCTTGGGCACAGCTCGGCAATCTCCCTAATTCCTTGGCTTCGCGATAAACCGCCCGAAGCTTAGGGGTCAACACGTCCACGTACGCCGAGTAAAATTCAATTGGCAACCCGTCTAACCCTGGTTTTTTTTTGCGCGCCATATGCTTTATTGCACTTCGTATTTCTCCCTCTGTGATTTCCTGCCCCAACAGCTCCCCCTGGTCCTCCTCAAGCCGTGGCAGTCGTATCTCAGCTAAAAACTCAGTCACCCCCTCAGTCACGCCCTGCAGCTTACTTACTCTCATAGAGTGTCGTGTAATATGCTAGGAACATTTCATTAATCCCTCGCTGGGTGTACTCCGGCTCCCCTGACGGGGTAGTTAAAGCTAATATAGGTGTACCCCGCGGAGCCGGATTCGCTAACCGTGCCAGGAGGAAGCCTGTCTTATCTCTCTCCGCATGCGCACGGTCTAAGTATTCCTTATGGTCAAATCATAGTAATCGCTCTATTTGCGTAGCTACCTCCTCCCTTGCTGCCAAAACCTCGTCTAGCAATCCAGGATTCTCCGGGCAAGCTACCTCTGCCCGTCGCAACCGCTGTGCCCCCTTTTCTATATCTTGCATCAGCGTTTTCCGCATACCTGTCCTTTTAGCGATGCATAAGCCCCGTAGCACTACCTTAAATGCGTCCCATTCCAGGCCTAGGGTCGAAGCTGTCCCCCCATTCTCATGAAAGTAACTCTCTATTCTTTCGCCTGTTTCGACTCGGAACACTGGGTCCTCCAAGGCTTCTGGGCGCAACCGCCAGGTGGGGATAAGAGGCCGCTCACGGGACCATCGTACCGTCAGTAGAAGCGGGTTATGGTCCGATATCGTCTTCCCCAGATATTCACTACATCGCACCAATGCATGCACATCCGGGGAGCACAACACTGCGTCCAGCCGCACATATAATTCGTGTAAGGGAGAATAATAGGAGTAATCACGCTCTTCTAAATGTTGGGCACGCCATGTATCTATTAATCCCCACTCAGCCTGCCAGTCTCTCCTAATTTTCGAAAGCTGGTGGGCAGGCGCCTGAGGCAATAGCGGGTGAGACCTGTCCAGCTCAGCATCTAAAACGGTGTTAAAATCACCCCCTAAAAACACTGATCCTCTCAAAAAAGGTGCCAGTTTCCCTGTCAACGTAGCGAAAAAGGATTTCTGTTCCTCATTAGGGGCATACACACTGCACAGTGTCACATCCCTCCCATCCAGTCTACCCATGACAGCCACATATCTGCCGTCCGGGTCCACTAAATGCTGGGTCGGTTGAAAAGGAAACCCCGCCCACACCCAGATCAGGGTTCCCCTGGCATAAGCAGAGTATGTCGTGCAGAAAAGCTGCCCTCTCCAACGGCGCTGTAACGCCCGGCTTTCACCTTTGTCTATATGGGTTTCCTGGAGAAAAGCTATCTGCACCCCTCTACGTGCCAGGTAAGCATGGATCTTGTGGCGCCTCACCATTGGATGCATCCCCCGCACATTCCAAGTTATACATTTCAGCTCAGGTACAGACCCCATTATACATTTTGCTCTCATATCGTAACTGCCTTCCCCATATCGGCGCAACGGTTGTACGAACTTCCCCCAACAATCCCCCAATGAACCCCCTAACTCTCCCAACACCTCTCCCCAGAACAGGCTCCAAACAGCTAGTACCCATCCAAACAATCCACTAGAAATCCCACTGGTAACTACCAGAGGTTCGCTCTAATAGCGAAACAAGGGGGGGAAGTGCAGCACCAAGAGAATCTGGCCCGCTACTTCATCGTACCCTTTCGCCAGCCCCCATTATAAGAAAGACAAAAAAAACAACAAATAAAAAAACTCCACCACCCAGAACTGGCCCCCCGCGACAATCGATGACCCACGTGTCTTGAGCGCGCCACCCGGCCCCTCTTGCTATTGATAACCTCAGATCAAGCGTCCACAATCTCATCTGCAGTTCTCGGAGTAATGTGTGGTAGAGTGACACTCCCCATATCAGTTCCATCTGAGTCGGATCCCTCCGAGCCATTTTCCGAGTCTGTCAGTCTCAGCATCGTCGCGCCGCTCGCCTGCGATACCTCTGATACTGCCTGCAGCACCGCCAGTCTCTCTTGCTCCGTTTGAGTAGTGGTAGGCCTCTGTGCTTTGGTGCGTCATCTCCTGGAGCGCCGCTCGCGGCATGGTCGAGGTGCATCAGCCCTCTGTCCACCAGTGCATCCTGCTGCACCCCTTCCCGCCCGGTAAGATACCAGCCAACTCCATGCTTTGTCGGGGTCATTATGAAATATTGTGGTGCCATCCAACGATATTCGTAGCCTTGCCAGGAACATCAGAGAGTATTGGATGCCTTCGTCCCGGAGGGCCTTCTTGACCGCCAGGAACGAAGCTCTATGGCGCTGCACCTCAAGAGTGTAATCCGGAAATAGTGACATATTGCTATTATCCACCTTATATGGGCCAGACATACGTGCCTTGTGCAGCAAGAGGTCTCTATCTTTATAATGGAGCAATCGGGCCACCACCGGCCTGGGTGGCCTCCCAGGCGCCAGCGGGCGGGCAGGAACCCTGTGTGCGCACTCCAAAGTGTAAAACGGAGTCAGGCCTTCCAGGGCCACCTCAGTACGCAACCATTGCTCCAGGTAGTCAATCAGACTGTCCCCTTCAATCCCCTCCGGCAGACCCACCACTCGTACGTTATTCCGTCTATTGCGTCCTTCGGCATCTTCGGCTCTCTTCTCCAGCACTTGGACCCAACGCAGCACATCACTCATTTGAACATCTAGCACTTTCTGCGATGGTTCCAGGACCTCCAATGTCGCTTTCGCTTGTTTCACCCGGTCAACAGCTTTGCATGGTCAGCTCGCAGGAGACCCAACCCCAATGACACCTGAGCAATGTCCTGCTGAAGTGCTTCCTTCGTGTCAGTTATCGCTCGGAGAATCTGAGCCACCTGTTGCTGCATCATCCCCTCAGGTGACGAATCGGCTAGCCCCCGTATTCTCTGCTCCACCAGGTCGCCATCCGGCTCCTGGTGCGCCCCTCCCTGTCTGCCTCGCAGCTTTCCCATGGCAGTATAACCGTCAAGTCCTTAGGACCCCCAGTCCGCTCCACTGACGATGCCGAGATATTGTTCCCCTCTGATGGTCAGGCCGCAGGTCCAGCGATGTGTCAGTCCCTTCCAATCACCGCACTCCTGCAGCGGGCATGCACATCAACAGCGGACTTGTGCGGTGTGCCAGATTAGAGCTTGTCACAAGCAGTTCGCCAAGCTCGACTCACCCAACTAACAGCTTGGCCCTTGAACGTTGCACCATCGCAGCTGGATGTTGTGAAATGTCCCTGTTGTGCCGACCGCCAACCAACATTGGTCAATCTCCCCCTTTTGCCAATATCGTGGGTAGGGCAATCGCTGTGCGTGAACGATTGTGGGAGCAGCAATGGAGGAACCCCCAAGACCTATCAGCAAGGCACGCAGAGGGAAGACCCCGCTCCGCCTTCCCGAACGCTGGGGTTATCACAGCAAACCTTCAGCTCGCTGCCACAGGGAGTCCTTTCCGTTGCACAACTTCACTGATATCTAGGCAGCATCGGCGACACAGATTTAACCCCTGCCACGCAACCAGTAACAGGCCCGACCAGGCCCCAACACAGCCGGCGCAGCCGAGTTCAGAGTTATTGTCGTGGCAGCCAAAATGTGCAGCAATACCGCGAGGGCCTCCGTCCTCAGAGGCACTTTACGTCCCTCGAAACTCTCACTTGGTGCTTCAAAAAATATATGGACCTGGTCATGAACATCCGCAGCAGCATTGAGGGTGGATGTGCGCAGTACAAGGCGCCGTCGTCCAAGTCAAGCCCGACATCCGTGTTGGGACAAACCATTTATATAGCACCTCCTCCAGCGTAATGATGACCCCCCTGCCGTTACCGGAATCCTCTCACGGTGCCGCCAAACATCCAGCGCCAGTATTGGATCAGAAGTGATCCCTGCGCAGATTACCGCGTCCGGCCCCAGTTCTCAGCTGCATACAGTCCTCGCCGCACCGGCAGTAAAGTCCGCCGGTCAAGGTAGCTGCTCCTTCCGAGTCCGCACCAGGGACAGCCGGTTCCGGGCTCCCACCGCTACGGCCCTTCGCGCCACCACCACGTACTGTAAAAAGTGGTGATGGGGTGCTTTCGGAGTTCCCGCTGCAGGGGCTCAGCTCAGTCAAGGGCAGACACCAAGCCGCCTCGCACCAACCAGGGCCGCGGCTGATCGCCTCCGTCTGCGCTACCCAGCAGGTTGTCCGCCATCTTGCCCATATGTAGTTCCAGCTTCCTCCTCTCCGGCATACTCCAGCTTCAGTGGGGGGCAACAGGATACTTTTTTACACCACCGCTGGCCCCCATCGTCAGGGGGCCCCCCTCCAGGGTCGCCGGTATCCCGATCGGCACAAGAGCAGGATAATTAGCCATATACTATTATTAATATGCGTACGTATTTTAGTTATTAGAGTTATTTCGCCATGCAACTTTAGCAGTTCCCACGTGTGATTTGTGTATGCAAGGGTTATGTTATTTTTCACACAGCCAACCATTAGTAAAATTATAATTAGTAGATTATATAGTTAATCTTTACATGCAAAAAGAGGAGGTATACAAAATGTTGCTCTACCTGCTCCATCAATTGCACCACAGATTTGAAGTCATTGGGGGGGGGAGAATAAGTTTAATATTCCTTAGGATGCTCATTTGGATATTAGCTCCCTTGGTGAGGGTGTTAATGTGTTTCTGCATGTTCAGGCTCTTGTCGAGCATTATGCCCAAGGAACTCATGGAGTCAATGATGTAAGGTATGCAGTTAAGAGCTGTTAGCTGATTCATCCATTCAGAGATGACGTGGAAGTGGTTGGGCGGGGTGATTAAGAGAAATTCAGTTTTCAGAGCATTAAGTTTGACATGGTTTAGAGTTGACCAGTTTTGGGCTTTCAGTAGGGTATAGTTGAGGGCACTTATATCTTCACGGGAGGAGACTTTTAGGTACAGTTGGGCATCGTCAGCATACATATGATAGTGGATATTGAATAGTTTTAAGATTTCAGTTAGAGGCTCCATTAACAGGTTGAAGAGAGTTGGAGAGAGTGTGGACCCTTGCGGAACCCCAAGATGGACTGAGGAATGGTAAGAAAGAGATGGATTGAACTTGAATCTTTGAGTTCTATGGTGGAGAAAGGATGTGACCCAATTAAGGATGGGCCCTGAAAACCCCATCCTATGTTCCAATAGGTTGAGTAAACAGTCATGTTTTACTGTGTCAAAAGCTGATGATAGGTCGAGGAGGATTAGAAGGCAGGAGTCGGTCTGATCCAGCATTTGAGAGCATCATCAACAATGTGGGTGATGGCGGATTCTTTACTATGACCTTGATGGAAGCCAGATTGGAAATGGTCTAGAAGTTGGAAGCGATCTATGTGATTGCAAAGCTGAAGGTGGACACATTTCTCAATGAGCTTGGTCAAGGTGGAAATGTTGGAGATTGGGCAGAAATTGCTAAGATCGGCTTGATCTGCCAATGTTTTTTTAAGAATCGGGGTAACCTGTCCAGCTTTAAGACAGTCTGGGATAGAGCCTTGAATCAGTGAGGCATTGACAATCTTGGCCCAAAGCAGGAGTAGGGACATTTTGATCTCCCTGAAGAAATTTGATGGAAGAGTGTGGTTGAAGTGATTGGATGGTGTCAGTGTTGTGAGCGTTTGGAGAATTATGTTATCGTTCAAGATTTTGAAAGTGCTCCAAGATGCGTTGTTCATGAGGGTACGAGCTGGAGTGAGAGATGGTGCTAGAACCCTCCCTTCTCAAGATGGTGGTCTATCCATAGGATGTTTAGATGTTTCTAATCCAAGATGAAGTAGAGCCTTTTTTCTATGAGATCAGTTCCTTTTTTGAATCAATGATAAGCAAAGAAGAAGATGCATCACAATTTTTGTCCCTGATTTTTGCTTGAAGGACTTAGATCGTTTTAGAATTCATGCATGTCTCTTTTCTTTTTCTTGATTTTAGGAGACATTAATAAGTTTGGACTAAGCTGGTAATCTAGATCCAACAGGAGCAATGATAATCGCCATTCTTCTGTGACCCATTGACAACCATACAAGGATAATATCATAGTTAGCAGCAAACACAGGGAGAGGGGAATGGGACAAGAAAGAGAAACACACACAGTGGGTATCTTCACTCTGCATGTCCTTATAGTGAGCTAAGGCTGCACTGCGGAGGCCTTGAAATGTAAATCAAGAAACACGTGTTTTGTTATTTCATAATTTGAATTCTGGGTCACTTACTAATATGATAAATATCCTATAGCGTGTGACCATCTCCACGTTTCTGACTCTCTATAGTTGGATGAAATACTGTGAATTCCTGGAGCTGAATGCAAACAACATAAATAATCTGAATTGCAATAGACGTTTCTATAAAGATAACTACCTTCAGTGATTTGTAAATTTTCTGTGATCTCAATGATTCTCAATATATCAAATTCATTAGCCTCAACATAATGAATACAAATTAGTATTGTACTCTTCCTCCTGACAATAAGCAATCCCTTGCCCACCGCTGTCAATACCTTAACATAATATGCCCATACAAATATATATAAACAAGGTGTCTATAGGTTAAGTACTGGGGAAACCGCAAATTTGGCAGGACAGCATTCTCCCCATCTTAAGTTACCCCCTTCAGCTTGATTTCCTCCCTTTCTAATTATTATTTAAACATGACTGCTCATATAGATAATAAAAGCCAAGAACGCCCTGCTAAACTTTACCACTACGCTTTGTTTACTTGAAGGATGGTAAAACCTAAACATTCTTATTGCAATGATGAGTTTTTGCAACACAGGAAAACACGTTTAGCAAAACTCTAACTTCTTAACTGTGTAGACATTTTTCTCTTCTTTTTAATCCACCCAAACAATATACTCCAATATATTACTAACCGTTTTTAATAAACACTCCCTTGTCTGAATGAAACAGTTTCCTCATACTAACTTCATCAATATAAGCATGTTATGTAAAAAAAAAAAAATGGCTCACAGATTGATTATGATCTTTTATCTTCACAGGTCTTGTAGTTGATGTTGAACTTCTTGATGCTAATGTACGCCCATATTACATGATTATCTGCTTTCATTTGCAATCTACCAGTTATCTCCGTGTGTTCATTTGCACTCTGAGTCAAAAACATGTTCTGTGATAGGAATTTCAGGAACACTATTATTGTAAAAAGGTATTTGTTTAAGCCCTTGGGTGCTAAGGATATCTCTTTAAGTTGGCAGGGTATGCCCAGACGTGGGTCCATTGTTCACTTTGCCACTGTTTTCAAGCTAGCCTGGCTGTTGAGGGGTGTTACCCTGAAACTAGTCCCAGGATGCTTGTTTCCGGTCCACGGAGTTGGCAGTTCGGGCTGGACTGTTCCCATGAGGAACAGGGTCAAGGCTGATTTTCATATGGTTGGGTCAGAACTGGGGTGGCGAAGTGAGCTAAAGAACTATGATGGATTCATCCCAGATCTGTGACTGGGGGTGAGTGTCTGAAATATTTCAGCTCTCCGTCTATCATCTCTTTGTGTTTGCTTTGTTCGCCTGAAGTTGGCAGGGTATGCCCAGATGTGGGTCCCTTTTTAGGTCTCGCCTGAGCCAGCGGATGCGCTGCTCTGGCGAGAATTTTAGTAAGTGGGCTTCAAAAAGCCGACCACAGCTTTTTGTGTGGCCTAGAGCGTGCGGTTACATGCACAGTTACAAGCAGAGGCGCCATCTGGCTTTCCTCTCTCATCATGTCTCATTAAGTGCATCGCTCGCGGGCACCCTTACAGCCCGCGATCGCAATCACTTTCACTTTCAAGGCCGCGTCACTTTCACGGCTGCGCAGCCAATGCTTTTATTTTTTTTTAGTTTGAGGCAGGTGGTGATGAGTGGATGCGTGTGTGTGCACGCGCGGCATACTGAAGCTGCAGGAGTGGACAGATGGCAGATTTCACGCTCGCCACCAGCAGCCCTCACTTGTTTTCATTGCTTACACCGTATTTTTAAACTGTACTTGATGTTCCAATGTTTATTCATTTATATTGCTTGCATCGACATGTCCCTAATGCACATCAATTGACTGTTTTTCTTCTGTATCTTTCTTGGTATGTTTTAGTACATCTCCTATGTCAGCCACTGTCCGGTAACAATTATGTACTTCATACACCGTCCGTGTTCGCATCCTGATATCACCAGCTTGCTGTTTATTTTTTTTTATTATTAGCAGGGTTCTACAGACAATAGTTGAACCTTTTTTCAACTTTACTCTTGGTATGAGACATTGATTGTCTACGTTTTACCCTTTATTTTGTTTGCGCTCGTAATTCAAAAACTACCAGTCTGTCTTCTACCCTTATCACTGTGGTAGTCTGGACACGTTTAAACTTCCGGTCGCATACGGATTCAAACCACTAACGCTGAAATACCACTTCGTGTTTGTATCCCGCATCAATATTTGTACACGCTTGCACTCTACTAATAAGGGTAAGCATATTTCCTCTCACCCACTTTATCTGTTTAGTTACAATGGGGTTGTACCATTCTAATCCTCTCTCATGATGTTTGGTTCTGACAGTGTTGAACCAGATAACAGAGTATATAGGGGAGTCTTCTATGTAAGTCAGTTCATACATATTTATTTTCAGTGTGCATGCTCGCTACCATTATGTTGTGTTGCACGTTCCTCTGGCCACGAAGTCTACTTAACACATTATCAACTACAAAACACCCTGTTACCATTCATAGTACGCTGAATCTTTCACAAAAAAAATTCGGTTCTGGCAACACGTGAACGTTTTATTCTTTGCACTTGGCTGCTTTTTTAAATGATTCACCCCGCGTTACATTTCTTCTACTGTATGACGCGATGATCTAATAATTATGTTTCTAGTTCACGGGTTGCTGTTTCTACTAAACCACTGGCACTCTAATCTTGCAGACTCAGTGATACTGTAATCTTTGACCTTCGTTACACTGAGACACCGTGCATGTTTTGATACTTGATCCACCCATCCTGCTTGTATCACCGTAAACACATAAGCACCCCCCATCCCACACTGCATTAACTTTTGATCCCGGCCTATCGGCTGTTCGTGTATTGAACCCAAATTTCCTCTACATTACAGCTCTACAGCCCCTGAAGAAGAGCACAGCCCAAAATGCATTGGGCATAAAACAACGTTTATCACCACGTTTCTTGTACAACTATTATTATAAATTAATAATGACTGCTTCCAAGATACTCTGAATAGGAATATTGAAAAAATGCATAACGAACTAAAAGTTTAATAAAGTTTTTTTGAAATATTAATTAACCGAGAAGAATAAGTTACACTTTTTGCACTGAGTGCACTGGGGAGATGCCCCTCATCACATGAGGCCATCCTTTTCTGATAGTCTTACACTTGACTCTCCCCCATCCTCAAGAGTAGAGCATCAGTGCTACTTTTAGGCTAAACACACGGGAGAGAGAGTGAATTCCCTCGTGACACTGCATGCTGGTCTTGGCAAGGTGAATAGGCAACATAGACAGATTCAGCTCGGTAGGAATGCGCCATACTTATTTGTTAAAAAGTGATTTTCTTTTAATACACATCAGGCCTAAGCACTACTTGTTTGTATAGGGGTCCGTAAAAACTGCTGACAGGCCTGGTGCTGCTAGACGCTCCTCATGCTCTGCCTTGCACTCTTCTACCCCTCCGCCGTGCACCCTTCTACCCCCCCGCCTTGCACCCTTCTCCCCCTCCGCCTTGCACCCATCTCCCCTTCCACCTTGCACCCTTCTCCACCTTGCACCCTTCTCCCCCTCCGCCTTGCATCCTTCTCCCCCTCCGCCTTGCGCCCTTCTCCCCCTCCACCTTGCACCCTTCTCCACATCTGCCTTGCACCCATCTCCCCTTCCACCTTGCACCCTTCTCCCCTTCCACTGTGCACCCTTCTCCCCTCCGCCTTGCATCCAAGCATTGGCATAGCCAATAGGTCTCGCTTTTGGGACCTTATAAGTATTTAGTTAAGCAGCACAATATCATTGGTGCAACAACACCAACTGTTGCATGGCTAAACACTTATAAAGTCCCAAAGGCGAGACCTATTGGCTAATGACAATGCTTGTTCACTTTGCCACTGGATTCAAGCTAGCCTGGCTGAAGAGGGGTGTTACCCCGAAGCCGGCTCCAGGATACTTGTTTCCGGTCCAGGGAAGACCTGGCTAGACAGTTCAGGCTGCACTGTTCCCATGAGGAACATGGTCAAGACTGATTTCTATATGTCTGAGTCTGAACTGGAGTGGCAAAGTGAGCTAAAGAACGTTGATGATTCAGCCCAGATCTATGACTGAGGGGGGAGTGTCTGAAAAGTTTCAGCGCTCTGTCTCATCATCTGTTTGTGTTTGCTTTGTTCGCCCTAAGTTGGCACACTATGCCCAAATGCCGGTCCCTTGTTCACCTTGCCACTAGATTCAAGCTAGCCTAGCTGATGAGGGGTGTTACCCCTAAACCCATCCTAGGATGCTTGTTTTCGGCCCATGAAAGACCTGGGTTGGCAGTCCGGGCTGGGCTGTTCTCATGAGGAACAGGGTGAAGACTGATTTGCATGTGGCTGGGTCTGAACTGTGGTGGCGAAGTGAGCTGAAGAACGATGATGGATTCAACCCAGATCTATGACTGGGGGTGTGTCTTTCTGAAAGGTTTCAGGGCTCCGTCCATCATCTCTTTGGGTTTGCTTTGTTCGCCCTAAGTTGGCAGGGTATGCTCAGACATGGGTCCTTTGCTCACTTTGCCACTGGATTCAAGTTAGCCTGGCTGATGAGGGGTGTTACCCTGAAACCGGCTCTGGATGCTTATGTTTTGGTCCAGAGAAGACCTGGCTTCGCAGTTTGTGCTGGGCTGTTCCCATGAGGAACTGGGTCAAGACTGATTTACATATGACTGGGTCTGAACTGGGGTGGTGAAATGAGCTGAAGAACGATGATGGATTCAACCCAGATCTGTGACTGGGGGGTGGGTGTCTGAAAAGTTTAGGTGCTCCGTCCATCACCTCTTTGTGTTTAGTTTTATTAGTAAGCATTATGGCTGCTTGCAGGCTGACTGCCCAGAAGGTTGTTGGTTTGCTTTTTGAATCTACCTCCAAGACTGAATTTGAATCTCAGACAGAGGAACAATTAAAAGATAATGTTAGCAAACTTTCTGGACAAGAAGAATTATCGGATGATGAATCCACTATTAGCGCTGATAAAGTGCCTCATCTAGAGGAGGATATTGAACGAGCTGGATAGCAGCCAGGGTCTGGAACAGACTAACCCTGCATTGTTCCTCGTAATGTGCAGCCTTTTTTGCCTGCATTTAATGGTGTTGCAGGATGCATAGTTAATACTGAGAACGTTTACCTATCAATTTCATTAAGCTCTTTATTGAGATTGTATTTTTAGATTACATTGTTGAGCAGACCAGTTTGTATGCTGAACAATATTTTAGGAACAACAGTGCCACCCTTAAGACCCACTCTAACGCCACCCAGGAGACTGATACAAATCTCTATAGGATGAAGCAGTTCTGGGGTTTAACTTTTTGGTGGAATAGCTAGGAAGCCGTCATTGTCTTTATATTGGTCTGCTAGTCCCTTGATGGCAACTACTATTTTTTCAGCAACCATGAGTTGAGATCAGCATTTGCTTCTGCAGCAGATCATGCATTTTGTGGATAATGCTACAGTGTTGCTACAAGATCACCCTGATTGTGACAGTTTCTTTAAGATACAGCCTATCCTTGACCATTTAGTTGATAGTTTTTCAGAGATTTGTGTTCAAGGTCAAGATATATCTGTGGGCGGGACCATGGTCCTGTTCAAGGGTCGTTTGGTTATAAGACAGTACATACTCAGCAAAGAGAGCATGTTATGGAAATAAGGTATATCTGTGTGCAAAAGTGCCAATGAATATGTGTACAATTTCATGTTGTACACTGTTAGGGATTCCTCAGTTAAGTTCCCAGGTTGTCCTTATGCTTTTGGAGTCAGAGAAACCCATGTGTGGGAACTTGCCAGAACACATTTTCGCAATATTCACCATTTACATATGGACAATTTCTACACAGGTGTGCAAATATTTAAAGAATTATTCAAAGTAAGCGCATGTGACACAATCCACTCTACCTGTAACAGCTAACCTAAAGAGCTTGTTTGTAAGAAGTTTCAAGGGGGACGAGCAGTGCCTTGCTTAGTAATGAGCTACTCAGATAGGCAATTTCAGACAGAAGAGATGTCCACATGCTCACAACTATTCGCTGTGAAAGTACTGCACCTGAGACTGTGTGGGGTCAGCTAGCAAAAGTGTGAATTCTAGTCTACAATAAGCACACTGGAAGTGTGAATAGAGTAGATCGAAGGTTGGAGCCAGAGGTGGTCGAGCCAACAAGTAACAAGCCAGATTCAAGCCAATGGTCTGCCTTAACAACCAGAGCCCATGCACAAGCTGAGCCCAGGAAATATTTGCCATGTAAATCATACAGCAAACATTACGTAAAATATAATAAAGTCTCTTTTCAAAATTTAAAAAAAAGTGTATTTCTTTAACATGTGGAAGCTTTGACATTAATACGTCACATTATAGCACTGCACTATGAAGAACTTATTAAAAGTGAACATAGAACTGTTCCCACCCAGCCCTGGCGACAGTGACATTAGAGAATTAAGTGGCAAGACAATGGTCACGTCAACTCTGTATGTAGCCCAGATTTTTATAGATAGAGTAACTTTATAGTATATTAAATCAAACACAATAGGTTTTTGTGCAGCTGGTATACTGAACCCACATATTTCAAGGTGCTCTGATATGCGATAATTAAAGAAAGTAGGACAGGTGAAATTAAATATTTGCCTAACATCACACAGTTTGGTTAAGCGGGAAGCCGTGTTTAATCAAGATTTTCTGGTTTTACATTGTAGTTGTCTCCTCTTGTTACCTGAAATGTTAATCCTTTGTTTTTAACTGCATGAGGGTACAGTGAGGGTGACAGGAAGAAGCCACATGAAAGCTCCACTTCTTATGTGGTCCTGGTTCCAAAGGGACTTTGTGCTTAAAAAATATCTCCCCCAGCCCCCGATAGTGTCAATATATATTACATGATTTACAAATATCCACAATTCTTATTTTTCTTTGTATTTGTTAGATTTATTTTCGTTGTTCTTTGTTATAGTTCTCTTTTTAGCCAACACGTGTTTCGTCGCCTATGATTCATGACCGTGACTTCATCAGGGCTAAAAGATACAAGTATATGTATTTGCTACATGGATATGATACTTTATGAATTTTCAAGGTATAGGTGACTTATGTGCCTCTATTATCCTTTCTTCGCGTTCAAGTGACTTTTTGGTGGCGAGCCATGTACATTGAATATAGCGTATTATGTTGGTTACATAAAAAGAATATAGTTATAAAGAAAATGAATATATTCTCCATTTTCAGTATACATACATGCTATTTCAGTATTTTTATCTTAGATTGTTCACCTTATGTCCCCTATTTCACAAAGTTCTGGCTCCATTTGCTAATTAGAAAGACATACAAATCAATTAAAATCCTGAGAGGCATTTCTATTCACTTCATATGTTAGTTAACTTCATTTTTATATCCTACATTCGTCGTATATTAATCACCAAAGTCATGTGATCCCAATAATCGATTTTCTGTGCCCCCTAAAACATAAAGTATACCTGTTGCATCGGTAAGTTATTGTTTATCTGAAAGATGTATTAAATAAAGACAGAAATCTTTGTCAGTTAAGAAAATCCTAATTTTGTTACGGACAATCTATTGTCAATGTGTTATGTTCGGTCTGTACGAGCTAAAACGGTCACTACCGGTTTTACTTCCGTCCTGGTGTCCTCATAACCTTCTACAAACCTCACCCTCGCTAACGTAGGGGCTTTGTGCTTAGCCAGAGGCAGACTACAGGCTCGAGCTTTCAACGACTCTCCCACTTCTAGTTGGAGCCTTACAGTGCTGATTGAAAGTCGTACATTTGGTACAAGAAGTTGGCTGTTCATTTGTTGATGTGGTTAGCTGTGCATGCAATCATAGATGGTTTTTCATCTTTTACCAATAGTGGGTTATTTTAAATTTGGAAACAAACCTTAAATTAATGTGCAGCTTTAGCTGGGTGTTTTTTTCTGTATGTGCTTTGTGTGTGTAATTGTTCATTCTGGGATTGTTTTAGAAATGTAAGTGGTGTGGAGCTTCATGGTGATGTCAGTGTGTGTGTGTGGACTCGCATTTGGCTGGCGGTGTGAGTGGACTGGTGTTTGGCAGGTGGTGTGAGTTGACTGGCATTTGGCTGGTGGAGTGTGTGGACTGGCATTTGGCTAGCGAGGTGTGTGGACTGGCATTTGGCTGACCATATATGTGGACTGGCAATTGGCTGGCATTGTGCGTGGACTGATGTTTGGCTGTGTGTGTGGGTACTGGCATTTGGCGGTTGGTGTCTGCGGACTGACATTTGGCTGGGGGGGTTTAGCCTGAATTTTGGATGATGGTGTGTGTCGACTGGCTGATGGTGTGTGTCGACTGGCTGGGGGTGTGTGTGCACTGGCGTTTGACTTACGAGTGTGGACTGATGTTTGGCTGGTGGTGTGAGTGGACTGGCGCTTGGCTGGGGATGTGTGTGGTGGCGCTTCCCTGGCGGTGTGTCTGTAGTGGTGGTTGACTGATGGCGTGTGTAATGGCGTCTTGCTGGCAGTGTGTGTGTAGTGACTTGCCGCTGCTGGTGTGTTTGTAAGTTGGTTGATGTTTGAGTGATTGGCGTTGTGATTGATATGTCAATCCTATGAGAGAATTACAGTGAAGGGCTCTTGAATGGCACTGTTTGTTGGTGTGAGTGTTGTAATGTGTAGGGCTGTGGCTGAGGGTGTGAATGGTTTTCTGAGTAAGACACATGAAAGGTGCCTGAATGGCCTGTAGAGTGGTTGGAGACTCATTGTGGCTTTACAGCTCACAAGCTGCTAGACACAAATTCCATATTCTGAAATTTCAATTAGCTTATTAAGTGTTTTCTGTCTTTTCATTTTTGTGAAATCAATTGATAATAACTCATGCTTGTGCCAAACTCAAAGTGGATGGGTATGCAGTAGGAAAACCTACCAAACACAGATATTTTTGTAACCCGGACACCAGGGTGGTGTCCCTTGCATGGATCCCACAAGGTTTTCTTACCCAGAAGCCATTGCAAACCTCAAACACTGACTAAAGAACAAGTTATTTACCTTCGGTAACGATATATCTGTAAGAGACATTTATTTTATTTATTTATTTTATTTATTTGTAAAGCGCAACATTCATCCAGAAGGATATCACGGCACTGTGCTAAGACTCCTAGTGTATGACTGAGCAATGAATGAGTTTTGGATAGTATTATTTCCTAGAGAACAGGTGGGTCTTAAGTTTTTTCCTGAAGACAAGATAGTCCTCTGTAAGGCGGAGTTCTTGTGGTAGATCAATCCAATGTTTTGCTGCCAAGTATGAGAAGCTACGACCCCCTGCCCTTGCTTTCTTAATGCGTTTTGTTCTGGCTTGAGCTAGAGACCGTGATCTTAAGCACCTGGTGGATAAGTGGCCCGCGTTGATGCAGAGCCTTCTGTGTGTAGCTGTGCAGCTTGAATTTTGCTCTTTGGCACATTGGCAGCCAATTAAGTGGTTTCAGGCACTCAGACACCGAGCTGAGTCTGTCTTTGTCACATACCAGTCTGGCGGCGGCATTTTGCACCACTTGTAGTCGAGTGAAAAGGTAGTCTGCCATGCCCACAAACAAGGCATTACCACAATCCAATCTATTGGTAAGTAATGCCTGTGTGACAGTTCTCCTACAATCTTGCGGGATCCAAGGAAATAGCCTTCTTTAGAGCTTCAGCATCACAAACCTTCTTCCACATAGAACCCGCACATGGTCCTGCATGGATAAGGTATTATCCATAAGGATTACCATATTATTTGCGCATTGCTTTGGAGCTGGGGCATCCCCCAGAGTCTGGGGCCACCAGGTGTTGTTCCAGACAAGTTTAGCTCCTCCAAAAAGCAAAATTTCGGATTTCCCTGCCATCCAGGTTGCCATCTCCAAGAGACAGTTATTCAGTTTTAATCTTGTGTTCTCGTGCCGTTCTTCAATGGTTATCAGCAGTTGGGTATCGTCTGCATAGGAGCAAATACCAAAGCCCCACTTCTCACTGATTTTTGCCAAAGATGACACATAGACATTAAAGAGAGTGAGGCACAGGGATGCCCCCTGTGGAACACCATAGCTGATGGGTTTTGGTATAGATGAAAACTCTCCCATTTGTACGCTCTATGTTCTGTTGTTTAAGAATGAGCTCAGCCATTGAAGGGCTTTAGCATAAACTCCTTTTCCATTAAGAATCTCCAATAGGCGATTGTGCGAGACAGTGTCGAACGCCGCTGATAGAGCTAATAAAATCAGAGCGGCGGCTTTCCCTTGGTCAACCAGGGATCTTATGTTGTCTGACACAGCTAGGAGAGTTGCTTCCGTACTGTTAGTGGCTCTAAAGCCGGTTTGGGAAGGGTCCAGTAGGTCATTTGACTCAAGATAATTTGACAGCTGTTTGTTAACCAATTTTTCCATGACTTTGGAAAAGTACGGGAGTTGGGAAATAGGTCGCTAGTTTGCAAGATTACGCACATCTGTTCCTGCTTTCTTCAGAAGGAGGGTCACTACGGCCTGTTCCCATGTTTCTGGGAATACTGCGGCATCCAGCAAGTTATTGAATAACTGTGTGATGTAAGGGCAGATTATAGGTATAATCCGGGCAAAAACAAAATGAGGACAGGGATCAAAGGGAGACTCCGACTTAACTTCCCCCATTGTTTTAGCAACTTCTTACTCAGTGAATGGGGAGAATCTGCCCATGCAAGCAGATGCATCAGGGAGGGAGGTTGAAGTTTCACAGTTGATTTCTAGCAGTGGGGTGTTAGTATTAAATGTAGAGTATATTTTACTAATTTTGTTTGAGAAAAACTCGCTGATTTCTTCGCATCCTTCCTCTGAGGGCGGCAAGGTTTGGGATAGACCCACTGGGTTGCATAGCTCCCTTACTATTTTGTACGACTCCTTACTTGAGTTACAATTCTCATTAATTCTTCTAGAAAAATAGGTCTTTTTAGCTTTCTTAATGGCGTTATTATAATTCCTCAACTCTGTCTTGTATGTCTATCTATTTGTAATTTAGATAGCCTCTAGTAATGCTCTGTGATTTGGCATTTCCTTTTAAGTGCTTTGAGTTCATGTGTATACCACTTTCCTAGTTGAGATTTGTTTGACTCCTTTAATGGCAGCTTAGGTGCTAACGAGTCTAAGGTGTTAGTGATTTCTTTTTCAAGATACGTTCTTTCCCTATTGGCCTGAAGCATACTTAAAGCCTCTGGATTCCTGGGGCGAAAATGGGACCGAAAGGTATCTTCGGTGACTAGCCTCCATGCTCTCCTTGTCCCCTGTAAGCGCCTCAGGGGCTTAGTTGGGTTTGCTGGGAGTTTAAGTACGAAAGAAATAAGTGAGTGATCTGTCCGGGGGAGAGGTTTGATCTCCTGTATGAGAATTGAGTCGAAATTTGAAAAAAGATCCAGGGTGTGCCCTGCAATGTGCGTGGGTCTTGTGACCCACTGCTTTAATTAGAGAATCTGCATATCGTTCTGCAGGTGCAAGGCTGCAGAGTTTTTGGTTTTCTCAAAGTGGATATTAAAATCCCCTATGGCTTATTAATGATTACATTTCAGGCATGGGGGAAATAGTTGTTAGTAAGTGGGCGCTAAGTTCACATTGGTGCCCTGGGGAGTTGTAAATTACAGCTCCTCCGAATAATGTGTGGCCCTCTCTGGCCACCTGAAATGATAGTACTTCGTGCTTCCCTACTTGTGCCACTGCAACGTGGAGGCATGTGAGGTGACCTTTAAAAAGTATAGCCAGACCCCCTCCTCTGTCCCTGCCTATCTTCTTTTAGGATTTTGTAGTCTGTAGGTAGGGCGGTAGCAATGTTAGTGGAGTTACTTTCATCCAGCCATGTTTCCGTTATAAAAACCAAATCAGGGCACGTTTCATTTATGGTGTCCCAGATATTAGGGGAGTGTTTGGGTACAGAGCGAGCATTGAAGTAGATGCATCTTGTACGGATTGTCCTCTTCTCTAGATGGTCGCTCTCACTGTGTCAGACTGCATCATTTACAATTCAGGCATGAGAAAGAGCCTTCTGTGTGCCCAGGGTGAGCTTTGATACAGTACGTTTCATCGCCTGAGTCCTGACCTGCAAGTGCTAAGAGTGTCTCTCTTGAGTAGACTTAAGTTGGGGCTGTGGTAGAAGAGGCAGGGGTCATGGCCCCTGGGCCCGGCCGGGCGCGGACAGGTGCAGATGGGCTTGCCTCAGGTGCGCCTTCGGCACGCCAGCGACACGCCCGCTGCGCGGGCACTGGCACATCGGTATAATATAGGGAGGCGAGCAGGAAGTTCCTCCGCCCACTCCTTTGAGGTTCTGTAGCGATCCGAACCCGTGTGTTCGGTATCGTAGTACTGACACGATTTTGGTACCAGTGAACCGTAAATGATCCATTTAGTATGTGGCAGTGTTTTCGCTGTGCTATGAGCGTGGATTCACTGAGAAATAGGGCATTCTGTTGTAAATTCATGGCATCCATTATAGATACGGCATCCATTTTGTTTCTTGCCCTCACATAGTCAATGGACAAGCAATGACCCTGGCTGAATCACCTTGTTAAGGACACGTAAGCTTTATTCCAAGGAAGCTGATGCTGCGTGACTAGGCAGAAGCTACCTCCCTTGCCTGAGGCCAATCATGCTATACTGGTTCTTGTGTTCGTTGGCCTGATCGCGATTAGGAGGCCGAAGACAGTAGCCATGCCCGTTTATGACCCACAAGCATCTCTTATCCTACTTATCTATCTTTCACACCTGGCTCTGCTCCTCTCCTTCTGGGATTTTATGATGGGGAGGATACAATTTTTATGATGGGGAGGATCGGTCGAAGAATGGAAAACTGACATGAAGACTTGATCGAACACTGGAAACTTACGAATAATTATCGTTTGGTATATGTTTATTGTTTGTTTGGGATACCGGGCTGGGCATGAAAGATATTTTTGCAATGCTGCCTGAGGACACATTTGGTGTATTTAAGGAGCGACCCACTTTATACAATTTGAACAGTCTCCTAGATTCTGCCTTTGTGTGGTTCCTACGACTTCTGTGTCCCTGCAGTAAATAAACCTTGGTCTCTGACGCCACCATCGAGAAGCCTGTGTCTCTGTTTATTTGTGCACCAAGGCAGGAAGGAACTCAGGGGTCTTTTGGGTGTTGTTTCCCTGACACCTCTGGACTCTAAGAAAGTCCAGAGAACCCCAATTTGGCGCCCAACGTGGGGCGACGTCAACCGGTACCGGTCCAAAGCCTGAAGATTTCGAGGAGCTTCGTGTGAGATTCCGGAGGGGGGTACCCCGCTTCATCGATCCCTGTATGTCGTAAAAGTGGCCCAACGATCTCTTCCACGAGGGTTCCCGCTCCCAGACGGCTACAGAGGACCGCTGCCCTGACTGTCGCCCTGTCTTGGACCCGAGGTGCAGACCTTAGTACGGCGAGACGTAGACGGGTTCTCCTTGGTGACGTCTTCGACATTTCAGTTAAGTATTAAGTGGGTCGCGCCCAGTTTGGTTGCTCTTAGTTGCTCTTGTAAGGATTTATCATTGGTTGCTCTTGTTCGGATAATCCTTTTGTTCTCTGGGTACGTTTGTTGTGGATTTGTAGATTATCACTGGTTGCTCTTGTTAAGATAATCTTTGGTTTGGTATTGGTTCATTTGGTAGGCCTAAGTTCTTTGCGCATTTTGGTTAGAATTTGTCCTTAGTTTGTAATGGCTAGCCGTAGTAATTGTTTCCTGTCCTGGTTAAGTTGCAACAGGGATTCCCGGTTGGAGGACTCGTGTCCGGTTCCTCCGATCGGAACTCCTACATATGAGCTCTATTGTAAACATGGTGTGGGTCCTATCACTTTTAATGGAGTGTGGGTCCGTTACACCAGGAAAGATGGTGTCCTTAGTTGGCCACCACATGGTAGCTTTGAAACTAAAAGTCTAGACAATCTAGAAGTGAAGTTGTTTAAAAAGAAAGCCCGGCTGGCAATGTTCGATTCTTTTCGCTTTTGGCGTAAAGAAGCTAGACAGAGAGAAATTAGAAAAATGAAGAAGGAACAGAAAGAGAAAGGGTTGACTTTAATGCAGTCTGCTAGGCAGTTGCATGTCAACGAAACTGAAAAAGCAATAGAGGTAGCGAATAGAGAACATAATTTGGCGATTGACAAGTGCTACCCTGCCTTGCCATCGTGTCCTGCTAAGCCAATAGAGGACTGTGAAAAGGATCCCCTGTTGTCTTACCTATTGAGATCACCTCCACCGTATGCACAGGGTATTACAGCACCACAGTTACCACCTGTTGTGCAACCGGCTGCAAGTCAGCCTGGAATAGTTGTTCCTTTTCCTTTGATTCAAGCTCCTATTCTTCCTGTGGTTAATGTTCCTCCGGCACCCCCTCTACCTGGGTTGCCTGTTCCGCCTTTGCCTGACGTTTCGCAAACTGCTTTACCTACTATTTCTACCCTTACAATTTCATCTGCTCCAGCTTCCTTGTCCCCGAACTCTGTAAACATTCTGACTCCGCTTTCTGTTCGTCGGAAAATAACTGACTCTGTAACTAATATCTTAACTCATCTCTACAGGTCTTTAATTAAGACACCCGTTTCTGACTCTACACAGAGACGTAGTCAGCTTCCTGGTCTCCAGGAACGAGGAATATTAGATTCGACAGCTCTTAGGTGGATGTCGAAAGCTGTGAAGTATGATGCACGAAGAGTGTTGGATACATTTATGCAATGGAATGAACCAACTCAGCGTTATGTCTTTGACGTGATGTGTTCCCTTTTGCGTGAGGAATGGGATGATGATGACTTAGATTCCGTTCCCGCTGACTTGATACATATTCAGAGAAGGTTCGCTGCAGGAATGGTAATAGGTTCGGAAGTAAAGGAAGCGATAGAACTGATTTTAGCATACAGGTCTGATTCTCCACTTCGAGCACCAAGGGACTCTGATGGTTCTCCGATTACTAGGAAGAAGCGAGGTCAGTATCCGATGAGGGAAGTTCCGCCGATATGGCGCGATGCAGTTCAAGCTGATGCGGCTAATAATATTTTAGCTGCTCCAGCACATTTCCATAGAGTGTGGATACACATCCCTTGGAAGCGGGCCGAAGTATTAGCAGTAAAACAGGCGTTGCCGGACCCGCGTAAGAATCCTGCTGGGTATTATAAAGAGTTAACCCAGACAGTTCAAGCGTGCGTCATGAATTTGGCAGACATCGAAATGCTATTTGGCAATGTAGTGCCACAGCCTATATGGGCCAAAATTCGCCATGAGAATCACCAGGTTGCCTTAGGAGGTGATTGGCCAGCTATTGTAGCGGCAGATGCACAACAAGTTGGTGGTGCTAAACCTGAGCCTCTGATTGCTGCTTTGCCTGGCAGAATAATCAATTTGATGAAAATGCTGATGCCTGCGTTACGGGTCAACTGGGATAAATTATCAGCATGCAAGCAAAAGAAGGACGAAAGCGTCTCTGACTTCTTCACTAGATTTCAAGAGACCTTCGTAGACCACAGTGGGCAAGATATGAGTACCGAGGGAGGTCAGAGGTTGTTTGTCGACAAGTTTGTGTTTAATTTATTGCCTGAGCTTAGTAACAAGTTGAAGGATTCTGAGAGTGCATGGGCGGTGTCGACGACAGCACATATACTTGCAACTGCTCAGTATTACGAAAATAGAGAAAAAGAAGAGAAGGAAAAGTCAGAAAAGAAGACAAAAGACTTGAAAACTAAAGTTCTTTTGCAACAGGCGTATCCGCCTCGCTCGAATCAGTCAGATTCGCAGCAACGACCCCAGTTTCAGCAACAGCCACAATTCCAGCAAGGGATGTCCCAAAGATTTGACTATGGTTTTCCCCGACAACAGTTAGCATGGAATCAGTGTGCCTATTGTAAAAAGGAGGGTCACTATAAGAATGAGTGTCCAGTTCTGCACTCACAAACTAGTGGTGTCCCAGCTCAGAGGGGTCGTGGTGGGTTTATGCAAGCTCTTAGAGGTAGAGGACGTGGTACTATGCCTCCACAGACTGATCGCCCATCTAATTATTTCGATCAGCGAAATGTACAATCTACACAATCAGGTAGATCTCCCCAGTACCATGTTGAGGATTATTATGAAGGTAGTGAAGAAGTTCAGCAAAGTGAGTACTAGGACAGCCACAGACAGAGAGAGGGAGTAGTATCAGTTCCAGTTGATCAGAGTGGACCTTATGTCGCAGTAGCTACATCAGGCGTGGTTGAACCGTTTCTGTTGGATACTGGTGCGGCAAAAAGTTCAATTATGCACGCGAAACTCCCTGGCGCACCTTTGTCTGGCTCAACGAACATTTCAGTAGGTTTCTCAGGCGCCCCTGTTCACAACCCTGTTTCTGGTCCTTTGTCAATTACTGTTGGGCCATGTCCACTAGAAGCACCCCTTATTCTGACGACCGGTTGTAATGAGAATCTGCTTGGTTTAGATCTGTTGAAACGCCTGCATGCGACATTGTACTGTTCTCCTTCGGGAGTACAGCTCACGTTGGGTAAGAGAGTCATCTCTCCAATGTACTTGTCGATGGATAAGCTCCCACCGGAGCTGCATTCTCTCCCTGATAATCTTTGGGCGACTGGTCCTAATGATGTAGGTCTTCTGGAAATTCCCTCTTATGTGGTGAGTCTGAAGGCAAATGTTAGATTCCCACGAATCCCACAGTATCGGATTTCAAATGAAGGTGAACGTGCGCTTTTACTGATCGTGCTAGATTTGATACAGAAAGATGTGATAGAAGAAACTAGAGGAAATGTCTGCAATAGTCCTGTTCTGCCGATTTTGAAACGCACTGACCCTTCCAAACCTCCAATCTACAGATTTGTGATTGACCTCAGAGAGGTTAATAAAATAGTGGTTCCACAGTTTCCTGTGGTCCCAGATATCACTGCATTATTGACGTTGATTCCTGCCTCAGCTACATGGTTTACAGTGATCGACTTGAAGAATGCCTTTTTCAGCATTCCGATAGCCGAGGAAAGTAGGGATATTTTTGGTTTCTCCTTAGGTGGTCGTAGTTTCAGATTCAAGCGCGCTCCACAAGGTTATTGTGAAAGCCCTTCAATTTACAGCCAAGCATTAAAAAGTCAATTAGATGCTTTTGTACTTCCTCCTGGTGTTGCTCTGATCCAATATGTAGATGATCTTTTAGTGGCTGCTGACGACAAGGAAACTTGCAAAACAGCTACAATTTCTTTGCTGCGTCATTTATCAGACTTACATCACAAGGTTTCACCTTCTAAACTACAATATTGTTGCCAAGAAGTGACCTACTTAGGTCATCTTTTGTCAAAGGAAGGAAGAAGGTTGACCCCAGAGAGAATCAAAGCAATTTCACAGATGGCTGTACCAAGCACACAGAGAGAAGTGCGTGCGTTTTTGGGTATTACGTCATATTGCAGACAATGGATCCCAAATTTTTCTCTCATGGCAAAACCATTGGTGGCTCTGACTGGAAAAGGTGTTCCGAGTCCTTTGCCATGGTTTGATGAATGTCAACAGAGCTTCTCGGAATTGCGTGATGCGTTGTGCTCAGCTCCTGTGTTAGGTACTCCTGACTACAGTAAGCCGTTTACACTATATGTCCATGAAAGAGAGGGTTGTGCGTTGAGTGTTTTGACGCAACAATTTGGTGACAAACAGCGACCTTGTGCGTATTTCTCATCCACATTAGATCCGGTAGCCAGAGCGTTGCCAAGTTGTTTGAGAGCTACAGCAGCAGCTGCAGTGTCTATTCGACAGTCTGCTGGATTGGTCATGAACAACATGTTAGTAGTCATGGTTCCACATGCTGTGGATACACTCATGAATCGAACGAAAACTCAGCACCTCACCAGTGCTAGACTATCAGGCTATGAGCTGACACTTTTGGCAAGTCACATTCAGATCAAGCGATGCAGCATTTGAATCCAGCAACGCTGTTGCCGACTACTCAGGAGTCGAGTGATTCAGATCCCCATGACTGTTGTTTTAGAACTGAGGAAGAGACAAAAGGTAGGATTGATTTAAAAGATACTCCGTTACTAGATCCAGATGGTACTTTGTATGTCGATGGATCGTGTTTCAAGCTACAGACTGGTGATGTGACGGCTGCGTATGCAGTTACGACTTTGAGTACGGTTGTCGAGACTGCAAGAGTGAGTCAGAATTCTGCCCAAGCTGCAGAATTAATTGCATTGACAAGAGCGTGTATTTTAGCTGAGGGAAAGAGAGTGAATGTGTTTACTGACAGCCAGTATGCCTTCGGCGTAGCACATAGTTTTGGTCGCTTGTGGGAAGAAAGAGGTTTTCTCATGTCCCATGGGACTAAGATCCAACACGGACAGTTAGTCAATGACCTGTTGGAATCTCTGACCTTACCGAATGAAGTTGCGATTGTGAAATGCAGTGCACACCGGAAGATTACGGATGATGTTGGCCGTGGGAATGCATTTGCTGATGAGGTCGCCAAAGAGACGGCCAAGGACATGATGAGCCGAATGTACGTTGCGACGTCTGCAAGATGGATTGCTGAATCAGGAATGTGGGAGAATACGATTGAAAGTGTGAAGGCAATCCAGAATGAAGCAACTGAAAATGAGAAGAATGCATGGAAGGAGAAAACGGGTAAAATAGATTCGAGTGGATGTTGGATTGATTTGTCTGAGCATCAGCGTTGGATGCTACCTGATGCGTATGTACTTGCGGTAGTCACTATGGTGCATGGAGCGGCGCACATCAGTTCGAAAGGGATCTGTAAGATGTTAGCTCCAGTATGGTAGAACAATGGAATTATTAAGTGTGCGGAGAGAGTGGTGAAAAAATGCATGGTATGCCTGATGCATAATCCTGGCAAGGGAACCCCAACCCCAGCTGGTCACTTTGCTCCCCCTTCTTGTCCCTTTGAAGTGATTCTGTTGGACTTTATCCACATGGACAGATGTAATAATCTCAAATATGTCCTAGTGGTAGTCTGTGCTTTTTCAAGATGGATTGAAGCGTATCCGTTAAAGGATAACACTGCTATGTCCACTGCCAAAATACTCCTCAAAGAGTACTTCCCCAGGTATGGTATGCCACGGATTGTATGGTCGGACAATGGAAGTGAGTTCGTAGGGAAAGTTATGCAGAGTGTGTGTGCGGGTTTGGGAATTAAGCAAAAATTCCATAGTGCGAATCACCCACAGTCAGCAGGTTTGGTTGAGGGGTACAATGGTACCTTGAAGCTGAAACTTGCAAAAATCCAAGCTTCCACTGGTTTATCTTGGCCAGATGCACTGCCTTTGGCTTTATTGTCCACCAGAGCGACTGTACACTCTCGAGTAGGGCTTAGCCCATATGAGATTGTGTTTGGTCGCCCTGCTAATGTCTGGGGAGTCCCTAGGGCCAAGGAGTTCAAACAGATCGAATATCCAATGTTGATTGATTACCTTTTTGACCTGACTGCTAAATTGAGTCTTATTCACCAACAGGTATTTGAATCCTTGCCTAAGCTGCCAGAGAGTCCAGGTCACACATTGAAACCCGGTGATCTGGTTGTGGTGCGGAACTTTGGACGGACCCGGAACCTCCAGCCAAGATTCGTGGGTCCGTTTCAGGTGCTCCTGGCCACAAGAACTGCTGTACGCCTGGCTGGCAGGAAAAATTGGGTGCACGCTACCCATACGAAGCGTGTGCCTCTCCCACTCCCCTACGACAACTGGGTTAGACAGGGATTTGGTGTATCCGAGACAGAACCTGTTCCTAGGCTTATCCCCTTCAGTGAGGCAGAGTACATGACGGACAAACGATCTGAAACACAGAACTCTGATACTGCACCAGGAACTGTTCCTTTGAACCCTGAACAGAGTGTTGTACAAAGTGAACATTTGCCACCTGTGGATTTGAACATTACTGCACCTGCAGATCAGCTGTTTCAAGATCAGACAAGACCCGGAAAGTACAGATATAACCTACGTTCTCATTCCATGAACCAATAACATTGCATAATCACCTTTCCATTTGAAAACTGTTTTGATCTTATCACATTGCATTCAGTCAGGAAGTTTGCTCTATAACTTTTGTCCTTTTGTTTTTGTTGTTCTCTCGCCTTGCCATCTGGGTTGCCGTAGGGTCGTAACGTGTGCCTTGTTTTAACTTGCAGGGGGCCAGACACAAGGTCGGTCTCTTCTGTTTATTTTGGGAACTCCCAGGGTAAACAGAGGCAATTTTTCAACAGGTACAAACCATCCGTTGCGAACGGTTGTAGAAGATGGAGCTGCGACGAGCTAGCGTCATAAATGCTCGTAAGACAAAACTGTATGAAATTTTGCATGGCAAATGTTTCATGATGGAATGCGCTCTGATCTTTCTGATTGTTTTAATAACTTTGGTAGGCGGAATCGTTTTTGGTATCCAATTGATTTTTGCGCCTGTCACATCTACAGTGCCTCCCCATGTTTCTGTTTCTCCGACTGTTGTTTCTCTTCATTCTTTTCACCCTTTTCCTGCACACGAGCAAGCTCGACGCTCTGAGTTTATAAATAACACTTTCATTCAGCTCTTGCACCAACACCAACTAGTAGTAAATACAACGAGCTGCTGGGTGTGTGGTCTGATACCACATACCATGAACAAGGGTATCCCCTATCTGGTTCTGCCCGTAAGTTATAATGGATCATTTTGGGCATTTCAGACCATGTTCGCCTATGCTCTAGAGACCTATCCCCCGCGACCTCCGCGTTCCACTAGGTATAACTCTGCTAATAGAGCCTTGGTAAAGGGAATTACTGACATGGTTAGAGATGTCAATAACACTCCGTTTATTCCCAAGGATGAGTTACGAGTTTATATGGGTTGGAATGCTACGGAGTATGGCATTAGTTTGGGTGAGAACAAGCGTAAAAGCTCGACTCCGATTTGGGTCGTACCCCACCAAGGTCAGGTCTGTTTACAAGGGAATGGGAGGAATCCGAGAGCTCGACTAGGGAAGAGTGACTGTACTGAAACGTACGTTTTTCCATCACAGTCTTCCCCTGCATTCTTAGCTGCTAAGGGTAACTATTTTGTCTGCAAAGACAGAGCATATACATGGCTGCCTGCTGACTTTTCAGGCTCATGTTATATTGCCCGACTATTACCTCCGACATACACTGCTGCACCGGATTATCACAAGACTAGAGTTGTTAGAGGTGTCTTCGACAAGGAAGATACAGCTGGCCAAGAAGCAGGAGACTTTTTCAAAGGTTTCCTCCCGTTCTGGGGGCCCATGGCCAATAGTAGGAACTTGCGTCAACTAACACGGGTAGTTGAATCCACTATTACTGAAACTGCTGGTGCCCTTAGTAACCTGACAGCTGAGCTTCAAGCGGATCGCCTCATGACGTTGCAGAACCGTATGGTCCTTGACGTATTACTTGCAGATCAAGGTAGAGTATGTAAGATGATCCAATCGAGTTGCTGTGTCTTTATCCCAAATAATGCGCCAACAGTATATGAGGCCATTTCTAAGTTACACAAGATCGCTGACTTTATTCATGTAGACAAAGGTGATTGGTCACTGATGGGATGGTTCTGGAATCTGTTATCTGCGTGGGGATGGAAGGTTCTGATAGTCATTGGTGTTGTGTTGGTATTTTTATTCTCATGCTGTCTCATCGTTCAGTGTGGTCCTGCCTTATGTGGCCTTTGTGCTGCAACATGCGTAAGAAGACCACCTGTTTTAGGAGATACGCCACGAGATAGAATAATGCTCCAACAACATATCAGTGACCTGATGTATATAGAGATGGATTCTGACTAGAGTAAGTTATTGCCTATGTAAGGGCAAAAGGACGGTCTGAGGTTCTGTAGCGATCCGAACCCGTGTGTTCGGTATCGTAGTACTGACACGATTTTGGTACCAGTGAACCGTAAATGATCCATTTAGTATGTGGCAGTGTTTTCGCTGTGCTACGAGCGTGGATTCACTGAGAAATAGGGCATTCTGTTGTAAATTCATGGCATCCATTATAGATACGGCATCCATTTTGTTTCTTGCCCTCACATAGTCAATGGACAAGCAATGACCCTGGCTGAATCACCTTGTTAAGGACACGTAAGCTTTAGTCCAAGGAAGCTGATGCTGCGTGACTAGGCAGAAGCTACCTCCCTTGCCTGAGGCCAATCATGCTATACTGGTTCTTGTGTCCGTTGGCCTGATCGCGATTAGGAGGCCGAAGACAGTAGCCATGCCCGTTTATGACCCACAAGCATCTCTTATCCTACTTATCTATCTTTCACACCTGGCTCTGCTCCTCTCCTTCTGGGATTTTATGATGGGGAGGATACAATTTTTATGATGGGGAGGATCGGTCGAAGAATGGAAAACTGACATGAAGACTTGATCGAACACTGGAAACTTACGAATAATTATCGTTTGGTATATGTTTATTGTTTGTTTGGGATACCGGGCTGGGCATGAAAGATATTTTTGCAATGCTGCCTGAGGACACATTTGGTGTATTTAAGGAGCGACCCACTTTATACAATTTGAACAGTCTCCTAGATTCCCTGCAGTAAATAAACCTTGGTCTCTGACGCCACCATCGAGAAGCCCGTGTCTCTGTTTATTTGTGCACCAAGGCAGGAAGGAACTCAGGGGTCTTTTGGGTGTTGTTTCCCTGACACCTCTGGACTCTAAGAAAGTCCAGAACCTCACCTTAACCGGAAGTGCTTTGCGGTAATCCTTGACCCTACTAGCCACGCCCTCTACACAGTCGGCATTTCAGCTGCGATGGACCGGGGCAGGCGAGCAGGTAAGGTAGGTGCAAATATCAGCATAAAAACAGTTAAAAACTACTCGTATGACCTCCTGGTTGTAACCTCAGGTTCTGCAGTTTGTGCCCATCAATGTACTAATTGACAGTGGACTAAAACACAGACAATGTGAATTTAGCAGCGTAGTTTTAAAACAAAGATAAGCGCACCGGCAGTCTTGTTGCGCGGGCGGTGGCACATAGATTAGTTATGGATTTTTCACCTTAGAATTACCCCCCGGCGTCAGATTGGATCCAGAGAATTTTTCTTCAGCAGTACCCCTGCACGTCAGTAGGTGGCGTAGGTCAACTCCACGTTCGTCGTTGGTGTCGTGGTCACCGGAATGATGTCGCGGTATCTACATAGACACCGCCCTGCGCGCTGCCATCAGTTCTTTACACGTCATTCCACGCAAGAAGCGCACAGCCATGCAAGACACTGACCACTGGTGCACAAAACTAGGGCCCTGAAGAAAAGTCCCTTACCCTAGAAGACAGTTCGCAGAACGGGGCGAATGGGTGGGGCGGGGAGGAATCCATTACTAATCTATGTGTCTTACAGATATATCCTTACCGAAGTTAAGTAACCTGTTCATGTGAAAGAGACAATTAATTATGGATTCCTCACCTTAGAATAGATACCCCAGCAATACCAACGCAGGAGGTGGGTCTGCAAACTAAGTTCACACCAGAAAGTCCTGGAGAACTGAACAGCCAAACAATCAGTCTCTCTAGACTTGGCTATCCAGACAGGAGAGTTTGGTAAATGTGTGCAATGAAGCCCACGTAGCTGCCTGGCAGATGTCATGAAGGAGAACTCCACGTCCCAAAGCAGTAATGGCTGCCGTCGCCCTGGTGGAATGGGCAAGCAACCCCACTGGAGGTTCCTTTTTCGCTAAGGAATAGCATATTTTGATGCAAAGAATGACCCATCGAGAGATGGTCCGTTTCTGCACGGCCCAACCTTTCTTGGCGCCCACATAGCCAACAAAGAGTTGGTCGTCCACCCGGAATTGTTTTGTGCGATCCAGATAGAATGAATGCGCATGTTTTGGATCCAGGCGGTGGAGCCTCTCTTCCTCTTTCGTAGGATGCGTGGCGGGAAGAAGGTGGGCCAAGTGATGGTCTGTCCTATGTGGAAAGAGGCAACCACTTTGGGAAGGAAGGAAGGCCTAGTGCGAAGGACAACTTTGTCCGAATGAACAGCTAGGAAAGGAGGTTTAGAAGAAAGAGCCTGAAGCTCACTCACCCTGCGAACAGAGGTCATGGCAACCAAAAAGGCAGTTTTAAGTGTCAGAAGTCTGAGAGGACAGTTATGTAGTGGCTTAAAAGGACACATAAGGTAGGTCAGAACCAAGTTCAAGTCCCACTGGGGCATTACGAAAGAAATTAGAGGAAAGAAATGAGCAATGCCCTTAAGGAAGCGATTTACAATAGGGCACTTGAACAGAGAAGGCTTATTGGGAAGCCGAAGAAAGGCCGAAACGGCCGAATGATAGCCTTTTAGAGTGCCCAGAGCAGAGCCCTGCTGGGCCAAAGAAAGAATGAAGAGGAGAACCTCTGAAAGGGGGGCAGAAAAGGGATCCACAGCCTTTGATGCACACCATGCCACAAACTTGTATACCGTTTTGGTGGAGGGATGCCTGGCTGCCAAGATAACGTTACAGACTTCTGGAGGAAGGTCAAAAGCTGTCAACTGTCGCCACTCAATCTCCATGAAAGGAGGTGGAGGCTGGACAGGTTCGGGTGAAGGACCGTCCCCTGTTGCTGCGACAGAAGATCCTCCCGAAGGGGCAGTCTGATCGGAGGATCGATGGCCATGTGCAAGAGCTCGGGATACCAAACTCTTTATGCCCAGTCCAGGGCCAAAGGAATGACTTGGGCCCGGTCGCGCTTGATATTCTTCAACACTCTGGGTAGAACTGGTATAGGCGGAAAGGCGTAAAGAAGACCGCAACTCCACTTGCGACGAAAAGCATTGCCGAGTGAGTGCTGCCTTGGAAATTCCAACGCGCAGAACTGCTGACATTGCACGTTCTCTTTGGTGGCAAATAGATGTAACCAAGGCTCTCCTTACCGCTGAAAGAGACCTTACACCACCTCTGAGTGAAGACGCCATTCATGAACCATCATGCACCGGCGGCTGAGTTCTTCCCCCTTGGCGTTCAGAGAGTCTGCCAGGTGTTGAACCACCAGGGATATGCCCTGTTGTTCCAGCCACTTCCAGAGGTGAAGTGCCTCCTGACATAGTGTCCACGACCTGACCCTGCCCAGTTTGTTGCAGTACCATATGGCGGTGGTGTTGTCCGTGAAGGCCTGCACTACTCTCCCTTTGACAGAAGGAAGGAATGCCTTCAGTGCAAGATGATTCGCCCAAAGCTCCAGAAGGTTGATGTGGAGCCCTGACTCCGCCGGAGACCAGAGGCCTCTGATCTCTGCCTTTCCCATGTGGCCGCCCCACCCCAGAAGTGATGCATCTGTCACCACTGGGAACTCTGGCTAGGGAAGGGAGAGGGACCTGCCATTGACCCAATCCTGGTTTGTCAGCCACCGCTGCAATTGATGTGCAGTGCCCTCCGAGATCAGGAGGCAATCCGAATATCCCAGACGTGCTGCTTGGGAGGATAAGCCTGAAACCACGCTGTGTCCAGAACCGCTCTGAGAAGGAATCAGGTGTGACTTCAGCACGTTAATGGTGAACCCTAGAGAATGCAGGTGGTTGGCCGTAGTCTGGAGGTGGGAGACGACAGCATGGGGCGAGCCTGCCTTCAACAGCCAGTTGTCGAGATAGGGGAAGACTGGAACCCCTGATCTGCACAGAGGAGCTGTAACCACCGCCATCACTTTTGTGAACACCCGAGGGGTGCTGATAAGGCCAAATGGGAGCACGGTAAACTGAAAGTGCTCGTGGCCTACCGTGAACCGTAGGTAACGCCAATAAGCCGGCAGGACGGGGATGTGAAAATAAGCGTCCTGCAAGTCCAAGGCTACCATCCAATCTCCAGGGTCGAGGGCAGATGGGACCTGAGCCAGCGCCAACATTTTGAACTTCTCCTTCCGGATGAAGCGGTTGACGTTCCGGGGAGCCAAGATAGGACGCAGGCCTTTGTCCTTCTTGGGCACCAGAAAGTAGATAGAATAACAACCACAACCTACTCCTGAGGCAGAAACTCGTTCGATGGCTCCCTTGCCCAAGAGAGCCGTAACTTCCTGGTGGAGAAGGGCCAAGTGATCCTCCGACATGCAATGGAATTGAGGCGGCATGGATGGAGGGGTAGTCTCGAAGGGGAGGGAGTAGCCCCTTTGCACTATCTGCAAAACCTGTCTGACGTGATGTTGAGCCAGTGGGGGAGGTGATGGTGAATCCTGCCACCCACTGGAGAATGGTGGCCCTGAAAAGTCGGACTAGGAGGGCTTGGAGGCTGCTGCAGAGGGGGCGCTGGTGGACTGGCCCGCTCACTGGCCCCCAGACCCATGACAGAGGGTCCCACGTTCCCGGCCGTGCAGAGGCTGGACAGCTTGCGCAGGCCTGTGGCTCTGGGAGGGATGTGGCGGGGCACCCCTTCCGTAGCCACAAAAGGGGCGGAAAGCAGACTGCGCGGGCGAGAGGTGAAAGCGAGGCCCAAGGATCTGGGCGTAGCCCTGGAGTCCTTAAAGTGCTCAAGCGTGTTTTCTGCCTTGTCGCCAAAGAAACGACGGCCATCAAAGGACATGTCCAAAAGTGTAGCTTGGACATAACCCGAAAAGCCAGTGGACCTCAGCCAGGCGTAGTGTCTCAGGGCTACTGACGTTGAAATCGTCCTGCCTAGCGAGTCAGCTGTGTCCAGCCCACATTTAATGGCGAACTTCGCTGCGTCTTTCCCTTCGGCAACTGCACGGGAGAGCATGGCCACGACCTACTCACGGGCACTGTGGCAGCTCTTGCGTGACCAAGTCCCACACGGAGTGGGAGTAACGGCCCAAGAGACATGCAGTGTTCACCAACCGCAGTCCTAAGCTGGAGGAAAAAAACATCTTCCCAAGGTGGTCCAGCTTACTGAATTCTCTATCAGGTGGTGCGGTAGGGAATGCGCCCTTGGAAGTCATGGCTTGGACTACCAAGCTCTCAGGGGTGGGGTGATGGGAGAGGAAAATAGGGTCGACCGGGCCGGGCAATCATCATATCCACAGGAGCCCCTGTGTTGGGCTTGGAACAAGTACCCGAAGGATGTCCATGAGGGCCTCACTGAACGGCAGCAGGGGCTCCGAAGAGGCTGCTGCCGGTTGAAGCACCTCAGTCAGGATGTTACTCCTGACCGCCACCGTAGGAAGCTCAAGGTTTAAGGCCTCAGTCTCCCTATGCAACACCACTGCGTATGATGCACCCTCCTCCGTGGCAGCGGTAGGGAGAGATAGCATGCCAAGGTCTGGGGAGGTGTCCAGACCACTGGCCTCACCCAATTCCTCTCTCCAGTCCGGTTCCTCTAACTGGTCTGTCAGAGGGTCCACAGACCCCTCCCAGTCCTCCTCACCCTCCTCTGGTAGCCTCTCAGGGCGTTAGGGAACACCAGGGGAGAACAGTGGTACAAAAGTACCGGTCAGCGCCGGTCCGGACGTCAGTTGACGCCGGTCCGGCTCCGTGTCCACATTGAGGGGGAGGCTGGGGTCGACGTCGGCTGGGGACAAACCCTACATCGGAGGGGGCGGAGGTGTCGCCACTGGATTTGGTGCAGGAGGACGTGTCACGAGGTCAACCAGCGCCGATCCGGATCCAGGCCTGGATCCCTGGTGGCCCTGTGGCACCGAAGCCGCCGCCGCCGGCATCGAAGGCCTAGAGCCCCCAGCCGAGTCCGTGGGGCCCGAAGGCGCGCTGGTGGAGTCAGGCTGCCCAAAGATCGAGTCGAGGGCTTCATAAAAACTACAAAGTTAGGCAGAGGTCGTCTCGGGTCCCAGAAAGGGAGGGAGGCTCGGGGTCGACCCAACAGTCTCCACGGGCAGGGCCGGATGACTACCTTTCCGCAACCCGTGTCGCATCGGCCGACGGACAGGGAGAACGCAAAGAGCAACTATGCTTCTTTGCCTTCTTTTTGTGCTTCGACTTACCCAAAGACAAAGACTTAGACGATGAGTGGTGGTGATGACTCCGCGACCGGTCCCGCGACCTCCCTTTCGACCGGGACCTCGAGCGACGAGGAGCATACTGCCGGGTCTCAAGTAGCTTTCGGGACCGCTCCTGCAAAGACTTCGGGTTCATGGCCCGGCAGTCGGAGCACGACTTCGGGCCATGGTCAAGCTGCAAACACCCCAATGCACAATAGGGTAGCAGTTGCACACCTTGTTTATCAATTTTCTCCTTGATATTTCCAGTTTAATCCTGTTTGCGTGCAGACTGGAGCCGTGCCTCGCCTCATAGCACGTTATGTAAATTTCAGCAAAGATTGCAGCAACTTGGTAATGCATATCCAATCGCACAGCATCAAAAAAATGGCTTGCAAACTTTTCCATATTCCAAATTCCAAATTCATCCAACTTCACTTTCTGGTTCACTATAAGACTGTCCAGAGACCCATTTTTTCACATGAAGCAGTAGTGCCAATCCAGGCCTCTTACCACATCACGATGGACACTTAATTCATGTTACACAGCAAAAATCATAATCCCAATGCATTTCGGGCCTCTTTTGACCTTCGTCAGGGAAAGCTGTTTGGATTTAAACATGTAAAAACCTGTTAGTCTTCTATAATTGAGCGCTACTATGTTCTTGCAAAAATACATTCTACAGAAATCCAATTCATGTTTTAAACATGATTCTACCCTTTGAAACTAAATGTTTACCGATGCGCCCTCAGTGCATTCATGGTATTGTGACCTTGTCAAGAATTTCCTGCACACACAAACACCAAAGGCAAACAAGGTGCGGGTCTGTAACCGACATTCATTTGCGACAGGAGTCGCAAGCCTTGATGCGGGTTTGAGGACGGGACATCCCTACGTGCACCAGCAGTCAAACGACTCGAAAAGATGTCAACAAAAAGTCGCAAAAAGAGAGTCAAAAAATGACTAGGTACCGCTCTCTCCAGATCTGCGCTGGCTGGCGTGCAAAAAGAAAGAACTGACATCAGCGCGCAGGGGCGGCGTCTAAGTAGATACTGCGATGTCATTCCGGCGACCACGACGTCAACGACAAATGCGGAGTTGACCATTGCCACCTAGTGACACGCAGGGGTACTGCTGCCGAAAAATTCTCCAGATCCAGTCTGAAACACAGGGGAAATTCTTAGGTGAGGAATCCATAACTAATTGTCTCCTTCAGATATACACATTTTCTTTACATTTCTGTGAGCGAAAGTGCTGGAATCTGCAGGGAGCCACAAATATACTACCACCCATGTTCCCACATGTCTCCCGATAAAAATGGTACATGACCTGAGTGGGTGAGCCTAGCGCTCAACAGGAAAGGGTCCAAAACGCAATGTGATGCCATCAATAAACAGGGTAGCTGCGTTTTTTGGGCCTGGGCTCGGCGGTGTCCCAGGGAAACCTACTAGACCCAGACATTTCTGAAAACTAAACACCCAGGGAAGTCCAGTGTGTCATGCCTTGCAAAAAGTCCAATTAACCCTGGACTTATCTGTTCCTGTTGCGGAACTATGCCCAGCCACACAAGTGGAGTAGTGTGTTTATGGGGACAAAAAGGGAAACCCTGGGTAATCAGAATTTTGAGGATCCCTGCAGCTTCTGGAAGGAAAATGCTCAATGTTTGCCAAAGTTTGAAGTTTGCACGGCATTGTGTGCAGGAAAACCTCATGACATCCATGCGAGGGACAATACCCTAGACTTCCCTGGGTATCTTGCTTTCAGCAATGCCTGGGTTTTTTGCATTTGCATTTCCCTGGGTGATAGGTGAACTCCACAGCTACTTACATTACAAAAGGGTCTGTTCCAGTGGAAAAATATGATGTGTCTATGTTGTGATTTGGGCTCTTTCCTGTCTTGGGCACTTGGCCCAGCCACACGTGTGGTGCCATTTTTATTGGGAGACTTGAGGGAACACTGAGTGAGAGGAAATGTGTGTGTTCCCACAGATTACAGAGTTCCCCTCAAAGAAATGTAAGGAAAATGTGTGTTTTTAGGCAAAGCTCTTCTGGGTAAGAAAACCTAGTGGGAGCCACACAAATCATGCCACCCTAGACTTTCCTTGGTGTCTGCATTTCAGAAATGTACAGGTTTGGTAGGGTACCAAATCCACAGCCACCCAAATTGCAAAAAAAAGGTAAATTTTCAGTGGAAAATGTGGATGTGTTCATGTTGCGTTTTGGGTCTTTTCCTGTTGCAGGAACTAGGCACCGTCACACGTGAGGTACCATTTTTATTGGGAAACTTGGGAGAATGCAGGGTGGTAGGAAATGTGTGGCTCCCCTCAGTTTCCAGAAATGTGAGGAAAATGTGTTTTTAACCAGAGTTTCAGGTTTGCAAGGCATTCTGGGTAAGAAAACCTGGTGAGAGCCACATGCGTCATGCTACCCAGAACTTCCCTTTGTGTTTAGTTTTTAGAAATGTATGGGTTTGGCAGGATTTCCTGGGTCCTGGTTGCGCTAAGGCTCAACATCCACAGCTACCCAAATTGTAAAAAAAAATGTGGATTCTGCTGGGTGTAAAATGTTTGAGTTTTGGGGTGTTTTGTGACGCAGGTGCCTAGCCCAGCCACACAAGTCGGGTACCATTTTTATTGGGAGGCATGTGGAAACGCAGAATAGTAGAACACTTGTTATTACCAGTTTGATTTCTCTGCATTTATGGCTTCAAAATGTAAGCCAGTGTGTAAGAAAGAAAACATTTAGCAAAATACTATCTTTATCATATGATAGTATGGGTAACCCCAAATTCAGAGGTGCACAAATTCTGTTTCTAAACTCAATATCTTCTGTATAATTAGAAAATACACAAGTTTTCTTCATACACATTTTTCGTTCTTTTTATTTGACCATATTAATACTATATAGTCGGTACACAATGAAAAACCATTGTAAATGCAGTTCAGTTGTTGACAATGGGCACCTTGGGTTCTTAGAGAACCTACAATCACTATATATTACCATGAACATAAGGACCTAGCGGACGTAACAGTATATTGCTTTTGTAAATCGACCATTGTGACAATTAAAGATAGAAACAGCAGTTTTTTCCTACTAATTTTTTTTTTTTAATTTTATTTCAAAAGTTGGTTTCTTTCGGAAAACATTGAGGAATGTACAGTACACAAATAACCCTTTAACGAATCTGGAATTTTGTCTACTTTTCCATAATGTATATAGCTTTCTATGATCACCCATGGGGTTTTCACCTGTTTCCACCACAAACTTCAAGTAGGTTGAAACCACTAACATTAGGTTAAATGGACTACCTCTTATAAAAACTGTGGTAAAAAATTGTTTTTTCATACAACTATGCTTGTTTCTGAAAGCTGGGGAGATGGTGGTCCAAGCAAAGCAAATCTTTTGTTGATGCCTTTTTTGGAGGAAAACACTTACACTTTCTTATGGAGCACCTATTTCCTATTTTTTTTTTAAAACAGAAACAACCAAACAATCTTTCACTGTATTTGGCTATCTTCATGGTCCTCCAGGCCAATCCACAGACCCTGGGTACCTTTGGAACTCCCATGATGATGGAAAAAAAGTACGCAAATTTGAAATGGATGGCGTGACATATCCAAAAAAGTAAAAAAAAGGGCTTAGCATTCTAGGTGGTGAAAAGTCTTAGCAGCCAAGTTGTTAATGGACATTTGACGCACAAGCATATTTTTATGAAAACAATGTAGTGAGACTTTCTGCAAGCCTTTCATGTGACCTGTGAGATTAGAGAGATTATTAACATATGTCTAATTCAAATGAGGTGGACACCATTCGGATTTCCGATGGACAATGGGTAATGGGTAATTTAGACTGCATGTAAATACAAACTTAACCAGTCATTTTATTCTATATTATTTCACGTTAGACATTTTGCCTTTTACCACCTTCTCCTTATGTTGGGTCTCATCTACAATAGTTCTAGCGTATTCTGCAACATACTTTGCAGAGTTGGTAATTTCACTTCCTTTTCTATTGGAAATATATGGTTTATAAGCAGAATTATGCATTGTCTTTGATTCTCTTCCTGTCACACTTTGAATACAGGGACACCAGGCACTTTACTTTCTACGATATACGTTTTTTAAAATCATGTAGCTCCAATTTTGTTCTTTCATGAGGGTCCAAGTATAAACAAGCACTCTGTAAGACGAGTTGCTTCATTCTTTGGTCACATCTTGATTTCTTCCATCTGAAGCATTAGTTGCAAACTGATGAATAGTTCAGAAGTTGGTTCAATTTTGCAAATATTTCTAATATGTACCCTCCATCTGGATTGGATTCAAAACATAAATTAACTGGTAAGCAAGCACCTCTTCCATACATGAGATAATTAGGTGAAGAGCCTGTGAAATTATGTTTTGTATAGTTGTGGGCCTGTGGGCCTGGCCCAATATTGGCTCCATTTGGGTTTATGTTTCGCTCATAGAGTTTCTAACATTTCAAATAAAGTGGTTTTGAAACCTTCTGCTTGAGCATGCAGCGTGAGTGTGATGGCACATTGCACACATAATGCACATCTGGGCATACCTGTCACATTTAGGGCTTCCCACTGATGAAATAAAAAAAATAGCGATGGGTGGATTGAATTGAATCTGAGCCACTGGTAAATACTTTGGACTGCACTCCAATCCATCATGTTTCTGCCCATCTGGCCCCTCAGACACAAACCAGCCATGTGCACCCTTTTAATTTGCTGTACCTTTATCTTCCCTTCATATATACACAAAGAAAATCAGACCATTTAGCCCACCAGGAAGCAATGTTTTGGTCACTATGTTATTGTATACACACAATTCTGTTTTGTTCAATTTGACTCCAATAGGTTTGCAAAAGGTATTAAACCAATAAAGAAATTATTCAACTTCTCCTCGTCTTCAAATATTGTTTTCAAACAACCAAAAATGTTACATTTGTGTGGTAGGTGGATTAATTCCGTTGGAAGTTGCATCAGTAAAAACATGAACACAAGTCAGTACACACAGCAGAGGTGTATCTGGGTGGCATCTGCTTGAGCCAGTTTAGCGAGCTTTTGTAAGTTAGAAGATAGAAAGCACCTCAATTCCAGTTAGACCAGTCTTCCTTGGTGTGGTCTTTCCCCAACCCTTTTGCCTTCATTCCTCCTTTTCTCTCAATGTCATTTTTGTTAGAATTAGGACTCTGTGCATGTCACCAATGCCAACCAGTGCTAAAGTGCTTATGCTCTCTCCCATAAACATGGTACAATTAGCTTACACCTCATTTGCATATTTAATATACCTACAAGTCATTAGTATACGGTTGGCCTCATGCCCTGTAAATGAACTGCTATTAGTGGGCATGCAACACTCATTGTGCCACCCACTTAAATAGCACAGGTCCAGGCCTGTAGTCCAGTCTTAAAACTGCCAACTCACCCTTGCACAATAAACCCTTTGTCAAGCCTAAATCTTATTTTTTAATACATATAAGTCACTCCAACGTAGGTCCTAAAAAGCAGATATGGCAGGGTGCATTGTATTTAGAAAGTAGGACATGTGTTTTCAAGTTTTACATGTCCTGGTGAAAATTCCCTAAATGTTTGTTTCACTTCTCTGAGACCTATCTCTCCCATTGGATAACACTGGGTTACCCTATTACATTTAATAAGAGCTAACCTTTAATTGGGCGCAGGTACAGATATCTTGTTTGGACTCATAAAATTGTAATTTAAGATCTTATTAAATGGTAAAGTCAGATTTTACATCACAATTATGAAAATGCCACTTTTATAAAAATTATAAACAATGAAAGGGGTGGTTGAATAAAGTACGCACTTTTTTACTAAAGGGCAAGATATTTAATAAACTTGACCAGTGTTTACATTACACACTTCTTTAGTTACAATGTTTACATTACACTCGAACTAGAACAAGGATAAGGACTCTTCTTTTACATAAATGGAAATCATTTCCATAGCTAGACCATATACCAATCATGCAACATTAGAAAAGTTTACAGAAAGAAAACAAAAATGACCAACATGACAATAAATGGTTCCTTTATTTGACACACAAAAGGAAATAAATTGTATTGTAAACCAGTCCTAATAATTTCATTTGAAGGGATTAGTTCATAACAGCTCAAAAGAGGCTGAAACCCTTTCAGTGTTGAACATCTGGGTTAAAACATCATCTAATATGGATCGTTCATATCATTTCTTCAAACATTCCAATATGGAATGTTTGAAGAAATGATATGAACGATGATCCTTTCCATATTAGATGATGTTTTAACCCAGAAATACACTATTGCAAACCATGGGGCACTGCACTTGGGTTTCAAGGAAACGGCTAATGCCTTTGATCGTGTCTCAAACACTAGATTGTGGAGCATAATGGAAGACCTGGGTATTAATAGATCCATTATTAACACCATTAGAGAAATATGCTGTGAATCCAGCTCTGTTGTAAGGTTTGGGCTGGGAGGTCAGTGCTCTGACAGGCTTAGGGTGCGCAAGGGTGTCAGGCAAGGATGTGTCCTTGAGCCCTGCCTATTCTCCCTCTACAACATCAACCACCTGGAGAGGGAACTTGTATATAGGTGTAGCAATATGCCCCAGATTGGGAAACATCCAATACTGGCTCTATTGAATGCCGACGATGCCGTCATTATGGGCAACACGCCAGTTGCAGTACAGCGGCTTTTGGATGCCTTTGCATCCTCTATAGAAGGGTTTGATATGTGGGTTATTATCAGCAAATCCTTTGTAATGTTGTGCGGATACAGGAAGGCACAGAAACCAACGTTTGTGCTCCACGCTACCCCTGTCAAACATGTGGAGAACTTTAGTTACCCAGGGGTAACATTTAACTCCAGGGGATCCTGACACCCACAGTATGAAATCTGGAATAATCAATTAGCAAGGAGCAGCAACGCTGTCGTCTTCTTTATGGCCAAATTAGGCAAAAGATCACTCGGCAATATGCTGGCATATATCATGCAAAATGCGTTGGTGTAGCAACATATGGCACAGAAATCAGGGCATACAGGCGGCCCCCTCCCTGCAAGTCACGGAAAACAAATGTACACTTCGCCTACTGGCTTTCCCACTGTCCACCGCCTCCTTCACCACCCATAAGAAACTAGGGCATGAACACATCAAAGATGTCCTCAGATCCCACCCAATGATGCTATGATAAAGGGTCTGGGTTAATGAGACACTACCCCTTAATAGAATGTTAATTGAGGATTGTTTGACCCTGTCTCAAGGAATAGAGATTCCGGGGAATTAGGGACTTAGAAATGGCTTTGGGTAGGCAGGATCTGTTAATATACCCTTCACAATCCTTACCCATACTACATAAAACATTTATTAAAACCATGTGTTGTGCTCACTGGGAGGAAGAAAGGAGGGCAAGGTTATCGGTAATCTGTACTAGGCCTCATATATGCAACTTAATCCATCCGGGGACATTCAGCCTTTTTTGTTGCAGAATGTACTATATTATCAGCCCATTATTATTCTCAGATTCTGGCTAAATCTCTTTCACAGATGAACTTGCAAACAAAATGTGAGAACGCCACGCACTTTCGGCGTTCCTGGACATGTATGGGAGCTTATCATGTACTCCACTCTTCACGCCTAACTAGGCTGACTATCCGATCCAGATTACAAGGCTTTGAAGTAATTTGCTGATACCTCTGATCATTGATTGGTTTTCTTCTGGAGGGACTTCATTTGTGTACTTTCTCCAATGCTTAGTGGATGTGGATCCTGTGTTACCTATATTCATTGGAATATTCGACACATTTGAAGTTCCCCGGGTTCATGACGGAGGATTTCTTTGGAACTCTGTAAATTGTTTACTATACTTTTACGATGGGTTGTTGGAAGATAAGGGACGATACCGACCACGCTACCACCTATTTAGCCTTGAAAAAGTCAAAAGTTGACAATAATGTGTTGGCTGTGTTCCTTCTGGATAAATCAACATGAAATAAGATTGTGAACCAGATCATCATTTGTAGATTACGGCCATTGTGTTTGGACTGTATCAATGTTTAACCATGATTATGTTGAGAAATAAACTGAACTGTATCCGATGAAAAAGAGTCCACGCTGTCTGGACATAGAAATGTTTTGGAGGGTGCTTTGGTTCCCTAAAGTGAAAATCTATTTCATAGATTAGTCACAAGATTTGTTACTCTGGCCATGTGACCAGAAATCGACACACAGAGCCCTTTACACATATTATTCTTTTGTACTTTTAGTTCTCAGCATAGGCCTTCTGTTTAATAGCTGCTTTTCTTTAAGTACTCTTAGCAACACTGTACAGAAGCACTGCCCTTTCTTCAATCAGTGGGTTCAAAAGAGATTATGTTTACAATATATAACTTCTTGAGATTGGTGTTAAAGGCAAGTAAATTGCTTGGGTAGCTTTATAATGTAGCTGTGCCCTGTTTTAACCATTAGGTACAATAACTAGGCATTTTGATGTAATAATAATCCACATTTGTAAAGCGCGAACAACCACCCGTAAGTGTCTCTAGGCGCTGGGGGCCGTCAGGAAGATTAAGCAAGCTATTGCCCAGAGTCACATGGTGCTGGGCTAATCTGCCACCGGCGCTGGGGATTGAACCGTGATCCCCAGATTCCGGAGTCAGTCACCCTGGCCGTGGCGCCACACCTCTTCCACAGTGAAGCACGGTGTTAATAGTAAACTGAATACAAAGATGAAATATGATTTTAGCTGATGATCACACCCATATTGTGCGAAGTTCACATTTGTTATTCACCTTCGACTTGTCTATATGTTAAAGAAACCTGCTGGCAGGCTCCTGTAATTGTTGCTAATTTGTGTATCATATTGGCGCTAGTCTATTACATGAACATTGAATGTGTTTTTAATTTATGGATTTTAGATGAATTCCTATTGTTTTATTGTATGTTATTTTACTGTACTTGTGTGGCCTATTCAAAGATGACCAAATAAAGTTAACTGAACTGAACTTGAACACTTACAACTTTATAAATTCTACTATTTGGATTTAATGCATTTTGGTATCTTTTTATTTATTAAATTGTCCTCTATCTTCCAAATTGGTGAGGGATTTTTCTTGTGTTGTGTTTTTACTTTATTACTGTTTGTTGTCTGCAAAAATACTACACATGGGCCATATGTAGGTAAGTTTTATTTACCGATTCATAAATACCGAATTTTACCGAATCGGTAAGTTATATGTAGGTAAACATTCGGTAATTATTACCGAATCGGTAATAATCGGTATTCATGAATCGGAATTTACCGATTCGGTAAATTCCGAAGTGGTATTTACCGATTCGGTAAATACCGAAGTGGTTTTTACCGAATCGGTAAATACCGAATCGGAAATTCAAATACACATGACTTGATGAATCAGCCAATCCTGTGCAAACCAAACCCCACCCAACCAGGAAGTAGCCACACCCAGGCAGGTGCACACAATCAACAGACTCTGGAGAGGCTGGGAGTGCAGAGGAGAGGAACAGTGCTACTGCCTGATTCAGCACAGGAAACTGCAACAATGGCCAGCCAGGACACAGAGAGGGATGGAGGGGAGAGGAAGGGAAAGCTAAAATTCAGCCAAAAGGAACTGCAGGTACTGGTGGAGGAGGTGGTAAAGCAGCACCAGAAGCTTTTTGGTAAACAGTCACCTTCAAGTGCCTGAATCAGAGAAATGGAAAATCTGGCTGGGAATCCAGGCACAGGTGAATTCCATGGGAGTGACCCCCCGGGACATTGATGTCCTCAAGAAGCGATGGTACGACATCCGTATCATCACTAAGAGGAAGATGGCAGAATTGAAAAAAGAGGCCAGCCGGACAGGATGTGGACGCAACAGGGCACCAGCCCTGACAGAACTGGAGGAGCTTGTGGAGACCACAATTGAGCCTGAAAGCATCGTGGGGATTGGGGATGCTGACAGCTCTGCCAGAGCCGCCACCAAAGAAGGTAAGGCGCTTGCGCAGCAATGTGCCCCCCCCTACCCCTATCCCAACTCCCCAAATGGGCAATGAGAATCCCACTCCAGTACAGGTGTTAGTGTATACTAGCAATGCATCATGGGAGATGTAGTCCCTGAAACCCCGAACATGATACGAATAGCACAGAATAACAAGGCATGTTACACACATTAGCGAGAAGCAGGCAGAGGACAATGAGATACTGTTTCAGAAATGTATTGTGATGCTAGCAATTCTGTGCTTCAGGTACACTCAGCTGATGTTGCATTTCTGTCCACAGGCACTACTGCGCACAGAACTGCACATGAGAAGGGAGAGAGGGCACACCACAAGGACAGCTCGGAGAAGGCCACTACAAGTTCTGGCCAGGGAACAGCACCACAGGCAGCCTCACCACCACAGCCAGCATCGCCACTCCTGCTGGAGTCACCACCATCATCACCACCTGCATTGCACAGGTCGAGGAGGCGTGCTGCTGCCAGGTTGAATGTATCGGAGTCCTCATCTGAAGACTCGAGGGGTGAGGAAACGTCCACTGTGCCCCTGGATGTTAGCCATGCCAGTGTGCCCTCCGCCTCTGAGGGAGCACACACAGGTGGCAGACGGCGCCGCAGGGCTCGGGTGCAAAGTCCACCTCCACAAGGTGAGGGCCATGGAGTCTCCTCAGGGCCACCATGGTCAAAATACAACGCATACAGGCAAGGGCAATGATGTCCGTACAGCGCCAAATGCGTGGCCTCAATGATACTTTTGTAAATATTGACAGGGGCATCAGCGCTATGGCAGAGGGAATAGTTGAGATGGCTGCGGGCATGCGGGACATGTCCCAGTCCGTCATGCTGCTGTGCTCGAAGTTTGATGAGGACAGGGCAGCACGGCGCTGGCGACATCAGAGGAAAGACCAGAACACAAGGGCAGTGAACCGGCTGGCAACTGCCACTTCGCTGCTCTGCAGGCGCTCGGTGGCAATGCAGGAGGGCCTTGCGCACTGCAGCACTGACGTGTCAAGGGGGATGGTGAGGGTCACCAGTGCACTCCTAAGTGCTGCTCACAAGCCGGTCTGCCACAACTGGCGCTGTGGATGCTGGGGACAGCGAAGATACGACCAGCAGGAGCAGCATTACCCCCCCCCCCCTGTCCCAGACACACGGAGGAGCAGCAGGCGGCAAGGTGCTGCCACTGGTCCCACAGCCAGTGAGGACGCACACTCAATGGCATCCCGCACTGGTGCAAGTGGGCGCAGACACTAATGCTGCACGAAATACCATGACACTATTGGGTGAAGTAACCCTTGAATAACAAATGTTTATTGCACAATATTGATGGGATAGGTTTTCCTTTGTGTTGTGGCGTAGTGCCGCATGATTAAACTACGTTATGGCATCCAACTACTGGCTGTGTCCCCTTACTCACTCAGAAATAGTTGCATGTGATCTCTGCCCTTCTCACTCTCCCATCTGTTGCTGTTGCCACTCCTGCTGCATTGGCCTCTGGCTGTGCAGAATCATCATCATTGACCTCTGTACCTCTCTTCGTGGCAAGGTTGTGCAGCATTGCACAAGTGGCAATGATCTTGCAGCAGATGATGGGTGTGTACTGGCGTACACCTCCGCTTTTATGGAGGCAGCGGAACCTGCTTTTCAATAGTCCAAACGTGCGCTCCACCACATTGCGTGTAGATTTGTGTGCCACATTATATCGTCTCTCACTCAGGGTTGATGGGTGTAGGTAGGGAGTGAGGATGAATGACCGCATGGCATATGCACTGTCGCCTAGGTGAGTAAGAGGGAACCATCAGTCACATGCCTCAATACTCTTTAAGTTGCACTTAGTATTAGGGAACGTCACTGTTACTTACCTAGCAGGTATCCTTCTCCAAATTCTCCGGCAAGCAGTCGTGTGTAGATCCCACTGTTCTGGAAGATGAAGGAGTCGTGGGTGCTCCCAGGAAACTTCGCTACGATATCAGTGATAATGTTCCCTGCATCGCAGATTACCTGCACATTGATGGAGTGGGTGGACTTTCTGTTCCTGTAGATGTGCTCAGTGGCTGCTGGTGGGCAGATTGGAATGTGTGTGCCATCAATACAGTCTATTGCATGCGGGAACTGTGCCATGTGGTAAAAGTCTGTCTTGGTTTTCTGCAGTTCAGCCTGTGTGTTTGGGAAGCTGATATAGTGGTGCATTCTCTGCATCATGGCATCCAGGAACTTCCTGAAGAAACGGGACAGGCAACTCTGGGATACACCGCCCACCGCAGCTATCACCCCCTGGTAACTGCCAGATGCAAGTAGATGTAGGCTGCAGAGAACCTGCACAAGTGGTGGTATGGCATGCGCCCTTCTTGTTGGCTGGTCCAGGAGTGGGTGCAGGTCCCTTATCAGGTCCATGATGGTTTGTGGGTGTAGCCTGTACCTTTCATGTATCTCAGCCTCAGTCTGTTGAAAGAGTGTGATGCGCTGTCTGTAAATGCGTTCCTCACGTCTCCAAATCCTCAGACCTGCTGCCTGTAGACGTAGGCGCCTTGCAATCACATACAGAGTGGCCATGGTGTCCACGCTGTTGCATTTTGGGATTGCTTATATGCACTGTTGATGCTTACCACCTGCTTTCAATCTGTGTTAATTACCGACTCTTAATTACCGAATTTCATGGATTTCTTAAATACCGAATTTACCTACATCTCTTTTCTCTTTTTACCACTTCACATTTACCGATTCGGAAAATATGTATTCGGTAAATATGAATCGGTAATTTTGAATTCGGTAATTATGAATCGGTATTTACCGATTCATATTTACAGAAAACTTCTTTTTGGCTTCCTACATCTCAATTGGCTAAATACCGGTCGGTAACAGGATATTCACCGAATTTCAGCCGTTACCGACCGGTATTTAGCTACCTACATATGGCCCAAATTGTCTCTAAGCTAAGCCTGACTGTTTTTGTGCCAAGCTCCCTGAGAGCTAAGCACAGGTTAATTTAGTGATTTTCGTGGTTCACCCTGACAAGGTTTATGGTTGTTGCCTGAGAGGAGCTTCTGCTCCACTCAACCAATAACCCAATTTCTTACACTGCCCTTAGGAAGGCTTATGAAGCAGAAGTGCTAGCCCTGCTGTCGTACACAGAAGAATGTTTATCGCATAAGAAACTGAATAACTTTGACCGAATAGAAGGAACAATTCTAAGAAGGATCAGTTTGTCTACTCAGTTCATGGCAAATGATGGCTTCTGGAGATTCTTGCTCAATTTGTTTTCAGGGGATATCATCTACAAGAGAACTTAGGAAGATGGAACAACCTGCCCTGCACAGAAATAACCAGTGTTCTCTGTGGGGCTTGATGATCCATGTTTCAGCATGTTTTATTAGTTTGCTCAAATTTGCTGTATCCAAGGAAAAATACAACTTACACAATGTTCCTGGTCAATAACATCAAAACCTCTTTACCAGTACTGGATTTATACTTTTCCCTGCAACGCCTTCTGTTGCATAAAAGATTTTTAAATATGTTCTATGTTTATACTCATTTTAATGGAAGTTTTTTTAATTCATTTTTATAATACACTAACTTTTATTTGAAGATAATGTTTAATGTACTGTTTTGTTGGCCTTCTGTTAAACTGTATATCAAAACTAAATATAAACTTGTAGTAAGCAAATAATTGTTTTTTTTAGATGTACTACGGCCTCAATTGAGTAAAAGAAATCTATCTTTTTGGTTAAATTTAAATAGTGAGCATGATACACACTCTTCTTGCATAGGATGTGGCTCCCACCTTCTAACAATGAATTAAGCTTTCAAGAGCTTACAAGAAAGCCAGAATGGAATTGTTGTTCAGCCATATATGTTAGAAATTACAAGTGCTCAACTAGCCTGATAATCATGTATGCTAAAGAACCAATTTATGTACTGGCTGGAATGCCTTCAAAATGTTGTTCTTTCAGTAAAGTAACAGGTTGCTTGTACATCAACCTGTTGCAGTCCTTGTTATGACACCGCCATACCAAACCATACCAAACAGTAGGGTGCATGTGATTTTCTGCCATTCGTGATTTTTTAAATCTTTATTTTATTTGCTTCATTTATATAAAAACAAATACCCCGAAAAGTTATTTTCATTCACACTTGTCACTTAATACAAGCCCCATAACACCACAGTATTACATTTTGGAAATCAGCAGACTTCCCTTGCTGTGTGAAACTTAAAAAAGATAATCAAAGACATTGGTACACTAAAAAGACCAAGAAAGTGCATAGTTATGCCAACGGAATGGAATAATGCTAGGAGTACATTGAAACATTAACACTTAGGACATTAAAGCATTAGGTAACTGAATATGGGCCTAAAATGCATTATAGAACAGCTTATGCAGGTAAACTTTGCAATATCCAAATCTGAAAAGTACTAAAGAATTAATGACATTAAAATAAAAAGTTGGCACCTTTAGTAAATTACAAAATGTGCATTTACCCATATTGTCACAATAAGAACATAATTGTGCAGGTCAACATAAGCATGTTTCGCCTCATTCTAAGAGTGACCAGCAAACCAAAGGATAGACCTATGGGTCTAAAACCTAGCGGGGGTTCCCCGTTAGGGGGAGGAGCATCGCCCACCTTGCTGCCAGCACAGCAAACATCAAAAGAAAATGGTAGTAAAATTATTTTATTGCTATTTTATTTTTCAGCATGGCCAGCCCAAGCCATGTGTCTGGGCATGGTGGGGCCATTGTAGCTGATTGTTAGCAGGGAGTAATGGTGGCTAGTGCTCCAGTTTAAAGTGTGCATGTCACTTTGACCGGCTGTCTTGCGACGGCCAGCCTGACGTGCACTTTAAAACTCTCCAACCCGAGCTGCCTTAGAAAACAGGGTGGAGAGCAGGCACATGCCTCCAGTGCTTGTAGGAGCGCTGAGCCAGCCTGCTCCAAACATCCTGGTGCTTCTCTCTGCTTCTCAGCATGAGAGCAGCATCTGGATTAGTTAGGGGAGTTGGCTCTGAGTCCCCTCGCTGACTAAAGCCACGGACAGCGGGACCAGAGAAGGTAAGTACATTATTTCTTTTTAATTTACAACTGTTATTTTTTCGCACTGACAGGCAATGTGAGAACCTTGCACTGCCTTCAGCATCAACTCCAGAGCTCTCAGAGCTTTTGTGGCCTATTTAGATATGACCAAATAAAGTTAACTCATTTGAACTTAACTTGAACACTTACAACTTTATAAATTCTATTATTTGGATTTAATGCATTTCAGTGCCTTCTTATTTATTAAATTGTCCAAGATCTTCTACATTGGTGTGGGATTTTTCTTGCGTTATGTTTTCACTTTATTACCGTTTGTTGTCTGCAAAAATACTATACACATTGTCTCTAAGCGAAGCCTGACTGCTTTTGTGCCAAGCTACCAGAGAGTTAAGCACAGGTTAATTTAGTGATTTTCGTGGTTTTCCCTGACAAGGATTATGGTTGTTGCCATAGAGGGGCCACTGACCCACTCAACCAATAACCCAGTTTCTTACAATTCCCTTAGAAAGGGTTATGAAGCAAAAGTGCCAGCCCTGCTGACGTATACAGCAGAATGTTTATCGCATAAGAAACTGAATAACTTTGAGCGAATAGAAGGAACAATTCTAAGAAGGAGCAGTTTGTCTGCTCAGTTTATACGACCAGTGATGACAGCCTAATTAAATCTGGGCTGTGCTTGATGAAATTAGGCGTTACTAAAGAGCAGTTACACAATAAGCACTATCCATCTACACTGGAAAGTGAGGTAACAAAGGCACAAACTAAGTAAAGTTATTCTGCTGACGTCTTAGTATTCAAAACGTCGATGACTGTCTCCGTTTTTTTTCATTTGAATGTAATAATGGGAAGATGAAACCGTTTTTCCAATTCCTAGCAAATCATGGCTTCTGGAGATCTTTCCTCAATTTGTTTTCAGGGGATATCCTCTACAAGAGAACTTAGGAGGATGGAACAACCTGCCCTGCAAAGAAAGAACCTGGGTTTTCTGTTGGGCTTGATGAGCAATGTTTCAGCATGTTTTAGTTTGCTCGAATTTGCTGTACCCAAGGAAAAATATAACTTGCACAACTATATAATAAAACTTACATAATGTGGCCCATTATAAAAGACTGTTAAAAACGGACCACGCTTGAGAGTTTTGAGGTTGTGCCTAAGGGCATTCCTGTTGAGTGGGTCAAAATATTCACCCAATCGCCCCACACCTTTCAAATACATGCAGCTGCCACAGCTATAACGATCACACAGAAACACCTGTCTCCAAGGAGTGCGCTGGAAGAACAAAGATGAAAGTGCTCAGGGGAAGAAGTTTCTCCTTTCAGCCTGTTTTTTTTATTTTTTGCATCTTTTATATAGCGCGAACTCGACCCGAAGGTATTGGAGCGCTGTACATGAGCACCGTATTTACATTACATATTTAGGCACGGGGAGATTAAGTGATTTGCCCAGAATCACAGGATGTGGACGCGACCCCGAGGCTCGAACTCTGGTTTCCAGCACCAAAGTCGGCAGTCTAGCCGACGGACCACATCCTCTCCCCGTGATTGTCTAAAACAACTTCACAGCGTTATCAAAGCTGTGAATCTGGTCCCGCAAGATGCGCAAATAGGCAAGCTTGATTAACCGAATGCCCTTCATTTAATAGGTTTCATCTATTGTAGAGTATTATTTTTAAGAAAATATAATAAGCTTGACATTCTGTTACTACACCTGTACACAAGAGTTATGGTTGCCATGCGTTGAATATGATCTCGAATGTTGATTTTGTATTGTTGTTAAACTGTCTGTCCGAGGTGGGCTGTGTTGAGGGAGTTGAGTTGTTCAACACTCCTCCTTGTTTCGGGGTTCGAATTGATTGCAGTGTGGTGTCTGGTCGAAAAAGCATTGCAACTTGTCATGGCTGAATTTACGAATATCTTGACGTGAAATATTTGGGGCTTGATGGGTTGCTCCAAAAGGTATAAGATCCACTCATTCCTCTGACATCATAAGGCGCAGATTTGCCTGTCTTCAGGAAATCCATCTCCTCTAGGATGAGTCCCATAAGCTGGGGAAGAAATGGAGGGGGCAATTGTTTTCAGCTACTTATGCGCAGGGGTTGCTATTTGGATTGTACCTGGGGTACCTTTCCAACATACTTGCAGTAAGGCAGATATAGAAGCAATCTTCTGGTCCAGGGTACACTGGATGGTAAGGCTGTCACACTACTCAATACCTATGCCCCTAATGTCGACAATAACCTGTTTTATGACCACATTCAGGGTCTCCTGGAAGATAGTGTTGGGACTCCGGTAATTTGAGTGGGGGATTACAACGGTATACTGAATGGGGATGGGGATCGTCACCCGCCCAAGCGAGGTACTAAGCCACAGATGTTTACCCACAACACCTATAGTCACCAGGATTGCATACTGGTGGGTGGTATAGACATGCAGAACTTGGTGGGGATGACGCATCTGGGGTGGTTTCTTTCCGATTATGCGTCAGTGTTGCCAAAATTACAATGGGGCACAGATGTGTGCCGTGTGCGGAGTTGGTGCATGCCCTCTGATCTCTTGGCAGATGCCGTGTGTCGTGACGCAGGTCTGCTGCTCCTAGAGCTATGGATTGGGAGGCTCTCAAGGCAGTCATGCGCGGGGCCCGCATAGGAACCACCTGTGGCATGCGACAACAACTGGAGGCCGAGCTGGGGGTGCAGGAGCATCGATTGGTAGATCTCCAAGGCTCAGGTGTTTTCGCCAAGGGTGCCGGGAATGGGGTGCTCTGGGCTCAGCGAGAGGTGCAGTCGACCTGGGACTCCTTGGATAAGTGCACGATCAGGGCATACCGTCAGCATCTCCACAGGGAGGGGGACGCATTCAGTAGACTTTGGGCATGGCTATTGCGGTGGGAGCAGGAGGTCCCTCCTATCCTTCATGTTTGTACTTCCAGCAGAGAATCGTGACTAGTTGCCATGAAATCCTAGGGGTCTTCGTAGAATACCTCCAGTGGGTGTATCATCGGGCAGGGGAGGTGGGTCCCCTTGGGCAGACTGAAACCTTCTTCATAGACGTGGGGTTGCCTAGCTTGGCTACAGATCTTGTGCAGGTCTTGTAGAGCGAGATTTCCTTAGAGGAATTGGGTTCAGCCATGGGGACCCTTAACAGATCCATGGCTCCGGGTGGGGATGGATTCCCTGTAGAATTTTATCAGATTTACTCCATTACACTTGGAAAAAAATCGCTAGAGGTTCTCCAGGAGGCTCAGGTGAACGGAATACTTCTGCACATCAAGAGGGAGGGTATTATCTGCCTTCTACTGAAGCCTGGTGGTGACGCTCTAACCCCTCGTCATATAGACCCTTCACAATGCTCAACACAGATGTCAAAATTCTATGTTAACTGTTGGCGTCACGCTTTGGGAGAGTGATTCACAAATTGGTGCACGAATACCAATGCGGCTTTATGCCGGCCTGTAGTACCACTTTTAATCTCCGGAGGCTCATGCACGTCCTGAACGAAGCAGTGGAAGACGATTGTGAATTGGCCTTGGGTTCCCTCGATCTGGAAAAAAGCACTTGATATGGTGGAGTGGCAATTTCTGATGGCAGTGCTGAGGAGGATTGGGTTTGGCCCCATCTTTTGTAGCTGGGTGCAGCTCCTATACACTAGCCCGATGGTCCGCGTCAAGATTGGAGGCAAGCTTTCTGAGGGATGGAAGGTTGGGATGGGAACAAGGGAGGGTTGTCTCCTAAGGCTGTGTCCGTTTGGTCTTGCTATTGAGCCTCCTGCGTAAGGAATAGGAGCCATGGGGAATTCGAGTGGGGGTTCCACACGTTATCTCTTTACGTGGATGATGTGCTGGTGTATATCTCCTTCCCCTGCCAGGCTGTGCCAATCCTAATGGTGCTCTTCAGTGCCTTTGGTAGGGTCTTAGGCCTTCAGGTTCATTTCAGGAAATCACTTGTTTCCACTTGGTGTCCTGACTGGAGTACCCACTGCCTGTTTGCCCACTGCCTGGCTGCCCGGGCTCAGCCTCCGCTGGGAAATGGAGGGCTTTAGATACTTGGGTATATGGGTAGCCCACACTAAGGATGTGTACTGGCATCTGAATGATAGACTGGTAGCAGGCCTCGGGCGCTCCATGGCATTCTGGAATATACTTCCCTTGTCGGCAGTAGGCAGGGCTGCAGTGGCCAAGATGGTCTTTCTTCCTCGATGCCTTTATTTGGTCCAGAATGCAATGTCTCCACTCCATCCATCTTTCTTTCGCAAACTGGATAGCGTACTTATTTCCCTAATCTGGGCTGGGTGGCGTAGAAGAGTGGCATTATTGGTGCTCAAGTTTGATATGGAGGACGGAGGTCTTGCTATACCGGACATAATGCACTATTATTATGTGGCCAACCTACAGCATGCAGCAAGGTGGCTGACAGAACTGGATAACTGGGAGACGAGATTGTTCCTTGACATACTGGGGGATGACACGCTGGTGTGCTTGCTGATGCGAGGTCTTTCTGAGCGTGCTGTCCCGTGCGTGGTGAGACAGACTGCTGTGATTTGGGAGGCAGTGGTGTAAAAGGTGTTACGCATGGCCCCCTTTGATAGGCAGCTTTGTCTTTGGGAACTCGCCCCGTTTAGGGCAAGTGATAGGGATATGTCCATGGATCTCTAGAGGGTTGGGGGCAGCCAGGTGGCGGGGGACCTATACCCCTAGGTGGTCTTCATCACGTTCCAGAAGGCTCTAGAGACCTTTGCAGTGTGATCGGTCACTTCCTCCATTATGCCAAGTTAGATAGCGTTGCACAGGAGGTAAGGGCTGGTTTCCTTGTGGCTCCCCAGCCCTCCCCGATGTTGGGCAGCCTTCTTCAAAGGGGAGAGGGGAGGCAGTTCATTTCCTTGTTTTACAAGGCAATACGGGGCCACATGGCACCTGCCCCACAGTCCTCACGAGGGGCCTGGGCGCATGAGCTGGGGAAGCCTGTTGAGGATGCTGACTTGGCGAGTGCATGTGCATTGGTGAGGAAGGTGTCCTGCAAACATAGGTTCAAGTGACTACATTTTAATTTCTACATCGTACCTATGTGACTTCTAGGCACTTGAACAAGGTGGACCCCTCGATAGAGACAGGATCTGGGGAGCTGGGAGCCACCGTTTTGCACTTGGCCTGGGCATGTGCTGTGGTTTAGGGATTCTGGAGGGATGTGGTGCCTAAAATAGCAGAGGTGACAGACGTTGTTCCTCTGACTCCACTGTCCTGCCTCTTGGAAGTGGTAGTGAAGCCCAGGGGGTGGAGGATCCACTCTAGGATGGCCCAGCAAGCACTGTTATTGGCCAAAATGAGAGTGGCCATCGGTTGGATGTGCATCAAGCACTGTTGGCGTCTTCATAGCAGTGAGGTCTCCTTGAACGGGGGGTGGTGGAGGAGATGAATATGCGTATTGTCCGTACTGATGAGGGTGTCTCGGATGTGGTAATGTTGTGGGGGTCTCTTCTTAATAGATTTGCTGATAAGGTTGCGACTGGCTTGGTAGTGGGCTCTAACCAGGAGGGGTGATGTTCATGCCTTTTGTACTATGGTAATGTGACTATGGCAATCAAGCATGTATAACTGTAATGCTCATTACATATTTAGCTTGATGACTTGGCCTTAATGTGCTCTTGTCCCCTAGTAATTCTATGTGTCTGGTATTTCAGTCAGTTCAGCTGTGTAAATTGCTATCTCTAAATGTATTATCATGACATATGACTGGAGTCTCTCCTCCGCTCACAATAGAGCCACGCACTGCTGGATTGTTTATTGTTTTTATTGATTAAAATCAATGAAATGTTGTTGGTTTTTTTTTTATTAAAGGTCGATTTTGGCTTGTTTTTTTGCTTCAGTTTAACGCCTGCCAATTGAATATTACATTTTTTCAATATGGAGAAAGCTTTGTTCAGATGAGGAGGAATAGTTTCCTTACAGAAAGCTATACAATCTTTAGGTCTGAAGGAAACCTTGTGTATAACATTGTGTAGGTTTGAGCAGAACGTAAGGCAGCAATGTTACTGAGAGCCACCTCTGGCTACTCACAAGTAGCATTCACAGCCAAGAATCAACACATTATTGGCTAATTCATTCTCCCTTGCCTAACGTTTATGCTAAAAGGCAGGCCTGGGCCACAATAAATGATGTTTTAGCAGCAACATTAAAATTATAACCTAAAATATGTGTGCAATGCACACTTCCATAAAACAAACCCCAATCTTCACGTACATATCATTGGTCTGTTCTAAACCAGCATTTTACAAAACAGAAATGAATATTCTATATAAAATGAAATACATCATACTGCAATACTGTATGGTGCAACATTTTCCTATACCTTATAAAGGCAGTTTTCTTACTAAGAGGTTCAAAAGGTTTTCCAAATGCTTCTTAGACCTGTAAGCCACTATTCCTCCTTTATTGGCCCATCTGTCAGCACCTGTGGCCCCTCCCACTTCTGCATTGTACAGTACCTGTGACAGATTTTGCGCGGTTTGGCCTTGCCTTATTTTTGCCAGGCAGTCTTTCCAGTCCACCATTCCCCCGCCAAGAGACATCAGGATGGCATGAGGGGCGCACGAGTCCCACTTGAATGTTGTGTCCTCTGAAAAGATGTAAACATCAGCTAGTCCTTGTATGACACACAGACTCTTGTAGCCAGCTCCGGCTGCATAGTGCAGGCATTCTTCGCAGATATCGGAGAGCGCTGTTCTGATGTCCTCAGCTTCGCCCGTACTGGTAACAACTGAAAACCGATGCACCTTATTTTGCATGGCACCACCTTCTTTCCTTAACATATTTGGACAATCACTGTTCGGTTTATTATCATTAGTTCCAGGAAACGTGGGTTGGGGCAACGAGTGAAAGTTGGTATTCAGGTAGGATATCCCCCAATAGCATTGCCCTGTCCAGCTGTAAAAAAAAATCACACAAAAAACAGAGAATGAGAAATTTTAGCCAATGCCTTTTTTGCTTGTTATGTGTTCCGAATTAAGATGGTTAAAATGCCTCTAAAAGAAACGTGATTTAGTCATAATTCGTCATCGAGTTACCCTCCTATCGTGAAGGTCCATAGATGTTGATGTCACATCCATGCAAATGAGCCATCTTGCTACAGAAATAAAATGTAGCTACATCAGGCATATGTTTGCAGAGCGTACCATAGAGGTGCATGGAAGCATGGCAGTGATCAGGATAAGGTCGTGCATTCTTACCTAACTAGGAAACCACCCTCAAGTGTGGCTCGGAATGAAAAGGTTTTTCATTTGGCCAATCGTTATGGAGGATGACCACTTTTGTAATTTATGAGGTGTATGAACAGGAATAAATGCATTGAATAAAATAGTGGGATATGTGGATTTAATAACTTCTTACAGAGAGGAAAATAGATGGGATTAACTAAACAAAAGGGAAAGGCACATTCCCACATATATTAAAGCATTTTTTTGTTTTGCTGATTATACATAAGAACAGTCCTTTAATTCAACTGAGAAGTCCAATTGCGCAGGATTCATCCTAAAATCTTTATTCAAATTAATTTTAGAGATGATTAAAAACATCAGCCAATACATTTTATTCCACCACGTGGACCTTTTTCAGGGCATTAACATGGTGTATGGCACCTAGTGTTTGAATATGAATAAAGTATGATTCAAGTTTACCCGATCCATGTACCATGTAGTCCTAATGTGCACCCCAGTATATTCTATATACCTCTCTTCTCAAGCTGCAAGGGTCGGTCACAAGGCCATAATATTGGTAGGGTCCATGGTTGAACACTACCAGTATAATGCACTGGGATTGTGGATGGCCTATACAAGTGCCAAACTGCAACTTGATGCGCTATTCTTGTTGCTACCCATCTGGAGAAATGAAAAGGCTGAACTGACTGGGGAATTACTAATGGTATTTTAAGCAGTACAGCAGCTAATTATATAACATAATGGACAAGGAGCTCGGACAATGTAGTCTATATCATGGTATACAGATGCTTAACAAATTCCTACGGGAGCAAAGATAGGAGTTTTACCAAGGTGCTGGGAGCATTCTAGCTCCTTGCGCGAAAAGGTGGATTTGCATAAATTCAGTTTGCAGTCTTGCCTACCAATACCATGGTCTCTAGGACATGTACCTACATGGTGACAATGGAAAACCCACAATCCCGCTAACTCGTAACTTATTTCAGACTCCGGTATCTGCCACTACATGCACATGTTCATGAAGCAAACGCACTTTATCTTTTTTCCTGCGTACAAGCAATTAAAAGGAAGATGATTAGCTTTTGCATTAATGGACAGAAGGTTCACACAATGCAGGTCCGCTTCTCTTTATTGCTTGTGGACGCCAACCTCTTTGGTGTGCAATGCGCTGACCGTATTGTACAGTGAAATGCATCTTTGGAATTGCATACAGGTAGAATGTTTGAATCATTGAAATTGTTTATACAGTGATTTGTAATTGTGTACAAACCAAGCTTTTTAACACTTTTTAAGTACAGCCTGAGTCAGCGCGCGTGCGCTGCTCTGCGAGACCTTTTTCCCTGTTCTATCCATCCACTATCCTTCCTAATTCAAATAACTGACTAACATATCCACCACTCAAATTTCTTTCATATTTCACTATACTAATTCACCACTAATCCTTAATGGGTTCCGGAGTATCGTGCTACTCACCGAAAAAGCGCTTTGACGCCTCATCAGGGGTAGTAAGCGCAATATAAATGCAATTACAGTACAAATACAATACTATGCACCATATGTCTTAGGAACAGATCAATACAAGTGCGCATATTTTAGTAGCCCCTGATGGGCTACTGAAGAAGGTGTGATGACAAGCGCTTCAACAAATCGGTAATAAGCGCTATAAAAATCCAATTACAATACAATTTAAAGAAATCTAAAGCTGCTAAATTCATCACAGCTGTCAACAAATATTTGCAATGCAATAGGTCTCGCATGTGCGCGAGTTTGAGCTATTGGCATTGTAAATGACAATGCCTTTTATTTATGTTTCGGTTTTTAAAACATAAATAAACGCATTGTCATTTAAAATGCCAATAGCTTAAACTCGCGTAAATGCAAGACCTATTGCATTGCAAATGCTTAATTGAAAGCATTTACAATACTCTTTTCATTGAAACTCCTCCTAGAAATACACTGACAAGTTCTTACCTTCTACATTTTGATTTGTGGAGTATTTAACGAGTTGTTTACCTAAGCCAAACATTAGTTTTACATTTTTCACTACTCAGTTTATTAAGGTATGTTTTGCAAGATGTTTTATCATTATCTTTTTAACATCCGAATTAAATATTATTCAGACTCTAATTTGCTTGAAGTATACATAGGTAAACTACAAACCCAGGTGTCGGTGGGCCAAAAGTGTTATATCTGCCCTGCCTTCATGCAGTAACCCTTCTTCAGACGTTGAGAAGTCTAGGTATACTTTTCATTATGATTCAAACCAGGGCTTTAAGTGGACCGGGTCTCACCAGGTCTGAGCACCTCGAAACGTGTCTCTATCGGGCTCTGTTTTGTGCCCTGGCACAGGCGGGCCGTTTTTTTTCCCAGACTGCAGTTACAACAGGCACATAGATGTGCGGGTGGTGAGCGTTGTAGAGTCGATGTGCGTGTGGTGAGCGTTGTAGAGGAAGGGAAATCCTTTAAAGAGAGTCATTTTCTCTCTGGATTTCCCTTCTCTTTTTGAAACTCAGGAGCAGCAACATTGTTGTGGTGTCACCAGGGCTGTAAGTGGAAGTTTTTTCAATATAATATACAAGCCATAGTTGCTTCTTATTTATCTTATGCAACTAGCAACCATTGACAAAGCCAATAGTCCTGACTTGTAGGTATGATGTGACTGGATGCAATGACAGGAACAGCAAAATACAAGTCGGGTGGCACACTGTGCTAAACACAGATTTGTAGTTTACGTGTTTTGAGCCACGCCCTTAATTATATTGACCACGCCCCTTTGAGAGACCCCCCCCCCCCGGTTTTTTCATCCCACTTAAAGCCCTGATTCAAACCTTTGCTCCACTGCAAGATGGCCACTGAGGGTGCAATCAGTGTCAATAGTGTTGGTGACTGGGACAGACAATTGAGACAGAAACCTGCTGCACACAAACCACCAAGAAACGATGAGACGTTTCCGTCAATGTTGACCAGAGCTGGATTTGAACAAGTGAATCTTTTGGTGAAAATATTTACCAGAGTCCCTTTTGTATAGGACCTCTGTTACATATTTGACCAAAATCGACTTTGTTGCAAAAACAAATCTGGGGGACAGGGTAACAAATGCTCTTACTTCGATATCAGCAAATATTCTGCTTCAAATGCATAACTCCAAAATGTGGTCTGAAAAGCAGGACCAGAATTTGTAGAAATGATGATAGTTGCGTCATTACACCAGAATGCAATAGGACTGCAACTCCGTCATATCAAGGCTGTGAAAAGAACATAAATGTAGAACAGTGGTGTGCCTCCATAATGAAGTGTGTGAAGTTTGTGCATTTTGCAGTATTGGCTGTAGGTTAAATAAGGGTCGGCAAGTGTGTAAAAGAAATAGTATATGAAAAATACGACCCAAACAGTTCTGACAACGAAATCAAGCTGTATTACTTGTTTCTTGAAGCATGCAAACAAAACATTAATGCTGCACAACAGCTACTTTGATAACTGGATGTGTGCATGTGCACCAACCAAACGTACCTGAGCGTGTTTGGGTCCTGGGTAGCAAAAGGCTGATTGACAACGCCCATCAGTGGAAGGCCACTGTTAATATCATAGACTCCAATGAGGATCGTGACACACTGCAGTCCAGTGGGGAAGATTCCGTGGTTGGGTTTAACATGTGCAGATCCTTTGATGTACTGGTAAGTTGAATCTAGAAGACACCGAACATATTTTTACAAGATGCACAAACAATATATAAATGGAACACTTCAAGAACTGCTCGTATGGTGTAGTTTTAAGCAAGGCATTTACATTCACTGACGTCTAAAGGAAGAATAAATGCACAGGTTAGTCTCTTTGAAAATCAAACACCCTTTGATTTCAATAGAATTTCATTTAATTTTATTTACACATATACATAGGAGAGAGATTACATCCGAGATAGAGAACATCGTCCTCTCCCCTGACCAAATATCCCATCTTTTTTGTTCCCCTTCTCCCTCCCTGGAGTTTAGGATCCTTTACTCTGCGACATTCACTGCTCTTAATTAAATAAATATTTACATCTATTTTATAATCGCCTTTTGCGCTCATTTCACTTTACATACACATTGATCGTCCAGAGAATTGAGTACACATAATTTCAGGCAAGTAACTTTTTATAGTTGCTAGTCAAGCATTAATGCACCGGATAGCATACTGTCATGGAAGCATGTTCTACGCTTTGTTCTATAGGCCATTTTTCCATGCCTGAATGTGGCCTCTGCCTTAATTGGAATGCTTGCTTTGTCGCTGGCTAGCCAAATGTTTCTTTGACCCCTGGGTGTGTGGGATGACCCTCTTGTTCCAAAACGCCCTCTAACAAGTTTCTGAACATACTGTGTCATCAGTGTGAATAGTCTCGGGTGTGTACTCCAAACACCATATCAAATCATGTTGTGCTATCTTCCTGAATGTAGGTCACTAGTCGCACCCACTTTACAGAAATTATGCTAACACTAGAAGCTTTTGATCCAAACAAGTTGAATCATAAGGAATTATTATTTGGGGATTACCGCTATAAGCAGAATTGTAAAGGAATAAAAATAGATACGAACCTCTAACAGTCTGACCCACAAGATGTTTTATGAAGGCAGCAATCTGTCTAGCAAGCGGTTTGTCTTTTGAGGAGGCCCTCCCACAAAGCTGGTGCGCTGGGAAGTTATTTCTCATGTAAGACTGAAGTTAGTGAGCTCTGTGGCCTGGGCTCAAAACAAATTTTATTTTACTGGAGTATGCAACACATTCCGCAAATCCTTCCTCCTTTTCTTCTTAAATGGGGACATGGACTGAATGTTACAGACACCACCATGAATTATGTACTCTGTACATTCCCAAATTACCAATCCTTCATTTAGGCCCTGATTTAGAGTTTGGCAGAGAGGGTACTCTGTCGCAACCGAGTACGTGCTCCATCAAACTGTGGTTCCACCCACCTCATTTAGAGTCGGGTGGAACTTCAATATGTCAGCGATGGAGACTACTCAGTCTCCACCGCGGATATACACCTCCAAGAGCCTGACAGAGCAATCTGACTGCCCACCCGATTTAGGGTGGTGGTCAAATGGCCAGTTTTCACTGGGTAAAACCTGGTGGTAAAAGGTAGTGAAAACTGCCAAATAACTCTCACCATGGGAGATAAATCTCATGATGCGGGGGTCATTCGCTTTCGTATTTCCGAGAGCAAAATCTTACTTAAGGAGATTTTGTCATGTTGATGGAGCAGTCACCGAACTTTTATTATATTGACAAGAACTGTTGTGACGGCGGTTCCCGCCAATGTAAGAGATGTCCTCTCAGCTGGGCGCCACTCTAGATTTGGAGGATGGGTACTCCGTCAGGGCGACTGAGTATTTTACTGTTACCTGGCGGAGTAAAGACCATCCTTGGCGGTCTAAATCAACAACTAACTGTTCAAAATAAATAAGATGGTGCGCAGAGGCTTATGACCCCCCTCTCACTGCTGACTACTCCCAGGAATGACTAATGCCCGCAAAGCGTTCTGGAGAGGCTCCCTGGATTACGTGGGATTTCTAGTAGGCGTTGAGAATGGTATCTCCTCGCAGTACTGGGCAGTAAGAGAGAACCTAAGTGCAAGGTTGGAAGGTGGGCCAAAGAAAATGTGCATGGTCACACTGTGCTATATGGGTATTTGTCAATTAGTAATGCTCAAAGAGAAGCGTAGATGAGGTTGAGCGGAGGGCGTGAGAGACTCCAGTTCTTAGTTCAGTTCAAATCTAGCACACACGATCACAACCTCAGCTTATGGATTCATGTTTGGATTTCGTGGTTATGAGAAGGGGGATTTCACAGGAGGTCATGTTGGTAGGGAGTCTTAAACAGTTAAAAAAATAAGGAGGGGCAGCAATCAAGAATCTCAAGACAGACAAAAGTCTGCGCAGCTGAAGGCCCTGTGCCCAAACTTTCTCAACTTATTCTGCAAAGTTTTGCCTAAGTGTGGCGGTCCTGAGCTTCAAATCGTTAGGCCTGATTTCATTCTCTTAATTATATCTGTTCATCTTCAAGTGCCTTATATGGATAATTGTAATCCCTCTCCCACATCGACCGGAATGACCATGAAAACGCATTCTAGTGTGCTGCCTATGCAAATTCCTTATGCCTGCCAAGGCTTCTTGCCTCTAATTTCTGTATACGCCACCACTTTATTACCACCAGTTCTATTGCTCTTGTAGTCATCCTTAGGTTGGATCTCTTGCCCTTCTTATATTTTGTCAACTCTGAGTAGCAACCCACAGGCCCAACTCTACATGAGACGGAGCGGTTGTCTCAGGAATAGGGCTCAATGTGAGCCCTTAAAGTGGCTTGGTGCTCCCCTTTATGCCTACCCCGCCACCGCCCACCAATATCAGTCCCTTGTCTACTTCACACCATCCCCAGTGTCATCCACATGCTCAGGCTATTGTTAGTTCTCACTCTCTGGACGCCCATTTATTCTGACAACCCACTACATTTGTTTGCCCTTCTGCGACTCTGGTCTTGCTCAGGGAACCTCCATACAAAGCATTCCATTCCTGCCCAGATTCTGATATGAATGCTGAACTACCAAAATTTCAAACAAGAGTCCTTCATATTCACATTTTGTATGCTTCCCATCAACCCAGCGTCTCCTTTCTGTCTCCCTTGACGCTTGAACTCCTTCAGACTCCACAAGGATCTCTTCCCGACTCCCAGGTGGTCAGTTCACTCCCAAGCCAGTATTTCTTATTGGCACCTAGGGGCCATCTGGTTTGCCTGGTGATCTAAGGGGGTTCTCTCTTGTCCTGCAGGCTCTAGATATTATTTGACCTCCATATAGGTTCAGCAGATGGGTTTTGCAGAGTACTTATCTGCATAATGTCTCCATTTGGATGGGAACTCAGTAGTGTGCATCCGCCTGTCCGCCATGCTGGGCCCCTTTTACGTAAGCTGGCTTGCTGCTTGATTCTGGCATTCTTTTCTATTTTTTACAACCCTGGACAGAGGTTACATGTTTAAAAAATAGTGGTATGCAGAACGCTCATGATGTATTTTTCTGCACAGGTGAATTTCTTGCCAGGACCACGCTGCAGACACATCTGGTGCAGAAGACGCCTCCAAGAATAAGTAAATGGCACCAGAGACAGCTGTCAGCAGCAATACGCCGTCTGATATTTCCACAGGTTAGTAAAGCCAGGCTAACAGATAATGAAGTGAACCAAGGAGAAAACCCTCTTCTGGGACATCTCTACCCACATTAATGCACCCACAGAAAGGAAAGCAAGCAGTGGGCCAAAGAAAGAAGGTATTGGTGGGGAGGGTCCAAAAAAGCTTTTTAGGGCCAGGGAAACTATTCAGCTGCAGTAGATATGAAAAAAATATTTGATGGGCAAAACATTCAGAGCAGAGCATTCACGGACAATGCATAGTGCCACACCGCATTTCCCATGCTGGATTTACCTGGAACATTGCATGGCATGCACGCCCTACCAATAATTCAGTCCAGACAGGATGATTTCTTCGAAAAACACTTTGATAGAACTGTATATATGACCAGTTTAGAACACATCAGACTACTTTGAATTGGCATACATGGGCGTGTTATCCCTAACTGACGCCATTGTTTTCTACAGGATTCCAGGCTTTTCACTGGTGTAACTATCTGAAAGCTGAACCCGGATGCAGTCAGCATCTATCACTTCCTGTCCTTCCCCCAGGTACTTCTCATTACATAATGGTATTCTCCCACACTCCCATGTCATCATAATGAGATGTGACCCGTGACCGGCTACATGCAAGAAAGTGTTTTCACAGCCGATTCGTGTCAGTGTTTTTCACCATAGATCGGTACATCTTTTCTTCTTAATTAGTACAGAATTGCAGCCATTTCTTCTATGTTGACGTTATTTATAGTAAATTGCTAAATTATCTCTTATTCCCCTCGAGAATTCTGGAATCTGTTTTTGGTAAAGCTGATCTCTCCGGATTCAATTACATGAACATTCTGGTGTTTATTCTATAATTCGTACATAGCATAGCGTAACCTATTCAATTGTTGTAGCCCAACAAGGCTCCTGCTGTTTTGCTGCACCAAGTAGAAATGGACAGACCAATAACTTATATTAGCCCACTGCAGTAAATCCTGCCAGGTATTCCTGCTAGTATGGGCGGCATCACTGTATGTGATCACTGCCTCGGTCTTCATCCTCACCAAGACAGAGACTCCACCAGCAGAGGTAATCTAATAAAATAATGCTATATTAGTCATAAAAAGATGCACTTGTTATTAACCCTGCGATGAGCATGACAGCCAGAGTGGAACACCGTCTTTTTTTCCGCAGAGGTGCATGTAGACTCGAGCATGGTCTGTTTCTGGATTCCTTCGACATGAACATACTAAGGTGCAGCATGAAGTCTAAGGGTCATTTGAGTACAGCATGACAACGGGGGTGGGAGGGGGGAGGAGGGAGGTTTATATAGGTACCATTTAAGGTTTGCAGTGAGTATAGTGAGGCATCACAGCATGTGTGTACATCCAGGAGGGCTAGGCCCATACCAAATTCTAGGATATCATCTGGTTATGTAAATGATGTTCATTTAGATTCATTTCATGTACATGTATATTACACGAATATCCTAATCGCAGGATTGGTCTGGCACTCCTCAACTTAGTTGGCAGGGTATGCCCAGACGTGGGTCCTTTGCTCACTTTGCCACTGGATTCAAGCTAGCTTGCGCTGATGAGGAGTGTTAACCCCAAATCGGTCCCAGGATGCTTGTTTCCAGTCTAGGGAAGACCTGGCTTGGCAGTTCGGGCTGGACTGTTCCCATGAGGCACAGGGTCAACACTGATTTGCATATAGCTGGGTCTGAACTGAGGGGGCAAAGTAAACTAAAGAATGATGATTAATTCAACCAAGATCTGAGACGGGGAGTGAGTGTCTGAAAAGTTTCAGCGCTCCGTCCATCAGCTCCTTGTGTTTACTGCTCAACTTATGTTTGATACTCCAGCTGTTACACCTTAGATTCTGCACCCGTTCCTGAGCCCCGTTTCGACAGTACACTACAAGATCCAGAAGGCTGTGGGAAGGGGGAGGAGGTTGTGTGCTCTTGTAAACATCACCTGATCTCATCACCTGATCTGAGAGGCGTTTATCTACCACGCCTCTGCCTGCTATCAGTGCTTGACAATCCTTCCTTTCGGATGGACCACGCCTCCCTGCAGCTGCTTCGGTCTACGCCTTGACTGCCTTTGCTTCGTGTAGCTCGTCTGCTACTGGATGTGTGCTTGCCTCGTGTATGTACCACGTTTGGGAAGTTTCTTTCCGCAGTACATAACCTCTGTACTTTGGTGCCTATTTTCCCGTGGCACTGGTGTACACGTATTTCCTTCCACTCTCCCTCTGGGTTTGAACCCGTCGGACGCCCAGCGTTTCATTTGCCGTCCCCGCCTCCTCGCTACCAATTGACTTCGCTGTCCTGCCTTTTTCCTCGGCGGCTCCTCAGTCGGCCGCTTCTGTTTCCTGAACTTTCTCATTTGACGTCAGGGTGTTGTGCGTACTCGGACTTGCTACTCACACGCCCCCAACTTCTCCCGCCACCCTTACTGAGCCAGTTGTGCATTTGGGACCAACAGTGCTGTGATATTAATAACAACTTGTGCCCGGCACCACCTCGAGTGTGAGAGACTTGTGTGTGGCTGTTCTCTTACATTCATTAGGACTTTATACCTGACACCGGAGCAACCGCCAGTCTCGCTCTGTTTGGACTCTGGGACCTCCTATCATCAGAACGCTATTGACTCTAAAGTCTGGACCGCTATCCACAAAGCCATCAGCCCTTCTTTCACGGTGAGTTTGCAACAGCACACATCCAGGGAAAGAGTTCAGGGGCGATTATAGCTACTAGAGATAGGGGGGGGAAAGCGTACACTTGAGCCACCTACATATGCACTTATTTACTGTTTCTCTCTCTTTTCTATAGGAACTCCTCCTGAGACCCTGCTTCCTATTCTCCTCTGCTGCTTGATGGTCCACACTGGCTCTTCTCTCCCAGTGGGGTAGTTTATCTGGTTTGGTTGCACTAACGTACGAGGTGGTGCCCTAGAGGGAGAGTAGAGACCTGTCTTCGCTCCCGTGGTTTGAACTTCTGCCTGGAACCTCGAGTCCTGACAGATTGTCAAGCCCACGAAAATCCCTAACCCCTGAGCGAAGATGGATAACAATGAAATACTGGGTGGGGCCATGGCTGACCCTAACTCAGTGGTAACCATGTCAGAATTAGCTCTGGTGGTAACTAACTTACAACAGGAACTCCAGTCAGTTAAGAATGATAATTTGCGTCTTACTGTAGAATTAAACTCCTTAAGAGACCAACAACGGCCCAGCACCTCAGATGGCGCCGTCAAACAAAAGAAGTCGTACATTCAGCCAGCTCGTTTCCAAATGCCCTCATTAGGGGCTGACTCCAATGTAGGGGTAGTACCTGCACCAGCCCCTGTAAACGTCACGGTTGTGACTCCTCCTCACACTCCTCTGGCCATGCCTGAACGGTACTCCGGAGACAGCCAGAAATTTGCCGTGTTCATGAATCAGTGCCATTTACAATTTTTATGCAGATCTGCTGCCTTTCCTGATGACGCCGCTAAAGTGGCCTTCATCATTTCATACTTATCCGGCAACGCAGCCTTATGGGCAGTTCATTTAGTGGATAACGATGACCCTATTTTGTACGATCTAGCTCGGTTCAAGGACAGCATGAAGAACCTGTTTGCCCGTCATGCCTATATGCAGGCTAGTGACAACGAGTTGTTGGGGTTGAGACAAGGTTCAAAAGATTTGGTGACCTATATCACCACGTTCAATCGGTTGGTAGCCGAAACCCAATGGCCGGAAGAAAAGAGAACGTCTCTGTTTTATAGAGGACTGAGAGACGAGTTGAAGGATATCCTCTCTCAAATTGTCAATCCCCCAGAAGACTGTCCTTCATTCATAGATTTGGTAGTTAAACTGGACCACAGATTAAGTGAGAGGAAAGGAGAACGCACGAAAGGTGACTTTTCCCGTCTCTTGCTGACGCGTGGGGAGAAGAGGGACGTGAAGGAGGGAACAGAACCTATGCAAATAGGGGGAATACGTGGGCCGCTCAGTAAAGAAGAAAAAGAAAAACGACGAAAATTGAATTTGTGTCTATACTGCGGTAAAGCTGGGCACTACGCAAAAGACTGTTTGGCCAAGCCAAAGAACAGCGGAAGACCAGCAGAAAGTAAGAGTAGTCTGTCGGTTCAGGCGGAAAACTAACAGACTTGGAGATACGAGAGACCTATTCTTCAAGTCCGATGAGTCTTTTGGTCTCGTCATATTTAGCCAACACCTCCTTGGTAACTCCTACACATTTAACTATATCTGTAGTATTGGTCTTATCTGCTAGTAACAAGACTCCCTTATCACTCATGCTGGATTCCGGAGCCACGGGTAACTTCCTGGATATAGATTTGGCAAAATCCCTTGGCATAGAGTTCATACCAAAGACTCATCCCGAAACAGTTAAAGCTGTAGATGGTACAGAGCTTTCCTCTGGTAAAATCACTTTCCAAACACAGGCAATGGTGATGGTCTGTGATAACGGTCATACCGAGAACATTCAGTTTGACTTAATAGCAGCTCCTAATTTTGGTGCCATAGTAGGAGTGCCTTGGCTTCAAAAACATAACCCCCTTATTGATTGGGTCACTAGAAAAGTAACTCTACGATCCCCGTATTGTCTTCAACATTGCTATCAGGATACATTCCCTACTACTACCTCTGTTCTCTGTGCTCTCAGTTCTACTGATGACTTCGCGTTACCTGCGGAGTATCGTGAGTTCGCGGCTGTCTTTGATGAAGTTAAGGCGGTGGCTCTTCCGCCTCATAGAGCATTTGATTGCCGCATTGACCTGATTCCAGGGGCAGAACTGCCGGTGAGCCCAGTGTATGCTTTAACTGAACCAGAAAGCAAGTATTTACAGGAATACTTGCAGGATATGTTACAAAAGGGGTTCATTCGCCATTCTACATCCCCTGTTTCCTCCCCACTTTTCTTTATACCTAAGCGGGAAGGCGGGTTGAGAGCCTGCCTGGACTATAGAGCCCTGAATAAGGTAACAGTGAAGAACAAATACCCTCTCCCTCTGATTCCGGGGCTTTTGGATCAAGTTAGGAAGGCTAAGATCTTCACCAAACTTGATTTGAGAGGCGCATACCACCTTATCAGAGTGAAAGAAGGGGACGAATGGAAAACGGCATTCCGCACGAAATTTGGACTCTATGAGTACTGCGTAATGCCGTTTGGCCTTTGCAATGCCCCGGCGGCATTCCAGTATTTTATCAATGAAATACTGAGAGAATACCTCGATGTGTTCGTTATAGTATACATCGACGATATTCTGGTATATTCTCAGAACCCACAAGATCACGTCTCCCATGTAACAAAGGTTCTCCAAAAACTCCAAGACAACCATCTCTTTGCCAAACTCGAAAAATGCCTCTTTCATGTAGAGAAGGTGGACTTTTTAGGCTTTGTGATTTCACCTGCAGGTATCCATATGGATCCCGCAAAAACCAAGGCCATTACACACTGGACCAGTCCTGCCTCCGTTAAGGAGGTACAATCTTTCCTTGGTTTTGCCAATTTTTACAGGCGTTTTATAGACCATTTCTCGGAGCTCATCACACCCATCACCAGACTATTAAAGAAGGGAGTGGTTTTTCAGTGGGATGAGACTGCTGAACGTTCTTTCCAGGCCTTAAAGGATAAGTTCGTTTCGGCCCCAATTCTGAGGCATGCTGATGAATCACAACCTTATTACGTGGAGGCTGATGCTTCTCAATATGCAGTGGGGGGAGTATTGTTGCAAAGAGATCCCTTAACCGGTACGCTCCATCCTGTAGCATACTACTCTAAGACGCTGGCCCCCGCTGAACAAAATTATACGATAGGGGAAAAAGAACTACTCGCTATAAAACTGGCCTTTCAGGAGTGGAGACACTATTTATTGGGTTCACCTCACGTCATAACCATATATTCAGATCATAAGAACCTTCAGTTTTTCAGGTCAGCGAAAGCACTCACACCCCGTCAGATGCGATGGGTGTCCTTCTTTAGTGAGTATGACTTTGTCATTAACTTCAGACCTGGGGCAAAACATGGTAGAGCTGATGCTCTATCGCGCCTAGGAAAGGAATTCAGGTGCACCAGTGATGCACCAGTCCCATTGATACCTGCCAACAAGATAGTGGCTGCGGAGAACAGACAAGAGAGCGTACCCAGTCCTTTTCTTGACAGACTGATTGCAGCATACACCTCCCTCAATATAGAAGAATGGTTACAAGACCCGATGAACACAATTGAAAACTCTTTGTTTTATCACGAAGGCTTGTTGAACATTCCTTCTATGGAGTTACAAAAGGAAATAGTTCAGTGGTGTCATACTCTCCCACTGGCCGGACACCCAGGAAGTGATAAGACACTACACTTGTGCAAAAGGTGGTTTTGGTGGCCCAATATGTCTGTACTCATCCACGAGTTCGTGAAAGCCTGCCCTGTGTGTGCCAGACAAAAATCCCTTCGTGGTGCACCCGCAGGGTTATTACTTCCCTTACCAGTTCCTCAAAGCCCTTGGTCTTCCATCAGTATGGATTTTATAACAGACTTGCCACCATCCCAGGGATTCACTACCGTCTTGGTAGTAGTTGACATGTTTACTAAGATGGCTCATTTCGTACCCCTTAAGAAACTACCCACAGCCAAAGAGTTAATAGACACTTTTATCTCACATGTTATTCGGTTGCATGGCTTGCCCTCCATCATAGTTTCAGACAGGGGTCCACAATTTGTTTCTAAATTCTGGCAGGGTATTTGCACAGCCCTTCATTTAGATCATCGCTTGTCCTCAGCATATCACCCCCAGACAGACGGGCAAACAGAGCGCACTAATCAACAATGGAACAATACCTGAGATGTCTGTTGAGCACCGTCACAGGGGAATGGGTACAAGCACTTCCATTGGCGGAGTTTGCCTATAACAACTCCACTCACTCAGCGTCTAAACTATCCCCCTTTTTCTTTTCCTACGGTTATCATCCCCGTTTCTTGCCTTTGTATCTGCCTCCTTCTGTTGCTCAATTCCCTACAGTAGAAGAACATCATGCCAAGCTCACTAAGATATGGAAACAAGCGATACATGAACTCACAGAGACAAAGGAAAGAATGAAGAGACTAGCAGATACACATAGAAAACCAGCACCAGAATATCAGCCAGGCGATAAGGTATGGTTAGCCACCAAAAACTTAAGATTACCAGGACCACGTAAGTTACAACCCAGATATATAGGGCCCTTTGTGGTACAAACAGTCATCAATCCTGTTGCTTTGAAATTAGAGCTCCCTGGGGAAATGAAGATCCACCCAGTGTTCCACACCTCTTTGCTGAAACCGTATCTAGAGCCCTCATGTACAGAACCACCCCCTCCTCCACTTCTCATTAACGGAGAAGAGGAATACGAAGTTAGGCGTATAGTAGATTCTAGACGGGTCCAGGGAAGATTACAATATTTAGTTGACTGGGTAGGTTATGGCCCAGATGACAGGACCTGGGAACCAGCTGCTCACGTACATGCCCCTACTTTGGTCAGACGCTTTCATGCCTTGAACCCTCGAAAACCCAGACCGGTAAGAAGGCATTTAGGGGGGGAAACTGTTACACCTTAGATTCTGCACCCGTTCCTGAGCCCCGTTTCGACAGTACACTACAAGATCCAGAAGGCTGTGGGAAGGGGGAGGAGGTTGTGTGCTCTTGTAAACATCACCTGATCTCATCACCTGATCTGAGAGGCGTTTATCTACCACGCCTCTGCCTGCTATCAGTGCTTGACAATCCTTCCTTTCGGATGGACCACGCCTCCCTGCAGCTGCTTCGGTCTACGCCTTGACTGCCTTTGCTTCGTGTAGCTCGTCTGCTACTGGATGTGTGCTTGCCTCGTGTATGTACCACGTTTGGGAAGTTTCTTTCCGCAGTACATAACCTCTGTACTTTGGTGCCTATTTTCCCGTGGCACTGGTGTACACGTATTTCCTTCCACTCTCCCTCTGGGTTTGAACCCGTCGGACGCCCAGCGTTTCATTTGCCGTCCCCGCCTCCTCGCTACCAATTGACTTCGCTGTCCTGCCTTTTTCCTCGGCGGCTCCTCAGTCGGCCGCTTCTGTTTCCTGAACTTTCTCATTTGACGTCAGGGTGTTGTGCGTACTCGGACTTGCTACTCACACGCCCCCAACTTCTCCCGCCACCCTTACTGAGCCAGTTGTGCATTTGGGACCAACAGTGCTGTGATATTAATAACAACTTGTGCCCGGCACCACCTCGAGTGTGAGAGACTTGTGTGTGGCTGTTCTCTTACATTCATTAGGACTTTATACCTGACACCGGAGCAACCGCCAGTCTCGCTCTGATTGGACTCTGGGACCTCCTATCATCAGAACGCTATTGACTCTAAAGTCTGGACCGCTATCCACAAAGCCATCAGCCCTTCTTTCACGGTGAGTTTGCAACAGCACACATCCAGGGAAAGAGTTCAGGGGCGATTATAGCTACTAGGGATAGGGGGGGAAAAGCGTACACTTGAGCCACCTACATATGCACTTATTTACTGTTTCTCTCTCTTTTCTATAGGAACTCCTCCTGAGACCCTGCTTCCTATTCTCCTCTGCTGCTTGATGGTCCACACTGGCTCTTCTCTCCCAGTGGGGTAGTTTATCTGGTTTGGTTGCACTAACGAACTAGGTGGTGCCCTAGAGGGAGAGTAGAGACCTGTCTTCGCTCCCGTGGTTTGAACTTCTGCCTGGAACCTCGAGTCCTGACACCAGCATTAAGGTCAGCGATCATATAGTAGCAACTAATCCAAAAGCGCCCAGAACAGTTTTCCTGTGTTTTAAACAATATAGAAACCTTTGAGCCATAAAAATAAATTGAAAAATGATGGAGGAGAAAAAATTTATAGAAATATATTTTACATCTAAGATGGTTCTCATGTTATTAAGTGGTAATAGGTTCCCAATAATTTAAATGAACGGATGCTTGACACAGACTAGTAAAATTCCTCCATTTAAAAAAATATACACGTTAGGGAACTCAATATGCCAAATTAATTAGGGAAGTTTAAATGGTATAAAATGTAATGGAAACTGGGTGAGGGAAAGCTAAACTATGTCGTGGTTTTGTCATATCTCCTGCACTGCCCTGTGATTGGCTGGCCTAACAAAAATAGGACAAGCCAGGAGAATACCATGGTACGTTTCTGATGGACAGTGTATCTGCATGTTCATCTTTAAAGAATAGTTTAAAATCCCATAACTGCTTTTTACCGTAAGGAATTTAACTAAAGGTAGGCACCAGGGGCATACATCAACAACATGGTAAATAAAGATACCCAATATTAAGAAATTAAATGGCACTCATAGTAGAAATGTAAAACAAGAAACAATTAAACTAGTGGGTACCTTTTACAGAATTGAATTTTGCAGTATTCTAGCGAAATAAAAAACAAAAGTTCCCCATAAATATATAAACCAATAAAATTATTTTGTTCATAGTGAGAGTAAATCTGTAGTTTTCCCTTTCAGAAACACCAAATAATGCAGTTGAATGAAGTCACCGATTCATGATTTTCCACTACAGTTTGATTAATGTACTCAAGTTTTGTATATTACCTATGGGGTCCACCCATATCCCCATAATGCTTTGTGGGATGTCCACATTCACTTTATCCAGAGCTGGATCCTCAAATGCAATCTCATGATGAACAACCTTGGCCAGGGCTCTGGATGCAGCCTCGTTACCATCCAGGATGACGCGTAGGAGGTCTGCAGTCTCTTGCTCGGTAGGACAAACTTTTACAATGATCTTTTCTCCTTAAAAATGAAGAAACAAATAACATATATAGTTGAAGTGCAAGATGGGTATTATATGATTGCTTTTGCCTAAGATAATCGTATATGCATAAAGGATTTCTTAAAGCAGATTTCAGGGAGCATTAATTTTAGGAGAGATGGACAAAGGAGGAAATGCTAAATTTCACACGCCTGTATGTTACCAGAATTTTCAAGATTTCTGAAGTGTTTTGATAATTGCAAAGCTTTCCGCAATATGTTTTAAAAAAATAAATACATTTTAAAACAGATTTTATTGGCATTTGGTTCATATTACATTCAAGTGAGCATTCGTCAAAACATTTACATGTTTATATGGTTGCGTTGCATTGCTCTTCCTCTTTTCTGTTTTAATGTCTTTGCAAAAGAAACTGTTCAACATGTTAAACCGGTTCTAATTCTCAATCTCCTCCTCTGCCCTCCCCCTGAGCGAGTCGCTTAATCCTCAGTGTATAGTTTCCAGCGGAGTGTGTTTGCTTCTTCATCTATCTGTTCTGTCTGTGTCTGGGGGTTGTGTTTGGCGAGGTCCTCTCAGCCCTCGTCGTATCTTATATCCTAAGTGTCCCCATCTCATTGTCCCTTCACTGTGGTGGCCAATTTGGTGGATCATCTGTGGTTTCATCTAGGACCAGTGTCTGTAGGTCATCAACTAGTCTCCCCCAGGCTCTTGCTGTTTCCAGGTCCCCTATGCCTCTGTTTGCTGCTCTCAGAAAGATTCTATTTTCTTCGTCTGCCCACTTCTCCAGTTCCCTTTTCCAACTCACTATTCAAAGACTTCTCGCCACTTTCCAATTCTTCGTAATCTCCCTTTTTGCTAGTACACATGTTAAGTCTTGAAACCTCCCAGTGACCTTTGTCTTAGCCGTGTGCGGAAACCAGTGTAGTATACAGTGGCTTGGCGTATGTGGTACCTCCTTATCTATTGTGTTCTCAACTACTGTTAGTGCCTCCTCCCAGAATCCCCTCAGGCCCGGGCAGTCCCACAGCATGTGAAGAATGTTTGCCTCTCTGTCCCCGCATCTTGGGCATGCCGCCTCCTCCGTTTGGAAGTAGCGCCTGATTCTGGCTGGTGTAAGCTATGCCCTATGGAGTATGTAATAGTTAATGAGCTTGAATCTTGCGTTTTTAGATACCTTCAAGGTGTGCTCTACAATGGCGTCCCAGTCTTTTTCTATGATTGGTACCCCTAAGTCCTCGTCCCATTGTGTTCTCAGTCGCTCCATGGGTTTCTGAGCGTCCCGTCTGATGGTACCATAGATGCAGGAGACCGTCTTTATCCTACCTGCAGAAAGGACCACATATCTGCAACAGTCCAGTGCTCTGGGTTATGTCGCTCCCGTAACCCAATTCTTCCGGAACGCTGTCGCAACGGCTCTATGTAGTACGAAATGTCCCTGCGGGAGGTCAAACTCATCTCGGAGTTCCTCAAATGGGAGCATCTGGGATTCCCTAAAGAGGTCCCCGACCGCTTGTAGCGCCTCTTTCTTCCAGTCATACCGTCCAGCCCAGTTCCCCTATGCGGTAAAAGGCGGAGCATTCTATAGGTGTGTCTGGGGAGTAGGGGACCCTGCGACCCGTCCTTTGTAGCCATCTCGCCCAGCACCGCGTGATTATTGTCTCCTCAACCGTCCTCCAGCGTGGTCCCTGTTTCAGCCTTAGTTGTATTCTTGTTAGACCAGGGGGCTCTGGGGCAAAAGGTGATTGGATTCTGTCTGGGGTTCTACTGTCCGCCAGCCATTTCACAAACCACTGCAGTTGTGCTGCAAGATAGTAAGCCTCAAGGTCGGGGACTGCCAGCCCCCCTGTGGATGTGAAGCGTTGCATCGTGGCCAGGGCTACTCGTCTACAGCCTGTCCCCCATAGGCATGTTATATTCTCTGAGTTTAGGTAACGGAATGTTGCACTAGGTAGCCATAACGGAAGTGTTCTGAATATATATAGCAGGCGCGGTAACGCCACCATTTTTAGGAGGGCTTCTCTGCCTGTCACCGACAGGGGCAGAGAGCCCCAAAAGTCCATGGAGGAGCGGAGTGCTCTTATTCCCCTTCCCACGTCGCCCTCTACCAAGTCCGCAGTGTTGTGATATATCGTCACCCCCTAAGTACTCCAGACAGGTGGGTTCCCATTGCAGGGTTCCCGGCCCCTCTGGAGGGCATCTATCTTGTGTCACTGGAAATACCCTAGATTTTGGCCAGTTTACTCGCAGCCTTGAAAGAGTGCCAAATTCTTCCAACATATCCTTGGCCCCCTGCAAGTCCCTCCCTGTATTTTGTAGGAAAAGGAGTAGGTCGTCTACATTGAGTGCAATGCGATGATAAGTGTCTTTGATCAGCAACCCCGCATAGTCCTGTCCTGGCCCAGCATGCTAGTGGTTCCATAGACAGTGCGAACAGCAGAGGGGACAATGGGCACCCCTGCCTAGTCCCCCTCTCTACCCTCAGGCTCTGGGAGATATCTTTCCTCGACCGCACCCTGGCCCTGGGGTGCGCGTACAGCAGCTTTACCCATCCCACAAAGCACTCGCCTAGGCCCATCGCATCTAGGACTTTTATAGAGGTATTGCCATTCTAGGCTATCAAAGGCTTTTTCGATATTGACTGCAAATATTGAAGCCTAGTCTTTGGCATAGCCCTACGCTCCCATTATAACCATGAGGCGCCTGATGTTAATTGCAGTGTTCCTATGTGGAATTAACCTCGCCTGGTCCGCGTGTACTAGCCGGGGCATGTATGGTAGCAGTTTGTTCGCTATGATTTTGCTCAATATTTTATAGTCCATGTTCACCATGGACAACGGCCTCTACGCTGTTCTGTCGTGGGCCGGTTTTCTGGGTTTGAGTATAGGAATTATTAGGGCTTCCTTCGTGGTGCTGGGCAGCAGTTGCAGCTCTCTTGCTGTCTGATACATCGTGACCAGCTTAGGAGCTAGTTCCTCAATGTATGTCAAGTAGAACTCTGCAGGAAGTCAATCTGTCCCTGGCGTTTTGTTGCGCGCCATATGCTTACTGGCAACTTTCAACTCCTGTAGGGAGATGTCCGCCTCGAAGTCCTCCGCCTCTTCAGGTTCCAGTCGAGGTAGTTCTAGCTCATCTAGGTACTCTCCCAATGACTCACCATTGCCCTCAAAGGCACTACTGGTGTAATATCTGGTGAAGATGTCATTAATACCCCCTTGTGTATATTGTCTGCTCCCCGCTTCATCCTCTAGTTCTACTATCGGTGACCCCCTGTTATTTGGGTTGGCAAGTCACGCCAGAAAAGAGCCTGACTTGTCGTATTCCGCATGTGTGCGGTCCAGATATTGCTTGTAGTCAAAACTCCACAGCCTCTCCGTCTGGCGTGGCACTGTCTCTCACGCTTCTAGGAGCGCATCCTGCATTTCAGGACGCTCCGGCCTTTTCTGCTCTAACTGTCTAAGCTCCCTTTCAGCTGTTAGGACTTCTGCTGTCAGTGTGCGTCCAACCTCTGTCACCTCTGCTTTACAGTACCTCGTATAGTTATATTAAAGGCATCCCATTCCAGAAACGAAGAGGTTGCCGTCCCTTCGTTTTCTTGGAAATACAGTGTAACTTTTTCCCTAATACCCTCCTTAAAGACCTGATCCTTCAGCGTCTCAGGGTGTAGTCCCCAAGTAGGGATGGCCGGTGCGGGGCTTGCCCAATAGAGGCCCAGTAATGTGGGGTTTTGATATGATATCGACCTAGCCAGGTACTCAGCATTGCCTACCTGTCCATGTATGTCCGGGGTGCATAGGAATGTGTCCAGTCGCGTGTGTACGTCACGTGTCGGCGAGAAAAATGAATAATCCTTATCCTGGGGGTGCAGGGTCCTCTAAGAGTCCACCAGCCCCCAATGTCTCTGCCAGTCACCGAATGCCCGCGCATGTTGGACCGTTGGGGAGTCCGGTAATGGAGGGTGTGATCTATAAAAGTCGGTGTCGCTATAGCATTGAAGCCTCCGCCTATGAGCACTGCGGATGTCAGGTATGGGGCTAGCTGTCGTGATAGTCACCCCAGGAATTGTGTTTGGTCCACATTTGGGGCATTGACACTTATAATGCTCACTTCTCTATCATCCAGCCTCCCTTGCAGCGCTACATACCTGCCCTCGGGGTCTATTAGCTTACTAGTTTCCTGGAAGGGAACTTCCACCCTCACCCAGATCATAACACCCTGGCATAGGCAGAGTATGTAGTGTAGAATGTTTGTCCCGCCAACTCTTCTGAGGGTTGGCCCTCCTTAGCTGTGAGGTGGGTTTCTTGGAAAAGTGCAATTTGCACCCCCCTTCTGTTGAGGTAAGAGAAGACTTTATACCTTTTGACCACTGTATGCATGCCCCGTATATTTCAGGTTAAGCACTTATACTTTATATAATTCGCCATATCTGTTTCCCGTCTTCTTTCTTCCATCCCCCGCCCCATCCCTCCTTCCACATAGATCTGATGGTTCAGCCTACATCTGCTGGAATGAGTATGCAATGCCACCTGTGATATCCCGTCCCAAAATTCCACAACATTATAACAGGTTCCCCAACGCCCCTTCCCCAGTACAAGTAGGTGGCACCCTCTCATCCAAACTAGTAGTCCGAGTTCCTGGGCTATCGTCCGCAAAGTTAGGGGGGTGAGTCCAGTGATACTGGTGGAGCATCTGCCCGCCAGCCCACTGCCCAGCTCCAGCATAACAGTAGTTTAACTGTGTGTCCCAATGCCTCTCTCTTGCTTTCCCCCTCTCTGGAACCCTCCAACCTGCATCTTCAAATGATTTTGTCTGCCGTTCTGGGCATCACGATGGGGAGCTCATTGCTCAGCGCCTCTGAGATGTTTGAGTCCTGTTCAGAGCTCGAGTCCGTTCCTGACCTGCCAGCTTCTGAGTTTTCTCGGGTGGTTTCCTTCCCTCTGATCAGTGCCACTACTTGCACGGCTTGTCGCCTCTCCATTTGTGTCTCCGCTTGTGTTGGTGCCAGTATGCCTCTTCTGGCTTCCTTGCTGCGAGATCGTCTGTGTCGGCCTCCCTGGCGTCTTCGATCGTAGCCGGCGATACTCCTTGGTGCTGCTCCAGCCAGTTCCATGCTTTCTGTGGATAAGTGAAGAATTCTGTTCCATCCGGGGTGGACATGCGCATTTTCTCCGGACATTGCATTGCGTACTTGTACTCCAGTTGTTGGAGTTTGGCTTTGACACTCAGGAAGGAGCTCCGTTGTTGCTGAACATCCTTGGAGAAATCCGGGAATAGGCGCACTACCACATTGTTGACTTTTATTTCTCCTTTCCGCTAAGCTTGCGCCAATATGTGATCTCTGTTGCGGTAGTGTAGCATCCTCGCCATCACCGGTTGTGGTGGCGCCCCTGGTGCTGGCGGTCTTTCCTGGGACATGGTGCACTCTCTCTAGAGCATTAAATGGTAAACGTCCCTCTGGTGCAACCGTCGTGCGGAGCCACCCCTTCAGGTACCCCAACATATCCGTTCCTTCTATTTTCTTATGGGTGGCCAGTCACTCTAATGTTGCTACTTCATGAGCGATTTTCGGCATCTTCTGCCCTGAGTTCCAGCACTCCCACCTTCGACTCCAGACCCTCAAGTTGTGCTTTCATTTCTGTGAGTGCCGGGCCGCCCTCAGAGATTTGGCGTTCATTTGTTGTGACTCTTTCTGTGAGCTGCCTGTGGTCATCAAGTAGCAACCGCAAATCCGCCCCTATCGAGTCAATTTTGGTCTCGAGCCTCTCACTAGAGGCATTGATGGCCTGAAGGATATCCTGTAGGGTCGGGCTCTCAGGAGTACTCATCGAGGGGGAATGCGTACCACTCTCCTTTGGAGGCATGTCAGTCTGCACATCGTCCTTTCTCTTCTGCTTGGTCTGTTTCCCCATTTTTCTCCTGTTATGTTTAAGGGTGTCCTGCTTTTCTTAGGTGGGGGTAGATCTGTTTCCCCCCCTTGGGGAGCGCTCAGTGCCGTAGCAACTGCGCTCATGATATGCCTTGTGCCTCCAATTGCAGCTCAAAGTGGCTTGGGCCCTACCGTTCTTTGCCATAGACTGAGCTGCCTTTACCATGCACTGCGGCCTGTCTTTGGGAAATGCTCTTTGGCCTCAGAAGCAGACCGTGTTTGGTAGCCTGCAGTCTCTTGTCTGGGTTGAGGAAGGAAGCATCCTGCTCTATTTTCGCCTCCTTGTGTCACTATCCTGGGAGTGAAGCGCTGTTATGTTATGTTATGTTAAAGCTGATTTATAGAGTGCACGATCACCAACCGGTTTCTTGGCGCTAAAGGAGGACGGCAGCAGTTACAAAATAGAGAGTGGGTTTTCAATTGTACGCCTGGGTGAATAGCCAGGTCTTAAGTAATTTCCTGAACTTGGTGTAGGATTCGGTGGAACGCAGATTTGGGGGAAGGGAGTTCCAGAACTGTGGGGCCAAGGTCGTATATCTAAGACTTCCATGTTTTTTTCGTTTAAAAGAAGGGAAGACCAGCAAGTTTTTATTTGAAGAACGTAGGTCGCGAGAGGGGATGTACCACTGTATATTGGAGGCGATGAAAACAGGCCCGCGTCCTGAAAGGGCTTTATAGATGATACAGCCCAACTTAAACAGACAGAGTTGGAATAAAGGAAGCCAATGAAGGATTTACAGCAATGGACTCACATGACAATGTTTAGGCTGACCAAAGATGAGCCTGGCGGCCTGATTCTGGACCAGTTGCAGCCGATGTAACTGGTAGGCAGGTATGCCAGTATACAGAGAGTTTGCCTAGTCAATATGCCAGATGACCAAGGCAAGAACCACTTGGGTCAGAGCTGCGGTTGAAAGGAATCTGCTGATTTTCCGAATTCTGCAGAGATGGAAGATGGCGCTCTCCGCGGCTCCCCTCTTTGGGTGACCAGGTATAAGGTAGGCGGACACAGACCAAGCTTTGAGCACCCGCCGCTTCGCGGCAGCTGGTTTGTGGCCCAGTCCTTCCTGCCAACTGACTCCTTGTCTACAGTACCGCTGGCGGTTCCCCTGAGGATCAGCCGGCCCCTTGTTTGTTTCAGGCGCACCACTGGCCCCGGTGCAGCTTCCACTTTATGACCCCCTACCTCAGGCGCCTATGATGTGGGAAGGGGGCCAGTGTGGTACTTGTCTGCTCCTTGCTGGCTACGGGCGCACCTCTGGGCCCGGTACAGCTTTTTCCTCGCGGTTCCTTGCCTCAGGTGTCCAGGATTTGGGAAAGGGGCCCCCGACCCTCTCCCCGTGCTGGCGACGTTGCCAATGCTCTCGCTGACGCTCCGCTCCTTCGCGGCGATCGGCCTGCCGCTGCGCCAGTCTTCTCGTTGCTTATCAGCTGTCCATGCGCTGTTTGTGCGAGGCCGACTTGTCCCGCCGTATCGCCGCTGCGCCTCCTCAGTGGCAGAGTGTGGCCAGTGCGGCCACAATATCGGAGAGGTGTACCGTGCCGGTGGGTGCCACCATTTTGCTTGTGTGTGCTCTTCTCCCACTGCTTACGCTTTCTCTGCGGTTTTCTTGGCCCCTTGCTTGCTGTGATCGCGCATCTGGCCCCAATACAGCTCCTTCCCCGTGGCTTGCTGCTTCATGCACTCAGGATTTGGGAAAGGGGCCCGGCCCTCTCTCCATAGAGGCGGCATTGCCGGAGATCTCTCTGACACTCCGCTTCTCCGCGGCGATCGGCCCGCTGTGGCTCCGGCCCCCTCGCTGCTTACCGGCTGTCCTTGCGCGGTTTGTTCGAGGCCGGCTTGTCCCGTCGCGTCTTCTAAGCGCCTCCTCAGCGCCAATGTGTGGCGAGTGCGCCCACCATGTTGGAGGGGTTTACAGTACTGGTAGGCGCTGCCATTTTGCCTGTGTGCCTCTCCCACCTCTCACGCTTTCTCTGCGATTTTCTCGGCGCGATGTCGTCTCTGGGGGGTCCGCGAGGGCTCCCTTCTGCTCCTGGGATGAAGGGCTATAACTGCCGCCCGTTTTATTCCCCGTGAGCAGTCAGGCTGGGTCCGAGCAGAGGCCGACTGGATGGCGCTCGCAAGCCCTGCCGCTTACTCCAGCGGCGTACAGGCCACGCTCCCCAAAGCTTTCCGCAAAATGTTTCTAAGTACCAGTCAGTGTTCAGGATTCGACAAGATGGATCAATTCATACTGCTATGCTGACCTCCTCTAACAATAGCCATACTACTCAGCAAGACGTATATCCAGAAGTGATTATATAGCAACAATACATTTTTTACCTCAAAGCGTATTTATGATAACTAGTAACTCTAGATTGCAATGAATTAGCTGATATTTTAAATATGAAGTGAATTACCTGCCAATATAAACCAGCTATCAGCTCTCCAAGTCAGTTAAGCAGGCGAGCAGATAGTTAGAAACTCACACAACTGAAATAAGGAGTTTTCTGATGGTTAGTATATTCTTTTGAACCTGTAACTACAGGCACATACACACTATAGTGATCAGTTACCAAATACTGCTATATCGAAGCATTGCCCGTACAAACGTACCCTTATTCCTTCTTTTAGAAATGAAGCATATCATTCAGTTATAGGAGTAATCGAAGTATTGTATGATTCACTAAGCTTTTTTCCATGAGTAGATGTGGCCCGATTCACTAAGCTTTTTTCCATGAGTAGATGTGGCCCGATTCACTAAGCTTTTTTTCTGTTAATAGGTGTGACATTCTACTCAGATAAAGGAGTGACAATTAGATTTGAATTAAGCTGCATTAACTCCCAAAGAAAACTTAGTTAATCAAACACAGTGGGCCTGATTTAGCGTTTGGCGGAGAGGGTACTGTTTATGATCCCCATCTTTTTTTAAAATAATTAATTAATTCAGTAGTACAGTACATTACAAGTGTATAATGACAAGATCACGGACATAACCACAATGTAAAAACACACTTGTTCACTAGGCAAGAGAAACAAATCGATGAACATCCGAAAATATACATTACTCAGAATGAAATCGAAAAACACAATATTGCAATGTAGGGGAACGGACAACAGGTTTTGATGGGCTAACATTGTGAAATACCACAAAGTATTGTTCGAATATTACAAATGGAGGCTGCAATAGCCATTGATTACAAAGTAAGCTGCACTACAATAGCACAGAACAATATCCATTGAGGTCACTAAGACATACCATAAAGATGCATGAAGCATTAATTTCATAGGGTGCTGCAACATTAGTCATTGTACACCACACCAGTAAGGCTGCAAGGGACAGCAGACCACTATCCCTGACACAACATTTCAAAATGAATGTTTTTTAAAGCTGCTCGATTTCCTTCAGGGAAACAGGGCTGCTTTTTAAAATAATACTTTCCATTTTGAAAAGCTTTAATGGCAGATGGCAGTGGTCCCATATACAACTGCCTACTCCCTCTGAAGTTGCCTCTCTAATTCCCCTTTGTGCCCTTTGTGCCACTCGCTTTTATGCATCAGTCACCACTCCAAGTTGGCAGTCGGTAGCTGAATGAGAAACACATTAGCACCACACTTGTTGATTATCTGGAATCCAACAACTTGCTACATGATTCTCAAACAGGCTTTCGTCCTCAGCTTGGGACAGAGACGGCCCTACTAGCAGTAATGGAGGAGGCAAGGAGGCTACTGGCCCAGGGAGGCACAGCGGCAATCATCCTCCTGGACCTCAGTGCCGCTTTTGACACTGTTAACCATAACATCTTGTCTCATCGTCTCAAAAACATGGGAGTGACAGGCACGGCACTAACCTGGTTCCAGTCCTTCCTTAGTGATCGCTTCTTCCAAATCTTTGAAGGAGATGTGGTGTCCAACTGGTTGCCTCTTAGCTGTGGGGTTCCTCAGGGCTTTGCCCTGAGCCTTACGCTATTTAATATCTACCTGAGTCCCCTGGCGGAGATTGTCCATCCATTCGGCATTAAGATCATCACCTATGCAGATGACACTCAGCTCGTAGTGGCATTAAATAACTCAGAGGGGTCGTATAGCACCCTAGGTCCTTGCTTACAGGCGGTGGCCGAGTGGATGGAACTCTCGTGCCTTAAGCTCAACGGGATGGAACTCTCGTGCCTTAAGCTCAACGGGGACAAAACCGAGATTATGTTCCTGGGCAACCCTCATCCTTCCATTCCTTCTATCCCTGCTCCCCTATGGCCAGTCTGTCTTGGACCTGGACCCAGTTCCAAAGGCACAGATCAAGAGCCTTGGCATGTGGCTTGATAGTTCCCTCAATTTTAACCACCAGCACACTAAGCTCTCAGCCACTTGTTACAGCCTGATGAGAATGCTGCGGAAAATAATTCCCCTCCTTCCCTTCCAGGCAAGGATAATGGTACAGGCCCTCATACTCTCCCGCCTTGATTACGGGAATGCCCTATACCTGGGAGCTCCCCAATTCACCATCCATAAACTGCAAATAATTCAGAACTGCGCTGCCCATTAACTTCTCCAGATGCCCCGGAGGCAATCTGCCAAACCAGCACTGAGGAGCCTTCACTGGCTCCCAATTTCAGCCAGGATACAGTTCAAAGCCATGTGCCGGGCCCACAGAGCTATGTGGAAAACTGGCCCGGTCACCACCCACTCACTTGTCACTCCATATCACCCTTCCAGAAATCTTCGTTCCAGCTCCTCTTTTCTGGCCACTCCAAAGAAAATACGAAGATCTAGATGGGGCGGACGCTCCTTTTCGTTTAATGTACCAAAACTCGGGAATACGCTTCCCTCTACTTTACGGAAGGAAAAAAATCTGCTGGCCTTCCGTAAACTTCTAAAAATTCCCCTCTTCAAGACATCGCTCTAACGTCTCGGCTCGTCTGCCTGTTCTGTCTGCAGCGCTGGGAGGCCTCAGAGTAGTCATGCGGTATACAAATACAATTTCATTCATTCATTCATTCATCAATGGTTTGCAACTGGAATTATGGTTGCAAAAGACTTATACATAGCTAGCTTGTTGATTCGCAATTTGGAAGCAACAGCCCTTACAGGACCTTTCCAAATTTGATTTGGTAGTCATTTATAAACCCATTTTGTTATTTGGAAGAGTAAATGGGTTTGTACATATGGAAAAGGGATTTTGCAGTGACAACCCCTGTTTGTTTTACCAAACAGGAGGGTTTACAACTGCAGAAACCCTAGTACCTCTGGCTGCAAGCTCTCTGTGACAGGAAACCTTGCTTGTATGCACCTTCTTACAATTCTGCCCCCATGAAGCCACCACTATCTGAAAGGACAAGATACTAATGCCACAACGGTCAGTAGGTCTTCAAAAGGGAAACATCTAAGTGAAGGGTTCACCCTTAGTTTCTATGCCATTGTGCCAGAGAAAGTATACAGCACAAGTATAGCATTGCTTTAAAGAGCACATGAAGTAAATCACTAGCCAGTGCTTGATACACCCAGCAAAGAACAATGGGAACCCGTTTGGCATTATGCAGCCTGAAGGGGGTCCACATCAATTGTGTTAACACTTTAAATCATGTGAATTTAAGACGTGTCTCTCTGAGTGCTTTATTATGTACATGTAGCAATAAGACCCCTTTGCCTGCAGTGTATTCCCCAGTCAATCATGTCTGCCAGTACAGCTGGGAATCATGCTCTGCTTAGATATTTTTGTCCAAGACCAATGTATTGTAAGTAAAAGGAGGCAGGAGTGAGTAGTCGGTTCACGTGGGTTACAAGGTAGATTTATTGAAGGAGATATCTCTTAAATCAAGGTTACAGGTTGTATGCAATTGCTCCACTAGGAGCAGCATCCTCACTGCTCAGCCCACTCTCTCCAACTGACACTCTTATAGCTCAGGCACTCATCAACAGTCCATTAAATCACACACACATACTGGCTGAGCAGCAGGGAACTGAGACACTATGGAGAGAATGCAATATAATAACATCACAGATTAAAACACAATGTGTTATATAAAACTCACACCACTACTCTGTCAGGAAGTGAGGAAGGACTCGGGCCAATGCTGCCCTTAGAAGAGTGTCATTTGTCAGTGCCTCAATTTTTGAGATATTGGCAATCCAAACTCCTTGTGCAAAATGTCAAAGGCTTTAGGGGAGTCCTCTCTGAACAGGTCATTAATTCTATCTAGGACAATAAAGACAAATGTGTAGTGACATCACATGTCTTGAGTCATGCACTGGGCCACAATTGGGCACCTACATATAGGTATCTGCATATCCTCAGTTTTCTGTGTGCTACCGCACACAAGTCCCACATGATCTTGACCGTTGGGTGTATGGTGGCATCACATTGGGATCTGTACCCTCTAGAATGCTTGAAGGTCCCATACATATGAGCGTATAATGAAATCCCACTCTGAGGGACATGGGGAAGATCAGAGCAACCAGGGGTCACATATACCAGTTGCGATGGCCAGCGTGCAAGATGGATAAGGCTGATATTGGGTCATCAGAAGCCTCCTGAGTTGTTGACCAAATGTAGCCTGGCAAGTTTATACTTGGGTCTCTTGCCTGCCCACACAAAGGCCTCCATGCCACTGTTCATCATCAGTAGTAGCCATTTGAATATGGGAATAGGCAGCATGACCATCAAATAATTACGCCTCAATACTACCACCATTTTGACAACCTGGATCCGTCCCCCCTAGAGGTAATTACAATGAAGACTGTGGTAAATTAATTCTTAGTTTTCATTATAGCAGGGAGGAGATTATCCATAGCCATGCTTACTAATGTCATTTTGACCAATACTCCCTAGTACTTTGAGTTTACCACTAACCATGGAATACCTACCTTGCCACTGTTGCTCTTGGAAAGAGAAAAGACTGCAATCGTGTACCAGTTGGTCTTATTGCCTGAGAACAAGGAGAATCTGAAATTAGTGATATCATTGCCGGTCTGGTAAACTAGGATCCCGCAAAGGAAGGATACTGTTGTTTGCATAAAGCAGTTTAGAAAAGCCAGCAGCAGTCGCCACTCCTTGTATGCTTACGTTATGTCGAATATCGTCTGTGAGATGATCTATGCTCAACAAGAACATGAGAGGAGAACAACTCTGCTTCATGCCTTTGATGATGGGAATCCTATCAGCAATGATAATAGAAATGCCTAGGTATCACTCCTGGGATACCACCATCCTGCCCACCCATCAGCGAACTGAAGAGTCCACATAGCACAGACATCATTAGGCATGTGTAAGTGCCAAAATTAGTTGGAGATTAGGGGGCCGTGCTCAACAATAGGGAATCCCCCAAGGACTGCATATGAACAATACAAATGGGGATGAATAAATGAGATACTTAAAGCAAGTCTATCAGTGTACACATATTTCTGCAGGCACAATGACAAATATTGTGAAACCTATTCATAGAAACCAATCCAAATCTACACGTTGAAGATGTAAGTAGAAATATACTGTCATATTGTTCCTGCAGCAGCATATGAAATCATTCTTGCTGTAAACGGCTTCAATAGAGGTGATCAAGAAAAGGAAGATAGATATAGGTGTAAACAGCGAAAGGTTAGAGTTTCGATTGGGCATCTGGACTTGTCCCCGTTTCTCCGTGGGTCACTTTCCCTGTCCAGTCTTTATCGATCCAAGTTTAAATATTTTATTTCAGTCATCAACCATTATAGTACAGATCAATAATTCAATACAAATACATCACATCCTATTCAACATAAAAGTAATCGATGAAAAGATTTTACGGTTCAAAATAGCAACACAAATGATAAAATCAATAAAACCATAGAATACAATATTAAAATATTATATTAAAACTAAGCTAGAGGGGAGGAGCCAAGATGGCGACCGGAGCAGACGCTTGAGCGCCCGGCTCCGTCGGCCCTTGGCCTCGGACTATCATCCTGACTCCTATCCTCGCCGATTTTCGAGGTGCAACGTGTGCGACGACGCGCTGACCGCGCCGCCGCTTTCCCGGAGTCTTAGCCCGCCCGGACGCCGGAGTTCTTGGTGCTTTTGTTCTCCGCACTGGACCCCTGCTCTATTGTGGCCTTGGCCGGCCCCCTGGAAGCTCCGCAGTTACCGGACCCGCTAGCGTAAACCTGAGCCCCACGGTCCCGGTCCCACCCCACACCACGGACTGTCGCCGGATGAGCCGGGGGAGGGACGCCCGGACACCTTCTGCACCCCGCACCTGATGGGCTGGAGCTATAGGGTAAGCCCCGGTGCGGCGGGTCTCCTGCCCCGTTCTGTGGACCGCGCTGTGGGAGGCTGCAGACCCCCTTCTTCTATTGCCTAGTCGGCTGCAAAGAGAACCCGAGGGAAGGGCAGCGACTGTTGGCTTTTCCCTGTTGCGGCGCAGACCTGAGGGGAATTGCCTCCTTGCTACGACCCCCCCCCTGGCCACTGTACCGTTCTGCGGTAAAACATGGCGTTGATTGCCTGCTCGCGGCTGGGGGATGCTACTCCGGTCTCGCCCGCTGCCCGCTTCGCCCTCCCTCTACCAGACACCAGCTCCACAGTGCCGTCCCGGATTGCTACCGATGTGGGGGCGCAGCCTCCGCTGACATGCGGCTCCGTTCTGGCTGCCCTGCGGGACTTTCGTCTACAAATGTGTCTTGGCTTGCAAGCGCTGAGTGAGCGGTTTGACTCCATACTGTCGGCTGCGGGTCGTGAGCGCCCCGTTTGTCATCAACAAGGCGTGGGTCTGCCAGTGCTTTTGTCCTCTTGCGGGGACGCAATGGCTGTTTATGATCGTGCTACACTGGTGCCTGCATCTGGCTTTACCGGCACCCAGGATCAATCGCTCTCCAGCTCAATTGCGGATACTTTGTCTCCCCGTTCATTGCTGCCTGCTTCGTTGTTGCCTGCCTCACCGTGCCCGCAAGAGTATCCAGCAGAGCGACACCTGACGTCCTCGAGGAACCGTTCACGGTGGCCTACTGCTTCTTTTCTGTGGAACTCCTGTACTTTACATGCCAGGTCTGGACTTTATGTGGTGCACAAGGGGACCTCAATAGATGGTCGGCGGCCATTTTGTGACTCTACTTCACCATCTTCTCCCAAGCGGCCATATTGTCTTTGTCTGCACGGGGTGCGGGGCCTTCATGTAGGGGCTGGTGTAATCTTAAGCCCGCGATCGGGCCAGGGCTAAACTGATTTATATCGCCATGGTTTCACGGATGGGCTGGACTGGGACTGGAACTGTTTGCATATGTGGTGCGCACTCGTCGCGGTTTGTCCGCCTTCATTTAAATTGTTGTGACACGTTATCTTCACACGACCGCTTTGGCGTAGTGGGTTCTCAGTGTGTGGAGGCCATAGCTGGCCGATGGTTTCGGGCGCTCTGGGGTAACGTAGGCTCCTCCCCACTTACCTCTCTGTTCTCTTATTTTTCTTTACTCTATTCCTACTTTCTCTCTTGTCTATATTTCGGGTTCATTGGGCGACAGGCACTATGCTGGGGGGGGGGCAGGCCGTAGCCTCCGCATTGGTGTAGGGTGGGGGGGTAATTCACTGCTTCTACTTAGTTCTATGGGCCTTTTTCTTTTATGTTTCTGCGCTATACTTGTTTCGATTCGGGGTCCGGGTGTGGGGTGGATTGAGTGGGGGCGGCTCTGGAGGGGTGCATATTTACTCATGTGACTATCCTGTTATATAACTGCATCGCCTCACTGCCTGAGATTTTCCTTCCATGACCGTTTTAATGATGCTGCTGCTCTCCCGTGTGGTGAAGCTATCTTGCGGACTCGAATCTCCTTGGTTCTTATTCTTTACTGATTTTTTCCCTGATAAAATTATTTTGAAAACCTTAAAATTAACCTTCACTTCTCCTTCCCCTGGTGTCAACGATCTCTCCAGTGTATACCTCATGACTCGTTGCTAATCTTGACCGTGGATGCGCAGGGGATGTAATGCTTGTACCAGTGCTTAACCGTACCGTGGCCGGCCTGACGGTTGTAGGCCCGTATTTGTTCTTTTCATATGCACAAATAAAGGTTTTTTAAAAAAAAAAACAAAAAAAAAAAACAAAACTAAGCTAGATCTGAAGTGACAGGAGTGGAAGAAATTTTACCACGAATTGATCAGATACTTTCTAGATATTTGGCAATTGAAAAAACAGTAGCCAGAGATGTAGCTGCTCGACAAATTCTTAGAACTACCCTATATTGGCCAATACCTATAAAATGACATAAAGGAACAACCCAGCGCTTGTGCTGCTTGTGATAACTGGGGCAAACAAAAGTAGACAATCATATGTTTCTTTGCCATCTCGAAATACAGGACATATTTTACTACCTCCTTGACATCCATTCCATTTAGCTGTAAATGTAGCAAAAGGACGTTTGCCCGGCCTAAACTTTAGATAGAGGGCTTTAGTAAATGGTGGATCAATGTTATCAATGTAAAAGTGCAAGATCGGCTTAAAATCTAAAAAACATACAGTCATCTGTCCCAAACCTGTTTGGAAAATGTTGCCTCCTTAAGCCCCCAATAATTGACCTTCAGCTTCCTTACTGCAAAAGATGTAATGGCATCTGTGTCCAACCAATACTCATGAAGGTTCATGGAGTATAAAGTCTGTTTTACATAATCAAACCAACGCAACACCCCTCTATGAGTCGTATCACAAAACGTCTCTGAAGCCCACCCTATAATCTGCCGACTTAGGGGTAGACCAAACCCGCAGCCAAAATAAAATAGGTTACAAGTGGGCTAAGGCGACTAAGGACCGAATACCTAGATCTTGTTTAAAAATTAATAGAGAGCTTTGGGGAGATTTGAGTGCTGCATCAAAAAATGTGTTCTCTGCAACCGCTAAAGCTGTTAGGTTACAATAACCCCAAAGTTCTGCACCATAAACTGAGGCTGCTACAGCTTTGGCCCTCCAGACCTCAAGAAGGGGAGAGATTGGATGGATTGAAGTCTTGTCCACAAATTGTAGAATAGCGGCTGCCCTATGTTTTAGTATGAGGGTACTTTTGTAGCCTGGTTGCCCCATGTGTTGGCATTGGATAAATAAATGCCAGGATAATCAAAATCTAGCACTTTCTCTAACTACTCCCCTTCCAATGTTAGATCCCCTCTAAAACCTCTATGCCGGTAGCTAGCCATAAACTTTGTTTTGTTTGCATTGATTGCCTGGCCATGATCCAAACAAAATACATTAAACGTGTTCAAGAGGGTCTCAAGTCGTTTGGGGGTTTTGGATACTAACAAAGTATCATCTGTGAACAGCATAGCAAGTATTTTGGTTTCGCCAGCCCTGTAGGTAATAAATGCAGCCATTAATGAACAACAACAAAAACAACTTAGAGGCCATTACACACCCTTGCCTAACTCCGTTGTCCACCCTGAAAGGATTGGTAGTTTCCCTATTAGTTCCCCACCGAACCTGTGAAAAACTATCACATTGGAGCTAGATAAATATGTCAAGAAGAGTACTGAGAAGCCCTAGAACTCCAAGTATGAACCATATCTTATCCCTAGGTACCATGTCGAATGACGCCATGAGGTCGATAAAAGACTACCTCTTTTTAGGTCGGCTTCTTTCCACCTTATTAATTAAAACCTGAATACTTGATCAACCATACTAGTTTTAGGGCGAAACTGGGTCAGAATCTCATTTTCATTGATCCATGTAGGTAGCCGATCGAGTAAAAGCTTACAGGAGATATTTTTAGATGGAATCAATGAGACTGACTGGCCTGTAATTTGCTGGATCAAACTGAACCTTTCTTAAATACTGTTGCAGCTGCTAGAAAACAGAGAGGGGGGGGGGGGGGTAGAAAAAAAGGAAAAGAAGACTGATCTACTGGTCTCTGGACACCAGCTGCTGCCTCTCCTCCCTCCTCGCTGTTTTCCTGGCTCCTGCAGCACCCAGGCTCACAGACCCCCCCTTGCCAATCAGGATGCTGTTACCAGCATGACAGCAGTGTTGTGATTCGTCTGAGCACTGTGGTTTGGTGCTCAGACAGGGAGTGGGAGCCTGTACAGATTCTCCACCCAGGCTGTGTAATACGGTCCGGTGGAGAACATGCTAAGTGCATATGAAAGTTTGGCCAGCCCAAAATGGCCAGTCAAACCTTCATGCGAATTTTTAGTGAACCAACCACTCCTCCTACCTCCAATATCACAGCATGCCCAACCCTGCCCCACTCTTATCTGGCTGCAAGCTCCATACTAAAAATTAAATGATAGTAACGTTCTGGTATTATTTTATTTTTCCTTTGCACTGCTCGGAGAGCAATGGGGTGACACTCCTCCGCCTTAGCGGACCCGCGGCCGCTTCTTAAATATAGGAATATTCTCTGCACGAAAAAAAAAACTTCAGTTTTGGAATAATCTGATTTAGAGGAAATCAGACAAGATGTAATAGCCAGCATAGATCCTTCTTCTTGGAGTTGTTTAGTTGTTAATCTCATTTAATTTTCCTGTCAATGTGTTCAATACTTGAAGAGATAACTAACCTCTCTTGACTGGAGCAAATGAGACATGAAATATGCAATTTACCTCCTGTTGGTCCCGTTCCGGGCATTAAGGGTTTGGAGATATTTATTTGGGTTTTGCACTCGATTTGAGAAAACCCAAGGACAAGATATATGCTTTAATTAGTCATTAGTATCTGGCACACTACTTTGTCTGAATTCAGAATCTGCAGACTTTTGCCAAGTTTTAGGTGAGCACATGTTTGCTTGAATGTACAAGGCAGGTATTGTGCTTGGCACCGTGAGTGCCAAAAATGTGTTAGTTACAGGGGGGGTCTTGCAAACATGAAGAGGGGGATCTTAAATGACTTCCTGAGCCTCTGGAAGAACGTCCCAGTAGGTCCTACTTCCCATCACATTTAGGGAGAAAATATTTATAGCAGTGAAACTGATGATGCCATCACTTTGTGATAGTAGCATGTAAATTATTTCTTTCAGCAGTTAATGATGACATTTTGGCAGGATATCATTTGGTCCGGTTGTAGCTGGGTCCATCTTAGGGTCCACTCTATGCATTCAATCCAAACTACTTTCAACTGGGTCAATACCTTTGGCTCTGCTTTCCAGCTCCTTGACTCCTGCATCGTCCACCTCGTTTTGTTAACGTCCTCAAGCATGAAAGTAGGAGGCTAGCACTTGCGTCTCCAGCTTCTCAGTTTTGCCCTAAGGACAGCGAAGATCACCCACTTGGAAATATATGATAACGACTCTTTTATACCATATCTAAATTTCCCCCTTCAGTTTACTTGGTCGACAAGACTGGTTTCATATTATGTAGACACTGCCTGATGTCTTCTTTGATCTGAACTCAGAGTTTATTCTGGCCCTCTGCAAACTATTCCTTTCCAGGGGAAATATTTTTTTTTGTTTTCTGGCCATGTCCAGAGCGTCCCCTCAGTTGAGGGATCCATGTCTTTCCCCTTTTATGCTTCCAGTGCCTGACGTACACTAAGCTGTTAGTGGGTCATTGCCACTAGGATGGCAATGACCCACTAAGGTCATTGCCACTTTGCACAACTAACTGGTTAGTAGTTTTTTTTTAGCAAAGAGAGAGGACACAGGGATACGGAGGCGATGTTCACTATTTTGTGTGGTCAACATCCAATGGCTAAACTAAGAAGGTCAGAATCAGTAACTGTGAGCACTTGTGCCCAAGTCCCTTTCTCTTTCGGAATGAATAGAGTTAAGTGATATCTAGTTCCGAAGGCAATTCGCATCGCACAGCCTGCTGGCAGCCAAGTATCAGAAGTATTGATTCAGACACCAAGGTTTTTGCCCCCTCAACGTTCACTTTTGCAAACCCCACATACATGCTGAGAATGGCATGCCTGCCCTGTGTGGCACAGTTCTTCCCAAACCATGGTGATTTTTACCTTTCATTTGCTCTCTGCTGCTGTTCTGGTATGTTACCTTTTTATGTACTGCTAAGTAGGCTGGTAGAGCATTATTGGATGCAGTTTAAACTCAGAGCCCCTTTTCTGGATACAGTTTGGTAGTCTCTGGGGCTTGATGCCACTCTAGCATGAATGGTCTCTGAAAGCATGGGATAGGTAGCAGAGGGACAAGGGAATTCTATTATAATATTTGCATGGTCTGCGTTGGATGCATTTCAAAGCAGCCTGTACAGCAGCAAACATCGAGTGGGCAAAACAGCAGACAATGGGTTTTCAGCTGACAGTACTGCAGTGGAAATTATTCATCTGCAATTCCAAGAAGATACTGTCTTTCCCCCTAGGCAAGCTCTAGACTTCTGATGATGCATTTTGAGAGGTCACCAGGCCGATAGAGGACCAGCAGGGGACACAGCTCTCTGTCTGGACAGATACCTTAATGCACCGGAGCAGGGAGAGAGACCTGGTTTTGAAAGCTCTGTATGTCCTCATCGCCTCCAAAGTGACTTTCGGTCCCTTTGGAAAAATGGTTTCTCTATCCAAATAAGTTGGTGTCAAGTTAAGGGAGCTTGCTTCCTAAATGTGGATGGTTCTGGAAATACTATAGGGGCACATGACAGATTATTGTTAGACCTGACAGCCTTAGGGTAGTCTTCCCTCCCACTTTTTGCTTTCCTCCTCCACTTTACTGACCTCGTTTTTGCTGGTATTAGGACTCTGCACACTTTACCACTGCCAACCAGTGGTAATGTGCTTGTGCTTGCTCCCATAAACATGATAATATTGGTTCATATCCAATTAGTATATTTAATTTCCTTAAAAGTCCCTAGTAAAGTGGTAATACCTGTACACAGGGCCTGTGAATTAAATACTAATAGCGGGCTTGTAGCACTGATTTTGCCACTCACTTAAGTAGTCCTTTAACCATGTCTCAGGCCTGTCATTGCAGGGCTTGTGAGTGCAGTTATAAACTGACATGTCGACCTGGCAAGTTAAACATCTTGCCAGGCCCAAACTGTCCCATTTTATACATATATCACCCCTAAAGTAGCCCTTGGATAACTCAGAGGGTAGAGTGCACTGTATTTTAAAGGCAGAACATGTCCCAGTAGTAAAAAACTCTCAAATTAGCTTTTGCCTACTGCAAGCCCTAGCACTCCCATAGGATAACGTTGGTATTACTTTATTACATTTTATAAGTATACTTTCCAATTGGGAAGAGATAAACCCTTCAAGTCTGGTGTCTCTGGAATCACAATTTAAAATTCAAACTTATGGTGAAGTCGGATTTTAAAGTGCAATTCTGATAATGCCACTTTTAGAAAGTTTGCATTTTCTTTCTTTAGCTATTTGGTGCCTGTAGCCTGTCTCTGATCACATGGCTAGGTGTAGTTGGCAGCTGGGCTCTGTGTACACCCATAGGGGCTTAGGCATGTCTCAATGGGCCATCTGTGGCGGATGGGAGAGAGGAGCTAGTCACAGCCTCACTTACACCTGAATAGGTGGTGTCCTGTCCACATCCAAAGGGCTGCAAAGGCATGTCTTTGAAGACTCCCCCACTACAAAGGCACCACTGGGTATAAGTACTGGACCTCAGACACCACCGCTTCAGTACACTTCTGCCCCATGACTATTCTGCTAGGATGAAGGACTGCTGTGCTGCTGAAGGACGCGCACTCAGCTGGACTGCACTCTGCTGGACTGCTACGTTGCTCTGCTGATCTACTGCCTGCTGCCCTCTTGCCTGGGTGAGAAGGACTGGACCTGCAACTCTTGACCCCAGAACCCAGAGGAACTCCAAGAGCTAGTTGGCTGGCCTTGTGATCTGAAGCCTCAGGATTATAACAAGCTTCCAACCCCTGCACCTGAACTCAGCCATCTTTGAGTTTACCCTGCCAAGTAGGGCCAGCCCCAGTGCTGGACCCTTGGAAGTGGGCCTAAGGTACTTGCCAGTGGAGCCAACGCATCTTTTCTGTTGAGCCCTGCATTCCTGAGCAGAACCGTGCATCTACTCAGTTGAGTGGTGCATGGATTGGGCCTGTTGCAAAAGACTTGCATCGCCGCGGCCTCCCGCATCTAGGACCGATGCATCACCTTTGGAAATGCCGCTATGCAATGCATTTCCTGGCGCAAGCTTCTCGCATCACTCATCGACTACAGACTTGACAACAACAACAGAACTCTGTATCGCATCTTCACCACTCATCGGAATCGACACATCGCCTCTACAGTGCCTTGCATCCTCAACACCGGACTTCACATCACCAGGTCCATTGACAGGACCCTTGACGTCGAAGCAACAGGACCTTGCAACTCAGCCTTGCCGCATCACGGAACTGACACATCGCCTCTGCTGCGCTACGCATATTAGAAATGGGTCCACGCAACGCTCACAACCAGGATTTAAGGTACTGTGTTCCTGTGTTCAGAGGGCCTATCTGGGTCCTTGTAGCTGGCTCGTGCCCTTGTCCAGGTTCGTGCGACCAGCTATCCTTAACAGCACTTTGTGCTTTTTGGCACTATTTTACTTAAAAACTTTCAAATTCTGAATCTCCGGGTTCTACTAATTGGATGTTTGTCGTTTTGGTCTTGTTTTATTTATTAAAGTCAGATCTATTTTTCTAACTTGGTAAGGGATCTTTTGTGTGGTATTTTCACTGTTTTACTGTTTGAAGTGTTGCATAAATACTTTACACATTGTGTCTAAATTAAGCTGGATTGCTCTGTTCCAAGTTACCAGAGGGTGAGCACAGGTTTATTTAGGGTTCGCTTGCCCCTTGCCATGGATAGAATTGTGGTTGCTGCTTGACCAGGGCTCATACCCCAGTCATTTAGTAACCCAATTTCTAACAATCATGATCCCCTTTCCCGTCTTAGTCCCATGTGCATAGTTCTCCCTCGTGAGGTCTATCCAAGATTTGGGCTTCACCAAGACCACAAACACAGATAATTGACTAATTATCCCAGTAAATTACCCTGAGAGGAAAACTGATCCTGTCCTCAGCGGAGGGTATACTACCTGCCACCAAACATAGGCTGCGCCTCTCCAGCAATGTGGACTGCCTTTGGGGCCAGTTTTGGCTTTTTGCCTAAGTGGCTCCTCCCTAACCCACCTTTTTATTTCCAGACTCAAGGAGTAGCTGAATAGTGCTCACCAGGTAGCTGACACAGAACAGAATAACCTACGTCCAGGCAGGAATTAGGTGGGATGCAGCAAGAGGTGGAGGTGGAGGTAAATGGAGCTGCAGGGGAACATGGCCGACCGACTGAGAAGGTTAGTGCCAACATTGTGAGCACCATTCATAACTTGCTTAGCAGAATACTGATAAAAGCATAAAAGAACAAATCTAATTAGAATGAAGAAAAACAGAGCCGCGATTAACAGAAGTAAACATGCAAGATTATCTACATTAGTCAAATTGTTTTGGGATTTTAATTTGTCATATGTCAGACAAATAAAGTCTTAATGTCAGGCAATATAATAATGGCTCTCTTGTGTTTTACCAGAATATTGGTGTGGTTTACATAATCAAATAGTTGATACAACGGACAGTATGACATGGATAGCCAAACCAACATGATAGACATCTATTGATGTTTGTCTCCCGCTTTCCACTAAAAAGGTGAATATACAGCCCCCTGCCCCTTAATTCACTGAGATGCTAAAAATTGAAAAAGCAAAGTGTAAAGCTCTTGAACGACGAGGGGGGAAGAACTATGAGCCTAACCCCAAATGTGTCTATAAAAAGGCCAAAAGAGACAATCATTCCCTTTGTAAAACAGCTTGTGCTGAATATGTCTCTTCCACTATTTCCAATGCTCAGAATTGCTCTAGACCTTGTTTAAGGTGGTGAAAGAGCTATCTGGGTCAGAAAGCCAGTCCACTCCCCCTATCCTCAACGATTCACAAATCTTACCAATTTTTTCCTAAGTAAGGTGGAAAAAATGTATTCCGCACTGCACGGTGATAAGCCGGTTAATACCACACAGCAGGCTAGTACCCTTTTCCATGCAACCAGCAACATGGGACTCGTGAACTGCAAGAATATTGAATCCAGCAAATTGGAAACTTGGTCTCTTCTGGACATGAACTCTTTTAAGCAGCTTTTAAGCAGCTTTCAAGCAGCCCTTAGGTAGCCTTAAATCTGGATCTCCCTGTGATCTTCTCCCCTTCTCTGTGTTAAAGCAACTGGAGCTGCCTTCTCTTACGTTAATTATGAAGCTCCTTAATGCCTCCTTACAGGAAGCAATAGTCCCGCCGGAGTGGAAGCATGCCATGGTTCTTCCACTTCTGAAGAAGGCTAATGCTGATTCCTCCCAGCTTTCCAATTTTCGGCCTATTTGACTACTTCCGGTCTTTTCCACAATTTTGGCAAAACACATTAACGCGCAGTTGTCCCACTATGTCGAAACTCAAAAATTCTTGCACCCCTCTCAATCAGGCTTTAGAGCAGGTTTCTCTACTGAAACGACTCTTCTGGGAGTCACTGAAATGTTGCGGCATCGTTTGGACACTGGGGACACGGTGGCCCTCATTTTACTTGACTTGAGTGCCGCGTTCAACACGGTGTCACACACCGTGTTATTGAAAGCTTTGCAATTTTTGGGCATTAACGGCCTGGCACTCAAATGGCTCAACTCCTTTCTGGCTAACCGCATGATTCAGGTCTTCTCTTCCACGGCCAGCTCCAAAACCCACTCATCCCCGTATGGAGTAACCCAAGGTTCTTTACTAAGCCCTTTACTGTTTAATGTCTTCGTTAGACCTCTGGCGACGATTGCTGAAGAGGCAGGGCTGTCCCTTTTCTCCAACGCGGATGACACTCAGATACTTTTCTTTCTTTCTGCAGAGAGGGGATCTGAGTCTTCTGCTCTCCAGTCTGGGTTGAGGAATATAGCATCTAGGATGCAGGCAAATTTACTCAAACTAAATGGAGAGAAAACAGAGGTTTTGATTTTAGGGAAAAAGAAAGATCTCTGGGGTCACCAACACTGGTCTTTGGAAATGGGCGCTCTACCTCTGCCCTCTCACCAAGTCCGCAACCTGGGTTTCATCATGGACGATCAGCTTTCAATGAAACAACAAGTCGTGAAGGTGGCCTCGACTTGCTTTACCATTCTTAAGTGGCTAAAAAAATTCTTTGGATGCTGCCCTGCTCCACCCAGAGAACCGTAATCCAGGTTCTTGTCACTTCTAGGCTGGACTACGGGAACATCTTGTACCTGGGTGCAAATAAAGTGTGACAAAAAAATTGCAGTTGGTACAGAATGCAGCAGCCAGACTTCTCTGTCAGGTTTCCAGGCGGCCTCTATTTCAGGCTTTCTGCGCGATCTTCACTGGCTCAAGGTAGAGAATCGTATTAAATTTAAAGTTTTGTATGTTCAAGATTAAAACTGTTACGGCCCCTCTATATCTACAAACCTTAGTTCGACCTTACAAACCATCAAGCTCTCTCCGTTCCACTACTCAGGTGAAATTTTTGGTTCCTAGAATCAGACTGTCACGCATGGGTGGCCAATCTTTTGCTTACCTCAGCCCCTCCCAGTGGAACTCTCTTCCCTTGCCACTCCGTAACGAAACAGTCTACAGCAATTTTCGCAAATGTCTGAAAACTTGGCTGTTTAACCAATAATTCTCTCTTCTTTCTTTGTTCCTCTCAGGCCGGCGCCGGGCAACCCTCTGGGGTAGCTGTGCGCCTTATAAACTCAATTAACATAACATAACATAGACTGGTCTTTGTGGACTTAAAAGGATGAGAGAATTGTATATCAAGAACAGCAATAGCCTCTGGGAAATGTGTTTAACTCCATGGACTCAACACCATCTTCTTTCAAAATCCAAGACCTCCTGCTTCACTCAGAAGTCCCAGGAGCCAAGCACAAACCCCAGGACCCCTCCTACTGAACAGCGTCGGTAGTTTCACAAAGTATACCAATGTTCTGCTTTAATGCCTAGATTCTCCAGCATATGTGCACTAATGCCCTTTGTAAGCGTACAACTGACGGTGTCAGTGAAAAGTCCTTAGAAAAAACTTCAGATGGAGAGAAAGGGTGAAAGAAGGGCACCAAAACTCACACAAGAGTCACTGGTGCTACTGTGCATGATATCTCAAATAACTATTCCAATTGTCACCCCAAGGAGGAATCGAGTGTAAACCAGGAATGAGTTGAATTAGAAATGGTTTCTGAACTAATGATAATTGATGACATCTCATTTCAAAAGAATAAAACCCAATTTGGAGTCACATTCCTATGAGAGCACAGAGCACAAATGCAGAGATTATTATTATTATTATTATTTTACAAATAAAGAACATGCAAATATAATATAAGAAACAAAATAAAATCTACATACATACCCAGGTCATTGGTAAATTCATTAGATTCTTCTCCATCAATATTTTTTTCTAAGCCTGGAAACTGTAGCGTATGAAATAGAGCATTTTACTTACTTTTCTAACAAGATAGATAAAAGAACTTTTAAAACAAAATGATAACAAATTGAAAGATATCTACCATACCTTCTGGTGTAGCATTAAATAAGTGCTTTGAACATTTTTGTATTACAATTCATAAAACAAATTTATATTCTGTACGGCATTAAATTGATAAGCAGTTCTGGACAGAATACTTATTGTGGCTAGTAAGACTAATGAATTTATATAACATTAAACCTTGGATGGGATTTACAAAGCTAGGGCAGTGTCCTGCCACAGGGATTTGACTTGAAATACCACTTCTCAGATATATTTATATCAGTATCCGTAAAAGAGCAAGGAGGAAAAGGCCAGTGACAAGTGGATAGGCGTATTTGTAAAGATCACACTAAATCAAGGTCAGAAAGAAGCTTTATGTGTCTCTAGCAGGCACAATGCAGCTCCGACAATAAAAATTAAAATTTACATTCTATATTGCCTCACACATTCAATCATCGGTGAAGGAACAGTATACTAAAGAACAGGGGGTCAAGAAAGAACAATGAGATAAAGAGGAACCACTGAGGCATGGAAAAAGATATTTCCAGGCCCCCTTCATTATAGAGTCATTCAGGGGTAGAAAGCACCCCACCTGCGCTCAGGCCTACATCACTGTGCTCAGATCTCCCTAGACAAGGATTGTAGTATGGAACTACAGTGGTAGCTGACAAACATAGATGCATAGAATGGCAAAGCCATCTTTCACCCCCACTCCAGACCTTATTATTAAATCCAAGATGAGCAACCATGGTTGGTGCATCAACCTAGAAGGTCTATCTACCAGCAGGCATTAATCTCAGAAGAGTCCTTCCCACACATCAATTCTCAGGAATTGCTAGCTGACATCTTCGCATTTAAGAGTTTCTTTTGCCAAAAATCCCATTGTTGTGTCCTTCTTTGGATGGACAGCATTTCTGTGGTCCATTAGGCAAACAAAATGATCCAAGACTTCAGCTTCTCTCATCCTGGATCATTAAAACTTTTGCCTTGAAGCATTATAGCTTCTGGGCAACTCCAATTCTATAGGAGGCTGGTTTTCATGTCACCTGCGTGACTCCAGCGATTGGATGCTGGATCACCAAACCCATTAGAAGTAGAATGCTATGACTCCTATCTCAAGCAGCAAATTCAGATGTTCGTGAGCTGGTGCCCAGGTCCAGTCCCTAGGGCAGTGGACACTCTTCTCCAAGATTTATGTCCTCTCATGGGTTACACTTTACCTTTCGCTTTATCTGATTCCCTGCAACCTGCTTCACCTTCACAGATTCCAGACGCATAAAGTCATTTTGGCTTTCCAAACATGGTTCCCTCCTCTGCTATAGTGCACCATAGCACTTCCTTGTTGGTGCTTTTTCAGATAGTCTGACATGTTAGAAATAAAGTGCCAAATGTGAGGTCAGATTGTCCCCAAAAGTAGATGGGGAAATATGTACATTCAATAAGAATTAGCCTTGACTAAGCGGTTTGAGATCAGTAATTTAGAAATCATTAAGGCTTGCTAAAATAATATAAACTACAATCTGTCCCAGACCTGTAAATACTGGTGGCAAAACTCCAACATGCAGCCAGCTGTAGAGGGTGACAACTTGGTGAAGCAAATACTGGTGGGTACCCCAAGAATGGAGCATTTGCCAAAGTGTCTGATGGCAGGTTCACAGCTAGAGAAGCGCAGTCCGCATGTGGTCCGGTTGGTGATGCGGGCGTGGGAGATGGTGATAAAAGGGGGGATGTGTATAACAATCTTTTCTCAGCAGCTGCCACTACGGTGGCTGGGACTCATCATGAATATCAACAAAAATATGACCAAGGCAGTATCGAGGGAGGGAAGATGTGACACACTTGGAAACTTATATCTGGGAGATTTCTGTATTACATTTCAGGAAGCCCAAGAGTGTTTTGTGGTGGGTCCAGTGTGGTTTTTGCAAATTGCTAAAATCACAAAGACATCCAGTGAAATGGACAAATTTCCCGAACAGATCGCACACGCTAGATGTACCTTTGGATATGGGGATCTCCTAGACACTTAACTCATTTGTACATGGCCATTGATCAATCAATCAATCAGCCGAATTTGTAACACACGGTTAATCACCTGCGGGGGTATCCAGGCGCTGGGTTCGTGCTGGGGTCAGTAGAAAAGCCAGGTCTTGAGTCCCTTTCTGAATTCCAGGAGAGAGGTAAAGTTCGGAAGTGAAGGGGAAGGTCGTTCTAGGACTTGGCAGCGAGGTAGGAGCATGGGCGTCCTCCACTTTGGCTTCGGCAGATGCGAGGAGTATGCACGAGGGAAGCAGAGTGCAGGTGTATGGAGGATTGGTGAAAGTTCAGGCAGTGGTTGATGTATGCGTGTGTTATAATCCTGAATTGGCATCTTTTCTGGATGGGGTTTTCCTGAGGTGGGGGGTGATGTGGGTCCATTTGGGGAGGTCAAGAATGAGTCCGGCAGCTGAGTCCTGTATCGTCTTGTGTCTCTTCAGGAGCTGGGCGGCAGTTCCTGCATAGAGCGCTTCACCAGGAAGCCAGTGACAGTCTTCCTGGTGTTGATGAGGAGAAATCTGAAAATCTTACCGAGCATGCAAAGGATATGGAAGCAGGCGGTGGAGACTGAACTGATCTGACATTTCATGGTGAGTTTGCTGTCCAGGATGATGCCAAGGTTGCGGGTGTTGTCTGCTGGTGTCGGTCCGAGTTCAGAGGGCCACCAGGTGTCGTTTCACATGTTGAACTGCAGACAGTTGGCAACGCTTGTCATGCAGTTGTGGAAGTTGGTCCTGGTGGTGGTGGAGAGGTCTTCTGAGAGCGCGAGGATGAGCTGGGTGCCTACTGTGTAGGAAATTATGATGAAGCCATGGGTTCTGACGATGTTGGCCTGGGGTGTCATGTAGGTGTTGAACAGAGTGGGGCTGAGGAATGAACCTTGCGGGACGCCACCGATGATGCTCTTGGGTTGCGAAGTGAAGGGTGGTAGTCGGATTCTTTGGGTTCGTCCTCTGGGGAAAGATGCAATCCACTGGAGGGTGACTCCCTGGATGCCAATGCGAAGGAGCCTCTTGATGAGGGTGTGGTGTGATACAGTGTTGAACAGTGCTGAGAAGTCAGGGAGGATTAAGGCCACTGTCTCTCCCCGGTCGAGGAGGGTCCTGAAGTCATCGGTGGTAGCGATTAGGGTGGTCTCAGTGCTGTTGTTAGCCAGGAAGCCAGTTTGGGAGGTGTCCGGCATATTGTTGCTCTCCAGGTGTTCGGTGAGTTGGTGGCTTTCTTGAGGACTTTGATGGGGAAGGGGAGCAGAGAGACAAGGCGGTAGTTCATATGTTTGCTTGGGTCAGCAGAGGGTTTCTTCAGCTGGGGTCTGACCTCTGCAGGTTTCCATTGGTTGGGGAAAGCAGCTGTGGTGATGGATTCTTTGAAAATTGAGGTGAATTCGCTGCGGATTTCCTTGCTCTCGAAGTTAAAGAAGAAGTGGTGGAGGTAGGGGCCCGTGGGTGCTCCGGAGTGGATGGAGTTCATGATGGCTGTCGTGCTCTGTGTGGTGAGCTATTTCCATGCGGTGAGCGGATGGTTGTACGTGGCTTCAGTTGGCACGAGGAGATTGTTTAGGTGTAGATGGTGGATATCTTGTAGTGGAAATACTCCGTCAGGGTGTTGAAGAGTTTCTTGCAGTGGATGGAGCTTGCTTCGATGTGGTCTGCCAGGGCGCATCTTTTTGTATCTTTCAGGCGTTAATGGTATTTGTTGAGGGCTGACTTGAAATTGGCTCAGTCTGTGGGGTCTTTGCTGGTACGCCATCGTCTTTCTAGCCATTTGCAGGTGCGTTTCATGGTCCTGAGTTCAGGTGTATACCAGCTGGCTTGTTTGTTTGATCTCCTGGTCTTGGCGGGCTTGAGAGGGCTCTGTCGAAACAGTTGGTGATCCAAGCAAAGACGTTATTGATGACCTGTTCAAGGTTGGAGGTGGAGTCAGGGTGTATGTCCACTGGGTCTTGGTCACTTTGTTCCAGCTGTCGTGGGAAAAGCTGGGAGGCATGCTGGTGTTGCAGGGGATCCTGCGATGGTGAAGTGGACAATGGCGTGGTCGGTCCAGGGGAGGTGGATGACATGACTGAACTTGACTCGCTCGCTGGCAGTGAAGATCGGGTCGAGCATGTGTCCTTGGCTGTGTGTGGGGTTGGTAATCTGTTGGGTGAGGCTGATGCTGCTCATGCTTTCCAGAAGTTTGGCAGTGTTTGTGTCTTTGGGGTCATCGAGGTGGAAGATGAGGTCACGGAGTCAACGGTGAGTGGGGCGATGAATTTGAGAATGGCGTCACAGGAGTGTGGTTCTGGAGGTCTGTACACGTGGGTGCCTCTGATGGTTGTTCGGACCTTAGTTTGGAGCTGGACGTTGAGATGTTCCATGATCGCTGTGGTTTCATCTTCGGCAGTGGTGCAATAGATGGGTTCTTTGTGGATGATGGTGATGTAGCCTCTGTGTTTGTTGGTGCGGTCCTGATGTCTCATCTTGCAGCCATTGGGTGTAGCAGGGATGATGTAGGGGGTGGAGGAGGACTTGAGCCAGGTCTCTGTGATAAAGATAATGGGGGATGGTATCACAGATTTCGGCAGTATGTTTCAGAGTGATCAGGCGTTGAGCAGGAGGAAATGGAGTAGTTCTGTGGCGGTCATGGTTGGCGCAGAGGGTGTGTTGAGGGTTTCCATGAGAGTGGTAGGACATGAGTCGCAAGTGAAGAGACAGTGGTGGCAGATGAAAGGTCCTACCATTGATCGAGGAGATGTGAGGCAGCAGTTGTTGTTGCAGCTTCTGGGGTCCAGGGCTCAGAGCTCTGCGATAAACAATGGACAGAGCTCCCTGCAAGACAGAGGTGGAATTGGGATCTCATACAGCAGTTGACAGACAGGGAGTGGGGTGCGGCATGTGCACTGATTCAGGGAGTGTCTAGTAATGCCAGCTTCAAATGTGTGCACCTCTATGTATTGTATTGCACATATCTCTCACCAGTCCGGCTGAGTGGCATGTACCCAGGTAGACTGGGCGCAAGTCCCATATTCAGAGTGAGGCGGGTTGATTTCATACACCTATGTGAGGCTGTCTGCATATAGAATCATATTAGAGAGTGATAGTGAACTGTCTCCAGAGAATCACCAATACAGCTTGAACTCAGTGTTGGGCATGCCCCCAGAATCGTAAAATACAATACAGGATGAAACTTCTGGGACTAGTTCTGACAAGGAGAAGAGTGGCTATGAAATGGCTGTCCCTCATGGGTCCCCCTCTGCACCAATGGACTAGAGATGTTGCTGAGTGTGCTCTTGCGGAGGCAAGGCACATGCAGGAGGTTAAGACTGATGAAAAAGCAGAGGATTGTCAGATGTGGGCTGAAATGTTGGACGAACTGATCCGGCCAATGATGAACAGGCCTCATAGGTCACACCCTCCGTTACATCCACAGAAAACACTGGGGGCAAGTATGGATAGACTGGATGGGGATGTCAATGGATCTCCATGCACTGGTGCAAATCACCCTGCCTCTACTGCCCTTTTCTGTAAATGACTGCGTTCACGAGCCATATGACTTTGAGGTATCTGCTATTACTGCAAATAAGCCCAATGAGCATTTATATGCTGTTTGATTGTTGTAAATTGAAAAATAAAAATGTTTAAAAAAAATGAAGTGCAATACAGAAGGCGAAAATATTTAAAAGTCAATTAAGATGCATAATATTTCAGTCAGAAGCATATAGCTCAGAAATCACTAAAAACAGAGGCAGCATGAGCAAAGTCTAGAAAATAGTTTACGTACAGAATATGTAGCAAATCAATAAAAAAAATCAGACAACATCCCTAGAAACCAAATGAGCTTCTTCTGGCTCACCCGCAAAAACACGTTTCGTATAGAGAAATTCCCTATAGAATGCAAAGGAAATCACACAGTGAGTATAGGGTGAGCAAACGTATCAGCATATCATCAAATCATAATACAGCATTACAAAAACGTCTTATAATACCATCATCTCAGCACTATCTGCTTAAATAAACAATACTGAATTTCCTCTGACAAATGCTAGCACCACTCTAGTTAAATAAACAATTAATATCTTGTTAAGGGATAGCCCTACAGTGAGCAAACAAGGAAAAGGCCTTGAAGAGCAAAAAGTTAACTAAAGAGCTTCCTCAAAGCCTCTCCAAGAACAGCATGTAAACACAAAGCATTAGTGCACATTTTACTGCGTGTGGTGTCAATGAGAAATTAAAACATGTCTACTTCTAAATCCAAGATGGAGTCAAGGCCTAAATAAGGCCTAGTTCGGGCTATGCAAAGAAAACAAGGTTCTGTAAATCACAGCATTGTCGTTCCAACTGCAAAATGGTCAAATTACTACGCAAATATTATTTAAGTAAAAAGTAACACCAATACTATGCTTCCTGGAACCCTTACGGATTAGAAAGGGCACCCCCAGCCCTGCTCCTAGACCAGCTGCAGCTCCTGCAGGTAAGAGCGGGGGGGGGGCTATGTGAGTGGGGGGGGGAATTTCGACAGATGATAAGGGAAATTGTATTCTTTATTTAATTTTCCATTGTGGTTGTCTGTCGAATCCTCCCCCCCCTCACCTCCGTCTCGGCCCTACTGCACCACCACTCTGCATGGGCCACGGCTGTCCTGAACAACCATCTTTCTCTCCTGGCTTGGTTAGTCTCATGGGTAAGAGAGCAAGGAACCACCTTTCAGGGAAGCTTCTCACCTCCTGCAAGACTTTTGGACCCTTGAAACAAGGAAAGGTTACTGCTCAGACTAGGCTGCCTGGGTTTTTTGGTGTGTGCAAAAAGACATGGATATACTTCATGCCTCTTCATTTGCCTTAGCCAATTTTCTTGCCTCCTCGTTTGACATACGCTTTTCTTACTGGACCATCAATGTCTTTCCCGCTGTGGTTTGGCAGGTCTCCCTCCTGCTAATTTGCTTCCCTTGGACAAAACCCCTCTTGTTTTTATGATCATGAGAGCTATTCACCCCTTACGTCCAATTTACCCCACGTACACTTCCCTTAGGGGTGTTTACTTAGTCCTCCTATGTCTCTCACCACAGCCCTCCAATCCAGTCTTCTCCTTCAGGCAACTCTCTGCCAAGATAACAATCCCTCTTTGTCAGATCTCCTTCAAACACATATTATACATCAAAGCCTTATCTGTTCACCAATGTTTCCTCACTCCCAGTGAGATTATCTCCATCATCTCTAAGAATGCGACGTCTGGCGGCTAGCTCCTACTCCCTATTAGCTACTCTGCATTGCGAGCTGCCTCAAGGATTATGAAAGGTATAAAAGCTAACTCAGCCCAGGCTCCAAGGACCAACTTATTATTTCCTTCAGAAGTCCCATCATGAATTAGTTACCCACCCTAGTCTAAAGGGTCCATTGGCTACTTTCCAAAACAGAAATCAATGTCTCCAAATTCAACACTTAGTGGGTGGAGAGTGTAAAGAAGAATAGGGACACTTAGCTAACCACATGAAGAATAAACAATTTGGTGGCATATGGACATGTACTGCCCTCCAAATGGCAAAAAAATACTTTTTGCTGCCATATCCACTTGAAGGACCTACAGATACCAGGACTGCCTTTTCATCCTGGATGCATTTGTGGTTACAATGATCGTGAAAAACATAATAGGTAAGTGGGAATAAGAGAATGGGGGAACATGGGCCAACCACTGAGAGAATAGGTAAAAATAAAATAAATAGCTCTTGACAAAAAATAGAGATTTCAGGATTGGGATCTGCAGCTCCAAAGCTGGTGCCGCAGATTCAAAGAACTATGAGGTGCCACAAATCCACTGTATTATTTTGAACGCATGGACCGAGTTTAAGGTCTGCTGATTAGAAAAAGAAAGCTAACCCATAGAGCCCCAGAAGACCAAAGTGTGTGACTAATTTAATCTGTGGTTATGGTGGGGCAGGTGAACACAAATAACATTGGGTCAAAAAATCTTCAATTGACGTGAAATTAAGATTATAACAACATCTACTTAAAATTCACAAAGACCACTTTAGGCATGGCAGAACACCATGCCAGCTAACCTCTAAGGGGAGTGGTGTTAAACAAAGGACTCTGGCTACAAGCCGAACAGAGCTCAAAGGGGACTGGGCCAATCAGGATCAAAGTGCCGAACACAGCCAAAGGCAAATCCCTGCACACACGCTACATGGGGAATGACTATAGGCAATTAACAGTTACATTTTGTATACAGGCACTGAGCTGTGGGTATGACCATGGGCCAGGCTCTCCACCAATAGCACATAGGGTACAGTTGGAACTTGGCTTTGAAAAAGCAAACATTCACACTCTGTGAGGCCATTTACAGAATACACCATGGGCATGAATGTGGCAGCTATACATCGTTGCTGCTCAGATGTGCCTAGGAGTAGTACTTGTGTATGCTTAACTGCAGCTAAGTTATAGCTTCAGATGTGCTGGACCTCAACGATGGTCCACGAAGACCAGCTTCTCCAGGAAGAGCCAGTCTTGGATGAAGTGTTTGGTATTCCATCAAAGAAATCAAGAGAAGGTCATTGACTTGCTATATGACTTTCTTTGATCTGTCAACAGATACAGTGCTTTGGCATTACTAACAGAGCAGTGATAGAGCCAAACCACTAAATAGGTAGATCTCTTTTCAATGTCCATAAATTCCAATTTCAAGGCCCAAACATATCGGAGTTCTCTTGGTTGTCAGCAACGGGTATGCACTGTGGCTCCCACTGCCAACACCATCAAGGCCACATTTACCTCAGTCAGTGTTTGGGGAACTTGTTGAGGAAATGGTGACGCCTCCCCCCCTTATGTTACCACTGAGCCCTTCACCTCCAAAAAAGCCAGAACTTTCACTCCCACTACTCCCTGGGGAAAATGAAAGGTAACACACTAAACCTTATACAATCTCAACCAGTTCTTTCTCCATCAGAGGTTCATGTTGCAGACATGTTGCAGACTCTGGCCAGGTTTTGCAGGCAGTTTGGCGTGATGATTGTTGGTCCTTGGGGACTCTATGGGACGTATATTTTCACATTCTCAAAGAATGGTCTGAGGCAATTCCTTTGTTTGGCAATGCTGGAGTAGTATTGCCAGTAAGGAAAGCCCTTGTTTGGCATAACCGCAACCACTCAGTCTTGGCACCTGCCTTTCTGCAACTGCATATGTGTCTTCTTACATAAATAAATGCCTAGTTAGGGCATCTGCCAAAGAGCTGGCGTGCCTCACCTGTGTTGTGTACAATTGTGTATCTAGGTTCTTCCAAAGCGTTCTGAAATTTTCTCATATGTATTCAATTCACAAGGGTCATTCAGGCCTCAGACCAGTGAGCATTTCCACAGTCTGACTGTTTCACCTTCAAATGAGCATGTGGAGATCTGTGACATCCTTGTGGTTCCAAAGGACTATGTTGCCAGGTGTCCTGCTTAGACACTGTTCCACATGTGAGGATGTAGATGTGATCTCTGCAGTTTCACCAGAAAGATCACTGAAACCAATTACAGGGCATTTATTCCAAACCCATCCTAACACACCACTTACTATTCAAATTCAGGTCTGTTTGCTCCTGCTTCTAATTAGCAAGTGGGTAATCTCCTGTCTGCCTACACATCTGAGTGTGCATGGACGCCACTGCAGGGACCTCTAAGTAAGTGCATCCTCACATCAACCTCGTTCTATAGGTAGACTGTCTACCTGACCTCAGAAGCCTTACTTCCAGTCATCAAAGCTATGGTGGTGATGATAAATACCCCCAATGCATCTGCCCCCTCAACTTCAGGTAGGAAAGGGAACTGCTGGGGTTTTCACAGAACATGCTCATCAGTAGCCTCATACAGGGTGCATGGAGCTGATAAGACACAGATGCATTTGTGACTTGTCTGAACATGAAATAAGAAAGCTTTGCCTTCTGGCAGGACGTCCCACTTTCTCAGTCCGTAATGCCCCTTTGTTTAAACAATTCCTCTGTAAAAGGACAGTGTTAAGTCGCCCTGGTGCTCCCAACTGGGCCCTGTAAGACTTGCTTCTTGGACATGGTGCTCCTTCCTCAGGGAGAGACCATTTCAGATTCCCAGAGAAAGGACATCCTAACAATGTACATGGGGAGCCCCCAGCCCTCCTACAATCACTCAATTTGAGGACCTGGTATTGTAAGAGTCAACCCTTGACCACCTAAGCCTCTCCTCTGACAACTTGTATGTTCTCACGGTCAGCAGGAAATCCAACACCAGGTCTCAGTACAAAAGCAAACCACAAAGGGGGCCTTTCAGCATCAACATTCTCACATGTTCTGAACACCAGGTCATGTCATTTTCCTGGTAGAAGGCGTACAAAGTGCAAATCTGGACTTGCAGGACTTTTTGTGCTAACAGAACTGCTGTATTTATTCTCTCATGTGAGATTGTCTACTGTTACATCTCAGAGTAGGTTTCAGAGCCAGATTCACCAGCAGCGTCATGTTCCTTTTGCAGTGAGTGAGGGGAAGACACCGTGCCTCTGGTACATGCATCTGGCATTTGGTGGGAGGTTTTCCTTCACTCTGCACTCCTGGCATCAGTATCTCTGGGGTGATGTCTGCGCTTCTGACCATGCACGGTACTGGGTCAGGAGATGGATATTAAGATGCATAAGGGATGTACAGAGTGGGCTACTTCTTCATTTGATAATCATTATTAAGAAACACCAGTTTCATGAAAGAGTAGACTTATCTAACACCTATGTAAGAAAGTTGTCTCTTCATGTTTGCGGAATAAAAATCCAAAACCAAGATGGCTTTTCTGTAATGCAATTTCCTTTTTTAAGGGTATATGTACAGGCTTGTGCTCATGGATTTCAACTTGAGAAAGACTTACCCTGGGCTCAATGGGGGGCATGGCAGGCGCAGAAGATGGTGGACGCCTAACTGTACAGCTCCCGGGCCGGAATAACCCCTTCCATCCCCAAGTGAACACTGCACATCCGCCAGAATTCCGCCTAGCACCTCAGCTGCAGTCGCGGCAGCTACCGGCTGGAGTGCCCTGCAACCTCTGGAGGGGATTGTCCTGCACAAACGGATTGGATACGAAATCGGACCTACGCACCTCACAAAGCCACTAGACCAGGCATAGGGGCGGCAACATCACTCTACCCTAAAGGAGGCATGCGACTGCCAGAGTGCCCGACCGACTGCTCAGTGAGCCCGAGGGAGACAGCTTTGGTGATGGAGCCCGCTTAAATTACCGAGCTGAAGCGGCCGCCAGGGCTGTGGTGGAGGCCGGGCCGAGGGCGGGCTTGGAAGTGGTGCGCTGGGAGGCCGTCACAGACACCCGAGCCTCACAGAACATGGAGCGGCCTGAGCGAGTAATGGGAAGCGATACGCGTGGAATAGCTTCCCCACCTCCCTTTCTTTTTTTTAGGTCTCGACCTTGCTATCGCGTAAGCGATTGCAAGCGAGACTATAGAAAGCGGGTTTGAAAAGTGGTCCCAAAAAGCGGATTGCATGGCTAGCACGCGCACAATCACGCGCATCGTGCAGCCATGCAATCTGCCTTTTGGGAGCACTTCAAAGGGTCCGCTCCCCCGCCCCCGCCAAGCGCGCGCGCTTCCGAGAGCGCCATTGTAAACAAGGCTGTTCTTATCTTGTCACATTAGATCGATCACGCTGGAAAAAGTGGACCCATCTGTGTTCTCCCAGTCCGTCTGTCTCGTCTCCCCTTTCTATGTTCTTCTATAGTTTCTGTACATCTCTTCTGTCTCTCTGTTCTTGGACTCTGCCTGTCTCTCCCTTCTCTCTAGTCCTCTGTTCCCTGGCCTCTCTCTCTCTCCCTTATCTGTCTCTATTTTCTGATCCTTCTCTTCATTCCACCGAAGTCCTCGCACGTGACTGTCTCTTCTCTAGCCCTCTGCTCTCATGGTCTGTCTCGCTCTCCTCGCCGTGATCATCCCGTCTACATGATCCTTCTAATCTTCTCTGTTCTCCTAACATGTCTCGGACTCAACTCGCCGTCTTCCAGTCTGTCTGTCTCTCTCCGTCAGTTCTCTCTACTGCTCTATCAGGCAGCCTTTTCTCTCCCTCTGCTCCTTCCGTCTTTTCTCAGCCCCTAGTTCCTTGTTTCCCTCACTCCTCGCTGGTTGTCGTCTCGCACTTTATGTCCTTCTCGAGCTTCTGCTCTTCTCCTCATCAGGATTCTCTCCCCTTGGCTGGATTCCCGCCTCTCGGTTCTTTTATGCATTTCGCTATAATTCGCTACGAAGGAAAGAGACAGGCAGAGAGAAATCAAATCCATGGGATGTCACGGAGCGTCGCCACGGCAACGGATGCAGGACGGGAATATACCTCCCCGTAACGCATCTCTCACAGACACTGGACACCCCCCAGAGCACCCGCGGGTGCAGCCTCCCAAGATTGGTGGCACACCCATGATTACCGGCAACGAGTACCTATCGCACCTGTGGCATACACGCAAGCACCAGCAGGGGCCGCCTATCAGATCTGTAGCAGACTCACGATTACCAGCAAGGACTACCCTGTGGCATACACCCAAGCACCAGCTGGAGGCGCCTATCAGATCTGATTGCACGCGGCGCCCATGATTACCAGCAAGGACTGACCACCTGTGGCATAAACGCAAGCACCAGCAGGGGGCGCCTCCGAGATCCGTGGCACACTTGAGACCACCGGCATGGAACACCTTCCACACACAAATACCAGCTGGGCCCGCCCTCACAGCTATGAACACCCTCGCACAGCAGCAAGGACAGAATCTTACACCTTGTCATCTGTGGGCCGCACGTGCACCCGCATACGCCACCTCTCAGACACCTCGCGCACATGCACATCCTTGCACACCGGTAGGGGCCGTTTTTGATATCCGTGCGCATCCATGCACACCAGCAGAGAAGGCCTCTGGGATCAGGGCCACATTCGCCCGCACCAATCAGCAAAGGGTGATTCTAAATTTTGTTGCACCCCGATTTACAGCCGCAGATGCTATCTCTCTAATCTGTGGCACGCCCATGACACCAGCAGAGGCCTCTGGCATACAGAGACGCACAAACGGGGCCTCCTTTCACAGACAGATCTGTCGCAATCACATATGCACTAACACGGAACGGCCGCCTCCAAGATCTGTATCAAGAGCGCCAACAGAGTGATCTGGGGCACATTCTTGTTACTCCATTAACCTAGTAGGCTACATTTCCACATGAATCCACACCTACGAACAGTAAGCAGCGCATCTCTGCATGGGTGTATTCACCCGCTGAGCTGTCTTACTGGAAACTGATGTGAACTTGTCACGTGCAAGTAATTAGCACACACATCTCCGCAACAGGGGATATTAACAATCGAGCATCCGTACCGGGTCTGGTCTTTGCAACCTACCAGTAAGACCCTGCAGAAGGTAGATTTCCCCAGGATCTATTTTACTAGGTTTGGCACCCGCGTCCTCGGAGTAATATACAGATCTGTATAGTAGGCGATCAACCTGCTGAGCGGTTTCACCGGTTCTAAAACACCAGTACCACGAAAGTGGATATATTACAATTTCAATGCATTTATGTCTCGGATTACGGCTCCGGCCTGGTTTGCGGGCAGCGTCGACTGCCCAGGGAGCCACCTGGCAGCCTGCTGATCACTTTCGAGGCCGCTTTGATGTTCTCAGTGAGCCGCGCGGCCACTGAGAACATCAAAGCGCCCACGAAAGTGATCACCATTTGCCAGCCCCTCCCTTATCCCACTTCCTGCTTGTTTTTTTGGGCTTACACTCTCCATGCCCTCTGGCTCCTTCGTGCTGCTTTACCCTTCCCTCTGCTTGTGCTTCCTATCTCCTCCCACTCATGCTGTTCTTTCTTTTTTTTTTTAAAGTCATTTTACTAAGCGCCAACGCGAACTGAAGGTATCGGAGCGCTTGCCTCTCATCTACTCCTTTTCTACGTTTTTCTATCCCCTCTGAGCCTCTTTTCACTTTTTTCACTCTTGCCTTTCGTTTGCTTTTTCGCACTTCTGCATCTCCTCTTTCACCAGTTGTTGTTCCGGTTTCTGTGCCTTCTTAGCTTCTGCATTTGCAATGCAATAGGTCTCGCAGTTACACGAGTTAAAGCTATTGGCATTGTAAATGACAATGCCAATAGGCATTGTTATTTGCAATGTCAATAGCTCAAACTTGCGTAAATGCGAGACCTAATGCATTGCAAATGCTTGTTTTGACTTGGCCGACTGGTGCAGCTGCAGCAACCACGGAACCTGGCGGCAACCGGCGGACAGTCACTGACACACGAGGTGAGCTTACATCCCTTAAGAACCAGAGGAGGGTGGAAACTACAGCTGGCCAAAGTGGAAATTGGGGGACAACGGATGCCCTGGCGAGGGGACTATGAGACCTCCCTCCCCCTTTTCTTGCTGAAACACTAAAGGGGGCCAGAGCAGCGTAGAACCTAAATCTGCGCCTCCTGATGCTGGGGGGACAACGGATGCCCTGGCTAGGGGACTATGAGACCTCCCTCCCCCTTTTCTTGCTGAAACACTGTGGACCAGAGCAGCGTAGAACCTGAATCTGCACCTCTTGATGTGCTGAGCGGGCAGTGTAGGCTTGGTTAAAGTGATGGCTGACTGACATGGGCCTCTACTGGAGCTTTTGAAAGGTGAGGGCTGAGCATGAAACTTGCTGAGGGACACATCGCGCTACGCTGGAGCGCACGGTGAGCACTGGAGCTGGCCACGTAGATTGGATCTGGTGTGGGCCGGTGCGGAACAGGGAGCACCGGCGCGAACCGGGCAGCACAGATCGCGAGCCACTGTGGGAGGCTCGCTCACAAACCTGGTAGGCATTGCAATGGCATCCCAGGCTGCAGAGGCCCACATATAGACACGGAGCAGTACGAACAGTGTGCAAACCAAGGTTCCGGCGGGCTGCAGCGGGGCCTCTCCCCTGCCGACTGGATACTGCCCAACCCTGGGAAACACCTCCCCCTGTGCTAATATAGGGCGACCCAAAGGCAATCACGCAGACCAGTGCCCCTTAGGAGAGTCGAATTCCACTGCCACAAATGACTCTCCCTGTTGCTGGATGAGATTCCGGACACCCCTGCCCAGGAGATGCCACCTTCAGACAAATTAGACACTATATTTAAAGAAATCGGAGAATCTAGGGTGGTTCTGGAGCAACAACTGAGTATACTAACCACTTATGAGAGTTTGTTGAGGGCGGACCATAAAATGTGTTCGAAAAAGTCCATAAGCATTCCACTGCCCTGGCAAAGATCAAACCCTGGGGCAAAGAACAAACTGGGACTGTCACACAGCTACAGAAACAAGTAGCAGAATTGCAAAACCGGGTGGATGTTGCAGAAGGGCGTGCACGTAGGAACAATATTCCCATAATTGGCATGCCCGAAAAAAGTGAAGGACGCAACCCAACGCAATTTATAGAGCATTGGCTGCCCACCACAGTGGCGGTAGAAGACCTGACCGAAATGTTCTGCGTTGATAGGGAGCACAGAGCGCCCGCTGGGAATCATGCACCTGAAACACCGCAGAGGCCAATTGTGGCTAAAACATTAAATTATAAAGACAGAGATACACTACTCCAGAAAGCATAAGAATGCATACGTATACTGTACGAAAATGCCAGGATTTCTCTCTTCCCGGACTACACCAAACAGGTTCAGAGACAAACGGAGCCTTTTCTGGGAGTCAAAAAACATCTGCAGCAACTTAATCTGAGGTATGCCTTGCTTTTCCCAGCCTATCTCAAGGTCAAGCACGAACGTGCCAGCTACTTCTTCAGCCTGGTCTTGGATCCAAACCACTTTTCCTGACTTGGAAATACTGGAACAACACAGACAGCCCCGGAAACAAAACCAGCGCCGGAGGCGAAGCAAGCAGAGAAGCGTAAATCGAATACTACCGGGGGAAGAGGGATTACCCACCCTGGAACAAAAAATGGCAAGCAAGAGAGTGGCACTACAGACGGCGGCAGCAATCAGGAACAATGGGGCCATCAGCAGACGAGACTCATCATCCAATGGTGTAACACTCACGGACTCTGACAGTAGCCAACCATTGTTCCTATCTGTTATCCCCTCCAAACAGCCCGGGACATGCTAGGCTGAAAAAGAGGTCCTCTTAAGTACTGAAAATCGCAGTTCCCTTAAATAGGGTCCATAGGCTCATGCTAACCATCAGTATACTTCGAAACACACAAGGTCTCAACAAGATACAGAAAGACGGCACTACCCGCAACGGATAACTATACGGATGAACTAACTGTATCAAGATAAACAGACAGGGGGGGCGTGGCTTCGGCGTCTTCGGTGATGGCCGCCGATTTCGGGAGCTCCGCAGTACCGTGACACAGTTCACCCTCTCCAGGATATTTTTGCTCCTTTTCGGAGCGCGGAAAGGACATATATCAGCGTCGGAAGTGTATCCTGATGCAGCGCAATATTTTTTCCGCCGTTTGGTGAGCTCCTAACAGTTTTTTCTCCTCAAAACGGCTGAAATGCTCTCACGGCCGCCATTTTGTTTTCATTTTTCAGGCGTTTTTCACATATCCTGATATTTTACCTCAGAAGTTGCATATTATCGCCTGAAATGTCTGCTTATCCAGAATTTTTTCTACTGCCTCATTGTTTTCCAGTGGTAGGATGTGCTTGGGTCATCGTATCTTTCCAGCTGTGTAACTTATTTACCAGAAAGTTATTTTGCTCCGCATCTGGTTCTGGTCTTGTGGGTTAATACTCCTTTCACCAGATTCCACACCTCTACCAGCTTGACGTGTGTTACAATACCCTCTGGGTCTGACTCTTCTGAAGCCGTCATCACCATTTCTGCGTCTAGCACATTTCTACGCTATGGCGGCAACTCGAACCAGTCGTAAGGAGGCGCCACTGTCCGCTGGTGCCTCTTTAGAGGACTTCAACCCTTTTACTATATTGCCAGAATCTACAGATGAGGCTCTCAGCGACTCTATGGCCATAAAAAACACCTCTTCGTCTACGACTCGTTTGGGCTCCAAGCAGGGGTCTAAAATTCCATCTTCGGCTCCCCTCACCCCTAGGAAGAGAGGGAAAGCGAATCCTCCATCTCCTACTGGCTCTTCTACACCTCTTTCAATGGAACTTCTCCTTGAGGAGATTCGCGCCCTCAAACCCTATATGGAGGAAACCAACACCCGTTTGCTGAGATTAGAAGATAACTGGTCTCACACTGAACAGCGGGTGGAGGGTCTGGAGAAGCGTGTTGATGCAGTTCAGGAGTTTGCTGACAAGGTTCCTCTTATCCATAGAGATGTTGAGCGTCTACAACAGCAAGTTGAACAATTGGAAAATCGTAATAGGCGTAACAACCTGCGAATTTATGGTTTGGCGGAAGGTCTGGAGGGTTCTAACGCTATATCCTATTTTCAGTCATTCCTTCCGACTCTTCTTGGCCTTCCGGAGTCTCCTCCATTAAATATCCAGCGTGCGCATCGTTTGGGCCAGAGTCCCCGTTCCTCATCTCCATCAACAAAACCCAGAGGAGTAATTTTGTACTTTCTGGAATATACGGATCTACTTAAGGTCTTACAAGCAGCCAAACAGCGGGGGAAAATTTCCTGGAACGGTTCCAACCTCTTCTTCGCTCAGGATTATGCCAAAATAACTGCTGATCGTCGAAAAAGGTTTTTAGATATGAGACCAGCTCTACGCAGTTTGAATGCACGTTACGGCTTATTCCATCCCTGCCTTTTCAAAGTGACTCTTAACAATAGAACCACCAACTATGAAGACCCAGCTGTCCTGCAACAATTTTTGGACTCTTGTAAAGGAGTGTCCATGGATATCTCTAAACCATGATATGCCGTGTAATGTTTGTTGTGTTTTTACCCATTATTGTACACTTCATGTGTTTCAGTCATTTTCGTGAGTTTTTGATGTCATTATCACTTATCACATTAATTGTTATTTTATTTTATTTTTTCTCTATCAGGTTGTGGTTTCCGTGCCTCTCTACATAATATTCTACGTTTCGCCTGGATGGTGTTTCTCTGTGTACTTCGCGTCCTGCGTCCTCCCGTCTGACGTGTGGCCCTCCCCATATGGCTCCACCTACCCCGTTACTCTTGTTCTTTTGTGGTATGTTTTTCTGTTATTGTACTGTTTTATCAATTGTTAGCTTTAATTTGCTCCTCTGTTTTCTTTTCTTTCTCTCTTTCCCTCCCTTTTCCTCATTCCTCTGTTCTTCCCTATCTTTGGTTGTCCTTTTATATTTCTCATATGTCTACAATGTTTCTTTTATTCTCAATCTCTTTTTTCTACACTGTTTCCTGATCTTCTCTGTTTCTCACTGCTATTTTTTCCACAATAAGAAGTTGCTTTCATGTTTTGTTGTGTTTTTTGAACACTTCTGTCTTTATGCACAATTCATTCTTTTACGAACCATTTTGAATATGTTTAAATAAGTTCTATTATGTCGTTAAACATTATATCTTGGAATGTTAAAGGCTTGGGTTCTCCTATCAAACGCCAACGAGTTTTGTCTCATATTGCAAACTTAAAAGGTGATATTGTTCTTCTACAAGAAATTCATATTCCCGACACTGAGGTAACTAAATTGAGACGATGTTGGGTGGGCAATGTTTTCGCATCACCAGGTTCTGGAAAACGCAATGGCGTTGCTATTCTCTGTCATAAACGCTTAGATGTTCAGCTCATAAGTCAAGATAATGATTCAGAGGGTAGATGGGTTGTGGTCTCTTTACTGATTAACAAGATTCCTTTCACCATTTTTTATGTTTATGCCCCCACTTCCCCTGATAAATTGTTTTGGCCTCAAATTCTCTCCCGTTTAATGCAATGTACTGATAATTATTTAATTTTTGGGGGAGATTGCAATATGATTGTGGATCCCTTTATTGACAGGAATTCCAGCTCCAGGTTTGTCCCGTCCTCTATGCACTCTCAATTTATGTCTGCCATTTCCCAAAGAGCTCTTGTAGATTCTTGGAGGCTTTGTCACCCCACACTACAAGAGTATACTTACTACTCTCCTGCCCACTCCTCCCAATCCCGAATAGATTATCTTTTTATTTCTAAACCTCTTCTTCAACACATTTCTCATTCGGACATAGGTTCTATCCTACTCTCTGATCATGCCCCGGTTTCCTTGAATTTAGATTTACTTCCCCCCACTAAAGGAAATAGGCGCTGGAGATTCAATAACTCTCTTCTTTTAGATCCTAAGTTCCCGCCAGCCTTTCTCGAATTCGCTTCTTTATTCTTTAAAGAAAATGAATCCCCTCAATTATCTCCTCAACTTGTATGGGATTCTTTTAAGGCTGCTTCTAGGGATTTTATTATATCCTTTGTTGGTCGAAAAAAACGTGCAGCTTTTCTTTCTTCCCAAGCACTTATTTCCCAAATCAAAATTCTGGAACATCTTTACTACTCATCGAAAAGTCAATCTACCTTGAAAGAATTAATTAATGCTAAACTCTCTTTCAATAAGATTTCTACTGATTCAGCAAATTTATATTTACTCAAGTCTAGTGCTAAATTCTATAGTGCGCAGAACAAATCTGGCAACCTTCTTGCTAATTATCTCAAGATCAAAAAGGAGCGTACTAAAATTGATTCTATTGTATCCTCTACTAATGCTGTGCTCCATAAAGACGAAGACATTCTTTTGGAATTTTCTAATTTCTATAAATCCCTATACACCCCTGAATCTACTCCTCATTTATCTGACATTGACAAATATTTAGCTTCCATTCCTCCACCTCCTTCTTTAGATGTTGATTTCTCTGTTTTAGAATCTGACATCCAGACCAAGGATATTCTTACTGCTATTCAGTCACTTAAAAAAGGAAAGGCCCCAGGTCCTGATGGTTTTACCATAGAATTTTATATCCACTTTTCCAAATTACTTATTCCTAAATTACTCAACTTATTCTTGTTTTTTATATCTTCCCGAAAATCTGAAGGTTCTTTTCAAGAGGCTTTGATTTGCCTTCTTCCAAAAGAGGGTAAAGACCATACATTATGTAAGAACTATAGACCCATCTCTTTAATCAATCTAGATTATAAGATTTTTGCAAAGATTCTTGCACTTCGTTTGGATAATATTTTACCTCATTTAATTGGCAAAGAACAATGTGGCTTCATTAAAGGTCGTCATCTCTCAGACAATACTCGCCTCTTTTTCAATGTCCTTAGTAAATCTCAGTCCCATAAGTCTTCGTTAGCAGCTGTAGCTTTGGATGCTGAAAAAGCTTTTGATAGAGTTAATTGGCAGTTTATTTTTTCGACTCTTACTTGGTTTGGTTTTGGCCCTAAATTTTTATCCTATATTTCTTTACTTTATTCTTTTCCGAGATCATTTATTTTAGCTAATGGCCTTGTTTCTTCCTCTTTCCCACTTCTCCGTGGTGTTAGACAAGGGTGTCCTCTTTCCCCCCTTTTATTTATTTTGACGTTAGAACCCTTTTTATCTAAAATCCGGATGTACGAAAATATTACTGGCTTCCCCTACAGGGACAAACACTTAAAGATCTCGGCGTACGCTGATGATATTCTTTTATTTCTTTCTAATCCTCAAACCTCTCTACCGGCTTTTCTTTCGGAAGTTTCTTCTTTTTCTTCTGTTTCAGGATACAAACTTAACGTAGATAAATGTGAAATTCTTCCATTAAATAAATATTGTGTTCATGCTGATTTTGTATCCTCTTCTTTCCACTGGAGTCCTACCAAAATTAAATACTTAGGTTTATGGTTCACACCTTCTATTAAGGAAACTGTATCGCTCAATCTTAAGAACCTCCAATCAACTTTAATTAGCTCCACAACACGATGGCATCCCTTGTTTCTATCTTGGTGGGGTAGATTGGATTCTATAAAAATGATGTTGGTCCCTATAATCTTATTTTTCTTATCTAATCTGCCTGTTAACATCCCTAAATCCTGTTACAAACAATTATATACTATTTTATCAAAATTTTTGTGGCAGAGCAAAAAGTCTAGGATGTCCTTTTCCAAACTTAAACAGCCTAAAAATTTGGGTGGGGTTAATTTCCCTGATTTTGCATTATACCATACTTCTTTCTTTCTTAAGAATTCTTCTTCCCTACTATCTCAAAATACGACTGATTTATTATCATTGCCTCTGTGGGTAGATATTGAATCCTCTTTCATTTACCCTCTCTCATTTGATGATTTTTTATCCATATCAAACACTCCTCAGAAATTCTCTTTTCCTATTCTTAAACATATTCGTAAAACTCTTCATCCTCTCATGCTGGATGGTTTCGATGATCGTACCCATTTCTTACAATCACCGATTTGGTATAATACTCGTATTAGGATCAAGAATCGGACCCTTTTTTGGAAGGAATGGTTCAATCTTGGTCTTAAATGGACTCATCAACTTTTCATAGGTGATTCTTGCATTCCTTTCCGTATATTGCAACAACGCTTCTCTCTTCCCTCCTCATTTCTTTCTAAATACAAATTACTGTCCTCAGCTGCCCAAAGTTCCTATGATAAGCTTCCGGCTTCCTCTACACAGATTTCCTCTTCTCCTGTTACGATTTCATTTTTGAAATCGAACCCCTCAGCCTCTCAAATTTACAATAAATTGAGACGCATTAATCAAACTCGGGACAAATCTGCAGTTGAAACTAATTGGGAATCCGATTTATGCACTTCCTTTTCCACGTCAGTATGGGATAACATCTGGATTAAGATAAGGAAATCTTCTAGAGCAGCAAATACTACACAAACATTATTTTTTATATACAATAGGCTATTGATTACTCCAGCCAAATTACATCAGATTAACCCTAGCTCTCCCTCTACATGTTGGTCATGCCCAGCTCCTGTTGCGGACCTTAAACATATGTTGTTTACTTGCCCAGTCATTCATCAATTTTGGGTTAAAGTTTGGCAACAAATTAACAAAATATTTCACACTCATATCCCCTTTTCCTTCTCTCACATTTTTCTAGGTAGTGTCGCAGAAGTTTGGCCCTCATCCACTTCCCTTAATACTCTTATTATTGACTTACTCATTGCTGTTGCCTTTCAACAAATCACTAAGTCGTGGAAAAATGCTTCTAATGTCTCTTTTCAAGCCTGGTGGTATGGCGTTTGTTATAACCATAGGTTAGATCGAGCTTATGTTTACCCGATTACTCTGGCTATTAAACGTGACTTGCTATGGCTTCCTGTTACCAGCTTTTTAGATCTATCTGCTCAATCATTGCCATCTCATGTTCCTGCCATAGAAGAAGTTTCCAAGCCTCCTTAAATTAAGTTAAATTAAGTTTAATTTTATTAAGGTAATTTAAATGTTGTTCTATTTTATATATACTCTCAATATATAAGTGAATTTGTGGTAGTGAGTTCATTACAATGTACCTGTTATATTTGGTGTATAATATTGCTCTATGGTATTGTTATAGGAATTATTTATATTTTTTCCTTTTCTCTCCTTCCCCCCCCTCTTCTCCCCTCTCTTCTTTTTCTCTCCCCTTAGTATATATAGTGTATTTTCTATTGATATTACTTCTATATGCTAGATTGTATTATTGATGTATCTATTACTTATTTTCAATAAACTTTCTTTAACTCAAAGATAAACAGACATTTTGTGGTGAGAATGGGAGGTGGGGGGGGCACTTCCCTCCCCCCCCTCTTCACTCCATATTTTGCTCGGATCCCCCTAGAGCACTAACATATAGCTGCCGAGGAGTGAGGATGACCGCGGCTGGTTTACTCCCCCCCCCCGGCAATTGTTTGTACTGTGTTAATATGCTGCCACTAATGGCATATGTTTGGTCGAACACACGTTCAAGGTTGGACCATTGTATTGGGATTGTTATGATAAATGTTAGCGAGAGTTATGAAAGGCACACTCTCACACAAGATACCACCCTAGCTGAGGAAGGACGAGAAGTAGAAAGGAGCATCGCTGACACACATACACAGCATAAATGACGGCGCCATCCACATATAATTTTACAACCTGTAATGTGAGGCGCATGGGCTCTATCCACAAGCGGCAACGTATTCAGGCACAATTAGGCAGGCAGGCATACACCCAGATAGTGTTCCTGCAAGAAACACATCTAAATGCCGCTGAGGCCTGTAAACTCTGGAAAAAATGGAGAGGGCAATTATACCACACTACCTATTCGGCGTTTGCGAGGGGTGCAGCTGTGTGGAATAGGGTGGGGATTCTCTTTGAGATACATATCAACACATAGATGGGGATGGCAGATATGCGCTGGTGAGAGGAAAACTGGATGGTATGCCTGTGGTATTGGGTAGCACTTATACCCCAAACACGGGACAAGAAGCCTTCTTAATAAAAGTTAGTACAGTGCTAGCGGAATGGGCCAATTACCTGTGGATGTTGGGTGGGGATTACAACGCAGTTTTAAACACGCAGCTGGATAGGTAACACCCCCGCTCCCTGGAGTGGCAGCAATATGGCAGGCCAAAGCGTTGGAGGCTTGGATGCAAGGATGGGCACCAGTAGACGAATGGCATAGTAAAAATGAAAGAGCGCGCGAATACTCTTTCTATTCCCCAGTACATACACTGCTCACACAGATAGACCGCATTCTATGCTCCCCCACCCTACTGTTGCAAATAGCAGACACAACATATTTGGGCAAAACACTGTCGGATCATAGCCTTCTTGAAATCACTCTTACATGGGGGCAGATACCCGCACCAGTCCCGACATGGAGATTTAGCCCCCAATTGCTTGTAAAGGGCGCCTTCCATGCACATCTGGCCAGCGCAATTGGCAAATACTTTTCCAAGAATGCCGATACTGCCTCTACACCCATAATAGAATGGGAAGCGTTCAAAGTTGTGGTGAGGGGAACAACGACTGGCGCTATAGTAGGAGCGAGGCACACGATTACCTGCTACCTCGCTGAAGTGGAATCCCAGCTTGGAGCCCTAGAGAAAGATGCTGTAGCATCCCAACAGGGGCTGAGAAGCTACAGAAGGTGGGCATAAGATATGCTGAGCTGCTAGAAAGACAGCGGGTGATAGACTACCACGCCCATACACAGAGAGGTGGATAAAGCAGGCACACTGCTAGCACGGATACTCAGGGACCCACCTCCAGCTACCCCAATAACGAATATTCGTTCCCGCCGCGTACCACAGCGACAACCCAGGTGGAAATAAACGATGCATTCCGTGAATATTATGAGTACTTGTATAAGGCCCCCCAAACTGCGCCTCCCCACGCGATGCACTACTTTCTCCAGGCTGCGCAGCACCCTACTCTAACTGCGTATGACCACGAAGCACTGAAATTACCAATCACAGCGGCAGAAATTCAGGAGGCGATTAGGGATCTCCTGCGCAATAATACCCCGGGATTAGACGGCATCCCTGTAGAATTTTACGTAGCATACACAAAAGAGTTAGTGCCCCAACTAGAAAAACTATATAAAGTGGTGCTGGAAAAGGGTGCCTTGCCCACAACCACGATCCAAGCCCTTGTAACCTCCTTACCAAAGCCTGGCAGACATCTCTCAGATGTAACAGCATATAGGCCCCTATCACTCTTAAACACAGAATATAAGATACTAAGCAGGGTACTAGCAGGCCGTCTGCTCCCACATCTCGCTTAGCTAATACACACAGATCAATGTGGGTTTATTACTGGTAGGAGCACTGCCCACAATGTACGCAGACTATACCAAGTGATGTGGGCTATCCCGGAGCGTTTTCCACATGCAGGCTGTCTCTCATTGGATTTCCGTCAAGCGTTTGACACCATGAGCTGGGACTATATGCTGGCTGCCCTGGAAATATTTGGAATTCCCGCGGAAGACCTGAGATAGGTTAAGCTGCTGGACACTGCCCCGACAGCTCGGGCACGAACAGGCGCACATACTTCTAATTCCTACACGATTCATAGGGGTACTAGACAGGGATGCCCACTTTCACCCATGCTCTTTGTGCTGGCATTAGAGCCTTTAGCGCAAAGACTGTGCATGACAGCTGCGGAAAGGGGCATACCAATTGGACCTGTGACCAATGAAATATCCCTATATGCAGACAATATTATACTAAATGTTAAACATATGAACTTTGGGTTCCACTCTATCACGCCAATATTCACTTCATTTTGTGCGCTGGCCAGCTTGGCCATCAACTTTGATAAATCCCTTGCCTTCCCCTTTTCAGCACAGTCAAATTCGGAGGGGAAGAACTTGAAGTTGCCCAAAACATGTTTAAGTACCGGGGGGGTGCAGATTTGCAAAACTCAAAGAGACACACTGGATAGGAGCGTGCAGAGCACGATTGCTTTGCTGCGGTCTCCGACAGCATTCTGGATCACACTCCCGCACTCAGTAGCCAGCCGATTGGCGATAGCCAAAATGTTTTTGCTGCCACAGGTGCTATATTACTTTACTACTCTCCCAATAGTAATCCATCTGAGGGTCTTCAAACTATTAGATTCTATCCTTGTGGAACTAGTATGGGGCACAGGTAGGCACAGGTTTAACCTTATTTAAGCTTCAGCTACCTACCAGTTCCGGGGCAATGGGAGCCCCTGACTTTAGGGCTTACTGCATAGCAAGCCAACTGCAATGGCTTTCGTGCTGGTTGGTGGGGCGTAACCTACATGAGATTGCATGCACACCTAGAGTGCACGAGGGGCTCAGCACTCCTTATTACACACTGGGCGCACATCAGCATCATTACTTCAAGTAGCACTACATTACTGGCAACAAGTGCTAAAATACACTGTGCCAATGATACCCTATGCACCTAATATCCCATTACTGGGACTCCCTACCCCAGTAGGAGTCACATCACGGCACCAGTTGGCTGCATGGGAGAGAGAGAGGGAGTGACCACCGTCGGAGCATTATTTAAGGACGGCACCCTACTGTCTCATGCGGACTTTATTCATGTTCAGGGACTGTTCAACACGCTATTCCTACTGCATGCCAGCATAACCCGATACGTCAGGAGGAACTGGGCCCCGGAGGGTCTGGAACCTCCAACGCATGAACTAATACATATGCTACACTTGATGGGAATAGATAGACACTTAACAAAATGGCTCTACATAAGCATAAGGGGAAATTTACCCTCGCCCGCTGCGGATGAAGTGACATATAGATTTGGGAGAGGCCCTAACATATAAAGCATGGAAATCCCTTCTTGCCTACCCCAAAGCAGTTTCACGCAATTCACACTTTACATTCATTCAATATATGATCACGCAACAGGCATACCTAACACCGCCAAACCTGCACAAGATGTTCCCCACAGTGGCAGCGAATTGTCCCCGATGTATAGAGGCAGCTGCCGACTTCATCCATATGATGTGGGCCTGTCCTGCACTGTCCTCATATTGGACGCAAATAGCACGAGCACTGGAGGAATTGGTGAGCGGGCAAACATGGAACATAGCAAAGAGCTGTCTACTGGGGCTTTACCCACACCACAAGGGATATAAGGTACAGGCGCAATTCGCAGACCTGGCACTTATACATGTGCAAAGCGTCTCATAACCACACATTGGAAATCAGTAAGACCACCAGCGCTCGCTACTTGGAAGGCGGAAGTAGAACACTGGGGCCTGGCCGAAAGCGGGGCGATACATAGGGAAGAAAAACAAGGCCTACGTAAAATACCCATTGCCATGTCCTGGGATGTATTAATGGAGGCATTGAAAGCCCGGGACTGGGATGAACAGCAAGAGAATACAACCAATGCGCCTGTAGTACCATCAAAACAATTAATCACACCACACAAAATATGTATTGAGGGGCAGACTGGCGAGGTAGTATAGGTCACTGAAGTGGACAGGGTTTGGGTGGAGCCCCGCTCCTCTTGTAGCAACCCCACATATTAACTCGAAGTGTGCATAGAGTGGATATTAAACTCTTAAGATAGGAAGAATTTGCCCTAGGCTTTCTGTATAAACAATTGTGAGTGTTGCTGCCCAGTAAGTTAACTCTTTGGAGGGGCGTGGTGGAGATGAGGGGGGTTTGAATTAGGGCTCAATAGTAATAAGGACGCACTGCAACAGTCAATGACCTTTGAATTTTTTTTACAACCTAACGCACAGTTACAAGATATTGTCTGTACCAATTTCTTTTTTTCATGTGAAGGACACCATTCCAAGTGTGCTAGAAAATGTTGTATGTTAGACTGTTTATTCAGATTCTGTATCCATGCATGATGTCTAAAGCATGTAATATGTTGCTCCTTGCTAAAATCAATAAAAACTTGTTTTAAAAAAAAAAAGAGAGAGACACCCTGGGCTCTTTCGCAACCCTGAATCAGGGTGGTTTTGCTTCCTCGCTTATCAACCTCACTCTTGCCCCTCAACTTCAATCAAGAACCACCAACATTGCGAAGGAGATTTTCTACCCTTGTGGAATGTTTACTACTAAATGGGGCACACTTAAAGACCCACTGACACCTTTCACATGTGTACTAAAATGTACAGTGGCACCAAGCTACTGCAATGAGTCACTGTTTTCATTGTCAATCATCATGAAATCTAGAGACAATTTTTTTGAGTCCAGTCCTTTACACTAGAGGATTGAATCTGGTCTGAAAACTCATGTTTTACATACTTTCCAAATTGAAGCTCTCCCACAAAATTAAGCTGCTTTCATAGAATGTAATATTCTTGATAGTCTTTAAATCTGAGGCATGGAAAGAGAGTTTCCGGCCCTTGGTGCCTCAGTAACAAACACAATCTTTCATCAGGACCAGGTAGTACTTGAAACGCACTGCTCCTTTGCTCCAAAGGTCTTGCATGAATCCTACTTCAATTGACAACTTACCTTCTACTCACATCTAGCTTCACACCTCCTTAGTTAAGGTGGAAGTAAATGTAGGAGAGTAGGGTCTGCTTCACATGTTTACCCCCACTTTTTGCTGGTGCTTCACTGTTTTTCGACTGGGACCCTGCTATTCAGGGCTCCAGCCTAGCTGCTTCCTCTCTAAATTTATTGCATGTACTTTAGGAACACTCCAGATTGGATTCTGGGGTACCCTTGTGAGTCCCTAGTATATGGTATACTATGTACCAAGGGCATAGGTACCCAAGAGGCCTACCAGGGGCTGAAGCATGTATTGAGCCACCCCTGGAAAGCCCTTCAAGTTGACACCACAGGTCAGCTACTGCAGCCTGGGTAAGGTGGTGCATGCACCCCTTACTGAGGTATAGGTTCACTATACCTCACCTATCACTGCACATAGTAACCTATTAGTCACCCCTATGGCAGGCCTTATCAATCCTGAAGGCAGGGTGCATGGTTATATGTGAGAGGGTGCCCAGGCATGAGCTGAGCCCCTCTGCAGACTTCGGAATCTCTTCTCTGTGGTTGTCAGAGGTGCAGCCTGACGATATACTTTTAAGTGCATTATATCTAAAACGGTTAATGCTAACTTTGGACTGGCTGCACAGAAACATGTCGTGTTTGGTGTCAAACACCTTGGAATTATACCCCCACATCAATTCCTGATGTGAGGATATGATCCCACCCTTCTAGAGGGAGAGACATGGCAGTACTGGTATACCCGGTAGAAATCTAACAGATCCCTGGCATCACAAAATGGATGCTGCAGCCACAGACACGGGTCAGGCCTCCTGCTGCTGACCGAAACACCGGCAGGGGAGGCCTGGACAATAGGTTTGCTGTCACAGGGAGGTGTAACCACCTCCCAGACAGGCTTATGTGTATTGGGCCTGGGTGGGAGCACTCTCAGAGTGCTTTGAAGTCCTGCACTGGGGGCACATTTGGTGTCCCTGTGCATAGTCCAACTCAAACCGGTTCAGGGGCTTCCAGGCCCTGCTCTGGCGCGAAACTGGACAAAGGAAATGGGTGTAGCCACCCCTCTTTCCAAACCTTCTCATAGGTGGGTCCCCAGAGTTAGTCCAACCCCTTCCTTAGGTATAAGTAAGGAACCTCTGTAACCAGAACTTTAAATAGACCTGGATGAAACTCTGAAGCTGAATCCTGGAACTTTGACGCTCTACTAACGACTAGAGGACTGACGAAATCTCCCAGGAATAGTATTTCCAGACATCTCAGAGGCCGACCTGAGTCCCCAGCAAAGCTGAGACCCGCAGCCCTCGTGAGTAGTGTGGAACCGGAACTCCTGGTCACCGTGCACTTTTGCAAGTGCATTGACTTCTCGACATCTCTTGAAGTCGTGCTTGGGGTTACTTATAGCCCCCACCTCGAGCAGAGAATCCACGAAGATTGTCGGCTTAGTCACCCTGAGTGACCCGTGAGCTGACATTTTGTGTTTCCTCTCGAGGTCCCTTCGCGATCCCTGGTCCATCGACTGGTGGGTTCCTGCGGGGGTAACTTTGATTTTCCTTGGGCTTCCCTGGTTGCTCCAGACGTGCCCCGACTCCCAACCAAGTGGTGAGTCCCTCAGACCTTGCTGGTCTGCACTGAAGCATCTTTCTCCTTTCTGCGTGGGTTGCTGTTGCCAAGGCTTGTTGTGTCCAATCCGGGCACCGATGCTGCAGCACTCGACATCCTTCGTGGGACAGCTCGAATCCAGCTCCTGGTCATCCTCGACACCTCCTGGTCCTCTTGGCTGAAGAGTCAAGCTTCCCCTTCTTCACCTGAAATTACCCGAAATCAGAGGGCATCCGCCTATCGTCCTCCTGCTCACTGGCAAGTGACCTAGACTCTGTACCTTCTGCTTTCAGGTTCTTCTCGACTTCGATCCAGGCTTGGATCTCTTTGGACACTTCGCATCTTCCCAGCAGCAGCACTTCTTTGCCAGCTCTGATTGAAATCAACGACACGACCTGACACCATTTGACACCTATGCACCCGGCTCCCTTGGGTGAGGTAACACGAGTACTCCGGTTCTCCCGTGGGTGTTGACCCTAGAACTTCCTAAGTCCCAAAGGGCTTGGTCCCGACTCGTTTCCAAGTGTCCCTAATCTTTAAAAATCTAACCGCGACTTTCCCCATAGAAGCTAACGGGAGCTCGCGGCTGTGTTCTCACACTGCACAGGGCCCCCGTGGGTCCCCTGTGTCACTGAATGTGCAGTTCCTCAGAGGGGGTGGGGGAAGCAAGTCTCTCATTGAATGCCCTCACACACCTAGCAAGGTGTCATGCTTCATCATTGGGCTGTGCTCCTTGTCGGGGCGGCGCTGCAATGCCCGACGGGCTCCCGCGAAGGGGCTCTTTGCCGGAGATCTTTTAAGAGAAAGCTGTTTGGTGCATGAGGGTGAGTGATCTGTGTAGTGAGTAAGTGTGAAGGGTGATTTAAAATAGGTTTAGCACTGCCCTGAGGGAATTAATTTTATCCACGGGGTGTGCTACCCTAATTAAAATGTGTGGGCCCTGTATGGATATGTAATGATGTAATGATCCACAGGGTTTAGTATGTGTGCGTGGTCGACATGTTTCTTGCCTGTTGCCCCTAACGGGTCACTCGGCAATTCTTCAGGACCGATGTCTAAAGAGTATGTGTTCCAAAACTCTAACACTACTACAAGACCGGTGCCGTAAAAAATATTTATATCACCAGCGTTTTAAATTGAAGATCTAGGGAATGTGAAGAACCTGGAAGGAAGAGAGCTGCAATAAAGTAAAATAAAAGAGAGGAAATCACAACTAATTGAAGCAATTCATCTCACATGGTTCGGGAGACAACAATATCCTCAATGGTGTCATGGTGCTCATGTGAGATCAGTAGGTCCATGAGGTGTAATGCCCGTGGGCAAACTGGTGAAAGGAGAGTAATAAAAACAAAAACAACAGTAGAACCTCAGAGATCGTGGTTGTGTGTAACAATAGTAACTCTAAACGTGAAGGCTAAATCGCCATAGGAGTAAGGATCGTAAACATGCACAACAGTCGAAATTGCGACCAGTGAACGCGCTTCAGAAGGTAGAACAAATTGCATGTGAGCCCGATTGGAGAGTGTCACAGGGCTGAGGGTCCAGGGGAGGTGTCACCGAAGACAATAGACTGGTGGTTGCCTTTCTTTCCTTATCAGCAGGACGAGTGGCGAACAACCTACGAAGAAGACGAGAGCCCCATGGGCTCTGGGTACTGCACCTTTACCTGGAAGACAACAGAAGCCGGACCCACCCCCTAGTATGACGTAACAGCCACTGCACCAAGAAGAGAGGATGAACCCCGGAAGGAGGTGTGTCTTTTCACCGACGCACAAGAGGAGGGTGAAGAACACCAAGAAAAAGAAAGCGGTCGCGAACCGAGGAAAGAGGAACACGAATACCAACCAGCGAAGAAAACGCCGGGAACTTGAAGACGTCGGGAGAGCCCAGGGAAGGCCCGGAACACGCTTCATCCCGCCACGCTCCCGGAGGAGCGTGGATAACCCAGGTATGCAATAGGTTCCTGGGCTGGGTAGGGAGGCGGGAGAGGCCGGACGCCTAGGGCACGTTTATAGAACTGGGCCCTCACTTGCACTACCCCGTCCTTAATACTCATCACTCGCTGGAAGGTGCTCCCTCACTTCCCCCTTCCCAGAGTACATACAACAACCCAGCACTGACCTGCTTCTCTCTTTTCCTTCACACGAGCCATTCCCACGCCGTGGAGTAAGGTGAAAAGGAGAGAAGAAGACCGGGACATTTAGAAGACGCCGCCAGAAGAGAAGAGAGTCTGAGAATCCATGAAACTCCTCTGTTTTTTTCTTTTTCCCTTTATACCAAAAGTACAATCTGGCATCAATAAAGAGATCTATACAAAGAAAATAAAACCTTACTTAAGCCCACAAAGAGACGTGTCTATCCATTCTGATCCGCTAACAGAGAGCTACGACATGTGGTGCGAGAACCCTGCATGAAAGGGGAGCTCATGCTCGTTATTTGCGCATGCTGTCCCTCAATCCTTTATATCAGGGAAAGTGCTCATTAGTAGCATGTAAAATGGCTACTCACCCCCACTGGTGGGGTCGTGGGTAGACGAGGTTGCCTTGTGAGTGATTCGTTGCTCACCCTGTAAAATAAATAAACAAACACCCAAATTCGCAGGTTCAACGGGGAGTGTTGATATGCAATCTTACCGGTAGTAGATTACTTGGGCGGTTCAGGTACATGGTACTCACGTAGAGGGGGGCGCCCAACTAGCGATGCTCCTACCCTGACTCAGGCTCCCGTAGTGGGCAATGCCGCCGGGAAAATGAAATTACGTAAGGAAATGACGGGTTGACGACTAGACCGGCATAGTTGTCGGCCATCTTGGGAGTGAAATCAACCTCAATAGTAACTTTATTGGCAACTAAGAGTTACTGGCGGACAAAGTACGCGGGAGCAATTACCCATGGAAGTGAATGTATCGGTATTGCTTAGTAGATTCATGGTTGGGTGCAATCCTAGAAGTGCCCTCGGTTTTGAGATGTACGTACAGCTGATTGAATGCGCGCATATCAGTTAGCGCTATGTATTCATACCTGGTTGGATGTAAAGAAAGACATACTGCCCATACAATTGAAGGAGCAGAGTGCGCTATGTTAAAAATGTACAACACCACAAGTATATTGTATTTGGATGGTGCATTAATTTAAGCAAAGGGCAGTATTAAACTAGGTTTTTGGATGTGTAGGGGGTTCATTATGTATTGTTAACAACCACCCAAGGGATGTCATCCTTCAAGCCGTTGGTATTGCTGGAAATTTTAAAAATCAATTTTTGTTCCCTTCTGAAAAGGGCATCTTTGCTGATTGTGGGGTATGCTTCAAGAATGGACCAGCTGATATCGTTGGCAGTGTGATTGGTTTCTATGAAATGCGTACACATCTTTGTGTTATCCCTCCTGCACCTGATGCTACTGTGGTGCTCAGAGATTCTGATCTTTACGGGGTGAGTTGTCATGCCCACATATAAGAGTTGGCATGAGCATTTTATCAGATAAACACAATTGCGAGTGTTACAATTAGTATGTGTCCTTTGTACCCAGGTTAGGTTATCTGACAAGGTGATTGATTTGCTGGCTTTTGTAAGCGGGCACACTATACACAAGGGTAGTGGCCCGTGACCGGTGGTAAGTTCCAAAGTCGATTGGTAGTAGGGGATTCTCTCCTTGGTTTGGTTCTTATTAGAAGATTCTTTAGATTGTTTGTGGTCTTGAATGCGAATCTGGGTGGAGGTACCGGGCAGTCGCCTGTATCCAGGATCTTCCAGTGTTTTTTTATGATATTTTTGATCATATTTGATTCAGGAGTGTAGGTGGTAACGCACGTCATTTGATCGGTGGTGTTTTTTTCATTGGTTTTTAGGAGTGTCTCCCTGTTGGTGTTGCGTGCCCTTTTGCATGCAGATTTTACAGACCCGATGGGGTATTCCCGTCTTGTTAGGTGGTTTGTGAGTTCAGCGGCCTGTGCGTTGAAGTCCTCCAATTTGCTACAGTTCCGTCTGAGCCTTAGGTATGGTCCATAGGGCACGAGTACTCCGGTGCTCCCGTGGGTGTTGACCCTAGAACTTCCTAAGTCCCAAAGGATTTGGTCCTGACTCATTTCTAAGTGTCCCTAATCTTTAAAAATCTAACCGCGACTTTCCCCATAGAAGCTAATGGGAGCTTGCGGCTGTGTTCTCATACTGCACACGGCCCCCGTGGGTCTCCTGTGTCACTACCTTGGGTGGTTCCTTGGGGTCCCAGCGATTCTACAGGCTCTAGGCCTTGAGTCTAGTTAAGTTGTGGTTCTTATACCACTATTTTAGTATATGGCTATTTTACTGTCATATTTGAAGTGTAACCTATGTGTCTTTACCTCTTGCCTCATAAAGAGGCTAGGAGGGTATGTCTAGAAATAAATACATATATTTTATATATATACCTGGTGTGATTGTCTTTCATTTAGCCATTCAAGAGATTATAGACTGGTAAAACAAGATGCTTTACAGTCCTTCAAGACTTAGCCTGAAGGCTGCTCTCCAGCTACCACTAGGATAGCTTTCAATAAAGGTTGTCTTTAACCTATAACCAATAAGGGGACTGGTACAGGGTGCCCACTATAACTAGTGGACAGCATATACCAGGCCAACTTCTCACAGTAAAGAGCATTATTATAAGGCAGACAATTTAATTACACCTCAACAAGACTTTATCACATACGCTGGTGCGGATGCAGGTATGGTGGAAGCCTAAATATTAGGAGGGAGTCAACATAAAGAAAACATTACTTTATACCTCATTTCAATGCATGCCTTACCTTCTTTCCTATGTCATGTTTGATAACTTCTTGAACTAGCACATCTGTTAGTGTTTTGAAATCAGTCACAAACTTCTTGTTCTTCTCTCCTTCCTTTTTTTCTTCTATTAAAAGCTGGAAAAGCGATTCCTCCAGTCGCACAGCACGAGCGATACATGCTGCTTTTTCAGCGGAGCGCACGAGCTCACGGAGCACCGCAGACATTTTGTGTTATTTAATCTGTAGTTAAAAAGACAATGAAAAAGACCTTAATCCCGATATGTTTATATGTTTAAAAACAATCAGTGGAAAGCAGCATATGATCTTATTAGCCAGCAGTGTATATCCTACATTTTTCTACAACAGTCGTCGTCCATAGTTGCTTGGTGTAATATGTGGGTTTGCAAAGGGTGAATGAAAACACCAACGAATAACACTTCAATAATAATTCAATTTAGGTATACTGCAAAAGAATATTCACAACAAGTCTAAATTAACCCTTAAAATACTTTTTGCTCAGCTAGGAGGATACTAATAAGGCAGACTCAACCTTCCATCCTCTCCAAATGGATAAACAGAATTCCAAAAATTGGGTAATTGTAGCATCTGTGCATAGAAATGGCTAAAGTGCAGGATGTAGAGATATTGGTTAGTCCCCTGTGCTTTTTTAGGTCTCGCCTACACAGTGCGCATGAGCTACATAGGAAAAAGATCTCTTGTAATCGATTCAGTTTTGGCCTAAAAAACGTGCAAGCGTTGCATTGCTTTCAATGGCAACGCGTGCACATTTGGTGATTCCCTTGCGGGAGAGAGCTTTGACAGATGGCTACTGCTCGTTCCCGCAAGGGAAACAGGCGCAGGCCCCCTCCTCTCTCCCCTCCCCCTACTGCCTCCTCATCTTTGAGCACGAGGCGAGAACTGTCTAACCAGAAGTAAAGTAGGCGTGTTACGAGCACCCAGCCAATGCGTTGTTGTCTAGTAAAGCCGGAAGTGACGCATGTGGGTGGTCGGTCTGTTCTGTTGTACATTTGTTTTGTACTCGCTTTATTGTATACGCTGAACAGAGCTTAATACTTGCCAAGTTTTGAAGGTGAAGCAACTGTAGTCTGAGCAACGCTCGAGTATTCTGTAAAGAAAGAGTAGGCTCTGTAGGGATTCAAGCAGCGCAGGTAGCCGAGCAAAGACCCCCCTGCATACGTTGTCTAGCTTCTATTTCCCATGAGGCACAGGGTCAGACTGATTTGCATATGGTCATGTCTGAACTGGGGTGGTGGAGTGAGCTAAAGAATGATGATGCATTAAACCCAGATCAGTTGACTGGGGGTGAGTGCTTGCAATGTTCAACACTCTGTCCATCATCCCCTTTGGTTTTGCTTTGTTCGCCCTAAGTTGGCAGGGTATGCCCAGACGTGGGTCCCTTGCTCACTTTGCCACTGGATTCAAGCAAGCCTGGCTGATTAGCCAGAAACCGGTCCAAGGATGCTTGTTTCCGGTCCAGGGAAGACATGGCTTGGCAGTTCGGGCTGGACTGTTCCCATGAGGCACAGGGTCAGACTGATTTGCATATGGTCGTGTCTGAACTGGGGTGGCGGAGTGAGCTAAAGAATGATGATGGATTAAACCCAGATCAGTTTACTGGGGGTGAGTGCTTGCAATGTTCAACACTCCGTCCATCATCCCCTTTGGTTTTGCTTTGTTCGCCCTAAGTTGGCAGGGCATGCCCAGACGTGGGTCCCTTGCTCACTTTTCCACTGGATTCAAGCTAGCCTGGCTGATTAGCCAGAAACCGGTCCCAGGATGCTTGTTTCCGGTCCAGGGAAGACATGGCTTGGCAGTTCGGGCTGGACTGTTCCCATGAGGCAGAGGGTCAGACTGATTTGCATATGGTCATGTCTGAACTGGGGTGGCGGAGTGAGCTAAAGAATGATGATGGATTAAACCCAGATCGGTTGACTGGGGGTAAGTGCTTGCAATGTTCAACACTCCCATCATCCCCTTTGGTTTTGCTAGCTTCTGTTTCCGCCACTTGTGAAAGGAATTGAATGTTGGAGTCACAACCTTTACAGAAAGGCATCCCCGGTATTCCTATTTTTTTAGGGGTACTCTACGAGCACCTTGTTCTTTAAGACTGCCTGCGTAAAGCGCCATGTGTGCTCACTTCCCAAACATGCTCCAGTTGTTTAAGCTTGTCGTCTTGCATGGTCCGCTTGTCTTTGCTTTTTTTACTACTTCCCAGGATGCCGTGGGATCAAGTCTGTTAAAATTTCCTGACATCGCTTCAAAGATAGCAGGGGGTGGGGGCAGGGCTCACGTGGAAAACGAGGAGCGCTGAACTTGGGAATCGAGCTTGCGTGGGGGGTGGGAGGCAGGCTTGTGTGTGGAGGAACCGGCAGCATTGTGTCCTAAGACACTCGTGACTTATGGGATGGGAGGGGATGGGGGCCATGGTAGTAAACGTATACAGGCTTATCCAATGCCAAGTGAGAACAAACACCCCATTCGGATGTGAGGTCTTGGCTGCTGTGTTAAATTAGATTTTTTCAGGGTGTAAAGCATTTGTTATTGGTGATGAGACTTCTGTAAGGTTTGGAGGTGTGTGCTGCATGAAAGGTAGGGATCCTTTCTAGTGTAAGGAGTCATGTTATGGAAACCGGGGAATGGGGCTAGCTGGGAGCACAGCAGCACACCGAGCTGTGCTTCAGTCCGCTTAGGAATGAACAAACAAGACACACTGGGGTCTGGTGTCTTGAGTCTCCTGGGAGGTCATGTAGGAGGGTGACAAATAAATCGCTCCACGGCCCTCCCAGTGCGCAACAAAACGGTCGTAAACAGCTGAACTCCCATAAACTGTTCTTGGCGAGAGGTGCTTGGCAAGTACAGTTTGTTTACTCAGCAACTTTGTCCAGCATCCTTTCTACCAGAGAGGGTGGGCACACCTGATCTGCGCTGCCCTCGTCTGTTTTAAATTCCAACGGCCTGCCGACAACGCACTGTCTGGAGCATCAGGCGCATTTTACATTTCAGTTTCAACCTAACCTTCTTGTAGGTGAGCATTGCTGTCAGCTTACGAGGTTACCATACCTCCAAAACATCTCATCTTGTCTCTTTTTAATTAGGCCTTGCCTTCACTGGCATTCAAGCATCAGTCTCCTACCCAGACAGAAACAATCAAAAAGAGACAGAGAAGAACAGGATATTGACTTTGGCTGTGCACTCTGGGTCCATCCACAGCTTTTTGTTTATAAATTGTTTTAGTGATTTCACAGATTACAACATAGTGTTTGGCAGGTGTTGGGTGAGGCACTGAGTATATGTGTCCAGAGGTTGGCTGTTTATTAAAAAAAAGGCACTGTGGGAAGGTCAGCTTGCTTTGAGAACAATTGACAGTCTTTGCACCACAAATTTTCTCCCAGATGCGGTATGATAAGTGCAGTGCGTGATAACACTTTAGTTTAGGCACACAAGTACGAAAACGCTTGTCAATATCGGCGCTGCTAGTGGTGTGCATTCTGCACATGTTTCTGGATTATTGTTCTCCATCAAGAGAGGAGCAAATATGTATAGAGGCGCTTGGAAAATCTGCTTAAAGTACCACTCCCAGAGGTAAGATGCTGTCAGAGAGCGTGGTGAGAGCAGTAACTCCACGAGGAAGCCAATCACAGGGCGGTAAAAGAGCACACCACCTAACACACCAGCACAGATTTTCTCCTAAGTGTAGTGCGGTAAAAGCAGTGCTTGATAATACTCAGTACCTTCCTAGCCAGTCTTCCTCGTCCCATTCTCACATGAGCCTTCAGTCTTCCCTGGTACAGATTTCCCCTATATAAATACAACATGTAACTAATGCACCTCCCAACATGGCAGACACAGAACGTCCTGTTGTGAGACCCATAAAAAAAAGCCCCACCACGTATACTTCCTGATTTTGTTTCTGGATCCACAGGAACATTAATTTCACCCATAACATAAGTTGTGTCAGTTATATTGTTATGTGAGAGTTTGGACCAGCAGCTTTAGCTGCAATCCAGTGATATGTTTAGGTTGCAACAGAGATTAGAGTGTAAAAAGATAACTACCGGCATATAAACATGGAATACATGCCTGCAAAAGTAACAAGCATTGGCATAGCCAATAGGTCTCGCCTTTGAGACCTTATAAGTGTTTAGCCATGCAACAGTTGATATTGTTGCACCAAGGATATTGTGCTGCATAACTAAATACTTATAAGGTCCCAAAGGCGAGACCTATTGGCTATGCCAATGCTTGTTTGAGTGGGTGTTAGCCCTTAGCCTGACAAGAAGCTATTTTGAAGCATATGCAGATCAGGATTTAGGAGCTACAGCAGACCAGCTGTGTTGCATTCCCTTAGAATCAAGAGGACTGCTTAGTTTCCCTCAGTAGACCTGATGGCCTTGTATCACTCAGCCCACAATCCAGATATCTTTTTCTACCAGATTAAAGAAAGCCCTATTAAGGACAAGACAGGCTAGAGAGCACAGTATGAAGAATAACAGATGGATGCAGAGTGTCAGCTCTGTCCTACTCTCTGTAATTCCAATATGTGAGCAATATGTGAGCAGGTCACAGCAGCTATCAGCAGCAGTCACAACTCATTAAGCCCTCTTGCTGGAGCACATTACCAGTAACAGAGCCAACATACCCTTGGAGCCTTTGTGGGGCTGTTGACAAGGCCTCTACATTCATTCCTACTCATGTCCTAGAGCTCTGCAGTAAATCAAGTTAAGCCCAACCTTTGGAGCACACTTGGTTGTTTATTACACATTCACTAAGTACTGTCACTTCTAAGCAGCTGGCACTTTAAAGGAGTTTTAACAGCAAGAGCACTTCTATGCGCATTGGTAATACTTTAATGAGACAATACCTGAATTTGTCTCATTTGGTGATGTATTTTCTGATAGAGGATCTATCTAACCACATAATATTCCCCAGGTGTCAAGCTGGATCCAGAAAATCTTGGGTAGTACCTCTGTGTGCCGATAGGTGGCAGCTCCGTGTCGATGTAGTCTATGTCGGAAGTGACGTCGCTGTGCCCATATATGTGCCACCCTGGTGCGCTCATATCACTTTCTAATGTGACCACTTCCGCTGCAAAAATGTGCAACCACGTAAAAACCAATGCTGAACCAGTGTACAGTGTCTCAAGGGATCTTTTAGGTGAAGAGCAGTGGTGGATGGCGAGTATTTTGCGGTTAGATAGAGCCTCTACCAGAAAAAAGTTTACCGAAAGTAACTTACTCTTCTGATAAAGACTTCTAACTGCAGATTCCTCACCTTAAAATAGATACCCAAGCAATATCTTCCCAGAGAAGGGTCTTCAAACTGGTTTACACTAAACAGTCATGGAGGACTGAGAGGGCGAAATACCCATGTCGACGAACCTGACTGTCCAAGCAGTAGTGCTCTGTGAACGTGTGGGTACTTCTGTTCAATGAAAATCAACCTGATCTACTTTTATTATCAGGGTTGCAAAAGTGACCACACCAGACAAGATTACATTAGTGACCTCCATATGCAAGATTACTTGCATGGATCACCTCAGTATCAGTCAGAACTGCTAGCAGTAATGTAAAACAGACATTATCAATTTTGAATGCCTCAAAAAGGATAATAAATAGACCAGCTGTAGCTGCAATGTGCCTTGCACCGAGGTAATGATATTAATAATACATATTCCCAATGCCACGTGTTTGATAACTGAAATATCAGCGTAAATATGTTTTGAAAATTTAGAAATTTTTCTCAACATCAGCTAACGAGTTATGAACATACACGCATTGTCATCTCATTAACACCCTTTCAATTGTGGTATATATATATATGGATTTAATCAAGTAATAGTGTCTAATTCAGAAGGCTGGGCAGCACACAGTAATGCTACTCATAGGTATGTGAAGAGCTACCAGTAGCTCACAAGCTACTCATTGGAGAAGCCTGCTCTATACCTTTCTGAAGTAAAGATGAAAGAACACAGTGGTACAACTCAGTTATGGGACTTATTGGGGAGTACAGAGAGCCATCCCTAGTACAACCAATGCACAGATAGCAACTGTCGCTCTGAGCCTTCAGAGAATGTTGAACATAATATTCCAGATGACACCACAGAAAGTTCACAGGCCTCTGACTTAATCACATCACCACACCTCCCCCTTTTGACAAGATAAAATAAAGCTAAAACAGGAAAAGAGGAAAAGATGAAGAAAGAAAAGAGAGAGTAGGAAAAAGACAGAAGAAAAATTTAATAAGAACACAAGCAATACAACTCAGACATAATCTTGTAATTTTCGTGGTCTAACACAGACTCTGGTACTTTTCCTAACACCATCCTCCCTTGAAACTTTTGGGTTGACTTTGACAGTTTCATGAGGAATGGAAGGATCTTTGGCGACACGAGAGGTGCTCCACAAGTTTCCGTTAGACAACTTAACAGCATTTTTTCGCATATCAACAATTTGTTGCGGATCAAGGAATTTAGAAAAACCTTTTCTCACCGAGACTGGATTTTTGACTCTAACCCAGTCTCCGACACAGAGTCTATGTGTACCTTTCGTGGTGGAGAATTGGTATGGTTTAGAACAAACTTCATTCGAAATTTTCCTTGCAGATTCCCACATACACCTCATGTCACAACCAAGATGAAATGATTTGACCATCCAAAAGGGGTACACTTGAGAGGACGCTTTTTTACCTCTCATAAGTTCAAATGGGGAAGGAATTGGTAGCTACATGAGGTGAAGTGCGATATGACCACACAAGATCTTTCACAGCTTGGAAAACACGTAGATCTGAAAGCTGCTTGCACACATTCCACCACTACTCTGTTAAACCTCTCGGTTTTCCCATTACTTTGTGGATGATAGAGTGGAGTCCTAGTATGTTTGATACTGCAAGAATGTAAAAATGAGGTCATTTCATGAGAAACTAATTGAACACCGGTGAGAATTTCCTCTGGATAACCTTCTCTACGAAAAATGGCATCCAAACAGCTAATGACACTCTTTGAATCGGGTGTTGAAATGGGTTCAACCTCTACCCACCTGGACAAATGGTCGATGAGGACTAAAAAATATTTGGAGCTAGAAGGAAGAATATGAAAAGGTCCGAGAAAATCCATACCAAGTTTTTGCCAGGCCCTGCTAGGAGAAGGTACGGGAGATTCAACTGTACCTTCAAGTACTAGGACTTAGTCGCTGGTGTTACAGCGTGAACATTGCTTCACCACATCATCAATTTGCATGTCCATTCTGGGCCATCAAAAGTCATTCCTGACTTTCCTCTTTGTAATAGTTGCTCCAAGATGACCTGAATGCGCAGCAAGAATGATCTTCTCTCGATAACAAGAAGGAGGGATGAGTTTATCGCCTCTGACTACTTTTCCATCGCTTGATGTTTTTACCTGAAAGAATGTCAACCAAGGGACGATGATCGGTTTTGAGAATGAAAGATCTGCCCCACACGTATTGCTTACATTTTTCAATGCTCCATATACAAGCCAAAAGTTATTTTTCAATTACAGAATATTTCCTTTCAACAGGACGGAGAGTCCTGGATGCAAATCCAACATTATCTTCTTTTCCATTAGCGTGTTGTGAGAGGACAGCTCCCAAACCGTACTCGGAAGCATCTACAGTAATAATGGTTTGCTTTCCTTCAACAAAAGCTTGCAAAGCAGGAGCTTGCACTATATGATTCTTGATGGATTGGAATCCTTTTTGGCATTCTTCAGACCATACATATATTGATCCTTTCTTTAATAACGCCCTGAAACATTCTGTGGTTTTGGCGAAGTCCCTCATGAATTTAGAATAAAATTCACATAGTCCAAGAAAGGACATGAGTTGTTCTTTATTTTGAGGAGGAGGTGCGTCAATTATGCCCTTTATAAGACCTGGTCTGGGTCTGATACCATGATCGGAGATGACATGACCTAGATACTCAATTTCCTTGACCTTGAAAGTACACTTGTTTTTTTGTAAAGTGACTCCTCTATTTGCTAGAACACTGAATACTTGATCAAGGACAGAATCATGCTCAGCTTCGCTTTGGGTGAAAATTAGAATGTCATTCTGAAAACAAGCATTGGCATAGCCAATAGGTCTCGCCTTTGGGACCTTATAAGTATTTAGCCATGCAACAGTTGCATAACTAAATACTTATAAGGTCCCAAAAGCGAGACCTACTTACTATGCCAAGCGGCCGTACGGCCGCGAAAGTGAAAGTAATCGCGGTACAGCACGGCGCGCGCGGCCGCGCACATGCACTGTAGCTCTAGGCTGGCTTGGTAGCACTTTTTGGAGCCCTCTCAATAAGTCTCGCCAGACCAGCGCATGCGCTGGGTCAGGCGAGACCTAAACAACGACGTGGGGATTCTGGTGGAACATTTCAGTCATCAACCTTTGAAATATGACAGCAGCAGAAGCAAGACCAAAGGGGAGACGACAAAATTGAAACACACCATCTGGAGTGACGAAAGCTGTGAGATGTCGGGACTGAGGATGTAGTTCGACTTGATGGTAGGCAGCCTTAAGATCAAGTTTGGTATACCATGAGGAGGAACCCACTTTGGCAATAAGATCTTCAATGCGTGGCAGGGGAAAACCGTCAACCCAGATGGCTTGCTTAAGGCTCCTCAAGTCAACACACATCCTCAAATCCCCAGACCTCTTCTTGGCCAAAACAATGGGTGAAAGCCAAAGAGTAGATTCAACTTTTTCAATTATGTCTTGGTTACATAATGATTCAAGATGTTTGGAGAGATCACCTCTGATGTTTAAAGGGACATTTCTTAGTTTATGCTTGATGGGTATAGCATTTTCTTTTATTTTGATAAAATGTTGGAAGTTCGTGATTTTGCCTAGACGGTTTTCAAAAATGTTACTGTATTTTTGCTCCCACGGAGTAACAGATTGCGAACCAGATAGAGAATTAATACTTTTACTGGGAGTAGAGTGATTAATGTCAGCTTGATGATCAATAAAAACTGGATTAGATAAACCAGGTTTGATAGTTAGACCAAACTCAGCTTGGTGGATAAGACCGAGAACATTGATCCCACGTCTAGCGACATATACTTTGCCATTAATAGTGGTCCCAAAGACACTTATTTTAGCCCAGAAGTAGCCTAGTAAATCTATCTTACTACCTTCAAAAGCTACAGTGAGTATATCTTGATAGACCAAAATTTCAGATACTTATCATGAGAAACAATAGTGATGCGCGCTCCTGTGTCAACAAGGAGTTGAATGTGGTTACTATCAATGGTGACATCAACTTCAGGATCGGGAATATGTTGCGTTATACCTTTCTCCGAGCAACTTTTGACTACAACAACGTACTCCTGATTGGTGACATCATCAGTACATTGGTCTTCAGATTGATCATTAGAATCATTAAGTACACAACTCACACCTCTTCTATTTTCACTCATGCAAACTTTTGCGAAATTACCCATTTTTCCACATTGACCACATTGTTGATTCATGGCTGGACAGTTTTTAAAAGAGGAAACATGCATAGAAGATCCGCATCTATAACAATTTACTCTATAGTTAAACTTTCTATTAGGTGTAAATGTTTTTCCACCTCTATATGGTCTGAAATTTCTTCCACCCCTAGGTAAGGTAGATCCTCTTGAGAAATTAGGAAGAGAAGGAGGTTTAGTAGAAACAGCACCAGAAATGGTAGAATTAGATAGAGCAGACTCAAGTTGTTTAGCATCGTCCATTGAGCTTTCAATGCTCTTTGTGATGTCGACAGCTTCATCTAGAGTGGGATCTTTACAGGTAAGTCATCTTTGTTGGACTTTTTTGCAATGACATCGTGCAACTAGTTGATCCTTTACAAGTTGGGATGTAAAATTATAAAATTCGCATTTTGCAGCAAGTACTTTTAAAGCGGTGATGAAGGTGTTTATGCTTTCGTTTGGTTTTTGTGTCCTTGTATAGAAATTGTACCTGCGTACCACAATGTTTTTAGTTTTGGTGAAATACTTATCCAACTGCATAACTGCTGTTTCGAACTCATCGGGATCTTGACCTTCGGGTGGTTCATAAGGAGGTAGGTGATCAAAGACATTTTGTCCCTCAACTCCTAAATGATAATACATCAATTTTTTTCTCTCTCTGGTCTATATCTTTGACCCTCGATTGCACCCAAATATGCTTTGAAGGATCTAATCCATAATTTCCATTCGAGTTGTGGCTCTCCAGCCTCTTGTAAAAAAAGGTGCAGGAGGTGTGACACTTTGCATGTTTGTAAATAAAGATGAACAATATTGGAGTACAAGTTAACAAGTCAACAAGTAATGTGGAAATGACAAAGATAAAAAACAAGCATTTGCAATGCAATAGGTCTCGCATTTGCGAGAGTTTAAGCTATTGGCATTGTAAATGACAGAGCCTTTTATTTATCGGTTTTGATAATTTACACATAAATAAAAGGCATTATTATTTACAATGCCAATAGCTGAAACTCTTGTATATGCGAGACCTATTTCATTTTAAAGAAGGGGCTGCCATTGTTCCGGGCAGCTTGGAAAGTGAAAGCGCGCATGGCGCTCTGAATGTTGCAGGAAAAGCACGTATGCCTGATATGAGGCGTCCTTGGAAGTACAAACTGTAAGGAAGGTTCTAGCAGTCACTGAGACTGAATTAAGGGGTGGGGCAGAAAATTAGGGAAAAACAACTATACCTAGGGATGTGGAGAATTCAAGAGACAACATTATGATAGTAACATTATTATGAGACTGTAGCGGGCCAGTATCATTGACAAAATGATGAACATGACTCACTCTTTATGACAACAAAGCATTACATACTGTTCCAGGACTGGTCTTCAGATGCACACACGAAGATTAACATGCCAGTTACATCTTCCTGTACAAGTTTAGCAATTTGGAAACCCACCTACTATACTTATGGCTCTGCTGTATGTTGTGCGATACAAACAACCTACATAGTTCCATCGCTATCCTCCCCGTACAGAAATGGCAAAGGCAAAAAGAAACCTCACAATCCAATTATTCACCTTCCATTACAGATGCAGCAAAGACAGAAACAAACCAACCTATCCCATCACGGGCGCTGCCACATGTGGTGGAGAGATAGAAACACATCTAGCTGTTCCATCACTAGCCTTACTACACACCTATATTGCAGATTGAGAAACAAATCTGTCTGCCCCAGCAGGAGGTGGGCGGGCAGGTGGATATAAAGAACAGACAGCGGGAGAAGAGTGGGCTTGGTTAGAGAAAAACCGGACAGCGGGAGGAGGGCGGGAGGTGGATAAAAAGAGCAGACAGCGGGAGGAGGGCGGGGTAGTTAAATGAAAACAGAGGATGGAGGGGTGGCTAAAGAAGAATGAACTGTGGGAGGAGGTCGAGGTGGATAAAAAGAACAGACAGCGGGAGTAGATAAAACAAGGGGAAGAAAGCGGAAGGAGGCTCGGTCGACATCACAGCTGTTAGAAAGCTAGAGGAGCAAATCTTATAATCGCATGTAAACAGACCTGACATTTAAAAAAAAGATCATGGGTTGTAGTTCCTGGTCCATTATTCTGCGCGGCGTGACCACGGAGCTTCTGTTCTTTCAGCGCCGCTCTGGAGCTCTCAATACTTCCCCTTCTTGCCCCACTGCCAGCTGCTCTGCAGCTCTGCCCGAACCCAGTGCGAAAGAGTAATGATTCGGTACAGCTCGAATGGAAGTGGGCTAAGGGGTCTCGGTGTGAAGGGACTATAGCACACTAAATTCTGTGAATTTCGACAAATACATACCGCAAAGTAGTTGAAAGCTAACGGTGAGCCAAAATCGTTGGTAACCTAAAGTATAACTTCAAAGGTAAGGTCAGCGGAAAAACATAACTGCTAAACTAATAGCACTGCGTCCTGTCTGGGCCTCCTTAATAAGGGCCCGGTATTTAAACCTGAATCAAAAAACATGCCATATCAGAATATGATTGTAATAACACATGGAATCAGTAATGCTAAAAGGCAAAAGGGTTAATGAAGCGAAAAAGTGTCCAGTACCAAGAAAAGAAAGAGTGAGTGAAGAAGAGAAGGGATTAAATTGAAAATGTTAAAAAGGCCCGGAAGGTTGGTATATTATGTATGGACCGCACAATCAAAGATGGATGGCACTACAAACAAATTGCTCATGTGCCACTCCTAATAACGCATAAGCCATCAAACCCTTGTGTGATCTGTGGAGTATTAGTGATATGACATATAAACTACAACTCGAGACCGTTGTATACATCAAGGGGTATGAGCACCATGGTGGTAAGGCAAATATCCCAACTCTAATCAGAAAAATAACCGTAGGAAAATGCACTGCTATGAGGGCGAGGTTGCATGAGAGTGTAACTCGATCAGTACATATTATGTTCCTTAGCTGGAAAAGCCATCACAGTAAGCAATATGAAAAAGTTAATGACTCCAAATGCAAATAGACAAGTATCTCAAAACGTGAGCCAATAATAGAGAGGAGAAACATGTAGGGCATGTAAAGGTGGTATGTACCTGAAGCGCAGTCCATCGGGAATGCTCCTTCCCGGATCCAAGTTCAGATAAGAATGAACGCCCGAGGCACCTCTTATATGTTATGGAAAACCGTGGGAAAATGGAAAGCAGAGGACGAAGAAAGACTCTTTGGGGCGGGAGGTGGATAGCAGAAACCTGGATGTCTCCGCTCATCATCCTGCGTGTACTGTACGTAGTGGTGTCAGCCAGTGCGGCTGCCATTGCGGCAAGTATGGTAGTCGGGGCAACTGCGAAAAATAACAATACTGAAACAAAACTGATCACCCGAAGTGTGCCTAGACCGTGCAAAGTCCTAACCCCGGAAACACTAATTGGTAGGTGCGGCCAGTGTTTAACGCGCCCAGTGGTGTCAAGGGTAAACGAGCGGCCGGAGACGCAAAATGTGGTGGGGGAGAAGCGGGAGTTGTGGGTGCGCGTGCGTCATCGCGATCGCTCTGAAAGCGAAAGGGATTGCGATGACGCACACGAGTTTTCAAAGTGCTGCTGGCGGCCGGATGCGCGCGTGCACGATCGCGAGAACGCAAGCGTTAGGCCAGCCAGCAGCACTTTGAAAATCCCACATACAAAATGTCTCTTCGAGCCAGCGCAAGCGCTGGGGCTCAGCGAGACCTAAAAAACACTAAAATGTGGTAGATACCACTATAAGAGATGCTTGATAAGAATGAATAGAAAAGCAATAATGAGTTAATCCACAAGATGGCAGCGTTGTATTGCTTTGAATTGCTGGAAATTATACACACATATGTGAAAGCTGTGTGTATCGGCGAAAACGTTGAAAATATGCAAAACAATCAATGCTGTGTGTGCCAGCGAAATTGGATGTAAGATGGAATTGACACGCAAAGGCTGAGCGTGTCAGCGAAGTTGAAAATAGAAAACTGACGCCTTCAAAATGCTGTGTGTGTCAGCGAAATTATGTGGATGACGCCAAAGTTGCCAACTGACACACAATTGCTGTGTGTATCAGCGTGAAATAGATTGCAAATCGATAGTATTCACTAGCGCGCATTCGTTCTTCATGCGCATAAGATATAAACTGCTCCCCGCAAGAAATGAGTTTACGATTTTGCCGATGAAAAGTAATGAAACTTGACTTCGCTGTGGTTTCCTGTTGCTATGGAAACCACAATGCCCAAAAATGGCTTCCAGGCGTGACACGCAAATGCTGAGCGTGTCAGCGTAAGATGTTGAACGCTGCGTTCCAGAAGACTGCGCAGTGCGTCATATTAGAAGAAATCTTGGCTGAAATGAGAATGCACAAGTTGAAGTACGATCAAATCTCGTGATCCGGTAAGTGATTATCCCTCGCGCTCTATCTCAAGCCTTATCGTGCGCTCATGCATTTGATATTTGGCAGTTGAGCTCTGCAGAAAACTCTCAAAACGTTAGATGCGAAAGGTTAATTTTAAGTTACCAGTTCCTCCCCATACAGTGCAAAAGCGTCTAATGCAGGATCAAAGTAAATAATCCAAAAGGGCACGGCTCTCTGTGTGAATGTTTACCGGAATCGTGTGAGTGTGCCTTGGAAGAAAAAAAAACTGTACTCACTGTTGGTCTGAAGAACAGAACCTCGAAAGTACCTCTAGTCCAATAGAAGTAGTGAGAGGGGAAAAGTCAATAGATGCGGTACAAAGGCCTCGCAGTAGATTCAGTGCAGGTTCGTGTCCCAAGGCCTTGCAGTAGATTGAGTGTAGACTCACATCCCGTCTTCTGTCGCCAATGAAGTAAAGATGAAAGGACACAGTGGTACAACTCAGTTATGGGATTTATTGGGGAGTACAGAGAGCTGTCCCTAGTACAACCAAGGCACAGATAGCAACTGTCGCTCTGAGCCTTCAGAGAATGTTGAACAAAATATTACAGATGACATCACAGAATGTTCACAGGCCTCTGACTTAATCACATCACCACACTTTCCCTCTCATTGTACTCCACCTTTCTTCACTTCATTCCTCTTCCTACCTATCTCCGTGTGCCTCTCCAGTCACTACATCCCTGCCCATATTTATCTACCTCCCCATCTGACTACCTTAATGTCACCTCCTATTACTCTCTACCTCTCTTTCTAGACATCAACGATCTCTCTGTCTCATATCTCTCTCCTTGCTTGACCCCAGCTCTTCTACCTCACTCCTTTTCATTCCCTCTCTCTTAGCTGCTCTCTCTAAACCATTATGTACCTACAACTAAACTTCTCATGCAGCCCCTTCTACCACATTTCTGTTTACCTCACTTCTCTCTTTCAAATACACCTCTCTGTATCTCACTGGTTTATACCTCTCTCTCCTACTATCTGTGCCTTCCTCCATAATCTATCTCTCCCTCACCCCTTACTCTGCACCTCACACTCCTTTTCATCTCACTGCCCTGTCTGTCTCCCTATCTACTTTACCGCTCTTTCAACTGTATCTATTTCTTTACCTCAACACTCCATCTCTGACTTACCTCTACCTTATCCCCTCCTCTTTTCACCTTTCTCTACTTCATTTCTCATACACTACTGTATCTTTCTCCCTCAACATTCCACTCAATACCCAAACTCTCCACTTCCCTCATTTGATCACTATCTGAACTCTCCACTACTTATTACCTGTATTCTCTCTACATCACCTCTCTCACAATCTTACTCCTTTACTATTAATCCCCTTGTTCTACCTCTAACCCTCTTGTTAAACTAATATTGCATTTCATCTCATCTCTCTCTTTCAAATTTATAACACATCTTCCTTGCATCTTTCTTTTTAAATGTAGATTTTCCACAGCCTTGGTCGGCTAAAAATCTGGATTATATTCAAGACACGGAGGCTAATATTATGCGATTAATCCTTTATTGCCACCACTCAGCAGCATCTTAAAAGCTTCTAGAACTTCGAACTTCAAAATATTCCACACATAATAAAACCCCTCAGCAACCAGTTCTCTTCTTCCTTCTTTTATGAACTGCGAACTTGAATACAACTTATGCTCTTAATAAAGTTCCTTGAGCTAAACAAAACTTTGTCTTTCACAAATCCTTCTTCTCATAACTCCATTGCAATACGGATACTCCAAAGAAAATTCTGAGTTTCCTTAAACGTGTCCTTTAGTGGAAGAATAAATAACATCAGGGATGGGTAAAGTAACTGGGAGGGATAATATTAGCCTCTGTGTCTGTAATAAAATCTAGATTCTCAGCCTACCAAGGCTGTGGAAAATCTACATTTTATGGCAAGACTTGGTAGCCTATATTATGCAAAGTTAAAGCTTATCTGCCAAACATCTAGCTGCACTCTGTATTGGCTTAAAGTTAAAACGCTTGAATAGAGAATCAGAAGACCAATCAGGACAATGTAAAATATCTTGAAGACTTCCACCAACCATACAGGCATTCAAAGCAGCTGCACCTCTTACTGAATGCGCACCAAACATATCACATCCATCCCAGATTTCTTCATCATTTCTTTCACCAGCCTTATGGGGCTGTCAAAGAAATAATTGTTCCTCTCCAGAACGTCTTAATAACTTTGTTCTTATTTTATATTCCTTCATGCACCGAACCACACACAATTGTTCCCTTCCATTGAGGTATGGATAAAAAAATTGTTGAAGAAATTAGTCTTTGTTCTCTGTCTTAATAGGAAACAAATACCTTCAGGTGTGAAACACCTGCTAAACACTTCCAAAGTGCGAACATCTGAAACCCTACAGAAAGATAACAATACGACAGCTTCAACAACTTGAAGGACAAATCCTTTAAACTCAAATCAATATTGGCTATCCATGACTCTAGAAAAAGGAGTACTTTTGAAACATCCCAGAGGGAAGAATACCTGGTGCCTGGAGGTTTAGTAATGCTAATGCTCCTTAACAACCTCTTCACCATAAAATCTTGTCCAACTGAAAGACCATTCACAAACGGTCACCTGCTGAAATAGCCAACCTATATAAGTTCACTGACCTAAATGCTAAATCTTTAGAAAATAAATCTGTGAAGAAATTTAAAATATGTACTATATCTGCCGAAACAGGATCCTAATCGCTTTCCACACACCAAGTGCCCCATTTACTCCAAGCTGATCTATAAGCCTTCCTAGTTCCAGACGCCCATGACACCTCAGTGAGTTTTGAAGCTTCTGATGAAACTCCTGGTTTGCTCCAAACTCTCTGAAAAGTTTCCATGCCACCAGCTGAAGTTGCCCTGTTTCAACCAGACCATGTACCTCTCCTTGAGGTCCGTGTAAGATCTACGGAAAGACCGGTGACAACACCGGAAAATCCACACTCATCTCCAACATTATCAGGTACCACGCCTGAGAACTCCAAAATGGGGTGATCACCACCACAGTCTCCCTTCATTTGCGAATCATCACTGTCACTCTGCCAATCATGGCAAAAGGAGGGAAAGTGTAAGGGTGAAGACCTCTCCAATCTTGCAGAATAGCATCTATTCTGGCAGCCTCCGGATCTGGATGCCAACTGAAAAATCTCTCCACTTGAACATTGAGTCTGTTTGCAAACAAATCTACTTGAAATGAACCCCATAATTGGTTCAAAATCTTCAACACACTCCTGTCTAGCATCCAATCGCTGAAATCATAACTATTCCTTGAAAACCAATCAGCTACTGAATTCGACATTCCTGGAATGTGTTCCGCCCGAACATACAGACCTCTCTCCATGCAATACTCCCAAAATATTCTCGCTAAATCCGCCAAACCCTTCGAAGGAGGGCCTCCCAGTCCGTTTACATACCTCACCACAGACACATTGTCCATTCTCAAGATCACAGAACAAATTATTTTCCTGCTCTGTCCAATGACCACCAGTTCTCAGTAATCCACAGCTTGCACCCTAACCTTCCAAAGTTGCATCCGATTCCACAATCAAATCTGCATTTTCCCCAAACATTATTTGTCCGTTCCAAGCATCCATATTCCTTAACAACCAAACCAACTCCGATCTTGCTTCATGAGAGAGACAAACATTCTCTGAGTACCTCAATCCATCCCTCAAGTGACTTGCTTTCAATCTCTTTAAGACCCGATAATGCAAAGTCCCCAGGACTATAGCTTGAATAATAGAGGATAAACAGGAACATGCATCAATTTAAAAACCGGTCGCAAACGGGCAGATTCTCAGAATCTGCCCCTTTGCGACCGGTATTTTTGCATTTGTGATGCATCATCCCAAATGCAAAAATCGCAATTTAAGGAATCTCTAAATTGCGATTCCTTAAATTGCGATTGCATTTAAGGAATCTCAAATTGAGATTCCTTAAATGCAATGCATGAAAGTGAAAAAAAAAGCGATTTCCCTAATAGGGGGAGCAAATTACCATGAAGCTGAACTTCATGGTAATTTGCAAAAACTTTGAAAAATGCACTTTTGTGCATTTTTCAAAGTTTCATGTTGCGCACACACATGCCCTTAGAGCATGTGTGTGTGCAACATATGTGCACAGATCAATTTCAGGGGTGCAATAGGGTGTCATTTTGACACCCTTGCATCCTTGAAATTGCATGAGCTATTTGCGAGTACCTACTGGTACTCGCAAATTGCTCATGCAATCTCCAATTCATTCCTATTGGGCCTGCAGGCCCATAGGAATGAATGGGACGGCATTCCTTAATTGCGACTCGCAATTTGAGAGTCGCAATTAAGGAATGTGTAGGAATCGCTATTTTTATAGCGATTTCTACATGCATAGGCTTTTGCAATTCCTTAATTGCGATTCCTTAAAAATCGCAATTAAGGAATCGCAAAAGTCTTTGTTTATGCATTTGCCAGAAAGGGACTACAATACGGGCTAGCATTCTCAAAGAAACACAGTTTGACCCTAGAGTATTTCTTATCTCCAGGAGAATCCTCTTTAGTTTCTCTTTTGGCAACCTCAAGACACCTTCCACTGTGACCCCTACAAAACCTCGAAACTATGTTTGTTGACGTGGCACAAACTGTGACTATGTTTTCTTCACCACAAAATGAAAAGGCTCTAACAAACTCACTACTAGATTTGTGTGTGACAAGGTCTGCCTCCTGTCCTGATCCATAATCAAAATGTCGTCCCAGTAAATAATCAGACGCACACCCCTTTCTTTCAGATAAGCCACCACAGGACGAGGTACCTTCATAAAACACCAAAGTGCCAAACTTCCACAACTTCCTTCTCCACAGGAATCTCAAGAACCTCTGATGATTCTCCCATATAAGAACCGTAAGATATGCATCCATCAGATTCAAACGTGTCATCCAGTCTCCTTTTTGCAACACATCTTTCAAAAGTGAATCCTGTCCATCTTGAATTGATGGTAAACTACCCAATCTCGCAAATGTATTATTGGACACATACCCTTGTCTTTCTTTTTTTTTTAAAACAAATATTGCTTCAAAACCATCCACTCAATCTTCCACCCTCACAACCGTGCCTTTTGTGATCAATTCCTGAATGTTCATATCTATCAGCATCGTCTGATCTTTCGAAAAGGCACATCTTCTTGGCAAACAGTCTTTTACTGGGCATCCTACAAACTCTATGTGTAAACCACACACAGTCTCTAATACCCAAGGGTCCCTCATGATCAACAACCATCCTTGATAAAACTGGGCAAGTCTGCTGCCCAATTTTAAGGGGATAACAGAAGAGTCTAGACTTGCTAGAAGATCCTCTGCTCCTTCTGTCCCCGCGGTTGTATCTTCCCCTAGCGCTCTGCCACTGGGGGTAAAATCTGCCTCCAAGGAAGGAATTTTGTTTCTTATAGCCTCTAAATCTACGTGAGAAGGAACCGGCTCCTTGTTCTCCCGGCCAATCCAAAAACACACTCCTGAAACACTTTCTTAATCTCTTTCTGAGATTTCTATAGTGAGCTGAGAGCGTCCACATACATAGAAAGATCCTTAATAAACACCCCCCAAACAGTAGCCCTTTTGCTGATGGGCCTTCTTCGTTGCCCGCAAGATCCACCAACTTAGGATCTATTTTTAACAAGATGCTCTTTCTTCATTCATTAGATAATGCCGTATTGGCATTACCTAGAACACAAATAGCTCTCTGAATCCACTGAAGAAGCTCCTCTACAATAATATGGTTCTTAAAAACATAGGCTTCCTCAGTCATTTCAAATAATTGTGTCAGTGGGCCGACCACACCCAACAACCTATCCTAACAGGATCTCAGACCCTTATCAAGGCCCTTCCTGGGGTCACGTCTCCCTTTTGCAATGAATGCAATTATCTTCGCATCGAGTTCTTGAGTTGCCAGAACTTTCTTCGCTATAGCGGGTCATGGTCACTGCAACCTCAACCTAACACACACCTCCTTAGGTAGTTCCCTTCTAACCCAATACTAGATGTATTGTGCCACATGATCTGAAGGTGTCCATTCAGGTGAAAGTGGATATTTGATTAATAAAGGATCAAACATGTTCTGACCCAGGGGTCCAAAGGTGATCCATCCTCCTTCCTCAATTTGCCCTCAACTGGCACATTCCCAAAGAGTCATCATCCTCTGAATCAAAATCTGATGAACAACTGAGTTCCACCTCCACACTACCGGAAGATTCATCCCAAACAACCACCTTTGTTTACGTCCTTTAGATCTCTTTGGAATACCATATTGCGGGCCTTTTACCTGACCATCCTTGATGCCCTCAGCATCCTCCCCTTGCCTGTCATCACAGCAAACATGCTCTACCAAGCCCATCGCTGGTTGACACGTTTCCTCTTGCGAGATGCTTTTTTAGCAGATCTATGGGCCCCTTCTGTCTCAGGTGCAGACCAGAAACGCTCTTCAGCCACATTAGATGACTTTAAAGACAACATTTCCAACTCATTTTCCATTCTAATGGGCACCTCAGTGGTAATCTTCTCTATGGCTTTATTAAGCTTCACTTCGACAGAGAGCTCCAAATATCCTTCTCCCTGCTCCATAATGTGGCCAACAAACAATCTCAATAATAATACACTTCAATAATAGGACAATGAAAATTTGCCAAACAGTTATATATTGATACCAGTATTAACATTAATGTAAGCTACCTTGGGAAAAAAATGCCACTACAAGTGAAGAGCTATTCCCTTATTCACCGAATGCCACCAAAACACTGCGCGTCCTCTCCAAATGACAGTCTCCACAAACTAAAGGTATTCCTGTCAGACCGCACACGAATATTCTGTTCGGAGTGGCCTCAACGGAACTACAATAGTGCCAAAATAAGGTACGAAAACAAGATGTATTGAGTCTTGATCGCTCTCGTGTCAACACGACATCTCTTTGTGGGCGCAAGCAGCCTCGAGCCCAAGCAGAGGGCTCCGCTATCGCGTCACAAAGGGGAATCAGCCAGCTCGGATCGAGCGGGCTTCAAAGTCACCCAGTCGGAGCGTGTCAGGGAACCAGGAGTGTGTTCCCATAACAACGCTTCTTCGATAGGCCTAGCTGAGGAAAAGGATAGTTAGGGAAAGCGAACGCCGGGCCCTAACTTACAAAACTAAAAACTTTAAATTATTACATTTGTTAAAGCCTAGTAAAGAGAAAACTATTGCTGAAGGATAATCTCAATTACATTAGGAAGGCTTAAACAAGTCTGATATTGTAAAAACATACATATCGCTAAGCATACTTACATAAACTCTACACGCCCAAAACAAGCATCGCTTATTCAAGATGCCTTTCATCAAAGTACACCCATAAAATCAGTGAGCAGGGGCAATAAAAGAAGGAAGAGGACTGGTTGCAGGGGAGTTTTATTATGTTTGGAATGTTTTTGAAGTTCCAAGTTCTAGAAGCTTTTAAGATGCTGCTGAGTGGTGTCAATAAAGGGTTCATTGCATCATATTGGCTTCCGGGTCTTGCGATAAAATTTCTCTGCTTTATCTCTCAGGTTCTTCTTCACACTCTCACTCCTCCTCAGTCTAAATCTCCCCTCTTGCTCTACCTCACACTTGTATATCTACTTTTCTATAAATAATCTATTTTTCTAACATTCACCCCCTCAATATACCTTTCTCTCTATTTCACTGCCCACTTTACCTAGCCTATATTTCTGTACTCTATTTCTCATTCCACTCCTCTCTCCACCTCATCACTATGTCTAGCTTGCATTTCTCTATGCTACTATCTTATCTTTTTGCCTGTGTACCTCTACAGCCCTCCGTCTCTAGCTCTCTCTAACTAAATGCTCTTCCTATATTACCTTTCTCTCATCTCGTCCCACTGTGTACCGCACCCCTCTCTTTACATTTTACTAACCCGATCTCTAGCTCTCTCTACATATCTACCTCTCTACCTTACTACAGAATCTTAGCTATCACTCTGCCTCCCTTTTTCTAAATACTGCTCTCTCTTTTTACCCTCTCCGTATCTTTCTTTCTGCACACCTCACTGTTCTCCTTCTACTTTATATGTCTCCTTATCTCACCTACCTCTACCATCCTCCTCACTTTACTTTACATCTCACTGGGACATTCACATGACCTCGCTGTCCTTCCTATTTTGCTTACTCGGCAGAGCTGGAGATCACTATCTAGTCAGAGAATGAAAGGAGGGACACGGCACAGGAAGAGGAGTAAGCAGAAAATGATTTTATTTCACCCGATATAACAGTGAAAATCCTCAGAGAAGTGCTTTCATTTTTACTGTTGCACCAAGAGGGCCAATGGTGAAGAGAAAAGTCCTGCCTAAGAGGAAGGACTCCTGGCCTAGACCAAGGTGGCCCAGTTCAACTCCTGGGGCCTAGGTAGAAAGCAGGCCACAAACCACCTATTCAAATCCAAGCAATCACCCAGCCCTTTGGTTTCTGTAACTCTGCCCAGCCAGGAAGATCACAGGGCCAGAACATCAACTTCAGAGGACCGGCTAGTTCACCTTTCATACCCACTCCCAATCCCCAGAACACTGACCAATGCAGGCTAACCTAAACCCTTCCATCTTGGCTTTGGACTATATTTCTATGATAATCAGAGCACAGGACATAAATGGTTGAGATGTGGGTAACTTCCAGGGCTTTCAGTGAAATGAAGACTGGGGAGTGAGGGGGTCTCTCAGGGGCGTGGTGATGTAATTAAGGGTGTGGCTTAAAAACACGTAAAATTAAAATCTATGCTTAGCATAATGCGCCGCCGAACTGTTATTTTGCTGATTCTGTCATCGCATCCAGGTATATAATACAACAAGAAACATTACACTTACAACAAGCGAGGACCATTGGCTTTGTCAATGGTTGTTAGTTGCATAAAATAAAGAAGCAACAACTATGGCTTCGTTGTATATAAAATTGAAAATGCTTCAGCTCTGAAATGATGGGACTATGAAAGAACTATACCGAATCTCTTAAAAGTTACATCAAAAGCAGTGAAGGGTGGTACTGATGCAGAGTCAAGAGTTATTGTTCACCGTGAGAGTGAGGGCAGAAATGGACAGCCCGACCCGTCTCATCAGCATCGGCAGGACCCGTCCACTTAAGCCCTGGTACCTTCCTTTGTTGTGCTGGTACCTTCCTTTGTTGTGCAAGGCATTTACACTATAAGTAAGTATTCTGTTTTCAAAGCTGCATTGTTTCTAGTCTTGGCGAATGTTATTCACCTGGATAAGATTTAGTTTACCAACATTTTTGCAAAAATTAGTCCCCTGATATTAATCTAGCAGCGTTTCATGAAAAACATAAATCCGCAAATGTGGGCCACTATTTTTGGGGTGCCCAGACGATTTTTGCTGTGCCCTGTCCGAAGTTTTAATCCCAATCTGATGATGCTTCACGAAAAGTTTTACTATGATAACAATTTAAAATTCTAGATTTTAAACAGTTACCCTCCCTAAAGCAAGGTCGGTCCATAAACCATCATTGATCTGCATGCTTACATGCTACTGTCGCAAATGACCGGGATACGCTGGCTCCATCTGAGCAGTTTTATTTACATATACAGACCACGCCCTCGCCTGTCTGAGCACATCGAGCTCGACAGTGTTCAGCTGCTAAAGCCGGAAGCCAGATTCGGATCAGCAATCACTCTTTCACGCCTCAGTGCGTTTCTGTTTGTTTAGCGCGCTTGGCAACGGTCGAGCTTGGACACTACTGTTTTTTATCGCAGTTTTATAAAGCGCGAATTCGACCCTAAGGTATTGGAGCTCTTTACATGAGCACAAGTTACAGAGGACACGTTCATATTTTTAGGCAAGAGGAGATTGATTACGTGATTTGCCGAGAATCACAGGATGTTGAGTCGACGCCGAGACTCGTAACTGATTCCCCAGTTCTAAAATTGGCAATCCTGGTCGTACGGCCGCATCCTCTCCCACATCCTGACTTCTTCTATGTATATTTTCTCTACAAAACATTGAGTTTATTTTGGCAGCCAAATATGTATATAGAAGGGCAGGTGGGATGAAAATGCAAGTAAAGGGGTCAGAAAATGTTCACACCTGGGTTACTGTTGTGGAGCCCGTCTTCAATGTGCACCTCAACTCGCCGCCTGATCTGTGCAGCACAAATATCTTAAAAATCAGGTAAAGAAATACAGAAAAATAGACCGCTTTACATAGTTACCTTCCACTTTCTGACAACTTTAACGGAATCAAGCTTATTGAGTGTCTTTCGGAATTATTAGCGGTGTTTATTATGCAATTGACTAGCTCTGTGCCCCAATTGAATGGGGAATCCCATCTGCACGCACGTTGCAGAATCGTCAGAAAAGTGCGTTGAGTGCATTATGGAGCAGTACAAGGGAAATAAGCACTGGCAAATCCAATAGGTCTGGATTTAATACGCTAATGCACGTATACCGCATTGCCTCATTCATCCCTGTGTTTGAGTGGTTTAATATATATTAAAGTCGGGTAGATTAGCTTTACCAGTGCTTGTTTGTTCTGCACATCCGTAGAGTAACCGGTTATGGCAACACTGTTGCTTTGCTTATCAGATTCTTGGATTCTTTCTGACAATTATGCATATTTGACAAATTACTTTGTATTTTGTATGGCCCTGTTGCTGTGGAAAAACAAGAAAAGCTGCTCCATTGTGTATGCTGCTCGTCTGCTAAACAGGTTTAGTTGTAAGGTTCTTTATCTTCCTGCTGTTTCTGAAACACTGACAAATGCAGGCTTTGACACGTTTGCCATTTTTATGTCGGGCTTGAAAGTACAGCTGTTTGCAATCAGAGGTTTGGCTTTGCCCAAATGAGTATTTCTGTTTCACCTCATGCTATTGGCTGTTTAGTGCACCATTCGGCCTCCTAGGAAGTGCTTTTATTGGAATCCGTGAGAGATTATTTCAAGTATGCAAAATGCACTCAGTCATCACGCTGTTTGTCACGTGAAATTTTGTATCACCTATATCCATTCTATACAGAAAGCAATGCTTCCTTGTTACTCCCCCCAACACGCACACTGCTAATAGGCCTGGCTCTTATGTAATAAACAGCATTTTTTGCATGCAACACATGTAAACAACAAAAAACATATTTGTACTTACATGTGTTACAGCTTGTCCCATTAGCTTTGCCAATGCTTGCTTTGTGTTTCTAAATGCAGTACTTCATCGTACTGACACCTGGAAGAAGTTGGCTATCTTTTCTGTTGTCCATTTTTAGAAGAGGACTATTATAATATCAGCTCAAAAGAATGAAGACTAGAAATGTGAATGTTAGTACACGCATCTTGTGATGTGACATTTTGTGATGTGGCACAGATGATGGAGTGGAGCTACTCTGGCGAAGATTTTTAAAGAATCACTGGTAAAATGCATTCAGCTACCTTCCAGCAAGCGTTGGGGAGTAAAATCAGAATTTCACAAGCACTGATGGAAGATGGGGCGCCTTGACCCCAAGATTGTCACTAAAAGTCTCACAAGGTTGCAGCTTTAATTGTTGATCTTCCAAGATTGTGGAGCTGCCATCTTGGTGTCAGGCTCACCTGATCTACAAAGGGACACTAACTCAGCAGACCAGCTAGCTGAGGAAGATCAGACTTGCAATCAAGGCCTAACAAAAACATTTAAGAATGCCTACTCTAGTATAAAAAAAGATATATACATAGTGCAGATAAGAAATCTACAACTGAATGTGACAAAAAGTGTTATGATGGAGATTATTTCAGATGTAAAATACCACCTTCAGCATAGCACAAACAATAATACACCAAACACCTGAAAGCGCGATGGTAAGACAAAAAAACGTCTCTAGGCTGATCGAAGATGTGAGTGACACTTTCTTAAACCAATGCTTGAGGTGGGTTAACCCTAACAAGCCAATGGTTGATAGGGATCTACTTTATGTTCATTGTAAACAATAGGTTAAATTAACCTGAGCGTCTCCAACAAGCAGATTGTGAGCTACTTAGTAGATCTCCAACTACCTGTAAATATCTCTCCTGTGTGTAGCACAGACTACTAAATAAGAAGAGTTTGCATGGTTGAATTAATATATGTATGCCAAAATTGAAAAGTGCGTTAGGGACCCAACTAGCTCATGTGTGAAAAGAAATGGTTGAATTTCCAAAATATATTTAAAATTATTGGAGTGATAAACCATGCAGCGCCGGGAAACCCTTGTTGGGTAGCTGTTGCGCCATATAAATTAAATAAATAAAATAATAATAAATAAAGACTTGTTACAAATATTATTAACTTGGTTCCAGGGTCATATGTAGGTATAGCTGTTATTAAATGCCCATGTAGAGACATTCTGCATTGGCAAAACCTTTTCTAAATTAGTGCTGGAAACCGTGCTCTATGGAGTGAGGTGATCACTGCTGGTAATGGAGCAAATTGTGGTCGCTAATGTAATTTTGTCTGATGTTGTCCCTATTCCCGTCACTGCCGTCTCGCCCCTGGGTTGGACTGATCACTCTTTGGTCGCCATTAGTACCCCTTTATCAGGTAGGACTGTCATCCCTCCTGCTAAGCTGATCGTAAGGCGGCATTGGGGCAAATTACGGTTGGAAGATCTGCACCGTGTCCTCGCTGCAGAGCCATTAGATCCGTTTGTAACTGTTGATTCAGGTTACGATGGGTTCTGCGCGTGGATCTCCAAAGCGCTAGATGCGCTCATTCCACTCACCGCCTGTAAGACCAGTGCCAGAGAATCTAGCCCATGGTACGATGGCGCCCTACGTGCGCTCAAGGGCAGTTGCAGGCGCGCAGAGAGGGCTTGGCGGAAGGCGTACGATTCGGGGAAAAAAGCTATCTATCTCGCCTCCGTCAAAGTATACCATCGGGCTGTGTGCCGTGCTCGGGCATTGTATTATACTGCCGTAATCGGCAACAGCTCTAACCCCTCGAAAACTATTTTCAAATTGATGAAGGATCTTCTAGCTAAGCGCCCCGATGCTCCGACGACGGGCTCTACTGCTCATTGTGAGGCTCTTGCGGTGTTCTTTCAGGAAAAGGTCCAAAACATCTATATGACCTTTCCATCCACAGGACCCCCAGTTGAGTCTCCGATTTCCATCTGTGGAGACACAGCCCTGCACTCGCTTCCCCTGTTGACATTGGAAGGGTTTCACATCTTGGCAAAGCAGGTGAAATCTGGGTCCCCCGCCGACCCTCTCAGTTCGGCTCTCTTTAGAGATGAGTCGTTCGTGGGTCGGACCGTGGTACACTCCCTGATCAACATCTCGTTGGAGTCGGGCACGGTCCCCCGTAGCTGGAAGCGGGCGATGGTTTCCCCCATCCTAAAGAAGCCCTCACTGGACCCAGACAAGCCTGAAAACTATCGGCCTATCTCTTTGCTTCCCTGGCCTACCAAAGTAATGGAGGCCCATGTCAACAAAGTTCTCTCGGCCCACCTCATCCAGTTTAACATCTTGGATCCCACCCAAAATGGTGACCAGCACGGAGTCTGCCCTTCTCTCCATGGCTGAACACCTACGCACAGTGATGGATGCGGGGCAGACAGCGGCGCTCGTTTTATTAGATCTGAGCGCCGCGTTCGACACCGTGTCCCATCCTATCCTGTTGCATCGCCTGGAGGAGGTCGGGCTGGGTGGCTCTGCCCTCCAGTGGTTTCGCTCTTTCCTGAACGATCGTTTCTTTAGCGTTGCGCTGCCACCGTACCAGTCCCAATTCCTTCCTCTGAGACAGGGGGTCCCGCAAGGCTCCTCGCTGAGTCCCACGCTTTTCAATCTGTATGTGAGACCGCTGGCTGAGATCGTCAAGCAATGGGACATGACTATGGTCTCGTATGCTGACGATACTCAGCTAGCGGTGACTATCAGCGGGGATGCGGATCGGGATGCCCCCAGGTTTCAGAGTGGACTTAGGGCGGTGGCAAGCTGGATGAAGAACAACTGTCTCCAGCTCAACGCGAAGAAAACCGAGATCATGATCGTTGGCAGGAAGGCGGAACTGTGGGGGGACAAGTGGTGGCCCATTGAACTGGGGCCGGTCCCTCTCCCGGTCACTGAACTTAGGAATCTGGGAGTGTGGATGGATCCCGCTCTCAGTTACGAGGGCCACTCGAAGAAAATCGCGGCCGGCTGTTTTGGCATCTTGCGGTCGCTGAGGCCCATTCTTAAGTTCTTTGACCGTGGTACCAGGCAGCTGATAGTCCAGGCCACGGTATTATCTCGCCTGGACTATGCCAGCTCGCTTTTGGTAGGGACCAACGTGGCGGAGACTACCCGCCTTCAACGAGTGCAGAATGCCGCGGCTAGAGCCATTGTAGGCTTACCCCGAAGGAGCTCTGTCTCAGGTGTCTCGAGATCCTTGCATTGGCTCCCCATTAAATCACGCATCCAGTTCAAGGTGTTGTGCTTGGCGTTTAAGATCTTGAGGGGAGTAGGTCCGCCAATTCTTGCTGACCTCCTGTCGTGGTATGTTCCTTCCCGCGCTTTGAGATCGGGAAGCCAAGCGCTCGCGGTGGTCCCCCGATACAGGTTGTGTCGGGCTGGTGGTCGCTCTTTTCGGGTGAGGGCGGCTGAACTCTGGAATTCCCTCCCAGTGGACTTGCGGCTACTGACTGACCTCTTGGCCTTTCGCAAAGCTCTGAAAACGTTTCTTTTTTGAATAGATCTTTTATCTGTGTTGTGTTTCTGCTATCTGTTGCACATTGCCTGCCATGCGCCAGGACGCCCCTTAGCTGGGGCAGCTGTGCGCAATACAAAAGTGCATAACATAACATAACATAACATAACATTCCAACTCTAATAATAATATAAGAAGCTCAGGATGCTTTTTATTGAATAGAAGTATCTCTTATTACTGAAAACGTTAGAGACCCCTGTTCTGAATCAAAATCTGTTTAACCAATTTTAAATTCAGACTTAGATCACTGTAGATAATAGAGGATCAAAATATTCACACATTTAAAAACCATTTGAAATGTGCTTTTGCTCTCTCTTTCACATGGGATTCACGGCGATGCTATCACTTTTATAAAGGGACATGGAAAGTGCAAGTTGGGTTCCTTCAATTGAAACATTATCTAACCATAAATATTTCCATAACTTTTGAGAATCACGATGGCTCTATGGGCAGAACATTAGGAAGGATTTTTATTGGCTCGTTCAAGAGAATGATACGCACCACTGACATGGTTTTGGCAACCATTTCCTACACAAGTACATACTTAAACTGCACAGCTATGGGTTTACTTAATTTACCCAAATGGTTATAAAGTTGATATATAATACCAGCGGCCCTGTAGTCGTGTTATTGGAGAACATCTGATTTTCAATTTCAAAGTCCTCAAATGCGATCAGTTATCCCAAGGTCAGGGGTTCCCTCAAAGTCCAGGAGGACCATATGAATTCCAGAAAATCAGTATATCCATTGTCTATGTGAATGAATACTATTAAGATTTATGTAAATGTGTCTTATGGGAACGTCCTGAAAATCTGGTATAGATTTGGCTCTTCAAGACCTACATTAAACACCTATGTTTTAGGACTTTTCTAGTTTGGTACACCAGTGCAGAATGGTTAATATATTCTACAAATATCTTCTGTTTATCTTGATCTAAATGAATTCCTTTGAAGAGCCTGGAAAATTTGAGGAAAGAAAATAAGGCCTGTCACAAATAGCAAATTGATTAACTCTTCGTTAATAGTCCTTTTATCGCTCTGTTTCTGAATTATCCTCAAATGGGCCTCTAAATTTGTGTGGCAGGAGATTTTTGTTTGTGCTGGTTCCTCCACTAATGTTTTTCAGATCTTATAATTTGCCATTGGGCTCTAATCTTGTGTGTTTTTGCTAGCTCTTTTGAGAGCTCTAGCTAATGTTCAGACACCCCAAACTGTTTCCAAAGATAGCTTGGATGTGACAGTTTTTAAATGATGTCCAGAAGCATTAGAGATGTTCTCCTCCAACAAAGGTTTACTCACAGTATGAGGTTGTTTGTATTTATTTGCTCCGTCATCTGGCAGGGGTATTTTCACAATTACCTTCGTATTTAAATAGAATCCCAAGAAGTGTTTTGTGCAAGCGCCGGGTGAGGAAAATATATTCAAACCGAATTAATGTATAAGTATAGTCCAGCTGTGGCTCCTCCGCTAAAGCGGAGGAGCGTTGCCCCACCGCTTTAAAGCAGTGCAAAAGAAAAAAGAAAATAATAACTGAGCAATATTATCATTTTATTTTTTGTATTGTAGTTGCCGCAGCGCCAGGTTAGTGCGGGACTCACCGCGTTACATGTAGGAGGAGTGGCTGCTTCTGTTTCATCTATAGTGCACATGACTGTTTGGCCAGCCATGCACATTTTGCATGGTCTCCACCAAGGCTGCATTAGAGCCTGGGTGGAGAACATGCTTAGGCTTCCACTATCTTTCAGAGCGCTGAACCACGGTGCTCAGACCACTCATGACGCTGCTATCAGCAGCATCATGATTGGTCAGGGGAGTCTTCCTGTTCCCAACCTGTGGAGGAGAGGCGGCGTCTTGCGGCAGCTGGCGACCGCACCAGCAGGTACATTTTTTTATTTATTTCCCCCCACCCTACCACCTACCAGGTGCCACTGGTATAATCCCTCTCTATGGGAGAGTTTACCTCCGGATTTCATCTACTGTCAGAAGTCCCCGTAGAAGTAATAAATGAGGTTTGAGTGCAGAAGCCAGATTTTTTTTTATACACTCCAATAGAGGATTAAGGATGAAATTGATGTTTCCTACAAGGGTCATCTTACCATTCAGCTACCCAAGAAAAACAGGCCTCGATCCTAAGAAATTGTGTCATTAGTTGCAAAAGATGTGAGTCCTTCACAAGTGATAAATCCACAATGGTCTCTTTACTGGGTAACCAAGTACCCCATTGTAGTACTCAGTGCTTTAAATGGAAATACAAAACTGCAGGAACTCACTATTTAAAGTATCCTGAGAAGAGTTGGTACACTCCCATAAAATGTATTGCAGACGTGCAGGTACTCTCCCTTTCAAATTAAAGAAGTGCAGGTACTCTGTACCGGACAATACCTGCCTATTTAAAGCACTGATAGTACTTGACTATCTCAAGTTAGCGAAGCAGAGCAGCCCACGGCCTACTCAGGGTAGGTGGTGTGGGTTAGTAATCTCAATTTACTAGCACACAACATCACTAAATAAATGGTCCAGTCAGTGCTTTTTCTTTTACAAGAAAAAGTACTTTCATTACACGCACACTACTCAATTATTCACTTAAAATTATAAATATGCACATTCAGGTAGATACAAATATCTTTGGTGACCCCCTCATATAACAGTACACCCCTAGTGGGCAGAGATCCCCCTAGTCACAATACCCTCCATCTATGCCAGATGCAACATCACAATATAAGAGAATATCATTTTAAATAAGGCATGCCTTCTGGATTTGGTAGGGTGACACCACATTAATAAAATCAGCCACAAGTCATGTTTGAACCTTATAACACCAGTAAAACCATTAAGCACAGTCTTAATAACCAATAGCATTCATTATAATGGTCGCTGTTTATTGCCCAACACCAATGTTATCCCTAAAGCATATTGACATCAAAATCATGCCTAACGTTTTCTTCACAATCTATGGACCAAAAATGCAGTCATTGGACCAACCCTTAGGGGTCCCAGCACTCTAGAGCCCGAGAGCAAAAAGTAAACACCTAGGCATATTGCGGGTGAGTGGGAGGAAGACAATCCCTTGATCGCTACGCTTTGCTCTTTAGTAATGTGGCCTTGATGGTGGCTCGGAGAGATCTGATTAAATGATGGGGGAAGAGGTCGCTACCAGCAGTGCGGGAGTGGGTAGAAGGTATGGACTGGTGTATGAAGCAGAGAGGTTAGTATATCAAGCAAGGAGCTGACCACATACAGTTGACAAAATCTGGGGCCTGTGGATGACCGAAAGGGATGCAACATGATGATGGTCTGGAAGAAGTCGAAAAAAGCAAGACAAAGGAGTATGGGAGGTTCCGAAAGAGGACACAAAGAGTGGGACACCACTATGTATTGTTTCACCAAGAGATGTGGTCAAATCTGGGACTAATACGATTGGACTGATTATTTTTTACTGTATGCTCGAATACATGCCTCATACAGTTAGGACGGATTTGTTTTGTTGTTTATCCATGTATGAAACTTAATAAAAAAAATAAATAGAGGTAAACCTCTCCCAGGGTTGGGGACGTGATCACCTAGGAGATCTAAACATAAAACATTTGTGCAGGGCTGCTCCACCTCTTGCACTGACCACTTGTTGGTGTGGCCATCTTCATTTTAGGGCCACAACAGAAATCTAAATGTAGATTTCAGCCCCCTTGCGGGACATTATGGGGCACTCCAGCTGGGAGAAATAAATACCTAATGAGCGAGTCTGCATGCTCGTTTCTGTTTACTTTACAGCCTTGAGCCATTTCCTTGATGGCCCTCACTCCCAATGCCTTATTTTTCACTGGGTGCTGAGGGAGAAGGGGGAGCCCCTGGGCCCTACACAACCCCGCCAGCTCCCTGAATGCAGCTGTGCTGCGCAGGAGCCAGAATCTTCCTTTCAGCTCAACTGTATGATGGAGAATGATGTCTGATTTTCCAGTCAGTAGATTGTCCATAAAGAGGCCTTTAACAACCTCACCACCTTGATCATTGGAAATTTACGATCAAAATATTATTCCTGCTCAATTCCACCTGAGGGTCGTCTGCTTTTGTTTGTGACACAGTTACTCTTCAACTGGTTGCACTTCAGCTGTGAGTTTTATAAATCATTCACTAGGTCCTCCATTCCACACACAGCATCATCTTGTCTTATTTAATTATTAATATCCTGAAAGGAGCAGGTAAGTTCAGGTTAAAGGGTGCCTTCTTCATCTCACTCAAATATATAGCCAGATCCCCACATATGGCCAGGGGTCCTACATCATTATTTTTGGTTTGGATGTTTTCAGTCACTGAGTTACAGGGTTGGCCTTGTGAAGCAGTAGGTCATTAATCTTCACATATATTGTTCTCTTGTGTAGTTTCTATAAGACCTATATAGGATCTGCGCGTTTAGACAACATACACTACGGGACTGGTGTCCAGACTGATTGCAGACACCCCCACCGGGTATGTTGGCCTGTGTACCAGCTAGCTCGCAATGCCACTATAACCTCCTCTTCCCAAGGAGAGAATAGTTATTCGCAACTATCAAACATGACAACCCTGATCCCTCAGGGCCATGGAAACAGTAACTTACTTTTCTCTCAGTTACTCTTGCTCACTTGTTCTCAGAGAGATACACGGAATAAACGGTTGGGACGTTTTCAATAAGTATTTATTGAACAGTCGTTAGTCTAGCGTAAAATAAGTGCACTGAAAACACCAGTAGACAGTAGCATATATAAATGAGTAGCAGCACTAAGAAAGTAAACAGATGGTAGGTTTCTACCATTTTGCTGAAATCATAAATATAGGTAAGTATATAAAATACATGGCAATAAAATGCGTACTCCTACGATGCACCCTACCTAGATGTACCTAAGTGTACCTAGCATGTGAGTAAGTGTAAAGCCAAGAATTCCTCTAGGATAAAGCCAACCCAATTACCTGATGTTAGCCTGTGGGACCCCGTTCTGGTCTTCAGCTGAACATCATGCGAGGGATGTCGGACCACTGCGAGCTGGAGTATCTGCATACAGGAACCTCAGCGTCTCGCGTCAGTGTGTCGGCATGAAAGTCGTGATCTCCTCTCTCTATCTCAGCAAGAAGTGGTGTTTATATGCTCTAAGGTATCCCCAGGGGTTCTACTTTGCTGTGCCAGTGTCAGGAATTAACTTTTACACAGTTATTATGCAGGAGATGATGGTCCTGCTGTGATTCCAAGAAACTAAGAATCCTCATGCGTAATTTAAGAGGCCGGTAACCAGGGTAAAAACCATACATACTTATGTGTAGTATTGTAACTGGGTAAAAGGTCAGTCCTCCAAATCCGTTATGTATGTAGTATAGGAGAGAATGTAGGTGAAGGGATATGGTGATACCTAGACCTATATTGGGGTACCTATATGAAATAGAACAGTACAGTTGTTCTATAACAAGATGTCAGGCAATCGGAATACTTGGGCCTAATTGGGCTACCAACACAGAAGCTCAGGACTCGCTTTTGCTCTTAATGGGACTCGGTAGGGGAGTACTGGGTGCCCTTCTATTTTAGTAGCTGTTGGGAAGGCAACCAGAGTACCTTTTTGCAGATCCTTTGAAGGAAAGGTGTCTGTTGCCTTTCTTTGCTCTGGTTCAAGTGCTGTTGCACAATGACAGTCTTTAGGAGCAGGGTACAAGATAAAGAAGGGTCCTTATATTTAATTGTTAGATGTCTAAGTGCATTGGAGCTTCAGACTAATTGAAGGGCTCAGCACTGACCAACACTGCTTCTCAGACAACAGTCAAAGCTTTGAGAATACTAATTCTGAAGGCATTTTTTACATTCACCATCTCCCATACTGCTGCTTCACAGGAGCATCTTTAATGCAAATGAAGATTAAATGGAAGTTTCTCTTTGCAGAACAAATCTGTTTTTTTACAGTTCTCAGTGCTCAGGCCAAATCTAATTTTATTTGTTTCAATATCATCTAACTGTGCCTTTTTTGATATCCTGTTCAATTCTTTTTACTGTTTTCTTCTATTGACAAGATAATAATGCATTTTCTGCCACTGGCTATAAATTGCCTCCTCCTCGCATTTAATGATGTTAAAACAATTAATAGGTCGACATCACAAAATAGGAAGGAATGTGGAGTCATGAGCAATTATTATAGCGAAAATACCACAACAATATTGCCTCCACAAAGCTTTTATATCACCAAAAAATATCAAGACTCCATGGTGGAAGGCAAAATAATTTTGGAACAGTACACACAGGTAACAAGGTGGGTCAAGAATGAAACTACAGCCACCCTGTGACGAACACCATTGTTTTATCCGCCTCTAAGATGAATAATCATAACCTGTGCCATTTAAAAAGTCTACTAACAAGTAATTGGGAGCAAATTAGTTAATTAGCTTAGACATGTGGTAAGTCAATCCGTCTGAAATAAATGCTATTAATAGCTAAAAAACAAAAATAATCCTGCTTTAACAATGTGTGCAAATAACCATGGCGCAAATAACATTTGTGTCAGCTGTATTGCCAACAGATCTACATACATGTGTATATAGAGAATAAGCAGGAGTGCTAAATGTGCATATATTTGTGAGATATTACTGGTACCACCACTATCAATCTGGTGATAACTGGCCACATAGCCTAAGGGAGTGTCAAATTTGCACTCGTTGCCTAAAGGTTTCTAGGGCTAAAACAAGCAAAATTTGTGGATTTTAGCACAGACGTATAGGTTTGAATGCCCATTGTAAGGTTCAAGAGTTTCAGATCCCTAACCTTTGAACACCATACACAAATCCTGCATGAATACAATTGGAGCTGCCTTGCAAAATTTACCGGGATTACCTGCTGGAGGGCAAAGCACGCTTTCCAACAACTCCAAGCTCTGGGAGTAAGAGAGATAATTTGACTGTGAGCATTGGTACAGACATCAGCCATGCTACACATGGAGAGTATGAACACTGGTAAGCATAGAAAGCTTTGTGTATGCTCTAGGCTAGAGGGTGTTGAAGGCCTGTTATGCAACTAAGAAGGATCCTTTATTGAAAGAAACCCCTTTCAGGAGGGATGTTACCACCCCCCATTTCAAGCAATACCCCACTGGCATGACAAGAAACGTTTGAAGGAATTCATGGATTTTTACTACTAGATTCAAAATATCTTATCCAGAAAATTCAAGAAATGGTGCAGATTATTGGAAGATTTACTTGAAAATTCCGCCGGCCCAGGCCTATTTTCAGGCTCGAAAATTATTTCTTAGCTTGGGTCTCAACAAGTCAAAACCCATAAAGAGCTTAGAAATCCAAACCTCTATTTCAGAAAGAGACCCCAAGGGGAACAAAAGGCCTTAATCGCCACCCACTGAACCCTCAAAGTAGAAGACCAACCTTTTTCAAACCCTCTTGTAAGAACTGTAAAATAATCGGAGGAGAACAAAGGATTTAAGGAGACCCTATCTTGCTGTAGTAGTGTGGGTGGAGGTTTTTTTTCATTTGTTTGAGTTTCTCTTTGTTAGAGGTTATGGAGTTAGAAATGTGCTCACAACTGCATATAGGCCTCGAGCCAACCATGTTATCTGTACCACTTGGAATAATGTATTCTAATATGACTTATTGGCAAGGTATGGAAACCTAGAGATGGAAAATATGTGATAGCAAGTGATAACTCTTTGCCTTTTGTGTGTTACCACTACACTCCCAAGATACCTTGATGTAAATGGAAATATTTTTCTAACTTATTATTGTGAATTTTGTTTTATTAAAAAATACAATTATAGTAAATGTGATTATGTAAATTGATAATTATAGTAGTAATTATGATTGTATTAAGTACACCAAATAAAATGTACAAATGTTTTAATTTATTTATTTTTCCAGAGCTGGTGATAAATGACCGTGCAACATCACTGAAATAAGCACATTTTGTCCCTCTGATCCCCAAGTGTATAATTCATTTATCGTCAAATGTCCAACATAGAGTTACGCTGACAAACCCGCAGGACTACTCATCATGGAAAACTTTGTTAGAGGCAGCTCCAGTAAGGAATCACATTCCACTTTTAGACATTGCGAGAAATGTGGAAAGAAACACAGTTTCCCAAGTACAGGAAGTGCAGGAGCCTGTTTACTATGAAGAGAGATTTACAGACTCTTAAGCGAAAAGCTGGAACTAATGAGTGCATGAGTAAACGCTTCAACAGGAGAACATCACTATAGTTAAAGTCAAATTTGTATGCTGAAGCATGTATATTCTGTGAAAAGATAGAATACTACAAGGAAACATCAACGCATGAGAAAAATTAATCTAGGCCACAGAGCATAGAGTTGACAAAAGGCTTCAAGAGTGTGCAGCCATTAATTGTGATTCAAGGATCTTAGCACTTTGTATTAGGAACATAGTGGCTGCTGAAGCCCATTATCATGCATCTTGTTATAGGCACTACACAAGGGCTAAACAAAGAAGATCATGCATCTAGTATTAAAAGTGATGATCTCTACAAAAATATAAGATGAAGCATATGATGAACTATTTCAATACATTAGAACTGTGATTATTCCTAACAAAGAGGTAATGTGTGTGACGACTCTCACTGAAAGGCTTGAAAACCTCATGACACGCAGAGGAATACAGGTAATAGATGAATCAGCCAAGAAGCATATTAGAAGAAAACTGGACTCCAAGTTGGGTGACAGCCTCCGCACATTCCCAGATAACCAAGGAAAATTATTGGCCCAACCTGATAGTGTCATGCTGCGAGATGTTATGAGAGAAAACCAGAGTTTGAAAAGAGAATTATCTTTTTTAAAGGCTAAGGCAACAGACATGAACACGATCATTGATCAAATATAATCACACATAAGAACAATGATTAAAACAAACCTGACATCAACACCATGGCCATATCCTCCATCAGACGTTGACACCGGTTTAGACACCGAAACGCGCGTCGGCGCTGGAGAACCATGTGCACCCGTTGTTTCCACCTTCCTTAATAAGAAGATATGTGATTATGGACTACATCAACCCATTAGATCATTGACTATCTGATGTTCACCATGTACCTGTTGTTTTGAGTTTGGATTAATTTAAGCATTTATAGTAGGATGTTTTTTGTATCTGTATATGTGTGATATTGTCGAACTCTTCTTGAGTTCTTAGAGTGCATGAGATTGTATGGGTCTGTGGTTTGCTGCCTGTGTGTATTGAGAGAATGTAAATGTTTGACTGTTTATATGTCTATTTATGTCTGAACTTTATCATGGCTTATGTCATTTTTTTTATAAATTTTGATAAAATGTTATAAATAAAGAGTTTATATTTCGTAATTCCTCCCCCTTTTTTCCCTACTTGGGAGAATTTCTCAGTTTCTATGGCGACCTCCTAACTAATCAGTGACTCTTTGAGTGCTTTATAAATATTGTTCAGGCAGTTTGGGTCTCTTTAGACCGTATGTTGGCTTTCCCCCTGTCCAATCTGCCTGTTATTCGCCTCCAGGGGCCCCCTTCTGTGTGAGTGGTTACTCGTTCCCAGTCTTGTTGCTGTGGGGGTTTACGCTGTGTTTTCCCCTTTGGGAGATTCTGCACACCTAGTGTTCTCTACTTTACTTCTCATTTTCATATGTTGTGGTGGGTCTAAACTATATCTATATTCTTTCTACAATCAATATTTTTATGAGTAGATTTGTTTTCCTCTTTGTGTAGTATGTTTATATTTTGTACGTCAGACTTCTATCTGTAGTAATAATTTTGATTATTGTTGTCTCATCTACTTACCTTCTGATCCTATCGCAATTATTCCCCATCTTTCACTCCTATGGACAGGATTAAGACCTTCGGGTTCTCAGATGAAGATTTTGCCGGTCTTATCGGTCAAACTTCAGGCAGTGATAAACCCTTCACACTATCGAAGGGTTTAGAAGAAGAATGGACCAAACTCCTCCACCTCAAAAAAAGTCCAAACATACTGAATCTCATGCCAACTTCATGTTGGAATATTTAAAAGCTGGCACTATTCCTATTGGCTTGAGGGTCAGAAATATACCTGGTCTCTTTATCGAAATCAGACAGTTCCTGGAAAAGTAGGCATTAATTTCAAATAGATGTTCCAGGGACTGGATGATGCTGATTATTGAAACCGCGAGAGAGGTTATATCTATTTTGAACAAAGAGATTGAGGACTTAGAAGAGAAACTTAAAAAAGATAACAGTGTTGAGGACGGGAAAAGGAAATTGGAGGAAATTTCATACGAACTAGACTCTTTCGCCGAGTACCTTTTAAAAAGAAAAACAGAAAAACTCAAGAAAGACATTCAGTTATTTTCCCAAGAACGTGCATATCCCTACCTCACTACAAACTTTTATACCACTACTGACGAGAATACCTCTGGTGCAGGTACCCCACGTTGGGGAAATAGGTGTGTTACCACTTTCTCTGATACCACCAACTCGGAAGGCGAGGGTCCCTCAAACTATAATCCTAATTACCAGCCAAGACAGGACCAATTCGAGAGGCCTCCAACCTATAACCGTTATTTAGGCAATCGAAGGGGCAACTTTCGCCCCAGAACTCGGAACCAACAACAAAGGAACTATCGTCAAGAGCAGGACCAGCCTCAGAAATATATTCAAACACACAACCAGCAATATTGGAGAACGTGAATTGCATTCCAGTGTTCAATTTGTCCTCTAACAATATGGACTCTAACACTGAGACCCTTTTATCCAGAGGATTATCCTTTGTTCCTACCACTAGTGTTAATACGTTTGAGCTCATTAAGGACCTCCATCTGTTCTTCTGTAGAGTAAGACTTAGAAAGGTTTTTCAAACTAGACCCCCCCCCCACCGACATCCTTGACAACCTATCTGGCTTAAAACCGCCATCTGACTTCACCCCAAATCTTGATTCCCTTGGATCAGAGGTGGAAATGTTTGAAAAATCAGTGATTACCAAAATGCAGAAAATCATCAAATATGTCCCAAGACCCCCATAAAACATCTCTAGAGAAGAGAACGCCACCCTCCAATCTCCGAGAGATAACATGAACCTTACCATCAAGCCATGTGACAAGGGAGGAGGCATTGTCATTGTTGATACCCCACAGTATGTGGAGAAGATGAACAGCCTTCTTGGGGTCACTAGACATTATAAGAAAATCACTGCTAACCATGAACCTGGTCTGAAACACAGAATTCTCAGGATAGTGGAAACGGCTGTGGACAATGGAGATATTTGCACCAAAGAGGCGGAATTCCTTACGCCCACCTGCACTCGCATACCTATCATATATGGACAGCCAAAAACTCACAAGAATGAGTGCAATCCACCTTTGAGACCCATAGTGTCCACAATTGGGGCAGCCACTGAACCCCTTTCAAAATATGTTGACCGTTTTCTCAAACCCTTAGTCTGCAACATTTCATCCTACGTTAAGGACACTGGGCATTTCAATTCCAAGATCAAAAACACCCCCTACAACTGAGAGGGGGAACTGCTGGTCACGATGGACCTTGAGTCCCTATATACCAACATCCCCCATGAGGGTACCATGAAAGTACTCCAAGAAATCCTTCAATCAGACCCAACTATAACCAACTCATCATTTATCCTTTATTGTTTGGATATAGTACTTGGAGAAAATGTTTTTGAGTTTAATGGTACCTATAACCAGCAAGTACAGGGAGTGAGCATGGGGGCGGCTTGTGCACCAAGTGTAGCATGTCTATACATGGGACACTTTGAGGAACACAATATATACCACGAGATTGCCTCGTTTTTGGAAAATGTCCGTTCATGGTCGCGATTTATCGACGACATCTTTTTCATCTGGAAGGGTTACAAAGAGACTCTTGATGAATTCACAAGTTGGATTAACTTAACCGACCCTAACCTCAAGTTTACTGCTCAGTCCAGTAATGTCAAACTAAAATTCCTTGATGTCTGGATTGAGCACCAAGATTCTCACCTTCAGGTTTCGTTATATACTAAACCCACGGCAAGAAACACCGTGCTGCAATATAGCAACTTCCACCCTTGCTGCCAGAAGGAAGTCATCCCTTTCAGCCAGTTTCTCCATTTACGGAGAAACTGTACGAATATGAACGACTTCTTAAAACAGGCTGAGATCTTGAAAGAAAAATTGCTTAACAGGGGCTATCCAACAAGACTCCTTTAAGAGGGTGTACTGCTCGATTTTTCCGGTCTTATCGTGTTGAAGGGTGATTTAGGTGACTTCAGTCTCTTTCCATTCAAGTCTAAGGGTTAGAGTAGTGAATGGAGCCTATTTACTAGGCACTTCGACATGATTCTGTGCTCTTCCCCATAGATCAGGGCTTGCACATATAGCCTAGGGGATAGATTCGTTAGTATTAGGGATAACCTGTCCTGTAGTGAGGGTATTTCATGGAGCCGTGCTGAATGCAGGCCTGGTAGGCCTCAAACGGGAGAGACTCCATCTTTCTTTCTGCTCCGGCAGCTTGAGATGTTTCTAGGGTAAAGGGGATGTTTTAGTTATGAGGTGTTATTCGCTTGGAGAGAACCGGTTCAGGCCGGCCCTTATCGAAGGATTGTATTTTTCTTCATGCCGAAGACACTACATCAGGCCGGCCGGCTGGGAACGTGTCCTTGGCACGGGGAGGTACAAGAATTTGGTGGGCGGCAGGTTACGGGCTGGAATTTTCCATGAGAAAAGGCACCTCTATATTAGTGAAAGTCTGAGGCAGATGCTGGCACTTGCTTCTAGTCCATAGGCGGCACCTGGCCGTTAGTAGTAAAGCTGCTACTTATTCCAGGGGAGACAGATGACAAACTTGGAGGTGGAGAAAAACCGAGAAATAGATATTCCAAAGAGAAGAGAGTAGCCGATGAGGAAGAGGTCCCAGTGACTCGGAGAGGGAGACGGGAGTAAACCCGTGATTGCGGAGGTGTGACTTCCAGGCGAAGCCGAGGCGCAGACGAAAAGGGAACCTAGATGACCATTGAGTGCAGGCTACATACGACCAAGGTGATGTCAACCCCTTACTATTAGAGTGTACAACTTAATCTTTCACTTTTCTTTGCAGGTTATGTGATATGTATTATGTTCCGTGAGTGTGCATGTAATAACTAAATAAAGTATTCAGTTTGTAGTAAAGCAATATGTGCTACGTGTTCTTGTGTAAGAGGGTAACCTATTCTTCTAGTCAGCTGTGACTTGACATGAACAGATGTCAATCCTGATCAGGTAGGTGGTAACTGAGTAAGGGAGAAAGGAGCCCTTCGAACTAGGGAACAAGTTGTGCTCAACTAGCTGTCTCTGTGTGATCTGATATATAGTAACACTGATGTCGTGGTAATTATAGGATGAACTCGTGCTAAGGCTGCCGTCTGGGCAGGAAGTCCTGGGTCCGTTTGGGACCGCGAGGCTGTGACTGCCGTCTGGGCAGGAAGTCTGTGGCTGCCGTCTGGGCAGGAAGTCCTGGGTCCGTTTGGGACCGCGAGGCTGTGCTAAGGCTGCCGTCTGGGCAGGAAGTCCTGGGTCCGTTTGGGACCGCGAGGCTGTGGCTGCCGTCTGGGCAGGAAGTCCTGGGTCCGTTTGGGACCGCGAGGCTGTGGCTGCCGTCTGGGCAGGAAGTCCTGGGTCCGTTTGGGACCGCGAGGCTGTGGCTGCCGTCTGGGCAGGAAGTCCTGGGTCCATTTGGGACCGCGAGGCTGTGACTGCCGTCTGGGCAGGAAGTCTGTGGCTGCCGTCTGGGCAGGAAGTCCTGGGTCCGTTTGGGACCGCGAGGCTGTGACTTGTAGGTCTTGGTATATATAGTAGGAATTCCCTGTCCTTAGGTGGTACATATATGTGGTTATTTAGGTGTAAATAGGCCCTAGGGAGGGGGTAACGTTCTGGTTTGGGTTAGAGAGTCTCTGCTGAGCGGGTTCTATCTGATCCGAAGACCCAAGCAGAACAGAGGGCCAGATATTATAACAGGGAAGCTATGTTCAAACCTAAAAACATTGAACAATCAGATAAACTGGTCTGTGTGACTAAGCACTCTAACCTTGATCAGAAGATACGCCAGACCATTAACTCCCAATGGCACCTGCTCAATATGGACAACTATGAATATAAGTTACCGAAACCCCTGTTTGTGTTCAGAAGGAACAAAAATCTCAGAAATCACTTGGTGAGAGCCAAGATCCCTGAAAGCAACCCCTTCTGTCAAAAATCTATCACAGGGAGTGAATCCATTAAAGGAAACCATAGATGTGGCTCCTGCCAAGCATGCTCGAATGCCATTGTAAGTGAGAGTATCCGAATTAATGAAAGAACTGTCTTTCTCTCTGAGATGACCAACTGTCGTTCATCAAACGTCATATACGTCATTCTCTGCCCATGTAAACTAGCCTATGTTGGCGAAACCGGCAGAGAAGCTAGAAAGAGAATTGGTGAACATAAGTCTAATATCAGACTCAAGACACAGTCAGCCCCCCTGGTCAGTCATTGGTTAGAGTCAGCCCATGTAGAGAGTGACCTCAAATGGTCTATTCTGGAGAAAGTGCAATCACAAGCATGGAGGGACTTCCCTGCTACCAGAAGGAAAAGAGAAGTCTTCTGGATTTTCACCCTTAACTCGCAAGAGAAAGGTCTGAACGAAGCCTGCCCTTGGGAGAACGCGATCCTATGATGGGCCCACCCAGGTTGATTCCTGTTCTCCCCTTTTGCTGTGGATTTATTGATATCTTTGTTATGCACAGATTAATTAATTTTTCTATTTTTCCTTTTTACTTAGACTACTTACCCTATTTTGATTGTTTACCATTTTTCGTTGTACATTTTATACACTATGATCTGTTCTATATCTCAGGATATGCTTCTTACTTTTTTATTCTTATTCTTTATTTTTTATGTTTGTTTTTCTTTATTGGTGCAATATTGCTTTGCATCCATGTGGTTAGAAAAGATCTTTATTTGTCTTGATTGTGTCTCCTCCTGTCCAATATTGCGACTGTGTAATTGGAACCATCTTGTTTACAGGACTAGTCCTCTTTCTATTGCGGTTTCCTTAATTTTAGCGAGCAACTCTCCCCTCTCGATGCGAACGGCTCCTCCGCCTACGGCCTCCCTTATTTAAATCCCCTGAGCGCTTTCGTGAGTACTCAGCTGATTTGTGTTGACGGCGGGAGCTTTGTTACCCGCGTGCTGCTGGATGGCTATGACTGCGCATCTCTTCGCACCCCGGGTAGGTCACGTTTTACTATTTACGGACTCCCATTTGGCTGGGGAGTTGGGTGCTTTCAACTTGTTAGTCCTGGTTATTTGTATAGTACTATGTGGGTCACCCCCTGCTGGGATCAATTCTCATTTTTAGCTCACTAAACTTACAGGGTATAGCTGTGTACTTTCTCTGTTTTGAATTCCCTCCATGGGAACTTTGCATTAATCTATGCTTTATCAGTTCCCACCCTGCATCTCCTATCATTCACCATTACTTGCCGGGTGAATATACGCATTTGTTTATGAACCATTTGGTTTTTACTTACCTCTACAAATGGTTTGTATGCCGAGTATCGCGATCCCTGACTAGTTATGCTCTGCGCTTATTAACCTTACCCCATTGGAATGTTCAGGCGAGTTTCCATGGTTTGCCTCATGACACCTGGTGCATGTGCCTTTGAGTCCCTATTCTTACACCTAAATATATCTTTTTATCCACGTTTTAGTGGCTCCCGGGGCTGAGGTGGGGTGCCGCAGCCGCCCATGGGTACAGAGTATATCTACGGTAAGAGTGGTGACTGGTTTTAGGGAAGTTTGGGGGGGAGGGGGGGGGGGGGGGGGGGAGTAGTTGCTCGTTCGGCGCCGGCGCCGTTGGGAGCTCTCCGTTTGTTTATGGTTTACATAGAGAAAATGAGGCCTGCATTATCCTTCTTTAACTGTGATACGAATGCACTTTCTAGCGCCGCCGTACCCCCGGGTTGACGGCACTGGGCTGTGTTAGTTAAGACAAAGTGCATGAATGCAATATGCGGCCGGCCCGAAGGGTTGTAGGCCAAAGCTGTGTATCGTAAACATAACAATAAAGGTCTTTAAAAAAAAAAAAATATATATATATATATCTTTTTAGTTCTGTATTTTTATCATTTTTGCAGATGAATTCTTAATTCTAAAAATTCAAGCCTCTAATAACGAACCTGGGAACCAGAATTAATTCTATCACATCGCATCTTTTCCATTTGTGGATGCATATGACCTACCTAGTCTGTCCACTGTCTAACTGTATTTATCTAATTATCTCGGTAAGCAGCATATCTTTCCCTAGCAGCATATCTATCCCCTGATCTAATCTCAACTTATAATGTTTCTATCCTTCCAGACCCCTTATATTGAATCTTTCTTTGTTATATCTTTTGACCGCCTGTGTTCTTCATCGACGCTTCTATTGCAGGTATTCCTGTGTGAACTGTTTAGTCTTTCTTGACATCTATCAACACTGTTTTATTCACCGTTCGTTTAATTTCATTTAGTGCACAATGGCAATCTCTGGTGAACTTTCACATATTCACTTACTCCTTATTATTGGCACTCTTTGGACCTTTTTTAAAACTCTTCTCTCCACTTTAGGCAATTTTCCTTGTGTGCACTCCTCCCTCTTATTATGATATGAAACTCCATTGAATTATGTTTATCTGTAGCCTGCAAAGTTTTACTCTGCCTTTTTTCATGTTTTGTATGTAGTAATTGTATCTGCTTATAGATATCGTTATGTATTTTATGTTATATTATGTCATATGCTTATATCAATGCTATTATATTTGTAGGCGCATCTGCTCTTATGTCCCACAGCTTGATCTGATTGCCCTGATGAAGGTGTGACACATATCTGGGTTAGACACCGAAAAGCGCGTCTGGACAGGAGAACCATGTGCCCCCGTTGTTTCCACCTTCCTAAATAAGAAGATATGTGATTATGGACTACATCAACCCATTAGATCATGGACTATCTGATGGTCACCATGTACCTGTTGTTTTGAGTTTGGATTAATTAAAGCATTTGTGTGATATTGTCGAACTCTCCCTGAGTTCTTAGAGTGCATGAGATTGTATGGGTCTGTGGTTTGTTGCCTGTGTGTATTGAGAGAATGTGAATGTGGGACCTATTATGTGTCTATTTATGTCGGAACTTTACCATGGTTCATGTCATTTTTTATAAATTTTGATAAAATGTTATCAATAAAGAGTTTATATTTCTTAATCCCTCCCCCTTTTTTCCTAATTCTTGGGCGAATTTCTCAGTTTGTATGGCGACCACTTAACTAATCAGTGACTCTTTGAGCGCTTTATAAATATTGTTCAGGCAGTTTGGGTCTCTTTAGACTGTATGTTGACTTGTCCCCTGTCCAATCCGCCTGTTATTCACCTCCAGGGGCCCCCTTCTGTGTGAGTGGTTAACAGATCAGATTTTGCTCACACAGATCTACATAAGTCACAAATCGAAAAAGACTAAGATACTGTTAAGAGAGCTGTTAGTCTGGTTTAAAGCTCGATAAACCCATTTGTTGGGCCACATGATCTCATTAGTCTCTCCACGGCAAAAAAGGCATTGCATAGTATCCAACATAATGAAGTCATATTAAATAAGTGAACAGTGCTATACAGACTTCAAACTTGAGCGACTTGAGAATAATCCACTTATTAAGAAGTTTCATGACCCAATGAAAATGAACAAACTAAAAACCTTCACTAACATGTCCAAGAAGAAGGCTGTGAACGGCAATGGCTGGACAAGCATCATAAAAGCAGACAAAACACTATTTGGTTGAATCATTGTGACAGCACAGAATCGTAATCTTCAAATGGCGGATTTACTCTCTCATCCTTTAGGACCTTTACCATGGGCTTTAGCAACTCCAGAAGGTCAGTTGCGAAAGACAAACAAAGCTGTTTTAGCAATATACTTGCAGAAAAACGTTACCCCTGCTGAGGAAATGACAGGAAATTCAGCCATGCTGATTAATGATATGGTTCTTTTTCAGATCATAAAAGGAGAGGAATCAAACTTCGGTGACGTGACTATGTCTGTCTTGTTCATGGCTTTGCAGGAAGGAAATAGGAGTCAAAGAATCAATGTTGTGTTTGATACATACAATGAGACGTCTATTAAGAACAGCGAAAGGACAATCAGAGGGGAAGAACTCAGGCACTAGTTACAGAGCATCTCATCTTCCCAGAATGTCAGTGGAGGAAATTCCTAAGCCACGTATGGAATAAAACAACTCCCATTGCATTGCTTGTTAATGAATGGAGGAAGCCAGACTATTTTGCAAAACTTGAGACTAAAACACTGTTTGCAAACTGTGAAGATAAATGCTACAAAATCAAATCAGAAGGGAGCCACAAAGTGCCTGATCTCAACAGTACACACAAAGAAACAGATTGTTGTTTGTTGCTGCATGCTACACATGCTGCTAATGAGGTTTATGAGGCAGTAATGATAAGTTCAGATGACACCGATATGTTTATTATGTGTTTGGAATTCTGTGACAGTATCATGGCTAAATTGTTTATGACATGTGGTACTAAAATACTCATCTGAGTCCTTGGGAAAATAGTTTTAACTCTTGGTAACAATGTTTGCCGAGCTATGATAGGTCTCTCTCCATAGGTTTACCGGATGCGACACAGTAAGCACATTTGCGGGAAAAGGAAAAGTAAGTGCATTCAAAACCCTGTCTGCCAACAGACATACCCAGGAAACATTTTCGCAGCTTGGAGATGAATGGGATCTCTCTGAACAACTAATGGACAAATTGGAGCAATTCTCATGCTTGCTGTATGCATTAAAATATTTGGTTCCTCACACGAATGCCTGGAGATATCAACTATTCAGCGCAAAGAAGGGTAAGCTAGACAGTCATCAACTTCCACCTTGCAAGGACTGTCTGAAGAAATAATGTAGAACGTATGAATTATCAAGCTGCTATAAGCAAGAGAGGTCTTCAGAATGGTCCACTGACACCATGTCCAATTGGGAGAGGGTGGAAGTTGGAAAAACACGAGGGAGCAGAGCAACTGGTAGTGAACTGGATGAAAAGGCAGCCAGCACCTCAGGCTGTGTTAGATCTATTAACTTTCAACTGCATTAGGTGCTCTAAACTGCCAACATATGTCAGCTGTCTGAATGACCTCAAGTGCATAATATTATGTATTTGTTATGTGTATTATGTGTATATATTAGACCCTCCCAATGTGATTTGCCACCAACCGCCACTGCGAATGTGAATGATAAAATTGTGTTTATATTTACTCATGAAATACATTGCCTATTTAAGATATAACAACTAATATTTGAAATTGTAAGTAAAAATGATGCATATAATCTATATCAATATATGAGGAATACAATTACGTTGTATTGTTATTTTAAAGACTATTATTATTACAATGAATAATCATAATTATTTTAAAATAATATTGAATTTAACCAAAATGGTGGGATTCTATTTATTTGTATTCATATTATGATGAATTTGTATGCTAGTTATCAAAAATATGAAAAACATTTTTTTTTCAGTTATGGTTGCTAATTCAATAATATCAGACAAAAGGCAAAGAGTGATATCTTGCTATCACATATTTTCGATCTCTATGCATCCATACATTGCAATAAATAATGTTAAAAGTCATCCACTGAGTTGCACCAATGTGGCCTAAATTTGGCCACCTGGCTCATGGCCTAATAGCATAAGCAATTGGACAAGGAATAGATGAGGAGGTAATTCCTTTTTAAAAGGTTGTCCCTGAGCTTGGCGCAGGTGCTCAGTTTTACATCTCATCCTCAGATAGAGCAGCCATTTAGAGGTATGGTGAGGCAGTTTTTCCAGGTAATCTGCCAAGGAGGGATAAACTCCTACTTGTGTCTTTTTTTTTTTTACTTTTGGTTATATGCATCAGTATTTATGTGTATTTACGCTCTGTGTGAAAGTCTGGTGTGACCGCAATGGCATTGGTAGCTATAATAGTAACCATTTCTGCAGCACATAATACTAAAGTAGTCAAGGTTACATTAAAGCTTTGAAGTTAAGCATTGTTATGTGACGTGATGGCATTTATGTAGTACTTCTTACTCTGTCTGCCATGACAAACTCCACTCCCTTGCTACCCTGGACTCCCCCAGCCCCCTTTTAACCCCACCTGGCAGTCTTCCTATTTTAGGGTCCCGCAGATGTTTTCTAATTCCAGCATTGCAGTGGTGGTATAAAAATAACACAGGCAGGAAGCGGGAGCCTGAGCTGTGGGCACACGCCCACTCTGAACACAGTAATTACGTGTGGGCTACTTTGCCGCAGGCGCTTTTCGCCCCTCGGCCTTTTCTATTCAGCGTTCTTCAAAATGCGTTCTTCAAAATGTTCATTCTGACTGTATTAACGCCCCCTCTCCGCACGTTCATATAAAATAAGTGCTCTGCGCCCCCCTCCCTTGCTCCCTGAATGGAGCTGTCCTTTACATGACGTACATGCAGCGAGTGAATATAGGCAGGGTTACTGTACCTGGCTAGTAGGAGTCCCTTTATTTCCAGGTATGTCAGTGACCAGGGCCGACGAGGGGCTGCCGCGACCAAGGGAGTAGCAACGTCCTCTCTGCCCGTGCTCTTGGCTTCTTCCGGGCTGCTCCGGTGTCTCGAGGGCAGAAAGTAAGGTTCAGACTTGTACGGGACGAGGTGTCCGCACCTCAGTGGGCTGCCGAGGGTCTCCTGACAGAACAGGGAAGATGTGGCTTTGCTCAGCCTCTGCACCAGGGTTGTGCTGCTGCTTGGCCCCGCCCCACAGCAGCCCCCGCCCACTCCCACTCCCTCCATGACACTGTCAATGGAAAGACATCAACAACACGCTTGCTCCAGGAAACGGCTTCCCAGCAGCCGAGCTGCCTCTTGCTTCCGAGGCGACTAAGCGCAGGACACTTCACGATACCAACCAGGGATACTTTCCGCTATTATATCTTTCTAAACTGTTTTTGCACAAATTTGTCCTCCAACAACAATATATTGATTTTATTCACGTCCCTGGTTTCTTGAGTGCAGGCACGAACCGCGTGATAAGAAGTTTAAGTATTCACGATGCACCCCACTCCAATGGAATTTTCTTTTCTTTTATTGTAAACCGTTTCCACTGCCAAGGTAGGTCCCTTCACAAGGGTTCATACCTAGGAAACGATGTGTTTGCAAAACATAAATGAATTTGTACTCTCTGCAACTGAAAGGACGTTATCGGACACCACCCTCAATGCGAGGGGTATCATGAGGATAGGCTAAACAAGGCTGGCAACATCCTGTGTGCAAAATAATCCATAATTATTCAGGTTTTGTGATAGCTGATTAGCATAATGATGGCATCATCAGAGATGATGTCACGTGACTTTTTCATAGAGATAGTATCATTGGCCCAGCACATAATGCATGATGCAGGGAGAGCTGACAACAGTTGTTCTGGCCACTAGTTCCAACAAGCTTCACAAAGCCAATACGTCTGGGCTTAGCAAGCTCCCTAATAGCCGCAGGCCCAGAGGCTGAAACCAGAAGGACTTTCCAAAAAGTGATGACATCGGGTGGGTTGGTAACTATGTAGTGCAGTCGTGATGTTAAGCCATTTGCTAAGTTAATTTGTGCAGTGGCAGCTCTGAACAATTACAGCACGTGGTGTACACAATCAGCACTGAGGCTGAATCGAATGCATTCCAATAATTTTGAAAGAAGATGACAAGTGTGGAGTATTTAAGCATTGGCTGAGCTGCTCCAAATAACAGTTTATGTGGAAGGCCAAAGATTCAAGACCAAGCCCAACCGTTTAATTAATTTGCTTCATTTTCGCAACTAACTGTTCATATTTCGTCTTGAAATTATGGCTTCATTGATCTTAATGTGCAAACCTGAGTAGGGTTTTCACTTTAACTATAATCAACAGGGCCTCTAAATAGAGGGGGCCGGAGCATGGGAAGCGCTGGTCGTTGCACTCAAATCTCCCGGAGAGACAGATGATAATGACCTCGTAGATGCCCCCGGGGAGGCAGCAGCCTAACATGTGAATAGCCCTCTGATCCTCATGACCTGCAGCCTCGGGAACTGGGTTGGCCCAAGATAAATCCGTTGGACCACCACATTCATGGCCATATCCCATACAAACATGTTGAATCGTTGCGGGCTATGGTTGGCCTTTTTGCTGACTTGACTTAGTGACACGCCTGGGGGGTGGGAAGGGGGGTGGGGGGGTTTAGTTTGAGATAAGTTACTGTAATAGTTGCATAGTCTCACTGAGCAGGTTGCATAATTGCCTGACAAGATGGCATGGACACTCTATTCTGCCAATGGATTTTAAGTGTCCTGATTGTACCTTTGTATTTCACTGGGAGGCGTCCCCGGACCCCCCCCACCCCCCTCTGGTTTTGTGCAAAATCAATAAAACTCTATTAAAAATTTAAAACAAGCATTGGCATAGCCAATAGGTCTCGCCTTTGGGACCTTATAAGTGTTTAGCCATGCAACAGTTGCATAACTAAATACTTATAAGGTCCCAAAAGCGAGACCTATTGGCCATGCCAAGCGGCCGTGCGGCTGCGAAAGTGAAAGTGATTGCGATCGCAATCACGATCAAACATCAAAGCGGCAGTGAAAGTAATCGCGGTAAAGTGCGGTGCACGCACCCGCGCACATGCACTGTAGCTCTAGGCTGGCCTGGTAGCACTTTTTGGAGCCCTCTCAATAAGTCTCGCCAGACCAGCGCATGCGCTGGGTCAGGCGAGACCTAAAAAATCAACAGGGCCTCTAAATAGATGTTGCCCAACTGAAGAACATAGTTTTATTTTTATCAACGTAAATTTGAACAAGCATTGGCAAAGCCTAAAGGTCTGATTTTTTTTGTTGATAAAGGCAGTGCCTCCTACATTTTCATGCCCCGCAAATGTTGCAAGCATCTGTTTTACGATGCAGGCTGCAGTATATTAGGCTATTAATAGAGGTCATCTCGGCATAACTTGGCCCTTTTTCACTAAACCACCACTTCTGAGGAGGTGCAGGATATATGCATTGCAGAGATGGAGGCAGGTTAGGTAGGGTAGATTTGGTAGGGTAGGATAGATATGGTCGTAGTTGAGGAACGTGGCCAAGCTGGTAAACATGGCAGACGATTGTTAGGGAGTTGTGTTCCCAGTCCCGATCATCATACACCATCCCTCTAATCAGGATTTAGCCCGGTAGTGGAAAAGCCAGCACAGTGCCCCGTGGTCCATTCAATACTACAGTATGATCTGGGTCGGGCCCAGCTCCCCATGCCCGATGCTGCAGTAGAACTCGGAGATCACAGATGCTGGACAGGTCAAGTGGTGAACACGCAGACCCAGAGCAGTGGAGACTCATTGACCGGGTCATGGCCGCCAATGCTGGATTGTGGGTGGGGAGGGTAGCAACAGTAACATGGTCAACAGGCTCCAACCCACCTGAGCAGTGACTCATCAGGTGACACTCCAAAGGTAATGCAGGATGGTCTGTAGAATCTGCCTGCACGAGGCACTCTTTTAAGAAGCCAGGTGTCTTGAGCACTGTTGTTCACCTCGTGGCTTCTTTCAGACCTTCTAGCACATCTCTGTCCAGATCACCTTATTAGCTGCTGCTTGGAAGCCAGCTCTGTCCAGGCGGCCACAATGATGCCATATCCATTGACAAATCTCCTGTAATATCCGGTGAGGCCTAAGAAGGCTTTCATCTGGCTTTGAGTCTTTTGAGGCTCCGAAGCTATGATAGTCTGTATCATGGGTTGGAGAGGTTGTATATGGCCTCCACCAACTTGGTGGTCATTTACACCACTGAGCCCTGTCCTATCTTGCACTTAGTGGCCTTGATGGTCAGGCCTATGTGTTGCAGGGCTTGAAACAATTATTTGAGGCGGTACAGGTAGTTATCCGAGCTGGAGCTGAAAACTGCAATATCAACCAGTTAGGCTGCACTGAAGTTTTCCAAGTCAGCTAGGATCCGATTGACCAACCTCTGGAAGGTTGCAGGAGCATTCTTTAACCCAAATGGCATTACTTTAATCTGGAAGTGGCCCTATGGGGCGGAGAATGCCAACCTCTCCCTGGTCCCCAAGTTAGGCAATCTGCCAATACCCTATCAAATAAAAGTTACTGAGGAACTTGGCAGCCCGCAACCGATCAATTAGTTCACCAGCTCTGGGATGGGGTGGACATCAGTCAGGGTGACTGAATTGAGACCCCTATAGTCCACACAGAGCCACAGTTCTGGAGTGGGGCCTAGTGGGGCAGAATTAGGTACCAGTACCACTGGACTTGGAACTACAGGAGAGCTAAATCATCCCAAATTCCAGCATTTTCGACACCTCATCTTTGATGCTGACTCTTACTTTGGCAGAATACCCTGTACATTTTAAAACTGACAGGCATGTTGTCCGCTATGTCAATGGCATGTACACACTAGTCAGAGAGCCCAGGGGTAAGGGAGGAAAGAGAGAAGAACTGTCAGGGCAACCGGCGACAGTCTGCCTGCTGCTCTGCTGTCAGTGTGTGGGAGAAGACAATCCATCCACTGACCCATCCTTCTCCTTAGAAACTGTAGTTCTGGGAAGGTTCACAATCCTCATCCTCAAGACCGTCTGTCACCAAAAGCATAGTCCTACATGTGAACCGCTTGAGGCGGTTCACATGTAGGACTCTTATGGGCTCCCCAGGGTTTGGAAGTCCACTAGGTAGGTGAACTCCCATTTCCTCTTCTTGACGTCATAGGGAATGGTGCACTGATCCTGCAAGGCTCAGGCTCCACAGGCTCCTTCACCCACAATTTCTGGTCAGATTGGTACTCCACCAGAGTAGCCTTCTGGTCGTACCACCGTTTCATCTCCTCTTGGCAGGCCTCCACCATCTCAGTGGCCTCTTTCCAGAAGGGCTTTATCTGAACTGAGAACTGAGAGCTAACATGTAGCTCACTGTATCTTGGAGGGGAAGGTTTCTTGGGGGCTTGCTTCTACCCCTCCTTGATAAGACTAATAGGCCTTTCACAGGATGGCCAAACAGAAGCTCAAAGGGGCTAAAGCCCACTTTTTCCTGGGGCAGCTCCCTGTAGGCAAAAATGTGGGATGGTAACAAGAAATCCAACTTACGCCTGTTGGGTTCTGATAGCCCATTAGCATGCCCTTCAGGGTATTGTTGATTCTTCAGGGAGAATGTTTTGATTTGTTCTGCATTCCGTCCATCAATTGTATGTCTTTTGCTTTCTCGCCCTAAGTGCGCCGGGTATGCCTAGACGTAGGTCCCGGGCTCACTGTGCCACTGGAATCAAGCTATCCTGGCTGAAGAGGGGTGAAACCCCGTAACCGGTCCTAGGATGCTTGTTTCCGGTCCAGGGAGAACCTGGCTTGGCAGTTCGAGCTGGGCTGTTCTCATGAGGCACAGGGTCAAGACTGATTTGCATATGACCAGGTCTAAACTGGGGTGGCATGGTGAGCAAAAAAACTATGGATTTAGGCCCAGATCTCTGTACTGGGGTGAATGTATGACATTGTTCTGCATTCTGTCCATCAACTGTTGTTTTTGCATTGGTCACCCCGAGTGTGACGGGTATGCTCAGACGTGAGTGCTGTGCTCTCCATGCCACTGGAATCAAGCTATCCTGGCTGAAGAGGGGTGAAACCCCGTAACCGGTCCTAGGATGCTTGTTTCCAGTCCAGGGAGGACCTGTCTTGGCAATTCGGGCTGGACTGTTCCCATGAGGCACAGGGTCAAGACTGATTTGCATATGGCTGGGTTCAAACTGGAATGGCATGGTGAGCAAAAAAACGATAGATTTAGACCCAGATCTCTGTACTGGGGTGAATGTATGACATTGTTCTGCATTCTGTCCATCAACTGTTGGTTTTGCCTAGATTATTCCACAGCAGACAATAAACAGGCATTGCTGGTCTCACAGCTACCTTTAGAGAACCTGAGACCTCCCCACTACTCTAGTGGAACCAAAGGCGCAGAGTAGTGACTTACTTGGTTGTCAGGTATAACAACCTGGTGGACTACATCAGGGATAACCTGCTCTGAGGACATCAGATGACACCTTACAGTAGTCATGCTGGCTGCTGTGTCGCACAGAACCTTCACCCTCTGCCCATTAATAGTGAACCACTGCTTGTACTTATTACTGTTATCAGGTATGTGAGCTCTAGGCACCATTTATCTGTCACCCAGGCACACTAGGGTAATTTCTGCACTCTCCCTAAAACCATCTGGGGTAAGCTCCTCCCCCAGCACTACACTGGCAATGCCCACCAGTGAGGAGCTGCTTGCTGCATGGGAAGATTGCACCCCCCCTTATTTCGCCCTCAGTTTCAGAACTCATAGCACTTGGGTTGGTAAGGCCCCTGGGGCTTCTTCACTCTACACCCTCCCTTCTTATGATCAGAATTCGATTAGGACTCCTTCTGAAAACTCTTTCGGAGGCCTATAGAGAAATCTTTTTGGTTTTCCCTGTTCCCCTCTACCCTTGTCTATCCTTCTTGGGTTCCCTCCCAAGGTATCTTCATTGACACTTTGGTACTGATCGAGAGGTCAGCCTCCTTTCCTTTCTCTCTGGGGACAGTGAGCTTAGAATCATTAAGGTGTTGGTGCAGCCCTTAAAAACAATTACTGAAATGTGCTCCTTCATTATCAAATTGTAAAGTCCATCATAATTATGCACATTGCTGCCCATCACCCAACCACCCATTGCCTCCCTGGAGTAATCCACAAAATCAGCTTATGACTGGTGGGGGAAAGGGGGCAGGGGGGGTGGGGGGGTTCTGGCTATCCTTGAACCTCGGGCGATACCTTTCTGGTGTTAAACCAAACTTCACAAGAAGGGCTTCCTTTATGTGGGCATATCATTGGGGAGAGGAGTTGGCCTAACAGCTAGGGCGGCCGACCTCAAATCTGGGGAACTGGGTTCGAGTCTCGGCAATGACGCTGAACATCCTGTGATTCTGGGCAAATCACTTAATCTCCCCGTGCCTAACAAAAATGAATGTGTGTCCTCATGTAACGTAACTGGTGCTATGTAAAGCGCTCTGAACCCGATTCGGGTCAAGTTCGAGCTGTATAAAACTCTGCAAAAACAAATATATCTCATCCTGTCAGCTTTGTCAAGGTTCAATAAGGTATCCCTCCCCTATAATGGGCATGTGCTTCCCCAGTCTAGCCTCCCAGTACTCCTCTAGGACTATGTGCATGTTGAAGGCCTCCCCATAGGCCTTTAACCACTTTTCTATGTCAACCCCCACCACAAAACTAGTCAGCAGGTCTTTGGAAATGTGAACACCTTTATCCCATCTTGTCACTTTAATTTCACTGCCATCATCCTTACTGGACTCTCAGACCCTTTTTATCTTCAGGCCCAGTTCCTTTCGGCTGACCTCATGAGCCAGCAAGGCCTTTTTCTCTTCCAAAACCAAGACTAGTTTCTACTCATCCAGGGCCAGTGCCATATTTTGTTCCTCCAGGGCAAGGGTTGTCGTACGGTTCATACTGTTCATACTGGATCAGTAAAACTGTGTGTTTGGACAACATAAACGTCAAAACTGTATGAGACTTACTCCATGTGCTCCATCAGGATATGTTGGCCTATAGTCCTGGCTAGCTCACAGTGCACACTCTGGACCTTTCAACCTTACAAGGTCCTGGAGGGTATGTGCAACCTCAGAACATGCAACTCTGACTCCCAAAGGAAATTGTAGAAACAGATCAGTCTCTTTCGTTAGTAACTCATGAATGCCCAAAGGGAGACACAAGAAATACTCAAATTGTAATTTCATTTGTTTATTGAAGTATTGTGATTCGTGTGTGAAATTCATGTGCTGCAACAATTAATAGAAGGAAACAGAACAGAGTAATCGGCATTACTAGGACACCTTAATTATCACTGGGACACCTTGTGAGGTAGCTGTGCATGTTAGAAACGTGTTGTATTGTATTGTATTACTAGAATCATAAAGAAGATGAACAATTCAAAAATTGTGCTGTTACATTGATTATAAGTATACATGTAAAATCATAGCTATACTCCTAGCTAGCGCTTCCTAACTTAGGGTTTTTAGGGGGTGTATATCTACCAGAATACCCTAGGGTGATCTAACTCCCCAGCTACCTGTGGTATGTTTAATCTGGGAGCACGGTCTTGTGTAGAGCAGGCCATTATCCTTCTCAGGAAAGTAAACAGGATTCAGCTGGGCTGAAATTCTGGCATGAGTTGACCTCGACAATGACAGCAAAATGCTCCTCCGTCTAAACAAAGAATTTGTGTTGTTTATATAATAAACGACACACGTGTTACCATACTGAAGCCCCAGTCAGGCCGTCATTGTTGATGGTGATTGTTGATTCTACTCTTGCAGGGCTGTTGCTAAATGGACAACAACAAACATCAACATTTTGCGCAGTGAAGTTAAGCCTGGTACAAGGCCCTGATAATATGCCTATAAACAAGTGTAAATGTAAGCAAATCCATTTCAGAGAATATTTTCCTATAAGTCTGCACATGCAAATGTGTTTCCAGTCAATGTTTAAGAAAGATGTTAACTTTAAAGGTGAACATGTAAAATGGTGGTGCTCCTTGCCCGAGGCCTATGTAGCCACATACCACCACTTCCTTGGACGCAAGGCGACTAAAAGATTCCTAAGACATGCTAAAATATAAGGTTAAAATCTCTTTTAATATTAAAAACATAAAGAAAGACAAATGTATTTAGAAGGTAATATAAAAAAAAAGCACATAAGGCTGCAATAAAAGGAATTTTGTGTATAAAAACAATTACAGAATAAAAAAAATCTTAACTGCTCAAAACTGTCGGATTGTTTAAATGTTCCTAGGAGAAGACAAAACAAAGCTATTCCCAGCTGCTGCAGATGATGTTTCCATTGGCACAGCTCTCACAAGACCCAATAAAAAATCATGGTCAAATTTGCCACGCTCAGCAACCTCCGAAGGTGTGACTGTCAGTAGTGCATGTGCAGAGGACGAGCTAAGATCCAGAACTCCAGAAGCTGAAGCATCCTCTGAGGCTCATACTATCTATTTTCCAGCAACAGCAATCGCACTGGGCAACTTCGCAAGTGAACTTTTAATGGGCCCACCAGCAATCCTATATCCATAGATTGTACCAGTTACATTTCAAAAAGATCATGAATACCCAGTTGCATCAGTTCATCAAAGAAAATAACTGTCTGGATCCCACTCAATTTGGATTCAGATCAGAACATAGCACAGAGACAGCCCTCATTAAGGCCACTGATGAACTAAAGTTTATCCTGGATGAGGGCGGCTCGGCAGCTCTGATCCTGTTATATCTGTCAGCGGCCTTTGACACGGTCGACCATTCCATCTTGATCCACCGTCTGGAGGTGATCGGCATAAACAAATTAGCCCTAAAACATCTTACATCCTTCCTCTCTGACAGGTAAAATATGGTCAAAGTAGACAACTTCTCATCAAAATCCTTTGCCCTGTGGAGTTCCACAGGGTTCATCACTCAGTCCTACTCTTTTTAATATTTACGTAGCTGAACTAGCCCTTCTTATTCTATCTTTCAGCTTCCACGTCGACAACATGCAAATCGGGATTTCCGCTTTCAAGAAATCTAACTATATTAGCCATCGAATCAGTTCCTGGATGAGCACGTATTGTCTTAAAATCAATTCTGAGAAGACCGTGGTGATCCTACTTGGAAATAATCCTAATTTCTGGTCAGCACCCTGTTGGCCAGCTGAAATGGGACCACTCCCCGTCCCCACAAACAAAGCTAAGAGTCTTGGGGTCATCCTGTATGATAAACGAAATCTCGGTAAACAAATCAATGAAGTAATTTCATCTTCTTATCATGCCCTTAGAATCCTTAGGAAAATTCTAAATTTCCTCCCCATCAGTGCCAGGAAGACAGTTATCTCCACCTTAATACTATCACAATTAGACTACTGTAATGGCCTATACAATTGTGTGCAGGTCCAATATGTCAAGAAACTACATGTTTTGCAGAATTCAGCCGCAAGATTACTCCTCGGACTGCCCAGACATCACTCAGTCTCTCTTGCCGTAAAAGATCTTCATATGTTAAACATAAAAAATAGGATTACATTAAAATCTCTGTGTCTTACTTAAAAGCTCTTCATGACTCTGGATCATTCTTCTTCAAGAAAGCTTTTTCCTGGTACACCCCCACTAGAAATCTATGATCATTGGGATCCTTCAAAATAAATACCAACAGATATAAAAAATCTAAATGGGATGGAAGCAGCTCCCTGGTAGCAGTGACCAAGCAATGGAATCGCCTCTCTTTACCCATAATATCAGCTCCCTCCCTTCTACAATTCAGAAAATCCCTAAAAACCTGGCTTTTTAATCAATAGTTTTTCGCCTGTACTTGTTCTGCTCTCTGATTAGCTCCAAGATACCCCCGGATATACGCTGCGCTTTACATGTTTTTTTAACATAACATAATATTTCAAGGTATATATTCAGGGCTCACTCAGCAGTGCGCAGGAGACAGCGGAACACAGGCTGCACACAGTGTAACCAGATGGGCTGAAAGGACAAGAACCAGTTATCATTTAGTTCCTGGAGCAAGGGTGCGCCAAAGGACGGTATCATCCTCTCACGACACAAGAGCACATGTGGCAGTGCCATCCCCTTTTGGCCACATGATAGAAAATCTATTGTGGAGCGGATAAAATAAAATCAGTATCCCAACAATGAGGAACAGGACAAGTGGTAAGCCTCCAAAATGCTTCCAAGCACTTAATGTGTGAAAGATGGACTCACTTCGAAGACAGTCTGGAAGGTACTAACAAACCCAGAGCAAATTGTCTCAAAAAATATGCTACACCTGCAGTATTTGAGGCATTAAAAATGTGGTGCACACGCTCCCCGAAATGGTGTGGGAGGTTAGTGCACAGTAAAGACTGTATCTCAGAAGAAGACTTTGCAACCTGTAGATCAAAATCCTCTGTGCAGATTTTATGGCAACTTCCTTCTAAAACAAAATGGCTTTAAGTCTACTTAAAGCATCAAAGTTCACATTAGAAATTGGAATTAAAGGCCAAACTGTCACCACCCTAACTGTGCAGGCAGGTGGACAAAGCACTGGTGTAAAACAGATCACAACTCTAGAAACCGTCACCAGATATGGTATTTATGGTTTCATCCCACCGCTACCTTGGTCATTCAGCATCAAATAACTCCCAGTCGAAAGTAATCTGAATGCTGGACGAATTTCAGCAGCTGTGGAACCTTTCAGACAACAGGACAAGTTCATCTTGGACTCATTACATGCCCCATGAAGTATAACTCCCCTGAAAACTAAAGAATGGCCTAAAGTGTTCTCACAGTCTATACCTCTAAGAAAAACGTCAGTTGCATCATTCCTACATCTGTAAGTGCAAGGTAAGACCCATGCCTCATGTACAAATCCCTTCCCTAGCACATCATATCTGCCTACTTGATAGTGTTGTAAGCAGTATTTAAAGTGTAAAGTTGCAATTGGCAGAGAAATCAAACCATGAATTATCCAATCATCTGATGGTGTCTCCGCTACAACAAATGGAAATGTTTCTAGTTTATCTATGTGTTACATTGTGAATGATGCATCTTTTCTTGCCATGGTTTTCTGTTATTTTGTCAAATTATATGATAAAAACTAATTTAGGGTGTTTAATACTTCCATGGAATGCGACCATTGCGCAAAGCTTGCAAAGTCCAGCTCAGTAGCATAATATACCTAAGCTGCATTGTTCATGTTGTAAAAGGAACATGTCACTGTGTATGGTGTCAACTGCAGATGACCCAATGTTACTCAGAGAATATATCTTAGTGGATAATGTAGTCATACCATTGTCTCACACCACTAGAACCTTCTCTAAATTTGCTCTGTCAATTTCACGTAGTCGCTGCGAGTTGTTCCACACTTCATTGTATATTGCATATAAAGAGCGACATGGTTTTCGAGGACCTAACAAGAAATCCTGTTGGACCATGCCATCAGAAAGGAGAGACGAGTGTTGTTTCACCTCATCTAATGCTGAAAGCTTTAGCCAATCTAGACATAACTTTCCAATGCCATATCTTGTTACCACTCCTGAGTGTTGTGTTTGCATGTAACATTGGTCTGGCCTGTTAATCTTTAACGTTTTCATGTTGATAAGAAAATGTGCCTGACATCCATTAGTATCTAATGGTCACTCTAGCCATCGCTCTGGACTGGAACTGAAATAATTGTATGTAACATTCTTAAGCATATTGTTTTCCTAAAGTCATACCCTTCTATCGACAGCTGTGAAATGAAAGGGTCTGAATAAATTAGCATGGTGTCAGCATATTTTTCTTTGCCGGGGACAGGAGAAGTTTATAATAATAGGATTCTCAGTCTAAAGGATAATAATAGGATTCTCAGTATAAAGGATTGTGAACAAAAAATACGCACATTTATCTGCAAAATGCCTTCCACTGGTGGTGTAGGGCAGGGTTCCCATTGTGTGTAATTAAATAATGTACGTGGAATACTTGCTTTGTGTAAATAAGGGTGAAAAGAAAACATTTCATGATAATTAGAAGTACAAGTATACATAGTTTAACTTTCAAATACATTTTAATGTTCTAAATCATCAAACATTTGCTTTACTGTATGACTGTCCCAATCATCAGTGATGCTACCAGGAGTAATAACATCTTTCAGTGAAATTGTAAAGATTTTGTCAGTCCAAATATATCATAGGGTGCCTTATCCTAAACAATTCCATCAGGAGCTGCTGAAATGTTCACAACGGACAGGTCTCTGCACACTTTGTGTGATAAAGAATGAGGTGCAAAACCTTGTTTAACAGGTCAACAGCACAGCATTCTGGGAGACAGTGTCCATCCTGAAGCTAGACAATGACAGTCAAAAAAACAATCCAAAGGAAGAGGGAAAGTAGCGAAATTATGATCCAAATGTTTACCCAGGATAGGATAAAGCATGTCCTTTTAAGTAGAATAAAAAATACACATGGCGTACGCTGTGGCGGTGGGTCAGACGAATCCAAAGAAAAGTAATCAAAGTCAACAAAGTAGCCTGAGGCGGTTTATGCAAATGTAGGAGACTCGTGGAGCTGTGTGGAAATGGTAGTTAACTTCACTGGTTAAGTGTTGTAAACAACTTTATTGTTTGCTTGTTGTGTTGAGATCTGTGTAATCACACATGATGATTGTATGATGTTTGTAGATGTAACTGGAAGTAGTGAAACTTCAATATTAGCTGTGTCCAGCTGGGGAGAGGAAACTTCATTGTTAGTTAAAGCTTGCAAAGAGATTTCCTGCATGTTAGTGAGAGGAGGCAGGTAACTACCCAGGATACCTCGCTGCTTACTATGTAGAACCGACCATATAGTGTGATTTGATGAGATCAATCGAAACATCTCTTGTTTGCTGCTGGCAAGAGATGGTAAAAGTACAGTTCTGGTACCTTCAACAGCCAGAACAGGCACAGGTGCTCTGTAAGATGTCCTGAAGTCCTTTTTGTCTGGTATTTTCTCCTGCAGTAGATCACCAATCTTCAGAATACAACCACGGGACTAATTCTGGGCGTCACCAATTGTGGTTGAGCATCTTCAACAGTCCTAGCTGGGTTTGCTGTAATGGTTCGCATAACAAATTGTATTAGTTGTCCATATAATGTAACAATGCCTATGTATAGTACAAGTACCTCTTGAGCCGTAAGGTTTCTTATATCTGGGTAAGGTGTGTAACCGGCTAGGACTAGCAATGCTGCTCCCTCATTACTGAGATGACCTAATCTGACATTTTCCAATTTTAAACACTAAATAAGAATAAGTAATACTCTGGGTACAACACAATTATGTCCAGGAAATAGCCTATCAAATATTATAAAATAGTTCATTATTGCTATATGAAAATAAAATAGGTTTGTAGGAGTATGTATCCCCACGGGGCACCTCAACAGGTATCACACAAACACACAGGCAAAAAAGGGTTTTGGCAATAAGATTTAAATAAAATCAAATTCAGACTTCTGTCAAAGACAACAGTACTGCACCCAAGAAACAAGTTTACATAATCATACAGGTCAGAGGGATTCAGTCGATGAGGTTTCGATCTGCTAACCATATGGGATCATTATCAGGACAATAGAATGTTTGCCTGGATACATAAATCAATATGGAAACAAGTAAATACAAAATAGAACCTGTACAAACAAAGAGAGTTATAGATAAAGAGAAAGGTGAAAGGCTAAAGAAAGGAAACTTGTTTGGTCACTTGAAATAGTATAGAATCCATGCAGAAAGGTCTCCATTCTGTGGGCAATCATGACTAAAACATGTAGATGACTCTGTGTGGTGTCTATAGTAGGTGATAATATGGTGCATGGCCAAAGAGTTCCATGAAATGCTCCCTGCCAATAAGACAATCTTCAGTTGGAGTGGTCCAATATAACATGTAGAGTGATCAATAGCACGCATCATACACAAATCAACTGTGAGAATTACAAAAGTATCATTGCCGCAAGACCAAGGTGTTCCGTGCAATGATACTTGCCAAAATAGACAACCAGCAGGTAAAGTTGTCTGATAAAAGTAACATGCATAGTGATGAGTAGCACAGGTCCTACAAAAATAATCCGTAAGAATAAATGCAAGAATTTTCCAAAATCATATGGCTGCACCAAGAACTACCCCAGCCGAGTGTCCTTTCATCCACTCAATGTGTTCCTGGAATGGGAATAGTAGTGGCACTGTCATAAATAATCAGATTTTAAACATAGAACTAGCCAGCCTTTATAAATACAGTGCCCTAAAGAAAAAAGAAAAAAATCCACATACCTAGCACTAATTAATCTAGTGTGGATAGTTGAGTAGAAACCAATGCATGTACTCAGAAAACTGAGAAAATGCCCGAACGCCAAACTCTAGAATCAAGGGCTTGCTGATCCTAAAAGAAGATTATCAATATATGAATAGCCTATTGCGTCAATCCATCTGTAAGAGACTAGGGCGAATGAATAAACCAGGAGGCTCGGTTTTCTTATCAATGATACCTTTTATTGATATATTGTTTTAATAAAAATAAATGATGAGTTGGATGGTTCTCCTTGGTTGGCAGGTGTCAATTAACTTTCTTGTTTTCCTCCTCGTATGCCATACGAGAGGAGGGACCTGGAATCTCAGAGAAAGAAACAGCGGTGATTAAATGTAAGGGTAGGGATAGTGATGACCTGCTACAACACCCAATTGTTCTCGAGATGCAAAATAAATGTGAACAATTTATAAAAATTAAAAGAATGAGGCCCATGGCCATAATGAAAATGACTTGCGATGGCAAGTGCTTGATGTCAAAGTACCAGAATGTGGAGGTAACGTCACAGCACTTCTCAATAAAGAAGAACTGAAATGGTTCTTGAGAGCATACAGCTTCCACAGCTGACTTAACAGACTAGAGGATTGGACGCCTCTGATATGAATTTCCTTGATGGTTCAGGACTGAAGCACTATGAGCACACAATGAGATGTATTTCCATCTCAAGGTTCCTGATGCAGAATTTTCTGGTTGGCTGTTACCAGTTTACATGAGCCTGCATCTAAGATTATATTTCTCTCCCTTGTGGCCTTTAACACCCATAGACTGGAACAGGTATATAATTTATTGTAAAGGTTCCATAGAACACTTAGGATGGGCTATGTCTTACGCGATAAACCCTGAGTGTACATCATTTTTTAACACTTCCTTACCTGAGGTGTATGTATATGGGATGATGTATATATATTTTGTTTATATATTCGGTTCATGTGGGCTATGCACAGTGTTTTGCGTCTTGCCCTTACACATATTTTATATCTTAAGGCCACATTTTGTAATTTTCTTCTTGGTAAGCCACCAAGCACGTTTTTGTTGGGAACATTTCTTAATGCTGATTATGATATTATTGATTCCTGTATTTTTCTTTACTGTTCTAATCTATTTCGAAATGGCCATTGCTGATTTAGGGATTGTTTGGGACTGTAAGTGACCAGTCCTCTCTCTATTTGTATTGCTTTGAAGATGCGCGCATCTCCATCCATAGCCGCTAGCTCACCACCAGCTTGCTTCGGCACACTTCGCTGTTACTACGGTAAGACTCACCACCTCCTCCCGCATACATTCGTAGCTTGATATAGCTGCATTGCTGTGTTCATTTAGCAAAGTTGTCTTTTTATAGAGCCTGCACAAATGAGTTCCGGTCCTGTCCTACCCTTCCGGCAAAATTCAATTCCCTGGTTGACATGGGTAACGAATTTGCCTTCATTAGGTATTTAGGTCTGTATATTGGCATATTTATATGAGAAGGATCGGCGCAACAGGTCATCCATATATTAATTATCTTCTTTTAGAGGCAGAGAGCCCTTGATTCTGGAGTTTGGGCATTGGTTTTACCCAACCTTCCACGCTATATTAATTAGCGCTAAGTAGGTAGGTTTTTGAGTGTTTTCGTTAGGGCACTGTATTTATAAAGGCTGGCTAGTCTCATGTTTAAAAACTGATTTTTATTTTATTATAGTCACACCGGTATTCCCATTCCGGGAACAATTTGAGTGGATGAACCGACACTCAGAAGGAGTAGTTCTTGGTGCAGCCATATGATTTTTTATTCGCACTGTTTATTTTTGTATGACACATGCTACTCCTCACTATGCCTGTTACTTTTACCGAACAATTTTACCTGCTGGTTGTCAATTTTGGCATGGCGCATTTCACGGAAAACCTTGGTCTTGCGGCAGTAATTCTTGTGTAATAATTCTCAGACATGATTTGTGTATGGCGTGTGCTATTGATCACTTCACATGTTACTCACTTATATTGGACTACTCCAACTGAAGGTTTATCTCATTGACAGGGAGCATTGCATGGAACTCCTTGGTCATGCGCCATATTATTACCTAGTATAGACACTACAGAGAGTCTTCAGCATGTTTTAGTCGCAATTGCACACATAATGGAGACCCTTCCGCATGGATTTTGTATTATTTCAAGAGATCAAAATAAATGGTTCCTTTTCTTTCTCCTCTTTTTACCTTTCTCTTTATCTACCCCTCTCTTTATTCTTACAGGTTCTATATTGTATTTACTTGTTTTCATATTGATTTATGTAGCCAGGCAAAAAAACATTTTATTGTCCTGATGATGATCGCCTATGGTTAGTGGATCGAAATGTCGTCAACTGAATCTCTCTGACCTGTATGATTATGCAAAATTGTTTCTTGGGTGCTGTATTGTTGTCTTTAACAGAAGTGTGACTTTGAACTTATGTAACTCTTGTTGTCACAAAACCTTTTTTGTCCATGTGTGTGTGTGATACCGATTCAGGTGCGACTGTAGGGGTACATACTCCTACAAACCATTTTTATTTTCATATAACAATAATAAACTATATTATAATGATTGATTTCATATTTCCTGGGTATTAGTGTTTTGTACCCGGGGTATTACTTATTCTTATTTAGTGCTTAGGGACCCCTGTTACTTAACTACCTTTGGTCCCTAGATACCCTTGAGTTTCCCTTGTTTGGTTAAAATGTTACATTGATTATAAGCATACATGTATATGCATATCTATACTACTACCTAACACTTCTTAACCCAGTGGGCTTAGAGAGAGCGAATCTTTCAGAATATCCTAGGGTGATCTAACTCCTGAGTTACCTGTGGGTATGTTTCATTTGGAAGCCCGGTCTTCTGCAGAGTAGGCCATCATCCTTCCCAGGAAGGTAATGAGGATTCAGCTTGGCTGGAATTCTGGCATGGGGCGACCTCAACAGTGACAGTAAAATACTCCTCTGCCTAAACAAAGGATTGGTGCCATCGGTATAATAAACTTCACCCGTGTTACCATACTGGAGCCTCAGTCAGGCCGTCATTATTGATTCTGCCCTTGCAGGACTATCGCCGAGCGGACAGTAAACATCAACATTTTGCGCAGTGAACCTAAGCCTGGTTCAGAATGTTCAAGGCCTTGATAATATGCCTACGAAATAGTGTGAATGTAAGCAAATTAATTTAACAGAATATTATCCTATATGTGGTGCATGCAAACGTGTGTCTAGTAAACGTTTAAGAAAAAGGTCAACTTTAAACATGAACATGTAAAATGGTGGTGTTCCTCGCCCGAGGCCTATGCAACCATATTACAGGGTAGCCAAATGTACTTTTAGGTTCTTCTCTGCTTCCCTGACCTCTACCTCTGATTGGGTCAAGCTGCTTGAAGACACACTGTTTTCTGTTCTGGACAAGACAGATGAACTGGATCCTATGGACACCTCCTCTTCTGCTGGCACTGGGCCTCATGTAAGGGCATCTTCCTCTGACTCTGGGGCCACTGCCTGGCCATCCTCTTCTTCCTCCATCCTCTGCTCCCTCATACTCCTGCCCCTGTGATGTAGACTATAACAGAGCTTTCAGGCCTTTGCTAGCTTCAGACCTCTTTCCTTGCACAGTGACTTCAGCTCTTCCATGTTGAGGCTCTCAATGCTTTTGAATCACAGGTGTAGAATATAGGGATAGGAATGAAAGGCAAGCAAACATTTTTTTTTTAATTGACTTGTTCAAAATAAGAGGAACATTTTAATATCTAAATAAAATGTTAATGTTAAAAAAAGGATTTTTAGTTTTACCACAAATCCCTGAGTGGTACTGCAAAACACAACCTCTGAATCCCACTGCTGAACAGCAGGATAAGAAACTTGGTTATTAGCTTAAGTAATAATCACAATCCTTGTCAGGGAGAAGCACTAAAGTCACTAAATAAAACTGAGCACAACCCCCTGGTAACAACAGTCCATAACAGACAGACTGAATTAGGAGGCAGTACTAAAATAGTAATAAAGTTGAAATGGAAAACAATAAAAGTCTCCAAATAAATTAGAAAATAGAGGTAAATGTACTGATCAAAATGACACCAAAATGACAAAAATCCAATAGGGTTAAATGGCGATATGAATTTAGATTTTCTTTAACTTCGTGCCAAGAAGCATAAATTGCCAATGATAGTCAATGGTTGGAGCAGAGCATTACCTAGGTGCAATTTGACGCTGACAATGATGGCGCATGGGCCAGATACACTAACCAGGTTCTACCTGGTCAAAGATTTTGCCTTCTGACTTTGGTCCTATAAGTCCCAATCAACCACAGGAATACACGTCTAAAGCTCTACTGTGCCTCGTGGGAGGCACTTAGAGACCCACAGGGTGGCAGGCAGAGTCCTACAGGATGGTCTAGTCCAAGTCCAGTTGCCTCTGGTCAGATGGGCAGTTGCAGGAAAAGGTCTCTTGTAGCCTCCCTGTAGCTTTAACAGGAGGTCACCCTTATGAACCTTGGGGTCCACTTCATTGTCATAGGTACACGAGAGAGAGCAGGCTTCATCTTCTAGGCTCCTCTCAGTCTCAGACTACAGGTTAAATCTGCTTCTGATCTTCCACTAGTCCAGGAGTGTTCTGAAGTAAGTACCTGGAGATGCCACATTTATGCCTGGCAGGTACTAGTCGGTGGGAATTACCCCTGGAGACACCTAGCCAAAGGAGTAAAGGTTTCCATGACTAACCCTACCCACTTTGGGCATGTTTAAGATGGCTGAAGTCTTCAGCCACACTAAACTTTGCCTGTTGTTTGCTCCTAAGAGCATGTCCACTTCTCTTATACACCTATTTAAATGCTAATTACTGGCTGGCAGACACTGAGGAGCAGAATGCAAATTTAACTGCCAGGTAGTGTAGGCTGGGCAAAGGTAACTTTCTATATGTTACTTTTTCATAATATTTTGAAAATACAACTCCACCATTGGATTGGAGTTTTAATAACTATTAAAATAGATGCTTAATTATTCTTCATGCTATCCCCATTCCTGAGATTCTGTATTAGCATTTAATATTGCATCCCCGTGTTTTCCTATAGGACAGCTAACTCTGCTAAAGTGAAAATAGCTTGAGTGGCTAGTCACTGTAAGGACACAGGGAACATTAAAAGATTTTGTGTCCTACTTTTCAATACCATGTACTCTGCCTTTGTGGGCTCAAAGGCCTACCTTAGGGGTGAATTATTAGTACTTAAAAGGAAGGATTTAGGCCTGTCGACTGGGCTTAATTTGAACTGGTCAAATTGGCAGTTTAAAAACTGATCTGCTACGCTACAATGGTAGGACCAGGGTCGAGCTTGTTGTGTCACTGCAGTGGGTGGCACAATGGTAACATTTAACCTACATGCCCTAAGTAAAATTTGCATCCTACACTATGGACGTATAGGTAAGTTAAATGTGGCAATCAGATGTATACTAATTTCCTCATGTTTAAAGGGGAAGCACAAGCACTACACCACCGTTAGTGGGGTAAAAAGTGCAGACTTCTGTGGCCAACAAAAACAGTTGAGGCCAAAATCTGGAGGAATACTACTCAAAAGATGGTGGTTTCCAATAGTCTGTGCAACTTAGACTGGAAAAAGGCAGCAAGGGAGAAGGGACTAGTGAGACATGGAGATTATAAGACTGTACCACCCCCCTGGTGAACTGTCAGTGGGAAAGTCTGGGGAATGCAGGTTAATTGAGCAAGATTAACTGAAGATAACAAATGAAAGGGGTCTTCACGAGTGCTGAGGAGCAAGCAAAAAGTCTCATGCTCCTTCTGCCAGGTGCCTCCCTTTACTGCAGACAGACAGTGATACTTGGTGGAATGAGAGGGGTATACTCCTGGACGAGTTGAGCCGGGCCTGGTGGAATTTGCAAAAGAAATTCAATTTATGTTTTAAGAAATTGATAATATCACGGTTGCACCATAGAGAGCATAAGAAGGCGCTCATAAAAGTGCTCATGTGTGAAGTGACACAGAAGATAAAAAAAGTAAAGAATATCATAAAATACATAAGAACAATCACTAAAGCAGCTCAAAATGGCCAATGTGATATGCCTGTTAAAAACACCTTCTTTTACTCAAGTTAAATCCATAACTAAGGATGGGTGGCTGAAGAATCCACATCTATAAGAATCTGAACATTCAAACCACCAGGCTTAAAAATAAATGTCTACGTTTTGATCCGCCTGCTGAGTGAGGAAATTTTATCCTTGAATGCAGGTCTTAATCAGGATAAAAGCAAGGAAAGGTAGGAGACCTAGATAGAAACATCTTTTTAAATACATTCAAAATAAGAAGTTTGGAATAAAAAGCTCTCTTTGTGCTGAACATGCCTCTACTAACCTTTAGCAGTGCATAAACTGGACTTGATACGGAATCCACAATTGATTTAACCATATATGGGCCAAGGCTCTTAGTCCAAAACCTCAATATGATGAGAGAATCTAAGGAAACAACCAAATTGTGGTAATCCTAAAATGTCACAAAATGAATAATATACTGCCAAATTCAGTAAAAAAGGCAAACGCTTACCTAACATCACTTTGGTAAAGCGTTGACTTATTCAAGTGAGAAGAAATGGCGATACTTATTCTAGGATGATCATGCAGGTCTAAATTAGCTGTGGATAAAGGAAAATGAATAAACCTCAACCTTATAGCCATACCACTAGTTTTAAAATGCTCTAAACAGTAACGACCAAAGCCTAATCATCCTTGAACTGATCAAGTCAATTAATAGGCCAATTAATTAGAGCCCAGAAACAAATGAATCGCGAAGGGTCTCTGTAATAAAACAAAAACACAAAGAACACCGTTAGCCTATTCTGACTGGTGTGAATCATACGAAAACTCACAGTGACAGACATCGGTTAAAACATTCCGCTTATGTCAGAGTTTCACAATAATGTGTCTCTCAGCCCGAAAACCCGAGTGCGTGGGCAAATAGAGAACAGAATAGCAGATGTGGCAGTGTCAGCACCACATCGAGCCAATTGCGTGCCATCTGCGAGTGATCCACATAAACATGGCCACAGCCTGCACTAATGTCTGAGATAGTAACCGGCATGCTTAACTTGAAACCAGGGAATACAAGTAAATACATGTTTATATTGGTAGGGATCACGTCTGAAAAGGATTGTAAGTCACAAATTCAAAAAGGAAAGAAACAAGGGGAGACTCTATAGAAGTGTAAATCAAATAGAAAAGAAAAGAACATTTAAAAAGGGTGCATAAAGGCAGGGTGCATAAATTAAGTTGAATAATATGATATCTGAAAGGTCGTGGGGAGCTCACAACAATATGTACAGTCTGTCACCAAACATGAATGACAGGGCGACCAAAAGGTCAATTATACAAAGGAATTGCGATTCTCCTATTACCATGACTAGAAAATCTGGATTTCATTAAAGACACGGAGGCTAACATTATGCCTATTTCTTTTAATGCAGTCCAAGCAGCCGCATACATCATAAAGCAAGAGGTTCCAGAATAGAACATTAAGAACATATAAAAGGCATGAGCACATAACAATCAGCCTCTTTTAAATGTGGTGTAGAATAGGATAAGTCCAATAAAATTTTAAGAGTCCAAACAATTCTTTAAAATATCACGAAACGAAGGAAAAGGAAGAACGATGAATGATCCGAAGGTCAAAATCATGAAGTTATGAGAGATTATCTGAAAAAAAGTAGTTCAAGATGAAAAAACGCTATAATGAGGAGGCAAACAATGTAATTAAACAAAGGTATAATAAAAAGCAAGCAAGCATTTATAAATTGAGAAAACTTCAAGTAAAACAAGAAGGATACAATAACCAAAAGTACATCAGATATGTTAGAATAAAAATATATACCGTAGGCTTTAATTATAAGGGAAAGGGTGGGTGGGATAATGTTAGCCTCCGTGTCTTTAATGAAATCCAGATTCTCTAGTCATGGTAGGAGAATCGCAATTTCATTACAAGACAGGAGGCTACCATTATGCATGTTGTTAGCTTTGTAAGACTACATCAGACATATGAGCAATTGGTTTACAATAATGCTGTGCGAAAGTCCTAGCATTAGAACAATCAGCAGCTTTAAGAATATCATCCAACTTACCACCGGACCAGAAGGGTTTACTGGCCATAGCACCTCTGATCGAATGAGCTTTGAAGATTTTTAAATCAATACCTGCTAAATTCATAACAATTTTAACCCATCCAGCAATAGAAGCAGAAGTAATAGCTTTGTGAGGTTTAACGAAGGAGATAAGTAACTGATTCACACCTATAGGACAAACAGCATTCATTCTGCAGTCGTACTCTTTCATACAGTCTACAACACACAACTTTTTGCATAGATCAAAACGTGGATAGAAGACTGAATCAGACATAGTTTTGGTTCTTCTAAACAAATCGAAATTGACTCCAAACATGTTGTAGGATCTATTTGAGATTTCAAGAGCTTTAATATCAGAGACCCTACGACAAGATACTAGGCAAAGCAGTGTAGCAAGCTTGATGGACAGATTTTTGCTATTCAAATGAATATTATCAGGCCAGTTAGAGAAAAGATCAAGAATTAACTTAACGGGGGAGGAGCCAAGATGGCGACCGGAGCAGTCGCTTGAGCGCCCGGCTCCGTCGGCACTTGGCCTCGGACTATCATCCTGATTCCTATCCTTGCCGATTTTCGAGGTGCAACGCGTGCGACGACGCGCTGACTGCGCCGCCGCTTTCCCGAAGTCTTAGCCCGCCCGGATGCCGGAGTTCTTGGTGCCTTTGTTCCCCGCACTGGACCCCTGCTCTACTGTGGCCTCGGCCGGCCCCCTGGAAGCATCGCAGTCACCGGACCCGCTGGTGCAAATCTGAGCCCCGAGGTCCCGATCCCGCCTCACGCCACGGACGGTCGCCGGAGGAGCCGGGGGAGAGGCGCCCGGACACCTCCTGCACCCTGCACCTGACGGGCTGGAGCTAGAGGGTAAGCCCCGGCGTGACGGGTCTCCTGCCCCGCTCTGTGGACCACGCTGTGGAAGGCTGCAGACCCCCTTCTTCTATGGTCTAGTCGGCTGCAAGAGAGCCCGAGGGAGGGGAAGCGACTGTTGGCTTTCACCTGTTGCGGCGCAGACCTGTTGGGAATTGCCTCCTTGTCACGATCCCCCCCCTGGCCACGGTACCGTTCAGCGGTAAAACATGGCGCTGATTGCCTGCTCGCTGCAGGGGGGTGATGCTCCGGGCTCGCCCGCTGCCCGCTTCGCCCTCCCTCTACCAGACTCCAGCTCCCCAGTGCCGTCCCGGATTGCTGCCGCTGTGGGGGCGCAGCTTCCGCTGACATACGGCTCCGTTCTGGCTGCCCTGCGGGATTTTCGTCTGCAATTGTGTGTCGGCTTGCAAACGCTGAGTGAGCGGTTCGACTCTACACTGTCTGCTGCGGGTCGTGAGCGCCCCGTTTGTGATCAAGAAGACGTGAGTCTGCCAGTGCTGTGGTCCTCCTGCGGGGAAGTAACGACTGGGTGTAGCGGTGCTCCACTGGTGTCTGCGTTTGGCTTTCCCGGCGCTCAGGATCAATCGCTCTCCTGCTCAATGGCGGATACTTTGTTTCCCCGGTCATTGCTGCCTGCTTTGTTGTTGCCTGCCTCACCGTGCCCGCAGGACCTTCCAGCTGAACTACACCTGACGACCTCGAGGAACCGTTCACGGTGGCCTACGGCTCCTTTTATGTGGAACTCATGTACTTTACAAGCCAGGTCTGGATTTTATATGGTGTGCAAGGGGACCTCAATAGATGATCGGCGGCCATTTTGTGACTCTACTTCTCCATCTTCTTCCAAGCGGCCATATTGTCTTTGTCTGTTCGGGATGCGGGGCATTCACGAGGGGGCGGGTCTAATCGTAAGCCCGCGATCGGGCCAGGGCTAGATTACTTTCTATCATCATAGTTTCACGGACGGGCTGGACTGGGACTGGAATTGTTTGCATATGTTGTGCGCACTCGTCGCGATCTGTCTGCCTTCATTTCCTTGTTGTTACATGCTATCTTCACACGACCGCCTTTGGGTGTAGTGGGGTTTCAGTGTGTGGAGGCTTGGTTGGCCGGTGGTGTCGGGCGCTCCGAGGATACGTGGGCTCCTCCCCGCCTCCTTTCTTCTTTCTTCTCTTAGTTTCTTTACTCTATTCCTACTTTCTCTCTCGTCTATATTTCGGGTTCATTGGGCGACAGGCACTATGCTGGGGGGGGGGGCAGGCCATAGCCTCCGCATTGGTGTAGGGTGGGGGGGTAATTTACTGTTTCTTTTTAGTTCTATGGGCCTCTTTCTTTCATGTCTCTGCGCTATACTTGTTTCGATTCGGGGTCCGGGTGTGGGGTGGATTGAGTGGGGGCGGCTTTTAGGGGGTGCGTATTTACTACTGTGATGATCCTGTTATCTAACTGCATCGCCTTACTGTATGAGATTTTCTATGGCTGTTTTAATGATGCTGCTGCTCTCCAGTGTATGAAGCCGACTCGCGGACTCGAATCTCCTTGTTTCTATCCTTTACTGATTTCTTTCTCGATAAAATTTTTTTTTGAAAACCTTAAAATTAACCTTCACTTCTCCTTCCCCTGGTGTCAAGGATCCCTCCAGTGTATGAATCCTGAATCATTGCTAATCTTGACCTTGACGCACAGGGGATGTACTGTTTGTCTCTGTGCTCAACCGTATTGTGGCCGGCCTGATGGTTGTAGGCCCGTATTTGTTCTTTTACTATGCACAAATAAAGGTTTTTAAAAAAAAAAAAAAAAAAAAAAAAGAATTAACTTAACATCCCAGAGAGATTGATATCTAGGTTTAGGAGGTCCCTTGAGTCTAATACTTTTGAGGGCTCTACAAATAATGGCATTTTTACCTACTGTTTTACCATTGACAAGAGCATGTCCTGCGGAATTAGCCGACCTATAACAATTGATAGACCTATAACTAAGACCCCATTCGAATTGTTCCACAAGGAAGTTAACTATGTCAACGATAAGTGCTTCCACGGAATCCAGATTCCTTTCCAAGCACCAACGTAACCAACATTTCCATGTGTTGTTATACCGGTAGTGTGTACCAGGGGCCCAAGACTCTCCGAGGAGAGTTGAAGCTGTTGACGAAAGTCCTCAGAGATCATTGGATCTCCTGACACTATCCAGGCAAGAAGGCTCAAATTCCCTGTTTGAACTAGGGGGTGATTTTGTCCGTCTGTGCCTATAAGAAGATCCATAGGGGAAAGAATTAGGAAGGGAAGGTCGTAAGTCAGCTCCAGGGTAGTGGGAAACCAAGCCTGGGATGGCCAAAAGGGAGTCACTAGGACAATGGAACAACGTTGATGTCTCACCTTCTGGAGGACTCTCTGGATCATGGCAAAAGGGGGAAAGGCGTACACGTTGGTCCCGTTCCAGCATTGGAGAAAGGCGTTAACCGCTAGAGCACCCGGATCGGGCATCCAGCTGTAATAAGTCTTCAATTGGAATGTCAATCTGCTCACAAAGAGATCTATTTCGAGAGGACCCCATATTTTGTTGAGAGAATTGAAAACAGAGATGTTGAGCTTCCAGTCGCTGTGGTCTAAAAGGAACCTCGAATTCCAATCCGCACATATGTTTGTTTTCCCTGGAAGATATTCGGGCCTTAGGGAGATCTTGTGTTCTAGGCAGAACATCCAAAGTTTCTTGGCTAAATTCGAGAGGTCTGCGGACTTGGTACCTCCCAGACGATTTATACAGGCAACCGCGAACATGTTGTCCATCTTTAGAATGACTAATCTGCCCTGAAGAGAATGCCTGAAACTCATTAGCGCATAAAGACCGGTAGTCAGTTCTAAGTAGTTTATATGGTGAGAAGATTCTTCTTGAGACCAAACACCGCCTGTGTTCTGATCTAGGAGACAGGCTCCCCAGCCATGAAGGCTCGCATCTGATTCTAAGACAAACTCTGGTGCTGAACCAAAAATTGCTTTGCCATTCCAAGCATCCAAATTCTCTTGTCACGTTCTGCTGTGGCTCCTGTAGATCCGAATGAAGCACAAGGGTTCCACCTCCCGACGTACCTGGCTCTGGTTATAGAGACACAGAGTGCCAGGGCAATCAGGCGAGGGAAAGGACTAAAACGGGGTACCGTGGGAATTGGGAGTCCTGCAAAGAAAGAACAGAAAAGAACATAGGATATAACCACAAGGTAAACTACTCTCAGTTAGGTCTCACTAAGTGTAGCTGCCAAATGTGTCACTTCATGCATACCATGTCCCCTTAGGGACGAAGCCTTCCCTTCAGACTCGAGAGGACCAGCCCCCTCCAACACTCGTAAGATCTAACAGACCTTCTTCCCCTTTGTTCCCCTGTCGGTTCCCCCCGTGGCGCTACTAAGCGCTTCTGAAATTATGTACAAGAGCCCTAATCCCAAAGTCACTAATCCAGCATTGACATCATGTATAGAGTTAGCGCTTGCTGTGCCCTTGCCTGCATGAAAGGAAGTACCAAATGTCTCGTATGCCGGGTTCCCTTCCTCCTCCTCTCTGGCAACGAGAATCAGTCCTGAACAGAGCCGACCCCTCCCTAGGTCCCGCGATACCTGTTTCCTTTGCCGGAATCTCACAGCGTCGTCCTCGGCTCCTGAGGGGAGTAGAACCGCTCCGTACCTAGTTCAGTCCTGGGGTCTAGAAACGCGGCGACGCTTACGTCAGCGTCCCGCGTGTGGTTTCGTGAAGCCGGAACTGGCTTCCCTGATCCGAGTACCTCGTTCAGTCCTGAGGTCTTGAGACGCGGCGACGCTTACGTCAGCGTCCAGCGTGGGGGTTCCGTGAAGCCGGAACTGGCTTCCCTGATACGTGTACCTCGCGGCGGCACTCCGCCACTACCCGGTACTCTCCGAAACTCGATAACAGACGCGAACACACGCGTCTTCCTCCTTCTCTGCTGGGCGTCTTCTCCAGCACCAACCACCTTCCAGTATTACGCGCCTCGATTGGCTTGCAACGCGCGTATTTACCACTTCTGGTCACGCCTCCATACAGCCGGGGATTCTGGGGGATGTAGTCCTCCTCTGGCTGTACCTTCGGTAGGCGCCCTAGATCCGCGCCTGACATCTCTAGCCACCAGGTCAGTTCTAATCTTGCTTCCTGGTCCAGGGAAATGCGATCCCCGTACGAGAGGCCCGATCTTAGAGCCCTTGCTTTTATGCTTTGAAGGGCTCGATAATTTAGGGGACCCGGAAAGATAGCTTGGATAGAGGAGGAAAGGAGACCCAGTAGCCTGGCTAGTTCCCTCAAGGATAAATTCTGTTGTTTCAGAACGTGTCTTATCTCTTTCCTGATTTTGGATATTTTCTTTGATGGGAGTAGAAGAAGGCATTTTATGGTATCTACGGTTAAACCCGAGAATTCCAGAGTTCTGGAGGGAGATAGTTTCGACTTCCCTCTGTTTATGATGAACCCCAGGCTTTCTAGAAGATCTATTACGGTCTTCAGGTCTTGAATGATTTGAGAATGGTCCTGGGACAAAATGAGGATATCGTCTAGGTATATGATTGGACGAATACCCTTTTCTCTTAAGGAAGAGGCGATTGATCTCATCACTTTGGTGAAACACCATGGGGCTGAGGAGAGGCTGAAAGGGAGTGCTTGGAACTGGAAGAGATGTTTTTTCCACATAAATTGAAGGAAAGGCTGATGAGCCTTGGCCATAGGGATGGTAAAGTAAGCGTCTTTTAGGTCTAATTTGGCTAGCCAGTCTCCTAATAATAAGTCTCTCAGAAGAGGGATTCCCTCCATCTTGAAGTGCCTGTAAACAAGATATTTGTTGAGTTCCCTTAAGTTTATGACAGGTCTCCAACCCTTGTCCTTTTTCTCGACGAGGAAGAGTGTGCTTATAAATCTTAACATGTCCATAGGGACTTCTATAATTGCACCTTTCTGAAGCATGGAGGATATCTCCGCCTCTATTATTTTTTTCTGATCTAGAGTGAGGGGGATATCTCTGGGAAAAGAAGTTTGAGTAGGAATTTCTATAAAGTCTATTATAAACCCTTTCACCGTATTCAGAACCCATGGGTCTTGAGTAATTAGTTTCCAATTGTGATAAAAGAATTTTAGTCTGCCTCCCACCTTTGGGGAAAAAGAAGGGGAAGGGGAAAGAGTTGTTTTACTCACTTTGTGGGTTGTTGTCACTGGAGGCTCCTCGTGATCTGTAGCTTCTGGAGCGAAAGCCTCTTCCTCTTTGCGGATAAAATTGAGGGGTATTTGAGGGTTGGAAACCCCTTCCACCGTATCCTCTAGATCTAGTGTAGGGCCTGCGGTTGAAGCGGCTGGAAGAGAGGCCCCTTCTTCCGGCCCTGCCAAAAAGGTTAGTGGTGTTAAAAACTCTCTTCATATTTTGATAAGCCTTGTCTAATGCCATAAAGATAGATACACATTTACCTAGAGTCTTAATCAAGTCTTTCCCAAAAAGTAAACCCTTGGGGTTGAGGGAGGGCTCCTTGTCAGCCAGATCACTCAATTTAGGACTGATTTTGGTGAGAACCACCCTTCTCCTCTCAGAGTTGAGGCTGGCATTGGCGTTGCCCAGTAAAACTAAGGCTCTCTGGCTCAAACCTCTAATTACTTCAGTGTCCAGGGGCGTGCCGTTGATGTGGCTCTCTTCAGCTGTATCGATGATCCTGGCCAGAGGACCCAGGATATCAAGGACCCGATCTTGACAACCTTTAAGGGATCTCTCCATTCCTTTTCTCGGATCTCTCCCGAGCTTAAAAAGATATTTGATTAGTTCGGGGTCATGATTTGGGGTCTGGCAGGCTTTGTCCTCTATAGAAAGTCTGGAGCATTCCGCTCTTAGTAAATTGCGAGTATCTCTCTCCAAAGGGTTCGTTAGCCATTTCTTAATGAATTTGCCCACGTGTTCTTGAAGAAACCATTCTGAGCTTCTAGGATGTTTTATATTAAGGGGAGAAAACATTTCTTTGCCTAAGGGGTCTACAATATTGTCTTTTGACGAGGAAGAGAGATCGTCCTCAAATGGTTGAGAATAAAACTCCTGGTCATCCTCATCTAAATCCAAGACATATTCGTCAGGAAGATCAGAGGCATCATCGTCTTGAAAATCATTGTCTCCCAACTGGAGATCATTAAGTTGAGCACTTCGATATTTTGTGCCACTAGGGACACCCAGATATTTTGTGCCGTTGAGGACACCATTATGAGTTGTGCCGCCAAGGACACCCAATGTATTTGAGGTGCGGTGACCTCCCATAATAGTTGAGGTGCTGGGACCTCTCATAGTACTCTTGGGGATTGAATGATCAATATTCTTAATCTTTTTAAGTCTTTTTCCCTTTACTTCGATGAGCTCATCAGTAGGTAGGGTATGTTGGTTCTCAATAATATCATCCTCCTCGGTGGGGAGTGATCTCTTTGTTGCCATGACTTTAGATAGTGTTTCCAACATACAAGATCTCATTTCATTATGGATCATGCTTTTGAATGCTTCCTTATTCATACTAGGGATGGGGGCGCTAGCCTCATCTGAGTCTATATCAGACATAGTATAGATGTCAAAGGATTAGATAGTAAAAAATAATAGGTATATCTCCCCTTTTTTTTATGTTTATAGAGTTAACAGGATAGGATAAATAGCGCCCCTTCTTTTTTTTATGTATTATTAATACATTTTAAGCAAGTAGTCATGAAAAGGGAGAGAAAATAAATTGCACCAAACTGGGGAAAGTCGGTGGAAGAAAGCCACAAAGTAAAGCTATGGGTAACACAAATTAAAGCACTAACAAGCATTTACAATGCAATGGTCTCGGCATTATTAAAGTTAGAGCTATTGGCATTGCTCATGACATTCTTTTTGTTTATGTTTTTGTTTTTAAAACATTTAAAGAAACGGCATTGTTATTTACAATGTCAATAGCTTAATCACTCTCAAATGCGAGACCTATTGCATTTGCACCCACACACAGAGCCACCCACACAGAGCCACTCACGTAGAGCAACCCACACACAGATAGAGCCACCCACAGAGCCACCTACAGACACACAGAGTTATCCACACACAGACAGACCCACCACGCATAGAGCCACCTACAAAAAAAGCCACCCACACACAGAGCCACACACACAGAGCCACCCCCACACACACAGACCCTCCCCCACACACACAGAGCCACCCACACACAGAGCCACCAACACACAGAGCCACCCACACACACACACATAGCCACCCCCTCCACACACACAGAGCCACCCCCACACACACAGAGCCACCCCCACACAGAGCCACCCCCACACAGAGCCACCCCCACACACACATAGAGCCACACAGTAACCTCAAAATGTAACACATATTTACTGAAGTATAATTTGAAGGGAGCCAGATCCTAAATCTGAGAGCAAAATATATCCTGTTTTTTATTAGAATAACTGGCCAGACGCTGCTCTTAACATGGTTTGGTAAATAGAGTTAACCATATTTGAATTTAAAATTAGAAATGCTAATTGCGGACTGCTCCGGTTTTATTACTGCAGTTGCAGAGTGAAGTTCAAAGCACCAACGCAATATGTTTTCGTATTGCTACAGGAGCCCTGGTAGACATTGTGACACCAGCAATGCGGATAAATCGAAAATTATTGCTTTACATAAAGAAACGACACCAACATAGCTCCCTATGAAGGACACGGGTATAGATAGATGTACCTGGCCTATAAACACACGAGTGTCAGTGGGAGCACACGCGTGTGCACGCGATCACACACACGCACACACACACAGATGAAGCTCGATGTGCAAATGGATGGCGGCAACAGGAGATGGAGACAGGAAAGTCATCACCCATTCAATCTTTGGCTCCTCACCGAATAAATCATTTTTGCTACATGATGAAATATTCATTCTCCGTGTCCATCCAATACTTGCCCTGTTGGGTGCTCTGTGTGCCAATTACATCCTTGGCATCTCTACTTACATTTATTTAGAACTAGCACATGGCATGTTCAGGGTTGCTAGATGGCGCTATGTATTTCAACAACTGCATATCCAGTCGTTAACTTTCATTTTCGAAAATTTGGTAGCACGTGTATTGATTAAATTAGTTTAACACTCAGAATAGATTGCTTAATAAAATTAAATAAAAACTGTGCCTAAAAATGGAGATTTTAAGCTGGGAAAAAATCTGTCGGCGCTAACTACCCTGCACCCGAATGAATCGATGTTATCAGGGTTTCTTTCCCCACAAGAAAAGACGTTTTATAATGATGACAGTTTCACTTATTTTCATTCCCTGTTTTGTAAGAAATTGAATTTGTTGTCTTTTGGCATTTTCAAAAATATAGTTGAAGGAGCGAGACTGCGCAAGCGCTGCCTTCGAGCCGAGACCCAAACATCGGCCAACCTATATTGCATCGAAAAACAGGGGGCGTGTTGACCATAAGAAACATTACAGGGAGATTGTTAAGATATGCAGTTAGCTCTGTTTTATAATAAAGAAACAATACGATCGGAGATTCCGTTTGAGGTACGAGGTTTGCTTTGGATAAATAAAAGATGCAGGTGCCAGAGCTGTCTTTTTAGAGCAGGAGGCGACCACCCTCCGGGAGAGGCGCGGGCCAGCATGGCGGGGGGGGGAGGGGAGATTTGGGGCAAGTTTAATAGTAACCCAAAGACACTGTACTGGGTTAAAAGGGGGCGCAGCGCAGATCACTGACACTCGAGGAGGGGTCAAAAAGGGTGCTTTGTATAAACAGGTGCACATCACAAAACCTTCCCAGTAGACTGCCTTACACAACGAAAACATCATGTTGTCACCCATTATTTCTAGCCGTCACCCCTAAAACCCGCTCCACACATAAGGTACCCAGAAAGCATCCAAGTCAGCGCCTACTGCACTCTTGCGATTGCAACACTTTGAACTTCCCCTCCTTCCGTTTCACAGTGAATCTATTAACGTCTACTAACCTTAACTTCCTATGACGTAACTTTTAACTTCGTGCCTCGTTCCGCTGTGAGCTTGTGCACACCGTCCCTTTCAGCCTGGTTTGCCTTCGGCAACAATACCCTCATCTAAAGCCCTGTAGACTTGCGGAGGAACCGCCAACCTTGCACCTGTCTCAAAGCCACAACCGTACAGTGTCCAGCCCCTGCACACCCGCCCCGCATGACACTGCCAACACTACCACAACAGTCTGCCTCTCTCTAACCCGAAAACCTGATGTAAGGGAAGCGATGGGACAGGCTTCCTAGAGCTTTCATTGACACCTACCTCAAAATGGAGGGTGGCAGCCCAAAATGGCCTCCTATATAACTTGGGCTACATCCTGTAACGGTGGTGGCCCGAAGAAGCACAGGTGTGTAAACTACACATCATTCTGCCAATGCCCCCGGGGGACAGACTCCCTAGTCTTCATAGAAATGTCTTCAGCGGCACGGAAGTCCCTTCAGCGGGGTCAGCGATGGGGCAACATGAGCAGCAGGGGGAGAGAAGCCTTCACAAGGACCACAAACACACGAGTCTCGGTGGGTGCACACGCGTGTGCACGCGCGCACGTGATTACACACACGTACACACACAGATGAAGCTCGATGTGCAAATGGATGGCGGCAACAGGAGATGGAGACAGGAAAGTCATCACCCATTCAATCTTTGGCTCCTCACAGAATAAATAAGTTTTGCTACATGAAGAGCGCTCGTTGTGCAGTCATGACTCTCGGACATACTGCACTCGGCACTGATTGCATGTTTCCCTCGGTCTTCGTGTCTTTTAAAAATCAGCCGCTTCCTGGACAACAAGCGCAGCCTTCGGTAGCCGAGACGTAAATAAACAGAGAACGTCCCTGTAAAAAGTAATTAAAAAAAAACACGCCCACCAGTGAAAAAGGAGCAGGCTTCAAAAAAGAGAAAGAATCGGAAAAAACACGCCCCCGAATCGCAAAAAGACGGGGCTTGTTTGGAGAGACAAACCTCTTCTCCAATGGCTGACCAGCATTTAAGAGGCCAGCCAATGGAGAAGAGGAGAGAAGAGAGGCGGGTTCAAGCCCCTCTTCTCCAAGTCATTAAATCTCGCGAGCGAGACTGCGCAAGTGCAGCCTTCGCTAGCCGAGACCTAAAAAGGGCTTAAATAATGAATAAGGATGGATTGCAGCCAGGAACGGGCGTCCGGTACACTATCAGCTGATCGGGGGGCCGAGCAACTGTCGGTGTGCCCGAGCGCCCGATCAGCTTGAGCCCGTTGCTAGGGAACGAGCTCAGCACTGGCGAGAAATGTGGAAAGTACCTTGGCAACGCAGAGACACTACGAGCCCGCTGCCAAGGTTCCCTCCTCAAAAAGACACTCTCCCAAAATACGGAGACATCATAGGGGGACGCCTGACTTCGTGGTGAAATTCGGAAAGTAAAGGGGGTCGGATGGCAGAGACGCGTGAGGTGAGAGCCTGGATTTAGGGCCAGGCAGCGTTTTAGACGTGCCAAAATCAAGCGATCAAGGCAAAATCCCGCGTGAGCTCAAATCAATTGTGAGGCAAAAATCAAGCCGAGTTGAAGTGGTAGAAAAGAGCAGGGAGAGGAAAGGAGGTCAGGGGCCAATCTCCGTAAACTGGAGATCGGGTTGACCGGGCTAGGCAAGGAGGGTGGGAAGGGGGAGGTGAAGGCCCCAAGGGAATTAGGAAGAGTAAGGCATAAATAGGTTAAGGCATAATTAGGAAATCAAGAGTAAAAAGTTTAGACATTAATATAAAGGCAGTAAACATAGTAAAAATATAATACACTTATCTGCTTTGAGCCGCATTTAAAAGAGGCTGATTGTTATGTGCTCATTCCTTTTATATGTTCTTAATGTTCTATTCTGGAACCTCTTGCCTTATGATGTATGCGGCTGCTTGGACTGCATTAAAAGAAATATGCATAATGGTAGCCTCTGATCTTGTAATGAAATCAAACAGCCATATATCATAAAAATTTGTGAATATTTACATACAGAAAAATTATTTAGTAACAAATCATTTGGAGAAAGTAGAACATACTCTATTATATAAGGTCTAAAACACAAGATACTGTAAAGTAATAACCACATCTCAACCATTGTTGAGAATGGATATCTGTCAGGATATCTCTTCATACTCATTCAGACCCCGGGCACCTGTGTGTCGGTTGTGTATCTATTTACACTCCCGCAAACTCAAGATGTTAGCAAAATTACCACCTTGGGATTGGCACTGATCTTCTCTCCTTTCACTTGCAGCTTTCTGCAGGGTATTCAGACGTGTTGAATTGTTCCACCAGAACTCTATTTTGAAGCCTTTTTGTTCCAGGAGGAAGAGAAAAAGGGCATGGGGAAGGGTGGATGTTATTTCCTGACTATAACCTCAGGGGCTCTTTAATGCTTTTCCACCCTTTCCTCTGACTCTCAGGCTTTTGATCAGAGTGAAGGTGCTGGGGGCTTCAGTGATTGTGATTGCTCCAGGAAAGAACTGCTCTTCTGATATTAATGGCGGTTTTTCAGGAGATTCCGCTACCAATATTCCCATCTCCTAATCGCTTTCCTTCTCTTTATCAAGAGTCCTTGCAAAGGCTCCGGTTGACGGAATGGAGGTTGAAAGGGAACGGCTGAAGAGCTCAGGTCTCTGAAATATTTTAGCCTCAACTGTTCAATCTTCTTCTCTAAAATCAGTCATTGGTCCACCTTTAGTAAATGGTGTGAATCAAGAAAAGCAGTTTCTCATGAGGCTGATCTGATAGAGAATTTGTCTTTTCTTCAAGATGGTTTTACATTAGACTGAAAGTTTCATTTATCAAAACCCAGACAACTGCCATCAAAGCATTCAGAGGTTCTTGGGATAGTCTGTTTAATACCATAGGTTAGTCCATGGGTTACTCGCCTACCATCCTGGAATTTGCTGGCGGTTTTGGAGACTATCAAAAATCCATCCTTTGAGCCAGTGAAGACAGTGGACATTAAACCTTTGACACTGAAAACCTTTTTCTTGTTGGAATTACATCTGTCAGGAGGCTAGGAGGTTTGGGTTCATTATCTTGTGGACACCCATTCCTTACAGTATTTGAGGACAATCATTCTACGGTTAAAGGCTTCATTTGTACCAAAGGTTAATTCTCCATTTTACAGAGATCAGGAGATAGTTCTAACAATCTTTTTTCCTTTTCCTAAGGATTCAGAGGAGATGCATTTGAACTCACTAGATGTGAAAAGGGAACTTCTTTGTTATTAGGAAAAAGTATCAGCTTTCAGGGTGTCATTTTTCCTGTTTGTTAATTTTGGTCTGGCCGAGAAGGCAGCCAAGCTTTCAATTCAAATCTGTAGTAGATGGTTCGAGTCTTTGATTGCTTTAGCCTATGAACAGATGTGGGTTTTTTCCTCTTGTGGGGTCCCGGCTAGACTGACCAAAGGAATGTCAGCCTCTTTGGCAAAGGTTCAGGGAGCTTCAACAGCAGAGACATGCAGCTGATATTGCTGTTAATTGTGTACATGCTGGATGAGGAAAGGGCGACAAGAGTTTTTATTTTGGAAAGAGGAGCAGATTCGTGGTCTCTGGGAGGCATGAGTGCCTCATGATATAATGGATTAAAGTGCAAAAGGACTTTGAGTGATACAGTTACCGGTAGTTAATTGGCACTTTTTGCTTCACAAGTTTTTCCACTCACTGTCTCTGAATCTGAGTTCCTGATAGTCTTGGGAAGGTTGGTGGACCAATCATGAGCGGTCATGTTTGGGTACATGCCCCTCTGGCATTACACCCTTGTTTGGAATAGATTAGCTCACTAATCACAGAAGCCCCAATGGTAGTCATAGCAGTATGGTGTCACTGTAGTAAAAGAGCCACTCTTGTGGATTGGAACCCTATGATGACCTTCAACTACCACCATTTTAACTGACTTTAGTGTATTGTTTTTCCCTAGCCTGGATATATAAGACGGTCCTGCATATGCCTGCTTCTCTTCTTTCTTGTAATCTTGCTGTCTTTCAGTGGGAGCTGTCATGGAGTAGAATAGTCTTGCCAAGAATAGAAGGTGTGGGATGTGCATTTGAAAGCGTGAGAGGGAGAGAGAGGTGTGGAGTGGACTTTTTGGTCTTGAAGTGCAGTGTTATGAGCGGTGGTGCACACATGTGCTCGGTGTTGTACATTGAGAGATAAAGTATGTGATGCTATAAGCAGTTGTGCAGAAATGTGTATGGTGTTGTTTGGGTTATGTGAATTATGAGTTCTTACTATTGGCTTTGACATGGTCTCATGTCATTCTTGTCTTCTGACCCAGGGTGCTCCACAACCCTGGGTATAGCGAAACAAAACCCTGTTTGTTCCTATTACCGGTTCTGGTGCTGGTCCACAATCTTTCCTGCCGCTGCCGCTGTCGTGCTCCCTAGCGGCCGCAGAGTGCAGGACTTCAGCCCCCAGGAGCCCTAGCGGCGGAAGGCCGCCTGCATCACCAACAACGCGCACGGAGGCGCATAAATTTGAACAGAGCCCCGGCTGAGCGGGCGACTCCACAACCCTGGGTATAGCGAAACAAAACCCTGTTTGTTCTTATTACCGGTTCTGGTGCTGGTCTACAATCTTTCCTGCCGCTGCCGCTGTCGTGCTCCCTAGCGGCCGCAGAGTGCAGGACTTCAGCCTCCAGGAGCCCTAGCGGCTGAAGGCCGCCTGCATCACCAACAACGCGCACGGAGGCGCATAAATTTGAACAGAGCCCCGGCTGAGCGGGCGACTCCACAACCCTGGGTATAGCGAAACAAAACCCTGTTTGTTCTTATTACCGGTTCTGGTGCTGGTCTACAATCTTTCCTGCCGCTGTCGTGCTCCCTAGCGGCCGCAGAGTGCAGGACTTCAGCCCCCAGGAGCCCTAGCGGCGGAAGGCCGCCTGCATCACCAACAACGCGCACGGAGGCGCATAAATTTGAACAGAGCCCCGGCTGAGCGGGCGACTCCACAACCCTGGCTATAGCGAAACACAACCCTGTTTGTTCTTATTACCGGTTCTGGTGCTGGTCTACAATCTTTCCTGCCGCTGCCGCTGTCGTGCTCCCTAGCGGCCGCAGAGTGCAGGACTTCAGCCCCCCGGAAGCCCTAGCGGCGGAAGGCCGCCTGCATCACCAACAACGCGCACGGAGGCGCATAAATTTGAACAGAGCCCCGGCTGAGCGGGCGACTCCACAACCCTGGGTATAGCGAAACAAAACCCTGTTTGTTCTTATTACCGGTTCTGGTGCTGGTCTACAATCTTTCCTGCCGCTGCCGCTGTCGTGCTCCCTAGCGGCCGCAGAGTGCAGGACTTCAGCCCCCAGGAGCCCTAGCGGCGGAAGGCCGCCTGCATCACCAACAACGCGCACGGAGGCGCATAAATTTGAACAGAGCCCCGGCTGAGCGGGCGACTCCACAACCCTGGGTATAGCGAAACAAAACCCTGTTTGTTCTTATTACCGGTTCTGGTGCTGGTCTACAATCTTTCCTGCCGCTGCCGCTGTCGTGCTCCCTAGCGGCCGCAGAGTGCAGGACTTCAGCCCCCAGGAGCCCTAGCGGCGGAAGGCCGCCTGCATCACCAACAACGCGCACGGAGGCGCATAAATTTGAACAGAGCCCCGGCTGAGCGGGCGACTCCACAACCCTGGGCATAGCGAAACAAAACCCTGTTTGTTCTTATTACCGGTTCTGGTGCTGGTCTACAATCTTTCCTGCCGCTGCCGCTGTCGTGCTCCCTAGCGGCCGCAGAGTGCAGGACTTCAGCCCCCAGGAGCCCTAGCGGCGGAAGGCCGCCTGCATCACCAACAACGCGCACGGAGGCGCATAAATTTGAACAGAGCCCCGGCTGAGCGGGCGACTCCACAACCCTGGGTATAGCGAAACAAAACCCTGTTTGTTCTTATTACCGGTTCTGGTGCTGGTCTACAATCTTTCCTGCCACTGCCGCTGTCGTGCTCCCTAGCGGCCGCAGAGTGCAGGACTTCAGCCCCCAGGAGCCCTAGCGGCGGAAGGCCGCCTGCATCACCAACAACGCGCACGGAGGCGCATAAATTTGAACAGAGCCCCGGCTGAGCGGGCGACTCCACAACCCTGGGTATAGCGAAACAAAACCCTGTTTGTTCTTATTACCGGTTCTGGTGCTGGTCTACAATCTTTCCTGCCGCTGCCGCTGTCGTGCTCCCTAGCGGCCGCAGAGTGCAGGACTTCAGCCCCCAGGAGCCCTAGCGGCGGAAGGCCGCCTGCATCACCAACAACGCGCACGGAGGCGCATAAATTTGAACAGAGCCCCGGCTGAGCGGGCGACTCCACAACCCTGGGTATAGCGAAACAAAACCCTGTTTGTTCTTATTACCGGTTCTGGTGCTGGTCTACAATCTTTCCTGCCGCTGCCGCTGTCGTGCTCCCTAGCGGCCGCAGAGTGCAGGACTTCAGCCCCCAGGAGCCCTAGCGGCGGAAGGCCGCCTGCATCACCAACAACGCGCACGGAGGCGCATAAATTTGAACAGAGCCCTGGCTGAGCGGGCGACTCCACAACCCTGGGTATAGCGAAACAAAACCCTGTTTGTTCTTATTACCGGTTCTGGTGCTGGTCTACAATCTTTCCTGCCGCTGCCGCTGTCGTGCTCCCTAGCGGCCGCAGAGTGCAGGACTTCAGCCCCCAGGAGCCCTAGCGGCGGAAGGCCGCCTGCATCACCAACAACGCGCACGGAGGCGCATAAATTTGAACAGAGCCCCCGCATCGCGGGACGGCGCCGGGCTAAGCCCGGGCAAAGGGCGGGCCCTCTGTGGCCCTCAGAGGCTCGAGGAGACTGGACCGGGCCCATTCATTTATCGCCGCTGTTTTAAAATCTATTCATTACTTGGATTATATATTTATGGTGTGCACATTCTCCTGTTAAACAGGAACTCTTCGTTACTTTCCTTCAAATATTTCATCTTCTTTTAATTTAACATATATTTATTGTATTCATTTGGGGTTATAGTACTTTGTTGTATAAAGATGTCGGCCAAAAAACTACGTTCGGGGAGAGTTTTAGGGGATAGGGTTTGTATGTTGTCAAAACCCACTTCCCCTAGTAACAGATTGTCGCCAGGCCTCGGGAGAGGAGGAGGGGTACGAGGCAACCCTCATTGATGACAGCTTTCCACCTCTCCTGCAGGGTGCTGGCGGCCCCTTTAACGCCGGCTGGCTCATCGCGGACGAGGTAACGCCCCCTGTGACGTCAGCGGCAGGGAACCAATCAGGAGCGCCCATCTCCCGTAAGACGGAAGCCCGCGAGGAAGCCAGCGCGAAAGCCCATGGAGGAGAGCCAGGAGTAGCAGAGAAGGCGAGCGAGGAGAAGAGCGGAGAACGAGAGGCGGTGGTCGGTAGCGGAGCGGAGCGAAGTAGGAGTACGACGGAGGAGGTGGAGCAGTCCGGAAGAGGCGACTCGGAGGTCCGGACCAGCCGGGACGGAAGAGCTACAGAGCCAGGAGGCCATCTACACGGCGTCTCGCCCCGCCACTCTCCTGGAGGAGGGTGGCTGGGAAAGGTACGGGGCCGGGTCCTGGGTCTATTACCTACACGGGGAGGGAGATAGCTGTCGGAGAGGTCACGGGACGTCTAGGGGCCCTGGTTCCTTCTGAAAAGGGGAAGGACTCGATACACGCACAAATCTCAGCATAGCACGAGTGTTTTGGTGGAAGACCCCGGTGACTCCTCACACCCTTTCCCCCCTCAGAATCCCACAAAGAAAGAGCAGGTCACTAATATATTGCTCTCCCTTCCTTGCATATACCCCGGAGACCTACCGCTGGAGGGGGACCTCGGAGAGGAGAAGAGAAGACCGGGAATCCTCAGACCGGAGAGAGAGAGCAAGACTTTGTGATTAATAAATACCCCAAACTGAATCCATTGTCCAGACGTATCCTTCTTCTACCCACGGGGAGGGCACAGCGTGGGTGACAAGTGGCGAGCCAGATAGGAGCTGTTGGATCGTGAACCACCACCCGATACAGGATGGACGCCTTCATACACCAAATGAAGGAAAGTCAGACGAAGATGGAGTGGGCGATAGAGCGGAGTTCCTCCCAGGCTGACGCAGATCGGGCTGTGTTCACTTCGGCCATCCAAACACAAGCCGATAACTTGGTAAAACTGGCCGAAGGACAAAATCTTCTCGTGGCCTCCCTGGGTCAGGTCAGAGCGGCCGCGCCTCCGGGAACGGTGGTCCCCCTTCAGAAGCTCACCCCTGGAGAAGATCCGTTGGCCTTCTTTCTGAATTTCGAAAGGGCCGCCCGTGCTAGTGCTTGGGCAGGAGAGAGGTGGCCCTTTTACCTTGCCCCTTTGTTGGTTGGAGAAGCACAAGCGGCCTATCAGGCCGTAAATAAAGATGGGACCGCTACCTATGCACTTGTGAAACAATATATCCTGGACCGGCTTGGAGTAGACGAAGAGACTCACCGCTTACGGTTCCGGCAGGAACGCGGGGCTCCTGGGGACATCCCCAAGACTCTATTTTTTAAGTTGAAGGAGGCGGCTGATCTGTGGCTAAAACCCCAAGAGGCCAGCATGGAGGACGTGATGAAGAAGATTTATCTTGAACAGTTCCTTGAAGCCCTCCCATACTCGAGTCAGCGCTGGTTAAAACAACACGCTGGGTTATCCCTGGAACAGGCCGTAGAAATGGCCACGTCGTATGCTAGAGCTCAAGGCCGACCCAACCCCAAAGAACTAGAACGGCCAGTAAAGCATGTGTCCCAAGGAAGGGGCGACCGGAAGCCGGTTAAACCAGTCCCAGAGCCCGTACGGTCCCGAGGAGCCCGGCCAGACCCTATCCCTTTCTCGGGGCCCCAATGTTATGACTGTGGGGAATGGGGATACATAGCTCGCTTTTGCAGAAAGAAAAAGGAGAAAGAGGAGGAACCCATGGATGTGAGCTATTCGCCCCACTCCCTCCTGTTTGCTCAAGAAACGGGTCCCGTCTTTTATGTGAGTGTAAAGATACAGGGAAAAGGGGTACGAGCCCTATTGGATTCAGGCTGTAAACACTCAGTGGCCAGGCAAGAGCTCATTCACCACTCCTGGGTCCTACCGGGTAGGAGGGTGGGTATCAGGTGTGTACATGGGGAGGTTAGGGACTACCCTCTGGCTATCATCCAGCTCCAAACACCCACAGGGGCCAGCCTGGATGCAATAGTGGGGGTCCTTCCACACCTTCCTGAACCTGTCATCATTGGGACCGATAACCCCTGTTTTTCCGCTATGATGCGGGAGGTACTCAGTTCCCCGGCCTGTCATCAGGTCTCGGTGTTGACCCCAGAACCGTGGGCTAAGGATACTCACTTCCGTACTGCCCAATTAAACGACGCCAGTCTGGTCAATGCCTGGAACAAAGCCCGGGCTGAACAGGACCAAACGACTAGAGCCTATCCCACTTTTGTTGAACGTAATGGCCTCCTCTACCGGTTAGCTAAGGAAGATGCCCCTCTTCAGTTAATAGTTCCCTCAGACTTTAGGGATCAAATACTTTTTTTTGCCCATGCCCACCTTTTGGCGGGGCATGTTGGGGCAGAAAAAACAGGACAAGCCATTCTACAACACTTCTTCTGGCCTGGGATATATGCTCAGATACAAAGGTATTGTCAGGAATGTCACATCTGCCAACGGCGCAATCCGTATGTACCACCTGCAGTCCCCTTGCAGCCTCTCCCCATCATAGGTAAACCGTTCGACAGACTAGGAATGGACTTGATAGGTCCCTTGCCCAAATCCAGTAGAGGACATCAGTATGCCCTGGTCTTGGTGGACTATGCGACTCGCTATCCCGAGGCCTTCCCCCTTAGAGCAGCTACGTCCACGGCTATAGCTCAACGCCTGGTGGAAGTATTTTCAAGGATGGGTTTCCCAAGGGAAATAGTCACCGATCAGGGCACCCCGTTTGTCTCCAAACTTATGAAACAGGTCTGTCTCCAGCTCAACATCCGACACATAAAAACATCGGTGTACCATCCCCAGACAGACGGGTTAGTTGAGCGCTATAATGGAAGCCTTAAACTGACCCTAAAAAAACTTCTGTCTGGGGACGGAAGAAACTGGGACCAATTGTTGCCTTTGGCCCTGTTTGTGCTAAGGAGCCAGACCCAGTCCAGCTTGGGGGCTTCCCCATTCGAGCTCCTCTTTGGTCGGAAACCCCGAACTCTACTGGAGATCACAAAAGACAGCTGGGAGCAAGAAGGGAAACAAGAAGCAGAGGCTCTGCTTGATTACACCCGCCAGTTGCAGTCCCGACTCCATAAACTGAGGACCCTTTCCCATGAACACCTAGCCATCGCCCAAACTAAACAAAAGCACTTTTATGATAGAGGAAAAAAATGGAGGACGCTCGATGTAGGGGACTGGGTCCTGGTGTTGTTACCCACTTCTGGTCAGAAAATGAAGAAGGAGTGGCAAGGTCCCTTTCAGGTCACTAAGAAGGTGGGTAGGACCTCTTACGTTCTACAGGTATCGCGCACAAAGACGCAATTGTATCACATAAACATACTAAAAAAATGGTTAGGAAAGCCTCCGAGTACACCCCTAACTGTCTCCTTTACCGCACCTCTGGCGCATACCGTCAAGGACCTTCCTGTCAATCCCGATTTGCCCCCTCATCAAAGGGAGGCTATGGACTCTCTCCTCCTTCGGTTTTCCAGTGTATTCTCCGATCTCCCGGGGAGAACCCACTTAGCTGAACACACTATCCCCACCCCCGTAGGAGTTACCGTCAAACAAAAACCCTATCGGATACCTGAGGCACGGCGGGCGGCCTTCCAGACAGAAGTACAACAGATGCTAAAAACCGGGGTGATCGTGCCTTCTCACAGCAACTGGTGTTCCCCCGTAGTCTTGGTACCGAAACCGGACGGAAGTATCCGGTTTTGCATAGACTTCCGAGCCGTCAATAGGGTCTCCAAGCAAGATGCTTACCCACTTCCTAGGGTCGACGAACTAGTTGAGCATCTTGGTGAGGCCAAATACATAACCACTATCGACCTCACCAAGGGGTATTGGCAGATTCCCCTAGCTCCTGCGGACCAGGAGAAAACAGCCTTCTCGACTCCCTCAGGTCACTTCCATTTTACTGTCCTCCCTTTTGGCCTACATGGGGCTCCGGCCACCTTTCAACGGGCCATGGATACCCTACTAAAACAACATCTTCCTTATGCTTCTGCATACCTGGACGACATAGTTGTCTTCAGCAAAACGTGGCCAGAGCACCTCCAACATCTGGGCAGTATACTGGAAAGTATAAAACAAGCAGGCTTCCACATCAACGCAAAGAAATCCCGGGTGGCATTTCAACAAGTGAAATATCTGGGGTTTCTGCTTGGGGACGGTAACATTAAACCTCAGTCAGACAAGGTTGCGGCGGTTCAGGCTTTGCTGTACCCCAGAACCAAAAGGGATCTTAGGGCATTTTTGGGGTTGGTAGGATACTACAGGAGATTTATCCCCCAATTCGCCAATCTGGCTGGTCCCCTCACTGATCTCCTCCGCAAGACCCAAACCTCTCCCCGCCTACGGGCGCCTACGACCCTGGAGTCTACTGCTTTCCAGGCTCTCAAAGATGCTCTCACCTCCTCCCCAGTGTTAGTGACCCCTGACTTTCAGAAACCCTTTATCCTGCAGACGGATGCATCTGGGGTTGGGATAGGGGCAGTGCTCTCCCAAGAGGATTCGGAGGGTTGCGAGCGTCCTGTTTTATACATCAGTAGGAAGCTTTTTCCCCGAGAGCAGGCTTACTCCACGGTGGAGAAAGAGTGTTTGGCCGTACGTTGGGGGGTGGAGAAATTGCGCTATTACTTGGAAGGCAGATCCTTTATCCTCTTTACGGACCATGCCCCTTTGACCTGGCTTCAGCGTAATAAAGGCCACAACGAGCGCATACTCCGCTGGTTCTTGGCGTTACAGCCTTATCGCTTTGAGGTGAAACATCGGAAAGGGCTGGACCAGGGGAATGCGGACTTTCTCTCCCGATACCCCATTTCCCCCGATCGGGAAAATCCGGGGTTGGGGATGTGTCGCCAGGCCTCGGGAGAGGAGGAGGGGTACGAGGCAACCCTCATTGATGACAGCTTTCCACCTCTCCTGCAGGGTGCTGGCGGCCCCTTTAATGCCGGCTGGCTCATCGCGGACGAGGTAACGCCCCCTGTGACGTCAGCGGCAGGGAACCAATCAGGAGCGCCCATCTCCCGTAAGACGGAAGCCCGCGAGGAAGCCAGCGCGAAAGCCCATGGAGGAGAGCCAGGAGTAGCAGAGAAGGCGAGCGAGGAGAAGAGCGGAGAACGAGAGGCGGTGGTCGGTAGCGGAGCGGAGCGAAGTAGGAGTACGACGGAGGAGGTGGAGCAGTCCGGAAGAGGCGACTCGGAGGTCCGGACCAGCCGGGACGGAAGAGCTGCAGAGCCAGGAGGCCATCTACACGGCGTCTCGCCCCGCCACTCTCCTGGAGGAGGGTGGCTGGGAAAGGTACGGGGCCGGGTCCTGGGTCTATTACCTACACGGGGAGGGAGATAGCTGTCGGGGAGGTCACGGGACGTCTAGGGGCCCTGGTTCCTTCTGAAAAGGGGAAGGACTCGATACACGCACAAATCTCAGCATAGCACGAGTGTTTTGGTGGAAGACCCCGGTGACTCCTCACACCCTTTCCCCCCTCAGAATCCCACAAAGAAAGAGCAGGTCACTAATATATTGCTCTCCCTTCCTTGCATATACCCCGGAGACCTACCGCTGGAGGGGGACCTCGGAGAGGAGAAGAGAAGACCGGGAATCCTCAGACCGGAGAGAGAGAGCAAGACTTTGTGATTAATAAATACCCCAAACTGAATCCATTGTCCAGACGTATCCTTCTTCTACCCACGGGGAGGGCACAGCGTGGGTGACACAGATCTTCCAGTAACCCGCTACTAAAGGGTCAATCCCTGTTGCCTCAATTTTGGGAGAAGACGGTTTCTAGTAGGGGGAAAAAAGATCAATCAGATATCCCGCCTTCCGAAGACCCCTTCCCATTGCCACCTGATAGGTCAGGAAATAATGGGGATGTTTCTTTTTAACCCAAGATTGAGCAGCAAACCAATGTGCCCGTCATCTCTACAGAGCTTCCTCTTAATGATCCCATTAGAGGTTCACAATTAATGACGGACAGTAAGGGTGATTCTCAGTTGTCAAGTATTGACCTTGAGCTTTGTGGTCGATACTTAGCTGACGGTCCTTTGAACTTACCTGAAGTGATTAAACCCCCGACTGGTGTTTCTTCTTCTGGTCTTTTTCTTTTTAGTAGTACCCCCTCCCTAAAATCGCCAGATATTTTTTCTCAGTCTAATTTTTCCATGAGTCCACTGCTTAATTTATCTGATACTGGTCATAAGGGTTTGCTCGGTTATGATAAAGTGGAAAAAACGATTACTGAATCCTTGATTGCATTGGAACATTTGCTGGCATCCATCCTGCAGCTATTGAGTAAATTTGTGGGAAGTTCCGATTGCATTCTGGAATCTGTTACCCAGATATTAAAAGCTTTATTGTTAAAAGCTCCGGAAAAGGTTCTTGATGTAATTCCTAAAGTAAGCCTTCAGGGGCATGAGTTGGGTAGTGTGCTCTTAAATGAAAATGAAAACTCAATTCAAAATAAACTCGTGGATACCCCTAAAAATAAGCCCCTTGTAGCTCCCATTTTACCCGTATCTAATTGCGCAAAGCTCTGCGACCTTGAAATTGAAGAAGAAAGCGTTGAGATTGCTGCTCCAAAAGCTGAAAAAGAACTATTTCCAATTTTTATACCTGAATCAAAGGGATTAGGGGGGGTTGAAAAGGGAAAAATTAGATGGTCCACGCAGAGGCGAGTAACAGCTCTTCAATAGTTTCTCTCATCACCGGAGCTTTGGTTGCAGTGTTGGCAGCAGCAGTTGGAGCAGTTCTGTTGACCAGGAGATATCTAAAGACATCACATATAAGGCTACTTACTTCCCGAGGACGCTGCGGACCGACTCAACTTCTCGCGGCCCCTGCTTCGCGGGCGCCGCTCGTGGGCTGCTTGCTCACTTCTGCCGCTGACAAGCGTGGGGACGCTTTTGGGGTCGCTCTGGCCCGACTGGTGAGGACGCTTTGCTGATACCTGAGGGACCTACTGGGGAGGCTGACCGCACGGGACTGCGAGGACCAGGGTGCATACTGCCAACTCCTCCTGCACACCTGATTCCTCTTCCCGGCCCCGCCTCCACTGATTGATTCCCCGCTTTCCCATAAAGTGCTGGGACACCACAGAGTTCGTTGCTACTTACTTCCCGAGGACGCTGCGGACCGACTCAACTTCTCGCGGCCCCCGCTTCGCGGGCGCCGCTCGTGGGCTGCTTGCTCACTTCTGCCGCTGACAAGCGTGGGGACGCTTTTGGGGTCGCTCTGGCCCGACTGGTGAGGACGCTTTGCTGATACCTGAGGGACCTACTGGGGAGGCTGACCGCACGGGACTGCGAGGACCAGGGTGCATACTGCCAACTCCTCCTGCACACCTGATTCCTCTTCCCGGCCCCGCCTCCACTGATTGATTCCCCGCTTTCCCATAAAGTGCTGGGACACCACAGAGTTCGTTGCTACTTACTTCCCGAGGACGCTGCGGACCGACTCAACTTCTCACGGCCCCCGCTTCGCGGGCGCCGCTCGTGGGCTGCTTGCTCACTTCTGCCGCTGACAAGCGTGGGGACGCTTTTGGGGTCGCTCTGGCCCGACTGGTGAGGACGCTTTGCTGATACCTGAGGGACCTACTGGGGAGGCTGACCGCACGGGACTGCGAGGACCAGGGTGCATACTGCCAACTCCTCCTGCACACCTGATTCCTCTTCCTGGCCCCGCCTCCTCCACGCACTCTAATCTTCTAATATCTTCCCTGTCCCTACGCGCTAGCGGTACGCGCGCGGGACGTAGCCCGGGGCGAAGACCGGGCAAAGAGCGGGCCGTTTGAGGCCGTTCGAGGACGGTCGAGATCGGTCTCGGGCAGTCACTCTTACATTACGCCCTTTTGTGCCCCCTGTTGTCTGTTTGTGGCCTGCTTTGTTACTATGGCCATGAGGGAGACACGAAGCAAGACTCAGGGCGCTGCTGGGAATTCCCAATGCACCTTGGACGCGTACTTCGCCAAAGCTGGAACACTATTAATCGAGGACATTACCACGCTAGAACGACGCATCTCCCAAGAAATCGAATGGGTAAGGAGATCCTCGTTGGGTCCTCTAGCTGCCGCAACATCCCCGACCCAGAGACTTGATGTCAGTCAACAAATGGACAGGAGTAAGGGTTTAGAGGAAACAACAGATTTGGCTAGATTGCCATCACCCCTCCTACTTGGTACTCCCAATTCTGATTGTTCTATTTTATCACAGGCTGACCTTAGTATTCTATCTCTCCCCCTTCCCCAATCTAAGCCTTTACATTCTAAGACCAGCCTGAACACCCTAGCACTACGTAGGGAGGGAAACACTGTAGGGGCTACGTTTCCTGATCACAAAGGGGCAGGGACGAGGGAAGGAGCCATTCCCAAGTATAGTAAGAAGCCCCAGGCGTCTCGGGGGAACAAACGCAAAAACGCTAAACTACCAAACGCCCCACAGACCGAGAAACCTGAGTCCATTAACAAACCCCAAACAATACTACAAACTGAGGGGCCTATGTCTCCTAATCTCCTATCGAATAAAGTAGATAACACTGGTCCAATCTTGGGGGAGGAGGATATTACACTTTTAGACATTCACAATTTGATGAGGCGTCTTCTTAGCCCATTGGTAGCACGTTTGGGGAAAATTGAAACTTCCCTAAATCGCGTTGCTAGCGAATTAACCAAATTAGCAACTGTTCGCGTAAAAGACGCTATTCCTCCAGTCACTGTGTCGGGCGGCACGTCAAACAAGTTACCCCCCTCAGCCTCTAATTTGAATCTTTCCACCATTCCCCCTAAACCCAACACCCTGCCGCTTCCACCCAAATTACCAGTTACTGATTTAGCACAAAATAGAACCCCAAAAAGAAACTCGCCTGTAGGCGGCTTCAAGGGCCGGAATAAAAGTTCTAGTGGGGAATTAATGACCATTAACCTACCTCCCGGGGCTAGTCCATACACTGTAATTCTAGCAGGTATCCCTGCCTTAAAAGAACCAACCCAAGAGTCTGTTGAATCGCTCAAAAATAAGGTCATCAACTGGCTTACCATCAACAGACCACTCCCTGCTGGATTAAGTAGCCAGGTTTTGATGGTAAGAAGAGTTCAATGGTTGGGTGGCCTAAAGAAATCAATACAGGGAGTAATTGTGTCTTGGTCAATTTTAGGGATCCTAGAACAGTCTCCCATATATGTAATTGGCCGTATCGTGACAGGGGAACCACAATCCAAGCTCTACCGTTATCTTTCTTCTACCCACCTCTAGCACAAGGGCAGGGTGAGGCTGATTGGGAACTTGTATGTAATAGAGGTAGAAGGCGGAGCTTTGGGAAAAAGAGTATCCCGTACACGACTGACCCACCACACTTTGACTACTTCCCCACGCAGAACAGATTTGGGAGTTTAGAATGGGTGGATTGACTGACCCGGACAAGTAGTGAAGAGGAATGTGTCACACCTCCTCTAACAAAGGAATGTATCCCTTCGAAGGTCGAGGCTAGGACCCTGGTAGACCATAATCCTCCATATTTAGATATTACCCCAGTTGAGGTGGTGATCCCCATAGCTCCAGACTCTGTAAAGAATACTCTTCCAATACTTGAGCTGGGCAACACCACAGATCCAGATGAACCCACTGGTGATACCAACCCCCCGCTTTTAAAAATATTATCATGGAATGTAGCGGGCCTTGCTAACAAGCTGCATTGCCCAGAATGGAACACCTTCGTTAGGAGTAAGGACATCTGCATGTTCCAGGAAACCTGGGCTTGTGACGAGGTGACATACCTGGGATATGAAGCATTTACCATGTTAGCTAAATGGGGAGGAAAAGGACGACCCTCGGGTGGACTGGCAACATGGATAGCGGCAGACTTGGGCTGTAGTGCTGCCCTACATCCGCTTTCCACAGAGGATATTCTTGTGGTAGTACTAAACTGGCCCAACTCCAAAAGTCTTATGTTGATAAATGTCTATTCCCGCCCAGTAACTAATGGGCAGGAATCCCGCACCATAGAGGAACTCGCTTCAGTCCTAAGCGAAATCCCTGTGGGTACGCCCTATCTAATCGGTGGCGACTTTAATTGTCACTACGAGCCCCTCCTTGGCCTATCAGATGGTTTGGCCGACGAGGAGGATTCGCTCTGGTCTATACCCACTCTTGAGGCGCCAAGACCAAAAGCATGGACACCACTTGCGGTCCAAATCACGACACTAACTTTAAAATTTGGATTACGGGCCTGTAACGGTAGGAAAAAGTCTGACATCCCTCCAAAACACACATACAGTAGGGGCGGGAGGGAATCTAAATTGGACTACATTCTTGTTCCCCTAGCATCTTGGTCTTCCATCAAAGATTTTAGGGTTTTGCCAGGTGTGGATAGTGATCACCGCGCACTTGAAGCAGAATATATTATTCACGACTATGTGGCTACAAGGGAGCAGACCACGTCCCTTCGGACGGGTCTAACACTAACCAATAATAGACGGAGAGTGAGATGGGAAAGACTACTTTCAAACCCAGTCAACCTTCCCAATCTTTATGCCCGGGCAATTCCTGTATTGACCAAGGCCCTGGAACTCTCTGAAAAAGATGACTGTCCTGACAATTGGACGGAGTGGGGGACACTCCACACAGACTTAACCTTGGCATTATCAGACATCCTTTTTACAACACAGGAAGGACCGACCAAACGCTTATCCGTTCCCACTTGGTACAACTCCGCATGCCGAAAGGCTAAATCGAGCCTTCTGGCTGCACTGAAGGAGGGCCTTGGGACTGAGGCTATTAGGACCAGGCGTTCTGCATACAAACGCATGACGGGCTTTGCACAGAAGGAATGGGAGCACAGTAGGTGGGAGAAACTAAAAATTAGTTTAGCAAAAGGAGATTCTCGCTTATTCTGGCGCCTTGTTAACACAGGGTCAGACACATTACCAGACGCAATTGAGCCAAATATTTCAGCTACTGCTTGGCGGAATCATTTTAAATCCCTATACAGTACATCAAATACAATGGAGATGTCCAACCTTAACATCGAGGTAACTAAAGTCCACTCCTTTACACTAAGGGAGATACATGAGGCGATAGATGGGCTAGCATCAGGCAAGGCCCCTGGATTGGATGGTCTGCCTGGTGACTTATTTAACCACGAACCACTCATTTGGGCGCCATACTTGCTGTGCTTATTTAATTCTATTTTGGGCGGCATGGCGGTTCCGAACACTTGGCTGGGAGCAGAGATTGTCCCAATATTTAAAAAGGGATCACCTCTGCTCCCTTCCAACTATAGACCAATAAGCTTAATAGATGTCCCACAGAAGCTGTTTGGTAGAATGCTATTGAACCGTCTCCAAACCTGGATTGCAGAGAGGGACATATTGAGCCCATACCAGGCTGGGTTCAGAGAGGGCGTCTCTACAATAGACCAGATTTTCCGATTTAATTATTTGTATTGGAAAGTTGTGACTGTGGGCAGAGGAACGTTGTACACGGTCTTTGTTGACTTACGGGCAGCATTTGATCTGGTGCCACGTGCCAAATTGTGGACAGTACTCAAAGATCTAGATGTTCCGGGTGACATTTTAATTATGCTGATGAGACTCCATCAGGGTAATTATGCTAAAGTTAGGTGTGGAAAGGGAGGCACTCTAACAGAGGATTTCCCCGTGAACACGGGGTCAGACAGGGCTGTGTGCTCGCACCGACCCTGTTCTGCCTCTTCGTGAACGGTGTCATAGACTTTCTGACAGGGCTAAGCTACATTGATGCCCCAGTGTTGAATGGCAGGAGGGTACCCGCAATTATGTTCGCGGATGATACCCTCCTGCTCTCAAAATCACCAATGGGACTCCAGAGAATCCTGGACGGATTCATCAACTTTTGTGAGCTTCGTGGCTTGGAGGTGAATGCGACTAAAACTAAGTTCATGACCTTCAACCCACCCCCTTCAACTCGCCCTAACCCTACAATTGGTAAAGAAAGTCTCGATCGGGTCTCCACCTTTGAATATCTAGGTGTCACCCTGAACCAATCGTTGACCTGGGAAACGCATATCACCAGAGTAAACCTAAAACTTGCTCAACTTACTAGTGGTATAACCAGGATGATATCTAGGTCCACCTATAAGCCACTGGGCCCACCTCTCCATATCTACAAAACTCAGGCTAGAGGGGCGGTGATTTACGGGGGTGAGATATGGGGCTATGCTGCGTGCCAGAAGTTGCAGATAACTGAGAACAACTTCATTAGAAAACTGACCGCCTTACCATCAAACACCCCGCTCTTCCCGTTGAGATTGGATCTTGGCCTAAGACCAATCATCGAAGAATTGGGACTTAGGCCTTTGATGTACTGGCGCAGAGTCTGGAGTTCCTTAGAGCTTTCTAGTTATAGAGCAGAACTAGAAGAAATCATGCGCTTTCCTAAGGTGCTGCGTATACCCTGGTTCAAATACATCAAGGACACTTTTAAATTGATGGGGAAGCCAGAGTTGTGGCTTGACCCGCGGAGCGCCTGCACAAGGATCTCTCGTAGGTCACTGGCGGACGCATACCGCGAGTACAAGTTACAGGCAGCAATTGATTCTCTTCGCCAAGACTCGTTGTCCATACATTTCATCGCTCTCAAGGACCATTATTATCTGGAACAGGTCCTTGATGATGTTGGCCCACAACTAACACGAAAACTTTATTTGCAGTGGCGCTATGGGACACTCCCGTTGAGGGCTCACACAGAACACTGGCTCAAAACCCAGAGTACACCTAATTGCCAGGTTTGCCCCCACACCCGAGAAGATGATTTGCACCTGATTTTCTTTTGTCCTGCATATAATAAGCCACGCAAATATTGGCTTGTTCCTCTCCTCAGGAATCTAGGCTTTAAGGAACACCGTCCCGCATATAGGATCCTAAAATCTGATCTGTCTGCCCCCATTGTATGTGCCGTAGCCAAATTTTTAACTACAGCCTGGTTTATTCGTAATCGCCTCATGACTAGGTAAATTTTTATTGTAAATATTTTTTAGATTGGTTTTATGAGTCTATCATTCCATGTTAGATAACAATTCATCTACAAAATGTCTTTTTTTATTGTGTACATTTTATTGTGTATTGTTATTGTATTTACTGCATCTTTTATGGTCCACAGTGGCCGAAATAAAGACTTGATGATGATGATGAATTAGAAAACAAAGAAAGAATTTAGGAAAAAAGAGGAAACCAATCCGTAGATTCAGAAAGAAAAAGCAGAAACAAATCATTTTTGAGGATTCTCAGGTTTTGGACTTTAAGGTCCAAATGACCGGAGAATCGGCGGGCAAGGAGGTGGTTTCCCATTCTTCTGATATCTTAAAGCCCTTAGTCCCGGGCACAGAAACCTTTTCTGATTGCCCTGGGATTGGTCCCCCACCGGATGTAGGGAGTTGGGCAACTCCTTTGCCCGAGGTACAATTGCCTGGGCTGGTCCCCTTGCGGTCTGTAGCCCTTGATCCTTTTGCCCCCGTTTTTCCTGCTTCGGATGTTGGAGAGGTACGGCCCCAGCATTTGCCCTCAAAAATGCCTGAAGTCTTTGTTGACACATTTACAGTAGATTTTTTACCCTTATTTGATTCGGACTTACACCTAAATAGAGCATGGCTACTCAAATATTTTAAGGAAATTGAGAGCCTAAAATTAATTCAATCTAATGATATCGACTTAGTTTCTATATTAGGAACAGCATCCGCTCCCTTTGTTAGGGTAAAGTTCTACCCTAAACTTATACTAAATCTTATTTTGCAACAGGCGGAGAGTTTTCAGTGTAGGGGAATTGATGTTTTACCTGTTCTCCCCTTTGGGAAAATTGTTTCCCTCTTAATAGACTCTCTCAGCAGGGCAATGATCAAGATACTTTCTCTACCCTATATGATGAATTAAAGATCTCTGTTTCTAAAAATACACGCCGGGTGACGCAGGTAAAGCCAGTTTCGTTTACCCAGAATATTCCCCCAAACAAAGATAATTTTCAGTGGAATTGGTTGCCTGGGGTTTTGTCTACTAAAACCTTAGACAATCCTAAGCTCTTTCAACATCTTTAGCAACAGTTTAAAAGTTATCTCCTGGAATGCTGCCGGGATACATAATAATCCCGAGAAACTTCAATATTTATTCTCCATGAAAGCTAGTATTATTTGCCTCCAAGAGACCTGGTGTCCTAGTAGTTTATGTGCAGGGAAAGATTATTTTGTCCTCGAGGCAAGGGCATTACCATCAAAGAAAGGGCATGCAAAAGGTGGTCTTGCGTGCCTCTTGTCAAATAGTTTGAAATGGAATTTTACACATTATGTTGACCCAAAGAACCTCTTTCAGGCAGTGACCCTCTGCTCGCTAACAAGTAACCAATACTTCATTAGTGATAATAAATGTATATATTCCCCCGGATGAATGTTTTAATATTTTATTGAAGCAAGTCTTTTCATATATTAAACAGCTTAAAGAGCTAGATAGTTGGTGATTTTAATTGTAAGGTTTCTAACTCTAGTTTAGAGTTATTTAGAAATAAATGTAAAGAAGAAGCCTACCTTATCCCTCAGATTCTCTTCCCTAATAAAATTAAAACTAATAAAAGAGGGAAGTTGTTATTGGAAGAACTTTCTGCAACTGAGGGGATAATAGTGAATGGTAGGCTCCCCTCTGATGATTTTCCTGCTAATTATACTCATAGATCCCCTTTCAGCCAGTCAATCTTGGATTATGTAATCATTGACTATGATATCTTTTCTTCTGTAAAAGATTTGGTAGTCTTACCGACATTATTTAGTGATCACAAGGTGATTACTATAAATTTGTCTTTATTTTTTCCAAATTCAGACTCATGGTATCTTAATAGCGATATAGTTAATTTTCATAAGAATACTGGAAGATGTTTTTGGAATTTTAAAGCCAGGAAGGGCCTGAAGTGTATTTTAGGAAAAACTATCCTAGAATTGAATGATTGGCAGGGTTCTGAACTGACTCATTTTGAGAACTTCATGAAGGAGGTTATTCGTGTTGCTAATAGATCCACTTTTTCTGAAAAAAGGAGCTACGTTCCCAGTTCTTTGATCCCTTTAAACAAGGCAATAAATAGGTTAGTGCGGGAACAATTTCTGTGCAGATCTATTGAATTAAAAAACAAAAGATATCTGTTAAAAAGAAGGAGAAGTCGCATTAAGAAGAAACTTAAAAAGGAAAAAGAGGATTCTCTTTGGATAAGTTTACGGGAGGCGGTTGTTCATGGTAATGTTAGAAAATTTTGGTCTCTCATTGGAGAGGGTTGTGGAGTTAGAGTTAGCCCTCATCCTATTCCTATTGCTGAATCGTTATGGGCGTCGTTTATCTCCGACCTTTATGCTGGGAATGGCGTAGCATTTGAATGTGAATGCTCCTTAGGAGCTCCTAGAGATGCTGAGGTTCCTATTGAAGCCCCCTCAGAGAAAACCATTGAAATGGCCATTAAGGATATGCGCTCCTCTGGAGCTATGGGGCCCGATGAACTTCCTATTTCGATACTAAAGTTAGACCCTGTTTTATGGAGTAAGATTCTTTTTCCTCTATTTAGAGCTTGCTTTTCCAGTAGCATTGTGCCATCCTCTTGAAAGGGGAGCATTTTGGTTCCCCTGTTCAAGAAGGGCGATAGGAATAACCCAATTAACTATCGTCAGATAGCCCTTCATGATGCTATTGGAAAAGGTTTTTCCAAATGCCTTCTAGCTCTAATTACTGATTGGGTCGAGGCGAACCAGATTTTACCTCTTGAACAAACGGGCTTCCGCAAAGGGCATAGTACTTTGGATAACCTTACAGCCCTGCAGATTATGCTGGATAAATATGTAAGAGTTCGGGGCGGAGGAGTCTATGCGGCTTTTATTGATTTCTCCACAGCATTTGATAAAGTGGATCGTCCTTTGCTGTGGAGAAAGCTAGCTATATTAGGTATGCCCTCTCTTCTATTAGACCTAGTACGATCTCTACATTCGGACACTTGGTGTCGAGTGTTACAGGGTGGAGAAAGGGGCCTCTCGCGGGCTATTCCCTCCACTAATGGTTTAAAACAAGGTTGTCTTCTGGCTCCTCTGCTGTTCTCCCTGTATATTGCTGATCTTCCAACTTCACTTGCATCTTGTGTTGGCATAGCCCCGGTAGTGGGGGGTTATCCTATAGCCTGCCTTTTATATGCTGACGATATTTTAATCTTAGATCTAACTCCTAAAGGTTTAGCTAACCGTCTGCAGGCTTTACATGATTTTGCTGAGTCCCACTTCTTGAGGATAAATGCCTCAAAAAGTAAAGTTATGTGCATTACGGGGAGGAAAAAATCTAAATCCGAGAATTATGGCTGGTCAGTAGGTGGGCAGAAATTGGAAGTGGTTAAATCATATACCTTTTTAGGAAGAATTGTTTCTGCAAACCTGAGCGAGAGGCAGCACATTGATAACAACTCTCGTAAAGCCCTGTCTCAAGGCAAAAGCTTGAGTGCTCTTTATTCCGCCACAGGGAGAAGACACTTTGCTTTTTTACTAGAGGTTTATAAGGCAAAAATCCCTTCTACCCTCCTATATGGAATAGAATTGGTCGATTTAAAACACTGGGGCTTCCTTCATATGATTGAAGGAAAATTATTAAGGTCTTTAACCTCTCTGAATTCTGCCTGCTCTACTGCTGCTCTTAGACTTGAATTTGGTCTGCGTAGCAGTTGGGTACAGGCCCTGTCTGCATTAGTACGTTGGGTCGCCAGCCTCGCCAGAGGAGAAATGGGGAATCTGAGATTCCTTCTCAAGAGAGAATTATTGGGAAGTTTTAAAGAGCACTCTCAAATTGTTAAGAATTTCAGAAAGGCTGTGGCACTCCTTGAATTAGATGAGAGTTCTATTTTTACTATTTCTCCTTCCCAACTAAAATCTCTTTAGAAACAGGCTTCCTGGACTCTTTGCTTCATGAGGGATAAAGAATCCATGACAGCCAAGAAGCGAAGCGTCCTTCTGTTTAACACATATTCTAGGAAGCTGGCTCAACCTTATGTATTTTGGAATTTATCACACGGCATTCGGAGATTCTGGTTTCTTTTGAGGCAAGATCTATTGCCGCTTAATTCTCTCTTGGCTAAATGGTATGGATCTTCACCCCTATGTAATTTTTGTAATATGTCCGCACAGGATTGTACTCATGTACTGTTTATTTGTCCTGCATTGCGCTCACTTCGTTTAAAGTGGCTACGATCAATTTGTTTACAATTGGGAATTCTTGATGCGAATTCTTTTTTAAAGGCTTTATATACTCCTCCCAATGAAATGTTTTGCTTCAATATTTTTAACTTTTTTAAAGGTTTTTTAGATATTTATTGATGAAATAAGGAGGACTGTGTCGTAGGATGTCCTTTTTTAATGGAGAGTGTTGTAACTGTTTACCTTTTTCTTCTTATGATGGAATATGTACATGTATTTTGTGTATTTTGTTTGTGTGGCCCTCTTTGGAGTGCCAAAACATAATAAAATAAATTGAATTGATATTGGCTTTGACAGGGCCTCATGTCTGACTTTGCCTTGTTTCTCTGCGTGCACAGCAGTGCTTGCAAGTTGTTTGGGTTATTCACATTCAAGGTCTTGCTGTTTTCCTGAGCGATTGTTTTTGTTTAATGTACTCTGGAAGGCCTTCTGAGAGCTTCGTCAAGATAGAGGCTGAAAGATGTGAGAATGGAGGAAGAGACGTGAGAGCTCCTTACTGCCATGGGGATGCTTGCTTGAAACTTGGCCAGTTCTGGTAAAATGTCTCTTTCGCAAATCTTCTAGTGTGTTTAAAGCTGAGGGTTGCAGACTGAGAAACTGGGAGTTTGGAATCCAAGCAAGGGCAGACGTGTATATCTCAGAGTATGAACCCTGGTAGCTAAGCTCTGAACCCCGGCTGTGAAATAACCCGGTCAGAAGTGGGCTAAGATGCAGATGCAGTGTTTGCACCAGGTGATGTATTAAGTTTTGGTTATTGCCATTGTGATGTTTAGCCAGTGGCTTTGATCATTTAAGGTGTTTTCTTCGTGGTGTGGAAGGTGCACATCCAGAGTAATCCTCTGCTGTATATATATGTATATCTTTCTGATCTCTTGCAGGACGTCCAGTATAGCTCATGTTATTTGCTGCTTGTTCATTAATCAGTATTATTCATGCATTTAGATTATAGTTTTCTACATATATTTGAATCTTGTGCATTTGGCATCTGAGATAGCCTTTGTTTAGAGAGCATTGTGTAATAAACCTCAAGCCTTATTCTAAAAGACAGAGAGTCCCTGCATTTTATTTTACTTGTTCATTTAAAAGTGTTTGATACTAATGAATCTGCATCTACTGATATATTTGGCCTATTGTTCATTAATAAACCTGTGTGTGTTATTTCAAAGCACCTGAATTTGTCTTTTGCCTCCAAAGTGGGGGTGTTGTGCAAAGTGTGTGATTTAAAGGTGCAGTGATACATTTGCCTCTCTTTAGGGGAGCACAGGGTTTTGGTGCGTCCTTTTTGTGAAAAGCAGATTCATTACAGTGACCTTAATTTAATAATCAATAGAGATAGGGACTTTCACAGAATGAAGTCATAACATTCACAGTATGTCTCCTCCTACTACTGTGGGTCAACTCTTTCAGTCTTGTCTATACTGGGCAGAGGTGGCACCTAAATGCCAAGAAGTCCTACTACTTTTCAACAGACCACCACTCATTCTCTCGCATTGACTTCTTCCAAATTCCTATATTAAATGTGCCTTAGGTGGCAGATGGCCGCATTCTGCCAAAGGACTTAACAGATCACGTTCTTGGGCAACTCTGCCTGGTGCGGGCCAGGATGCTACCCAGTGGAGTATGGAGGCCTAATGCTTTGTTGTTAATGGATGGTAATTTTTCCTTTCATCTCAGCGAAGAAATGAAGTCTTACTTGGTGCGAATTCTTTTTTAAAGGCTTTATATACTCCTCCCAATGAAATGTTTTGCTTCAATATTTTTAACTTTTTTAAAGGTTTTTTAGATATTTATTGATGAAATAAGGAGGACTGTGTCGTAGGATGTATATCTTCCCACTTGTGGGACACCCCCGCGCCGCACGGCCGCCTGCTGCTGCGTGTGCCCCTTGCTTCCTTGTGCCTCGCTGCTGCCTCGTTCCGGACTGCCGCCGCTGCGGTTGTTTTGACCTTTGTTTAACGCGAATTTGTGCCTGATTGTCTTTAACCCGTTTTTTCCCTTGTTTTGACCAATCTTTGTGCCTGTTTCGCTGTATTCCGTTTCCCCGTGTTTTGCCTCCTTCCCTGGTTGCCCGCCGCCCTCCGCCCTCCCTTCCCGCCAAACGCCGCTTTTCCCCGCCCTTTCTTGTATTCTGTACCCTCCCCGCTCCCGCCTCCCAGCTGCTCCGCCCACCCGCGCACTTGGCCTCAAAAGGCGACCGTGCGACGCAGGTGAGTGTGACCCACTTGTGGGACACCCCCGCGCCGCACGGCCACCTGCTGCTGCGTGTGCCCCTTGCTTCCTTGTGCCTCGCTGCTGCCTCGTTCCGGACTGCCGCCGCTGCGGTTGTTTTGACCTTTGTTTAACGCGAATTTGTGCCTGATTGTCTTTAACCCGTTTTTTCCCTTGTTTTGACCAATCTTTGTGCCTGTTTCGCTGTATTCCGTTTCCCCGTGTTTTGCCTCCTTCCCTGGTTGCCCGCCGCCCTCCGCCCTCCCTTCCCGCCAAACGCCGCTTTTCCCCGCCCTTTCTTGTATTCTGTACCCTCCCCGCTCCCGCCTCCCAGCTGCTCCGCCCACCCGCGCACTTGGCCTCAAAAGGCGACCGTGCGACGCAGGTGAGTGTGACCCACTTGTGGGACACCCCCGCGCCGCACGGCCACCTGCTGCTGCGTGTGCCCCTTGCTTCCTTGTGCCTCGCTGCTGCCTCGTTCCGGACTGCCGCCGCTGCGGTTGTTTTGACCTTTGTTTAACGCGAATTTGTGCCTGATTGTCTTTAACCCGTTTTTTCCCTTGTTTTGACCAATCTTTGTGCCTGTTTCGCTGTATTCCGTTTCCCCGTGTTTTGCCTCCTTCCCTGGTTGCCCGCCGCCCTCCGCCCTCCCTTCCCGCCAAACGCCGCTTTTCCCCGCCCTTTCTTGTATTCTGTACCCTCCCCGCTCCCGCCTCCCAGCTGCTCCGCCCACCCGCGCACTTCGCCTCAAATGGCGACCGTGCGAACGCGCAGCGGTCACGCGCAGCGGGCGCGCCGATTGTGCGCCGAAGGCGCGCCAAAGGTAAGCCCGTCTGCGCCCGTCCGCGACCGGATCGCGACCAGCGCCAGGACCCCTGGCCCACGAGGACCCCGACCGACCCGCCTGACGTACTCCGCCGCCACCCTCACCGCACTCAACACCGGCCGACTCCCTGATTGCCACCAAGCCACTCCAAAACGCACCCACGGACCCTTCAGCTGCCACGCCTGCAAGTTCTCCAGCATCCGGACCAGCCCCGTACCAGCACCCGCCAAGTCGAACACCAGCAGCACCCACCTCAAGTGCATCCTGCTCAACACCCGCTCCGTCCACAGACACGCCATCGAACTCTGGAACCTCCTAGACGCCACAGCCCCTGACGTTGCCTTCCTCACGGAGACCTGGATGAACGCCTCTTCAGCTCCCGACATCGCCATCGCTATCCCAGAGGGCTACAAGATCGTCCGGAGGGACCGAAACGCCAACCAGATGGGAGGAGGCATCGCCATCATCCACAGGAACACCATCCGTCTCACGACCAGCACCGACAACACCCTGACCACCGCCGAACACCTGCATTTCCAGATCCACACCGACCCGAAGACCACCCTCAGAGGCACCCTGATCTACCGACCCCCTGGACCACGCACGCAATTCAGCGAGGACATCGCCGACTTCGTCAGCCCGCATGCCCTCCCCTCCGCTGACTACATCCTCCTGGGAGACCTCAACTTCCATCTGGAGAACAACAACGACCACAACACCAGCGCCCTGCTCGACAACCTCGCCAACCTGGGACTCAAGCAACTGGTGTCCACCCCCACCCACCTCGCCGGACACACACTCGACGCCGTCTTCTCATCCAGCACAGACATCGACTTCAGCCACGCCACAGAGCTTCATTGGACGGACCACAGCTGCGTCCACTTCACCTTCAAGAGAACGACGACCCACCAACACCAGCAACACACCGCCCGCAGAAGCTGGAACAAGATCACAGCAGACCAGCTCGCAACCTCCCTGAGCCAACACCCTCCGGCCAGCTCAGCGAACCCCAGCCAGGCCGCCGATAACATCACGAAGTGGATCAGCAACTGCGCGGACGAGCTCGCCCCGCTGAGGACCCCGCCCAACAGACCCGGCAGCAAGAAGGCCCCATGGTTCACCGACGAACTCAAGAGCTCCAAGAAGAACTGCCGAGCCCTCGAGAAAGTCTGGAAAAGGGACCCGACACCGGACAACAGGACCTCCTACAAACTGGCCACCCGGAAACACCACCAGCTGATCCGCGCCGCCAAAAGAACAGCATTCAAGGACCGGCTGGACAACAACGCACACAACAGCAAGGAACTCTTCAACATCGTGAAAGAGCTCTCCAACCCCAACGCAGGAAACAACGACATCACCCCATCACAAGACCTCTGCAACTCCCTCGCCTCATACTTCCACAACAAGATCACGGACATACACAGCAGTTTCAACAACCAACCAACGCACACCACGGCCGACCAGCCACCCCCCCCCACCACCACCCTCCACGCCTGGACCCCGATCAGCACAGAAGACACCATCCGCACGATGAACTCCATCCACTCCGGATCACCAACCGACCCCTGCCCTCACCACGTCTTCAACAAGGCCGACGCTGTCATCGCACCCCACCTGAGAGACATCATCAACACATCCTTCGACACCGCCATCTTCCCTGAAAGCTGGAAACACGCCGAACTCAGCGCTCTACTCAAGAAACCAACAGCGGACCCCACCGACCTCAAGAACTACCGCCCCATCTCGCTTCTCCCGTTTCCAGCCAAAGTCATCGAGAAGACCGTCAACAAGCAGATGGCCGCCTTCCTCGAGACGAACGGATCCCTCGACCCCTCACAGTCCGGCTTCCGAGCCAAACACAGCACCGAGACCGCCCTCATCGCCGCCACAGATGACATCCGAGCCCTGATGGACAACGGAGAAACAGCGGCCCTCATCCTCCTAGACCTCTCCGCGGCATTTGACACGGTCTGCCACCGCACCCTAATACGGCGCCTCAGCAACATCGGAATCCAGGACAAGGCGCTGGAATGGATCATCTCCTTCCTCAACGGAAGAACACAGCGAGTCCGCCTACCACCGTACAAGTCAGAGGCCTCCGAAGTCATCTGCGGCGTCCCCCAAGGATCATCCCTGAGCCCCACCCTCTTCAACGTCTACATGAGCCCCCTCGCGGCCATCGTACGCAAACACCACCTCAGCATCATCTCCTACGCCGACGACACACAGCTGATCCTCTCCCTGACCAACGACCCCGCCGCCGCCAGAGCCAACCTGCACGAAGGGATGAAAGAGGTAGCCGAGTGGATGACGACCAGCCGCCTGAAACTGAACTCGGACAAGACGGAAGTCCTCATCCTGGGCCCTTCACCCTCCGCCTGGGACGACTCCTGGTGGCCCCCCGCCCTGGGCACCGCACCCAAACCAACTGACCATGCACGAAACCTGGGCTTCATCCTGGACTCCTCCCTCTCCATGACCAGACAAGTCAACAGCGTCTCCTCGGCGTGCTTCAACATCCTACGCATGCTACGGAAGATCTTCTGGTGGATCCCCACAGAGACCAGGAAGACCGTCACCCAGGCCCTCGTCACCAGCCGACTGGACTACGGCAACGCCCTCTACGCCGGGACCACCGCCAAGCTCCAGAAGAGACTCCAGCGGATCCAAAACGCCTCAGCCAGACTCATCCTCGACATCCCACGATCCAGCCACATCTCCGGACATCTGAGAGGCCTTCACTGGCTCCCCGTCAACAAGAGAATCACATTCCGCCTCCTCACCCACGCACACAAAGCCCTACACGACCAAGGCCCGAGCTACCTCAACAGCCGAGTCAACTTCTACGCTCCCAAACGCCACCTCCGATCAGCTAACCACGCCCTCGCCGCTGTCCCCCGCATCCGAAGAGCGACTACAGGAGGAAGATCCTTCTCCTACCTGGCCGCCAAGACCTGGAACTCCCTCCCGTCCGACCTGCGCCTGACCCAAGACCACCTCTCCTTCAGGAAGGAGCTGAAGACCTGGCTGTTCGAGCAGTAGCGGCACCACCCCTCCCCAGCGCCTTGAGACCCTACGGGTATGTAGCGCGCTCTATAAGTGTCACTGATTGATTGATTGATTACTTCAACTTAAATGGGAACATCCTATCATAAGCAGGAACACATGGGAGTTCCATAAGGTGCTCATATGATGGAGAGCAGTGGTGTTCAGATGGAGGAAAGATCATTGTAGATACTGGGGCCAAGTTCCTGAGATTTGAGAGGGAGTATATGTCTATTTAGATAGAATCTCTCCTAAGTCAAATATAGAGGACCCATATGGACTTGAGACAACTGACATTTGATTCTGCATGAGCAATCTGGCTTGCTTTGCAGAGGATAGTCTACGGATGTGGTGTTATGGCAGGGAAACTGCTGGATTGCTGGTCCCAAGGGATGATCCCTGCAAGCTGGTGCTGCAGATATGTACAGAGTTCGGAGAAAGAGGTGATGTGATGGGAACAAGATTGCTCCCTGAAATTTGAGGAAGTCTTGATGGAACTGCCAACCATAAACAGTGACAAAAGACTTGGCCCGAATGGACTCACAGATGAATTTTTCAAGGTCTTGTCCTCGAAATTATTGAAGCATCTGTGGAGGGAGGTGATAGGTGAGCAGACTCTTGTGGAAGACCTCTTTATGGTTGTCATTGCTGCTATCCCGAATCATACCGATCCATTGAGCACCGTTGTTCCTACCATCCAATCTCTCTTATAAACAATGAGGCTAAGATATTTACTGAGGCCCTGGCTACTCACCCTGTCAAGATAATCTCTACCATAATACACCCCAACCAAAATGGAAGTCTACTAGGCACATCCTAAGCAAGTGTACTTAGTTCTTGCCAATGCAGACAGGCTATCTGGAACTAATACAATTATATAAGTTGAGTTTGAGAAGGGATTTAACTCCCTGAGTTGGGACTGTCTGGCATCCTTAAGTAGACAAACCTTGGTCTAAACATTTGAGCATTTTTCAAACTCCTCTACAGAAACCATTGTGTGTGAGTAAGAATTTATTAGCAATCAAACCACTCACAAAAAAGGATCACAATAGATGGTCTGGTGTCTGGTACAGGGCTTGGATTGTGGCAATGGAAGAGATGACCACACCTCCCAAAACGCAGATTTTGTGTTCCTATATTCGAGATCCAAAGTGAATGGACTGGCAACTCATTGAGAAGTTTGGGGTGATTTCTGGCCTTGTGGTCCACTGAGATAACTCAGCTAATAATCTACTTCAGGGGAAATTCAGCCAATACATTTGCAAACCGATAGAGTTGTTAGCAATTGTTTTAAGTGCCTTGTGATACATGTAAGCAGATATCCACAACACGCCTGGGAGTTGAACCTGTTGCCTCTTAAGGTCAACCCACAATAATATGAATCACTGTTTGCACAAGGCCGACCAGATGATGGGCTGGAAGTGTCCAGTAGCTCCAGAAACTCCACTGTGGTATGTAGTTGACACAGGTGAACCTACTGAGTCGATTCAGGCAATGGGACATCATAGGCATATCCAGGGTAGGGGATGTGTGGGAACATAAAGTTCTTTGATGAACTAATAAAGGATTTCAACTGGCAGAAGTCCCAATTATCCAGATACCTTTGAATTGCACTAGCAGGAACACAGAAAGAGTTGAGAGACATCCCAGAATATAGCCGATTAGAAGCGAGATAAATCATCAGCCCACTGGGGGAAATAAAACATTGAAGGTCTACCAAGATCTAGTAAATAATACCTTATGATAAAATGCACGACGTTAGAACTGCCCGGGAAGGGGAGTTTGGCGCTATTGAGAAGAGTGTTTGGCTTGAGGCAAAAATAGCAGCTGTGGACCTTGCGATCTCTTCAAATCTTGGCTTAGTCCATTTCAAATAGATGCACTGAACATATTGTACACCAAAGCAACTCTGGAAGATAGGTAACATTCCCTCCCCACAGTGCTTTAGATGTTTCAACCCCAAAGGGGGCTTCCGCCACGTAACATAGGGATGTGAAGGGATTCAAGCATATTGGTCTGCGACATCGAGCATGTTAAGAGAGATCTCCACTTCCTGTTAGACATGCCTGCTAAACTGGCACTGCTGGGAATTATAGTAGAGGTGGGGCTTCCAATAGGTGGACATTGCCTTATTGTTTTTGGTTTGCTGTAAGTTTCCCATGGCCCCTCTCTTCTAAGAGTGGCTGCGGAGGATGGACACATGTACCTTGCTCAAGAAACTAATTTATTAACATATGGGATGCCGAAAGAGACATGTACAATCTGGCAACCATGGATAACTCACTTTGAGATCCATGTGCTAGCAAGATTTGTTTTCGTGGAGGAATTGCCTTGAGTTTATTTATGGTAGGTAGACCAGATGTTTCTCCAGAGGGGGTGAATGGAGCCTCAGTTTTATTTGTTGACCCCACTTATGCCCCCTCAACGACAGCTGCTGAATGTACCAGAAAGTGACACATGCCATGCACAGTGTTGTTATCAATGATTTAATTTCACATGTCATTATGGATGTTATCGACGTAGTCATTGAACACGTCATGAGTGATGTAATATGTCAGGATAGAACTAATGCATGGCGAGGGTGCGAGCTAAAGTTATTTTAGGGCACAAGTTATAGTTACTTGATATAGCTCTAACGGTTGAATTTCAGTGGTTTTGTTAGTTTTAAACAGTGATTCTTAACCTGTAGTCGGAAGACTCTGGGTTTCTGCAAAGGGGGTTCACGACTGAATAGAAAATAAAATATTAACAGATTAATAAAGTGTATCTAAAAAAAGAAGCAAAATGTAGAATTACATTTTTTAAAACATTTTATAAATTTGAAGGAATTTGAAATCGGAGGATGAAAATTGAGTTAGTATCCTAAGTTAGATTGATCATGTGAGGTATGCAAGTGTATCAAACAGAATATAGTATGGACGATGAATTCAGAAAAGCTCCAACATTCCAATTTAAATAAATGTATTTATTTTTTTATATTTGAATTAAATTAAATATTTCATCATTTGTATATTTGTTTGATGAATGCTTGTTTTTGTATTTGTTCTGTTTTGTTTTGCAGCTCAAATGATCAAAAATGCTTAGGCTGAGTTCCCGGCTTCCAGTAATTACTGAGTGACGGTCCCCGGATTCCAATAATGAAATAGTGGGGGACCACGTGATCCAGTATTGATTAAGTGGGGTCCACAGAAGTCAAAAGGTTAAGAACCACTGGTTTAATACATTATGTTTTAACTGACATTTTCACCTAACTCCAATGTTCCTTTTAACTCTTGTTTTTCTTCTGTGAATTTCTAAGATGTGTTTTAATGTAAAGTAAATTATTATTACAATCCCCAACTATAACGTAATTTTATCTTTGTTTTCTCCAGTGAATTTCTATTCTGGAGTTACAAACAATCTCCAAATGCACAACTGTGTGTGAGGAACTCGAGGACTGCAAAGCGCAGCCCACCTGGACTGCGTGCAGAGAACTTTTCGGCGACAGCCGCTGCAGCTCCTGCGCCTACGGAGGAGGCACGCTCACAGACTCCGGTCGCTCCAATCCTGTAGGTGTGGGTAACACTGATTTGTGGCCAATTGGCACCAGAGGAACTTGCTTTCCAAATAGCACTTCAGTGCGGCAATACTTTTGACTTTAGTGTCAGAGTGTGATTTCTGAGACACAGACTACTAGTGAAGCTTAAAACAGAGTATTGTTCCCGAGCATAAAGCAAATGAGCATTCAAACATCTAATATCAGAACCAATCCAGTAAAAAATCTCAGTCCAATATATAATCAAATGATGTTCTTCTTTCTTTTCTTTTCTTTTTCTCTCAAAACTTCGTTTGAGATTAGCTCACAATAACACATTGGCGTAATTGTCATAGCCAGATGTAGCCGATAGCCAACACGTGTTTCGTCTTGGGTAAGTGGCCCAGCGACTTCCTCAGGGCTAAAACGGTTATTGAGAAAGTATATAATATTCACCACACCTCAGGTAAAAACTGAATGTGGTCCCATACAGTATGGATCAAATATATGCAAATTTATCGATCGGACTATGTCACACACATTGATATGGACGGTGACGATGGAAGTACTCTCCTTTTTCGATATACAATTAACCTTTACTATAAGATGCCCTGACTGGAGCTATAGTCCGATCGAGATATTTGCATACATTTCGCTGGAGCTGCACCTCTTTTAATGCCAGCCTTGCTTCTCGTAAGCAAGGACTATAAGTACACATTGTGTGTTTACGCACCGCTTGCAGGTTTTCAAAACATAAATAAAAGACATTGTCATTTGCAATGCCAATAGCTCAAACTCTTGCAAATGCGAGACCTATTGCATTGCAAATGCTTGTTGCCAAAAGGCTTTCACCTCCAGGTCTTGGGGCGACTTTGCAGACACCGGCCCTACACAATTAGCATTAGTTTGTGTGGAACCGCTGTTGCTTCGAAGAGGTGTCAGCCAAGCCCAGGGTCGGGAGAAGCTTGTCGCATCCAGCCCACAACACTATGAAATTACATCGAATAGGTGGCAGGCAGTGTCGTGCAAGGACTCCCAATGAAGCTGTTCCAACTTGTCGAAGATGTGGGGGCGTTGGCCTTCAGCAGTAGAATCCACAAAGCGGTACAAGGCACATGTTCCACTGGCAAGCAGCATCTAACCTTGTTATGCACAGACAACAAAGCCCGGAGGGGCGCTGTGTTCACCTGTGGAAGAGGTAGAAGATTTGAACGGTGTCTGTGCTCTCTGAGTTATAGAGCGTCCTGTTAGTTCCTGCTTCTTTGCTTAGCCACATGCAGGAACTGCTTGTTGCACTTCCTTGTCTTAGACCCTGTAAACATGCAAGTAAACCTGCAAGTGCAGCTTTGGCAGCCAGACGCCCAGCTGGCATCGGTGATCTGGTCTTGATGCACCCCGTGGTCCCAGTGACGCCAGACCCTGTGCCACACACCTGCAAGTCAGGCAAACACAGCGGGATCAGCCATCCTTTTCCACACCTTCTGCCTGCTGTCAAAGGAAAGACGACAGGAACATTCAGCTGTTCTCTGCAGGCCGGGCCCTGCTATGCATACAAAGATGACTGTAAAATGTAGCTCTGATACATAGCCCCTGCTCTTCAGTCGAGGACTTGACAGAATCGGTCATCGCGTCCCCACATCCCCTGAGAGCATTGCAAGGCTTTAAAGCACAAGACAAATTAAGGACACCGGTAGTGCAGCGGCGGTGTGAAAATGAAACAATAACTTGTGCACATGAACCGCAAACCATAAATGCGTGATTTGATGTTTTTGCATACAGTGTAAACCTTTTTAAAATAATGCTGTGCTTGAGCAAACATTGGATCTATATTGCAAATGTATTACATATATGCAGTTACAAAGGTATAAAAGAGACTGATCAGCACATTATAAATTGAAGTTCCACGCTCATTTTATAAACTCTATACTGTATTGCCAACAGAAGACATGTCGTCTTTTTCTTTCAAATGGCAGTACCTTCCTATGAGTCCGTAGCATCAAGACTCTGATTCCCCCTGTTGAAGAGGTCTGCTGAGAAAGGCACATTCAGCAGTCAGAGAGGTCATCGAATCAGCTGTTACAGCTTCTGTTAAAATCATGCAGAATGCAATCCGTCATTCTTCTACTGATTATTTCAACAAGCTCATGAATTATTTAGCTTCGTGTCCACCGGAACAAACGCAAACCTCTGAGAGACGTCGTTCTCAACCCTTTATTCAAAATAAGACACCTTCAAGGAAAAGATATCCTGGTGCATCTCATGCACAGATCACATCTTCCTCTCACTTCCTTTGAGCCAGGAAGCGCATGAAATACCTCAAAAGTGACTGAAGAAAATGTAATTCCTGGGAGATCTATTTCTTCTCATTCAAGCTGGGAAGTCTGTCCCCTCTGATTATATTCCATCATGGAAACTCAAATGGTGGCAACCTGAAGACTCCGAAACACCCAAGGATACATCTATATCTAATTCTTATTCTGCTGAAGAACCTCTAGACTCTTTAGAGTTTAGAGGGTCATTTTTTAATTAATGTTATAACACACCTGAAGTCTCTTAAATGGACTCCTCCAGCATCAGTCTCCTATTCTTGGCCCACTGGAGAAAGAAAACAATGGGAAAAAGTAATAGTAATAAACTCCTTGCAGAATGCCCCTGACCTGTACTTCCACATAAGCTTAAAGCTACACCAGATATAGATCCGGCTGTGATTCCCTTTTTGTCAGACAAAAGGTATAGACACAAAAAGGCATATTGACAAAGCGTATGTCAATGCTAACAAAAGCCTTTAGATGTTCTGAGCCTGTATGGGCCAAATTATCGAGCTGATGGAGAATGCAGCTGTTTCGGGGGGCTCCCATGAATCTTCCTGTTTTGAGAAGTTGGAACTAACAACGACCTGCCTTTTAGGCAATGCAAATGTGGCTAGCACTTCTGAGAGAAGAAAAACAATATTAATGAGAACTGACCCCCAAGTTAGCTGACAGGGTGGAAAAAGAATTGGGCTCTGAAGAAGAAGGTCACCTTTTTGGGAATAATTTTGTCAAGGATATTTCAGTAAATGTACAAACATTTACATCGCTCAATAAGGCACCACAGAATTTGAAAAAAGTTTTTGCACCTCATGTTTTGTCAGAGCTGGTCTTATTTTACCGGTATGACTATTCAGAGCTCTTTCAAGACAACTTTTTTTATCCTCTCAGAGGCGGTCATTCACTAGGAAACAGCAACAACTCTGTTTATACACTCTTTTTCCTGCAAAGAGGGAATCGGTACCAAGGAAGATACCAAGGAGGCGGAGGCCATGCACGGAACAATACAGGTAGATTTTGTCAGTTCAAAGATTTCACGCCAGATTAAATAGTTTTGAAAACCTAGGAGCCAAGATGGCGACCGGGACGGCAGCGTAGACTCCCGGCTCCGTGAACCTCCGCATCCCGCACGGATATCCTGCCTGAGATCCTTAACCTGTGCTACGTGGTCGTGTTTCTGAAGGAGAGGGGCTCCCGACTGTGTGACTCCGAGGTTTCTAGCCGTGCTATCGCCGGAGAAAACTGCATCTGAACTTTGCGGCCTGTGCGGCCCTGGAGCCGGGACATCGAGTGGACGCCGTGGCCGGGTGGCAGTGCGACAACAGCGGCCGGTGGTGACTGGGTGGAGTCGGCCCACCGGAGCGGTGCCAAACTCGGCCTACATTTCGGCGTGGTCACTTCTACTGCCCAGTGTAGCGGACCGAGTGCATGACCGGGGGTGCAAATCTTCGATCCTCCGGTGACTGCCCCTGCCTTGCTGGTGAGCGGCCCGGCCACCGTCCGTATCCTGCCCCGATCATTGCGGGCCCCCGGATTTCTACGGGAGCTGGTCCGTGGTGGGGACGACTGTTGCCCGTGACCACGGATAGTTTTTTTGCCTGCCCCCGGAACCCGGTACCCTGCGACGTGGACATCGCGACGCTTGTCCCGGGGTCCCGGCCCCGGTGGGGGTCGGGCATACTTGGCGGCCATCTTGGGTCGATGACGCCTACCATCCTGTCCGCTGGGCCGCAGCGGGCCTGTGAGCGTACGATTTTTGGGAGTGTGGCGGCGAGATCACAGAGAGCTGAGCTGGGGTACGGCGACCTCCTCGAGGCTCTTGGTACTCTTCACTCCTCCTTGGTTCATGGTTTCGTGATCTTGGGGAGTAAGCTCGATGGTGTGGCGTCGGAGTTGGGGCAGTGGCGGCCCGCCTGTCCGCACGAACACAGAGTCTACCCACACTGCGCGCAGGAGGACGCTGTGGCGGCCACCCCTGAGGTTAGTACACGACTGGACGCCCCGGCCAGTATGCTACAGTGTGTTCGACCTTCTGAGGGCCTGATCTGTCCCGGAGGCGTTGGACCTGAATGGGATGTGGTGGCCTCATCCCGTGCATGCCCTCCTGCGACCCAGAGACAACTCCAGCAACTAATGTCTGCTTTGGCTGCTTCTGCCTTCCTGAAACCTTGCGTGCAGTGCAGATCCTAGGGCAGCACTGGGAAGCCTGTTTCCTCACGCGGCGGACTGTGTTGATGCTCAGAGACTTCCACCCCACCTGTGTGCGTCGCTTCTCTGTCGTTGTTGGACATTCCTCTGCCTAGGAACATTGGGTATGGTGCTGGGTCGAGGGGTTGGCATGGGCAGAATTCCACAGAGTGGTCAGGGATGAGGCTGGCCCCTCGGGGGTGGTCGCCTAGTGGACGGGCGGGCTTCGGGTGGTGTGCTCTCCTGACATGGCTACTGGCACAATAGGTGCATAATGCTCCCCATCGTGGTTTGAGAAGATTGTTTTTGTGCTGTTCCTTGTTCACTTTAGGGGAACCTTACCGTGCGGGAGGGAGAAGCCAGGGGTCTGTTATGAAGGCCCTCCTCCAGTTTATAAATACTTTCTCTACCCCCCCGTCTGGTGGGGGTCCTTTCCTACTTCTTTTTCCCTATTCTCCTACATTTCGGGTCTGGTTCCAGGGCGACAGGCACACTGCTGGGGGGAGGGGCCGTACTCATCTGCAGAGGTGCAGGGTGGGGGGTTGGGGGAGGGGATTCTGTATTCTTTCATCCTTTTTTTCCATGGCCTCCTTTTTCTTCTCTGATTCTTTTTGTTTTTCTTTTTCTGGGATCAGTGTGATACACCTCCTTTTGCTATGCCTCGTTGCCGTTCCACGTGTTCACAACTTCCGGGGTGTTCTTGGGGAGTTCTGGCGGGGGACTGCGGGCGCAACTGTACACTATGTTTTTCCTCATCCTGATGTTCTTGTGTTTGCGCCATTGACCGAATAGATTGCTGTAAATCGCTAACGTTCATTACTCTGCATATCCGTGATCGTTGTTTTAAAATTGCTTGTCACCTGATCCTTCTGCCTTGTTTCATCATAAAATGAAAACCTCTTTCTCCTGGTGCCCTACTTACGCTGTTCACAGTATTAGCAGTACGATTTTGCTCCCCGAAGTGCTGCCTGTGTTTATACTTGTCGTTATTGCTCTGATTGCTTAGCGGCCGGCCCTGGGGGGTTGTAGGCCCATACTTGTTCTTATTGAACTGTCAATAAAGGTTTTCAAAAAAAAAAAAAAAAAAAAAAATTATTTTGAAAAACCATTCAGGGGTCCAGGATGGTGTTTTACTCTCATCCAATTCAATTCATTCCTCCCCAACTAATGATTTTCACTGCGTTAGAAAAAGAGTTGATTACAAATGAAGTCCAGGATTAAATGTCCAAAGGTGCAGTTCAGAAAGCTTCCCTTCACACTCAAGGTTTTTTTAGCAACCTATTTTTAGTCAGGCAACCAGGTGTATGTTATCATCCTGTAATAAACCAAAAGCTTCTAAACAGTTTTATCCTAACAGGCATTTCAAAATAAAGAGCATTTACTGTTTACAAACTTCCCTACAACCAAGAGATGGACTGGTGAAAAAAGATTTGAAAGATGCATACCTATTAGTAACATTTCATCTGTCTCACACTCGTTATCTTCAATTTATATGGAATGGAGAGAAATTCCAGTTCACATCACTACTTCTGGTCTCTCGTCTCCCACTTGGCGCTTCTCCAGGATTCTCAAAATGGTGGTATCCCTGCTAAGGTTACACAGAATCAAGTCAGTGATATATTTAGGCAGCATTTTGTTTATGGCCTTTTCCGGACAGTTGTTACATACACTAATTAATTAGGTCTTTTCTCTTCTTCAAGGGCTAAGTTTTGTGATAAACCAGAAGAAATCTGTGTTGACTCCTTCACATATTATTCAGTTTCTTGGCTTCACAATAGACACTCAAAGGTCAGCTCTTTTATTTCCAAGCAAGAAAATCAAATTGATAAAAAAGGAGATTCGCTCAACCCTAAAATAAAATAAGCTCTCTCTTCAAAGTTAATAAAAATAGTAGGCATCCATTCAAGCAATCTTCCCTGACCCTTTTCCTTATCGAGCATTAAGCCTGAAAGCTTTTCATCTGTGCACGGGGCATTAATTTCTATTTCGGTGAAGACAAGGCAAGAGTTGATGAAGTGTTGACTCCCAGGAATGGAGAATCCATTCTTGTGCAGGCACCAGAATGTAGTCCCAAGAAGAGTCGCAGTTTTACACAAATTGTTTAGAAATGCTTGCAGGTTCCCCTGCAGTAAAAAGTCTGTTTTCCTCTCACATAAATTGTTATATTCTTCTCCGCATAGACGTCTGCTGTCCATTATATAAACAAATAGGGAGAAGTCAGATCTAAAGGTCTTGGATAACTGGCCAAGGAACTATAGCATTATTGCCTAAGCAGGAGGATTTTTCTTTAGGCAGAGTGACTTGCAGAACTTACTTTCCAACTCAGTAGCAAATTGGGATTCAAAGTTTTTACAAGACAGCAGCGGCTGGTCTCTTTACCCTAAACTTTTTCGGAAAATTCTCCTTTGGGGTCCACTTCATCTAGATCTCTTAGCATCTCCTGTGAATCACAAACTACCATGCTGCTTCATCTGGAGACCAGATCTAGAGGCAGAAGCGGTGGATGCTTTTCTGCAAAGTCAGGACATGATTCAAGCATATGCATTTCCCCCGTTCGCAATGATACTTAGAACTCTGTTACATGTCAGGAGGAGTTGGCCTCACTAGTACTAATAACACCTTATTGGCTGTCACAAATGTGGTTTCCTCAGCTTCTACAACTCTCTGTAAGTATTCCAAAAATATTTTCAGTGTTTCCCGTTCCACTCACAGATTCTCAAGGGAATACTCACAAGCTTGTTCTCCAAGGTCAGCCTGGCATGCCCAAGGACTTTTGTCAGAACCTCAGTCAGTTATCCATCATTCCTGGGCTCCTGCCACTCTAAACAATTATAAATATATATGGGCATCGTGGGTTAGCTGGTGTGTGGAACGGGAGGTTGATTCCATATCTGCATCTCCGTTAGAGATCGTACATTTTTTGGTGTAACTTTTTGTCACAGGTAAAGCTTATAGGGCAATAAATTCATACAGATTGGCATGTCTGTGGGTCATATCCTAGTCAAAGGAGAACCAGTTGGAAAAATGTCCTAGTTTGTGGGGCGTTTAAATCAATCCACCTTAAGATTCCACCAAAAACCAAGCACTCGACTTTTTGGGACGGTAAGGAATTATTAGATTTGTTTCTCTCTTGCTCAAATAATTTGCTTCTTTCACTAAAGCAATTATCAGCTTAGTTAGCAATTCTTCTGTATTTATTGTCATTCAAAAACGTTTCTGATGTGCCAGCCTTAGATGTGGATAACAGATGTTTTCCTCCATGGGGGTGACATTCTATGTAACTGAATAAACTGAGACCAATTCATCTAAAATGTTTTAACCAGCTTTTCATGTGAGAAAAACGTTGGGTTGTTTCTTGCTCATGTTTTTTTAAAACCAAACTGCTGCTCCTCATTCTCCTCATACCTTTCAATTGCTCATTTCATTCTAAAAAATGCTTAAATCAGTTTCCCCCTCTACTTTGGCTAGATGGTCCGAATGGATCATGTCTGAAGCGGGCATGAATGTTTCCCTTTTTGGTGGAGATTCCGCCCTGGGTGTTATGGCATTCAAAGCATTTATTTCAGCTCGTGGCTCGGAGTATATTCTTTACGCAGCAGATTGGTCAAGATAACCTATTTTAAAAATGTTTTATTTTTAACCAGTTTCTCATGTTTCTTGCAGTGCCTTTGTACAGCTTTAAACTTGTCTTAATCAAGCCTAGTGGTTTGTAATAGAATAGAAATCTCCACCATTAAGGTGACAGGAGATGTGGATACTATTAAAGACACGGAGGCCAAGATTATCCCTCCTGCCACTTCCTTGTTGTTAAAACAATTCTTTATTCCCCCAGTGTAATTGCACTACAATTCCACACCAGAGAGGAAGTTGACAGTATTTTTTTCTTGGCTGGTTATTCTCAAAACTGGATTCTCTATTTCCTGATTGCTTTTGAATTTCTATAAACTGTTTCTTTCCTCAGATGTTTTCAAGTTGGTCGCAAAGATAAGGAGAATTGCTGCTCTATAGAGATAGTTATACTTGGAGGGGGCTATTGATTGGTGGCTTGGCTAAGAGGTCACAAGGACACTAGACTGCTGACTGCAGTTTATAATTATTTTTCTTTATCCATATTAGCCGGGAAAAGATTCCATTGTGAACAAAAATTGAAAGTAGGGTAGGTGGGGAGTAATAAGTAAGGAGGAGATGGAGAAGCAGAGAGGGCTGGGGAGGATTGGGGGATGTGTTGCTGGAGGAATGGTTAGGTGGGGTCTATAAAGGGGTGGGAGGGAGGTGGGAAAAGGGATTAGAGAGTGGTGTTCCATTTAGACATTTCCTGGGTGATGTCATTTTTTTGTTGTTCATAAGCTCCATAGTGGATGAGAGGCTGTGGTTGGAGAGGAGATGGGACACAGGTTAAAAATAAGATTTGTTTATCCAGAGTGGCTAAGTATGGCATGCGTCTGGGAGTGTGGGAGGGGAGAACGTGTAGTGAGTGGGTCAATCAACAGGGTAGGCTTCAGAAGAATGGAGTGGTAGAGAAAGAAAAGAGGGCAGTTCCTGGGGGTGTATATAAGGATAGTTGAAGGGGTAAGCTTGAGGCCTAATAGATAGTAAAGAGGACGTTGCATTGCCTGTGAGTTAGAGTTGGAGAGAAAGACACCAATTAGTACAGAAGAAGGGACCAGGGAGGGTTGGTTAGAAAGAAGGAATAAGTTGATTTTGGAGCAGATTTTGAGGAAATGGCACATAGGGGTTGAGGGTGTTGAAAGGTATGAGTTGTGAGGATCGGGGAATGGAGGGGGGTGGTAGAGAGGTTTGTTCTGGATGAGTGAGTGTTGTAAGTCAGGAAAGAGTGAGAAGATATGTAGATTGATGCCAGAAGATTGGAGCATAAATTTACCATTTTAAAAAATCTAACTTGTAAATCGCATTTTTGTTTCTGTCAGCCAACTGCATCAAGGTTTCCCTGTGAGGGATCTTGTATTTTTTGGTGATGTAAAAGACATTGCAAATGGTATTTTCCTAAGGGATGATATTGTGGGAGTACAAGATAAGGTTTGTTTTAATTTGTGCATTACCTGTAATATTTGTCAGCAAGAAAGGTCTTTGTGTATGAGGTAAGAGCCTTTTATAAGCATTCCTAGAGAGGCAATTGTGGTAGATTATTTCACTGATGAGATTTTAGACCACTTGTATCGTAGAAGCATGGCGATACAGAGATCAAGAAAATGCTACACATTCATTTACTTGCTGTTTTGCGGTGCTTTACATATAGTGTTTATATTATTGTATTAACTTGTTCCCACTTTCATAAACTATAGTTTTTTTTTCCCAATTGGCAATACGAATAGCAGCTGAAACTAAACTTCTTGATAATTCTTTCCCCAGGCTTAGCTATCTTTATCTGATTATTTTTTCTCGCTGACGGCATTTTCATGCCATTAATCACAGTTCAGACAAGAGAACCCTGTTTTGAAAACTAGGGCCTACCATCAGTCAGCCTTGTTCTGATACCGTAGCTATCACACCAAATGACTTCCTCACTGTGCTTTCTACCCAAACACGCTTTGTTTCTACCAATGCCAATGGTCTATTAAAGTATAGATGGAGAATAGGCATGTAAGAAAGAAAGATGTATTACTCTGGATTATATTGACTTTTATCTGTGAAGTTCCAGAATACATTTAATTTGTTTTAAAGCAGGCAAATAAGTTAATGTTTAGCTAGCTTGCTTCACAAATACAGAGCATTATGTTTTTGATGCTGTAATTTTGTTGAATAAATAATGGAATTTTAGGAGTTGTAGTTTGCATTTGCTGTGCTAAAAATGTATTTGATAACAAGGATGTGTAAAGGAAAAGTTCAGAGCTGGACTCAAAGGGCTCAATTCACAAAGTCATGTCCACAAGTCAGTACAATTTACATGTGTAAATGGCTAGATTTATGAGTGCAAATTCACTTTTGAAGTTCAGAAATTGTGAATTGACACTCAATTCAATTTTAATTCAATTAATCTTTATTCGGGTATAGAAATATCCATAAAAGAGCATGACATAAAAAACCATTAACACATTACATGTTATAATCAATATATACATTATTAAGAACAATACATTTTTCACGGCTGCTATAAATAAGCAAATGGCATCACTGAACCATGTTAGGCTTGAAAGTTAGGTAGGACCACTTAAGAAGAATGGGGCTCAACAGCAGAAAAAAAAAAAAGTAAAATTTTTTGACACTCATAAATCCATTTACAGAGCCTTAATAATACCCCAACATGATGTAATATCACTTATGAGTAAACTTGCTTTAAAGTTGGCAAGAAGGTGTTTCGGGGCTAGGGTGATCGGGAAAGCCACAAATTAACATGTTTCACAAGATTTTCCTTTACGAATTCCTACCATGACAAGGGCAGAAGTTGATTTTTTTCCCAATAATGTCAGTGGGCAGGCCAGTGTTTCCTCGCCTAGTAGAACTGATTTCTCTGGGGAGAGGTCACGTATTGATTAGGCATAAGGTATTGACGCCTATCTTCCCTCTACTTCAACTACACTTTTGTCAGTAAAACATCAAAAGATTAAGTGGACCTGAATCCGATTGCTATACCTTTGTTTATCCTTCTTGCTGGTGTTTCCTCCTCTGATCACTCTATATGTGCCTGCTTGTGTACTGTCGGAGAGTATATGTGTTGTATGTGACTGTAAGTATGCATGTATGTAAGTCCCTGAGTGCTGGTTTGAGAAAATGAGTATCTGGTTCTCCCTGGCCTTTCCTTGTTTCTCTATAGCAATCTACCTTTCATAATTATAACTCCTGGTTTTATCACATTTATTTTGTTGACATTTGTGCTTGCATTTTTCTGCAATTAGTTTTGCCTAATTTCATCTGTGTTTATCTATATTTAATTATTCATTTGTGAAACAAATGAATATGAAAGTAGTATATTTCTACATTTACTTACCCAATAAATGTGCACACATACTTGAATGCCTGATAGGCTTTAATGATATGAATACCCATTGATGATAAATCAGTATAATCATTTGAAAATATATACATTTTTATATCAAGCTTGTGTACATCCACAGTTTTATAAGCCTTTTTAGGAAACTTTCTCCTTCTTAACTTTCTTGCATGTTGATCCTGGCTGTCATAATTGACAGCATTTAGAATAACTCAAAAAACAATTCAGTTTCTGTTTTTTAGATTTACTTACAAATAAATACAGGCAGGAAAATATATGGGTTTCTGTCTTTCTTTTACAGAAAACTGGAAAACTGATTCAAACCTCCATCAAACCCCAATTCCTCACACATTTGCTCTCACTCTCAATTTACATCTCTTGTCAATTCAAATCAATTCAATAAATCCTTATCTGATCTTAAAAAGATTATTAAAGCACAACATGAAAACGTTCAATAAAACATTGAAATAGCAAGTATCCTGAATAACGTCCCTAACATGTCTTGTCCTCTGTTGCTCATACCCCTATCCTGAAGAGTGTTTGTATTTCCTGTTTCCTCCTTGCCAGTCAGCTGCCTGAGATGGCTCCCACCCTATTTGTGGGAAAACATTACAGTCACGAGGCTCCTTCTTCGTTTCTATCTCTTCTGGTCTCTCATTTCCACTCTCCTGGTCTTTTAGGCACTTCGAAATGGTCTTACACCATCATTAAGCAATAGATATGAAATCAACATAACATACACGTACCTCTCGGTCAAACGTGTATCAGTGACTGTATGTCAGCTGATTGTAGGTTCAGTTGCATAGGTGCCTGTTTGTCTGTTGATCTACGCACATGGGTGGCTTAGATATGTTGGTTTTACTGTGCACGAATGTCTGTAGGAATAAAGCTCTCTCACTATGTTTGTATGTATCATCTATGTCAATGTGCGTGTATGTTGTTTCCTGTGCGTGCGCGCATGCATTATTCATAAGTCAAGCATGTTTACTTTGTCAATGCTAGTTTAAAGAATGATATGTTAGGATTAAAAGAGAGATTTTAAAAATACTTTCGTTCTTTAATGCTCGTTGTGTGGCAGAGCATCTGCGCATTAATATGCCTACATAGAGGAAACAGATCACGTGTGCTGTTGTTAACATGTAAACCTGTTTATGACCATGACTAATCCAGCTATATTTAAACATGCACTTGTTTAGTAACTAATGACAACGTGAAACCTTTGTACTTAGGAACACGAAAAGCTGGAGGCGGTTTCTAATTTGGATTTTTAAATTAAATGTAACTGAACTTTTGACAAATCGTTGTTTCTGAAAATTAAAATCCAATATTTTATGACAAATTAGCTACACAACATGCCACAAGTCGTCAGAACAGATACAATTTGCAAGTGAATCGTGACAGAGAGCCAACTCCTGATAACTGTGAGGAAAAACATGATTATGTGAAGTAGGTCTGTAGGAGACAGTTAAAGCAGTGACTGAGATGATCCACAACTATTAATAAATTCCGGAGCATGAGTCCAGTGCAGTACAACGCATGTGATTTCTCCAAACACCAATTTGTTTCCTGAAAGTAACATCGCGTTGTCTTGTGTCAGAACCCCAATAATATATAAAAAGTGGTCACAACTTCACTGAAACCACACAAGTTCTACCGACTCTAAGGGACATTTACAGATTTCACTCTGTGTTTTGATACTTGGGTCATAAGAAATTATCACAAAGTGTTTGTACCACCCAAAAACAGTAGCCAACAATGGGCAATAACGAGGCCCACAAAAAATCCACAACAAAACCTCTTGCCTCCCTTGCCGCTAACAAGCCACAGCGAAGAACAATGAAGGTGGTTAGAAGAACGCAACACACAGACGCAACACACACACAGATTGCTTCTATTCTCTACAACAGATGGACCCAGGAGAAGACGGCATAGAGAAAAACTATACAAAGTGTTTGAAAAGACCAGAGGACATAATTAAGCAAAGGTATAGGTAAAGTTGTACAATTATATCAGACCTCTTGTAGAAAATCAAATAGTTCCTTGAGCCAGCCATGTTGAACTATTTTCTGTACCACATGTGCTGTCCTGTATCTCCCTCCAGGGCACATATAAAACAGTGACTGGTGTTTCACAAACTGTTTTGCAAGTAGTCATGACCACGGTGCTTGTGATTCCCTAAACTAAAAATGTCCCATCTGTGCAACCTGCTCAACTGGCAAACACATACAAGAACAGGAAAATATCTATCCGTGAGAGTACAAACTCTCATAGCGGAGTTACTACGAAGTATACACAACAAACTATCAACTATTTGAAAGTGGCATTTTGTGAGCAAAGTGTACTAACAGGTATGTCTGAAAATATGGTCTCGCCTATCTGACAATGCAACCTATCTGTCTGCAAAAGACATTTTGAGGGCCTGCCAAAAACGTAGAGTGGACTTACAGTCTGCCCATTGCTTACTTTTGTGGGACTTTATTCTCATTTGCTTGCATCTTATTTGATGGCTTGCCTTCCTTTTCTTGTGTTTGTCCCTGCCTGGAGCATAGCCACTTTTCCATTCTTTTGAATCTATTGCTTCCTTTAAGGGAATGACTTATTTTTCTTTTTGGTTAAGCATTACATGTGAATGCATGTGTTTCCAGCTGTCTCCCTCATGTGCTTCTCCCCCCTGGCAAATACTCACCTAGCACTGCATGTTGCTCTCACCATGGGCACTGCTCCCTCTCTTGTGCGCTTCTCTGCATGGCCTGGAGCTCTGTGTTGTACCCTCCGTCATGTCATTCTACTGCAACCCTTGACCTCCAGCCCCACCGTCCTTTTTTACATCAAGCCTTAGAAGCGCATGCGCTGCTGCGAGGCATGCAGTAGTGAAGTATGGACTTGAAGCCCGCCCACTCTCCAACCATTTTTTAATTGGCTTGTGTCTTTGTCCTGCGTAAACGCTGGCTTCTGAGTGGTTATTAGACTTGTTAGTCCCTCTTTGGTATCGCCTTGTCTACATTTGTTACCTCCCATAACTAAAAAGGCCTTTTACTTGTCTTGTTACACGGTCTGCTTTATCTTGGCTCTCAGCACTATTTTGCTTAATGATTTGCTCCTATTCCACCCACTACCTCACAGCACCCTGCTAGCTTTTATTTTATTTACTAATGGCGGTCCGCTTTACCTATAGCAGATGCATGTATTTATTTATTTATTTAAGCAGCTCGTACTGCTTTAAGTATAGCGGCTGCGCTTATTTATTTATTGTTTGGTCACTAACGCCCGTGCGTCGCTTTCACATTCATGGAGTCCGCGCCCCTTTCTTTAGAAAAAGTCACGTGTAAAGGAAGGGGCGCAGCCTTTATGAATGTGAAAGCGCCACATGGGCGCTAGTAAACAAACATATGTGCAATGCAATACGTCTTGCATTTGCAAGAGTTTAAGCTATTGCATTGCCAGTTGCTTAAACTCTCATAAATGCGAGACCTATTGCATTGCAAACGCTTGTTCAAAATTTGTTTTGACGGCCCAAGCAGCAAATTGCTGCCAACTCTTTGGTATCCAAAAATCACTTTTCTGTTAGTGAAGTTTGATTTTTGTTTTATTTACTGATTCATCAATGGTGCATACATCATTGTGCATTTGCATGCCTACAAAATAAAGCACCCAGTGACCACATCATCATGCCATTTTGTTCGTTTTTTAAAATGTTGCTCAGCAATCAGCATTGGCAAAGCCAATAGGTCCAAAAGGCAAGCCTTACTGGCTTTGCCAACGCTTGTTTATGGCAGGTGACCTGGTATATACATTGAAAGCTTGACTATCAGAACCTTAAGATCATCCTAACACTCTTCCTGAAGGAGCATACAATATTGCATTAACAAAGGTACTTTGGTATCTCAAAATCAAGATTCAGATACCTTGCTGCATTGCAGCGATGTGATTGGCTTAGGAGAGGGAGCCTGTGTGCTTCTGGTACCAAAGCGAGTATTAGGCTGCCGTGATAAGGGACCGAAGCTGAGGAGAGATGGCAGCCGGTAAAACGTAGGTATTTTTTTATATTTTATTTTTGTTGCCCCCACCTCCACCCTGCCACCCCCATTCCCTGCCAGCCGCCACTGGTAAGAAAGCAAATTTATGTCAACGATGAGCCACTACTATGCCAGGGACAGCTAGAATGTTGCCAAGACTGACCATAATATTTGGTGTATGGGCAAAATTAGGCAATAGTGAGCCCCACAAACAAACCCTTGCTGCCATCTCACAATCAACCACCATCCGCCAGCCACAAAAATACATTTATACACAAACTCACATTAATTCATATTCGCATACACTCACACAAACATTCTGCCCAGCCAAGTACGGCACATCATTGATTAGACTAAAGCATTTTAGTGCTAGTGTCCACATCACCACACTAGAATGCTAATGTCATGTGTCACTAACTCCTTAGTATGCGTGAGGCACTGCAGCTCTGTGTGGTATTCGCAGCAGCCAGTGCTCTTGATATGTGGAGTCATATTCAATAATTCATAATTCTGCGCTTTCAATTAATACTAAAGAGACGCACATGAAATGTTTCTACTGTGTTTAATATTACGCAGTTTATTAGGTTCAAATAAGTAGGTCCTAGATCAGGGTCAGCTCATCCATGTGGGCGGAGGAGCGTCGCCCCACTGCTTTCTCGCAGTGCGAGAAGCAGGAACATAAAATGGTATGATAAATACCATTTTATGTTCCTGCTTCTCACACTGCGAGAAAGCAGAAGGGTTTGGTTGGGGACGGTTGGGTGGGCGGTCCTGCTCTCGGGCAGGGGAGGAGTGCTTGCCCACTCTGAGGGCGCTGACTGTTTGGTCGGTCCCAAGGCTGACGAAACCAGTCATATGCACTCTCCCTTTTCTCCATGTAGGCTGCATGCAGGCTACATGGAGGAAATGGCCTCCCCATAGACACCTGTGTGGTCAGCATCCCAGCCAATCACAACGCTGCCATTGTAGCGTTGTGATTGGCTTACGGGAGGGGAGAGAGGCTGCCTGCTTCCTGTGAGGTGTAGAGATGGCTCGGGACAACGTGGGACCTGACCGGGCCAGCAAAGGTAAGTTAACTATTTTTTTCTTAATATTTAAAATTAACACCCCCCCCCGCGCTACCCTCTCTCCGCGCGTCCCCCGCCGCACCCCCACCCACGAGTCATGCCGGCCGTGACTGCCCTAGATCTAATCTTGTTTTCAAACTGTACTTTTAAAATGTGTGTGATGTACAGTGCTTAACATAAGCATGTTTTCTCTTTCTCTGCTTGTGTCTAAGACTAAATGTTACCATTATTATATTAATTGTGCAAATTGTGCTATACGGTCTTGCTTGCACTGACCTATTTTTAAAATAAATTAATTTGTTCATTATGAGGACTGATTTGCAACTGTATATAATTGAAGGCAATTGAACTGTATACTTCCTTTGTCTGAACGGAGTTGTTGCTTACATTGTTCTAAAATTGTTGAATGTGCTTTTGTTCTCGATTGTAGGACATAATACAGGAGTATTCAATAGATGTAGAGTAAAAGTCAGTATACCATTTGTTTTCAATGTTATTATTGGATAGCTAGTTGGAACCACATTGACTGTATGGTGCCCCTGTCTAAAAGTGTATAAAAACTCACCATTTGGGAAATGAACGAGGTCATCAGCCCCTTTAGAGAGCAGATTTCATGATAGTCTTTACATTAATTTGCCCTTAAAGTGCTCTTTGTTGGACTTGACCCTTTAAATAGGGTTAACCGCAAACTTTTTGCCTCACCCTCCTGTTTTCTGAACCTCCTTTTGTTGGCTTTAAGACTCTGCACACTTTACCACTGCTAACCAGTGCTAAAGTGCTTGTGCACTCTCCTTTAAACATGGTGAAATTGGCCTGCACCCAATCGGCCCATTTAATTTACCTGTAAATCCCTAGTAAAGTGGTATTATATGTATCCACCGCCTGTTATAATTGCATTAAATGCTACTCGTGAGCTTGCAGCACTCATTGTGCCACCTATTTAAGTTGCCCTTTAAACAAGTCTCAGGCCTGTCATTTCAGCCTGTGTCTGCGGTTTTAAACTGCCATTTCGACCCCACAAAATAAACATTATACCAGACCTAAACCTACCTTTAAATACATATAGTCACTCCTAGGGAAGCCCTAAACCACATAGGCAAGAAGAAAAAGTGATGGATGAAATGCTTGAATTAATCTTAGCCACTGGCAGTCGCTTGGGCCGCATCCCAATCCCTCGTTTTCCACCCACCATGCCACCTCAGTTTCGACCCAGCCATATTGACCCTGCTCCTCGTGGGAACAGTCCAGCCTGAACTGCCAGGCTAGATCCTCCCTATAACACAAGAAACCCAGGACCAGTTTTGCATTTGTTAAGGGCTCTTCAGCTGGGTATAACTTGGTTCCAGTGGCACTGTGACAAAATGAGCTGAGGGTCCATGCCTGAACATACTTAGTGCATGGAGGGCGTCAAATGCAAAAACAACAAGGTGATCGATGGAATGCTTGAATTAATCTCAGCCACTGGCAATCTCTTGGGGCAACATCCCAATCCTTCCTCGACCTGGGCTGGAAGTTCGGGCTGGACTGTTCCCATGAGGTACAGGAACAGTGGTTCCTATGGAAAAAATATAAGCAAAATACAATACTGATTTGCATAATAGCAATCAAATGGAGTAATGAGGATGTCCAAAGGAGAAGCAAGACCATATACAACGTGATTCTTATCAATTCAAAATGTTTATATACATAAATCATCACAGTTATATCTAAAAAAAAGGTGCATAGTGTCCCCAAGTGAACATGGAACCTATAAAACAGTGTGTGACATTTTGTGACATAGAGACATGGTTTCCTTAATAACAAAAGTCGACCATCAAATTAATACATAATAAGCACAGCCTTCTAATATGGTAATAGAGGTTGGTAAATGGTTTGCTTTAAGTATTGTCGACGGTGTTTCGACCCCGTTGCCAGTAGGGGGTCTCTTCAGGACCTTGCAATGCAGGGACATTTGTAGGAGGATGACAAAGTAGGGTCAATCAGGGTAGGGCCGAAGCTAGCTAAAGGCCTGCAATTATATCCTGATGGGCGATAAAACAAGTACCTGGAAAAGGAATGTGCTGTCCAAGTTACAGTAGTGCAACCCCAGGAAGTGAAGATATAGGAAGGGTACTCCTTTAGGCCACAGCCTTCTGACCATTGATCATGGGCTCTTGTCTGTACCTGCCCAAAATATTGGGATCCATGGTAAACTTGGCAAACCCCATGCCACCATCACAGACTAGAGTTGCTTGTGCAGGGGACCTGGTTAGGCCAGAGTCCACCTGTGTTCCCCAAGAAAGCCCAACTAAATTTTTGGGTGCACTCCCACCACCTGTGGGATTACTACTAGTAGTAACAGGAGGTGTTGGAGCTGCAATGGGAGGAGCATTTTCTTTATTGCCATTCTTTGGACAGCTGGAGTTAGTTTTCCAGTGGCCAGGTTGCTTACACACATGGCAATATGGTTTCTTGTTAGAAGAGGAAGTATTTTGGGATCCACCCCCAGCACTGGGTTTTTGGGGCCCTTCAGGGGACTTTTCTGTTTTATTATCCCCACCTTTCTCTTTGGGCTTGGTAGAATCTTTCTTCTGGTCACCACCTTGGTTCTTGGGCCTGATCCTGGTTCTGACCCATTTGTCTGCCTTCTTTCCCAATTCTTGGGGAGAGGTCAGATCAGAGTCCACCAGGTGCTGGTGTAAGAGTTGGTTATGACAATTATTAAGAATCTGCTCCCTCATTATGAGATTGTACAATCCTTTGTAATCATTAACTTTACTGCCATTTAACCAACCTTCCAATGCCTTGGTAGCACAATCAACAAAGTCTACCCAATCTTGATCCTGTGCTTTTTGAGTGTCTCTGAACGTAAGTCTGTATTGATCAGTGGTTAAGCCAAACCCATCTATTAAAGCATCTCTCAAGATATAGTAATCATCTGCATCCTCTTCTCTTACAGAGAGGAGCTTGTCTCTACCTTTGTCTACAAAGGAGAGCCACAGGATTGCTGCCCACTGCTCTACTGGGACCCTTTGTACTTTACAGGCCCTCTCAAGAGCAGAGATCCATTTGTGGATATCATCCCCTGTCTTATAGGGGGGCACAATCTTGTGGAGGTTCCTATTGTCAGGGACTTTCTCTCTAACTCTAGGGGTTTCATCACTGCCACCAGGGGTCTCTAGACCCCATCTTCTTGAAGCTTTCTGAAGCTCCAGGGACTCCCTGTCTAATGCTAACTGTTCTCTCCTGAGCTGTAGTTTTGCCTGCTCATACTGGATCAGTCTGCATTTCCTCTCTTGGGAGGATTCTCTCCTCTGAGGAGAGGCAGAGGTCCTTTTGGATCTCCTAGAATGGTTGGACCCCACTGAGGGGGATCTGTTCCTTCTACTTGGATCCACCACTCTCCCTTTAGGGATGGAGAGAGTGCCTTTTGGGCCATCACCTCCATGTTGTGAGTGGTCTGGTTCTTCCAGGGCAGGATCATCATCCTCTTCCTGGTCCTCATCAGAGTCCTCTCTAGGAGGGTCCTCTTCTGAGGGGGGCCCACCCAACCTATCTACCCCATCAGACCCTAAAGTCTGCTTAAAGTCTGCTATGAGCAGGATCTCCCTGAGGCGTTGAGTATTGGCACCTTTGTTTGTCTTAAGTTTCCTAAAGGTGCACATCTCCCTAAGATCAGCAAAGGAAAGATGATCATATTTGTCGACTGGAACCCTTTGGGGTCCTTCCAGAGCCTTATGGGCACCTTAACCTAAAGACATTTCTAGTGTAGTGATAGTGGTGTATCTACCTACTCTAGGTGTGGCCTACTGAACCCTTTCTTGAGTTGTAGTCAAGGTGTGCTAAACCCTCCACACACAACTCCTAAGTTCAGTAGAACTTATTGTATTCTAAGCTTGAATTTATATGTACCTTTGGTACCAAGTGGCTTTCACTTTAGAAATTCAATTTGTTATCTGGTAAAACAATGGCAAGCTTGAATCCAACCGCTGCACACCAATGTGAGAAGTTGGCCTGGCATATGCTGTCTCCTAGTTATAGGGACACCTTGCACCAGACTAATTTGACTCTTATTGATGATAGGTTTAAGACAACCTTTAAAGAAAGCTATCCTAGTGGTAGCTGTGGAGAGCAGCCTTCAGGCTAAGTCTTGAAGGAGCGTTAAGCTTATTGTTTTACCATAATAACCTCTTGAATAACCAAATGAAAGAGTAGCCCACACAGGTATATATATAAAATATATGTATTTATTCTAGACAGAATCCCACAGTCTCTTTATGAGGCTAGTGGCAAAGTTACAATTCAAACAAGCATTTATAAACACAATAAATAGCACAGGAATCACTGGGCCCCAGGGGGGGACCAAACCATATATCAAAAAAGTGGTATAAGAACCACGACAATTCTACAGACAATGCCTAGGGCATTTAGGATCGCTGGCCCCTTAAGAATCCACCCCAGGTTATGAGGAAGGGGACCCACGGGAGGCGCGTGCAGTGGAAATAGCTGCTATCGGGATCTCTATTATAGTCTATGGAGAATGTCGCGGTTGAAATTACACAGATTAAAGTCACTTCTAGCAGGAGTACAAAGTTAAAACTTTAAACTTAAGCTTTTGAGGAGCCCACTACCACGAGAGTACCGAGATACCACTGTTACCTGCCCCAGGGAAGCCGGGTACATAGGTCGATTCTGGTGTCGGGTCGCGGGCTGATTTTCTATAGGAAAATGTTCAAAAGTGCTGCTAGCCAAAAGCGTCGATGATGCCGTGAAGATCAAAGATGTGAAGATTGTAGAGTAGAACCTGAAAGCAGAGGGGACAGAGTCTGGGTCACGGCAAAGTGACCAGGAGGCTCAAAGCAAAGAGCCCTTCGATGTCGGGTGCTTCAGGTGCGAAGTGGTGTAGCTTGGATCTGCAGCCACGGGCTCCGGGAGGCTTCAAGGAAGGCCAGATTCCGGAGGGCGACTGTCACACGTCGGATGAGGGTCGCTGCGGTGTTAGTGTCCGGATTGGATCCACTAAGCCTTGGCAACCGCAACCCACGCAGAATAAACAACAGTGCAGACCCACGAGGTCTGGGAGAGGTCTCCTTTGGAGAGACTGTAGAGCAGGCCTGGAGCAACCAGGGGAACTCTTGATTGTTGGAATAGACCTCCGCTAGGGCCCACAAGTCGAGAGACAAAGGACCACGGGAGGCGGCAATTTGGAGTGCGTAAAAGGGCACCCACGAGCCACCGGAGGGGGCTAGGGTGCTAGTCTTTGGCACAATTGCTGTAGAGTGGTTGGCTCGAAAACGGGCCAAAGCACAACTTCCCCACTGGTCAGTGTCGTGTGCTACGCAAGAGGTGGCCGGTGTCCTGGGGTATTGGGGATCTCGGCACCCACGCGGTCCACGGTGCCCAAACTCGTTGAGCACACTCACTGGCCTCTGGGATGCACTGGAAACCCACCTCAAGGGTGCTGGAAGTTGTCGAAGTCCGTAGGAGCAGCGAGGTTCCAACCGGGTCACTTGCAGTGTTTCAGGTGCCTGCCAAGCAGGGGGATAACTCCTTTATCCCAAGGGAGATTTCTTTCGTCAGCTGGGCAGCAGCAAGTCGAAGGTCAAGACTGTAGAGTTTAAAATTAATCTGAGGCTCTGGGGCCACGTTATTCACCTTTATCCCCAAGATTAGGGGAGTGTCCAGAGTAGTGTCCACCAATGAGTGGTGAGGCGAGAAAGGGTGGCTACACCCTCTCCCCTTTGTGTATATCCCGCCTGGGCGAGGGGCAGGATGCCCCTGAACCGGTTCCAAGCGGTGTATGCAGAATGAGGGCTCTGCAGCTGCCAACGTGCAACTCTGAAAGGACATTTGGTGCACCCACCCTGTTCCAATCCACATTATCCTGTCTGGGGAGATGCTAGCACCTCCCTGCCACAGGAGCCCTATTGTCCAGCTGGCGAGGCTGGGGTTTTCCCCAGCAACAGCCAGCCAGAGTCGTGTGGGTGGCGGGTAGTAGCCATTTTGTACTACATGTGCACTTTTAAATTGGTGTCTCAATTCTGCCGCTTTTCCCATATCGCCCCTCTAGCAGGGGGGAATCGTACCCTCATGCCCATGGCTGGACTGGGGCAATGATTCCTACATGTTTGACACCAAACACGATATGGTTCTGTGTAGCCATTCTCAAGTTATCACGCTATCGCGATAGACTTATAATGCGGTTAAGAGTATATGGTATGGCTACACTACAAACAACCCAGCAATGATTTTATGAGGGTTGCAGAGAGGCCCTACTCAGGTAGGGGTCCCCCCTCACACATATCTCAGCACCCTGCCCTGTAGGATTAGCAAGGCCTGCTATAGGGGTGACCTATGAGAGTACATGTGTTGTAATGGGGTGGGATATAGGGTACCTATATCCCTGTAAGGGGTGCTAGCACCACCTTACCCAGACTACAGTAGTGGTCTGGTGGTGTCAGTTTGTATGGCTGTCCCAGGGTGGCACAATAAGTGCTGCAGCCCTGGTAGGCCTATTGAGGGACCCATGCCCTGGGTACCTAGGGTACCATCTACAAGGGACTGTCGGGGCATCCTCAGCATCCAATTAGTTTGTACCTAGGGTACTTCACGTTAGTTTTAGGAAAAAAGCAGATAGGCTGGGGTCCTGGATAGCAGGAACCCAGCCAGACTAGTCAAAAACCACTCAAATACCAGGCAAAAAGTTGGGGGCAACCATTAGTCAGATTCCACCTTCCTACAGTGGATAATTAAGCACAGGTCAGCACGACAATGTGTGTACATTTAGACATGATTCTACAAAAATAAAGAATAGCCGATGAAGCCAACAGTGTGGTAACAACGTAAATGAACTGAGGGGCTGGAAGTGCTACTTAGCTCTTACCGTTTTAGCAGCAATGATGACTGCAGGATGTAATCACAGACGATGCAGCCGCTACTCGTTGGAACAGGAGATCCGCACAAGTCCGTCTCCTCTTGTCGAATGGCCTGGGGGGGCGGCACTCGCTGTGGTAGCTTTATAAGGATGTACTTTCCCGCCAAAAAAGGATCAAAAGACGGCAGAAAGTAGTAGCCATTGGAGCCGGTCACATCCTATCTGCTGGTCTGTGATCGCAGAGTAGCCTATGCCGATCACGGAGATAAAATGACATGCCATGACCATTTGAAATAATATATGGGCCTGGTAATGGCAGGGGAAATATAGTTAATTGAGGGAGGAGTAAAATACGTATAAAATTAAATTAAAAAGAAAGGAAAGTGAAGTGAAGGGGATAAAAACGGAGGATGTTTTCCATCTCTATTGCTGGTCAAGAAGGATCATCAAGCTGGTATATGGTAATGACTAAACAGTATATGCACGGTCTCTCTTTTCAGGTCGGTAAGGCAAGTTACAAAAGTAGAGTATGTTGTCATCAGAGGCGTGGTTCACCTGAATGAGCGATAATAATTTAGGGGTTGCCAGGGTGAATATACTCATAGATGATGTAGGGAAAAAAGGGGGGAAAAGAGAATGTTTCATATGTCCATTTGGTCTGACTAGTGTGGGACCCCAATATGCGACCACAAGGATTAACCAGTAATCATGCGTTCATGGTAAGGCACTGTGGAATAATATTGTAAGATATCCAAATTATGCATCAATGGTTTTATGGCACGGTCACAGTACATGATATTTCAACGTAATAACAATATGTATAACAGAAGGATGGTCATAATTACCAATCATTTATAGCCATATATGTGACAATCTAAGCAGGTGAAATTGTTACAGAATGAGACATGTAACTGTATGCAGATACTTGTGAGCATTGGTCCAACAAGTGGAAGTGTGGTTTAGTTCGAAAGAGTGGCCACAAAGCCATGCCATTCTTCCGTTGTATTCGGTCCATCAATAATAGAATTAGTCCTTTCTATCCACTGACATTCCAGTCTCTGCAGGATCTGTGATAGGTCCCCTCCTCTTTCTTGGATGGTTGCCTTATCAATGACCTGCCATTTTAGTTCATCTGCCGTGTGAGTCTTTTCCATATAATGAGATCCCAAGGAGGCACTTTGCACCCAGCATCTTATTCTGCTTCTATGTTGACCAATGCGTGCTTTAATGGGTTGTGACGTTTGCCCAATGTATGGTAGATTGCATGGACACCATATGCAGTATACAACAGTTCTAGTGTTACAATTTGAAAAAAAGTTTAGGACTTGTCTTACATTGCTTTTACTTTACTTTTACTCATTTATATAGCGCAAACGAATCATCCCCGCAGGGATCTCTCGGCGCTTAGAGAAATGAGTACTCATGGTCAGAGTTTCCTAAAACAGCCACGTCTTTAAGAGTTTCTTAAAGCAGGATGTCTCGGTACAGGACTGGATCTTCTCTGGTAGGGTGTTCCAGTGACTGGGGGCCAGATAAGAAAAGGCTCGACCCCCCATTTTTACTCTATTGATTCTGTGTGAACACAAGAAATTACGTTTGCTAGATCTTAGTTGCCGTGTATGTTTGTACAGGTAGACTTCTTATTGAGGTAGGCTGGGCCATTCCCCTGTAGAGACTTGAAGACCACGCATAGCAGCTTAAAGATAGCTCCTTTCCTAATCGAAAGCCAATGAAGTTAGCTCAACAGGGGAGTGCGGGCCGGTTTGTTAAGGGCGAGGTGCGCTGCAGTATTCTGCACCACCTGTAGTCTGGATAGTAGGTCTTCCCTTATTCCGACAAGCAACGAGTTGCCATAATCCAGTCGACTAACCAAGAGTGACTGGATAAGGGTTGTTCTTGCCGAGAGTGGAATCCAGCGAAAGGTTTTTCTTAGCATCCTCATAGTTCTGAAGCAGGTACCTGACAATGTCTTCACCTGCTCCTCCATTGATAACTTATCAATCCTGATGCCAAGATTCTTAGCCCAATTTTTGGGGGAAGGAGCCTCTCCCAACTCCAGAGGCCACCAGTCGGGAGACCAGATTTCCTTGGCCTTCCCGAACAGCGGTATCTCTGTTTTGGATGAGTTGAGCTGTAGGAAGTTCTTCTTCATCCACATTGCGATGCTAGACATGCAGCTTTTAAATTTTGATTGAGTGGATACAATGTCATCCTCAATGGGGACATTCAGCTGCGTGTCGTCGGCATAAAAGATGGTTTCAAACCCACAGCTTCTGATAATTTCCGCCAAGGGGGCCACATACACATTAGATAGGGTGGGACTCAGGATAGATCCCTGCGGAACTCTCCTGTCCACCGGTGAGGTTTGTGACACAAAGGTACCCAACTGAATGCTTTGGGTGCGCTCTGATAGATAGCTTTGTATCCATTTAAGAGCCATGCCTCTGACACCAATTCCTCGCAGTCTATCCAGCATGATCCTGTGAGAGATGGTGTCAAAGGCTGCCGACAGATCAAGAAGGACTAGGATCACTGGGGTCCCCCTGTCCAATGTCATCCTTATAGTATCCGTGACCTCCAACAGTGCGGCCTCAGTGCTATGCGAGGTACGGAATCCGGACTGGGAAGGATCCAGAAGGTTATTTTGTTCCAGATAGTGAGACAGATGCTGGTTTACCAGTGACTCCATTATCTTCGAGCAACAGGAGAGAAGAGAGATTGGCCTGTAGTTTTGTAGATCAGTCGGATCCGCTAGCACCTTTTTAAGCAATGGTTTAATGCGTGTGCTTTTCCACTTCCTAGGATACGTGTCAGTGTCTAACGAGATGTTATAGACCTTGGCATGTACAAAGGTACTTGTATCTGATGTAAATGTACAAGCAACACAGTTACCACATTTAAAATGACCTTTAATCTCAGGTAGGCCCCAGATTGATTCAAGTGTTCGTGTCTTTTACCTTGTGTTGGATTCTGTGGAAGAATGTACCAAGTGATCTTTTACATTTTTACCACATTTATAAGCCAACATAGGAGTCTCTATTCCAGGATCTATGTTTTTGATTAAATTTAATTTTTTTGTGATCAAGTTGCGAATCTTATTCGTATGAATGCCAAATGTAGTTACACAGGGGGTTCTTATTTGATGGTCAGTAAATCCTCTCTGGGGCAGAACCAAGCCCATTTGAGGGAGTGTCTGACTATTCTGTTTGGATAACCTCTAGCTAATAGTTTGACTTTTAGTATTTGAACTTCTCTCATGTAGTCGTGCTTGTGCGAGCAATTTCTGCGAAGACGCAGATATTGGCCAAAGGGCAAACCATCTCTGAGGGTGCGCAGATGATGACTCTTGTATGCAAGAAGGGTTTTTCTCTCAGTGGGCTTCCTATGGTGGCTGGTGTATAATGAGTCATCTTCATGTTTGATGGCTAAATCAAGGAATGCTATTTCCGACTTGTGTATTGTGGATGTGAATGTTAGATGTTTCTGTATGTTGTTAAGGTATGTCACAAAGTCATGGAAATCACTTTCTGCTCCTGACCATATTAAAATAATATCATCAATATACCGTTTCCAACATCTTATGTTGGAAAGATAATCATTTGATGTGGACAGGGCATATGTCTGTTCAATGTGATCCATGTAAATATTCGCTAGGTTTGGTGCGAAAACAGCCCCCATTGAAGTACTTGAGCACTGCTGATAGTAACCACATTCAGATATGAAATAATTATACTGTAAGGCAATCCTGAGTAGGGAAATTATGAAACTAGTGGGCACCTACATTGGCTTCGATCGTGTCTCTAGTAGTTTTTCAATGATTAGAATACTTTCTTCTTGTGGTATATTTGTGTATAACAAAGAAATATCTAGAGTGGCAAGCCATTCTGTCTCAATATTAAAAGTCATAGTGTCAATTAAATTGATCATGAACATACTGTCCCGAACATATGTTTCCTGTACTGGGACAAAGTATTTAATAAAAAAATCAATATACCTGCCAATAGGTTCAAGACCAGATCCACATCCAGACAGGATCGGTCGTCCTGGGGGATTTGAAGTGCTTTTGTGACTTTTCGGCAAAGTATATAAGACAGGAGTGCGGGGATTTTCTGTGTTAAGGAACTCAAATTATTTTTGTTAATAAAGCCTTGTTCCTTAGCCTCTATGGTAACCATCAACATCTCTTTTCTTATATCTGGTAGTGGATTTGACGGAAATGTTTTATAGTGTCTTTCCTCTCTGATTTGTTTGTGGATTTCTATATCATAATCTTTGCGATTTTGAATCACAATCCCGCCTCCCTTGTCTGCTGGTTTTAGGATTATTGCTTTATCGTGTTTTAGGTTTTGTAATGCTCTACTCTCTTGTAGAGTGATATTATATGATATAAAGCATTTGCATGACTTAAGGTTGTCTAAACCACTTAGTATCATCTTTTCAAAAGTAAGCAGCTCAGGTGGCATCATAGAATTCAAGGGATAGAAGGTTGAGGGAAAACTACTAGAGACAAGATCGAAGCCAATGCAGGTGCCCACCAGTTTTATCATTTCCCTACAGTATAATTATTTCTTCTTCTTCTTCTTTAAGCTTTATTGCGGTTTGATTTACCATAAAAGCACATAAAAGACAATTCTATACAATATGTTAATCAATCAATACAACTCATGCGTATATCACAATTGTATAACTAGGTTGGTGAACATATCCTTTAAAACTATAAAATTTAAATAGTGTCTAGAGCCCTAAAATTGATAAAAACAATGGTTATTATGCTGATAAAATACTATCTGTTCTCTCCTGGTCCATTAGACTTAGTGCAGATGTGTAACAATATTAATTGTCAAGTTCCTTCGAATTGACCACATTGAAAACAAATATTTGGCTACTGCAGACAGAATCACTGCATTGGTGTCAGTTTTTAAGATCCTGAAAAAAAACCAAATATTGCTTTACACCCAGATTTTTACACAACTGAATTATCCATTTCCTCCTGATGTTAACATATGCTGGACAGAAAAGGATAACATGTGCGGGAGTTTCTTCCTCAGTTCGGCAACCTGGGCAAGGACGTGCGGGGCCCCCTGTCCACCTATCAATGTTGGAATAAAGGGGCAAAGTGCCATATCTGAATTGCAGGTAGAGCTTCTTCGCTAAAGTGGGTTGTATTGCATCAATCTCTGGCTCAAAACTATAAAAAGATTTAACATCCAGGAAGATGTCAGTTAAACTTGAAATTTTTGCTGAGCGGAAGAGATTCCTTAAATTAAAATCTTTTACAACACATGTCATGTTTTTTTTTTAAATGGCTGGGCAAGAGACCTCAGGGTTTAACCAGAGATCCTCGAGCCCAATCGATGTAAGTGATCGTCTTACAAATGATAGCCAGGAGATCCTACCAGATCCTGGTAAAGCCATGACCACCTTAAGTTCCTCCTTATAATTCACCAGCTCAGGAGTGCTCCACAGCCGCCTCCAATAGAGTACGGGCCGAACAGCAATAGCGTCTGTGATTGGGCGAATGTTCAAGTCCAATCTGAGCGGGCCCAAGGGAGTACTTCTTGCCAAATCCAGTAGTTGCCTTAAGAAATTGTTTTCCGTTATGGATAAGTCACTTGCTGATATATGTCCCCAGAGTTCCGCCCCATAAAGGGATGATGCCCTGGCTTGAACTCTAAAAATTTCAAGGGGGCGCTTAGTGTTTTGTGGGTACAATTCTTCTGCACTTTTAAGATACCCCCAGCTGCCTGAGTTAATCTTAGATTGGCCTTGGCCACTCATTTTATCGTTCAAGGTTAAACCCAGGTAATCAAAAATTGGGACCCTTTCGAGGGGTCTGCCTTCCATCATAGGATGGGGGCAGTTGGTGGTACTAGCATTAAAAACCATGTACTTGGTCTTATTGATGTTGACCACCAGGTTCCTTTTATTACAGAATTTGACAAATTGATTCAACACCCGCTGCATACCCATTGGAGACTTTGAAAGCAACAGAGTGTCGTCCGCAAACATTAATGCGGGAAATCTTTGGGCGGCCAGTTTTGGGGAGTCAATGTCGTTTATGGCAAGAAGATCTTCTATGAGCCCGTTGAGGAAGAGGGAAAACAGGGACGGGGCAAGCACACAACCCTGTCTAATGCCTTTCTCAATCGGAAATGGTCCAGTTAACTGGCCTTGCTTGCCAAAACGAACTCTGGCAAACATGCCTTCATGTAAGATCTTAAATTGGTGACATAGATATGGCGGAACCCCCATTGATAATAAAATGGTCCATAACTGGTTCCGATCCACCATGTCAAATGCGGACTTTAGGTCCACAAATGTAAGATATAGCCTACCCCCATCCAAGACCACATGCTTCCAGTGAAGGACCTGCAGCCGGAATAATTGGTCAATTGTTGCTGTTTTAGCCCTAAAACCCGCCTGGAGCGGAGTCAAAGTATTATTGTCGTTAGTCCAGGCCTGTAGACATTGTAGAAGGAGCCTGGCATACATTTTTTGGGTCACATCGATAAGGCTAATAGGCCTATAATTAGAGGGTTGGAGCAATATCTCATTAAATAGAACTAAAAGGTATGGGGCCCAAACTGTCGGTTCTTCTCTATATAGATCACCTGGGATCCTTTCCAATCCCGGTGCTTTATTCGATTGGATACTTGAAATGGCCGATTGAACTTCAACCATCGTGAAAGGTTGTATTGACCACGTAGGATTCAGGGCCAATAGGCTCGGTGGGGGCTCACTTATAAATGTAGAGGGGAGAGGGTAAAGGTCTTTGAAATAAGAAGACCATGCTTCTTCATAGATGTTTGGGTCAATTGTAGTCCTGCCCTCTGGTTTTCCAGTATGGACAAGATTCCAAAATGACCTTAGGTCCTTTGCCGCAAGTGCAGATGTGATAGCAGACCAACGATCTGCTTCCCATTCTGATTTTGCATTACTTAGCATCTTCTTGTATACCTGCCTGGCTTCTGTAACACAAAGTTTGTTACCTTGCCTTAGGGCCAGCAATCGTGCCTCTTTCGCGTCCCTACAGCACCTATTAAACCATGGATTCCCATCATCACAAAGTTTAGGCTTGGTGAGACCTGTCTTATAAAAGGTGTCCTTCAATGTTAAAACCATTTCCCTATGGATGCCTGTTAGGTCACCCATATCATTATCCAAGGGATTAATAATGCTGGAGTTTAGCCTTTCAAGCAGGGGGATTACATACATTTTCGCCATATTTTCAGTGGACAATTTCACAGCTGCCCATCGGATTCTTCTCCCACCTTGCATTATTCTCAAGTCACTACTTGGGGTAATCATCATTGCACTATCCTCACTGGTCAGTTAAAAGTCCATTTCAATTATCAGGGGATTGTGATCACTTTCAATGCGAGAAGGGACACTAAAGTCTATAATTTGAGGCCACAGGACCAAGCTGGTCATAAAATAGTCTATTACAGATGCATGCCCCATGCCACTATAAGTTAGCTGAGCTGGAGTGTCACTCTGAAATCGGCCATTACAAGCTCTAATGGAAAACGTGTAAGTGAGGGAAGTCAACTGGAGGGCAAGAGCTGTCCAATTTCCCACAGGGTAGGCGTTGGGGGCGGAACTGACCAGGTTTCGTCTTCTTCAGTTGTGATCGGAGGGATCCCTTGTAATGGTTCGAAATGACAGTTGAAGTCTCCTCCGATCAACAAGGCAATGTCACCCCCAACCGAATGCAATAGGGTGGTCAGTTTGTCTAGGGTGTTAGAAGTTCCCCCCAATCGCACTGGCCGTGAGTATATATTAATGAGTGCCAATTTTGGTGTTTCCTTGTTTGACATCAGGATACACGTTAGATCAGGACTATTTGTTTCTAGCCTTTTCAGCGTGAATCCAAGATGGACACCCACCCATATGCACAGCCCCCCTGATGGTCTACCTCTCGGGCCTTTTACTGCAGGTTCCGCAAAGGTTACGTAACCCATTCTATGAGTGGGATCTACCGCCCATGTTTCCTGGAATAAGCAGATCCCGTGTGAATCCACGAATGTGCACCAATCCGGGATGTCTAGGTTGGATGCGAGACCCGCTATATTCCAGGATAAAATTTTAAGGGTCCCCTTCGTCAATGTCTGCCTATTTCCCAAAGTTCCCTCCTGACCAAGCCTGGCAAGACCACGCACTCCAGGACCAGCTGAATGCTAGTCCGAGTGTGGGTGGGCAATCTGATGTTGCGGCATGGGTATAAGGTTATCAATCGCAGGAGGAAGTGGGCCATCCCCTGGCTCCCCTATAGTTGCATAAGGTTTTCCCTCAGGGCACATTCTTGCTTCAGTGGAGGGTGGAAGGTCGGTTACGATGTTAACCAATTATTTCATATCTGAAGGTAGTTACCATCAGCAATGCTCGGGTACTTCAATGAGGGCTGTTTTCACACCAAACCTAGTGAATATTTACATGGACCACACTGATGTGGACATATGCCCTGTCCACATCAAATGACTATCATTCTAACATAAGATGTTGGAAACAGTATATTGATGATATTTTTTTAATATGATCAGGGGCAGAAAGTGATTTCCATGACTTTGTGACATACCTTAACAACATACAGAAACATCTAACATTCACATCCACAATACACAATTCGGAAATAGCATTCCTTGATTTAGCCATCAAACATGAAGATGGCTCATTATACACCAGCCTCCATAGGAAGCCCACTCAGAGAAACACCCTTCAAGCATACAAGAGTCACCATCTGCGTACCCTTAGAGATGGTTTGCCCTTTGGCCAATATCTGCGTCTTCGCAGAAATTGCTCACACAGGCAGGACTACATGACAGAAGCCCAAATACTAAAAGTCAAACTATTAACTAGAGGCTATCAAAAAAGAGTAGTCAGAAACTCCCTCAAACTGGTTTGGTTCTGCCCCAGAGAGGATTTACTGACCATCAAAGAAAAAACCCTTTTGAACAGACTCATCTGTGTAACTACATTTGGCATTCAAAAGAATAAGATTCGCATACTTGATCACAAAAAATTGGAATTTAATCAAAAACATAAATCTTGGAATAGCGACTCTATGTTTGCTTATAAACGTGGTAAAAATGTAAAAGATCACTTGGTACATTATTCCACAGAATCCAACACAAGGCAAAACACAAGAACACTTGAATCAATCTGGGGCCTACCTGAGATTAAAGGTCATTATAAATGTGGTAACTGTGTTGCTTGTACATTTACATCAGAAACAAATACCTTTCAACATTCCAATGTAAGACAAGTCCTAAACTTTTTTTCAAATTGTAACACTAGAAATGTTGTATACTGCATATGGTGCCCATGCAATCTATCATACATTGGGCAAATGTCACAACCCATTAAAGAACGTATTGGTAAACATAGAAGCAGAATAAGATGCTCGGTGCAAAGTGCCTCCTTGGTATCTCATTGATAGACCTGGCACCTTGGCGTGGGTCTCCCTTCCATTTTTTGCTGTTGCCTCATGTGTTTTTGCTGGTGTTAGATGCTTTGGGCACTGTGCCTCTGCTATCCAATGCCACAGTGCAAGTGCTCCCTATGGTAAATTGATGTATGGATTAGTGATTCCATGATTGGCTGGTTTGGTTTGCCTGTCAGACCCTAGTACAGTGCACCAGGAGTGCCCAGGGCTGGTAATCCAAATGCTGCTAGTGGGCTTGCAGCACTGGTTGTGCCACCCACAGAAGCAGCCTGTTAAAGTGTGTCTAAGGCTTGCCATTGCAGAGCCAGTGTGCAGTCTGGTACTAAACAAGAAAGGTATGCTGTTCCAAAAGGCAGACAACGAGACAAAGGGTAAAAGGAGGGAAGGCCTCCTTGTCGGAACTAAAGTCCTCACACACCCAGCAAGCTGACCATATCACATGAGATGAGCTGAGCTCCACTGGACCATAGAGCCAGAGAGCAGCAACTCACTTTGTTTTCAAGAAGGTGGATTACCAGCCTAGTAAAGAGTTTATGTGGACGATCCAACATTTTTTAACATCACCCACTTGCACCACATCTACACTGATTTTTATGGCCCTCACACCCACGCATCATACGGCAGGAACAAAAGATCTCCGATAAAGAGCCCCTTTTAGGGTGCCCGTCGGGTATTGTAGCACCGACCTGACGAGGAGCAAGTCCATATGATGAAGCATGACACCTAGCTTGCTGGGTGTGTGAGGACTTTAGTTCCGACAAGGAGGCCTTCCCTCCTTTTACTCTTTGTCTCGTTGTCCGCCTTAAGGAACAGCATACCTTTCTTGTTTAGTACTGTTTGGGCACGTATGCTGGACCCCGTACCAAGCCCTTGAGTCCCCCCCTTTTTGTTAGAGAGTGCAGTCTGGTACTGCCATGCTGACTGGGCAAGTATACCCACTTACCAGTCCCTAAACCTTCCCTTTTCTTTATATCAGACACCCCTATGGTAGGCCCAAGGGCAGGGTGCATTGTAAGTATAAGGTAGGACAGGCCCTGGTGTGTGTGGCATGTCCTAATAGTGAATTACAGCCATTTTAGTTTTTCACTATTGCAAGGCTACTTGTTCCCCATAGGCTAGAATGGGCAGTTTGATTATTACATCTTATAATCCTAACTGACTCAGGGAACATGGTAGAAATTCGAGTTTAGTATGCCTGAACTCAGAATGATAAAATACATCTTTTAGTGAAGTTGGTTTTAACATTCTGTGTTTGAAAATACCACTTTTAGAAAGTAGGTTTTTTCTTGTCTAACCATCCAAACCTGCCTCTGCTAGGTTCTGTATTCCTTGTCTGGAGTTTGAGTGACAGGGGCTGGGGGATTTCAGGAGACAGGGTGAGTCAGCACAGGGCTGAATAGAGAGATCTGCATCTAGATGGGTGGGAGGAGTTGCACCTGGGACCTGAATAGGGCTGTGCCTTCCCTCCACAATGCTGGCTCCACCTCCTGTGGTGCGTCTGATGTCTCTGCCCTGCACTCTGAGAGGAAAGAAGGAGTCTTGTCAACAAAGTGCTCCAGGACTGACCAGAACTGGTTTGGACTAGGCAAGGGCCTCTCTGCCTTCAGAGAACAAAGAGAAACTGGGTATAAATATTGGGACCCAAACCCAAGAACTTTAGATCACTTTGGGAAACAAGAAGAAACCTTTGCTGAGGAGTGAAACCAGAGAGACTGAGGAGAGACTATCCCTAAGCTTGAGGTATTGGCATGCAGTGATTGCCTGACTGCCAAAGAGAGGAGAAAGGAACTTTGTGTATACTTTTAATCAACTTGTGAAGGATCTCCAAGGGCTTGAAAAAAGAGCTTGCCTCATGCTGAAGTCTCAGGGACAACAGACTTCACCCACAAGCTCCCCGAGAGTTCTTTGGAAGTGCCTGCTATTTTGCGAGGCTTTCTGAGGGACTACGTGTCGCAAGGAGCTGGAAGCGTGACTCACGAGCAAGAAGCGCGTCGCCGCACTGCCGCTGTCGCTTCACAACGAGAAAGCGCCTCGCATCGCCGAAGAAGAGGATCGACGTCGCATCAGACGCCGCCGCATCACCGGGAAGTGTGTCGCAAGGCCTGTTGCGGCTCACATCGTTGTCGAAGCAACTCGCATCGCCGGAGAAGAGGATCGACATCGCATCAGACGCTGCCGTATCACCGGGAAGCGTGTTGCAGGGCCTGTCGCAGCTTGCATCGTTGCCGGAGCATCCCACACCATCGGTGAAGAGGATCGACGTTGCAGCAGACCCCGCCGCATCACCGAGAAGCGTGTTGCAGGGCTTGTCGCGGTCCGCATTGTGTCGCATCAAGAAAAGACGCCATCTTTGTTTCTTTGCACCGAATCTGCATCGCATCACGGCGGTGCGTGCTGCATCGCCACGGAAGCGCAGTAAGAAACCAATGCATCACCTCCCCTCGCAGAGGAGAACCGATGCATCTCCTACACAGCAGTAGGGACCCGACGCATCACCGTTCTTGCGTGTAAGGAACCGACGCATCACCTTCCCTGCAACACTTTTGTTGTATTGCGTTTCGCATCTTAAGGTACATTGAACTCAAAGTGTCGCATTTTAACATCTGAAGAGAACTAAGCTAATTCTAGCATTTTAAGTACAGTATTGTGGATTTTTGTTGTTTGTGGTCTTGTGATAAGTCTATATAAAGAATACTTATTTTTGATATAAAACTTTTGTGGTGCCCATCTGTAGTGTTGTCACTGGGTTACTGTATGTGTTCACAAATGCTTTACACACTGCCTCTGAGAAAAGCCTGTCTGCTCGTGCCAAGCTACCAAGGGGGTGATCAGGGGTTATTTTAAGAGTGTGCCTCCTTACCCTGACTAGATGGAAGGGCCCCTATTTGGACAAATGTACCTACCTCTGCCAACTAGAGACCCCCAAATCTAACACTCATTATATGGAAAAGACTCACACGGCGGATGAACTAAAATGGCAGGTCATTAATAAGGCAACCATCCAAGAAAGAGGAGGGGACCTATCACAGATCCTGCAGCGACTGGAATGTCAGTGGATAGAAAGGACTAATTCTATTATTGATGGACCGAATACAGCGGAAGAATGGCATGGCTTTGTGGCCACTCTTTCGAATTGAACCACACTTCCACTTGTTGGAACAATACTCACAAGTATCTGCATACAGTTACATGTCTCATTCTGTAGCAATTTCACCTGCTTGCATTGTCACGTATATGGCTATAAATGATAGGTAATCATGGCCATCCTTCTGTTATACATATTGTTATTACGTTGAAATATCATGTACTGTGACCGTGCCATATAACCACTGATGCATAATTTGGATATCTTACAATGTTATTCCACAGTACCCTACCATGAACGCATGATTACTGGTTAATCCTTGTGGTCGCATATGGGGGCCCCACACTAGTCAGACCAAATGGACCCATGAAACATTCTTCCCCCCCTCCTTTTTTCCCTACATCATCTATGAGTATATTCACCCTTGCAACCCCTAAATTATTATCGCTCTTTCAGGTGAACCACCCCTCTGATGACAACATACTCTACTATTGTAACTTGCCTTACCGACCTAAACAGAGAGACCGTGCATATACTGTTTAGTCATTACCATATACCGGCTTGATGATCCTTCTTGACCGGCAATAGAGATGGAAACCATCCTCCGTTTTTATCCCCTTCACTTTCCTTTCTTTTTAATTTTATTTTATCCGTATTTTACCCCTCCCTCAATTAACAATATTTCCCCTGCCATTACCAGGCCCGTATAATATTTCAAATGGTCATGGCATGTAATTTCATCTCCGTGATCGGCAAAGGCTACCCTGCGATCACAGACCAGTAGATAGGATGCGACCGGCTCCGATCGCTACCACTGTCTGCCGTCTTTTGATCCTTTTTTGGCGGGAAAGTACATCCTTATAAAGCTACCGCAGCGAGTGCCGCCCCCCTGCCATTTCTTCAAGAGGAGACGAACGTGTGCGGTTCTCCTGTTCCAACGAGTAGCGGCTGCATCGTCTGTGATTACATCCTGCAGTCATCATTGCTGCTAAAACGGTAAGAGCTAAGGAGCACTTCCAGCACCTCAGTTCATTTACGTTGTTACCACACTGTTGGCTTCATCGGCTATTCTTCATTTTTGTAGAATCATGTCTAAATGTACACACATTGTCGTGCTGACCTCTGCTTAATTATCCACGACACGGATCGTCGGTTTTATGGAAATGAACGCTGGTCACTGAACACAGCTTATACCAAGACTGTCCTTCCCCTCTCTGGGGTAAGTTTATTTTTACTGTCGTCTTTCACCATTAATAATTACCTGTCCAACGTAATAGTTTAATATGAGGTCTCATTGCCACCTCCTTGTCATTTTTTGTTAGCTCCCGGCTGGGTCCCACGTGAGTACCCTTCCTATATCTTCACTTCCTGGGGTTGCACCGCTGTCACTTGGACAGCACATTCCTTTTCCAGGTACTTGTTTTATCGCACATCAGCATATAATTGCAGGCCTTTAACTGGCTTTGGCCCCACCCTGATTTACCCTACTTTGTCATCCTCCTACAGATGTCCCTGCATTGCTAGGTCCTGAAGAGACCCACTACTGGCAATGGGGTCGAAACGCTATCGACAATACTTAAAGCGAGCCATTTACCAGTCTCTATTACCATATTAGAAGGCTGTGCTTATTATGTATTTATTTGATGGTCGACTTTTGTTATAATGGAAACCATTTCTCTATGTCACAAAATGTCACGCACTGTTCCGTAGGTTCCATGTTCACTTGGGGACTCTATGCACCTTTTTTTGGATATAACTGTGATGATTTATGAATATGAACATTTTGAATTTATAAGAATTGCGTTGTATATGATCTTGCTTCTCCTTTGGACATCCTCATTACTCCTTTTGATTGCCATTGTGCGTATCAGTATTGTTTATTGCTTATATTTATTCCACAGGAACCTCTGTTTCTGGTTATAGATTACGTACCCTGGTTCCATGTGAGTAGGGTGTCCCTTGTTTCCTTTATACGACCCATTACGTACAGGGTCACAACTGATTTGCATAGGGCTGGGTCCAAACTAAGGTGGCATGGGGGCGTAAAAAGATGAATTGGGATGCGGACCGAATTTTTGCCAGTGGTTGGGAATAATTCAACCATTCCATCCATCACCTTGTTGTTTTTGCACTAAACAACCATAGGGCAGAATGCAGTGCATTTAAAAAGTTGTACTTTCAAGTTTTACATGACCTAGTAGTGAAACACTCGTAAATGTGTTTTTCACTACTGCAAGGCCTTCCTCTCCCATAGAATAACATTGGGTTAACTTATTACAATCAATAAGTGATGCAATTGGGAGTAGGTAGGAATGCCGAGTTTGGTGTCTAAAGAATTGTAATATAAAACCCTCTTTAATGGTAAAGGTGGATTTTAAGTCACAATTCTGAAAATTCCACTTTAAGAAAGTTGGCAATATCTAGCCATTTGGTGCCTGTGGCCTGTTTCCTGGGTCACATGACTAGGTATAGCTGGCAGCTGGTCTTGGCACGTTCCGCTGTGGCTCCTGTAGATCCGAATGAAGCACAAGGGTTCCACCTCCCGACGTCCCCCGCTCTGGTTTACAGAAACACAGAGTACCAGGGCAATCAGGCGAGGGAAAAGGAATAGGAGGGGGACAGCGGGGAGTGGGAGCCCTGCAATGAAAGAACATAAAAGAACATAGGAAACAACCACAAGTTAAACTACTCTCATTTAGGTCTCACTAAGTGTACATACCAAATGTGTCACATCAGACATACCACTGCACCCGCAGTTTATCTAGCCTTAACTCAGACTCGAGAGAACAAGCCCCCTCCAACACCAGCAGGATCTGTCAGACCTTTCTCCCCTTCGTTCCCCTGTTTGCTTCCCCTGTTTTAAGTGGCACTACTGAGCGCTTCTCGGATTGATGCTCAAATGCCCTAATCCCAAAGTCACTACTCCAGCATTAATTCCATGTAGAGTTCTAGCGCTCCCTGTTTCCTCGCCAGAACGAAGGTAAAGGGATGACCAAATGTCTCGTACTCTTTATCCCCTATAACTCCTCCTCTCTGGCATAATATACAGTACCGAACTGAGCCGCCCCTCCCGGGTTCCGGAGATACCTGTTTCCTTCTGATAGTCCCAACGCGTCACCCTCAACGTCCGATGGGACGAAACCGCTCCAAACCTCTTCCTAGTTCTGAGGTCTTGAAACGCGGCGACGCTTACGTCAGCGTCCCGCGTGGAGTTCTTGAAGCCGGAACCAACTTCCCGGAGCCGTGTACCTCACGGCGGCACTCTGCCACGGCCTGACACCAGCTTCCAACGATGTAGCAGACGCGAACACCCGCGTCTTCCTCGTTCCCTGCTGGGCGTCTTCTCCAGCACCAAACCACAATCCAGTATTACGCGCCTCGATTGGCTCGCAACGCGTGTATTTACCCATCTTGGCCACGCCTCCGTACAGCCGGGAATTCTGGGGGTGTAGTCCTCCTCTGACTGTACTTCCGGTAGGCGCCCTAGATCAGCGCCTGACAGGTCTATGTATATTGCTCCCAGACAGCCACACAATAAAGGGATTAGCTGTGCCTGGATTGGCCATCACTGTCAGGAGGGGTGGGCGAAGCTGGGCACAGTTTCACTTGCAACTAAATAAGTTGTGCCCTCCCTCTACAAAAAAAACTTCTCACCACTGCATTGTTCATGCAGTGAGCTTGGAGCCAGGGCATGGGGAGGCAGGACATTTCAAGCACTTCAAATAGAATGCTCCAGAAACGTCTCCTACTTTAAAGAAGACACAGGTATAAAAATAGGACCCTGAGACCGACTCTTGATTTCACTTCCTGGACCTGTGGAATGACAAGGAGCATAGGTGTTGGCAGGATGGGCCATTTCTGACTTGATGAGAGGGAGGAGCTGTCACCTACCACACTTGCACATCACAAAGGCTCTGCCTTAGCACAGTCAGAAAGGGTTTGACAATAGTCTATTATGACCCCAGATAATCAGGAGCCAGGGCCGGGTGGCAAGAAATTCCAAGCACCCCAGGGGGCAAAAACCTCCAGGACCATCTCCTACTTCAAAGTGGGAACCAGGTACAAATATTGGACCCTCAGAACTAACACTTCAGTACTCCTCTGTTAGACTCAGAATGACTGCTGTGCTGCTCTGCAAGAATGACTTCTACTCTGCAGCCCTGCTGCCTGAGTGAAGGACTGGTTCTGCATCTTGAACCCTGGACCACTAGTGACTCCATGGGCTGGTTGACTAAGAGCCCCAGGGACAGAAAAGGCTCCACCTGCCTTGAACCCTGCACCTGAACTCTGTCTGCTGTGAGTCCTAACCCAATGTGATGCCACCCCAGTCCTAGTCCCTTGGAAGTGGTCTGACAGGTACTTTGCAAGCCCAGCTGTGGTCCTGTGAAGCAGAACCGATGGAGCACACCACATCTCCTTGCAGCCACATCAGAACTTCCACAGAGCGATGCATCCCCGACTGCGGACCTAACATCGCAGTCTTCTCTGATTCGCCACTGCACGATGCATTCTCAATACAGGCCTTCACATCTCAAGCCCCTCATCAACGGTATCCTCAATTGCAACGCAGGACTCTGAATCGCAACCCCGCAGCTCTTCTGAACCACTGGTGTGAGATGCATATTCGTCGTAGGAATTCCCATTGCAAGCCCCTCGTCGATAACATCCTCGACGACAATGCAGGACCACAGCTCCTCAGAACTGCTGCTGTGTGACACATCCTCGGCGCAGGATCTCGCAACGCTCCTCAAACCAGGATTTAAGGTACTTTTGTTCAGCGGACCTAACTTTGACTCCATTGTGATTGACCTGTGACTTTGTCCCGTTCCGGCACGACTAGATAACCACACATGTGCTTTAAGCTTTTATGCGCTGTTTTTACTTGAAATTGCATTTCTCCGGTTCTACTGATTAGATTTTTGACATTTTGGACTCAAATAATTTATTACATTTTACTCTATTTTCCTAAGTTGGTGTGGAATTTTTCTTGTGTTGTGTGTGTGTTGTGTTTTCACTTTATCACTGTTTGAAGTACTGCATAAATACTTTACACATTGCCTTTAAGTTATGCCTTGCTGCTTTTGTGCTAAGCTATCAAAGGGTTAAGCACAGGTTAATTTGGGGTTTGCTTGCGTTTCACCCTGACAGGAATTGTCAATGCTGCATGAGTAGGGTTTCAACCCCCTCACCAGTAACCTAATATCCAACAGTCCTTTACTCTAATATGCTTTGTGCTAGACTGTAACCAGTGCTGGTTATACATTAGATTAGGATTCCGTTTCCACTGCCAATAATATCTTACATTTATTTGAATTTGAATATTCTGGATTGATAGACTAACCATTGCCTTTTTGCCTTCTGTATTGATTCCTAACTTTTAAATAAACTTTTATAGTTTATATTTGGAATCTTGTCTCATGTGGATTTTCCTGTGAGGATTTTCCATTGTCAATTCTTTGGGGTTAAATGTTTCATGTTTAGGGATCTTGCCCTTATGGACTTACACCTGATCCATTAATCAACCCTTTTGATGTAAAAAGCACTGAAAGATGTATGCTGCTTCGCCAAGCAATAATTATTATGACTCAGGGCCCACTAAGTTGTTGGGTTGTAATTACAATTTTTTTTTGGTTTTAAATCCAAACATATTACCTGTACTACTCAGAGGTCTGTAGAAAAATATCATGAGGTAACTGCCCAAGTGTTCAAGTCTTAAGATATGAAGATGGACTCCCTTATTTAATCATTTCATACAATGTGTAGATATTGCTTCTCTCTGTCTTTAGCAAAACAAAGTATGCTTTTCACAAAAACTCACATACAAAACATAGAGGAGTGCTCACAATCTGCATTGCAGTCAACCACCAAGATATTTAGAATGTCTCACTCTGCTGGTTTGTGTTTTTTTTAGGTTTCACCACATGTGCTGTCTCTGCGAGATTTTTGTTTACTTACAGTGGGCTTACAGCCCTTCCATAGCTTACCATTGGTTAACTTCAGCGTCGCTCTGATTTGGTTCCCACCTTTTCACATGGCATGCGTGGGCCATGTCATCTACTTTTTGGCGCTCACCCGGGAGCATGGACCAAGTACTTGTATCCTCCCCTTGCTCAAGTTTTTTTTGAGCTACTGTTTTTTGGATTCGAGCACTCCTTATGAGTGCTTGAGTTTTCAGTCCATCTCCCATATACACATCCATGTAGTTTCTAGACCCTCCCACTTACCTCCTATTCCCTTCCACACCAAAGCCCATCAATGTAAGCAAATCCGTTCATCTATGACAGCGAATAGGTCTGTTGTTGTGGCACAGAATATGCATATCCTTGTACTGTAAAGTGTGACTGTGATTCTGTGTGTTTTCCAAATAAAGAATGCTGCAACATTATTTCTTGTCCCCTAAATAAAATTTTACTGCTGTGTTCTACTATTTTCTCTAAAAAACAGTGCTACAGTGCCTCTGTAAAACATTGACAAAACCCATGAGAGTGGCTTTTCCTTAAAGATTAAGAACCCCATAAAACTTGAACTGAGGATCTGACGTAGGCCTTTGACTGCATTCCTCTAGGCCATGGCACTCTACACCAGTCTAATCTGCATGACTGCACTCTACACTGCTCTACTCTACTCTACTTTATTCAGCTGCACTCTACTCCACTCTACTCTACACAACTGTACTCCACACCTCTGCACTCTATGCCACTTTACTCTACCCTACACCACTCCAGTCTATGCCACTGCACTGTATGCCACTCTAGGCTACTACCTTTCCACTCTACGCCATTGCACTCTACACCACGCCACTTTATGTAATTACGCTCTACACCGCTGTACTCTATGCAACTCTACTCCACACCACTCCACTCTGTGCCACTGCACTCTATGCAACCTTTCCACTCTACGCCATTGCACTCTACACCACGCCACTTTATGTAATTACGCTCTACACCGCTGTACTCTATGCAACTCTACTCCACACCACTCCACTCTGTGCCACTGCACTCTATGCAACTCCATTCTACACCACTTCCCTCTACGCCACTGCTCTCTACACCACTCCATTCTAAGCCACTGAACTATGTACCACTCTACACCACGCCACTTTATGTAATTACGCTCTACACCGCTGTACTCTATGCAACTCTACTCCACACCACTCTACTCCATGCCACTGCACTCAATGCAACTCCACTCTACGCTGCACCACTCCACTCTACGCCACTGCACTCTGCACCAATCTGCTCTGCACCGGTCTTCTGTAAGCCACTACACTCTATGCCACTGCACTGCACTTTAGGGCACTCTACTTTACACCACTCTACACCATTGCACTCTAGGCCCCACCTACTTGACTCCACTGCACTCTATTCCACTACACTTTGAGCCACTACACTCTATGTCAATGCACTCTACACTACTCTACTTTTTATGAACCACTCTACACCACTGCACTCTTCGCCGTGGCACTCTATGCTGCTGCATTCCATGCCACTGCATTCTACTCCACTCTACAGCACTCCACTTTGCACCACTGTACTTTATACCAGTCCTCTCTACTCTACACTACTCTACTTTACAGTATGTCACTCTTCGCCGCTCCAATCTATGCCTCTCCACTCAACTGTACCACACTCTACGCCACTCATTTTATGACACTCTACCTCACTCCACACAATGCTACTCTGCTCTATACCACTTCACTCTGCGTCACTCTACTCTACACCACTCTAAGCGACTCTACTCTACATGTCTCTACACCATTCCACTCTATTCGGTTCCACTCCACTCTGCACCACTCTGCGTCACTCCACTATACTCCAGTCTACCTCACTCCACTCTATGCCACTCCACTCTATGCCACTGCACTCTACTCCTACCCACCCTACTCTACGCCATTCAGCAATACACTTTATCACCTCACCACTTTCAAAATCCACCAGCCGCCACTGCATTCTACTCCATTGGATGCCACTCTACGCCACTGTACTCTATGCCGCTCCACTCTACTCCACTCCACCCTATGCCACTCCAAGCCACTCTACTCCACTACACTCCAAGCGACTCTACTCCACTCCACTCAACAGCAATCTACACCATGCCATTCTACTCCAATCTACTCTACCCTACTCCACTCTGCTGTACAACATGGCTAAAAGATATTTGCAAAGACAATAGCTGTCATGAAACCTATTGGCAAAACCTAATGCATGTTTTTATTTTCTTAGACAAAGGAACATAACGCAGTGTTCTTAAATTAACTCAAAATGTCTTCCGTGTGTCTGCATTCGCACAAGAGCTTAGGCATCACCTGAAGCTAAGAAACTTTTTTGTCCAGTCACATGAATTGAAGTAAAGGTATTTTTTCTTTAGAGTAGGTAAAAAGTTAAACTTTTTCATTTCAGTCCCTTCACCCACGAAACAACTTCCAGCCTGGTACGTGTCACACACTCCTTTGGCTGCGATTAGTGGAATGCCTCTCTCTTGGGGTGTGGAGCAGAGATTCCACAACCATCACTGCCACTGCAATGACAGTGAGACAGCTTTGAGGGCTAATGCCCTTCTGTGTCTGTGTGTTTGCATTTGTGTGATTTCAAAGCTGTTGGTATTTTGCATGAGGTACTTACAATAGTGTAAACTCCACTCAAAGAGCTGCAGAGCAAGATAGAAAGCCTATTTTTATGTGTCAGTAGGTGCATCTGAAACTTTAGTTGCAGTACACAGGACAGAATTCTACATGTAGTGTGTGTTTGAAACCAGACTACAAACAAGCATTAGCAAAACCACTAAGGATGGCATTGGGCATCAACCTTCTGGCAATTCTTGCTTTGTTTTGTCACGGTTTTTCCAAAATGTATTGTTTGGGGTATATGCTGGGCCCTCATCAATCTAAAAAAATCATTTTCTGCAGGCAAACCCATTTTTTTGGGCTTAAAAAACACATATTCCCATAGTGCTCCCTGGCACTGAAGTGAACTACTTTGTGTGTGGATGTGTTCTCTGGGAAAGAGTGGCATGCTGAAACTCATAGTGAAGTCAGCCAATGGCTAAAGTGGGCTGATACATTGCCCCTTAATGCATGCTGGAATGGGTGGAAGAAAAACGTGGATGACACCAACTACAGATTAATAGATGATATCTAGCTGAAATCTTTATAAGTAACTAAGTTGTACACATAATTGTAGTAAAATCAAAAGGTCTTGGCTAATACAGACCTAAAAGAGTCTATTAGTCTGGAATTGGCTGAAAGTCTGTTGCCTTTGAGAAAACAAGAAAGAAAGCAAGTTAGCAAGCACATAAGAAAGAATGAAGGAAAGAAAAAAGTAAGGAAGCGTGAAAGAAAGAAGGAAGGAGAGGAGGAATGAAAAATAGAAGGAAAGAGATGGAAAGAAAGAAGGAATGAAGGAGAGAATGAAAGAAGGAAATAGAGAAGGAAAGAAAGAGAGAGAGAAAAAGAAAGAGAGGAAAAGAGAGAAAGAAAGAAGGCAAAAGGGAAGGACAGAAAGAAAGAAAGAGAAAAAGAAAGATGGAGAAAAAGTTAAGAGAATGAAAGAGAAGAAAAGAAAGAGAAGGAAAAAGAGAGAAGGAATGAGAACAAAAGAAGGAAAAGATAAAAGAAAGAAGGAAAGAAAAAGAAAGTAAGAAAGCAAGAAACAAATAAAGAACAAGAATCAAACAAAGCAAAAAGAAGGTAGCTTAATACAGAACAGTAGTTTCAAATGGACACAATCTGATCTGGTATGCTGTGAAATAGCACCAGTCAGAAAAGCAAAATACTCCAAAAGGAATTTACAACAGTATTGGCGGGAGATGGGATTTGATAAAGATGGATTGTAAATCAGAAGCGCCCTGCTATTGCATCGGGCTCTAACACAAATGTAATACTAAAGACATAACAAAGTAAAAATAGAAACGCTTGTACTGAAGAGAACTCGCTTGATGTGCTCCTTGTGAGAGAGCAAAGTGCAGTCATTCAAACTGAATGTAATCAGTGCCCATGCTAAATGCTGTAGTGGGCAGAAGCAAAATGTGAATGACACAACGACAGACCAATGGCTGAAGAAAGGTGGCTAGAAGCCCCTACAAGTACGTATATTATAAATATTTTAGTAAAATCAAAAGGTCTTGGCTAACGCCAGGCCATAAAAAGACAGGTCGGGAAGAGAAAGTGTATGATAGGAAGATGACATTGGGAAAAGGACACAGAAGTCTGTGGGCAACTAACAACTACACGTTCCACTGATTTGTCCTCCAAAAAAAAGAAAAGGATACCTTCCAACATTTGGCAGATTTAGATTTTTATGAAGAAAATAGAAGCAGTTTTTACAGCTTTCCCTCCCTTTTCAGCCGGACAAACCTGATTTCCAGGCTTACATTTGGGGAAATGTATTTCAGAGTGGCAGTAGTTACTCTGTAGTTATAGTTAGGGTTACCAAAGTTAGGGATTTTTTTTTATTTTTGTCCCTTAATAACTTTGCACTCATTTGACGATTCTCCATGAAACTTTGCAGACCTGTTGCACCCATTGTTGGAGAAGTTAAAGTTTTGTGGCGTTTGGTCAAGGGAGTGCAAAGAAAAGAAGGAGATCTCAAAACACACTTGAAATCCAATGCATTTTACACAGACTTTTGCATTCCACATAATTGCAAAACAGATTGTAATAAAATTTCTCAGCAATGTACATTAGAGTATGTAGATGAATCCTTTTTCTATTGCAAGCGACATTAGGAAGTGATTATGAAGTTATGAGGCCCAATAACTTTGTGATCTTGTAGCACAATGCTACTAAAAGTAGCAAGGAAGCCCAAAAAATAAACTAGACTGCATATGTAAAGTTTCAGATTTACTACATGAACAACTGAAAGTTCCATTTATAATCGCATGCTAATGGGAACCTATAAACAAATACATGACAAATAAAATACACCTTTATCTACATAACATTTCTTTGCATGCTCTCTTGCTTACAAAATAAAACTGGCCAAACAAGCTGAACAAAAAACATGTTTGTTATGCACGCCTGTGTAACAAAATGAAAAATTCCCCCAACGGTGAGCCATCAAACTACTATTTGGAGGACATAATAATTGGCCTCGAGGAAAAAAAAATAATCTTTATATTGATTAGCAATCATTGCAATCATTGCCTTTTATTCACTTTGGCCTTCATATGTAGCACAATCCTAATAAAAGTAACAAGTAACCCCAAAGAATAAACTAGACTGCATTTGTAAAGTTTAGGATTTACTACATGAATACATGAAAGACCTATTTATGAGCACATGCTAATGGAAACCTATAAAAAATATATAACAAATAGAATACATCTTAATCTACATAAATTTCCATTGCACACTTTCTGACTCACAAAATAAAACTGTGTCCAGCAAGCCAAACAAAAAACTTCTTCCTTATGTACTGTTGCACAATAACATAGAAAAGTGACCTAGCATTGAGCTACACAAACTACTATCTAGAGCACATGATAATTGGCCATTAAGAAAAACAAATAACATCCTTAATTTGTATAACAACGATTGGCTTTAATTCACTGTGGGCTTCATATCTAGAAAAATCCTACTAAAAGTAGCAAGGAAACCCCCCCAAAAAAACTCGACTGCATATGTAAAGTTTCAGAATTACTGCATGAACAACTAAAAGACACATTTATGGTCACATGAATTATGTAAACCGAATAAACAATTACAATAGATAAAAAGAAAGAAATCATATTAAATCTGATTGTCACTCTGCAGTTATTAGTATTCCCAAAGATAGGAATTCCTCGGATATTAGCTCCCTAATAAGTTACCACCCGTTAGATGAATCACAACAACATTTCCAGACCTATAGCATTTTCTAAATTTTGAGATGATGTAAATTTTTGTGGTGAATCACTAAGGGGGTGCTGAGATAAAAGGCGGTCCCAAAATGCGTTTTCCTACCAATGCGTTTTCCATAGACTATTGTAACTCATGTAGCGCGAAAACAGCTGAATGGATTTACATTACATTTGCCAGCATTATACATTATGGTGCAGGGATGATGCTTTTTGGGTACTGCAGGTAAGTCGGGTAAGTATTTTTTAAGTTACAAGGCATTTAAATTTAGTGATATCTGTCACCACAGTACTTTCACGGAATTTTCCAAAATGTTGTGCAGCTACCGCACTACATAGCCGTAAACCTATTTTAAAAGATATTTAGCACGTTAGATTGCACAGTTCAGGTATGGCGGACGTTACCTGCGCAAGCGGGGAAGCAGCCACTGTATGCCCCGGCACTCCATTGGCGCGACACCCCGCCATGTCGGTGGCACGGGGACCTAAAGCACTCTCCCTTCTGGCAATTGTAGGAATTGTCACACTGGGCAATATATACCCAGAAGGCACATTTATCACCCTGGCGGATATACAGACATGTTAACCCAGTACCCCATTGTTGGTATTCACATACTATAGATTGAGAGAGGCTCTTAAAACTTTAAATATTTTGCACTCCTCCGAGCCTCCTTGCGTCACACATGGTGTCACATGCACAATGCAACAGTTAAGTCAGATTTACAGAGCAACACAACACCACCATGCGTGCAAAAGCATTGAATTGTAAATCAGGAGAAACACAAGGCAGCACAATTCACTGTTTCGCGTTACTCTGCACACCATAAGCTACATTGCAGCTAAATTTCCCATACATCCGTATGCCATGCCATCTGAAGCCACTCCACTATACACTATTCCACTTCACGCCACTCCACTCTACACCTCTCCAATGTACGAGACTCCACTCTACGCTATTAAACTGTACGCAACGCCACTAAGCTCTACTTCATTAAATTGTCTTACACTGTACGCACCTCAATTCTATGCCACTCCAGTAACGTCACTCCACTGTATGCCACTCCACTAGATGCTACTCCACTATATGCTATTCCACTGTACGCCATTATACTGTAAGCCACTTCAATCTACTCTATTCCACTGTATACCACTCCACACTACAACACTTCACTGTATGCTAGTCCACTGTATACTAATCCACAGTACGCTACTCCACTCTATGCCACTCTATGCCACTTCTTTCTTCACTTTTCGATTGGACCCCACTCTAGTGTACACCACTCCACTGTTTGCTGTTACACTCTACTCCATGTCGCAGTATACCACTCCAGTCTACACCACTCCATTATACTCCACTTCACTGTACGCTACTCCACTATACACTATTACACTCTACAGCCACTCCACTGTACAAAAGAATGCTCTACGCCATTTCACTCTATGCTATACACTGTACAAAGCTCCACTCTACGCCATTACACTGTATACATCACCCCTCTATGCTGTTACACTGTATACCACTCCACTCTATGCTACTCCACTTTATGCCACTCCAGTGTATGCTACTCCTCTCTACCCTACTCCTTTCTACACTATTTCATTGGACGCCACGCCCCTGTATGCTATTATACTCTACCCTATTCCAGTGTACACCACTCTAGTCTACACCACTTCACTGTACGCCACTGCACTGTACGCTACTCCACTATGCGCTATTCCAGTCAATGCCACTCTACTATACACCACTCCATTCTATAGTATTACCCCGTATGCCCCTCCGCTATACGCTACTCCACTGTACGCCAATTCAGTGTAAACCACTTCACTCTACGCCACTCCATTCTATGCTAGCCCATTGGATACCACTCCACTCTACACCACTTCACCATAGGCTATTTTCCTCTACCCCACTCCACTGTACACCACTCCACTGTACGCCACTCCACCCTTCGCTATTATATTGCACACAGCTTCAATTTTTGCCCCTCTACTGTATGGTATTCCACTCTACCCCACTCCGCTGTACTCCACTCCACTGTATGCTATGACACTCTACCCCACCTCACAATACAGCACTCAAGTCTACACCACTTCACTGTATGCCATTCCACTGTATGCTACTACACTATACGCTATTACACTTTACGCCACTCCACTGTACGCCACTATACTATAAGATAATACAGCTATTATACTATAAGCTATTACACTGACCGCCACTCCACTGTATGCTACTCCACCCTACACCACTCCAGTGTATGCTACTCCACTCTACTCCACTCTACCCTCCTCCATTCTACACTATTCCATTGGACGCCACTCCGCTGTATGCTATTACACTCTACCCCATTCCAGTGTACACCACTCTAGTCTACACCACTTCACTGTACGCCACTGCACTGTAGGCTACTCAATTATGCGCTATTCCAGTCAATGCCACTCTACTGTACACCACTCCATTCTACAGTATTCTCCTGTATGTCTCTCCACTATACGCTACTCCACTGTACGCCACTTCAGTGTACACCACTCCACTCTATGCCACTCCATTCCATGCTAGTACAATGGAAGCCACTCCACTCTACACCACTCTACTATATGCTATTTCCCTCTACCCCACTCCACTGTACACCACTCCACTGTACACCACTCCACTATTTGCTATTACCCTGTACCCAACTTACATTTTTGCCCCTCTACTGAATGGTATTACACTCTATCCCTCTCCGCTGTACGCCACTCCACTGTATGCTATTACAGTCTACCCCACCTCACAATACACCACTCAAGTCTACACCACTTCAGTGTGTGCCATTCCACTGTATGCTACTAAACTATATGTGATTACAGTTTACGCCACTCACTGTACACTACTATACTATAAGCTATTACAGCTACCATACTATAAACTATTACACTGAACGCCACTATAGCCTATGCTACTCCACTCTACTCTATTCCACTTTCTGCCACTCCACTCTACGCTGCTCCACTCTACGCTACTCCACTCTATCCCACTCCAGTGTACTCACCTTCACTCTATATAACTCCACAAAACTCTCCTACACTCTATGCCACTCTAGTAGACTCGACTACCCTATCCCTGTACACCTCGGTGTCCACATTTGCACTCAACTCACGCCTATACACTCTATTCTACAACACACTACTCCACTCTACGACAGTTTCCAACACTGTATAACACAGCACTCTTCTACACTCCACAGTGCAGTATTCCACTGTATGCTACTCCACATTATGGTAATCCACTTAATGCCACTACAGTCTACACCACTCCGCTCTACGCTGCTCCATTGCATGACACTTTACTCCACTCTATATAACTCCACTCTATAAAAGTCTACCACATTTCATGGCATTCTGACATTCTACTCCCCACTGTCCCCGTACACCCCACTGTACAACTCTATACTCCACTCTGTGCCCATATACTCCATTGTACAACACTCTATTCCACTATATAACACTTTTCTATCCAGCACTCCACTCTTCTGTAAAAGACCCCACTCTTATTTATTATAGTTTACTACCTCGCTATACTAGTACACTCCACTCCAGGTCACTCTACTCTATGACACACCAATACACTCTATTGTACTTTACTCTACACTATACCACTCCACTCGACTCCACTGTACGAGACTTTACTTCAATTTATGCTACTATACAACAATCCACTCTACACAGCACCACTGTTTCACACACTACTGTCATCTACACTCTACTCCACTGTATGCCACTCTTCATCATGTTACTCCTGTCTATACTCCTTCACTCCACTGTACAGCATTGTACTATACTGTATGGCACTGTAGAACACTCTACTCCACTCTATTCTATGATACTATAGTCCATTATACAACACTGTATGCACTCTTTGAATGCCACTGCACCCCACTTTATTCCAGTTTACTGTGACGCAGTAGCCACTTTGCTCCACTCCTCCACTATATACCGCTCCACTTTATGCCACTCAGTGCCATTGAACTCTTTAACACTGTATGCCAATCCACTATACCACAGTCTAAAACACTGCCTGTACTGTTCTGTACATCACTCCACTCTACAAAAATCAACTAGACTGTATGTCACTCTACTCTATTGTAGCCTACATCACTTTCCAATACTGTACAACTCCCCACCACACTCTACTGAACAACATGGTACTCCAATTTATGACAATTTAATTGACTGTTTGCAATGCCACTCCACTCTACTGCACTCCATGCCTCTATAGTCTATGACACGTGCCTCCACTCAGACACTTTACTCCACTCTACACAACCCCACTCCAATGTACTCCACTCCATTATACTTCACTCTACTACCCTTTATCCCACTCTACGCCACTGTACTGTAATCCACTCTATGGTTAACCACTCTATGCCATTGTACTATATCCAACTGAAGCACACCAATTGGTCGTAACTCTCATCCACAGTCAGTGATGTGTGGTTCAACCAGTCAAAATTAGTTTTCTTTGGAAGAATTTCTCAACAGTTGTTGAATCAGGTCACTTGGATTAATTTATTCCATTTCATTACAAATAGAGAACAGCAGCAGCCGACACACTTTTCGCCCTCCTGGGCTTTTTCAAGGCTCAAATCCAAGTTGCTAAGTTCAAATCCTGTTTCTCTAATTTATTAAGTGAAATAGCTTCTTAGTTGATCAATAAAAACTCCAAGTCGAATGCAATACGTTGTAACTGGTCCAGTATACTGGGTGAAATGTAAGCCCGGGAGCAACCAAGTCAATGTTAATGGTGTCCCCGTTACACAACTTCTGTCATAAACTTTGGCGGGCTTTCTTCTCCTCCAAGAGTGTGGGACCCTGATAAGTCCTCTCTTCAATTTAGAAGCAATCCGTGCTCCTTTTACTGGCAAATGCGAGGCTTGAAGGATACTGGTGAGACAAACTGAACACTGGCGTTAATAGATCTGCAGTTCATTTAGCATACCCACAACCTTTGGAAGTAGTATGCCATTGTACTATACACTGTATGACACTTGACAACATGCAACTCAACATCTCTCTACAATATGCCACCCCGCAATATGACACAGCACTCCACTCTACGACACTCCACTTAACGATAGTCTATGACACTCTACTTCACCCTACTCTAAAACACTCTACTCCACTCAATGACAGTCTACAATGTCATGTAGTTCCTATATAACCTATACAGGATCTGTGCGTTTAGACAGACTGATGTCCAGTCTGGTGTCCAGACTGATTCCAGACACCCCCACCGGGTATGTTGGCCTTTATACCAGCTAGCTCACAGTGCCAGTAGAAACTCCTCTTACCAAGAACAGAATAGTTCCTGGCAACTATCGAACATGACAACCCTGATCCCTCAGGACCGTGGAAACAGCATACTACTTTTCGCTCAGTCACTCATGCTTACTCAATCTCAGAGAAGTACACAGAATAAACAATAGGGACGTTTCAATAAGTATTTACTGACCGGTCGTTATTCTGATGTAGAATAGATGTGCTGTAACGATCATTAAACAGTAGCAGATATAAATTACTAGAAGCACTAGGAAAGTAAAAGGTTGGTATATTTCTACCATCCTGATATAATCATGAATACAGGCAAGTATTTAAAATACATGACAATAAAATGACCATAAAATTGTGCACTCCTACAATGCTACCCGAACTAGATTTACCTAAGTGTACCTAGCATGTATGTAGGTATTAAGTCAAGAATCCCTCTAGGATAAAGTCAACCCCCGTTACCTGAAGTGAGAAACTGTGGGATCCGTCCTGGTTTCGGATTGGCCACCCCGCAAGGGATGTCAGAGTATCTGCATGCAGGGTGCTTCAGCGTCTCGCGTCAGTGTGTCGGCATGGAAGTCCTGATCTCCTCTGTTTGTTTCAGCAAGATGTGATGTTTATATACCCAAAGGTCTCCCCGGGGGTTTTGCCTTGCTGTGTTAGTGTCGGACTTAGAATGACGTCAGGAATGCACTTTATACATAGTTATTATGCAGGAGATGAACCCGGCTGAGTTTGCAAGAATCCTCATGCAGAATGTATGAGGCTGCTACTAGGGAAATCCCACGTTCTGTTTGCAGTGTCATATCTAGGTAAAAGGTCAGTCCCCAAGAACCGATATGTGTGTAATGTAGGGGAGAATATAGGTGATGCTACCTGAACCTATATTGGGGTAACTATCTGGAATATAACATGCTCTCCTCATCCGACTGGACGACATAATAAAATTCTAATGTACTACTAGGCTGTCTAGGCACTGGAACGCAAATAATTGCATTAGAAACAATTGCTAAAAAATGCTAAAAAAGTGTTAAAACTTCAAAAAATGGTGCTAAAAACAAAAACTGTCACTCAAGCAATAGCTCTCATGTGTCCGTATATATAGTTCGAACGACTACAAGCAGCGGAAAGCCATGCAGGAAAAAGTGTCAATTTGTTTTGGATTTTCAATCGTAGTTTTGTTTAAAAGCCAAATTTTTTCCCAGCACATGACGGGCCAAATGTTTAGTCCTGTCTGGTAGACGCAACATTACTGTTGCCTGCCTCCACAGATGACGAACCCCGGAACACCTTGCACATTACGTCGATTGAGCACAGATGATCTTCTGCACTGCCTGCAGCCGATGCTGGGGCAGTCTTAGTGCTATCCAGAGCCTGGGTGTCAGTGGGGGAGCCGATATCCATTCCAACAGGAGCCGATTCTTCCTGTGGTGGCTCTAAGAATGCTGCCAACAACATCGGGATACTCTGGGGACACTGCAGAATATGGGCCGTTATCGGGTCCAGTAGAGCATCAAAGTCCGCATGGGCACAGGATGGAAGTGTCGGACAGAGATTCAACACGCATTCTTCTCCACAGAACAGGTAGGACACAGTCCAACCAGACTAGTCTAAATTACAGCAACCAAGAGGCGCTTAGTTCCCATAGGCGAGGTTTGCCGAGATGCTGTACCATGCGATCACAGTATTTACGCTCCAGGAGCGCTGTCTCCATTTCCTTGGTGACTGGGGCGTCCATTACCTAGCAGAAAAATTATAATCAGGATACCTGTTATTAGGAACGGGATCAGCGAAAACGCTTCAAAAATGCTTCCGAACACGAAGTGTATAAAGTTTGGTATAACTCTGAGAACCGTCTGAAATGTGCTTAATAGTTCCACACTTATGGTCTTAAATAGGTGGACTATACCCGTCTGTCACAGGGACCCGATTTCCACTATAGCGACAAAAGACTGGTGGTGTGTACCTGACCGTGAGGATCCTCTCCTCTTTTCCCAGCCAGGAGACTCCTCGGATTGGTTTACGTCATCGGAGCCAGACGAGGAAGTGTTTACGCCTATCGTCAGGTCGGAACCCTTTAACTGGGAACAACGTTCGGAGGACTCCGCCCCCAGGAGACACGTCATCAACCCCACTCCCAATGAACAGGGAGAAACTATAGCGGAGAGGGAGACTCCCGGAGGACGCCAGGAGGAAGACGGAAGTGAGGGAAGCAGAGTCTGGAGATTCGAGACCGGAGCAGTGAAGGAAGACGAAAGAGTATTCCTCCTAACAGCTGGAGACGAGCGGACCGAAGCCCAAAAGAAGCCAGAAGACCCACGACCCCACAATGTGTCCAGCCACGTTCTCGGAGGAGAGTGGCTCTCGCAGGTGCGTGCGAAGTTAGCGAGGTGGACTGGGAGGCGGGAGAAGGGTACTGAATGTTGTCAAAACTTCCCCGCACGTCCCTAATTCCGCAACTCACCCTTTTGTATTCACCTCCCTAAATATGCAGAATATTTTGTTTTCACCGGGTGCCCCCTCACTCCTTTTCCTTGGGTGACGGTGAGATCAGATAAAAGCTTTTTACCAACGCGGTACGTCTATTTTGTTCTTTCGAGGGAACCTGGAATCTCAAAGAACTAGTCGGAAGCGCAAAGGACCTTCAGACTGGGAAATATAGAGCAAGGAAGCTGTATATGCGAGAATAAGAAGTATTATTCCCCATAGACTTTGGCACGATCACTCTGCCTATATCAAAATAAAGGAAAACAGTTTAAAATACTCTACCTGTGGAGCTCCTTTCCCAAACCCGCTAACACCGGCGTATCAGGCATGTTAAAGATGATTTACCATTTCTGCTAAATGGAAGGGGCAGTTTGTACTTATGAGTGCCTGTATCTTAGCCGAGGGTCTTGTGATCTGGAGATCAAAAGTCTCCCGGGCGAAGGTTAAGGGCACGGATTTCTGTAGAAGCATGGCTTTCATTCTGCTCAGAGTATCAAACCGTATAAGAGAAACATTTAGCAAAGGCCATAGCTGCGCCTCCCTGACTGCACGTGTTGGTGGAAACAATACTTGCATACAGCAAGTAACCCTGGAGCTCACGGTTACTAGATATGCGATGCCCAGAAGCATGCCACAGCAACCTGAGAGAAGCTTGAATAACAGAGTAATCACGGCCACTGGGGTATCCCTCAGATGGCAGTACAGGTTTGCTACCGAACCATTGCAGGCGCCGTGTAACATAATATCCTGGCATATGAGGGATCCACTTAAAGCACTCTTGTAGTTTGTACCGCTTCGAAACACTTCTCGATCTCCACTCCTGCATCAAAATCTGTACGGTAATTCCCAAGATTCCTTGATATATTCCCTGCCTATCGCCTCATATCTACCTGTCTGTTGTTGTTCTAGACAGTACTTAAACTGGAAAGTTGTGACCGGTAATGTAATATGGCCACGGATCAGCCACTCTGTGGAAGGTGATTCCGCCACAGTAAACGCTAACCTATCCAGTTTTTCAATGTGCAGCACTGTATACTTTGCTCCTCTTTGTGCCATTTTCATCTGTTTTTCTGTCAGATTGTATGCAGAAAACAAGGACGTACTGTTGATAAAACGCCAAGGGACATAACCCGCACGCAATGATTGCAGCGTCCAGCTTAATAACATAATAGAGCGTAACTGAGACTGTCCATGTGGTAGTATGAACAGATCTTGTTCTAGTACATCTATTGCAGAAGATGCAATGTTGTCCAGTGAATAAATCCGGGATGTCAATGTAGTCGTACCATTGGCAACTACAGCTAACGCTTTTTCTAAGTTGATCCTATCATTTTCTAGTAACCTCTCCGCTGCTTATTGTTGGGAGATTTTCATGATTTCATTATAGATAGCATAATAGAAATGTTTTTTACGTGACTTTTGTGGATCTAATAAAAAATGTCTGAGATCTACATCTTCCGTGAGTAAGGATAAGTGTTAGTGTTGAGGTTCTTAGCCAATCGAGGCATAACTTCCCAACACTGTATGATGTAACCCCCCGGATGTTCTCTCTCTACATAACGTGGGTCTGGCCTATGGATACTTCACTCTTCGGTTGCATCCCTGAATCTTTCCTGACACCTGTTAGTGTCTGTGGGCCACACCAACCATCCGTTCCAATTGGGGTCTGTCCTATTGTTTTGTAGAATGTCATCTAAAGTAACCCCCTCTTTCGATGTGAAGTTAGTCTCAGTATGCGATGGTGTTGGAAACCGAGGTGTGTTTAAATCCTTGTTCTTGACTAATCCAAGACAGGAAGACTGTTGCACAGTCTCATTTAGGAATATCATCTGTTGAGGTATGAGGCATGCTCTAAATAAGGCTTCATGTCCCTGGACTTGCCAGTCTGTAGAACCCCAGACAGATTTTAAGTCTATAGTGTCTTTCCATAAGTCGAAACCTTGTTTAGACAGTTGGGTAATAAAGTAGTGTAAATCTGTTTGGTGCTAGTCAACACATTTTTTTGTTCAGGTGTAGGTGCAAAGTTATAATAGTGTACGGTCGGGTCTGAAATATTAAACCCTGAAAAATATGCAACATTTTGTGCAAAGGTTTTCTAACCACTTTTCGGAGGTGTTGGGCAATGTTCTCATTGCTGGTAAGTGAAAACATTTCTAGTGTTACTAGATTTGTGTAAAAAATGATGACCATAATGTTGATAACCATACATTGTGTTAAAGTATGATGTGTCTTCTAACATTTCGTCGCTAGAAAATGCGGCAGATTGTTCTAAATCAGACACATTAAATGAAATGAAAGTTTATTGTTATTAGTTAATAAAAACCATCACAATGTACATATAAAAACGAGACAACATGTTATTTACAGTTTCAGAATGACAATCATCGGAAAATGTACTGGAGGTAATTACATCATTTAAAGAAATTATAAACAAATGTGGTATTCTTAAAAGTTCTGTCGGTACGACTATATCATAATCAACCTTGTCCCATACTATACCATCTGGTATAAGAACTGCTGTAGTGTTCACTGATGACAAGTCTCTCTGTTCACAATGTGATGAAACATGTGGTTTCAGGAGTAAGTTCACTTTTGATGCTGCAGAACTTTGGCGACGGTAAGGTCTGTTAACAAGTAAGCAAAAGACAGTCACTAAGCCTAACCAAAAGAGAAAGAAAAGTATCTCGGTGCTTATCCAAAGTTCTACCCAAGGTAACACCAGGTAACTTTTTCTAAGAAAGATGTAGAAGTCTTTAATTTGTTGTTTACGAAAAAATTGGGGCTGGCGTTGTTTCAGGTTCACTTGGATCCAAAGAAAATGTATCAAAGTCGATGAAATAGCCAGATGCAGTTCGATCTATTTTTGATAGCTCAGCAGGTTTTGTCGAACTCGTAGATGGTGCTTGCTGAGGCATATTTACGTATACATCAGTGTTAGGTCTAATTGAAAGTTGTCTTTCTTCTTGATTTTGTATTCCTTGTTCAAGGGGAAAGAGTTCCATTGCATTGTTGCTTAGTCCATCAATCCGTATGGGTGGCTCTTCGAAGGTGATTAGTCTTTCCGTCTGAACTTCCTGTATTTCTAGCGAGAGGAGGGCGTCGGCTACTCAGGAGTCCATGAGGCCTACTATTAAGTATCGGCCACATAGTGTGGTTTGATCAGGTCAATGGAGACAAATCTTTTCTCCTTTTTTCTGGCAAGAGACGGCAGAAGTACAGTTCTTGTTCCTTCGGCGGCCAGGACAGGTACAGGCTTTCTGTATGATGGCCCAAATTCTTTTTTGTCTGTTATTTTTTCTCTGACCAGATCCCCAACTTTAGAAATCCAGACAGGTTTTTCTGTGACTGACTTCACTTCCCCAGTGGCGGTCCTCTTCACCGGCACATTACTTTGCAGGGCTCTGGCTTCGTTCAGTTCCTGTAAGATAGACAAACGTTTATTGATGTCAAAAGGTTTTCCATCCGCCACTGTGCCTTCACAATCAAGATCAAGTACCCACATTCTTGTCCCAAATAGGACTTGATAAGGAGTGACACCCCCAAGAGAACTTCTTGGCATGTTGTTTAATGGCCGCTGAAACCCCTATAAATGATTGACCCAACTACCACCTGCGCCTAATACTCTAGCTGTTAATGATTGCTTTAAGTCCCGTTTTTTCCTCTCCGTGACCAAATTTCCCTTGGGATGGTACAGAGAGGAGTACCGCAATGCTACACCTAAACCTCCCATGGCCTCCTTGTAAGCCCTAGAGCTAAACTCGGGGCCACGGTCAGAATGTAATGTGCCAACTGCTTATGTCCCTATAAAGACTTGCAAATCTTTGATAACAGTTCTGGTGTCAGCCGAGGGCTGAGGCCATACCCGTAGAAATCTGGAACATGAATCCACTGCAACCAAGATGTACTTGTAAGCCCCGTCAGATTGTAAGTGGCCGCAGTGATCTAGATAGACGCACGCTAGTGGTCTGTCTGATCTTAGCAATGGTGTCTACGCTGGACGTGTTATGGTGGAGCCTGTCATCTGTTGACAGATGCCGCATTTTAAAACATAGTCTTTAGTCTGCTTAGTTAGCTTCGGCCACCAAAAAGCGGTTTCAATAAGGAGACAGTTGCCATAACTCCTGCGTGTGCAGACTCTAAACCCTCGTGTGAAGCTAATATCAAGCCCAATCTGCGATCCATGTTTGGTATCACTCTATCCCCCACTCCAGGAATCTGAGCAAATGGAACGTTGTTTGCATCTAATTTGTAGGAGTACTTGAGCGGAAAACCTTTCAGAAGTGCTTTATTGTCCTTGCGCTAAGCAATGACAGCTACCATTATCTGCCCGTCTATCCTCGTTTTTGAACAAGTGATCGCAGCTACGGACGCAGTTCGTACTGCCCCCTTTGTGGCCTCATCAGCCAATGAATTCTCTTCAATGTGAACGCTGTCACGTTGATGACTTATCCTGTGTATCACATTAGCTCTTGGTAGTTTGTTTTTCAACTCAGCTACCTGTTCCCATAGCAGTTTGTGCTTTATTGTGCCACCTTTGGAGTCCTTAAACCCATTTCGTCCCCAATAATGTAGATATTCATTGTATGACTGCACACAGTAAAAGGAATCGCACACAATTAGTGTGGGGAATTCAGGATCCGTATTTATCAGTGCCAGTAAAAGAGCTTTTAGTTCTGCTAACTGAGCCGTGCAGTCTCCTAGAGACTGAGTCTTTGTACTGCTCGGATGGAATTTACCATCCTGCATACGACCTTTTAGAATTGCGCATGCAGCTCTGTATTGCTGTTTAATTTCTATGGCCGGTTGTGCAGATACGTCAGTGTAAATTATGTATTCATACTGATCTATAGACATTATTTCATTTGGTAGAGGATATTCCCGTTCATATTGCAGAAATGCTTGTGTTTTCAGACTACGGTTGTATCTGTATTCTACATCTGATGCAGTGAGAGAATTAGTCCATTGTATCCATCTCGTATGTAAAGCTTTAGCGTTTGAAATGCTTGCCTTTGTAGCAGCCTCCAGGGCTGGTACTGGGGTCACGACTATTATTCGTTTTCCCTGAGCCAGTGCTCATCTATCACTACAGCAGTCGGTCCGGCTGTCAGAATTTTTTCCGTGGATGCGAAACGCTTCTCAGCATTTACGTGCAAGAGTGATTTATGAGCAATGGGTACTGTTTCGCCTTCATTATATATGAGGTATGTGTACCCAGAATGACCAGCAACTATACGGATCACTAGGTTGCGGACATTTGCCCGTGTCTGTAAGTGTCTTGATGCTATCATGTCAGCCTGGAAGGAGCGAATTGTGTCTGTGTGTTCCTGTGTCCATTGTCTAACTGAAAAATCAGGTTTTATGAGGTCGTAAAAATGTGAAAGCCTTTCTGCGTAATTCAAAAGGTATGTTCAGCCGAAATTTAGGAATCCCAGTATTGATTGTAAATTCTTCAATTGTTTTTGGAGGTTGCAGCAGCACACATTTTTCTAAAAAGTTGTCTGCCAGTCTTTTCCCTTCACTTGAAAGCTCATATCCCAAAAATAGGATTTTTTAAAGTTAAATTTGTAACCCCCTGAGGCGAACCCCAAAATTATGGTGTTCAACCTTCAGATAAATATCATCTACATAGAACAATACCTCCTCGTCCAGATTTTGAAGTAATTCAGTTACTCTGGCGGAAAATAGCCCCGAACTGTTATTATACCCCTGGGCTAGTCGACAAAATTGTCACTGACAACCTAGTGCTGAGAATGCTGTCAAATATCTGCTCTCAGATGCTATATTCTGGCAGAAAAATCAATTTGAGATATTTAGTGTTGTTTTGTATTTTTTGCGCATAATGTTATTAATTAATGCGGCACTATGTGCGTTTTGTACTGTAAAAGTTTTGTGCATGAATTTAAATGTCTGTAATCCAAAACTAGATGATATGTATTGTCTGGTTTAATTACGGGAAACAAAGGATTATTTATTGAGGAGGTGCAAGTTTCTATCACTCCCTGGTATTCAAGTTGATCTAAGATCTCCCTGACCTGTTTTTTAGCTTCCTGCTTAATTGGATACTGTCTCCGTGGAATTTTAATGGTATAACATGGTGGGTTGAGTTTTCGTCCCATCCAACATGGTTACGATATAAAGCTGGAGCAAGGCCCCCTGCCCACTCCTGTGAGTATGTATGTATGTTATAAGTGTTGGGGAACGAGGTCCGAGAAGGCTGGCATAATTATTTGTTTCTCCGTTTGGGCAATCCATAACAAAGGCAGGTGGCCAATCCTTTTCAGCTAGCATGATGTCATAGCCAAAGGTTAAGTTTTCCCAAAACAGACCTTTAATCCATCTTGGTTTGTCCCCCTCCATCCGAAGTGTTATTTCATGTAACTTATGTGGGACACTTACCCTAGTATCAGGTGTTTCCCTTGAGATATATTCACTCAACTCCGCTGTCACTAGAAAGTCCATCAGATTCTGGTGAACTATTGTTACTTCTGCTGCACTGTCTGGCATCGTCAGAGTCCATTCCCCGTTCAGTAGTGGAGTCCTCAGAATTCTGGGCATGTCTAACTTTGAGACCTGCTACTTTCTTCTTTTTGAATTGAGGTTTAGGTTTTTGTTTTTCTTCTTTTTTAGGTGCATAGTCTGGAGCGCGTTGCGTGTCTCTGGACTTTGTATGCTCTTCTTTTCTATGTTAAGATCGTCCTTCTCTCTAGGAGTTTCTTGATGAACCCTGAAAGGAACGAGAGGAACGTGTATCTGTATCCTGATACCTGTCAGGTTTACGAATGTTGTCTCTATTCTGAAAGTTATACCTTTTTTCGGAGGGCTCCCATTGAGGAGACCCACCTCTGGATTGAGATCTATTTGTTTTATTCTTTTGTTGTTTGTTATTGTCCCATTTCTTCTTTGAAGAAGCAGGTGCTTGCCTAAAGGTATACTTTTCAGGACTCCCCCATTAGATAAGATTTTACTGGTGCAGCTCCCAAACTGTCTCTACCTAATTCTACATAAGCAGTTTCTATTATTTTAGGTAATTTTGTCTCTTGTTGTAAAGGAGTGAAATCTCTCAAACGGTGGCATATTGCCACTGATGCTGCCTCCCCTTTAATGTTTGCTAATATTATAACTGATCATTGGGCGAAGTTATTTAATAACTTTATCTCTAAGTTCAGAGCAGGGTCTGTGCCATACTCATTCTGTATCTGTTGCAATACGTCTGGTACTACTGCTAGTGAAGGGATATCATGTGGTCTGGTATATACGGCAGCGAAGACCGTAAATCTTCTACCTTGGGAGCTATTCCCATGGGCAAGAAAATTGTAAGCATTCTATGCTTTGCTTGTGGACCCGTGTTTGGGAATACTCCCTCTAACTGTGTTATCTTTTGAGCTATCCAAAAGGGCATTTTACCCATTACTGCATGTAATGTTTGTGGTGTAGTAGTCTGGACTGGTCCTGTTGGTATAGCCGGTGTTGGCTGTAGTGTGAGTGTTCTCATCACAAACTGTGTCATGTTCCTGTAGATTTTTATTAGTTCTTTATGATGTGTGAGTAAGTCTCCTCCTGGCATTATCTCAATGTCAGGATGAGGTGCATATGTCACCAGTACTGGCCATGTTTCTCTGTCTCTTCTGAGGGGGCCGAGTCTTACTCTATTTCTTGTATGGGGGAGGGTGCCTTTAAACCAATAATAATGCTCCTGATAAGTGAGCAGAATTTCAATGTCCTCGTATGGACAATATTCGTTCGGTATGTTATCTTCTAAGTAGACCTCCGACCCTCGGTCTAGGTCCACTCTCTCTCCCCGCAGCTCTGCTGTGCCGTCTCTTGCCTCCAGACCCCAACCTCCTCCTTGGGAGGTTTGAGGTTGCTGCCCGCTCCTGCGCCTGCTGCCCGCTCCAACTGGGACCAGACTGCTTGCAACCTTTTCCCTTTCGCGCCACTGTTATTGTGCACATCTGTGTCTTGCTCTAATTCCACCACTGTTCCATTTGCCGTAGCTGCCCCTGCGGCCCCTCCCCCCTGGAATTCCCCGCTCCCGCCGTCCCAGCCTCTCCTCCCTCCCACCTCCCCTACTTAATGGCGGACGCTGTGTGGTCGCACAGCAGACGCAAGCAGCGGGCGCACCAAAGGCCAGCGCCAGGAACCCTGGACATCCCACTGCCCATCGCTACGACACCACCACCCTCCTCACACTCAACCCTGGAAGACTTAGAGAATTCCAACAGGCCTCGCTGAACACGACCCACAGTCAGTTCTCCTGCCTGCACTGCCGCCAGACCCTCACCGCCGCCCCGGCCTCCAACTCCGCCGAGTCCAGCACCGGCAACACCCTAAAATGCATCCTCCTCAACGTACGCTCCGTACACAAACACGCCATGGAAATCTGGAACCTACTCGACTCTCTCTCGCCCGACATCACCTTCTTCACAGAGACCTGGACCAACGCATCCTCCGCCCCCAACATCAGCACCGCCATCCCAGATGGATACAAGATCCAGAGGAAAGACCGCCCCAACCACCCAGGAGGGGGCCTCGCCATCGCCCACAAGAGCACCCTCCACCTCATCAACTCCAACGAAACCTTCTCCTCTGTCAAACACCTGCACTTTCAGATCCAGACCACCCTCAAAGCCACATTCCGGGAAACCCTCATCTACAGACCCCCCGCCCCCGAACACCCTTCGCCACCACCATCACCGACTTCATCGCACCCCACGCCATCGCCTCAACAAACTACATACTCATTAGAGACCTGATCTTCCAATTCGACAACCCCAGCGACTCCAACTCCACTATCCTTCATAACAACATCGCCAGCATCGGACTTAAACAACTTGTCAACACACTGACCCACAGAGTAGGACACATCCTCAACCCCATCTTCGTGGCAGGAAACAGCGTCCAATTCAGCCACACAATGCAGCCGCTATGGAGCGACCACCACTGCGTACACTTCGCTATCAACAAACCTAAAGCACCCAAACCAGCCCCACGCCCACCACGAAGGAACTGAAGCAAGGTTACCGACGCGCAACTTAACTCCACCCTCACCCGGGACAACCACACCAGGGCACCTGATGCAAATGATGCAGCCAGAGAACTCCACATCCTGATCTCCAACTGCGCAGATGAGCTCGCCCTGTACGCAACCCCGACAGACATCGCCCCAGGAAAGCCACCTGGTTCACCACCGCTATTCAAGAAGTCAGACGCACCTGCAGACGCCTGGAGAAGAACTGGAGAAACACCGAAAGCCACACCACCTACAAAGACGCCATGACGGACTACCACAACCAGATCAGAGCCACCAAGAGGAACTTCATCCACAACAAAATCCTGGCCAACACCACCAACTCCAAGGAACTTTTCAGTGTCATTCAAGAATTCACCAACCCACACAGAGAAGTCACAGACATCACCCCATCCCAAGACCTCTGCGACAAGCTTGGAACCTATTTCCACCTCAAGATCAAAAACCTCTACGACAACTTCATCGACCATCCACCAGGCGCCACAGACGGCCCCCTGCCCCCCAGAAACACCAGCAAGCCCACCATATCCAACTAGACACCGATCACGGCCAAAGACACCACATCGACCATAAAAAGCATCCACTCGGGGTCCCCCACCAACCCCTGCCCCCTCACACCTACCACAGACCCGCGGCCGCCATTGCACCTGAACTACAACGCACCATCAACACCACCTTCAAAACAGGCACCTTCCCAGATGGCTGAAAGCACGCAGAAGTCAGACCTCTGCTCAAGAAGCCCACAGCTGACCCCACCAACCTCAAGAACTATTGACCCATTTCACTCCTCCCCTTCGCAGCCAAAGTTGTAGAGAAAAAGTCAACAAGAAACTGACATGATTCATTGAAGAGAACGCCGTCCTCGACCCGTCCCAATCCGGATTCCGAAGCTACCACAGCACACAGACTGCCCTACTCGCCGTCACAGACGACATCCACACCCTCCTGGACCAAAGCCACTCCGCAGCCCTCATCCTACTCGACCTATCAGCGGCCTTCGACACCGTCTCCCACTGCACACTAGTCGCCAGACTACATGACGCAGGCATACAAGGAACAGCCCTGGACTGGATCCGATCATTCCTCACCGGAAGAAGCCAATGGATCAGACTCCCACCCTTCCTCTCCGACCCCACAAAAATCATCTGCGGAGTCCCACAGGGTTCATCCCTGTGCCCCACCCTCTTCAACATCTACATGGCCCCACGACCAGCCATCGTCCGAAAACACAGCCTCAACATCGTATCCTATGCCGACGACACCCAGCTCATCCTCTCCCTCACCAAAGATCCCACCATGGCCAAACTCATCTTCCAGAAAGGAATGCAAGACATTGCAGTCTGGATGACCAACAGCTGCCTGAAGCTCAACGCCGAGAAGACAGAAGTCCTCGTCCTCGGTACCACCCCTTCTGCATGGGACAGCACCTGGTGGCCAACCGCCCTCGGAATTCCACCTACCTCCTCAGACCACGCCAAGAGCCTCAGCATCGTACTAAACTCATCACTCATCATGAACTGACAGGTCAACGCCGTCACCTCCAGCTGCTCCAACACCCTCTACATCCTCTGCAAGACCTTCAAGTGGATCCTCCCTGAGTCAAGGAAGACAGTCACCCACGCACTCATCACCAGCAGACTGGACTAAGGAAACGCACTAATGGCATTAACAAGTCCCTACTCCGCACACTCCAGACAATACAGAACACCGCCGCCAGATTCGTCCTCGGCATCCCCGACACAAACACATCAACCAACACCTACGAAGTCTCCACTGGCTCCCCGTGGAGAAAAGAGTCACTTTCAAAATCCTCACTCATGCCTACAAATGCCTACACAACAACGGAACCAAATACCTCAACGACAGAATCAACTTCCACGTACCCAAAAGAAACCTCCGATCTTCCAACCTCGCACTGGCCGAAACCCCGCACATTCACAGAGCCAGAGCAGCCGGAAGATCCTTCTCTCACATTGCAGCCAAGACCGGTAACGAGCTACTGGCAGACATCAGACATGCCCCCTCCCTGAACACCTTCAGGAAGACCCTCAAGACCTGGTTCTTCAGCTAAACAGATCTGCGGACCCCTCTCCCCCCCAGCGCCTTGAGACCCTCACGGGTAAGAACCGCGCTTACAATTCCCTGATTGATTGATTGATTGATTGATTGAGAAATGAAATGTTTTTGAATGTGCATCTGCATGCGAGAATTTAATCCATGAATAGAATACCTTTGTCCTATAAGATTTGTGTGCCTCAATCACGAATATTACTGGCCCATCCCTAGACGTTATGCCATATTCTGCTAGTTTTAGGGTGATGGCCGTTGTAACATTTTCTGGAATGCGCATTGCATCCACATCTTCTTCTCCTGAGAGATTTAATTAGACCACAGGATCTTCCTGTACTGTCACTGTTTTGGCAAGAAGAGCCTTGCAAGGGAACTGAGATAAGATGTTATGCACAATAGGAACAATGTGTCCTTCAAGCTTGATTAACCAACAGCCAATACCATTTTGCCTACTCAGCTGCGGCGGAGTGCTGTAACTTCTGACTCCAGATGACTCTGAGAATAGCACAACTGAACTACTCAGATTTGACTGTTAAATAAGTACCCAACCAATGTTGGCGGCGCCAATTCGTGTAGTTCCTATATAACCTATACAGGATCTGCGCGTTTGTACAACGTATACCGAATATGTTGGCCTTTATACCAGCTAGCTCACAGTGCCACTAGAAACTCCTCTTACCAAGGAGAGAATAATTCCTGGCAACTATCGAACATGACAACCCTGATCCCTCAGGACCATGGAAACAGCGTACTACTTTTCGCTCAGTCACTCGTGCTTACTCAATCTCAGAGAAGTACACAGAATAAACTGTAGGGAAGTTTTCAATAAGTATTTATTGACCGGTCATTATTCTAGTGTAGAATAGATGTGGTGTAAAGATCATTAGAGAGTAGCAGATATAAATGACTAGAAGCACTAGGAATGTAAAAGGATGGTAGCTATAATCATGAATGCAATAAAATTATAGTAAAAATGTGTACGCCTACGATGCTACCCCAACTTGATGTACCTAAGTGTACCTAGCATGTATGTAGGTGTTAATCCAAGAATCCCTCTAGGATAAAGTCAACCCCCATTACCTGAAGTGAGAAACTGTGCGACCCCGTCCTGCTCTCGGGTTGGACACCCGCAAGGGATGTCAGACCACTGCGAGCTGGATTATCTGCATGCAGGGTGCTTCAGCGTCTCGCGTCAGTGTGTCGGCATGGAAGTCCTGATCTCCTCTGTTTGTTTCAGCAAGATGTGATGTTTATACCCAAAGGTCTCCCCGGGGGTTTTGCCTTGCTGTGTCAGTGCCGGACTTAGGATGACGTCTGGAATTAACTTTATACATAGTTATTATGCAGGAGATGAACCCTGCTGAGTTTCCAAGAATCCTCATGCATAATGTATGAGGTTGCTACTAGGGAAATCCCGCGTTCTGTTTGCAGTGTCGTATCTAGGTAAAAGGTCAGTCCCCATGAACCGTTATGTGTATAATGTAGGGGAGAATATAGATAATGTTACCTGAGCCTATATTGGGGTACCTATATGGAATATAACAACACCTTACTTTACTGTTCGACACGCCATTCCACTGTACATCTCACTGCTCCAGTGTACAATACGTGACCCCACTATATGAGACACTATACCTCCACACTATATAACACTTTATTACACTGTACAATGATCTACTACACTTTACTCTATTCCAATCTACAGTACTCCACTCTATGACAAAAGACTTGACAACACTTTCCCCCACTGTACTGTACAACACTCCACATAACAACTTTCCACTTGTGACACTAGGCTCTAGGACTTGAAACACATTTTTATAAAAGAAATTTAAAAACATTGAAATGTTATGTTATGGTGATTATTCTGTTAAAGCGCTTGAATATCCGAGGGTGGATTTTGCTTAATAGAGAGCCGAAAATAACTAACTACAATTCATTTAATAATTAAAAAGCCATGTTTTAAGTGCTTTCATGAACTGTAAAAGATTTGTTGTTTCTTTCAGTTTGAGAGGGAGAGAGTTCCACAGTTTAGTTGTGCAAACAACAAAGCTTTTGCCTCCCCAATGGGATTTCCTAAATTTGGTAACTATAAAGTGTTTTGCTGCCACTGAATGTAATGGTCTAGCAGGGATATACCAGGAAAAGCTTTGTATTAGATAATCTGGTCCTGTGTTATGAAGTGCCTTAACGGCAATACACAAAGCCTTGAAGGCTATTCTTTTGTATTTATCTGTAACCAGTGTAACTCTCCGAGTGCAAAGTTTGCTGACTGGTGTTTTGGTAGTGCAAATAAAAGACGTGCTGCAGATTTTGCAGTTTGAAATGTGGTCAATAGTTTTTGTTGCATATTAATGTACAGGGTGTTGCAATAAACCAGTCTAGATAGGATTAGTGCTGTGCTGACTGTCTTTTGAAGATTAGTTGGAATAAAAAGAAGAATTTTCCAAATAATTTTTAAAATGTAGAAAACGGATGAGGTAATCTTATTGACCTGGCTGTCAAATGTCAGCCTATTGTCGAACAGAATACCTAGCTTCTTTACTTTTTTAACTGGAGTTAGAAAGGCACCCATGTCCTGGGGCCACCAGCAAGGAACCAAAAGGATGAATTGTTTCAAAATAGGAGGACTTCAGTCTTCACCGAGTTAAATTCTAATCAGTTGTTAGTCATCCAGTCTCCTATATTTTTCATGCAGACATAAAATTTGATGGCCGTGTTGTCAGGGTTGCCTGAAACCGAGACCACAATTTGAGTATCATCAGTGTAGGATATAACTAAGAACCCAGACATTTTCATCAGCTTGGCCAATGGTGTGATATATAAGTTAATAAGAGAAGGGCTCAGGGAGAAGGCCTGTGTTACACCGCAAGGGAGGGTGAAGGAGTTTGATACAAAGTCATCCAGTGCTACCCTTTGTTCTCGTTCTGACAAGAATGATGTTAGGAGGGTGACGGCTGTTCCTCTGAGTCCTAGTGAGTGGAGCCGGTCAATCAAGATGTTGTGAGTGACTGTGTCAAATGCCGCTTAGAGGTCTAAGAGGATTAGAGCGGCATTTTCTCCTCAATCAATGGAGGCTCTTATATTCTCTTATGCAACAATTAATGCAGATTCTGTATTGTGTTGGCTTCTAAAGCCAAATTGAGTAGGATCTAGAAGGCGATTGCATCTATAAAAGCTGTCAGCTGTTGATTCATGGCCTTATCAATGACTTTTGCTGGAAATGGCGATTGGGATATCGAACGATAATTGCTCGGATCTGTTAGCGGGAAAGTCATTTTATTTATTAGGGGTAAAATGTATGCTGTTTTCCAAACTTTTCGGAAGTAGCCTGTGCTAAACATATCATTAAAGATATGAGTTAGATAGGCTGAGATTGTTTCAGGAATTTGTTGAAGGATTTTCGGAGGACAGGAGTTGTTAGGGGACAGACTTCCTGGATTTGGTCAATATGAGTACCTGATGCATTGTGAGTGGTGAGAATGAGGTCAGAGATTCTAAGTTGGTTAAGTAGGATATCACGCTAGAGGAACAAGAGGTTGGTGTAAGTTTGACTGTAAAAGGTGCGTAAACAGCTTCCACTTTGTATTGAAAGAAGGTGGACAGAGTGTTGCAAAAGGATTGATTGGAGTTGGTATGTTTATTCTCAGAGATGTTGGAGAGTGATTAAACTGTTTTAAAAAGCTCCTTAATAGAGTCTTTGGCGGTTTCAATTTTATTGGAAGAAAACGATGATTTTTCATTAAAAATCATGGTTAGTTATTTTTTTAGAGACTTTTTTATAAAGATCTTTTTCTTTAACATTGTAGTGTCGTCTCCATCTGTAGGAAGCTGGCTCATTATATGATATACCACTAAGTGGTAATATTGTGCAAAGAGTCCAGAGATTCCCCCAGAAGAGTTCAGGGCTCTATTTGTGGTAGTGTGGTTGAGCAGCCTTTGGCCTAACACACAGGAATGTAAGACATTTGTTAAGCACACAGTGATAAATAAATGACACATGACTCAAAAAGGAGATCCACACCAATTTTAGAAAAATAAGCTTCTTTTAAGATTTATTTTAGGACCGAGAAATACATTCAAAGGTAAGTTCATTTTTCAATGCCTGTATTTTTGGAGAGTAATACATAGAGCAAGAAAGAGGGAAACTCATTAGGGGTAGCGGAAAGGCAGTGGACTGGGACAGACAATGCATTTTTGGTGTGATGTGTAGTAGTTCCAGTTGATGTTTCTTGTCTTTTCAATGAAGTGTGCAGAAAACTCCTCACTGCTAAGGGTTAAGTCATTGAGTGTAGAGTGTTAGTTAGTTGAGTGGTTAGCTTGCTGTTTGATGATTATTAACAGTTTTTTTGGCCTGATTTTGGTGTGGTCGAGCTGTGACCTAAAGTGAGCAGTTTTGGCACCCCGGATATGTTTGTTATAGGTACTTCTTGTCATCCTCAGCTGCTTGAGGTTTGTTATGGAGGGAGAGTTTCTCCATGACTTCTCCGCTAGCCTTAGTTTGCGTCTTTCCTTATTAAGGGAGCAGTTGAACCAGGGTTTGGATGGTTTACTGGGAATCCGTTTGAGTTACCTTAGAGCAAATGAGTCGAATATATTAGTCATGGAGTGGATGTAGCATTTGGTGAGGTCATCCAGATGTGTCAGTTTAGGGGGTAGAGGAAGTAGGTTATTACTGATGCTGGTTAGATTATTTATATTGATGTTCCTCAAGTCTCGTGACCATTGTTTGGACTTACGAGGTTGTCCTTGTCTAATCGCCACCATTTCCAAGACGAGAAATGAAATTAGGTAATGATCCGACCATTCACATGATGATCAGGCATCCAACCGAATAACGTTATCTTTAGCAATGATTAAGTTGAGGGTGGATCCCTTGATGTGGGTAGGTTCATTGCAGGACTGGGTGAAGTTTAGGTCAGAGATGAAGGCCTTGAAAGTGCATAATAAGGTATAATTTGCGTTATTCTAGTGTAAATTGAAATCACCAGGGAAGATATGAGTAAGGTGTTGGTCAGAGTTGGAGGATATGGTCTCCATTATTTGTTCTACGAAGAGAAGATTATCAAGAGGGGGTGATAGATCGTGTGGAGTATACAAACTAAATTGTCGTTGTTGTTGCATACTACATCACTTATAGCATGTGAAATCATAGCATTCATAACAACACTTATAACTCCTCAAATTACATTATTTGACACAACACTGTGCACAGTAGAGTGGCAATTTACAGTTAGTGTTGTCTGATTAGTGAGCTGAAAAGAGCGTGCAACGAGGTCACCTACTTATAATAATTTAAAGGTGGTGGATAAATTATAAATTAAAGTTATAACTAATTTTAGAATGTTTTAAGTTTGTGTAGTTTAAACTTGCTTTGCATAGTTAAATTAAGTTTTCCTAACTGTAACTAAGCTTTAAACTTTGTTTTTTTCATTGAATATATATACAGAAATATATTCAAAGTCTAACTGCGTTACCTAAATCTGTTAATTACCCTACTCTTCTCATTCCCATCACATCAAATATTTTTTTACATTTTCTGTGGGGTCTGGAGCACCTCAAGAAAAGCAAACTATAATTTATTTTGAGAGCAGAATGGATGAAACTAGTGTCACATTTAGAAGGCTTATCTGCACCACTTCAAGGCCGTACAGTCCTTTGTTTATTCCTGGCCTGGTCTGTGTGAGAGTGAACAGTGTGAAAGTACACAAGCTCTGCAAAGCTTCATGGAGCATGTGTCTGTGCTATGAGGATTACTAATCCCAGTGAAAACCCGACCACCGACACTGCTAGCCAGAGTGGATATCCCTGGAACCAACTACCCACACCAGCATCCATTTGTTGGGGGATGGGGTGGTCACACTAACCTCCTCCCACCCCCAGCTATGCTCACCTGCTCTCTTTGCTACAAAAATAACCTTAATGGTTTCCCCAGATTTTTAACGTGCATAATAAGTGCATTTTAACCTTACAGGTTACATTCTTCCTGTTGAATTGAAGTTAACATAGGCGTCACAGCAAATGAGGACTTCCATACCCCAACTGCGGCCGAGGTTATTTTAGAAGTAAACTACGGGCATCCTAGTTTGACGCCTGCTATGACAGTTGGTCACAAACTGGTGGTCACAGGTTCGAATCCTGATAGGGCCTTCTCTGTGTTTTATCCATCCGAGTTTAAATGAGAGTTATTACTATACTTTTAATTCATTCAATGAGAAAAAGCAGGAGCTGAGTTGGGCAGGGAAGAGAAACGGCGAGTGGCAACCTTGTTTGTTTGATACTTTTGGTCATTCTGGCTTTAGCTATGCATACTGTGCATTGTGATCTGTTTTGAGGTGTGTCCTAGTGAATTATATTGCACTAAATAGATTAAAGGCAGTTCCTAGTTCAATATATTGCATAAAAGGGTTACTTTCAGGAAGGTTTCTCATCTCAAAGAGATAATCCCTTTGTTCTGAAAGTGATAAAGTGTCTCTCAGTGTGTCACACTTCAGGGATTGAAATGTCACATATAAGCACCCTGACAGCATGGAAATGTCAGGCATAAGCTAACTGAAAACTTGGCAGCTATGAACACGCATGCAGACACACAAATGCATTTCACCTGATTCGAACACATTTTTAGGTGGAGCTTGGGCAGCACATGATCTGCTCTGTGAGGCATGCTGTATTTAGGTAGGATCTTGAATCTCCGCCCATTCTCCACCCATACTTTTCATTGGCTTGTGTCATCGTCCACTGTAAACTGTGGCTGTTCATTGCTCAATTAGTAGTCCCTCCTTAGTACTGCCTTGTCTCATTTTGTGACCTCCCAAAGCCAAACCCTCTGTTACGTGTGTTGTTACTCTGTAGGCTTTAATTACAGCCTCCGAACACTATTTTCTCAACTAGCTTTGTGTTGCAGGCATCTCCAATTGCTTTTTTTAACATTTTTATAGCGCAAACGCATTTGCAATGCTATAGGTCTCCCCTTTGCGAGAGTTTTAGCTATTGGCATTGTAAATGACAATGCCTATTATTTATCTGTTTAAAAAACAACACACATATAAAATGCATTGTCATTTACAATGCCAATAGCTCAAACTCTCGTAAATGCGAGACCTATTGCACTGCAAATGCTTTTTAGGTCTCGCCTGAGACAGCGCTTTAGCGCTGCTCTGGCGAGACTTATAGTAAGCACTTTTGGAAGTGCAAACGAGTGCTTTCAGGCCGCCAACTACTGTGCATGTGTGCCGGGCGCGCGCACCATTTGGCAGCCTGAAAGCACTCGTCTTTCACTTTCGCCTGTCACACAGCCGCGCTTTGAAGTGTGATCGCGATTGCGATCACTTACATTTCGAGGGCGCTTTGATGTTTTCAGTGAGCCGCGCGGCCACTGAGGACATCAAAGCGCCCGTGAACACCATTTGCCACCCCCACCTCTTCAGCCAACTTACTCGCCATGTCTGCTCTGGATTCTTGTGCCTCTTTTTGTAACTCAGGAGCAGTAACATTGTCGTGGTGTCACTAGGGCTTCAAGTGGATGCTTTTTCAATATTATATACAAGCCACCGTTACTGCTAATTTATCTTATGCAACTAACAACGATTGACAAAGCCAATAGTCCTAACTTGTTGTAGGTATCATGTTACTTGTTGTGTGTAGCTGTAAACAGGTAGCTACAGCCGCCCACCTAGTGCTTAATTTGTAACAAATAAGTGCTGGTGTTTTAATGAGGCAGAAGCTTTACACTTTATACTTTTTTTTTATTTTGCGTAACACAGAGGACATCAACTGAAATTTAATAGTGGCTTGGCTACAGCCACTTTCCCAGTGCTTAATTTGTAACAGAAGAGGTGCCGGGGCTCTGATTAGGTGGCAACTTTACACAGCATGTTGTTTTGTTTAGCCTGCCTAACACAGAGCACACAAACCGGAAAAATGGGGAGGGGATGTTCTTTAAAGGCCACTACTGCTAACTTACGAGTTTTGAAACCAGGTTTTAATGTCTGAATATGCTTAATAGCCTGTGATTGTGGACAAATTAGTTGATATTTCTATAGACACAAACATAAATATGACCTAAAGTGGAGCTACGTTATTATTTTATTTGTGTGTAGCTGCAAACACGTAGCTACAGCCACCCTCCTAGTGCTTAATTTGTAACAAAGGAAGTGCCGGTGTTTTGATGAGGCAGCAGCTTTACACTGTATATGTCTTTATTTAGTTTGCGTAACACAGAGCATATAAACTAAAATTCAATAGTGTCTTGGCTACAGCCACTTTCCTAGTGCTTAATTTGTAACCAAAGAGGTGCCGGGGCTTTTATCATGTTGAAGCTTTACAGAGCATGTTTGAATGGTTAGCCTGCCTAACACAGAGCACAGAAACCCTACAAATGGGGAGGACATGTTGTTTAAAGGCCAAAACTGCTACATGCCACACACTGATGCACGCCACACACTGCTGCACGCCACACACTGTTGCATGCCGCTGCACACCACACACTGCTGCACGCCACACACTGCTGCACGACACACACTGCTGCACGCCACACACTACTGCATGCCACACACTGCTGCACGCCACACCCTGCTGCACGCCACACCCTGCTGCACGCCACACACTGCTGCATGCCACACAATGCTGCACGCCACACACTGCTGCATGCCGCCACACACTGCTGCACGCCACACACTGCTGCACGCCACACACTGCTGCACACCGCACACTGCTGCAACCGTGGCACTGCTACATGCCACACACTGCTGCACGCCACACACTGCTGCACAAATGGGGAGGACATGTTGTTTAAAGGCCAAAACTGCTACATGCCACACACTGATGCACGCCACACACTGCTGCACGCCACACACTGTTGCATGCCGCTGCACACCACACACTGCTGCACGCCACACACTGCTGCACGCGTAACACTGCTGCACGACACACACTGCTGCACGCCACACACTACTGCACGCCACACACTGCTGCACGCCACACACTGCTGCACGCCACACACTGCTGCACGCCACACACTGCTGCATGCCGCCACACACTGCTGCACGCCACACACTGCTGCACGCCACACACTGCTGCACACCGCACACTGCTGCAACCGTGACACTGCTACATGCCACACACTGCTGCATGCCACACACTGCTGCACGCCACACACTGCTGCACGCCACACACTGCTGCACGCCACACACTACTGCACGCCACACACTGCTGCACGCCACACACTGCTGCACGCCACACACTGCTGCACGCCACACACTGCTGCACGCCACACACTGCTGCATGCCGCCACACACTGCTGCACGCCACACACTGCTGCACGCCACACACTGCTGCACACCGCACACTGCTGCAACCGTGACACTGCTACATGCCACACACTGATGCACGCCACACACTGCTGCACGCCATACTTTTTTTTTATTGTGCGTAACACAGAGGACATAAACTGTAATTTAATAGTGGCTTGGCTACAGCCACTTTCCCAGTGCTTAATTTGTAACAGAGGAGGTGCCGGGGCTCTGATTAGGTGGCAACTTTACACAGCATGTTGTTTTGTTTAGCCTGCCTTACACAGAGCACACAAACCGGAAAAATGGGGAGGGGATGTTCTTTAAAGTCCACTACTGCTAACCTACGAGTTTTGAAACCAGGTTTTAATGTCTGAATATGCTTAATAGCCTGTGATTGTGGACAAATTAGTTGATATTTCTATAGACACAAACATAAATATGACCTAAAGTGGAGCTACGTTATTATTTTTATTTGTGTGTAGCTGCAAACACGTAGCTACAGCCACCCTCCTAGTGCTTAATTTGTAACAAAGGAAGTGCCGGTGTTTTGATGAGGCAGCAGCTTTACACTGTATATGTCTTTATTTAGTTTGCGTAACACAGAGCATATAAACTAAAATTCAATAGTGTCTTGGCTACAGCCACTTTCCTAGTGCTTAATTTGTAACCAAAGAGGTGCCGGGGCTTTTATCATGTTGAAGCTTTACAGAGCAGGTTTGAATGGTTAGCCTGCCTAACACAGAGCACAGAAACCCTACAAATGGGGAGGACATGTTGTTTAAAGGCCAAAACTGCTACATGCCACACACTGATGCACGCCACACACTGCTGCATGCCGCTGCACACCACACACTGCTGCACGCCACACACTGATGCACGCGTAACACTGCTACACGCCACACACTGCTGCACGCCACACACTGCTGCACGCCACACACTGCTGCACGCCACACACTGCTGCATGCCACACACTGCTGCATGCCGCCACACACTGCTGCATGCCACACACTGCTGCATGCCACCACACACTGCTGCATGCCGCCACACACTGCTGCATGCCGCCACACACTGCTGCATGCCACCACACACTGCTGCACGCCACACACTGCTGCACGCCACACACTGCTGCACGCCACACACTGCTGCATGCCACATACTGCTGCACGCCGCACACTGCTGCAACCGTGACACTGCTACATGCCACACACTGATGCACGCCACACACTGCTGCATGCCACACACTGCTGCACGCCACACACTGCTGCATGCCGCTGCACGCCACACACTGCTGCACGCCACACACTGCTGCACGCCACACACTGCTGCACGCCACACACTGATGCACGCCACACACTTCTGCACGCCACACACTTCTGCACGCCGCTGCACGCCACACACTGCTGCACGCCACACACTGCTGCACGCCGCACACTGCTGCATGCCGCACAATGCTTCACACCGCACACTGCTACACGAAACACTGCTGCAGGCCACACACTGCAGCACGCCACACACTGCTGCACGCCACACACTGCTGCATGCCGCTGCACGTCTCACACTGCTGCACGTCTCACACTGCTGCACGCCGCACACTGCTGCACGCCGCACACTGCTGCACGCCGCACACTGCTGCACGCCGCACACTGCTGCACGCCACACACTGCAGCACGCCACACACTGCAGCACGCCACACACTGCTGCAAGCCACACACTGCTGCATGACGCTGCACGCCACACACTGCTGCCCGCCGCACACTGCTGCCCGCCGCACACTGCTGCACGCCGCACACTGCCCACATCTGCTGCACGCCGCACAATGCTGCACGCCGCACACTGCTGCACTCCCCACACTGCTTTTATGCGAGTTTATGCTACTGACATTGTAAATGACAATGCCTTTTGTTTGTTTTAAGACCAAAACATAAATAAAAGGAATTGTAATTTTACAATGCCAATAGCTCAAACTCTTATAATTGCGAGACCTATTGCATTGCAAATGCTTGTTCTAGGTTTGGCAGTGGTATTAGTGGTCCTCTGGTCTGCTGAAGCCTGGAAGTGAGAAGAGCTCTTTAGTAGAGACAGATGCAAGCTGTCATGATTGACAGTTTCAGTTTGGCCTGACATGGAGCCACCTACCGCTGACAATTAGCAGAGGCTCGGGAGAAAAAAATCTGTGTCAGGTTAGGGACTTGCCCTTGCACTGCATTTCGGTCCGGTAAAGCTGCAGGCTTGTTTATGGGGGTATGGCCAGAGCTGTCGACTTTGGAACTAGGTTCGAGTAGCGGCAGGGGCTTACCTAATATCCTGTGATTCTCGGCAAACCACTTTGTTCGATCCTGTGTAATATGACTCGGGCGCGTGTAAAGCGCTCCAATACTTTCGGGTCGAGTTAGCGCTCTGTCTGCAAACAGAAATAAAATGCACACTTCTTACAGAAGGAGGGTTTATGCTCGACCACTCTATGAATACGTTCAGTGTACATATGGAGCACTTAGCTGGGTTTATGGATAGGGTTCGGGCAGTCATTGTAATGACTCCCTTGAGGACAACACAGACAACGGGAGATTGCGGATTGGGAGTGGAAGGGGAGTGACCAACATATGTGGTATCCAAGCACCTGGAGGAAGACCTTGGTATTTTTTGCAAAAAACTTCACTTGCACTTAGAACAGCGAGCAAGTCCACGCTACACAGTGGCAGCCAAACCGTATGAAAACAATGCACAAAGTAATACCAACAGCCAATACCAGCGCTGCTGTGACTATCGCAACTACTTCAATCCTGTAAAGCAACAAGATTAGAGACAAGACATCAGATTAATGGTAGCATTTAAGGTTGACTGATAGATGTCCTAAAAAGGTCTGGTGTATACATACTTGACATATTGTAAAACAATTTATAGACTTAAAATGTTGATGAATAATCTTAAATTCACAATAAACTCAAATTCACAAACAGCAAAAACACACTGCGGTAACAAATCACTCAGAAAAGCAAAGAGCACTAGGCGCTTGCAGGATGACAATGCCAGTAGACAGAATATGAGCTTCCCCTCCACCCACACCCACACATAAAATAGCCGCTCTTTGCACAACAGATTAACTTTTGAACGCTCGGATTAAATGCTGCATTAAAGTGAACATCCATGTTAGGAATTTGATGGCATTTTTGTTTTCAAAGCTCATCCCCGATGGAAAGCGAGTGGAACCAGAGATGTGCTGGGAAGTCACCAGGGCGCAGGGCTGTAAACGGAGGATGCATAACGATGGCATCTTTACAGTTCTCTCGGCTCTTCACAGGAAACCGGAAATGGAATCTCATCTAATCATACTATAACGCTTTCTCTAGGTGGCAAGGTTTCATAACCGGTTAACCCAGATCCCTCAAACACAGAATAGGCTGTGGCTCTCTACATCTGCTGTTGCGAAGGAACACCGAATGGATAGTGCCAATATCGGCAACATTCACCTCCCCTCATGCAGCACCATACCGAATAATTAAACAGACACAACACCTTTTTCGTGGAGAAAATTGCTGCAGGTTTATTAGCATACCAACTATGCTAACATGGTGGGTTATTTTACAGGTGATCCAAAGGCAAGCCGCCCCTCGCGGCCTACCACCTGATGGGCCAACTTGCATTGTGTCCTTGGCCAAACAGTGCTTAGCGGTTATGGTGAGGGGATAGCCCCTCCCACCTCCGGTGAACTGTCGGTCCACCACATTACTCACGCCACCCCCCTACGAGGGGTGGAGCGTTCAAGCGACCCCCTGTTGTACAGGTTTCCAACCACCCATAGGACAGACGGGGCGCCGTCGCACCTCAGCGTCCACCGCACAGACTTCCTGGGGATATTCGGCCTCAGCACCCTTTGTGCTCAAGAAGAGGGTACCCCTGAGTACCTTTCTGCCTCTGGATCGCCCTGTAACTCCGCCACAGCCCTGAGTGTGGCGACCGTCGCAGCCAGGGCCCCCCCACCAAGGCCGGCATTCCTCCTTACATGTGCATTTAGTGTTCCCAAGCACTCGTTTTCCGCATTTATGGAACAGGAGCACACTTGCTTAGAGGAGCGCATCCACCCAGCCAAATACTATGGCTATGCGGGCGGGGAATTTCATGCATTACTTGAAGCTACCCGTTACCTGTCCTGGGACCCGAGTGCCTCTACTTTGTTGACGTTGACAGGACATGTGCCAGACCATTGTGATACTAAACCATGGCGAACTGTGCTGTTTGCATTGCGCACACTATGGCAGTCACAGCAACCAATTGGAGTGACAACGTACTCCACCTACCAGGCTTGCTTAATTAAAGCTCGATCACAGATACACACATACCTGCTAACCAGCTGTGATCCTTGATGCTCAATACAGCTCTCAACTTAATATCTTGTAATCCCAGGACCTAGGTCAGCCTTCATTGCTTGCAACAATGCCCCCTTACCCATGGCAGTGAGGTAGGGCCACCTAAGTGGATCACCACGCTGTTAGGGAAACCTTCCCCTCCCGCCAGTCTTTGCCCTGATCTGTTCGGTGCTGCTCCATGTCATTCCGGGGAACCCCATCCCGGCAAACTGCGTCTGGGAAACCGCATGGAGCTATTTATACTTCCCTAGGTGGTACAGCTGCCTCACTTTATCGGTAGGACTTAGATGGCCTCCCAGGAGGGAGCTCTACTCTTAGCATAGCTATATTATGGGACAGCAGTATCCTTGTTAGATGACCGCTTCCACAACCAGCCTATCTGCTGAGGCTATCGGGGCAAGGAATACTGTGCTTAACTGAAGCAACCCGAAACCTGCCCCTAGAGCAGGCCCATAGTCCGCTGCAGTTGACCAGACATTTGCACCGGACCTTTTTGATTGTTAAACCATGGTGACCAGGAATGCTCGTATTGCGCACCCGTACCCTGTTCGGATTGACAACTTCCTCTGCCTGCCAGGTTTGCTTCTAAAGCTCGATCCTGTGACCCTTGGAGCTCAATCCAGCTAGAGACCCAGTACACTTTGTTATGCCTGTAATAATTGCCCTCAAAACCACATTCAGCTTGCCTTCTAGTCGCATTAAAATTCAGGGTGGGACCTACCTACCCCCCGTGACCAGGGAGTCATGTGTATCTTACCAATGATCCTATTAGCATCTACGGATCCCAGTGCTGGTTGGTTACTGCCCCGCCATGGAGTATACGACTTTAAGCAAGGGCGTCTTACTGTACTAGCCATGCATCCCTCCTTTCGTACAGTAATTTTGTCTTTACAGTTTAACCAGTGGTATTCGCCCCCAGGCTTCCCAGGCTGCGTGCTGCTGGCCATGTGCGCAGCTGCTTGTAACTACCGCTGATTATTTAACTTAATATGATACTGAGTATCTGAGTGAACTATGCACAGGTAATTGACACTCTCCCACGTGCAGTTGCTGTGAAACATTTTGGACTAGTCCCTCAAATTCAGCCTGCCACCCCCTTGGGTGGAGTCTTGCACTCCCAAACTTCTGCTAGTGTGAACCACGGTCACGCCTCCTGTTCAGTTGAATTTAGTATTTCCCGACACTGACAACCACAGGGGCCTGTTACTGGGCTGTGTATATGCGGCCCCGGATGACCTTAAACAATCGGCTTGGTGTGGATGGGTGTCAACGTTGCCTGACTGGAGTGCAAAACCTTTGAAAATCACCCCTGACAGGTGCAATGCATGTAGAAGTAAGTTATCAGGCCCGTCTTACTTCCTTTCCCAGTTATCTGTGTATAGTGCTTGTTGGAGCAGGACCCTTGTGTATTTCTGAAGTGCAAGTGTTCCTGTTGGGCATGTTGCCGCTGAATCAGAGATATTTCTTACCATGCTTACTGCTATTCAATTTACCAATCACAGAAGGAAGCCGGGTTGCTTGAACACAACGGGGGTTAGATCATAAGACCATAAAGTCAAACCACCACCAGACCCAACAGCTGAATCGGCCCAGGTTATTTTATTTTATTTTTTATTTTGTGTTGCCGTGCCCCACCCTTTGCCCTTTAGAATTCACATTTAACCCGTAACTGGCCAATTGGCAGACCCCCAGCGGGACCTGGAAGTCCAATTTAACCGTTATATCCTTACATCATAGCAACATTCACCACTGCAAAAATGCCTTGGTGCGTAAACGTCCGCTGGTCACACCAGTCAACACAGCGATTATTTAACTTAATAATACTGTGCATGTGAAAACACTCTGCACAGGCAGCTGAGAATTTCACCCGTTAGTAAACGTGAAACATTTTGGATTTGTCAATCAAATTAAGCCGGTCACCACCCTAGGTGAAGTCTTGCCCTCCCAAACTTCTTCTAGTATTCCAGGGAGCAAACAAGACAGTGGGAACAGGAGGGGAACCATATGTAACAATAGCTGCCTTTTCTTGCATATTGGGGATGCCAAATGTTCTTTAACACATTGCAGTTAATTTGTGCTTTACTTTAACTTTCTGATCTAACCCAGTTTGACCCCAAAACTTTGGAACACATTTAGTAATGACATGCCCCTAATGGTACGTGACATTCTACAAGTACTGCGCAGAAATCCCCATTTGACCTGCTCGAGCCTGTGACCCTTCGGCTGAAAGCCCCGTGGGCCTGGTGGAGGGGAGTGCTACTTACCCTCCAGTCCTAGGCAATCAGGAAGCATCCCTCACTGCTGCAGGTGCCCAAGCATTTGTTATAAAACATTTAATGGGTAACAACCCGGTTTGCGTCCACCTTAATGTGCTATGCTGTGAAGAATTAGGTACCCCACATATCTCTTCCCTATGAAAAGATGAAACAAACCGGCCAAAGCACAATGCACAGGCGGGGAGTGTGCCCAGTGAGACAACCCTAGTTCTGTGTACTACCAAACCTTAATGCACTGTGTGCTAGTTTGTGCATATCATTTTGGGGTGGCTAAGCCCTAATGTGCCCCCTAACCTGGATGATCCCCAGTTCAAGGTACAGACTGATGACCAAGTGCTGCACCAGCCAATAGACATGTAGACATGGCGTGAATTTACGCTAACTCATGCCCTACAAGGCAGTTCGGTGTGCCACCTCGCCTGCCAAGACGAGGGTGGATCACCAAGTCCTTATCCTACAAACCCATCCGTCATCCGCACTGACGGATGCTGTGTCGCCATGCTGGCGTCCCTATCTGCTATCAAGTTCCTTACTTTGTTTAGGCTTTGGGTTTGGCAGTAGTAGGTCATTGCACCACTTTATTAATGCTCATGGGCAACTTTTTCCAGTGTGGTATAAGACAAAAGGCTGTAAAATAAAGCCTGGGTCGAATATGAACTTGTACATCACTGTGACTTTTTGTGGCAGGGTGAAATATCTGTTTGTGTCCCACCCTCTGCATTATTCAATTCCCAATTGTGTATCAACAAAAGATCTGAAGGTGAATGAATGTGATAGTCATCCTTGTACATCACGATGCAATTCAGTTAGGGGACAGGCGACTGAGGTTGTAGTTTCAGGCACTACTGTCCTCTGTCCATCTATTCCATGGCCCTGCCCATGCATGTTTAACTGTTTAGGAGGAAAAGAAATGTGAAAAGGCCCAAGATCTGTGACCTTCCGACTTGCTAGAAGCTGTCCAGCTCCGGCTCAAAGTTTGCCAAGAGATAACTGCTGCTATTCCCAAGCATGGGGTCCGGATGGGCCCCGCTTGTCCTCCCCCAGTTGAAATTTTAAGCAAACTAAAAGTTATGAAACTAATATGTTCCCTATCCGGAGTCCCTCTGGTGACAGGGGTTGTGCATCAGATAAATGTTACACAATGTAAGGTTGTTGACCCATGTGGTGAAACTGATAGTTCAACTTACTCTCCTATTATTGAACATGGGTTATATTAGTACCAGTACCTATTAGCATCTACGGATCCCAGTGCCGGTTGGTTACTGCCCCACCATGGAGTATGCGACTTTAAGCAAGGGCGTCTTACTGTACTAGCCATGCATCCCTCCTTTCGTACAGTAATTTTGTCTTTACAGTTTAACCAGTGGTATTCGCCCCCAGGCTTCCCAGGCTGCGTGCTGCTGGCCTTGTGCGCAGCTGCTTGCAACTACCGCTGATTATTTAACTTAATATGATACTGAGTATCTGACTGAACTATGCACAGGTAATTGACACTCTCCCACGTGCAGTTGCTGTGAAACATTTTGGACTAGTCCCTCAAATTCAGCCTGCCACCCCCTTAGGTGGAGTCTTGCACTCCCAAACTTCTGCTAGTGTGAACCACGGTCACGCCTCCTGTTCAGTTGAATTTAGTAATTCCCGACACTGACAACCACAGGGGCCTGTTACTGGGCTGTGTATATGCGGCCCCGGATGACCTTAAACAATCGGCTTGGTGTGGATGGGTGTCAACGTTGCCTGACTGGAGTGCAAAACCTTTGAAAATCACCCCCGACAGGTGCAATGCAGGTAGAAGTAAGTTATCAGGCCCGTCTTACTTCCTTTCCCAGTTATCTGTGTATAGTGCTTGTTGGAGCAGGACCCTTGTGTATTTCTGAAGTGCAAGTGTTCCTGTAGGCATGTTGCAGCTGAATCAGAGATATTTCTTACCATGCTTACTGCTATTCAATTTACCAATCACAGAAGGAAGCAGGGTTGCTTGAACACAACGGGGGTTAGATCCTAAGACCATAAAGTCAAACCACCACCAGACCCAACAGCTGAATCGGCCCAGGTTATTTTATTTTATTTTTTATTTTTTGTTGCCGTGCCCCGCCCTATGCCCTTTGAATTCACATTTAACCCGTAACTGGCCAATTGGCAGACCCCCAGCGGGACCTGGTAGTCCAATTTAACCTTTATATCCTTACATCATAGCAACATTCACCACTGCAAAAATGCCTTGGTGCGTAAACGTCCGCTGGTTGCACCAGTCAACACAGCGATTATTTAACTTAATAATACTGTGCATATGAAAACACTCTGCACAGGCAGCTGAGAATTTCACCCGTTAGTAAACGTGAAACATTTTGGATTTGTCAATCAAATTAAGCCGGTCACCACCCTAGGTGAAGTCTTGCCCTCCCAAACTTCTTCTAGTATTCCAGGCAGCAAACAAGACAGTGGGAGCAGGAGGGGAACCATATGTAACAATAGCTGCCTTTTCTTGCATATTGGGGATGCCAAATGTTCTTTAACACATTGCAGTCAATTTGTGCTTTAACTTTAACTTTCTGATCCAACCCAGTTTGACCCCAAAACTTTGGAACACATTTAGTAATGACATGCCCCTAATGGTACGTGACATTCTACAAGCACTGCGCAGAAATCCCCTTTTGACCTGCTCGAGCCTGTGACCCTTCGGCTGAAAGCCCCGTGGGCCTGGCGGAGGGGAGTGCTACTAACCCTCCAGTCCTAGGCAATCAGGAAGCATCCCTCACTGCTGCAGATGCCCAAGCATTTGTTATAAAACATTTAATGGGTAACAACCCAGTTTGCGTCCACCTCTATATGCTATGCTGTGAAGAATTAGGTACCCCACATATCTCTTCCCTATGAAAAGATGAAACAAACCGGCCAAAGCACAATGCACAGGCAGTGAGTGTGCCCAGTGAGACAACCCTAGTTCTGTGTACTACCAAACCTTAATGCACTGTGTGCTAGTTTGTGCATATCATTTTGGGGTGGCTAAGCCCTAATGTGCCCCCTAACCTGGATGATACCCAGTACAAGGTACAGACTGATGACCAAGTGCTGCGCCAGCCAATAGACATGTAGACATGGCTTGAATTTACGCCACCTAAGGCCCGCTTGTCCTCCCCCAGTTGAAATTTTAAGCAAACTAAAAATTATGAAACTAATATGTTCCCTATCCGGGGTCCCTCTGGTGACAGGGGTTGTGCATCAGATAACTGTTACACAATGTAAGGTTGTTGACCCATGTGGTGAAACTGATAGTTCAACTTACTCTCCTATTATTGAACATGGGTTATATTAGTACCAGTGCATGGTAGGGTGCTGTTGCCTCGTAACACCTGAATTCTCTCCACCCTATTGTAATGCTCCTAGTATCCTGATTGTGCTACTACAGTGTCAAAATGTAGCCCCAAGCCTGTATATGGAGCACATGATCCACTTAATCGCAAATCACTCCACCACTCCCCTAGTCAGGGACCAAGAGGGGATGGAAAAGGCCATGGCCCCTGAAAGGTACGACGTTTGAGACGCATAGTCCTGTTCAAGAATACCCCATTCTGCTTACCCTACGTTCATTTTTTTAAAGATTCCCCTGCCTAAAATTCACTTGATATCATTGTTCATGTACCACCTCCCGTTTCATAAACGTATATGATATGCTGCTAACCTGCAGGTGACCACTGGCGGCCAACAGGGTTCCATTTATACGAACAGTTGTCTTCCATTCTACTATTGTTAGGTAAACAACTCAATACAGTCACGGTGATTGAATGATATTTCCAACCCATCAAGCTCTTTTCCCATCTGAGGTGTATTAAAAGATTGCATATTCAGGGTCAGCCAAGTTCTGACTGCATATTACTTACCACTGACAGACAGCACATACAGTCGTGGACAGGCCATTTTAACGAACAAAGCAGGAACGGCCAGACTGCTAACCACCTGCATGCTCAATAGTGATGGTGAAGTGTCACCCAACGACAAGACGCCAGACAGCCGCACTGCCCACAAAGACGCCATCCGCAACCACCACCACCTCATCAGCACCGCCAAAAGAACCTCCTTCACAGACCGCCTTGACAACAACGCACACAACAGCAAAGAGCTCTTCACCATCATGAAGGAACTCTCCAACCCCAGCTCCAACGCCAACGGCATCCCACCATCGCAAGCCCTGTGCGACTCCCTCGCCACCTTCTTTCACCGGAAAATCACCGACATCCATGACAGCTTCAGACCCCGGACGACCCCCGCCGACCACACTGCACCGAACCCACCTAACCCCACCGCCCACGACACCCTGACAACCTGGGCCAACGTGAGCATCGAGGACACAATCAAGACCATGGGAACAATCCACTCCGGATCCCCATACGACCCTCTCCCGCACCACATCTTCAACAAAGCCAGCAAGTCCACCGCTCCCCACCTGCACAAAATCATCAACATGTCCTTCAAAACCGCCACCTTCCCTGAGATCTGGAAGCATGCAGAGATCAACGCCCTACTGAAGAAACCCAAGGCAGCCCCTAGCGACCTCAAGAACTTCAGGCCCATCTCCTTGCTTCCGTTCCCAGCTAAAGTCATCGAGAAGAGAGTAAACACCCAGCTCACCCGGCACCTCGAAGACAACAACATCCTAGACCCGTCCCAATCAGGATTCCGCAGCAACCACAGCACCGAGACCGCCCTCATCGCCGCCACAGACGACATCAGGATACTGCTGGACAACGGCGAGATGGTGGCCCTCGTCCTCCTGGACCTCTCTGCCGCTTTCGACACCGTCTGCCACCTCACACTACGCACGCGCCTCCACGACGCAGGGATCCGTAACAAGGCCCTGGACTGGAACACCTCCTTTCTCTCCGGCAGAACGCAGAGAGTCCGCCTCCCCCCGTCCCGATCCGAGGCCTCCAAGATCATCTGTGGCCTCCCTCAAGGATCCTCCCTCAGCCCGACACTGTTCAACGTCTACATGGCACCACTAGCACGCATCGTCCGACAGCATGACCTCAACATAATCTCCTACGCCAACGACACTCAGCTGATCCTCTCCCTCACAAAGGACCCCCTCACCGCCAAATCCAACCTCCACCAGGGAATGAAGGCCGTCGCCGACTGGATGGAGGACAGCCGCCTCAAACTGAACACAGACAAGACGGAAATCCTCGTCCTCGGATCCAACCCCTCCGCATGGGACGACTCTTGGTGGCCCACTTCACTGGGGTTCCCCCCGGCCCCCACCGACCACGCACGCAACCTGGGAGTCATCCTCGACTCGAAACTCTCCATGACCAAACAAGTCAACGCAGTCTCCTCCACCTGTTTCAACACCCTCCGCATGCTCCGCAAGATCTACAAATGGATTCCGACCAACACGAGGAAAACAGTCACCCAGGCCCTAGTCAGTAGCCGACTCGACTACGGAAACGCCCTCTACGCTGGAGCCCCGTCCAAGCTCATCAGCAGATTACAGAGAATCCAGAATGCCTCCGCACGCCTGATCCTCGACGTCCCGCGCCACGACCACATCACCCCCCACCTGAGGAACCTGCACTTGGTCCCCGTCGACAAATGAATCTCCTTCAAGCTCCTGATCCACGCACACAAGGCACTCCACAAAACCGGCCCAGCCTATCTCAACAGTCGACTCTTCTTCTACGTACCCAACAGGAATCTCCGCTCCGCTGACCACGCACTGGCCACGGTCCCACGCATCCGGAGAACCACTTCCGGAGGCACGTCCTTCTCCCATCACGCCGCCAAGACCTGGAACAGCCTCCCCCTCGACCTGCGACAAACCGAAGACCTGCTGACTTTCAGGAGACAACTCAAGACCTGGCTCTTCGACCTGTAACAGCACCTCCCCCCCTTCCCCCCACCCAGCGCCTTGAAACCCTACCGGGTATGAAGTGCGCTCGACAAATTATGTGATTGATTGATTGATTGATGGTCGTAGAACCGTTCTAATATACTGAAATTAGGAACATGTTGGCCAGGCGCCTTAAGGTGTTCGGGAATACTCCAACCTATGTGTCAAACCCGAGGTTATTACATTGCTACATTCTCATTTAACCGAGTTCTGCCTGATATCCTTTGCACTAGTTGTAGCCGCTTCCTATAGCGGGAACCCGCCCAGTAGGCAATGGAGCGCTCCACGTGAGGACCCGTTACCTTCCATAAGGACACAGTCAAGTATTGTAGACCCGGGGGAGATAGGGATATGCCAAAGATCAATGGTTTGAGAGTCGAGCCAAGACTCCGACCACATGCTGCAGGCACAGGAAAGTGCACTTGTTTAATTTCCAGTTAAGAACCTTTCCGTTTGTGCATTTCAACGTGGGAACATTGATGTTTCAATCACGTACCCACAACCCGTTCCTCGAGGGGACTGAACCAAGAGGGTAACTAACAGCGTTTTAAACAAAGGACGCTGTAACTTAATGCTTGTTCAAGTATGTGACGCGTGTATCATTATCCCTTCTGTGGCCGGGGAGAAACATGTTTGTGTCCCTCTCCCTGCAGTAATCAATTTCCAATTGTATATCAATCTAAACTCCGTAGATGACTGCATGTAATTGTCATCATTTACATCACAGTGTTAAACCAATTAACGGACAGTCGACCGTAAGAAACTCACCTAGCCCGATAACTAACAGTGTTCCAGCTGTTATGCTGAAGAGTCATCTGTCTCCATATTCCTATTATTACAAACTGTCCTTCGTGTCTTCCTTCCCTACGGCCATATGCATGAACATCCCCGTGTATGAGGAGCTTTGGAGTTTTACCAACCCCATAATTTGAGCAACAATCTTCTCACAATGGTGAAATATTTTATGTGCTAAGAATCCAGCAATGCAGGCACTGGCATTTCGCAGATACACCCCCACGCTGGACAAGTTTTCCGACTTCACCTCCCAAACCGTTGCACACGGTATCCTGGAGGAGGCAGGGGAAGTGTAGGATATCTGCTACCTTGTGAAACGCTACACGAGCTCTTGATAGAGCCTTGCTTCTATCCCAGTTGAGCTATGAAGCGCTCGCGTTCATAGATTGCATGCCGCTTTTAGAGGTTATAATTAAGATGAATTAGTGTGCGAGAAATCAGGTAGCTTCCCACCAGGTGCCGGTGGAGAGGGCGAAAATGGCGCGGAATTCGCATGGCACCAAGTGCGATGCGGGTGACCCTCAGGCTTCCACCCCTGTTAGTTTTCATCTTGCATACATGCACCCCTCATCCCAAGCCCAGTCAAAGTGCGGCAGAAGCGCCAAAGTTACTGCACAGAGGGCTACCGCACAGGGGGCAGAGGGCTTGAATGCATGTTGCATTGCACATAATTACGGCGCGGGGGGTGGGGGGAATCGCCACGTGCTTGATCCGGCCCCGGGCCTAAAGCTCCGTAGATGGCACCCGTCACTGCTTCTGGGTAATTTAAAGTGAGTGACTCGATTTTCAGTTTTAGATATCGCCAACATCATCATGGCGTGTACATTTTCTTTTTTTTTTTAATCCCGGATGTCGGGCAGGCATCAGGCTCGGACCCGCTTTCACAGCGCTATAGTTGTCCGCTCTAGCCTCACGCCCAACCGCACCTGAGCAATCGTGATCGCTGTAATGTCCACGACAATACAATCCATAAACACACAGCCATGCTACCCATACTCGGCCGTGGAGTGGCGATGGATACAGCCGAGTAATTACTGTCAGGGGCGAACCCTGATCTACCCCTTAAGAGCTGGCTGCAGAGTCGAGGGACCAACCGCACTCATAGGCCCCGTAGGCCCTATCCGCCCCCGGCCCCACATTGCACGGAGGGGGAGCGGCTCAAAATCCACCTCCCCGGGACGGGTGCCCGAAAGTGGGGGAGCTCGGTGTCTGGCACAGCCGGCACCCCCATTCTCCCGACCCGGCCTCCATGGAGCCCACACCGGGCCAGGGGCAGACCGGCGGAGATGCCTCAAGGGAACGGGAGCTGCCCGTCCCACCCCCCCCCCGCCAGGCGGCCCTGGGAGGAGGGCCACGTGGCATCCGCTGCCCCCCAACTGCAGGAAGACCCCAGGCTCTCAACATAGCAATCAGCCCCCCCAAGCCACTGGATCACACACTGCCCGTGCGGGACAAGGCCACCCACTGGCGCCCAGGAAGGAGGGCCATGCTGATCCGCTGCTCCCCGGGCCCATAAAATCGTAGGATGCCCACTGGATCCAGACTGTCGTGCCAGCTGGGTACGTTAAAACACAGCCCGGAACGGGCAAAGGGGCAAAACAATACCGACCCCCCACCAATGTGAGGCCGAGCAAGGGGCCGGTGGATACCCCGTACCCATCCCAGGGAGCTGCCAGACCAGACCTGCCCCCCCTAAGGCGGCTCGCCTGACCGGGCCGCACTTCCACCGGATTCAACCCTGTTGGGGAGACCAGGTGCTAGATGGGAGGGGGTGGGGGGGACTGGACAAATGCACTCACCGTGCAAGTAATGCTGGCAGCTCCCGCGGGGCTCATCCCAACGGCATCAGGGTGAGGAGAAAGAGGCCGCCAGGTGGGCGGTGGGAGGAACTTATACCTCTCCTCTTCCCCTACCTGGGCCGGAAGTACCAAGCGGAACCCCGAAGGGGTCTCGCAATGCTGGGCTGTCCGTGTGCCATCTTGTGGCACTAAAGGGGCCGCCCTCTTATGAGGGTCCCCTGCGTGGACATCGGGCAGCCCACAATCATCCTGGACGCCGTATTGAACGACTTCGAACCATGAGCTTGCTGTTTACGGCCTGGATTTTGCCACATTTTGCAAACAATGTAAAAAGTGTGATGCTCTAACAATAAATTATTTTAACGCTTCCTCAAGTACTGTAAAACACAAGCATTGGCAAAGCAAATATGTCTTGGATATGGGAGTGAGATTGGCTTTTCCAATGTCTTTTAGCCATGTTGTAGAGCAGGGTGGCTACAGCGTTGCATGACTAACAAGCATTTGCAATGCAATAGATTTCGCATTTACAACAGTTTGAGCAATTGGCATTTCAAATGACAATGCCTTTATGTGTTTTGAAAACCTGCAAGCGCTGCATAAACACACATTTTGTACTTATAGTCATTGCTTATGAGAAGCAAGTCTGGCAGTAACTGTGCCTCTTTTACTGCCAGCCTTGCTTCTCGTAAGCAAGGACTATAAGTACAAAGAGGAAGAGACAGTCGAGGGTCAGGCACACACCTCACAAGGCACTCTCCATTGACTGCTTCTAAGACATCACACCTGGCAGATGAGGAAGAGACAGTCGAGGGTCAGGCACAGACCACACAAGGCACTCTCCATTGACTGCTTCTGAGACATCACGCCCGGCCCGTGAGGAAGAGACAGAGACGGGGCCACGAGAAGCCCCCGCTGGCACTACACACACAAGAAGGTCCTGGGGAAAGGTGAGAGATGTGACTAGCCTCAGTGCTGAACATCCACCAGAAGCCCAGTCTAGGGGCTCCCCGGGGAGGTAAGGGATGAAGAACTGGGGTGGTCCGGACTGGGAAGATACAGTGATCTCGCAAGTGCATTAGGGGCCCTGATGCGAGGTAGAGGAGTGGACCCCCACCCTCGGTGGTGCAGTAGACCGCAACCATTATTGGGTGAAAAAGTGGGGTCCTCACACCACTTGTAGTTACGTACCTGCAGCTAAGGGTGAGGTTGTGACCAGTAGTAGGAGGCATATCCTGGAGGCTGGGCATGCAGGTCGCTGCCTTGGGGGCTGGAGGCATGAGCTTTGGTATTCAAGAATGGCATAATCCCAGAGGCAGACAAGGGACTGGAAGAGACACAAGCGGCTGGACCTAGAGAGAGAGGTCCCACCCAGAGCCGGCCGTTGTATATGCTAGATGGGCCCGCGCCCAGGGCACGAATACCAGTGGGGCGCCGAGGAAAGGCAAACTCAGGGCCCATCCCTCCACACTTTGGCCCTCACTAACCCCTCTACAGACCCAGGAGAAAGAAATAAAGATGAACATATAACAGAGACACTTGTAGACGGCGTTATCGTCAGGGAAACCTGCGCTCCGGCATCCGTATTTATGCAGCCCGCTGAGCTATCTCACCCCTATTTATGGGGCGAGTGCTTATCCCGCTCAGTTATCTCATCCCGATTTATGCAACGGGTCCTTAACCCGCTGAGCTATCTCATCTGTGCGCGCAAGGAGTGCTGAGTCACACAAATTGAAAGGAATGTGTAAGCAACATCATCAATTAGCACATTTATACAAAAGAGGGAGGGGTAAAGAAAGGGTGTGAAGGGGAGAAACACTAGGAGAGGAGAAGAAAGGAGTAAAAAAAAGTGGGATGAGTCACCCCACGAAGTGTAGATGTGTAGACTGCCTACCTACCTTGCTCGTGTGTTTCCATTTGTAGATGGTGTAGTCTTCTCTCCTCTGGGCAGGGTGTCGGTTTCTGTGTGGAGGGTGTAGTTTTGTCTGTGGACGGTGTAGTTTTCTCTCTTACTGGACGGTATAAGTTTCTCTCTGTGGAGGTGTAGTATTGTCTCCTTGTGAACTGTGTCGTTTTGTCTCCTCCAGGGCCGTTTGTAGGTGTTTTGCCGCCCTAGGCGAGAATTGAAAAATGCCGCCTCCTCTCCTTTACTACCATCACTCTCTCCACCTGTCATCCAGGCTAGAAGAATGAATGCATTAGATCACAAAATGTGCCTTGTTATGCCCCATAATTTGCATTTTTTTGACGCATAATTTAGCCAACTCTACGCATAATTTGGTTCCCCCTAAGGCTTAATTTTAAGTGGCCCTGAGTATAAATAACACCAACAATCAAAGAGCACATGGCAAAACAGCTGAGTAGGTTAACCGCTTGCTGCAGAGGTCTGCAGTGTTAGCTGGTCACAAATTGAAATATTTGCACAGTCTATTCTAGAACCAGGTGGATTGGAGAGTCTCGCTATATGATTTTATTCACGCAGGACAAGCATCACACGCTTCATATCTAGCCGCCGCTGATATGTCTCGCTACATAAATCGTGACAAACAACCCCAAAAGCTAAAGCTCAGGAGGCAGAGCACAATGTGAACTTATTTTTATTGCAGGTTAGAAAATAAATTATGGCTATCCGTCTTTTTTTCACTATTTCCAGTTCATAATAAGACCAGAACCTCAATTTTGGGGTGAAAAAACAAAAAACGAATTTCAGTTTGATGTGATGGAAAAAATAAGCCTCTTGGCACCATATATATTTTTTTATGTGTGGAGTGCTATTAGCCACCTGTTTGCACTGCTTAAAAACAAATGAAATTACCTGACATGGTTATTTTATTTCCTAGGCATCAGAGTAGCTGACACAAACAGTCCGTCCCCTGCATGCCAAGAGAGAGGGTGGTGCGACACGTAGTCACCGTCACTGGCTGCTGCATAAAGCATCGCTCGGGAACTGGACAAAAATGATGCCCGGGCCCGTCATTGGTAGCGCTTTCCCACGCTACAAGATTGACGGCCCTGGGGACCCACACACTGGTACCACCGGCTCGCTCCACACACCACTATGCTAGGGTGCGCTGTGCAGCATGTACAAGCAGGTGCGCTTGCACTCACATACAGGTGCTGCTGCCTGACCATGAGGCAAAAAAGTTGCATAGTGCAGTACAACTTTTTATGATGCAGCCCATCTCTGAATGACTTTTTGTGACTCTAGGCCCTGATTCCTTACTGCTCATAGAGATTGAGCCTCCCAATAAGTAGCAGTGATCTACAACATGGATTCTGGGAAGAAATTCAGTTTGACACTTTAAGAAAGAGCTTATTGCGCTGTATGTTGTGCTCCTTTCTGCTTTGAAATCTCTGACTACCCCCTTTATCTCCACTTCTCCATGATTTTCTTTCTATTTTACTTTCCCATTTGTCACTTGGAGCACTGCAAATTGTTCCTTGCAAACTGAGTGATGTTTTTTAAAATACAATATATTTGTAGCTTTTCTTACTTTTTTTACGTTCACTTACATGTGTACTCTTTTCCATGTGTCTGCACGAGAATGGTGACCTTATTTATACTGCTTTTAAAGGTTATGAAATGGGTTCCCTATGGTTTCTTTACAATACTGAAATTATAAAAATGAAAAGAAGGATAACATACGTAAAGAACTTCACCTGCTACTTCTGTGAAATGAATGCAGACTGTTCCACTGGGCATTATATACAAGCACAAATTAAAAATGTTTTCCCCCTTTTGCCGCCCTAGCCCTTTTGACGCCCTAGGCAGCCGCCTAGTCTTGCCTAATGGTAGAAACTGCCCTAGTCTCCTCTGTGGAGGGTGTAGTTTTTTCTCCTTTTACGAAAGTTGTGGTTATTCCCTCCCTGTAACTGATCTGGATTTGTCTTTCCTCCTTGCGAGTGGCGCTGTTTTACCTCCCTGTTGAAGATGCTCCTTCATCAGCTGTGCAAGGTCCGGGGGCCTCTCCCTCTCCTGTAGGGGGCGCTGTTTGCTTCCTCCCTTGTGCAGGGCGCTGGGTATAGGGTGACCTACCATCCGTAAATTTCCCGGACCGTCTGTAATTTGATCCTCACGTCCGTTGTCCATGAGGGTCCCTTTTACGGACTCCTTTTGTCCGTAATTATGGCCATTGCAGGGAGCAGCACTGCTCCCTGCGAGAAGCCTCAGCCCCCTGATGGGGCCGCCTCGCACTCCTCCTCGAGTACACGAGCAGCCCCACCGGCCCATTGTCATTCTGTCTGCGGCTGATTGCCACATACAGAATGACAATGGGCCAGTTTGAGCTGTTACACCCTGCTCTCTGTTTAGCTGTCCTTTTGCCCCCATTGGTCTGCCCTGGCCTTCTTCCTGTGAGTGTCATGATTACGCTTATTATGCACATGCTGTGAAGATTGCCTTGGAGCAATCCGTTTAACGCTCAGTGTTTCACACAAGGAGACTCTGGCTTGCCAGGGAGGCTGGGGCAGCGCTGATCAAATGATTTGACAAACCCTTCACCTGCACAGAAGTGCACAATTGTCTCAACTTAATATAAACTTATTTTGACTTGTACTTAAGTGGTTGTCTATTTACTTACTTTTATACTATTGCGCAACTTCCTCTGATATGTCTGTAAAACGAACCTTTTGTCCCGAAGTTTTGTCCTGAATTTTTACCTTATGTCCTGACTTTTTGTCCTGAATTTTGACCCTTTGTCCTGAATTTTTACACTTACCGTCCAGAATTTGCACCCATGGCAGTTGGTCACCCTAGCTGGGTACCTCCGCTCCTCCAGGTGGCTGCCTCACTAATGCGCAGGTGAACCCTCTGAGGTGACATTTTATACCCCACACCCCTCACGCAGGAATTCACCCCGCACAGCCTGGGGTTTTATCACAGAGCGCAGCCCCTGTGGAGGAGCGAGGGGAGGGGCATTTCATGAAACACCATTTGTTTAGCCTCTTTCTGACACAATTTTAGAGAAACGTTTGGTAAATTAAAGATTTGAAAGCTTACAGAGCCAGTAACATTGGCGAAAACTGGAGGCATTTTATTTTGATCAGGTGTGCGGGCCAAAGAGCTAAACCCCTGACGAGGCTAGGGATTGCCACCTGTAGCATGGCCCTATAAGTTAATGTCCTGGCTGGTAGAATGCCATCACTGGGGACTTTACAGAGTAGACGTAAGGAATATTTGTGATTGACAAAGAAAGGAATTGCTCTTCTGCACCTTGTAATAATGATAACTTATATTGTTTAAAAGTTGCTTTCTACCGCACCGTGCTGGAATTTGAATTTATCACCTCCGGGACACCGTATGTTCTCAGCGGCATGCAATCTTCTGAGTGAGCCACTGGGTTGGCTTATAATGGATGGGCAGTCAGAGGCCCTTCGATGCCCTACTATTTAACTTCCCCCCTTCCTCCTGTTGTCAGTGACTGCCTTGTTCAAGGAGGGAGGCAGGAAGCCTTCGACACTTGAGGTGACATCTGATGGAGTCACTACAATTGGGGCTCAGGGAGCTCTGCTTCCCCGACGATGTCCAACTTTCACCCGGAAAAGTTTGATCAGATGCTGCCAAGCCCACCTCTTCCCGCCATTCTAATCCCGCACTGGCACTCCGGGGCAGACAGGCATCGCCTTTTCCAATTAAAGAGTAATTAGGAGAAGGCGTTAAACTAGCTATACCTACCAAAGTGGAGCTTTGTTTTTTAAGTGCGCTTGTCGTGATATTAAGTTGCTGTCCATCTTGCAACACGAGACTCCGACCTGTCACCTCCTGTTATGGGGGGTTCTAATAAATGGGGTCGACTAGTGAGGGTTAGTGGGGGAGCGAGCAAGACCCTCACAGATGCAGTGAGTAGACCAAAACATGGAGAAAACGAAGAATACGATTTCCCATTTGTTTCTAGTAGGTTAAAAAATCAGTGCTTAACTGCCCTTCTACAGATGCGTACGTGCAACCTTCAAATTATATCTTGAAATCCTAGCAGGGCCCATTCAGTGGTTATCCTACATACACTATTGCCGTCGAGATAAATAATACATAACACATGCAAAATACAGCAATATTTCTAAACACAGTAAGGTGCCAATAAACATTGTGATGAAGTACAAAAAAAAACACGCTGTCTGTTCTCTGACAGGGCTATCTCGCTGTTCATCATTATGAGCGACATCGAATTAAATAACAATTGTCCCCACGATCAATCAATCTCTCCCTTGAGACCGCGACCTACCCACAGAGCTGGAAACAAGCCGAGATCAACGCCCTACTCAAAAAACCCAAAGAAGACCCAAGAGACCTGAAGAACTTCCGGCCCATCTCTCTGCTTCCGTTCCCGGACAAGGTCATCGAGAAGATTGTCAACAGACAGATAACCCGATACCTTGAAGAAAACAGAATCCAGGACCCTTCCCAGTCAGGGTTCCGCAGCAACCACAGCACCAAGACTGCCCTCATTGCCGCCACCGACAACATCAGGACCCTGCTGAACAACGGTGAGACCGCGGCCCTCATCCTCCTGGACCTCTCCGCCACCTTCGACACCATCTGCCACTGTACACTACGCGCACGCCTCCACACCGTAGGGATCCGAGACAAGGCTCTGGAATGGACCACCTCCTTCCTCTCCGGCAGAACCCAGAGTGTCCGCCTCCCCCCATTCCGATCCGAAGCCTCAAAGATCATCTGCAGCATACCCCAGGGATCTTCCCTCAGCCCAACACTGTTCAACATCTACATGGCCCCGCTCGCACATGTCGCCCGACAGCACGACCTCAACATAATCTCCTACACCGACGACACTCAACTGATCCTCTCCCTCACCAAGGACCCCATCACTGCCAAATCCAACCTCCACGAAGGAATAAAGGCCGTCGCCGACTGGATGAAGATCAGCCGACTGAAGCTGAACACGGACAAGACGGAGGTCCTCATCCTCGGCTCCAACCCTTCAGCCTGGGATAACTCCTGGTGGCCGACGGCACTGGAGGCAGCCCCGACACCCACCGACCACGCACGCAACCTGGGAATCATCCTCGACTCAACGCTCTCCATGACCAAGCAAATCAACGCCATCTCCTCCTCCTGCTTCAACACCCTCCGCATGCTCCGCAAGATCTACAGGTGGATCCCGACAGACACAATAAGAACAGTCACTCAGGCCCTCGTCAACAGCAGACTCGACTACGGAAACGCCCTCTACGTGGGAGCCCTGACCAAGCTCATCAAACGACTGCAACGCATCCAAAATGCCTCTGCATGACTGATCCTCGACATACCACACCATAGCCACATCACCCTCCACCTAAGAAACCTGCACTGGCTCCCCGTCAACAAGAGGATATCCTTCAAGCTCCTCATCCACGCACACAAGGCACTCCACAAGACCGGCCCAGCCTACCTCAACAGACGACTTTCCTTCTACATCCCCAACCGTCAGCTCCGCTCCGCCGACCTCGCACTCGCCACCGTCCCTCGCATCCGAAGAACAACCACCGGCGGGAGATCCTTCTCCCACCTCGCCGCCAAGACCTGGAACACCCTCCCACTGAGCCTACAACAGACCCAAGACCAGCTGACCTTCAGGAGACTACTCAAGACCTGGCTGTTTGACCAGTAGCGCCCCCTCCCCCAGCACCTTGAGACCCTCGCAGGTATGTAGTGCACTCTACAAATAATTGATTGATTGATTGATTGATTGATTGATTGACAATGTACAGCATTACTACACTAACAAATTCTAATGTTATACCTGATTTTTGGGATGTTTTTATTTGTCGATCTTTTGTGGCTAATTTTTGTGCAGAGTAAAGACATTTTGTCTATGAATTACTACATTGCCTTTCTAAGAGACACGCTGGTGCGCCAGCGAGTTCCATAAATATGTTATTGTCTGTCAGAGGTTACTCTGCCTCATAAGTCCGATAAAATGAGTGACATCAATTTGAGTAATAATAGCAGTAATGCAGACTGTAAGAAGAAGTTCTCGGAGAAACAATAGTGGAGCGGAGTGTGTTATATTAAAGAAACACGTTTATATTCTCTGGGAAGGCTCCACCTTTCATCTTTCCGTCAACATGTGTAAGAGAGAATCAGTGAAATCTGAAAGTCGTGGCGCACCGGAAACAGGATCTGGAACGGCTCGGTGCAAAAGAGGGATCCCACGGCCTTAAACTAAAGCAAGCTAAATAGGTACGGGTGGAAAGAAAAGCGGCTCCACAGCTGTGGCGCGATTGGACCGGCTCAGTACTGCAAAGGGATCTCGCGACCTCGCTCAAAACAAGATAATTAGATAGCCGCGCATAACAACATTAATGCGTGACCTCCATATTAGACGAAGCAGGTCAGCATGCTGGGCTGCAATAATGTGAAAAGAGTTCTCCTGAACAACCCATGAAACCACCGAAGTGGATGAAAACTGTAGTTGGGTTGTGCTGCTTCCTGAAAAAACAGAAGTGACATTTCGCTGCATCAACGATTTAGAAAGCAGCTAAGAAGAGTGACACCACATTAAACCAATGAGGGAGCATCAGGCGGGAACACCCGCAAGCAAAGTCCTTTTACGGACTACTACAGGTCTTGCAGACAGCGCATGCGCTGCCTAGGCTCGACCTAAAAATGAGAAAAAGCGCTATGACTTCATACCGCTTTTTTTTCTTATAACAGGTTGGGGTGGGCAACACAGACAGGAGGCAGGATCAGAGAAAACGGGCAACACGATAGTGGGGGAGGGGTGTTAAGATAACGGGCAGCATGGACAACAGTAGGGCAGGTGAGGTGGTACAAGAAACAGGACTGTAAAAAAAAACACTAGGACATGGCTAATAGTGCATTTCAGTGGCGTCACTAGGGGGGTGCGGACCGCACCGGGTGACACCCTCACGGGGGTGACACCAAAGGGCCGGTCCGGTCGGTGTGTCTGTGGTGCACTGCACCGTCCGTGCAAAATTTTATTGAAAGTAAACAAACAGATTCCGAAACCGAAACGCAATGAGGACCGTGGACGCGACGCGCGCAACCTAACCTAAACGGTTTACCTTCTATTCAGCTTCAGCAGGAGGAGGTGCCGCCTGTGCGCAGCGCGCACTGTCTCCTCCTCCGCCGCGTCTGCGCGCCTGATGTCACGTCGTCACTAGAGGGGCCCGGGTGCAGTCGGCGATGTTGTGAATGGCCCCAAGTGCGCGTGACTCACGAGGGACGACTAGGAGCCGGAGGTGAGGACTCGGAGGTCTCAGGTGGTCGCCACACTGCCACAGCGCCACTATAATTTAATTTTTATTCCATTTCCAAATTGAAAATAAATTCCAAGCAAGGCTAACGGCCGCGGGCCGGCTGACCGAGAGGTAGTCCCCCGCCCCCCCAGACCCCTGTCTGCCAGTGTGTGATACTGTACCACATATCTGGGTGAGGGGTGTTACTTGTGCAGACGCTGAGCTCTGCTTCTGCGGGTGGTTGATCTGCAGAGGCGCACCATGTGTTCTGGGTTATGGTTTGTTTTCTGGGAACTTATAGCTCGCTGGATGCCACCAAGGCAGCTTCAAAGCTCTCGCTAGGGTAGGATTATACTGTGACCAGATTCTTACAGGCTTGAACAGCGGTTAAGAGAAAAGACATTTTATTGCAAATATTATAAATACCTTTCTTCTTCAACGTCATATTGTGATAAGGATATACTTCAGTTTGAAACACACCCGGTGGCCCCACGGCAGCATTCCTTTCTCCAGAGTCTCCAGTTCTGTTACTTTTCCATCTCTCCCTCCCCCCCTCCTCCCTCACGGCCAAAGTGAGCCCGCCCGGTCTCCTCACCTGTGGCACTGCGCAGAGGAATCCAGGGGGCGCGTTACCATTTCCTGCCTGTTGGTGCAAGACGGACGGATCGCAACGAGGCTCGGGGCTGAGGCCCCAAGCAGTTACATTTCATTAGACTCCTATACAGCTGAAAAACACATAAACGGCACAAATATTAAAGTGAAGGTAGCGATTAGCAACAAAAAGAAAAACACAATGGAAATGATTTTGTGAAGACTGAAGGCTAGAAGCGCAACAGAAAGGAAGAATTAAGGGGCCAAGTTATTTGGAGCGAGTAGTGAGAAACAGTGAAAACGTTATTGGGTGCATGGAGTATCAGCGGGGATCAGCAAAAATTGGAATGCATTGCTGACCTGAGAATATGGCTAGGGACCGACCACTAGAAAAGAAATGGGATCTTGTATTAAAATGACCATATTTACATTTAAAGGCAAGCCAGAAGAAGCAAAAGAGGATCTGGCGGTTGAACTAAATCTTGAGGGGAGAAACTGAGTAAGGGAAGATGGACGAACTAGGTGTGAAAAATCTGGGATTCTGTTCCGCATACTGAACTGAGCGTGAAAAGTAGTTGGAACACGCAGGCACCTAATAGAAGAGTTAATAAGAAGAGATTGGTGGGAAACGAGAATATATATGCTAAATACAAGTATAAAATAAAAGCTGTTGTACAAGCATGAAAGTAGCACTGTCAAACCCCAATATATTTCTGCTCGAAAAGGCCTCGATATTGACTTTGCCAATGCTTTTTTTCCTAAATGCCTGACACATAAATGGCTAACAATCTTGGAATGGGGTTTATACTAAAGAAATGCATCCAATAGCTACGAAGTGCACAAGTGCGAAGTTAGGGCAGATGGAGTAAAAGCATGGAAACACGTGCCACCACCAACTCAGCAGGTGAGTGGCCTATTTCCTATTCAGTGCAGGGCGGTGGGTGGGGGGCGATTCCATGTGTTTCTGCGCTAGTGCGCTCAAACATCTGGTTCAACAAACTAAACTGTCCTCAAACTAGATGATCTTTCCTTTTGAACATAAAAGTGGCGAACTTGCCTCAGCTGATCTCTGCTCATGCGCAGAGTGGACTGGATTCACACCATGCGAGGCCACTTCATTGTAATAGCAAATAAACCTTGTGTGGTCACCGCGAGATAAACTTTGATCTCACCACCTTAGCTACATCAATAACCGCAATAGGCCAGTTTCAGCTTATAAAAGAAACTGTACCCCATCCCTCACAGTTGAGAACTATTTCATAGATTAACAATTAACCACAGAATGAAATTTGTGTACACACTGTGTGGTAAATCCAAAATGAAGCTGCCTTTCAACTCCTACTTATACTCCTAAATTTCGACCCGGATAATTTCTGCAGGCTCTCCACTGGCTGCTTATGCCCACATTAGGATCTTTCCAAGCTCTCTGCACCATTCACTGGACCCTTTGCATCATTGGCCCTACCTTCATCCACCTAAAACTATGGCAATACTCATAAAATATAATGCTGTAATCCAGCTGTCTCTAGTCCTGGCAAGGAAAAGTACATTTATGACAAGTGTGAATTGAGAAGGAGGCCTTGCTCTTTCCACATAGATGATAACAAACAGCTCAGGTTAGTGGATGATGGTACATATCCACAAGTCTGACTCCATCAGTCTTACACTTTTGCGCCACATGCCATGCAAGCTTGCTGTTACATGATTGGAGCACTCCTCTGATAAATCCACAAGACACATAACACTTTCCATATAGGATTATAAACAGACAACCTATCAACCAAATACAACAGCCAAGATGTTGGAACATGTCTGAAAATGCAACCCTCTCTCCATTAAAACTCTCTGCCTCACTTTATACTAAAGCGCAAACAAATGTTGATATTGGTGGTGGTGGTATTGGTGGTGGTGGTATTGATGGTGGTGGTCATAGTATTGGTGGTGTTAATAGTGGTGGCATTGGTGGTATTGGTGGTGGTGGTATTGGCGGTGGTATTTTTATTGGTGGTGGCGGTATTGGTAGTGGTAGTGGTATTGTTATTCATGGTGGTGGTGGTATTGGTGCTGGTGGTATTGGTATTGGTGGTGGTATTGGTGGTGGTGGCATTGGTGTTTTTGGTGGTGGTGTTGGTGATATTAGTGGTGATGGTGGTATTGGTGGTGTTGGTGGTATTCGTGGTGGTATTGGTGGTGGTGGTGGCATTGGTATTCGTGGTGGTGGTGTTGATGGTATTGGTGGTGGTGGTGGTATTGGTGGTGATGGTATTGGTGGTGGTGGTATTGGTGGTGGTAGTATTGGTGGTATTGGTGGTGGTATTGTCGGTAAGTCGTGAGGGGGTGACACCATGAGTTACCTGCACCGGGTGACACCAACCCTAGTGACGCCACTGGTGCATTTTTTTTCTTATGGCGGGCGTGGAGGGGCAACACACAGATGGAGGAGGGGGAAACAAGGAAAAAGCAACACAGACAATGGGAGGTTCAGGGATGGAATACGAAAAAGCAACACATACAAGAGGGGATGGGAGGGAAAAAGCAATCTGGACAAGGAGGACAGTGGAAGAAGAAAGCAAAATAGTACCCCAATCACAGTGCAAACAGCAGAAATACACTAATCAAGTCAAAGATCAACTTTGTATCATCCTCCTGCTTCCACACACTCTGCATCCAAGGTAAGACCTTCAAATGGATCCCCCTCGAGCACAGAAAGACCGTTACTCACGCCCTCGTCACCAGCAGACTCGACTATGGCAACGCTCTCTACACCGGAATAAACAACAACCTCACCCGCAAGCTACAAAACATCCAGAACGCCGCCGCAAGACTGGTCCTCAACCTGCCAAGACACTGCCACATCTCCCAGCACCTGCGCACACTCCACTGGCTCCCCATCGAGACTAGAATCACCTTCAAGATTCTAACCCATGCACACAAGGCCCTCCACGACACCGGACCAGCATACCTAAACAGCCGACTCAAATTCCACGCACCCCAAAGGACCCTACGATCAGCCCAGCTCTCTTACACCGTGGTCCCCCGCACCAGAAAGACCAAATCGGGAGGCAGCTGTTTCTCCTTCCTCGCGGCCAGAGCCTGGAACGCCCTTCCATTCCACCTCAGACAGACAACATCGCTCCCCATCTTCGCGAGAAACCTCAAAACCTGGCTCTCTTCGACAGACCCCCTCCTTGATGGACTGGAACCCCCCGAAGTGCCTTGAGACACTTACGGGTGAGTAGTTGCGCTCAACAAACACCTGATTGATTGATTGATTGAAGCAATCAGTACTTTGTCCATGCTCCACACAAATGAAAAGGATGTGAAGTCGGCACACACTGGCCAATTAGGAGACATCAAATTGAGTGACAATAAAGCCAACAGATGGCAAGCCCCTTGTTTTATACACTAACTCTCACAAGTGACAGCACACGTGCGCTTTCTTAGGCAACACCAAAAGAAGGGCCAGAAGGAACCTAATAGGGCATCATCAATCATCACTGAAAAAGTGTCAAAGGCATGACAGTGAGAGGAAGAGGTTGTTTCCCCCCTGAAACACTTTCCAAGACTTGCAGGCAAAGAATTTGACAGTTTCCCAAGACTATTGCAATAGCTGTTCGGCTTTTGATCTGGGAACATGTAGCCTACTTGAGTTCTTCACTGCTGGCCTGTTTGGCTAAAAGGATTATCAGACTAATGGGGTTCAGTCAATTAAGAGCACAACAGTTGTGTGTGTTTAGTATCGAGTAACACAATATTTATCTGCAGCAATATTGAATGCAGAATATCGACTACCACTAGATTGTCACAGTAAGAAGTTAAGTGGGGGAGCGCTAGGTGGCGCCTGACCGTCATGGAAGCCTTTCACTGAGGCTCCCGGCATCGGTCCCCGCAAATCCTGCTGATTCCTCTCCTGGACTGCCCTGGCGGGGGCCTGTGAAGCTGCCCTGCTGCCCCGAACCTAATCCTGGGGCGCTGCGGACATCGGGAGCCTGCCTAGACGTCGCGGAACCAGACCGACGACGGAAGGTGGCGGCTGTGGAGCCGCGGCTCGGGCGAGCTGAAAATTTAGCCCGCGGCGCCCACGAGGGGCGCAGGCCTGACCCTGCTGGAGTTGAGGACGTGGCGGCCGCGAGGCTGCCGCGGGTGCCGTTGGTGCTGGCCGGGCACTGCCCTGCTCCGCTGATGCTGTCCGGAGCCCCGGGAGTGCTGGGACGGACCCCCCCAAGCGGCATAGAGTGGCGGATCAGGCGGTGAGTGCGGCTGGCTGCGACCGCTTCACCGGGGCAGCTGTGGGGTTGGGTGCGGAGGGGAGACCCCCCCCCCACAATCGGGCCGTGCGTCGGCGGCCGGGGGACCCGGGCCCCCAGCCCCCCCCCCTTCTCCCTCCCTTCTCCTCCTGGCTGCAGCGCGGACCCGGCTCCATCGGCCCGAGACTGGTTGCGGACTCCGGGTGCGGGGGGGCCTTCCTTGACTCGGGCTGCAAATCGGCGGCCGGGGGGGTGTGTGTGCTGTCCCCCCCCCCTTCCATCGCTTGGGCCCCCGGCCGAGGACCCCGACAAGTGGCACTGTGCCCCCCCCCCTGGGGAGACGGAACTGGCGAGGCATCCCCTTGGAGAGGTGGGCTGAGACGGGGGTTGCGGCCTTGGCGACTACCGGCTGAGGGGCTCCCGAGTGACGGTCCGGTGGCCTGGAACTGTGAACTACGTTGCTGGGCCTCGCTTTGTTGGGTGGAGCCTGCGGGTGCACCTGCGACCAGGGGCTGGACGGGCTGTCCCGCTGAGATGCCCATCGGGGCTTGACCGTTGAGGCTGGTGGTACCCAGCCGTTTCCAGCCGCGGGACCTCCCGGCCATACCTCCTACTGGCCCCACGGCAACCCGAGCACCCGTTGCCATCCCGCAGGTGTATCGCCAGCCCGTTGCCCTCCTTCGCTGACGGCCGCCCCAGAAATGGGTAAGGACAGGGCCACCAAGCCGGCGTCCGGGGCCACCCAAACCAGGATGGACAGATTCACGACCTCCGACAAGGGGCCCGGCCTCACGGGCGAGCAGGTCCCGGCCCCCGCTACAGACCTGGCTGCCATCCTGCAGGCCATCAACTCATCCCGCGCCTCTCTCGAGGGCATGGTGGGAGAGGTCAAAGTGGACGTCGCTCTTCTCCGGCAGGATCTGAGGAATGCCACCGCCCGCATTTCGGAAGCCGAGTCCCGGATATCCACGGCTGAGGATGACATCCGCCATCTACAAGACCAGGTTCGGGAGCTGACCACCCACTCTAAGGAGCTACACCGCCGGGTCGAGGATGCAGAGAACCGCGCTCGGCGCAGCAACCTGCGCTTAGTGGGATTCCCGGAGGGAGTCGAATCGGGCCGGGCGGACGACTTCATGGAGCGCTGGTTCCGGTCCTGGATGCCTGCGGACAGCCTATCGGCTTCGTTCGTGGTGGAGAGAGCCCATCGCTCCCTGGCCCCCAGGCCCCCCGGTGCGCCCCCCCGGCCGTTCATCCTCAAGCTCTTAAATTTCCGTGACCGAGATGCCATTCTCCGCGAAGCCCGGCGCACGGACGCCCTCCACTACCAAAACCACAAAATCATGATATTCCCGGACTACACCCGCGAGGTCCAAGAGCTGCGTCGCTCCTACACTGACGTGAAACAAAAGCTGCGCTCCCTGGGACTCCAGTACCAGCTCCAGTTCCCGGCCCGCCTCCGGGTTGTCTTCCAGCATAAGACACTTTTCTTCGATACACCACGGGCGGCCTGGACCTGGTTGACAGAGGAGCACCCCCTGCAGCGCTCTGGGCGCGGATCGCCTACGGATATGCGGGGGGGCGAGGGAGGCCCCGGACATCGAAGACCCGTCGGCGGCATCGCACATTACCTCGGGAGCGCACAACGGGGGAGGCGATCACTACGCGCTCTGGGGGACGGCCACGCCGGGGATCGAGAACCTCATCTGCCTCCTCGGCCACACACGCCAGTCCCGTGGCTGACGGGCGGCGGGCCGTGTCACCCCGGCTCACGGGCCCTGCAACCCAGCCGGCCGAATTGGTGGACACTTCAGACCTCTCTCGCAGCCCTAACATTTGACTCTCTTTGTTTCTTCGGGGGGGGGGGGTGGGGGGTGCCCGGGCGGGGGGTAGAATGCTCCGCTGACAGTGTTGCTCTTGGCCAGGGCAGGTAAATCAGGCTTGACTGCAATTGTATCAGGGGTCCACCAGCGCTCAAGCCCGAGCGTTTTAGCTTGGTGTTTCTTCCATTTGGTTCAGGCGACAGATGCTTCTGTTTTCGAAGTATAGGGTGGGGGGTGGGGGTTTGGGGTTGGTGTGGGGTTGTTTCTTCCCCGTTGGGGAGATTTTGTTGGTGGGGGATGACTCCCTCTTCTTTGGTGTGCCATGGTATCATGTACTTTTTGACCGGCTCTCCTGCCCGATGTCCCGCTGTCCTTCCTCTCTAGGGGCGCATTCAGCCGCGCCTCCACTGGCCCCGTCTTCTGTCCTGGATTATGGCTGACCCACCTGTCCCTAGGGCCGCCATGCGCGTATTATCCTGGAACGTCAATGGTCTTCTGGACCGTTTCAAACGCATGGCGGTCCTCAAATATGCGCAACGTACAGAGATCGATGTGCTCCTCCTCCAGGAGACTCACCTGTTGGGCAATAACTGTCCCTTTCTTGGCCGCTATGGTTATGACAGGGTATGGCATTCAGGTTTTGCACGGGGATCCCGAGGGGTGGCCATTTTGCTTCGCAAGTCCTTCCCCTTTGTCCTGTCCCAGGTGCAGTTGGACCCCCAGGGCATGGTGGTGGTAGTATGTGGCACTCTGGAGGGGCGACCCCTTACCCTGATGTCCCTCTACGCGGCTCCATCCCTCCTGCCGTCGGCCCTCTCCCGCACAGCGGATCTCCTCCCGACGCTCCCGGCGGGTTCCCTCATTCTCGGCGGGGACTTCAACGCTGTCTACTCGCCTCACCTGGACTCGACGGGTCCGGTATCCTTGGCCCGCGCTGCCCGCGCAAAACAGCTCTCGTCCAGGGCTGAATCTCAGGGCCTCTGCGATGTTTGGAGGATCTGGCACCCGCAGGCTCGCCAATACACCCACACATCGGCGGCCCATCACTCCCATGCCCGGATCGACCTCATCTTCGTACCATCTACCGACTGCGCAGGGGTGCAGGATGTGCGCATTCTTCCAAGGGGCCTTTCGGACCACTCGCCAGTGCTCCTTGCTCTCGGTCCCCCCCCCCCCTCTCTGCCCGTCCGCTGTGGCGTTTGAACGCCTGGTTCCTTCACGACAAGGCTTTTCGGAAGGTGGTCGGGGGCGAGATAGCCGATTACTACTCTCACAATGAGGGCTCTGTCCCCTCCCCTGCCGTCCTGTGGGAGGCCGGCAAGGCGACTGTTCGGGGTGCCGCTAAGGGGCATCTGCAGCGGCAACGACGGGCTCAATCCCAGAAACTCGCGGATTGCGAGGCTCAAGCCTTGGAGCTGGAGTGCAACCTGGGGGACTTGAATGACGACACGCGCTCTCGTCGCCTGGCCTTCCTATGGGAAGAGATTCGCTTACATTCCCTGGAGGCGGCAAAGATTCTGTGGCGCTCCTCGGTGGCCCGGGTATACGGCTGGGGAGACAAAAATGGCACTCTGCTCCACCGGCTGGCTACTTACCCCCGGGCGGGTAGGATCATTCCGGCCATCGCGGACTCTGCGGGTGGCCTCCACACAGCCTCGGTGGCGATGGCCCAGGGGTTCGCTGACTATTATCTCCGGCTGTACAGTCTCCGGACGTCCACGCTCTCCCTAGGGGAGTTGCTGGGGACGACCGGGGCGACGCTTGGGCGGCTGCGGCCTGAGGTTTCTGAGACCCTCGAGTCGCCTATCGCGCTGCAGGAGATTGAAGAGGCGATCGGCCGCCTGGCGCCTGGGAAGACCCCAGGACCCGACGGGTTCCCCCAGGAATACTACGCTCACTATCGTGAGACTCTGGCCCCGAGGCTTCGGGACCTTTTCGCGGAGGTGGTGGAGACGGGCTCGTTCCGGCCCGAGACGGACATAGCCACCATAGTTGTCCTCCCCAAGACTCAGCCCCCCTCGCGGTCCTGCTCCGACTACCGGCCTATATCCCTTATCAACACCGAACTCAAAATCTATGCCATGGTCCTAGCGCAGAGGTTGCGCCCGTCTCTTGCCTCCCTGGTCCACCCGGATCAATGTGGATTTATGCCGGATCGGGGGACTAGACACTGCCTGCGGCGCTTGCACGTCGCGATGGCGCACCGCGACCGCCTTTCCCCCTATCTGGCCCTCCTGTTGGTCGACTTTGAAAAGGCCTTCGACTCAGTGGGATGGGCGTACTTAGGTGACGTTCTAGAGCGTATGGGTTTCGGTCCCCGGTTCCGTGCCATGGTAGCGGTCCTGTACGCCAGCCCGCGGGCCCGTGTGTTAGTCAATGGGGCTCTATCTCGCCCGTTTCCCATAGGTCGGGGGACACGCCAGGGATGTCCGCTCTCGCCCCTCCTTTTCGCTCTGGCCATGGAACCCCTGGCGGTGTTGATTCGTTCCGACCCCGTTCTTCGCGGATGGGACTGGCCAGGTGTGGCTCCTGATAAGATTGCCCTCTACGCAGACGATGTCCTCCTCTATCTTTCTGATCCAGCGACCTCGGGACCTCAGGTCCGCCGGATTCTCCGTCGGTTTGGCCAGGCGTCGGGTCTTCATCTGAACCCTAAAAAGTCCGTTCTAGTCCCGTTACACCCGTCACGGGAATGTTTCGACTGGCAGTCGGATATTCCCCTCCGGCGACTCTCCTTTAAGTACCTGGGGATCTGGGTCACCCTCCTTCCGGAACTCTGCTGGGCCCTCAACGTGGCACCTGTAGTCAACAAGACCAGATCAGATATGCTCCGGTGGCAGTCCCTCCCGTTGAATCCGCTAGGGAGAGTCGCCCTATATAAGATGATGATCCTCCCCAAGTTTTTGTACATGCTGCAAAACACTCCGTACCCCTTTCCGCGCCCGTGGTTCCGGGACCTGGATAAGATGGTGACCAAATTTCTCTGGGGCGGTGGTAGGCCTCGGCTGGCCTTAGATCGATGCAGGGTTCCCTCCTATGACGGCGGCATGAGCATGACTAACCTATATCTCTATTATCTGGCCACCCAGCTATTGGTGATCCATGACTGGTTCTCGGGTGGTTGGGGCGACCCGGCGTATCGACTCGAGGTGCAATGCCTCGGGTTCTCCCTTATCCAAAATATGCTCTATGGCACAGCGATCCCCCTGTCGCTTCCCGGCGTTGTTCGGGCCCCCTTTCTCGCGTGGCGCGCAGCCTTGCGACACACCAGATGGTCGGGGACGTTCACGCAACTCACTCCGCTTTGGCAAGGGACATGGCTGCGGGAGGTGGTGGGCCTAGCGGGCTTTCGGCAGTGGGATCTTCTCGGTATCTCCTGTTTGGGCGATATATGGCGTGGAAGCCACATGTGTTCCTTCCAAGAGCTCCAGGCCCGCTTCTCGCTACAGCCGTCTCAATTTTACCGTTACCTTCAATTGCGCCATGCGGTCAGGGCCCACGTCCCTCTAGAGTCCAGATTGCCCTCCCATAGTCCACCGGAGGCTCAAGTGATGTTAGGGTATCTGGGGAAGGGGGGTATATCCCGCATTTATAAATCCCTGATTAACAATACCCCAGTGGACTGGAGCGGGCTAAAACAGCGCTGGGAGGCCTGGGTGGGACCCCTGGATGACGCGGACTGGAGGGACGCCCTTATGGCCCCTCGATCGCTCACCTCCTCCGCTAGGCTGCGGCTCATCCAAATCTATTACCTCCACACTGCTTATCTGACCCCGGACCGCCTGTATCGCGCGGGCCTCCGCGTGGATGCCTCCTGCGCTCGCTGTGGGGTAGCTCCTGCGGACTTCTTCCACATGGTGTGGTCTTGTTCCCGCCTGGAGGCCTATTGGGCAGCGATTGAAGACGATCTAGCGGAGGTCCTGGGTTGGGAGGTTCCCCATGAGCCTAAAATGGCCTTGCTGGGCATCACGGACGGGATGGATGGGTCCCGCAACGAGAAATATTTCCTCACTACTGCCCTTATGGTGGCTAAGAGGGATATCGCGGCCGTGTGGTCACAGCCAGACCCGCCCAGAAGGGCTACCTGGAGTAGAGGGGTGGATTGGTGTGCGGCCCAGGAGCGGGTGTTATACGCTGCACGGGGCTGCCCCAAAAAATTCCGCAAGATATGGGGGAAATGGCTGGGGGGCCTGTTTTGAAGGGTGGGGGCGCAGGGGGCGGGGATGGGGGAGGAAGAGGGGGTCTTTACAATTGCTTGCTGATACATCCCGGATTGAACCTATTGATGCCATGTTTAATGCACTGCTGTATATCATTCTTGATGTTGTCTCTCATGCTGCAAAACTCAATAAAAATTTGTTTATCAAAAAAAAAAAAAGAAGTTAAGTGAAGATTTACTCTTCTTTTTTAAGGAACTTTATTTAGAGTTTTACCAGGAGCAAAGCATTCCAGAGTACATTTATGAAAAAAATGTGAGATAACATGATTTATCAAGCATCTAAACATCAGAATAAAGAGTGTTTTGATAGCAATTGGTGATGGCACATTCAGCACTGCTACTTTCGAGAAGGAGGTCTTGGGGGCAGCCGAGCGTTGGGAGGTCTGCCCCCCGGGATGTTTGGGGAATGGGAGCGGCTCAGGCGTCTGCTCCGCCCCTTTTGGGCTTATTGGGCTGGTTGGGCTATTTTATAGCCCAAGGGATATTTATGTCGCCATTTTGTTCTACCAGACACCATTCACGGTGGCTGGCCGTAGGCAGAACAGAGTTTTTTCAAATTTTATCTTAATTTAATTTAATTTAGTATTAACTCATTTAGGGACATATTATCAAGGACGGCGTTAAAATTATCGCCATTTTAGCGGCAGGAAACTGCCGCTAAAGCGGCGATAATAGGCTTGATAATATGCCGCACGGAATTCCAATAGAAGCCCACGTTCAATTCTCTGCGGCATATTATCAAGCCCATTAACGCCGCTTTTGGCGGCAGTTTCCTGCCGCTAAAGCAGCGATAATTTTAACGCTGTCCTTGATAATATGCTCCTTAGTTAGGGAGGGATTTTTGGCTTTACCTTTCATGTCCCGGCACCCTCACGTTGGCTGTGCTTGTGAGCCTAGTCACTGCGGTGGCTTGCGTCTGACACAGGAGAACTCCACGGGGAGGCGAGCCTCGTCGCTGCGGCGGCTTGCATGTGCCCTCGTCGGTACTTGACCCAGGTGAAAATCAGGTTGCTCTCGTCTTCTGAGAGCGAACCTGATGGGGGTATTTTGGTGCAGGGTGCCCCACAAGCCCCCCTGTTGCCCGCACGCCCCTTTTTAGTAGCGTATGAATGCGTTTGAGGCCTCGGGTATAGGGGGGAGGAGAGAGAATTTCCCGTGCGGGGTGGAAGGGGAGCAGCCTGTGTCTGGCTCCCAGAGGCACATCTGGACTCAAAAATTATTGACCAGGGGCTACAAAAAAATAATAATAATAATTTGCGGGGGGGAGTTTATTCTTCCATCATTTTACAGAGTTTTGAGGCAGATTTTTTTTAGAAGGGGTGAAAAGCAACATTGCTTCATTACAAGTAGATGGTCCTTTTAGGACCAGTGCATTTATTTGCGTGCGGCTGTGCGTGGGCCCGGACAGCTGCCTCTGCCCGGGCTGACACCCTCAAAGAAGGGGGGCTGGACCCCTTTAAGCCTAACGGGCGTTTCGTGCTTGATTCTGCCCCCACTCTTCCTTTTGGGATCGAATCTCGGTGAGCTACAGCAAGCACAGGTTGGGGCTTTTCGGGGTGGGAGGCTGAAGATGCTCTGTCCCTTTTTCTTTAATTTCCTGGTTGGCAGTGCTGCGGCCACAGTTATATGTCGGCATTTCACGCATATCTCATTACTCTGGGCATTACAGCATATCATGTAAGGGGGTCAGCTCCTTCTCTTTTCCTCAGAGCGGAGTGGCTTTTCCTTACCCACTCCCGGGGCACTTACCTGGATGCCCCTTTTGGAGGGTTAGTTAGGTAGGAGTAGGCCGGGGTACATTGGGATAGCAGATTGGGATACAGGCAGGGACCAGCACACCGGACTATATATTTGCGGCGGGATCACTCCTGCAGCTTTCCCGACACAGGAGGGCTACTGTACGCCTCCATTACCCCGAGGTGAAGAGAAGGCTGGGCCCAGTACGGCCAGGCTGGAGAGCGTCGGGGGACCACAAGATCACTGCCCCACACGGCTTCGGCAGTGCACCAGGCCAAGGGGGACAGTACTCCCCCTGGCGGAAATCGACTAGGAAAGCAGTTTTTAGTGTATGCTATGGCTGGTAGGTTATGGACCACAAGATCACTGCCCCATGTAGGCCACGTACGACTACGGCAGCGCACCAGGCCAAGGGGGACAGTACTCACCCTGGCGGAAATCAACTCGTAAAGCAGCTTTTCGGGTATGGTGTGGCTGGAAGTTTATGGTATGGTTTTCAATGTAGGCATGGGGGTATACGGATAACGGTGGAGCGCTTTTGGAGGGAGCTATGGCGCAAAGGGTAAGTGGTGTGCCGTTTTGGGTCACAGGTTCAAAGGATAAGAGTTTGGTTCCTGTCGGTGCGGTCAAAGTATTATGAGCAGGTGCAGTTAAGCACGAGGGTAAGTGGAAAATGCTGCCGCGCATGGGGGCGGACACATGGAATATCACGACCCGACCTATGAGGGAGTGTTTAGTGGAAGATATTTCGCAGGAGGTACTGAGGGGGGGAGAATGCTGAGCTGGAGACCATAGGGTTACACTACGGGAATGGCTCGCCCTTGTGAGTATACGGCGTAAGCTGACAATTAAAGAGAAAGCTGATACTGTTGGTGCTGGTGGAAGCCTTCATACCGGAAGGTGCACCAGGGGTTTTTGTAGGTAGGCATGCAGGCTTACAGGCCCCGGGGGTACACTTTCTATTACCAATTATTATGGCGGAAGTCTGCAGGGACGCAGCAACACATGCAGGCGTATGGGGAGCAAATTCTAATACACCTAGTAACTCGGACCTTTTAATACTTTGGATTGTGGAGGTATAGTATCAATTAAAAAAACAAATGACGTCAATGAACAGGGGGCCATAGGAAATGGTTCATGCATGGTCGGGGGATTCTCAAGAATGGAAGAGTCAGCAGTGGTTTTCCATCCAAGGTTATTAGCAGAGGGTAGCTCGCTGGGAAGTGTTGCACTGGAGGAAGAGGCCTGTGTTGCTCAATTTTTCAAAGTGTAATGTCATGGTGAACAGGGCAATTTTGAGGTAACATGCCACTTGGGAAAAGTTTTCATTGTGGGGTGGCCGGTTTCAGTGGGATGGCTGGATATTTTTGGGGCGTTCAGGTGGGTCTTGGGGGTTTCCTTTGGCGTTAAAGCCATTACAAGGGACTCAGTGCCCAGTGAGGCCTGTTTCCCATAGGGATACAGCCGACACAACGGAGGATTAGGGGTGAGTTGGGGTACATGGGAGCACATGAGCAGATGGCTGGACACGTTTTGGGACTGTTATCTTAGGACATTGAGATGCATCCTATGACCACGGAGGCCTGGTTATGGTGGTAATAAAGCAAACACAAATGGGGATCATAGGTGATTTGGTGTGCATGGGGCACCCAAGCAGACAGCGGCCGGTCTATTAATGGTGATAGAGCAAACACGTTTAGCTCCTTGAGGCTTTAGGTACCATTGGCAACATAAAAGACAAGTAGCCCAGTACGGCACTGGCACCTGCTTGAGGAGCTCAGAGTTGACCTTTGGGGTACCACTGGCAACCTAAACGATATGTTGCCCAAAGAGGCACTGTCACATGCTTGAGGAGCTCAGAGTTGACCTTTGGGGTACCATTGGCAACCAAAAAGATACGTGGTCCAGAACGGCCCTGGCACATGCTTGAGGAGCTCAGAGTTGACCTTTGCGGCACCATTGGCAACTTTGTAGATACATGGCCGAGAACGGCTTTAGCACTAGTTCCAAGGGCGGCTAGAGGATTCTGGGCATGCTCGGGAGGTCAGGGTGGACCTTTGGGGTACCATTGGTAGAACGGCAATAGCACATGCTGGAGGAGTTTGTCTTGATATTTGGGGTACCCTTGGCAACATATAAGTCAAGTGGCCCAGAACGGCACTGAGACTGTGGCCACGGAAGCACGGCTGGTTGAGGGTGATTGGAGCCGACACGCCTGTTACGCGGTGCCGGAGGAGGCTTGACAGTTATGGGAGGCATGGGTGAACCTGGGGAATAGTTGACAGCATGGAAGGCAGCCTGATCAGCACTGCAGTCATTCCTGGGGTATGATATCGAGTCTGTGACCATGGAGGTACTGTGTAAGGGTAGGGATTAGAGAGGATACGCCCGGTTCCACGGACTGCCAGAGGAGGCTGGACAGTGCTGGGAGCCCAGGGGCACACTCAGAGCACTTTTGGCAACAAGGAGAGCAGCTGGACCCAGTACGGTGCTGCCACTCATGGGCTTTGTAATTGATACCGTGACCAAGGGGGCATACTTAGCAAGATCTACCAAGCCCATTTCCATGGGCCGCCAGAAGGTGCGGGACAGTGTTTGGGACAGCTAGGGCCTGGCTTAGGGGCCCGTTACAAAAAAGGTGATCAGTGGGTCACTATGCCGGGCTGACTTTGTTGCTGGGTTAGTATGCGCAGGTCGACATTCGAGGGCATGGTAACAGCGTGTCATAAGTCGGGGGAGGGCTAGGATATCGCAAATCCTTTCTCCAGCTCACAGTTGGGTGAGTTCCTGTAAGAGGTACTCGGTTACAAGGCTTGCAGTGCTGTCCGGCTTAGCAAGGAGCAAGGGAGCTGAAAGACCAGAGTGAGGATTGAGGATGGGTACAGTTTCTTTGGCAACCGTTCGAACAGGGATAGTCGTTAGTGCGTGAGACAGCAGAAAGGTCCGCAGCCGAGGGAAGTTTTTGGGCAGCGACGCTTCCCGTTGGCGGACAAGTGGGGTACAGGTTTTTGGGGGTTGGGGCAGGGGATTTTAAGAGTGGGATCCCTGCTTTGACGCCGGAGACTGGGGCATATGCGCGGAGGTTATTCTCTAAGTTTGCGCATGTGTGGCTCTGGTGAACACCATAGTGGTTGTTCTTGTCCCGTTCACTTGGGTTATTTTTAGGATTTGAATTGTTCTGGTTAAAAGGACGTGAGTTCAGGGAAAGCAGCCCGAGGACAGCATATTTAATGGATTTTGCAAGTCTACGACAGACCGGAGATGTCTTGGCAGATGTAGGGCGTAGGTATCTAGTTTTTATGTTGCCCCTGGGACGTGTTGCACTTCCCTGGGTGAAATGTGGCACCGGGCAGCGGCTTATGGTGTCACAACAGTGGGCAAAGGGGCGACTTTTCCACTGTTCTCTGTCCTGCTGGGGAGCTGCGGACACACAAGGTCTTGGTAGGCTTGCCTTGGGGTCGGAGCAGGGCGGACAGGAGTGCTTGGGGAGAAGGACATGTAATGCTGTTTCCAATGTATACAGGTCGGGTGGAAGTGTTGCTAAGATATTTCATTTTCTGAAATGTTTTTGTTGTTTTTCAGGTTCAGCTCTAGTTGGAGGTCTCCGGTGTGTCTGTTTTGATACTGGAGGATTCTTTGGTAATATGGGAAGACCAGCAAGAAAAGAGGTGCAGACTCTGTGTCTCTTGGGATACGCTCCTTATTGGTTGCACATGGGATTGTATAGGAGAGTGGGGCATGGGGGAGAGGTAGCCACTACCCCTTTTTTAAGATAGGTTATGGGTGGCGGGGTATAGAGGGTAGGATTTAAACACAGGTGAGTTACGACAATGGTCAAGCGGTGCTAGGTGGGTTGAGTTCTGGCCATGCGGGGTGTGGATTAGGGGATGTACACATGGAGGCAATAGGAAGGCCTGGGAAGGGTCTATGGTGTTAGGAAGTCTTTTCACAAGGTTCATGCGGCGGACTTGGAGGCATTTTTTAGGGGGTTGTCGTGGTTTCCTTTTTTGGATGGGCCGGATGGTGTCAGGTGCCGGTTTTCCTTGCGGAGGCTTTTTGGGGGGGCAGAAAAAGAGGTAGTCCCCCCCCCCCTCTTTTTCTGGGTGGCGGTTGGCAGTCAAGTTGGCATGCTTTAGCCAAGTTTATTCGTTATTGACAGAGGTAATCCAGGCTGAAAGGGAACAGGGAGACAAGTTCACAAGGTTGGATCTTTAAGGTGCTCTAGGAAGTTAGGTTAGTTACAGGTAAATAGTTGTAAAGGTTAAGGTTGAAAGGTCAAAGAGTAACGTTCAAAGGTTAAAGTTCAAAGGTAAAAGGTCATCGTGGAAGGAAGGGGGAAGGTCAAAGGTCAAAGTTCAAAGGTCAAAAGTTAAAAGCACACAGTAGGGGGTACTGAATTGCAGGTTTAAAATGTTGTGTGGGGGAACCTTAGGGGTGGGGGTAGTGTAACTTAGGTAAAAGTTTGTATAGTGAGGTTGTAGTTTTGTAAGGCATCAGGCCAAGAGCCTTTTAATTGTGATGTGCATCTGTTTCAATAAAAGCGGCCTTTTTCACACTATTGCCGTGTCAGTGGTCTGTGCTGCTCCCCATAGTCCCCAAGTTGTCTCAACAGTACTTTATAGCCTTATGTCAAGAAAAGAATTACATTAAAGATGGATCAAGAACCAGACCCGCTCTCTCAACCCTCCAAAGAACCAGCTATGGCTAAGGGCCCATATCGTGGCAAGCACCATCTTTGAACGAGGATGGGCATGTTTGACTGAGTTCTGTCTTAATACCTGTGAGAAAGGGAGTCCATTTCTTGTCAAAGCGTGAAATTGCCGCTGACATTTTTCCCATTACATATTCGTGACAGTCTGTTTCCAAAGGCCACTGTCATTGTTTCCAATATAAATTGCTGTCAAACTTTAGACTACCACAAGCCTACACTTAAAGGATCGGCAGGCTTCCACTTTTGGGCAATTGTTAATCTGGCTGCTAGTGAGTACTAGTTGGGAGAACAGTTTACTTGTTAGTGATGAGAGTGGGTATAAATACCTCCTCCTCAATTATATCCCCCCGCACCACAACTAATGAGTCGAGCAGTAACTCAATATGGGTGACATAATTTGTATGGGACAGAGACTCTTTCCAGAAAAAGTTAGTCAGATTGCATGAGCACCAGGTATGTTCGTGGGAGCCAGTGTCATCTCATCCTCCCCTGGGTGCATTCGAGCTTCTGAACTCCACCCTCAGCCTCACTGCTTCAAATGCCATCCAGCATCACCTTGCACAAACTCTTTTTAGGGAGCCTTTTGCTGATCTCTGCCATGCAGATACCCCAGAAGTTCTGGGTATATCAGTTTCTAATTGTCCAGAACAGTTCTGAACATATGTATGTGAATAGAAGGGTTACTCCTTTGTCAGTGACTTTAGGCCGATGGGAGATCATGTCTGTTCCATTTCCCTCAGAAAAGAGGATCCATCTGTGTGCTATCCATACTTGCTCCTTTTCACATTATCTTGTCTTGCCCATGGTAAAACCTGTGTAAGTCTATATGAGTCTCTTGTTCCCATCCTAATTCTGAGGAACACTCTGCTTTGCTTTTGAGAATGCTATTGTTGTACAGTGCAAAAAGCTGGTGTGGTCTCGTCCGCTCATCTATGAATTGCTTTATCCTTTACGTGTCTTTAAATTCAGGGTTACCTTTTACTGGTGTTGGGGGTGAGAAGGTTGTCATCTGGTGCGTTCTCTCCGCTCCCTGCCAAATCTTTAAAGAGCTCAAAGTCTTGCTGTTTTCCTGAGCGATTGTTTTTGTTTAGTGTACTGTGGAAGGCCTTGTGAGAGCTCCGTCAAGACAGAGGCTGGAAGAAGTGTGAATGGAGGAAGAGACTTGAGAGCTCCTTACTGCAATGAGGATGCTTGCTTGGAACTTGGCCACTTCTGGTAAAATTCCTCTGGCGGTGGGAGGAGGTCTTTCACAAATCTTTTAGTGTGGTTAAAGCTGAGGGTTGCAGGCTGAGAAACTGGGAGTTTAGAATCCGAGTGAGGGCAGATGTGTCTATCTCGGAGTGACCCTGGTTTCTGAAGCTCTGATCCCCGGCTGTGTGAAGGCTCCCCCGGCTGGAAGTGGGTTAAGATGCTAGGTGATATATTAGGTTTTGAGGTTATTGCCATTGTGATGTGTGGCCAGTGGCATTGATCATTTGAGGTGTTTTCTTTGTGGTGTGGGAGGTGCACATCCAGAGTAATCCTCTACTGTGTATATATATATATGTCTTTCAGATCTCTTACAGGACGTCCAGTGTATCTTATCTTATATCAGTTATTGCTTGTTTATTAATAAGTATTATAGTTTGCTCAGTTATTGATTCATGCCTTTAGATTATAAGTTTGCTACATATATTTGAATCTTATGCATTTGGTATCTGAGATAGCTTTTGTTTAGAGAGTATTATGTAATAAACCCCAAGCCTTATTCTAAAAGTGATAGAGTCTTTGCATTTTGTTAAATAATACCCCTTTTCAAAAGGTGCTGTTTGTTTTGTGTTGAAGTCTTGCTGTGTCAAGGCTGGTAAGACATACTCAAAAGTGTATACTATTCAAAGGTGCAGTGGTATATTTGCTTCCCAGGTGGGAGTGCAGGGATTGGGTGTGGCTTATTGGTGAGAAGCCACATTCAAAACATGTATCCAGAAAATGCTGAATCTCCATGGACATGCATTTTGTGCTAATTTGCACTCACTGGCATGGAGCAATCTATTACTTTCTGGGTGCTTGGAAAGCCTCTTTCAGTAAATCAGGTTCCATAATACTCCAAGTACACAGGTACACACCCAGGGTTCATCAACCCTACGTTCTTTGGGAAATGTAAAAAAGAGGGGGAGGGAGAGCACACAGCCTGAATACATAAATGCATAAGGTTCCTTTTTCCACAATTTACCCTGCTGTATTCTTTTATCACAGTGGCCCAATTAAAAGCCATGTCTCCTATGTGTTCATTTACTCTCTTCTTGTTTTGTGTCTGTTCTCCTGCCGCTACACTTCTGACAGTTAATCTTGAATGCTGAGACGTTTTGGAAGCGCTGTAGTTTCCCTAGCAATGCCAGAACTGACACCTCCGGATCAGTCAGGCAGCACTGAACATTATCTGCAATTAACAGTACTTTGATCCAGTTGAAGGATGTGTGTAATCTATTAATATTTTGGTTAAACATAACTTTTTGGACACATGGTTCAATTGTGCTGGTGATTGTGAGTAGCCCCGCCTCTTTCCTCTAGTCAATGTAATGGGTTAAGAAAAGCAGGAATGGATCTCCAATCTTGTCACAAAGTTAGTATGATGAAAGAAAGCATTCAGGGGCTCAAGCCTGTCTTCTCCAGTCTTGTGGGGGATTTTCCAATTCACTCTTCAGATTGAGCTAGAGAGAGATTGTATAAGTGTTATTCAGTAGGCACCTGGGCACCTAATGAGCTACAGCTTGCCTGTTGCTCTGTCTGGACTAGTTCTTGGGCTAGCTTAGTCTAGATCTGCCTGGTTCCAGCTGTTACCTGCTTGTTGCTTGTTGCCTGCACCGCAGTTGCCCGGTTCCCGCCCTCCACATTCCTGCAGTTTCCTAGCCCCGCGCACCTCAGGACCTACTTAATGCAGGCCAAAGCGCCACTGCACTCAGTAGGCACCTGGGAACCCAGAGAGCCACACCTTGCTTGTTCCTCTGCCTGGACTAGTTTCTGTGCTGGCTTAGTCTAGTTCTGCCCGGTTCCAGCTGTTGCTTGCTTGTTGCTTGCTGCCTGCACCGCCGTTGCCCGGTTCCCACCTACCTAGCCCTGCCTACCTCAGGACCTACTTAATGCAGGCCGCAGCCAGTGCACTGCTGGCGCATCGAAGGTGCGCCAATGGCAAACCCGTCTGTGCCAGTCTGTGACTGGACCGCGCACAGCACCAGGAACCCTAATCCTCAGGGCACCCACAGATGCTCCCCCGAGGAACTCCTTTGTTTCAGCCATGTACACCACCAAGACCCCTGCTGCCTCGTAGCACCCCACTACACAGTCGGTCCTTTCAATAAATCAATCAGTAGATGTAAAGCGAGGCTAATTACCCAGGAGGGTATCATGGTGCTGAGGGTTGTGCTTTGTCAGGTAGAATCAGTTGAACAGCCTCATCTGGAGTGCCTTCTGGAATTCTAGAAGAGAGGTGGAGGTGCAGAGGCGCAGAGCGAGGTCGTTCCAAGTTGCACCGTAAGGTAGAGAAAGAATATCCTCCACAGTTCCTTCGGCAAATGCGCGGGGGGGGGAGGGAGGGAGAGGGCAGCGGGACACAGGAGTCTGGAGGGCTGGTGGAAGTTCAGGCAGTGGTTGATGTATCCTGGTCCTTGGTTGTTCGGCGCTTTGTATGTGTGGATAATCAACTTGAATTGGCATCTTTTCTGTATGGGGAGCCAGTAGAGTTTTCTGAAGTGAGGGGTGATGTGACTTTTGAGGAGGTCTAGGATCAGTCTTGCTGCGGAGTTCGGTATGGTTTGGAGCCTCTTCAGGAGGTATGTGGTAATTCCTGCGTACAGTGTGTTGCCATAGTCCAGTCAGCTGCTGACTAAGTTCCGAGTGACAGTACGTCTGGTGTTAATGGGAAGCCATTTGAAGATGTTCCGAAGCATGCTAAGTGTGAGGGAGCAAGCAGAGGAGACTGTGTTGAGCTGGGATTCCATGCTTAGTTTGTTGTCCAGGATTATGCTGAGGATTCTAGCATGGTCGGTGGGTTTGGGTGAGGGTCCTAGCTTCGAGGGTCACAAGTAGTTGTTCTAAGAGGTGAAGTTGCCAAAGATCAGCACTTCCATTTTGTTCATGTTCTATCAAGTGGTCAATCCCAGACTGGCAATGTATTCTCATTGACATTAGTTAGAGGCTGATGCACATGTTACAATTAACATCCAAGTTTCTACCCTATTATTCATATTACATATGTTTCTTTGTGATAAGGAATGCACATTGATTCTGGCAATTCACACAGCATCGTATCATCACACTCAATACTTGCACTGCACAATTAGCATTGAAGAAGGCACTCACTGGTAACATTAGGGTCCTTGAAATCCTCCACCTCCCCAAATGTGTATGTCGCAGGTCACCTACAAGACATAACATTTCAAACAAATCAGTTAACTTAGAACACATATGTTGTATGCAGCAGAAACACAGTTATATGCACAGCAATTGGCTATGTAACCCTTCAGGTTGTAATTCATTTAATGGCACAGTTGACATGCCTGAATGATACACATTGATAAGGCAGGCTGAAGTGTACACACATATGATGAGATGAAACATGCACCTGTTGGTCAATTTGCGGAACCAGTTCTTAGACCTCATAGCAACTATATTTCACTATGGTAGCTGACTTTAATGAGTTTCTGCACCTACATAACTCACATACCATACTCATTGCAATACCCATACCCTCTTAATTTTTAACAAGGAAATGAGTACACAACATACATCACACATTCTGCATCCTTGTTCCTTAAGTTAAGTGAGTCCGGTACCTGTCAGTGTTGCAGAGTACCATGTATTATTCAGACATGTCCCATGCACCCCCAAAGATGATATTGGACAATTGAACACCAACATATGAAATATGTTGAGATGCAGCAGATTCAGGCTGGCATACCCTTGGATACAGTACCATGAGAGTGCGATCCCCTGTGACATACATTAGGCCTCTGTTACGCATGCACAACAGGAGTCTCGTATGTAAGAACAGATCCAGTGTCTCTGGCCTCAAAATCAACTCCATGAGGCCATGAAAAGCCAGCATGCTGGACATACTATGCATTCAGAGCCATGGAGTAGGCAAACCAGTGCAAATCATAGCATGCCCATAGGGGACATCAAGGAGCTACACCTTTTACATTGGAATTGCTGTTCAAGACCAGTGAAATGTGTTTTGCCATATTCACAGGTTAGCTAAACTGTGTAAGGCAACATTAATGCATGACTGCTCAGGAGAGGTATGCCACGGATCATCAGCACATCACTATGTGCCATTCAGTATAGTATGTGTGCTGCATTCCATTTTTTTTTTTTAAATATCTTTATTGAAATTTGTCCCCATTTTTTCATCAGGTGTATCAGCACAGATAAATAGTATCAACAAAGAACAGACAAAAAACACAAAATTGTGATGCTTGAGGCAGAGAGCAGAGGCCCGAAGACAAACAAATATATAGTCAACATGAGAGAATAGAAAAAGAAAAACTTGAATAAGATTAGCAGCAAGATACAGTGAAGCTCCGGTGACCCATTTGTCGAAACCACGTTTACCAATTGATACCAACATCAAATAGAGTTCCACACCAATTAACTTAAATTATACAGATTCCTTCCATTTTATTAAGGGTGCCCAGATATGTCTGCCCAGCAATTGCGCTTTCTTTCCCTTTCTTTCATAGATTGCTCTCTCCATCGTGTATATGGAAAGTAGGCGAGCCAGCCATTGCTGAAAAGTGGGGGGGAGGGGGTCTAACCAGGCAGAAGCGATATTAATCCTTAGGACAGCCATAGCGATAAAAAGAAATTGGTAGGCAATCTCGTTTTGGTTTGTGCTACTTATTCCTAGCAGAATTAATTCCGGGGTTAATGTTATTTTTACCCCAAGTACATGATCTAGATATTCCATAATTAAGTTCAGCAGTCCCTGCAAACAAGGGCAGGAAGCAAACATATGCACCAGATCTGCTTCCAGTCCCCCACACCGAGGGCATGTAGTGCCTGTTGAACCACCCCACTGTGCTATTCTGGCCGGCGTGTAATATAAAGAAAAAACAGTTTTAAAATGTTGTGCCTGAAGCTCAGCCAAAGATAGAACTGACTGACCCATCTCTAAGGATTCCAAAAGTGTGCCGGGGGCAGCCCCCACACGCTTAGCCCATTTAGCCTCGTGTTTAGTTAAATCAACTTGTTTCAAATTTATCAGTTCTGCATAGATCAGCTTAATCGCCCCCTTGGTCCTGCCTTGCATGATGTCAATTATTATATTACTAGCAAACCCACAAACCCCCCCCCAATTTTTTTACAGAAGAAGCTACGAAGCTGTAGATATTTAAAAACATTGCCTCTTTCCAGCCCAAAATCCTTCTGTATATCTTTAAATTGACGGAACCCTTGCTTTTCAATTACATCCCCAGCCTGACGAACACCCTTAATAGCCCATCCAGTCATGATCTCATCCAAAAATATCTCCGGAAGCATGGGGTTTTTAAATAAAACTGTATAATAATTAAGTCTCCCTAATCCAATCTTCTTCTTTAGCGCCCCCCAGATCTTAAAAGCAGCTATCAGCGTCTTACATTTTGTCCGCTTGTAATAGCTAGGCTCTGTGAATTTAAGCAAGCAATTCTCCGCATTTTCGCCCAATAATAATTTATATACATCCGGGAGATCGACTTCCCCTTCCCTATCCCCAGGACACGACCCTACCAATATCCCCATATATTGCAAGGCTGCCGCCCAATAATAGTTATGAAAATCAGGAACCGAAAAACCACCCTTTCCCCGTGATAAAGACATAAATCGAAGAGCCCACCTGGTTTTCCAGTGTGCCCAAATAAGTCGATTGATTAAGCCTTCTAAAATAATAAACCAAGATTTTTTTAATTCCAAAGGGATTGCCCTAAACAAATACAATATTTTTGGTAAAAACATCATATCTTGATGACATTACATCGTCCCACAAGAGAGAGATGGAGGTTATTCAATCTATCAAGATCCGCCCTCGCCTTCCTAATTACTGGTTCCATATTTTCAGCCACCAGTTTCCCTAGGTCTGAGGTAACTCGTATACCCAAATAAACTGCTGAATCAGTGACGCGGGGATCGTCAAAGTTAATAGATCGATTCTTTATAACTTGATTCTTGGATTTATTCAGTGCATACCCAGTGAAAATACCAAACTCATGTGAAATTGACTCAACCGTTTCCAATGCCAATTGTGGATCTGTGGTGATAATAGCCACATCGTCGGTATTAGGCAAGGACTTTGGATTCGACGACCTTACACACAACTGGACGAATTCCGTTGTTAGCCTCAAATAATCATATCAGGGGGTCCATATAGATGGCAAACAACAGCGGCGAGGAGGGGCAGCCCTGCCGGGTCCCCCTCTGTATATTAAAAGGAGAAGTATAGTTGCCATTAATCTTCAAGCGAGCTGTGGGGGCCACATATAGCACTTGGACAGATTTGATAAATCCCTCCCCTAGCCCAAACCACCCCATTGCTTCCCAGAGAAAATCCCAGAAGACCCTATCAAATACCTTTTCAGCATCTAATAACAACACGGCTGTAGGGTCTCCTGAGATCTCCATCGCATCAAAAAGGGTGATCACCCGCCGTATATATTGTGTTGTTCCGCGGCCCATGATAAACCCATGTTGGCATGGGTGAATAGTTTTTTTTAAGATACCATTTAATCTCGTAGCCAACATTTTAGAATTTTTTTCAACATCACTGTTCATTAGGGTGATTGGGCGGTATGAACCGGGTTCTTTAGCTGGTTTATCTTTTTTTTAAAAACAACATCTGCCCCCACCCATGAATCAGGGGCAGGACCACCCCTTTGAGCTGACAACATAACCTCTATAAGATCCTGTCTGATTGAGTCTTTACCGGAAGGCAAATCTTGTAAAGCACCCATTATTTCTTCTTCGGAAAACACCCTCTCGAGTTCCTCCCTGTCTATAGGATCAACCTTCTGGGTAGATAGTTTATCTAAATATTCGCGGATACCCCCAGGTGTAGCGGCTGGTCCGCCAGTGTATAGCTGCTGATAAAAAAGCCTAAAAGTCTCCCGAATACCTGCTGCGTCTGTGATAACCTTCCTACTAGCATCATAAATTTCAGAAATCTCCCCAGCTGAGACTTTTTGCCTAACTCTGACAGCAAGAGTGTGTCCCATACGCTCATTGAATTCATAGCAGTGCTGCTTTTTAGACAGATAAATCTCCGCTGCTTTTTTAGCCAGATGGTCGCCTGCCTCTGCCTTTTTGATAGCCAGCTGTAAAAGTATTCTATCTAACACTTCTCCAGTGCTGATGGCATTAGCTAATATTTCCTCAAGATTATTTAATTCCTCCCTTATCTCCAGTTCCCTAAGTTGCTCCATCTTTTGACGACGCAAACTGAAACTTATAGTCTCCCTTCTCACCGCTGCCTTAAAGGCATCCCAAACAATTCCGACCCTAGTGCCCCCCCGATTAAAATCCCAGAATTCTTTGGCCCATCCCTTCATATAAACAATATAGTCAGGATCATATAATAACCTTCGTTCAAAGGTCCAACCAACATTCTTTTTTTCCATCAACGTAAAATTAACCATCAAAACTAATGGGTTGTGATCTGAGATCATACGCGGGTGCTTCTCGATACCTAAATTAGTAATAAATTGATTGGACACCAAAAAATAATCCAGGCGGGAAACAACTTTATGCGGAGCAGAGAAAAAGGTGCTACCTGGATCCGAAGGTTTCAAATAAACCCATGCGTCAGTCAGACCATTATTGTGAACTAGATTAGGCAAAACTAACTTTTTTCTTTTTTCCCAAATAATTACTTCCTTGGGTACACCAATGTACCCCCAAACCATTAATATTAAAATCCCCGCATAGAATTGCCACCCCCAGAGTTCGGGAGCCCTGTGTGGTATGTACCAACAATTTAAAACCAAGCTGTTCCATTTTGTGAGCCCTCTATATGTGTTTCTTGAATACATAATAAGTCTACAAGTAAGGATTTCAACCAAATTGTTGCCTTATTCCTCTTATTCTGGTCGTTAAGCCCACAGATATTCACTGTCAAAACCTGCAGATTCATGTCTTAAAAGTTCTTAGTTTCTTACAATAAACCCATTTTGCTGCTAGTCTATCAAACCCTACCTTGCCATTCATGCTCATTATTCGAACCTCCTGAAATAACCTAACCAGGTCATCTTGAATCCAGTTCTGCTGCCCCTTTACTTGCCTCACAAATTGAAACACCTAACCTGTGCTGAGCCCCCACCACCCCAAACGACAAGGACCCCAAACCTCTGAGCCCCCACCCCCCTTACCTCCCTTACAGGCAATTAGGTCAACCATGACCTAGATATGGCCGAGAAAACTCCTACAAAGACAGTGCCCTCCCCCCCAAGTAACCCCAAGAACAGCCACTTCAAATACTTCAAAAGAAAATATCCATTCTCAAAACTAACAGATAGTAATGTACATCACCCCCAGCCCAAGCCCCTTCATTTTAACAAGAAAAATTATCATATTTTATCAGCATTTAAAAAAAAACACATCAGTCCTTCCCTGAATCACCCTTATCCCTTTCAGCTACGTTGGCCAGCGCCCTCGCCCCTCGTGATTCTGTTAAATCGGTAAGAAACTCTTGGGCTTTTATCTCCGAGAAAAAGATTCTAACCCGGGCCCTTATGGATAACCTTGAGCCATGCCGGAAACAGCAGAAAGGCATCGCAGCCTGCCCCTTGAAATGGGGTGATCAGCTGACGTAACCTTCATCTCCGCTCGACCGTAGTATGGCAAAAATCCGGCCGAGACTGTTCTTTTGGAGTCCGGTCTGGCTCGGTCGAGAATTGCCTGTCTCAGCAAAAAATTACCGATGAAAATAAGAATCGCTCTGGGACGGTCTCCCTGACTTGGGCTGGGTTTTCCTAAACATTGGGAAGCGGTGTGTCCTCTGCACTTCCATCTCCCAGTTCCAGTGGGCCAGGTCTGGAAAAGCCGCCTTCAGTAGCTTCACAACAAACGCCAAAATGTTCTCCCCCTCCGCTTTTTCCTCAAGGCCAAGTAGCCTGACATTATTTCGGCGCTGCTGATTCTCAAAATCCTCAAGTTTCCAGTCCACATCCCATGAATATTTTTCCTGAGCAGCTTTAAATATATGCAGTTTCTCAACCTCCTCCTCCACGGCAACAGTTTGTGCTTCTACATGGGTTATCCGTTCGGACTTATCAGAACTTAGCTTATTCGTCTTACGAATTGCCCCTTGAAGCTTCTTGGTAGCGAGTTGTGATCTCTTGCTCTTCTGCTGGGCCTCACCTTGCATCTGTTTTAAAGTTGTATAAAGTAACTCCAAAGTTGGTGGCGGAGGCGCACTACCTGGATTGTTGGTTCTGCTCGTACCATTGTCACCCCTGAGCCCGCTACCCGAGCAAGCTGTCAGAGTTGAAGCGGAGTAGTCCCATTCAAGCCATCTGCTAGTTGAGTCAGAGGATTGGCCTTTAGTCCCAGCCCGACGCCTAGAAGTCTTGGACTTAGACTGGCTGTGGTACTGCTTCTGCGCTACCGGAGACTCTTCTCCAGAGACACTCTCCTGTGACGAATCCAATTCACTAATCTGAGATGTGTCAGAGTCATCATTCAGGGATTGCTGTGTTGGGTGTGAATAGTCGAGGTGACCTGCTTACTGTCTTTGCATGTGTTTAATGTGTGTGTTAAGAGTGTACATATGTGTGAGTTCATACATTTAGGGGGTCATGCTACGCATAGGGCCCAATCCCTCTGGTAGCGCAAGGGCACACCTTACAAGACGTGCCCCATGTGCTAAATTAGTATTAGCACCCAATTACATTGCTTTAGCTTTCCCCAGGGATGCCACAAACTTACACTGCCATGGGGTCAGTGCACCCACATGAAAGACAGCTGAGCCTTCTGCCGATCTGCGCCCTGTACCATAGTGCAGGCAGCAGGCTGTCGGGAAACTTGGGAGGGTTACAGTTGCCTTTGCAGGTGAGTGCGGTGATTGGGTGCATCCACCTGAAAGGGGATGTATGGATGGTGCCATATGATTGCTTGAGTATAGGCCAATCATATTCAATAGTTAAACCCACAGGAAAGTAAAGTTTCATCATTACTGGGCCACATAATTCTCACTCATTGATGGTGCTACGCTAAGATCACCATGCATGCCTTGGCGTGACCTCCTACATATTGCTGACAGTAAGGCTGCGTAAATCACACCAAAACTACACTCCGTAGCTGTCAGCCAGACAAACACCTCAGGATCAAAGCGATGCTCATGTGGGTCCACCTCCCGATCTTCCCAACTGCTGCTTGCTGTTAAAGCACAGACAGTTGGAAGAATCAAGCGAGGGAAAGAAAGGAAGGGGACAGCTGGGAGGAAGATCTGAAAGACACAACAAAGGCACTGTATAAGTCCCTGCTGTTACCATATACGTACTTTGCTAGTATCCAGACTTGTGATCAATACCACCTTACCTGAAAAGAAAATTAGTTCAGCTGAACCTGTTCTAGGAACCTTTAATGGGAAGCATTCTCCCCTATATTCTTAATCGCTGAAAGGGCACAGGAAATGTCTTTTACTCTCCCTTTTCCTGTTTAGCAACAAAAGGCAGGTGATCTGACAAGTAATATTCTTTATTCCTGTATGCTAATAGTGGTGTTTACTCACTGCTTATTACTGTATTTGCACAGTTAACATGATTGTTCAATCTTTGATTAAAGCGAGGTTGCCTCACCTCGCACTAATCCAAATTATCTAAGCAAGTCTTTAGCGGATCCCACCTGCTCTTTTGCCAACAAGATTTGTGCAAAAGCGGAGCTCACCCGCATTCCAAACTGACCCACACATGCCTTTTGTTTGTTGTGCCAGCGTGGGTTGTCGCTGTTTGAACTGCCACCAACTGCAGAGGGTCAACTGGTTGCTCCGACTGAAGTGGCATTCTTGGTAAAATCTTGGAGCCGCATTGAAGTTCTCTACTGCTTCTGATGCTGCAGCTTCCTGATCACTTGCTGTTCTTGTTCCGTGATTCCTCGAAGGAGGTGACGGAACCCTGCTCACTCGGTCTTGTGCTTCTCTCAGGAGTTGTGAGTTCTCCATGGCTTCGACTGGTCCTGCTGACGTTGGAGAACAACAAGCAAGAAAGATAGGGCACGGTCATATTTAGAGAGCAGTCTTACCTAATGTTGAACCTCCTGTGAGTCAGAAATCACAGCAATCATGGTGGAACTTCCTATGAGTCATCAATAACAATAACATAATCAACACAATATCTGTAATGTATATAAATAATGCCTTGCCAGGGGAATGGCAGCGGAGATGCCTGCAGTGTTCATATATGTGGAATGAGATTTGCAGGTCATGACAGTGTCAAGGTGGTGTTGCTTGTGCGTAGCAGTGGGTGTTCACATGCAGTACTCATGTAATTTGACACTAAGCCAGGTGATGAGACTCACATGGACCTGGCACAGTCCAAAACTTGACAGAAATCCCGAGTAGAGCCAGAAAAAGGATCTATCAATTGATGTAACCTTGGCTTGTCTGTTTCCATGTGTCCTGCATGCTGTTGCTCGCAGTGACCATGTAGAATTATTCCATGAATGGTTTATGTGCAGGGAAGTTTTGAGAGAACCCATCATATCATGTTGTGATACCCAAACATCGGCTGTGTGGCCTTGTGTCTGGAAGGATATGTGTTGCCCATGCACATTGCGATTGCACATAGTCTTTAACACCAAGCGTAGCCTATATTTATGGATCATGAGGCCAGCTTGTCTAGCCACAACTAGTCAGGTGTAGTACAATCATAAATATGTTTGCCATTGGCACCTATCACAATAAGTTTCTACGTTGTGTGGTTACTTGAAGTTTGGTGATGGCTATGCATTCAGACATGAAGTTCACCTGTGATTTTCTAGCCAGATTCGAACACTATCTTGGGATGCATAAGTGCATGGCACCTTGGCTGGATTGATCTTGCTTTATGTGATTTCTGATTGTCAGATGTTACATATTCTAAATCTGGGTGTTTGGTCTTTACATTTGCACTAAGACTGACTATACTGATAGGAGTGAAGCTATTGTTGGTATCTGATTGCAACACACCAACATAGTAGGCTACATCACTGCTTGTCCCATTGACAAGTTTGACCACATGCTCACTAGTTAGACACTGTTGCACTTGCAAAGTATAGTTTGTAGCATTTGTATGTGGTGATATGAGATCTCCTAATGGATTTCATATGTGGATGCAGATTTTGAAGTAGCATATGTAGACTGTAGGTTTGGGACTGTGTTCCCAAGCACATACTATGAGTTGACTCTGCTATTGTCCACAAGTATGAGGCCATACAATGGCTAGATGTAGGAGACACACACACAAGTCATAGCACACTATCTACTTTAGCACACCATGTTCATTTTGTTGGAAATGGAGGACTATTTGCTACAGGTTGTTACCATGCACACTATTTTGGATGTACCAGATGTTGTTCAATGCTGTTTGTTACATATAGCAACATACATTTTCTGTGTGGCAATTACTAGGAGGTGTGATGTAAATGTTTTTATGTTTACTGTGACTATGAATTCAAAATACTTACACACTGGTAGTGCCCATATATTTATGTACATATATATGTACACAGTTCATGTATTCATCATTTTGTGACCTCAGTAAAGTCACTCATGCATCTGTAAAAAATGTGAACTACATGGTCCCGCCACCGTGTTGCTGCTACTGATGGAATAGTTTGATGTGGGTCCTCTTCTTCACAGATTTGCCTATCACTATTAGAGGAAAATGTCCTCCTCCCCTGGGGATGCACATGGACCCCACCCTTTTTGTATTCTATGGACATGTGTCAACAACCCCGTTGGTCCCGCTCCGTTTCCATACTTTTTCAAACAAGTCCTTATGCCATTTTATCAGTTTATTTGCTATTCTTGTGGCTGGTTATATTGATTTTACTGTATCTTAAGTAGACCTTTAAGTGATGGATTCATATTTAAGTACTGCACTGAAATCTCCATTAATCATGGCCAAGTGCAACTAAGTGTCATAAAGATGTGCACAGTCTCAAGTAACAGAAATAATAACTCAAGTTCTTTGCCTTGATCATTGGATCACTCTGGTCCTGATTCACAATGGTGAACATACACTTTTGTGTACGTATACAATTATTTGCTATTCACAAAGGGATTTACGAGTAGTATCTTTACGAGTGCGGAGTCTCCACAGATAAAAAGATCTATCTTTTTATGTGCGTAGACTCCACACTTGTAAAGATACTACTCGTAAATCCCCTTGTAAATAGCAAACAATCATAAACTTACACAAAAGTGTAAGTTCACCTTTATGAATCTGTCTCTCTGTGTCCTTGTTCCTTACCTGTTATCTGAAATTAAGACATTCGGTTTGGGCAGGTGTTCATCTTTCATCTGCGAGGGTTTGGTTGGCTCCTATTTCCGGTTCAGTGTGGCTAGCTACTTATTGTCTATAGGAATAACAGATAAAGCCTTTTGTGGTCCTACCCTTCCCCATTTTCTAATTTGTTTTCACCTGACTTGAACACTAGTTTTAGGGCCTACCGCAATTACTGTTCATTGTGCATACTTGTATCTTTGACTTTCCCTTTATTTGGCGGGCTCATTTCAGGTATGTATGCGCAATCCATTTTCCAAAATAATGATAGAAGTTGTTTCATGATAGGTTGGGAAACAGTTATGACCATGCTTTTGATATAACATAATTACGTTGTAAATAGCATAAACAATAGCTGTTTTCGTTGCACGAATAGGCGTTTTAAAATTCCGAAAGAAATGCATTGGGGACACAGTCGAAATTAATATAAAATTGAAATGATGCAATAATAAAATGACTGCATACAACCCAATACAGTCCAAGGGTGGGGTAAGCACACACCAGCTGAACTTTACACGAGTGCGCCAGAAGGCACCAGTCCGGTGGAATGGGTAAAAAGGCCTGTACAGTCTACTGATCACTATTACAAACAACACGGTATTCTGCCACCATCACGTTTATGCTACTTAACTCAAGGTGAAGCAAGTAGCCTTAGATCACCTAAGAGTGGTGCTTTTGGTGCTTCTCCTGGTCTTAGCAAGACCGCAATCCATGAGACAGGCCTAAGTCATGGTGTACACCCAGGATCTGGGAACACCCATGACCAACAAATTGTTACCAAGGATCCAGATATCACCACTGCTGGGGCACTCGGGCAGTTGTACATGTCTATTACCATGCGAGGGTCTTTTCCATTCCAACACCTACCTACCTTCTATATGTACTCATGTATATGGTCCCCTACTAGGGAAATACTTTCATATTTCACTGCATCAAAAGATCGCGATTGATGAAACCTAAAGGAATATACAGGAAATCAATAAAAATATCTTATTTGTACATGCACCTTTGGAGTGGAGAAAATTACAAGAAGGTAGTATTTCCATTGTGATAAACATGCAAACACTGCAAATCAACATGGCACATGTGGGGAAGTGCATACAAACACTCTGTCATTCAGCTTGCCCAAGTTAAAGGATAACATGTTGTCATGGTTATAATGTGGTACTCACCCTCTGTAGTCACATACTTAGATGTTTAAAAATATCAGTAGTCCATAGTTGGTATTCATCAGGCTTAAATGAGAGAGACCTGGCTTAAATAAGCGACTATTCATGGTTCAGAAGTGGTATGTTATAAGAGTAATCAATATTCTATTTTCTTGAAAATAAGTACCTTGGACAAATATCCTTTATGACATGCTGGAAGGCCTTTAGTTTGATGACAAAACTGTCTCATCAATTTTAGCAGCATCCCCCTTAATTGGGGACACTTCATTTATTCAATCATTATCACAAATAGGGGACTGGGAAGCACTCTGTTTACTCAAAAAAGCCAGGTCAAAACTGTCTTACATGGGGCAAACATGAGAGAATACCTGAGGGGTAATGCTGCACCCGAAGCTTTTTCATTAATATTGAACCCAGGATCTTTCTTGAGCACCAGCAGTTTTGAAAAGATTGGTCCCTCATAGCTTCAAAATGCATTGGGGACTTGCTGGTTCTTCTCATCAAGACAGCCAGGAGACTTTCAGATTCCCTTTTGATCAAAACAAAAATGAATTAAAATGCACTGAAGACACAAGTCAATATCACAACATTAAAAAAAAAGTTTGAGGAAACCCACAAAGGGATTATAAAGGTAATAGAATTCTTCGTCTAGATTAAAATAATAACATTTCAGAAAGACTAAGAGATTCTAAGATGAAACAACATACCCACACCCAATATATGATTATGAATCAAACAGTCTAGAGAAATCTGATAGTTTATCATGGGGCAGCAGTTCCTGTGAACATAAATAAGTAATGAGGAACAGTATAAACCAAAGGGAAGGAGCTTCCCTAGATGAGGTTTAATATACTCGTCGTATAGAAGAGCCTATTACTGTCAAGCACTAACTCTTGTTGGAGTTCTGGTCGGAGCCGGAGAATCACACCAGCACTCCACCGTGCAAGGGGAAAGAGCAACTTAGCTTTATGGCCGCCGAGCAGGAGCAGCTCCGAACATTGGAACGGACCAGCAGACCTGCTCGATGAAGAGACTGCGCCGTCAGGTGCTGCCACGTCCGTTGCAAGTGACAGTGAGGGATTGTGTTATTGCTTTTGAATTTTGTATATCTTTGCATGTGTAGAGTTAGAAATAAAAATACTTCTTTTTTCTATAAAAGCGAGTATTGGACTGGACATTAATTATTGCTTGCACTGTTTGTAATTTAAGTTATGAGTCATGTACCCTGACCTGTATCTACATTCTACTGGGGGAGCCTTACCGGCTCAACCACAGCTACCACTGTGAGTGCAGAAGGGGTACTTGGCCCAGTTGCTCAGGATCCATTGTAGGTCAGGCCCATGGCCCTCTGAAAGGGGGTTTGACAAAGATATACATAGGAAATTAGGAAGGAAATATATGCAGAGCAAGGCAGGTAAAATGCAAAATAGAACAAGGAAATCATGAGTAAATGACAAGGGTTCAACAGCATAAGGGAACAGCAAAAGCGACAGAAGAATTATAGCATCAATACAGGATCTGGGAAATCAAGGAACAGATGGAACAATCACACAGAGACTAGGAATAGTCCTTTACGTAGAGCAGCAAGGTTCATGCTGTTTCAACAGAAAGACAGATGCAAAACCCTGAATACTGAGATCAGAGGGATGATATAGGAGGTATCTCAGGGGGAAGAGCACGGGTGCAGAGAAAGAGACAGTTGAAAGCAGTTAACCAAGTGCTGAAAATCAGAGCTTCACCCATAGAGATAAGGTTCTGGGACCTGGTGGGGAAAAAACTGGATAAGCAAGAACGCACAAGAAGGGAAACATGTAGTGGGAAAGTGGGAACCAGAATCACTGACTTGTATTTGGTTATTGAAGTGTTTAGTTTGTAGTACAAGTGTGTGATTGTAGGAATTCCTTGCAACTGTGTGCGGGTGCATTCAGCATGTCTGCACAGCCTTCCTCTTGCAGTCGGTGTGCTGGGTCCGTTGAGGATGAGATTGAGCATCCGGCTGCAGCAGCCTGAATGGCACAGCTCAGACTTTGGATTGGGCAATCAATAGCTCTGAAGGGGTGAGATCTCAACAGGACCATTGTTAAGTGCAGCCCTAGTGGGGGTCCTCCACAATCAACAATTATAGTCCTTGTCCTGGCCGACTGTTCAGCATATATAGCCCTGACTGGGCCTTCTGCAAATTGTAGTTGCAGCCCTGACTGGACCTTCACTGAATAGGAATTTGCAGCACTGACTGGGCCTTCAGTATTTTGGTTCCTGCCAGGAACAGCTCTGCCAAATTTTCCAGGTCCATGTGTGATTTGCGTGCCATGTTTTTCATTGAATTCTGGGACTTGCTGTATTATTTGTTCAATTATAAAACAGGAGTACAAGTCCCAGAATTCAAAGGGAAAAACCGGGACTGGAGCAGTACATCACGCATGGACCTGGTAAACTGGGCAGCTATGCAGGAACCAGAGGGACACGTGCCTCCTGTACCACAGGACTTAAGCTATACCTCAATCGCAAGACTTAAGTATATTGAAACCAGTCTGCGGTTGCTTGTGTTTCTGTCCAGCAAAATCTGTCGTAGCAGTTTCAGCTGGTCTGTTCCAATTGAGGAACACTGATATGATATGGGTATAGGTAGGTATTGCCCACAGTGCATAACAGGTGCAAAATGATGGACTTGATAGAGCACACATGATGTTTGTGTTTTCCTCACATATACTTAAAATCATGCATCATTTCATTCATACTTTCATTCACACATTCGCCCATTCTTTCACCAATCGCTGAAAACTGAATGGGCCTAAACGCTGAGCTACTAAAAAAAATGTATATTATATTAATGAATTCAGGCCTTGACCAACCAGTATTTTCTAAAATTATTCAATCATTAATCCACACACCTGGCAACAAATCACATTCATTTCACACCACCATCATTAAAATCATCTATGTATGTATTTTAATTAGTACATTCAGGAATGTTCTCATAAATGCATTCAATCATTCCATTCACCCTTCCATACATTCCACTCATCGATTGAACCACCTGTCAATCCACTCATCCGTGATCTCGAATGCAGTTTTGCTGTATTACGCTGTTGTAGAAATAAACAATAATCATCGAGGCTTGTCTCGAGTCCCATCATCAATGAAAACTAGGAAAATTGTGTTATCCAATTCCCCTTGTAAAGATGGCGCTACCGCTTACAAGTTTTGGCAGCTTTGCCCTTTTGTCCCTTGTCGATCTCCATTTGGGATATTACATTCAAGTAGTGCCAGCTGGCTCAGTAAATAGATACGGTGCAGTCTTAGTTTCTAAACTAAAACGACTTATGTTACAGCTAGGACCATGGTAGTCGATCTTCTCGGTAGTTTTATCTGAACGAAATTCACTGAAAAATGTAGCGATGAATAACTAACTAATAAATAACTATAGTGCTATGACCTTTTTGCAGAATGTAAGGTCTTAAATATTGCCTTTTCAAAACACTGACATATACGATAGCAATTTTACTTGATCGTCTGTTGTCAAGCAACTAAAATAATCAGTTTGTTCGCATCTCTTCTCTCAAAGGTATATGTTAACCATCATTCAAATATGGCCGCTACGCACCAAAAGAGACTCGGGCTCCTTTCTAACTTCTCTCGAATCTTTGACAAGACGCAAACTGTGGCTGGCTTCGTGGAGTCAGGGAATTCATTTAAACTCACTTCCCAAGGCACCCGAGTCATAATGACCGCCGCGCTCCTTGCGTCAAAGTTCAGGTAGGTTTACAAGCGCCCCCTGCTGCAGTCTATGCTTATCAGCTTTCTTGTCCCCTCAGCGTGTTCGTAGGCACGTGTGTAGTTCCAGTCGCCACCTTCGTTCTGCAATATGCGGTACTGCTTGATCCATACATGCCAACCTTTTAGATAAGAAAAGTAGGAGATTTCAAAAAAATAATTAGGAGAATGTATTCCCCACCATTGACTTTTATGGAGGCCTAAATCGGGTTATTGGCATGTGTGTGATTTGCATGCGTGCTGCTGCAGGAACGGATATTAGAGATGCTGCAAACAATGTTTTTTTTCTTGCATGTCAGGATCACAGAGAAAGCTCTATGGCAGGCAGAGAGAGTGTGCTATAAAATTGTGTGCTCTGGCCTGTAGGAGCAGGTTACTAGCAGTGCATACTCTGAGTCACCCAAGACTAGTAGTCCCTGTCAGCTGAAGCCGGCATAGGAATTGGGTTTCTGCATGCAGTATGGAATAACTGAAATGCAAACAAATGTTTTTTAGGTCTCGGCTAGCGTAGGCTGCGCAGACATGCGCAGTCTCGCTGGCGAGATTTTATGTTTTTGGGTAGCTTTCACTAGCAGGGTTTAAGCCCCGCCCCTCTTTTCCATTGGCTGGCGTCGCCGTTTATGCTAAACGGTGGCCAGCCATTGGAAAAGAGCTTCCAGTGACGTACACTTAGAGCCGTCCCAGTTGGACTGGCTCACTTGACTTACGTGTGTGGTAAAAGGTTTCTTATCTTTATGGGGCAATGTGTTTCAAACATATGGCCCCATAAAGACTAGAGATGGATGCTTGTTATTACTCTCTTCCACTTGAATCAAAGACTGCAAAAGATGGCTTCTCTTTGTATGTTTACTGGGTGTTAGTTGATAAGCGGCTTCTGGTGTGTTCAAAGGAAGTTTGCGGTTTGAATGGAACACTGCTGCCCAGTCTGTAGATGAAGACAGGTGCAAGGACCAACAGCCAAAATGCGTATTTCTCCTTAGAAATGAAAACGCTGGCTGGGACCCTGATTCTACCTTTCCTCGTTTTGGGTGGGTGACCTCTGGTTGTCAATCACCCTTCAGGTTGATTTCCTGTCAACGTCTCGACCCCTCCCTCGCTCCTGTGTCTGCCTCTTATTATATTTTGTAAACTGGTAATGTGACCCAGTGAATGTTGCCCTGAACACTCGATTCCACGCTCGACAAAAAGGTAACTTACGGAGAAAAGGCGAGCATCACTTTGTCTCTCTGTACACACAAAGCCCGAGCGGTGATTGGCTGGCGTGTGGCTGACGGGCATGGCACATGGCTCCCCATTCAGTGCATGGGAATGGGACTCTGTAACACGGCCTGTGCCAGGTCACTCGCTGCGTGGACTCATGGCACCATGGTAAGCCTGACCCCAGCTGTGTGCTCTGTACATCCTGGGGGCTGTGTGCTCTCTCTATCCCTGGGGCTACGTGCTTCGTGACGTTGTGTGCTCTGGGCATCTTTGGTCTGAGTGCATATTGGAGGTTGTTGTGTGGGGAATGTCTGTCTACTCGAAACATAGGTACCTAATCAAGGGGTGTTTTGTGTACATCTGCGGGACTTCTGAAGATCTGACACGGCTTAGAACCCGGTTTTATAGGCTGCTAGACAACTCAGCGGGTTGAGCGCCAACTGCAGTGATCATTGGGTAGCCCATGGAGGCTCAGAACAGGGTCGGCAGTTCATCCCCCTCAGGCTGACAAGACTACAGTGACTGTGGCAATGCATATTTTTGCTGTTTGAGCGCAAAAGGGAAGTTAATTTTGTTGTCGCTACGAAAGTTTAAGTTTCACCTGCAGAAGTGTGTAACCCAAAGATAACAGTTATTTATCCTGGCACGTCCACTCAAAATTTTAGCCACCAGAAACTGATAAAATGAGTGCAGTTAGGTAAAAACCATACCTGCTGTTTAGAAGACTGGCTAACATCGACACTAGTCAGCTCTATCAAAATACAGTTTACTATTAAACGTTACCAAACCTAATCCATTTAGCGGCCTTTTGTCCTGTCCATATATAAAAAGATTATGGAAATTACTCAATGGAAGCCGTATCTATTTATTTGGCAGTTTCATATAGCGCCCAAGGTGTCCTAAGTCACTTCGCAACACTAATGGAAGGGTAAGGATTTAAATTTTTTCATATCATTGCCAGGTTAGGGAACCTTCTGTTTGTTTAGAGGGGTTATGGCAGTTTTAGAAATTTCTGGAAAATTCTGAGCAATTGTACTAGATTTCTAGCTCTTTACTGACACGTTCCCGCCCTTCCGTCTTGGCCACACATCTTTTATAGTGCTCATGCAGCTAGGTAAATACATTAATTACATCAAACTTTGGCACCCAATCTAGCGAGGGGTTAGGGCACAATACATGCGACATATCATCCCTGGACCTCCTAGACTCCAGTCCATGGTGGGAACCTTGGAACTCTGTGGAAAGGCATCCCAGAGAGCAGAGAGCGCTGTGATGCACACTAATGCGAGACTGTGCGCTACACAAATGCCAGCATCATAATAGAAGATTCACTACACACCGTTGTTGGTGTTAAATTGGTGAAACCTTTTAATTTCTGCATGTGTGCGGCACTGTACAATACATCCAATGTGTGAAAAGCTTTAAAGTTTTTCTAGGCTTATTATTGTGTGTAGTGGCCCGTACGCGCCTCACACCATTGCACTATGGTGCACTGTGGTGCAAAGGTACGTGCTTGGCGTTAGGCACCCTGGTTGTGCACCAGCGGTGGGAGAGAGATCTTAGAAGATACAACTCTACCCTGCTCTCCCCCTCTAGAATAATGCGGTGCAGAAACTTTGGCTGCTGTGCAGCTTTGCACTACAAATTTGCACCATGGCAGCCAGAGTTTATAGTAAGAGGTTACACTGATGCAGGGGGTGACGGGGAACGGCTTGGCTGCCAACGCTCTCCATGGCACAGCACACACAAGTGGGAGAGGGAGTTCCTCGAGAGACAGTGTTTACAGTGAGTGGTCACTACACAACTTTAGGGGTGGGACTGAGGAGGCGCCCTACCCAGTGTCCGCCAAAGCTCACTGAGGCTGCATGCAGGCGTAAGTAGGAGCTACCTGGCGTGCAGAGTTTACAGTAACTTCATTCCTAGAGATGCCGGGAGTGACAGGTGCCCCCTGCCCTTACAGTAACCCAGGACATACCACTTCATGAGGTGGGGGAGGGGTGGCTCGGTCATGTGTTCCCCTTTCCATAGCTCCGCCCCTATGGTCCACGGAAGTTGCCACAGATGGCATGATAAGGCCTGGGAGACCCCCTGCTCATCACAAGGCTTTTCACTCACTATGGAGGTTCCAGAAAGGAGGGGCTGTGGGGGCAGCCCCCATGGCCCTGCATGCATGTGACAGCCCTGGCCAGGTGTATGCCGCACACGTGTCCAGACCACGCTGTGTGTACAGCAGACCACCTGCCTCGCACAGAACGGGATCCGACCACTGTGAATACAAACAGGGGGAGGGGTGAGTACAGGATGTGCCAGGAGCGTCTGTGGCACGGAGGGGGCAGAAGGGAGAGCGAAAGGGAGAGGATGTGGCCCGCTTAAACTGCCGACTTTGGTGCAGGAAACCAGGGTTCGAGCCTCGAGGTGGCGTCCACATCCTGTGATTCTGGGCAAATCACTTAATCTCCCCGTGCCTGAATGTGTAGTGTAAATACGGTGCTTATGTAAAGCGCTCCAATACCTTCGGGTCGAGTTCACGCTATATAAATATGCAAAAAAGAACATTGAGAACAAAAAAACACGGGTGGAGTGCTTCAGGAGAGGATGTAGCCTCGCGGCTAGAGCGGTCGACTTTGAAGCTGGGGAACCGGGTTCGAGTCTCTGCTACGACGCTCAACATCCTGTGATTCTGGGCAAATCATTTAATCTCCGCGTGCCTAAGAAAAAAACAAGTATTGAAAATGCAATAGGTCTCGCCTTTGATTAAGTTAAAGCCATTTGCTTTGCTAATGGTATTGTATAGCTAAGCAAATGGCTTTAACTTAATAAAAGGCGAGACCTATTGCATTTTTAATGCTTGTTCCTCTACCTGTCGGGAGCACAGAGAAGGCGCTATGGCAGGAAGAGAGAGCGTGACAAATATGTTGTGCACCAGCCGAATCAGAAAAGACCAGTACCTGTCGGCTGAAGCCCGCAGAGGGATCACGTTTTTGCATGCAGGAATCGGGAGCGGGGAGACTAGCCTAGAAAAGGTTAGTTTCCCGTCTGAATCAGGAGGGTTGGCATGTATTCTTTATTCTGGGTCACTGAGAGGCATATGCTGCTGTAAATGGCTCATCTACGAAGGACTTCGTGTAAAGGGGCAGTTTCGATCCGATAAGCAGACAGCCTCACGCCTAAATAAAGACCGAACCTATGTCTGAAACTTCCAGCTGTTACTCGCTTTTTCCCACACTGGCACATCATGTTTGGCACTTAAAAATAACACTTTCTATTTTGGTACGAGCTGATAAATGAGTTTCCCTGTACATTTCGATCCTCTGTTGTCTAAAAAGTTGGGCTGGTTGAAAAGGGCTTGATTGACAGCTATGCACATAAGAGTTGCCTACTGTGATCAGCCTCCCTCACCCTGTATGCAGCACACTGTCTATAACCAGTTCCATTGGAATTTTGCAGTAGGGGAGCACTAAAGCATGAGTGGGGCGAGAAAAGCCAAATTAGGCTGCATAATGTGGCATATTCCTTGATAGTATCGCTTAGTAATTTTTGTACTTTTTAGTTTGAGCGTAAGCATATGACGTCTTGTATACTGTAGTATACATATATCTCTGTGGGCTAAATGCCCTTCCTTGCTTCTCATTTGTTTGTTTCAATGTCCTTTAAAAATCCTTGCTTACTAGTGGCCAGTCCTACCTCTTTGTCCCTCCTTTTTCCACCAAGCAGCAGGACCTTAGTACAATATCATTGCGCTTTGTTCAGTTGTTCTGCTCTTGGGGGGGTGAGGGGGACTATTTTATTATGTTTTCAACCTTCTGTTTCACTGTGGGTGCTCAGACGTAGCTGCTTACATTTTATTTCAGCATTTACCCTCTTAGTTCCTTCCAGGTGGCTAGCATTTTTAGGTCTCGCCTACGCAGCGCGCATGCGCTGCATAGGAGGACCTTTAGCCGCAGTACAGCTCTTTTTCGAAGCACATACTCATGCTTGTGGCGGCATACAGCTTGCGGGAGTGCGCAGCGGCGCGCCACGAGCATGTGCTTTGAAAAAGAGCAGACTGCTCTCTCCAGCGCGCGTGCACCTCTCGCGGGTGCACCCCTCCGCCTCTCTCTCCCACTGCAGCGCGAGGTTTCATTTGTCTCACACATTTGTTCTATTGCTTCTCGTGGTTGTGTTTTTTTCATTTTCTCGTTCATCTTCCTTTTCTTTCACTTATTCCTTTGCAGCCTTTCCTCTTTCCTCATTTTATCTGTTGTATTCCTGTCGTTTCTCTTTCTATATCGCATTGACTTTCTCCTTGCTTTACTTCCCTTGTTTAGTTACTTTCCTCAGTCGTTTCCTTGTCTTTCCGTTTCAATGTCCATCTCTTCCCTTTCTGCCCCCTTTTCAAAGCTCCCTCCGCTTTCTCTCCTGGGGCCCATTTGTCCCTGAAGCAGCAGGTGCAGTGGCACCGGGTCCCAGAGACCCACGGGCATCACTCACCTCCAATTATTGTTGTATTTTCCTACTGAAATTGCAGTCAACTATTTTCCTTTCTTAAACTAGGGCCCGTGGCACCGGTGCTACGTCACTCTTCCGCTTCATCTCTGCTTCCAACTCCCCCTTTCCTTTCACCCTCCATTTTCCCACTTTCCCTCCGAAATGCCCTCGTGTGTGGCACCTCGTGGTGCCCCACATCCTTCCACACCAGGTTCTTGATGTCCCCCTGTTTCCAAGTCCATGGGTACTTACGGTCAGTGAGTTCCGGGGGTGCTGTGGAGGCTATGGAGCGATGGGTGACCCAAAGACTAAGGTGAGTGCCCCCGCCCCCCGGGCCGGGTCTTGTATACCCACGCTGTGGACCCGCTATTTTGGGACGATACCCTCACCCCCACCTGCGATTCGCACCCTCCCCACCCATTTAACCTTGGCCTCTCCCCTTGGCATCCACCTTGCTCTGATGCGGCGGGGGCACTATTAATATCCTGGCACCCGCTGCCTAAGGAAAAGGAGGCGATGCGAGCAGTGGGCCAGACACAAAGGTATGGGACCCCAGTACCGCCTACAACCCCTTGATATGTCTTCACACTTTAATAAAATTCAATACCTGCCCTTGCAACGTATACATTTTATTTGGGGCACGTAAACCTCCTGCATCATTAGTTTCACACCTTTATAGCTCAGTGCGCCTCCATTATATGTCCAAGCAACTCTGCACCCTCTTATCCTACCTGCACCCCTCATTGCCATTATGCCTCCACATACCCTGTACACATTTCTAACTATAGCCGCCCGTTTACAAGCGTGTACATAACCTTTTCCCCTTTATATCTTTGTTCATCCTCTATACACCTTTAGAAAGCTCGTCATTCCCTATACACCTTTCATCTCTGTACTCCCATAGTTGCCAAATTCCCCTGGCCCAATGTCCCGCTTCAGACCATGTTTTTTTCCCCTTGAATTCTGAGACTTGTACTTCCGGTTTTATAATGGAATAAACAAGACTAAAAGTCCCAGAATTCAAAGAGTGACGCATGGTCCTGGGAAACTTGGATGGGCTGTACTTAGGGTTGGATTGGGATGCAAAATATGCCTGGGCACCCTAAAAAAGTGGCCCACATTTGCGGATTGCTCCTTTTCCCAGAATACTGCTTCAGTGGTTTAAGTATTATGAAAAGGAGGAGGGGGGATTCTCTAACAGAGGCATTTTTTCTTAACCTCCATGAGATTAAAAAAAAATGCTTATGTTGCTAGGACTCTTTTTCTTTTTTTTTTTTTTTTTTTTTTTTTTGAAACCGTTTATTGCAATCTCAAGAATATACAAGTATGGGCCTACAACCTTCCGGCCGGCCGCTAGAATGACAGGAGCATACGACATACGTACAAAAACACTTGGCGTTGCAAAGAAGCAAAATCAGTAGGTATCAGCGTCGTGGGCCACATCACTCTGACCCCACAATACGGTTTCATTTTATACAAACAACACAAAAACCACACCCGCAAGGCAACCCGCAATCGAAAGTAACAGCACGTGCTCCCCGAATGGGGGACCCCAGCCATCCACAGGAGTCTAAAGAGGGGAAGGGGAACAGATCGAGGACTGGGGGAACTCCGTGCTCGGGGCTAGGGAAAGGAATCAACTAAGGGGACGGGGCTGGTGAGGCCGCAGGCAGCAGTGGTGGCGCGCAGATACCCCCGCGGTAGGCGTTCCAGGGGCCCCATACTTTCACCCATGCCCCAGGCTTACCCCTCGCCACATACACCACCTTTTCTCGGAACATGCACCAATCCATGTGTTCTTTCCAGGCCGACACCGCCGGGGGCCTCTGGGATCCCCACAGTTGAGCAATGTCACGCTTAGCTATCATATATCCCAGAGTCACCCATCGCGTCTGCGGAACCGAGTAGTCAGTTGGTTCCCACACATTCAGCAAGCATCTCCTCGCTTCAGGCAGCAGCGCGACATGCGTAACCACTCGCAGGACCTCATGCACACCACGCCAGAATCGCTCCACCTTCGGGCATTCCCACAAAATATGCAAAAAAGTCGCCAAAGCACCACACCCACGCTTACACAACCCATCCTCAGCATAGCCCATACGCAGAAGCCTTGGCCCCGTCATGTAAACCCGATGGAGTATCTTAAGCTGGACGAAGCGAAGGCGAGCCGGTATGGCCACCTCCTTCGGAGAGGCCACCGCGGAAATCCAGTCTTCGTCGTCCAACTCCAGCCTGTCGGCAACCCAAGCCTCGCGGAGGCCAGTCAGCAAGCCCGAGCGATCATTAATCAATTTTTGTAAATAAGGGAGATCGTGCTGTCCGGAACGTGGCCATCCAGCACTCTATCCTCCAGGGGGGAAGACTCCGGGATGGAGGCGACGTCTGGGAAGACTGAGCCCAGCGCGTGACGGACCTGCAAGTACCGAAAGTATTCACTGCCCTGCAGCTGAAACTCCGTCTGCAGCGTCTCGAATGTTTTAAATCCCCCCCTCGTCCAGAGGTCCCCCACTTTACTGATGCCGATCGTGTCCCACTTCTCGAAGCCCTTCGAGGTCCACAGGGAGCCCAATCTCTCAGACGCGTACAACGGTGATGCCCGGGTCAAACGGTCCTTCCACCCCATAGCTGCGTTAGCCGCGTGCCATACTCGTACCATGACACGCGTAGGCCCCGTCAGGCGGGGTCCGGGCGCGCCAGAGTAGAGCGCTCGATTATAGTCGCCACCAGGCAGGAGCATCTTGTCCATTTCAAATGCCGGGTTTAAGGCGGGCCCGTAAAGGCCATGATTAATTGCAGCTAGCTGGGAGGCCCAGTAATACCGTTTAATATCCGGGAGGGCAATCCCCCCGTCGTACCATGGGAGCGTCAACTTAGCCAGGGCAATACGCGGCCTCCCGTCCCAGAACAGGCGGCGCTGTAGACTCTCCACCTCACGGAAGTAGCGCGCCGGGACTAAATCCATAGTATTCTGGAGAGCGTACAGGAAGCGTGGCAACGACATCATCTCAAACAATGCCGCCCGGCCGAGCGGCGAAAGCGGCAGGCGCCGCCAGCGCGCAACGTCCTCCTTCAAGCGCTGGAGGGGGGGAAGCAAATTCCGCTCGTAGCGGGCCTCCGGGTCCAGAGTAATGTAGACCCCCAGGTACCGAAACCCCTGTGAGGCAATCTGGATCGGACAGCCCCGCGGGAGGACGGGAGCCTCCCCGGAAAGCACATACACACATGATTTAGCCCAGTTGATGACAAGGCCTGAGTTGCGGCCGAATGAGCGCAAAACATCAACCAGGACAATCAGTGATTTACGCGGGGAGGCTAGGTACAAAAGGATATCGTCAGCGTATAGGGACACGCGGTCCTCATACTCGGGGGTCCAACGGGGACCACGGATGGAAGGGTGCCACCGCAGCCACTCCGCCAGGGGTTCCAAGGCCAGCGCGAACAGGAGCGGCGACAAGGGACAGCCCTGTCGCGTGCCCCGTCCCAGCTCGAATGGGACCGATACTCTTCCATTCACCACCACCTGCGCCAATGGGCCCGAATACAACAATTTGACCCAGCTGATGAACCCCGGGCCAAATCCAAACTTCGCCAGCATAGCCCAGATGTATGGCCACTCGAGCGTGTCAAACGCCATGGTGGCGTCTAAGGACGCCAATATGGCCGACTCCCGCACAAACTGGACACGCGCGAGCACCCCGTGCAAGCGCCGCAGATTAAGGGCCGTGTTGCGATGGGGAATAAAGCCGGACTGGTCTTGGTGGACCAAATCGCCCACCACGCCGACCAGCCGGTTGGCTAGCACCTTGGCGAGGATTTTGGGCTCCGCATTCAAGAGCGAGATAGGCCGGTAGGATGTAACCCGGTCTCGAGGTCTCCCTTCCTTGTGGATCACCACGATTGTAGCCAGACGTTGGTCCGGCGGGAGGGAGCCCAGCGAGTGGGCCGCCAGGAACATCGCACGGAGGTGGGGTGCCAGTACATCCGGTCGCAGCTTATACAACTCGATAGGGATGCCGTTCGGGCCCATGGCCTTGCCGGATGCGACCGAGCGTATGGCGAGGGCAATTTCGTCGGAGGTAGGAGCGGCATCTAACGACACCCTGTCCTCCACCGAAAGGGAAGGCAGCGCGATATCCCTAAGCAGGGCATGGGAATCCTCCTCCGAGCAGGGAGAAACCGGGGAATACACCTCGCGGAAATAATCCGCGAAACAAGAGACAATGTCTTCTGGCTCGGTGACACGCACACCATCCATCCTCTCAATCAGCGGGACCACACGACTCGCTCTCTCCTTTTTATCCAACCATGCAAGCAGTTTACCAGCCTTATCACCCACATCATACAGTCGCCCCTGTTGCTCTCTATAGAGGCCCCTGGCCGCCTCCGTGACGAGGGCCCTGTAGGCCGCCTGCTTAAGTTGTAGGACATGTAGTGCAGCATCCGTCACCCCACCCTCTAGATCACCCTCCAATTCAGCGATTTCGGCCTCCACCCGGGTCACCTCCTCCTGCTCGCGCCTCCGGGCATGGGAAATAAAGGAGAGGGCCTCCCCTCTAAGAACTGTTTTGAAGGCTTCCCACAGGGAGATTGCCGAAGGGACGGACCCCACATTCTCATCGAAATACCGCTGCAAGGATTTAATCAAATCAGCGCGAATTGTGGGGTCGCGCAGGTACCAGGCATTGATTGGAGCTACCCTGCCCTCCCCCCTCGGGAAGACATCAACGTGCAACAGGAGCGGGGAGTGATCTGAAATACCCCGCGCCAAATGGCGCACCTCTCCTACCCTCCCAACATAGGCCGCAGGGACAAGGACATAATCAAGCCGTGAGAGGCTACCATGGGCACCCGAGTGGAAAGTGTACTGCAGCTGTGTGGGATGTTTTAAGCGCCAGCAGTCCACCAATCCCAGTGTATCTAAGAAGCCGGACAGCCACGCCTGCGCCCGGGGGAGGTCCCTAGGGGGGTGACGATCCACGGTCCCAGAAACCACCGCATTGAAGTCCCCCCCCCAACCACCAGAAGCCCCCCCGGAAGGTCAAGGAGGAGGCGCCCTAAGTCTGCAAAAGTCGTAGACTGTAACCCCGGTGGGACGTACACTGATACAAAGACAACTACTTTACCCTCCATTCTCCCCACTAAGACGGTGTAGCGTCCCCTCTCATCATGGCGCACCTCGTCTATTTCCAACGGGAGCGAGTTCTTCACCATGATGCCCACCCCCCGTGAGCCCGACGTGAAGCCCGAGTGGGCCACCAAGCGATAGCCACGCCGATTCATGGCACAAAAGGAATTACCAATAAGGTGTGTCTCCTGCAGAAAGACCACATCTGGCGAAAGTCGTTTCAAATACTGCAGGACCACACCTCGCTTAATCCTATCCCCCAGTCCGTTAACGTTCCAGGACAATAAAGTCAGGTCCCTACCCCCCATCACATACAGAAGCCATCATTCGTCCCCCCGAGAGCACCTTAAAAACACCAATACAATAAAGGGTTTGCCTTGCGGTAAAAACGAACAACACCCCACCCCAACCCACCCATCCCAACAGAACTCCCCCCTCCCTGCACCCCTGCATGAGCCCAAACAGCCCCCCCAAAGTGCAGTGTGCCTTTCGCCCCATGAATGATTAAACTAACTAGTCCCCCAGAGGAGGAGGGAGAGCCCCCAAGAGACCCCGTACCACCTCCACAGGAGGGAGACTTAACGAACAGTCAAAAATGACGACAATGTTGTCCAGAGCGAGGCCTACTATTAGTCCCTCAGTCCTGATCCGGCGAGCCCTCCCCTCCAACCGCGCCCCCCCCACCCCCCCGGCCCCGATCCCCGGGCAAGGAGTCCAACCAGTCCCCGGCCGCCTCGGGACGATCAAAAAAGTGCGTGCGGCCATCCACCTCCACCCGCAACTTAGCTGGAAAAAGCATCGCATACTTGAGGTTCAAGTCCCGTAGACGACGTTTGACTCCGAGAAAGCTCAGTCTCTGCTTCCGGACCGCTGGGGTGAAATCAGGATAGAAGTTTACGTCCATATTGTCAAGTCTGACCGGTCCTTGTTGCCTAGAAGTCTGAAGGATAGCGTCTCTGTCCCGAAAGTTGAAAATCCGGGCAATGAGAGGCCTCGGAGGGGCTCCGGCCTTAGGTCTTCCTCCGGGAACCCTGTGGGCACGTTCCACCGCAAAGAATTTACTCAGCCCCCGGGGCTGGAGATGGGTGAGAATCAGGTCCTCCACAAACAGGTCCGCCGCCGCCTCCTCACGTCCCTCCGGCACCCCGACAATGCGGACATTGTTCCTCCGGGCCCGACCCTCGGAATCCTCCAGTCGACGATCCATCAGGGCGCTCGCCTGGCCAAGCCGGCGCACCTCCTTTTGGAGGGCCGCCACGTCCGCTGTAAGGCCCGAGGTGGTGTGGGCCAAAGAATCGACCCGGTCATTGGTCTTGGATAAATCAGCCCTCACCAGGCCAACATCCACGTGGACCGAGTCAATCTTTTGCGCCAGTGTGTCAAAGCGCTGGTCCACCGAGGCCTTCATCTCGGCGATAGCGCCCATGACATCTCGCAGGGTCAGATCCGCGGGCAGCGCAGGAGCATCAGTCGGGCCCTCAGGGGACCCACGCGGCACCTCAGGAGATCCCTTCTGGAGGGTGTAGCGGTCCATGCTGTTGGACTGATGGGCTGCGCCACGGCGGGTCGATTTCACCTTTGCCCGGTCGCCATCTTGCTTTGTGGACATGGTTTCAGTCCCCAAATCGTGCCAATCACCTCGGAAAAGGCCGACAAACCAGTTCACGGGCTCCGGGGGGGGGCAACCACAGGTCCGCAGGACGGATCACAGCCGGCGGGCCAGCAGGGCACCCCAACGAGGCCACACCACCGCACACCGCCCCGCAACCCAACCTCGCCTACACAGCAAGGAGGGTACGAAAGTGAAAGTGCGGGGTACGCGAGTCGCCCAGCCCTGCCCGCCGCTGTTGATCACTTTGTCTCCGGATCGCCCCGCAACTCCAATCCGGGGGGCCGGCGTGGAGAAGGCCGCAAACCTCAATCGGTGCTCCCGCCGGCGTCCGAGGTCCAATTTGGAAACGGAAAACGGGTGACACCAGCTCGGGCTCACCAACACAGTCCCCTCATCTAGGGCAGGATATTTTCAGGATTTATGTAGGAGGTCACAGAGGTCCTCGGGAGCCTCGCACCTACGCGGCCATCTTGGTTGCGCGCTAGGCTCCTCCGTTGCTAGGACTCTTTGTGCTCAAAATGGTGAACCACACCCGAATATAAGTGAGGCCACTTCTGCTCAGGCCCCCTACCCCTGCTCAATCGGCTTACATTAATAAACCAGGCCAGCAAGAGACCGGGAATGACACCTATGCCCCTTTGTTCACAGGCTTTCTTCACAGGGAGGTAATTTTTTTTTTTTGTTGCAGATTTTATATAGCGCAAACTCGACCCAAAGGTTTCGGAGCGCTTTACATGAGGACCAGTTACGTTGCACAAGAACACATTCATTATTAGGTCTCACCTGAGGCAGCGCGCATCACTCAGCGCCACCACAGCACCACTCGGGGCCACCACAGCACCACTCGGGGCCACCACAGCACCGCTCGGGGCCACCACAGCACCGCTCGGGGCCACCACAGCACCGCTCGGGGCCACCACAGCACCACTCGGGGCCACCACAGCACCACTCGGGGCCACCACAGCACCACTCGGGGCCACCACAGCACCACTCGGGGCCACCATAGCACCACTCGGGGCCACCATAGCACCACTCGGGGCCACCATAGCACCACTCGGGGCACCACAGCATCACTCAGGGCCACAGCATCACTCAGTGCATCACTGAGGGCCACAGCATCACTCAGCGCCACAACAATATCACTCTGCACTACCACAGCATCACTCAGCATCGCCTTTGCACTAGTACACCAACACATCATCATCATCACTCAGCAAGACCTGAGTATCATTCAGCATCGCCTCAGCATCGTCTCCACACCAGTCACCACCACCACCACCACCACTTCAGCATCGCTCAGCACCACCTCAGCCTGCTCTCGCAATCTGGCATCTGTTGATTCTCCCCTAGCGCCTGGCGGCTGCTAGTGTTATAATACAGGTACTAGTTCCCAACCTTCACCCTCCGATTGGTTTATGCCCCCTCAAAAAAATAGTTTTAACAAACAACCATTGGAATAGGCAGAAACAAGTTGCCAGCATTGCAAGAACAAAAGAAAACTGAGGCTTTTTTTTTATTGTAAGTACTTTTTTAAATATGGTCGTTCAGTTGTACATAATGCCTTCTGGGTCATATATAAGGTAACAAAAATGCTTCTGACACTTTTTTATTATAAATTTTCATCATGCTGCACAGCAGCCACACTTCTCTACAGCACAGCTTGAAGATATTGGCAAAGTCAATAGCACTGGCTAAACACTTATAAGGCCCCAAAGGCGAGACCTGTTGGCTATGCCAATGCTTGTTTTGTATGCTTCCCGAAGTTAGCTCGCAGGCTGGCTTGGAATGCAAGCAATTAATTATTGCGGTTAAAAGTCTGCCTTCTTTAATTTCCTCCAGAAACAGGGACAAAACATTGCAAAAGCACCTCTGGGCCCCACCAGGCTATAACTGGCATTGATTGCCGCATTAACGGGTCACTTGAAACGGCTCTGGCTATCTTCGTCTTGTTCTGTCTACATTCCCACTCTTTGGAAGTCTTTGGTCACGTCAGTCACCATGTTTCTGTTTACTTCTTCTGCAAAGGTCTCGGTTTCTGTTTCATTCCCTGTAGCGCCCAGAAACGGTCAGGGGTAAATAAATGTGTGCACTTATTCATAACAAAATATTCTAACATGATCCATGAGATTACCTCACTCATTTAAAGGGTGACAGAAAATGCGTTCAATGAGTCCCTCGCGTGCCCGTGTGCCGTCCCCATGGTAACACTGTTGTCTGACCAGCAGCTACTGTTTGGGAAGCTTAAGTCGTCGGTGGTGTATTCGGGTGGCTGCGCACTTCTGTAGCGCTCGGCTGAGTCGCCTGAACCATTAGCAGTTTTTCAGTTGCTTTTTTAAGTATGGAACAGTGCTAACTGTAGTATGTCATAAGCATGGCATACTTAATTGCTTCACTGAGTCATTGCATGTTCACTGTAGAATGTTAACAGTGTCATCTGTGATGTCACTGAGTTCTAGGCTGATGCTGGGTGCTTAGATGTAAACTGGAGTTGCTGGATGGAGTTTAGATGGATGGGATCTCTAGGAATAAACCTGCACTATATCAACTCTTCTGACTCCTGTTTCCTGATTGAAGGATTTCACACTGGCGTAGTCGGCAGGGAAACACCTGATGAGATCCCAACACGACCTCGTTTATTTTGTTTGAGGTATAAAGGCTCCTGAGATGTGCGTTACTTTTTAAGTGGCTGTTAACCTTGGATTACTTATTGGATTCATCCCAACGTGCGTGTGACATTCAAGGACTTTTGTAAATTACATAATCTACCGTGTAATTGTGGAAAATTGGTTGGAGAATATTCGTTATCTCGTTGGGCTTTACGAGTGTCTTGGCTTGTCAATAGATGGACTTCAAAAAATGGATTACTTGGCTTTTAACATTACACGCGAATTTTGGTGTTGGTGAAAATTAGGGAAACATCGTCAACGGATTTTCCCTCCGCAACGTGCTAATTTTAAGCCATCACAAGTCCGGTGCTAACGGACTTCCTCGTTCTGTTTTGTGCCATCTTCAAGTAATCATAACTTTAACAATCAACAATTCTTACCTGTCGCGCGAAGCCTCCGACTTGAGAACCTGGCAAAGAAGGCTCGTCATCTATTTCATCTCGTCACACGCACCGGCGTGTGAACGTAGAAAACGAAGGCTCGTCATCTATTTCATCTCGTCACACGCACTGGCGTGTTAACGTAGTAAACGTGTGACGTCACTGTAACGTGGTGGCCATTTTGAAGGATTATGTGCGTTTCCTAGCAACCGTGAAACTTTTGCCGATACGCACGGCTTTCAGTTTTAAAATTTCTGGTGAACACAACTTGCTTTCTACATCTTGCGCTTCATTCTTTAAGAGGTAAATTTGGGACTAAAATATTTCTTGATGTAATACTTCACATATGATTACCTCTTAATTATTACAACCCTCACATCAAGGTAATTACTTTATATGTGCATTGCATTTAAGCTATGTTATGATTTGTGCTTACTTTCATTTTGGTTTGGTTCAATTTTATGCTTAGCTCTGTATTTGTCATTTTGCTACGTGCAGATTCAACATTCAATCTCTTCACATTTTAAGACTATAATTTTTGAACATGCAGAATGTCACTGCGGCTCCATTTTTTTTGTCTGAGCCGGGCGATCCTAATATCAAATGGAAAAAATGGAAAGTCGTTTTTGAACGTTATGCAAGAGTATGTGGTCCATCCCTTAGTGCGGAGAGGAGGTCTGCATTATTATTGCATTGTTTGGGGTCAGAGGGGCAAGAAGTTTTCGATCATCTTCCTGACCTATCACGTGAAGAAGCAAATGGTCTCAATGATTATGAGATTTGCATTAAAAAACTAGATAAACATTACCTACCCAAAGTAAGTACCATTCTGGAAAGATATACTTTTGCAAAAAGGATGCAAGCTGATGAAGAGACAGTTGAAGGGTATATAACCATTTTGAGGAAACTTACATCTTCGTGTAAATTCGACGGCACTACTGATGAACGTATTCGCGACCAGTTCATGTTTGGCTGCAATATAGAGAAAGTAGGGAGGAGTTGTGGTTGCGCGATGAGCCCACTTTGGATGAGGTTTTAGTTGTTGCTAAAAGAATAGAACACTCCATTAAATGTGTCGCTGTTTTGAAAAAAGATTCGCCAAATGAGTGTAAAGTTCAAGAAGTGAAGAGCAAGAATAAAATAGACTGTAAAGTTAAGGATAAAACTCATATGGAATCTTCATCGTCAAAAGGAAGGACAAATGAGAAGTGGATCAACAGCAAGTGCTTTAGATGTGGGAAATTAGGTCATTTGGCAAATAATCCTAAGTGTCCAGCTCTTGGCTTTATGTGTCCTAAATGTAAAAAGAAAGGCCATTTTGCCTCTGTGTAATAGTAAGAATGTACCAAATGTAAAAAAAATCCACATATCTGATGATAGCTATGATGAATTTAATAGTGAAGAATATGAATGTGGTCAGATCGTTGTGCAAGTGGTAACTGGGGAAAGGAAGAGGAATTCACCAATGGACGAAATTATAGTGGAAGGAAAAAAGACCAGAATCTTATTTGATTCAGGGGCTAAAATCACAATTGTGGCAAGTGAATTCTACATGAACAATTTAAAAAGTAAGATTAATCTCTTGAAACCGGATATAAAGCCGTTAGCTTATGGCGGACAGCCCATGAAATTGCATGGTTATTTTGTAGGGCTTATTGAATACAAAGGGAGATTAATTTCAGGGAAAATGTACGTGTCAAAGAAAGGTGACAGCATTATTAGTTGGATGCATCAAGGAGATCTTGGGGTCTTCTTAGATCCCAATGCGGATCCTCCTATTCGGTTAAAATGTGATGTGAACTCCATTGAGGAGGTGGGGAATGCAAATGACAATTTTGTCGATAGTCTCAAAAGAGATTATCCAAGTGTGTTCAGGAAAGAGTTGGGTTGTCTCAAGGGGTACAAGCATAAAATTCTACTTAAGAAAGATGCTAGTCCCGTATGTTGCAAGGTGAGGAATGTACCTCTTTCAGTAAGGGACGACATGCAGGAAGAGATTGCAAAATTGAAAAAGGGAGGTATAATTGAGGAGGTTGAAGGGACTGAGTGGTTGGCCCCGGTTGTAGCAGCTCGCAAACCTAATGGGGATCTGAGACTCTGCATCGACTTGAGACAACTAAATAAGTGTGTAATAATTGATAAATACCCTTTACCGAATATTAATGAGTTATGGACTCTATTGGGTGGAGCTAAGGTATTTAGTACCATTGACCTGACTTCAGCATACCACCAAATAGAGTTGGAAGAGTCGTGTAGGGATTACACTTCGTTTATAACGCCATTTGGAACTTTCAGATTTATACGTATGCCCTTTGGGTTAGTATCGGCCTCCTCTGTATTTCAGAGGGTCATGGAGAACATGCTTAAAGGCTTACCTGGTATTTATGTCTACCAAGATGACATTTTAGTGTTTGGACAAGATAATAATCAACATGATTGTCGCTTGAGGGCAGTTTTAAAGAAGATATCTGAACATAATTTAACCATAAAAGCTGAAAAATGTAAATTTAGGTCCAACTCCATAGACTATTTAGGTCACAATATAACTTGTGAGGGTGTGAAGCCTAAGAAAGATTTGGTCAATTCTATCCAAGATATGAGTCCTCCCATTAACAAGAGTGAGCTTATGAAATTCTTAGGAGTTGTTGAGTACTACTCAAAATGTGTGAAGAACTTTGCTAATCGTACATTGAAGATGAGACAGTTACTAAGGAAGGGAGTAGATTTTCAGTGGACGGAAGACTGAGCGTGAATTCAATGACATAAAGAGTAAACTTAAGGATGCTCCTTCTCTAGCTAGCTTCAATCCTAAGATTAAACCAGTGCTGATTACAGATGCAAGTGAAAAGGGTCTAGGTGCTGTCTTGCAACAACAAGGTGAGGGTGGCATTTATACGGTTATGTGTTTTTCACGCAGCCTTAAAGATCCTGAGACGAGATATTCGGTGGTAGAGCGAGAATCTCCCGCAGTGTACTGGGCGGTAAGAAAGTTGAAGAAATTTCTGTGGGGTAGCAAGTTTGAGGTGAGGACAGATCACAAGCCGCTAGTAGAAATATTCAGTAAAAAAGGCCTGGATTTGGTATCTAGTAGGATTACTAGATGGGTGATAGGCCTGCAGGAATATAATTTTGACATAAAGTACATACCAGGGGTTGAAAATAATGTTGCGGATGTACTGTCACGCCTCACACCAATGGACTCGACTGAGGTGGATGATTGGGAAGATTCAAAAGAATTGGTGTGTGTAGTTGAGCAGAATATCCTTAATGAAGAGAGATGGGGAAATGAAATGACTATGGATGATGTTCTGAATGAAGTTATAGATTTGGTTAAAAAGGGTTGGAATAGTAATAAACAAGGTTCTTCAGACTCCAGGAAGTTTTGGACAGTGCGTAATGAATTGTCGGTTGAGAACAACCTTTTGTTTCGGGGAACGAGACTGATACCTCCTTCTAGTCTCAGGAAAGAACTCATAGATTTAGTACACTCTTCTCATGCAGGCATAACCAAGCATAAGAACGCTTGAGAATGTCTTATTGGTGGCCGGGCATGGACATAGAGGTGGAACGGGCAATTAGGGATTGCATACCATGCTCTTTAAGTGAGAAGTCCAAATGCACACGTGTTCAGCCTATGGTGGTAAGGAGACGTCCGTTGAGTCCGTGGCAGGACGTTGCAATGGATATTCTTGGTCCCATTCACTCTAATGGATCTCAGTCATTTGTGTTGGTGATCATTGATATGTTTTCACGGTGGCCTGAGATCTTCTTTTTGTCAAGCATAGATTCAATACACATTATTAGGTGCTTGAGGAATCTGTTCTCTAAAGAGGGTATACCCAATTCCATACTGACGGACAATGGCGTGCAATTTGTGTCGGTTGAAATGCAAAACTTTCTAGCTTCCAAGGGCATCACTCACAAGTTGTGCTCTCTCTATCAACCCGAAGCAAACGGGATGGTGGAGAGATTTAACAGGGTAATCAAAGAGACGATTGCTTTATCAAAATCTATGTCCTCAAATTGGAAGGATGATGTGTTAAAAAAAATAGAGGAATATAGATTGTCTCCTCACTCAACGACTGGGAAAACACCCTTTTTGTTGTTTCGTGGGAGAGTTCCCAACACTAATGTGGAACCATCATGGGTCAACAAATATGAATTGGAGAAGGGTAAGGAAAAGGAATGTGATAAAGATATGATACAGAAGAGGGAGGAAGAAAAATGTAATTCGAGAAAGAATTACTATGATAAAAGGAAAAGTGTGAGGACAACTAAAGTTATGGTGGGTGATGTGGTCATGATCAAACGTCCTGGATTGATTTTTTTGCAAAAACAATTTTTATTATATAACACCGGTACAGTTGCCAAATGTTGTGATCAACATATTCGCGGTCTTCTTCCAGTAATAAACACCAGTACATAATACAGTAGAGACCACTTTCAACTATCAGCGCACTGTCCCCAACACTCCCCCATGCAGACAGTCCCTCCCCCCACCCACATGTCAGTGTACCAGAGTCACAGGTACCTGGATAAGTCGATCGCGTAGTTAGCCGTTGGCGCGGCCGTGGGCCATTCCCCACCCCCATGGTCAGGTGCCAAGCAGAGCGGAGAAGGAAGCCCCCCCACCCTCAAGCGTGATCCATCAGCCGCCGCTACGCCGCTGCCTGTGGCTCCAGCGCTTCAGCACCCTCCTCCGCATCTGTGCCCCACCCCCGGAGGTCAGCCACTAGTGCCTCCCATGCATGTGCCACGGCTAACGCCTTGTCATCGTTGCTCTGCAGCGCTAACTGCAACCGAAGCGTACTCTCGCTACCCGCCCATTTTGTAAAGGCAGCTCACCACCTCGCAAAGCTGGGACCAGTTCTCGTTTAACAAACGTCCTGGATTGATGGGGAATGTGTTAAGTAATGCTCCCAGATCATAGTTGAGAAGAATGGTCTTTATTGTAGAAAGTAGCAATTGGAAATATAACCGGTCAGCTTCACGTCCAGGAACAGTCTGAACCGCTCTTTGCCTGCTCCACGTTCCATGGAACATGGAACGTGGAACCTGCACGAGGCAGCATGACACGATAGTACCAAAGATAACATAACACATCCCCTTTTCTCAATAAACCAAGAAAAGCACAAAGCACTATATTAAAGCAAGAAAATACTTAAAATGATAATGCCAAACAGCAACAAAAGGTACAATGCTAAAATACCAAACATACCAGAACCATAAAAAAAAACTAAAACAACAGATGTAAAGAAATGTAACACACATCACAAAGGAAAATTTTCAGAAATATAATCCTTTAGCCAAACCGGCGGTCTTCTTTCCCGCTTGTGAAGTGTGAGATCATAAGCAGCAGTAACATCATTAGTATTCTCATTAAGAGGACCAGAGGCCTGTAACGAGGTGCTTGAAACATCATTTTGTTCACAAGTGAACGCATTAGCATCAGAAAGAACATTAGGAATCACATTTACATTGTCATTAGCATCAGAAAGAACATTAGGAATCCCATTTACGTTGTCATAAACACAGACCTTGTCCGTGCAATCTTCTAGATCAAATAGTGGAGGCACATTACCTGTGCAAGTAGAAGGTGCAGGACATTTAGCAATTCTCTTGAGATTCCACACTTTACCATCCGACAAGCGGACAGAATTATTCAAAAGTTCAATTACCTGTAAAGGTTCAAAAAACTTGCTAACCTCTTTTGCAACCTTGCCAGGTTTCCTAACTCTCACCCACTGCCCAATTGTTATATCAGGTAGTTTAGTATTGTGTTTAGAATCATACCAATCCTTCCTTTTAGTTTGAAGAGAGACAGCTTTCTCTCTGACATCCTCTTCAGACCAATGCACTATGCTGTGTTTGAATAACCAACCAGGTGTAAATTTTGTAGTGGGATTCCTTCCTCGCATTAAAACAAAGGGTGGATATCCAGTGGCTTCACAAATTGATACTCTATAAGCCCAAACCATTTTCATAACCTGTGTTTCCCAATCACCATGCTTAGCAGCCATCTGAATTGTGTTTTTTATGACTCTGTTGAAACGCTCAACCATTCCATTACTGTTTGGGTTGTAAAGTGCTGTCGTTTTGTGTTTAATGCACAGTTTATCAAAATACTCTTTGGCTCTGTTTGACATAAATTGAACACCGTTATCACTAAGCAGTACAGAAGGAATACCTTCAGATTGAAAAGATTTGTCAAGAAATTTAAGGACTGACTCAGTATCAGCTCTAGAAACTACTTTAACTATGGGCCATCTAGAGAATAAATCCATTAATACCAGAATAAATTTTTGTTCATTGCCTACAGGACCCATAATGTCTATGGCAGTATGTTCCCAAGGAGAGCTAGGTCTTGACATCACACCTAAAGGGGGATTACACATGACTAGAGATTTATCAGCTACTTTGCATATATCACATTTGCGAACAAATAGCTCAGTTTCAGCGTCGATGTCAGGCCACCAAAATGAAGCTTTGACAGTTTGTTTGGTACGAACAATGCCAAAGTGACCTTCATGACACAGGGCTATTATAGACGTACGTAAACTTTTGGGTGGAATAACTCTTTCTCCTCTCCATATATTGTCCCCCCGGATGCTCAACTCAAATCTAACTTCCCAATAGGGTTTTAAAGGATGATTTTTACCCAATTTCCTGAGCCAGGATTGAGTAAGATGAGTTTTAACATCACACAACTCACCATCTTTCACATATTCCTCATCCCATTTAGTTTTAGAAATGCCATTATTGCCATAATCGTGAACAAATGCAATCTGAAAAGAGTTCCAGGTTTCATCTTCACACTCATCAAGTTGTTTGGGCATTCTAGATAAAAAATCAGCCATGTAGTTTTTCTTACCAGGAATGTGTTCAATTGTATAACAATAATCCTGTAGCCTGATTGCTAACCTTGCAACTCTAGCTGACGTATTTATGGTACCTTCTGTAGTAAGTACTTTAAGAAGAGGTTTATGATCGCTGCGTAACGTGAAATGTTTTCCCCACACGAAAGCTCTGAAATGATCTACAGCCCACACACACGCTAATGTTTCTTTTTCAATAACCGAGTATTTCTCCTCAGTAGGTGACAAAGATCTAGAGGCATATGCTATTATATGTTCATTGCCCACATCATCAGTTTGTGAAAGAACGGCCCCTAAACCTTTAATGCTAGCATCAGTAGTTATTACACTGTTGGCCAAAGGGTTGAAACTTTTCAACGAAGCAACATTAGTAATGCAATTTTTAATGTCCTCAAAATCTTGTTGACACTCCTGGGACCACTCAAATTTGTTCTTGTTCTTCAATAATTGTCTGATATTGTAAATTCTAGCAGAAAAGTTTTTTATATACTTAGAACAAAACTCAGCAAGACCAATGAAAGATCTTACATCATCCTTGCAATTTGGAGCTGGGGCTGATCTAATCGAATCCACAAGATTAGGTTTGGGTCTAATACCCTTGCTGTCAATTATGTGACCTAAATAGGAAACATTATCACTAGCAAAAGTGCATTTTGAGTATTCTACGGTCAAACCTTTATTATCCAAAATTGATAACACTTCTTGTAGGGTTTTATCGTGGTCAGCTTTATCTTTTCCGAATATTAAAATATCGTCCTGAAAGAATTTTGTGTTTTTAATGGTAGAAAATAAGTGGTGCATTAAACGCTGAAAAACAGCGGCAGCAGACGCTAGCCCGAAAGGCATCCTTTTAAACTGGAAACACCCTTGTGGAGTGACAAACGTGGTAAGTTTTTTGCTATCTTTGTGAAGTGGAATCTGGTGGTACGCAGCAGATAAATCCACTGTTAAGAACACTTTTGCACCATCTAATAAGGCTAACATTTCATTTATTTTTGGCAATGGAAATTGATCAATAACTATGTTCTCGTTTAGATGGCGTAGATCCACACATAATCTCAATTTTCCATTGCTACGTTTAACGACAACTAAGGGGGAAACCCATTCAGAACTCTCCACAGGTTCGATAATGTCAGCAGACATTAGTTTATCTAGTTCCTTAGCTACCTCATCTCTTAAAGAAATGGGAACATTTCTGACTTTGTGTATTTTAGGAATTGCATTTTCTTTTAATATAATTTTATGTTCAAACCCCTTAAGTTTTCCAATATTTTTTTTGAAAACTGTCGGGAACATTTTTAACAGTTTTTCACCTGTTTTAGTGCCTTCATCCATAACTAGAACTTGTTCGTCAGAGTTTGGATCTAAAATTATGTGTAAATTCTTTTGATCCTTCCATCCGAGAACAGATGGGCCTTTTTTTGAAATGTATAACTTTCCATAAGCTTGGCGATTTTTGAATACAAATTTAAACCAACGATAGCCCAGAATGTCAATCTTTTCTCCCCCATATCCTTCAGGGTCTATGTCAGAAGCAAATAATTTTGAACCCACCTTGCTTATGAACTGTTTCTGCCACACCTCTTCATTTACTATAGAATACGGTGAGCCAGAATCAGCATATACTTTAACACGCACCCGACCAATGTGAATCCAACACTCGGGTTTGTTTTCAATTATGAGGCATCCATCTCTTATGTTTAACATTAATTTCTTTTTAACGGCACCTGAACATTCAGAAATGGAATCATCATTGCTGCTAGCATCACTATCTGAATTTTGTTCCTCCTGAATGCATTTGACAGCATTCGTTTTTCTCCTGCAGGATTTTGTATAGTGCCCATACAATCCACATGCACTACATCTAGCTTTCCTGGCAGGACAGGATTTCGCAAACGCTAAATGTTCTAAACTACCACATCTGTAACATTTGGGAGGTCCGGTATGAAACTTATACTTGTTTCCTCCCTCTGTTTTAGTTTTACCAAAAACATTTTTTTTAACACTGGATTTAATTTTGGCAACAGTTTCTTTTACCGCCTCATCTGTTTTCAAGGCATTGGCACACCTGCTGGAAGTCTCAGCTTTGCGGACAATAGCTAGAATGTCATTAAGACAAGAATCACCATTTATCCAGAGACGCTCCTGAATAGCAGGGTTGGAAGCATGCATAACAACTTGGTCACGTACTAAATCTTCCAACAATGCTCCAAAGGCGCAATCAACCGCTAGTTTCTTTAACTCACCAACATAATCATCCACTGATTCACTTTTTTGTTGTTTTCTCTGGAAAAACTTATAACGCGTAATACCAATACATACTTTTGGTGCAAAATACTTATCTAAGTTGGCAAGTGCAGCTAAGAAAACATTACTGTCACCATCGCCAACGGTTTTGTTCATTTGGTTATACGTTTTTAAACCATGGGGACCTAAAGAATGTAAAAGGATCCGCTTTTTGTGTTGAGCAGCCATTTTTCCGTCAGAGTCTACAGTTTCGATGTAATTCAGGAAATATTCTTTCCATTCTGTCCATTTGAGAGATGGTTCGGAACCTGAAGACCAAAAAGCTTGAGGATGACTGAGTGAAAAGGTTTGTTGGCTCATTGTGGCAATACGAGTATTCAGTCAAAAATAAATGTGGGTTGCGTTAGATAGAAAGCAAACACACTAGAAAAGTGAACTTGAAACAAATAAAAACAATAAACCGAGAACAAATCCAATGAAGTCTCAAGTTTAAATGCAAAGCAAAGTGGAATTGTTCAGTGAGAAAAAAAAAACATACACTGTCCATACTTCACCACTTAAATCCAGACCATTTTTTACTCGTATATGGTGATAGAATTATGATAGTTGAACTGTCGTTGTAAAACTGTAAAATATCAACAATAAATTTTTTTTTTTTTTTTTTTTTAAATTCTTTTAACTTCTTATTGTCCATAAAACAACATTAAAAATAGTGCTATAGCGATTATTAGCGCTGACTGACCGGTTCCATTAAACGCCTCTTCAATTGTAGGCTAATCGCAGCACAGACGAGAGAAATCTTCTTCTTTCTTTTTTTATAAGACACGACCTCCCCTATTCAAAATGGCCGCTGCGCGATGACGTGAAGGCGCGCTATTTCCTGTATGCGCAAGCAGTCACTGACGCGCTACGTTCTTAAGAGACAGAGGAACGTTTCGCGCGAAGCAGCGCGAGCATAATACCCTGGCCGCGAGCAAGATTCCACGTTGCTAAGCGATGGCACAGTTCAAACTGGCAACAGACGCCTAGATAACGGTAGGCTGGTTTTTCGATAATAAAATAAACTTGCGCTCACCGTTTCCGTGGTCCGATGCTCGCGTTGATGGTATTTGAAGTAAATACAGCGCTTACATTTGTCCATTTGAAGTGATTTCCTGCATTTTCTGAAGACCAATAAAATTTCCGCTCATTAATGAAGAACTGGAGCAAATCCTCTGTGGGTTCCGTTTTTACATCCCGATCGTCGCCAATTTTGTTAAGTAATGCTCCCAGATCATAGTTGAGAAGAATGGTCTTTATTGTAGAAAGTAGCAATTGGAAATATAACCGGTCAGCTTCACGTCCAGGAACAGTCTGAACCGCTCTTTGCCTGCTCCACGTTCCATGGAACATGGAACGTGGAACCTGCACGAGGCAGCATGACACGATAGTACCAAAGATAACATAACAGAATGCTATTTCTAAATTCATGAAACCAATGAGTGTTATTAAAGTGTTTAAAAATGCAGTAAAAACACAGGATCATAGAATTTGGAACTTGAATAGGGTTGTAGTGGTAAAAGGAAGGGTGGATGGATGTCGTGGGGACAACAATTATGATGTCAAGCCTAGCTCACCAGATTGGGTTAGGAATCGTGCTTCAACTAGAGTCTGTAAGAAGCCATCTTATTTATTGGACTATGTTTAGAGATTATGCCTTGTTTAGTAGGAGGTGTAAGCCATCTTATTTATTGGACTATGTTTAGAGATTATGCCTTGTTTAGTAGGAGGTGTATATTCAATCTTATTGTAAGTTATTTTGTATTAAATTTGAGGTGACGAAGGGAGGTGTGTAGTATGTCATAAGCATGGCATACTTAATTGCTTCACTGAGTCATTGCATGTTCACTGTAGAATGTTAACAGTGTCATCTGTGATGTCACTGAGTTCTAGGCTGATGCTGGGTGCTTAGATGTAAACTGGAGTTGCTGGATGGAGTTTAGATGGATGGGATCTCTAGGAATAAACCTGCACTATATCAACTCTTCTGACTCCTGTTTCCTGATTGAAGGATTTCACACTAACGTTTCTTATTATGTAGCTAAATATAATGCTGAATTTGCACACACATTTTTCGCTATATCAATGCATCTTCAAGTTTTCGTGCAGTTAGATCTAGAATGAAGCACTTAAACCCTTTCCAGCCAAATGCCCCATCACATGCTCTAACCATTAAAAAGCATTACAAATTCCTTCTGCAAATGAGCGATTAGTAGGTGCAAACGAGAAGAGTAGCCCAACTACAGAAAAATGTCCAGTCTTTGTATAATGTTTTCAAAACCCAGTGGTTTCGAACAATTAAACTCTACTACTTGAATACTACGTTATGCAATAAGGACACCCACAGACAGCTACATTTGAAATACCTCCTGTGTGTTCAGGGTGACATTTTTGTGTTCCTGCAGCGATCCTACTGTATAGTGTAGTTTAATTGAGTTACACTGCGCACGATATAAATGAATATTCTAATTTGTTGGAAGTAAACAGCTTTCGCTAATAAGGCACTTAAAAAAAAGAAATCTGTTATTATTTTGGATGAACGTTTGTGTATACATAGTTATTTGGAAAGGGTGTTGATTGTAAAAGTGTGTGTGTGTGTCTGTCCTTCATTGCACTTTAAGTCTAGGTGAATGCTGTTGGATAATGTTTACCCCTGCTCATTTGTGCTTCAAAAACACCTTTGGGAAAGCGTTAAAGCTTTTAGGCGAGGCAGGTTTTTTGTTCTGGCTCAAGTCTTTGTTATGTTAGTGTATTGGCACTGTTCGTATTTATTCAATGATCGCATACCGTCTGTAGGAAAGTAGGATATGCTTCTTATGGTTACCCCCAATTTTTAGGTCTCGCTTGACGTTGGAGCGCATGCGCTCCTCGCCTGAGAGAGCTATAGTAAACAAGTTACTTTTGTGAAGGGGACTCAAACCCCGCCCCTCATTTCCATTGGGTAGCGTCAGCGTTTATGGTAAACGCTGGCTTCCCATTGGAAAGGAGGGTTTTTGTTGCCTCCCTTTCGCTTTTTGCCGGATTGGCTCGCCTGATTCAGGGCTGTGGTGAAGACTTTTCTTATCTTCTTGTTTATTTAACAAGCAGATAAGAAAAGGCTTCACAACAGCTGTGAAGCAGACACGGTGCTCAGAGGCGCACGGGGTCACGGGGAGGACAAGGCAATGGCGAGAGCTTGTTTTTTTTTCTCTCACAGAACAAAAACGCTTCTTTCACTATTGTCGCATCCGCAAATCAGCCTGCCAACATTTACACTAAATTATGCAAACTGATGTGGTTGTTCTCACTGCAGATCTGCCAATACGGACCTCGGAAATCGTTGGAATTTCACGAAGTGGAACAAATTGAAAAAATGCGGGGCGAATGTGTTATGTGGTCAAAATTTCTCCGGTGGTGGATTTTACTTTTACTTGTTTCGTCGAATCTTTTGCCTACTGTAAGAACAGTCTGCAGCAGCGGAAGCGATGTACCGTCCTCCTTCTGCCTTGAGACGCGCGCTTCCCCAGCATGTTGGCAAGCGTCCGTGAGAACGCACGGGTGCGACTGTGAGAGACTAAAGACTGCAAGGAGGTGGGGCAGGAGTGCAGAGATGGGTCACATGCTTTTAAATGTGTGCGGCCGGGAGGAAGAGGATCCTCTGGTGCCCACTGAGGGCAACCATATGAAGGCGTGAATGGGTGGTGGAACACGCATTTGGAATTCACACAAATTTGTCTGGTTTAATCCAATGTGTAAGAAGCAGGTGCCCACTTCACTTGCATTTTGGAGCTTTGTAGAGGAGAGGGCTGTCAACCTGCTTCCGGAAGACCTTTCTGAAAAATATTAGGAGTAAATGAAAGATGAAAAATACTTAACTTGCTTGCAACACACGAGCATCATTTTTAAAACCACAATTCTTGCACTGCGGAGAGCCTTTGTAATGTAGGATACTACATCTAGCCCGCCCCCTTCTGTCCACGAGGATGATGGAACGACCCGTCCTCCAAGTTCCCTTGCAGATTCAAGGGCGCGTGTATCCACCACACGCATCTGACGGAGACTGGTTGGACTTCCTGGATTCTACTTTCATTTTGCTTTTTTGCATTTAAAATGTTTTTTTCTGAAGCTGCAGTCCGGCAGCACGTGGATGTTATGCAAATCATCTTATTGCAAAAAATAGTCTGAGCCCGTTCAAATGACGCTGTGTGGCGTGCATTCCCTACCAGCCCAGCGTACCAGGGGAAGGCAGTCATTCTGAAAAACATGACTCGTCCACCACCAGGCCATTGGAATTGTGCGACTGTGCGGCCGCTGCGTTTTCCGTATAGCTGTGTATTTTTTACATATTCCATTTCCTGCTGAGTAATTTGCATATGTTAACAAAAAACAGTTTCTTACTCAAAAGTTAATAAAAGCAAGGTTACACATGTTGCGGCTTAGTGGAAGGTCCTTCGGAAAGGTTCACTCTCCCCCTTCAGTTGTTTATTGGTATATTTGGATGATACCTATCAATAACAAGATTAGGGAGTGCAGAGGAAAAACCCTACACGGGCATTGGAGGTGGATACGTCCTCCATACAGAATCAGTTATCAAACATAAAGATCCACCTCTAAAGAAAAGGGGAAAGAATATATAAACCTGGGTATAAGTCACTAAGGTGGTGATGTGTGCGTGTCCCACTATGGTTGGACACACACTGTGTTTGTTTAAATACCCCTCACACACCAAGAATGCCCATGGTGCCCTGCTTCATCATAGGGGTCTTCCCGCCCCGCTGCGGGACGGGGCGTGCTACGACCTGCGACTACGCGGGAGCACTGATAATAAAGTGCTATGTGTGATGTGAAGGGAGGGTCTGAAGTGAATGTGAGTGAGTGGATTAAAAAGGACCTGGCCTCTAAAGACAAATTAAAATTTAATAGGTCAAGCGAGGCTGGTACTGTTAAAAGAAAGTGGTGCGGAGATGCCCTACGTTAATGCGAGGTTACTCCTAATTTGTCAACATGTTTCGATGCGACAAGGCATTTTCATCAGGACAAGACAAAGATCCCTCCTATATGAATACCGTATGCTTATTCAAATGACTATGAAAATAAGTGTAAATGCAACTAATGATACATTGATATACGATACCTAATGGTATGCTTGTATGTCTGAAAAAAACTGAAAAAAGAGAAATGGACGCTTAGTCTCCCAGGAAACATAATACGTGGTACCTGCAAACATAAGCGTTGCGCCACTAAGTGACAAAAAGTGAAATCTAACCATAGATCTAACTTTGCAGGAAAGAGGTGCGGTGACCTGTAGGAAAAAGAACAATACAAGACAATACAGACGAAAAACAAAAAACACACACTCTATGGAATGGTGATCAATTTTCTATTGAGCAAAGAAGAGACAACGTGGTATAAATCTAGTACATACTTATGTAATGCAAGGACAATGCCTCATGAACCTTTAGAACGGGTGGTTAGGTCAGGGTACCGTAATACTAACGGGGAAAAAAGAGAAAGAACAGAAAAATGTCTGTTACTTTCTACACGCTGATCGTGCTGAATGCGCAAAATCAGCTCCCCAGAGCGGCTGTGCCGTACTTACGTGCCCTTACAAAGACCTAGCTCGATGTGAGTCCATCCCGTGGTTCCGCCGTAATGCGGGACAGTGCCGAAGGCACACTATTTATGTAGATTGTTATGCACTCGTTAGGAAAAGGGGAATTCTGAATCAATTGCGACGTTTATGACTTGGCTTAACGAACAGAACACCTTTCTCAAGTTTACTCACACATCATCTAACAGTAACTTGGTGTTTCTCGATCTTAACATCTACTCAGACGAAGGGAGATTGAAGACTAGCACGCACTTCAAACCTACGGCAAAAAACTGTTTATTGCTATACGATAGCTTCCACCCCAGACACCTCTGGGATAATCTACCCTATGGCCAGTTCCTTCGTTTACGAAGGAATTGCTCTGAATTAACTGATTTCAAAATTCAAGCCAAAGATCTGGAGAAAAAACTGCTGGAACTGAACTATCCTGAACCCATAGTAAAAAGAGGACTAAAACGAGCTAGAAATAACAACAGAGACTCCCTCTTAGAAGAGCATACTCCACAGGAACAAGAGAGCAGACCTATCTGTGTTACAACTTACAACACCCATTCCAACCTAGTGTCCAAAATCCTTAATAAGAACTGGAAGATCCTAAATTGCGGTGGTTTGAACTTACCTAAACCCATGTTCTCCCATAAAAGAGGCAGGAATTTGAGAGACATTGTGGTCCACACAAGACCACGCTCACTACCAGTCAGACACACTACCAGTAGCATATTACCACCTATCAAAGGGCATCATCCGTGTGGTATGTGCAGCACGTGCGTACTCACTAAAAAAAGTCCCCTCATCACTTTTTCCAATGGCACATCTTGGGAGCAAAGGAAATTCACCAACTGCAATAGCAAGAATGTGGTCTATCTCATTACTTGCCCTTGTACTATGGAGTACGTTGGAATGACCACGAGACAGGTGAAGATACGGATTGGCGAACATAAGAGCAATATCCGCTGCAAAAAAAGCACGACTAAGATGGCAAATCACTTTCTAACAATGAATCACAATGTAGAAGATCTTAAATGGAAGGTCATTGAACAACTGAACTCCGAGTCTGGTCTGTTTGAGAAAGAACAACGTTGGGTGTTCCGTCTGAGTACACATCTCACGGGCCTCAACAATGAGATACCTTGGTCACAGTTGACTTAGTATCATCGTTTCTCATCTTTGAAAACATTGGCCATTGGACATAAGCCCGTCTGTTTTATGTAATTTCGATTTTTAGAGTTAAATCTATAATTAACGTGTGATGCTTAATGTTGCATTTTTTTATGCACGTATTTGCCTCTTTATATTTTATTTTTATTTATATTTATTTTTATTTTTTAAGTCCTGTTTTTTTAGCATAAGTGTGACGCATGGCGTTCCATTTGTTGTGCACGTATTTGCCTCTTCTTTCTTTTTTCAAAACAAGTCCAGTCTTGTATTATGAATAGTACCTACAGGCACTTATAGCCATAGTTCCCATGAGAATTCAACCATGTATTACCAACGTAGACTTATCAAGCTCGAGTGCATCTTTTTCTGAACAACTTCTGTCGAGACGCTGTAAGACCTATGCGTCACTTGTATAAGCGGTTTTCCCGCTTTTTCATTTATTTTTATCTACCGTTTATTTTTCAACGCTATTCTTGGTTGATATCGTTTTGAGTATGTGGCAATTTGTTCACCTCTTTTATTCTATTTTTTGGAGCTTCATGATACAACGTGTAAACACTGACCATCAGACACATTCATTGACTACACTTCCGCTGTACCCGCGTTCTAGTGAAGTCAACGTTCTGCCTTTTTAGCCCCCGGTACACCCGGAAGTAGAATTACGTCCAGGTGATACGATGTTTTTCCTAACGAGTGCATAACAATCTACATAAATAGTGTGCCTTCGGCACTGTCCCGCATTACGGCGGAACCGCGGGATGGACTCACATCGAGCTAGGTCTTTGTAAGGGCACGTAAGTACGGCACAGCCGCTCTGGGGAGCTGATTTTGCGCATTCAGCACGATCAGCGTGTAGAAGGTAACAGCCATTTTTCTGTTCTTTCTCTTTTTTCCCCATTAGTATTACGGTACCCTGACCTAACCACCCGTTCTAAAGGTTCATGAGGCATTGTCCTTGCATTACATAAGTATGTACTAGATTTATACCACGTTGTCTCTTCTTTGCTCAATAGAAAATTGATCACCATTCCATAGAGTGTGTGTTTTTGTCAAGAATTCCTGTCATGCGAGGGGAGGAAAACGGTAACCAGCGAAAACGGACTACATCTCCCAGGATGCTTAGCGGTTGAGAGGTTATGTAAACAGGAGAGCTGTTACATAACTCAAGGAAAACACACCCTTATGTAAACAGGAGAGCTGTTACATAACTCAATGAAAACACGCCCTTATGTAAACAGGAGAGCTGTTACATAACTCAAGGAAAACACACCCTTATGTAAACAGGAGAGCTGTTACATAACTCAAGGAAAACACGCCCTTATGTAAACAGGAGAGCTGTTACATAACTCAAGGAAAACACGCCCTATAAAGGGAGCAACCGGGAGGTACAACGCTGTCGGATATTGTGTTTACACCGACGTACCTGCTTAGTGAAGAGCAGTGTTCCGGAGTGGTGCTCCAGTAAGGCAAGAACGGAGGTAGGTCGAGTCGTTACTCCCTGGGCCGTGTCTTGCCCCATCGTCACCTGTGAAGGACCCGGAAGCTCTACCGGATAACCATTGAGCTTCGCTTTTTGACTCGGCTGAGTCAAAGCGCAGTGGCGCTTTTGCTGGTTGGAGTCGTAACTCCCAGCCCGACCAGAGATACAGGGACTGCCAGCTGTAACGCACACCAGGAGGTGTTTGCCGCGTTACAGACTTGGAAGTCCACGGGATCGATCGAGCGGCTGCTCTCGGTTCAGTCTTCTTTGCTTGTGATTGGGGTATCGGTGACGCATCACCAGGAGGTGCCTCCGCGTCCCGGTGCAGTCTGAGGAAGAGGTTGAGCGGCTGCTCCCTTCAGGTAGAGACCCCGGCTGGGTGTTTCCCTGACTCCTCGATTCTGCCCAACACTCTTCGTGCCCCTCACAGCCTACCGATTGGCATTGTCGGCCATTTCATTTCTGCCCTCTGTTGGCATACGCCGGGATCGGCGTATATGCAGAGGACGGTTAGGACCATCCGTGCTGTGGGCTGGTAACGTACTTAGCCTGGAGGATTCCAGTGACTATAACCTTTGTTTATTCCTTGTATTATTTTTGCCTTCATTAAAATAACTAAACCTTCACAAGTGGTTGCGTTCTCATTATCGTGTCTGTTAAACGATCCTGAGATGTTCAGGGCGTTACAAAATATCCGACCTTAATAACACTAACTGTCTCCCGGTCGATAACAGACATGGCAACACTTGATGATGTGCTGGCTGCTTTAGCGACCGTGCAAATTGAATTGGCTGCCTCCAGGCAAGAAACAGCCGATGTAAAAGCCAGACTGGATGCTATCCAATTGGACCCGCTCACGCCCAGCACCTCCCTCACGAACCAGACCCCTGCGGTAGTAGTGGAAATGCCGGTAGCCGTCCCCTTGGCAACACCAGAGAGGTACAGTGGGGATCCTAACACAGTGCAGGTATTCCTCACACAAGTGGCGCTACATTTATCGTGCAAACCAAGGGCGTTCCCCACTAGTCAGGCTCGTGTGGCTTTCCTTATATCCTATTTGGCTGGAAACGCGGCACAATGGGCCGTACCTCTGGTGAGCAGGGACGACCCCATCTTATGTGATTGGGGTGCTTTTCGCGAGGAATTCCTGAAGGTCTTCGACAGAAGGGCTGACGCGTACACGGCGGACCGTGAAATGCTTGAGTTGAGACAGGGATCCAACGACCTGGTGCAGTATCTCAACGCGTTCCGAAGGCTGGTTGCGGAAACCAAGTGGCCTGTTGCTAAACAGACGGCGCTCTTCCATCACGGGCTGTGCGATGAGCTCAAGGACGCCGTGGCTCATATTGACCCACAACCCAAGACATGTGAGGGCCTTATCAACCTGGTATTACGGCTGGAACATAGGCTAAGTGAAAGAAAGGGGGATCATGGGAGAAAAGGAAAATCCCTTCCATCCTATGTGACAGTGGGAAGTCCTGAAACTGCCACCGCATCCAAGGGAGAACCCATGGACATCGGCGCAATACGAGCGAGCCTCACAGCCACGGAGAAAGAGTCACGCCGTAAACAAGGATTGTGCCTATATTGTGGCAAAAAAGGCCACTACGTACGTGAATGCCCTGCCAAACCGAAGACGTCACGTTATCGGGCCAACCGGTCGGTAACAGCCGTGGTGGACGTACCGGCGGAAAACTAGAGGACTCCCAGACCAAAGAAGGGGCATCTCGGAGTCACTCATCCATCCCTTCACTTTCCAACTCGGTCACTAAGGGACAACGACACCTGTTTCTCACGGTGCACGTGGGAGTGCATGACCAGTGGATACCCGTTGTGGCCATGGTGGATTCAGGGGCCACTGGCATGTTTATGGACCACAACGAGGCATGCAGGCTAGGGCTAGTGCTTCTTCCCAAAGCTGTACCCGAAGACGTCTATGCTGTAGACGGAAGGCGATTGGTGACGGGGCCCATCGGGCAGCACACGGGGGTCCTTCCGATGAGATGTGGGAGGAACCATTTGGAACAAATCGATTTTAACATCATCCGAGCGCCCCAATATGGCGTCATATTGGGATTGCCGTGGCTACAGAAACACAACCCCTCTGTGGATTGGCCAACACATCGCATCGAACTGACGTCACCGTATTGCATCCTGCATTGTGGAATAAGAACGGAATCCCTTGACGCAGATGAGAGCGGGAGTCAGACGGTGGCTACAGCGGCAGAAAAAGATGTGGCTCTCCCCCAGGCTTATCACAGTTTTGAGGATGTATTTGATGAGGTGAAGGCGGAAGTGCTACCACCACATAGACAGTTTGACTGCCAGATCGACCTGGTGCCAGGGGCCAGCGTTCCCAGCGGCAGGCTGTATGCCCTGACGGAGCCTGAAAACGTGCATCTCCGGGGGTACCTGGATAAACTCCTCAAGCTAGGATTCATCCGCCCGTCCAAGTCTCCGGCCGCCTCGCCACTCTTCTTCATCCCGAAGGCTAATGGGGAGCTGAGAGCCTGTGTGGACTTTAGGGCATTGAATGCGATAACCGTAAAGAATCGGTACCCCTTGCCTCTCATCAGTGTACTTCTGGAACAGGTCAAGAAAGCTCGTATCTACACCAAGTTGGATTTGAAAGGGGCATACCATCTGGTGCGCATGAGGGACGGAGACGAGTGGAAGACCGCCTTTAAGACCAGGTTCGGCCTTTTTGAGTACCTCGTCATGCCGTTCGGTCTGTGCAACGCCCCGGCAGCCTTTCAGTACTTTTTGAATGAGGTATTCAGAGAGGAGTTGGATATCTACGTGGTCGTATACATCGACGACATCCTCATCTATTCGTCCAGTGAGGAGGAGCACGTACACCACGTCAAAGCTGTGCTCCAAAAGCTGAGGGAAAACATGCTGTTTTGTAAACTCAGCAAGTGTGACTTCCACGTCACATCCGTGGAATTCCTCAGAGTGATGCTGAGTCCAGAGGGACAGGAGATGGCAGAACGAAAGATCAAGGCGGTGAAAGAATGGCCGGTGCCCCAAAGCGTGAAGGACGTCCAAAGTTTCATTGGCTTCGCCAACTTTTACAGGCGGTTTATAGATGGATTTTCAGGATTGGTGGCCCCAATCACACAGCTACTGAGGAAGTCCAAGGAGTTTGTCTGGTCCCCTGAAGCGAACACAGCCTTTGAGGCCCTGAAAAGCGCTTTTGGTAAGGCGCCGGTGTTGGCTCACCCCGATCCGGATCTCCCCTACGTGGTGGAAGCGGACGCATCGGATGTGGCGCTGGGGGCTATCTTGTCCCAACGCAACCACGACACAGGGGTGCTTCATCCCGTTGCGTACATGTCCCGCAAACTCAACGACGCCGAACGCAACTACCATATTGCGGAGAAGGAGCTTCTCGCAATCAAGGACGCCTTCACCGAATGGAGGCATTGGTTGATGGGGGCAAGACATGTGGTATCGGTATACACGGACCATCGGAACCTACAGTTCATGACGGCCACAAGACACCTTTCTCCCAGACAGCTGCGGTGGATGATCTTCTTTGCGGGGTTCAACTTCCGCATCACATATCGGCCGGGGACGGAAAACCGGAAGGCGGACGCCCTGTCCCGTCAATCTGCAGTTAAGGAACCATTGCCTGCGACCGAGCATTCCATCATTTCCCCGAGGATGGTATTGGGGGTTATCCAACCGGATACTTTCCTGAGGGGAATAAAGAGAGGGATCAGGTCATTCGCATGGCGGAGGTGGCTCCTCAGTCACAGAGAATGGCAGCTGAAGGACGGGATACCCCTGAAGGGCAGGTGCCTATTGATACCCACGCCTAGGCTAAGGAAACAAGCGTTCATCTGGTGCCATGACTCTCCATGCGCAGGTCATTTGGGCTTTGAAAAAACGGTGGCTAGCATGGGACGGCATTTCTGGTGGCCAACCATGAGAGTGGACGTCAGGAGGTGGGGACAGGAGTGTCCTACGTGTGCTACCATGAAGGCCGACCATGGCCGAACCCAAGGGCTCTTACATCCACTTCCGACCCCGGATAGACCATGGGATAGCATATCACTGGACTTCGTGGTGGGCCTACCGGTAGACCAGGGGATGACAGCAATACTGGTGGTGGTGGATTACTTGACGAAAATGGGGCACTTCATCCCCTGCAAGAGAGTCCCTACGGCCGGGGAATTGGCGTCACTACTCCTAAAGAATGTGGTACGACTGCATGGATTACCTGGGGTGAGCGTGTCGGACCGGGGGTCGCAGTTTACTGCGCAATTCTCGAAGACTTGGTGCACTGCGCTGCATGTTAAGACCGCCCTGTCCACCAGCTACCACCCTCAAACGGACGGCCAAACCGAGCGCCTGAACCAAACGCTCAAACAGTATCTGCGATGTTTTGTGGACCAGGGCAGGGAAGAATGGGTCGACTTGCTATGGGTTGCAGAGATAGCCTATAACAACGCCACTCACAGCTCCACACAGTCATCTCCGTTCTATAGCAACTATGGCCAACATCCCAGGTTCTTGCCATTTCTACATCCGTTCAGAGAGGACAGGATTCCCGCCACAGCGGACAGGGTGGCACACATAAAAGACACGTTGATGCGCTCAAGGGCTGTCCTAATAGAGGCCAAGAGAAGATACACGGCTGCGGCAGACAGGAAGAGAAGGCCCGGGCCACTGTACCGCACTGGAGACTACGTCTGGATATCCACAAGAAACATGAGGTTTCGAAAGAACAGTGTGTTCCATCCCAAGTACATGGGCCCCTATCGAATTACCAAGTGTATGGGTCCCGTGAACGTGAAGGTGTGCTTGCCCCAGTCATTGCGGATACACCCTGTCTTTCATGTATCATTGCTCAAACCAGCACCCTCCAAGCCGTCCGGGACACCTAGGCCGGTATGCGTGGAGTCGGAGGTGGAGTATGAAGTGTCGGGCATACGGGCGTCCAAATGGCGCAGGGGGAAGCTGTGGTACCTGGTTGCGTGGAAAGGCTATGGCCCGGAGGAGCAGTCATGGGAACCGGCTGAAGGGGTTCATGCTCCGCGCTTGGTCTCCTTGTTCCATCGGTGTTTTCCTGCCAGCGCTGGACCCGTGGGGAGCCGCTGAGAGGGAGGATGTGTGAGAAAGTGCCATCTTTCTTGCATGGTATGCCCCCACTTTTTGCTAAATTGCTGAATGTACTTCGATTGAGTGTACCCTGGGTTCCTGCCAATCAGGTGCCCAGGGCCTATGTTCCTTCCTTAAACCACACAAACTCCAAATTGGCAAACCCTAGCCACATGTCAGCCCCTAGTAAATGGTACCCTAGGTACCCAGGGCCTTGTGACCAGGGAAGGCCTCTAAGGGCTGCAGCACTCATTGTGCCACCCTCAGAGGCCCTGTACCCTTACACACACACACTGCCCTTGCAGGCTGAGTGTCTGGGTGCAGGACAAAACAAAGAGTCGACATGGCACACATCACTGTGTACCATGCCCATCACCTACACTGCCAAGGCATATGTCAGCCACCCCTCTAGCTGGGTGCATTACGCCTATGGTGTGGGCACAGGAGCAGGAGCCCTGTGCCCCTACAGTACCCGGGTCCATTCCTGGGCACTGTAAGTGCAGTGCTGTCACTTAAGAATACATGGTGCTGAGAGCTTGTCAAACACGAGCTCCACAGCACCATATTGGCAACACTGAAGCCTGGGAAGTTTGGTATCAAACTTCTCAGCACATTGAACCCACACTGATGCCAGTGTAGGATTTAATGTACTAAGCACCCCAGAGGGCATCTTAGAAGATGCCCCCTTACAGCTAACTTGCAATCCACGTCTGCTCTGAGGCTGCCCAGGCTGCCACACAGCAGACACGTTGCTGGATCCCTGGGTGGGAGAGCCCCTGCTCTCCCGGGCCTGCAACAATGCACATCCTGGGTGAGGTGAGAAATCTCCTCCCCCAGGATGAGCAAAGGGAAGCTTCAAAGGCATGCCGCCAGTTGGAGTTTCCCCAGGCCACTGCAACCCCCCACTCTGGCGGGAAGCTTGGCCGGAAACCCCATACAAGGACAGGGGATGTGCCAGCCTGCCCACCCCACCCCTCAGGTGGGGGAGGCGAGGTGAAGCACATCTCCGGGCTCTCGCCATCTTGAAGATGGGAGGCCCTACCCTATCAGGATTAGGCTACTGCCCCCCTCCCACAGGAGAGAGGCAGGATAGGGGGTGTACCCACCCCAGGACAAGGACCCATTGGTCCCTGGCCTTCACCTACCTGTAACGCCCCTAAATCTAGTATTTAGGGGCCCCCTGAACCTTCCTTCCGCAGATTCCAGAAAGAAAAACGACAAGAAGAGCAAGAAGAACAAAGACCTGCCCTGCAGCTGCTAAAAAGAGAAGAAGACACCAACTGCTTTGGCCCCAGCCCTACCGGCCTGTCGACTCTCGAACCTGCACCAGCGCGGCATCCCACGTGGCCAGCAACCTCACCAACCCCGGAGGACCTGGCTACCCTTTAGCTCTAAGCTCCTGGGACTCCCACGAGTAGAGGCTCTACTCAAGAAACCTACTTGCTATCCCTGGCACCAGCCCGGGACCGCGGACCCAACACACTCTGCACCAGCCAAGCCTGGCCAGTGCCGGAGTGGACAAAGACCCAGAGGACGACCCCACGGCGACTGTGACCCAGAGTCCGGCACCCAAGGACCCCCCTCGACATCCCGGAAGAAGCCTGCAGCCTCAGAACCAAGTGCCACCCCAGCCGCGATCAACCAGAGGGTAAGATTCCCGACGTCAAAAGGCACCCCTGCACCCGGCGCCCTGCGACCCCCTGTGCCCAATCCCGGGGTACCCACCTAACCTACAACTACCCAACTTACCTCTCGAAGTGGTGGTGGCACCTGAAACATCCTCGTCCCCGAGCCTGCAGCCTCTTTCCAAACCGGAATATTCCCATTGATTTCCATTGAGCGCCCTAAGGCTCAAAAGCACCCTGCACCCAGCCGCCCGAGTGGCCCTGGCAGTGCCCTCTCTACTCTAACCTACTTCCCCACTTGCCCTGAGTAAGTGACCAGGAGCCCAGCTCCCACAGCCGCGTGGCTTGCCAGACAGCAGCCACCAACCAAGGCCCCCCTATCCCTCATAGGATAACATTGGGCCCAACTCTCTCTGCACCCGGCCGTCCTGAAACCGCTGAGGGTGAATCAACTGTGCTTACCTGACACTGGGGGACCCCTGAGTCCATGCCCGGAATTTCAACACTACCAGTCGAGTACTTACCCTTAAACCGCTAACTTCATTTTCCTCATAGGGTAACATTGACTGGCTTTTTCTTCAAAAATCTTCTAAGTGTGAACTTTTCAAAACTGCAAAAATTCACCAAAAATCAGCCAAGTGACAAAAACGAATTTACTCACCTGCTCCTAGGTGAGCTCCCAGTGCTGGATCTTGGTGCCCAGCCCTGACTCCGAAAAGTGTTCACAACTATACTTACTTCTAACTCATTTTTCTCCCATAGGAAACCATTGTCTGCTTTTCTGTGAAATTTCTTCTAAGTGTCTACTTTTGCAAATTTGAAATATTCTTTTAAAATCGTACCAATTCTGCAAACGAAATTACTTACCTGCTTTTGATAAGGACCCCAGTCCTGGGTCTAGGCACCCAGTCCTGGATTACTAAAGTAACGATTAAGTACTCTACCTGCAATTTGAATTTCTTGCCATAGAGATCCATTGAATGTTTTCTGTGAAATATTTTCTAAGTGCTAACTTTTGAAATAGCTAAATATTATTTAAAAATCATTACAGTTATTAAGTCGACTTTCATCACTTGATTCTGAATACTGACCCCAGGCTGGTTCTAGGATCCAGACCTGGAATTCCAAAAGTAATCTGAAAAGTAATTTATTACAAATAACCTAAATTTACCATTGAGCTCAATGCATTGTTATGTTTAGGAAATAGGATTGTTTATTGCAACCAACTGTGACTGTTTACACAAATTTATTGCTTGAAACAAAAGTATTTATATTCAACCTCTCATTCTGAGAAAGTATATTTTTACCCCCTTTGTGGTTCTAAAAATAAAACAAGCATATATTTTATATATACAAATCATTGGCCTAGAGTTCAGTTATTGAGTGTGTGAAACCATTTGCTGACTGAGTGTGTACAATAAATGCTTTACACTGTCCTCTGGTACTGCCTTACTGCTCGACCAAGCTACCACTTTTGAGAGTAAGGTCATACCTAACTTTGACCTCTATCAGCCTCTGGGGGACTGTGGACTCTGTACACCCTGTACCTATTAGGGAACAGTATATACAGAGCCACTTTCTCACATTGGTGGATCAGCGGTGGGATACAAACTTGCATTTGTTGGACTACTTGGTTACCATCTGATCACACGACAGAACTCTTAAAAATTGCCTTTAGAATTCTGATTGGTTTTTCCAAAATTACTAAAAGTCTTGCTAGGGCCTTGCTTAAGTCCCATTAGAATTTTAGAAAAATAAAAGTCACTATAGTCAGGGTAGAGGGTTAGAACTGTCAGGTTAGAATGTCTCAAACAAACCCAGCTATTAGTGATAATAATAACATGGACCTGGTGGAGGAGCTCGACCTCACACCTTACTTACACTTGTCTTTCAAGGAATTGAGGTCCTTATGTAAACTCAAAAATTTACAAATGGGTCAGCATCCAACCAAACAAGGGCTCCAGGAGCTCCTGGCTGAGTATGCTAAAGACCACCCATCTGAACATGGTGATGACCAGTCAGATGGGGAAAGGGAATCAGGGGAGGAGGACAGCAACCTCCCCATACTATTCCCTAGGGAGGAGATGGCACCCATACCCTCCAACTCAAGACATAGCATCTGGGCACCTAGAGACCACACAGGTGGCTCTGGTCCCAGAGACAACACTGGGGGACCCCCCAGTGAAGAGGACAGCCTTGTGAGGCTGGCCAAAAGAATAGATCTAGAGTCCAGGCTCCTGGCTCTAGAAAAGGAAAGGAGAGAGATGGGTTTAGCACCCATCAATGGTGGCAGCAATAATAAAAACAAGGATAGGGAGGAAACTTCTGACCTTAAAATCCCCAAAGGGATTGTCCCTAAATTTGAGGAAGGTGATGATATCACCAAATGGTTCACAGCCTTTGAGAGGGCTTGTGATATCAGGAAAGTAAAGAAACCTCTCTGGGGGGCACTCCTGTGGGAACTGTTCTCTGGTAACTGCAGGGACAGGCTTCTGACTCTCTCTGGGCCAGAAGCAGGATCCTATGACCTCATGAAGAAAGCTCTGATTGAGGGATTTGGATTCACCACTGAGGAGTATAGAATTAGATTCAGGGGGGCTCACAAAACCCAGACCCAGTCCTGGATTGATTTTGTAGATTTCTCAGTGAAGACACTGGATGGTTGGTTAGCTGGACATGGTGTGCAGGATTTTACTGGATTGTACAATTTATTCATGAAGGAACATATTTTGAGTAACTGCACAAATGAAAAGTTGCATCAGCATTTGGTAGACCTAGGTCTAATTTCTCCCCAAGAATTGGGAAAGAAGGCAGACCACTGGGTCAAGACTAGGGTGACCAAGACAACCACTGGGGGTGACCAAAAGAAGGTGGTCACAAAACCTCCCCAGGGGAAAGGTGGTGAGAATCCCCAAGATAAAAAGTCTGAGTCTTCCAAAGGGCCCCAAAAACCTGTTCAGGTGGGTGGGACCCAAACTACTCCCTATGTGCCCCAACCATATAGGGGGAAGAACTTTGATCCCTTAAAGGCCTGGTGTAATACCTGTAAGAAGCAGGGACACCTAACTGTATCTTGCCCCCAAAACAAAGCCCCTAAGGCACCCAGTACAGCCACTCCTGGGGCAGCAAGTATACAAATGGGATCAGAGGTGTACCCTGAGCAAATCTGGGAACACACTGAAGCAAGTTTAGTCTCCTTGGGAGAAGTGGAGTTTGCCACTGTGGCTGTGTGGCCCCCCAACTTAAAGAAATACTTACAGTACCCCTGGGTAAATGGAACTAGGGTAGAAGCTCTGAGGGATACAGGTGCCAGTGTCACTATGGTGAAAGACACACTGGTTTCCCCTGAGCAATACTTGATTGGGAAGTCTTACCCAGTCACCAACGCTGACAGTGTCACCACTAGTCATCCCATGGCCATGGTAACATTAGGCTGGGGGGGGGGGTTACTGGCCTGAAACAGGTAGTGGTCTCTCCAAAGTTGCCAGCTGCATGCCTGCTTGGAAATGATCTGGAAACCTCAGCCTGGGCTGAAGTTGAGTTAAAGGCCCATGCAGCCATGCTGGGCATCCCTGAATTGGTGTGTGTGCAAACCAGAGCACAGAGCAAGAGGAAGGGTGAAAAAGTAGGTTTGGAGCCTGGAATAATGGCCCAACCAACCAAGAGGAAGGGCAAGGAGACTGGGGGACCAGCTTCTGTACAGCCAAACACTCAGAACCCCTCTCCCCCTGGAGAGGATGTAGATACCCCTGAGGGAACTGAGTCCATGGAGCTTGACCCTTACCAGGTTGAACTCTTGGGCCCAGGGGGACCCTCTAGGGAAGAGCTGTGCCAGGGCCAGCGAGACTGTCCCACTCTTGAAAGCCTGAGACAACAAGCTGCTTCAGAAGCCAGGGGAGATGTCAGTGGTACCCACAGAGCTTATTGGGAAGAGGGATTACTGTATGCTGAGGCAAGAGACCCCACTCCTGGAGCCACCAGGAGGGTGGTAGTGCCACAGAAGTACAGGGAGTTCCTCCTAACTTTGGCTCATGACATCCCCCTAGCTGGACATCTGGGGCAATCCAAAACTTGGGAAAGGTTAGTGAGTCACTTTTACTGGCCCCAGATGCACCAAAAGGTGAAGGAGTTTGTCAGCTCCTGTGTTACCTGTCAGGCCAGTGGCAAGACAGGTGGCCACCCAAAGGCCCCCCTCATTCCACTACCAGTGGTGGGGGTCCCCTTTGAAAGGGTAGGTGTGGACATTGTGGGTCCACTTGAACCTCCCACAGCCTCAGGGAACAAATTCATTCTAGTAGTAGTGGATCATGCTACTAGGTACCCTGAAGCAATTCCACTTAGGACTACTACAGCTCCTGCAGTAGCCAAGGCCCTCCTGGGTGTCTTCACCAGGGTGGGTTTTCCTAAGGAGGTGGTTTCAGACAGAGGTTCCAACTTCATGTCTGCTTACCTAACACACATGTGGAAAGAGTGTGGAGTGCAGTACAAGTTTACTACACCCTACCACCCACAAACCAATGGCCTTGTTGAGAGGTTCAACAAGACATTGAAAGGTATGATCATGGGACTCCCTGAGAAACTCAAAAGGAGGTGGGATGTCCTGTTACCATGCTTGCTTTTCGCTTACAGGGAAGTGCCACAGAAGGGAGTAGGTTTCTCACCCTTTGAACTTCTGTTTGGTCATCCTGTGAGGGGACCACTATGTCTTGTAAAAGAGGGCTGGGAGAGGCCTCTTCAGGAACCCAAACAAGACATAGTGGACTATGTGCTTGGCCTAAGGTCCAGAATGGCTGAGTATATGGAAAAGGCATCCAAGAACCTTGAGGCCAGCCAGGAGCTCCAGAAGCACTGGTATGACCAAAAAGCTGCACTGGTTGAGTTTCAACCAGGGCAACAGGTGTGGGTTTTGGAGCCAGTGGCACCAAGGGCTCTCCAAGACAAATGGAGTGGCCCTTACCCTATCCTAGAGAGAAAGAGTGAGGTCACCTATCTAGTTGACCTGGGCACTAGCAGGACACCCAAAAGGGTCATCCATGTGAACCGCCTTAAACTCTACAATGATAGGGCTGACATCCCCATGCTGATGGTGACTGATGAAGAACAGGAAGCAGAGAGTGAGCCACTCCCTGACCTCCTATCCTACAGCCCAAAAGATGGGTCAGTAGATGGTGTGATTTTCTCAGACACCCTCTCTGCCCAACAGCAGACTGACTGCAAGCAAGTCTTGCAACAATATGCTAGCCTCTTTTCCCTGACCCCTGGTCTGACAAGCTGGTGTACCCATGATGTGGACACTGGTGACAGTGCACCTGTCAAGAACAAAATCTATCGACAGTCAGATCAAGTCAAGGAAAGCATCAAAGCTGAGGTCAGCAAGATGCTGGAGTTAGGGGTCATTGAGCCTTCAGAGAGCCCCTGGGCTAGCCCAGTGGTTCTGGTCCCCAAACCTCATCAACAGGGTGAGAAGAGAGAGATGAGGTTCTGTGTGGACTATAGAGGGCTCAACTCTGTCACCAAGACAGATGCTCACCCTATCCCAAGAGCAGATGAACTGATAGACAAATTGGGGGCTGCCAAATTTCTCAGTACCTTTGACTTAACTGCAGGGTACTGGCAGATTAGCATGGCCCCAGGAGCAAAAGAAAAGACAGCATTCTCCACCCCTGATGGGCATTATCAGTTTACTGTGATGCCCTTTGGGTTAAAGAATGCCCCTGCCACCTTCCAGAGGTTGGTGAACCATGTCCTGGCTGGGTTGGAGTCCTTTAGTGCAGCTTATCTTGATGATATTGCTGTCTTTAGCTCCACCTGGCAGGATCACCTGATCCACCTTGGGAAGGTTTTAGAGGCTCTGCAGAGTGCAGGTCTCACTATCAAGGCATCCAAATGCCAGATAGGGCAGGGCACTGTGGTGTACTTGGGCCACCTTGTAGGTGGAGGCCAGGTACAGCCCTTACAACCTAAAATCCAGGCCATCATGGACTGGATAGCTCCAACAACCCAGACCCAAGTCAGGGCATTCCTTGGCTTGACTGGGTACTACAGGAGGTTTGTGAAGGGGTATGGGTCCATTGTGACCCCCCTCACAGAACTCACCTCCAAGAAAATGCCCAAGAAAGTTAACTGGACAGTTAGTTGTCAAAAGGCTTTTGACACCCTAAAAGAAGCAATGTGCTCAGCACCAATTCTAAAAGCTCCAGATTATGCCAAGCAGTTCATAGTGCAGACTGATGCCTCTGAGCTAGGGATAGGAGCGGTCCTATCCCAGACCAATGATGAAGGCCAAGACCAACCTGTTGCTTTTATAAGCAGAAGACTACTCCCTAGAGAGCAGCGTTGGAGTGCCATTGAAAGGGAGGCCTTTGCTGTGGTTTGGTCCCTGAAGAAGCTGAGGCCATACTTGTTTGGCACTCACTTCCTAGTTCAAACTGACCACAGACCTCTCAGATGGCTAATGCAGATGAAAGGGGAAAATCCAAAACTACTGAGGTGGTCCATCTCCCTACAGGGAATGGACTTTGAAGTGGAACACAGACCAGGGACTGCCCATGCCAATGCAGATGGACTTTCCAGGTTCTTCCACTTAGACAATGAAGACTCCATAGGACAAGGTTAGTCTCATCACCTTTCGTTTGGGGGGGGGGTTGTGTGAGAAAGTGCCATCTTTCTTGCATGGTATGCCCCCACTTTTTGCTAAATTGCTGAATGTACTTCGATTGAGTGTACCCTGGGTTCCTGCCAATCAGGTGCCCAGGGCCTATGTTCCTTCCTTAAACCACACAAACTCCAAATTGGCAAACCCTAGCCACATGTCAGCCCCTAGTAAATGGTACCCTAGGTACCCAGGGCCTTGTGACCAGGGAAGGCCTCTAAGGGCTGCAGCACTCATTGTGCCACCCTCAGAGGCCCTGTACCCTTACACACACACACTGCCCTTGCAGGCTGAGTGTCTGGGTGCAGGACAAAACAAAGAGTCGACATGGCACACATCACTGTGTACCATGCCCATCACCTACACTGCCAAGGCATATGTCAGCCACCCCTCTAGCTGGGTGCATTACGCCTATGGTGTGGGCACAGGAGCAGGAGCCCTGTGCCCCTACAGTACCCGGGTCCATTCCTGGGCACTGTAAGTGCAGTGCTGTCACTTAAGAATACATGGTGCTGAGAGCTTGTCAAACACGAGCTCCACAGCACCATATTGGCAACACTGAAGCCTGGGAAGTTTGGTATCAAACTTCTCAGCACATTGAACCCACACTGATGCCAGTGTAGGATTTAATGTACTAAGCACCCCAGAGGGCATCTTAGAAGATGCCCCCTTACAGCTAACTTGCAATCCACGTCTGCTCTGAGGCTGCCCAGGCTGCCACACAGCAGACACGTTGCTGGATCCCTGGGTGGGAGAGCCCCTGCTCTCCCGGGCCTGCAACAATGCACATCCTGGGTGAGGTGAGAAATCTCCTCCCCCAGGATGAGCAAAGGGAAGCTTCAAAGGCATGCCGCCAGTTGGAGTTTCCCCAGGCCACTGCAACCCCCCACTCTGGCGGGAAGCTTGGCCGGAAACCCCATACAAGGACAGGGGATGTGCCAGCCTGCCCACCCCACCCCTCAGGTGGGGGAGGCGAGGTGAAGCACATCTCCGGGCTCTCGCCATCTTGAAGATGGGAGGCCCTACCCTATCAGGATTAGGCTACTGCCCCCCTCCCACAGGAGAGAGGCAGGATAGGGGGTGTACCCACCCCAGGACAAGGACCCATTGGTCCCTGGCCTTCACCTACCTGTAACGCCCCTAAATCTAGTATTTAGGGGCCCCCTGAACCTTCCTTCCGCAGATTCCAGAAAGAAAAACGACAAGAAGAGCAAGAAGAACAAAGACCTGCCCTGCAGCTGCTAAAAAGAGAAGAAGACACCAACTGCTTTGGCCCCAGCCCTACCGGCCTGTCGACTCTCGAACCTGCACCAGCGCGGCATCCCACGTGGCCAGCAACCTCACCAACCCCGGAGGACCTGGCTACCCTTTAGCTCTAAGCCCCTGGGACTCCCACGAGTAGAGGCTCTACTCAAGAAACCTACTTGCTATCCCTGGCACCAGCCCGGGACCGCGGACCCAACACACTCTGCACCAGCCAAGCCTGGCCAGTGCCGGAGTGGACAAAGACCCAGAGGACGACCCCACGGCGACTGTGACCCAGAGTCCGGCACCCAAGGACCCCCCTCGACATCCCGGAAGAAGCCTGCAGCCTCAGAACCAAGTGCCACCCCAGCCGCGATCAACCAGAGGGTAAGATTCCCGACGTCAAAAGGCACCCCTGCACCCGGCGCCCTGCGACCCCCTGTGCCCAATCCCGGGGTACCCACCTAACCTACAACTACCCAACTTACCTCTCGAAGTGGTGGTGGCACCTGAAACATCCTCGTCCCCGAGCCTGCAGCCTCTTTCCAAACCGGAATATTCCCATTGATTTCCATTGAGCGCCCTAAGGCTCAAAAGCACCCTGCACCCAGCCGCCCGAGTGGCCCTGGCAGTGCCCTCTCTACTCTAACCTACTTCCCCACTTGCCCTGAGTAAGTGACCAGGAGCCCAGCTCCCACAGCCGCGTGGCTTGCCAGACAGCAGCCACCAACCAAGGCCCCCCTATCCCTCATAGGATAACATTGGGCCCAACTCTCTCTGCACCCGGCCGTCCTGAAACCGCTGAGGGTGAATCAACTGTGCTTACCTGACACTGGGGGACCCCTGAGTCCATGCCCGGAATTTCAACACTACCAGTCGTGTACTTACCCTTAAACCGCTAACTTCATTTTCCTCATAGGGTAACATTGACTGGCTTTTTCTTCAAAAATCTTCTAAGTGTGAACTTTTCAAAACTGCAAAAATTCACCAAAAATCAGCCAAGTGACAAAAACGAATTTACTCACCTGCTCCTAGGTGAGCTCCCAGTGCTGGATCTTGGTGCCCAGCCCTGACTCCGAAAAGTGTTCACAACTATACTTACTTCTAACTCATTTTTCTCCCATAGGAAACCATTGTCTGCTTTTCTGTGAAATTTCTTCTAAGTGTCTACTTTTGCAAATTTGAAATATTCTTTTAAAATCGTACCAATTCTGCAAACGAAATTACTTACCTGCTTTTGATAAGGACCCCAGTCCTGGGTCTAGGCACCCAGTCCTGGATTACTAAAGTAACGATTAAGTACTCTACCTGCAATTTGAATTTCTTGCCATAGAGATCCATTGAATGTTTTCTGTGAAATATTTTCTAAGTGCTAACTTTTGAAATAGCTAAATATTATTTAAAAATCATTACAGTTATTAAGTCGACTTTCATCACTTGATTCTGAATACTGACCCCAGGCTGGTTCTAGGATCCAGACCTGGAATTCCAAAAGTAATCTGAAAAGTAATTTATTACAAATAACCTAAATTTACCATTGAGCTCAATGCATTGTTATGTTTAGGAAATAGGATTGTTTATTGCAACCAACTGTGACTGTTTACACAAATTTATTGCTTGAAACAAAAGTATTTATATTCAACCTCTCATTCTGAGAAAGTATATTTTTACCCCCTTTGTGGTTCTAAAAATAAAACAAGCATATATTTTATATATACAAATCATTGGCCTAGAGTTCAGTTATTGAGTGTGTGAAACCATTTGCTGACTGAGTGTGTACAATAAATGCTTTACACTGTCCTCTGGTACTGCCTTACTGCTCGACCAAGCTACCACTTTTGAGAGTAAGGTCATACCTAACTTTGACCTCTATCAGCCTCTGGGGGACTGTGGACTCTGTACACCCTGTACCTATTAGGGAACAGTATATACAGAGCCACTTTCTCACAGGATGTACTGTCAAGAATTCCTGTCATGCGAGGGGAGGAAAACGGTAACCAGCGAAAACGGACTACATCTCCCAGGATGCTTAGCGGTTGAGAGGTTATGTAAACAGGAGAGCTGTTACATAACTCAAGGAAAACACGCCCTTATGTAAACAGGAGAGCTGTTACATAACTCAATGAAAACACGCCCTTATGTAAACAGGAGAGCTGTTACATAACTCAAGGAAAACACACCCTTATGTAAACAGGAGAGCTGTTACATAACTCAAGGAAAACACGCCCTTATGTAAACAGGAGAGCTGTTACATAACTCAAGGAAAACACGCCCTATAAAGGGAGCAACCGGGAGGTACAACGCTGTCGGATATTGTGTTTACACCGACGTACCTGCTTAGTGAAGAGCAGTGTTCCGGAGTGGTGCTCCAGTAAGGCAAGAACGGAGGTAGGTCGAGTCGTTACTCCCTGGGCCGTGTCTTGCCCCATCGTCACCTGTGAAGGACCCGGAAGCTCTACCGGATAACCATTGAGCTTCGCTTTTTGACTCGGCTGAGTCCAAGCGCAGTGGCGCTTTTGCTGGTTGGAGTCGTAACTCCCAGCCCGACCAGAGATACAGGGACTGCCAGCTGTAACGCACACCAGGAGGTGTTTGCCGCGTTACAGACTTGGAAGTCCACGGGATCGATCGAGCGGCTGCTCTCGGTTCAGTCTTCTTTGCTTGTGATTGGGGTATCGGTGACGCATCACCAGGAGGTGCCTCCGCGTCCCGGTGCAGTCTGAGGAAGAGGTTGAGCGGCTGCTCCCTTCAGGTAGAGACCCCGGCTGGGTGTTTCCCTGACTCCTCGATTCTGCCCAACACTCTTCGTGCCCCTCACAGCCTACCGATTGGCATTGTCGGCCATTTCATTTCTGCCCTCTGTTGGCATACGCCGGGATCGGCGTATATGCAGAGGACGGTTAGGACCATCCGTGCTGTGGGCTGGTAACGTACTTAGCCTGGAGGATTCCAGTGACTATAACCTTTGTTTATTCCTTGTATTATTTTTGCCTTCATTAAAATAACTAAACCTTCACAAGTGGTTGCGTTCTCATTATCGTCTGTTAAACGATCCTGAGACGTTCAGGGCGTTACAGTTTTTTGTTTTTCGTCTGTATTGTCTTGTATTGTTCTTTTTCCTACAAAGTTAGATCTACGGTTAGATTTCACTTTTTGTCACTTAGTGGCGCACCACTTATGTTTGCAGGTACCACGTATTATGTTTCCTGGGACACTAAGCGTCCATTTCTCTTTTTTCTGTTTTTTTCAGACATACAAGCATACCATTAGGTATCGTATATCAATGTATCATTAGTTGCATTTACACTTATTTTCATAGTCATTTGAATAAGCATACGGTATTCATATAGGAGGGATCTTTGTCTTGTCCTGATGAAGATGCCTTGTCGCATCGAAACATGTTGACAAATTAGGAGTAACCTCGCATTAACGTAGGGCATCTCCGCACCACTTTCTTTTAACAGTACCAGCCTCGCTTGACCTATCAAATTTTTATTTGTCTTTAGAGGCCAGGTCCTTTTTAATCCACTCACTCACATTCACTTCAGACCCTCCCTTCACATAGCACTTTATTATCAGTGTTCCCACGTAGTCGCAGGTCGTAGCACGCCCCGTCCCGCAGCGGGGCGGGAAGACCCCTATGATGAAGCAGGACACCATGGGCATTCTTGGTGTGTGAGGGGTATTTAAACAAACACAGTGTGTGTCCAACCATAGTGGGACACGCACACATAACCACCTTAGTGACTTATACCCAGGTTTATATATTCTTTCCCCTTTTCTTTAGAGGTGGATCTTTATGTTTGATAACATATTTGGATGATAAACTGATACTAATGAGGTGAAACCTATGGCCAGTGTTATAACATTGAAAAATAATGAAGGAATAATATAACAAAATGTGCCTCACGACATTGCATAATTTGGCTTTTCTTGCCACATAAGTTAGGTATCCCTACAGCACAACTTGGCCCTTCCCTGTCCCATACTTCCAGTGGTCCTGTTCGTATTTAGTACACATAGGACTGCAACTCTGTCTTTCTGGAGCAATGGACTCAAGAATAAAAGTGCACGGGTCTTCCAAGTGTGGCTTCGTCTTCTTTAGCCTGCTCTGCCCCACCCACAGCACACATGACAATAATATACAATGGAGTCTTGCCATGCTGGCCATTTAGGGAGCTTTATTACAATTTTATTGATAATATTAACAGGAAAACGAATTCAAACTTTGTCAAGTAAAGTCTTTTAGCTTATTTTCATGGTTCCTGTTTTGTGAGAAGACCTAGCAGCTGGGCCTGTTGTTTTAAGTCTTGCTTCAGTGTCTTCTTGGTTTGTGTGCAGTAGTGGTGAGAGTCCTGGCAGCAGCTGGTAGACAGGATGGAGTACATGATGATTACAATGTGCACTGTGTTTGTTGCATAGTGCAAGGAGTGCATGAATCATCTGCCTTTTCAATTTTTAGTTCAACGGTTGCCTCAAACGGTAAAACCACCATTGGGTCATAAGAAGCAGCACAGACCATGTACTCACTCCTAATGTGAACAAGCATTGGCATAGCCAAAAGGTCTCCCCTTTGGGACCTTATACTTATTTAGGTATGCCGCAGGTCCCAAAGGCAAGACCTATTAGCTATGCCAATGCTTGTTGTTTGATGTTGCACTGTTTTTGACTAGCCTGACTGGGATCCTGCTAATCATGACCCCAGTCTATCTGCTTTCTCCTTTAAATTGTTATGCATGTACTTTGGTACACTCCAGATTGGATACTGGGGTACCCTTATAAGTCCCTAGTATATGGTACCCATGTACCCAGGGCATAGGTACCTCAGAGGCCTCCCATGAACTGAAGCATGTATTATGCCACCCATGAGAGGCCATGCAAAATAGAACTACTGCTCTGCTACTGCAACCTGTGTAAGCTGGTGCTTGCACCACTTACTTTAGATATAGGATTACTATATCTATAGGTCACTACACTTAAAACTTATAAGTCACCCCCAGAGCAGGCCTTATCAATCCTGGTCACTCGGTTCACTGTAAGCCGCAGTACCTGGCAGAATTCCGTGCATCGTCACGTCGCCTCCATTATCCATAGCATTGTTTGGACTTCGCTTAATTGTGGAATTACTTTCTCTGCCTTTAATCGGTGAATAATTGTTCCCGTGGCTCCGGCACTTCCGCGCCATTGCCCTCCAGCTCTCACCGTTGAGCTCTCACCATAGTTGCTCCCGTCACTGAACGGCTTTTTGCTCACTTACGAGAACAGGCAATTTCGTTCACTATCAGGCTTGTACACATCAAAGTCCTGATGATGATCCTGGTATTCCTCTAAAAGGATCGAAACGTCGTCGACCCCCTCTAAAACAGCATGCACGTTACTCCATTGTGTTGAAAAAGTGCAATAGCTGTTTTGTAAAAAGCTTATAACACTGGATAATTGAAAAAGCTTCAAATTTTGTCTTGCCTGAAATGCCCTGTTTTGTTTTGTTAATGTCATTGTTCTATTTGGACACAGGTCTGTGTCCCACATGTAATTTGTTATATGTATGAAAATCAAAAAATTGGAATAATTAAATCGGTTGTCCGGCTGGACTTCCAGAATATAGTATCGATTCAGAACTATATTTATCTAATCACTATCGCAACTATTTGAGAATCACTGTTGTTTGTACTTATCAATCCTGAAGGCAGGGTGCTGGGTTTTTAGTGAGAGGGTGCCGCTGTGTGAGCAGAGCCTCTCTGCAGCCTTCGGTGACCATTCTCCCAGTTTGCTGTGACTCAGCCGGACAAACAGGTAGAGGTGCATTATACCTTCGCGGTAAATGCTATCTCAAACGGCTGCATTGAAACATGTTGTGTTTGGTATCAAACACCTTGGGATCATACCTCCACACCGGTAACCGGGATGGGAGTTATGATTCCACCCTTCTGAAGCGAGCTTCGTAGGGTCACTGGTCTATCCGGTGCAAGCCTTCTCGACCTGGTCAGCACAAAATGGATGTTGCCGACCAAAGACACATTTCTGCCCTCCTGCTGCTGAGCCAAGCTCCAACAGAGGATGGCAGCACAATAAGCATCCTGTCACAGGGAGGTTTGCCCACCTCCCAGACAGGATTTAGTGTACTGGGGCTGGGTGGGTGTACTCTGAGAGTGCCTGAAGGTCTGCACCTGGGGCACATTTGGTGTCCCTATCCATAGTCCACCTCCTACCTGTTCTGGGAGCCGTTGGCTCCTGCTCTGGCGTGAAACTGGACAAAGGACCTGGGTGTAACCACCACTCTGACCTGCCCCTCCCCTAGGAGGGTCCCCCGAATCTGTCCAATTCCCTCCAGTGGGTACAAAAGGGCTTACCTGACTGTAAGACTTTAGATTTTACGTGGACAAGATACTACAAGGAGAAACCACTGACCTTTGATCGTCTGGACACTCTGGACTTTGCTGGACTTCGACTGGGCCCGACTTCGTCTCCCTCTCAGTCCAAATCTTAGTCTGTGCCCTTGCTCCATACAGGCGTAGTGTAGGACCTGTGGTGCACTAAGGATAACTGAAAAATCTCCCTTAGGATGAAGGAGTCACTCCCCTGCATTTGCAGGCACCTCAACGCAACTGACTGGTCTGCTGCTCCTGTAGAGTCCGAAGATTTCAGCAACACTGAAGGTGGATTACGAATGTCCCTGAGGTCGATCTGCCCTCTTAGCAAGTTTGAGGCCAGTATTCCTCGTGAGGACTACATAACCCGAACCCCTGTGCACCGTGTCTATTTGCAAGTGCATATGCTTGTTGGCGATTCCCGAGCTTGTGCATTGGACTTCGTGTAGTCCTGACCCTGAGCAGTATTTGCATCAAAGAACTCCGACCTCCCCGCACCAAGTGCTCCGTGGGCTGGTACTTTGCAATCTTGCTCAAGGTCCCCTCGCGACTCCTGGTCATTCGGTCTGTAGGTCCTCCTGAGGGTCATCTTGATTTCTGTTGGGCTTTTCCTGGTTGCTCCAGACGTGCCGTGACTCCCCATTGCTTTGTGGGTTCCCTGGACCTTGCTGGTCCACACTGTAACCTGCTTGACCTTCCTGCGTGGGTTGCTTTTGCCAAGGCTTGTTGGTGCTCCAGCCGGACACCGACCCCTCAGCACTCGACATCCTTCGTGGGACAGCTCGCATCTGGCCCCTGGTCCTCGTGGCTGCAGAGTCAAGCATCACTTCTTCGCACCTGAAGCACCCGACATCAATGGGCATTCGTCTCCCGAGCCCCTGGTCACTCTGAAGTGACCCATACTCTGTCCCCTCTGCTTTCAGGTTCCCTCCTTCCAGAATCTAGGCTTGGATTCCACCAGACCCTTTTTCACCTTCAAAGCAGCAGTACTTCTTCGCAGCCCCTAATTGAGAACGACGGCGGTTTCTGGGATAGCTAACTCTGGTACTTAGGTATCCACGGGTGGGGTGGCTCTCCAACCTCTTAAAGTCCAAAGGGTTTCCTCAAAGTCCTCCTAGAAGGGTCCTTAAACTGTAAAATTGCAACCGCGACTTCCCCATAGAATTGTACAGAGCCCGCGGTCGTGTTAGCACACTGCACCCGTCCTCCGTGGGGTCCCTATCTACTCACCTTGGGTGGTTCCTTGGGGTCCCAACGATTCTACGTGCTCCAGACCTTGTCTTGACCCTAGTCATGGTTGTTATACCACTATTTTATTGTATGGTTTGGTCTCCCTCCTGGAGCCCACTGTGTATTGTGCTACTTACAACTGTTCTATTGATCTCGTATTGTGTGCTTTGTGGTCTATCCTCGTGTAGCGGATACTAGAGATTGTTATATTAATAAATACATATTTTTATATAACTATTGTGTGGTTCTCCTTTCATTTAGTCAATACAGGAGGTAATATTCTGGTAAAACAAGCTGCTTTACATTCCTTTAAGATTAAGCCTCTTGATGGCTACCACTAGGATAGCTTTCTAAAGGTTATCTTTGACCTCATACATCATAAGGGTCGTTTGGACTGGTGCAAGGTGCCCACTTTAATTAGTGGACAGCATATACCAGGCCAATTTTTCACACCATCATTGACTTCTTTATTGTTCTCGGACATGAATAATTTGCTAGTGGGCAGCCTGAGAATCTGGTAATTACGTAACCTTGCTATATTATGTGCTACTGTTTTACTATCGAAAATATTAAAAATTGGTTTGAAAAAAAGATATTTCTTTGGAAAATAGCAGATGTCTGGTAGAGAATGGCTTCCCTGTAGCAGGCTTTCTTTCCGTGGTACTAGGACAGTGCTTATGTACTTGCGTCTTAAGTCGTAGCTCATGGTCACAGCAGGCTTGCATACCTCTGTTGTTCGTTTGTCTTTCTTTTGGGGTAGATGACTGGTGCCTGCGACTTGACTGCTTTGCTGTAACATGCTTTGTTTTGTTTGGTGTCCGGTATTCTTATACGCTCATCCATTCAGCGATGGCCCTGGACCTTATAGTTGTTATACTTTGAGGTTTCACCAGCTGTGCTGTGACTGTAATGGTGTATAATTCTGTCCCCCGTATTTTTCCACACCGATCTAGTCTGTGTATCTCAGCCCTCTCTGCTTATCTTGCACCATTTTTGTTTGTCCCGAAGAGGTCCCGGCAAGGACGCCTAGATTTGTTGCAAACAAGCTTGCCTCCCTCCAGCAGGAGACCAAGAAGCCAATATGGCTGCAATACTGCAGATGTGAAGAAAAATGCTGCCACTATCTGCCATTAGCTGGTTAGGAGACCAAATACAAGAGAAGAATAGTTATAGCATCATGTAGCACTTCAGGACATTAAAGATGGAATCAATATGTATTCGAGATGCGCAGGCTAAATTTGGATAAGAGATCAGAGTAATAATCTTTTTTTAAATTCAAGCCTGGCAGTACATGCGCTGCTCTGCGAGGCATGCTGTATTATCGTATGGACTTGAAGCTCCGCCTACTCTCCACCCATATTTTTAGTTGGCTTGTGTCATTGTCCTTTGTAAATGATGGCTTCTGATTCATTAATAGGCTGGTTAGTCCCTTGTTAGTACCACCTTGTCTTCATTTGCAACCTCCCATGAGTACTGGCCCTTTTACTTCTTTTGTTACACTGTATGTCTTATTTAGTCTGTAAGCACTATTTTCTTTAATGAGTTATCGTGCCTTAAGTAGGAGGAAGCTTTCCTTCAACATTCAGCACGCCATGTGCACTTTCACTTTCTAAGCAGCCTGGGACAATGGTGGGCGCTTCTTTGAAATGAAATAGTTCTCGCATTTACAAGAGTTTGAACTATTGGCATTGTAAATGACAATGGGGCAGATGTATCAAGCTTTTTACCTTCGCAAACGGGCCAATTCGCAGAATCGTCCCGTTTGCAAACGGTAAGAAGCATTGGCATAGCCAATAGGTCTCGCTTTTGGGACCTTAAAAGTATTTAGTTATGCAACACAATATCCTTGGTGCAACAACATCAACTGTTGCATGGCTAAGCCCTTATAAGGTCCCAAAGGCGAGACCTATTGGCTATGCCAATGCTTGTTTGGTTTTGTGGGCAAAGCCTAAAAAAACTAACTGACTCAGGGAGTGAGAAGCAATAGCATGAGGAGACACAGGAGGAAACAAGGGGGCCATAGAAGTCCATTGTGTGGCAGTCATTCTGTGTCGGAGATTGAGATAACAAGGTGCTGGCAAAGACTGCGCCTTATGCAAGAAAACCTTCAGCCGCAGTACAGGAAATCCTGCTCCAGCACCTTAGGGATGCATAGGCATCAGAAAGCATGGCACTCAGAGTTTAATGCTGCCAAAAGATGCCGGTACGAGGATAAGAGGGCCTCCATGTCATCTGCACCCTAGTAGGAAGCAATACTTCCTCAAGCCATTGTACCGTAATCTGTTCTCCAGAGTGAGAAGAATACTTAGATCCCAGTTTTGCCACTGTGCCTTCACTTTTTACTCAACCATAAAGTTATTAGTCTAGGTGAGCCCAGTAATCAAGCTATAAAAAAATCAAGTTCTCATCAGCCAAAATTGCAGAAAAAAGAATGTATCCAAATTGGAATTAGTTTTCTTTTAGATATGTTTGACAAAAAAAACGGTAAAATCTTCAACAAAAAAACTGAAAAACGTTTCTTTTGAGAACCGCTTTTACTCGTTCAAAATTAGAAAAAAAATGTTGTTTGTCCTGCCTGTTTTTATTGGAAAAAAATATTACAGTCCGCTGTAAAGATTTACATCAGACGTTAAAGACTCGCTGTAGTGTTCCAACTCTGAGCGAGAGGCAAGGGCTTATAGTAATGGATGTGATTTTTGTATTACTTTTCTCATCTGAGTGTTGTTGGTTACTAAATACACAGGAAATGTACTTACAAATGCATTAATTATCTTTCTGTATCAGTTTCTGAACAAGGTCCTATTTTAACTGTAAACAGCTCATTTATTCCACACTAAAACAATATACAAGCAGTTCTTGGCTACATATTGTTTCCCAAGGCAAAGGTTAAACTCCGTTGCAGTGAAATGTCCTTTGAAGTGAAATTTATAAGCTCTCTTAAAGAGCTTATCTTAACCGTTATAAGGCAATTATGGTAACGGGCAGCTACCTAAAAATGTATTATTATGTTTCTGAACAACCAATTTATTCATTATATATCTGATCAACTGATCATAAATCTTGCCTAGGACAGCAAAGCTGGCGAAAAGAATCACATAAACAGAGATTGTTGTGAAATATCTGTATTTAATATTTATTCACCGAAAGTCACAGATACAGCACTTGTTTACGAGAGGAACAGCACAGAAAATGCCAGATGAGAAACCACCCGACAGATCAAAAACCACTAAGGCTGACCAGGCATGGCATTAAATCTCGCCAGCATCCCAGGAACCTATAAACAAAAGCCTGGCCTTCGACGAACAAAATGGGCCTGGGGTTGAGTTGGGAAGATAAACGATAGTGAACACTGACAAATATATCAGTTCTGCGTCTTATATTATGTCAATTGAAACAAAAATGGAAAAACTGACCTCTAATTACAAGAGTACAGACGTGTGCGGCAGAAAGAACACAGTATTGTAGCTGCAGCCCGATCGCTGAAAAACGACCTGACGTCATGAAAAACATGATAGTAGAAATAAACAAGTTCTAGGGGCTGCTGCAGCCGCACTAGCACTGCTCAGATTTTAATGTAAAACAGTGTGTGCAATGTGATGTGAGTCACTGTATTGCTACAGCAGTAGCCCGTAATATGAGGAAGACCCCTGTGGCTTTGTTGATTTTTTTATATTCACTTGGTGATACGAAGCCCACATGTTTTGCTTGCATGTCCGATGTCAGGGTTTGACCGTGACTGCATTCACAGAAGAAGCTCATGCTACCCCTGCCTCCCTTAGGATGCATCTGGCGTGTAAAACAGAGTTGTATAACCCTCTGGACACAGGCGTAGAGCTGGGAAGTGCACGTCTGGGGAAAACACACCAAAGCCCACAAATACAACACTCTGTAACACCGCTTGTCAGAGAGATCCTTGAGGATTCTGGCCGGTTGTAAATAAAATATTAACAGAGCTGGGCCCACTCCTCTGCATTCGAGCCGCATATTGTAGAGTAAAACACAGACGTACAGCCTGACTGCAGATTAATGTATTGCTTTGCTGAAGAAACTCTGTGATAGGTATTCTATACTGTAGTCTTTTTTGCCATACATATCTCTTCACTCTAAACGTGTAAAAGAGGGGGGGAAATACGCCCTAGTCGTAATATGTCCGAGAAACATATTTTTCTTGTACAGTGGCCACGGGAAAGCGAAGTTGAAATTAAAACATTCACAACATGATGTTCCTAAACATTAGGCATGCTTGCATTCTTGAGGAGCGCGGGCCGATAGCGCTCTCTGCTGGCCTGAAAAGGTAAAGCGATCGAATAGCAAGGGAATGCAAGTTAGTTCTTTAGTAAGGATGTGTGAAGTAAAAAAAAAACGCAAAGCATTACCCGTGACGGAGAAAAGACAGATGGCGGCTGCGCGCGTTCACGCGCACATTCACGCAAGCTTGAGGCCAGCGGCTGGCAGCACTTTGAAAATCCCCTTACTAAAAGTCGAGCAACAGAGTATGCGCTGTTCTAGGCTCAACCTAAAAAGCCTTTTGGGATGTATCATCCCAGAAGGTAATCACAAAATAGGGAATAACAATGTATGCAATTACCTATTTTGCAAATGTATTTAGGGAATCACAATTTGCGATTCCCTAAATGCAATGCAGGAAGCAGTTAAAAATTGTGACCCTGTTTTGAGGAATCGCAAATTACCTTCAAGTTGGTGGTAATTTGCAAATCCGTACAAAAATGCAAGTTTTTGCATTTTTCTAAGTGCCATGTGGCACACACACATGCCCTTAGGCCATGTATGTGCGCCACATGTGCACACTTACCTTTTTTGTGGGTGTAGCAGGGTGGCCTTTTGACCCCCTATCACACTTGAAATTGCATTCGCAATTTGCGTTTACCAATTTGGTAATCGCAAATTGCAAATGTCTTCCCTTGCATTCCTGTGGGCCACTAGCCCCATAGGAATGAGTGGGAAGGGATTCCTTAATAGCGAGTCTCGATTAGCTATTAAGGAATATGTAGGAATTGCAAATTCTTTAGCGAAACCTACAGACATTGCATTTTGCAATTCCATTATAGCGAATCAGTAAAATTGGCTATTTTGGAATCGCATAATGCAATGTTGATACATCTGGCCCAATGCCTTTTTATTTACATGTTAATTATCAAAACAGATAAATAAAAGGCATTTTCATTTCCAAAGCCAATAGCTTAAATTCTCGAAAATGCGAGACCTATTGCATTGCAAATGCTTGTTACTCATGGTAACACTTTTTGGGCAAAGATTTCACCTCATTAGTACCAGTTTAACAGCCAGAAACATAAATAAGCAACTGAAAGATGACCAGTTAACCTTTGCACAGGGTCTTCCAATGTGCGCACACACATATTGCCACGATTTTAATGACTTTTGATCCATTTGAGGTATAAAAATTTTTTTGTTTGTAAAAATCTGTAGAATATGCATCCGATTTATATACCAAATGCGTCAAATTTTTAATCATGTGAAAAAGTCACAGCCACAGAATCGTATAATTCCAGTGTGCCTGACTATAAGATAAAGAGACTATCTCATTCAGCACAGAAGACACTGCAACATGAACTAGTGCTCTTATTCTGCCGTAACACACATCTCCATCCCACTCCTTCTTTCCTAACGCAGAGCAACATAACCACAGTTTGTGTCTGCAATATTTACGACACTGCTGTTCTTATTGTGCCTGTATGAGACATTTGCTCACCACATGCGTTTAACTTTCTGGGTCAATTCATTACCAGCAGTTGACCGAGTACAAGTATTAGCAAAGCCTATAGGTCTTGTCTATGCCAATGTCTTTTAGCCAGGTCGTAAAGCAGCATGGCTGAAAGTTAGGAAAAAAGCGTTATGATGCGGTCAGCTCTGGGCGCGTCATAGTGCTTTTGTTTCTTATGGCCAGTGGGCAACAAGGACTACGGGTGTAAGGGAACGGGCAACAGGAAGCTAAAAAAAAGCGCTATGACACGGCCTGGCCACGTCATAGCACTTTTTATTTTATAGCAGGTGGAGGTGGTGCAACACAGACAGCGGCAGGGTGCTGGGTGGGAGAGAATGGCAACACAGACAAAGGAAGGGCAGGGAAGTGGGATGGAAAAAGCAACGTGGCCAACGAGTGGGGATTAAAGGGAATATTATTATTGCTAATAATATTCCTTATATATTGTCATAAATATCTAAATATGGTAAAATTATCGCTCGCAGCCCAGCACTAATGTGTTTTGCCCTTAATTGTGTTCAACTGCATAGAATTATAAGTTGGTATTCCAGGCCGTTACAATTAGAAAGAAGGGACGAAATGACAACTGCAGAAATTGTTTGTTCAGTGCAGTTTATTTAACAAACTGTTTCCATACTGTCACTCCTCCTCCTCAAAGAACAAGCCCATGCATTCCTTTCACTCTAATTAGTGACCTGGAAACGGAGTTACATCAGAGGGAAGCTGTAAAGCAGCAGTATGATAACAGAACCCAAATTAAACCCCAACACAGAGGAAGACTTAAAGCATGTGAAAAATGTTATTAAAAAACGTTAGCCCTGTCATTGCCTTTTTTCCCCCCCCTCACGACTGATAGGCAACACGGGCAACAGTAGGAAGGGTGGGAGTGAATAGACAATAGGAAGCTATAACAAAATAGCCAAAAAGGCACTATGACGCAGCCAACGCTGACCACTTTAGTTCTTCTTTTTTTAATTATGGTGGGTGGGGTGGACACAGAAACTGAAATGTCGGGCGGAAGGTAAGAAGTAACTCGCACAACAGGTGGGTGGGAGGGAAGAAGCAACACGGACAAGGATGTGGATAGAGTATAGAAGCAATACGACCGAGGTGGTGGTGGGAGGGTAAGAAACAACACAGACAACGGAGGATGCGAGGGGAAGAACCAATTAGGATAGGTGGAGAAGAACCAATAAGGATTGGAGGAGAAAAAGAATGAAAAATAGTATCTCAATCACAGGGTGTGCAGAGGAAGGAAACTAATTAAAATGAAGCAATCAGTACTTGGTCTATGCTCCAGACGAAAGAAGAGGACTTGAAGCTGGTATGTGTTGGGCAATTAGGAGGCAGCAAACAAGAGTGACAATGAAACCAATGAATGGTAAGCAGGGAGCGGGCTCCAAGCCTCTTCTAGTAAACAATATCTCTCTCAAGCAAGCATATGCGCTGTCACATGAGATGTAAAAATGGTGCAGTGCTGAGTTATACAGCCCTATGTTAGTCTCATTTTACTTCACAGCTGTCTGCCTGAATCACTGTTACTAATTCTTTAAAATATACATTTCTTTTAGTTTATTTATAAAGTGCACTAGCTCTTGTGGGAAGTTAGGCACTTTGCAAAAGCAGGGATAAACCAGATTAGAATTACAGTGCAGAAATAAACAGGTGGGAAGTGAGGGGAGGTGTTGGAGAAATATGGGAGGAAGTGGAGGAAGAAGATATTAAAGGGCCAGCAGGGGGTTGCTTTATGCATAGAGTAGGTAATTGATAGGTTGTGGTTCATTGATAATCTGCTCTGCACCACGGGTTCATGGGGCAAAGAAAATTAATTCAGGCTGAATAAATTAGTTTTTAGATGTTTCTCGACTTAGAAAGAGTTGGTTGGGTTCTGACATTTGTGTGTAGAGTTCCAAGTGATGTTAGCATGTAGATATGAGTTTCTGATTTAGCCCTATATCGTTTATTGCATTAGAAGCAACATGTAAACTAGAAAAGTAAGATGCTGAGGCTCCTAAACATTGTGTTGTGTTTTTTAAAAACTTTGCATTATAGAGTTGATAAGAAAACAATAATGTACCTGCCACAACACAGTTTTAATCTTTGGCACTGGCACTTGATTATTAACAACATTGGGTAGATAGTTATTTCCATCCTGATACTTAGGAAGTGCTGGACCGTGCGGTTAGGCAGCTCACAGTAATAGTACAAACAAAAAGCTCCTGTTGAGATCACCTTGGAAATTGGTTTTGGTGAGAAGTGGACCATAAGATAAAGCATGCCTCCTTGTGTGGGTGAGGTTCCAGCATCCTTTTTTATTGTATTTTTCAAATATGTACTGTTATTGTTTCCAGCCATAAAAGTTGAGGCAGATAGGACAATGCCCCATATTTGTTCAGGGCCTTCAATACTTTATTGCCATTATACAGATGATTAGGGAGGATACACTGTAGCCCTCATTACTCCTCTCACTACCCCTTGTTAGTCATTGATGACCTTTTGAGATTTGAAGTGGGGACTATCCCCATGGTGCACACTGAGTGTGTAGGAGCCCTACTCCCCATCTCTCTCCTCACTCCCTATGCCTGCCAATGGAGGCCACAGTGATGGAGCAGGCCAACACTTTGTTACTGCTACTATGTGTTGCGACTGGTGCATGCTGTGGTGTCAACCTGAAATTTATGTGCTCCTGTGTTTTACAGTTACAGGAGCACCCCTCAGACTTCTTTTGACAGGAGGCTGATCTGTTTGTCCATAACACAGTTCCTGGTAACTTTGCTGCTTCGTAGCCTCTCTCTTGCTGAGAGCACCGATGAGTTTTGACATTAGATTAAGTACCAGCATCTGGGAGCCATGCAGGCTGAGCTTTCACAATTTCCTTCCTAATGACAGACTTTAATCATAATAAAGTAGCTTGAATGTCCCTGCTGCAGAGCATTCTGTGTGGAATGCTGGGCGCAGATATATTTTGTGGTAGATGGCTCAGTGGGCTTATGAGTTTATTGTAGAGATTCTATTGAAACATACTGGGTATAAGCTTCAGTCATGTAAATCTAAATCACAGAATGGCTCACCCACGACAATGTCCAGAATTCTTTTTGTATATTAATTATCTCCTTTTTTGGAGCAGGACCTCTGACCTCCTGGCCAGAGACCTGTCCTCTCCCACTGCAGCTCCGCCGCAGCCGCTGCTTGTGTAGTGCCCAGTGCAGGTAGTGGTTCGAGCCTCCGCGTCGTGCCTGCTGTGTTCTGCCCATTTTCTTTGCTTTTCCTTTATTCATTTTAGTGCATGTCTGGTACCTGTTTTTCTTTTCCTGTGTCCCTTATTGCCCTTTTTGTTGTGCCTTGTAACTGTTGTTGTTTAGCCCCCTTTTTTCACCCGTTCCTGCACCTTTTCCGCCTCCCAGCTGCTCCTCCCTCCCCTCTTCCCTATTAATGGCTTCCGATGCGTGGGAGCGCGTGCAAGACCTCTGACCTCCTGGCCAGAGACCTGCCCTCTCCCTCTGCAGCTCCACTGCTGCGCTGCTGCTTGTGTAGTGCCCGGTGCAGGTAGGGGTTCGAGCTCCGCGTCGTGCCTGTGTTCTGCCCGTTTTCTTTGCTTTTCCTTTATTCATTTTAGTGCCTGTCTTGTGCTTGTTTTTCTTTTCCTGTGCCCCTTATTGCCCTTATTGTTGTGCCTTGTAACTGTTGTTGTTCAGCCCCCTTTTTTCGCCCTTTCCTGCTCGCTTCCCGCTGCTGCGGCCCCTCCCCCCACCGTTTCCCAGCTGCTCCTTCCGCCCCTTTTTCTATTAATGGTGGCCGCTGCACGGCCACGCAGCAGACATGCCGCTGGCACGCTGAAGGCGCGCCAAAGGCAAGCCTATCTGCGTCTGTCGGCGACCACCGTCAGAACCCCAGGATCTTCAACCACACGCCTCTAAAACCCAGCTGCCCTCCTCACACTCAACCCAGGAAGGAACCACAAGTACCAACGGGCCACTCCGAACACCACCCATGGCCAGTTCTCCTGCTGCCAGACCTTCGCCTCCGACCATACCCCCACGGACGCCACCTCCACGACTAACACCAACACCTCTGGAGCCCTAAACTGCAACCTCCTCAAAGAGCGCTCCCTGCACAGACACGCTGTAAAGATCTGGGACCTCCTCGGCACCCACTCGCCAGACGTCGCCTTCCTCACGGAAACCTGGAACAACGCCTCCTCTGCCCCAGACATAGCCACCACCATCCCCGACGGCTACAAGATCCAGAGGAAAGACCGTCCCCCCCCCCCCCCCTATCGCCCAGGAGGTGGACTCTCCATCGCACACGAGCTCCACCACGAGCGGCACCCCCCCTCCCCTACGCTGAACACCCCCACTTCCAGATCCAGACTAGCCCCAGAACCACGCTTCGCGGCACCCTCGCCTACAGACCCCCCCGGGCCCGCGCTGCTTTCACCACCCCCATTGCTGACCTCATCGCACCCCACGCCATTGCCTCTACAAACTACATATTCATCGGAGACCTGAACTTTCACCTCAACAACCGCAGAAACCCGGACTCCACTGTCCTCCTGGACAATCTCGCCAACCTCTGACTGAAGCAGCTTGTCACCACCCCCCACCCACAAGGCCGGACACTTCCTCGACCCCCTCTTCTTAAGAGGAACTAACATCCTTTTCAGCCACACCTCACAGTCCCTCTGGACTGACCACCACTGCATACAATTCTCCTTCAGCACCACCACTGCACACAAGCCCGCCCTGCGCATGCCATGAAAGAACTGGAGCAAAGTCACAGACGAAGACCTCAACTCCACCCTCGCCCACGACCCCCCCTCCGTCACGACAGAAGCCAACCCTGCAGCCACGGAACTAAACCGTTGTATCTCCAGCTGCACAGACAAGCTCACTCCCCTCTGCCGCCCAACAGACAACGCCCTCTGAAGGCCACCTAGTCCACCACCGACCTCCAAGAAGCTAGAGACGCTAGCAGACGGCTCGAGAAACGATAGGGAAACAGCAAAACAACCGAAAACCAGTCCGCCTACAAGTATGCCATGAAAGAATACCACCAACTCATAAGAACCACCAAGAGGACTTTCTTTAGGAACAAAACCCGCACCAACGCCAGCAACTCAAAGGAACTCTTAAACATCATCCAGCAGTTCACCAAACCCCCAGTGAAGCCACGGACATCACACCGTCCCAGGACCTCAGCAACAAACTCGGCTCCTTCTCCCACCTAAAGATCAAGGCCCTCTACGACAACTTCAGCACACAGAACCCACCCTCTTCCCCGCCTCACCCTCAGCAACAACAGCTAGCCCACCGTCACCACCTGGACAGTGGTCACCACTGAAGACACAACCGCGACCATGAAAAGCACCCACTCTGGAGCCCCCATGGACCCCTGTCCACCTCACATCTTCCACAGAGCCGCCGCAGCCGCCATCGCGCCGGAACTACGCCGCACCATTCACACCTGCCTCGAATCCAGCATCTTCCCTGACGACTGAAAGCAGGCTGAGGTCAAGCCCCTCCTCAAAAAAACCTCAGTGGACCTGACCGGCCTGAAAACTACAGCCCCATCTCTCTCCTTCCCTTCGTAGCCAAAGTCACTGAGAAATTCGTCAACACACAACTGACCACCTTCATCGAAGAGAACACCTTACTCGACTCCTCCCAGTCCGGATTCCACAGCAACCACAGCACCGAGACCACCCTCCTCGCCACCACCGACGACATATGCATGCTACTCGACCAAGGCAAGGGCCCAAACCCTATTGAGGCGACAAATAGCCAAAAAAAAGCTTAGCACAGGGGGGAAAAGGCCTAGCAGCGAAGGGGTTAATAATTTTAATTAACACAGCATCCCTCATCAAAACAACAACACCACCACACTACATTTCCTTGGAGGCATGGGGGAAAGCGTAGTCCATAAAAAAATACCAGTCTATATTCATGTATGTATTCCTTCCTATCTAGCTTCCTATTGTATTTCCATGCTGCTCCCTCAACAGATAAGTTGTCCTCTCCTTGTACACTAATGTTAACAAGGTCTATATTTATTTCTAATGATTGGATTATTGGGCCTTGATTGCTCACACATGCACCTTTTCCTCTTAAAGTGACAGGTCAGACGAGTGTGAGATTGCGAGGGGAATCACCATAGAGTACTGTCATCGGATGTGCTGCTTTGATTTCTAGTGCACACATGACAACAGCTTTCTAGGAACCCTTTGCAGGCCTATGATTGTGATTAGACACATGCATCAAGTTAGTTTTGCAGTGCTGGTGGTTCTGTTTCTGCCCTAAAAAAATATCTGCCTGAGCTGAACACCCCAGGCTGGGATAAATTAGGGGTAATTAAGGAGCTACACTTGGGGAAAATACATAGGCTATTTACAGTACTTAGGCCATTGGTGATTACGCCCCTCCTCCTTACCTTAGTTGACAACCTTTGAAGCACTGATCAGGAGATTAAAGGGTATTGCCAAGGTCCCTTGTGCTAATAAGCACCTACCCTCCTTGGCCCTTGTGGTAATGACTGCTTGAGTTTTCTACACGACACCCCCACTCCACCATCATGCAACAGGCAGACCATAGTTATGAGAAGGAAGTCGGGGATTTCATTCCTTGGGATGACCGCATTACTGAGGAGGTGTGTGACCGATTCAAAGGGCGGTGACCAGTGCCATTGGCCCCTTCGGAAAGAAACGTGTATCTTATGCAGAGGCCCTACGAGGACCCTTCCCCCGGAAGGAAGATCAAGGGCCAACCCTCGGAATCGATTAACCCTGAGGCCCAGAGAGCCAGATTCCCGTCAAGGAGAAATATAAATAGGAGGACCTCCATAGTGACAACGCCATTGATGGTCGTAAAAATGCGTTCTAAGCCTAGTCCAAGAGCACACAAGAAAGGAAACCATTCAGTATTCGAACCCTCTACTTGTACTTCCAGCGACCCTGACACCTTCCTCCCTCAAGATGCCGATGAATGGGGATTGCAGTCACCCAGGGACTATGATGATGATGCTGACACTGGCGAACCATAGCACCCATCCTCTGATCCTAAAGGACAGAAAAGTTAAGACCAGGACCAACTCTCCAAAGCACCAATAGATATGTTGGATTCCGAGAATATTTATCACCACAGATCCTCAGCTTGGACTCCAGAGGACAATATTGCGCAATATGTGGCACACCTATTGATGAGTACAGGCCCCAGCTAGGCCCGCAAATACAAGGGTTCGCCCTCCTGTGTACGAAAACTAGAAGGAAGTTGGCACGGAAACTGCAAATACAAAGACAGAGTTTATTAAACCTTAAGGGTGGTCCTACAACCTACACAACACTCTTCAGTATTGCATAGAGTAGCACAAAGAACTTGCGTACACGGTCTCCTTTTATACACAACAGAGGGGCTCATAAGTGGGTGGATACAACATAGAGCAAAATTCATTACCATTTATGGACATTTTCGATACAGGATCAATATATGGGCGGAGTTAACAATTTCCTGAGCCCGCGAAAACATGGTCAAACAAGGACTAACTGATAACAGATGTGGTCAAGTCTGGGCATGCGCCAGACGGACAAAGGAGCTAGTTATAGACTGTTACTAGGCAGATTACAAAAGCAACTAGCGAAAAGGTAGGACTCTTCTCGTGCAAAGCACGTGGAGACATGACAATACAAAATGGAGTCCGGACATTAGTCAACATAAGACAAGAAACACGTTTTGACTGTAGAGAATTCATGTCTTCAGTGAATGCTTAATCATATCGCTGTTTTAGTTTTCAACAGACGACCCTTTCAGCATTTACTGAAGACATTGGGCTTATTAGGATAATCATCATATATGTCAATTTTCATCATCTCTTCCACCTCCTTGTTTAAATTTTTCTGATAGGTGACATTGGCAATAGCTTTCTTATCAGGAATACAAAATGACACACATAAAGAACAGACTAAGGGACCACACTGAACACAGATGCAGCAGGAAAACAGAACTGCTACAATAATACAGAGACCAGTTAAGACTTTCCATCCCCATGTAGTGATCAATGCCCAAAACCATCCAGAAAAGGTCCAAGTGCCATTTTCTGTATGAATCTCAGCTGCGATTTTATGCAATTTATTAATAGCGTTATAGACTGATGGCGTGTGGTCAGGAATAAATACACAACAACTACTTCCGATAATTCTACATGCTCCACCTCTGTCTGCTAACATAACATCTAATACCATACGATTCTGTAACGCAACAATTCTAGTGATTTGCAATTCTTCCGTAAGATTCCCAAGAGCAGCAGCAGCTTGATTCGTTACAGCCTCTACAACTCTTGTTAATCGTCGAACCTTCCTACTATTTAGGGCAGCTCCAACAAAGAAAAACAATCCTAAGTTAAAATCAACATACTGCTGTAAGCTAGTGTCGGTTTGATCAACATCATCAATAGATAAAGTACGTTTATACCTATTTACAGTTACATTGTTCAATAATTTCAAGTCTTTATGATAGGATGCAGGTGCTAAGAATACAGGGGGTAATAGGGACGCTACATAACATACTCCGGACCAGCCGGCGGGTAAGCGGTAATAACCTTTATTCCCACATACGAAGTAAGTATTATGAGAAGCTAAGAAAGTACTATTATTTAATCCATCTATATTCAAAACAATAATACAATCACTAACACCAACAGGAATATGACCGACACTCTGGACACACAGGTCCGCTTGAGCTTGCGCCACTTGAATTACAAATTTCTCATTTCCGACAATGTCTCTGGTGTTCGTGAAGATGTAGGGGGTTGATTCGTTATCTGGTCGATATTCTTCCCACTCCCATATTGTCCCATTAGCTTGTGGATAGCCTTCTTTATCTTGATGACATTCCTTATTAAGTCTAAAAAGTAGTCGTCCCACTGTAGGTTTCCGTGTGGCAAAAAGCAAAGTGTACCATGCTCTACAAGAGCCATTATGAGAGAAAGGAAGAGGTATGAACGGCGTTCCTCCTTTCTTCTGATGAGCTGGCATCATACCACATATCCAACAGTTCGTAGCATTTGTAGCAACATGGGTATGATGCAACATCTGGATAAAAGTATTATTCAAATAAGACTGACGATGCTTCAATTCTTGATACGGAAGGGTGTAAAAGTAGTGCTCCTCAGGCACTGGAGTAGTCAAAACAAGCAATTCACGGGCAGGAGTCACATCTTCAACAAACCACGTGGTTATACCAACAATAGCTACAATGATAATAAAACTTGTCGCACAAAAAATCTTCTTCTCCATTTTGTAATAAAAGTCAATCAATCAATCAATCAATCAATCAGTGACACTTATAGAGCGCGCTACATACCCGTAGGGTCTCAAGGCGCTGGGGGGGGGGGTGCCGCTACTGCTCGAACAGCCAGGTCTTCAGCTTCTTCCTGAAGGAGAGGTGGTCTTGGGTCAGGCGCAGGTCGGTCGGGAGGGAGTTCCAGGTCTTGGCGGCCAGGTAGGAGAAGGACCTTCCTCCTGTAGTCGCTCTTCGGATGCGGGGGACGGCGGCGAGGGCGTGGTTGGCTGATCGGAGGTGGCGTTTGGGAGCGTAGAAGTTGATCCGGCTGTTGAGGTAGCTCGGGCCTTGGTCGTGTAGGGCTTTGTGTGCGTGGGTGAGGAGGCGGAAGGTGATTCTTTTGTTGACGGGGAGCCAGTGAAGGTCTCTCAGGTGTCCGGTGATGTGGCTGGTTCGTGGGATGTCGAGGATGAGTCTGGCCGAGGCGTTCTGGATCCGCTGGAGTCTCTTCTGGAGCTTGGCGGTGGTACCGGCGTAGAGGGCGTTGCCGTAGTCCAGTCGGCTGGTGACGAGGGCCTGGGTGACGGTCTTCCTGGTCTCGGTGGGGATCCACCGGAAGATCTTCCGTAGCATGCGTAGGATGTTGAAGCACGCCGAGGAGACGTTGTTGACTTGCCTGGTCATGGAGAGGGAGGAGTCCAGGATGAAGCCCAGGTTGCGTGCATGGTCTGTTGGTTTGGGTGCGGTGCCCAGGGCTGGAGGCCACCAGGAGTCGTCCCAGGCGGAGGGGGAAGAGCCCAGGATGAGGACCTCAGTCTTGTCTGAGTTCAGTTTCAGGCGGCTGGTCGTCATCCACTCGGCTACCTCTTTCATCCCTTCGTGCAGGTTGGCTCTGGCGGAGGCGGGGTCGTTGGTCAGGGAGAGGATCAGCTGGGTGTCGTCGGCGTAGGAGATAATGCTGAGGTCGTGTTTGCGTACGATGGCCCCGAGGGGGCTCATGTAGACGTTGAAGAGGGTGGGGCTCAGAGATGATCCTTGAGGGACGCCGCAGATGACTTCGGAGGCTTCTGATTTGTATGGTGGTAGGCGGACTCTCTGTGTCCTTCTGTCGAGGAAGGAGATGATCCATTCCAGCGCCTTGTCCTGGATTCCGATGTTACTGAGGCGCTGTACTAGGGTGCGGTGGCAGACCGTGTCGAATGCCGCGGAGAGGTCTAGGAGGATGAGGGCCGCTGTTTCTCCATTGTCCATCAGGGCTCGGATGTCATCGGTGGCGGCGATGAGGGCGGTCTCGGTGCTGTGATTGGCTCGGAAGCCGGACTGTGAGGGGTCGAGGGATCCGTTCGTCTCGAGGAAGGCGGCCATCTGCTTGTTGACGGTCTTCTCGATGACTTTGGCTGGAAACGGGAGGAGCGAGATGGGGCGGTAGTTCTTGAGTTCGGTGGGGTCCGCTGTTGGTTTCTTGAGTAAGGCGCTGAGTTCGGCGTGTTTCCAGCTCTCAGGGAAGGTGGCGGTGTTGAATGATATCTTCCTGAAACTAAAAGGTTGTCAGAACTCTTCCCCTTAGGCAGCCGTTGATTTCTTCACCAGCGGGCCAAGACGGGTGTCACTACACTAATGCAGGGCTGATTCCCCCCCCCCCCCTTGCCTCATTGGCTCTCCGTTTCACTAACCTAAGGGCCGTTCTGACAACGTGTCCTGGTACTGGGGAAAAAATCACTTCCTCGGTCTGAGATGATATCTCCTTACTCCAGGAATCGCTTGGTCCGGGAAGAGCTCCTCAGTGTTGTTCGGTTCCACAGCACGGCCTTTCTCTGCAGTCAGGATTTCTCGATGGTCGGTCAATACAGCAGCCTCCACTAATCCAGGTGGCACTTTACGACTGTGCAGGGAGTGGATCCAATTCTTCCGATTGGAGACTCGCACAGCTGTCCTCGTTGCGAGCAAGACTTGCTCAGGACCAACCCATCTCGGCTCCAGACTGTTCGTCCTTTCAAACACCTTGAGCATAACATAGTCTCCAGGCCGGAGATTATGTCCTTCACCTGTGGACCGATCAGGGAGCGCTTCTCGAACCTGTTGATGAATGGAAACCAAATTATCAGTTAACTGTACCAGATAATCATTCATCATTACACAAGGTACATCATACACTGACTTCGGTTTCGGTGGACCCCAAATATTCATTGGGCGTCCGAACACGATCTCATATGGCGTGAGACCAGTCCGAGAATGCGGTATCGATCTAATTGACAATAATGCCAGCGGCAAAGCGTCTGGCCAAGTCAAAGAAGTTGAAGCTTGGATCTTAGCGATCTTAAGCTTCAAAGTACCGTTATATTTCTCAACCAATCCCGCAGACTGAGGGTGAAACACTGCATGAAATTTCTGAGTGATTCCCAGTCCTTTCAGGACATACTTGATAACGTCTGCTATAAAATGAGGTCCGTTTTCACTCCACAACAATCTACAAACACCATATCGAGGGAAGAACTCCTTCAATAGCATCTTGGCTGTAGTCATTGCCGTATTGTCTTTCGTAGGGTATGCCTCAACCCGTTTACTGAAGGCACAAACCACTACTAGAACATACTTCAGATTGTTACAGCGCTCAAGCTGAATGTAATCCATCTGCAAAACCTCAAAGGGTGCAGTAGGTGTTGCAAATCCTCCTGCTGGAGTTCGTGTACCCTTGCCTGGGTTATACTTCAGGCAAATCATGCAAGTCTGCACTACCCTCTTTGCCGTGCTAGCAATCTCCGGATGCTCCCAAACTCGTGTGAGTAATTTTACAATTGCGGAAGCTCCGACATGTGCTAGTCCATGTGCCATCTGAACCATAGGTTGTACGAAAGCTGTGGGTAACTTCCATTTATCCATCTGCTTAATTCTCCAACACCCTTCATCATCCAATTCTCCATCATTGGACCATTGCTCCCGTTCCTTATCGGAAACGGTCCTCTGTATCTCTAGCACTTCTCTCCTAGCGTCATGCCATCTTTCTGCCTGTGACTTCACAACATATATTGCAGTAGAGTCAGGCTGCACCGCAGTCTCTCGCGCCACCCGGTCTGCCAAAGCATTCCCTTCCCCAACTTTATCAACCACCTTTTTGTGGGCACTGCATTTAACTATAGCAATCTTCTTTGGATATGTTAATGCAGTCAAAAGGTTGTGAACTAACTCTCCATACATTATCTGTGCTCCATGTGACGTTAGAAACCCTCTCTCCTTCCAGAGTAGGCCAAAATCGTGCGCTACTCCGAAGGCATAGCGGCTATCTGTATAAACATTCACACACAATCCTGTACTGGGCTCACATGCTCGTGTTAATGCTATCAGTTCCGCTGCTTGAGCTGATTTCTGCGGTATGCGTGCTGTCTCCACGATTGTTTGTAATGTGGTAATTGCATACGCTGCTAAAGTCGTACCATCTGGTAGCTTCAGGCATGATCCGTCCACCCATAGTTCTCCATCTACATCTGTAAAGGGCGTATCCTGGAGATCAATACGACCCTTTGTCTGTTCCTCAGTCACGTGAATACAGTCATGTGCTTTTTGTGCTTCAGACTGAGTTTCCGGGAATGGCAACAATGTGGCTGGATTTAACGTTGCACACCTCTTCAACGTAATATGAGGAGCCAAAAGCGTCAATTCATATCCCGTTAAACGAGCACTGGTCAAATGCTGTGTCTTTGTCTGATTAAGCAGGGCATCTACAGCATGGGGAACTAATACCAACAGCTTATGAGATAACACAATTCCCTCGCTTTGGCGTATTGACACAGCTGTCGCCGCAACCGAGCGAAAACAACCAGGCAATGCTCGGGCAACAGGATCAAGTACGGCCGCAAAATATGCACAAGGGCGCTGCTTGTCGCCGTGCATCTGCACTAAAACTGATAATGCACATCCATCTCTCTCATGCACATACAATGTAAAGGGCTTCGTATAATCAGGGGTACCTAACACTGGTGCTGAACAAAGGGCTTGTCGCAATTGCTGAAAGGCAATTTCACACTCATTTGACCAGGGAAGAGGAATTGGGGTATCTTTTGTCAAAAGTGCTAACAATGGTTTAACTATATATGAAAACCCCAATATCCATTGCCTACAAAAAGAAGCAAGACCCAAAAATGCACGCACGTCCTTCTGTGTGGAAGGTACTGGCGTGTCCAAAATTGCTTGAATACGATCTGGTGTGAGTGCACGCCCCTCCTTAGACAAAAGGTGACCCAAGTAAGTCACCTTTAGTCTACAAAATTGCAATTTCTTCTTCGACACTTTGTGATTGTGAGATGCCAAAAAGGAAAGCAAAGATAACGTGCATTTCTCACATAGCTCAGGAGTGTCGGCCGCCAACAAGATGTCGTCGACATATTGTATAAGGGCTACACCATCAGGCAGAACAAAGGAATCCAATTGTCTTTTCAATGCTTGACTGTAAATGCTAGGACTCTCTGTATAACCCTGAGGGACTCTACAAAATCTATAAGACCGATTATTCAAAGTGAAGCCGAAAAGGTACTGGCTATCAGGATTAATAGGAATTGAAAAGAAAGCATTTTTCAAATCGATAACCGAGAATGTGGTCGCCGTTGGCGAGACCAGAGTAAGCAACGTCGTAATATCAGAAACCACTGGATACTGAGGTATCACTATCTTATTCACCTCCCTTAAGTCAATAATAAAACGATAAACCCTAGTATCAGTATCTTTCTTCAAAATGGGTAAAATAGGACTGTTGCAGACATTGTATGGAACTTCCTCCACTGCTCCTACCTTGATCAAATCCTGCACAATCTGTATGAGTGCCTCCTCCCCCTCCTGGGAAATACGATATTGAGGGAGGCGTGGCAACACAGCACCCTCCTTGACACTAATGTGTACAGGCGGAATCACCATCTGTCCCACATCAGTATCCGAAGTGGCCCACAAAGTACGAGGGAGGGAAGCTAATACAGTATCCTCTGCAACCACACACATCCGTTCTGCCATGGGGTGATTGTCATTTAATATCACACGTACTCCAGTAGGGGAGCAGCGGATCGTAGCTCTGAAATGCTTAAGCATATCAAGACCCATAATGTTGTCAGGCGTGTTCGGAGCAAGCAAAAACGGACAGGGTGCAGAAAGTTTGTCAACATGAAATGCAAGGGGTTGGGATAGAGGGCTTCGAGAGAGTGTACCATCAAATCCTACCGATGTAACCATTAAGCCAGATGGGGGAGCCCTCGGAACCAATTGTTTGGACAGCGCACTGCGAGTAGCTCCTGTATCCACTAGGAACCGATCAGTAGAACCCAGAACATTTGCTGTAACATAAGGACCCCTCTGATCAACTGGCACTTTAACTGATTCCAACCCCCACCCAACGCAATCCTATGCATGCTGCGAATCATGGTACCCAGGGCGGTCATTCCCAGACATTTGATACTGATTTTTGCCGATCAAATACATTAGGTCTATCTTGTTGCTGCACGTTAGGATCAAATCGAGCACGATCATTGGAATTCCCTCTGAAATTCGAAAAGCGCCCTCTACCTCTCGGCGGTCCCTGACCACGTCCCTGACGAGATGCATTTAATACCGGACAATCCCTGGCCCAATGACCCAACTGTTTGCAATACGCACATTGATTTCTATTAACATCAGACCGACCCGAAGGGGAACCATAAAATCCTCCTCTACCTCTCTCAACACCCCGACGAGGCGGACCATACACTTGTGCTAACATCACCTTAGTTTTCAAATCTTTCGATTTCTTCTCCTCATGCCCCTTCGCTTCTTGTTCCTGATGCTCATAATACTGAGCCATAGTCAGGAGGGATGCCGGAGACGAGGTGGACCAAGAACTTTCACTCGCTTTTAATCGAGCTGGTATTCCCGGTAATAAATTCGCCACATATTTATCAACAAAAAGATGTCGACCCGTAACATCCGTAAGTGACTGACCACTGAAATCATGAAATGTTTCCTCAAAGTGCGTAAAGAAGTCTGAAACTGATTCATCAACCTTCTGTTTACACGAGGCTAACATATTCCAGTCAATCTTTTTAGGGGGAATGATCGTTTTCAACTTAGTTAAGATAGCAGCAGGAAGATCTAAAATAAGCTGGGGCGGTTTTTGCGCGGGCTTTCTCTCCCTATCCTCATCCTCAATCTCAGACCATTTGGCCTTAAAAACGGCTTGATCATCCACCTTCCGCACAGATCGCCACATATCCGGTGGTAAAATGAGCCCAAAGAACAAATCTATATCTGCTAAAGTCATAGTACAAGAATTCAAGGCCCCTTCGACCTCTTCATAAAAGGCCGCTGGATTCTTGCGGGGGTCAGGCAATGCATTCTTCAATGCCATAACATCAGTCCTATGCCAGGGAGTATAAACCCAATTATACACGAAATATCCCCTAGCATCGGGGGAAGACGTGTCTGAACTAGTTCCCGCTCCTTTAGGAGGAACATACATAGGTGCCGCCTCTCGCATCGGTTTAGCATGCACAAGTTCAATCTTATCTGACTGAAGGATAGCCGACTGTTTCCCGCCGACATGTGGATTCGATTGCTCCTCCTCCCCTGTCTTTTAGCGCGCTTTCTCTTTGAGTTCAAACGTCGCGTCCCGCAATGCAAACAGCCGTCGAACCGCATCGGGTACCTTAGAGGGAGAAAAGACACCGTTACGTAATGCTTTAGAATCTAATACTATATCATCAGGCTCAAGAACATCAGAATATTTCCGAAAGGCAGTAACCACTTCATCAGAAAAAGTTTCAGCAAAATATAACTTTTCCCTATCCTGCCAACTTTCCAAAGATGCCAATAATTCAGTAAGAGATAGCTTGTCCTTAAGCGCACGAAAAGAAATTTTCCGAAGCTCACCCATATGATCAGTTGATAACATGGACCGCGTGTCTACCTTACCCGAAACCGATCCAGAATCCTGTGACCTCGGGGCAGACGCGCCAACATAAGGGGGCGGAGAGCGATCTAATAAATAAAAATCATCTTCAAGATTAGTAAGGACAGGATAAAATGGCTGGCGGACAGCATATTGACCCGATACTTGCAACCTACGCTCTTTCTCTTGTCTCTCCGCCAGTTCTCTTTCCTCCCGACGCTTCGCTTCCTGCGCTCTCACATGATCATTTTTCCGTTGCTCTTTATCAATCAGCGCTTTCTCACGTTTCTCCTGCTCACGCACTTCCTTCACCCATAACCGTACACATTCAAACATGTCTTGCCTAGCACGCCGTTTACACATACACTGTTCCACATACTCAATCTTACGCATATCAAACGATCCATACAAAGGCCATCGTAACTCAGGATCCTTTTTGGTGTATTTCCTCCACACTGTGCTGTACATTATAGAGGAAAGACCATGCTTCACATACATATCCCTATTAGGAGTCCCCTCTGGGGGGGCTGGAGCAGGTTCCTCAAGATTTAACCGGTTTCCAAAGCAGCAGCACCACTTACGAAGTGCGCTAAAAGCAGGCATGCTCAAAAATAATGCAAAATATGCAGTATTATCAAAAATGGCACTTAAACGTTGCGCCGTTCAAATTTAAACAACTCCGGAGAAATATCTCCACATTACCTGCCTATATGTGTTGCAACGCATATATTCCCACAGTAATCAATACAAATATGACCGGTCATCACAAATCATACTCAAATAGCCAACCCAGGCTTCAAAACTCGGAGCAAGTACCGTACAACGGTTCTTACCAATCAAGAGCGTCCAGATTCCAACTGCCAAGTTCCAAAATCCGCCCAAGCGGCTATCACGCGGCAAACCGACAGAAGAGGTCTCAGTCGAGGACCGGCGCCACCCAGATGGTCAGCTCGGAAGGGAAGGAAGAAAAACCTCGGGATGCCAGGACTAAAAGACGCCGCTGGCAGTGATCACATCCCCGGCCAAATTCCTCACCTTCGTCACGACCGGTCATTCGAGCATCCGAGTCGCCGATGAGCCCCACGTGACGGGCGCCAATTGATGAGTACAGGCCCCAGCTAGGCCCGCAAATACAAGGGTTCGCCCTCCTGTGTACGAAAACTAGAAGGAAGTTGACACGGAAACTGCAAATACAAAGACAGAGTTTATTAACCCTTAAGGGTGGTCCTACAACCTACACAACACTCTTCAGTATTGCATAGAGTAGCACAAAGAACTTGCGTACACGGTCCCCTTTTATACACAACAGAGGGGCTCATAAGTGGGTGGATACAACATAGAGCAAAATTCATTACCATTTATGGACATTTTCGATACAGGATCAATATATGGGCGGAGTTAACAATTTCCTGAGCCCGCGAAAACATGGTCAAAAAAGGACTAACTGATAACAGATGTGGTCAAGTCTGGGCATGCGCCAGACGGACAAAGGAGCTATTTATAGACTGTTACTAGGCAGATTACAAAAGCAACTAGCAAAGAGGTAGGACTCTTCTCGTGCAAAGCACGTGGAGACATGACAATACAAAATGGAGTCCGGACATTAGTCCACATAAGACAAGAAACACGTTTTGACTGTAGAGAATTCATGTCTTCAGTGAATGCTTAATCATATCGCTGTTTTAGTTTTCAACACTATCTCAGGAAACTCTTAGATGAAGAAATCAGGCCTACATCAAAAGCCATATGGCCCCCTCGGGCTCTAGAGGGAAAAGTGGCTGCAAATCCTGACATAAAAAATAAAAAAGGCTATGTTCCTAGCAAAATTTGTAAAAGACCCTAAGAAGGCTATTAACGGATCCTGGTTGGCCTGTCTGGATATAATTCTAGATGGGACAGGTCCCCTTACCAAGATCTTAGACATGACTTATGAGGCAAGAGAATCAGGTTCGCATATCTCGCCAGAGATCCTGTCAGGTTGGACACAATGTGCAGGCATTCTATTGAGCAATGCCATCTATGCCATTTACACAGAGAAATGCAAGTCCTTGATGATCAAAGTCAATCCAAGTTGGGTGTCTTTGCTGCATCTGAGGCGGCCCTAAGCAGAAGGGCACCTGTTCAGTGACCCATTTCTGAAGATGCTTGGCAAGTATGTAACCGCATTCAATTCTCTAAAAAAAGGCGCTAGCCTCAACAAAAGAAAATCTTCTGCGTAAAGGTTTTTGGAAGGGGTTGGTTAGGACGAGGGTGGTCTGCTGGCTGTTTCCTATCCCAAGGCCTACTAAGAGGCCTACCACACTACCATAGAAAATGGTAGGACTATACCCAATTCGGAGGGTTCTTCCTGTCCCGAGTATCAAACGGAGGATATGCGATTCCATTACAGGCTGCAGCGCTGCAGGCAGTGGATACTCTAGTAAGTCTCATCTGTTCTTCCTCAGTAAGGGCACTGGGGGGAGGTTAGCCCTGTTTCCACAAGTGGCAGAAGTTTACCAACGATGCTCGAGAACTCCAAGCCATCACACGTTCTCAATTGGACTTCTGCTGCTAGCCAAAGCAGTGTCAGTGGCCAAAGTCCTTCATCTTTTCAAAAGAAAACTCCAGAGTTTTAGATCAAGTGGTAGTGGCAGTAAAGTTGAATGGAGCTGTTCCAACTGTAACACATCTCTGTGGTTTCATTAGCATATTCAAATTTTTAAAAAATACTTTTTACTAAAACTTGGCTCAACATACAGCATGTACGGAAAGTGATTTCAGATTATCATGCATCATACATTACAATAAGAAATGACATTATCAGAGGCAAAACTTAGACAGGTCACGATAATGGCACTTTTACGGTCTGTTACTGTCCATAAAATTTTCACCACTATCTGCTTAGCAACATTTTCTTAGTCAGAAACCTTTGCCCTTTTTCTAGACTATCCATGAATTTCAATGAATTCAAAGAATGGGTGGTCTTCCAGCATTTCAGAATGGAGGGATTCATCTATTCTGGGATACGGTAGCCTGGCCCAATTCAGCATTTGATCTATCACTGACTCAGATGGACGATGTTGGATTATTTGTTACTCTTTGAGATATATATATGACTGCAAGACGTAAGTCTCCAGCAAATGCACAGGAATGAACCACCACGCAGCAATGTATTTCTTAAGTGCTTCTTTATTCCTAAAACAGCAACATGACGCGTTTCGACCGGGTTTCCAGTGTAACCCTGCACAAGTTGACTTACTTGGTGGGACTCTTGAACTCATAAATTCAGGCCATATTCCCAGGATTGCTACACTAGCAGGCAATGCAATGAGTGAAAGCTGCACACCTCAGAAGAGGATTAAGCTGTTCCCAATTGGAGCTAACAGACGATGCCTGAGAAGAAATCCACTGGTTGCTTCAACACATGCAAGCATGGAATGGCAGGGGGATCATTGTTACAACACCAGATCTGGCCATAGAATTGGATGCCAGCAAGTCATGCTGGGGACCTGATGAGGAGACTTGTCTACAGGCAGAAAATGGTCAGAAGAGGAACTAGGTTTACATATAAACTACCTGGAACTTCTGGTGGGATCCTTTGCCGTTGAATGTAGGACGAAAGAAAAAGCAAAATGTTATGTCCTCCTCAAGATGGACAACATTTCAGCTTTATATAAATCAATTGGGCGGATGCGTCCCTGCCTCCTTATTGAAATGGTCAAGGACTTTTGCCACTTCTCTCTAAACAACCAGATCGCACTGACAGCAGATGCCTGGACATCAGAACACGACTGCGGATTAGCAGTCGCATCTCTTTCAGGATGCCAGTACTTGGAAGATACACACTGGAGTATTTCAGACTCTCATGATAGTCTGGGCCCATGCCACATGTGCCTCCTGGCTGGATCATCGGCTTCCGAGATACAACAGTTCGAAACTGGACCTGGAAGCAGCAGCTTGAAAAATCAACTAATTGCCACTAGCCCTACAGGTCGAGTAACTTAATAAAGCTATTAAACCCACAGGTTGTCATCTAGCCTTCTTTACTTAAAGTAGATGTACAATATATAAGCACACATTTTTAACTTATCAAAGTTCTTGCGTGTATTTCAATGGGTTCCCTCATCCTTTTCAAGGCAGCTAACTGAATTGGGTAGCAGTAAGTATCTAATGTCTGTCATTAGTGTATTGGAAGCCCTTGGGGTAAATGTGCACTTTACATATACCCCTGCTGTTTCTGTCAACTTCATTTACATTACAGTAGTGCTGAGACACAATCAGATCTATGAACGTGCTAGTTCCTCTTGAGATGTAACACTGACAAATGAGTCCTCCTGCCACAACTCGCCCATGTTTACGGATGTGATGTTGATATATGACTAGACGCGCCCAACTATTCCAATCATTCAGTTTCTGTTGACCCTGGCATATGAATGACCACTCCTGGCAGCCTGCAAACTGTACTGTTGACATGAGACCGCCTCTGATCGAAGTTTGCCTATTGGAGATGTCCCTGATAGATGACTGCAGTACTGCCAATTTGCTGCACATCATGAGCAGTCATATGGAGGCAGAAGCTGTATGGTGCTTCCTCCAAAACTCACAGTGACTAATATTACAGGCACAATGCTCCATACAGAATATACAGTCACAAGTCATGCAGTCTTAGTGGAGGGAAAGAGTTTCCTGAAGAACTCGGGCCTGTTTTTGAGTTTGGTGGACGGGTTACTCCTTCACAGTGTAAAGGAAATCCTGTCTGCCTTGTTACTAGTGCATTATTTGCTGTGGCACTTGTAATGAGGCGGACACGATATTTGTCACGTTTGTGATGGAGTATCTCACCCGCTAAACTCTAAATAAGACCTTCTGTGACAATTCATTTATGCTCAGTGGTTTGGAGGAAGATAGTCCATTGAAGAGCAAATCTGTATAAATAAAATGAGAAGAAAGGGGCCAAATGTAGCTATATGTTTTGTTATACTTTTTCTGCATTTGCATTTAGTACAATTTCACCTGTGTCTTAAAAAGCTACTACAGAAGTATTTGCAGCAAACCTACCCTAAAAGACATTTTAAAAAACTTCTCTCAGGTGGATGCTCTGAGATCAATCGGTCTGCTTGGGGCAATGGCACAGACTTTTTAGCCCTTATATCATTTGGCCTACGAAAGCTTAGGTTTGTACAGTGGAGAGAAATTGGAAGGGAGACAATGGATATAGCAATGCACCCTATGGCGATCTCACAGACCTACATTGCTTCGGCAGAATGTAATATGTGTCTGTAATTTACTGAACTGTGGAGTCTTGACATGCGAACAAAGCGAGGCTGTGCCATGGGATCATATAGCTGATAAGTCGCCTCATATCATGTGACTCCTCTTGTCATTCATGGCTATTTTAGACTACAGCACATTGCTGCATATAATATCTACATTCCGGGGCTTATAGTTCTGCTTATAACACTGCAAGTATGCGCTTAAAAATCTCAGCATGCAAGTGCTGTAGGTTAAAAAGGAATGCCTGGCACGGGGTGTCACTCATGCCATGGGCTTATCAGCTTCTACTTCCGAGTTTTATAAATAAGGGACGTGATTCTCTATGAAAACCACAATAAAGAAAACATTGACCACACACATCACCACCTCATTAGATGAACAAAGAAAGTGGCCCTACAAGAAAGGATAAACACCAACGCACACAGTAGCAAATAACTTTTCGCCGTGGTCAAAGAATTCACCAAGCCCAGCACAGGGACCGCAGACATCCCACCCTCTCAAGACTTCTGCAACAACCTCAGCGCCTTCTTCCACCACAAGATTAAGGAGACCTACGGCCGCTTCAGTGACCTTGATACCCAAGACCCTCCCAACCCATTTGCAACCACCGAACCCAACGACACTGTACCCCAGCAGACCCTGCTCAGTCGGACTCCTCTCACCTCTGACGTCACCATCAAGATCATGAAGAGCATCCACTCCAGATCACCCTCGGACCCCTGCCCGCACCACATCTTCAACAGAGGCGGCACCTCCATCGCCCCCTTGCTCTGCTGCACCATTAACTGCTCCACCAACTCCGCCACATTCCTGGAAGCCTTGGAAACACGCAGAGATCAACCATTTTCCAAAGAAACCCTCTGCTGACCCGAAGGACCTCAAGAACTTCAGACACATATCTTTGCTCCCATTTTCAGCCGAGGTCATTGAGAAGGCCATCAGTGCCCAACTTTTTGAGTTCATCGAAGCCAACCACATCCTGGACCTCTTCCAATCCGGCTTCCGAAGCAATCACAGTACTGAGACCCCCACAGACGATGTCTGCACCTTCCTCGACCGAGGCTAAACTGCAGCCCTCCTCCTGGACCTCTTGGCCGCCTTCAACACCGTCTCCCACCACACCCTTCGCACATGGCGCCACAACACCAGCATTTTCGCAAAAAGCCCTGGATTAGATCCGCTCCTTCCTCACTGGTCGAACACAGAGAGTCAGGCCAACAACATTCCACTCTGAACCTACACAGATCAGCTACAGAGTGCCTCAGGGCTCCTCCTTGAGCCCTACTCTCTTCAACATATACATGGCCCCGCTCATCTCGCGTATTTGCAAGACCACGGCTGGTGGAAGATCCTTCTCCTACCTCGCTGCAAAGACCTGGAGCACCCTGCCTCTCTGCCTAAGGCAATCAACATCACTGCCCAAATTCAGGAAGGACCTCAAGACCTGGCTCTTCGACTGAACCACAGTGCCTGCAAAGATCAGCAGTTCTCCCAGCCTACAGGGCCTTGAAACCCTTATGGGTGAGTAGTTGCGCTTTAAAAGTCACTTGATTGAACCTAAAGTTTGCTGGTCAAGTCGACAGGCTATCCAGGACAGTATGCATGACCAAAGAGAGGCACATGAAGGGAATGAGCAAAGGAGTAACTTGATCCATGTGTGCCCTGCTTCGCCTCTCATAACACCATTGCTCCATAGAGTTCTTGTTATTGGCATGGCTGACATTGAAGTTCGACTTATCAGTTGACAACAACTAGACAAGGCACATGTGAGTGCGAACATGATATACAGTACTAAGAAGCAGCAAACAGCTGTGATCGAAGTTGCTGGTACAACCATTTACCACAACATCACTTTATCTGAAAAGAAGTTTAGATTTCAGCACTTAGCCAGTATTTGTTTTTTTTATTACCACTTTTTCCTCTGGCAGTGATGACGGTCCAGACAGATGTCTGATTACATAACCCTCTCACGCAGACGAGAGGCTTCCAGGACATTAAAGTTGTTAAGAGAAGCTCCACTCTGAAGTTTCTTGGGGCTCATACAGGCACAAAACAAATCTTGGCACACTACATATGGGTGAGGGAAGCTGAAGTGAACAATTGAGGAAGGGTGAGAAACGCCCCTCTAAATCAGCGAAGGGATCGCCAAGGCTACAAGGATCACCTGGACTTCGCTCCCAAGTAAAATAAAATGTTTAGACACGCAGTTGTTCTTCTGAATCACCGGGCTTCCTTGTCTTCGTTCAGAGTGCAAGTTGAATGGCGACCTATAAGCCAGTCCATCTTTTTCGAAGGAAAGGCAGACTATCTTGCGATTTGATTTTCCTATTCATTAATCGGGTGCTGCTTGATCTGCCCAATTGTCCACTTGACTCCGAGGACTAGGATAACCCAAAAAGGCATGACCCTGCTAAAAATAGGCTTGCCATTGCAAGGAGAATTTTCAAGTGGTCACTGTAAAACTATGCCTTACCCGCATTTGCTATGATTGTGCAGGTAGCAGCCTAAGCAACGAGACTTCATTCTGATCATGCCAATCTGGAAGTTGCAAGTATCGTTCCCAGTTCATATAGGACTTACAGATCTATCTTCGCCACCTTCAGAACATTATGATGAATCCGAAAGGGGGTATCATTGACTAGCCCTGGAAGGCAATTTTTCAGTTTTTGGCATGGAGGATTACTGGGAACGTTGGACGATACCGGGCTTTCTGAACCCGCTCAAGACCTCATCAAGAAAGCCCGGTCAAACAGCACGGTCAAGGAATACAAATCAGCTTTGGGACAATGAATATTTGGTGTGTGGAACAGGGTTTGTTTCCCATTGGGTAAGACCTTGTCCATATTTGAAATTTCCTATAATTAATTATCACAAAAGGCTACTCTTACAAGTCAGTAAATACCTTTCGGTCGTCCATTTCAGAAGGCCACATGTGCATAAAGGATGTGACTGATGGAGAACATCCCTTAGTGTGCAGGTTACTCAAAGAGGTGCAGCTATCTGTACCCCTGATGCAGAAGTACTCTCATCTGTAGATGTCATCCAAGTATTTTCTCTTGGCAACATACCAAGTATCTGTTCAGAAAGGAGTTATCGGGTAGCTTGTTTGATTTCATGAAAAATACATTAAAGCCTTAGACCGTTCAGGGAGAATGTTCACTCTTCATGGAGTCACATTCTCATTTTCCAGAATGGCAAAGTCGAATACCAGAGTGAATTAATACCCAGAATTTAAGGAATCTTTCAAACTCTGTATGATAAAATGCATTAAGGTTTACAAAGATATGACAGATGACCTCCAGGAGTTAATCAACTGCAAATGGCCTTACAAAGCTGCGTCCTCCCCAGCCACAGCCAAATTGGTAATGCAGGAGGCGGATTAGACACATCAATATTTGGTGCTAGGGGTGCTATAGCATCCAAGGCGTTTTCGCCGGATCCTCAATTGGAGGATATCATGACGACTGGTCATCTGACTGTAATATCAGACCATTCTATTTCAAGCCAGTGGAAGGAGTGTTCCCCTTGAACAGTATATAGGCTTTAAACTAGCATAATCCTCACCTTTGGTCTTGTCATAGAATATAAAATTGCCTATGGAACGTAAAGAAAAGTTTTTAATTCTCTTAATGGTAGGGAGGCTAGGATTATCCCACTTCACCGATAAATCTGTTTGACGACTGAACCCAGCGAGCTTAAGGCTAAATATGCATTTAGGTATTTTCTCAGAGGGATATATTTTATGGGTTGAAATGTTTATAAATGTACTTCCAAGTAATGATGCTATTCTGTAAAGTAAACTTGTTTTTGTGATGTGCAGTCTAGGAACTGTAGTAAAATATAATATTTTCTTAGGTGCAGATCAGATGCATAAATAACTTCAAAGAAAGCGGAAAATCCTTTCCTCCACATCCTAAATAGAATTGAAAAAGTTCCTTTACGTTAGCTAGGTAATTTTATATTACACATACAGATACGTACTTGCTATTCCCACAAAACACATATGACCCAAGTATGGCGTATGCTGACATGCTGAGTCTTTCTTTGTCTCCCCCCTGATGAGGTGCCAAATCTGGAGGGAGTGGGTGACCATATATTTATGTTTGGGTTGACATCCACACCTTCTTCCATCCAGGGCATAATTCAGGCAAACAGAATTTCCTTTTGTCTGTGAAATGAGGCATTTATCGTCCAGACCTCATTTGACAGGGAAGATATGGCCATCCCCCCTGTCTTTTGCTATAACACTGACACACACACCTACTCTCTTTCTGTCTGCAGACACAGTCTAGCGCCCTTTCAGAACTATTTGCTGAGGCCTGCCCATTAATCCATTTATGCGCTAGTCACTGCGGTACAGGAATCATGTGGTTTCTACTCCATTCCAGCAACGAGGAAAGGAGCTCATACAAGAATGCATGCAATGTGTAGGTGTGGAGTTTCAGTCTTCTGCTTCGAACAAAAGGCACCACGTTGCATTGTTTACAAAGCAAGCATCTGTTATGGATTTAGCTACGTAGTGCCTAAGGATCCATGTAAACACCACACCTACACATTACATGCTTGCCAATATGCCACATGTAAAGAGCATTGGCACTACCAATCATTCTGGCTTTCATACATTGAAAATGTGTTCGCAAACTTCAGTAACAGAGATGAGATAGTACATGGTGGGGGGGGCAATAGTCATTGGATATTTCCCAACACATAATGAAGTTTGCTAACTGCTGCCTACTCCATGTGTGTGCTGTATGTTAGCTTAGCTTGGTGAATAACGTTTCATCCTAGAAAGGTAAAAAGGAGTGCTGTCATGTGGGTTGTGGGATACAAGACCAGTGGAGGGGTTCAAGAGCAAGGAGGCAAAAGAGGGTTGAGCATGGATACTCAGAATTTGGGGGACGGGAGGGTGGTCTGCAGCAGTAGTGGGGTCCATGGGTTGCATAGAGCAGGAGATAGTTCATAAATGAATTGACGGCTGGTGGAGTAGCCTCAGCTTTGTATGGTCCATGTGGGGGGGGGGGAGGATGCAATGGGCCCTGATGGAGTGCAAGCGAAATGTGATTGGACAGGATAAGACAGCAATACTTTAGATACAGTGGGTCGCCAACACCCTGGGGCCCTTGATTTTGGGGTCCTGGGCCAAACGTATTTTTGGGGCCCCATTTTGGAACAGCTTTGAATTTCTGATCTAGTTTCAGCTCTTTCACGCCGTCTTTGCCCAGGTCACTGACAGTGCACTGTCCATATTTAGAAACAAATCCTAAATATGTTCACATATGATATTCAGGGGTAGTGAGGTGTGTTTTCAATATTGTAACACAGCAGAGGCTCACTAATTTTACTGAAAATAATCTATGTGACACCTTCCCATTTCTCAGATGTGACGTCCTGTTTTGATTTAAAAAATGAAATAAAATGTTATGGATGTTGCATGAAACAAATACAATAGTTCTCCACAAAATGTCTGTAATAGACTCACCCATCACCCACATTAAAATAAATTAAAGATAAACAGTATTTAAAATAATCTGTTTAAGAATTATTCAAGGTCATTAGGGCAAGACTCTGCAGAAGAGAGCTGGCTCTAGCAAGGTGCCCCCTGAAAGGCTGGGGCCCTGGGCCAGAGGCCACTTTGCCCATGCCTTAAAACGTCTCTGCTTGTGCCACGGCACCCGTGGTACTATTGGTAGCTGTGTATCAGGATTTAGGCATACCGGATAGGGATATTCATCTTGCACAAGTAAGGTTACAACCTGACCGTTTTTCTACCAGTACCACAGGTATTTTAATGTCCAGGCCGGTACAAAAATAAGCAAAATCATCTGAGGCTGTTTTTTAGCCCTTATCTGTAAATACTTCAAACGGCAAATATAAATAGAAACCAATTTTCAATGTGTTGTAGAGCGGCATTAACGATCCCGGACTAATAAATAAAGTAATTACAGCTTGAAAAGTCATGTTATAAATGAATACATTCGATTTTATTTATCGTCCTATTTAGTTTCATGTCCAGGCCTTTGCACGCTCTTAAAACTACCACAAATGGCCAATATTTTTCTTTTGGAAAGATGGCTATCCTATGCACAAGACTGGATGCTAAATACTCATGAAAAATGTCACCAGAACAGGGGTGTGGAATATAATAAAATATTGACTTGTCCATGGGGCAGGTCACTTCATAAATCTACTTGTCCTGTAACAAAATCCACTTGTCCCTTTTGTGCCCCTTTTGTGCCATATAATGCGGCATCAAATTACGGCAGCAATCTCATTACAAAAGAGTTCTGATATAGCCTCTCTAATTATGCCAGGGCTCATACCACAGTAGGATTTGAACACTAGCTATTCCCTTATGTTGCTACGTTTTTGCAGGTCTACATACTGGGGCTGAAGGTAGTGGTAAGCAATAGTTCAAGGGTTTGAATGCCCTTTTGAGCTTGTGCAAACCTACTAACTTGCATGTTTTAAGGGTTTTCACCAACTCTTTTCTAATCTATTGCCATACTGAAAAAGGTTGGACATTTACACCTGACAGTGGCAGACATAAAACTTTTTCCAGGGTTGGGCAAAAAGTGGTTGGAGGAAAAGTGAACTTGAAACATTCAGATTTTAACATGAGCAAATCTACACATGCACATTTGCTCATACTAAAATCCAGTTCACAAATATTTTCTAGGAGTACTATTTCTAGGCCTACTTCTGTAAATTATTGTGAATTCACGGAAACTGTATATATGCACTTAATGCAAGGATATATACCATGGATGCACTTTTGAGATGTTCTTTAATAATTGGGCCTCTAATTAGGCCTGGCATTAACCATGATCTTTTGTCTTTAATAAAATTCTGTCTCTCTTTCTCTCAGTCTACCAGCTGGATTCACTGTGAGTGACAGTATTCTGCTCTTTTACAAGGAGCATATTGGCACACAAAGTAGTTTTGTTCAGTACCTAGAAGTGCTGTGGCAATGTGTGGTTTTTGAGACCAAAAACTATTTTTGCTTTTGCTAATGCTTGTTAGAATGGTGAGGGACCAGCAGCTCCCCCACCGATAAGGTTTTACAAAAACCATGCCTAAACAAAACCAAAAGGCTGACCACCAATTTCAGACCTACTGGCTTTGCCAATGCTTGTTTATTTTTGTTTCCCACAATCTTATTTAAACTGGTTACACTGATTTTCCATTAGGAATATTCTTGGGAAATACAAGCATACATCAACATGTTACTAAATGATGCTGCAAAGATATGGTACCTAAAATCTTACAGTTTAGCTTAATGTTTTTTTTCCTACTTGCATTTTTTTGTGAACATTTTATTTTGAAAGCAAAGAATCATCACTCTTGCTTTCAAGCTTCTGCAAATATTTGCATATAATCAGAGAGCATTCTGTGAGCATTATATATAGCCTCATATTACTAAATTTTGAAAACGTGTGTTCACATTTATACTGGAACCACCGTCAGTAGTGCAGGCCGAGCTTACAACTTGTACTTTTAGTGCACACCATAATATTAAAGGCTTTGCATTAATGAACCATAATTACAAGTTTGAACAGCATGAACACATGGGCACATATTACCTTAACTGTAGACAATGCCCTTCCCTGATCCATAATATGGTACTGTAAACTGGCAGCTAAAGGGTTTGTGTTGTTGGGGGTTTGGCCTACGTGTCCCAAGGACAAAATACACCTGAAAACCTGTTGACTTTGACCCCAAACAATATGTCCCAGGCGTCTGACTATAGGAATTCCACATCTCTGCCAGAAGTCACCTTGCTTATCCTAAGCCGTCTCTGCAGGATGTGAGGTACCCTTGGAAATGATAATCTGCAATGTTAATGTAAACATGTTAAGTAAATAAGCAGAACTTTGTATTAACAATAATAAGGTTAATGTTCTTTAGTTTAAATACAGCCGGGACCCATGTGAAGTATACCGCGTGAAATGAGATTCCGTCTCTCGTCAGTAAACAAGACACCAAACATAAGTACACATAATAAACCTAAAACAAACTGTCGATTTTTAAATATCGCATTGAAGTAAAAGAACAAATCTAGAGAATGACAGACTAAAGTGGAAGCAGATTTTGTATGTATTGATATTAATCACAAACGGTATAGTGTTTTCCGAGCATTCGGTCTTTCACCCCACCCTCTGGTACGAATATCTGTCCCTGCTAATTGGACTCTGACATTTTCACAATCTGAGAAGAATTCCCTGTAGGAATTGCGAAAATAAACACTAAAACTACATTTTAGGTCGAGCCTAGCTGCAGCGCGCATTCGCTGCTCGCTTTGCGAGACTGCTGTAGTAGAGTGTGGTAGAAAAGCCGCAACCACTCTCCTCCCATATTTTTCATTGGCTTGTCATTGGCTTTCGTAAATGCTGCCTTCGGATTCGTTAATAGGTTTGTTAGTCCCTCCTTAGTATGGCCTGGTCTTTATTTGTACCCTCCCATGGTGACTGGCCCTTTTACTTCAGTTGTTACACGGACCTGTTATTTAGTCTGTAAGCACTATTTACTTTATTGAGTTTCTCCTACTGCAGGCCGGACATGCGCTGCTTCAGCTGAAACCCCTTGTGTTTTTTTTAAAGCAGCACGGCCCCCCCTCACACTGGCGCCTGCTTTCAATCACTTTAACCTGGCATTATCTTGTGTCTGTTTCAAGAACCCAAGTAAAATGGATTTAGAAATGATTATCAAATTAAGTCATGTGTATTCCAGCTAGCACATAATCCTGTGCTAATGGTCTGAAGCTGACAACAGCACATCTGTGTTACATGTCATCTGTACTAAAGCCACCACCTCCACCAACACCATCAACACCACCAATACCACCATCACCAATACCACCACTACCATCAATACCACCATCAATACAACCACCAATACCACCACCAATACCACCACTAATACCACCACTACCACTAATACCACCACCAATACGAATATCACCAACACCACTAATACCACCACCCCAATACCACTACAACCACCACCAATACTACTACCACCATTACCATCAATCCCACCACCAATACCACCACCACAAATACCACCATCAATACTACCACCACCACCAATGCCACAACCGCCAATATCAACACCCCCACCAATACTACCACCAATACCCCCACCACCAATACCACCACCAGTATCAATACCACCACCAATAACAAAATCAATACCATCACCACCACCAATACCACCACCAGCAATGCCAGTACCGCCACCACCAAGAACAATACCACCACTAATAGCAGTACCAGCACCACCAATACCACCACCACCACCAATACCACCGCCACCAAACCACTACCACCACTAATACCACCAATACCACCACCTCAGGGCCTCTCGCTCACTGGTAATAGCAGGGGCACTGTAAGAGGCTGGAGCTGCAGCCGAGATCATTCCTCCCTCCATGCCTGCCATGATGCACAGCCCGCCCTGCACCAGGAGGTGAAGCCAGGGCTGTACTACAGCTGGAGCGTTTTTTATTAGGCCAAAGATGGCAATGACATTACGCAATGCCACACTGCACACTCAAACCACGGAGACAGCAGGTAATAGCCGCCCCCCTCCCGCTCTTCCTGCTGAGCTGTGACAGTGTAATCATAAAGCGAAAGGTGTTGGATCGCTTTGTTAGTGTTTATAGCTCGGATCATATGTAACTCTCACTTCACACTTTGTGTCTGTGTAATTTACAACACTTAAACATCTTCTTCACTGCACTATTTATCACTACTTTGAAGACATAGCAGGCCGTTCTCTTCCTCTGATATTTACAATCTAACAAGTGGCCGAGAAGGCCCTTTATTGCAATGCAATAGGTCTCACATTCGCAAGAGTTTAACCTATTAGCATTGTAAATGACAATGCCTTTTATTTATGTTTTAAAACCCAAAACATAAATAATAGGCATTCTCATTTACAATGCCAATAGCTCAAACTCCCGTGATTGCGAGACCTATTGCACTGCAAATGCATGTTTTTTTTTAACTAATGATGCCGTTCAGACTATTCTTCTGGATTCAGTATTATACAGTTAACTGTACTCTGCTGCCCCCTGGTGTTGTTTTATTGTCTGTGACTTTTAAACAACGTGATATTGTTACAAATATTATTATCGAATGGTGTTTCAAAGAAAATATCTTCCTACTTGTTATGTTGCTCCACCTTTAACAATGTTTTCAAGACCCCTCCGTCCCCAAACTTTGTGGAAGCACCCCGTCACCCCTGTGGCGTACGTGTCAAATGATTATCGTGTCCGTGTGACCAAATATTAAGTAAAATGTTTAGTGACCCAAACGTTTAGGAATGGTGGTCTCTAGATGACACTCATTTACAGCACTTACACACGGCACAGGTATGGGATGCAGCCCTATCTAGTGTTAATAATGTACATGGAAGGTTTTGAGTTCGCCCTCAAGGAACTTTGAAGATTAGGCAAGTTTTAGCGCACTGGGCCAAAGCGCTAAATCAGTAGGTGATACTATTCTACAAAACGCCCAAGAGGGCTTTCAGAGTTTTCAATCTATATTACCTACCATGTCTTATAAACCTTCCGCAAGGGGCATTCTGGGACGTGTATTTCCGCGTTCGGCATTGAGAGTATAAGATTTTGATAGCATTACACTAACTGAAGGTGCGCAGCCACGTGACAGGGATGACCGGCAGTAACGGGGTATCTCACTCGCCATGCTTGCCCAGTGAATGCATGGAAGAAGGCACCGTGTGACGCGGACTGAACATCTCCATAAAATCAGCACAATATTCTACAATTAGCAGCCAGTGGCAGTGATGAAACACGTGAGGGCAGCAATTCAGGCGAATTGGGTTCTATTGCCCAGACACTTGCGTCTATGAGCGGTGGTGTTGACAGGAATTTATACGACAAACACACTTTCAGTGCCATCTCCCCCTCTTAAGAGGGGCGCGCTCCACAGATTCAAGAGCTATTTTATGGATGAAGAGCTGTTTTGTTGCTGCAATTACATACATAGCGCTCAATAGCCCTAGATGGGCACTTAAACACTTGCCTACATGGGCCGCAAGTTACGTTGTATAGGCCGTGTGTTTGGAAGGGTGCGGTCTTTCTTTTGTTTCAGTGTGGAAGTTACTTAATGGCGTACGTGATGACCACCGAGGTGTGGTTATGGGATGCAAAGCTTAGGAATGTGGTGGATGATGGGTTGTGAGAGCTAGATGTGAAGTTTGTGGTTTCAATAAGCTGGCATCTTTGAGCAGCTCTGCAGCTCCCTTTATGGTTTTCCACCCGCTCAGCTATTTACTCATCACTCATGAATCCAACCATTGACTCTATCACTCATCCATCCTTTCACTCCTCCATCCTTTCACTCATCCATCCTTTCTCTCATCCAACCATCGTTTCTCTCATCCATCAATCCTTTCCCTCATCCATCCTTTTGTCCATCTACCCTCCCTTTCACTCACTCATCCATCCACTCTGCCACCTATCTATCTATTCACACATCTCTCCAACCCTTTCACCCATTCAGCCATCCTTTCACTTACTCATTCGTCCACCCATTCAACCTTTTACTCATCCATCCATCCATCTTTCCAGCTCGCCATACTCCCTTTCACTCATGTATGCATTCTTTCACTCATCCATCTTCACATTCTTCTTTTCACTCATCCATGCACCCATTTGCGCATTCATTCTGCCAATCATTCATCCATGCTTTTGCTCATTCGTCCATTCTCCCTTTCGCTCTCCTTTCCCCTTTCATTTAGCCATCCACCCTTCTATACACCCTTCACTCATCCACCCACTTATCCATTTACCCGTCCATTCATGAATCCATCTATTGACCCTATCACTCATCCATCCTTTCACTCATCCATCCTTTCACTCATCCATCCATTCACTCATCATCCTTTCCCTCATCCATCCACCCTTTCACTCATCTATCCATACTTGTTTCCATCTAACCTCCCTTTCACTCACTCATCCATCCTAACATCAACCCTTTCACTCATCCATCCATTCATTCACCCTTTCACTTATCAATTCATCAATCCATCCATCATTTCTCTCACCTATTAACCCATTCACTCGCCCATCATCCACCCTTTCACACATCCATCCATTCTTTTACTGATCCATCCACCCTTTTACCTATCCATCTACTCTTCAACCCATCCATCCATCTATTTACCCTCATCCATCCTTCCACTCACGCATCCATTCATCCTTTCTCTCATTATCCATCCACCCTTTCACTCATCCTTTCACTAATCCACCCAGTCATTTACCCATTGCTTCACTTATTCACTAACCCACCTTTTCCATTAATTATAAGCTGAGCCTTTTTCTACTGATTTGCAGACAGAAGAGGCCTATAAAGAATGTTACCCTCGCTGTAGTCCCTAAAGCAAGGGCCGGGGTGGGGCGGGGGTAGGGTTCACTATGCCCCTGCGCATAGGCAATCTTAAAACTTGGAAGCCATTAATCAGGCATGATGCACTGTGCTAGGACTTGAGGGGACTGTGACATGGTGTTGTTTCCAGGGCTTTTAGTGGGATGAAAAAACTTGAGGGTCTCTCCAAGGGACGTGTCTGTTGTAATTAAGGGTGTGGCTTAAAACACCTTGGCTAAAAGAGTGCCCTAAGCATAATGTGCCGCCCGACTGGTATTTTGCTGTTTCTATCATTGCATCCAGTAACACTAAGCCTAAAACAAGCCATGACTATTGGCTTTGTCAATGGATGTTAGTTGCATAAAATAAATAAAAAAGCAACAACTTTGGCTTCGTAGTATACAATATTAAAAATACTTCAGCTCTGAAATGATGATTGTCTGAGAACTATAACCTCTTTTTTTAACTTTGAACATTTTTTTGTACATTTCTTCCATCTAACCCTAACAGAATGTCCTGCCCTAGACCATGGCAGGAGGAGGCCCACCATATGCTGTAACAGCACGCACGCAACCTGGGCTTCATCCTGGACTCCTCCCTCTCCATGACCAAGCAAGTCAACGCCGTCTCCTCGTCATGCTTCAACACCCTGCGCATGCTACGGAAGATCTTCCGGTGGATCCCCACCGAGACCAGGAAGAATGTCACCCAGGCACTCGTCACCAGCCGACTGGACTACGGCAACGCCCTCTACACCGGAACCACCGCCAAGCTCCAGAAGAGACTCCAACGGATCCAGAACGCCTCAGCCAGACTCATCCTCGACATCCCACGACACAGCCACATCTCCGGACACCTAAGAGACCTGCACTGGCTCCCGGTCAACAAGAGAATCACCTTCCGTCTCCTCACCCACGCACACAAAGCTCTTCACTACCAAGGCCCGAGCTACCTCAACAACCGCATCAACTTCTACGCTCCCAAACGACACCTCCGATCAGCCAGCCACGCCCTCGCCGCCGTCCCCCGCATCCGAAGAACGACAACAGGAGGAAGATCCTTCTCCTACCAGGCCGCCAAGACCTGGAACTCCCTCCCGACCGACCTGCGCCTGACCCAGGACCACCTCGCCTTCAGGAAGAAGCTCAAGACCTGGCTGTTTGGGCAGTAGCAGCACCCCCCCCCGCCCCCCCTCCAGCGCCTTGAGACCCTCCGGGTGAGTAGAGCGCTCTATAAATGCCTATGATTGATTGATTGATTAACAGCTCAGACTGGCCCATTGTCATTCTGTATGTGTAAATCAGCCAGCATACAGAATGACAATGGGCGGGGTGGGGCTGCTCTTGTGCTCCGAGGTTGAGTGTGAGGTGGCCCCATCAGGGAGCCGAGGCCTCTCGCAGGAGAACAGCTCTGCTCCCTGCAAGGCCGAAAGGCATCCATAAAACGGATCCTCACGCACAACGGACCCGAGGTCCAAATTACGGACGGCCCGTGAAATTTACGGACGGTTGATCACCCTAGAAGTAGTGGGGATATGTGCTGGTATTGAGTTTGGTAACTATCATCCCCAGGGTCGAATTGGTAAGGTCGGCAGTCTGACAGTGGGCGATGGGCCGGTATCTGTTTTGCAGCTGTGGGCTGATTTTTTGGCCAGTGTGGTGGCCGATTTGAGCTGTGCCTGTGCAGTTCAGATGCCGCCATCGGCCTTTCCTGAGGCAGATGTGCCTCTATTTACCCTTTCACCTATGGGGTGGAGGTGTCATTCCCAGTCTGTCTTTGGGCCGGCCCATTAATGTATGTAAATTGACCAGGGCAGGGGGCCTGAGCAGAAATGGCCTAACTTAAATTCAGGTGTGGTTCACCATTGTGAACTAATCAGTTCCCAAAGAATCCTGGCAACATTTGCTTTTTTTAATCTTACTGAAGTAAAAAAAAAAATGTCTATTTTAGAGAATCCCCCCCTTCTTTTCATAATACTTAAAACACTGGAGCAGTTTTGTGAAAAGGCACAATCCGCAAACGTGGGCCACTTATTTTTAGGGTGCCTCGGCCTGATTTTGATCCCAATTAAACCCTGATCATCCCATGTCTAAATGTTATTGTGAAATGTAAAGAAGCCGTCATAGTATGTAGCTCGTTAGAACCTGCAGGGGAGGACTAGATTATAGTCCTCTGATTGGCCAGCAGATCTCCTCAGTTATTCCATCCCTATTCAGTTGGTGATGGCTGATTTATGCGTTGATACAGTGCTTTGATATGGACAAGACCCGTAGCAGATATTTCTTATGTGAGTGTAGGAGCATTAAGCTACAATTGCTTGCCGAACTCTGAGTGTTACGCTTTTAGTATTAGTGTGAGTCAGAAGGGTTATATATGAATTGACATTACTATATAATACCCAGGCTACCCATAGGCTAGCCCTTCTTAACTTACCTGCATATATATGTATTGATTGGCCTGTTCCACATATATTTCATAGTGTTGATTTTACTTGAAGGTGTGATTATCTTTCAATGTTGTAGCCTAGGGTTATGGGATGATGTAATTTTATCAACTGTATGCACTCCTGAATGCTTCAAACCTTGGCTAATAGTGAGTTCCGAAGCTTGGCGGCTCGTACTGAGAATGCAATGCCTCCTTCCGATTTCTTATTTTAAGAGGATATGATGATCTGTGTTGCAAGCCCGGAGAGCAGTGCCCTGTTTTTTTTTGTATTGCTTTAATTTAACTTAAAGGTATAGTGGTCTTTACCTTGTGAGGCACATTCCTCTTCTATATAGCTATATAGCCAGTGAAGTGATGGCAAGGCTGGAGTTATGGATCTCCTAGGTGAGGACGGAGAATCAGTCTTGCGGCCACATTTTAAATAATTGTATCTTGCATATGATGAATCTTGGTGCTCTAAGGTATAGGCTGTTGCACTGGCAATGCTTGAAGGTTACGAGCATAGCTTGTAGTTTTTGTTGGTATCCAAGGTATTCGGAGATGCAACACTATGTTTTAATGGTGTGGAAAGCGCTATTTGTGATACTGTTGACATGTCATACCAATTGTGTTTTGCCCTCCCTTCTTGAATGGGTGCAGACAACAAACACAAGGTTAAAACGCAACAGGCCCCATTTGATCATGTACTAGGCAGTCCCCTTGAGTGCCCAAATAAATGCCGGCCCCTCATCAATAATTGTTTAAACATTGCTTCTTGCGCTAAAATTATTTAAATTGGATAAGATTTTTTAAGCAAAAGGTTATAAAAACTGGTAATTAAAGCTAGAAGGACAATAGAAAACAATAAATTTCGATTTTCAAACAATCTCATTTAGAGTTTAAATCAGTCAAAAATAATTGTAATAAAGCAGCCCAGACACAATGTAATTTTAAGGTTCAAGGTTCATAAGTGCAAAGTGTATAGGCCGCAAAAAGGAGACAGAACTCGCAGCCTTAAGTCAACTTCCATCTTCAAACCACCTCATACATTCCACATTCACATGAACATGCATTACCATACTTCACATTGCGTATTCCGTCGCGCTTCATATTCTCCCCACCACACAGGTTGCATATTATACATCTCTCCCAACCCAACAAATCCTCATTCTGATAACAGCACACACAATCAATTTTAACAAAAAACAGATGAGGGCCAGGCTGAAGTTAGCTTCTTATTTGGCCAGCATGTTATGTGCAGGTTGAAGTTAGCCTCTTATTTGGCTAGCATTTTATTTACATGCAGCATTTTATTTAAAGTACAATATATACAATTCAGCAAACTTTATTTTATCAGACTTTGCATTGCCATACTATGAATGCGTTGTCTTTACATCCCAACACATACCACTATTGCGTCTATTAGGATTTAGTCTGACACAAACAACCTTTCCACCAAAACGCGGGACTACTTTGCCACCCTCAAAATTCATATTCTTCTTAAGAAATGGACTACCCCTGGCACAAGCGTAATCTGCTTCCCCCCCCCCCCCCCCCCCCCATCCAGGGATTGAAACGAGATGTCGCACATTGGAGGACGCTCCCGCTATCTCTGCTGGGATGAGCAGCACTCTTTAAAATGATGGCTTTGCCCCATTTCCTGTATGCCCTGCAGAACCACCCTGACCCAGTCCCAGCGCGATATTTTAAAGAAATTGAAAGCCTCCAGAGAGAGCTGCTATGGGAGGGCATACCACGCATAGCCTTACAAAAGCACGTACTGTCATGGTATGACGGTGGGATAGCTCTCCTGGACATCAAAACATTATTGGGCTGCTTATCTGGCCGCAATCGATCACTGCACATATAGGTGCTGGGATGACCCAGGGTATAGGATGGACAAATTGCTACTTCCGGGAGGCAATTTCAACAGGGCCATCTACTCCAATGCTAAAAAGATTCCACTCATTTGGCCTACCAGACACTCGGTACAAGTCTGGAGGGCAGTGAACAAAAGTCTGGGTTGGGACCAGAGGCTCATGCGAGCCACTCCTTTGTGGGACGCTGAGCAGCTGGGAACTCTGGGCACGCCTCCAGGTAAATGTGACTGAATCAGAAGGTCTAGTCCTAATGCGAGGGCGTCTATTAGCCGACATGTTAAACTCTGTTAATCCATTTTGCTGGTCCACCGACTCGACTCGGTATTTGGATATCCAATTGACGCCCAACCTTCAAACCTGCACAAAAACTAACTTTGACCTTCTCATATATGAGGCCAGATCGCCATTTGCGACACTGAGGAATCCTTCCCTTTCCTGGGTAGGCCGCATAGCTGCACTCAAAATGCCTGGCTACCTCATATTCCGTATTTATTCCAAGCCATGCCCCTTCCTCTTAGAAGAGAAGACATCTCCTGGCTACTTTCGATTTCTATGAATTACATATGGACGGGTGGCCGATCAGGACTTGCTGCAAAGTTAAGCATGCAGCCTACCAAGGAGGGTAGGCTGTGCGGTTTCAAATCTCACTCTCTGCTATCCAACCTCACAATTAGGCTACTTGAGTGAACAGTTGCAAGGAGAAACAGATAAGCAGTGGTGTTATATTGACCGAAGTCTGGCTTCTTGACCTTTCGGTGAAGTAACATGGGTCTCCAAAAGTATGCAAGATCGGTTATTGTACATCTCCCCCATTACTCAGGCAATGCTTGCTGTGTGGGGTTTTGCTGCGTGCAAAAAAATCCTCACTTTCTCCTCACCACTCATGCCCATTGTAGATAATACAAACTTCACACCACAGTTCGGCTTCACGCCATTGAGAAGCCGAAGGAATACACCTACGAGGCATTAGCCGAGACTATAGAATCCATAGGTATTTTACCTTATACACCACGAAAAGCTATTATGGACCATCCGCCCTGAGGAAGCCCCAGGCCTGATGGCCTTGTAGGGGGCGAAACACGTGTTGGCTGTGCCACCTCTTCTTCTGTGTTCACCCTTATGAATAAAGCACAAATTATTCACCCACTCAATCGGATCAAATTAGTACGGATTTGGAAAATTTTTCCTTACTTTACAAGACCAGAACTCTTGCCTAGACACATCTTCAGAAAACTTCACACCTGGCATGTCTACTTGTGACTTCAATGTCTGAAGATCTCTGGAATGTTTCTGGCTTTGAGATTTCTACGCAGGTGGTGCTCTGAAGTCCTTCGAGGATATCAAGCTCGACTATAGGATCCCCGAGTCTGAACACTTCCACTACTTCCAAATCGGGCATTGGGTTGCACTACCTCACAAAGAGGCCAGAACCACTAAAACCCTTTGAAAAATTCTTCCAACACCTTACTTTGAACAAGTGTCTGGTCTCCCAGATCTTAACAACCTCAAATCCCCAACACCCACATGCAAAGTGTCCTTCCAAACGTAATGGGAAAAGGATCTCAACCTCTCATAGGATTCTAAATTATGGGAGGAGGTTTTACACACCAATAACTTTGCACGTCCTGCTCAAGGCAGAGAAATTCTGTATAAACTAATATTTTGCTGGCACCTTCCTTCAGCCCGGCTTCATGTCATTGATCCCACTCGCTTTGATGCTTGCTGGTGGATTTGCGGGGACTAAGGTACCCTCCTACACAGCATGTGGTCTAGCCCTCTTTTTGGGGGATTCTGAGATAAAGTATTTCTTTTCACAACAAGGAGCTTTAGAGGAAAAAACAGCCAGGCCACCCTCCACTCATTAGTCACAAATACAACATAGGGCCTGGCCTTCTAAGAGGGTAGACAGATTTTTCAGAGGAAAGGCTTATGATGTGAGGATATCTACCGTCAACTAATCTCTGGCAATATGTCCAGTATAAGCCATTCCTAAAGCCCTCGACCATCTAAGTTTCCTAAAATGAACTGCATTCAGTCAATCTGCCAACACAACCCCAGGCAACTATAACTCACGCGACCGCAATCCTCTGCTGATGACGTCAGATATTACATCACTGATGACATATGTGTCTTTATGAAAAATAAATATTTGTAATATATGTATAGCTAAAGATTAATGGAAGAAGACATGGGTAAATAAGTGTCTAAATACAGTGATGTAATATCTGACGTCATCAGCAGAGGATTGCGGTCGCGTGAGTTATAGTTGCCTGCACTAACTATAACGGGGGAATTTCATTGGTTTTTAACGAGTGAAATGTCCAGCTAACTATAACATGTGTGAAACCTATGGTTTAAGTGAATTTGCAAGGTTTTTTAAATGCTAATTCGTAACTATAACTTGTGTGAAACCTATGTTTTTTTCAGTGAATATATATATATATATATGTGTGTGTATCTTCCAAAGATGCCCTGCAGTAGAGACGCACTCCTCCAGCCAGGTGAATTAACAAATCCATTTATTTAGAAACAGGCATTTTCACTCCGCTTACATACATCCTCCTGCCTGACGCGTTTCAGAGCAATCGTGCTCTTTCCTCAGAGGCAAGTTGGCTGCACAGAATGTCTTTGGCTCCCATAGTTCCCTGCATTGCCACATTAATTAGGCCTCCGGTGTGCCTCACTTGGTAGTTTTCATTTCCTAATGCACGCTGGAACTTGTGGTCTGAATTCCGTTCATTAATGTCCTCTAGTGGATTTTGTGCAGTACAACTGAATAAAGGATCAATCATACCCTCCAGTGGGTTGCAGAGTGAAAATCCTGTTTTAATTTTCGAACCTGCTGCGCCGAATACTTCCCTAAATGATTCAGGAAAGACGGACCCTTTTACAGTATTCGGCGCAGCAGGTTCGAAAATTAAAACAGGATTTTCACTCTGCAACCCACTGGAGGATATGATTGATCCTTTATTCAGTTGTACTGCACAAAATCCACTAGAGGACATTAATGAACGGAATTCAGACCACAAGTTCCAGCGTGCATTAGGAAATGAAAACTACCAAGTGAGGCACACCGGAGGCCTAATTAATGTGGCAACGCAGGGAACTATGGGAGCCAAAGACATTCTGTGCAGCCAACTTGCCTCTGAGGAAAGAGCACGATTGCTCTGAAACGCGTCAGGCAGGAGGATGTATGTAAGCGGAGTGAAAATGCCTGTTTCTAAATAAATGGATTTGTTAATTCACCTGGCTGGAGGAGTGCGTCTCTACTGCAGGGCATCTTTGGAAGATTTACTACACGGCAGGTCCAGCCGTGGGAGAACGCACCGCCTGCTACATTGTAAAAGGGTCCGTCTTTCCTGAATCATTTAGGGAAGTATTCGGCGCAGCAGGTTCGAAAATTAAAACAGGATTTTCACTCTGCAACCCACTGGAGGGTGTGATTGATCCTTTATTCAGTTGTACTGCACAAAATCCACTAGAGGACATTAATGAACGGAATTCAGACCACAAGTTCCAGCGTGCATTAGGAAATAAACTACCAAGTGAGGCACACCGGAGGCCTAATTAATGTGGCAACGCAGGGAACTATGGGAGCCAAAGACATTCTGTGCAGCCAACTTGCCTCTGAGGAAAGAGCACGATTGCTCTGAAACGCGTCAGGCAGGAGGATGTATGTAAGCGGAGTGAAAATGCCTGTTTCTAAATAAATGGATTTGTTAATTCACCTGGCTGGAGGAGTGCGTCTCTACTGCAGGGCATCTTTGGAAGAGATATGTGTGTGTATATATACATTTATATCCACACTTATCGATCCTCAAGGAAGACGCTCTCTCAAAATGAAACCCAATAAATGTATTCAGCAATTGTTACGCGTTTCGACAGACTCGCTGTCTTGTTCACACAGTGCATGTTAGAGTGACGAGGTCTTACATAGAAAATAACATCAATAACGGACTACACTTGGTAAAGAAACAACGGCGGCCATTTCTTAATGGCACATAACCCTTATGTATATCAGCCTTTCTAGTGGCTTGAACCTGAAATAAGTGGTTTGAATGCCACAAATATAACCAAAATGATGCATAATCAAAATCATAGTGATAAACATAAATATGCCCTACTCGTGGGGTTTTCGTGTTGTTTAAACAGTCATAGCGCTAATGAAACATACCCGTTTTTTCTACTTCTTGAGGTCATGTAGTTGTAATTTCATATTGATCTACACCATTGTGGCATTCATTTAACATTCGGTGTGCTGATATAAAGACCTCAATACAATATAAACAGTAAATAATGGACTGAATTCGGTACAACAATAGCGGCGGCCATTAATTGATAGCGCAAAACCATTTCTATATATCAGCCTATATAGTGGCTACAACCTTGACTTTGTGATTTTACGCAAATAATATTAACATATTGAATCAGAACAGTCAGATTCATAGTAATAAACACATGTGTTCCCTGATAGTAGACTTATTACAATGCTTTCTTGCTATTATTTCATACATGACGCTAATGTATCATACATATTTTTTCTTCTTTTAAGATCATTTTGTTGTTTCTTAATATTACACCATAGTGGAATTCATTATCAGTCCGTTGTGATGCTGTTAAGACCTCCGTTATCACAGAAAAGTGTCCAAAGTGGAAAAGAATAATGAAAGAATAAGAAAAGAAAACTTAGCTGTAGTGGACCCACAGACCGAAGAAGAAAAGGGTAGGGAGGCCGGAACAGATGAGACAGTCCGCAAACGGAGCGACCCTTCCTTTCCTCCTGTGAAAAAAGATAAAAAGAAGTGATTATTAAAATGATATGGAACTCACTTATGACAGCACAGTGTGTTCTCTTACTTTAAAAACACATCAAATTATTAACATGGTACAGGTATGGACACAAAATACTTAGTTATTCGCTACGTAGGTGTATACTCAATTCTTCGTCAAGATTATAGCCCTTGGGATATTTGGTTTCAAGCTCAATTATCCATTTTGATTTGCGCTTACGAAGTTGTAATACTCGATTACCCCCTCTGGGGCCCGAGTGTACTTGCTCAATTACAAAATAACCCAGAAGAGAGCTATTAAACAGATGGAAAGTTTCAATGTGTCTGGCAATGGGATAATGGGTATCCTTTTTGTTGATTACACGCATGTGCTCAAGCACTCTTTTTTTTGGCAGTAAATGTGGTGCTGCCTACATACCACATTTTGCATGGACAAGTCAAGACATACACACAATACGGGGTGCTGCAGGTTAGGAACTGAGAAATGTTTTTAGGTAAAGTTTGCCCTGGGATACTGAAGTGTTTGGTCATGTAACTATTGCGGCACGCCTTGCAGTGTCCGCATGGGTAGAAACCTTTAAGGTTATGTTCAGTGTTAGGATATTTGGGAGTTATATCATTTTGAGTAAGAATTTCTCTCAAACTTCTACCTTTTCTGTATGTGATTCTGGGTCTGTGGTGAAAAGTTTTGCCGATAATGGGGTCACTTGTAAGTATATCCCATTTATCAGCAAGTATTTTATGTATCTGTTTCGAATTGCCATTGAACGTGGGGATGACTCTACTTTCCTCTTGTTTGTTGGTGATACTAGTTTCTGTTTTATCACTCAACGTTTGTTTACGATCAATCTGGTTCACTCTATTTAAAGCTTTTTGGAGGACCCATAAAGGGTAACCTCTCTCTTTAAATCTTTTGATCATGGTGTCTTTTCCGAGTTCAAATGCAGCTGTGGTACTGCAATTTCTCCTCGCTCTCAACAGCTCACCGTATGGAATGCTCCACTTGAGCGTATCAGGGTGACTGCTGAGAGAGTGGAGAAGGGTGTTGCCTGCTGTTGTTTTTCTGAATAGGCTTGTCTGTAAATCACTACCTTGAGGTGTTATTAGTAGATCAAGAAATTCTATTTTATCTTTACTCATGCTGCTGGTAAGAGAAATATTGTAATGGTTGTTATTGAGGTTTTTTTTTTACAAATCTACTGGCTTCTTCCTCTGTGTCTGACCACATAAGGAACAAATCATCAATATAGCGTAGCCAAAATTTGACTCTGCTAAATGATTAAATTAAAGTGCTGTCATTTCTTATATCTTCTTCCCACTTACCAAGGAAAAGATTTGCAAAATTTCGGGCAAAGCAAGTCCCCATGGCGGTACCGAGGACCTGCTTGTAAATGGTGCCATTAAACATAAAAATGTTATTAGTAAGGTACAAATGCATCATCTCCAAAAGCATATTGGTATGTTCGAGAAATTAAATTGGTCTCTTTTTCAAGAAATGATGACATGCTCCAATTCCTTGTCCATGGTCAATGATCGTATATAGAGAGTTGACATCTAAAGTGATCATAAGATCAGCACTTTCCCATCGGACACCATCAAGTTTGGTTAAAAAATCTGTAGTGTCCTTTACATAAGATGGGAGTGAGATGACATATTCTTGAAGAAAGTGATCGACATATTTGGAGACATTTTCTAAAGCACTACCAATAGATGATACTATAGGTCTCCCGGGTGGTGTGATGGAATTCTTATGGATTTATATATATATATATATGTGTATATATATATATATATAGACATGTATATACATCTGCATATCTATATAAATACATGCATACATATATGCATCTTATGTACATGAAAGTTTGAAATACACTAATAAAAGCAAAGCTTTAACACCTAATTACAAACAGAATTGCTTTAACTTAAACGAGTGCGACAACTATTGCATTTTCAATGCTTGTTTGCAGAGCTGGCAAGTGTGGGGCAAGGACAAAGGGGTAGGTGAAAGGAGAAACGAAAAGGAAGTTGTGGTAGAGAAGAGAAAATATATAGTAATGTGCTATCCTGAACATAGTTCAAATATGAGCTCTGACACAAAGTTTGCAGTGCATTTGATGCTTAGAAACAACTTTTCCGGGCTACTTTTATTGAGTTTAAGAAAGGTTTCAAGTGCCTGATGCTTATTTTTGCTGTGCATATATAAGTAGACTAGAGCATCTTCAAAGTAGGCATCATGGAATAGCCTGAATAGCACATTGTGATCTTTGATTTTCAGAAGAGGCAGAGATGTATGTTGAACTATGCCGTCGCCGGGGACAGGTCTTTGTGATACATCGTACAGTTCATGATGGGAGTTTGAGAAAAAGGGTACCAGTCAGATTGTGCTGTATAAGTGGTATCCAAACTAGGGGCTTAGGATTTGAGGCTCATGTTATCCGCAAGGATTGATGCAGCGCAAACTCATTGTCTACTGCGCTGAAGGCTGCTGAACGGTCTAGAAGTACACACAGTCATGTCTCTCCTTCAGGGATGCTTTGAGGGTTCGTCCCAGATTCAGAGAGCATGCGATTTCGTAGTGAAGGCTTAATGTAATTGATGAAGTAGACCATTATTGTTTTGGGAACTAACTAGACTTGGGCAACAATGGTTTTCTAAAGGATGCCAGATGTGCCATTGAGACCGGTGGAAAACTCGAGGAGCTTACTTGAGCTGTGGCATGGTGATTTGCTTGAGGATAGCTGGCATTGTTTAAAGCATGGTTTAATGCAGAGAACATGGATGGGCCAAAATGTTATATACTCTTTGAAAATGTTGGTATGGAGAGTGCTACACAGATACCTCAATTGTGGTGATTATGGGGATACCTGTGAGGGAGAAAGTCAGGGTAATTTGTTCTCTAGTGCTGTTTCGTGGGTGCTTTCTCTATGGGCTGTGCTAGTCCTATTGTAGTTGCTTGTATTTTACTGATTATTTCTTTCGTTGAAGTTCAATAGATTGAAGAAATGATTTAGTTTAATGCGAGTGGGGGATGATTTTGCAAGGATAGTTTGTGGAAATTGTTAGTTTGGTGATAGAATGGTCTGTTTTTGCTGTGCAGATGACTGTGCAAAACACCACAGCTGTTAGTTATCACCAGCACATCTGCAACAATTTTCGACAACACAATCTGGCTGGTAATCGAGATCTAGAAGGGACGCGGTGGTTTACTTAGCCAGAATTAAAACAATAACCTTTTTGCAGGAAACTTACACAGTCTTATCAAGATTGTTCTTATGTTCAGGCTTTTAGAAATATTCGTCTTCAATGTGAGCCAAGAGCTCATTTAATAGCATATATGTAACGAACCATTAAAAACACCCGTTTTGTAACATTTCTGAATATGTTGCCAGTTTATTTATTTTTTTCTTTTCAGATTGAAGTCACTTGGCAGACTGCAGATTGTGCTTCAACATCTGGTAAGCACTGTATACATATCCTACAAGAGAAGATAGTTACTGGCTTGTGTAAGAGAGTAGCCAAGGAAACCTACTGTCAGTGCCCAGACTCTTTTCTCGAATGATGAGTAATCCGAGGCTTGTTATGGTAGCCTAGCCTAGGCTCACTGATGGGTAGCTCTGCTGAGCCTAACACTCATCCCTGCTCAATGAGATGGGGATGGAAGACATTGCATAGTACAGTTTAAATCGCGTTAATATGATTCTAACCTCCCAAAATTCAAAATCACAATAAATTGGCCTTGGCACCTGTGCTTAGGCAAAATTAAGCAATGATTCAAAAACAACGATAAAATATCGCGAGCTACTCAATTAAATATTAGGGATTCCCTTTGAGAGGAAAAGTCTATTTTATGGATCCATTTACGTGTGAGTAGTGGAAGGTAACTGAAAATTACTAGGGTCTTTTTTGGAGTCTGCCTGAGAGGGACATTTGCCAAAAAGTGATGGCTATTTCATTCACAGTATTTAGAGTTCATTGAAATCAATGCACTCTTAATACGGTGTATGGGACATCCCTACTTTTTGGTGCATGTCCTGGATCCTCAAAAATATAAATAAGGCCCTCAGTGTCAATGAAAGTCCTTAGTGTTTTTAGGCAGGGGGTCAGCCGAGCTGAGAAGGAGCCTAGCATCTTGCAGCAAATACTGGTGTCTGTGGCTTTAAGGTACTCAAAATTGAAGTTTTTGCAGTTAAAGCAAGGCCGTGCCTCTAGTTTTTATTTGAGTCGAAGAAAGAGAAATTTACACCATGTGGATTGTTTACGCGTATGCTTGTGTTCATACTGCTAAATCTCCGAGGGAAGGCAAAGGGGACACCACCTGATCATCGGTGTTTGTCAATGGCATGGATAAAACTTTAGTGTATTCACTCAGAATGATAAGGAGCTGTTAGCTTTCTGCGTACTTAAGTCAAGTGCAAGCCATGTGCACACCGAAGGTTAGCGAGTGGTTGCATGTAGTAGCTGACGAGAAGTGGAGAAAGTGTAGATATCTGTAGCACACACTAGTTTACTACTGCCCCATCCTGATGATGTATTATACTACAGAAAGGGCAGAGTTTGTGGAATCGCTGTAAGGAAAAGACATGTCAATGTTTTCAGTAAAAGGGCCAAATGAAGTCTGGCTGAACTCATGTTGCGACTCATCCTCAGCATAGCTAATTTCAACGGAATTTGGAGTGTTTTGTGGTAGGTAACTATGACCAACATTTAATTAGGGATCCTGCTCTCAATAGCCTTAGGGGAGGAATGTCACAACTCCTAAAACAGGGAAGAGCATATTTTGGCCCTGACTAACATTTGCATCCTGGCGAGAGTGACTGCACATTCTTACCAAACCAACACCAGATTTATTGCAAACTTGACTATTTTCTGAAATGGATGGGCTACTGGAAGCAACGCTCAATTCCATGTTTTGGGTGAGGGTTATGTTGGTCCATCTTCCCATTGATCTGACTGTGCACCCACCCACAGTGTAGAACTCATCTAAAAGCATTTGGAGGCTGAAGGAATCACTACAATGACACCCAGAGCCCTAGGCGAAGGTCGTAGACTCCATGGGGTGCACCAGTGGAGATTGTAAGAGGTCCACCTACATGTTTTGCTTACTTACAAGAAGGAATTTGGGTGCCAGTATTGCAGCTTATATATAAAGTAAAGGCGCCTAATTATTAACCCTGAAAAATAACGACTATTTGGGTTTGTACACAGGGTATGTCGATACACACCGGTGCTGAAGCTGGGGTGCTATTGGAGAAGAAGGGATGCGCAGGAGTGATTACTCTGAACAGACCAAAGGCCTTGAATGCACTCAACCTGTCCATGATACAGCAGATTTATCCACAGTTAAAGGTTAGCAATTCTCTTCTCTCCATTTGGTTTTGTTATATGTTTATCTGACGTTTCAAGATATGACCTAAAGTTCAATTTTATGGGGGTTGACAATGTTGCATACACACTTCAAGAATATTTTAGCAAATTCAATTCATATGACATAAACTTAAAAAAATATGAACAATACACTTAAGGCTGTCTGCTTAACTGTGTTGAATTTTGTTTTAACCCCTCAGAACCTATAACATACATTGTGTGAATAGTGTACATCCTTAAATCACCTTGGTTTAAGAAGCAGTTAGCTGTATTACTGCTGAGCAAAAGCAAAGCTGGCGCAAAGTAAAGGCGTGAAGTGTTTCTTCCCAGGCTTTGCTTTCATCTTGTTCAGCTGTCCATGTAAACATTTGAACAGTGTAGAGGATTTTTTACAAGGAAGTCTGTCTTAGTAGTTAAAATACTAGCTAATGTGCTTGGGTGCTGATGCTATAGGGCATGCTCAATGCACAAATATATATTGAGTTTGCTCTCATGTTGACTATAAGGCTGTTGCAGAGCACGTTTCCCTGAGAATAATACTGGCCCCAGTGGCCTGGCAATGGATGATGTCATGCTTTTATTGCCCTAACTGGTAAAGAGTTGCTTCATTTCAAGTTGTAATATTTCTTTGAATTTCACTTTAACTCCATACTTTTGAATTACCTATGATTTTGTTGTGTTAACCACTAATTCCTTAGGAACTGTAAGTACCTCAGTCTATATTGGTTTTGTATTTTCTGAAAATTCAGAGCATGCACTGAGCAGAACATAGGCTGTTATTTTCTTGGCCTCACATCCTAAATAGTAAACCTGTGCTAAATTTAGTCCCCAAGGATTTGCATTATTAAAAGAAAATGGGCTCTTGATTTGGATGGTTGCGATTTCATCACAAAGAATAAGGTCATAAAGTTGTCAGGGCCAAACACGGTTTCAATCATTTAAATCTGTACGGCTCAATGTGTTGCCCAAAAACTATGTACGGCTCAGAAGTATGGGGATTTATAAATTTGGACGGTTTGCAAAGGGAAGAAAACAAAATATTTCGCTCAATATTGAAAGTCCCCAACTGCACACCAGCTATTATCGCCCATAAAGAACTTGGAAGACCCTACTTAGAGGATCTGATTAAGCTTAGACCAATTTTGGCCTGGCTTAAAATATGGTCGAATCCTGATGCTGCACTGAGCAGGCTGATCATACAAGATTGCCTGGGCAGAGATAAACATCTGAAAATTCCATGGATCAATTATGTTAAGACTACCTTAGAAAATATGGGTCACCAAGAGCTGTACTTAAATCCCTTATTGATCAATGCTCAGCACAAGCCTAAATTAAAGAGAATTTTCCTGGAATCAAGAGTATCGGCCAGGAGTACACTAGAAGGGAGTAAACCCACTGTGAGCACCTATAGTAGGCTTGAAACTACTGTCGGGATGGAACCGTACCTTTGTGTCCTCTATAATGCTCACAAGAGGTTTTTAATGTCACGTTTTAGGCTTAATTTTTTACCTTATTTATTAGCCGAACCAGCAGGTTTTAGTAAATCAATTGAGCAGAAGGGTGCCTGCGGCTGCGACAATAAGTCTCCGCAGGACACCCTTCATTTTGTACTTTTATGCCCCATTTATACCATCCCAAGACGCAGATTTTTAAAAGACATTTTGAAAAAGGCAAGATTCACTCGAGCCATGGAGGCATTGACCTTTTTACAAAGGGCTAGTGACCCGTTAATACTATGTGCGGTGATAAGTTTCTTGAAATTTGCACTCAGACTCAGAGTATCTAGAGGCCAGTATTAATTATGAATACTGTAGATCTTCTAAACTGTTAGTCTCAGGAAGCTATCCATGAGGATTATATGTGAACAATGAATTATTTGTATGTACATAGATTAATTCAATGTTCTGTATATTGATTTAATACTGTTTTAACTGTATACATGTGTATTCTTTTATGATGATTTTTAACCATCGAATAAAGAACTATTGAATTGAATTGAATTGAAATCTGGGTTCAACTCCTTGGTTGCTATGGAACAGATCGGATAGGCCTAACTTAGGAAAATGTGTTAAGTATTCATCAGCTCCAACATTTTTTACAATTCTCACAGCCAATTTCTAAAATAGTGAAAATTGTAAGGAGCAAATATTACATTATAACAGCAAGCATGAGGAACCAGACATATCAATTTATGAAGAATTAAGGCAACAATCGCTAGGAAAAGTTAAAGTGGCAATCAGACATTACTGCTAAATAAAATTAACTATGTGTCACAACATGTGACACGGCTGCTGATTGTGAAGCTAATTCCTGCTGCTCAGGGCAGAGGAGCACTCTTCTGCCATGTTTACCAGCACCGTGATGGTTCATCATACATAGGACTGGGTGAGGGAGGCGGCGCTCCCAGACCTCACCAGAATAGAATGTTGTGATTTTGGACCGACTCCATCCTTGGCACTAATTGGGTATAGCCATGTGCGCTCACTGCAGCTACCTATGCAGAACCGACCATCACCCACCCCCTCAATATTGTGGCATTAAACCACAACCTTGTACAAGACAAGGTGGGTGTACTGCAAGTCTGAGTGCCCCCACTGCCCAGCTCACCTCGTTCAAGGCGGATGGCTGTCATTCAGACCCCTCCCAGTGGCTCAATGTGTTCCACGCTGCTGAGTAATCCATTTAAGTGTCGACCACTGTGGTCTCCTGCTCGCAGCTGGCTGCTGGTGAGGAGGTAGGAACAGAGAGGAGAGTAGGAACAGACCTGCTTCCCTGAGACTTGTTCTTCAGTCCAAGTGGACATGTTATGCATGAACGTCAATTCATCGAAATGCCAGGTGAAGCGAAAGTTACATCACACGCCCGTTGGCCTCCACTTTCACACACATACTTACATATACACACAGATTCGCACATGTACACTCTCTCACATAAACGCACTCATCTGCAAGCACGCACACAACATACATTTAAAAGCATTTTTTAGTTACCTCAGCTGCCATGGAAGGACATATCAAAGCTTATTGTACTCAATTTTTATTACACTGTTAGTGTAATAAAAACAATTGTCAGAAAATAAAGAGAATGGAGCCCCAGCTGCCCCTGTCTTCCTGGCACTGAATTTGGCAGTGCTAGGGGTAGCAAAGGGCAAGCCAGGAGTCGCAGCTGCGACCCCTAAATGATGTCCATGATGATATTACTGGAGAGTATATCCACTTTCTGAGGCTATTCTACAAGGCCTCCGTGGAGGGATGGGCACCTGATAGGCTGGGGGCAGGCAGAGTGAGAGGAGAGTTGGAAGCTCTGAACGGGCATTACAGCTTGGGGCTATTGTATGTATACTGCCTGGAGCCAGAAATGATTCAGGGACGCTAAATAAAGGAGGAATATCCATATTCGCCTCTAGGCATTTTAAAACTGATACAGAGCTGGTCCCCCGCCTCAGCTCCCCCCCCCCCCCCCCCCCCCCTAGCGCCTTGAGACCCTCACAGGTGAGTAGCGCTCTCTACAATTCCCCTGATTGATTGATTGATTGAAAATTGAAGGAAAAAGTGTAGAATATGTGTAGTAGATTTATGCCTTAACGAACGGAGCACAGGGAGAATAGGTGGTAAATATTCGCCTTGTAAGGTCGAAAGGGATGGTTCGCCTCACTGGACATATCAAGATGTCCAGTGCCTCACACTGCTCTGGAATGCATAGAACTTCTGTAATACTTCTGTAATACTTTCCAATCTGATGCTTCGTGAAGTCCTTAGAGATGAGCTGCAAGTGACAAATGTAAGTCTTATTACCTTGTCCAACAATGCAGCAGACTCTCAGAGTTTGGTTGTATTCAGTTAGAACTACACACATTTGGGACTTAAGTGAAAACCTATTGAAGTACCCACTGATTGATTGGAGGTCTGAGTTTATTGAGAAGACCAAGACAGTAGGTGCAGTAAGCACCCCAGGTCTCTCCCTTACCCATAGTCTGCACACCCCAAGAGTTTGCCTAGCCTCCAAGGTATAGCTCTGAGCCTCACCAAATCTTTTCAAGCATTCTTGCCAAAGGACCCCTCCCCCTCAAGATGGCTCAGTCTCTCGTAGCCTTGCTACCACAATCTTGGCTTACTGCACCCGCAGGCTTCATTGCTCACAAATTTGTTAAAGGTCGGCAAACCACATCTAAGTGACATCTTTATTTAGGTAAATGGTTTATTCCATATTCTTTCCTAATTAAGCTCCATACCTCCTTATTTCTAGGACCGGGTATCCGGGTATCCTGGTTCAAAGTGCACATCCCAAGCCATCCCTGTCTCTCCTTTTGTGTCAGTTCTGAAGATTTTGATTTAAATTATCTGCTCTTAGAGTTCAATCAGGTAGATTGAAAGATCTGGTACAGACACTTTAGAAACGAATACATTTCTTTTTTTTTTTTAATAAACAGTTTTTATTGAGGAAGGAAATAGAAAATACAAAATGCAATGCAAGCAATAGTAGGGTCTACAGCATTTACCAAGCAGATTTCGAAGAGTCCAGTTCACTCTTCCCCCCCCGAGGAAACAAAGCAAGAATTGTCCAGCACAGCCACCATGCGGTCATTACATGATAGATAAGATGGGTGAATCTGGACGAATAAAGTTCTGGATTAACCTTTTTCTACCAGTCTCTTGTGAGATCTCTGCTTTCAGTGTAAGCCCTGATGTTTTAAGTTGTGTAAGAGACATTTAATTTAGACCAGTTCCCAAACATTTTATAACCACAACCGAGTTTTTAGAACGACACACTTTCACGACCCACCTAGCTTTAATGGACAGGAGGCAGGTGATTTTTGGGGAGTGTAACTAAAGCATCATGTGGTAGCCCATTGCCACTTACAGACAGCACATTTTCTATTGAAATGACCATTAAATTTACACAGACATTAGGTTTTGCTCATAAACTTATATTGCAGGCAAATGATAATGTGGGGAAATCGGGTTTCAGTGAATATTCTTCATTTGTGCATGACCAAGTAAAATATCTTGATTTGTATTGATTCTGTAAAAATCTTCGTTCTACCACACTTCAGAATTACAAAAAAAATGTGCTTCATTTTTGCTTTCCTAACTGCTGAATGTGTACAGTTCCTTTACAGGTATTTTACATTTTGTTGTTGTGTTAAATAAAAAAAAGATGCTCTAAAACCTTTCTTTTCACAGTTCCTGTACCCCAGCAAGATTGTCACATAATTCACTTTACTGTTCTTTCTCTGACTGCAAAGTAAGAAGTATTTTTTAACACCAATCCCCATGTTAAAAAAACACTTAGGCAGCAATTTATCAGGAGATATAGCCTGACGTTTGACCTCTGTCTTTGAAACGCAGCAAATATGACAAGATAAATGCATAATTTAAAGGCATCTTAATTTACTGCTTGGACTTTTATGCCTCATCAAACATCATCATGTGACCCACCTAAGGGTCGTGACCCATAGTTTGGGAAACCCTGATTTAGACCCTTTTAGATTTTTATAACTAGTGCTGATTTGAATTATGACCCAGTCTAATGTTTTCGTTTTAATTGAATGTTAAGAACTATGGTGCTCATCCTAAGAAAAATAAGGCTCAATGGATATAAATCCTTCGAACAAAATAACTCTCCCTGTTGGGTCAGACCATTTTATGAAATATTTTCAAAGGCAAGTTGTTTCTTAAGATTTCAGATTTCAATTCCCACACACTATGATACAAACTATCTTTTTTTCTGCTAGGCATGGGAAGAAAACTCTGAGACATATCTTATAATTATAAAGGGGAATGGTGGAAAAGCATTTTGTGCTGGTGGAGATATCAGAGGTAAGATTTATTGAATGCCTTGATTTCTCCTAATACACAAACATATTTAACTAAACACATCAGAAACGTTGATCAAAGTCATGGCTAAGTCATTCATTCAAAGAAAGCTGTGTTCTGTAATAACTTTTGTAGCTCATGATAGTCACCCTAAGGGTTTCCGGGTATCGGTTATGAGGAATGCAGTCGATCCATATAACAAGTATATTCAATTACAGTTTAAAAAGAAACGTTTTTAAAGTTTTTGGTAATGCTAAATGATTCGTAATCTTTAAAGGCAGCAGGTTCCTTTATTTGATAGGGACTACAAAAAACAGTTAACCATCTGTTCTCAATCTTTTAAAACATGAGACTTTAGCTAAAGCAACTGTTCCAAATCGAAGAGATTGTGTTGAAAGATAGAGAATAACTTTTTCTTGGGCCCTTGTTGGTAGAACGCCTGATGAAACCTGCAGGGACTTTTAAAAACAATACCTTTGCAGACTCAAAACCAATAGAGGTCAGCTAGAACTGGAGCCATACACTACCTCCTATTTGGTCCTTGCAGGGAACAAGCTGCCAGGTTTTGCAATAGCTGCAGTTTGTGACTTTCCCGTTGGGGAACACTTTGGTCCACAATGTTGTAGTAATCCATCAACGAAAGTATGATGGCGTGAATAATCTCTTTCCTGAAGCATATTGGTAAAAACTGCAATTTTTATTTTGGGATAAAGTGTTTAAAGGAGGTAGATGCCAATTTATTATTCTGGGGTCTCTGGAGTAAAGAATTGTCAATTATATTTTACAGAACTAACTGGGACAGGCGTAGTTGCCAGTTATGTAGGGCACCAGGTTATATCCCATTCTGAGGTCATATCATCGAAGATGTGTTAAGCTTAAGCAAATATGTTCTCATCCAAGAGGCCACTCCAATAACAGAGCTCTTAAACTTAGATTTAGTTTCTTCTTAAGTGTCATCCCGTCTAATTACCAACTTGGTGAGTATTGTTAGTGTAAGTCATACATGTGAGCCTGAAAGATCCAAGAACTCAGTGTAGTGGAGAAACATATAATTTAAACCGACTCGGGCTTAATGAGGACCTCTTCAGTATCCCTTAATTCAATGGTGTCAAATCTGACTAAATGAATGATAATTTGACTGCTTGATTTCTACCTTTTAATAAATGATTGAATCCAGTCGAATGCTGATTCTCAAGTTTCGCTCTCTTACAGTCTTATACTTAAGATATGATGAGAGATCGTATCAAAGGCAGCTAAGAAATCTAACAGAATTAAGGCTACTCTGCCACACTCCTCTATCATCCTGCAGATATTATTAACACAAAAACTGAAGCTGATTCTGTGCTGTGCATAGATCCAAAGCCAATTGTGACAGGTCAAGAACTGCTTTGCTTGTCACAAAAGTAGTAATTTGCCCATTGATATGTTTCTCTAAACATTTCTTGCTACAGGCAGTTCAGCGATAGGATGATATTTGCTCAGTGAATGAGGATAGTTGTTTTTTTCCCCAGCAAAGTAATAACAATTGACCGCTTGTAAATAGATGGAACTGAGATTGAGACAATAGAGGCATTAAAACAAGGGCTAGGATATGACTTAAATAGTCCAGACCTGGAAACCTCCTGCGGATCAAGCTTCCAATGGAGACCCTGACCTAATCACTGGTAAAGAGGATGTTGTAAGATATGAGGTCAATAATTGAAAATGTATTATCATTTGATCAGAGAAGTTATCTGCCATGCTGATATTCAGAGTGGAAAAAATTAGATCTAAAAGTATTGAGATTAGGGAAATTGCTTTCCTTTGTTGTCCGGTTTAGTGAGAGGATTAACTGTTTTTAAACCGCCTTGGAGAAATTGGAAGTCTCTTGAATAACATTTCTAAAGAAATTAATGCACATCTCGATAATCATTTTTCTATATGTCCTTAGTTTTACAAATATGTTTCTTTATGTTCCAGTTTATAGTTTCTCCTCTAGATTTGGTCTGATGCGTTAAAAACCTGTTTGTTTTTGACTAGCTCGACAGGGAGCAGAAGGTCTTGTACGCCTGGAAAACTAGTTTAACCGGTCCTAGCAGATATATTGTTTTAGGAATCTATGATTCATACTCTGCATACATCTGTTCGAAATCATTTAGATAACATGGTCATGAGGCAAGATGGCGTCTGAGTGAGCATCTCACCCGCAGCACTCCACTGGTCTCATCCCCCGAAATAACCAAGAAAACTGCAGAATGCCCTTGTACAGCGCATCGGCAGATGAAATACCTTCGTATTGTAATCTTTAGTGGGAGCAGATACGATCAATGTGGTATACACGAGGAATGCAACCAACTTGCGCCGCCGCCAGCTCCTGCACCTATGCTGCCTGATCCGGCATCACTGACGTCTTCTGGCCTGCGGCTCGATCTCGATGAGCAGCTGTCAAGAATACTCTTGGCGATCCCCGGGGCAATGTTGGGTCAGAAGGGAAAACCTTTGTCACCCTCTGTGCAACACGGCTGGCCCGGGAGTGTGTTTTCTACTTTCTGGCTACTGTGGCAGAGCGGCTCACGGAGGAAACAATGTTTCAAGCGAGGACTCTACACAAATCAAGTAAAGATGACAGGGCAGGAAGACAACCAGAGGTAAATATACACAATCTTCTCTGCCCACAGCGATCGTAATTAACCAACTAACCACAATGACTGTGGAGGATCGGGGAAAGCGGTTTGACATGCATGGGGGAAGGCAGAAAAGAATGAGAAAGACGATAACACTGAGAAGCCTGAAACAACTAAGAAAGCTCTGCCCAAAAATAAAAATACTATAATTGATGATAATGGCGGGGATACTAGGGGTAAGGAGTTGGAGGCTGTTCAATGTAATGGAGATAGCTGGTATAGGCAATTCTGGAGTGCCTTTCTCTAGACGAACAAATTGTTCTTCTGTAATCTACTATATATTTGACAAATCGTTTGGTGCATAGTACTATTGTGGCCACTCAATTCAGTGATCACAGGGTCAGACTGATTTGCATATGGCCATGTCTGAACTGGGGAGGCGGAGTGAGCTAAAGAATGCTGATAGATTAAACCCAGATCAGCTGACTGGGGGTGAGTGCTTGCAATGTTCAACACTCCGTCCATCATCCCCTTTGGTTTTGCTTTGTTCGCCCTAAGTTGGCAGGGTATGCCCAGACGTGGGGTCCCTTGCTCAGTTTGCCACTGGATTCAAGCTAGCCTGGCTGATGACGGCTGATTAGCCAGAAACTGGTCCCAGGATGCTTGTTTCTGGTCCAGGGAAGACATGACTTGGCAGTTTGGGCTGGACTGTTCCCATGAGGCGTAGGGGTAAAACTGATTTGCATATGGCCATGTCTGAACTGGGGTGGCGGAGTGAGCTAAAGAATGAGGATGGATTAAACCCAGATCAGTTGACTGGGTGTGAGTGCTTGAAATGTTCAACACTCCGTCCATCATCCCCTTTGGTTGTGCTTTGTTCGCCCTAAGTTGGCTGGGTATGCCCAGACATGGGTCCCTTGCTCACTTTGCCACTGGATTCAAGCTAGCCTGGCTGATAACGGCTGATTAGCCAGAAACCGGTCCCAGGATGCTTGTTTCCGGTCCAGGGAAGACATGGCTTGGCAGTTCGGGCTGGACTGTTCCCATGAGGCACAGGGTCAGACTGATTTGCATATGGCCATGTCTGAACTGGGGTGGTGGAGTGAGCTAAAGAATGATGATGGATTAAACCCAGATCAGTTGACTGCGGGTGAGTGCTTGCAAAGTTCAACACTCCGTCCATCATCCCCTTTGGTTTTGCATAATCCTGTTGTAACATCACTCGACATCCCCGCTAGAAAGATCCCTAAACTAGCAACTGGTCTTAGTGAGATACGACCATCTACGGATAATTTATGAGTGTGTTGTAAATTGACTGATTCTGTGCAATTTCTAAAGAAGGTAATATCTGAGAACATTTAATTAATAATGGGGTGTCTAGAAGAGTCCGAAGAACAGGGAACAGTAGTTAGTGCTTTTGTAGGCCTATGTGAGGAGATGGGAAAATCCATTAGTAAGCCCCATAGACCCGTGGCACAGTGTCCACGGTGGTTTGACCACAAATGCTCTCTAGCTAACTGTTTATTATATAGAGCTTTGGCTAAGAACCCTAGAGAACACAAAGAGGTGATCACATTGTGAAAGGAGTATAAATCAGTATCCACACAGAGGCGGAATGCAGTTAACAACCAGCAGGGACCAGTATGCGTTCCTTGGATCAGACATCTTCTACCATTTGGTGCCATATATAGAGTGAGGTATGGGTTGAACATTTCACTTAGATATACTTAGATCCTGATCCGAATTTGCTCATGTGGCCAGGTTGCTTCTTCTTCTAACATTTTAAGGTTCTCCCCTCATGAAGTTGTTTTAGCTATTCAACAGAGTGCAGGTGGTAAATCTCCTGGCCCCGATGGGAGTTATGATTGATTTAATAAAATCAAATTTAGACATAGAGGCCCCTTTGCTAACTAATATTTTCAACAGCTTAGGTCACTCCACTAGACCAAGTTCTTGGTTGATGTTTACTAGTTTTCCTATTTTCAAAAAAGGTGGCCACTCAAAGCCCTATTGCTATTGCCCTATCTCATTCATTGATATAACGGCACACATTTTTGGATGGGTCTTTCAAGCGTGGACGATGGATAATAATATTCTGCACCCAAGCCAATATAGCTTTCGGGCTGGAATCGGCAATGTAGTTCCTTCATTTGAATCTGGTGATTAGCAAGTATACAATGGCAAAGCAGTCATCATTATACTTAGGTTTCATGGACTTGGCCATGGGTTTTGACTGCTTAATTCGCAACAGGCTCTTGCATCTCCTGAGCAAGATGGGACTTGATATGACGCTTATAAATATACTGGCCTCACTTCACACAAATACCACAGCACGGGTATGGTACCGTCAGAGAGGTGAAGTGACAGATGCTTTTCAAATTAAGCGTGGAGTGCGCCAAGGGTGCGCACTTGCCCCTTCACTATTCATTTTATCCATAAACAATCTTAAAAGCCATGTGGCAGCTAGCACCCTGGACATACCAATGATAAGTGATTCTCCACTCCTAGCCCTTTTGTACGCAGATGAAGCGATCCTGATGGCCTGCACTTCTAAGGCTCTGCGTTCGGTAGTTCATACCTTTGTGAATTGTATGGCCAAAGTGTATCTAGCAACACATTTTGCAAAGTCATTTATATCCAAGATTGTAGTCGGCTCAAACACCCTATTAAGCACCAAATCCTTTTCCTATTTTGGTGTTGCCTTTAGTGTGACGGGCTCCTGGGCACCGAAAGTCCTGCATTGTAGGGCTAAGCTATCTAAGTCAAACGGATCACTTCTTAGCCTTTCCCGTCCTACCAGTGTTTGGTCTTCGGCCCCAGTGCTACAAATTTACACCGGAACAATGTGCCCCGGCGGCTTCTTACGGGGCCAGTGTTTGGGGAATCGCTGACTGCACGCCCATACAGAGGGAGGAAAACATCTTCTGTAGGAGAATTCTGGCTGCCCCAGCATCATCCTCACATTTTATTTGTCACAGTGAGCTGAAGAAGCATCTCTAACAAGGGCAATAAGTTATGACCATTTGGCGTGTGACAAAGGATTGTCAATCCCTTGGTTAGCGTATGTGAAAGACAAATTCGAAGAGGCTGGTCTCTCTCATGCCTTTTCTGACCAAGCTTCAAGTCCTGTGATTGATAAAAAACAGGTGGCCGCAGCATTACTAGCCTACTTACACAAAAGGCGGGTCAGTGAGGAATCCAAAAAAACAACTATTGCTAATTATCTAATGATAAATATGGGGGTGAACTCTTACAGCTATTTGTGGAAACCAAGAAGGAATTGGGAGTGGTCGCTTTTGTTTCAATTCAGAGCTGATACTGTTCAATACCTACTGTGTTTTCCCATAGCGTATCAGTCAAATCTAGATACAAGCCCTTGCCTGTGTAATAATGGCGCTAATCAATCAATGGTTCATATGCTTTTCTTCTGTAAGTTATATGAATTATATACTAAAAGTGTGGTCCCTTTTCTGAGAATAAGGAACACTATTTCTCAGCTTATCACTTTGTCAGCGACTCTCTGATGAAGAGACTTGTACTGCTGTAAGCCGATTTATTCATGCTGCTACACATTCACGAAGCACTATGCATTTCATTCAAATTGGCTCAGGTTTTTATTGTATGTTTTTTTTCACTTTTTAATGATTATTGCTGCTAATTGATTCCTCTAGGCTGCTGTATGATCACGAGGCACAATGCACCTTGTTTAAATGGCGTTTTGGATTTTACTGTATGGTTTTTAACCTTTTTCCAGCTGTCAGTCGGTGGATGCGCCTCACTATTTCGTTTGTATTTCATACTGTGCATGTATGTTACACTTTTATGGTTGTACTATCAACCGAATAAAAATAGTTATTTGTTCGATTCAATACATCGGGAGCAGATCCTCCTACAGCGGGAATCGCCGACAACTCTGGGAAGGGAAAGAAGAAGCAGACTGCAAAAACAGGCATTCTTCATTCTCTTAAAGTATATGAAGTCGGGTATTTTCCTTTTTAGGACGCGTGAAGGGATGTGTGTAAGAAACACCTCCGGGCTCTTTTGACCATTACATACCTATCATTAGATATGCAGTGTAAACTTGCGAGAACCTGGAACCCCCCCCCCCCCACCCCCCCCCTCCCCCCCCTTGACTGAAAGCAGGGAAAAATCCCCTGACTTTGACCAACAGAAAACGAAGGATGCCTTGTCGCATTAGGACATAGTGTGTCATACCCGGGGTGTTGGTGAAGGGATTATACAAACCAGTATACTGAATGCCATAATAACTACAGCCCCTTTTTACCCATTTCCCTGAGGTTACTGGTGGCGACACCCTTCTGAAAGACCTGCAGAAAAGAAGAGAAAATCTGCATCAATAAAGACGCCCCCTAGCATCTACCTAGGTTTACACGCAGTATCATCGACATATGATAATTCAGCGCTGTGATAAAAATGAAATAGCAAGATTAGCAAATCAACACAGCCTCTGCGGCCATATATCTTCCCATCCCTCTGACATGGCAAAATAGCCTGTCTGGCACTGGGGCTTGCTTTACTTTTGAATACCATGTCATATATGTAATCCCACCCTCGATTATAAGGATATTCCAAGTAACTGAGGAGTTCTGTGACCATATAGAGGAAACAGGTTGAAGGCCGAGTTACTTTATTTCCTATAATACATGGTTACACCATTATCCTGCCCACATACCACTTAAATCTTTAGTGTGGTGCTCTTTCACATGAAGGAGATCGGATGTTTGTAAACGTGAAGAGTAAAATTAGAATAACTGGTGCAACATTAGGCACAGCAAAAAAGCAGTTAGTTACTTGTTGCAAGAAGATATCAGAATCAGTTTAATACAAGTCAGATTTTAAAAACGTTGTTGCTCAGAATGTGTAGAGACTTGCAGAGAGATTCTTTCTTATATAGTATAACTTCCACAACCATAGATTTCAGATATCATCAGTGATCGCTGTGCACAACAGTGGTGCTAGTTAAACTTATTTCAGTTCCGTATAACTGGCGAATGTCAAGTGTTTTTTTTGTTTTTTAAACAGTAGTACTTTTCCAGTAAATTTCTAAGGTTTTTTTAACATAAGGTAAAATCTTGCTATGTTTTGCACATATAACTCCACTTTAACCTCCGATTTCTTTTAGAGAGAAAAAATATGTACATATGTATATAATGTAGTAATCTTCAGGTTATAAGGTCCAAGGTACTCTCTCCCTGAAGAATAATGCCCCTTCTTTTTTGTTTGTTTAGCAGTACAAATCTAACTCGAGGTTTGGACCTTTCATGCCTCCGTTATGAACAATTGTGGAAATTGGTTGGATGTATCCTTATATTTAGTTACAGATAGTTTCTGAATTCATCCTATGAATGTGATGCGTTAGAATAAAATCAAGTACTAATTCATTTGTTTTAAATCTTCTTTTATGCTCCATCTGAGCTTTTCATCATGTTCATACCATATTTTTCATGAATTGGTGATTTGTGGGTGATTTAAGAGCAGCCGGCACATGTTTTGCCCCTTATTGACCCATTGACCTGGGGCACCTTTTTCACATCTGTCTTTCCAGAAATCAATTACTAATCATGTCTCAGTAACATGCGAACGCACCAGATCGATTCAATCGCTTTTTCACGAATACACCTCATCCTTTGATATCACTGTTGATATATCCTTACCATTGACATCCTGGCAGTATGATGATGGAAACATCACCTCTAATGTGATTTAATGTCTTCCTTCACCCTGCACCTGGTGGTGGCTATACTTGATTTTAAGTGAACTTTAGGACTGATGATGATAATCCTATCTTTGCAGCCATGAGAAAGCCCCAGGCCGATGGGCTAGTAGGGGGCAAAACACGTGTCGGCTGCTCGTAAATCACCAAAAAATCACCAATTGGTGAAAAATATGTTACAAACATGATGAAAAGCTCAGGTAGAGAATAAAATAAGAAATAGAATACATTCAAGTACTAATTCATTTGTTATAACGTATCATATTCGCAGGCAATATATAATAATTGTGTCTGTGTTTTCTATCTAGCAACCAATGTAGTAATACATATAAGTAGGGATTCACACTGTATTCACAACATTTTAAAAAGAAGCCGTTATTGATGTTTATATATCTTGTCTCCACATTAGTTTATCATTTGATTGTGTTTTTTGAGTATTTATAAAATGCACTCGGAAATAATACTTTTATTGTAGCAAGACCATCTGTTACAAGATGTGAAGCTTATTTCTGAAACATCTTGGGGGAAAAACTGAGATCTTATTTTCAGGTCTGTAGACCGTGACCAGCATTGAGACTCAAGGGGTAGCTGAACTTAAGTGTTGAAGGCTTTAGTGGTCTGCGAAATACTGTCGCTTAAGATCAATTTGCAATAGGAATTTAACTTACAGGTTGTTCATTCGTGTTTCTAAGGCCTGCAAGTCTCGCCAGGAGATGAGATTAAAATGTATTCTTTTGCAAGGGACCATTGTCATAGTAGTTTAAAAAAAAAAAAATCGAAAGAAAGACTTAAGATGGAACACTCACTTTGTCATTTCCCATTCATATTTTTAAAAAAACAGTCACAAAGGTAACTCGTACCCTATCCGCACTAGAGGATAAAAACACTCTAGCGAATAGATCACATGGCTGGATGGTCTTACACACTTATAATAAATTAACACCTCAGCCCTACCTGAAAGTGGGCTTAAAAACTATTATTAAGGAAACATTCCTCAGACTAAGACTGGGGGCAGGACCCTTCAACCAATTCTCGCCTCCCTGGGGGAGAAAGGATGAAAACGACCAATGCCGGCTATGTAGTAGCGGTACAGAAGATGCAATCCATATTATATGCATTTGCAAAAAGTTAAAAGATATCCGGAGTACCCTACTAAAACCCGCCTTCAAACAATATGGTGTCAGATCATGTAGACAAGCATTAATGTTGTGCTTTAACCCCGACCGGGTACAGTTAAACTGTAGGTTAATTAAATTCCTTGACATTACCCCAAAGAGACTAAAAAAAAAAAAACCCGGATTGAGTCGCTGAAAGACTAAGTTCTATATGAAATTTAAATCAAAACACCTTCAGCTACAGTTATAATAACAACAACAGCTAACTTTTGCAAAATTGTTAAAAACCTTATTGATTGTGACAAATAAGTTTTAATTGTACATAGTGATTTTATCATGGAATGAGTGGAATTTTATTCTTGTATATGCAAAGGTTTTAATTAATCATGCATAATAATAAATAAACCAAACCACTCACTTTGCCATTTCCCATTCATATTCGGGTGAGCAAACCAAGATGCCTTGTCTGTGTTTACTCACCCCATCACCTAGAGGTTTCACAGCGCACCAATAATAGGAGTATAATCCGCGTCTTAGATGTTTTATGCATTTGGATGTGAAGCACATGTTACCAGACAGCACTCCATTCTACGAAGTTGCAGTTTCTCTTTGCTGTCTCCTGCCTGTGGCCCTTGTACTGCACCTTCCAAAGTGCTGCACTGAATGGCTAAATGTAAAGGTTTAACATCGGTCCATTTACTGCTGGTCTAATTCTTAAAGTGCCATGGGGCCTCTACTCCCAGCACAATACATAGAAGCTTGTGGGACACCAAGCATAACAGACATGCCGCATTCCCTGTGATGGGGAGCAGAGCACAAGCACCTCCCGCACTCTAGTCCGAGCATGTAGGCCTCCTCAGCATCTCAATCCCATCAGGTGTAGTCCCTCAGGGGGTGGTGAGCAAGGTGCAAGCATGCTCTCACCCACATAAAAAATGCAGGACAGCCAGGACACGAAGCCATGCAAGCATAGCCCACCATGAAGTGTGGAGCAGAGTGCAAGCATGCCCCATCCCTTTGCTCATACTCCAAGGGCAGCAGGTATGGCTCCACTGTGGTGGATAGCAGAGTGCAACCATGCCACACCCTCATCCAGTTAGAGAAATTACCAAAGGGGTGAGAGTTGTTTATTCCCTGTGGAGCCTGGCACACACAGGTTGGGAAGCATTCAACATGGTGAAGGGAAGCAGAGCTACAGCATTCCCACAACCTCAGTGCAACACATCAAAGGGTGCTGGGACACCAAGGCAGACAGACATGTCTTCATGGTTGGGGGCCGGGGGAAGCAGAGGCAAGCATGCCCTCAGCTCCCGCACAATACACTGAGGCCTTCCAGGCCCCCAAGCCAGGGAGGCATACTACCCATTCTCTTGAGAAATTGTATGCCTTCCGTGATTCTAGCTATGTCCAGTAGGGCTTCCTTAAGGATGGCAAGCAGGACGCAGGCATGGTCCCTTCCATATCAAAACATGCTGGCCTGCTGGGGATCAAAGCTTTGCAGGTATATACCCCTCTTTTACTCTCAGCGCCCCTCTCCGTAAGTGAGGAGCTGTGCTAGCACCCGCAGACCAAGGCACACGCTGTGGCCCCCTACAGCAGTCAGAAGAGAAGGGAGCAACAGAAACTTCTCAACCTTCCCGCAACCTTGCAGGAGCCACCTCCTGCCGTAGGCGCTGGTAGTGGGTGACTGTAACACGCAATAGGGGCAACCCAGTATTCCCTCAGGTGATCGGTACATAATGCAAACAACACAAACACTCCTGAAGGAATTGTTTTAGGAAATCTTTCAAACATACATGAGTTGATTGGTCACATAGATCCAAAATCAAAAACCAAGCAGGAGACCAGTGAGATTTCTGCAGGAAAGGGGGAAAATATAAGGCTTTCTGTTGTGCGATACTTTCTTGTGTATTCAGATGGTCAAAGGGTACATACAATTAAAGCATCAAGACGCTGCTTTTTTACAAACCTATGCTTATTATTTTTTCACCAAAAAAAAGGGGTACCCTTTTTTAATTGACAACTAGGGGCTGGGATAACCAGTCAAACACAACAAACCCTCAATTGGGCACTCTAAATTGAAATTGTACATTGATACATCACAAGAATAGCTTAAACGATCCTGATAATGACAGAAAAAAGAGAAAAGAGGTTTTCAGAGTATATAAAAAATCAAACCATTTTTCAATTTATTATATAATTCATTATAATTCAAGCCAGCCTACCCCTGACTAGAACCCACCCACTAAACCTTGTATACAAAGACAAGTTATAGAAGATTAAATAGAACAAACCCCTATCTTGAACCCTGTCCATCAACCCTTCTAAACGGAATTTTTTTGTATAGACAAACAGTTCATAAATATTTTCCACATATTAAAAAGGAGAGAAACAACATTGGGCAAAATATAAAAAAGCACCATCCTCCAACTGCATGAGACGGGCCAAAAGGTTATCTATCGTGCTCCTTAACCCCTTCGCTGCTAGACCTTTTCACCCCCTGTGCTAAGCCTTTTTTTGGCTATTTCGGGTAGTGCACGCTAAGGCCCCTGTAACCTTTTGACTACATAAGGTATCCACGCCAAATTTGCGTCCTTTTCTTCCAACATCATGGGGATTGTAAAGGTACCCAGGGTTTGTGAATTCCCCTGGAGGGTTCCCAGAAATTAGCCAAAATACAGCAAAAAAATGTTTTGGGGGGGGGGAAAGGGCTGCAAATGAAAGCGTCTGGGTTTTTCCCTGCAAATGGTATCAAAAAAGGGTTTTTGGGGTTCAAATCACAATTTTCCCAACTTTTAGGAAATTACAGACTTTTGTCAGAAAACCAACATTTTTTACACAGTTTTGGCATTTTTCTGGGACATAGCCTATTCTGGCTATTTTTTGTGCTTTCAACTTCCTTCCAGTTAATGGTAGAAATGGGTATGAAACCAATAATGGATCCTGGAAAGCTATACATTTTAGAAAAGTAGACAAAATTATGAATTCAGCAAGGGGTCATTTGTGTAGATCCATCAAGGTTTCTTTATAGAAAATAACAGTTAAATATAGGAATAATTGGAAAATTAGTTGAAAATAACAGCCTATTGTGTCAACGTTTTCACCTGTAACTTCTTCTAATTATGACAGCTCTTTGAAAGCAATATACAGTTACATCCGCTGGACCTTACTGGTTGTGGGGATATATAGGACTTGTAGGTTCACCAAGAACCCGACGAACCCAGAGTAAAAAACTGAGCAGCAATTTGCAATGGCTTTTTATTATGTACCGGGTATATAGCAATTATTGTGGGAAAATGTATACATGGAAGAATCGGTATGAAAGACACCTATGTATTTCTGAAATGGGAACAAAATATAGAGTTTAGAAACAGTAGATATTTGCACATTTCCAAAATTGGGAATACTCATACTAGCATGAGAATTTTTTTTTTTGTTTTTTTTTTTTGGTAAAACCCTTTATTGACATTTCAACAAAAGACAAGTATGGGCCTACAACCCCCGGGGCCGGCCGCTAAGCAGTCAGAGTAACAGAAGCAAATTTTAATCACAGGCAGCACCTCGGGGAGCAGATTCTCCATGCTAGCATACTCTTGGCCACTGAACAGCCCAAATAGGGACCAGGATACAAAAGGTTTTCATTTTATAATAAGGGATAGAAGGATCAGGTGCCAAACAATTTCCCAGCAGCAAAAAATGGCAGGCAGAATAGTAAACGCCAACAATAAACCGCAATCTATCCAGGCAATGGCGCTAAAACAGGAGGTTCAGGATGTGGAGGAATATCACGGCCATTTGCGCCTGCAGTCCCCTGCCCTAAGACCCAGAAATCACCACGGAAATTGAGGCACACATAAAAAACAGTGATTGGCAGCAAAGGAGACCTACCGTGCTGACCCCAGAAAAGAAGACAAAGAAGAATAAGAGAAGAAAAAGGAGGCCATAGAAACAAAGGAAAAAACTAAAGAATCCCCTCCCCCAACCCCCCACCCTGCACCTGTGCAGATGAGTACGGCCCCCCCCCCCCAGCAGTGTGGCTGTCGCCCCGGAACCAGACCCGAAATATAGAAGAAACAGAGAAAATGGAGTAAGAAAGGAAACCCCACCAGACGGGGGAGTAAAGAGAGTATTAATAAACTGGAGGAGGGCCTTCAAAACATGCCCCCGGCTTCTCCCTCCCGCACAATATGTTCCTCCCCAAAGCAAACAGTAAACAAACACAAAATCGACCATGTCAAAGAAAAAAAATGGGGAGCATTATGCACCTATTACAATATTAGTTATGTCGTGAGAGCACGCAACCCCTGTGCCCGCCCGCCTGTTAGATGACAACCTCTGAAGGATCAGCCTTATCCTTGGCCACTCTTTGCGAATCCACCCATGCATACCCATCGACCCAGTGCCATGTCCAATGTTACAAGGATGAGGAGCGTCCAAAAAAGACCAGGAAGCGACACACACATGTAGGGTGGACGTCTCTGAACACCAACACAGTCAACATTATGGAGGACCATCTTTCCCAGTACTGCCCCAGGATCTGTAATGCACACAAGGTCCAGGAAGGCGGAATCAGCCAGAGCAGGCGACTGTTGCTGGAATATTGCCTGGGTCGCCGGAGGTTGCGCGTGGGACAAAGCCACCACCCCCCGCTCAAATCCAAAACCTCCGGAACAGACCGGACCCACAGCCAGCCAATCACACGTTGGCACATTGTCCGAAGTTTCCAGCTTTCCCCTATTCACAGGGGCGGCCACGACACTGTCCTCCTGTGTAAAGTGTGACAAGTCCCTGTGTGCCTGGGGACAGGCAGATCGCACCTGTTCCGACGCTAAAGCAACACTATCAAGCTTTCTCCCCAATACCGAGGCGCCGTGAACCAGGGTGGAATGAAGGGCACCGAGAGCTTCGAGAAGGTCACCGTACCCCAGCCCAGCTCCCGGCGCCCGCACCGCTACGCTCCCAATCTTGCTGAGACCCAGTGTACAGGATGATAGACTCCATCCTCGCAAGATGGCCGCCGGGTAGGTTCATCCCAGATTGGGACCAGGACTCAGGCACAGGCGCATCGAGTTCCATGTCACTGGAAACAGGGTTCCGGGGGCAGACAAAAATATATATCCAGTGTGTGACCACAGGTGACAGTCATCCCCACCACGGACCAGCGCCCGCGAAAATCCGGGAGCAGTCCGCGGAAATCGGGACGCGTTACGGGCAGCGTCCGGGCAGCTCACCGGCGAAGGCTCAGGCAATTACCGGAGAATCCTGGAATTGCCACCCCGGGCATGGACTCGTTCCGCTACGCTCAGTGGTAGGAATGACCACAGCGAAATTCAGGCCAATATTCGCACCGCTCCGGTACTCCGACTCCACCCAGTCACCAATGGCCGCTGTTGTTGAACTGCCGCCCGGCCACGTTGTCCACCCGAGGTCCCGGTTCCAGGGTTGCACAGGCCGCAAACTTCAAATGGAGATTTCTCCGGCGGTACCGCCGCCAGAAACTTCAAAATCACACGATCGGTTGCCGCTCTCAGCCACCAACACGGGCATATAGCGCAGGCTAAGGATATCATGCAGGATATCTGTGCGGGATGTGGAGGTTCACAGAGCCGGGAGCCTACGCTGCCGTCCCGATCGCCATCTTGGCTCCTCCCCAGCATGAGAATTATTGGTAATTTTTTTAAATGACTTCTTTTTTACACAATGTCTTTCATTTGGAAGGCAGAAATGTATCGAAAGTCAATAGGTAATAACAGTTGCTTTACAAATCTGAATTACCCTAAGTCTCCCGATAAAAACAGTACCTCACTTGTGTGGGTAGGCATAGTGTCCACGACAGGAAATGGCTCAAAACCCAACGTGATCACACCACATTTTCACAATGAAAAATGACCCTTTTTTTGCAAAGTGCCTAGCTGTAGTTTTTGAACCCTAACTCTTCCGGCACCTAGGGACACCTAGCAAACCTATACATTTTTGGAAACTAGACACCCAGGGGAAACCAGGATGGGGTGACTTGACTGCCTCTCACCAGGTTATGTTACCTAGAATCCCTTGCAAACCTAACATTTTGTAAAAACAAACACATTTTCCCCACATTTCTATGGTCGAAAGTTCTGGAATCTGTGTGGATCCTCAAATTTCCACCCACCCGCATTCCCCAAAGTCTTCCGAGAAAAATGGCACCTCACTTGTGTGGGTCGGCCTAGTTCCCGCAACAGGAAATGGCGTAAAACGCAACGTGGACACACCTCAATTTCTCAGTGAAAAATGACCCTTTTTTGGCAAAGTTCCTAGCTGTAGTTTTTGAACCATAGCTCTGCCGGCACCTAGGGAAACCTAGCAAAGCTATACATTTTTGAAAACTAGACACCCAGGGGAATCCAGGATAGGGTGACTTGACTGCCTCCCACCAGGTTCTGTTACCCAGAATCCCTTGCAAACCTAAAAATTGGCAAAAAAAGCACATTTTCCCCACATTTCTGTGGTGCAAAGTTCTGGAATCTGAGTGGATCCACAAAATGTAGTGAGGCGACATCAAAATGATGTTGCCTCAATATGTTTTGGGCCCTTGCCTGTCGCGGGTACTTGGGCCTCTCACACGAGTGAGGCACCGTTTTCATCTGGAGACCCGGGGGAATGCTGGGTGGTAGGAAATTTGTGTCAGCCCGGTGATGCCACAACTTTCCCGCACAAAAATGTGTGAAAAAAGTGATTTTTTTCATCTAAATTGGAGGTTAGCATGGGATTATGGTTAAGGAAACGTTGGGGGATCCACGCAAGCCATACCTCCATGGAATCTCCCGGGTGTCTAGTTTTCAGAAAGGTGCGGATTTGGAAGGGTTCCTTAGATGGCTGCCGAGCACGGGGCCAAAAACCCAAGTGACCCCCCTTGCAAAACCAGTTCGTTTTGAGATAATTAGTTTATTTCTGCAGCGCGAAAAGTTTGGCACAATATTGCAAGGAAAATGTGACAGACATTTTGAAGTTTGCAGGACATTGTGGATAAAGTAACTTGTTGGGATTCACAAGAAAGACATCACCATGTACTCCCATGGGTTTACGACAATATCTACAGTTGGTAGGTTATTCTTAGATGGAATGTACACCTTGGTAGAGAGACTAAAAAGACAAAGATTCCTGCACAGCCATCTATTCCTCAAGCACACACACATACTGGTTGGATTTGGCACGAGGACGAGTGATGGTTCAGTATATAAAATTTTATTAACAAGAGATTTCACAAAAATGAAATGCACTGTCAATAATTAAACGGACAAAAAACTGAACCAGTGACTCGCAGCTCGTGAGTTGTAAAGCCACGGTAAGGCACCAACCACTTTACAGACCATTCACACACCTTTCATACGTGATGCACACAAGACCATTCACACTACCAGGCATGAAACCAACACACTGCAACATTCACAAAAAGGGACACGGTACTCCCTGCTTCAGAAAGACAAAAAAGACAAATATTAATGCACAGCCATCTAATCCTCAAGCACACACACATACTGGTTGGATTTGGCACGAGGGTGAGTGATGGTTCAGTGTATACAGTTGTATTAGCAAGTGATTTCACAAAAATGAAATGCACTGTTAATAATTGAAAGGACGAGAAACTGAACCATTGACTCACAGCTCATGAGCTGTAAAGCCACGACAAGGCACCGACCTCTTTACAGGCCATTCATGCACCTTTCATACGTGTGACGCATACAAAACCATTCACAGTGCCAGCCGCGGGCCCATCACATTACAACTCTCACACCAGCAGACCGCGCCATTCATGGGCCCATCACTTTCACACGCCCACATTCCTGACAAAGCAACCACACGAGCTGATGGATTGCGTGGAGTGGCGCTCAGCTAACAGTGTGTGTAGTGACCAGCAGCAAGTCACTCCACGCACACCGCCAGCCAAGCGCCAGTCCACGCACATCGCCAGCCAAGCCCCAGTCCATGCACACCGCCAGCCAAGCGCCAGTCCACGCTCACCGCCAGCCAAGCGCCAGTCCACGCTCACCGCCAGCCAAGCACCAGTCCACACACACCGCCAGCCAAGCGCCAGTCCACGCACACCACCAGCCAAGCGCCAGTCCATGCACACCGCCAGCCAAGCGCCAGCCTACACACACCGCCATCACATTTTGGATTTTTTTATACAAAAAAGAAAGCACAAACAAATTGCAAATAGATCCAAATCTACTAACACAAAATCTGAAACTAAATACATTGCACTATTGCCAACCTTGAAACAGGATAATTTTTTTTAAACAATACAGACCAGGCAGTTCACTTTACCACTCATGGATGCTCCCAAAAACTATTTTGCGTGTGGTACGCTCTAAAACAAGCAGGCACACACAGCCCAGGGTTAGAAGGACACTCTGGGCAGTAAATATGAGTCCCCTTCCGCGTACCTCTTCGCCAACAGACTCTACATCTCCTAGTGGGAAAGTCTTTCGTGGGTGTGGGAGAAATGTAATCAGTAAAGTGGCGATCTTTCAATCGAGCCACATCCTCCACCATTCCAACTCTAGGAACACTTGCCTGTTCCACAACAACAAGGCTGCCTATCACAGACTGCTGAAACTGAACAAAAGTCAACTTTGATGCAGGAGAGCACTCTTTGAACACAACAAAAGCATTGAAAGTTGCTAAATTGAAGAGATGGATGGCCAACTTCTTATACCAAACGTAAGCCTTACGAATAGCAGTGTAAGGTTCCAACCTCTGATCTACTCTGTCAACACCATCCATGTGCTTATTGTAGTCTAAAATGCACACAGGTTTGCGCACTTCAGCAGTCTGACCCCAAACAGCCACAGGGGAAGTACTCTCATCATGGATGGTAGTCAGCATGTACACATCCCTCCTGTCAACAAATTTCACAGCTAGTAGTTCATCACTACGCAAGGAACTGCACTGTCCCCTGTGAAGTTTTTAGCAAACAAGCTCTTTTAGATAACCTTTACGGTTAGAGCGGATTGTGCCACAAGCAAAAGTGTCCACTTGGAACAATTCCTTAAACAACTGCACAGCAGTGTAGAAGTTATCAAGGTACAAATGGTGGCCTCTGTTAAACAGTCCTCTAGCAAGATCCCACACAATTTTCTCTGAAACTCCAAAAGTGGACGGACAACCAGTGGGGTCAATAGTGGAATCCCTACCAGTGTACACACGGAAATTAAAAACATATCCTGTCCTACTCTCAGACAACATATACAGCTTAATTCCATAGCGTGCCCTCTTGCTAGGGATGTACTGCCTAAAAACCAAACTGCCCCTGAACAAGACCAAAGACTCATCAATAGATATTTCTTTCTCTGGAGTATAGATCTCTGAAAATCGATCTACAAAGTGATCAAGAACAGGTCGAATCTTAAAAAGACGGTCACAGTCAGGGTGATCTCGTGGCAACGCCAAAGATTTATCAACAAAATGCCGCATCTGTAGCAAAAGTAAATACCGATCACGAGTCATAACTGCAAGAAATATGGCCGTTGCCATCAAGGGATTGGTAGACCAATATGAAGCCATGGACGGCTTTCTTATCAAACCCATCAATAAAGTCAAACCCAAAAACTTCTTCATCTCTTCCAGATTTGTGGGAGTCCACCGGATAGCTCTAGAGTGGGGCCTAAGTTTGTCACTGTTGTCCCTCAAAAACTGTTCAGCATGCAAATTAGTCTGCTCAACAATCTCACCCAAAAATACATCATCCATAAACAACTGAAAAAACTGTATAGGCAAAACATTTTCACAATCCACTCTACACCCTGCATCACCACTAAGGCAGGCTACACCGACTGCACAGTGTTTGGATCAACCCAGAGTCCAGCACTTCCAGTAGGAAGCCTAGCAGCCTCAGGCTGCAATCCAGATGCCTCTTGCACCATCGGCACAGCAGTATCCTCCTCTAGAACAGGCACTTCATCCGCACTGAGAGTAGCTTCATCCACACCAAGAGTAGCTTCATCTGCACTGTGAGAGTACCTTCATCATCCGATGATTCCATGTGGAGAGAAAACTCACTGCCTGAATCTTCCCCGCCCTCCTCTCCCTCAGACACACTGTCAGTCTCATAATCCTGCTCAGAGGAAGATTCAAGAAGGATACCAACCACCTGCTGAGCAGTCATTTTACGGCTAGCCATAATGCTTACTAATAAAGGTAACTTGTCAAACAAGTCAACGGCAACAAACACTTTGTAAAATAAGTAATAAACAAAATGCACCTTTATCAGAAATACCTATATACTCCAAAACGATACCACTCACTTGCCAGAAGCAGCTAAACTCACCACCACCTACTCTGCACAGACACAGTATGGATCAACAATAGCCCACTAAAAAAGAAAGAGAAAGGAAAATTACACATAAGACAATGCAAAACACATCGCAAAGAATTTCATGCTCAAAACACTAACTAAATATGCTGTCATTATGACACCACTTCCAAAAAAAATTCATTCATACATGACAATAATACTCATTTGGAGTAAATACAGCAAAAACAAAATTCGTACCAAAAAAACGCAACTACGCAAAACTGCAGAACAACCACTGTCGAAACCGCAAACAGGAATCAAAAGCTTTACACTAGAATAAAAAGTAGAAAAAAACATTACAATCACATATGCAAATAATGCACCAGTCCACACACAATCCACCAGCCAAGCTAAGGGGTAGGTGGGGATAAGAGTATAAATAAAATATTCACCCCCGTAAAAGGCGAGCAACCCTTGCCCTTGAGGCCGCTCCCCAACACAAAAATTAAAAAACCCTTGGTGTCTAGTGGCTTCTGCCCCCTTTGGGGGCAGATGGGCCTAAAAACATACTGCTATTCCGCCACAAAAAGAGGGCAGAAATGGCCACAACCATCCTCCCATAAAGGGGAGCACCCCTTGCCCAAGGGGCCATTCCCCACAAACAAATCCCTGGTGGTCTAGTAGGCCCAATTTTTTAAAAAACATGGCGAGATCTGCCCACCAGACACAGCCACAAGCATTGCCCCCAAAGCAGAGCGACCCTTTCCCAAGGGGTCAATCTCCTCAAATAAATCCGTGGTGGTCTAGTGGGCACTATATCAAACAAATTGGGATATCTGCCCCCCCCCCCCATAGGGGAAGACCGCCACAAACAATGCCCCCAAAGGGGAGTGACTCTTGCCCAAGGGGCCACTCCCCAAAATTTCTGCTGGTGATCCAGTGGGCCATTTATGGGGGAGCGCCAGCGCTTCGCCTGTGGGCGGGTGCCATGACGGCCTGGAGCCGTCATGAGCACACGCCCACTATGCATGATGACGGCTCCAGGCCATCATGAGCACAGAAGGGGTCAAGGCCCTGCAATGATGCAGTCTGTCAAAGTTTTGGTCCATTCAGTTGTTTATCAGAACCATCATCAAGACTAGGTGAGAATTACAAATTATACAAAACAAGGGTACTGTCATTTCACTGGAAAACATCTTAATCTATCAAACTATCTTGTTCCTTCAGATCACAAATATGTGGTGTTGATCCAGCAGGTTACCAATCTCAGGTACTCAACTACCATATATTCACCTGGGACCATAAACACACACACACATTCACATAGGCTAGTATATACCCCTGGGGTCAGTTATATAATTGCTTTTTATAAGATTAGTTACCTGTCAGATTTAAACTAATCTCTCACTGATCAAAAAGTTCTTTCCTCTGGTCAACTGACTTTTTAGTTGGAACTAGTTGATGATGAAATAACATAGATCTTTCTTTCTGGTTTAAAATAATCAGACTTGGGGGAAGTTTTAAATGTTTATCTAATTATTTTCATGAGAGCAAAAAATTAATACAGTAAGAACTCAGTTTCTCCAAGGAATAAAAAACACTTGAACCAATTAGTCAGTTATCTGTAATAACGAGACATTCAATGACAGTGCTCAAGAAAGAAGAAGACAGAGAGAGAAGTACAGTGACATAATACAGTGGAGTAAAATTACCTAGGATGGTGTGGAAACCAACCCCTTGGCCAAGGAGCTGGGAGGGTCCTCCTGGGATAGATCAGGCGACAAAAGCTCAGGACAAGATTCAGGACAGGATAGATGACCTCTTCTCGATCCGATGCCTGCATCACACCCCTCTCTGACACTATCTTCCTACTTGATTCTTCCGCAATTTTCTTCTAATTCTTTACCTATTTTCCCTCCTCTATTCTTCTGCGATCTTCTAATTCAATCAGGTTCAGGTTATAAGTTCTGCAATTCGATTTTCTTCAGCATTCTTTCAACTCTTGGACAGCATCCTGGTCTCTCAGCATCACGAGCCTAACTAACTAACTAAACTATACCTCAATTATACTTTTCTAATGGCATTTACCACCCCTTAATGTTTCGACTTTATGAAACTCCTAATTCTGATTGGACAGGCAAGGGGATGATCATCACACCATGCTGAGTTTAATAATTTTCTTTAGTTCTTTGTTTAATATTCCTGCCCATCAATTTATTTTCCAAGCTTTATTTCCCACCCGTATTCACATTTTTATCAACCGCAATGTATACATTTAGCGTGCACTTCCATTCAGCACTGCGGATGTCCATCGGGTTTCCAGGACATGTTACAAGTTGGATTTGGACGGGTTTCAATGACAGCATCATGGCTTCTGGCTTTTTGTTTTTGCGTCTGCGTGACAAGTCACGTGAAGTATTGGCTTTAGCATCGCACGGAGGCCCAAATACAAACTAATAGAGAGGTCAAAAAGAAACATATTAAAATCAAAGTAAAATGATTTCACGGTTTACCACTTATCTCTATTCTAATCTTAATTACTTATAATAGCTCTCCCCGCATTAGCATTTAGTAAATTGCATGTTTTAGTTTCAGCAAGGCAGATGCTTAGCATGTGAGCTCTCAAGCGGCCATTTTAGATGCGATTGCGCAGCTGAAAAGATTTCCCTCCAAGCAAAAGATAGTCATACTACGTAGATGTAGTTGACGCATGCACAGTATAGTTTCCCGCGTTAGCAGCCATTTTAAGTTTCACTCGAGATGCCTGTTAGTAAAACACATATGCAAGCGTCATTCTAACTAGAATATGGATTGTGGTGTACGTTAGTTTACACAAAACATAATTAATACAGTGTTACAAGTTTGAGAGGATCACATTCAAGCAAGTAATTTTTTTTATATGAGTCCTTTCTCCATCAGTATTTATTCCAAGCAGCTGTCTATGAATGTTCAGTCTGCTTTTAAGGAAGGTTCAATAATCACAAATCTAATGCTGTTTAAACGGATGACCTGGATCCCAGCAAATTTCTACCATGTGTTTTTTACTCTGCTTCAAAGAGCCGCATACGACTTCAGTGCTAGTAGAGTGCCTAGTAACAATTTAAAGGTGTCCCACTGCAAAGTTGAAGCTTCTTATACCTAAAACATTATTTTACTCTCGCTGGGACTGAGTGAAAAAAGAAACTGTGTGGTATAGGGCAAACCATTTACTGACAGGCTTTGGGACTTTTTCAAATATTTCAAAATATATTTTCAACATTAGAAGTACAAGTGCTAGGTGTGAAGGGAATATTTTGTGTGCAGTTAAAAAAGAATTATGTCATAATAACTTTACTTTTTTGATGTACACTAGAGCAAACCTACTCAAATGTATTATTTCTCCATTTGTATATAGTATCTACATGCAAGTCGGAAATTACACAAATTGTAGATCAACTCCTCAGTGTATATGTTCTGATAGATACTTCTGACTAAAGATTTCTCACCTTTTGAATATTCCCCCAGGCATCAGACTGGATTCATAAATCTTCAGCAGTACCCCTTCGTGCCAGCTAGTGCCACCAGTGGCTCCACATCAACCTCTTTTTGCATCAGACGCGAAGTGCACCTACCAATTAAGGCACCACCTATGCGTGCTGACATCAGTTCCCTTTTTCCGTACCAACAGATGCGGATCTGGAGCTACTCTTCGTTTCTTTGAGGCTGTGTTTTGTCTTTTTTCAAAAACTGTTATATAATGTGTAAGGGACTTTGTCGGTTTGAAACCGTGAAGGGAATGTTGCAAACAAATATCCGTGACTGACTCAGATGTGGTATGCCTGCGGTTGGACCACAAATCCGAGGCCTGCAGTGACTGCACCTTGATGTACTTCAAGCCTGTTAGTGATCGGTAAGCAAAGTTGTTAGTGGCGAATGGTCATCAAGGTCCAAACCGTTGGGCAAGTCCAAGAAAAAATACAAGATAGGGAAGGAGGACTTGTGCCTTGTCCTGCCACTGCCATTCCCATGAAAAGACACAAGGACGTTTTAATGCTTCCAGGTCTTGCAAATGAATTAGTTCCACCTCTGAGCTAATCCCCCCACTTGTTCCTGTGATAATTTGAATTTCTGGGCCATCGATGATGCAGTAGCAAATTGAGGACTTCCTTGAAGCCATGCTGTGGCTTTTTTGCACGTTGCCGGCTCCCTCAGGCATGCCTGCTGGCCCCAAGGATCCACAAGGTCTCCCACATCAATTTTTCCAGGCGACTTCGCACTCGGCACCAGCTGAGCCCGCTGGGTTTGTTATAGGCTGACCTAGGGGATTGGTTCCCTGTCAGGCACCACAACCCATGCGAAACACAACCCACTGATGCAGGTGCCATCGACTCTGGACAGTTATGGCCAACCCATGGTGCTGTTCGAAGCCGAGATGGCGCAGTCCCTACCTATGTCTTAACAGCACCACAGCCGCTTAGCCTCCCTTCTGATTCGGACAGAATGCCCTTGCCCCCTGGAAGGGCTCATGTCCTAAACTAATTATTTTGTACAGACTCTGGCAATGGTAGCTCTGATGCTAGGGAGAACTTTGCCCAGCCTTATCTGGTGGATAGTTGGTAAGAGGACCTCCAGGATGCCAATGGTCTGGATAAACCTCCCAACCCCTGCTACTGGACTCGTGTCTTCCCCGATCAGACTTCTTCACCACAGTTGTGCAGAGGGCAGAGGAAGTTCTAGATCTTTAGCTTCTTCCCCAAGTAGTCAAGATCTATGTTTTGACTGAGGTGCTTCAACCCGGCCAAAACCAGCCTTTTAATGAGCACTTAGGCACACACTTTTGGGGACCTAGGCCAAACCCTTTTCAAGCCCCCCTGTTAATCGGTAGGTTGCCAGGCACCATAGCCCAGCTCCAGGGGATCCACACTTCCTTATCCAACACCATACCTCAGAGAGCCTCATGGTACAGGCTTTGACCCGCAAAGTTCAGCTAAATTCTTTCATGACTATTCCCCCTGACAGGGAATTCAAAAGAACAGAGACCTTTAAGAAGCAGGTATCCCCCTTTTGCGAGCTGAGCCCTCTGCTTTGTCGATACCAGCTGCTTTCTAGGCTGCATTTCTCACTCCTTGTGGGATTTCGTGGCTCAGGTACTCCCCATGTTAACAGAGGCGGCCCGTACTATCCTGTCTGAGACCATGCAGGATGGTTGTGATGCAACCAAATGTACTATATGCTCTGGACTGAACTACAGATTTGCTCAGCAGAGCTATAAGCACCAGTGTGGCCCTTCACAGGCATGCATGGGTACATCCCACTGGGTTTTCAGGAGATATTCAGATGAGTCTTAATGACATGCCCTTTGACAGTTCCCGTCTTTTTGGGAACAAAGTTGATTTTGCCCTGGAGCGCTTTAAAGATAACATAGCCTCTGCATCCTCCCTAGGTCTTATCACTCCTCCACAACAGCTGCAACCATCAGTTTCCCCTCCTCTGTGGCAATAGTAGGGGCTTTCAGAATCACCAGCAAATACAGCCAGTGCAACAATAACGTCAATCTTTTTGTGGCTGAGGCACCCACTGAATATGTGGACAACAATAGCAATGTGCAGCCTAGTCCCCCGCTCCTCCAGCTGCTGCAACCCCCAAACCTCTTTAGCATGCCCTTGACAACACATAGCCACCCTGCTGGAGGCATTTTCTTCTAATGTGGCAGGTGATCGTTTCGAACAAGTGAGTCCGGCAAATTGTGTCTCTGGGTTACTCCCTATCATTCCTTGAAAACCCAACGTACCTTCCAACACCCCAGAACACCTCCCACTACCTCGATGACTAGTTGTTGAAGGCATGCTCGCCCCAGGCAGATGATGGCAAACCTTCTAGCATCATTGGGGTTCACGATCAACGTACCAAAGTCACATCTGACTCCTTCTCAGATGTTCCCCCCTTCATCAGAGCTATTTTGGAGGCAGTGCAGTTTGCACCTATTTCATGGAGCAGAGAGTCCAGGACATTTGAAGTATGATCCTGATGTTTCAACCTCCAACCTGATATCAGTGAGGATGACTGTGGGGCTACTGGGACTGATGCCCTCCTGCATCCTGCTGGCCAAGCATGCCCAATGGCATATGCGCCTCTATAGTGGGATCAGAAGTCCCAGTGGGCCAAATGCCTGGGGAGATCTTTCACATCTGATCCAGATTTCGGAGGAGACTGTAAAAGTTCTACAGTGGTGGCTGGGGGATCGCTATTGGGTCAGTGGCAGACCCCTTTCCTTACCCACCCAGAGCTCACAGACGTGCCCGATGCATCACTTCTAAGTTGAGAAGTCCATTTGGGAGAGGTGGAGATTAGAGGGTTCTGGTCTCCATATGAGCCGTAGCCCCATGTCAACCTTCTGGAGCTGAGAGCCATCCACTTTGTGCTGAAGATTTTTCTGCCCTTCATCAAAGGGAAGCTGGTGCATGTGCTCAAGGACAACACCACTGCCATGTGGTATGCAACCAGCACAACAGGGTGTGGTTGTGGACCCTGTGCGAGGAGGTGTTGAGTCTCTGGACGTGGCTAGAGTGCCAAGGAATCTTTCTGTTGACGCACTACCTGGCGGGTTTCCTGAATGCCAGAGTGGACGACCTAAGTCATCAATGCCTTATGGATCATGAATGGCAATTATTTCCGGAGGTGACACAGGGTATTTTCTGTGAATGGGGAGAGCCCTGGCGTGATCTTTTTACTACTGTGGAGAATGCGCAATACCGGCACTTTTGCACTTTGGTGTTTTCAAGCCATCTCGCTCGTATATGCATTCTATGTAAAGTGGAACCTGAAACTCCTGTAACCTTCCCACCCAATACATCTCCTGTCCCAAGTTCTGAAGATGATTAGGACCGACTGGGCCCAAGTCATCTTAGTTGCTGCAGATTGGGCATGGAGTGTATGCTAACCTGTACTCCTGGGCATGATCATCTGTTCTCCGGTCAGGCTGCGTTTTTGGGTGGGGACTTCTGCTGCATCAGCAGGTCAGGGTCCTGCACCCAAACCTGCACCTCCTTCACTTCCACACTTTGAGATTGAGCAGTGACAGTTGAGTGCCTTCAAACTTCCTCCCAAAGTGGTTGATGTCACCTTGTCAGCCAGGTGTCCCTCATCCAAATCTGAATACGCCTGCCATTGAAGTAGGTTTATGGCCTGGTGCACTTTAAAACAGATCGACCCACTCCATGCCTATCTGTCCGAAGTTTTGCTGTTTGTATTGTCCCTATTCAAGCAAAGCCTTGCTTTGGGCACCGTTTAAGAGTACCCATCAGCTCTTTTGTCCTTTTTATGGTTGCCAGACTAGCCCTTTTTGGTTTAGTCGCCAGTTGTGATGCGTTTTCTTAAGGGGTTATAATATATGTTTCTCCCTTCTCCATTTGTTATGCCCCAATGGGATTTAAATTTGGTCCTCACATTCCTCTTGTGTGCACGCTTTGATCCTGTACACAGTTGTTCTTTCTGACTCCTCGACAAATTTTCTTGTCCCCATAAACTCGTGTTTCCCTGTTTGTTAACCCTGCGTACATCACTTTCTACCCAGACAAGCTGGTTCTGATGAATCAAGCCTCCTTCTTTCCGAAGGTAGTGACCCCATTTCTTGGCAGTCAAAGCATTAGTCTTCCAGCATATTTTGCTCTGCCTCACTACTTTGAGAAGGAGAGTCTTCACCAGATGGATCTGAAAAGGGCTCTCAGGTTTGACATTGACTGTACAAGAGAACACTGGGCAAATCAATTCTTCATTGGATTCACAGGAGCAAAGAAAGGCAAGGCTGTGCAGAAAAGGACCATCTCGCCCTGGATCGTACTCTGTATTAAGAACTGCTATGCACTTGCCCAAAAGCAGCCCTATATTGGTTTGTGGGCTCATTCTACCAGAGCCAAGACTGCTACCACTGCATTGACGCTCAGAGTGTCTGTTCTAGACATTTGTCAGGTTACTGCATGGGCATCACTTCATACGTTCATGAGGCACTACTGTCTGAACAGCCAAGTTCGCAGATCAATCAATCAGGGAATTGTAAAGCGCGCTACTCACCCGTGAGGGAGGTAGATGGGTCAGCAGCTCCGTTCAGTCGAAGAGCAAGGTCTTGAGGGTCTTCCTGAAGATGTTTCGAGAGGGGGCGCATCTGATGTTGATCTGGAGCTCGTTCCAGGTCTTGGCCACCTGTTCTGGCTCTGTGGATGCGTGGGGTTTCGGCGAGGGTGAGTTCTGCGGATCGGAGGTTTCTCTTGGGGACGTGGAGGGTGATTCTCTTTTTGAGGTATTGGGGTCCGGTGTTGTAGAGGCACTTGTAGGCATGGGCGAGTATGTTGAAGGTTACTCTCTTTTCGACGGGGAGCCAGTGGAGGTATCGTAGGTGTTGGGTGATGTGTTCTTGTTGAGGGATGCCGAGGACAAGTCTGGCTGAGGTTTTCTGTATGGTTTGGAGTCTGCGGAGCTGAGACTGATTCCAGCGTATAGGGCATTTCCGTAGTCCAGTCGGCTGGTTATGAGTGTGTGGGTGACGGTCCTTCTTGATTCAGGGGGGATCCATTTGAAGGTCTTGCGAAGGATGCAGAGGGTGTTGAAGCAGGTGGAGGCGACGGCGTTGACCTGTCGCGTTATGGAGAGGGAGGAGTTGAGTACGCTCAGAGGTTCCGGGTGTGGTCTGTGAGTGTGCGGGGGTTTCAGAGGGCAGTGGGCATTTCGCCCACCTGGACAGTTTGGTTTGAGCTAGTTCACATACTCCCCTCCTGGTATCAATTCAATAGGTGAGGAATCTCCAGTCTCTATTAGAAGAACAAGTTACTTACCTTCAATAACACTCTTTCTGGTAGAGACTGTGTAACCGCAGATTCTTCACTGACCCTCCCGCAGTTCTATGAACTGGGCTCATTCCTCCAGTAAAATTCTAAGTTAAAGTCACAATTGATCTGTTTTTGGCTCTGCATCTGTGGACGCGAACGAGTCATAGAGCAAATGATATTAAGTGCACATTGAAGCGTCCCTTGCTGAAAGACATTGACCTGGTGCAATCGGCGCCATCTACTGTTTCACAGGGGGTTACTGCTGTAGATTTTCCGGATCCAGTCGAATGCCTTGGGGGAATAATCAAAAGGTGAGATAGAATCTGCGATTAGATAGAGTTTCTAATAGAATGAGTGCTACTGAAGATAAGTAACTTCTTCAATAACATTGTAGGCACATCTACTGCTAGGTTATGCTGTTCTTGGAACTACACAATTGGAACTTGAATCGGCTAAACTACTGTACCATTAATCGCTACTTGATTGCCAATTAGTAGTTTGGCCTTGGTGCTCCCATGGGTGCTGATCATGTATCTATTTCGAAATTAAGATTCCAGTTACAATTGCTAAATTTCTTATAGCTGTGCAAAAACTCCACAGCTATAAACCGTACTTTATGGGTTTTTCAAGAAGAGTGCCAGGGGAGTTGTCCTTGAATATTTGGCAGTTACCTATCACGTGACAACTTTGTGGATATTCACAAACACTGTCAATGCCTTCCCACACTTACACCTAACTGAGAAGGAAGTAAATTATGTGTTACCGATTTCAGGCTGAATAAAACACTTTTAATGGGAAATCATTTTCAAATATCACCACTTATATTTTATGGGTAGGTAATTGACACCCTAAACATGTATTTTTAAATTCTAATAAAATATATCGCTGCTACCTGTGTAATTTAAATTGAGCTAAAAAGTGCATGGATGCATGTAAACGAATACATATCACACTAATTTTTAAAAGAGGTGGAGCAGTGTGAGAAATCTTAACATGAAAACATGATTGCTGTGTCGAGGGAAATAATTAAGAGTTTTGCATTTTACAATTTGTGTAGTGTAGATTTTGCTCAATACAAACAGTCTGTAGTCGTAGGGTTAGTCGACAGAAGCACACATCAATAAAGTTAATAAAACCGGAATTATGAATGCTGTATGCCTGAGGTCTTTGTAAATCAGGTTTGGGTTGTAGAGCTTTGGTAGACAAGTCTTCTCTTGTTGAAACATACAAACACTTTGTTAATGAGACCCTTAAGGTTTACCATCAGGCATTTAATTGCTCGTACAGAGTCCCCTCTTCATTGTCTTATCCAGCCTGGCTGGCTGGGTTAGGGAAACCTTGTTCAATTAGCAAAGGGCCATTTATCATAAATACATACATAACTACACAAGCTCAGAGGTAGACGTCTCATACAATAGTACATTACATGCTTGGTCTCATGCCACTTGTCTATAGACCTGCTCTTGCCTTCACACCAATCAAGACGAGAGGAAGGTGTAGTGATTTCTCTGCGTAGCGAGTGCTGTGCGTGGGCTCTGACTGTCATAGGCTTTGTCTGCATGTTGTTACGCTATGCGACATGCTTTATAGCCACACACCTGCTCAGATGGCAGGAGCTGTCTGTGATTATAATTGCGATCCACATTACTTAATCTGTAGCTAAATGCTTGAGATTGGCACAATCTGGCTGCTGCACAAACCTATTTCTTGTGTTCATTCATGGTTCGAACTAGATGCAGCATGTAGGTAGGTGCTGGCTATATAGATGTTTGAGATTCAGCGGGTTGCTACATCTGGATACTGTTGAACATATTGCTCAGTCACAGTGAGCATGTACTGAGACATATTCTCATTTTAAACATAATGGGTATTCAGCCTAAGTGAAACTCAACTTATTGTTCTGCTTTCCTTTTCCCCATTGATATGAAAAGGATCCAAAGGTGTTAAATCGAGCAATCAAATCCAAATTGTTCTGACAATTAGCTATGGAAGCTATAGGAGAATTTGAACATACTAAAGAGTCAGGGGTTTTAGGATAAATAAACAAGGTTCTGGCTTATTGGATTAGAAATTGTACATATTCCTAAAGATCATGAAGAATTTCCAAAAGCAAGAACCGCCTGGATGCAAAGTTAAGAAAGTATTACATGTATGATCTAAAGTCAAGAACTGATGTAATAAGCCCCATGTACAGTTATTAAGGAACTTGGAGAAAGCAGATTGTGTTGCGCCCCAGAAGGCTGTTGTGCAAATACCCACTGAAGGGAAATACTGCTTCAGCCATTCTAAAAATGAGCTTTCTGAGTTAGCAATGTGTCAGGGAAGGCTTCTCAGAAAAGAGAAATGAAAACAAGAGGAAGAAGTACAATTTGAGGATGCAGCTAAGGTTAACAGAGCAAATAGAAAGTAGTGGGTTGGTAGGTGACTGCAAAAGTGCAGATGACCTCTAATATTAACTCCACATCCAGCAATACATACCAGCTAATTACTTACTACAAACTCATTCAATGCATAGTTAAGAACATCAAACAAGCTAAGTTAAAGGAGAACTGTGACTGCAGTAGAACAAGTGAAGCTCCATTGATGTGATCATCTTTGATATCAAAAAGGAAGTTCTGTGTATGTATGGGTGATGTAAAGACAAAAAGGGGATGTTCATCTCCCAGCTGACAACCAATGCAAATCACTTGGACTCACCCTGGACTCAGACCTCTACTTCAAAGAACACTTGTCAGTAATTCCAAGACCGTGCTTGAGTAGCCACTGCTTCCTGAAGAAAGTGAAACCTTTCCTATCTGAAGCTGACTTCAGAGCAACAGCGCATGCCTTGGTCCTCTCCCTCCTAGATGGAGGTAACACTCTGCTAAAGGGTCTTACATTGACATCTCCCTAAAGTTCATCCTACACACTGTGACTTATCTAATCAAGGGGGTTGAAAAAGTGTGATCACATCTCTCCAACTTAGGAAGAGCTGCACTGACCTTCCTTCCAGGTGCGCATCATCTTAAAGACCAGCTGTAGCACTTCCTAGGCCATCAGAGAGAACACGGCTGCACACATGCGGAGAAAATAAACACTGTGGGGGTGGACGGCAGCTCAGGAGGATCAAGGACCTCGGTTGAGAGGACACAAATAAATGTCAGAAAGAAAAGATAGAAGTCTGGCATTAACCACATACACATCTCGAACAATATCCCAGTCAACGTCAGAATTACTTGTGACTGTCAGGATTAATGACTCTCCTTATAATGCTTGGTGGGACCAAATACTCAAAACCCGCCATCACCATAGCCAAGCAACGCTGGCTATGGTCACAACGCTTCAGCTCAATCAATCAATCAATCAATCAATCAATCACGTGTTTGTAGAGAGCGACTACTCACCCGTTAGGCGCTGGGGAGGTGCATTTTCCAGTTCATCAAAGAGGGGGTCTGTCGAAGAGCCAAGTTTTGAGGTTTCTCGTGAAGTTGGGGAGTGATGTGGTCTGTCTGAGGTGTAGCGGTAGGGAGTTCCAGGCTCTGGCCGTGAGGACGGAGAAGGAGCGGCCTCCCAATCTGGTCTTTCTGGTGTGGGGAACCACGGTGTAGGAAAGCTGGTCTGATCGTAGGATTCTTTGGGGTGCGTGGAAGTTGAGTCGGCTGTTGAGGTATGCTGGTCCGGTGTTGTGAAGGGCTTTGTGTGCGTGGGTGAGGCTCTTGAAGGTGATTCTAGCCTCGAAAAGGAGCCAGTGGAGTGTGCGCAGGTGCTGGGAGATGTGGCAGTGTCTTGGTAGGTTGAGGATCAGTCTTGCGGTGGCGTTCTGGATGTTTTTTAGCTTGCCGGTGAGGTTTTTGTTTATTCCGGCGTAGAGTGCGTTGCCGAAGTCGTGTCTGCTGGCGACGAGGGTGTGGGTGACGGTTTTTCTGTGTTCGAGGGGGATCCATTTGAAGGTCTTACGTAGGAGGCGAAGGGTGTGGAAGCAGGAGGATGCGACGGAGTTGATCTGGCAGTCCATTTTGAGCTCGGAGTTTAGGATGATTCCAAGGTTGTGTGCGTGGTCCGTGGGGGTTGGTGGGCTTCCGAGGGCAGGGGGCCACCAGGTGTCGTTCCAGGCGTCAGGGTGTGGGCCCATGGTGAGTACTTCTGTTTTGTCGGTGTTGAGTTGTAGGCAGCGGCTTTTCATCCATTTGGCGACAGCTTCCATGCCTTCATAAAAGTTGTCTTTGTTGGATAGGGAGAGGATGAGTTGGGTGTCGTCGGCGTATTAAACTATGTTGAGTCCGTACGTTCTGCCGATGGGGGCGAGCGGAATCATGTAGACATTGAAGAGTGTTGGGCTGAGGGAGGACCGCTGGAGGACTCCGCAGGTGTTTGGTGTAGGGTCCGATAGGAAGGGCGGAGTCTGAAGCGCAGTGTTCTGCCGGGGAGGAAAGAGTAGATCAGTCGAGGGCCTTGTCCCGGATCCCTGCGTCTTGGAGTCTGTGCATTAGGGTGCAGTGGTATACCCTGTTGAAAGCCGCTGAGAGGTCGAGGAGGATGAGGGCTACTGTTTCCCCTTTGTCTAGTAGGGAGCAGATGTCGTCGGTTGCGGCGAGGAGGGCGGCTTCTGTGCTGTGTTTTTTTCTGAAGCCAGTTAAGGATGGGTTTTTGAAGTTGTGCTCTTCGATGAAGGTGGCGAGTTGGCTGTTGATGGCTTTCTCGTTGACTTTAGCTGGGAATGGGAGCAGGGAGATGGGTTGATCTCGGTGTGTTTCCAGTCGTCACAGAAGGAGGTGTTCGCCAGGGAGCGGTTGATGGTGTGGCAAAGCATGGGTGCGATGGTGTCGGCGGCTCTATTGAAGATGTGGTGGGGGCAGAGGTCCGTGGGGGCCCAGAGTAGATTGACTTCATCGTCTTCAGTGTGTCTTCGGTGGTGAGGGCTGTCCAACTGTCAGTCGTTTCTGGGTGTCGTGGGTGGCTGGTGGGGGGTTTAGTATGTTGGTTGGCTTAGTCAAAGTTGTCAGTGTGTTGGTTGTCTTCATCGAAGTTATCGTACACGTTCTTGATGTTGTGGTGGAAGAAGGTGCTGAGTTTGTTGCAGAGGTCTTGTGAGGGAGGAATGTCGGTCAATTCGCTGGTGGGTTGCGCGAACTCCTTGATGATGTTGAAGAGTTCTTTGCTGTTGTGTGCATGTGTGGAGATTCTGCCTTCAATTGCAGTTTTCCTCATGTTTCTGATGAGCTGGTGGTGGGCGTTGGTGGCGGCTTTGAAGTTGTTGTGGGCTTCCGTGGAATTGGAGTTCCTCCAGGTCTTCTCGAGGCAGCGGCAGGTGCGCCTGGACTCTCGAAGTTCGGGGGTAAACCATCTGCCCTTCTTGGCGTGTGTGTTGTTGTTCTTCTTGAGGGGGGCTATGGTTTTGACGCTCTCGGTGATCCATCTGTGCAGAGTTCGGGCTGCAGTGTTGGGGTCGCCGTCTTCCACGGTGGTCGGGATGGAGTTGCTGAGTGTAGAGGTGAATTGGTCGTTGGTGATTTTGGTCCAGTTTCTCCGTGGGAGCAGGTGATGGTGTCTGTGGATGGTGGGTGTTCTGAAGGAGAAGTGGATGCATTGATGGTCTGTCCACGGGAGTTCGGTGGTGTGGCTGAAACTGATGGAGTTTCCTGTTGTGAAGAGGGGGTCGACGGTGTGTCCCGCTGAGTGCGTGGGTTTGGTCACGGTCTGGCGAAGTCCAATGTAGTAGAGGTTGTCCAGGAGGGATGCGGTGTTGGGGTCTAGTTGGTTGTTGAGGTGGAAGTTGATGTCTCTCAGCAGGGTGCAGTTGGTGGATGTGATGGCATGCCTGGAGATGATGTCTGTGATGGAGTTGGCGAATGGTCCGTGGGCTCCCGGGGGTCGGTAGATGAGGGTTCCCCGAAGGGTGGTTGTAGGGCTGGCCAGTATCTTGAAATGATGGTGTTCGATCAGGTCTGTGGGCTCGTCGCGGAGTGTACTCAGGCAGAGGGTGGATTTGTAGACGATGGTGATTCCTCCTCCCGGGCTGGTGGGGCGGTCCTTCCTGGAGATCTTGTATCCTTGGGAAATGGCAATGGCGATGTCCGGTCCAGAGGTGGTGGTGGTCCCGGTTTTAGTGAAGAATGCTACATCCAGGGTGGTACAGTGAAGGAGGTCCCAGATTTCGGCGGCGTGTTTGTGGAGTGATCTGATGTTGAGGATGATGCATTTCTGGGTCTTCGGTTCGGCTGTGTTCATGCGGGCGGGTTGTGCTGGGTCCGTGTTCCTGGCGGTGCTGTAGGTGTGCCAGCAGCGGTGATAGCTGAAGGGTCCGTGGTTATGGGCTGGTGATGCTATCTTGCAGTTGTCGTTGTGGCCTGGGTTGAGTGCGTCGAGTGCCGCTGGGTCGTAGCGTTGACGATGTGGAGGTCCAGGGTTCCTGGCGCTGGTAACGGACGGGCGCAGATGGCTTGCCATTAAGTAGGGGTTGGGGGGCTGGACAGCTGGGAGACGGGAGGCGGGAGGGCCAGTCGTGCTGCTCATGCTGGGGGGAGGATCTGAGGGGCAGCAGCAACAGGCAAAAGCAGGCGAAAAAAGTGGGAAAGAGTGGAATAAAAGTGGAATAAAACAGAAAGGTGCAAGAAAAGTGGAGGAAAGAGATAGAAGGAGAGTAAAAGGGAGAGATAAAAATGAGGGTGGAAAAACTAGTAAAACGGAGGAGAGAAAAAGCGGAGCGAGAGAAGGAGACAGAGGTCCACTGGACCACCAGGGATGAGGCACAGGTATAACCTGCGGGTGTAGGAGGGCCTCAGACACCAACACTCGAGAGTGCAGGGGCTCAGGGTAGTCCTCACTTAATGGTGGAGCTGTGAGGGTCGGAGAGCAATTTCACTAACCATGAGCTGCACTTGGGGAAAGGCTTCATGTGTTTGAAGAATGCACTACACGATGGAAGGGTATAAGAGTCAATTATATCCAAGATAGTAAGTAATATTTTCTCAAATTAAGAGATTCAGTATTTTAGATATGGTTAATCTTATAGTCAGTCCTTCCAGTTGAACGATAAAAGTTTCCTCTCACCATCTGCACTTATTTTTAGTCTTGACAGATTAACTATAAGTAAAATACAGAATTGCTTAATTCCAGACAATATTACTTACCCTCTTGAATATAATTGATTCTGATCCCCACATAGAATATCGAGAGCTCTCAAATAATATTGGTAGAACCCATTACAACTTGACATTTGTTGAGATGAACGTAGGCCGACGATGAAGGATGCCACTAATTGTGGGTGAGAGCTTTTTAAAAAAAAATCTTATCTTCTCAGAGGAATTCTCACACACACACCACCTAAATAGAATATCTCGTTATTTTACTCTCACTATATCTTTAGAACATAGGTAGTGCGAAAAAATTAGCGAGTGTTCATCTCCTCTCACTTCCTCCTTCTGTTTAAGTAAAACATTAAAGTATGTCATCTTGTCAGCGCCCAGCAGGGTCAAGTATCAGAGTGGTGATATCCATTGTCTGTTTCTTTGTCATGCCATTCCTCTTTCCCTGATTCAGCTATTAGCCAACATATTCCTGTATTGTGTAGTTAGTAGTGGATAGGGTGAAGTGTGGGCTGCTGTGCCCAGATCACAAGCTTAGTGCTTTCCGCCTGCAGTTGAGGAAGAAACTGAAGGCACATCGCACAGAGCGTGATCATCCAAAGCAGTAGAGGCCTACATAACACCAGCTTCTTTCTAAACAATGTTGATTCACATTCATTTGTTTTCATCTGCTGTACAGCGCTCTATTGCTCTGCTGTTGGATTTTCTCCCTGCGCATACATTTGAAGGGTAGGTAAAGGGTTGAGTTGATAGCCCAATCATAAGTGACTATAATACGTCATAATACTTAGACAAAATGAAAAAAAGAATAGAAAGTGAAATATTATCACAGACATGCCATATTTTAATCACAAGGAGTTGCAGGTGAGGAGGGACTCCTGTGTCTCTCGCGCTATAAAGCACCTTGTTGTGAACCGCAGCACGGATCGTACCCGGGCGTGCACCCGGGCCATGACCGGTCAATTTTAGCATGCCCTAGCCAGGAGGAGCGTGGGCTGGGCACCCTTCGGCTTCAGATTACCAAATTAGGACACTGGAGGGTGACTAACTTAATTCTTCTGAGGCCAGTATTAGTGAAAGTGCACAATGGGGAAGCGGAAACTGCAAAGGGATTAGAGAGAAGCCCCAGGAAAAACACGCAACTCCACTCTATATTCCTTTCTGATACAAGCTGTGGGTGTTTTGGAAAAATACATTTCACTGGTTAAACTAAGGCTTTCTGTGGACTTGAGTGATCTTGCCCAGAATCGGCTTGACTTGATCAGTATCTCTGAGTGAATAGCTGGTGGAAGAGATGGAACAGTAGCAGTCCAGTGTACGCAACTAGTGTGGAATCTGTATCCTCTTGCCATGATACCCTGACTATTCCTGACTCTCCAGTCCCCCGTGATAGTAGTCCCCCTACCAAGAAGACCAAAAATACAAGCAACCAGCTATAAACAAAGCTTCTAAAAATAGTAGGGCCACAAAGGTGCCAGCTTCTGTTAATCTGGGGCGCTGTGTCGTCGAGCAGTCCGGCGCAGGAGTGGACTCTGGTAGTGCTAATATCACTTCCGTTCCAGGCTGGAATTTTGTTTTGACAAGATCCAGCAGGCTCCGTCGGCAGGCCTCCTCCCAATCTTGGATAGGCTTGGCAAACTGAAAATTGCTGTGGCAAAACCTTCTGATATTTGTGCCAAGATGAGTGATCATCGACTTTGAAATAGTGTTCTGACAGATGGTTCCAAGGCCCCAAGTTATGTCCTCGAATTTTGGTATGGTATGGCAAAGGAGATACAAGCGCAGCCCTTCTCTGAGGACGTACCTGTACAATGCTCCCCTAGAGCATGGATCAAAGACCAGCCTGACGTAACTCATCGGCCGGACTCTTCAAGGGGAAACATGCAGTCAAGTGAATTCCGGCGCTCTAAGTATAATTTAGAATTGCCCCCAGACTGTTGCCCATTTGTGGCCATATTGACCGATGTTCCTCGCTTGAATACTGAAAAATATGAAACTACATTTGAACTAAAAAATAAAGTCTCCTATTGGCTATCTCTCGACACAGATTTTATGCCACATGAATATAAGGACATCCTTTTTGTGAGAAGGGTTGGGTGGATCGTCCAAACAGCTAAGAGTGCAGATTGTGTTGTAATTATTTGTAAATATCCAAGGTTGGCAGAGAGATTGATCTACCGTGGCATTAGGCCGAATAGAGACAGAGTTATTACTGGTGTGAGGATTGTTCCACTAGGCTTTTTCTATCCTCAGCTGCTCCTCTTAAGTTTGAGAAATAATATAGGGGGCAGAAGTGATTGTGGTCAAGTTGATGATACGAATTGGTTTATTTCGCCCGTTCAAAATAGATATCCCTACTAGTGGGTAGTGAGGTCTCTGCTGCGCAAAGTCTGATGGTTTAAGTATCTAAGACCAAATTCACAAAAGTTGCATCAAAGGGAAACTCAAAACAGCCACCACCCCACGCTGTTAGTTTACAATTGCAAGCAATTGCTGAAAGTTAAGAAAAAGATGGTTCCCTGAGCAATGACAAGATGTATATGTCTCTATATTATACAATAACATTTCCAATCGTAAGTCCATGAAAGATTAATAACATCCAGTGTAAGTCTGCCGAGAAGTATATATGGCGTGTTGCAACACGCCATATATACTTCTCGGCAGTACGCGCTGGAAGGCTTCGCTTCGATATTGGAGGAGATATTAAACAAGAAGAAGTTTGTTACAAACTGGTCGTTTGAAAGACTGCTAATACCGAACTTGTATCATGAAAATGAGAAGCACCATACTTGGACTATGATTTTATGGTGACATTGATGAATAAAGGAGTGTTTATATTGTATATGCTGCTCAAGTCCTGACAAAGTCTTTTGGAAATTTTACCATAGATGAAACACGTGTTGGCTGTACTATCTGAGAACGGAATTTGTGTGTAAACAAGTCTTCCATAGAAACTACGGAATCTGAAAATAAAGATTGTGGACTTACTCTGGATGTTATCAATTTTTCATGGACTTATGATTGGAAATTTTATTGTATAATATAGAGACCTCTACATCTTGTTATTGCTCAGGGAACCATCTTTAGCTTGTTCAAAATAGATTTCAGCTTCTTTCCAGTCTTGATAGTAAAGACTGAGCCCTGGGAGGTATTGTGGAAGTCACAAACACTAGGATGAAAGATGGGTACAGATAGGAAAGGATGATCGATGAGGCACCTTTAAGGTTAGTTGTACCTGAACCTACAAAAATTCTCTCTGATTTAAAAAGCCTCAGACAGTTTACTGTGCTCCTGTTATAACTCAGATTAGGCCTGCCCTGACACTAGTAGGCTTGAACATCAACGTCATATATTAAATAATAATAATGTTTTGGAAACTGTGGTAAATGAATCTGACACTACCATTCACCTACTGTCGTGGAATGTGGTACGATTAAAGGGGAAGTTATAGACCCAGACTGTGGGTCATTCATAGATAAGTATGATGTTATTATGTTACAAGAAACTTGAGCTCTGAATAAACATTTCAGGTTGGTATTCTCAAAATATAGAATTAAGACAATATCCACCAAAGGAGGAACACGCATCTGGGGGACTATTGATTTGGGTAAAGAATACTCTTGATCTAGTGATCAAAAGGCAGAAGGCTGTCTGTAATGATATTCTGGGTCTATCATTGAGGGATAGGAAGGACTCTTGGGTAAATGTCTAGAATGTCTACAATTGCGCCATACAGCGTAACGAAGTATCCCCGACAATTGTGCAGCTTGCCCATCATCTGGTTAACAGAACATAAAAATACCATCTTATAAAAGCGAGTGATTGTAATACTACCTATGAACCACTTCAGGGTTTAGCATCTGTCTATAACTTCAGGGTGAGGTTAGAAGAATCGCAGTGCTGGATAGAGAACCCTTGATGACCTCCTCAACAGCAGATATACAACTACTGACCTTTAAATTGAACTACAGTACTCTTGCATGTAATGGAGGGTTTCCATTGGACAGAAAGTGTGGCCCTACATTTGCCAGGGGAACCAAAACGAGCAATATTGATTGTTCTTCTAGATCTTGACCTCTGGCACTTTGCAGAGGATTTTAAGAGGCAGCTCCTGTGGTCCACCCTGGCCAAAATGGGCATTGACCATGCCCTGTTGGATGTACTCATAAGATTTCAAAACACTTCTACTGCCCAAGTCAGAGTGTAATGTTAGGAAATCTGACAAGCGCATACCAGTGCAAAGAGGAGTACTGCAAGGGTGTGTCCTTGCACCTGCACTCTTCTCTTGATATATAAATAGTATTGTTGAAATGTTGAGTGAGTGTGTCCATGATTGCCCAAGGTTAGCTTGATCCAGGATACCAGCTCTGCTTTTTGCAGATAATGCTCTTTTGTTGTCATGGACACCGCTGGGTTTTCAAAATGTATTAAATGCGTTTTCTGAATTCTGTGATGTCCATGGTCTTGACATCAACACTAGTAAAACCAAGATTATGATCTTTAACAGGTATAGAGCTTGTAGAGCATACTTTTCTATGAAATGTGTGCCACTGCAATTGGTTGATTGATTTGACTACCTTGGGATCAGAATTGATTAACATAGAACCTGGAATTTACACATCGAAAAAAGCGAATTGGTGTTAGTGCATTCATCAAGAAGTTAAGGGCAACAACTCCCAAATCTATCGCTCATGCAGTAGAGGTGTATAGGGCAAAGGCCCAGGCTGCAGCTTTATACGGGGCCGAAGTATGGGGGGCTTCCAATGTTAGTAGCCTGGTCCCAAAGAAAAATAATTTCATAAGATCTCTTTTTTCCTTGCCCCAGAGTACTCCTCTGTTACCTCTATCTTTTGACCTTGGTCTAAGAAGAGTGGTTGACCTGGCGATGTTGAGACCGCTTTTATATTGGGTTAGGCTCCTGCCTACCAAAGAGCTCTCACATTATAGATTGGCAGGGAAGAAGTACTAGCTCTGAGTAAAGTTCACTCATTTCCCTGGTTCAAGTTTGTAAAGTATCATCTTGCAGATCTTGGCCTGGGAGATTATTGGAATAATCCCACCACAATGGGGACGGATGCAAAGTGCATAGTCAAAACGGCTTTTAGGTAGAGGAATATTATTGATTATCACAGTAAGACCAAGTCCAAGGGTATGGTGTAGGATTTTTTAACTTGTAAACCATTGAAGGCGAAAGAACCCTACCTAGATGATATTCAACCACCTTTAGTCTGTATAGTTTTTGTTAAGTTCAGGCTGGGCACACTTTTACTAAATACGTTTACAAGCAAACGGAAATCGCATTCACCCATTACTGTAGCATGTCAGTTTTTTGAATGTGTAAGGGAGGATATTGAGCATGTTCTATTTATTTGCCCTGGGTACCAAAGCCACGGCAGACTTGGCTTAAACCCTTGTGCAATCACCTTGCGGTGCGACTCCCTAAAGAGGCCTATAGGATATTGCGCTCGGATTTGGGACAGGTTACTGTTTACTGGGTTTTTCTGTATCTTTATCCTGGATGGTAAATAAGGATAAAGGTAGGACTTAAGTTTTTAAATGAAATTAGTATGGATTCTACTCCTTGTCCTGATGTCTAGAATTTGGCCTATTTATGTTTTTATAATTTAAACTGCTGTGTATGGGCAATGCCTAAAAATAAATGATATTACAGCTCTGAGATGCATTTAGTATTTACGCTAAGACCATATTAATTGTGCTGTCTAGATTTTTAATCTAAAGATTATCATGTTCTTATATGTTTTATAAATCTGTACTGTGTACTTTTATAGTTCTAATGAACCAAAATAAAGTTGAAATTAATGAATGAACTCACCCTTTTAAGATTTTATCAAATGAAGACATTGGTACTCTATTGTAATAACATTTTTTTTTCATTTCTGGGACCTTAACAAATTGAATAAAGTGGCTTTGCTTTGTAGGTGAAAAGGTATTTGAGAGTACCCTTTGTAATTCAATGGAGGGATGAAGTGTTGGTTTCTAGTATTAACTATCAGACTTGTCTTACACATGCAAGAACCACTAGCATAGAATACACTACCTGGACACTGTACCGCACCTACATTTACAGGAGGCAGGAAGGTGAACACAACTGAGGTACACACTTGAGCTTCGGGTCTTCGGTAGCAGATTTGAAATGTTGACTGTGTTATTTGCTCAGGGTGAGCAGTGTAGGTAATAAGGCAAGAGCTCTGAGGGGATGACTGAAAAGAAAAAAGAGCTGATGTGGGGAGCTCTTTTAACCTTTCCCCAAACCTTCAAAAAACTGTAAGGGTGTAGCATGGCTCTGGTAATATAACAAGTTAAGTAAAAAGAAGCCAAGATTGAACTAACATGCTTTTGTCAAGTTGTAAAAAAATGGGTTATTAATTAGGAAGCCTGCGAGTTGTTCCCAAGTAATAAATCCTTGACACACAGAGTCTCAATAAATAAATCTGAACTCAAACCTTGGCAGCTATGCCACAGAGCAGAGAGGCTTGACTTATGGAAATGTGCTTAGTATTTAGCTATGTGAAAACAAATAATGTCAAAACACAATAGAAATCCCACAACCAGTTTCTAAAAATCAAGAATAATTAAATGTAGAAAATTGACACAAACATGATTAAAACCCAATAAGGGAAACGGGAATAAGATTTAAAAAAAAAAAAAAAATTATGTTAAAAAGCACCAAGAATCAGCATAGCATTTGCGGGTGCTAGATGGAAGTTGAGGCCGGCCACGAAGAACCCGAGGCTGGCTAAGCCTAGTACTTTGAAGCAGTCAGAAAGTTTACCTTCTGATTTATTGTTTTGTTATGGCAGTAGAAATCCTCCAGTGTGACAAGGTTGAAGTCTGTATCTGGCGAAGACTTCACAAAGTCATACAGCCATTGGCTGAGGTCCAACTGAAAAAGTTAGTTTTGTTGCAGAAACTCAGACTGGGAAAACTCATATTTTGCACCAGCTGAAGTCCTTTTGCCAGCTAGATACTTTTCACGCCTTCACCTGGTCAAAGTTTCTTCTCTGGGACTTAGTATCTTTTTTGGAGCATTAAAACCTCCATCGGAAAAAGCCTGGATGCCGTAGGTGTGCAGGGTGGACCGAAGCAGAATACCTTGGCCACGAGGGTCCGCTGTAGTCTTCTTTTGGGTACCAAAATACTCTGAGCAGACCCATACTATTTTTCTTCCCAGCTGAGTTTGCACCTGAGGTAGATAGCCTTGGGTGATTACTGCCATACCTCCGAAGTGCATAGATTTTTTCAACAACTTTTCTTCTTTTTGGGACATTTCCTGTTGGGTCACTTTTGAGGCTCACTGGACCTAAAGGATAGCACTTGCAGCCCAAAAACCACTCCAACAGAGGCCTACAGTACAGTCTAGTCAGAATCCTCTTGCCACTGGTCAGTTGGTCACTCTAGTAAAATTCCTCTAGCTTTTGGTGTCTCTGTAGCCTGTGTACAAACTATATAAGTTTCAGTCCTGCAGGTCTTCCCACAAGTAACAGACAGCTGGTCCAATAGTCTTCTGTCAATCCACAGGTCCAGATGTGTTCTGAGGAGCTGAGGGTGAAGTTCTACTTCTATACAGTAAATTGGTCAGTGGGTGGGGATTACTCTAGACACTCCCTGACCGATTTGTGAAAAGTTCCTGAGGGCTTACCGCCCCCTTTTTCAGCACATCCTGTTTGCCTTACTGCAAACTACCATACAGTTTAGCAGTGCACCATTTGCAGTGAAATCCAACATTGCAGAACCTTCCTGCACCTGGAAAAGGCCATGTGTGTGTCCATGGTGGTTTGCAGTCCCCTACCTATCCACGCCAAGCTGGCTCTGGGACAAGCTTCTACTTGCCCCTCTATGAATGGATTCAGGATGGCTCCAGTTTACCTTGCGTTGCTTATTCGCCTTCTTCTTGTGCTTTGAATTACCCGGTCAGTGAAGACTTCGAAGTTGAGTGGTGGTGGCTCTGCGACTGGTCCAGAGACCTTCCTCTCGATTGGGACCTCAAACGACGCTGAGCAGACTGCCGGGCTCCCAAGAGCTTTCGGGACCGCTCCCGCAAAGACTTCGGTTTTATGGCCCGCCATTCGGAGCACGACTTCGGGTAATGGTCGCGCTCCAGGCACCAAAGGCACACGAGGTGCTGATCGGACATCTGACATCAGCTTGTGACAGGAGTCACAAGGCTTGAAGATGGTCCATCAATGGTACATCCCTCATGCACCAGGAGTCGAAGACTCAAAAAAGATGTCGACAAAAGTAAAAAAAGAGTAGTCAAAAAATGACTAAGGTTCACGCTCTCTCCGGATCTGCACTTGCTGGCGTGGAAAGAGAAAGAACTGAAGTCAGCGCGCAGGGGCGGCGTCTAAGTAGATACCGCAATGTCATTCTGGCAACCACGACGCCGACAAAGGATGCGGAGTAGACCAACGCCACCTACCGACGCGCAGGGGAGCTGCTACAAAACAATTCCCTGGATCCAGTCTGAAGCCTGGGGTAATTTTAAAGGTAAGGAATCTAAAACTATGTCTCTTACGGATAAATGTTACCAAAGGTAAGCAATTTGTTTTTCTAGTGCTTAGAAGCAATAAGCGCCTATAGACAGGGGCAAAGTCTATAGTTCAGACTGACCGTGATGAAGTGCATGGCTGGGACAAGACCCATGCTAGCACGGTGAACAGAGTACCTTGGTGCTGGTCGCAATAGCAAGGTGCGGGAAGCAGTCGAGCGAGTCATCTATGTGGGGCCAGCATTCAAGGTGATGCATCGATTTTCTTCATTCAGTTATGGCGATGCATCGGGTCTGTTGAGCAAAGTGCCAGTTCAGAGTGCAGCGGTTCCAAAGATGATGCCCCTGGGTAACCCACGCTGGCGGGGCGTTGTCGGTCTTCTCCACATGGTGGGGGCGATGCGTCTGTTCAGAAGCGGCGTTTCTGCGTGTGATGTGCCGGTTCCAAGTGTGATGAGCAAATTCTACTCCTGCAGCAGGGCAGATGTGCTGGTTCTGCTCCACATTGTCTGGAGATGCTTCAATTTCTCTAGTGCAGGTATCTGGGTTCACTTCCAGTTACCCAGGCACATGAGATGGGGTAGAGACTTTAATAGCCCTGAGTCTCAAGCAACAGGAGGCAAGGAAACAAGCCCTTGGAGATCACTTCAGTTGCAAGGCAGAGTTCAGCTCTCCTCAGCAGGGTCAGAGGGCAGCAGGGCAGCACAGAAGAAAAGCAAGTCTTTCAGTTCATCAGTCCAGCAGAGTGTCAGTCCTTCTGAGAGAGTCCAGTTGTAGGACCAGAAATGTCTGACCCAGTGCTTATACCCAGTTGTGCATTTGAAGTGGTGGTGACTTCAAAGAAGGGTCTTTGAAGTGCACAAAGGTCCTTTCTTCCCAGCCCTGGCTCCAGGCTATCAGTAGGGGGTAATCAGCCCTTTGTGTGTGGTCAGGGCACTGACTATTCAGGTGTACAAGTAGGCCCCTACCTCCCTTCCTGCCCAGTAAGAGCCATCAGAATGCAGATTGATGCTCAGACACACCTAACCTTCTTGTGTTTGTGGCTGTCTAGAGGAAATTCACAAAGTGAAGCTGTCACCCCCTCCAAACCTGTATTGGAGACTAGCTGCAGGCAAACAGAGGTGTAAAGCAGAGAAATGTCCACTTTCTAAAAGTGGCTTCTCTAAAATAGTAATGTTAAATCCAACTTTACCAGTAAAGAGGATGTATCATTACCATACCAAAGATATGAAACATGAGTCAGCTACTCCTTTCTAATTGGGAATTACAGCTTAAAATTGTATTAGGGAATTCCCAATGTTAACCTATGAGAGGAGTAGGCCTCACAGTAGTGAAAAACGAATGTGGGTGTTTTTCTCTACTAGGACATGAACAACTTAAAAGTACATATCCTACCTTTTACCTAAACACAATATGGGGAGAGGAGTTGGCCTAACAGCTAGGGCGGTCAAACTTGAATCTGGCGAACTGGGTTCGCCTCTCGGCAATGACGCTGAACATCCTGTGATTCTGGGCAAATCACTTAATCTTCCCGTGCCTACAAAAACAATGAATGTGTCCTCATGTAATGCAACTGGTGCTATGTAAAGCGCTCTGATATCTGATTCGGGTCAACTTTGCGCTATATAAAACTCTGTAAAATAAAAAATAAAAACACAATCCTGCCCAATAGGCTACCTGGAGGCTACCTTGGGCGTGACTTATGTGTAATAAAAGGGGAGTCTAAGGCTTGGCAAATGGTTTTAAATGCTGATTCGAAGTGTCCGTAAACTGCACACACAGGGCCTGCAGTAGCAGGCCTGAGACAGGTTTGAAAGGCTACTTGTGCAGGCCGCACACCAGTGCTGCATGCCCACTGGTAGCATTTAATTTATAGGCCCTGAGTATATGTTATACTACTTTGCAATGGACTTGAAAGTAGATTAAATATGCCAATTGTGTATACATCAATGTTAGCATATTAAGGGGATAAGCTCGTGCACTTTAGCACTGGTCAGCAGTGGTAAAGTGCTCAGAATCCTAGGCCAGCAAAATAATCTGCTAAAAGTGGAGGTAAGCAGGCAAAACATCTGAGGGGAAGACCACATTAAGGCTGAAAAGTCCAACGTGGGGTCTCTCTTGGATTAAGGCATTCTTTTATGTTCATACCAGCACTGAGCCAGGTGTAATGAATGTGCTTTTCACTAAAAGGACACACCCAAACCCTGCACTCCCACCTGGGAGGCAAATTTACCACTGCACCTTTAAATAATACACGTTTGCACAGCACTCCCGCTCTGGAGGCAAAAAGACAAATTCAGGTGCTTTTTAAAATAACTCACACAAGTCTATTAATGCAATGTTTAAAAAGGTAGGCCAAATATATCAATAAATGCAGATTCCCAAGTGCCAATTTACTACAATAAACAATTCGATTAAAATGCAGTATGTACAAATAGCAAAGAGTAGAAAATATATACAAAATGGTTAGGAACACCTCCCCTATTGAATTTGCATCATCCTTGCCAACTCATGCTTGGGAGGCCCGTCAAAAGCCCAGGAAGGAGTTTCAATCAGGACTCAAGTTCCGTCACCTCCACAGCAATACGTCTATTCTGTGGTGAACTTCCACCTGGCCCCCGAAGGCTCCCAGCTTTAATACCATTACTCAATGTGAGGGGAAGCTTCTAGAAACCCCCCCCCCCCCTTTCTCATGAGAAAGAACCAAGCTGGCTGTACCAGTCTGCGTCAAGGCCAAAATGGAGGCTGGTCAAGCTCCCGTATTTTGACTTTGAGGCACAGTTACACATTCTACAGATAATATCCAGTTCACTCTGGTCAGTGAAGAGCGAAAAACAAGTAAAGAGCAGAAACCTGCCCTCCCCACTTTGTAGCTATGTGCGAGCAGCAAGGTAAAACCAGAAAACACGATGACATGAGGCCATGTCAAAGCCAATAGTAAAAACGTATAATTCTATGCACGCAGAAGCAAGACAAAGTCAGACATGAGGCCATGTCAAAGCCAATAGTCAAAGTCAGAAAACAAGATGACATGAGGCCATGTCAAAGCACTTGTAATTCTCATAACCCAAACAACTTGCAGGCACTGTTATGCACACAGAAAAGCTTGAAGCAAGGTAAAGTCAGAAAACAAGATTCCATCTCAAAGCCAATAGTCAAAGTCAGAAAACAAGATGACATGAAGCCATGTCAAAGCCAATAGTCAAAGTCAGAAAACAACATGACATGAGGCCATGTCAAAGCCAATAGTAAGAACTCATAATTCTCACCAATGTACAACACCGAGCACATGTGTGCATCGCGGCCCACAACACTGCACTTTGAAACCAAAGAGTACATTCCACACCTCTCTCTCCCTCTCACGCTTTCAAATGCACATCCAACACCTTCTATTCTTGACAAGACTATTCTACTCCGTGACAGCTCCCACTGAAAGACAGCAAGATTACAAGAAAGAAGAGAAGCAGGTATATGCAGGACCGTCCTACATTAAGGCTAGGGTAAAATAACACACTAAAGTCAGGTAAAATGATGGTAGTTGAAGGTCATCATAGGGTGCCAAACGACAAGAGTGGCTCTTTCACTACACTAGGTCGCACGAGACTTCCCCAAGAGCTGTGCCTAGGGAAACTCTGGTAGCCATATAGGGCTTTGAGTACATCATGAGGAACATAGTCCTACACTTCAGGCATACACTGGTTCAGGCTGAGAAGCAATCCTACATTAGTCACCCCATCTTTTGCTGAAACTCAGGAGGAGAGGATCAGAAACAGGAAAAAAACAACCTTACAGTGAGTAAGTAGTGTATTTACTGTCAAGTGGGAAGAAGATTGTAGTCGAGTGAAATGGGCAGGGGGGCAGTGTTTTGGGGTGTTTGTAATGTAAGATAGGGCTAGGCTGTAGAGTGGTGGAATTAAAGTTCTGAGGCCCTAGGATCCCAGGTCCTGGAGAGTATTGCTCAATTCAAATGAAATAGATTCTCGAGGGAATAGACTCAAGGCACTGGACCTCTATGGCCTTAAAAATTCATAAGTCTTTATAGTAGTGAGTCAAATCCCCTCTCTCTTATAATGAACCATATTCAGGCTTTTGGTAGAAACAGAGAATTCTTTTTATTCGTGATTTGAATGAACATGAGAAATCAAATGAACATGGACAGCCAACACGTGTTTCGCCCCCTAGGCTCAGTTGAGGCCGGGGCTTTCTCAAGGCTGGGGATGTGCTTTCAAATTTCTTTCGATATTAAACATCTCAAACAGGTCATATTATCTTCATTATCTCATCATTCTTTTCACAGGTTACTTGTAAAATACAAGTATACCAGCCTTTTCAGGCATAAGATCAGGATCACGGCGGGAATGCCGTCTCTGGTAGTCTTCCGCGCGCGTACTATAAAGACTGTAGAGTGGTGGAATGACTTCAAGCTCTTTGTCAGGGATGCTGAGGTTGAATATGAGAGGAGGCAGCTGTTCCATTTTTAAATCTTACTGAAAATATAGAAGCTGCAGCACTACTGCTGGATGTGTTTGTGAGTTGTCAAGCAGGTGAGAGGTAACCAAAGGGTGTGTACAGGGTGTGTCTGAAATCTTCCCTCCATGCTAGTAGTCATGCGGCTACTTTGGTGAATTAAAATTTGCCTAGCACCGTAAAGGTAAGTTTCAATTCTTTTAAGGACACGGAGGCGAGAATTATGCTTAGTCTTTCTCCGCTTTATTAACATATAAATTTCGTAGCAGCCAGAAAGGCATATTCATAAAATCTTTAATGCATCACAAGTAAAGCATGAATAAAAAACGTCAACTCCCATAACACCAAGGGAGGTCTCCAACACTATTGTCCTTCCATAGTGTCCATAACCAACATGGCTGAGTCACACTAATTTTCATTCTATGTCAGGACCGGAGGCTAGGATTATGCTAGTTTAAAGCTTACTTACCACCAACTGAGCCACCTCTATTACAGGTTTGAAGTAAAATCTTTTAAAGGTCGAGTCTGAGGACCAATCCGCTCCAAACATCAAGTCCTCTAGACGGGCCCCCCAGAAAAAAAGCCTTGGAAGCCATTGCACCCCTCCCTGAGTGGTCCCCAAATTGTTTTGTGTCAATGTCCGCTTCCTGCATGACCCAACACACCCACCTGGCTATAGTGGGGTAAGAGACAGCATTGTGCGGTTTTCTCAGGGCGATAAGAAGTTGACGCTTGCCCAGAAGGCTAAATTCCTGAATTATTTCTTCATATGCCGTGAGGCAGCTCACGACACATAATTTTGGGACATCCGGAAAAGTCAGATACAAGACCTTTCGGGTAAGAGACTTAGTGAATCGCCCCACCGTGAACACTACCACGTCCGGGGAAAAAGCTCTAGCTGAAATATCCAACACCCAGACATCAGAAACTCTCCTGCAGGAGATTAAGCATAAAAGCATTGCGAGCTTGGATGAGACTTCCTTTAAAGAAAGGTACTTATTTGGTTGCCAAGACAGAAAAAGGTTCAAGAACAAATTGACGTCCCATAGGACTGAGTAGTGTGGTTCCGGGGGCAAGGAAAGGCAGATACCACGCAGAAGCTTGCAGACGAACGGGTGTTCCCCCACTGGAGCCCCATCTATTGGTCTATGACCCGCCAAAACTGCCAACCTTATTGCACTGATTGAGCGATACGCCAGGCTTTCTGTCGCCAAATCCGCCAGAAAGTTCAGAATTGTTATGACAACTGTGACCACGGGATCCAAATCCCTCCGAAGACACCAACAAACCATCTTGTCCGGGCAGACCAATAACGTTTTGTGGTGCTATCTGCCCATGCTTTTGACAGAACGTCATCCTGTCTCTAAAGGCCCAGGAGCGACCACCGTTGCCTGAAAGCCACCACACCATGAGATGAAGAAACCCCTGGGTGACCAGATGATGCGGAACTCTGTCCGGGTTCAGAAGAAGGTGAGGAAACAGGAGGAGTAGAATTGGAGAATTCCAAGAAAGTTCCAGAAGAACTGGAAACTAAACTTGTAATCTCCAACACGTGGTCACCATTACCGCCTCTGCCCCCTGATGGCGAATCTGGGCCACCGCTCTTGTAATCATCGAGAACGGGGGAAATGCGTAACCCTTCTCTTGACTCCAATCCTGGAGAAATGCGTCTGTGGCCAAAGCCATGGGATACGGTCTCCAAATGAAAAATCTCGGAACTTGGTGGTCTAGACGTGACACGAAGAGGTCCACCGAGAAAGGCCCACACAGGTTCTCCACCTGCCGAAAGACCTGAGGGTCCAGTTTCCACAGACTGGAATCGTGGAGGTTTCTCGAGTGCCATTCCGCAATAGGATTGTCCTGGCCCGGAAGGTACTCCTTCGTTACCGAGATGTGATGAGCCAAGCAGAAACCCCAAAAATCTTTTGCCCGGTTCGTTAAGGCCTGTGAGCGAGGACCCCACCAATGGTTGCGTACCGGACCGCGGAGATGTTGTCCATCTTTAGGAGGCCTCATGACCGCACTATGTCCCTGGTCCAACAACGAACCGCAAAGGAACCTGCCAGGAACTCCAGGCAGTTGATGTGGAGGTTCTGCTCATCTAATGACCAAACTCCTCCAGTGGAGAAATCCCCACAGCGGGTGCCCCAGCCTCATCTGCAGGGGTCGAATTCGGTGATGAAGTCTGGAACCAGCACAATCTGAAATTCCTGTACTCATAACTGAATTTATGAGTATGAGAAATTGGGTAAGTGATTGGGGGGGGGGTAAACCTTTCTCAAACACCACCACGATCCTTGTTGGGGTGAACCACAAAAGTCACTAAATTAACCTGTTCTTAACCCTCCGGTACCTTGGCACAAAAGCAATCAGGCTTAACTTAAAGACAATGTGTTAAATATCAATGCAGCACACAAACAGTAATAAAGTTAAAATGCAACACAAGAAAAATCCCAAACCAATTTAGAAAGATAGATTGTGTTTTAATAAATAATCTTAGACCAAAATTACAAAAATCCAGTCAGCAGCACTGGAGATAATTAATTTTAATTGTTTAGATAAAAGTAGCGCCAACTGAGTGTATCTGGTCGTGCTGGACACATAGTCACAAATTCAGGTTGACCGCGAAGGACCGCAGGCCAGGCACAGGACCAAATTTGGCCCACTGAGAGTTGAACCTCACATCCGTGCTGCGAGGTCTGTACGGCATTGCTTTGCAACTCTTCACGTAGTCTAATGTCGGTTCCGATGAGGCTGTGTGACAGGAATTTGGGTCTCATGGCGTTAATTTGATTGAAGTGTTCATCTATGCAGTGGGGATTTGTGTCGCTTCACACCGAATTTTATTAAACCTTTATTTGGGCCAGAAAGAGTTCTTTCCGATGCCAGTGAAGGGTCCAGGAGCGGGAGATGCACCTCTTGGGGATTAGGAATTCACTCCAGCATGGGCCAGCAGGGCTCAGGCTGGTCCAGTTGTAGGTTCAGGCAGGTCTAGTGCGGCAGGTCAGCTGGGAAGTTGCAGGTAGGCCTCTTGCGCTTGTTGTGTCCCTGTAGCTCAGACTAGGATGTCAGTCAACTGACCACGTGTGGTCACTCTGGCAGTCCTGGCTCCAAGGACATGGTGCTCGCTCCTTCAAGCAGTAAGGCAGGCCTCAAGCAGCAGGGCAATCGTCTGACGTACAAGGCAGTCCTGACGTCTACAGGTCCAGGTGTCTAGACAAGAGTAGATCTGAGGGTCCAATATTTATACCTGGTGTCAGCCTTTGAAGTGCAAGAAACTTCTAGACGTCCCTCCTCGTCTGGTTTCAGGAAATGTCCTTCCTTACCCTGCCCAGGCTCCAGGGATCTGGGTGACAATAGGCTGGTGTCAAGTTCTTTGTGAGTGTGCTGGAGGCAGCTCCTAGTCTCCCTTTGTATCACTGTATGGGAGGAATACACAAAGGCCAACTGCCAACTACACCCAGTCATGTGACCTAGGCTGCAGGCACCAAATGGTTAGGGCAAGAAAACTCTATCTAGAAGTGGTAATTTCAGAATTGTGACTTAGAATCTGACTTTGACACTAAAGAGGATTTTAAATTACCATTCTTTTAAGACCAAACATGACATTTCTACCTGTTCAAATCAAAAGTTAGCACTTAGTAGATGTAATCCAATGTGAGTGGTAGGACTCACAGTAGTGAAAAATGAATTTAGGAGTTTTAGACCACCAGGATAAGTGAAATTTAAAAACACATGGCCTACCCTATATATATAATGCAGCCTGCCCGATGAGGTGTTTAGGGCATATTTTAGAAGTAACTTATGTGTATTAAAAAGTGAGATTTGAGCCTGGCAAAATGTTTATTTTGCCATTCGAATTGGCAGTTTAAAACTGCACACGGGCTGCAGTGGCAGGCCGGAGACATGTTTTTAAGGGCTACTTAAGTGGGTGGCACAATATACAGACCAACTCGTAGCACATAATTTAAAGGCCCTGGGTACATGTGGTACCACTTTATTAGGGACTTCTAGGTAAATTAAAGGTTTTTGTGTGTGTAAGCCAATTTGACCATGTTTAAAGGAGTGAGCACATCACTTTTAAAATGCAGAGAGCCCTACAGACAACAAAAACTAATTTCGGCAAGCAGGAGGGGAGAAGGCAAAACGTTTGAGGGAAGACCACACCAAGGCTGTCAGTTTTAACAATGAGCATGTTTTTTTAATGCAGATTAGACAACCAACAAGCATTGACAAAACCAATAGGTCTTACCTTTGGGCACCTGTTGGTTTTGCCAATTGCTTTCGGTGGTGCTGTACAGAGTTGAGCCCCTGTGCAGCATCGTCAAAATAAAAAATAAAAAAAACAACAAAAATGTGAAGGCATTTGCATCATTCCACATGCTTTAATTATTATTGTTTTTAATTTTACTTTCCAATTCACGACGGCAGATGACACTTGGCTACAAATTGCTAGTTGAAAAAAATTGGGGTGGGCAGCAGCACAAGACAGAGACTGCTGGAAAATGCATGCGGTCTAGTAGTTTGCTTAAGCAAAAAGAAAAAGTAGCTCCATGAAAACGAGCAATGGAAGGACTCAAGTAGAGAAGTGGAGGGGCAAATTCAAGGTGGACAAGACAAGCCATTGAATAAGAAGGAAGAAAATGAGTGACAAAACGACCAAACAATGGTAAACAGTGGGCAGGCTTTAGAACCACTATAAGATCTTGGTAAGCTGACTGTAGGTCTTTTGCAATCATATGAATCGATGAATGAATAGTATACTTATAGAGCACACTGCCACTCCCAAAGGAGAATCCTCTCGCTTAAGTATATAACTTGTGCTGTCTGGTAGGTTCGGCCTAAAAACTGAGAGCTCGAATACTGTATCATTCAGCACTGTGCCCCGTACCCATGGCATAATGGGGCTGGATTTTCGATTTCTTATTTACATCTTTCGTATTTTACATTTCTTCTAGTTTTGCAATTTTAGTTAATGAATATTTGAGAATCAAGACGGTACCTAAAAAGGTTAATCACAGTAGAAAGTATATAAAACTATTAATGATTCCAAGAATGTTCATGCAAAATCTGAACGTTCTTCAGTGTTTATTGGATTGAAATAAAGTAATAAATGTGTTCAGCTAAAGTTGGCATGCATTGCATTTTGCTGATTTCAGCCTGTGGGTCTTTCGGTCTGTCATCTTCCAGTTGTGATCACTGTGTTGTGCTGCCTCTCACTGCTATCTTTTCTTGCTCTCGCCACATTTGAGAAAGCATGTGCTCTGATGAAAAGCAAAACAGCAAAACAGAAGCTAGTTTTTCTGCATTTGTATTATGAATTATGCATAAAGGGCAAGAAAATGCAGTTGGCAAAACTCAGCAGTGCTATTTTCATCACTTTGATTTCCGATATCCCAGGAGATTATGGTGCTTTGATCCCTCTTGCAATCCTGGGTTCTTCAAAGCAGGAGTGGTTTTTGAATGTTACTGAACACCTATTGAGATTACACAGGCATTACCGTTATGTGGCCTGGACGGTAACATGTTAACCCAGAATTGAATTTCAGTATTTGATGTGTTTCGGAGACTGCTGGTCATGAAATCCTTTAGAGGGTAAACTTTGTCTATGCTTTTCACTAATAACAAATGGCGATGTTCGATTACCCCAAAATGAATGGGGTACACCTGTTAGATTTACTGCAACATTTTCAGGAAAAGGAAAACAGATGGCTAACTCTCGGCCGTCCCTGCTGAATGATGTCCCTCAGGCGCGCAACACTCGCTGGGCTCACCGGGCTTCAAACCCCCCCCCCCCCCCATGTGTGTCAGCCCGGCTGAGACAGCCTCGCGGGCTGGCGTCCGTCTAATTGCAGCCGGACCCGAGTACTTCACAGGTCTTTACTCGTTAATGAGGCTTTTGTTGTGTTTTCACCCCTTTTTACAGCCACTCTGCCTATGGCTGGAAGACTTACCCCCCCCCCCCCTCACCCCCCCCCCCCCAAATCTTTTTCAGCCCCCCCCCCCCACGCCCCCCGAAATTTGGCTCTAGTTGCCCGCCTGATGTTCCTAAGGGTGGAAGTGTCAGGAGTCCGAACCCGTTGGAGAGCTTCTGAACTGCTAGTGATGCTATAGAGCTACTCCCCGATCCCTGAAATCAGTCCCAGACACACACACAATCACAAGCATTGGTATGATATATGATTATTTATTATGCACTAATCCTTTACTAATACTGTGAGTAAGAATATATGTCAAGATTAAAAGCAGCTCTGCAAATAATATGTACAAAAAAAGGTTAGATAAGCCCCAATAATATTTCAAATAACATCCCTAATTAACTAGTCTAATCCCTACTTAAATTAAAACTAGCTGATTAGTATTGTAGTTGTGGTAGTTTATCAATGCAAGTCCTATAAACCTCACTGTGTACCTTTTCATGTCTTGATGCCTGAAGTCTGAATGAACTCTGTTTCAGCACCCTTCCATGCCCGTAACACCGCCCCAATCACCAGTAAACAATACTTCTGTTCTGATTCCCTCTCCTATCTTCAAGAGGGAACCGGCAAGGTTATTTTTTTCCAAATAACCACATTTTAGCTGGACCTTTATCAAAGAGCTCCAGGAAATGGAATTTTCCCTTTGTGACCTGTTAACATAAACCTAAAGAAACTTCACAATTAACCACATATTTTGGTTGCTTACTTCAATTGATTTGAATTGGTATTAAATAACCTGGCCTGGTTCCTAGACCTTATGCTTCCACACCCACTTAAATGCACGAGCAGTGACTGTGTTAATGTACCGCAAGGCGTGGTATATATTCCTCATTATAAAAACACATAAAAAGGATATGCCACACATCAGCAGGAGTATTTAACATTGGTCCAGGAGGGCCAGATGAATAACCACTGACTGTGAAACAATTCATTTAGATTCATTGTTAAAAAAAAATTGGTTTGTTATGAAAATTTGTCATTGATCTGGCACTTGAGGACCTATGTTGGACACCCGTGAGATGTGGTGTAAAGTCCCGCAGCCACCAAGAGTAGATAGAAAATTCTTGTGAAATGGGCATAATTTGCTCTTTTTGTCAATCCACCTGCAAGCGAAACCGCTCCAGTTCACTTCTCAAATGAACCAGAGAAATTGGTGTGCCTGGGGTATATTTTGCATGTGTTGTCTCTAGCCAGCAGAACAAGGTGAAGGAAAAGCAGACGAAGCGCGATCTGCCAGAATTTTGCTTGATCAGGGCAATTTGGGGTTCGTTGACAGTTTGTTGTCTTACACCAGATACAACTCTGATTAATTTCCAGATGAATGCCCGCCACACGCGTTCCATCAGTAATGATATCCGGGGAGATAAGACTCACCCTCGAATCCCCACCCTATGCTTCGCTGTAGGCCCTCTGAGACCCCATTTTGAGGACCCCATTCAAGGAACTTCTATCTTGGTTGCACCTATGCTATAATAGCAAAAAAAAAAGGGACAAGCTATTTAACAGATCAGTGGCCATCTTGGATTGATCTGCCAGTCATCTGCTTGAACCCTTACACAGGTCTACGGTTCATTACTACGACCTTCTCTACCTCTCCACAAGTGCTCCATATTATAGTTGGATCAGAACCTTCTATTCTTTGGGAGGTTGCTAGGAGTCTCCCAGAGCTCCCATGATGGCGGCCATCTTGGACTGATTTATATACAGTCACTACCTGTCAACCTCAGACGAGGGTTAGATGATTTAGAACCTCACTTTATTAAAGTCAGCCCAAGGTCTAACCTAAGAAGTGAATGGACCCATAGAACATGTCAAGCAACTCGTATCATAAAATGCAGATGACCACAGAACCCCCCATCAGTATACACCTGAAACCCCACGACCAGAACTTTCTCTATCACCTACCCCCCAACCTCTCAGCTAATGCCACCAAAAACTTCAAACATAAACTGCTTAAGCAACACCCTGAAACACTCGTAGTGGACTTTTACTACAATACATCCAAAGGTCAAGAGACAACCAATCTCTTTTTCTATCCGCCCTGCCCGGTGAAATGGAGAACTAACCTAACAAATGATCTATGTATAACGAATACCTCCAACATCACTTATGGCCACAAACAGTCGATCTCTCACTCACTTAATTTTAAAGGCAACGCTACAGTTACTATATTAAGGAACTGAAATATCATTATTCAAGCCAATGACTCCAACCTGAGCTCATTTGAATCTCTATTCCCAACATCACACAACTCCATCTCTCATTTGCACAACAATCCTGCCACGACCCACCTCTACCCTTGGTCTCAACGCAGGGAGTAACACATCAGAAGCACATTCTCCATATCTACTTCCACCACACACTCTGCCCCCACGTCCCACGCTTCTGCTCCTGATGAAACCCTTATCTCCAAGGACCCCATTCAAACCCCACGCTCACTTTCCATGGAATGCTCTGACTGCCCCCACACAACAGCTAGACCTACGCTCAACACTAGTGCCGATCACAGGCCCTCCCCAACAATACCCCAACAACCCTTCCCCGACCTATCCCCAAAACACCCCAACCACAATCTCCCATGCCCTGCAGGTTAAAGACCGAGGCACTGGAAACCCCATCCTACCATTAGCTTTCACCCTTACAATAGCTGAGAACGCACAATGATGACCTCATAATTTACGCCCTATACCATCCCCACAGAGGAAGAAACATGTGACAACTCAACTGACATCCCCAATAACCTACTACCCCCGAGCCCAGAAACCCAAACACACGACAACTCGTCCCTCAACTCCTCCACACTCTCGCTACTGAACTTTATGCCCTTGAGAGACATAACGAAATGCCTAAATCGCATGAAAAGACAACTCCAGTTACTATCTCCATTGAACCATATATCCACGATCGACATAACAGATAGTTTAACTCACTTGGAAAATCAACTCAGTAAAGTAACGTGGGGTATCATCCACACCCATAAGATCCTTAAAACCCACCCTACATACGATTGACAATCACACCTACCCTCCACTAACATCACCAGCCAACCCCTAGGTTTATCTCAAACCCAGCTGAACTGTGTAGTAAGGTAGTATATAATGTATTATCTTTATTACGGTAATATGTCTTTAAAGAGTCATTGTTGTATTTCAATCTCATTGACATCACTATGTCTCTTGTGGGTATTTCTTGTGGAATAAACTACAGATTATAATGTATACCAATTCTCTTGGATTTATTGGATTGACTTGGTAAAACCACCTACTACATATTTTGGCGACGTTTGGATTTTGGACCTTTCAAATCTACATTGTTTTCTTTGGATCATATTAGTACCCACCGACCGTCTGAAGATCGTTATCAGCATATTTGGAACTGAATTGGTGAAATCTTTATCGATATTTGAAGAAGATTTGTGAGTACTGTGTGTTATTCCCTTGCGCATCATTACCCGTTTGTGTTGCTATCTGAAAACCAAACAAAAACTTCCTACCGTTTCATCTTGTTGTGCGCTGCTTTCATTTGAAACGCGCATTCATTCCAGCGCTCGCTGAGCTGCGCGTTCATGCTCTACTCCACGCTCGCTGAACTCGTACGGATGACATCAAACGTTTGAGATATTTCATTATAATTGATGATGTCAGCACGTTTCAGCGGCCATTTTTGAGCTTTGGGAAGATACTCATTGACTTTAATAGCATTTACGGACAATGATGAAACAGAAACAGAATTCATGTGCTATGGGGAAACACTACTAATATTATTTTACATTGAGCTGTGTAACCGGTTTATGGACATATCGGTTGAAATAAAAGAAACATTGTTTTCTTAATATTTTTGAAACTTTAATAAGTAATATATATTTAAAAAAAGAAAATTTCTTTTTTTTAGTAAATTGCTTTATTTTAATATGGATAATTCGAACAACAGTATTTTAACTCCACCATGTTTTTTTAAAGTTCCAGGCCAGCCTCCTACACCCTGGCATAAGTGGTTAAGAGTTTTCACGAACTATTTGGAAGCCATAGATGCTCTGGATTATTCTCCTTCTAGAAAAAGAGCAATTTTATTTAATCACCTTGGAGATGCGGGACAACAACTTGACAGTTTACCAGTTGTATAAAGTTCATTTTAGGATGATTCATGGAATGTTTTTACTGAGGCTTTGGCTCGTCTTGGGAAACAATTTAAGGATGAACCATCTATAATGGTTGAGCGTCATGTTTTTGTGAAACGCAAACAATTGCCAGAAGAATCAATTGAGGATTACCTAGCCACACTACGAGTACTTGCTTCCAAATGTGAATATGGTTCAAAATTTCATGTGGATAATAATCCTAACTGCCCGGCTCAAGGAAAAAGGTGTAACAATTGTAAAAAGATTGGTCATTTTTTCACGGTTTGCAAGGTACCTAAAGATAAAAGTAAGGTTAATTTTGTTTATACTGAAGATGAAATTTGCGAAGCTCTCAATGTAGCCGCTTTATCTATTGAAATCAATTCTCTGGATGGTAACACTGTTAAAGGACCTAATTGTAGAGTACTAATTGGTCCTGTTGCTATTGACGTTATGGCGGATTCGGGTTCGCCAATTACCATCTTGGATGAGAAAACATTTCACAATTTATGGCCTAACACGAAGTTATTGTCAACAGATGTTAATCCTAAAGCATTTGGTGGTTACGATATCATTATGCTTGGATATTTTAACGATATTATTGATTTCAAGAACAGAATTATTCACACTAAAATTTATGTAGCTGTTAATGGCAGAGACATTTTAGGGTGGCGTGACCAAGCTAGTTTAGGCATACTACTCAAACCAGGGCATCCAGAACCGGTTGTTTTAGGAGATTTTCCTGTTCTAACTATTTCTGACAGCATGACACAAGATTCTACTCTAAACATGTTGTTTAATGAGTACAAAAGTGTGTTCAGTAATGATGTGGGCGTGGTTAAAAATTTTGAACACACAATTAAGTTTAAAGATAAAGTAACTCCTGTTGTCCAAAAAGTACGTCCTGTACCTCTTTCAGTTAGAGATTATCTTAAAAAACATCTTGACACATTGTGTTCTCAAGGTATAATATGTCCTGTTGAGTCTTCCGAATGGGTTTCGGCTGCCGTAGTAGCTTGAAAACATTCTGGTGATATTCGCCTATGCGCAGATTTAAGAGTTCTTAATCTTAACATTATTGCTGATGCCCATCCACTTCCTAAAATTCATGATATGTTAGCGAAGTTAGGGAGTAGTAAATTATTTTCCACAATTGATCTGCGTTCGGCATATCATCAGATTCCTTTATCAATCGAATCTCAACCACTCCCTACATTCGTTACTCCATTTGGAGTTTACATGTATAAAAGACTCCCTTTTGGATTAGCATCTGCTGCTAGTAAATTTCAAAGACTAATGGACAAAATGTTTAATGACTGTCCCAGCATTCAGGCCTTTCAAGATGATATTCTTGTTCATTCAGAGAATATAGAACAACTTATTTTGTTAAGAAAAGTTTTGAATATTTTACAAACACATGGCATGACAGTCAACATAAAAAAATGTTAATTTCTTTCTCAAAATGTGGATTATTTAGGCCATAATCTATCAGGATCAGATATTAAACCTAAAACTGCTCTACTTGATGCTATTAAATGCGCTCCTTCTCCTACTGACAAAGATTCCTTAAGAGCATTTCTTGGGTTGAGCGAGTATTATGCTCGCTTCGTTCAAGGGTATACTCTAGTTGTACAACCCCTTAGAAACGTATTAAAAAAAACATGCTAAATTTGAATGGTCAATGGAAACACAAAATACTTTCATTTCGGTAAAGGATTTAATTGTTAATGCTCCTGCCATCAAACCTTTTACTTATGGGGTTCAGAGCTTTATTACTGTAGATGCAAGTGCAAAAGGTCTTGGTGCCGTTATGAGTCAGATTGTAAATGGACAAGAAGGTACTATTGCATTTGCCTCTCGCACTTTAACTTCAGCTGAACTCAATTATAGCACAATTGAGCGTGAGGCTTTAGCTTGTACTTGGTCCGTGGACAAATTTAAAACTTACATTTGGGGACAAACTTTTGGCTGTACACTGATCATAAACCATTAATTTACATGCTTGGCGATAGCTGCTCTAATAGAGCATCTTCACGTTTAATTAGACTTTTAGCAAGACTTCAGGAATTTAATTTCAACAGCAAATTTATCCCTGGTGGCAAAAATGTACGTGCCGACTGTCCTTCACGGATTCCACTTTCACATATGCAAGAATCTTTCAAATCGGAGGATGATTTTGAGTGTGTGTATTCTATTGAAGATGTTATACAAAATTATAAATCACTCAGGATGATTTGATTCACAGTTTTTCAGAGGATGACTGTTTACAGAATGTTAAAAAATATTTAATTAATGGTTGGCCTACTGATAGGAATTTATCTATCTATGGAAGAAAAAACTTTCTCTCAAATTGTTGCTGAGTTCTCGTTTGCTAATGATATTTTGCTTCGTCAGGACAAATTTGTTCCACCAAGAGGTATTAGGGACACCATTATTACATTAGCTCAAGAATGGCATTCTGGTACCACCACTACTATCAATAAAACCAAACAAACCTATTGGATGCTGGGGATTTACAATCAAGTTAGAACACATGTTGACAAGTGTCCCCAATGTCTTTGCTCTGATAAGCATTGGAAAGCTTCCAACTCTCCTCTTTGTACTGTTCAGTGGCCTAGCGGAGCCTGGAAGAAAATTGGCTTACATTTTTCAGGACCATTCTCTGCTTTGAGTACAGATAAGAAATACTTGATTGTTGCTGTTGACTATTTTTCAAAATGGATTTATTTTTCATTTGTTAAAAATGCTGATGCTAACTCTGTTTTATTTTTGCAACGTCTATTTTATACTGAAGGTACACCTGAGGAGATCGTAACGGATAATGGTTCACATTTTACAGCTCATGATATTGATTCGTTTTTGAGTGGATTAGATGTCAAACATGTATTAGTTCCATTGTACAGTCCATCCTCCAATGGTCTTGTTGAGCGTGCAAATCGTTTACTTAAGGAAGCTGTGCAATCCGCAGTTGCAAATGGTTTAAACATTCCTTCTTTCTTATTCCAGAAAGTTTGGAATTACAATATCACACCTCATAGTACAACCGGAGTTTCGCCTTTTATTTTGTTAAGGGGTCCTATGCCTTCTTCTAAACTTAATCCTGCTTGGCTACTTGAGAAATCCATACAAGCTCCGGTGGATTTGAATAAAGTCAAGGATCATGTTAAAAGAAAACCAGAAATTTACAGACATAATTATGACAAACGAATGCATGTATCTGATAAACCCTTACATCCTGAAGATTGGGTCATTATCAAAAAACCTATTAAAGTGCCAAAAGGTCAATCAAAATGTTCTGCTCCTGTTCAAGTTTTAAGGGTGTCACGCATGGCCGTGCTTCTACATGACAGAGGATGGTGGAACAAAAATGTGCTTGTTAAAATAACTAATACACAGGCCAACATTATTCTTGAAAATAAACGTAACACTATTGTGAATGGCAATTCTGATTCAGATTGGTTTGGTGTTCGTGATAATGTCATTGCATCAGATATCGAATCTCATCTTCCTCATTCTGATTCCTATGCTTCTCGTTCTCCTTTGTCATCTGGTGAAGGGGATTCCAGGTTTGTTACTTCTCACCCTATTTCAAACCCTTTGTGATATGATAAAGGGGAAGGTGATTGTAGAGGTAGAGTGAATGGAGAAGGAAGGCTCAGAAGTTTACCTATACGTTTTCGTGACTATGTCATGAATTAATGTTTGTATTACTTTCGCATATCATTATTGTTTTTTTTTCTTTTCTTTTTCTTTCTTTTCTTTTAATTTTGTCATTAGTAATGTTTATTCATTATTCATTAGATTAGTTATAGTAATATAGGCTTAGTTTTTCTTCTTCCGTAAAAAAGGAAGGATGTGTAGTAAGGTAGTATATAATGTATTATCTTTATTACGGTAATGTGTCTTTAAAGAGTCATTGTTGTATTTCAATCTCATTGACATTACTATGTTCCAGAATGTTAACAGTAGCCTTCAGATGTCTCTTGGATTTTGCTGTGATCAGTCGTGGGTATTTCTTGTGGAATAAACTACAGATTATAACTTATACCAATTCTCTTGGGTTTATTGGATTGACTGGGTAAAACCCCCTACTACAAACAGCTGACACACATCTCCCCTCAACAACAAAGAACAAGCTGCACAATGTCCATAAGGGAGGTGACAAATCTAGAGAAAAACATACAACCCTATGACATCCCTAAACATCCCTACCCCACCAAACCAAGATACAGGTGATCACTGGATTTAGCAGAGACCTTAACCCTCCTCGGTCTGCCAGGCCACCAGCCCCATACTTCAAAATACCTATGGCGTCCCACCCCCCCCCCACACGGCCCCCCCCCCCTAGAAGCACAGAGGCAGCAGCAGTAAGAACTGCATGCTCATAAACTGTCGATTGGCAACCAAGCATGCAACAGAGCTGGCTGAATCAATCGTGAACTATGATATTGACTTTTACTCATCACAGAAACTTGGCTAAATGAATCCTCTTATCCTATCTTCACCTTCGAGGCCCCCCAGATTTTTCCATCATTAAGAAGAACAGGGAGGTCTGACACGGCAGTGGCAAAGCAATCATTCACTACAATAACATTACTATGACAGAAACAGACACCTTCTCCTTACCCACATTTGATTATCTCAGCACCACCATAATGCCTAGAGGCAATAAAGTGACAAAATGTCACCTCCTCTACCACCCACAAGGAAACACGCTCACCTTCGGTGAACACCTGTCAGATCTGATAATGCATTGCTTTTTCTCCAACGTCAACAACATAATTCTAGGAGACTTCATCCTCCATTGGAATGACAAGGGCACACTAATCCAATCTTTAAATGAACTCTTACTTGGCAGAGGTCTTACCCAACGCTGCAAAGGACAAACCCAAAACAGAGGCTCAACCTTAGACGCCGACATAGCCCAAAATAAAGCGATAAGCATTGACAACATCCTGTCTGTTGACTGGGCAGATCATCATCATCCTGTTCTACCTGAACCAAATGGGATCACTTTCAAACCGATCTCGGAATGATCTCCCATGGTCGAGAAACATCAATCAGATACCCCTATCTGACCTGGAAGAAAGATTGAAGTCTCTTCTCCCCCCTAACCCACTGACCACCGACGAGCTTACAGCCCACTACAGTTCGACAATGAAAGCTGTCCTAGACCAAGTAGCCCCCCTGAAACGTAAAAGGGTCAGAGACACACCTTCAAGATTATGGTTCAACAAAGACCCCAACTTAAAAGAAAGACAACTAAGATCTGCAGAAAGACTCTTGAGAGCCATCCTGTCCCTAATCCACCTCTACAGGCTCAGAAGGGAATGCAGGGAATCCAAAAATCTCATACTGAAAGAGAAAGCCACCTTCTTCCGAAGTATGCTAGATAAAGCAAAACAAGTCCCAAAGAACTTTTCAACATCATCAAACAGCAAACCTCCAAATGGACCAAAGTAGCCCCTCTTGTCTCCAAAGAACACTTCGACAACTTTGCCAAATTCTTCAACGGTAAAATCACGATAATCAAACCCTCCCTAGGCTGCCACATGCAAACTTCCACTTGCAAATATGCTAAAAGTCTCAACCACACCATAACCCCTCTCTGGACCAAGATAATAAACAGCTCTCTGATCAACAGGACTATGCCTGACTCAAACAGGGTCAAGTCACACCCTACTTAAAATTTAAAAAACTAGGAGCAGACCCGGATGACCTCAACAATTTCAGGCCCATTTCCAACCTCTCCTTCCTGGCAATAACTCTTGAGAAGTGTGTTCTCTCCCAACTCAACTAACACATTGACACCAACAACCTACTCGATTCACACCAATTGGGTTTCAGGAAGAGATGCAGCACAGAAACAGCTATGCTAAATATTACAGATGATATACATAATTCTCTGGATGCAGTTAAATGTTGCCTGCTCATCGTCTTTGACCTATCAGCGGCCTTCGACATGGTCTACCTCAAACTACTTTTGAACTCACTACAACAACTAATCGGAGCAGATGGCATGGTTCTGCAATGGTTCTCGTCATTTCTACATAACCGATCTCTAATAATAATTTAAAAAACTAAACTTCTGCTACTTATGTCATCACCAGAGGCGTCCCCCAAGCCTCAGTACTCTCTCCTACACACTTCAATATCTACATGGAACCCCTCACTGTAATACCTAATCAAACAGACATTGCCTACCACCTGTATGTGGACAACACCCAAAACTACCTGGAAATATCCTCTTCGGATGACATAAGCTGGCTGAATGCCACTCACACAAGTCTAAAACTGGCTGACAAACAACCACCTTAAACTCAACCAAGAAAAGTCAGAAATCCTCCTCCTGTCCAACCAGCTAGTCGCCCCAGATACAACAATGGCTAAATAACCTAGAGGCCCTGAATTGCATATGGCTGGTGGACTCTGCTAAATCTCTAGGGATCACCCCGGACTCAAGTCTGAACATGAGCACTCGCATAAAGAGACCTCAGCAAAGAGCACCTTTTACAACCTCAAACTCTTTAACAAAATTAAGCCCTTCCTACCACCAAATGACCTAAAAACCGTCATGCACGCACTGTTCCTATCCAGACTGTACTACGGAAACGCCAAACTCAGAGGCATCCCGAAATCTCATTTAGCCTCTCTGAGAACCACAGTGGCAAGGATGGTCACAGGTGCAAAGAGACACGACCACATTTCCCCCCTCAATGAATAGTCAAAAGTGGCTACCAATTGTACCACGCTGTTGCTTCAAGACTGCCTGCCTCACCCACAAAGTTCTGCACACCAGTAAACCAGCATACCTTGTGTTCATACTCACAAAGGCAGGCAAAACAAGAAATCTATGAAGGTTCAACAATTTTCCTACTCGAAGTGGCAGTAAAACTGCACACAGGCTCTGCGGTGGCAGTCCTGAGACATGTTTTAGGGCTACTTGTGTGGGTGGCATAACCCGTGCTGCAGGCCCACTAGTAGCATTTAATTGTTCAGTCCCTGTATATATGGGATACCACATTACCAGACTTTCAAGTAAACTAAATACGCCAGTTGTGTAATCACTAATGTTACTGTGTTTAGGGGAGAAGTACATGCACTTTAGCACTTGTCAGCAGTGGTAAAGTGCTCCGAGTCCTAAGGCCAACAAAGGGAATCAGCAAAAAGAGGAGGAAAGCAGGCAAAATGTTTGGGGGAAGACCATTCTAAGGCTGACAGGTCTAACAGAGGGGCTTTTATTTTTTTTTAAATAGTCATCACCCACATTCCTTAAGAGGCAATTTACTGTATTGTTAATTTTTGCGATTTATTTATTTTCCGAATCCAATAAGCTAAAGAAAAAATGTATACAGTATACTCATGATCTTCAGTGTGAAGATATAGAAAAAAGGCTTGGTATTGTCCTTATGAGACTAATATTGCTAAGATAGGACATTTACTCCTGCCAGCAATAAATTGAGAAAAATAATCTTCAGAAATTGTCACGTATTAGAGAATGCATCCCTGCATCCTCCAATATTTGCATTTAAATGCAGTAGAAACATTAGGGACCATGTAGTAAGGGCGTGCAAGAAACAAAATATGTAGGCTTTATCACGATATTGTGGGGTTTACTGACCACAATGAGCTATTACAGATGAAGTTATTGTCAATGTTGCCAGTTTGCACATACCACAGAGGTTCCTAAGGATAAGGACTTCCAATTCACTTGGACCTCATTTTCAAATTGCAATTCAACAAATATAATTTACTGTATCATATGCCCCTGGCCACTTCTCTATATTGGGCAAACAAAACGGCGTATATGCCCACACAGAAGGAGGGTCCGGAGTGCTGTACCGATTTTCACTTTTGACAGAGCATTTAAACATCACCATACTGGAGTTGACATTGAGTGGCAAGCCACTGAGGTCCTTAAGATTCAAGAGGTGGCATTTGACATTAAGAGGGTTTAGATGGATCGATCAATCATTTACAAGCAGTCAGGTCAGGTCTGAATTAAGCTTTTGAATTCAGTAATAAAGCCCTTTGTGAATCCTCACTGCCAAACATGAAGATTGTTACTTGACATGCAGTGGTACATTACTCACAGTTGTTGATGCATACTTTGCATTGTATAATGGGTGTCTGTTTCCACATTCGTAGTACTCGTCTGTGTTGTCCCAATGGACAGAATCTTCAATTGAAGTATCCTAGTATTACATTTTTATTTTATTTGATCACTCGCAGCAATGCAATGTGTCTGAAGGAGAGAGGTAATTGAGTTTTCACTGCAGCGGTTTCCAATAATTCATGAAGAATGTAGTTTTTTGTTTATTCAAATGTGTATTTCTTATTTTTTTATTTGAAGTGATACATAGTTGATATCATACATTTTCCTGGAAGTCTCCCATAATTTTCCTTGAAAGTAAACTTCTTATATAGTCATATTTGGTTGTACTTCTCCCTAGTAACAAGGTAGTTGTGGCTGTGATTCGTCTTATATTAACCAATTAAGCATTGCTATAATTTGCCTTGGCAATTGAACAGAGTAGTTGATAATATATTAATTATGCAGTCAACATGTGTTTCGCCCCAGAGGTGGCTCGTCAGTGGGGGCTTTTTCAAGACTGAAATTAATGGAGTACAGTTATAACAACTAAGAAGGCTTTAAGTATAGTGTTGCACACCATAAGTGAGTTCACACCAGACTGTGAGAATTTCCTGCTCATGTTAGTAAAAATTAACCTGCAAGATCTGTTTTATATTCATCTGAGTGAATATGCCCTTCCCTCCCCAAATGAAACTATACATGTTTGTAAAATTCTCTGTGATTTTAATGTTAGTAATTTTAACGAACACTGGCATGCTTTCAAAACCCGAGAGTTGTATGGTATTACCTCCCAGTAAGTACGTAATTTAGGCATGTCCATAGCATGTGCAGAAGGTCGGCGTCGGTTGGTTTACAACGCGGGCAGAATGTGTCTTGCCCGTGGAAATATCGATTGATTTTGTCTGGGGAAAGGTATGCTCGGTGTACTATATAGAACTGGATCAAGCGGAACCTGGCATTTCTGGGGATCAATATGGGGGCTTTCCAACATCATATTCCATTCCTTGGGTGCGCATGGACCAGCCAGGTCTGCCTCACATCGACTCCGCAAGGGTGCCAAATCTGTTGCAGAGTGCACACAAAGTGCCTCCGCAAACCATTTGGTGAGATGCCGTCCTGTGCCCATCATGTTTATCCATTGCATCACTAAGTGTGCTTGTGGTTCTTGCACAATGTCACCCCAATGCCGCTGCAGTGTGCCCACCCAAGAGGCATGACTTAGAAAGAGTCCAGGTGGGACTCCCTCCTCACATATCAAATTCTCATATGTCCTTAGCGTGCCATTGTTATAAAGATCTCATATCTTGTGAATGCGTGCCCCATGCAAGGCTATGAGTTCAGCTGTCCTAACCCTGCCGCCTCCCTTTGGCATACCTGGGATTGGAAGGGTTGGGGCATATGGCATGATTTGCATGTACAGGAGCATGTCTGTGGTATATGGGGGTCGATTCCCTGCCATGTCTGCCAGGTGTAATTCTGCCATCCAGCTGGCCACCCATTGCAGCTGGGATACCAGGTAGTAGTGTTCCATGTTTGGTAAGACCAAACACCTCTGAGTCTGGTGTGGGTATAGTTTTGCGAGTGCTACTCTACAGCGTGTTTTATTCCAGATAAAGTCTCGGAGTGTGCCCTCCGAAGAACAAAAAAAGGATGCTGTTAGATAAAGCAGGAGGTTAGTAATGTAATACAAAAGACGCAGAAGCACCACCATTTTAATAAGTGCTACACACCCCTCCCCCCACCACCACTGAGAGATTTAGGGTTTTCCAGAACTCTATTTGTGATGTCAGAGCTGTGACCGCTCTGGTGAGGTTGCCATCTAGTATTTCCTGGTCCGTGTGGTATATCCGTATCCCCAAGTAGCGGAACATGTCTGGCTACCATGTCACAAGAGTGCCATCAACAGTGAGGGGTCTGTCATGCAGGGGACAAAGGGGAATAAGCATGATTTCCCCCAGTTAACTCATAGCCGAGACAGTCTCGCACAGAGGCTAAGCGTGTCAGGTATTACTGAAGTCACTACCTGGATATCTATGATATATAACAATATGTAATTGGCATATAGCTATATGGCACGCATCTCCAGGCCCATTTAGAGGCCCCAGTGTCCAGCAGATGACCGCATAGCCAGTGCTAATGGTTCAATAGCCAGGGAGAAGGTTAGTGGCGAGAGGGTGCATCCCTGTCCTGTGTATCTGCCTATCTTTATGGGCCGTGAAAACAAAGTGATGGTACGAACCTGCACCATTGCCACTCCATATAACAGTTTAACCAGTCTTAGAAAATATGGTCCAAATCCATATCTCTGAAGGACAGCGAACATATATGGCCACTCGATAGCGGCGAAGGCTTTTTTCCAGTCTAACACCAGACAACCCGCTTCTGGCCATTCACGTTGCGCGTATCTTATTACCCGAAATAGCCTGTGTATATTGAGAGAGGGGCTGCACGCAGGGACGAGCCCCTTCTGGTCCACGTGTATGAGGTGTGGTGTGAGTGGTGCGAACCATTCTGCTAGAACCGCTGCCAATATTATATAATCTATTTTCAGTAGCACCAACGGATGTAAGCCCCTGTATGTGTGGGAACTCCGGCGGGTTTCGGGAGGGAGATCAGCGTGGCCTCAGTGAGGGAGATTGGAAGATTCGCAAATTATGATAGCTCTGTGTACACTCGATGTAATTGTGGTGCTAAGAGCTTGCCATATATTTTGTAGCACTCCGGTGGAAAGCCATCTGGGCCTGTAAGTTTCCCAGAGGCTAGTTCGTGCATTGCGCCGCGTTTTTCTTCTGGTGTGAATGAGGCTTCTAATTCCGTGTGCTGTTCTGGTGTAAGATTGGGGAAGTCAAGGCTTTCTAGGAAGGAATGTATGTCTGGCTCAGGTGCCTCTAGGGTTGACTGGTACAGCTTCTTAAAGTGTATGGCCAGCTCATTATGTATTTCATATTGCGGGTATTTCATCCCTCCGTGAAGGGAACTAAGCGCTATGATAGGGCCTCACAGCTGATTCGGTTTGATCAGCTAGGCGAGGAGATGCCCAGGGCGGTCTGCCTTCTCATGAGTTTTTGCCGAGTGTGCCGTGTAATTCAGGCATCTTGGACTTTTCAATAGTGACAAATGTTTATTGCGCGACTCTAGTAATGTAGTTGAGCATGGATGTGTTGTCACGTCTCGTGTTTCTTGTGCTAGCAGGGCTTTTTCTACTTCTAGCAATTCTGACTCTTATTTCTCACCCCATTCCGCTCCCCATCCCCAGGCATTTCCCATGCAGCGTGACTTTTAGAGCATCCCATTCCACTGAGGCTGGGCAAATACTCCCTGATTGCATTGCCGAGTGATTCACGGAATGCAGAATCTTCCAGCATTGCCGGCAGTAACCTCAATGTGGGGAGGGGGGCGAGCGTGACAAACTGTAAGTTGTGGTCTAAATGTGTGCGTCCTAGGTATTCTGTGGCCACTACATAGGGGAGTAGGGAGGGCGTACTCAAGAATCAGTCTGAGTGGACATATAGGGCCATATGTAGGTAGCTAAATACCGGTTGGTAACGGCCGAAATTCGGTAAATATCCCGTTACCGACCGGTATTTAGTCAAGTGAGATGTAGGAGGCCAAAAACCAGTTTTCGGTAAATATGAAGCGGTAAATACCGATTCATATTTACCGATTTCTAAAATACCGATTCATATTTACCGAATACATATTTACCGAATCGGTAAATATGAAGTGGTAAATATGAAGTGGTAAAACTGAAAAAGACATGTAGGTAAAATCGGTAATTAAGAAATCCATGAAATTCGGTAATTAAGAGTCGGTAATTAACACAGTTTGAAAGCAGGTGGTAAGCTTCAACAGTGCATATAAGCAATCCCAAAATGCAACAGCGTGGCCAACATGGCTGCTCTGTATGTCATTGCAAGGCGCCTACGTCTACAGGCAGCAGGTCTGAGGATTTGGAGACGGGAGGAACGCATCTACAGACAGCGCATCACACTCTTTCAACAGACTGACGCAGAGATACATGAAAGGTACAGGCTACACCCACAAACCATCATGGACCTGATCAGGGACCTGCACCCACTCCTGGACCAGCCAACAACAAGGGCGCATGCCATACCACCACATGTGCAGGTGCTCTGCAGCCTACATCTACTCGCATCTGGCAGTTACCAGGGGGTGATAGCTGCGGTGGGCGGTGTATCCCAGAGTTGCCTGTCCCGTTTCTTCAGGAAGTTCCTGGATGCCATGACGCAGAGAATGCACCACTACATCAGCTTCCCAAACACACAGGCTGAACTGCAGAAAACTAAAACTGACTTTTATCACATGGCACAGTTCCCCCATGTCATTGGCTGTATTGATGGCACACACATCCCAATCTGCCCACCAGCTGCCACTGAGCACATCTACAGGAACAAAGTCCACCCACTCCATCAATGTGCAGGTAATCTGCGATGCAGGGAACATCATCACTGATATTGTTGCGAAGTTTCCTGGGAGCACCCACGACTCCTACATCTTCCAGAACAGTGGGATCTACACACGACTGCTTGCCGGAGAATTTGGAGAGGGATACCTGCTAGGTAAGTAACAGTGACGCCCTATGAAACTTGGAAATCATAGTGTATTGAGGCATGTGACTGATGGTTCCCTTTTACTCACCTAGGCGACAGTGCATATGCCGTGCGGTCATTCATCCTCACTCCCTACCTACACCCAGCAACCCAGAGTGAGAGACGATATAACGTGGCACACAAATCTACACGCAACGTGGTGGAGCGCACGTTTGGACTATTGAAAAGCAGGTTCCGCTGCCTCCACAAGAGCGGAGGCGCACGCCAGTACACACCCATCATCTGTTGCAAGATCATTGCCACTTGTGCAATGCTGCACAACCTTGCCACGAAGAGAGGTACAGAGGTGGAACTAACAGAGTTTGAGGACAATGAGGATGATTCAGGTCAGCCAGAGGCCAACGCTGCTGGATTGCCAACAGCAACAGATGGGAGAGAGAGACGGGCAGAGATCACATGCAACTATTTCTGAGTAAGTAAGGGGACACAGCCAGTTGTTGTATGTCATGACGTAGTTTTAATGCGGCACTACGCCACAACACCAAGAATATGCCATTCTGGCAACAATGCGTATTTACAAGTAGTAAGTCCAGGGTTACGTCACCCAATAGTCTTTGGCTATGCGGTGATGCATTAATGCTTGCGGCCACGCGCCACAGAGTGGGATGGCACGGATTGACCCTCCTCACTAGTGCCAGCCCCAAGCCGCCTGCTGCTCCTGCGGGTATCTGGGACCGGGGGTGTTATGCTGCTCCTGCTGCTGGTGTCGATGCTTTCAGCAGCATCCCCTCCACCAGTTGTGGCCGCCTGACTAGTCAATAGCACCTCAAGTGCACTTGTGACCAGCACCATCCCCCGAGAGACGTCGCTGGTGCAGTGTGTCAGGCCCTCCTGCATAGCCACAGAGCGCCGGCAGAGTAGTGACGTGGCAGTTGCCAGCCGGTTGAGTGCCCTGGTGTGACTGTCCCTCCTCTGCCGTTCCCGGCACCGTGCAGCTCTGTCAGCATCATATTTGCTGCACAACAGCTTGATGGACTGGGACATGTCCTGAATGCCCGCTGCCATGTCACCCATCCCCACCGCCATGGCGCTGATGTTCCTGTCCATGTTGACAAAAGTGCTTTTCAGTCCCCGCATATGTCGCTGCACTGACATGACTGCCTTCGTTTGCAGGCGCTGTTGCTTCAGCATGTTGCCCTCGAGCCCCGCGAAGACCCCATGGCTGTCGACGTCTGCTGGTGGACTCTGCACCCGCGACCTGCGGCGCCGTCTTGCACCCGTGTGTTCTCCCTGTGAGGTGGAGGGCACAGTGGCATGGCTCCCATCCTGGGGCATAGTGTTTGGCTCCGGGCCCCTGCTGTCGTCAGATGAGGTGTCTAACGCTCGCAACCTGGCAGCAGCACGCCTCCTCGACCTCACAACTGCAGGCGGTGATGTGGCCGGTGACTCAAACATGAGTGGCGATGCTGGCTGTGGTAGAGGTGACGCTGGCTGTGGTTGAGGTGATGCTGGCTGTGGTAGTGGTGATGCGGGCTGTGGTGGTTGTGATGCTGGCTGTGGTAGTGGAGATGCTGGCTGTGGCAATGCTCCCTGGGCAGAACTTGTGCTGGCCAGAGCTGACCTGTCTTGCCGGTGTGCCCTCTCTCCTGTAGCTTGTGCAGTCCTGCGCGATGTTACATCTGTGGACAGAAATGCAACATCAGCTCAGTGTACCTGAAGCCCTGCATTGCTAGCATCACAATAAATTTATTTAACACTCTCACATTGTCCTCTGCCTGCTTTTGGCTAATGTGTGTACCAATAAACAATAAAGCCAGTGTACAAAAATATGAAGTAGGGGGCACTCTAATCAATGTGATACATCAATCGATCGAGCAACGAGCCTCAGATTCCCTGTGCACCGTTATGTTCATAGGGAGTAAGCTTGGTCAGTTTGGAACAATACCCAGTGGGTATGAAAAAAGCCCTCACTCACCAACCTGGTTGGTGACATGCTTCATCATTGGGCTTCCACTGGGACGACCGAATGTCATCCCAGTGTGCTGCGACGCCAGGTTACTGCGGAGCTGGGTTGGTTGTGTGGGGAAAGTGAATTTAAAATAACCAATCAAGTCAAAAAAAGGAACTTTATTAATTTTGCTTAATTGGAAAGAGGTAAAAAGGAGTGAGGGTCAAAAAAATAATAGACCTGGTTCACTCCGTGGCGGCCAACATGTTTCTGCCTAATGGAGTGTTAATCGGGCATTCGTCAGGGCCAGAGGGGGATGTGCGTAGCCCCGGTGGTGTGCACTCGCTACGGTCCACCCAACCGAGGGCTAATGTGTGAAAAAATCAAAAAACACTGAGTAGTGTGAACTCCGCCAAGTACATTAATTATGGGGAGAGGAACGAGTTTACTCTGAAGATATAAAGAGACAAACAAACAGAAAGACAAAACATAAAAGAGGTATCAATGTTTGTCACACAAAACGTGCTCTACAGATCAGCAAAATAGAAACTGATGTGCTCGAAGGACAAGTGAGTGCCTTTACGTCTACCACAGGTGCGAAAATTTGTGAGAAGCTGTGCACCTAGGTATAATAATATATCGGTGTAAGGACAACGTAACGCTGTCCTCTCACTGGTGACTAGTAGTCAATTCTCGGATCGCAGGTGAAATGTAGCCGTGACATTCAATGCGGAGAAATCGCGCTAGGGATTAGAGTAACTGCACGCGATGCTCAGTGTGCAGAAAAAGGGACGGATCTTACAGAGAGGCCTGTCCGTTAGAAGCCTCAAGGATCCCGGTAGGGGGGTGGAAGCAAAATGGCACACCCTGCATCAAGAGAAGAAGGAAGAAAAACGGAGTTTGTATGAATATCACGAACGGGTGAAAAAGCGAAGGCTCGCTTACCTTGTTTGGTTGAGGAGCGGAGTGGGATTACTTACGCCCTTGCTGCTCTCAACCCGCGTTGTGCCTAAACAGCCTCTTGCTGCCGGGTCCGGATTGTAATGCACCCGGGCCGGAGGTCTACATAAAAAGACCCCACGGCGTATCCCTGGTAAGGCGCTAACACAGAGCTTCTCCCTGATTGGGTGGAAAGCTCTAACTCGCACGCTGATTGGCCCAGTGGGAGCCAATCATTGCGGCGATAAGGAGAAACAGAGAAGTTCGTTGCGCTGGGTGACGATAGCAACGAAGGAGAGGAAAGAAAGTTTATAGAACTTTATTGGCACATAACAGAGGGAGTATGAACGAACCAAGCACAATGACCCGCGCGTGTGCAACAGAGCCTTGTAAAAGAAACAGGGGTATTGCTGAATGGGGCTATGTTGCGAGTTCGCGCACGGGGTCAGAGGGACCTGGTTGCAAGGTGCATGAACAGTCAAAGGTTAGTCATGTTCAGCAAGAGAGCGAACGATGTTCCTGACGTACAGAATGGTATTCTTTAAAACAGTGAGGATGACATCAACCAAATGACCAATTGGTGTCAAAAGATGGTGTCAGGGGATTAATCAGTGAATGATGATATTCAGATAGGTTGGGAGCAATTAAAGGATATTAACCCAAGGGACATTATCATTCAGCCCATGGAGGTTAGTCCCCAAACGGTACACCCACCTCTGTTCCCTTTCAAAAATTTTCGCACCTGTGGTAGACCTAAAGGCACTCACTTGTCCTTCGAGCACATCAGTTTCTATTTTGCTGATCTGTAGAGCACGTTTTGTGTGACAAACATTGATACCTCTTTTATGTTTTGTCTTTCTGTTTGTTTGTCTCTTTATATCTTCAGAGTAAACTCGTTCCTCTCCCCATAATTAATGTACTTGGCGGAGTTCACACTACTCAGTGTTTTTTGATTTTTTCACACATTAGCCCTCGGTTGGGTGGACCTTAGCGAGTGCACACCACCGGGGCTACGCACATCCCCCTCTGGCCCTGACGAATGCCCGATTAACACTCCATTAGGCAGAAACATGTTGGCCGCCACGGAGTGAACCAGGTCTATTATTTTTTTGACCCTCACTCCTTTTTACCTCTTTCCAATTAAGCAAAATTAATAAAGTTCCTTTTTTTGACTTGATTGGTTATTTTAAATTCACTTTCCCCACACAACCAACCCAGCTCTGCAGTAACCTGGCGTCGCAGCACACTGGGATGACATTCGGTCGTCCCAGTGGAAGCCCAATGATGAAGCATGTCACCAACCAGGTTGGTGAGTGAGGGCTTTTTTCATACCCACTGGGTATTGTTCCAAACTGACCAAGCTTACTCCCTATGAACATAACGGTGCACAGGGAATCTGAGGCTCGTTGCTCGATCGATTGATGTATCACATTGATTAGAGTGCCCCCTACTTCATATTTTTGTACACTGGCTTTATTGTTTATTGATATTCTACTGAGGGGACTAGCCGTGTTGATCCCTTCCTCTCCCGTTGTTTATGATAGTTCAGCAGCGCACAGCTGTGAGAGACTTTGTTGTTTCTTTTCCTTTCCCCCCGTATTTGAGGCGGGGTTTTTTCCTGATCCTCCCGGGATTGCATCATCCCTCCTAAACCCAGACGGTATGGCCTCTCTTGGTCTTACTTTCTCTGACTCTGAGGTGGATGCTATTCTAGCACGCCCCTCACTTTTTGCGGACCCATCCATATCACAAACAGTGACATATGCTAGCGAATGGGAACAACTCTCTGAGTTGAAGAAAAATCGAATCCGCACAATTCTTCATGGCACTATCCTTACGGAGTACTTACGGACCAACACGGCCCCAAGGGGCTTATTAGTGACCAACGCCCCACGTATCTTTCTGGAGGATGCCACTTTCAGAAAAGACTGGGCTATGATAGCATGGCACTGTACTCGAGACTGGTTAGTCTTAATCATTAAAACAGCCGTCCGACTATCTGAGGCGATTATGATTGAGATTACTCAAACTGAAACACAATTCAAAGCCACACTCACTGGTTTTAAAAAACGACTTGAGGAACTAAACAAAGACATCAATGAGTACAAAGATAACCTCACACAGAGTAAGGTCAATCAATTTCAGAAAGACCTTAAAAAATTTGAATTCAACAAAGTATACCCCTATGCTGACCCGGCCTTTGTGTCCACTCGTAGAACTGAAACTAACTCCTACGGGACAGATGATGACTCCTCTAACAGTAGCGGCTCAAGCAGTGGCAGCTCCAGACCATCTAGAAGGGGCAGACAAAGAGGAAGGTCACGTCCCTTCCCTAATCAAGCGCCTTGGGCAACCTTCCCCCCACAACAAGGCGCTATGGGCTCACACCCTATACAATTCCATTACCCATTTGGCCCACAGATGGGTTGGAATCCAGGGTATACCTCCCCAATGTACCCCCCTAACCCCTTTCCACAGCCCCATTTTTTAGAGAGGGGCCAAAGGGGAAAAGGCCGGCGGAGAGGGAACAACCAAAGAGTACACTGGGCACAAGACGATCCAGTGGGCAACCACACCCGGAGCAAACAAGCTCAGGAACTGCTGACCTCGGGACCGAGCACTTCGACAGCCTGATCGTTAATCTGTCAAACAAGACACTGACAGACCATGAGAGATCGGTTTTGGAAAAGGGATTGGGCTTTGTTCCATCAGCCCGCCCTGATAAATTTCGCCTTCATTGTGAATTGGCAGCATTCTTTAGGAAGCTTAAATTAAAAGCTTTCTTTGAAAGTCGAGTTAATGATGGTGTTGACTTGGACGCAGGGGATACCCCCCTCCGACCACCGTCGACCTTTAATCCCCCTCCACACACCATTCCTGTGGAAATCACGACCTTCGAACGAGCAGTCTTCACCGAAATTGAGAACACAACCATCCCCACCACCTTTAAGAATCTGAGAGCAGAGGAGTACAGAGCGATCACCTCTCTCCGTGCGGATACCACCCTAACTATCAAACCCGCTGATAAGGGTGGCGCTGTCGTGCTACTCAATACTACCGACTACGACCAGGAATGCCTCCGCCTATTGAACGACCGCCATAACTATACACCCCTCCCCAATGATCCATCTGAGGGGCTCAAAAGCGAGATCCTAAGTGTGGTCGAAGAGGCACAAACACAGGGTGTCATTACCAGAGCTGAAGCACGGTTTCTCACTGAAGGACCGGGGAAGATCCCCTATTTCTATACACTCCCCAAGATCCATAAAGAGAGAGTCCCACCACCTGGACGCCCCATTGTTTCGGGGATTGACTCTCTCTTGGAACCCCTTTCTCGGTTTTGTGACCACTTTCTAAAACCTTTGGTCCAAAAATCGACCACCTATCTAAAGGATACAAAGGACCTTTTGAAACTACTTAGCAACACCACATGCTCAGAAAACACAATATTGGCAACATTGGACATAGAGAGCTTATATACAAGCATCCCCCAGGACGAAACCATCAGGGTCCTGGAAGAATCACTTGACTCGGTTCCCTGGGAATACAAAACAACGAAAGAGTTCGTGATACAATGTGCCACTTTGGCTCTGAAGAGAAACTTCTTTGAGTTTCAGGGTCAATTATTTCTCCAAACCTCAGGTACTTCCATGGGGAGTACCTTTGCTCCAAGTGTAGCTGGACTGTACGTCTATGCTTTTGAACAGAAGTTCATCCTCCCCACTTCAAACCCCTATCGCTCTTCCATAGCTTTATGGAAGCGATATTTAGATGATGTGCTCCTGATCTGGCAAGGTAGTAACAACACCCTCCAGTCCTTCCTCCAATGGATCAATACTCTGAACCCGCACCTGAGGTTCACACATACATTTAACAACACTGAGGTGGTTTTTCTGGACGTGGTGATAACTAAAGTACGAGGGTCCTTTCATACTAGGACCTATTATAAGCCCACTTCAAGAAACAATCTCCTCGAATTCACCAGTTTTCACCCACGTCCCCTGAGGGAGAATCTACCCTACGGACAATACCTCCGCCTACGACGGAATTGCACCACCTTGAGCGATTTCAAGAGCCAATCTCAGGATCTTACAACTAAACTGAGCATGAGAGGGTACCCTTCACCCCTTCTCTCCAGAAGTTACAAACGTGCGAGGAATCAACCAAGGGATGTACTCCTAACGGACTACCCAAAGGATACTGCGTCCATCCCACTTACCTGTGTCACCACCTACTGTACCCTTTCTAACCAACTCAAAAAGACTATCAATAAACATTGGGGTATAATCAATAGCGCCAACCGCAACTGGGAGAAACCCCTCTTTTCATTCAAACGCGCACAAAGCCTCCGCAACAATCTGGTACACACACGACCACTCATGCCACGAGAGACCCCACAGAGATCTATAACGGAAGCTTGGGGCCTCCCTAAGATCACTGGGCATTTTCCCTGTTCTGACTGCAGTGTATGTCATCTGACCACACATAGCAAAACCCTCGACCTTGAACCCAACAAGACCTGGACCCAACGAGGTCACACGAACTGTAACACTACGAATGTGGTCTACCTCATTACCTGCCCCTGCGGTCTACGATACGTAGGGATGACGACACGGAAGGTGAGACTCCGGATATGCGAACACCGAAGTAACATCAGGTGCAAACGCTCTACAACCAGAATGAGCGAACACTTTCTCTCTACCAACCACACTACCAACGATCTAAGATGGACAGTGATAGAAGAGATTTCAAGTGGTAACAATATCCCTAAGGTGCTTTTTGAAAGGGAACAGAGGTGGGTGTACCGTTTGGGGACTAACCTCCATGGGCTGAATGATAATGTCCCTTGGGTTAATATCCTTTAATTGCTCCCAACCTATCTGAATATCATCATTCACTGATTAATCCCCTGACACCATCTTTTGACACCAATTGGTCATTTGGTTGATGTCATCCTCACTGTTTTAAAGAATACCATTCTGTACTTCAGGAACATCGTTCGCTCTCTTGCTGAACATGACTAACCTTTGACTGTTCATGCACCTTGCAACCAGGTCCCTCTGACCCCGTGCGCGAACTCGCAACATAGCCCCATTCAGCAATACCCCTGTTTCTTTTACAAGGCTCTGTTGCACACGCGCGGGTCATTGTGCTTGGTTCGTTCATACTCCCTCTGTTATGTGCCAATAAAGTTCTATAAACTTTCTTTCCTCTCCTTCGTTGCTATCGTCACCCAGCGCAACGAACTTCTCTGTTTTTCCTTATCGCCGCAATGATTGGCTCCCACTGGGCCAATCAGCGTGCGAGTTAGAGCTTTCCACCCAATCAGGGAGAAGCTCTGTGTTAGCGCCTTACCAGGGATACGCCGTGGGGTCTTTTTATGTAGACCTCCGGCCCGGGTGCATTACAATCCGGACCCGGCAGCAAGAGGCTGTTTAGGCACAACGCGGGTTGAGAGCAGCAAGGGCGTAAGTAATCCCACTCCGCTCCTCAACCAAACAAGGTAAGCGAGCCTTCGCTTTTTCACCCGTTCGTGATATTCATACGAACTCCGTTTTTCTTCCTTCTTCTCTTGATGCAGGGTGTGCCATTTTGCTCCCACCCCCCTACCGGGATCCTTGAGGCTTCTAACGGACAGGCCTCTCTGTAAGATCCGTCCCTTTTTCTGCACACTGAGCATCGCGTGCAGTTACTCTAATCCCTAGCGCGATTTCTCCGCATTGAATGTCACGGCTACATTTCACCTGCGATCCGAGAATTGACTACTAGTCACCAGTGAGAGGACAGCGTTACGTTGTCCTTACACCGATATATTATTATACCTAGGTGCACAGCTTCTCACAAATTTTCGCACCTGTGGTAGACCTAAAGGCACTCACTTGTCCTTCGAGCACATCAGTTTCTATTTTGCTGATCTGTAGAGCACGTTTTGTGTGACAAACATTGATACCTCTTTTATGTTTTGTCTTTCTGTTTGTTTGTCTCTTTATATCTTCAGAGTAAACTCGTTCCTCTCCCCATAATTAATGTACTTGGCGGAGTTCACACTACTCAGTGTTTTTTGATTTTTTCACACATTAGCCCTCGGTTGGGTGGACCTTAGCGAGTGCACACCACCGGGGCTACGCACATCCCCCTCTGGCCCTGACGAATGCCCGATTAACACTCCATTAGGCAGAAACATGTTGGCCGCCACGGAGTGAACCAGGTCTATTATTTTTTTGACCCTCACTCCTTTTTACCTCTTTCCAATTAAGCAAAATTAATAAAGTTCCTTTTTTTGACTTGATTGGTTATTTTAAATTCACTTTCCCCACACAACCAACCCAGCTCCGCAGTAACCTGGCGTCGCAGCACACTGGGATGACATTCGGTCGTCCCAGTGGAAGCCCAATGATGAAGCATGTCACCAACCAGGTTGGTGAGTGAGGGCTTTTTTCATACCCACTGGGTATTGTTCCAAACTGACCAAGCTTACTCCCTATGAACATAACGGTGCACAGGGAATCTGAGGCTCGTTGCTCGATCGATTGATGTATCACATTGATTAGAGTGCCCCCTACTTCATATTTTTGTACACTGGCTTTATTGTTTATTGATATTCTACTGAGGGGACTAGCCGTGTTGATCCCTTCCTCTCCCGTTGTTTATGATAATGTGTGTACCATGCATTGTTGTTCTGTGCTATTCAGTTCATGGTTGGGGTTTCCCTGACTACATCTCCCATAATGCATTGCCTGTCTGCACTAACACATGGACCGGAGTGGGATACTCATTTCACAATGGGGGATGTGGGATAGGGGTGGGGGGGCTACATTGCTGTGCATTCGTCTTACCTTGTTGGGTGGCGGCTCTGGCAGAGCTGTCGGCATCCCCAAGCCCCACGACACTCTCGGGCTCTATTGTCGACTCCACCAGCTCCTCCAGTTCGGTGAGGGCAGGTGCCCTGTTAATTCCACCTCCTGTCCGGCTGGCCTCCTTCTGTATTTCCCCCATCTTCCTCTTTGTGACGATCCTCAGGTCGTACCAGCGCTTTTTCAGTACCTCTATGTCCCTGGGGGTCACTCCAACAGCATTGACCTGCTCCTGGATTCCCAGCCAGATATTGCGCTTCTCTGACTCTGGCACTTGCAGGGACTGCCTCCCAAACAGCTTCTGGTGCTGCTTCACCACCTCCTCCACCAGCACCTGGAGTTCCCTGGGGCTGAACTTCTGCTTCCTCCTCCTTTCCCCTCCATCTCTCTGTGTCCTCTGGCTGGACATAGTGATTCTGAGCTGCACAATCAGGCACTGGCTCCCTGCCTCTCCTCTGCACTCCCAGCCTCTCCAGGGTCTGTTGATTGTGTGCACCTGCCTGGGTGTGGCCACTTCCTGGTTGGGTGGGGTGTGGTTGCACAGGATTGGCTGTTTCATCCAGTCATGTGTTTTCGTTTTTCCGATTCGGTAAATACCGAATCGGTATTTACCGATTCGGTAAATACCACTTCGGATTTTACCGATTCGGTAAAGTCCACTTCGGAATTTACCGATTAAATACCACTTCGGATTTTACCGATTCGGTAAAGTCCACTACGGAATTTACCGATTCGGTAAATACCACCTCGGTATTTACCGAATCGGAAAATTCCGATTCTTGAATACCGAATGTTACCGATTCGGTAATTTTTACCGAATTAATACCTACATATAACTTACCGATTCATAAATACCGATTCGGTAAAGTTTGGTATTTAAGAATCAGTAAATTATATTTACCTACATGAGGCCCATAGTGTGTGTGGCGAAGAGCAGAAGGAGTATACCCGCAGCGCGGTATTGCGTGTCTCCCTATGTCTGCCAGGTCCCACCTGTACATCCAATCTCTCAGCTTGGTTGTGTTAGTGAATGCAGTGGTGCATCGCAAGAGAGGGAAGGATCTATCTAAGTCTCTATCGAGGACACTGTTGAAATCTCTCCCCATCAGCCACGGCATGTCGTACCATTTAGCTAGTGCCTGTGAGCGTGATCTCAGGAAAGAACCCTGTTCTGTGTTTGGAGCTAGATATTGGCCAGTAGGAGGTAACGTCCATCTATCCTAGCCTTTATAAACACATATCTGCCTTCTATATCCAATACAACTTCTTCCTCCAAGAAAGGGGTGCCTGGACGAATCCAAATCAGCAGCATACGAGGAGAAGTCTGTGGCAAACATTCAGCCCATCCATTTCCGCTGCGATCTAGCGGTCTCAGTCCGTTTCCTGTAAGAAGGCTATAAGTACATTATGTCTCTTAAGGCAGGAATACACTGCATAATGGCGGGAAGGTGTGTGGAGGCATCCCACATTCCTAGTGAGGATCTTTTGGTCTGTCATAGCAATAACGTAGGGAAGGTTGGGAGCGTTTCCGGGTCAAGGTATGCCAACATACGTGTATGTAGGTGACCCCGGGTGTCCCTAGGCAACCCCGTACCCCCAGATGCCCATGTAACTTGGTTTAAAACAAAAAGGCCAACATGGCAATGTAGGAATAACAAAAGGGCGGTCTCCATGAACAGAAGGAGCTGCCCAAACCTAAGCAGAAAAGAAAACTTCCTGCACTATTAGTTAATCCCCTGTGTGAGAAAGGGAGAAAGGAGGCCCAGGACCTTGCAGAGTTTACCGTGTTATAATCCCCTAACTTCGATGTATGGTGCATTGCTTGCACACTTGGTGTAAGAATGAGATCTCAAGTAAACTGAGCAGTATCTTTAAATAATCTGGGTCTTACACTCCTCAAAAGCCGCTAGTATAGAATATTTAGTACAGTAGTATGCATGGGATTATGGATCATCGAAAAGTTTGCATGTATGAATTGTCAGATTGATGTCAAATAATACCATCTGAAGTCTATGGGGTTACATCCGGCACATTTAGTGAAGAAATGTCTGAGGGGCCGGCCACTGATGAATACTTTTTTCTAGATGAAGGGATTGGTGTTGCATCTTTGGCAGTATCCTCTAGGATAACAGCTATATGTTGCGCTTTGCGTACAGCTTTCTGCCACTCCTGTATGATTTGTTCCAAGTCTGGCATCGCTACCAGACTGGGTGGGCGTGTCTGGTTATATCTGCTATGAGACCTGGGCCCAGTCGTTACAACGCGCTGAGTTCTGGGGAATCCAGATGGACGAATTACCGAAAGCTGACCTGTGGTTTCCAGCCAGTCCCATGTGTCTTGTGGTTTGTCGAAAAATCTTGCTTTACCATCTGCCACCACATGAAGCCTTGCTTGGTACAGCAGCCAGTATTGAATGTCTACCTGCCGGAGTTTCTGTTTTACTTGTAAAAAGGAGCACCCTTTGACGTTGCACTCTCACTGAATAATCTGGGAAAAACATAACCCTTGCGTTCTCTATTTTGATATCTGGGAGTTTCCTTGTTTCTCACAGTATTGCATCCCTGCCCCTATAGTGAAGCACCTTTAATATGAGTGGGCGGGCCCCCATTGCGGGCGCCGGTCTTCTAGAGGTGTGGACATGGAGGAAGTGGGTAGCAGATCTTTAACCCATTGTTCCACAAATGCAACCGCATGTTCGCCCTCCACCCCTTCCGGTAGTCCAATCAAGCAGATACTATTCCGCCTGGAGCACCTCTCTGCATCCTCCACCCTGTCCTCTATGTAACGTATTCTGGCCTCATGCGCGTTTTGCTGTTTTTCAATGAAGAAAACACAAGGAGAGGATGGACGGAGTGCTGAAACTTTTCAAACACTCACCCCCAGTCACAGATCTGGGTTGAATCCATCATCATTCTTTAGCTCACTTTGCCACCCCAGTTCAGACACCGCTATATGCAAATCTGTCTTGGCCCTGTGCCTCATGGGAACAGTCCAGCCCGAACTGCCAAGCCATGTCTTCCCTGGACCGGAAACCAGCATCCTGGGACCGGTTTCGGGCCAACAGCCCTCTTCAGCCAGGCTAGCTTGAATCCAGTGGCAAAGTGAGCAAGGGACCCACGTCTGGGCATACCCTGCCAACTTAGGGCAAACAAAGACAGATCTCTGTACTGGGGTGAATGTATGACCTTGTTCTGCATTCTGTCCACTGGAATCAAGCTATCCTGGCTGAAGAGGGGCGAATCCCCGAAACCTGTTTCTAGTCCAGGGAGGACCTGGATTGGCAGTTCGGGCTGGAATGTTCCCATGAGGCACAGGTTCAAGACTGATGTGCATATGGCTGTGTTCAAACTGGAATGGCATGGTGAGCAAAAAAACGATGGACTTAGGCCCAGATCTCTGTACTGGGGTTAATGTATGACATTGTGCTCCATTTTGTCCATCAACTGTTGTTACTGCGTTTTTCAATGAAGTCTGTGGTTGCTTGAGTTCTGTCAGGGTGTGCTCTGCAGAAGTCACTCGGTCTTTCAGCTTCCTGTGGTCTGCGTGCAATAGCGCCAGATCTGGTGCTACCTTAGCTATTTTTTATTCCAGTGATACTCGGGATCTCTCAATGGCGTTCAGATTGCATCCAGTCTGTCCTCCGAGGGGTTGCGGCTCGTCCACACGTGATATTTGTTCCGCGTCTGCTGTGCTTGAGGTTTGCGAGGAAGCACGGGGACCGGTGTCCCTTGTGCAGCCAATCTTTGTAGTCTTATTGTCTAGCAATTCTGGCGGTTGTCCACCGTCCCGCTGGCCCACCAGGTGCAACATAGGAGAGGGCTAGTGTGGGTTGTGAGGACACCTAGCGTATCTGATGGTGCAACTCTGAGGGCGATAGTGCTGTGAGGGAGAGACCGCGCCCCAGCCTGCCCACAGTCTGGTGCTGTTACCTCACTCTAGTGGCCGCAAAGACATTTTTGTGGCTTCTGCATATGTGGCACCTCTGAGCAGATGGGCGAAACCAACCACATCCCCAGCGATGCGTGCCTAGCAATAGACCTTGACGATGTATTGCAGAGTCTGTGTGGCACTGACCTTTAGCTGTCAGGTGGCTTTGTTACACCTTGGCACCATGGGCTGCCAGCTCCGTTTCACAGATGTGGCAGAGAGCGTAATCCCTGGTGTCTTGCAGGTGCCAGCTGTGTGCTGTAAATTCGGTGTGTGCCTGGTAGGGGCACTTTGTTATGTGCAGGGCCTCAGTTTACAGGCACACTTAAAACTGTCTGGCACATTCTGTTGCTGGTGGCCGATTATGACTGGCGGTGCCCCTCCTCCATCGAACTATGTGGCCTCTGCTCACAGGCTCCCAGGCTGCAATGTCCAGATTAGGCTGCCGTTATTCATCCCCCGGCGTGCCGGAGGTCTCGCATCTCCTGAGTCGCATGCTCACAGTGAGACTTTGCGGTCCCGGCAAGGTTAGTCGCAGTCTTCTACCCCCTGGTTGCCCGCCTGCTGTCGCTTTTTGTGAGGCCCCTTTCGTCCGCTCCCTGCTGAAATTCTGTCACTCTCCCAGGCCAGGGTCTTGGCTGGCGCACATCCAACACCAATTTCTGTGTTGTAGCGTGTCTCCGCAGTCCTCACCATTGGCACCCCCTGCGACTCACCGGCTCCCTTCCATGGTGTTCTGTGGCTGTAGCTTCCGCCGCAGCAGGACAGACCCCCAGGGGTGTGTAGAGGTCACTGCCGGGGTGTCCTGCAGTTAACTCCGTACAGCAGCATATAAATTTAACGGATTAAGGTGATTTGTAAAGGAGTGCCACTAAAGCGTGTCCATCATGCTGCCCCTGCAGGCCACACCCCTCCATAAATCTTTAAACCCTATTATCATGAGAGTATTTTCTACGTGCCTGCACCATGGCAAGGCTTTATATTTTTGGCTTCTGGGAAGATCCTGTAGGGCTTTCCAAAATGGAGCATTGACAAAGGCTGTCCTGGTCATGGTCATATCACATATAGATTTTGCCAACTTGGTCTCCATGACAACCAGCATGCATGTAGGGCTTTATACTTGTCCCTCATGTGTCCCCCATGTAATTTGCCAAAGTAATCATAAGTTTACACTCCGAGTGTTCTATCATTGATCTTGAAGGTAAATGTGAGCTTTCTTTTTGGTTTATTACTCGTTAATTTGTTTTTTTCAGTGTTAATGGTAAGCTTCGTGTTACCTCAGAAAAGCTCAAAGCCATTTTGAAGAAGATGCATCGAATGTTCTGTGCATGCAAGCATCACCGCATCATCTGCGACTAACAAGAGTTGTCCTCTAGCTTGGGTATCTCAAAGTTAAGGTTATTGAGAAATACACCTATTCCATTTACATAGATGTTAAAAAGCGCAGGGGCTAATGTGCCGCCCGGTCTCACTCCGATGATTAGACCAAAATCTTCAGTGCATTTGCCCTTGTTTCTATATTTACCCACTTTTTATTACCATAGTGTAGATCCATCTATATTCTCAGTATCTTACTAGGTAAACGTTGTTCCTCCCGGATACTCCAGAGCACTAGCCTATCGACGCTATTAAATATTATCTTTAGGTTGATGAAAACAATTTAAAGTGCAGAATTTTTCAGGACCATGAACTTTAGGCATATCAAATACAACCTCATCACTTGGTTTATGGTGCTTTGCCCTTTGTGGAAGCCTGCCTGAAGATGTGGTATAATGTTGTTGCCATCCATCCAAGTCTCCAGCCCGTACAATAGCAATTTCCTGAATGTTTGCCTTACACAATCCATAAGCAAGATGGGGCAATAGATTGCAGGGCCGTCTTGTGGCACTTTCTTATGGATAGGCACTATGATAGAGGACTTCCACAAGTCTAGTAATGCTTCCTGTGCCCAGATTGAGTTGAAGCCAGACTGCTGTTAGTGGATTAAGCCACATGTCCTGGTTGTTCTTGAACACATCAATGGGTTTTCTGTCCGGACTCGCAGCGTTACCTAGTTTTCGGCCTTGTATGGCGCTGGATACCTCTTTCTGGGTGAATTCGTCCGCATCCAGAATTGGAGACATCGGACTGAGGTGGTTCTCTTTATTTACCTCCAATTTTTTGGTAGATCCTTATCTGTTGAAATTTATTCTGGGGCCTTTTGATACAACGCGTCAAAGTCCTGGATCCATCTTCCAGGGCTTGTAATTGCTTCCAGGTTCTTTACCTCCCCTTCTTATAATTCTTGGCATTTTTATTGTTTGGTCATTTACTGCCTGCAATGCTTGCCATGCCTTATGGAGTTGGGTTCCTTTTCTTTGTTTTTAATTAGTTTTTTATAGGCCTTTCTAGCTTCTAGCAAATGTGTTTCACCTTTCCTGCTAGTGTGCCTATTTTTGAGTGTAGTTACTGGCATAAGACATTCCATATTGTAACTCAAGATAAGAGGTAGATACTATGAATTCGTAACTCCTTGCATTTATTCAGCACTAAGCTTGTGGTTTCACGTAACTTCTAGAACATTGTGGTAGCAGTTTTGCAATTTACATTTTTCAAAGAAGTATAAAGGGTATTCCATGTGGGGTTTGAGGAAAAGTCCATTGGTTTCCATTGAGGGTTTTTTCTGTGTATGTTTTACCTATTTGCAATTAAGGCCACCTTGCATAGATATGGATTCTGACTTGGTTGTCGCATTGATTGTCGATGCTTTTTTAAATAAACCAGAGACGTAAAAGGATCATGATCAGTTTCTAGTCTCTCCACTGCCTTCATGTCAGAAATCTGATACCAAACCTCTACGTTCATTATTGCGTAATCGTTGATACCTTTGCGCTTTCCTGATCTGAAAGTAGGATTTAGTGGATTATTGGAGATTGAACTGCCATTCTAGGGTGTCGGGCCATTCAAGGGTTGGCTTGTTGCTTGTATGGACTGGTGGTGAGAAACCCAGGTGCAGTCTGTTGGGATGTATTGTTATTGTTATTATGTGGTATGGAAGCTCGCTATAGGAATGTGAGAGGAGAAGGATTCTAGAATGACGGTAAATGTGGGATGACAGCTGTTTGGTGGAAGCGGAGAGACAGTTGCTGTGGTGCACTGCTGTTACAGAATAAACTTATTTCTACTTATTTGAAAGCCTGCATCTTATTATTGGCGACGACTTGGCTAGTTAACAGCAGAACATCCCACGTGGGATCCTGGAACCGTATTTGATGAGTAAGCTAAATTATCCATATCATCTCGTCAGCCAAGACTGCCGGCATGCTGAGCAGTCCAGGTGCAGCGTAAATGAAGGAGCAGTTGATCGATTGATCGAGGCCTGTGTTATCACGGAGTGAGGTACTGTTTTAAAATTAACTCGCCCAGAAGGAACCGAAGCGCAAGCTATAGCTGCTGTGTGAACTAACACAAGCCTTGACTGGCCATTTTGGATCGCGCTGAACATGTGCAATCGTACATCGTTTGGCTGCCATTTTACAGTGGGCTCAGTGGGCATCACGAGGTGATGGGTACACCCCAACATCATGCAGTGAGACATGATTGGTGCTTTTCTAATGGTGATACGCACACCTTATTCTGCATTATTTCTGCAGTGAATCTAAAGTTATCAAGAGCGCATCAATCATTAAGAACTGTGGGCATCAAGCGGTGACGCACACACCATTACTACCAATAAAAGTCACAGACCAATGTAATATTGATGGTTCCTAATGGTGGTACACATACCTTTTATAGTGCACTTGCCAATGGCAATCCGTGTGTTTCCACTATTGATATGCACACCTCATGCGGCATTATTTCCATAGTCCATTATTCTATTGGTGATATGCACACCTGTTGCTAGACATTTTGTATAGTGCCAATTATACCTTTTGTCAATTGGTGCATTTTCTCCAGTGTTGCAGAGATCTGCATCAACCACAATGCAACAGTCAAGAGCACCGCCTCCTCTATTTTTAACCAATCCATAATCACCTGAGGCTGATTAGGAACAGTGGAAAAAAGGGTTTAAAGCATACTTAGATGCTCTTGGGGCAGTCATTCACATAAAAAGAAATGTGCTATTTTGAAACATTATTTGACTACTGAGGGTCGCAAAATTCTAAAGAATATTCCCAAGGAAGTGGTACTTGTGGTGTCTGGTGAAAGAAATAGGGCAGAGGATAAAAATGCATCTGCCATCAAGTCTCTCAATTAGAGATTCAAGGCATGCAAGAATGTCATAATTGTAAAGACATAAGTTTTACTAAAGAGTACAAGTGGCGGGTGAACCTGCATCAAGTTATGTAGATGCCTAAAGGATCCTAGTTGTGTCTTGTGAGTACAAAGCTTTTGAAGAGGAAAAGATTAGAGATGAGTTAGTGGAAAAAACTAATAACAGAAAGGTTCAAGAAGCCTTATTATCCACTTCTCATTTAACATTACAGAAAGCGATAGAAATTGCGACCAGGATTGAAAATACAATGTCTTATATGGATCAGATGTCACTGTCTAATGTTAAAATACAGTCGCAATTGCAAGGTGTTTCATCTGTTAAAAGTAAATATAAAAAAGGCAAAAAGAAAGATGAACTGGATAAGTCAAACAAAAGTAAAAAGATAGACAAGCAACCTACCTTTAAGCGATTAGAAAGTTGCAGGTGTGGAAGTACTTCTTACCTTGGTAATGCAAGATTGTGTCCAACCATACATAGATCATGCCTAAAATGCATGAAAAAAGGGCATTTTGCAAGGGTGTGTATGTCGACAGGCACGGCATCTTCAAGGAAAATGCATGAAACTGAACCAAACAAACTAAATGAGGGTGATACGTCTTCTAGCGAAGAAGGTGAAGTATTCGCCATTACTGATGCGAGTTTCAACCAGTATAAGGAGGATGTAAGGGGAGTGATAATACAAGGAGCAAAAATACCTTTTTGCATGTTATCCATAAATGGTGTAGAGGTCAAGGATATGGCAGACTTGGGGTCTCCGTTCACATTACTGAGTGAAAGGAAATGGAATGAAACATTCAGAGGACAAGGAATTCAACTAAGTTCTGCCATTCATCCAGTTGGTTATGGGGTAAACCCATTGAAGTGTTGGGAGAGTTTTAAGCAACACTAAGTTTTAGAAACAACAAGTCACAGGGGATTGTCTATGTAGCAAAGGATGATGCGTGCCTCTTGGAATGGTAAGACCAAGGAAATTTGGGCATTTTGTAGGATCCCAATAATAATGACCAATTAATACTTAAGAAAGACTATGTGCAAGTATTAGCAATTGAGAAAAATACATTGTAGGAGTCTTACACTGAGGTATTCCAAGAAGAGTTAGGCTTTTTTAAAAGGTTCATGCACAAAATAGGTGTTAATGAATGAGTCCAACCTGTTGTGCATAAGGTAAGTAAAGTGCCATTAGCCTTGTGAGCGGAATTGAAGAAGGAGCTAGAAATTTATGCAAGAATGATGGAATAGAACCCATTGAATTTTCTGATTGGGTTGTGCCTGTTGTTTTGGCTTATAAGGCTAATGGTTCTATTTGGATGTGTGTAGATCGGCACAATTTAAACAATCAAATCTGGGTCGATAGTTACGAGATGGCAAATATTACGAGATGCTGTCCACACTTAAAGGTGGTAAAGTGTTTTGTTTGATTTATATGACATCTGCATACCACAAGATTAATTTACGTCAGGAGTCCAAAATGTACAGCGTTCATCACTCCAGATGGTTTATATCAGTTCTAACGTATGCTTCAGCATCTGCTGTCTTTTAAAGAACGTTGGAAAGTTTGTTCAATTGCATGATTGATGTGGAAACTTTCCAGGGTGATGTAATGATTGATGGGGAGAATCAAACGCAACATGATGAAAGGCTTCATCAAGAACTGTCTAAATTAAGGAACAGGTGAGTAACACTTAGTCCTGAGAAGTGTAAACATAACACCTCCACTGTAGAGTATTTAGGATACAAATTATCGGCCAAAGGAATTAAACCAAGAACTAGTTTAGTGAAGGCGATTGAAGATTTTTGTCCACCTGAGAATAAGTATCAATTAAAATTGTTCAGAGATTTAATTTAATTTTACACTCGATTTGTGGCCAGATGTGCAGAGAAGATGAACAGCATGAGGGGTCATTTGAAAAAGAATTTTAAGTTCATATGGAGTAGTGAAAGTGAGCAGGAGTTCAATCAAATTAAGGAGGAAATTGCACATATCATTCAGTTAAAGCCTTTTGACTCTGGGGATCAATCTATAATCATGACTGATGCCAGCCATAGAGGGTTAGGAGCTGTGCCCATTGAACACAGGGATAGAAAGGATACATTGGTTGCTTTTGGATCTAGGAGTTTGAGAGGAGCTGAAGCAACCCACTCTGTGGTAGAACAGGAGGCTTTACAGCATGTTGGTGGGGCATAGTCAACTTTAAACCATATTTGTGGGGCTCACGTTTTATTGTACGTGTGGATCACAAACTCTCGGTGCAGTTATTTACTACCAAGGGGAAATAGCAAGCCACACGAGACTTGCCAAGTGGTAATACAGGCTCCAAGAGCACATCTTTAAGGTTGAGTATGTACCAGGAAAAAAAACATTTGCTAGCTGATTGTTTATCTCGTTGCCAGGTAGCAAGCGTGATGTGGAAGGTGATGAGTTAAAGGAAGATGTCTCTGAATGTGTGTGCATGGTTGAAAATCATTCGGAAGGTGCCATAGCTAAGTAAGAGTGGATGGATACTTGTGCCTTGGATCAAGAAATTAAGGAAGTAATGAGTGGGATTAGTCAAGGATGGCCAAGGTGCACCCCAAAAATGATTCTGGGACGAAGTACAAACATGTTTTTGAGGAGTTATCGACTGTTAATGGTCTTTTATTCCTTTCAAATCTGCTGGTAGTCCCGGAGGGTATGAGAAATAAGGTGCTTATGTCAGCTCATGAAGGTCACATAGGCATGCGAGCAATGAAGAGAAGAACTGGGGAGAATTTTTGGTGGCCAGGATTAGATACGAGTGTGGAGCATTATGTAAGGGATTGTACGAGTTGTGTCATCAGTGATAAGTCGCAAGTGGCAGTGCCAAGTCCTGTGGAGGCAGTCGAGGAAGGTGTGGAGCAAATTAGCCATTGACATTATAGGCCCAATGGTGTTATCAGGAGGAACTTGTGAATGTGGCATAGTTATCATTGACTATTAAAGTTGTTGACCTTAGGTTCGTAAGGGTTCCGAATACTGTGTGTATAATAATATTTCGGAGTCTGTCTTTGCCAAGGAAGAGATTCCTGATGAAGTCCTAATGAATAATGGGGGCCAATTTACATCTGAAAAATGTGAGAATGTTTTTAAGATCTTGGGTATGAGACATACCAAGACTTCGTTGAATCGAAAATTGGAATTGAGGAAATTATTGTGGGCGGTTCGTACCACTGCTAATGTTGACACAGATGTTTCACCCTTCGTATTACTGAGAGGACGTGTGCCAGCTTCCAAAATGGAATGGATGAGGGAATTTGCCATATCTTGATTAAAAAAAATTAGGATATGGGGAAGAAAAGAGTGCAAGCGCAAAACAAGTATGTTCAAGTGCAACACAAGCATGAGGGCAGGGTAAAAAGGAGCTAAAGGTGATTGTAGGAGATTATGTGAGAGTTAAATGCGCAAGAGTCATACAAAAGGATGAACCCACATTTTCTGAGCCCAAAAAAGTGTTGAAAGGAAAAGTGCAGTGAAGTTGGAGGATGGCAAATGGCGGAACAAAGATAAAATAGCGGTAACTCATTTTTAGAGGGATGAAAGGAGAAAAGAAGGGATAGATGGCACAAGTGAAGTGAGGGAAGAAAATGAAAGGTGGAAACCCTCATTAAGGATAACTAGACTACCTAACATATTCTGTGATTGCATCTTGATGTAGAAATGCATTGTATGTGTTGCAATTATTCATATTGCCCAGATGTAGATGAGCTATGTATTTTAGAAAAGGTAAGAATTATTTCACATTCATTGTAAATACAGATTGTATAATTGATTAATGTATTTCAAGTCCCATCTATGTTAAACTTCAACTAAGCATTGGTGTTCTAAAGAAGGAAGATGTGTTGGGATGTAATGTTGTGGTTATTATGTGGAATGGGAGCTCCCTATTGGAATGTGGGAGGAGAAGGATTGTAGAATGAGGTAAGAATGTAAGTGGCAGTAAGTCGGTGGTGGAGATGGAGAGACCGTTGCTGTGATGTCCTGCTGTTACGGGGTAAACTTATTTGTACACGAAACTTCGCATCTTAATACAGTCCTCCTCAACAACTGTTCATTCTGATAATATCGGATGGAGCTTTTTATTTAGATCTTTGCAAAACAGGATGACTATCAGAATTAGCTGACATTCGGCAATTTCTTTTGTAATCATGGCTTTATCTCTTTCCTGTGTCTAGTTTTTAAGCATTAATTCATAGGATTTCTTTCTCACCACATAGTGGAAGATGCTCGTTAAAGAGTTCCAACATCCCTTAGTTTTCCTTCATCTTTAGATGTGTAATGCTGTCATTTATAGTGGTGCAAGTTATATCTGGATTGTTTTTGTAGCAATTCTAACCCAAAGAGGGAGGCCACCCTTAGGTCTAACTTTGGGCTATCTCAGGGCAGGCGTGTTGAAAGATGTAGCCCTACTAATCAATGTTGTCCAAGGCCCATGTCTCCTAAAGGGAACAAATGTTTTGTTGTTTCATGTATGTCACCCAATCTTTGTCTTCCAACTTTTCCCCCAGTCTTGTATATTCCAGTTTACTAGCCTCAGCAATTCAACCGTAAAGTGGGAGTTTATACTTTTTCCCATAGGCATCTGCTATAAGACTCAGCAGATACTTCCCACCAAGTCTGTTGTGGATTGTTAGACTCACTGTTGGTCATAAATTGTCTATGTAAGGTTTGCAGTTTTGCTGGGATGCCGGTGTCAGAAGTGACATAGAACCTCTACCTTAATGTGTACATACATTTGAATACAAATGATTTATATCATGCATCCGTGGTCTTGTTAAGAATATTTTACATATAAGTATTGAATACTTTTTGTGATCATTCAGCTTTTGATATCCAAATATTATGCATGTGATTTAATAAATCTGCTGCATATTAACCTAATGAATCCCTGGGAACCACTGTATTATATTGATGTCATATATCCAGGTTCCTGTAGGAATAGTCAGTTAGCCCTGTGTTTTTGCATTGCTGGAAACAGAAGCATGGTTACATTTTGTTTTCCAGTGCATTATCATCAACCATCATCAAAAAATCTTTATTCGAATATTACATCATAAAAGATATACTACAGCAAAATGAAAATACAAGATAAAAAGTACAATTAATAATAAAGAAGGATACAAAGTCTAAAATCCTTGAAAATGATAAATAGCTCTAACTGGGTCCAGCCCAAAAGAGCACAACTAAAACAAAATTAACCAGCATAACCACTTTTCCATTTTTCCATAGTATAGTTGAGATAAAGAGAAGTTAAAAAAAGCACAAAACAGGGCCAATTAATAATTAAGTATCAGAGGTAGAAAGTTCTTAAGGAATATTCCTCTTCTCGATATACCTATGTATGGCCCATGACCAGCTAAGAAATTTGGCCATTGCGATGACTCTGTCCTCTTGTGTATTAGTTCTCTAGATGCGCAAAGCTGTTACATGCGATCTAGTACCTAGGTTAGAACATATCGGCTTGAGCCATGTGTGTCTAGGATAAGCAAAGGCAGGGCACACAAACAGAACATGGGTGATGGACTCTTCTTGTGTTGTGCAAATGGAACAAAACCTGTCATGATCACCCTTCCATTTGTGCCTATAAGAATTGAGAGGAAGGGTCCCCACTCTAAATTGATGGTATAATTTACGATCCTCTGGTTTGGAAATAAAATTCCAATAGGGTTCAAAGCTACTTAAACACTTGTGCTCCAAAAAAAGGCCAGAGAGTGAACTACTGTTTGTCACAGACCAAGATTTCCTAAACCTAGATGCCCAATATGGGGCTTTATAATCAAATTTGTTGGGAAATTGATTACCCCTGGGATCTATCCACAACTGACCCAACCCCATGTCACACAGACCATTTTTAATATGTTGGAGCCAGACTATTCTTCTGTGCTTATCAAGAACCTTAATGTACCATATAGCGTTAGCATAAGATAGTAGCTCGGGTGTAGTCCACAGCTTTCTCCAGGTCGAGAGAGGTCTAAAACCGGCATCGTCATCAAACGCCCTACAACCCAAGTCTAACAGTAAAGGCTGAATGGGTGTTGACTGGGGGAGGGCGGTCAATGATCGCAGAAACTTGTTTTGGGCTATAACTAGGGGGGATAAGTTGTCAAAACCCCACATCTCCGCCCCGTACATAAAGGAAGTTCTTATTTTCCCTTTATACAGGGCGATGGCAGGCCCCACCGGTTTAGTGTACGAAGCCCTATGTTCTTTCAATAATGCTCCTGCTAGTTGATTATGTTTAAGTACAAGAAGTTCTATTTGAGGTTTCCAAGACAACCTACTGCCCATGGTGATCCCCAAGTATGTAAATGTGTCAGTTTGTTCAAGGGGTATTTCATTCATTGACACTTTGCTCTTGATTTTCTTATTTCTATGGAACACCATGAACTTGGTCTTGTTAACATTAATAACCAGATCATGATTATTACAAAAGATCGTGAATCTGTCTAAGGCCCGCTGCAGACCCGATTGTGTTTTAGACAATATAAGCGTGTCGTCTGCAAACATAAGAAGTGGGACCTTGGAGCCATCTAAGGAAGGAGCATCGGTTGGGTAATCTGTAAAATAGGAAATAACCCTATTTATAAACAAGGAGAACAGGGTGGGTGCTAAAACGCACCCCTGCCTTACGCCCCTGTTTACAGGGAATTTGTCAGTTAACTCATCCTGCTGTCCCCATCTAACTTGTGCAAAGTTAGAGGTGTGAAGTTTGACAATGAGGGAAAGGAGCGCCAAGGGCATGCCTGCCTCCTTGAGAGAGTCCCACAGCTTGCTACGGGGAACTAAATCAAAGGCAGATTTTAAGTCTACAAAAGCCGCAAATAAAGTCCCCCCCGATAGAATAACCGTTCTCCAATAAATCATTGTAAACCTAAATACCTGATCAATTGTGCTAACATAAGACCGACAACCGGCTTGATAGATTGATATTGCCTGGGACTCATCAATCCACTCATTGACTCTAAATAGTATCGTCCTTGCCACAATTTTTTGTAAGAGTCAATTAGACTTGTAGGTCTATAATTAGAGGGACAAGAACGATCACCCTTTTTAAAAATTGGGATAATTTCCGCACCTTGCCAGGAAACGGGCAACGGTGCACCCCTTGCCAAAGCATTTATCAGAATAAAAATATAATTGGCCCAGTTTTTCTTCTCCGATTTAAAAAGATCCGTAGGAATACAATCCGGACCGGGAGCTCGACCTGCCGGTGCTGCTTCTATGGCTGCCTCAATCTCAGACCAAAAGTTAAGACCTCCGGAGTTGCTATATCATTGTAGCCAGACACTGAGGTTAAGAAGCACGTAAACTGGGCTTGATAATAGGAAACCCATTGGTCGGGGGGGGGGGACATTGTTGTGGGGGATAGACTCAAGTACCCCACTACCCCATTTTATTATATGCCAAAATTTCAACCAATTCTTCTCATGGGAAGCTTTGGTTAACTCCTCCCATCTATTCTTATCAAAGTTCTGCTTAGCCTTAAAGAGCACCTTTTTATACGTAGCCCTAGCTGTTCTAATCGCGTGAATATCATTTGATTTGATCGTTAGGGATAGTGTTTTAAAGGATACTGAGCAATCTTGGTCATACCATTTAGCTGAATGGGATAGAGTTGGTCCGCTTTCCTTCCTTTTAGAGGTAAGTAATAATTTCAGTTGAACAAAAAGGGCCTCATGTACACCCATTAGACACTGGGGGGGTTCTTCTAAGGGATTAAAGGCTGAGAGGGTCACAAGGGTTTCATTAAGGATGTTTCTAAGTGAACCTTGGGTACTTTCATTATCCGATATTAGGGCCCACTTCAATCGACGTAAGTCGTTTGTTAGCACAATATCACCTTCCATTATATCCTGAGGGGGACTAGTGTTTACTAGTGACTTGATTGCTATCCTCATTGAAAGAGGATCATGGTCACTCTCCGGTCTGTTAATCACAGCCATATCCAGCAGGGTAGACCATAGATCCAAGCTAACAAAAATATAGTCAATCCTGTTGGCACTCCTCCCATTAGAGAAGGTATTGCTACCATTACCATCTGATGGTGTTCTCCCGTTTGCAGCTCTCAAGCCCCGCCCCAAGGAGAAACTTTTAAGTTGGAGGGCCGCCTCGGTCCACTTCTTAATGGGAGCCAAGGACAAAGATGGAACACCCCAATTTGAGTCCTCTTCTGCACTAAGATTACCATCTTCGAACCCTAAGGGCTCGAGTGCAGTTAAAGTCGCCCATAATCACCAATGGTTTGGGACCTAACAACTCATCAAGGAAGGAATCCAAATGCTGAATAGTAGGAGATGATCTGCCCCCCACTAGCCCTCGTGAATAGATGTTGATTAAAATAAAAACCATCTCACCGTCCCTCGTTACTTTTAAAGCCATGATGTCCCCATCGTCCAAGGGTATTTCCCTAATGTGAAGAGATGAGTGTTGCCTGACCCAAATTTGTAGTCCCCCACTAGGTCGGCCTTTCCCTTTAGAGGTAGCTACTTTCCCAAAAGCTAAAAAGGCCGGGCGATGAATAATAGTCCTCGACCAAGTCTCTTGAAGCACAATGAAATCGTAACAGTCCACCAAGTTTGGCCAATCGGTGGATGGAAGTTTGGAGGGCAATCCGGCAATATTCCAGGACAGCAAATTAAAATTCACACAGGGTAGATTCTCATTTGAACCCTGTAATTCAATAGCAGTGGAAGTCAACCATACTCTTGGTGAATTAGAGCCCTGATCAAAGTCGGGAGCTACTAGGGAGGAGAAATGAGAGGTATGGCCCTTACAATGCCCCTCGAGGGTGCGATACGGTAGTCAATCGCAGGCATCTAGGTCAGATAGAGGTGCAAACCGATTATGAGTAGAAGTCTCATGTAATCTAGGGGCTGGTCTCGAATTAGCACTCGATGGTCCGTACCCCGTAGTGAATTTCCAAGGATGAAATGGCTGAGGACCCTGCCCGTAAAAAAACCAGAGTGGCAGGACTGCTATTGAATCGCCATTTGGCCTTAGTGGACCACTCAAAAAATCCAATATTGCTCTGGGAGACTGAGTGTTGTCAAAATTGACTATCACGCAGTCGCCCTTACATTCCTTCCTTAGGGGGCCTACCCACGAGATGCGTCTAGCCATAATCATTTGGTTAAGGATATCTTCGTCCCATAGTCCAGCACCCCTCAATTTAGAATTGAGCCAGTGTCTAGTTTTGGAAAGAAGTTGACCAGTGGATTCAGAGAAACTATTCTGGATCTGAGGCACATTGCTCAGAACGACCACTAGAGGGGCAGCAGCCGGCGGCGATCTATTATCCATCCGAGAACCTTGCATACCCCTAACACCTTCCGTATGATCCCTAGGTAGAGAGTTACTATTAGAGCCACTTCTGCTGTCATGTGGTTTGATGTAAGTCTTGTTAGCTGCAATCGAATCGGGCTCCGCAGGGGGGCACAGAGATGTTTGTGCAAATTCACCTGACGTATTACCCTGATCGACCAAATTCATAGGAGATGAAGGAGGCCTATTAGTTGATTCTGGGGGTTTAGCAGTGCCCTCCCCACTCGTACTAGGATCCCTAGCAGATAATCTTAAGGGATCTATTATGGTCTGGGGTGGAGGGATTCTATCATATATATCAGTACCAGGATGAGTGGGGGGCTGTGGAAAGACCCGTTGGCCTCCTTAAATCCAGAACTAACTAACTTGGAGAGCTGGATTAGATTTTCCTCTATTTTATTCAGTCTGTAGGTGATGGGGGGTTAGTAAAGTAGACATGAGATTCTCTAGTCTACGCCACATATCCTCTCCACCATGTGGACTGAAATCTCCATTGGCTGGGGAGTTCAGATCAGAAGTTATAATAGAGGGAAAAGCCTGCCCATTGGCCAGATTTGATGTCACAACGTTTGCTTGAGTGTTAGGCCTTGGAACTTTAGCTACCGGGAGTTTTTGTGGGCCACCACCCCTCTTCCTTTTAACTGTGGTATCGAACGGAACATCGTAGGACTTGTTCTTAGTGACGGCAGCAGCTCTAGCAGAGGCTCTTTTCTTTTCTGTGTGCCGCTACCTGCACAGAGGGGGGGGGAACTGGAGGAAATCTCGTCTGCCTCACTAAAGCTATGGGATTGGATGCCCGAGGTTTCGATGCCCTCCGTCTGCAAAGGATGAGGGGGCATATGAACAGGGGAGCGAGAGACGGATAGTAGGCCCAAAGAAGATCTCTTATTTAACACGGGGTCCAGAGATAGCCGGCGCTCCGTGTGGGCAATCTCTTTATCCAGCACAGAAGTTGCCCTTGTTATGAATTGATCAAGAGTGCCCACCATCCCTCCCCTAGAAGACGATGCGACCTTTTTGGTGTCCTTCCTGTTCATTGCAAGACTGGTCACTACAACAACAAGATACAATAAAAATTATAAGGGAAAACAAAAATACAGTAATAAAACAACATACAGATAATAACTGTAAATTAGTAGGGACACTACCACGTCACCATACCAACGTTAGAGGGGTGACCCAGCCCAACCTCATTCGACCTCTGACGAGCTTAGACGAGCCCGCCCTTGGCCCGGGCCTCGCCCGGAGCGCGCCCGCCCGCGCGGGTCCCACGCTGCGGGAGCGGCGAAGTCCAAATGAAGCCCCCGACACAGGTGAGGGAAATCAGGAGGCCAGAAGGGATCCTGGGACTTCGAGTCCCACAGCGTAGTCCAGCAGCACAATCCGGGCGAGGTCCAAATGAAGCCCCCGACACAGGTGAGGGAAATCAGGAGGCCAGAAGGGATCCTGGGACTTCGAGTCCCACAGCGTAGTCCAGCAGCACAATCCGGGCGAAGCGCCTCCCATTTTCAACAAAAGGAGACATTCATGGGCGTCTGCACTCTTTATAATTCTCTTGTGTGCTGAGATGAAGGGGGCAGTGGAGGACTTAAGTTACTGTAGTGCGGTACAGCTACAACCTGTTTATGAGACGTAAGGGCCGTATAGGAACGCCTTGCAGTACTGAAGTTATGTGAAATAATTTTTAATGCAGATGCATCTTAAGAGAGACGTCTGTCAATGTCTTTCTGTACTTCAGCTTTGTGAAAAACTTATCAAGGGGTTTCAGTCGACTCGAGATGGACAACTTGTCATAGCTTATGGTACTGCTGCCTTGTGAGTGACATTTCAAGGAGCTGCATCTGGCTTTCAAGAGATATCTAGTAACACCTTGCAGGACTGTAGCTTTGTGAAAAACTTTTCAAGCGCTAGCATCTGCTTGTTCATTATCACATAGAGAAAACATTGTAAAGCATAGCTCAATTGTTAGCTCTGCGTATTGTTTTTGTAACAAATTGCCAACATACATGTCTGTAGCTGGACGAGTCCATTAGACATAATGGGATATCAGTTTTATGAATCAGCATTTTCTGCAAAACGTTACAGATGACAACCTTGCCACCTATTTCTCTTTTGTCCCCAATTATGTTCAGTATTTTTTATTTCCATGATTCGTTTTTTTGGGAAATCCTTGAGCAATTAATACAAATGACCTCTTGCTGAATTCAGAAGTGAGTTTATTTTTCAGAAGTGCACAGTATTCTTGGATCTTCCATGGATTTCACACCTGTCTCCCACAGATATTGCAAGGAGGTAAAAAGCACAGAAATAGGCAATATTGTTTGCTTCATAGCTTAAGAAACAATCCAAACAGCGACTGGCTTCTAGGGTACATACAAAAAGCTTCCTTACTCTCACAATACTTTGATTAAGAAAGACGCATCTGTAAGGAAGGAATGCTCTGTCTGTACCACAGCAAGGAGTGAGTGTGAGAAAGTGCCATCTTTCTTGCATGGTATGTCCCCACGTTTTGCTGAATTGCTGAATGTACTTTGACTGAGTGTGCCCTGGGCTCCTGCCAATCAGGTGCCCAGGGCCTATGTTTCTTTCCTAAAACCCAAATTGGCAAACCCTGGCCACATGTCAGCCACTCGTAAATGGTACCCTAGGTACCCAGGGCCTTGTGACCAGGGAAGGTCTCTAAGGGCTGTAGCACTTATTGTGCACCCTTAGAGGCCCTGTACCCTAACACAAACACACTGCCCTTGCAGGCTGAGTGTCTGGGTACAAGACAAAAACAAAGTCGACAGGCACACAACCCTGTGTGCCATGCCCACAACCTACACTGCCCTGGCATACATCAGCCACCCCTCTAGCTGGGTGCCCTATGCCAGCGGTGTGGGCACAGGAGCATGAGCCCTGTGCCCCTACCGTACCCAGGTCCATTCCTGGGCACTGTAAGAGCAGTGCTGCCATTTAAGAGCATATGGTGCTGGGAGCTCGTCAAACACGAACTCTACAGCGCCATAATGGCAACACTGAAGACTGAGAAGTTTGGTATCAAACTTCTCAGCACATTAAACCCGCACTGATGCCAGTGTGGGATTTAATGTACCAAGCACTACAGAGGGCATCTTAGAGATGCCCCCTGAAACCTAACCTACAATCCACGTCTTGTCTGAGAGGCTGCCTAGGCTGCCACACAGCAGACATGTTGCTGGACCCCTGGGTGGAGAGCCCCCGCTCTCCTGGGCCTGCAACAATGCACATCCTGGGCGAGGTGCTAGGTCTCCTCCCCCAGCATGGGCAGGGGGAAGCTTCAAAGGCATGTCGCCTTTGTGAGCTTCTCCAGGCCACTTGCTGTACTCAGCAACTGGCCCCCACCGGTTCTGACCCCCACTCTGGTGGGAAGACTGACCGGAAACCCCAAGTAAGGACAGGGGATGTGCCAGCCTCTGCCAACCCCTCCCCTCAGGTGGGAGAGGCGAGGTGAAGCACATCTCCGGGCTCTCGCCATCTTGACGATGGGAAGCCCTGCCCAATCAGGACTAGGCTACTGCCCCCCTTCCACAGGAGAGTGGCAGGATAGGGGGTGTACCCACCCCAGGGCAGGGACCCATTGGTCCCTGCCCTTTACCTACCTGTAACGCCCCTAAACCTAGTATTTAGGGACACTCTGAACCTTCCTCAGATTCCAGATTCTAAACTAGCAAAGAAGAACAAGAAGAAAGAAGACCTGCCGTGCAGCTGCTAAGAAGAGAAAGACACCAACTGCTTTTGCCCCAGCCCTACCGGCCTGTCGACCCTCGAACCTGCTCCTGCTAAATCCCGGCACCTCCTGTGGCCAGCAACCTCACAAACCCCGGAGGACCTGGCTACCTTGTGACTTCGAGTACCTGGGACTCCCACGAGCAGTGGCTCTGCTCAAAGCAAGTTTCTAACCCCTGGCATCAGCCTGGAACCGTGAACCCTGCACACTCTGCACCCGCCAAGCCTGGCTTGTGCCGGATTGGACAAAGACCCGAGGACGTGCCCCCGGCGACTTTGATCCCGAATCCGGCACCCAAGGACCCACCTCGACGCGCCTGACGACGCCTGCAGCCTCAGAACCAGGGACCCCCCCAACTGCGATCAACAGAGGGTAATATTTCCCGACATCAAAAGGCACCCCTGCACACGGCGCCCTGCGGCCCCCTGTGCCTGACTCCTGGGTACCTACCTATCCTCCAACTACCCAACTTACCTCTCGAAGTGGTGGTGGCACCTGAAGAATCTTTGGCCCGAGCTTGCAGCCTTTGTTCGTCCTTGAGCTTTCTAATTGAAATCCCTTGAGCGCCCGAAGGCTCAAAAGCACCCTGCACCCAGCCGCCCGAGTGGCCCAGGCAGTGCAACTTCTATTCCTACCTACTTATCCATTTGCCCTGAGCAAGTGACCAGGAGCCCAGCTCCCACAGCCGCGTGGCCTGCTAGTCAGCAGCCACCAACCAAGGCCCCCCTGCCTCCCTTAGGATAACATTGGGCCTAACTCACTCTGCACGCGGCCGCCCCAGTGCTGCTGAGGGTGTAACAACTGTACCTACCTGACCCTAGGAGACCCCGGAGTCTGTGCCCAGAACCTTAAGTCTGCCAGTCGAGTACTTACCCAAAAGCCGATAACTCACTTTTCTTCCATAGGGTAACATTGATTGGTTTCTTCTGAAATTTCTTCTAAATGTAGAGTTTCTAAAACTTAATATATTCTCCTAAAATCAACCGAGTAATGAAAACGGAAATACTCACCTGCTACTAGGAGAGATCCCAGTGCTGGATCTTGGTGCCCAGCACTGACCCTGAACCGTACTTACCACTAACCCAATTTTCTCCCATAGGAAATCATTGACTGTTTTTCTGTGAAATTTCTTCTAAGTGTCGATTTTTGCAAACACAAATATTCTTAAAAAATTGTACCAACTGTGAAAACGTAGTTACTTACCTGTTTTAGATAGAGGTCCCAGTACTGAGCCTAAGAGCCCAGCCCCGGTTTACAAAAGTAACGAGAACATACTTTACCCGTAACTTGAATTTCTTTCCATAGGGAACCATTGACTGTTTTTCTATGACATTTCTTCTTAAAAGTGTCGATTTTGCAGACTTATGAATATTCCTTAAAAATCGCCTGTATAACTTAAACGCAGTTTCTCAACTGCTTACAGGTGGTACACTAGTGCTGATCTAGGATCCAACACTGACCTAGAAAAAGTAACCATAACCCCACTTACCTGCTAAGTGAATTTCCTTCCTTAGGATAACATTGGTAATTTGATTAGAAAAAGTTTTTGTGTCAACTTTTAAAATAGCAAAATATTGTTTAAAAATCACTACAGTACCTACAACGAATTTACTCACTTGTTTCCAAGAACTGTCCCAGGACTGAATCTAGGATCCAGTCATGGAGTTAGAAAAGTAATCCTAAAAGTAATCAATTGCACATAACTTAAAATTCCCATTGAGCTCAATGTATTATTGTGTTTGAAATTGTGTTGCCTATTGCATCAAACAGTAACTATTATCTGCAAAAGTCAATTGCCTATTGCAAAGTATTTAACTAAAGTATCTCATTCTGAGAAAGTATATTTTGATACCTATTGTTGGTTCTAAAATAAAATAACCATATATTTTTATATAAACCATTGGCCTAGAGTTCAGTTATTGAGGGTGTGAGACCATTTGCTGACTGAGTGTGTACAACAAATGCTTCACACTGTCCTCTGATACAGCCTTACTGCTCGACCAAGCTACCACTTTAGAGAGTAAGGTTATATCTAACTTTAACCTCTGCCAAACCTCTGGGGACTCTGGACTCTGTACATACTGTACCTATTTGGGAACAGTATATACAGAGCCACTTTCTCACAGTGAGGCTTAGTTTGCATTTGTTTTATTTTTCCTCACAAGGCTTCTTATGGAGCGTAAGAGTAGCATTGTGAGGGGAATGAAAAATCCAAACATCATTAGACATCTTACTCGGACAGAGACACGCAGCTCTCTCCTCTTACAATGCTTCAAATGGAGAGAACTATCCTAGTCCCTACCTCTCACATCCCCACCTCCTGGATCATTTCTTTTGTTGGTGAAGTGTGAGAGATTGTGGGAGGGAGGATAAAAGGAGCTGGACTGTCCTGCCTGCCCCTAACACTTTCCTCCTAGGAGTAAGGTGGCCCGAAAGTGAGAACCAGGCGGATTCATTTGGGACTTTGGTGGTGCCCAGAAGGGATCCGACACAAGTTAACACCCTCCCAGTAGCCCATCTCTAAAAGAATAGTATCCCTTAAGCTTGGAGATAAAAAGAAAGTATGGCACAGGCACCAGAGGCACAAAAGGATGCATGTTGCATCGAGACACAGCACATATAATCTGTGCACATTTGTCTATGCCTGTGTTTGCGTTTGTTAGCAGATTAAAAGCCAGTGCTTTTGGATTTGCAAATGTTTGTTGGCATTCCTACTGAAATGTATTTTTTAATCAACATCGATAAACATTATAGTCTTGAAAAAGCAGCTTTTTGTATTTTATTCGAACTTTTTCGCTTAGTGCCTTGTAAGTACTTCAAGTTGCTATTTTAGACTGTTATATACCATAACTGTATAGTGATGATAACGTGACATTAATATTGTCTTGTGCACCTCAGATGTCCAGGAATGCCAGATTACAGTTGATGCAGTTCAACATGTTCTCACCTCTCACACACTGTGTAAGATATACAGTCGTCCAACTGGTGAATGCCCCAGATGCAGGACAATGAATGCTGAAGAACACAAGCCTGTGATGCTCCACTACTGGATTTTACACAACCTACTGATTAGGAAGTGCAGATACAACGGACAAAAACTGAAAACACTGCATTAGAGCGAAGAAGAGTTTGAGATAGGAGAACCTTGGGCCCCTGCGCCTATGATCCCTTCAACTTCTCTCCTTCCCATGCTCCCCACCACCGCTCTTTACACCGACCCAAGTCGGTAGAGATACCAGATTGATAAGCGTTTTTACTCAAACAAGTGTGGAACTTAAGACACTGGAAGTTTTTCCCGGGGGTAGAGAGCGACAGTTGTACATGCTGAATTGCTAAGTTGCTAACACAGAATATAGCCAGGAGGTACAAATAACAGCATTGAGAAACTTAATTGACACCATATAGTTAATGTGACACTAGACATGCAACGAGCATAAGTGGTTCTTCAAATCCATACTCACAACTGACCATATATAAGAATGAAAAGCAGCAATACATTTCATGGGAGGCGGGAACCTAAGCGAACTACTAGAATTTAGCTGGAAATTACCTGAGCAGTGCAAGGAAACAACGAATGTGAATGAGCAGTCGATGTAAAGTGTTTTCATAAAGTGAACATGAATAAGAAATATTTTGCATTGATGATAAATGCTTAGCATTCAGTCTGTAAAGCCTTTGTTTTTATTTAATCAGTAATTTTTGTATTTGTTGGAAATATATTGTTATTTTGTTATTGATTGCATTTCTCTTTATCTTTAGCTGTGACAGATGCAGGAAAGGCCGGGGCCAGATTAGCACAAGACTTTTTCAGAGAGGAATATATCCTTAACAACGCCATTGGTATGTATTTATGCTATGAAGTCTAGTAGTAGGATAGGCATCTTTTTTGAATGTGTATTATTTGTGTGTTGTAACTCGCTCACAAATAATAGCTGATTAAAAGTGCAAAAAAGGGTGGGGTAAGTATGGCAGAGTGGAGAGAAGGCAACACAATAAAAAGGGGTTATAGGAGAAGCATCTATTCAACAGATCAGTCTTGAGTTGTTTTCTAAATATGTCATAGTCATGGCTCTAATAAATAAGTTTCCAGTCTTGTGGCCAAGAAGGAAAATCTTCAGCCACCTTGTCTCTGGATTTGAACACTCTAACATTGCCATGAAGCGCTCTCTGGGTAAATCCTAAGGATTTATAGTTTGTACGGCCCACTAAAGACAATCGCTGTAACTCTTTCAGTACTCTGCTGATGTGTTTGAGGTTTCAGTTTGAAAACAAGCCTTGCTGTTCTTTCTGAATGGGGGTGCTTGCTGATCAAAGTACTAGGCAAACCAAGATCAAGTGAGTTGCAACTAAGCCATGGAGAATGGAAGCCCTGATCAATGAGTCTTTGAGGTGAAAAGACAGAAATGGTAGGTAGTTGTCCAGTATTGGCAGTTGATAGTGCTTTGAATTAACCATGATGTCTATTTGACCATTGAAGGAAAGGTTGGAATCACAGCATGTTTCTAAGTTACGCATGGTTACATCTTCCTACAGATTACTAACCTTATTAGTAAATCTACTGGTGTCAGACTGGTCTGGAAACATTTCCCCAAAATAGCTCCTTAGCATCTCCAGGTAGGGCTAAAGAACTGCAGCCAGGATTCCTCTCACTGAATGTGATGACACCAGAGTACATTAGGCACCAAGTTGTGTGCTTGTGCTAGTTCCAGTTTTTCCACGCCTCATTGACGCTGGTCTGGAGCTCTCTCGATGCTTCATTGACGAAATTCCTCCGCATTTTTGACAGCTAATAAGTCTGAAGATTTCAGGATTTAAACACTGCTGAGATGCTGTAAGAAACGTTACTAGTTGGATCCGCATGGCCTAATCATGTGAAGTTTACGGTTGAACATGACTTCATGGCCTTTGGCTCATTTTCACATATGCACCCAAAAGCCATGAGTGAGCACCAAGCAAAGCTATTTTTGTCATGGTCCTCCGGAATACCCTGGTCTTCCCCTTCACTGCAATAGGGCATGAGAAATCCTCTTATTACTTGAGGTAAAGGTCCTGCTCGTACTACCGTCTAAAGCGGTACAAAAGGGGGTGGTGATGGACAGAGCATCAGAACCAATCAAACACTCACACGCAGTCAACAGATCTGGGTTTGGTCCATCACCGTTCTTTAGCCCACTCTGCCACCCCAGTTCAGACATGGCCATATGCAAATCAGTCTGACCCTGTGCCTCATGGGAACAGTCCAGCCCGAACTGCCAAGTCATGCCTTCCCTGGACCGGAAACAGGCTTCCTAGGACCGGTTTCTGGCATTTCAGCCGTCTTCAGCCAGGCTTGCTTGAATCAAGTGGCAAAGTGAGCAAGGGACTCACGTCGGAGCATACCCTGCCAACTTATGGCGAACAAAGCGGTACAAAAGGGGGTGGTGATGGACAGAGCATCAGAACCAATCAAACACTCGCACCTAGTCAACAGATCTGGGTTTGATCCATCACCGTTCTTTAGCCCACTCTGCCACCCCAGTTCAGACATGGCCATATGCAAATCAGTCTGACCCTGTGCCTCATGGGAACAGTCCAGCCCGAACTGCCAAGCCATGCCTTCCCTGGACCGGAAACAAGCTTCCTAGGACTGGTTTCTGGCATTTCTGCCATCTTCAGCCAGGCTTGCTTGAATCCAGTGTCAAAGTGAGCAAGGGTCTCCCGTCTGAGCATACCCTGCCAACTTATGGCGAACAAAGCGGTACAAAAGGGGGTTTTCCCCAAAATAGCTCCTGAGCATCTCCAGGTAGGGCTAAAGAACTTCAGCCAGGATTCCTCCCACTGAATGTGATGACACCAGAGTACATTAGGCACCAAGTTGTGTGCTTGTGCTAGTTCCAGTTTTTCCACGCCTCATTGACGCTGGTCTGGAGCTCTCTCGATGCTTCATTGATGAAATTCCTCAGCATTTTTGACAGCTAATAAGTCTGAAGATTTCAGGATTTAAACACTGCTGAGATGCTGTAAGAAACGTTACTAATTGGATCCGCATGGCCTAATCATGTGATGTTTACGGTTGAACATGACTTCATGGCCTTTGGCTCATTTTCACATATGCACCCAAAAGCCATGAGTGAGCACCAAGCAAAGCTATTTTTGTCATGGTCCTCCGGAATACCCTGGTCTTCCCCTTCAATGCAATAGGGCATGAGAAATCCTCTTATTCCTTGAGGTAAAGGTCCTGCTCGTACTACCGTCTAGTCTCGTCACAAGCAAGCTGGACTGGACTATGGGAATACCTATGGCGGTATGAACAAAAAAGTCACTAGAGAGCTGCAGACCATTCAGAACTCAGCAGCTAGAATCGCTTCCAACCTCCCATGCCACACTCCGATAGCACCACACCTCAGTTCCATTCAGTGTCATCATAAGGATTTTTAGGGCCCTGAGCCAGAAATATTTTGAGGCCCCCTATTTGGGACAACTTTGAATTTTATTATCTATTTTCTAATCATTCAATCCTCCGTGAGACCAAACAATATTGAATTGCCCTGGGGACAAAAATACATGCAATGTCATTGGAGAGGGAGAGAAGAGAGAGAGAGATGAAAAGAAAGGGAGAAAGTAAAAGAGAGGGAGAGAGGTTCTGATAGAGAGTTCAATAAAAGTGAGATGGTGCAAGATAAACTGCATAAGATCAGTTTACCAGGGGGCTCCATTTTGTCCATGCCATAAAACAACTCTGGCTCCACTGGCTTTCCATTAACAAATTAGCACAATTCAAAATAATCACCCACACTTTCAAGGCATGATGTAGCACTGGCCCAGCATACCTCAGCTATCACATCTGCTTTCACAAACCTCCCAGACACCTCCGCTCGTCTTGACTCAAACTTGAACAAATCCCACGCATACAGAATACCAGATCCCATGATCGAGCCTTCTTCTACATCACTCTCAAACCGTGGAATGACCTGCCAGTACATCTAATTCTCCTCTTCACTTCTTGAATTCCGCAAGAAGCTGAAGATCTGGCTTTTTGAGTAGTCCCATTAGGCCCTAGGTGCGGCTAGACTCACACCTGCTCAGCACCAGGATACCCTCCTGGTTGATAGTGCGCCCACAAATGCTCATAACATAACATAACTGTTTGGGGGTCTCACCATTGAAGAAAATCCTGACAATTAAGAAGATAAAGCTCCGTTGGCGGCCATGCATGGTCCAAGACCTTACGGCTGTTTCTGCTGAATTTATTCAGGATGATTCAAGTACCCTCTGGGTCACTCCCCGTAGGTGAGCTCGGCCCTGTGAGTTTGGCAACTTCGGCTTCTTTAATCCAGATACCTCCCAGCTCTGTACTGCTATGGGCTCTGACCTAAGATGAAATTCCTTTGTGCAGTCACCTGTTCGACCGATGACATGTCCACTAATATAAATTGCATTTTTCTGCCCTTAATACTAAATATTTTTATCACTTAATAGAAACCTTCATATTAGGCTGGCAGTACTGTACCTTATTTACTATTTTATTGTGATTAAATATTGTGACCTGTAGCCTTTAATAGTCTAAAAAAATTGCTACGATGCATTCATTTGACCCCTAACCTTGGACACACATATCCTGCAAAATCTTTACTCTTGATCATTTTAAAACCCCTTTTTCTTCACCTACTTTGCCTCCCTAGCACTTATTTTCGCTCCTAGTCCTTAAAACTCTTTTGAGCCTTATTCTTGCAAAATGAGAAAAGGCAAGGGTACATCCTTCATATCCTTGTACACTTTTAACTACATCTGACTCACGTTGGACTTCCAAACAACTTTTCTTGATGTATCCACTTATAAGTGCTTCTGATCTTCCTGAAACAAACCTTAAGCTACTTACTTATCCTCTCACTGCACCCCCTGACTGTTTTTTACCTACATTAGTATTCAAGGCTGCTCGCTTATTAGCCTTAATGACCTTTTGACCAAAGTTTGAAGCTTATCCCTTTCAATGAAATGTGAAGCTGATCTTTCACTAGAGAGCAACAATGTGTTGCCCACTTGCTCTATACATAAGAATCAGTGGATCTTGATGACTTCTGACATGCCTGTTGTGGGCTGACTGTGACACTGGTGGTCCAGGGAGTATACCTTATCTCGTTTGCAAAAAGTAATAGGTCTCTCTCATATGTACTTGGCTGTCACTATCAAACTTTTTATGTGCTCAACATCTTTACAACAAACTTTTCGAGGGTGAGACCTCCCAATTGGATCAAAAGTCCAAATTAATTTAATGTGTCTGGTCAGTCGCACATTCATTCATTCAAATTAGGCTTCAGGGCACCTCCAAACCCCATTGTCACACCTCATGCTGTGACTTTCAAAACGGTAACCAGGATCCAACTTCTGGCTTTGGATTAGAAAGATAAGTAAGTATTGTGCTGCATTTTTCTTACAGATCTCTGACCCTAGAGATCTCACACAAGTCAACACAAGAAAGTCATATTGAGGTACAAGAGATGTAAAACATGTGAGTTTAGGTCAAGCTTTTAGGGGCGAGAAAGGTAGTTCCTTCTATAAATAACATTTAGCGAAATATCATACAGCGAAAGTCAAGTGCAGAGTAGGGAGAAGAGTTGTGCGAGACTAGCTCTGTTACTGAGGTAAAAGAAGCTTGATGAAATTATAAAATTGGGAGATTCATGGAGGAAACAAAGTGAAAGAATTGCTCCTCTGTTATAATTAGCGGTTAATGGCTTTGTTCAAATTGCTAAATAAAATAAGTAAAAAACATATGACTTAAGGATGTTACTTTTGTGACAGGTACTTGCCGAAAACCATACGTGGCTCTTATTGATGGGATCACGATGGGAGGGGTAAGTCGAATACATCTTCTAATGCAATGATACTTTTCATGATACATTTCTTTGAAGTATGTATTGTTTTCAAGTCTTTTTCTATAGTAAAGTTTTATGTCGATATTACAGATTAAAATACTTTAATTCTAAAATGAGCGCCATATTCTTAAATTCAAAGCAGCAAGTTTTTAATGTTTTATATTAGTATTTGTACTATATTCCTGATCAGCTGACACATGTTTTGCTCTGGCTTGTAGCTTATGAACCTTTTCAGAGCCAATGTTTTTTTCGGATTTTCAGTCACTTCAGCCATTTGTTGGCAGTCAGTTGAGCTTAATTTGATCCAATATGTTTGTTGATGGGTATCCTCTAGGCAGTGGTCAATGCAGCACGTCTCAGCTACATGAACTGAGATGCGCTGAGCAGACTACAGGCAATCACTCTGGCATTGTATTGTGGGCGCATATTTTAATAATGATGGCAATAATGATAATGATACTATCAACAATTACACACTGACCTCTCTTGGCCCAAACAAGAGTGATGCAGCGGAAAGGAGCTTTCCAAATTTTACCATCAGGACCCAATTTTAACACCTTGAAGTACCTTTCACGCTGCATGAGTTTAAAACAAGTTACGAAATTTCATTTTAGTCATGTAGTCCTCTCTATTCGATGGACCTTTGATAGATGTCAGGGATTGGCAAAAGATTGACAGAATCCTAACTATGAGGACCTAAACAAAGAAATAATCCACTCAATATAACCAAAATGACATTAATAAAGACAGGCTCTGATTATTTATCATAATGCGTTTATCTAAATAAATGTGAATGCTCAACAAGTACAGTACAGCACGAGTCCTAGATCACCACACAAGAAAAACATAATTATAGTAATTCATAATAACATCCCAAAACCGTGTCATGAGAGAGTGGATAGGCGAAGAGACAAGAGTAAAGAACATTTGCAAATAAAATTATTGAAAATTCAGAATATCATACAAACCTAGAAATAATTATAGTACGAAATGCTAATAGTCTGGAAAGTTACCCTCTGGCCGGAAGAGAAAGCTGGGGCACCCTCAACAAGGTATGAGGAGCAAAGTCAAAGAGTCAGTATCAGCAGAACAACAGCCAGCCAATTAGGTAAGGAAACAGTAACACGGCTCTCTCCTCTCGCAAAGTCAAAATCTTTCTCCCAAGCCTGCCCAACTAAAAATTCTAACACTAGCAATTATACCCTAATTCACTAAAGATGCAACCCCCCATGTATCAAAACCCCCAAAAATCTTTGAATCCCATTGAACTAGGCCAGGGGTTGTCTGGTAACTCCATTTCCAGTGTACCTAACTTTCAATAATTCCTTTGTCTTCAGAGAACTTCGTCATTGTCTTTCAGCAGAGGAATCTCCGATAATCTCTTCCGTGGCTTGCACATTTCTCCAACTCGCTAATGTATCAAACTCGCAGCATAATTTTCCACATACTCCGGTATGACATTGTTCTGCATTCTGTCCATCAACTGTTGTTTTTGCATTTGTCACCCCGAGTGGGATGGGTATGCTCAGACGTGAGTCCCGTGCTCTCCATGCCACTGGAATCAAGCTATCCTGGCTGAAGAGGGGTGAAACCCCGAAACCGGTCCTAGGATGCTTGTTTCCAGTCCAGGGAGGACCTGGCTTGGCAGTTTGGGCTGAACTGTTCCCATGAGGCACAGGGTCAAGACTGATTTGCATATGGATGGGTTCAACTGGAATGGCATGGTGAGCAAAAAAACGATGGATTTAGGCCCAGATCTCTGTACTGGGGTGAATGTATGACATTGTTCTGCATTCTGTCCATCAATTGTTGTTTTTGCACATACTCCGGTTGGCAGGAAATTCCATTAATAACATTCATTACTTCCTCCACACGGCCTATGCCATCATCAGGAACTCACGAAGGACATTTGTAACATACGTTTTAGAAAGCAAATTAAACTAAAAGACTCTTGAGGTCTTCTCTGCAGAACAGTAAAATGTGCTCTAGGAAAAACAAATAAACGTGATTATCATTGTCAATACAAAGCTTTAAATGCTTTGCATTTCTCTTCACGTTATGTACATTTTTAAACAGTTAGTGAAAAGGAAAATATCATGTGTCTTTTGAACTTGTGGCTTCTATCATTATTTTATTTCTGCATTAATCATTTTGCATTTGCGACCTACTAGAAAAGGTACTAGAAATACTGATTTCTTTCCAGCACGCATTTGCGCAATTTTATCTCCCCATTTTTTGTTTTATACTGTTAATTTTCACACCAATTTGTTAATAATCCACACAATGAGAAGTTTGATCCGAACAGGTTTTTATTTCGCAAAACCCCTGCTCCATCAAGAGGCATTTCTATCGCACAACTCAGTAAACTTCATTTGTGTAACTCATGTGGCTAAAAGGCAGCTGCACTGACTTACGCTTTAATCTATAACGGTCAGTTTATGTACTGATTTCTTTAGTTGGTGCAATGACACAATAAGCTATCTCAATCACCCGGTCTTTTGGATACATCCCAATGATTTACTAATTATTTTTCCAATTTATTTTCTTAAAAATTCTGTTATTCTCTTTTCCAAAAATACTCATAAAATTGGTATATTTGGGGCGTAGAATCTCTTGCAGATTGTTAAAGGATAATGCAGGTAGTGAATAAGTTTGGGAAAGACCTCATTTCATTGTAGTTTCTTTCTGTTTGTGACGCCCCCAAACAGTTTTAAAAACAAAGGTTCTTTTACTCAAATGCAGTGAGCTGTGTTTGAAGTTTTTAATGTAATTTTACTGAACTATATTTAAGTTCTATGAAAATAGATTGAACAAAATGCTGAAAGGGTGCTAATCAAGAAATGTATTAATTCATTCATTCAGCTATCATAATGATATTTTTCTGCCAATATATTTTATAATATCAATGCAGCATTTTATTTGGAAACAAATGGCCTGACAATCATTTTAAAGACCACTCATGACGTTGTTGATGTGTTACACTAGAACAGCGAGTTATTACCCTGTTTCCACTTCATGCTCTTTAACAGCCTTCATTCCTCATTCACATGAACAGTAAATAAGTTAACAACTGCAATCAGACGTACAGCTGGTGTAAATGTTGACTCACTAGCACACCTTGTGTGAAAGTAAACCCCTTTGTCCTTTTTTTAAAATTTGTTCAATTACATAATCCGGCCAAATGTTGATTTTAGGAGACCAGTTGTGTCAGATATTAAAATAAAATATCTAAATGATTTAAATGAGTATAAGACTTTTCGTAAACCTATCCACAGCTTTAGAATTTTATGACTTTAGTCAAACAAGTTGTGAGATCTTAACATTCTGGATATGGCCCTTGAGAGAGTATATATTATGTGAATTAGGATATAGATTTAAATGATTAGCAGGTATTATATTTTCTGTATGGAAAGCTTTCCATCTTTTGCTAACACCGTCTTTGATAATCTTGTTTTACTACGGGATTTATGTTGTCAAATTCAAGTGCAATAAGATGTATGTATGGGTCATGAGGTCATATCCCTCAAAGTGAGTACTGAAAGTGCTAGCCTAGGGTCACCGCCACCATTTTGTATTTTTTTTTTGTTGAATTGTAGGAGCAGCGCTATTTTAAAGCCTTGGATAGTGATAAGTGGTTGTTTGCCAGAAAAACTTCAAAGGTTTGTGGTGATTTTGCTAGAAACGTAGCGCAATTTTTGACATTTCTAAAGTAATTAATATGCCCAATATAGTAATATAACAAAAAACATTTTTTTTTAACCTAAACTTAACCGGTCTTAACATTACAAAACATTCACAACGAACACGCCACAACTAAAAAATGAACTGCAGTACTACAACCCAAAACATAAGTGCACAAAACACCACCAACATTAACAAAATATAACACATTATGTACAAATATTCTTGTTACACATTACCGCCTCCTCAAATCTGCTTTAATAATACAGGGGTAAAGGGTGTTTGCACCAAGCATTGCCTTAGTTATCATCAAGGATATGTAATAGAGCCAGTCAAAAATGTTTTGTGATCTGTCTGCTTAGATTTAGATTATGTCAGATAAACGTTTGAATGTGTTGCAACCGAATTATTGCAATATAAGTATAATTTGAATTGACCTGAAAATTGTTGTTTTAGTACATGTTCCATGTGATTAATGTTTGTGGTCGTGAACAATGCTCTTTGTGTGGCAAAAGCTTTAAACTTGCAAATGCGTTTTTCTCATGCCCTAATTTATACTGTAATGATTTTTAAATTCACTGAAAAAAACAAAGGTTAAAGCTTAGTTGTAGTTAGAAAAAACAATTCCCCCATACAAACCAAATTTATACTACACAAACTTTAGAAATTCTAAAGTTATAGTTCGTTTAATTTACAATTTATCCAACACCTTCAAATTATTGTAAGCAGTGCTCCTCCATACCCACTCTTTTTAGCTTGCTAACCAGACAACACTAACTATAACTCGCTATTCTACCATGCACTGTGTTCTCACAAATAATGACACTCCTCTGTACGACACTACACTCTACGAGAATTTGCCACTCTAATGTGTGACATAGCACTCCACAGCACTGTGACAAGCCAGTATATAATTGAGTAATAGCTGTTTTTAGAAAATGAAACGGCAGCCATATTGTTTTTACTACTCTTTAGCTGTGTTCTGTGTTAGGGACAGTTCTCCTTTCCGGCTTGCTCTCAGTCCGCTACCTTGAAATACCGGCATTTGTAAAGCACACAGCTACCTCCGGAGAGGTGTCCCGGCGCTGGGGGCCGTTGGGAAGATTAAGCGAGCTATTGCCAAGAGTCACATGAAGCTGGGCTAACCTGCTGCCGGTGATCGAACCGTGAACCCCGAAGTCTAGAGTCAGGCACCCTGGCCGCTGCGCCACACCTCTTCCACTCTTCTACCTTCTAGTGCCTGTCTTCCACCTGCCCTCTGTTTGTGCGTCCTCTCGTTTCTTGTGCTGTTTTGCCTTTTCTGCTCGTTTTCTGCCCTCTGTTTTTCTCTTTTCTGCTAATTTTTCTGCCCTCTGTTTTGCCTTTTCTGCCCTCTGCTTTGCCTTCTTCTGCTTATTTCTTTCCTCTTACTGCCAATTCACTCCTCTTGTCACACAGCGTCCTCCCTCCCCCCAGGGCCTACTTAATGGGGGCCGTAGCAGGACCCCATTAAGCAGGTCCTCGTGCCAGTTCCCCCTGCAGCAGCTCTCCTGTCCAGCTTGCCCGCAGTCCGCTACCCACTGCTGCATGTCTACCTGCTGCCCTCTGTTTGTGCCTCCTCTGTTCGTTTCTTGCTCTGTTCTGCTTTTCTGCTTGTTTTCTACTCTGTTTAGGCTCTTTCTGTTTTTTTTACTGCCCTCTGTGTTGCCTTTTCTGCTTGTTTTTCTGCCCTCTGTTTTGCCTTTCCTGCTCACTTGATTTTCGGACCTGTCTTTTAGACGGAGACCTTGCACCCCAGCGCCCAGATACCCCCAGGGTTGACAGTGCTGCGCTCTACAAATGCTGATTGATTGATGGATTGTAGATCTCTACCTATTAGCACTTTAATAAAGTGGTAATAAGTAGGTTAATGTATTTATTTATTTTTTCACATATTTTAAAATATGTTTACAGAGTACATTGTTAGTACCTACATTTTAGGAAATGTTTTCTTTATTTAATTTTTCTTTTTAGCTTGCATGTTTTTGCGTACATTTTTTTGGGTATTTCCATGGTACTCCATACCCTTTTTCTTAGCAGAATTAAATATGTTAAAAATTGTGAATACAATGTGCTATACTATATTTGTGAAATTTAGTGCATTACATTGTTTTTTCAATTTTTTAAGATCTTTATTCATATTTTTTAAGTACTGCCGTACTTGCAAGGTAGTACCGCGGTAATCTCTAAACTTTTTCATAATATATAGAAACATATAATTATTTTCCCTACCTAAAACCACTTTTGCAAAGTGTTTGTAGGTAGGGAAAACATTTTAAACATAATACTTAGCTATACCGAAGGCCCTAAGCCAGAACACTGGCAAAGTGCTTTTAAAACAACATAGCAGCCTTAAACTTTTGTAAAGGCAGTCATTATCCAGTCCGATAATGACTTGTCATCTCCATAAACTGCGGCGGTTTTGCACAATTTTGTGAAATTCAGCATAAGTATCGTGGTCAAAGATCTCACGAAGTTTAAATGCCTTACATCTTAACAAATACTTACCTGTATTACTCCAGTGGAATCATCTGCGCACCATTATGCCTAATTGTATGTAAATCCGTTCAGCCATTTTCACGCTACGTCGAATACAATAGTCTATGGAAAATGCATTGGTGGGAAAAGACGTTTTGGTATCCCCCCTTTAATCTTTGCGTCTCCTTAATGATTCACCACAAAAAATGTTATCATCACAAACTGCAGAACAACCTATAGGTCTGGAAAGTTTTGTGGTGATTTGTGAAACTGGTGGAAAGTTATTGGTGAGCAAAAACCAGAGGAATTCCTATCTCTGGGAATCCTAACTATAACTACAGAGTGGTGATCAAATGTATTTGTACTGTATTTGATTATTGGTTTCCATAATAATGTGACCATAAATGTCTTTTAGCTGTTCATGTAGTAAGTGTGAAATTTTACATATGTTGTTATAAAAAAAAATGATTATTCATTTTTTCCAAGTTGTCAATAATCATGTCCTCCATATAGTAGTTTGTGTAGCTCACTGCTAGGTCACTTTTCCATTTTGATGTACAGGGTTGCTTAAGGAAGATGGTTTTTGTTTGGCTTGTTGGGCACAGTTGTATTTTGTGAGCCAGAGAACATGCAAAGAAAACCTATGTAGATTAAAATGTATTCAATTAGTTATGTATTTGTTTATTGGTTTCCATCAGCATTGGACCACAAGTGGGTCTTTCAGTTGTTGATGTAGTAAATGTGAAAATTTGCATATGCAGTAAAGTTTAGTTTTTGGGCTTCCTTGCTACTTTTAGTAGTTCTGAGCTACATGTGAAACAGATATCACTAGGATTTTGACCCTTATAGCTTCATAACCACTTCATAATATCACTTGCAATAGCAAAAAGGATTTTCTAGACACTCTAATGCATATTCATGGCAAATGTAATCAAAGTTCATTCAGCCATTTCTGTGCTATGTCGAATACAAAAGTCTATGGAAAAATGTATTGGGTGGAATATCTGTTTTAGAACCCCCCCTTTAATCATGTGCAAAATTTTTCCAGCATCACAAAATGCTATAGGTCTGGAACTTTTGTGATGATTTGGAAACGGGTGGAAAGTTATTTGGGAGCAACAATCCAATGAATTCTCATCTCTGGGAATACTAACTACTAATACAGAGTCCCTACCGCCTCTCTGCAATAAATCAACAATAACATTTAAAACCACCTGCACTGCTCACGACAATTAATTTGCCATAAGTCCACGGATTGCTTAATATACAGAAAACCAGGTTTGTCTTGAAAACATGACTTATAGAATTGCATTTGCAGTGTGAGAGAACTACTCGGTGGCAGGCTTTTCTCATCAGAGAATCAGGCACACACATTAAAGTAAGCGTTACAGACGCATCCACTGGTACTAATAATAAGCCTAGTAAGTACCCACTTACTTCTTTCCATGTGCGCGTCCAGGGCTGTCAGACGGCTGGCTAATACTGGGCGATGAAGCCTATAGTGTTTGGTGAATGGCACTGGACATTCCACTGATTGGGGGGGGGGCTTTACAAGTGGAAGGAGGTCTTTTTAGTTTGTTCCCTGACGGAGTCACAACCATGGTTTGGTCCGATGTGATCACCTCTCCGATATAATAAATGGCCTTCTCATCTAGACGGGATCAGGCATAATCTTGCAGCAAGTTGTTGTGTGTGTTCTGTCTCTGTGCGTTCTCATCTCTACATTGGCAACAAGGAGAGCACTTCTCAACCCTCTGCTCCCTCTGTTGCTCAGCACCTACTCCACAGCAAACCTACCTCCTTTCGTGGGCATGCCCACCACGCAGCCCTGAAGCAGCATGGCTCTTGCAGTGCCTGGCTGCACTGGCAAAAGACCTACACCGCACCGCTCAAGCACCCTGCTACACCGCATTGACAGGGAAGCCACATACGGCAGAGGGGCTGCGTTACCCGCCCTTGCTGCCCGGCTTGTAATAGTGGAAGAAATGTCCATGCCCCTATTGCAAAATATAGCAATCGGGAAAGAACTGCAAGAAAGACTACAAAGGGCACGCCTTGCCACCAAGAGGCCAGGCATCTGCAGCAGATGTCCCCAGCCACATCATAGAACTGCAGACCGTGGTAGTCAAAGCACCAGATAGTGACCATACGGCAGCCACCTACCAGCCAGCAAGCCACCGTACAGCAGCTCCTGGCAGTGAAATAGCATAGTCCAAACAGAGCAATGACATTTTTGGAAGCTTACATAGGAGTTTAATTAATTCCTTGTGATAACCTCTCCACTGTGCTGCAGTTCTTCCCACTCTCTTTGCCTCACCCACACCCACCAGCGTCCTGACCCATCGGTACAGGATGAGTCCCTGTTTCCTCCCCAGCTCTCCCTCACCACCACTCGCCATCTGACGCAGGTGCATCCTACTTTCGTTTTGCCATTGCTTGTTGAATTACAATTAAACAAGCATTGGCAGAGTCAAAATACGAACAAGCCAATACTTGCTCAGTTGACGGACGCTCGTTTATAAAACTTAGGTTGCGAGAGAAGGAGCGGCTCTTCTGTTTGAGTGGAGGAGTGTCGCCCCACTTAAAAATCCCCCCCCCCCCAAAGCCCCGAAATGGAAAATAAAATGGTAATTCATTGCCATTTTATTTTTCATCCATCAGGACTGGGGTGGGCCCCTGCTGAATGACAGCAGCAGGAAGGAGGGTGGGCAGTATATGCAATTTTCAAAGTGCGCATGTCCCTTTGGCCAGCCATCTTGAGATGGCCAGCCAGACATGCGCAATTTGAAACCTCTAACCCAGCTGTCTTAAGACAAATTAGATTTCCAAGCAATTCTGCCTCTTAAGCTGGTTTCATCTCTAATGTATCCTTGTAATAACATTTTCTTTTGATAGATTTCCGTCACATATCACCATCCAGGATGAGAGATTTGTGCCTGTAGGTTGAAGTCCTAATAATGGACCCCTTTCGCTTTGTGACTGGGTTACCACCCCCTTTGAGGACTTGCTAACGTATCAATAATTTGCTGTCAAAATTGCAGTTGCAAACCAATGATACATAGCGTTCTCAATCACAATTTGGAAGCGGTGCCCTAAGTGCACCCTTTTCAAATTGCGATTCGAAAAGCATTTCTAAACCTATTTTCTGTTTGGGTACCCTACTGGTCACAAACCCTGTGATTTTGTAAATGGCAGGCTTTGCAGCCCCTAAATAGCTTTGTACTTCTGACCCCTGTTTTTTCTTTTCTTTAGTCTACAATATAAAACAAGCATTTGCAATGCAATAGGTCTTGCGTTTACGAGAGTTTGAGCTATTGACATTGTAAATGACAATGCCTTTTATTTATGTGTTGTTTTTAAAACAGATAAATAAAAACTCGCAAATGCAAGACCTATTGCACTGCAAATGCGTTCACTACTCTTGCTATAAAGATTTTTTTTTTGAAGCGTTAGGAGAGAGCGTGTCCTGCCTGCAACAGCAGGCAGGACAAAGCTATTTGAGAAATTGTGCTTGGAGGCTGGAATTAAAGCCTACTGAGTAACAACACACTTAACAGGGGGTGACCTCATGGGAGTTTACAAAATGAGCCAAGGGGGGACTTCTAAGCCTATTGACCAGTGATCAGCTACAGTTTACAGTGGACAATGACACAAGCCAATTAAAAATATGGGCGGAGAGTGGGCTGAGATTCATGTCCTTACCTGAATACAGCATGATTCGGAGAGAAGCTCATGTGCTACCCAGGCTTGACCTAAACAGCCAAACACAACAAGCATTGGCATAGCCAATAGGTCTCGCTTTTGGGAGCTTATAAGTATTTAGTTATGCCGCACAATATCCTTGGTGCAACAACATCAACTGTTGCATGGCTAAACACTTATAAGGTCCCAGAGGCGAGACCTATTGGCTATGCCAATACTTGTTTTTTTCTTGTTGTAGTGGGAGTTACAGTACACCGTGGGAGTCAGTGGGGCACACAACTCCTGTTTGCTACGAAGCATAAACGGAAACATGTGACGCAGGCGAAATAGTCAAAACCAGATGTCTCACAGTGAAGCGACAGAAGCCAAGATGGCATAGGTTCAGTATTTGCACTCCAGTTCGTTCAAAAGCAAACTGCAATAATATGCTTGCCTTTAAACCAGTGCTCTATTTTTATGAGGGCTCCAAACATTTAATACTGTTTAAATTAATAACTGCTCTATTTGCGGTTATACCATCTCAGAATTAATTTCAGCAATCGTATTCATAGCTGCGCTTGTGGCTCCTGTATCAGGGTTTGTAAGAAGATCTTCAAAAGGTTTCTCTCCAAAAGGTTAAAAATATTGAGGAAAGAACCTCATAAAAACAGTCCAGGCTGTAGGACATGTATTTTATGAATAAAAAATAGGCGTGGTGCCGGTCAACCACAGTCATACACAAAAGCATCTCAGTTTGCATATGCACATCGCATATTTTATATTTTGCTCATGGAGAAACCTTTGTCTAAATCGCAGCACCACTCCACATACAATAGGCGATCCTGGATCTGTTGTCATGACCCAGTGCACCAGTGACCTTTGGTGTTTGCAGATCCTATTTAATGTGCTCAGATTTACCGGGTTGACTATGGAATAATTTAGTCCTTTGTGTTCTCATTAACACGTCTGTGTTTAGTTTGCAGCATGACGAATTGTGATAAATATTATTAAAGTAACGTCGCAGTAAATTTGCGTGGTAAAATGCACGCATATATGTCTTTTGATGCTTTTATTTATTTCGATGTCAATAAAATTACATTACACTGGAAAGGAGTCCTCATTATACGACATAGGCGGGCACTCACAATAAGGTTGTAAAAGATGAGCAACTATTCAGTCCTTCATACTTTGAGAGCAATTAAATGACTGCTGTCTAGAAATGCACTCACAGTTGTTCTCCATCAGGTAAGTAGTAACACATTTCAAAAAATACAAAACATGTGTGAATAACGGATATTTGTGCACATACGGCCAGTCCGTGAAGTTTAGTTATTTATACATGAGCGGTTCACGTTTCTGTTTAAGGGTGCAGAGTGAAGCCTTTTTGGTACATGTTGGTGACATTTCACAACTTTGCTTCATGTAAATATTTCCAGTCTCTCCCCTTGTGCTTCCGTCTTAACTATAAAACGGGCAAAGCTTGTGAGTAAAGGTAATTTATAAACAGGATGACTCATGATGTCACGTGACATTCCCTCAACTTAAACAAGCATTGGCTAGATGGGCAGCGGGAGAGAGAGGCGGAGGGAGTTGTGTGCGAAAGCACTCAATGAGCCATCGCGGCTCCTAACTGTAAAACAATGAGATAAGGAAGGCAGATGGCGGCTGCGCGCGTTCACGCGCACTTGCATGCAAGCGCCAGGGTAGCACTTTGAAATCCCCCTTACTAAAAGTCGAGCTCTAGGCTCGACTTAAAAAGGACAGTTTTGGTAGGCACATAGCCCTTGGCTTCATTCTGTGCCTTTTCCTGGTTTGATGCTTTAGTTCAGCCATTTGATATATTGGTTGAAATGTCAGTGTTCTGCTTGTTTCTGGCATGGATAAACCTTTCAAATATCTACATTGTCATTCACGCACTGGCCTTTTGTCCACTTAAGTCACCACAAGCCATCACTTTAGCTAAAGGTGGCGTGCAACACTCACTACACTATGCTGACCGCTACACCATCCTGCCCTTTTCTCTCTTAACTGGTCTGCTCTGTTTTCCGCTCATTGTGCTCCTCAATTTGGAGTTACTAGAGAGTTTTCCATCCTTCTAACATTCCACCAGCACAAGGCTGTGCTTACTGGGACGTGCAAGTAAATGTACCCCGACCCATAACATAAAAGAGGTACTTGCTGTCCCAGCTCCATCACCAAGCTGGGAGAGACTAAAGTTACGTAGGTACAACAGGAGTGAAGAGCCAATGCATTTTCTCTGCAGACCGAGACTGGTTTGAATTACAGGTGGTTCACATAAAATGTTCTTTAAAGAATGATTAATGAGACACGATGAGAAATGGACATTTGTGTGAAAATCTAGGGAGACGGGACAATAAGTAAAAGAGAAGCGTATAGAAAATACCAAAAGTGAGTGTAGAGCCAATGGATGGAATCACTATTAGAAGAGAAAAGAAGTAAAATAGGAATGGGGAAATGGACGACAAACTAAAAGGAGAATTGGGTGTGAAACAACGGGTGTGACTGGGATTGTCTTTTCTTATTGAAAGTAGATTTGAAACAAATGATTCAAACCAATGTCCATTTCAATGCAAATGAACATTTTCGAAGCATTGGTATTTGAACAATTGGGTTCGAGGTAGGTGTAATTAAGACTGATTAAACTAATTTTATAAAATCCTTTTTTCTCCATACCCCATGGGAAATTGGTCTCATTATACTCCCTGCAGGTCGTCGAGGACTATGGATTGGGGCACGTGGCTTCTTAATAGTGTATTTCATGTTTGTGTGTGGTGTCCTCTGTTGGGCCAGGTGTGCTCACCACAGGATGGGGTTCTGATTTATTGTGTCCTATAGTTTTACTATTGAAAGCAGTGCTCTCCACCGTAAGCATTGCATACTGGGCCAGATCGATGTTTCGTCTCACAGCCCCACTAAAATCCAGCCAAACCCACTTCTTCTCCTGACCAGGTCATTAGGCACCTTCCCAGCAGCCTTCGGGCTGACAGCCATGAAATCAAAAGTCATAGCATGGACAAACATGCGGGAGCGTGCATACAAAATAAAATATAAATGTTAAAAGAGAAAGAGAGATGTGGTAGCGATAAGCAGGGGCACGAAAGACCCGAGCTAGATTCTACTGCAGGCAAGGGCAGCAGTAGAAAATAAGAAGTTATAGGTACACACGCAGCGTGTGCGTCCCTGCTCGCTCCCGCAGCAATACTCCATGGAAGTGAACTTGCCAGAAAAGGTAGGACATGCACCCGCCAATAGCCATGTGCAGGCTACGATTTTTAAAGGACAATCCAAAGTGTGGGAAGCGTCAGACCCCACCAAGTGCAGACAACAGATCGCCTACAGGGCAAGCGCTGTTTAGGCTCGACCTATAAAAGTCAATCAGCTTTATACAGACCAGCTGATTCTATCTACAGATTGCATTATGTCGAAAGGTACAACAAAGTGATGGAAGATATGGTTGAAATAATCTCAGCCACTGGTGATCACTCGGGTTCGCCTCTATGCCATTATAGACCATTAGTAGCCATGCACAAATCCGTCTTGGTTCTACTCCAATCGGAACAGTTCACAAATACCACCCAGACCAGGTCCCCTCCAAAAAAAGAGAAATAGCAACCCTAGACCAGTTTTGGCCTATGTCAGCCTCGTCACTGATGCATAGTTTGAATCCTGTGGCACAGTAAGCAGGGGACCAACATCTGGGAATACTCGACACAGCCACAGTGTCTACTTACATCAACAAACAGCAAAATGATGGAAGGAAAGCTTGAAGTAAATTCAGTCACTAGAGATCTTTGAGACCATACTCCAGACTATCGATTTTCACCCACAATGTCCCGCAAAGCAGAGACCAGCCATATGCAAGTACATTTATCCTGCTCCACTAAGAACAGCGCAGCCTGATGTTCGGTGAAAAAGTGTGATTTTTGTGAATATATTTAAGTCTTTTTACGGGCAGCGTCTTCGGCAAATACTCCCAGATAAAAGGAGTTAATGCTCGGGGAATGACCTGGTAATCTGTGCAGAAGATAGTGGTGCATTAGACTATTACATCTGCTTTGGTGCCTGCAGCCGTTTCATTCTCTTGGCTGCGCCATCTGCCATGAGATCTACGAAGGATAACATTTGCCGGAACAAAACAGATCCACGTCTAGGAAAATAAACATCTGCTAAAAGATGAGTCAGAACAGAGAAGGAAGGGAAATAAAGACAAGCGTCTGAAGAATGCATTTCTACTTGGGAGTACCCTCGTGAGTCGGGCATGACCACAACCTGTAACGCCCTGAACGTCTCAGGATCGTTTAACAGACACGACAATGAGGACGCAACCACTAGTGAAGGGTTAGTTGTTTTAATGAAGGCAAATATAATACAAAGAATAAACAAAAGTTATAGTCACTGGAATCCTCCAGGCTAAGTACGTTACCAGCCCACAGCACGGATGGTCCTAACCGTCCTCTGCATATACGCCGGTCCCGGCGTATGCCAACAGAGGGCAGAAATGAAATGGCCGACAATGCCAATCGGTAGGCTGTGAGGGGCACGAAGAGTGTTGGGGAGAATCGAGGAGTCAGGGAAACACCCAGCCGGGGTCTCTACCTGAAGGGAGCAGCCGCTCAACCTCTTCCTCAGACTGCACCGGGACGCGGAGTCACCTCCTGGTGATGCGTCACCGATACCCCAATCACAAGCAAGAAGACTGAACCGAGAGCAGCCGCTCGATCGATCCTGTGGACTTCCGAGTCTGTAACGCGGCAAACACCTCCTGGTGTGCGTTACAGCTGGCAGTCCCTGTGTCTCTGGTCGGGCTAGGAGTTACGACTCCAACCAGCAAAAGCGCCACTGCGCTTGGACTCAGCCGAGTCAAAAAGCGAAGCTCAATGGTTGACCGGTAGAGCTTCCGGGTCCTTCACAGGTGACGATGGGGCAAGACACGGCCCAGGGAGTAACGACTCGACCTACCTCCGTTCTTGCCTTACTGGAGCACCACTCCGGAACACTGCTCTTCACGAAGCAGGTACGTCGGTGTGAACACAATATCCGACAGCGTTGTACCTCCCGGTTCCTCCCTTTATAGGGCGTGTTTTCCTTGAGTTATGTAACAGCTCTCCTGTTTACATAAGGGCGTGTTTCCTTGAGTTATGTAACAGCTCTCCTGTTTACATAAGGGCGTGTTTCCCTTGAGTTATGTAACAGCTCTCCTGTTTACATAAGGGCGTGTTTTCCTTGAGTTATGTAACAGCTCTCCTGTTTACATAAGGGCGTGTTTCCCTTGAGTTATGTAACAGCTCTCCTGTTTACATAAGGGCGTGTTTTCCTTGAGTTATGTAACAGCTCTCCTGTTTACATAACCTCTCAACCGCTAAGCATCCTGGGAGATGTAGTCCGTTTTCGCTGGTTACCGTTTTCCTCCCCTCGTATGACAGGAATTCTTGACACAACCTAAGCATTCCAGGAGCACGCTGCGCATAATGTTTTCAGCACACTTTCTAGACACATTTCAAGCTGGGGATACGATTTTCGGCTTCATCGCTTTTTGTGCAGTGTAGTTTGCAGCTCGTGGCTCGCAGACCCATAACAAGCATTGGAAATGCAATAGGCCTCGCCTTTTATTAAGTTAAAGCCATTTGCTTTGCTAATGGTATTATATAGCAAAGCAAATGGCTTTCACTTAATAAAAGGCGAGGCCTATTGCATTTTCAATGCTTGTTCCAGAGTGCCACCTCAGTCTCTTCACCTCTGCCCTCCTGCAGGGCCCTCTTAGTATCTCTGCCCTCCTCGGTGCCACCTGTCTCTTCAACTCTGCTCTCCTGCAGTGCCAGATCAGTGTCTCTGCCCTCCTCTGTGCCCCTGCAGACTCTTCACCTATGCCCCTGCAGTGCCAGATAGTTGTCTCTGCCCTCCTCTCACTGTGGCACCCTCAGTCCTTTCGCCTCTGCAGTGCCCTCTCAGTATATGTCCTCCTCTTACTAGTGCACTCATGCCATCAGTGTCTTCCTCACCTCTGCCCTCCTGTTGGGCCCTCTTGGTATCTCTGCCCTCTTACTGGTGGCCCCTCGGCCTTGGCTTCACCTCAGCACACTGCAATGCCCTCGGTATAGCTGCCCTCCTCTCACTGGTGCCCCATCAGTCTCCTCTTCAAATCTGCCCTCTCAGTATCGCTGTCTTCCTCTCACGGGTGCCCTCAGTCTATTCCTCACCTCTGCTCTCCTGCAGTGCCCTCTCAGTATCTCTACCCTCCTCTGTTCACCTGCAGTCTCTTCACATCTGCCCCTGCAGTGCGCTCAGTTTCTTGCCCTCCTCTCACTGGTGCCCCCCCTCAGTTTCTTCGTACTCCTCTCACTTGTGACCCCTCTGTCTCCTCACCTCTGCCCTCCTCTCTGCATCTCTGCCCACCTCTCAATGGAGCACCCTCAGCCTCTTCTTCAGCTCTGCCTTACTGCAAAGCCCTCGGTATCTCTGCACTCCTCTGTGCCCACTTCACCTCTGCTCTCCTGGAGTGCCCGCTCAGTCTCTTCTCCTCTACCCTCTTGTTATCTCAGCCCTCCTCTGTGCCACCTCGGCCTCTTCATCTCTGCTCTTCTGGAGTGCCCGCTCAGTATCTCTGCCATCCTCTTTACCTTTGCCGTCCTGTAGAGCCATCTCGGTATCTCAGCCCCTGCCCCCCTTCTCGACAACTCGGGGTCTCCAATCACTTCTGTCGGAGCCATCAACGTCGAATTAGTGACCTGCAGAGCCTAGCATGGTTGGAAGCCCTCCCCAGGACCCTACCGCCCGATCTCATCAGCCCTCCCTCTCCTACCGCCCCTGCTCTACAGGTCTCTCTGCACTGCTCCCCTCCCCATCTCCTCAACCCTCCTTATCCTCCTACCCCCAACACTTAGTTTCTCTGTCCTGCTCCCCTCCTGATCTCCTCGGCCCTCCTCACCCCAGCCCTTTATCTCCTTGCCCGCACACCCAGTCAGCCTCTCCGCCCCAGTCGTGATCCTCCTCCCGCTGCTGCCTCTGGCCCCGGCTCTCTGCTCTCCCCACTCCGTGGCGAGTCCTCGCCACCGGTGCCCGGCCCCCGGGGCACATCTAGTCCCGCAGTCTCACTGGGCTTCGGTCACCAAGGCCTCCTGTGGCCGCCTCATGGAGTCCCGGTGTCAGCACCGGTGACGGTGCGCGCGGCCTCAGCCTCCGCTTCAACAGCGCGAACCCCGGACGGGGCCTGAAGAGTCGTCCTCGATGGCACCCGAAACCAGCGGCGGCTGCGCGTGACGTCACGCGCCGTGGGGCAGGGCCCGCCGAGCTACCGCTATCATGCAGCCTGAGATGTGGATAGGGTGAGTCCACCTAACATGGCCGCCGACCATGAAAGACAGAGTACAGCCTAGTGTTACGGGCCCTGAAGACGCGGCCTGGATTGGAGAAACAGACAGTTGTTGCAATTTACGGTGTCGAATCGCGACCCTGAGGTTGGACTATTTTAATTAAATATGGCAGCCGGATTGTCGGCACGTGAGTCGGGGGAGGACGCCTTCAGTCTTTTAGAGCCGTCCCAGTTGGACTGGCTCGTGAGCCGTCCCAGTTGGACTGTCTCGCATGACTGGTTTCTTATCTTTATGGGGCCATGTGTTTGGCCCCATAAAGATAAAACAAACTTTTACGCCAGCAGTAAGTCGGGGCAGCCAGTCCAACTGGGACGGCTCTAAAAGAGAAAAGTGTACGTCACTAGACGCTCTTTTCCAATGGCTGGCCACCGTTTAGCATAAACGGTGACGCCAGCCAATGGAAACGGGGGGCGGGGCTTAAAGCCCACTAGAGAAATTTACCCTAAAACATTAAATCTCGCTAGCGAGACTGCGCATGTCTGCGCAGCCTTACGCCAGGCGAGACCTAAAAATGAGCTCTATCTTTACTTTCGAGTTTGAGGTTAGGCGTGACAGCTCAGTTTGTGCTCCTTGCATGATATACATTTTGGCTGATTTAATATGAAAAAGAAAAAAAGGCCTAATGAGTTGTCTAAAGGGTTTTGTGTTTATCTGGCTGTAGGGTAAATTGCACGCATATTTTAAAAGATAACATTACAATTTTTGGGATATTGTTGGAACGAAGTCCTCCCTCGCATAGCTTGGAAAAGCTGGGCTGCGGCCTTTTTTTCCTAGCCTGCTGTATATTTCGCATCCAGTGACCTCAACTTTCTGTGAGTAGAGGCGCTCTTCACGTTTTAGGTCTGGCGTAGCCAAGACGTTTGATTTGACAAAAATTATATATCTAATGTATTTGCTTAGAGGGGCTCTCAGCCAGCCCTCTTCATTAATCGGTCTGCTGTTGAGTCATTCACATTTATCTTCTCCCCACTACAGCTTGGGCCCAGGGGCGAACTGGCCGTTGCGGGCACTGGGTGTTTTCCCAGTGGGCCGGTAGGGTGGGGGCTGGTTTTGGAAATGTGGGGGCCGTTTTTGGTAGAGGGGGCCGGTTTTGCAGCAGTGCTGCAGTATCAGCCCCCTGTACCAAAAGCAGCTGCAGTGTTTTTCACGTGCCCCCTTCCTCCACCTCCCTCCGGCGGCCGGTCCGACTCAATTGCCAGGGCCGGTTTGCGTTCCCAGTCCGGCCCTGCTTGGGCCAATGGGCCAGCCTACTTCAGCCATTAGCCAGCTTCGCTGTGAGTGATAGCATTTTGCTCTTTCAGAAAGGACATTTCTACACAAAGTACCTGTTTTCAATACCAGGGACTGCTATGACAACGTGCAGTTTGTGAGGCCCAAAAAATATTTATGCTTTTAGCCCACTTTTATTTACTTTTTTTATATTGGTGAGGGCCTGGCAGTTCCTCGAAAACAAAGTTTTACACAGCCATGACAAAACAAAGCACTAACAAAGCCAAAGGAATGGTAGCCAACGTCAGACCTATTGGCTTTACCACTGCTTGTAATTTTTCGGTTCGCCTTTGTTCACAGAGCTAAGGAAATCCCAATTTTAAGTGAGTGTAACTGCTGCACTATTCATCTCAGACTATGTTGTAACTAGCAGGCTTTTAGATTATAATCTAGAGCAGGGTTTTCCAATGTCAGTCCTGGAGGGCCGGATTCATGCCAGATTTTTTATCAGATCCACATTTAGATAAATGTAGTTCTCGTACAAATCTGGCATGGATCCGGCCCTTCAGGACCGACTTTGGAGAACCCTGGTCCAGGGGTTCAGGCCGTTTTTAACTTCGCCATGTGGAGATATTGCCTAATGGTTATCCCTTTTAGGGGTCCCTCTAGTTCCCTTGCAGAACTGAATTTTTGTTTTAAATTCATTAAATGTCTTTGTCTTTGTGCGATTTGTGTTTCCAGCAGCGGTCCACGTCGCGTTTTAAGATAGATCCTTTTAGGCGTGGGGTGTCCCCAAGCCTCTTAAAATGTGTAACCACTGCATCTGTCTGGTAACCTGCGTAGGATTTAAGTACCACATTGCCTTCAGTTGACTGCTCAAGAGTAATTGTGGGTTATGTATCCTCAGTTGTCCATGGCTAATTTTAGACTAACACATGCTGTACTGTTACAGTGACTACTGTCAGGTTTTACAGCAGCAGTTTGCTGAAAATAAATTCTCTGGTGCTCTGTGACAATTATATGCCTTGGTGTAATTGAGCGTGAAGTTCTCTTTTTAGTCAGCTTGTGTCGTACAAATGGGAAAGCAGACTGATTCTGGGGGTTACAGCAAACAGGAAATCTGTATGTGCTACAGTGTGTGACATTGGTTGTTCTTCCAGTAAATTTCAATATGAAACATGGCTCTTGTCTAGGGCTTCATACCCTCACAGTCTCAATGGGTCAAAATAACTAACCATTTAACAAGGCAGCACAAAAGATGGATTGTAATAATACCTTCAAGGGCCTAAACGTTTCTTTAAGAACTTAGGAGACAACCACCACATTTAGAAAAACAGTACTTACCTCAGACTTGGTCTCCATAACAGTGCTGAAGTTAAAATGTTACAGAAACTGAGGAACTATAAAGGGACTTCGTCTGGTGTGGTACTCCATTTACCTTACCTATGGTGAGGTCTTCCCTCCATCTCCTCAACATCAAGTTTTGGTCCCAACAGGCTTTGCTGAAGACTATTGGAGAAAAGCTGTGGTGACCTGAAATCATAGGTCAAAATAGGAAACATCCACTTACCTAACCTTCTTTGAGTTCATAGTATTCTTCCTTACCTTAAAGGTCTTCCTCAAAGTAGACTGGTTCATGGAAGGCATCGGTCATGCCACAGTCTTCTTCTAATTCGGGAAACGAGGAAATATTCACTTACTTCAACTATACTGGCTGGCATTAGATTTATGGGTATGGGCTATTTCCTGGGATATGCATAAGATAAACCCTACTGGAAAAAAGACAACATCCGAAACTACTTATATTATTTAATGATCTCAACAAAAAGAATAATTTACTTATTCCTGAAGAAGTGGTAATCCTAGAGGCTGGGAAAAAGAGAACATCAAATATAATGCCAGGGCAGGATAATCCTTGCCTCTGGCTCCTTAATAGAATCGACATTTTCTTTCTCTGTAGCTATGAAATTTTACATTCTGTGTCCGGATCAGAGGCAAGGTTTCTGAAAGGTCAGAGTTTGCTTACCACCAAGAAGTCACTCCCTGCACCAGCTTAATATAGTCTGTTTTGAATGTAGAGTCAGATGACCAGCCTGCTTCTTTTATAATGCCTTCAACTGCTCCCCCAAAAGAAAGGCCTTGACATCGATGCCACCTACTTCATCAGCTAACATGCTAAACATTCTATGGAAGGAGAGGTTACCACCCCAATTGGCTTTCTAATGGAAATTTAGTAGTGTTGCTCTCCAGACGGTTGATGTTTAGTTGTCATATCCTCATATGGCCTAATACCCTGATTTGTGAACAACTGGGGCCTTTAAGGAATGGCAGAATACAAGAATGGATGAAACAAGCTATGGCAATATAGCCAATTCAGTAGAAAGTTCCTTCCGAGAAAGAAACTCCCTCAGAGGACAAGAAAGGTATAAATTCAGGACCGAATGGATGTTCCATAACCGATAATATATATGAGTGCTGGAGGAACAGAGACATAGTTTTTAAATTGAAGCTTGCATGCTACCCAGTGAGCTAAAGGTAGACAAAAACGTACATAGCTCCTTTATGGCCTGGTTTTAATGTCGCAATACACCTCAATTAAGATCAGTTGTTATAAGGAGTATTCTCTTTTTTCCTAGGAAAATAATGGTGCTCTGCTCACACAACAGTAAGATTTTGAGTAAAATAAAGCTGCCACAATCCTTGACTTCTTCTGCCTTGTCTGGAATTGTAGTCAGAGTATCGGGTACATATGATACCTTGTCCTGGCACAACCTCCAGGACTTACCTATATGCATTTTCCAGTGTCAGAAAAACTTGACTAGGAAGGTGGACTTATTCTTATCAATCTCTGACATAAGAACTGCTTTGCCTTCCAAGGAGGGGTAATTCCGCCCTGAGGCACTTATGGGGCTCCCTTGTCAGCAGGGCCCACTTCAGTACCTGGGGTGATGAATATCTTCTGGGTCCAGCATGCCAGAGAGCGGATCTTCAGTTTTGAACATTCCATCCTGATTTTCAATCCATACTCGATTGGCCCGCCAAAGTCAGAACCACCGCTCCTCTCATCCAAGCTACCTTTTTCATCTATCCCCTGTCTTGTGAAAAATTCTCCCCTGTAAAAAGGGCCATTACCAGTTAACAGGGTCTTCTGATCCACCTATTATAATGATCTCACAATAGGAAGGTGTTGTGTGTTGAGCTTTTGAACTTGATATAAATACCTCCTTCTACTTTTCAAAAGCATTTGCTTGCCCTTGGGGTAGAGGTGGGGAGGAGGAGAGGTCTTGTTTTCGCATGGCCTTTGGTGGGAATTAAAAGCTCACAGCATCTGCAGGAATCAGTGGGCCTAGGGACCTGAAACTATTCTTCCATCCTAGAAAGGGGCTTGGGATAGTGAGCTACTAAATAAAGAAGTTTCCTTCCTTCACTGCCATACTGACCAAGGTGCCTAATGCCCCAGATAAAGTTTTTTGAGGAAAAGTCAACTTTGCTTCTCCTCTTCTCAAAGACCTTTAATTTATTGCTCTGCAATAGTGGTAATATACTTTAATTTAGAAGCCATATAAATAGTCTCTTTCTCATTACATAATCGCCCCTCGTGTGTCTAAAGGGGCTGTTTCCACAGTGTGGCCAATTGTATTAAGCACCTCCGATTACACAGGCCCCTCTGTGTTTTGCTGTGGGCTTAAGGTGGGACTCGATGGGGTTAGTAGGTAAAAAAGATGTGGGATCTAAAGAGCAAGCTTTTCATGCAGCTTGGGCACCCAGACAGTCCAGCTGTCATCACATTAATGAATGGGAATAGAGCAAGACTGCTGGACATGCAGCTTGCAACACACTTCGTGCCCACGCACCGCCTGCCCTCTGAGTAGGCTCGCAGTACGGATGCAAGCATCCAGCCCTGCCTAACAAGTGCTGTGGTGCAGGAGTCACCACAACTACTCTGTTTGCCTGTGACATCAAGTCTATGCTCTGGCCAAGTCACATACCAAGGATGGACTCGCTGAGGGAAGAAATTGTATGTCTCACTCAAATCTAATCTAACGGAGCAGAACATAGTACTACAAACAAGATAAGGACCTAGTTATCAACTACAATTACACAAATGTAAGCGAAAGGGAAACGCGAGCATCAGTCAATCGTAAGGATAACGCATAGTGTAATGTATAACCAATGGCCAAACACTATGAAGGGGGATATTGAGCAGTGAAGAAAGATAAAGTGGGAAGTGGGAAGCATTTGCAGAGAATCTGCCCTATGCATAAAGGACTTTTTTTGTTGTATCTTTTTTGGTTGTTCTAAAGTCCTGTGTTTGTGGGAAATGTAATTTGGGGTTGTTACTTTAAGCAGTCAGGTTTCACTCCTGGTAAATTTGCCTCAGCATTGGTTGCTGGGCCTCAGCAGCAGATCAAATGTGTGAGATGCTCTGTGCAAAACACCAACCATACAACAACGACGTTAAATAATTTAAACCACTGTGCTGCCTTAGGGCTGTATATACTAAAGGCCTAATTTGTGTTCAAAGTCATTGACAGCAGCGGAAGGCTGAACATCCTAATCAAGCTTAATTAAAGGAGAAAAATGTTACAAAGTTGGAAAAATTATAAAAAACAGACAATAGTTCAATTGTTTTAAAACAAGTAGAATGAACTCCATTGAAACCAATAGAAATGAGCACTGGCAAAGCCTATAGGTCTCATCTGCGAGAGCTATTGGCAATGTTTCAATGTTTCACCCATGTTGTACAGCGGTGCTGGCTGAAACAGGGGTGTGGAATTTAATAAAATATCAACTCGTCCATGGGGCAGGTTGTGTCATAAATCAACTAGTCCTGTAACAAAATCCACTTGTCCCTTTTGTGGCATGTAATGCGGCGACAAATTGTGGCAGCAATCTCATTATATAAGAGCTCTGAAATAGCCTCTCTGATTATGCAAGGGCTCCTTCCATAGTAGGGTTTGAATACTAGCAATTCTCTTATGTTGCCACGTTTACGCAGATCTACAAACTGGAACTGAAGGTAATGGCGCGCAACAGTTCCAGGGTTGGAATGCCCTTTTGAGTCTGTTCAAACCTACTAACTTGCATGTTTTTTGTGGGTTTTCACCAACTCTTCTCTAATCTTTTCCCACACTGAGAAAGGTTGGAAATTTACTCCTGACAATAGCAGACATAAAACTTATTCCAGGGTTGAGAAAAAAGTGGTTGGAGGGAAAGTGAACTTGCAGACACTCAGATTTTCGCGTGAGCAAATCTACACCTGCATTTTTGCTCATGCTGAAATGCAGTTCACAAATATTTTCTAGGAGTACTATTTCTTGGCCTACTTCAGTAAAGACGTGTGAATTCAACAAACTTCGTCTATCTGCACCTAATACAAGGACATGGGTGCACTTTAGAGACTTTATTTGATAATTTTGCCCCTAATTAGGTCTGGCGTTAACCATGACCTTTTGTATTTATTAAAATTTTGTCTCTCTCTGTCTATCGGCTAGCTTCACTGTGAGTGACAGTATTCTGTTCTTTCACAAGGAGCATATCGACACATTCGTTTTGTTCAGTACCAGGAACTACTGTGCAATGTGTGTATTTTGAGACCCAAACAATTTTTGCTTTTGCGTATGTTTATTATAATGGTGAGGGCCCAGCAGCTCCCATACCAATAAGGTTTTACAAAAACCAAGCCAAAACAAGTCATGCATTGACAAAACTAAAAGGCTGACCAACAATTTCAGACCTTCTGGCTTCACCAATGCTTGTTTATTTTTGTTTCCCATAATCTTATTAAAACTGATCACAATGATTTTCCATTATGAATATTTTTAGGAAATACTACCGTACATCAACACTTTTTACTAAATGCTGCTGCACAGAAATGGTACTTAAACTTTTACAGTAGTTTAGCTAAATGTTTTTGCATTTTTTTGTTAACATTTTATTTTGAAAACCAAGGATCATCCATCTTGCTTTCAAGCTTCTGCAAATATTTGCATCTAATCAGAGAGCATTCTTGGAGCAGTATACATAGCCTCGTATTTCTAAATATTGAAAACGTGTGTAAACATTTTTATACTCTAACCACTGTCACTAGTGCAGTCTGAGCTTACAACATTTACTTAGAGCGCTCACCCTAATAATAAAGGCTTTACATTAATGAACCATAAATACAAGTTTGAACTGCATTAACACATGGACACAAATATTACCTTAACTGCAGGCAATGCCTTTCTCTGATCTTTAATGTGGTACTGTAAACTGGCAGCCAAAGGGTTTGTTCTTTAGGGGGTTGGGTCTACTTGTACAAAGGACAAAATACTCATGAAAACGTGTTGCCCTTGACTCCAAACAATATGTATAGGAATTCCACATCCTTGCTGAAAGTAGAAAAAAACAAGCATATGCAATATAATAGGACTCATATTTGCAAGAGTTTGTTATAGGCATTGTAAATGACAATGCCTTTTATTTATCTGTTTTGATAATTAACACATAGATATAAGGCATTGTTATTTACAATGCAAAGAGCTCAAACTCTTGTAAATGTGAGACCTGTTTTATTTCAAAGAAGCAGCCGTCATTGTCCCAGACTGCTTGGAAAGTGAAATCACTTATGGCGCGCTGAATGTTGCAGGAAAGCATGTCATGCCCACAGTAGGAGAAACTCATTAAAGAAAACCGTGCTTACAGACTAAATAAGACATACTGTGTAACAACAGAAGTAAAAGGGCCAGTCCTCATGGGAGGTTACAAATGAAGATATGGCGGTACTAAGGTGGGACTAACAAGCCTATTAACGAATCAGAAGCCAGCATTCACGAAGGACAATGACACAAGCCAATGACCACTATGTGGGGAGTGTGGCGGGACTTCCATACTCGAATACAGCTTGCCTCGCAGAGCAGCGCATGCGCTGCCCAGGCTTGACCTAATAAAAAAGAGTTCCTTTACCATTTGTAGTAACACCTCTTGTTTATATTACGAGAGAGCAATATACCTGTGACAAACACACCATATAAAAACAAGGTATTATGACCATATAAAAAGACTGATTCCAAATATGGAACGCAATAAAGAATGTATTAATTTTGTGTATATTTAATATGAATTTTCTTGTTCTGATTCTAAATTTGTAAACAAATAAAAGCTATGCAGAGAAAGAAAGTGGCCTTTTTAGAGCACAGTAGGTTTAAATACATTTTCCTTATGGTGCATTTTGTTCCATAGTGTTACTGGAAAACATGCTAAAATTTCTGCTGCAAGAATATCACAGATATCAAGGCTTTAATAAGCCAGAGAGGGGCATATATCCCAATTCCATTTCCGAAATCGCTTGGAGCCATGCCCACAAAGGATTTCCTTTGGAAACTAAATATTCTTGCCCAGTTGCTCTTGGCTTGTTTGCAAGTATTACACTGTGGCTGGAAGGGTTAAGTGAGCCCCAAGGCATTTGCTATCTTATGCACTTCGTTCAATCTTGGCAAAGATCTATAATGCAAACAGTTCCTGAGAAATTTCTCGAGAGGTCTCGCAAGCAAGCGTGCCAGCGGCAAACCTTTTCATCTGTGATTTGTTGCTAATATTTGCATGATTTCACACTCAATCCATAGAGTGGAAGATGTGCCACAGAATTAGCTAAGTGATGTGCACAGGTTTGACTGGAAAGGCAGAGACCTCCATTTAAAGGCGCGCTGTCCATAATGAAGCTGAGTTTTTAAAATGAGTTTAGATGCAGCCCAATAACTGAAAGAGCATCCTCAGGCCTTCGATCCTCTTACGTGTTTTAAATGTTGAAGCAAGCCTTCTCAGGTGGGTGGCTAAGCTGTCTTCCAGCCTCGGCAAACCGCCACATGTAACTGTAAAAAAGGCACATCGGGAAAGTCATTTGCTTCAAATATGAATTAAACATTACAAGTTCTCATTTCCGTAAATTTTTTTTCTTGCAACATTAATTAAACATTATAATTTAGCATAGCATTTCAGTTCAGATTCTCGAAAATGTCAAAAACACAAGGAGAGAGGTTTAATATGTGACAGCACATCCTCTGGTTTTTCCACCCTTGAGGCGACCCAAGACGGGGCACTAAGTGACTAGACACTTATCAGGGACTGAAATTACGGGACCTAAATCAACTTTTTCAGTCTGGTTTTTGCCTGCAATGACAGTAAAGAAGAAGAAGCACTTTACATACATTGCTTTGTTCTTAGAAAATTGAAAGAAACAATTAAGAATATCCTTTCTTTACTTTAATGAAAGGTGCATCGCAAAACACCCACACAGCGTGTTTTTAGAAGTTGAAAACTGCCCGATTTGAAAATGTGGGACACTTTTTTTTTTTTAGGAATCTGATCAGCCATATGGGGTCACTTCTCTATTTTGGTGCTTGGGCCTATTTTCTGTCCCAGCCTGACCCTGAATGCAGGATGAAAAATACCTATCTAGTGGCTGCACAGAGAAAACGAGCAGTGCAAAACAAAATGGCTGGCACTGCTGGTGGGTACAAGTGTTAGGCATTCTTTTGTTTGAAAATTCAAGCGATGTTTAAGGGAATGAGCAGGCTGGTGGGTGCAAGTCTAACAAAGCATGCCTAACACTTGCACCCACCAGCCGGCCTGTTCCCTTAGAAATCGCGTGCATTTTCAAACAAGTGCATGCCTAAAGGAACAAGGGGACTGGTGGGTGCAAGTGTTAGACATGCTTTTGTTTACAAATGCATGAAAAATATGAAAGCGCGGCACCTGTGCACATACATAAACCTTAAGAGCATGGCAACCCGTAAAGCGGCTTCCATGCTAACACAAATGTAACGATCAAAGCGGGCGTTGTGTTACAACATTAAGCATGGCGCCCGTGCATAATATATTTATGGGCATGGCGGCCCGTGAAGCAGCCGCCAGGGTAATACAAAACCTAATTATGAAAGTGGGCGGCGTGCTACAACATGAAGCGCGGCGTCCGTGCATATTAAACGTATGTGCCTGGTGGCCCGTAAAGCGGGCGCCAAGGCGAAAAAATAAACAAAGTAGTCCCTAAACTAAACAGATGCAGCCCTTCAGTGTAACTAAACTGTAGTTGGTTGGTGCTGCTGCCCATAGAAACTGAAGTGACGTTCCGGAGCCAAAGCCAATAAAGAGCCAGGAAAACAGATCAACGCCGGAGGGAACCAATGGCAAGCAACAGGCGGGATTGTACTCTGTATACAGAATACTGCAGGTCTTGCAGACAGCAGATGCGCGCTGCCTAGGCTCGAACTAAAAAGGCATCTAGATTGGGGGGGCTGGGGAGGAACAGGAACAGCGGGTGTAAGGAAAAATGGCACTGTGCTACTAATCAACCTGCATCAGGATATCCTGGAAAACACCAGGCAGTTAAAAAGAAGAAAAAAAAAGCAGAGGAAAAAATTAGTAGCAGTCAAGCAAAAACTCAGCTGTGAACTTGCAATACATACCACTTTTCCCCTCGAAGCATAGAGTGATTATGCACTTCATCTTTTGAATCGTAAAACAGGAGGGGGTCCATATACCAATGCCCTGTGCGAGTTGTACACATGGTTTGTTTGAAAGGGTTCTGTTGGACGACAGATAAATCTGAGGTTGGAAAGGGTGGGGAGGAGGATTATTAGGGGTTGTGCAGTTAAATGTGTTAATTTATGTTCTGAGTTATTGTTTGTTTCATACTCAAGACATTAACGACCAGACATCTAACTTCTGTGCACTACAGAATAAGCCCTTTCAATCTACATGATTTAATAGTGTTATATGGAAAACCCATGTAGTGCCAAATCCCTGACTTTAATTCCCCATGACTGATTTTTAGCTGCGTCCTTGAAATGTAAATGGTTTGAGTATCTGAAAGAGACCATTAGTTATAGATTCCTTACCATGCAATTAACTGCAGGTGTCCGATCCGGAGAATGTTTTCCTGAGCAGTGCCCCGATGCGTTGGTAGGTGGCGTCGGTCGGCTCCGTGTCCGTTGTGGTCGCCGGGATGATGTTGTGGTGTCTACTTAGATGACACCCCTACCCGCTGACGACAGTTCTTTCTTTTTCCACACCAGCCTAGCACAGATCCGGAGAGAGCTTGCCCTTAGTCACTTTTTGACTAAACCTTTTTCGACTTTTGTCGACTTCTTTTTCGAGTCTTCGACTCTTGGCGCCCATCGTTGGACCAGCTTCAAGCCCTGCGAGGTCTGTCACAAACTGATGTCCGTAATGGACCCGCACCTCGTGTGTCTCTGGTGCCTGGAGCACGACCACGACCTGAAGTCGTGCTCTGTCGGGCCATGAATCCAAAGTCTTTGTGGGAGCTTTCCCGAAAGCTTCTGGAGTCCCGGCAGTCTGCTCTGCGCCACTCCCGGTCTCACTCCAGGTGAAGGTCTCGAGACTGGTCACGGAGCCATCACACCTCGTCCAAGTCTTCGCACTCATCGGGTAGGTCGAAGCACAGGAAGAACGTGAAGAAGCATTGTCCCTCTTCGCCCTCGGTCGGCAGACTCAATGCAGGACCAGGAGCGTTGTCGCTCTAAGGCTCCGTCTCCGGTAGCTGACTCAGGGACGACTCCGCGCCTCCTCCCATTTCGGGAGCTGGAGCGTCCCCTGCCAAGCTTTGTAGATTCTACGAAGCCCTCCATTGAATCTTTGGGCAGCCTGACTCTGTTGGTGTGCCTTCAGGCCCCGCTAAGTCGGTCGGGGGCCATGGGCCTTCTATGCCGGCAGCACAGGTCCCAGCGCTGGAGGGTCACCGTGGATCCAGGCCGGCGACCTTACTCGACCTTCCCCAGGCGTTGATCCCGGCCATCCCCATCCTCATCCCCGAGATGGACCCGGAGCCGGACCGATGTCGGTCGGCGTTGAATCGGACGCCGGAGGGTACTTTTGTTCCCTTGTACATCCCAGGTGTGCCCGATCGCCCTGAAGATAGTGATGAGGACTGGGAGGGGTCACTGGACCCTTTGGCAGACCAGCTGGAAGAACCCGACTGGAGAGAGGAACTGGGTGATGCCAGTGGTCTGGACACTTCTCAAGACCTTGGCATGCTTTCTCCCCCTACCGTGGCTACGGAGGAGGGAGCGTCCTATGCTGTGGTGGTGCGTAGGGCAGCCGAGGCCTTGGGCCTGGAGCTCCCTACAGTGGCAGTCGGGACTAATCTCCTGACGGAGGTGCTTTAACCTGCGGCAACTTATTCTGAACCCCTCTTGCCCTTCAGTGAAGCCCTCACAGACGTCCTTCTGGGCACTTGGTCCAAGCCCAGCACAGGGGCTCTTGTGGAAAGGATGATTGCTGGCCGCCACCACCCGCCCCGGGCATTCCCATTTACCTCACCCAACACCCTTCCCTCAAGGGTCCTTCTTCTTCCAAGGGCGCATTGCCTTCTGCTCCCCCAGACAGGGAATCGAAGAAGCTGGATCATCTTGGGAAGAGAACGTTCTCTTCCTCCAGCTTGGCACTGCGGTCCGTGCCTATTGAGCCGATTCACCCATACAGTCTGGGATACGGTTGCACAAGTGCTGCCTAAGTCCCCGGAGGAGACCCGGGCCATTCTCTCCCAGGCAGTGGCAGATAGGAGAGACGCAGTCAAATTCATGATCAGATGTGGGCTGGATACCACCGACTCACTAGGCAGAACGACTGCTAGGTCGTAGCCCTTCAGCGCTATGCCTGGTTGAGGACGTCTGTTTTTCCAGGGGATGTTCGAGTGACCTTGCTGGACATGCCCTTCAATGGCCGTCACCTTTTTGGTGACAAGGCAGACTCGGCGCTGGAGCGCTTAAGGATTCTTGAGCTACGGCCAGATCCTTAGACCTCGCAGCATCCTCCTGTCCACCACAGTTTGCCTTTTGCCTCTTTCGTGGCTACGGAAGGGGCACCCACCACGTCTGGCCCAGTCTAGCCACCGGTCCGCCCAAGCTGCCCAGCCTCTGCGTGTCCCCGGATGTGGGACCCAGCGATGCGGGTCTGGGAACCAGTGATCGAGCCATTCCACTCTTTCCCTCCCTGCAGCAGCTTCCAAACCCTCCTAGTCTGACCTTTCAGGCCCATCAGTGGCCAGTAGGTGGCAGGATTCGCCATCACCTCCTCCACTGGCAATCATCACGTCATACAGGTAGGTTTTGCCGATCGTCCGAAGGGGCTACTCCCTCCCTTTTGAAATTACCCCTCCCTCCATGCCACCGTCTCTCGACTGCATGTTGGAGGATCATTTGGCGTTTCTCCGCCAGGAAGTTTCAGCTGTCTTGGCCAAGGAAGCTATTGAAAGGGTCCTTGCGCCATCAGTAGGTCGTGGTTGCCATTCCCGCTACTTTCTGGTGCCCAAGTAGGACAAGGGCCTGTGTCCTTTCCTAGACCTCGGGGATCTCAAACGCTTCCTCCAGAAGTAGAAGTTCAAAATGATCACATTGGCTCAGGTCCTGTCTGCCCTCGACCCAGGAGACTGGATGGTAGCGTTGGACTTGCAGGACGCCTATTTTCCCATCCCTATCCTGCCAGCCCACAGGCGCTACCTGTGGTTCACAGTAGGCCATGAGCATTTTCCGTTCACCGTGCTCCCCTTTGGCCTTATTAGTGCATCTCGGGTGCTCACAAAAGTGATGGTGGTGGTCGCAGCTTACCTGCGCAGATCAGAGGTTCCAGTCTTCCCCTATCTCGCTGACTGGCTGTTGAAGGCAGGCTCCCCGTGGCTGCCGTCTCCCACCTCCAGACTATGGCGGACCTCCTGCATTTGCTGGGGTTCACTATCAATGTGCCGAAGTCACACTTGACTCCCTTTCAGTCGCTCCTTTTCATCGGGGCTGTTCCAGACAGAGTGCGGTTTCAGGTCTATCGTCCCGAACAGCGAGCCTGGGATATTCGGGCTATGATACCGTTGTTTCAGCTTCTATCCCAGATTTCTGTGAGGATGACCCTGAGGCTGCTGAGCCTCATGGCCTCCTGCATCCTGCTGGTGGTTCATGCCAGATGGCATATGCGAGCTCTGCAGTGGGACTTGAAGTTCCAATGGGTGCAGCATCAGGGGAATCTTTCCCACTACTTCCAGATCTCGGTGGGAACTGCCCTACAACTGAAGTGGTGGTTAATAAATCAGGATTGGGTCAGAGGCAGATGCCTCTCCATTCCCCAACCAGATCTCATGCTGGTGACCGATACATTGCTTCTGGGATAGGGGGGCCACCTGGGAGAGACGGAAATCATAGGAGTCTGGTCTCCAGCGGAGTCCGGGCTCCATATCAACCTGTTGGGGCTTCGGCGATTCGCCTGGCTCTGAAGGCATTTCTTCCCTCCCTCAAGGGGAAGGCAGTGCAGGTGTTCACGGACAACACCACCGTCATGTGGTACTGCAACAAACAGGGGGTGGTGGAATCGTGGACCCTATGTCCAAAGGCTGTTCGCCTTTGGACATGGCTGGAACGTCAGGGCATAACCCTGGTGGTTCAACACCTGGCAGGTTCCCTGAATGCCAGGGAGGACAAACTCAGCCGTCGGTGCTTGGTGGATCACGAATGGCGTCTTCACTCGGAGGTGGTCCAAGGCCTCTTTCAGCATTGGGGAGAGCCTTGGTTAGATCTGTTTTCCACCAAAGAGAACGCACAATGTCAGCACTTTTGCTCGTTGGCACTCGTTCAGCGATGCTTTCCGTCGTGAGTGGAATTACGGCCTCCTGTATGCCTTTCCACCTACCACTTCTGCCCCGAGTGTTGAAGAAAAGCGCGACCAGGCTCAAGTCATTCTTGTGGCACCGGACTGGGCATGAAGAGTTTGGTACCCCGAGCTCCTGAGCTTGGCTATTGATCCCCTGATCAGATTGCTCCATCGGGAGGATCTTCTGTTGTAGCAGCAGGGAACGGTTCTCCACCCTAACCTGTCCGCTCCTGAGCTTGGCTATCGATCCCCTGATCAGATTGCCCCATCGGGAGGATCTTCTGTTGTAGCAGCAGGGGACGGTTCTCCACCCTAACCTGTCCAGCCTCCATCTCCTTGTGTGGAGATTGAACGGTGACAGTTAACAGCTTTTGAACTTCCACCCGAAGTTTGTAATGTCATCTTGGCAGCCAGGCGTCCTTCCACTAAGACAGTATGTCTGTCGATGGAACAAGTTTGTGGAATGGTGCACAGCAAAGACGGTGGATCCCTTTCCGCCCCTCTATCTGAGGTTCTTTTGTTCCTTCTCTCTTTGGCCCAGCTGGGCTCGGCTCTGAGCACTCGCAAAGGCTATCTGGCTGTCATTTCTGCTTTTCTTCGGCTACCAGATCAGCCCTCTTTGTTCAAGTTCCCAATTGTAAGTAGGTTCTTCAAAAGCATTATTCATGTCTTTCCTCCATCTCCTTTCATAATGACTCAGTGGGACTTGAACCTTGTTTTGACTTACCTTATGTGCGCTCCCTTTGAGCCTCTTCACAACTGTCCTCTTAGGCTTCTCACGCTGAAGACTGCTTTTCTTGTTGCCATCACCTCTGCTCGTAGAGTTAGTGAGCTTCAAGCTCTTTCTTCTAAGCCCCTTTTCTTCTCTGTGCATCTGGACAAAGTGGTGCTTCGAACGAGACCCCCGTTCCTACCTAAAGTTGACACTCCTTTTCACATCGGACAGACTATCATTCTTCCCACCTTTTTCCTGCCTCCGCAACTTTCCATGGAGGAGGAGAGACTCCACCGTCTGGACCCAAAACATGCATTGTCCTTCTACCTTGACCGCTCTAAAGATTTCCGGGTGGACAATCAACGGTTCGTTGACTATTTGGGTGCCATGAAAGGTCGGGCTGTCTAAAAGCGTACCATCTCTAGATGGGTTGGCTTTTGTATAAAGATTTGTTACGCTTTAGCGAAAATGGAACCTCCAGTGGGGCTGCAGGCGCATTCCACTAGAGCTACTGCAGCATCTAATGCTTAGTCACGTGGAGTCCCACTTATCGACACCTGCCAGGTGGCCAAGTGGGCATCTATGCACACGTTTACCAGACATTACTGCCTGGATAGGCAAGTCTGGAGGGACGGCTACTTTGCCCGTTCTGTCCTCCAGGACTTTTTGGTGTGAACTTGGTTCGCAGGCCCTCGTCCGGGGTTGGTATTGCTGGGGTGTAGGAAAGTGGGTTTCTGTTGCATTAACCCCCCCCACTTTTTGCCAGACTACTGATGCACTTTTTCTTGGTGTGGCCTGGGTCCCTGCCAATCAGGTTCCCAGGGCCTGTGTTCTTTCCCCAAAACTAACCCAATTGGTATCTCTGGCCACAGGTACCCAGGGCACTGTGACCAGGGAAGACCTCTAAGGGCTGCAGCACTTATTGTGCCACCCTTAGAGGCCCTGTACCCTGACACTCATACACTGCCTTTGCAGGCTGGGTGTCTTGGTGCATAACAAAGTGAAGAGTCGACATGGCACACATCCCTGTGTGCCATGCCCACAAACCACTGCTCTGGCATACATCAGTCACCCCTCTAGCTGGATGCTCTATGCCCGTGGTGAGGGTACAGGTGCATGAGCCCTGTACCCCTTCCGTGCCCAAGTCCATTCATGGGCACTGTAAGTGCAGTGCTGCCATTAAGAGTATATGGTGCTGGGAGTTTGTCATTACAAACTCCAAAGCACAATAATGGCTACACTGAAGACTGGGAAGTTTGGTGTCAAACTTCTCAGCACATTAAACCCACACTGATGCCAGTGTGGGATTTAATGTAAAATGCACAATCGAAGGCATCTTAGAGATGCCCCCTGCAATTCGACCAACTCCTAGTGACCTGACTGAGTGGCTGCTTAGGCTGCCACCACCAAACATGTTTCTGGACCCCTGGGTCGAGAGCTTGCTGCTCTCGGGGGCCTGAAACAATGCACATCCTGGGACGAGGTGCCAAGCCTCCTCCCCCAGGATGGGCAGGGTTCACGAAGGAGAAGCTTCAAAGACATGCCGCCTTTGTGAGCCTCTCTAGACCAATTGCTGCTTTCAGCAACTGGTCCCCACTAGTTCTACCCCCCACTTTGGGTGGGAGAACCGGTGGGAACAACAAGTGAGGAAAAGAGGTGTGCCCACCTCTGCCAACCCCGCCCCTCAGGTGGGGAGGCGAGGTGAAGCACAACCCGAATCTTGAGGATGGGGGGACTCAGCCAACCAGGGACAGGCTCCTGCCCCCCTCCCACTGGAGAGTGGCAAAATAGGGGGTGTACCCACCCCAGGGAAAGGACCCAATGGTCCCTGCCCTTTACCTACCTGTAACGCCCCTAAATTTAGTATTTAGGGGCAGCCTGAACCTTCCTTCCTCAGATCCAGCAACCATTAGAAAAAGAAGAGAAGAAGGACGAGAAGCCGTGCAGAGCTAACAAGAGGACGACGCCCACTGACTTGGCCCCAGCCCCACCGGCCTGTCTCCCCTCGAACTAGCTCCTGCAAAACCCCAGCGTGTCAAGCGTACAGCAATCTCATAAACCCCGGAGGACCAGCCTGCCTTCACTTTCAAAGCTGTTTCTCCCGTGAACACCGCACGTGTTTGAACTGCAGCTTCTGGTGCCAGCCAGGAACCGCGAATCCCGCACACTCTGCACCCGCCGAATCCGGCCCGAGCTTGAGTGGACAAATACCACGAGGAGGTCCCCCCGGCGATCCTGACCCGAGATCCGGCGACCCCTGTCCTGCCTCAAGCCTCCTGACGGCGACTGCAGCCTCAATCCAGAAGGACCCCCCCCCCCTACCGCGACCAGAGCGGGTAAGAAAATCCGAAGTCCCAAGGCACCCCTGCACCCGACGACCTTGTATGCCCAACCCAGCGGTGCCTAACCAACCCTCAACATCCCAACTTGCCCCCGAACTGGTGGTCACTCCTGGAAGATCTTCGTCCCTGAGCCTGCAGTGTTTCTTTCTCCCAGAGAATCTCCATTGAAATCAACAGGGCACCCAACCTCAAAACAGCACCCGGCCGCCCTTGTGCCGCTGAGGGTGCCCCTTTGGTGCTAACTTGGTCCCCAACTTGATCTGAGCTTAACCCTAGGAGCTTTGCTCCCACAACCCCGTGGCCTGCTTGCCAGCAGCCACCAACCGGAGTTCCCCTATCCTCCATCCATAGGATAACATTGGGCCTCAACACTCTGCACCCGGCCGCCCTAGTGCCACTAGGGGTGCAACAACAGTGCATCACTGACCCTGGGAAACCCCTGAGTCTTACCCCAGAATCCTAACTCAAAAGATCGATTACCTACCTGGAAACCGATAACCTCTTTTTCCTCATAGAATAACATTGACACTTTTTCTCCCAAAAAGTTTGTGTCAACTTTTGAAAACAGAGAATATTCCTTAAAAATCACACGATTGACCAAAATGCATTTTCTCAACTGTTTTCAGGAGATGTCCCAGTGCTGAATCTAGGTATCCAGCACTGAGTAAGAAAAGTATTGTTAAAGTAACTTACCTGCTAAGTGAATTTCCTCCCATAGGATAACATTGGTGATTCTATGTGAAAAAGTGTTAACTTTTGAAATACAATAATATTCTTTAAAAATCATACCTCTAACTAAAACAAATTTACTCAACTGTTTTCAGGAAATGTCCCAGTGCTGAATCTAGGATCCAGCCCTGTGTTAGCAAAAGTAATCTGAAAAGTAATTAATTGCATTTTACTTAAAGAGCCCATTCATTCGAATGTACTATACCTGCTAAGTGTTGCAAACTGCTTACTTAAACTGTAGTCAAAATCAGTACAAGTTATACTGCAATATTGAACTGTGTTCATACAAGTAATCTACTACTGCAAAGTATTTTAATGCTTACCTGTTCTAGGCTTGCTTGGTTCTAAAAATAAACAACGGTATATTTTGTATACAAAAACAATTGGCCTAGAGTTCAGTGCTTGAGTGTGTGAATTAATTTGCTGACTGAGTGTGTACATCAAATGCTTAACACTGTCCTCTGATACTGCCTTACTACTCGACCAAGCTACCACTTTAGAGAGTAAGGTTCTATCTAACTTTAACCTCTGCCAAACCTCTGGAGACCCTTGGACTCTATACACACTGTACCTCACTTTGGTGCAGTATATATAGAGCCAGTTTCTTACATGGGGTATCTAGCCTAAGGTAAGGAATCTATAACTAATGGTCTCTTTCATATGAACAAGTTACTTCCCTTCGGTAATGATGTATCTGTAAGAGACATTTATTAGTTATAGATTCCTTACTGCCCCACCCATCCTCCCCGCTCTGCGAACTAACTTCTAGGGATAGCGATTCCCTTGCAGGGCCCTAGTTGTGGCACACCAATGGTCAGTGTCTTTCATTATATTGTATTGTAATTGCAGTTATATAGCGCTTACTACCCCTGACCAGGCATCAAAGCGCTTTTTCGTCGAGTAGTACGCTAGTCCAAACCCCTAAAGGATTAGTGTTGAAATAGTATAGTGAAATATAAAAGTGATTTAAGTGCTGGATAGGTTAGTCAATTATTTCGATTCAGAATGATTGCGGAAGGATAGAAGAGGGAAAAAAGCTTTTTTGTTTATATACCGCTTGTTACCCCTGATGGGGTGTTGAAGCCCTTTTTTTTTTTTTGGGCGAGTACCACGCTACTCTGGAAACCCATAAAGTATTAGTGGTGAATTAGTATAGTGAAATATGAAAGTAATTTGAGTGATGGATATTAGTCCGTTACTTGGAGTGAGAAGGATAGCAGAGGGATAGAAGAGGTAAAAAAAGGTTTGCATTTATATACTGCTTGATAGTCCTGATGGGGTGTTGATGCGCTTTTTTGGCAAGTAGCACGCTACTCCGAAACCCATCAAGGATTAGTGTTGAAAATTAGTATAGTGAAATATAAAAGTATTTTGAGTGGTGGATATGTTATTCAGTTATTTGGATAGAGAAGGGTAGTGTTCAAAATTAGTATAGTGAAATATGATGTTGCGGGGATTCTGCACATACACAGAACAATGAGCAGGAAAACAGGGCCTTAGTGTATAGGGGCTGAACCTTCCTACCACCTTAGTACCCAAAATCCCAAAACCGACTAGCTATAGTGTCTCATTCATTCTCCCACGTAATCACAAAGTTACAAATGATTAGACAACCCAGAACACAACACTCCCAACTCTCTCAGGAGTTGCGGTAGCAAGACATGCCCTTTTGTTCACTCACTCGTACTTTTCCACAATAAGAATTGTTAGTCACTGTATAGTTCAAAATGTTTATTTTAACTAACGTGCTCTATAGTGCAGTATACGAGCCACTACCAGCAGCGAAATGCATAAACCTAAAAAAGTTAGCATTGTTACAATTCCATGGAATATAAAGGGGGATGTCATCCTATACAGACAGTGGAAAAAGGACTATAAGGCCTAACCACCCTCCCCTTGGTAAGGTATTGTTTATTGTATAAAAGAAGATCTCTGGGCTTTGTCAGCAGACCCCATACCTTAGTGCCTAGATGGAAGTTTTACATCATAGGAACAGCATAGCTCTTCTCCCTGGAAAGGTACCTCTTTAAGTGTGTCTCTAGAACAACATGCATCCCCGTAATATCAAAGCACGAGTTTCCAGCAGCGCAGCTGTGTTAGCATGTTTTGTCTAGGTGCTATGGACTGACCAGAACAAAATAACAAGGGGCATTGTTTATCGACCGTGCACATCGTGTTCAGACTAAGCTCCAGGAACAGGCAGAGAAAGCAGAAAGCAGACGGTTCTCATGTGAAAGGCACAAACAGAGTCTTGCAAAATAAAGTTATGTAGTAACGTGCGCAAAAGCAGCATCATGGCAGCCGAGCTCAGGCTAACTTAGCAATGTCGACAATGACCCTAATGGCCATATAACACCCTCCCCTTGGTAAGGTCATAGTGTATAGACCTAAGACCAAAACAGAGTTCAAAGGTAAGCAGAGTACAGAAGCGTTTGAAGAAAAAGAAAAAAAAGAAATTTGAAGTAAAAAAAGAATTATGTTTAAAATGTTGCCATTTCACGGAAAACGTGATAAGGAAGGAGGTGAAAAGCCATCAAAGTACGTGAATTTAAGAATGCAATTTGTTCCAAAAGTTCATCCCTATCGTTAGTAGAAAAAAGGGATGCCATCCAATCAAGTAGGCCAAAGGAACAGACGTGCTCCTCGTAATCTGATGCCTCCAAGAGCATTTCCGTGCAACTGCGTGATAATCGATGAAACTCCATTGCAAGAGGTTCTGCGCAGCCGCAAAGATATCCCATTCAGCCAAAACTCCAAGTGCAGCTTCACGCGCCATATGGCCATTCCCAGAACAGGCCTGGTCATGGGCCACTAAGGGACCCATTAACTGGTCATAATCCGGGTCTGAAAATGACATATTGGAAAGGCATAAATACAAGGCCCAATAAAAGGGACACCGCTGACAGTAGAACACAGGTTGCACGCAAGTGAAATAGACAAAGCAAAAAGTTAGTCCATAACTCACACTAACCATTGCTAATGACAAGCATCCAAAAAGCAGTTGCATTCGGTCACGGTACAGTTGCAATTGGCCTGGTCTGTGCATTACCACAAGATGAGCAGCCATTGTGGAGCAGGAGAATCAGGATTCCACTAGCTAGTGCCAGTAATAATGGGAACCCTCAGAAGATGCTAGAAAAAATAGAATGAATAAAGGCCGGTATTACTCCAAATATCATTTGAAAAGAAGTCACAAGGCCGGATCCCACAAGTTTTTAAAAAATGAGCAAGGCTTTTGGTATCAGACGCATTAAATATTTGATGTTTAAGTTCCCCAAAGTGAAGTGGGAGGCTCGTGTTCAGAAGGGACTGAATCTCGCTAAATGTTCTAGCCACCTGCAATTCGAAGGTCTCTCGAGCCGAAGTGAGAGCTACTTCTTGTTTAAACAATAGCGTTTTGAGTCCGTTTAATTTCGTGAAATCTGTTTTCAAAGTCGGAATGGAAGGCCAAATGGATCTATCTACTTTCCCATGCGGACGGAAAAAGCACATTGCTACAACAAGTAACACGATGTGAAACTGTTACCATATACGGGATTCCTGGAAGTAAAGCACAGCAGTCGTAGTGATTCAAAATAAGATAACTGCCGTTAGTAAGCAATGTAAAAGCAGGAATTATTGCTGGGACGGGAGTTCCTTTAACGAAAACAAGCAAGAGTAGGCGCGGATACATTACAAGTACTGTGCAACTTAACGTGTTTACAAACTAGGGAATGCCCTACTGTGGAATCGCAGTCCTCCCCTGTTAGGAAAACTTCCTTAACCTCCCGTTGACATCTATAATTGAAAGGTAGGGTCCATAATTCATGGAGAAACGCACTACCCAGGGGTTCAATGTGGCCAGTTGGGAAATGTTTCATGCAGGATTTAAATTGAAACAGCGAAAATGGAAGAGAGATAACCCCATGAATTAACTATACAGCCAACAGAGAAAGGCAAGAGTTCTAATCGTTCAATGTGTAATAGCGTGTATGTAACCTCTTTGATGGACATAACTCTCTGTTTATCAGTTAGACTAAATGGTAAAAACAAAGCAGAAGCATTCAAATAATCCCCAGGGACTTTACCCATTTGAGAGTCTGTAACGTCCATGCAAACTGCATCACTGATCGTAATTTATTTGGACGCCGATATAACATAGATACATTATTCTGAACAATATCAATAACAGATGAAACAATATTATTCAAGGTATAAATGCATGAACAAGGTGTATTAATACTAATGTCGACCACTGCAAGGACTTTTTCTCAATTAGCTTGGTCAATTTGCCACAGACGAAGAGCTGCCTCAATCTGCGAAAGTTTCCAAACTTCATTATAAACTGCATAGATAAACCTCTTAGTTCTAGGAATCCTAGAACCTAAGATAAAATCAGCCAAATTGATTTCACTCGACAAGAGCTACAGGTGTTATTTTACTCACGACAAAAGTGGAGTGTGCCAACCATTGTCGGCACAATGTACCCACCGAATAAGTGGTCACTGAATGTGAATGTGGAAAACGTTGACTTGGTCTAGTCTGTGTGAGACCAGGCGTTACATTATAAAAACACATTAGACATTCATTTGAAGTTGTTTGCCACAACAGCCATCCAGACGGGTCAACATCAGAGACATTTAAAGTGTCATTTCGAAAAAAAGCTTGTAACATCTCGATCGAATATTTAGTTTGTGTACGCCAATTGTCATATTCCTCTAAAGATGGAATGGAGGGATATTTAAATTTTTGGCAGTTGCCAGGCCAAAACAAGTAGTTTGGTGCACTGTATCATTTAAAAATAATATTTGAGTCAGGATTAAGCAGGCACGATGCAAAGCTTCAGTTCCCTGAACCTGCCAAGCCTTAGTGCCCCAAATTGATTTCAAATCAATGGTATCTCTCCAGAGATCATAACCCTGTGTGGCCAATTCAGTTCTTAAGCAATTGGAATAGATTAAGTTAATGTGGGTTGGAATAAATTTGGGCTGAGATGACAATTGCAATTTAAAGAAATACGATTCTGGATTTGACGTGTTTTAATCTGAAGTAGGTGAACTTTATCTCAAAGGGTTTAGAACTCCCCTGTATGGGAGTTGGACAATGTTCACATTGCGTGTAATTAAAAACAGTTCTTAACGTGTTTGTTTTGTGTAACAAATGATGCCCATCGTGTTGATAACAGAATAAATCAGCATAATTGGCAGAATGTAAATATAAATCTTCAGCATCAAAAGCAGCTTAATACTTTAAATCCGAAAACAATTAATGTACTGCTTGTACATCCCAATCATCAGATTGTATGTCCTGTGTTACCACATCTCCTAATAAAACGCAAAACACATATGGTATCTTGAGGACTTCCGTCGGGCGGTGAATTTTGAATGCTACTTTATCCCAGACGATTCCATCTGCAACCGGGAAAGCCGAAATGTTCACAAAAGTCTGATCACGTTTCATGATATGTGATGATGTATGAGGGGCCAGAATTCCATTGACCAACTTCACAGCAGAGCGTTCTGGCAAATAATGGCTATTGTACTTTTCTTTTGCAGGGTCATCCCAGAGCTTTTTGCCTTTCTCCTGTATGTTTTTCTGACCTGTTGTTGGTGGTTTTATGACTCTGGGCACTTTACCACTGCTGATCAGTGCTAAAGTGCATACGCTCTCTTTTGTAAATTGTGTTATTAATTAGTGTTTACATGATTGGCTATTTGATTTACTTGTCAGACCTTAGTACAGTGCACTATGTGTGCCGAGGGCCTGTAAATCAAATGCTACTGGTGGGCTTGCAGCACTGATTGTGCCACCCACAGAAGAAGCTTGTAAAATGTGACTCCGGCCTGCCATTGCAGAGCCTGTGTGCAGTCGGGGACTGCCATGTCGACTTAGCAAGTGCACACACTTGCCAGTCCGTAAACCTTCCCTTTTCTATATATTAGTCACCCCTAAGGTAGGCCTAAGGTACCCCTGTGGGCAGGGTGCATAGTATGTGAAAGATAGGATAAGCCCTGATGTGTGAGGCATGTCCTGATAGTGAAATACTGCCAATTTAGTTTTTCACTATTGCACGGCTACCTGATCCCATAGGACAGAATAGGGAGTTTGTTTATAACTTCTTATGAACATAACTGACCCTAGGAACAAGATCGAAAAATAAAGTTTAGTGTGGCTGAACTCAGAATGCTGAAGTGCATCTTTTAGTAAGGGTGAGTTTTACATTCTGTGTTTGAAAATACCACTTTTAGAAAGTAGGTATTTTCTTGCCTAACCATCCAGTCTGCCTCTGCTAGGTTTGTGTATTGCATGTACGGCTTTTGGATGACAGGGGCTGGAGAGGGGCAGCGGCTCCAGAAGTCTAATGAGTCTGGGCTGGACTGAATTGGCCTGGTCTGCATTTGGAGTGATGGGAGGAGTAGCACCTTCACCTGAATAGGGCTGTGCCTGCCTTCCACAATGACCTCTCCGCCCCCCTGTGGTATGTCTGGAGTCTCTGACACTGACAATGGAAGTTGTTGTGCACTTGCACTCTCTGCCTTTAGAGAACAAAGGATTTTTGTGTATAAAAGAGGGACCTAGACCCCAGACGTTTAGATCACATATGGGAAATCAAGAGGAACCTTTGCCAAGGAGAAGAGCTGTATAAGCTGAGGAGGAATACTGTCACTGTGCTGTTTGCTGTCTGGGGTTGGCCTGCAGTGGCTGCTTGTTGCCAAGGAAAGGAGAAAAAGGACTTTGCTGTTTGCTTTGTCACCTGCTTGAAGAAAAGATCTCCAAGGTCTTGAAACTGAGCTTGCCTCCTGTTCTGAAGTCTCAAGAACACAAGAAGCTGTGGATACCTCTCGTGAAGAGCACGACGCACCGCCCCGACTTGCACCGTAGGCTTGATGCCTGCTGACGCTGTGCCGCATTGGCTCCGAAGCCGTCATGGAGGCCGCTGGCTGCACCAGAGCCGAGGACACTTCTCGTGACGTCCACGATGCACCGTCCCGACTCGCACCGCAGCCCCTACTTCATCGACGCCAGTACTTCATCAACACGAAGCCGATCCTCGACGTGGGTGACTCCCGAATCCATCGACATCACACCGTCATAAGGAACTTGCGCATCGCCGCCATCTGTGAAATCTCACCTCCCGCTGCAGTAGGGAACAAAGGCATCACCTCCCCTGGGGTCGTAAGGAACCGACGCTGCAAGCGCCAACGAAGCATCACCTCCCCGACGCCGTGCACCGTCTTTGTTTTCATCAATTCCAAGGTACTGTTCTTTGTGGGTCAGCTTGACTCAGGGCCTGACGCCGCGCACCTCGCGGCCGACGCCGTTCTTTGGGATTTTCATCTGTCACGACGTCGTAATAACTCCAGGTGGAGTTATTTGTTGCTAGACCTTTATTTGGGTGACTAACCTATTTCCAAGGATATTTTTGATACTGTATTGTGGATTTTTGTCGTTTGGCCTTGTTTTGTGTTTAGTTGAAGATTACTTATTTTTCTAAACTGGTGAGGTGTCCATTTGTAGTGTTTTCACTGTGTTACTGTATGTGTTCACAAATGCTTTACACACTGCCTCTGAGATAAGCCTGTCTACTCGTGCCAAGCTACCAAGGGGGTGTGCAGGGTTTATTTTAGATGTGTATCCACCTTACCCTGACTAGAAGCTAGGGTCCCTATGTGGACAAAGGTACCTACCTCTGCCAACTAGAGACCCCATTTCTAACAATGACCATTGATGAGCAAGGAAAATACTGTCACAAATCCAATCGACATGAAGAGGAAAATCAGGTTAAGTACCAACCAGATGTAGGTCCAGGGTGGGACCAGGTAAGTCTTTTATGAACCAAGAGATGAAAATACTTGTTTTTGTCGATGGAATAGCCAAGGTGGAAGACGAGGAGGAAGAGTCATAAGAGAAGCTCGGACGGTCCCCAAAATAACCGCTTGCACCCATGGTCATTAAAGGTGTTAGGGCATCATCAGTTAAATATTGTTGAGGACTGCTTGGCACTTCACTGTGGGACTCATACGCAGAGTAAGTATTCTCAACTTCATCGTTGGAAGAGGATGGAGGCAATTATTTAATCAGATGTAGATGTAGTTTTATAGTAGCTTGAAGCTTCCTGTGATGCTGGGTATGCTTGCTAATTTTCACAGCTCTGGTAGGCCTGGAAACAATATGGCAGAGGGTTATACCTGTTCACATTCCCTAGCAGCAGAACCTCATTTTCAAACCAGGCAAGTGGATAGAGATTTCAGGAAAATAATTAGTATAGATATTATATGGATGAATGAAATGTTCTCCTCAAGGATGTCCAGCACTTCATAAGATATGTTTTCGCATAGAGTAACACATTTCTGTCACATGATTACGCCTCACTGACGTTTGTGTTGAGAAAATGCTCATAGATATATATAATTTTCTTGGAATATTAGCTCTTGTTCCAACTGGTCATTCTTCTGCCATAAGTGGCCATTTGAAATAATAATCATCTTATCTTTTGCTGCACTGCTGGCTATTTTGCCTTAAACTCTAGTTGGACTTTAGGCTTCCCGACTAGTTATGCTTTATTTTTAATAGTGGACTTAGAATAGGTTTCTAAATAGAGCCCCTACTTTGCCATCAAATACTGACTGTCCCTAAAGGGTCCCAATTCCAGCTTTGCCAACATTTTGAAATCATCCCTCTTCTGACGGAGTGCTTTGTGGCAGATAAAATCTGTGAGATGGCTTTGTACAGAAAATGTAACATGGTAATGGGCTTCCTTTTTTCCAAAACATTGAGCCTACTTCTTAATAACTATGACAGGCTCTTTCAACTACTATTTCCAACATCGCCCCAACAGGTCATCTGAACGACAAGGCAGCTAGAGAGTGTTGGAGGTGTGTACAGTCCAATAGGTGAAGGTAATATCAGGGGACTAATACCCACTTGTCACAGGCAGGCAGTCCTGTGCCAGATCTTCTGACTCTTAATAAAATGCCTTTAAAACGTCTGCAGGACAAATGTTGTTCAGGGCTATTTTAAGCTAAGTTGACTCTATGGATATTAGTTCTATATACTAGAATTCAGCATATTAGTTGTGAATATTTGACACCTTCCTTTGACCACTTATTGACCTATGTAAGTGGCCATAAATTAATCTGAGCTGCACAGGTAGACACCTGATTGTAACAAAGTGCATGCAGCTGAAACATGACACCCTTGTTACTTTTATCTCCAATTGGCTGGAGATGTAGCAAAATCAAAGACTTCTAATTTGGTATGCCCCAGAAGCAGGGGCGGTGCCTCCGTTAGGACATTGGGGCGTTGCCCCACTCATATTTGGCCCCCTGTCCCCCAATTAAATGTACTATTAAAAGCAGTCATCATTGCAAATATTTTAAGTGCTTGACTGCTTCAGCCGTGGGCTGGTTGCAGGCGCAGCACGTAACTGTAACTGAAGTGATCAAGCGCTCCTAAGGCAGGTCCAGCCAGTGTGGTTATGAGGGGGTGAGGCTTAAAACTTAAACAATGTTTTCATTTGCCAGTCAGACATACCCCTTACAGAAGCCAGCGCACCTAAGTGTGCATGTCGGGTTGGACGGCTGCCTGTCTTAGGCCAGCACGACATGCACGCTATGCTTCTCTCACAGTGTCACCAATGGTGCACATTACTGAGCCAGGAGTGACTTAAAGCCGCAGCCCCTTGTCTCCGTATTGAGCGGCGAGGCTCCCTGCCCCAGCCAATCCTGGCGCTGCAGCAACAGCAGGAGCAGCGTCAGGATTGGCTTTCAAACGCAACTCGGCTGTATTACTAGGGGCCTCTGAACTTTGCTACAATGTGCACGTGACGTGAGGCAGCGCTAGGGTGGGAGGAGGCTGTCTCTCTCTCTCTCCCCCCTGGCCTTTTCGTACAGCACACAACAGGTGTTTGGTTGCTAATCCTAAATGCTCTGAGTTATGCGGCAGGCGTTTGAAACTTCAGCTGAGTTCAGTTTCTACAGGTACATTAATTTAATTTAATTTAATTAGTTGGTGACTGATGAGTGGTGACCCGCATTATTAACTATAGCTATGATTTGACTGAAAAAAGTAATGATGTTCGTCACTCACTGTGACCGTATAATGATGATGGGGAAAGTTGGGAACAAAGATGTTCAAAAGGGGAGCTCCTGTCGGGGTTTCCAAAGACTGGGGATTTGACGAAGGCTAATGTGCGAGCCGGAACAGAAATGATAGGATCCCTAGATTAGGAGTAGTATAAAAAGTGCTTTGAAAACAGTACTGGTTGTTAACCAAGCCAGGTTTACTACTCCGAATACTGTGTACTACAAGACAAGAATGTGGTACTCTCTAATCCTGTTTTATTGATAGTAAGAGTATTTCTTAGTTACATAAACCTAATATTACAGCAGAACTCTGGAAGCTGTTCACAGTCCTTATGTGAAAAACGTGCTAATGTATTGAAATAATACACTAGGTATTTAAAACTTCTCATTTTGTAAAAGCTCTAAGAATAAAGTGTCATTGCTTCCTTGATGGCTTTGTGCATCTCCCTACCCTATGAGATCCAAGGCGTATGTTGCAGAGAGGCTCTGTGCAGTAGACTGTTGCAAAACTGTTTTCCAGTGATCCTTAGTGCAGCCCAGGGCATGCATTCACTGAGACACTACACATGTTCTTAGCCAAAAAGCCAATCCATGAGTGTAACTTTTATAATTACAACTCCTGACATGTTTATTTGGCAACACTGTTATGTACATCCTGTTCACCAACACTGTTTGTTAGAAATGGTTTGCACCTTTGTCCAAGTAGGGACCCTTCTTCCGAGTCAGGGTAAGAGGGATACACTTCTAAAATAACCCCTGCTCACCCCGTTGGTAGCTTGGCACGAGCAAAAAGGCTTATCTCAGAGGCAGTGTGTAAAGCATTTGTGCACGCATATAGTAATACAGTGAAAACACTAAAAATGGACATCGTACCAGTTTAGAAAAATAAGTACTCTTTATCGAAACCAAACAAGACCAAAATGCCAAAAATCCAACATACAATAATCAAAATATGACTTTTAGAAGGTAAAAACAGTTCTGTTAATAGCAAACTATAGATGCGACACTTTCAACACAAAGTACCTTGAAGGCATCCGAATTATAAACAAAAACCGCTGCGGGGAAGGTGATGTCGGTTCTTTGTACACAGGGAAGGTGATGCGTCTGTTCCTTGCGCCAGGGGAGGTGATGCGTCGGTTCCTTACTGCCACGCAGGGGAGTTGATGTGTCGGTTCCTTACTGAAGAGGAGGTGATGCATCAGTTTCTTACTGTGCGGGGAGGTGATGTGTCGATTTTTTGCTGCAGCCCCGGCGTTGTTGTAGACTTGGTACCCTGGTGCGATGCATGGGGATTCAAGGATACGTCGGTTCTCGATGTTTCGGCAACAGCGCTGAGTTGATCTCACCAGCCGCGATCCCAATGATGCATTGGTTCTTGCTTTCACACAGCAGGGCCTGCGTCTGAATCAGTGCGGTGATCTCGGACTTCGGAGATCAGTGTATGAGATTCAGCGGTCAGCGATTTCTCCAGCCACGGGTAGGCGCTGCGTCCGTTTCTTTAGTGGCACGGCGGTGTTGCGTCAGAAACTGGTGCAGATGCATCATGCTTCTTTAGTTGCTTCTCTTTCCCCAGCTCCCAGCAGCAGGGACAACCTCCAGAGGCCCTGAACAGGCACCTCTTGGCAGGTCAGAACTTGCAGCAAGGAAGTTCAGGGGAGCTGGTGGTGAAGCCTTTGTGTCCCTGAGACTTCAGAACAGGAGGCAACCTCTACTTCAAGCCCTTGGAGATCTTGTGCAAGCAGGATACACAGCACACAGCAACGTCTTTGTCCTCTCCTTTGCAGAAACAGCCACTACAGCCACCCAGACAGAACACAGTAAAGGGGCAGTACTTCTCCTTCAGCTTTCCCAGCCCTTCTCGTTGGCAGAGGTTCCTCTTGAGCCCAGAAGTATTCTAAAGTTCTGGGGTCTGGGCCCCAATATTTATACAGCATATTCCTTTGTTCTCTAGTGGCAGATAGTTCCTGTGTCCAAACCAGTTCTGTCCTCTCTGGTCCAGTGTCCCGGCAGTGGGTGGAGACAGCATTGTGTAAGGCAGATCAGGCCCATTCAGGTGCAAGGAAATCTCCTTCCACTACTCCTAATGCAGCCTAGGCCTATTCAGCCCAGCTCTGACTCATCCAGAAAAGGCAGGACACACCTCACCTTCCCCCCCCCCCGTGGCTGTCTACAGTGAATGCACATTCCCAGCCCCTGTCACTCCAAAGCCAGACAGTACATCCACAAACCAGCAGAGGCACACAGAACGGCTAAGCAAGAAAATACCCACTTTCTAAAAGTGGTATTTTCAAACACACAATCAAAAAATAATCTTTACTAAAAGATGCATTTTTATATTCTGAGTTCAGGCCTACTAAACTCCATCTTTCTATCTTGTCCCAATGGGAAGTTCTGCGTATAAGATGTTATAAATAAACTCCCATTCTATCCTATGGGACGGATAGCCTTTCACTAGTGAAAAACTAAATACACTGTATTTCACTACCAGGACATGTCACACACATCAGTACATATCCTACCTTTCACATACACTGCACCCTGCCTAAAGGGGTAACTTGGGCCTACCTTAGGGGTGACTCACATGAAATTAAAGGGAAGGATAGGGCCTGGAAAGTGGGCGCACTTGTCAGGTCGACATGGCAGTCTAAACTGAGCGCAGACACTGTAGTGGCAGGTCTGAGACCCCTTAGAAATGCTGCTTGTGTGGGTGGCACAATCCGACTTGCAGGCCCTGGGCACATACAGTGCACTGTACTAGGGACTTAGTAGTAAGTCAAACAAGCCAATCATGGAAAAACCAATCCATATTAACAATTTATAGAGGGAGCACTTGCACTTTAGCACTGATCAGCAGTGGCAAAGTGCCCAAAGCATCTAGACCAGCAAAAACGAAATCCAGCACATGGCAAAAAAGCAATAGGCAGAGGCAAAAAGACTGGAAAACCACACTATGGATGCAAGGTCTGACACTGTTATTTACAATCTGTTAACTACAGTCCTGTTGCAAGCGTCTGCTGGCACCATCTACTAGCCCTTTCTGCTCTGTAGTTGGTTCTGCGTAGACTATGGAATATCTTAACAGGTTGCCTGCTTCTTGCAGCACTCATTAAAAAGCTGTCCTACATACTGCAGCCAGATTGATCTTTAGTACCAGGACATATTAACAGCTATTCCCTGTACTCACACAGCTAAATTGTGTTCCCCTTAAACCAAGATGTATTTTTAGGTGAGCATGTCTTATATTTAAAACCTTAAAATTGAACATTCTCTGTTATCTATAGTTTCAAGCCAAAACCTCTGACAGCTATAGAAATATTTGCAGTTCCCGCTCATAGTTTGCCTCGTTTCTGTCGGATATGTGAAAATATCCACCTTGAACTCCACCTTTTCAGGATTCACACGGATATTAATATGGAATAAAATAACAAAGTGTGTAAGCTAGACTCATGTTTATGTCTTTCAATATCAAACTTAAAGGGCATCAGTTATCCGTAGATGCACCCATATGTATGTTCATTATAAACTAATGATTTTCTGCTGTCTTGTTTGTATGTAAGCTCCCTCTCTACTTTAATGTCTTCCTTCTCTCCTCTGAGCCCTTTTTAGTGCTTCTTTTCTAACTCTTGACTATTCAAAGCACACCTTCCCCACAGGGGAGGCTGGTGCATAGGGGCGAGATGGGCGTCGCCCTCCCACCCTGGGGGACAAAAAAAATGCCTGATGAAAAACACTGAGCAGCTAGGAATAAATTGTGCTGACTGCTAGTGCTCAGTGAACAAACCTGTGTAAATTTGGGGGTTTCTTTAGGGTGCGTGGGGGGTATGGCCTTTGCTCTGCACATGCTTTTGGCTGGGTTAAGATTTCTTCGACCTGGAGCCAGAAAGCAGGGCAGTGATGACACACTGGTGGGTGCAGCCTGTTTCTCATTTGCAGAATAGCATTTCGATTTTGGGCGTTTTCCCCTTGGCCCAGGGAGGAGTTGGAGACCCTTCATTCATTCCAATGGCTGGGGGCGGGGCTGCCTGGCAAGCTTAGAGTTTGTGGGGGTGTGGCAGTGGCCTTTGCCTCTTCCACCAGACCCAGCAACAGTTGTTGTTGCTTTCAAGTGATTGGTTTGCTGGGGTCTGGGGGAGGAGTCCAAAGCCAAAAAATCCAGTATTTTCTGGTTTTTGGCTTGCTTCGTCATCGTGGCTTGTGCGTGCGTGCTCTCATAGCTATTGCCACGCTGTGAAGAGTGAACTGGTGCAGTGAGTCCTCTTGGTCACGGAGCCCCGGCTTTTGGACTGACTCTGAGAGTGAGACACAACCACCAGGCCTGGACTGAACAACATCGAGGTGGCGCGGCGCCGGTCATCTGCATCATCACCTCAGTACACACTGGTAAGTAAATGCCGGCCGCCACCACCCACAATAACCTATATTAGGGGCACTGTTTAGGGTTTTTATCAGCGAGGGTAAAATAGGCAAGATAATAGATTAGACAGAGGCCGCGGCATTGAAACACGAGCAGTGAATTCAAAGACAGGCCAGGAGTCAGACTCGGTGAGAGACACAGAAGGGAAGGGAGCAGATAAATGGGCAGTAAGGTCGGTGAAACCGGCAGAGAGCAGCAGGCGAGAGCGAGGCAAGTTACAGTCACTCACATCGCCAGTCACAACCAATAGAAGATACACTGGTGGGGTGTGTGTTTCTCGTGGACTGCAGACAACAACCCTGCGCAAGCTTATATGTCGAGGCTGCAGCACTGTTCTCACACAACACCCAAATGACGCGCAAACCACCCCCTGGGCTGCCGCAGATGAGATTCCGGACCCTGTGGTTCGTCCTGATATTTCAATATTTGGAATTGCTTCATATAAAATATGCAAGTTTGACAAAAAAAGTACTTGCCAAAATACAAATGGAAAGCGTATTTTCGTGGGCACAAAAGAATGACGGATGACGCCTGCATTTCTCCAAACAACAGCAGCATTGGAGGAGAAGGAGGAGGATTTTTTTTTTTTTAACCGAGTTTGTTTTGGCTTACCAATATTTTAATATATTATTAATGTGACACACGACTGAAACCTGTTCACGTTCTTGACATTTTGGAAGTCACTGTACCCTGTGTTCTGCATGCACCTGAATTCGTTGCAGAGCAGCATATGTTTTTAATGCTCTTCATAGTCAAAAGGGAGCTTTAAAATAGAGATTTGCAGTGTTGCTTTCTTTTTTTTTTTAGGAAAAATATGGCACGGTTTTAGCTCTATAGCATAGTGCATATTCTGAGAACTAGTAGTTAACAGCTAGCAGAATCTGAACGAGTGTCTGGAAGGCATCTCCTACCGCTGCATGACTGTAAATGAGCAATTACTAATTATTTTTGCAAGAGCATCTTTCTGCAGTCTTGACTAATCAAACACATATCCCCTTTGCCTCGGAGTGCTGAACAAACAGCAGACAGCTTAAATTATGCAGTGTCAAGCCGTAACAACCTTTATCTGGCGTTTCACTGATGGAATGACTGAAGTGCAAATCAAGCACCAGTAATACAGGGCATGTGAGTGCTGAGAGATGGTGAGTGACACTTTCCGGGGACAGGGCACAACCCACTGAGCTGCACTGGCTCTCAGACCCCAAGACAGGGACCCTCCGAGGCCTTCTTCAGGCTGCAGCGCTATAGGAACCTGTTCGATGCGTGCATTGCACCCGAGCTTGGGTGGATTGTAAAAGGCACTCGTGTCCAGGGTGCAGGTCACGAATAGATGGCACGAGACACGTGACAAGTTCGGAAATCTCGCTCTATTTAGAAAAGTGTCAGGTGTGAATGTTACTGGCATTAATGTTAAACACGTCCCAGCAGGGCCGGCTTAAGGGTGGTGCGACCGGTGCCACCGCACCGGGTGCTGGCTTCCTGGGGGCGCAGTGTTTGAAAGTGTATTATGCTTTTGAAGCACCAGCTGCAGCGTTTCTTTCCCCCGGCAATTACCAGGCCTCACATAAATGACAAGAAAACTCCTGTGATTAATTATCGTCCTGGAGAGAGGTCAGTGTTTTGTAAAGTTGAGGTTTTGACTTAGGTGAAGTTAGTGCAGAGGGTTAATATGCCTGCTGCAAAGAACGTGTACCAAGTAGATTACAGAGAGCGTATGATGTAAACAGATCAGCAGGTTACTGCTTTCAAAAGAGAAATCCTTTTGTTACTTGCAATTTATTTATAACTTAAAGTCCAAATATAGAATAGTGAGCTATTAACTTTCATCCTAGAACTGCATACACACTGCAAAGTATACATTATTAGAACATTGATTAATGTTGCAACAAGGGTTAATTTGGCTAGAAATCGATTCTTATTTTTAAAGAAAACTCCCAACTATGCTGTTTCTTTTTCGACTCTGAGTTTGTGCTTCTCCACACCAAGCACTCTTAAACTATACATATGAGATATAGAATAATGATTGAACGGGGGCTAATTGGGCTTGATGACCTGACTACAAGATGGCCGCCTCCCAAACTCTCACAAGATCTTGGTGTGAGAAATCACACCCCTTTTTAGAGTGCTCCCAGTAGTGTAGTGGCAGCCAGACCCTGGCCTTGCAATAAAGACTACGCACACAGGTGCGAAGGTGGTGGTTTCAACTCTGGCCACGCCCGGCTCCCTCGGCTATTTACTATCTCACTTGGCACATACTCCAGACACGACTACTGCATGTGGGTGGGGGTGTACCAGATTTCCCTCCTGCACAGCGCACAGCATGGTGTTGCCCAACTTCCTGCAGCACTACAGCCCCCTGCTTGTCGCATTAGACTGAATTGCTCGTATTGTGGCTCCACGCTTTGAGAAATCTTAACTGGTTGCCCAGTGCATGCGTTAATGTGCGTGATTGTATGTAAATACACTGTATTTAGTTTATCATCAGCAGGCGTGCAATCTTTCTGTATGGACCTCATTAAGGTATCTTCAGGGGTTGCAGCTGCAACCCCTGAATTGCCCCTTATGACCCCTGGCACTGTCTTTGCGACCCTGGACCTCAGAGGTGGCAAAATCAGTGCCAGGAACACAGTGTCAGCTCGTCCTTATGGATATTGGATGGGGCTCCACTCTCTTTGTTTTCTCTCAAACTGTTTATTACACTAATAGTGAATAATGTGTGTATATGTAAGCATGTGTATGTGAGTAAAATTGAAGGTCAAAGGGCATGTGATGGCGCTTCCGCTCCCCCTGACATTGTGGTGATTTGACATGCATGCTTGTCTCGTCTCTGCATGAGGGAGCTGCAGAAGAGCCCAGCCTGATTCTCTACAGCAGGTACCACAAGGCCGGTAAAATTGCCCCGCATGGGGGAGGGGACAGAGGCGCAGGGCAATAGAGTTCCGGCAACCCCAAGAACTGCCTCTGCAGTGGGGTGAGAGCACGGACTAAGGGGCGACCATTGAAGGCGACCCCCAAAGATCCAGTGAGGCTTGGACTGGGATAGCTTGAACAGGGGCAGAAGCAAGCCCCACCTGTGTGATAAGAGCAGGGGTGACAGTCCCTGTGCTGGGACTCGGAGCCGAATCCGATAATGTATTACTTTACTGCCTGGGGGCATTTTATACTTCACTTTTCTTTTGTACATTACGGGCCTCATTTATGAGGCCCCTTGCGCTGCCGCAATGTCTCTTTTTGTGATGTTCCGTGGTGCAAGATTTTTATTTACGAGGCAGCGCTAAGCCACTTTTTTTGGCTTAATGCTGCCTCGTAAATATGTTCCCCTTTAACGCAGTTTTCTGCGTGCAATGCGTGTTGCTGGGGGCGTTCCCAGCAACATCCATGGCTTTTTGACACTGCCCCAGATTTACGAGAAATCGGTAATCTGAAGCAGCACCAAAAACTTACAGAGGTACAACGCGGAGAAATCTCTTTATTTCGCCTAATTTTTCTTTTTTCTATGCATATTACCTTCTGCAGCACACAGGGAAAGAGGAAAACGCCTCTTGTAATTGCCCGCAATGCAGGCACCAGTGCCCCATGGTGCAGCAGTGCCTGCATTGGTGCACAGCAGCTTATTGTGTGCCGGTGCATGGGGAAAGGACAGGAATGCGCCGTATCTGCTGATAGATACGGTACATTTATGCCCTTTTCTTTTGCTGTCGGGCAGGGCAGCAGGAAGGCCTACTTTTCTGCCCTACAGCAAAACCTCATAAATGAGGCCCTAAATGCAAATTACTTTCTTCACTGATTTCAATTTTTTTTCTTGTAATGCTCTACATTTATGTTTTATTATTTATGTTTCAATTTAAAAATTACACTTATTGTGTTAACTCCTTTTTCTCTATTGTAAATTTTGAAACATTTTATAAACCATATCTGTCTTTTTCAGTATATCTTTGCTTTCCACCCAAAATCTTGTCGTCAGGTTTGTATGTTTTGCACCTCAATTTCTGTTATGTGGACTTTCTGTCAGTGTACATTTATAGTATATAAATGCTATATTTTGCAAAATAAACACAGTTTGCTGAAATATAATTTGTTTGTCTGGCTAATCTTAAAAAAATCAAGGATGAACTGCATTCCTGGGATGGATCTCTTTCGCCATCTAATTTTCAAAGTATTGCAATGTACGGTCTTACCAATGGTGTGAGCCTTGATGACTTCATTAACCAATACAGTAAAGAGGAAGAGATGTGTTACAGGTAGAAAACACTTAGAGGGCCTCTTCCCATTGGCTGTGTGTGCTTGGCTTGGGGGTCGTTTTGCAAGCAGACCAGTTAGAGGATTGGGCACATTTTTGATATGTTTGTAATGTTTTCTTCACACTTGTGCTTTAAAATGCTATATTTGGATCCCGTTTTTGCAAAAATTTACAGTAAATATGTGGTGTAAAACCCACCATCTGAATACATTTTTGCAAAATTTTCTTGCGGGGGGAAACCCCCCCCGCACCCTCCTTTTTCAGTTCAGGCGCACTCGCTCACGCATTGTACAAGGGTACAAATTTTTCGCCCTACCAGTTTCAAAATCCACCAGCCGCCCCTGCTTCCCCATCAAGGAAACTAAAATATATTTTTTGATCTCTCTATTGTTTAACGCGTTGCATCTGCCAAATCTGCTGCTTACTATCACCAGTATAATATTCTGAATGTGAATATTGTATCCTTCATTTTTGTTTTGTGTATAATTTGTTTTCTTTTAGTAAAATACTTAGATATTCACTAAGACTGTGTCCGTGACCAAGAAAAAAAAATCATTCCCCTGGAATGGTCATTTGTCGTAGGAATATCTCTATGGATATTAGCAAGCCTCACCAGGGGCTTCGGAATACCCACAGGAATCTAGTTGGGAAACCATGAGTTCTCTTGAACTTCTAAACCTTTTTAAAGCTGTGTGCTCCTTCAATGTAAAGCAGCAGCCTTTTTTCACTTTTTGAAGCTAAACGTCTCGAGCAGTCAACAGGCCTTCAAACAAATGTTTAGGTTTTGTTTAGAAACAGCTTTAATCTAATTGTTAGAAATTGGGTTCCTGGTTGACTGGGGTGTGAGCCCTGCTCAAGCAGTAACCACAATCCTAGTCAGGGTAAGTCACAAGCAAACCCCAAATTAACCTGTGCCCACCCTATGGTAGCTAAGCACAGAGCAGTCAGGCTTAACTTGAAGACAATATGTAAAGCATTTGTGCAACACATGAAACAGTAAAACATTGAAAACACCACACACAAAGATCACACACCAGGTTTAGAAAATTATGTATTTTACTAAATAAAACAAGACCAACACGACTAAAACTCCAATCAGGGAAACCAGAGATATTAAATTTTAAAGATTTACGGTAAAATGGTGCCAAAAAGCACAAAGCGCCTACAAAGGATATCTGGTCGCGCCAGACCTGGACAAAGCCACAAGTTGTGGCTGGCCACAGGGATCAGGTTAGGTGCACTGAACGTAGTACTTAAATCCTGGTTGCGGAGTGTTGCGTGTATCCGAGGTAAGGAGCGTCGCGCAGTTGAAAGGATGTCTTGGTTCTGAGATCCAGCAAGGCGGGGATGCAAAGTCTTGTGCGTCGTCGTCGTGGATCCCATTGACGGGGCATGTGATGTGAAGAACGGGCATCGAGGATGTGATGTCTGCTGAGGCAATGGTTTTGGTTCCGAGGAGCTGTGAGGCTGTGATGCGGTGGCCTGCTTCGGCTCCGTGCTGCTGTCAACGAGAGATGCGAGGACCTGAGTTGGAGATGCACCACCGGCGAAACGTGGGATCCTAAGATGTGAGGTTGATGCGGACCTTCTACGTAGGGCCCAATCCACACAGCAGCAGCAATGCGTCAGTTCTGTTTGAGGCTATACTACTTAGCTGAGGAGATGCGTCAGATCAGCTTGAGGATGTGCAGCTCAGCAGAGAAGATGCGTCATACCTGCTGGCAAAGCACATTAGGTCCACTTCCAAGGGTCCAGAACTGTGTGGCACCACTTGGCAGGGTAGACTTATAGATTGCAGAGTCCAGGTGCAAGGTTGTTGGAAGCCTGTTATGTCCCTGAGGCTTCAGATCAGAAGGCCAGCCAACTAGTCCTTGGAGTCACTCTGAGGTTCAAGAGATGCAGGTTCAGTCTTTCTTACCCAGACAAGAGGGCAGCAGATCAGATAACAGGAGTAGCAGTCCAGCAGAGTGGCAGTCCTTTCAGAAAGCGCAGCAGTCCTTCTTTCTGCCGAAGAATCCACATAGCCAGATGTGTACTGCAGTGGTGGTATCTGAGGCCCATTACTTATACCCAGATGTACCTTTGAAGTGCACAGATGCCCTCCCTTCCTGCCCTGGCACCAGATTCACTAAAGGGCAGTATGCAGCCCTTTGTGTGTGGACAGGACACAGCCTATTAGGGTATCAGTGAGGCTGTGCCCAGCTTCTCCCTCCAATCCTGTCCGGATGGTCTATCAAGTCACACCTGAGCTCCCACTGTGTGTGGTTTCCTAAGTGGAATACACAACGCCCAAATGCAAACTCCATCCAGACATTTGATCAGAGACAGGCTACAGGCACCAAATGGCTCAAGCAAGAAAATGCCCACTTTCTTAAAGTGGCATTTTTCGAATTGTAATTTAATATCCGACTTCACCATAAGTTATTTTTTTAAATTGGGATTCCAGAGACACCAAACTTGATCCAGGTATATCTTCCCATTTGGAAATTGCGCTTATTTATAATAAGGTAATCTCAGTGTTTTCCTATGGGAGATATAGGCCTTCACAGTAGTTAAAAACGAATTTAAGGATTTTTTCACTACTACGACATATAAAACTAAAAACTACATGTCCGGCTTTATAAATATATTGCACCGTGCCCTCTGGGCTGTCCAGGGCCTGACCTATGGGTAACTTATATGTATTAAAAGTAATGTTTGGGGCTGGCATGAGGTTTAACTTGCCAGGCCGATATGGCAGTTTACAACTGCACACCCAAGCTCTGCAATGGCAGGCCTGAGACATGTTTACAGGGTTACTTAAGTTGTTGGCACAATCAGTGCTGCAGACCACTTAGTAGCTTTTAACTTATGGGCCCTGGGCACATGTAGTGCACTGTACCAGGGACTTACAAGTAAATTTAGTAGGCCAATTGGGGATAAGCCAATTCTACAACGTTTTAAGGAGAGAGCACAAGCGCTTTAGCACTGGTTAGCAGTGGTAAAGTGTACAGAGTCCTGAAGCCAACAAAAACAAATTCAGCAAAAAGTGGAGGCTGAAGGCAAAATATTAGGGGGTGACCCTTCAGACATTTCCAACACTTATGTAATCCCAAAAATATGGCATTGTGATCATGCAAATAATGTGGAAACGAGCTCAATAATACTTAAAGAAACATGAATACTTCCCCCTAAAGTAACTCCACCATTTGGTATCCCTAGGCACCAGACTGAATCCAGAAACTTTCCAATAGCTACCCTACGCCGGTAGGTGGGACTGGCTCCATCCTGATGTCTGTAAGTGTGTAGATATCTCGAAATCCTGAAATCAGTTACCTATTCACCTCGTCACTCATTGTGGATGCGGAGTTGCTCTTTCTGATATTTTTCACAAATTTCTGTAACTTTTCATTCTTGTATGCAGTGCTGTAGGGATAACGTCCAATAACAAACCTGGGTTTTAGCCCTGCCTTTCCCTCCATGCACAGATTTCTATCTCGGACCCCCCTACTACATCCATTGTGCAGATGTGACATTCCTGGAACCACATACTGCCACCCCAGAACCCTAAAGTCAGTTCCCTTTTTTCTGTGCCTTTCATTGTGGATCCAAAGTTGCTCTTTGTGATATTTTTCACCAATTTATGCAACATTTCATTCTTGTTAGTATTGATTTAGGGATATCCTCCCCTAAGAAACCTGGATTTAAGCCCTGCCTTTCCTGCCTTGGGCAGATTTCTACCTTCGACCCCCACATTATCTGTATGTGGTGCTTAAAGCAGAAGCACGACTCCAGTTTGTGTGAGAAATGTGCCTCATGCACAGTGAGGCAATAAAAGAGCGGGAGGCGAAACGGTTTATGGTGCTTGCGCATGTGAAGAGTGTTGGGGCAGATCCCGGTCGAGGTCAGGCTTGAAGTTTCACTCTTCTCTGTCTTTTGAGGAGACGAAAAGAAATCACATGAAGAAGAAAACACTGGTCGTCCCATTTCTTTGTAAGGTAGGTCACCTCAACATTCCTAACCTCCGGTGGAGTCATCCTCGGTACCAGAGCTAGCATACATTACTCCACCTAAGGACCCTTAACTGGCAGTGCTGCTCCCCTCATTAGCTGCTGTCCTGGCTCCCACACCAACTCATCTGCTGGTGCTGTCATTGAAGAAGTTCCCAAGACCGCCCCCAGCCTACTCAGAGATTTCCGTGCTGAACTGGCCCAGTTCATGCTAACCATGATGGTGCTCATTAGGAATGCAGTGGTTCCCTCTGGTTCACCTGCAGGCCTCCCGGTTCCATTTGGTGCTCCAGTGGGAATAATGTAGGTTGGGTTTGCCCTCTGCGCCATTCGAACCCGGTGGTCTTCTTCAAGGGACACCACCAATCACAGCTGGAGCTGCATCGATGTCAAAGGACCTTTCGGAGGTCCTCCCACCAGCGCCATTGATTTCGACTCCAGAGCCATCACCAGCGCCAGCCTCTCCTTAAGAGCAAGCTCTCAAAGCAGAGGCCCTTCTACCGCAGTCTGGAATCAAAGCACAGAGCCTCACTGAGGAGGTCAGGTACAGGGATAAAACACAACTTGGACTTACACCAAAACAGCAGTACTGTCAAATAATGCACGGCATACTTAGGACAAATTCTAACCACATCCACATGTCAGAAATTATTCTGTCTGATGATAACAGCAGTGAGGTGGCCAATTTACTGCCCCCTACAACCACATACATTGCAGACTCTGAAATGACATTAGCCTTGGCACTTCTGAGAGTTAGCCTCCTTGTATGCGGTCCTGAGACTCCAATTGCCACTCCCCACAGTAGAGGTGAAATTGAACATCCTGACTAAAATATTACAGCCCACTTCGAGGGCATCTGAACCTCCACTGCCATTTATTGATGCCTTTCTTGAGCCAATAAAGGCAGCTTGAAATAAGCAAACACCTGCCCCAGCCATGAATTGACTGATTGCCTGAGGATCTTTGTCAACTCCAGGAGATCCTAATTTTTTTGTCTAGGCACCCTTTGTCTGAAAGCTTAGTAGTGCGAGATTCCTCCAGCTTCAAGCAAAATCAAAGAGCTGTTCTCACTGCGCCTCCAGACTTGAAGTCCAAAAACTGGAGGCATAGGGTCAAAGGATTTTTCAGCTGGGATCTAGCCCTGCATTCCATAAATGCGATGTGCCTTCTGCTGAGCTGCAACACTGCAGTGTGGGAAATGGCAAACATGGCGATGCCAAGACTGCCTTACCACTTGAAAGAATTTCATGGATGTGTCAATGCCATGATGCCTTTAAGCAGATTTTTGGGGAAGTACTGGACTAAGTAGATTCGAAGCCCAGGGCCATGGAGCTCCAGTGACCCTTAGGAGGCATGCATGGCTAAGGTCCATTGGCTTTTCAAGTGACTGAAATACAAGCCCTTGGACATGTCCTTCAACAGCTCTTTCCTGTTCTGGGACAAAGCTGATTCTGAAAAGGTAGGTAGGGCGACTGCCCGATCCCTGTGATAGCATCCCCAGTCCACGACTTCAACTGACTTTATAGGAAATGTTGTGGCTCTTCCGAAGGGCTCCCCTTTGCCAGTGCCAACCATTCCAACCGCTCCATCAGCCTAACCAGTTCCCCAGGCAGTGCAGAGGCCGACATAAAGCAAAAGGCAGACAGGCCCAGCAGGACTCCTCCTCTTCCTGATCATCCCTTACACTACCTGGGGAGCTGCATTAGGTTTTCCTTACAGGACCATGCTTGGCTTGTTAGAGGAACAGTATCATCCCTTCTACAGGCTTAGAAGGCAGTTACTATGGTTCAGTGAGTACTACAGATTTTTTAAAGGGGTTATGTTCTTCCTATCCAGCAGGCCCCCCCTCTCAGTCCCTCCTCGACGATGATCACATCTGAATTCTCCAGCATGAGGTGGTGGCCGTCCTACAGAATGGAGCAGTGGGGTTGGTCCCAGAGCACGAAATTGTGCAGGGGTGTTATGCTGAGTATTTCCTGGTCCTAAGAATGACAGCAGTTTGGATCCGATCCTGGACCTCAGGGTCTTAAACTTTTAACAGTGGAAGAAGTTCAACATGCAGTTCTTGGCTCAGATACTGTGGTAAATATTTCTCCTTTACCGGGACTGAATTTGATACAGGAACATAGTAAAATAGCTCAATAAAATGAGAGGCAGAATCCGTGGTATTAGAGGTTCGAAATGGGCTTTATTCCATTAATTCGATTATAATCGGTTGCTCCCAATGTTCCGTCACCACGAAGGTTCAGGAAGTGAAAACACACACTTTATTGACAAGAAGTAACTTTTATAGTACATACATTATAATGAAGTGAATACAGTAGGCGTAACAATTGATAAGGAAATTGACGTTTGGTCTGCGTAACCGAAAATGGGTGTAATAATGAGTAAAAAGGAACATGATTGGTTGTGATGTAATACATAGGTGGATCTATAAGATAATACTTGGCATAGATGCGCGCGCAGCAGTATGACGTGTAATTGACGTGTAACTAGGGGGGTGACGGGGACTTGACATTTAGCTCTATATGTGGAGACGAGAAGTCTGGGGGGTCAAGTCAACCTAATCCCAAATCATATCTAACATCCTATGTTTAAAGAACTATGTTATCCATAAAAGAAGGACTCTCGGACAGAATCTATTCTATACTGACTGTGCGTGCGTGTACAAGCGTCTAAGTGTCTACACTGAATGCAAGGGGGTAGGAATATTCCATGGTAACAGGGCTATGAATTACTTGCATGAGGACAGAGAAGTCGGCCTTTTGCTCGGTAACTGGAAGAATGTTTACTTAAGCTACTAGGCAGGAATGCATCGGCTGAGGGGGAAGCAGATAATTCGAAGGTGAAATACAGTTCTTGGCAGAGAATAGGCTGATGTCAGGCTTCGTGAGCCGCGCAGAGAATGAGACAAAGTTCATGGTCACAGATGCAGGCTCAGACTGGAGCTTTCAGAGGCAGAAGGCAAGAAGAGTTTGATGACAGAATCAGGGCCTACTTGCCTGGACTGTAAAATGGCATAAGTGAACCATATAAAACCGGTGGCCTTTCGTACTTAGGAAGGGAATATCCGGCCTATTCATGGCGGATCTGACAAAGGACATGTTGACGGTGGACGCACATGTATTTGCGTCTTCATAACTGGAACTGGAGGGAACATACATGTACTTGTGACATGCACATGGAACCGTTGGGGTCCAAGATAGGGGACATAACTGACCAGAAAAATCCATATTTCCACATTCCCTCCTTGTCCCCTACTTGCCCTTCAAGAGATATCAATCTTCATCAATCCATTGATCTGTTCATATAGCATCATTTGTTCTTCTTTCTTCTTCCGGGATCTTGAATGAAAATCTTGATGTGGAATGCACGATGTGGCACACAGACCACAAATCGCTGGTCCACATTGTAGACATAGACAGCAACTGAATAGTATGAGAAGGCCAATACCTAGGAAGGATAAAACTCTCCATCCCCAGGCCGATACCGCATTCCAAAACCAACTGGACCAAGTCCAAGTGCCTGGGTTCTGGTGTATCTGGCTTACAATCTTATGAAGGCGAGTGATGGCTTTATATACAGATGGCGAATTTTCTGGTATGAATACGCAGCAGCTTGATCCGATGACCCTACAAGCTCCGCCCCTATCAGCCAGGATGACGTCAAGGACAAGACGATTTTGAAGCACAACAATCCGCATAGCAGACTGCTCTTCTGTTAAATTGCCTAAGGCGGAAATAGTTTCATTTACTACTGCTTCAAGGGTTCTAGTTAATCTACGTATCAGCTTACTATTGGTAACTGTACCTATATAGGGAAAGATGCCTTTATTGAAATCTACATACTTGTCCCATGCCGTCTCAGTATAATCGACAATTGGGAGATCTCTCCGCTCTCTATTGTGTACTAAATGAATATTTCTATAATAATCAGGAGGAGCTAGGAAAACAGGTGGCAAAAGGAATGCTACGTAGCAGGTACCATCCCAATCTAGAGGTAGACGCATATATGCAGTCTGACCACATATAAAGTAGGAGTGGCGATAAGCTCTGAATGAAGATTTGCCTTGATCACTGAATTCTACTGTAGTAGTGCATTGACTATGGCCCATATGTATGGAACCAACCTTTCTTACACACAATTCACCTTTTGCTGGGAATACTGACATGGTGGGTAAGACTAGCTCAACTTCGGATACGACATTTAGAATCATGAGATTAGGTGTAAAATTACCTAATCCATACACTTCATTTTCTAGATCAGTTCCTGTTCTTTTGGGGCGACCCTCCTTGTCAGGGTAGCAGACTTTGAGTAAAACTAGGTTCAGGTTTCCCCATATCCAATGATCTTGGTAAACTGCTGTGTCTGAGTCTATGGAATTGATTAAGCTGAACCATGCTCCACAGGAGCCATTATGTGTGAATGGATGTGGAAAGAAAGGCAGGACTCCTTCATAATTCTGATAGGGAGGGAGTCGGCCACACACCCAACAAGTGGTGGCATTACTAGTCTGATGGGAATGATGTAACATACTAATGAAAGTGTTATTGCGCAGCGCAAGTCTATAAGACAATTCATGCGGAGGTAAATCACTAAAAGAATGTTCAGCAGCAACATTATAAACATGTCTAGAAATAGGGTAATATATGTGCAACAACATACTTGTAATGATTATTAAAAGACTCAATAAAAACAAAATTAATAATGTCACTATGCAGTGGCTACGCAGTGATTTACAATACGCCTGTCGTTTCAACATTTTTCGGGTATTTTCTCTACTCAGGTCCAAGGGATACATGTCAGAGACAATTCAACCGCTTCACCTTGGAGAGGACTTAAACAATCAAATTGCTCGACTGGTTGGGCCTAAGCTTTAGTTTGTAATTTTCAGATTTGTTAGGTTCAACAAAAGGGAGTTTTGTATCAGTCTGTGAGGGAGTGCAGGGCACAATGTCTATATCCGAGGATAGTCCATGAAATTTCTTGATGTGGCTTGAATGAATCCAGCCCTTGCGGCCCTCGATCTTCACGGCTGTTCTTGTGGTCAACAGGACCAACTTGGGTGCTTTCCACCTGGGCTCCAGCTGAGTCTTTCGGTCGAAATTCCTCACAAAGACGAGATTACCCGGAACAACGTCATGGGGTTTCACCTCAGTGTTGTCGGGAAAAGCTGCAGCTACCTGTGAACGAGAAGATTGTAGTGCAGACATCAAGGAAGCCAAGTAATCTGTCAGCATATTACAGTCAATATCAGTTATTTTGCGTGGTATAGGCGTCCCCCACATATTCGGTGGTCTACCGAAGATCACCTCATACGGGGATAGCCCTGTTCGAGAGTGTGCTACCATTCTCATGTAAAAGAGTGCAACTGGTAACGCTACTACCCAGTCGACACCTTTCTCTCTGCATATTTTGGACATTCTAATTTTCAGTATCTGGTTATGTCTTTCTACGAGACCTGCTGCCTCGGGGTGTCGGACACAGTGGAATTTCCACTGATAACCTAACAGAAGTGAAACGTGTTTCATTAATTCGGATGAGAACGGCTGGCCGTTATCTGAGTAAACAGCACGTGGTAAACCGTATCGTGGGAAGAATTCTCGAACCAACTGTTTGGCAGTAGTCGGGGCAGTGTAATCTGAAACCGGGTATGCCTCCGTCCAACGGGACAGAGCACAAACAACTACGAGAACATATTTGAATCCTCGACATCGTTCCATCTGGATATAATCCATCTGGAGTACTTCAAAAGGATGATTAGGGGTATGAAATCCACCCTGTTCTACGGGAACACTTTTTCCTGGGTTGAACTGACAACAGATCATACAGGTACGGACCTTTTGTTTTGCTGCTGCTCGTAAATTTTTATTGAACCAAATGTGTTGAATGCTGTCTAGCATAGCTTTTTCTCCTAAATGTGCTGGACTATGTATAGTGTTAATTATGACTTGGACCATTGAATCAGGAAGGAACCATACAGACCTTTCCTTCATCATCCATCCTTGGTCCGTTTGGATCCCTCCTAATTCAGTCCATTTCTTTATTTCGTCTGGTGTAGCATGTGTCTGTATGTCAATTACGTCAAGAGTAGGATCTTTAACTGTCATACAATGTGTTGGTGTCGGGACTATTGTCTTTGTCATATCGGGGGTTTGAGTTTGAGCAGTCAGTTTAGCTGTTCTGTCGGCTAGATCATTGCCTTGGGAAATGATATCAGTAACCTTTGTATGGGCCTTACATTTCATAATTGATATTTCAGTGGGTAGATGTATTGCATCTAATAATGCATGAATGATGGGTCCGTGCTGAATGTGGGCACCGTGGGAAGTTAAATAACCTCTCTCTCGCCACAGCACGCCGAAGTCATGTACAACTCCGAATGCATAACGCGAGTCAGTGTATATGTTGACTTTTTTATTTATGGCTTGAATACAGGCTTGTGTCAGAGCGATAAGTTCTGCGGCTTGAGCTGACAAAGTATTTATACGATTAGTTTCAATGACTTCAGTATCTGTTGTGACTGCGTAGGCGGCTACTAACTCTCCTGTACTTGTTCTCATGCATGAACCATCTACATACAAGGTCAGGTCTGGGTCTGACAATGGGACATCGGTTAAGTCTTGTCTGGGTTTTGTTGTTATTGTAATAACTTCAATACAGTCATGGGCTAGTGGGTCTGTTCCGACTACTGGTAAAAGTGTGGCAGGATTCAATGTGTTACAGCGTCTGATTTCTATATGTGGCTGAAACAATGTAAGTTCATACCCTGTAAGTCGTGCTATGGTCAAGTGTTGTGTTTGTGTTCTATTTACAAGAACCTCTACTGCGTGTGGTACTTGAACTGTCAATGGATGTCCTAACACTATGGCATCGCTTTGTCTGATTGCTAAAGCTGTCGCTGCCACTGATTTCAGACATGCAGGCAAAGCCTGAGCTACGGGATCTAATGTACTAGAAAAATAAGCACATGGTTTGTGTGCTCCTGCTTGATCCTGTGTGAGTACTGACAAAGCAGTACCTTCGCGTTCTGTAACAAAGAGTGTAAACTGTTTTCTGTAACATGGTGTTGCTAAAACAGGTGCTTGACATAAAGTTTTCTTTAAGCTTTCAAAAGCTTGTGTATGTTCTTGAGTCCAAGGGAGAACAGTCGATGTGGCTGCCTCCTGGGTTGTCAACTGAATGAGTGGTTTTGCTAGAAATGCATATTGCGGGATCCACTGTCTACAGTATGAAGTGAGGCCTATGAAAGCCCGCACCTCCTTTTGTGTCTTGGGTATTGGCATGTTAGCTATCAACTGAATGCGGTCTGGTGTAAGCTGCCTTCCCTCCTTGGACAGCGAGTGTCCAAGATAAATAACTCGCTGGACACAGAATTGCAGCTTAGAAGGGGACACCTTGTGCCCTTTTTCGGCTAGAAATCGTAAAACTGTCAGTGATGCTTTTTCACATTCAGGTTCGCTTCGGGCGGTGATCAGCAGATCATCGACGTATTGAAGCAGAGCAGTGTTAACTGGCATGTGGATACTGTCAAGTTCTCGTTTCAGTGCTTGGCTATAGATGCTGGGGCTTTCTGTAAATCCTTGAGGTGCGCGGGTGAATTTAAAGCTACGCCCATTTAAACTAAATCCGAACAAATATTGGCTTTCCGGATCTATTGGGACGCTGAAAAAGGCATTTTTGAGATCGATTACAGTGAAGAATGTCGCTTCGGAATCAATAGCTGTCAGTAATGACGAGATATCTGGGACCACAGGGAATTGTGGCACAATGCATTTGTTTAACTCGCGCAGATCAATAACCAATCGATATACTGGCGGGGCCTTCGGATCTGTTCGTTTAAGAATCGGTATTATCGGTGAATTACATATATTGGAGTCTGTTTCCACAACTACTCCTTGGGCAATGAGCTCGTCAATGATTTGTAGTAAAGCCACTACAGCATCTGGTGGTAACTTGTATTGTCGCATTCGTGGTAGCACCACTCCTGCCTTTAATGTGACTTGATATGGTGTAATATTCATGCATCCAACATCAGTAGGGCCTTGTGCCCATAGACGTGTAGGTAAAATCTGTAATCGGGGATCCATGTCTCTAGACACATAGTGACCTTTAAAATCACGTAAAAACAATCTTACTCCTTCCGGAGAACAACATATTATGGCTCCTAGAGCTTTTAACGTTTTTATTCCTAATAGATTTTCTGGACATGATTTAGTAAGCAATAAATCTGTGGTTCGGGTCAAAGGTCCTATCGTAAGTGGCAGAGGTTGTGACACTTCATTAACAATAGGTTTTCCTGAAAAACCAAGGGAAATATTCTGTGAGCCTGAGAGGGGTGCCCCTGGAACTTCACTACGTTTTATGGTCGTTCGACTTGCCCCTGTATCGAGTAGAAATTTTCTATCTTGGCCTAATAATTCACTATGTACATAAGGTCCTTCTTGGTCTACTGGGATTTCAATAAGGGGTAAGTCAACTTCCCTCTCTAGGCTTGTTCATGCGTAACGCTGATACTCGGGATATTCATACTGTGCGGTCTGATACATTTGTCGTGTTGTTGTCTGTGTGGCAGCAGCAGGCAACGGTGGTGCAGCTGGCACAAACTGTATTGGCTGTTGTGCGGCTGGCATGGCCTGGGCATGCTGCGTAGCTCCTTGTTCATTCTGATCTTGTCTAAGTGGCCGTGATCTTTCTTGTGTTTCACCTATGGCGATATTATGTTTTAAAACTGGACAATCGTGTACGTAATGGCCTGGCTTTTTACAATAATTGCATGTCCCTTTTACAGGTCCTGCTGAATCGGAATGTGTCATACCCCTTTTATGCCCTTCAGCTGGAACTGTCTGGGAAACTAGCATTTTCATTTTCGTGTCTTTCATGCGTCTGTGTTCATGTTCTTGTTCCTCTCTAATTCTATTGTGATGGTACTGTAACATTTGTAACATTTGTGATGGAGTGTTACCTTGCCAGGTACTCTCGAATTTTAATACTCTATTCTTTACTGGGGGCAGAGCATTTTCTACTAATTTTGTTACAAACAGATGTGGGTATGATTCGCTACTTGCTTTTATGCCACTATTTATACCAAAACATTTTTCAAATCGGGCATAGTAATCACTAGTGTCTTCATCTTGCTTCTGCTTACAGGCTGAAATTGTACCCCAATCTTCCTTTTTCGTAGTTAATAAACGTGGCAGTACCTGTACTAGTAGACCTGGTAGTGCTTTAGTTTTGTCCCCAAGCCCCGAACCTGGACCTCGGGCCCTTTCTTCTGCTTCTAATGCTGACCATTCTATCTTTTGGTCACCTACCTCCCACTCTTTTTCCTTGAGTTTCTCATAAATGCCAGCAGGCATCAACACCTTTAATATTGTCATAATGTCGGGGTAGGTATACTCTCCCATGAGTAACATGTCTTTAATTTCTCGGTGAAAACCCGCTGGGTCTTTGTCATGACTGGGTACCACTTTCTTCATTTCTAACAATTCTATTTTCGATATGGGCGTATATACAAATACGCGTTTAAACTGATTGTCCTCACCCTTTATTGGGTGCACTTCTCGTAAGGGATTCTGTCTATCTATGTGATACGTAGTTCTTTCCTTGACGGACAATGGAACATGTTCTGAACATACAAAAAGAATATACTGCTTTCTTGATTCTAGAATTTCTTTAATTAATTCAGTACCTGGTCCTCTCCATTTATTCATAAGTAATTCAGTCAGTATGTCAGGCAAGGGACCAGGGTCCGAATGCTGACTCCGATATAGTATAATGAGTTGTTGAATCATATAAATCCCAGCTAACCTTTGTTCATCTGGGGTAAGATTCAAAAATGTGCGTACTACTGTATCATCACTATATTTTCCGGGACTGTCCACCCAATGGACAGCTGCCCTGGCTAAATCTTGTTCATCCATAGAATCGAGGAAATGATAACCCCTTCGTTCTCGGAGTAGTTTGTCGGCGGTTTGGAACGAATGCTCGTTAGACCTTATATTAATTATAGGTATTTGAAAATTCCTGTTATTATCTGGACATATCGGATGTATTGAGTCAGTATGATATCTAGTCTGATTCCTATTACAAGATCTTCCTTTACCTACATAGGCTATGGTGTCCGACTGTCCTGTGGGCAGTCCTGACCCTTCTTCCTCGTTTTGTTCGAACTCGTCTACCTCTAATCGCTCTTCGTGTAGGCGTTCTATTTCTTTACGGATCTTTCGGCACATGGCTATTATACAATTTTGTTTATCATGTCTCCCTTCCGATATATTCTGGCTCCATCTTGTAAGAATTTTCATTGCTTCCGGGTCTACCCCCGGTCGGTCTTGATTTCTGATCACACAGTTTATGAGGAAACGTAACAGTTCCCCCTGTATCTCTACTTTCTGGTATTCCATAGCTCTGTAAATACATTCTGGATCTCGCCCCGTTTGGACAAAATGATATTTATTATCTAGATGCGCAGTCATTCCTGGTAACTTCGCTAAATACACTGCGGCTCGTCTGATACGCAATGATGCTAGGGTCATTTCGTCCTCTTTTCCAGGCACCGGGTCATATCTACAATCTATAAGAAGTTCCTTAAGCGCACGGGCACTAAGGAGTTTGGGTGTACGTGAATGCGCTGACTCTTGAAAAGTAAGTTTATTTATTCTGGGTGGCGTAGAAAAGATATTGGTAGCTCCTCCCGCGGCCCCATCTGGGGCGTCGGGTGTAAAAGGATTCGTCGAACGTGACACAGCAACTACAGGTGTGGGCACAGCCATAGAAGTAGCTGTAGGAGCGGATACAGAAACAGATGTGCTTGCCGGAACTTGTGACTCGATTTGTTGCTGTAGGGATACGGGCACTGGATCTTGGCGTTGAACCTCCCTGGTATGCGGTCTATGTGGGGCGGAATTAGCATACTCGGGAGCTGCGTCATCTAAATATGAGGAAAGAAAAACATCTTCTGCGGTTCTAGGATGCCCCTTAGGATGTACCTTTATTGGGAACAATGGGGTTGGCAAGTCTTTTGGTGTTTCTGGAGTAGCCTTAGGTAATCCTTCGGCCAGAAGGGGATACATACCATTCATAAGGGCATTTCTTTGTCTGTCTACTTGTTCTGATTTCACTCGGATACCTTCCTCAATTAATAGATTCTCTCGAACTTTATTGGAATTCTCTTTACTCTTCTCTTCCTGTCTACGTGCTTTTTCTGTTCGTCTATGTGATTCTTTACGCCATAATTCAACGGCGTCTTTCTGTGACTGTCTGACTTTCCTTTTCCATAACTCTTCCTCGACTTTCATGATGCACTCTGCATCCCAGGTCCCCGCTGTGGGCCACCTCTGACTTTCTGGTAATCCCTTGGTATAGTCTACCCATAAATCAAGAAATAATATAGCGTCTAAGCCATGTTTGTGATACATAAAGTGCCCTGGAGTGTCCCTAGGAGGAATAGGGACGGCTTCTTCGAGAACCCCTTTTCTGGTAGTGATCTGTCTTAATTTCGAAAAGAGCGGCATATTGAGAGCTGACCTTATACTTGATTTTTGACCTGATACTTGAATTTGAACAGACTTAATACAATAAACACGATAATGAACAGTCATTCATACCACGATATACAGAACATACTTAAACACTTTAAACATTTAACATTAAACCTTTAACTGAAACAACAATGATGATCGTCTGCATAACTAATCACCAAGCTTAATTCTCGACAATAACTAGACAATAACTAGACTCTTCGGAATACTTCGGAATACTTGATATACTGCTAAACAGTACAGATACACTGCTAAAACAGTGCAGACCGGATTTGTGTACCTAAACCCGTCTTGACCGGCACAACCTATGTGCACGTCAGAAATGCCTCCCCAGCAATGGTACTCACCGGGTAGCTTCGGAAACGGAAGGCCTCAGTAACTTGAACTTGAACCGGACCGGACTCGACTCGACTCGACTCGTCGGACACTGGGCTTGACTTCGGACTGGTGGGTCTCTGTATACCTCGGATCTTGCTCTCTCAGCTAGGCTCTGGTCGGGATACTTCGCACTTCTCACCGCCTCGTCTGGGTGTTGATCGCAGTCTCAGTCGCCCCCGCTTGACCGGAGGGAGATACAGGAAATCCTGCTGGTACGCGTTATTGTCCGTCCAGCTGTGGCAGGAGACCGGGCCTGCAACGCACCGCCGGCGCGTGAGATGAGAAAGTGTCCCTGTTCGGGCGCCATCATGTGGTAAATATTTCTCCTTTACCGGGACTGAATTTGATACAGGAACATAGTAAAATAGCTCAATAAAATGAGAGGCAGAATCCGTGGTATTAGAGGTTCGAAATGGGCTTTATTCCATTAATTCGATTTTAATCGGTTGCTCCCAATGTTCCGTCACCACGAAGGTTCAGGAAGTGAAAACACACACTTTATTGACAAGAAGTAACTTTTATAGTACATACATTATAATGAAGTGAATACAGTAGGCGTAACAATTGATAAGGAAATTGACGTTTGGTCTGCGTAACCGAAAATGGGTGTAATAATGAGTAAAAAGGAACATGATTGGTTGTGATGTAATACATAGGTGGATCTATAAGATAATACTTGGCATAGATGCGCGCGCAGCAGTATGACGTGTAATTGACGTGTAACTAGGGGGGTGACGGGGACTTGACATTTAGCTCTATATGTGGAGACGAGAAGTCTGGGGGGTCAAGTCAACCTAATCCCAAATCATATCTAACATCCTATGTTTAAAGAACTATGTTATCCATAAAAGAAGGACTCTCGGACAGAATCTATTCTATACTGACTGTGCGTGCGTGTACAAGCGTCTAAGTGTCTACACTGAATGCAAGGGGGTAGGAATATTCCATGGTAACAGGGCTATGAATTACTTGCATGAGGACAGAGAAGTCGGCCTTTTGCTCGGTAACTGGAAGAATGTTTACTTAAGCTACTAGGCAGGAATGCATCGGCTGAGGGGGAAGCAGATAATTCGAAGGTGAAATACAGTTCTTGGCAGAGAATAGGCTGATGTCAGGCTTCGTGAGCCGCGCAGAGAATGAGACAAAGTTCATGGTCACAGATGCAGGCTCAGACTGGAGCTTTCAGAGGCAGAAGGCAAGAAGAGTTTGATGACAGAATCAGGGCCTACTTGCCTGGACTGTAAAATGGCATAAGTGAACCATATAAAACCGGTGGCCTTTCGTACTTAGGAAGGGAATATCCGGCCTATTCATGGCGGATCTGACAAAGGACATGTTGACGGTGGACGCACATGTATTTGCGTCTTCATAACTGGAACTGGAGGGAACATACATGTACTTGTGACATGCACATGGAACCGTTGGGGTCCAAGATAGGGGACATAACTGACCAGAAAAATCCATATTTCCACAATACTTCTAGCGCTGTAAGCAGACGACTGGATGGTGCCCCATTGACTTGTAGGACTCATATTTTCACATTTCGATCCTGCAGTCGCACAGGAGAGGTACCTGTGGTCTGTGGTAGGATCTACCTACTACCACTTTGCGGTTCTCACTTTGGACTGACATTGGCACCCCATGTCTTCACCAAGACTATGCCATTGGTTATAGCCATCTGTACAGCTCGGGATCTCAAGGTTCCCATACATGGATGATTGGCTGCTCAAGGCTGATTTGCCACAGCTGATCTTGGACCCTTTGAAAGTCACATCATCCCTGCTTATCATCTCCGGTTTTTCCACCAGCCTGCCCAAGTCGTGCCTTGAGCTCTCTTAGCTACTTCTGCACATAGGGGGCAAGACTGGGCCAAATATTTTTAGGGGTGTTTCCTTCTCCCCACAGGATTCAGGACATTTGGTATATGCTTCCAATGTTTTGGAAGGGTTCAAGTCCTGAGAGTTCTTCGCCTGGTAGATCTGCTGACTTCCTGCATGCTACTGGTCACACATGCATGCTGGCATGTGACGGCTATCCTGGGGTGATTCTATCTCTGGTCACTCCATCCTGTGAGCAATCCTAGAGGAGCTGGAATGCAAATACCTCTCGTCTGTTGAAGAGCAAGGTTTGCCCATCAGCGTGCTCAGGTTGTGGGCCCTGAAAGCTTTCCAGCTTTCCCTTCACAGTCAATCTGTCCAGATCTTGTCAGAGAACATGACTGTGACGTGGTATGTGAACAGGTGCGGAGGTATGGGGTTACATCTTCTCTATCTGGAAGCTCCGAGGCTCTGGGCTTGAGTATTATGGGATCTGACTGGTTATCAACCATTTGAGAGGCTGCCTGAATATGAGAGCTGACTGCCAGAGTCTGTGTCGTCTTGACATTCATGAGTGGTGTCTCCATCGTGAGGTAGTCTTAGATCTCTTTACCCTGGGGGGCACACCTCAGGTGGACCGATTTATCACCTGTGAGAATTTGCACGTCCCACAGTTCTGTGCGCTCTAGTTTCCGCCACAGACCGCCTTAGGGGATGCGTTTCAGTTGATGTGAAATGTTCTGATTCAGTACACGTTTCCACCCACACCCTTAATTCCTTGAGTGTGAAGTCTATGGTACCAACACCCAATCATTCTGCTCACCCCAGACTGGCCAGAAAGGGTGTAGTATGCAGATCTCTTGCAACTCTCCCTGTGTTCCCTACCCCAGTTACCTCCGAGAGAGGACCTCCTATGCAAGTGGTACTGGCAGGTTATGCACCTCAACGTCCAGAGACTCCACTTTAATGCCTTGAGATTGAGTGGGCAAACACTACTGTTTTCTACGAATTACATAAAACTCAGTACGGCCATACGACTTCAAATTTCAAGCAAAATAATATTTAGCCAAACTATTGTCATACGATGATCATTGTCCAGCACTGAGTTAACATCAGTGCAATGTGTGCCAGTGAAATAAGAAAAACGTATCCGAAAGTATCAAAAGAAAGTGACCGTGAGACAAAACTCTTTGTGTGTTCATAACAAACAACAATGCAAAATCAACTGATAGAGCAATGTAGTGTGTTTGTTATTATACGTGTGGGCGGCGTTTCGAGTCGACCATCAACGTGATTACGGGGTCTCTTCAGTATGGAAATGATGGAGGGACATAGTGGCTAGTGAGTAGAAAATAACACTGGTCCTAAAGCAGGGTGACACACGTGATAACGATCACCAGTGCTGTTTAATTAAAACATGTACTCAGAGGGTAATAGTTACCCTAGAGGAGTGATTACGGGTTGAGGAGACAGTGACGGGCGTTCTTCCCGCATCGCCTGCCAGTTATCCTGGAAATGAGGTTAGGGCTCCCTCCCACCGGCTGCAGCGCGTGCATTGTGATGTGCGCATGCGAAACCTTTAATCACTTCTCTCGCATCCCATTCTGAACGATGATCAAAGAAGACCTATCAAAATGTAGTAACGTTCCAGTAGTTACGTTCTACTGCGCTGCAGATTCACGTTTGATCTGGTGATGTCCCCGTCTCAAAGGACTCGGAAAAAACTAACGAACGCGTCAACTATATTATGTCTAGCTTTGCAGGAAAAAAACTTAAATGTTCAGTACTTGCATTAATTCGAATCAGTTTCTTAATCCAGATGTGTGGCAACTTTCTCTCTGGCCCTCCCAGGTCAATGCCTTTTATTTAACGATTTGATATTCCTTAGTAGCCGCATGCGTATGCGAATGTCTTCATTGCTCATGTCCAGGAAATTGACAGATAGGCTGTGTCCTAATTAGTTGTAATCCAGCTCTCTAAACACGGAAGCATAACCAGACATCCATCTGTCAACAGCCGGTATTCACCAGAGGTGATTAGGAAACAGCAGTCGTTAGTGGAATTCAATAAACAAAAGACCGTACTTTCAAATACGGTTGCATGCACACGTGAGAGGGTGGTCTGTCCGCGGAAAGGGTCAGCCACTCGCTTTAGAAGCACTGCTGCCCCTTTCTGGAGGGGACTCTGTTGTAACGACAGTTACTTTGAACCATGATGATCCGCATAAGCTCTTTCACACGTCTCTTGTTTTTGAGGTGTTGGAGGCCCTCGGGCTGTAGGTGCTGGCGAATCGCTTTTAAATTGTTTATTGTTTCGATGTCTGTAGTTGCTTATATATCTGCCAGATATTTAGTCTTTCATTCTGAAGGGGCGAAGAATTCTATGGCTAGTATTTCTGGCACACATTGTGCCATGAATATTCTCCTACAGGTGCTAGAATCTAGTTTATCTAGCCCCAGAATATTATTGGGAAAGAATTAGGTAAATGTCGAATAAAAATGTGTTCAAAGAAAAAAATGTTAACCCAAAAGTTGTAAAGGATAGAATTTCAGTGTAATAATGGGACTACAACGTTTCTGATTAAAGACATTTCGACTGCTATTATATTTAAATCATCTGAAATCAGTACGTTCTATTCTTTATCAGCTTCAACGAGCATGTGTTTGCTAAGTCATTGATTAGCGAGTGCATTAAAAAACACTAGTGAGAGGAGGATAAAAAAATACGTATAGATGGCAAAAAATGTGATGGTAAAAAGCTCTTGACTTATGTCACAAATACCATTGCAAACAACTTTTATGTACCTAAACGTGTTAAAAGTAGGGAATACTCGCCTTCCTCAGCTTCTTCGCACAGTTTATTTGTACGAACTGAAAAAGCCTTCTGCATCTGCTACGCACACTACTTCTAACGCATATCCTCTTACTGTGGATTCCCTGGCCTGGGGTGAATTACCTCTGCTGCCAAATGAAAGGTGACCTCCCAAACACCAGCACAGCACCTGCATGTTTATAGGGATCTATGTGGCTTGTTCAGAGAGTTCAGAATAATTTGAGGGAGCGCCAGGGCATGCTTCACAAGAAGCATTGCAGAAAGACCTACACCAACCTTTTACCCCTTCCCACCAAGGGAGACTAAAAAGTACCCACAGTTCCAGTTCCTAGGGCAAAATAATCACAATACTGAACGGTAGCTGGATACCCGGTGGTAACGGCCTAACGTGTTCAAGACCAGGTAAAGAAATCACCAATACCTCTCTCCCTAAAAACGTTACAAATTACCAAGTCCCAACACTATTGATCATTAGGACAGTCTTATTATTACAGTGGCTTTTAAGGAGTAGCTCCATCTTCCTATCTTCTCTGTATCCATCTCTTGGGAAGGGTCTACCCAGATCTGAGAAAAATAGATGAAATTAAACTGTGCCTGGCTGGATAAAATGTCGGGGAAAGGGCATCGATTAAACACTTTGCTAGAGATTGACAGGCAATCTGTCCAATCTCGCATCTAGTCACCAAAGGCACAACTCATCACCCATTGATGGAGCAGTGAAAAGCAAACCCTTCTCAATCGTATCCATATGCATTCTCCAGGCTTTCACACACCTCCACTCAGCCACATATCAGCATGTTAGTGCAGTAGCCATTTTGTGGTGCTAATTCACTCTCTGCTGGAATCTCGGGTTATAGAGGTCCATTGCATTTTAGCCCCTGTAAGCAGTCTAGAAGGCTAAGTGCTTACCTGTGGATGGAATACCATTTATTTTTTTCCTCATGGCAATCCTTAAAGCCATATTATCCTTTTTTAACTACCTCTTAGCTAGGTCTTAGTATGACTGTGCTGAAGGAACGTCACTGACTCCTATGCAGGCATACTTTATCTTCATGGCCAGCTGTGTCATCTGCAAAGCCTTCAAGAATAGCACCCTTCTATACTTTGCTGAAAAACGAGACTTCTTCACCACACTGAAGTCCAAGAAATGCATACAAGTGAAAACCAAAGAACAGAAGGGTAGGCTTTCTTCATCTACACACCCAGAATCTGGAACAACATCTCCATTCAATCAATCAGTCAGTATTTGTATAGTGCAGCACTGTTACCCCTAGCGGTGTCTAGGTGAAGGGGATGCCATGTCTCTGTCGAAAAGTCATGTCTTGAGTCTCTTCCTGAAATCTGCCAGGGAGGGCACTGTTCATGGGCTGTTCAGAGGTGGAGGGCAGCGACGGAGGAGAAGGAGCAACCCCCGATACGGCTGCGACGGTTGCGGGAGTTGTGAGCGAGTGGAGTGAGGAGGAGCTCAGGTGTCCAGAGGATTGATGGAATTTCAGTTGGTGGTTGATGTAGGATTGTCCTCATCATGGAAGGCTTTGTTGGCGTGCATGAGGATCTTGAACTGGCATCTCTTCTGGATGGAGAGCCAGTGGAGGTTTCTGAGTTCGGGAGTGATGTGTGACCGTTTGGGAAGGTCCAGGATGAGTCTGGCTCCTGCTTTCTGTATGGTCTGGCGTCTTCTGGGGAGCTGGGTGGATATGCTGGCATAGAGAGCATTGCCGTAGTTGGGAGAGCTGGGGATGCGGGCCTGAGTGACGGTCTTTCTGGTGTCGATAGTGATCCATCTAAAGATTCTGCAGATTATACAAAGAGTGTGGAAGCAGGAGGAGGCGACTGCGTTGACTTGTAGTCTCATGTTCAGTTGGGTGTCGAGGATGATCTCTAGGCTGCGTGCATAGTCTATTGGTGTTGGAGTAGGTCCAAGTTCAGCTGGCCACCAACTGTGGTCCCAGAAGGAGGTGTTGTTCCTGAAGACCAGTACATCTGTCTTGTTGGTCAGTCTGAGGCAGTGGTCTCTCATCCAGCTAGCTACATTCGTCATGGTGTTGATGTTAGTGGGGTCCTTGGTGAGCATGGGGTTAAGTTGAGTGTCGTGTGCGTAGGATATTATGTTGAGGCCATTTGTTAATTTGGTATTTATAAAGCGCGCGGCTACTCCCTGGAGTGTCCCGGTGCGGAGCAAAAAACCACATAACCGCCACAGAAAAGACTCCCAAGGCAGAAACAGCAAAAGACAGATTAAAGTTGTTTTTAGCTTTTTCCTGAAGATGAGCAGGTCTTGAACCTGTCTAAGGGACAAAGGAAGGCTGTTCCATAGGTGGGACTCGACCACTTGAAAAGATCGTCCTCCAACCCGGGAGAGCGAAACTTTAGGAACAGGAATCAGACGCTGAGCCGAAGACCTCAGAGGCCGTTGGGGAGTGTAATGGGGAAATCTTTGACTAAGGTAAGGGGCTCCAATCTGATGAAATGCCTTGAAGACCAAAATCATAGCTTTCAAATGGATTCTTTTCTGAACAGGGAGCCAATGCAAAGAGGACAGGAGAGGGGAAGTATGGACCTGCCAAAAAATGGCCCTAGCAGCCGTATTCTGGATCACCTATAAACGAGCCAGTAAGTAGCGAGGTAGTCCCAAATACAAAGAGTTGACATCGTCCAATCTCAATCACCAAAGCTTGGACAATGATTTTTCTGTGAGGGACAGAAAGCAGGGGAAGAAAGTTCCTCAACATTCTTAGAACCCCGAAACAAGTTCCGGCTACAGATTGGATCTGAGACTTCATAGAAAGCGTGGCGTCCAATCTGACTCCGAGATTCTTAACCATGGTCACAGACGAGCTGGGGGGAAGGACATATCTCGCGGCCACCAGTTGTGCCATGCCTCACATGGGCCAGGGCCAAAAAAGATAATTTCAGAGTTTTCAGGATTACATTTCAATTGATTATCTTTCAGCCATGGAAAAAACTCTGAGAGACAGGAGTTTATTGCATGACCGTCAAACACAGCACCATTCTCACAAGTGAACAACAACTGTGTATCGTTCGCATACGATACAATCTTAGCCCCATGTTGTTCAGCAAAAAGGACGATAGGGGCCATATATAGATTGAATAAGGTTGGGCTCAAAATAGAGCCCTGTGGGACCCCAACATTCATGGGAGGAATGGAGGCAGAAAAAGGGGGGGACCAAATGGTTTGAAGACGGTTATTTAAGAACGACCTGACCCATCTCAAAGCTATGCCGCCGACATGGGATCTGGGATCTGACGACATCTGCGAGGGGGGGTCATGTAGGTGTCATGGGGCTTAGTGATGATCCTTTAAGTACGCCGCATATAATATCCTTGGGTACAGAGGTGAAGGGAGGTAACCGGACACTCTGTATGCATCCTGTTAGGAAGGAGGTGACCCAATAATGGGCGTCTTGCTATATTCCGATGTTGTTGAGCCTGTTTATAAGGGTGTTGTGGGAGACTGTGTCGAATGACGTGTTGAGGTCCAGTATAATCAGGGCCACAGTTTCTCCACAGTTCAGAAGAGTTCAGAAGAGTTCTGATGTCGTCTGTGGCAGCAGTCAGTGCGGTCTCAGTGCTGTGGTTGGCACAGAATCCTGATTGTGAGGCATCCAGAAGGTGGTTTTATTCCAAGAATCTGGTCAGTTGTTGGTTGATGGCTTTCTCAAGCACTTTAGCTGGGTAGAAAAACGGGCAGAATGGGTGATACTTTTTAATATCGCTGGGGTCGGCAGAGGGTTTCTTTAGGAGGGGTGTAACTTCTGGGTGTTTCCATCTTTCCGGGACGTTGGCTATATTTATGAAGGTGTTGAGGATAATGGTGAGTTCCACGCTGATTGGGTTGGTTCCAAGGTTGAAGAGGTGGTGGTGGCAGGGATCGGTGGGCGCCCCAGAGTGGATAGAGGACATGATGGCTATGATGGTCTTGGTGGTGAGCGAAGACCGGTTGGTGATAGTTTGGCTGGTGTTCGCTGGTGAGCAGAGGTTGTTGAGGTTGAGGGTGGCGTGTTGGGTGTCAAAGGTATTGTAGATAGTGGCAATCTTGCTGTGGAAGTAGTCTGAAAGGATGCACAGAGTTCTTGGGAGGGGAGGACGGTTTTCTCTGTGGCTGATAGGTTGGCAAACTCATTGATTATTTTGAAGAGTTCCTTAGTGTGGTTGGCTGCGGTGTTGATCCGGGCAGTGATGACTGATTACTTAGCTTCCTTAATGTGCCGGTGATCGATGTGGAGGGCTGTTTTGTGGGTGGCTCTGTCGGCGGGGTTCTTTGTGGTGCGCCGTTGCTTCTCCAGTTGGTAGTAGTTGTGCTTGGTGGTCATGAGCTCTGGGGGTGTACCAGCTGGCTTGTTTTGAGGTTTAGTTGGCTTTTGCAGGTTTTAGAGGGACGACTATGTTGGAGCAGTCAGAGATCCAGCCAGAGAAGTTCACAACGGCCTAGTTGGGGTCTGCTGGACTTCATGCTGGGGGGGGGGGGTTGGGCTTGTGTCCATTGAGCTTAGGTGACCTTGCTACAACTGTGGTGGGACACGGTGTGATGGGCGTTGAAGATGGTGAAGTGTACAATGGCGTGATTGGTCCAGGTGAGTTCTGTGGTGTGGCTGAATTGTATTCTTGCGCTATTAAGGAATCGCAATTCCTTATGTTGATGCACGTGCCCCTAAATCCCCTATTTGTTAAGCGCAACGTGTACCAAGGCGCAGGGGGACGTCGAGAGATTTAGTGAGCTATGCCTAGAGTAACATGATGCTGATCCAGGCATGCAACAACCATTGGCCTGAAAGGGCTTCAGCCCCCTCGTCAGGTGCTGTGGGCTGGGCTGAGGCTGCCAGGCAGTAACCAAGGTTCATCGAAGGTATTACACGGTCCTGCCCAAAGCCCTGCCATTCACAGTTTTCCACTGTGTTTATCCTATTTACCTCTTTCTTTCTTTTAGCAGACTCTCCTGCATGGCCCTTTCATTGCTTAATGGCTGTATCTGCATGACAACAATGGTGATACTGTCAAAGTTAAAGGGTTTAAGGTGTAAAGTGAAGCCAGCCCTCCCCATCCATGAATAAACATAGTATCCTGCAAACAAAAAGGAATACACCCACATCACAACAGGCTTTTGCCGAGAATGTAGGGGAGAGGTGAATTTAAACTGGACATATGTTAGATGTACATAGGGTTCCCACATTTTCACATACGAATGGGGACGAGGCTGGTAAGTGATTAGCAACTTATGGAAAAACATGCTGTTAACCTTCCTAAAAACTTTTTTATCACAACTCTGTTAACTATTTTGCTCAGACAATTTCATTATATTTTATAATGTCACCAAACTAAAATGACAGTGGGGGCTAAAATGAACGAAGTACAGCGAGTGTTACAGAAAATATAGTAGTCCTGAAGAGTTCCAAATGCACACTCGGAATTATAGACAAAAGTAAGAGTCATCTGGAGCAGAGTGAATGTGAAGCCAGCAACTATTGCATTGAACAATGGAGTTTCAAATTTATCAAGTCAGATCATCAGAAATGTTTAGAGCCAAAGGTTGAACAGTGAAGAGTAAGACTCTGTTAGCTTTAATAATAATGAATGCAAAAACAACAGTTGATGGACAGAATGCAGAACAATGTCATACATTCACCCCAGTACAGAGATCTGGGTGTAAATCCATCGTTTTTTTGCTCACCATGCCATTCCAGTTTGAACCCAGCCATATGCAAGTCAGTCTTGACCCTGTGCCTCATGGAAACAGTCCAGCCCGAACTGCCAAGCCAGGTCCTCCCTGGACTGGAAACAAGCATCCTAGGACCGGTTTCGTGGTTTCACCCCTCTTCAGCCAGGATAGCTTGATTCCAGTGGCATGAAGAGCACGGGACTCGCGTCTGAGCATACCCGTCCCACTCGGGGTGACAAATGCAGATCAGTTGACTGGGGGTGAGTGTTTGATTTGCTCAAACACTCCATCCATCATCCTCTTTGGTATCGCTTTGTTCGCCTTAAGTTGGCAGGGTATGCCCAGACGTGGATCCCTTGCTCACTTTGCCACTGGATTCAAGATAGCCTGGCTGATGAGGGTTATGAACCCGGAACCGGTCCCAGGATGCTTGTTTCTGGTCCAGGGAAGACATGGCTTGGCAGTTCGGGCTGGACTGTTCCCATGAGGCACAGGGTCAGACTGATTTGCATATGGCCATGTCTGAGCTGGGGTGGTGGAGTGAGCTAAAGAATGATGATGGATTAAACTCAGATCAGTTGACTGGGAGTGAGTGTTTGATTTGCTCAATTACTCCGTCCATCATCCTCTTTGGTATTAATAATAATTAAGCCATTATGAATGTTGCTTGAAAATAATTTTGATGTGATATATGCAGGGCCACTGGAATTCTGCAGCTGGGGAGAGACAAAATATGCAGCAAGGTTGAGTAAGTCATGTGGCATCATGCTGCACATTTTGTGATTGCATATCTATATTAATTTGTCATTTTTACACTTGTCTAAGCATTTGTTGCATGTCGTTACTACCAGTTTAAAACCCAATACAGAAATAAACAGCAGAAAGGTGACCAGTCACCATTTGCAAAGGTCCTTCCACTGGGTGGCAACACGTCGCTGTGTTTTTAGTAACTTTTGAACCGTTTAAGCTAAAAACCTTTTTCTTTTTCTTAAAATCTGCAGATTATGAGGCAGATGATAGTTTATGTGGCAAATATACAACTATGTGAAAAACACCACAGCCATACAGTTGCATAAGTCCAGTATTAACCTGTATTAACTGTTTGGATCTTGCATTTCAAACAAGAATAAGTATGAGCTTTTGTTGATTTCCAAGGTTTTCTTTTGTTACTGCTCGTTAGTTAAAAATATCCGCTATTTAGGTAACAGACTGGCCAGGCGGCAATCTTATGGGAAGTTACAGCATGGAGGGAAAAATGGATGATAGTGGGGCAGAGCCACTGAGCGAAAGTAACAGGCAATAGGAGTGAGTGAGGGAGGGAGCAGGGGGAAAGGTGAGTGTACCAAGGAAATAATCAGTGAAAAAAAAGTAATACTCAGAAAGAAAGAGGAAGGGAAGACATGCACAAAAGATTGCCAGAACATGCGAGAGAAGGTAAGCGACAGGGGTCAGCTGACAGCTGAAGATTACAGCATGGAGGTAAGGGGTGAAGTGTGATAATTGCTGACATATTCAACCTATATTGCTCACTATAAAGCATACTCATGCAGCTCTGGTAGCAAAGATTGACACTTCAGTGCTTGATATAGGGTTAACTTGGATCAGATGAAACTGGCAGTTTTAGTATCAGAAGCCGAAGCAAAACTGACAACGAGATCTGAGTGCTGAGGAAACACTTTGAGAACATGCAGGACAGAATCTCATTCCTTGAATACTGGGCTGAAGATGCAGAAGGAAAACCTATGAGGACCAACATTCAGATGGGAGGCCTCATTGACTGAACTAAGAGCTTCAGCACTGAATGTTTTTTGGAAGGGTTACTAAGTACAACACTTGCAAACTATTGCCTGACAAAATTCTTCTCAGTTGAACAGGCACAGGACCATACTATCAATACTGCCATTCAAAGGGCCAGCCAGGTCTATAATCTGTAAACTGTTGTTCTACAGCCAAAGCGGCATGATCCTGCAGTGTGCTAGGCGAGGTGACCCCAGCACTGCCAAAAAGTGGGGCAGGCAGGGCCATTTTCTTCAGGTTCTGCTCGTTGAAGAGGCCATGCAATGCGCTATGAGTGAGACTGTCGGCGTGATGCGCTGCATATTTCACAGGCTGAAGGGTTAACTATAATCATAGTCGTGCTATGAAACATACCATGCTCATGCTGTGACAAAAGCCTGTTCCTGTTGACAGGTTGTGGTAGACAAGCAAGCCTCATATATGAGGCCTTTATTGCTATAGATAGAGCAACATTATGGTACATTAAACAATACAAGAGAGGTTTCTGCACAGTGTGCATCTTGAATAAATATTTCAAGGTGCCCTAAAATATAATGATCATGGAAAAGGAGTCACAGTGAAGGAAATCAATTGCTCAGGGTCACACAGTTTAGGCATTATAGATAGCCAGGTTCTTTGAGTCAGTGCACCACAAAATCTCCAGTCTGGCCGGGATGGCCCATACACAATTGATGATGTACAAGTACTGATGTTTCCAGATTACACTCCAATGGTGCAACAGCAGAGGAGAGCATATCCAGACGTTAAGAAACAACTCCCTGAATTGCACCTCAATTACATGTTTTCATTCCAAGCGGACCTGAAAGTCTTGAACAATGGGAAATCTCCCATTGTCACTGATACATCAGCAGTATGGAAATGGGCCGAAGCTCTGACAAACTTTGGGAGCCCAATTTATTTGGCACCCCAGACCGCAACAAAGGAGAAAAACACAAAAGTTTGACAGACCATCCGCAACTCTACACAAGGTGAGCGGGCTGCTGCAGCAGTAGAGGCACTCCATGAATCGTTGGGCTTGGTTGTCACAAGTGGCTTAGGAGACGGCACATTGGTCATTAGTGGCAACACAGATGACCCAGTAACTTTTCTGAATATGGGACTTGTGGCTGAAGCTCAGTGCGTGTGCAAAGTAACAAGGTCCATTGGCTGCTCTTAGTTAACCTGGGCTGGGGTATATTGCCTGTTAGTATTCCCCCATGGAAACTTTAGGTGGCAGCGCTGGGAGATGCAGCTTTTTTGGGGGCTGTGAGGGACGCCAATGTGGACTAGTGTAGGGAATGTGGAGATACATTAGGGAGCGTGCTGACTAAATTACAAGTGTTAAAGCTTATGATTTGGGTAGTGTGCATCAGGATAGTAATTGAGGCTTGAGTGCTGCTAGAGAGGGAAGTATGCAAGAGAGGGACTGCAATGCGTACTCCTTTGAGGGATTCAGGGGTTGATATTAAGAGCAATGATAGATTACTAGCATGTAGGGAAAGGTACGAGACAATCAAACATAGATTAAACCCTATTGCTTTCAAGCAATTCACAGCCAAGCAACTCTGAGAGGTTGATGTATCAGGCAGGTTGTTAGCAAGCTTACTGACCTCGAAGGTACTCCAAATTACAGTGGCGATGCTGTGAAGAGATAACCCGGGATGTGTACTATGTACAGATCAACATAAAAATAATTTTTTATTACTACACCTCCTTGGTTGCGCTACCATGTGAGATATAGAGCATATTTACTGAAGTTCTATGGACACCAGGATCTTCCCATTTTATCAGAAGATCAAAGACTTGCTCTGTAGTCACCACCTGCCCTGGTTGAAATGACTCAAGCCATGGAAGTGATAACTAAGGGCCAGAACCCAGGGTCAGATGGCCTTCCAAACAAGTTTTACTCGACATATAAAAGACTTCTGGCTCCTCAGCTCTTGAATCTCTATAACCATGCTCAAACTTTACTCATGCTTCCGCAAATGAGAGATTCTAGTAGTGATTCTGCAGTCTGGCTGTGATAGTTTTGATGGGACTTTGAGGCGACCACTCTCTGTGATGAATATACACTAAAAATCCTGGGGAAAGTGCTTGCAAATAGATTGTTGCCCTTGCTCTCTGTCTCAGCTCAAGATGAAAATGGCTTCATTTTGGGCAGTTAAACTTCCTTGAACCCTAAGAGAATGGTCTATTCGATAGCAGCCCTACTAGATGTTTTACACTTACCAGTAGTGGTATCACTGCCCTGTTCAAATTAATCCAATTTAATTTTCTTCATCAAACCTATCTCACCCCAAGGAAGCTCAGAAAGATATGGAGATTAAAGATTAACCTTACAGAGGTGATGGTTTAAAGACAGATTTGAGCATATATCTTTAGGAGTGCTCAAATCTGTTAGACTAATGGAGACATATGACTCAAACAATAGCAAAAGTAGTGGGTGGAAGAATAGACTGTTCTCAGACGGTGAGCATGATGGTCTTGATGCCTAGAGCCAAAAGGAGGAAGAATGAGCAGGTGTGCAGATTTGACCATAGTGGTAGCAACATGTTGCGTAGCTATGTCATGAAGAGCAAAAATAGCACCTAACAAAAACAACAGTTTGAGTTGGACAAAGAAATAGGTGGAGGTGGAATGTACAACAGTGAGAAACTCAGTTGTACACATACATGGAACAGATGGTGGGAAAAATTATGTTGGAAACTGAAAGGCTTTCTGATTATAGGCCACCCTGAATGACAGGTCCTCCCAACTGCATAAAACGCTGTACTGGTGTGTGATTAACAATTAAATATAGCCTGTATAAGAGGCAGAAGATAATCAAGGGATTGACACACGCTTCTCAGCGGAAGAGCAGACACAAAGTTGAGTTTAATACACTCCCCACCAGTGAGAGGCCCAGTTTACTCAGGGTCCAAATCAGTATCCTATGGTATTGCATAGTTGTGATCACCCACTAAAAACAGGTTAAAGCTGACCCCCAACACAGTTTGTTTGCATTGTTTACTGAGGTATACATCTATTGTGTGCACTAATGAAAGGATAGGCTATGTCACACAAAGAGTACATTTCAAAATAACAATGTATGTGCTTTAAGATGATATACATATGCACTGTAATAACATGATTGTTTTAAAACTTTATACAAATGTTGATTAAAATATTGATTATTGAGAGCAATGTAGCATTGAAGGTACTGCCCTGGAGCGGCTAACCTTTTTTCTATCTGAGAGGGCATAAACAGTCCACATCCCCCTATTTTAGTCCTGTTTGAGACCTCTCACTTGCAGAATCCCACAGGGCTTTTCTCTGAGCCCTACATTGTTTACTCTTTATCTTATGTTTTTTTTATACAACCCTTTGGTTTCTATGTGATGTCTTATGCAGATGATCTGGGGTCTACCTAAGAGAAATTATGATCTTGCTATTTCGCAGTTGCCTCCTGGATCAAGTCAAATTAAAACTCAATAATGACAACACAGAGGGCCTCAACTTTAGGGAACTTCCACTGAATAGATATGGTCTTCACTTTGGGGGTGGTGGAGCTGGACCCATCGCCCACTCGGGATTGACTCAGCTAAAAATCCGGGATTAATTTTCAACTCTTTTTTCTCATTCTTTCAACAGATCAGGCACATTTTCTACTTGCATCAATAACACCTTCATGCTATGCAAAATCATCCCTTCTTGTAATCATAGGACTGCTGTAAATTCAGTTATCTTCTAACTACTAGGATAATGGAAGTCTATCTTGGGCTTCCTGCTTTCAAATCATTCCAAACCCTCCTGCATGCCTCATCTTCTCACTCACTGTTCGACTGTCTATTGCCTTTTGAAAGCAAAACGATGTAACTGTTAAGTCTTGTGCCTAGATCTTGGCGCTCTCCATAAAACAGGTTCTCTGCTTAGTCGTCATTGAATCACTCCAAATATTCTTTCCAAAATCCTATCCTTTGCAGTAGTCCACTGCCTGAATCTTCCTAATATTAAGCATGTACCTATTGGACGCTAATGCTTCTCCTTTCTGCATCAAAGCACTGGAATTCTCTGGCTCTGGCTCCGGCTCCTAAGCTCCAGGGACTCCAGTCTTCTGTCCTTCGAAAAAAAAAGAAAAATTGCCTTTTCCACATTAGTGCAGTCTCCACCTCTCCTTCAGTTACTGCTTAGCACAAAGCTGCGCGTTTAGGGTTAAAGTGCACTTTACATATTATTTTCAATCATTCATTTTATTCAGTAGAACAATAACTATAAAAATGTGCTTAAACTGCACTATTTGCCGCAATTTTCTGAAACACCCTGGGAGGTGTGAAGATGGAGGAACCCAAATATCTTCTAAAATTATTTTGAAGGGCTAATGGGTTGAGGCCAATGCAATTGACCTCAGGTGTTTTACAGTGCATCATATGTCACTAATTGTTGGCAAAACTATATTTATAACTATAAATGTCATATGAGAGTAGGTAAACTCATTAAATGTGTGCTAAAATACAACATTTACTATTTGTTCTACTAGATTTCCTTGAAGGAAAGTCCTAAACTTCCTGCAAAAGTTGTTAAATACTATTATGAGTACATAAATGTTATAGCACAGTGTGCTTTGAATTGAGCTGTGATGTATCGGCAAAAAGGAACCCCTATGCATTTTACCACTACAATGCCAGGATGACTCACAAGCAATTTTTAATCTGACTCTGAATTTGGCCTGCCTCCAGCATTTGAAGTGTTAGCTCCCCCACCGCCCGAAATGTAGGTCTAGTTGCGCCCCTGTGATGAGCTGAGCTGCCGTCGGCGATTAAAAAGTGATCCCTGTGCTTGGAGTCGCCGCCCTGGCCGCTGCGCCACACCTCTCTTTGACACAGAAAAAGCAGAAAGAGGAAGAGAAAGCTAGCAAGACCTGGAGGACCTATGCACACCAGCACTTAAGTCGTTTCCGGTGCTTGCACCGCTGCCTAATTGTCAACCCCATACTTAGAACAGTCTACCACATGGTGGCGCTGCTCATCTAATTTCGAGATGAGCAGAACAGCGGTTGTTTAGGACTACAGTATCGATTAACAAGCATTGGCATAGCCAATAGGTCTCGCCTTTGGGACCTTATAAGTGTTTAACCATGCAACAGTTAATGTTGGTGCACAAAGGTTATTGTGCTGCTTAACTAAATACTTATAAGGTCTCAAAAGCGGGCTCCTCTGGGGTCGGGGTGCCCCTGCCCCCCGTGTGTAGGTGCAGGGCTGTGGTGCTGAGTACAGGGGCAGATGTTTAAGGCAGAGTGAGGAATCTGCTCCAGAGGAGGCCAGGCATGGCTCCCAGCAGCACCGACAGGCAGTACGAGGACTCGAACGGGTTAATCACGAGATGCAGCAAACACTGCCAGCTTTCAGCATGAATGGGTAAGGCGCTGGAAGTCTGCGGGGTGATTCAGGGTGTGAGGGTGGGGCGAGACACAGGGAGGGATGAAGAAAGGGGGAGATAGGATGGGCAGGGATGATGCAGAGTGACACTGCGAGGGTGGTGAAATAAGGGTAGGGTGAAGCAGGGGGCTAGGTGATGCAGGGGTGAGAGATACGATGGTAAGGAAGTGAGACTATGAGGGGAGAGTGGTGGGGAAAGCATGCAGGCGCGTAACAGGTGGGATAAGACGGAGTGTGAGGTGAGAGGGCGCGATGCGAGGCTGGGAGGTATGACGGTATGACAGGGTGGGGTGAGACAGCTGGTGGGGTGAGGCAGAGGGTGAGTGACGGAGGAGTGGGAGATGTGAGGTCAAAGGGGCGGAGAGGCTGCACACGGTGAGGCTGATGGAATGCAGGGAGGGAGTGTCGGTGGGCAGACGGTTCCTGGTGATGCAGGGGTGACACTGTGGGGGGGCTGAGAGGAAGAGAGCGTGAGAGGAGGATGGGAAGAGACACCGCAGAGTGAAAGCAGTAGTTTAATGCATGGGGTGGGGCTGTGAGGGTGCGAGAGGTGGGACTGTCAGGGTGAGCAGTGACAGAGGGGTGGAAGTGATGGAGTGGGTGAGGGTGAAAGATGATGGAGGGGAGGGACTGTGAGGGTGCGCGGTGACAGAGGGGAGGGACTGAGTGTGCGGAGTGATGGAGGAATGACTACGTGTGAGGTGAGAGAGGGAGAGAGACCACACTGTGAGGACGCTTTATATTAATCTCCTGCTAATTTTAGTAGTAAAAGACGTTTAATAATTTGCTGCATTACCACAGTGCCATACTGTACAAATTGTATTACTTTCAATGTTGTGTTCATCTTTGTAAGGCGTTTAATCCGTTCATCTCACTGTATAGCCTCTACAATGCTAAAAAACAGACCGACTACCTGTTGTTGAAATGCTCATTGTGCTACAGATTTTACTTGTAAATCGGCACACACAATAAAACAATCTTTTCAATGCTTGTTTCATTTGGATTCAAATAGTAAATGCAGTGATTTGCTGTGTGACACTAAAATAAGGTTACTAAGATACATGATAAAATGTTAACTGTCTATTTGGTTATACGCCACATAATATTTCACAGTGTGAAAAGCGTAATCTGTTTTAATTATTTTCTCTTACAAGTCCTCAGGTCGTGAAGGCTTTTCAGATGCATCCATAGCATGCTCGATTTAGACTGTTTTAGAAACCCATGACCACAAAGGGCGCCTGCTGGGAAAATTAACCTCCACGGGGTTCCCCTACAGAATGGACTCATCATTAACGGACTGAAAGAACAGCAGTGGGCATGCGCGCACCACTTCTATCAGAAAGACTATTACCACAGACCGCTCAAACAACATAGCTGTACGGTTCGTAGTACTAGGCGGCGAAATTGATCACCAAATGAATACTTGCAGTGAAACTACAGAGCGATAGATAATACGCACTCTCAGTTTGCCGACAACTTCTGTGCTTTTTAAAGGAAGATATGCCAAAGCGTATAAAATGCATCCCAGCAGCCACCCGTTTCTATAATTGGTTCTGTGAGTTCGCCTTTGAACTGGTGTGTTGGGAATCCAGGTATGTGTGTTCTTGGACGCATACATGAATACGGATTCCAACTGCTTTTTTTGCCAAAAATGTGTGATTTGCATGAAATGTGTATATTTGGATATAAACAAAAAAAATAACAAGCATTAGCCGCGCGGCCGTAGAAGTCAGGCGGCCGCGCGGCCATGAAAGCAGAGTGACGCGATCTGGGGAGGGGGAGGGAATTGAAGCGCGGAGAGAGGCACGCAAGGCTTAATGAGCCTTGACAGAAACCCACATGGCAGCTGCGAGCGTGTACGCGCACGTGCACGCAAGCTTGAGGCCAGGAAAAGCCTCTGGTAGCACTTTTAAAAGCCCGTTTACAAAATTTCTCACAGAGCAGCGCATGCGCTAGCTCAACGAGACCTAAAAATGCTAATACCTGCCTTGCCAGCCATTCCTTTAGCTTTGGGGACCTGGAATAATCTGAACTGTCGCATTTACATGTGAGAGAGATGGTTAGTGGTTGTTTTGGCAGCGATGACAAGAGTGATCGGTGGTGCAAGCTGCAGTGGCCTCCTGGTCAGAGCCCAGGCACTTAATATTTCACAAATTAAGCACTGACTAATAGCACGGATTCCCTATTCTCATGAGCCTTTCTTCCACTCGGGCATTTCCCGGTGGTCTGTAGGCCCGAGGCTGCTTTCAGGGCCGAGTGTGTTACCGCCACTGGTTGTGGCCTCCTGCACCTTCGAACTGGTTTGACGTTTTCCCCAGTGTCGGGTTTGATTTGCAGTACGGGTTGGCTCAGACTCACTCCGAGCCCGGGCAGGGGTACTCACAAACTTTCTCTCGGGGGCCAAATTTACAGTGTGGTTTGTGGCCGAGGGCCGCACAGGTGGGGGCGGGGTCAGTGGGGGAGGGGGCGAGGCTAGAGCAAAAAAAAAAAACTGTGACCATGAGGTTGAACACAGGCCCCTGCAGCAGACTCCTTCGTCCACTGAGCCACCAGACCCGGCATTCACACATATCTATCTATCTATCTATCTATCTATCTAGCTCTGTCTCTCTCCCTCCCTCTATCACTCTCCATCTATCACTCTCCCTCTCTCTGTCTCCCTCTCTCTATCTATTTCTCTCTCGCTCTCTCTCCCTCTGTCTCCCTTTCTCTCTCCCTCCCTCAGTCTCTGTCTCCCTCTGTCTCACTCACTCTGTCTCCCTCCCTCTCTCTGTCTCAGTACCTCCCTCCCTCTCCCTCCCTCTTGTCTTCCTCCCTCTCCCCCTGTGTCTCCCTCCCTCTGTGTCTCCCTCCCTCTGTGTCTCCCTCCCTCTGTGTCTCCCTCCCTCTCTGTCTCCCTCCCTCTCTGTCTCCCTCTTGTCTCCCTCCCTCTTGTCTGTCTGTCTCCCTCCCTCTTGTCTGTCTGTCTCCCTCTCTCTGTCTCCCTCCCTCTCTCTCTGTCTCCCCCCCTCTCTCTCTGTCTCCCTCCCTCCCTCTCGGTCTCCCTCCCTGAAGGACCACACAGTCTTAAGAATTCCACAAAGTAGCTTGGCAGGGCCATCGTTAAAAAACAGTGCCCTATTACTGGACTTATGGCCGGAGCAAGCCTCCAGTCTCATTGAACCAATTACTTTGGGAAACTAGAAAGGTAAGGGGCTCCCCGTTCTTTTGTCCAGCTTCTTCCTGACAACTGGGACTTTAAGTGCTCAAAGTGTTAGTGTGTTCCCTAGGGCTTCAACAGGGTTGTTCTTCTCAAGCCCCGTCATCGAGTTGGGAGTCCCACAGTAACCAGAAACCGCAGTGTAGTGTCGAACAGAGACTGAAAAAGATGTACACGTTGTCACTTTCGTAGCCTGCCCAACATATTCAAAATGACCCAAGCGTAGGCCAGAGGCATAGGGTCAGAGTGAACAGCATTCGCCTCCCTAACTTCTGTCTCAGAGACCCGATAAGCTCTGGTCAAATATCTTCTGATTATTCTTTTTTTCTTAAATGTCTCGTTAGGATTCTTGGTCTCGGAAACGGAGGTATTCTTTTTCACCTTTCTCTTAGGTTGTCTGTTTAGCTCACAGGACATTTTGCTCCTAATAATTGCGACCTGTTGCATACCCCTAAGTGTTGGGCTCCCAGTTACCTGCGGTGTGCATCTTCTTTCTGGCGTTTGGTGTGGTGCTTGGCAGCCTGTTCAACATCTTGTCGCGGCAGCCCGCATTAAGCCCGCCGAGCGGAGCGGCGAAGGACTACTTCTCCCAGCAACCTTAGCGGCGGACCCGGAAGCCGCCGGTTGTTACCTCGCGCCTGGAGGCGCTTAAATTCAATCAGTGCCGCTGACAGAGCGGGCGACCTGTTGCATACCCCTAAGTGTTGGGCTCCCAGTTACCTGCGGTGTGCATCTTCTTTCTGGCGTTTGGTGTGGTGCTTGGCAGCCTGTTCAACATCTTGTCGCGGCAGCCCGCATTAAGCCCTGCCTCCCAGCAATCTTAGCGGCGGACCCGGAAGCCGCCGGTTGTTACCTCGCGCCTGGAGGCGCTTAAATTCAATCAGTGCCACCGCATCGCGGGACCGCGCGCGGATCGGCGCCGGGCGAAGCCCGGGCGAAGCCCGGGCAAAGGGCGGGCCGTCTGTGGCCGTCCGTGGCTGACCGAGGCAGGGCTGGGCCCAGTCTCCAACGTCTTTGACTGAAATCTAAGGTACTGTGTGTTTTTAAATTTGCTGCAGTGTTATACCCTGCCTAATATTCGCTCTTTGTATTAAGTATTGGTGTGTATTCTACCTCAGTGGTGTGTGATTCTGCGGACTCTTTCTGATGGGCGTAGCCATTTAATCAGCTAATTATGCCAAAATCAACCCCCTTCCGCAAACCAGCTACGCTGGGAGGATCAGTCAGAGGCACCCTGGACAGTTTTATCACAAGAGCTGCTTCGGTTCTGGAAAAGGAGATCGCTTTAGTTGAACGGCGCTTATCGGCCGAGCATTTACAATCTAAAAGATCTTCACTCGGCCCCATTCAGCTAGCCGTCTCACCGGCGCTGCCTATACCTACTTCCAGCCAGATTGCCTGCCCTTTGTCTCCGCTAGCTCTTGTAAATAAGACAGTGTCACACTCTTTCACACAACTAACACTGCCTGCTTCTAACCCTGTCGAAAATCATTCCGTGGGCTCCACGTCATCGATTCTACAAGTTGCTGGATCCCCTCCCATTACTATTGATGATAGCTCGCAAAGGATGGGAAGGAAAAGCCACACTACAGGCCCGCCCCCTTCAAAGAAAAGGAAGAAAGGAGGGAAAAAACACCCTAAAACGAACTGTTCGGGCATTGCTAATTATAATTCGGCAGAGAACACTGCAACCTGCTCTCCGCCAGTTGCCGACCAAACAACTGCCTCGGACCCTCCTAATTTTGTCTTCCCACATGATGATATTTTGTAGCGACTTGAGACATTAGTAAAATCACTTCTTCTTCCTCTAATAGAAAGGATGAAGGGGGTGTCGAATCAACTTGGGGTAATTGAGCAGTTGGTTTTGAAAAATGTTGTCCAACTAAAAGACACACTGCCTCAGGTTTTGGTACCATTAAATGGTACTTCTCCTTCTAACTCACTCCCAGCGTTGGATGATAGGCATAGTTGTGCAGAGTATTCCCAAGTTAAAATCCTACCAACTTTACCTAAGATAATTAACCCTATACCTAACCGTAAGTTAATTGGTGTTCCCCCCCCCTTCCAATAGCTTCCACCCGCCCGTAAACAATCTATCCTCTGGCACCCCTCTGAACAAAACACATGGTCCGAGTCATGATCATATACATCTACCACCTGAAGCAGCTCCCTATGTAGTTCTGATGACAGGTGTCCCCGTACTAGAGGCAGGAAGGAAAGAGGGTTACTCTGACCTTAAAAACAAGGTCCTACATTGGTTGGGTAAGAATAGACCTTTACCTTACAGCATAAATGGCGAACTACTGAATGTTCGCAGGCTTGGTTGGGTGGGTCCACGGCCTAAGGACATCGAAGGCGACGTAATTGTTGTCAACTTTAGAGACCACAGAGCAACCAAACATATAGTCAATTACTTCCAACACCAATACCAGAGCGCCATTAGTACCTTCGATTTAACTTATTTTTATCCACAAAGTTTAATTAGGAACCCAACACACTCCAATGCTCCTTCTTGGTTAAAGACAGGCCCTCCTGCGTTTAATTTACCTACTTTTAATCGTTTCTCCTCACTTAGAGGATTAGAGGATGTGGATTGACTCACCCCAGAAGTACACCACCAGCACTCCTCCTGTGGCTTATCAGATGTACAACCAGCCAGGGATCATTGTGCTTTAATTCTGCCTAACGCTGGACTAATTAGTGGAGGGGGCAACTCTGGTACTATCCAAATACTTTCATGGAATATTGCAGGCCTTAAGAAACATTTGGCTAATACGGTCTGGATTGACTTTATCAATCAATATGACATTTGTTTGTTCCAGGAGACCTGGAGCTTGGACCCTCTTTATATGTCCGGCTATTCAACTTTTTACATACTGGCAGTGCACCAGGGTGTGGGCCGCCCTTCGGGAGGCCTACATATCTGGATCAAGATCACACTTAACCTGGACATCAAAGTCCATAATCAGCAGACATCCTCCACTTATCTTTTAAACGGCCTTGGAATGGCTCTAGAGTTGATCTTTTTAATATATATGCGAGGGGAGGCCACTCTAACAAAAATTCTGTCACTATCTCTACTTTGGAGGACGCCCTGTCAGGTATTCCTCCTCTCTCTAATATAATTCTGGGCGGCGATCTGAACTGTACATACGAACCACTAAGAGATACAGACCTTCTGGGCCCTAATGAGGATGATACCAAAAACTGTATTCCGCCCTTAAATTTGAGTCCCATCAAAAGATGGACAACAAGAGCTCTACAGATTACTGGTCTTACCCTGGAATACAACCTCCGAGCACTAAATGGTAGAACCCCCTCTGATCCCCATGGGTCTATGACATTTAGTAGATTAAATGGGCCGTCGCGCATTGACTATTTCATTGTTGACGTGAAATCCTGGGTCAATGTGGTTGATATGAAGGTAGTTCAGACGTTTGATAGTGACCATAATCCCCTTTGTGTAATTTTAAAATGGCACACAAGACCAGAGGTTTTAAATTCGAACTTATCCTCAAAAGCAGTAATTCCCACAAACTGCAATAGAAAGTTGAAATGGTACAAAGTATCATGTCACGTGGATATCTTAGATTCCATAAACAGCCAAGTGACAACCAAGGCTGCCGAATTTGCTCTCCTTAATATCACGAAGGTAGAGACACACTGTGCAGACTTCAACAATATTTATAAAACCTTTATGTTACCCTGTTACCGTGTTACGGGTTTGGAAGCACGCAATGGTTGTCCCCCTCTTGAAAAAAGCTGGAGCCGACGTGTCCAATCTTGCTAATTTCAGGCCAATATCATTGCTACCCGTACTTTCTAAAGTGCTGGAAAGACATGTTAACTCCCAACTATACCATCTAGTGAATCATCGGGATTTTTACATCCATCCCAGTCTGGTTTTCGTGCTCATTATTCCACTGAGACCGCCCTTCTAGGGGTAACGGAGAGTCTAAGACACGGTATCGATCGCGGTGAAACATCTGCGCTTATCCTTTTGGATTTGAGTGCGGCGTTCGATACCGTGTCCCATTCCATTCTTTTGAACTCTCATCGTTCCCTGGGTCTGGACGGTCCGGCTTTGGCCTGGATTGCCTCCTTTTTAAGTGAGCGCACTTTCCAGGTCTTTTCCACGAAAGCCACTTCTTCCACTTGTACATCGGCATATGGCGTTCCTCAGGGGTCCATACTCAGCCCTCTGTTGTTCAATATCTACGTTAGACCCCTGGCTTCTATTGCAGAAGATGCTGGGCTGACCATCTTTTCATATGCCGATGACAATCAAATTGTCTTTTCCCTTTCTAGCTGCGAAAGCAATGATCCATCGGTCTTGAAAATCGGGCTGTCACGTATAGCTGAGTGGATGCAAAGGCAAACAGAAAGATCTATGGGGCCCGCAACATTGGCCTAGCGAGATGGGACCCCTTCCCCAGCCATCCTCAGTGGCCCGCAACCTCGGCTTTCTCATCGACGATAAACTCTCCATGAGACAGCAAACCACACAGGTGGCTGCCATTTGTTTTACTACTCTACGATGGCTCCAGAAAATCTTATGGATGCTGCCTCTTTCTACCAGGAGAACCGTTGTCCAGGCGTTAGTAACCTCCCGCCTGGACTACGGAAATGTCCTCTATCTTGGTGCGGATGCGGCCACTGTAAATAAACTTCAGGTTGTCCAGAATTCTGCAGCCCGTCTTCTTTGTAATATCCCTAGAAGACAATCAGCTTTCCAAGCTTTACGTGATCTACATTGGCTCAAGATCTCCAATCGTATCAACTTTAAAGCCATTTGTTATCTTTTTAAAATTAAGCAGGGTTCGGCCCCGAAGTATTTGCAAAATCTTGTTCAACCTTACAAGCCATACCGTACACTCAGGTCCTCTGCTAACTGTGATTTTGTTATTCCTCGTTTTAAACTTGCAAGAATGGGAGGACGGGCCTTCTCTCATCTTGCCCCTAAACACTGGAATGCATTACCCTCCACCTTGAAAACAGAGACAAATTTTCTCATCTTCAGGAAAAAACTGAAAGCATTACTCTTTCATTGATTTGCATGTTGATTTAGTTGTCTCATGGTGCTGCTTTTAGAGGTCTGCTCTTTCTTCTTGAGTCTATCCCTTCGCGCCGGGAAACCCACTGTGGGTAGCTGTTGCGCGTTATAAGTTTAAATAAATAAATAAATAAATAAAATAAATAGGTTCCCATTTCACAATAAAATCAAAGGCTGGCATAAAGTTTCCACCCAAGAGAGGCAATCCATGGTATACTACCGAATGCAGAACCCGAAGAAAGGCGATCTCTTTTGCTCTCTGTAAAAGAGACTTTGTAGCAGCTAGGTTGGCTAGACAAGCCTACAAAAAAATCTATAGTAGAGGCTAAACGGATCTGGGAGGAGGATCATTGGCAAGCGCTAAAGAACGCAGCCTTTTTAAAAGATTCTAGTACCTTCTGGACCTTAATAACACAACTAACCAGAAGAGACTTTGACCCACTTCCCAACCATATAAACAAGCAGCAGTGGTCTGCACACTTCTCCAAACTATATTGTAACGAGGTAGAGCTCGACCGCCCTGTGATTGCCAACTCTGACCACAACTATATTGCGTCGCACCCCGACCCAACAGATTTCTTTACCCTTACGGAGGTTCAGACCGCCATTAAAAGCATAGCACCTGGGAAGGCAGCAGGCCCGGATGGCCTCCCAGGAGATCTGATCCTTCATAATCCCTTAGTATGGGCAAATCTTATTTTTAACATGATGAACCTCTTGTTATGTGGCCACACAGTCCCAGACTCTTGGAAGGGTGCTGAGGTGGTCACTATCTATAAGAAGGGGGCGAGAGAGGACCCTGCCAACTATAGACCAATAAGTCTAATTGATGTCATCCAAAAGGTGGTGGGCAGGGTCCTTAACTCACGCTTGGGCACTTGGCTGGAAGAGGGTAACATCCTAACTCACTTACAAGCTGGTTTTAGGAAGAAAGTAGGTACCATGGACCAAGTGTTCAGATTCGTAGCCACTTATTGGAAGACCGTTCTGATTGGTGGGGGATCTTTATACTTGGCCTTCATTGACCTCAAAACCGCATTCGACCTCGTTCCTCGGGTTAAACTGTGGCAGGTCTTACATGAAATGGGGCTACCACGATATCTTTTGGAGTTTATTAAAAGTTTGCATGATGGTACATACGCAAGAATTAGATGGGGATCCAAAGGGCAATTGACTGATCGAATTCCTGTCCAGAGGGGGGTCCGCCAGGGATGTGTGATGGCTCCGACTCTGTTCTCCCTCTTTATTAATGGGGTGGCAGACCATCTGAGAGAGGTCTCAGCGGACGCACCATCCCTGGCGGGGGAAAAAACACCTACCCTCCTCTTTGCAGACGACACGCTCCTCATGTCAAACTCCTATGGGCCTCCAGAAACTGCTTGATAGGTTTGGTGCCTTTTGCGATAATCGTGGTCTTACTGTTAATACCACTAAGACCAAATTGATGGTACTAACTGGAAATAAGAAACATAAGAAAATCAATATCGCATTAAATGGCACCTCGCTCGAGGAGGTAGATGCATTTGACTACCTAGGGGTCAGGATTAACTCCAAAATGAAATGGGACTCTCACATCACTAAGATGTATTTAAATTTTAAAAGAGTAACAGGAGCAATTTCTAAAGACCACCGTTTATCCTCTACTAAACCTATCAGCCCGGCGCTAGTAGTATATGAGGGTAAGGCATTGTCTGCCGCTTCTTACGGCTCTGAATTATGGGGGTTCGAAAGAGTTATTAGCTTAGTCACAGCAGAACACAAATTTTTGAGAGAGCTTGTGGGCCTTCCACTTTCCACTCCTCTTAAACCCTTATTTTATGATTTGGGACGCCATTCTATTAAAGATATCCTTGGGCTTCGCCCTCTATTATTTTGGGTTCGTCTTAGAAGGACCCCGGAACTTAGTAATTATGCCGCGGTCCTTGACGAACTCATTGCGTTAAATGGTTTTGGTGTAATATCATGGTTGAAAAATCTAAGGGACCTGGTACTCAGCTTGGGGCTAAAAGAAGAATGGCTCTTGCAAAAGCCTCCGCAAAAAGACATCATCAAGAAACTATACTGGGCAAATATAGATGCAGCGGTCTTGAAAAACCCCAAGCTGGGCTCCCTAACTGATACATTTCTGATCTGTAAGCCAAAACCAAAGTGGGAACCATTTTTTGACTTTATCTCCTCACCAAGGGATAGAGTTTTGTTTTTTAAAATGAGGTTAGGTAATTTACCTCTAAACGCTTTCACAATATACTGGAAAAACCATAAAACCCTCCACACAACTTGCCCGGGATGTTCTAATCCTACTGAATCATTGGGCCACTTCCTGTTCGCCTGCAAAGCATATAGGACGCCCAGAAAACGTTGGCTGAGTCCAGTTTGTAGAGGTCTGGGAACTAGCCAGTCGTCTGTGGCCCTCCGTATCCTAACAACGGATACCACATCCTTATTGGTAATTTGTGGGGTGGCTAAATATCTTGGGAAAGCATGGCAAATACGAACTAAGCTTGTCGAACCAAGTAGCTCTGGGTTGTAATTCTATGTAATTTTTCCACTAAATGAAATACCCTCTCTACATTTGTTGAGTCCCCCCTTGCTGTGCCTTAGGATATCTGTTTTTATCTGAGCCTTTTATGTTTTCATTCATTTCCTATGTATTTTTAGCTTTTTTAAGAAAACTATGTATATTCCTATATGTCCTTTCATTAACTTTATGGTTCTATGTTGTTGTATTGTATTTACTTTTATGATACATTGCTATCGAATAAAGTATTCAATCAATCAATCAATATTTCCTTCTACATGTCTCTCTAGCCCCCAAGAGTAGTGCCTTCCTTAAGACTGTTAAAGATGTGGTGGTCTTTTGGTGGGAGGTAAATTTTGAGGCCCTTTTGAAAACATTCAGCGCTTCGATTACCAATTTTCTGATCCTGACTTTTGGAAACGAAGTCAACAGTTTTCAAGAGTTCCTGAATTTAGGACTGTGTGCCCTTTCAGTTGTACACCTGCCCCCCCCCCCCGCCCCCTGTCCGTCACCTCACCCTGCGCTGAGTCAGCTTCCCTGGAACCCAAACCGCCGCCGCACCCAAGTACTTCACAGGTCTTTTAAAGGCCAAGTCACTTGTTAATGAGGCTTTGTTGTATTTCATCTCTTCTTAGCGCCCCTGCATCTCCCCTCATTCAACAAGTGACTTGGCTTTTAAAAGAATCGCCCGCCCGGTCCGCGCTGCTGCAACCGTCAGTGCTTGCACAGGTACGATGTCTGCAAGGTCCGCGGGCCGCCAGGGAAGGCTTGCCGGGCCGTACTATGAGTGGCTCAGAGGGATCATATTCTACAAATGGGGAAAGCCCCCTGTTGTAAGTTGCCACTTGGTATGTTCCGTCCCCCCCTCCTCCATGCCTCTGTAATGGTATGTCTTGGAACGTTGCTGTGAAGGCAGCTTTGGAATGTTGACAGGCTGCCTTCACCAGAGAGAGATACCCAGCAAGCTGAGGGTGCCAGTACATCTTTACTGAATAAAGAAGTTTATCTTTACCTGAGTTGTTTACCCACTTCATTCTCGCGACTGTGGCAGGGACAGCGAAGCACCCTTCCCTGTAATTATTGCTGCTTGCTGGGACTTCGAGGCGACGCTATTGCTGTGAGAGGTGTTGCTGTTTTCACTTAATTGCTGCCACCATTTGGATCAACAATAGAAGCGGTGTGTAATCTGAGGTAGCCGCAGTGCGCAGTGTAAGCAGCTGACCTGACGGAGATTTGAGTAACCTGGCGGCTGTGGTGAAGCTCTGGGGATCCAGTGAGAGGCGTCTATTCGATTCCAGGAGGAGAGGAATCCTGGAACAGCTGGCCAAGGTGATGGTGAAATAACACACTTGGTGCCGAAGTGTGCAGCGTAAGCAGCGTATCTGACGGAGACTTTTGAAACCAGGCGGCGGCGGCGAAGCTCAGGGGATCCAACGAGAAGCGTCCGTTTGTTTCCAGGAAGAGTGTAATCCTGGAATAGCTGGACAAGGAGACGGGGAGATAACACGCTCGGTGCCATTTATCTGTGAGCGGAGCCTCAGGTGTTCGTCAGCGGTGAGGAGGCGGGGTTGGCAACGCGTCTCCCTTACTGCTTTGAAGGTGGCATGCGCATTTGCATCGGACTGGTGAGGAGGACCCGTCTTCCACAGGCTTTGTCGAGCGCAGCACCGGGAGTTGAGTTTAAGCTGAAGCGGTTAACATCGCTGGCATCGCAGCGGAGCGTCGGAGACGGTGAGTTCCTGTCAGGAATCCCTCGAAAAAACTTCTCCCAGAGTATTTACGGTGGCCGCCTCCCAGACTGCCTATTGGAGGTATTGACAGCCGTTTCCTCTTAACATCTCCTCCCTCAGAGCAACGGGAATAGTTTAAAGCAACGGTCCTCTCTGAGAAGTGTTCTCCTCACGGCGACAGGAAGTTCTCAGCTCAGAGCGCCTAGGCTACGCAGAGGGGGCTCTGGGAAATCCTCTTGAAGAAAATAGAAAGGGGACTGGACAGAGGCAGTGTGGTGCTGCAGGGAAAACTGCAAATGGTATTGAACTGTGTGTACTAGGGCCATGGGTAGAAAATTTTTGCGGTAGTGAGTGCACATGACAGAGAAGTAGGTGGTCACAAGCTTTACCCTGCCACAGTAAGGAGCACCATTTGACGTATTTTCACATAATTCTTGGCATAGCACTCTGCACCTGTAGTGGGGGGCTCAGGCTTTTTGGATAAAAACTCTGGGATAAGTGCACATCCTTAGAAATATGGCAGGGGCAGGAATGAGCCAACCCCCACCATTTCTGAACGAGATAGGGGAACCAGAAATCCCCTGGAAAAGATGGGAAGGTATTTTTAAGTCCTACCTGATAGCCATCGGGGGTGGGAACTTTTCAAACTTAAGGAAGCAACACATTCTCTTACATAATTTAGGAACACATGGTAGGAAAATCTTCGAGGATATAACGGGAAGATTAGTGGATGATGAGATTCCAGAAGAAGAAGATGGGGTTGATGTATATGATTACACTTTACGGAAATTAGAAGCACACTTTAAAGTAAAAATCAATGTGGTTCTAGAAAGGCACAAATTTTTCAAAAGAGCACAAAGGAAGGAGGAGAAAGTATCCTCGTACATAGCAGTGTTGAGAGGCATGGCTGCAACTTGCGAGTTTGGGGCACTTACAGATTCCCTAATCAGGGACCAGTTAGTGAGATGCACTAATGAGGAGAAGGTACAGGAGGAATTGCTCACTAGGAATCCTGATCTGGAGGAAGCGATAAGCATAGCTAAAGGGCTGGAACACACAGCGCTATGTATGAGAGAGATGAAGGTGTCCGAAGAAAGTAAAGAGAAAGTCACGAATAAAGAGACTAGTAAAGAGGAAACAGTATGCAAAGTGGAGGACAAGAAAAAAGAGAGTGGGAGTAATAAGACGGATGGTTTTAAATGTTTTAGATGCGGGAACCATAATCATCTGGCCAATAATTGGCGGTGTCCTGCAAGGAATGTAGTATGTAGGAGATGCAACAGAAAGGGTCACTTTGCTAAAGCGTGCAATGTAGGTAGTGTGAAGGTGCACATGGTAGAACACAAAGATGAAGAAGTGGGGGAGGAGAAAAGTTTTATCTGCCAAGTAGAGGATGAGTGTACGGAGGATAAAACACAGTACCCCACATGTGAGATAAGCCTGGATGGAGAGATGTTCAAAGTGTATGCTGACTCGTGCTCCCCGTTTACCCTGGTAGACAAGAAGGTGTTTAATGAGAAATTTGCTAAGCATAACATCAGGCTAGAGTCTGCTGATATAGCGCCTACAGGTTATAATAGAATGCCCATCCCATTTGAAGGGATGGTGAGAATGAGGATTGCCTTCAAAGACAGACACACAGTGGGGAAGGTATATGTAACCAGGGAGGGCACTAATCTTTTAGGGTGGAAACACCAGAAGGAGTTGGGGATAAGGCTGGATCCTAACAATCAGGAGCAGGTACTTCTCATAGATCCTCCAGGAGCAGGCTCAGATCTGGTGAAAGAGTTTCCAGAAGTGTTCAATGAGAATCTGGGAGTACTCAAAAATTACATGCACAAAATTGAGCTCAGGGAAGGAGCAACACCTGTGGTGCACAAAACTCGCTCAATTCCTCTATTGATGAGGGAACCTTTAAAAATGGAACTAGAGAAATTGGTGGAACAAGGGGTCATACAAGAGATAGAGTGCTCCGCTTGGTTGGCGCCCATTGTTATAACGAGTAAGGATGGAGGCAAGAGCATCAGACTATGTGTGGACTTGAGGGCGTTGAATGCCAACATAGTGGTGGACAGGCATCCGCTACCAAGGATACACGAAATGTTGAGCACCTTGCAGGGGGCAAAGTTGTTTAGCGTGCTCGATCTATCATCAGCCTACCACCAGATCATGCTGCATCCAGAGTCTCAGCCATTGACCGCCTTCACCACCCCTTTCGGCAATTATAAATTCTTGAGGATGCCGTTTGGGCTGGCGGCATCAGCGTTTCAGAGAGCAATGCAACATGTATTGAGACATTGCCCTAAGTCCATGTGTTTCCAGGACGACATATTGATCTATGGGTCGAGCGACATAGAGCACAACGAGAATGCAAAAAAAGTACTCACAAAGCTAAAGGAAGTAGGCTTCACCACGAAAGAGAGCAAATGCAGGGTGGGAGTCACCTCAGTGGACTACTTAGGGCACACCATCTCGGAGGAGGGGATAAAGCCCAAAATTGATCTGGTAGAGGCAGTAAGACGGGCTCCCACTCCATCGTGTAAGGAAGAAGTACTATCGTTCTTGGGCCTAGCTGAATACATGGCCAGATTCATCAGGAACTTTGCTATGTTAGCACATCCCCTCAGGGAGATCTTGAAGAAAAACACGCCATTTCAGTGGGAGAAGGACCAAGAACAGGCCTTTGAGAACATAAAAGAGTCCATAGTGTCTGCACCCTTTATAGGCAATTTTGATATAAACAAGGACACGATAATCACAACGGATGCAAGCGGCAAAGGAGTGGGGGCCATGTTGTCGCAGAGGATGGACGATACTGTGAAAGTAGTAGCCTTCGCATCAAGGTCCTTGTCCGGAGCCGAAACAAACTATTCCACCATTGAGAAAGAGGCTTTGGCGGTGTTCTGGGCGATAAAACATTTCAGCTTCTACGTTTGGGGCTTGCCATTCGAAGTATGCACAGACCATAAACCGTTGGTCAACTTGTTTGGTAACAAAGCCTTAGAAAACATGACTCCCCGCATCGCCAAGTGGGTGTTAGGATTGCAGGGCTACAATTTCAGAACAAAGTATTTACCAGGACAACAGAATAAAGTGGCAGACTTTTTATCCAGAGCCCCTGTAGAGAGTCGGGAAGAAGGAGTCAGCGGCCAGGGGAGTGTCCTGGAAATTAAACTCCCGGCAATAGTGAAGGAACAATGGGACCAACAAATGGAACAGGACAATACACTCCGGGAGGTAAAAAAATGGGTGGTAAAAGGATGGCCAAACAGATGTGGAAATCTACCCGAGCACATACAACCGTTTTGGAATGTACGCAATGAGCTGTCCATTGCCGGAGAGTATCTCCTCAAGGCGGGTAGGATAGTCCCCCCGGAGGGGTTAAGGAAGCAGATCATAGACCTAACCCACGAGGGACACCTGGGTAGGAGTCTATGCAAGGCAAGGATGAGAGCAGAATATTGGTTCCCAGCCATGGATTCAAGCATGGAAGAGAAGGTAAAGGAGTGTTACGCGTGTGGGGTAAGCGATAAATCCAAATGTACAAGGCGACCCCCGCTCAGTCCTGTGGAGATTCCCAAGTCTCCATGGGATAAACTAGGATTCGACATCACAGGCCCTATCAAGGCAAAAGGGCCACAGCAATGGTACATTCTAGTACTCATCGACTATTACTCTAATTGGGTCACCCACAAATTTGTGTATAACATCAACACCAAAACCATAGTAGAATTCCTGAGTGAGGTATTCTCAAAGGAGGGCATACCATCCACGTTGATTACGGACAATGGCGTACAACTGGTGTCGGAGGAAATGAGAGAGTTCCTAAGAGACATGTCCATAAAACACATACGCACCCCATTGTACTGCCCTAGAGCCAACGGAAAGGTGGAGAGAGCTAACCGGATGTTGAAGGAGTGTATCCAACTGGTGGACAAGTCCGGGGGGAACATAGAAGTGGCACTGAGAGACATGCTCTGGTCCTACCACACAACACCCAGCCTTTCCACGGGGCACACCCCCTTTGAACTGTTGAGAGGTAGAAAGGCGGGTTCTAAGTTATCTCCAAATTGGATGAAACCGAAGGATCCGGTGAGGGTCAATCCAGAAGAGTTCCGAGGGAAAGTTGAGGCTAGGCAAAGAAGGTACAAAGAGAGATATGACAACAAATGGGGTGCGAAGGAGAGGTCCTTTAGCAAAGGGGAAAATGTTTGTATTCGTAAACCAGTGAGTTTGGGGGGCAAGGGGGACAAGTACTACGCCCCAGAAAGAATAAGGGAGGTGAAGAGAAATGTGGTCATCTTGGAAGATGGGAGGAAGTGGAGCATGGATCGGGTGGCCCCAAGTTCGAGAGAGACAGATGTAGAGGAGCATAGGGGTAATCAGGACCTCAGAACCCGAGTAAGGGTGACCCAAGAGGGAAGGGGGCGCAGACAAACCAACCCCCCTAGTTGGCACAAGGATTATAGAATGGTATAAATGTAGGGGCCTTGCCTGGCATGTGCTGGGCCACCCCTGCCACCTGTAGGATCTTTCCAGTTACGTTTTGTCCTCATGGCAGTTATTATAGGGGGAAGATGTGTTGTAAGTTGCCACTTGGTATGTTCCGTCCCCCCCTCCCCCATGCCTCTGTAATGGTATGTCTTGGAACGTTGCTGTGAAGGCAGCTTTGGAATGTTGACAGGCTGCCTTCACCAGAGAGAGATACCCAGCAAGCTGAGGGTGCCAGTACATCTTTACTGAATAAAGAAGTTTATCTTTACCTGAGTTGTTTACCCACTTCACCCACCTTCTGAACACTGGGTAGCATTAATGAATGGTACCTGTCGGTTGGTTGCTGTCGGGTGATGCCTCGCGGCTCTTTCTGTAAGACCGAAGTGCGGGGCCCCCAAGGCAAACGACGCAAGGTGCAGTTCCGTTTACCCTCGAGCCTGTGGGTGGGTGGAGCTTGAGCATCGCTATTCTCGAGGCCTCTATGGATGACATACCTGCTGGTCAACGTTTTCTGTTTTCGTACACAGTACCATATGTAAATGGTTTTTTTTTTACAGCACGTTATCAGCTTCCCTTCCTTTTGGAAATATCTGCAGTATGGAAGTGCATCAGCGCAGACGAGGTCTTTGGACCACGAGAGCTGCCAAAGACATTGAGTGATTTGCCCCTGTACCTCAGTCTTGTAGCCGTAGGTCTCATAGCAACAGTAAATGCGCCGGCTTCAGTCCCACATGCGTGTTGGAAGCTCTTCGGCAGCAATATTCTTAGCGCAGTACAGGCAGCCTTGTTCCTGAAACCAGATACAATTGTGTTTTTCTGTTTTCATCCTTTATCAGCAGTTACAGATAACGCGATGGCAATGAGTTCCTTCAAAGCTCTGCCCTGACCTTGACACCTCTCTATTTTTATCAACTGTGCAACGCGTCTCTATTCTGCAGGATTACATAAATGTAAAAATATTCAGTTCTAATCCATTGCTTTCTTTTAGTATAGTTAACAGCTCTTTACTGTAGCACAGCTTTTTACCATGCTGTAGAAATAATTCCATGTCATTTTTCAAGAATACTCCACAGTGAGAGTAAATTAAAAATATTTCCTAAAATGTAATGATTAATTCTGGTTTCCACGGATATGACCTTTCATGGATGGCTGGTGGTAAATGTACTACTCCTTGGGCACCTAAAGCAATCCACGAGGCCGAACAGACGGGTTAGCGTCAAGTTGTGCCTGGATTTGATCAACTTTGGTAGTAAATGTGACTTTTTCACTCCAAGCGTTCTCTTGCCTAGTCCATGAGGGTTTGTGTAGATAGATCCAGCTTACCTGTATTTTTTTTCACCCCATTCACCACAAGTCTCGGGCTTCTAGTGTATCCGATCACTGTAGATTATCCTGTGAGAGCACACCCTGTGGCTAGGGATGAGCTGGCGAAATGTGACATAGGGTCACCCCCTAGTATGCGAGTTTTAGTGTTGGATGGATGGAGCCATCATCAGCATGGCTGCCTCTCAAATAACCCTGATGGAAGAGCACAGACACCATTTTCTTGAAGATGAGTATACAATTTGCCCCCTTCGCCCTGGACAATCCTCCTGGGGATAGTATCTCGAAACGCTGGGGGGCTTGTCTCTACACATTATCCAGGGTTTCATTTAGATCCCAGTCCATCCCTTACCATGGCTTCACATTAACACCCTCTTTTCCGAGGTAAGATGCATTAACATGAGACCTGGCCTTGCAGGCAGTATTAAATTTAGTATTAAATTTAGCCTGTGCACTAACTGGAAGGTGCTGACTGTCAGCGCAGGGACATACTAGTTAGTATAGCCACGCGCTTTAGAAACTCATTTATTAGTATTATTATGAACAGTGGAATCATGGCTCATTAAATGTAAACGTCGTATTCAGTGCTACATATGACGTAATTCGAGAATGAAGATCAATACAATCGATAGCACCTTAACCCTTCACCCATCCACATATTGCAAAGTGTTTTTGAAGAACATGCCTTATAATACATATTGTGATGTCACACCAAGACACAGGAATCAGACTCTGGACAGGATAGGCATAATCTTTGCACAGGCTCTAAATAGCATGCGAACCGAAGAAGTAAAGACTCGCAATGAGCAGAGTTGGCAACATCTTGCAAAAATCAGACTTACACAATGGCAAATTCATACACTGACAATAGTACTAGATAACCGAGGAGCCCTACAACTAAAAACACACTCCTGAGAGTTGCACAAGACTTTATTAAAAGGGCAACACCACAGTTCCAGGACTGCAGTCACCCCGTCTCCCCCCCCCCCCAAAAAAGGCATCATCATCAAAGCAGGAGCCAACATTATTCCGAAGTGAAGAGCAAGACAGGCAACATCAGTGTGAGAAATTGGCTTACAGGTTGAGGGGGCTGAAACCCTACTGAAACAGCAACCACAATCCTTGTCAGGGCGAGGCACAAGCAAAACCCAAATTAACCTGTTCTTAACCATAGCTGCCAAGGTTTTAGATTGCTACGTGTTGTATTTTTATACTTTTAGCGTAATTATGAGTGACATTTCAGCGACTATGAGTGAAGCTTTGAAGACGAGGGTAACATATAAATATCAGAAATTATACTCATTTGATCAACGAGAAACTCTAAGAAGTTAACTGCTGCAAAGCACCAGAAAGATATGCAGCCAGGAAACGAGCGTTCTGTGAAATTCAAATACAAACCGCTACATTGATTTTTTATTATATTTGCTGGGTGATAGCACAAAATGTGTTTACTTGATTAATATACCGGCTCAGTGAGGCTCTATCTCAGACACTTCTTTAGTTGAAGCTCTCAGGTGAGCTAGCCCTGTGGCAACAGGCAGAACCGTTGTGCGGCTAGCCCACAGCGACTTAGACTCTGGCGCGGTAACTAGCAGCACTGCCGCAAGATTCTTCTGGTGCAGGTGGCACACACCGTGTTCTCACACAGGGGGCTCAGCTGCTGAGGAATGGCGACCGCCGCGTGGTTTGGCAAATCATGAGTGACAGCAGCGGCGGGATGAATACCGCGGTGCCATGGAAGCGGCAAGCAACTGCTTTATTACTGCACTGACTCTCTGACTAAGGGTTCACAGCAACTCGGATTGGCTTCACACTCGAGTCAGACAGCTGCTCAGTGGGGTCCGGTCGCACGGCGTGATGGATCTATACCGCCGCAGTGAGCTGGCTGCTGAGAGCTCTCAGCCTCTGCCATCAAATTAGCCCAGGATTGCACACAAAACAAAATATTATAAAAATGGCATGCCAATTTAGACACCTAGAGCAAAATGGAGAAAAAAACAAGATCAAATCGACAAAAATCCAATCAGTAGAACCAGAGATATGCAACTTTAAATATCTAAGTGAAATTAGTGTCCAAAAGCCCAAAGTGCCACAAGACTGTGAGAAAGACACAAGTTGAGGCTGACCGTGATGGAGCGTGGGTCAGATACAGGTACCAGGTTAGTCTTGCTGAAAAGTTAGCTTCTCAGTCCAGCCAAAAGAGTCAGGTTCGCGGTGGAGGGAAGCGACTCAAATTTTCGTCGTTGCCACAGGAAGAGCAGGTTGGGCGTCGCTTATAGTCGTCACTGAAGCGCGAAGATCTTGTTGTCATCACGGGCAGTTGGGACTCAACTTTGCGATGGTACTCCCTGCGAGCGGTTGATGCTGTACTGCGAAGGGTCGGGTTGCCGAAACTTTGTGCTGGTGGGCAGCGCGACTGACCAGGCTTGTGCGACAGCCGGCCCGTTCACGGTCGCAAAGTGGCCAAAACCTTCAATTGAGTTCCACTGAGGCCACACCAAGGGTTCAGGACCTGAGGTGCACCACTTGGGGGTCAGGGGCTTACTCCAGCTGTAGTGGGCGGGAGCCTATCTCCCTGTGGATCTGAACAGGAGGCCAGGAGACTAGCACTTGGAGTCACTCTGGGAGTCCTGGGTTCAGATACAGGTCCAGTCCCTCTAACTCAGGCAAAAGGGCAGCAGGGCAGTAGTCCGGCAGGGCAGCAGTCCAGCAGAATGGCAGTCCTTTCAGCAGCAAAGCATTCCTTTTTCCTGGCACTTTTCCTGAGGTCCAGAAGCGTACTGAAGAGTTTGTGTCTGAGATCCAATGTTTATACCAGGTTCCTTTTTTGAAGTGAGAGATGTTTCTAGAGGTTTCCCTTTAAAGTGCACAGGTTTTCTGCCTCCCCTGGCTCTAGGCTAACTACAAGGAGTTTGCAGCCCTTTGTATGGATATATTAACAAAATGGGGTGACCCTGTGTCCCTAGGAACCTGGGTATTTGATATATAAAGAACAATGGTTCCCTTGGGTAGAAACAATGCGTATTGCGGTTAGCCATAGTTACTTCAGCATAACATATGATACATTTCTGAAAGCCAGAACATTTCTTAAGCAAATGGGGGAAGGAACAAGAACACAGAAAAGGGGTTTTTCATTAATTTATGTATCAGAATTGATAGCATTTGTTATGTGAACCAAATTACATACCACAAAAATACATTGCAGACTTTTTGCACTTCAAAATTCATACAGCGATACACAATGGTGAGATAGTAGTGCTCAGTGGTGATATAGATACACAGTGCAGTGAGGTGGTAGTGGGGGGATGCGGTTTGTTTTTGGAGGGCCAAATTCAAGAAGCAGTGACAAGTACGTTAAACAAATTATACAGTTGATAGCGACTATGTCCTGCAATCTGTGCCAAAATAGATCGTCGACGTTTCAACCCTATGGGCGCTTGGTGGAGTGTCACAAGCGGGTCTTCATCAGGACTGTGGAGGAGGAGAGGCCGCCTATGGGAAGGAGTATTATAATAAAGAGTGTTCAAGTTCCCATTGTTCGAAAGAAATTAAATCAAGGAATTGTATTAAAGACTCACCCTAGAATTTCAAGGGCGGTCAAGGCAATTGATTGAAGGGGTTGGTTTATTCTAGCAACATGTCTGTGAAAAATAAGGTATTTGTAAGTGATAACTCAGATGTGAGTAAAACACAATAGCTTGGAATAATTCTAAAATCTTACCAACTGTGATATGAATTGCACAGAAGATCTAAAGGAAAACAAGATAAAGGGGAAAATTAATCCCTAAGAAACCGAATGTTGATTTGAGAGTGGTATAATCAGGGGACAATGGTAAAACTCACCAAAAAATGATTGTATTCTGGTAAAACGGAGTCCTCACGAAACACTGCTTTCTGGTTGCAGAGCAAGTGAGAAATGAGCTCTTAAGTACTCTAGGCCAAAGCTCCAGCTGGGAGCTTGATGATGATTGACAGGTGTGTTCAAGGACAGCATCACAAGGCTTCACTGCCGAGTCAAAGGGCTACAGCTGAACTGTAGCTAAAACAATCAACCAATTAAATTCTGCCAGGTAAATGTGCGCAGATGAAGTGGAGGGAAAGATGCTGATTTGGATAGTTAAACCCGAATCGCTTTGGCGAATGTATTGGGTAAGGGAAAAAGAATATTCATGGTGATACTACCTTGCATGGAAACAATTGATTGATTCATAGAGGAGGGGCCTACGCAGGCAAGCTGGGTTGGGCTCCCACCGTGAGCTTGATGATGATTGACACGAGTGTTCAAAGAAAGCAGCCAAAGGATTTCACTAGCGCTGGGTATGATTTCAGCTGGATTTTTTCAGCTTCAAAGAGGCTGAAAAACAATGGTATTAATAGTCATTAAATAATAATTTTTTCGGAGTGCTTTAGATCTGTTGTCTCTATCATTTATTGTGCTCTTTCATGATATCTTTCATGATATCCTTGTTACTCCTGCATGAATCACTGTGTTTCCATTACATAAAACACACTTTTTTCATGGAGACTGAATACCTGTCCAAGCCTCTAAATTTAGGCAAGATTGTATGATCAGCACCCACATCCAGAATTCATGAAGTGTATTTTTATAAAACTGCTTTTCCCTGAATACATTTATCTGCTTTGCAGAAGTTCAATTGATTTCCTACAGTCTCTTTCAGCTGGATTTTTTCAGCTACAAATACCTTATTTTTCACAGACATGTTGCTAGAATAAACCAACCCCTTCAATCAATTGCCTTGACCGCCCTTGAAATTCTAGGGTGAGTCTTTAATACAATTCCTTGATTTAATTACTTTCGAACAATGGGAACTTGAACACTCATTATTATAATACTCCTTCCCATAGGCGGCCTCTCCTCCTCCACAGTCCTGATGAAGACCCGCTTGTGACACTCCACCAAGCGCCCATAGGGTTGAAACGTCGACGATCTATTTTGGCACAGATTGCAGGACAAAGTCGCTATCAACTATATAATTTGTTTAACGTACTTGTCACTGCTTCTTGAATTTGGCCCTCAAAAAACAAACCGCATCCCCCCACTACCACCTCACTGCACTGTGTATCTATATCACCACTGAGCACTACTATTTCACCATTGTGTATCACTGTAGGAATTTTGAAGTGCAAAAATTCTGCAATGTATTTTTGTTGTATGTAATTTGGTTCGCAAAACGAATGCTATCAATTCTGATACATAAATTAATGAAAACCCCTTTTTCTGTGTTCTTGTTCCTTCCCCCATTTGCTTAAGAAATGTTCTGGCCTTCAGAAATGTATCATATGTTATGCTGAAGTAACTACGGCTAACCGCAATACGCCCTTTGTATGGAGGCAGAACACAGCCTATTCAAGTGTAAGTAGGGCTGTGCCCAGCGCCGCCCTCCCATTCTGCCAGCGATGGCCCATCCAGGCACACTCTATTTACACGCTCTATTTACACGCTCTCTATTTTGTGTGGCTGTCTAAAAGAAATAGACAAAAGCCCAACTGTCCGCTACATCCAGTCATGTGACCCAGAGACAGGTAGAAAAATACCAACTTTCTAAAAGTGGCCTTTTCAAAATTTTAATTAAAAATCTGCTATCACCATGAGAGGATTTTATATTACAAGTCCAAAGACACCGAACATGAACTGGGGACCTGTTTCCATTTGGAAGTTACAACTTATTAAATGAAATGAGGTAACTCCAATGTTATCCTATGGAAAAGATAGCCCTTGCAGTAGTGAAAAACGAATTTCAGGGTTTTCACTACTAGGGCTTGTAAAACTCAGAAGTACATGTCCTACTTTTTAAATACACTGCCCCTTGGGCTGTCCAGGGCTTAACTTAAGGGAAACTTAAATGTCTTAAAAGGAAGTTTTGGGCACAGCAAAAGGTTTATTTTGCCAGGCTGACATGGCAGTTTAAAACTGCACATACAGACTGCAATGGCAAGCCTAAGATATGTTTAAGGGCTACTTAAGTGGGTGGTACAATCAGTGCTGCAGGCCCCCTAGTAGAATTTAATTTGCAGGCCCTTGGCACAGGCAGTGCCACTATACTTGGTACTTAAAAATAAAACTAAATATGCCAGTTGGGTATAAGCCAATTCTATCAGGTTTTAAGAAGAGAGCACAAGCACTTTAGCACTGCTTAGCAGTGGTAGAGTGTGCAGAGTCCTAAAGCCAGCAAAAATGGAGTCTGCAAAACAGGAGTTTTGAAGGCAAAACGTTAGGGGGAATACCACTCCAAGGGTGCCAGGTCTAACAGTCAGTATTCCGCAAATACACTACACCGTGGTAAGAATGAAGACGCACAAGTGAAGGCAGGCACTGCTTACACAAGTCAAACACTGTACTAATTGAGGATAATCCAGTAGACAAGTCAAAGTAGAGAGGGTCTGAACCCTGGACATCAAAATCAGGATGACTTGAAAAAGTTAACAAGCATTTGCAATGCAATAGGTCTCGCATTTATACGAGTTTGAGCTATTGGCATTGTAAATGACAGTGCTTTTTATTTAAGTTTGGTTTTTTTAAAACATAAATAAAAGGCACTGTCATTTGCAATGCTAATAGCTCAAACTCTCGCAAATGCGAGACCTATTGCATTGCAAATGCTTGTTTATATATATTGTATGCCTATTTTCTCAAAAACTAACATGCAAAATGTGGCATGTCAGAAAAGAGGGGTAATGGCCCCTTGTAGTCTCAAAAACCCAATGGGTATCTGTAAGAATAAAGAAGCATATAATAAAAAACACCATTATTTGTATTAATGTTGTTTGACTTTTTAAACACATCACCATAACGTGGAACTACATTCTTTGGCACATCAGCCGTGATATATTTTTCTAGTTGTTCGGGTGCACCTCACTTGTGCCTGAGTGGTGATAAATAATAGTTATTTGTAACACACACACGTTAAAACACATATAAACACATTGAAACATATACACACATTCACATTGGTTGCCTAAAGTAGCTGGCTTTGGGAAAAAAGGTCGATGCAGTTCATCTTTGTGAACGTTTCTTAAAACTGAGGCCTTTCTTAGAGTAGATGAATCACACAACCATACATCCCAAACGGGCTATTGAAGCATATTCACTGAGTATCTTAACAGACAGATGCTTGATACATGCCATCAGTTTCCAACACTTTCCACCTGATTCATGAAGGAAAACAGTAACTCTAAGTGAAATAAATCCAAGGGAACTGTGAAAGGAAGTAAGCAGAGGTTGTAGGTGCATTACTTGTGGACATAACCGGAAATGGACTAGGAGAAGCAGGATTACTGGAATTATGCAATTCTGCGGCTCTGAAATTTCACGCATAATTATGAATTTGCTGCACTTGCCACACAAAACACCATCTGCTACATAATTAGCAGATTTAAACATTTCTGTTCCTAGCTAAAACGATTCGCAGGTTTCTTAAAATAACACCTCACGTGGGACTGCACGGTGGCAGACACCTTTCAAAGATTCACAAGTCATATTCTGGTGGCCGACTCCTGCAGCCAGGCGTAAAAGTGGTAATAATGACGTGAAACCTCTTTACCCGACAATATCAATGTGGCTTAAAATTACAAAGTAGTGTAGACTCTGCTGCATTATGCCGCATAATTTGCCTGTTACTGGATAATTTATTCACCCTGCCTTATAATTTGGTCCTAAACTGCAGCGTAAATTCCAGTGGCTTTGATAATAAGTGCCAGTTAGTCTGTGATTGATGTGTATCATCATAAAACGCACAGACTGAAGTGTGAAATTTAGGAATAAGTAATATCGCTGCTGAAATGAACGCCCCATCTTTGTGAACGTTTCTTAAAATTGAGGCCTTTCTTAGAGTAGATGAATCACACAACCATACATCCCAAACGGGCTATTGAAGCATATTCACTGAGTACCTTAACAGACAGATGCGGCATACTTGTTTTATCATACTTTATAAAAAGAGACACGGTATAAGCGTTTTAAGAAGATATTGTACATACGCTAATTAGTAGGTTTGTCTGACTCCATTAACTTGCACAGAAGGAGAGGTGGCCTTGTAAAACACACTGCAGGTAAAGTGACATAATGTTAGTTTAGCAGTAGTGACATTCTTGTAAATCGGACGGACTCTTGTTCTCCACAAAACGAGCTCAATTTTGAGACCTGCTCAAGTCTTACTCAAACGATAGTTGCTCAACCCCCACTTGTAAATACCTCCGTGCTTCTCTGCCGAACGATATCTCGTACGTTCCTGCCATGTTTTATCTGGTCTTTAATTGAAGACAAAAAGTGGGATAAGGGAGGGGGTAGGTCGCGCCGTCTAAGGGGAGAGAGGCACAGGCTGGCAAATGGTGTGCACTTTCGCGGGCGCTTTGATGTTCTCAGTGGCCGCGCGGCTCACTGAGAACATCAAAGCGCCCGCGAAATGTACACGCAGGCTGGCAAATGGTGCGCGCGCTCGGCGCACATGCACTGTAGTTGGGGGCGCTTTGATGTTCTCAGTGGCCGCGCGGCTCACTGAGAACATCAAAGCGCCCGCGAATTGTACACGCAGGCTGCCAAATGGTGCTCGCGCCCGGCGCACATGCACTGTAGTTGGGGGCCTGAAAAGCACTCGTTTGCACTTCCAAATACCCGTTTTCTATAGCTCTCGCCAGAGCAGCGCTAAAGCGCTGGCTCAGGCGAGACCTAAAAAGAACAGCACCAGAGGGGAACCGTACATTTGAACCCTTCAAGCACATGCATACTGTACTGAACGTGGAACCATTTATAACTGCTTAATCATAATGCATGCATCAACTTGAATGCATCAGAGCCTCCGGCACTTTAAAAAAAATTACATTCTTCTCCTTCAGCTGGGTTTGTGCCAGTGATATGAGGCATACTGTGCCCAGCACACAGCATCACTCCGACTCTTAATTTTACCCACCATCACTGGTGGCTCTGCATGGAAATCCTCCCAATACTCCAGCAGATCACCAGGGGTGGTTTGTTTTCCCATACAGAACAGATGTGGCCTGGTAGTTTATCCTCAGCTTTCCCATTGAGTCTGGGTGAAGACTGATTTACACATGGTTGGTCCCAGTCTGTAGTGGCACACTGAGCAAAAATAGTGGTTTGGAATGCAAGCCAGGGTAATTACCATTTGCTGAGATTATTTGAAGTGTTCCCTCCATCACTGTTCTTCTCAAGCATATAAAACGCATAGCGATTTTAAAAGCGCCTATTCAGAAATTAAGAAAACTAATATTCTGCTTATAGCTCATCTGCGTTTTGCAGGAACTCTTCAGGTCAGTCTCTAAATGCCAATACTGAACATCCATGTTAGACCTGGCATCTTTTGGCTTGGCCACTGTCTTTTTGCTTCTGACCTCCTGTTTTTGACTGTGTGCTGAAACTCTGTTTTTGCTGGTTTTAGAACTCTGAGCACTTTACCACTGCTGACCAGTGCTAAAGTGCATGTGTTCTGTGACTAAAACGTAATGGAATTTGGTTTCTCCGTGATTGCAGTATTTGATTTACTAGTAAGTCCCTAGTACAGTGCACTATGTGTGCCCAGGGCCTGTAACTCAAATGCTACTAGTGAGCCACAGCACGAATTGTGCCACCCACTTGAGTAACCCTTCAAACATGTCTCAGGCCTGCCACCGCAGGGTCTGTGTATGCAGTTTAAGGCTGCCCTGTCGACCTGGCAAGTCCACCTATTTACCAGGCCCAAACCTTTCCTTTATTACATGTAAGGCATCCCTAAGATAGACCCTTGGTAGCCCCATGGACAGGGTGCAGTGTATTTAAAAGGTAGGACATCTACACGTGGGTTTTACATGTCCTGGTAGTGAACAATTGCTAAATTTGTTTTCACAACGGCAAGACCTATCTCTCCTATAGGTTATCATTGGAGCTGCCTTGTAACATCTTACAAGCGTATCTGCCAATTGGAAGCAGATAGAAAATTGGAGTTTGGTGTTTCTGGACTCACAATTTAAAAGCTCATCTTTTAGTAAAGTTGTTTTTAAATTGCAGGTCTGAAAATGCCACTTTTGGAAAGTTAAAGACACACTATTGATGGACAGAATGCAGATTAAATCAAAACATTCACCCCCAGTCAAGAGATCTGGGTTAACTCCATCATTCTTTTGCTCACCATGCCACCCCAGTTTAGACCTGGCCATATGCAAATCAGTCTGCCTTGTGCCTCATGGGAACAGTCCAGCCCGAACTGCCAAGCCAGGTCCTCCCTGGACCGGAAACAAGCATCCTAGGACCGGTTTCGGTGTTTCACCCCTCTTCAGCCAGGATAGCTTGATTCCAGTGGCACGGTGAGTCCAGGACTCACGTCTGAGCATACCTGTCGCACTTACGGCAAGAAAGCAAAAGACACACAATTGATGGACGGAATGCAGAATAAATCAAAACATTCACCCCCAGTCAAGAGATCTGGGTTAAATCCATCATTTTTTTGCTCACCATGCCACCCCATCAACAGTTCTTTTTACTTTTGGAAAGTTGGCATTTTCTTACTTAACCATTAGATGCCTTTGCCTGTCCCTAGAGTACTCCTATGGGTTGGATGACAGTTGGGCTTTGTGAATTCACTCTAGACAGTCACACACCGAGAGCTGAGGTGTGCCCTGCATTTCGCGATGGCCCATCACCAGGCTGATGAGCATTCCTGAGTTAGAGTGGTGGGTTTTGCTGACACTTGCACCTGAATAGGGCTTTGCCTATCCTCACACAAAGAAGCCACCACCACATGTAGTGTGTCTGGAGCCAGGGTAAAGAAGAGCAGGGTCTTGTGCACTACAAAGACCTTTCTTTGATGTGTCCCTACTTCAAAGGCCAAAATGGGTAGAAGTACTGGACTTCTGACACCATATACTCGAAACACTTCTAGATTGAGGACATTCTGTCAGGAAGAGGAGCTGTTGTGCTGCCAGGAGGTATTACCACTTTGCTGCTTGCTCTGCTGTGTTGGCCTGCTGCCTGCTGCTTCTGTCCTGGGAGTGAGAGGATTGGACTCTGCTCTCTACATCCTGCTTGTTAAGCTTCTTCAAGGGCTTGAGTTTATCTTTCCTCCTGTTGGAAGTCTGAGGGCCATCAAAGACCTCACCCGTAGCACCTGAGCTCCTCTGCTCGGAATCCTACTTGCCAAGTGGTGCCAAATCCAGTTCCTGGGCCCCTGGAAGTGAATGCCTGTGCTACAAGTGGATAAGACGTCGAGTGACTTCGGAACCGCACACGTCATTAACTTTGATGTCATTCCGCTGCCTGCACCGAAGCTGTGGTCCCCGCACAACGCAATGAACGGGACTTACAGCGCAGGCTCTGACGACACTGTAGCACCTCTGAAGAACCACCACTGAGGGAGTCTCGAGCACCGCACAACCGATGTCCATGATGCACTGATGCAGAGCAGTGCCGTACACCCAAAGCCTCACTGCTTGACCTCCGGCTTCATTATTGACCCGCACAGCAGTAAGGAACTGAGGGTTATCACGGCAACCGCCACATCAACTCCCATGTGCCCGCAAAATCCCCAGGTGCCAGTGACTCCCCGGCTCTGCACCGCCGCCAGGAACCAATGCCTCATTGCTTCAGTGATGCCTCCCCTCCTTCATGCAACGCACAGTCCTCGAGTGCCAACGACCTGCATAGCAGTAAGGAACGGACACAGCACTTGCCTCCCTGATGCCTCATCTTCCTTACATCTTGCACTGTGTTTGATATCCGGCACCTACAAAGTTACTGTACTGGGGTCTGTGTGACCCCCGACACCAGTCCTCGTTCCCCGAGGTCGGACTGACTTTGTGTAGTAATCAACGTCAAGAACGACCAGATAGCTCTGTTGGAGCTATTGAATTTTTATAAGTCAAACTTGATCTAATCTTGTAAAACTCGTATTCTGATTTGTGCATGTTGGATTATTTTTGTCGTTTTGGTCTCGTTTTACTTACTCAGATAAATATTGGCTACTTTTCTAAACTGATGTGGAGTACTTTTGTGGTGTTTTCACTTTGTATGTGCGCAAATACTTTACACATTGCCTCTTGGGATAAGCCTGACTGCTCTTGCCAAGCTACCAAGCGGGTGAGCACAAGTTATTCTTAGCGTGTATCTTACTTAACCTGACTCAAGTGAGGGTCCCTTGGGTACAACCCTTTTCCAACTAGAAAGCCCATCTCTAACAATCCTTATTATGACAAACAAGTGCATTCTAGATCCCCATCCTAGCTCTTTAGCTTCTTCAAGGCTTGGGAGAGTTAAAGCTATCCTTAAGACTTTCCTCCTACTGTCATCTCAGGCTTTAATTTTTCGTTACATTCTGTCCAGCTTACCCTCACATAAATAGTCTCCTTAAAATGTGAATTCGGCAAGAATGCAATTATTCAAGTGGATATCTCCCTAATGCATACTCAACCAAAATACTTTAGGGACAACACTATGGCTGGAAATTCTTGCCAACTATTAAATACAGCAGTTTTATAAGATTACATGTGGCAAATAAAGACCAAGATAGAATTTGTCAATGCACTTTTTCCTTCTAATAGCAGACCCGTCCCTAATGACCCTAACCACCACAATGGCCACTTTTGTATTTACCTTAGTTTTCCTTTATTCAGACTGACATAAGATGAGATTAAAATGAATATTGCCATGATCAATCGGGGGTTTGTAAAGTGCGCTGCTCACCCGTGAGGGTCTCAAGGCGCTGGGGGGTGGGGAGAGAGCGGCTCCAGATCAGTCGAAGAGCCAGGTCTTGAGATCCTTCCTGAACGTGTGCAGGGTCGGGGAGCTTCTGATGTCCACAGGGAGCTCGTTCCAGGTCTTGGCTGCTATGCAGGAGAAGGCTCTCCCACCAGTTATGTTTCTGCGGATGCGGGGGACCTCTGCCAGTGCGAGGTCAGCGGAGCGGAGGTTCCTCTTGGGTACGTGGAAAGATACTCTCTCGTTGAGGTATTTGGGTCTGATGTTGTTGAGGGACTTGTAGGCGTCGGTGAGTAGTTTGAATGTGACCCTCTTCTCGACGGGGAGCCAGTGGAGGCCTCGTAGGTGTTGGGTCATGTGCTCGTGACGCGGTGTCCTGAGGACGAGTCTGGCTGCGGCGTTCTGGATGGTTTGGAGTTTGTGTAGAAGAGTTCTGTTGATTCCGGCGTAGAGGGCGTTGCCGTAGTCCAGTCTGCTGGTTATGAGTGCGTGGGTGACGATCGGGGGGATCCATTTGAAGGTCTTACGGAGGATGCGAAGGCAGTTGAAACTGGTGGAGGCGACGGCGTTGATCTGGCAGTTCATAGAGAGGGAGAAGTCCAGGATGATGCTGAGGTTCCGAGCGTGGTCTGTCAGGATGGGAGGGTTCCCGAGGGCAGAGGGCCACCAGGTGTTGTCCCAGGCGGAGATGCAGGGTCCGAGGATGAGGACCTCGGTCTTCTCTGAGTTGAGATTCAAGCAGCTGTCTTTCATCCAAGCTGCCACGTTCTTCATTCCTTCCTGGAAGCAGAGTTTGGTGTCTTCGGGATTCTTCGTGAGTGAGAGGATGAGCTGGGTGTCATCGGCGTAGGATACGATGCTGAGCCCATGCTGTCTGCCAATGGCGGCGAGGGGGGGCATGTAGATGTTGGTGAGCGTTGATCCTTGGGGTATTCCGCAGTTGATGCCAGTGGGTTCGGAGAGGAAGGGAGGGAGTCTGATCCTCTGGGTTCTGCCGAAGAGGAGGGATTGGATCCAGTCAAGGGCGGCTCCTTGTATCCCCTCGTCGGGGAATCTGGCTGCGAGCGTGCGATGTGAGATGGTGTCGAAGGGTGCGGAGAGGTCTAGAAGGAGGAGGGCCGCGGTGTGTCCCTGGTCTTGTAGCATGCGGATGTCGTCAGTGGCGGCGAGGAGGGCGGTCTCGATGCTGTGGTTGCTGCGGAAACCAGACTGGGAGGTGTCTAGGATGGAGTTCATTTCGATAAAGGCGGTCAGCTGGGCGTTCACGAGTCTCTCGGTGACTTTGGCTGCGAAGGGGAAGAGAGAGATGGGCCGGTAGTTTTTCAGGTCCGTTGGGTCGGCCGTTGGTTTCTTGAGGAGGGGTTTCACCTCCGCCCATTTCCAGTCATCTGGGCAGATGCTGGATCTGAGGGAGGTGTTGATCATCCGTCCTAGTTCGGGTGCGATGGCAGCTGCGGCCCTGTGGAAGATGTGTGGTGGGCAGGGGTCCGTTGGGGCTCCTGAGTGAGTTTTCTTCATGGTCGCGGTGATGAGTTCAACGGTTGCAGGATCCCAGGACGTTATGGTTGGTTTATCAGCTGCAGTAGGTAGGGGGGTGTTGTCCGGTGCTGGTTCACTGAAGTTGTCGTAGAGGACCTTGATCTTCAGGTGTAAGTAGGAGCTGAGCTTGTCGCAGAGTTCCTGGGAGGGTATGACGTCCGTGGCTTCGCAGGTGGTTTTCGCGAACTGCTGTATGACGTTGAACAGTTCCTTGACGTTGGTCACGTTGGTCTGGACTTTGTCTCTTATGAAGGTCCGTTTGGTGTCTCTTATGCTCTGGTGGTATTCCTTTAGGGTGCTTTTGTGGTTGTTCCGTGCTTCTGTTGTTTTCTGGTTTTGCCAGGTTTTCTCTAGGCGTCTGCAGGAGCGTCTGGCTTCTTGAAGTTCTGTGGTGAACCAGGCGTCCTTCAGAGGGCGTTGTTTTGCGGGGTGTCGGAGGGGTGCCAGCTTGTCGGCACAGCAGGAGACCCAGCGGTAAAATTCCCTGGCTGCGGAGTTGGTGTCGGTCGTGGCACTGGGGGGGGGGGGGGAGGGGGTTCCAGAGGGTGGTGTTGAGTTGTTCCTCTGTGACCTTGCTCCAGTTCCGTCATGGCGGGCGTGGGGCGAGCTTGGGTGCAGTGGTGGTGTTGAAGGTGAAATGGACGCAGTGGTGGTCCGTCCAGATGGGCTGGGTGGTGTGGCTGAAACTGATGTTTGATCCTCCCGCGAAGATGGGGTCGAGGGTGTGACAAGCTCTGTGGGTGGGCATGTTGAAGAGTTGCTTCAGTCCTAGGTTGGCGAGGTTGTCGAGGAGACTGGTGGAGTCGGGGTCGTTGCTGTTGTCGAGGTGGAAGTTCAGGTCCCGGGTAGAATGTAGTCCATGGAGGGGATGGCGTGGGGTGTGGCGAGCTTGGCGATGGTAATTGCGGGCTGGCTGTGAGGTCCTGGCGGTCTGTAGATGAGGGTGCCGCATAGTGTGGTGCATAGTGTGGTCCTGGGGCTGCTCTGGATCTGGAAGTGGAGGTGTTCTGTGTTGGAGTGGGGGGGTCACTTGTGCTGGATGTGGAGAGTCGGAGGTGGGGCACCTCAAGACAGGAAAAGGCCGAAGCACCTAACCCTTTGAATGTTCTATGGCATTCTCTGCTTACACTACCTCCAAACTCTTTTACCTGTTGGACCCCTTTTCTGAAATTGGAAAAGGTGAAGGATCATTCCTAGAAGCAATGATCAGTCTTATTGCGAAAAATTATAAACAACACTTTGTTCCAAACAATGGTAATTCCTATCAATAACAAATGCTGTCTACAAAATCTTCGCAGGAATTCTAGGTATTCCATTAGGTTACCTCAGGCATATCATGACAGCACCGTAGCAAACTAACTGTTAAGTGAAGGCCTGAAGCTTTCAACACAAAATTTAAATGTTAAGTACCCTCTTTAGCTGAAAATAAACAAGAACAAATACTTTGTAATTGTATGAGATGCCAAATGAATCATTTAATACATTGGTTTGATATTTCATGATTGTTTTATTAAAAACTATAAGAGCGAAGAAAAGGCTCTATTCTTGTAGCAATAGACACTTTGCCATAATTAGAATTTTGCAACATTAAATCATATCAACATTAGCTAAGAACAGAACGTACTGGTATAGGAGCAAAACAAGAAATATCTTTGCAAATTCATGGGTGGATAGGAAGTGAAGGTGGGTATGAACAAGGCTAACTCAAAGGGAGGCAATAACCTACTGCACACTATTCGAGGCCTGTAGCATAGACCTCTGTTGTTCAAATGAAATCCGAATACAGCACAATAATACTGCTAACTTCTTTTTTAGTATGTGCTAAATCCCGAACTACCACATTCCAAGCGATGTAAGCAATAAATAGTGCTATTACACAATTTATGATACTTAATTTACTCACCTTGGAAGGAAAGTAGTCAAAACTGGTCTTGCTGCGATTTGAACACATGACTGCCAGTACACTGCATTTACAAGCAGCAAAGGTTTAACTCAGTTAGCCATCCGCCCAACATAAGAACAAACAGAAGTGTCAATATGCACAGGGAGTTATAGCCCCTTGATTAAACGATGGACTAAGAGATCCATAAAGGTGCTGAACCAAGACGAGAATTCGAAAACAAACCGTCGCTGAGCTGATAAAAGAACCGCGGGCCAGAAGGCTGTCTCTCCCGAACCACAGTTCTACAAAACATATTCTCCACAGCTAAAAGCAAGAACTATAATAATTGTTGTATTTTTTTTTTTTTTAAAGAAAAGCAGTAGGTAAGTAAAACAAGCATTTGCAATGGAACAGGTCTCGCATTTCTGCGAGTTTAAGCTATTGGCATTGTAAATGGCAATGCCTTTTATTTATGTTTTAAAAACCAAAACATAAAAAAATAGGCATTGTTATTTACAATGCCAATAGCTCAAACTTGCGCAAATGCGAGACCTATTGCATTGCAAATGCTTGTTACTGTTACACAGTTTGTAATTCATGTTCAGTGTGACTAGAGAGGAGGAATCCAGGCAGCTGAGGCATGCAACACGTATGCTGAGTTAATTGCTTATTCAATAAGTGACTTCGCAAAACAAGACAATCGGGTAACTGCGCGCGTGGTACGACTCAAGCATGCTACCAGCTTTCAGTATAGTTAGTAGATATGTTTACAGTTCACCCAAGTGAATTGAAGAGGTCAAATAATTACGCTTGGTCACGAAACATACGAATGGCGAAATCTGGACTTTGGCCTCAGACTTCTTAGTGACTACCACAAGGACACGATGCTCCGGGCCTGGCTTTTCCTTCTTCAAGCGTTTGTAATCTGGTAGTTGAGTCTATTGTGCTCCTTGATGAAATCTAAACCACATGTACCAGAATGCATTGTTGTTTTTAACAGCCCTGGTCAGGATCATTGTGACATGGGGTCAGCTAGTACTCAACCTACAGTACCGCCATACAAATGTAACGATGATTGTATAGTAATTTATTCCAGAATGGTTTTAACTAGGTGTTTATTTTTGTGAACATGGGTTATTGCAAATTCCAATTTTTAAAAGTCGTCAATGTTCCTTTTGATCAAATACGTGTCTGTTGCATATCGGGTGTATATAACCTTTCTGTATTGGTTATTTAAACCGTCTAACCCCTGCTTGCTCGGAAATTCGTAATGACCGTCACACGGACAAGTTGTATATTTACATTCAAGTGACGAGCTGCGTTCTAATCTCGGCACTACTTAACCCAAACAAACCGTGTCATTCTAGGCTAAGTAAAATCCCATTGCACTACGTTTTAAAAAGCCAGCCCCCAATCACATCCTAATTTTTATAACTCTATCTGAACCTGACCACAAGCCATATTGTTCTATGTAGGTACCTCGCTTCCTGCTCTTTACGCTGATCTGGGTTATTTTTTGGAGCTACGCGCCGCCCCACAGGAAATACCAGCAGCTGCACCCAGGCACCAGTCGCTGAGCCGTCTTGTCTCCAGACACCAGAGGGAAACGGGAGCTGACAATGGGCGCACAGCCAACCGCGTAGGAATACCTTTCAAACAAGCGCTAGCAAAGCCAATAGGACGTGCTTGCATTTTGAGTAAATCATTAGAAAAAAACTACAACAGTTAAAAGAAAACAAAAACGAGCGCTTTCTTTATAAATACATGTATGAGATGAAGAACGTAACCTGTGATGATTCATTGAAATTTAACACGTGAAATAGTCCCCATAGGTTGCTATAAAAGCTGTCTAAAAGAGGCGGCATGAGACACCAGGCAATACCACGAGTTGAGAGAAAACTACCTCTCTGGGTGGAGACAAAGCCTGTTATGTTTATTTCGAATAGCGAGTAACAGCAGGAAAAGCAGACAAGGGTGTGTGTGGTCCAGCCAATGAGGCGGGATCAAGCAAGCACCTCAACATGTGTGTAGCTGAGGACGGCAGCAGCATCACACTGTCCGATGGCCTCCTGGACTCCGAAGGAGGGGTTGTTTATTGGTGACGCTGACAATAACCAGCATTCATGAACAGCCTCTAGGCGCCTGGAAGGGGCCTCCATACTCGTACAGCCTCTAGGCGCTAATAAGGGGCCTCCAGCCTCGTACAGCCTCTATAAACAGACATCGCCACACAGCACGACCATACCTCCAGGGTGTAAAAATCCGTACTCAGGTAGGAAGATTGCAAAAGTAACCACAATAGACAATAGTGATACGTGACACATTTCAGGCCTGGGTTCCACGCTCCCACCTGCTGTAGGCGGTGTTTGTGTATTTTCCAGTCCACTCACATCCGCGGGCTGGGGCGCAGGAACAGCTGACAGGGAGGGATTTGTGTTGTGTGCTCTTGGACACCACTGGTCTGTGGTATCCTCGTTCGCGTGTGCAGTGGACACCGTCCTACACACATAGAGAGGGTGTGCGCAGACCGCCACGGGTGCATTAACCCCGTTCATGCCGCAGTGGAGCATCCTTAAAGGAGGAGGGGGTCATGGAAGCAAAGCCCCCGCGAGTGATTTTAACAGATTCATATGTAAGACCCACACCTGTAAGAGGTGATCCATGCAGACATCACTGTGTGTGGGGCCCCGGAGCCCCATCTGCTGCCCCAAGACCCTCCATTATGGCCCCTTCATTGTGTGATGATATATGGTCCCGGCCCGCCTCACCCGTCTGCATATTAAAAGGGGTACAGATGACGTTCCTCATCCGCCCGGGACCCCCAGCCCCCTCACCTTCTGGCTCCGGCAGGCACCTTTGTTTACCCATCTCGTCTTCTTCCAACAGAGAGGGACGGATCCACGGTTCTCCGTCAGTCATTATAAGGCCTCTCTCCTCAGTCAGTCATAAAACAAGCCCGCGAGTGGTGCGCGCGTGTGCGTCACACCGCTGCCATGTGTTTTCAAATATCGTGCCCGTGTCAGGGCACGATAATTGAAACCACATGGCGGCGGGGCGCGTAACAGACACCAATAGGCCATGGGCGGAACAATGCGCCCGCCTTTGGCCAATTGTGTGCTGTCTTGGATAAAAAGACGCACGCAAAAGCCAATAGCGAGGCCCAAAAGGAAAAGCACACGCACGAGCGTGTGCGATTCCTAGGGCCGTTTTCATACCCCCTACAAGAGGTCTCTCCCTGCGGGAGCAGTTCTGCGCACTGCAGCGCTAGGCGCGAGGCCTAAAAACAGTAGAGAAGTTTGAAATAATCTGAGATAAATTTATAGGGGAAGAATTGGAGTTCAGGCCAAAGAAAGAGAAGTGACATGTGCAAGGTGAGAAAAAGTATGTGATAAGGCTATTAACAGAAAATATGTCCTTGATAAACAACATCACAAAGGAGATTATATTTAAGTCCGAAGGAAATTGTGCAACATTCATCCAAATGTTCTTGTTTTGAAAATAAGATTGATCAAAGCAGACAGTTAGGAAAAATACTATTAATGCATCTAAATGTCCCTGTGTATAGATTCATGGACAAACCATGGCTATCCATGGCGTATAAATGGTTCGCTGTGACTGAAAATGGGCTAACTTTGTTTTGTCTGCCCACTTGTTGCTAGATTAAAGAGGTTATTTGACCCATCACTGAAAACTTAGGTCTGTGATATTGTACCTTCGAGGTCTTTCTCTTGTTCCTTGACCAGTTCACAATTACCGGGTTAAGTCTGTGGTAAGTACTGTCAATTACTATTGGTTTCCTATGCTGTTTGCCCCTTTTGCACTTTAGTTGGATAACTAAGCACCCTCTGTTCTCTAGATTTTGCTTGGCAAAATATCCTGTTGGAGTCAGGTTGTTGCCAATAATAAACCCCAAAGTGAGAGGGATGAAGGAAAGTTGTTGAAGTAGTGTTCATTCTTAAGGCTGTTGTCGAGTTTGTTTTTATTCTTTGCGACGGTGAGTCTGAACTCCGAATTGTTTGGTTTTAGTAGTTGGAACTTGCATGACGTCCAGTGCTGTATAAAGGCAAAACTTCTGTGTGCGACTATTGTTCATACATGATGTTTTCAAGTAGAGGTGCCTGTCATCAGCATGCTGGTTTATGCCTTCCCTGAAAGACAGGTTCCATATAGATGTTGAAAATAATGATGCCAGTGTTGATCATTACGGAGCTTCACGATTCATGTTAGATGTCGTGGAGGAAGAACTCCACCGATTCATGTTGGTTGTAGTGGAGGAAGAACTCCACTGCTCATGTTAGTCATAGAGGAGATGTTGTATCTTATTTTCATAAAATGGTGATGATGGAAGAGATAAGAAGTCAACCAGCTCAGAACCTGATAATGAATGCCCATTCTGCAGTAAGTTTGCCAGACTATGATAATCAACAGTGTTGATGCTGTCCCACGAATCTCTCTAGGAAAACTGACGCGTGGTTGGTATGATGGGGGAGGATAGCCTTGCCTGACATCCACACTTACTACAGAGCAGCACAATCAGCGACTATCAATCCATGGGTTCACCAACCCGTATCCGAGCCAGTGTACCGGATGGAACATTTGGTTCTCCAGCCAGGGGAATGGGGGGTAGTTGTGAGCGATTTACACCAATTCATGCCGTCTTCGCCTGGAGGGACCGACAGCACTGATTCTGGCACTCAAAATTCAGCAAATTGGGGTGGGGAAATAAGATTACTCGGGCAACTCCCTTGTGGGACTCTGAACTTCTGGATACAATGGAGGAGGGACTGGACTTTGATAAATGGGACCTGATTGGGCTCTCAAAAGTGGGCGACCTAGCAACCTAGCTCTATCTGAGACCTTCTGTTATTTGCAGATTCGACAAGCCTTACAGGCGGCGTTGGCACGGGGGGAGTTCTTCCCTGAATCGTCACCACTAGAAAATAGGCTCTCAGAAGAACACATCACCCGCTGGGCGATCTCACTAACAAATCAGAAACTTATTAACAGTTGCCTTGATACTATCTCACACCTATGGGAACACTTGGAAAGGGATACAGGAGACTTGCAGGAGGGCAATTGGCCAGAAGCCCTGGCATCACCCGGAGAAGTCGCTATTAGGACACATTTCTGCTTGGTTCAGCTCAAAATACTCCACAGGGTCTATCTCTCTTGCACCACAATGGTAAAAATGGGCAGGGGGTGGATTTGTTCTGTCGCAGTCATTGTGACCAGGAGGGAACTTTTTAACCATATTTCTGGGATTGGCCGACAGTTCAATTATTCTGGGTCTCTATGGTGTTGTGTATGTTGGGGATCTGTGGTGAGAGCCTATCACTCTAGTTACTGGTTGTGTTTTACAATTACTACTTGTGCTTACTAAGGGTTCTGACAGTGGCCCGATTGGCCCTGTCATGTGTATATAATCCCTTGTGAATATTGCCTAGTGCCAGTTGGCACAGTGTATATACGCGATTATGATTCTAATGTGTTTTGGATAATACAAAGGCTATTTTTCTTATATAACCTTGTGTGGAGTTTCTTTTGTGTTGTGCCTAGTATGTTGCTGCTGTGTGTGTGTGTGTGTGTGTTGTGCAAACGCTTTACACATTGCCTCTGGTATAAGCCTGACTGCTCGTGCCAAGCTACCAAGGGGGTGAGCAGGAGTTATCTTCAGCGTGTAACTCCCTTGCCCTAACTTGAGTGGTGACTAGAGTGGTGGTTTCTGCTTGGCTTAGGCGTAAGCCCTAGCCAACCAGAAATCCAATTTTTGGGAGGCATATTCCTCTGTCCAAGTAGGGACCCTTGCTCCTAGTCCGGTTAAGGGGTAATACATACTTTAGATAACCCCTGCTCACCCCCTTGGTAGTTTGACACAATTAGACCGGCTTATCCCAAAGGCAATGTGTAAAGTATTTGTACTCAAAACACACAGTAACACAGTGAAAACACCACAATTGGACACCACACCAGCTTAGAAAAATAAAGTATCTTTATCTAAACCAAACTCGACCAAAACTTTAAAAGTCCAACATACATGAATCAAAATATCACTTTAGAACAGTTATTTAAAAAATATAACTTGAAGAAACAAAATATCTCCACCTGGGGATATTACGATGTAGTGAAAGACATAAATCCAAAGTACGGCGCTGACCGCGAGGTGCGTGGCATTGGGCATGGAGTCACATGGACCTGGAAACAGCAGTCCCTTAGAAAACAAAGTATATGAATGATGCACTGCGTCGTGAAGGTGAGGCATCAGTGCTGAGGTTGAGGCCAGTTCCCTGGTTGCCACAGGGGAGGTGAGGCGTTGAGTCCGTGAGATGAGTTGTTGAATCCAGGACAGGGGAAGTCAGTGGCGTTGGCGGTAGGGCATCGGTTCCTGTGAGGCAAGGCAAAGTCGAAGAGCTCTTGAAGTCACCCTCGTATGGTAGATATCATCAAGTACCTTCATGGTTGCCTTATCTATGCTGAACCTTGATCTGTACCTTGGACTGGTAGGAGGTCAGGAGTTGCTTGTCATTTACCAATTGGTTTAGTTGTTTCCACATGCAATACAGTTTCCCAGGCCACAGAAGGTTTGAGACTGGTCTGTAGTTAACAAGGGTGTTTCAGTCTAGATGTGCTTTTTAAGGATGAACATAATCTGACCATTTTCTTTAATCATTTGGGAAGAAGCCTTGTGGGGGGTGGAGAGTGACACCTTTAATGCATCACAACAAGCAGGGCAGGAGTACCCTGTTCTGTACTTACACTGCCGTTAACTATGGGTTCCTAACCCTCAACATTAAGGAGACACACAGAGAAGCTGACCTCTTGTGGGTGGGAAAGTGGTGTGCTCTTTGAAGGTTTGAGAATTGGCTGGTAACACAACGGTTACCATCCCTCCTATTCCACAAAAGTTAAAACCATTATGAGAGAGAAAATTACCCCTTTGATGGGACAGGCTGTCAGTGTAGGAGCTATGGACTCTCGAGCCAAGAACACTGGGTTCCACCAACCAGATGATTTGTTCTACCATGAATCATCATCATGTCTCCTTGATCGCCACCCAGTAAGACGCTAACCAAAGGGTGTGCCATCCCCTATTTCAACCAATAGTCTTCACTCTCCTCGTAAAAAGGGACAGCCGTTTAGCACCAAGACCAAGGTGGGTGAATGGGAGTAGCCTGAAAAGAGGTGGTTTGGGCAAATCTCCTTTATACGCAGACTTGCAGTAGACAAGAGGTCGGTAGACTACAAGGACGCACGACTGACTCAACCTTATTATTTTCAGGTAGGCAAAAGAGAATAGAAGGTGTGCTACGACATGGGAAGATACAAAGGGTTGTACAAGGCAATGGACTGGGAGAATTTGCTCCTTACTGGTCTTTATTTTTTCCAGGGTGAATGTGAAGCAGTGACTGAAAATCACCCCATCGCAACCATGATTTAAATTTAGTCTTCTTCAAGAATACTAAAAAGTGATGGATGGAATACTTGAATTAATTTCAGCCACTAGTATGCAATCAGGGCTGTATCCCAGTCCGTTGTTATTTTGCACACCATACCACCTCCGTTTGTACCTAGCCATATGCAAATCATTCTTGACCCTGCTCCAGTGGGAACAGTCCAGTCCGACTTGCCTAGCTAGGTCCTCCTTGAACCACAACACAAACAACCCAGGACCGGTTTCACCCTAGTTAGGGCTCATCAGCCAGGTATTGCTTGGTTCCAGTGACACAGTGTGCTCGTAACAAATGTCTCTTACCCGTCCCCCTTAGGGCGACATATTAAAATTTACAAAAAGAGAGGGGTGGAATGCTTGAATTGTCAGCTATCGATAACTACTCGAGGCCGCTTCCTGTGCATGTAATAATTTGTGTCAAACAGGATATATTTTCCAGTGCCCACTCCGCCTTGTTTTGCAATAGTAGTCAAGGCCATGGAGCAACTTTGGTATACAACAGTATTGTCCATTAACTCTTGGCTGGCCCAGAACCTACAGAAAAGTCCTCACTGAAGGGAGGAAGGATTCCTTTCCAACCTTGACCTCTTTTAGCCTCATCTGTGCTCAATGCGCTACTGCCACATCAAGCTGCTTCCCGGTTCATGAAGACCAAGCTAGGTGTTGAAGTGGAGAACTGGGTGGAAGTGTATGCCGTCTGCAGGTTGGTTCGTTGTGCTAAACAGCCACCTCTGAGGGATGCAATGCTTTACAGGCCTGGAATTCGTATCTTGGCAAAAAAGACTTGCCTTTCACCCGCAAAGGTTGTTGAATTAAGTGCCTTTACATTTGGTAATACTGCATTAGAATCATAATTAGTTTGAAGCGTAATTTCTCATCTTGAAATGCATTGCTAGAGTCCGATTGAGACTTGAGAATAGAACAGTTCATAGTTGTTAAGCGCCAGTTATACTCCATTCCCCGTGAAATGTAGTCATTTTCCTCATTAAGAGCCACCTGTCGGAATGTGTTGCTGCAGCACAACAATAATGTGAAAAGTAAGTACCTGCTTTCGATCTGTCCCCTTGCTGCATCGTTCAAGGGTTGCAACTGCCACCCACTGCATATTAAGCGAATTATTTATATGCATATGCTGCTCAGGGAAAGCGAAATGTGTAACTGCCATTTTATTTTCCCTGCTGATGGCACTGCAAGGCCACCTGAAACGCAATCAGTATTCCTGCATTGTCATGCACTTCACGCAGGCAGTCCACGCGCAAAGATTTCTAACAACGCCGGATCACTGCCCAGTGCAGTCTGGGTATTGCTTTGCAGATGTCCACAGATCATTCCCTAAGCAGATTTGAGAAGTAAACCGCAGATGAGCTACATTGTTGAAACCCTAAGATCAGATTTGTGCCCGGTGATTAAGTGTGCTGAAAACACACTTACAAACGCCAAAGCTAAACTTAATTTCTAAACGCGATACCTTTGAGTCGCGTTTCCTTTTCTGACGGTATACTCTTGCTCCTCATTTGTTTTGCTGAACACTGTCACTGTCACAGACAGTTAGGCGGCCATCTTAGATTTGTTGTTTACATTCTTCTTGCTCTGTATGCCAGCAGGCCACCTGTTGATGCTTACTAGATGTAGTCTTAAGACTGGCTGATCATACCTAAAGCAGGCAGATCGGCTCCTGAACTGCTGAGTCAGCCGAGAATGCTAGGTGATTACAGGTAGAGGGTTGACGAATAATCGCTTTACGATAATCATTTTAAAGTGAAGCTTTCGCATGTTTAATTAACAGCGTGCCGTGTATACAAGGGCACATTTCAAGTTACTTCAGCCAAGCTGCACAAACCTTCTTGTGCATTGTACATTATGATCTGTAACTTTTCCGAGCCATATGAAATAATAAAAAAAAAAATAAATAATTGTTGCAATACTAAATACACAATGAAGTGAAAAGATTTTCCACTCCAGTAAGCCAAATTCTCGTTTTGAAAGCTGCGCTTAATTAGTTTGCATTCTAATTTAATACAAAACAGATGTGTGCAATAGTGCATCATTCCAAATCGTTTTCAATATTGCTCATTAGAATTAAACATGGGGTTATGGTATTAAAATGTTTTTCTAAAGAGCTAAAACATGCGCATTTCAGAATTCAATAAATGTTAGGAGCGCTCTTGATAAGGTCAAATCTTGTTGAATAAATTGTTTGACAATTGGCCGGGTTACAGTTGATATTTATACAAAACGAATCAAATCTCTCCCTTTCCAGGTAATTTAATGTTTGCCTCTTGAGTCTATTTAAAGGCCATGCACAGTGTATTCCAGATGCATCTCGGAGAAACACTTAGCTTCCGCCAGAATACTTTTCAACTATATGTGTGGACTAGGCCAATGAGCGCGCGTCAGTGCAGCAAATGGAAGCTACGCATAATTCGGAGATCCATAGAGTAACAAAAATACTGCAATCGGGAGACGGTTTTTACAGTTATATTACAAGTTCAGTGCAGGTAAATTTAGTAAAGATTATGATCAGGTCGCTCATTTTGCAACAGTTTAGCAAATTCAGGCCTTCTACCATTCTGCAGGGAGTGTACGTTCAAGAACAAACCATTCATCTCTGGTCCAGAGAGAGAGAGGGCTTGTGGAAATGTGTAGAGGATCTAATGTGTGAATACATATACTGAGAGATGGTTAATATTTATGTTTTCATGCCAGGCACCATCCTAGGTACTTAGGAGAGTATCAGTCTGCAGGGGCTGTTAGTCCCTGGAAGGCTGGTGCATACTCTGTACCAAGACTTTTATTTTTCTCTATTTTGTCGACTTAGAAGGCCTGTGGTGACACCCTGACAAAGCAAGTAGGCATTCTTTATTGATAATGACACCCCATTACATATTGTCATATTGTATCTAGTATAGGTGAAGGTATTGTGATTATAGGTTCAGGGCTTGTTTGGGGTGTGAACTGTCCTGAACGTGTCACCCAAGGCATTTGCAGCTACATGATTGTATACATTTGGAATTAATGTGTACTGTTTAGTAATGTGTGTGTAATAAAGTGCTATTCCCTTTCATAAGAAAAAGCACAAGGCACTGACTGGACAATGATATATTGAGTAGTGTTCTTATTTACCAACGAGTCAGGGGTACCAGCCTACACCACTTTCCACGAGTAGGTTTGAGACTTGCTCTCCTTCCCTACCCTGAAGGAGCCAAATAGGGGTACTTGGTTCCCACTGAAGAGAAAGTTGTGGATTCACATCCTTTTCAGTTAATAATACAATTCTTACAGATAGTTCTAAACCCCATAGATTGTGAATGATGGGTGAAAGGAAGAACCTCTTTTAGAAGGACAATATTTCAGATGCTACCCGGGGCAAATGCAGTAGTGTACAGGAGACAAACCCTGCCCCCCTCACCCCCCCCTATGAGTCAGGAACTAATGCTCAGATGGCTCTTACTCTCAGCACTGGACCTGCGGTGGCATAGTATCTGTTTTAGGCTACCAGGTGGACAAGCATCTGGCAGAATTTGGAGTTTGTGCATGAAGTTAGGGGGCTCTAACCCTCTCTCCCAGTGAGCAATAGGGGACAGTTTAAATGGTGTAAACAACTAACGGACTGCTGCGGAAGCATGTAGCTTTTTATCGTATCATAGCATCCGCTTGACCGCGACATGTTAACTATCCAAGATGCTCGAATATTGCCTGAGCACTAAAGCTCAGAAAGAATTATTACTTGCTAAGAAAGTAAGAATCTGTTCCTAACCTTGAATAATTCTGAACTTCAGGTTTTGCTTTCAGCGATATTCCAATACGAGCATGTTGGTTTTCCTGAAAACTTTATGGAGTTCCTTAGAAATGCTACATGACAGTAATTTGTTTGTACCAAGTGCATATTTTGCCAAGTATTTCTTTCCACATAAATAACCTTGAGCAATCCAATGTAAATTACATTATCTAAGCAAGCTCATTACACAACGTTGGTAAGGATGTTATTTTGGTGACTTCTGTTAATTCCCCTAATGAGCTTCCGTACAGCCGTCAAGCTATTTTTTTCTGGTTTTACGCTCTGACCTATGTAGAGTTCCTATAATCGCTTCCCTTTTTGCCCAAAGCCATCTCAGATGTCTGAATTAATGTCCTTCCTTATTTTATCCCCAATTGATCGACACCTGCCAGTGTGCACTCCTTTGAAGCAATTAATCGGGTGCTACTGTTTTTTTTTTTTTTTTTGCATCTCTGTGCATTGTTAGCTATGAAAAGGGGTGGGTTAACTAAATATGTCACCTTTCATCAGCTGGGATTTTGGTGCACGGTTCACCTTCGGGTGACTGGCAACTTGCACCAGGAGGGCTTGCAACATTCTTAATAAAAAGGAAGGTTCTACTACAATACACATTGATGGAATCTAAATTTGCGCCATTCAGAACAATCGGTGGAATCAACCCAAATTGCTAATCACAAAGATTTGTGTGCACTGAAGTTGAGCTTAGATGTACAAAACAAAAATATTCAGATGAAATATTCATGACCCTGAATCACACAGTCAAAATTAGGTAACAGTTTTGTCTTCAGGTAATATTTACTCCTGTAATCACCCAACTAGTTCCGTAAATTATTTCAGTAAACCTCCAATTCTCAGCAGAAAGGAGACATTCCTAGCAGTAGCTCTTTCTGGAGTTGATGAACACTCAGAAACCCCTATACATTAGGCCATTCAGAGATTCATGGAAACCGTATTTTCACATATCTGCCTTTCATATTCCAGTCATTTGTATGGAGTTCATATAATGGCTCAAGAATATGAGTACTGAAACCTACTATTTGCTGGATTTCCATGCCTTACTCTTTTGGATTATGGGAATATATGAAAAGGCATAGATATAGGATTTGTATTCATATTCGGTGAATCAAAGCCTACGTTTGGATGAAATGCCACTCATGCAGAAAGGGAGAGAGAGATTTCACAGCTTCAGATTGTAACATAGCATAGCGCACGTTCACCCATGGGTATCTTGGTGCTGAATAACAGATGTTTATTTGTGTTCCTCATGATATATGAAGAACTAAACTGGCTGCCATTTTAAAGTCAGGCTACAAGCACAAGCCGATCATTGATGGGCATGATGAATCAAATGGACGTGCTTATCTAGCGCTTGCTTGGGTTCACACCGGCGACCCTCGGGTGCCCCTCAACCGCTGCACTGACACATTGACTTGTAACTGAGCCAAGTCCCCTGGCAGAGTTTGAGGATGCTTCTGCAGGAGCTGGCAAAGCAGAACTAACCGAGCTCCACCGTTCATGTGTCCCGTGATAGGGACTCCAGCGGCAATCCCACGGCAGAGGTTCCGTTACCTACAGGGTGTCTAATGGCTGCTTCACTTATAAAATCAATGCGTTGCAATCTGTTCTAGATGTAGTGTTCTGTAGCAGACTTGATGTGGGTGCTAATGCTCTGCCTGTACCAGTGCCTCTCTCCCCTCCACTCATTACATCGGTTTACTTTTCATCTGTGTCATAGGCAGGCGCGCAACACCCATTGGACTCAAAGGGCTTCAGCCCCCCCCCCCCCCCCCCCCCGTCGTGTGTGGCAGCCCGGGATGAGACACCTTCCCGGGCAAAAAAGCAGCCGCACCCGAGCACTTCACAGGTCTTTAAAAGACCATTTGCATGTTAATGAGGCCTCGCTGTTGTTTCACCCCTTCTAAGAGCCCCTGCAGCTCCACTCTGCCTATTGCTTAAAGTTCAGCCCCCCCCCCCGAAATTTTTGCTCAGCCCCCCCCCGAAATTTGGTTCTAGTTGCGCCTCTGGTCATAGGCATTGTTCAAAGGAAATACACATTATGCGGAGGTGTGTGGATTTATGGGTGCGAGAGCCGCTGAGGTTACCTCTTTTCACCGGTCGTGAATGTTTAGGAGAAAAAAAAGCTTCTTGGGTCTACAAAGATTTCAATCAGTTGAAGATGAAATAGTGACCACTTAAAGAAAAATACCTCAGCGAAGTCCCTGAAGTGCAGTGTTTTGCTCTATCTAGACATTACGCGAAACTTGGCCTTTTTGACAGGCACAAGGGTTTCCCTCCATTGATGAAAGCATGCTTGTGCCTGTGCTAATAGGAGTGCTTACAATCAGTAGTTGGAAATTGTGGGAAATGATCTCGTTGGTTGTAAATAGGCTTTTAGTCTTTGGAAATGGGACGCGGGGGCTTGAGGCGGAAATAACATTGTTTGCAGCTCGTTTCTGGAGAGGCCGTTCGATGAGAAGCTAATGAGATTGGGGAGGCTGCATGTAATTGACATCTAGATATGCGTCCGACAGGAGGGGAAATTAGATTCTCCTATTTAGAGGGGAGCTCAGATGCCCGCACCGGAGGGGAAAGCACTGGGTGCGGAGTACAGCAGCGAGTTAAAGAGAAACACGGCTATGACAAATGATTTGGCCTTTGGGCAGAGCCAGAGTCACAGGAAGTGCGCATATCTGGTTTTCCAAGTTGGGGGGCGGGAGGGAGGACCAGCCAGTGTCAATAATTTCCTCGGGATACAACATCATTTAGTAAGGGAGAGGCCAGATATAGCCACCAATGACCACAACAGAACGAATGGATGGAAATGGGCACGAACACTTCTATTGTTTAATAACACTTGGGGTCTAATTATAAAGAGTTTGCTATGAGCAAGCCTGACTTACTTTTGTAGTATTAATGTCTTAATCTTGAAATGCCATGGATACCCCTGCCTTGTTCCTGGAAATTTAGAGTAAGCCAGGAGAAAGACCGGTGTAAGTTAAAACAAAATCTGTGTGAATTGGGCCCAGAATCATCTACAGTTTGATTCAGGCTCCCAAGGTAAGGAGAATTCCAGACCTCTTTCAAGGGAACGGCGGGAATATCCAGCATGGCCCTGGGCATGTTAGCTAGCCCAGGTTAAAATTAAAAATGCCCCAGGGAAGAGGGATTCCCCAACTTCCATATGAACAAACTATACATACATACATACATACACACTCACTCACTCTCTTCCCGTCTCTCACAAACAAATCCTTACAGGCCCAGGCGGAGATACCAGCTTCTTTTCAAAAATTACTTATTCGCACAATAAATGCCATGACGCGTTTCAGCCACAGCCCCGGCCGTGTTCATTTATAGAACATTCCCAGCTCCGATATGCCCCTCCATGGACCCAGGTGTGGAGCGTCGCTAGGCCTGGGGATACTGTAGGCACAGGAAACAAACAGACACTGTATGCAGGTGTACTAGTGTGGGCCAAAGACCACGAGCGGTCTTGCGCCCGTTTATTTATACCTTCGGGCGTGCCCGCCCTCCGGGTGCGTGGATGCGTGAGATGCGTATCCGAACGGGCCGGATGTCTCCGTTACCACATCCCTCCAATCTTTCAGATAGAGAGATCATCCGCTATGGAACTGTTCAGCTCTCTTGCGCACACCATGCAAAGTCCCTCAGTCTCTGATTAGGGGCCGGATTCGGCCGGAGGCCATACTTCTGGCTCCGGGGGACTTCCCCTCGTCCGGTCCCGCAGGTTCCTCTTTCACTGGGTGCCCCTGCACTTTCGGGGGACCCGTTCGTCCCGGCCTCTCGCACTTCAGCGCCTGACTGTGGGGGCGCACCCCGCTGTGGGCTCCCTTGCCCTCCGGACGAGCTACACCCTTCTCCTGCATCCAGTTCCTCCTCCGGTGGGTCAGTCTCTCGCGGGGCCGTGGTGACTTGCTTGAACCAGGATGTGTTTCTGGTCACTACTCGTGTTCCTCTCTGGACCGACACCATGGTGCCCTGCACCTTGACTACCTCCCACACTTCCGATTCAAACGGGGTGCGATACTTCCAGTTTGGATAGCGGTCCTTCATGATGACCTTGTCTCCCACCTGGAGACTCCTCGCCTGGGCCCTCCGAGCCCGACTGGCGTTCTCATTGGAGGTCCGCCTCCTGGCCTGAGCCGCACCTTGGTCCAGCGGCCGAGGCTGCCACGACTGACTCGCCGGGATGCTGTCTCTGGGGGCCTTCCGGAATAGGAGGTGAGCAGGTGCGCACCGAGTGGTACAGTGAGGTGTCCGGCGGTACGCGCTGAGGAACTGTGAAAGGCATTGCTCCGCATCTTCCCCTTGGTCCACTCCGATCTTCAGCGCCCGGTTCATCGTGCGCATGAACCGTTCCACCTCTCCGTTGGCCTGGGGCCACTGCGGGGTGATCTTCCGGTGCCGGACTCCTCGGGCTGCCAGGTATTCTTGGAACTCTCTGCCCTGAAAGGGCGGCCCATTGTCAGACCGGACTTCCTCGGGCAGACCCATCATGGCGAACGTGCGGTCCAACGCTGCTTTCACCTGGCTGAACGCTGTGGAGGGTACCACCTCCACCACCGGGAACTTGGAGTGCGAGTCCATTACCACCAATGTGTGTCGCCCATCTGGGAAAGATCCGAAATCCACGCACAGCTTGGACCAGGGTTCTAGACACAGGTCTTCCGTGATCACCAGATGCGGTGCCGGCTCGCCCCGTGATGTTACACGAGTGGCAGTTGCGGACGACTTCCTCTACCATGGCATCCATCCTAGGAAACCACACCTTGCTCCGTAACCTGGCCTTGGTCTTGGAGACGCCTTGATGCCCTTGGTGAGCCAAGCGAACCACCTCTCCTTGGAGACTCCTCGGGATCACGAGCGAGGCGCCTCTCATGACCACTCCATGTCGCCCCTCGCTGAGCTCACTCTGCGCTTTCCACACCTGTTGCCGAAATGTCCGTTCTTCTTCGGTGAGGGCTTGCACCCCGTCCAGGAAGTTCCGCCAGTTCCGGTTTATCAGCGTTTGCTTCACCTTGATGAGGCATTCGTCCATCTCCGTGGCTGTGCCAATGTCCTCCAGCGTGAGTGCCACCGGGCACGCTGCTTGTGACACCATCCGGACGAACTCTTCCGTGCAGCTCACATCCGAAGGATCTGGACCCGACCGGGATGGGCCCGGGTGTCTTGACAGGAAGTCAGCAGGATTGTTGGCCCCAGGGCGGAAGACTACCTCGAACCGGTAGGCTTGCAGCTGGACTGCCCATCTCTCGATCCGTGACTGGCCCAGTCGTGCGGTGCCAGCGAAGAGCGGGACAAGGGGCTTGTGGTCGGTGACCACCCGGAAGTCATGGCCATACAGGTAGAGGTGAAAATGCTGGCAGGCCCACTTGATGGCCAGCGCCTCTCGCTCTATTTGCGCATACCGCATTTCGGTGGCAGTCAGGGCCCTGCTGGCATATGCGGTGGGGACCCACTCTCGCGCCTCCGTCTCCTGCATCAGGACTGCACCCAGCCCGACAGGGCTGGCATCCACTACCACCTCTGTTTGTCGATGTGGTCTGAAATACGACATGACCTTGTCGTCGATGAGTGCGTCCTTGACCACCTGGAACGCTAGATCCTCCTTCGCTGCCCAGGTCCAGGGCTGGCCGCTTTTCGTGAGGAGGCGGAGTGGCTCTGACAAGGACGCGAGATTGGGGATAAACCGCCCACAATAGGTTGCCATCCCTAGAAAACTCCTGACGTCGGTGGCAGATGTGGGCCTCGGGGCTGCTCGGATTGCTTCCGCTTTCTTCGGATCGACTCGCAACCCTTCCCTCGAGAAGACGTAGCCAAAAAACTCGACCGACTCCTGGTAGAAGGAGCACTTGGCCTCGTGCAGGGTAAGGCCATTGTCCGCCAGCTGCTGTAGTGTGTCTCGAAGATGCCTGTGATGCTCTTCCAATGTCTTCGAGAACACAAGTATATTGTCGCTCAGGTTTATGACTCCTTGGAGTCCAGAGAGGGTTTCACGTATGGCATTCTGGAACACCTCCGCGGCTGACGAGATCCCGAAACTCAGCCTCTTGTACCGCCGTAAGCCAACGTGGGTGGAGAACGTGGTGATGTTGCGGCTGTCCGGGTGGAGCTCTAGCTGATGGTATCCTGCATTGAGATCCAGTTTTGTGAACCACTGGGCGCCGTTGAGGTCAGCCACAATGTCGTCCATGGTGGGCGTGAGGTGTCTTTCGCGCTTCACTGCCTTGTTCGGGAGGCGCATGTCGACACACAAGCGGATGGCGCCTGGCTGCTTGGGTTTGGGTGCCACAACGAGGGGGGACACCCACGGGGTGGGCCCGACACCTTTTCGATCACCCCCAGGTCCTCCAACTTCTTCAACTCCTCCTCCACTCGTGGTCGCAGGAGGAATGGTATCCTCCGATGCCGGAGCGCCATGGGCCGGACCGTGGGGTCCACGTGCAGTTTGAACTGTTTCCCGCGCAGGCTTTCAAGACCACGGAATAGCATGGGGAAGTCTTTTAACATCTCCCTGGCGTGCAGGTCGTGCACCTGGTTCGCGAAGAACACCAGCGCCAGGTCTTCGGCGGTGTGGCAGCTAAGCAGGGTGCCCCGTTTTCCTTCCGCCACGTGGAACGTCGTGGCCAGTTTCCTCCCGTCGCTAACGACTTCAACTTCGATCACTCCTCGCAGGGACAGTGGCTTGTCGCTGTCATATGTGAATATTTGGGCCTTAGAGGGTCGCAGGGGCGGTCGCGGCGACAGTCTCTCGTACTGGCAGCTATCCATCACGTTCACTGACGCCCCAGTGTCGATGAGAGCGCTCACCGGAGACCCGGCCACCGTGATGTCGCACATGGGCGGCGGCCTGCGCCTCGTGCCTTCTCTGCCAACAAACGAGACGAAGAACACCTCGTCGTCTCCCGTCTCGCCCTCAAACTCCAGCTGGGTGTTGTCGCCCTGGGCGGGGGACTCCTCCAACGTCAGTTGACGCACACTCGCCGCGGCACCTCGCGTGCCCCCGGCATTGCTTCGCCCTCTTCCGCCTCTACGGACCTTTGCGAAATGGTTCACCCGTCCACACTTCAAACACGTCTGTCCTCTCGCGATGCACCTTCCCCCTGGTGGGTGGTCTAGGCCGCAGTTACCACAGGCGTTCCTCTGGTGAGCCCTCGTGGCTCCACGCTGATGGGCCGGTCGCCTCTGGAGTACATCCACCCTCTCCTCTTTGACCGCAGGCACTTTCAGGGCCGCTGCCGGCCGGTTGAGGGCCGCTTCCATCGCGTCCGCGCGTGCATTGGATAGCTCGTGGGACCGGCCTAGAATCAAGATCTCGTCAAGGGTGATGCCCGGCTGCCGTAGGATGAGGCGCCGCAGTGGGACCGACCGGCATCCCTGGATGAGCTGCGCCCGAATCTCTGCTCTCTGGTCCGGTAGCGTGCACGATAGCGAGAGTTTGCGGAGGCGGGCATAGAAGTTGTCGATGGTTTCCGTTTCTTCTTGTCGCGCCTGGCGGAGCTTAAACCACTCGAAGTCGGGGTTAGTCTGTGGGTCAAAGTGACGATTTAGGGCCCTTATAGCACCCGCATAGTCGTTGGCGTTCCCTCTGTCTGGTAGGGTCTCGAAGAGGTCGTACAGCTCTTCGCCTCCGTAGCACATGAGGAGAGATCTCTTGACTGTTTCATCCGTTTCTCGCACCCCAACAAAGTAATGCTCCAACCGTCCGATCCATGAGCGCCATCGCACTGCCGCCGTGGAGGGGTCCGAAAGCTCACTAAACGGAGGTAGCGGGGCTACTGCGCCATGCCCAGGCGTGGCGGGCGCTGGCTGCGCGGCCCGCTGCGGTGGCGGTTGCTGGGTGCCTCCTCCACTGGTGCCGGGGGTGGTCATGCCTGCTACGCCTCTCCTTCAAACACGCTCTTCTAGGGTCGTGGCTGCAGGTCTGCTACCCGGGCGAGACCACTGTCTCCTTCCTCCTTTGCCTAAGATGACTGCAGCTGCCTGGCTGGCGCTGCGTGCAGGCGAGACCACTGGCTGCTCCCTTCGATTTTGCCTGTGGGCTGAGCCTCCCAGGCAGGCACTGCTGAGGACGCCCCTGCTGCTCCCTTCCCTCGCGCACACTTCAATGAGGCAGGGGGGCCTGGCTAGGCAGACGACCATGGGGCACTCCCACCCCAACCAGACTCAGCACGGGCTCGCGAGGGTCGATTCCCCCCCTCCGGGGCGAGCTTACCGGCAGTGGGCGGGCCAACGAATCCCTCTCCAGGGCTCCAGAGCGTCACCACAGCCCTGCCTGGCTGCGCGAAGGCGCGCGTGTAGAAACGCGGTCTGTCCCGCCTCCGCGGACTTCAGGGAAGCGCCGACGAGCGGGACCTCCTCAGGGCAGGTACACGGGAGGGGCGATGCGCGGGTGTACTCCGCCTCGTCGCCAATGTGGAGCGTCGCTAGGCCTGGGGATACTGTAGGCACAGGAAACAAACAGACACTGTATGGGTGTACTAGTGTGGGCCAAAGACCACGAGCGGTCTTGCGCCCGTTTTATTTATACCTTCGGGCGTGCCCGCCCTCAGGGTGCGTGGATGCGTGAGATGCGTATCCGAACGGGCCGAATGGCTCCGTTACCACACCAGGCAGTCCAGCTGAATTCCCTGGTCAGTGAGTGTGTATTCGCCATTCCTGGGGCCCAATTCATACCAATTTATTCAAATTCATTTCCAACCAGAGCCGGCCTTTGCTCAGGTAAATAGCGCCGTGTGCAGAAAGAAATGTGGCGCCATCTCTGCAGCTGTTAAATAAATTAAGATAGCCCGGGCCCATTTTGTTTCTACAGGACATTCCCACATCAAAACAGTAACTTGCCTCATAACACAAACCTATCGGCACTTCCACCAAATAATGATTCGCTCACATGATAGCTAGATTACCTACCGCCGAGTTGTTGTTGGTGCGACTGGCGGCGTTGTGTGTCGGCAGGGGGTGAAAATTAAATGGAAAGGAAAAGAAGGGGTTGATCAGGTGCAAAACGGCGCATGCGGCAAGGAAAAATGAATAAAAGCAGATAAGGCTGACCCATTGAAGTCCAGCATAAGGTCTGTAGGACTTAACTGCAGAGAGCTCCGCTGGCGCTTCTGAAGACTGGCGCCCTGGGCCCAGTACGCCCACGCTAAAGGGCATGGCCCGTTTCCATCCTTTCTGCTGCGCATTTCTCTAAAGATTAATCTAAACCTACAATTATGGTGTCGGTTCCAGTCATGCCAACACGTGCTATGCATTCATGGAGAGCTGTTTGTTGTACAGGGAAAACCAAAACTAACGAGAGGATGGTTGCTGGGAGAAGATTAGTTTGGGTGTCTGGGTGTGCAGTGCAGACGGAGCATTCACCCGACCCTTCCCCTGCCGTTACTTCTGTGAGAGCGGACACCTGACCTCACACTTTCTTTAACTTTCCGCGGCCCGCATGTGCCAACATAAAAGCCTCCGACATGTGGAGAAACCCTGCATCGCACGTGAATGTTGAGGTGTATTATTTTCATCAAACATGTTATTAGATAGAGCTCCTTTACGAGTGATTGAAGCTGATGCTGTGCACAGTATTATGAACAGATAGATATGTGCTCGCGGAAGTAGTTTGTGGGTTTGCGCTGCAGAATGAGTCTGGTTGGTTTCATAAATAGCATGCAGTGGCGCCTGCATGACATGTGAGGTTCTAAATACGGGGTGCTTCTTGTACGCATGGGCAGTCAGAGTCTAAATTAAAAGGATAATGAACGGGCTGAGTGCACTGTGTCCAACTGGAGACGTCAAGGGAGGCAGATTGTCACCGCGCTGGGAAGAGATATGGTTTAGAGTTAGACAGTGTATGGGGGACAAAAGTCCGCACTCGTCTTCAGTTCTTAGAAGGGCATCAAGTTATAACAAACGACACTGAAACACATCACGTTATCAAAAGACACTGAAACACGTCACGCTATAACAAACGACACTGACCCACATCACGCTATAACAAACGGCACTGAAACACATCTCGTTATAACAAACGGCACTGAAACACATCACGCTATAACAAACGGCACTGAAACACATCATGTTATATAACAAACGGCACTGAAACATAACACGTTATATCAAACGACATTGAAACATATATGCACGAGCTCTCTAGAGCGTTTCCACTTCGGTGCCTGGTAGCATTTGCAGTAGTCTAAAGGCAGAATGAGATGCTGTTCTCTGGCGACGCTTTCCAAGTGGGCGTTGCATAGAGTATACATGTATGGCCTGTCAGTGCTAAAACAGTAATCCAGTACCCTTAAAAGTTAAAACCTTGCTCGTTCAACCTATTGCCAAGCATGATCGACTGTCACTAATTTGCAAAGCATTCTAAAGTGTAACCGCTAGGTGGGGGAAGGGAGTTATTTTTGATGTTATCGTTAGTTATTATGGAATTATTACGCTTTGTGTTGCTCTTTAGGCATGTCACTGCGAGAACAAAAAAGCACAGCGAAGGGGATTAAGGGGTTACTATGAATACTGACTGTTATTACACTTTATTTAGTCTGGCTTTAGCCAATGCCTTTCTCATTTTACTAAAATTCTCTATATAATTTACTTATAGGGGCTTTCAGTTCCTCTTTATTAATTATTCTGCTTTTGTCTCAAACATTTTTTTCCGTCCACTAAATCAAACCGCACAGGGGCAGTGAGGCAGTCCACTTCAGTCATTGACTAACTTTATAGTGGATTATGGCATTCTGCTCTTTTACATAGGGACATCCACACACAGAGTAGTACCCTCAGCAGTGCCAGGAACTATATGGCAAAGTGTGATTCCGAGACCCCCCCAAAAAATGTTTTGTTTGTTTTCAGCCAATTAATTTGGATATATATGTGTGTGTGTGTGTGTGTATGTATATATAAATATATGTATGTGTGTGTGTGTGTGTGTGTGTTTTCACTGAAAAACAAAGGTTAAAGGGACATTATAGTTGGGAGTAAATGTCGCCCTCACCATGCAGAGTGTTGTCATCAATGATGTAATTTCAGATGTTGCACTGATGTTTATAAATGATGTCATCGATCATGTCATAAGTGATGTAATATGTAAGGTAATTAGTAGTGCATTGTGAGGGCTTAAGTTATAGTTACTGTAGGCCACCAGTTATAGTTATTGAGATAACAATAACTATTACATTTCAGGGTTTTTTGTTGAAAACGGTATATTTTAACAGCCATTTTCACCACTTAACTCTGAATCAGACTATAGCTGTCACTTTAACCTTTGGCATTTTCAGTACATTTCTAGGGCTTTTTTGTAATGTAAGTCACTGTCAATTTATGAAAAGCAGACCTACTGGTTTTGTAAAGGAGTCATTGCACTGTTTGTCAATACACATTTAATTAAAGCATGTATAGTCAAAGCAACCTTAAACAAGTGCTAGAGTCTTTCCTTCCCACTCTCCAAACCACATATTTCACCCATAAGATCAAACACAAGGGCCCCTGCATTCCAAGTGCATAAGCTCTTGCTCTGGGAATGCTTATAAATAGCAACACGTTTTCCTGGGTTATGTTGTACAGATCCCAGAAAACATGTGGGTTAACGTTTTAAAAGTATTTCTGGGGGTTGCTGTACTCTCTGCAGCCCCCACAACACCCAAAAGAATATGCTTGTGGTGCCCCTGTCCAGATTGGGTCACCACAATGAATCAAAATATATTTAAATTAATCCACACAAAGGGCACTATGGGATACTCCTTTCTGGAGCAGGGAATAATAAATGAGCCGCAGCCACTCATTTCTATTTCTTTCTTTTTTTGTGTGTTTTTATTATTTTTGTGAGTGAGTAGGTTAATTAAGGTTTGCAACTTCTGCAATAAAAGGTGGTGTTGGGAAGCATTGTGCATACTAGGTAGTCACCACTCAATTCACCTGCACTTGTAAATATCGCTTCTTGAAGCAACCCTCTTCAAGTCACTGGTGAAAGATTAGAGGGTTTCTGAGTGCTGATTTCAGGGCTGTGGACTGCGTGAGCTGACTGGTGGGGCATCTTACTCTAGAGGAAGTGGACTGCAGTCAGCTCCAAATTGGAGAAGTAGCACAGAAGGGCTCACGTGCTTGGTGGAAGTGGATCCTATTTCCGGTCTTCAGTAGTTTGACAGCAGTCCCATGCCAAGGAGAGCCTGTGCATCTCCCAAGTTTGTAATAATATCCAACCTGTTTGAAACCATGTTTGCCTCCTCAGAGGGGTTTCTGGGAGTGCATCTCTTGCCAGTACACTTGAATGCATGTGCGATGTGCTTTCTACCTGACATCAGGCAGGTAGAGTGTTCAAGGTCTCACTGTGGTGGAAATTCTTGTATATTTCGTTCAAGTGGCCTTGAGACAAAGGAAACCTAGGAGGAAGGGGTGGGGGTGTGAAGTACCTCTTTAGGCTGCAGACATCCCCACTTTACGCTAAATGATGGTTGTGATCGTGTGAGAGAAACCTCAACGATAGACAACTTCAGTTGTTCGCAATCATTGTTGGAAAAAACGTGCAAGTATGCACATAATGTGTTTGAACATTTGCGTGAATTAGAACGCTAACCTTGTAGAGGCCACTTTAGCCACAAGTCGCTGGACTTAATTTATAGGAGAATCCAGTAGGCACAGCTATTCTGGGCAGCTGATGCATCCCGAAAATTTGTACATTCTGCTACATGTTGGGAAGGGGGCTTAATAGAAACTGCACTGGGCATGCCAATTAAGGATTTCCCCAATCAGAGTAAATGCCAGCGATGTCCCTATGTCCCGCCAGATCAGCAGTTTGAGGTATCTCTTGGGAAGACAGGCATCACAAACTGTACAAAAAAATATACTGTAGTGGATTCCTGTACACAAAGGTAGAAAAACCAGGGAGGGAGAAGGCCTACAAATGCTCTGTTGCAGTCTCATACTCTAACCCCTTTACACCACCTACTAACATTGTGGTGACTGCTGAAGTGTTCATGCGCTGTTTTCGCTTTTCAAGTAACATATTTCCCATAACAGTGTGTATAGGAAAGGTGTCCCCTCCCCTCTCCATCTCAAACTACTTCGGCAAGCTAGAAACTCCTACAACAAAAGTATTCTTCAATCCAAAAAAGACTTCTTTAGATCAGAACTAGACAATGCCAAGAACAGACCAAAGAAACTCTTCGATATTCTAAAACAACAATCTAACAAACTGGCTAAATCCTCTCTTGACCGCAAAATCACAAATCAGCAGTGAAGAATTCTCATCCTTTTTCACAACAAAAACAAACTCCCTCCAACTTGAGCTTAACATGGCCGCAGCGAATGCAACCACCCCAAAGCACCCTGATCAATCCGAGTTACCTTTCCCTAAAAATAACTCGCACTGGTCCACCTTCAAACTCTACGACCCAATTGACATCACTAAAACATTAGTATCCACCAAATTCAACAACCACTTCAATGACCCAGCCCCTTCAAATTGCCTTCCACACATCTACCGAGCCATCTCCCCTCTCTGGACCAAAATCATCAACGCCTCGTTAGCGCAAGGGCACATACCGGACTGCCTAAAAACAGGCCAGGTAACCCCTATACTAAAGAAACCGACTGCGAACTCATGCGACCCCAACAACTTCCGACCTATAACTAACATTCCTATGCTAGCCAAGGTCCTGGAAAAATGCGTTCAACAACAACTGAACCAACACATCATGGACTTCAACCTTTTGAACACCCACCAATCGGGTTTCAGGCCCGGTCACAGCACAGAAACAGCTATTCTACATATAGTGGACGACGCTCTCCTTGCCCTTGACCGCAACGAAACTTGTCTACTAGTCCTGCTCGACCTCTCCTCAGCCTTCGACACGGTCAATCACGAAAAAATTCTAAAAAGACTGGAAAATAGGATGGGTTTATCTGGTTCAGTCCTTCAATGGTTTAAATCCTTTCTGGAAAACAGAACACAATCTTTCATGGTGAACAAAAATCTTTCCCGCCCATCACCAAACCCCCTGGGTGTTCCACAAGGCTCTACTCTATCCCCCACCCTATTCAACCTATATGTCGAACCGCTAACCGAACTTCTACAGCAGGCAAACCTAGCCTACCACATGTACGCGGATGACACTCAGCTGTACATCAAGATCTCCTCCATTGAAGATATAACATCGATGAACATAGCACTTGAGAAGACCGTCCACTGGCTAACAACCAACTTTCTCAAGCTAAACTCACAAAAAACTGAATTTCTGCTAATCTCCCCCCCCCCCCTAATAACTCACAGGAGACAAAGGAATGGCTCAACTTGATCACTGCACTAAACTGCACGCCAACTCTAGTGGACTCCACCAAATCACTTGGAATCACTCTAGACAGGAACCTTAACATGCAAACACACATCAACTTGCTTGCTAAAAATGCACGTTTTCACCTCAGCTATCTAAGGAAAATGAAACCTTTCATCGATAACCAGGACCTCAAAACCGCAATTCAATCCCTAGTCATCTCAAGGCTGGAGTACGGTTGCACCACCCTCGCGGGTCTGCCCAAAATCTCAACCGCCCCATTAAAAGCCTGTCTCAACGCCGCAGCAAGACTGCTAACAGGATCCAGGAAATTTGACCACATCGCCACACCTGAAAGCGCTTCACTGGCTTCCGTTCGAAGCCCGAATCCACCTAAAAATGGCATGCATCACCCACAAAGCGCTTCACCACAATACGCCCCAGTACCTATCCCAAAAACTGACCTTATCCGCAGGAATCAGACATTCAAGGAGTGCTGATAATTTACTCCTGAAACCCTCACACTTTAGAAAGAAAAAAACTTCAGACAGAGCATTTTCCGGAGCAGCACCAAGAATATGGAACTCGCTTCCTCCCTACATCAGAAAAATCCCCTCTACTCCTCTGTTAAAAAAAGAAGCAAAATCTTTCCTTATGTGTAAATTCCTCCCGTAAAATATCTCTCGGACCTCTCCAGATATACACCTGTTGTCCTCCAATAGACTCCCTCGCTGTTCCCCACCCGTTTGTTCAAAATTTGATTTTATGTATGCTATTCTTCTATTTCAAATTGTTTTCATTTTGTATGATGTTTACATTGTAAAGCGCTCTGATACCCTTCCCCGGGTCTGGTCCGCGCTATAGAAAACTCTAAAAATAAAATAAATGTGGTTAATATTGCCTCGAACATTTTGCATTTTTTAAATGAACAGGGTGCATGTAAACAGAAAGAAACAAGCACGGGCAAAGCCAATATTTTTGGCTTGCATTTTCTTTAGTTATAAAACAGACCTTCTGGCCTTGCAAAGCTGCTGTGTGCTTAATTTGCATTTGTGCAGGGGCCCAGTGGCAAGAGCAGGAACGCTGCCATATGTACTGAATCTTAACAGCGGGGCCACGGATGAATGTGATTGGTATGGACACCAGAGCATTGTTCCTCTAATCAAAGCTGTTAGAAGAACAACTCTGTGGGATCTCTAGCAGCTAATTTGTTTGGCTGTAAAGTGAACCAATAAGACTTGGTGAGAAAAATAATTGAATGTTTAAAAAAAGTATGATCATTAAGTGTACTTTTCAGAAGTAAAATAGTCCCTCATTTATTACAACGTGACTACTGTGCAGGAGTTATGATGATGCACCAGTCAGTCAGTTGCATGAATTGGGAGATGTATTTTCTTTTGGACGGATCCTAGGAGTGATTGATACAGTCTGAAGTCAATAGCTGTAATGGATCAACCCAAGTAAGCCAGTCATTAAAGGGGGGTGACCCAAAGCCCCCTTTATGCATGTTGTTAACAATAGTGTTCGCAAACAGCTTTGCTGTGAAATCAGACTTATAAATGCATTGCTACAGTTTTATGATTTAATTCTTCTGTGCTCATCTTATCTGAAATGGGTTTGTACTTGATAGAGCCACTATATACATATTTGCGGTTTCTGATCTAAATTAGGGAGGTTGTTTAAGTTAAATTGGTGACGAATAGAAATAATTAATGGAAGACATCCTATTGAGAAATGCCGATTTTAAAACATTTCATATTTTTTTCAATTTTATTTTATCACCAAAGGTAATGTAGTTTGCCTGTGGACGTATCAAATAGACATTTTGCACAAAAGGAATGCAAAAATTATATTACAAGTCCACAAAACAGTATGGACGATAAAAGGAGGGAACTGGAATGTAGTGTTTGACCCAATTTTGATCGTTTGATCGTTCTGGCCTGCAGGATACAGCTAATGCCAAAGACAGAGCGATCCTACAGGGTGTACTGTAGAATCATGGCATGAGAGATTTGTTGCGCCTGACACGCCCTACAGATGGGGAGCATACATTCATCTCCAGTGTTCATGGGACTTGTTCCTGGATAGACTTTTTTCTAATCTCCTAAGCCTCGTTGGCCTTCCTCTGTGACAACTATAGAACCTGGGGGAATCTCTGACCATGCCCTGACGGTTTTGGAGCTGGATCTGGGACATGTGTCCCCCGCTTCTAAGTGCTGGTGGCTGAAGCTCTCATATTATCATACTCCGGGGAGTAAACAGAAACTTAAGGACCATCTTCGTCTATACCTATTAGATAATGAATCCTCAGCGACTTCTACGCGGATGTTGTGGGCAGTCAGGAAGGCCACCTTGAGAGGTGTGCTTATGCACGATTCAGTGATCTGTAAGCGAGAGGCTCGAGATATGCTATCTCGATTGGCAAGGGTGGTACATGATCTCACCTAATCCTATGTATGGAAGCCCACACCAGATTCCTTACGCTGGTTGGCGCTAACTAAATCTAATTACAAAGCCCATTTTACAACGCAAGCAAAATACGCCCTTCTTCTCCTCAACTGGCGTCACTATAAGCCAGGTAGGCAGGCAGGCAGGCATGCTTCTTGCAGTGTAATTCTGCCAACAGGATGCCAATTCTGCAATTTCAGCGATTTGTTGCGAGACTCAGAGATTGCACGCACACCCGGTGAAGATTACAGAAACATTTGCCCGTTTCTTCTTTGCGCTTTATAGCATGGAGGCTCCTGTTGATACTGCCTCTGAACTGAATTTCCTGGAGGGTATTTGCCTCCCTTCCTCATCTGAGGATAATAGGAAGCTCCTTGAGTGGGAGATTATAGAGGAGGAGATTTTGGAGGCTATTAAGAGCATGCCTAACAACAAAGCCTCACGAGATGATGGCTTCCCGATATACTGTTATAAAATTAACAGAGAGTTGATGGTCCCGCTACTTTATAGACTTTTTAAGGAGCTAGAGGGTGATATGGCTGGAGATTAATATGCTCTTATCAGCCTTATCTTGAAACCTGATAAGGATCCTACTAATTGTGCGAGCTATTGTCCTGTATCACTCATTAATGGCGACATGCAGATTCTTGAAAAGGTTCTGGCAACCCACTTTAAGAAAGTCCTCCACAGCTTGACACAAAACTCTTGGGTAGGTTTTGTGCCAGGGCGTCCTTCCCATACTCATATGGGTATAGTATCAATTTTTTTATGGCAAGTACGAAATGATTCTGATGATAAGTTGCTGCTCTCTTTGAATGCTGAGAAGGCATTTGACTGGGATGAATGTGGGGGTTTCTTTTCTGCACCTTCACAGGCAGGGATAGATTCTGGGTTCTTGTCTAACTTCCGGCAGCTTTATACAAACCCCTCAACACAGATTAACTGTGGAGGTCATTTATGGAAGTTCCTCCATATCACTCGAGGTACGTGGCAGGGTCACACGCTGTCACACTTGTTCTTCCTTTAGCTCTTGAGCCTTTGGTGGCAGCTATCCGCCAGTCCCTTTTAATACGGGGAGTGGTACACCTGTGGGTGCTTGCATAATCTTGCTTTACTCCGATGATATATTATTGACTTTAAGTGCGATAGGCACCTCTGGTCCTCTACTCATGTCCCTAATTGAGACTTTTTCAGTCTTCTCCGAGTATAAGATAAATTGGCCTAAGTTCCAGGCGTTAACGATCCCATGTAGGCAATGGCAGACTCCACGGAATGCTTTTGACTTCCCGTGAAAGGTCAGGATTTGAAGTATTTGGGTTTATTGATAAACTATTGGACAACACGGTGACTGACATTATATAGCCTTTGTTGACTAGAATGGAACAGGACTTTTAGATGATCGGCCTTCCAGGTGTCTTTAGGAGTAGAGTACACATGATTAAGATGGTGGGCGGAAACCATGCCTTAAATCTTCAAAGTTGCATGCGGATACCAGTTCAGGAGCTCTTCAACTTTGCGACATATGACTACTATCTGGCACCACATTTTTCGCAGTTGGTCTACCTGTTGGTACCTGCCGCTGATCCACACAACTCTTGCGAGTTGATAAAAATGTTCATAAAGACGTTCCACTTTGGTGCAATGAGGAAATCACTGTGGATCAACAGCCGATTAAATGAGCTCTGTGGGAAGATCGGGGAATTAAAATAATTGGAGACCTTCTTGATGGGGATTACTTTTGCTCCTTTGAGATATTAAAATTGGAATTCTCACTGCCCCAGTTGCAGCTATGGTGGTATTGGCTAGTGCGGCATTGGTCGAGTGGTAAGCGTTAGTGAGATCCGATACATCGTTTGACTTTGCCGAATCTAGTCTAACTCAGGTTATAGAGCTTTTCCAGAGGAGCGGTGTCCAATATGTACCAAATGCTCATTGATCATCTTTACTCCTACAATACTTGTTTAGTGACTATATCCTATTGTTAGGAGCGGTTGGGGGTAGCATACTTAGAGGCTGACTGTAAGGAAATCTTATAGTTTCACGAACGCTTACTTAGGGAAGTGTACTTAAAGTAGGGTTATTTCAAAATTCTACATAACTGGTATTGGTCTCCATTCAAGTTGTACAGGGTACGTTCGGCTCCTAGTTCTGTATGCTGGCGGTGTCTGGATGTTGCTAGTGATTTGTACCATATATTATGGTCGTACCCTACACTAGATAGCTAGTGGCGCTCTGTATGGAAGATGCTAAACTCAACTGGTTATATTTCTTTTGAGGAGTCTGACTAACTGGCCTTGTTACATGAATTTGTTGTCTTCAATTATATGATTTCCCATTGGTGTAGATGGCTGTTGATGGCCCTTACGATGACTAAGACCTGTATATTACGGCTTTGGCATTTATCCTAGGTGCCCACACATCAAGAATGGCTTGCTGACCTTTACCATTTGGAAACTTATGAGTGCCTTATCTATAAGGTTCAAGATCAAATCCATGTCTACAGTGAGGTATGGGGCCCGTTTTTGGGCCAATGTGAGCTTTTACTGCCTTTCCTCTTGCGTTGGATTTCTTCTTTTATTCGTTCGAATGAACTGTAACTTGCTTTTGTGACTGGAGTGTGGGATGGAGTGTTTTGGGTATGTGATGTGGTCTGTTTGTCTTGTTCTACTTTAGTACTGTTGTTTTTGTTTTGATTGGTAGGGAGGGAGTGAAGTGGCAGTTGGACAGGAATAATAGTATTTTGTCCTGGTGGGGTTTATGCTCTGTGCTGGGAGGTCTCCTCAGGCATTTTTCAAACTGTGCTGGGTGTGTGAGATGGCTCTTCTGTAACTTTGTTTTTCTTTTTAGATCTCGCCTGAGACAGCGCTTTAGCGCTGCACTCGCGAGAGCTTTTGTTAAAGGGGGATCTGGAAGTGCAAACGAGTGCTTTTCAGGCCTCCAAATACAGTGCATGTGCGCCGGGCGCGCGCACCATTTGGCAGCCTGAAAAGCACTGCCTGATCACTTTCACGGCCGCTTTGATGTCCTCAGTGAGCCGCGCGGCCACTGAGGACATCAAAGCGGCCGTGAAAAGTGCACACCATTTGCCACCCCCTTCCTGCTTGTTGCCTTTGCTTCCTGTCACGCTACACTCCCTTACTCTCCCACCCAGACCTCTTACACAAACTAACGGGGTGTTTTACCCCTTCGTATATCTTCTCCCGTTGTTTCTTCTATTATTTGTCCTCCCGTCGCTTCCTCCCATTTCCTCTGCAATAAAAGCGGATTTCTTTGCAAGTCCTCCATAATTGCTTTATTTAGGCGTGTTATCATGTGGCGTCATTGTGCCACGTTCAGCATTACTTGTAGGGTGCTCGTTACCAGGGACTCCTCTGGGAACGTTAGCCAAACCTCTCTGGCCACTTGTGAAATCTTAGCATATTGTAAGAAATGCCCCGTTCCTAACTCATTTGCAGCCTGCGCGTTTTCCCGCGTGAGGAACTGAGACCAGGGGGCCATATGTAAAGGTAAGGGGGAGCCACATGCGGCCCCTGGGCTGTACTTGTTAGTATCCATGTTCTAGTCCCTCGATTCATCCCAACAATCAACTGCATGATGCCAAAAAGCCGCTACTAACGACGTCATACAACACATATTAATGAATTTTCACCTAAAACAAAGAAACTAAGTCGATGCATGGAACGATTTATCTGAATGAACAAGACCGAACCTAACAATCAATATACCAATAACCACTAAACTTGGTTTCCGGAAACGCATGCTCCTCACCAGAAAGCGCTTTAATGCATTGTCGGCTGCAGAAAGCATCAGTGGCGGCTGGAGACATTTCAAAGTAGTGAGGAGTAAAAGCGGGGATGAATCTTACATACCGAGCGAGTCCATCTGACATAAGGGCACTCAGCCCATACATCAAACCCCCCCATAAATTCATCCAGGTTTTCATCAGCCACTGCATTCATCTGTTCATGCATCCATCCATCCATCCATCCTTCTAGAGACTCTCTCATTCACTCATCCTCCCACCCATACCGCGCCAAGCATCCTGCCAGCAGACACTAAGGGCACTGAAGCCTTGGGTCAGGCGATGATTCTAGAAATGAGAACGCAGCACTACAGGGGGAGAGAAAGCAGTTCAACAATGCACTTAAAAGTGTCCCTTCTAAAGAGAGGAGCCTGATGATAACGTGTATTGCAAATTTCATGAGTCCAATTAATCAAAAGGCACACGCTCTGGGCTGCATTCATAGCATAGGCCCTGCGCCAGCTTGAAGGTAGGTCAGGACGATAGGTAACTCTTGAAAAGAGTATCACCAGTCAGCATGCATTTCGCCTCTGACCTGATATGAGTGACAATGGCCAACACGATAGAGCCATCGTCTGCACGTCTTCACGGTTGACTTTCTTTACAATGCATTTATTTACTGGACAGGGCAAACAGTGACATTTTACAATTCAAGACGCCCAAAATGTACTGCAGGGAAGTATTTCCGCAAACATTACAAATGTAATTAGTAAACTAGTGCTGCGCGTTGTAGCTTGGATTCTTTAATTTAGCGAGGTCTTGAAGCCGGTTACCGCTGGGCTCGTCTTTGTCTGACCCCAGCATTGAGGGCATATTTTCTGAAAGTGTTCTATCTGTACTGGCACACGGCGCAACAATAACGTGTGAACACAGATTGAGGCTAATGAACTGTGACAAGTGTCTAGAGGAAGCTAGGAGCAACAAGCATTTGCAATGCAATAGGTCTCGCAATTACGCAAGTTTAAGCTATTGGCATTGTAAATGACTCCGCCTTTTATTTATGTTTTAAAAACAAAAATAAAAGGCATTGTTATTTGCAATGTTAATAGCTCAAACTTGCGTAAATGCGAGACCTATTGCATTGCAAATGCTTGTTTCTCTAGTGGTCTTTTTGTTCCTTTTGGGATCTTATGTGCTCTTGAATATCTTTTAGAGAAGCGTACTTATAGGTATTATATAAATCGTATAGCTATTATTTTCAGATGGTTGTATCACAATTTCATTAAAGAAATGTTTACAAAAAAAGATTGGAAAAATGTGAATGATGGTACAACAATAAAAAAAAGAATTGGCAAAGCAATAAGTCTCCCATTGGCCTCCATCCTTTGGGCAGCTCATATTTTGGTTTGTTATGATTTTTGTAAAACATTATTGATCAAGAAGCTGAAAGGCCTTCGTCAATCTAAAAAAAAAAACATTGGCTAAAGGCGATTAATATTTTCTGGTCTCAAAGCAGACATTACCATTGAACTCCCTGGCACTGATCGGAACTACTTGGTGCGTGGATGTGCTCTTTTGTGAAAGGGCAGCATGCCATTAGTAACAGTGAAGTCAGCCAGTAGCTGAAGTGGGCTGATGCATTTGCCCGTTGATGCATGCTGAAGTGGGCATAAGAAAGATATGAATAATGCTAATCAAACTAATGGATGAAATCTGTCTAAACCCCCCCTTATAAGTAAGTATGTTTTGCACATAATTCTAGTAAAATCAAAAGGTCTTGGCTAACACAGACCTTTGAAGCAAATTTGTCCTGTATAATCTGCCAGCCTATTGCTTTTGAAAAAGGAAGAAAGTAAGAAACAAAGAAACAAAGAAATAGAAAAAAATTAAGAATGCAAAAAAGAAGGCAAGAAAGAGAGACAGAAAAAAAGCAGGAAAAAGGGCAGCGAAGAAAATAAAGAAAGAAAGAAGGCAAAAAAGAAAAACGAAGAAAACAAGAACGTAAGAAGAAGGCAAAAATGAAAGAATACAAGAAACAAGGCAGGAAAGAAAGAAGAAAGGAAATAACGAATGAAGTCGGTAGAATGCAAGACAGAAAGCATAAGGTGGTATGGGGAGAAGGGCATAGAGGCACATGCGTCTCAGTAAAAATGTAAACCCAGATGAAGCACGTTGAGGTCTCTGTAAACTGAATGAACAAACGAATCTGGAAAAATAGAATAAAATGCAAATAAAGGTCATAAAAAGATAAAGGAATAAGAGACACCGAGTTGAACACCGTGCAGCAGTAAAGGCGGACACATATTGTTTAACTCGCTTGAGTGATTAAAGGGTCTTCACTGTCACACTTCCTCCTGCATTCAATCCATACATTTGTGCTTTGCCACGTTCTCCAAGTATTCTGAACAGCTATCTGCTCAGTGATTGCGGGCTGACCGACAAAGTCACCGCAGGGGACCCTCATAAGAGGGCGACCCCTTTAGTGCCACAAGATGGCACACTGGGCAGCCTAGTGTCCAGAGATCCCTTTGGGGTCCCGCTTGTCACTTCCGGCCGGGGTGGGGTTCTGGGAGAGGTATAAATTCCTTCCCCGCCCCCCTGGCGGCCTTTTGTCCCCTCGCCCTGACGCCGATTGTGTCCATGGGAGCTGCTGCAGATTAGCGCGGTGACTGCATATCTTGCCCCCCCCCTGCCCGAGCATCCATCTGGGTGCATCAGGGGTAGGGCGGCCCGGCCAGGCCTGGAGGCCGCCTGGGTGGGCGGGGGCAGCAGCAGCACCCATTGAGCTCGCACGGTATTTGGTCAGGCTGCCCCGAGGGAGCTACGGGGTTTAGGGGACACAACTTTCTTTGGTCCCCGTTTCCCGCTCAGTAGTTGTCGGGTCTGGGGGCTGGGGTGCTCCTCCTCTCTGTTTGTGTGGAGGCGGGGGGCATTCTGGAGCACGCGACTTTAGGCTTGGTCCGCAAGGTAGTGGCACCGTGCCTAGGGGTTTCACTTAAACACGACTGCCCGGGCCTTAATTTGGGGAGACAACGGGTTTTGCTGCACAAGCGACTTTGGGTCCGTCGCATGGGCAGCGCGCATCTATTTGTTCATCGATTGCGGGTGAGAATGTCATGGCAGTTGGGAGACATTCTACCCGGCAGCTGCGCACCCCATGCCACGGCGTAGGGGTATTTGTGTGTGTGGCACCTGGGTCGCAGGAATTTGGCATGGCAGAGCCGCCCAGTTCACAATGCCCCCCCCCCCCTCAATATGACGGCATGCTCGGTGGTCGGGAAGGATCGATCGGGGTCCTTCGCCCGGCAGGCCGTTCCCCCCCCCCTGCAGTCCACTTGTGCGTGCTACCCCGCACCCAACCCGGGGGTAGGATGCTTGCCGAAAATCAATAGCTGGCCGGCAGTCCTCGTACAACGTGTGCGGGGGCCAGTCGGGGGTGGAGGGTCGTCGTGTGCCAAATCCGTCTGATCCCCACCCTGGGGGGGCACGTGGTCGGCCTGCTTCTCCGGCGGTACAGGCCGCAGGGGGGCCAGTGTTGATGTGGCTCCTCCCGCTCTCCCCTTGCCACTAGGCTGGCACAGGGGGTGGGTCAGGCTCCCCCATTAGGGGCTGAGCTTGCGACGTCCGGGCGCCGGCCCAGCACTGGGATGTTAATAGCATGTGTGCCCGAAGGTGGCGAACGGTGACACGGCCGCTGGCACGCGCGCCTGCGGAGTAGCCAGCAGGGTGCAAGTACGGGCCTCTGCCCGCATGGTGGCGTTTCCAGGGGTTTTCTGCCTGCGCCCCCCCCATCTCTGCTCGTTTCTTGAGCGGGTTGTTTCCCTTCAGCTGTACCACGGGGAACGTGGACAGACATTGGGGGCAGAGTTGTCCAAGCCATGCGGAGGAAGGAGACAGCGGGCGCAGCGCCCTTCCCCCTCACCTTGTCGGACCGGGAATACAAGCAGGATGTTTTCATGCAAGCCCAGACAGAGAAGCGAGCAGAATCCACACAAGCAGAGCGGTTCGAGGAAATTCTCTCAGCGGTTACAATATTGTTATATGTTGGCAGTCTTAGGGCGAGGATCTGGCGTAATGGTGATTGCAGCCGACATTGGAACCATGGATCTAAGTTCGAGTCTCGGCGTCCGCTAGCAGCCTGTGATTCTGGGCAAATCAAACAATCTCCCTGTGTTTGAAACTGTATGGGATTGCCCGGGGTTGCCAATATTTGCGCAGAGGCAGATCGGCTGATAACACAATATGGGCTTTCAATCGGAAAAAGAGACAAGCATTGCTAATGCGTAGGGAGTGTTTGCCCAAGACCGAGGTGATGGTGTTGCTTCAATCTGGCTCAATTTAGGGAGGAGCTACATTAGCTCTAGTGTCAGTTGTGAAAACCTTCATTTCCAGTTAGTTAACAGCTTCGAAAGTTGGAGTATAAAGTGTAAGTTTAAAGGACAGTCCTTTCATGCACCGGTTCCCATTCCACAGTCAGTAAAGTGAAGGCCGTTGCTTACACCGGGGATTTTAATCCCAACATAAAATCCTACACCCACCACAGGCTGCTTCTGTGCGGGGGGGGGGGAGCAGCTCGGGTCGGTTCCCCTCCTCCCCCCCCCCCCACCAAAAAACTGCTGCACTAAGGGCCCTCCCGTTTATTGTGCTTTTCAGCTGTGGTACGATCGCTTCAAGGGTTTTGTTCCCTATTGGGGCATCGTCTGGTCGCTACATGCTTTCATCGCCTTCTTTACATCATTATGCTCACGAAAAACTGTCTCTAAAATCGGTGAATTAACACTTGTTACACTAAAATTATGGAGATGTCACTTATTGCAATCCATTAATTTGGCAGCTATCTTCAATGTTTGATCCCATTCCCTACCATCCACAGTTGAATGACTGACGATGACTGACACAGTTAACAGTAGTTACTAAATCATGAGAGCGGTAAGAAGCGATTATACGAATGTTCAGCTGCAATAGCAGCCAATAATTTGAATCGGGAAGTCGGTGCTTCCCCCCAGTAGCCAAAGGCAAATGCAGCATTGCAGCTTACAATGTAAACGGGTAAAAACAATGTTCACGGCAGATATGATGTTCTTGCTGCATCATAAGCAATATTGTCTGTCAGCGCGCTCAAGTGAAAAGTTTGCAATATTAGTCACAAGCTCAGTTGCTGCTTATTTATGGTATACAACTAACAACCATTGACAAAGCCAACTACCCTGACATGTCGGGTATGATGGTCTGGCTGGATAATATATCCGCATGCAATGACAGAAACAGCAAAATACCAGTCAGGAGGCACATCACCTAGGCACAGAATAGCTCTCTCAAGCACAGGGGGACCCGGGTGCAGGAACTCAGGGGATGTCACCGGGGGCAGGTTTACACGAGCTTTTATGGCTGCAAGCACACAAGAAGTGGACGCCGAGTGCATTTCTCATGTGTGGTCACAGTGTGCAAGCACACACAAGATGTCTCGGCCTGCAAAGCAAGGCACGTTTACTGGTAATAGGACCAGCAGGACTGGGGCATCTTAAGTTAAAAATAAATAAATATAAATAAATAAAAAATAATTCAGTAATGTAAGGCATTCATTTTATTTAACAGAAGTGCCGGGGCACTCGTCAAGTGCCATTGACAGCACCCGTGGGTAAGTGCGACGACTCATTTTTTTCAAGCTCACCCCCCCCCCTCATTATACAAACAGCGCCATCATGGGCAGCAGTCACATGTCTCATTTATTTCCAATTATTTTCAGTAGGGGGCAGAGTGCATTGAGCAATCTGTGTATTGTACTGTGAGAAGTATATTGGCTAAACTAGAAAGGGGGGACAGAAGGTGCCCAATGGGAATGGTATCGGTGGTTGGGCACGCTGGTCCCTTGGAGGACGTGATGGGGTTTGGCTGTCTGGGGCGGGGCCTGCACAGACATAAAACTGGAGGTCAGTGCAGGCTTCCCACTTAACCCAACTGGGTGATCACAGGCACATTTGTATTTCAACTCGCTTCCTTGTGTTCTTCACATGTGGGAGTGCTCTCATGCGAGTCGATTTAGCAGACTGCAATGTCGTTCTAGACCTCATGTAGGATACAGATACAATTAGAAGGTCTCTTAGTTCACTGGTAGGATGTTCACTAATACTGAGGTCCACAACACTACAGAAATGAAATACAGCAGATGATGCAAATGCCCATAATTACCACATTTACAGATTAGGACGGGTTACTGGGTATGCCTTGCCAGGACAGTGACGCACACTTTACACGAACTGAAGCCTCAGTAAAGGTATGATGGAATCGCAAACTGGTACGTGGGACTCTATTCTCCAACATGCTGTGGGGCATTATGTTGGCAGGTCTGTGACTGACAGGCAAGGGCATCAAGGCGCTGTAATAAGCAACAGGGTCAGTTGCAGGGTGAACTGCGTAAGTTGTCACTCAGCGAAAGGGTGCGGTGGCACCACAGTGGGCACAATTCATATAATTTCCAAACCAGGCCAGGAGTGCATACATGTGCACAACAGCACATGTGGTAGTATTAGCAGTTGCCCTTGGTAGAAACTTATTTGGGGGCCCCTGTTTGGATTAACTTTGAATTTGATACAGTCCAGCTCTTTCTTGCCCACCTTGGGAAAAGTACTGACAGTGCACGGGCATACTCTTCCAATTTCTAAATGTGTTTCCATACAATATTCGGGGATGGTGACGTGTTTGCAATATGGTAACACAGCAGTAGCTCACTAATAGTAATGAAAATAATAGGTGGTTCTGTTTTGATATAAAAAAATAACAAAAAAAACAAACACCTTTTAGTGATGTTGTAAGGGTGGAACACATGGCCCAAGCGGCGCATGGTGAAGCTTTGCAGGGAGGCATACTGGGCTCGGTAATCGGAGCACTGTGGGGCGGTAGTGCGACCATTGGTGTTAGTTTTGCTCTCACAGGTTGAGAAGAATAATAAGAGACTTGTACTTGGTTGGTGCCAATTTGATAAGGGACTGTGTTCTCTGCAAGCACATGTGCCACCTGTCCAGAATCGTTACATTTTCAGTATACTACTACACCAAAGCCATATTAGGGCTGTTCGCCTCATTGGTGGCCTGTGCTCGAGAGGGGCAGTTTCAGGCCTCCCGTCCCCGGGTAGGGGAGGGCAGTGCTCTCTCTGGGTGCAGCTGCTGTTTAGGGGGCCTTTGGGGTGCATCTTGATGATGGCACCATGGGTCATTGAGTGGCGTGCTCAGTATGAGGCGAAACCGGCAGGAGCCGGTTTCCCCCTTAGCGCAAGGTGTGTACATCACGCAAGGCTTGTAGTTTGCAGGCGCCCCTCTCCAGTACTTGCGGTGCCAGGCTGTCAGACTTACTGTGTATATTTATGATACTCTGCTCAATCTGAGCTACTTCAGTCTCATACCATTCCAGGCACTTTGACTCCCAAAGTATCATATATATGTTACTGTCTCACACATGCACACTCCAAGCTCGGAAATATCTCTCGAAAGCAGCCTTAAACCTTTGTCGTCTTAGAGTTTCTTGTTGGTCAAATAGGCGTAATTACTGATATTGGTATGTCTCCCTCATCTCCATGGTTTGATTGCTAGCAAGAAAGTGTCATTCATAGTCTTTTAAATGTCACTCTTAGTGCACTGGAATGATGGGAATGTCACATATAGCAGTTGAAACCTTGGCAGCCATGGATGGGGGCGGCTAGCTCTCGGTTGGCTATGCAAGAAAGCTATAATTGAGGCTTATTCATCTTGTGCGACTAAGAAGCATTGACTAAGCCAACAGATGGGCTTGTTGTAGGGTAGTGCTCCTTTTGTAGTAAATATAGGGAGACAATGACCTAGCGGCAAAATACCAGGCAATATTAAGCACATTGCCTGAGCAAGCTGGGTAGCCCTGCAGATTAGTTGGGCCTTCACAAGCCACACATATACCTCCTACATTCTGGCCCACGCTGAGACATTTACATACGTTGTATCACAGCATCGCCAGTTTCTTTTACTCAGGCCAATTGGTACTATGGTGATGCATTATCAATTTGCACAGATTTTGGACCTGCATTAGCCACACATACCTCCTTCAGTCTGACCCCACTAAGACCAGTCAGCTCTGGCTCCACTTCGGGTCTGGCTGATACAATAAAGCCTCTAACTTGTTTAATTTAATTGGACACATGTTGGCACGTTAATGGCCAGGTAGGCGATTGGTTTGGCTGGTTTTACTGGACGGGTCAGGATGTGGGCGGGCAAAATCCACAGTCGAAAATAACAAGGGTTGACACGCTGTGGAGGGCCCTTGGCTAGGTGCACTGGTAAGCTTTTACCTAGACAGTATTTATTTAGTGGTTATTCAGGTACTAAAGTAGGGATACCTTTTGCAGTATTCACATGCCGGGAAGTACATAGTGAGGAAGTAATAGTTCCCCTATTTGCGCAACATTTATATACATTTGTATACGGGTTTGTTAAAAGCTTCCTTGGGTCCAACGAGGGCCAGGCAAACAGGGACGACTTGTACAAGAGATAAACAGGAGTAGTTACTCAACACGGTGTGTTAGAAGGGATGTTGCCTAAGCAGAACTCAAACTGACCTTAAGTGCATGATGGAGACAATGAGTGACATACCAAAGAGAAAAAACCTGTGTTAAAGGGAGGGTATGCCTAGGGAGATAGCTTACATGTTTCATTGAATCCCGTCAATCCAACATGCCTAAGTAAGCGAGGAATGCCAGAGTGATAGGTTGGACCTGGTATTAATTTTATTAAACACACCACGTACTACGAAGTAGTGACACTTGAAGTCATATCAATGGTACTTCCGGGACACATCTCCTTCAGTACACACACCTCCAGATGGGACTGCTCTCCCCTGGAGCAAAGGGAAGCAAAACACCATAGACGGCATAATGCCAACGTTGGGAAGCAAGAAAGATGGTGAGGGAGTGGGGAGCGATGAATCTTGGTCTACTCGCACAGGCAGGCGAGTTCCGCAGGGGCTTAGATAAGCTTGCGGCTAGGCAGTGGGCTTGTCAAACTAAGGGTTGCAAGCATGCACCAAGAGATGGATCCTCGAGACCATCCAGGCTAAGCCCAGTAGCCAGGGAGCCAGGCATTTGCAGAAGCTGCCAGCTAACTAGGGGGTTGCAGTGCAATAAGCTGAGGGAACATGGAGTCAGAGCATATTTGGCTACAATGATCGAAGAAGGATTGTTTTGGCGTTCCCACTGCTCAAGAAGGGGCAAGTATTCGTTCATGTTGTTCCCCCTCTTACACTGCAGGTACACAAGGACACCCGTGCTTATGTCACATATTCTGTGACCTGTCGAAGTTTCAGCAAGCAGGGTAGGCTGCGTAAGTTGTCACTTCACTAAAGGGGGCAGTGTCTAATAACGGACACCATACATTTATTCCCTCAAACCTGTTGTGACACCATTACTATGTTCGCCAGGGACCAATCGAAAAGAACTATGAAATTGTCTGGTCAATGTGGCGAAGTAATGCACCCTAGAATAAGGCCACAAGGTGCAAATTAGCAACCAGTTGGGGACAGGTGAATTTTAGTGGTCTGAATTCACCCCCGGCTCCCATGGCATGGAGCTCGGTTGGGGGAGGCGATGGAGCCTGCGCACAAGAGGTGCATCTGCGCTATGCGTTAATTCACTGAGCAGAGGGGATTTGGTTTCATTAGACAAGGGTTTCTACACGCCAAATTCACAGGGTGCTTTGAGGACGATGGGATACAGCTCTCCAGAATAGGCATGGACTTGTTCCTCCTGGACCTAGGGGAGGCCCTGGAAATAGCGGGATGTAAGTAGGAGCGCCGGCCTTGGTGGGGGGCCCTGGCTGCGACGGTCGCCACACCCAGGGCTGTGGTGGAGTTACAAGGCGATCCAGAGGCGGAAAGGTACTCAGGGGTACCCTCTTCAGGAGCACAAAGGGAGCTGAGGCTGAATATCCCCAGGAAGTCTGTGCGGTGGACCCTGGGGTGCGATGGCGCCCCATCTGTCCTACGGGCGGTTGGAAACCTGCACAACCGGGGGTCGCTTGAACGCTCCGCCCCTCGTGGGGAGAGGGTGAGTTATATGGTGGACCAATGGTTCACCGGAAGTGGGAGGGCCTATATCCTCACCACAACCGCTAAGCACCGATTGGCTAAGACCACGATGCAAGTTGGCCCATCAGGTGGTAGGCCACGAGGGGCGGCTTGCCTTTGGATCGCCTGTAAGATAACCCACCATGTTGGCATATTTGGTATGCTAATAAACCTGCAGCAATTTTCTCCACCAAAAAGTTGTCTTCTCTGCTTTTTTTATACTACCTGTCTGTTGCTGCGGGAGGGCTGGTGAGTGTGGCCGATATTGGCACTATGTTCCTTTCCTAGTTTGGTTTGTCCTGTTCCCAGTTCTTCTCCCACGCCCTCCACCGTGTGCCAATAGGGAAGAGAAACTGAGCAGTCCGCCAATTACTGCAACAAAGGAGGCTGCTCAGAGTGTGAGAATGTAAACACACATTCATTTTTATCACACTAGGGAACGAGTTTAAAAAAAAAATGTAAACATTTACCCAAGTTCCTTAATCTTACACTCTCTTTTATATTCTGTGGACGCTGTGTTTTCGTTTTTAAGGCAGCATAAAATGCAGAGAGCGATGGAAAAAGGAACGTTGTGAGTTGTAAGGATCGGTAACTGAGTCATGCAACACAAGTGAAACAAATAATCATTGCAGTAAATCCGACAATCTGGTCACATCTAAAACGATAGGACCTGTACAGAAATGACAGTAAAAAACGAAAAATCACTTGATACAGAGAGCCCAAATGCTTATTGCGCTGACACTAAGCGGTCAGGCGCTGCTTTTAGTTTATTCATTTTACAGCATTTGTTGGCTTTCAAAGTTCTGCAGTTGGTGCCACGGCTGATCACGGCCTCTCTAAAGCGCCTTGATTTTTAGAAAAAACAATGGTGTCTTTTTGAGGGTCCGTCCCTTGGTAGAATCAGAAATCTAGGGCATGGCAGGCCACTCACCAGAGACGGCAGATGGCCGCATTTAACCCACAACCACTGCACTCACAAATAGAAACAGCTAAGTGGATGCCACATCGAAAATGAAATGTCCGTAAACGCCATTATCAGACAACATTAACCTATCCTGTGTGCCTAGGAAGTAATGCTAGAGGAGAGGGATGGTCTGGTTTTGGTCAGAATGAAATGCAGTATTACTGTCAGCGTTCTCTACTGGAGCAATACAAGGTTTAGGAATTCAACAATGTCCAACTTTTAGTCTACTCTACACCCATATCCACACTGGTGTAGGAAGGTTCTCAGAAAGCAGGAAAACATCAATAATTGGCAGGTGATCACTGCCTCAAGTGATCAATCCCCTCGAAGTCTATAATTTATATGTGGTCTTCCTATCTCTCGTTACTCAGTATCACTTTCTTTCATATAGTTTCTTGTGGCATGGGCCAACCTCTTCTAGCCATGATTCATGTGCATGCCAGTACATACCATAATTAATACTTAATCACTTGCCAGTATCTTATTGGGCTCCACAGTGATTTGGAAGTGGCTTCCACCACCACTCGGACCGTTTTAGGCAACATGGTGCAGGCCATTTAAGAAGCGAAAGGCGCAGTCCATCAGTACAACAATCCCTTTTTTTTATTTTTATTTTTTTTTTTTATTGCAGCCGTTACAAAAATTACAATCCGTATACAAAAGATTGAGATTAATTGCAGAAGTGGAGATTTGAGTTAGACATTGGTCATATATAGCAGGTTAGATGTACAATAACTACAGTTGAAAACAAACAAACAATCCGAGGGACCACTGAAACTATAACTAGGCATATTGCAATCATACATTTCTATTATTATTCCTCCAAGTTTCAATCGGTTTCCAAATCATATTGCCTAAGGCTCTCGCCTTTTTACCTTTACATGCAAAAATAGCCTTCTCCTGGTTATACATAGCCAACAGCCTAGCTAGCCAGACCTGGACGTTGGGGGGGATCTGTGTCCTTCCAGCGGGCTGTTAAAATTATCCTATAGACCGCTGTCCCCAGGAAAAGACAAATTCCTTCTCTCTTTGTATGACCGAGTGTGTTGTCATAGCCCAGCATATATAAAGTGGGGGATTCAGGTATTAGGTGCCCAAACACATCCCGCCAAAACCCAGCTATCAAGTCTCTTAGAGGAGCAAGTTTACTACACTCATAGAGCATGTGGAGTAAATGTGCCCCACTTTTTCCACATCTCGGGCATTCTGAATTCGCCCTTTTTCCCCCAGGAGTAAAGCTTAGATGGTGTAAAATAGAGATCGTATATGGTCTTATATAACTGAGCTTTCAAGTTGGACGAGACAAATACTTTCATTGAAAGGTATAGGGACATATCGATGTCCACGTTGGGGTTGTTTAATTTGCTTGACCATCTCTTTTCCGTGTTTTCCAGATCATCCTGCTGGTTTTCAATTAGAATTCCATAAAGAGCGCCAATCCTGGTTGTAGATTTGGCCATACATTCAAATCTAGGAATATTACTCAAAGAGAGATCGGCACTCTTTAATTTTAAGATTGTATTAATCTGAATAAATTTAAATATATTATTATCCGGAATAAAGAATTTGCCTTGCAGGGCTTGAAATCTATTAGCGTTACACGGTAGCAAAAAGTCCCCTATCGTTAGAACTCCCAGGTATTCCCATCTTCTAGCCATACTATCATATATATGTGTTGGTAAAGCTGTAGAGTGCCACAGAGAAATATACTTATTATATTTAGGTATATTAAGGTGACGCATTATTTTCCTCCAAATACCCCAGGCACTAGTTATGATCTTAAACTTGGTTTTCTTGTAGTAGGAGGGTTCCAACTGTTTTACTAGGAGACCGTTAGCCTTATCTCCTATGAGGAGCTCGTAAATTGACAGTATACATTTATCCCCTATTTCTTCTTCAGGTATTTTAACGAAGAATAGCGTGGTCATCTGTTGGATCATGGTGGCCCACAAGTAAAATCCCAAATTCGGAACAGAGTTGGTAAAGAGAGAAAACGGATTGATCTCCTTATTTTCCCATACCCCCAGATAAATCTAACCATCTGGGATTCCAGGGCCTTAATGATTTTATCGTCCACTAGTAACGGAATTGCGCGAAATAAATATAGGAGCCTGGGTAGTATATTCATTTTGAGGAAATTCCCTCTTCCAATAATTGAGAGATGTAGACCATCTATCCTTTTTAAGTCGTTCTTAATCTTTTGGAGAAGAGGATCATAGTTTATATTAATTATTTCCTCTATTTTTGGGGATATCCGAACTCCTAAGTATATTGCACTATCAACTCTTCTTGAGTCAGCAAATTGGGTATTGTGAGTGCATATAACCATTGTTTTATCTCTATTTAGAGAGTATCCAGTGAAGCGGCCGAAGACATGAGTAATCTGTTCAATTGTCGATAAGGCCTCGGCAGGGTGAGATGTTATTATAGCCACGTCATCGGCATAAGCGAGGATTTTGGTATCAAATGGGCCTATTGTAACAGGTTTAATAGACTCTGTTTTTAACAGTTTCAGGATTAGGGGGTTTATATAGAGGGCAAAGAGAATCGGAGAACATGGGCAACCCTGGCGAGTCCCTCGAGATATGTCAAAATACCCTGACTCAAGACCCATTGCCAAAACCCTCGCCATTGGTGTAAAATACATAGCCTTGATGGATTTCATGAGACAAGGACCGATTTTGTTTTGCTCGAGTACCGCCCATAGGAATGCCCATGACACCCTATCGAAAGCTTTCTCTGCATCCAGAAGGATCATCGACATCCGGCCGCCCGAGACAACCACGGCCTCAAACAGAGCAATAGCACGGCGGATATGATCCGTAGTGCCCCTGCCCGGAATGAAGCCATGCTGCCACGGGGAGACCAGACGCTCGACGACCCCCCTGAAACGATTAGCTAGGATCTTAGAATAGAGCTTCGGGTCAGTATTTATGAGAGAGATTGGGCGGTACGATGTAGCTAGATTGGGCGGTTTATCTTTTTTTGGAAAGACAACTATATTCGTTTCCCTCCAAGAACTAGGAGGGGTAGCGCGGACCTGGATACTTATAAATAAATCTAGAAGGAGCGGTGTTATAATAATACCAAGAATTTTATATAACTCCAGTGGTATTTTATCTGGGCCTGCGGCCTTACCTGGAGCAAGCTCTGAAAGGGCCGTTTGTACCTCTAGCAGGGTTATATCTCTTTCTAGATCTTGCCTGGTATCATCCTCTAATCCTAGGTTACCCTCCTGCTCAGTTGCCCACCTAGCAAGTTCATCCTTGATTGTTAGGGGGTCCTGCATATCCTCACTTTGGTAGAGCTTCTGATAGTATTTTTTAAAAGCTTCTAGAATGGCCTCGGGTGTTGTGTGCTCTTGACCGTCTGCCTTAATACTAGCAATTAGGTTAAGGGATTGTTTTTGTCGAGTGCGGAGAGCTAATTGCTTGCCAACCATCTCACCCGCCTGATATATCTCGTTGCGATGGGATTGGTAGATCTCTGCCGCTCTCTTGGTCAGCCTGCTATTAATTTCCATTTTAAGAATCATCATTTCATTTAGAATCGGCCCTCCATCACCACCTTGCATTATTATAGCAGTATGTTTCTCCTCTTTCCCAGCTAGTTCTAGGAGAGATAACTCATTTGCTCTAGCAAGCTCCTTCCTCTTTCTGGCGACATAGCTTATTGTTTCCCCTCGAATTGAAGCTTTAAAACAATCCCAAACCACCTCTCGTGGGGCGCTATACTGATTAGCATCTATAAATCCCTGTGCCCATATCTTGATATATTCTATATAATCATTATTAACCAATAATTTTCCATCGAAGGACCAGCTTGACCGGGGTCTTTGAGTATTATAGTCGTCTACTTGTCATCCAGATATAGTCAATGCGGACATATTTATTATGCGGATCTGAGAAATATGTATATCCCGGATCTTGATGTTGTTTCATGTCCCACACATCAGCTAGGCCTAGACTTTCCTTTAATTGTAGTATGGCTCTATATACCTTCGGTTTACATCCAACGTATTTAAATTGCTCATGGTTACAGATCAGGCCTCCGTGAGTCAGAGAGATGTTAAAATCTCCACAAAAAATTAATGTGGAGGGCCAGGATGCTAATTCCAACTCTAGATTGAAAAAAAAGATGGATCATCCTGGTTAGGTGCATAAATAGAACATATAGTGATACCTATTTTGAGCTCAACAATCGCCCACCTACCCATAGGGTCAACTGTCTTGCGTATAGGTGGTCCTAAAAAAGATTTTGCCAAAATAGCTACTCCTCTTGTTCTAGTAGTATAGGTTGTGCATGCCATTAAGTCAAACCCCGGGACCCTCAATATATTTCTTTCTGCCCAAGGGATATGTGTCTCTTGAAGGCATATTATATCGAACGTATTTTGGGAGATCACTCCCCACATTCGATCCCTTTTCCCTTTGTTGTTGAGGCCCACGATGTTCCACGAGCATAATTTTAAGCTAGCCATACTCCATTATATCTATTAACAAACCAGATCTTACCGTATGACCAGATTTACCAATAATAATCTCATAAGATCCATTTCCATCTCTGCTTCCATTTTTATTTCTGTAACTGCGGTTGCATTTTTTAAAAAAATATTTTTTCACCCCCTAATCCCATCCCCTGAGTCCCAACCCCTTACCCTCCCTACCCCCACCCAGCCCCCCCACTTCCCCGTCATTAGGGCAAATAGACTCCGTAAGAGTCTGTGATGATGGACGTGCAGTAAAGGGCCAGTGCTCACTAATAAATCTAAACACCTCCTTAGTGGAATATCTTTAACAAACTTTAACACACTTTGGTAAGATGGCAGCCGTTTGAGACCGCAGTGCAGTAAGCTCCGGCCGGTGCTCGTAGCAAAGCTTTCACAGGCTGCTATGTGAAGAATTCAAGTCTAGGCTGCGATTACTCTAAGGACGTGAAGAATGTTACATGAGGAATCAGCTGTCAGGAACGGAATATCGAGTACGAGCCGGGTCTCGATATTGGCTTCAGCAATTGGCCTATCTATAGTCCGATATCTATGCAGCATTAGTCAGAATTATAAGATCTATTACCAATCTTACCGGAGCGACGCGGGAGCTCAGCAGCGGCAGCGTAGCGGGATGGCTCCGAAGAATGCCTCAAAGAATACAGCTGCTGTAACCATGAAGCAAAAAGAGGCGAGAGCGACCAGGCTGGCCACTCGAGATACAGTAGAGGCATCAGTCACGGGAGCGTCAGAGAGGATTCCACCTAAGGCTTTGAGTGCAAGCGGCACCGCCCGGAAGAGCGGACAGACTGCCTCCTCTGTGATTGAGCTCCTACGCGGAACCCCGGCTCGTCCTCTTCCGGGTCGAGGTGAGCAGTGCAAGCCTCATACTCTGGACGCGCTGGAGGCTACACAGTAAGCGTTGCAGCGACGGAAACTGAGACTGACAACACTGCTAAAGGAATTTCTTCTGCTGAAGTTAGACGGTGCCCCACACATATACAGACGGTGAGAGGAGGGGAAGATCCCAGGGGTCCTGCGGGGGGGTGGGGGGGTCAATGACGAGACACAAGCTCCTGCTAAGACTATAGTGAATAGGAAAACTGACAGTAGTCCTCATTCAGCATTAACCTCTGAGCCCGGGAGCAATGTCGATCTAACACCCCTCCCCACTCAAACAAATAGCCTAGGAGGCCGGCAATCGAGCCAGGCTCTATCATCCTTACCGAGAGATCTACAATCTGTGCAGCTCGGGTCTGAAAATCCGAGCGAAGCTGATACAGACACAGATAAAGACAGAGACAAGGACAAGGATAAGGATAAGGAGCCTAGCGATTTTTACTCTTTCTCTGATGAGTTGGGATGGTCAACCGATACTGCCTCTAATCTATCTGAGTCCAGTGATGAAGAATTTAATATTAATAAGGTTCGAACTGCTCAGAAACTGGGACTTAAACACAGGAAAAGCCACCACGAATCGATAGACTTGGCTTGGGATTATACCCCTATTAGTGACCTACCCCCCCCCCCAGGGACAACTTCGATACAATCGCAGGGACCTATGTCTGACCCCAATCAACATCAGGAGCAAGGTACCACTCTGGACACAACTGCACCAACATTAGAAACGATTTTGTTAGCTATAGCTGCGCATAGGGAAGAGACCTCTCATGATGGTCGTAGGGCCCAAGCAGAGCACGTAAGGTGCAGGGCGTGGTCTGTAAGCTAGCAAAGAAAATTGGCTCCTTCAATGATCGCATGACTGAGATGGAGTCAAGATTGCTGGTTAATGAAACGGAAACTGCGCTAAATCACGAGAAGTCTGAGGCGTACGATAAAGAACTCTCAGATATGATGTGGAAACTCGAGGACATGGAAAATCGCCAACGGCGAAGTAACCTACGAGTCCTGGGAATTCCGGAAGGAGTTGAAGGGGGGGACATCCGTTCTTTCATGGCTAAATTGTTTCACGATTCCCTCCCAGAATTGTCAGCCTGGAAGTGGGATATTGAGGTACAACGTGCCCATCGGGTACCCCTTACTATGAGAAGTATGCCTAAACCTGGAGCATATCCAAGGGCAGTATTGGTATACTTTGGTAATTTTCTGTTAAGACAGGCGATTTGGGAGAAAGCTAGACCCGAGGCAAAAAAAACTAATGGCGACATAACTTATTTTGTACGCCCAGATTTCTGTCACGTAACGGTTGAGCGGAGGTGGCGTCTCCGCCAACTTATTAGACCATCTCAAGACAAAAAGCTTCAGGCATTTCTGAATAACCCGGCCTGTTTGAAAGTAATTAATGGTAACCAGACCAAATTTTTCACCTCTGAGATAAAGGCTAAGGAATACCTGGATACTCTTTAGGGCTGAAATTAGTTTCCTAGCTTTTGGTTAATTATTGGTACCCCTCTGGTATCCCTTAAAATTCTTTCCTCTCCTCTATAATTCTGATACTTGTTTGTATTAAACCTCTTTTTGGGGGGTGTCAAGGTCTGGAATATATATCCAGGTGGGGGGGGGGGAAGTTTGTCAGTACAACAATCCCAACATAGTGGATGAAGGAGAGCACAGTCACGTGGTCAGCCTGACCTCTTGTCTGCATCATTGAAAATGTGATCATCTGATTTAAGCATTGAAAGTTGCCATGAAAACCAATTTTTAAGTGTTGCAAAGGGAACATAGACCTGGAGGACTATTTCATAATTTGCATTTCCACCTGTAATTAGTTTTTGAGACTGTTAAACCTGCAATGTAGTTCAGAGGTTAATGCAGCTCCATAGAGATTGGTGTATGTAGCGTCAAGCTCATAGATTTGAATCCTGTCCCTGCCTTTCTTGCTCCAAATGTCTTTAGAGTGGGAACCCCACTGTCAATATCGGTAATCGCAACCCTGCAGTACGTGCCAAGAGCCAATTCAGTTTGTAGTATGCTCCGTGCAGAAGGGCACTATTTTATTAGTGTCATTAAATGCAGGACTTCCTTTTGCAGTGGCAAAGGTACAAAACGTCATTGTTCATTTATTAACAAAGGAGCTTTTAACCAGCTGCTAAAGTACTGCATCCAGGACTCAGGAGTTTCGAAATGTTACCTTATATGAACATTCAAGGAGCAATTTTCTAATCGATGGTTTGTTCAGGTCTTTTTTGGCAGCAGTAACAGTGTTCGAAGGGTTAAGAAGCAGTATTAATCTTTCTTTGTAAAGCTACATTGATATTGCGTGCCCTCAGTATTACTGAATTGAAGGTGTCTTGGGCACTGCATCTATGTTCTTTTAACGCCTGATATACTGCTTTCGTTTTGTTTAAAAAATGAGGTCCCACCTCTCAGAAACTGGAGAAAAGCTATGCAACGTAGTGGCAGAAATTTACAAAAATTGGCTGGGGTTCTGCAGATTGTCCCCTCAGGCATTCTGCAGGTTCAGAAAAATGTGTATATGCACATATTTTCTGCATACTTTTCTACACATGGGTACATTTTCCATGTGGACAAATTCTTTTCCCTGAATCTCCTAAAATAAGGAGGTGTTTGGCCAACTTTTACTTGCTAAATGCACACTTGTTTTGCCAGGAGAGACATCGATCGGCATTCTAAATCACCATGGCCACCTAGTATATCAGAATGACAGGCTGCCATGAACTGGTGCGCAAAGCTGAAGGAACCTATTTATCTGTCCAAGACTGCCCCCGCAGAGATCTCAAAATATCGGGGCATTGGTGAGATCACTTCAGGCTGGTTAATGAACACTGTGATATTTTATACCGCTGTTCACTGATACATTTCTTTGTTGTAGTGAGTGTAGTGTCCCTCAGCCCGAGTACTCGCCAATGACTACGTCACACATGGAACTTAGTATAACACGTCTTTATTCGCTGTGTATAACCGCAAACTCAACATTCCAAACCAGCATTTACTTCATTATACACTAATGCTCATTTCACAGTTTTATGCAGTCCATCCGGAGCCACAAACATTCCGTTATTACATACTCACAACACAATGCATCTCGACCTCTGTTAAATAAAAATTTTTTTTTTTACAAATATATACAATTGGAGCTCTTCAATGAGTCTTCACGGCACTTGGATTACATATCCGACCATGTCTTTAGAAGTTGGGAACAGGCAGTAGAAATGTCCATGACTGCCGTTGGTAATGGAAAAATAGCAGCAGTCAGAGGTTCTCCACTTATCCTTTCAGACCCAGTCTCTACACTGATATCAGTGCCTGACGAGCGATAAGCCACATGTCGGAAATGCGAAGACTCTTGCGTAATGGACTTCCCAAAATGTTGGGCAGTCACCATGTGTCCTTTGCTGGTCACAACATGAAATGGTTCAGCATCGAAAGGAGCATCAGGCTTTCATTTTCTATGCTGATGAACAAGCACTCGATTTCCTCTAGTAAACGTGACATCTTTTGCATTATGATGCTTGTCCGCATAGGCTTTAATTTTCCTCTTACGATCCGAGTCTTTTATGTATGTTTGTTCCTCGGCATTTGCTCTTCTGTTTGTCCATTGAGGCAACTTGGTCGTCATGCCTCTCCTGGACATCAAGGTTGCATCAAGCCAAGCGGTGCCTCTTGAATTTTTTTTTGGGGGGGGGTGCACAGATTTAAACAGTAAAGAAAAAATATGGGTAATACTTGGACTGTCAGTAGCCAAGCATAACATCGCCCGGGCATGGGGGATCCCCGAGGCGCCTATGATTCAGACATGGCAGAACGATATGCATTGGTGTATGCTGGCTGAAAAAACGATATAGGAGAGCCGGAGCTGCCCTAGGAAGTGAGAGAAGGTGTGGAGTTGATGGAATTTGCATAGAGGGAACATATGTACTTCACCATTAATTAAAACACACCAAGTGCCCGGGGACCAATTAGTTAATGCAATTGAATAGTGATATATGTACGTATTGTGAAAATGCCAGAAATGAGATGTCTATCTGATTTGTCACTGTTCTAAAGGCTCTAACATAACACAGAGACACTTTGATGCTTTCTTTTGTCATCAATAAAAATACGTTTAAAAAAAAAGAAGGTTGCAGGGCTCTCACGTGTGGTCGAGTGAGGGGTCAAGTGTTAAGCTCACAGAGTGAAATTTGACAGCTTTAAGGCAGATTACTCATGAAACATTAGACAATGCCATTGGCCTGTGCCACAGAGGGGTGCTCTTTGGATGCTTCACATTAGGATGACTGAGAAAGTCCCTAAATTATCGACTGTTGAAAGGTGGGCCATTGTCAGACTTTAAGATCGTAGGAACACCCAAGGTTGCAAAGATGCTGTCTAATCTCTCAATGACACGTTCTGGAGGGATATATGAGAGCTTTTTGATCAATGGAAAATGGGAATATTCATCAACGATCACCATCGGGTGATGTCCGTTGTTAGGAGGACAAAAGACATCCGCTGCAATTCTTTCCCATGCATGCATTGACAATTCTGACATGTTTAACGGGTGTTGAGTAGTTTTCCATGACTAGCAGTTTCATAGATGACAGGCCTTTAATTCTCTCTCAACTCTCTTGTCAATATGGGGAAAACAGACTATGTCTCGGAGAGCTTGTTTGATGGCAACAATTCTACAATGTCCTTCAGGACCACTTTAATTGACTGTTGTCGCATACTCTCTGGAATGACAATTCTTAAACCTCTTAGAATAATACCTTCCTGAGTACCGGACAGTTCATCTTTGACATTCTTTTTTTTTTTTTTTTTTTTTTTTTTTAAGGTTCAAGTCTGTTTATTGAAACATTTTAACACATACAATCCTCTAAACTGATCTGCCTGTGGGGATAAAATATGAGGGGGAAAACAGGCGGGGCAAAAGGGGGGAAGGTAATGGTAGGCCGAGGTGGGCAAGAAGGAGACATTGGGAATATATACATAGTGCGGGAAATGGCAAGGTCCACCATCCCCTTAGCTATTGTCTCAAAGTGAGACTGTTAAATACCCTGAGGAACTGCATTTTTGCCAGTACCACTGGTGGCTCGTCATTCCATAAGTGTTGGGAATGTACGTCCAGACAAGTCGGGCTAGTCAAGTGCAGCAGCCTGGTGTGAAGTTAACCTCAGAACTTGCATGTATTGTGGAAAACGGAGTTCTCTTCCAGGTTGAATCCTCATCAAAGTAATAAGCAGGGCCGGACTGGCCGTAGCGGGCACCGGGCAATCCCCGGGTGCGCCGCATGGGTGGGGGCCGGTTTTGGGCACCTGGGGCCGCTTCTGTTACAGGGACGACCCTGCAGCAGAACTGCAAAATCGGCCCGCAACAAAATCGGCCGAAAACCGGCCCTGGCAAAGAGCTCGGCGGCACCCCCGAAGCCCGGGGGAATGGTTAGTGGGGATCTTTGACATTCTTAAACTTTTGATATTCACTGTCAGTGGGGGAGAGGTCGAGGGTGCTGGTACCAAAAGTGATGTGAAATAATGTCTTTCATTTTCAGCATGTCACTATCTTGACTTGTCACTGACCATTTGTTCCAACGAAATGGCAGCTGGGTGCTTGATTTCATTATTAAATATATGCAAGCATAAACCATCTTAGAAGATGTGCCAGGACATTGTAGAGGGACTTGTAAGAAGAAGTCAGCAGGGTTCAGATCTTTCACTTGAGGATGCGTAATGATATAGTTGTACTTTTGTAATTACAGACCCCAACATTCCATGTGAGGAGACCATTTTTCTTTTGGGTTCCCAAAGATAGTCCATAATGCTTGATGATTGATCACAAGCATGACGTGCTTCCATACAAGAGTACATGGAAATGTTCACAAGCCCACACCACTGCTAAGCTTTCTTTCTCAGGTTTTGAAAAGCACGTTCAGTTTGGGACACATTACGGCTGGCATACACCACAATAAGCCTTCGAACATTTGGGTGTCCTCTGTGCTGTGCAAGGATGCTGCCCAACCTGACTGGGCTAGCGTCAACAACAACTTCAGTATGAAGCTGTGGATCAAAATAAGCCATTTCAGTAGCTTTCTCAACAGCTTGTTGATTTTCTGGAAGCTTTGTTCGCATTCATGTGATCAACGAAAATACATATTTTTTTGTTAAGTCTCTTGATGGCGCACTGACAGTTGCAAAGTCTTGCATGTATCTAGAGCAATAGCTGGCCATGCCATGAAACAAATGTAACATGGAAACATCTTTTAGAAGACTGGTAGTTGACAGTGCTTACACTTTAGCTGTATCGGGTGTCATGCCCCCATCAGAAAAGATATGGCAGAATAATTTTAACTTCGTCCTATGAAACTCACATTTCTCGGCTTTCAAAGTTAAACCGGCATCAGCGAGCAGCTGACACACTTCTGGGAAAGCTTAGTCATGCTCCTTATGTGTGGCTCTGAGAATACGTCATCACTGTAATTGAAAGCATTCTCACAGGTGGTATCGTACGTCAAATTACATCTTGGAATAGCTCTGCAGCTGATGACATACCTAAACATAGTCTCTTGTAACGGAACAGACCAGCATGTGTAGAAAAGGTTGTAATGTACCTGCAATTTCCCTCAAGTTCCAACTGATGATATCCTTTATTCAGATCCAGGCAAGAGAATACTTTTGCACCATTCAATTTTGTTATGTTGGCGATGTGTGGACATGGATGTCATTCTTTTTCACTTGCTTTGTTCGTTTGATGCAGATGCGTACAGCTCTTACATTGTTCTTTTTTTGGGTACTACCACCATGGGAGAAACCCATTGAGTTGGACCAGTGGAACACTCAATGATATTGTAGTTGAGTAAATATTCAAGTTCTTTTTCAACAGCTTCCTGTAAGTAAAAAGCAATTTGTCTATGTCTTTGAGCAATAGGACAGATGTCCTCATTAATGTGCATTTGAACTTTTATAGTCTTGAATTTTCCCAATTTATGAACAAAGAAGGAATTGACTTAGTATTTTGTGATGAGCATTCATATATTTATAGTTCATGGATATCAGTCCCATAGCAGCAACTGTGCTTAAGCAGAGTAAACAGGCACTTGACACCGTACTTTGAAGTACATGAATAGGTGCTTCTAATTTTGTGTTCTTGAGATTCATCGTTGCTCCAAATGAACCTTGACCCTTTAGGGGCGTCGATGCAGCCTGCGTATATTCTTTAGTTTTCAATAACGTAAGTCAGGGCAATGGAGACAGTTTATTAGATTTGTCCTCTGGCATTATATTTATTGATATATCTAGAAGGTACTGTTCCTATTGAAAAGAAGTAGGAAATGTAGATTGGAAGTGGATAATCCTAGGGAATCCTTGTGATTATTCTTTGGTGCCCTCACACAACCAAATGGACCGCACATATACATTAAGGCTCTCTTGGTCCATTGAGCCCTCTGCCAAGGGAACCATCTTATTAAAATTAATTGGGTATCTCTTAGACAGTTTTAAATTATTTGGCACTTTATTTGCATTCACTCTGCCCTACATATTCAGCATCCTCACACACACCCTCATCATTACGGCTAAATACTAAAAAGATCTCTGATAAAGAGCCCTCTTGCGGGGCCCGTAGGGCTTTGAAACGACGACCTGATGATGAAGCAGGACATCCATTTGTATATGTGAGGGCACCAAGGAATAATCACAAGAATTCCCTAGTATTTTCCACTTCCAACATAGCTTTCCTCCATCTTTTCAATAGGAACAGGACTTTCTAGATTTAATGATTACGTTTTAGGAGCGTGGATACTAGACCTTTATCAGCTCCCTGTCTCCTCCGTGTGTATATAATATTTATTGACACACCACTATCAATAATGAACAGCCATTGACTTTTGGTGTGATCTTCGGACAATGTTTAAATGACTTTGGTGTTTTGTCGTGTCAATTTATCTTGGACCGGTGTTTTTCCTCATGGGCGGCCAGTCCAACATGCACAGGCATCTTTGAGGTAAATATCGACATGGCACCATCACCTGCTTCACTTTCACTAGCTATTGATACAAAAGAACAGTTTAATGAACATTTAGATATCGATCGACTTTGTTTGGTGTCAATTTGCCTCAGCTGATGTGGTTGCTTGGCCTAATGGGCGTGCGTAGAATGTCGCTCCTGGAACGTTGGGATGGCCATTTTGTCTTCACACCATGACACACTTACTTTTTCTTTCACCATTCCTGCCACATGTCCCTCGGCAGCTCAGAAAGGAGTAGACTTTGCGTTTGGCTCTCTGGCATCCCCCATACATTCCATGTTACAAATGTATACATATTCACTGCCATTCAGTACAGAAGGTGCGTTCTCCACTAGTCTCAACTGGACCCACCTCTCCCCACCCCCTACCTATCACCCCATGAGTGCTACTGCACTGGACTCCATTCTGATTTCTCACTCCTTACACCCTCCTCTAGGGCATAAACCCAAAAAACTGCCTGTACCTTATGCATCACTGATGTGGACCATGAGTGTGTGTATAAGCGTGGCTGGCACATACGCAGATCAATTTGTGTAGACCAGTCCACTGTAAACCTTCCCGCACTATAGCTCGCCTAACCCTTATAACCATGTGTGCCCAGATGCCAATACTGTGCTATATCAACCAATTCCTAGTTGTTATTTATACTCTATCTAACCTCTCTATATCCTAATTTAAGACATATATCTGTGCCTGGTGATGCGAAATTCCTACAGTGAACTCATGTCTCATTACAGTATTCAGTCCATTGAGAGGAGTGCCACAGGAGTTCACCTTTGTACCATCTTTTCATCCATGTCACTGTGCTGGAACTCAGCCAGTGAAGTGCACCGGGTAAACTGAAGATTTCAGGCTTTTCGATAAAACCCTCGGACATCTGAGAGGTGACCTGGGGGCCCCCCGATGCCCCACTGTCACTTCCAAATTTCACTTATTTTCCAGATTAGTGGGTATGTGAAATCTGCACTTTTCTGGTGGCAAGTTTCTGCAACAGTAAGGCCAGCTTGTTGTTTGTGTTGTACTTGAGATGGGGTCGGTAATACCCCCACAGCCATTGTCTACCTGACGGGCTCCTCTTCATCTGTGTTTTCGATGGGAGAGGAGTTGAAGACTGCTGAAGAACGCAGCTTCAATCCTCTCCAGTGCCACATGTTGTTTGGCACAGTCCCACAGCTTTGTAAAAAATGTGCTTGTTGGTTTGCCATGATCGTCAGCTGCGCAAGAAAGAGCAGAGTATACTTTAAGCTCATGTCTCTCAGTTTTCTCCTAAACATGCTCTGCAATGCTGAACTGCCAGAGTGTAATCGGGGAAGATCATAACAGTCCCACCCACAAGTGCAAAATGGATCTCTTTTCTGGACACTTGTAATATTGCTTCTTTATTCCGAAATTTAAAAAATTTGGCAACAGTTGACCTCAGTGAAAATCCCTGTGGTGGGGGTCTCTCTGGAACCTGTGTCCTCTTTTAACTGTGAAATAGGTAGATAGTTCCAGAGGAGCCACTGTCTGGGCCAGCCATGTTTTAATGAGCTGCATGGATTGTGACTCTCGGCCACATTGGGCATTCCTATGATGCGCAAATTGTTTCATCAAGGTCTGCTGTCCATGTCTTCATCTATCCTTCACAGGAAGCTGATTCTGTTTATTAACTCTTGCATAGGTTTCTGAAGGTAAGAAGCTTGGGTTGTAGTTTTGGGATCATGGTTTTTTCTTTGTTGAACCCTTTCTGTCAGCTTACCTTAGTCATCACGTGGGAGTACAAGATTTATGGCTACTGCAACCATGTTGCCCTCTAACGCTGTCCCTATCTTAATAATGGCCTCTAGTATTTTGTTTAGCTTATCTTGTGTTGTTCATTCTGGGTCTGCACTGGATCCAGCATTCCCACAGTTTTTGGTAAAATTGTGCATTTTCCTTGGTCTAACAATGCCAAGGTTCCTAACAAGGAATATTTGATGCTGGGCCTCGTCTTGCCCCTTGAAGAGGGTTGGCCTGAGGGGGTGGAGGTAAGGAAAGGGGCTAATCTGTTTCTCTCCAATACTGTTTTGTGGGCCCCCGAGGTACCCCTCCCCACTCAATCCATGATTCTTATATAAGGTACTTAAGTGATTCTGTGGTGCAGGGAGAACCTGTTTGCCTCGTACAGCAGCCGCCATCGATCAAGAACCTGTGTTTCCATTTAGCACTGAGGCAATGTTATCCTCACTGGTACCAGCATGGTGCCTCAATTTTGAATCCTCATTCTTCACTGTTCAACACTAATCTGGATATTGTGTCAGAACTAATGTCTCTCAATATTCACTGTACAAAGTCACTGCTAGATAAACCATATTTAAAATGGCAACAAAAGGTATATCAACATACTTACTACAGGCCTTTTTCGATAATATGCCTCAATCCATATATATGTATGCAGATAGAACCCTTTGAAAAAGGTATCTCATTCTACAGAATGGTGGGCAACAAAAAAGAGTGTCACTTCCATCGTGAATTATACATTAGCTATGTTGCTGCGTAGGCTTTCCTCACAATTGTTGCCCGTCTAATTAATGGCTTTATTTGGAGAAAGAAAAATCCAAACATTGCCCTATCTGAATTAAGACTGACTAAAGTTAGAATAGCCAACCTTGTTGAACACCAAACTGCCTTTTGGCAAGTAATGAATTAGGGTGCGACACCTGACCCTAATCACTCATAATCTCCCCCTAATAACTTGACATTGAACATTAATAGACCCAGCTCTGTTAGTTTCTTTGATGGTACATTGGAGGAAACAACTGAAAGTATAATCACAAACAATTTATGACACAGTCATGGCAGTAAATATTATAATCGGAAAGCTCAAAATAAAACTTCGAAAAAATTAATTTTTTTGCATTTACAGTATGAAATAGGAAGATGTTTAAGATTGATCAAAATGTGGACTGCCCGAAGAAATACCAGTATAGTAACAACTGCCACCCATATATCGACAGACAACCATACTTGTTTGCACTACTTCAAGATAAGTACAAAATGTCTAATTTAGTCTTTTATAAATTTCTTTCTGAAGCCGAAACATTCCTTATATTAGAATAAGCTTATGCTATCCCGAAGCAATGGCAGCAAGGCTTGATTTTGAATTTGGTGGGTAACCATCATAATCATTACCTCAGCTCCTCTAGCTGGACTAACTCCCACCATATTCGGAGATCTCAGCTGGCTCTGTGGGGATTTCTATGCCTTCAGAGGAGCCGCTACCTATAGCTCTGACCTAATATAGTGGCTCATCTGAAGGCGCAAAACATTTGCAGAGCAGCCTCCATTGAAGCAACTGCTCATCAACCGTTTTTGTTTTTCAAAAACAAACCCCCCAAAGAAACAAATACTACTGACCCTGAAACCCTGGGAGTTTTCTCCCATGGCGTGGGAGTCATTTTTAATTTTTATCTGCTCAGGACTGCCATGCTTTTTTGGGTGTTGCTGAAAAGAAAGAAATACTTCAGCCCGCTAGTTGTAAAAAAGATGGTGGTCTGATGCACTTACACCCATAGCTGCATCTCTGGCCATTACTATAGAGTGACGGCCAACGGAGCTAGCTGGAGCACCCGCCGTCTGAAACATGACAGTCCTCCCAGCTCTAAATAGAGTGGATGGACTGTTAGCTTGTCAGACTGGATACGCCATGACATTTGTGTGTACGAGTGTGCTTGTACAAATACCTGAACAATTCCAGCACTACCATTAACTAGAATTGTGATCTTGATTGGTTTATGCTTTCACCTTCAAATCAAAAGTCTGGCTTGTGCTAATATGTCTCACTGTGTGGATTCCTTATAAAATGTACATACTCTAGCCTGTAGACTCAGGTATAGCACTGTCACAAATCCCAAGACACATTATTACCTATGGTATACGGATGTTATCAGATGATACTATTTTGGAATGCTGTGCACGCGCTATCTGTCCTGCTTGAATATCTTTAGGGGTTGCTGTAATACTGCCGTATAAAATGAGTAGAGAAGAAGTCCTTCTAGATCTACTGATTGCTTTGGCATCTACAGCAGTGCTTGGTACAAAAGCAGGAGATTTTTATCTCCATTCAAGATGGGTGTGGGTATGTTACACATGTAAATGTGATACTGTATGGCTCAGCTCCTCTAATTTAACAAACTGAAAGTCACTAAATTTCGGATCAACCATAGATCTACACCTACAAAAATCTACGCCTCCCTGGTTTAAACACTTACCCTATAAATTGTAGCTTTCTGAACATCTTTTGAGAGTACTGAAACAATGAAGCTCCTCGGTGACCTCGGGTGAAAAAGATCTCTGCATCCTCCTTGTCTTCCTTTCCTTCATCATCTCACCTTTCTCCCTCATGTACCCCATACCATCATTCCACTTATTTCCCTGTATTTTCCTTCTCTCTGTTTTTTGCCACCACTCTTCTGTGGTTCATTTTTAAAGTGATAGGTCACCAGGGCTTCTTAACAGATTTTTATGGTGAAATGGCTGACATCTTACTAGCACCTCGCCCATGATTCAGCCAGTGTTTGCCGAGGTTTTTAGTAATAAAGATCAGGATGGGACTGAAAATTAGGAATGAATGCATGTAAACATTGCTATTTATGTAGTGCAAACCCCTCTGGGCGCTGTTAGTTGGTGTATCAGTAAAACCATCATGTGTAAATGGAGTAAAAAGGTATAAGGTAGTTTTGTATGTGTAACCAATGAAAAATAAACTTGCGGAAACTGCTTCTAAGGAACCATTTTCATCTAACCAGTTTCCATGAATTTTTCACCACAAAAGTCATTCACCAGTTTGCTTTTCACCTTTACTCTTTTACCCTTTTCTCGCCCTTTTCTTTTTTTAAAGTGTGGACAGGTGTTCCCCTCTCTACTGTGTGCATGTAACCTATCTCCCACCTCCCATGCCTGTTTTTTCTCCATGTCAAATTACCCCCCCCCCCGCCCCGTTCTTAAGAGTTTTTTTCTTTTATTGTTGGGAGGTGTTGGTGGAGGCAGTGCCACCCCTTATTCCCTTACAGAAGTGGCTCATGTGCACATTTCTGCGACATGCCTAGTACTTAGACCATAACGGGTGAAAGGATCATATAAAGCTTCACTAGCTGCAAGATTCTAGCTAAGCTATGACACCATACTGATTGTGACAAGTCTAAATAAGGTAACCTGCAATAAATTAGTTTTTTCCAGTCATATTGATTGAGAGAGTAAATATTGCTCACAGACAAACCTGTGGACCCAGGAGGTTGTAAATATTTTTTAACTTCGAAAATGAGTCGAATTTAGATAAGCCCAGCAAAATATACTTACTCCTATGGGCTAATGTGCAGATACCAACAATCACTTAGCCTCAGAACAGAAGGAAAATACTGGTCTATATTTTCTTCTTTTACGTTGATTGAATGTTTTTTTATTTTATTTCCCCCAATGTGAATTTGACGTGGACACTCGTATTTTATTATACTCTGTGTACAAGTATTAATCTATACAATAATAAATTGAGAAAATAAAATACCTACATTTGGGTCTAATATGAAATAGCACACACGTCTAAAATATTGTCACAGAGAAAATGTTGTTAGATAGAAAAGAAATGCCTGCTAAAATACGCTGTAAAATTGCAGGTCCTGCCAGGAGACCGTGCCTTGTAAATAAAATCTGTCGGACAGCCGAATTCTACAGGTAGTTGTAACATGGGGTGGCTGAAGCAAACAGAACAGCTTGCAAATAGTCGTGGTGCTGAGAAGGAGTCAGATCATGAAGTGTGGGAACATGTGTTCACTCTTGGTACTCCAGACTATCTAACCCTCTTAAAAAGACCAGTTGTGATGGGCTTCCATGCATTTCTGCATTTGGAGATTCAATGGCATGCAACTTGAAAAATAAGTACTTCCAGGTATGCGGCCAAGACTGCAGTCTTTCTTTTGCACGATTATGTATGTACATTTGTCTTTAGTTAGACTTTAAGAAACAGTATTGCCATTTGAAGCTTTCGTAACATCCCTGCAATCTGATCCTTGTTTCTGGCATGTGCACTCCAGGAACTCACGGGCACAGATGTACTACGGTTTTTTTCTGATCACAAACAGCTTAATTTATTTAAGATTGCAAAAATGTCTTTTGCTATGTAAGAGAAATGCCCTTTCCTATGTAAGAAAAATGCCTTTTCCAATGTACAAACCACAAATGGGTATTTAGTACAACTTAACTGAATCAGATTTTGGGTTTGCGACCCAATAATGCTTTGGTATTTAAAAGGGGCGTTCCTTTCTAATATCAAATCGGAATGGTGTGCGTTAACGTTTTGCAACCTCAATCTGGTCCCAAAGCACTAATATTTTACCAACTACAAACGTGTTTTGGAAACCCATTCCCAAACGGGAAGGGGTCTCCAAGGGACCCCTTCCTCTTTGAGAATGATGAAAATAATTTTTTAAGATTAGGTAGTGGCTCTGTGGACCACTGCCTACTCTTAAAACAAGTTACTTAAATGTATCTTTTTTTTTTAACACATGTTATTTTCCAAAAGGATTGCAATAAACAAACACAAAAGATTATTTGTTTAACCCCTTCCACGCGGGGGTAATTCCCCTGCGGTGCGGGGGGGGAGGGGGATGGTGGCGGTGGCACTGTGCTCGTGACGAGCCCAGCTCGTCATGAGGCACAGTGGAGCTGTGCTCATGACGAGCTGAGCTCGTCACGACCCCGCCCACTGATTGATTCTCCCGCACAGGCGGGGAATCAACCGCGTGTGGGCGGGCCGCGACAGTTATGACGAGCCCTGCTCGTCATGAGCACAGCTCCACTGTGCCTCATGACGAGCTGGGCTCGTCATGAGCACTGAAGCGGTTAAAAGCAATCACAGATATGTTGGTCTGCTGACCTCATCATGCCACCATCCCTGTAATGGTTGTGATTCTTAGTGGGTCTCAAATTGTAACCTACCTCATTAATATTCAGGAGGTTGGTTGATTTACAACCCATTAGGAATCGGTATTTTCTGAACTAACCTATTAGAACATTGGTCGGTTTGCAAAAATACTTGTCACAATTTGCGACCAGTATTGTGCAACCAGTGCTTCGTACATCTGATACCAAGCGCCATAAAATAAAAGCTGGCAAGTGTCAAGAATTCCTGTCATACGAGGGGAGGAAAACGGTAACCAGCGAAAACGGACTACATCTCCCAGGATGCTTAGCGGTTGAGAGGTTATGTAAACAGGAGAGCTGTTACATAACTCAAGGGAAACACGCCCTTATGTAAACAGGAGAGCTGTTACATAACTCAAGGGAAACACGCCCTTATGTAAACAGGAGAGCTGTTACATAACTCAAGGGAAACACGCCCTTATGTAAACAGGAGAGCTGTTACATAACTCAAGGGAAACACGCCCTTATGTAAACAGGAGAGCTGTTAAATAACTCAAGGAAAACACGCCCTATAAAGGGAGGAACCGGGAGGTACAAGGCTGTCGGATATTGTGTTTACACCGACGTACCTGCTTCGTGAAGAGCAGTGTTCCGGAGTGGTGCTCCAGTAAGGCAAGAACGGAGGTAGGTCGAGTCGTTACTCCCTGGGCCGTGTCTTGCCCCATCGTCACCTGTGAAGGACCCGGAAGCTCTACCGGTCAACCATTGAGCTTCGCTTTTTGACTCGGCTGAGTCCAAGCGCAGTGGCGCTTTTGCTGGTTGGAGTCGTAACTCCCAGCCCGACCAGAGACACAGGGACTGCCAGCTGTAACGCACACCAGGAGGTGTTTGCCGCGTTACAGACTCGGAAGTCCACAGGATCGATCGATCGAGCGGCTGCTCTCGGTTCAGTCTTCTTGCTTGTGATTGGGGTATCGGTGACGCATCACCAGGAGGCGACTCCGCGTCCCGGTGCAGTCTGAGGAAGAGGTTGAGCGGCTGCTCCCTTCAGGTAGAGACCCCGGCTGGGTGTTTCCCTGACTCCTCGATTCTCCCCAACACTCTTCGTGCCCCTCACAGCCTACCGATTGGCATTGTCGGCCATTTCATTTCTGCCCTCTGTTGGCATACGCCGGGATCGGCGTATATGCAGAGGACGGTTAGGACCATCCGTGCTGTGGGCTGGTAACGTACTTAGCCTGGAGGATTCCAGTGACTATAACTTTTGTTTGTTCTTTGTATTTTATTTGCCTTCATTAAAAGAACTAACCCTTCACAAGTGGTTGCGTCCTCATTGTCGTGTCTGTTAAACGATCCTGAGACGTTCAGGGCGTTACAGCAAGTTTGTTTACTACAAACTCCAAGCATGCAGTTGAAATCTCTATCATACCTTTGGTTGAGTTAAGCATTTGGCCTTCTTGTTGCTCGTCATTAAAAACTGTTAAATTGCACAGGGGAAAGTTCTGAGACTGCGCAAGAAACTCTCACTGTGGTCCAGATTACAGGGTTGCCAGTTTTTGATGCAGGGATACCGGAGGGCTGGAATCCCCTATTCTGTTGGTCTTCCCGAGCCAAAAACAGACGAATAAGAGTTTTATTCCCCAAACTGGTAATAACTTCACCGACCCTGGTCCTTTTTCTTGTGGTTTTCCCCAGTTCCAGGGAGAAAAACCTATGACCTATTCCCTTGTGCTGAGCAAGTGAAAAGTGTCATGAGGAGGGCTTCAGGGGCTAGGTGGGCTGTGGTTTAAGGCAATCTTTAGTATGGTGGAGGGGCGCATGGTCTGGTCCCCCCTTTGCTGCTTTAGAGGTCCTCCAGTGTTTGCAGACCTGAACATTCTGGGGCTAGAGACACTCAATTGTGGGTGGTGAAGTTCCTTGCAGAGTTATTGCTCTGGGTGAAAGTCTGATACACCTAAGCAGCAGTAACTCATTCACTTCTGGAGTCCTGTTGCAATTTAATTATTACAAATCTTTTTTCAGGTCGCATAATTTGTCAAATGTTGTAATCTGACAGGCGTAATTTGGTAAAGTCCACAAAATTACTTGCGGAGTTTTCCTCTGCTCTTTGTATATGAAGAAGGCAGGAAATGGAATTATAGCCACCACGCAGCGGGAATGTCCACAGTGGTATAACACAAAATTATGGGGCCCCCTCCAAAATGTGAATAGGGGAGCCTGAGTCTTCCATACCGAACATATATTCATTGGCCTGGGGCTGAATTGATGCCATCCTTAGAGTTTGGGCCTGGGCATCTGCCTGCATTACACCTCTGTATGCCCATGATATGACAATCATCTTCTGGCGGTGCTATCCATATGGCAAGACGGCCAGGGATGGTCATCGTGTGTTGAATATGTCACCCACCAAATGTCCGGGGTGTCTTTCACCAGTTTTCCAGGATGTCTACTACCAAATACCAAGCAGAGACAAAGGATAAAGGAGGCCATCTTCATCAGTCACCAAATTAGATGACCCGCAGAAGAAGTAGGTTATGCTTTTCTCCTCCATGCACATATTGAAGTTGTGCCTCCTCCCTGCACTTGTTAGGAGTAGAACAGCATCAAAGTGTGAATCGGATCAAGCCTGATGCATTACACACGTAGAACAATGTAGAAGCTGTGAGTTAGAGACAGGCAGTTTTTTTATATTGTGCAGTAAGGGCAATGAAGTTTGCACACACACAGTGCAGTGCACACTCTTTGGGCAAACATGCTTATTAGAATTTCTTACTGGTATATTGCTGGGCTAGTTCCACTGTTAATGTACAGAATAATCTTGCACCTGGCTTCTGAATTCCCTGTGTCTACATTCCAAACAACCCATGAGGTGAAGCTTTTGTGTCCTCATAAAGTTGTTGCTGCACCCGAGCAATTATTTCAGATTTTTTAAATGAAAATGATCACTTTGCAGATGTTATCAAAGCCAAGTTTATTTCAGATGAAGCCTAAACTCCATCAATTGAGTGGATTATTTTTCTTAAAATAGAGTAGTCCTGTTCGTGATACTCTATATGTATATTTTAATCAATTGCATTCAATAACATGATTAAACTTTCTATCGTTTCAATAGGAAACTTCCTTGGTAGGCTCTGTGACTTTACCTATAGCTATTAACATTTAAAGACTTTGGCCAAAGAGTCTGTGAAGCATTTATCCAATATTTTGAAGTAAACAATGGTTGCTTTAGACTTTTTTCTTCCTTCAACTTCTCGGATCTCGTGTGGTCAATTCTAAACTAATCAATCTCATGTTAATGGGTTTGTAAAGCGTGCTAATGCCATATAGTGTCTTGGTGCTGGTGTCATTTGAACCCGAAAATGAAACCGTGAAAGATGAAACTGGACCTAGAGTGTAAAATTAAGACGAACCATAAAAAGCAGGAATAAGATAAAGCTACAGAGTTAAAAAGACAAGTTTTAAAATCTTTTCTGAATTTCAGAAGATTCTTTTGGTAGATGAGTTGGTAAAGAATTCCACCATTTAGAGGCAGATTAGGAAAAACGTCTTCCTCCCCAATAAGATTTCTTTATTCTTATTCAATTCCTTTTTTTAGCTTTGCAAGACTGTAAGATATGAGAGGGAGAGTACCATTTAAAGATGTCCTGCAAAAAAGACGGACCATCCTGGTGTGGTCCCTTATGGACCTAGCAAAGGGCCTTGAACTGTATTCGTGCCCAGCCTGTGAAGTTCCCTGACGGTATTGGAGACCAAGCAGAACTTTGGAAGATTCAATAGCATTCTGCCTGCTGCATTTTGAAGTGCCTGTAGTTTAAGAAGACCTATTTGAGATCCTACATATAGAGCAGTACGATGATCTATTATAGAAATGACTAGAACTAGATAACGGATTTTCTTAGCAATAGTGGGGGAAAAAGGTAGATGTAACCTGTTTTGCAAGCGTAATCAAGGCTTATATGTTGTAAAAAATGACCCCCACATTTCTTGTCTTCTGCACCTGAGCTAGAAGTGGGTCCAAGATTTGGTGGCCACCAGGTGTTGTTCCAGAAGGCGGGGTTATTTCCAAATAACAACACCTCCAATTTCTCTAACTTGAGCTCTAAACAGTATAACTACGTCCAGTGAGCAATACTGCTCAGCGATGTGTTGAACTGCAAGGCCACTCTTTCTGGTTTTGAGGAGACAGATACCACAAATTGGGTGTCGTTGGCGTAAAATCACACCAAGAAACCATAGGATTGAATATGCTGAATTAGAGGAGTAATGATGACATTAAAATGAGTTGGCTTAATGAGGATCCCTGAGGAACCCCACAGGGAACCTTAAAGGGGTAGATGTATAACCCTCCAAAGCCACTACTTGCTCTCTGTTGGAAAGAAAAGACCTGATCCATTTGAGAGCTGTCCCTTTTATACCTAGCCTTTTGATACTTGACTTGGGAGGAATTGTCAACTGTGTCAATTGCGGCTGATAAGTCCAGCAGGTCTAAGGCTGCACTGTCACCTCTGTCAACAAAATCTCTTTGGTGGCTGCCAGAGGGAAGATTCTGCACAGTATCATGTTATCTTCTGAGTGGCTTATCAACAAAATCACTGGAAACTTTATCTAGATCTGTAGATATGCCACCTGTCATCCTGGTTTAAGGGGTAGTATTTCTCTTTGACATTGATGTTAATATATATGCTAATATCTTGTTCGGCTTGTTATCATTTTACAATATATTTTTAGTTGGTAGTAGAGCAAGTTCAATGTTAACTTTCAAAAGACTGGTTGGGGGCGTGGCTGACTGGTGCACAAGATGGCCGCACCTTACCGGTGCTCCCTGCCGGCCACTACGATGTTTCCTGCCCAGCGAGCAATGGAGAGACTGTAGGGGGACGGAAAGGTGTGGTGGCCCCAGGCCTTCCTGCAAGCGGCGGGGCCCCCTCGTAGGTGTGGAAGACTCCGGTCAGTGAATCCCGCACTTTGCTGTGAGACTTATTGCCAACACTGTGAGCAACTGGAGAGCAGGCGGCAGTGCTTACAGCCCTGTGGTGGTCCCGTAATTTCACGTCATTATCAGCGGGTGCCGTGGTGTGGTAGACCTTAGCTGGTATTGCGTAGGGAGAAGATGGAAGAGGCTCACGGCAGGCTGCAGTTGTTACCCCGCGGTGTGTCCCCAGATCACGTCAAGTGGGGCATATCAACAGAGGAGGCGGCAGAAGAAGTGTTTTTGATGGTGGCCCGGAAGGAGGGTGGACTTTAGCCGGGAGGCAACTGTGGGACTTGGGTCATGGTCTTTGAGTGGGGGATGCCCTCTGTAGATGTGCTGGACCTGAAGGCCAAATGAGCGGAGCTCTCCAGAGTGGCCCTGAACTCCTGGGGCGTCGCGAGGGGCTGACTTGAGGCCTGGGTTCTTGGGCAGCTGACTGTCCTTGCCCCTGTGACTCTGAAGGTTATGGCCTAGAGAGGGGTCCTGCTGATATGGGGCTGCCACCCCTATGCCTGGACCTGTGCTGTGCTCTTACCTGGACAATGGCTGCATAAGAGCGACTGCGATTTCCCGCACTTTGCACCTGGGGCCACCTGGATTGGAAGACAGTGCCCCCTACGTTTGTGGCTGCTTGAGTGAGATATTCCACTTACCGCTGGTGGGGGGACTTAAGCCTGACTGTGGTCTTGTTTGAGATGGGGTGCACTAGAATGATCAAGAGTCCACGGTAGGCTCCAGATCTGGTCTGGAGTCCACACCCTGCAGGATGGCCCATCAGAAGGGGTGGTGAAAAGAGCTGGGGAACATGCCACTTGGAGGTGGGCAGACATTGCGGTGGCACAAATTCTGGAGACCAACTGTAAATCCAGAGACTCCTTGGAGCAAAAGATTGAGTCGCTTGTGGTGGACCAGGGGATACTATGCGATGATCACTGCCAGCTGAGTGGAAGGGTGACAGATCCTGAGGCGATCATAGTGGCACTTCTCCCTGCCTGTGTGCCCTGTAGACGCCAGTGCGTGACCTCAGTAGGCAGGTCGACACTCTTGAGAGACGAACGGAGGACACCAAAGGTTGCAGTCGACGGAATAATGTGAGGATAGTTGGACCAGGACATGATTCCCTATTTGGAAACCTAAATTGTGTTGATAGTGGCTCCGGAAAGGTTGTCTCACGACTTCATCTGTCACACACTTTACGCCGGCATCAACAAGTCCCTACTCCGCAAACACCAGACAATACAGAACACCGCCGCCAGACTCGTCCTCGATTATTCCCCGACACGAACACATCCGTGAACACCTACGAAGTCTCCACTGGCTCCTCGTGGAGAAAAGAGTCACTTTCAAAATCCTCACTCCCGCCTACAAATGCCTACACAACAATGGACCCAAATACCTCAACTACAGAATCAACTTCCACGTACCCAAAAGTAACCTCCGATCTTCCAACCTCGCACTGGCCAAAACGCCACGCATCCACAGAGCCAGAGCAGGCGGAAGATTCTTCTCTCACATTGCAGCCAAGACCTGGAAAGAGCTACCGGCAGACCTCAGACACGCCCCCTCCCTGAACACCTTCAGGAAGACCCTCAAAGACCTGGCTCTTCGGCTAAAGAGATCTGCGGACCCCCCCCTCAGCGCCTTGAGACCCTCATGGGTGAGTAGCGCGCTTACAATTCCCTTATTGATTAATCTGGGAAAGAGTGCAACGAATTTCAGCCCAACCTCCGCCTCCTGAGTGTCCACCACACCCGGTGGTGGCTCTTCTGATGCATTATAGAGACCAGGACCATATCCTGCAACGATCCTATGAGGTAGGCAGGTTTCATGTGGACAATGTACCTGTGACTATTTCCCCACATTATACCATGGAGGTGCAACGGCACAGGGCCTCTATCACTGAAGTAAAAAGAGCACTCCTGGAGGTGAACGTTTTTTCAATATGCTACTGTTCCCGGCCCGGTTGAAACATATGGTGGATTATAAGACCTCCTCCTGTGACACCCCTGTGGCTGCTTGGCAGTGGCTTCAATTATATAGGGCGGGCACAGATGGTGCTTCCTGGATTAGAACCCCACGGTCCCCTAGGAAGAGGCACGGGTGTCGTAGTCACCTGCGAGTAAGTGGACCTTCAGAAGCTCAGGTGATGCAGGACGCCTAGAGGCACTCGAGAATGCCAATGCCTTTGCTGCCTTGAGGCTTTCGGACACCGACGTGGGTTCCTCCGAGTTGAGCACAAATGGTACGAGTTCAGAAGGAGAGCAAGAAGCTGGCCCAACCCCACCGATGATCACTGCGCGTTTTGAAGATGACCTTTAGGGAAATATGGTCTGATGTGGACCCGTGGGGGGGGAAAAAGTTAGGCATATTGACTCATTGAGAGATGCCCTTGGCTTGAGTACGCTGGGACTAAACATTGAAGGACAGTGATGGGCACTCCAGAGTATTTATGGACTACCTTCTGCTGCATCTAGCATACTCCATAAGTATTTGTATTGTGTCTTGCGGAGGGGTGGCGGGGCGGGAACTGATGGTGCAGCTGAGCTACATGTCCACACTCCCTAACTCCTCCCAAATGTGGGAGTTCACTGTGCATGCTTACGTGCCTGACAATTGTTTTTAGTTAGTAGATTGGTTCTTGGACAGGTGGCCGTTGCCACAATGTCCTGGGGAGTGGCTGTTGAGACTGTTTGACTCAGGTGGTAGGGGACAATCTTCGAAGCATTGGACTTGTCCTTTGTTGGGTGGCATTTCTGTGTTTACAGGGCGACTTGGGAATGTGCTGGGTGAGGTCCAATGCATCCCTATGGCACAAAGTGCACCTTTTACTGTCAGCTGGAATGTGACGGGTATGGGCTCGGCTGTGAAGCGGCACAAAATCCCCTCTTGCGTACGGTGCAAGAAGGTGGATGTTGTCCTCCTATAGGAGACGCACCTGACGAGTGGGAAGGCCGACGCGCTGCAGCGGAGATGAAGGGGTTGGGTGTACCCCACAACCTTTTCATCTTATTCTCAGGGTGGATTCTTGTTGATCTGACCATGATGTTGGAAGGAGAGGTATTTGTTCATTAGCGGATGGCTTAATGGCGTTGAGTTGGTGTTGGGCAGCATATATACCCCGAATGCCAACCAAACACAGTTTTACGACCCCCTGGCCCCGCTGTTGGAACTGACGCCAGAAATACCGTTATTAAAGGGGCGAGACTATAACACTATAGCAGACCTGGTTCTAGACCGTCGTTCCACTTCACCTCTTCTAGATTCTCTGTCCATTAGTACAGCCACTGAATTCCAGGGTTGGTGCTCCCATTGGGGATAATTGGTTGAATGGTGCCCGCGGCACACACACTTGCAGGAATACACAGCCTACTCACTGGTCTATGACCTCCATGTCTGCCTAGGAGGATGATTGTGCAGCCCGTCCGTACATAGGGTTATCACCAAGGTGGAGCACCTTGCACGCACACACTCTGACCACAACTCTGTGCTTCTTGGCCTAGTGTGAGTGAGGCACATCTCGGCGATACCTACCAGGAGACTGCCTGCCTCATCCCTGTTGAAGCTCACCTTCAGAGTGCCCCATGTGACCCTTATTAGTAACTACTTTGCGGGCAATGCGGGAATGGCGGGAACTGTGACCGTCAAATTTGAAGCATTCTAGGTGGCATTTAGAGGATTCTGACAGACATGTGGACTGCGTAGGTCACTGTCTAATTGACTGACAGTACTTGAAAATTAACTGGCGGACATTGAATGCTCCCTTCATACTAATCCAGTGGCACGTCGCAGATCGCTGTGGTTACCGAGCAGCTGCACTGCCTGAATTGGAGGGATTACGTGGGAAAGCTGCATGCTGAACGAGGGCCTGGCTGATCCAAAAGGATCAGCATAGCCACGTTATCACCCACATCAGACATAGTTAGTGTCATCTCGAGAACTCCCAAGACGAGATCCTAGACGGCTTCACCTCCTACCAACAGGATTTATATTGTGCCCACCTGGCCCGACTTACTGCGCTCTATGCACATGCGCTGGAGGAGGGACACCTGCCGGCTACATCTCCGAAGGCTCTGATTGTCTTGGTGCCTAAGCTTAGGAGGGGATTTTGTGGAGGGAGGGGTGTATAGACCGTTATTGATACTATCATCGATATCAAGATATTAAGTAATATACTGGTGAGGTGGTTGCTGGCCACTCTCGTCCATAGCGACCAGAATGGTTTCATTCTGCAGCGCAATACCTCGTACAGTTTCCATAGATTGTTTCGTCTCCTGAAAGAGACGCCGGAGGAATGTGCCCAGAAGGCCCTGGCGGCTGACCTACGCGAGGCTTTCAATACACTGGGCTGTTCTTAATTACAGGAGGTGATGAGGAGAATCTATCTGTGTCCACGATGGTGCAGGTGGGTGGCTCTTCTGTATGCAGATGCATGGGCTTGAGTGGGGGTGGGAGGTGGCATCTCCTATGGTATGTTTACGGGTACGTGACCGGGATGCCCACCTTTCCCCCCGATGCTTTTTGCATTGGAGGTGTACCGTTTTGCTACTATAATGAGGACTGAGGGCATACCTTGGGGATCCCATTGCACAATGAAATGCATACAGTGTCCTTGTAGGCCGACAACATGCGGATTTACCTGAGACACCCTGACGTGAATATGCAGTGGTGCATGTCTGCTTTGGAGAACCTGGGTAAAGCATTGGGTCTCACAACCAGCTAGAAGAAAACATTTGCCATCCCCTTGTTTCCGTGTTGAATAGATGCACCCCGTTCTGTAACGTATTGGCACATTCAGTGGCACCAACCCAGCTGATATATTTTAGGGTGCATGTGTTTCAAAGCGAGGAGGACACGAGAGAGGCCAATCTGGGGGCTAAGCTCCGGGGGCTCCTCAGAGGAAATGTGATGTTCTAACAGTCTCTTTATGGCGAGAGTTGCTTTCACTGAGATGGTTGTCCTCCCACGAATTTTGTATTACTTCACTAATCTCCAGATTTGAATGCCCTGGGGTTGGTTTCAGGCCCTTGATGCTGTGATCCGGGAACTAATCTGGGACGGAGGATGGAATTTAGTGTCGCTCGCCACATTGCTTTTGCCAACTAGAAGCGAGGGCTGGGTGTTCCCAACATGGAATTGTATTTCCTGTCAGCCCACCTGCTGTGGCTGGCAAGATGGCTAGTGGGTAGAGATGTGCAGGAGCTTGGGGGATTTGCCGAACCCCAGAGCAGAGGTGCGCTTGTGGCCGGACTGTTGGGACGGATTACGAGGGGAGCTCCACCATCGTGACTACTGACCTTTGCAATGAGGTGTCGGAGGGCTTTCGTGACAAGATGACATCACAATCATAAAAGGGGGGAGATAGAGGTACTGGTTAGGTTCACCCTCCAATGTACATGAAGTTAAAAAAATCTGTAAATGTCAGATACAAAAAAACCTAACCAAGGGAATGGGGATTTCGCTGAATGCGCGAAAAAACAAGCCCCTGTCCAAAAAAGAAAATTCTTTTCTTGAGTCCCCTCACTCACCTAGGGTTGCCCCTAGGTGACATGCTTCATCATTGGGGCCATCTCAAACAGCTGCTGTTTGGGGTGTGCTGCGACTTGCGGAACTACGTAGGATTACTTTTTTGTGAAGAAATGTGTAGTACAGTGTTCGTGGAGTGGTGAAAGTGACGTTAAAAATACCTAGTTAGTGAGCTAATATTTTATTCTCGCTCCTAGTTGGTATGGATAAAAAAGGGGGTTAAATAGTAGGGAAAATATATAACTATTATGTGTATACAGTCCCTAATATTCGGTCAACATGTTTGGAGATATCCCCTAAACCTCTGACCCTGGCCTGTTTTCTTCTCTCTTGGAAGAAATGCCAATAAAGATTTATTTATTTTTAATTTGTAAGACTAGGCAGTCGTCCCTGAATTATCATTGTTTTATTGTATATTTTCTATGATCTTTCATTTGTGTTTTCTTGTAGTTGTTCTTCTAAGTTAATAGGTTTATTTATTTAGGTGTTCTAAGAGTAATAGGTATAACATATATTGCTTATACTGGGTTTTTCTGATATTCCTTACTATGACCAACAGTTGTGATCCATTCCCTTTATTCTCTTTACTGGGCAAGCATGTGGATGTAACAGTCCATTTAAGGAATTTTCCTATCACTTACTTGGTCCCCTTACTGACAAGATACATGTCTCTTTCAGTTTGATTTGCTTTTTAGTCCCATTGCTCTTCCTTTCATAGAAGAATATTATCTTATATTTTCTTTTACTAATTTTCTTTTTGTTTGTATGTGGTCGAGAAAAACTATAGACATATTATAGGATGAAATAATATAATGTAGTATAACCATTAGAAACATTAATATACATAATCACAGACCGCTTATTTACTATATAATCATCATTCATCAGCCTACATGAAAGTTCCAAAAAATGATAACGTTTATTAACTTATCAGCTTGGTATAGCCAGACAAACCAAACAGATTACTAAATATTTCAGTGCTAAGCCTCCTGCTTTACAAAAATGTGTGCTAGAATTTCACACAATTATATGGAAATGACCCTGTGTTGATCTAGAAATACCTAAGGCTTGACCACTTTTAACCCAAGTCTTGCTTTGAACTGGGCAGTTGCCAGGGCTGCCTTTGGTACTCCTCTCAGTTATTACTTTAACAACTATTAAATATAAGATAGCCACCATTCTGTTGTGAGAAAATAATGGGGGTATATCTGTAATTTCAGGATGTATATACTTGTATATGGTGTTACCAAAGTACCATCAGTACAATATTACATTGTAACAGTTGATTACATCATGTTTACTTACAACTTTCTAAACTCTGCTGAAGTTGCTGGATTTGCAGATCTCAAGCACGTTTACCCATTGTTAGAAATGGGATTCCTGGTTGGCTGATGTATGCACCTAGGCCAGGCAGGAACCACCACCCTAGTTAGGGTAAGCTAGATGCACACTAAAAGATAAACTGTGCTCACCCTCTGATAGCTTGGCACAGAGCAGTCAGGATGATCTAAAGAGGCAATGTGCAACACTAATAACCAAAGTAACACAATGAATACACCACAAAAAGACTCCACGCAGGTTTATAAAAATAGACTATTATATTCTGAACAAAACAAGATCAAAACAACAAACGTCCAATGTATAATTTTTAAAGGAATAAATGCAGTAAAGCTCTTAGAAGCAATTACTGAAAAAAAGGTTACTTTAGGTCATGTTGGACAAGGGCAAAGTAAAAGTTTGGGCAGACCACGATTGTGCGCCAGCTGGCTACAGGACCCACCCAGGCCCTGGAGCACAAAGTACCTTTCCTGGTCGCAACAGTGAGATGCGTCGATGTCGAGGCACGCAGGTGCGGGATGCATCGATTTTCTGCCCGCAGTGAAGGTGATGCGTAAGTTCCGAAGAGGGGTGCCATAGTTTAAAGGCATTGAGTGATGCGCCAGGTTCTGCCACGCAGTCGAGGGGAAGTGTTGCTCTCTCCAAGCTGCAGCAGCGGCAATACACTGTCTGATTCATTGTTCTCTGGTGACAAAGCACTGGTTCCAAGGCGATGCGTTGATTTTACTTCCGCAACCAAGTCGATGCGCCGGGTTCTGCTACACGCAGACAGGAGATGCATCGAAATCTGTGTTGCAAGTATCTGGGCCACTTCCATTGAACCAGGCACAGGAGCAGGGGCAGAGACTTTGATACCCCTGAGTCTCAAACAACAAAAGGCAAGCCAACACACCCTTGGAGATCACTTGAAGTGAAGGCATAGTCCAGCTCTCCTTGAGCAGAGTCAAGGAGCAGCAGACAGCAGGGCAACAAACTGAAAAAAAGGCCTTCCAGATCAGCCTATTTTAGCAGTCCAGTTGAGTGCGTTAAGCAGCACAGCAGTTCTTCTGGCAGAGATTTACTTACAAGTCTGTTTGCCAGGCTATCTGTTGGGAGTAATCAGTCCTTTGTGTGGGGAGAGGACACTGCCTATACAAGTGAAATGTTAGACCCTCCCTTCCATGCAGCCCAGACAAGATCATCAGAATGCAGATGTATACAGATGGGTGCTCAGACACACCTATACTTCCTGTGTTGTGTCTGGCTAGAGGGAATACACAAAATATAGCTGTCACCCAACCCAGGCATGTATTGGATACAGGCTGAAAAGCACACAGAGTTATAAGCACAGAGAAATGTCCACTTTCCATAAGCGGCATTTCTAAATTAGTAATTCCAAATACTACCAGGACATGCAGAAAAGCACAGTACATGTCCTACCTTTCATTTACACAGCACTCTGCCCTTAAGGCTAATCAGGGCCTACCTTAGGGGTGACTTTGTGTAATAAAAAGGGAGGTTCAAGCTTGGCAAGTAGTTTTAAATGGCACGTCGAAGTGGCAGTAAACGGCAAATATGCCCTGCAGGGGCAGACGTGAGACTGGATTAAAGGGCTACTTGTGTGGGTGGCACAATCAGTGCTGCAGGCCCATTAGTAGCATTTAATTGACTGGTCCTGGGTATATAGTATACTGCTTTACAAGTAAATTAAATATGCCAAATAGTAGCAAACCAATTATACCATGTTAAGAGAAGAGAGCACATGCACTTTAGCAGTTTAGCACTGGTTAGCAGAAAGGCAAAAAGTTTGGGGTGACCCTTCATAGAGGACCATATCCCAACACCTATTCTTTGTAATAATATACGGGCAGCCTAATAATACATAGCTAAATTGTGAGAGTTACTTTTTTATCCTGTCATCCACTGTTAGTCACCTATTGCTCAAAGTTCCTGCTATGGTTCTGTAGTATTGTAGCCTAACGTCGTTCTTCTTGGTTTCTGCTGTTCAATTTGGTGCACACTCCTGATGAACTCTGTTTAGCGGATTGCTTTCATTTGGTGGTCTTTCAAAGCAAACTTTGTTTTTTCTATTATCATGCTGGTTTCTCGCACGGAATACAATGTAGCCAGTGGAAATTCAGTAGCAATGGAGAAAGGAAAACATTTCAGCCATAGCAATAAAAAGTGGAATATATGCATAAATGCACTAAAGTGAAAGTACTTTAAGTCATCATTCTTACTGACATGTTGTTCACTTATGTCTCTCAGACACACTGTGTATGAACTAAATAAAAGGTAAGACCACTGCTCACTAATATTTAGTAAATATATCTATAAGTGGCTCCAAAAGTTATGAAATGTAAATGGGTACAGACGCTTACTTCTGCGAATCCCACCTAACACCAGCCAGAACATTGGCAGTAGTAGAAAGGTTTAAAGTTCATCTATGGCTAGGGAGGGAGGAGGGAGACGAAAGTTTGTATCAGAAAAAGCAGCACATTACTTTGAGATTCCTAAGGTTGCTGGTATCCAATGTACACATTCTTATTGGTATCCTCTGTTGTTTCAGAGTTGAAAGTAATTGTAATTTTGTGCTCTGTCTTTTTTGCATTTTGATCATTCTGGAAATTTTATTTTTATACTAATTTAATTTAGAATGAGTTTGTGATTATATGTGAGTTTATAGTTTTATGTTGATCAACACAATTTACACCACTTAATATAATGTCAGGAATCCCATGGAGTTCTACATAATAGAAGGAGAATTCATAGCAGTAGTGAACACATTGAAAATGTAATATTGTATGAAAGAACATACCTTGTTATTAGTGAAACGTCACCAGAGTAAAACGGAAGCAAACCTAGACTTGAAATTATTGTTTATACAGGTAATCAATTCTCTTTCCGCTTGCCATCCCTTTGGTCCCAGCCATAATCTCTCTGTATGTCATTGATTGGTTCTATAATTTGAGAGAGATACTAATTCTGTAACATCACGTCATACCAGTGAAATCCCAAAATTCTGAAATCAGCTATAAAGTTAAAACTATGTTTTTTAGTTTCCCAGTTTTAGATGAAACAAACAGTCCGGAGCTAGATGTGGGAGATACCAAGAATCAGTTAGCTTTTCCACTGAGATTTATTTTAGTTTATAGGTCTATGATGTAGGCAGTTTCAAGGTTAGGTACACATTTAATATGTATGTTCTGTCCTTTGGGCCAACACACAGCAAATGTTCAAGCCCCCTTGTGTCAGAAAGCATAAAATGGTTGACTGGCACAGGAATTTATACAATTGCTGTCTGACCTTGCAAGACATTGGTGTCCCCATGTGAGAATTAGTTAACATTTTAGGTTATTGTGCATTGATCAACCTGTATCTTTCAATGTAGGTATTGTACATTCTCTTGTTCTTACACCACTACAGGCTTTATACTTTCCACAGCTATTAAACTATAAACCCAATATTAACACAATCCTGCTAATCACAGGGGCTGGCAATTAATACTACCACATTATATCATTGCAGATTAAAGACTGCCCCACTGAAATGACCTTCAGGAAGTTCATAAAGGTCTTCTACCGTAATCCCAGAGACAAATGGCACTGATGTGGTATCACATCAGCCCGGTACACCCAGCACCCCCTCAGGAGTTGTCTGGAAGGCTCTTGCTGAATTCTAAACTTGACACTGATCTCCACAATTTGCTTGTTCATGCTGTAGAGATCTTCCTGCAAAACCAGTATACAGTTTCTTGACTGTACATGCTGCTTTGATACGCTTATCAATATTCAGCACAGTCTGTCAGTTTTTTAAGTGCCTTGAGATTATTACATTAGCAGTGAACTCTCAGTTGCTACACAGTTTACACTTAGCCCTAGGTACTCTGCGCTCAATGACCAACTCTGTTAACCAATTCAAACTGTCTCTCCATCCGCCTGATATCTACTATTCATGGAGGATCTCTTGAACACAAAATAGGGCTTTTCCCTGTAACTGCAGGACCCAATGTTCTCACTACCTATGCTTGGTTGTACCAGAGGCTCTAACATCAGTATAGTCCTGCATACCTGCGGTTCTTCTGCCAAGACACACAAAGGTAAATTTCGACCACAACCATCATCCAGTTCCTTGTTCATTCTATACATTTCAACAGTATTATCCCACACCCTTAGGTAATTTCTCTAGGTGATCTTGGAAAAGTTGAGCAAGGCAGAGACGCACCTTCACTGTTCCTTGGGAACACCACAGTAAATACCATCTTCATTCATCTTTGGTGGCCCGTCAAGGAAGTAGCGGCTAGTTAGTAGTCTTCAAAATAGGAAAAGAACCTAAGGTATTGTATTGGATAATGTAAATACAAGAGCTCTTTGAAATTCCATACCTAGATAAGGACTCCTTCTCCCAATGCACACCTTCGATGAGTCTGTGTTAGGACTTTTGTGTAGGTCCTTTATCTGAACTGAAAGATTATATTCATTCTAAGATCATTGACAAATGGACCTTGTTAGTTAATCTCTTTGACCCAAGGTAGTTTGACAAATGTTGTTCTCTGAATCTTATCATTGGCCAAAAACAGCGTCTTGTATCAACAACCTAAATGCTTAAGATCGATTCAAACATATAATCACTATATAATCACCTGAAACTGTCTGATGAGAAGTCAGCAGTTTTGAAGGCACGTTTGAATTTCAGATTATGTGAGTAATTGTCTTTCTTTTTTTTTTATTGGATACTACAGAGTAAAAAGAAATGCATTGCTCACTGTCAGTGAGGATTTCTTTATTATGTGGTTCCTGGTAGTCTTAGATATCCCATTTTGATTCATGCTGATTTTAGTTGATCACAGTTGGGTGCTCCTGAAACACCTCCAGGGATTTTAGTTCTGTTGCGAAACAGTGTAGTGCATTCGGGGAACATGATCAACCTTCTACCCATGAGTGAACATTGTTTTAAATGAAATGGGACTATTCTCCTATAACAGTAAGAAGATGAAGTGATTCAACAAATGTTGAACGTATTGAATAAAATCATGTTGCAGCAACTCTGCTGAATAACGAAGATCCAGTTTTAGATGGTGATAATTTTTTTATTGCCTTGTTTTCCGATAAACTAACCATGATTCTTTTTAGATGTAGGTTTGTAAAATCTCTGAGTTGTGTCCATGGAGGGGGTGAAGCCTAATTCCTGGACTGAGTGATTGGGCCAATTGTCCTCAGGAGATTTCAGATTGTTCTACCATAAGCGGTTCGAAGGCTAGCAGGGGAGGGGAACAGTCCCTCTTGGCAATTTCTTTTGTAGAGCCTAAATTGATATTACAATAAGAGTCGTTCATGTATAGGTATATAGCACACAATCAGGCATTAGCATGTATTATTTATGAATCAATATTATGAATTCTTTGAGTAAAAAAATTGAACACATTTTATCAAACTTTTGTGTAGGTGTTCGTTGAGATTTGGTTAATTTGTGCTACTTATTTCACGAAGAGCCAAAATGTCTATTTTGGGGGACAAAAACAACTTAACCGTTGAGTGAAAGTAATGCATTTTCACCTTTTTCTTTTCTGATTAGCATTTTTAGCTGAGATGGTTATCAAAATACATTTTTCATCTAAGATTATATTCCCTTAAACAAATATTTGAATATTTTCTTGAGCAGAGTGTGTAATTTTAGGTGACTGGTGTTATTCAGTTGTCTAAGCCTACCTTAATCTTGTGTTTAAATTGGTGATGGCAGCATTTGGGAAACAGGGACAGGGTTATGCCCACTTCCCACAGGAAGTGGTCAAATAGGGAGTAGTAGGGACCCCTAGTGTATGTAGCCGCTTGGCTAGTATTTAGGGGGCTCCCTGAATCCAGAACTTCAAGTTCCACTGACTGAAAAGAAGAAGAGGACACTAAAGAGCTGACCCTGTAAGAATTGAAGACTGCAGTGGATTTTTGGCACCAACCCCTACCTGCTGCACAGAGACTCAACAATTACAAAGCCCTGACTCATCCTGCAGCTCTGTCAATGGAGAGTTGGTTGCACTTTGACTAGCAGCCAGCATCTCTCTTGGAGTAGAGGAGTTACATCCCTGCAGTCTGCAGGCACCGACCATGGTGATGTCTGGTTTAAAGAAGCAGAAGATGGTCAGCCCATTCAAGGAGGTCAGTTCCATCTTCCTGCCAAGCCTAATTTAAGATGCCAGGACCTCCACAAGCCCTCCTGCACAAATACCCGGGTACCGGACCCTTGCTTTGACCAACTCTTGTTGAAAGTCCAGTCTGGACTCCCAACGAATCACCAACGACAAGCCACCGAGGGACATCAGCACCACAGAGACCAGCACTTAGCGTTGCCCAGAAGTCCTGTATTTCTCCCCTTTGCTAGTCCTGACTGACACCAGTAAGCGCCTTAATGCATGAGAGCCAGCTGACCAAAAATACTCAACACCAAAGTCACCCAGGACTAAAAAAGAACTGCTCTCCCATACTCCCCAGGACCCTCACAATTCAAGACCCGCATTGGGCGCTCCCGGACTTCTCCCCAAGTTCCCCCTTGCAGCCTATTTCTAGGTGGCACCCTTCCATCGCATAGCGTAGAAGGCTACCAATCCGTCCAGCACCTCTGCACCCAGACTCACCAGGGCAGATACAACCGATCTAATGTTGGAACTTTGGTCCTTGTCCCCCTACTACCTTATAACCGAAAGGGGTCACACAGAACAACATTGAAAGTATATGTATGCAGTAAATGTTCCTTCTCCCACAGGAAAGCATTATGCGTAAAACGCACTGTTGGTTAAATGTGCTAAAACTGTAAAAATTTTATTATGAAAAAGTAAAAATATGTGTTATTTTCTAAATTAATGTCGATCTCCTTTTTGAGCGTGGGCATAGTTTATTGACAGTGTGTGTGAAACAAATGTCTAACACTCCTCTCTAATGTTTGACCATTCACCACTTACTTCATAATCTGCAAAGTATGGAGATATTTTTAGGGATTGTTGGATGTGCTCAAGCCATCCATATTTTTTGCAATTCCCCATACCGTAAGGTTCTTGTGGTATAGCAAGACCTCGGGAGCCATGCTAGCAGTGATTCATAAGATTAGCTTTAGATTGTGCAGATGCGTTTGCTAAATTATGGTGTTAGGCACGATAATGCGGCATTATGCAGCACATTCCTGGACAACCGCCAAGCATGGTGGACACAAACTAGTAGAGCTCCGTAGCCAACCCTGACACCGTGGCATTTATCCTGTTGACATTGCCCACCGGAGCACGAATAACGGCGCTCTGAACATCGGAGAGCCTCTGGACCACGGCGACTCTGCTACCGAGCTGTTTTAAAGCCTGGTTTCGCCCGTAGCAATCGGAAGACGACTGAGGCCACACCCACACTGCCTCGGAAGCTGCGGAGTGGCGCAGGTGGGAATAACGGCCCCACGACACAGTAGCAGCGGAATTGGACGCCTGCAGCGGGCGCGACTTTCCCCCTCTCCTTACAGAATTATCACGGGGGGCTAGAGGCTGCAGTCAATGGCCCTGCTGGCTACTGCGTAGAGACTGCACCGGCAGGGCCCAACATGGCGGACAGAGGTCGGCGGCCGGATTACACTCGGCAGCGCTGGTGTGAGTGAAGTGTATGGGGCCCAAAAAAACATTGTCCTTGAACCCGTTCCTCACATTGCGGCAATATAGGAGACAACATTTCCTGGTCGGCGGTTGAGGGGAACCGGATCGATCCGGAGTTGCTGAGTGCACCGAGGACTGAGGCACGTCTGAGTGAGTAAACTGTTATGCAGTGACTGGCGAAGACTCTGCAAATGAGATGCATGGAGTGGCCTGGGTAGTGCGAGTGGCCTAGAGTAACATGGGAGCGATGCAGTTGGAAGATTACTGATGAGGCCTGCGATGGACTGATGGACACTAAGTCTGTCTCAGCCATACTCGGATGAGTAGACGCATGACAGTGACTGCTGGGAGCCCAAATTGGCAGTACGAAAGGTTCGGCGCTCACAGGCTTGTATGGACATATACCTGGCTATTGCTTTCTGAGACTGATCCCCAACCCACCCATCGTGCTTTGGTGAGAAGATGGCAAGGTGCCCCAGGTACCGGGAAACTTTGCGCCACGCGGTGTAATACTGTGTAACTACTGTGGGCTATCGGGTTGCGTCTCACAGGCAGTGTAGGAGTCGAGACGTACGCCGCCCTAACCCATTGATAATTTGGGGCGTACCAAGGCCAAACAACCGGAGCCCCTGCCCCCCGATGACCCACCAAGAACAATGCCAGACACGCAGACGCACAGTCCGGACCTGGATGTGGTTCCGCCCACAGAGCCCAATGGAACTGAGGACAAGCTGGATTTAATATTGAGAGAAATAAGAGACTCCTGAGCTGTTATTGAAACGCAAATTGGCACGCTGACGACCAGTTTTAATCTCTTGAATGTAGATCACACGAAACTGGCGGACAAAATCAAAATCTAACAGGCTAGCACTAGATGACCTCATACCCCAACAAACGACACACACCTCTGAAATAGAACAATTGCAGCGCCAAGTGAAAGGTCTCCAGGATAGGGTGGACGACGCGGAGGGACGGTCGAGGCGCAACAATGTGCGCATATTGGTCATCTATTGTTCCCAGCTCGCCTCAAGGTTCTCTATGATCAAAAGGCCCTCTTCTTTGACAAACCAGAAGAAGCAGATCACTTTGTCTCCACCTGGGTTCACAGCACTCTTCACAGTCCAGCCGACGGCAACAACCGAAGTTGCAGCGGGTGCAACGAGACAGACCTGACAAGAGACGACAGACAGGTATCGGAAGCGGAGGACACCCATCACAAGAGCAGATATTGGGCAGCCAAAAGGAAGCGATACTGACGGCAGTCGCATTAGCAGCCCACGACGCACAATCGGTGGCGGAAACAGTGGACTCCTCTTAAGATGCGAATGCCCAGTCTGACTCTGAGACTAGTATGGCACTGTTCCCCTTGGTCACCCCGCAGACTGCCAATGATTACCTGGGGTTATGGAGTTGCTCTTCTCCTTCTGCCGAAATGGACTGCTAAATCACGATCTCTTCTGATGAAGCAATCAAGGCGACACAGCGGGGATACCAGGAAGGATCTTTAATGTGGCAGAGGTATGATGCGTTTCGGTAGATTACCTTTATCAAATGCCTGTAACATCGAAGTTTCTACCTTCCAACCTCCTTTTAAAACTGACCAATCACTCCCGCAATATATATATATATATACAACTTATGCTGAATATGCCGATTGTGTGGTTACCTATGTAATGTTGCCATGATGGTTGGTTGCGATGTCTATAATACTGGTTCCATAACAGGGTGTTGGTTGGGGCCCTAATGTAACTGAACATTGAGTATTGTATGCAATGTGCTAAGAGGCGGGTGGTAGCCACTACCCCTAAGGCAACTGCACTTAGTTATGGAAACTACATAGTTCTTGTTGAGTTCCTTTTGATGGTTTGGTCCTCTTATGTTATACGGGGGAACCTAGTATTGGGAAGTTTCTTGTGGATTGTTGGCTCGAATACATGTGTTATACAGGGTGTACTGTGTACTAAGAACTATATCATGAGCAATGTGTGCGTTAGACAGCCGGATGCCGCAACCTAATAGATATAAATACTCGTCTTGGAACGTGAGAGGTATGGGATCGATACACAAAAGGCATAGAATTCTGACACAATTAAACGGAGGAAGGCGCATATAGCCTTTCTACAGGAAACCCATCTAATACAAGCGGAAGCAGATAAGCTTCTGAAGAAATGGAGGGGCCAATTATTTTCTACTTCTTACTCTGCATTTGCTCGGAGGCGGCGGTATGGTTCAGAAATGGCATCCCCTTCACGCTCCTGGAACAAAGGGCCAACTCCAACGGGAGGTATTTGCTGTTGCATGGTTTGTTAGACGGGGAACACATAGTGGTAGGGAGTATTTATGCCCCGAACACGGAACAGGACAAATTTCTGGTGACCCTTAGTACAGCATTGGTGGGCTGGGAAGGATATCCGTGGGTCTTGGGCGGGGATTTTAATGCAGTGTTGGATATAGAATTGGATAGATCACACTCTCCTTTGCAGGGCGCAGGATGCAGGAAGCCGGCAGACGCGCTCCAGGCATGGGCTGGGGGGTGGGGAGTAGGGGACTTATGGAGGGAGGAACACCCAGTGGACAGAGAATACTCATTCTTTTCAGCGCTGCACGGCCTCCATACTCGAATTGACAGGATATTCTGCTTGCTGAGGTTACTGGGCGCAGTTTTGGACACCACACATTTGGGCAAAACATATTCGGATCATAATCCGATTGAGGCCACATTAACTTGGGGGAAGGTCTTGACGCCCATCCCAACATGGAGATTACATCCCACATTACTGGAGGACTCAGTATTCCACAATGCTCTCTCTACGGCCAAAACCCACTACTTTACTGAGAACACTGATACAGCTAGCACACTACAGATTGAATGGGGCGCATTCAAAACTGTAATACGGGGGTGGCGATCAGTACGAAAATAGGCTGGGCACACTGGAATAGGAAGCGGTAACGAATGACAGGAGCAAAACAGAGTTGCAGGAATTGCATGTAACACATGCTGAGCTTTTGGAGGAGCTCCGTATTTAGATTATCGATTGTACACCCAGAAAAAGCATGTGAATGCAGATAGGGCAGGCCCCTTGCTTGCTAGGATAATTGAGGATGCACCACCAGTATCTCCCGTACTCGAAATAGTTATTCTGAAGGGGGATGTGGTGCGCACCCAGTTGAAAATTAATGCTGCTTTTAAACGGTATTATGAGCAGCTGTATGCAACTCCGGATGAGGCTGGAGAGGGGGAATATGAGGTGTTCTTTGATGTACTGTAGCTCCCAAAGTTAGGTTATGAACACGTAGCAGAATTAAAACGACCAGTCACAAACTTGGAAATCAAAGTAGCGATTAAAGCCCTTCTCCGTAACAAATCGCCGGGTAATGACGGATTGCCCATTGAATTCTGTGCAGCTTATTCTGAGTTGTTGGCTCCTCGACTACAGGCATTGTATCGGGCGGCGCTAGAAGATGTCTCCCTTCCCCTCACTACTTTACAGGCGACAGTGGTCTGCCTTCCGAAACCGGGGAGGGACAGCAGGGACGTGGCAAGTTATAGACCCCTCTCACTCCTTAACACGGATTGCAAGATTTTGAGTAAACTGTTGGCAACTAGACTATTGCAATATTCCCCCAGACTGATACATACTGATCAGTTTGGATTTGTACTGAACAGGAGTACATTGCTTAATATTCAGGGGCTCCACCAGATAATGTCCCAGGTGCCTACAGATGTTGCTCTGTGAGGCTGTATTTCCTTGGATTTACAGCAAGCATTTGACTCCCTAGAAAGGGAATATATGCTGGACAAGCTGCCTAGATTTGGGATTCCGCCGGAATTCACGGACTGGGTGCGACTGTTATATACGAACCCAACGGTGCGAGCTCGCACGGGGATCCACATCTCCCAAAAATACCAAGTAGCAAGGGGTACTAGACAGGGTTGCCCGCTCTCGCTCTTGTTGTTCATTTTAGCACTGGAACCTCTATTGCACAAGCTCCATACCATGGCGGGTTACAGGGGGATACACATAAATGGAGAGGTGCATGTGGTTTTGGCATATGCAGACGATATCATTTTAATTATTAACAATCTGGACGAGGTCTATGACCCTATTCCTGCGCTTTTTTCGGCGTTTCAGAAACTTTCAGGACTCACAATAAATGAGAACAAGTCATAAGTCTTTTTTTTAAATGACGTGACCAGGACAGAACCAATTCAATTTGGTTGTTGGACGTTCCAAACCGAGACGGTTACTTTTAAATATCTGGGTATCCAAATATACCGGATGTAGAGGATATATTGGATGGCAATTTGACTTGCTCTATAACATCGCTCAGAAAGCAAATTCGGTTCTGGACTTCCTTACCGCTATGGGTAGCTGGACGTGTAGCTATAGCTAAAATGGTGATGCTACGAAGACTGTTGTATTATTTTGTTAATATACCCATTATGATTCCGCTTCAGACACTTAAAATACTAGACACCCTGCTCGTTGAACTGATATGGGGTTCGGGACGTAGACGGATAGGGCTTTCTAAATTACAGTTAGACACAAAGCAAGGGGGTATGGGAGTCCCTGACATGAGAGCTTATTGTTATGCAGGCCAGCTGCTATGGTTGGTGTACTGGATAGCGGGGCCGCAATTTAAGAGAAATATCCATGACTCCCCAGGCGTGGGAACGTGGGGAACTACATGCACTGCAGCAAAATTCCATTGACGGCGTCACCACTTTTGCGGAGGGCTCTGCTTTATTGGAAAAAGGCCACGCTTTATACTAAAATAACACCATATGCCCGCCCCAAACATACCCCTAATGGGCCTTCCACTATCAGGGAGGGTGACTCTTCGACATATAGAGGCATAGGTGGAGACGGGTGTGTCCACGATAGGCGCTCTTTTCACCCATGGCACATTGATGAATCACGATACATTTGTATGGGAGTAACAAATAGTTTGTTTCTGCTGCATGCACACATTTCTCACTATATCAAAACGGTTTGGACCCCGGGAGGGGAAGAGCCGCTGACGCATGCACTAACACACATGCAGTACTTGATGGGAGCCGGCAGTCACCTGACGAAGTGGCTGTATAGGGGTATCCGCACACATACGTTACCGTCACTACAATTGACCCGAGGTAAGTGGGACACGGATGTTGGCCACACACTCACGGATAAGGAATGGGGGATGCTGTTGGAACACCCACGGAAGGTCTCTAGGAACCCGAAGTTTAAGTTTATACAGCTGGTGATTGTGCATCGCGCATACTTGACCCCCCTGCAAGCTCAGCCTAATGTTCCCAGAGGGATTGGGTGATTGCCCCCGCTGCCACTCCCCAAATGCCGGTTTACTGCACATGTTGTGGGACTGCCCGAGACTCATTCACTATGGACCATCAGTGCAGGAACTGATAAGTAGTGTAGCGCCGATGAGAAACATTTGGTCATTGGAATGTTGCTTATTAGGCATAGGTCCCAGGGGGAAGAGGGGTAGCCCTGCCCGCAAGTTTGCGAACCTTGTACTGATATTGGCAAAAAGAAACATAACCATGAGGTGGAAAGATACCAGACCGCTCCAATTATTAGATTGGTACAATGAGATGGTTCGATGGGGAAGGGCGGAGGGAGCCAAACTTCAAAGAGAGGAACAGAAAGGGATGTGAAAGATGCCTACCTCAATAGACTGGAATGCAATGATGGAGGAATTTGTGGCAACAGAATTACCAACATAGAAATGGAGTGTATAGCCCGAGGATACAAGTTTTGTCAGGCGGTGAAGGCGGAATAGGGTATGGGACAGGATATCTCTCCGTGTTATTGCTCATGTCATTGACTTTATATGTGACGATATGTACCACAGTTTCACCATGAGGGATGAACACAAGACATGTATGAAAATGCTGGTTTGAGCCCTGGGGGGATGGTGGGGGAGTGGGAATTCCTTTTGATTTCTTTTGTTCATGCGAAGACGCAGTTTTTCTGATGAAAAACCGTCGGATATACCACTTGTATTACTGTAAAAATCAATCTAATTATGTTTTAAAAAAAAAATGCAGCACATTCCTTGGAAATATTGGCTCGTTATTTGTACGGTATTTTTCATGCTGCAGACAAAAGTCGTTTCCCTGGCCGCACACTGGGGCCTTTAGCATTCCCTGGAGAGTAATTTGCATTGCTGTTTATACTGAAAACAGCCATCAACACTTAAAAGGTGACCATTACGTTTTGCAAGGTGTCTGCCACTGCATCACGTGTGCTGTGCTTTATTTATTACTTACATCTGATCGAGCTCAAATATGTTTTTGTTGAATCTGAAAACTGCTTTACAACTTAATTAGTTGCCAGTGCTGCCAAGTCCAAAATGATGTGGACAATGCCACGGCGCAGGGTCGCTTAATTCCTGTGGCTCTGCTTGCAATTCACCCAATAGCTTGCTTTTCGTACTCAAACATGTTGTCAACTTTGTAAAGATAAGCACAATAATGTTGTTTTCCTTTACCGTGTAGATTGTATACGCCAGTGGTTCCCAAACTTTTGACTCCTGAGGACCCCACTGAGTCACCACTGGAACGCTGGGACCCCCAAGCAATTTGTATGATTTCAATTTCAAACGTTAAAACAGTAATTCGAAAAAAATAAACACGTGTGCACACAAAACAAGTACTCGAAATACTAAGGATTTTAGGCGCATATTTACAAACCCCTACCAGCATGGGAACATCACTTTTTGAAACGTTCGCGTGGTGATAGGGGCTTCGCCTTATTTACAAGGCAGCGGTAAGCCACTTAATATGGCTTAACGCTGCCTTGTAAATAGGGCCCCCTTTCGCGCAATGCTTAGCGTGAAAGGGGTGGGTAGTGGGTTTTGCAGTGGGCATTCCACCGCAAAACCCATTGATTTTGATGCTGCCCCCTATTCACAGGGGCAGCGTAAATAGAAGGCAGCGCCAAAATTAACACCTGGGAAAACCAGGTCTTAACTTGGCTAAACGAGGAGGAATGTTTTTTTTTCCTCATTTTTGCTTTTTCCATGTGTGCTGCCTTGTGCAGCACACATGGAAAAAGCAAAACGCCTTGCATTATTTATGTTCAGGAAGGTGACCCTTCCTGCACATAAACAATCATTAAAAAAAATGGCATTTTGTAACTTCCATGTGTGCTGTATTAAGCAGCACACACACAAGTGACAAAACCCCATTTCAAGATTGTTTATGTGCAGGAAGGGGGGACCTTCCTTTACATAAACAATCTTTCCCTGCACACAGACACCCTTGCACTGTGTTGCAAGGGTGCCTGCGTTGGCGCTACACTGCTAAGTGTAGCACCAGCACAGGGCAAAATGTAGGGCTGCACCATATTCTTGTAAATATGGTGCAGCCCTGCGTTTCTGAAGTGGCGGCGCGTGTCGTTAAGCCACAGAGGCTAAGGACACGCTCCACCACTTCTTTTGTAAATATCCCCCTTAGTATTTTATATTGAAAGAATTTGAAAAAAACTAAAATTTTAATGCGAAGGTTGGTGTTGCATCTCTGTGACTAACTTTTAAATGGTTGGTTTTATTTCGCAGTACGAGGCTCCTACTCCTGCCAGGGCCAGACTGGGATCCCAAAGCAGCCCTGGCAAATGTTTTCAGACCAGTCCCCATACGGTGCACACCAAGTGCATTGAGTGTGCCTGACCACTACAAAGGGGGCTTTGGGAGGCTCTCCCCCCAAAGAAATTTAGGAAACAATGGTGCAGTCTACAACACGTTTATCACTTTACATCACACACATATAGAGACAATTAATCATAAGTGTAAATCAGTGTATAGAAAATGTTACATAAGGCAAAGGGGACTACAAGGTGTAGGATTCACATGTCATTTATACTGGTAGTCATTTTTAAAGACTGCTTGGTCTGGAGAAGCACAAACAAACATAAGACAGTGGTTAGCATTGACTTTAACAATAAAAATGTATTTCCACCCTAATAAACCTTTTTAGCAGCATCCGGATAATGAAAGACAGGGAAAAAACATAAGTTACAAACTTGTACCATGCAGGTTGCAAGCAGCTCTTTGATGACAATTTATAGGTCACTGTGCTAGATTACGGTTGTCACTTATGTACTGCACAGTAACAAAATAATCTTTGTGACAAAAGCAGTAACCCACTCGCCTATGGACATAAAATACTGTTATTTAAAATGCACAGTACACGTTCTTTGCAATAGGCATATTAACCCTCTGTGCTACATTAGATAACTCAAAGCTGCCACAGGACAAAACTCTCATCTCTCTCCAGCAGGTACATTAATCACTGGTGTTATCTTGACACTTTTATTGTGGCTGGAAAACTGCTAATTATACAAGTGCAGTGCTTTTTAAACTGCTGCCTGCGGACCCCCTGGGAAAGTGTCAGGGACCCCTGGGGGTCCCCGGACCACAGTTTGGGAAACACTGGTATACGCTATGAAACGTAAACTGTAGATCAAAATATGATTTTAGTCAAGAAAGCGTCTCATTGAAGTTCAGATTTAAAAGCAAGTCTCAGATTGAAATATTACAAGGAAAAAACAACTGCGGACTAAATTTGGTTTGAACATTAACAGAGCCGTAATAGGAGCGGTTAATACAGAACGTGTCCTCACGGTGCTATTCTTAGCTGGAAGGAGGATTGCCTGTTTATTTTCTATCCTCCGTGGAGCCGAGGCCGCCTGCTGTGCGGTGACAAGCTAAAATGATCGATTTTGTTTTTATTACTTCTTTAGTGTATGCAGAGAGTAATAACTATGTGGTGTTGCTTTTCCTTGTTGCAAAAGCTGAGTAAAATCGTGCCTTAAATAATTTTAGAACCATGTTATGTTTTAAACAAATGTTAAGTTGGAAATCTTAGAATATTATAGCTCTTCAGTTTTATCTAAGTAAATCTGCCCATCTACTGATGACTAGCCATTCAATCTAAAATGATTGCCGGTTTTGAGTTTGGTGGTCAGCCACTGGTATGCCACCCACCAGGTCAGACCGCCACAGTCTTCGCAGGGGAACACATTCCATATTTAGTGAACCCTGACTGCCTGACGGAGATCTTGGTGCCCTCAGAGCACCCACTGATGGGTGCAAGCTATGGTGGCAGGAATGGGCGACACGTTTGGAAAGAATTGTTGAAAGTCAGTGGTCAGTAGCAACTCTTTTGGTCTAGGATTTACATATGTTGAAGCACACGCAAACTTATATAATTGCAGTATAATAGTAATATCAATGACAAAAAATTTGTGTGGGCTTCTCTTCTTCTTTAATTTAATCTTCAAATTTCTCAATTTTCATAATGGTCTTCCACTCCCCAACGCGTTTCGTCGCTAAAGGGATTAACCAATACGACTTCCTCAGGGCTGGAAGTAACAGAATAATACAATTGGAGTACAAAATCAACTAATTCATTTAAGCAAGCCCAAATATCACTCCATGTGCAGAAGAAATTACTCATGCTCAACAACACAAATCAATCCGTGTTCTGTGTTCCACATAACTACACATTCCCAAGCCAAGTTTCACATACAAATATCACCATAATTCAGATGAATACCTCATGTTCCAAAAGATGAATAGAGTGTTTATTTGTGTTGAAATTTTTTATTAGCATTTCAGAATCATTAAACAAAAACAAGAAAACTCAAATACAAGTAATAAGGGTAAGGATCATATGATAGAGATTAAAAAGTAAATTCATATATAAAACAATATTTAATATTATGCTATCTAGGACAATAAATATATATAACAATATATAAAGGAAAGAGTGAAAAAACATACACAATCAAGTTTTAAAAACTAAATGATAACCAATCCAAACATGTTAAGAAAGTAAAAAAGGATTCCATATCTGTGAAAATAACTCTAGTTGATCTTGAATATTATATATAATCCTTTCAAGCGAAGCATTTTGAATCATAGCAGATAACCAGGACTCTTGAGATGGTGGAGTGGAAGATTTCCATTGTCTTAATATACAGATTTTAGCAGTTGCAAGCGCGGTATGTAGGAAACGAGATTGTGGTTTAGAAAGAGTGGGAACATTTCTGAAATCATGTAATATAATATTAGCTGTGGAGAGGGGTAAATGCAGTGAGATAGACTTATGTAAGGTATGAATAGAGTGTTTAATTCCTATTCACCCTACAATAACTTCCGTCACCGATAGTGAGACGCATGCTCCTGAAGTTAGACCCTAAATAGTGTATTTGTACGTTATTTCTTGTATTCGATTGCCTGAAATAATACAAAGTATGGTACATTATTAATATCTTCGGAGCACATGAGGCATAGGCTGATCACATTGACAAAATTACATTCAATGTCACTTACGTGCCTTGCCTCCTACTACAATATCCTCCGTAACTCGTTGAAGGAATCCCAAATTATCCAACATTTAAATTGATAATGCTTAACCTATAAAAATAAATGCACAAACTTGTTTTAAACCTACTCAAATAAATTACCCGGCGTGGTTCTTAGTACTCATCATTTCGATACTATTCTCAAATCAAACTGGTCTTACCTTCGTTAGTCCTTATATATTGCCCCAGTATAGGGTTTCAACATTGTTCGGTACTTTTAGCGGTCGTATACACTCTCCTTGTCCTCGTTACATAAATCGTCTAAATCCGACTACTTTATAAGCGAACCCAAATAAACTTCCACAGAAGTTCCCTGAAGTACGGGGATCTATAGATAAAACAACAAACGAATCACCATTAACCAGAACCCATATCACTACAATCTGCCCTGCGTATAACTTCAAAAGCTTCTCTCCCGCTCACCTTCAAAACGCTCTCGCCCCCGGATACAGGTACGCGTAGGCGGCATCCATTCTTCCGTCTACTCTTATCAAACCATAAAAACCAACGAGGTGACTGACACCAAATTCACAAAACAGGCGCCATCTTAGGTTGGTATCAGAACATATTCCCACATAAGATCCTCGCTTTCGATCTTCTTAACGGGCGCCATCTTAAGCTAGTATTGAAACATATCTTATTATTGCCCAGAATCTAATATGGATCACTCTTCCTTACGCACTTTCCTCATAAATTAATGTGTGCATCATTGTCATATTTAAATAAATCAAATTCAATGTCGTTTCAATGGATTCTCTTCCACCATAGTTCATCAAGCATGCACCTGATATGACAAACTATCCATAAATCCAAAATATTATGAGTTAAAAATTACGTTGAAGGGGTTAACCGAAACTCTATTAACATCATTTTAGACAGCATTCCATGTTGTATCCCAATATCTAAATACATACTAGTGATAAACTTAGAAAGACAACCTTAGTATCTACTCTCCTAAGAAATACTGCAGCTAGTTGATGACCCCAATCTGATTATCAGAAAAGCTGATAAAGGGGGTAATATTGTAGTGATGAATAAGACTGATTATGATCGTGAGATATATTCTCAATTGAGTAATGTGGAATGTTATGAAAGAATTACTTATAACCCCATGTTCTCTCTTGTATCAAGGATCAATGGGTTTTTACAGAAATGGCGTGACAATTGTCTTATAGATGAAGATGAATTCTTATATCTAAAAGTGAACCTCCCATGATATCCCTGCCTATATACGTTGCCAAAAATTCATAAGGAACTCCCTTTTCCACCAGGGAGGCCAATTGTGGCAGGGATCGGGGGACCTACAGAGCGACTATCTCAGTATGTAGATTTATTCTTACAGCCAATAGTAGTGAATTTACCATCGTATATTAAGGATACGAAGCACATTCTGAATATACTCGGAGATATTACATGGGAATCAGGTATGACGTTAGTAACACTTGATGTGATATCACTTTACACCAGTATACGAAATTAATTGGGAATTAGAGCGGTTGAATATTTTCTTTCCAAAAGGCCAGCGAGTCAATGGGAACACACTCAATTGTTATTGGCTATGACAGAATTGATATAGTGTAATAATTACTTTCTTTTCAAGGAAGAATGGTTCAGGCAAACCCAGGGAGTTGCAATGGGTTCTAGATTTTCACCAGCGTATGCAAATCTATTTATGGGCTGGCTGGAAGAAATGGTGATATGGGGCCCATCAGGCAAATTTTGGAATGATGATATCCTTTTTTGGGGACGGTACATAGATGATTGTTTGATGATTTGGACGGGAACAGAAGTCAAGTTACAATAATTTATTTGCTATCTTAACAGTAATGACATGAATATAAGATTCACATCATGTGTTAGTTCTACGAAAGTGGTATTTTTGGATGTAGAATTGTATATAGAAAATGATAAGATTTGTAGTAATATGTACCGGAAACCTACGTCTTGTAATGCCATTTTGCATGCACACATTGCGCACCCTCGACATCAGATTAAGGCAATCCCTTATGGAGAAATGATAAGGGCATGTCGCAATTGCAGTGATGAGTCATTGTAGGAAATGTGTTGAAGACATGGAGAGAAGGTTTACCCAAAGGGGTTATGTAAAACAGGATGTTCTTGTAGCCAAACAGAGGGCTTTTAAAATTAAGCGTTCATCCACCTTAAAGCCTAGTAAAACAAAAACATCAAGCCCACCGCCCATCAGGATGATTACTGAATATACACCCATCAGTAAAATCTTATATAAGAGTATCTTTAAACATTGGCACATTCTGAAGGCGGACAAGACACTGCGGGAATTTCTTGCTGATAAACCCCAGATTACTTTCCGAAGGGGTAGGACATTAGGCATGATTTTGAGTCCAAGCTACCCAGTAGATGTTTAACAGGAACAATAGTTGATGCGGTTTAGTAAGGGATTTTTTAAATGTGGCCATTGTGGCATGTGTAAATATGCAAAGGATAAAGCGAAGCAATTTAAGACCGAACATTTAATATTGTGACAAATATCAATTGTAATACGAAGTACGTTGTATATATGATCGTATGCAAATGTGAGAAGATATATGTGGGTAGCACAATAAGGGCTCTTAAGGATTGCATCAGCGAACATTGGAGAGCAATTAAGAATAATGATATGAGGTATCCCATTGCAGAGCATGTCTATAATTGTATAGCACAAAGTACACACAAATCTTTTCATTTTTTGGTATAGAACATGGTAAATTAGATTCACGTGGTGGGAACAGAGAGCTCAAACTGCGGAGGCATGAGGCTAGGTGGATCATGCGCTTGAGGGCCGTGGAAGAGGGTCTGAATTATGACCGGGAGCTGCAGTATTTCTTAGGAGAGTAGATACTAAGGTTGTCTTTCTAAGTTTATCACTAGTATGTATTTAGATATTGGGATACAACATGGAACGCTGTCTAAAATGATGTTAATAGAGTTTAGGTTAACCCCTTCAATGTAATTTCTAACTCATAATATTTTGGATTTATGGATAGTTTGTCATATCAGGCGCATGCTTGATGAACTATGGTGGAAGAGAATTCATTGAAACGACATTGAGTTTGATTTATTTAAATATTACAATGATGCACACATTAATTTATGAGGAAAGTGCGTAAGGAAGAGTGATCCATATTAGATTCTGGGCAATAATAAGATATGTTTCAATACTAGCTTAAGATGGCGCCCGTTAAGAAGATCGAAAGCGAGGATCTTCTGTGGGAATATGTTCTGATACCAACCTAAGATGGCGCCTGTTTTGTGAATTTGGTGTCAGTCACCTCGTTGGTTTTTATGGTTTGATAAGAGTAGACGGAAGAATGGATACCGCCTACGCGTACCTGTATCCGGGGGCGAGAGCGTTTTGAAGGTGAGCGGGAGAGAAGCTTTTGAAGTTATACGCAGGGCAGATTGTAATGATATGGGTTCTGGTTAATGGTGATTCGTTTGTTGTTTTATCTATAGATCCCCGTACTTCAGGGAACTTCTGTGGAAGTTTATTTGGGTTCTCTTATAAAGTAGTCGGATTTAGACGATTTATGTAACGAGGACAAGGAGAGTGTATACGACCGCTAAAAGTACCGAACAATGTTGAAACCCTATACTGGGGCTATATATAAGGACTAACGAAGGTAAGACCAGTTTGATTTGAGAATAGTATTGAAATGATGAGTACTAAGAGCCACGAGGGGTGATATATTTGAGTAGGTTTAAAACAAGTTTGTGCATTTATTTTTATAGGTTAAGCATTATCAATTTAAATGTTGGATAATTTGGGATTCCTTCAACGAGTTACGGAGGATATCGTAGTAGGAGGCAAGGCACATAAGTGACATTGAATGTAATTTTGTCAATGTGATCAGCCTATGCCTCATGTGCTCCGCAGATATTAATAATGTACCACACTTTGTATTATTTCAGGTAATCGAATACAAGAAATAAGGTACAAATACACTATTTAGGGTCTAACTTCAGGAGCATGCGTCTCACTATCGGTGACGGAAGTTATTGTAGGGTGAATAGGAATTAAACACTCTATTCATCTTTTGGATCATCAGGTATTCATCTGAATTATGGTGATATTTGTATGTGAAACTTGGCTTGGGAATGTGTAGTTATGTGGAACACAGAACACGGATTGATTTGTGTTATTGAGCATGAGTAATTTCTTCTGCACATGGAGTGATATTTGGGCTTGCTTAAATGAATTAGTTGATTTTGTACTCCAATTGTATTATTCTGTTACTTCCAGCCCTGAGGAAGTTGTATGGGTTAATCCCTTTAGCGACGAAACGCGTTGGGGAGTGGAAGACCATTATGAAAATTGAGAAATTTGAAGATTAAATTAAAGAAGAAGAGAAGCCCACACAAATTATTTGTCATTGATATTACTATTATACTGCAATTAAATAAATTTGCGTGTGCTTCAACATATGTAAATATTGGAATCAATCTAAGATTGTATTTGGGGGTTTTGGGTGTTAAACCTCAAGTTGAAAAGCACCGCAGTTTACATATGTGTTTGTCATTATAAATTGTGTATTCTTGTGGGTGGCGCTAGGATTTCCCTTTACACCCAATGAAGCTAATATTCTTTTGGTCTAGGAGTCCCTCCACAAAAGCAGCTACCACCTAAACAGGGTGGAAATCTTTGATGTTCCTGAGTCCATTGCTTGACAAAGCTTTGAAACAATGTAGATGCTCCAGCAGTTAGCAGGAAGGTGCCAAGGCAGAGGATGCCCAGCCTTGGTCCAAGAGGGTGTGATTAATGCCAGATTTTCAGGATAGCCACTGACATAAAGGAGCTGCATTCGGATCACTTGCATGTCAATGTATTTCATGTAGATATTCTGAAAATCTATGCTGAATCAGTCCTCCTGGTCCTAGATTGGCATAAATACGGACCTGTGATGGGTCACTCCGCAGTGACAATGGTTGCTTGGTGTTGCTGATCCATATCACTAGAATGGCTGCATGTCTAAAGCTGGGGATGGGCAAAGGCTACCTGCTTGAGTTGTTGAGTTGCGCAGCAACCGTTAATCGAGGTCATGAATCGAGGTCATGCAGGATGGGAAAGCTGTGGTGGTTCTTGTGCCAGTCTGTGTATATCACCAGTGCCCCGGTGTTCAGGGCCGGTCCTAGGATATGTGGGGCCCCAGGCAGAATAGGAACATGTGAGGCCCCTAAGCAGAGACGACGTGGGATCGGATCGGGCCGGCTAAGGAAAGTTGTTTTTTTAATAATTAATATTAAACCAGCTTCCTGCGAGCCCCCCCACCCCACCCACACCCGCGAGTCATGCCGGCCGCGACTGGGTTTTGTCAATGGTTGTTAGCTGTTTAAGCTAAATGAGTAACAACAATAAATTATTTTCCTTTCACCTTGTTGTTTTGACCAATAAGTAGCTCATTCACACATGTTTGCATTGAATCAGAACTGGAATGCAGGACCATGGCTCTTTGTGCTCTACAGAGAGGCCATATTTTGAATGGTCATGTAATCTGAACACCTTTTTGACCCACAGACAGGCACAGTGTGAAAGTTGTACTGCCTGCATCCTCAACTCTAAAGTGCTTTACTGTAGCCTGTTATGAACACCTGAAGGCAACTCAGTACAAAGGGTATATCATCCAAGAGTAATATGCTGTGAAATGAAATACAGAAACACACATGCTGGAAATAGCTAGCACTCTTGGGGAATGCAAGATTAAGTAAAGCATGTGAAATTAAACAGGAACAGGAAGTGTGATGAAAAAACTGGGTGGGGGGGTCTTTCAAAGGGGCATGGCTGATGTAATTAAGGGTGTGGCTTAAAAACATGTCAGCTATATAAATCTGTGTTTAGCATAGTGCGCCACCAGACTGGTGTTTTGCTGCCTCTGTCATTGCCTCCAGATAAATATTACAACAAGTAAAATTAAACCTACAACAAGCCAGGACTATTGGCTTTGCCAGTGGTTATTAGTTGCATAAGATGAATAGGCAACGTGTACGGCTTCCTTGTATATAATATTGAAAATGCTCCAGTTCTGACATGATGAGACTGTGAAAGAACTATATTGAGTCTCATGGAAGATACATTAAAGGCTGCAAAGGGTGGCACTGCTGCTGAGTTAAAATTTGTTTTTTTACTCTGGGGGTGAGGGCAAAAATGGAGAATGGCCCGTCTCATCACCCGCTTTTCAGAACTTTCATTCTTTGTGCAGACACTGGATCAATGTTTTTGCAGGCGAACTTAAGGACATGCATATAGGGCCCCTTTTCAATGACCATTTTAATTTACTACCCGGTCTAAGATTTGAGTGACCCAGCACACTTTAAACCCTGCTCCATCCACATGTACATGCTGATTCTGCTCCTCAGTGTGCACCTCTTGTCTCACTTACTCACACAATATCTGCTCCCTCCTCCGCGCCGCCATCTCCATTCTATTCTTTGCTCTGCGCCCAGCAGGATGTTCTGCTTTTCATTGATACACGAGCAAGGCCACTTCACACACAAGGGCACTTCAATGAACTGTCTAATTGCTGTCATCAACATGCAGACGCAACCATTAGGCCCACCGAGACGGCCCTGCAGGGGAGTTTGATCAAAGAAAAATTGTAAACTCTTAGGGGCCCCCCTAGGCCTCGAAACTCTGGAGTTTTTAAAGGTGCGAGCAGGCGCGGTGCCCTGGGCAGCTGCCCATGCCTAGCGCCGGCCCTGCCGGTGCTAGAGGGGTTCCTGCAGTATTGTGTTGATACTTTTCCCATTGAATGCAGGATTTGCTACTACTCTATCAAAAATCAAAGCATGAGTACGCCAGGAGTCACTGACTAGTCTGATGTTGTGAGGATGGCAGACTGATTTCGGCAGCAGAGTTAAGGGTACTGCGCTTGCGCTTGAGAGCGTGAGCCCATCATCAGGTGGGACAGAGCTGACCTGTGTTGGTGATGCACCGGGTACCTGCTGTTTCCCTGGAGTGCAGGGTGTGCTGTGAGTTTTAAAGAGTTGATGTGAGAGGTGTGGCCTCTCCGCCAGCTGTTGGGTCAACACTTCTGTTTAATTGTGGAGCCGCAGCCATGCCCTCCTTAAACAGATCCATAGGATGAAGAAAGAAAGGACTCGTCTGCAGAAGCTGGCATTCTGAATGTTCACAGTCGGTTCAGTGGCTGACAAAGATATGGTGAGATTGAAAAACGGATGAAAAGTACCTGTTGCTGAATGTTCAGTAGTTAATTGGCAGCTTAAGGTGTAGATCGATGGTTCCCATCTGAAAATAACCATTCCCAGCGCATTAGGCATGGGTAGGTTGGAATCTGACTGTGGTTCCTGGTTTTGGTCACATGAGAAGTCAGGTGGGTGAGGGAGCAGTACCGCTGAATGCTCGGTACCAGGGCTTGAACCAGGATCGATAGGTATCTTTCTGAAATATGCAATACATCTATTTGATTCAAGCGTGGAACGTTTGTGCAAGCTGATTTTGAGATTTAATCAGCTGTGTTGTCCTAGAAGATGATGATGATGTGCTCAGATGATTCCACTTCCTTGTTTGTCGCATTTCTCCGTATGTTACTTATTTTTTGCAGCTCTGTGACGGACTTCATTCAGCTTGGCCTTTCACCTCTGGCCTCATAATGCGGCAGGGTCAATCATGGTCATTCATTGCAATGTAGTCATGCACGCGGATGACTTGGTGATCCTCCCTACGGACCTGGGGAAGTATAATTGCAGTTTACAAACCCATTTCCTTGCTGTCCTTTCGTTTCTATAATTCGAATCCGATCGGCAGCGCGGAGTCAAGAGACATCCTCACCGAGAGTGGTTTACCCGGAAGTGAAATATTTAAACCAGTACTGATGAGCTGTTCAAAGCTCATTAGTTAGCAGTTTTCATGGATTAATAAATAAGGTCCCATACAGATACTCGAACTGAAACTTGGATGCAAAACATTTCATAATACAGTTGATACTCGATGTCAATGTCCCCTTTCTTATTCTACATTCATAAAGACATTATGCAGGTAAGCGTTAGAAAGTAGACTGTGCAGCTGGAAACTCGAAAAGCCCCTATGCCATCGAAGTAAAGAAAATATAGCCTTACAGCCGGATATGAATGTGCGGCATAAAGGGTTTTAAACACGTTCATGGAGAACAGAGCAACAGGGAGAGACAGCTGTACTATCCCAGAACATTAGACGAGGCCTGAAAATAATACGGTTTAATGGTGTCTGGTTTTCGAAGTCTGCACTGTTTGTTCCTGATTAAATACGTCTGTGTTTAGTCTTTACTTATGCAGTCTAACGTTATTTGATTTGCTCCTAATGCTTGCTTGGCCATTAGCTACGAGCTAATTAATTTCTCTTGATTTATTGCAGCCAGTGGGAGATGTACATGTGTTGCCCAAGGTAACGCAGCATGCTGGTGCTGCGCCAACACAGGCCTTTAACATCTCGCTCACACCACCTCCTTAATCAAATATCGATAACTGCAGACAACAAAACTGTCTTGTAACCTCTTGATACAGTCTGCTGTTTGTCGTAGCGAACGCGGATATTCATTCTTCTTTCAACCTATGGTCGGTGGCAGACTGGCAGGCCGCCTAGGTGAAGCAAAAAAGAGAAATGTTTGCAGCAGTGACCCATGTTAGGTCTCGCCTGGCGTAGCAGCGCGCATGCGCTGCACTCGCCATGCGAGGGCCTTTTGGAACCAATACGGATTCCAAAGCGTGCATGTGGACGGACAGAAGATGTGCACGCGCGGCGTGGAATTACAAGTGATATCTCTGCACAACGTGCGCATGGCGCGCTTTCGCTTGTTTTGCAATTGTTTTTTTTTGTCACAATTATATTTTAAGTAGATTGACACTGTTTTCGCTGGCGTGCTTTCGCTTGTTTTGCTAATTGGATTTTTTCTCACAAATATATTGTAAGTAGATTGACACTGTTTTCGCTGCTTTCCATCACATAGCACCGATTATCGTCACACCAGCTCACACCCATTGGAAATCTGGGCGAATGCATTCTAGCTCCTTTGATGTATATGATAACTCCGCTTTATGTTATTTGTGTCTTTTAACACTCCCGGAGCTGGGCAGGCAGACTAAGAATAGAAGGCTCGCTCTCTCCAGAGGGTTCAACATGAATGACTGGAGGCATGGGTTTCTGCTCCAACTAAAGGTGCTGAAGCACAATTTCTTTGCAAATTATTGTGAGCGCTTCCAGATGCAGGATAACTCTCAGGGAGGTATGCTTGCAGTCAGTTTGCCCCCGTGCACTGGTATGAAATATCCAGAGCCCACCAAATAGGTTCAAGTGGGTGCTGAATACAGCCCTAATCAACTATGCCAAAGCGCGCGCAGCCAGCTGCATAATAGTCACCTGATGTGATACCGGGGGCGATGTTAAAACACCAGGGTGTACTGGACCTAACCCCATGCTTAAGTAAACATCAGTGTCAAACATCACTTGAATTCCTTCACAAAAGTATTTCCTTCGACCCCTTTTAGGAATGACCCTGATGTTCTCCCTTTAGCTCCCCGTGACAGAGCCTCTCCGCACCAGCCTCCATTTATCAGTGATTTTTTGTCTCTTTTTATGCATGGTTTTTGCTTTATTGATTAAGAATAGGAATATATACCGGTTTACGTTGGCCCGACCATTACAGAGATGCATGTCAGCAGCATTCCTGCCAGCTTGCTTAATTTTGGAAGGTGCGTTGTTTTCAATTAACTTTGGCCATAACACACACATGTATGTATGTTCATAATCTGAGACAACTAGAACAAGCATTGAAAATGCAATAGTTCTCACCTTTAATTAAGTCAAAGCCATTTGCTTTGCTAATTGCTGTACATTACCATTAGCAAAGCAAATGGCTTTAACTTAATCAAAGGCGAGACCTATTGCATTTTTAATGCTTGTTTTTATGAGGTAACCACACCCGGGTGTTTACTTAGACTCTTCGACCTCTGTCACTCCTTCATTCTTGATAATGTAACAGACTCTGGGCCATGAATATTCAGATTCATTTGGCAGTGGAAGGTAGAGAGGGCTTTAGTTGGTGAGTCCCTAACTGCCTACACAGGTGGTAAAATAGGCCATTGTGCCTGTTTTGCTACCCGAAGTAGAGACTCCTGTTGGCACACTAGTAGAATGAAAGGGTGATAGGTGTAGTGCCCCCCTCCAGAGGGGGAGGCGTAAAAAGGTGATTGGTAAAATGATGGTAAAAGCTGCAGCCACAGGCAGTCACTTGAGCCTTTCTTCCAGTCCATTGTTTTCAGTCCACTATGTCACTCTAGATAGAGACCAGCCAAATGCAAATCAGCCTTGGTCCTGCTCTAATAGGAACCGTCCAGCACGAACTGCCAGACCCTGTCCCCTCTCACTTGGAACATAAGCAAGTGAGGCCTCCCTCAGCCTCCCTTACCCGGGTGTGAGATACCCCACTAGAACCTGCGCACCCTACTTTACCATGAGGAGACCCAGTAATGCCCCTGCAAAGTGCCTAATTTGTCCAGTTGGTTGCAGATGCTGGGCACTGTCACAGTTGTGGGGACCAAGACCTGTTTTGCATTATCAACCTTTTGATCCACAGCAAGACAAAGAAAGACATGTGTGAAAGAAAGGGAAACAGTGACAAAGTGATACAGCAAGGACTAGGCCGAACCTGCAAGGTTGAGATTAACAGAGAGTTAGTGTAGGGTGGTGGAATAATATGCACGAGGTGGAATCAAAACTATGCCACTTGGGTATTCGGCAATGCCGGCATTTGGTAGCAAACTTCTGAAAAACACTTTGTGATTCTGCATTTATTTATTGGTTTTATTGAAATTATGCAAACACAAGGAGATGATGCACGAAGCGCTGAAACTTTTCAGGCACTCATCCCTAGTCACTATTAGATATGAGTTGAATCCATTATCATCCTTTAGCTCACTTCGCAACCCTAGTTCAGAACCAGCCATATGCAAATCAGTCTTGACCCTGTTCCTCATGGGAACAGTCAGCCCGAACTGCCTAGCCAGGCCTTTCCTGGACCTGAAACAAGCATTCTGAGACCAGTTTCGGGGTAACACCCCTCATCAGCCAGGCTAGCTTGAATCCAGTGGCAACGTGAGCAAGGGCCCCATGTCAGGCATACCCTGCCAACTTAAGGTGAACAATGCAAACACAAGGAGATGATTGATGGAACGCTGAACTAAACAGGCACACACCCCCAGTCACTATTCAGTCTGGGTTGAATCCATCATCGTTCTTTAGCTTACTTCGCCACCCCAGTTCAGACCCAGCCATATGCAAATCAGTAATTACCCTGTTCCTCATGGCAGCAGTCCAGCCCGAACTGCCAATCCAGGCCTTTCCTGGACCGGAAACAAGCATCCTGGGAATGGGTTCGGTGTAGCACCCCTCATCAGCCTGGCTATCTTGAATCCAGTTGCAATATGAGCACAGGAACCACATCTGGGCACACCCTGCCAACTTAGGGCACACAATGCAAACACAAGGAGATGATGGACGGAGCGCTGACATTTTTCAGGCACTCACCCCTAGTCACTATTAGATCTGGGTTGAATCCATCATCGCTAAGGAACGATGATGATTTCAACCCAGATCTAATAGTGACTGGGGGTGAGCGTCTGAAAGGTTTCAGCGCTCCGTCCATCATCTCCTTGTGTTTGCTTTGTTCGCCCTAAGTTGGCAGGGTATGCCCAGACGTGGGTCCCTTGCATATGGCTGGGTCTGAACTGGGGTGGTGAAGTGAGCTAAAGAAGGATGATGGATTCAACCCAGATCTAATAGTAACTGGGGCTGAGTGTCTGAAAAGTTTCAGCGCTCCGTCTATCATCTTCTTATGTTTGTTTTATTTAAAATTCCCATTGTTCCTGCACACAGTGCCTAAACCTATTCCTACAGCAGGCTGTTTTCTGACTGTGCTGTAATTCCAAAAATCATGTAAGTGCCGGTGAAGGCAGGGGAAGTAGCTCATTTGCATTTGAGGTTTTTAAAAGTTGTGCAAGCTTCTGTGATCCATAAAATTTTACAGTGCTTAGGCTTGTATAACACTCCATGCAGTGACTGCATGAAATAATGTGGTCGCATCCAAAACTGCTTTCCATTTATAAAGCTTCTCTGTTTATTTCCATTTATTATGGTGGATCCTCCTGCATTTGGCCAAGCATAAGACAGTTGGAGAGTTCATTTGGGTCATAACCACTTAAAGAAGGCTGAAGCTGCTTATTAGATGCTGATTGTAAGCTGTGGCAAAACTAAGTGACTGTCTGTTTGTAGAAGCCATACACAGTTTTTCATACAGTACAGGCATGATTCATCCTTGGTCCACAGCATTCTCTTTGACTCTCTCGATCAACCAGGAACTCAGTCTCTCTACCTTCCTCCTTAGGCCGTACACCTCCAGTCTGCAGAAACATTTCGTATCTGGATATCATGTTTGCTCTGATGAAATATTTACACTCTACAAAGTGCAAGAACATTTATCCTTGACTCACTGTATCCTATGGATGAGCATGTCAGACAGTTTCCAGGGTGTTCTTTCCCTAGTTGATGCACTTCTGTGCCTCCGAATTTTTGATTTTCAGAAGTATGTCACTGTGATCACCACCACAGACAGACTATCTTGCTTGGGATGCATTTATTAATATCTATTTTTCTGTGATGCTACACCAGGCTCAATTAGAGTGTTTTACATAGAACAGACAACATATGAGAATATTAGTGTGCAGAATATGAAAAGAAGGGTAGGCTATCTAGGACAATGCATGGAAAGGGACAAAAAAACAGCTTAAAGAAATGCACAGGGAAAAATCCTGTAGAGGGAATACAGGGAAAGGAATCCTCACTGACACCACAGCAGCATAGGTTGGGGGAGGGCAGTTTTAGGGAAAGCGACATGACCGTTGACGGTGGAGGTCTGTCTTTGATCGGAATCTTTTGCTGGTTGACTCCCACCCACAAGTAAACCATTTTCTTCTCCTAGATCTATTTTGTAAATCTACGTATCCAGACCTTTATATTTTTATTTTAATCAAATCATACCTGGTGAAATTCTTATCCAGGTCGGTACGGAGTTCCAGATGGTTACAGCTGCTCCACAGAATGGTTAGTTTAGGGATTGTAGTGTAGAGTGGATTTGCTCCTGGAATCTCTTGTGCCTCCTGGGAGGTTATTAGATCTGATAGGTATCTTGGATTACCTGGGTGAAGCATTCTACATAAGAGGCAGCTGATTTAAAATGTTATCCAGACCTCTAATAGAAGCAAATGTAGAAGCCTCAAAATTGTGGCAATGTGGTTGAATTTCTTTTTATCTGTAATCAACCGCACAGTGTAATGTAGTATCACTTTTATCGGTATCAATACGTTCGTTGGAAGACCGGCCAAAATGACATTGCTGGTATCAATCCTAAAGATGACTAGTGCATGAGTGACTATCTTCAGTTGCTCTTTGGTGTATAGATACTATATTCATTTTAATTGTTGTTTTTAGAAATTTGACAACTGTGGCAGGTTATTGATGTGAGGGATCGCAGATGAAGAGTCATTCAGGAGTCCCAACGATTTCAAAGTTGCTGAAAATGTTGGTAAAATCTGCTAATAGGTTAGAGTCTACTTTTTTGCTACATTTGAACAGAGATTTGTATGCATTTCATTTTTGGAGGATTTCATTGCAGACAATTGGATGACATTCAATGATGTAAGTTACTGCAACATTTTGTAGGGTAATGTATTTCATCTTGGAAAGTTTAAGGTAGAATTGCTTATCTTGTGCATGCTGTTGAAATCCTGTTTGGTTTACAGTAGCAAACCAAAGGGTCGTTAATACGGATTGAATAGTACAGGTGATGAATTTGAGCCCTGTGGGACCTGTTCTGGTTATGATGTGTAGTTTCCAAATCTAACTAAGTTGTAATTGACTAAGGAGAAAGGATCTGAACCAGTTGTGTTCAGTGTCTATTCAGCATTCTAGTATTTTCAGGAGCTTGTCATTGTGAACAGTGTTGAATGCAGCAGCTAAGTCTAACAAGACCAGAAGGCACGTCTCCCATCCTTGTAGATCGGGTGGATGTTATTGAGGAGTTTTATAATCACCAATATGGTTTAATGGCCCAATCTGAATTCACATTGGGATGGACATAGTACTGATTTACACACACACACTTCTCCGAATGGGAGAGGAGAGGTAATGGTCTGTAGGTAAAGCTTTCCAACTCAATCATAAAACACTAAGGTATCCCAAATATATGCACTATAGAAATGGTGTGAGAAATTACAACCTACTACTATCAGGAAGTCACTTAATATGTAAAAGGTCTCTCTCCCACTCTTAGTAGAGAGCCTCATCATCAAGTCTCATCCTGGTATAATGAATACCAGGATGGGCCCATAGTCAGTGGACAGAGTACTTTGATAATTCTTGGTTATAAGTGGATCTAAAGATGCTTAAAAAATATTTGAGGCTACCCCGGTATCCCTTAATTGTTGGTGCCTGTGATATGGTTAAAAGCAGGAGAAAGTGGGTGCTGCTTAATTTTTTTTACCCAAGAAACCTGCTCCTCCCCATGTGTCGAGCTGTATGATTATCAGCCTCTATGGGCCCACATCTTTCACCAGGACTCACTGTTAACCCTTAGCAATCAGTAGTACTAGTCGTATCCCTAGTAGTCAAAGTGCTGGCTTGCATAGAAAGCATGGTAGACACACATGGTATTGTGGCTAAGCCTATAAATGTTAGGCTGCATAGGAGTAGGGAGGGGTAAACCTCTGTAGCCAGACCTCCTTCAAGGTTGGCATGCCACAAAACACCTAAATATTAGTGCAATGCACGAGTTCAGATTGGTTACACACTCTGACATTTTTAAAACCATAATTGAATTAAATCCCTATTTGCACTTAAGCACCCCAATCCAAGCCATACTTCTGAAAATGATCAACGGAGTGATATTGCCACTCCGGACCAAATTAACAAATGCCTACCAGAGGAGTTAGACTTTGGTCAGGTCAACACCTTAGTTAAAAAAATTAAAGGAACAGACCATTAGGACTTTTTCCGTGTGTCAAACGTTTTCCCAAACTTTATGGCATTCTGTGTTGCAACACAACAAACGGAATTAGTTTGAGCGAACAACATGTACAACAATTCCCAATCGGGTTTAAGACAAAATGCAGCACTGTTCAAAATCAAGAACGACGTCCTACAAATTCTGGATAAAAGAAATTCACTCCTGTTCTTTCTCTTCAACCTGTCAACGGATTATGACATGGTCAACCATCCCACTCCCCTAAAAATTGTTGTAGCAAGAATAGGTGTCAAAGCCTCAGTTATCAACGGGTTCCAGTCATACTTGGAAAACAGTTTTATTTGTTGACATGTATCAGTCTTCCTTTCCAAACTCTTACACTTCAACCAGGAGGTTCCACAAGGCCCCATTCTCTACCCTACACTTTTTCACCTTTATATGATACCTCTGAGCTTCCTCCTGAGACAACGGAACATTTAATTCCACTTCTATACAGACGGCACCCGGCTATGTCCGAAAAGGTCTTCAAAAGTAGACTCTAGTGTACTAACTCTCTGGAAGCTTGGCACAAAGCAGGCAGACTTAACGTAGAGGCAATGTGTAAAGTATTTATGCAGCACACAAACAGTAACTAAGTGATGACACAACACAAGTAAAAACCGAAAACTAATTTAGTAAAACAGTGTACATTTGAATTAATAAAATAACACCTCAAATAATGTAATTCAGTCAGTAGAACTGGAGTTATGAATTGTTTTTAGTAAAATCTAGCTCTGAAAAGATCAAAGCGCCAACCACATTGTTCTGGTTGCATGAGACCGTAGCAAAGTCAAAGGCGATTGAGCGCGGTTTGGATACATGACATGGATTTGGCCTGGTCTTGGCCTATCTTCGGACTCAGAAGACATTGCAAAGAAAAATCCAAGAGAAAGTAAAGTTCAGAGGGGAAAGGCAACAGGCTGTGTCAGAGGAGGAGTCCTCACTGCCGGGCAGCTATGCACTGGGTCTCAGGGAAGCTGTCAATGATGGCTGAAAAAAACTCTGAGTGGAAGAAGCTGGGTTTCCAGGCTGAGGAGGTCGTCCTCATTGATGGGGAACCTGTCATTGTCGAGCCTGGTAATGATTTTTACCTTTGGATTTAGACAACTCTTTGGAAGTCGAAAGCCTTCAGCAGGACGAAGCTGCAAGCTATTGCCGAAGGGGGCTTCATAAGGCTGGATACCATCACTCAGAGGTCCAGCTGAACAGTATTTGCCACTGCAGGGAAAAACGTAGTGGGATCTACCGCAAAGTCAGGCCGACTGGTGATGCACCTTGTGCAAATTGGATAACAAGTAGGTTCCGGTCTTCTGTCGGCTCTTCATGCACATTTTGGCAAAAACATTTGTAAGTCCCAACTTTTAGGGGTAGGCCAGAGCAGCACCTATAACTCCACTTCCCAGGGTCCAGAATCTGGGGGCACCACTTTAGGGGTTAGGACTTACTGCAGCAGAGGCCAGGCGTAGGGCTCAAGTTCTCTGAAGCTTGGTATGTCCCTGTAGCTCACAAAGAAGGCCACCCGCTTAGTCCTTGAAGTCACTATGGTAGTCCTGAGTTCAAGGAGATGGTCCCCGAAACCGGTCCTAGGATGCTTGTTTCCGGTCCAGGGAGGACCTGGCTTGGCAGTTCGGGCTGGACCGTTCCCATGAGGCACAGGGTCAAGACTGATTTGCATATGGCCAGGTCTAAACTGGGGTGGCATGGTGAGCAAAAGAATGATGGATTTAACCCAGATCTCTTGACTGGGGGTGAATGTTTTGATTTGTTATGCATTCCGTCCATCAAATGTGTGTTTTTTCCTTTCTCCTTTAGTAGCAAGGCGGGTCTCAAGCAGGGAGGGCTATCCTCTGATAGCAGCAGGGCAGTCCTCTAAAGAAGAAAGTAGGCATCTAGCAGCAGGATAGTCCTCTGGAGTACAGGGCAGTCCTTATGAAGCTTCAGGAGGTCTAATATTTATACCTGGTGCAAGCCTTTGAAGTGGGGCTGACATCATGGCTACCCGCACATCTGGTTCTGGAAAGTTCTTCCCTTCTCATGCCAAAGATCCAAGTAGTCTGGGGTGACAAAAGACTGATGTCAGGTTTCTTTGTGTGTGTGCTTGAAGCAACCCTTTGAAATGTGATTGGGGCAGGGAACAACTCTGCCCCACTCCTCTTAGCAGGATTGCTCATCCTGCCAACACTGGCTCCCCCTTTGTCTCACTGTCTGGAAGCAGTACACAAAGGCCAACTGCCAAGCTATTCACAGTCATGTGACGCATGATACAGCCAACTGGCACCAAGTAGTTAGGACAAGAAAATGCCAACATTTCAAAAGTAAGTGTATAATTTATTATTCGTCCCACGTGTGTTTTCACCCCATTGGTTTCAAGGATGGAATTAAAGTAACATTAGAATAATAGAGAGCATCACTCTGGAGACAGTGGAACATCTACGCAATGTTGTATGGACTTCACGAACAGCACATCCCCTTGGTTTGAAGGATGGTGGATCCGATTATTCGACGGGCGTTTTTCATGGACTCAATTACTTCATGGATTTTTATAGGCATAATGATGGTTTTTATAATATCACAAGCATTGTAATGTCCCACTCATCACGTTATTTTTCTTTCACGTTTTATTTCAATGTTCTGAACTGAATAAACTAAGTTTTTTATGTTACAGGGTGAATCCATTTTGGGTCTATTGTGTTTGGGGATAATACATTATGGGATTTGTAGTAGTGATTGTTTCACATAGCGTAAGCATTTGATTTGAGGTTGTGCGTCATATGGTTTAATTCAGTGCACCTGTGCAAGCGATTTAAAAGTAACTCGGGAGGGAAGGAGCTTTTTGATGATTTTTTGGAAAACGAAGGGAGGCACGAAGAGGTCATAATGCCGATCTTCCCTTTCACAAGTTAAAATAGTTCTTTTTTGTTTCTTTGATGGGAAAGGGTTTCATTTTAGTTTACGTTTTTGAGCTTTCACGAGGGGTTTTGGCATTTGGGTAACTGTAGAGGCATTAGTTTCTGTAGGTAAAAATAGGTTTAACATGTGAGACATGGGTGTTCGTTTATGCTGTTCATTTGTTTGATTTACGAGGGGGGTCAGGGAGGTGATTTGTTGACAGTTTAAGGGATGACATTGGTTTCTTTAGGCACTAAGTAGGTTGCGCCCTAGAGTGGTTGGTTAAGCTTATTTTTCTAATTTTTTACAGCGACCCCTGACGAGGAACCAGATAGGTTCAAAATGCATTGGGTTACATTGAGAGTCCTGTTGTGAACTATGATTAACAGCACATGCTTATGTAAAAGCCTGGATGGGCAACAGAAGGCATCTGAAAATGCGTGAATAAAGCATTCAGTTTAATCTAGCTGTCTCCGGATTGATTCTATATATATTTATATACAAAAATCTGAACAATTTGATTGACACACCGATTGGTTTTCCCATGGATTACTTGGTTTACATTGAAGATATGGTTTACTTGGTTTACAAGACACATACATATACATACTTGGAACATTTTCTCTCTCTGCAGCAGTGCAGCAGCTGGGCATGCCAATTGTAGTACCCTTTTTAAGTAACTTTTCAAAAGTGGCATTTTCAGAATTGTGATTTCAAATCTGACTTTACCATTAAAGAGGAATTTAAATTGCAATTCATTTTAGCCCAAACTGGACTTTCCAATCTGTTCCCAATAAAAAATTAGCACATATTAAACGTAATAAGGTAACCCAATGTGAGAGATAGATCTTACAGTAGTGAAAAAAATATTTTGGGAGGTTTTCACTACCAGGGCATGTAAAACGTAATACATGTCAAACTTTTTATAAACAACACATCCTACCCTATGGGCTGGTTAGGGACTACCTTAGAAGTGACTTATATGTTTTAAAAAGGAAGGTTTAGGACTGGTAAAAGTTTTATTTTGACAGGCTACAATGAATGTTTTAAAACTGCACTTCAGGCTGCAGTTGCAAGCATGGGATATGCGTTAAAGTGCTCCTTAAATGGATGGCACACTGAGTGTTGCAACCCACTTATAGCATTTAATTTACAGAACCTAAGTACATGTGGTACCGTATACTAGGAACTTACACATAAGTGTAAGACGCTAATCACATGTAAGCCAGTTGTACAATGTATTAAGAAGAGAGGACAAGCACTTAAGCACTGCTTAGCAGTGGTAAAGTGCACAGAGTCCTAATGCCAACAAAATCAAAATTCAGAAACCAGGAGGGGGGTTTGAAGACAAAAAGTTTGCGGGAAGACCTTTCCAAAGATGACCGGTCTAACAACGAGCCAAATATGTATAAATGAATTAAATAATCTGAAATGCAGATCATGCATAATCAACAGTGCAAACCATTTGGCTTTGAAGTTCAAAATGAACCTAAGCCTACAAACCCTCATCAGTACACTAGTGAACAATACCTAGTTTCAATTAAGAGTATTAATAGGAATCAACACATATGCTCTTGATGAGGACCTAAAAACTGCAGTGCAATTGCTTCTACTGTCAAGGATAGACAAGGGAAATGCACTGCTCACCTACTGAAAAGCCACCTTCCTCTAGTAAAAGCTGCTCTTCTTGCAGCAAGCTAGACTAGTATCAGGAACAAGTGGGTTTGACCATATTTCACCCTTTCTTATCACTCTGGCTATCTCCTAGTAAAGCCACAGTGTGCTGTGAAAACGTGTCTGCATTATGTAGAGGTACTGCCAAACACCCCTTTTAGAAGCTGCTAATTTCATGCCCTATTCGCATAATCAGAAGTGCCACCTCCATCCCACTGGAAATTCCCAAGGCAGGGGAAGAGTGGTTTGCCCACTTCAAAGTGCGCAGTGACTGTTTGGTCGACCCTCTCGGGCTGCCCAAACCAGTCATGCGCACTTCCCTGTTATCGATGCGAGCTGCATTACAGCCTGCATGGAGAACATGCCCACCCGTCCGCCCCATGGCTGAGCACTGTGTCACGGCACTCAGACAAATCACAACACTGCATTGAAGTCTTGTGATTGGCTCAGGGAAGGGGGCCTGGCTGCCTGCTTCCTGTTCCTGTCAGAGGCAGTAGAGCAGGAGCAGAGAAGACGCAGAACCCAGCCTCAAGTTAAGTTTAGATTTGAGTTTTTTTTCATTTTGCCCCCACACAACACCACCCGCAATTTTTTTCCCCCTGCACCTCCTCTTGCGAAACCTGCGACTGCCCCCCCCCACCCGCGGGCCATGCCAGCCAGCTAGTGCTGGTTGCTACACACTTTGAAAAACTTTTTACCTCTCCTATCTGTGGAAACTAGGAAAACAATGATCCAGGCCCGATTAATTCCAAGCTCGACTATGGAAATGTACTCTATCAGGGTCTTCCTGACTATCTTCTGAGTCGTCTGCCAGTGGTCCAGAATGCAGCGGCTAGATAAGAGAATAGTCCTCAATCTTGCTCCTAGAACACATATGACCCCGCATTTTAAAGCACACCACTGGCTACCCATTAAAAAGAGGATTCTCTTCAAGACACTGGTCCTGGCTCATGAGAAAGAAGCAATGTACCTGAGGAGGCGGATTTGTGCCTACGTCCCTCCCAGGGTTTTACAGTCAACCCATCCCTAAAACTTGCTGGGCCAGAATTAGAGGAAGATCCTTTTCTTATCTGGTATCACGGGCCTGTAACGAACACCCTCTGGAACTGTGCGCTATCTCGGAGCATCTGGTTTTCAAGAAGAAGCTAAAAACCTGGCTTTTCCAGTAAGTGGCTTAGAACGTTTATCTTTTACCCTGCAGGTGACCTTACTCTAGCGCCGGGACACTCCCTTGAGCATGCGTGCGCTCTACAAATGCCTTTTCATTTCACTTCATTTCATGTGACATGAAAATAAATGAGTATTGTATTGAAAACAAGGTTTACTTATTTAATATAATTTTCGTTTTAACTGCAGATTTTTCATATATATTATGTATCTTTTTAATGTAAAAGCTTTGTTTAGCTTATCAAAATTAAAATACAAATATTAAAAGAAAGAAAACAAGCTACCAGGCAAAGTCTTATTTTCAAAAGGCAGTCCCTGTTTGTAGTTACTGTTAGCAGGATTCTGGGGAGGAGTGTCCTTTTGGAATTTACATTTCAGAGCTCATGAACAAAAACTATGGATCTCATTGAGGAGTCCAGAAATTGTAATCTGGGGATGGGGTTGGCCTCTGGTACAAACAGTAATATTTTTTTTTGATAATCAAGTTTATTGATTTAAAAAAAAAAAAAACACAATTCACATTTGCAGCTAAATCAGACACAATATCTAAATAGCGCACAATCGTAGGGGAGACGACAGAGACTTGGAAATCGCTCTCTGGGGGAACATCCTGCATGAGGTTATCATTAATCTTAAGAACACACAGAACCCTTAGGACAATAGGTTGAACCATTTACCCCAAATCTTTTCAAGGAGTTCAGGGCAACCCTGGGCTTCAAAGAGGGTTCCTCTTGAGTTCCGCACCAGTCCACCCCCCGTCTCCACTTCCGTATAGTAGGGGACTTGGCCTGAGACCAGTAGCTGCTATATCTCGCTTCGCCACTGCCACCGCTGTTCGCAGGGAGCGCTTATCAGCTCGAGAGCCATCCAGGCCGTCAAACACACCCAGAAGCAAGCGTATGGAATCATGGGGAACCGTCCACCCCAGGGTCTGTATGAGTTCCAGTTCCACTCCCGCCCAGAATGGTGCAAAGACAGGGCATTGCCATGTCTTATGGTAGAAGTCCGCAGGGGCGTGATTACATCGCGTGCAGGTCGGGGAGGGCCGCAGAAGGGCGCTGTGTAAACGCACGGGGTGAGGTATGCCGTGTGTAGGTAGTAGAGTTGGACTAGACGCAACTTGGAGGAGGTCGTCAAGGTCTTGGGGGCCATGAGAGCATCCCTCCAGTCCGCATCGTCCAGGGGGCCCACCCAACCCTCCCAGCGGGCACGCAATGAATCTAGGGTTGCGGGGCCATTGTTCACTAGGGAGCGATAATCCGTGACCCCCCCCCCTCCCCCTCTACCCAGGTTCCCCATCATCACTTGGGCCTCGAGGGTACTAAACTCAGGGAGGGAGGTGGGAGACGGAATGTGCACCCCTAGGGCATGCCTAAGTTGTAAGTATTTATAAAATTGGGAGGAGTGAAGGTAAAAGTGCTGTTGCAAGTCCGCAAAGGTTCTGATGTGGTCCCCAACCCAAACGTCCCCCAGAAGCGAGTTCCCAATGTGGTCCCTCCGACGAAAGTCCTTGAGAGACGAGGCCTCTCGCAGCCAAGTACCACACCACAGGGGCGTCTGTCTGGTAAGTTTTCTGTCCCATCCCGTGTGGCGCAGAGCTGTGCGCAAAGCCAAAATGACCGACCTAGTGATGGGGGGAGGACCTGCGGAATGGGGGCCCCATATAAGTAGGCCTGGAGCTGCGGAGAATCCATCGATCTAAGTTCCACTTGGTACGCCAGGTCGGACCAGCCGCCCGCGAACCAGTCATGAACCACGATGAGTCTTGTGGCCAGATAATAAAGGTGGAGGTTGGTGACACCCATGCCCCCGTCATAAGGAGGTATGCGGCAGTGTGCCAGGGACAGACGTGGCCTCCCACCCCTCCATAAAAACCGGATAAGGATACTGTCAAGTTCACGGAACCAGCTCCCAGGGAGGGGAAAGGTAATATTTTGTAGAATATATCAAAAACGAGAAGGACCATCATTTTAAAAAGGGCGCCTCTGCCGAGGGGGTTAAGAGGAAGGAATTGCCATCTCCTGGGGTCCGCCTAAACCCTGGCGACCAGGAGCGTAATATTCAGGGCCCATTCGAGTTCTGGAAGTAGGGCAACCCAGACCCCCAGGTATTTGAGCAAACAGTAATATTTATTATCATTATGTCTCCCAGTTCACATTTTACAGTCACAAAATCTCAAAAACTGTTGTTGCTACAAAACCTTTAAAGATAGATGGCAGCATGATACTATTACAGATACCTAGGGGCCCAATATTCTACTTTTGGGTTGCATGAATTTCCTTTTTTGGTTAATTACACTTAACCCAAAAATGATGCACTGTCTACAAATTATCATAAGTGTATTTTTCGATAGTTAAAAAGTGTGAACAAGTCTCCTTAGTGAGGATTAAGAAGCAGCAGAAAACGTTTTTGTAGTAGCAGTATCTCAAATAAGGAATTATGTAGTGCTTGTAGGGTCGGATTAAAACCAAATTATACAAACCGGAAAGTAATGAAGTGTGGACATCACACTGTATAGATGATATACATCGGTAGTTATAGTTAGGTCTGTTTTTCCATTGAGAGAGCATTTTTTGTTTGCTCATAACTTTGGCCCCGTTTGACAAATTTTCACAAAGCTTTCTAAATAAAAGTTCATGCACCTCAGCTCCTTCCTGGAAAGTTTTGGTGTGATCCGTCAAGCAGGGACCGAGAAAAAAGGGGGATTCCAAAACGCAAAATCCCCATGAAACTTCAACAGATTTATACGAAATTTGGCAGGAAGCTACATTGTGGTCTACAAATTGTGCTTTTTGTGACTTGGTGTAAATTCTTTTGCTAGTTTTAGAGAAATTAAGGTTAAAAAATAATTGTATATCTAGACGGTTGGGTTTAAAAATAGAACATTCTGATTGGCCCTGGGAGCTTTATTTCCCTTGGGCCATCTCGCTCCTTCCGTTTTCCACTGTGCCATATTGCACATGAAAGATGTCCAGTCTCTCCTTAAGAGGGTACCATCAATGACATCAGGGACATCAGGGAAAAGGAAAGGACGAGCAAGAATATCCAGAAGTAGATACAGTAGAAGTTCCTTTCCCTAAACTCATGGCGCCAGTTTTGTACACAGGAAGATTGACATCCTTTACCTAGCTCTGAACTCCGCAGTCTCCACCTTCTGTCCTGGCACAGCTCACAGAAATCTCCTTTGAGAGGCTACAAGTGCCAAAATTCCAGAGCGGTCTAGTGGGTGTGGACCTCAATCATAGGTTGAGTGTGGCTTCCAGCAACATGCTGCCTGACGTCATGAAGCGCAAACTATCTGCTTACAATCTCTGGTCAACTCTTAGCACAGATGTAACATCATTCTTTTGTACTGGGCACAGCACTTTTTTTGATGTAGGCACTTGCAGGATTTCTTGTAATGGGAAGTATTGCTCCTGGGTATCAAGAAAAAATCATAAATTATTGGACTAGTTTAATATTTTATGTTCAGGAATAGCTGGGGAATAGCTAGCTTTGTAATCGAAACATCAGAAAAACTGTGCTGTTAAATACAATGTTTAGTCCTATTATGTTCCAAAAGTTTGCTTGGTGGCGATACAACATTATTTCCCTTCCCTGTGACCAGCTGGACCTCTTCACTATGATCACTGGCGTGCACATTTTCTTTCCTTGGCTGCATTTGGTTCCCAAGAAAAGACAGAAAACTTGATATTTATTTTCTTTGCCGTTTTTGGCAGGAACATGGATTGGATGAGATCAGCTTAACATTTCTCATTTGGAAGCATTTCCTAAAGCAGGACCGATTCCAACAGTACAGAAGTTCGAAGCCTGAATAAAGAATGGAAGGTTCATCGAATGTTGTTGTCTCTTGAGAAGATAGGCATTTGAAATGATAATACAAATCTAACATACTGACTTAACCGTGACATGTCATTTGGTGCTTCCTGTTGAGGGAAGCCATGCTTGTACAGCATATGCTCCATGCATCCGTTGACTCATGCAGAGCATAGGGACACACCCACCTTTTCCATAATAATGTATACACAAATCCTATCTTAAGATCAGCTACACGTAACACTGGACACCCAACCTAAAACGCAATCCCTTCTTATGACTATGTACAATAGAGTTTCACAACCAAAAAAAAGTCATACAGGTTGAAGCAAAAGAGCGAGCCAGCGCATCCCCAAACGTGTTGCCTTATAGCAAGTTACTCAGGTGACGGAGGAAAGATATGCAGACAGCAGATTTCTTGAGCGTTTTTACTACACTGCCAGGACAACCTGTCACTGGTGGCATAAGGGGAGTGGGAATATGCCAAGCTATACACTCCATGCACCAGGTCACTCAAGCAGAGAATAGGAACACAACCGGATTCCACAGCCTCCTTAAAGGTTTTCTCCACTTTTTTCATTAAGCATGCTTGTTTGAAACAATCTTTACCCAGTTTAAACATGATGGTTCAATTCAATAAATTGTTGCTGTGAGATGTGAAAAAGATAATAAGAGATTGACTGACACCTCAAGTGATTTGTAAAGTCAGCCATTTTACTTTTCCATTACAGATTGCCACAGGAATTCCCTGAGTCAAACCCAGATATGAGAATCTCATCTGAAAATTGACTTTTCATAATTACAGTGCAGATACGTTTGCGAGTCTAGAAGAAAATGTCAGTTAATTCGTAGTATAACATATATCCTTATTATATTTTTTTAAATATCCCATGAAACCTATAAAGGTCTAGAACATTCACATATTGGTGGGAGTTACGCTATTTTTATGATACTAAATTATTGTATGAATTGTTTGTGAAACTTGTCCAGGCTTGATTTGCCACGATAAGCTATAGCCAAAATGTTTGTGTAGGGCTCTGCAGTCTGCTTCTGTGGTTGCTATGAATAGAATGTCTTCTTTGTGACTGTGTTGTGGAAACCTAGGTTTACTTTCTGGATTTTTGACGTTGTTGTAGCACCTATGTTACTGTTAGCTTACATGATAGATTACAAACCGTCAAACTACGGAGTATAATAACAACTCTAAATTTATATGGCATACTTTGCACCAATACTAGTATGCTTTAGTTGAGGCTGCCCTCTGAAAGAACAATGAATGAAAGGAAAAATAAAATGGTTCAATATAGGTTTTTAAACCTCAAACAAAGACAGGAACTGGATTTAGATTTTGGTGGGTGTGAAATATCTGCCAAAAAGCAGCCGGTGCCCTGTTCACTCTAAGTGAAGTACTTCAACCTGTGGAGCTTTATGACTCAATGAATGACTCAAGCCAGAGACGTTTTTCCTGCAGTTCAAGCTTATGATTCTCTAGCAGGAAAGAAGTCTTCTGCAGCAAAGATAACTAAAGCTTTAGTATATGCCAAGCAATGCCTAAATGGCTAGTCTTTCTTGCTTAGTTCAACACTAAATGTAACCTAAAAAACCAAACAATGGAAGTTATATTTAGTTTATACCAATAGGCACAGTTTTCAGATGCACACATGCTTCCAATAGGATTAGGCTTAATAAATCTAATGGCTTTGAATGTGTTCCTGTTCTGAATAGCGGTACTGGATTTAGGTTGATAGTTAGAAACATTTAGTTTGAAATACATGGAGATGAAAATTAATAACAATAAACGTCTAGTTTCAGAATGTCTACACGTTTTCGAAAGACTGACTTAGTTTGAAAATAAAACGTTTGACAATGCCACATTTAGTTAATTTCAAATGACAAAACTTGCTTTCTTATACAAGATAGATTTGCAATATTTCAAATCTATCTTGTATAAGAAAGCAAGTAACTATAAAAAAAAATTCCACAGTTTTGGAAAACATGTTTTCAAAACTCCTTTTCGGCATTATGACTTGTCCATCATTAAAACGTTGGCCATTATCCTATCTTAACATTACTGCAGCAGGAAAGGGCATAAGTGTTTTATTCCAGTAATAGCCTAGATGGTCAACGAACCAACGGTAAATTGTGCTTACGTTAAAAGTTTTAATTTCAAACTTTTCTTTCAAACAGCGTGTTTTCAAATATAAATAGCCCAGCTCGTGACGAGCTGGGCTCGTCATAACGGCTCGCCATAACGGTCGCGCTCCGCCCACGCGCAATTGATTCCCCGCCTGCGCGGGAGAATCAATCAGTGGGCGGAGTCGTGACGAGCTCAGCTCGTCATGAGCACAGCTGCAATGTACCTCATAACTAGCTGGGCTCGTCACGAGCACAGTGCCGCTGACCCCCCCCCCGCGCTGCGGGGGAATTACCCCCGTGGCAAAGGGGTTAAACATTGATAAAAAGAAGATAAAAATGTGAATTTGATTCATTGGATTCATTCATGAACGCGGTTGTGCAGCTTGAATTGGGACCAGATGAGGTTCCTTTTTGTTTGTTCAGGCATGGGTGCCATACCTACTTTGTACTGAAGAAGTCCCTGTGTTTGCGGGACGAAATGTGTTGGCTGTGGTTGATGCTTCACATGAAACAAGAAAAATAAAGAATAAGTCAAGACCATTTAAATTGTGTTATCTGGTCTTGTAAAATACAACAATGTTGTATATTATCTGGTCTTGTAAAATACAACAATGTTGTATATTTTTCTTATGTTTGGTATGAACTTATAAGGTTATTTTACCCTTTTCAAAACAAGTCCTAGGAAAAGATGGAATTGCACTAGATCAGCGTCACAGCTCTAACCTGTCAGTCAGTTTTTCTTCTACTATCTACACTGTAGCCAAATTGAGTAGTTTTTACTAGAAGGTGTATTGTTGCCGAATATTGCAGAAAGATAATAATAGTGGTCTGCAAGTCTTTTTCTGTACAGGAAGCTCAGTGACAATGTTAGAGTATATGTGAGCAAGCAGTCCACTTGTGGGCATAATAATGTAAAAGCAACAGCAACATGAAGGTTAAATTATAATCGGCAAGTAAAATCCCTTGTTCGAGCCTGTCATATCTATCAACATTTATGAATATTTTCGCAGCATCTGACATTAACACTGTAATTTAGGGTCTGATTTATAAACAACATTTTCTGACTGATGACTTAGACCAGTAAATAGGTAACCTACTCGCGCATATTTTTAAGTTCCCCGTAAGTCCACATAGGTTTGTCCTGGCAGTGGTTAGGAAAGTCTCAAATAAATTTGGTTCATGCCCATTCAGGTGTAACTTGTTTGCTAGTCAAAAAAATATTACGTGCACTTCCCGCTATTGCACATTTAAATTACAGCTGGAATATCCATTCATAACTGCTGCAGAAACTGTAAGAAAGAGCACTAACCTCTCAAAATGATCATATTGGAGTGCAGACAAAGAATGAGCATGTAAGGGAAAAATATTTAAGTAAGAGCAAAATTAAGAAAAATCATTTTAAAGTGTATTCCTTTTATAAAACTGGACTTGTGTATTATTTTACAACTGTTAAGAAAATGCACACACGTGTGAATATATTGATGTATATTTCCACACACTTAGGGCTGTTCATTAGAAGAGTCATAAATTGCGTTTCAGATGGGAAGGTTTGTGAATATTCCCAAGAGGAGTAGCTTAAGAAAAGACTTAAGAGTCATACTTTAAATTTGCTTTCATAACTCAGGCCCTGGGTGTCCAAATATAATTGCCCATTAAAACTTGGCATACCAGGATGTACTCTCGTATACTGCTTAGACCGTATGAAGTTGTGATCCACTGAGTTAGGAGCCATCCTAAAGTCTTCGAAGCAATAGGGAAAAGGCAGTGGATCATGTGGATCGCTTCATAGTCTAAATAGGCCAAAACAGTACTGTGTGTCATGGTTAAGCATTCTATTCTAATCTTAGTTTGGGAGAAAGGTAGAAAGATTTTCTCTTCCATTATTACACTTGGAATCGAGAAGTGGTGTCATTTCGTGCTGATTAAGCTCTGAACTCTAAATTTCTGGACAGACTTTATGAAAAATGCTGCTGTTTCTTAAACTAAGCTCTTTCATGTTGAACATAATTGAAATAATAGACTGCATTAGGTTTACTGCTCTAAATGTTTTCAAGCTCAACATTTTCAACAACTTAGAATGTAAAGACTGTAAGAAACCTCAATAAGGTGTGAAAAAGGAGTGTCAGCTACTCCCAAAGCAGGAACAATGGCCTGGAAGTGAAGAGGTTTTTTTTCATCCCCTGGCACATGAGCAGTTGGGGTGGGCCCTGGAACTTGATTAACTTCAAAAGGGCCTACACTGTCATAAGTACATATCATGTGACATCAGGAAAGGCTCCAGCCTTTGACCCCATAGTCAGGTTGGCACAAACCCAGTTGGAGGAAAGGTCCCCCCAGAACTGATTTTGAGTGTACCAACATCCGCTTCAGCCACACCACCCAGCCCCTCTGAAAAGACCACCACTGCGCCCACTTCACCTTCAACACCACCACTGCACCCAAGCCCGCCCTGCTTTTGCCACGAAGGAACTGGAGTAAGGTCACAGAGGAACACCACCCTCCTCCAAGACCCCCCCCGCGCCAAGACCGACACCAACTCCGCAGCCACGGAATTTCACCACTGGATCTCCTGCTGCACCGGCAAGCTAGCACCCCTCTGCCACCCTGCCAAACAACGCACTCTGAAGGCCGCCTGGTTCACCACAGAACTACAAAAAGCCAGACGCTCCTGCAGACACCTAGAGAAAACCTGGCGAAACCTGAAAACCACGGAAGCACGGAACAACCACAGGAACGCCCTGAAGGACTACCACCAGCGCATAAGAGACACCATATGGACCTTCACAAGAGACAAAGTCCAGACCAACGCGACAAACGCCAAGGAACTGTTCAACATCATACAGCAGTTCGCAAAACCCCCCAGCGAAGCCACGGACATCACACCTTCCCAGGAACTCTGCGACAAGCTTAGCTCCTATATCCATCTGAAGATCAAGGTCCTCTACAACAACTTCAGCGAACTGACGCCGAACACCACCCCTACACCGTTAAACCAACCATCATGACCTGGAATCCCACCAGCGTAGAACACATCACCGCGACCATGAGGAAAACCCACTCAGGAGCCCCAACGGACCCCTGCTCACCGCACATTTTCCACAGGGCCGCCGCCATCGCACCCGAACTAGGACGGACCATCAATGCCTCCTTCATGTCCGGCATCTTCCCTGACGACTGGAAAAACTACTGGCCCTTCTCTCTCCTCCCTTTCGCCGGCCAAAGTCACCGAGAGACTCTTAAACGCCCAACTGACAGCATTAATCGAAGAGAACTCCATCCTGGATGCCTCCCAGTATGGATTCCACAGCAACCACAGCACCGAGACCGCCCTCCTCGCCGCCACTAATGGCATCCTCATGCTACTCGACCAGGGACACACTGCGGCCCTCATCCTTCTAGACCTCTCCGCAGCCTTCAACACTGTTTCACATCACACGCTCGCAGCCAGACTTCACGATGCTGGGATACAAGGAGCCGCCCTCGACTGGATCCAATCCTTTCTCTCCGGCCGAACCCAGAGGATCAGACTCCCTCCCTTCCCACCGATATCAACTGTGGAGTACCCCAAGGATCATCGCTCAGCCCCACGCACTTCAACATCTACATGGACCCCCTCGCCGCCATCGTCAGACAGCATGGGCTCAGCATTGTATCCTACACCGACGACTCCCAGCTCATCCTCTCACTCACAGAAAATCCCGAAGACACCAGATTCTGCTTCCAGGAAGGAATGAAGTACGTGGCGGACCGGATAAAAGACAGCTGTTTGAAGCTCAAGTCAGAGAAGACCGAGGTCCTCATCCTCGGACCCTGCACCTCCACCTGGTGGCCCTCCGCCCTCGGGAACCCACCCACCCCTACAGACCACGCACGAAACCTCGACATCATCCTCGACTCCTCCCTCTCCATAAACCGCCAGATCAACGCCGTCGCCTCCACCAGTTTCAACTGCCTGCGCATCCTCAGCAAGACCTTCAAATGGATCCCCCCCCAACCGCAGAAGGACCGTCACCCACGCGCTCATAACCACCAGACTGGACTACGGCAACGCCCTATACGCCGGAATCAAAAGAACCCTTCTACACAAACTACAAACTATCCAGAACGCCGCAGCCAGACTCATCCTCTGGACACCGCGTCACGAACACATGATCCAACACCTACGGGACCTCCACTGGCTCCCCGTCCAGAAGAGGATCACCTTCAAACTCCTCACCCACGCCTACAAATCCCTCAACAACATGGACCCAAATACCTCAACAAGAGAGTATCCTTTCACGTACCCAAGAGGAATCTCTGCTCCGCCGACCTCGCCCCGGCAGCGGTCCCCCGCATCTGCAGAAACAGAACAGGCGTGAGAGCCTTCTCCTACATCGCAGCCAAGACCTGGAACGAGCTTGCCTGTGAACATAAGACGCTCCCCGACCCTGCACACGTTAAGGAAGGACCTCAAGACCTGGCTCTTCAACTGATCGGTAGCTGCACCCCCCACCACCCTCCCCGCAGCACCTATAGACCCTCACGGGTGAGTAGCACACTCTATAAACCCCTGATTGATTGATTGATTGATTTATTGACAGAGTAGTGAACTGTTCTATACCCTGGATGCACCTCTGGGTGGGCACACAGGCTCTGCAAAAGGAAGAAAGAGTTTCTCCATATTGAATTTTGAGAGTGAGTGGCCCTGTGAGATTGTAGGGCAAACAGGAATTGCTGAAAGAATGGATAGTGTTGCCCCTGACAGTGACCAGGAGTCACCTCACCCACAAACTGGTGTTAGGCAAACAAGTAGCACCCCTAGCCACCTCCTCAGAATACTTATTGGACCTGTGGAAATTCAGAAGAGTACTAGACATGCTGTTTGTGATCTGAGAGGAACCCTGAAGGACTGGACCTGCTCCGTCTTGTACAAAGAAGAAAGACGTGGACTCCAAGAGTTAGATGGCTGACCTCCTGTCTGGCTACCAAGACATAATAAGTTACAAGAATCCTTTTCCTGGAAATCCTCAGTTGACCACTGGCAAGTGGACTTGGACTGGACTTTGCTGTTGGCCACAACCTGACACCCTAAGTCTCACAGTACGCTCCCCTGAGATCCTAGTGGCCTTTGATGTGTACAACAGTGAGTGTTTGATCACCCGAAGAAAGGTTGGGAGCTTTCAAAACTTTTCCTCCAGAGCTTCAAGGGAACATGCAGGAAAGTTATATGACCAGCAGTTCCACAGCATCGTATTGAATTTCATCTTCATCCCACTTGTTCACCTCTGAAAAAAACAACTAAATCTCATTCTGAATTGGAACTTATAACATTTTCAGCAAGACGTCTGTGAGAAGTTGGCCTGGCATATGCTGGTCACTAATTATAGTGTCCACCTTGCACCAGTCCAATTCGACTCTTATGGTAGATAGGTTTAAGACAACCTTTTAAAGAAAGCTATCCTAGTGGTAGCTGTGGAGAGCTGCCTTCAGGCTAAGTCTCAGAGGAATGTAAAGCAGCTTTTTTTACCTTATAATCTCTTGAATTACCAAATGAAAAGACATCACACAGGTATATATATCAAATATATATGTATTTATTTCTAGACACACTCAACTAATCTCTTTATGAGATTAGAAGTCAGGAACACATTCAAATATCAACGTTTCACAATAAGTTAAGCACAAATATGGCTGGGGCCCTAGGGGCGTACCAGACCATATACTAAAAAAGAGGTTTAGGAAAGTCGACTTGCAAGGGGACAAGGCCTAGGGCCTGTAGAATCGATGGGGCTTCACTAATGCAGCAGAAGCAGGTAAGTAAAAGACCCACGGGAGACGCGTGCAGTGTGAGAACACAGCCGCGGGTTCCCCATTGATTTCAATGGAGCAAGTCGAGGTTGGATTTTTAAAGTTTTAGGGTACTTAGAGGAAGTCTACAAGCAAGCCACTTACAAGGTAAGTAATTTGAGGGCCAACAAACACTAGGGCACCGGAGTCCACGAGTTACCTCACCCAGGGAAGCCGGGTGCTTAGGTGTCTTTTGGTGTCGGGTCGCTTCGCTGTTTTCTATGGAAGCCAAAGAAGATTTGCTGCTTGCGAAGACTGAAGAAGTGTCCGGTGGAATCCAAGGCTGGATTCAGGATGAAGATGACCTGAAAGCAGAAGGGACAGTGTTCACAGTCACTTGCCAGTGACCCGGGGCCAGGAAGATGGATGCCCACGGAAGTTGGGTGATTTCAGGTGATCAAGGGTGTTTTGACTCTTCGCTCACGAGGTCCAGGAGAGATCGACGATGACCAGCAGCTGGATTCGGAGTGTCCCACGACGTCTGCAGCTGACTGCGGTGTCGGCAACCGAATTGGAGCCAACAAGCCTTGGCAACAGCAAGTCTTGTGAAAAGTGAATAAAGTCGATGGTGCAGACCAGCAAGGTCTGAGGGACTCACCCAGCGAGGGTGAGTGAGGGCAGGTCTGGAGCAACCAGGGGATCCCTTTGGTTCGATAAGAAAGTTTTCAGGGGACCCACAAGCCAACGGGCAAGGGATGGCGAAGACGCCTCGTGAGGCAATGCTTTACAGGAGCCCACGGTCACTCGGGACGGGGTAGGCCTCTGATTTTCAGTGCACAACCTGCTGGAGGCTTGGGCCACAAATGATCCAAAGCACAAGTTCGTAGAACGTCATGAAGGAGTTGCACTTGACAAAAGTGCACGGTACCCAGGTATTGCTGTTCCTCGTCACTCGTGGGGTCCACTCGCCTCAGCTCTGCTGGGGACTCACAATGGCCGTCGAGAAGTCAGGAAATCCACTTCCGGGGCTGCAGGGACTTCGGACTCCGGTGAGAGTAGGAAAGTTTGCGACCGTTGATTCAAATTTTTGGTGCCTACCAAGCAGGTGAGTCACTCCTTGACTCCAAGGGAGATTCTTCTGTCTTCCAAAGGTAATGGAACGTCGAAGGGCCAGGATTCTTCTTGTAAAGCGTCATCTAGGGATATCTAACTTGCAATGGCAAGGGTTCCCTATCTTATACTAAAAGACAGGGAGGGACTAGCTCTATGACCACTCCTCTGGGAGGGTCAGGGGAGTGGGTGGTTACACCCACTTCCCTTTGTCCAGTTGCGTGCCAGAGCAGGGACAGCTAGCCCCTGAACCGGTTTGAGCTGGCATATGCACAGAGGAGCCTACTGCTCCCCCAGTGCAGGACTTCAAAGCACTCAAGGAGGGCACCCACCCAGCCCCAATACACCAAATCCTGTCTGGAAGGTGGTGACACCTCCCTGTGACAGGATGCCTATTGTTGGGCCTCCTCCACTGCGAGTTTCAGTCAGCAGCAGGAGGGCAGCCCAGTGTCTGTGCTGGTGGCATCCATTTTGTGATGCCAGGGCTCTTTCAGATTTCTACCGTGTTACCACAGTAGGTACATGTCGTTCCCTCTAGAAGGGTGGGATCATACTCCCACATCATGGACTGATGTGGGAGTATGATTCCAAGTTGTTTGACACCAAACATGACATGTTTTGATGCAGTCATTCCAAAGTTAGCCTTTATAATGCACTTAAGCGTATATGGTTTAACCGCATCCACAAACAGCTCAGGGAATAGACCCTGCCAGCTGCAGAGGGGCCCTGCTCAGGCAGAGGCACCCCCTCACATTGTAAACCAAGCACCCTGCCCTCAGGATTGATAGGGCCTGCCTTAGGGGTGACTGATAGGTTTATATGTGTGTGTATGGTGAGATATAGGAACCTATACCTCAGTGAGGAGTGCTAACACTACCTCACCCAGGCTGCAGTAGCAGGCCTGTGGTGTCAGATTTAGTCTGCTTCCCAGGGGTGGCATAATACATGCTTCAGCCCCTGGTAGGCCTGTGAAGTACTCATGCCCTTGGTACCTAAGGTACCATATACTAGGGGCTCATAAGGTACCACAGTATCCAATCACTAGTGCATCTAATATGCACTCCAAGTTGTTTAGAGACAACAGAGAGACTGGGGCCCTGATTAGCAGGAACCCAGCCAGACTATAGCCAGAAACCAGTGTTAACATCAGAAAAAAAGTGGGGGCAACATAAGTGCAGATCCTACTCTCCTACAACGTCTCCAAAGCTCCAGAACTCAAGCGAGTCCAACCTGCTTCATGTATCCGACCTTTGATTCATGTCGGCTGCTACAATTTCAATGGCGGCCCGTTGAGGGTGGAGTTTTCTATTCAAAAAGTCACAAAGTCAATTTCTGCATTGGATCTAGAAACCTTTTCGAACTGTTTGACTTCTAGACCATTCCAGTTGTATTTGATAAGGGCTCCATCGCAGTCCATCTCAAATCACACCTACGTCCCGGTGCACAGCTTCCATAGACATTGATGCTTTGTGCGCCTGCCGCTATCTTCCTCATCAATATACCACCATTATTAGTGCTCATCCCTGGAATGGGAAATAACCATGTGGAGACTATTTCCGATGGTTGTCCCTCATTCAAGGACAAACTAGCTGCTCAGAGCATGTGCTTATGTTATTAGTGGGACCACAGTGTAGCAGAGTTCAGAGAATGTAGGAGGGCAAGGCAGGGGCAGGCCTGCAATTTGCATGATCCTCTGAGTTTGGGAGTGTGTAGGTCAGGTGGGGGCTAAGCGGAGGCTTTTCTCCTTGCCTCTGGTCTTAGTGAGTTTATGTTCATACCTGATAAAACCAGGACTTGGTGTTTCCTGCACGTGCCAAGCCTGGTTTGGGAATACTGAACAACTCATAGCCTAGCAAATTTGTATCCCTCCCCGGAAATTACTCTATCAGATTTGTATGGGTGTCATTAGGTGTGGCCCAGTAAATGGACTGATATTTCCTCACCCCTAGAATTACCAGTACGTCAGTTATAGGCAGCAGCGACCCATCCTTAAGGGTGGAGGGGCCACGCCTGCACCTTTTTGGCATTAAGAGTGTCTGTCAGCCTGAGCAAAGGTCAGCCTGACAGACACTCTTTATTGTCAGGTCCGACAGCCAGGAGCTAGACATGCGCTAAATGCGCAGGCTCCCGGCTGCCTCAGCGGAACTTTGCTGAGCTGAGGATGCCACAGCTCCTGTAGGCGTGACCTCCCCAGCTCAAACAAGGTCCTACAGGCCCTCCCCATTGCGACAAAGTGATAGCCTTGTATCTGGGCGCTTTAATTATAAGCAGTGAAGTGCCTACGATTGAATGTCTATCACTGGCACCTGGTCACAGAGTGGGTGGGTCAGCAGTCCCTCTGATCCTATCCTACGCTGTGATGAGGTAGGGACTAATGCCTGCCCTCATTGGCTGACCTTAGAGGCAGCAGTTCCAACTCTAATGGAACACCCGAGGCTTCCCTCCCTGAGAGCTGCAGCAGGCAAGTGTTGTGTTTTTATTAACTGTTTGGTGCGTGCATGTATGTATGAATATGCATGTGTTTGTGAGTGAGTGTTGTGAATGTGTGCATCTGCATGTATAAATGCATTGGTGTGAGTGTGCAGGTGTGTGTGTGGGCCGTCCCGCCACCTCTTAGTTGTACTTACCGGCCACCACTGGGTGTAGGTAACTCAGCAGGCAGGGAAAATACGACACTGAGATTTAAGCTGTTTTCAGCATCTGAAATCTCTGAATTAAAAGAAACCGGTCCGCGATGTTTCAGCGGATCGCCTAATTCCGATGGGTTTGGAAAATGCTGGCACCAGCCCTTTTTAGGTCGAGGTTAGGCACTGCGCATGCACTGTCTGAAAGACATGCTGTGGGACGATGAGCAAAAAACAATGGAGTTAGGCCCAGATCTCTGTACTGGGGGTAAATGTTTGATATTCTTCAGCATTCCATCCATCAGTTGTTCTTTTTGCAGTGTTCAGTATCTGGGCTTTCATTCCGCCCCTCGCAGCCCATTGGTTAACGTGTGTGTCATTTGGAAAAGCTTGTTTCTGTATGGTTTTGTTTAATACCCAACCATTAATGTCCCAACTTTTCCTGTTTATTCCCTCACCTGGAGTATTAGCCTACTACGGGTATCCTTTCTCGGGAGTGTTTTTCCTTGTGGGTTCGCGTGCTCTTTTTGTGTGCTTTGTTGCAGAGTACACGTGTTTTCATGGATCAGCCCGGTGCCTGCTTCATGAACGTCGTACCGTGCTGTATGTTTTACAGACTCTCACTTTCCTCCCCCTGCAAGCGTTCTCATGGCTCAGTGCGGCGCCTGCTTCATGGATGCCACGCTTGAACTTTTATATGGAACATGTTTGAGTGCTTCAGGAGCGGCATCCACATTTGGATTTTTACACTGCGAAATCAAACATACCAACTGCAGATCAATGAACAACTACAAAAGTAGCCTTATTTGCAGCCTGCATGTTTACGGACGCCATGCTTCAGCTTTGAGCATGGGCCCTCGTCAGGAGGCCACACCGTTTTTTAGGTCTCGCCTACGCAGTGCGCATGCGCTGCATAGGGGAAACCTCTTGTAATCGGTTAGTTTTTTGGCCCAAAAACGTGCACACGTTGCATTGCTTTCTATGGCATCGCATGCACGTTTGACGATTCCCTTGCGGGAGCTAGCAGATTAACAGATGGTTCCTGCTCGCTCCCGCAAGGGAAATAGGCGCAAGCCCCCTCCTCTACCCTCCCCCTGCTGCCTTCTCCTTTCCTCATGAAACTTTTTTTTTTTTTTACTTTAAGCGTGAGGCGCGCACGTTTGTAACAAAACACACACTGCTTCCACTGTTTAATTCTGTGTTGAGCAGGGGCAAAAGCATGGGCACTGTAAAATACTTGCAGCCACTCCAGAAAAAAAAATATATTCTAGGCGATGTGGGAAACTGTAATGATCTTGTTGGATTGGTTGCTAAACTCTCGTTTTGGGATTGGTTAATACCGCTCTCGGTGTTTATGACTCCCTCGACTCAGAGACTGTTTCGTATCTTGGGATTGGCTGGAAACGCTTGCTAATTTTGTCTATTATGGGCTCGTCACAGAACGTATCTCCTGTACGTTCCCGTTTCCACCTTTGCAGACGTTCGTAAATGTCATTCTGGTGTGTTTGCTTTCGCGAAGTTGGTCGTATCCCCCGTCCCCAAAGCATCTGGCGAATACCAGCGACCAATGGGATGGGTGAACACCTGTGTGGCAACGTCCTGTCAGACTGCGCTCTACAGCAGCGTCTGTTGGACCTATACCTCATTGGATAGCAACTGATTTACGAAAGCGTCATTTCATCTCGAGTACCTCTGGTCAGTTGGTGAAACGTGTGCTGCAGTACAGGCCCACTTCGTCATGCCGTCCTCTGATCGCTGACGCAGATACTACAATATGGTGCATATGTGCCGCCCAAGCTCTTGGTAGCTGGGCTCCCACTCACATTTTGAACCAACTACTCCGCAAGGAAAGGGCTGGGCTGCCGCTCAGCGTTCACCTGACCAGCTTGGCTTGCGTAATCGTGAGTTAAAATTTAAAAGGACTCCGGATCTAATTTTCGGGATTGCTAAATTTTCGGCTGGTCTTTGTCTGACGTTTTCAATGTTTGCAGTGGTCATTATAAACGTTTATAGCGGAGCTGTCGTGAGTATATTTAAGTGAGTTAACAGATTTAACAAATGAGATTTCAAAATTGTGTACATGCCAACATTTCAGAGCAGGCATGTGGAAGATTTAAAAAAAATATTTGGGAGAATGTATTTTCCCCACTGACTTCTATTAAAGCTAAATCGGGTCTATTGGTATTGGTATTAGTGACATTCCGCGTTTCATTTTTGGCAGTTTAATAAGAGTTCTAAACTTTGTTTTTGTTTGTACTATGTAAAATTGCTAAAAATAACATGTCGAAGCCTTTCACATGCTTATATTCCCCCTTCAAGAATTAAGAACAAAGCTTTAACCTTTGATGTCAGCAGTAGTGCTTGGAGGGGGAGATTGGAGTGTGCATGACAGGGATCAATCAGTTTTACAAAATGCTGAATCGGGTTTCTGCATGCAGGAATTGGGAGGCGGGAGGCTAGCCTTGAAATCGGTAGTCTCACCGGAATCAGAAGGGTTAGTATGTATGGGGTTGTGTCAAATAAGTGGCGCAACCCCGATGCAAAATCAGGACCTCACCGAAAGCATTTTCTTTTCTTTAACTCTGCCACAAAGAAATTGGCAACAAGGAGAAACATGGCAGTAGATCTGTCCTGCTTGATCAGTTACTAAGTCTGCATTTTAAAATAACTTATGGGGTTAAGGCACCTGCTGTAGATATCTTTTTGTGCCCAGTAAATCTCAGGGAATAATAATAATAATGAGGTGGTTACTGGAGGTGAGCGATGAAGGATGTGATTCCTACACCTTGTAACCCTCACTGTCTTATGTAACACATCTTGTACATTGATTTGCATACTTGCAAGATTTAGTGCCAATTTATCATCTGTATATTACATAAAGTACTATGGCACCCTGCATTTGGCTGAGTAGCACTATAAAAGAAATAAAATAGTGGTATTTAAATTATTTGTGTAAATACTGGAACAGACCAGCACATCTGACATTCTTATAGTGCATGCATATCCCTTGCATACAGGGAAACGTGTCTCTCTTAATTACCTGAGGAGTGCTAAACTGTGTGCCTTTGTTTCCCCCTCCAATGTATTTGCATCTAGGTGTGATGCTCCAGATAGCTCCCAGCCAGGATACTCGAACAAAAGGAGTCCTGATGGCCCCTTAAATTCAGCCTTTGCGGTAGGCCCAGCTGAAGCCTGAAATAGGAAAACCCCCTTGCTGCCTGCACCATGTTGCTCAGATTGAAAACAGACAACGTGCAGGCAGTGCTGAAGATATCCTGGTTTCTGATAATTACAGGGGGTGAAGTTCGGCATATTTCAGTGGGGCCCAACTACCTGGCAGGGAGAGACGTACGGCATCAATCCTGTGAAAATAGTTGGTGGATGCCATCTACCCGCTTGTACCCCCCCGATTTGTACCCTGCTTGTTTCATTGGATGTGTGCAGGGAGGCATTGCAGTATAATAATGTAGTCAATTCAAAATGAGGGACAAACGCATTGTGTATATGTCAAGTAGGTAGGCACTTTTTTATTGTGTACACTTCAATTCATTACAATAAAAGTGAATACAAGAATAATTAATTGCAGGATGAAGAGTAATCTGTCTGGTACAGTCTGAACGACCTCTGATAAATATGATTAAAAAGTAAACAAACGCCATAGATAACAAGCATTGGCATAGCCAATAGGTCTCGCCTTTGGTACCTTATAAGTGTTTAACCATGCAACATTTCATGTTGTTGCACCAAGGATATTGTGCTGCATAACTAAATACTTATAAGGTACCAAAAGCGAGACCTATTGGCTATGCCAATGCTTGTTTTTAAATGTGACTCCAGAGTGTGTTTCTCTAAGACCCCCTCACTCAATGCCCCGGGGTCAGGCTACCCCTATACTTCCCCTTTATATCATATTTTGTTTTACTGTTTAGGATTCGGGTCTGAGTCCCCGAGGCTTAAGATGGTGGCTGCAACTTTTCCTTCAAACTGAGGCCAGCCAATCACAATGCGTGGTTGTTCGTGTGGATCCTATGTGGCGTGAACTATACAAAGTTTTTGAGCCTTAATTTCTCCAAAAATACTTATCAAATTTACACCAAATCACAAAAAGCTATTTTTGTCGACACGATCTAGCTTTCTGACGAATGTGGTGTAATTCCGGTCTGCTGTTTTGCCTGTAAGTGCGTCTAATTTTCCTCTGGAAAAATTCAAGGGGAAAACGGGTTTTGGCCCCCCTTTTTCTCACCCCAAAACTTTCAAGAGAGCAGTTGAGGTGGAAGAAAATGCTTTCACTTACATTACATTTATGAACAAACAAAACATACTCTAGCTATCTCGTTTCATTAATAAATTATATTTCAGAACTAACATCTGCATGAAAGAACACTAGACAATTGAAAAATATTTCAGCACAGAAAGGCCTTTCACGAAATGAACAATTGAGGTAATTAAGATTTTTACAAATGTTTCCTTTTCTATTTTGCCTTTTGAATGATATAGCCATATCTACACAGACTAGGGTCTTCTAAAACGTTTCAAATCTTCGCAGTTACAGTACTTTGGGATTTCATTCATGCTGCAATTTGCGTTCTTAGTCACTTAAAACCCATCTGTCCCCGAATAACTTTAGGCAATTTTTAGAGGAACGTGTCAGTGACACACAATTGACAATGAGCAAGCTTCCAGCCAGCGCAAAGCGGCCATTTATTTTTTCCCAAAATAATAATAAATGAAGAGGCTTTGAATTATGCCCTTCACGGGTTCAAAGTAGGTTAAAATGCTGTCCGCCAGAATCAGCTGGCTCATTTAATTTCCAGTGGATGAGCGTGCATTGTGGCAGCAGCATGACTGCTGGACTTTCTGAGATACCGTAAACAGCCCCTAGCGGAGGGATACGATTCACTGGCCAGTCACTTTGAGCTCTGAGTGAATAAAAGCGTGCAAAGCAAACCTTCAAGAGAGATTAGCATGTGCAACGGTGTGTGTTGTGTGAGGCAGAAGAACTATGCCCTTCGCTTTTTTAATTTGAACTATAACCTAGGGAAAGCAGTGTTTGTCAGCACGAGGGGAAAAAATGGGTGCTAACATTGCAGCTTTAAATGCACAAAGCTCTTCATTTGTATGTTTGACTCCATTTAACTGAAAATTTCCACTTACGTTAGGATTATCCATTTCGGTAATGCAATTACCAATTCATGATATTACCGCGAAAAAGACAGTCAACTGTGAAAGCACTTTAAAGTGTAATTGCTTCATGTATTTGAAGGGACGTTCTTTTCACTAGCTCGTGTACACTGTAGAACCACCCTGCTATACCAACCATCGTTTTAATCAAAGAAATAAAAAAAATGAAAACCGTTTTTCACATGCAAACTGCACCTGAATGTTACTGGGGCGCTTTACACGAGCACCAGTTACATTATACAAGGACACATTAATTATTTATTTTTAATGTTTTAGGCAAGGTGAGATGTGGTGATTCGACCAGAATCCAGGTTGTTGAGCAGATGCCGAGACTCAAACCTGGTTTCCAAACGCCAAAGACTGCAGCTTTGACCGTTTGCAGTATCTTCTCCCGCTCAAAAAGTGCTACTTTGGAACTATATAAAAACAGCTGTAACATCGAAGTACATAGTCGTAGTAGTTGCCTGAGCCGCCGGATTAGACATTTTCGTTCAAGTGGTTGCTTTTGTCCCATTAACTTCAGTTCTACCTCCTGTCCAAAGGACGCCATACTTGCTGATCTCTTTGTCAAGGGGGTTAAGGACCGATAAAGCTGAAAGTTAGAGGTCATAAGTTGCACCACAGAGCCCCCGCCTGGGCTTTGTCCCACTAGAGCCAGCAATGGACAATCACCTAAGCTCCCAGTAAGTCGATTGGTTCTCCCTCTTGCTTTGAGCACAATGGCCGGCAGCCGTCCTTTGCTCTCCGCCCTTGTCGCGAAAGATCAGGGTGATTGACAGGTAGGAACAGATCTGGCGTGGTGCCCTGCCCAGGCCGATTGTCAATGGTGAGCGTCAGTCCCATGACCTCTGCACGCTAAGGGTCACCGAGCAGGTACACAGGTTCGCGAGGGCAGGCTCCGTCACTTACAATGGTGTAAAGAATCCATGCTCGCGATGGTCTACGGAAGACGACTTGTTCACTCGCAAACACGGTAGCTCACTTGCACTATCTGTGTTGCTGCAATTTCTGCTGCCCCTTTTAAGTTTGCACTTCAGAAGCCGTAGTATGCCTTGATTTGAAAGAATACATTCATAATCTTTTACTGGAACGATTTGTAAAGGTGTTGGTTCCCTTGGAAAACATGGAACTATATGTATTTATTAGGTATATGAGCGAGAGCGACCCCTTGTATCTTCCAAGGGAATGGGGTACTAATATCACAACAAAAGATGCAATCCCTCTGCTGAGACACAATGGTACAGTACTAGTATCACATAACACCACAATCAATCCAATTACACTCAAATAATCATGATATGTTACTCACATTTATTATGCAGAAAAAAAATTAATTTTTTCTAAACAATTTATATACATGTATTTCATAAAAACAAATCATACATTTGCATGAATATTTAAAAACACAGAATTTCACACCATATATTACTTGACAGATATTAATTCAAAAACATATAACAACCTGTTATGAGCCCGCATAACAGAAAACAATGTGAGACAGTATGCTTTGTCATTTGTTACACATCCTATTGGGTAATGAGTCAATGTCCGTAGTTTGTGATATGTTACACAATTATATCTACTCCTGAAACCACGGTTCTCCCAAGATTGTGTAGTTGAGAAGCGTCGACGCGTTTCGATGGTAAATCTTATTAATCCATCTTTATCAAGACAGGTTTATAGGCTTTAAGTCCTCGTTATTAAATCCGGGACTTGACTGTTTCAAGGACGGATATCCTAATATATATTAAAAGCGGCGTGACGGGGATTCATAATAACTCTCCCTCAATGGACGTCATCGAGTGCGGAAATGCTCCTGATTGCTCTCGCAATCAGGAGCATTTCCGCACTCGAAGCCGCTAACATCGAACATAGAGGTGACGCATATTAAGGGAGAGTTATTACGGATCCCCGTCACGTTATTTCGAGTTGCTACGTGGCGCTATTATCTGCACACGTTTTTTGGAACAGGTGACGTCCATTGAGGGAGAGTTATTATGAATCCCCATCACGCCGCTTTTAATATATATTAGGATAGCCGTCCTTGAAAAAGTCAAGTCCCGGATTTAATAACGAGGACTTAAAGCCTATAAACCTGTCTTGATAAAGATGGATTAATAAGATTTACCATCGAAACGCGTCGACGCTTCTCAACTACACAATCTTGGGAGAACCGTGGTTTCAGGAGTAGATATAATTGTGTAACATATCACAAACTACGGACATTGACTCATTACCCAATAGGATGTGTAACAAATGACAAAGCATACTGTCTCACATTGTTTTCTGTTATGCGGGCTCATAACAGGTTGTTATATGTTTTTGAATTAATATCTGTCAAGTAATATATGGTGTGAAATTCTGTGTTTTTAAATATTCATGCAAATGTATGATTTGTTTTTATGAAATACATGTATATAAATTGTTTAGAAAAAATTAATTTTTTTTCTGCATAATAAATGTGAGTAACATATCATGATTATTTGAGTGTAATTGGATTGATTGTGGAGTTATGTGATACTAGTACTGTACCATTGTGTCTCAGCAGAGGGATTGCATCTTTTGTTACTATATGTATTTAAACAGGCTTTCTTAGTGAAAATATTATTACACACACCTAAACATCAAAGGCACCTTGGAAAACGAGATTGTAAAGGAAACAAAAACAAGCGGCCGTGCGACCGCCAAAGTGATCGCGATCGCGTTCAAACATCAAAGCAGCCGTGAAAGTGAAAGTAATGCGGTCAAGCGCAGCGCGCGCCCGCCCACATGCACTGTAGCTCTAGGCTGGCCTGGTAGCACTTTTTGGAGCCCTCTCAATAAGTCTCGCCAGACCAGCGCATGCGCTGGGTCAGGCGAGACCTAAAAATATACTTCTAAAAGTAGAATAGTTAAAATTCGAATTCAGTGCCTCTTATAGCCATTTACATGAGGCCTCTGCAGTTTTTATCAGTTTCCCAATAGGGCCATTCGATTGTTGCATAAAACAGGGCCTTCTTTTATTGTTCGTAACAAAAAAAAACTTGAAGCTGATGTAAGTAAGTATTTGTTTTGAATATCGTTCAAACCAGGATAGAGAAACGAAATGTGCTGAAGAGTTTCATCAAAATTATTACACAGCCTGCTAGAAGGCCGAGGATGGCTGATAATCCAAGAGACCACAAACTTCTGCAGGGGAATATAGAGAAGCGAAACCTTAAAAGTTTTTGTCATATTGCCATGCTGCCTAGATGAGAGCTATGATTCTAGAATATGTGTTTACATCTTGATGCCTTAATCCAGACATTTATTTAGTGACTCCTGCAGTCCCTTTCTAATGGTGTTTTTTTCATTTCGTTTCAATATGCTCACAGGTGCTCAATCAGTGGAAGGTTATGTTCGTTTAACAAGTCAGCAATGGCCCTAGGGCCTACACTAAATAAAAGTAGCAGGCGGAGGCACACTTGCCAGTTCTTGACAATTAATACCCCTCATAGAGTCATCGCTTGAGTTAGCACATTCGCAGAAATAATAAATATTTTGAGACAAGTGGACATGTTGAATGGAAGGGAGGTTCAATTTAAGATGCATCATAGCGTGAGGAGTCAAAGATCATAGATTAAATAATGAATGAACATCTTGTATGCAGATGGTTTCTAATTTGTCGACTTGCTTTGCCTTAAGGTCTAGCGCAGCAGAGGACACAACTGGAATACATTTGGCGTTTAAAGCTTTGTTTGTTGGGCTGAATGCACTGTGCCCGTATAATTGAGCAACGTTTTCAAGGATTTGCTTACCATAAAGGATGTGGACTTTCATTTAGCCAAATATTGCCACAAGGACAGGTTAGAATCCTGCGTAAAGCCCAGGTAATCACAGTTATCTGCTGTTACGACAAGTTGCTGGCTAAATGTCCAGTGAAACTTCCTTGTCCGCTTTCTGAAGATAATAATTTTGGTCTTTGTAATGTTGACAGATAGACCATTTGACTGGTTGAATTTGTGCAGTGCGGAAAGCTGTATCAGTAGGCCTGTTGGAGTTAGAGAGCACAAGTCAAGGTCATCGGCATATGCTAAGTAACTAATCAAGCAATCTTCCAGTCTTGGAGGTAGGAATCATGTTTGTGGTTGTAAGAGCCTATGTCTGAGATGTACAGAGAAAAAAGTAAAGGGGCCAGGATGCAATTTTACTTAAATCCATTTTCAGTTTTTATTCTGAGAGATATAGCTAATTTTTCTGATAATTTGACTTGCAGCCAGGTGTTAGGGTGAAGCAACATGATCAAATGTAGCAGTGCACTGTACATGTCGAAAGCCAGAAGTTTGGCCCATAGTAAATTTATGTTTACCTTGTTGAATGTGGCGGAATAATCTTTGAAGCAAACATTTAAAGTTCAAAGTCAATGCAGGTTGAAATGGACATTTTCTTGTTGGTTGGGTTGGTGCAGCTGCTAACTGATCGACTAGAGCATCTCTGAATAAAGGTTCAGGGCCTCCTTCGATAGGAATCTCAGACAAAAGAAGGGTGGCAAAGGTTTGGTTCTTTGAGGCAGTCTGGTGCATTGGTGCCTGTTCGAGCAAGGCTTTAATGGAGCTTTGTTTGGGTTGGTTAAGTAACGAAGAAATAAAGGATGGTGGTCTTGGCACCATTGCCAGATCCTGAGAGCTGACCCCTTTATTGTTTGGGGACAAAGTCTAAAGAACAGGAGGAAGAGGCACGGAATTGCCCACTCCATATCCTAATACATTAGCTGTATCAGTGGCAGATTTGAGAGGGTGTCTGGCAAGGGATAAGCTAGATGAAGAAGCTGAATCTGCCTCTGCCCCCAATGCAACTAGATGTCCCAGTTGCTCTTGTCCATCTCCCAGCCCCTGTCTGGAGAGTAAGGTAGGTACTATGGGTATAGGGCTCATGCCATGTGTTGTAGCATTTTGCCACTGCATTTTAGTTTGCAGTTTTGTGCTCTTAGCGCCTGCTGTGGGGTTTTCATTATGTCTTAATCACGTTATCTTTTGCCGCAAAGAGTAGGAAGGCAGTAAGAATAATAATACAATTGTAGTACTGTGCTATGAAGGACACAGCAAGAGATGGTGAAACGCTCCCTGGAAAAGTATCCATAATCTGTGAGGGTTGTATGTCTTAAGTTTAAAGCAAAGAAAACATCAGCAGCGGTATTCTAAATAAGCATTGGCATAGCCAATAGGTCTCGCCTTTGGGACCTTATAAGTGTTTAGGTATCCAGCACAATATCCTTGGTGCAACAACATCAACTGTTGCATGGCTAAACACTTATAAGGTCCCAAAGGTGAGACCTATGGGTTATGCCAATGCTTGTCTATTATTTACGCACGGCATGGCGGCCATGGCTTCAGCATGGCCCTGCTTCGGGAGGGAACGCCACTTTATTTATGCACGGCTTCAAAAGGCATTCCTCTGCATGGCATACTGAGCAGAGGCTGGGTGGCAGCGGGGATTGCATCTATCCTGGAAGGAGGAGCGGGCGGCAGTAGCAGCAGCAGGCATTGGGTGCTCCCATTCACCATAGTCGTCACCAACATAGACAGGTTCTTGGTGATTACTGCAACACACTGGTCTGTTTGCGTTCGCTGGTGCTGCCCCTTCCTGCAGGCTGCGGATCACGTGGATACCTCACTCATGAGCTCTGCTGTTTTGCAGGTGGCAGGGAGGTGGTGGATGCAATTGCAATGTTTTAAAGCTTAATACTGTGTTCGCGTGGCTCTGCCAAGGGTCCATTAATTCAGGCTTCTGCTTCCTCCGGAGAAATGGATGTTACATTAAAAGTTAACTCTTGGTTTATCTTCTGCTTCCTAGGAGACAGGTGCTTACATACATCACATTACTTAAGATCTCCTTTGCACGTTGAGGTTGGTACATTGTGGTTATAAGAGGATCAGACCCCTGTCGCTGTGCGTTTTCAACGTGCCCCTCTGTTTCTCTGGTTCTTCCCTGTACTGATTTGAAAGAGCACCAGTGCTGTGCTGTACAAACACGGCAGTGGGTTGCAGGAGAGGAGGCTGTAACAAGAGAAGGGGCATTTTTTTTAGGGCTAGGGGGTGCTGTGTTCTCGTCCCTCTATCTATCCATCTATCTCTTATTTTTCTTGACCTAGTGTCTGTCTTTTTTTTTTTTGTTTGAAATGCTTTATTGAAGAAAAAGCATAGTGAACAACAAAATACAGGTCATATATAGAACATTGTCATACAGAATCAAAAAGAGAAAAATAATAGAGGGTCATCATGCGTTAAACATAAGAAACCTGAGGAAAAATTTAAAAAGCATTTTGTAAAATTTTAAAGGCAACCAGGAGGAAAAGGGGGAAAGAGGAGAAAAAGGGAGAAGAAAGGAAGGAAGGGATAGGAGAAAGAGAAAGGTAAATATAAGGCGTTAGGAGGAGAATAGATGATAAGATCAGAGAGAAAAAGTAGGTAGAATAGAAAGAGCAAATAAGCCAAGGGTAGGGAATAGTTGAAAGGTAGGAAAGAAAAATGCAAATGCAAGAGATCTGAGAGGAGTGGAGAAGAAGAAGGGAAGAAGAGGGACAAAGCTAAAGTCACTCATGGGGGTTTGAAATTCTCAGAGGATAAAGGAGAGATAGATTTCGATTTCAGAGCCATGCGGTCAAGATATGCTGTGAGGGGCAACCAGAATAAATCTCTATTGAGGGTAGGAGTGGAAGCAGCAGCGAAACGAACATCAAGCCTGTGATAGTGACAGAGAGAATTCCACCAACATTGTATAGAGAGCTTAGAGAGGTCCTTCCAATTAGAAGAAATATGTTGGAAAGCCAGAGCCAACATAAGATCTAATAGACCAGAGGAGCGAGAGGGAATATCAAGAGTGTCAGAGATACTACCTAGAAAAAGAAGAGGGATAGAGTATGGAATAGAGATAGAAAATAGACGAGAGATATGAGACCACACCTGATCCCAAAGTGCGAGAACAGAAGGGCACAGAAAAAGTAAATGAAAAAGACCAGCATTAGGGGCAGAGCAGGTCCAACAGGTAGAGTCCTTATCAGGAGAGAAACGAGAAATAGAAACTGGAGAGAGATAAAGTCTATGATATAGAAAGAACATAGATTGAGTTAGTGAGGCGGAACGGGAGATTTTTAAGGACCTGGCCCAGACTTTGTCCCAAACAGCTATAGACCAGTCACAGCCCAAATCAAGCTCCCAAGCAAGTTCCAATTTAGATTTCGGGCGGGTCGGATTGGGGGAGGAGAAGAATTTATAAATAAGAGAGGCCTAAGGGAGAGCAGACAGGATCTGAAGAAGCGGGGAATGGGAAACAGAAGAGGATGATAAGGGAAGAGAATAGTAGACATCCAGTATGATGGCCATGAGGACAGTGAATCGGTGGAAAAAAGACTGGGGACAGCGAAACAGAAGTCGGAATTGAGGAAAAGAACATGGGAGAAAACCATCGAAAAGTTGGTTAACCCACATCAGACCCTTTGATCTCCACACAGTCCAACAAATAGGACGATTATTGAGGAGAATAAGCGAATTGCACCAGATAGGGGAGGCCAAAAAGGATTCACGAGAGACCGGGTCAGGACGGACCAGAGCATGTAAAAGAGAAGAAGTGTACTTGAACAGGGGTAGGGGAGTGGTTAAATTCTTAGCAGTGAAACGTACAATCTCAGATAGGGAGAAGGGGGAGAGGAGTGAGCGTTCAATAGAGAGCCAAAGAGGAGCAAGAGGGGAAGGTGCAAGAACAAGCCAATTAGAAGCTTGACGAAGAGAAAAAGATTTATGATAAAGACGGAAAACCGGAAAGTTGACTCCGCCATTGGACTTCGGTCTACGAAGGGCAACTAGCGCAACTCTCGATTTTTTATTATTCCAAAGAAACTTAGAAATAGTGTCTGTCTTAACATGATTATTCTGTCTGTTGGATCCGTGTACCATTCCATGTATGTGACTGCACCTATAAAATAAATTGCCTGCCTCCGCCTTGGTGCTGCTCTCTGTTTTAGATCAACTGCACTTGTCTCGGCCCCACAGTGCTACACTCTTATTTTTTTCCCCTCTCACGCCCATCCCCACCCCCACAACCGGCTGGATTGGGTGAGGAAGCCTCAGCCGGTGTGTGGTCAGACCTACCATTATGTCTTGGACACTCATTACACTGTATGTGGGTCTCTTTAGCCCATTCTCTCACTCTAATGATCTCCGTTTTCCTCCCAGTCTCGTGCTCCTCGTACCTGTCCCTTGATCCCCACCCTCAAGCTCATTCTCACAGCATGTCTCATGTTCCACAGTCAGCAGTTCTTTTTAGAAAGAGATTCCCATTGCTTTCTCCCTACCTCTGTCTTTCTCCCTACCTCTGTCTTTCTCCCTACCCTGTGTTTATCCCAACCCCTGTCTTTCTCCAAACCCCTGTCTTTCTCCCTACCCCTGTCTTTCTCCCTACCCCTGTCTTTCTCCCTACCCCTGTCTTTCTCCCTACCCCTGTCTTTCTCCCTACCCCTGACTTCCTCCCTACCCCTGACCTCCTCCCTACCCCTGACTTCCTCCCTAACTCTGTCTTTCTCCCTACCCCTCTTTCTCCCTACCCCTCTTTCTCCCTACCCCTCTCTTTCTCCCTACCCCTCTCTTTCTCCCTACCCCTGTCTTTCTCCCTACCCCTCTCTTTCTCCCTACTCCTCTCTTTCTCCCTACTCCTCTCTTTCTCCCTACTCCTACCCCTCTCTTTCTCCCTACTCCTGTCTTTCTCCCTACTCCTGTCTTTCTCCCTACTCCTGTCTTTCTCCCTACTCCTGTCTTTCTCCCTACTCCTCTCTTTCTCTCTACTCCTCTCTTTCTCCCTACTCCTCTCTATCTTCTCTCCTCATCTCTCTTGCGTTACAGGTATAAGTCCCTTACCTCAGTGTCTCTCTGCTGCTCCTTCCCCTCCTCCTTTGGTAGGAAAAATACATTTCCATTTAGAATGCCAATAGCTCTAACTCTGAAAAATCCGAGACCTATTGCGTTTCCAATGCTTGTTGAATATGTGGCCGAACCTAATGTGTGCCCAACGGTTTAAAGCCCTCATTTATGTGTGTCCTAAAACTTCCTGTTGCACAAACAAAACAGGGCTGTGCTCTGCTGGCCTGGATGGTGTAACTGCAATGCTGCCTTCTCGCTGGCCCTCCTTCCCCTCTGTAGTATCCTCCGACGTGGGGTAGCGGTATAGTCTACCCGCGTCGGAGGTGAGGTGCGAGCGCTGACGCATGACGTCAGGTGTTCAGTATAAATAAAGGGGCGTGGCCCACTAACGGCAGTCGGGACCACGCTGGAACTGCACCGTGTGTCCGTGTACCTTAATGAGCGCTGCCGCGCGCTAGCCACGAGGTATCTGGCCTAGAGGCCATCACACTGGCGACGAGGGGCAGAAACGACCCCATGCTGTGGTGCTGACAGCCATCTCTTCGTGCACTGTTACTGTGCCCTCAACCCTGGCTCCTTGCTGTCTCGCCTTGGTGCAGCTCATCTGCTATGTGCCCTAGGCAGGTTGGGAGACCCCATGCTCAGCCTCGTTCCTCGGGGGTGTGCCTGCTGATGGGTGTGTGCGTCACACGTGGCTGGCGGAGCCTGCGGAGGTATGCGCCCGGCACCCTGGTGAGCGGAGGTCCCCACTGCGCGGCCTAACACGGCCAGGCCACTGGAGAAGCCCTGAGTGTGTCCAAACTGACCTCAGCCAGGCGGCTGCCACTGTCCCAGGAAGGTAAGCAGCGCACGTGCTGCGGAGTGTCTTTGCGACTGCGCCAAGATGGCGTCGATTCCCGCCATTGAGCCGTTTGTGGTCGACGGAGCTTCCTTCTCCCTTGCCCCACGATGGAGAGACTGGACCGATCGCCTCCAGATCTACTTCGAAGGGGCGGGCATAGCCCGAGAGCGGCGCAGGGCCCTACTCCTCCACCTGGGAGGCAAAGACATCCATCGCATTTACAAGACGTTGGTGGAGGCTACACCTAAGACCTACGTCACGCTTCTCAATGCCCTGAATGGCGCACTTCGAGCCGATGGCGAACAGGGACTACGAACGGTTCATATTTCGCCAGGCCATGCAGGAAGCAGAAGAATCGCTGGACGCATTCCATGGGCGCCTGAAGGAACTGGCCAGCACGTGCGGCTTTCGAGACGAACAGGAGGAGATCCGAGGTCAGATTATACAGGGGTGCTACTCGTCCAAACTCAGTCAACATTCTTCAGGAGGACGGCAAATCCCTGGCGGACATCCTCACTCTGGGCCTGTCAAAAGAACTGTCGCAAGCCAGGGCGTCGCACATGGAGGCGGCGCTCCACCGCCCTGTCAAGACGGAGCAGGTCAACGCGGTGGACACGACCAACGCGGTAAGGCCCAAGTCGCGCCAAAACGCAGGGAGAAAGCCGCAAGACAGGAGAAAGGGATGCGGATACTGCGGAGGCACGCCCCATCGCCTGCAAGACTGCCCGGCAAGAGGGAAAAGATGCAGTGCATGCGGGTGGATGAACTATTTTGCGGCAGTCTGCCGGTCCACAAAGTCACGGAAGGAGGCAGCCCAGACGGTGGCGGAAGAGTGAGACGGAGAGGACATGGATGATGACGCAGGGGAATACCCGGTCCACTACGTGTTCGCAGTAGACCAGCCACGACGGAAGAGACGACGACTCCCAAGGTGCAAAGTCAAGATCCACAACCAGGACGTGAGAGCCACCATATACACGGGGGCGTCGATCGAGCTCATGGCGGCCAATGTGTATGAGCAACTGAATCCCAGCCCCCCACTGAGCGAAGCCAGAATCAGAGTATTCGCGTATGGGCAGAAGACGCCAATCCCGCTTTTGGGGTGTTTCAAGACGGAGATGAGCCACAATGACATCAAGATCCCCACCACAGTGTACGTGACCCCTAAGGGAAACTGGATGCTGATCAGTGGGCAGTCAGTGGAAGAGCTGAGACTGACATTGTTCGCCCTGGCGGTGCAAGAGCAAGAGTTAGAGGCCATCCTGGAGGAGTTTGAAGACGTCTTCAAGGGCATCGGATGCCTCAAAGGTAAAGAAGTATCCCTCCACATCGACCAGTCGGTCCAACCGGTGGCGCTGAGGCACAGGCGCATTGCATTCCATTTGCGCAAGAAGGTGGAGGACGAGCTAGAGGCACTGGAGAGGCAAGGGATTATCGAGAAGGTCAGTGGACCCACCCCGTGGGTGTCCCCGATCGTAGTGGCGAGAAAACCGAAGCAGCCAGGGCAGGTCCGCATCTGTGTGGACATGCGACTCCCCAACGCCGCGGTGAAGAGGGAGCGTCACCTAACCCCCACCATTGACGACATCCTGGGAGAACTGAACGGTGCCAGATGGTTTTCGAAGATGTATCTTCGGTCCGGATATCGCCAACTGCCGCTGCACCCGGACTCTCGCTACGTCACCACCTTCTCAACACACGTCGGCCTCAGGCGGTACCGACGCCTCAATTTCGGAATCTCAAGCGCCGCAGAGGTGTTCCAAAACGCTATCCGAGAGGTCCTCAGCGGGCTACCAGGGGTCCTGAACGTGAGCGATGATCTCCTTGTGTACGCCTCGTCGATAGATCACCATCGGAGACTGCGAGGGGTCCTCCAGAGGATCAAAGAATCCGGACTGACCCTACACAGGGAGAAGTGCCAATTCCTACAGAAGAAGATCAGTTTCTTTGGGTACACATTCTCCGACCAAGGAGTCGTCCCGGACAAGGTCTAAGATGTGCAGGACGCTCCAGCACCGTCCAACATCTCGGAAATAAGGAGTTTCTTGGGGATGGTGAACTTCTGCGGGCGGTTCGTCCCGGACTTGTCAAACCTCACGAAGCCTCTCAGGGAACTGACAAAATCCACCACCCCGTGGCAATGGGGACCAGAACAGGAACAAGCCTTTAAGGACACCAAGGCGGCATTGTCGGCTGACACCACCCTGTCATACTTTAATCCGGCCCGGTCCACCAATGTTGCAGTGGATGCCAGCCCATATGGGCTAGGGGCAGTGCTCGCGCAGCTGCAGGAGAATGGTGAGTGGGCCCCGATAGCCTATGCGAGCCGCTCTTTGACGGACACAGAACAGAGGTACTCGCAGATCGAGCGAGAAGCGATTGCCATCCATTGGGCCTGTCGACATTTTCACGTCTATGTGTACGGTAATCCATTCACCGTGTCCACAGACCACAAACCCCTCATTCCCCTGTTTCAGGGATCGGCATCCAAACCCCCGCCGTGGATCGAAAAGTGGATCCTTCAGCTACAAGAGTACGACTACCGAGTGGAGTACAAGCCAGGCTCCTCGAATCCCGCGGACTATCTCTCGAGACATCCCAGAGTAGCCACTAAAGTGGAAGAAGAGGACGCGGAAGACATGGAAGAATATGTCCGGATGGTATCCGAGAGGTCCCGGCCATTGCCCATGAGCCTCGAAACGATCGTAGCAGCCACCCAGAGGGACGAATGTCTGCAACTGGCCCTGACGGCCGTCCAGTCAAATGACTGGCGCCTCATCGAGTCCTCCATGGCCAGACGAATGCTGCAAGCCAAGGCCATCCTGGAGTCGCTCATGCGGGTCAAGGATGAACTCTCGGTTGACACCAGCGGGTGCCTTCTTCGGGGCCCGCGACTGGTGATCCCATCCTGTCTAACCCAGCAAGCGGTGGCCCTGGCACACCGGGGCCATCAAGGCATTGTGAAAACAAAGAGTCGGCTGAGAGCCAAGGTATGGTTCCCGGGGATGGACCCTATGGTGGAGCGAACGGTCCGAACATGCTCCTGGTGCCAGGCGTCGGGTCAGCCGGATCACCCCCACCCCGTCATCACCGAGGAAAACCCGCAACGACCATGGGAGAGAGTGAGCGCAGATTTTGGGCACCTCCCAGATGGACGCTATGCCCTGGTGATCATCAACGACTACACAAAGTACCCGGAGGTCGAGGTGGTGGGAAGCCAGACCGCCGTGGAGGTCATCACAAAGTTCGAGAAGACAGACAACGGCCCACCCTTCCAAGGGCAACAATTTGCGGACTATCTTAAGGAGTGGGGAATCCACCACCGGAAAGTGACCCCGCGCTGGCCTCAAGCCAATGGGGAAGCGGAGAGGTTCATGCGGACCCTCAACAAAGTGGTACGCATTGCGCACGCCGATGGGTCGCCGCTCGAGAGGGCCATCTACAGCTTCCTGAGAGAATATCGGCTGACGCCTCATCTCACGACAGAGGCAGCCCCTGGACCGGCGAGCATGGGCCGAGTAGTGCGAGACACCATCCCGCATCACCCAAGCTGGATTCCGCCTCAGATTGACGCTGGGAAGGTCCTAGCCAACAGGACCCACTCCAATGAACAGGCCAGTGCCGACCGGGGAGCCCGGACGTCAACCATTCAAGTAAGGGACAGAGTCTATCTCAAGGACAGGTATCCCGGGAGCAAATTCCGGCTTCCCTTTGAACACAAACCTTGGACAGTAGTCCGCCGAACTGGAACTCTGGTAACCGCGAGGAGGGGGACAGAGGAGGTCACCCGGAACATATCGTTCTTCAAAAGAGTACACCCCGGGACCCCAGACCCGCGTCTGTCGGAACGCCAGGGCGACCGGCCGAGTCAGCCGCCAGCGGAGGAAGGCCCAGAAGGGGATCAGGGGTCCACCCTCACCGAATACGAGACTCAACCAGACCAGAGTGCAACGTCGCCGCCAGGAACACCAGGCGGGAGGTCGCCCAGCCCTCAGGTGAGGTCCCCAGGGAGCGCAGCCTCGCAAGGAGTGGTCCCGACAACACCATCAGTGCGGGGACAGCAGTCCGGATACAGCCTGAGAAGAAATCCGGCGCCATCCTCCCAGCTGGCTGACTTCCTAGTGTGACGGACCTAGGACTGGAATTTCAGTGACTGGTAACAGACCCACAGGGTCAAATGTTTATTGTTTGTTTTGATAAAGGTTAGAAGGAATGTTGTATCCTCCGACGTGGGGTAGCGGTATAGTCTACCCGCGTCGGAGGTGAGGTGCGAGCGCTGACGCATGACGTCAGGCGCTCAGTATAAATAAAGGAGCGTGGCCCGCTAACGGCAGTCTGGACCACGCTGGAACTGCACCGTGTGTCCGTGTACCTTAATGAGTGCTGCCGCGCGCTAGCCACGAGGTATCTGGCCTAGAGCCCATCACACCCTCCCCCTTTGGTAGGAAAAATACATTTTCATTTAGAATGCCAATAGCTCTAACTCTGAAAAATCCGAGACCTATTGCGTTTCCAATGCTTGTTGAATATGTGGCCGAACCTAATGAGTGCCCAAGGGTTTAAGGCCCTCATTTATGTGTGTCCTAAAACTTCCTGTTGCACAAACAAAACAGGGCTGTGCTATCCAGGTCTGGATGGTGTAACTGCGGTGCTGCCTTCTCGCTGGCCCAGCCGCAGCGGCGCAGACGGTTGAGTTCAGCTATCAATGCCGCGGTTGCTGGTATCTCTCTGACGTGTCTGATGCCGTTTCGCCACCGCGTGCTATTTTTGACTATCACAGTGGCATGCGCGCGCTTCCTCTGCCGCGTGCTTCCTTTCTGATCCCAGTGCTCCGGCTCTTCCGCCGACATTTCGATCTCTTTACCTCGCTGTGTGTAGCACATATATTTGATGTCTTTGAATAGAGTGGTAATAAATCTCAAGCTCTTGTTACTTACCAGGATTTTCCCACCAGCTGCTCTTCAACTGCAGCTTTTGCCGCTGCTCGATGACACCAGCTTTCTGTTTTATTTTTATGTTTAATTTTTTTAACTGCGGTTCTCTACATCTCTTTAAGTCTGAGAAAGTCAAACTATAGCATGTCAAATCAAACTCTGGCGAGCTAATGGTGCCGGACGTCTGCTCCATTGTTTATTTCTCTCCTAAATGCGACCTATTTATAGATATAGCCGCCCCCGCGCTCCCGTGCTCTGATCTATTTTAAACTTCGGTGACTCGGTCTTCCCAAAATAAAACATGACCAGTGGAAAGATGTTAAACGTCCCGTGCGCACTATTTTTTGCCTTTTACCTAATGCAGCACCTTAAAATCAAGTACCTAATAACTTTGTATTCAATATTTGTAACCATTGACAGGTTTCCATCCTTCTCTGTAGATTGTGGGGGTGAGTCTGGTCGCCCAAATGACTGACTCTCATACTGGACCCAGTCATCTTGCGCTGTCAACATCTAGCAGGGTGCAGGTTCTACCTCCAAGACTTGCATTTTCCGAACTTTGTTGTTCATACAAAATTCAACCTACCAAATGTACGCAAGGCTACGGCCCTAGCCAAAACAGTGGCAGTAGGGTGCCCAGGGCTGGGCTGGCCGTACTGTGCATTGGGCGTTTCCCAGGAGGCTGGAAGGGTGGGGGCTGGTTTTACAGCAAGTTTTGTTTGCATCGGTGCTGCAATATCTGCCCCATTAACAAAAGCAGCAAGCAAGCGTTTCCAGCCTCCCGGGCCAGGCAGGGGCTGGTTTGAGGAAATTGCCAGGACCGCTTTGGGTTCCCAGTCCGGCCCTGAGGGTGACTCTCCTTTCACCACATTGCCTCCTCATGTAAACTCCTCAAACAATCAAGGGTCTCTCAGACCTAAGAAATATACTGGGCTCTCATGGAGGGCTGAGGATCGAAGGGTAACCTGGGGTGGGTTGAGTCATTCATCTGTGCTTGGGGAGTACCCTACCAAGCACCTGACCTTTAACCCTCCCTTTGGGAGCGAGCCTTCATGAGCTGAAGAAGGACTTGGGGAACTAAAACCTGCTCAAACATTTTGGATTCCATGGGCCTAGTCAGTAGTATGTACAATATAGATATTTAAGATTGTGTCGTTTCTGCTCAGGTTGCTGACCTTGATTGGTCTTCCACCTCTTTCCTCGCTCGTGAGGTGTATTTACACACCAGCGGACAGTGTCCCTGCATTTAAAATGTACAGGTACATAGCAGCCCACTGCTTTTGTGGCTAGGTTGATGCTGTTCAGCTTTATATATGTTTTAGACCCTACCCCTGAACTGGACTACCTATAAAACAGACCTTCAGGAACATCCATGCCTAATTTCCCTGCAAATTGTAAACCTGTTGTATCATCTACGTTTTCCTCACAGTTTTCTTCCTTATCTCAAACTATTGTTAAGGACTGTAAATGCCTTGAAAAGGTTTGATTTACCGTTTTGGGGGTCTTTCTATTGATACCCTATGAAGGCAGCAACAGGGAAGATCATCCCACAGGCACTCTATGGAGCAAGGTTGTAGCTTTGGATCGGTATGTTAATTGGGATTTACAGGAAAGTCTATGCCTAAAGACTCTCCTAAGCCCACACATGATTTTCATGCTACAGGCTATAAGGCTTGAGCCCTAGATTCTTGAACTCTGCTCACTAAGTCACATGTCTTAAGGTTTCTCTAAAGCATTAAGTGATGTAATGAGAAAGATAAACTTTCTTGTTTTATGCTGCAGGACATAAGGTCATCTTCAAATGACTTCTCAGCAGCAGGTAAAGGCATACGCTTAGAATGTAACATCTTTGAGGCAGAGGAGTCTTTGTCACGGAGTATGTTGAAGAGAGTCCTTCATGAAGGGGTAAGGGATTGTTCGAAAGTTAAAGATAGAGCATATCTTGCATCAGAACACTCCGTTGCCCATGTAATCGAATATTTGGGAGTGGATGAGACTTTTCCATATGTGCCCCAGGTCCCGGATAAGCGATTAAGGAATATAGTTCTCCATCGTTCGATGGGAATTGATCCGAGCTAGAGAATTTTAGGTTGTAGAAAAAGAACCTTGGAAAGCAATCTGCACTGTTTTTGCAATCTGAATAATAAATATTCTGTAATTCATATTTTTTTTAGATTGCTCTTTGTTTTTGTGTGAAAGGATGTTACATCCCATATTTCTGATATATGCAGTAAGAATACACAATGAGGCATAGGCCACTTAATTCGTAATTAAGTCATTTGATATTGCAATTGCAACTGCAACGTATACTCAGAACATACAAAGAAGGGTGTTGTAATATAGTTTTGAAATTCTATTACTAGATAATTATGCAACGTTTACTTGTTGCCTGTTAGATAATTGATATGAGGTCGAAATTTTACAATTACTTTTCATACTGTTTGGAAATGTGACGAAAAATGTCGAATATTTTGATTGATATAAGATGAGATTTTAGATTATTTTTAGGTCTAGACGAATTGAAGTAGATTTACATTTAGAAATGTTATGTTTGGGATTTTCTTTTTTTAATGTTTATTGTACTTCTATAAGTAATGATTCTTGGAAATACGTTTATATCATATCGTACTTGCCACATGTCCAATTTCCCTCAAACTGTACAGCAGCACAGATTGTTAGGTATCGGGCACAATTTAGAAGTTCACAAAGGATTATGTAAGATGTGTTGTAATGCATGAGTGTCATTACTACTGCCTTTTTTGCACTCTCGTCGCATGTGACACGTGTTTGCAATGGCATGCTGTCAGAAAAAGGGCATGAAAAGCATGCATGGCTGCAAGGGTGATTGGTGGATAGAGAATTGAGTCATAAGTGATAGGTGGCATCCATGTGTCATGAACTTTGTAAACAACTGTGTTCTGTTGCTCTTTCTTTCTACTCCCCCAAGTTAATTCTCTCCAGTTGAAAGAGTTTTCACAAGTGTAATACGTTGAAACCTGATGAAAATAGTTGACATCAGCGACGAGCATTACATTCCCGAGCCATTTCGTGTTATTCCATCATGAGTGTGCCTTGTAGCTTCAGCTGGTATTACAGCTGCACACCCTATTCTGAACACTGCACATTTTTATGAGCTTTTTTAGCTTCAGCTAAATACAATAGTTTATAGTAGTTTAAACCAAGGAATGCTTTAACTTTGTAGGCTCTCACCCCCCACTTTATGAATTGCTCTGATGTGCCCATTTATGGTTTAGGATTTTTACATCACAGCTGTGAAATAGACGTATTGCTTACAATATGCATAGAGTGGGCTCAGGATCCGTATGTTTTTTCCATTGGCTTTCTTCTATGAGCCAGTTTCAGTCATTGGCCTAAGAATTTGTCACTCACGTTTTGGCTCAGCCCAGTGCAGTATTCCTCTCTCACTTAATGCTATTGTCTATGATGGGAGAATGCTTACACTGCCACTAGAGTCCTTGCAATGAACTACATTTTCTAAATTCTGCATGTTATTGCCCCAAAATGTGTCATTTCTGTTAGTTTCTTGCCCTTGTATTTATCGGGACCCCTTAATGGGAAATCCAGGAGAGGTAAGAAACTGGAGGGGTTCCAGAAATGTAAAAATAGGGATTTTGGTCTCTCAACTCATTGAAGAAGAGGTGTGAGAGCAATTGTACTGGGACTGGTTTAGGGGGAGGAAGAAAAGGATAAAAGGACAAAATGTTTGTATGCAATAAATTAACAAGGTGAGCAGAATAGAACCATGGGTGACATTCCTCTTTAGTGGAGGGAGGAGCCAGGTCGGATGTGCTCTGGTCAAAGTGGTTATGTAGTGGAAGGTTTATGGGTGAGATGGTTGTAAGAACTTATCCTTCATGAACAGAAATGGGTGAGTACTATGTATTAGGAAAGACAAATATGGGTGTTAGTTGTAATGTCGGTGAAGGTGTGGGCATGGCTCAGCTAGAGAGTGACTGGGGTGAGAAGTGAATGGATAGAGAAGAAAAGAGCACACTGCACCCCTGGGCCAAGTGCTGTGGGTCCTGGGTTTTGAGGCTGTCTGAAGCTTGTGGTCTGGCACGCGGGAGAAATGAATCACCCATCACTAACAAGGGTAAATCAGCAGTGAATTATAAGACCAATTATAATTTATGTTATAACTGATTATCACTCATTGATTCCTTGTGGGGGTCCCTTTCAGCAATTAGAAAATGACGATAGTTTTTAAGATAGGTTATCCGTGGACAAGATTAAAGATTAGAGATGTTTCTTAACGATTGATGATTCCCAACATGAAATGAGTGTAGGGTGCACAAGACGAAGCTGCACTATTTGGCGGGTAATAGGTTGACCGTAGTCGAATGATTAGTAAGTTAACATGGCTATAATAGTTCTCTTCAACATTTGAGATGCGAATTACTCTTCCAAATCAATACATTAGCTACCCTCTTTCTATATTTATAGTTGTAGAACGGGTGTGGGTTACCAACGGTCAATGGTTTATAGTGCAGCTCTTGTATATTATATGATCAAGTTTGTATAGTATATGCAAGAAAGTATTACACATACTTGTGAATGTCCGTTGGGCATCTTGTATGTGTCCTTATGTAACAACATGGATCCATCCTGTTATTCATGTTCCTTGGGTGCATTATATGAGTGAAGTCTGACTGTATCATGTCTGTATTTCTATTTTCATTTTTCAACATCCATGAATACATTTTTGTATGCAGTATAATGTCTGTTTGTGAAACACTTGATTCCTCTACAGGTCAATAGTTTGATTTAAATTAATAACAGTGTATATCTTGGTGATGTTGATGACAGAAAACAGTGATGAGTCTTCTTAGGGCCGTGTTACAGAAGTGTCCCGGGGCTGCAATAGACATCTGCGCGCACTTTGTGTGCCCTTTGGGCACTTTGGTATTACCGAAGGGGTCGCAAACGCTGGTGCTGGCCCTTCTGCAATCCAGGTAGCGCTGACACACATGTAACGCCAGCAATATCATTAGAGGGCCTTCCATCGTTTGCATGGGGGTGTGGCTCCATGCAAATGAGGTAATCTTTTTTGCCTCAGCGCCCTCTTACCCGCATGGGCGCAGAGGTAAACATGCCCTTAGGAGGCACATTTATAGTGCGCCACATAAAGGTGGCATATTGTTAGTACTCTTTCTAAAGGCAGCCCTCTGGATGGATGAAAGAGGGTCCCATGGAACCCCCAGACATTCCCTTGCAGACGGTTTCAGTCACTCACTGCACCCTCTTGCAAAGGGATCTCCAATCCGTTTTTAAAGTGCAGGCGGGTTGCGGCCTGCACAGAGAAACACGGAGCAGCTTTTAAACAGCTGCTCTTTACTTCCCTTGAATGCGTTGCCCTGGAGTCAGTGTGAGTTCATGGTTGCCCTGAGGGCACACTTTATCTGTTTACACTCAGCACATCTGCTTAAAGGTGGCGCAAATGGGGAAAGTGCGCCTTATCTATTATAGGGCCCCTGGTTGCTATTTGCTGTTCATTAGCTGAACTGCCCGATTGTTAAACTTGACCCCTTTTTGTCCCAATATGTAACCATCACCTGCAGAGTGCTACAGGGTTCTGCCCTTTTTCCTTAACGTTGTTCTAAAACCTAGCTGTTTCCACTTGTAATTGTGACTGAATTTCAGTGTCAGTTATATGCTGACGACATCCATATATATACTGCTGAATTGTACGGTTTGAATCAATTGATTCTAAAACAACGGAGGAAACTCTCTTTTGGTCTGATTCTAGTTTTTCAGTTATCTTCCTATGACCTATATTGTTGCAATTCAGAGAGTTCATAACTTAAGAATACATTTTGAATCTTATTTAATGAAAGTGTGACTTTTAAGTCCCTGATGAAGTATGTGGCAAGACCGGAGCACTTCTACCCGTACTACCTTCCCAAAATGTTTGCTTCCTTGAGCCACCACACACAGTGCCTGTATTTCAGGCTGTAGTGCTCTCTAGCGAGTAAACTTTCTCCCATTTACCTTGGCTTACCAAAAAATGTCTGTCAATTATGTAGGCCACTCAGAGTACAGCTTTGCAGTTAAGGTGTCATCTAGACAAGTGCGACCATCAGCCATCTGGTAAAACTATGAAACGACTCCTAGTTATCCTACTGCTATAGCTCCACTCGTTGTGTTTGATATGGAAAATGACCCATCAACAAATTTGATTGTACCTACCTTTGATTTCTTGATTTTACCGTCCGGGAAGATCTTTTGGGCCTAGTACTCTGTCCAGACTGTCAGCTCCGAGGAAAAAAGAGATGGAAGGAAGAATTACCCTAGAAGTACCCCAGATGAGCTGGAATATGGAAAACCCGCTTGACTTGCATATCATCAATTGCTTCAGATGTTAGTTATCGTAGCCAGGCTCAAATTCTTTAGTTCATGACCGAAGTGCAGCACTTGAACTTGAGCTGCTGTTGGTGTCTGATAATGGTGAGGACCGGGGTACATAAGAAGGGAGCTGGAAGAAAGCTGGAAACAGCTGGAGGCTCGCGTGCAGGTGGCGAGAAGGCAAAGAAAATACAGAGGTGAAGGACAAGAGTGAAAGTATGAGGGAGGAGTGAAATGTAAGCTTGTGATTTCCGCAGAAAGAAGCAATGACAATCTTTGAGGGTGGGATTAGATTGGTGGGAAAATGAGGAAGACAACATAGGCTGAAGGTAGAAGTAAGGAGTGAGATAGGTGCCCTGCGTGACACTGGGTCGGCTCCGTTAGCCAAGAGGGGGAGGGAGTTCACCCTGAAAATGTAGGCAGGTGCACCTGCAAAGAATACTGGAGGGGTGGGAGGGTTTGAAATGAGGATCAGGCACATGATTGGGGGTCATGGAAGAATAGCACACAAAGGTCAGTGTAAAGGGAAAGCTATGAGATGCTGGAGAGCCGACACCTTGGCTAGAAAGGAGAGGGAAGGCAAGCGGTACGTGTCGGACATGTGAATGGGTGTCCCTGTGTGTACACGTTCTATCAAAGGAAATCAAGGACACGAGCATATGTATATTCTCAAAAAACATAAACGTGTAAGTGTGTCAGTACATGAATTCTCATTTACAGCTTATGAAAAATCCATCATTTCAGAACTATTTACCATAGCAACAATTCCGAAATAGATGCCTGCCTAAACAACATTGAACATATGTTTGCTTGCAATCTGATGGAAGCTTTTGTGTAGAACCAGAAAACCGCATGCGGTTCTTTCCTAATCAGTATAAAGGTTTCTACCAATCAACCAAGCATTTAATTTAAAAGCAATGTATTAAATTTAAATATCATATGACACTCACTTTTTTTAAACATTTGTATTACCCCATCATAACTGAAAAGCAAATTCCATTACTCCATAAATTCCGTGTAGATGTTTCTGAACTCCACATCGGCGGTCGATTTAGCTGCTGGCTCTTCTGGTAACAGTTCAGAAATGTGTGGCAGCAGATAGGGAAATATTTTTAATCACTAAAGCACTGTATTATAACGTAAAATGATTGGGCCTCTCTGCCGAATGTGAGGAGGGGCTCCTGAGTCCCCCAGAACTTACAGGTTTTTATTGTCATTGGGTTGAATGCTCCCCCTCCTCCTGGAGGGTTTGGGAGCCCCCTGCGCCGACGGGACTGCAGGGTCCGCGTTTCGCCCCTGCACTAAAGCACGCTTACTCAAGCTACCTTTCTTGAGGTTGGGGAACAGGGTGTTTTGGGATCAACATATGAGATAAACAACGTTATGCTTTCCATTGGTTGAATTTCGTTCTCTTTAATTTCTTTTTCTTGTCAATCATACGCAAGGTGTTAGGCTGACGTTTAGGATTTGGCACTATACTGCCATGCTCCACGGTTAATTCCTAACTGCTTTCCAGAAATCCAGAATCTGCGAGTTTTTGGCTGTCATCCTGGTGATTTTCTTCAGTGGCAGTGTTTGGCAATACCTCCGAATTCAGCTCCCCTCTTCCATCTACAATGAATTGCTGGAGCCGTGAGGTCCAGGAATACTTTTGGATTTTATTTGGTTCCTCTATTGCTAGGAAACATCAGTGGGGCAAAGTCTCAGCTTTGTGAACTCTCCGATAAAAGATCATCCATGAATATTGCAGCCCACTTAAATTCTGAAGCTGAAATTGTGTCTTGTAGTAGGGCATCACCCACGGCATCGATACATTGCTCTTCGGCTCTTTTGGTTAAACGCTTTGGGATGTGTCATTAGATGGTCAGATCCAGAATAGTGTATTCGCAACTGATCTTTCTGTGCTGATTTCCTCTTCTTGATTTGTAAATGCTCTCTGCAAGTGTTCCCTTGAGTTGAGGTTGGCTCCAGTCGGATTTACCATCGCATTTGCAATGATGACCGATCTTTGCCATCAGTGAGATTTAAAAATGTACTCATAGCCGAACATCTGCGTGGTGTTTAGATTCTCAGTTGTTAGGCTGACTGCACATGGTCGATGGTCTGGAAACATGACAAATACAAAGCTTTTCTTGTTATTGGTTTTATTCTATGCCCCTTCAGGGGTGTGGAATTTAATAAAATATCTACTTGTCCATGGGGCAGGTTGCTTCATAAATCTGCTTGTCCTGTAACAAAATCCACTTGTCCCTTTGGTGCCATGTAGTGCAGCGACAAATTATGGCATCAATTTCATTATATAAGAGCTCTGACATAGCCTCTTTGATTAGGGCAGGGCTCATACCATAGTAGTGTTTGAATACTTGCAATCCCCCTATTTTGCCACGTTTCCGTAGATCTACATACTGGGGCTGAATGTAGTGGTAAGCAATAGCTTCAGGGTTAGAATGCCCCTTTGAGTCTGTGCAAAACTACTAACTGCATGTTTTAAGGATTTTCAACAACTCTTCTCTAATCTTTTCCCCTACTGAGAAATGTTGGAAATTTACTCCTGACATTTGCAGATGTAAAGTAAATCTTCTTCTGGAGTTGGGAAAAAGTGGTTGGAGGGAAAGTGTACTTGCAAACACTCACATTTTTGCATGAGCAAATCTACACATGCATATTTGCTCATGCTAAAATGCAGTACACAGATATTTTCTAGGAGTACTATTTCTTGTCCTACTTCTGTAAATTCGTAGGAATTCACAAAAGCCATATAGCTGCACTTAATAGAAGGACATCTACCATGGGTGCACTTTTGAGAATTTCTTTATCAATTGGGCCTCTAATTTGGTCGGGCGTTGACCATGACCTTTTGTGTTTATTAAAATTCTGTCTCTCTCTTTCTGTATCGGCTGGCTTCACTGTGAGTGACAGCATTCTGCTCTTTAACTAGGAGCATTTCCGCACACAAAGTAGTTTTGTTCAGTGACAGTAACTACTGTGGCAGTGTGTGCTTTTTGAGACCAAAAATAATTTTTGCTTTTGCTAATGTTTGTTATAATGGTGAGGTCCCGGCAGCTCCTACACAAATAAGGTTTTACAAAAACCATGCCAAAACAAATCACAGATTGACTTAACTAAAAAGCTGGCCACTAATTTCAGACCTACTGGCTTTGCCAATGCTTGTTTTTGTTTGTTTCCCATAATCTTATTGAAACTGGTTACACCGATTTTCCATTATGAATATTTTTGGGAAATACTAGCATGCATCCACATGTTACTAAATGATGCTGCAGAGAAATGGTACCCAAAACTTTGCAGTAGTTTAGCAAAACATTTTTTTTTCCTGCTTTCCTTTTTGTATGAACATTTTCTTTTAAAAGCAAAGAATCATCAATCTTGCTTTGAAGCTTCTGAAAATATGTGCATCAGATCAGAGAGCATACTGAGAGCATTATACATCGCCTCATATTGCTAAACTTTGAAAACCTGTGTACACATTTTTATACTGGGACCACTGACAGTAGTGCAGTCAGAGTTTACAACATTTATTTAGAGCGCCCACCCTAATAATAAAGGGTTTCAATTAATAAACCATGAATCCAAGTTTGAACAGCAATAGTTTATTGACAGAAATATTACCTTAACTGCAGACAGTGCCCTTCCCTGATCCATTATGTGGTACTGTAAACTGACAGCCAAAGGAGTTTGTGCTGTAGGGGGTTGGGCCTACTTGTCCCAAGGACCAAATACCCATGAAAATTTGTTGCCCTTGACCCCAAACAATATGCCCTGGGCATCGGGATATAGGAATTCCACATCCCTGCCCTTCTTGCAGTACTGAGCACACTGCAGTTGTCTACTGTAAGAGTGAAATATTTGCTCATTTTTGGATGACCATTGGTCACTGGGCCGACGTGCTTTAATCGGTAGTCTTGGTGTATCCGATGGCACAGGAATGAATCTAAAATTATTATATGTGCTGGATTCCAGTGTCATCCTACATTCCATCTGAATTGACAATATGAGAGGAGAGTGGTAGGGTTTGAATTGCGCTGAGTTATGCGAAGTCACAGCTAACAAGTTAGAATGCTCAAAGGATACAAGTCACAGCCACCCGCTGTTACTAGACGTGTGGACAGCAGCCCATGTTAATGTTAATATCCTGAGCAATAAATGTCCACAATATTGAGAACAGTCCATAGTTGTGGCTGTCACAGAATTCTTCTTCCATTCTTTATTTTCATTTAGTACAGTTCAATACAGATGTGCATTCTAGCCAACACGTGTTTCGTCTATTTGGAGTAAACCATAGACTTCTTCAGGGTAAAATCGGAAAAGCTTTGTCAGGTATGCAATGTTCAAAATGACAATACAAAATCCATATGAATTAATCCAATTGTGTGTGGAAAACACAGCTAATATGCAATTGTATCAAGCGCGAGTAGACTTCGTCAAGTACTTAGAATAAAAGACGGAGGTGCAAAACCCCTATGGGTTCATCCAATGATATATGGAAGTGTGCGACAAGAAATGCAATTATATATCAAAATTGACTTGAAAGTTCCACCAGCAAGATGCTGGACTTTCAATTATGTACCACAGGACACCAAACAGTATCTGATGTAGATGTAGATTACTTTCATCATGGAGTACTCGCCACAACGAAAATAATCTACATCAGATACTGCTTGGTGACCTGTGGTACACAATTGAAAGTCCAGCATCTTGCTGGTGGAACTCTCAAGTCAATTTTGATATGTTATTGCGTTTCTTGTTGCGCACTTCCATATATTGGATGAACGCCTTAGGGATTTTGTACCTCCGTCTTTTATTCTACGTACTTGACGAAGTCTACTTGCGCATGATACAATTGGTATTAGCTGTGTTTTCCAACCACAATTGGATTAATTCATATGGATTTTGTATCTGAATTTTGTACATTACGTACATGACTAAGCTTATCCGATTTTGCCCTGAAGAGAAGTCTATGGTTTACTCCAAATAGACGAAACACGTGTTTCCTAGAATCCAGATCTGCATTGAACTGTACTAAATGAAAATAAAGAACGGAAGAATAATTCTGTGACAACTACAACTGTGGACTGTTCTCAATATTGTGGACATTTATTGCTCAGGATATTAACATTCTTTCCATCTAAATTGAACCGGTGTGAACTGAGGAGCACACTTTGTAAAACAAATGAACCTGTCTGCATTGTTCGAGCGGTCCCTCACTTCTGTATATAAACATAGGTAACTACATATGGGTTGGGGACAACTATCTACACAGGCTCCTGTGAGACACAATTGACTGCCAATCACTGAGCTCTGCATACGTGTTTGTCTCTCTAGTAAGATACACTTGGATAGATATGGCATAGTATTAGTTTGGTTAGCACCCCTATGAAGTGTAATGGGGTATATCCATACCATTATTGATTAAACAGAATCAACTTTTGGGTCCTTGTACGTGCATTTATCCTTATACCATCTCGATGATGTCCTAACACGGTAACAATGATCTGGTGGCAGACATAGTTACTGATGCATTTCTGAAGACTGAGCGATGGCTATACCACAAATGTATTTTCTGTCTCATTTTTTTTTCTTTTTTTTCTGGGCATAAATCTGATTACCTTGCAATGGAATTTTCATCCAAAGATAATCTACCCTTGCCTGACTTTTTTAAAGACAAGGAAATGAGTTTGTCTCTGTGCTCTGTTGTCTTTTTTTCATACCAATTCTTTATTTCTGTTTATACACTGGAAAGATCATCGGGGACCTTGCTGCTTGCCTCATTACATTAAAAGCTTAGGAGGTGATGAATGGAATGCTTTAAGGAATTCAGCAGGATGTCTTTTTGGAGAACAAGTCTACTTTGATTTGTTTATTTGATTTGTGTATGGCTTGTCCCGGTCTGTAAAAGGACAGATGAGTTAAAAACAATAGTATGGAATGTGGCCCACGGTGAATGCCAGTGGCTGAAATTAATCCAACCCATCACTGTTTGGCCTCTCTATGTACATTCTCTCTGTCAACTTGTTTTGGCCACATCGGAACATGTTAATAAGAAGGTGCTTGTTGGACTTGTCCCTCTCTGCAGGGTTCCCCCAACCCTTTTGCCTTTACCCCTCCTGTTTTGCTGAATTTGTTTTTGTTGACGTTTGGACTCTGTGCACTTTTACCGCTGCTAACCATTGCTAAAGTGCTTGTGGTCTCTAACCAAAATATTTGACAATTGGGTTACCTGACTAGTACATTTAATTTACTTATAACTCCCGAGTGTATGTAGGGCCTTTAAATTAAATGCTACTAGCGGGCAGCTGCACTTATTGTGCCACAAACTACAACGTGTCTCAGGCCTCCCATTGTAGCCTGTAGTGCAGATTTGAAACTGCAATTTTGACATGGTAAAGTAAACCTTTGCCAGGGCTAAACTTTCCTTTTTAATACTTAAACGTTACCCATAAGATATCCCCTGAAGGTTCATTGGGCAGGGTACATAGTATTTAAAAAGTAGGACATGCAGGTTTAAGTTTTACCTGTCCTGGTAGTGAGAAACATCTAAAGTCATTTTTTTACTAATGTAATGCCTATCTATAAGTGATAAATTTGGATTGGGAGCGGATAGAGATGTGCCGTTTAGACTCAAATGAATTGTAAATTAAAATCCTCTCTAATGGTAACGTCAGATTTTAAGTCACAATTCTGAAAATGCCAGTGTATAAAGTTGCCCTAAATTGTCATAACCATTTGTGCCTTTTGTCGTTGTTCTGGGTTTCATGACTGAGAATGGCTCTGCTGTTGGGGTTTGTGTACTTCTCCTTGGCAGTGACCCAAAGGGACTGACTAGGTGTGGGCAGGGTAGCTGGGGCCAAAGCTGTACCCAGCCCCACTTACATGTTGAAGGGCTGTGCTCCAGCACACATAAAGGAACCTGACACCAACCTTTTGCCACCCCAGACAGTGTAGAACCTTGACAGGGCAAAGAACTTACAGAACCCGATTTGGGGGTGAACAGATTGCCCACCAACATACAAAGTCTGGCACCAGGGATAAATATTGAACCGAAGGTCATTCTTCAGAAAACTCCTGGACCTCTGAAAATTACAGGAGGAGGACTGCCTGTTGCAAGAGGAATGCCCTGCTCTCTGAGAATGAAGACTGGACCTGCTTGTCTTCATCTCAGGCTACCCAGAGTGACTCCCAGGGTCCGTTGGCTGACCTGCTGTGTGAGCCACAGGGACACAACACGCTTTAGAGGCCTCCTTGCAACTACCCAGCTGGCCAGCCTGAACTGGACCCATCTGAGACTGCTTCTAGCCTCTCCAGCAGAGAGTCTCTTTGGTGCCTCCCTATATCCTGGACCCTTGGCTGACATTAGAGAAAATTCCTCCTTGCCTAACTGAAGGTTCCATTAAATCTGGCGCTAAGCAACGCAGAGCCCCACAAAGCTTCTCCGGACAGCTGAGGAAATGACGCCATAGCGACACAGAGCAGCACAAAGCCACGACGCAGACCTGCAAGCTTCATCAGAATTTATGCTAGCCGATGCTTTGCCGCACAACTGAAAGCTTCATGGGAACCAATGCCAAGCGACTCAAAGTCCCACCAGGCTTCACAGCACGCCGAGTAACGCTAAGCCCTGCTGCACAGCTTCAAACTTAATTGAAAGTGACACAATGTTTCGCAAATCAGTGCTTCACAGGCGTCGCACCAAGGACATAAGTTACAACTCCCAGCAGGCCAAACTTGGTCCTGTACCCGGCCTGCGCTCCAACATGATTGGCCTGAACTTATGACTTTGTCCTGGTCCATTGCGACCAAAGTTGCCGCTTTTCACCTTTTTTGCCATTTTTAAAACTTTAAAATCCAATAACTCCGGTTGTACTGATTGGATTTTTGTCACTCTGGTATTTTATTAGTTAAAGTTGACTATATTTTCCTAAATTGTTTTGTCCTTTTTCTTATGGTATGTTTTCCTTTGATAACTGTTTGTGTGCTGTATAAATACTTTACACATTTTCTCTAAGTTAAGCCTGACTGCTTTGGTGCCAAGCTACCAGATGGTTAAGCACAGCTTAATACCGTGGCTTTTGTTGCTTACCCTGGTGAGTATTGTGGTTGTTGCATTAGTGGAGTTTCCACCCCACTCAACCAATAACCCAATTTTCCATAGTGCTCTACTGCATTATATTTGTGTTAAAGAGAGGCATATTAAAATGTTAATGCCCACAAATGGCAACAGTGTTTCAAAAATCATCTGAAATGAGAGATATTACATATTTAACACAAGCACATGGGAAATTGAACATGTGTGAAGGTTAATTTTACATATAATCCACACTCATAGCAATTAAATAGGAAGAGTAGCAGGGATAGTACCAGTTCTCAGTGATGCAACCTAGGAATTGGGAAGACATGTTAGATCATTCTTTAACTGGTGTCCTTTCTTGTAGAACTGGAATGACCAGGCACCTGTGTCTGATGTTTGTTGATGAGTTGTGTAGGATTACTAGAGAGTGTATTCACTGTTTATTTTAGAAGTGGTTTGTTTACTGTTTACTGGTTTTTATGGAGTGCTTTTTGTAACACTCGAAAATCAGTCAAAACAACCTCCGGCGGATACATCCACCAACACTCAACTCCCGTCCTCCCCTCCAGCACCCTAAACCCCACCCCACATACCCAGACCACTCATATAGGCAAATAAAATGCATTATTCATCAAGTGTCCAACACTACAGAAGAAGCAGAGCGACGAATCACAGAGTTGATCACTCCCAATGCTTGTGTGGCCATGTCCTGCTTCTATGATCCTTGTTCATGTATGAAAGTACTGCGTTCCACAGTTTTATCAAGAGTTGCGATCTGTCAACAACATTGTATGCCATTTACTCATGCCCTAATAAGTGCCAAAAGTTTATGCAACCAGAGTTCATATGGTGATTTAATAGATTTACGCAGTGGGAAAGGATGGTATGTTTAGCCGCCAGGAGAAGGTGGGAGATCAATTTACCTGCAACCGAGTAGAGGGGGGATAGAAACCCTCTGATGCTCTGCCAAGCAACACCAGCTCAGGAAGCTTGTTCAAACCCTGACCTTGGATCTATGAAATTGTAGAGAAGACTTTATCCCAGAAATTACACAGGTGTGAGCAAGACCACAGAATGTGCATTATGGAACCGGTTTCTCCACAACTGCACCAGCAAGTGTCATAATAGGCAGGATTGATGGTGTGTAGGCGGTCCAAGGTAAGTTGGCAATAAAATAGTATTTTATACAGGATTTCTCTGCTCCGGGCAGTGAAAGCAAAATTATTGGTATGAAGGAACATCCCATGCCATTGTTTAGTGTTAAGTGTTCTATTGAGAGGCATTTCTCACTGTAGTTGAAAAGTGTATGTATGTGTGGTTTTTGGGGTGTTACGTATGCTGTATATTTGGGAGACCAGGTGTTTGGGTGATGTGAAGCGCTGGAGGATCTCTTAAAAGGGTGCGAGCACTCTAGTGGCACTCGCTCTGATCAATCAATCAATCAAGGAGTTTAAAGCACGCTACTCACCCATGAGGGTCTGAAGGTGCTGGGGGTTGTGGCGGGGTGGTGCAGCTCAGATTCAGCCGAAAAGGTCTTGAGGCTCTTCCTGAAGGTTTGTAGAGTAGGGTAGCGTCTGATGTTGATTGGGAGTTCGTTCCAGGCTTTGGCAGCGATGCAGAAGAAGGCACCCTCTCTGGTTCTGCGGATGCGCTGGGTTTCTGCTAGGGCGAGGTCGACGAAGCAGAGGTTCCTAATTGGTACGTGGAAGGAGACTCTTTCGTTGAGGTATTTGGGTCCGGTGTTGTGGAGAGATTTGTAGGCGTGGGTAAGTAGCTTCAAGGTTACTCTCTTCTCGACGGGGAGCCAGTGGAGGTCTGGTAGGTGTTGGGTGATGTGCTCATGTCGTGGGATGCCAAGGACAAGTCTGGCTGCGGTGTTCTGGATGGTCTGGAGTTTGAGTAGCTGGGATTTGTTGATTCCAACGTAGAGGGCGTTTCCATAGTCCAGTCTGCTTGTTATGAGTGCGTGGGTGATGGTTTTTCTGGCTTCGGGAGGGATCTACTTGAAGGTGTTGCGGAGGGTGTTGAAGCGGGTGGAGGTGACGGCGTTGATCTGTCGGGTCATGGTGAGGGAGGAGTCGAGTATGATGCCGAGGTTATGGGCATGGTCTGTGGGAGTGGGGGGGTTGCAGAGGGCGGTGAGCCACCAGGAGTTGTCCCAAGCTGAGGGGGTGGGTCCAAGGACGAGGACTTCTTTCTTCTCCGAGTTGAGTTACAGACAGCTGCTGGTCATCCTAGCTGCAACGTCTTTCATTCCTTCTTGGAAACTGAGTCTGGTGGTTTCAGGGCCCTTCGTGAGGGAGAGGATGAGCTGGGTTTCATCGGCATAGGATGCTATGCTTAGTCCATGCTGACGATGGTGGTGAGGGGGGCCATGTTGAATAGCTTGGGACTGAGCGATGGTCCTTGGGGTACTCTGCAGTTGATCTCTGTGGGTTCAGAGAGGAAGTGCGGGAGACTGATCCTTTGGGTTCTTCCGGCGAGGATGGAGCGGAGCCAGTCGAGGGCGGTTTCCTGCATGCCGGCGTTGTGGAGTCTGGCTGTGAGAGTGCGGTGGGAGACGTTGTCGAAGGCTGCGGAGAGGTCCAGTAGGATGAGGGCCGCAGTGTGGCCTTGGTCGAGGTGCATGGAGATGTCATCTGTGGTGACGAGGAGGGCGCTCTCGGTGCTGGGGTCACTGCTGAATCCGGATTGGGAGGAGTCGAGGATGGCGTTCTCTTCGATTAAGTTTGTCAGCTGGGAATTGATGATCTTCTCTGTGTCTTTGGCTGCGAAGGGAAGAAGAGAGATAAATCAGTAGTTCTTCAGGTCCGTAGGGTCTGCAGAGGGTTTCTTGAGGGGGGGCTTAACTTCTGCACATTTCCAATCGTCGGGGGAAAGTGCCGGATTTGAAGGAGGAAATGGTGCGTCGTAGCTCGGGTGCAGTGGCAGCGGCGGCTCTGCGGAAGATGTGCGGTTGCAGGGGTCCATGGGGCTCCTGTGTGAGTGCTCTTTATGGTCGTGGTAGTATCTTCGATGGTGACCGGGGTCCAAACAGTGATGGTGGGCTGACTGTCGTTGCTGGAGGAAGGGGCAGTTTCCGGAGCTTGTTTGCTGAAGTTGTCGTAGAGGGCCTTGATTTTCTGGTGGAAGTAGGACCTAGCTTGTTGCCAAGGTCCTGGGAGGGAGTGACATCCGTGGCTTCGCTGGGTGGTGTGGTGAATTGTTGGATGATGTTGAAGAGTTCCTTTGAGTTGCTGGAGTTAGTGAGGATTTTGTTTCGGATGAAGGTCTTCTTGGTGGATCTAATGAGTTGGTGGTATTCTGTCATGGCCTTCTTGTAGGTGGTCAGGTCTTCCGTGGATTTGCTGTTTCTCCATCGTTTTTTGAGACGTCTGCAGGAGCGTCTGTCTTTTTGGAGGTCAGTGGTGAATCAGGTGGCCTTCAGGGGGCATTGTTTGTTGATGGTGCGGAGGGGTGTGAGCTTGTCTGCACAGTTGGTGATCCAGCGGTGTAGTTCCGTGGCTGCAGATTTGGCGTTGTTCGAGGTGGGGGGTGAAGGGGTTGTGGATGAGGGTGGAGTTGAGGTGCTCCTCTGTGACCTTGCTCCAGTTCCTTCGCGTAGGGCGTGGAGTGGGTTTGTGGGCGGTGGCAGTGCTGTTCTGTGTGACCCACTAATGAATCGGCAGGCAATGGAAGCTCTCAGGGATTCTGTATTCATGTTTGATCTCTTCGAAGGACTTCAAGTCCTGGTCAAAAAACCTGCCATGAAGTCTGAATTATCAGTGATGAGTGTAAGAAAGGAAGGAGAGGAGGTGTGATATCCTTGACTCGCAGTTTAATCTCAGATGGCTAGTGTTGGTCTAGTGTCTGGAGAGACATATAGTGGACGTCCTCTTTTGCTTCTAGGGACATCACAGCTCGACCTAGTAACAAGATTATGGTCACTGATGCACCATTGTGTGATTTCGCTCTCAACCATTCAATCATATAACACATTTGGGAGGCTTGGTAATTGTACAGGAGATGTGGACCCCTCAACCCATATTCCATGGAGTGCTTCATGCAGGACTTAACTACGAGTCTTATCCATTTTCCCTTCCTAAATATAATTTTTGCAGGCTACCTGAAGAGGCAAAATTTCTCCTCTGCTGATAGGGAATAGGGAGGGCTTGGAAAATGTATAGGATATGTGGAAGTAGAGTAATTTTGAGTGCAGAGAGACGTCCCACCTGTTGGACCTGGCCCTCTCTTCAGAGACACTTTAAACCTTTTGCCTTTTCTGAACTCCTGAACCCGTTTTCTTTTGAGCATTAGGATACTGTGCACATTTGCCCTGCTAACCAGTAGTAATGTGCTTGGGCTCGGTCTCGAAAAAACATGGTACAATTGGCATATACCTAATTGGCACATTTAATTTACTTGTACTTCCCTACTATATGGTGCTACATGTACCCGGAGCCTGTAAATTTGGATTTTAAGTCACAATTCTGAAAATGACACTTTTAGAAATGTCCACAAAACAATTGAGCAACTTAATAACCTCTTGCGGGCATGAGTATCAACTAAGGTAAAGTATTAGGCCAGCTAAAGAACCATTTGATGTATATTTTCTTATTAGAAGGAACAATTGGTTGTCCTAAAAAAAGGTGACAAGCACAGTAAATCATTCAATGCATGTTTTTGATGAGTAGCCGTATGAATCCCACTGACTGCCGAAAGTTATGCTGATATGCCGGTTGCTCCCTGTTGATTGATTCATAAGAGCTGCCTTAATGAATCGCCTAAAAACTATTCACTGGCCTTGCCACAAATGCATCTATTTACAGGCCACATTGCCTGATTAATTTGCAGTTCATTCACTGAGCATAGCTCATCAATTCATAATACTAAAGTAAGGTTCATAAATGTTTTACAAACTGTATTTGTTTGTCTGTTGGGGTTAACTTTCAACTCCTTTAACTATCACCTTCCTGAGTATGGTCTTGCATAATGTGGACAAAGGATTTGGAAACGTCGACACTGATTCCTCTTCTTTCTTATTATTTTTGGATCCGAATCACTAAATGAATTGATACATACATGGGTCGATTCCAACGATGTGAAGAGCGGATTTTGCATACATGTATTTATCCGTGGCTCTTGTTTACTTTATTTGAACATGAACAATGTATAAAGGATTTTGTTTTGCTTGTTATGCACCCCTTGCTCTACATGATTTTTAATGTAAACTATATTGATATCTGTGAGAAATCTACAGTTGTGTACACCTGTTCTTTTTCTGATTGATTCATTTGGTTACTTATCAAAGACCTGCAACCTGCGATTAACTCTTGTTTGTCACGATTTTTCATTTTAGTAAGAAAATATACTCCAAATGATTTCCTTGTTGGCCTATTACCTTACTTTTAGAACGTTGGCATTTTTTTTTCCCAACCATTTGTGCCTTCTTCCAGTGTCCTGTGTCACATGACTTTCAGTGGCTCTGCTGTTGGGGTATGTGTATTCCTCCCATACAGTGACTTAAAGGGAGCTTGGCCATCCTGGCAGAATGACTGGGAGGAGCTGCACTCAACACCACTTGCACTTCAAAGGACTTTATCCCACACCAAGGATTTTGACACCAGGCCTGCCTGACGTCTGTCATCCCTGGACAGTTTGGAACCTTGACAGGAGAAGGGAAGAACTTTCCAGAACCAGATATGGGTGTAGGATAGGGTGTCTGCCCACACATCAAGATTGGCACTGCATATAAATAACCTCTCTTCAGAACACTCTTGGACCTGTAGAAGTTACAGAAGAAGGACTGCCCTGCTGCTTGAGGGATGCCTTGCTGTCTGAGAAGTAAGACTGTAGCTGCTTACCTTCAACTCAGGCTACCCAGAGTGACTCCAAGGGTCTGTTGACGGACCTCCTTTATGAGCTAAAGGGACACAACAAGCTTCTGTGGCCTCTCTGTAACTCACCTGCTGCAAATGAACCTGCCTGAACCCAGCTGGCGTCTGATGGCGAGAGCCCCTGATCCCCAGAGATGCCTCACCAGGCCCTGGTCCCTTGACTGGCATCATAGTGCACTTCTTCTTAATTGAATTTGAAAAGCCTAAAGTTTGGGCTCCTCTTGACCATGAGTGAGCCCATTCTGCCACCCATGACGGACCACCAACAAAAAGCTCCAGTGAGACCTGCTCTTCGTGTCAACAGTGACTGCCAGCGATGACCAGCGATGCAAGAACTGTACTTAGTGGTAAAACAGTGTCAGCCTGCAGTGACTGCCAATGTGAAGCTACAGCAACGACCATCCGTAAACCCTGACCAACTCTTTGCACTACAGCGACGAGAGCCCTCGGTGCTCTCCCTTCTCCTCATGGCCTTCTCCACCATGAACCAAACTCTTTGCACCATACTCAGAAGGTAACTGTTCAGTGGGACAAACCTGGTCACTGTATCCTACCCATGCTTCATCACTGTTGTCCTGAACTTGTGACTTTCCCCAGGGTTAACGAGACCAGATCACCGCAAGTGGCACTTTGTGCTTTTAGGCTCTATTTTCACTAAAACCGTTTAAATCTGGATTTTTTTCATTCTGTAGTCATTTTATTTATTAAAATGTACTCCATTTTTTAATTGGTTTGGGATTTTTCTTGTGTGATGTTTTCACTTCATTACTGTTTGTATGCTGAATAAATACTTTACACATTGCCTGTAAGTTAAGCCTGGCTGCTATTGTGCGCAGCAACTAGAGTGTTAAGTGCAGGTTAATTTTGTGTTTTTTGTGGTTGTTGCCCGAGTGGGGTATTGCCCCTCAACCAACAACCACATTTTGTGCACCACCCAAGAAAGGGAGGGGCTACTGCATGCTGCCAGAGTGTACTGACCTCATGTAGGAGGAGTTAAAAGTTTGTTCTGGTACATAATAAAAGGTTAGGCATCAGTTGGATTCACAGATATTTAACCCCTTCAGTGCCACTCCCTTTCCCCTCCTGTGCCGGGCGTTGCACTAGTGGGTGGGGTTCATGACGAGATAGTCTCGTCATGGGCACAGCGCAACCGTGCTCCATGACGAGACTATCTCGTCATGGGCACTGAAGAGGTTAATGTAATTCATGGTCCAGCGAAACCATATTTTACTGTTTTGTGTTTCTGCCAAGGGGTTACTTTGCTTGGATTTGGTCATGTTGATTTGTAAGCCTGTGGCTGTCTGAAATTCCTCAAGAGGGACTAAAGGTTGAAGTGATTGTCTACGTTCCGTGAGGGTAAGGAGTAAATGGTCTGCAAAAGCCGATGCTATAAAATTATCCCGACAAATGGAGATGCTGTGAAAGGGCTGGTCCCTGATTTTCTGCAGGAGAGGTTCTCAGAAGAGGTTGAAAAGAATCGGGGATAAAGGACATCTCTGGAGGGTACCTCTGTGGGTAAACACTGGGAACAATAATTGGTCATTAACTTTGATTCTCGCCCTGGGATTACAACAGAGGGAGGTAATCCTATTGCCTAGGCCGCATTTCTCCAGGGTATCAAAAAAACACATGTCCCAGTCCACCCTGGCAAACTTTTTTTCAGCAGCGAATGACAATAGGAACGCTTTACCTTTGTGGCAATGTTGATGAGATGTAGGGCCCATGTAATTGCGATTCTCCTATTCATTAGAGAATCTGGATTTCATTAAAGACACGGAGGCTGACATTATGCATAATCTTTTAATGCAGTCTCCAAGCAGCCGCATACATCACAATACCAAAGGTTCCAGAATAGAATATACCAAGTACATAAATGCCATGAGCTGACAACAATCTGCCTCTTTTTAAATGTAGAGGAGAAAATAAGCAAGTCCAGGAGATATAATAAACTTTTTAGAATTCAAACTTGAAGACTTAAAAACTTCTAATAGATCCTCAGAGAGGTGTGACGAAGGAAGTAGCCAAACGAAGGCGAATCCAAGACATCATGCATTTAAGAAGACGGGTTACCTGAAAAGAGAGAGAGAAGTAAATGTCTTCAGAAAAGAAGTATAAAATATAACAAATAAAGAGATAATTAAGAGATTAAAGAAATTACTCTAAAAATATTAAGGTTAACAAATTAAGCAATAAAACATTGTAATTAAGAGCACGAAAATACATTGTTAAAATTATCATCCAAGGGGTGGGATGGGTGGGATAATGTGAGCCTCCGTGTCTTTAATGAAATCCAGATTCTCTGGTCATGGTAATAGGAGAATCGCAATTTCATTACAAGAACGGAGGCTACATTATGCATATTGGTAGCTTTGTAAGACTACATTAGACATATGTTGGATAGGTTTGCAGTAGTGCCGTGCAAAAGTGCTAGCGTTCGACCAATCGGCCGCTTTGAGGATGTCATCCAACTTACCTCCACACCACAGAGATTTACTGGCCTGAGCTTGAAATTTTGTTAAGTCAATGCCTGCTAAATTGATGACAGTTTTAATCCATCTAGCAATGGATTATGAGGTTATAGCTTTATGGGGTTTGACAAAAATGATGAGTAATTGTTTTACACCTTGTGGGCGAAGAGTAGACATTCTTCGATCATACTCTCTCATGCAATCAACTACACAATTTTTTTTTAGCAAGGGTCAAAGCGTGGATAGAAGACTGAATCTGACATAGTTTTGGTTCTTCTATAAATCTCAAATTTGACGCCAAAGATGTTATAAGATCTATTAGAGATCTCTAGAGCTTTGACATCAGAGACTCTTCGACTGGAGATAAGACATAATAGAGTTGCAAGTTTGATAGAGAGGTATTTTCTATTTAATAGGGAGTTATCTGGCCAGTTATTGAAAAGGTCTAGGATTAACTTGACGTCCCAGAGGCTCTCATATTTGGGTTTAGGAGACCTTCTTAAGCGAATGCTCTTCATTACTCTGCACACAATGACGTTTTTACCTACCGCTTTCCCATTGACAACGATATGGCCAGCAGAGATGGCCGATCTATAGCAATTGATAGTTCTATAGCTTAGTCCCTTCTCAAATTGTTCAACCAGGAAGTTTACTACGTCAACAATAGATGCCTGTAGGGAATCCAAGTTCCTTTCAAGGCACCAACGAACCCAGCATTTCCAAATGTTTTTATATCTGTAGTGAGTGCCTGGGGCCCAAGATTCTCGGAGGAGATTTGCAGCTGAAGACGAAAGGCCTGAGATTTCATTGGATCTCCTGACCCTCTCCAAACAAGAAGGTTAAAATTCCCTGTCTGAATTAGGGGGTAAAATCCTCCATCTACGTTTGTTAGAAGATACTCCTGAAAGGGGATTAAGAAGGGGGGTTTGTATGCAAGTTCCAGAACCGTGGGGAACCACGCTTGAGATGGCCAGAAGGGAGTTATTAGGGCAAGGGAGCACTGGTCTTGTCTCACTTTCTGGAAGACTCTTTGAATCATGGCAAAGGGAGGGAAGGCATATGCTTTGGTTCCTGTCCAGGATTGGAGAAATGCGTTCACAGCTAAAGCACCGGGATCGGGCATCCAGCTGAAATATTTTTCCAGTTGAAACGTTAGTCTGCTCGCAAAAAGGTCTAACTCTAATGGACCTCAGATCTTGTTCAGGGTCCTGAAAACTGAAACATTGAGTTTCCAATCGCTGTGATCTAGTAGGAATCTGGAGTTCCAATCCGCAGAGGTGTTTCTCTTCCCGGGAAGATATTCTGCTTTGAGGGAAATTTTGTGTTCTAGACAGAACATCCAGAGTCTCTTGGCTAGATTGGAGAGGTCCGCAGACTTGGTACCTCCCAGGCGATTGATGTAGGCAACCGCGGACATGTTGTCCATCTTTAGGATGACTGACCTGCCTTGGAGAGTGTGTTTGAAGCTCATGAGGGCATAAAGCCCAGCTGTTAACTCCAAATAATTTATGTGGTGGGAAGATTCCTCTTGCGACCATATTCCACCCATGTTCTGATTGGCAAGGCATGCGCCCCATCCGTGGAGGGATGCATCTGACTCTAAGTCAAATTCTGCTTCTGGGTTGTCTAGCCACCAGGTTAGTTCCGATTGGGCTTGCTGGTCCAGGGTAATCCGATCTTCGTACCAGAGACCAGATCTTATGGCTCTTCCTCTTATCCTTTGCAGGGCTCGATAATTTAGATGGCCCGGAAAAATCGCCTGAATGGAGGAGGAGAGGAGGCTGATTATTCTGGCTAGTTCGCTCAGGGGAAGGTCTTGTTGTTTCAAGACATGTCTGATCTCTTTCTTGATTTTGGCTATTTTCATGGAAGGGAGAAGAAGAAGGCATTTGGAGGTATCAACGGTGAAGCCAAGGAACTCCAGAGATCTGGAGGGAGCCAGGATTGATTTTTCTTTGTTTATAATGAATCCTAGACTCTCTAAGAGATCTACTACAGTTTTCAGGTCTTGGGCTATTTGTTGAAGGTCTTGCGACATTATAAGGATGTAGTCTAGGTATATGATCAAGCGGATACCTCTTTCTCTTAGGAATGAGGCAATCGCTCTCATGACCTTGGTAAAGCACCAAGGGGCAGAAGATAGTACGAATGGGAGTGCTTGGAATTGGTATAAGTTATTTTCCCACATAAATTGGAGGAAAGGTTGATGGATTTCTGCGGGGAACAGCCATTTCAACGCGTTTTTTAGCACGTGTTGCAATTACATCGCATGCGATGTTACAACGCGTGGTAAAAACCACGCATACCATTACATCGCATGCGCTTTTACAACGCATGCGATGTAATGGCTATCCACGTCGTTGTGAGGAAACTGAGGCTGTTTCCTCACAACGACGTGGACCTCTGACGCAGGGAGCAGGAACCGGGAGCAGAGACGGCGATGCTGGAACTACGAGGAAAGAGGTAAGGCTGATTGTGCTAGGGGTGGGGGTAGTGGTTTAGGGTAGGGTTGTGTAGTGTAGGGGTGAGGGTAGTGTAGTGTTTTAGGGTAGTGTAGGGGTGGTTGTAGATTGGCTAGTGTAGTAGTGTTTTAGGGTTTAGGGTAGTGTAGGGGTGGGAGTAGTGTGGGTAGTGTAGTAATGTTTTAGGGTAATGTAGGGGTGGGGGTAGTGTTGTAGTGTAGTAGTATTTTAGGGTTTAGGGTAGTGTAGTGGTGGTTGTAGGTTGGCTAGTGTAGTAGTTTTTTAGGGTTTAGGGTAGTGTAGGGGTGGGAGTAGTCTGGGCAATGTAGTAGTGTTTTAGGGTAGTGTAGGGGGTGAGAGAAGTGTGGGTAGTGTTGTAGTGTTTTAGGGTAGTGTAGGGGTGGGAGTAGTGTGGGTAGTGTTGTAGTGTAGTATTGTTTTAGTGTTTAGGGTAGTGTAAGGGTGGGAGTAGTGTGGGTAGTGTAGTAGTGTTTTAGGGTTAGGGGTAGTGTAGGAGTGGGAGTAGTGTGTGGTTTAGGGTTGTCACATACCTTGCATACTTTTACCACGAGTATAGCTTTACCACGCATGCCTTTGCATTGTAATGGCATGCGTGGTAAAGGCATACTCGTGGTAAAAGTATGCGATGTAATGGCATGCGATGTCATTGACATCGCGTAGTAATACCCGCATTGTAATGGCACGCGTGGTATTGGTATGCGATGTAATGACATACATCCGATTTCTGCCATAGGGATGGTGAAATAGGCGTCTTTTAGGTCCAATTTGACCAACCAGTCTCCTTTCAAGAGAAGATCCCTCAGGAGGTGGATGCCCTCCATCTTGAAATGTCTGTAGACTAGATATTTGTTGAGTTCCCTTAAGTTTATCATGGGTCTCCAACCTTTGTCCTTTTTCTTTACAATAAATAGTGTGCTTATAGATCTTAGTGCTTCCAAGGGGACCTCTGTTATTGTGCCTTTCTGGAGCATGGAGGAGATCTCTTCTTTTACAATTTGTTGTTGGTCTAGGGAGAGGGGCATGACTCTCGGGAAGGAGGATTGTGTAGGTATTTGCGTGAAATCTATCATAAAACCCCCTTACAGTGTATAGGACCCAAGGATCCTGAGTTATTAAGCTCCAATTTTGGAAAAAATGTTTGAGTCTGCCTCTCACCTTTAGGGGAAAAGAAGTTGAAGGGGGAAGGGGAAGAATACTCACTTGGTGGGTTGGAGTTGATGGAGCCACGAGATCTAAATCCTCTTGATCGAGCACCTCTACCTCTCTGGGGGTAAAAGGCGGGAGCATTTTACTGTTGGTATCCGAGTCCAAAGCCACGGGAGGATCTTGAATATGGCCTCTGATTAAAGCGGCCGGAAGAAAGGCCCCTTCTTCCGACCCATCCAAAAAGGTTGCTGTTAAAGACATTTTTCATATTTTGCTGAGCCTGGTCTAAGGCCATAAAAGTAGATACATATTTGCGGAGTGATTTAATAAGGTCTTCTCTAAAGAGAAGCCCTTTTGGGTTGTTTGAAGGTTCTTTGTCGGCCACATCACTAAGTTTGAGATTAAGTTTAGGGAGTATTATTCTGCGCCTTTCGGCATTAAGGCTAGCATCGGCGTTACCTAAGAAAATTAAGGCTGTCTGGCTCCAGCCTCTGATTCATTCGTTATTAAGGGGTGTACCACAGATGTAGCTCTCCTCGGCTGAGTCTAATATTCTTGCAAGGGGACCTAGGACGTCGAGAAGACGGTCCTGGCATCCTTTTAGGGATTTCTCCATTTCTTTTCTTGGGTCTCGACTGAGTTTAAAAAGAAATTTTATGAGCTCTGGGTCCAGGTTGGGAGTTTGGCAAGTTTATCCTCGATGGAAGGTCTCGAGCATTCTGCTCTGAGAATATTCCTTGTTTCCCTCTCTAGGAGGTTCCGAAGCCATTTGTTTATACATTTGGCAACATGGTCTTGGGGCCACCACTCTGAGGATATAGGGTGTTTTAGGTTTAGTGGGGAGAATATTTCTTCCCCCAGGGGGTCGCGAATGTTATCTTTAGAGGATGTGGGAAGTTCTTCCTCAGTATTGTAGAAATTATCATCCTCTTCATCTAAGTCTAGGACGTACTCGTCAGGGGCGTCTGATGAATCTTTGTCATTGAAAATGTTATCTCCCATGTTATTTTGAGCACTATTCGATTTTGTGCTGCTAGGGACACCCGGATAATTTGTGCCGCAATGGGCACCTACATAAGTTGTGCCGCTAAGGACACCCAGGGAGTTCGAGGTGCAGAGACCTCCATTAAGTGTTGAGGTGCTAAGACCTCCCAAATTCGAAGAGGTGCTAGGTCCTCCTTCAGTGCTCATAGAGGTATTTTGTTCAATGTTTTTACTTTTTAAAATTCTTTTACCCCTTAGTTCAGTGGTGTCATTGATGACAATCTCGTGAACTTAGTCTTCGTGAGTAGGGAGTGGTCTCTTGGGAGGAATGACTTGGCATAAGGTCTCCTGCATACATGACCTCATTTCTCTCTGTAACATTTTTCTAAATGTTTCTTTATCAATGTTGGGGGTAGGGGCTGTAGCCTCGTCTGAATCGGAGTGAGACATTTTGTCCGTTAAAGGTTTTGCCACTAAACAAGATAGTTAAGCAGGAAGCCAGAGAGAGAGAAGACGGAGCAGTGTCAGGCTGTTCAAATGCCCGTAGAAATGTCTCTCGTTTAAGATTAACTCCCCCCCTTTTTTTTTTTAAATTCAGAAATGTAGGAAAAGCAATTATCGTGACTTTGGAAAAACAACTGATCGTCAACTGACGGTCGCGAGGGCTCGTAGGAACGCTTTACCTTTCTGGCAATGTTGATGAGATGTAGAGCCTATGTAATCTCCTCACTAGTAGCTCAGATAAGCATAAAGCCTCCCTAGTTGGAGTGAATTAGGCCAGGTAATAGTCTATCTAATTGATTATCTATTACTTTGGCAAGAGCTTAAATTAAGCAAGGAAATAAACCCTATAGTGCAGGCAGAGGGTTGGGTTCTTTCCTGGTTTAGATTGCAGTGCCATAGAGGCTTCAGTCATGCTTAGGTATGCTTCTTTAGTTGTGTTAAGTTCGTTAAATAGAGCAATAAATGTAGGAAGGAGCTGAGGAGAAAATCATTGTAAAAGAGTGCAGTAATCCCATCAGGGCCTTGTGCTTTAAAAAACTTAAGTTGAAGTTGGTTAGATTGGTGGGACTGTAAATTGCATTGGATCTCGGAAGATCTTTGTATAATATTGTGTACTGGAAGGTGGTCCTGCACTGAGTGGTCACCTGTCCATTACTTGGCGGGAGTATGTTGTTCTCTACCTCTGTTTCAAAATCCTAGTTAGTAATTATGATGTACAGTTGTGCACATGAAGAGGTAGTGCGTTCCACAGTGTATATGACTGTGGCAAATGACCGTGCTGTTGGTTTGGCAATGCTTTTGCAAAGTATAAAGCACTGGGGCTGTGTTACGCACATGTGGTGTGAGATTTTTGTCTAACATGCTGCAACCATTTGAATATGAGTCTGGAGTGATGGTGCATGATGATATTTAGTGGCGAGTGCTGTTACGAATTTAATGAGAGCCTCATTGTGGTACATTGTGCAGATGTTGGGTACACAAGGTGAAGACTGATTGTGAGAATGTGTAGTACATTAAAGTGTTCATCTTTCGAAGGAGTTTTTATATCTGGTTCCTCCCCATCCCCTTACTCGTTAACTTGCAGGAATGTGGTTGGATCTGCTGTTGTCCCGCCTGGTATTTGGTGCAGCAGCACAATTCACTCCTCTCCTCAGTCAGAAATGTTCCCTCTGCCAGAAGAGTCTTGTGATCCCCCAACAATCTTCTCCACTAATTTTCTTTAAGGGTTGGTTTCCTATTTTTAGCCAAGAGCTCAGGTTACATGGGGCACACTAAAGGCTGGGGCCTTTTGGAGGGGCAAGGGTGGACTAGTGAGAGGAAAGGGATACTGTATGTATTTATTGTAGGGTCATGCATGAGTAAATCCTGATCTGGGTGTGTTGTTGAAGTTGCATTACTTGGGAAACTAAAAGGCTTGAAGATGTGCTATGCTGTGACACCCTTTTGACTGTGGTGCATTCAACATAATTAGTGAGATATGCAAGTCCAACTTGCACGGCAGGGTAGCCTATCATCACTGCCCTTCGGATGTGCACCTGTCCTGTTTCTACCTGTCCCCCTCACCTGTGTAGGGCTGCAGTGGTCTGGCCTCTGGATGACAGATGATAGCTACAAAGGTCAATTTTAGGATTTTTGAAACATTTATTACAAGCTCAATTTATTTGTGACGTTGGATTTGTAATAAATATTCTGGAAAAGGTAAATTTTAAAAGTTAAATTTTCCATGCCTGAGTCCCTTGGAAGCCCAATTGCATGAGCTTCAGCTGTCTCCTGATAGCTGAATAGCCCCCTTGATGAAGTATGAGCTTGCTTCCAGAGCTAAGACAAAGGCCTTGTGTCGGGTTTCGCGGCGCTTGCCGCTCCCCGCTCTCCCGCAAAAACACACACAAGGAAGCCGGAATACTCACTTCCGGGTGAAGGCAGAGCCCCGGTCTAGTCCTTCGCAGCGGACGACAGGTCTCAGAAGCACTTCCGGGGTAAACGCTTAAACATCGCGTTTCCCGCCGGCTCTGTGCTTCGAATCCTTCCGGATTCCCATTGGAAACCCGGGGGCAGTTTCCTGAGCCAGACTCTTCTGAATTCCGACATTGTTTGTTTCCTCTCCGCGCAGGAGCGCTATTATTTGTTTGACTAGGTGACCGCGCAGGAGCGCCTTTACTTTGCTTTTTCCTTGGTGTCCGCGCAGGAGCGCCTTTACTTTGCTTTTTCCTTGGTGTCCGCGCAGGAGCGCCTTTACTTTGCTTTTTCCTTGGTGTCCGCGCAGGAGCGCTTGTGGTTCTACGTAGGGTTCACCGCGCAGGAGCGCCATCCGTGACAGTTCATGATCTGCCTACTACGACCCTTACCTTGCCAGCGTACTGGAAAGGGTGAAGGGTTTTTCATGCACAAGGGTGCCTTATTTTGGTTTTGGTGTGCAGTCGCTTGTTTCCCCATCGCGCAGGAGCGCTAGAGTTAGCTCCACAGAGCTGGAGCCATAGCTTTCGTTTACTTTCAGGAACGTCCCTTCTATTGGGTGCCTAAGAGATAGGTTTGTGACACGTTGCGCAGGAGCGCATTTCTTTGGTTCTTCTTGGGGTGCACCGCGCAGGAGCGCCTCACATGGATTATTCTTCTTGGCAGCTGCACTGATGTCTAAGCGATGTGGTCTACCGCAGCACTGGTGAGTTCCCGGCAGGAGAGCTTTTGTGTGTGTTTTTAAGGGTCATGTAAAGACGGTAGTGGGGTTCTATACCAATCCGGTCCTTTTTCTGTTTTCCAGTTGTCCCCGTGGTATCCTGCAAGGTCCATCCACTCCACAAGTCTCTAAGTTCCTTTGGCCCCTATCCCTGCGTCCATCTCATCCCTGTTAGGTCCATATTCCACGAGGGTCAGGTGGGTACAGGGGCGGGTGCTCTTGTCTCTGCGGAATTGCTTCACAAGCAGAGGTAAGTCTTGTGGGGTACCTGACAGAATTCGAAGCCCACGATAACTATTCCACCCAGACGACATGGGCGACCCGAAGGTTACATTACAGGACATAGCAGTAATGTTGGCTGCCATGCAAGCCGAGAACCTCAGTTTACGCCATGATATAACTGCCCTACAGGGCCAAACGGCATCCGGGGTTACCAGTCCTTGGGGAACCACCCCTAGCCCCAGAGTCATACAAGAAGGTCTATTGAGGCAGCCTACGTTTACCTTTGGGGGGTCCTCTGCTGCCACCAATCCGAATACCGCCATACAAGTGGTCACACCCCATCCTGTTCAGTTGGCACCACCCGAACGCTTCTATGGTGACAGCACCAAGTACGGCATATTCATCCATCAATGCCACCTGCATTTTATGGCCAGAAATGCAGCTTTTCCCGATGATGCATCCAAGGTAGCATACATTCTATCGTACATGGGCGGGGACGCCGCTCAGTGGTCCATCGCCTTGGTAGAGAATGACGACCCCATGCTCCACCATTTGCCGACATTCAAGGAGGCCATGCGGCGTATATTCGCTCGTCACACCTTTGTGCAGGCCGCAGACAACGAGTTGCTCAACCTCAAACAAGGCAGCCAAGACCTGCTTCACTACATCACCCTGTTCAGCAGGCTCGTTATAGAGGCCCATTGGCCCGAGGACAAGAAGGTGTCAGTATTCTATCAGGGATTGCGTGATGACCTGAAGGATCTCATCTCGCAGTTGCCTAACCCGCCTGACGAAATAGGACCTTTCATCGACTTGGTGGTGAAAATGAACTTCCGACTACAGGAAAGAAGAACCGAAAAAGGGAATAGCGGTGACAACCGTTTCTTCTCCTTTGTGGACAAAGGCGTCAAAGGCCAAAGACGAATCCACTCCCCAGGGCGAGGCTCCTGAACCCATGCAGATCGGGGGCATAAGGGGGCCCTTGACCAGTCAAGAGAGAGAGAAAAGGAGGAAGCAGAACCAATGTCTGTATTGTGGGAAAAGCGGACACTTCGTCAGGGAATGTCCGGTGAAGCCCCCTAAACCTAGGGGTAGAAGACCGTTTGCGTTGCCCATCACCAAAGGCGACAAAACGGGAAACGATACAACCCAGTAGACAAGGGGATCCGTCCTCTGGATTCTTCGTATCACTCCTCAGCGATCCCTGCAGTATTCGACGGCAGTCATCACATAGGTGTGGAAGTCTCCTTACAGAACCATGCGGGCAGAACCTGGTTGGTGACCGCCATGTTGGATTCCGGTGCGACAGGCAGTTTCATCGACACCGGTTTTTCGCGTGCCTTGGGCATGAACACCGTGCCTAAAGCACAACCTGAGACGGTCAAGGCGGTGGATGGGACGGACTTGACTTCAGGCCCTATCAGGCATCAAATTGAGAACATGACCATGTCCTTTGTTAACCACCACGCCGAGGCTATCTGCTTTGATGTCATTGACGCCCCTCAATTCAAGGTTATATTGGGGTTGCCGTGGTTGATGAAGCATAATCCCCGCATCGATTGGGTGACCCGAATCCTACACCTGGATTCGGAACACTGCTGTGGAACCTGTTATACGAAGGACGACCTCCTAGGGGTTCGCTCCGTACAGGCGTGTTCGCTGCCAGTGGATGGCATGGGGGTGGTTTCCCAAGCAGCTGTACCGGAGGAATATCAGGACCTGGCGGTAGTGTTCGACAAGAAGGGAGCCAATACCTTGCCACCACACCGGTCGTTTGACTGCCGAATAGATCTGATCCCCGGCTCCACGTTGCCATGCAGCAGGATTTATTCTCTCACAGAGAAAGAGAACATCCACCTTCGATCTTATCTGGACGAGTATCTGGACAACGGTTTTATTCGCCATTCCAGGTCTCCGGTTTCCTCTCCTCTTTTCTTCGTGTCGAAGAAGGAAGGCGATCTGAGGACCTGTATTGACTTTCGGGCGATGAACGCCATCACCGTAAAAAACCGGTACCCACTACCGTTGATCTCCAACCTTCTGGATCAGGTAAAAAATGCCTCAGTGTACAATAAGCTCGACCTGCGGGGTGCTTACCATCTAGTCAGAGTCCGGAAGGGTGATGAATGGAAGACTGCCTTCCGGACGAAGTTTGGTCTCTTCGAATACCAGGTCATGCCTTTCGGACTCTGCAACGCCCCCGCAGCGTTCCAGTACTTCATCGACGAAGTGTTGAGGGACTGTATAGACGTCTTCTGTATTGTCTATATAGACGATATCCTGATTTACTCTCGGACCATCACCGAACACGTGCAGCACGTGCGTTCCGTCCTCCAACAACTAGGGAAACATCGTTTGTACGTCAAACTGGAGAAAAGCGTTTTCCACGTCACCTCTGTTGAGTTCCTGGGGCACATTGCACCATCAGGATTCAAGCAAGCCGGGCCGACGAAGGCTGTGATGCCAGAAACCGGTCCCCGGAAGCTTGTTTCCTTCCCAGTATAAGAATTGGCTTGGTAGTTTGGTTTGCCCTGTTCCCATGATGCACTGGGACAGGAACAGACTAATTTGCATGTAGCCAGGTTCTGAGCTGGGATGGTGCAGTGAGCTAAAAAACGGTGATGGATTAAAACCATGATCTCTTGACTTGGTAAGAGTATTCTGCATCATTCAGAAACTCTGTCCATCACCACCCCCTTTTCCAAAATCGATTTTATCCACACTCAGTGTGGGAGGGTATACTCAGATGTGAGTCCCTTGCTCATTGCACCATCAGGATTCAAGCAAGCCGGGCCGACGAAGGCTGTGATGCCAGAAACCGGTCCCCGGAAGCTTGTTTCCTTCCCAGTATAAGAATTGGCTTGGTAGTTTGGTTTGCCCTGTTCCCATCATGCACTGGGACAGGAACAGACTAATTTGCATGTAGCCAGGTTCTGAGCTGGGATGGTGCAGTGAGCTAAAAAACGGTGATGGATTAAAACCATGATCTCTTGACTTGGTAAGAGTATTCTGCATCATTCAGAAACTCTGTCCATCACCACCCCCTTTTCCAAAATCGAGTTCCTGGGGCACATCATCACTCCGGCAGGCATCCAAATGGACAACAAGAAGGTAGAAGCCATCTTGTCTTGGCCTCCTCCAGACTCCATAAAAGGAGTCCAACGGTTCCTCGGTTTTGCCAACTACTACCGTAGATTCATCACAGGTTTCTCCGAGATGGTAGCTCCTATCACACGCCTGCTGCGCAAAGGGGTGCGTTTCGGTTGGGATCAGAAAGCAGACAGCGCCTTCCAGGAACTAAAAAGGCGCTTTACCATAGCTTCCGTTTTGGTGCATCCAGATACCGAGCAGCCCTTCATAGTGGAAGCAGACTCCTCTAAGGACGCCATAGGGGGCGTGTTATCCCAACAAAGCACCAGCACAGGACAACTGCATCCGGTGGCTTTCTACTCCAAGAAGCTCCAACCAGCGAAACGCAACTACACTGTGTCCGACCGAGAGCTCCTAGCAATCAAAACACCATTCGAGGAATGGCGCCACTTCTTAAAAGACGCAAAACACACGGTGACCATTTACACAGACCACCGGAACCTCCAGTTCCTACGTTCAGCACGTGCCCTCAAAGCCAGACAGCTGCGATGGACCCTATTCTTCAACGAATATAACTTTGGGATCACGTTCCGACCCGGGAAAGACAACGCCAAAGCGGATGCCCTTTCACGGCTAGACGAATCCGATGAAGATGCCAAAAACGCTGAGCCGGTTCCCATAATTTCGGAAAAACACTTCCAGGGCTTTATATCATCCTCCGACTTCCTGACTCTGGTGAAACAAGATACAAAGCAGTCCGATCCGGTAGTCCTGGCAGAAGAACAAGAAGGTGTGACTTATTTGTACGGGTTGCTGTTTAAAGGTGAACGGTTGTACCTACCTGGGGTGCCCAGTCAACAAAAGGCGGTCCGCATGTGCCACGATCATGTCCTCTCCGGCCACCCTTGCTATCACAAGACGCTCGAGCTCGTGCAAAGACAGTATTGGTGGCCAACGCTGGTGTCCGACACGAGAACTCACGTGACGAACTGTGCCATTTGTCTGTTGGGTAAGAACAGCTCTGAGCCTTCGGTTGGTCTGCTGCGTCCCATCCCTGTGCCACCTTATCCCTGGCACACCATCTCTATGGATTTTGTGGTTGACCTTCCACCTACCAAGACCGGACACACCACGGTCCTCACCATAGTTGACCACCTCTCCAAGATGGCCCACTTCGTACCCTTGTTGAAATTGCCCACGGCTGCGGATCTGGCCTTGGTCTTCGTGCACGAAGTGGTTCGTCTCCATGGCATTCCATCGGTGGTCATAACGGACCGGGGATCGCAGTTCGTGTCCCGTTTCTGGAAGGAAGTATGCAGGATCCTCGAGATGGACGTGCGCTTATCCTCAGCATACCACCCCCAGACCGACGGTCAGGCCGAGAGAACGAACCACACCATGGAAAAGTATCTCCGTTGTTTGCTGCTGATGGTTGAGAGGGAATGGTCTGAAGTGATATGGTTGGCGGAATACGCGTACAACAACAGTGTGCATTCGGCCATTGGGATGTCCCCCTTCTTTTGTCTCCATGGCCGTCACCCTCGCACCTCTGCCTGGGAGGCGCCCCGGGACAGCCAATTGCCAACGGTCCGTTCCTATCATGAGTCCCTGTGCTGGCTCTGGCAGCAGGCACGTTTCGAATTGGCCAAAGCTAAGGACACCTACAAGGCGCATGCTGACGCCCATAGACAGAAAGAGCCCGAATACCGCTTGGGTGACAAAGTGTGGCTTTCCATTCAGCACCTCAACGTGCATGGTCCCAAGAAATTGTTGCCTCGTTTTGTGGGTCCCTTTGTAATCGAGAAGGTGGTCAACCCTGTGGAAATGAGACTCTCGCTTCCTCCGCACATGCGGATCCACCCTGTCTTCCATGTCTCCCTTCTGCAGGCGGTCCGTTCTGGTAGCGCTGTTCCCTCTCCTCCTTCTCCGGTGGTGGTGGAGGACTATGTTGAGTATGAGGTCAGGGCCATCCTGGGGTCTCGTCGTGTCAGGGGTAAGCTTTTCTACCTGGTGGACTGGAAGGGGTACGGTCCGGACGAGCGGTCTTGGGAGCCCTTTTCCCATGTGCGCCATGCTCCCGTTCTGGTCCGTGCTATTCATCTGAGTCACCCTCTGAGCCCTCGCCCTGCCTCCCCTTTCTGAGTTTCAGGGGTGTTGGGGGAGGGCCTGTTTTGGGTGGGGGTACTGTCGGGTTTCGCGGCGCTTGCCGCTCCCCGCTCTCCTGCAAAAACACACACAAGGAAGCCGGAATACTCCCTTCCGGGTGAAGGCAGAGCCCCGGTCTAGTCCTTCGCAGCGGACGACAGGTCTCAGAAGCACTTCCGGGGGAAACGCTTAAACATCGCGTTTTCTGCCGGCTCTGTGCTTCGAATCCTTCCGGATTCCCCTGAAGACGCGGAGGCAGTTTCCTGAGCCAGACTCTTCTGAAGTCCGACATTGTTTGTTTCCTCTCCGCGCAGGAGCACTATTATTTGTTTGACTAGGTGACCGCGCAGGAGCGCCTTTACTTTGCTTTTTCCTTGGTGTCCGCGCAGGAGCGCTTGTGGTTCTACGTAGGGCTCACCGCGCAGGAGCGCCATCCGTGACAGTTCATGATCTGCCTACTACGACCCTTACCTTGCCAGCGTACTGGAAGGGGTGAAGGGTTTTTCATGCACAAGGGTGCCTTATTTTGGTTTTGGTGTGCAGTCGCTTGTTTCCCCATCGCGCAGGAGCGCTAGAGTTAGCTCCACAGAGCTGGAGCCATAGCTTTCGTTTACTTTCAGGATCGTCCCTACTATTGGGTGTCTAAGAGATAGGTTTGTGACACGTTGCGCAGGAGCGCTTTTCTTTGGTGGTTCTTGGGGTGCACCGTGCAGGAGCGCCTATCATGGATTATCCTTCTTGGCAGCTGCACTGATGTCTAAGCGATGTGGTCTACCGCAGCACTGGTGAGTTCCCGGCAGGAGAGCTTTTGTGTGTGTTTTTAAGGGTCATGTAAAGACGGTAGTGGGGTTCTATACCAATCCGGTCCTTTTTCTGTTTTCCAGTTGTCCCCGTGGTATCCTGCAAGGTCCATCCACTCCACAAGTCTCTACGTTCCTTTGGCCCCTATCCCTGCATCCATCTCATCCCTGTTGGGTCCATATTCCACGAGGGTCAGGTGGGTACAGGGGCGGGTGCTCTTGTCGTCTCTGCGGAATTGCTTCACAAGCAGAGGTAAGTCTTGTGGGGTACCTGACACCTTGGCTGACATGGGTCATGGAACCATTGTTGTATAAAATCCGATACCCAATGGAATTTCTCTATCTGTCGGACTCCTCCTTTCAACTGCACATACACAAATGCATTTGTCTATGTGCGACTCAGATTCTTCTCACGAATGATAGATTCTTCTGTGCTCCACGTCTCCATTAAGAACCATGTCTCACCCCTGCCTTGGTGTGAAGAAAGTGATGAAGCAGCACGCCAAAGTGAGTTGGAGCTCTAAGCAGCATTAGAACATTGGAATGTTGGGAGCTCTGGGCTTCTAATAACCGGTAGAACTCAGGAGCTTCAACATTCCACAATCTTTCACAGCTTTTGCTGTGAACAAAGGCCTTAGGGAGTCCAATGGGATTTCATTCCCCTCGGGCTCTGTGAGGCATTTGTTTTTATTTGTTAGAACATTCTGCTCTCTAGTGGCAGAATGTTCTAGTAGCCTTATAGCACTCTGTAGTTGGGCTATACTGGCATCAAAGTCCCACTCCCTTGTTTAATGCTGGAGATGGCATTTAAAGGCTAAGGTGGGCTATAAGGCTTTAATATTGCATATAAAAGTTTTCAACAGGCAGCTAATTTGGATGTGTACTGTGCATAGTGTATTCCTGTTGTACCACTCCGAGATTGTTGAATTGTTGCTTTTAAATGTGGTGGCCACCTTGAAACAGTGCGACAATGATACATTAAGGACAGTGCCTTTCCAAGATGTTTGCCTGGTTTAGACGCAGTGGGCTCAAGGCATGTGGCCCACTCCAGATGAAATGAGTCAAGAGGTACAGCCCAGTAGCTTTGTAGGGGAGCTTTTGGACGTGCTTAAAATGAAGAGAAAAAAAAATAAACAGGAGAATTAAACAAATGAAATAAAACAACAAAAAGGAGAATATTGGAAACTAGTCCACCAACCCTGGCTCCAAAGTCATTTTCAGGCGTACTTGCATTTTTTTTTCATGCAAAAAATGTCATCACTCACAGGACAATGGAGACAATTGCTGAAGTGGGCTGATCCACTGCCCCTCTATGGTTGGATTTGTATCTTTGTATTTTTATGAATTCTTTTGATTAAAAGTGCCTGGCAAAAAGATAAAGCTATCGGTCAAGATCTAAAAAGTAACTTAGTACACACACACCTCAGTACTACAAATATCTACAATATCACAGTTGGTAAAACAATCTACAATCCCTCCTACGTAAATCTTCCAAGTATTGTTGCAGTGTAAATTTTCTTCCCCTAAGGTTTATTAAAGAGTAAAGCAACCCCAAATCCTTTGGCTAATTTAGTAATGTATGAAATTCCATGCAACAAAACACTTGTGTACATTCTTGATGATGATCGCCTTTATGGCCTACTGGCTTTAACATTTGCTTTTCATAATAAAAAGGTCAGGCCCATTTTCTGGTGAACAGATACAGCCCAGGACATCTTATATTAGCTTTCCCAGTGATCTAGCTGGCCTACACCCTACACCCTAGACCGTTGGCATGCCACAATAATCAACTCTGACCTACTGTACTGAGTAGAAACCTTCCAACCAGGCACGACATACAATACAAGCACCCTTTTTCAGTGGAAGCACAACATTCTGCTCAAACAAAAGCTTGTAGTGAAAGTGATCGACATAAGGCCAAGCAAGACCTTATGTAAGAAAAAACTGGATAAACCGCTGTTCTCAGAAATATTCCACACAATTTCGAGGATGGTCTTTTCTTTTCGAATTGTGTTACTGTAAAAAATGACTGTTGTATGAAGACAATTAAGAAACCACATTCTACTCTTAAATGTGACTTTTGTCAATATTGGCCAGACTAATCATTACATATTAGGGTTTTTCTGAAAATAGGAGTATTTACAGACTTCAGGTATCACTTAGTGAAAGGACATTTTTTCTACCTGAATTGATGCAAAGACGATTTATGCAAATTATTTCTGTGTGATCATTGCCTTACATCACTTGGCATATTTTGTTATAATTTTTATTAATTTCCAATTATTTTTTTTAGGGAGTTGGTTTGTCAGTTCATGGGGATTTTAGAGTCGCAACAGAGAAGACACTTTTTGCAATGCCAGAGACAGCAATAGGTAAGTTCTCTTTTTCATGTGTAAAGTATACATCATTTTGTATTAATAAAGCATTTTCGAGTATATATATTTATTTATTTTTCTCAATTTCTTTATTGTTCATTCCATAGCAAATAACATTTATAAATCAGTCAATTAAATCATAGATGTAGGAATATTACACAATTGCATGTAATAACACCAAAGCATAGATCATATTAAAACAAAATGAGAGAAAAAACAGTGATAATTAAAAATCAGCTACATTTCAAGTCGACATCTCCATATATTGTAGCATAGGCTGCCAAATTTTGATCCCTAGTTGTTTCTTCCTCAAAGATTTTATACGGTAGAGGCTAAATTCAAGATTAAGCACATTATAAAACTTAGCACGCCACATTTCATATGATGGCGCCTCTGATTGCAGCCACATAGAAGCGACACATAATCGAGCAACAGCCATAGCTATAAATATAAAATATCGAAAAGGATAGCAAATCTGCGTGGGTTCAATATCCTCACCCACACCTACTAATATAATCTCTCTAGAGATACGAACGTCGACCCCCGTGGTTTGCGATAAAAATTCTGAGATGCCAGCTAAGAATTGTTTTAAAACTGTACAATCAAAGAATATATGTACAATATCAGCTTTCTCCGCCTGACATCAAAAACATTTCCCGTCGTGCACCCCACCCCACTTCATCATCTTGACCGGAGTATGGTATAAATTAAACCGAGTTTTATAGTGTTGGGTGCGTAGATTTGCCATCAATATAACCTTACTTGCCATATCGATTGATGATTGCACATATGAGCCAGTATTGCCAAATCTATCCCTCCACTTTGCCTCATGCATCTCAATATCATCCCGCTGAGTCGCCAGTAATATGTCATACAGTGCCCCAATCTTGGCTTTTTTAAACAATGCCTCTAATAAATCATTGGTTGTTATAGACATATATTTGCAATGTTTATTAATAAAGTCACAAATTTACAAATATTTGAAAAAATCATACTTAGATATTTTATATCGTTCCACTAAATCTGAAAAAGGAATAATTATCCCAGCCCTGTAAATATCCCCTAGACGTCGTATCCCCTTGCCCTTCCAAGTAGCCATCTTTGTGTCCCAAAACACCAAAGGAAATATTTCCGTGGAATTAAAAGGCGTATAGTAGCCTATCCGATTTATAGATACAATTTTGCGTATCAGCTTCCACGCCTTATATGCAGCAGAGACAATTTTAAATCGAGTTCTTTTGAAATAGCTTGGTTCGTAGAACTTAAGCAGGGCCTCGCTCACCTGAGTCCCTAATATCTGATATATGTTAAGAGCTTCGAATGGCCTTGCTTCAGCCCCAACAACCAGATACTGCATATTCTGCAAGCAAACTAGATAATAAAAAACAAAGTTCGGCACCCCCCATCCACCACGTGTCAATGGAAGCGTCATATATTTTAAAGAACGCCGATTTTTCTTCCATCCCCATTAAACCTATCTGCAATAGACTGAAGCTGCATTAATTGTGCTCGTGTCAGCTCTAGCAGTACCGTCCTGAAATAGTACATTACCCGGGGGAGTATACACATTTTTAAAACATTGCATCGCTCTACCATTGATAAGTGGAGACACTCTACCTTTTCCAATTGGCTTTTCGCAGAAGCAAGTATGTCTGTCCAGTTCACTTTGACTATCTCTTGGAGTGACATCCTGATCTTTATGCCCAAATATCTTGCTTCAGGTGTGACGCGGACATCGCCAGGACAAAGTCCCTCAGTACAAACAACCTGGGTTTTAGAGACATTTAACTTATAACCGGCAACTTCCCCATACTGCTGAGTCTGATTCTCAATCTCCCTTAGTGCTTGCTCTGGGTCAGATGTTACTACCGCTATATCATCAGCGTAAGCAAGAACACGCACTTGATATTGCCCCACTACCATAGACTGTATACCGTTGGTGGTCTCCAATATTTGCAACAATGGGTTAATGTAAATAGCAAAAAGTAAGGCGAACAGGGGCATCCCCGCCGGGTGCCCCTAGTTATATATACAAAAGATGACTCTTTCCCCATTGTACAAATTTTTGCCCGCGGACGTTTGTACATAGTCTGTAGTGCTAACAAAAATTGGGGACCAAACCATATCTTTCGCATTGTAGCCCACAAAAACGACCGCGGTACACGGTCAAATGCTTTTTCGGCATCTAAAATAATTATACCTATATGCTTGTGACATGTAGTAGCGTAGTCTATCAGCGTGATTACCCTGTGTATATGATTTACCGTGCTCCTACTGGGCAAGAAGCCATGCTGATGCTGAGATACCAACGGTGATGTAACTTGTGCTAACCGAGTTGCAAGGATTTTTGAATACACCTTGCTATCAGCATTTATTAATGATATCGGTCTATACGACCCTGGGAGCCTAGGAGGCTTGTCCTTCTTCTTAAAAATTACTATATTGACATCATCCCAAGATGGTAGGGGTTTCCCACACTGAGCTTCTAAAAACGTGGCCAGTCCTTGATAATTGAAAAAATTATCCGGTAGACCTCCAAGGAGAGTTTGTCCGGCCCTGCCGCTTTCCCTAGCGCTAGTCCATCTAATGCTGTCTGAAGTTCTAGCATGGTAATAGGAGCGTCTAGCTCTTCCCGTTCAACTAACCCTATCTCAGTTAAATCAAAATTGCGGAGATATCGCTCTATAGTACCCTGCGCCACAAGATCTTGAGTATATAATATATAAGAGGCAAGATGGCGTCCGCACAACAGACGTGCGTGTGAGGAGCTCCTGGTTAGCTCGTCTTTACCGTTTGTTTTACGCAGTCGGACGCACGGCGACATCGATGACAACAGCGGTTCCAGTTGGAGTGCGTTGGGATTCTTCCTTGTGGCTATTTTCGCTGCTCGCAGCTTTCCGGGAAGTTGTCTATGTAAAAGGAACAGGCGCACGCTCGTCAATACAAACAAACACGGTAAAGGCTGAGGAGGAGTGGTACTGGACTGCAGCCTCACCTGAGCTGGGTTGTTAACGGCAGCCAGGTCGACTCTGTGGAACCTGCGTCCCGCGGCCGGACTCACGGCTGGGTTTGGAAATCCGTGAAAGCAGCGGGATATGCAATCACTGCTGGTTTGGAGAGAGAGAACATTTGGGTAAAGTCTCTGATACAAAGTTACTTTAGACAAATCTCCCGCAAACAATGTAACCGGTCTTGGCTGCGAGCAGGCAGACTACGGGAAAACGATTGGCAGAACTTTTTGGCCGAACTTTTTGTTACTTAACTAATTCTAGATAAATCTTCTGCAACAAGCCTGTTTAAAAAAAAAAAAAAAAAAAAGTAATTGCTGTGTGTTTGATTGCGATTACACAAACAAAGTCGATTATCCGTGGATCTTGCCGGCTTTGGAGAGGCTGCACTTTCTGGCGAATTCTCTGTACAGGCTGTGATTGGATAAGCCTCCCGCAATAATACCGCTGGTCTTGACTGCGAGTCGGCACATTACGCAAGAGCGGCTATGAGGTTTTGGTGAGTGTATGTACTAGAAGACTTCAAATTTATCATCACAACTAGCTGTTGAGATTGACTGTAGTTTAAAAAAAAAAAATAACAGTTGGGGAGTCTGAAATTCTTTGTTTTTGGGTGCTTTGGGACACCATTGGAGGTTTGATATGGCACCTAACGTTGCTCGAGGTGGGAAAACAAGAGCCACTGGGGAGGCTGCGGTAGGAACACGTGCAGCACTTGCAGCAAAAAGCTCCAAAGAAATGCTTGGCGTTGAGCGTCAGGATAGCATTTCACAGGGCATGGGTTTTGTACAAGGGACACCTAAGATATCGCAGATTTTTCAAGTGGCTGCTGGCAAAAAAGCTGTGACTTCTTTGATTGCTTCTTCAAAATCCGATATTCTTGACGCCCAACAAGGGGGGGGCAACCGTCTGGTTTATCTCTTGAGGAGAGCCTTTTACCTTTGGAACATGCTGCACCACCCCAGGTCATTACGGACACTGTTAATGAACGGGCATTAATGGATGATATCGGTATTATTAGTGATGATAGGAATGAACCTGCTACTAGCAGTAAGGATAGTGAGTTTTATTCGCTCTCAGAGCACTCGGAAGAGTCTGATGTGGAAGCAAATTTCTAATTACACGAGGAGGGGGCTTGGCGATATTACCCCTATAACTATGGAAGGAAACCACACTAAAAATCCTTCTTTGGGGGGTACATCTATAGAAGCACAAACTGTACGGAAGAAAACTAAGGATGGAATGGCCGGATTGGCGATGACAGAAATCCCCGACTGGGAGCTCTCCAGCGGGGAGCAGCTGCTCGAAGGTTTGGACTTATCTGACCAAGCTAGTGGGGGCCCGGTAGAGGAGATACAAGGTCATGCATCGCTGGAAGCGATTTATAGATCAATCTCAGAGCATAGGTTGGAAACGCGGGCAGAAAATTTAAAAACACATACTGCATGCAGAATGCTGCAAAATACAGTTAGACGGTTGGCAAAAACATGCAACCATTTTACTGACAGGATGGTGGAAGCAGAGACTCGCATTTTGTTGCTAGAAGATCAGATGGTGGCTCAAAAGGACACTGTTGCAGACATAAAAGCCAATAAAGATGATATGCATGACAAGCTGGTTGATTTAGAAAATCGCCTGCGTCGTAACAATCTGCGTATCTTAGGGGTGCCAGATGGACTCGAGGGGCAAGATGCCCGAAAATTTGTAGCTGAGCTGTTTGAGGAAGCACTCCCTGAGTTGAGAGAATGGAACTGGTCGCAGGAGATACAACGGGCGCACAGATTTCCGTTTCCACAACGGCCTGCAAGGAGTGGGCAAGTGGTGCAACAGCAGAGGGCCATTTTGATTTCCCTCAATAACTTTCTGGCTAGGCAGGCACTGTACGATTTGGCTAGACCAAATAAGAAGAGAACTGACAGAGGGATGCAATTCTTTGTGAGACCTGACTACTGTCACTCTACAGTGGAGAAGAGATGGCAGATGCGGCAGCTGATCACTCCTTTCCAAGCAAAAGGCGTACAGGCGTTTCTATTACAACCAGCTACTTTAAAGATTGTAAACAAGGGGCAGATACGTTTTTTCACTTCTGATGCTGTAGCCAAAGAATATCTTCAATCTTTGGGTTGAGGATAATTATATAGGCAATGGATTTTGTATGCAACGATATGATTACTTTTTTGATTATTTTCTGCTATCTTCTGTTTGTTTGCTTTTTGTTTTTTCCTTAGCCGTATATATAAAATGATGCGGGACAGGCGAGTACCAAGTGGGCTATTCACCAAGCATCACAAGTGCAATTGGCCCTAAAGCCTTATTGATGTGGTAGGGTCACGGTCAGGGTGGGCAGGGGGGCTTTGTGGGATGGTGGCGGGGGGGTGTAGAGGGTCACTTGGGGAGTAAAGGGTTGGGTGGGAAGGTGTCAAAGGGCAAAAACTCAGTTCATAGCATGTGTTGTAGGAATTGTAGACCTTATTTTTCGGGTATATTGATGGCCATGAGGTATTTACATAGTAATAGCAGACAGGAGGCTGCGCATATGTTCATTTAATGTTTGTGGGCTGAACAATGACCTCAAGAGGAAGTGTGTTACTGCTGAGCTGTGGTTAATTAACCCTAATATTCTCTGTCTGCAAGAGACGCATGTCCCCTGGGATAACCGTAGGATACTATTTGAGCTGGGATTTAAATTGCTATCAACTTCCAGACAATCTACTATGAATAGGTGGGGGCGATTATGGTGCGTCATGGCATAATCGGTACGGGTAAAGAGAGGGTGGATAATCTTGGGAGGTGGGCCATCACTGAGTGTACTTTAGGGGGTACTAAGACTGTGCTCTGCACAGTATATGGCTAAAACTTGGACGAGGCTGAGACTTTGGAGTTTTTAAATGTTGAGCTGGCACTTTGGGGGACCCCATTGAGACTAGTTGGGGACTTTAATATACACGGGGAAGCACAGACATGGGATCCATATTTTGTTAATTATAAAGGGCGTAAGCCTAAAGTATTTAGGGCTTTGCAACAGTTGTTACAGAACCATGGATTAGTCGATAGGTTGACGGCAGTGAATCATGGAGATGGTGATCCTGGGTATACATTTTTTTCGTCCCCACACAATAAGTTTGTTCGGTTGGATTATATTTTTTTACCTCGTTTGTTGACTGTGGGCGCAAAGATACAGGTGTGACCCCGCATTTCATCGGATCATGGACCTGTGGTTATGGATCTTGCTAGCTTTACCCTTTCAAGGGAGCAGCGATCCTTCACATTAAATAAAAATGTTTTAAGCGATGAGGAATATATTCATCATATCCGAACCTGGGCTACATTGTTTCTAGAGAGCAATAGAGGATCGGCTACTCAACCGATGATTTGGGATTCTTTGAAAGCGGGGCTAAGGGGTGAAACATTTAGCTATGGTTGGGCTAAGCAGAAAAAACAGAAAGAAAAAATGCTGGGTTTATGTGAGGAACTAAAGAAGGCTGAATGTGAATTTATACAAGCAGTTAGAGCGAATGTGGATAGTAAAGAAGTACAAGCCAAGACGGCCTGTTGCCAGGCTAGAATCAATGGGGTATGGAGCCAAAAAATTGCTGTTCAGTTCAAAATACATAAGGCAGAAATATATGAATATGGGGAGACAACTGGCAGATGCTTAGCTCAAAGACTGCGGGGTAGACAAACCTCCCAGTGAATAGAAATTTTGGAAGATGGTAAAGGGGGGCACAGTTGAGACTATGGAAGGCATAATGGAGGTACTCCACTCGTATTATAAAGAATTGTATATTCGAGTATATCTATTTTGACTGAAATGTTTGTATCAATTGTCACCATTTATTGCTTCCATTACCATCTATCTGTTCTTATCTTAAGGGTATTGGTAGCGCAAAGCACATCCCAGAACTGGGCAAAGGAGTGTTTTAGTTCACAAAAACACGTGGATAAAGATGACTCAATATGTAAATTAAAAAATCTGACTGTCTGAGTAATTATGATGAAAAGTTACTTCACTATCTAGTAGTAATAGATGAATGCATTATTTCAGGTATTTTCTACTTTTCGAACACATTAATACTCCTATGATAGTAAGGAGTCTTTGCCTGTAAGTGTTATATTTGTAGCCACATTCAATTAGGTAAGTTTGGTGAACAGCTATGGTTCCTGTTACTGAGGCTTGTATTCTGGAAATCAGTAACACAAAACACTGGTTCACTAGGGACTCATTTTGCAACCGTTTTCTAAATCCTTGGATAACCCATAAAACCAGTATTGCACTGAAAGCTTTATATATATAAATATATATATATAGATATATCATCAAATAGCCCAAAGGGGAGCGCTCTCTTTCATAGCGGGTGCCAGTGTCGAACGGGCCTGTCCTCGTTATTAATTTTCCACCAACTTCCTCAACCAGGAAAACACTGCACTCCAAGGAAGTCATAAGTTTTCAGGATTTATTTTTCGTGCATCTAATCACCATTAACCACCACCAACGCATTTCAACCACAATCGGTCTTGCTCACGGTATGTGAGTCCGTTTTTTGTGTCATTATTTATAGTTCTACCCATGTTAACCGATTAGGAGGAATTATGGGAGATGTAGTCTTCTATTCTTTCTACCGTTCTTCGGCATTAAAATTCATCAAGTTGTCTGAGGATGCGATTCAGTTCTTTCCAAAGGGGCATTTTATATATATACTTTGAGTTACGCTGTACAGTTATTATTCAGATGCACTTTTCCTTGCAATTAATTTTTAAATACATATTTCCTTTGTTTACACTCAGTGTGTGTTACTCTTAATTGATTATTGCATATCTCATACTCGATAATGAGATGCGCTCAGTGCGCTTTGCCATATATATTTATATTTGCTTAGTGCATGTAAGAGTAAATCTGTGCACCGTGTTTCATTTTCCCTCTTTCATTGAATCAGATAATTGTACAGTCATCCATAGTCAATCTCCTATTCATGTTCACCCTTCTTATCATATCCTCTATCTGTAGTTAATGTAGCACAACAGGATCACAAGTGACTGTGCAGTTCCTCATCACCATTAAGGCCAAAGACGTGTGACACTACATACGTAGTATACGTCATTGTTTGTGAATGTGGATTATGGTACATAGGCAGCACCATCTGCCCGCTGAAAAAGAGAATCTTGGAACACCTACGAGCTGTTCAGAATGGAGACACCAACTATGCAATTGTGAAACATCTAAAAACTCATAAAGATATCAAGAGACAAAATATCAGATACTTTGGCTTGACAACTGTGGCAAAAAGTGAACGAGGAGGAAACAGAACAATGAAACTGCGAAGACTGGAGTCAAGAATGATTATAAGGTTTAAGACAAAGGCCCCGTTTTGCCTTAATTGTGATGAGGAACTGCACAGTCACTTGTGATCCTGTTGTGCTACATTAGCTACAGATAGAGGATATGATAAGAAGGGTGAACATGAATAGGAGATTGACTATGGATGACTGTACAATTATCTGATTCAATGAAAGAGGGAAAATGAAACACGGTGCACAGATTTACTCTTACATGCACTAAGCAAATATAAATATATATGGCAAAGCGCACTGAGCGCATCTCATTATCGAGTATGAGATATGCAATAATCAATTAAGAGTAACACACTGAGTGTAAACAAAGGAAATATGTATTTCAAAATTAATTGAAAGGAAAAGTGCATCTGAATAATAACTGTACAGCGTATCTCAAAGTATATATATATAAAATGCCCCTTTGGAAAGAACTGAATCGCATCCTCAGACAACTGAATGAATTTGAATGCCGAAGAACGGTAGAAAGAATAGAAGACTACATCTCCCTTAATTCCTCCTAATTGGTTAACATGGGTAGAACTATAAATAATGACTCAAAAACGGACTCGCATACCATGAGCAAGACCGATTGTGGTTGAAACGTGTTGGTGGTGGTTAATGGTGATTAGATGCACGAAAAATAAATCCTGAAAACTTATGACTTCCTTGGAGTGCAGTGTTTTCCTTGTTGAGGAAGTTGGTGGAAAAAAAATATATATATCCAGCCACGACCCTCAAAAAGCAATTATAAAAAGCATGTAAGGAACTCCACTTCATTTATATCAACAAATGAATGCCAAAAATTCAAATAAATGTAAAATCACTGAAATTGCTGCTCAAAAAGTGATCAACTGTAGCACAAGTGATGGAAAACCTTTACACAGCCAGATACCTAGACCTTTGTTCCTTGTGCACATGACCTTCAGTGGGAATTTCACATCCCTGATTAGCCCCCCCTCCCCCTCTTTATGAGTCCTGAATTGGCTGTTTTCACCCACATATTAACTTTTCCCACCTTGTTACATGTGCAATCCTTGAAGCCAATAAAGCCTGTGTCTCAAGCCTGATTGAGACTGCCATCAGTAAGACTGCTGAGTTCTTCAAGCTTAACAAAAAGCTGTCCAATCTAAAATGTCTTGATCTTTTGACTCTCTATCACAGACCTGGAAGATAAACTGCAAATTCTCTTCACTAGCATGGTGTTTAGCAATGACTTTTCATTTTTGAGACCCAAAACCTCCTTGATCACAGTGATTCCGACTTCCCGAGATGCCACCTGATATTGGTTGATAAAGACCGACCTGCAGGCCTACTTCTTTCTGATTCTTTGTCTGCTTTTGAAACAATTCACTTTATTCCTGAAGAAGCTGAGAGTTGCTGCTGGAAACATTGTGTAGAGATTTGGATTCTTACTATCCATACCCCTTCTCAAAATTGAACCGTCCGCATTCTGTGTTTCAACTCATCAGGTGTTTCAACTCCGCCATCTTTAACATACTAACAGCATAAAGCTTGCCACGAAGTTGGAGAAAGAATTTAATAACTCCATCTTCTTCATCGTCCAAACCATATAAACCTAGATAAAGCATGGGTGATTTGACTAAAGCAGAGAGAGGATTGAAATTCATGAGGCTGACTGTCCCTCTTCTTTTCTAGTCTCATTCACCTGGTTAGCCCCTTAGCTTCTTTGGGTGAATCCCCATTCCTGTTTAAGTATGTCAGAAACCATAGTGCCGTATCCATACACTCTTCACCCCTTTTCTTCCAGCCAAACTTATGGGCCATATTACGATGGTGGTTGGTCGGACCGCTGACCGGCAACATATCGGGCAGGTGACCGTCCGACAATAAGTCGGTGGTCCCACTTTCTCTATTAGGATAAGACTGCAGTGCAGGTGGTCTTAAAGTGCCTATTTCTACTGTGGCTAGGAAAAGGTACCTTGTGCACTTCCAAGCACCATTTGCCAGGTACATGGATGTTTGAGGGGGCACTGCATGTGCCCCCAGAGCCACTGAACAGTACGCTGTGAGGGAAGGGGGCCCTGCTTGAGGCCCCGAAGTCCCTTTCCATCTGCCTTTTCTTCTCAGTGGGACCGCCATGAAAAGGCAGTCGGAAAGGGACATCCTAATCCCTACGGCAGTGCCTGCACTTGCACCGCCTCCATTGTAGGGATAGGAGTCCGACCGCTGCCCGACTGGCTCTTGAATCCTGTCGGAGGTGACGGTCCTATCCCGACCTCTATGCTTGTATGCTCTATTGTAAACTAGCGGTAAGACCGATGCCCAGGATGTTGGGCAGACTGCCTCTGACGGCCTGTCAGTGGCAGTCCGCCCCCCATCATAATGACCCCCTAAGTGTCCCTCATGAAATCTATTGCTTATTTCTGCCTAGATTACAGCACTGTCCTGCATGGCAAGCTCCCATCATGATCTGCTAAAAAACTTAACACTGTCAAAGATATCTGAATACATTTTTTATCTTTAAACTAGTGCTCCCTATTTCATTTGTGAATTATCTGTCCTGCCTGTTTCAACTAATGCTTTAAAATGTAGTGCCAGTACACGGCCCTCCTATCCGGTCAAACTCATCTCCTCATCGCATCCAAGATATGAAATCCAATACTGGGCAAAGGAGATTTGCTGTGATTTTTCTTGAGCTCTGGAAACGACATCAAATGTACTGAGACCTATTCTTTTTTTCTATAATTATATACAGTTCATCTGGAATTAATAGCACTTCTTTGCAGTAAGATCAAATTATTGTCTGTTTACCATCTCTACAACATAATCTGTGTCGTGATATCCCACAGATCCAACTTCTTCTTTTTTCCAGCCTTCTCTTATCTTGGAACCTGCATACCCTGAAGCAATTTCTCATTAAAAATACATACATATTCCCTAAATCTAATTTTTAACTCAGGGACAGCCTCTTGATGTCATTTGCTTGCTGATATAATCCATATTATGGAGTGGTCCGCACCGCCCCATGTGGTTTCAATTATCGTGCCCAGACGGGGGCGCGATAATTGAAACCACATGTCTCGCTGTGGCGCGCGCGCACCACTCGCGAGCTTGTTTTCAAGTTACCAACTGCCAGTGGTTGTTTGAGGGTTAAGTATCATTCAAGCTGTTAATTCGAAGAAGTAGATAACAAGCGTGTCCCCTGTTAATGTGAATATTCGGATATTTATCCTTTTAAAACAGCATAATCCTATGTGCTTAAAAGAGCCTAGGGTCTTGAACACACCCATTATTTGTAGTTTTCCGGGATAGCAACTATTGGTGTTTACTGGTTTGAAAATGCAGAATCCTAAATGTTAGTGGCGTCTGTGTACATTATAGTTCCGGAAAGATAGGTTTTACTGGTCGATGGGTCCACGAGCTCAGTCGTAACTTAAAGGGATGGTTCAAAGTTACGGTATTACACGATCACTGTATGCGTGTAGTGCACAGCTTCACCTCTGGTTACCTGACTTTTTTCCTTACCTCTTCTACCGCTTTGCTGAAAGAGAGAAAATAGCACCTGTTTATCTCATTACGGGTGCTATAAATTAAACGCGCTGAATGGTAAGCCAGAATCTGTAATTAGCACAATGCATATTTGTTCAAAACAGTGGCGTTTCGAGGAAGCCCAAAGAATACGGCTTTCAATGCAAAATCAAACAAGCATTTGCAATGCAATAGGTCTCGCATTTATAAGAGTTTGAGCTATTGGCATTGTAAAATTACAATGCCTTTTATTTATGTTTTGGTTTTAAAACAAATAAAAGGCATTGTCATTTACAATGTCAGTAGCATAAACTCGCATAAAAGCAGTGTGTGGAGTGCAGCAGTGTGCGGCGTGCAGCAGTGTGCGGCGTGCAGCAGTGTGCGGCGTGCAGCAGTGTGCGGCGTGCAGCAGTGTGCGGCGTGCAGCAGTGTGAGGCGTGCAGCAGTGTGCGGCGTGCAGCAGTGTGCGGCGTGCAGCAGTGTGAGGCGTGCAGCAGTGTGCGGCGTGCAGCAGTGTGCGGCGTGCAGCAGTGTGTGGCGTGCAGCAGTGTGTGGCGTGCAGCAGTGTGCGGCGTGCAGCAGTGTGTGGCGTGCAGCAGTGTTTCGTGTAGCAGTGTGAGGAATGCAGCACTGTGTGGCATGCAGCGGCGTGCAGCAGTGTGCGATGTGCAGCAGTGTGTGGCGTGCAGCAGTGTGCGGCGTGCAGCAGTGTGTGCCGTGCAGCAGTGTGTGGCGTGCAGCGGCATGCAGCAGTGTGTGGCATGCAGCAGTGTGTGGTGTGCAGCAGTGTGTGGCGTGTAGCAGTGTGTGGCGTGTAGCAGTGTGCGGCGTGCAGCAGTGTGTGGCGTGCAGCAGTGTGTGGCGTGCAGCAGTGTGTGGTGTGCAGCATTGTGTGGCGTGCAGCAGTGTTTCGTGTAGCAGTGTGCAGCGTGCAGCAGTGTGCGGCGTGCAGTAGTGTGCTGCGTGCAGCAGTGTGTGGCGTGCAGCAGTGTGTGGTGTGCAGCAGTGTGTGGCGTGCAGCATTGTGTGGCGTGCAGCATTGTGTGGCGTGCAGCAGTGTGTGGCGTGCGGCAGTGTGCGGTGTGCAGCAGTGTGCGGCGTGCAGCAGTGTGAGGCGTGCAGCAGTGTGTGGTGTGCAGCAGTGTGTGGCGTGCAGCAGTGTGTGGTGTGCAGCAGTGTGAGGCGTGCAGCAGTGTTTCGTGTAGCAGTGTGAGGCGTGCAGCAGTGTGCGTCATGCGGTAGTGTGCGGCATGCAGAAGTGTGGGGCGTGCAGCAGTGTGCGGCGTGCAGCAGTGTGTGGCGTTCAGCAGTGTGTGGCGTGCCGCAGTGTGTGGCGTGCAGCAGTGTGTGGCGTGTAGCAGTGTGCGGCTTGCAGCAGTGTGCGGCATGCAGCAGTGTGAGGCATGCAGCAGTGTGCGGTGTGCAGCAGTGTGAGGCGTGCAGCAGTGTGAGGAGCGCAGCAGTGTGTGGCGTGCAGTTGGGGTAAGGGCAATGGGTTGGGTGCAGCTAAAGGTTACAGTTTCCCATTAATTTGACCATTGAGGAAAATATTGGTTTTAGTATCATTAAGGCATAACCCTCTTGTTCATTATTTATTTTTGAACTTTAGTTTGAGACTTTTTGGACCACTAAGACATAGCCAATTGTTTGTTATTCATTTTTGCACTTTTTGGAGCCCATTGAGTTATTTCGAACGATTTATTGGTCCTTAGTGACTTTTATTTGAATTATGCTGTTGAGAATCCCAGTGAGGCGGGGGATTCTGTTTTAGAGCGAGCAAGGGAGAGGAAATAGCCTTGGGAGAGGGCATCGTGATTTTCGATGCGAATAAATCAAGTTCTAACTGATGGCTGCAGTTGTCTAATAAGAATGTAAACTACTGGAAAAAACAGCAACTCTGAGCCTATATGTTAACTCCAAATGAGCAAGAAAAATGTTGTGGTCGATCTTATCAAAGCCATGCAGAGTGACACAATAGAATTATACGTTTGTGTTCAGCCTGACAACAAGGGGTCACTTTGACTGACGTCCTTGCCAAAGCACCTCCTAGCCTCAGTGCACCATGCTGCGCTACCATATGCCAAATATAACACGTGATTGTCCTTGAAAGGCAGATGGTGGGGTTTACAGTGACAAAGGAGGCGAATTGTTAATATCAGTAAGATTTAACACAGCTCTCCAGTCCCAGAACTACATCTTAACGAAGTATGCTTGTTATATGAAACATTGCTGTTGAGCAAGCTGCAGAAAGATGTGAACCCCTGAGGGCAGAGCTGCTCCACTAGCAGAAGCTGGTGCACATCCTCCAGTTCTGTGGCCGAGGGATAGGGACAAACAAGACATGGATTCGCCAAACCCTATGATAGAGGGAGCCGTGTGTGTTGATGGAACTGTAGGACCTGCCTGTGATGATATCGCAAACGTGGAAGCTGCAGGTTTTGACACCAATAGTCTACCGCAGGGCAAGACTGTGGTAAGGAGGGGGCGAAAGGGCCTGAGGGTGAGGTATAGGGCATGATGGGATGTTTGCGCCACGAGGCTCAAGAAAAACAAGCATTGGCCGCGCGGCCGTGAAAGTAACGGCCGCGCGGCCGTGAAAGCGAAAGTAATAGCGATCGCGATCAAAGCGATCGCTAAGACGGGACGGCATGCGAGTGATGCGCGCGCATCAGTGATTGGCGGCTGCGCGCGTGCACGCTCGCGTGCACTCAAGCTTTAGGCCACAGGCAGCACTTGAAAATTCCCAGATACAAAATGTCTCTCCGAGCCAGCGCAAGCGCTGGGGCTCAGCGAGACCTAAAAACAACCATGAGGAACAAAATGAAATCTGAGAAAGCTCAGTATTTTACTGTAATAATGATTGAACAGTCAAAGATCAGTGTGTGTTTAATTTTGTCAAGAGTTGTCCTTCCAGAGCACAGGGGGTCTGCGACTGATGAGCACAGTGCGCGTGCGCATGTGGTGCCTGTAGAATCTGGCCACAGACTGCATTCCGACAAAGGGGGGGGGGGGGGGCACAGACTGCCTGCCAATGAAAGTTATTTTAGGGCCTTCGGTTCCAGGGTGCTGGGCCCTGGAAGTCTCTCTCCCAGGCGAGAGCACTGCTGAGTTAATAACTCAAATGACATTTATTGGCTAGGAACCGTTCACCACCTTAAACCTGCACGCTATATTGGTTTATCACCTAACTAATGGTCGGCGCCCAGCTGAACATCGTTTCTGTGTGAGCTAGTTGCACATTTGACCCTCATCCTTTCTATCATGGAGGCCTTCCTCTTAAGGATTCAGTTTTCTCATGTCCAACTGAGCCATGGCAGACTGCCAGATACCTTCTCCTCCACAAATCACGTACTATGATGCATAAACCACCACATTTGTGTTTCATAGCACCCAGAAGTGTACCCAAGGCGCAACAGTTATGTGATATACAGTACATGATTAACTGAACAGCATATTTGAGAGGTGGGACTTTCTCGCTGCTGTGACCATTGTGCTATGCATTATATGATCTTTTTCTTGGAATCGATATAAGTAAAAGATGTTCCCTTTCCAGAAATTCACACATAAAAGCGGGCGTTGGAGGTTCAGTCTGTACTACATTCTATTTGTAGCCATAACTTCCAAACTGTCACATTTATTTGCTTGTTTCTTTAGACACAGAACATTTAAAAATATTGCTCATGTAACTAGGAATATACAGGCCACAAAACATACAATTATAGCAAGGTGCACTGCAGTAGCTCAACACAGCTGCAATATCTTACACAGCGAGCGTTATAGGGGCTCGTTTTCTGTAGTAGGGATGGGGGACAGCCCTGACGGGTGCCTCTAGCGATGGTGATAGTTTGTGAGTACTGCCCATTAAACCGAAGCCTAGCTCATGGTGCACTGCACAACAACCGGATGTACTGCAAAAAACAACAAGCATTTGCAATGCAATAGGTCTCGCAGTTGTTAGAGTTTGAGCCATTGGCATTGTAAATGGCAATGCCTTTTATTTATGTGTTGGTTTTTAAAACGTAAATAAAAGGCATTGTCATTTACAATGCCAATAGGTTAAACTCTCGCAAATGCGAGATCTATTGCATTGCAGATCTGTTTAGATCAAGCAGCACCAACGTTCCAGCAATGGCTTGCTAGGCTCCTAGCTTCCTATAACTTGGAAAAGGGGATTTATGAGAGAAAGGGTAAAAAAGGGAGAATGCTAGGTAGGTGAATTTGGGCACCTATTTACAGATGGAAAGAGGATATGGCTGTTAGGTGATTCTCAGATCTATAATAAATTTGTAGTTTTGTAATTCTTTTTTAATGTGATGATTATGAATGAAAATAACTATAGTTTTTCTTTTCAGTGAAGGATTGTTTTGTAACTGTCTTAAATGATTTGATGGCTCTTGGGCATAGTGCAATTAATTATTTTTTTTCCTCAAGTACAATGTAACAAATGTCGCTGTTTAATAAAAAATAAAAAAATAAAAAATACATACATATTCCCAAAGTCTAATTTTTGACTCGGGGACAGCCTCTTGATGTCATTCGTTTGGGCACGTAAGAGAAGCAGAGGGAATCTTGAGACCCTCAAAAGAGATATGATGGCAGGAAGCCTCGACCTCCCTGGCCTGGAGATCTTTTATATTGCAGCCCAGCTACAGCATAGCAAATAATGTACGATAATACAGATACCACACCCCTACCAGCATTTTTTATGATGGGCAGGGCTTTACCTACCGCCGCCCCACCTATAGTGTGCATGGTGACATGGGATACTGCTATAAAAAAAATACTGACACTCCCACCATTTGCCTGAATGTTACGGTTATGATGGCTGAACATTGTCTAACATAGAGCATGTGATGTTATTGGCCCGATGAAGAGGTGGGAGATGTCAAACTTTGGGAGATTTACACCCTTTTGACTCACTCCTCACATATGAGATGGTATACGAGAGGTTTGACCTAGACAGAATTTAATTACTGAGATATGGCAACATCAGAAATGCAATGCGTGAGGTATGGACGGACTTCCCTGACACACCCAGAAATTCAACCACACTAAAGGTCATATTAGAAGAAACCCTTGTGTCCTGCTTGTAACAGGCAATGAGAACTGACAGAAAGCAGTCCACTCTGTTTGCTCTAAGCAAATGGTACAAGGACTTCCCAGAACCCATCTCTGATAGCAAATGGGAAAAAGCCTTTTCTGTTGTCCAAGATATTTCTAGTAATGCCAGGTGCAGCTTGAGTCTTTTCCACTTTTTGCAACACAGCTACTACTCCCTGTCATGATTAAATAGAATCTGTTCTACTAGATATTTTGCCAGACCTAGATCTGGTATTGAAATAGGAAGCAAAGTTCATACATTTCACATGGGCTTGCAGGAATCTTACAAATTACTGCTGAGAGGTGATACAGACAGTATGACAAGTGACGTCAATAAGACTGGAAAAGTCGTTATGGCGCTTTTCTTAAGGGGTTATTACTAATTCTTAAAAACACTGGACCCAGTACAGGTATGTGGGAATGGCTCTTTTACTGGGTAAATGTAGTATTGAGATACATTGGATCTCCCCCTACACTCTTATCAGTGGCATCTTGGGCATGGGATTTTTCAGAATGTGCAGGAGAGGTTTGTGGTTCTATTTTATGGTCTGGTGGCCTGCCCTAATCTGCAAATGTGGGCCACTTTTTTAGCTACCTGATTTGCTAATATAGACCACTTTTATTTTGGTGCCTGAGCCAATGTTCTATGCCAGTCCAACCCTGAATAGATCAGTGTTTCTTAGGGCACATACTCCATTCTGATTGCGAATTGTGGTTCTTGTGCACCTTACCTCTGTGCCACATCAGTCATAATGCGCTTTACAGATGTAGATCGTGTTGCCATTATTAAATCGCGTGCCAATTGCAATGGCTATCTTATTGGACAGCTGGCCACAATCTACACGAAATAGGTTTTACGGCACGGGATATAGATCAGGGTACCCTACACGCACTAATATTGCCAGGATGCAGAGCCCCACCAGATCTACCTTCCTTATTACATACAGCACTACAATGCTGGAAAGCGGTGCTACATTACACTACTCACCTCCCCCCGTATGCCGGGAATATTCCACTGGTGGGTATCCCCTTAGCTAGCGGCAGGATCACAAAGCGCAAGATAGAAGCTTGGCTTGAGGAGGGAGTTAGTACAGTGAGTGACTTATTCAATAACTGGATACTAATGGACCACGAAAACTTTGTGCGAGAAACTGGGGCGCCAGACCATCTGTACTTACTACATGCTGCATTACTGCAATACATCAAAAACCACTGGGCCCCCCAAAGACAGGAACCCTCAACCCATGAGTTAGTGAAGGCCCTATATTACATAGGTAAGGGAAGACATCTCATCAGGTGGCTCTATGTGGGATTACGGGCACACGCAGGTATAGAGCTCACTACACTCATGAGCTACATGGGTGGAGGATACAGAACTGGAACTAACGGACAAAGACTGGGCTGGAATATTAGAATACCCTAAACAAGTGTCCAGAAACGCAAAGTTTAAGTTTCTACAAAATATGCTACTCCATAGAGCTTACTTCACACCAAAACAACTAAAACAAATGTTCCCATACGCAAAACATCACTGTCCTAGATGTCATCTGGAGGAAGCCGGATTGGTGCATATGATATGGGCATGCCGCCACCTACGAGGGTTCTGGAACTCCATTAGGATTCATTTACTGACAGCCACACAAATAAATGTGGGAAACACCATAGAGGAATGTATACTGGGACTACATAAGCGTCGACTAAACACAAGGTACAAATTGGATTTACGGACCTTGCTCTAATACTAGCAAAGAGAGCCATCACAATGCGATGGAAATCAATGAAACCACCCACCGGACATAGTTGGCATAGCGAAATGCTCAGATGGGGCGGTGCTGAAAGCGCCGCGATACGAAGGCAGGAAACCAGGGGCCTGTGGAAAAACCCGATCGCCATGGAATGGGACATCATGCTGGAAGCCCTAAAAGGATTGGTCTTAGATCTTAGAATCACTACCCCGAACTCACAATGGTCCACAGTATAGTTAAATCAATGTGGAAACACGGTGAAGGGTAGGTTCAGCCCACGGCTGTCACCTTTACAGTTATAGAGCACACAACCATAGAAGAGGCCACATATATATACACAAATAAATACTTGGTCCTCCAGAGAAACTATGGAGGGGGGCAGGGAGTTGGAGGGGATATGTTGGCTAACTGCCATGGTAAGCCATGTTAGTTTTCTACTATAAAGCTGAATTACGCACTGTATAATCCCCGGCAAATGCACGATTAAGACATTGCGCTAATGGTGACGAAAATATTTAATGTATTACACGGTTGAATATCCCACTCTGTAACACTGTCTTTTGTTTTTATCTCAAATGTATGACTGACCATGCCACCTGTTTAGTGGAAATATCAATAAAATTTGTTTTAAAATAATTTTTTGCCACTATTGAATGGTCTTGAGGGACAATATGTTGGTTAGAAAACGTGATTCATTTACCTTTTGCTCTTGGGTAACTGGAGAAAAAATACCTGCTTCTTGGGTGCCTCACCTAAAAATAAATGCATTGTGGGCGCGCAAGGCTGTAGGAAATCTGTTTTACAGAAGCGCTCCCAAACATTGAGTGGATTGGGACAGTGTTGACCTCAAAGTCTAAAAGGCAATGCGTCCCTGGAGATAATCTTCAAATCACAATTTCAAAATACGGGAAAAAAGGACTGACTCAAAAAGGGAGATCGAGGTTAGAACTTAGAAAAAAACATGAAGGTTTATTACAGATTCAAAAGTACAATACAGAAAAAGTACATTCAAATGCAGCTGTAAATTCATTGAATTAAAGAGAAATCATTTGCCATGAAGACAATCAAATAAAGAATAATATAGTAATGAGATAGAATCAGGAAAATGCCAAGTCTCAAATGTGCATAAAAAATCTGTAAGACAATGGACAGTAATCATCGATTCTCAGGAAACCTCTCTAAAGAGTTCAGGCTCACCCCCAAATTTAAGGTTTTAAATACAGTTTTCTTGCATTGAAATTACTAAGAACTGCAAAGTGAGCATGGTGGCATTGCTCCAATAGATCAAATGTTCACAATTTTAAATGTCACATAATCCTATCACGTTAGTACGAACTCACAACATAAATATTGATTCAGCCCTTCTGACCGAATGTCATCCGGAGGTGTCAGAACAAAGTAGCTACATAAACAACAGTGAACCATTGAGAATGAATGTAATACTTCAAACAAGCGGCAGAACCTTGAATTATTTGGCAAAAGATTTTCTTCTAGCAGGCTCTTCAAGAACAGAGTCATTCAGAAATAGACAATCCACATATTGATGGACGTAGTCTCAAGTGTGAAATTTAAACACAGAATTAGCATTGATACGGCTTCCCTTTTTAACAAGATGGTTTTGAGGTCTAACTGAATTCACTACTTTATAATATATGCATGTGGTGTATGCGCCTACTGGACTGACTTATTTTAAATATTCTGTTGTCTTACCTTTAAAGCAATGCTAGGAGAGGGGCGATCTGTTTTTTAGGAGAAATATGAAAGATGTACTGTTTTGTCTGAGAGCTTAATTCTTCTGCCTGTTCTCTCCTGGGCATCCCTAGACTAAAATGGGAGCCTGTGGATTCTCTTTTCTGTCCCCACCCTCTGGAACTCTCTTCCTGAACCTTGCGTTCTTACACTAAGTACATCAGCTTTAGGAAAGAACTCAAAACGTTGCTCTTTATGCAGGCATACCCTTCCTCTTAACGGCATAAACCCTGCCTAGTAATTCCACCACAGCGCCATGATATCAATGGGGAAAGAGATTAATAAAATTAAAATAACAAAATAACAATCAAATATTCGAACAACAGTACATTACAAATACTTTTTAATTGTTCTGGAAGAGAAATACTTTATTATAGATGTTTATGATTTGTACTTAAAACACTGATTCTTTCAATCTTATTTAATGAAGCACACAGTCCAAGTAAAAAAAAAATCAGGCTTGTTAAATACGTACCTATGTGAGGTTATAATTCCATTTCAGTATTACCAGCTGATAAAAAGTATTTATTTTCAGTGACTGTTTTGCAATCTTTCGGCTGGCCTTACAGCAATGCAGTGATACCTTTACGATGATCCACAATTAGTGCAATAATGACTGGTCAATTAGGTTAATATTTTATCATGATTACGCAGAGCACGCGTTTTAAGTTTTCTGCAACAGCTGGACAAAACTCATGTCATCCAGATTTGCATTATTATTATGCCCATGTATGATGTATCTATGATCCCCAGTCATTCAGCTCTCTTCTTTGCCCTATTATGAGTATTCAGTTCCCACTTCATGGTTACCGCTGAAAATTCTATCTTCATTGCCATTTAAGTGGCTTATTAAATCATGGACACTATAGCAGTACTGCAGAGAATGTGATCACATGATCATGCATTGAGGAATATTTTGTGCATACTCTTCATTCCCATTTTTTTTTTTAAATAAACAATTGTATTGGTTTTATGAGCAACAAAGTAAACATTGCACCACTGTGACATATAAGACAGTTGAATACATTCTCAGAATTTTTCCCCTTGGGGCCATGCAGTAGGCAAGCACAATGTTGCTCCTCAAAGCCTTCCCACCGTCATCTATGAAACCTCAGCCTATCAAGCCCAACCACTTGCCCCATATGCGTTTGTGTTTGGCCAAGCAGCCTCTTGCCTCATATACAGTTTTTTCTTGGATGGCGCACAAGTCCACTGCTTTACGCCACTTTGTGATAGATGGAGATGCCGATTCCTTCCAGGCCTCTGCAATGTCCCTTTTGGCCACCAAGATGGCTAACCACAGGAACAATCGAGAACCATCCATCCCCTTCATCACCCCCAGTAGAAGGGCAAGAGGACTAAGGGGGACAACCCAGCTCAGTATGTCGCTCAGTTCTGTCACAACCGATGCCCAGTATTTGGAGATGATGACGCAGGACCAGACCATGTGGTAAAAGTCAGCTGGTTTTGCCTAGCAATGTGGGCATATGGGGGTAGGAAAAAAGCCCGCTTTGTGCAGCCGTACAGGGGTAAGATATGCGCAATGAAGATAGTAAATTTGGATCGATCGAATTTGGGCCGATCTAGTTAGCACCCTGGGGGCCATCATCCCCCCAATCTTCCTCCTCCAGAGGGCCACCCATTGCTCCCAACGGGTCCTAAGAGAGTCTAATGTGGATGGGGTGTTGTTTATTAGAGATCGATAGATTTGGGATATTCCCCCCTTCCCCAGGTTGCCCATGAGGAGCTTAGCTTCCAGTTGACTAAATTCTGGGATTGCTGTGCGGTCTGGGACATGGAGGGAGGGGTCATGTCAAAATTGGATGTATTTGTAGAATTGACTAGGGTGTATGGAGTATGCTTGTTGCAGCTCCCGGAAAGAGGACAAATGCTCAACCCTCCACACATCTCCCAAGTGAGTGATGCCTTTGAAGTCCCACCTCTGGAAGCCCGTCCGTGTCCCAACTCTCCGCAGCCACGCACCGTGCAAGATGGGTGTCTGTGGTGTAATTTTAGCGTCCAAGTGGGTGTATCGCAGCACAGAACGCCACGTGAGGATCGCCGTGCGAGTAACTGCCGGTAGAGTGTGAGAAATTGGAGCCCCATAGAGCATGGCCTGGATCCAGGAGAACCCAAGGTTTTCTAGCGCCAGTCGGTAGCTGGATCTGACCATCCGCCATTGACCCAATCGTGGATCACCAGGAGAAGGGTGGCGAGATAGTACAGGAAGGGGTTCGTCATCCCCATTCCCCCATCGTATGGGGCCTGTTGGCAGCCCTCAAGGGCCAGCCGTAGTCTCGAGCCACCCCAGAGGAAGGTCGTGGTCACCCCATCCAGCCCACGGAACCAACTGCGGGGGAGGTGGAGCGGAAGATTGTGTCTTACATACAAGAGACTTGGCAGAACCATTATTTTGAAAAAAACAATCCTACAGAGGGGATTAAGGGGAGGGGATTGCCAACGACTAAGGTCGTCTTTTGTGCATTTGAGCAACGGGTTGACATTGAGGGACCAGATCAGCTCCGGGAAAAGCACCACCCAAATACAGAGATATTTGAACAAAAGGCGTCGCAGGGGAATTGTTGTTTGCCAGTCCACACGTTCTCTTGAAGCGTGAAGGGACACCAAAGTTGATTTAGCCGGGGTAAAGGCGCAGGCACGATGCTGGAGGATATGGAGGCATCTTGGCCCAGATTAGGCCGGGTCAGTCAGAAAGAGCAGGACATTGTCCGCATAGAGGGTGATCCGTTCTAAGGTGAATAGGAGAGGGGAGAGCGGACACCCCTGTCGGGTTCCACTTCTGACAGGGAAGGCTTCCGATAGTGCCCCATTTATGAGGACCCTGACTGATGGATGAGAGTAAAGAACTTTCACCAGTTTCCGATAATGGGGGCCAAAGCCCGCTCTCTCTAGAATGCTCCCTAAGTAGTGCCAGTCAACCGTATCGAAGGCCTTCTCGAAGTCGAGTAGTACCAGAGCTAAGTATGGGAAGAGGAGGTGCCGGTGAGCTAGGGACACGTGAAGACGCCTCAAACAGTGCCTTGTGCTACGGTGCAGCATGAAGCCACATTGCTCTGGGTGTATGAGAGTGTGGATCACTCAGTATTAATCAGTGAGATGGAGTGGGAGTTAGAACATGAGGCTGAGGGAGGGTCCGCTTTGGGTATGACCACGACCGTGGCTGTGTCGGGGGGGGGGAAAGGCACCACTTTCTAGAACTTCCTCGAACAAGGTGTTGAGTTGCGGGATCAAGATTTCCCAAAATGCTGCATAGTGTTCCGCGGGGAAACCATCCGGGCCGAGGGTCTTGTGAGTAGAAAGTGATGAGATTGCTTCACCGATTTCCTCAGCCGTTATGGTCTCGTCCATGGCCCTGATGCCCATCTCCGGGGCTGCAGGAGGGGGACACCCTGTGGGAAGAGGAAGCTGGTGACTGATGTGTATGAGTGATCTGCTGAGTAAAGCGCCACATAATAGTTCGCAAAGGTCTGTGTGATTTTGATGGGGGTGTGGAAGACTTGTCCTTGCGAGTCTTGAATTTTCGGCACTTTCCGGTTGGCTAGGGGATAGCGAGCCAATGAAGCAACTTCACATTCTTATCTCCCCAGCCATTAACCCGAGCCACTGAGGATCTCCACATCAATGTAGCAGATTCAAGAGACATGGTCTTGATCTCTTCGCATATTAGTTGGAGCTGCCGCCGCTCCTCTTCGCTGTTCACTGTATTCGCAGCCATCTCCAGGCGGAGGGCCCTGGCCTCAAGCTGGGAGAGATGGTGGTCCTGGGCCTGCTGCTTTTGTTTGAGGAGCCCCTTGACATACCCACCGATAGTGGCTTTATCCACCTCCCACAGCATACTATAAAGTTTGACAGTGCCCTCGTTTTTTTTTTGTTTAAATTTTTTTATTCGGGTTTTGCATACAACTTTCCACATTGAATTTCAACTGTTGTACAGGTTAATCGTTTTTGCGCATCATTGTGATTCATTATTGCTGCTTGCATTGGGTGGTTGCATTAATCACTTAGTCGTCGGAACCTCCTGGTATAACTAATAACATATGTCTCCTACAAATGCGTTCCGATAGACCGTTATGTACGTCGTCGTCGTAGCTGTGCCGACTTGTCCCATGTTATCCAGGGAAACTCGGTCTCCCCTATACTGTCCATGCAGCTCTTCCCTCTTAACCAATATAGTCGTCTGTTTCGTGTAACTAGTGCATCGGTGTTAGAACTGCCGATGGAATCAACTACGAACTGCGGGGTGGAAAGGGAAAGACCGTAAAGAGGGGGGTGAAACAGAAACGGGGAAAAGGGAAATTAATGAGAGGAACATGAGGGGGGAGAAGGTGTAGGGCGGGCAAGGAGAAGCTACCGTGGTGAACTGTGCGTAGATTGAGTGCACGTGTGTTGGACGAGTTCTGAGGTGAGCTAGGGAGGGAGTGGGTCTATAGGCGGGCGCGCTGTAAGGGCTGGGGCCTGCACTCGCCTCTCCTGACTAAGTGCCCTACTTGTCTATGGAACCACCAGCGCTTTCTATGGGTCCTGGGTGGCGGGGGGAGCAGGAGAAGCACGAGGAGTGGGCCGTGTCGTGTCCTGTGCGTCTCCCTCTGCGCTCTTCTGTTTGAAGTGTATTAGGAGTTGTGCCCATTTCATGGATATTGGATGTTTACGGGTGCCCCTCACCTCTTCCTCTCGCAGTATCTCTTCCTCCGCCGCACCCCATTTGAGTAGTGCTCCTGTCCAGGCTGACTCCGAGGGCTCCTCTGGAGCCCTCCAGTGCATAGCAATGTTCCTCTTCGCGTGGAGAATGGTCAATGATGTGAACTTCCATTGTACTTTTGCAGTTTTCTTTTTTGGGGATATCCCCAAAGCGCACTCCTCCCATGTAGAGGCATTAGGGAGATTGGTTGTCGATTGAATTGTTTGGTGCACCCTATCCCAATATCTTTGGATGGATGGACAGGTCCAGAACATATGTTTGAAGTCGGCTTCCAACAGTTGACAGCGGGGGCATCGGAATTGCGTATCTGGGTAGAACCGGCGGAGCTTGTCCGGAGTAAGATACGCCCGGTGCAGGATGTTGAATTGAATATTTTTGAATCGCGCGTTCCTGGATACCTTTTTTGGAAATGCCAGAGCTTTGCGCCACTCTGTGTCATGGAACGCTCGGCCCGCATCATCCTCCCATGCACCCCGGAGCCTGTCCAGGGAGACGTCCGTCAATTCCCGGATCGCTTTATAATGCAACGTAATTAGGTGCCTACCTGCCCCCATTCGTAACACCGTGTGTAACACTGGATGTGTCGGGGGTTCCCCATCCAGTAGTTTCCAGAATTGGCTACCACTTTCCAAAATTTGTCTGTGTCGTAGGAACTGTCCCTGAGGGAGGTCATACCATTCGACCAGTTGGGCGTATGTCCTCAATTGTCCCTCCTGGAATAACGCCTCCATCTCTGTGATGTCATGGTCGGTCCACACTCGGAGGGCTCTCGCGGTATAGTACCTGCTTTGCTGGGGGAATCCCACCAGGGGAAGTAAGGGGGAATATAGTGGTTGGCCCTTGGACATGCGGTGTATCCGCATCATGCATCTGCGGGCTATGACAACCTGTAACGGGTGTGTGCGTGCCGGTTTAGTACCTGGCAAAAGCATTCGTCGGATCGCGGGAAGGGGCATTCTGCCTCTCTCGGTGACTGTCTCTTCCATGTGCCTCTCCGCCGTCCAGTGGGACAACCATTGGAGCTGTGCCGCGAGGAAATATGATTCGAAGGACGGTGCTCCCAGGCCTCCGCCTGTCGTGGGTAGGTATAGCGTGCGTAACGCCACTCTATGGCGGCCGCCTCCCCAGATCAGGGTTGTTAATAGCGTGTCTAACTCCCGGAAGAAGGAGCGCGGTGGGATTATAGGAAGGTTCGCGAAGTAATAGAGCATTCTCGGCACCATAATCATTTTTGCTATGGCGACACGACCAATGGGCGCCAATGGCAGCGTCTTCCAGAATCCCACCGCCGATCGCAGACTTGTCAGCGCCCTTCAGTGATTACCCTCGAAGAGGTCTTTGGGGGAGTGGTACAGACGCACCCCTAAGTATCTGGGGGCCGTCTCGTCCCACGACAGCGTCTGAGCACCCAGCGTTATCGCCAGGGGCCCTGTTTGGGCACCCAGAGGGAAAATCGTCGATTTCTCCCAGTTCACTTTGAGTCCCGAGGTCTCTCCGAACTCCCGCAACACTGTCCATATTGATGTAAGGTCGGCCGATATGTCACGGACATATATCAGAAGATCGTCTGCGTATAGCGACACGCAATGGGTTACGTCCGCTATGGGAATCCCCCATGCCTCCCCCTCCCGTCGCAGTCTTATGGCAAAGGGTTCCATCGCCAAAGCGAAAAGGAGAGGGGAGAGGGGGCACCCTTATCTGGTCCCTCGGGTCACCGAGAATGGAGCCGATATGAGTTTGCCGATTCGCATCCTGGAGGTGAGATCTCTGTATAGGAGCTGGGTGTAGGCCAGGAGTGTGGGACCGACATTTACGCACTGCAAGACCGCGAATAGGTAGGGCCACAACAAGGTGTCGAACGCCTTTTCCAGGTCCAAAATCAGACCTGCCGCTCGGGGATATCGCTCTTTTGTTTGATCTTGGATATGAAAAAAGCGACCCAGATTATGCGAGGTGTTACGCCGGGGAATGAACCCACTTTGGTCGGGATGCACTAATGCTGGAAGTATTTGACTGTATCGTTCCGCTAAGATTTTCCCTAGGATCTTGCAGTCAGCTTTCAGGAGCGTAATCAGTCGATAGGAAGCCGGGAGCGTGGGGTCTCTGTGTGGCTTCAAGAAGGTCACTAAGATCGATGTCCGCATCGATTCCGGGAGTATTTTGTGGGCTAACGCCTCCTCGTATATGGAGGCCAGTCGCGGCGCCAATTGTGCCGCGAACGTGCTATAGTACTCGAGTGGGAATCCGTCCGTACCTGGTGCCTTCTTGCGTGCCAGAGACCTGATCGCTTGCTTCACGTCAGCGGGTTTGATCTTCTTGTCTAATGTCTTCTTGTCTGCGGGGGGGATCTTGGACATGGACGACCGGCCTAGGAAACTAAATCTCTCAGTGGCCTGGCACGCGGGGACCGGTATAATGCCGCGTAGTAACCGTGAAAGATGTGCAGGATGTCAGCTTGAGAGTGTTTGAGTTGTCCGTCTGAGGCCGTGAGTTCTGTAATGAGGTGTGGTGTTGTGTCTTGTTTGAATAACCATGCCAGGAGTGATCCCGCTCTATTCCCCTCCCGGTGTGTCTTTGCCGCATATGCCCGAAAATTGTATTTGCGTAGGTCTAGCAACGTTTCTGCATGGGAGGATTTTGCCGCCGACAGTTGCGCCGGTGTGGCCGTCCCCTGGTCTACACTCTTCGATATCTCCTCTAGCTTAGTCTCTGCCTTTTGCAGGGCCCTGTCCAGCACTCTCCTAACCCCCACCACTTGTTGGATGCAGTGTCCCCTGGCGCTCACCTTAAATGCGTCCCACTCTATAGATCTAGAGGAAGCCGTGCTGTCATTCCGTCGAAAGTGCTCCTGCATGTATTCCTCGTGGGTTTGGCAGAATACCGGGTCTGTGAGGCACTCTCGGGGCAACCTCCACGTTGGGATTGGGGGGTGAGGCTGTCGCCATCTGAGGACCACAGTGTGTGCATCATGATCCGACACTATTCTACCTAGGTAGTCGGAGTCTTGTGCTTTGGGTAAAAGCGACGCTGAGCACAGGAACCTGTCTAGTCTGACCCTTAAATCGTGCGGGATTGAATGAAAGGAATAAAGCTTTGTGGTGGGGTGGCGAGTCCTCCAGATATCTGTCAACCCCCATCTATCTGCCCAGCTACGGAGGCATGCAGCTTGTTTGTATGCCGGTGAGTGTATCTGCGGGATCTGTCGAGGTGCGGGTCTAGGGTGCAGTTATAATCCCCTCCCAGTAGCCATGGGACTGACGTGTAGTGTGCCAGTGTGTTTGTGAGTCTGCTCCAGTATCGCTCCTGTTCCGTGTTAGGGGCGTATATACTTTCTATCAGTAGTTGTTGGCCCTCCAGTAGCCCTATCAGCATTGCGAATCGACCTTCTTTGTCAATGAGTCTGATTTGCTCTTTGAATGGTACCCCTGGTCTGATCTACACTAGCGTGCCCCTAGCAAATGCGGAGTACGTCGTGGCACATATTATGCCTCACCATTTTTTCTGTAACCGGTCCACCTCCCCCGCCGTCAGGTGTGTCTCTTGCAAGATAGCGACTTGGGCCTGCTGTCTCCTAATATAGGCATAAATAGAGTACCTCTTGCGGGCCGTATGCATTCCCCTGACGTTCAATGTGAGGAATTTTATGTCTGTGTTAGGAGTTCTGGTGGACATGTTGTGAGAGGTTGGGTGTATGTGTTCCTGCTGTATTGGAGACCCCACGTCCGCTGTGTCCGCCCCGTCACCCGCCACCTACCGTCCACCTGTGCACTATGCCGTCTATGATCACTGCCTTGACCGTTCAGGGATACGTGAGGATTTAACAAATAGGGGAGGGGGGTAAACTGCAACAAAGGGGAACAGTCCCAATACATGGGGCGTATCGCACGAGGCGGTGCGCCCAAACTGAATTTCATGCTGAAACTTTAGTTCGTAACTGAGGGGGTGGTGACTTTGGTAGTTCCCAGCTCTAGCTCTAGCGGCTGCCCGTATATTGTTGATGTCTATAAAGGTCCTGCCCATGTCATAGCTGCTTTCAGTCATCCGAGACCGGTGGGAATGTTGTTTCCTGCTGCTATGGCTGCGTCCCGTCCAGATGGACGCAATCTCGCTTCGTCGGGCCCATTTTCTGCTCTGCGCGTGCTTGTCCTTGGGGCAGGTCATATCAGCTCCCTCGATTATCTGGGCTGTTGACGACTTATCATATGAGTGTGTCTGCAGTCTGGGGGGGTCACCACAGGGGGTGTCACCGAACCCTCCCGAGATCCGGGTGTAGCGCTTCTCTCGTCGTCCGAACTGAATAGGTGTGGACCTCTCTCTATGTCCGACCCTCTCTCTTGGGGACTCTGTGTGTCCACCGCCTGTAGTGCTTTCCTACGCTACGCGATGATCTGCGCTAGGTCCGGTGAGCTGGCAGTGGTAGCGCCTGTTCGCACACTGAGTTGTGTGAGGGAGACCCTTCGGGGTCGGCGGCCCGGGCGTCCGGGCGGTTTGTTCGGTTGCTGGCTGGAGCTGTCTCTGTGACGCCGTGCGTATTGTTCCACCCATGTTTCCGCTTCCCTCGGGTCCGTGAAAAAGTGTATGATTTTGAGGCGGGCCGGAAAGAGGAGGGCGTATTGTATGTTCTTCATGCGCATGGAGCGTTTCACTGCTAGGAAGGTGGCCCGCTGCTGTTGGACTGCACGGGAGTAGTCCGGTAACAGCATAATCTGTTTGTCCTCTATCTGCAGTCGCCCCCGTTGTCTGGCTGCCCGTTGGATAGTGTCTCTATCTTGATAATGGAGGAGCTTCATCAAGAATGGGCGAGGAGGCATGCCAGGCTGTGGTCTGCGTGCTGGTACCCTGTGGGCCCTCTCCACCGAGAAGTAAGCGGTGAGATCTTGTGCTGGCGTGAATGTTGCTATCCAGTCGGTAATGTATTTGATCGGGTTAGGCCCTTCTATTCCTTCCGGCAGATTCATGATGCGGATGCGGATGTTGCTCCTTCTAGAGCGTCCTTCTAAATCGTCCGTCTTGGTTTCCAGCGCCTTTATCCGTGATTGAAGGTCTTTCAGTGTGTTGTGGTGCTGTTGTACCTGCGGCTCCAGAGCCTGGATAATTTGTTCGCTTTGCGCGACTTTGTCCGCCAATTTTCTGTGGTCGTCGCGAAGGAGGCCAAGGTCTGACGCCAGTTCGCCAAACTTTCCCTCTAGCGCCACTCTAGAGTGTTCAATGGCCGCTAGGACCTGGTCCAGTTTCCTAGACATGGGGTCTTCATTGGTGGGCCCGGCTCCGAGTTGGGATCCCGCAGATGTCGAGGGGTTCGTCTTCTGTTGGTTCGGGGCCTGCGGCGCCCCCGCCGCACGCTGGCGACCCATGGCGGGGGGAGCGCCCTCCCCGCTCCAATAGTTTGTCACGTTCAGTGGCTCTCCCCTCCGCCTTGGCTGATGTTCCTCTTCCTCACCCCGTGGGGCCCTCTGTGGGATGTCCTCCCGCTGGTCGGGCCTCACTTCCTCGGGGGCGAGCGCGCTACGAGCGCCCCCCCAGACCACTGTCCCGCCGGCGCCCCGACCCCGAAGGGCGATATCAGGCCCCAATTGGAACTTCCACAGTCAGGCGGAGTCCACTTCCGCCGACTACATCAGGGGTAATCCAGTCCTCTGTGTGGGGGTGAGTCTCCCGCGATTGCTGGCACTAGGGAGACTGGGTCGGCCGGCACCGTGAATTGAGTGTCTCTCCGGGGGCATGGAGGGCAGCTCCGGGGCCCCCTGCACCGATCGAGTCCCTCGCGGCCTGTCCGTGCTTGCACAGTCGGTTGTGGGGGCCTCACGCTTCCTGCGTCCTCCTGGGCCTGGCTGCCCTCAAACCATGGTGGGGTATGGGTGATCGGATCCCAACCTCTCCGTGCAACACGCTCTCCTGCTGTTCCTGCTTCCGTTCAACTCGGGCGGCTATACGCGGCTCGGGGCTCACTCTGTTCCACCGCTAGGACTCTGGTCCAGAGCGCTGCCCGTACCCTGCAAGGTTCCCGTTGGCGTCCGCCTCAAGTGCTGTCAGGGGCCCAGATCCGGTCCATCCCCAAGGGCTTCGAGCCTCCCACCTGACTGCCGCTTAGTGGCCCACGTCCTATCTCCTCCCAGACACCACACACTTCGAGGGTCCCTCGCTGCCTCCACAATTCAGCCACCTGGGTTAGGGCTTACCTGTTGACTCGCCGATCCTCCGAACTGTCTGCGCCCTCATCGGGGACCAGTTGAGTGCCCCGGGTCTCCGCTCACTCGTGAGGGGGGGGGCGCCGATCCCCTGCCCCCTTGCATGCAACGACTCTCGGTCCTTCCGGACTTCCTTCAGGGCGCCATTGCTGCTCCCACGACTATGGGACTCCGGTGTTGGCGGTTTCGTTCTCCGGCGGGGTCGACTGCAGTCCGGAGCCTCTGCGCACTCCCCTGTCTCTCCGCAGCGCTCCCGATGCGATTCACATGGCCGCCATCTTGTCCGCTGTAGGCGGGCGAACTCCCGCATGGGGCCTCCGGTGCTCCAGCGGCTTCGATCTCGGGGATTTCGAGCCGATCGGATTTGCCACCTCTGTATCTGGACTCGGCACAGCTATTCCCAGGGCTGGTGAGAGCTCGGGGCAGGGAGTATTGACTCGTGCACGGGCTGCCGAGCGGGAGCCTCAGGAAGAGGAGTCCGCCATCTTAGCTGGCTCGGCCACGCCCCCCTTGACAGTGCCCTCGTTAGTGTGGAAATAGGGTTTTAGTTCTCCCTCGATCCCCCGTTTGTATTCTTGTTCCTGGAGGAACCGGGCATTTAACCTCCATATAGGACTCAGAGCTCCCGTGGAGCCCCATATCTGTAGAAGGAGCAGAGTGTGGTCTGGCATGCCTCGTGCCAGGATTTGGACCTCCGCAACTGTCCTACGGTCAGGGTCAGGCATGAAGATGAGGTCAGTCTGCGAGTGAGTATGGTGTGCAGCAGATGTGTGTGTATATTGTAGTGTTCTATGGTGCCAGGTGCGCCAGATGTCGCTGAGGCCCAACTTGGAGGCCCAATCCCCAAGCTGCTTAGCACCTAGTCTTCTATGGGAGGATGGTTTGCCTGTGGCATCTTTGGCTGGTCATGGAACAGTGTTGAAATCGCCCCCAATCACTGTCAGACCCTGGGGGAGGGAGGATATGGTCTCCACCGTAGCCTGGAAAGTGGACTCCAAGTTCGCTGAGGGAGTATATACCGACATCAAACTGATAGTGGTGTTTCCAAGGGTGCCTCTAAGGGTGACAAATCGACCCTGGGGGGTCGCTAAATGTGTGGGTCGGTGTGAAGAGGAGGGAGCGCCGCAGAAGGATCGCTGTTCCTCGAACCCTTCTTGAGAACCCCGAGTGCTATACTCTGTCAAAAGTCTGCCGTGCTAAAAAGGGGCATCGGGTGCCCCAACAGGTGTGTCTCTTGCAGTAGAAGGACGTCTGGGGTGACTCTCCGCGCTTGTTTTAAAGTCGCATTTTTGAATTTTTTATTCAAGAGTCCATTGATGTACCATGAAAGAACTCTAAGGAGTTCACTCCTGCTATAGGGCCATGACATTGTGATAGTGACGATGTGGGGGGCAATAGGTCTGACAAGCTCAGGTGCACTAAATGATAAGGCCCCAGGAGCAGCAGGTTGCTTTCAGGTTCACTACTTGGACCACCCGGGGACGCATCATGGACTTTGCACACAGTGTTGCAAAGAAACAGAGAAACACTAGAAAGAGCAGAGATAACAGCCCCTCCCCAACCTCCTAACCAACCCCCCTCCCTATACATCCACAATTAAAGCATCTGTCGCCTGGTAAACAACGCCTTAGGGTGAATAGAAACGAATTATTGGATCATAGTATAAGGGTAACATGTTGGGCCCCTCTGCATTTAAGGATCAGCGTTCCTCCAGTTCAAGCTGTTAGTGATAGTGGCGTTCGGAATCAGATGTGGGGGCTGCTTGAAAGGTCGGTGTCATCAGAGCTTGGCTTTAGAGAGTCATTGGAGCTCTCCCCGGGTGTCGGGTCTGATCTGTCAGAGCTCTCCTGGAGTCTTGGCGGCTCCTGAGACCTCGGCGACCCGTTCTTCTCTCGGGGGAGCCAGATGGTGAGGCGGACGTTGCGCCCTCTTCGGGACCCAGTGCACCACCCCGGGAGCTCACAGCCGCACCCATGTGCAGCACCTTCTGGGGGTCAGACCGGGGCCGCCCTTCAGTGGGCGGATTGGGCACTCCTCAGTTATTCAGGTCCATGCCGCCTCCGGCATGTCGAAGAAGTAAGATTTGTTGTGAAAGATCACCCTGAGACGGGCTGGAAAAAGGAGGCAATAGGGCAGATTGAGGGCCCACAGTGTCTGTTTTACATGGATATATGATCTTCTTTGAGCCTACACTTCTTTTGTATAGTCGGGAAAGATCAGAATTTTGGCCTCTTTGTGAAACAACTCTAGTCGGGAGTGGGCTTCTTGCAGGATGGCATTGCGGTCCCTGACATTTAGGATCATCCCGATTATTGGTCAGTGTGGGGCTTCCGCCGGAGGGCGGGGCGTGAGTGCACAGTGGGCCCGCTCCACGGCAAACCATTGCGACAGGGCACTCGGGGGCATCTAGGATTTGATCCAGTCTTCAAGAAAGGTGGTCATTTGTGCCGGTTCCATCCCCTCAGGCATGCCCACCAGGCGGAGATTGTTCCGACATGATCAGTTTTCTGCATCCTCAGCCCGTTTGGGGAGATCGGTCATGTGGTATAGAAGTTGTTGACCTGCGTCTTTAGGGCTGAGATATCATCTTCCACCTCCAAAAGGCAAGACTCCGATTCTGTGATACAAGCAGTTGCATTGCGAAGGTCCTGGCAGATGAGGGCCTTGTCCACAGGCACCTCCCCGATCTTGGTTTCCATGGATTCCTGACATTTCTTAATGGCCTGCGGGATGGTGGCTAGGTCACCCTCGGGGTGGCCGGTCGCGGGAGGCGCAGTCCCGCCATGGCTGGAACCACTGACCGCATACTGCTCCATGCAGGTCTGGGTCGACTGTGGTTTTGCCCCTCTATCCTTCCCCATGACTGCCCGGATTCCCAGGGGCATTGGCTCGAACCCGCCATGCACGTCTTTGCCAAGCTCCCGGGTTGTTGGGTGGCTTTAGTGAGATAGGTGGCTGTGCTGCGCAGACCGGTCTTGTAGCACCCAAGGGATCTCTGCAGGAGACTTAAGCCGAGTAGGGCTCGGACAGACTGTGTCCGAGAGCCGGGGTGGCCCCTCCTGAAATGTCAAGATCGCTGTGGCTCCTTAATCAGGTCGCTGGTTAAGGAGCCACAGCGTCCCTGCGCCCGGCGTGTAGGAGAACTCAGAAGAAACAAGCCCCAGTCGGAGGCAGGGGCAGTCCGCCCCAGCGCCTCTCCGGAGTATGTGGGTATTTGTGCACCAAGGAGCACTGGCCAGGGGTCAGGGGGTCTCTCCGAATCTTCTCAGGACTCCAGATTCTCAGTGCTGTCTCCGTAATACTCTTGTTGAGACCGGAGGGATCTGCTCCCGCTGTGTGGTAGCATCCATGAGTTAGCTTGAGTTAATTCTGTCCTAGCTCGGGACCTACGGACTGGGCCCCCAGTATGTTTCGCTCTCGCGGCGGTCCCAGCCTCAATATCGACATATTGGAGGGGGGAGGCCCTCTCCTGTGGACAGACGGGAGGTCCCACCGATCGAGGGCTGAGCAGAACTCACCGTGGTCAGCGGTGGTAGGTACCGCCGACCGAGGACCCACCGCAGACCCGCAGCCTTCACAGGTGCCCTCTTCAGTCAGGCTCCGTGGTCCTTAGTGAGTTGCAGCCCGCAGTTAGGATGCCTCAGTGACTCCCCACAGCCCAGCAGGTCCCGCATGGCCTGTCTAGGACCTCCAGATCCACTCAATGCCGGCAGCCCGCCCATCAGGGGCAGGAAGCTCCCGTGCCTGTCGGAGTCTAGAGTCCCACTTGACACCAGCAGGCAGGCGTAGAGAGTAGTCCTGCATATCACGGGCTTGGTAGCAGTTGCCAGGGCAGAGAAGGCAGGATCTGCTGGTGGACGGTCCACAGCAGGCCCCCTGCCTCCCTGGGTGCCCCACTTACTCAAGCCTCGAGGTTCCCCCCGTCAGCGGCCCTCCCGAGGCGTCCTGCCGATCTCAGGCCGAATGCCTCTACAGACTCGTGGGGCGGGCAGCACCCAGGTGGCAGGGCGGGTCGCCGCCGTCACTGGGGGCATTGTGGCGGCTTCGCTGTATCTCATAAGTGCCCCCCCTCACCTTGTGCTGGCTTCTCTCCTCCACCGGTCACAGCTGTAGCTGCAGTGGTACCAGCAGGGCTCAACACCAGCAGGGTCGGACTCGTCTCCTGCAGGGGCCAGCCAGGTGGCAGGAACCCCAAGGGCACCCCACTGAGAACCGGTGTGTCCCGCAGCATCTCCCGGTCATCAGCACCCAGCCAGCTGGAGCCTGCCTCCGCCACCGCTCTCTGTAAGCGCCCCCTCCTCACCTTGGGCGCCGCCGCAGGATGCAATGGCTTCTCTCACTTGTCGACCGCCATCTTGGCTGTCACGGCGCCGGTAGTCTCATGGTGTCAGTGGGGTGGCCCGCCACAGGAGCAAGGCAGGTGTCTGAGTCCCCGAAGCACTCCACAGATGTCCGCCGTGCTCCGCGGAGCACACCTGATAAGCCTCACAGGCTACACTTCTGCCATTTTGCTGCGGCTGAGGCCGCTCCACAGGTCACTGCCTCCTCGATCCCAGCCCATGCTTGTTACGGTATCAGGACTGGAGGAGGTGCGGGAGCCCCAAGGGTAGAGGGCCCCCCCCACTGGATAATACTCGCTGGAGGAGTCAGGATGGCATCGGATAGCAGAAGAGTCCGGAGCCCTCTTAGAGTGTGACTGCGAGCTTGGCGCATCAAGCCACGCCCCTCATTCTCATTTTTGATGCATTTTTTACTTTGAATCAAAAATGTAAATATAAGGTCTGCTGCCATGGCGAGCGCCCATGCGCTCGTGTGTTCGCTGAGCTCTGAGTGCTGGAGGGCCCTCCTAAGCCAGCACCCGTGTCCAATGCGATTATTTTTAAGTCAAACTACACATGCACTCTTGATGCTTTCCCCATGCTTGGATGCGAAGCCGGACTTTTTAAGCTCGCTACTAGCCCCCAGTTCACTTTGTCTGGTCTCCTGATTTATCGTCCCCCCGGTAACGCTAACACCTGGATAACTTCCTTTGCAGACATTATTGCTCCTCTTTCCCTGAAAGCGGCCAACTTTTCCATTCTTGGCGACCTGAACCTCCATCTGGAAGATGGTCAATGTAATGTCAGCAAATTGTTTTTATCTGAATTGGAAGCCTTAAATATCTTATTATGCAATTCTGGGTCTATACATTCTGCTGGGCATTTATTGGACCCTGTCCTTTCAAATCTTCCTTTTGAATGTTCTTTTCCTGCCCGTCCATTGGAATGGTCGGACCATTATGCTGTACACCTTGCCTTATCTCAGACAGGAAATCAAAATAAAAACAGCAGCAGAAAGGATGTGTTTATACGTCGTTGGCACAAACTTAATACTATTGATCTTAACGCACGTTTATCGAATACTCTTCCTAATACCAACACATCCACATCTGTATTAAACTCTGAAGTATTCAAATGGCTGAATTCTGCCATCGATGAACTTCTTCCCTTAACACTCAAAAACTCCTCATATCATCGACCTCCTGCGCCTTGGTTTTCTGAAGATTTAAAACGCATGAAATCTAGCTGTAAGATTTTTGAGAGAAAATGGAGACGTTCTTACTCTGCCTCCCGTAAAATAGCCTACAAGGAAGCCCTTAGGGACTACCATCATCATTGTAAAATGGCCAGAGCTGCCTATGTTTCGAACACAGTAACCAATGCCCAAAATTGTCCTCGTACTCTTTTTTCGGTTGTGAAGAAATTAACTGGAGCAGATACGGTACCAGCCCCTCCCGTACTGGAAGAGACTCAATGCAACTCTGTTGCGAATGTTTTCATATCTAAAGTAGAGCGCATCTATGACTCATTAAGTACTTCTTCATCTAATGATATGCCTCTGCCAGACCCTATTCTGACTCCAGATATTTCACTCCTCACAAGGACGAAACTTGCAAACTGGTTACCCTTTGATGATGCCTCTTTTTCCCATTGCCTAAATAGCATTAAATCTGGCTCCCCACGGGATCCGGTCCCCGCCAAGATTTTAAAACTACTTGAACTCAGCCCACGTCAAGTGCTAATGCAACTCCTCAACTCTTCATTACTTGAGTAATATGTTCCACAGGAGTGGAAGCATGCAATGATAATTCCTTTATTAAAAAAGGCTGGAGCGGACATCACCAACCTGTCTAACTTCAGACCAATTTCATTGCTCCCCATTCTATCAAAGATCCTGGAAAGGCACATAAATACACAATTGACACATCTTGTGGAGAGCTCGGGCTTTTTACATCCGTCCCAATCAGGCTTTAGAGCGCATCATTCAACTGAAACCACACTCCTAGGAGTCACCGAGAGTCTGCGTCACAGTGTCGATCGCGGAGAAACATCAGCCTTGATCCTTCTCGATCTTAGTGCGGCGTTCGACACTGTGTCTCATTCCATCCTCCTCGCGACTCTCCGGTCCATGGGAGTAGAGGGTGCGGCTCTAGCCTGGATAGCCTCTTTTTTAAAAGATCGCACTTTTCAGGTGTTTTCTCCTTCTGCTTCTTCTACAACTTATCCCTCGGCGTATGGTGTTCCCCAGGGGTCGATACTCAGCCCCTCATTATTCAACATTTATGTAAGACTCCTAGCTACTATTGTGGAGGAAGCTGGTCTCACACTGTATTCCTACGCCGACGACTCACAGATCATTTTTTCTCTCTCTAATAAAGAGTGCAATAACACCTCTGCTCTGAAAGAAGGTCTGATTTGTGTTTCCAAATGGATGAAGAGTAACTTTTTAAAGCTTAACGGTGATAAAACCGAGGTAGTGATACTAGGCAAGAACAAGGATCTCTGGGGCCCCCACCATTGGCCCAATGATATGGGACCTACCCCGCAACCTGTAACTGCAGTTCGCAATCTCGGGTTTATCATTGTTGAGAAACTTACAATGAGACAGCAGGCTGTAAAGGTGGCCTCTATCTGTTTTGTCACCTTGAGATGGCTTCAGAAGATTTTGTGGATGTTGCCCCTCTCCACACAAAGAACGGTAGTCCAGGCGTTGGTTGTTTCCCGCCTGGACTATGGCAACGTCCTATATCTTGGAGCCGACCTAACAACCATAAAAAAAACTTCAGGTTGTGCAGAACGCTGCTGCCCGTCTGCTCTGCAATGTTCCTAGGAGAACTTCTGCTTCCACAGCACTTCGTGACCTTCATTGGCTTAAAATTCCAAACAGAATTAAATTCAAAGCCCTGTGTCACATTTTTAAAATCAAACACGGCTCAGCCCCAAAATACATTCAGGCCTATAAACCCAGTCGAACTCTAAGATCATCAGTTCACGGTGATTTTTCTGTTCCCAGATTTAGGCTAGCAAAGATGGGGGGCCGTTCCTTTGCCTATTTAGGTCCTAGATTTTGGAATGCTCTTCCTGTGACCCTAAAGACAGAAACCAATCTCTTTCGTTTCCGTAAGGGACTTAAAACTTGGCTCTTCCAGCAGTAATTTGTAGCCTAGTAAAATCAGCTTGACATTCTTTTTCTTCTTCAGTCTGTCCCTAAGCGCCGGGAAACCCACTGTGGGTAGCTGCGCGCTCTAGAAGTTTAAATAAATAAAAAATAAAATAAATAAATGCTACCCAAACGCCCCTAAAAGGAAGGCAGAGATGGGGGAGGTGACCCTCACCCAAAGGAACCTGCCATATGGCAGCACCAGCAGTACAGATAAGCGAGACTGTCTCAACAAAATGTACGCCCCCTGCTTGCCAAAGGCCCAGTTAAGTTGGCTGCTGCCAAGTAACAGGTGACTGGGACAGCAAGGAGAAGACTCAGCTGCTGCATTCCTGCCCTAGGTGGCCAGGGGCCGTGGATCGTCAGCTCTGTATGCCACAAGAAAGAGGAGTTGGAGCCTCTGGAAAAGAAACTTCTGAATGCGTTCGATTATAGTGGAAGGTACAGCCCGGCAGGAGGTGAGAGGCCGGTGTCTGGTTTGGGGGCCCCTGTAGATTGTTGGGGATGAGCTGAAAGAGTGGAGCAGCCCTGGCTTAGACAAGCAGGTAAACTTTTCAGACCAGAGAGGAGGAAGCCTCCCTATCTCGCAGACTGCTAGCGGCCCGCAAGGGTAGCAGCCACTGCACAGCGCATCGAAGGAAAGTGAGTCGCAAAACCAGACTCCGTTCTGAATTGGAGGCCCATCAAGGAGACACTGTTGCAGGACAGCTACAGGCACCCCGCCCCATATTCCATATTCCCTAGCACAAGGAAGGAGACAAACTTCCATGGTGCCAGCCCAGGTAAGACATCAAAGAGGGCAGACCATATGAGAACTCCTATGTGTCCAGAAACTACAACCCAAGTCATTTCCAACTACACGCATTATTAAAGACAGCCACGGCCCGTGCAGGTAAGAGGGCAGGGCAGTGGGGCCGGGTTGGGTGTGGATTCGACAAACGACGATGAGGGAAAATGAAATATTTAATTGATTTTCCCTCATCGTCGTCTGCCAAAATCCCCCCTCCTGGGGCATAGTTGCCCCCCACTTTTTGCTTGATGTTGATGCTATTTGACTAAGTGCCCCCTGGGTTTCTGCCAACCAGGTACACAGGATCTATGATCTTTCCCTGAAACTGTACTGTTGCAACCCCAATTGGCAACTGTCTGGCCACATGTAAGTTTCTTGTAAAAGGTACCATGGGTTGCAAGGGCACTGTGACCAGGGAAGGCCTCTAAGAACTGCAGCACATATTGTGCCACCCTAAGAGGCCCTGTACCTCAACATACACACCCTGCCATCGCAGGGTGCATGTTTTGGTACAGAGCATAGTGAAGAGTAGACATGGCACACATCTCTGTGTGCCAGGCCTACAATCCACTGCCATGACATAGGTTAGCTACCCCTCTAGCTGGGTGCTCTATACCATTGGTGAGGGGGCATGTGCATGAGCCCTGTACCCCTACCATGTCTAAGACCATTCTCGGGCATTGTAAGTGCAGTAAAGCCATAAAGAATCTATATGGTTTGGGAGTTTGTCATTACGGGATCCACAGCAGCATAATGGCTGTAGTAAAATCTGGGAAGTTTGCTATCAAACTCTCAGCACATTGATCCCACACTGATGCCAGTGTGGGATTTAATGCCAAATGCACTCAGAGGGCATCTTGGAGAGGTCTCCCGAAAACTCTAGTGTCCTGGCTGACTAGCTGCTTGCCAGCTGCCATCACCGGACATGTTTCTGGACCCCTGGAGCCTCCCGCCAGAGGTGTCAAGCCTCCAGGATGGGCAGGGTCCGCGAAGGGGAAGCTCCAAAGGCTTGCCACCTTTGTGAGCTGACCCAGCCATTTGCTGCTACCAGCACCTGGCCCCCGCCAGTTCTGACCCCCACTTTTGGCGGGAGAATCTGTGGGAAAACCAAGATAGGAGGAGAGGTGTGCTCACCTTTGCCACATTCACCCCTCAGGTGGGGGAGGCGGGGCGAAGTACAACTCTCAGTCCCCACCATCTTGGAGATGGGGGGATCCAGCCAACCAGAGTGAGGCTTATGCCCACCTCCCACTGGAGGGTGGCATAACAGGTGGTGTACCCACTCCAAGAAAGGGACCCATTGTTCCCAACCTGTACCTACCTGAAATGCCCCTAAATTTAGTTTTTAGGGGCAACCTCGAACCTTGCCTCCTCTGACAAGAAGAAGGACCGAAGAGCCGTGCTGAAGGAAGAAGAGGAGGACACCAACTGACTTGGCCCCAGCCCTGCCGACCTGTCCTGACCTCGACCTGCTCCAGTGGAATCCCGGTGTGTCCTGTAGCCAGCAGCCCCCCGAACCCGGAGGACCTGCCCTGCCTTCCCTAAAATAACTTTGTCTCCGTAGAGCACCGGATTTGCTCACCAACAGACTCTGGCTCTGGCCAAATTCGTGAGTCTGCACTACTTTGCACCCGACGCCCACGGCCCTAGTGGCCCAACACCATGACGAGGTCTCCCCGGCAATCCTGACCTGGGATCCGGTGATCACTGACCTGCCTCAAGTCTCCCAACGACGCCTGCAGCTCCTATCTGGATGATCCCCCTGAGCGCAACCAGAGCCAGTAAGGAAAACCCAACGCCAAAAGACACCCTTTCACCCGACGCCCCACGGCCTTGGGTGGCCCAACCAATGGTGTCTCGGTATTTGTTGACATCCCAACTTACCTCTCCAACCGGTGTTTGCCTCCAGAAGATCTTTGTGCCCTAACCTGCTGTGTTTGTTCTGACCGAAGCTTCCCTATTGAAACCAACTGGGCTCCGGACGTCGATGCAGCACCCTGCATCTGGCCGCCCCTGTGCCACTGTGGGTGCACCTTGTGTGCTATCTTGGACCCCCCTTTACCATGAGCTAAACCCTAGGAGATTTGCTCCCACATCCAAGTGGCGTGCCCGTGAGCAGCCACCAACTGGGGGCCCCCTACCCCCCATTAGATAACATTGGGCCTCCGCACTCTGCACCCAGCTGTCCTTGTGTCGCTGAGGAAGTTTTTTGATTGCATCCTTGACCCTGGGGGAACTCTGGTTCTAACCCCAGAAGCCCAACTCCCATGACAGATTACTCACCTTTGAACCGATAACCTGATTTTCTCCCATAGAAATGCACTGACTGTTTTTCTGTGGAAAAAGATCTAAGTGTGGAGTTGAAAATTGTATGAAAACCTAAGAAACTGTGTGCTTAAAAATACTGACTTACTTACCTTTCATCTAGGAAATGTCCCAGTGTGATATCTAGGATTATCACACTGAGTAGTAATCCTGAACAGTAATCAAAAGTAATCCAAAAGTACAACTGTATTTGTACATTTTTCCAAACCTGTAAGAAAAGTCAATATTCATCCAGCTTGCTTTTTAACAATCTGTCTTGAAAAGTACAACCATATTTACCTGTGCCTAGTCCTGCTTGGTTCTATAAATAAAGATACCACAAATAAATAATTTTGATGCAACAATTGGTCTGAGTTCAGTCTTTGAGTGTGTGACATAATTTCTTGCCTGAATGTGTACCATAAATGTTTAATATTGCCCCCTAATAAAGCCTTACTGCTCACCCACTCTACCATAAGTAGAGAATAAGGTAATATATGATTTTACATCTGTAAGCTTTTGGAGATCCACTGGACTCTGTGCACACAATACCTTACTTTGAAATATTATATACAGAGCCAGCTTCCTACAATGCACCTTCTTGCAGATGATGCCAGACAGTGTGAGTCTAAGTATTACCCACAACAATTCAATTCAGATGCAACAACCAAAACTAGAGGCGTGGTCAGCATTGCCGCTCCAAGGTAACTCTAGGGGAGAGTGACAGTGCTTAATGGGATAATAGTGGGCAGAACAGTGACTATAGTGTCAGTAATGGCCCAGACGACCGAAAAGAACAGTTCTACTATTGGCTGTTTGCTTATATGGCTCATTATTCTACTACCAATATGATAGTGGGGGAGATTTCAGCGTGGCCCTCAATCCCAGTACCGATAGTTCAGGTACATCATGGCACTCATTCCACCCTTGCCATCCATAATGCAGGGCCTTGAAGATTTAAAGTTTGTCGATATTTGGCAAACATACAGCCATAAAGACACTTCCTAACAATAAAGCTCTGAGCCCTGACAGATTCCCTCTCTCTTTTTGTAAGGCCTCCTGGGGTTTCTTTCGCTTTACCTGGCCAAAATGTTGTATTCTTTTTTGGCTACCAACAAGGTTACTTCAAAAACACTAAACAGAACCACCAGTGGCGTAACGAAAGTTCAGGGGGCCCCCCTGCCACATACACGAAGGGGCCCCCACTTCAGATTTAATCTGGACTTGTTGGGCCTGAGTTTTGTGCTGAGGGGCCCCCTGTAGCTCGGGGGCACCCCAGCACCGCAGGAGCTGCAGGGGCCTGTGTTACTCCCCTGAGAACCACCCTCGGGCCCCCAGAGGAAGTTCTTTATCCTAGCAAATTACTTGAAGCCATCTACTATAATTTGAATACAATCACATCTCTGTGATCCTATAGGCTTGGCCTGGGGGGCCCATCATCAAGGTCTCCTCTCACCCACCATATCCACTTTGATGCTTGTGCCATTGCTCCAGCACGTCCAGGCTTGGAGACAAAAGATGGGAAGGCTAAGGTAGCACTCTTCGAAATGACATTCTATGATTTTTGACCAATCCTTCCACTTCACTTTCAGCAGTGATGGAAGAGCAAGACCAGTTCCAGCGGATGGCAGGTTTTAAGGTCAATCATTATAAATCCAAGGCAATGGAGGGGGTTGGAGAGAGTCGAGAAGATACTGAAACAATCGCCTCCGGGTATGGCCTTCAAACTGCCTCAACTGGTATTGGTTATCTAGAGGTGATTATCACTTCCAATACCTGCAAAATATAGCAGAGCAATGTGCCGCCCCATATTGATACTCTTTCTAAAGACCTCATAGATGGTGCAGGCTGGAGATTTTATGGATGGGTAGTATCAACCGCATTAGAATGAATTTTCTTCCACACCTGCTCTGTCTTTTCCAGTGCCTTCCAGTGAAGATTCTCCAAAGTCCCGGAAAAAAACTTACAAACAGATTTGGGCTTTTCATTTCAACACAGCACCCCGCATTTCAAGATTTGGGCTTTTCATTTCAACACAGCATCCCACATTTCACAAGCTCTCATGGTTGGGAGCCCTACAGAGGGAGGAATGGCAGTCTATGATCTAGAAAGGTACATATTGGCTTCCTTGAACATGCCAGCCCTAACATGTTGTTTTCCAGATACTGACAAACCCTTATGCCTTATGGAGCAGGAACAGTCCCGGCTCCCTCTCCCATCAACTTTCGTAGCTGTACCCACGAGCACACTGCACCATGGGAGCTTTGGCATGGGCCATGGAAGTGACTCTACAGAACTGAAACAGGGCTGCTCAGACTCAACAAGTAGCCTCCTAACCTTCCCCAACGACTCCAGTGTTAGGGAACCCTGAATTCTAACCGGTTATGATGGATGGGGGTATTTATCTTGGGAGGGAAGTGAAACATTCTGTCTTGGCCAACTTTCTATAAATGGCACCCCTAAGATCAGACCAATGTGCAAATGACTTGTTGAGACCCAAAGATCTTTATCTCGTCACACTGCTCCTATATTGGGACAAGCAGCCCAGGATGAGCGATCTGGGGGCTAGAGAGAGAAAGGTGTGGAGGACATATTTGCAGACAAAGATACCAACAAGGCGCTCTCCCACCTTTTTCAAGCCCTTGATAAAGCCATCCCCATAATAAAATGTGCATACACTGAGAAGTGTTCAGAAGATCCTGCTCTTTCATTGACAGAGTCAAACTGGATACAAATCTGGGGAAGAGCGACAACATCATCTCTCTGCCTTCAGCATAGGGCATTTGCCTTTAAAATGTTGTTGAGATGGTAAGTCAGTCTGTGGGCAATGACCAACACACAAGGTACCTGTTGAAATGAAATTGAATATTTATAAAGCGCACGGATACTCACAAGGAGTGTCCCGGCGCTGATCTCGAGACAGAAACCTCATGTAGAATCACCCCACCCGTGGTTATTGTTGGAACAGCCACTTTTAAAGTTGTTGGCTGAAAAACAGCAGGTCCTGAGCCTGCCTCAGATATAGAGGTAATTTATTCCACAAACGAGCCGCTTGAACCTGGAATGACCTTCCACCAGTCCGAGATTTTGTGATCTTAGGAATCACCATGAGTGATTGCTTAGAGGATCTAAGGACCCGTTGAGGCTGGTTACAATGGATCCTGTTCCTCAGGTATACTGCACCCGTATCATGGAAGGCCCTATAAGCAAGCACTAAGGCCTTAAACTGAACCCTCTTTCTCACCGGAAGCCACTGTAGAGCCTTCAGGTGAGTTGACATACGTGTTCTGGTGTTTACCATAAGAATAGCTCTGGCCGCAGCGTTCTGCACAACCTGCAGCCGATTGAGCAAATACTCAGGCAGCCCCAGATGCAAGATGTTCACGTAGTCCAGCCTAGATGTGAGTAAGGCTTGCACAACGATTTTACGGGATTCCATCAGGAGAAGAGGAAGAAAATTCTTTACCATTCTTATCAAGCCAAAGCAGGTGCCGACGACCGCTCGAATTTGGGCCTTCATCGCAAGACTCGAATCCAGCTTGACTCCTAGATTTTTAACCATACTGACTGGGGCCGAAGGAGGGGACATATCGCTGGGCCGCCATGCATTCCAGTCCACATTAGGGGAGCAGCCGAAAAAAAAATATTTCGGATTTTTCTGAATTACATTTGAGCTGGTTCCGTCATAGCCAAGCAAAGACCTCAGTTAAACATTCCTTTATCTCCCAACCGCGAAAACTCGCTCCTTTATCGCAAGTGAAAAGGAGTTGTGTATCGTTGGCATAGGAAATAATCTTTGCTCCATGCCGCTCTGCCAAATGAGCAAGAGGGGCCATATATATATTAAAAAGGGTGGGGCTCAAGGCGGAGCCCTGCGGACCCCTACTTGCATTGGGGTAATAGTAGCTGAAAATGGCTTAGACCAGATTTCCTGTTGCCGCTCCGAAAAGAAGGAAGCAAACCAATTGTACACCATGCCCCCAACACCACACTCTGCCAACCTATGCAGAAGCCGGTCATGGAGCACGGTGTCAAAGCCCGCGAAAAGATCCAGCAATATAAAGACAGCGCTACCCCCTTTGTCCATTTGAGCTTTAATAGTTTCAGAGACCTCCAATAGGGCTGTTTCTGTACTAAGAGTGGCTCTGAAGCCCGACTGGCTGTCATGAAGCACATGGTTACCTTCTAAGAAGTCTGTTAGCGCGGAGTTGACGTACTTCTCCAAGACCTTTGAATAGAAAGGCAACAAGGAAATGGGCCTGTAGTTGGATGCGATCGCAGGATCTGCTGTGGGTTTTTTTCAACAGAGGGATAATTTTGGCCCTTTTCCAACAACTGGGTACTATTCCATGTCCAAGAGATGAGTTAAGAACTGAATTGACTGCCGGGTTTAGAGGTTCCGCAATACTTGCTGGGTAAGGGTCGGGCGGAGAGCCCGACTTCAGCGTGGTCATAATGTCCAAAGATTTTTCTAGGGAGATGGGAGGAAATAGGGAAAGTGCATAGCTCGACCCCGGTGTCAGGACACCCAATGACGTATCCGCTTTATGTGTGCCCGTAGGGGCAAACGATTGTTGGATCAGATGGATTTTGTCGTGGAAAAACATGCCATCTGCGGGTAGGAGTAAAAACCTTCTGCTCTCAGGACCTCACTGGGTGGCACTGTTTTCCATATAGACCAGTAAGGCTCTGCTTCGCCTTGGAGGCAGGCATTCAATGTAACCATGCGTGCCAACGAGTTTTTCATCACTTCCAGTGCAACTGTAACCATGATTCTGGCTGTTCACTCAGAATAATACATCCACAGTCTATCGTCGACATTATTGATCAATATCCGGGTTATGACCAGGTTTGACTACTGCAGTAACTAGCCGATAGGATGTCCACAGGGTTCGCTCTCTTTGTAGACAAAACCTTTAATTTCCCCTCAAGTCAGGAGTGCTACACCAAGTCAAACACAAGTTAAGCTAAGTTAAAGTTGCTCCGTACTGCCAGGTGGATTCTTGGTGCAGGCAGGCATCTTCCTACTGGTCACCCAGGGAGTTAGGCCGTACCTGGGGGCTCAAGGCTGGGAGCCGCCACAATGTCCTTTCCAGGTTTCTGCTCTTTCTCCACTTTCATTCTGCTGCTCATGTTTGTGGAAGAGCAAGAAAGGCCTTCCTGGCATCATTTTGTATGTTTGGTAGCATAGCATGGTAAAAGCTGTCATTCTTTTGGCTCTAATGATATTGCTCAGCATGATTTGAAGCAATACCTCTAAGTGCTGAAACACGCAAATTTATCTTTTTGACTACCACCAACATTTAAGTGATTATACGTGCTATTTTGAAATGGGAATATTTGTGGTCCACATTTTAGATAATAAACTTGAGTGTAACATAAACGTAACCTCTGTATTTGTGGAGCAAATGCTCACCTTCAAGAAGGTCTCTTTGCGATATTTATTGACAACTTAGGTTTATTGTTACTGAGCTCAATGGTATTGCTTTTGTTTCCTTATCAGTGTCCAAAGAACAACGTACTTGATATATTCTACCTCATCCTACATCTACTAGCCAATCAACAACTTGGGTTGTGTATCTCGAAGTGGTGCCCTTACTTTTTTATATGTACACCCAGTTAAAGAGCGCAAGTTATGCTAATATCCAACTGGATAGTTTAGTGATTTCAATAGTAGTTCAAGTTGAAACAAATGTCCATGGGCCCTATCTCCTCTGCTTCCCTTATTATGTGTGGTCTGTAATAATTCCTGTTATTTCCCCACCCCTAAATTAGCATTACTGGGAATCCTGGTAACTCTGGTGGGAGGTAAATAATGGGAATTTAGTTTTTTTAGGTGTGGCGTTAGCCAAGAGCTTTTGATTTAATCAATCAATTAATCAATTGGTAGTTGTATAGTGCAGCTTATCATCCAGGTGCTGGGGTACGGTGAGCCTCAGTCGAAAAGCCAGGTCTTGAGCCTCTTCCTGAAGTCGGCGAGTGAAGAAGGAGGTTCAGCTGTGGAGTGTGAGGTCATGCCAGAACTTGCCGACGAGGTAGGAGAAGAAACGACCGCCACTGCTACTCTGCTGGGTGTGGGTGACGTGCATCGGATATGTCCATCAGCATGAGGGTGATTAATGAAAGGTAATTGTAACTGAAAATATGCAATAAAAATTGTTTTTGCAAAAAAAGTGGGTGACATGCATAAGTGATGCGGATTGGAATTGTCTGGTCGGTTTGTGGAAGGTCAGGCAGTGGTTGATGTAGGAGGGTCCGGCGTTGTGGAGGGTATTGTAGGAGAGAGTCAACAGATTGAACTGGCATTTCTTTGAGACGGGGAGCGAATGGAGGTTTCTGAGGTGGGGGGATGCTGCTTCATTTGGGGAGGTCGAGGATGAGTCTGGCTACGGTGTTCTGTATGGTCTGTAGTTGTTTTTAAAAAAAAATTATTTTTATTGGCTTTTTCGACAACAAAATTAACACAAAAACTACACACTGCTGTGTACATATGACAAATTACGACGACACAACCCCCCACCCGCACCTCGCCTATGATAGGAGTGATAGAGACCATCTCAGTTTTGCGGAGCCACCCGCATATGTCTTATCCGCCCACATTCCCCCCCCTCCCGCACATGATCCACCTCGCCGTTCCCTGCAAGCGTGCCCCACAGTCAGCCTCAAGTACATCCGTCTCCAGCCAGCCCTAATGATGAGCCCCGAGTTACAGAGCTTGAAGCGTAGTTTGCGCCAACCAGTGCGTGAAGGGCTCCCATATGTCTTTCGGTCGTGATCTCAACGGCAAGAGCTCCCAGTATAAGGCGAGCTGTGTCTGGCAATAAACAGCGCTTTTAACCCACTCCCTAAGGCTTGGCGGCTGAGCTACACCCCAATGCATTGCAACTTGTCGTTTGGCCAGCAATAGTAGCATCGCTGGCAACTTACGGTGTTTGGGCTCAACCATGTGTAAAATTCCCAATAGTGCAGCCTGTGGCGTGCATGGAATCAGTAGGCCGGTGATTGCACCTATTATCTCCAGCGCCTTGGTCCAGAAGGTCGCCAATTCGGGACAGTCCCACGCCATATGCAAGAAAGTAGCTCCGCGCGCATGGCAGCGCCAACAATTATCTGTTTCTCTCAGGCCCATACGGTGTAGCCGGCTAGGGGTGCGATACGTCATATGTATGTATTTGAAATGGATCAGGCGGAGCCTGTAATTGGGGGATAAGTTCTCAAGAAGCTTACAACACAGACCCCAGTGCGCATCGGAAATGTCTGCACCCAATTCCGCAGCCCAGCTGTCACGCGCCACCGGAAGCACCACGGGGTGGCTATCCTGCATACGCCCATACAATCGGGATACGAGTTTGCGCCCCGACTCCACCGTTAGCACATTCTCTAGGGCAAGTAGATCTGGCGGCGGCGCCGGAAATGTAGGAAACAGCTTGTGGCAAGTGTGGCGGAGCTGGCCGTAAAGAAGCGTATCAAGCATTGTCGGAGCTTCCGCGCCACACATCTGCTCTGGCGTGAGGCAGGTGTCTCCAGGGAACAAATCCCCCCCGACGTGAAGACCTAGCTCTGCCGACCGCTCCCCTGTCTGCATATTTTGCAGCGGTGGCCACATTGGGTTCCCGCGTAGAGGCACCGACCGGGTGTAGAGAAGGCCCGGCCCGGCCCTCCGTCTCAGTCCATCCCAGGCCCACCTGAGCGCATGCACCGGGTCGATTTCAGTGCATCTCCGCTTGTGTGGCGCGTACAGCGCCACAGAGAGCGGCAGCGGGGCCACTCTGTCCGTCTCTATCGCCACATGCGGCTGAAATGGTGTAGGGTGCGCCCAATAGTGCAGGAACTGTGCCTGCGCGCAGTAGGCATATAGGGAGAAATCCGGCGCCGCCAGGCCTCCCTGTCGCTGTGGGAGAGTGAGGGTCTCCCACTCCACCCTCGGCTGTTTTCCCCCCCCAGGCTAGTTCTACCATCTGCGAGCGTACTTGCCGCAAAAAGCGGGCAGGTAGGGGCAGCGGGATATTGACAAATAGATATAGGAGTTTGGGCAGGATCACCATTTTGGCCACAGCAATTCTGCCCGCCAGCGAAAGGGGCAAATGCTTCCAGCGGCTGACCCGCTCCTCTACCCAACCCAGCACCTTGCCATAATTTTCGGCCCATATCTGCTGCATGTCCGTGCTGATCCAGATCCCCAGGTAGCGCACCGGTCCTGTTGCCCACTTCAGCGGGCAGTCCGGAGTAAAGCGGGGCATCCCGGATGTCAGAGGCAGAATGACCGACTTTTCCCAGTTTATGGTCACTCCCAATAGCCGACCATATTCCATTAGCTCATTTGTCAGAGGGGAAAGATTTACCTGCGGATCCAACACATATAATGTAATATCATCCGCATACAGAGATACGGTCAGTGCCCTCGACGAGAAACCGATGCCTCTGGCTGCATGATGTTGGCGGATGCGGGCGGCCAGAGGTTCCGTAGCGATTGCGAATAGTTGGGATGATAGGGGGCAAACCTGCCTCGTACCTCTTCCAATGGCAAAAGGCGCAGAGATAAGCCCGTTCACTCTCACCCTGGCAGTGATGTTAGTATAAAGCAGCCTGATGTATCCGATAAAGGCCTCACTCACTCTCATACGCTGCAGCAAGGGAAACAAGAACCCCCATTCCAGGGAGTCGAACGCCTTGGTGGCGTCCAGCAGCACCGCCGCGGCCTTAACGTGTGGGGCCAAATAGTGCAGTACCCCAAAGAGGGTGCGAAGGTTGTGGGACGTTGAGCGGCCCGGTACAAAGCCCGACTGATCCGGGCGTATCATGAGTGGCAGCACCGGCTGCAATCGCGTTGCGAGCATCTTTGCGAAGATCTTCGCGTCCGTATTGATTAATGATAATGGCCGATAGGAGTCGCAGTGCTGGGCATCTTTGTCAGGTTTTAAAAGGGTAATAATGACTGCCTCTCTCATCAATTCTGGAAGTATACCAGCCTCAACTGATTCCGCATATACTGCCAACAGTCGGGGGGGCCAGGAGATCCACGTACTCCTTGTAAAACTGTACCGGGATGCCATACGGCCCCGGTGCTTTACCGGCCGCCAGGGACCCTATCGCCTCCCTAACATCCGCTGCCTCGAAGGGGCGGTCAAAGTATCCCTTTTGGTGCGCATTGAACCATATGAGTTGTATCGTGTCCAGATAATCAGACAACTCCGCCCGCGGGGGCGCTACCCGGGTACTATATAGTTCCCTGTAAAAAGTACGAAATGTATCCAGGATTTCCGGAGGAGAGTATACGCTATCACCTCCCGGTGTTACCACCGAGGAGATGAAGGGGGATGGTCTTTGTGATCGCAGCAGGAGGGCGAGAGTCCTGCCCGGGCGGTCCCCCTCCCCGTATCTGCGGGCAACCGCATGTTTAGTCAAAAATTTTAGCTCCCTATCCGCCTCCGTCTGATATTCAGTGAGTGTGGTGCGTGTCTCCGCCAAAGCGTTTGTCGAGGGGTCCGAGCAGTATCGCACCTCCAGGGCATGTAAGCGGTCCTCTAACGTACTGAGCGTACCCCTGATGGCCTTCAGTACTTTGGCCTGACCCGCAATGCAGTGACCTCTGATCACCACCTTGAACGCGTCCCACAGGGTGCTCAGCGATGCAACTGAACCTGTGTTGAGCTCAAAATAGTCGATGATGTGTTGGCGTATGTCTTCCCGGAACACCTGGTCCGACAGAGCCTGCGCCGGCAGTCGCCAGGTGAAGGGCGTAATGTATGGTTTTGGGACGTTCAGAACCAGCTCCACCGGGGAGTGGTCAGAGAGGGTGCGCGCCCTGTGGGTGACTTCAGACACCCAAGCATGCACCTGTGAGGTTAAGAGCCAGAAGTCCAAGCGGGACCAGGCTCCTCTGTGTGGGGTAAAACAGGTGCCTTCTCTTACCGCGGGATGCAATATACGCCACGAGTCCAGCAAATAATAGTCCGCCATGAGGCCACGGATAAGACCAGCCGCTTGCGGGTGGTGGGTGCGAGCAGTCCCCTCCCTGTCAAGCTCCAGCGAAAGCACCGCATTAAAATCACCTCCCCACATGCATGCCCCCCCACCCAGGGACTGTGCCAGGTGCCAGACATGTCGGAAAAAACCAGGGTCATCCGAGTTGGGGCCATACGTGTTGACTAGTGTGATCGGCATGTGGAATAATTTCCCCGACAGTATTATGTAGTGCCCCTCAGGGTCGGCCTGTACTTAAAATGTTGTCCAGGGCAGGCCCTTGCGGATTAAAATAGCCACTCCACGGGAGTAACTGGAGCAGCCGGAGGAGTGTATTTCTCCCCAGCGGGCATGTCTAAGCCTTTCCCCGGCGCTCTGCGTCAGATGCGTTTCCTGTAGGAAACATATGTCAATCTGGTGCCGTGTCAAATGTGCATGGGTCAGGCGTATCTTACGGTGATCATTAAGACCACGAATATTCCATGTAAGACAGCGCAGCGCGGTCAGGGATGTATATATGTGTGTGTCCTATGCAGCAGCGTGGCCACCGGCGGTCTCCCACCCAAGAACCACGGGGAGTCCACCCGCGCAGCACGTCCCCCAATCAATAACAACAGACAGTCCGCCCGTGGCAGGGCCGCATCGCCATTCAGGTGTGTAGCAAAATAGTGCAGTGTAATAAAACCAACCAACGACAACCATAACCCCCCCCTCCCACTCCAACCCCCCAATCAGGTTGAGACACACTTCCCCCCCCACAATCCCACCCCGCAATAACTTTCCTGCAATAGTATCTCGGGAATCATCCCTGGAAGGGCGTGGGGTCACCCGCTAACTCCCCCGTCTGAAAGCGACAGGGTGGCCGAACAGTTCTGCCTTCTACTAACGCAGTCCATCTACTCACAGCTGGGGATGCCCTGCACCACTCCCCGCACAGTTCCACGCCAATTACCAGCAATGTTCTCCGAGCCGAGTCCAACTTTGCATCGCAGCTCACCGCTGCAACCACTGTCCTCTGCAGGCCAGAGGTCAATCACAGGCGGCCACAAGTCGTATACTTATCAGGCACGGTGGCAGGCGTTCCATTATGTCACAGAGTTGGGAAGTACCCATAATATTGTGCTATGCTACTCAACGTCACTTAGTTGGGCCTCCGGGGAAGTCTCTTGCTCACCTCGCCGGTCTCGTTTCGACCGTTCCGCCTGCCTCGCATATTTGAGCGCTTCCGTTACCTCTGTGAAGATCATCGGTTTCCCTTTATGGTGGATCCGCAACTTGGCCGGGTACAGCATGGCATACTTAGTCCCCACCTTCTGGAAGATCTTCTTAGCCGGTAGGAATTCCCGCCTCGCCGCCTGCACCGCCTGTGTAAAATCCGGGAACAAGGAAACGGCCATATTTTGGAAAGTGAGCCCACCTTTTTCACGTGCCAGCCGCAATATCGTCTCTCTGTCTCGATAATTTAGATGTTCGTATTTTCCGCGATACCAATAATTCTTGCGTTATTTCTGCGGGAGGTAGCTTCTAAATCCTCGTTGCGCCCCCGTATCACTTCCAGGACCCTGTCCATGCGAAGTAATTTCTCCTGGGTATCCCCGTGGCTCTCTTCACATTCGGCAATCCACGCTTCCGCCGCAATTCACTCCTCATGCTGGTCGACTTTATGTGATATTCCGTCAAGCTGCTGGGCCATGGAGTCCCATCAATCTCCTTCAGGCAGCCCTTAAGGTCGCGAAACATGCTTTTGACATCTTCGTCCGGCGCCGGGTCCATCTGAGTTTCAGGGACCACCGTCTGCGACGCCGGTTCCGTCTCGGTGTTTCGGGCGCCCTGCCTCTCGAAATGGAGCTTCCGCTGTTTGGCCTCTGATTTACCCATGGCGCCTCCGAGGGGCCCCTGCACACGGGCACCAATCGAGGGGGCGGATGCCCAAAGGGAGCACCGCAGGCCCAGGCCCTGTCCAAGCACTCAGGCCGTGTAGGCCCTCGATCCACTCCCCCAGTGCCGCTCCTGCTCCGAGTTGAGTCCCACAAATCCGGCACGGCCCAGCAGGCTGTCAGCGCCCCCCGACCATGGGCCGGCGTCGATGTTTGCGCCGCTGGTAGGCACACTGCGGCCGGGCAGCCACTCGGCAGGCACCCCAGGCGGTCCCACGGGCAGCGTCTGTCGTCACCCCGTCGGCTCCACGGCTGGCAGACCCCCTCGCTACCGATGGTGCAAGGCCACGAGATCGGACAGCCAGGTGTCACTTACAGGCAGGAAGAGTGCGGGCCGTCCACTCCGGGCGTCACAGCCCTCGTCCCTCGCCCCCAGGAGCGGCAGCGTAGGCAGTAGCGCAGATCGAGTCTCCCTCGGCGAGGCCGCAGCAACCCGCCAGGCAGTCCGGCGTGTTCCGCCCGCGATCCCCGCCTCCGACCAAGTCCACCGCTCTCCCGGGGTCTCACCTCAGCCGCGCTGGTATCGAACGCAGGGCAGCTCCTGCACCATCGGGGCCAGCAGCGCCCCCACCGTGCAGGCCGGTGCTCGGCCCGCGACCGGGGACTCGCGTAGAGGCAGACTCCGTCCAGCACGGCTTCAGCTGACAGCAGGCTCGGCAATTGTCCGCAGCGCCGGATCCCCGCCACAGATTCCGGCCGCAACCGCAGCATTCGGATCCTCTGTGTCCAGGCACCTCCCGCCGTATCTTCCCTGCACACTAAGTAAGGCAGCAATCGGATGGGCTGACGGATTAGTTGTTCGGCCGGCAGAGCCCCGTTACACGGCGGCCATCTTGCAGCTCGGCTCGGCCACGCTCCCCTGGTCTGTAGTTGTTTAAGGAGGTGGGTGGTGGATCCAGCGTAGAGTGCATTTCCGTAGTCCAGCTGACTGCTGACGCGGGCTTGAGTCACTGTTTTCTTGGTGCTGACGGGAATCCACCTGAAGATCTTGTGCTGAATGCAGTGGGTGCGGAAGCAGGAGGAGGCAGCTGCATTGACTTGATACTTCATTAAGAGATCACTGTCCAGGATGATGCCGAGGTTGCGGGCGTGGTTGAGAGTAGGTTAGGGTTCACGTGCAGTGGGTCACCATGTGTCGTCCCATGATAAGGTGTTCTTTCCAAAGATGAGAACTTCCGTCTTATCTGTGTTCAGTTTCAAGCAGTTGGATTGCATCCAGTTGGCGATGTTGGTCATGATGTTAATGGAAGTTGCGGCGGTGTCTTCCATGAGGGAGAGGATGAGTTGGGTGTCATCCATGTATGACATGATGTTGATTCCTTGGTTACGTACGATGTCTGACAATGAGGTTATGTAGTCGTGGGGCTGAGGGACCATCCCTGGGAAGTCCACAGAGAATGCTTTTGGGTACAGAGGTGAATGGTGGTAGGCAGATTTTCTGTGTGCATCCTGTGAGGAAACAGGAGATCCACTTGAGGGTGTTCACTCTGATGCCGATTTGGTGAAGTCTGGCGATGATGATGTGATGGGGTATGGTGTCAAAAGCCGCTGAGGTCTAGGAGGATCAGGGCTGCTGACTCGCCACAGTCAAAGATGGATCTGATGTTTTCGGTTGCGGCTATCAAGGCAGTCTCGGTGCTGTGTACTAAAATAATATGTACAATCTACTTACTTAATGAGGCTTCCAGTCAGATTTCTTCATCCATTGGTCTGTTGTAATTGTAATTGCATTTATATAGCGCTTACTACCCCTGACGAGGCGTTGAAGCGCTTTTTCGGCGAGTAGCACGCTACTCCGGGACCTATAGCGGATTAGTGTTGAATTAGTATAGTGAAACATGCAAGTAAATTTTATCTGGTGGATAGGTAAGTCAGTTATTTGGATTCGGAAGGATAGCAGAAGGATAAAAGAGGAAAAATAAAAAGGTTTGTATTTATATATCGCTTGTTACCCCCTGATGGGGTGTTGAAGCACGCTAGTCTGGAAACCCATAAAGGATTAGTGCCAAATTAGTATGGTGAAATATGAAAGTAATTTGAGTGGTGGATATTAGTCAGGTTTTCAGGTTCAGGTTTTAAGGTCTTTGTTTCGATAATAAAATCATAAAAGACAGCAAAATCAGTGCATACAGTTTGGACCATACTTTACAATCACCATATACTTTTCAATTTACAAATATTTTTTTACACACAATAAAAAAAACAGTACATTAAAAACCCTTGTTAAGCATCCTATTTATATTTAGACAACCCGTCTAAATATTTTTTTTAAAAGTATAAAAACAATAAATAAAACCGTCTTAAAACACTATACAATATCCATCATTAGATAAAATATTTTAGATACAATTCAGATGAGCAATCCTTTCTACCTGTTTTTTAGCTCTGATAATCCAAACCCAGCCAAGAAATTTCGCTGTGCTCACCACAAACAACTCTGAGGTATTGGTCTTTAATACCCGGATGGCCTCCGCAGACCTACTGCAGGTAAGGCGTTGGAACAGAGGTTTTATCCATTTTCTACGAGGGTCTTGATACATGGGACAGGCAAATAAAAGGTGACCCTCAGTCTCCTTATGGCCAGGACACCATTGACAAAATTCGGTAACTCCAGAAGCCCAATTTTTAGTGAATTAATTCAAAGGCAGAGATCCCACCCGAAACTGATGATAGAGTTTCTTGTCGAGAGGCCTGGTAATAATATCCCAGTAATTCTCGCGGGAAAGATCCAACTTATTAGCCAGGAACCTTCCTGTTAGACTGGTAGAGCTAGAAGCAGACACTAGGGTTTGTCGAACTGAGGCCCAATACAATGCTTTAAATTCTTGTTTGGTGGGAAACACATTGGTTCCTGGAGACACCCACAGCTGTTCCATTCCCATTTCAACCAAAATGGTTTTTACCGTGCGTAGCCATGGAATTCTCCCGGATCCCTCTATGGACCTAACTTCAGCAAGTTCGTTAGCAAATAGGGCAAGGTCGGGAGAAGTCCAAATCCGTCTCCAAAGGGCTACCAATCTGAACCTTGCCATCTCATTTATTGGGTTACATCCTAAGTCCAAACAAAGGGGTATAGATGGAGTGGATTGCGGTAGCCCCACTAAACTCCGCAAGAACTTACACTGTGCTTTAAACAGACTAGAAAGATCCATATACGCCCAGAGATCCGCACCATATAAAATAGCAGCGTTAATCTTTGTGTCATAAATTTTTAGCGCTGGGTGCACACGTTTGGTGATGGATCTCTTTTGTTCCCTAAGGAGACAGCCAGTTAAGCGGGCCAATTTTAGCTGCTGTTCGACCACCTGCTCCTTCCATCGCAAGCGAAAGTCTAGGGTCACCCCTAGGTAGGTCATTTGATCTACTTGTTCCAAATTAGCCCCACCCATGCTTACCGAACTCCGCACCGAGAGATTCTTAGTAAAAACCATAAACTTAGTTTTGCCCACGTTTACCTTCAGATTGTTGATGACACAGAACTCCTCAAAGCGGTTCAGAGCCCGCTGTAAACCGCTTCTGGTCTTAGAGAGGAGCAGGGTGTCATCAGCGAAGATAAGCATGGGGAACTTCTTCCCGGCCAGGGATGGAGCATCAGTGGGGAAAGCCTTAAAAAAATTTGCTACCTGGTCAATAAATAACAGGAAGAGTGTGGGCGCCAAGACACACCCCTGACGAACCCCGCGTGTTACCGGGAAGCTGTTCGTCACTTGTCCCTGACCTCCCCACCGAACCCTTGCAAAGTTATCCTCATGCAGTTTAACAATTAAATCCAGTAGTTCCATGGGCAAGCCCAAGTCTCTCAAGACACGCCACAGTTTAGCCCTCGGCACCATGTCAAAAGCCGCTTTCAGAACGATAAACGCGGCGAAGATTTTTCCCCCGCCCAACAGCACCACCTTCCAGTAAATTAGACAAAATCTAAACACCTGGTCGATGGTGCTGGTACCAGATCTGAAGCCTGCTTGCATGGGAGACAAGATGCCCTCAGAAACCATCCAACCCTGAACTCTACCTAAGACCATTCGTGCAATGACCTTTTGAAGAGAATCAATAAGGCTAATCGGGCGATAATTGCCCGGATTAGACCGATCTCCTTTTTTGTGAATTGGAAGGATCTCAGCCCCCTTCCATGACTTGGGGATTCTAGCTCCTTTAGCAATTGCGTTGGCTAATCTGGTAATATATGGTACCCAAAGTTCATGGTTGGCTTTAAACAGGTCAGCAGGGATTAGGTCCATCCCCGGTGCTTTCCCCCGCTGAGTCAGACCCAAGGCTAGTTCAGTTTCATGTTCTGTGAAGATCAGGACCCCACCTTGATCAGACAGTGTATACATATTACTTAACATGGTGGAGGATTCCGAGATCTCAGACCTAAATTGGGCAGCATAAAAATCCACCCAGGTTTCGGGGGAGACCTGATTTATAGGCGTTTGCGAATCTGGGTCTCTGCCCCACTTTACAAGCTCCAAGATTTTAGTCTGGTTATTGGATGTAGATGCATCCAGAAGGTCGGACCAGTGCCTATCTTCCCACTCTCTTTTAGCATCCCACTGTTTTTTTTTATACTGTACCCTTGCTAGCTTGACATAGCTCATAACCCGAGACTTGACCGCTTTAACTAGTTGGCTATAGGCCTCCCTGCATTTCCCATTGTACCACTTCTGACGGGAACCAAGTTTTTTTAACGGGCCTTCTAAACATGGAATGGATAAAAGAGATTTAAGCTGCTCAAAACAACATTCGTGAGACTTGATAACATGATCAAGGCCGACCCCCTCAAACACAATGGGCATGTGTTCATTCACCGTATTGGTGACCAAATTTTTAATATTTTCAAGGAGAGAGACGTCGCCCACTAACCTAGACCATTTCAGCCTTCTTCGGTCATTGGTCAAGGTGACATCTCCTGTCCCAGAGTATCTGGATTCCTCAATCTATTTGTACCCGGAAACCTTAGTCTAAGCGACAACGGATTGTGGTCGCTTTCTGGGCGGGATACCACTTTCATGTCTATCATGTATTGCCAGAATTCCAACTTTAGCAAAATATAATCTATGCGGCTTTTCCTTAAACCATTATCATAAGTATCGCAGGCGCATTGATCTGATATGGAGCGACCATTAACTGCCCTTAAGCCCCTATTCAAACATAAGGCCATCCAGTTCAAAGCAGCCTCAGTCCCTTTAGCAATTTTATCAATTGATAAGTCCGGAATGTTCCAGACTGCATCCTCTGCAGACCCCCAACTGTCCCCAACTGCCTGAAGCGGCTCAAAGGTGCAGTTCAGATCACCCGCTAAAACAAAAAAATGTTTGCTACCCAGCCCATCGAGATACCTGTCCACTACATCAACAATACCAGGGCAGCGGCCTCCAGGTAGGCCTCGTGCATAGATGTTAATTATAATCAGGTCCCGATGGGCAGCTTTGCTCAATTTAATACCCAAGAGGTCTTGATGTTCTAGAAGTATTTCAGACAGGTGAAATCCCAAGGCCTGCTTCACCCAGATCAGTAGCCCCCCTGAAGCGCGCCCTTTGCTACCACTGATTGCAGGTTTGAAAAAATTAATAAACCCAACCCTATGGATTGGGACCGTTGCCCAAGTTTCCTGGAGTAATATGATATCGAAAGTATCTATGAATTCCAACCACTCCTCCGAGTGTAGCCGACCCTTGATCCCAGCCACATTCCAGGAGGCTACCTTTAGTATATCGTGTGGAGTTGTTGCGTTACTTTTGGAGAATTGAACCATTGGCACAGTAGTAGCTGGGTTCTCCACTACCTTCACAAGTTCTGCCCTTGTCTCGAAACTGGGGATCATACGTACACTATCCACCCCCACAATTTCCTCTAAAATATCCTCAACGGACGCTTCAACCGTCCCCCCTGTAAAGTTTAACATTAAACCCCCCTCTTCAACAATCCCAGGAAAAGATTCCACCCTTTCAGGCCTAGTTACTACATTCCTACAACACTCAGCAGTGCTGTTCACCCTAATTGGTGGATGTAGTCAATCGATGGCCTCTAGATCGGAAAGGGGGCCATAGCGATTGAAAAGTAGAGGGTGTTGGGGGCGGTAAGGTGTTCTAACAGTTGGACGCCTCCTATCTAGTAATCTCATAGGTGGGGGACCTGGTGGGAATTTAAAATGTCTTTCGGGATAGAAGTAGGCAAGGCCCAAAGTTTGTACATCCCCCAATCTTGCAAACCTTGCTTCCCTTCGAATGGACTCTACCACCCAAGGGTCCTTAAACGATACCAAAATGCAATCACCCTCTAAATCTTTGGTCCCATAACCCACCCAATCTACTCTCCTCACTAATAGAATTTCAGTTGAAGTTGATGGCGGGAGGGGGCGATTTTTGTTAAGCCAGAATACTACTTTATTGCGTAAGTCCCTGTCTGTCTCTTTGACACCCTCCTTTACAGGTGCTGCCCCAGTTAACACAATGGTATATTGATTTGCTTCTGGGGGTAAATCAGTACGAAGGTAAGCATTCTTAGCAATGTTTCCCCCAGTATGGGTAATGGGATTACGAGTAATGGCTGGCTTTCCTATCGAAGGCTGGGATGAGGTGCTAGGGGCGACGTTTGCCCTGTCGTCCGACCAGCCTGCTTGTGCTCGTTGCGCAATTAACATGGAGGTGGCCTTACTGGATTCCTGCGCCAAGGTGCCTACACCTACAGCTCTAGCTTTATCCCCGGAACCCCCCAGTGCCGAAGACTTGGTTGCTACAACCCCCGTTACTTTACCAGAGCTATCATTGTTTATACACTTAATTGTATTTGCCTGAGAAGTGGAAGCCCCCGCTACTATGGAGGGGACGGATAACTTCTGAAGTAAGCGCATGTTCATGTTCGCTACAGACTCCAAAGCATCAATTTTAATGGTCATCAACCTGGTTTGCTCCAAGACGGGGAGCAAGAGAGTTTTAAACATGGCCTCCATTTTTACCAATAGGATTTCATTGCTATTGAGACAGGTAGGGCATGGATCTGATGAACCAAGGGGGGTTAGAGGGGGCATAATACGTTGGGAAGTACCGGGGGGAGTTGCGTAGCAGTGGGCAGCTGTGAACCAGCTGCACAGGTACTATTAGAAACATTTGATTTAAGCAGCTTCTGAACTCTCCCCCATTGATGGCTCTGAATCTTTTTCCTTTTACGAGCTGTTTGTCTCAAAGGATCAATCACTTCCGGTAGATTCGACTCCGAATTATTAACTGTGTCCACACTATCTGAGCCCCTATCTTTGACCCCGCTATTCTGGGTATCATCCGAGCTCGAATCAATATTGTCCATAGAATGTAGAGAACCCACCCCTTCTCCCTCAACATGCATTAATGCCTCCGTCGTTACTGAGTGTAAGCGATTAGACAAGACATGAGCCACAGGGCTAGAAATTGTAGCAAGGGCACCTAAGGAGGAACGCTTACCACTAACTAAATCTAGGGAAAGCCTTTTCTCGGCCATTGCTATTTCTTTTTCTAAAATCCCAGTTGCTCGAGTTATGAAAGCATCAAGCGGTCCAGAAACTATCCCCTTAGAAGTTTGCAGTTGAACTGTGCGATCTTTACCGGACCTTAAAGTCATATTAAGGTATATTGAGGGAAACAATACCTAGAACAAACCACAATCTGTATTAAATGGGTGGATGCCCTCTGCGATAGGAATCACAATAAGATAGGACGGAAACCCAATAATTGTAGACCAGCCCAACCTCGTTCAATCACGGACGGCCACAGGCTTGTCCCGGGCTGCTCCCGTGTACTCAACGTGTAACTGCTGGACCTGATATGGGGGGAGAGGTGCTCGGGAAGCGGGGCAAGCAGGAAGAGCGCCCAGGTGCAGATAATAACAGCACAGGGGCTCCTGGGAAATGGAGTCCCTGTCCCAGAGAGAAGTTATAGTGAGTACTAACCAACTCTATCAGCCCACGTTAGCAGTCTAAAGCACAAAAAACAATGCCCCTTGACAAACCCCCTACTAGAAGTTTGAATACCTGTGTCTGGGGCACGAAGTGCCAACGGTGGCTAACCCTCAAGCCCCCTCCCTCAACTTGTCTCTACGGTCCTCTTGAATATACGAAGCTGGAACTGACAAACGTGTATCGGGGACCAAGAATTTCGGCCCAGCCCGGCCTCCCGCGGCCCCGGACGGCCTGCCCTTTGCCCGGGCTTAGCCCGGCGCCGCCCGGGCGCGTCCCGCGACGCGGGGGGAGCAACGAGTTTTTGAGCACCTCCGGGCGCGTTGTCGGTGCCAGCGGGCGCAAAGGATCCTGGGGGCTGTAGTCTCCCCTGCTCTCATCCGCGGTGGGCAGTGGCGGCGGCGGGGGAGACACACAGCGGATGAAGGCGAGGAGCTGTGGCAGCAATAGGAGATCGTCTTTGGCCAGCTAGATTTCTCCCCTCAGGTAGGCAGACTGCTCCGCAGGAAAGTGACCCGCTCCCCCGAGGGAGCAACGAGTTTTTGAGCTCCTCCGGGCGCGTTGTCGGCGCCAGCGGGTGCAAAGGATCCTGGGGGCTGTAGTCTCCCCTGCTCTCGTCCGCGGTGGGCAGTGGCGGCGGCGGGGGAGACACACAGCGGATGAAGGCGAGGAGCTTTGGCAGCAATAGGAGATCGTCTTTGGCCAGCTAGATTTCTCCCCTCAGGTAGGCAGACTGCTCCGCAGGAAAGTGACCCGCTCCCCCGAGGGAGCAACGAGTTTTTGAGTGCCTCCGGGCGCGTTGTCGGCGCCAGCGGGCGCAAAGGATCCTGGGGGCTGTAGTCTCACCTGCTCTCGTCCGCGGTGGGCAGTGGCGGCGGTGGGGGAGACACACAGCGGATGAAGGCGAGGAGCTGTGGCAGCAATAGGAGATCGTCTTTGGCCAGCTAGATTTCTCCCCTCAGGTAGGCAGACTGCTCCGATGGAAAGTGACCCGCTCCCCCGAGGGAGCAACAAGTTTTTGAGCGCCTCCGGGCGCGTTGTCGGCGCCAGCGGGCGCAAAGGATCCTGGGGGCTGTAGTCTCCCCTGCTCTCGTCCGCGGTGGGCAGTGGCGGCGGCGGGGGAGACACACAGCGGATGAAGGCGAGGAGCTGTGGCAGCAATAGGAGATCGTCTTTGGCCAGCTAGATTTCTCCCCTCAGGTAGGCAGACTGCTCCGCTAGTCAGTTATTTGGAGTGAGAAGGATAGCGGAGGGATAAAAGGAAAAGAAAGGTTCGCAGTCATGTGACCCCTGTTACCCCTGATGGGTGTTGAAGCACTTTTCTGGCGGGTAGAACTCTACTCCGGAACCCATAAAGGATTAGTGTTGAAAACTAGTATAGTGAAATATGAAGTAATTTGAGTGGTGGATATGTTATTCAGTTATTTGGATAGAGAAGGTTGGGTTGCGGGATAGAAGAGCATATCTGAGCTGTTCCTCAGGTATTCACACTGCACCTCACATCTGTGCTGTTCCTCAGGTGTCCACACTGCAGCCCACATCAGAGCTGGTCCTCAGGTGTCCTTACTGCACCCCACATTGGAGCTGTTGCCTCAAGTGACCGCAGTGCACCTCACATCAGAGTTGTTCCTCAGGCATCTATACTGCACCCCACATCTGAGCTGTTCCTCAGGTGTCCACAGTGCACCCCACATCTGAGCTGTTCCTCAGGTGTCCACAGTGCACACCACATCTGAGCTGTTCCTCAGGTGTCCACAGTGCACCCCACAGCTGGGCTGTTCCTCAGGTGTCGTCACTGCACCCAACATCTGGGCTGTACCTCAGGTGTCCACATTGCACCCCACATCTGAGCTGTTCCTCAGGTGTTCCCAGTGCATCCCACATCTGGGCTGTTTCTCAGGTGTCCACAGAGCACCCCATATCTGAGCTGTTCCTCAGGTGTTCCCACCACACATCTGAGCTGTTCCTCAGGTGTTCACACTACACCCCACATCTGAGCTGTTCCTCAGATGTTCACACTGCACCTCACATCTGGGCTGTTCCTCAGGTTTCTATATTGCATGCCACATCTGAGCTGTTCCTCAGGTGTCTATACTGCACCCCACATCTGAGCTGTTCCTCAGGTGTCTATACTGCACCCCACATCTGAGCTGTTCCTCAGGTGTCTATATTGCACGCCACATCTGAGCTGTTCCTCAGGTGTCCACACTGCACCCCACCTCTGAGCTGTTCCTCAGGCCTCTATACCACACCCCACATCTGTCCACAGTGCACCCCACACCTGAGCTGTTCCTCCGGTGTCCACAGTGCACCCCAGATCTGGGCTGTTCCGCAGGTGTCCACAGTGCACCCCACATCTGGGCTGTTCCTCGGGTGTCCACAGTGCACCCCACACCTGAACTACTCCTCCGGTGTCCACAGTACACCCCAAATCTGAGCTGTTCCTCAGGTGTCCACACTGCACCCAACATCTGGGATGTTCTGAAGGTGCCCATACAGCACCCCACATCTGAGCTGTTCCTCAGGTGTCTATACTGCACACCACATCTCAGCTGTTCCTCAGGTGTTTATATTGCACGCCACATCTGAGCTGTTCCTCAGGTGTCCACACTGCACCCCACATCTGAGCTGTTCCTCAGACCTCAATACCGCACCCCACATCCAAGCTGTTCCTCAGGAGTTCACAGTGCACCCCACATCTGAGCTGTTCCTCAGGTGTCTATACTGTACGCCACATCTGAGCTGGGTCTCAGGTGTCCATACTGCACCCCACATCTGAGCTGTTCCCCAGATGTCCACACTGCACCCACATCTGAGCTGTTCCGCAGATATTCACACTACACCCCACATCTGAGCTGCTCTTTAGGTGTCCACACTGCAGCCCACATCTGAACTGCTCCTAAGGTGTCCACAGTACACCCCACATCTGAGCTGTACCTCAGGTGTTCACACTGTACACCACATCTGAGCTGTTCCTCAGGTGCCTATACTGCACTCCTCATCTAAGCTGTTCCTCAGGTGTCCAGAGTTTACCCCACATCTGGGCAGTTCCTCAGGCACCTATACTGCACACCACACACTGAAGTAATAGAAGATTGTGATTTTTGAAAGCTTTGAAACAGATGGTTTTCAGTACTGATCTAATTTTCATTGACAATCTTCAGGGCTATGAATTAAAACCGCTTTCTGTTTGAAGTTGTTTTGGGTGTAGATGGGCAGGAGTATGAAATTAAAAAAGTGTTTGATCTGCTGCCAAAACATTTCGGTGTTAAATCATTTCTGTCTGCAACATTCTGGCCACTGCCACTTCCGGGACCAGCACAGCAGTGGTCTGAAATGGTGACCTCTACCTCAACAACAAAGGATGGTACTCGAAGCAGGACTACTCTCAGACATGCAAGATGGTACTCCCTACATACATACATCTTCACCTCAACAACGCAGGATGCTACTCCCCAAGTACACCTCCACGGTGCAGGATGGTACTCAGCAAGAAAATCTCCACAACGCAGGATGGTAATCAATACAAACATCTTCACGTCAATCAGGCCAGATAGTACTCACTAAAGACACCTCCCTCAACCACAAATGATGGTACTCCGGGCAGGACCACTCTGACATGCAATATGGTACTCTCTACATACATGCATCTTCACCTTCACAATGCAGGATGATACTCATCAAGAACACCTTCACAATGCAGGATGGTACTCACCAAGAACATCTCCACAACGCAGAATGGTACTTACCAAAACCATCTCCACAACGCAGGATGGTACTCAATAGAAATGTCTTCACGTCAATCAGGCTGGATGGTACTCACTAAAGACACCCCCCTCAACCATGCAAGATGGTACTCAGTAAGGACGCCTCAAACATTCCTTTGTCACTCACTACAAACCCGTTCACCACAAAAAAAGCAGGATGGCACTCACCAAGGACACCGCCTACACCATCAAAGATGGTCCTCATTACGGACACCACCTCAACCATCAAAGATGGTCCTCATTACGGACACCACCTCAACCATCAAAGATGGTCCTCACTACGGACACCACCTCAACCATCAAAGATGGTCCTCACTACAGACCTCTTCATCTCCACTAAGCAGGATAGTACTCCTGATAAGTAACTCAACCACAAAGGCTGGTACTCTCTCAAGGTACGTCCACTTTACCACAGAGGATGTTTCTGCCTTCACATACCTTCACTTCAAACAGACAGAATACAGTATTCAGCATGGAACAATGAGTCTGCTCACTTAAGCCACTGGTTCATTTCATTTTGAGTGACTGAATTTTGCTCTTTCACAATGAGCACATCCACAACATAGACCCCTTCAGGGCCTGTGTTTTCATTTTTACTTTATTTCTTTAGTGTTGTCTTTATGGTAGCAGGATGCTTTCTCCCAGCTTTTCATGTGACCACAGGGCACATTAAAGCTTTATCCATACCTTTCTCCTGCCAATGTTGTTGTAAATTCCTCTGGAAATGGCCTTAGTTTATTTATCTGACTCCTGCTGTTTGACATCCAAGCAGATCAGACGGGTATGCCAGTGCTCAGCTGTCATTAGTAATCTTGCAATTCCTATTCATACAGAAAGCATTACAATACGATTGATGCAGGTGATCAAATTAATTTCGAGCTAACACTGTGTTCACTTCGCATGGGTTATCATCCCTGGAGCACACAGACGGAAATCTCCAGGCACACCTCAGCCCACGGGAGATTATGATAGATGTTTTTAATGCATACCCTCAGGAAGTGTAATAACGAGACTGACAAACATGTTGCAGTCCATGGGCCTTGGTTGGACCCCTCTACCACAGAATCCTCCAATAACCATTGGAGACTTTATTTTGTTCTTATGGATTTCAGGACCAATGAATTGTGGATCCATTCCTGAATGTACTATTTGTCATTTGCTGCATGAGTACTACCTAATGGGTATTTCCCATTCCTCATCCTGATGATGACCCTGTACAAATAACCTCAAGGGATAGAAACGGTGACGCTGTAGTAGTGTACTGTACTGTTTATTAAATCCAGGATCCTGCAATTCTATGTTAGAGCAGCAGCGATTCCTCTGCTATGGTGGAGGAGGGTTGCTCTCCCTGCCAGCAGTCACAAAAATCTAAAATAAAACCATAATAAATGCTTGTTTATTATGGTTTTATTTTGGCTGTTGGAGCCAAGGCTTTGGGGCTGGGCCAGATATGAGAGGCTGGTTGAGGAGTGTTTTGCACTGTAATCAGTGCGCATGGCAGTTTGGCCGGCCCTCTCCAGACGGCCAAACCCTCATGCGCACTGAAGCTCTCTCCAACCCCAGTTGTGTTGCTGGGTTGGAGAGAGCAGGCACAAGCTCTCAGTCTACTTGGGAGCGCAAATTCACGGCACTCAGGCCAATCCTGACGCTGCTTTCATGCAACGTCAGGATTGGCCGCAGGGGTTTCTGGGAGCCTGTGCCTGCAGTGCTCTGAACCAAGTCGGAGCCAGATTGGAACGTGGATGCAGGGAAATAATTGTTTTTCTTTTTTCTTTTGTCAGTCCCCGGTTCTCCCCTCCCCAGTCACTTTGCCCAGATACCGGCCGCTACTGTGTTAGAGTTTCGATCAAACAACTGTGCATCCTCCACAGTTACTATTTATGTATAGATTGTATAACACTAGCGCACTTCTTACTCACTTTACTTTTACTGCACCGTTGCGTAGTTTGAAACACCGCTCTAATTTTGAATATATGTTAACAGAGTTAAATGATTTCGTCTTCATAAGATTCCAAATGTTGAGTAATCAAATAAAATATATTATTTCTAGTAAAACCAATCTATTGATGGTTATTCACTAGGTGTCCGTGGAAGTGGAGGTCACACTTCCCCCTTCAAGGACCGTTGTTTCCTACATTGCTGCTATTTTACAGCATATTATATTGTGTTCGTGGGCTCAGTTTCACTAATGTTTCTTTAATAGGTTTTGACCTGGAAGAAAATCAAGCTTCCTCGTGTGTAATTTGCAGAACACTTGTAACACTTTTATTTAAATGTAGGTGGAGTGTAATTTGGGTTAGAGTATCCCATACTGAATACTATGAACCCTCATTCCTTGCTTTTTTCATCTTCTTCCTTCCCTTTGTTCCATCTTATCTTCTTTCTTCCCTTTTTTCTTTTTTGCTTTCTTATCTTTTCTTTTTTGTCTTTTCTTTTTACTTCATTTCTTTCTTTTCTGCCTTTTTCCCTTTTTAGCCCTGCTTTTCTTCTTTCTTTCCATTTTTGCCTTCTTTCCTTTTAATTTCCCTTCTTACATTCTTTCTTTCTTTTCCGTTCTCCCCTTCTTTCCTTTGGTCTTTTTTCCTTTGGTCTTCTTTCCTTTGGTCTTCTTTCCTTATTGCCTTCTTTCTTTCTTTTTTTTTCTTTCCTTCATTTATTCTCACCATTCTTACTGTTTTGCCTTCTTTTCTTCTTTTGTTTTTGCCTTCTTTCTTTATTGTCATCTTTCTTTTTCTCTACTTACCTTCTCTTTTTTCTGCCTTCTTTCATCCTTTCTCTCTTTTTAGCTTTCTTTCCTTATCTGTTGCCTTCTTTCCTTCTTTATTGCATTTTCCTTATTTCTTTCCTCCCTTGTTTCCTTGTTTATTTCTGTCTTCCTTCTTTTTTCTTCTTTGCCTCGTTCTTCTTTCTTTCCTTCTTTCTATCTTTTTTGCATTCTTTCCTTTTATTTCTTTCCACCCTTTTTCTTTTTGCCTTCTTTCTGTCAATCCTTCTTTTATCCTTCTCCATCTTTTTTGCTGTTTCCTTTTTACTTGTGTTCTTTCTATTTTACTATGTTGTTTAGTTTCCCTTCTTCCCTTTTTCTTTCGTTCGTTCGTTCTTTCTTTCTTTCCTTCATTCTTTCTTTGTTTTTGCCGTCTCTCTGTTTTTGCCTTTTTCTTTTTTCTTTTGCTGTTTTTCCTTTTATGCTGTGTTTCCTTCTCTTTTCATCTTTGTGCATTTTTTCTTTATTACATTTTTGACTTCTTTCGCTCTTTTTGCCATCTTCCATTTTTCCTTTCTTCTTTTGCATCTTCTTTCTTTCTTTTTGACTTCTTTCCTTCTTTTTTCTTTTTGCCTTCTTTACTTCTTCCTTTCTTTCTTAATTTTTCTTTCTTTTTTCTTATTTTCTTCTTTTTTCCTGCTTTCTTTACTGCTTCTTGTTTGTTGCTTTATATCCTTCTTTCTTTCTTCCTTCTTTTCCTTCCTTTATGCTTCCTTTCTTTCTTTCCTTCTTTCTGTCTTCCTTGTTTGTCTACCTTCCTTTATTTCTTTCCTCTCATCCTTCCTTTTTGCCTTCCTTCCTTTTTTAAATTCTTTCTTCCTTTCTTGTCTTCGTTCGTTTCTTCCGTTCTTACTCACATTTTCTTTTTCTTTTTTCTTTACTTGACTTTTTTCTTTCTTGCCTTCTTTCTCAAAGACAAAAGTCTGCCAGCCAATACCATCCCCTAATGACCTATAAAATATAAATATATACAACAAAGTTACAAGTGTTGTTTTTAAGCCAGACCTTATCCATTAGTCTGTGATTATGTCATTCGCATTTTTCTTCCACCCACTCCAGCATGCATCAAGTGGCAATGCGTCAGCCCAATCCACTAAGAATTACGGTATGCTGCCCTTTCAAAATTAGCACTTCCACACCCAAAGTAGTTCCCTTCAGTGTCAGGGATTACTGCGGTAATTTGTACTTTTTTTAGATCAAAAAAACATTATTGCATTTTAGGCTTTGAGTTTTTTCAATTTTTTTAGATTTGGTGGTGACATGTCAGCTTCCCTAACAATAATGCTTTGCAAAAACCATAACAAAACAAGTATTGCCGAAAGGTTGGCGGACAATGCCAGACAAATTGACTTTGGCAATGCTTGTTTAGGGAATAACACGCATAATGTATCTTTTGTGTCGATTTTTCAATGTTCACTCCTGGCTATTCTACCTGGAGAATTTGCCTGCTTGTAGGAGGTGACATTTCCCGTTGAAATTCTGCAAAGTGATGGTGTTCCAGCAAAATTTGTAATTCCAATGATGTCTGTAACTCCTGTTACCGGCCCAATCTGAATTTTTAGGCTACTCGTAATGAGGCTGTTGAATTCCAGATGTTACCATGCGCTGTGCTTTGAAACTGGTGGTTTTTCAACATGTATGCTGTAAATACTGTACCAAAGTAAGCAGATTTAGACTGATTTACTGGAAATGTAATTGTTACTTTGGGTTACTATCGGTAAATAAAGAAATTGAAAGGAAGCCTTTGTATTTGGCTTCCATTTGCTAAGTGTTACAAGCCTTTAAGTGATTCTTAATAAAAAGATAAGGTAGAGCTAGTGAAATGGAAGTGTGTGTGTCTTCTGCTGATCATGAGGCAGAGAAGTCATCAGCATCTCCTTTGAAAGATGTGCTGGAAAAGGGCGCAAGTCTGTGAGGAGACACGCTGTTCACCTCAGAACAGTTCCAGCAAAGTGAGCCATTAAAATATTAAGGAGGATTACATTTAAAAGCTTTAAATTTTAAGTGCATGCCTGATTTATTTTTCTACCACCAACGTTACATGACGGCAGCTATTTATTCATTTATCACTTTAAGTGAACCTTTTAATCCCTTGTGATGAAACGAAAATACATTTTCCATTACTCAGGAGTTTCGTTCTTAGTCTGGTTTTTGAAAGTTGTTACTTTGTTGGGTAAGGGTATTGTTTTGACTTATAGTGGGTGCTCCCTTGTGTTTGTACACAGTCTGTACAAAGCTAGACCTCTCTGAAGAGCTATAATGATAGTGAAACACCTGTCCAGGGTTGACATTATTCATTCCCTTTGGCTTGGATGGTATTTTACCAATCCAAGCTGTAATACTGTGCCCGGAATGGGAAAAGGATGATGGCATTTTGCAGCTCGGCGTGAATAACACTGTGCTAATCCTGTGCTTGAAGACTTTTATGTAGAAAGGGCAAAATACTTTGTCCCTTTCTAGCTCGGTGTGGATGGCACTGAACTAACCTATGCTTGAGAACTTTGCTAGAAAAACAGACATTTGAGGTGAGTAGAGTGTTGTTGGAGTTGTAAGATGCTCTATGCAGGAGCTGCTGTCCACCTAAACTTGGAACTACCTAGAGTTCTCTGTTTATTTGCATAATTTATGGGGCACTCTAAGCCTGAAACTGTATTGTTTTGACTTTTAATGGGTGCTCCCTTGTGTCCGGACAAAGTTAAACCTCTTTGAAGAGCTATAATGATAGTGAAGCCTGTGTCAAGGGCTGTCTTTATTTATTCCAGGTTGGCTTGGATGGTATTTTACCAGTACAAAGCTGTAATACTGGGCCTGGAGTGGTAAAAGGCTTTTGTTATTTTACAGCTCGGCATAGATGCATTGTGCTAATCCTATGCTTAAAGACTTTGCTAGAAAAATAGACATTTGAGTTGAGTAGATTCAGAGTGTTGCTGGTGTTGTATGGTGCTCTAAACAGGAGCTGCTCTCCACCTAAACCAGGAAAGTACCCAGAGTTCTCAGTTTTTAAAATATTTTTTATATGTGCGTGCAAACTATTTAAAATAGAAATATCGTCTCTCTCTCTCGCTCTCTCTCTCTCTCTCTATATATATATATATATATATATATATATATATATATATATATATATATATATATATTATCTACTGGCGGTCGCCAGTAGATAGTTATAGTTAGGACCGTGTTTCCATAGGAAATCCGCAACATTCTATTTGGAATAACTTTGGCGCCGGTTGACGAATCCTCGCGAAATTTTCAAAATAGGTGGGGCGCTCCGCTCCGCTCCTACCCTGAAAGTCTCAGGGGGATTCGTCAAGCGGAGGCTGAGAAAAAAGGGGGGTCCCAAAACACGTTTTCCCCATGCAATTTTCCATAGGGACCTTTAGTCCAAGGTACAGCCCGAACGGCTGAACAGAATTACTTGAAATTTGGCAAAGAGGTAGTCCTCAGGTCAGGGAAGTGCCTTTTGCAGGTCTGGCGTCAATCTGTTCAGTAGTTCCTGAGAAAATCAAAAGTAAAATCATATATATATGTGGGCGGAGCCTAACCACACATCTCATCCCGAGATCTGATTGGCTGTCAGCACTTCATCCAAGAAGTGTTGGCAGCCATCTCGGGATCAATATACATGATAGCACCTCATTAAAAAGCATTGCAGTTAATAGAAGGTTTTAAGACTTTAGTTACATTATAAATCATTTGTTGATGGTACCATACTAATTTTAGGAATTGTGGTATGTTCTAAGGTGATTTCACCATGTGAAAAAGCCTTCTGCTGGGATATGATTGAGAGAAAAATATTTTCTCATGCTTTTCCCACAGAGGTTTGGAAGGTGATCTATAAGCTAAACTGTGAGCTTATTTTCTGTAAATTCACATTATCTTTCTCAGTCATGTGAGAATGAAGTCTGACATTCTCAGTAAAACATGTACATCCAACAAGGGCAGAGACTGTCAGTTGATTCCTTTGTGTTCTACTGCAGCTTCCCAGAGTGTTCCAAAGAACTACTAGAGCGCTAACAGTCCTACTTATGATAAACGTATGGCACACCTGAAGCCATCTTGCTTGGATTAAAGTGGTAACTCTTAAAACATTTAATTTAAAAAGGAACAAAATGAGGGGGTTCATTTTTCCATAAAAAGTATGATTAGTGCTGCAGAAAGAAAAATTAGGGCACATTTTGAGTGACTTCTCAAATCCTCTTCTATTTCATTAAAAGATTCTGACATGCAGACTGAAACATGCACTTTCAATACCAGCAGCAGTTTTCCCTGGTGAGCAGTAGCTTTACTACAGTGATCTAATGAGCAAAAAGAGTGCTAACATTCTGAATTTATGGCAAATGTGTGACACATCTGAATGCCTTCTTGATGGAATCAAAGTAAAAAACTGAAAGTATTTCCTACTGAGGAGACTGCAGTAAATGAGGAAATTTCATAACAAATAAGTCTCCCAAGATGGCCACCAGAGACAAAAGAGCTCAAATGTAGCCCAAATATCACCCAGATGTAGCCCAAGTATAGCCCAATGACAGAATGTCCCAGAGTGTTCTTAAAAACAACTAGAGCGCTTACTGTCTTCATTATGACAAAAGTATGGCACACCTGAAGCCATCTTGATTGGAATAAACTGGTAACACTTAAAACATTTAATTTAAAAAGGATCACAATGAGGGGGTTCATTTTGCCATAGAAATTATGATTAATGCTGAAGAAAGAAAATGAGGGCACATTTTGAGTGACTTCTCAAATCCTCTTCTATTTCATTAAAAAATTCTGACATGCAGACTGAAACATGCACTTTTAATACCAGGAGCAGACTTCAATGGTGAACAGTAGTTTTACTACAGTGATCTAATGATCAACTAGAGTGCTAACATTCAGAATTTATGGCAAATGTGTGACATATCTGAATACCTTCATGATGGAGTCAAAGTAAAAAACTGAAAGCATTTCCTACTGAGGAGACTGCAGTACATGAGGAAATTAGGAAACTTCATAACAAATAAATCTCCCAAGATGGCCACCGGAGACCAAAGAGCCCAAATGTAGCCCAAAATCACCCAGATGTAGCCCAAATATAGACCAATGACAGAAGTGTGCAAAACACTTATTATTTTGTGTTTTTGCAGTGTTATATAGTGCAGACCTGTCAGGTATTGGAGTGCTTTACATGAGCATTGGTTACATCACACAAGAACAACTTCATTTTGGTTGTAGACATGGGGATACCAAGTGATTTGACCAGAATCACAGAATGTCGGCTGAAGCAGAAACTGCAACCTGGTTCCCCAGTTGCAAAGTCAGCAGTTCTGGAAGTAACACCACATCCTCTCCCCTAAGTGCAACATTTAATCAAGTGGTCAACTGGATAAAAAAACATAAAGATAACAAATAATTTAAAAGTGCTTTGTCGCTATTTGAAAACTCAGAAAATATGTCCTTATTTTAGTCTTTTAGAGCACTAACCATAATTTTGATGCCAATAAGACCCTCTCATATATGTAATTTCTAAAGGAAATGCTCTAGGTATTACAGTTTTGATTACATCAAGATGACGTCAGGCGTTCCACACTTTTGTAATAAATATAGAATGTTAGTAATCTAGTTGTTCATTAGGAGACTGTTGAGAGGCAGAGGCCAGGGGCACGGACTCTGAAAATTGAAGGCAGGTAGGAGGGTGCAAAGGCAACAATTTAACTACACTGAGCAGGCAGGAAGGGCGGTGGAAGCACAACAGACTATGGAGGGCAGTGGAAAGGGGGGCAGGGGCAACAAATAAAACAATACAGGACTTGCAAGAGAGGCTGTGGCAGTGTAATTGACCATTGTGGGCAGAAGGAAGAGGCAATGGTAGTACAACCATACATACCAACAGACCCGATTCAGCCAGGAAACGTCCAATGTTTTTAAGCTCAAATGGGCTTTATTTGATCTGTCTCCTGTCTACAATCTCCTCTTTTTCAATGTAACTCAAAGGGGAAAATCAATACCCCAGTTTTTTTTCAAAATCTCCCTCTTACCAAGTTCAAATTGTTCGCAAATATGGTACATTGGATCATGGAAGGAAATGGGGTAGGGACATGGACTTGGATAACAGAGGACAGGAAGGACATGGAGAGGTGCACCAAACTGACCCTGCAGGGCAGGCATCAGGGTTTGCAGCAGCACAATATACCACACAGGGCATGCGGGACGGGAGTGCAGCACAACAATCCATAGAAAGCAAGAGGGAGGGGACAGGACCATGCACATGGACAACAGAGAACTGAGGGGCAAGAGGCAATTGTAGCTAGCTGACCATAATGGACAGACAGGAGAGAAAGCTGCAGCATAACAGACCATAAAGGGCAGGAGGGACGGATCAGGGGCATTACAATGGAACAGACAAGCCAGGAGGGAGGGAGTAGGGGTCTGCACATGTAAACAGAGGGCTGGGGGCAAGGGGGCAGGAGCAGCAAGATAGCCATGGAGGTCAGGCAGGATGGGCACTAGAAGCAAGACACACCATGAAGAGCAACAGTGAGACTGTGATGGCATACACACAGACTATGGAGGGAAGGTGGGAGGGGGTCAGGGGCAGCTAACTGACCACACAGGGAAGGTGGGAGGGGCCATGGCAGCACAGAAGACCATGCATGGCAAGTGGGAGGGTTAGTGGCAGCACAATGGCTATGATGGGCAAGAAGGAGGGTGCAAGGGCATGCACAAAGGACGATGGAGGATAGAAGGGAGGGTCAGGACCTGTGCACAGACAAGAAAGTTCAGGGGAAGGGGCCTCACAACAGACCGCACGGGGCAGGCAGGAGGAGCAGTTGCATCACAACAGACCAGGGAGGGCAGAAGGGTGTGGCAGTACAATGGACTATGTAGGACAGGAGGAAGAGGATAGGGGCATGGCATGTGGACAGGCAGGGTGGAGGTGGCAGGGACAGGTTACAGTCATCTGACAATGCTAAGCAGGTGGGAGGGGAGGGGCAGCTCAACAGAACACTCATAGTAGATAGGAGTGGCAGGTCCATGGAACATGGTGGGCAAAAAGGATGGAGCAGGGGCATGCACAAAGACATCGGAGGGCAGGGGGAAGGAGAATAGGGGCAGCAAGCTAAGCACAGAGTTTTAGCAGGAGGTCAATGATGGGGCATAGAATTGGGCAATGGAGGGCAGGAGGAGTGGACTGGTACATCATACTAAATTGAGGGCAGTGGCAGCACATCAGACCATGCATGGCAGGAGGGAGGAGGCTAGTCCATGGATTCACACAACAGAGGATAGGGAGGAGGGGGATGGGGCAGCAAGCTAACTGTTCAGAGAAGGCGGGTATTAGGAACTTTATTGTTACTAGTCGAATTTTTGTCGAATCCCCTTTGAATGGCTTGTTGTGCATGTGTATTAAATGTGCCCGTCAATAGCTACCCATGTTTGTATAAATAAACGACAAGGGTGTCTACCGGGATTAGGCACGGTAGGGCATCAGACATGTCAGAGCTTCACTAGTGGTGTAAATACATTCCATGTGGATTCATTGTATGCATAGTCGCCTTTTAATGAATATCACGCAAATCGTCATGGTGATAGGTACGTACGGTTTGTCCAGCAGGTCCTAGGTGTGTCTATAAATATATATTTTTAAAAAATAATAAAAAACAGTGGCCGGCCCTGGGGATTGGGGTCAAAAAAATATAATTAGGAGACAGGCCCTGGGGGATGGGGTCATCAGGGCCAATAAATTAGAATAAGAAGGGGAACCAGACAGCCCCCCCCTTCTTAAAAAATTAAAATAAATAAAAGACTGGCATCGTGCCGGAGGCCATGCCCCCTCCTTGCAGCACTCTGCAAACGCGCCCCCTGGCGAGTTGTAAGTTGGGGGATTAATTCCTCTTCAATACTGAGGGTCCCTGAGGGCCAACTAGCCCAACAGGCATCTCCAGTATGCGCCAGGGAGCTGCGCTGCAGACAGGTGTTCTGAGGCCAAGCCCCTTTTTACACCTCTCTGCAACACAGCTCTGTGGCACTTACTGGAGGTACCTAGTGGGCTAGTTGGACCCTAGGGACCCTCAGGATTCAAATGAACTTAATCTCCCAACTAAAAACGGACACAGGGCGTGTTTACACAGTGGTGAAGGGAGGGGACGGGGCCTGAGTTAACGTGTGCAAAAACGCCCTGTGGCCTGTTTTAAGAGGTAGTTTTAATCCCCCTGCCTTATTATATACTAGGGGCTTACAGAGGAGGTCATGCTAATCACAGGGGGACCCCAACGCATAATGTTCCCTAGTGTATGTAGGTGTTTTCACTGTATTCTAAGTGTCTTTTAACATAGCACTGGCTCTAGGACTGGTTAGTCAGACTCAGTTACCACCAGTATCAGTCTGAAAAAGTTGAGGGTACAGGATGATTTTGCAACAAGGCTTCTTTCTGCTCTTTTTTGTTCTTTCTGCACGTTATCCTTCTTCCTGCACGTTATCCTTCTTCCTGCACTTTTCTTCGTCTTTGAGGACTTCTGTTGCTTCTTTCTGCACTTCTTTTTTTCTTTCTGTGCATTCTTTCTTCTTTCTTCACATGTCCTATCTCTGTAGGCATAGTTAGAAATTAGCATTTAAAAAACCTTTGAAATTCACAGAAAAAAACATAGGTTTCAGGCACGTTATAGTTATGAATTAACATTTAAAAAACCTCAGAAATTCACTGAAAAAACCATAGGTTTCAGGGGTGTTATAGTTAACTGGACTTTTCACTCGTACAAAACCATTGAAATTCCCCCGTTATAGTTAGTTCAGCTAACTATAACTCGCGTGCCCGCAATGCACTGCTGATGACGTCACATATTACATCACTCATGACATGGTCAGTGACATCACTCATGACATCACTGATGACATCTCAAATGACATCAGTCATACACAAGCATACAAACATTCATGCAGTCCCCAGCAGACATAGAGAGGTGCAGCGGCTTAGATATGAATAGTGCAGAAGGTGCAGTGATACCAGGTGCACTGCACCGACATATGCCACTATTTGATTCACCAACAGAGGGGCGTGGGGTTCTTTTTACTTGCTTTCATTATGGCCCACTGCTCCCTTGTTGAGCCACTGGGGGTAGGTAGGAACAGAGGATCGACCGCGAGAAGAGAACTGGGAGGAGTAACTCGAGAGGCAGAAGAGAGGAAATAATGAGGTGGGGGAGGGGAGAAAGAAGGGGGGGCTGAGAGGGAAGCCCTGCTGGTCTGCCGCATGCACGCACCCTATAATGAGGTCGTAATTACAGGTCCCTATCACCCCCACTCCCCCTCGACGACGTGGAAGGAGGTTGGCGGGAACACTGCTGTGGGATGCACAGGAGGTGGGCGGGGGTCAATTAACTCTCCCTGCAGAAGGAGGGAGACCCTTCTGAATAGAAAGAGTGAGAAAGACCTGACTAAACACACCTAGAGATGGTAGATGGAGCCTGAAGTGGAAGAAGGGAGAACGGAGGCTAAAGTTAGTGGTAGAATAGAAAGAAGGGTACAGAAGTTCAGATTTTTATTTTTTACACGCAATTATATTATGTGATTTTGCCAGAATCATAGGCTGTGGAACCGACGCCGGTACGCAAACCCCGTTCCCCAGTAAGAAAAGCATAAAATAAACCTAGAGAGATTATAGCGTAGAGTAGACTAGAGGGAGCTCTGGTGAGAAAAAATAAACACACAAATGAAGTAAATGAGAGAGAGCGGGACGAGAAACTTACAAGCGGGGAGAAACATCTAACCAAGCATTTGCAATGCAATAGGTCTCGCATTTACGCGAGTTTGAGCTATTGACATTTCAAATAATAATGCCTTTTATTTTATTTATTTTTTTAAAACATAAATAAAAGGCATTGTTATTTACAATGCCAATAGCTAAAACTCCGCTAAGTACGAGACCTATTGCATTACAAATGCTTGTTTTTCCTATTGGATGGAGAATAGATGTCAAATTTGTTTTTGAAAAACATAGTCCTCGCTTTCACCATTGTTATTCCGCTGTTTAATATCCAATCATCAGTTTTCATGTCCCCCTTCTAGGAAACACACACAGGGCAACGCAGCCCTTGAGAAGGATGGAGCATGTAGACCACCCATGGAGTTGGGGGTCCATTTTACTACCCCCCACGAGGGCTTTAGGAAGCTTAGGAGGTGGTCTGGAAGGTAAAGACTGCTCTGGTGGGAGGGTATGGAGTCTCTGGAGCAGAGCCAGGCCTTCATGCAGCCTGGCTCCGTGCCAGGGATCCCAAGCATGTAACGTTTAAGGTAGTCATTGGGAGATCCCACAAGTGTGGGTGCAGTCTTGACCTACAGCCACCTACGTTAGCGTCATTAAGGCCTGGAGAGTAGACGCACCCTAAAACACAGAGGCATTTAACATGGCAGGCAAGAAGCAGGGCGCTCTGCTAGGCAGACAAAGTATCACTTGTTTCAGCAACGGAGGCCGTGGTAGATTTTCTGTAATATAGCAACGACTGATGGTGCGCGCACTCTGCACTATTCTTGCACTTACGTACAAGTACTCTAGTCCTGTTTGAAAGTAAATAAAAAAATGTATAAACAAAAATACTCATATTAAACGGTGGTTTCTGACAAGTACTTCTTTCTGATGGCGACAAGCAAAGAAACTAAGAAATACGGCTCCTTAATATGCATACCTATGGCCAGCCTCGCTAATGAGATGCAAATACATCAAACTTGAAGAATACGGATCAGAACCAAAACTGCCTCTTGGCTTCTCTTAAACAGACATTGTTAATTTCCCTATCGGGGTGAACGGAAACTGATTTAGTGGCCTCCAAAAGAGAAGGTTGAGCTGCACGCCTGGTTCAAATCATAATCTAACCAAGAGATCTACCCACTGCGGTATTTTACTCAGGTCCCATCTGACACCCGAGAAAGGATCCGGGTCAGTAAAGATATGCAAATGAGGCATTAATTCAAATCTAAATGTTTACTAAAGAAGCAACACATTAGAAATGTATGTTTACTGTAAATATATAAGTGCTCATTAAGAAACTTAACATCTGAACCATACTAAAATATACAGTGAAACCTCACTAACAGGTGAAGGCGCGATCAGTGAGTGCCTTTTAATGGGATGCAGTGGAGACCTCGGAGACTTGTGTGATCTCTGTATTACGAGAGGGCAGCCAGGCTAAACAAGCAGGAAGTGGGATAAGGGAGGGGGTAGGGCACCTCGCGCCCTCTAATGGGAGAGAGGCACGAAGGCTGGCAAATGGTGTGCGCTTTCGCGGCCGCTTTGATGTTCTCAGTGGCCGCGCGGCTCGGCTCGCTGAGAACATCAAAGCGGCCGCGAAATGATCACGCAGGCTGCCAAATGGTGCGCGCGCCCGGCGCATATGCACTGTATTTGGAGGCCTGAAAAGCACTAGTTTGCACTTCCAAATCCCCCCGTTTACTAAAGCTCTCGCCAGAGCAGCGCTAAAGCGCTGGCTCAGGCGAGACCTAAAAAAAGGGGTGAGAGCACATATGCCTCAGGTGGCAGCAGGCACAGCGTTCCTCCCACGCTTTCAAGTTAAAGCCAAACGTGTTTCAGGTATCCCAGTACCCTTGATCACTGGCAAAAATACTCCATTTAAATGTGTACAGACAAGACAGAAAATACTTTGGGACGTTGATTTATTGCATACACAATCCCCGCCTCAATGGGCGTCACAGTGGCTTCATGGTTATTGTAGTCCACATTATCTGAGCCATGCTTTCAGTCCCGTAAAACCCCAGTGGGTGTTTTAGTCAAAGTCCGTAAATATATAGGCACACATAAACTGAAATTAAATCAATTATCCATAGTAGGTAAAAAGCGCACTGCAGGCTCGCTGTGGTACACGTCACATCAGACCCCGCCCCCTGCCATTACCACTGTGCAAACACGCCCCGTGGTGTGTTTTAAGTTGGGGGACTAAGTCCTCTTGAATCCTGAGGGTCCCTGGGGTCCAACTAGCCCACCAGGTATCTCCAGTAAGTGCCACAGAGCTGCGTTGCAGAAAGGTGTAAAAAGGTGCATGGCCTCGGACCACCTCTCTGCAACGCAGCCCTGTGGCACTTACTGGAGGTACCTGTTGGGCTAGTTGGCCCCCAGGGACCCTCAGGATTGAAGGGGGACTTAGTCAACTTAAAATGCGCCACGGGCCGCGTTTGCACAGTGGTACAGTGAGGGGGCGGGGCCTGATGTTACAAGTGTGCAAACGCGCACTTTGGCGCGTTTTAAGTTGGGGTATTAAGTCCCCGTGAGTCCTGAGGGTCCCTGGGGGCCAACTAGCCCACCTGGAACCTCCAGTAAGCGCCACAGGACTACGTTGCAGAGAGGTGGTCTGAGTCCACGCCCCTTTTTACACCTCTCTTAAACCCCCAACTTAAAACACACCACAGGACGTGTTTGCACACATGTCACATCAGGCCCCATCCCCTCCCTTCGCCACGGGGCGCGTTTTAAGTTGGGGGATTAAGTCCCCTTGAACCCTGAGGGTCCCTGGGGTCCAACTAGCCCACCAGGTACCTCCAGTAAGCGCCACAGAGCTGTGTTGCAGAGAGGTGTAAAAAGGGGCGTGGCCTCGTGCCACCTCTCTGCAACGCAGCCCTGTAGCGCATACTGGAGGTACCTGGTGGGCTAGTTGGCCCCCAGTGACCCCCAGGATTCGAGGGGAATTAATTCCTCAACTTACAAAGCGCCACAGGACGCGTTTGCAGAGTAATGCACTGAGGGGGCGGGGCATCTGACGTGATGCTGTTTTTAAAAAAATGTTTGAAGGGGGGCTGTGTGGCCTCCCTTCTTTTCCTATTTTTTGGGCCTTGGGGCCAGGGCCTGATCCCTATTTTGTTAATTGTTATTAAATATACGGGAAGGGGGCCTCGTGGCCCCTCTCCCGAGGCCATTTTTGGCCCCGGGGACCCCATCCCCCGGGGCCTGACCACTCCGTTGGGGACAGAGGGGGGGAGCCCCAATGCCTCCACATTCCCGCTGGCTCCACGCCTCCTGCGGGAGCCGGCATTGCTATTCCACATGGGGAGCTGCTGACATGCAGCTCCCCTTGTGGAAAAGCAATCTTCTTTGGATTTTGGAAACAAGAGCAGGAAACCTGCTCTTGCTTCCAAAATCCAAACCTGAGTTTGCTATGACAGGGCGGGAGCCGCACGGCTCCTGCCCTGCCATAGCAAACAGCAGTGTCCCGGGGTGGGCACCCCGGGACACTGCAGGAGCCGTCTCTGGGGGGTGGCGGTCCCCAGGGCCATCAAGGTGGTGGTCCTCAGGGCAGCATGGGGGGGATTGGGACCCCCAACGCATTTTTTTTCACAGCCCCGGGGACGTGGCGGTCCCCGGGTATGCCGGGGCCCCCGCTAATAAATTGGCAGTGCCCCTGGGACTTGGCCCACTCTGGGCTTTTTGTAAACGAAGCGTGTGAGACTAGGATTACATGGGGTCTGAATCAGGATGAGGAACTTGCCATTCACCTCAAGATGGAATGATTGTCATATTATTCTCTCTGTCCTTGGTATTCTATGTTTTTCTAAATGTTTTACTAAATGTCTCTTGTCCTCTTTTTCTCTCTGTTTCTTTTGATTTGTTAACAGGTATATTATCTACTAGAGTGTCGTAAATGAACCTAATGCAGTTTGTATCTTTTCCTCCAGAAATTCGTGCATCAGAAACAGTTTTTTGATATAGAGTTACAGTGGCGCCACGTTTTTATGTCCCGTATGATGTAATGCCCCCGATATAAATGTAGCAACATTTGCCTGCAATGTAATGATTTCCTAGTAACTGCTACAATGTATTGAATTCCAGTGTACTGCATGTGATGTAAACTAGGAAAGCACGTCTAGGAAGCAATTTAGTATATGGCGATTGTGTTCTGACATAAAATGTGCTTCATTAGCTGATGAGTGAAAGCATTACCATTAGTAACCTACAGCCATAATTTTAAGGACCCCCCAAGAAGATTATCCATCCCTTAAATGCAGCAATGCCCAAAAGTGACTCCAGTCTTTCAATGACCGTTTATGAATTTGGTGATGATCTTGACTAAAGTATTTTTGCAGTGTGTGTTCCAGATGGGCAGAGTGTCTGTGAATGGAATGGTTGACTTTGTAGCTCGTTCGATGTAAAATTGTTTTTTGCGTTCAGCCTACTAGATTTAATTTCAGTTGCAAATTGGAGAAGTGCTGAAAAGTGGATTGCTTCTTCATTCATGTGTGTAACCTTTTGCCTACATTAATGTCTGTCAAACATTTTTTATATTATTGTTCACTTGAATATACCATTCTCTATGCTCTTACTATACTAATCTAGTCCCTCATTGATAGTTAATACTTAACTGTAATCTCATGATTGTATTTAAATACAGGTTTATTTCCTGATGTGGGCGGTGGATACTTCTTACCGAGACTTTCAGGACACATTGGCTGTTATCTTGCACTTACTGGCTTTCGATTGAAGGGAAGAGATGTGCAAAAAGCAGGAGTTGCAACTCACTTTGTGGAATCTGAAAAGGTATTTTTGTACATTGATGCCTTTCACATTAATCTAGGTAGTAAAGCCCTCACACCACAGACATTTTTACTCAAATTTCCACTTGTACTGACATTGTGCCAAAGGCTTTAATTCTTCAGCTTTTTGCATTTTCAGGGATGTCTGCCTACCTGCCCATTATGTATCAAAAGCACTTACTAAACGTTATTGCTTACACCTATGAATAGTAACAATGGTTACTTTATAGTAAATTGCTTCCCTTGCCGCACAGCTCCGCCTGGTAGCTGTTGCCCCCGGACCCTTCCAGAACCGGAGTTCGAGGCCCTGATCCCTGGTGGTTCAGTGGGGAGCATTTCTGCTCTGCTGCTGCTCTATACCCTTTGTTTTTCTGCTTTCTGTCTTTTTGCTCCTCTGCTCTTTTTCTCTTCCTTTTTTTATCAATTTATTGCTTTTCTAATCTAATATTGCACTTTTTCACTTCTCTTATTTGTCCTCTTTTTGTGCCTTTTATTTTCCTTTTCCGTTCCCTAGCCGCTGCTCGTCCCTCACAGCCACCTCCAGCGCCATTTTCCGGCTTCTCACCTCCAAGCTGTCCAGCCCTACAAAACACTACTTATTGGTGGCCACTGCACAGTAAAGAAGTGATCTTACTGACCTTCTCAGTAAATTGCTTCCTTCGCCGCTCAGCTTCACTTGGTAGCTGTTGCCCTGGGACCCTTCCAGGTCCAGAGTTCGAGGTTCTGATCTCTGGTGATCCAGTAGGGAGCATCTCTGCTCTGCTTCTGCCCTGTTTTTCTGATTTCTGCCTTTTTGCTCCTCTGCTCTTTTTCACTTTCCTTTTTAATCTATTTATTGCTTTTCTATTCTTTTATTGCTTTTCTTCCCGTCTCTTATTTATCCTCCTTTTGCACCTTTTTTCCTCCTCTGTGCCCTTGCCTCTGCTCGTCCTCTGTGGCCCCGCCCCCTCCAGTGCTGTTTTCCTGCCTCCCAGCTGTCCAGCCCTCCCCAACACTACCTAATGGCGGTCACTGTGCAGTCCTGCTGTGGGCACGCTGCTCCAAAGGCAACGCCTTCTGTCTCTGTCTGTGCCTGGACCGTGCCCAGCGCCCCGAATACTGGGCCTCGGACCATCCACTGCTATGACTCTAGCACCCTTCACGCCCTTAACACGGGACATTCCATCGCCTGCCACTTTGCATCGCCGAAGAACACCTAAGGCTGGTTCGCCTGTTGCAACTGCATTTTTGCCTGTCTCTACACACCAGACCCACCAATCTCACGACCATCAAGAACCAGACCCGACCACCTCAGATGCATCCTACTCATTACTCGCTCCCTCAACTGACACGCAGTGGAGATCTGGGACCAGCTCAACTCCATATCCTCTGATGTCGCCTTCTTTATGGAAACCTGGATGAACCCCACCTCAGCCCCAGACATAGCAACCGCCATCCCCGACGACTGCAAAATCATCAATGTCCGCGTCAAACGACCGGGAGGAGGCATCGCCATCGTACACAAAAACACCCTCCGCCTTACAACCAGCTCCGAAAACCACTCGCCCAACATGGAGCACCTACACTTCCAGATCCAGGCCAACCTGAACGCCACCCTGCATGGCACCCTCCTCTACAGACCTCCTTGACCTCGCCCTCCCTTCATCAAAGCCATAGCGGACTTCTTCGTTGACTACCCTCTTGCCTCAACCGACTACATCCTCCTCGGCAACATCAATTTCCACCTGGACAACCTCGACGACCACAACACCACATCCCTTCTGGAGAAACTCGCCACCATCGGACTCAAACAACTAGTCACAACACCAACCCACTCAGCAGGACACACGCTAGACCCCATCTTCTCCGCAAGCAACGACATCTCAATCAGCCACACTTCCGAGCCACACTGGACCGACCACCACTGCGTCCACTTCTCCTCCACCAAACCCACCACACACCATGACACCCACCGCGATCCTCGCAGATGCTGGAACAAGGTCACTAAAGACCAGCTCACCACCTCCCTCAGCAAACCCCCACCACTGACACCCATTGACCCCAACACCTCAGCATGTAACCTCCACGGCTGGATCTCTGACTGCACCAACACACTGGCTCCCCTCAGATAACCCTCAGGCAAGCAGCCCTATAAGAAAACCAGCTGGCTCTCCCCCGCCCTTCAAGAGTCCAGGCGCACTTGCAGACAGCTTGAGAAAAACAACAGCAAGAACATGGCAGACCATTTAGCCTTGAAAACCGCCGTCCACGTACACCACCGCCTCATCAGAACAACAGAGAAAGCAGCGATCCAGGAACACATCAATGCCAACGCCCACAACAGCAAAGAACTCTGCGCCGTGGTCAAAGAATTCACCCAAACCAGCACTAAGAAAGCAGACATTCCCCCCTCTCAAGTCCTCTGTGATAACCTTGCAAGCTCAAGGAGACCCACCCACTCCACCCACAACCACCGCATCTAATGGCTCCAGACCCCAGCAGACCTTACCCAATTGGACCAGCCTCACCTCTGACTACACCCTCAGGATCATGAAGAGCAACCACTCCGGAGCCCCCTTGGATCCCTGACCACACCACATCTTCAAAAGAGCCCGCACCGCAATCGCATCCGAACTGTGCCACACCATCAACTGCTCCATCGAGCCCGCCACCTTCCTGGAAGACTGGAAGCACACAGAGATCCTGCTGAAGAAACCCTCTGCCGACCCGACGGACCTCAAGAACTAAAGACCCATCTCTCTTCTCCCCTTCCCAACAAGTCATCGGGAAAGCCATCAACTCCCAACTCTCCGAGTTCACCGAAACAAACCACATCCTGCACCTCTCCCAATCGGGTTTCAGAAGCAACCACAGCACCGAGACCGCTCGAATCCGCTGCCCTCATCCTCCTGGACCTCTCAGCCGCCTTTGACACCGTCTCCCAACATACCTTCTGCACTAGACTCCATGACGCGAGCACCCGCGACAAAGCCCTAGAAAAGATATGCTCCGACCTCTTCACCCAAACACAGAGAATCAGACTTCCACCGCTCAACTCCGAACCCACTAAGATCCGCTGTGGAGTGCCTCAGGGATCCTCCCTGAGCCCCACCCTCTTCAACATCTACATGGCCCCGCTTGCTGCCATTATCAGAAGCTACAGACTCAGCATCGTCTCCTAAGCCGGCGACAACCAGCTAATTCTCTCCTTCACAGACGAACCCACAGCTGCCAAAGAGCAGCTTCCACAACAGGATGAAGTCAGTCGACACCTGGATGAAGGACAGCTGCCTCAAGCTTCAACTCAGACAAGACCAACTTCCTCACACTGGGCTCCACCAATCCTGGTGGCCTGAAGTGCTCGAAACCCCCTTGGACCACGCACAAAACCATGGCATCTTTCTGGACTCCTCACTCTCAGTTATCCACCAAATCCAAGCTGTTTTGTCCTCCAGCTTCAACCCTCTCTGCCTGCTACATTAGCTCTCCCTGCCTCTGCACCTCAGACAATCACCATCGCCGCTGCAATTTTGGAAAGACCTCAAGAACTGGTTCTTTGACTGAACCACATTCCACACCCCCACCCACTCTTGAGACCCTCATGGGTGAGTAGTCGCACTTAATAAGAATCCTGATTTATTTATTTATATACTTGAGTTTTATGTAGCGCTGGCTAGACCCGGAGCTATCAGAGCGCTTTACATGAGGAGAGTTACATAGGTTACAAGTTACACCTTGTTACAGAAGGTACATCAATTACAAGTTACATCCGTTGGTTCATTGTGTGTAGAAGGGTAAGGGGGTAATGTAAAAGGGTGACGGGATTGATTGTTACTTGCCTGCCTCCACGTGTGGATCTGGTCCATAATGAGGATTGCAATTATTAGTCACCGTTACCTTTCATGTAAGTGTAAAAAGGTTATTAGGAGTACACCCTGAACTGTCAGAGAAAGCTGCAGAGGCTCATAAGACATACTTAGCCTATGCAAATGGCAAAAGATAGCCAGAGGACTCCATTAAGATGGGCACACGTACAAGGTGATATTTATTAGTAAGCACACAGACATTCCAGCGCCCTTGAGTAAGTAAGTATTTTATAAAGCGCATAATCACTGAGATATCTTGGCGCTAGCGGAGCCCTTGAAAAACAGTTACCCAACAAAGATTAATTAGAAGAGGTGGCAAAAAAAGCCCAGTCTTTAATGATTTTCTGAAGAGAGAATGGATAGCTTGGGATCTTAAAGACAGAGGCAGAGAATTCCAAAGTCTGTCCGCTAAGTAGGAGAATCTTCTGCCACCCCAGGTAATCTTTTATATTTTTGGAATGGTCACCAGTTTAGCTGTGGTAGATCTTAGGGTTCTCCGAGGGGAGTACCAGGTAAACAGATTTTGAAGGTATAAAGCGCCCGAGCCATGTAAGGCTTTATGGGCCAGGCAGTGTGTCTTGAATTTCAGTCTGTCCACCACCACCAGCCAGTGCAGATCCTGCATCTTTTTAGATACGGAGCTGAATTTACGAAAAGTAGCCGTGCTCTCTCGTTCTGCAGAGATTGAAGTTTCAGCTCGAGCGCTTTATTTATCGCTAAATAAAGGGCATTACAATAATCTATCCATGAGAAGATCAGTGCTACCACCACTGTTTTTTACAGTTCCCTAGGGTTAAATCTGAAAATCTTCTTTAAAATCCTAATTAGGTAGTAGCAGGCGGACGTAATACAGTTAATCTAATTTGAAAAATGTAATTGGTCTTCAAAGAGGACACCTACATTTTTTGCCTTCTGAGTTGTGGAAGGTAGTGGGCCAAGATTTACTGGCCACCAAGAATTATCCCACGACGGTAGGTTCTTACTAAAGAGGATGACCTCCTTTTTTTTCTGCATTCAGCTTTAGGCAATTGTTTTGCATCCAGGTTGAGACCTGAGACACACAATTATTGAAATTGCTGGCTGCAGTGGCACCATCATTCGAACTTATACAATGATCTGAGTATCATTGCCATAGGAGATGGCAGTCAGGCCAAAGGATTGTATCAGTTGCACCAGGAGGAGATATATAAATGTTGGAGAGTGTAGTGCATAAAAAAACCCAGAGGCACCTCACAGCGCAATGAGAAGGCCACAGATTTAAAGCCGCCCAGTTCAACAGTTTGTTCTCTCTCTGCTAAGAACGATCTCAGCAATGCTAAGGTGGAACCTCCTAGCCGTGACCCCTCAAGCCTGTTGATAAGGACCTCATGGTTCACTGTATCAGACGCGGCTGAGAGGTCTAAGAGAATCAAGGCCGTCCTTACCTCCCTCATCAGCTTGCATACCAGAGGCCATCGCCAGGGCATATTCTGCATTGGATTTATGTTTTGGCCTAAATCCATGTTGCAATAGGTTCATCAGGAGTTTAGTGCCATCAAGATAAAGGTGAGCTCCTCGTTCAAGTTCTTTTCAAGGATTTTTGCAGGATAACGGTAGGCAAGATATTGGGCGGTAGTTTTTAGTCGTCGTGGGGTCTAATGATGATTTCTTCAGAATAGGTAGGACTGATATCTTCTTCCATGCCGCTGGGTAGTAACCTTCCTCTAAAATTGTGTTTAGTAGGTTTGTCAGATGAATTGCTATTGCTTCAGGAGCAAGCTGTGGAACAAAAGGCAAACATGGATCTGAAGGCGAACCTGATTTAGTGGCCTCCATTAGTCTTGTCACTTTCTCCCCTCGTAAGGGTGGAAAGCTATTCAAGTCATCTAAAAGGGTCTTATCAACCCTTGATTCAGGTGATACTGGCCAGGATGCGATTGGAAGGGTCTGTCTTACGCTGGAACACACTGAGGCTGCAAATGTTTTTAAAACACAGTTAACTTTATCTTGAAAAAAGACAGCCAGGTCGTTACCAATGTGTTGATCGAGGATAAAAGTGTTTCCATGATCACTGTTGGAAAGTTTGGTCACTGTGTTGAACAGCTCCAAAGAATAGTTTTTTGCTGCCCTAATTTTATCGGAGAAGTATTGGGTTTTTACTTTTGTGGTAAATTCTCTGTAATCTTTGCATAAGATGATATATCTGTTTTTCTCTTCAAGGTCATAATCTTTCCTCCAAGTTCGGTCGGCTGCTCTATATTTTTGTTTGAGCTTCCTCAACTCAGGGGTATACCACAACGCTGAGGGACATTTCCTAAAACAGTTTTCACTGGGAATAGTTGTTTGAGTGCAGAGTCAACCCAACCGGTAAAATTAGAAGTGGCTGAATCCACATCCGCAATCAAACTTGGACTTGTGTTATTAAGGGCGGCAGCTAGCTGAGTTGCTTCAATTTTCCGCCAAGGTTGTACTGTCCGTGGAACACGTACACTGCTATGTTGGGATCTTTTAACTGTGCTATTTAGGTTAAACATCACCACTTTGTGGTCTGTCCAAATCACCGGTAGCACCTTATCGAATTTGAGCCCTAAGTTGTCAGTAAAAATGCCATCCAAGGTGTGATTAGCAGTGTGAGTAAGTAACTTGACAATTTGTTTAAGACCGAAACTACTACAGCAATCAGCAACTCGGTTTCCCTATTAACAGCCTGTTCCAAATTGAAATGTAAATTCCCAAGTACTGTAAAGTTCTGAAATTCCATACACGATTTTAGGATGATCTGTAACCTCGTCACAAAAATATTCCTGGGACCAGGGGGGATTATGAATTAAGAGCCCGTTAAACGCTGTTCTATTATCAAACTTGAAAGAGAACATTAAAGCTTCACCCTAGTCTAGAGATATTGGTGTAAAAGAAGCTTTGCCCAAATTCCTGTATAATATTACAATCAACATGTAAAAAACACCAATTGGCAATCTGTATATATATATCTAAACATAACGACCAAGCTACACATAGCATTGATAAGAAAAACAATCGCAGTTTAATAATAAATACAACATTAATAAATACAATAAATATGATAAGAGGGGAGGTTTCAATCCTATGTGTAATCTCTAGGGGATTGTGTACATGCCTAGTGCGGCATATTAATATCAAAATGGTAGTGGATACAGAAAGAATTAACAAAAGCAAAAAAAATATTTTATTTCCCCCTGAACATATGTATATTGTTTCAGATGTTTTTTTCATAAAATCACAAGATAAGTGGCTATAATAATAATACATTTTGATGAAATTGAGTAATCACTCCACCTTTCTTACCCCTCTATCTAGTCCGTGAAATGTGTAGCTTTGTGGAATTGCCACCGTTGCGTCGTGTTCCGAGGTTTTGTCAGGAGAGTGGTTCTCCATAAAGTCCGCAAACTCCAAATTGTGCTTACTTAATGACCTGGTATTTAGTAATACACAGGCACTAGTTCACTCTACTGTGTTATTGTTATGCGGAGGGTGACAGAAGCTTTGTGTTTGCTTGGTTACCTCACATTAGAATGCTGCATGAAGGCACATTTACATCCTGAGTGTACACTTCTAGGAGCTGGCTGACATATTACAGTCACACTGAGCGCATGAAGTTGGCTTCCCTGGATAGTTCAGTGCTAGCAGTACCGCCTTAAAATACAACTGGGGTTAAAGCGGCCAGGGGTTCTGGCACACTCAGCTGATGGGGACTGGTAAATCCCCAGCCATTTAAAGAGCAGACAGTCGACATGCCACTACTCTGGGCATCAGGAAACTGGGGCAGGGGTTAACCGCAACCACGCAGTCATTAAACTCAGCCCTTTTTTTAAGAAAGACAGTGGTCCTTGTTGGAGATAATTCAAGAAACAAGAAATGAATATAGAACGAAATCAATTCTATACATTTGCTATCCAGCCGGATAGTACAATTTTAATAAGAATTATTAAATATTGTCAAAGGACAAAATTAATGAACCGTGGGATACAGTCCTGTATCCAAAAATCACATAGATACACAGAAGGTGACAATTAACAATTTACAAAAAACAAAGCAAACAGGCGAAACAGAAAGAGTTGCTTGTACTCCAATGTAAAAGATAAGTCAAGCATGATAAGTAGCAACAACCATTACACATAATAACAGGATTGTTTGTGTGCACGGTGTTTTAAAATGTCGACGACGTTTCGATCCCTATTAAAGAATCATTGGGATCATCATCAGGACAGTAATACTGTTTGCCTGAACAATTAGACAACTGATTAACCCCTTCAGCGCGGCGCGGATTTCCGTGCCACGCTTAAGGTTCTGTGCGCGGGCGGGGCCATGACGGAGCGGTTCCGTCATGCGCACAGCGCAACCGACGTGCATGACGGAACCGCTCCGCCATGCGCGTCGAAGGGGTTAAACACATACATGATGGAAAAAAAAGGGGGAGGAAAAATAACATAACTTGTTAAAAGAGCTTCCCAGTAACCGTACTGATGGCAGAATAAAAATTACAAAATACAAGAAAATACACACAAGGAGCATATATGTAGATAAGGACTAGAACAATTGCCGTGTTGGGGGTAATCAAGTATTGCGATTTAGGGCAGTGAATTTATAGTGCCTAGTAATTGCTGCGAAGTGAACAGACCATGCACGAATATGCCATGCTGATTTGGGAAAGTACAGCAGCATCGTGACTTGTGCTGAATAAGGGTTGTACAGCCGCGCTGAAATTGGAATTAGGCCGTACCGATTGGTAGTGGTGCAGAGGCTTCAGAACAGTGTTGGCACCGCAGCCGACGGGGATCGTGGTGAGGATAATAGTGAGGAAACGCGTAGGTATTAAAGCGCAAGTTCACTAAGTAAGAGGGCAGTGAATCAACGTGGTTGAAACCGCCGTGGGGGTAAGGACTTGGGTTATACATTAATAAGCGTCTGGAAGTGTATATCCGGAGTTGTCGAAGGCCACACGGGTCATGTTGAAGCGGACACTACAAAAGGGGCGGAGGTAGTGGATAAATTAGTCTAATAATTATGAGTGGTGACATTATTAACACAATCGGGGCCAGGAATTCAAGCGCCGTTGACACTGCCCTAATGAATCATATTTAAGGTAAGCGCGACTGGATCCGAAGTACAATTCTGTTTATATCACCACTCATAATTATTAGACTTCCGGCTCTTCGTGACGCGTATATGGGTAGAGGACAAGATTCTTTTCATACCAGTTCCAGGATCACAACATTTACCCCTCGCAACTTTGTTTCCCACGCCATGGTTCAAGGTTCCTTTGTGTTTAGACTTCTTTGGTTTACATTTAATTATATTGGACCGTTTCTTGCTCAGATGTGTCCGCAACACAGGATATCTGTCTTTGCAAGGGCCCCGCACTCCTCTTTGTGAGGGTGAGGCACAAGTCACACTTTTTTTGCCGAGAGGCCAGGATGGTGGTTTGGCCTCGTGCCCATGCAGGGACTGCTCCTGAAATACTGTTACCCGCTTTTTTTCCTCAGGAAAAGCCCTGATCGAACCACCTTCAGTGCCACACATGGAAGAGGGGGGGCTCTCCAACTTCCCACCAGTGCATCCCAGAGCAGTCTAAACACAACCCCAGCATTTTCCTTTTAAGCTCAAGGGGCCTACAGCTGCCACCTTCTGGTTCAAGATATAAAAGGGGGGTTACAATGACACGGGACTATCTATCATTCCTGCACACGTCTGAAGTTGTCATTCAGAGCATGTCTGTCTCTGTCTTATTCACTTCTGTAATCTTGTTCAGTGGGATATATCACATGCCAAGGGCACAATGGGCTGGCGCTGCTGAACGGCAGTTTACCTTATGCCCCATAGGCGTGCCCCATCTAAATATATTACAATTATATTTCCTTTTTACAGGGCACAAGTCCTAAAAAAAGAAGTGGGGGGACAAACCTAGTTAATCAGTAAGGAAGTGGTATCGCAGCGCGTGACATTACGGCGCATGACACGCGTGACATCACAGGAAGTGGCATCACAAAAAGTGACATCAGATCTTAAGCCCTCACAGACATGCATGTTTAGCAGGTCTATCATGAGTACATTTGAGCACATTTCGAGTATACTTGCAAACTCTCCTGATTTAGGCAGAAGATTCACACTTTTGTACCTACACATAAAACAATGTTGCCTTTTGTCAGCGTAAAGCTTCCTCTAACCATAGTGTTTTAAAAGAAAAGATAGTGATATTTAAATTATTACAACGCCTCCTCAGGGGTAGTAAGCACTATATAAATGCTAATTATTTTGTGCAAATACTGGGAAAGACCAACACATCTGACGTTCTTGCAGTGCATGCATATATCATAAACAGGGACTGAACAAAGTGAAATGCTGCCTCTTTAAAGTATGCGTGAAGTGCTTAAAAAGGTGTGATCCTTTGTTTCCCCTCTGCTGCATTTGCTTCTAGGTGTGAGGCTCCTGACTGCTGCCAGCCAGGAGACTTAACAAAAGGAGACCTGATGACCCCTCAGACTCGGCCTTTGTTAAGAGCCAGCAGGAGTTAGAAATAAGAGAGCCCCGCCCCCGCCTGCATGTTGTTGCCCATCGAAAGCAGATAACAACGTGCAGGCGCTGCTGAAAGTGTCCCGGTGTTTGGAAATTACATGGGGACGAATTCAGCATCTTTATCAGTGGGGCCCGACTTCCTGGCAGAGTGGAGGGCGTCCACCCTGTCAAACAAACATTTGCAATGCAATAGGTCTCGCATTTGTGAGAGTTTGAGATGTTGGCATTGTAAATGACAATGCCTTTTATTTATGTTTTGAAAACCTGCAAGCTGTGCATAAACATGCGCTTTGTACTTAGTCCATGCTTATGAGAAGCAAGGCTGGCAGTAAAAGACAGTCACTGCCAGCCTTGCTTCTCATAAGCAACGACTATAAGTACAAAGCACGTGTTTATGCACTGCTTGCAGGTTTTCATAACACATAAATAAAAGGCATTGTCATTTACAATGCCAATAGCCCAATCTCTCACAAATGCGAGACCTATTGCATTGCAAATGCTTGTTTATTTAGTTAGTAGTGAGTTGTCTGCCTACTAATTACTGGAAAGCATCGTATTTTGCACTGATTTACTCTTTCTTTCCCTTCGCTCTTGCTGCTATGGTATTGATTTCTTAGGACAAAGCCCATGTTCATATTTGTGAACTCTCTCATCATAGTGTCAAGCTGCAGAAAAAGTAAGCTTAAATAATGTTTCATTTTACATGTGGATGTCGGGGTTCACAATTTCCATAAAGCGCTTCATGACTGATGTTTAGATTTATTTACTGGTGATACATTTCTTCAATGATTACATTTTTAACAGGTTAGTGTTTGCTTTGTGCGTGGGCTTTCATGGATTGTTTTTTTTTAATCATAATATGAGTAATTAGCGAAATAAACAGTGTAATAAACATTGAGGGATTTAAGGACTCAGTTTAATTTGGGAAATGCTTACCCCTTTATCCCCGCCCAGCAGCCTTATGTTTGTCAGGCTTCCAAACTTTGCTTGCTGAATGTCAGGACCAATTTTCACACCCCCCTACTTTGAAATTTCAATAGCCACGACTGGTCCCATGGGGATCCCTTTCCCTTTAAGAATGTTACAAAAAATAAATTTTAAGAGTGGGTAGTGGTCCCACGGACCACTGCCTACTCCTGAAGAATGAATTTGCAACGTTTCATTTTTTCTTTTTAAATTAATTGGTTTTCCTTTAGGGAAAACGGGCTGAATTTAAAAAACACAAAGATTGCTTTATTGAAAAGCAATCACAGACATGGTGGTCTGCTGACCTCAGTAGGCCACCATCCCTGTGATTGCAGCAATTCCTAATGGGTCCCAAATTGCAACCTACCTCATCAATATACATTAGGTAGGTCTATTTGCAGCACACTGGAAATCGCTAATAAAACTCAAGAGTTTCTTCATTATGAATACTGAATTGCAATTCGGAGAGAGTCGCAATAGGAAATAGGCACGTCTAAACGTTGTACATCTGGCCCTAAAATACAAAGGGGGTTAACGCCACTCCCGATCCAACAAGAGAAGCACTTTGTGGTCCTCGATTTTGTAAAAAGAAAAGCGCTAGCACGAATCCTGCAATATTGCGCACTTCGGGCTTTTCGACCGCAAATACTAATAGTACATCAGGGCCCAAGTTTCTTATTACTGAAAAGCTATGTCAACAAACGATTTTAAAATGGACAGTGAAGGAAATGACACAAAAATATACCTATTTCATTTGAGAGGTGGCTTTTTGTTTGGCTGTTTGGTGTATTCCCCAAATAAAACTGATTGGGCCAGAGGCTGGGCAGCAGAAAGCGCCGTCGGGCGCTTCTAGAATTGCGAGCTATGAAGCGGGAGGCACTGTAAGTTCTGAGGCACGGCGTCTCCTGTCTGACCTCGTTGTCATGCCAACCCACAGCCGCGCATGGGCATTGTCTGTGAAGAAACGTCAACCGTTTCGGCATCAACCTATCCCCCCCCCCCCCCAAAAAACCTTAATAATGACTGGCCGCCGTATCTCAAGGGGTACCCTAGGGAGCGTCCCGTGCTAGCGCCAGGTGTGCATGAGGACAGCGGGGCGAGCGTAACGTGCTCGCGGCGGGGATAGGTCAGAACTGGCATAGGCCGCTTTTCCCATGATGCACTAATTTATTGTGGTCGGTAGCTCTGGGAGATGAGCTGCGCTAGCACGGACTGACCTCTGCCTGGTCGAGGGAAGGGACATGCGCCAGGAGCAGGACAGGACCCGGGCAGAATGCACAAGGCAGCGCCCGCAGGGAGTCCGCACCCACCCGCCAAGTGAGACACATTCATATTTATCAATATATAAATGAGTAGCTCAGTGATAGAGATACGTTCTTAACATTGATACCTGCACGTACAAATTGCAGATATCAACCAGCAAACGGGAGATTAATGTATAAAATACCAGTGTGTGCACACGGCAATAGCTCTACCAGGAAATGCGCTGTACAAATGGTAGTTACATCTAACATGAAGCACCTGTAAGGGGACGCTACAGCAGGACAGGTGAAACAGCCAATACTTTGGCAGACAGGAGCCGCAGTGTTCTCATGTCCTACTTTATAAACACGCTTCTAGCGCTAAAGCGAGCTGAGATAGGCACGTTTATTATATTCACATAATGCACCTGCATCAGGCCAAGGAATATGCACTCTTTAAGATACACACTGCGCCCAACGGATGTGCTGGAGCGGCAAGCGTGATGTATTCAATGTGTACTCAGTGCCGCATGGTCATCTAATTTATTTACTTCTCCTTTGTCATAGAGAGTTACACTTTTAGGGGAAATATATCAGGGCCTTGTATATATAACTGAACATTTGAGATTACATCTTTTACAGAAAATCAAAGACAACACATTTTAAAGTACATTTTACAAGCAACATAGTTAACCCACATCTTCTGACCGATGCTGATATTTACGCGTTGCAGATAACTGAACGAGTGGTGCGCGCCACAGCGAAACATGTGGTTTCAATTATCGCGCCCGTGCCTGGGCACGATAATTGAAACTACATGGCCTGCGGTGCGCGTAATAGACACCAATAGGCCATGGGCGGAGCAATGCGCCCGCCTATGGCCTATTGCATGCTCTCTTTAAAAAAAACACGCACGCAAAGCCCAATCGCGGAAGCCAAAAGGTAAAGCACACGCACGAGCGTGTGCAATTCCTAGGTACGTTTTCAGACCCCGTACAAAAGGTCTCTCGCTGCGCGAGCAGTGCTACGCACTGCAACGCAGGCACAAGACCTAAAAAGTGGGTGGAGGCCTTCCACCCGTGTGTACCCCCGACTCGTGCCCTGCCTTTTTACTGTCTCACGACAGACAGCACTGTATACAATACTTCATGGAATTAGTGTTGGTTCAGCCCCTTGCCATTTACTGGATGGCTTGCTTGTCAGTCTCACTTCATGCTCTTTATTGTATCCCTTTCCTCCCCAGTCTTGTGTTTATTCCAATCCTTGGTGCATTTCTTTTTTAACCGTGACTTTTCATTTGTTATTTAGCACTCTTTGAAAGGGAATGTCTTGCTCCTTCCTCTGTTTCGGTGTGTGTGCTCTTTCCCCCAGCTTTCTGTATCTCCCAGAGTACGCGCTTCCCTCTCACAGTCCCTCTCAGTACTCCTCCACAACGCCCCAGGCTCAGGGTGGCATGCTTGGTGATGCCCTTGATATTGACTTGAATCCCCAACTCCCCCACGCCCCTGTGCCCTACCATGCATCATCCCTTCCATCACTCCTCTCTGGTCACCCAGCTTGGGCTTGCATGCTTGCCGATGCCCTGGCTGTTGTTACGCAGCACTTTCCTGTGAGCTTCGATGCCATCTTTTTCCATCTTCTCTCCTTCCCACGCCACCCATCTCATCCCCCATGGTTGCTGTATTAACTTTGCCAAAACCAGGCACTTTTATAATGAACCAGCATTGGCAAAGCCAGTAGAGGACACTGGCTACCTTAATCATATTAAAAGCATTCTTCTCTTGGCTCGAAAGTATGGAAAATATTATTTTCTGTACTTTCAAAAGTGCTGTTGTGTTGTATGATGTAACGGGACAGTGGATCCTGACAGCCATCTTAAAAGTATGGAAAACAATGGTTTTATAGTTTCAAGACGACTGCCACATAGCATTGCCATGTTGTGTTATGCAGCATGGCGGTTATTTTGAAAGCACTTAAAATAGTGGTTGCTATACTTTCAAGATGGCCACCGCTTTGCACCGTCACAATGCGTGACGCATCTTAGTATGCATCATAAAAGTATAAAAACATTATTATCTATGCTTCCAACGTGAAGGCTACTTTGAAAGTATAAAAAACATGTTCCCATAGTTTAAGCTCCTTTCTTCCACACAGTTCTAAGACTTTTGCAGCGTTTGAGTATGTTGTGTTTTTTTTTGTTTAAAGTTACAGATACAACATACATTTGTCTCTGTTGGCTTCACCAATGCCAGTGCATTTTAAAAGCATCCGCAGTGTAGTTCAAAGTAGGATTAACTTTGCCAACGATTGTTCAATATTACCATTCATATAAAATGCATGCTTAAAAATTCTCATTGTGTGTGATCTGCCAAATAACAATGGTGATGAGAAGTCGCTATGAAAGCTTCTGTAGGTCGGACAAGCATCGCTGAAGCGAATAACCAGAATACATTCCATGTTGCAGTTTGTACAGTCATTGACTTCTTTAAAATAAGCTCGTAACTGGAATGATCACTGATCCAGAGATTGTAATATTGTATTTACTTGGCAGTACGCTATGATATATCATAGCAATATTGTTTGAAATGAAAAATAAAATTGACCATGCCTTAATTTGCATAACAAGTAACAGGAGGGGACACAACTAGACTGCATCTACATTTTCACTTTCCAGTTTAGACACAAATCGATGCACAATAATGTTATTGTGGCGCTAGTTTTGAGATTGGGATGGAGCCTGATAAGACATTTTTTTGACTTCACCTCTTCATGAAAAATATTTATCGTAGTTTCTGAGATTCTTGGACAGTGGCGGAGAAAATACCCACTAGTTTGTTTTCCCACAGGCTCGTGCACTTGTAAACCTGGTACTTTTCTGTTGCTTCTTTTTCACGCAGTGCTGCTGCATCGCTTTGCTGTTTCCTCTTGTCTTTAGAAGCTGAGCCTTAACCTTGACTCTGTTGCATAGCACCAGGAAGCCTGGCCAGTGCATCAGCTATAGATGGTAGGCCATACTCTTCTTGAAGAGGATAGATATTTAGTTATGCTCCTAACTATCTCTTTGCTCCATGAAACTTGTGCATCCCTAGAGGCAGTGGGTTGGCTATTAGCTAGTTGCAAACATTTAGAACTTTGCGCTGTGAGCTGGTTTAGTTATCACATATGGCCTTGGAGCGCCGTTTCACCCAACATCTACACTCAAACCTGCTCAGTGTTTGTCCTCTTAGTCCTTTCCCTCTGACAGGGCCTACTGTCGTACACCTGCTTCTTCCCTGAATGTACATGTGGCATGGAACGTCAGTGACTGACTTCAGGTTTTAATTGTCCTCAGTTGAGTTTACGAGTCTGGTCTGGGAGTGCACAATAAATACTGGAACCTTTAGTCTATCATCACACCCAGACCCTCCCTCTCTATCCTACCAGTCTACTCTGGACATGGCTAAGAAAGGCTGAGGGGCCTGGCTTGTAGTTCTACAGCAGTTCTCGCTAAGGAAGGAAGCCAGTTTACTCACGTAGGATCATCCTGGTATGCAAGGCTGCTGAGATTTCTTTCCATCTCTAATGAAAAGTAAGCAATCCTGTGTGTTCTTCGACTGGGAGACACGTTGGCTGGATGCCAGAACAAAATATGCAGCTATTGTTAACTATGAAACGTTTTTGCAATAACGTAATGCCACCTGCACTGTGTAATGTAACACTTTTTTGTTTCCCAAAGCTGCCTGCCCTAGAAAAAGATTTAATAATGTTGAAATCGCCTTCGAAGGAAGATGTGGCCACCGTCCTTGACTCCTATCATACCAAGGTAATGTGTGTTCTGGCGTAGTGAGTACCTGCCCAGGTTTAGTGTAATGTATTCTTTCAAGTGACAATTGGGAGCTGTTACAAGTCAAACAAGATAATGTACTACTTAACCGGCACATACCGCTCTACTTTAGTTTTTGCTTAATTAGCAGCTACTCTCACACAATTCAAAAGGCAGGCTTCAGGTATTGCCAGACTCTATTACCTGTGAACCTTTTATGCCCTACATTACAATCAGAGACATGTGCAGTCTTTTATACACAATGTAGTTAAAGCTATCCTACACAAGACACTCATAGTAATAATATTCAGGCCCAGATTGGCGCTACCGGGCGCTTTCCTCTTGGGGTGACAGGACAAGTTTGTTCCCGCAGACCTTCGGCGCTTAACAAATGAATCAACGCAAACAAACAATTTTAAAACGTGTCAGGCTACACTCGCTTCAAACCCATTTGTGTTTTCATTCGGGTGGTTCCTGTCTCCTGCATCGGTGGTGGTGGGGGTATAGGGATGAGGAGTCTGCTGTTGCTTGGCTCAGGTAATCCAGTACATGCATAATAAGGACTTCAAAATTCGAAACCGTGTATTTCTTTATAATGTGATTGTTGCAACGCATTTCAGTTTAGTACATTAAATTATACCATTGCCTTGAGTGACAGTTATTAGAAATGACCGAAATCATGAACGTAGAAACATTGAATCCCCCCCACCACTGCCCTGGTGACAATGCCATTAGTGAACCAGAAGTAAAGTCCACGCTATCCCCTCCTCCAAAAAAGTGTGGAGTGTATTTTGCTTTTGAGTAGCGCACACCCTGGTCTGTTGTATTTCAAGGTGCTCCCATGTGATGATGATGATGAATGTAAAGAAGGCACTGTGAAAAAAAGTAATACCTAGGATCACACAATGTGGTCAGGTGGAAGTCAGGATTGATGTAAGGTTTCCGGGTTTCTCATAATGCAATTCAGCCGCTACTTGGTCATCTCTTTCCCTCTCCCGTCTTCGATCAAAGCTGAGTGAGTTGTGTTTATTTCTTTGAGGTGCTAAATGCACCTTGTTAAATACATCCAGATGTGCCTTTGTTGCAAGGATTGGTGGTGATGGTAGTGTTTTGGGACTCTGATGATTTATTGTAGAAGCTAAAATGAAATACAGCGCACCCCCTCTTTTTGGTCAATGCACTGAGACCATTCGCTCCACAAAGATAAGTCTTTCCATACATTCTTCAATTAATTCATCCACTCACATCTCACCATCCAACTAGTTATTCATTGAGCTCTATGGCTTTGTCTCCATTTCTCATCCATCTATTCAAACAGTGGACACGGTTCTATAATGAAAAGTATGTAGTAAAACGCACCATATTTTCAATTTGTTTTTAAAATAACATTTCTGGTGGTAAGAGATTCACCTCATCTAGAAAGAGGAGTAACCCCATTATCTCTATAAGCCCCACACACTAACCACTGCTGGCAATAGAGCCAGCTGCAGGACTACCAAGAGCAGGTAAGTGCCGCACTGAATCCCTTCAGAGACCAATCAGCAGTGCTGATCCTCAGCCTCCAACGGGATCCACCGAATGGGTGACAGCGCCTCCCTGCAGAGACCAATCAGCAGTGCTGATGTTATTTATTTATTTATTTTATTTATAGAGTTTTATATAGCGCAAACGTGACCCACAAGGGTATCAGAGCGCTTTACAGTGTACAGTCAAGAACATAGATGGATGAGAAGATATACACACATTCAAATGTGTCAATTTATACAGCAGAGATATAAAGTATATGGATCACAAACATGGAGGACCGGGAATCTGCAGGACGTTGTGCAATATACAGTTATTGAACATTAGGGGATTGTGCTAGCAAACAGATAAAAACCAGTTAATCTTTACATTACGTACAGTTATTAAGCACTAAGGGCTGTGGTATTAATCTTACATACAATAGTCTCTTTCATTCCACTAGAGGTAGGCAATGATAAGTGAGTCTTATAGATGACTCAGTGACAGCCTAGAATTAAGACTTAGGACGAGAATTTGTTCATTAGTAGTATTTTTACTTCTTTTTTGAATGCGGTAAAGGAAGAGATTCCACACACTACTGGAGGTAAGGAGTTACAAATCTTTGGAGCAATCCCTGAGAAAGCTCTGCAGCCAGTTCTCTTCTTATGGAAGGATTGAGGTTTCAGCAGGAAAGTACTGCACTTCGTAGTCTACAACCACCAGATCTTTCCAGCTTTAGAGCCAAGTAAGTGGGTGTATTTTTTTTTTATTTCAAATTATCTTTAATAATTTTCTGTAGAATCATAACAAGAGCTGGTTACAAGGTCGAGTACAACAGTATACTTGACATGGTATTTCAGCTGATCATAAAGCAATTACTGGCAATAGATGTTCATCTTGACAATGAAATGACCTCTTAGTCAACAGCTCAAGAAAAGAAAGATAGAATGAGTAAAGGAAAGAGGAAAGGAGAACCAGAAAGGGAAGAGAAAAGAGAGAAGAGACAGTCCAGTGCCCCAAGCCCCTTACTTAGCATTGCATAATACAGTAAATATCCAGCAAGCACAATTTCCATAAATGTAAAGCCCACATAGGAATTATCGTTCCAAATAAAGAGTTCATGGCGGTTTATGAGAAGCAAAGTATTCGTCCAGGGTAGACCACATACTCCTCGTTGGGGATTTCCAAGGCGATTGTTGCAAGACAATGTTGTCTGCCCCCCTGAGGTGTATGACCCAGTTCATCCAGCCATTGTAAGAGGTCTTGCTAGTATCCTTCCAATTGGTGAGTATCATTTTGACTGCAGAAATCAACAATAGATCAAGAAGAGCTCGGTCATCCTCCGATTGCAAATCCTCCTGTAAAAAAGCAGTTACCACGGTCGGGAAATTCCTGGGAAGTACACAATTAAATAATTTATTCAAAAATGAATGGACCCTATCCCAGAAGGGTTTCACTACAGCACAGTGTATAATAAGGTGAGCCAAATCTCCTCTGCCCTGGTTACAATTCCAGCAAATGTCATCCTCCCGGATCCCCATGGAAAACAGCCTAGCCGGTGTCCAAAAAGCCTTGTGTAATAACCAGAATTTAGTTTGAGAAAGAACTGGGGAAATCTTATTGCGTGAAACTGAACCCCATAATGAGGGCCACAAATCTTCGGTTAACTGAGTAGGCGAGAGCAAGTTCCAATAATCGACTACCTTAGGATTAATCTTTGAGGATTTTGGGCGCAACAGTTTGTAGATCTGGGAGACCTGGTGGCCAAGCCTATTAAGTTTACAAGTGCGGGCAACAATGGGGAACTACGGGACAGTCTGGATTTCGCAATGGCAGCCCTTACCTTCAGGAAATTATAAAATTCAATATCCGCTAATTGGTATCTAGTTTGAATTTCCCTGAAGGTCAATGGGAATGCAGTATTTTCCAGTTGATGGAGAAAAAAAATACCTTTTTTGCACCAGGAGTCAAAGAATAGTGGTTTACCATTATAGAGGAATTTGGAGTTTAGCCAAAGCGATTCCATGTTGGAGCCCATCATCCTGAATTCCATGGTCCTATCCATTTTCAAGAGAGCTAATTTAGTGTTCTTAAAGATGGACTTGGAGTGGAAGGCGACAAGACGATTGGCAGTGAGAATCGACAGATGGTGTATGTTATTGAGGAGGGCCCTTTCCACTTCCAACCACACTGGTATATAATTACCAGGAGGAGAAACCCAAAGTAGGCCTTGTTTCGCCAGAAAGGCGTATTGGTAGAGACGAAAGTCAGCCAGGTTAACGCCTCCCAGCGTCTTATCGAGCCTCAATTTACGAATGCTAATTCTGGCTTTTTTCCCGCGCCAAAGGAATGATGTTAAAAGGGTATCTAATTTATGATGAAAAGAGTCAGTTAACATAAGTGGAAGCATGCATATGAGGTAATTAACTAAAGGGGTAACCATCATCTTGACAGTCTCAATTCTTCCCCACCACGTGATGAATTTTGGGGACCATGCATCCAAAAGTTTCTTAATTTTCTCTAGAAGCACCTTCTCATTTTGATACAGGGTGTCCATAATGTTGTTTCCAAATTCAATCCCCAAATATTTAATGTAACCCGCTTGCCATGTTAACCCAGAGTCCCCCAACATATCGCTAGTGCAAAACACATTTAATGGTTTAGCTTCCGATTTGTCTCTATTGAGTTTATACCCGGAGTGTATAGAATATAATACAATCGTGTCCATCAGGGCTGTAATTGAGGAATCCGGGCGCTCAGTGACTATCAAAATATCATCCGCATAGGCGGCCAATTTGACTCGTACGCCGTTGATGTCGACTCCTGTAATATCTGTATTGAGTTTGATGGCCTGAAGAAGAGGCTCCAATGCCAAGAGAAAAAGTGATGGAGATAAAGGGCATCCCTGTCTGGTACCCTGATAAAGAGGGAAGGCCTCCAAAAGTGACCCGTTAACAGCTATACGGCCAGTCGGTTTTAGGTATAGTGACATAACCATTTTAATAAACTCATCACCTAAATTAGAGAAATGCAAGCAACGTTCCAAGAACGCCCAAGAGACTCTATCGAAGGCCTTCTCGCCGTCTAACGTGATGGCAACAGAGGGCTCACTTTTAGTTGCAGCATTTTCCAATACATGGCATAACAGACGTGTGTTATCATTGGATAAACGATTCCGGAGAAACCCCACCTGGGAATTGCTTATCAATTTATGAAGGACCGAATTTAACCTAACCGCAAGAATTTTGGCATATATTTTACAATCAACATTTATAAGCGAAATAGGTCAATAGTTTTTTGGATATACGGGGTCTTTCCCATCCTTGGGGATAACGACAATGTTAGCTTCGGACATAGAGTCAGGCGTGTGTCCTGTGGTGGCACTATGGTTAAAAACCTGTTTCATAGTAGGGCCTAATTGGGCTAAAAAGGATTTATAGAAGGACGCCGTGAAGCCATCTGGTCCTGGCGCTTTATTCTCTTTCAAGGATCTGACCGTCTTTTCTATCTCCGAGCTATTGATTTCCATACCTAACATGGCCAAATCCGCTTCTGAGAGTTGTGGCAGATTGAGATCACGGAGGAAAGCAGTGCATCTCTCACTGTCAAAAGTCTGATTATTAGAATACAGGTCTTGATAAAATTGTTTAAAAGTACTGAGAATGCCATTATGTGTCGTATGCGTTTGGTTATTAGCGTCTTTGATTGAAGAGATAACATGTTGGTTTTGTCTATGTTTAAGATATGAAGCTAAAAGTTTCCCAGCCTTATTGGCTTCACATAAATTCAGAGCTTTAAATTTATTAATCCACACCCCCGCGCGTTCACTTAGTATCTTATTGTACTCATATTTCTTCTGTGTCAAAGTCAACAATAGAGTAGCATCATTAAAGGAAGCAATGTGGGCAGTTTCTAAATCTCTAATTTCTCGTTCTAGCAGGAGTAGTCCTTGATTCAGGCGTTTATTTATTTTTGTTTTTATTGCAATGACTAGCCCCCGTATAGTGGCCTTCAGTGCATCCCAGTGAATATTTATATTAGTATCAGTCACCTTGTTATGACTAAGATAGTCTGTAATGGCCTCCGCAATCTTCTCCCTGTCTGCAGGGTCCGACAAAACATCATTGTTAAACCTCCATCTTTTTGGGGTTTGTGCCTTGTGACTACCCGTTAATTTAAGAGAAATGCAAGAATGATCAGAAATCAACCTTGGGGCTATATCAGTATCCTCTATGAGGCAGGTGTATGCCCCAGAGACAAGGATATAGTCAATCCTAGTGTACGAGTTGTGAGGGGCCGAATAGAAAGTGTAGTCCCTTGTGTCTCGGTGCTGGAGTCTCCAGGGATCTTTGAGATTAAGTTTAGAGCAAATAGTTGTGAGTATTGCATGTGAGCTCGTGGGATGATACTGGCAGTTGGACTGCCTGTCAATTATCAGATCCAGGGGCAGATTGACGTCTCCTGCCAATACTATAAGATCTTCTTGGGGTATACTGTCTAACCTGTCTGAAACGCTGGACCAAAAGGAGGGGTCGTCCGTGTTAGGCCCATAAATATTGACCACATGTAATAAATCCTCTCCTCTCCTCAAGTGAGTGATCAAAAGACGACCTTCATTGTCGTGCGCAGAGGATTCTAGCGTTATGTTAGCAGATCTCAAAATCAAGGTAATGACACCTCGTTTCTTCTTATCAGCTGGAGAGCATGCCATTTGCGAAATCCAGTTACATTTAATGAGGTTAATGTCATCCTCAGAAAGCTTTGTCTCTTGTAACAACACAATGTCACTTTTTGTCTTGGCCAAATACTCTAAGACCTTACGCCTTTTCACAGGGTGATTAAGACCTTTAACATTTAGAGACACTATCTTCAAATAACTCGATAGGGCACATTGTTTGTTAGTGGCCATCAGGGTCGGTTGCAAATGGTGAAATCAATAAGTATGGGTCTTGACATAGGAACAAAAGCGAATAGTTTGAGTACCATATAGCAGGGCTCATATAGCAGCCATCAAAATCACATATCTGCAACAGCATAATCAACTTGAAAGCCAGACATTCAAATCCTGAACATTGTATATGGGATACAGGGCACCAGACATGTCTAACGAGCAGAAGAAACCAAGAAAGGAGAAGAGTGAAGGAGAAGGAGAAAAAGAAGAAAGAAAAGAAAGAAAAGTATATGAAGAGCAGCCGAGGAATCAACAATAAAATCAGTGAAAACGTTATTGAAATCGTGGGCGCTCTCAACCCAGTCACCCCACTTCTCCTCCCTCCCCACCCCAACCGGAATACTTAGCATGTGGGAGGTGCGACGACAGAAGTGTCCACCCGCACTCCGGAGGAAACATCATAATCAGAACATATACAGACCTTCCCAATATCTAACTATCAGTCAACCTTCGGCTAAAATGCAAGCCTAAATAGAAACAAATACCATCCCACCAAAATACCATCTCAACCCATAAAGGATGTGTACATAATCTCAAATTACGTATGAATAGATGCAATACCCCGGGTCTTCCGGAAGGAACAATGTTAAGAGATACGATGGAATCAGTGCCCGCATTACGCCGGACCTGGTGAGGACTTTCTCTTACTGGCAGAGACCTGTGACGAGGTGTCTGCTCCCATCAGTGATCTTAAACCTAGTGGGGCCGACAAAAGACAACAGAATACCTTTGCTCTTCAACTTGTCCCTTAGATTTAGGAAACCCCAACGCATATCAACAGTAGGTTTCGAAAAATCTTGGGTAAAAATAATTTTGTGACCCTTCCAGATGAGTTGATGGTTTTTCCGGGCATAGCTAAGTATTGCTTCAACCTGTCGAAATCGCAGAGGCTTACAGATGATTGGACGGACCCCCTGCCGTGAAGAGGATTTGAATGAAGGGATTCTGTGTGCTCTGTCCAATTCAAAGGGGTGGTCAAACGATATGCCAGTAAATTTCGGGATCCAGTCCTCAAGAAAGGCTAAGCAAGAGCCTAGAGCCTCCTCCGACCCCTCCGGAACACCAAGGATTCGAATGTTTCCTCTCCGATTACGGTCTTCCAACTCAGCTGTCTGTCTCATGAGCATAGACGACACATTCTGCAAGGATTTTGCCTCAGAACATGACTTGGCAACGATGTCCTCAACATCACTAATCCTCTGTTCAGCTACAGAGAGTCTGTTATTCACAGTGTTCATATCTGCTCTAATGGCCGTTATCTCCAACTGTATAGAATCTGTAGTTTGTTTGTTTGGTTGATTTGGCCAACTCATGGACATCAGCCAGTTTTTTAAGAATTAGGTCCAATGTACTATTGATATCTGGTTTCACTTTGATGGGCGAATCTGACTGTGAAGGTTCCCCTTTATTTCTTTTGTGCATCAACTTAAAATCGCCGTCAGCCATTTTAAAGATAGTGGGTTGCGGTATATAATTGGATAATTAGGTGGTTGTCTGCTTGGTTAATGAAAATGACTAGGGGCTCTCGAGAGCGCCTTGCTGGAAGAAAAGAAAGTCACAAAAAGGACCCCTATAAAGATAGTAGCGGCTCACAGTGACGATGCATGGTCATAATGTGGGTACTTATGAAGCTCCATTGGGCCAGGTAGCCATAACACATGCTGATTGCCGTTAATTTGCCCAGGTATGGTAGGAATAGCCGGCAGAAGGTAAGGTAGCAGTGTCGCAATATGTCGCAGATAAAGGATATCGTGCCAAGTAGGTAGCCAGTGGTGTCAGGTAAGATAGCGGCCTGCACAGATGCATCCGGAAAAAGGAGCAATCCTGTCTCCAGCTTGGTGTACAGCTCCCTTCCTCTACAATTCGCACCAATAGAGCACAGCGCTTGGTGTGGCAGAGCTTGGTGTGCAACTCCCACCCTCCGCAATTCTCAACAGAAGAGCACACACTAGAGCATCAGAGCACAAAGACAGGAAAAGCAGGAGTGTCAAGGCTGCTACCAGTTGTTAGGGCACGAGCCATGTTTAAATGAAATGGTATTCAGCTGTTGAAACGGCGCCGTAAGAGGACATCAATCGAGACACAAGCAGACCCATGGCATGCGCTGGACTCACGCTGGTTTCTCGAGAGCAAGCGATAGTTGAAGGACTGAGTTTTAATAGACGTTTAGTGCAGCCTTGCCGCCATCTTGAAGTCAGGCATGCCGGTACCCCAACAGACAGCTCACCAAGGTTACCCAAGACTCTGAAAGCACCCTGGCCTCAACGCGACATCAGCGCGAATGAGCAGCCATGCACCGCAGATATCCATGTACCTGTCGTGAGACGTCGTGTCCGCCGCACAGGACCGTCCAAACGAGACATTCAGGTAGGCACCATTTTGTTCCCTTCGTAGCGCGTCGTGAAGCGGATCCCTCACCAAAGTCGACTTTCCAGCCTCCGCCGTCAAATACAAGGGGCTCCCCAAACTCCAGACACCTTGCAAGGCGATACCTGCGCCACCCGGTGCTCGCCTAGTCGGTCACAGGGCTCGGGAAGGACAGCGTTTTCCTCCGGTCCGACGGAGCGACTAAATCAGGCGGCCATCTCCACTGCCGTCCAAGCCACGCCCGAGTAAGTGGGTGTATTGTTATGAATTGCTTTGTGTGTCATGCAGGCCACTTTTAGGTGAATTCTTGCCTCGTAAGGCAACCAGTTCAGGGCTTTCAAGGTCGGGGAGATGTGACTGTTTCTTTTGGTTCCTGATACCAGTCTAGCAGCAGCATTCAGTGATGCCCTCAGCGGCGCCAGTTTGTATTTTGGGAGACCGCAGAGCGTGGTGCTTCCGTAGTCTAATCTTGGCAGCACTAGGGCTTGTACTGCCGTTTTTAGATCAGCCTGAGAGCGGAAGGGTTTGAGTTTCCTTAATATACTCAGCTTGTGAGTAGCTCCCTTGGTGGCATTAGAGATGTGCGAATGCATATTAAGATGTTTGTCTATGGTGATTCCTAGGGATTTTGCTGATTAAATGATGTGGGGAACACATTCAAAGGAGGTTAGGTGTTTTAGCCTTAGGTCTAAATTCGGTGTGTGGCTCGGTGGCGAGATGAGGATGAATTCCTTTTTTTTGGTATTCAGCATGAGGTAGTTGTTAGTGAGCCAGCTTTGAGTGTTTAGTAGAATAGTGTTGAGGGCAATGAAGTCTTCTGGGGTGGAGATTTTTAGATACAGCTGGGTGTCATCCGTGTACAGGTGATATAGAATGTTCGCAGATTTCAGTGTGTTTGCCAGAGGCTCCATTAGGAGGTTGAAAAGAATGGGTGATTGGGCTGATCCCTGAGGGACACCCAGGGTGACCACATAGGGTTGCGAGAGTGAATTCTTCATCTTGATTCTTTGATATCTGTTATTCAAGAAGGAAGAGAACCATTGCAACACTGTGCCAGAGAGGCCCATCCTTCGTTCCAATAGGGACAGGAGGTTGTTGTGCTTGACCGTATCGAAGGCGGAGGACAGGTCAAGGAGTGTCAATAGGCATGACTCATTGCGGTCAAGCATTTTTAGTATGTCGTCCATAATGTGTGTGAGTGCAGATTCAGTGCTGTGACCTTGGCGGAAGCCGGATTGGTGACAATCTGAGAGGTTGTAAATCTCAATATGTTTGCATAATTGAATTTGTACACATTTCTCCAATAGTTTCGCCAAAGTGAGGATGTTGGATATAGGACGATAGTTGTTGAGATCAGATGGAGTGGCATCAGCTTTCTTTAGTAGAGGTGTGACCTGTCCTATTTTAAGGCAGTCCGAAATGACACCTTGACTCAGGGAGGCATTTACAATTTTTGCCCATAGCGGTAGGATAGATGTTTTTAAGACTTTGAACAGGGCAGGAGGCAAGGTGTCAGAGAAATGATTGGAGGGGTTCATTGCTTGAAGAGTGTTGTCAATTAATTGTTGAGAGATTGGCAAGAAGGTGTGCCATGAGGCATTGTTTTTAGTTGCTTCCCCTGGGTTATTTAAGTGAACTTTGAGTAGAGCGCCACATTTAGAATCTTGGACCATAGATTGCTGGAGCGCCATCTTGGATTGGATGTCTAGCTCGATGGTCTTAGTCTTTTCGTGGAAGAAATTGGCCAGCTCATCACTGGTAGGTGTGGCCAGGTCGTTTAGTTCCCTAGAGTTAGTCGAATTGCATGATTGTTTCTTGACGATTTCAAAGAGTTTCTTTGGCTTGGTTCAGCTGGGTTCTGAAAAAGTCTGCCTTTTCCTTAAGAATCTTCTTATTGTATGAATTCATTAACCTTCTAAGATGCTCAAGGTTATCAGTGGTAGGAGCAGATTTCCATAGGCGCTCTGCAGCTCTTAGATGCCTACGCTCTGAGTTCAGGGCCTCATTGAACCAGGGTTTGGAAATTTTGGAGGAGACATTTTTTTCTTGGAGCGGCGCTGTAGAGTCCAGGATTTCAAGTAAAGTGGAATTGTAGAAGGTTGTGAGGTCATGTACATCAGTCATGTCCGTCATGAGGTACAGGGCGGAGTTGCAACGGTTTACAAAGGGGACGGAGTTGAAATTTTGTAAGTTCCTTTTCCATTGTCTTGTTTTTGAGGGTTGGCCCCTTTTTTGAGTGACTTCGATATTTATGCAGAAGAGGATGCAATAATGATCAGACCAATCGCATGGGGTGATGGATTCTAGTAGGACGATGTTTGTTTTTGCAATGATGAGGTCCAATGTCTCTCCCTTGTTATGAGTTGGACTGTCGCAGAATTGAGATAGCTCCTGTTCGGACAGAAACTCTTTAAGACAGCCTACAATATTATCGTTTTTGTTGTTCCAATGGAGGTTAAAGTAACCAAGGAAAATATGAGGGACTTGTGAGTTGGCATTGGATTCCATAATCTCCATTATTTCGTCGACACAAGTCAAGTTATCGCCTGGGGGGTGGTAGAATATGTGAAGCTTGCTGGCGATGCGCTTAGAATCAGAGATATTAATACAAAGGTAATCACCGGAGGATAGCCCGATGGAATCCTTTTGCTTGACTGATATTGAGTTATGATCATCAGCCTCCAATGATAGCCACCGAATGGGTGACGGCGCCAACCTTGCTGTACTGGCAGCTGCAGATAGGACCCCCAACAGCTGTGTGAAGATAACTATCGAACTGCACACCTCATCTCCTGGGCAGCAGAAATATTTTACTGGTTATTAGGCTCTTCAGGGGAAAAAAATTAAGCTTTAAAAGTGTAGGATCATAGGCTCAATAACATTAATGTGCCCACTGAGTGCCTACAATCAAGTGTGGAATGCCCGGGTCATTATGGCTTATAAAAATATCTATTTATAATTTCAGCATATGCCGTACAATCCATTTATTTCATTTAGAGAAATGTGATGTTGTTTCCAGTGAGCAGACCAATAGGGACATGAATGGTGAGCAGCCGGGTAGAGCTACACTTTGTGTAGATGTTGCTGATCTTTATTGCGTGATGGTAAACTCTACTTGGTCTTCAGCTCTGCCTTTGTTCTCAAGCCATAATAGCTCACCTGTAATGAGTTTTTATGTCTTGTGCCATGTGAGTCCCCAACAGCTCCTATGTAAATATCCTGACCTGTGGCAATCAAACTTGTACCTCTGTCTTTAGTCTCCTAACAGCAGAATTACTTCCCGTCACAGATTTGCATTTTGTGGCCTCCACAGGTGTCTGTTTCCTAGCCTGCCACTTGTGTTGATGTGCCTGATCCATGGTAAAGGACACAACTATACTTGGTCTCCAATACTTTCTATGCTTACATCCAATTACACCTACTAGGGTTGGCTTTAACGTGTTAACGCATGCAAACCTAAACAATCACGAGTGTTGTTTGCATGACTTGTATCAAAGCCAGAGCTTTTGGCTTTGTTTTTTTTTTTGAAATATTTTTATTGGGTTTATCAACAACACATAAAACAAACACCACTCGTTTAGTGCAAGGCATGGCATACAACGGTTACGAGGTACCGGAGCAATGACAATACAGGTGTCACAGAGAGGAATAAACCGCCCAATGACATCACCCCATCGTTTCCTTCCCGGCCCATCTCCAGCGGTGGAGCCATTAGTCCTGGTCACTGAGATCCGAGTCCGCTGCATCCGGTGGGGGCTCACAGATATTTCCCCTGTAAACATTCCATCCACCCCAGACCTGGGACCATTTCTTGGGGCACCCTCTATGAACATACACAGTTTTTTCGGTCACCATTACAAGGTCCATATCTCGGATCCAATGCGTCAGGGTAGGCCCCTGCCCCAATCCCCACTTCTGGGCTATATTACGTTTCGCAAGCATGAGCCCCAAAGTCACCCAAAGCTGGGTCACCCTCTTGTGGTCCGTCTGTTCCCAGACATTAAGGAGACACAGCCGAGGTTCCGGCAGCGTGGGAATTTTGGTTACCTGGGAGAGAATACGCAACACCCCTTTCCAATAAGTCGCAACGACAGGGCACTCCCAGAGGGTATGCAAGAAGGTCCCCTCGTGGCCACAGTTCCTGAGACACAGCGGGGACTCTACCCGGTGGAGTCTGAATAGGAGGGTACGGGTGTAGTATGTGCGGTGCAAAATTTTAAGTTGGACCAGTCTGAGCTTGGAAGATATGCCCACCTCCCTGGGGGATGAGAGCGCGGAATTCCAGTCCGTCTCATCAAATTCTCCAAGTTCTGCCTCCCACTTCCCCTTGAGGGCGGAAAAAGGGTCGGGGCGGTTATTTATTATCTTCCGGTACGTTAGGGACGTCGCTCTCTGGAGCAGATGCTCCATGAGGAGCCGGTCCTCCAAGGGCGATGACTCAGGGAGCCGAGTCCCACGTGGAATCGCCGCCTGAAGAGCGTGATGAACTTGTACATATCGGAAGCGTTCGGTGTCCGCCAAGTCGTAATCCGCCTGCAGTTGGGCAAAAGTGATCACCTCTCCCGTGCGCCAGAGGTCTCCCACCCTGGAGATACCAATAAGATCCCACTGGTGGAACCCCTTGGTAGTGCGAAGTACTCCGAGCTGCCTAGTGTCCCAAAGCGGCGTTGCCTGGGTAATCTTCCCAGCCCAGCCCGTTGCGCCGTGTGCCATATCTGGAGGGTATGGGCTGCGGGCCCCGCCGGAACACGACCCCTTTTTGGGTTGTAAAGGGCTCCCATCACCCCTCCGGGGCCGAGTAGTTGTCGATCCATACGGTATGCGGGGTCATCCCCCGGCACATGGAGCCACTGGTTAATAACCATGAGGTGCGACGCCCAGTAATAGGTCTTAATGTCTGGGAGGGCTATACCTCCATCATACCAGCCACTGGTAAGCTTGTGGAGGGCAATACGAGGCGACTTGTCCTCCCAAAGAAGACGAGTGATCTCGGCGTTGACTGCCGTGAAGTAAGAGGGTGCAATCGGGAAGGGGGTATTTTGCAACGCATATAGGAATCTCGGGAGGGCGAGCATCTTAAAGAGCGAAGCCCGTCCAAGCAATGTCAGTGGCAATGCGCGCCAGTGTTTGACGTCGGTGCGAAGCCGTTGGAGGGGCCTCATTAGATTTTCCGCGACAAATTTGTCTCGATCGGCCGTGACGTACACGCCAAGATATTTGAACCCCTCGTGAGCTACTAGAATGTTACAGCCTCGCGGAAGCCGCGGTGGGGAGCCTCAGAGCATATATAAAATGGATTTCTCCCAGTTTATTTCGTATCCGGACCTACTGCCGTATGATTCACATATGTTGAGGAGACAGGCGATAGAGCGCGCCGGCGAGGCGAGATAGAGGAGCACATCGTCCGCATAAAGGGATATGCGATCCTCCCAGTCCAACGTCCACCTAAGGCCACGGATCATCGGATCCTGTCGCACCCACGCCGCCAATGGCTCAAGAGCCATAGCAAATAGGAGCGGGGAGAGGGGGCAACCCTGCCTAGTCCCTCGACCCAGCGGAAAGGCGTCAGAGACGCGGCCATTTACCACCACCTGTGCAAGTGGCTGAGTGTAAAGCAGCTGGATCCATGCGCAAATCCTGGGGCCAAGCCCCATATGGCGGAGGACGGCGAAGAGGAAAGGCCACTCCACTCTGTCAAACGCCATCCGCGCATCTAACGACAGTATGGCCGCATCTTCCTCGATCGAGGAGCGGCAAGCAATGATGCCATGGAGACGCCGCAGATTCAAAGCGGTGTTCCGGTGGGGCATAAATCCCGACTGGTCCGGGTGTATTAGGGTCGAAAGGTAAGGCTGCAGCCGTGTTGCAAGCACCTTGGCCAGAATCTTCGCCTCGGCATTAAGCAGCGGGATCGGGCGATAAGAGGAGCACTCGTGGGACGGCTTGTTGGGTTTCGGGATCACCACTATTGTAGCCATCCTCTGATCACGGGGGAGAATCCCCGTCGATAGACCGTCCCTATACATGGCTAATAGGTGAGGGACCACAAGAGCGGAATTTTGCTTGTAGTATTCGATTGGGATTCCGTTGGGCCCCATTGCCTTACCACTGCGGAGGGCCAAAATCGCCAGCGTGATCTCCTCCGCCGTCAGATCCGCCTCCAAGGCCTCAGCCCCCGAAGCGGTCAGCCGAGGCATTGCGATGTCCCTAAGGAAGAGCTCATTGTCTGCCACGGTAGCAGAGGCCTCAGGGGTATAGATGCGTTGATAATGGGCCGCGAAGGCCCCGGCTATGCGCTGGGGCTCCGAGGTAAAGTCCCCTTCGCCCAGGCGAATCCGCGCCACCCACCTGCGACGCTCGGTCCCCCTTCTCCAACCACGCCAGGAGTTTGCCAGCCTTATCACCGAGTTCGTAGATGGTGTGCTGGGTGGCTACTTGCCGAGCTCGGGCCCCCTCCCAAAGATGGGACCTATATTCTTGCTGCGCCATATGGAGGGTATGCGCCGACTCTCCGTCCCCGTGCAGTGTATGGGATGCTTCCGCCTCCACTATCGCCCGCTCCAGCTCCAGTACAGCGAGCCGCTGGGTCTTAGTGTGGTCCGTAATGATGGAGATGGCCTGGCCACGGAGGACGGTTTTAAAGGCCTCCCAGAGGGTTGCTGCGCTCCCGACAGACTCAGCATTCTCTGTGAAATAGTTCTTGGTCGCCTTTTTGAGGGTCTTAGCGATTTTAGGGAGTTTAAGATATCCGGGGCGGATCGGGAACACTGTGCGCCTACCTGGGTCACCGGACGCAAACGTGATGACCACCGGCGAGTGATCCGAGATGCCCCTAGGGAGGTTCGACACCTCAGTCACCCCTTTGTACCCGGCCGGTGAGGTGAAGATGTAATCGATACGGGAGAGGGTGTGGTGTACCCCGGAGAGGAAGGTGTATTGTCTCTCATCAGGCCAGTATGCCCTCCACGCGTCCACTAAGCCAAGCGCGGTAGCAAAGTCTGCGAGCGTGGAGGCTTCGGCCCCGAGAGCCCTGTGTGAAGACCTGTCCAGTGCAGGGTCCATGGCTGCATTGAAGTCCCCGCCCATGATGAGCTCCCCCGGCGGGAGCGCCAAAAGGAATTCGCCCAGTGCCCTGAGGGAGGCTTGGTGTAGTGTCGGGGGGATGTAGACAGTAACCAGATTATAAACCCTCCCCTCCCATTGACAGGTGAGTGCCGCGAAGCGGCCATAGTCGTCTCTACGGGAATCAAGAAGAATCAGGGGGACACGCTTGTTCACCAGTATGCCCACCCCTCGGGACCCTGTCGTAAACTCTGAATGTGTCGCCATCTTAAACCCCCACCTATCCAGGGCTTTGGTGGACGTACCCACTAGGTGTGTTTCTTGCAAGAGCGCCACCGCGGGCCCCCTGCGCTTGAGATATTGAAGCACTAGCCCCCTCTTAATCTTGTCTCCCAGTCCATTAACGTTCCAGGAGAGGACCGCAAAAGAAGGAGAACGCTGCTGAGCAGGGGCACCTGGCAGTGAGTCAGTGGTCGCCCGGGTCAGGCTATGTGACGCCATCTCCAGGGGAGGGTGTGTGAGTCGCGTCCTGCCGTGTGCCACCCCTGTGTACCTGTACCTGCCCAATCAGCCGCATGCACCCTTGAGTGGTTGGTGAACCTAAAACAAAACACAAATCAACATTTAAGCGAATTCCCCATCCCCCCCACCCCCCTCCCTGCCTCCCTGCCCAGCGGATTCACAACTACCCGCCACCCCAACTCAGCAGAGTGCTTAGTTCCCATAAACTTGGTACGTGCGTACGGGGGAAAGCCGCTCAGCACACAGCCGCCAGTCCCCACACCGTGAGCTTGTCCCCTCAAGCAGCAGACTGTCAGTTGAGAGAAAAGGAAAAAGGGCCCGGGGTCGTCAGCCCCCTGTAGGTTCAAGGCCCCAAGGGCCGACAGCCACAGCAAGGCCCCAGGTCGCCAAGCGTCCAATAGTCCGGTCACATCACAGCACCACGCCTCAAGGCACTTCGTCACCTGCGCCTGAGTCCTCAACGTTCAGGGTTTGGTGAGAGTCGGGAAGGCCGCCCAGGGCGCGCTCTCCCCTGCCCCTCACTCTTGCCGGACGCCACCCCTCGAGCCATTCCGAGGCCTCCGCCGGCGATGTGAAGAACCATGTGCGCCCCTCCGCCTCCACTCGCAGCTTTGCTGGGTACAACATTGAATACTTTAGCTCTCGAGAGCGGAGGTCTGCCTTAACTGCCATGAAGTCCTTACGTTGCCGCACTACTGTAGCGGTGTAGTCCGGATAGAGGGTGACCTTAGCGTTGTCCACCCGCAGCGGGGGGGCGGCACGCGCCGCCTGGAGGATCGCATCACGGTCGCGGAAGTTGAAAATGCGGGCCAGGATCGGGCGCGGGGGGGCCCCAGGCCTAGGCCTCCCACCCGGCACCCGGTGCGCCCTCTCGACCGAGAAGAACTTGGAGAGCCCGCGGGGCTGCAGCTGTTCAGTTTTTCAACAAAAAGGTCTAAGGCCGGGCCGCGTTCACTCTCAGGCACACCCACGACCCGCACGTTGTTGCGTCGGGACCGGCCTTCCTGGTCGTCCAACTTGGCCAGCAGCTGCTTTTGCACCAGTTCGAGGGCTTGTATGCGTTTGTGGTGGTCTGCCGTGCCCCGCGTGAGGGTCTCCGTGGTGGCCTCGACCTCAGTCAGTCTGGAGTTAATTTTGGCGACATCCGCCCGGAGGAGCGCGACATCTGTGGAGATAGTGCCGATCGAGGCCTGCATCTGTGTCAGCGTGGCCATGACGTCCGCCAGCGTGTACTCCGCAGGCCCATCCGGGGGGGACCGTCTCTGATCCTGACAGAACGCGTACTTTTCAAGCTTCGCCTGTGCCCCACTGCGGTGGCCCTTCCCTCCCATGGTGCCAGGCCGTCTCCGCGACCACTCCCGGCCGATGCAGGCACAGGGCTACCGCAGGAGCGTCCGACCCACGTGCCGGGCAGGCCCGAGGACGACGCCGCCAGACCACGAGAGCCGCAGTGGGCCGAGATATCTCCAGGTCGCCCCCACGGCGCGGCCGCCGATGTCCGAGGCGCCTCAGTGCCGGCCAGCCACCGGCAAAGCGACGGTCCCCACAGCAAGGGTCAGAGTATAGGAAGCAGGCACCAGGGCGATGCACTGTATCCCAGGACTACACGTGCTGGCCGGCAGTCTCCGTAGGGGCTCCACCCGGGTCAGGTGCTCACAGTTCCCTCAGAAGGCCGCAGGGAGGCCGTAACCCACAGCGGCAGGGCGCCGCCAGCACCGCAAAGGTCAAATCAAAGTCCGATCTCCACTAACCTCCCTGTAGCCGGCGAGTCCACCTCTGCTCCTCTTCAATGCTGGGCGCCTCGAGGCGCGGGCCGCTGCCCAGGCCCCTCTAGGCACGGAGATGGACGGGACAAGGGCTCCCACTCCAGGAGGCGCTGCAGGTGGCTCAGCTCACACGATCGTTCCGCGGGGCCGCCCCGACCCCGCCGCGGCCAGACCAGCACCCCGCCTTCGCCCCGGCGCGAGTCAGCCGAGGGCCCTCGAATCCTGCCGCAGGTCGCTCCGGGGACCGGCCCGTCCCAACAGAGCCCGGCCGCACGCAAGGCGACGCAGCCACGCCTCCTGTCTACCAGGCCCCGGGGATGCGAGGCCCAGCAGCGCGCCAGAGCCCCCGCCTCACAGCTCTGGAACGGGGGGGCCACCGAGAGTTGAAAGACCAGATCTGGGACGCCGAGGCCCCCGGACCCAACAGCAGCCGTCCAAAGATGATTTATGCCTGAGGGGGTGTCGGATAAATGCAGGATAGTAGGCCGGTGCGGAGGAGCTCCGGGCTCAGGCGGCCATGTTCGTCGCGAGCCAAGCTCCGCCCAGCTTTTGGCTTTGTTGATGCTTGTTTTCTACACATTACTCACATGCCTTAAAATGTCTGGCTAACATGTTCCCAAGGAGTGCTAGCCTTTGTCCAGCGGTCAGCAGACAGGCCTTAAGATCCATGATTGTCACTGTGAATTAAATTGCATCCTATAGTTCTAAAAGCACACACATACTATTTAAATTAAGGATAATGAAATACATGATTGAGCTGTTACTATTATTATTTATTTTTTAAATGACTTCCAAAAGAAATGAATCCTTGTTGGTGTAGTTGCGAAGTAAATTGTTACTTGTAGCTGGAAAATAGAAGCCTGTAAATGTCAAGATAGCATTATTCATCATGGCTCCCACTTCCCCTGCCAAAGGTTGTGTGATCAGTGTTGGCTCATTCATCTGCGATTATCATGATCGACCACATAGCCAGTCAGCATTGCTTCTTTTCGGCTTTATCCAGTATTTGAGCCCGAGTTACTGGCGACAGCACTAAGTGCTTGACAATGGCACTGATAGAGACAAAGGAGCAATGATTGTAGTTTTGGGGGAACCAGCTCTTTATAGTGAAGCACTCTTCTATGAGAATTTGGAACCTAAAATGAGTTACTAAATTAGTAAAATGAATAAGGGCCTGATGTACAAAGCCCTTCGTCGTAAATCTCCCCCTCACGGACAGCTACCACTCTGGGAATAGGTACCACCCTTCTTCGATTGTTGGTGTCCAATCAATGGTTAGCTGTGATCGTAAAACATTGTTGCATTTCATGGACAATGTTAGGCCAAGCCCATTCCACGCCCCCTTTTTCTAAAGATTTATAATCGGTTTCAAAGTGTACGTTGCTATTCATAAAGACATCTGAAACTTGCCCTGTCTTTGATGCATTGCTGTTTTGGATTTTGCGGTCACAAAGGAATGATTTGCTCACCACATGCTTCACAAACACAAAATATATTAGTACCTCAGGCCTGAAGTCAGCTGTACTTCATAACCTCCTTTCTTGAATTTTAGATCTTGGGCTGTCAACTTAGTTAAGTTTGTTTTAAGGGTCAAATATCTGCCTATGCAATATCCTTGAAACACATTTCTTAACTTGCACAAAAAATCAGTCAGGGCCATTCAAAATGCATCCTTAGCAAAATGAAGTAGAGGTTCTCTCTTTCAGCTTGTTTTGGGACATCAACATTTTTGAAGAATATTGTCCCTGCCATTAGCAGATGAATGAATACGTGCGGAAGAAGGACACAACCATATCATATGGACACAACCATATCACATAACCAAATGTACTTTTACTCAAATTTAAATCAAATATTCATGGAGATGCATGGTGAGAGTAAAATTATATAAATCACAAAAGCGTTCTGAAGGATTTAGCCCCCAAATAGTAGCTACCCGTTTTAATATGTGGACATTCTTATATTTTTATTTTATTTAGTGTATTAAAATGGAAGCTCAAACTATCCATTTAGAATGCAGTAGACAATTTAAAAAGCTTCTTCACTGTATAGCACCCCATGGGAAATCACCAGAATTCACTTGTTGACCTTGAATGGTCTAGTATCGTTTCTAAAGCCGACCCAGTTTCCAAGCCGATGCGCGTCTAACTGCGATGTGTTAATAACATGACTCTACATCTGAGATATCATAGTGGATGGATGCTTTCACGGTTTCATTGTATGTTCATTGAGCAATTAGTCTTGGTTTAATTTCCTTAGTTAGGTCCACATGGCTCTAATGTTGAGTGAGCCCTTTATTTCCTGTTATTATTAAAATATATGTTCATAGTTTTTTAGAGCTTTTAATCTTGTGTTTATAGTATTTGCACTGCAGAGAATATCACAGAGTCGTACGCACAGGAACAGCACAAAGGTAGGGACCTCTTAACCCTAAACAGCCAGCCGTAGATCATAAACATACATTAGAGTGGACCGATGTAGATGGCTACGGTGCACAGCCTCTGGCAGTTTCGAGGAATCACAATCATGTGCAATTAAGTGAAAGCTAGCACAGCGCTGGTGCAGAATAGAGTGAGAATACAGTACATTGCCAGAATAATGACCCCCAACAATCATGCAAATACTAACAGTAGTGGCAGCAGCCAACCAGTGAAAGTTCATCCTTCTATGTCTGTCGAGCGGGAAGCGAGAGGGAGTGCAGGACTAGGGACCCATGTGAGGTTCCTATGGGTGCCGGGCCACACTCCACAAGGGGTGGTCCCCCAGGAGGGAGGACCAGAAGGCCAAGATGCTTCAGAGCCCAACTCGTCAAAAAACAGCTATACCCCAACTGAAACACAACCTCCACTGCAGACGCAGTGATTAGCCCAATCCTGAGCAGGCTTTGCTTAGAAACATACTTAGCAATACGCTCACTCTCTCCCCCCCCCCCCATCCGTCCAAACCCCACTCCGTCCAAACCCCACTCCACACACTCGGACTCCTCTGCGTATTATTCAGGAGCCGACCCCACAGCCTGTGAATTCCCAGAAGGTGTAGCCGCGGCGTATCCTCAGCCATCAGTTCTTCCAGCATATCACTCCAGATCCCTAGGTCCCTCTCCACGTTCTCACCAGTGCAGACCAATTTTTAGCTGCTGCTCCTCTGCCACACCCTACTCACTCAACTCCACCCTCCATCTCACTTGTTTGGGGGAAGGGAGGATGTGTCCAGTGCATTGTAATGCGGTGCTTGGCCAGCACCAGACCCAGCAGGGCGAGCTTATGCTGCACTCGTGCACCAGAATTTGGGGCCCGGCAATGTGCCCAGAAGGCAGTGTTTGACCGTGGGCTCAATCTCGCAGCACTCGCAATATCCCTGCCCAAACACCCTTCAACCCTGCACAATCCCAGGTCATATGAAGGAATGTTGCCAGTTGCAGACCGGACCGAGGACACGCTGGGGAGGGGGGTGCGCTGCATTAAATCTATGCAGTTATTGACGTGTCAGATAGGTGCGGTATAAATGATGGAATTGCGTACGTTTAAAGCGGGGGTTGCCAACAACCTTGCGGACCTGCGCAAACGCCCGTCGCCACTTACCATGCGTCAGGGGCAGTGGTAGATCCGCTAACCATTTGTCCCAAATCCTCGTCACGTCCACCCTACGGTCAGTCTTCAAGTGTTTGCATATGCGTGAGATCATCTCCCTGGTGGTGCCTGGGTCTAGCAGCAGCTACATTGTCTGTGACTCCTCCGGCTCTGCCAGGAAAGCAGTCCATATCTCGTGGGCCGTGCGAGAGATCTTAGCATACTGCAGAAATTGACTGGGCGGTCATTTAAAACAATCCTGTGCCTCTTGCAGCGTGAGAAGTAACAATTCCGATACAGGTTTCCCACTATAGGGCTCTCCCACCGGCCCACCACTATGATCCATCACCTCCTGTATCTGACGAAAACTAGGTAACCAACCAGGGGCCACAGCCTAGTGTATGGAGCCCTGCTCAAGCATGAAAGTGACCGCCTGCCCCCGAACCTCGGCAACCTGATGGACTATAAATGGAATTCAGCCCCCAAACCCATCATCAGACACCCTGGCAGATCCTTACCGCCTGCCTGCTCCACCAGCAAGTTCTTTTCATCAGTTGGACCCTCTGCACAACACTGCGCCGCCTAATGTAGTAGTCATGCAAAATAATAGAATCTAAATATCGGAAGACCCAGACCTCTCAGTTCCACATCCAGCTTGAGCACCTCTAATTTCACCATGCTCCATCTGCCGGTCCACACCAGGGACACCAGAAGGCTAATCTTATGGAGCTGTCTAGCCACAGATTCCTTACTTTAGGATTATCACCAGGCGCCAGACTAGATCTAGAAACTTTTCTAATGCAGTACCTCTGCGTGTTGACAGAGGGCGTCGACTGACTCTGTAACAACATCCGTCCACCAGATGTGACTTCGGCAGAGTCCTTATAAGCCGTCCCCTGATGCGCTGATGTCAGTTTCTTCCTTTCTGTGTGGATATGTCAAACGGTACCTCTGGCTATATTTTGCCCTATCTCGATGTTGTCAGTGAAACAGCGTGCTTTTTCCGGATATGTTCGAGGTCCTGTTGACTATGATGTCGACCCCACCCCTCATTCTATTTGCATGTGGTATCCGGGCATGCATCCTGACTCTGAACAATGCAGCTCATGTCTTTAGTTTCAGTTATTGGCGTTGCAGGAGCACCACATTACACGGCTAGCGGCGCGGTGGCAGGTCACTTGTCGGTCATGTCTCTCTTCTCCCTCGAGGACCAGCTCCCAAAGTCCTTTCTCCTCACTGTCGGCTGATAAGTCGGTGCTGCGGCCCTCCCTGACTTTACTGCGTACCAGCCGTGGCCCGTGCAGGAGTCAAATACGCTGCCACAGATGAATCTAAACAGTACTTATGTCATCAAGCAAGCATTTCTTTTATTTAACTGTGAATTATTTATAGAATTGTATCAATGCACTCTAATAGGCATGCTTTGCCTTCTCTATTTCAAATGTCCATGCCCTGCCTTCCTAAAACTAGTGTGCAAGTCTCAGGATTTACACCCTCACGCCCCAAGGGTGGTCTGTCTGTGGTGCCCACAGAACAGTGAGCGCCCAGCATCTTGGCCTACTACTTAGTGCCAAGATGGGGTCTGAAAGGTATCGGGCTTCTCTCCCAGATTCATGGCAAGTTAGAAGGTTTGAAAGTAGGAGAAAAGTGATTTATGGTGAAATTCAAAAAAACTTATTTACTTTGCTTTCCTCATTTGTTTATATATATATATATATATATATATATATATATATATATATATATATATTACCTACTGGCGGTCGCCAGTAGGTAGTTATAGTTAGGACCCAGTTTCCATAGGCAAACCGCAACATTCTATTTTGAATAACTTTGGCGCCGGTCGACGAATCCTCGCGAAATTCTCAAAATAGGTGGGGCGCTACGCTCCGCTCCTACCCTGAAAGTCTCGGGGGGATTCGTCAAGCGGGGGCTGAGATAAAAGGGGGGTCCCAAAACGCGTTTTTCCCATGCATTTTTCCATAGGACCTTTAGACACAGCTACAGCCCGAACGGCTGAACAGAGTTCCTTGAAATTTGGAAGAGAGGTAGTCTACAGGTCAAGGAAGTGCCTTTTGTAGGTTTGGTGTAAATCTGTTCAGTAGATTCTGAGAAAATAGCCTTTAAATCAATATATATATCTGAGCCAGCTTACGGTGCGCTTACGGTGCGCTTACCGTACGCGTACGGTGACGTGCGCGAGCGCGATTCTGATTGGCTGTTCGATCTAAGTAAACATTCGAATCGGTCGAAACCAGGAAGCGGCGGCCGCCATTTTCTCTCTCGCACTCTGAGGGGGGCAGCAAAAACAAAGACAAAAACCATCTAAAGGGGCAGTATATTCAGTTCTTAACCACCCAGCATCGATATAGGTGTCCCCAAACAACCCCCAAGGCCAAAAAAACAATTTTATTTTTTTTCGAAAAATCGCCGATTACGCTTACCGTACACGTACGGTTAAAATTATTTAAAAAAAAAAAATTATCCACACTCTCCCCACCCCGTGTGCAAATGGTGCCCTAAGGGCACCATATGTGCATGGCTTATAAAAATACTGAAAAATACAAATGAATACCTTTTCACAACGAAGCGCATAATATGTCCCCCATGTGCGCACGGTGCGCGAAGCGCATCGTGCGTACATGGCCCATCCCGCATAACGTGGGCACGCGGTGCGCGCAGCGCACCGCGTGACCACCGTGCGTGCACGGCACTAACTGCGTAAAGTGGGCGCGCGGTGCGCGAAGCGCACCGCGTGCTCACTGTGCGCGCACGGTGCGCTAACTGGGCGCGCACGCCACAAATGGCGTAAAGTAACTTAGCATTTAAAAAACCGTACAAATTCACTGAAAAAACCATAGGTTTCACACACGTTATAGTTAGGAATTAGCATTTAAAAAACCTTGCAAATTCACTGAAAAAACCATAGGTTACACACAAGTTATAGTTAGCTGTACATTTCACTCGTAAAAAACCAATGAAATTCCCCCGTTATAGTTAGTGCAGGCAACTATAACTCACGCGACCGCAATCCTCTGCTGATGACATATGTGTCTTTATGAAAAAAAAATATTTGTAATATATGTATAGCTAAAATTTAATGGAAGAAGACATGGGCAAATAAGTGTCTAAATACAGTATTAGCATCAGCAGAGGATTGCGGTCGCGTGAGTTATAGTTGCCTGCACTAACTATAACGGGGGAATTTCATTGGTTTTTTACGAGTGAAATGTACAGCTAACTATAACTTGTGTGTAACCTATGGTTTTTTCAGTGAATATATATATATATATATATATCATGTGATCAAGACCGCTGTGACGGTCGAAACGCGTCTGGACTGAACCGAACAATGTTGGTTTGAAAATAAACTGAGCACTACTTTGCACCGGCAAATACGTGTCCGTGTCTTTAGTGGTACCGGCTGGTACTACGGAAGGTGGATTTGATATATAAATATATATGTATCAAATTTAGTCTCTCAATCTCTCAAACTAAGAAGGAGCGCACTCACTCGTAGATTTCCTTTAATGAAAAACGGCTTTATAATCCTTGCCAAACCCAACGCGTTTCACCTCTTCCAAATGCTTGATCACGGGATGAGATCACATGATAAGTACGTTTCTTTTATATTTAGCACGTATTCACTTCCTGGTATATTGTTATCAAGTGCATTGTAGTTAGTGAAGTATTTTAAAGTGATAAATGTTTTGTGCCTCATGTCAAGTGAATTTAAAACTGTTTACACTCATGCAGCTCTATGACATTAATATTTCTAGCACTTTGGTGTGCTTTTTCCTTTTTTTGTCATACATTATTAATCGCCTTTAGGTTACATAATCCTTTTTTCGTTTTACAATGTAGTTGCTTCTACTTTTATCCTTTATGAGTTCGGAAATCTTTCATTTTGTTTTCAATGTTTTCTCACTCTTTTCTGCTCTCTGGTGAGCATTCCATTCCGAACTACATGTGGTGGAAAAAGGGATGATTTTCCTTTGTGTATAAATGAACATAAAGTTCCTCATTCTGATTCAAACCTCTTGGATCCAGGATACAGATACATAGGAAGCACAATCTTTGAAGTCAAAAAACGCATCCTAGAACATGTCCGAGCAACGACCCATAAAGATCGAACAAATGCAGTTGCGAAACATATGGAAAAGTTTCACAACGGCAATTGGGAAACCCTAAGATATTGGGCTTTGGAACAGATACCAACATCAGAAAGAGGGGAAGATCGATTGAAAATCCTCCAACAAAATGAATGTAAACATATTCTCACCTTTAGAACCCTGGATCCAAGAGGTTTGAATCAGAATGAGGAACTTTATGTTCATTTATAAACAAAGAAAAATCATCCCTTTTTCCACCACATGTAGTTCGGAATGGAATGCTCACCAGAGAGCAGAAAAGAGAGAGAAAACATTCAAAACAAAATGAAAGATTTCCGAACTCATAAAGGATAAAAGTAGAAGCAACTACATTGTAAAGCGAAAAAAGGATTATGTAACCAAAAGGCGATTAATAATGTATGACAAAAAAAGGAAAAAGCACACCAAAGTGCTAGAAATATTAATGTCATAGAGCTGCATGCGTGTAAAAAGTTTTAAGTTCACTTGACATGAGGCACAAAACATATATCACTTTAAAATACTTCACTAACCACAATGCACTTGATAAAAATATACCAGGAAGTGAATGCGTGCCTAATATAAAAGAAACGTACTTGTCATATGATCTCATCCCGTGATCAAGCCTTTAAAAGAGGTGAAACGCGTTGGGTTTGGCAAGGAAAATAAAGCCGTTTTTCATGAAATGCAATCTACGAGTGAGTGCGCTCCTTCTTAGTTTGAGAAATTGAGAGACTAAATTTGATACATAAATATCGGCTGGATCCTGCCGAAGAGATACGCACCGGGCTAGATTACGAGCGCCAACGTCGAAAAAGGATCCAACTTGGGTTTTGATATATATATACACAATGTGTGTGTGTGTGCGTGTGTATATGTATATATAGATATATATATATATATATATATATATATATATGTGTGTGTATGTATATATATATGCATCCCAGTGGCAGTCGCCACTGGGTAGTTATAATTAGGTCAGCTGTTACATAGGAAAGTGTTTTTTTGTGTTATTAATAACTTTGGCCTCCACAAAACTTTCCAAAAAGGTGCTACTTTTTGACTAGTTTATGCATGGAACGTTTCGGGGTGATCATTCAAGCAGGGCCATGAAAAACGGGCGGGGTCCCAAAACGCAAAATCCCCATGGATTTGCTTTTTTTTAACATCTTTTTATTAACTGTTTGCTCAATTGACCAAAAATGACAGTAGTTACAGTAATTTGTACCAAGTTGACCATTCAGTCTTACCACCATATGCTTCCGGTTGGACATAAAAACATCAACAGTATACATTTCAGGAGGTACAACCCCTACTAGTATATACATACAATCGGCACGGTCACCCCTTCGACAAAAACAGAGCTGCACTTCCATGTCTTTATGGGTGATGGTCCTCATCGGCCAAGCGCAGATCCCCATGCATTTTCGAGAGACTTCTTTAAGAGCTACAGCAAAAATTGCTGAATGGAATTGCACGACATTTGACAAGCAACTAGGTTTTGGTCCCCAGGCTATGCTTTTCGTGATTTGATGTAAATCCGTTCAGTAGGATTTCTTTAAATTAAGGGTCAAACAAATTTGTATATCTGGACAGTTGGGTCCCCAAGTGGCTTGAGAGACTCTTGCGGGAGCGTCAGTTTAAAAATGGAGCATTCTGATTGACCCTTGGGTCAATTTGCTCCCGTGGGAGCGAGTGCTCTGATTGGCTGCCAGCAACATCAGAAAACTGTTGCTGGCAGCCATTACAGGACATGGAGACTTGGTCCCCTGTCCTGAAGTTGAAAACAAATTAATATAAGAGGGCAGGGTAGGGATACCCTGCCCTCCTAGGCCACGTGGGTTGGACTTAAAGGGACCTCCCTTGGGCCAAAATGCAAAATAAATCAGCAAATTTTGCCACAATCCCGTGGGACTCCTAGCCAACATTGTTTATTTGAGCGCAGAGGCAGCCCCTCCTCCCTGAGCCATAAGCCCCAGGGGGCCAACCACGAAGGCCGCATATACATAAGGTGAAGTGAGTGGATGCCATCCCCTCCCCAGGCCATTTTAGACCCTGAGGACCCCATACCTAGTGCCCAAAGTATTTTTTATGGTGGGGCACATAGACCCCCCTCTCAAGGCTGCTTTCGGCCCCAGGGACCCCATCACCAGGGTCCGATCTAATAAATATGGGGTGGGGGGGTCGCGGGCCCCCTTCCTGAGGCTATTATAGGGCCCGAGGAGCCCACCCTCGGGCTGTAATATGCCAAAAGGGAGACAGGAGCCTCCCCTTGCCTGAGCCTTTAATTGCCCTGAGGGCACCATTGCCTAGGGCAGACTCACTTGCTGTGTACCGTGGAGCCAACTCCTGGGACACAGCAGCTATCCTGCCTACATTGGCATGGGTAGAGAAACTTGTGTTTGCTCCCGCATGTTGGGAGCACTTTTGACTCTCACGCAACACGGTAGCAAACACAAAATTGGATCCCATTAGGCAGGAGCTTTAAAAAAGCTCCCGCCAGCTGGGAGCAGACTCTTAATCTGTTTCTCTTCGCACAGATCAAGAGATTGCTTCTGCCTGGAAGGAGCAGCATAAAGTGCTTCTTCCTCTGGGCAGGAAAAATGCCAGCGCAGCCCCCTTCCCCTTTAACTTAGTTTGGGAACCTGGGAGATGGGGTCCTCAAGGCCTTTTAGAGGTTTGGGACGGGTTCCTATGCGGCCTTATTTCTATAAAAAAAAAAGGCCCTGGAAGATGGGGTCTTCAGGGCCTATTATGGCTTGGGTAGGAGAGCCACACGGTCACTGTCATAGCTTTGGAATGCATAGAAATGTAGTTTGTATATTTGAATTTATAGACCTCCTATTCATGCAGTATTAGTGCATATTTTCGAAGTTGGATTATTATGGAGCGTCTGCATTTTTATGTGGAAGATATCCGAGGAAGAATGTATCGACGTGTTCTTCCTAAAGTGAGAATGATCAGAGTGAACTTCATGGATTTTAAATTACAGTCCATTTGAGTCCAAACTTGGCAACCTTTAACTGTTACCAGTCAAAGGTTAGCACTTATTAAATGTGATAAGGTAGCCCAATGTTATTCAATGGAAGGGATAGGCCTTACAGTAGTAAAAAGCTAATTGAAGTTTTTCACTACTAGGACATGTAATATTTAAAAATACATATGCTACTTTTCAATACTCCGTACCCTTCACTATGGACCTTATGGGCCTACTCTAGTGGTGACCTATATGTATTAAAAAGGAAGGTTTAGACCTGGCAAAAGGTTTATTTTGCTAGGTCAAAATGGCTGTTAAAATTGTACTACAGGCGGCAATGGCTGGCCTGAGACATGTTTTAAAATGCTACTTTAGTGGGTGGAACAATGGGTACTGCATGTCCACTAGTAATTGAATTTACAGGCCCTGGGTACACGTTGTACCATATACTAGGTAGGGACTTACAAGTAAATTAAATGCACCAATCAGATGTGGGCCAATTTTGCCATGTATTAGGGAAAGAGAACAATCACTTTACCACTGATTTGCAGGGTTGAAGTGCGCAGAGTCAAATTCAGAAAACTGGAAGGGTGAAGGCAAAAGGTTTGGGGGAAGACCACACCAAGGATGTCAAGTCTAACACAGAGGACCTCACTTCATGTTAAAGATAGTGTCTGGGAGTTTAGAGGCCTTATGCATGTTTTCATCTGTGCTGACTGACTTGTCCAGGCAAAAGGATTATGTATGTTATTCTGATTATTGTGGCAATGAAATAAAGAAGAGTGTGTCATAATTCGGGGAGTAAGAAATAAAATTCCCATTTAGGACAGCATATGTTAATCTTCGTTATGGCTTTTGCCTTCATTTGGGGTGCACAAACAGAATGGTAAGCTTTGCATATGTGTAGTCTATGCATTGTGAACATGCAGTCGTGGGTGGATTCTCATCCCCATTCCAAAATCGATGAGATCATAGTTAGGGTGGATAAGGCGAGATGGTTCTACTTCATCTTGCCCATTAGACTAATTATCTCTTACAAGAGGATGGTTCTCTAAATTGGATCTCAGATCTGCATACCACCACATTAAACTTTATTACGCATCTAGACATTATATTGCTTTTGTCTACCCATTTGGTACGTATAAATGTGTGTTGTTTGCACTACGTTTAGCGTATTCTATATTCCTGAGAATCCTGGATCATGTGCAATGGTCTTTGATGAAGGCATAGTCAACCACTGCGACGTTTTGTCGTTTGCATCTACACGTAAGGGATATGGTGAGATCCTAGCCCAATTCTGAGTGCTTTTCATGCTAGAGAGCTTGTGTTAAAAAACATGAATTCTTAAAGTAAGAAGTTAAATATTTGGGGCACAGGGTTTCAAAACTGATGGCAGTTTTTTCTAGCGTTGTTGGTGGAGTCAATTCAAAAGACTTTCTCTCCCAGTGACAAAATCATTCAATTTTGTTTGTCACTTTGTGAGATTTACTTGCAGTTTTTTCCTGACTATACTTTACACATGCATTACTTAGAAGATGCTTAGGACAAGCGTTGTATTCTGTTGGAAGCAAGAGTGCCAAGAGGGTTTTGATTTGTTAAAAATGCATTGATTATTGCCAGAGCTTTCAAGCCATACAACCCAGGCTAGGAATGTAGTACTTACTCTGTGTGTAGCTGACTCAAAAACACTGTAAAAGTGAATTTTTCGTGGGCTATGTGTTAAGGGAGTTGAGGAAACTAGAAGAATTGTATTGAGTTATTGAAAAAGAATTGATACCATATTTATGGGGAAGAAGGATTACTATGGTTACCCATTGTAAACCTCTTGTGTACATACGTTCAGATGGAATACTGATGAGGGGAGAGACTGGCTCCCCTGGAAGTGTTGAGATTTTATTTGTAGTAGACACTAAGGGCATTTGCATTCCACGCTCACTAAAGACAGACTTTGGATGAGTTTTGGTGGCCAGAGATGGACCGTGAGGAAGAAGTCAAGAATGGTTATGTGTGTTTGAGATGTGAAAAAGGACTTGTGACACACATTCCGACTATATAACATATTGAGTTGCCGACCGTGGAACGTGGTAGGTATCAATTTACTTGGACCTCGCAATTTCCTGGATCTGCATCAGCAATTGTTGTAATGATAGTCGACTATTACTCGAACTGACCAGAGATGAGATTTTTTTGCTGAACCTAATAGTAAGAATAAAATTCAACTCTTAAACAATGTTTTTTTACGAGAGGGTTTCACATCAAAGTTCTTGTTTGATAAGGATATCCAATTAGTTAGTGAGGAAATATTGAGTTTTCTTTAAGAAAAAAAAGTGGGATAAAAATATTTGAAGTTTTGCGTCACCCTTAGACTAATGGATTGGTTAAACGTATGAACCTTGTTCTCATTGCGTATGGCAAGTGGGCTATGGCCAGTAACTGAAATTGTGGTGGACAATGCTTTGGTTTCATCCTACATCTCTGTACACAGTAAACGGAGTGGCCCCATTTCAGCTATTGAAAAGAAGAAAAACAGTTTTTAAGTAATGTTCCTCTACGTTTGTTTGGTGTCTAGTTTCATCTAGTGTGTTTGTGCAGGGCTGTGGTGTTTTTCTTATGGTTGTGCAACTAAAATTACTTTTTGTATGCTTAAGAAAAGTAAACGCCTTTGTAGTATCTTGAGATATTTGTTGCATAATTTACATTCCTCTTGCAATGTTCTAGGGGGATTCAAATGTTATTAGTTGTGCAGTGTGTCAGTTGAAGCTCACGCCTTGCCGAACTGCCATGTCCCCAGCTCGGTGTATGTTCCATTCTTGTTATTGAAGTCAAGTGGATTTGGACTTGTTTCCCATCATCCTTCAAGACATTGTGCAATCGAATAGGGTGTTACTCAAGAGAAAATCAGTGTTTTTCTGTCCATACTCCTTCATCTCTGATATACGTCCTCAGCATGCTAAACTGGATAGGTCAGGAGATGGGTGTATATGTGCACACAGCAGGGGAGGTGGCTCACCAAGCACTCGTTGCCATCCTTGGGCTCCTCTGCAGGTCTGCGTGTGTTAGTGTTCTGACGTTTGCGTCACCACTGGGTTGCTGAGCAGATGAGCCTCTTGCCTTGTGCAGCTCTTTCCTCAAGAAAGCCCACACATAGCAGAACTTTGTCAGCAGGGCTCCAGCTCTGGTTCATGACGCCAGAGGCAGGTTGCAGGTGTGATCCTGACCTTGAAAGTCACAGTAACACAGAGTCCTGTAGCTGGCCCTCACATTACTCAACAACTTGGATAGGGGCAGCGAAGTCTCTGACGAGGCAGGCTTGGGTAGCACCAAGTGAGTAGCATGATCTATGGTTGGAGAGCGGTCTTTTTTTTTACCAGTTGGCTGTTCGCCGTTGATAACTCAATGTCATGATTGGTTTATCTCTTCATTGCTTGGTGGAGCAGCACTGGCCAACTGTGATTGGTATGATGGTGAATTTTGAGTTTACCAGTCGTCTAATAGATTCTAGAGCACTAGTAGATACAGCAATCACCCAAAAAAAAATTGAAAAACTCCCAGCAGGCTTTTGGTGGAGAACACTGTGCCAGAACGCAGCAGGGCAAAAATAATGCTCAAAGTGGAGGCAAAATCTTAAACCTTAATTAATTTAAACGTGTGACTAACTCCTATAAATTCTTGCAACGTATGTGAATTGACCAGTCCCACATCTTAGCACCATTGCAGACCACTTCATCACCAACACTCATGCAACTAACAGCACCAATTGCCATACAGCTAGCACCATGTTGTCCTACAGTTTCAAATAATTGTCTGTGCACCTGAACAAAAATGACAAGAAATGCAGCACTCCGCACATAACCACGCATTCAGATTCACAAGTTCAGCATCTTAACACCCACTTCACCAACGCATCTGAACATTGTAAAACAAATAAAGGAACAACAATCGTACTTGAATGCGGCCAACATTGCATCAAGCACCATTCAGAAGGATTGTAATTCTCTCCAACAGCACTAAATATAATCCGAGTGCCTCGGGTTATACCATACCTTCCACTGGAACTAGCACAGATGGAACCACTCCATCCATTCACTCAATCACATTGTTTCAACTGCAATCCAATAGAAACAGTGCCACACTGCATAGAAGTTTGCAGCACGTCAAACAGTACTTCTTTACAAGACTAACCTCAGGCATAGTCTCACTTGGCAAAGGTATTTACCGCCCTCGAAGGACAAGAACCCAAATGGTACAGTCCTTAAACATATCTCTCATCGATACACAAACATATACAATTTATAGGATCAAAAACCACTGGATTGGTTCTGCACCACAATCTGTCAATACAAAAGTCCGTAATTGTTCATCATTATCAACAATAAAGGGAAAGTCACTGCTAATACAAGGTCGTTGTGTTTTATTCTTCATATTTATTCCATATTTATTCAAAAATCATCAGCCGACGCGTTTCGTCCTCTTGACTTAGGACTTCTTCAGGGCTGAAAGTTAAAAACATATATATGTACAAAACATTCACAAACAACACTGCACAGTCCAGACTATGACCATATTACATATCACAATAACATTATACATAAAAAGAAACGTATATATAACATCATTCTGAACAGTACAATACAGAAAGGACGTAGTCGTGCACCATACCCAAAGGGTGGCACCTGCTAATCCCTTATTCACATGAGACAATGGAGACAACAGCACAAAGTTTAAAATAACGTACATGTGTCCATCTAATGAGCTAAAGAGAGGAAGAAAAAGAACAAAAGTGAAGAGATTCGAGAAAGAAAAGGAAAGCGGGGATTACACTTAGATGAAACCTCCAAACACCGCAAGGTATACATATAGAAACTATAGAACTTTCGTGTTGTGCAGAGACCAAAGATGCTAAGATCCTAGTCACCTTTTTTCCCGACATCACCTTCAGAAAACCGAATAGAAAGATAGGGAGGTCACCATAATATCATGTGCAAAGCCCAATATAAAATAATGGATGACAACATACAAAGATGGAAGACCAGCCACAGACTAATCGAATCTGTAGTTGTCCAGTTGCAACTAATGCTGCTTCATACGGAAGGAAATTACAACCAAGTAGTTTCTGAAGACACAAACACAGGGGAAATAGTTTGAATTAAAATAATCCCTCATAAGCACTGAGTAGGCCAAAAAGATTAAACTTGGAGCGTTCCTTATGTAAGTATTCATCTTACCTGTTTACACTGTAAACAAGTAATCCAGAAGAGAGCCAAACTAAATTATGCAGCCGTCTAATATCCAAACAAGTGCATGTTGTGATGTCCCAAGGCAAGTGGCACGCTAACCATAACATTAGGATCGCGCAAAGCAAGTAGATTTCATTAGCAATATATAGCAGAAAAATGGATAATATCCATATCAACCTGCAAGTAAAACAATGTTACGATTACATTTTGCCTGATTTATCGATGGTCTGCTCCATTAGATAATCCCGTCCAAAACAGTGAAAATGCCTCCCAACTAATGGGCTCCGTCTTACAATCCAAGAAATATACCCTCAAAGGGTCAACACATCCGTGTGTCCCGTGGGGATTTGTATCCCATTCCATACGTTTCTCCCTGGCCTATAAAGTACCTCTGCCTGTCGAAAATCTGTGTAAGCTCCTACATATATAGTCCGTAACATTGTCATCCTGTTAGTCAATATCCTTAATAGTTATATCTCATTATTTATGACCCCTTGCTGGCCCGAGCCTTGTAGATACTCGTATTAAACATCGACCCCAGAGACCCCGTAGGGTACTCACAAAGAGACAAAGTGTTTGTAAAAATAACACATAAAGTTAAAATCCAGTTCAAACTCTACTCCCAAAAGCACCATTGTCATTTATATTCAAGATAGCCTATTCTCTGACTCATCCATGTTGTCATGAAAATAAATAAATAAGCGCCCAATAATATTAAATATACTACTCACGTGTATCCAAAACGAACACAGTCTCATTAAATATCCAGCGAAGTCGAACCCATGTTATGGTTCTTCCTATATCCTCCCGGTCAGGTCACGTCCTGATCACGTGGCGAGTTTGCCTAACGAGACCCCGTGACCGGCCCAAGTATGCATATAAATAAAACGCCATCTTAAAATGGCCAAAAAATAAAGTAGCTTGATGAGACAAAAGCTCCCAATATGGTCTGGATAATAGAAGTATTAATTTTCATTGTGTGTCAAAAAGCAGACCAAATAACCATAAATTATGCGTGCGCCCCATGTAAAATAGCGCAAGCAACCAAACAGCATGTCGATAATTTACAAATATCTTCCAATCATGTAGAATGTGATATTTATATATGACTATTAAGTTACATGGTTAAAAACCAGGACAAGACGCACCCAGATCGCATGGCGATCAGTTTACTTCCCTAGGGGTCACTGGTTTGCCCTCAGTTGATAACCTAGTCTTAAAATTTGAATATCCTCAGTTGTCGTTCATTCTATAGACCTCCCTGTAATATGCCTACATTTCCCCAGGCCCTGGGTGAGATGATATCCCACCTTGTCATCAATAATACAAGAATTCTTATAATTGGTGATTTCAACTACTGGCCTAATGATGAACGGGAGAGCACTAGTTCGAGGGAATTTGTTGACCTTCTTTCTGGGTTGAACTGTGCCCAGCACGTGTGTGAAGCTACCCACATAAAAGGGCACATTTTAGATCAGTTTTGGACATCAAACTTGAAGATTTTCCACTCCCCTGATAGCTCTGTGTGTCTGGTCGGATCACCATCTGATTAGATTCACTCTCTCATGTGCTCCTTTCTTGAAATCCCAACCAATATAGAATCAAATGACTAGAAATTGGAGACGTGTGGACATCGACCATTTCCGTTCACTTTTAACTAGCACGTCCCCGTCCACACTGGAAGCATTTCAGTCTCAGGCAGAGAGTATTAAGACATGGCTTGATTCGGCCAGCGACTGTGTCGCCCCGCTTAAAAAAACAAAGATTATGAGACCCCACGACGCCCAACGGTGGTTCTCTGATGATTTAAAAACAAAGAAACTTGCATTAAGACCAGCAGAACACCGATGGCGACGCCATTATCTCCCAGATAAAAAGGTCCCTGACCTTGTTGAAAATAAAAACTTGATTATTCAAACTAAGGCTAACTACTTCTCTCAAAAAATTATCAACTCATCAAATAAGTCTAAAGAGATCTTCTCTATAGTCGACGAACTTTCTAAACCAGATAGAGTTATGATGAAACCTGCTCCATCACAGTCTTTGTGATTCTCTCAATTCATATTTCATTGAGAAAATTGTCGCCATTAAGGCTAGTATCCCTCCATTTGCTTTTCCCATACAGGATTCGAATATTGGTAAGAATCCACACTGCCTCGATCAAATCCCTCCGATCCCTGAGGAGACCTTTCTGGATCTACTAAAGAAGGTTAGCTCTGGTTCCCCCACTGACTGCTGTCCCCCTCACATACTCCGAGAAGCCTTCACTACTTGCCCAGACCCTCCCCTATCATTTCTCAACAACTCGCTTAGGCTTGGTATTGTCCCTGACTCATTTAAAAGGGCAGAAATGATTCCAATCCTGAAGAAACCGGGTGCAGACCCGTCGGTCCTTAGCAATTACCGACCCATTTCTCTGCTGCCCTACCTGGGTAAAATTTTAGAGGCTCATGTAGCAAATTGCCTCAGTTCTTTCGTTGAACACTCCCAGGTTTTGGACTCCCATCAGGCCGGTTTTAGACCCGCACATTCCACGGAGTCTGTTATTCTTACTATCATGGACGTACTTAGACGGGGGGGGCTGATAAGGACATCAACCAGGCCCTGGTTCTCCTAGATCCGTCAGCAGCATTTGACATGGTCGATCATGACATCTTGATTGACTGTGTCAGTAATGCCGGAATCCAGGGTCTGGCGTTAAAGTGGCTCTCCTCTTTTCTTAGCAACCGCTAATCTGTTTTCTGAGAGAAAGAAAGGTTGGAATTTTTAACTATGCCGACGACCTTCAACTGGTGTTTGACATTAATTCATCAGCTTCATCAGTGTCTAAGTTTCAAACCACTATGATTTTTATAAGTGACTGGATGAATAATAACCAATTGAAGTTGAACCCTGACAAAACTGAGCTGATTCTCACGGGTGGATCAGCCAATCCATGGCCCCCCCTACTGGGCAATCCCCCGTGCCAGCTGTTTCCACCAAATACCTGGGTATAATATTCAGTAATGATCAGTCCATGAAAGCCCAGATCAGCTCAGTTGTCACTGCCGGTTTCTTCCAACTGCGGAGAATAAAGAAGATTAGTAGATTCTTGAGTAGGGAAGCCATGATCCTTGTCATTTTAGCCTTGGTAATCTCCCGACTGGACTATGCCAACTCATTGTATGTTGGCATCCCTGCGTACCAACTGAGACGCCTTCAACTGGTTCAGAACCAAGCTACTAGGGTGTTTTTTCATCAACCAAAGTGGCATCACGTTAGAACACTTATGAAAAGGCTCCACTGGCCTCCAGTGATCAAGCGCTGTGCTTTTAAGCTGGGATGCACCATTTTTAAATCTCTTCATGGCAATAGTCCAGCTTTTATTTCAGCTAGACTTAAATGCTACACTCCATCTCGAGACCTTCAGTCCTCCCACCTGAACCTATTGGCAACCCCCACTAAACGTAAGAAGCACGGTGACCTAAGGTTTGCAGTTCTGGCCCCACAATTCTGGAACTCCCTCCCGGTGGAGATTAGGTCTTTGACCTCTCTTGCACAGTTCAGAAAACAGCTTAAGACCTGGTTGTTCTCCCAGGCATATGATGACTAAGCTATCTCCCTGCCGCTGCCTCGCCGTCTCTCTAGTGCCATGAAACCGTTTGGTGTACGTGCACTTAATAAATGTTTTTAACATAACATAACAGCAGACCATTGATAAATCAGGCAAAATGTAATCGTTGCATTGTTTTACTTGCAGGTTGATATGGATATTCATTTTTCTGCTATATATTCCTAATGGAATCTACTTACTTTGCTCTATCCTAATGTTATGGTTAGCATGCCACTTGCCTTCGGACATCACAACATGCACTTGTTTGGATATTGGACAGGTGCATCATTTTGTTTGGCTCTCTTCTATATTATTTGTTTACAGTGTAAACAGGTAAGGTGAATAATCACATAAGGAAAGCCCCAAGTTTAATCTTTTTTGGCCTACTCAGTGCTTATGTTAATGTTAATGTTAATGTCATTTATAGAGCGCAACAAATACCCGGAGGTGTCCTGGCGCTTCTTGATTCTCTAAGACTGGCAGGAAACAATAAAAGGAGGCAGACTACTCTTTGGAAAAGAGCCACGTTTTTAATTCCTTACGAAAGGGTAAAAGCTCGGTGAAAGATCTCAAATGGCGAGGTAATTCATTCCAAGCTTTCGCTGTGCCATAGATAAAACTTTTGCCTCCCCAACGGGCTTTCTTTATACGAGGCACCCAAACCAGGTTGGCCTCTTCAGAGCGCAAGTGTCTGCCTGGAACGTACCAGCGCAGTCTTTGCTGAAGAAACTCTGGACCTATGCCATGTAAGGCCTTAAAGGCCAGGCATAGTACTTTAAATTGTACACGGCTTTTAACTGGAAGCCAGTGTAAAGCTTTCCTCTCTTTGGATACGGAACAGGGAATAGAAGAGTCCATAAGTAATCTAACTGCTGCATTTTGCAGTATCTGCAGTTTTTTTAATCCTTTTAGTTGCATATTCAGGTAGAGTCCATTACAGTAATCCAATCTAGACATTACCGTGGCACCAACTACAATTTGTCTACTGTCCTTAGGCAATAAGGGCAGGACTTTTCTCAGCATTTTAATGGTATAGCTGATTTTAGAGGCTAGTGCATTTACTTGCGGTCCTAAGGTCAATTTATCATCTAGTATGATCCCCAGGTTCTTAACCTTTCTAGTTGGCACCGGGGCTTTCCCCATTTGGTCTGGCCACCAGGAAGGAGTCCAAAAGCTGGTGTTGTTCCCAAACAATATGACTTCAGTTTTCTCTGAGTTTAGTTTGAGACAATTGTTTGCCATCCAGTTGTCTACTGCTAGCATACACTCTTGAAAACGACCTTCCACATCAGCCTCGCACTCCGGTGTCAGAGATACCACAATTTGAGTGTCGTCGGCATATGATGTGAGGCCGAAACCAAAGGTGTCTATAATTGGGGCCAGTGCACTAACATAAATATTAAAAAGAGTCGGACTAAGTGAGGACCCTTGCGGGACCCCACAAGGCAATGAAAAGGGGTTGGACTGAAAATCTCCGAGGGCAACAATCTGTTTCCTGTCCTCGAGGAATGACCTTAGGAGTTCCCAGGCCTTCCCCTGAATGCCACAGGTGTTTAAACGGTTCAACAGTATGGAATGGTGAACCGTATCAAATGCTGCGGACAGGTCTAACAGGATTAGTGCCGCCCTCCCTCCCTGATCCACAGCAACCCTGATTTCTTCCGTAGCCTTTATAAGAGCCGATTCCGTACTATGACCAGGTCTGAAACCAAACTGGGTCGGGTCAAGTACTTGGTTCTCATTCAAGAATAGGCTAAGCTGCTTATTCATGATTTTCTCCACCACCTTAGCTGGTAATGGCAGTCTGGAGATTGGCCGAAAGCTACTGGGATCCGTAACTGGGAGCTTAGGCTTTTTTAGAAGTGGCAGGACCGATGCCAGTTTCCATTGACTGGGAAAGAGTCCAGTTGTAAACATAAGGTTAACAATAGTGGTGAGAGATTATGAGTGATTATTTTAATTCAAACTATTTCCCCTGTGTTTGTGTCTTCAGAAACTACTTGGTTGTAATTCCCTTCCGTATGAAGCAGCATAAGTTGCAATTGGACAACTACAGATTCGATTAGTCTGTGGATGGTCTTCCATCTTTGAATGTTGTCATCCATGATTTTATATTGGGTTTTGCACATGATTTTATGGTGCCCTTCTTCTTTCTTTTCTGTTTTCTGAGGGTGACCTTGGGGAACAAAGGTGATCAGGATCTTAGCATCTTTGGTCTCTGCACAAAAGACACGAAAGTTCTATAGTTTCTATATGTATACCTTGCAGTGTTTGGAGGTTTCATCTAAGTGTAATTCCTGCTTTACTTTTCTTTTCTCTACTTTCTCGAATCTCTTCACTTTTGTTCTTTTTCTTCCTCTCTTTAGCTCATTAGATGGACACGTACGTTATTTTAAACTTTGTGCTTTTGTCTCTATTGTCTTATGTGAATACCGGATTGGCAGGTGCTAACCTTTGGGTATGGTGCACAACTATGTCCTTTCTGTATTGTACTGTTCAGTATGATGTTATATATATGTTTCTTTTTATGTATAATGTTGTTGTGATATGTAATATGGTCATAGTTTGGACTGTGTAGTGTTGTTAGTGAATGTTTTGTACATATATATGTTTGTAACTTTCAGCCCTGAAGAAGTCCTAAGTCAAGAGGACAAAACGCGTCGGCTGATGATTTTTGAATTAATATGGAAAAAAATAAGAAGAATAAAACACGGCGATCTTGCATTAGCAGTGATTTTTCCTTTATTGTTGAAAATGAACGATTTCAGACTTTTATATTGACAGATTGTGGTGCAGAACCAATCCATTGGTTTTTATTTTGTATCCCCTTTGGCGGGGAGGTGCTCCTGGACAGGGGGCACATTTGTCCATTGCTTACACTATATGGGTGATTGACGGTACGGGTGCTGCAATTTGGGTATGGTTCACTGTCCATTTTTTGTAGGTTTAAATTTATAGGATCAGTTTATATCTCAAAAGTACTCTGAATCGTCACTCATTACATGCTTTGTCTCCTAGATGCACTGTATGTAGAACGCAATGGGTTTTTGCTTTGTTTTTTCACAGCAGCAGGTTTTTTTAACATATTTTATTCAGGATGTGAAAGCCAGACGCTTGTCACAACTGAGGTTTTGCAGCCACCATGTAACACCTTATGTTCAGCTCTTTGGGGTGTAGTTAAACAATAAGACCTCCCGTCAAGTCAACAGATAATCCATTGTGGTACTTCTTGATTTTGTTTTTATTTCTTTTGGAGCTCACTGGAGAAAGTGTGTATATTTGTAAATGTTCTTCTGTTTGTAAGAAAATGATGTTCAGAGCAAAAGACAAATTCTACATTGACCGTTGCCAATAAGTGCTGTAAAGTGGTCAAAAAGGCTACCCTTCTGTACTGTATGAAATGAGTTTTCAAACAAATAAATATATAAATACTACAACTTTGAATCCTATGATCAGTGCATCATTGCCATTTGAATGAGTCTATATTGCTTGTATGGGTCTTAACCGTCTGTGCATATTACAAATACAGTTAAAAGTACCATATGGTTGATAATTTGCATTTGAGAGCTCAGTCATGCATACAATTGTATAATTTAGCATGTTCTGCATAACTATGTTGTTCCTAAATCATTGCTTCTTTTAAGCACAGATTTCTGTTAGAAACTGATAAGTTTAATTTTCTCTTTTAAACAGTCCAAATCTGGTGAAGAAAAGCAGTTTATTCTTTCTGAACACTTAGACAAGATTAACAGGTATTTTTCACTGTTTGAATTTATAATTCTGATCCTCGATTCCATCTTCAGTCATAATGTAACTTAAAGCCAACCAATGTGCATTGCACTTTTCTCTAATCAAGGAGTATTAATAAGTCTTCTAGATTTTACATGCTTGTTGAATTGCTCATTAACAATTATTTTTTTTTGCAATGTGCTGTTCTCTGTTTACCAATTCTAAGTCATCTTATCTTAGTTCCTGGCTCCCCTGGATTACTTTTTGCAGAATAAAAAGTATTTCATTTTCAGGCGTGAGCAGCTTTTAATGTCATAAGCAGATCACAATATTTTGGAAGCATCGTGATTAACTGGTCTTGTATTGCTTTGCATTGGAATTAGCATTTTTGAGGCATTGCTACCATTGGTGTGGCTGGAAGCGCTGCACAGTCGATGTATAGTTTGCAGCAAGCCTGTCCTATATGCATGGTGGGAGGAGTGCAGGTTTATAGAGTGACCTGTGAAGGAAGCATTCGGAATGATACCTGAGTGCCAGGGCAGTGTTCCAGTCTTGCCGCTAGGGCCGGCTTTAAGTTAGTGCGACCGGTGCAACCGCACTTGGCGCTGAACTATAGGGAATCCGCTGACCTCAAGGGGGCGGGGGGAGCTTTGTTTATCAATGACTTATGATTGGAGAGATGAGGGGCACCTTTGCCCGGTGGTAGTGAGAGAATCCGAGGAGGTGGTCATGGGGTATGAGGGTGCCAAAAATGATTGTTGCACCGGGGCCACCAGTGCTAAAGCTGGTGTTGCTTGAACTGTTGACTTGGTGCAACATACAGGAATGTAAATGACACTGCAGATCAACATGGCCTCTCCTTAATAATAGGCAGGTACTGATGTATGCAAGGAGCATTGTGTATGTCAGGTTGTTTATTTATTTATTATTTATTTTGTCAATTTATAGGGCGCAACAGCTACCCAAGAAGGGTTTCCCGGCGCCTAGACACAGCTAGAAAGAGAGACAGAAACAGAGGGAGATTTTAGGTGTTTATTGTTCGTACAGCCAGGTCTTTACAAGCTTTCTAAAACTATAATAGTTATCTTCCTTCCGAATGCCTGGTGGAAGCGTGTTCCACAGGGAGGGTCCAAGGTAGGCAAAAGATCTGCCCCCTGATCTTGCACGTTTAAACCTTGGTATACAGAAGCATGCTGCTGTCTGGGACCGGAGGTTTCTCTTTGGCGTGTAGAGGCAAGCAAGGGATTGGAGGTATTTTGGGGCTCCTCCTGTTTTTATTTTGAACATGTAGTTCAAGGCCTTGAAACGAACTCTGTTCTCTATCCTGAGCCAATGAAGGTCCCGGCGGTGGTTCGAGACTCCAGCGTTCCTAGGAATCTTACACAGGAGTCTGACCGCAGCGTTTTGCGCAACTTGTAGTCGTCCAATGACAGATTTATTAGCGCCTAAATATAGGATGTTGCCGTAGTCAAGCCTTGATGTGATAAGGGCATTGACTACGGTCTTCTGTGTTGACATAGGCAACATCCACAAGATTTTCCTCAACCATCTAGCTATGGTGAGACACAATCCAGTAACTTTACTGGCCTGCTTGTCCATGGATAAGGCGTTGTCTAATACAAAGCCCAGATTTCGAGCATGGGACACCGGGGTAGGAAGGATGCCCATCTGTTCTGGCCAATGCGCGGGGTTCCAGAGATCTTTGTCTTTTCCCAAGATCAGAATTTCCGTCTTGTCGCCGTTCAGTTTTAACTGGTTTGCTGTCATCCAGTTCAATATTTTTAGTAATCCTTCCTTGAGTAACGACGGGGAGTGGGGACAAGAATTCGACAGGGAAAAAATGATTTGGGTGTCATCGGCGTAGTTCATGAGCGTTAGCCCTAGCTTTTCAACAAGTTCTACCAGTGGTTTGAGATAGATATTAAAAAACAGAGGGCTCAAGATGGACCCCTGCGGCACTCCATGATCTGCAGGTAAGGTGTCTGACTCGGCCTGTGCTGATGCGATCTGAAAGGTTCTGTTTGCCAGGAAGGATTTAATCCACTCCAGGTTGTTGGTAGCACATTACTGCAGCACCTGAAACGTAAAAACATGTACATTAGTCCAAGGTGTTTTAGGAGCGCACGTCGTATGTGAACTCGAACGAGCCAGAGATTTTCATAGATGGACTTGCTGATTTGATCTGGCCCAGACACAACTTGATCTATTTCCTGTAATCAAAAAATATTCATAAGCAAGCATAGGCAAAGACAACAAGTATTGTCCTTTTCAATAACTAAAATCGATTCCAGCCTGCCGCAAACATAAACACGCCACATCATTGTTTCTCTTATACAACACCCTCAAAGACCCACTACTCTTGCAGACACATAAGAAGAGTTTGATGTTGGTGGTAATTGTGGCTGTTAGTAGTAATACTGGTTGTTGGGATTGTGGTACTAGAGATTTTATTGCTTTTAGTTATGGCAGTAGAAATTGTGGTGATTTGGTAGTAATAGTAGCAGCAGTTGTGGTGATGGTAGTAGTGGAGGAGGTAGTGATTGTAGTATTGATGGGGGTATTAGTGTTGGTGATGTTGCAGTGGCGGTGGTGGTGATAGGTGTAATAGTGGGGACGATAATAGTGATAATGATGCTGGTATTAGAAGTTATGGTTGTATTGTTGATAGTGGTGTGGATATGATGGTAGTATTAAATATTTGTGATGTGGTATATTAACAGTGGCATAGATTAATGATATTGATGGTAGTGGTGGTGATGGGGGTAGTGGTTATGACATTTCTGTTCATTTTGATAGTAGTGGTAACAATGGCGGTGGTGATAGTCTGAGTAGTTGTGGTGGGGAAAGTGTTGATTGATAACATGGCATCGTTATTAGCAAATATAGGGGTGATGGTCGTCAATGCAGAAGTGAAGTTTGTATTACTGGTAATGGTGGACATGATGTAGAGAAGTAGGAGTGGTTATGGTGATGAAAGTAGCAGAAGACTAGATGCTGATTATAGTGATGGGTATGTAGTAGCGTTAAAAGTGGACTAGTAGAGATAATGGAGCAGTGCTGGTGGTGCTGATAATCTCCTACAACACTGTCTTTAACATTTAGATAAAGAAAACATATTAAGCATAAAATAAAATGCACATCCGGCAGGTAATACTTTTTATTAAAAAAACTAGTTTACTGTTGTCCGGGTACTTACCATGGACTACAGTAAGGTTACAAGAAATGGAAAAATGCTTGAAGGGAACATAACAAAGCAAAGATCACAGAAGAAATCTTTTTTAAATGGAAAAAAAATATTATTCGTGTTATAAATACATGGAGACTGAAATTCATTTATAAAAACCCACCTTTAATTTCCTTATTATTGAGTTGTGACTCATCTACTTGCCTATATTTATTAAATTAGCTAGCTGCTCAGCTGTAATAAGTTTTTACAGTTGACTTCTGATATCACAGTGCCTACTGCTAGAGCTGACAGATAGAAGGAAAGGGAAGCATAAGTATAAGTAAGCAGTTCAGGAAGTGGAAGAATAAGTATAAGTAAGCAGTAAGCAGTTCAGGTAGCGGAAGCAGGAAACAGGGCAGAGCAGAGCAGCGGTGCGGGACAGCAGAGCGGAGGAGGAGCAGGGAGGAGGAGCGGTTGAGGAGGAAGGCGCTCAACGGGGGTCAGGTAGGGCAGCGAGGGCAGCGGCGTACTCGCTGCCGTAGAGTGTGAGCTCGGGTCCCCCGCAGAAACGGCCCAGCCATCTCCCTCTCATCTTCCTAAACCCTTAACCCGCAATATCACCCTCGCATCTCCCTAAACCCTTAACTCGCAAACGCAAACCACTTCCCCCTCCTGCCCTCCTGGCAAAACGTCAGGGAAAATCAAAACTTCAGGCAAACCCCAAAAGCCTAACCTGGACACGCCAGCTACAGCTGGAAATTTTAAATCCGCTGCCACTACGGGACACTGTGGAACTGTAAGAGCTCTTCAGGCAGCCAAATGAATATCTGACACCTGCTGTGGCTGGCTGGAGCTGGCAGACAGCTTCCTTGCTGATGGCACAGACTTCCAGACTTCCAGCCTCCCGTCCCTCCCCCCCCCCGGGGGTTGGTCTTTTGCTCTTCCTTCTACTGCTTTCCTTCAACCCTGAACCAGACCCTTTGCTCAGTGGTAGTGGTGCTTGACTGCGAAACAGAAGGCAAACGGACCCCTGGACCTCGGTCTACATAACTTACACTTTTAATATCAGACCAACAACTCTTCAGCCCGGAGCCCAAGTCCGGAGCCTGCAGCTATCTTCCCCTTTTTCTCCAGCCCGACCAGCAGCCCATGTGCGGGTATATATGAGGTCGGGGAAAGCCAGAGTGACCACTTCCCAGAGGCATGCGGCGAAGAAAGGGAAAAAACTAAAATCATGCCCCCCTGCTCAGCCCAGCGCCGGCTCTGCATTAATCACAACAGACCCTGCATCAAAAGACAGGCCCTGCTAAGAGTTTCAACTGACTTAACCCAACAGAAAATCTATACAAAATTCAGCTTCTACACTGACGCATGTTCTTCAATCTACTCGAGCAATGCTACCCTCAAAGGTCTGCAGTCCCCTTTGCTTTCCCTACAAGATAAGCTGACTCCATCAACTCTACAGGCTCAAGAGAAGGTTTGCGCTAGCTCTGGGGAGCTATCAAGTCCGCCACTAGGTAATAATTCAGCCACAATAATATTCACATCGCCAGTGGGCCCAAGGGCACTAGAGATCTGCTGCAACCACAGCACCCCTTGCTCTACCTGCCATAGCCAGCTAGGGCTCCCAAAGGTCACACTTAGCACAGCGGAAAAAAATCAGCTCCCTTCCAGCCTCGCACAGCTTCAAGGAACCCGGAGCTCGATTAACTCACAAGCACTAGCACATCAAGGCCAAAGCAAACGCCGGGCAACCAACTGCTCAGAACCGTAATCAAAATTAAAATCAGAATCAGTACTGGAACAGGCTTTACCACAGGCCACAGAGCCGGCACCACTATTTCACAAGCTCTCACTCTCAAAGGCAGCTAGCCATTCGGGTCTCACACAAGAGGAACACTGCCACAAAAGGTCCATGCAGTCTAACCAATCAGAATCCGCTTCAATATGTACTCTAGAATGCGCCTTAGAGGTCTGTCTTTCCCTGACGCAAAAGGAGAACAATGCCATATGTCCAACACGCTCTGAGAGGGTCCAGCAGGCAGAACAAGGCCTTGAAAGCAGCCTCAGTCAACTATCGACATGCAGGAATGCCGCGCCTGCAGCATCGCAGCGGCTTGCAGCCACAAATGTATCAACCCCACAGCCTCCACCTTCACAACTCTGGATATCACTCCCCCCGCCTAGACCTTCTGAAGAACCAGGGGGGTCCGCTGAGCCGATCTGTCAAGATGGGGGGAAGGCAGCATTATCCTATTTGAACACACAAGAATGGGAGGAAATGCTCGCTGCTTACTCACCTGACTCGCAACAGAGCGCCTCCCCAGACAAGGTTCCTCAACTGCGCTCCCAAAGCCCCAGCCAAAGGGCCGGGAGGAGTCCAAAGACAAACTCAAGAGGGGGACGCCCCCTAAAGAGCAAGTCAGCGGCACCTGGGCCTCCTCTTATATACAATACAACTGGCAGTTGAGGTGCTCCAATATCAGTCTGAAAAGATGTATATCCAACTCTCACTCTTAAACACGTTGGCTCTGTTCACCGCAGGCATCGATGAGAAACTGGGGGCCCTTAACAGCTTAAGTACGAGGGCTCAATCTGAGGTCCAACTCAATTGCTGATGCAGCTACATAGTTGACAAACTATCTACTCTGCCCTCTATGCTAAATAATCTACTAAGGGAGATGAGTCCTGCAACAATCGGATCCGAAAACAAGCTGCTAAGCGGCAGCTCCATGGCACCAGGACCACTCGAGGGGCACCAGGAAACCCTGAACAGTGGCACACTGCATCACCAAAATCAGCAGACTGGAGTGGTTACCAAGGAATCTGCCGGGCTGCCAGGGACTCATAAATACTTGACGACAGAGCCCCAAGAAGGAATGTATGCCTTGAATCTAAATGCCAAACAACAACGCCAACGGAGAAGGAAAGGGCGTAATCAGAATATCGATGAGAACCCCACCATCTTCTACCCAATTTTCTCCCACCAACGCACACAACTCCTGTCTAAACCTGGTTCAGTCAATATATTCATACCAGAGACCCCCTGCCAAATAATCAATCGGACCAAGGAGGCCCCTTTTTCTCGCAAAACCCGAAACAGGAGCACATGTCAAATAAAAGAGACAATGGAAATGGGTATATAGCTTCACCTCAATTTAAAAAGGCTCTCCAGAGCAGCATCAAGCTGAGGCTTGAACTATCAGACCCAAACGGAGGGCCTCTGCCCCTCTTCTCAACTTCAGAGCAATCGCGACAGCCTACAGCAATGAAGGGGTTTAAATCAGTGTCACTTGTGGCAGCCACAAAGAGTTCTAAGTTACAAAAGGATACAAGTAAGGAGACCGGCACTGAAGTCCCCAATTGCAATATTGGAGAGTCCTGGACGGCAGTGCACAACCCGGAAAACCTGTCCTTACCGACCGACCCAAGGTCTGGAAGGCACCATGTAGTTCAGAGAGAGCACCACGCAGTTCATTCTGAACAGTACACACTGCACCTCCCTAAGCAGTCCCCTACAGAGGCAAGCTCCAGGCCAACAACACTTGAGATACAGCCAAGGAACATAACTGCAAGTTTGCTGAGCAGGAGCAGGGAAACCCAGGCAAAGGCATTTGCCAACGTGGCACCCCAGCGCCTGCCAATGACCTCTAATATCGCTGCAGGGAGACACGCATATCTGAAAGAAACACGTTAGTTAGATACCTTACCTTAGAATATCCCCAGGCGTCAGGCTGGATCCGGAAAGATTTTCGTCAGCAATACCCTTGCGCGTTGCTAGGCGTCGTCTGCGGCTCCGCGTCCGTCGTCGGTGTCGTGATCGCCGGGATGACGTTGTCGGAGTACTTAGACGCCGCCCTCTAGCGCTGACGTCAGTTCTTTTTTCCGCGCCAGTAAGCGCAGATCCGGTAAGAGCATACCCTTTAGTCACTTTTTGACTAAACTTTTTGAATTTTTTTGGTTCCTCTTTCGAGTCGACCTCGACTCCTGGTGCCGGTAGGGATTCCCGGTTTCAAGCCGTCCGACGCATGTCATCGCCTGATGTCGGTCACGGAGCACCACCGTCGGTGTCTCTACTGCCTTGGGGCCGACCATGATGCCGAGTCGTGCCTTGACTGCCGGGCCTTGACCTCGAAGGCTAGGCGGTCCCGCAAGCTGCTCGAGATCCGGCAGTCGCAGCCATCACTGCTCGTCTGAATCGAAGTCCTCGCATTCCGGTAAGTCGAGACACAGTAAGAAGTCGAAGAGGTGACATCGCTCTTCTGACTCCCCTCGCCGGTCGCGCGACTCGGCTGAGGGTTCGGGTGGCACCAGCCGCGCGGCTCCGTCGGAGCCGCAGGAGTCACATCCGGCCCCATACCCTCCGGTCCCTGGGCCTAATGCGACTCCGGCGGAGATCCGAGACTTCCTCGTGGCCATGAGGAGTCTCGCTTCGCCGTCGAGGCCTGCTGGCGCGCCTTCGGGCCCCGCAGGTCCGACTGGGAGGCCTAGCAAGCCGGCGGCTCCGGTCCCGGCGCCGTTGTTGACTTCGGCCCCGACGCCGCAGGCCCCCGTGGGATCCAGGCCTGGATCCCGGTCGACGCCGGTTGACCTAACGACCCCTCTGCCGGCGCCGACCCCTTCGGTGCTGCCCCCGGCGCCGACCCCTTCGGTGCTGCCCCCAGCGCCGTCTTCGGACGACGTCGTCCTCCGGTTCAGTCCCGGTCCGGGTCCGGCGCCGATGGATGAGCAATTCATCCGCCGCCCGGCTCTGACCTTGCAGCCTGTCTACCAGGAGTCGGATGACTGGGACGACTGGGAGGGGTCTGAGGACCCTCTGGCACAACAGTGGCAGTTTGATCAGGACTGGGCAGAAGAGCTGGGGGATGCCAGTGGTCTCGACACTGGCTTCATCTCTCCTCCCTCCGTGGCTATGGAGGAGGGTGCTACCTATTCTGTGGCGCTGCGCTGGGCTGCCAAAGCCCTTCATCTGGAGCTCCCTGCAGTGGCCATGAGGACTAACCTCCTCACTGAAATGCTTCAACCGCCAGTAAGCTCCTCGAAGTCTCTGCTGCAGTTCAATGAAGCACTGACTGACGTTCTGATGGGCACCTGGTCCAAGCCCTCCACAGTCCCTCCTGTGGACTGGAACGTGGCCCGGCACCACCGCCCCGCACCGGGCGACCCCAGCTTTCTGTTGGTGCACCCCACCCCTGAGAGCCTGGTTATCCAGGCCTCTACCTCCCAGACCGCCTTCCCGTCTGCTCCTCCGGATCTGGAATCCAAAAGGTTGGAACAGTTTGGGAAGAAACTGTTTTCCTCCCTTAGTTTGGGGTTGTGGTCTATCAACACCGCGGGCCATTTGGACCGTTACACCCACTCCTTGTGAAATACGGTGGCAGACATGCTGCCCCAGTGTCCGGAGGAGACCCAGACATGGCTCGCCCAGGCTCTTGCTGAGGGGCGGGATGCAGCACGGTACTCGATACGATTTGGGCTTGACACAACGGATTCGCTAGGTAGGGCAATTGCGACCACGGTGGCGATTCGTCGCCACGCCTGACTGAGGTCCACGAATTTCTCCGGGGATGTCCAGAGCACCCTCATGGACATGCCCTTCGATGGCTGTCGCCTTTTTGGCGACAAAGCGGATAGTGCGCTGGAGTGCTTTAAGGACTCCAGGGTTACGGCCAAGTCCTTGGGCCTCTCGGCCCGCGCCCGCAAACTTCCGCTTTTCGCCCCTTTCGTGGCCAAGGAAGGGGCGCCCCATCACGTCCGTCTAGCCACAGGCCGCAGAACCAGACTCAACACGGTCGCGGACGTGGATTCCGCCGAGGCGGAGCAGGGGGACAGAGAGCCGGTCAGCCCACATCTGCCCCAGCAGCATCTGCCTCAAAGCCTTCCTAGTCCGAGCATTCAGGCCCATTTCACGCTAGTGGGAGGCAGAGTTCGCCATCACCTCCTCCACTGGCGTACCATCACATTGGACAGGTGGGTGCTGCAAATCGTCCGAAGGGGCTACTCCCTCCCCTTCGAGGCGACCCCTCCAGCCATGCCACCGCAGTCCCACCGCATGTCGGGGGATCACTTGCAACTTCTGCATGTGGAAGTTATGGCCCTCTTGGCCAAGGGGGCCATCGAGTGCGTTCCTGGCACAGAAGTAGGTTGGGGTTGTTATTCCCACTACTTTCTGGTTCCCATGAAGGACACAGGGGGCCTATGCCCTATCTTGGACCTCAGGAGCGTCAACGCCTTCCTCCGGAAGGAGAAGTTCAAGATGCTCACCTTAGCTCAGTTTCTGACTGCCCTAGACCCTGGAGACTGGATAGTAGCGTTGGACTTGCAGGACGCATATTTCCACATCCCCGTCCTGCTGGCCCACGGGCGTTACCTGCGGTTCACGGTAGGCCACGAGCACTTTCAGTTTACCTTGCTCCCCTTCGGCCTCACCAGTGCCCCTCGGGTGTTCACGAAAGTGATTGCGGTGGTCGCAGCTCATCTGCGCAGATTAGGGGTTCCAGTCTTCCCCTATCTCGACGACTGGTTGTTGAAGGCGGGCTCGCCCCAAGCAGTCGTCTCCCACCTCCAGACTACGGCCGACCTCCTGCATTTGCTGGGGTTCTCCATCAACGTGCCGAAGTCGCATCTGAGTCCCTCCCAGAAGCTCCATTTCATCTGAGCTGTTCTGGACTCTGCGCAGTTTCGGGTGTATCCTCCGGAACAGCGGGTTCGGGATATTCAGGCTCCGATTCCGATCTTTCAGCCTTTGTCCCGAGTTTCGGTCAGGTTGGTGCTGCGGCTGCTGGGTCTGATTGCCTCCTGCATCCTGCTGGTACATCACGCCAGATGGCGGATGCGGGCTCTGCAGTGGGACCTGAAGTTCCAGTGGGCTCAACATCGGGGCAACTTGTCTGACCACGTCCTGATCTCGGAGGGCTCTGCAAGACAGTTGCAGTGGTGGCACATGGACCGCGATTGGGTCAGTGGCAGATCCCTCTCCCTACCCCACCCGGAGCACGTAGTGGTGACGGATGCGTCCCTCCTGGGATGGGGGGGCCACATGGGAGAGGCGGAGATCAGAGGCCTCTGGTCTCCGGCGGAGTCCCGGCTCCATATCAACCTATTAGAGCTGCGGGCGATCCGGCTTGCACTAAAGGCATTCCTTCCCTCTGTTCGGGGAAGTGTAGTGCAGCGCCATGTGGTATTGCAACAAACAGGGCGGGGTGGGGTCGTGGACCCTTTGTCAGGAGGCTCTGCGCCTCTGGACATGGCTGGAACGTCAGGGCATCACCCTGGCGGTTCAACACCTGGCGGGCTCTCTGAACACCAGAGCGGACGAACTCATCCGCCGGTGCATGATGGATCACGAATGGCGTCTGAACTCGGACGTGGCACAAGGCCTGTTTCGCCAGTGGGGAGAGCCTCAGTTAGATCTATTCGCCACCGAAGAGAATGCGCAATGTCATCAGTTCTGTGCATTGGAATTTTCAAGGCGGCACTCGCCCGGAGACACTTTTCGTCACGAGTGGAGTTGCGGTCTGTTGTACGCCTTTCCGCCTATACCACTTCTGCCCAGAGTGCTGAAGAAGATCAGGCGCGACCGGGCCCAAGTCATCCTTGTGGCTCCGGATTGGGCACGAAGATACTGGTACACCGAGCTACTCGGTCTATCCATCGATCCCCCGATTCCACTGCCTCTTCAGGTGGACCTTCTGTCGTAGCAGGGACGGTCCTCCACCCGAACCTGTCCAGCCTCCACCTCCATGCGTGGAGATTGAGCGGCGACAGTTGATGCCATTTGACTTGCTCCTGAAGTCTGTGGTGTCATTCTGGCAGCCAGCCGTCCCTCCACTAAAACGGTATACGCCTGCAGGTGGAATAAATTTGTGGCATGGTGCACAGCAAGGGCTGTGGATCCCCTTTCCGCCCCTCTTTAAGAAGCCCTGCTCTGGGCACCCTCAAGGGATATCTTTCAGCTGTTTCTGCTTTCTTACGGCTTCCTGATCAGCCTTCTCTTTTCAAGTCCCTGTTGTTGCTCGATTCTTTAAAGGCATTACTCATATGTTTCCTCCTGTCCCTTTCGTGATGCCTCAGTGGGACTTGAACCTGGTGTTGACCTATCTGATGTGCGTTCCTTTTGAGCCACTTCATAATTGTCCTCTTCGTCTTCTGACTCTTAAGACTGCTTTCCTGGTTGCCATCACCTCTGCCAGACGGGTGAGTGAGCTCCAGGCTCTTTCTTCTAAGCCTCCTTTCCTCTCTGTCCATCCGGACAAGGTTGTTCTCAGGACTCGTCCTTCCTTTCTCCCTAAGGTGGTTACTGCCTTTCACATTGGCCAGTCTTTTATATTGCCCACATTCTTTCCGCCTCCGCATCCCTCGAAAGAGGAAGAGAGGCTCCACCGTCTGGACCCAAAACGAGCGCTATCCTTCTATCTGGACCACACAAAACCGTTCCGGGTGGACGACCAACTCTTTGTTGGCTACGCGGGCGCTAAGAAGGGGTGGGCAGTGCACAAGTTTTGTGCATCAAGGCCTGTTATTCCTTGGCTAAGAAGGAACCTCCTGTGGGGCTGCAGGCCCATTCCACTCGGGCCACAGTGGCTACTACTGCCCTGGGAGGGGGAGTCCCTCTGCAGGACATTTGTCAGGCAGCAACGTGGGCCTCGCTGCACACGTTTGCCAAGCATTATTGCCTGGACAGCCAAGTCCGGAGAGAGACGGCTTCTTTGGCCATTCCGTTCTCCAGGACTTCCTGGTGTGATCTTGGTTCGCAGACCCACCGCCGGGGTTGGTATTGCTGGGGAATCTATTCTAAGGTAAGGAATCTAACTAACGTGTTTCTTTCAGATGAACAAGTTACTTACCTTTGGTAACGATTAGTTAGTTAGATTCCTTACCGCCCCACCCATCCTCCCCATTCTGCGAACTGATATCTAGGGTTAAGGTCATCCCTTTCAGGGCCCTAGATTCTTGGCACCAGTGTCTGTTTCTTGCATGGCTCTGCGTTCCTGGCGCGGAAAGCTATGTACAAGACCTGACGTCAGCGCGCGAGGGCGGCGTCTAAGAACTCCGACGTCATCCCGGCGATCACGACGCCGACGATGGACGCAGAGCCGACGCCTAGCGACGCGCAGGAGTATTGCTGACGAAAATATTTCCGGATCCTGCCTGACGCCTGGGGATATTCTAAGGTAAGGAATCTAACTAACTAATGTTTCTTACAGATATATCGTTACCGAAGATAAGTAACTTGTTCGACGCAACCCATGCCACTCTCCTTTATCCCATGTTTACATCAAGAGAACATCAGGACACTTTGAACAGGGGGAATATTCTAAGGCTGCTGCAAACAATTCCAACTCTGACTGATCTGAACTCAACTGACCTATTTTCGATAGTATTTATGCGCCCCGCAGACCCCTCAATGCCAGAGGCCACTAAAGCCACATGAAAATCAGCAACAGTCACTCAGAAAGTTATAGCTGAACAGGGCATCCTCAAATCTTGGGGGATAGACATTGCACCGTATCTAACTTCAGCGCATCCACCACCTTTCCTGGCCCCCATTTGGAGGTCAGCATCCATAAAACCTCAGGGGGTCCCAAATTCAGTGCTTAGAGGGGTGCTAGGTCAATCACCCCAGTGGGGGGCCAATTTGAGGACGGACAGACAAAATAGCTCTTGGGCAGCACCTGCCATGCGGAGCAGATCGCCTGCCTTCAGGTCAATCACTCAGACAATAACCATCTCCGCAGGAAGGCAATGACAACCAACACAAAATAGTCTTATAGATGGTGCAGACGCCAACTTACTTCCTCTCTGCTTGTGGAACATAAACGGTCTGTCGACAAAAACCAAGGATCAGGACATTTTGCAATACCTCAAGCTTTTCGACATCATTATGATGCAGGATGGCTCACACTACCGCATCACATCCAGGGCTATATGTGTTTTTCCACACCTGCCACAATGAGCAACAAATTTGGACACCACTCGGGAGGGCTGACTACCTACGTCTCCACAACAAGAGTCACCTCAGCGGCTCTCGTCGGCTCCCCTGCACCGGCCACCTCCACAGTGAAGATCGCCTTCTCTCTCTATGGAGGGCAAGACAAGGTGGTCCTAGTCAACACTTACGTCAACCCAAAACTGAAAACCAAAGACTCAGAAAACTTAGTTGCCAAAGTATCCAGCTTCATATCTGAGATGGACACCCCATATTTCATTGTAACCGGGGACCTAAATCAACATCTCTTTGGCACATCGGGGGAATGAAGAGACCGCCATCCTCTCTTCACTCTGACGGGGCGCATTGTGGTGGGATGTTGCAATCGTAAGCAAGAACTGCAAGAAAAACCGTCTCTTGGAAGATCTAGAAAATCTAAACCTCAGAGCTCTCAACAGGAGATTCCCTGAGGACTCTTCCCCTGGTTCCCTCACACTACACCAATTCATCATGTTCAATATTAGACAACACGTTTGCAAGTCTCTCTGTTTACCTTCCTTATTGGGTTCAGAATGGGGGACAAGGGGGGCAGCGACAATCGACCACAGGAAATTCTGTCAGCCTCCGCAAAATCCGCCATCCAACAAGAATTAGATTTGGTGCCTACTTTTACCTTAAATTTAAGGAGGATCAAATGTGTAGCAACAACTGCGGAATCTCTGTCAAAAACAGCAACTGATATTTTTCAGTCAAAAGCAACAGGCACAACTGACCGAATAACACACTGGGAATACTTAATCGCAGAGCTCTTAAGCCTCCGGGGCACAACACCATCGAAAGCAGACTCTGATCAGACATCTGGCCTGAGAAACAGGATCTCCAAAAACATGAAGTGAGCAGCAAAAAAGATATTTATAGGAACGTTTTTATTTTTTCCATGCTCTAAGTCGGTACATGAAACATATAATCTCTGCATGTTTCCATACATTCTGGGATGCAGCATTGTTTAAAATTGGATTTACACTAAATGATTCTAATAACTGTTTTTGCAAAAATTGCCAACAGCTTTTAGCTGTGTTTAATTTCGCACTACTGATTCTGCTTGTATTCTTCTTTTCTCTAATGAACTTGAAAGCACAAGACACAAAGGATTTCAGTGGTTTGAGGGGAGGGCAATGGTGTGACCATCTATTCTGGGAAATAAAATCCCCTCTCCTATACCTCATAAGGCTGTTGCAATTCACCTCATAGATTCATGACCTTGTAAAGGAATTTAGCTTTTGGCCTTATTGTTTTAAATGGTCATGAAACTCCTCTGTAACTTGAAGTGTCCCTAAAATGTAGGGCAGGGTGGATGTTGTCCCATACATTATACATTGGAGCCCCCGATCCCTGTATAAAAACCGGTCTCTAATTTCCACATTACATGCAGCTTCTGATGTCCCTAGTTACCTGGAATAAGGAAATTATGTAGCTGCTCAACTGTAATCACTAATTACAGTTGAATTAAGACATCAAAATGCCTACTACCAGAGTCAGCAAGAAAGCGGTAAGGCAGGGCATGTTACATAATTAAAGCTGCACTTCAGAAAAATGAAAAGGAAACTTGCTGTTTTCTTCTTCTTCTGCTCTGTTTATCTAGATAAACAGTGATAAGCAGAAAGGAAATATTTATGGCAACATGTTTATTTTGTCGACTCTTTACTAATTATAGGAAATTATAGGATAGACTATTAGCATGTTTCTGCACATTCTGAGCTACAGCGTTTGTTTATGTCTGACTTGAATTAAACTTATTTTAATATCTTTTCACCAAAAATATATCTAACTGCTTTTTGGTGTTTTCACTAGTGATTCTAATTGTGTACTTCTTCTTTGCAAACATCCTATCTCTTTCATGAGAAAGAGCACCACACCAAGGGTAAAAGTGGTTTATGTGAATGGTGATGGTGTGACCATGTGTTATAAGGAATAAAGTACCCTCTGCCTTTGGCCTCGTTCCTCTATGTGGCCATGGAACTCCTCAGTGACGTGTAGAATCCTTATAATGTACGGCAGGGGGTTAATTCTCCTATATATTATATATTACAGTATGTCCCACTGCAATCACGCATAAGCAGTTAACGTCAAAGAAGACAGCGTGGAAAATTAGGGCAGCCTTTAAGTGTAAGTTATTTAAAAAAACTTGGAAATGTATTTCACATGTTAGTGTCTATATCTACATAAACATGAATTTAATTTACAAGCACCATGATGCTGCTCTTCGGCAAAAAAAACAGGTTAGACTGCTCCAAGAGCCTCACAGAACAAGGTGAATGTTTAGTAATTTAGTTACTCTCTGTAAACAAAGTGAAAGACCAAATCAAAATTGTATTTTTCTTTAAAAACTTGGGCTGGCATGAAAGCCCAAGCCGTCCAGAGGCCATACCTAATAAAGTGCCTACATATGTAAGTAGTGAGGCTTTGAATCTGCATTTTTGATTCATTGGTCAGTTCACCGGTCATTCACATTTTGCTTCCGCCCACCACAGCATACAACGTGGGGCAGTGCATGAACCCACTTCAGCCACTGGGGCTCTTGCTCTGCCAGATGCAGCATTGCACCTAATCACATGCACATCAACCTAAACAGAAGTGCACTTCAGTGCAAGGTCTGTTGGAACAATACTTTACTTTGCCAATGTTTTTTTAATTCAATTCTTTACCCTTTTTATTTTCTAGACATCCTTCTGTGTTGAAACTATATTCTTATATTCTTAAGTTACAATCATTTAAAGTTAATGGTGCTTTTTCTTTGAATTAATAAGAATCTTACTTTGCTGTGAAGGGTATTAAAACTTAAAAGGGGTTTCTATACCTTTTATTGGTACACCTACCTGCTACGAACCATCTATAGACTTTTAGTTAAATTGTATCCAATGGTATTTTATTTTAATTATACATTTTTCTTGCAAGCGCTCTATTTAAACAGAAGCACATTTTCTTGTGTTTTTTTTTTTTTGTTCTGGATATGCTTGCGATAAAGATAGAAAAGTAATCATTCCAGTAGTTTGCCAGTGCTTCTTTTTATATAGCCAACACTGATGAGGATACTTTTTTGAAACACTTTCCCCCCTCTGATCACCACATATCAAGACAGAGGCTTTTTTTAGACTGCCTGCCTCAGCCCTTTGATATATTCTGAACTGAAGTCGAAGCTCCTGGAGAGCTGCTGGAATCGTCCTTTTGAGGTGAATGTGCGATTCAATGATACCCTCTCAGAGCCTCTGAAGGAATCCCCGTCTTTGTGGATTCTGCTCAGCTGCAAGCCTTGCAGGAAGCCCTGTGACACAAAGGTATAAAGAGAAAAATAAAAATGGGCTCATTCTCATTTCATTTGACCAATAAATGGTTCCGAATTTTGGATCGTTAGGCAGAAATATTGCTATTTTCGATCAATCTCCAAGCTCAAACATGTTGGAGCTGTCATAACATATCGCAATCATTAACTATGCCACATAATACTGGCAATTTCGTCTGAGTGGCGACAGGATTATGTGACATAGTCTTGGAGGTTTGTGTCTCATTTACTTGGCAGTTAGTACGTGCTGCTTTATGTATTTCTTCATTTTGTTGATTTTCATACATAACTGTATTCAGTTTTATTTCACATCACTCTGTGGCTCTCCCTCACCCTGCTCTAGTCCTAGATTCCGAATTGTCATTTTATTAACAGAGAGGGAATGCCTGGAGGCATTTACAGTTTTTTAAAATGATAATTGTTATAATTTTTTATCTGTTATCGTATTTTATTTTTATTTCTGGCTACTCAGTCTCGCCTACATAGTTAATTGGTTGTTAAGTAGTACTGACTGACCCTCTAAATTATGATTTCATTAGCTCCTGGTTAGAAATTGGGTTTCTAGTTGGCAGAGGTGTGCACCTTGTCCAAGCAGGAACCACAATCCTAATCAGGGAAAGTCAGATACTCACCCTAAATTAACCTGTGCTTACCCTCTGGTAACTTGGTACAGAGCAGTCAGGCTTAACTTGAGAGGCAATGTGTAAAGTATTTGTGCAACACTTCAAACAGTATAACAGTGAATACACCTCACAAAAAATACCACACCTGGATAGAACAATAGAGCCCAATTTATTGAACAAGACAAGACCAAAATGCTAAAAATCTAGTAAGTAGAACCGGAGTTATGCATTTTTAAAGAATATATTGAAATATAGTGTTTAAAAGCATAAAGCTCCATCCGGGGCTATCTGCGTGCTCTAGACATGGGCAAATCCAAAAGTTAAGGCTGACCGCGATGGAGTGCGAGTCGGATACAGGGACGAGCCCTGGCCCACTGAAAAAAGTACCTTGGTTCGGGTTTGTGTCAAGGGCGAGATGCGAGGAGCAGTCAGGGGCGATGCTGCGGCGTTGATCCTTAGGGTGTCGGAGATGCATAATTTCTGAGTTGCGCAAGTCTGAAATGCGTCGTCATCTAACCCCTCTGATGTAGGCTATATTTTGTTGTTGAGCCACGCAGCCAGTGATGTCCTTGATCCTGGCTGCAGCGCTGATGCGTCGACGTTACGGGAGATGTGATGGTTCAGGGTCGCCCAACAATGGTGATGCATGGTTTTTAGCAGTTGCAGCACTTTATACCCAATTCCAAGGGCCCAGGCCTGGATTGACACCACTTAGCGGTGCAAGACACTCAGAGAGAAGAGCCCAGGTGCTGTTGATGAGTGGATTGAAGTCTTTTTTATTTTTTTGTAGAGTTTTATATAGCGCAAACTAGACCCGAAGATAATGGGTATCAGACCGCTTTACATGAGCACCAGTTTCGTTACGCAAGGACTCATTCATTTTTGTTAAGCACGGAAGATTAAGTGATTTGCCCAGAATCACAGGATGTTGAGCGTCGTTGCAGAGACTCGAACACGGTTCCCTAGCTTTGAGGTCAACCGCTCTAGCCGTAAGGCTACATCTTTGATGTCCCTGAGACTTCCAACAGGAGGCAGGCAGACAAAATCTTTGAGCAACCTTGGGTTCTAGTAGCGTAGGTCCATTCCTTCTCACCCAGGCAAGGAAGGCAGCAGGCAAGTCAGCAGAGCAGAAAAGCAGTTCTTCCAGAGCAGCAGTCCAGCAGAGCTGCTGTCCTTCAGCAGCACAACAGTCCTCCTTCCTGGCAGAGTATCCACAGGTCCAGAATTGTACTGAGTCGGTGGTGTCAGAGGTCCAGTACTTATTCCCAGTTGTTCCTTTGAAGTGGGGAGAGACTTTGAAGATGGGCTTTGAAGTGCACAGAGGTACTCCCTTTCCTGTCCTGGCTCACTACAGGGGATTAATCAGTCCTTTGTATGGGGTCAGGACACAGCCCATTCAGGTGTAAGCGTGAGGCTGTGCCTAGCTCCTCCCTCTCATCCTGCCCAGGATGGCCCATCGGGATGTGGCTAGCCCATCAGTCTCACCTAAGCTCCCTTTGTGTGTTGCTGTCTAGAGGAAATGCGCAGGGCCCAGGTGTCACCCAACCCAGACGTGTATTGGAGACAGGTAGCGAGCTTACAAGGCTAAGAGCAGAAAATACCAACTTTCTGGAAGTGGCATTTTTAAAACTGTAATGATAAATTAGATGTTACTATTAAAGAGAATTTATCATTACCATTCCATATTTACTTAACATAACAGCTCTACCTCTTTCCAATTAGGAGTTACACTTATTAGATGTAACAAGGAATCCCCAATGTTAACCTATGGGAGGTGTAGGCCTCACAGTAGTGGAAAACAAGTTAGGGAGTTTTTCACTACCAGGACATGTAAAACTTGAAAGTATATGTCTTGCCTTTTACTTACACAGCACCCTGCCCTATGGGCTACCTAGGGCCTACCTTAGGGATGTCTTATGTGTAATAAAAGGGTAGCTTAAGGCTGACAAGGGATTTTAAATGGCAAGTCGACATGGCAGTGTAAACTGCTTACACAGGTCCTGCAGTGGCAGGCCTGAGGCATGTTCAAAATGCTATTTAAGTGGTTGGCTCAATCAGTGCTGCAAGCCCACTAGTAGCATTCAATTTAGAGACACTGGACACATGTAGTGCACTTTACTAGGGACTTATAAGTAAATTAATTTGGCCAATTGTGGTTAAGCCAATATTATCATGTTTTAGGGAGAGAATGCACATGCAATTTAGCACTGGTTAGCAGTGGTAAAGTACCCAGAGTCCTAAAGCCAACAAAAATTAGGTCAGAAAAAGGGGAGGAGGTAGGCACAAAGTTTTAGTTCGAGAAGTCTTTGGCCAAATCTGCCAGGAGTTTGGACCGCATGCCCTCTAACCGGTTGATATATCTCACTGCCAAGATATTGTCCATCTTCAATAGGATGGTGCAGGAGACCTTGTTGGCCGCCAGACTTTGAATTGCGAAGGATCTGGCCAGAAGCTCTAAGCATGTGTGTAGCGATTGCTCGTGCTCGAACCAATGCCTGCCTGTAGTAAGATCTCCACAGGGGGCGCCCCAACCCAGTCGACTGGCATCTGATTCGATCACCAGATCTGGGGCTTACCCAAAAATGGCCCTTCCATTCCAGGACTACATATGCTCGAGCGACCAGTGGAGCTCCGTACGTACTTCCTGAAACCGGGATATCTCCTGTGTGTACGGGAGGCCACGATGCAAGTGCTGCGTCTTTAGACGCTGTAGGGCCCGATAATGCAACGGCCCTGGATAGATTGCCTGTATCAAAGATGACAACAGACCGACAATCTGAGCTAAGTGGCGTAGCGAGAACTTCTCTCTCACCAGGGTACGCCTCCGTTTCCTGCGAATCAAACGCATCTTCTGTTGGGGCAATCCGAGGCACTTCTGTACCATGTCGATCGCGAAGCCCAAGAAGGTCATTTGTTGTGCCGGCACATAAACTGATTTCTGGTCATTCAGGGTGAAACCCAGATTCTGAAGACGATTCTGAGTCAGTCGGTGTGGAGAAATCAAGGTGCATCTAGGTACTCTATGAGGCATACTCCTCAAGCCCGAAGCCATTCCAAGGAGCCGATGACAGTCCGAGCGGCAGACAAGTGAACTCGTATATGAGCTCGTCCCATGGAAACTGGCGAAACCGTCTGTGGGGCAGAAATATTGGGACCGTAAGGTAGGCGTCTTTCAGGTCAAGCTGAACCAACCAATCATTTGGCAGTAGCACATGTCTGAGAAGATGAATGCCTTCCATTTTGAAGTGGCAATACACCACCCACTGGTTGAAGTCTCTGAGGTTGATCACTAGCCTGAACCCCTTGTCCTGCTTCTCGACAAGGAAGATATTGCTCAGGAAACTTTGGGATGTAAGGTTGTGCTCACGATGGCCCCTTTTCGCAGGAGGTCTTGTATCTCTCGGCCTACCGCCTTCGCACTCTCGTGGGAGAAAACTAGAGGTCTGGGGCGAGAAGGTTGGTGAGGAGTCTCATGGAACTCTATATGGAAGCCCATCACCATTTGTAAAACCCAAGCATGCCCTGTCATTGTGTAGCGATCGCTAGCAAGGTCACAAGGGACGGAAAGCGGTATACGCATTCCTGTGTTAGGATTACCATACAAGAGCCACGGGACAGTGAACAAGGCAGCATGAATCCGTCTAAATGCCCTCGAGGCGCTGGGTACTACATCTCCCAGCCGCCCCACGGCCGGAAAACCGGAAACGGATCCACGCCTCACGGCGTGTACAGAGGCTACAAAGCCCCGCCTCTGTTACGGCGCGGGGCTTTGCAATCACCTTCAAGCCCGATTTGAATCTCTACGCTGCTCCCGTTTTGTTTGAAGACTGAAGAAGCTGCAGTTACGAAACCGCTGTTTCTTACAGACTGCCACGTAGCGGTATTATCTTCTATGGTACGTTTCCTGCTTCCCCACGCCGCCCTCACCTTTGGCGCTCCGCGTAGGGGACCTGGGATCTGGTTCTCCTTGCCCCGCCTCATCCTCAAGGTTGCGTGGGTCTGTTTCCTTGTCAGAGTTACTTCTCGCTCCTATTCCATGTGAGGGCACTTACCCGAGAAGAGTTCCAGAGAACTTCATTTACTGCGGACCCAGGAAGCAGGGCGTTCCGGAGTTAGGCAGAGCGGATGGTGCTCCCCGCAGGACTGCTGTAGCTCCGTGGAATACTCCCTGGTGGAATCAGCTGAGCTCCGGATTTTCCAATAACTGAGGACTATTGGTCATTTCAGGTATTTAGGTGGAATCACTGACTTTCCTGTTACGAAGAGGGCTCTCACGTACAGATTTTCCTTGTGGGTCATTTGTCTGCTAGTACTTGTGTTGGTTTATCTCTGCTGCCATAACACCGTACTTTTGATTCCAGGCTGAGGAGTAGCAACCGCCCGAACTAGTCTTTTAGGTTGCACTGGCCCTCAGATCCTCATTACAGACCCTGCCTTGATATCCTCAGTAAGTCTGATAACAGGTGTATGGGTATCAGTTGTATATCGTAAATGCTACTGCACTGTCTCTCCCTAACCCCTTGATTACTCTCTCCTGTGTGCATACAGTCCTGCTCGCCAGATCTCTACACGTCTCACAACACGCTAGAGGGTGAACAGGAGAAGTAGGACATCGTGGGGCAGCAGCATTTATTATTTTCTCCACTTCCCCTTTCCCCAGGGTGTAGTGTCGCAGAGCCGCATTAGAATTGCGCTATTCGTCACTACGCTTAGGGGAATAGAGAGGCCATTCTACGGACCATTGTTCCCGCTGACGATCTTCAGAGGTTAGTGGCTATGTTGCATTTCTTGAGCCACTGACATCCGACAGATTGCAAAGCCCACGAAAGTTGTCAGCCTGAGCAATGGATACTAACGTGGTTCTCGCCTCACTGTTGGAGAGCCTTACCGCTCTTTAACAGGAACTACACACTTCTAGAGCAGAAACCCAAGAGTTAAAAAAGTGAGGTAGGCTCCCTGCGACGAGAGGTAGCAGGCATCTCCAGAGCAGGGAAATCTTATGCGTTTGGAAAAAGCTCGTATATCAAAGAAGGGACTCTTCCCTCTCCTTCCCCATCTGTCGGGGTCACAGGGTATGAGTTTCTTATCCGACACCGCAACCCTACCACCTTCCCAAGGCACCTCCCCCACTGTCCACATTGTACAGAACCCTGGCGTCCCTTTAGCGCCTCCTGAACGTTTTTATGGGGACCCAAAGAAGTTCGAGATATTCCTCAATCAAAGCAGACTCCATTTTTTGTGTAAGCCTGTCATTTTTCAAGACGACGCAGCAAAGACGTCGTTCATGATGTCATACATGGGGGGAAATGCTGCAAGCTGGACCATTCCTTTAATGGAGCGGAACGATCCCATTCTACACACTTTTCAGACTTCTCCATCAAAATGCGCAAGCTCTTTGACCGGAAGACGCATATGATGGCGTTGGATAAAGAACTAATTACCCTTCGGCAAGGGTCCCAAGACCTGCTCACGTACGTTACTACCTTCAATCGTCTCGTTGTAGAAACTGATTGGCCACAAGAAAAACGGACGACTCTGTTTTATCAAGGGCTATGCAGTGAGTTGAAAGACGTCCTCTCTCAAGTGGTACGACTGCCGAATACTTGTGAAGAATTGATAGAACTAGCGGTACAACTTGACCATCGGATGCAAGAGAGAAAGGGAGATAGATGCCGTGGGGAATCCCGTTTCGTTGTCCCCCGGTCCCGTACATCCCCGGACGAACCTGTAAAGAATTCGAACGGAGTAGAGCCTATGCAGATCGGTGGAATTAGAGGACCCCTTACCTTAGAAGAAAGGGAGAAACGGCGCCAGCAAAAGCTCTGTCTTTATTGCGGCAAAAGCGGACATTTCATCAGGGACTGCCGAGCCAGAACAAGAGGACCAGAGCGAGGACCAGCGGCCAAACCACAGACACCCGCCATTTCGCGGACGGAAAACTAAAACACCCAAGTATGGGCGGGATCTCCACCTTGGGTTATGGATCACACCAGATCCCTTCTCTGCTGGCCAACACCATTCAGCCCTCTGTGGCTCACATAAATGTGAATGTGACCTTATGGGTGTCCACCACCAAGTCCCTCTGTGTCTCTGCTTTAATCGACTCTGGAGCCACCGGGAACTTCATCGATCAACAATATGCACAGAACATAGGAGTAACTTGTGAACGGAAAGATACCCCTGAAATTGTGAAAGCAGTGGACCGCAAGGCGCTGACTTCTGGTCCTGTTCGTTTTCACACCACGCCGTTGGAAATACGAGTGGGTGCAGATCATTACGAAATTATCCAATTTGACATGATAGACGCCCCGCATTTCCGCTTAATTCCCGGAATGCCATGGTTAACCTTGCATGACCCTGTCATCCGATGGACGGATCGCACCGTATCATTGAATTCCCCTTTTTGTCAAGAACATTGTTACAGAAGGCCCCCTGTGCAGGAATATGTCATCAACTCCCAAGCTGAGCTACTGGCCACAGGATGTGAAGAAAAGAAGTTCTGTTGCTCGACATCCTTACCCGAGGAGTATAAAGACTATCAGGAGATCTTCGACAAACAAAAGGCCACCCGGTTGCCACCTCATCGACCCTACGATTGCCGAATTGATCTCATCCCAGGAGCCGACATCCCTTGCAGTCGGGTGTATGCCCTCACGGAACCCGAAACACAGTATCTCAAGACTTATCTCGAAGAGAACCTTGCCTCCGGTTTCATTCGACACTCTACCTCCCCAGCCTCATCTCCTCTTTTTTTTTATTTCTAAGAAGGACTGTGCAGAGCTCAGAACATGCATAGACTACAGAGCCATAAATAAGGTAACTGTCAAAAATCGATACCCGTAGCCTTTAATACCAGTGTTGTTAGACCAGTTGAAAGGAGCCCGAATCTTTACTAAGTTGGACCTCCGAGGCGCCTACCACCTAGTAAGGGCCAAAGAGGGCGACGAGTGGAAAACGGCGTTCCGGACAAAATTTGGGTTATATGAATACCAGGTGATGCCTTTTGGTTTATGTAACGCCCCTGCGGCATTCCAATATTTTATGGATGATGTATTAAGAGGACTACTTGACACCATATGTATTGTCTATATCGACTATATTCTTATTTACTCTGCTGACCTGCAGGATTACATCCTACACGTGAAGACGGTGCTGAACCGGTTACGAACACACTCCTTGTTTGCCAAGTTGGAGAAATGCCTGTTTCACGTTGAAAAAGTGGCCTTTTTGGGCTATGTCATCACTGCCGAAGGCTTCCAAATGGACATGACCAAGGTGACAGCTATCACGCAATGGAAAGCTCCGCTTAACGTAAAATCAGTACAGAGTTTTATAGGGTTCGCCAACTATTACAGGCGTTTTATCAAGGACTTTTCAAAGATCATACACCCTATTTCCTGTTTGTTGAGGAAAAATACCCGTTTGTAGGGTCCAACGAAGCCGACCACGCGTTTGAAACCCTGAAAGAACTCTTCACTCAGGCTCCCATCTTACGCCACCCAGACCCGTGCTTACCGTTCGTGGTAGAAACAGATGCCTCGCAGTATGCCCTGGGAGGGGTTCTATCCCAACGACACCCCAACACGGGCCAACTGCACCCAGTTGCATTCTTTTCAAAAAAGCTCACCCCCTGTGAGGTGAACTATTCCATCACAGATAAAGAATTGTTGGCTATTAAACGTGCGTGTGAGGAATGGCGTCATTATCTCCTAGGAGCGCATCACACTGTAGAAATCTACACCGATCATAGAAATCTTTTCTTCCTCAAAACCGCTAGGGCCTTAACTCCTCGTCAGTTACGTTGGTCTTTATTTTTCTCCGATTACGACTTTATCATCAAGTACAGACCAGGACCACAAAATGGTAACGCCGACGCCTTATCTCGGAGAAATGAGTCCGTAAATCCCCCAGAGGAGGAATGAGGAACCACCTACCAAAATTCCTGTCTCCGCCTTCCAAGCACAAGCTCTCGCAACCATCCTCTCACAAGACTTCCTCGAGGACGTAAAGACTGCTTGCAAAACTATGGACATTCCCTCTTGGATTCAAATAAACCCAGAACACCGGAGCTCGACAGGAGAATTACTGTACCAGGATCACGCCTTATACGTGCCTGTCACAGCTCTACAACTACAAGTCTTGGCCTGGGCCCATGACTCTCCACTAGGGGGACACTTGGGAGAAAAGAAGACCATCGCCTCTATGGAGAGATCCTTCTGGTGGCCCACCCTGCGGAACGACACCCAAGACTATATCAGGAACTGTGCTATTTGTGCCCAAGGAAAGGCCAGACACACCAAACCAGCTGGCTTACTACAACCTATTCCTATCCCTCCTTTTCCGGGGCACACGGTATCTATGGATTTTATTGTTGAAATGCCACCATGCAAGGGTTAGACCACCATTTTAGTGATAGTTGACCATTTAACAAAAATGGGACATTTCATTCCGCTCAAACATCTCCCCACTTCGCCAGAACTCACCATTCTATTCTTGCAACATGTAATCAGAATTCACGGAATCCCCAGGGCCCTTATAACAGACAGAGGAACACAGTTCACTTCACGTTTTTGGAAGGCCATGTGTTCCACGCTCAATATAGAAGCCCGTTTGTCTTCCATTATCACCCTCAGACTGACGGAAAGACAGAGCGTCTTAACCAAACTTTAGAACAATACCTCAGATGCTTCACAATCCACAACACTTCCGATTGGTTTCCTTTGATTTGGATGGCAGAATTCGCATACAACAATGCTGACCACTCCACCTTGGGTTGTTCCCCTTTTTATTGTATGTACGGTTCTCATCCAAACATGCTCCCCTTCGACTGGCCAGTAGTGTCCAATCACCCCAGTATACAGGAGCACCATGCACACTTAAGAGCGGTGCTCCTCGATGCTAAACACCAATTGGCCCTGGCACAAACCGACCAAAAAAGACACGCAGACACAAAGAGGGCGCCAGAACCAGCATATCAAGTAGGGGATAAGGTATGGATGTCCACAAAAAAACCTACTTCTTAGAGGGGTGGGCAAGTTGGCTCCCAAATACATTGGACCGTACACCATTGAGAAAGTCATCAATCCTGTAGCTATGCGTTTATCACTACCTAGTTTCTGGCATATCCACCCTGTCTTTCACGTGTCCCTACTCCTACCTTGTCCAGTATCTACAAGATTACCCTCCAAGCCCCGTCCTATCGAGATAGACGGGGAGGAAGAATACGAGGTTAACAAACTTCTAGACTCTCGAGTGGTTAGGGGTAGGTTGCAGTACCTCGTGGATTGGAAAGGTTATGGAGTAGAGGATCGAACCTGGGAACCGGCAGATAACCTGCATTGCCCTCTCCTGTTGAACAAGTTTCATGAAGAGAATCCCGGGAAACCTGGTCAACTGCCGAGAAGGCGGCTATTAAGAGGGGGTTCTGTAGCGATCGCTAGCAAGGTCACAAGGCACGGAAAGTGATGTACGCATTCCCGTGTTAGGATTACCATACAAGAGCCACGGGACAGTGAACAAGGCAGCATGAATCCGTCTAAATGCCCTCGAGGCGCTGGGTACTACATCTCCCAGCCGCCCCACGGCCGGAAAACCGGAAACGGATCCACGCCTCACGGCGTGTACAGAGGCTACAAAGCCCCGCCTCTGTTACGGCGCGGGGCTTTGCAATCGCCTTCAAGCCCGATTTGAATCTCTATGCTGCTCCCGTTTTGTTTGAAGAATGAAGAAGCTGCAGTTACGAAACCGCTGTTTCTTACAGACTGCAACGTAGCGGTATTATCTTCTATGGTACGTTTCCTGCTTCCCCACGCCGCCCTCACCTTTGGCGCTCCGCGTAGGGGACCTGGGATCTGGTTCTCCTTGCCCCGCCTCATCCTCAAGGTTGCGTGGGTCTGTTTCCATGTCAGAGTTACCTCTCGCTCCTATTCCATGTGAGGGCACTTACCCGAGAAGAGTTCCAGAGAACTTCATTTACTGCGGACCCAGGAAGCAGGGCGTTCCGGAGTTAGGCAGAGCGGATGGTGCTCCCCGCAGGACTGCTGTAGCTCTGTGGAATACTCCCTGGTGGAATCAGCTGAGCTCCGGATTTTCCAATAACTGAGGACTATTGGTCATTTCAGGTATTTAGGTGGAATCACTGACTTTCCTGTTACGAAGAGGGCTCTCACGTACAGATTTTCCTTGTGGGTCATTTGTCTGCTAGTACTTGTGTTGGTTTATCTCTGCTGCCATAACACCGTACTTTTGATTCCAGGCTGAGGAGTAGCAACCACCCGAACTAGTCTTTTAGGTTGCACTGGCCCTCAGATCCTCATTACAGACCCTGCCTTGATATCCTCAGTAAGTCTAATAACAGGTGTTTGGGTATCAGTTGTATATCGGAAATGCTACTGCACTGTCTCTCCCTAACCCCTTGATTACTCTCTCCTGTGTGCATACAGTCCTGCTTGCCAGATCTCTACATGTCTCACAACACGCTAGAGGGTGAACAGGAGAAGTAGGACATCGTGGGGCAGCAGCATTTATTATTTTCTCCACTCCCCCTTTCCCCAGGGTGTAGTGTTGCAGAGCCGCATTAGAATTGCGCTATTCGTCACTACGCTTAGGGGAATAGAGAGGCCATTCTACGGACCATTGTTCCCGCTGACGATCTTCAGAGGTTAGTGGCTATGTTGCATTTCTTGAGCCACTGACATCCGACACATTGCTGCCCAGTTGTGTCAGAACCACTACAATCCTCCCCCCACCTCTGGTAGGAAAAAAGGGGTAGTCCTTACCGGTGGGTCCACTAGGTGCATTGTTGGCTTCTCGGGGGTTGCCTCTTCCCCTGCGTCCTCTGCCCCGACCTCTCTATGGGTAAAACCCTCCGAACTTTTGTTGGTCCTGCCACTGCATGGATCTCCTGGTCTGGGACTTGTGGGGGTTGACGTTGGAAGGACAGCTGGAGGAGCGCCCCCTACCTCTTCCGGCCCCCACAAAAATGTGCTGGCTTAACACTTTCTTTATTGATTGCTGTTCCTTGTCCAGGGAGGGGAAGGTATTCACAAAGCGAGACAATTCTTTAATAAATGGATCTCCAAAGAGACCTCCCTTTGCCACGGGCCCGGCCTCTGTAGGGGCCATCTCGCCAAGTCTGGGTTCAATCTTAATCTATAGCAAGCGTCTACGTTCAGTAGATAATGCACAATTTGCATTGCCAAGGAAACATAGGGCCCTCTGTGCCCATCCTTAGAGGATCGTGGGATTTATCAAATGGCCTTTCTCTTTGGCGTCCTCTGCCATGTCTAATATCTTAGTAAGTGGCCCCAGCATGTCCAAGACCTTATCTTGGCAGGACCGCCAAGAACGGTTGATACCCTTCTTAGGATCTTTGATAAACTTGCTGATAAAGGTGGCCATTCTGGCATCAATTTCTTGGTTGCAAGCCACTTTATTTGTCAGGGATGGCCAGGGATACTCTGCCCTCAGGCGGCCATGGAACTCCTGGTCCATCGGCTTCTGAATTCGGCTAGCCACATATGACGCCACAAGGGGCACCGGTATCCAGTCTGCAGAGCGGGGATGATATATGTCCTCTGGGTTCAGAATACCCGAGATATCTGCCAAGCTCTGGGTTTGAGGTACATCTAGCCGGGGTTTTTTGGCGCCGCCTTCCGGTTGCCAGGGTCGGCTCGTACCAGGCTCTTTGTCTAAGTCCCCGTCTAGGACATCCGTGTCCTCCCCGGTACCGTCATCTGCCCCTCTCTGAGGGCAGGAATCGCCATTGGGGGTCCTCTCTGGCTGGGAATTCTCCAGCACCTCGTTAGAATCCAGACGTCTCATAAGAAAGGCCTGACGCAGGCTCTCAAAGGCATCTGGAGAGGCAACAACCCTCAGAGTCTTTTCCGGAGCCTTGGCCTTGCCTTTGCCCTTGTAGGGCCCTTTCACGCCAGCCATGGGTTCCCTTCAGTCTCCCTCAGTAGAGGGGACCACCCTGTGTTGAACCGTGAGCTCAATAATGTGGCGACTCAAGGGTTCTAGGGCCGAGGATACTGCCCTCTCCAGAGATGCACCAATCGCATCCACCAGAAGAGAGTGGATGCGATTGGGGTGAAGAGAGTGCTCCTCCTCCGCGGGTTCCCATGAATTAAATTCACACACCATAGTAAAGAGGGTCAAGATTAACTCTTACCCAACTTGATAGCACAGGTGCCGCGCCCCCAAAGCATCTCAGACAGATCAACAATACAGCTCTATGGAGGTAATTGGATGAGCCAAGGATTGTCTGTGAATACCAAAATTAAAATGGTGAATTATCGCTCCGCAGGAGAACCGCTGTACTGGAGCCACTAAAATCAAGGATGCAAGGCGAGAAATGGAAACCTCCGTCTCCCATCAGGCACGCGAGGATCTGACAGTTCTCCTCAGTCAGGAAACTGTCACACACTCATCCGGAAGGGAGCCGAGGTACACCAAGAATGCGGCTGGAATGTCCCCCTCCATCATCCACCTATTAGCTCACACACCCTGCGCCCTCTATCGAGGTCGCCAGTGCACCGAGACGCGTCCAGAAGGGAGATGACCGCTGGGGAAGCCCTGCCCCAAGACCGGCGCCGCCGTCACACCCAAGTGCGATCAAAGCGATCCACTAAAGAAGAGAGACGCAAAGCATCTGTACAGAAACCCGAACATGATCGAAGCCCTCAATGCAAAGAAATGGCCGACTCGCCCGTCAGCGCCATCACGAGCCGCCATTGGGAGTCTTCCAGAGACAGACGGCAGCAGTTGACAAGGCGCTCGTAGCCGTGAACTCTACCAGTGAAGCTGTGAGTCTTTGTACCTGGGATTGAGGGACTGCGAGGACCAGCAGCGGCTATCCCACCTTCAGCTGCGGCCTCTTCCCGGACACTCCCCTTTTGGCCTGCCTCTTTAAAAACGACTTGCGGCCCCCGCTACGCGGGAGCCGCTCGTAGCCGTGAACTCTACCAGTGAAGCTGTGAGTCTTTGTACCTGGGATTGAGGGACTGCGAGGACCAGCAGCGGCTATCCCACCTTCAGCTGCGGCCTCTTCCCGGACACTCCCCTTTTGGCCTGCCTCTTTAAAAACGACTCGCGCCCCCCGCTACGCGGGAGCCGCTCGTAGCTGTGAACTCTACCAGTGAAGCTGTGAGTCTTTGTACCTGGGATTGAGGGACTGCGAGGACCAGAAGCGGCTATCCCACCTTCAGCTGCGGCCTCTTCCCGGACACTCCCCTTTTGGCCTGCTTCTTTAAAAATGACTCGCGGCCCCCGCTACGCGGGAGCCGCTCGTAGCCGTGAACTCTACCAGTGAAGCTGTGAGTCTTTGTACCTGGGAATTGAGGGACTGCGAGGACCAGCAGCGGCTAGCCCACCTTCAGCTGCGGCCTCTTCCCGGACACTCCCCTTTTGCCCGGCCTCTTTAAAAACGACTCGCGGCCCCCGCTACGCGGGAGCCGCTCGTAGCCGTGAACTCTACCAGTGAAGCTGTGAGTCTTTGTACCTGGGATTGAGGGACTGCGAAGACCAACAGCGGCTATCCCACCTTCAGCTGCGGCCTCTTCCCGGACACTCCCCTTTTGGCCTGCCTCTTTAAAAACGACTCGCGGCCCCCGCTACGCGGGAGCCACTCGTAGCTGTGAACTCTACCAGTGAAGCTGTGAGTCTTTGTACCTGGGAATTGAGGGACTGCGAGGACCAGCAGCGGCTATCCCACCTTCAGCTGCGGCCTCTTCCCGGACACTCCCCTTTTGCCCGGCCTCTTTAAAAACAACTCGCGGCCCCCGCTACGCGGGAGCCGCTCGTAGCCGTGAACTCTACCAGTGAAGCTGTGAGTCTTTGTACCTGGGATTGAGGGACTGCGAGGACCAGCAGCGGCTATCCACCTTCAGCTGCGGCCTCTTCCCGGACACTCCCCTTTTTGTGGCCTGCCCCACCTATATTTGTGTAGACCCTCGACGCCACGCGGGACGCGCGCGGGCGAGTGCCGGGCGAAGCCCGGGCCAAGGGCGGGCCCGTTTAAGCCCGTTAAAGACCGAGTAAGACCGGGCCGGGCGCTTCCCCCTTAATTTTGCGATTGTAGGATATTGTATATTTCATTCCGTTGTACTTTATTAGCGTTTGACCATTTCTTTGCTATTTTAATTCATGGCGACCACACGAGGCAGCAGGAGTAAAACGACTATGGAAGCAGCCAGTATAATAGGCCCACTAGATAATTTTATTGTACGGGCAAATTCTGTTATCGACCAAGGGATTGCGATTATGGAACGGAGAGTGTCCCAAGATTTAGCATTGGCTAAACGTTCTTCTTTGGGCTTTTTTGCAACAGCCAAAACCCCAGACCAGCCTAATAATGTAGTAACCCCTATATTAGTTCATGCAGATGCGTATAGCTTACCAAATATGGTAGACTTATCAGCATCAGATTCTATATCAGTTTCACAATTAGAGAGATCCTCGGTTTTAGAATCAAATACCTTGTTAGAGGATTCAACTATTAGGCAGACGAGGGGAACGAGAGAGGGTGCTATGCCTAAAACATCAAAAAAATTAAAGAAAAGAAAAGAAAGCAAAGAAAACTCAGAAAACCATTGTGTCTGTGGATAAGGGTATATGTGAGCTATCCATAAGTAACGAGGAGGGATTAGTACAGCAAACAAAGAATGGTCGTGCTTCTAGGCGCTTAGAAGTGAATGATGTGATCTTGGACTCAGGGAGTGTAGAGGTTTCACTAAGCATGATTGAAAGTAGTAAGGACGTTGAGGCTGACAATAAACTCTTTGAAAAAATGAGGGAGCTCTTTAAAATATACCTCTCCCCGCTAGAAAACAGATTAAAGTGTATAGAAAAGCAGCTAATTGAGCTGACTGCCATCTCTAAGACTTCGATTAATCCAGGGGCTATAAAGGCCGGCAGTAAGAAGTTAAGTTATAAAAACAATAAATTAGTAGGCTTATTAGAAAAAAAATCACCTGTCCCAGCTGATAATGTAAAAATAATGGACCCCATAGTTTTAGAGGAAAAGACAGTAGATAATCCTAATACCCCTATTGTGAACGTTAGACAGGAGGTTAATATATTTAAGGATACTGACCTGGACCTCACTGGGGATCGTAATTGGGGACCTCCACTGGGGAAATTAGCCATCAACTTGCCCCCAGAAGTAACCCCTTTCTTGGTGGTTTTGACTGGGGTTCCAGAGTTGAACAATGGCATCGAGGAGCCTAGCTGGTCACTAAAAAACAAGGTACAGTATTGGCTCAACATAAATCGACCACTACCTCCCCATAGGACGAGCAAGATTCTAATGGTGCGCAGGGTGCCCTGGGTGGGGTATGGAAGGAAAACCATTCAGGGGGACTGCGTTCTGGTCAATTTTGAGGACCCGTGTACGGTCGACCATATTTGTTCATGGGATTCGCTGGGCACAAATGAAGGTATTGAAACCAAGCGACTCTCCTTCTTCTATCCTCCCAGGAGCCTTTTTGGTCCAGTTTATGACTTGAGTAGGGGTAGAGTAGTTCCCCAAGAGAGAGGAGTAGATTGGAGAGAACAGGGAAGGCAAATGACCAGGGAAGTAATACCTAGGGATAATTGGAGAGGAATACCGACTGTCAACAGGTATAGTTGCTTGGAGATGGTCGATTGACTCCCTCTGATCAGTGGGGCTAAGTATGATTGTCGTGGGACCCCTAGTAAGCCATATGGAAGAATGAATGATTTGGCGTACGGCACCTCAAGGGTTATATATGAGGGCCGGGATAATGATGTAGTAGTGATACCCTCCATTTTGTGCATACCGGCAAAGGGGTCAGATAGTCAAGAGCCTACAGTGTCTATAAATACTGGTGTTGAAAACAAAAGTGAACCAGCTCGCCAACTATCTCAAACTAGGGAGGAGCCTAGCGCGCAACCAAGATGGCCGCGTAGGTGCGAGGCTCCCGAGGACCTCCGCAACCTCCTACGTCTATCCTGAATTCATCCTGTCTCGGTTGAGGGGACTGTGTTTGTGAGCCTGAGCTGAGGTGGTACCCGTTTTCCGTTCTCAAATCGGACCTCGGGTGCCGGAGTGAGCGCCGATTGAAGTTTGCGGCCTTCTTCTCGCCGGACCCCGGATTTGCGTTGGGGGGTGACCCAGTGGCAAAGTGAACAACAACGGCGGGCCGGGCCTGGCGAGTCGCGTACCCCGCACTCGCTTTCGCTTTCGCACCGTCTCTGCAAGTGAGATCGCGGAGCTTTTTGTGTTGGTGTGGCCTCGCTGGGGGACCCTGCCTGCCTGCCGGCTGTGACCCACCCCGCCGATCTGGGGTGGCCCCCCCGGAGCTCGTGGCCCTGATTGCCTGCCCTCTACGGCGTTGCTGGTGCGATTGTGGGACCAGCGGCGATGGCCACGAAACAAGATGGAGATCGGTCAAAGACCAAGTCGACCCGGCGTGGCACCGTCCATCAGGCCAACAGCATGGACCGCTATACCCTCCAGAGGGGATCTCCCGGCGGACCGCACAAGCCCCCCTGAGGGCCCTTCTGATGCCCCGGACTTGCCCACGGATCTGACTCTCCACGACGTCATGGGCGCCATTTCCGAGATGAAGGCCTCGGTGGGCCAGCGGTTCGACACCCTGGCACAGAAGATCGACGCGGTCCTTGTGGATGTTGGCCTGGTGAGGGCCGATCTTTCCAAGACCAACGACCGAGTTGATTCTTTGGCCCAAACCGCATCGGGCCTTACGACTGAGGTGGCGGCACTACAAATGGAGGTGCGCCGGCTTAGTCAGGCGAGTGCACTTATGGATCGGCGCCTTGAGGATTCCGAGAGTCGGGCCCGGAGGAATAACATCCGCATCATCGGAGTACCCGAGGGACGGGAGGAAGCGGCGGCGGATCTATTTGTGGAGGACCTGATCGCTACCCATCTCCAGCCTCGGGGACTGAGTAAATTTTTTGCCGTGGAGAGGGCCCACAGAGTTCCCGGGGGAAGGCCGAAGGTCGGAGCCCCTCCGCGACCTCTCATTGCCCGGATTTTTAACTTTCGGGACAGAGACGCGATCCTGCAAGCCTCCAGACTACATGGGCCGGTTAAGCTGGAAAATATGGAGGTGAACTTTTACCCTGATTTCACCCAAGCGATCCAGAAGCAGAGACTGAGCTTCCTGGGCGTCAAACGCCGACTTCGGGACCTGAACTTAAAATACGCCATGCTCTTCCCGGCCAAGCTGCGAGTGGAGGTGGATGGTCGCACGCACTTTTTTGATCGTCCCGAAGCGGCCGGGGACTGGCTGGACACTCTGTCTGGGGATCGTGATCGAGATGGCGGGGGGGGGCGGCGGGAGGAGACGGCCCACTGGATCGGGACTGAGGGGTCAATATTGGGCCTCACTCTGGACGAATACGATGCTACTTTCGATCAAGCGTTTGTCTTTGTACATTCCCCTCCCATGGAGGTTGTGTGGGGTCTAGAAGGGGCACTCTTTCCTCCTCTAGGGGGTCTAGCTAGTTTCATTCTATAGGGGCGACAGGCACACTGCAAGTTGGGGGGGCTGTCCGGGCTCATGCAGGGGTGCAGGGAGGGGGGAGTTTTGTTGGAGAGGGTGGGTTGGGGTGGGGTGTTGTTCGTTTACACCACAAGGCAAACGTATCATTGTGTTATCTCTACAGTGCTCTCTGGGGGACGAGTGATGACTTCTGTTTACGATGGGGGGTAGGGGACTGAGTTTGTTGTCCTGGAATGTTAATGGACTGGGGGACAGGATAAAACGAGGTGTGGTCCTGCAGTTCTTGAAGCGAATTTCGCCCGATATAGTTTTTCTGCAGGAGACGCACCTCATTGGTAACTCTTTTTGCGCTATGAATCGACGGGGCTACCGCCTTGTGGCCCATTCGGGCTTCACGTCTGGTTCAAGGGGTGTGGGCATTATGGTTAAAAACTCGCTCCCGTTGGAGATAGATGAGGTGCGCCATGACGATAGGGGACGTTACACGGTTTTGGTGGGCAGAATGGAGGGCAGAGTGGTCGTTTTTGTGTCAGTATATGTCCCGCCGGGGCTGCAGACGACCACCTTTGCGGACCTGGGGCGCCTCCTCCTTGGCCTTCCGGAGGGGATTCTAGTGGTGGGGGGGGATTTTAATGCTGTGGTTTCCGGAACTGTGGATCGTCACCCCCCTAGGGATCTCCCCCGGGCCCAAGCGTGGTTATCTGGCCTCTTGGATACCCTGGGGCTGGTGGATTGTTGGCATTTAAAAAATCCCACGCAGCTACAGTACACCTTCCATTCAGGGGCTCATGGTAGTCTCTCACGGCTAGATTATGTCCTGGTCCCAGCGGCTTATGTGGGGAGGGTGGGAGAGGTGCGCCATTTGGCACGGGGTATTTCGGACCACTCCCTGCTCTTGTTGCACTTTGATATTTTGCCGAGGGGAGAGGGTAGGGTGGTCCCGATCCATCCCTGTTACCTGCGTGACCCTACCATTCGCGCAGAGCTGATTAAATCCCTTAAGCGCTATTTTGACGAGAATGTGGGGTCTGTGTCATCGGCGGTCTCATTGTGGGAGGCGTTCAAGACAGTACTCCGAGGAGAGGCCCTGTCCCTTATTTCCCACTCCCGGAGGCGCGAGCGGGAGGAGGTGACCCGTGCTGAAGCTGAGATAACCGAGTTGGAGGGTGATCTAGAATGTGGGGTGACGGATGACAAATTACATGTTCTCCAACTCAAGCAAGCGGCCTATAAGGCCCTCGTCACGGAGGCGGCCAGGGGCCTCAGTAGAGAGCAACAGGGGAGACTGTATGATGTGGGTGATAAGGCTGGTAAATTGCTTGCGTGGCTGGACAAAAAAGAGAGAGCGAGTCGAGTTGTCCCGTTGATTGAGAAAACGAATGGTGTGTGTGTTACTGAACCGGAGGAAATTGTCTCCTGCTTCGCGGACTATTTCCGTGGGGTGTATTCCCCGGTGTCTTCCCGCTCTGAAGAGGATTCCCATGCCCTGCTCAGAGATATCGCGCTGCCTTCCCTTTCGGAGGAGGACAGAGTGTCGTTGGACGCCGCTCCAACCTCCGAAGAAATTGCCCTCGCCATACGCTCGGTGGCTTCCGGCAAGGCCATGGGTCCTAATGGTCTTCCCGTCGAGTTGTATAAACTGCGACCGCGTACGCTGGCGCCGCATCTCCGTGCTATGTTCCTTGCGGCCCACTCGGTGGGTTCCCTCCCGCTAGACCAGCGTCTGGCTACCATCGTGGCCACGGGACCGGGTCCAGGTCACATCCTATCGACCCATTTCGTTATTGAATGCGGAGCCCAAAATTCTCGCCAAGGTGTTGGCCAATCGGCTGGTCGGCGTAGTGTGTGACTTGGTCCACCAGGACCAGTCCGGCTTTATTCCCCATCGCAACACAGCGCTTCACCTGCGCCGTTTACATGGGGTGCTCGCACGTGTCCCGTTCATACGGGAGCCGGCCATCTTGGCGCCACTATGGCGTTTGACACACTTGAATGGCCATATATTTGGGCGACGCTCGCGAAATTTGGGTTTGGCCCAGGGTTTATCAGCTGGGTTAAATTGTTGTACTCTGGCCCACTGGCGCAGGTGGTTGTGAACGGTAGAGTGTCGGCTCCCTTTGAGTTGGGCAGGGGCACGCGGCAGGGCTGCCCGTTATCGCCGCTCCTTTTTGCGCTTGCCTTGGAGCCCCTGGCGGAGTGGCTGCGGTGGGAACCTTCTATTCGTGGTCTCCGCTGGACCCCCGAGTATGAGGACCGCGTATCTCTATACGCTGACGATGTTCTCCTGTACCTGGCTTCCCCACGTAAATCACTGATAGTACTGGTTGATGTATTGCATTCATTTGGTCGTAACTCCGGCCTTGTCATCAACTGGGCTAAATCGTGCGTGTATGTTCTCTCTGGGGAGGCTCCTATCCTTCCGCGGGGCTGTCCTATCCAGATCGCCCCGCAGGGATTTAGGTACCTGGGTGTCTTCATTACCCTGGACGCGGAGGCCCGGTATGATCGGAATTTCCCCCCCTCCAGCGCCTGAAGGAGGATGTCGCGCGTTGGCGGCGTTTGCCGCTCTCGCCGCTCGGCCGGGCGGCATTGTTTAAGATGATGTCGCTGCCGCGTTTCCTGTACGCTCTGCAGAATACAATGGACCTCGTCCCGGCGCGCTACTTCCGCGAGGTGGAGAGTTTGCAACGCCGCCTGTTCTGGGACGGGAGACCGCGTATCGCCCTGGCGAAGCTGACGCTCCCGTGGTATGACGGGGGATTGCCCTCCCGGATATTAAACGGTATTATTGGGCCTCCCAGCTGGCTGCGATTAATCACGGCCTATACGGGCCCGCCCTAAACCCGGCCTTTGAAATGGATAGGACGCTATTGCCGGGTGGTGACTATAATCGAGCGCTCTACTCCAGCTCGCTCGACGCACGTCTGACGGGCCCCACGCGTGTCATGGTACGAGTGTGGCACACGGCTAATGTAGCGATGGGGTGGAAGGATCGTTTGACCCGGGCGTCACCACTATACGCATCTGAGCAGTTGGGCTCCCTGTGGACCTCGAAGGGCTTCGAGAAGTGGGACATGATAGGCATCAGCAGGGTGGGAGATCTCTGGACGAGGGGGGGATTCAAAACGTTCGAGATGCTGCAGACGGAATTCCAGTTGCAGGACAGGGAGTACTTTCGGTATATGCAGATCCGTCATGCACTATGCTCCGCCTTCCCGGACGTCGCCTCCATCCCGGAGTACTCGCCTCTGGAGGATAGAGTGCTGGATGGACATGTACCGGAAAGCACGATCTCATTAATCTATAAAAAACTGATTAATGACCGCTCGGGATTGCTGACTACTCTTCGTGAGGCTTGGGTTGCCGATGGATTGGAGCTAGACGACGAGGACTGGGTCTCTGCGGTGGCCTCCCCGAAAGAGGTGGCCATACCGGCTCGCCTTCGCTTCGTCCAGCTCAAGATACTCCACAGGGTCTACATAACGGGGCCAAGGCTATTGCGTATGGGCTATGCTGTGGACGGGTTGTGTAAGCGTGGGTGTGGTTCTTTGGGGACCTTTCTTCATATTTTGTGGGAATGCCCAGAGGTGGAGCGATTCTGGCGTGGTGTGCATGAGGTCCTGCGGGTGGTTACGCGTGTGTCGCTACTGCCCGAAGCGAGGAGATGCCTGTTGAACGTGTGGGAACCAACCGACTACTCGGCGCCACAGACTTGGTGGGTGACTCTGGGATATATGGTGGCCAAGCGCGATATTGCTCAACTGTGGGGTTCCCAGAGGTCCCCGACTGTTTCGGCCTGGAAGGAAAATATGGACTGGTGCATGTTTCGGGAAAAGGTGGTGTATGTAGCGAGAGGTAAGCCTGGGACATGGGTGAAAGTATGGGGCCCCTGGAACGCCTACCGCGGGGGAATCTGTGCCCCGCCGTTATTGCCCGATCCATCGCCTGCCCCGTCCCCGTAGCCGGTTTAGCTCTCCGGTACCGGGCACTGAGTCCACCCAGTCCCTGTCCTGACCTTCTCCCCCCCTTGATACTTCTATGGATTGGTAGGGTCCCCCTTCTAGGGGAGCACGTGCTGCTGTTTTCGATTGTGGGTTGCCTTGTGGTTTGATTTTTTGTTGTTATTTATGTTAAAAAGAAACCGTTATGTGGGGTCCGGATGGTGTGGCCATCAACGCTGCTAACTCCTGTACGTTTCCCTTTGCCGCAGCCTGCGTTCTACTGTGTGTATCATATGCTCCTCTTGTTCGCTAGCGTCCGGCCTGAAGGTTGTAGGCCCATCTTTGTATATTCTTTGAACTTTGTAATAAACGGTTTAAAAAAAAAAAAAAAAAAATAACTATCTCAAACTATTGCAGTGGGGGTTTATGGAGAAAATCCCATATTAATTGAAACAGGAATTTGTACTGGCATCTCCTTAGATTCGGGACTCCAGTAGATGCTCAAAGGGGGAAGCTGGCGCTCTTATCTTGGAATATAGCGGGCCTGTCGAACAAGATAAAGGACCCCATCTTTCGTACTTTTATTGACAAGTACGACGTTATTTGCTTCCAGGAGTGCTGGGAACAGGTTGAAATACACCTTGCAGGGTATCGTACGTATTTTTCTACTGCATTGCAGACAAGGAGGGGTAGGTGCTCTGGTGGGCTCTGCACATATATTTCTAATACTATCAATTTGACCATTAAGCACCAGACTACTGGGGGGCATGAATTTTATCAGGTACTGTCTCTCAAATTAGGAGGTAATCAACACATTACCCTAGTAAATTTGTATAACAACCTACCAAAGGAAGATCAAAAAAGAGTTCTGGAAGATTTAAATAAATAACTCTTTACGATATGGGATAGGGCCCGAGGACATTGATAGGTGTATTATACTGACAAGCGATTTTAATTGCCATATTTGCCCCCACAGTAACTTGGGTATTTGTGGAATGGTTAACCTCATGGGTGATTCCTGTACTCATTTTGAGCATTCTACGCTGGGCAATTCGCTTAACAGTTTAATTAATGACTGGAATTTGGGTTATGTCAATGAATTATGTAGCCCCCAGGTCGATTTCCAACCCACCTTTAATGGACGTGGTCTGCGGTCTGTTATAGACTATACATTGATTACCACTAGCCATTATCATAATGTTCTGGCATTTAAAACAGAGGATATCGCATTGAGTGATCATTTCCCGATCAGCTCAACTTTTGATATTGGGGTGAGTAGTAAAATAGTCTCTAATGTAGCAGAAAATGTATATCGCCATGCCATCTCGCTGTCGAAAATTAATGGTTACGCTATAAAATGGAGTAAGGTTGACTCCACAAATTTTTTGCAGAGCCTATTAGCGGACCAATATAGCAACTTTATGACTTGCCTAGAGGAAACCCCTGATCCAATCGTGGTCATTAGTGCTTTTCAGAAGATTACAACACAAATTGGCAATAAATTGAAAGGAACTCTACGGGAAGGGGAGAGATATCAGGTAGAGGGTTGGTTTAATTCAGAGTGTAGTAAAGCGCACACTAATTTAAAGCTGATCGTAAAAAAATTACCTAACAACCAGAAAGAGATTAGATCTGCTAGAGCAGCTTATAAATTCACTCTACACAAACGGAAACTAGAGTTGGGCTGCTTTATTAAAGGCATGCTCTTTGAGAGATAACACTGCCTTTTGGAGAGCAGTAAATGCCCCCTTTTTCGTTGAAAGGAAAACTGACCTGATAGAGCTTGCTATAGAAGAACCAGTTTGGGTCAATTATTTTACCGAGCTATACAAGAAAGATGATTTGGTTAGCTCAGACAGAATTTGCCATAATCAGTCAATTATGAGTGCGTCTATCCCTTCTGTATTGTTTCCCTTGGGGATTTTGTTCTCCGTTTCAGAGGTGGAATTAGCCATACAAGAAAGCTCAAATAATAAAGCCCCAGGACCCGATGGGATTCCTATAGATATATATAAGGATAATATTTCCTTATGGGCCCCGCTCCTGACAAACGTGTTAAATAGTTGTAATAACAAAGGATTTCCATCCACGTGGCAGGAAGCAATAGTAGTGCCTATTTTTAAAAAGGGAAATCGAAATGACCCTAAATGTTATAGGCCCATTTCGTTACTGGATTCCTTGATGAAAGTCGCAGGCCGTATTATTTTAAATAGACTACAAACATGGGCTAAGGACACTGGTGTTCTATCTAAGTTCCAGTACGGTTTTAAGTCAGGTTTGGGTACTGTTGAACAAGGACTTAACCTGGCTATAATAACCGGTAAATATACGGTGGCAAAAAAGGGTAATTTATTCATGACATTTGTAGATCTTAGTTCGGCTTTTGATTGTTTAAGTCATGAGGTCTTGTGGGATACTTTAATAGGGCTTGGTATCGACCTAAATATTCTTAATTTTATTAAAGAGTTATATAGAGGGGCAGGGGCGAAGGTTCGTTTTGGAAAGAAAGGCGAATGTACAAACAAATTTCCAATAAAAAAAGGTGTTCGACAGGGTTGTATTCTGGCACCTTTTCTTTTTAATCTATATATAAATGGTGTGGCAGATTTCCTAATAAAATTAGAAGTAGATTATCCCCAAATTGACGGCACGGCGGTGTCCATTTTACTGTACGCAGATGATGCAGTTATTATGGCAAGAACCCAAGTAGGCCTCCAAAAGGCGATAACTAGTTTCTCAGTATTTATGGGATCCAGGGGCCTAAAAATTTATATTGGGAAAACTTTTACCATGTGCTGCTCATCACAAAATAAGATTTCTATTAGATAGGATTAACTAGTACTTTTTCATATTTAGGGATTGTTTTTAATAAAAGAGGTACTTGGACTACAGCGGTTAGCACAAGGAACCTCGCATTTTTTTAGGCTGCTAACCTTCCCAGATATTAATGATTGGTCGTTAAATTTTATTAAATGTCCCTGTGACGATCTCTCAACTCAATCATCAATACATTGTGTATTGTTTTGCAAATTTTTTGCATGGGGGAGGAAGAGACACTTGACACCCCTTTTAAAGATCTGGGGCCTGAGCCAGTGTAGACCTGCTTTCTTTAAGCTACTTTTATTAGAAGATGAAATGACTATAAACGCTGTATCCAAATTTTTAAAATTTGCAATTAGCTGTAGATCTTCTATGGCTTAATTCTTAATTTTGTTTTGAATCATACAGTCCGACTATGATGTACAAAGATCTTAATGTATTTCGATTTCTAGAAATTGTTTTCTATTGTATGTTTTTAATTCTTTTGTGCTTTTATGATTAATATATTGAAATCGAATAAAGCTATCTTTGACTTTGATTTGACAAGGCGCTCGCCGTGTGGCAAAAGCAGGAATACACAACAAGCAAAAAACACAATTTAAGTATTACAGATCCCCAAAGGAATAAACAAGATCAAAGAAAGGCTCTTATCTGGGTGCTGAGCAGCGAAGAAAGAGGAAGTGCTGTCCTTTGATGTTGTTTACATGGGACTGTCTCTGTGGTTGTTTTGTGAACATTACAAAGACTCGTGGGATTTGTAGTCTTTTGTTGTTACTTGTTCTCCTAAGGCTGCTGAGCAATAACATAAGGAAGAGTAAAGCATAATCTGAGCCTCCGATCCTGACCTAGAATTCTGTGTAATGCTCTTACTTTGGCACTCAGAGTTGTTGCTGAAGAAATAGCATACAGTGCAACTTTTATTTTACTTATTTCACTTTTTATAAATTTATTACAAATCTAGCTCCAATGCTTAGTAATAGGTGCTGGTTCCAAAAAATGAGTCGATTGAAATTATATTAGTGCGACTAGGATGTGATTCAAACGTGATTTGGATAGTACAAGTCAGCAGATTTATGTTTTACTCTACATATATTTACAATATGAGCTCCAGGGAGGTTGTGAGACACAAAGTTTTAGCAGAGAAAAAGAAGAAAAAAAGAAGAGCAGAATATATAGAAGAAAACAGAAAAGAATAAGAAGGAATAAAAGCACTTATTACTAATCTACTAACTAATAAACTCTCAGCTGCAGGGGTAGTAAGCGCTATATAAATACGATATACAAGTACAACTCCGAAAACATGGATGAAAACTCGGGTTCTGACTCTGGTCAGAAAGCAAGTAACTCAGCCAATTGTTCAAATCGCCTGAATTACTCTAAACTAGTGGAATCTTTCAGTTGCTTCAATGAACAGCTTAAAGTCTTCTGAATGGCTGTGAGACTCTGGTCTCCTGGTAATTTTGTCGGTGCGAATCATATTCTGCTAAGTACCGTACCACTACTTCTAAATGATTGCCTTTTAGGCTTAATTATTTGTTTGGAAATAGGACGCTCAAGGGTGATCCTAGATAAGCTGCCAGTAACTGACGCCCTAGGCTTCAACTTGCAGTGAGAGGCACTCGATTTCTCTTTCATTTTAAATCTTTGTATTTTTTTTCTCAAATTTGGTGCCCAGTTTAAGCTGGCACACTGGGCGACCACCTAGCACTTAATACCAAATACTGTCTACAATGGCCGCAGACAACGCAGTCATGCTCCAAGGGGCCCGCTGCTGTGTCTGAACATTCATCCTATGATTTGCCGGTGGTTGAGTTTACAGTTTTCTTCTCTGGAGATGAAATAGAATAGTTCCATTAAGCATGACATTTTCATTTCATTTTCAATATCAAAGTAGCGTTTTACAGCTTTGGACTAACATAGCATCTTGTAAAATGTTTCAATTTTCAATGAATTTGTCCTTACACAAACAGAGTTGATTGTAAAGCTTCTCTTTTATACACATCTTTGTTTTTTTTCTGCAGCCTTTTTTCAGCCAATACAATTGAGGAGATTTTTGACAACCTGAAGCAGGATGGTTCATCTTTTGCATTGCAGCATCTTGAGGTGAGCTGATTTAGATACCTGGGTGTTGTGTTAAGGAATCTGGTAACATAGCGGTTTGCTATGACCTTTGGAAATGGTTAAAACCTACAGATCTCCAATCACCATAGGGACACCGGCTCAAATTTTTCCATCACCGCTCCTTGAAGAAACATATTTAATAATTATTGTTTTATAGTTTTTTTTGTTAAAACCATATATTATGTGTTAAATCGAACAATGTCAGGAGGAACCGCTACTTGGTCAATTTTTATATTCTCAGTGTGTATGCACAGATGTAAAATCAGCTGTACATTGCACACAATTCATGTTAATTTAAAACAAATTTCAAACAACAATACCAACCTGTGTCATCTGTAAAAGAAACAAAATCAACGATCATTGCTGTATTGGTTTGTTCAATGTCCTTTATTATTTAGCACAATAGTAATCAGACTAGTAAACATGAAGAAATGGCATTTGGACCATGATTCACTCTCTTTACTGTCTCTCTAAAAATGTGTTTACTATGAATAAACCTTCCGTATATGAAAAAGTATTTTTTTGTAATTCTGCAGATCAAAACTATTTCCTATACATAATGGTACACAGTCCATAATGAACACCAGAACAAATGTTTTCCATTAATTAAAAAAATATATATTTTTATTAACCAAAAAAGAAGAAACACAAAAAAAATCTGCTTCAGTAGTCAGTACAGTATACATAGTATGGAGGCCGGCATACACAAATACAGGGAGAACAGAGCAATCCAGACCTCCCAGTGTCCCAACCCCCCCAACTAGGTAAACGGGGAGTACAGCCATACAACGTGTACCTTAAAATGTCGAGAGTTTCTTATGATATTGGGGACTGATCAGTTCTGTAGTTCATCCAGGCCCCCATATCTTCTCCCACTCATGTGGGCATCCCCTGCTCTGGTATACTGTCTGTTCAGCCCTCTGGCACCAGTCTAAATCGTTTTCCCAGGACTGCAATGTTGGGGCTACGCTGGCACCCCATGCTCGGGTGATGTTTCGCTTTGCCACCGCTCCCGCGAGGCAAACCAGGTTGCGGCCCATTTAGACCATACTATCTCTCCTGTCACCCCCAGGATATGCCATCTCGCCTCGACTGGGACCTGCTCACCCACTACCGCTGTCATTACACGAGCCACCTCCCTCCAGAAGGTCTGAATCTTGGGACAGTCCCACAATAAATGAAAGAACGTTCCTGTCTTCCCACAGCCCCGTACACACTGTGCAGACATACAATGCCCATGTGGTATTGTACCGATCGCGAGGCATAGGATCTATGTAGAATACGTAGCTGGATCAGCCTAAATCTCGCTCTCACCGCTATCTCTCTAGGGCTCTGTAGGGACTCCCCCCCTCCCCCCCCCCCAATCCTCATCCTCCAGGAGACCCACATCCGATTCCCAGGCCGCCCGCAGGGGTCCCAAACAGTCAGTGGTATTATTTATACGTTTTTTGTACGTCAGGGATATTGCTTTATCAATCATTGGGTCAAGGAGGAGTCTGTCTTCAAGTGGTGTGTACTCCGGTAGCGAGACTCCTTCTTTTAGGTGACAGTGAAGTGCATGCCTCAACTGTAAGTACCGAAAGTGCTCAGTCATTTTCATTTGGAATTCTACTTGGAGACTATCAAACGAAACCATTTTCCCTTTTTTTCAACTATCTCCCAGGAGGTCAATGTCAATGCTGCACCAACCGGGGAGCTCTTTCAGGCACCTGACCTCACTCAGAAAATCTCCCTCCTAGAGGGGGATTTGCTCAGTGAATCGGGCCTCCCATCCAATCATTTTTGTCGCCTTCCGCCAGGCCATGACCACGGTCTGTGTGTGAGTCGGGAGGGACGAAATCACCCCTCTCCCCCTGTATAGGACCGAAAGAAAGCTACCCCTGTTCATAGCATGCGAGTCAACCCGGTAGGCCGGTTCCTCAATTGGTGAGAAAACCCACCCATTAACATTAACCAGCTGGGCTGCCCAGTAGGACTTTCTTATGTCCAGTACTCCTTCGTAGACCCCCTTCTGCAATTTCTTCAAAGCGATAATAGGGCAGCCTCCCCCCCATATTAGTGTTCGCTGTTCAGACTCAACCGCACGAAAGAAAACTTCTGGAATGGAGTGTTTTGTATGGCATACAGTAGACGCAATAGGCCCATCATCTTTAATAAAACTGCTCGGCCCATAGGGGAGACCGGCAGCCGCTGCCAATGAACAACATCCCCTTTCAACCGTTCTAGCTGTGAGTGTACGTTCAACTGCATAAACTCCTTTCGTTTTGGTAATCCAGATGCCCAAGTATTTAAATAGATCTTTATGGACCAGCTCCTTGCACGCCAACGTCAGAGCCGGAGGCTCCCCTGCCAAAGTGAATACCAAGGACTTATCCCAGTTTATACGACATCCAGAGTATTGCCCAAACGATTGTATAATATGGATAAGTCTATGGAAGGTCTGTCTGGGTCTGTGGGCATACGACAGGATATTGTCCGCATGAAGGGAGATGTGCTCTAACTCACCAGTCCCCCACCCCCACCCCCACATCGATGCCTCTCACTATCGGATCCGCTCGCACCCAGCAGTTCAAAAGGCCAACGCAAAGAGCACTGGCGAGAGCAGGCATCCCTGTCGCAGAACAACTGTTTTATACGTTAAACCTGGAGCAGAGGGTTAATATGCCTGATGCAGAAACAGATCTGTATTTTATGAGGATAGCAGAGTGGATTAGTAAAGCCAGCCTTTACCAGCGCCATAAAATTTAAATGTATGGGGGAGTGGGGCTATGCAAAGATAAGGGGCATTTTACTGTGGTGAAAATTAGGGAATTCAAGAAGGAGGTCATGGGGGGAGGGCAGGGCACCAAAAAAGATTGTCGTAGCAGGCACCATAAGTGCTAGAGCTGGCCTTGTGCAAGTTAATTGTTAACTGCAGTCTGTGAGGCTTTTAAAAGTTTTTCTCATTTCACGTTTCATGTACTGTGGTAAAAAAATGTAATTTGTCTTGTTGCTATGATATGAATTTGCCTTAAAGAAATGAAAAGACACGAAGCGTTTGGCAAAACAGGAACAAGGTGGTTTATGTAAACATAGCGGGCAGGAGAGTCTCGACAGAGTGTGTCTGAAGAAAGTCTCTCGTACAAAGTTTCGGACAGCGATGTATACATCTCGTGAGGTACAATAAACTAATTCTGCATTCTTGTAAAAATCATCTTAGTAATAAATTAACAAGTTTAAGCATCTGATAAGGACAAAGATCACTCTCGACCTCGGGTAGAGCTAGTGTGGGCCAGTGTGTGTGTCCAGATGTCTGAAGTGGGAAGTGTGTGAACACTACGTGTGGTATGCATGTTGTGTCATGATTGTTTGAGTGTTTCCATCTACGTGTGGCATCAAGCTTTATGGTATTTTTGGGGAATACAGCACCCTTGTATAAACTTAATTTATTGGGGCCAATTTCTTCGGACCAGTTTGTGGTGCAACTATCTTTTTGTGGGATCGATCAGGGTTTTTCCTGGGTGCGCGTTTGTCTTTGGGTGAGACCCCACCTGTGACCCGTCACTTGATAGGCGTGGGTTGGGGCGGTCATTCATATAAGTTTTACAGACATTCTCAACATTGTGCGTACAGTTGTCTTAGCTACCATCAACATTGTCTTTACTGATATTGACATAGTCATGCGTGCCTAGATCATGGCGTACATTGAGATTGTTTCTACTGGTAACGCCATTGTTATGCATGCATTAATTATGGCATAAATTGACATTGTTACTACCGGTATCGACACTGTTGTGCGTGCATAGATATGTCATACATTGACATTGTATTTATGGGTCTTGACATTGTTATGCTGGCATAAGTTATGGCATATGTTGACTTTGCATTTGTTGGCATTGCTGTTGCACATATCATGGTATTCATTGACATCTTATTCACCCATTTCAACACTGTTTTGCTCTGTAATAATACATGTGTCAACGTGTCCTTTATTAGTACAATAGCTCTAAATCACCTGTGTTATTGGGCCACATTTAAATGTTTATTTTCACTGCATTGGAGTAAATATATCCTATGCCTTTGGCCGTGTCTTTAAACACATTCCTCTAGTTGTCTAAGAGATGCCTTGTGGGTCATTATCTAAGAAATAATCCCTCATCCCCTGTATTATCTGTTCTGTATTCACCGGGTCTCTTAATATGGATGGCTGGTATTTCCTGTCTGTCTTACTTATCGCCCTTCCTCCCAAGCACACCTAGTCAAATATTGTGCTCATCATCACTCTTGCAATTTAGAGTTTATGTAACAGGATTGCGGATATAAAAATGTGGTGAATTCTCAAGTAAGAATTGTGGACTTGGGAGGAAAAGGAATAATCTCTTTCCCTCAGGTGTAGGTATCTTCATGCATTGTATAAACCTGTAATTTGAATTGAAATTTTAATCTTGTGAACATAGCATATTGTGAGTATTGGGCAGTTCTGTCTAGAGCGTGATCCGAGACAACATTTAGGTCTCTCCCCAATGTGACATGTTCAATTCCGTCAGTATCTTCTCCAGAAATATTTCTTGGTATTTATTCAGGCAAATTAATGTATTATTAAAGAGTAGTGTATACCTCTAATTCCTACCAGGAACCTTACATACCTTCCCTCTAGAGCAAAGGTCTTCAAAATTTTCAGTGCCACACCCACCCCCACTAATGAAAAACAAACCCCCCCCCCCTTATATATTTCACAATTATTCTATTAAACTGGCAATGTTTAAATATGTCTAGACTTATTCAAACATTGCAGTTAAGTTATGTTACCATTTTAAAAATGCAATCAAATACATGATTGCCAAACATACTGATCTGGTCAGGCAGGCCTTGCTAATGTGTAAAAGTATCCACAGTGTGATTATTAGAAAGGAGGGGGGTTGAAGAATATTTTGAGTCCCTTCTCTTTTGACACCTTCTCCCTGTCAGGATATAAATGACAAAAGATGCTAGTGAAGGCCCATTACAGAGCAGCTTACTGCCGCTCATTTCTTTACTCTGAAAACAAAGCACTGTTATCAGCATAATGCTTCTTTTGGCCAGAGCCTGGCGCCCCCCTGGGATCACTAGAGGCTCCCCTAGGAGCACCCACCCCCATGTTTGAAGACCCCTGCTCTAGAGAATGATGAATTTCCAATGTTGTGAAGTCCAGATTTCCTTTACAAAGTCTGATCAATTACACTGCCTTTTTTTCCGTAAGGCCCTTAACTGGACTGGGTAGCCCCATTAATTCTTTTGAATTGGTCGCACTTTAACAAGTAGTGCTCCTGCATAAAAATTAGATCAGGATTTTGCTGCCTAATATACCTCTAGAACACAGCTTTGTTGGGAAGAGTTTAATCCCTGTACATTCAAAGAAATCAGTTTACATTTTGTATGCTGCGTATGTGCTTGTTTGTTGCTTTCCACTTCCATGTGTAACAATTTAGTAAGCCTGTTTATCTTATTTTAGAACTACCTTATACGAACTACGAAAAAACATTCAATTTGGATTGTTCTGTTCACCAGTCTCTGTTCTTGGTAAACTTAGTGAAAGGTCCCCATGAGACTCAATAACATTTCTGGCACCTACTTCTGTTGACTAAATACATACGTTCTGTATTGAACTAATATGTTCTATAATTCTCTCAGTGTGCTCCTCGTCTGTCCTGTTCTTAGTTTTTGTCATCTGTTGATAATATTTACCTTGCAATTCTAAGGTAATATGTGAATGTCTAGTAACTATTCTGTGTCCTGCCTTAGGTTTTTCAACCTGATAAGCCCTCTGACCTTCACCTTCATTGATTTGCCGTTTTGGCTGCATGAGATAGACAAAGTTCTCATTGAGTTCCTGTGATCTTGTACTGCTGTGTATTATTCATCGAACTCTGAGCCTCCTGAGCCATGGTGCTGGATTCCCAGAAAGTTGTTCCCCTTTATTTGGTGACCTGATGGTTTCCACTACGCCCTTCCAGTTGAATTGAAGTCCTTCTGGTTTAGCCATCTATAGCTTATTTGTTATTTGTTGAGCTCTTTTTGTCACTTCCTTGTAGTCTCAGCTCCTCTGCAGTCTCACCATTGAGAGGTCTTGAAACCGGGAGATCTCAAGGTCACTACAGTGTCTCTCAGGAACTCCTCGTTAGTCATCTTTTTCATACTCACTTCATATGCATGCTCAAGCCCAACTTGAAAGTTCAGGCCTTCCTTGATAACACCCTTAAACAATTGCACCATGCAGTTGTTTATCTCTGTTCCTTCTTCCATGTTTCCGATCCTTATGTTGTTTCACCAAGACCTGTTTTAGACATCCTCACATTTTGCAATCAGGATCTTTGTGTGTCAAGATGGCATATATTAGTAGTGGCCAATGGACTAATGTTTGCTCCTATTCGAAGCTCTGGTTAGGCTTTCTCAAGTCTCTTGCCCAAGTGTTGTGTATCAGTTTTAATCTCAGAGATAGCTTTACCAACCTGTACACCCAGTCTAGTCAGGGCATCAGTTATTATGTTTTTTAGATCTGATCCCCTTTCCAACAAGCAGGCATTTAATCCTCTTTAGTTAGATGGTTCGCAGTTTTCAAGACCATCCCTGTTGAGCTCTTTTGCACAGCTCTCTTGCCTCTGTCTGCATGCAACAAAAGATAGAAATGGGGCCTATTGTACTTTCTTATTTTTCCAGGACTTGTAGTGATTCCTCCACATTCGAGTGATATCACTTCTAGATCCTTATGGTTTTAATAACATTTTCCCTTCGCAGCCATATTCCACCATGACTCTTGCATTCGCCTAGAGCGATTTCACATTGCAATGCAAATGTCTCTCACTTTGGCGAGAGGTCTGTGGTTATGAATGCAGTTTTATATAGCTCACTTCTAGACTCTTCAATGGGTGTCTCCAAACCACCTATGGCTGCTTTGTCTTTAGACTACTAAGAATTGTTTTACTCTGAAAACTGCTTTCTCATTTAATTCTCTTACCCGCTTTTCCATGGTTTATTCATTCATATTTTGCATTAGTGAACCTTGAAGGGATTTCACTACTCCTACTGCCCCACTGTCTGCATTGATATGATGTGGTCTCAGTATTGTGGACATCGTTGTTGTTCGTTACTTCCACCTCCATCCCACTATGGTCTTTCTATCTTCACTTACCTCTTTCTTGTAGTGGGATCTCTGGGCTATGCTTCTCAGCTGCATTATCTACACAAAGAGGCCCATGCCTTGTTGAGCACTGCAGTGGATGGCCCCCACACTGGGTTGCTGCCTGCCACCCTGGGTGTTCCTATCAGTGGAAGGGAGCCCGGACCTTCTGCTCCAGAGCCTCCCCAGCCTAGCACAGGCCCCCACATCACCAAAGTCCTTCCCTTTCACCCTGCTGCTATCCACTTCTTGCTCAACCTCTCTCTCTACAACTTGAGATTTTTTCTTTTTAGCTCCACATTTTTAGGTCTCACCTAGGCAGCGCTTGCGCTGTCTCTTCGAGACATGCTGTGTTCATGATATGGGCTTGAAGCCCCTCCCATCTTTTCTATTGGCTACTCTTACAGTACTTGGGCTTTAAATTGGTGAAACAGCTTACTTGTGCCTCCTTTTGAAATTTTGTAACCTCCCATACGGACTGCCCCTTTTACATGGGCTCTTAAGCTGCATGTAATGATAACACTTGTACGGACTATTTCTTTAGCTGTCCTCGAGCAGTGCTGAGGCTCAGCTGATGGCTGCCTATCCTTTCTCATTATTATTCACCCTTTGTCCGTGTAGACTTTAGCCCATCCTCATTCAGTCCAAGTTGTAAATTCCCCATTCCCCCCATGCCTCAGGCAAGCAGAACAACAGAGGCGACTTTGCTTCCTGCTGCTCGTCAATGTTACCAGCTTTAGTTTGACTGACGGTATTTTGATCAGGAGTTATTTAGATTTATTTAGCACTTTGTCTTGTTTTCATAGGAAAGCTTGCACCGCCATGTCCGAACGCACCATTACTCCTCGCACAGTGAAGAATTCACTGTTCAGCCTTTACGAAGTTGCGAATATGCCGCTCGCGAATTGAAAGCTGTTTTTTTTAATGGACAGTGCTTCTGATGTTGCACATGCGCCCTACCATAGTGATATTACAATGTCGTTGTAGAAAGGATGGGTGGCACGTGCGCTCTGCAAAGACGTATGCTCGTTGTGGTTGGGTTATGGAAATGGCGTCCGTCAAAGTCACGCTTACTCTTATATTTGTTTTCCGTCCATGAATCTACTACTGCAAATAATGACTAACAAAGCCTGTCTTTTCTTTTTTGTGCAATGAACATGTTTTGACACACAATGCTAAGGTACACTGAGCAATAACCACCAAACAGGTAAAGGAGTCCACCCTTACTTCGCACACGCTTCAGGTATAGGGTAGAAATCAGAAATGAAAGATTTTGTAAGTAAGTGGGGTTTCCCAACGTGGGTAATTCTAGTTCTTTGCGCTTTCAGACACACAGCCACTGTCTAACTCCGCCAATTTGTTCTAAGGTTTTTGAGGGTTAGCAGGGTGGTCAACTGTCCCGGTTGCTAGCATTTTGTCTTTCAGTAAATTTGTGTTGGGGTGCTATCTGATATTCCTGGAAGTAATGGGAGAAGAAAGGGCGACTAGGAATGGTCAAGCAGCCAAGCAGTATATGTAACCCTTAACTTTAGACGGAGCTACTGAATTATGTGATTTTAAGGCTACCGCTTTTCCCGCATAATTATGGCTATGTCTCTGTTACCACATAATACAGCTTCTGATGCATTATTTGCAGATTTTAACAAAACTAAAGTTTTCAGCCCAAACAGATCAAAGTTACTAAAAAAGCTGAATACATGTTGAAATCCAATGAGCTAGCTCAGTTAGTAAATTCTCTGCTGCACCAATCTGCAAGTACGCTATAGATCAGAGGTTCTATTCCAGTGCCAGTAAGATAAATTTAGCAGTTCATTTCACATGCTGCAGCACATGAAAAAGAGATATAGAAAGAAAATTGTTTCATTTATGTTCGTGAGCCTTATGAAGTGGTGAGCCTAGGGTGTTGTGGAAATTTTAAACTCTTGCTCTATATCTTTAACAATTCCTTTTCTGAAGCTCCAGTGACTTTCTCAGTGCCTCATAATGCTACCTTCATCAATAGCACTTTTGGCAATCCACTTCTGGTCATGTCATAGAAGTCAAATTTTGTGCCTTACATCTCCTCTCTGAAGGGACAATTGGAAGTTATCTCCTCTGGCTAACAAAATTAGGAAAGGCAATAGCAACCTTGAAAAAAAAATGCCACTAATTACCAGGTATATATCTGCATAAAGTGAATGCTTTCAAATTAAATTATGAATACAGCAAAAACATATTTGAATATTTAAAATCATTTATTTATTGTTAATGTAAAATATAAACAATGATAAAGTGTCTATGTACAAGAATAATAATTAATTCCAAAATTATGACAATAATAACAAATAATTGAAATTATGATATAGTACACATATCAAAAGAAAATACTAGAATCAATGTAGTTATTGATGAAAGCAAAGCGGTGGATGGAGACTACGCGCATTTCGGCAAAGATGCCTTCATCAGGACACCGTCTATTGCAATGTAGTGCTAAAGGACAAAAATTGTGATTTCACAAAGAGAGCGAAAAACAACAGGAAAATGTAAATATTAATAAAGAACATGCAAGATTATAATTTCATACATTTTTTTGTCTATCTAGTATAGTCCATTCACAAAACACCTGGTAACTAAGGTCTATTATTTACAACATAACAGTACAATGTGAAGACAGATATTTACAACAGCTAAGCAAAATTCATACAGAACAGTATAATATTACTAAACATAGATACAACTCAAATGAAAACGTTTACTTCAAACTGCATACAGAATGGTTGACAACATAAACTAAGAACGTCACACAGAATATATATATTGGTTAATGCTATATGACAAGAAAGAATGATGAATATGGACACGAAGTTGAAACGTGAAAAAATGAAGGATGAATGGGAAAAAAATAATAAATAGGAATAAGCAGATGGAAAATGAAATACTACCTATTTGCTTTAGTCGAGACCTTTCCATATTAGGTTACTTTGTCTAAATTTTGTGTATCCAAACAACAATGTATAAACATGATTTGATACTAGTTAGAGACTTAAAAATGCCTAGATGATCCTAGTACGTGCCAATGGGGTACCCAAATCCTATAAATATTATTGATTTCTAATTGTACTTTATAGTCACTATAACTTGCGCCCCCACCATGCACAGTGTTGTCATCAATAATGTAATTTCAGATGTTGCAGTGATGTTATCAGTAATGTCATAGAACATGTAATGGGTGTTGAATCAAACCGTGTGTGGCATGGGTACGAGTTATAGTTACTTTAGAGCACAATAGCACAAGTGAAAAAGTGACTTCCCTGCGAGGTGAATGTACTGGACAGAGATGCCTAATAATGTGGGAGTGAAAATTAAGACCATCCGGGTGCAAGCAAAGTTGGAGATCCTTTAAGATACCTTTTGGAGAAGACTGTTTTATACACCAGGAGACATCCCACTAATAATGGAATGAAATGCTGACTGACATTAGTGACAAGGCACACCGACTGAAACTAGAAAGTACATGTTGTAAACCATTGCAAGATTAAGGAAGTTGACCATTAGATCCAAAGGTTTGTTGTATCAAACTGAAATGTCAGCAGTATATGGCATCAGAAGCCCAGGTGACCCTTCAGCATTGGAATGGACTACATGCATCTGCTGGACTAGTATCTTAGAGATCAGTAACTTTATTCAGCTATTTATCCTCATGAGCTCTAATTTGGAATCTTGTTTTTTCACGGTCACGTAATACAATAAATACAGCTGATAAAAGTCAGCCCGAAAACAAGGGAAAAGCAAGGATACAAGCTGCAATTGCACAGACAATTGAGATGAACACCAGTAATGGCTAGATTATATTCAAGAGCAAAGAGAATATACGTTCTCAATCATATAAGGTCTAGTGATCAATAATGTATTGCATATCAGAACTAAAAACAAATCAGGTTCATTTAAAAATATGTGATAATGCCTGGTAAAGCCATAGAGGCTGAGCAGCGCCCCGTTGTTGATTTGTTTTACTTCTTCCCTTGTGCTGTAGTATTGGGGGAACTGTCAGTGCGGGTAGGAGACTGAGTGAGTTCCTTATGTGCTGATGTCTTTCAATAGCTTTGGCATTAAAAAAGAAGGTTGACGTTCTAGGTGTGTATTGGGTAGGATATGCCAAAGCTCCTTTAACCTCATTCGTGCTACATGGAATTAGTGGCCGACAGATCATGTAACATCGGCTTCAGATAATTGACTTGCCTCTTTCCAAACATTTTGACAGAGTACTCGCGGATAATAAGATCAGCCAAGTATGGTTGCTGGTTTCATATTCGGCTCGTCTGCCCCTCAAAAAGAACCTACGTCACTCTTCACAAGGCTCTCTCATAAACATTAGTGTTCTCCAGATGGAGCCAAGGAGGTAATTGTCTAACAGAAAGAGGTCAAAGCCACAACTTGCATATTAAACACAGATGTCAGCAGCGAGCAACTAGCATACCCTAATGTAAATTATGTTTCTGTAGCTCTGTTTAATTAGATATCATTATGAGTTAAACACTAATATTTGAATAATACATAATTAAGAAGCAATAAACAGCGAACAGGAAGTTTGACTTGCGAAATTATAGTACTCTTTATTTGGGGGGAAAATATGGATTTTTAAATATGTTTATATTTCATAATTATGTATTTCTAGATTTATACTGATCGTCAGATTTATTTATGCTGACTTCTGTGGACACAGCATACAGGGGAAGGCATAACACATAGCAGAAAAGGGAATAATTTACTTATGGAAAACGTGGAACATCATATTTCTACCTGGTCTTATTAGATCAGTCAACATAAAATAGGTTCTACTCTGCCTAGTTTCCCAAGATGATTTACCAGTAAATGTGAACCGGAAGATTTCTTTAAAGATCATTAATCTATTGGGGAAGATTTTTACAGGAAAAGCTACTAATGGGGTAAGAACGTGGCAAAGTTATCACTTACATGTAGCTCAATGCGCCCATGACAAAGATCTCTCACACTATATGTAGCCACTCTATTTTTGTGGACCGATGAATGTCACTGTTTTAGGGCCGAAATGAAGTCTCGTGCAATCAATTTTCACATGTTGGGCTTTAGCTCAGTTGACCTTTATTGTGCCCCGTGCCCATAACATTTGTATCTAAGGTCCTACCACCCATGTCTTGGTTTACCGAACATGATAGCCAGCCTGTAGGAATAGGGATGTCAGCCACCATGTTTATTTGTATCCCCCTTTGACAGTGACCGCCTAGATAGAGATCCTTGAACATTCTCAGATTTTTCCCAGCAAATCAAAACGCTTTCCTTTCTCTCACTACATTCAAAGTTCCTTTTCACAATCTATGTCCATCATACATCTGTATATTGTTGAAAACTCTTAGCCTGCAGATTCTTGCTTAATCTATTCTTTGTCAAAGCTCTCTTAACTTGTAGATTTAGGAAGATAACAAACAAGCGCCCCACAAATCTAATTAAATATTGTATTAAATATTATAGTAATCCTAAAGCCACCTACTTGGACTCTTCGTGACTGTAGGAAGTTGGACTTCTTTGCAGGTTTCCCCCACTTGTCGCCACCATTAGAACTACATGCTGGTTAATTGTCTCCGTGCACTGAAGCCTGCTAACCAGGCTCTAGTGCGTGTGTTCTTTGGCTAAAACAAAACATATGTTCAATTGTAACCCAATAGGCAAGGACTTTTAGCACCCCAGTAAGTCCCTAGTAAATAGTACCCCTGATACTTAGGGCATGGGCACTGAAGATGGTTCCTAAGGGCTGCAGCATGTATTATGCCACCCTAAGAGACCCACACAAAAACTACATGCAGGCTGCCACAGCAGGTGGCATGAAAGGGCCCAATCCCTTCTGAAAACACGACATTTCACGCTCCCTGTGTGCAATAGCTACACTGCACGGACTATATGCAAGTCACCCCTACAGCAGGCCTTAAGAGCCCTAAGGCAGGCTGCATTTATATTATATGTGAGGGCATACCTGCTTGAGCAGATATGCCCCTGTCAATTCTGGTTCCATTGCCACGACATTGCAAGTGAACAGGAAAATTAGATAGTCAGAAGGTGTGTTCACTCACAGGCTAGTCACACCCCTAAGGTGGGCTACCTTAAGCGAACAACGAAAGAAGGGTTTCACCATCTTGGATTTGATGAAACCAGCCACTCTGGGTCAGGTTTATGCCCACTCTCCCCAGAAAGTGGCCATATAGGGGGTGTAGTCACCCAGAGATAAGGAGTCAATTGGTGACTACCCTATACTCTCCTTAACGCCCCTAAATTTAGTATTTAGGGGTTCCCGACACCAGGAACTCAGATTCGACTACTGGAAACCGAAGCAAGGGCAAAGATGCGCAGTCACAGCGAGAACTGAGGACTTGACCACCACTTGGTGCTAACCCCTGCCTTGCTGCTGGAACCTCAACTGTTGCATCGACCCACCTCCTCAAAATGCTGCGCAACACCCAAAGCTGTGGCGGACCATCCTGAAACTTTAACAATCAAGCATCATCTCCTTTGGGGTGGGGGAGCCATGCCCCTGCATCTGCAGGCACCAAAAGCATCTGTCCTGCAACTTGAGCTGTTGGCCATCGGTTTCACCGGAGGAGCATCACGACCGGAGGAGGTCCCCGAGGACAGCTCCATCTCTCTGGAGAGTTTTGAGACACTAGACCCTCGAGGAGTCCCCCTGCACCAGTACCCTGACTACCGAGGCAGTTGTGCCCGCCAAGGCTTGTTTGTGTGCAGTTCTGACACCAATGCCTCAAAGACTTTCCTGCACATTGAGGGACATCGAGTGAGGCAAACTCCAAATCAAAAGTGGCCTTGCTGTGTTTCTTTTTCCATCTTTTGCAGTTATACCAAGAACAGGGAGAGCCTCTAATGCTAAATTGGCCTAACAGCCAGCACCTCTACACCCTTGCCCCACAGCCTGAGTACACAGCTTCTGTCTGTGTCCCCTTTGCCTAGAAGTCCCCAGGAGCTGAGCCCCCCTTTGGGTTCACCTGGACTTGTCCCCAAGTCCCCCTTTGCAGACTCTGTTGTTATGACAAGAACCTTTAAACTTTGACAGCTGACTGCTCTCGAGGCTACCATCGTGACCGGCACCTCTGTACCCAGACACTCCTGGGCAGGTAAGCCCAAACAGTTGGTGGTACTTTGGACCTAGGCTCCCAAGCACCTTAAGTCCTAAAGGGTACATGTCTTTTCCTTCTATAGGATAACATTACCGTGTTCGAGGTTTATGCCTCAAATCTGACAGTTTTGCTATTCAACTGTTTTACTGTGTAAAAATGATAACAAACTAAAGTACTTACCTGACCCCTAAGATCTGGTGTCTAAATATTATATAAAATCTTGTGTAATTTTTCTAAATTGGTCTCGGATTTCTTATTGTGTGTGTCTCATTTATTGACTCTGTGTGTTTAACAAATGCTCAACACTTCCTCTGATAAGCCTAAACTGCTCGACCACACTACCCCTATTGGAGCACTTTGGGATTGTTAAAGCAAGCCCCTGTAAACCAATAAGGCTCGCCTGGACTTTATACATAGTGTACCTCGGTTTGGTACACTAAATAGAAAGCCAGCTTCCTACAGTGATTTCTAATTCTGTGGAACACTTGAGGCTGTATTACAGTAAGAGTGCTTTGTCCCTGTTTGTGCCTCGGGGCAGCATTAATGAAGTGTACCAGCATAAACGGGCAGTGTGCCCTATTATTAATAATGCACTCCTCACAGGGCAGCCACAAACTCACAGCTGTCCTGGGGCAGGGCATCAGTGAAAGATAGATCGACTGATTGAAGCAGCCAACCTGCTTTTCGCAATGCAAGTGACATCTGACCAGCGCCTTCCAGGGTGGGGCAGAGTTCCTCCATCAGACATCTGCGGTGCACTCGCATAGAGGGAAATGTTATGTTGGGGTCCATGGAATGCCCTTTTACCCCCCTCCAGAGTGGTTCCCTCGGATGTGCACTGACTGCACCATTGTTTTATGGTGCATTGTTAGTGCGCTTCATCGTGGCCTTTTTGCCTCTGGAGGGGAATGTGTGGTGGGGCTCATGGAATGCCCTCTTAGCCCCTCCACAGGGACTCCCCGGGTGTGCACTGACTGTACACCACTGTTTTGTGGTGCATTGTCAGTGTGCTTCACGATGGCTTCTTTGCCACTGCACCCATGTTCATAATATGGCGTGGTTACCGAGACAAATTGTTTCTCTCATTTGCAAGGGGCTATGCCCCCATGTGGATGAGGAGACACCACTTTAGCATGACATTGGCTTGACATGTGCACTAGTGCTGTCTGTATTACAGAATGGAGAAACACAAGCATCTGCAGCCACTTCTGTAATACCATAGTGCCCCAGTGGCACAGAAAGCAGGTGCACAAGCCCGTTGCATCCTGAGGCACTTTATATAACACAACCCCTAGTGCCAAAAAGTCACTTTTCTTGCCTCATAATTTAGACCCAGGGCCTAATTCACAAAGGTAACTTACACTTTTAAGTAAGTTTAAACTTTGGAGCAAGTTTAGTACTTCCTATATTCACAAACTCAGAGTGTAAACTTACGATAACATTGTATGCTACTTGTCTCCACCCGCAGAGTTAAGCACTAGGCTTTTTTTTTGTTTTTTTGGTATAAATGTTTATTGCCATTTGTCATACTCAGGATCACAGTAACATAATTCTACAATGTATGTGAACCTGCCCCGCCAATATGCTCTACCTTAAAAATCGCATGAGACAATACACATGATATCCACCAAGACTGACAACAAAAAGGGGAGCCAGCGAGACCGAAGGGTCAAGCAGTCCCTGTCACTATCACTTGCTGCCCAGGATACACTCCCTGATCTCCATTCTCTCCCCCTTCTCCATGCATTCCCATCCCAACATGTCATTTCATGGGTGATGGCTGTGCCTTTCTAGCATAGCGCCAAGTAGTCCTCAGGGCGGTCTGGCTTCAGGCGGCTCGAGTAACTCCGTGAGCATCGCCGCCCATGACTGTAGATCATCCGCCAACTTATTATCTCTACGAGATTTCCTCTTGTGACTTTCTTCCACCACCATCCATTCTGCTATGTCTCTCATCCAGTCTGCCACCAACAGTGGGCCTGTGGAGATTCAAAGAATCACCACCCTCTGTTTAGCAAGCAACAGCCCCAGCATGATACATTTTCTCCTGAGGGTTTTTGCTTTTGTACCCGAACCATACTAAGCAAGCATTGTTTAACATCTCTTGTGACCGTCCATCCTGATGCTCCACTCAGAACTCAGTCTATCTACCACGACCTGCATTAGGTATCTAGAACGGTACATCCCCATAACATGCGTAGAAAGTCAGCCCCTGCTACATGACAGCATGGGCGAGAGGACGCTCTCCCAGGGTAAACAGCATGCAACGTGTTTGGAGAGAGGTACACAGGGTGAACTACATTATATTGTATTAATTTAAAATCTTGCGTTGGTGTATGCCCAACCATTCATTGTCCGTAAGTGGGTCACTCAGTGTTTCCTGCCACCTACCCTGAACTGCCAGGGTGCACAATGGGACGTCTCCCTACAGTGCCCTGTAAACATGGGAAAACAGTTTTAGGCCCCCAGCCTTAGTAACCAAGGTCACCAAAGTCTCGGACTCCTGGGGGGGGCATCCGGAAAAGTTGGCCTTATTCTTCCTGCCGTGGCCACTATTTTAGCAAACTGGAAGAATTGTCTCAGTCCTAATTTGAAAGGATCCACAGCATCGGTCAGGGTAATACATTTATAATTGAAATAGACAGTGTGGCACAAAACCCAGCATGCCACAGGTCCACAGACATCTTCCATGAGATCTGTGCAAAAGGGCGCAATGTCCTAGGGCACAGGTCCGCTGCATAAGGAGCGCGCCACAGCACCCGACGGACTACCCTCTCTGAGATATGACACACCTGTCCGACCACAAATGGGACTAAGTCCGGAACCCTAGTGTTAGAACTGGGGGTCTTTAGTTGGCAGAGGTAGGTACCTTTGTCCAAGTTGTTTTTAGTCAGGATAAGGGGGATACATACTGTAGATAACCCCAACTCACCCCCTTGGTAGCATGAGCAGACCGGCTTATCCCAAAGGCAATGTGTAAAGTATTTGTACTCAAAACACACTAAAACACAGTGATAACACCACAAATGGACACCACACCAGTTTAGAAAAATAAAGTATATTCATCTGAACTCAATAAGAACAAAACAGCAGAAATACAGCATACATGCAGTGAAATGGCACTTTAAAACAGTTATTTCAAAAATAAAGCTTGTAAAAAAACAAATAGCTCCACCTGGGGCTATTACAACGTTGTGAAAGAAAGAAATCCAAAGTATGGCGACGACAGCGAGGTGCGCAGGGTACAACATGGAGTCATAAGGACCCCCAAACAAACAGTACCTTGGAATACAAAGTCTATGAGGATGCACAGCATCGTGGAGGTGAGGCATCAGTGCCGAGGTTGAGGCCTGCTCCCTTGCTACCACGGGGGTGGCGAGGCGTGGTGTCCACGAGGAGGCGGCGTGTTGAGTCCAGGCCCGGAGAAGACGGTTGCGTCGGCGGTGAGGCGTTGGTTCCGGTGAGACGATGCGAAGTAAGCGAATTTGTGGAGTCACCCTCTGCAGTCATTGGCACCACGATAACAGAATTCAGGTGCTGCCTTCGGGAATGCCGAAGACTGCAGACGTAGGCAGGCGTCAAAGGGCATCAGAGCTGTGGTGCAGGCTGGATGGTGCATCGTGCACTTCAGGAGTGGTGCCTTTGGCCTCGGTGCAGGTCGTGGCATCACAGCAGCATCGCTGACGACATCAGAGATGGGTTTTCTTGCTTCTCGTAGATTTCTTCCAGCTCCCAACAGCAGGAACAATCTCCAGAGGCCCAAAACGGGAACAGGCACCTCCTAGCAGGTCAGAACTCTAAGCAGTAGAGTTCAGGGGAGCTGGGGTGAAGTCTTTGTATCCCTGAGACTTCAGAACAGGAGGCCAGCACACACATGCCCTTGGAGATTCTTCTTCAAGCAGGATTCTCTGCAAAGTTCCTGTCTTTGTCCTTTCCATGGCAAAAGCAGCAACTACAGGCCAACCCCACACAGCATTCAGCAAAAGGGCAGTGCTCCTCCTCTGACCTCTCCAGCTCTTCTCTTTGGCAAAGGAGTCCAGAAGTGATCTAAAGTGCAGGGGTTTAAGTTCCACTACTTATACCCCATTTTGTATTTGTTCTTCTTTGTGCAAGGGTCTCTGAGCCCAAACTAGTTCTGTCCTCACTGGTGCAGTATGACCGCCGGGGTTGGAGACAGCATTGTGCAAGAGAGACCAGCCCTATTCAGGTGCAAGGAAAACTCCTCCCTCTACTCTAAATGCTGCCAAGGTCTATTCAGCTCAGCTCTGAGTCATCCAAGCAGGGCCAGGCACACCGCAGTGGCCGTCTACAGTGAATGCACATAGCCAGCCCCTGTCACTCCAAAACCAGACAGTCAATCCACAGCCAGGCAGAGGCACACAGAATGGTTAAACAAGAAAATCCATTCTTTCAAAAAGTAGCTAACAATGAAGGGTTTGGCTCTTATCAGTAAGGCTGAGCCTAATAATCAAAATCCCAACAAACTTGCCAATACTGATATCTCTTTTAATAGACACTCATACGGGCACAAGTAGCCCACTCAGTGTCACCCTGCTATATTTATTTTACAAATGCTTCTTATTAAATTTTTTGAAAAATGTTTGCATCTCTTATTAGTTAAAATGCAATTATACTACTTCCACACATTACAAAAACACCACAAAAATGCCAAATACATTCAATGAATTGGAATCTGCACAACAAATTATTTTAAACAATATAAACCAAGACAAATCCTACACATGACTCAGACAAGACCTATAATAGTCAGAGAATTTGCTCAAAATGGGTTAAACTTGATTTAAACATTTCTTAATCCTCACAGTAGATCAAAAACAAGCATTTGCAATGCAATCTGTCTCGCTTTGGGACCTTATATGTAATTAGCTATGCAGCACATTAGCCTGGGTGCTGAAACACCTACCGTTCTAGCAATAACACCCTTTACTGCCCTTGATACAGCTTCAAAGAGACTTGTTTTAGTTCTTTCAGAGTATCATCATGTCAGAACTAAAGCATTTTCATTGTTATATACAACAAAGCCATATATGGTGCTTATTTATCATATGCAACTAACAACCATTGCTGGAAGCTGAAAGTTAAGCTTCCGGACTAGTGTCCTCGCCAGCTGGCTCTTCTCATTGTTAGTACTCGTAGTGTGTTTGTTTTACAATATTCTTTGGTGTGTGAGTGAAGTATCCGGTGGATGCAGCCTGTGGCACCCTCTTTAGGTTGAGGCCACTGATCATGAACAGCACCTTGACTCTGAGTAGCATTTTGGTCTTTGAAGCGGGACAAGTATTTCCACCGTGCCCTATGCCTGTTTTTTTTCTTCCTGCGGTAGACTGCCAAAACTAAGTTTTTTGCTTTAAAAATTGGGTCTGTTGGCGTGTATGCGGGAGGCAATGCAGGGCATGCATTCCCCTGCTCTGAACCTGCTGTGTGAAGCCTCTGTGAGTTCTTAGCTAAGGGCAAAAATAGTGCAAAACATGCCTTACAATAACAGATGGCTCACTAAATGAACACCTCTTGATGAATGATACATGGATGAACCTACATAAAACAACACGACTTAAATAAAATATGTGGGCAACCTTTCATTGCTGTTTGCCCAGTTAAAGATTGCTGTGACATCTGTCCTGCCAATTGAGGCCAGGCAGTGTTTGAACATACTCGCTCTCAATTCGCAGCAAAGTACAGAAATGCAGCAGGTTCATACTAAGCTCAGAGCGCTAATCAATATATTCCACAATCTTATCAGCTACTCCTACGAGCACCAGTGCGAGCTACTCTGTCATGGACCACCAAAGGCGCAAAAGTGCTACGTCATACCATGTGCAGATCTACACTTCAAAATGAAGACCTGCTCCCATGAAATCATAAAAATAATGTCAACAATAATGTATTCCTATAATAATAATACTAAAATTAATAGGTGTTTATGCGGTTCTCTCACATCTGTTAGTATTTAAGTGCTATAGGTTTTCCTGTGCAGAGGAGGCGCCAGCGGCATAGTGCTTGCAGCCCTCAACTTTTGTGAGTGTGATACATATCTCTGATTTAGGGTGTCACGAACTGCACAATGCAGGACAGTCTGGAGCCTCCAATTGTGAGCCATACACACAAATAGCCCATAAATGGCACTGACTAATTTCCATGCGGCCCGTCCACCCCAAGTAAAACCGTGCCCGCTGCTTTTCCTGGCACGGACGCATTATCATTATTTTGACACAACTTTTGCGAGCTAAGGTTTTGGCAACATCTCATTACCTTAACGCACACACACTGGAAGGAAACTGGATACGTTTGAAATATTTCTGTCACTAGGATCATATAAGCCATACTGTTAATATAAAATACTACAGAAAACATAATGTTCAAAAGTTGCCTCGTTCGAAGTTAATAAACAACACTACCAACAGTTCGAATCGATGGGATTACAGTACATACCGCGGCATGAACAATACTATAGCTGCATAGTTTATTAGTGGTTCTGGATGTCTATTCTAACTCTGTGTACATTGAGAATAAAGTGATACATTTCCAGCTGTCGCTGTGTCAAGTTCGTTAAGTCAGAAAGGAAGGTGAAAGAACACACGGATATTAGGACATAACACATTGGCGCTGCTAAGTGTGAACATTTTATGCAAAGGCAAAACTTGATTAAATGATTTTATTGGCGTTACTGTGGTATTTATAGCCGTTACCTTACTTAGGGTTTGCAGAGGGCGGGTAGATTTACATAATAAACGGGTGTTTTCAGCAGGGTTTGTTAGCGAAATCTTCGCTTTTATTTTGAATTGCTTTCTTCTCGCTGCATGAAGTTAGACATGGTTTTGTGAGCAACACGTTCCAGTCTGTGAACGAGCTCTCGGTTGGTAAGTTTGCCTTCCTCCAAACAGCTGCCCGACCATTTCTGCTTTGTAAAGTCATTAACAGAAGTGCGGGCAAGATGGGTGCTTTCAGGGAAAGCACTGCAGCAGTATATGGAGATGTATAGACCGCCCCCCTATAGCACGGAATTCGGTTAAAAGGAACAATTTCAACCGCCTCAGGTGCTCCTGCTCAGGGAGCTCCGGGCACTGCTCACTGTTTCAGCATGGCTTGTCTAAATGCTCATAGCAATGCATCGGAATGTAACACAGTAGAGGCAGGCTTCAAAGTCACAACAAACGCTAGTGCAGCGCTGCGAGAAAATCAGGCATATTTCCTAAAATGTGTTGATGTTTTCGGGGTCATATGCTAGGCATTCCAGAATTTAGTGGTGCGAGGTGCGTCCAACCACAGTGCGGCTCTCTGTTTACCAGCATTTTCATTGGCTGTTGAAAGAGCTACAGCTGCACGTTGCGATGGCTGGCCAGGAGTAACCTTTACACCTCGTCTTTTGCACTAAACACTCTATGCTCCCTTTTTACGTGTAAACCACCATCCACACTCCTTTCTCCCGAGTCCATGTCCCCTTACCCTTGTTCCTCTGCGTCTGTGCTATCTCTTTCTCAATCTCCGAGATCTTCTCCAGGATCGCCATGGCAGCTGCGGTCAGAAAGACAAGCGTGTATCTGAAGAGAGTCGGTGTAAGGGCTGCCCTAGCCGCAAGATATAAGTAAAATGAGGAGCCGGTGAGTCGTCAAGCAAACCGGAAGCTGGCGCCCAATGTGCTCCACGAGTCAGTGTTACACACTAGAAGCTCCGGGCGAAAACCAGCGATTCACGCATGGTTCCGCCTTTCCTTTGCTGACACGCATCCCCTGCGCCCAATGTCAAAAACACTTTATTACTAGAACGCTGGTGGTTCCTGAAAACGTTCCACTGTGCGCGCTTTCCAGAAATAACCATTGCTGTCCACCAGATATTTTTTTTTTTAAATTGAAAACCTACGCTTCATGTACCGTTCCGACTTTCCTTTGCTGACGCGCTTCACCTGCGCCGAGTATAAGACAGTTCAGTACTAGAATACTGATGGTTCGTGAAACGTCATTGACAATTGCAATAGGACTCGGAGTGCGGGCCGGTGCGAGAAGGCAGGAGTATGACCAGGAGTGCGGGTAAGGGGGGTGTGGCTCCAAGGAGTCACGACTGCGGTAGGGTGGGGGGGAGAAAGTAGTCTGTGCAGTGAAGGGGTCCGTAGCCATGGAAGAATACAAATGATTGACATGGCTGTCATGGGGAGGGACTAACAAGCTTAAAACAAATCAGAAGGCAGCATTTATAACCTAAGCCAATGAAGAAGATGGGCCAGAGAGTGGGTGGAGCTTCCACGAAGCTTCCATACTGTAGTGTATACTGCATGCCTCGCAAAGCGATGGCAGCGCATTCGCGCTGCAATGCTAGGCGAGACCTAACAAACGGTGTGTATTTTTCAAGATAACAATTTCTGCACTGTCAATGCAAAATAATATGCTAGATTTACAAATTTGGTGGAACAGGCAGCAATAAAATTCATTGTATCACACATGTTTGAGGAAACAGAGGTTGACACGTTTCGGATCCCACGTTTATTAGTTTGGGGTGTTCTTCAAGACCAAACACTAAAAAAAGAAAAAAGAAGAGTGTTTTTACTCTTATTGCCCTGTTTAACTTAATACTGTTGGCAGCCAGTTTCAAAGAGGCTATCCGGTTATCTATTTAGGGAGATCAGCCGATCTCGCGTAGGAATCAGTACGATAGTCTCTTTGCAATTCTATTTTGGAAGAAGAGAAAAGAAAAACAGGCTAAACCTTCAGTCTTGTAAATCATCTGGATAATAACACTTTGACCCTACGTGGTGGTTCACTTACTTAATGTCTAGAGGTAATTATGTCCATGCTGGGGGTCTGTGATGTTTAAGTTGTCATCTGTGTGTAATGGTTGTCAACTGTTCCGCAGGAGCGTCAGAGACCTGAAGAGAATTCCGCAGCCTTCCCCAACTGTCTTCCGACTCTATCAGACTCTAGAGACTCGGAAGACTAGCCAGGAAAAACAGGGAAACAAAACAAGGGAAGGAGGGTTCGCACTTCAAAGGGTCACTGGCTTTCTGGTTCCGTAGACAAGACGATTGACTCCTGGCATATACCCTGGAAAACAAATATGGTGTAAACAAAGCTACATACAACCAACTCCCTTTGTATCACTTTACCCTTGACCTCACATACCCCTGTGACTTGCTTCTACTCTTGTACTGAGAAGGCGTCAAGGATTCACTGCACGAAACTATAAGAAGGAGAGCACACTGTTAGCATGAAGTAAGAGTCAACCCCAGGTCTACTCTATATCCGCTGTCTTCATACCCTCTATAATGGTGTGTAGGAACTACCGACTCCCTGGACTCTATTTGCCTGGTGATCAATGGGGAAGGTACTCTAAGGAAAGAGATAAAAGTACATGTCAAACAAACAGAAATACCCACTGGTATCGCAAACAATAATTGATGGACAATGTAGCGCAGTGCGCTTTTACCGTGTTTCTGACGAGGAGCTCCACAACCCAGTGATTCACGCAATTCCCCCAGGAAGAAACTGGATACTTGCTGGAAAAGGAGAGGATTGAACACACCTCACTGGAACGTGCTCGCGAAGGAATACAATCAGGGTACTTGGATTAGGAACCACATATTTGGCAGGTAGAAGGAATGGGATCAGCCAATGGAGTGCTTATTATAGGTAGGGTTAACACGAAGGGAAAAAATATGAAGGGGCAGAATAAAGAAATAAATGCTAGCGCAAGCGGTGACGGGCAGCCCTGGCTAAAGGGAAAGCACCGGGAACCACCCGGCAGAAAGGGATGACAAAGTCCTTTCAAAGCAGCATAGTCAATGGTCCGTGCAAGAACAACGAGGACACTTCCGTTACCTACATGGACAAGACTACTCACGTGGGCACAAAGGAAAACAGGGAAAGTCCAACGTGCTCGAGTTGGTCAAGTAGCGAGCAGGGATAAAACGCCACGAGAAGTAGAAGCACGCAGCGTGTACAACAACCCGGCTTCATTCACCCGAGTGAAGCCGGAAACAGGAAATGACGAAACCGGAAGTCAGGCAGCTAAGCGTCTGGACGGAAAGGAATCTCGAGACAAGAACGCTAAGTGCGTTTCCTTGCCTCGAGATGCCTTAAATACCCCCGCGTCAGGAGTTGCGGACCGTGGGGCATGACACTGTGAGGGAGAGGAAAACGTGCGTTTAAAAATTAGTAGAAATTGGTATTCTCTTTTCATGTGTTCTCTGCCCAACTGTACATACCTTGTGAAATCCTAAGTACCAATGGACGCTATCTTCTCTTTTTTTCAAATACAAGTATCTGCATTGAGAAACGATACGTAGTGTAAGCTGTCTGAATTGCCTGCTGTGTCTCATGAGCTATAAGTGGAGTTAACGATTAGATGCAATTATTTTAAGAGTATAGATAGAATGCAGTCTTAACCGTCAATCTATTTTGCAGTGGTATACCATGAGCCTCATGACCAATAATGAAAACATCTTTGAAATGACTAACAAGTACTAACATGTAAGTTTGCCCGGTCGCTCAGCAGCAATAATGACAGTATGCTAACATTAGGCTGACATTAATAATTGTGTTTCCTTCTGTTTCTCCGGTGCGAGTTCCTACCTTTTAGGAGTTTCTTCCAGGCACCGCAGCGTCCATTATTTCATTCACCGGAGTCCATCGCGGTCGCAGCAATAGCTGATCTAATCTCTTCCGGTGTTGTGTTTTAACTTCGAGGCCACGCCCCCCGCCCAAGCTTAAAAGGCGCTGAGAACTAGCGCCTGTCCAGAACTGTACTCCTGAGGCGGAAGCCGGGAGCGTTACTTTTTTTTAAAAAATTTGAGTGTCACTTTGTGTAAATTGTGTTCTTAACTTACCTCACTTCGGCTAATTCCTGGGGCAGTAACTCATATCTTGTCAACCCGCGCAGCGGATCTTAACGCTGTCGCGGACTTTGACAAAACAAACATTTGCGGACGCCATTGCCGGCGTGCACCGAGGCCACGTCCCTTCGAGGCCACACGCCCCCTAGCCCCTTCCCCCACTATAAAATATGTGTATTTGGCAGAAGCGCAGCGGACGAGCGCAGCGGGCGCGCCGTCAGCGCGCCGAAGGCGTGCCTAAGGCAAGCCCGTCTGCGCCCGTCCGCGCCAGGACGAGCCTAGGGCCAGACACCCTGGAGTTTTCTACTCAATCAAGGCTATCATACTCCAGAGACTCCCTGTTTCAACTAAACCAGCCCCTCCAGCCTTCTTGTACTTATATCTTTAAAGGTGAGAGCTCTTGTGTCCATTGTCCTCATTGCCCATTTAAACTTAATCCAGCAATGACAAGTCAGGCCCCCCTGATAGTCATTAATATGGCCTTGTTAAATTGCAGATCCCTGCCCAAACACGCTCAAGAAAGCCATATGCTACTAGAAGAGGAGCAATTGGAGATTCTGTTTCTTACTGAAACATGGCTCGCTCCAGACTCAGACTCTGATGTTGTACAGGCGCTTCCTCAGGGCTATCTTGTGCAACACTTGGACCGAGTGAAGGGAAGGGGAGGAGGGATAGCGATTATTCACAAGGATCAATTTTCATGTAGATTTCATGACAGCCCCCTATTGGACTGTGAAAATGTACACTTTAGCATTCAATTGTCCCCATGTAACTCCCTTTCCGGAGTCCTCATCTACCGTCCACCAGGGGCCCTGGGACAATTCTGTAGCTACCTCTTGGAATTCTCTACGGCTATGACCAGCACCTTACCCAATTTTCTAATTTTAGGAGATCTTAATATTCATTTCGATAATAGCAATGACAACACAGCCTCAGAATTGCTTTTAGACCTGGCTACTCAGCACCTCCACCTACAGAACGACCAACCTACGCATACTTTTGGACATTTACTTGATCCTATTTTATGTAACATTGCTGATCTTAAAATAAATGTCCCGATCCCTCTGCCCTGGTCGGATCACCTGCTTATCCCCTTTAGGTGGGAGATTCCGACCATCTCTCCTCCTAACTAACCTCCCGGCAGACCGGCTCGTCCCTGGGCCAAACTAGACACAGAAAAAATGGAAGCAGGTCTTGGAACTTTCCAAGCCAAACCATGAAACTGACCCCGTAATAGCGGATGCGGAGTTTTCTTCCTGGATCGAAAACTCTTAACACGATTCTCCTAAAAAAAACATACCTTAAATCCCGCAAAAAAATTTCCTCTCCATGGTTTACCCAGGAGACTCGCCTTCTGAAAAAGCGCTGTAAAAGGGCGGAAAGAGTGTGGCGGAAAGATTTCGACCCTAAAAGCAAGAGGGATTAAGACTGGCCATTCTTAATTACAAAAAAGCCCTGAAAAATACCCAAATAGCCTTTTTCCAGGAGGGAATTAGTGCTGCAGCTTGCTCGTCGAGGGAGACTTTCCGAATTGTAAAACAACTTTTAAAAACTCCAGAGCCCATATGCTCGACTGACCTCTCAGACAACCATTGTAATGAGCTGGCCACTTATTTCGATCAAAAGATTCAAAATATTCTGAAACAACTTCCCCCGCTCACCCCTACGGACCCCTCATCTATGCCTCTAATGCAAGTCCAGAACCTGAAGACGGGACTTGACACATTCACGCCCATCAGTAAGGACACCTTATCCCCCATCCTTCAATCACTTAAAAGTGGTTCACCGTCTGACCCTGCCCCAGTCAAAATATTAAAGCAGGTAGCATCCACCATTCTGGCGCCAATGGTAAACTTAATTAATGCCTCTCTAGCAGATGGGATAGTGCCCCCTAGCTGGAAGAAGGTGAAGGTTAGGGCCCTACTTAAAAAAAACCAATCTAGACCCCCTCAATCTATCCAATTTTAAGCCTATTTCTCTCCTTCCGTGTATCAGCAAGATGACAGAAAAATTCATCAATGCCCAGCTGTCTAATTACCTGGAATCGAACGAACTACTCAAACCTTCACAGACAGGCTTTCGCCCTGGCCAGGGTACTGAAACAGCGATGGTGACAGTGGTCGAAGAGGCCAGGAAGATCATGGATGCAGGAGGATCAGTGGCAGTGATCCTCCTGGACCTAAGCACGGTCTTCGACACGGTCAACCACCAGATCCTGGCCCAGCGGCTTAGAGATCTTGGGATCACAGGTGTCGCCCTGTCCTGGTTGAAACCTTTCTTTATTGCCGCTCATTCCAAGTGATAGAGGGTAGTTACATCTCCAAAGAGACCCCTATACGTTGTGGAGTGCCTCAGGGCTCGTCCTTGAGCCCCACGCTCTTCAACGTTTATATGTCCCCTCTGGAAAAGATTGTCACACCATATGGTATCAAACTTCTGACGTATGCGGATGACACCCAGCTGGTTGTCTCTCTTAGTCAGCATGAAAATCCTACCATCGACCTTTATTCCTGCCTGAGAGACATAGCCAGCTGGATGGACAGATCTCACTTGAAACTTAATAGTGACAAGACTGAGATTCTGGTGATGGGGAATCAGTCCCACTTTCGTCCGGACTTCCTCTGGCCCCCATGCATGGGCAGGCCTCCAACCCCCAAATCTGAGATTAAAAGCCTCGGACTATGGCTGGACCAAAATCTCACCATGCATACCCAAGCAAGGAAAACTGCCGGAGTTTGCGATGGTCTTTTGCGCTCCGCCCGGAAGATTCTACCATTGCTCCCTTTCCAATCGAGGAAACTCCTGATCCAAGGCCTCATTCTGTCAAGGTTGGATTACGGAAACGCACTGTACCTTGGCGCACCGCGGAAAGTAACAACTATACTCCAGGTAGTGCAGAATACGGCCGCTCGGATTCTTACTAACACCAAGAGTCGTTGCTCGGCCAAGCCGGCCATTAGAGCGCTACACTGGCTGCCCGTTTTGGAAAGAGTGCAGTTTAAGGCGCTCTGTCTAACACACAAAATTCTCAACGGGAAAGCCCCCCCTATCCTCAAAGATCTGGTGACTCCTTACATCACCTCCAGATCCCTCCGATCTTCTAACGCCCACCTAACTCTGCCACCTAAGATCAAGAGAGCACGATCGGGAGGTCGTCGCTTCTCTTACAACGCCTCCAAACAGTGGAACTCCCTCCCCCCTGATCTCCGTGCACAACCTAATCTTCTAACATTCCGAAAATTTCTGAAGACCTGGCTGTTCCCGTAAGCTTCCCCTCTTGATTCCGCCTGTACTTTTGTTCAGCGCTGGGACGCTTATGGGCAGCCATGCGCTCTAGAAATCCTCTAACATAACATAACATAACATGTCACGTGGTCGTGTCCCAGATTGAATTGTGGGAGCTGTGGTCTTTTTAATACAAGACTCGGTGATTTCATTCATTAAACTTCATGATTTGTCTCTGGGCTAGTTGAATGAATAAGTTGGAGAAAACTACAATGTTTGAAGTTGTTTGTAGGCAAACTTTTAAGGTGAATCTTTTACTTGTTAGACATATATACTCAAGTAAGCACTGAGATATTAATAAGGGGTAAGAACTAAAGCTCATTTACAAGAGAGCTTTTTTGGTTCATCTTTACAAGTTGTAAATTTCCGAAAGTTCATTGAGACCATCAACTCAAGTGTGTTGAATTTAACTATAAGCAAAGCTTCTCTTTGGATCAGTTTTCAGTCGATATCCCCTCCTCGAGGGTCTTGCTCCACCTTTGATATGACGGTCCATATAAGATCCTTTTCTAGATGGTTGTTATTCTTCCAATGATGACAACGGGGCTGACTGTACATTTTTCTAATTCTCAATTTGTGTTGAGAGAGCCGATGACGAACCTCATGACTGGTTTTGCCAATACAGAGTTTAGGACATGTCACGTGACATTCTTCTTTCCATCACCCAGAAGTTAAAACACAACACCGGAAGAGATTAGATCCGCTATTGCTGCGACCGCGATGGACTCCGGAGAATGAAATAATGGACGCTGCGGTGCCTGAAAGAAACTCCTAAAAGCTAGGAACTCGCACCAGAAAAAACAGAAGAAAACACAATTTTTAATGTCAGCCTAATGTTAGCATACTGTCATTATTGCTGCTGAGCGACCGGGCAAACTTACATGTTAGTACTTGTTAGTCATTTCAAAGATGTTTTCATTATTGGTCATGAGGCTCATGGCATACCACTGCAAAATAGATTTACGGTTAAGACTGCATTCTATCTATACTCTTAAAATAATTGCATCTAATCGTTCACTCCGTTTATAGCTCATGAGACACAGCAGGCAACTCAGACAGCTTACACTACGTATCGTTTCTCGATGCAGATCCTTGTATTTGAAAAAAACGAAGATAGCGTCTATTGGTACTTAAGATTTCACAAGGTACATGAAGTTGGGCTGAGAACACATGAAAAGAGAATACCAACTTTAAATATCAACGCACGCTAATTTTTAAACGCACGTTTTCCTCTCCCTCAGAGATGGCAACTTTAACATCACAGACCCCCAACACGGACATAACTACCTCAAGACCTTAAGTAAGTGAACCACCATGTAGGGTCCAAGGGTCCAGATGATTTACAAGACTGAAATTTTAGACTGTTTTTCTTTTCTCTTCTTCCAAAATAGAATTGCGAAGAGACTATCAGATTGATAACTACGCGAAATCGGCTGATCTCGCTAAATAGATAAGCTGATAGCCTCTTTGAAAATGGCTTCCAATAGGGGCCACGTATTGCTGTTTTGACAGTATTAAGTTAGACAGGGCAATAAGAGTGAAAACACTCTTCTTTTTTCTTTTTTAGTATTTGGTCCTGAAGAGAACCCCAAACTAATAAACGTGGGGTTCGAAACACATCGACCTCTGTTTCCTCAAACATGTGTGATGCAAAGAATTTTATTCCTGCCTGTTCCACCAAATTTGTAAATCATGCGTATTATTTTGCCTTGACAGTGCATAAATTGTTATCTTGAAAAATACACACTGTTTGTTTTTGCTCTACTTTGAGTTTTAAGAAAGGATTAAATCCAGTTAAACCCATTTTGAGCAAATTCTCTGTCTGTTATATGTTATATGTCTTGTCTGAGTCATGTGAAGGATTTGTCTTGGTTTATGTTGTTAAAAATAATATGTTGTGCAGATTCCAATTCATTGAATGTATTTGGCATTTTTGTGGTGTTTTTTTGTAATGTGTGGAAGTAGTATATTAGCATTTCAACTAATGAGAGATGCAAACATTTTTCAAAAAATGGAATAAAAAGCTAAAAAAATATAGTTGGGTCACATTGAGTGGACTTCTTGTGCCTGTACGAGTGACTATTAAAAGAAATTTCAGTATTGGCTAATTTGTTGGTATTTTACTTTCAAAAAGTGGCATTTTCAAGCACACAATTTAAAAAAATCTGTATTAAAAGATGTTTTATTAAATTCTGAGTTCAGAGAGCCTAAACTTTATGCCTCTACCTTTTCCCAATTGGAAGTTATACTTGTAAGATGTTACAAAGTACTCCCATGATAACCTATGGGACAGATAGCCTTACAATAGTGAAAAACTAAATTGGCAGTATTTTACTATCAGGACGTCACACACCAGTACATGTGCTACCTTTCACATACACTGCATCCTGCCATGGGGGTACCGTGGGCTTACCAGTGGGGTGCCTTACATGTAAGAAAAGGGAAGGTTATGTCCTGGCAAGTGGATGCACTTGCCAAGTCGACAGGGCAGTTCAAAACTGTGCACAGACACTGCAGTGGCAGGTCTGAGGTACATTTACAGGGCTACTCATATGGGTGGCACAATCAGTGCTGCATGTAAATCAAACGTGCCAATCAGGGAGAACCAATTGTAAGGAAAATTTGCTTAGGGAGCACTTCCACTTTGAAACTGATCAGCAGTGGAAAAGTGCCCAAAGAAAAAATGAAATCCAGCACAGCATCAAAAATACAGGAGGTAGAGACAAAACGTTAGGGGAAATCACACCAAAGATGTCAAGACTAACACGTGTTCCCTCCAGGTGAACAGTGGGTAGAATTACCCACCCTCCTGGGAGTTCTCATCACTAAGGCGGAGGAATCTGGACACACAATCAGTATTGTAGTGTTCTGTACCACAAAGTCCATCCCCTGAAGGGAGATGGACCACCTCAAAAGTTTTGGGTTCTCACCCCTCATTTGCATCAACCATCTGAGGGGCCTGTGGTTTGTCTGAACCCGGAAGTGAGTCCCAAACAAGTAGGGTCTTAGCTTCTTCAGCACCCAGACTACAGCAAAAGCTTCTCTTTCAATTGCACTCCACCTCTGTTCCCTGGGAAGTAGCCTCCTACTGATGAAAGCTACGGGTTGGTCCAAGTCATTGTCATTCATCTGTGAGAGTACTGCTCACACACCATGCTCTGGAGCATCTGTCTGCACAACAAATTCTTGTTAGAAATTGGGTGCCTTGAGCATGGGCGCCGTGCACATGGAAGATTTCAGGGCATCAAAAGCAATCTGACATGCATCAGTTCAGATCGCTTTTCTTGGCTGCTTCCTTGAAGTCAGCTCTGTCAAGGGAGCAACAGTGGTGCCATACCCCTTAACAAACCATCTGTAGTACCCGGTGAGACCAAAAAAGGCTCTCACCTCTGTCTGGGTCTTGGGGGGTTCCCAAGGCAGAATGGTGTTGGTCTTAGGCTGTAGGGGTGCCACCTGGCCGCTTTGTGCCCTGAGTACACCGCAGATCCCTGCGTTATCTGGCACTTACTTGCCTTGATAATGAGGCCTGCCTTCTTCAGAGCCTTCAACATTTCACAGAGGTGTTGCAAGTGTTCCTCCCAGCTGGAGCTGAACACAGCAATGTCATCCAGGTAGGCGGCGCTGAAATCCTCCAGCCCGTACAGTACCTGGTTGACCAGTCTCTGGAATGTGGCAGAGGCGTTCTTAAACCCAAAGGGCATGACACAGAACTGGTAGTTGAAAACGCAGACCTATCTCTTGCCCCAATTTGCCAGTACCCAGACATTAGATCAAACATACTGAGGTACCGGACAGCTCCCAACCGATCAATGAGGTCATCAGCTCTGGGGAGGGGATGCGAATCAGTCCTGGTGACTGCATTGAGCCTACAGTAGTCCACACAGAACCAGAGTTCAGGAGTGGCACCGGGTGCAGCAGGTTTCGGATCCAAGACCACTGGCCTAGCCCAGGGTCTTCTGGAGGGCTCTATCACCCCTAACGCCAACATCTTGGAAACATCTTCCTTAAAGCTGGCCCTTACTCCGTCAGTTACTCTGTACATTTTGTGTTTTACATGTAAACTGTCCCCAGTGTCCACATCATGGAAACACCAAATGGTGATTCCTAGAGTCCGGGAGAACAGGGAGGCAAACTGTCCCAGCACCTGGCGACAGTCCCTATGCTGCTCTGAGGTCAGGGTGGGAGAGAGGTTCACACCATCCACTGACCTATCATGTTCCTTAGCAGACAGGAGTTGAGGAAGAGGCTCACTCTCCTCTTCCATTTCATCATCTGTAGCCAGGAACATTGTGACTTCAGTCCCCTCAAAGTGCGGTTTGAGGCGGTTCACGTGCAGGACCCTCAAAGGGTTCCTAGGAGACTGCAAGTTCATCAAGTAGGTTACTTCACTCTTGCTCTCTACCACCTCAAATGGCCCAGTCCACTTGTCTTGGAGTGCTCAAGGCTCCACTGGTGACATCTCCCATACCTTTTGGTCAGGCTGAACCTCAACCAGAGTGGAATTCTATTTGTACCATCATTTTATCTCCTCCTTGCTGGCTTCCAGGTTCGCCTGAGCGAGTTTCCTGAAGCGCTGAGTCTGGTTCCTGAAGGCCAGCATATAGCTGAACACATCTTGGGAGTGTGTTACCAGGAGTTTTCTCCCAGCCCTTCTTCACCAGACTGAGAGGCCCTCTTACAGGGTGCCCATACAGTAATTCAAAGTGACAGAACCCTAAGGATTTCTGTGGTACCTCCCTGTAGGCATAGAACAGGCATGGTAAGAAGACGTCCCATTTATGTCTCATGGGTTCCTTAAGACCCGTTATCATGCTTTTCAGGGTTCGGTTGAATCTCTCAGCCAATTCATTTCCTTGGGGATGGTAAGGAGTGGTGAATTTGTACATTACAACGCACTCCTCCCACAATTACATCATATACCTAGATATGAGGTTTGTACCACGGTCAGAAACCACCTCTCTGTGGAACCCCACATGGGAAAAGATCCCCCATCAATGCACAGCTCACCACAAGTGCTGCGATTGTCCTGAGAGGGACAGCTTCTGGGTATCGGGTGGCATGGTCCACCAAGACCAAGATATACTTGTTTCCTAAGGTTGTCTTGAGTTCCAGTGGCCCCATAATATCAATGTCCACCTGCTCAAAAGGGGTGCTCACCACAGGAAAGGTTTGAAGAGGATCCTTACACTTCCCTCCACTCTTGCCGCTTGCCTGGCAAGTCTGGAAAGTCCTACAATGTGTGTCAGGGCTCTTCTGCATTTGGGGCCAAAAGAAGTGGGTGACAAGCCTGCGAAATGTCTTGTCGCACCCCAAATGTCCTGACAAAGGCACATCATGAGCTAGACCCAGTAGGAAGGTCCTAAAGCACAGGGGCACCACCAGCGCACAGGCTGACCCAGGATCAGCAACCTTAAGCTCACTGTATAGGAGAGCATTCTCCCAATAATTCCAATGTCTGCCTGGTTTGTAGCCTGCTTCCGTAAACCCTCAAGAGTAGGACACTCCATCTGCGCCTTGCAGAATTCCTCCCTGGTGGGACCCCCTACCTGTTGCACATGGGTCAGCGCAGGCAGGTATCCCAGCTCGGCCACTTGCTCCTCTGCTGGTTCCGTGGCATCCCCCTCAAGGTCTGCCTCCTCTTGGACCGTGGGAATTTCTGGGGTGGGTTTCCCATGCCTCCTACCCCTCCTCTTTCTGGCAGGCACCTGGGCCACTGTTTCAGGCTCCAGGTCCTCTTGATTACCCCTACTGGCTGCCATTGACCGAGTGTTCACACATACCCACTCAGGCAGACCCAGCATCTCCAAAAGAGCTTGGCGTTCTTAACCTTCTTCTAAGAGGAATTCTCCAGGTCATTGCCGAGCAGACAGTCAACCGTCATGGATGGACTCACACAACCTTTATAAGACCCGAGACCCACCCCCCCTGCTCAAAGGGAACCTGCGCCACCTTACACAGGCACTCACTAGTCTGCAGCAACTACAGGGTGAAGTACATTGGGGATGACCTTCTCCTCAGACACCCACTGAAACCTCACAGACGTCACACTGGCTCCTGTGTCTCTCAGAGCTTCTACCCTCCTCCCATTGATGGTCACCCACTGCAGGTACTTTTTAGTGTTATCCGACAGGCAGGCTTCCTGGACCATCTCTCTATCTTCTAATAAGATAAGGGTCATCACAGCTGGCTTCCCACCCTCTCTAGGAACCAACTCCTCCCCCAGCACTACACTACACTAACCCCGGTGATGGTGTACCAGTGGGTGCTGGTGGTGCCTTGGGGCACTTGGGATCATTCTGCCTGTGACTCTCCTGTCCACATGCATAACACTTGCGGGGACTCCGGGTGTCTGGCCTACCTCTAGGGGGCCATGGCTTCTTACCACTGGAAGGTTGGGAATCTTTATCCTGGGAACTATTGTGTGGCCCTTTAAAGAACTCCTTTTGGTTACCTTTGTCCCCCCCCCCCCCCCCCCCCCCAGTCTTCTGCTGAGGACCCCGCCACCTTTGGCTGGGTTTCCCACATACCCCTTGTGGACCCTGGTGCTCGTCCAGTGGTCCGCCTCCTGAGCAAGCTTCCTGGGGTCAGTCAGCTTACTGTCCATCAGATGCTGGTGCAGCTCTGAAAAACAAAAACTACTCAAGTGCTCCCAACCAATAAAGTTGTACAACTCCTGGTAATCAGTTGCCTTGCTGCTCTTTATCCAACCATCCAGTGCTCCGCAATAAAGATTCCCACATTCCACCCATGTACTTGAGCCAAGCTTTTTAAAAGACCTAAACTATTCCCGCTACTGCTCCGATGTGAGCCCATACCTGAGGCATAAAGCCTCCTTCATATTGGGGTAGGTCAGAGCCCCTGCCTCCTCCAAAGGTGTCAGGGTGTACCTCTCATTGGCCTCAAAGTGTTTTTACAGGCCCACCGCCCAATAACCTTCAGGGACCTTATTCATACTCAGTGCTGCCTCATGAGATGCAAATCAAGCATAAATATCCTCCCCCTTTTGGAAATTCTGCACTAGGTATTTGGGAATGTATATCTTCCCCCCCCTTGCACTGGCTGTATGCTGCCACCATTTGTACTGGACTCCACCTGTTTTGCCGTGGTGTCCAGTTCGCTCATTCTCAATTCATGTGCCAAAAGCAATTTCTTTACTTCCAAGGCATGAGCGTTCTTGCTTTCCTCTACCTTTGCCTGGAGCCTCATGACCTCCAACTCATGAGCTCTGGCCCTTTGCCATTTCTCCATTTCCTCTGGAGCCAAATTCCTGGAAGAATTATTGCTGCCACCCAAAGAGGCTGGCAGCAATAATTCTGGGATCTGAAGCTGCCCTCTGGCACACCCCCATCTACATCTGCATCATCTGCCTCCCCAGCTTCTCTGGCCTCCCACAAGTAACTCAAAGCCTTCTGTAGCTCCTCTTTCCTAGAGATGCTTGTAAAGGGGTATCCAAAGTTTTTACAAAATTGTTTGAGCTGATCTATTTTGTAGGTATTCAACAGTATGTGGTTGCATAGTGGTCTGCACTAAACTAGTGATGTACACCAATCACTGTGGGACAAGTACAAATACAAGTTCAATCCTCACCGATGACCACCAATGTTAGAACTGGGGGTCTCTAGTTGGCAGCAGTAGGTACCTTTGTCCAAGCAGGGACCCTTGCTTCTAGTCAAGTAAGAGGGATACACACTCTAGATAACCCCTGCCCACCTCCTTGGTAGCTTGGCACGAGCAGACAGGCTTATCCCAAAGGCAATGTGTAAAGTATTTGTACTAAAACACACAGTAACACAATGATAACTCCACAAATGGACGCTACACCAATATAGAAAAATAAAGTATCTTTATCTAAACTCAATAGGACCAAAATGACAAAAATCCAGCATATATGTAATAAAATATCACTTCAAAACCGTTATTTCAAAACTAAAGCTTGTAGATAGCTCCACCGGGGGCTATTACGTCGTCATGACATAAATCCAAAGTACAGCGCCGACCGCAAGGTGCGCAGCGTCGGGCACGGAGTCACATGGACCCCCAAACAAACAGTACCTTGGAAAGCGCAATCTATAATGCACTGCATCGTGGAGGTGAGGTGTGTTGCCGGGGCCAAAGCCGGCTCTCTGGCTTCCACGGGGGAGGCGATGCGTCTTGTCTTCGTGGAGGCGATGTGTCCAAACCACAACAGGGGAAGTCGGTTGCGTCCGTTCCGGTGAGGCGATGGGAAGTCGGCGAGTTCGTGGAGTCACCCTCAGTGGTTATGTGTGCCGCGATAAAAGGATGCAGATGCTGGCGGTGACGGAGGTGCAAGCACTGACATCGGAAATGGCAATAATTGCAGGCATCGGCAGGCGTCAAAGGGCGTCGGAGCTGCGGTGCAGGCCGGGCGGTGCGTCGGACACTTCACAAGCGGCGTCACAGTGACATCGCTGATGGCATCGGAGAGGGTTTTTCTTGCTTCTCTTAGGTTTCTCCCAACAGCAGGAACAATCTCCAGAGGCCCAGAACTGGAACAGGAACCTCCTGGCAGGTCCGAACTCTCAGCAGTAGAGTTCAGGGGAGCTGGGGGTGAAGTCTTTGTGTCACTGAGACTTCAGAATAGGAGGCCAGCACAAACACAAGCCCTTGGAGTTTCTACTTCAAGCAGGTTTCTCAGCAAAGTTCCAGTCTTTGTCCTTTCCTGGCAGAAGCAGCAATTGCAGGCCAACCCCACACAGCACATATCAAGGGGGCAGTACTCCTCCTCACAACTGTCCAGCTCTTCTCCTTGGCAAAGGTTTCTCTTGAGACCAGAAGTGATCTAAAGTTCCGGGGTTTAAGGTCTACTACTTACACCCCATTTTGTCTTTTTTCTTCTTTGTGCACGGGTCTCTGAGCCCAGTTCAAACCAGTTCTGCCCTAACTGGTGCTGTATTACCACAGGGGGTGGAGACAGCTCGGAGCAAGGGATACAGGCCCTATTCCAGTGCAAGGAAAACTCCTCCCACTACTCTAAATGCAGCCAAGGTTTATTCAGCTCAGCTCGGAGTCATCCAGGCAATGCCAGGCACACCTCAACTCCCCCCCCCCCCCCCTCCCCTCAGTGGCTGTCTACAGTGAATGCACATCACCAGCCCCTGTCACTCCAAAACCAGACAGTCAATATACAACCAGGCAGAGGCACACAGAATGGTTAAACAGAAAATGCCTGCTTTATAAAAAAGGCATTTTCAAAAAACAATTTAAAAACCATCTTTGCTAAAAGATGGGTTATTAGATTCTGAGTTCAGAGAGCCTGAACTTTATTCCTCTATCTTATCCCAATGAGAAGTTCAACTTGTAAAATGTTACAAAGTATCTCCCATGCTATCCTATGGGACAGATAGCCTTACAATAGTGAAAAACAAAATTGGCAGTATTTCATTTTCAGGACGTGTCACACACACCAGTGCATGTTCTACCATTCACATACACTGCACCCTGCCCATGGGGGTACCGTGGGCCTACCAGAGGAGTGCCTTACATGTGAGAAAAGGAAAGGTTAGGGCCTGGCAAGTGGGTGCACTTGCCAGGTCGACATGGCAGTTCAAAACTGCGCACAGACACTGCAGTTACAGGTCTGAGATACATTTACAGTGCTACTCAAGTGGTGGCACAATCAGTGCTGCATGCCCACTAGTAGCATTTGATTTACAGGCCCTAGCACACTCTGTGCACTTTACTAGGGCCTTACCAGTAAATCAAATATGCCAATCTGGGAGAACCAATTGTAATGACCATTTACACAGGGAACACTTATGCTTTGACACTGATCAGTAGTGGCAAACTGCCCAAAGCATTTAAACCAGCAAAAAAGAAATCCAGCACAGCATCAAAAATACTGGAGGTAGAGGTAAAAAGGTTGGGGCAACCATGATGAGTCTGGCACCCAACATATGGAACTCTGGTAAGGGAACCCCTCAAAACGTAGCATCCAACAACCTCTTCTCCCAATTGTCCCCTTCATCAAACCACTGCACTGCATGCTGCAGGTGAGCAGCCAAATAAAAAATCTCCAAGCAAAACAAATCCTGCTACCAGGTTCATTTGGGCAGCTCCACAATTAACCAATCCAGTTTGACTCTCTAGGTATATCGTACATAGCTCCCTAGAAAATGTATAGGCAGCGGGGTAAGATAATCATTTTTACCATTGCTAGTTGGCTCATAAGACAGCCAGAGAGTGTTCCAGAATCTCACTGAGGGTTTAAGAATCTCCATTACTCTACGAATATTCAGTGTCTCGAATGTCCTACCCTCTCTCGCTATCCTAATCCCTAGATACCAAATGCTAGAGGTCTCCCAAGGGAGGCCCTGTAGAGGAAATCCCCTCCCCCATTATTCCCAAGAGAAACAGCTTAGACTTGACCCGGTTCATGTGGAGCCGAGAGATTTCCCCATGCTCCAAAAGGGCAGCCAACATAATAGGAGCAGAGTATTCCGGTTGATGCAGATATATCAGTGCATCATCTACATACAAGAAGACCACATAAGTGGCCGTCCCTATGGTGATGCCCCATCCTTGCAGAAGTAAGCACAATGTACATGCCAATGGCTCTATCGCCAATGCGAAAAGCAGTGGTGAAAAAGGGCAACCCTGCCTGGTTCCCCTGAAGAGGGGAAAGCGGTGCAACACCATTCTGCTAATGCTCACCCCTGCCAGTGGGCCATTGTACATCTTAACCCAACCAATGGATGAAGGATTCCCCGAATCTCAACTTCCGGAGCACACGCCATAGGAAATCCCAAGCTATAGAATCAAATGCCTGCTCTATGTCGAGCAGCACCAAAGAATAGTAATCGTCCACCAGAACTGGGGCACGTAGGACCAGAGAAAGACATCTTGAATTACATAGGTTGTTTGGGCGTGGTGTGAAGCCGCACTGGTGCACCCAAGACCCACATCGTCTCCGCGTACTGGGCTGAGCAAAGTCATCTCCTGCAGCCTTCCGCAATACCCGAAGCACGAGGCCTGACTGCATCTCCCTCGGTATGAAGCCTAGGGCCCACAGTGAGCGGGGGTGGTCAAGTCAGGTCCAGGGAGCAGCACTGTAAAGCCTGGTGAGGTGCCTTTGTAGCCTGCACTGATGGGGGACATCGGAGAGAATGGCTTGAGCGGAGACAGCACTATGAATACCCTCAAGGTCCCCCAGCTGAGACACAAGGCTTCCCTCCAGATGCTTCCCCCATTCGCCTACCTCCGCCACCCTTTGCACGGTGAGGAGCACGGAGTGGTGGCACCTGACACGTCCCAGAGGAGTGCGCAAAGGGCCCACGCAGTCATCAGTCTGGCACTGAGGAGACTCTGTGGGCAGACTCTCCTGATCTCTGGGGCCCCCACTCCATCAACCGGCCTCTCGCCTGTGCCCAGTTACGAGGGGCACGCAGTCTCGGTCCTGCAAGGTCCTCCCCAGTGGAGGGGACGACCTGAAGGACAGCTGAGCCTTGTGACCCCAGAAAAGGACCAGACGCTCCTCCCCTGCCCTCACTCCTCATTGATTGCAGGCACCAAAATCTCTGGCTCAGGGGTCTGGAACGACACCATCAACTTGAAGCAGCCCCAAACTGCACCAGGTGAGTGGGGGGGCTCCATTGCAAAATGGAGACGGTGAGCCGCAGGGCCACCAAACCCCTTCTGGACATTGCTTAACTGCTGGGGCCACACACCTTTCTTTGCTGACCCAGCATTGTTCCCGGAGCTGAGAGTAGACAAGGCCATCTGAATCAAACAGTGAAGAGCTGCACAGCGCGAGTGACCACGACCATACACCAGCTATCCAGAGCAGACTGAGGATGGGGAGCAGTCTTCTCAGGAGGGCACCGACAACCGTACCTATAGCAACTCACCATCCCCTTATGGCACACAGCCCTCAGACACAGCACGCCACCACTACTCTATATATTTCTACCTTAAGCGGCCGCACGCCCACGTGCGTTTCCTTCAGGGAACGCATCTTAATAGCGAAGAACTTAATCGGCTTGGCAAGTACTGGTGAGGCACCATTTATGGCACCACATACTCTGCCTATGCCCAGGAGGCCCTAATTTGGTTACCACCTGACACACCCTTTCAGCTCATAACCACTGTCATAGATTGTGAGGGCCAATGCATCTTCTTGGACAGGGGCCTTAATGGTACCAACATGTTGCTGGGGTGCATCTATGTGCCTAACACAGACCAGTCCAGCTTCTGAGCCTCTCTGCCAATGTTCCTAGCGCAAACATCCCATGGATACAAGGTGGGGACTACAATAGTGTTCTAGATGTCTATCTCAAAAGGTCCCATCCACCTCCCCCTCAAGCACCTACTCACCTCCATGCAGTTTGCTCGCTGGACTAGACACTGGTCACTGCTAGACACCTGGAGAACCCACCCCTAAACAATATTCACACTACTCTGCCCCCCATTATTTATAAGTGGGCATTGACCTTTTCCTCTGTTCTGCCTTTGTCATCCCGCAGCCTAAACACTCAGACTCTTTAGGTTGCATCATCTCCGATCATGCAGCACACTTCATAGACATGGACTGGAGCACACCACCTATCCCAGACCCCACCTGACGGCTCCCTTGGGAAATACTTGGTGACCCCGGTTTTAGAGACTTCCAACTCACACACATAAGTCACTACTTCACCAACAACCACACCACAGCCACTACACAAGTTGTGGAATGGGACAGAATGTATTTAGGGTTCGCCGGGAACCCAAGAAAGACCTGATTCAGACAGAGGCAGCTGTAGCAGAACTAGAACACCGGGCCCCACACTATGCAGATACCTGGGCTGTGATACCGCGGGCGGCCATCAGAGAGGGCAAAACCCACCACTCTACAACTTCATGACATACCCAGCTTGGGTGCACTCAACAGGTGATAAACTAGGCCACCTGCTGGCATGACTAGCACATCAGGAGGTCACCTCACCATCAATCACAAGATTGTTCCAGACCACGTTCCTCCCCTGCGAACCCACCACAGTTTTCATCAAGCTTTCTATAAGTTTTACTCCAAACTATACTGGGCACCACCAGCAGTACACCCTACAGCGACAAGCTGGTTCATAGTGAGCTTTCCCAACATCTCAGCACTCAAAGAACGAAGAACTGGACACACAATTTGCAACAAGTCAGCAGGCATAAATGGTATCCCCTTACAGTACCAGTACCGATTTTCAGCCCACTTGGCCCCAAACCGTGGCTACATGTATGAGTCACTTGGTACGGTAACATTGTCCCCCTTGCTCTGGGAATCCCTCATATCCTCCCTGCTGAAGCCCAGAAAGGATCCCACACATCTATCATCCTACCGCCCAATAGCCATTTTTGGGGTGCTGATTATAAGATTTTAGGGAACATACTCACAGATAAATGCATCGAGGTACTGCCCAACATCGTGCACCCGGATCAAAATCGATTTGTCCCTGGTCGCAACATTTCCAATAATCTCAGACATTTCTTCCATGTGATGGATCAGGCGTTGTTGCGGTTTTTACATGCTGTGGCCTTGACCCTTGACTTGGAGAAGGCATTCGATATGCTGTCTTGAGATTACCTCTTCCATATTGTTACTAAAATAGGCATTGGCGAGCGACTGCTAGCATACATGAAGATGCTTTACACTGATCCAGGGTCCCGGGTGCAAGATAGTCGCTTAATTTCCACTCCCTTCCAAATCGACCATGGCACTCACCAGGGCTGTTCCATCTACGCAGTCCTCTTTGCCATCATCATGGAGCCCCTTGCGATCCCTCTCAGGGTAGAGGATGAGCACTGAGGGATCCCGTTGGGTATCATTATATGCCGATGATGTGCTGATATACCTTCCCAACATCCACGTTAGCGCTGAAAGGGTGCCCACCACACTACTAGAATTTGGGAGAGCGGCAGGCCCGCAAGTCAATTGGACAAAGTCTTATATCTTATCTTTCCTCTCTGTCCAGATGAGACGCACCTAGAAATAAAGTTAGGTCGTACCACTCTAAACTGGGTGGGGGGAAACAACCCGATACCTAGGAGTCCAGCTCTACTACTCACAGGCTGACCCCTTCGAGTGGAACCTGAAACAGACGCTCACATCCCTTAAATCCTCAGACTCCGTTCTGGAAGCAAGTGTCCCTTCCCTTACTGAAATAATCGCTGTTCTAAAATGGTTTACCTCTCCTGCCTCCTATATTATTTGGTAAACATCCCGGTGTACCCGCCTTGGTCATTCTTCCGTGAGCTCGACACCATGCTAGGGGAGGTTTTATGGGACGATAAACCTCACCAGGTAGCTCTCACTAAACTCCAGTTACCGGTGGGACAGGGCTGGTTAGGTGCCACATCTTTCGAATCATAATATTTGGCAGTACACCTCCAATGGGTGTCACACTGGCTGGCAGGAGGAAATTTATATGTAACCACCATAGACGAAGGACCTTTGTCGGCTACTGTCCTCCGTCAGCTCCGACTGCGGTCTGTCAAACTACACCATTCCTGGTCATCGCATGTCTGGGTAGCCCCCAAATGCCTGACCCAAGTATTCCAACTGACAGGACATATCTTGTCATATGCCCCCGAGAATGATCCCCCTCCAAGGGCTACCTTGGTTTCCAGGTGCCCTCACCTTGGAAGACCTGCACACTTGGCATGATAGATCAATTAAAATAATAGGAGACCTATTCCAAGACCAGCGCCTGATGACATTCAGCCAATTATGTCAAGGCCATAACATCCTCCCAGCCAATTTTTCTTTATGGCCAACTGCTGGCAGTGCACCGTCGGCTATGGCACACGGCGGTCGAGAAGCCCCCCACACATGCAGTCATACACACTCTATATATACACCATGGACACAGGGCGACACCTGATCACATGGTTGTACAAAGCTATCCGACAACATACAGGGGTTTCTCTGTCAACCCTGAGACAAAAATTGGTGCTGGTGCTCGAATCGCCCCAGGTCATCTCTCAAAATGCACGATTTAAGAGCATCCCATATACAGTGTTACACCGGGCCTATCCGACGCCAACCAAGCTAAACTGTATATTCCCCATGGCCAACCACATGTCCAAGTTGTCATTCTGATGCCGCAGACCTCTAACGCATGCTGTGGACGTGCCCCACCCTAGCTCCGTTCTGGCAAGTAGTCTACGAAACCCTAGCATCTGTCACATGACTCCTACACCTAAATATGTGGGAGTCAATACTCTATGGATCTATAAGCGAGAGAAGAAGTACATAGTTAAGACCAGCTTTGCAAGTCTGGCCCTACTGCTTGTTAAGCACATCCTCACCCTGCATTGGAGGGCTCCGCAACCACTGTCCCTGATACGATGAGAAACAGCTCTCCTCTGTAGGCCGAGAGCACGAATCTCCAATCACGAAGAGGCACATCGCCTCCGTAAGCGGCCCATTGCAGCAGCGTAGGACACAATGCTCACACAGTTCTGCGAAGAGATACAGGAGGCTAATGCCCCGTCTACCCCCCCCCCCCCCCCCCCGGGATGCTTGGCCACAGCCCGGACGTTTAACACACCACACTGACACGAACCCCACCTCCCCGTTGGGTGGATACCAAGGACCCTGTCCACATGCTGCCCAACACCAACCGCCACCCCCTTCAGCCCAATGGCTTCCTGCCACCCCTTCATCTGCTGCCACTCACTCCCCAAAACCTTGGCCATCCACGGTCGTGCTGTTGGGTAATTTTATCCCCACCCCTCATTTACTGTTCAAGAGGTATGTACACCTAGTGGCAATAAGTCGGAGCTGCATTCTCCTAAAGCATCCTACACGGAGCTAGCACACCCTCCTCCTGCCAATGCGCTGGAGTGTCCCACAGTTCCTACCCCCGATCTGACACTATCCCAAGTTCTACAGAGTGCTTGACCTATAACTAGTCTGTGCTAAAAATTAACAAACACAATGTAAATGTTATGATGACTCTGTCCTGATGAATAGAAAGTGGAAAAACCTTAATAAAAAGAGTTTAGAAAAAGAAAATTAATGTCATATTACTGAAGTCACAGGAACGGTGAACAATCCATGTGCCACACAACAAAACAAGTGTAGCAAATGTATTCAGTGTAGGGATGTAGTATGTAGCTGGCAGTAAATTTTTTGGAGCACGATGTCCCAAATAGATCACTAATGCATGGTGTGGTAACGCGCTGCCTTTTACAGACAGCAAATTTTCCATTGACGTTCGCACTAAATTTGCAGAGAAATACAGTTTTACTGATAAAATTATACAGCGCACAAATGATAACGTGTGACAATCGACATCACCAACTGTATTGATTTGTTTTGATCCTATTCTGCCACACTTCAGAATGATAAAAACATGCTTTATTTGTTCATTCGTGACTGTTGATAGATTCTGAAACATTTGTACAGTTCATTTATCCGCATTTAAATTTTGGTGTGTGCTAGAAGAAAATAACATTCTACAGCCTCTACTTTCAGTACCCAGCCAGATTGTTACATAAAGTAAACACCAAGCTCCCTTTAGAAAGAATAAACAGAAATTTGTCAGAAGAAATAGCCTGACATTTGACCTGTTTTTTTTAACACCAAGCAAATGTCACAAGATTACATTTGAAGGCTTCTTTATTGCTCACTCGACTTCTGAACATGGTTATTTTGGGGGTGCTTCAACAACTCACACTCACCTCCAGCAACTAGAGCATAGGTTCGATATTGGGGAAGAGTATCATTTAAGATAATATATTGCCAAAGAGCACGGACCAAAATAAACAAGCTCATAGAAAGAACATTGGTCGGCACAGGCATTTAAGAGCTGATTATGCCAGAAATAAGTAGAATTGGGCATGCCGAAAGATAGGAAGCAAAATAATGCAGCATGTTTACTGCTTCCTGAACTAGCATACAAAGGAGACCTCTCAAAACACATGCACTCTCATGGAGTGACTCATGAAAAAGAAAAAAAGAGTTCCTGGAAAGCAAGCACTCGTGGAAGAAGACCAGAAGAATGTCAGAGAGATGGTAAACAGGCTATGATCCAGGGGGGCGGGGAGGCAGGAGGGTAAAGACTTGCTAGACAACCTTAAACAAATAAGCCAGCCAAAAAGAAAGCAAGCAAATGAGAGCTGCAAAACCAAAAGCCAGTGGTAAGCAATGGGCGGAATACAGTTCCTAAGCGGAATGCATAAGCTTTCTGCATGAATTTGCATCCAGACAGCTGCGCTGGCTTCGATCTAAAAGGAGAAATAGATGACTGAGTTTTAATTTGTACGTTTTTGCACTGCAGGCCAGTCTATGAAAGTATTAAACTGTAATGTCCATCAAGCTGTTCTGGTTGCAGAGCTATATAGTTTGTGTAGAATGTCCAAAAGCCCATGAACCACAGACTCATCAATTTAGCCATAGCTTATAATATTTTTGCATTGTGTAGCGACCTGCATCAATTCATATGGAAAAATCTAATGAATAAAATATAGACATGCAGGATATGCATTTTTAGGTCTCGCCTTGCTATCGCGTAAGCGATCACAAAGCGAGACTATTGTAAGGGGGTAAAAAAGTGCTCCCAAAAAGCGGATTGCATGGCTAGCACGCGCACAATCACGCGCATCGTGCCGCCATGCAATCTGCTTTTTAGGAGCACTTCAAAGGGTCCGCTCCCCCGCATGGAATGCGCTCCCCCGCCAAGCGCGCGCGCCACGCTCCGCCGGGCTTGTCTTGTTATCTGCGGATCGTGCATGATTGTCTCACAGCTTAAAGGTTTCTCTTTGTGGAAGAAGGTCTCTGTTACAGAACTCAGAAGTGGGCAAGCACAGCCATACGTATCCCAGGCATGCATTGTGAAGGCACGAGGAGTCATGTACTCGTTCAAGACCCACAGCCCGTCCTTCACAAACCTATCTAATGACGGTATTCTCGAGGCTCTGGTTCGTCTCATAGAATGTGCCCAGTCACAGTAGTTCTGTTGAGATCTTTCGGAACCCTAAGCAGAAATATATTTTAACCTTAAGATGTGCCTTTCTTTCATCAACAGGATTTTTTTTTAGGCTAAGTGTTACATTCTGTTGCCCTCATGTGGCCACTTGTGGTAGTGCCAATATACTTAATGCGGTACCCGCAGCTGCAGATTGCATTGGGCAGCCCCATTAATACAACTGTAAGAGTGTGTTTCGGTCGGAATAAAAACACCCGGAAACCAGTATATATGTAAAAGTTGTGCCTGCCAATAAGCTCAGCGAGAAAGGGTCATGAACTGATAGGAAAAGCGAACTTTAGATTATTCTGACATATGGGAGGTAACAATGCTGCAACAGCTAGTGGAAATGTGAGTGGCTGCAGTGGCAAAGCTCATCCCACCAATGTTCTCACCTCAAGGCGTTCAGTATGATGTCACACCATGACGTCTGTATTCAGGCAGTGCTCACCAACTCCATTAGGCAACGACACAGAGTTCATATTCACTGTTCCGAAACTACAGCCTCAAAAAGAGTTTTCGAAAGTCTTATGATACCTCTGAGGGTGTTCTCATACAGATAAATGTTTTCTGAGGTACATGCCCTTCATTCAGGAGGCATACATTAGTTGGCAGGCAGTTATCTCATAAGAATGCCCTATAGAACATTCATCAATTATATATTGTGAAAACCTATGGTGACATTCATCACGACTACGCAGTGGCGTAGCGTGGGCAGGGGGCACACGGGTGGTTGCCCGGGGTGCAAAATTCTTAGGGGCATTTTTGGGAGCGCAATTTTTTTTTAAAGAAAAATGGAAGGATACTTGCCTTGCCCCGCAGACGGGGGTTGGAGAGGGCCATTTAGCAAGGTCGAGTGCACGGCACTCACTCACGGCCCTTGAGGGTGAACGCGGTCTCACGTGCAGGATTTCCACAGTGAATATTCATGAGGTACAGCCCTAAACAACTGATACAGAGTGAAGGCTATTTACATATTTATTGGTCGCGCTGAAAGTCTGACGTGGTGCTTCCCTTGAGGACAACCCGGTTCTACCGATTGATCGAATGTTGGCATACTTCTTGTATGAAATAAACCTGTAGCAAACTGTTTTCCAACAAACATTGTGTGGACTGATTATTTTGTGCAGCGCCACCAATTACTGCTAAGCGAAAGGGGGGACTGGCCATATCAGCACTATACTAACCACAACATCCCATTTGTCGCATAACTGCACGCAACACAACATGACTTCATCTCATATTTATTTTGTGCAGCAGAATCACACAGTAGTTATAAATATGCTCAGGGCACAAGTCTTAAACAAGCATTTGCAGTGCAATAGGTCTCACATTTACACGAGTTTAAGCTATTGGCATTGTAATTGACAATGCCTTTTATTTATGTTTTAAACACGAAAACAAAAATAAAAGGCATTGTTATTTGCAATGTCAATTGCTCAGACTCGCGTATATGCGAGACCTATTGCATTGAAAATGCTTGTTACATTAGAATCTGGGTTTATGGATAAAGGGTTATTTGAGTTGCACTCAAGTTTGTTGTTGATTAATGCACTTTTCATCCTTTTACAAGATGTTGCATGGTTGATATGTTCAAAGATATCTGTAAAGGATAATGCACCAAGACCATTTGCTTTAGTGATTCAGGGCACCCTTGTTTTATTTGCCCTTGTCTGACTTACAGTGACAAATGTGTAACCATTGTTTGCTTACTTTGTACTGCCAAACGTAATACCCTCCCAATTTAACATTTAATTGAAAAATAAAAACAAAATATAAAAACAAAATGTATAGGGATTATTAGTACCACTCTGAATTCTAATTTACCCATAAGGCCCGGTTGTTTTGAGGGAGCTTTTCCCAACTTTGCATTTTGTGCACCTTGCTTTCAGTTGGAAGCCAAACATTTAGAGCAATGCAAAGCATAATATAAGAAATATCTTACTGTACTGCATTTCCACAGTTCTCCTGATAAAAACAGTACACCACATGTGTGGGTGCATGGAATAGGTAAGGCTGAATAACATAACCATGTGAAGAGGGATACTGAAAGAATGTAAAGGACCCAGAGGTAGTAGGGTGAGGCCTGATTCCAGGACAAGCTGGACCCCCTTCACCATTCCTTCTTTAAATGTTTAGGTTAGTGTGCTTTCTGCCATCCTGGGTGGGTAGATTGGGGATGAATCTTCCTATATGCCCTGCATATTGGAGTAAACTCCAAGTCTACCCAGTCTGCAGGGCAGAAAGCCTAATGTGGTCCTAGGTGGTGGGGGAAACTAAAATATGCCCTGTCCCATGGGGGGCACTCTCTCTGTAAAAAAGAAAAATACCAGGTTGTCCAGTGGGTGGATCCCTGTCCATGTGTCATCCTTCTGCTGTGATCCCTGAGAAGAAATCCACTAGGGAAAGATACCATTGGAAAGGGTGATTCTCCAAATAATCAGATTTTAATTATCCTTTTAATACACCCTCCTGCTATTTACCACCTACATTTTCTACAGGATTTGCCAGCACTAGGGATTTTTTGTCAGTTATAAATATCCAACAGCAACACATCATCAGCATATACTAATATATTTACATGACAATTCTGCAGTATTGTATCTTTTATAGATTCACACGCTTGAATCTTTCCCATCATCATGGTGGGAGTCCCACAGTAACAGTAAAATAGCAGTATAAAGCTAAAAGGCCAATCTTCCTTGAGAATCAACAGTATTTAGTAACCAGCTAACCTTATTAAAGAACATCCAAACACCAGCCAATCACATCGCAAACCCTTGAGTATCGTTCCCTCTGCAGAGCCACCATACCTTAGATTTCTTACCACACGTCGTGTGTTAGGGAGTCTCCCTGAGCTCTGCTCAGTTGCGGTGTTTCTTCTTTGAACTCTTCAACTTTCAACTGGCAGTTCTCTTTCCTCAATCTTCTCTTCAACTGAGGTGCTGCTAGAAAGTGAGTTTACTACTTATTTCTGTATTTTCTACAGGATGTCAGAGTCTAAAAAAAAGGGCTGGTCAGGCCCTGCAAGACGTGTGGAAAGTCCAGGCTTTTATCAGAGGACCCTCATAAGGAGTGCTTATATTGCCTTTATCCACAGCACAATCTAAAGACTGTAAGCACTGCTGGACTTTTTCATCAAAAACCGTCAAAGATCGTGAGGGAAGGCTTCTTATATGGCTTCAGAAAAAAATATCTATGAGGGATTCTGACTCGGAGTGAAGAGACGCCTCATTCCTCCTCAAATAAAAGGAAGGAAGAAGATCCTTCTTCTTGTTTAGAGAGATCCAAAAAAACGAAGATCTCTGAGTAAGGAGTCTTCAGTGGAAAAGAGAGGTAAAAAAAGAGCAACTTGGCTCTTCTCAGACCTAAAAAAAAACTGGTTCTGCTCCTCCTTCTGCGCCACTTACTCCCTCACAAAAAATCCACCCCTCGTCGGTCATGTCGACGAGGCATTCTCCACCTACGACTGTCGAAAGGAAGCCTCTATTGACGGTTTCCTTCATCGACATCGACGACATCAACGGTGAAGACTACGACAGCTGTCTCGTCAACGAAGACGGAGTAGTGATGTCGCCGGCTTTGGTGAGGAGTTTGTCATCGACGAGAGTTTCACCGTCGATGGTCCAATTGTGTGCTGCGCCGTCGACAAGCTTCTCCGCCCCGTTGACGGATAGTTCCACACCGTCGGCACAGTCTCAGGTGACGATCCCATTTGCGAGGAAAATGAACATGCCAGTCTCAAAATCTTTATTGCATATATCTCCTCTGCCTCCTTCTCATTTCAATTTCAGAAATTGTATGATGAAGGTCCGTTTGGCCCTGCCAACAGCCCCTCTCAACTGAGAGTAAAGTGCCAGGAATCTGATGAAGATCAACCAGATAACCCTTCGGCTTACTTGAAGGCGACTGTTCCTTTTCGGATAGACGCTCAGGTGCACAACGCCTGGATACCTTCCAGGAGCACTACCCATATTCTGAGCAGGAGGAGGAAGACCGTCAAGAACCCTCCATTAATGTGCCAATGTCAATGGTCACAGACTTACTTTTGATGCTAGATGCCTATTATAAGTAGGCTTTCCTGTTTTCAGTTTCTATTTTTGGTCAATTCTGGTGGGGTTTTTTCAGTGTTTTCAAGTGATTTCAATACCTTAAAAAAACAGTGGCTATCAGTGGTTATACATTTTCGAACCATTAAACACTACAGAAACAGTGTTTTCCGGTGTTTATGGAACGTTTTGCTTTTATTATTGCGTGCTTTCTGCGCTGATAGCGCATGGTATATAGACAGTGTACGTGTAGTGTGTGTGAGGTCAAAATTGATTTTTGCTAATTAAACTTATTGTAGTACACCATACAATACTTCTTCAGTGAGTCCTTAATCATGTGCGCACGCTCTTTCCTTCCCATGTAAGCTTCTGTGAAAAGGCCCTCTCAACATTGGCACTTGAGATGGGCAACGCCAAAACAGCCAGTACACAAAGTGTTAACTCTGGTCACTGACATAGCTTTCCATGCCAATACTGGTCCACTTCAAGATTGTGGTTCTCACGGCAGTTTCTGAAACATCACATACCACAGTGAAGTTTCATTGACTTCAAATGCCATGGTTGGGGAAGGAACATTTCTATGCATCATTGCAAGCAATTTCTCATACATTGTAAAATAAAAGTTCCTGAATTTCTCTTCAACATTGCTTTGCTTACCAAGTGACAAGCACTCTAACATGGAACATTTTGCAGTGCCAAAGTCACTAAAGCTGTCGCGCAGCCTACTCTCATGGAGATGTTTAAACATCTACACCAATTATACTGAACACTTGGCCAGCAAGGGTGTTTTCAGGTTCTAGTTTTTTTATGTCCACTACAGCAGTTATGTTTTCCTGTAAAAATCTAAGAATGCAGTAGAGTGTTCTTTTTTCACATCACTATCAATATGTGACCAAAGAACCTCACATTTCTTGCCTTTGGCATCATCACTGAGCAAAAAGTCTGTAAATGGTTGCCACATGGATAATATAGCATTCATAGCCCCTTGGAGTGAGAACCATCAGCTAAGGGAAATAGTTAGTATGACTCTTTCTTTGATGCCACACAATGCACGAAATTAGAAATATTTGCATTTAGTTCCTGCGCATAAAAAAACTGCACCAGAATGGACTAGAAATTCAATACCATTTCTCATTAACTCTGAAGATTGTAAAGACGCTTTCAGCAAACCATTTAACAAGTGGCAAGGATCTCTTAGAGGGAAGCACTTCAGCTCAGGTATCAATTTTGGTACAAAAGGGGGTGGTGATGGACGGAGCATCAGAACCAATCAAACACTCACACCCAGTCAACAGATCTGGGTTTGATCCATCACCGTTCTTTAGCCCACTCTGCCACCCCAGTTCAGACATGGCCATATGCAAATCAGTCTGACCCTGTGCCTCATGGGAACAGTCCAGCCCGAACTGCCAAGCCATGCCTTTCCTGGACCGGAAACAAGCTTCCTAGGACCGGTTTCTGGCATTTCAGCCGTCTTCAGCCAGGCTTGACTGTTCCCATGAGACACAGGGTCAGACTGATTTGCATATGGCCATGTCTGAACTGGGGTGGCAGAGTGGGCTAAAGAACGGTGATGGATCAAACCTAGATCTGTTGACTGGGTGTGAGTGTTTGATTGGTTCTGATGCTCCATCCATCACCACCCCCTTTTGTACCGCAGGTACCGCAGGTATCAATTTTGACAGGTTATCACACAACTTTTTCATATACATAGCTGAATTGCTGCAAATACAAATAATATAACTCCAATCTTTGTTGAACTAGGAAAGAACCTTTTTTGTAGAGCATTCCAAGTGACACTTCGTTCCATGTTTTCCAAAAGTCTGGTGTCATGTTTTCACCACTATCCCAGATGCTTGGTGATAGCGCTCATTTCACATATACTTGTCACTATACCTTGCACTGAATGTTTAAAGCCTGAGGTGTTGGAAATTCACCTACTATCAATACTGACTGAAACCAGCCATTTTACCTATCAGTAAAGAATCAAATGCAGCCAAAATATCAAATATGATTTTGATATTTCTTGATTTTCTACAGTTTATAAAATAATTAAACAAGACCTAAAACATGCTTATAAACCATGCATCTTTAGACCAAAGACCACAAAATTGAAAAAAGGCAGAGGAAACAATATTTTAGTGGCATCCCTAAACAAAAAAACTCAAGCAGAATAATGTTAGCCCAGTCTTTCTCACTGGTAGATTGTATAATGATGTTACATTGTATTGGTCCCTTCAGGAAGAAAGAAAAATGACTCTTTCACTCTCTTTTTGCTTTCTTTGATTGGCATTCAGTTTGTGGTTGTGCAGGTGTTTTTTCAGTGTTTATATGTTTTCACTGGTGAGGGCTATTTCTCTTTCAATGGGGTTTTATCAGTTATTATAGGTTTAAACCTAAAACCGGACAGCCTAATTATAAGTGATTCCCTTAAAGCCAATGTGGTCCAAAAACAGTTTTTCAGCAGGAGGAGCCTGCCATGACTCCAGTTCAGGAAACCCCACTGGCACCACTGAAACAGAAGTCCCTACCTCCTCTGCAGATCTCCACTAGGGCATCGTACAGTGGAGACCATCAACTGGAAGAGGGAAAGATACAAGTGAACACTGATGTCCATGAGAAGTGGATGGATTATGTAGCGCATACACCGCTTTCTCCCATGCTGCCAGTGGCTGACTCTTCCCCCTGAAGATATCGGCGGCTTCCACGATCTGCTTGAGAGATCATCAAAATGCTTCTACCTTCCTATGCCAGTCAAGCAAGCGTAATGCTTCTTGTACGATTTTAAGGCTGCCACAACCTGTTAGGGCAATCCCTATTATCGACTTCTTGTGTCAGGAAGGTATCAAGTTAATAAAGAATGCAGCGTCTGTACCAGCAGTCATTCGAAAGCTGGATAAGAAGTACCGGGCACCAGAAGACTCTCCAGCATGTCTCATAGGCCATCCGAAGCCTGATTTGGTAATAATGCAGGCTGCTCATAGAAAATCTAAAAACCCTGCGTCTCCATGTACAACCCGCCAGACAAAGAAGGGCGTAGGTTGGAAAATATTGGGAAGAGATTTTCCGCGCTGGCTGCTACAGCCATCAGAGCCTCCAATGCAATGGCCATCCTTGGAAGGTAAGTTAGGCAGATGTGTTTGCGCCTTTTATGGAATTACTGCCGGAAGATATGAAAAAGGAGGCAAAGGAGATCCTTTTAGAGGGGGAGAGAGCTTCATCGTAAGCCATTGATGTGGCTATGGACATTGCTTCCACCGCCTTTGGGCAGATGGCGGTTGCTGCAGTGTTGCGCAGGCAGGGTTGGCTGAAAGCTACAACATTTCGCCCAGAAGTCCAAGCAAAGGTGTTGGACATGCTGTCTGACTGAGAGAATCTGTTCAGCAAGCATGTTGATGAAGCACTTCAGGCTATCAATCGGACACGGATATGGCAAAATCCTTCGCTAGATTACAACAGAGAAGGTTCTCTTCCTTTCGGGCAAGAAGAGGTCAATTTACAGCTCCAACCCAGCCTCAACAGCGTTTTCAACCTTATTACCAGCAAGGTTTCCGTCCTCAAAAGACTCATCAGGCACCCGCCACCCCAGTCACACTTCATTCGGGTCAAGACTGTTCCAAATTCTTTCTGCAATGGAACTCCATTTCCTCTGACAGATGGATGTTAGACCTGAGAAAGACTACTCACCGCCATCTGGTGCTTAATTCAGTTTATTCTAGCTCCCTCGAGGATAACTCCCCTTCTCGACAAGCAGGCGATCGAGATAGTGCCACGCAGTCAGCGCAATTTAGGATTCTACTCCCACTTTTTTATCATAAATAAAAGAACGGGTCCCGCATCGCATCGCTGGTGGAGGCTCTTACCACTTGAGCTTTGGTGTCTCAGGAGGGGTTGTGTTGACGACTTGCTGGGTTGCAGGGTTGCTGTGCACGGAGAGGAGCCGCCGGACGGGACTGCAGGTCCCAGGAGCCGGTGAGCTCCGCAGCTGTGTAGCGGCCCGCCATCCCGCCCACTAACTGTTTAAAAAACCTCGCGGAACCCGCTGGCGCGGGTCCCGCATCGCATCGCTGGTGGAGGCTCTTACCACTTGAGCTTGGTGTCTCAGGAGGGGTTGTGCTGACGACTTGCTGGGTTGCAGGGTTGCTGTGCACGGAGAGGAGCCGCCGGACGGGACTGCAGGTCCCAGGAGCCCTTGAGCCGGTGAGCTCCGCAGCTGTGTAGCGGCCCGCCCTCCCGCCATCCCGCCCACTAACTGTTTAGCGGCCCGCCCTAATCTCCTATTGGCTTTTGTTCCGGCCAAATTATATCAGTTCCTGCAGAGCGGGACGCGACGCGGGACGCCCAGGACGAAGCCCGGACAAAGGGCGGACAGTCTGAGACAGTCCGGGACAGGAGGGGGCAGGTGGGAGCAGCAGACCGGGCTATTGAAAACCGTGTTATTCAATTCACCAATACTTATTTATCTTTGTGGGTAGATTGACTAGCTATTGTTGTATATCGTCTAATGTTCCAAGGTGATTGGAGGCCGTATGTGTTAATCCCCCTGGGAAATATTGGTATATTGTTTTTTGGTCCTCACAAGGAGAAATTGTAGGGGGGTGTGGGTTCCTGTTCTGCCTATTATGCCTAAAGCCAAGACAGCAGCCCCGACCACAACCATGGACAATTACCTGGTTAAGATGGTCGATAAAATTAATCAAGAACGTAGGAAATCTCTAGGCCGTCCAGGGTCACAGAGTTCGTTGTCCCCCCTGCCTAACTGCTTGGCCTCTGAGCCCTCTCCTGATCAGGATCTTAATACTTCCTTATTACCCACTGAAAGTATAACTGAGGGAGCTGTAACCGACTCCATAAGCTTGGAAAGTGATACCCCTGAGTCCACAGTTGACCCCGAACCAGGCCAAGCTATCATACCTGATGTACCTATCCCCAGCCAGTCTGTATCCAGACGCCAAAAATTAACACGCACCTGTAGGAACACTAGCAAACCCATTCAGCCTAAGCGAGGAGGGAATCGCCATGTTAACAAAAACGATCCCCCCTCGCAGAAAAATCTCCCAGTTCAATCTGTGTCAATGGAAGGAGCAAAGGTCATCCTTGATAAAGATCAGCTGGATTTTATAATTCAGGTTATTGATGCCAAGTTTGACACATTGGTTAAACCCCTATTGACCAAACTTACCACTCTTACTGACGAAGTAGTCAGATTGGGAGGCATCTTGGATTCTTTTCTTAAGGTTAGACCAGCCACAAACACTATCGCTGGTATCCAGGTGCTCGAGGAGACATCTTTAATTACATCTAATACAGCCCCAACGACGGCCGAGAACAGAAGTCCTGATTGCAGACCTGGGTGTGCCCTTGGAAAGTCCCTTGCAGTTCCTAATGTATCATACCAGCGGCAAGACACCTCTAAACCATCCTCCGGTTTAGCACCGGGGGAATCGTTGGGCCATAATGTAAATACCCTTAGCTCCAGAAACCCTCAACCGGACCTGCCACCTACGTGCGTCCCTTTTGTAGCAGTCCTGATGAATGTCCCCCCTGTTAAGAGGTTTGATAGCAATCCTGCAAGCGGAGAATCCCACTCGTCATTAAAGAACAAGACTGTGGACTGGCTCCAGTGTGATTTCCCTGTAGCCCTATCTAGGGATATATTAAGTACCAGGAGAACTAATTGGGTTGGTAAATCCCGTAAGACCTGCGAAGGTGACTGTATAGTCATCAATTTCCGCAACCCCAAACTTACCTCTACAGTTTTAATTAAAGCCGCTTCTCTCCCTGCGAGTGACCATGGTATATCTTTGCGGCCGCTTGGGTATTTCTATAGAGACTTTGCTACCCAACCTGTTATCCAATCTGCTGATGAGCGCCACTGGTACAGGCCTAGAGTACAGGATTTGTGTGCTACTCCCACTATCTCTACGTTGAATAGATTCCAACCTTTAAGTGGGCTTGATAACAATGATTGACTGGAGCCTGCTACAGATGATGTTAGGTCGGAGGACTTGGACTTGAGTAAAGTGAGTTTTAGTATGGCCCCCAGGATATTAACAAACATTACTAATAATATTGGTGTAAGCCAACCAGACTCTATTGTGGCTTGTGACCATGATAGTCCGGTTAATGCGAGAGGGGATAGGTTTACATTGAATTCTTCCACCTGCCCAGCTAACCCTGGTTCGTGTTTTATAGCATGTTGGAACGTTGCGGGACTTTCCCACAAGGATGAATGTTTAGGTTGGTTCGATTTTATCAATCTCTTTAATATTTTATGTTTTCAGGAAACCTGGAGTCTGGTCCCCATTAATTATAACGGGTTTGTTTCATATCAAATACCAGCTGTGGCTTCGAACTCAGGAAGAGCCAAGGGTGGCCTCCTGACACTGATTTCTGTTGATGCTCCGCTCACTGTAAAGAAACATGTCCTGGTGGGGGCCCATTCCCAGATCCTATGGCTTTGTAAGGAGCAGGATAGGAATATCCTTTTAATCAATTTTTATAACAATGTTTTTGACAATTCTAGGCAACGGATAGCTTTTGCCTTGGAGGAAGCTTTGGTTAAAATTGTAACAGGAAATGACATTGCTTTTGATTTTATCTGGTTGGGGGATTTTAATACCTCTGTTTGTATGTCTTCTGCCCATAGGGTTTGTGGTTTCTTAAGCTCCCGAGGTGAGGGAGTCGCCCATTTTCCCCATAACCCATACGGGGATTCATTAAATAAAATCTTGACGACATATGATATGGAGATCATGGGGAATGCGAGGGGTGCTCTTGGTGAAATTCTCCCCACCTTTAAGGGCAGAAACGCTAACTCTGTTATTGATTTTATTTGTACCTCCTCCAGCCTTAATCCATGGTGTTCAGCCCCCTTGGTAGTAGATAATTTAATTAGTGACCACAACTGCCTGATCATGGAGACGGTTTTTTGGAAGACTAATTTAGGTCCCAAACCAAGTACTGTGGATAACATTGAACCACATAGATCCAATGGAATTAGAATTAGGTGGAAGGGGGAGAAGGCAGACCTTTTGTCTAATTCCATTATTGTTAACTGCTCTAAAGAAATTGAAACTATCTTAGTGAGTGAAGAACCGACAGCTGTAATTTTGAACAAATTTGTCGATATTAATCACTCTATAGAAGCAGTATTCACCAAACATTTCGAGGGCGATTCAAACCGGCAAAGGGGGTGGTTTGATCATGCCAGCACTGCTGCCCTTAAGAGCCTCAAAGTGGCTTTGGCAGTTAAACAGAGGGACACTAACCTTATCAGGCATCTCAGGGCTATCTACAAGGCAGCAGTATTAGAAAGAAAGGCAGAACTTAAGCGTGAGGCCTGGGATAAGCTAGACCGGGCCACCGAAACCTCTGATTCCTCTCTATTTTGGGCTACTGTCAACAGCCCATTTTTAAGGGACGAGGTTACGCCTGTTCTGTCGGCCAACGTTAGCGTGGGAAGCTGGGTCTCCCACTTTTCTTTGATTTTTGATTCAGATAAACATATGGACACTGGAGGTGGGGTCTGGCCAATCATTCCCCTAGATATCTCACCTACCGAGGTTAAGAAATGTATTATTGCAAGCAAAGGTGGGAAGGCTCAGGGACCAGATGGGGTGCCGGTGGATATTTATAAAAAAGAACCGGAGATCTGGGGCCCGCTATTGACAAAAGTATTTAATGCTGCTGTAAGACATGGTGCACCGCCCACATGGGAGGAATCTATTATTATCCCCATCTATAAGAAGGGGGAGAAGGGTGATGCTAAGAACTATCGGCCTATCTCCCTTCTAGATTCCTCCATGAAAATTATGAGCCGGGTGCTCCTTGTTAGATTAGAAGAATGGGCAGAAAATAATAACATCCTGGCTAATTCCCAATATGGATTCAGGAAGGGCAGAGGCACAGTAGAACAGTGTCTCAACCTAGAACTACTTATTGGGAAATATACTCTGGCCAAGAAAGGTTCCCTCTTCCTCTGTTTCGCCGACCTCAGTAGTGCCTTCGATATGGTCAACCATCAGATTCTTTGGGAGACACTACTTGGAATGGGGGCTCCGGAGGGTGTTGTCTACTTCTTGGCCAGACTATATGCTAATCTTAGTTCTAGTGTTCGATATGGCCCGGGTGGGGAGTGTACACCAAAGTTTCATGTTAAGCGTAGCATCAGGCAGGGGTGTGTGCTAGCTCCCCTGCTTTTCACACTTTTTATTAACGAGGTTGACTCTGTTTTAAGGTCTGTAGGGGCTGATGCCCCAATCATACTTGACTCCCACATCCCAGTCCTACTATATGCGGACGACGCAGTACTTCTTTCTAGGACCCCTGTCGGCCTCCAACGCCTCATGGACCGGTTTTCCTGGTTTATTGGGGAAAGGAAGCTGGTCATTAACAAAACTAAGACATTTGTCATGGAATGCGGTAAGGGCCGTAAAAAACCTCATCCCTTCTTTATGGAAGGACAGAGGGTACAGACGGTCGATACTTTTAACTATCTGGGTATCACCTTTTCCAAGACAGGTTGCTGGTCCAGCGAAGTCACCCACGTTAGAGCAAGAATGGCGAAATGTGCTCACGGGGTTTTTACGTTCGCCTCTAAGATCGGGGATAAACGGATTGGGGACATGCTGAAAATTTACCAGATGAGGTGCCTCTCAATTGCCCTTTATGGAGCAGGTGTCTGGGGGCATGTTTCGGCTGGGAGTCTTCAAGTGGAGGAAAACCTGTTTTTAAAAAGGTTACTTTGTTTGCCTACTTCAGCATCCACGCATTTGGTGCATAGGGAACTTGGAATACCCCATCTCTTGGATTCCATTGCCCATAGACCTCTAATGCTGTGGCGTGCTATCTGGGCTAAGGAGGAGACTTCCATGAACAGAGCTATTATTAAGGACTGTCTGTCTCTAGATAATTATTCAAAGATCCCCTGGGTAAATTTTGTTATGCGCAGTTTTAAGGACATATATGGTCTTAATCTATACGAGGACCGCTATGCTGCCAACAGTTTGTCCAAAAGCGAACTGAAGTCTGTTTGGTTGTCGCTAAAGTATGAGCAACATTTGAAGGCCAGTAGCAATTTATCCACCTGTAAGCTCTATGACAGCTGCTGTGAGTTGTCAGGCTACCAACCATATTTGAGCTTTGTTACTAGACCCTCTCACAGGTTCGTTTTAACTAGACTGCGCTTTGGAATTGTTCACCATTTGGTGGCGTTTCCCAATATCAAAAAATACCCAATTGGTCCTTGCCCTTGTGACGGCACTACAGCTCAAAGCACAATGCACTTTCTTTTGTTCTGCCCATTATATGGTAATTACCGTATTGCTTTTTTAAAACCATTGTACAAGAAACTCGGTGTTAGAACAGTTAAGGATGTTATGAAACTGATATTTAACCCCCCTCCCGATGTTTGCTTTTTTACTGCCACATTCCTTTTAAAAGCTATCAAGGCTAGGCCTAGTATCATTATATTTTAATATCGTTACTGCTGTTTTTATCACTACTCTGTTTTAACCCCATAGATGAAGCTTTTATGAATTATTCTTGCTATCAGTCTATGTGTATTATTGATGTTTTTTATGTATGATCTGCTTTTATGGACTTTAGTCAAGCTCCGAATAAAGCTTTATGAATTGAATTGAATTGAATTGAACTGGAAAATGGAGGCAAGTCATGGACCTCAGGTTGTTGAACAAGTTCATCAAAAGCCAACCATTTTAGATGCTGTCGCTCCGGGAGATTCTCTTTCTCTGGGATTCAGGGGATTACATGACCTCCCTGGATCTTCTGGATGTATATTTTCACATTCCTATTCATCCAAAGCACCGTCGTTTTCTCAGGTTTCCAAGTGACAGGGTGCTGCCCTTTGGGCTAAAGTCTGCGCCCAGTGTATTCACCAAATTATTGGCACTAGTAGTAGCCTTTCTCCGGCGTTCCGGTCACCAGGTTTTTCCCTACCTGGACGATTGGTGATCAAGGCTCTGACTTTTCACGATGCAAGAAAGTCCACAAATGCCTGTCTTCTCCTTTTTCGCTCTCTGGGTCTCAATCTCAATTAAGAGAAGTCTTCAATTCTTCCCTGGTCTCTGGTGTTTCTGGGAGCGAGATTAGACACCGACCTCTAAATGGCTTTTCCCACAGAGGAAAGAATTTCTCGTCTTCTACAGTTGGCTGAGTCCCTTTATTAAAAAAAGTTCATTTCTGTGAGGATTTGCAAATCAATGTTGAGGATGATGTCATCTTGCATTCTGCTGATTCCTCACTGTGGGTTGCGGCTGAGGCCTCTTCAGGAACAGCTAGACGCCCAATGGGTACAAGCTCGAGGCTCCTTCGAGGACATTATATCAGGCATGCCTCCGATGATCAGGGCGATGTCTTGATGGAACGTCAAAACCAATCTTTCACTAGGCCTGTCCTTTCTTCCACCAGAGGCTTTGATGGATGCCTCATTGGAGGGATAGAGAGCTCACCTCCAGGCGCATCAGGTTCAGGGGAAGTGGTCGGACCAGAAATCTGTATGCCACATCAACCTGTTGAATCTGAAAGCAGTGTTTCTAGGGCTACGTTCCTGCCTTCCAAGAATAAAAGGTTATTCAATCCTTGTCCGCACGTTCAACACTACCACAGTGTTTTACCTGCAGAAACAAGGAGGGATGAGATCTCCGGCTCTCTCAAGTCTGGTGCAACGAATTTGGAATTGGTTGATTCACCACAATATCTCATTACAAGTCCAACACGTTCCAGTGGTGCTCAACGAAGGGCCGATTCACTCAGCAGAGATTCCAAGCAGCGTCACGAATGGGAATTGGACACTGTTCAACTCAAAATAATTTTTCAGTGTTGGGGATCGCCAACCCTGGATCTGTTCGCTATATTACTCAACAGAAAATGCGAGTTCCATGCCAGCAGATTCCCATGCCTTCCATTTCTCCTGGGAAGAAACATTTGCCTATGCGTTCACACTGATACCCATGGTCCTACAAAAAATTAAACGAGAGCCTTGCTTTATCATCATTCTCATTGCCCCGGCGTGGGCAAGGCAATACTGGGTCACAGAGCTGTTTCATCCTATCAGATGCCTCTCCAGTACGTCTTCATCCTTCAGAACGTATCATTTCTATGGACCAAGGCCAAGTGATTCATACGCAAATTCAATCTCTTCACTTGTCGGTCTGGCTCCTCACCACAGTTTGGGGACATAGATATTTCTGAGGAGTGCTGTTCCATTGTTAACAAGGCCCGTGCTCCCTCCACAGTCAAGTGTTACTCAGCCAAATGGAAAATATTCTGCTTCTGGTGTACCATTCACTCATGTCATCTGCTCTTTTTATCTCCGGAGGAGGTTTTGCCTTATCTCGTCGCTAGCAAAGGCTGGCCTTGCTCATTCTTCGGTGAAAGTACATTTGGACGCAATTTCAAGGTATAGGAGACGTTCGAGCCAGTCGTCCCTATGGTTCTGCAGGTTGGTGAAGGAATTCATGGAGGGCCTTTTCAGAGCCTACCCGCCGGTTAGGCCTGCTCCGGTGCGCTGGCAATTTTACACTCCAGGAATCAAGACGCTAACACACGCCAGAACAAAGCTAACACACGCGTTCTGGCCACCTGGCCTTCATCAGTGTTAGTTGACACATTGTTGATTACCTTTAAATAACAAATTATTTCATTCATCAGTTAAAATCATTAACAAAAACAAACAAAGGACATGAGGAAAGCTCGCTCATGAGTATTTTCATGGCGGCCATCTTAACCTGGCAAAATTGCTGTGTAAAAAATCAATTTACATAAACATTTGAAAACACAGGCTCAGTAAAATAACATTATTAATCAGCCATTGCCTCATGCTTCAAACATTTTCCATATGGGACCACCCCAAATGGTTCAAATATTTCGTTTTGGGCCATTACCCATGGTATAATTCATTGACATGTATCGCAACAAATCCAATGTAAATCCATGTTTTTCCTTGAAAAATTATGCCCTTAATGGGCAAACAAGCCCTCAGAAAATCACACACGTTATAGTTACGAATTAGCATTTAAAAAACCTTGCAAATTCACTTAAAAAACCATAGGTTTCTCACATGTTATAGTTAGCTGGACATTTCACTCGTAAAAAAACAATGAAATTCCCCCGTTATAGTTAGGGCAGGCGACTATAACTCACGCGACCGCAATCCTCTGCTGATGACGTCGGATATTACATCACTGTATTTAGACACTTATTTACCCATGTCTTCTTCCATTAATCTTTAGCTATACATATATTACAAATATTTATTTTTCATAAAGACACATATGTCATCAGTGATGTAATATCTGACGTCATCAGCAGAGGATTGCGGTCGCGTGAGTTATAGTTGCCTGCAGTAACTATAACGGGGGAATTTCATTGTTTTTTTACGAGTGAAATGTCCAGCTAATTATAACATGTGTGAAACCTATGGTTTTTTAAGTGAATATATATATATATATTTATTCACTGAAAAAACCATAGGTTTCAGGGGCGTTATAGTTAGCTGGACATTTCCCTCGTACAAAACCCTAGAAATTCCCCTGTTATAGTTAGTTCAGCTAACTATAACTCGCGCCCCCCGCAATGCACTGCTGATGACGTCACATATTACATCACTCATGACATGGTCAGTGACATCACTGATGACATCACTGATGACATCACTGATGGCATCACTGATAACATCATCCATTGAGTATGTGTTTCTGAACAGTTTTAATATGTTTAATATATATAGGGAAAGGCCTGTTGAAAAATAATTGGGTGTACATGTGTGTGAATGGATGATTTTCTAGGTGTGTAACTGACTCTATAAGTGAGTCATTAAATGTATCTAACTGCAGAGTAGTGACTAAACTGTGTGAATGTCTGTATGTGTCTGTGTGTTGGTGTATAAGTGGCTGCATGGTTTTGTGAATAGCTATATGAATGTCTATATGGGTTATTGATTGGTTGTCTGAGTATCTGTATGGGTGCCTGAGTGTTTGTGTGGGTAGGGTGTGGGTGATTCAGTGGGTGCATGGTTTTAAGAGTGCATCTGTGATGGACTGTATGGTTGGGTGAGTGTATGTATGGGTGTGTTAGTGATTGAATGTATATCTCAGTTGTACATGTGTCAGCAACTACATATGTGAAACGCAGTGTATATGTGTGTAAGAGTATATAACTATCTATATGTGAGAGTGTGTGATTTTGGGAGTGGCTGTATGCGCATAGTGCAAGGATATCTGTGTCACGTGCTGTTTGTTTTTCTGCAGGAAGACACAGAATTTGTTAGTATTTTTATGAGTAAGTGAGCTTGAGTGTTTTTAACTGTATAGGTGAGTACATTTTACTGTGATTAATTATTTGCATGACTGACTAGATGTGTCAGTACCTCAATGGATTATTGGCGGTGTGTGAGTGTCTATATAGGTGTATAAATGCACAGAGTGACTGTAAGTATGAGTGACTGTACAGGTGAGTGAGTGGAGATGCATGTAGATCTAAGAGTCAATGAGTGGGTATGTAGTTATTGGTATTGGAGTATCTATGGTCTTCAAAATGGCCCTCTGAAATTTTGAGTTGGTGCATCAAAAGTTATATTGGGGTGTGAAAAGGTGTACTAATTTATCACATAGATGACGTCATCAGTGATGTCATCAGTGATGTCATCAGTGATGTCATTTGAGATGTCATCAGTGATGTCACTGACCATGTCAGGAGTGATGTAATATGTGACGTCATCAGCAGTGCATTGCGGGGGCGCGAGTTATAGTTAGCTGAACTAACTATAACAGGGGAATTTCTAGGGTTTTGTACGAGGGAAATGTCCAGCTAACTATAACGCCCCTGATACCTTTGGTTTTTTCAGTGAATTTCAAAGGTTTTTTAAATGCCAATTCCTAACTATAACGTGCATGAAACCTATGGTGTTTTCAGTGAATTTCAAAGGTTTTTTAAATGCTAATTCCTATCTATAACTTATCTCTAAAGATATCATGTTTAATGATTTTGATTGGATTTCTATATTTTTCAAATTGTGTGTCAATTTCATTAATTATTTTTTTTTTAAAATACTTTTTTATCACCATTTTTTAAACTTATTTTTTCAATTAATTCATTTAAAAATTAAAAAATGTTATTTGAACTTAATGGGTTTTTCAAACATATTTTTTATATTTTTCAAAATATTTTTTTGACTATAAGTGCAAAACTTTATTTTAGATATATATTTTTTCAATGTTTTTGAATCCGCGCACCCTAAGCGCACCGTTCACGATCCGTACGCGATAGCATCCGCGCATGGTATGCGTTGGGTTCGTGTTTAGTGCGCGATCGCTATGTGACCGGTACGCGACTCCCAGCCTATACGCGATACGTTCGATGTACGTAATGCGACGTCTACAGGCTTCTGCGATGCGTCATATGCGTCCGTGACGCGGTAGGTGCGCGGATCCCGCGAAGTATTTAACATTTAAAAAAATATATTTATGTATTTCATGTGAATATTAATTGAAAACAAACTCTAAACTAGTCTTAAAAGTAATATATTTTTACATCTAATCCTATAATTTTTTTTCATTCAATTTCGCGGATGCGCGCTGGGTGCGTGCTGCGTAAGCACACGGTGCGCGGATCCCATGTGACCTGCAAAAAAAGAGATTTGATTGGTTCATTACACTTCCTGTTCTAACTACTGAAAGACCCCACCCATTTCAATCATTCTTCTTTGAGCTTCTTTGGAGAACCATCTCTTTGGAGAGAAGAAGATTTTTTTAGACTAAGTATACACTTAGTTCTAACTTTTTGCAACCAAAAATGGCTTCAGGGCAGCAGGCATCACCTGCATCACCTCAAACCTCTGAGGATGAATTTTTGCCGGAGGAACCACACAAAAAACGTTTTGCTTCAGTGGTGTGGAAATTTTTTACTTTTCCCGAAGGACAGAATAAGACCAATGCCACCTTGGTCACATGTAAGATTTGCAAAAGAGTCTTATCGAGAGGGGATCCCACCAAGAAATACTCTTGCGGCACGGCAAGTATGATGAAGCACATGAGGAGCCTTCATCCAAGCAATCTTGCACGTGAAGAGTGCCGACGGATGAGAGACACTCCTGCTCCTGCGCCATCCACCTCATCGCAGCCGAGCACGTCAAGAGTGCATCCCTCAGACCAAACCTTGGACATCCGTCCTCAATTTCAATTTTTAAAAGTGCTCTGCACTAAGTGCAATAAGACTTTGTGCTATGGCGAGCAGTCAATCGACCTCATCTGCCGCCGGCAGGAAAGTCATATTTGCTAGTTTTTTTTTTGTTTTTTTTTACTGTTCCCTGAAGTTCATTGTTTGGTTTCTCCTGGTTTTTTTTTCTCGTTTTTTTCTTCAGAAAACCAAAAATATCACAAAATTGTTCAGAAAACCCCCAAAAAAACATAAAAGAAGAAATAAGAAAAAAAAAAGTTCTTGTAAGAACTAACTCTCCTGGTTTAAAAAAAGAGCTAAATTTCTTTGTTAGTGTGTGAAAGTTTAGATGAATTTATGTGTAGTACGTAATTGAATGAATGCATTAGTAGCGTATGGTGAATGTATAAGTGCAGAACTATAAGGAAGTGCTGCAGCATCACACAGTAACCCCTTTAATTGTAGTGTGCTGTAGTACTTCCGAAGCACAGGGATGCAACATATGTACATAAATATGTTGCAAATCTATGCTTCTCTCTGCACGGCTGCTTAAACTGCAGCCATGTGGTGACACAGGCACCCTTGCACAATAGAGCAAGGATATCTGTGTCATGTGCTGTTTGTTTTTCTACAGGAAGACACACCTTCCTGTACAAAAACAATGAGAAAATGCATTTTTCTCCTTCAATGTATGTTGAACATTTCAGCATGCACTGAAGATATAAAAATGTGGAGAAATTAAAACAACTCTCTTTGTTGTCCTTTCCTACACCAATTGTAGAGTGGTGCACCATTCACACACATATCGAGATTTACAATTTCTAATAAATCTAGACATGTGTCCTGTTCTATGAGTATTAAGTGCAATCATGCACAACAACACTTCTAGAACACCCTTTCAACCGAAAGTGGTCTGCATGATGAGGTTATATTTTCATGGAGTATAAAAAGTGCACAGAGTGCCTTTTCCTCCCTTTGAAAATATGAAAGAGTATCTTACACAATAACTATGTTACAAAAAGTGACATATTTCCATTTTTAAATTTCCTTGCGAATGATAGAAGGTAAGCACAGAATTTTGACTGCAAAGATGTTCAAAGAAGAATGATTGAAATGATTGCGGTCCTTCAACAGCTAAAAAGATGAAATATTATGAACCCATCAAATCTCCATTTTTGCAGGTCACTTGATATCTGATTATGGTCAGATTTCAAAACTACATAAACAAAGTGTTTTAAGAAACGTGTTTCAACTTTGTAGATTCTTGCAGGCCTCTTCATTCTGCATATTGAGACTTAGTTAAACTTACCTTCACAGTAATAGGAATAAAAAATGTTATTCATTTTTGCCTATTTTTCATTAAAATATTAATTCTTAAAAATTGCTCATTTTAAAATTTGGATCTGTGAAAGAAAATAAAATAAAAATTATAACATATAATAATACATTTTTTACAACACAACATAATTTCCACAAAGTAATTTTTTTGCCTTTTTTGCTGTTCTCAGAATACATTGAATTTCACTCGAAATAGTGATTTCAATGGTACTCATCACTTAACAGCGGGCAAAAAAAAAACAATCAGAAAGATTGTTAAAAAAAAACAACATACTATTCTCAGTAAAATACCAGAAAATACAAATCATACATATATGAAATGCTTACAGATTACAACATTTTATAACTTTAACTTATAAAAACTGTAAATGTTGCCACATTAAAATAATCACCGAATAAATGACCACCAAAAAGTCCATAATTCAAAAATATACCTTTCCTTGAGGCCAAATGGTATTTTTGCACTTCTTCTTTATGTAAACTGTCCAATGGTAGTTCTATTAAATTATAATAATAAATTCCTCAGAGAGTGAATTAGCTTCCTAAAACTTTGGCTTCAAAAATATTAGGTAGGAATTTTGTAATTCCCTAGGCAAACGTTGTTAGAAAACCAACTGGGCATCATTACAAAGTGTCCAGCCTTTGTCACATTTTAGATAGGCAGTGTAATGTCTAGATGTGGTGGAAGGACCATCATGGAAAATTATTGCAATTGCTACAAACGTCCTTCCTGATATTGATACTTGTGCTGCTACAAATTGTTTTATTAAAGTATCCAATTTTCTTCCATCAGCTGTACAACGTTGCATCATTAAAATTATGTATTTTCCATATTTTGTTAACAATAATGTGGATAACATTTCTGATTTACATTGGCTACACTCCATGTTTTGAATTGCACCTTTCACTAATTTATTGAAAGCCACTGATTTACAGTCTGGTAATGTTAAATACAGAAATCTCTCAGTGTCTACATTGGTGCTACATGTATACGTGCAATTTTCACAATGATGTTCCCATTTGTAAGAAAAGCCAAAAATATTTTCTATTTCTACACCTTCATGTTCAAAAATGGTAAGCATATACATAAACAATTCCTGAGCATCTTGTTGGATATTTTGTGTAAATTGTGTAGAACCAGAACACACATCCAAAAGACTACGAACATGTGAAACAGATTGTATTTTACTTCTATCTGTTGTCAATTTTTCATAAACAGAGTGCAACAGAGAACAAAATCTTTTTTGTCGATTCTCCCTAATTTGCTCTTGCAAATCTTCAAGATAAAAAACAACATTGACCACTACATTAGCATAGCAGTTGACACCAGAACTATTTTCAAACTGATAACCAACAATCTCTTCAACAGTGTCCAATTTCTTTTTACCTGCAATCACAACATTATCTTGTTCTTTTCTTGATACCTTAAGAACAGATATTCTCTAACCTTCTTTTTTGACCAACCACACGCTTTTCAAATACAGGATATTGACCTAAATTTGGAGCATACACCCTTCTTAACCTATTATACTCTTTTACACAGTTTGCATCTGCAGTAACCTTTGTCTCATCAAAATCAAGCAAAAACAAACCAGATAATGTTCTGACTCGCGACAAAGCAACATATGCCATACCGTCTTTAAATACAGTAGATCCAATGTTCACCAATGCACTGTTTACACTTAATCCTTGAGATTTATGAATAGTCACTGCATATGCCAGAGAAAATGGAAATTGTTTCCTACGGACATATAAATCTTTAACAAGCAAAAAACGAACTGAACAACGACCAATTTCTTTAACTTCATCAATCTGATCAAATTTAATTTTTAAAAATTCAATTCCTTCTTTTTCTGATAATTCACAAAATCCACCACTTTGCCCATTGCACCATTAACTAAACCTTTCTCTACATCCAAATTACGCCTTAAAATTACCCGACAGTTTACACACACATACAGTATCTTTTCCAAACCAGCAGTTTTAGATATTTTTTTTTCTAAACAATCTAGTTTTGATCTCAACTTACCCATTAAAATAATAGTGATTCCTTCATGTAGTATTTTATCGATAGCTTCCATTTTGACAATTTCTTCATTTTCCAATTTTAATAATTCTTCGTTGAATATTGAACACTCACGCAGTGTTGGCATTAGGCAAATCACTGACTTATTTTTAGCAATTTCCACGTACACTTTTGCAGCAACTGCATTTTCATTTGGAAAGACATTGCAAAGTAATCAACTCTCCAAAGCTTCGTTCCCTTTTTTTGAAAGAATTCCAATTCTTATATCTTGAAGAATACTTCCATATTCAGCATCATTTGCCTGTCGCATATTTTTTGTCAGTTCTTTGTATTCAAAATTACTCCAAATGTTCACATTACCAACACTGCCAAGAGACTTTCTAGTATCTTCATGGGCAAGTGTTTTAAATACCGGTTGTCCTTTTACCAGTGTCAGTTGCAGTAGATCTCCAAAAACTATGACGTGTTTTCCTCCAAATAACACGTCCTACTCTGTTTTAAGAATTTGCTGCATTCTTAAATGCACAAAGGCAAGCATCAAGTTTGAAACCATGCTCACCTCATCAATAATGAGAAGTTTCATTTTCTTCAGCACTCTTGAAACTTCACAACAAGCTTCTCCAGATAGCTTGTGGTATTCCAATTTGTTCTCATTCTCTACTGGCAGCATTAGTAAACGATGTAAAGTAATTCCTTTAACGTTATTTGCTGCCAACCCAGTTGGAGCAGTGACAACACAAGACAAATGCGACTCAGTTGTTTTTTGCAGATAACTTGTAATTACTTTAATTAAGAAACTCTTTCCTGTTCCAGCTTGACCACTCACATACATTCAGATAGGTTGAAATGATTTACATGAGCAGTCTTTCTTTTCATGAAGTAATCCAGGGTCAATCTGCTCTTTCACTTGCTGATATATTTGTTTCTGTTCAACATTTAGTTGCTCTTCCAAGTTTCCTAACTGTATTGCATCTTCTTGCGCTTGATACATTGCTGTTTCCACCTCATTCATGGCAATCACTGCTTCATTTTCAACAATTGGTTGTCCAAGTGGATCTTGACTCAGTGCAGCAGAACTTTGACTGTCTTGAGAACTGTCTCTAGCAATCTCAGCTGCAATTGTAGCTTCTTGATCAATTTCATCATTCCACATTTTCACATAATTTGCGAAAGCACTGCATTGTATGCTATCTTTACAAGCATTAAATGAATCTTCATAGCTGGGAAAATCTCCAAGTAATTCCAGTTCAGAACGCCATGGTTTGAACATTTGTAAAAGGGCTAAATAGTAAAATTCCCTTTTGTCAGCAGTGTCGCAACTCAGTTTTCTGTGATTAATTACATTTCCTTTCCTTTGTTTAACCAGACATCCTTCAGAACCAATCACTCCATATTTTCCATCGTTGATGTTCTCTGTAATATTCCGTTTAAAAGTGTAGTTTTGCAACACTTCATAGAGACACATGTTCTCAAGATGATGACTTCTCTTTGGATAGTATGTGTCCAACATATTGGTTTTCAAAATATCTGTACTTTCAGGGTCATTTTCTGCTAAATATTCAATTTCTTGAACAGATTTCAGTACCCGATTTCGCATTCCTGCAAGACCTAGACTCACCCAAATGATTCTTCTACTTTTGGAATATAGACTTGCAGATGATAACCGATCTGAACATTCATATGCTCCAATTTCACGATGCGATAACATTTTCAAACTGAAACTGTATAATTTCTTACTTAGACTCTTCTCATGAGAAATCTCTTCCCACATTTCTTTCAATTCAGTCTTTTCTGATTTAGTAATGTAAGACGTTACATATCGAGCAACAGCAATAGAATTGTCCGCAACATACTGAATATCCATGTTAGCGTTCCACATGGATAAAATAACTGGGTTGTAGTCATTTATGTATTTTGATTCTTCGCTTCTTCTTAAGTTGTAGGTGTTTTTCGGAGACTTTCTTGTGATGGTATGTCGTACAGCTGACATGAAACTGTTGACTCTTCCTTTGGCTAATACAGGACAGGAAATCCAAAACGACATTTGGTATAGAACTTATCCTTTGACTTGTACTTTCATCGACAGTATTTTCCACACCTATGGCTTTGAAATCGTAAGACTTGTTCTTTTAAGTTTTTGTCTTTTCTGCTATTTGGTACAGCACATGTAGCATAATCTTCAATGAAAGACAAAACACTTTCATCTGAATCTGTTCCAAATTTGGGGGCATCCTTCACCCATAAAAACATATGTATGTGAGGAGCACCTCTTGCTTGATACTCCTTTCTCCAAAAGAAATCCACAACTTCTCCAAGAGGAGGATTCTTTTTATTGCAGATGAAAGACATCATAGCTTCAAATCTATGATTGAAATATCTGCATACATTGACAGGATCCAAAGAGCACAATTCTCCAGGTGTCTTGTATTCAATATTATTTATATTTGAATTTGCCTCTCGAAGAAATCCAAGTAAATCATCCCAAGCATACTCAGCACAGCTTAGTGTAACAAACCATGTAGGAGTTCCCAAGTTCCGTAGCATGCATTTCAGTTCTCCATGTCGACGGTACCAATATTCATTAGTCCCACGCTGACATGCCATCAGATTAATCAACTGAGATTCTAAATGATCATCTCTCTGATGCACTTTATCCATAAAATCCTTTGCAGTTACATTTTGCAGATGCATTCCAGTTTTTAAAATGTGATTTACTGCATATGAAAGTCCAGACAAGTCACTTTCAAACAGAAGATGAAACATATAAAAGGGATACATTGTCGAAATCTTGGATCTTCTGCATATAATCTTGTTGTCAGATATTCAGATGCAGGAATCTGCACAGGACGTTCATCATATCGTCCACCTTTTCCTGTTGGAAACAACTGCGGGAAACAACGAGCTTCCAAACTCTCTTCCCATACACTCATGGGACTTCCTGTTGCTTTTTTCATTTGAAACAACTCAATTGTATTCCCCATCACCTCTTTGGAATGAAGTGGATGTACACTGTAATGTTCATAGATCTCTTCACATCTGGACATGTCCACTTTTTCAATTTGTCCACTTAATGTTTCACTATCTTCTGCTAAATCTATTTCTTCTTCTCCAACAAACACAATTCTATAGTACTCATTATTTTTTATCAGATACAATGATGCCTTTTGCACTTTTCTAACATCCACTAACTCTTGCCAGATTTTCTTATTCTTAGTAGGAACACCATTAACTAGAATGACTAGTGGCTCATTTTCTGCATGATCTACACCAATAGTTTCAACATTTTTCCTTAAATCTAATGGTAAATACACAACTCTTCCTTTCAATCCTCTTTGCAACTCTGATGTAGGTAATTTTCTTGTTTTGGGCTCCATACGAACAATAGCCTGAAATGGGTGAACACACTGTATCAGAATAGACTCATACGTATTTAAATCTATCAGCTCTGGAGGAATACCAACCAACTCTAAATTATTATGAACAGCTCTAGCAGGCATTTTATTCTAATCTAAATTATTATAACAATATTTGCAAATACGCTGCTCACATCCCAAATCAAAACAATCCTCTACCAACAAATAAGTTGCAAATTCCATCCACTTATCATTATCTTCTATTTCACTTTTTAAATACAGATTGACACCCCTAGTCTGATTTTTATAGTGACTTCGCCGACAACAAATACAAGAAACATTTGGTCTTTCACCTGAAATTACCTTAAACTTTGTCATTTCATCCTCAAATTTTTCTGTAATTACAGGTTCTACATTTTCTTCAACATTTTGTTCTACTAATGTGTCAGTTTCTTCACTCTCTTGCTGAGGCCAAAAGTAACAAAACTCAATATCCTCACAGACCTGCTTCACATCTGAAACTGACCATCGCAAAAGAGCACTGTTCAACTCACTTAACTTTAGTGCTGGACTTTTTGCATAATACAACCTTCTCACTAACTTCCGCATTTGAGTATGATGTACTGCCAGCATTCTGAAATGGTGAAAAACACTTTCACAAACTTTCCTAGAAAGACAAGCCAGAGAATGACCTTGCAAACCAGTATGTTTTCTCACTCTGCAAGGGTATAGTCCTTGCAACAGCTTAATCTTTTGTTTTAAACTTTTTTTTAGTATAGACTCGTAAAAAACTACATAATTTTTCAATAGATTCCTGTCGTACACTACAAACACTACTGCAATCCCAAGTGTACACAGGGTTTTTAGCACGTCTCCCTAAAACTTCATCAGCTATCACTTCTTCTGCATTTCTTTCAACCATTTTCTCTTTCTCCATTGGACAACCATCACTAACCTCATAACCTCTACCACTGGTGTCAACTGCATACAATAATTTTTCACTTAGTGAATAACTCTCTTCATTAAAAAAAGGCTCTGAACTAGAACTGTGTTTCCATTCTCCCAAAAAAACATCACAACATTTTTTTTTATTAATAACTCTTTTCCTTCTACTTTTGGCCTTCATTATATATATTGATTTATCTAGTGATCGAATTCTGTTTAACACTAAAATAAACAGTTTCCTTTTTACTTCAAAAGCCTTTTCCACAATGCTTTCAATATGCTTCTTCTTTTTATAAAATAAAGCTCTCTTTTTATATTTCTTTACATCTTTCAGCAAATTATGCACTACTCTCTTGTAAAATATATTTTTTGCGTAATTCCTTATACTGATTTTGTCTTCTTTTACCATACTTTATCTCCTTTGACTGAACATTTGCTTTTTTACTTTTCTTCTTATTTTGATTTTTTTTCTTACTTAAAAAATTATTTGAAGTTGCAGCATTCTCTACATTCTGTTTGCTCCTACAAACATTTTTAATAAATTGCTTTGTGATCTTACCAGAAGATTTTTTCCTTTTAGCCACATTATCTTTTTCATTCAATACTTGTGGTTGATGTTTCTTCAAATAATCCTCCTGTCTCTGTTCTTTTCTTTTTCTTTATTTTTCTGGCATACTTTCTCGATTTTAACGTTGAAAAACAGTATCTGCAAAAAAGAGTCACAAATAAATGTATATTAATAACTTTCAAATTTACAATATTCCATTACTGTACAAACACATTTTATAGAAAAACAGACTAAAGAACTATAGCCCTGAACCACAAGTGTGACGATGATTAAAACACTACATACATAATGCATACTACTTTGAAGCAGTTCATGCCCTAAAGCCTACCTCACTAAAAGACTTCATGCTAACTAACTGAATGATTACAGTACTAAAAAGAGACACACTGGGTGAGTAACAGGGTGTTTGCTAAAAGTGAATGAATACTAACTGGGGAATTGAAGCTGCGAAAGACAACTGTGTAGCTCATTAGAGAACTGAATGCATACTGGATAGGCATTTAAAGCAGTCCATGTGCTAAGGCCTGGCTCACTGCATGAGTACTTGGGTACTGACTGAATGATTAGACTACAGCAAGGAGACTGCCTGGATGAATTTATAACTGGTAGACTTTTCGCACAGGGCATGAATTATTACTTGGTACTAAAAAGGTCACTAAAAGACTGCAAAGGGAGTGACAAGATGTTTGCTGGACTATATGGATATTGACTAGGGAATTGAAAGTATAAAAGACAAATCTCTAGGTGGTTAAAAGACTGCATGCATAGTGCATAGGGGTTTGAAGCAGTCCATGTGCTAAGGCCTGGCTCAGTGCATGAATACTTAGACAGTAACTGAATCATTAGAGTACTGGAAAGAGAGTGTCTTGGTGAATTTATAAATGTTTGGGTTTTAGCACAGTGAATGAATTACTACATGGTGCTGAATGGGTCACTAGAAGACTACGAAGAGAGTGATAGGGTGTTTCCTGGAAGTGTATGGAAACTGTCTAGAGAATTGAAGGTGTGAAAAACCACTGTGTAGGTGGTTAGAGAACTGCATGCATACTGCATGGACATTTGAAGCAGTCTATTTGGTAATGAATGGTTCACAACATAAGTACTTAGAAACTGACTAAATCATCAGACTACTTCTAGGACAGTGCCTGGGTAAAAATATTAAATTTTCAGTTCTGGTGTGTAAAGACAATACTACATGGTACTGTACTTTAGTGTCAATGCCTGACTCATTTAATCAACACATAAGCAAAGACTGGCTTCTAATGCTACTAAAACTTGACAACATGACAGGTTTCAAAACAGTTATCTATCAGCAAATGCACGATGTTACCAAACGTTTCTCTGACAGTGGTTCCCAAATGCACACAGACTCACAGTGTGATTCTAGACAAGCACCACTATCCCTAGGAGTTTACCAAAACTCATTCACTACAGTGGAAGAGGTAAGTGAACTGCACACAATCTACATATTTCACGACTGCACTTTAGTGGCAATGCCTGACTCATTTAATCAACACATAAGCAAAGACTAGCTTCTAATGCTACTAAAACTTGACAACATGACAAGTTTTAAAACCGTTATCTGTCAGTAAATAAATGTTGTTACCAAATGCTTCTCTCACAATCCTTACCCAAATGCACACAGACTCAGTGTGATTTTAGGCAATCAACACTATCCTAGGACTTTACCAAACTCATTCACTACTGTGGAAGGGGTAAGGGGACTGCACACAATCTACATATTTAAGTACACCACATCAGTGTCAAAGCATGACTCATTTAATCAACATATAAGCAAAGACTGGCTTCTAATGCTACTAAAACTTCACAACATGACAGATTTCAAAACAGTTTTCTGTCAGCAAAAGCACGATGTTACCAAACGCTTCTCTGACAGTGGTTCCCAAATGCACACAGACTCACAGTGTGATTCTAGACAAGCACCACTATCCCTAGGAGTTTACCAAAACTCATTCACTACACTGGAACTGGTAAAGGAACTGCACACAATCTACATATTTCACGACTACACTTTAGAGTCAATGCCTGACTCATTTAATCAACACATAAGCAAAGACTGGCTTCTAATGCTACTAAAACTTGACAACATGACAGGTTTTAAAACAGTTATCTGTCAGTAAATAAACGATGTTACCAAATGCTTCTCTCACAATCCTTACCCAAATGCACACAGACTCACAGTGTGATTTTAGACAAGCAACACTATCCTAGGAGTTTACCAAAACTCATTCACTACTGTGGAAAAGTTAATGGTACTGCACACAATCTACATATTTAAGTACACCACATCAGTGTCAAAGCATGACTCATTTAATCAACGCATAAGCAAAGACTGGATTCTAATGCTACTAAAACTTGACAACATGACCGGTTTTAAAACAGTTATCTGTCAGCAAATACATGATGTTACCAAACGCTTCTCTGACAGTGGTTCCCAAATGCACACAGACTCACAGTGTGATTCTAGACCAGCACCACTATCCCTAGGAGTTTACCAAAACTCATTCACTACAGTGGAAGAGGTAAGGGAACTGCACACAATCTACATATTTCACGACTGCACTTTAGTGGCAATGCCTGACTCATTTAATCAACACATAAGCAAAGACTAGCTTCTAATGCTACTAAAACTTGACAACATGACAAGTTTTAAAACAGTTATCTGTCAGTAAATAAACGATGTTACCAAATGCTTCTCTCACAATCCTTACCCAAATGCAAACAGACTCACAGTGTGATTTTAGACAATCAACACTATCCTAGGACTTTACCAAAACTCATTCACTACTGTGGAAGGGGTAAGGGGACTGCACACAATCTACATATTTAAGTACAGCACATCAGTGTCAAGGCATGACTCATTTAATCAACATATAAGCAAAGACTGGCTTCTAATGCTACTAAAACTTCACAACATGACAGATTTCAAAACAGTTTTCTGTCAGCAAAAGCACGATGTTACCAAACGCTTCTCTGACAGTGGTTCCCAAATGCACACAGACTCACAGTGTGATTCTAGACAAGCACCACTATCCCTAGGAGTTTACCAAAACTCATTCACTACACTGGAACTGGTAAAGGAACTGCACACAATCTACATATTTCACGACTACACTTTAGAGTCAATGCCTGACTCATTTAATCAACACATAAGCAAAGACTGGCTTCTAATGCTACTAAAACTTGACAACATGACAGGTTTTAAAACAGTTATCTGTCAGTAAATAAACGATGTTACCAAATGCTTCTCTCACAATCCTTACCCAAATGCACACAGACTCACAGTGTGATTTTAGACAAGCAACACTATCCTAGGAGTTTACCAAAACTCATTCACTACTCTGGAAGAGTTAATGGTACTGCACACAATCTACATATTTAAGTACACCACATCAGTGTCAAAGCATGACTCATTTAATCAACGCATAAGCAAAGACTGGATTCTAATGCTCCTAAAACTTGACAACATGACAGGTTTTAAAACTGTTATCTGTCAGCAAATACATGATGTTACCAAACGCTTCTTTGACAGTGGTTCCCAAATGTACACAGACTCAGTGTGATTCTAGACAAGCACCGGTATTCCTAGGAGTTTACCAAAACTCATTCACTACACTGGAAGTGGTAAGGGTACTGCACACAATCTACATATTTCACGACTACACTTTACTGTCAATACCTAACTCATTTAATGAAAGCATAAGCCATAACTGTCTTCTAATGCTACTAAAACTTGACAACATGACAGGTTTCAAAACCGTTATCTGTCAGCAAATGCACAATGTTACCAAACGCTTCTCCACAGTGGTTCCCAAATGCACACAGGCTCTCTGTGTGATTCTAGACAAACAACACTATCCCATACACTATACCAAAACACATTTCTTCATCTTCAAGGAGTACTACATTTTACTGCAGAAACATAACTCATTTCACAAATTCATAAACAATAAGTGGTTTCTAAATCTACCAAAATATAAGAACTGCATAGTTATTTGTCTACAAACACATGAAAAAACACAAATCCTTATCACAAAATGGTTTCTACATGCACACACACTGTCAATAAGATTGTAGAGAAACAAAAATACTCCCTACACTTTAGCAGAAAAAATACATTAGTCTGATTAAAATAAAAATAGTCTACATACATCCCCTCACAATTAAATAACTCACCTTTCAAGATGTTTTGTAGATTAAGAAGTATATCAGTCACACACCAGATATCAGTCACACACCAGATTTCCTTTTTTTTTTTTTTTTTTTTTTTTTTTTTTTTTTTTTAAAAACCTTTATTTCGGTAGATGCAAAATACACAGCGTCTGCCTACAACCCCTCGGGGCCGGCTGCAATGACATTCGTAAACATAGAACAATAATGTCAGGATAAGAAAAGGTTTAATTTTATGGTGTAGTCAAGTACGATGTAGTGAACATCGAAAGGAGTCGAAGCTAATCACTGACCAGGAGAGACATCACTGTTCAAGGAGCACCCAGAAGGAGGCGTTATATAGGAAGGCATTGGTAAGAAAGCAGGTGGCCACCATCCAGGAACGAAGAGCATACACTATATCACAGAATGATAGAACTCAAGAAACTCCCTACTAACACTGAGCCCCGACTCCGAAGAAACAAAGAAACATGAAAGAGAAAGAAACCAAAGAGGCAGAGAGACCAGAAGAGAAAGAGGGCCATAGAGACGAAGAAGACATAGAACACATCCCGTCCCCCCACCCTGCATACCAGCGGAAGGCCACGGCCCACCCCCCCCCAATAGGCATGCCTGTCGCCCCAGATGAACCCCAAGTAGGAAAGAGAGTCTGGAGAGTGGGAAAGAACCTCCCAGCCTCCGACTCCCAGAGAAAGCAGGAGGAGGAATTTTCACATACTCCCGGTCACCACAGCCCCTTAAGCGTCCCCCACCCTGTATATCGTCAGCACTACTGAAATAGCAAGCAAGACGGCAGGTGGGGAGACTCCATTCCAAATGTGCGAGTAAAGCAAACAATTAGCAGTCCCGTCCTAGTCCCCGCCCGCCAATACGTACAGTGAACTAAAGGGAGTCGCCCAGACCCGGCCCGATCCTAAGCGGCCCCACAGATCCACCCCCGCAAGAAACAGTAGCAAATTACACACATGCGGCACAACCGATACATAAACAGATATTCTAGTCCGGGTCATGCCAGGCGGTCAGGGAGGATCATCAAGGGTGGCAACTTCAACCTTGGCCTGAACGCGGAGACCCCACCAAACATGGCCGCCGCTGGGAGTGTACCTCAGGCAGAACAAAGGAGCAAGATGGCCGCTCCCGGCCACGATGACGCAGAGGGGGAAGAAGCGAGAGTTCCCAGTCAGAGACCATCACCACCTCGATAGTGACAAACACAGTTTTCCCCACAGAACGGCTCACACTCCGGCGATGTTGAGGCAGACATGGCAACACTTGCAGAGGCAGAGTCTCGGCTTGGAAAGTGGAAGGGAGCTTTGTATCTGCAACTTTGTCCTTAAAAGAACCCTCGACACCGTTACCAGGGAGAGGACGTTCCACAGTATCCCCCTGTCGCCAATTTGTATCCGCCTCGAAGGGAATGAGAGGCCTTGGGGGGTCAGACAACCGCTGTAGCTCCCTGGGTGGCATAGCGGTATCGAACTTCCGCTCCAGTTCTCGAGTGCGTTGGCACCATGTCGCCCGCAGGTCCCCCAGGGCTAGAAGGATATCACCATAGGTTAGGTCTGCCCCCTGCTTCAGCATGCCGACAGTATGTAGAGGCGCCACCGGGACACCCTCCAGCTCGACAGTAGGCAGGGAAGCTTGCGTCAGGGATATGGCGGCTTCCGCCCAGCCGGCGAGGTAGACCGGCACCGGTACCAGTTTTGCCGTTAGCCCACCTCGGAGGGGTGAGGGCGACACCACGGGATGGAGGGACAGTAGTTACGGCAAGAGGGGTTACTGCTCGCTAGACGGGGCTCCCACGATGGGAGAGCCCTAGGCTGTGTTGCAATGCGGGTGGTGGGCGCCTTCGAACGGACACCGCTCTGACCGCTGGCGGGAGGACAAAGGAAAATACACCAGCCAGGACCCAATCGTACCGGAATTCTCTCCGTCGCGAAGAAGGCTCCGCCGGGCCGCCCCCTCCACGTCCTGTCACATTTCCCCAGTCGCCGGTCCAGCCCCAGGTCGTCTCACCGTACGTGATAAGCGGTGTCCGGTGGCGGTGGTCGGGCCAGATTACGTGGGCAAAGTCCAAAGTCGGCAAACTCTATGAATCCTCGACCAAAAAAGCCGGCGGGAACATCGGAGGAATGCGGAAAGTATCAGCGCATCCGTGGTGACAATTGCTCGCGCCGTAGGCAGGATTAAAGATCAGGATATCATGCAAACAGCAGACGGGCTGCGGAGCCGGGAGCTCAGACGTCCTGTCCGTCCGCCATCTTGGCTCCTCTCACACACCAGATTTTCTTATACAGAATCTCTGCACTGTGCAGCTGTCAGCAAAACCAAAGAATGGCAAAGTTTCCCTCTCATTTTCCACACATATACATGTAAACATCAAATCACATTCCTTCCCACATAAATTCAAAAGCAAACACACATTTCTATTGGTTAAACATTTCAACCCTTTCCAAATGACATAAACTCCAACCCTTCCCCCAATCTGCCTTCTGCCCGTTACCATAGAAACAGGTCATGGAACACTGTACTGAGCACACAGGTCACAAGTTCAGCACACACAATGTTGCTAATCAAAACACCAAGTGTGCTTGACTTCTCAACATATCAGCTTATCATATATAATGTTCCTTACAATCTGTTTATGTTAACCAATAAGTATCAAGCGTCTAAAAAACAGAAATATGCACCCTACCTTTCAGTGTAGAAGGTTGTCAAACAACCAATGATTTCTTGTCTTTTTTCAAAATTGCATCTTAGCCACCATTTTAGAAACATCTTACTTTCCAAACTGCCATTTCATTTACAGAGACCATCTGTGTGCATCCAGACCGCCTTACAAGATGCTTACAGTGTGGATTGTGGGACACAGCTACATTTTCTGGAGCCAAAGGTATGCAGAAAACAAAGGCATTCACAAAGACCTTGGTTTGCCAAATGTAGACATTAAATGGGTTGGACAGAGAGGGTTAAAGTGGCACCAATTGATGCCATTGGTGAAATCCTTCATGCAAATCCAACACCCTGACCTCATAATAGTGCACTGTGGTGGCAATGACCTAGGCACTTTGACTGGGGTAGGTCTGGAAATGCTTATGAAGGACACCTTTGCACAACTGATTTCACTTTTCCCTAAAACTGCCTTTGTGTATTCTAACATATGCCAAAGGCAGAAATGGAACTGGTCCGATCATTTTTGTCCACAGATTGAGAAAGCTAGGAAACATGTGAATAAATCTGTTTCTGCTTTTCTCCGAGACTACAGAATGGGGTCCATTTACAATAACAATCTGCGCTTTCATATGCAAGAGATGTATAGGAGAGATGGAGTACACTTTACTGATGAAGGAAACAGAGTCTTCCTCAACAACTTTAGACTCTGTATAGGTACTTATAAGTACCAAAAACTCTCAATGAACACAACGGCTCTTTTTAGAGCCACTCAAGAACAAAACACTTAAGCTTAATCTTTATCTCCCAACAATTTCATTTTTTTTCCCCTGGATCCGCGAACCCACCGCGAGAGGATCCGTGCATCCAACGCAATAGGATGCGCGCACCGTGCGCGCATTTCGCCGCTTTTTTTTCTTTTTTGTAAAAAAGGGGGGCCCCAGGGAGTCCTTCTGGGACCCCCTAAGCACCTCTAGAGGGTCAGAGTATTTCCACTGAACAAGAGTACTTTAATCCTGTTTGCGGAGCATTGTGAGGTCCTGCGCTGAGGATATGTTGCATTGCCAAGGCGATTGGTCTGTTCTGAGGCGCTACAATGTAAGGTCCTGCGTCATTGTCAAGGATTCCATTGATGAGGGCTTGCAATACAAATTCCAGGGTCTAGGCAGCATCGTGCAGTCAAGGCAATAAATTAATTCCAAAGAGCTGTGAGGCTTTGATGCAAGAACCTGCATTGTTGTTGAGGCTGCAGTCGACGAAAGGATTTGCAAAGCGAGAGTCTGTGTCGGGAAAGCTCCGCATAGGTGGTGGTTCTGATGCCGGCTACAAGATAGATGTGGTTTCCTTTGCATCGGGAGAACCCTTGCATCAAAGGCAATGCATTAGTTCTCCTGGCTCCTCAGATGGGCTAGCAGTGCACCTTTGGGCCCACTTTCAAGGGTACAGGACTGAGGTGGCACTATTTGGCTGGGTAGGACTCACAGATGGTAGATTTCAGGTGCTGGTTTCAAGGTTGTTGGTGCCTTCGGTCCCTGTGGCTCTAGTCAGGAGGCCAGCCAACTAGCCCTTGAAGTCATTTTGGGGTCCTGCGTTAAACAGATGCAGGTCCTGTCCCGTTTTACCTTTGAAGTGAGGGAAGCTTCTAGAGGTTTCCCTTTGAAGTCCCCAGACATCCTGCCTTCTCTGTCCTGGCTCCAGACTAACTACAGGGGTATGCTGCCCTTTGTGTGGAGGCAGGACACAGCCTATTCAAGTGTAAGTAGGGCTCTGCCCTCCCATCCTGCTAGTGATGGCCAATCTAGGCACACCTAAGCTCCCTGTTTTGTGTGGTTGTCTAGGAGAAATACACAAAGCCCAACTGTCAGCTGCACCCAATCATGTGACCCAGTGGAAGGCTACAGGCACTAAATGTCTAAGGCAGGAAAATGTCAACTTTCTAAAAGTTTCTCTACAATATGGGGGTTGGGCCCTTATCAACAACCAACATGGACCTAACAACTGTAAACTATAAACAACAAGTGGTGGCTGCAAGGTTTGTACATGTGTCCTATTTATTGACCTTTCCTGAGATGGCGTATAATGGATGTAGTTGGATTACGTTTTGCTGTGTAGTGAGGGAAAGGGGTTACAAGCACCCTTTGTATCAGAACAACATAGTTTGTGAAAATAAAGGTGCAAGTATGGCTTTTAGGCAGCTGAGTGTGAGTATTGGCATAAGGTGCACATGCGTTGATTCACACAACAGCCTCTTCATTCTTTTATCTCCGACCGACATAGGAAAGAGAAAAGTCCTGACATACATCACTCTGAATGTATGCTGGCACTTCTCATAGTGCTTTATGTATGCTAATTATCCTTAATTCACACAATATATCTTGCCACACCTAAGATAATCATGGGCAAATTACATATACCACATTAGACTAGAATAATTAGTTAAAAACACTATTGTTATTTTTAATTAGGCAATTCATATTTTTTAAAACCCAGTCTAATGTTTTATACATCCTACATAAAAAATTTATGAAAAATACTTTATATATGTTAACACACTTCTGCAGTAAGAATTATACAAATTGTACATATACAAAAATAGCTTCTTAATGTCATATAAATCTAAGCCTCTTATATGCAAAACATAGTATACAAAATCAACATTAGCAGCAGCTGCTTCTTATCAGAGGCTATAGGACGCAACCCTGATGCCTCCTGTGAAGCCTCTGTGCATTTTTAGGTTGGGCTCGTGTGAGCATGCGCTAGCACATGCGCTTTCGCTTGCAAGACTCTTGTGTTCAGGTGTGGGCTTGGAACCCGCCCATTACTTGCCAATATTTGCCATCATTGTCACTCTATTTTGCTGCATACTAATTGGGCAGCACTTGCCATGCATCACTTTCTTTTCTTACTAGACGCACGGACAAAGCACAGATTAATTAGGTTTGATTAGCGTCACTCTGCTAGCTATCTGCTGCTGGTGAATTGGGTCAGTTTCTATTTCTTACACAAAAAAAAATGCTATTATGTAGTCCATGCTGGCCATGTCATAGCACTTTTTAGGTCTCGCCTACGCAGTGCGGGAGGAGACCTTTAGCCATCGGTTCCCTTTTTCGCCCAAAAACGTGCATGCGTTCCATTGCCTTATACTGCAACGCGTGCACGTGTGGCGATTCCCTTGCGGGAGAGAGCGGCAGCACCATATGGTATCAATTATCGCGCCTTGCCGCTCGTTCCCGCAAGGGATTCGCGCAGGCCCCCTCCTCTCTCCCCCTGCTGCCACGCGAGGCGCGCGCGCGCGCTTTTGCTTGTTATCTGTTGCCATAGCCAAGAGGTAGAACTGAAATCTCGGCTTCCATTCCCTCCAATTTTCTTGCTCTGCTCCCATCAAAGCTTATTTCTCCGCGACAGCTCCGAATGGACTATTTCTTCTTTCGGTTTTCTTTGCAAAACACATTTTACCTCGATATATAAAATAAATAGATTGTACTTTGCATCACTTAGTCCGGTAGCCATATCTTTGTGTCTTGAACACCACCACTTTGATCTTCCGTGATAAAAGCCCAAGGTACACTTGTCTATAGTAATCTGATGAGCTGGCCGCAGTCACTGGCTTCCTGACCCTCCCCCCTCATGGGTAATTCATTTCAGGAGTTGCTGCTGGTGCCACTGGGAAGTTCCAACCTGGCGCACAGCCGTAACCTTTCACAGCGAGGTATATAAGCGCGGAAATAAATGGCCGTCAATAAATAATTCATGCTATTCACACAAATGCTTGTCACTGGAACCAGGCTTTGAGAGTTCAGAGGTGTCCTCTTCAGTCTTGCGAATCTCATGTCTCAATTTGTGTTCAGGGGCCTGGAAGCAGAGGTATGTTGGGGCCATTAACTAGCTGAAAATTCACTTAGTGCATTCTCTCTCTCTCTCTCTCTCTCTCTCTCTCTCTCTCTCTCTCTCTCTCTCTCTCTCTCTCTCTCTCTCTCTCTCTCTCTCTCTCTCTCTCTCTCTCTCTCTCTCTCTCTCTCTCTCTCTCTCTCTCTCTCTCTCTCTCTCTAACTCTTTCTCTAACACTGTCTCTCCACACACTCACACACACTCTCTTAATTTTAAAAAACAGCTAATGCACTGTTATAGTGGGATTAAAACTGAAACATTTCATATAATTAGCAGTTTCAGTGGAACAAGTCTGGTATTATTTAATGATTTCTATAAACGTACATTAAGGTATATTCACCATTCCTATCTATAACTTCGATCTAACTTTGTGTTTTTTATCATGAATTTTTTGATGATATGCTACATCCAACTTCTTTGAACGTATTCCTATCTCCGCAGGGCGCGGCCTTTGGCTGTGCACGGGGGGGAAGGGGGGGTTGGCAATGGGGCCTGGCATATAGTACGGTTTCAATTTTTTTATATGTATAATAACTCAACCAAGCAAAAGCTTTCTAATTTAAGAAGCTGGGCTGCACACAGGTGAGCTACTCAGAGGTAGCTGGAGAGCTACAGTAGCTCACAAGCTACTGGTTGGAGACCCCAGGACTCTGTATTTCACCACTGCAGGCTGCTGGCTGATGGCCAGGCCCTGCAGACAATCTGCCACAGGTACCTAACTACCACTGTGCATGGCCTTTGTGCGCAGCGGGAGGGGTGCAGGGTCTAGCAGTTAGCGTTGCGCAGCTGGATTTGGCCACAGGACCTGGCCGTAGTTGGTATTACTCAGCATAATGCCAATGTTTGGTGGCACAAATGAGGTAGAATATTTTCAATAGGACATACTGAGGTTTGGAAAGGATACCAAAGATTGGCACAGGTGCCTGGATGACATGTTCCATATGAGCATGATAGAGTTTTACACCCAATGGAATGGTATGAATAGGATCAGGAGTGGGTGAAAAAAGGCAGGGAAGTCAAGAATAATGTTTGCAATAAACCACCTCTCTGAGTCAGTTTGATAAAAGGCTACAGATTTTTATCACAACTGATGCCAATTACTATGGCGTGGGGGCGCTTTTGCTGCAGCTGAGGGAAGCATAAATTCACCCTTGTATTTGGTTCCAGATAAGCAAAGTGTTATAACCTGTTGTGTTGTGTGCATCTTCCTTATTACTATTCTGTCCCTTGCTGCTCAGCCATGAGTGATGTCACTTAGAATGTTGAGTGTGTGGGACTGGAGGAGCGGCAGTTGGAAGAGATGGGGCTGAGCAGCAGGGAGGCCCCTATAGGGAGGTGTGATTCCCCTATTACGCTGTTTTGGATTCTAAGGGAGGTGTTTTCCCCTATGGGGTGGTGTGTTTACCCCTTTGCTGTTCATTTGTTGGTGGTGTTTTCCCATCTAATTAGTTTCCCTAGGGAGGGGGATGGGGTTCATTATTGATGATTTGATATACATTTACTTGCATAATGATTTTTCTGTTTAGTATTTTGGTGATCTCTTGATTTCATGCATTTGTATCTTTATGCTTAGTTTTCGTAAGGAAGGGAGATGTGTTATAACCTGTTGTGTTGTGTGCATCTTCCTTATTACTAGTCTGTCCCTTGCTGCTCAGCAATGAGTGATGTCACTTAGAATGTTGAGTGTGTGGGACTGGAGGAGAGGCAGTTGGAAGAGATGGGGCTGAGCAGCAGGGAGGCTGCTCCTGGTGGGGCTCTACTGGAGATCTGAGGCCTTACTTATGAACTTTATATGGACTTTGTTACTTGTCAAATAAACCTACAACTTGTTCTAAGCCACCTGTCTACGAGACATCCTTTATTATTACACAAAGGCAACAATATTGGGGTTCTCACTGATACAGAAAGGGGGTGTTGGTTTCATACTGGGCTAAATGGAAGTTCAGGTCGTTTCTGTGGTGGAAATGGTTCACAGATATATTGGGCCCCTACATTTTACAATTGCTATACATGAAAAAGAGACATAGACAGGTTTCTTAGATAATCTGTTGATTGGCAGTCCAGATGGAGAAACATACCTTTGATGCTGAATTTCTGCTGATGGTAAGAAACATAGCAGATTGCTTACCTTGGTGATCATTCAAATTCAATGGGGGTTGAATGGATGTCACAGAGGAATCTGAACATATGTTTGTGGTGATGAATGAGGCAGTGTGAGAAATAAGATGTACGAACACTTTCAGGAAGATAGAGGGCTAGATAAGGTCTGTGAGTATATTCCAACAGGTGAGGAATAAGGAGGAGGTACAGAGAAATACCCTAGCGAAGGAAGAACATAGGGTGTAAAATTGAATATTACTGACAGGAGATAGATTGTGGGGAAGGAGCAAGTGACACAGTTGTGAAAACTGCAAATGCCAGTCACATGAAAATCATAAAGATCAAACAGTAGAGAGGATTTTAGTGTAGACCAGGAGGTGTAGTACATGGTCTGTTTGTTACAATGGTGACACAGCGTGCAAGGCTTCTCAATCTGTGGTTGTATCGAATCCATTGTGGTACTTGCAGTATTGTTTCTTAACTGGGTCCTCATGAGGAATGGCAGATTTTGGCTTGAAGATACTGGAAGGGGAAATTCCTGATTTCGCTCAGTATCCCTGCTCGAAAATAGGATAATTATGAGTGTTCTCCCTGGAATGGGGAATAACCACATGCATGCAGGGATACTGAGTCCATTTCATGTGGGTTCCTCGATTCCATGGATAAAACCAAGTTTTTGACATTTTTGGCCTATTCTGAGCGAATGTATGACGTTACAATGCATACATTTACAACGCATGCCTTTACAACGCAGTTTTTACATCGCAACATGGTTTACAATGCATCATTTTACATTGCATGCCATTACAACGCATTTTTTAAAACTACATTTACAACGCATTCCATTACATCGCATTATACCATTACAACGCATACCATTACAACACATACCATTACATTGCATTTAAGGTAAGTGTTGGATAGTGTAAGGGTAAAAATTACTATTCTAACTCCAGTGGGTGCAACAGTAGGGTAAGTGTTGGATAGTGTAGGGGTACTATGGTTGTAATGGTATGCGATGTAATGACTGCGTTATAGTGACATGCGTTGTAATGACATGCGTTGTAGTGACATGCGTTGTAAAGGATGTTGCGATGTAATGACTGCGTTGTATATGTAGTGCGATGTAATGACTGCGTTGTAAAGGTTGTTTCCCATTCTGAGCATGTGGAAAGTGTTAGTAAAGGGGCCCGTGTGGGACAGGCAGTTGGGGTGTATGGCAGGGGAGTGAGGGTGGAGGTGTACCAGTCTGTGGTGGCATTGATTTCTGATCACCCATTAGCACAGGAAGTGTCCACTGGATCTCCATCATCTGGATCACTGAATCTTTCATTATCATCCTTCTGCACAGGAAGTGTCATCACTGTTTTCCTGCCAAATCCGTCTTTAAAAGAAGAAGCCAAACAATAGGACTTCATTTTCCATCACCAATAAACAAAGGAAATGCATCACTGGATGTTCTATCATCCATCTACACAAGAACTGACAATATTGGTTTCCTGCCAAAACGTTCTTTAAAAGAAGAAGCCAAGCAAGCAGACTTTATTTCCAGTCACACATAAGCACAGGATGAGGAGACTGGATCTCCTATTATCCATCTGCACAGGAAGTGACATCACTGGTTTCCCTTTCCATGGCACCTTGCACTCCTCCCCCCACTAGGACCTACCTAATGGCAGCTGTAACGTGCACCGAAGGCAAGCCCATCTGCACCGGGACCATGCCCATTGCCAGGAACTCTGTTTTTCTCCTACCCACTGCTACCTGCCTTGCTCCTCTGTGCTCTCAACTCAACCTCTGCACTGGACATCGCTACAGATACAAATCTGCTTCACGCGTTTGGGCAAGTAGCAGGGCAGTTCCCAAATTCCTTAGTAGTGCAATTACTTAACTACTATTCAACTTCTGTTCTGATGTATTTCGTGCTTATCAGTGTGCTCAGATGGCAAGAATGTGGTGTAATTTTGTAATTGTCAATGAAAAGATTGATGCTGTGTGGTCTACAAGTGCTGAGTGCTGTTGTTTGTGGTTCTTGTTGTCAGAAGGGTTGCTCCATTGGCTGTTTGGGCTAGGGTTCTGATTGGCTACTAGGGTTAGGGTTTTTTATTGGACTTAGGAATTAGGGCTTTGTCTTTGATTGGCTGTTAGGGCTAGAGCTGTGATTGCTTTAGAGGGCCAGGTCTCCCATTGGCTCTAGGGTTTAGGGTTAGGGTTTTGATTGGTTCGGGTAGGGCTAGGGTTCCATTGGTCAATAGGGCCATTTTAAGCATAGGACTTAGGGTGTCTCAGCCCGGGCATCGAGGCTAAGGGCAGCGAGGACAAGAGAAGTTGCCTGTTTGGACTCAGAGGCGGGGACAAGGGAACACACTCCCTGTTCAAACAAAACACCTGCTCTATTTTCTATTTGCTCCTAACAGATCCCCTTTTATCATGACAAAACCTATACTCAGCCTTCCATCACACCACCCACCACCACCGCCTCCTCTTTTTACCAATTACACACAATTACACACATTCATACAATCCTTACACGCCACGCCACCATACACTTTACCTATTTCAGTGATCAAATCTAACACAAACACTCATAACTCTTGTCCATTCCCTCTTACACATCACATACTCTTCTTCAAACACATCACCACCTGTACTATTCAAATACCATTCACCAGCAGAACTGCTTATACAAAGCTTTCACAGAAAGCCACTACATCAATATCTCCTCTCACCACACTACAAAAAACACACAAATCTCAATATATTATATTCCTTACACATATATTCCCTTACTATGTATTAATGTATCTATATATTTATCATTTTAGTCCTATTGTACAAGAAAATAAATGTTCTCAAAAGCTTTACTCTGTCATACTATCACCCTACACCTCTATCAATTTATCCTCTTTCTTCACTCTCTCTCATCCCAAACCCTTTCTACTACTATGATCTCCACCATAACCCTTTCTAGACTCCTCCTTCCTCTACACCGCCTGGCTCACCCCAAACATTAGTTTACTATTATGATCTCCCAAGCAACCCTACTAAATTCTCCCTCATGTTATCTCTCCTTTGTCTCATTCCAAACCTTATAATTTCTACTCTGCTTTTCTTCCTCTCTAATCCCTTTCTACAGGCTCTTCCCTCCTCTATCTCTCCTTTACTCATCTCAGACCTCAGCTTACTACTATGAACTCCCAATTAACACTTCTGGTTTTCATCCCTCTTCTATCCTCATATGTCCTCTGCTCAAATTAACTCATACCTCCCTATACTAATACAATACTCGCCTCATCAGGAGTATTAAGCACTTTATAAATACAATTACAGTTACAACCAGTCTTGCTGGTTACAAGATTTTCAGGCAAGAACGTCAGCACTAGCCCAGAGGTGGAGTCGCCATCGTATTCAAATATACCGTTAGTTGAACCAGCTACATGGAACACCTCATGTTCAAAGCATGCATCACAGCCAACTCAACCATGGGCAAAATCCTTATGTACAGATCACCAGATCTCTGCGCCAATTTTGCCAGTCACATCATTGTTTTCACCGCACCCCTCATCATCGCCAGCCCCTTCATCCACCTCAGAGACCTTAGCTATCACCTAGAAGATCGAACCAATCCAAAATCTACAGCCCAAACCGCACCCCTCATCATCGCCAGCCCCTTCATCCACCTCAGAGACCTTAGCTATCACCTAGAAGATCGAACCAATCCAAAATCTACAGCCCTTCTAGAAAATGTTACAACCCTTAGCCTCTCCTAGCACGTTAACAAACCCACCTACAACCCTGGACACCTATTGGACCCACTTTTCTCTTAAAGCAGCAACATCACAGTTGACAAATCAGCATCAATGACCTGGACAGACCATGAACTCAACAGTTCCAGCATACCCGTCACACACCACCACAGCCCTACCACTACTGAAACCAATAGACGCAGCTGGTAAAACATCACAGCAGAGGAGTGTGCTTCCACTCTCTCTTCTCACCAGCCAGAGAACACCAGCAACTTGATGAAAACCATCAAGAACCGCAACAGCTGGATCACAGCATGCGCTGACATCCTGGTTCCCCTCAAGCGCAACCTAATGGCAAGATACCGACCACATGCCAGTTGGTACACAGAGGAACTCAGGCCGACAAAACTCCACTGCAAGCAACTGAAGTGCAAATGGAGAACAAGACAAGACACCACAGATAAAGGCATCTTCAAATCAGCCCTAAGATGCTACCACTAGCAGATTCTGAACACCAAGCACACACATCTTGCAGATTGCTCCAAAACTAGTAGCAGTAAAGGAATCTTCACCATCATCAAAGATTTCATGGTGCCTCCTACTGCCTCTAGCAACACCGCTCCCTCAATAGACATTTTCAACAAGCTCTTGGAATTCTTCTGTAACAAATTACCTCCATATACAGCATTTTTGACCCTCAACTAGACCCTTCACAGTCACAACTCAACTTGCCATCACGGCTGAAGAATTAACCATGAACTTGTGGTCTGACGTCACCACTGTTAAGATCACTGCAAACATGAAGACCATCCACTCCAGGGCTCCATCTCACCCTTGCCCCCACCACACCTTCTCCAAAGGACTCCTCGCGATCAGTGAAACATTAACACTCATCCTCAATGCCTCCATTGACTCACCCACACTCCTGGACACTTGGAAACATGCCCCTGTCATGCCCCTGCTCAATTACAGATCCATCTCCCTCCTACCATACCCGGCAAAGGTCTCACAGAAACTAGTCAACTGACGCCTCAACAACCACCTCAACAACCACTAGCACATTGACACCATGTAGTCAGGATTGTGGCCCAACAACAGTACAAATAAGCATTGGCATAGCCAATAGGTCTCGGTTTTGGAACCTTATAAGTATTTAGTTATGCAGCACAATATCCTTGGTGCAACAACTTCAACTGTTGCATGGCTAAACACTTATAAGGTCCCAAAAGCGAGACCTATTGGCTATGCCAATGCTTGTTTAACTTCTCCTCACCCTGTCCCCGTTACATTTCCCCCCACCTGCTCACTTCTTCTAACATCCTACCGTCACCATCCTGTTTCTTGCGCCCCTGTTACGCCACGCCCCCGTCCCTGTTTCTTCTCCCAGTCCCATCCTCCCATCTGTTTAGTCTCCCCCCTCGCAACTGACAGAGGGTAAAAAAAAAAGAAAAGAAAGTGCAATGCCACTTCATATCACTTTATTTATCCATCCAATTTACCCTGTTGCCCACCCCATTAACCCTCTGTTAACAGTCTTCCTAAGAGCCCCCTGTTACCCGCCCGCCCTGCGAGTTTCATGTATCCATGAACACAGCCAATGCGCAGGTCAGCCCTCTCTGCCTCGTCTCCAGGTTCCTGATGGAGGAGGAGGTGGCGAGACATGATCCAGCTGCAGAGTGTTGTTTCAAAATAAATCACTCAGTAGCTGAATGTCAGGACTGAGCATGTCTGAGGGGCGTAGTTCAACTACGATCCCCTCACATAAGCACAAACCATTTTATTTAGTAGACATAGCGCCCATGCCTCGGACTGCACAGTATATGTGCTAAAATGTGTCTGCCAGGACACACATGTCAGTGCATCACTGAAGCCAATGAAAAGCCACACAGAGCAGCAGGGCAGGATCCCCAGCGCCATCCCAGCTTCCTGTAGAGTTGTGCTTCTGGTCCTTTCAAGAAGCTGGGAGAGGGATTGAGGCGGGTCGTCCTCTTTTCAATCCTGCCCTTGCTAATCCAGGCGGCTCCGTTGGGAATCTTGGCCTCCTGGTTTCATTGCCCAGCACCAGATTCCTGCTCCGCTGCTACCATGGATCCTCCGTGTTGCCAGCTGAGTGAGAAGGGAAGTAAAAACAATTGCATTTCTCTATGAATGTGTGTAAGTGTTTATGAGTGACTGAGACTCAGTGAAAGTGTGTGTTTGAGAGTGTCAATGAGATCGGAAGTGATTGAGAATCTGAGTTTGAGAGTATGTATGAATAAGTGAAAGTGAGTACGAGGGAGTGAGTGAAGAAGGAGTGCGTTAGGTCGAGTAATTGATTGGAGGTTGAGAGGGAGAGGGAGAGGGAGTGGGAGTGGGAGTGATGTAGCAATCATTGGTGCAGTTGCACCATGGCCCAGAGTCAGTGAGTGTATGTAAGTGTGTTAGTAAGTGAGAATGCATTTGTTTGTGAGTAACAGTGAGTGGGAGTTATGATGAGAGTATTAATAGGTGAGAGAATGTGAGCTAGAGTAAATGAGGGGAAGACAGTACAAGTGAGAGGGAGTTAGAATGAGTGAGCGAAATTTCGAAAACAAAATGGGGTGAACTCCTAGCCGGTAGTTCCTCCCAACCACTTTGAAAAATCACCAATCGCCACTGCACGTCAGAATTCTGAAGATGTGAAAAAGAGAGGCTATGGGGAGGCTGTTCTGTTTAAATAATGTAAGTCTAATTAGGCTCTGCATGCATGTGCTACCGCTCGCGGTCTCCTGGACATTGAAAACGAGGTGAAGACACTAGAAATATGATGCGTTGTGACATTTGTTTGACAACACTGTTTTATTGCTTTTACTCATCGGGAAAAAACATAGAAGACGGTAGAGAAATCAATATACATCTCGTTATAGACCTTCAAAATACAGGGTCAGAGTAAAACAGAGGTCCCGTATGGTCTGTACGCACCTGTAATCTCCACTTTCCGCCCTCTCCCAGAGCGTATATCTCCCGAAAGAGCATAAAAAAAGAAAAAAACAATACTGCGATGTGACATGGACATGAATGATGGCGACCTGTGAGCACAACTATGCATCGGATGTGCGCCTGCTCCCTTATGGTGAATCAACTTACCACCCGTGTGGGTTGGTGTCATACCAGAGGGAACAACCAGGGCTACAAGTTATCGATCTGGTAGTGGTGTCTTCATTGTCAATACCCTTAAACATATCCTGAATAAAGCACATCTGCAGAATGTAAAGTGTAAAGAAAAGCTTTGCAAGCACCACCTGCACTGGAGACACCACAAAGCTTTCTTCATCCCCAGACACCTTCCCTGGTGACCACTAAGCCTTTTCTGCCTGGAGCTTTTGCAGTCTACCAGGGAATCAGGAATAGGTGTGCTGACCAACTAGTCAATCCAAGCACGTCAAGAGTTTGATAGCTCTGCGACCAACTCCAGCAGGCGACATTCACTCCGAGAAAACAGTTACGGTTCTAGTTCGTGTATTCCCTAAACCTCAACCTCTATTGCACCTCAGCTCACTTCACTTGTCGCGTGATGGGGCCATATGTGTGGAGGTTTAACTCTGTACATCGTTTTGTCTCCTTAAACATGGACTACTGGACTGAACTTTTGATTTAATACTGTAACCCTAATTTTTGAATGATCACATACCCTCGAGAGTGATATAATTCTTTGTGAACCAAAGTTATTCCTAGTAAGACAACTCTTTGGCGTTTTATTTGTGTTTTTTCGTGCATCGCCATCGGCCGGACTCCTTGAGCATGTGGTATTTCTGGAAGGCATGAATTATCTGCCGTTTCGGGTGCTATGAACTCAACTCTAATGCATTAGGGGCCAGGCTATCTGCCATCTCGATCAACCCAGTGACGGAATTCTCCACCTCATACATACTAGGACTTGGTGGTGGTGATAAAAAACGTTGAATCGTTCATCTTTTGTTTACTGCGGAAGCTAATAACCAATAAGGTAAAGTGTGTGAGAGCGAGAAAGCTGTCACTGGAGCCACTAGAGAAATGATGAAAAGTGGGGGAGCCAGAAAGAAAAGAAGAAACAGCAAGGACGAAAGAGGGGAAAAGAAAGGAAGAGTAAAAGGGGGCACTTAAGCAATAAAGGAGAAATTAAAGAATAGTATGAAGAACTAGAGAGAGGGAGGGAAAACATCAAAATTCGCTCGTAAAAAGAAAAGGGAGAAAGAAAGCAAGAAACTGGAAAGAGAGGAAATGGGAAAGTAGAAAGAAAAGAGGAAGATAAAATAAAGGGTGGAGGAAGGAAGGACACTAAAAAGACAAAAAAAGGAATGGCAGAGGAAAGGCAAAAAATAACGCGGGAAGAATGCAAACAAAGAAAAAAGAATGAGGAAAAAAGTAAGGAAGGTAGAACAAAGAAAACAATTGGGAGGGGAAATTGGTAAAAGTAAAAAAATGAAACAAAGGGTAGGGGAAAGAAGAATGAAGAAAGAAATATAGTGAAAAACAGAAGAGGAAAAAAGCAAGAAAAGAAAATATAGAGAAGGAAACAAAGGAGAAGAAAGATGAACAGAGAGTTAGAAATCAGGGTGTACCAGGAAAAGAACTCTGAGAGGACTCGGTGGTATTTAGGGAAAGGTGAAGGGTGCATTGACACAGGATCAGAAGAGCGAAGAGGGAGGCTGCTGAGAAGGTAGCCTGACAATAAGCATCGCCCTGCTATCTACTAACTGACAATAAGAGATGTTTTACTGTCTCATTTTCGTCAGTCACAATAGAAAACGGAAAATCTACAAGGAGCAGGATGCGAAAAGTGAAAGTAGATGGAAATGAGTGAATATAGATTGAATATACATCTTTAATTGTTTTTAGAAGGGTATGACACATTCTATACCCAGACTACTTTGATCCAGACAAGGCAGTGTTCGAGCCTTCTCCCTGCTGGTTCCCATTCTTGGCCTGGCTTGGTTATTGTTTTTTTTTTCCATCTTTCTCGCCTGTTCCTTCCATTTATTTCTTCATCCCCACATTATATTTCTACTTCTAACCTTCCCACTCCATTCCATTCTGTGCTGCCCTTAACGCTCTTCTTGCGTTCATTTTTCCCACCGCTCCCGCCTCCCAGCCGCAAGCCCCTCCCCTACTTATATGGCGACCGCTGCTGGGAGCGCGAGCTAGACCCCTGACCCTCGGTCAGATATCAGCTCTCCTCCCGCAGCTCCGCCTGACAGCGCTCGTCTTTGATCCAGACAATGCAGGGTTCGAGCCTTCTCCCTGCTGGGTCCCATTCTTGGCCTGGCATGGTTATTTGTTTTTTTCCTCTTTCTCGCCTATTCCTTCCATTTATTTCTTCATCCCCACATTATATTTCTACTTCTAACCCTCCCACTCCATTCCATTCTGTGCTGCCCTTAACGCTCTTCTTGCGTAAATTTTTCCCGCCACTTCCAGCCCGCTTCCGCCTCCCAGCCACAAGCCCCTCCCCCCTGCCCTACTTATATGGCGACTGGACCCCCTGGCCCCCGCGAGCACCACAACACCAGATGCCGGTACGACACCGACCACCACCTCGCACTCAACGGCGAAACGCCGGCCGATCGACCGCCTGCTTCCAGGCCACCTCGAAGCACACCGACGGACCATTCTCCTGCCGAAACTGCAGCTTCACATGCGTACAACAGCACATCCTGCCCCCCACCACCAAGGTAGGCAACAGCCACCTCAGATGCATACTGCTTAACACCCGCTCCGTCCATAGGCACGCCATCGAACTCTGGGACCTGCTCGACTCATCCTCCCCGGACGTCGCGTTCCTGACGGAGACTTGGATGAACACCTCATCGGCGCCCGACATTGACATAACCATCCCGGATGGTTACAAGATCACCCACAGGGACCGCACCAACAGACCGGGAGGAGGAATCTCCATCGTCCACAGAAATACCCTCAGAATCTCAACCAACACGGAGGTCACCTTAGGCACCGCCGAACACCTGCACTTCCAGATCCACATCGATCCCAACACCACCCTCAGAGGAACCCTCGTGTACAGACCCTCCGAACCCTGGGCACAGTTCATGGACTCCATCACAGAGACGCTGTCAGCTCGCACGCCCTAGCCTCCACAGATTACATCCTCCTCGGAGACCTCAACTTCCACCTCGAGAACACCAGCGACAGCAACTCCACCACACTACTGGACAACCTCGCCAACCTCGGCCTTAAACAGTTCGTCACAACACCCACCCACTCCGCCGGACACATGCTCGACCCCATTTTCTCTGCCAGCAGCCACGTCTCCGTCAGCCACACCACCGAACTCCACTGGACCGACCACCACTGCGTCCACTTCTCCTTCATGAAAACCACTGCACACAACCACCAGCAAAGAATTCCCCACTGCAGCTGGAACAAGGTCACTGGAGACCAACTAACCACCACCCTCGCCTGAAACCCACCAGCCGACCACACAACACCGACACAGCCGCCCGCAACCTGAGGCAATGGATCAACGATTGCGTCAACACTCTCGCCCCGATCAAGAACCCCTCAAACAGATGCACCGGCAGAAGAGCCATCTGGTTTACAGCCAAACCTCCAGATATCCAAGCAGACCTGCAGAAGACTACAGAAGAAATGGCGCCATGAGCAAACACCGGACAACCAGGCAGCCCTCAAGAACGCCAGCCGCAGACACCACCAAGTCATCCGAACCTCTAAAAGAACCTCCTTCAAGGAATGCATCGATAACAACGCTCACAACAGCAAAGAGCTGTTCAACATCGTAAAGGAACTCGCCAACCCTAGCTCCAGCTCCAACGAGATTCCGCCGTCACAAGACCTCTGCGACTCTCTGGCAACCATCTTCCACCGCTAGATCACAGACATCCACGACAGCTTCGACTCCCAGACCTCTCCAACAGCCACCGACACCCCAGACCCACCGCCCCCCAGTCACATCGGCTGCCTGACCTCCTGGAACAACAGAAACGACGAAGACACCATCAAGACCATGAACACCATCCACTCCGGCTCACCATCAGACCCCTGCCCCCACCACATCTTCAACAAAGTGAGCTCCATCATCGCACCCCAACTCCGTAAGATCTTCAACAGCTTATTCGAGACCGCCACCTTCCCAGAAAGCTGGAAACACGCAGAGATCAATGCACTGCTCAAGAAACCCAAGGCAGACCCAAAGGACCTAAAGAACTTCCGACCCATCTCACTGCTCCCGTTCCCGGCGAAAGTAAACGAGAAGATAGTCAACAGACAACTGACCAAATTCCTCGAAGAAAACAACACCTTGGACTCATCCCAATCTGGATTCCGCAGCAACCACAGCACCGAAACTGCCCTCATCACCGCCACCGACGACAGGGCCCTACTGGACAACGGCGAAACCGCAGCCCTCATCCTCCTGGACCTCTCAGCCTCCTTCAACACTGTCTGCCACCACACCCTTCGCACACGCCTCTACAACGCAGAGATCCGCGACAAAGCCCTGGACTGGATCACTTCCTTCCTCACCGACAGAACCCAGAGAGTCCGCCTCCCTCCATTCCGATCCAAAGCCACCAAGATCACCTGCGGCGTACCCCAAGGATCATCCCTCAGCCCGACCCTCTTCAACGTCTACATGACACCGCTTGCCAACATCGTCCGATAGCACAACCTCAACATAGTTTCAGCTGATCCTCTCCCACACCAAAGACCCCGCCATCACGAAAACCAACTTCCACAAAGGGATGAAGGCCGTCGCTGAGTGGATGAAAAGCAGCCACCTGAAACTGAACTCGGACAAAACAGAGGTCCTCATCCTGGGCTCCACCCCCTCCGCCTGGGGCGACTCCTGGTGGCCGGCCTCGCTGGGAACAGCGCCGACACCCACCGACCACGCACACAACCTTGGGTTCATCCTGGACTCCTCTCTGTCAATGACCCAACAAGTCAACACCGTCTCTTCCTCCTGCTTTAACACAGTCCGCATGCTTCGCAAGATCTACAGATGGATCCCCACCGGAACCAGAAGAACGGTCACCCAGGCCCTCGTCACCAGCAAGATGGACTACAGCAACGCCCTCTACGCGGGAACCACGGCCAAACTCCAGAAGAGACTCCAACGCATAAAGAATGCCTCCGCACGCCTCATCCTCGACATCCCCCGCCACAGCCACATCACCGCCCACTTGAGGGACCTGCACTGGCTCCCTGTCAACAAGAGGATCGCCTTCAAGCTCCTCACCCACACCCACAAGGCACTCCACAACACTGGACCAGCATACCTCAACGACCGACTTGACTTCTACACCCCGAACCGCCAGCTCCGCTCCGCTGACCTCGCCCTTGCCACCGTCCCACGCATCCGCAGAGCAACCGCCGGCAGCAGATCATTCTCCCACCTCGCCGCCAAGACATGGTACACCCTCCCCACCCACCTACGACAGACCCAGGACCTGCTGACCTTCAGGAGACTTCTCAAGACCTGGCTGTTCTATCAGTAGCTGCTCCCCCCGGCCCTCAGCGCCTTGAGACCCTCACCGGTGAGTAGCGCGCTTTACAAGTGATTGGTTGATTGATTGACTTGAACTGCCTAAAAAACCTATTTTAGGGAAACCGTTGTGAACCCATTTTTAGGTCTCGCCTGGCGTTGCAGCCCGCATGCATTGCTCGGTCTGCGAGGGTTTCTTGGAATCAATACGGATTCAGAAGTCGTGTCTCTGCTCCGCCTGCGATTTTCATTGGTGCGCGTCATTTGACTTCATGGATTATGCTGAACGTAGTGTGATGATTGCACCGGAGGCTTTTTAGTCCCTCCTGGTTGCCACCCTGTCCTCTTTCGGCCCTGCCCACCCGGACTGGATCTTTTACTGGCAGCTTTACACACTTTCCTTTAAAAGCATGTGAGCACTCTGTGGAGAAGTGTGGCTCAATGGTTAGAGCGGCAGATCTCGATGCAGAGCACTGGTCTGGGACCAAGGTTCGCCGCGGCAGGGTCTCGGGCTATAAATTCCTCGGACCGGATATTCTCGCCTCAGTGCCTATTCTAATCATGGGTCCCACGCTGCAACTCTGGGCAATAGCTTGCTTAATCTCCACAACGGCCCCAACAGCGCTGGGATGCCTGGCTTCACCATGGGGGTGCCCAGGAGTGGACACTTCACACGGAAAGCCAGGAAGGGTTCCTTCAGCGGTATGAGTACAGCGCTGGGATACCCCCAGGGGTGATTCGGCGCTATATAAGTACATATACATTTACATTTACATTTTCTTTTCATTGTCCGCTTTGGCCGCGCTTACGGCACCGTTTTCAGCGCCGTCCGCTTTGGCTGCGCTTGTTTGTTTACGGCGCCGCTTTCAGTGATTTTTTTATTGATGCTTTCTGCCTTGATCATGGTTTGTGTCCCTTTAATTTTCAGCGCATCATGCACGCTTCCAGTTTCATTTTTATTTCAATTAATTCTCGTTTAAATGGTTGCCTTGCGCCAGTCGTTGCTTCCGCCCTCCCACCATCCTCCAGCACAAATTCTGGCTCCGCTGAAACTTGAGAGGCGAGCAGCGGAGCTTTAAGGTTGGTGGCTGCACTACGGAGCTCATTGTGCTGACTTTTTAAAAAAATGTCTTTGCTCCAGACTTTGCTGCTGTCCTTTAACTCAATGCAGCGTTTCCTTTAAACAAAGGGTGTGCCCGCCGCTGCTTCTGCTGTCTCCCTCCCCCCGACACACACACACATACAGCAAGTGATAACATCGCAGAGAGCATCTGGGAGGGAAATAGTCGATGCATGTCTGTCGTTCCCCCACCGTCATCACCCCTACCACCACAGACCCTCGGTGTCGCCCACCGCCCCCGCTCTTTGTTTTTCATTGAGGCTTGACCTCCTCCCCCCGCACCCACCATCCCCCGTTGCTCCCCCGGCCCCCGCTTTCCCCACAATTTCTGTTTTCTTTGGACGCAGATAATACTGACAGGGCTTTGGGGACGAGACTGCCATGCCAATCAAAGAATGCATGGCAAAAGGAGGAAGGGCGCACTCACCCCGAGAGCACGGGTGGACCCACATTACCATAGTATCCTCAAACATCCCAAAGCTACCACCATCACTCTGTATACCCAATCCATTTTCCTACTAAAACGGTTCTCCCATCCGGCATCTGCCATGTCACCTCCGCACCGAGCAGGATTCCCCTTCCCATCCCTACACACCACTCTGGGGTCAGGGGCACCTCTATCCCCCACCACACTCCTCGGTCTGAATGAATCTCCCATCACCATGTCTCTCCCTACACCCGACAGCGAGCCAGATCCCCCACTGCCCTTCTCTCATCCCCACATGCCCCACAGGTTGCAGAGTGCACCCCGTCTCCCCACTGCCACCCTTGATCTTAATCCCTCCGAATCCCCACGCAAACTGCAGACAGCAGGTATCGCGCTTTCTCTCCATGCATGCCGTTGCCTAATGCTCAATTATGTACACAAACCACAGCGGATGTGGCGTAACAACCAGAGCTGCTGACTTTGGACCTGGAGAAGGGGTTCAAGTCTCGGCGTTGATTCAACATCCTGTGATTCTTGTGGTAAATCACTAATCTCCTAGTCTTCCTAAAAAGTGAATGTGTTTTTTGTGCAATTTAACTGGTGCTCATGTAAAACAGTTGAGTTTGTGCTATATAAAAGTGTAAGGAAAAAAAACTTTAGGTTGCAGCTGACAAATGCCCCTTTGCAAGTAATTGTTACTTCGCTAAGTTACGTCCAGCAAGTGACTTATGTTACAGAAATACTTATGATGCGTTTTCGAAACGTATTTCCAGTTCTGACTAATGTAGTAACGCACCTGGAAGCTGCTTTAGTCCCCCAATTTTGCGTTTTTCAAACAGTCTTTGTGCCACAGGCAAGCTGCCTTTGCACGTTGCACCAGAATGATACACACAGAGTGTGTGGCTTTGAGGGACGCTTTTATGTATGTGTGTGTGTGCAAAGAATAAAAAGAGTGAACTTTTCCTAGACAAAACACACGGACACGCACGCAAATGTTATAGGTGAACAAATGTTGACTAAATATTGGTCAGGCTCAACAACCATTGTACTCTTAACTTAGCCATATTGCTTCTACGGATTGTACTGCGATTAGTTATTCTTTTGCCCAGATTATTCTAGGACTTTTAGCAGTAGCTCCACTCACCTCAATGTACACAATCGAACTGCCTGGCTTCGGTGTTTGCCACGCGCCGAGACAACACGTAGTCACTCAGTACCTATTTTTTCTTTGACATCCTATGTGGAAGAGAAAATCCTTAGGCCCAGTTTGTTTCCGAAATATCCCTCTCATGTGGGAGCTGCACAGTGAACCCGAAAAATACAGGTAGACGGCATCAGTCACTGGCTAAAAAACATATTAATGATTGTCTGCAGGCTCTGTGTTTACCCTGAATTAAACACAACAAATAATTAGACAATCATAGATGACAAACGTAGCAAGGACTGCCCCACAGCTGGTCTTTTGACAAATACATTGTAGCAATTCATTCCCCCTCCCTAGATTGGTAGAATAAGTCAGGTGGTACTTTTAAATGGCTGCGGATTATTCACAGGAGGGCCTGTGACTGTGCGTAGCGCCTTCCCAAAACCAGATGTTTTGGTGAAACGCCGACTGCGCGCCAACAACATACAATACTCATTACTATTCCCGGCCCTCCTAAAAGTCATCCATGCTGACACCACCCACTTCTTCTCCAATGCCGAAGAAGCGTGTGACTGGGCAGACTACCACTGCGCACAGAGCTCCGCAGCAGAAACCACTCGGAAGTGGACAAAAAAAGCACCATGCACCAGATGGCGCAACCGGCAATAATCACAGACACAGAGACTGCAGGGCAGGAGAGAGTTAACAGAACATCGCGTCCTGGAATCCCCGGACCTGGAGCAAATCATACAGGAGCGACGCAAGGCCTTGCAGGCGGTGACAGATCTGGGGACTACCTCGCAGGGGGAAGACATAGACTGTGCCTCCCACCTTTTCTCATCGGAAGGAGAAGATGATAGTGACGAGACTCAATCTAAAACCGACTCCGTCACCTTGTCCCGGGTCACCCCACAAACTGCTGACAATCTGCACTAATGACACGCAAGCTGGCGATCAGAAGTATCCGGTAAGATCGGCAGACATAAGCTCCCGCGCCCCGATGGTACACACCCACGACATGCATCGCGACGCCAATGATGATTTACCGACCGGATGATGAACATTGATCCTACAAAGGCCCTACCGGGACCCCGCCTCGCAGGCACGCACTGCCACCCCCATGTATCGATTGTTCGTCATGGAGGACCCCCTAGACTGCGATGCGGTAAAGTTCTTAGACATTGCTAACAGTATGGGGCTCACCCAGCGGGTATCCGGGGACACACATTTGGCAGGGCATCTGCTGGGTGGTATTTTTTCAAATAACGATTTTTTGGAGTGTTTTCCACCTTTACCAATTGTCTGGTCAGACCATAAAGCTGACATGTTCTCCTTCCCAGTTCAAAAGTCTTATTCAAAGAATAGAATAAACAGACAGCGGAGATTGGTCCGTCCTTGGAATAAACTAAATGTGGATATGTTTCAAAATGTTTTAGCTAAAAATATCTAACTGTTGCAGGGATTCTGCTTATGCGCAGAACTATGCGCAGGAACCCAGGCACTCAGTGAATTGTGGTGTACCAAAAACTCACCTCAGAACCCAGAACCCCCTATCTGGCCAGCATCAGTGTCCCATTCGTTATCCGAGGTTTAGCTCGGTGGTCCCAATGTATAGACAACCCAGAACAAGCGACTTAGTATATTTCTCAGGAATAGTGGGAATCAGAAACACCTTTTCGTAATTATTCTCATACCAGTCCACAACAGAATAAACAGAAACACGGGAAAAGTTTAAAGAGTTTTTTTTATAAACCTCGTGTCCTAAGATGCAGCAGTTTGGCTAACATTAGCAGTCAAACGATTAAAATCAAAACCATCAGCATAGTTACAATACCATAGAAAATGAAAGGAGTAATCATACTAAAATGACAGTGGCTCTAGGCCACCTTCCTTTCTCTAACACACTAATAGTATTATTAGACTAGTAAAAGGTCTCTAGGCTTGAATGGGGAACCCCATACCGTATAGATCAGCTCAGAGAGTTCACATCACAGGATCAGCTATGCTCTGCTCCTAGGAACGTTCTTCTTCCGAATGTAATGAAAACATGTAACACTGCAATATTAAAAGCATTCGACTTTCAGGTATTTGCAGCTGCGTGCGTGTTATGCCTAAACTAGTGGGCCGATCAACCTGAACTCAACAACATGCACCGTCTAGCGACCCAGACTGTTTCTGTTACACTGTGTACAGACCAAGGTCGCTATTCACTGTTTAGGATGTTAACAACAGACGGTTCTCATGTGAAGCAAAGTCGAGTAAGCATTTCTCAATTTAATAACATGTGACTACAGTGTCGTGTGCAAAAGCGGCAAGATGGCTTTCTAACATTTAACGCGGTTATGCTAACTTAGCGTTGTACATAGGTAGAAAACGATCTTCACTACACCCCCCCATGATTGGACCACTAACCAGTAGGGGCGCACGTGCAAGAACGCAGAGTTCAAGTTTGATAGAACGGAACCAAGGGCATGAACTATAAGTCCATATAAGGGAAGTGAAAAAGGTCGAAGAAAAAAAAAAAAACAAAGGAAAAAGTTAAAACGGAGTAAAAAAACCATGTAGAGGACAAAAAAAACATAATTGACGGACATAGGACGAAAAGAAAGTACAAAAGTCAATCCATCAATGTATAGGCACAATAAGTTGCAACAGCTTCCAAGAGGAAATCATTGGAACGTTCCGCAAAATTATCTGCCATCCAGTTCAGGACAGGGAAGGAACATACATGCTCCTCAAACACTGGTGCCTCCAGCACCTGGCGAGGACAACTGGCGTGTACCTCAAGATAACTGTTCGCTAAGAAGTCAATCGCCGCCGTTCCGATGTCCCAATTTCCAAGAACTCCATGCGCTGCAGCACAGGCCATAATCCCGACACCAGAACAGTCCAACTCGTGAGCCACTAAGGGGCTCATAAGCCAATCATAATCCGGATCAGGAGACACCGAGTTTGACAGACACAAATCCAGAGCCCATTGGAACGGACAATCTAGGCAATGAAAGACTGGCTGCACACAAGTAAAGTAGGCAAACCGGAAGGACAATCCATAGGCTACGCTCAGAGTCGCCAGTGGTAAAGCGCCATAGAATTCAAGCATCTGGTTACGAAGATGGAGCAGCCGGGACATGTTGTCGTGCGACGCAAGATGTGCATCCATAGCGCAAGGCACAGAGCAACAACAGTATTCCAGCTACGAGGGCGAGAAGTAAAGGGAGACCTTTGAAGACACTGGAAAAAATAGAATGAAAAAAGGCCGGGATCACTCCAAAAATAGTTTGAAAAGAGGTCACGAGGCCGGAGCCCACAAGTTTAAAAAAATGAGCTATGCCACTTGTGGATGAGGCATTAAAGATAGTCTGTATCAAGGTCCCAAAATGAAGCGGCAAATCAGTATTTAAAAGAGCTTGCACCTCAGTGCGCGTGTTTGCTACGTGAAGGACAAATGTTTCCCGGGACGAAGTCAACGCAACTTCTTTTTGAGACAATAGAGCCCTTATTCTGCTCATCTTGTTGAACTCTGCTTTCAAGGTTGGAATTGAAGGCCAGATGGATACATCCAGCCGGCCATGCGGGGGTGGGAAAAGGACGTTATTACAGCAAACTACCCTCTGTGATACAGTCACAATGCAGGGAATTCCCACTAACATCCCACAGCAAGCTTCATTATTCAACAGCAAATAACTACCGTTAGCAAGCAGCGTAAAGGATGGAGTAATAACTGGCACAGGAATCCCTTTCAGGACGCAAGCTAAATTAGGGGCGTGCACATTACATGCACCATGCAATTGGATGTGCCTACACACAACAGTGTGATCCGGAGTGGAAGTGCACTCTTCACCTTTCAAGTAAACCTCCTTGCCGTCCCTCACACATCTGTATGTGAAAGGGAGCGACCAGACTTCATGCAGGAAGGCAGTACCCAATTGTTCGTATCTGCCCAGAGCATAATGTTTCATGCACGAACTAAACTTAAACAGGGGAAACGGTAACGTGATCAACCCATGTACTAGCCACACGGCAGAATTCAATTCGGCAACAGACAAAGGCAAAGGTTCTAATTTTTCAATGTGTAGCAATGAATATGTAGCATCCTTCATGGACATGAATTGCTGTTTCGCAGTCAAATTAAAGGGAAGGAATAAAGATGAAGTATTCATGTAATCCCAAGGGACTTTCCGTGCCTTTAACGTTTGCAACGTCCATGCAAACTGCATAATAGAACGCAATTGATTTTGACCATGATACAAAACAGACAAATCATCCTGCACAATGTCTACCACAGATGAAACAATATTATCTAAGGTATAAATTCTGGAAGACAGGGTGTTAATGCTATTATCTATCACAGCCAACACTTTTTCCATATTGGCTTGATCAATAGCACGTAATCTGGATGCAGCCTCAATTTGTGATACCTTCTAGACTTCGTTATAAACAGCATACACCCACCGTTTGGGCCTGCCTACAGCAGGACCCTTAACAAAATCATTTAAATCTATTTTGTCATTTAATCGTGCTAAATGGAGTTTAACAGATGCTAAAGTGGAATGTTGCAGCCAAGACTGGCATAACTTTCCCACTGAGTAGGTAGTTACAGTGTGAGAAGATTGAAAACGGGGGTCCACACGAACCTGTGTATACCCCTGCTTTAAATCCAGAAACCTATGTTGACAGGAGTCCGAACTCGTTTGCCACACCGGATTCAATTCAGAAATATTGAAGGACGTGTTGGAAACCTGTGTCTGCAACATATCAAGGGATAGATCCTTATGATTACCCCAATTGGGATAAGCACCCAGACCCGGCATGGAGGGAGAATTTAAGTTTTTTAGACGTAGCCAATCCAAAACAGGTTGTCTGAAAAATTGAGGAATTTAAAAATAACATATGATTTGGGATAAGACAGGCATGATGCAAAGCTTCTGTTCCCTGTACTTGCCATCGTTTGGAGCCCCAAACCGATTTAAGGTCGACTGTAGCCTTCCACATATCATACCCGCCTATTGCCAACTCGTCCATAAAGGACTTGGAATACAACAATTTGATGTGTGTCAGTCTAACTTTAGAGGCAGCCTCATGCGCCACCTTAAAATAAAAGGAGGCCGGATGGACTACACTAAAATCAGAAAAATAAGTGAATTTTTCCACTAACTTGGCAGAGCTGCCCATCCTAGGGGCGGGGCAGTGTTCCCATTGTGTAAAATTTACAAAATTTCTAAACGTATTTGCTTTGTGTAGGAAATGCGTGCCATAATGTTGATAACAAAACTGTTCATCATAATTAGTAGTATCTAAATACAAATCCTCAGCTTCAAATGCAGCATAATATTTCAAATCTGAAAACAGTGCTTCTATGACTTGAACATCCCAATCATCTGAGTGAATGTTCTGCTTAACGACATCACCCATAGAAACACGAAATACATTTGGCACATTAATCACTTCCGTGGGGCCATGAATTTGAGTTTTAATGGCATCCCAAGCGACCCCATCACGTACAGGCCAGGCAGTAATGTTCACAAAAGTCTGGTCCCTCTTCATAATGTGTGATGAGGAGTGGGGGGCCAAAGTTCCATCAATTAGTCGAACCGTTGAACGTTCATTCAGGTAGTGTCCATTGATAAGTCTAAAAAACACTACCACAAAGCCAATGGACATAAACAAAAAAACACATATGAGCACCAGCCAAATGTAAGTCCAAGGGGGTATTAAAAAATGTCTTTTGAACCAAGCGTCAAAAATTGAGACCTTGGACAGGGCAATGGAAGTCACTGAACGAGAATCAAAAGAGTCTTGTGAGAGGGCAACTGTGGTGGTTTGTAAAACAGGCAAGGTAACATCCGCAGGATAAGCATACTCAACTTCTTCAAGCACACAACTAGGTGTTTGTGGCAACAAGGGACCAGTAACGGCATGCATCTCGATGGCAACATCAGGTACTGTGTCAGAAGCTCGGGCCACAACAGAATTTCTCAGCATCGAAGGTCAGGAAACCGCCGGAGTCATACTAAGAAGAATAGGCCACTCGTTGTAGTTTGACATTGTCAATTGAAATGTACCTGTTATCCTTTCGACCAGGAAGTGGAGGTAAAATGACAGTCCTTGTACCCTGCACTCCAAGCACTGGAACCGGTGCACGATAAGAGGGGCCGAACGCCTCCTTGTTCTCCACCTTCTCACGGACCAGATCAACCAACTCGAGGTAGCCAGCCGACTACCGGAATCTGAACTTCAGCTTCAGATGAGGAGGGTACGTGTTCCTTCGCTAGACTGTTTCTGGCTTCTTGTAGAGTCTGCAATACAGCACAGTGTTCATCTACGTCAAAGGGTGCGGCTGACGCCGCCATGTCTAGACCATCAAGGTCCGGAACAAACATTCGAACACCAAAGAGCATCATGTGTGGGGCCTGCCCACCCAGAGACCTTCTAGGGAGATTATTAAGTGCACGTTGCATGTCATATAAGTGGGCCAGCCAGTTCCGGCCAGTACCCACAACTCGGGCTGTCAAAGATTGCTTTAAGTCACGGTTCATTCGCTCCACTACACTATTGCCCTCAGGCCGGTATGGAGACGAAAATTTGACTTGGACCCCCAAATTTCTCATGGCCTCTTTATACGCCTTAGAGGCGAACGCCGGGCCCTGATCAGAATGAAAGGTACCACATGCAAAACTCCCAACAAAGACACGCAAATCTTTTATGACAGTGCGAGAATCAGCACTCCTTTGTGGCCATACCCACAGAAAACGTGTGCACGAATCAACTGCAACCAAGATGTATTTGTACGCAGTATCAGAGGTAAAAGGACCGCAGTGATCTAAATAAACACAACCCAATGGTTTATTAGATATGTACAACTGAGTTTGTGGTGGGCACGCTGCAGTTGAAGGTTTAATCTGCTGCCAGATGTCGCAACCAAGAACATAAGCCCTGGCCTGTTTATCTAAACCACACCACCAGTAACGTTGTTGTAGCAAAGATACAGTAGCCGCAACGCCGGCATGCTCGGACGCCATGCCCTCGTGGGCTGCCAATATCAAAGAAGGTCTGCAGTCCGCGTTGGGAATCAATCTGTCATCAACGTCATTAATCCTCACTAATGGGACTTTATCAGGACTTAAGCGATAATGGTAACGAGCAGGGAAACCTTTCGGAGGCTTCGTGCCCTGTTCTGTAGCAGCAATAGCTGCCAAGATGTCATCATCGATCTTACTTTTGGATCTTGTAACTGCTGCTACTAAGTATGTTGCCACTGCTGTTTTTGCTGCCTCGTCAGCTAAGCTGTTGCCGACAGCATGGACACCAACGCGTTGGTGACCAAGAGTGTGAATTACATTCGCGAGAGGCAGGCGGTCTTTAAGATCTGCCACTCGAACCCAAAGCAGTTTATGCTTAATAGTGCTACCTTTGGAATCACTGTAGTCATTCTGAGACCAAAAAAGTAGATTGTCGTTGTAAGATTGAACACAATAAAAGGAGTCACTCACTATAAGTGTAGTGACTCGGGGGATCAGCAAACTCCAGTGCAAGCACCAGAGCACGAAGCTCCGCCAACTGAGCGGTACAATCACCCAACGACTGCGTATGCACGACATCGGACTGGAATTCACCATTTACGAAAGTACCGACTACAATTGCGCAATCCGCTGAATAGGCGTGCTTAGATCCAGTTGCGGGTTGCGCAGACCCGTCAGTGTATATGACACAATGGTAATCCTCGAGCGGGCGCAAGGACAGAGGAGCCGGACGAACAAATTCATACTGCAAAAACTCCTGAGTCTGAAGTGCCGCGTCAAAGATATAAGTGACATCCGGCGAGGTCAAGTAAGTGGCCCATTGTATCCACCTTGGATGTAAAGCTTTAGAATTCGGTACACTCGCTTTTGTTACTGCCTCTAGGGCAGGATAGGGTGTTACCACCAACATGCGTTTCACTTGCGACAGCTCTCGTTCTTTCAGAATCCCCATCTGCACTGCTGTCAGAACCTTCTTGACAGTGGAAAAACGCAGTTCAGCTGAAGTGTACAAGTGAGATTTGTAAGCAATGGGGACGGTGTCGCCCTCATTGAACGTTAAGTATGTGAAACCAACTGCGCCGGGCACTATTCTTATGACCAGGTTAGTATGGTTATCACGTGTCAGTAAGTACTTAGAAGCAAGAAGATCAGCTTGCAATAACTGCAATATAGCTGAAGGCTCAGGCAGCCAACAAGATTTGGAAAAAGTAGGTTGTACCAAGGCGTAAAGCGGCCTGATACGCTGGGCATAATCCGGGATGTAAGTTCGACCGAAATTCAGAAAACCCAGCAGGGATTGTAATTTCTTCAGTGAAGTAGGAGCACGGAGGCATGCGCACTTCTCTAGAAAGTGTGGAGCCAATCCTCGACCTTTCATTGTTGAGTTCGTACCCCAAGAACAACACTGTATATTCTGCTATGTGCGACTTCACAAAATTGAATTTGTAACCGAAGTCTGCAAACAAAACAATAATGCGATCAACGCATCGAAGATGCGGGTCTAACTCGACATCCGTGAGATAAATGTCATCCACGTACGAGTACGCATCTGGGTCTAAACCCTCTAAGAGGGAGACCACGCGAGCGGCAAAGACTCCCGGGCTGTTCTTATAGCCCATCGGTAATCTTTTGAATTGTTTTTGTTTGCCACCAGAGGTGAACGCCGTCCACTCACTACTAAGAGAGGACAGGTTATGGCTGTAAAAGCCATTGGAAATGTCAAGTGTGGTTTTAAATCAAAAAGAGAGGGGGGGACCGAGGAGCGAGTTACGGTCCAGTGTCCATGCTCCTCTTTCGTAGTATTCAAACAAACAAAAGGGACACTGTTCCAAAAGGCTGGCTATCGGACGTCGACCAATAGTCCTAGCCACACATAAGCAAAAGTAAAAAGAAAGGCCTAGGTATAAAGAGGACCCCCTAAAAAAGAGAAAGAACGAGTCTTATCTCCTGTTGCCCTCACACACCCCGGAGGGTGTCATGCTTCATCATCGGGCGTTGGCTCCTCGTCGGGCCCGGCGGTGCAATGCCCAACGGGTCCCCCGAAGGGTCACTTTGGCGGAGCTCTTTTAAAGTCAATGCCGGATGGTGCCTGAGGGTATGTGGGGTGTGGGTCCAGAGAAAGAGGGCTACAAGGTGCGTGCAAATTACAATAAAATTAAAAAGGGGTTGCTAAGGTCAAAAAATGAACAACGGGAATTGTTCCCATAAAAACACATTAGAACCCCAGGGGTAAACAGTTACCCTTACAAGCATCACTATGCATGTAATGGATCGACATGTTTCGCGCCACTGGAGCCACAAGGGTCATAGGCGCTTCTTCAGGATCAAAAGTAAACAACAGTGAAGTGCACGTGAAGTGAATGATAAAAAGCATATACCCTCGTAATCAGTCAGGGTGAGCCAATAACCTGTTTCCCATACAGGGTGGCGTAAAATTGCTTTTCCTCCTGATGGATACCTAGGGTAGAAATAGAAAACATAAGCAGTATGTGTATCAGTACAACTTGATTTCACAAAATGTGCCACAATCGTGTGCGCAACCTGCCACCATGAAAGACACACAAGCCAGAACTTCGGGGCGTCCCAAAAGTTACCCATGTACCATATATCCCCTGCCGGGATTTGACCACTCTAAAGAAAGGCAACCTCTCAAATGTGTGCATGCCCAGCAGTATTCCGTCCTACATTGTAGCCGGTCTGGCGGACACCCTAAATGTCAGATGGAGGACCAGGATGTCAAAAATTATAAACAGTGCCCTTGACCACAATGTGGTTATGCATAGGAACCGTCATATATGGCTACCTGTTTCTGTGTAGCAAGCATTATGTCACAGGACTTGCAAAAAAAGGGGAAGCAATTACAATTAAAAATCCTTACCCAGCGTAGTCAGGAGAGTCCCTTCTAAAGCCAGAAAACGGTGGACCCCCGCACCCGTACGGACTGTAATAGAGAAAAGTATTTAAAAACTAGAGCAATATTGAAAGGGAGCATAAGCACCAAAGCCCAACCATTACAAGGGCTGTGCACGAACCGAGTTCTAATCGCTCGGAATGCCCCTTCCTCAAACGCCCTTTACTTACAATAGTGTCCGGGTGCGGGCTGCAGAGTACCTGCCCCGTCCATACGTCTCCCCCCATGAGTTACCAGGGGGCTATGCTCGGATTAAATAGTCCAGAGAGGGAAGCCCGGGCGGCGTCTACATCCGGGACGTGGGTCCCTCGGCATGACAACGCGCTTGCGCAGGTGCAGGGTACCGCCGCGCATGCGTAACCGGGGAGAGCTACTCACCCGCGCATGCGTGTCGAATTGGGTATGAGAAAAAAAGGTGTAAATGCAGCTGAGCGCAAATCGTACCCATATTTTATAATGAAGTGTTGCCAGCCCAGACAGTCCTGATGAATAGATCTTGATATCTATCCCATCGAGTGAAAGACCTGTGGAGGTTCTGGGGAGTCATACCCCAAACCCGTCAGCATGCCATAATATAGACTAGAAGTGTAGGGTCCCTGCCCTGTCATCGGCATCACAAAGGGGTCACCAAGAATTATTATTATTAGCCCGGTAAAATAGGGTGGTACGGGCTTGTGTGTGAAACAGAAAATGAAAGGAGAAAAAGAAGGGATAGAAAAGATATGGGTCCCTCGGCTGGAAAGCCGTGCTACTGCTAAATCAAAAAGAGAGGGGGGGACCGAGGAGCGAGTTACGGTCCAGTGTCCATGCTCCTCTTTCGTAGTATTCAAACAAACAAAAGGGACACTGTTCCAAAAGGCTGGCTATCGGACGTCGACCAATAGTCCTAGCCACACATAAGCAAAAGTAAAAAGAAAGGCCTAGGTATAAAGAGGACCCCCTAAAAAAGAGAAAGAACGAGTCTTATCTCCTGTTGCCCTCACACACCCCGGAGGGTGTCATGCTTCATCATCGGGCGTTGGCTCCTCGTCGGGCCCGGCGGTGCAATGCCCAACGGGTCCCCCGAAGGGTCACTTTGGCGGAGCTCTTTTAAAGTCAATGCCGGATGGTGCCTGAGGGTATGTGGGGTGTGGGTCCAGAGAAAGAGGGCTACAAGGTGCGTGCAAATTACAATAAAATTAAAAAGGGGTTGCTAAGGTCAAAAAATGAACAACGGGAATTGTTCCCATAAAAACACATTAGAACCCCAGGGGTAAACAGTTACCCTTACAAGCATCACTATGCATGTAATGGATCGACATGTTTCGCGCCACTGGAGCCACAAGGGTCATAGGCGCTTCTTCAGGATCAAAAGTAAACAACAGTGAAGTGCACGTGAAGTGAATGATAAAAAGCATATACCCTCGTAATCAGTCAGGGTGAGCCAATAACCTGTTTCCCATACAGGGTGGCGTAAAATTGCTTTTCCTCCTGATGGATACCTAGGGTAGAAATAGAAAACATAAGCAGTATGTGTATCAGTACAACTTGATTTCACAAAATGTGCCACAATCGTGTGCGCAACCTGCCACCATGAAAGACACACAAGCCAGAACTTCGGGGCGTCCCAAAAGTTACCCATGTACCATATATCCCCTGCCGGGATTTGACCACTCTAAAGAAAGGCAACCTCTCAAATGTGTGCATGCCCAGCAGTATTCCGTCCTACATTGTAGCCGGTCTGGCGGACACCCTAAATGTCAGATGGAGGACCAGGATGTCAAAAATTATAAACAGTGCCCTTGACCACAATGTGGTTATGCATAGGAACCGTCATATATGGCTACCTGTTTCTGTGTAGCAAGCATTATGTCACAGGACTTGCAAAAAAAGGGGAAGCAATTACAATTAAAAATCCTTACCCAGCGTAGTCAGGAGAGTCCCTTCTAAAGCCAGAAAACGGTGGACCCCCGCACCCGTACGGACTGTAATAGAGAAAAGTATTTAAAAACTAGAGCAATATTGAAAGGGAGCATAAGCACCAAAGCCCAACCATTACAAGGGCTGTGCACGAACCGAGTTCTAATCGCTCGGAATGCCCCTTCCTCAAACGCCCTTTACTTACAATAGTGTCCGGGTGCGGGCTGCAGAGTACCTGCCCCGTCCATACGTCTCCCCCCATGAGTTACCAGGGGGCTATGCTCGGATTAAATAGTCCAGAGAGGGAAGCCCGGGCGGCGTCTACATCCGGGACGTGGGTCCCTCAGCATGACAACGCGCTTGCGCAGGTGCAGGGTACCGCCGCGCATGCGTAACCGGGGAGAGCTACTCACCCGCGCATGCGTGTCGAATTGGGTATGAGAAAAAAAGGTGTAAATGCAGCTGAGCGCAAATCGTACCCATATTTTATAATGAAGTGTTGCCAGCCCAGACAGTCCTGATGAATAGATCTTGATATCTATCCCATCGAGTGAAAGACCTGTGGAGGTTCTGGGGAGTCATACCCCAAACCCGTCAGCATGCCATAATATAGACTAGAAGTGTAGGGTCCCTGCCCTGTCATCGGCATCACAAAGGGGTCACCAAGAATTATTATTATTAGCCCGGTAAAATAGGGTGGTACGGGCTTGTGTGTGAAACAGAAAATGAAAGGAGAAAAAGAAGGGATAGAAAAGATATGGGTCCCTTGGCTGGAAAGCCGTGCTACTGCTAAATCAAAAAGAGAGGGGGGGACCGAGGAGCGAGTTACGGTCCAGTGTCCATGCTCCTCTTTCGTAGTATTCAAACAAACAAAAGGGACACTGTTCCAAAAGGCTGGCTATCGGACGTCGACCAATAGTCCTAGCCACACATAAGCAAAAGTAAAAAGAAAGGCCTAGGTATAAAGAGGACCCCCTAAAAAAGAGAAAGAACGAGTCTTATCTCCTGTTGCCCTCACACACCCCGGAGGGTGTCATGCTTCATCATCGGGCGTTGGCTCCTCGTCGGGCCCGGCGGTGCAATGCCCAACGGGTCCCCCGAAGGGTCACTTTGGCGGAGCTCTTTTAAAGTCAATGCCGGATGGTGCCTGAGGGTATGTGGGGTGTGGGTCCAGAGAAAGAGGGCTACAAGGTGCGTGCAAATTACAATAAAATTAAAAAGGGGTTGCTAAGGTCAAAAAATGAACAACGGGAATTGTTCCCATAAAAACACATTAGAACCCCAGGGGTAAACAGTTACCCTTACAAGCATCACTATGCATGTAATGGATCGACATGTTTCGCGCCACTGGAGCCACAAGGGTCATAGGCGCTTCTTCAGGATCAAAAGTAAACAACAGTGAAGTGCACGTGAAGTGAATGATAAAAAGCATATACCCTCGTAATCAGTCAGGGTGAGCCAATAACCTGTTTCCCATACAGGGTGGCGTAAAATTGCTTTTCCTCCTGATGGATACCTAGGGTAGAAATAGAAAACATAAGCAGTATGTGTATCAGTACAACTTGATTTCACAAAATGTGCCACAATCGTGTGCGCAACCTGCCACCATGAAAGACACACAAGCCAGAACTTCGGGGCGTCCCAAAAGTTACCCATGTACCATATATCCCCTGCCGGGATTTGACCACTCTAAAGAAAGGCAACCTCTCAAATGTGTGCATGCCCAGCAGTATTCCGTCCTACATTGTAGCCGGTCTGGCGGACACCCTAAATGTCAGATGGAGGACCAGGATGTCAAAAATTATAAACAGTGCCCTTGACCACAATGTGGTTATGCATAGGAACCGTCATATATGGCTACATGTTTGTGTGTAGCAAGCATAATGTCACAGGACTTGCAAAAAAAGGGGAAGCAATTACAATTAAAAATCCTTACCCAGCGTAGTCAGGAGAGTCCCTTCTAAAGCCAGAAAACGGTGGACCCCCGCACCCGTACGGACTGTAATAGAGAAAAGTATTTAAAAACTAGAGCAATATTGAAAGGGAGCATAAGCACCAAAGCCCAACCATTACAAGGGCTGTGCACGAACCGAGTTCTAATCGCTCGGAATGCCCCTTCCTCAAACGCCCTTTACTTACAATAGTGTCCGGGTGCGGGCTGCAGAGTACCTGCCCCGTCCATACGTCTCCCCCCATGAGTTACCAGGGGGCTATGCTCGGATTAAATAGTCCAGAGAGGGAAGCCCGGGCGGCGTCTACATCCGGGACGTGGGTCCCTCGGCATGACAACGCGCTTGCGCAGGTGCAGGGTACCGCCGCGCATGCGTAACCGGGGAGAGCTACTCACCCGCGCATGCGTGTCGAATTGGGTATGAGAAAAAAAGTGTAAATGCAGCTGAGCGCAAATCGTACCCATATTTTATAATGAAGTGTTGCCAGCCCAGACAGTCCTGATGAATAGATCTTGATATCTATCCCATCGAGTGAAAGACCTGTGGAGGTTCTGGGGAGTCATACCCCAAACCCGTCAGCATGCCATAATATAGACTAGAAGTGTAGGGTCCCTGCCCTGTCATCGGCATCACAAAGGGGTCACCAAGAATTATTATTATTAGCCCGGTAAAATAGGGTGGTACGGGCTTGTGTGTGAAACAGAAAATGAAAGGAGAAAAAGAAGGGATAGAAAAGATATGGGTCCCTCGGCTGGAAAGCCGTGCTACTGCTAAATCAAAAAGAGAGGGGGGGACCGAGGAGCGAGTTACGGTCCAGTGTCCATGCTCCTCTTTCGTAGTATTCAAACAAACAAAAGGGACACTGTTCCAAAAGGCTGGCTATCGGACGTCGACCAATAGTCCTAGCCACACATAAGCAAAAGTAAAAAGAAAGGCCTAGGTATAAAGAGGACCCCCTAAAAAAGAGAAAGAACGAGTCTTATCTCCTGTTGCCCTCACACACCCCGGAGGGTGTCATGCTTCATCATCGGGCGTTGGCTCCTCGTCGGGCCCGGCGGTGCAATGCCCAACGGGTCCCCCGAAGGGTCACTTTGGCGGAGCTCTTTTAAAGTCAATGCCGGATGGTGCCTGAGGGTATGTGGGGTGTGGGTCCAGAGAAAGAGGGCTACAAGGTGCGTGCAAATTACAATAAAATTAAAAAGGGGTTGCTAAGGTCAAAAAATGAACAACGGGAATTGTTCCCATAAAAACACATTAGAACCCCAGGGGTAAACAGTTACCCTTACAAGCATCACTATGCATGTAATGGATCGACATGTTTCGCGCCACTGGAGCCACAAGGGTCATAGGCGCTTCTTCAGGATCAAAAGTAAACAACAGTGAAGTGCACGTGAAGTGAATGATAAAAAGCATATACCCTCGTAATCAGTCAGGGTGAGCCAATAACCTGTTTCCCATACAGGGTGGCGTAAAATTGCTTTTCCTCCTGATGGATACCTAGGGTAGAAATAGAAAACATAAGCAGTATGTGTATCAGTACAACTTGATTTCACAAAATGTGCCACAATCGTGTGCGCAACCTGCCACCATGAAAGACACACAAGCCAGAACTTCGGGGCGTCCCAAAAGTTACCCATGTACCATATATCCCCTGCCGGGATTTGACCACTCTAAAGAAAGGCAACCTCTCAAATGTGTGCATGCCCAGCAGTATTCCGTCCTACATTGTAGCCGGTCTGGCGGACACCCTAAATGTCAGATGGAGGACGAGGATGTCAAAAATTATAAACAGTGCCCTTGACCACAATGTGGTTATGCATAGGAACCGTCATATATGGCTACCTGTTTCTGTGTAGCAAGCATTATGTCACAGGACTTGCAAAAAAAGGGGAAGCAATTACAATTAAAAATCCTTACCCAGCGTAGTCAGGAGAGTCCCTTCTAAAGCCAGAAAACGGTGGACCCCCGCACCCGTACGGACTGTAATAGAGAAAAGTATTTAAAAACTAGAGCAATATTGAAAGGGAGCATAAGCACCAAAGCCCAACCATTACAAGGGCTGTGCACGAACCGAGTTCTAATCGCTCGGAATGCCCCTTCCTCAAACGCCCTTTACTTACAATAGTGTCCGGGTGCGGGCTGCAGAGTACCTGCCCCGTCCATACGTCTCCCCCCATGAGTTACCAGGGGGCTATGCTCGGATTAAATAGTCCAGAGAGGGAAGCCCGGGCGGCGTCAAGATCCGGGACGTGGGTCCCTCGGCATGACAACGCGCTTGCGCAGGTGCAGGGTACCGCCGCGCATGCGTAACCGGGGAGAGCTACTCACCCGCGCATGCGTGTCGAATTGGGTATGAGAAAAAAAGGTGTAAATGCAGCTGAGCGCAAATCGTACCCATATTTTATAATGAAGTGTTGCCAGCCCAGACAGTCCTGATGAATAGATCTTGATATCTATCCCATCGAGTGAAAGACCTGTGGAGGTTCTGGGGAGTCATACCCCAAACCCGTCAGCATGCCATAATATAGACTAGAAGTGTAGGGTCCCTGCCCTGTCATCGGCATCACAAAGGGGTCACCAAGAATTATTATTATTAGCCCGGTAAAATAGGGTGGTACGGGCTTGTGTGTGAAACAGAAAATGAAAGGAGAAAAAGAAGGGATAGAAAAGATATGGGTCCCTCGGCTGGAAAGCCGTGCTACTGCTGAATCAAAAAGAGAGGGGGGGACCGAGGAGCGAGTTACGGTCCAGTGTCCATGCTCCTCTTTCGTAGTATTCAAACAAACAAAAGGGACACTGTTCCAAAAGGCTGGCTATCGGACGTCGACCAATAGTCCTAGCCACACATAAGCAAAAGTAAAAAGAAAGGCCTAGGTATAAAGAGGACCCCCTAAAAAAGAGAAAGAACGAGTCTTATCTCCTGTTGCCCTCACACACACCTTTTAATTTTATTGTAATTTGCACGCACCTTGTAGCCCTCTTTCTCTGGACCCACACCCCACATACCCTCAGGCACCATCCGGCATTGACTTTAAAAGAGCTCCGCCAAAGTGACCCTTCGGGGGACCCGTTGGGCATTGCACCGCCGGGCCCGACGAGGAGCCAACGCCCGATGATGAAGCATGACACCCTCCGGGGTGTGTGAGGGCAACAGGAGATAAGACTCGTTCTTTCTCTTTTTTAGGGGGTCCTCTTTATACCTAGGCCTTTCTTTTTACTTTTGCTTATGTGTGGCTAGGACTATTGGTCGACGTCCGATAGCCAGCCTTTTGGAACAGTGTCCCTTTTGTTTGTTTGAATACTACGAAAGAGGAGCATGGACACTGGACCGTAACTCGCTCCTCGGTCCCCCCCTCTCTTTTTGATTTAGCAGTAGCACGGCTTTCCAGCCGAGGGACCCATATCTTTTCTATCCCTTCTTTTTCTCCTTTCATTTTCTGTTTCACACACAAGCCCGTACCACCCTATTTTACCGGGCTAATAATAATAATTCTTGGTGACCCCTTTGTGATGACAGGGCAGGGACCCTACACTTCTAGTCTATATTATGGCATGCTGACGGGTTTGGGGTATGACTCCCCAGAACCTCCACAGGTCTTTCACTCGATGGGATAGATATCAAGATCTATTCATCAGGACTGTCTGGGCTGGCAACACTTCATTATAAAATATGGGTACGATTTGCGCTCAGCTGCATTTACACCTTTTTTTCTCATACCCAATTCGACACGCATGCGCGGGTGAGTAGCTCTCCCCGGTTACGCATGCGCGGCGGTACCCTGCACCTGCGCAAGCGCGTTGTCATGCCGAGGGACCCACGTCCCGGATGTAGACGCCGCCCGGGCTTCCCTCTCTGGACTATTTAATCCGAGCATAGCCCCCTGGTAACTCATGGGGGGAGACGTATGGACGGGGCAGGTACTCTGCAGCCCGCACCCGGACACTATTGTAAGTAAAGGGCGTTTGAGGAAGGGGCATTCCGAGCGATTAGAACTCGGTTCGTGCACAGCCCTTGTAATGGTTGGGCTTTGGTGCTTATGCTCCCTTTCAATATTGCTCTAGTTTTTAAATACTTTTCTCTATTACAGTCCGTACGGGTGCGGGGGTCCACCGTTTTCTGGCTTTAGAAGGGACTCTCCTGACTACGCTGGGTAAGGATTTTTAATTGTAATTGCTTCCCCTTTTTTTGCAAGTCCTGTGACATAATGCTTGCTACACAGAAACAGGTAGCCATATATGACGGTTCCTATGCATAACCACATTGTGGTCAAGGGCACTGTTTATAATTTTTGACATCCTGGTCCTCCATCTGACATTTAGGGTGTCCGCCAGACCGGCTACAATGTAGGACGGAATACTGCTGGGCATGCACACATTTGAGAGGTTGCCTTTCTTTAGAGTGGTCAAATCCCGGCAGGGGATATATGGTACATGGGTAACTTTTGGGACGCCCCGAAGTTCTGGCTTGTGTGTCTTTCATGGTGGCAGGTTGCGCACACGATTGTGGCACATTTTGTGAAATCAAGTTGTACTGATACACATACTGCTTATGTTTTCTATTTCTACCCTAGGTATCCATCAGGAGGAAAAGCAATTTTACGCCACCCTGTATGGGAAACAGGTTATTGGCTCACCCTGACTGATTACGAGGGTATATGCTTTTTATCATTCACTTCACGTGCACTTCACTGTTGTTTACTTTTGATCCTGAAGAAGCGCCTATGACCCTTGTGGCTCCAGTGGCGCGAAACATGTCGATCCATTACATGCATAGTGATGCTTGTAAGGGTAACTGTTTACCCCTGGGGTTCTAATGTGTTTTTATGGGAACAATTCCCGTTGTTCATTTTTTGACCTTAGCAACCCCTTTTTAATTTTATTGTAATTTGCACGCACCTTGTAGCCCTCTTTCTCTGGACCCACACCCCACATACCCTCAGGCACCATCCGGCATTGACTTTAAAAGAGCTCCGCCAAAGTGACCCTTCGGGGGACCCGTTGGGCATTGCACCGCCGGGCCCGACGAGGAGCCAACGCCCGATGATGAAGCATGACACCCTCCGGGGTGTGTGAGGGCAACAGGAGATAAGACTCGTTCTTTCTCTTTTTTAGGGGGTCCTCTTTATACCTAGGCCTTTCTTTTTACTTTTGCTTATGTGTGGCTAGGACTATTGGTCGACGTCCGATAGCCAGCCTTTTGGAACAGTGTCCCTTTTGTTTGTTTGAAGTGTGGTTTTAAACCTTTTTCTCACGAGACTATCGACGAGAGCCGAACTGTGGGTATTCTGTACTGCACAGGTCCGGCAGTGTGAGTTAAGGTGCCGGTAATCCAAAACTAGGCGGTACGACCCGTCAGGCTTCGTCACAGTAAATAAGGGATTATTCATAGGTGACACACATGCTTCGATTACACCCTGGTATTCCAATTGTTCAAGGATCGATGCGACGTGAGATCTAGCTTCACGACGCATGGGGTATTGGGGTTGTGGTTGGGGCGTAGTCCGCAACGGAATCTCATGGCCGGGGGACAATTTATCCCAGCCAACTTGAGTTCGATATAACGCAGGCGCTTGCACCTGAGCCCATTCCCTGGCATACTTATCAGCTAGGACCTTAGGCACTGTGTGCGCAAAGGACGGGAGGATTACTTCCTCCCCTCTAGGAGCAGCTAAAACGAAAGCCGGGGGCCAATCTGCCTCCGCCAACAGAATATCATAGGTAGTGGTCAGATTATCCCCAAAAAAAACCTTGAATTGTACGTTGTATGTCACCTTCAATGTGAATGACTATATTATACAGTCCATCAGGGGGAGACACCCGAGTGTCAGCTGTTTCAATATTCACAAATATATCAGTTGCTGTCGCCACCAGATATGGACGCAGTGCTTGTCGCACTACTGTAACTTCCGCCGCGCTGTCTAGCAGCGTTAGCGCCCATGTCAGGTTCTGAAGCTGCGTCCGTACCATCTGAGGCGTACCTCGCTGTCAGTGCAGCAACTTTCTTCTTTTGAAACGGGGGTCGTTGACGTGCAGAGTCTTCTTGCTTGCCTTTGCCGTCAGTCTGTCGGGATTGCTCACGTGGTTGTGGTGCACCCCGACTTTTGCCTCCGCCACCGGACTGTGAAGCCGATGTTTCCTGTGAAGAACGAGGAGAACGTTGGTCAGAAACCTGAAATCGGTCAGGTGACTTAATAGTAGCACGATCACGCAGATCATAAGTGCGCTCACTACTTGACTGAACTGGAGAGGCAGGACGCGACCCCTGTTTCTGTTGCTGCTTCTCCTGTTTTTTCGCCCTCCAACTTTGTTTTGGACAATTAGGGCGTTCGTCCTTACCAGACGAGTTTGCCTTCGTCAGCTGTATCAAATCAGGATTCTTCACAGTTGGTTTAACACCTAAGGCGCTATGACCAACTTGTCTATAGGCGTTCGCGATAATTTTCGCGAATTCCCTCGGCTTGTCATCTTCGTTCACTGTCTCTAATTTATTAAGCACTTGGAATTGCATAGCATCTCCTTTGAGGTTGCCCATGATCATGGTAGCAACCACATCGAACACACCGACAAGCCGCATTCCCAATTCAATAGCAGCTTCCGCACCATGATTCTCTTGAACACGTTTAATCACGGAGGGCAGTACCGACAGAGACGGAGTGCCAAAGCACTTCGAGTATGTCGCTGCAAAGACCTTACCCCAGTTTTCGCAATCTGCCATATCTGGGACTGAGTCTTTAGGCAAAGCGATGGTAAAGATCCTGTGTTTCTCCACAGGAGATGTATGCGGATAAACCGCTTCTATTTGATCAAATTTCTCAGCAAGCCAATAAGGGAAATTATCCCTATTTTGGGGTCGCTTGCCCACTACCGAATTGACCATAACAGGACTAATAACCACCGCGTGGTGGTCCGTCGATTGTCCCGCAACAGCAGTAGCGACCACCTGCACGTTGCGTGACACGTACTGCACCAAAGCCCTATGTACTGTAATAAGGGCAGTGTGCAGTACACACAACTCAGCCACCGTCACCTGTAGGTAGCGGGGATGAGGCGTATATCCGGCTAACACCGGCCATGTGGCCCCTGCGATTGACAAAGGGCCCATTCTCGCCGGTATAACCGCATGGGGAAGGGCGCCATTAAACCAAATGTTATGCTGCCAGGCAGAAATAGGAATTTCTTGAGTCCTATATGGCGTATAGTTGGCTGGTAGCGCCGTGGCAGTATAGGTGTGGAACGTATCATCCTCATCACTAACCTCCGGCAAAGTAACCCAAGAGTAGAACAACTCAAACGGAAACAACGCATCGGCACTTACTACAAAAATCACAGCCATACCATCGTCTGGCACCCCACACTGCACCAGATGACATTTCAGGGGTGCCCGGCTATGAGCCGGAATATCAACCGGCATTAGGACACTAACAGTAAATCTACAGAATATTAGTAGCACTAGGGTTCAGATTAAATAACCTTTTTAATGATCAAGCTTGAAGGAACCTATTTAGTCGAAACACAGGTAGGTTAAACCGTCACTCCCGTTATCCGGACACCAGAGCGAGGGTGTTGTGGACTAATACAAGCACTACTAAGGCGTCTCAAATCAATAGACCAAACGTTAGGTGCGCCATGTTGCAGGGATTCTGCTTATGCGCAGAACTATGCGCAGGAACCTAGGCCCTCAGTGAATTGCGGTGTACCAAAAACTCACCTCAGAACCCAGAACCCCCTATCCGGCCAGCATCAGTGTCCCATTCGTTATCCGAGGTTTAGCTCGGCGGTCCCAATGTATAGACAACCCAGAACAAGCGACTTAGTATATTTCTCAGGAATGGTGGGAATCAGAAACACCTTTTCGTAATTATTCTCATACCAGTCCACAACAGAATAAACAGAGACACGGGAAAAGTTTAAAGAGTTTATTTTATAAACCTCGTGTCCTAAGATGCAGCAGTTTGGCTAACATTAGCAGACAAACGATTAAAATCAAAACCATCAGCATAGTTACAATACCATAGAAAATGAAAGGAGTAATCATACTATAATGACAGTGGCTCTAGGCCACCTTCCTTTCTCTAACACACTAATAGTATTATTAGACTAGTAAAAGGTCTCTAGGCTTGAATGGGGAACCCCATACCGTATAGATCAGCTCAGAGAGTTCACATCACAGGATCAGCTATGCTCTGCTCCTAGGAACGCTCTTCTTCCGAATGTAATGAAAACATGTAACACTGCAATATTAAAAGCATTCGACTTTCAGGTATTTGCAGCTGCGTGCGTGTTAAGGCTAAACTAGTGGGCCGATCAACCTGAACTCAACAACATGCACCGTCTAGCGACCCAGACTGTTTCTGTTACACTGTGTACAAACCAAGGTCGCTATTCACTGTTTAGGATGTTAACAAAAGACAGTTCTCATGTGAAGCAAAGTCGAATAAGCATTTCTCAATTTAATAATATGTGACTACAGTGTCATGTGCAAAAGCAGCAAAAGCGGCAAGATGGCTTTCTAACATTTAACGCGGTTATGCTAACTTAGCATTGTACATAGGTAGATAACGATCTTCACTACACAACCACCTCTAGACGACCCTAATAAAGCCGTAGCTGCATTTGAGGAAGGGTTAAGGAAGTAAATTGATCAAAGCCTGCCGGCTAAGTGTATCTCGAGCCATAGGTCCAGGCCCTCTGAACCATGGTGCACTGAGCAGCTCAGGATCCAAAAACAAAAATGTCGTCGCTTGGAAAGGAGGTGGAGATTATCTTTCAGTATGGAAAATAAAGCTGACTATAAAGCAGCGCTACTGGAGTATAAAGCTCTTATTAGTAAAGAAAAAACGAGTTTTTATACTACGGCAATACTGACAGCTAAAAATGTGTCTAAAGAGCTTTTCTCAACAGTTAAAAGATTAGCCAAATGTGTTGTGGCCACTGAGTCTCCAAAAACCCAGCTATTCTGCGATAGAGTGGCAATTCACTTTCAAGAGAAAGTTAAGGACGTCTATGATAGCCTTGCTGAAGCAACAACGCATGAACTAACGACATTGTCAGCGGACTCAGCTAAAACTAAGACTGCCGACACTGAGTCAGGCATTTGTGCGGTGAGCGGTTATAGCAATAATACCTCTGAGTTAACTCTCTAAAGTTGAACTCTAGTAAGACGGAGGTTCTACTGTTTGGGGCTCATGCTAATTTTTGGTCACCAGATCTCTGGCCCCTAGAGTTGGATCCACTTCCTAAACCAGTGACCAAGGTTAAGAATTTGGGAGTCATTTTTGACACCAAATTGTCCTTTTAGTATCATGTTAATCAGGTTACTTCTTCTTTTCATACATTACAAATCCTGCGAAAAGTTCTCCCTTTTATTCCAGCTGAGCTTCGTAAGTTGGTGGTCTCAGCACTTGTTCTTTCGAGAGCCGATTATTGCAATGGGCTCTTTATTAATCTTCGTATAAAATGTTTGGCCAAACTTCAGGTTGTTCAAAATGCCGCGGCCAGGCTTCTATTGAGCATCCCGAGGTATAAATCAGTCTCTTCGGCATTGAAGGACCTTCACTGGTTGCCAATAAAAAGACGTATAGAGTTTAAGGCCCTCTGTATTGTTTTTAAATCCATCCATGATATAGGACCAGGTTTCCTAAAACAGAATCTGATACGCTATATCCCAGCACGAGCTCTTGGGGAGGGAGAAGTTTTCTGGTGGGTGCTGCTAGGCTGTGGAATTCACTCCCGTCTTATTTAAAACATGAGAACAAACTGTTGGTGTTCAGGAAAGCATCAAAGACCTGGCTGTATAATCATTGAGAGCTTTGTATTCCTAGCCTAAATGAGTAAGCGCCTTGACACCCTCGGGTCATTGTTTCGCGCTTTACAAATCGCCATTTCATTTCATTTCACTCTCTAGTTCTATGAGAGTCATTTTGGACGTATCGGCCCGCAGATAGGTCCCGGGTATTAGGAAAGTTTCCCACCCTCGTTTCTGGTTCTACCGACCCGGTTAACTCCAACTCTTTACCCCCCGGGGAATGTCAGCGACAGGGTATCCGTCACACTTGGGTGGTTGTCACTAGCCTCCATGTTTAAGTTTAAAACGTTTTTATTGAGACACAACAAACCATGGGGGAGGGGGATAGGAGGGCAGGATACATGGAATACAGTCAAAGAAAAAGGGTGCAACTCCAGAGGGTTGGCAATAGGTAGCGCGGTAGGTCAGGGGGAAAAACACAGTAAATGAAAGCTAGAAATACAAGCTGTGAAATCCCCGCACGCGTATCCGACACCCCAAATCTAAGCAATAAAACCCCCCCCCATCAACACCTCAATAGAACACAATCCCCCCCCTCCCATCCCCCATCCTCCCAGTAACGAAACAACAACACTCCCCCCCCCCCCCCCGTCCTATGGTCCCGCATCAGAGTAATCCTAACCAGGAAGCCCCGCACCCCCCCCCCCTCCCCGGGGGGTCCCCGTCTCACATATAAGCTAGTCCGCCGGGGTCACCGGCGGCGTCAGCCTGAGAAGTCTAAGATACCTCGGGCAGGTGAGCTCCCGGAATTCAGTGGACAGCAGCGCTAGAAAGGGTTGCCATAGCTCTTCAAATTGGTCTATCTCCCCCGCCACCGTAAGCGACAGCTTCTCCATCCCCAGCACATGCCAGAGCCTATGCAACCAACCGGTGATGGAGGGGACGGTGGTTGTGCGCCAGTGGATTAGAATGTTCTGAACCGCAGACCCCAGCGCGATTGCGATCTGCCTACCCCTACGGGACTTCAGTGGGTACATTAGGTCATTGGGGAGGCCCAACAGGACATACGCCGGGAGTCGCGGCAGCTCTATCCCAAAGTGCTTATCCACCTCGTCCAAGACTTCCTTCCAGTAGGCGGTCAGCACTGGGCAATCCCAAAGAATGTGTGTAAGGGTACCTTCCTGCCCGCAGCTCCGCCAGCACCCCCTGTCAGTGTGTTTATGCATTTCATACAGTCTCTCCGGGGTGTAGTACCAGTATGTGGACACCTTAGTAAAGGTCTCCGTAAGGCCCGTGTGATATGCAGAGTGCCGCGCCCGATACGCAATTTTGTCCCATTCCTTGTGGCTGAGTGTCCTACCCAATTCCCTGTGCCAACGCTCCCTCCCCGGGTTGTAATAGTGAAACGGCGGGGGTTGTAGGTATTTGTACAGATCGGTGATCAGTTTAGCGTCGGAGGTCCGAGTAGCCAACCACCTCTCATACGGTGTAATTGGACGGGCGGCGGTGCCACGCACCTGGGGCTGGAGGGCCCAATGCCGAACTTGCATGTAGCGCAATCTGTCCAGCTCCGTCAGGCCGAACTCCTGGCGGAGTTGCTGAAAAGGAACCACTCCTTCCGAGCCATAGATCTGGAAGAGTGCCCTGCAGCCCGCCTGCACCCAGTGGGAGAAAACCCCCGGCTCCATCCCTGGGGAGAAGTCCGGGTTGCCCGCAATGGGCGTGAGCGGCGAAGGGAAGGTGGTAAGGCCCCGGGCCTCACAGACCGCGTCCCACACACGCAGGGGGACCCGCGTAACAAAGGAAGCGTAAAGATTAGGGGGGCGATGCGCGCGGCGCAGGAATGGAACCTCTTGTAAGGTGCGGCCCGCCACTGCCTGGTCTTGGAAGAGCCAATGTTTGTCGGACTCCCACCTGCTCCACTCCACCAGATAGCGGAGCTGTGCCGCCTGAAAGTACTTACGGAGGTCCGGAATGCCGAGACCCCCCGCTTCCGGAGCAAGCGTGGAGAGGACCCTCTTCATGCGTGGCCTGCGGCCCTGCCAGACAAAGCGGGAGATGTCAGCCTGCATTTGTCGTATCCAGCCCACCGGGGGTTGGAGCGGAAGGGACCGGAAAAGATATAGTATCTGGGGCAACACCGTCATCTTGACCGCCGCGATTCGCCCCAGCCAGGACAGCAGGCCTTTGTTCCAGCGGCCAAGCTCGTCCTTGATCTTCCTGCTGAGGGAGGCATAATTGGCCGTAACCATCTCCGGTAATGTAGGCGCCAGCAGAATCCCCAGATACGGCACCGTGGACGAGGACCACTGCATGGGGAAGAGCCGCTGAAGATCCCTCCTGGTTTCCGCAGCCAGGGACACGTCTAATGCCATCGACTTGCCCATATTCATTTTGAAGCCGGCCACCCCCGCAAAGGCGTCCAGCTCTCGGAGGCAAGCAGGCAGCGACCTCCTAGGGTTGTCCAAAGTCAGCAGGACATCGTCCGCGTAGAGACTGACGGTGTGGACGTACTGGCCCATCCGGACCCCGGCAGCATCCGAATTATTACGAATCCTCTGAGCAAACGGCTCCATGTAGAGGGCAAACAAGAGCGGCGAAAGAGGGCAGCCCTGCCGCGTGCCGCGCTCGATGGCAAAGCCACCGGAGCTACACCCGTTGACCCGCACCGACGCTGAAGGATGCTTATAGCAGTTAAAGACCATGGTGCGGAACTTATCGCCGATTCCCAGTTTCTTGAGGACCAGCTCAAGATACGGCCAGTGAACTCTGTCGAAGGCCTTCTCCGCATCAACGGACCGCAACATCCGCTCCCCCGAGATCCTTGAGGCCTTCTCCAGAACATGCGTCACCCTCTTGGTGTTGTCAACCGTCTGTCTGCCGGGCACAAAACCAGCCTGGTCCGCCTCCACCAGGTCGGGGAGGTGTGGACTCAGCCTGGACGCGAGAATCCCCGTGTACAACTTGAGGTCGACATTTAAAAGCGAGATGGGTCGGTACGAGCCGCAGAGGGCCCGGTCCTTCCCAGGTTTCGGGATTACCGCGACCGTCGCCCTCAGGAGATCCGGAGGGATGGCTCCCGGTTCGGAGAAAGAGTTAAATAGCCGAGTAAGGACAGGGGCCACGGCCGTGCAAAAAGTCTTGTAAAATAGCGACGTGTACCCGTCCGGGCCCGGGGCCTTGCCATGTTTCAGCCGCGCGATAGCTGAAATCACTTCCTCAACATGGATGTCCCGCTCCAGGTGGTCAGCCTGAGCCGGATCCAGTACCGGGAGGGTCACCGACTCCAAATAGCCGTCGGCATCCCGTGGCGAGGAGGGCTCCTCAGCATACAGCGCCTCATAGAAGCCGCGGAAAGACTCCGCTACCTCCGCGTCCCCGGAGACAACCCCCCCCGTCCGCGCCCACCAATTCTTTCACAACGCTGCGCTGTTGCGCGACCCGGAGCCGGTGTGCTAGGAGCTTGCCACATCTGTCCCCCCCAGTGTAGTAGGCATGTTTCAAGCGTAGGGCGGCGTACTCCGCCCTGTCAAGATCCAGAGCCGACAGGAGCTTCCTCGCTGCCTTCAACTGCCTCCACACCCTCGGCGCCCCCGTACGGCGGTGGACCTGCTCAAGCTCCCGGACTTGAGCTGTCAGCTCATCCCTCTTCAATTGCCGCTCCTTATTCTCAGCTGCAGAGATAGATGAATTCCCCCCGGAGGACGGCCTTCAATGCCGCCCACTGTGTCGCCTGCGAGGTGTCAGTGTTGCTATTGTGGGTGAGATAGTCCTGTATGACCTCCCCGATGCGTTGCACCACCGACTTTTTGTGTAGAAGTGTATCCCGGAGGCGCCACACCCCCCGAGAGGGGGAGGCCGCCGGCCACTGGAAAACGCCGGTGACTGGGGAGTGGTCAGACAGGGTCAGGACCCCGATGTCCGCCGCCGTGGCAGCGGCACGCATCGGTCCACTCACCAGGAGGTAGTCCAGCCGTGAGTAGGTTCGGTGTGCATGCGAGAAGTAAGAGTAGTCCCTATCCGTGGAGTGCATGGAGCGCCAGAGGTCGTGCAGATCCATTTCCGCAATCCGGGCCCTCCCAGCCCGGGACAGTTCCCCCGTCTGCGGGAAGCGCTGCGCCGATCTGTCCATCACAGAGTCAAAGACAATGTTGAGATCTCCCCCCAAGATAATGTGGCGGTCGGGGGAAGCAGTGACATCCACCAGCGCGGAATCGAGGAAGCGCTCTTGGTGATCGTTTGGGCTATAAACGGAGCCGACCGTAAATGCTATGCCTCCCAGGCGCATGCGATACGCAAGGAGCCTCCCCTTCTGTTCAGCACACTTATGCAACACCTCCCCCCGAAAGGAGCTCGCTAGGAGAATGGCTACCCCCGCCGTCTTGTTCGCTGCCGAGGAAAAGAACTGGGTAGGGAACTTAGCAGAGCGCATCCTATGGCAATCTCGGGGCAATAAGTGTGTCTCCTGCAAAAGGCAAATGTCCGCCTGCGTCCCCTCCAGCAACGACAGGATCGCTCTGCGCTTCACCGGGTTGTTCAGACCCTGAACATTAAGGGTCACTACCTTTAGGCCCGGCATTCCTCGCGGGGGTCGGGAGCGCCATGCAATGGGCAGGGAATCAGCGGGTGGGGCGCGCGGGGCCGCAGCGCAGGACAAGCCAAAACAAAGGGGGCATAGACAACATCGGACGGGACCTTCCCAACCCCAAAACAACCCCCTCCCCCACCCAAAACACAACCCTGGCAACTAGCCACCCACAAACTCAAACACCCCATAGTCTCAGTCAAGCCCCAAAACGGGCAAGTCCGTAGAAAAAAGCGAAGTGGACGTCCAGCCACTCACCTCCAACCGCTCCCCCCCAACCCCCCCGCCCCGTACCAAGCATGTAAAGAAGCTAAAGACATCTCCCCCCGGAGTGTGTGTTAGGCCGTCAAGGCCACGCTAGAGGAGCCGGTCGAGTCCCCGGCCGCCGCCCTCAGGGCGTCGGCCATGTCCGCTCTGATGGTAGGGGAGTCCGGGCGCCCCACACTGGTCGCTGAGCGCCGCCTCGTTGACCTCCGCCGGTTCCGTCTCTCCGAGGACCTCCACGACGGCGTAGCTCCCTCCTCCTCCGCCGCCGTGAGCCCCAGGACACCACAAATGTCTTGCAAGGAGCGTAGCTGGTGTAACACTCCGTTCCACCGAAAAATCAGGCGGAAGGGGGGACCCCAAGAGTACGGCGTCTCATGCTCGCGCAAAAAGTCAGTGGCAATCCTAAAGGACCTGCGTTTCTGCAGAGTGATGGCGGAGAGGTCCTGGTAAAGCGCCACCGGCCGATCCCGGAAAGTCAGGGGCTGTTTCCTGCGGGCTTCAGCCATGATGCGTTCCTTTAGTGGAAAGTCGGGCAGGAAGGCCAGAATGTCCGGTGGAGGTGCCGATGACTGGCGCTGCCGGCCAACCCTATGCGCCCTGTCAATGCTGATGGGAAAGTCCGCAGCTTCCCCCAGGATCTCTCGGAACAGGGCCCGCAGGTAGCTCCCCAGATCGGACCCCTCGTCCGCAGTCGGCACGCCACGCACTCGGATGTTGTTCCTCCGAGATCTGTTCTCAAGGTCCTCGGAGTGGGCCTGGAGCTCCACACACTGTTCCCGGAGGCGAAGAACGTCCTGCTGGAGGTGGACTATCTCCTCCGCTCGCTGTTGGCCCTCCGTCTCCACCGCTTCCACACGCTCGCCAAGGCCCTCCACCTCCCTGCGCACTTCTCGGACCTCGCTGGCCACCTCCCGCTTCAGTGTCTGGAAGTCCTCCCTGAGGGAGCTGAACAGTTCCTCCATAAAGGCCCTCGTGACGGGTGGCTCCCCTCCAGTCACATCCGCCGGAGCCCGGGAGGGCCCCGGCGAGGGCTGCGTCCTGTCCCGCAAGTGCTGGGCCCTGCCAAGCATGTCCGGCAGGGTACGGTCCCCTTTCTTCGGGCCTCCTCTTCCAGACATCGCTAGCTCCGCAGTCGGGCACCGATCCAGGCGCTCCAGGGATGCTCAGCCGCCGGCTAGCACTCGACCTGGGTATCCCCCACGAGTGAAGTCGCTGCGTCACAGGTGACAAAATGGCGGCCCAGTCCGGTCACCGTCCGCCGCAAGAGCTTGTGTGAGACAACCAAGGGGGCCGCAGCAGAGGGGTCTCATCAGCACATCCCTCCGGTAATCAGCCCAGCAGCAGCGGGGGTCACTTGCATCCAGCAGCTAGGACTCCGGCGAAGGCTGCCACCACTGCTCCTTCGGGGACAAAATGGCGGCCGGGCGGAGCAGGCCAAAACGACCAGGCCCAACGACACCACCGGGGCCCCCGAGGCACCCCACAGTAAAATAAGTTCCACCACCGGCCCCCGTCTGTCACGCACAGGGGCCCAGATGGTCCAACCCCATCAGGGAGTCCGCTGTACCTCGGCTAGGGGTTAGGGCCTCCGCAGTGCGAGGTGTCGCCGTCACCAGTCTGAGTGCCGGGGCACCCGTCCCAAGCCTTCCACACCGTCGGGTCCCTTCCCGCAAGGCTCCTTCAGTCACCGTCGAACGGCGGGCCAGATCCCCTCCAGATCGCAACTTTCAGCACCAGGCCCAGCCGAGGCGCCCGGACAGCTCTCCAATGCGCTCCGCCCCTCGGGGCTCGCCGTCGTCGTTCCTTGGTCTCGATCGAACTTTTTGGGGGGGTTCCCCCGAGGCGATCCGAACCAAAACAGCACCAATGTGCACCCCTGATGCTCCGCCACGCTCCTCTACCGCGCTGAGCCTCAGCGGGGGGAGAAAAGCATAAGGAAAGGGCTCTAGCTTGGCCGGGCCGGAGGAGCTACGGGAGGAAGCGTCCGCTCACCCCGCCATCTTGGCCACGCCCCCCTAGCCTCCATGTTTGATGAGCGCAAAGCCAGGACACCGCCAGAACTCATAGCACAATCATCCTTCATCGCACCTAAGGGCGCAGGTAATGCTCACCATATACCCAAATGCAGAGTGCAAACGTTAGTGTAATAACCTTAAACACAAGGGGCCTGCATACGCCACGCAAACTGTACGCAACATACTCCTACATTAAAAACCAACGCTCACAAATCGCATTTCTCCAAGAGACTCACTTCACAGCACCAGAAATTAACAAACTACGGGCCAGATGGCATGGCACCATATGTGCCACATCATACTCTGCATATGCACGAGGCGTGCTAGTCTGGATCCGCCTGGGCACCCCTTTGCAAGAGCTCCGGAGAGTGGTAGACAAAGAGGGTAGATATGCACTGTTGGAGGGGCTCTTAGACGGGCAATCCATTCTATTGGGTAGCATATATGCCCAGAATATCGACCAGGACAAGTTCTGGGAATCCCTTATTGGGGTTCTAGCTCAATTCGCATCTATCCCATGGATACTAGAGGGCCACTACAACTGCACGCTCAACATTGCACTAGACAGATCCCACCCACCACCACCACATTCCCCCGCACCAAAGCAGACGGAGCTCTTTCAAAGTTGGGTTGCACACTGTGCGCTAATAGGCGCTTGGAGAGCACACCACCCTCTGTCATGTCTCTACTCATTCCATTCTATTATGCATAACCTACGGATCCGATTAGATAGATTTTTATGTTCCCCATCACTGATTCCTAAAGTACAGCACACGGATTACTTAGGCCGCATGATTTCGGATCACGATGCACACATCCTGCGTATTCAATGGAGGCCCCCTCACCCTCAGGTGCCCACGTGGCACCTCCCACGCGACTATTGGATGGACCAAGTGTTCAAACACGATCACGAACAAGACATACAGGACTACTTTACCAACAACTCTGGGTCGGCCTCCTCCAAACTGGTTGAATGGGACGCATTCAAGATAGTGGCTCGGGGAGCATGCATTAAACAAATAATAGGGGTGAAGTGCACACTAGAACGCACACTCAACACCACAGAACTGAAGTTGGCCACCCTCACACGACATGAAGATGCCAATGCTGCAACAGCAGCACAAGTAGCGGCAGCCAATCCACAGTACGCTGCTGCCATAGCAGACCTGTGCAAATACAACTTTAGAGCCTACGCCTCTCGAATGCATAAAGAAAGAGATAAAACGGGCACACTCCTAGCTTGGCTAGCAAAACAGGACACAGACACAAAACCCATCACCGAGATAATAGACCCTTCCGGTAACCTAATACGATCCCAAAGGGACATCCTAACTGCATTCCAGCAGTATTACACTATAATTTACCGCACCCCATCACAGCTCAGACAGGAGGCAATCGGTCACTTTTTGAACCCCCTATCTATCCCACACATCACAGAATCGTAGAAAAACACCCTAGACGCCAAAATAACACCGACTGACGTCACCCATGCGATCGGTGCGCTAGCGTGAAATAAGGCACCGGGCCTGGACAGTCTACCTCTCGAGTATTACAGCACCTTCTCCCCCCTGCTAGTCCCTCACCTCGTAGAGATGTTTGCGGACGCACTGGAGAGGGGAGAACTGCCCAGCTCCCTCCAAGACTCGGTCATAGTAATGTTCCTTAAACCACACAGAGACCCACAACAGTTGTCTTCGTATCGTCCTATCACGCTCCTCCCGGCCGACTGCAAAATACTGGGGAAATTCTGGCGGATAGGTACGAACAAATTTTGCGACCCCTAGTCCATCCGGATCAGTGCGGGTTTGTACCCGGCAGAAATATGTCTCAAAACATACGTTGCTTGTTCCATATTCAGGATCAAGTGGAAAACACACACCCTAATGCGGCCTGCTTAATCTTAGACCTCGAAAAGGCCTTTGACACTCTCACTTGGCCATACCTTTTCACTGTGTTGCAACGAGCAGGGATAGGCCCAACCCTCCTCGCGTACACACGGCTTCTCTACACAATGCGCTCACATCCCGTATTCGACTGGGCCGATACATTTCATCATCATTCAAGGTGGAGAGGGGGACAAGACAAGGGTGCCCACTATCGCCCCTGATCTTCGCCCTAGCAGTAGAACCGCTGGCAGTCCGATTACGCCAGGAGGGAACCGAATGGGGCATCCCCATAGCGGACACTGTCCATAGCGTCTCCATGTACGCTGACGACCTCCTACTATATATCCGAGATATCAGCACAGTCCTCACACCCATCTGGACAACCCTTACGGAGTTCGCGGAGGCGTCTGGTCTTAAAGTAAACTGGGACAAATCTACACTATACCCGTTGCACCCAAACCTTTAGCCGCAGAGGTATGAATTGGTACGCAGAGCCTATCTTGGAGCACACACGCCCCCCGATATCTCGGTGTCCGCCTATACTACTCACCCACTGACATATATGAGGGCAACCATCGCAAAGTGCTGGCCGGCATTAGATCGGCGGTGGGATTTTGGAAGAACCTCCCTCTGGCCCCGATAGGCCGTGTGGCCATAGCTAAGATGATCATTGTCCCCTGTCTGCTGTACCACTTCACAAAACTACCGGTATTCCCACATAGGGCCTTTTTTCGAGACCTAGACTCGCTTCTCTGCTCACTCATCTGGGGAGCACACAGACATCGGATAGCCCTCACTAAACTGCAATTGCTCACCACACAAGGGGGCCTAGGCGCTTCCTCCTTCGAATCGTACTTTCTGGCGGCGCAGTTACAATGGCTCTCGTACTGGACAGCAGGTAGGAATACAGGAGAAACTCATACGTCCCAGGGCCCGGTCCCTACCCTGGAACTCCGTCCCCTACTGCTCCCAGGTACTAAACCTCGACGGACGTATCCGTTACAGGTGTCGGTGGCCCGTCGATGTATGCAAAGAATCCACCGCATGTCGGCGGAGACCCCACATTACTCCCCTCGGCTACCACTAGTCGGCTGGCCCAAGCAGGAGACATACTTTATGACAGCCATGCTCCGTGTGTGGACGGACCGCGATATAACAGAGGCGGAAGCGCTGTTCGCAGAAGGGCAGCTCAGACCTTACGACCAGCTCATGGAGGATTACGATCTACCCTCGGGACAGTTTTTAACCCACCAACAGCTCCTAGAACATTTTCGGCCACACTCTGACCTTTCTACAGGCGAGCCAAAGACACACCTGGTCATTCACACCATCCTACATATGGGTACAGGTCGGCACCTAGTTACATGGCTATATAAATCCATAAGCGAGCTTACAAATAAACCACTGCTTGTTATCCGAGCCACATGGGAGGACGAACTTGAACGTCAGCTGCACGACAGGGAGTGGGAGAAGGCCCTAGAGTTTCCCAAAAAAGTATCTAGGAACGCACGTTTTAATAACATACAGTTTTATGTCCTACATAGAGTGTATGTAACACCAGCACGCCTACAGCGGTTCTACCCGGACACTCGATTTCTCTGCCCCAGATGTCACTCACCAGTCACGCACTTTCACCACATGTTCTGGAGCTGCCACACCCTACGACAGTTCTGGTCTATAGTCCTTGAGACACTTAAAGAACTCACAGGTCTTACGGATATTCACACCTGGAAGGCAGTTGCTCTTGGAATATTCTGAAGACCAAAAACACACAAAGTGCCCGTCCGCTTTGCATCACTAGCAACGCTACTAGCTAAAAGAAGGATCGCCATGAACTGGTGGGCCCCATTGGGCCCACCAGTAGAGGCATGGGTGGGAGCGGTGAAAAAGTGGGCGGCAGCAGAAGAAGAAACACTTCAGGGGGAGAAGGCTAAAGGACTGCGAAAGCATCCCATATCTATGGAATGGGCCCTATTATCACATAAGTTCCAGCATTTACAAACGCGTACTGACTCAAGCACATCTCAACATACCACTACAGACTTGGAGGCATGTACCCCGAACGAAAGTACACGTAACACCGCCCCCACCTCCTCGAACAACACGTGAGGCAAACAAAACCGCACAGTGCACTACACGGCATACTGCCACTGGATCCATTGTCCAAATGTTTGCCTAAAAAACAGTGCCCTGACATCTACACACTATAGCTGAACTGACCCGGACGCCCTGCCCGTTGCACACACCCTGGCTCCCCCCCACAATGCATCCCCAGTTTTATTCTCCCCAGTTGCCCCCGGCGTCACCGTATAGGGAAGATATGTAGACTGTAACGACAGATACCCCCTCTGAGTACAGGATGTACGTCCTACGACTGGACAGCACTACTACTGTCGATCAAATAAGTGTAACGAGATGTGATGTGAGTTTGTTGCAAAAATGTTAATAAAAATATTGCAACAAAAAAAAACCTGCAAGTAATATTCACATGAGAGAAAAGGTTAGATATGCACCAATCATATTTCCTCACTCACCTCTAATCAATTAGTCTGATAACATGAGCCTCAGAAAACATGACAACCGAGCACATATTCTATTAGATGCACAATTTGAACGGCTCTTGCTAGAAATCAGCAGGTTGATTTCAAGACTTACTCTTCCGTCCAGCACGCCAGTGCATTCAGTGCGCAAACAGTAAGCATGTTAACATACAACAAGGACTGTGTTATGTCAACTGCCTATGTGTTTACTCCCTCCTGCGTGGCTGCTATCCATGTACGCCCTTTATTTTTATGTTCTCTATTCTATTTAATGATGCCTTTTTGCTGCTAATGCCTTAAGTATGCTGCAGATTCCCTTAAATCAACTTGCATTGACTGTTTGCAGTTCGCTGAAAATAATCTGTTCATCATCTACTTAATAGCAAACAAGAGCTACTCTTTTTATGACCCCCTTGATTTCCTGTAGATGCTTTGATGGCTTCTGCATCTGTGTTTTAAAGAGAAACCGCCACTTGTGTATTTATCTAGGTAATGCTCCTAACAGGTAAAACAGGTTTCCATTTATTTGTTTTAGAACTAGGTTTCGCTGCCCTTTTAATCTCCTTTAAAAAAGAATGTTTCCCAGGAAGCAATAAACATCTGATTCGCACAATGCAATTACCTAGGTAAGACAGCATGGTTGAGGGAACATGCAGTTACAGTGAACATGAAAAGCCTCTTTGTCTCATTTCCTTTGCCTGTAATTGGTCCAGTGGTTAAGAGCCAGGAGCTGAAAAATGCATTTTATCTCAATAATTAATATCACACCAGAGTGGTGGTTTGACCAAAGTATGCAGCCCCTCTCATCTGAGGTGTTATTTGTGCGAGCAGCTGATTGCATCCCACTCTTCTTGAATCACTCTTTCCTGCACTATCTCTCTGTGAACACTTTGTGTGCGCCAGTCTTGTTAGGGCCTGTGGATGACCTGAGCTCCTCTACCTTACAGAGAGCCGCATGAAATGCATTGTAAGTTAGTCTTGGGGGTTCACTATGCAATTTTGTATTCTTACCTTTGTAGGCATAGGCGTTGGAAGTGGTGGTGATGCAGCACCCCGAAGCAACCAGGCTGAGGTTCAGAAAGTGAATGGGGGACAAGGATGCCTTGGAATGTTCTTTTATCTTCTCCTGTGTGCAATGTGTCAAATATCAGGCAAAGTCTCCTGACAAATTGCTGCTTAATCTTTTAAAAGGGAGTTTAGTGTTTACTCTTCTTTGACTGCAAAGCGAGAGGGTTTGTGAATTATGCGACAATCTTGCTGCGTCATAGGGAGTGTGAAAGGAAAAACAGTACACAACAAAATTTAAATACCTGGAATTGAGCTAAACAAATAATACAAAATATATCATGAGCATAGAAAGCACAAATGAGACACACTTCTAATACTGAAGTGTGATGGAAATACAGATGTTAGCAGGATCAAAACGAATAAAGGCACATGGTATGCGCTAATGATAAATATTTGTGGAAAACCAATTTCCAGGCATATCATTTGTGCGCTTTATAATCGTATAGTATGCTGTACTCCGCCACCTTGATAGTTATTTGCTTTAGAATGATATCAGAAGAACTTTATGTATGTGCACATTTAGTGGGCATTTCAATGGAAAATTAGCTGTCTTTAAATGACAATGCGCTACCACACCATGCTTTGGTATTACATTTGGAACAGTGTTGTCCGAAATGCACCACTGGGCACATTCTACACCCTGACCACTCCTGTGCGAATCATCATGGCTTTTTTTGCTACACTTTTTGAGTGAGGCATGTCTTTTTTACTATCCCTTTGACTTCTTTGACGTACCATTGGAGACAGCACCCGTACTCTGAAAATTGTTCCAGCACCACTGTCTGGGAAGCTGCTGGAACAGAGCTATGCAGTATACTTTAGACAGCGTATGCACAGGAAGGTACCTATGTGGCTGCAGCATAGGAGACTCGAGTGCTAACACCTGAGGTCGGTAGATCCACGAAAAACAGGCAATATCTAAGAGAGCTGCAACAGCGATTAATGGGAAGTTTCATTGTGCAGTTTAAAAAACATGAATGCCACAAAAATGGCGATGTTCAAGACAGGTGCCTTCATCTGAAGTGCCCGTGCCAGACTTCCAAAAACTTCAATTAGGTCCACCAAGTATATGCATAGGAGAGAGCACACAAAGCACAGTAGATTGCATAGAAGTGAGCAAGCATGTAGAGAGCCATGCATGGATGCCCTGGCAGTAGGTAATACAGGCAAGGACAGATGAAGATTCTACCATATGATGCTGGGGGGGGAGGGGGGGCTCGTATCTGGCAAGTAACAAAGCTGCAGTCAAGGACTCACTAAATCAAGGGAACACAGATCAAAAGCTGTTCTGAGAAGCTCCATAGGCTGCGCCAAAAGTAAGCATTCCTCTTCCTCTTTGCACAGGGAGAAGAAACACATGAGGTCTAGGGAGGATCTGAATCCTCAGAGCCCTTGGCTGTTGTGCAGCCCATAAAAGGGTATGTGTCCCTTTGACTGGTGCTACCAATTCTTTAATCACTTAGGCATGCTTGAGCTATAGGAAATAAGTAAAATAGCAATCTTTATGCACGTGATGCAGAGTCATAGTTGCACATTACTAAAGTGAACAAGTGTTATTGGTGACCCAAAACCTTAAACCATTGTTGCCTATAGAGTGGTACTGTTGCAGAGAGAGCGAGGACTGTGAGGTTGGCATACAGTAAATATGGAAGGTAAGTATGTTTTTGTATGTCTGCATTGGGAGAGTGATAGAAACAGAATGTAGTATGCCTAGCACTATACAATGAGGTGCGAAATGAGGACAAACCATTTTAGTAGACCTGATCTAAAAAAAAGTGTGTTAGACCTGACATCCTTGGTGTGGTTTCCCCTGACTTTTTTGCCTTCTCACTTCCTGTTTTGCTGACTTCGTTTTTGCTGGCGTTAGGACTCTGGGCTCCTTACCACTACTAACCAGTGCCAAGGTGCATGTACTCTCTACTTTATACATGGTAATATTGGCTCATCCACAATTGGCACATTTAATTTACTTACAAGTTCCTAGTCAAGTTCATTACACCTGTCCAGGGCCTGTAAATTAGAATTTTCTAGTAGGCCTGCAGAACTGATTGTGCCACCCACTTACGTAGCTCTTTAAACATGTCCTCGGCCTGCCACTGAAAAGCCAGTGTGTGCAATTTTAAACAGCCATGTCAACCTGGTAAGTTAACCCTCTTGCGAGACCCAAACGCTCCTTTTTAATTCATACAAGTCACCACTAATGTAAGCCCTGGACAGCCCAAGGGTAGGGTGCAGTGTATTTAAAAAGTTCGACATGTCCTTTTAAGTTTTACATGTCCTGGTAGTGAATTCGTTTTTCACTACTGCAAGGCCTACATCTCCCATAGGTTAACCTTGGGATTACCTTGAAGCATCTTATAAGTGCAATTTCCAATTGGGAAGAAATGGGACGCCCAAGTTTGTTGACTCTGAAATTACAATTTAAAATCCTAACTTATGGTGAACTTAGATTTTAAAGTGTAATTCTGAAAATGACACTTTTAGAGTTGGCAGTTTCTTACTTGAGACATTTGGTGCCTCCTGCCTGTCTTTGACTATTCCCTCCAGACAGCCACACAAACAGAGCTTAGGTGTCTCTGATGAGTGATCCACATCCTGATGGGCCATCCTGGGCAGAATGGGAGGGAGGAGCTGATACTTGCACCAGAAAGGGCTGCAGAGTGACTCAAAGAACTAGTCTGCTGGCTTCCTGATCTGATCCTCAGGGATATAACAGGATCCCCATAGCTGGACCCATCTTCACCTAGATCCTGAACCCTAAGAGGCGCCTCTGACGCGCTGGGACCTTGGAAGTGTTTTTGGCTCCTGAAATCAAGCTTTTGGGCTCTTCGCGAATAGGCCTGTTCACTCCGGAACCACTCCCCTCGCACAAACGATCAGTGTGAGTGGGGGCAAGTTCACCTCTTCACACACCAAGCATCGCCGCTCGTGAGGCTCCAGCCCATCCATCTGCAGCACCCAGAGGCTCTGCACGTCATGCGGACCACTGCCAGCGATGTTCTCCTTGCTCCCGGTGAACTTCTTTTCCATGAACGGGAGTCTTGGTACACTTCTTGAGAAGGTAAAACTTCAGCTCAACTTATCTGTGACTGTATCCGAACCGGATTTCATTTGTCAGCTTGGACTTCTGGATTTGAGCCAGTCTAGTGTGGCCGGACATCCCCATTTGGCGCTTTATGCTTTTGGGCACTACATTTCAGTTTATTCTTTAAAAATTCATAACGCCAGTTCGACTTATTGTATTTTTCTAATTTTTTTGGTGTTGATTTGTTTATTAAATTAAGCTCTATTGTTCTAACCAGGTGTATATCTTTTTGTGTGATGTTTCTACTGTTTTACTATTTGAAGTGTTGCACAAATACTTTACACATTGCCTTTTAAGTTAAGCCTAACTGCTCTGTGCCAACCTACCAGAGGATGAGCACACGTTAATTTAGGGTGTGTATCTGACTTACCCTGACTAGGATTGTGGTTCCTGCTTGGACAGGGTGCATACCTCTGCCAACCAGAAACACAATTTCTAGCAAAGTGGAAACAATGAAAGCCCACAAATAGTCAAGTACACAGCACATGATATTGTCAAAGGGGTATTGTTGATGTATGGTACGATAGCTGATCAAGAGTTTGACTGAGTGATATAGCATTAGAAAACCACCAGTTACACAAACAGTTGCTGTAATTGTCCCCATACATTTTGTCAAATGAAATCAATAAAACGAACCAGTTCAAGCCGGTAAACATAACTTTTCCACTGATGAAAACTTTGCGAGTGAGGCACAGACCAACCATAGAGGCATGGCTGAAGAGCCCCTAATCAATATTTGCCAGTGAGAAAGCCATTCTCTAAGATGATAGACTAAAAAGATTAACTTCTTTCAAGGGAAGCAGGGGAAAAATAGCCACCCTGACCCAGTGCCATTATCATGCAAGATGTATGGTAAAGAAAAGAGAACTGTAATACACATCTAAGCTCAACAAATTGTAAGTTAGCTCTAGAACAATTATTATTTGCATTTCAGGCCTGCCTGTGGAACTGAAGCCGGTGACAAGAATGCGCATATTGCTGGAAGGATCTAGCCCAAATGTACTTAGTGATTTATGTAAATGTTTATCTTGTGAGTCTTCAGCTCACACGTCAAAGGCCACTATCCTTTACAGAGGCCTTGTTTTGTAATTACTTGATTTGGTTGGGAGCTTCATTTGTACAGTAATGTCCAAGGTATAAAAACTTTGGTATAAAAGATAAAGTGCTTTGACTATAGAACCCATTACAACATAAAGTGGGCTTGAGTAATGAGGATGGTACGGAAAAATTGGTTACATCCAACACAACATAAATGTTGATTTTTATAAGCAGCCACCCTATTATGAAATGATTCTTATGCAACATGGTTTATAACCTCAAAAGGTTTTCATGACAGTACACAATTTCCTCCAGCCCAACTGTGTGAAATAGTCTCCCACCAACTCCTAGATCATTTACAATGGTTTCATTCATAAGACAGTGTGCAGGCTGACAATGCCACCCAGCTCAAAGTTTAAGATCAGGCGCACCATGTTAAGTCAATGGATTTGATGTGCTCAGCGAAGCCCCTAGCAAGCCTCTATATCTCCTCACCAGCCTTAAAAGTGATTCTCTGTTTATGTTGCTCTATGTAAGCCGTAAAATAAATGGATAAATATAGGAAGGGGCACCGGAAAGGAAAACAGTGGAATATCAATGCCTTATGGAAACTGTTTAAGAAAGCAATAAACATCAGTAGGAGAATACAACAATGTGCCAAGATCAGTGTATCAAATTGATAAATATGGCATCATGTCTGTAGCTGACTTAGGGAAGTACAGACCAACCACCAAGAGGGCAAAATGAATCCCACAACAGGGGCTATTGCAAAGTCATAGGGGAGGCTGCAAGAGATATGCTGGCCTTTAGAGAACACTGGAAACATTAGATACCCAAGAGGGATTTGTAACTAAACGAGAATGTTGTATAAATGCTCAAAAGCTGTTAGTGAATTTTACCGCTAATGATAAAGCCTCCACCCTGGGGGAAGGATATATATCCCCTATGCTGTTTCTATCAAGAAACATCAGTATGCATCCCTTTGAGATACCTCAGGTGGGCATAAGAGGGTGGACACCTATGTGCTGTCTTGGAAAGAAATGCTGCCTGCCACTTCTGCTATCCAGCCTGCCTACCCGAGCTCAAGAAGCGATGACAAGTAGTGAAGCCAAGAGCGTCCCCCGCTGGCCTCCAATGACATACACCACCAAGCCTTACTGAGAAAGGAAATATCCAACAACTTTCTGCCACACTATGGTGTGTTCTGACCTGCAGCCTTACTTGCCAACCCCCCATTCTCTTTTCTATTCCAGCCATCATTTTTTCCTTGATCCAATTACTGCAGGAAATTCCAAGTGTCTCATCCACGTCTTTCTAAATTCCAGGGAGTGTCATCAACACCTCACAAAGAATTCACATTACCAGCTCTTCTTTCTCTCCTATTATTATTTAAATGGGAACTGAAAGCGCGGTCATTATTTCCCCTCTTAAAAACTCTTATTTATTTCCGTAGTGCTTGTAAATTACCAGCTCTTTTTGCTGGATTTTCCTACTTTACTAAAACTTTTATTCAATCAAATGTTTGCATAATCTCTCCCAATCCATTTTTCGGAACTACGACTGACTTGACATTGATATGGAATTGCATTCCTCATCCTGTTCAGGAAGTTTGTCATGCACTGCTTATCATTGGCACCATCATAACAAGTATTTTCCTTGACTCGTTGACTTTGATGATGGACTACCATCTTCTCCTTCCCCGTCCCTAGTTCAGGGGTTACTCATCTCGCCCTCTGACAGGGAATACTATATTGTACCAGGATCTTTGGCTCTGAGAGAACTAGGTGCTTGGAATTGGCATAGTTGCTTTCTCCCTCCCTCTTCACTATCTATTGGTTTACTGAGGTATCAAATTGTGCCCTTCCTCTCCTTTTTATGAATGTTTGGTAGCAGTTATAAATTATTCACCTTTATGAAGAGAGTGTCATCGATTCTGTAAGCCACACTATCAGTCATAACGGCAACACAAGTTTCCAGTAGGGCCGTGGGAAAAGTAGTTCCAAATATCACAACTAAAATAAGAAGCAAAGCTTTCTTTGACTGAGTCTGAAAGGGTTTAATGATGAAGGAAGATGGGATGATCTTTGAATCACATGCTCATTTGACCAGGGAATCCTTTGAAATCATTGGTGGAAGCAAGCTCTCCAAGTACAGGCAAGGTTCATTTATACTCTACTACACAGGGGTTTCTAGTATTGATCACATGGCAGACTTTTAATAACGAATACAAGCAGGTGCCTAGCTGAGTGCATGAGAACTGGGAAAATGGGTATCAGGAGTTGCACAAAATATAAAGTATTTTCGCCATAGCAATCTAATTCACAACTTAATGACTTGAGTGCCAACGCAGTGCACCTCAACGCCTAAGACCGGTACACACCATGAGCAATATTAGCATGAGCAAGAAAACATGGCAGATTACGTTTACCTTAAGGCAGGCAAACATTTTAAAAGTTTCACAGCACCTTTAAGGAGCAAGTAATGAAGGGATAAACATCATCTGGGTACAAATCATGTTGGCCGAACCAATTTCAATATCAAACTCTTTAGGCCCATTGGAGGCTGACTGAAATTGCATAGGAGGAACTTGTCGGGAAAAATACCTATATTTAAGGCTGATGACATTGATTAAGGCATGAATTGGAGCTGAAGGAAACTTAGCATGCATTAATATCAACTGCTGAAGTTGAGAAAATTGGAGTCACAAAGGATTAGAGCAGCATGGAAGTGATGATTGCAAATGGAATTTAGAATGTCTGTGTCAAAAAGAATAGTCTTAGATATACCTTTACACAAGCTAGGTTCCAGAATGGGCCTGTAAACATAATGGGAATGTGTACTTATGACAAAGAAACTCAAAAAATGGCAAATGCCATCTTGCAGGACTGAAATGTCATGACCAGTGATTCTCAGTCCTGCAGCGAAAGGGACTGTGAGCATGAGAAGCAGATTGGTAAGCAGCCTTTCTGTAAGACCACTGAGTAGTATGTGTGTGAATGCTCAGCATACAAGTCACTGAACATGAGTGTGAGCAGAAGAGTTGAGATATATAAAGTAAGTTCCCTGAACAGAAACCATATCTACCTTGTCTTTCAGATGAGCCTCTTGTTTATCCTTAGCACACATATAAGCCTTAAACATCCATCTAGAAAAACTGTTAGAAATTGGGTTACTGGTTGAGGGGGGTGAAACCCTACTCAAGAAGGAACCACAATTGAGGGAAATTGGGTTGTTGGTTGACTTAGGTGTTAGCCCTGGTCAAGCAGCAACCACAATCCTGGCCAGGGTGAGGCAAAAGCCAATCCCAACTTGTGCAAAAGAATTTATGCAACACTTCAAACAGTAATACAGTCAAACCCTCCACACAAGGATCACACATCAAGTTAGAAAAATAAGAGTTCTGAATTTATAAAGATTTTAGTGAAAATAGCGCCAAGAAACACAAAGCGCCAACTAGGGATATCTGCTCGCTCTGGACAGGGTCGAAGTCATAAGTTCAGGCCCACCGCAATGTAGCGCAGGCTGGCTACAATCACCAAGTTAAGCCATGTGTGCAGTCCGATAAATATTAACCGCAACATGCCTTTTGCGAATTAATCCAATCTGGTCGAGGTCTATTAGGCCGCGGAGGTATTGCTCCAACCGGTTTGGCAAGATCTTCGTAAAGATCTTGGTGTCCATGTTCAGAAGAGCTATAGGGCGATAAGAGGAACAGAGTGTGTGGTCCTTAAATGGTTTGGTATGATGGTAGGGGTGAGACCTGTTTCCTGGGTGAAGGAGTTAAATAGTGTCAGTAGACGATCTTAGAGACTGGGGAGTAATGCTCTGTAAAAGGTGATGTGGAGTCAGTCGGGGCACGGTATAGGTCTGTGGGTGTGATGGAGGCACCTAGAAGTTCAGCGTGCCAAGTGTTAAGGAGAGCCCAGTCACAGCTGCGTAAGTAGGCATCCATTAAGGCCGGAGGTATATCGTCTTGCTTGTAGAGGGTTTGGTAGTAGCTGTGAAATACCTGTTGCCATTATGGTGGTTGCCCAAATTGTATCACCTGTCTGAATGTTAGCAATATGGGCTTTAGCTTGGTGTTGGCACAGTTTACGGACAAGCATGGTGCCAACCTTGTACCCCCTTCATATTATTTATGTCTTACAGCCAGGAGGGAGGGGGGCGTGGCCAAGATGGTGGAGAGCTAAGACGTGCTCTGCCATCTCTCCTCCACCCGGCAACAAATCGCACTTGCCTTTGGCCCAAAATTGCATGGGAAACGCCTGAATTGTTCCCTATAACACCCGAGCACGGTCAGCGACCCACTGATGGCACTTTCCCGGTTTTGCAGATCGCGTTCGTGGCTCCCGGCCCAAGCTAGATCCGGGCGCCAGAGGGGCGGTTTGCAGCGACGGACTGTACGACTGTAACCCCGGGGCTGGGGCTCTGAGCCATAGGAGATGGAGAGACGTGGCCCTGTTTGGGACGCCGGCTGCCCTCGGAGGCATTCCCCGCCACCTCTGATCGGTGAGTGGATTCGGCAGAAGCCTGCAGTGGAACCCCAGGCACCGGCTTGTGCAGCCGGGTGGCCTCCACGGAGTGAAACGGAGCACACGCCGGCCATGCACAGGCGCCCAGAGTCGGCGGGAGTCCGAACGGACAGTCAGGGGGCGCTTCGGCCTCCAGTCCCATGAGCGGTTCCCTGAAGCGGCAGTGGTGGGTCACGCTGCCGGCCCTGGGCGCTGCTGCGGCTTGACCTCCCGGGGCCTGCTGAACGCGCTCAGACCACCTAGTGCCACGTGGTGGGCCTACCTGGACATTGGACCCTGGGCCACCGGCTCTGCTTAGCGCCTACACCAGGAGACCTCCTTCTGCATAAACGTCTGGTCCCCAGAGCATCTTTCCACCGCATCTGCCTTGCGGATGGCGCTGGGGTGGCGACCAGCGGCTGATCACCGGGCGCCATCTTGGGGCGCGGCGCAGCCTTCTTGGCAAGCTGCGGTACCCACAGCGGGCTCGCCCAAGTACTCTGTGACCAGCGGGGAGCTGCACGGGCCGTCGGACGACTCCCCAGCCCTCGACCTTGTGAAGCGAACTGTGGGGCTGTGCGGGTGGCCCGGACCGCCGCCTGCGTCCCCCCGCTCTGTTCCTCTGACTGTCTGGGACCTGCTGGTGACACCCGGATCGTACGGAGCCGGGTGGTGGACATATCCAGGTGTTAGGCCTCTGGTTGTGGGTCCTCCTGGGGCCTGCAGGGGTGGACTGTGCTGGGTTTGCTGTGGGGGGCCTTGTTGGTCCGGTCCCCCCGCTGGTGGGCCCTGTGGCATGGCAGATCACCTGACACAGACGGCATCCCTCTGCGGCCCCCGGGGTGGGGACGAGACTCATCTTGCCGGTGAAACGCCACACCTGGTGGTGACCGGGCGGCCCTGTTTTGCCATAACCTAGATCTCCCCCCGCATAGCTGTGGGAGTGGTGACACACAGATGATGGACAGCGGCCCTTGCCTCCCTGGTTTCTTCTAGCCCCCACTGCATTCGAAGGCCTTCTCTGCATCTATGGTGAGGAGCATATAGTCCCCGGGGATGCAGGAGGCTTTCTCTATGAGGTGTCTGACTCGTCCACTGGCTCGATCTCGAACAGGCGCTGGCTCGTGTTGGCTTGGGGGAGAAGATGCGGACGCACATTTTTAACTGCTACCGGTCTCCCACAGCTACCGTCCAGATCCATGGGCACCTATCCACCCCATTTCCCATCAGTTGGGGCATGATGCAAGGGTGCCTTTTGTAGCCCTTGCTCTTTGCCCTCTACATGGAGCCCATGGCGCAGCGAGTTAGGAACCATCCTCAGATCACTGGCATCTGCTTCGGAGGGGACACCCACGTTATAAGTCTCTACGCGGATGATGTACTGGTCACCTTAGCAAACCCCGGTGTCGCCTTAGGGACATTTCTGGAGTACCTGGACACCTTCACGAAAGCCTCTGGGTTTAAGGTGAACTTGACGAAATCTACCGCATTGAACCTTCTCTGTCACCCCAGGCGCAGGCAACTCTTCAAGCCCCCAGCAATGGTCGTCCCTTACTTGGGTGTCCATTTGGCCCCGACCCTACAGGCCATGAAGATGGCTAACTATTCTCGCCTCCATTCTCACATACGCACCGAGTTGCGGAGATGGAAACACTATCAGATTTCATGACTGGGACATGTCGCAGCTATTAAGATGACGATTCTCCCCCAAAATCCTGTACCTCTTTCAGACGCTCCCCTTACCGCCCCCAGCTCGTTTGCTATAGAGGGTGCAATCGGAACTCTCTCACTTTATTTGGCAAGGGCACAAACCAAGAATGAAAATGTTAGCTTTCTCCCTCCTCGCGAAGGAGGTCTTGGGGTCCCTGACCTCATGCTCTACTATAACACTGTACAGCTTCGACACCTGGTCGAATGGAGCCGGGCTGAATCCGAGAAGCACTGGCTCTTTCAAGATCGTGCGGTCGCGGGCACATCCCTCATGAAAATTCTCTTCATCCCGAAGCTCCACCGTCCCCCCAACTTATACGCTTCACAGGTGACACGCACAACCCTCACAGTCTGGGATCGGACCAACATACGCCACGACCTACCGACCTTCTCCTCTCCACTTACATCACTGTTTGATAACCCAGATTTTAGCCCCGGGATAGGTCCCCAGTCCTTTTCACTGTGGAGAGAGGCCGGATGCCGAGCCTTAGGCCTCTTATTTACTAAAGGTGACATTATCCCCTTCTCGCAGCTCAGAGCTGCTTACGGCCTCCCAGCAATTCGAATGTTTGCAATATTTACAAGTGTGACATGGGGCTATGCACCCTGGCAATCGCACTCAGGCGTCTTGGCTTCTCACTCCCTATGAACGGTGGCTCATTACACGAACTTCAGACAAGAAGCTGATCTCTGATCTGTATAAGATGCTCTTGTCCCGATATACCCACACTTAACATGCAGGTCGAGCGCATTTGGAGAGGGATCTTGAACTTAGTCTCAGTCCTGAGGAATGGAGGAATGGGAAGGTGCATGTTATAGAGCACACCACACAGCAACACATGTAGGCCTCACTGAAATATTCACTAAACTTGTTTATTATTGGTACTGCACCCCTGAGAGACTACACCAAGCGGACGCGAACCTGAGCCCTGACTGCTGGAGAGGATGCGGGAAGAGGGGTACACTGGTTCACCTTACTGGACGCAAATATTGGTCGACAAATACCTTGACACCGAACTTCCTAGATTCCCCGCATATGTCCTCTTAGGGGTCCCTAATCCTCTTAACTATCCTCTAAAATCTAGGCGAGGGAAACAGATAGCCACAGCACTGGGCACGGCCATTCAGAACATACCGGTTCATTGGAGGACACCTTGCATTCCTGCACATAATGGGTGGCACCGGCGATTGTGGCACGTATTGGGCTTGGAAAAAATCTCACTTACCTTAGCTGGGAAAGGCTCCTCCTTTAGCGATCTCTGGCAGCCGTTCCTTGCTCTGCTTACACCCAAATTCCGGCAACTGTCTTGTCCGAGATACTTGCGCCTCTTGCGCCTGACTGCACCAGACTCCTCCACTTAGACTTGCCTAGCCTCATGAAGACACTCCACTTGGTGCGACGTCGCACAGAAGGAAGGTACCGAGGGAGGGTGGGGGGTGGTTCTCTATGCGTTTTCCTCCTTTTTCTTCTCTCTTTTCTTGGGGTGGTGGGAGGGATTGTACTAGTTCTTTGTTGATTTTTGTAACAATGCACTTATTAATCTCTACTGTGGGCTCTGTGTAGCCCGTTTAATGCAAGCTGGCCTTTTGCATTGTTTAATAAAAAGAATTAAACCATAAAGCCAGGAGGGAGCCTTCAGCCTTATTGGCCCTATGGGCTCTCATCTGTCCCCACAGAATTGCAAGCTGTCTCTTGTTGAGTCTGGTCCAGGCACTCAAGTGCTTTAATCTCTGCTGCCAGGTCGGTCTCCACCAACCTGGACCTGAAAGTAGAATGAGTAATCCCACATATCTGGGTATTTTAAGCTTAAGCTGATCAGATATTGCTCCTGTGCCCTGATTGGAGGACGTGCTTCGGTCTAGATCTGAGTCCCAAATCAGGTTGAAGTCTCCTCCCACTATAATGTTTGCACCTTCTTTGTCATCTGATCCTGGAGTGTTCCTCGAATGTAGAGGTCCTGCGCCTAGTTGAGGGCGTAAACATTAAGCAGTGTTATTGGGTGTGTGCCTAGTAAGATGCTCAATTTAAGACGTCAGGATCGTGGCGCAGAAGCCTGCCTTATACAGATTGGCTACTCCCAGCATTTTTGCAGTGATGTGGGCCCAAAAACGATGGGTGTATTTCAGGTGGGACATGCTATGGTTGTCCTCCCTTAGGAGGTGTGTCTCCTGGAGGAAGATCAAAGACACACAATTGATGGACGGAATGCAGAGAAAATCAAAACATTCACCCCCAGTCAAGAGATCTGGGTTAAATCCATCATTCTTTTGCTCACCATGCCGCCCCAGTTTAGACCTGGCCATATGCAAATCAGTCTTTACCCTGTGCCACATGGGAACAGTCCAGCCCGAACTGCCAAGCCAGGTCCTCCCAGGACCAGAAACAAGCATCCTAGGACTAGTTTTGGGGTATCACCCCTCATCAGCCAGGATAGCTTGAATCCAGTGGCACAGTAAGCCCGGGACCCACGTCTGGGCATGCCAGCCGCACTTAGGGCGAGAAAGCAAAAGACACACATTTGATGGACAGAATGCAGAACAAATCAAAACATTCAGCACCAGTCAAGAGATCTGGGTTAAATCCATCATTCATTTGCTTACTATGCCACCCCAGTTTAGACCTGGCCATATACAAATCAGTCTCGACCCTGTGCCACATGGGAACAGACCAGCCCGAACTACCAAGCCAGGTCCTCCGTGGACTGGAAGCAGGCATCCTAGGACTGGTTTCGGGGTTTCACCCCTCATCAGCCAGGATAGCTTGAATCCAGTGGTACAGTGAGCCCAGGAAGATGGCATCTGGGTCCTGCTGATGAAGGTATCACCAAACTTGCTTGCGCTTGTTAGGCAAGTTCAGGCCTGGACGTTGAGGGAGAGTAATTTAATATGCTGTGCAGTGTACAAGTGTAAGTAACTGCTTCATAAGCAGGTGCACCCAAGAAAGTCCTTGGCAGTGCACAGTTAACGCGGCCCAGATGAAGGGCACCCACGTCCCGGGTGTTGAATAGTCATAATGCGGGGGGGGGGGGGGGGCTCGCATTAATTGCCGGGGTGGGAGCAGGGTAGCCATACGATCAATGCAGTGCAAGCCTATATGTGGTGGTGTGGAACTCCGACCAGTAAGAAAGGAGTAATCACCCCCACAAGTCACCTTACCAGGAAAAATCTGAAACAAATAAAAAAATACAAACAACAGAGAGGCAACAGGACCCAACAACACCATACGGGCCCTGCAGAGACCGACGCAAGAGCACACAGGTTCCGCTTGAGATGTCACCCTCCTGGGCTACGAATCGAGGTGGGCAGGCCGCTGGGAATGATCGATTTCCCAACAATGGAGAGTGAGTTACTGGAAGTAGCCATGGGGTGGACATGAGAGCACAACAAGTATGTTCCTCCAGATACGTGTATCCTGCCTCAAAGCCCAAAGGTTGTCAAGGATCCATCATGAAAGTAGGAAGGCCCCCCTCTCCAAGGTGGTGCATAGTCTAGTCAGTGTCGCTGTCAGCCAATCGTGGATGTAGCTGGGGATGGGTCTTTTCCTATGTTTTGCAGGTGGGCGATAATGTCTTGCTTGGCTTCTTGAAGCGCATTCTCCTTTTTGACCTTGTCTGGGCGCTTAGTGCGTACTCTGCACCAGACTGGGCGCCACCCCTGCCCGGTCGTCGTGCGGACTGGGGATGCGTCTCTGCTAGATGTGTTGTCAGGGATGTCCAACAACTTCTTCGCTTCAGCCACAAAGCATAAGGATTACGGTTTCCCCTTCCAGTGAAAGATAAGAGCAAGATGGTGGTTTTCCAACCGTTGCCTTTGTAATACAAGCAGGCTGACTTTGAGACTGGGCTTCCTTAAAGGACTTGAGCTGTAGACGTAGGATGGAAGAGGCCTTCTTCTGGTAGGGTGGGAAGGCACTAAGCAGCTTCACCGACACAGATGACCTCTCACCCTTGTTCTAGCCTTCTTATGGAAACCCCTCTGTCCTGGACCACTCGTACATCGCACATGGTTGCTAATTCACAGGAGTAACCAGGTTAGCCAGCAGCGCTATCCTTTCCTTTCGAGCTCAGTCACCATAAAGAGTGGCTTTTTTGATGTATTATCACTGGTTCTATTCTGCCATTGAATTCTTTCATTTATTATGTTTGAAAATGACAGAACACTGGAGTTATTTGAGTTGAAGCAATGAAAAGAAAGCACGATTTCTGGGTCAGAAACTGTAATAAATGTTTTTGTTTATTAGTATTTTCAATGCAAACACATGCCACAACGAGACGGAGGGTCCCCACACTGAAATACTTGAAGCCAGTCCACTTCTTTAAGGCTCATAACGAAATATAAATGTATCCTAGTGAACAGTGCTAGAATCGGCACAGACTGACTGCTTTTTATGAACTGAGAATTTCTATTTCTATTTTAGGAATGCTATCGAAAGCACCGTGTGTTTGCGTGGGCAGACAGACGGGATAAATTTAGAAATATGTTTGCAGCGAACGGGAATTCTGCTTGCAGTATTCTGTAGCGGATTTACCCTCTTTTAAAAAGATTAGTGCATTTTGCTATTGCTTCTGCAGCGTGCCAGACCATTACATCAAAGCTCTGATGCAAATACAACCAGCCCCATGTAATAGGCAGCACAGAGATTTATTGTTGTTCTTGAGGTGCCGATAGCCATGTGCCCCCTGCTGGCCTAGTACCAGGGCACCCTCTAGAATCCAGGTAATCTTTTAATACACCCAGCTCAGGCCGTGCCGCTTGTATTTTGGAGATTAGGGGGCCTTTCTGAGCACAGTTTCTTTGGAAGAAGGGATGCTACTGTAATTGACAGACAATCACAGCATCTGGGATACAGTTAAACCTACAGCAATACTCGGCCACATTAATTAGAACCCAGACTGCGCCAGCATGGCCCCAGGAGAGGCGGGCTGTCAGATGGCATTAACGCTTGCACACGCACACTACCTCATGAACCGGATCTGAAGCAGGTTATTCGAAAGCTTTTAAAACGTGTCAGAGAATTATTCGGCAGCAGCCGTGGTGGTGGGTTTTCAGGTACCTCATTAAAAACGATTTCCTTTTATAAATTGTTGTACCAAATCGATTATGTATTGTATTCCTCATGCTTTGCTATGTCTCTACTAAAATAATAAAGATAATAATAATAAAAAAAGTGGAGACAAATAGCGGTCCGATACGTATTAGCAGGCACGATTGTTTCTTCTTTTCAGCTCAGCACTGTTATGGAAATGTACATTATCCCTGTTTTCAGAGATGCCAGTATAATTATTGAAGGCTGCATGGTGGAAATCTCTACTAGAATGATCTCGAGTGCCTTGCATATTAAATTTAAAGTAGATAGTAGCACAAAATGTAGTCAGTCAGCAGATAGAGGTCGAGGAAGTGGGTGACAGAGGGTTTAATCTCCTCGAAAGGCAGCATTAGATTCAGTCAGTTTAACTTGATATGCTTAAAGGCTTAGGATATTTTGGTGGCAAAAAATGTCATTTGGGAAAAAAAGGATATTGTGAATAAGAAAGCATTTTTAAGAATGAGTTGAGAACGATGGCGTGGAAATACCTTATCATGAGCACGCAATGGTACAGTAAAGCGAGCTGAGACTGAGATACACATCAAAAACCCATATACGAGCTAAAAGGTGGGGCGCTTGCCCAGCAAACTGCAGTATCAATTAACAAAACACCACCAACTTGGGAATCCCTAAAGGGTGCTTTGAAGGCTGCATACAAACCATCGAAGGCCTGTTTGCTGAATTTAATGACTGCATTAAGTTGCATTCTGTACATTAACTCCTCCTAAGTCTTCCTCGCCACAGTAATAAGTAGTGAGCTTCAGCTCCCCCACAGAATCCTCCAAGCAATTTAGCGTGCTAGCCTCCCCCATCCCTCCCTAACAAAGGCCGACCTCCTTCACCCTTGATCTACCATAAGAGGAGGCACGACCGACCCCACTTCCTGTTTTTTTTGGTTCTGCTTTGCAGACTGTTCAAGCAAGTCGCAGGTAAGTGGGGCGAGGTCATGTTGTAGCAGGCCCATGGTCCCGGTATGAAGTCCTGCTGTGGGGGCTCTTTTTGGGATATATATCTATTTTTTTATTTTTATTTGTTTGGATCCCTGCATATTGAGAGACCCGGGGATAGCGAGTTCTTATGGTGTGTGCGAAGCCCTGCTTCAGCAGGCTCATGTACGCTCTGTTCTAGCAGGTTCTCGTGTCAGGACACGGTTACACTGGGCCTCAGTGTTATCGCCCCATCTACCGTGGGCCAACGCGCTGCTTTCCTTTTTGGCACGGGCAGTCCATGTGGAGGGGGGCATTGTCAATACTGGTTTCCGTGCCGGCCGGCGGGTGTGAACAGCTCTGTTTTTTTGTGTTTCGGGCTGTGGTAGCTGTTTTGCGAGGATGCAAATGAGCCTCAGTTAGGGGCAGGCACCAGTGTGCAGCTTCCGGCAGAGACCCCTTCTTTGCAAGCCAATCCAGCACATGTTCTAGGCTGAAGGGGCTGTTGCATTTAAGCAGTGTGAGGGCCCTTCATCTCCTAAGAAGCAGCGTATTAAGCCTTCCACTAGTACAGAGGCTGAAGGAGAGGAGGATGTTCTCAGGGGCCGATAGATGCAGGGGCAGCAACTTAAAGAGGTTCTGCAGCATATCAAGGATAATCTATCCTTCTCTGTACCCCAGGTGGCTGAGGAATCTGGGTATTTCTTAATGCAATACTAAAGGCGTGAGCCTAAGTCCCTCCCTCGGCATCCCTCACACCTCCATCTGGAAGGTGATGGATAATGAATGGCAGGACATAAACAAGCCTTCTAGTCCATGGTACTTGTCTAAGCGGTATGCCATTCAGGACTTTGCGAGGTATTTTCCAGTGGCGGTGAAGGTAGACTCCATGATGGCTGTGTTGTCTTTTTCAGGAGGCTATCTTTCAGAGGATGCCTCCCCTTTGGACCCGGATGACATAAGGGTGAAGTCGACAGTCAAGAGATCTTAACCCGCGGCCGACTTTTCTATTAGGGCCTCAGCTTATCTCTCCTACACTATCCAGTCCCTCTTGAAGGACTATCAGTTTCTAGTTAAACTTATGGAGCAGGGGGCAGACATCATGCATACCCTGGTTGTCCTGGAGCAACAGACCAGGATGTTGTTGTACATTTCCTTTGATACCTTAGGGGCCGCAGCTGCTTCCGTAGATGCAGCAATTCAGGCAGGCGCCAGGTTTGGTTGTACCTTTGGAAGGCTGAGGTGGCTCAGATTGCCCTTCTGATGAAGATTCCTTTCTCGGGGTAAAGCTGGTTGGTGCATTATTGGAGGAGATTGTGAAGTTGTCCGTGGAGGATAGGAAACTGTTGACTCCCACTTGATCTTCAAGGGGTAGATTTCTTGGCTACAGGAGAGCCTCAGTCAGTCTTCTACTCATAGGGGTAACCTTCCCTTTCGTGGGAGGGGATGCGGCCGGGGTATCCCTTTCTCTCCCAAATCCCGGCCTCAGCAGTCTGATGTTGGTTCCATACGCTCGGCTAAGACCTGACTATCCAGATGGCCCCAACAGTCAGCTTCCCATGGGGTGTCGATTGTCGAAGTTCATGGTGACTTGGAGGGGTCAATCTCCGGCCAGTGGGTATTGAGGATTATCCAGATGGGATATATGGTTAGCATTGATTCTTCGCCCCGAGTTATCTTGTCTACACTCCTTTGCCCTCAGCTGCAGCAAAGAGGGAGACTCTTTTGGCAGGTATTTTGGGTCTTCTCGCAAACTGTGCCATACGTCTGGTTCCTGCTTGTCAGAGGGGTCAAAGTGTCTACTCAATCATCTTCCTGATAAGGAAGGCACCTGAGGTTTCTGTTCTGTGTTTTGGATTTATAGTGGGTGTACTCTTTTATCCCTCTTGTTCTGTTTAAATTGTTGTCTTTGCAGGAAATCTGTCCTTTGCTGGTTCAGGGAGAAGTGGTGTCATCATTGGATCTGCTCGATGCCTCTCTGCATATGCCAATTCATCCAGCATCCTAGCGGTTCCTCTGGTTCTGTGTAGGTCCCCAGCATTTTCAGTTCCAGGTACTGCCTTTTGGATTGTCCTCAACCCCGCTGTTTTTTACGCGTTGGCTCTCTTGGTTGGGCTAATCCATAGAGAGGGGATTCAGGTGCTACCGTACCTTGATGTCTGGTTGATATCTGCCTTTTCTTTTTCCAAGGGGACTCTTCACATCCTGAGGGTCTGCAAGATTCTGGAGGTCCACGACTTTCTGATCAACCACAAGAAGATCGCATCTGGTTCCTACCCAGGACCTAGGGTTCATTAGGGGTCACCTGGACATGGTCAGGGGGCAGGTGTTTCTGTCGGCAGACAGAAGAGCATCCTTAATGAAGGACCTTTGCTGCCTGCTCAAGCTAAATTCAGCCCCAGGACCTTGGTGGTTGAGGTTGCAGAGCTTGATATCAGCAGCATTCATTGTGTTACCATGGGCTCGGTTGCACATGTACCCGTTTGTGGTCTGTCTTCTGTCTCATTGGTCCCCTTGTTCAACCTATTACAGTCTTCTGATGGTGGTGTCCCCTCAGATCCGGTTAGCCCTGGGTTGTTGGCTGGACGAAGTCCATCTTGTGAGGTATCTTCCCTTTCAGGTGTCCTCCACCCGGGTGGTGTCTAGAGTTGTTAGCAAGCTGGGGTGCCACTTTGTATTCCTGGTCTGTTAAGGGGAAATTGGAATGCCTGCTGGCTGGTTGTTCTTCCAACTTCAGGGTGCTGAAGGCTGCTTAGCTGGCTCGTTAGGAATTTCGGCCTGCCCTCAGGGGGCATCATGTTCTGGTCCGGACTGACAATCAGGCGGTGATGGACTGAACAAGGACAACCCTGCAACGTCCCTGGTGATTGCACCAGAGGGGTTGCACGGTTCAGTCCTTGTGGCTCCTGGCTCAGGAGATTCTGACCTGGGCGGAATGCAATGTGTTGTTTCTACAGGCTGTGTACCTCCCGGGGAGTGAGTATTGTGCAGCAGACCCCCTGAGCAGGGTCTTTACCCCATGATTTCTATCTTTGTCGTTGGTGTGTTCCAAATGTTGCAGAAGAGGTGCGGGTGTCCATAAGTGGCCTTTTTTACAGCCAAGGACAATGCTCTCCTGCCCTGCTTCTGCATGATTACTCCTTGTCCAGAGCCATGGCAGATGGCTGCAATGTCATTCAGCTGATCGGTGGACCTGCTTTTTGCATTTCCATCGTTTCCATTGCTTCCCAGGGTATTGTACAAAATACGCTTGGCGACTGCTTTTGTTTTGTTGGTGGTACATGGCTTGGTCCAGCGCCCATCGTACCCTCTGCTGAGGGAGCTTGTGGAGTGTTGGGGGGGGGGGGGGGGGGGATTCCAGACCATCCGTATCCTCTGAGGGTTTCCCCTCTACCAGCAGCTGTTCTGCAGCAGCTCTATCTTCAAGCCTGGCTATTGAGAGGATGACTCTGTTGTGTAGGGGCTGCTCAGCAGAGGTGGTTTGCCTGGACGCCTTCAAAAACGCCACCCGCACTCACCACCAACTAATCCGAAAAGCCAAGAAAACAGCATTCAAGGATCGACTTGACAACAACGCCCACAACAGCAAGGAACTTTTCAACATCGTCAAGGAATTTTCCAATCCCTCGGCCAACTCCAACGACATCACCCCCTCTCAAACCCTCTGCGACTCCCTAGCCTCATTTTTCCACAACAAGATTGCTGACATCCACAACAGCTTTGACAACCAACCCGGAAACCAACCCACCCTACCATTTGCTGATCATCTTCCCCCCGTGAACACCCTTAACGACTGGAACCCAATCTCCACTGAGGACACCATCCGCCTGATGAACTCCATCCACTCAGGATCCCCCACAGACCCATGTCCTCACCACATCTTCAACAAAGCAGACTCCGTCATAGCACCGCACCTCCGAGACGTCATCAACTGCTCCTTAAACTCCGCCACCTTCCCGGAAGACTGGAAACACGCTGAACTCACCGCCCTTCTGAAAAAACCCACAGCGGACCCCACCGAACTCAAAAATTACCGCCCCATCTCGCTTCTTCCATTCCCGGCCAAAGTCATCGAGAAAGCTGTCAACAACCAGCTCGCCGCCTTCCTCGAAGCCAACAAATCCCTCGACCCCTCACAATCTGGCTTCCGAGCAAAACACAGCACTGAGACCGCCCTCATCGCAGCAACAGACGACATTCGAACTCTACTGGACAATGGGGACACAGTCGCCCTCATCCTCCTTGACCTCTCTGCAGCATTCGACACAGTCTGCCACAGCACCCTTTTACAACGCCTCAATAACATCGGAATCCAAGGAAAAGCACTTGAATGGATCACCTCGTTCCTCACCGGAAGAACCCAGAGAGTCCGCCTTCCACCATTCAAGTCCGAGGCCTCTGAAGTCATCTGCGGCGTACCACAAGGATCCTCACTCAGTCCCACCCTCTTCAACGTATACATGAGCCCCCTCGCGGCCATCGCACGCCAACACAACCTCAACATCATCTCTTACGCGGATGACACTCAACTGATCCTTTCTCTCACCAATGACCCCAGCACCGCCAAAACCAACCTACACGAAGGAATGAAAGAAGTTGCCGAATGGATGAAACAAAGCCGTCTGAAACTGAACTCAGACAAAACAGAAGTCCTCATCTTAGGTACATCCCCCTCTGCATGGGACGACTCCTGGTGGCCGGAAGCCCTCGGAAAAGCACCCATCCCGACAGACCACGCTCGGAACCTAGGCGTCATCCTGGATTCTTCACTCTCAATGAACAGACAAGTCAGCGCCGTATCCTCTTCCTGCTTCAACATTCTTCGCATGCTCAGAAAAACATTTCGCTGGATCCCCTCCGAAACAAGGAAAACAGTCACCCATGCTCTGGTCACGAGCCGACTGGACTACGGAAACACCCTCTACGCAGGTGCTACCGCAAAACTCCAGAAGAAACTCCAACGAATCCAAAACGCCTCAGCCAGGCTCATATTAGACATCCCACGCAACGAACACATCTCTGGTCACCTTAAAGACCTCCACTGGCTACCCGTCAATAAGAGGATCACTTTCCGACTGCTTACCCACGCACACAAATCACTCTACGACATCGGACCAGAATGCCTCAACTCACGACTGTCCTTCTACACCCCCTCCCGCCAACTACGTTCCTCCAGCCAAGCCCTCGCCACTGTACCTCGCATCAACAAGACCACCATGGGAGGCAGATCCTTTTCTTACCTAGCTGCTAGAACATGGAACTCACTCCCCGCTTACCTTCGCCTTACCCAGAACCACCTAGCATTCAGAAAGCAACTTAAAACGTTGATATTTGACAAGTAATCCTCCTCCCCTTCCTAAGCGCCTTGAAACCCTCTGGGTATGTAGTGCGCTGTATAAATTCTATGACTTGATTCAGAGCTCCAGCCGTCCGGCATCTCTAAGGTCTTATTCAAGTCATTTGAGGGTTGTTTTTCAGATGGTGTCTCTCTTAGGCTGGACTCGATGTATCCATTCAGGATCCTGGATTTTTTGGCTGATGGTTTTTCGTTGGGCCTGACTCCCTCTACTCTTCAGGCGCAGTAGGCAGCATTATGGGCTTTCCAGAGTCCCATTTTGGATGAGTTAGATCCTTTAATTTCCTGGTTGGTGCGTAGTTTCTTTCTTCAGCGTCCATGGGTGATTTGTCCTGCCCCGGCCTGGGATCTCCCTTTGGTGTTGTAGGCGCTGCAGGCTGCACCTTTCAAGCCTTTGGATGAGGTTGACATCAAGTTCTTAACCATGACGGTTGTATTTTTTTTTGGTGGCCATTGTGTCGGCTGGGAGGTTTGGGGAGTTGGAGTCCTTTTTATGGTCTCCTTCTTTCTTGAGAGTGTTGCCTGTCCATATTGTCATGCGGTCTGATCTGAAGGATTTGCCCAAAATCCCTTTTGTGTCTAATGGTTCTAGGGAGGTTGTTCTGCCTACTTTTTCTCCTATGTCTTGGTCTAGGGTGGGCACAGGTCTCCATCTGTTCAATGTACAAAGGGCGGTATTGGTGTATCTAGAGAGAACACTGGATTTTTGCTCATGTGATAGTTTTTCACTTTTGACCCGGTGAGGTCCAGTCATAAACCGTCTATTTCCACTTTGAGTAGGTGAATTAAACAGCCAATCCTTCTGGTGTATATTCTCAGAGGTCGAACGTATAATCCAGGATGAAGGGGTGGTCTACCCATAGTATTTCTGTCTCCTGGGCTTCTTTCAAGGGGGTCTCAGTCGAAGACATTTGTAAGGCTGCTACATGGGCTTGTCCTCACGTGTCATGGTCCATTATCAGGTAGTGTTGGGAGGTTCAGCTGCTGTTGCTGTTGCTGTACTGCAGGCTGGCACTGACTGTTGATTGATTGTCGCTAACATGTTGTGAGGCTGTATTTTCCTCTGTTGTCTATTTGGCTTATTCTGTGTTTGTGCCTTGCATTATCGTTTCTGGGTTCTCATCCCTCCCTTCTCTGTTTTGATATCAGCTTCATGTTTTTGGTACTGAGGCTTGGTAGAGGAACAGGAAGTGGGGTGGGTCGTGCCTCCTCTTTTGATAGGTTAGGTGTGAAGGAGTTCAGCCATATTAGGGAGGGATTGGGGAGGCTAGAGCCCTAATTTGTTTGGAGGGTTATGTGAGGGAGCTGAAGCTCAATCAGTGGCGTAACGAAACTTGAGGGGGCCTCCGGGCTCAATCAGGAGCTCTGCAACCATAGTGCTGTGCTGAGGGGGCCCCCTGGAGCTTGGGGGGCTCCCCGCACCGCGGGGGCCTGTGTGACGCCCCTGAGCTCACTAGGTTTTTGCTGTGGAGAGGAAGACTACACTCGGAGTAATGAAGATTACTGGTAAGAAACCGGGGTATCAACTGTGATATGCCTGAATTTAGAGATTTTGCATTTTGGATGAATTTCGAAATGAGAATTAGCAGAACATTTGAAATGGTTTGTTAATGTTTTTCTTTCTGTGTATGAAAAATGTAATGTCCCGAAGTCACTGCTTTAGGACTTACTCAAACAGTAATGTAAATCCAGCACCCCTGTCGAGACCCACTTTATATTGTGCTATATAAAAGAACTGTTTGTCGTGTGTGCTGTGTAAAGTACAAGAGGCAGATATTGCTATTCTCAACGCGGCTTCTCACCAGATCTGCTTTTGAGTATGATCCAGGGTAACCTGTGGCAGCTTCCAGTTTGTGTTCATTATAGACAAAGCTTAACAAACTGGCAGGCGATCCGAAAGCTGAGCAAACAGAGGCAACACAAGCTGCCACTTTATTACTATCAATGGCTTAGTGCCATCACTCACTCTCTGCCGCTTTATCGCTCCCGCTCCCTCTTTCTCCCTGTTTTTTTTCTGTTTCTCTGGCACTCCTTCTCTCCTCTCGCACCTTCTCTCCCTCGTTCTTCCTTTCTCAGCCCCTTTATTTACAGACCCTCTCTCTCCTCTCACTCCCTCACACTGTCTCCTCTCTAACTCTCTTTCACACCTTCTTCCTCTCACTCTGTCCTTCTCTGCCTTCCTCTCTCCTGTCCGTCTCTTTCTTCCTCTCTGTTGTGTCCTGTCTCTCTTTCTATATCGGGGTCTTGCTCATCCTCTCCCTCTATCTGTTTCTCTGTCTTACTCTTTACTTCTGTTTATTTCCGCTCCTCGTTGGTTCAAAAAGTGTTTGGCGAACGTTTTTACAAATATGGAGAGCGTTAAAGGGACATCCCCTCCTATTTATGAGTTGCAAAGGTGTGTAAACGAGGCCGCAAACCGTTGCTCCGTTACAACCTCCAGAGTTTGTGTTGTTACTGATTCGAAAATAGGAATCGTGTCGGGTGTTCGAGAGACTTATTGCCTGCTATGTCTTGCGAACGGGATTTCTTTTTTTTTTAAAACTGCATGTTTACCTTTAATAGACGTTTTGCTTTAAAAAAAATGTTTCCTGTTTGAGACTGTAAATGTAGAAACAGGTGTCTACTATCCCTTGCGTCGCTCCATCTTTGCATTCACTGCCAATAACAGGGGAGTCACGAATTGCAACAAACTAATATTAAGCAGGTCGTTTTACGGCCCCAAATGAATGGACCGTTTACCATTGCAAATTGCTCATCCTTTTGCAAACCCCATATTTCCTCTGTTGACTTATTAAAAAAACTTGAAAATCAGAAAGACTTCATATCAATAATAGGAGGTTGAGTTTCTTGAGCATTGACTGTTTTACAATATTTTAAGATGAATGTTGATGTTTTCAATGTTGCATTCGTAAAACAGTGCACCATGACGATATTTAGAGAAGGACGTTGTATGCTTTGATAGCTGAGAGCGGCGCCTCCGCTACGGCGGAAGAGCGTCGCCCCACTGCTTTTCAGCAGTGCAAAAAAAAGAAAAGAAAATGATAATACCACAATGTTATTATTTTATTTTTTTGCCTGCTGAAGCCAGTTTTGGGGCGGGGTGGGGTTTGGCTATCATCACAGCCAGCAGGGGGGGGAGTAGCGAGTGTACTTAAGTGCGCATGACGGTATGGCCACCGTCTTGGGCCGTCCAAACACTCATGCACACTTAGCATGTTCTCCACCCGGCTGTATGGCACGGCCCGGGTGGAGAACATGCACAGGCTCCCAATCCCTGTCTGAGCGGCGAACCATGGCCCTCATACCAATCAGGACGCTGCTGTCATGCTGGTGACAGCAGCGTAATGATTGGCTAGGAGAGTTTAGGAGCCTGTGTACTTCCGTTTTACAGAACGAGAGGACGGAAGAGAGGACACAGGAGAGGCGAACCTTCCAGCCAGCTGGCTAACAGGTAAGTGATTTTTTATTTTTTATTTTTTTTAAACACCGTCCCATCCATTCCTCCCACCCACCACTACTGCCTGGGAGCAGATGCCGCTCCAGCTAACATCCATCCCAATAATCCCAAAACATTACTTTTTGAATGTTTACATATTGTATCTAAGTCACACTATATTGAAAAAGTAATGAAAGGACTAACATTTGTGTTACAGATCCTACAGAAAATGTCTCCAACATCTCTGAAGATGACATTGAGACAGCTGCAAGAGGGTGCATCCATGACTCTGCAAGATGTACTTAGGATGGAATACCGGCTGAGCCAGGCATGCATGGTAAGGCAGATCATTGGGGAATGTAAATACTCATGGCATATTTGTTACAAACGGCATTACTGCCTTACTAATTGTGCAGACCAATGCCCTTGCTAGTTCTTATTGATTATGAATTTAAAGCGACACCCAAGTTATACACCAGTAGCAAGAAATTGTGGTTGGATATTTAAAGTACAGTGTACAACCACCAATGCCACCAACTTCAGGATTATTATTATTTTTTACTTGAAATCTGTTTATTAAAGATTTTCCATGGAACAATACAAGACATGGTCATCAATGCTGAGGCCATCAGAGAGGCGTTGGGGGGTGATATCTCACTTGGTGAGATTCGGACGGCGATCAAACATATGGCGCATAAGAAGACTCCGGGGACAGATGGGCTTCCTGTGGAGTTTTACGTGGCCTATGTGGACCTGCTTGCCCCACAGCTGCAGTCAGTCTATAGGGAGACCTGGACAGCGGGACAATTGCCCGCCACTGCCAGAGAAGCGTTGATTATACCGCTCCTGAAAAAAGGAGGGGACCCGGGGGCCAGGACAGCTTATCGTCCGCTCTCCATGCTAACGGTGGACTATAAGATTCTGAGCAAAATACTGTCCGAGCGCTTATTGGCCCACATGCCCACCCTGATTCACCCGGACCAAGCTGGGTTCATTCCGCGACGGAACACGTCGACGTGTATCCGGAGACTGTTGCAGGTCATGGAGGTGGACAGCGTGGATTACCCAGCCGCCTTGACCCTGTCGGTTGATATGGAGAAGGCCTTTGACAGCGTGGAGTGGCCGTATCTGTTTAGGGTCTTGCAGGAGTTTGGCTTGGGGGATGGGTTCGTGCGTTGGACGAGGTTGCTCAATACCAACTCGGTGGCTAGGGTGCGAACGGGGACCACGATTTCGGCTCCCTATCCTGTACGTCGGGGAACGAGGCAGGGCTGCTCGCTATCGCCGCTGCTGTTTGCCCTGGCAATCGAGCCGCTTGCGGCCCATGCCCGAATGGGACGCGCGTATGCTGGGCTGATCCTGCGGGGGGAGACCCATTATATTTCCCTCTACGCGGACGATTTATTGCTTTTCCTGGCTGACGCGGAGGGGGCCCTTCAAGGCGCTAGGGTGCTACTGGAGGATTTTGGGCGCCGCTCGGGCCTAAGGGTCAATTGGGACAAGACTTGCGTCTACCCCATTACTCAGTGGGAGCGAATTCCCCCCTCCCTGGGGGCGATCCGCTGTGCGGATAGTTGTCTGCCGTATTTGGGAGTGCGCATTTATCGCACCCAGCGCGACCTGTTGGAGGGGAATGTGGGGAGGGCGATCGCGGGCCTGGCGGGCAGTATGGGATTCTGGAGCACTCTCCCGCTCTCGGTGGCCGGGCGGGTGGCGCTGCTGAAGATGGTGGCGCTCCCACGCCTGTTGTATTTTTTCCGCACACTCCCTGTCTGGGTGCCGGTGTCACTCTTCCGCAAACTTACGGCCATGGTTACGGGCTTTATCTGGGGGGCGGGCAGACGGCGGGTGGCGCTGACCACGCTGCGCCGGCCCAGAGCCGAGGGGGGGCTTGCGGTACCTGATTTCGAGTGGTACTATTTGGCTGCCCAGCTACAATGGCTCACGCAGGCAGTGGCACGGGAATTTAGAGGCCCCGAGGGTCCGCAGGGTAGAATGACCCCGCGACACGTGCTTTCCTTTATCGTTTTCCAACAGCGACTCGAGCTGTCACAACTAACGCTCGAAGAGCGAAAGCTCCGGCTGTGTTGGAACCGGAGCCTGCGGAGGGCCGGCGCTGCTCGCCCTTACGCTCCGGAGATCCCCTTGGGTATGTGCACGGCCCTCCCCCACGGCGGGGACTGGTCGGGGCTGGCCCGCTGGGAAGATCTAGGGATACAGATGGTGGGAGACCTGTACCTAAATGGAGAGCTTCGGCCATTCCAGGAGCTGCAGGACTCCTTCGGGATTCCGAGGGGCGACTATCTCCTCCACGCGGCCTTGGTGGCGGCGCTGCGGAGGCACTGGGGAGTGGGGCTCTCGGAACCGCGGACGGCGGCCGGCTGTCAGTATGTGGTCATGGCGGCGGGCACATTCAAGGCCATTACTTGCCTCTATCAGAGAATGGCCACGGAACATCTAGCTCCTTTGACTGCGCTGAAGGATAAGTGGGAAGCCGATATCGGAAAACCTATCCCGGAACTGACATGGCCTGCACTTCAGAGACGGGCCTGGAAGAGCACGCGTAACGCCCGGTTTCAGCTGGTGCAGTATTTCACCCTGCATAGGGCATACCTGACGCCGGCTAAATTGTTTCAGTATTTTGGGGGCCCCATGCCGCAGTGCCCTCGTTGTGGAGAGGAGGGGGCTGACTTTAAACACATGTTTTGGTCCTGCGATGTTTTAAGTGGCTACTGGGAGGAGGTCGTCGGATGCCTGGCCCAAGTGACAGGGCGGGAGTTGCGGGTGGAGATGGGAGTCTGTTTGCTGCTTTGGTTTCCACACACGCCGCGCACGAAAATCACTAGCAAGTTTTGCGACCTGGGGCTGGTGGTGGCCAAGCGAGAAATTACGCTCCACTGGAAGTCGAGGACGGGTCCCAGCGTCGCGAGGTGGAGAGCGACATTTACCAAGTGGGCGGGTAGCGAGGGCACGTTCAGGCTGCAGCTTGCGCTTAGGAGAAACGATGACGAGGCTCTGGACATGGCTCGGGCGTGGGAAGCACTAATGGTTGATCTCCAGGGATGGGGAACAGCGGGGGAGGGAGGCCCTGCGGCACTGGAGCAACAGGCAGGTACTTAGGGGTGGGGGAGGCTAGCTGATTGGCTCATGGGGGCCGGGGGCTCTCCTTTTCCTCTTTGCCTGGGGCCTGTCTGTGGTGGGGGGGGGGCGGCTCATGGCTCTTAATACGGCTCCTTCTGAGAGAGGTTATCCTGGTAGTAGTCGTCCCGGCACACTGACATGTGGGTGGGGGGGGCTGTATTATTTCAGGGGAGGGTTTGGGGACGGCGCATTGGTAGGTGGAAGTGGCCCAGATTGTATTTGGATGTGATTTTATAAGCGGATGGCGGCCACCGGCCAGATGAACATTGTGGATGTCAATTGTGTTTGAGTAATGCAATAAAAAATGTTTTTGCAAAAAAAAAATCAATGCTGAGGCCACACCACATTTACATGCAATATAATAGTACAGTTGGAAGCAGTAATACACAAATATCACAAGAGCGCTAAAGGTGTTACAGGTGCAGATTACTAAGTAAGGGGGCGTGCAGGCAGATATATATGTCATACGTCTAGAAACATTGAAACCAAACAATATAAGTAGTGCAGGTCAAAGGTGCGTCCCAAGAAGGTGCCAAGCCCAAACTGCGCCTTCAGTGGTAGACTAGTGGGCCTCTGTGGTAGTGTGAGTGGAGTGAAGGAGGGGGTTGAGGGTTGCTGGGCGAGGGTCAAACACAACAACCACTGCCACAATGTCTGGCGAGGCCGCTAGTCAAAGAGTTGTAGTGCTTTAATCTTAGGTGGTGTAAAGCAGGTATACTCAAGGCGAGATAAATAATCTATAAGCGGTGACCAGATACGGGCGAATTTGGCATTAGTCTAGGCCAGTTTGTGGGACAGAAGTTCCGTTACCATAACATGCCAAAGACACTTGAACGATTGAGCAATGGATGGTGCCGTGGTCTTCTTCCAGGCTAAAGCTTTAAGCTGTTTTGCAATGCCTAACATATGGCTAACGAGCCTTCATTCATTCATCTATTTAAAGAAGCCGGACACCCAGTATGACCGTGGTGTAGGAGGCCGGGATTGGAAATCCTACAGTGTCTTTTATGTGACCCAGGATCTCCTTCTAAAAAGTATTAATGAGGGATTAAGACCACCAAATGTGGCAGATGTCCCCCAGTTCTGTTTCGCAACCCCAACATAGAATGGAAGCAGTTGGATAGATAGTGTGCAGGTGTGTCGATGTGTAGTCCCACTGTGTCATGATCTTATACGCTGTCTCTCGTTGGGGTATTCTTGTGAAGATTTTGGTGATGTCGCACCAAAGTGTTTCACATTGCTTTTGTGAGATGCCCTCTTTAGTGCTATTCTGCCATTGCGTTTGGAACTTGTGGTTGTGGGAAGGCGTAGAGTGTTGAAGTACTTGGTAGGTTCTAGATATCACATCCCTTGTGCCATCATGTCACCTAAACAATTTCTCGAAGGAGGTGTACGCCTGTGTGGCTCCCTGTGCATTCAAGGGGTGGAGCGCCTAGTGAATTAACTGTCAGTATAGTTGTGTCAATTCTGGGACTTTGACGTCCACTTTGCATTGATCAAATGGTTTGATAATGCCTCCTGCAAAGAGATCATGCCAGGTTCTACACTCAACGGCCTCTCAGCAGGGAAATGTATGGGTTGGGGGAGGGTCAAAGGCCATGGTGAAGTCTGGGTGACGGGTAATTGGCATGTCGGTGGAATAGAAGGTGGTGTGACCCCTCCTAAGTGCCAGTTTGTACCAGATTTCGTGGACCGTCTTTGTAGGGGTAGTGATATATGAACTCCGACACCGGGCATGTTTGGGGAGCTAGGCTAAGTCCCACATGGGGTTAACTAGCCACTGCTTAGTCCATTTGGAACCAGTGTTTATCGCCTTTGTGGATGACCCATTCGGATATGTAAGTATCTGATGAGGTAGGAGGTTAGGACAAGCCATGCCACCCCTGACACTGGGCAGCATTAACAAAGAATTAGATAGGCTGGGGTTTTTACCACCCATGTTAAAGGAGCGTATGTCTTGCAGTGGGTGCAAAATGTCATCGGAAGGGATGGTGGTAGCTAAGGATAGAAAAACATAGAGAATCCTGGGCCCAACATTCATTTTGATAACACTGAGCCAGCCCAGCCACTATACATGCAATGAGCCTTCCTGAATGGATTTTAGATATTCTAGCCAGCTGGCTTGCATCCAAGAGGTCAGAGTGGAAGTTAAGTTAAGACCCAGTATCAGAATGTGTGGGGGGCCCACTGAAATGGGGCTAGTAGTTTAAGGGCGGGGAGATCCTGCTTGGGTATGGTGAGGTTCTGGGCATGCTATTTGCTCATAATAACATTAAAGCCTGTAACCATTTCAAAGGCAGGGAGGCACTGTACAGCCGCAGGGGTTAGTAGCCGGTTGAGTGAGAGTAAATAGTAGATTGTCGATGAATAGACTTATTTTGTGGGACTGACCACTAAAAGTGATGCTCTCGACGCCTGCCGTCTCTGTCGAATAGTAACGGCTAGGGGCTTGACTGCCAAGGCAAAGAGCAAAGGTGATAATGGACACCCCTGATGGGTGCCCCTGGTAAGATGGACCGGGCTCGTATGTTGTGCATTAATGCAAATTGAGGCAGTCGGGCATACATAGGATATCATGTTCGTGGTGATCATACCCGAGCCCAGACCCATCTTATTGAGGACCGCACGGAGAAAGGTCCAGCTCACCCTGTTGAAAGCCTTCTCTGCGTTAAGCGGGAGAAAGCAGTGTCGGATATTGCAATAGCTAGATTTTTCTACCAGGTGCGCAGTACGGCAAATATTAATCACACCTTGCGAATGAATAAAACCTGGTTGGGGTCTATAAGGCTGGGGAGATATTGCTCCAACCTGTTAGGTAGGATCTTCATAAAGATCTTGGCGTCTCTGTTCAGAAGAGCTATAGGGCAAAAAGATTAACACAGTGTGTGGTCCTTTCCTGGTTTGGTTTGAGGGTGATCTCTGCAGCTTCAAAGGTAGGGGTGAGACCTCTATCCTGGGTGAAGGAGTTAAACAGTGTCAGTAGGTGATCTTGGAGACTGGGGAGGAATGCCCTGTAAATTGTGATGGGCAGACCATCGGGCCTGGTGTCTTCACGTTTGGAAGCTCGGTGTAGCTCTGCAGGTGTGATGGGGACACCTAGAAGTTTAGCATGCCAAGAGTTAAGGGGAACCCAGTTACAATTGCATAAGTAGGCTGTAAAAAGTAGATCTTCTCAAGTTGTTTAAACCAGGAATGGTTTATTAGGTTCAAGAGATAATAAACCCCATCCAACACCAACTCCTGCAACTGCCAATAGCACGTTGCTTACATTCTACCCCAGCTGAAGTTCCAGACATTCCAAGTTCCAAATCCAATGCCTTAGCAACCTAGAACCAATGCAAGTGCTAATATAAGAACACTACATCATCTCCCTTCTCAACAAAACACAAAGAACATATAACCAATGTCAATACAATAAAAGAGAGAATTATACACAAAAAAACCATAAAACAAAAACACATTCAAACAAAGTCATTGAACTTAGCAGGATGCCGAACAACCCTGCGAGGTCTAACAAATCTCTGAGGTGTACCCGTTCCTTGAGATGATCCCACATCGGAACCTTCTGAAACCTCTCTGGGTTGACACTTTGCAACCCTGTTCAAGTTCCAAACTTTATGATTACTGATTTTCACTGCATTCTTGAAAACTTTAATCACTCTGAATGGGGATCTAAACTTTGATTTAGACTTGCCTAAACGGGGAGATTTTATTTTCACCCAATCTCCTACAGAAACTACTGTGTGCTTGACAGCTCTCCTTTCATCATACCATTTCTTCCTTTTTTCCTTAATCTCACACTCTTTCTTTCCAGCCTGCCACACTACCAGCATTCTCATCAATTAACAGACTCTTAGAAGACACCCATGAAGGACACACCTCCATGTTAGCTACTCTCCTTTTGAACAAACGAAATGGTGAAACTCCTGTGGAGGAGTGAGGAGTAAATCTATACTCCCTAACCTTTTTCATCGTAGCTACCTCCCAGTCCATTCCACTTGCCACCGCATGTTGTACCGCCTCCTTTAACACCTTCACAAATCTCTCTACCACCCCATTGCTCTCAGGATCATAAAGAGCCGCCTTCTTATGTTTAATGCCTCTAGAAACCAAAAAGTCCTCGACTACCACAGAGGTGAATTGTACACCGTTATCAGACAGTATGGACTTGGGAAATCCTTCCCTCTCAAATAATCCATCCAAAAATTCAATCGCCACCGAAGATTCTACAGAATTGACAATCTTAATTTCAGGCCAGCGAGAGTACATATCTAAACAAACCAGAACGTATACATCCCGTGATTTTAATCTAATGGGGCCCAAAATATCAATAGCTATGTCCATCCAAGGCCCATCTGATTGCTCCCTCACCACCATGGGTTGCGTTCTACATTTCAACACCTTGTCACTGCAAGCACACTCTGAACAATTCCTGACTTCTCTCTCAATCCACATATCCATGGCGGGCCACCAATAAGCTTCTCTTAGTCTTTCCTTAGTTTTTACTATTCCCATGTGACTGGCATGTGCACTTTTCAACAACTTCTCCCATAAGAGACGAGGAGGAATCAATCTACTGCCTCTTAGAAGAATACCCTCTACCACAGACAAATCATCTTTCACTTGCCAAAACCCAGTGAGTTCTTCACAACACTCTTTCTGGTCACACCACCCCTTTGAAACCATATTAATCACTTTTTGCAGAAGTTCATCCTCAACTAGGGCCTTTTTCCAATCATCTTCAGATACAATTCCATCACTCAGCAGACATACATCAACCTCCTCCTCAAATTCTTCCCCACCAAACTGATCATGTTCTTGTGGTTCCTCACGCACTGTGCCCAGTCTTGACAGACAGTCTGCAAGTATATTAGAGACACCTGGGAGATAAGAGACACTAAAGTTAAATTCTTGAAGTGCAACCACCCACTTGCGTATTCGATGAGACACAAAATCAATGCCTTTTTTTGTAAAAACCTCCTTCAACGGTTTGTGATCCGTTAGGACTTCAAACCTGTTGCCCCAAAGAAATTTTCGTAATTTACGAATAGACCAATATATAGCCAGAGCCTCTCTTTCTACAACGGAGTAGTTCAACTCTGCTCCTCGCAAAGGCCTGGACATAAACAAAACCACTTTGTCTTCCCCCCCTGACCTTTGAAATAGAACTACACCTAAACCTTTAGAGCTAGCATCAGTCATTACATAAGAAACCTTTCTTGGATCAAAACTACTAAGGTCTTGTGCGTGAATTAAGCAATTCTTAAGGTTCTTTTTCTTTTTTTTTTTTTTTTTTTTTTTTTTGAAACCGTTTATTGCAATCTCAAGAATATACAAGTATGGGCCTACAACCTTCCGGCCGGCCGCTAGAATGACAGGAGCATATGACATACGTACAAAAACACTTGGCGTTGCAAAGAAGCAAAATCAGGAGGTATCAGCGTCGTGGGCCACATCACTCTGACCCCACAATACGGTTTCATTTTATACAAACAACACCAAAACCACACCCGCAAGGCAACCCGCAATCGAAAGTAACAGCACGTGCTCCCCGAATGGGGGACCCCAGCCATCCACAGGAGTCTAAAGAGGGGAAGGGGAACAGATCGAGGACTGGGGGAACTCCGTGCTCGGGGCTATGGAAAGGAGTCAACTAAGGGGACGGGGCTGGTGAGGCCGCAGGCAGCAGTGGTGGCGCGCAGATACCCCCGCGGTAGGCGTTCCAGGGGCCCCATACTTTCACCCATGCCCCAGGCTTACCCCTCGCCACATACACCACCTTTTCTCGGAACATGCACCAATCCATGTGTTCTTTCCAGGCCGACACCGCCGGGGGCCTCTGGGATCCCCACAGTTGAGCAATGTCACGCTTAGCTATCATATATCCCAGAGTCACCCATCGCGTCTGCGGAACCGAGTAGTCAGTTGGTTCCCACACATTCAGCAGGCATCTCCTCGCTTCAGGCAGCAGCGCGACACGCGTAACCACTCGCAGGACCTCATGCACACCACGCCAGAATCGCTCCACCTTCGGGCATTCCCACAAAATATGCAAAAAAGTCGCCAAAGCACCACACCCACGCTTACACAACCCATCCTCAGCATAGCCCATACGCAGAAGCCTTGGCCCCGTCATGTAAACCCGATGGAGTATCTTAAGCTGGACGAAGCGAAGGCGAGCCGGTATGGCCACCTCCTTCGGAGAGGCCACCGCGGAAATCCAGTCTTCGTCGTCCAACTCCAGCCCGTCGGCAACCCAAGCCTCGCGGAGGCCAGTCAGCAAGCCCGAGCGATCATTAATCAATTTTTTGTAAATAAGGGAGATCGTGCTGTCCGGAACGTGGCCATCCAGCACTCTATCCTCCAGGGGGGAAGACTCCGGGATGGAGGCGACGTCTGGGAAGACTGAGCCCAGCGCGTGACGGACCTGCAAGTACCGAAAGTATTCACTGCCCTGCAGCTGAAACTCCGTCTGCAGCGTCTCGAATGTTTTAAATCCCCCCCTCGTCCAGAGGTCCCCCACTTTACTGATGCCGATCGTGTCCCACTTCTCGAAGCCCTTCGAGGTCCACAGGGAGCCCAACCTCTCAGACGCGTACAACGGTGATGCCCGGGTCAAACGGTCCTTCCACCCCATAGCTGCGTTAGCCGCGTGCCATACTCGTACCATGACACGCGTAGGTCCCGTCAGGCGGGGTCCGGGCGCGCCAGAGTAGAGCGCTCGATTATAGTCGCCACCAGGCAGGAGCATCTTGTCCATTTCAAATGCCGGGTTTAAGGCGGGCCCGTAAAGGCCATGATTAATTGCAGCTAGCTGGGAGGCCCAGTAATACCGTTTAATATCCGGGAGGGCAATCCCCCCGTCGTACCATGGGAGCGTCAACTTCGCCAGGGCAATACGCGGCCTCCCGTCCCAGAACAGGCGGCGCTGTAGACTCTCCACCTCACGGAAGTAGCGCGCCGGGACTAAATCCATAGTATTCTGGAGAGCGTACAGGAAGCGTGGCAACGACATCATCTTAAACAATGCCGCCCGGCCGAGCGGCGAAAGCGGCAGGCGCCGCCAGCGCGCGACGTCCTCCTTCAAGCGCTGGAGGGGGGGAAGCAAATTCCGCTCGTAGCGGGCCTCCGGGTCCAGAGTAATGTAAACCCCCAGGTACCGAAACCCCTGTGAGGCAATCTGGATCGGACAGCCCCGCGGGAGGACGGGAGCCTCCCCGGAAAGCACATACACACATGATTTAGCCCAGTTGATGACAAGGCCTGAGTTGCGGCCGAATGAGCGCAAAACATCAACCAGGACAATCAGTGATTTACGCGGGGAGGCTAGGTACAAAAGGATATCGTCAGCGTATAGGGACACGCGGTCCTCATACTCGGGGGTCCAACGGAGACCACGGATGGAAGGGTGCCACCGCAGCCACTCCGCCAGGGGTTCCAAGGCCAGCGCGAACAGGAGCGGCGACAAGGGACAGCCCTGTCGCGTGCCCCGTCCCAGCTCGAATGGGACCGATACTCTTCCATTCACCACCACCTGCGCCAATGGGCCCGAATACAACAATTTGACCCAGCTGATGAACCCCGGGCCAAATCCAAACTTCGCCAGCATAGCCCAGATGTATGGCCACTCGAGCGTGTCAAACGCCATGGTGGCGTCTAAGGACGCCAATATGGCCGGCTCCCGCACAAACGGGACACGCGTGAGCACCCCGTGCAAGCGCCGCAAATTAAGGGCCGTGTTGCGATGGGGAATAAAGCCGGACTGGTCTTGGTGGACCAAATCGCCCACCACGCCGACCAGCCGGTTGGCTAGCACCTTGGCGAGGATTTTGGGCTCCGCATTCAAGAGCGAGATAGGCCGGTAGGATGTAACCCGGTCTCGAGGTCTCCCTTCCTTGTGGATCACCACGATTGTAGCCAGACGTTGGTCCGGCGGGAGGGAGCCCAACGAGTGGGCCGCCAGGAACATCGCACGGAGGTGGGGTGCCAGTACATCCGGTCGCAGCTTATACAACTCGATAGGGATGCCGTTCGGGCCCATGGCCTTGCCGGATGCGACCGAGCGTATGGCGAGGGCAATTTCGTCGGAGGTAGGAGCGGCATCTAACGACACCCTGTCTTCCACCGAAAGGGAAGGCAGCGCGATATCCCTAAGCAGGGCATGGGAATCCTCCTCCGAGCAAGGAGAAACCGGGGAATACACCTCGCGGAAATAATCCGCGAAACAAGAGACAATGTCTTCTGGCTCGGTGACACGCACACCATCCATCCTCTCAATCAGCGGGACCACACGACTCGCTCTCTCCTTTTTATCCAACCATGCAAGCAGTTTACCAGCCTTATCACCCACATCATACAGTCGCCCCTGTTGCTCTCTATAGAGACCCCTGGCCGCCTCCGTGACGAGGGCCCTGTAAGCCGCCTGCTTAAGTTGTAGAACATGTAGTGCAGCGTCCGTCACCCCACCCTCTAGATCACCCTCCAATTCAGCGATTTCGGCCTCCACCCGGGTCACCTCCTCCTGCTCGCGCCTCCGGGCATGGGAAATAAAGGAGAGGGCCTCCCCTATAAGAACTGTTTTGAAGGCTTCCCACCGGGAGATAGCCGAAGGGACGGACCCCACATTCTCATCGAAATACCGCTGCAAGGATTTAATCAAATCAGCGCGAATAGTGGGGTCGCGCAGGTACCAGGCATTGATTGGAGCTACCCTGCCCTCCCCCCTCGGGAAGACATCAACGTGCAACAGGAGCGGGGAGTGATCTGAAATACCCCGCGCCAAATGGCGCACCTCTCCTACCCTCCCAACATAGGCCGCAGGGACAAGGACATAATCAAGCCGTGAGAGGCTACCATGGGCACCCGAGTGGAAAGTGTACTGCAGCTGCGTGGGATGTTTTAAGCGCCAGCAGTCCACCAATCCCAGTGTATCTAAGAAGCCGGACAGCCACGCCTGCGCCCGGGGGAGGTCCCTAGGGGGGTGACGATCCACGGTCCCAGAAACCACCGCATTGAAGTCCCCCCCAACCACCAGAAGCCCCCCCGGAAGGTCAAGGAGGAGGCGCCCTAAGTCTGCAAAAGTCGTAGACTGTAACCCCGGTGGGACGTACACTGATACAAAGACAACTACTTTACCCTCCATTCTCCCCACTAAGACAGTGTAGCGTCCCCTCTCATCATGGCGCACCTCGTCTATTTCCAACGGGAGCGAGTTCTTCACCATGATGCCCACCCCCCGGGAGCCCGACGTGAAGCCCGAGTGGGCCACCAAGCGATAGCCACGCCGATTCATGGCACAAAAGGAATTACCAATAAGGTGTGTCTCCTGCAGAAAGACCACATCTGGCGAAAGTCGTTTCAAATACTGCAGGACCACACCTCGCTTAATCCTATCCCCCAGTCCGTTAACGTTCCAGGACAATAAAGTCAGGTACCTACCCCCCATCACATACAGAAGCCATCATTCGTCCCCCCGAGAGCACCTTAAAAACACCAATACAATAAAGGGTTTGCCTTGCGGTAAAAACGAACAACTCCCCACCCCAACCCACCCATCCCAACAGAACTCCCCCCTCCCTGCACCCCTGCATGAGCCCAAACAGCCCCCCCAAAGTGCAGTGTGCCTGTCGCCCCATGAATGATTAAACTAACTAGTCCCCCAGAGGAGGGAGAGCCCCCAAGAGACCCCGTACCACCTCCACAGGAGGGAGACTTAACGAACAGTCAAAAATGACGACAATGTTGTCCAGAGCGAGGCCTACTAGTAATCCCTCAGTCCTGATCCGGCGAGCCCTCCCCTCCAACCGCGCCCCCCCCCACCCCCCCGGCCCCGATCCCCGGGCAAGGAGTCTAACCAGTCCCCGGCCGCCTCGGGACCAAAAAAGTGCGTGCGGCCATCCACCTCCACCCGCAACTTAGCTGGAAAAAGCATCGCATACTTGAGGATCAAGTCCCGTAGACGACGTTTGACTCCGAGAAAGCTCAGTCTCTGCTTCTGGACCGCTGGGGTGAAATCAGGATAGAAGTTTACGTCCATATTGTCAAGTCTGACCGGTCCTTGTTGCCTAAAAGTCTGAAGGATAGCGTCTCTGTCCCGAAAGTTGAAAATCCGGGCAATGAGAGGCCTCGGAGGGGCTCCGGCCTTAGGTCTTCCTCCGGGAACCCTGTGGGCACGTTCCACCGCAAAGAATTTACTCAGCCCCCGGGGCTGGAGATGGGTGAGAATCAGGTCCTCCACAAACAGGTCCGCCGCCGCCTCCTCACGTCCCTCCGGCACCCCGACAATGCGGACATTGTTACTCCGGGCCCGACCCTCGGAATCCTCCAGTCGACGATCCATCAGGGCGCTCGCCTGGCCAAGCCGGCGCACCTCCTTTTGGAGGGCCGCCACGTCCGCTGTAAGGCCCGAGGTGGTGTGGGCCAAAGAATCGACCCGGTCATTGGTCTTGGATAAATCAGCCCTCACCAGGCCAACATCCACGTGGACCGAGTCAATCTTTTGCGCCAGTGTGTCAAAGCGCTGGTCCACCGAGGCCTTCATCTCGGCGATAGCGCCCATGACATCTCGCAGGGTCAGATCCGCGGGCAGCGCAGGAGCATCAGTCGGGTCCTCAGGGGACCTACGCGGCACCTCGGGAGATCCCTTCTGGAGGGTGTAGCGGTCCATGCTGTTGGACTGATGGGCTGCGCCACGGCGGGTCGATTTCACCTTTGCCCGGTCGCCATCTTGCTTTGTGGACATGGTTTCAGTCCCCAAATCGTGCCAATCACCTCGGAAAAGGCCGACAAACCAGTTCACGGGCTCCGCGGGGGGGCAACCACAGGTCCGCAGGACGGATCACAGCCGGCGGGCCAGCAGGGCACCCCAACGAGGCCACACCACCGCACACCGCCCCGCAACCCAACCTCGCCTACACAGCAAGGAGGGTGCAAAAGCGAAAGTGAAAGTGCGGGGTACGCGAGTCGCCCAGCCCTGCCCGCCGCTGTTGATCACTTTGTCTCCGGATCGCCCCGCAACTCCAATCCGGGGGGCCGGCGTGGAGAAGGCCGCAAACCTCAATCGGTGCTCCCGCCGGTGTCTGAGGTCCAATTTGGAAGCGGAAAACGGGTGACACCTCAGCTCGGGCTCACCAACACAGTCCCCTCATCTAGGACAGGATATTTTCAGGATTTATGTAGGAGGTCACGGAGGTCCTCGGGAGCCTCGCACCTACGCGGCCATCTTGGTTGCGCGCTAGGCTCCTCCAATTCTTAAGGTTCTTAAACTTTTCTTCACACGCAGTAGACCATATAAATTCACAACCCTTTTTTAAAGTTCGCGTAAATTTCTGGTGACCAGTGCAAAATTAGGGACGAATTTATAGTAAAACTCCGCCATTCCTAGAAATTTTACCAGTTCATCTTTATTCTGTGGAGAATTTAGCTTGTAAATAGCATCAACTAGAGATGGTTTGGGCTTAATTCCATTACTAGAGACTAGGTGACTTAAATATTCGATTTCACCCACATCAAATTTGCATTTATCCGCTCTTAAGGTTAGTCCTGCCTCACATAACTTTGTTAAAACCATCCTCATTCTTGCATCATGCTCTTCAGAACTGACCCCAAATACAAGAACATCATCTTGATATATTTTGATGCCCACAACGCCCTGCAAGACACGTTCCATCACTCTTTGGAAGACAGAAGCAGCGGAAATTAAGCCAAAAGGCATTCTCAAAAATTTAAATGTGCCAAAAGGCGTGACAAACGCAGTTACATCTTGAGAAGAGGGGTGTAATCTGACCTGATGGTAAGCAGAGGAAAGATCGAGAGAAGAGAAATGCTTCGCCTTACCAAGTGAACACAGCATCTCATTAATATTTGGCAAAGGGTAATGATCCACCACCACAGCCTTATTGAGTTCTCTCAAGTCAACACAGAGCCTGGCCTCTCCATTCGCCTTCTGAGCCAAAACTATAGGAGAAAGCCACTCAGTGGCCTCTACTTCTTCTATGATTCCATTCTTTTTTAATTTGTCAAGTTCGACCTTCATAATCTCTTTTGCCCCTAGTGGAACATTGCGAACTTTAGCCACCTTAGGTACAGAGCCAGCTTTTATTTTTATTTGGTGCATATAATTTTTAAGGCACCCTAATCTCTTGTCGAAAATTTCTGGAAACTCTTTTACCCATTTATTACATCCCGCCGTAACCTGACCGACAGTAAGCATGTCTTTTAAACACACCAGAGGATTTTGATTAGGATCCAAAAAAACATACAGGTCACGTTGATGGAACCAACTCAACAGTGAGTCACCCTTCATTGAAACATAAATTTTTGCAGGAACAATTCTTCCTTTATAATCAATTGTCCCCCAAAACCATCCTAGAAGATCAATAGTTTCTCCACTGTACCCCTTTGGTCTTATATCCGGTCTCATCAAGGAAACCTTGCCTTTTAAGAATTGATCAAAAAAATTCTTTGGAATCAACGTCACCTTTGCCCCTGAATCAAACAACATTTTTACAGGTGCATCATTAATTAAAACAGAATCTATGGGTCCACCAGACCCTTTAATTTGGCATATCTCATTTTGATCAGCCTCATCCTCAAATAAATAAACCTCTCTAATTTTCTTTTGGTCTCTAGTAGACCTACAGCACTTTGTAAAATGACCTTTGCGACCAAACATTTTACAGATAGACTTCCATCCAGGACAGTCTTTAAAATTTGCAACATGACCTACATTGCCACATCTAAAACATTTAACTTGAGAATATTTTGAAACATTAGATTGATTATCAGCCTTATATGAATTTAAATTTGACTTAGCCATAGGTTTTGAAGTTTCATATAAGTTCTTGTCTTTAGTACTATCCACTTTCAAAACGGCACTTTGCCCTTTGCTACTAGAAGAGTCCTTATCCTTTTGAATCGCTTCAAGACACACTTTTGAGTGTTCGTATGTTTTACCAATTGTGACGACGTCATGCAAAGAAGGATTATCCTTCTGCCACAAATTGTCTTTAGCTTTATCAACACTGCATCCTAGCATCATTTGGTCCCTGAGACGTTCTTCAAGTGAAGCTCCAAAGCTGCACGTAGAAGCTAACTTGCGTAGTTCTGTAATATATTGTTCAACCGTCTCTTCAGATTTCTGCATTCTTCTTCCAAAGTGGTATCTTTCTAAAACCATGCTCACTTTTGGTAAATAATGCAAATCAAGTTTCTTTATAGCAACTTCAAATTCATTGACTCCTGATGCATCACCGTCTGACAAATCGGGAAGATGCTCGAAGACTTCTTGCCCCTCAGGACCTAAACAATGCATCAACAGAGAGATTTTCCTCTCTGCGCTGAGTGAGGTTCCACACACTCGCGCATAATGACTAAAAACTTTTTTCCACTTCAACCAGGGTATCGCAGGGTCACCAGGTGCAGACAAAAAAAACGTTGGAGCAGGTACGTTCTGCATTGTCAGACAAGAAGCCCAGTAAAAAGTTGTGTAGGAAAAAAAAAAAAACTATGACAAATGTGAGAACTTCACTACAAAAGGCTTAATTGGCACTTCCAAAAGATATAAAGCACAAAAAAAATCAGTCACAAATGTTCAGAGAGGTGTGCGCATCACCGGTTGAGTAATGGGCCAAGGCAACGCGTGGCTTTTAATACGGTGTGCGCATCACCGAAGTAATGCGCTGAAGATGTGTTTTCTAATAAACTTGTACAGGCTTATTTATGCAGGTGTGCGCATCACCGATTCCATAACGCGCTGAATGTGAAGTGTGCACACCTTTAGACACGAATGCAAGAGCATCAAGGACTCCGTAATGAGTAACGCGCTGAATAGCAATTCTAAGCGCAGAGTGTAACCAAGGTTACAGACAATGCTTCGAAAATCCAAGATGGCCCCTTTACGTAACGTCGTTGCGTTGTAGACGCTCCGTTTGCAGGGGAAGGCAGAGTCAGCACAAGCGCGCGAGAGCAGAATTCTTCTGAGTCTCAAGAAGATAGCGCGAGGGACTCGGATTTATACGAGAAAAGCTTTCGAATTTCCTCGCACCAGGAGACTTATAAAATGTAACAAAAGACTCACTTAACGTCTAGAGACCCCCAGGAACCTGCTTCTCTTCAGGAATTCATCGTTTTAAACACAGGAGACAGAAAAGCAGCTCAAGTAAGATCCGATGCTTTTCTCGCTTTCGATTGATGTGTTGAGGTTGATCTCCGAAGCGTGGGAAGTTCCAAGCGTCGCCAAATGTAAAAAGTAGATCTTCTCAAGTTGTTTAAACCAGGAATGGTTTATTAGGTTCAAGAGATAATAAACCCCATCCAACACCAACTCCTGCAACTGCCAATAGCACATTGCTTACATTCTACCCCAGCTGAAGTTCCAGACATTCCAAGTTCCAAATCCAATGCCTTAGCAACCTAGAACCAATGCATGTGCTAATATAAGAACACTACATAGGCGTCTATCAAGGCCAAAGGTCTATCTCTTGCTTGTGGAGGAGTTGGTAGTAGCTGTGAAATGCCTGTTGTTTTGCCCTTTTGGCGGTTGTTCAGGTTGTATCACCCATCTACATTTTAGCAATATGGGCCTCTGCTTGGTGTTGGCACAGTTTATGGGCAAGGAAGGTACCAACCTTACCCACCTCCCCTCATAGTATTTATGTTTCAAAGCCAGGAGGGAGCGTTTAGCCTTATTGGCCCTATGAGCTCTCAACTGTCCCCACAGAATCACAAGCTATCTGTTGTTGAGCCTGGTGGGGGCAGTCTGGTCCTGGCGCTCAAGGGCTTTAATCTCTGCTGCCAGGTCTGTCTCCACCAACTGGGACTCTTAAGCTCTTGCAATAGCGATGGTCAGGTCCATCGTAGCCTGCACCCATCCCAAAGTGTGTGAGGTCATATGTCCGTGAGGGCGTTGAGGTAAAAATAATCCACAATCCCCTCTTGGATCTGCCCTGTGTCTACCCGCTCTCTAAGTAGTTGTGGTGGAAATCGCCAACGCGGCGGAGCCCGGCGCAGGCCCGTGTTAACTGCCCATACCAACACCACATGTGCATCATCTGACACAGAAGTGTTTGAAATGGCCTCTGTTTCAAGGCTACGGAGGAGTTCACAGAGGAGTAGGGAGTAAGTGAAGAAGAGATAGTCAATGCTGAGTAGGAGGCATGGACCTGAGAGTAGAATGAGTAATCCCACATATGTGTCTTAAGCTTAAGCTGATCAGACATTGCTCCCATGCCCTGGTAGGATGCCGTGCTTCGGTCTAGATCTGAGTCCCAAATCAGGTTGAAGTCTCCTCCCACTGTAATGTCGCCCACCTTGTTTGTCAGCTGCTGCTGGAGTGTTCTTCGAATGTAGTGGTCCTGCGCCTGCTTGAGGGCGTAAACGTTCAGCAATGTTAATGGGTGGGTGCCCTGTAGGATAATCAATAAAAAAAATAAAATCCTGCCCCTGTCCTAGATAGACATCAGGACCATGGAGCAGAAGCCTGCCATGTAAAGAATGGGTACTCCCAGCATTTTTGCAGGAATGTGGGCCCAAAAACGATGGGGGTATTTCAGGTGGGACATGAGGTGGCTGTCCTCCCTCAGGAGGTGTCTCCTGGAGGAAGATGGCATCTGGGTCCTGTTGATGAAGGTATCACCAAATTTGCTTTTGCTAGTTAGGTGAGTTCAGGCCTGAACCTTGTGGGAGAGTAATTTAGTATGCTGTGCAGTGTCCATGGCGAATATAAGTGTAAGTAGCTGCTGCATAAGCGGGTGCGCACAAGATAGTTCTTTGCAGGGCACAGTTAAAGCGGCCCAGATGAAGGGCTCCCACATCCCGAGTGTTGAGTAGTCGGAAAGCCGGTGGTCTCACATTAAGTTTGCTGTGGTTGGCGCAGGATAGCCATACGATCAATGCAGTACAAGCCTATATGTGGTAGTGCGGAACTCGGAACAGTAACAAAGACAACTGACCAGCAAAAATCTGAAACAAATAAAAAATACCAACAACAGAGAGCCAACAGGACCCGACAACGCCATCCGGGCCCTACAGAGACCAGTGGTCCCGCTGGAGATATCGCCTTCCTGGGTTACGAATCGAGGTGGGTGGACTGCAAGGAATGATCGTTATCCCAACAATGGAGAGTGAGTTAACGGAAGTAGCAATGGGGTGGATATGAGAGCCCAACAAGTATGTTCCTCCAGATACTTGTGTCTGGCCTCAACCAGGGCTCAAAGCACAAAGGTTGTCAAGGATGCATCATTAAAGTAGGGGGGCCCCCCTCTCCAAGGGGTTGCGTATTCTAGGCAGTGTTGTTGTCAGCTAATCATAGATGTTGCTGGGGATGAGTCTTTCCCTATGTGTTGCAGGTGGGCGATAATGACTTGCTTGGCTTCTTGGAGCACATTCTCCTTTTTGAGCTTGTCTGGGAGCCTAGTGCGTAGTGTGCACCAGACTGGGCGCCACCCCTCCCTGGTCGTCTTGCGAACTGGGTATGCGTCTCTGCTAGATGTGTTATCTAGGATGTCCAACAACTTCTCTGCTTCAGTCACAGAGCATAAGGATTGCTGCTTCCCCTTCAGTGAAACATAATAGCAAAAAGGTGGCCCCATTGGTAATGGATGTGTAGTTCCCTTAATGTATTTGTGATCGGCTTGAAATCACGTCTCTTACACAGCGTAACTGTGGAGAGATTCTGAAAGAGTTGAATGGTGTGGCCAGGGAGGATCAAGTCTACTTGGATGTACGCAGGATGGTTTCCCTTTCAGTAAAGAAGTGAACCCTTGTGTGGATGTCTGGGATGGCATTTGGAAATCCTAGTGCTGGGGACATCCAATGGGCTCTGCCCAGGGTCAGCGGGGAGGCCTCCATATCACCCCGATCGTCTGTAGGAGATCAGTGGTGAAGGCTATGATGCTGTTGCCTTCTGTGCCCCTGGATACCTCCCAGATCCCAGATGCAGGTATTGTTTCAGCGGCTTCTATTTTCTAAGCCTGCTTCACCTACAGTTCTACCTGCCGTTCCTCAAGCATTGCCACCCTGCACCATAGCATCTCCTGGTCTTCCACCTGGGACTCTGCCATGTGCTCCTGTTCATCCACTCGCCCCCCTATTTAAGAGATATCACAGCGTAAGTCCTGGAGACAGGACTTGGAAGTCAGTTTTAAGACATCCTATTTCGGAGCAAATGTCTTTCAGGAATTGATCCTTATAATCTTGTGTGATGGGCACCAGCAGCGATCCTCCAGCTGTTGCAAATAGGGCCGTCTCCGTGTCCATATCCACTGCTGAGACCTTGTGCCGGAGCAAAGTCCCGGAGGTGGACTTAGCAGGCCTGGGGCGTGGCATAGGGTAGCCGAGTGTGCTCATGGGTGTGATGGTTCAGTGGTGAGGTGATGCGATTGGTCACCTCGCTCCCCGCTGTATGGATTGCACTAAGATTTCAGTAGGGGGGGGGCCGAGGGATTTACTCTGCACGGTTGTGGGAGGCAGGTGCCTATATCCTAAGTGACCATAGGGCAGGAGAAAAACGCCTCTGAAGCAATGAATAACATGGCAGGGGCATACTTCTGAGAGCCAAGAGTGTGCAGTAAGGCTGACAGATCCCAAGACATCCAGCGAGTGCTCACCTGATAGGCAGTCACTAGTTGGTACTCCAAGAAATCCAGGGAGGGCCTCAATCTTACACCGCTGCAGGCAGGCCCTCTTCAGGGCTTACCCAGTTCACATTTTGCATTGTGGTGGTGCCCCATCAAAGTCTATGCAGGCTCTCACTCACCCCCCCCCGATGCAGAGGGACCCGTGCAAGAGGACTAGATCAGGGCCTGTGAGGCATGCCCCGGGGCACCCAAGGTAGAGTTACACAATTTCCCAGGCTGTGGCCAACAACAATGGATTCAATGCACGCTCAGGTGGGCTCCCATCACAGCTGAGAGCAGAGCAGTCCCCAATCGCACCGGCACCACAAAATGAGCCCCTGGGCAGGAGATCCAGCAGGGGATAAGAGGCCCCCAAAAGTCCAGGTCTCACCACTGCAGGACGGTGCACAGATCAGGTGCGGTCTCCGCTGAGGTCCACCACAGGCAGCTGCTGCAGTGCATCAGTGCCCCCTTGTGACTTGTCGCTGCCCCCCACTTTCCCCCCGGGGCCAACTCAGTCACTAACTGTGTGGGGGATAGGTCCATTGAGCATCTTCTTTTCCGGTCCCCTTTCCACCAGGTAGGGGTCACAGCAGGGGGGAGGGCCAGGCAAAAATGGGGTCCTTCAAAGCAGTGCTGTATCGGACCGGGCATCAGGTTTAGGGCGGGCTCGTGGTTAGGCTGAGTGCCAAAGATGGCGAATTGGCGGAGCCTCTCCATGACTTGAGGCAGCTGTCCGCACACGAATACTCACAGCTCCGGTTGACAATATGAATTCGCGTAGCTGTTGTAAAGAGGGGGACACTGTTGGGTAGGCCCCAAGGCACTATGGTGGCGTAAAAGTCCACAGCGTTCCGTAGCTGAGGCGCAACATATCTCACTCCATTCTCATCCTGGCTGTGTCCATCATCAGGATTTTGAAATTGATTAGCAAAATAACAACGTCGCTGGGATGCCTTTTCTCATCACCATTTTTGTAAGACTGGGCTCTCCTGTAATCCCCCTCGCAATTTCCCTCATTTTTGGTGCTTTTAAAAAAAAATAAGATTGACTACTGTTTATCCCCTAGTGTCCCCCAGGGTGACAGTCTTTGATTTTGTTTCACTGAACTGTATTGTACTGTAGTTGTATTTATAGAGCACTTTCTACCCCTCCAAGGTGCTGACAGGTAGCATGCTACACCACGGGAGAGTAGTTGATCGGAAAGGTGTTGTGCATGCTGTGCATCTACGTGGAAAGCCTTTTGGTGTCATACATGGGTTACGAGAGTGGTGCTCCTAGTGGAGTGATGGAGGAAGGATAAGTCAGAGGTACACTTGCTTAGATTAAGTTATAATTTGTGGTCAGTTTTAATTTACATCAGAAATAGGCTTGCTTAGACTATGATTGGCGTGTCGTTATATTTTTCAAGTCCTATGTTAAGTTTCTGGTGATTACATAAGCTTGTTGTTCTGATGGATACATCTGCCAGTGGATTCCTCACCTTGTGAATATCCCCTGCGCCAGCAACATTCGGAATTTTTTTGTAGCTCTCCATGCCGGCGAGGACGACGTCACAGAAGCACGGCTCCGCACGCGGCTCTGCTGACGTCACTGGATCCATAAGAGGACCTCATCGGCGTGATAACGTCAGTTCCCTTTTTTCCGCGCCATCGACGCTAACGGATTTCTGGGACTCTCCGTAGCTTGTTTGGTTACTTTGTTTTTCTGGATTGTTTCTGGTCCTCTCTTGTTTCTTCCTGAAGATGTCGTCGAAGAAGTCCGGGTTCAAGCCCTGTAGAGAGTGCGGTAAACATATGTCTATCACGGATCCGCACGAAGATTGTGTCTGGTGCCTATCGTCGGATCACGACATCGAGGGGTGCTCTAGCTGCCGCAAGATGAACCCTAAGGCTTTAAAGGAGAGAGAGGCCAAGCTGTTCATCGCGAAGATGAGGAAGGAGAAGAGAGATCGAAGGCGATCGAGGTCCAGGTCCAGACTGAGGTCGAGTTCGAAGTCGACGTCGGGTCATGCTTCAAGATCAAAGAAGCATAAGAAGAGGCATGGCTCTTGACGCCGTTCAGATAAGGAGACGGCTCCGAAATCGACTTCGCCAGTTCCTCGGTGTCGTAAGGTCTGTTTCACCTTCTCCTTCGGCCTCTAATCCGGCTTCTCCTGTTTGTCCGACCTCGCCTGCAGCTTCTCCGGAACGTTCTCCTGCTCCATCTCCGAAGCCTACACATGCTCCGGTGGAAGAGGCTCCGTTACCTGATGAGTCTTCGACTCCATTGGCTCCACCATCGGCGCCGATTGGCCTGAGTCCGGTAAGGCCTCAGCCTGAGCCTTTATCGAGCCATTACCCGCCTTTCCCTGGTCTGGGTCAAGACCCATCGCTTTACTTGAATGCCATGTATGGAGTCTTTTCACGAGCAATGTACCCCTCTGGAGCACATTTGGGTCCCATGGGTCCTATGGCCTTGGGGGTTCCTCAGGCCTATGCTCAGGCTTCCTTTATACCTTTCCTTCCAGCGGCGCCGTCCTGGCATTTCCCGGCGCCGAAGATGTCGACGCCGATCCCTTCATCTCCGGCTCCAGCTCGACCTCGTTCGACTCAGGTTGTGCCTCCGGATCCGTGTTCGACGCCGGCTCCGGCGCCGTCGGAGTCGTGTGCGGCGCCGCCGACGCCAGTTCCCAGGATGACGTCCAGGCGGGAGGTGCAGAGGATTTTGGAGGAGCAGAGATATCAGGCAGAAGAAATGGAAGAGGGTGAACTTAGGGAGTCGGATGACTTTTTTGAAGAATTAAAGGAGGCAAGTGTGATATGTCCCCAGATGGGAGCTATCTCCTCCATCAGATGCTCCCTCTAAGGATGTGGTTCCTTACCACACATTCATAAGGAAGGCGGCGGAGCTCTTAGACTTGCAGCTCCCAACGGCTGAATGTAAGTCTAACATCTTGACGGAGGTTCTTCATTCCCCCTCCACTGTGGTAGAACCTTTGCTTCCTTTTAATGATGCCATCACTGAGCCAGTTATGGAGGTTTGGCGTAAGCCCTTTTCGGCTCCGGCAGTTTCTAAATCTGTTGCTAGGCGGTACAGGGCTGCTCCAGGAGTTCCAGACTTTCTAACATCCCATCCTTCTCCTGAGAGTCTGGTGGTTCAATTTGCCTGTTCGAAAAAGTCTTCAGGGGCTTTTCCTCAAGTTCCTAGCGATAGAGACTCTAAGAAGCTCGACCAGTTGGCCAAGAAGGTGTTCTCGGCAAGTATGGCCTTGAAGTCCACAAATGCCACCTGCCTTTTGGGCCGTTACATCCACGCCCTGATGGATTCTGCAAAACAGTTGGCTCCTAAGTTATCAGTGGAGGACAGGCAGACACTCGAGCAGCGGCACAACAGGTTATACAGAGTGGTTTGGACACTGCAGACTCTGTTGCCAGGATCATGGGCTCTTCGGTTGCCACAAGGAGAAGTGCTTGGCTTAAGTCGTCGGAGTTCTCTCCGGATGTGCAGGCAACACTTCTAGATCTTCCATTTGATGGTTGTGGGCTGTTCGGGAAGAAAGCAGATGCAGCCTTGGAGAGATTCGAGGACAGTACAGCCACGGCTAAGTCTCTGGGCCTGCAGGCTCAGTCTAGAGGTTCCTCATTCAGAAAGTACAGAGGTTTTGTGAGGTCGTCCTTTCGGACCTACAGGCAACCTCAGCAGCAGCAAAATACCCTGTATAAGACCTACAGGGGCAGGAACAGAGGTTGTCCACGAGGTCGTCAGCCCTCCTCCTCTTCCTCCCTCCTTCCGACCACTGCAAAACAGCCCTCGATCCGCCATTCTGGATCATGTTGGTCCTGTGGGGGGTCGGCTTACCCATTTTCTGCAAGATTGGGAATCGGTCACTACAGACCTTTAGGTTCTAAATCTTGTGGAAAATGGGTATGCTCTTCCCTTTCGGGAATTTCCTCCCAATTACCCTCCTTGCCAAGGTGCTTGCTCGGAGGACCACTTTCTTCTCCTGCTGGAGGAAGTCCTAACATTACTGAAAAAAGGTGCGATAGAGGGGGTTCCAGAGCGGAAAGGGGTCAGGGATGCTACTCCCGGTATTTCCTGATACCCAAGAAGGATGGCAGGCTACGTCCAATCCTGGATCTCAGGATCTTGAACCTTTTTCTGAAGCAGGAGAAGTTCAAGATGCTCACCCTTGCGCAGGTTCTTCAAGCGCTGCAACAGGAGGACTGGATGGTGTCGATAGACTTGCAGGATGCGTACTTTCATATTCCGATCCTGGAGTCGCACAGGAAGCATCTCCGTTTTACGGTAGGATCGCAACATTATCAGTTTGCGGTTCTCCGGGTTGGTCTTACTACTGCACCTAGAGTCTTCCCCAAGGTGATGGCAGTGGTGGCAGCCCATCTCAGAAGGTCGGGGATTCCTGTTTTCCCCTATCTGGATGACTGGCTGATCAAAGCGGAGTCGCCAGAGAAGGTAATCTGCAGGTTACAACTCAACTGTTGTACAAATTGGGTTTCTTGATAAACGTGCCCAAATCTTACCTGGTGCCCTTTCAGCGCAACCTGTTCATAGGGGCGGTACTGGACACTAATGTGTGTCGAGCATTCCCACCTCCACAAAGGATTCTCGACATACAGGAAATGATTCCCTTGTTTTACAATGGAGCGGCCGTTCCAGTCCTGAAGGTCCTTCGTCTGCTCGGTCTGTTTGCTTCCTGCATTCTGTTGGTCAACCATGCATGCTGGCACATGAGGGTGCTCCAGTGGTGCCTCCGCAGGCAGTGGTATCAGCACAACGGAGATCTCAGGGAGTGTGTGAGGATCTCCAGAGAAGCTGCAGCGGATCTGTCTGGGTGGAGCGTGGAGGGCAATCTGTCTCAGGGAAAGCCCTTCCATCTACCTCCATCGGTGACCACAGTGATAACGGATGCATCCACTTTAGGGTGGGGTGTACATCTGGGGGATCTGGAGATCAAGGGTCTTTGGTCTCCAGAGGAAAGGTTGCTTCACATCAAACTTTTGGAGTTGCGGGCGATACGTTTGGCACGCAAGGCCTTCCTCCCTTCCCATCACGGTCAGTCGGTTCAAGTCCTGACAGACAACACTACCGCGATGTGGTATGTCAACAAGCAGGGAGGGGTGGGGTCGCATTGTCTCTGCAGAGAGGCTCTGCGTCTCTGGTCCTGGGTTCAGGATCATCAGATTTGTCTGATTGCAAATCATCTGGCCGGAGTTCTGAACGTGCGTGCGGACAGTCTCAGTCGGCAGTTCTCCGCCGACCACGAGTGGAGGCTCCATCCGGAGATTGTTCGTCACGTCTTTCGGACATGGGGAACTCCTCGGGTGGACCTGTTTGCCACTCACGAGAACACTCACTGCCCGTCATTCTGCAGTCTCCAGTATCTGATGCAGGGATCTTTGGGGGATGCGTTTCAGTTGAGATGGGACTCACATCTCCTTTACACGTTTCCTCCCATACCCTTGATTCCTCAGGTTCTGAGGAAGATTCACCAAGACCGGGCCCAAGTCATATTGATGGCCCCGGATTGGCAGAGAAGGGTGTGGTATACAGATCTTCTCCACCTCTCCTCGTGCCCTCCGCTCCGTCTCCCTCTCAGGGCAGACCTCCTCTCGCAGTTGCAGGGGCAGTTTCTACACCCCCACCTCCAGAGCATACACCTTCATGCCTGGAGATTGAATGGGGCAACCTAAATTCTTTTTCTCTCCCACCTGACGTGGTAGATATGATTTTGTCTGCCAGGCGTTACACCACCAAGTCGATCTATTCCTATAGGTGGTCCAAATTTGTCCTTTGGTGTGGGGAGAAGTCTATTGACCCTTTGAGGGCTCGTTTATCAAACATCCTTGAGTTCGCTCTCTCTCTAGCTCAGCAAGGCTTTGCTGTAGCTACTGTGAAGGGTTATTTATCGGCTTTGTCGGCATTCCTTTGCTTGCCGGATCAGCCGTCCTTTTTTTAAATCACCTATTGTGTTACGGTTCATTAAGGGCATTACCAACAAATTTCCACCCACTCCATTTATTGTACCTCAATGGGACTTAAATCTTGTCTTAACTTACTTGATGGGCTCTCCCTTTGAACCCTTGCACAAGTGTCCCTTAAGGCTATTGTCTTTTAAAACAGTTTTTCTCATTGCCATTACCTCGGCAAGGAGGGTAAGTGAGCTTCAAGCTCTGAGTTCGAAACCCCCGTTCTTGACCATTCATGCTGAAAGAATGGTACTCAGGACCAGGGCTGCATTTCTGCCTAACGTGGTAACTCCTTTCCATCTGGGGCAGTCCATTACCCTTCCTAATTTCTATCCTCCCCCCTCACCCTTCCAAGGAGGTGGAGCGGCTTCACCGCTTGGACCCTAAAAGGGCGGTGAGTTTTTACCTCGATAGAACTAAAGACTTTCGAGTGGATGACCAGCTCTTCGTGGGCTTCATTGGCTGCAGGAAAGGCAGGAGCAGTGCACAAGCGCACCCTTTCCAGATGGATTATCTTGTGCATCAAGATCTGTTACTCTTTGGCCGGTAAGGAACCTCCAGAGGGTATAAGGGCTCATTCTACCAGGTCAGAGTCTTCTACATCTGCCTTATCTAGAGGTGTTCCTGTGGAGGACATTTGTAGAGCGGCAACTTGGGCCTCCCGCCACACTTTTGCGAAGCATTACTGCTTAGATACCGAGGTGAGGAGGGACGGGCACTTTGCTCGTTCCGTCCTTCAGGACTTCTTGAAATAGAAGGGTGGACACCCTCCTCCGGGAGTGGGGGCTGCTGTGGGAATCTATTCACAAGGTGAGGAGTCCACTGGCAGATGTATCCATCAGCAGAACAAGTTACTTACCTTTGGTAACGCTTTTTCTGGTGGATACAATATCTTCCTGTGGATTCCTCACTGACCCACCCGCCTCCCCGTTGTCCACCCTTATATACCTACAGTAGTGATAATGTTTCAAATGTATCTGTTACTGTCAAAGGAAGTGTGTTATTTCTTTTGCTTTCCTGCATTGATTTCACACTGTGTGTTGGTTTGAATATTATGTACTGTGTATACTGTATATATGTTGTTGTCGGTCTGTCCGTGTGCCTCGAAGAAGGGCGGAACTGACGTCATCACGCCGACGAGGTCCTCTTATGGATCCAGTGACGTCAGCAGAGCCGCGTGCGGAGCCGTGCTTCTGTGACGTCGTCCTCGTCGGTGTGGAGAGCTACGAAAAAATTCTGAATGTTGCTGGCGTAGGGAATATTCACAAGGTGAGGAATCCACAGGCAGATATTGTATCCACCAGAAAAAGCGTTACCGAAGGTAAGTAACTTGTTCTTCTGTCCAATCCTGTGCTGTATACAGCAATGGGACCATCCAGTTTGTAGATCTTTTAGCTCCAAGAAAGATTGTCTGATCGAGGACAGGGAGAGAGTGATCTGCCTGGATTGTCTGCATTACAGTCATCCACTACATGAGTAATATTGTGTGCTGTGAGATGATGTCCTGACTTACAAGGACATACCATATTAAAAGTCCTACAGGAGGCACCCTGTGCTTGAATCTCTTCAGGCACAGGGTGCCTCTTTAAAATTGAGTTGTTTGGTTATGGGGAATTGATAGTGATTTCAAACAGTTTGAGCCTGTCCTGTGAGATTTTGTACAAATAGTGATTAGAACTTTGAGCATTCTCCTATATGAACATCCATTTCTAGTAACATGCCCAGAGAGCCGCACCAATTGCTGGATATCCGGCCCTCTAGCAGGATTGTCATTTTACTAAGTTACTATTTCCCTAATTGCGGAGTTGTGTGCAGAGTACAATTTCCTATTGCAGACAGGCAAGTAGAGTTTTTTTCAAGACAATTATGCAAGATTTAGATTGGGGCATATGAGTGAATTTGCGGAAGCGATCTCGATAAAATAGGGAGTAAGACAGGGATGTGTACTGGCACCCACCCTCTTTGCATTATATATTAATGATATTGCCTACCATCACGCACACCTATAATTCCAATGTACCAAGACATTGATATTAGGAGAATAGAACATCAAGCCGTATTAAGATCCTTGTTATTTTGAGTACGTTTATGGGTCACGCAAGAACTTATATGTTATAAAAGGGTTTAATTGAAATACTAAGCCTTGACCATCATACAACACTTCCTTGGATTTGGCATGTGTATGCCTGGTTTTATAAACTAGGTTAAGCTCTTTCTGGGATGCTCCCAATTTGCTAACAATCCACTCAAAGCATATACTGAAACACTCAAATTGGGAGTACATACTAAATAGTGTTCATCATAGCCCCAATGTAGGAATGCTGACACACAGTTCTCATGTGTCAAACCGCTTCCTGCCCTTGAACCATACTTGGATGAAGTGCAACAACAATTAGCAAAATCATTGTACATGAAGTTCCGTTGCGAAATTCTTCAGATTAAATCAAATACGTATTAATGGTTTTGTGCAGGGGATGTTTATTGCCCGTCAAATGCTGTTGAAAATATTTCTCATGTGCTATTTTACTGTCCAACCTATGTAACCTCGAGGAAAAAAATGCATTAAACCTATCAGTTGTAATTTGGGAACTAGAAAATATCTGTAAGCATTAAGAATTTTAAAAACAGATATGTCTCAGTGTATAGTTTTTAGTCGTAGTGGATATCTTTTTGCTGTAAACCTAGTATGCAAGGGAAAGGGTTTGAAATTTTGATCGATAGATGATCAATTTTAGTTCTAGTTTTATTTTTATATTGTCTTAAAGGTATATATGATGAATTACAAATGTATTTAGGCGTTATTTATTGTATTACGCTGTGTAGTATGATTGTTGGTTGTATGTTTATTATGGTTTTTAACCAAAATAGAAGCTATTTTACTACTATTGCAGAAAGGCAAGTAGAGTTTTTTTCCACCATGCAGAAATCCGCCCGCCCCGCCGCCACAAAGTTTGGGTGTCTTCCATTCACTTTTCCACCCTGGATGCCAATTTACTACGATCCTTTGCTGGAACAAATCTCAAACCATTTATGGAGTGTAAGAGGGTCAGAGAGGAGTCTGTGAATGCCAACAAATTCACAGATTTATGAGCGTTCACAAACTGTCAAGGCTAACCATGCCTTAATCTGTCTCCTCTCACCATTTGCTCGAAGCTTATTACTCCGTAACTATACTGAGTCGTGGTGTACAGTCACACAGAAGTGAAAGCAGATGCATGTCGTGCTACACCACTAGCTGGTCGCTAGACTGTGTGTTTGTGGAGCTGTAAATAGCAGCGCTTACCTTTACCCAACGTGGTGGTTCTCATTTTATTTACCTTAGAAGGATGAGAATTTGATTCCGGCCTGCTGTGATTCAAATCTCTGACCTCCATGTTACACTTACACTTCCGTCGTGAAAGCTCACTTCTTTGAGCTCTTATGTCAGTTGTCTGGCCACATACCCGATAGTTAGTTGTGCTAGTGTTTGTAAGGCACTAGCAAAGATATTAAGCAGGTAACCGTTAAAACAAGTGATCCATGTTTTAACGTCTCACAGATGGTCCCTTATGAAATGCAGACATGGCATTTCATAACAGGACTGGAATGTTCATCAAAAGCAGCTCTAGCAGAAAATGTTACCCCAGCTCCCAACACCCCTACTGTAGTGCCCCTCTGTAGACTAGGCAGAGCAGTGGTGCATAGTAGGGTCACAGTAGCCCAGACACTCTGAAAGCAGTACCTTAGCCTGCAGCCTACAATGTAATTGCCAGAATGGTCACTCCGGCCTTGTTTAATGGTGGTTCTTTTTTCTAATTTAACAATTCTTTATTCAATTATACTGAACACTATAGAATAAAATGGGGATGAATTAATCTAATAAAACGTAGGAAAATCATAAGACAATTCCCAGTTGGTGATATCTAGGAAATACGTGTCAGCTCAAATTAAAGTATTCAACAGATGTGAAATGGATGACAAAGTGACAGAATGTTAGGTATATTAAAGTTGATTACATTCAGTCTTGGAGCCTAATTATGACTATGGCGGTCCGATGGTCTGCCGTAGCCACGGTGGGGGTGCAGGTACAGCCTCACCAGACGTTCAACCACTCTATTACAAGTTGGACGGTAGGACTGCCATGGGACAGCCGCAACCACCAGGGATCAGACATCCCTGGTGGTGCTGCAGCAGGCTTGAAGCCTCAATATGCATGGCGTTGCCGCCATGGCACTGCCAAGCATATTAAGAGTTTCCTCCCCACCACAATTTTCATGGCGGTGAGCCTACCATGAAAACTGTGGTAGAGAGGAAACAAAGGGTGCCCTACAGGGCAATGGGGTTCATGCAGGGGGGCACTGGTTGTGCCCCCCTGTGTGCATGCACCCCAGCTCCTGTATGGCATGGACTGCACCAGTCCATGCCGTGATGAAAACTGCCCTTGATGCTCCCATTTCGGTGCTTTTTTCATAGGCACCGCCATGGGATCGCCCCCACCAGAGACTAAAAATTTAGTAATCTGGTGAGCCCGCTCCAAGACCGCCAAAGTTGTAGCTAGGCACTTACTGGATATTGTTGTATTGACGGAGAGTGACAAATTACACAAGTTAACGGTATTCTTTGTAGCGATATTAGTATCCGGATAAGGCAACAGTAGCAGAAGGGAATCTGAAGAACCAAAGGCAGTTGAAGTGATAACTTCCACACGGTTGCTAAGAATATGTGTACGAGATGTATGCAACTTGTGTTGTGCCATCTGTGGGCCAAACAGAACATTAATCAGTTGTGTTAGTTAGAAGTAATGAGTCTGCAGATGGTTAGTATTGTGTCATTAGGCTGTTTATGGGGATTTGAGTCTAATATCTCTCAAATGTAACATTTCGATGAGGTCCAGGGGTTTTTGTGTAAGAACCCATGCGCGCCAGAAGGTGGCGTCGGTCGACTCCACGTTTGTCGTTGGCGTCGTGGTCGCCAGGATGATGTCGCAGTAGCTACTTAGACGCCGCCCTTCCGCGCTGACGTCAGTTCTTTCTTTTTCCGCGCCAGCAAGCGCAGATCCGGAGAGAGCGGGATCCCCAGTCACTTTTTGACTGACTTTTTCTCGACTTTTGTCAACATTGTCAATCGACTCCTGGTGCATGAGTGATGCCCGGCTTCAAGGCGTGCGGTTCCTGTAGCCGATTGATGTCGGTGACGGATCCGCACCGCGTGTGCCTCTTCTGCCTGGAAGGCGACCACGATCCCAAGTCGTGCTCCGATTGCCGGTCCCTGAACCCAAAGTCTTTGCGGAAGCGGTCCCGAAAGCTGCTCGAGGCCCAGCAGTCGGCTCCACGCCGTTCGAGGTCCCGGTTGCGTAGGAGGTTGAGGGACCGGATGCTGAGCCATCATCATTCTTCGTCCAAGTCTTCCCACTCGGGTTCAGGTATGTCGCAGCACAAGAAAAAGTTGAAGAAGCATTGTCGCTCTTCGACTCCTCCCCCACCCCGTCCGTCGGCCGACACCACGAGGGATGCGGGTGGTGCCTCTCCCTATGTGTGCAGAGCCTGAAGGGTTGACTCCGGGTTTCCCCCTCTTTCAGGGTCTTGGTGCGACCCCTGCCCAGGGCACCCTGCGGCACCGGGGCTGGATGGGGATCAGTGCCATTCGACCTTTGTATGCCTCCTCCAGCTCCGATTCCACCAGCACCTCGTCCACAGCCGGTGTCGGCTGTGTCCCCAGCCGACGTCGACCCCGGCCTCCACCTCGAGGTCGACATGGAGCCGGACCGGCGTCGACGGGTACTTTTGTGCCCCTGTTCTACCCTGGTTTTTTTAAACCAGATTGGCAGCCAGAGGAGTGTGAGGAGGACTAGGAGGGGTCTGGAGACCCTTTGACAGACCCATTAGGATATTAACCGGACTGGAGAGAGGAACTGGGGGACGCCAGTGATCTGGACTCCTCACCAGACCATGGAATGTTGTCTGCTCCTACCGTGGCTGCGGAGGAGGAAGCATCATACGCAGTGGTGTTGCATAGGGTGCCGAGGCGCTCATCCTCGAGCATCCTACGGTGTCAGTCAGGACTAACCTCCTGACAGAGGTGCTTCAACCGGCAGCGAGCACTTCGGAGCCCCTGCTGCCGTTTAATGAAGCCCTGATGGACATCCTTTTGGGCACGTGGTCCAGGCCCAACTCAGGGGCTCCTGTGGACAGGATGACTGCCCGACGCCGCCGCCCGGCCCTGGGCGACCCCACTTTCCTCTCCCAACACCCCATCCCTGAGAGCTTGGTGGTCCAAGCCTCCACCTCCAAGGGTGCATTCCCTATGGCTCCACCTGATAGGGAATCCAAAAAGCTGTACCCTCTTGAGAAGAAGATGTTTTCTTCCTCCAGCTTGGCACTGCGGTCAGTAAACACCGCATGTCTGTTGGACCATTACACCCACTCCGTGTGGGACACGGCTGCGCAAGTGCTGCCTCAGTGCCCGGAGGAGGCCCAGGCCTTGCTCTCTCGGGCAGTTGCCGAAGGGAGAGACGCAGCGAAGTTTACCATCCGCTGTGTGCTGGAAACCGCCGAATCACTAGCAGGACGATTTTCACGTCAGTAACCCTTCGACGCTACGCCTGGTTGAGGACTGGTTTTTCAGGTAATGTCCAATCCACTCTTATGGACAGCCCTTTTGATTGGCAGTCGCCTTTGCGGCGACCAGGCAGACAACGTGCTTGAGCGCTTTAAGGACTCTCGGGCTACGGCCAGGTCCTTGGGCCTCTCCACCACCCGCCCTGCGCAGTCTGCCTTTCGCCCCTTTCGTGGCTAAGGAAGGGGTGCCCCGCCACGGCGCACGCTGTTCATTCAGCCTCTGCGCAGCCGGGGACGTGGGAACTAGCGCCGTGGTTCTGGGGGCCAGCGGGCGAGCCAGTCCACCACAGCCCCCTCTGCAGCAGCCTCCAAACTCTCCTAGTCTGACCTTTCAGGGCCACCAACCGCCAGTGGGCAGCAGGATAGCCATCACCTCCCCACTGGCGCACCATCATGACCGACAGGTGGGTTTTGCAAATAGTCAGAAGGGGAGACTCCCTCCCCTTCGAGAATACCCTTCCATCCATGCCACCTCAGTACCAATGCATGTCGGAGGATCATCTGTCCCTTCTCCAACAGGAAGTTTCGGCCCTCCTGGCCAAGGGTGCCGTTGAGCGCGTTCCTGTCCCAGAAGTAGGTCGTGGTTGCTATTCCCCCTACTTTCTGGTGCCCAAGAAGGACAAAGGCCTGTGTCCAATCTTGGATATCTGATAGAGACTACTAGCCGCAGATTCCTTCACATAGAATTATCCCCAGGCGTGAGACTGGATCTGTGAACTTTTTGCCACAGCATCCCTGCGCGCCAGGCGTCGTCCGCATATGTGACATCAGCGAGGTCACATAAGCCCCACCCCGGCGCGCCTACGTCAGTTTTTTCCTTTTTCAAGTGCAACGCGGATCCGGTCTTGCTACGGGCCTGTTTCGGGCCCTTTTTTCTTCATCATTGTCCTTCTCTTGGTGGAACAGTGTGCAAATGCCTTCGAGTTTCAAAGCTTGCACGTCGTGTGGGCGTCTTATGTCGGCGACGGACCCTCATCGCATTTGTATGTGGTGTTTGGGGGAGGATCACGGCACCACGGATTGTGAGGCATGCCAACAGTTGAAGCCGAAGTAGCGGCAGGAGCGCCGAATGAAACTTCTATGGCACGTCTCTCCAGGTTGACCTCCTCCCCTCGATCAGCATCGGCAGACGGCTTCAGATACGGCCGTGGTCATCGCCCTTCCCTGATGTCGCGAGAGCATCGCTCACCGGTGGGGAAGTGTCGCAGTTTGTCCCCGGGGGCCGGGTTTCGGCCTGCCAGGGGCATGGACTCTCCGCGGGTGATGTGGCCCCGCGTGTCCTCCTACCCACCGTTTACCGGTGATGGAGCGTCGAGAGTCCAGATGGAGACATACGCGGCGGCTTTGCAGGCCTTGCTGGCGTCTCCTCCTCCTCCTCCTTCCCCTCCTGGGGTATCAGCGGTTCCCTTGCCTTGCACGGGGTCTTCCGTGGCGCCGCCGGTGGCTCCCGCCCCGGCGCCGACTGGGTCGGATCCAGGCTTGGAGGATGTGGTGCTGTTGGGGTGCGGCTCCTCTGGGGTCCCTCCTTCACACCACGCGTCTCTGCCTTGCCGCAAACTCCCGCGGGAGTCCCTGTGGTGTCGCGTGAGGTCACCGGGGCTCGGGTCGCATCCCCGAGCCCCTCTCGGTCCCTTGACAAGGTGTCGAAGGCCGAGGTGACACCGCTACGGTGCCGGCTGCTGCTGGACCGGGCGGCACCACAGGGGTTGGTGGACTCTCCTCGTCCCGCTCTGGGTCGAGGCTGGCCGCAAACCCCTCGCCCTCCTCCGGGACTTTCTCGTCCCTCCACGCAGGAGGCTGCCTCATCGGAGGACGAGCCGGAGGTTGGGTCGGCCCTGGTTGCGCCGCATTACTTGCCTTACCACCTCTGTGGTATACTGGGCCGAGGCTGGCGGAGGGCTTCATGTCACTCCCCTGGTACTTCTCGTCCCTCCACGCAGGCAGCTGCCTCGGCGGAGGTTGAGTCGGCGCCATTCCAACGCCGTCCCCTGTCCACTGCGACTCTGGCCCCGCTCCAGTCCCCGGCGCAGTGTGACTTCGAGGAGCCCTATCTAGCGTCTCCTTCGGTGCAGGCTGGCGTTACCGCTCTGCCTCCGGCAGCGGACTCTACGGCTCCTGACAGGCGGCGAGTTGCGGATTCGTCTCTCCACTACAGCCCTTGAAAGAGGCAGTTTGACTTTATCTGCTTGATACCAAGAGAGCTTAAAGCTTCTACATTTAGACCCTTCTCTGGTGCCAAAGAAGAAAACAGACCTGCCAACTCACACAGTGCCATCGTGCGTCACATTATATCGGCTCCTTTTACACTGTCACCCAGAGAGGAGTCGATTTCACACTGTGGCAAACAATGTGGGTTGGAAACCCCTGCAAAGAGCGTTTTCAACTCACAGTAGGTACAAGGCTACGTACAGTTGATGTCCATCAGGGTTGTACAACCTCTTCAGAACATCAGGGCAGCCTTTGAAGTCTTCATTTATTATTTGCGTAAGGGGATTAGCTTAGCTCATGGGAGGCTCCTGCATAAAGCAGCACCCTCTCCCATATGGCTTTCGAAGCAAGTTTAAGGCTAGGTAGGTGATGGTCTCAAGGCCCCACCCCCTTCCCAAACCCCGCCCCTCCCCTTTTTTTTTTTTTTTTTTTTTTTTTTTTATTGGTCATCAGATACAGAAAGCAACAAATCAGTGTAACATATAGTCACAATAAAAAACAACAGACAAGCCCATATCTGAGGCCAACATTTTTCCCCCTGGTTATTTAACCCAACGTTGGATCACTACAGAAGAAAGAGAAAAATAAAAACGTATAAAACAGCGACTAACACTGACATAACAGACTAGGGGTACATCCAATCATATTGACAATTAATCCTTGTCCAACCATTTAGTTAAAGAGTCCCAGATCTTTTCGCCTTTGGCTCTTGCCCTACTCCCCCTTCTTCTAAATACAGATATCTCCCAATTATATATAAATAATAGTTTACTGAACCAAGTATGTATCGAGGGAGGGTTTGGGTCAAGCCAAACCGTGGCCAGACAGAGGCAAAAAACTGCCATTGCTATGTACACCATTTTCCGATCTGCTTCCTCCATTTCTTGATTGGAAATCCCTAACATAATAACCTGTGGGGTCAGTAATACAACATAGCCCAATATAGATTCCAAACGCTGTTCAATTTTAACCACCAATTGAGAAAGACCGGAACAGGTGGCAAACATATGAGTGCTATCTGCAGCCAATAATCCGCATCGGGGGCAGTGCATCCCCGAAGTCCCCCCCATCGGTGGATACGTGCCGGAGTAATATATAAATTACACCAGGTCTTAAAGCATTATACCTACAGATTGGCGGAGATACAAGTAGTTTGGCTGAACAGAAGGGAGTCTTCACACTCACCTTGCCCAGCCTGTAGGCTAGTTTGCCATCTCTCGAAGTGCTTGGCCAAATATTCCCCCAGCTTCTCATTAATAAATTTATATAAAGTAGATGTTATGGATTGGCCGCCAATAATTAGATCAACTAAAGGGATTCAGTCTCGATTGAGTCTTTTGGCGAGAAAATCCCTTATCTGTAAATATATATATTTTTTTTAATTATTCTCAATCCCAAATTTTTCTTTGATAGCCTCAAAAGTAAGCATTTCAGCATTCAGTATAAGATCTCCTATGCACAGAATACCTTTCTCAACCCAATTCCTAAAATAGACATCTTGAAGTATTGCCGGGAGTAGGGTATTATTAAATAAAGGAGAATATAGATGAACCCGCCCAATCCCGAACTTTTTCCTGATCGTGGTCCAGACCCTATAGGCACCTAATAGAACCTTGAATTTAACCCTCTTGTAATAGGCAAAATCTATATGACGCAACAGAAGTCCTCTTGCTTTTACCCCATAAATTAGGTGATAGATTGAGATCTCGGAGCATCCCAAATTCGCCCCATGTAGCAACTCCCCCATCTGTTTCAGCATGGTTACCCAGTAATAGATTTGAAAATTAGGGACAGACCAACCGCCTCTGTCTCTAGGTAGAGTCATATATCTAAGAGCCCTTCTATGGCGCTGCCCAGCCCACAGGAACCATGAAACAAGCTGATCTAGCTTTGTAAACCAAATTTTATGTATATCTAACGGGATTGCTCTGAAGCAGTATAACATTTTGGGCGAAAAGATCATTTTTAAAACGTTATTTCTCCCGACTAATGTTAAGTGTAAATTATTCATTCTACGGGGATCAGAGTTAATTTTCTGGAGTAATGGCTTAAGGTTAATATCCACAATATCTTCGGGTTTGGAGCTTATTTCTATACCAAGGTATCTGGCACTTGAGACTATCCGATGATCAACTAATGTGACCTTGTCATTGACAACAATTTGAGTCTTGCTACCATTCAGATGATATCCCGATATCTTGCCAAATTGTGATGTTAAAATAGTTATTTCTTCTAACGCCTGATGGGGAGCAGCTGTTGTAATAACTAGGTCGTCTGCATAACCCAAAATTTTTACCTCTCCCCCTCTAGCACAGATAGGTTGTATTAATTGATTCTCCTGAATCTTCCTAATTAGAGAATCAATATAGATGGCAAATAATAAGGGGGAGCACGGACATCCTTGTCTTGTTCCACACATTATATTGATCTCACCAGACTGGGCCCCCTTCAGAGCAATTTTAGCAACTGGATCTTTATACATACTTTGAATTGCTTTTAAAAACCCATCCCCAATCCCATAATGCTTCAAGGAAGCCCATAAGAAAGGCCAGGAGACCCTATCAAATGCCTTTTCAGCATCTAAAAGGATTAAGCCCATAGGGTCTCCTGTAACCTTGGTGTAGTCAAACAAAGTTATAACTCGTCGTATGTGATCTATAGTTTCATGACCAGGGACAAAACCGTGCTGTTGTGGAGATACCATCTTTTTTATGACTAAGGCCAATCTATTTGTAAAAATCTTAAAATAAATCTTAATATCACTGTTTATTAATGTGATAGGCCGATATGCCACTTTCTCTTATTTAAAAATACGACTATCCTAGCATTCCGCCATGACGCTGGGGGTGTATCTCCACTCTGAACCATGCGAAACATTTCCAGCATTATAGATGCCAACTGTGTCCCAAAGATCTTAAAAAATTCGCCTGGAAGAGGATCAGGGCCAACTGCTATACCTGATGGTAATGATTCTAGTGCCTGGGTTATTTCTCCCAGACTGATCGGGGCATCCAGAGTATCCCGGTCTGTAGGAGATAATGGATCTACTCTGACCCTCTTCAAGATATCTCTTAATTTCCCCTTGTATCCTCTAATTATCACTTATATCTTCAGAATACAGCTTCTGATAACATTTCTGAAACACCAAAATAATTTCCCCTGGGTCAGTTACTAAACCTATGTCTGAATCTATAATGCATGTGATCCGATTTTGTGCTTCTTTTTCTCTAATCCGCAACGCTAGCATATGGCACACCCTTTCATTGCTCTCATAGAGCTTAGACCGCCAAGCCAGATATCTGCTCGCGGATTTGGCAAATGAAATCTCCGTTGTAGCGGATTTGGCAATTAAGATCCCAGTTTGAGCCAATTCGGCATCCCCTCCCTCTGATAGAGCCTCCACCAAGTGATTCTCAGCTTTGGCTAGTGTATCATACAGTTCCTTGATCCTATTCCTCTCTTTTTTCTACAACTCCCATCCAAACTGTGTGGTCTCGCCCCTAATCCCAGCTTTCAGAGTATCCCAAACATTTTGAATGCCGGTACTTCCCCTGTTTTCATTGAGAATCCTAATAATCCACATATCCATATGTTCTATATAGGAATTGTCGCTTAATAATGCCCTGTTGAAAGTCCAACTAGTTGCTTGTTTCTGCCTTTTAATGTTCACTTCCAATACCAGAGGGTTATGGTTGGACATTACCCTGAGAAATTTTGTAATTTTGCTGCCCTGCACCAAACAGTAAGAAATAAAAAAAAGAATCCAACCTTGGCGTGTGACCTCTGGGCGCCGAAAAATAGGTAAACCCTGGATCATTCCCTTCGGCTTGTGCCCACATGTCTGCCAACCCATGCAGCTATTTCAGTTGACTAAGAGATCTAAAAACTTTCGGTTTCCGCCCTTGATACACTATTTCTGGATGAATGGATATCGCACAACACAGATTGATATTAAAGTCCCCACAGAGTATGATCAGGGAAGGCCAACCCACCAGTTCAAAACCCAGCTAATTATACATTTCAGGGTCGTCTAGTACCGGTCCGTAAATAGAGCATAATGTAAACATACTGCTGTCAATAGTACATTGCGTGATTGCCCACCTCCCATATTTATCAGAGATGGAGCGGGTAAAATTTGCCATACCCCGACGTGCAAATATAGTCACGCCTTTTGTCTTAACCTCCTGTTTGGTCCACAAAATCAGTTGAAACCCGTCCAGCTCCATGATTTTATTCCTGCTGGCTTCTACGTGAGTTTCTTGGAGGCAGATGATATCTGCCCTCAAGATTTGAATGTCTTCCCTTATCCTACGTCGTTTGGCTGGGTCATTAAGTCCACAAATATTAACAGAAGCTATCCTAACACACCCCATTGTCTATAGTGAACAGAACCAAGTACAATATAACTCTGAGCATCATAAATAAAATTAGCAAACCCCATCAAATATATACCTATACCCCCAGAGGTTCCACCTGTCCCTAGTAGGATCCACCTCCGCCCATCCCCCCCCCCCCATCCCCACCCACACCCCTTACTTGGACAAAAAAGGTCCTCAGACCCTTGTGATGCCTCCTGCATTGATGTGCGCCCCATGTCACTCCCCAACCTACCACACAAAAACCAGTCCAAACCCCAATCAGTGATATACGAGCAGCTAAGCCCCGCCTGGAACCTCGAGATTCACGATAGCCCCAAAAAAAAACATACACCGCTAATTACACATTTCCCATCGACAGCCGAGCCTTAGTTACATCTAGCACCCCCCTTGAAAAAGAAGGGAAAAGAAGGAAGTCCCAAAAGTCTCAGACTCAATCAGCCATTTGTTAGCTCCTTTAGGTAATTCTCAGCCTGGATCTCAGATGTAAATACCCTAACCCGCCCCTGATAAATCACTTTCAACCGGGCAGGATTCATCAAATAAACTTCACATCCGAGTTTTTGGAACGGGCTGATCAGCTGCCGCAGACGCCACCTTCTTTCCACAGTAGTGTGGCAGAAGTCAGGCCGTACGAAAAAAGTCTGCCCCTCTGCAGATTTTTTGGCGTCTGGTCTAGCCTTTTCAAATATCGCTTGCCGCAATAAAAAGTTACTAAAGAATATTAAAATTGCTCGGGGCTTTGGGTTGAGGCCAGGATTGCTTTTAACCATTAGGGGGAATCTGTGTACACGTTGAATCTCTGCTTCCCAGTTCCAATGAGATAATTCTGGAAAAGCCGATTTAAAGAGCTTTAGCACATAGCCATGCACGTCGCTCGCCTCTGCTGTTTCTTCGATGCCCAACAAGCGTAGATTGTTCCTTCGCTGCCTATTTTCGGATTCCGTAAATTTCCAGAGAATATCCATCATTCTTGCATCGTTTTTTTTTAAAAATACTTTTTATTGGCATTTAAGAATATAAGTATACATACATCATTTTCCGTGAAAATGGGTACGGTACAAGAGTGGACAAATAGACCAACATCAATATAGAGAGTACGTATATGTTTAGTTCCGTGTGGAAGTGGTTTGTATGGTAGCAGATCATTGCCTGTATAAAAAACTGGGGAGGAGAACCAAACTGGGGGATGCCATGGAGTTCTGAGTGACGAGGTCTAGGCTATGTCCCAAATCTGCCATTGCCCATTCGGCTGCCTCCCATCTAGGGGGGGTGGGCGTGTGCACAGTCCGGGATGAGGAGCCATGGGGTGCATCAGGTGAGCAGAGGGGGGAACTCAGCTGGCCCGGAGGTGGTGCGGGGGGACATTGGGAGGGATCCCCCGCCGTGGAGACCCGGACCGCGTAAGGCGGTGCGGCATCGGGGGTATTCCTGTCGGCTACCAGTGCAGTTGGGGTCTGAAATTGTCTGAATTGGTGTAGTAGGAGCGCCCATTCTAAAGAGATAGGGGTTTTACGGGTACCTTTGGCCTCCTCCTCTCGTATTGCGTCTTCCTCCGCAGCAGCCCATTTAAGAACAGCCCCCACCCAAGCTGCAGGTGGAGGACCAGTAGGGGACCGCCAGTGCATTGCTATACAGCGTTTGGCCAGTAGGTGGGCCAGGAAGACGAAGCGCATCGACACCTTGTGTCGCTTTCTCCGCCCCAGGATACCCAGTGCGCATCCCTCCCAGGTAGTCAAATGGGTCAGCCCAGTGAGATCCCGGAGTGTTGAGTGGATCGAAGTCCAATAGTGCTGAATACCCGGACAGGTCCAGAACATGTGAAAGAAGGCAGCATCCTGCGCCTGACAACGAGGGCATAGAAATGTAGTGTCGGGATAAAAACGTTGAAGGCGCGCTGGCGTCAAATATGCCCTATGGAGAATGTGGAATTGTATATTTTTAAAGCGGGCATTCCTGGATACTTTTTTGGGGAATTCTATCGCTCTGTCCCATTCGCTGTCGTGAAATGGTCGTCCCGTCTCCTCCTCCCATAGGGCTCGGAGAGGCACCAGCAGTGGGGGTGTTAGGTCCCCAATTGATTTATTCAACCATGTAATAAGGTGTCGACCCCGTCCCAGTTGTAAGAGTGTGTGAAGGACTGGGTGTGTGGGAGGCTCCCCTTGCGTGAGGTCAGAATATGGTCGAAAGTGGCTGAGGAGTTGACGGTGAAGCAGGAACTGGCCTGGGGGCAGTTCGTATTCCTCCATGAGCTGTCGGTATGGCCTGAGCTGTCCCTCGTCAAATAGCATTTCCGCTTCGACAATGTCCCTCGCCGTCCACTCCCGAAGCATGGCGGGTGTGAAAAATCCGTCATTTCTGGGCCAGCCGACCAGCGGTAGTAATGGCGTGTATGGAGTGCAGCGCGGTGCCATGCGGTGGATACGTTGCACACATTTCCGGGCAATGTCCACCTGCAGGGGGTAGGTTCGCATGGGACGAGAACCCGGCAGAAGCAGGCGACGCAACTCGGGCAGGGGCACACATCCCGTGACAGTGCATGTCTCAAGCAGGTATCGCTCCGCCGTCCAATATGAGAGCCATTGGAGCTGCGACGCCAGGAAGTAGGCTTCGAATGAGGGCGCCCCAAGCCCCCCTTGCGTCGTGGGCAGTCTTAGCGCGATTCTGTGTCGTCCCTGCCCCCATATTAGAGAGCTGAGGAGCGTATCTAAATCTTTGAAGAAGGAGCGGGGGGGAATCACTGGGAGATTGGTGAAGTAGTACAAAAGCCGCGGGACCAGTATCATCTTTGCCAGGGCTACCCGGCCAATCGTGGCCAACGGTAAACTCCGCCGGAACCCAATGGAGGATCGTATCCCTGCTAGTGCTCTCCGATGGTTCCCTTCAAAAATGTCGAGTGGGGAATGATATAATCGGATCCCGAGGTATCGGGGACCCTCCGTTGCCCAGTGCAGTTTCCGGTCACCGATCCAGACCTCCCGAGAGGGGGCGTCCGGGTGGAGGGGATAGACCATCGATTTGTCCCAGTTCACCCTCAGCCCCGAGGCCTCCGCAAACTCCGCCAGGGCGGTCTCAACGGTGGTGAAATCCGCCATCACATCCCGTATATATATGAGAAGATCGTCCGCATACATAGATACAGTGTGTGACGTCCGCCAGTGGGATACCCCAGGCCCGCCCATCCCCACGGAGCCGGATGGCCAAGGGTTCTACCGCGAGTGCGAATAAGAGGGGCGAGAGGGGGCACCCCTGTCGCGTACCCCTGTGTATCGCAAATTCCGGGGAGATATAGCGACCGAGGCGGATCCGGGACGTAAGATTGGTGTAGAGTAGGTGAGTATAGGCTATGAGCGTGGGGCCGAGACCCGCCCTCCCCAGGACTGCAAAGAGGAATTGCCACGTTAGGGTGTCGAACGCCTTTTCAATGTCCAAGATCAGACACGCCGCGTGCGGAAAACGATCCCCAATCTGATCCTCAATGTGAAAGGGCATATGATTTGAGAGTATCTGTCCGCCAAAATTTTTCCCAGGATTTTACAGTCAGCTGTGAGCAGCGTGATGGGCCGGTAGGAGGCGAGGAGTTGAGGGTCTCGGTCGGGTTTCGGAAACGTCACGATCACCGACACTCTCATAGAGCCGGGCAGTTCGTTGAGTCTAAGCGCCGAGTCCAATACTGCTGATAGACGAGAGGTCAACTGTGGGGCAAAAGTGGCGTAATATTCAAGTGGGAGCCCGTCAAGGCCAGGGGCCTTGCCGCGGGCCAGTTCTCGTACCGCACTTGTAATCTCAGTTGTTTTTATCTTTGCGTCCAACCCCTTCCGGTCTACAGCGGCAATTCGGGGAAGGGGAAGAGGGTCGAGGAAGTGGTCGATGGCCCTGGGGTCGAGAGACGTGGGAGCAGTGTAGACTGCCGAGTAATGGTGATAGAACGCCTGCAGGATCTCATCCTGAGATTGCACCAGGGTACCCTGGGGATTTATGATTGCAGTAATAGGCCGGATTTCGGTATCTTGCTTAGCAAGCCATGCCAGGAGTGTGCCCGACTTATCACGGTCCCGATGCATTCGGTTTGCGAATGCCCGAAAATTGTGACGACGCAAGTCCACGCACGCCACCTGGTACTCCGATTTGGCGTGGGCGACCTGAGCTACTGTCGCCACTGATTGATCTGCGGCCTTAGTGGCCGTAGCCAATTGCTGCTCCGCCTTCTCTAGGGCTTGCTCCAGGGTGTGTCGCACCCCGGTTCTGTACCGAATGCATTCTCCCCTGGCCACTACCTTGAAACCATCCCACTCGACCAGGGTTGACGACGCGGTCCCCGCATTATGCGTAAAGTAGTCTTGGATGCTACGTTGGTGGTCATGTATAAAGGTCTGGTCCGTGAGACACTCCCGTGACAGCCGCCACGTAGGAACAGGGGGGCGCGGGGGTCGCCACTGGAGGCCGAGAAGGTGCGCATCATGGTCGGAAACGACTCTACCCAGATAATCCGAGTGACATATTTGCGGGAGAAGCGCTGCAGTGCATAAGAATCGGTCAAGCCGAACTCGTAAATTATGAGGAATGGAGTGGAAAGAGTAAATGCGGGTCTGGGGATGGTGCAGCCTCCATGCGTCCGTGAGGGACCAGTGTGCAGCCCATGCTTTAAAGCGTTCTATTTGTCTATAGGTGGGAGAGTGTGGGAGTGGAGGGTGTGAGCGGTCCAGCACCGGGTCCAGGATACAGTTGTAGGCCCCTCCTAATAGCCAGGGCACCTGTGTGAATTGAGCCAAAGAGATTGTGAGTCGGTCCCAGAATTTATCCTGGTCGACATTCGGGGCGTATATACTGCCTAAGAGGACAGCCCTCCCGTCTAAGAGACCCTCTAGTAGGACGTATCTGCCTTCGTCGTCCACCACCCGTCTTAGTTCCCGAAAAGGGGTTCCCGGGCGAATCCATATCAGTGCCCCTCTGGCAAACGAGGAGTAGGTCGTGGCGCAGATGAGTCCGCGCCATTTTACTCGTAGTTTGCCGACTTCGGTTGCATTAAGGTGGGTTTCTTGTAAGCAGAGGATAGATGCCTTCTGTCGTTTCTCATAGGCGTATATCGCGTAGCGCTTACGTGGGGTATGTAGACCACTTGTGTTGAGTGTGAGTATATTAATGTCTGCGCTAGTTGTCAGTTGTGCCATAGATGGTCGGTTCTGTGTGGGGACGGGGTGTGGTGCCCCTTAGAGAAATCGAATAGTGGGCCCTCAGGGACGTGCTGCGTTAGTAGGGGGCAGGCGGACTGGAAGCCTGGAAAACGGATGTGCTGTGGTGTGAAACTCCATGGCGAAGTGGGACATATGCAAACCGGGGTGCGAACAACGTGTGGGGATGCGGGAAACTGTCCCAATACTCAGGACTCATCGTGCGGGTAACGATGTGTCCAAACTACCTCCCGTAACACTAAAGGGGGGAGAACTGCTTTATATGATAGGGAGTGACGATGTGCTAGTGCGAGGCCGCACGCTGAGTGGGCATGTAGTAGGATCTGGAGCAGAGTGACTGTCCCTGCGGGCGCCATATCATGGGTGCTGGGTGCGCATCACAGTTAAGGATACCAAGAGTCCGTGTGCCTGAGTTGCCTCAGGAGAGAGGAGGAGAGGGCGGCCCATCCAATAGTCCATCTGCAGTCTGCGGAGTGGCGTGGGGGGGTGCCGTCTGGTCCCCCCCCCCCGAGACGGTGCTGTCGCTGTCGTTTTCGCCTTCGGAGGAGAACAGGTGCGGAGGTCGATCTATAGAGTCTGAAGGTTGTGTGGTGCACAGGTCGATCACCGCTTGTAGAGCCTCCCGTCTTTCTCGCATAATCTGTTCGAGATCCGGCGAGTCGTGGGCGCCCTGCGTTGGTCGGGACTCGATGTTACGGAGCTTCTTGGGCCGCTTTTGGGCGTGGAAAGTTTTGAGAGGGGAGCTCCTCTGGGGACGAGGATCGGACGCCCGCGAGCAGTGTTGATCTGCCCAGTCTTGTGCGGCCTCCGCGGATGCGAAGAAGAGGGAGGATCCTTTATAGATAATCTTGAGGCGGGCCGGGAAGAGCAACGCGTATTGGAACTTATTGTCCCGCAGCCTCCGCTTTACGTCCAGGAAGGAAGATCTCTGTTGTTGCACCGCTCAAGCATAGTCTGGGAAGATCATGATGTGGCTGTTGTCCACTCGCAACGGTGCGGCCAGTCGCGCCGCCCGAAGCACTGCATCTCTATCCCGGAAGTGCAGGAACTTGGCGAGAAATGGTCGAGGAGACGTGCCGGGCGGGGGCTTTCGGGCCGGCACTCGGTGAGCCCGTTCTATGGAGAAGAATGGTGTGCGGTCTGCAGGCGGGGTAAACGACTTCAGCCACGTGTCCATATATGCAATGGGGTCGGCACCTTCGACTCCTTCCGGCAGCCCCAGTACCCGGATGTTGCAGCGTCTCGAGCGGCCCTCCAAATCCTGCGCGTGTTCTTCCACCGCAGCTAGACGAGTAAGGACCCCCTGGATCGTCTGCTGTTGCTCTTTTAGTATGGGCTGTATTTCCGCAAGTGTCCGCTCCTCCGTACGCACCCGGTCCGCCAATTTCCGGTGGTCATCGCGGAGGAGATTGACATCCGTCGCCAGGGTACCAAGGCGTTCTTCCATAGACAGACGGGATAGTTCAATGGCGGCGAGGACCTTATCCAGCTTGTCCGAGATCGATAAGTCCGTGGAGGCCACCGTGTTGGGGGACCACGTCGAGGTCCGGGGCATGTTCTCCGGGGCCGTCTCCGGGATCACTTGATGCTGCGCGGGTTTTGACTTCCCCATCGTGAGTCCACGCGGTCCGGACGAGTCGGTAGTGTCCGCCGGGTCGCAGGAGCCCCAGCGAGGCAAGGAATCCACGGAAGGGCGGAAGGCGCGGCCGCGCTGTCTCACGGGTGAAGCCGCCCAGGGAAGCCGCCGTCCGAGCCGGCCCACCAAGGTCCCCCTGTGGACCAAGCACAGGAATCGTCCACACCAGTCACCAGGCGCCACATTCAGGGCGCTCCCAGCACCAATCCACCCCTCGTGGCGACTGACGCCACGGGGTATCCTCCGCGGCCGCCTCAAGGTCAAGGGGGGGAGCGTATGCACCGTCCTCGTGGCCCCCGTGCAAGCCCCAGTCTTTCTCAGGGTCTACTGTTGAGGTGAGGCCATCAATGTCCCTCAGCGACTCGTAGCGGGTAGGCGGTCAGCAGGTCTGGCAAGGGCACAGCAGCTCCCACGGGTTGCACCCAGAAGGCCGTCACTTCGGTAGGCACAAGGAGCTAGGCCTCACCGGCTGCATGGAGAGGGATGCGATGTCCCGTGGGCGGCCATTTTAGGGTCAGGCAATCGCTGGTCGGGTCGGTTGAATGCCTCCAGGTCCTGCCGTCCGCAACAAAGCCCAGCACCCCCTTAGCTCCCTCCAGCACCAGTCACATGGAGTACCGTAGGTGCACGGGGGCCGCCCAAGGGTCCGACTCCGGGTCTCAGCGGGCTCAGTGGACTCAAGATGGCGGGTGCGCTCGGGCCAGCAAAGCCCCTCCGCTCTCCGATGCTCTCCACGTCGCTATCCGGGAGTCCGCTCCCTGCTCACACTCCCCGAGTGCCGGCGCGATCAGGGCGAGACGCGTTGTCAGCTTCCCCGTCTCCCCTCACGGCATCCCCCGCATCATACGGAAGAGCTCCGCCGCCATCTTAGGCTTAAGATGCGGCGCCGGCTGCAGCAGTCGGGCCGATTCCCATCCGGAGGGCTAGGGGTGCGCCCAGGCGTCCACTGTCTCCCCGCTGTAATGCAGCCACCCTCCGATGCCCCCCGCATCGATCAGCACCCGGTGGGACACTCCATATAGCTGCCGAGAGGCGCCCAGACGCGGAGCCTCAGCAAAGCCGATCCGCCATCGTGGCTCGCTTAGCCACGCCCCCATCATTCTTGCATCGTTATCAGATGTTTTTTGCTCAGTGCTTTCAAAACCAGCCTCCAACCCTACTCTCTTCCAGGGCAGTCGTTCTTGCTACCACCTCGGAGCAAGCTTTAGTTGTCTTATGGATAGCGCCCTGAATTTTCCTAGTCGCCAATTGTGCCCTTTTATGCTCCTGCCGAGCCTTAATTTGCATTGCCTGAAAAGTTGAGTATATTAAACTGATTGAGGGAACAGGCTCCATTTTTTTATCTGCAACACTGGAGTTTTCCTCCTGAAATCCTGACCCTGGCCCCCCTTCCGCCTCCAGATTGGTAGTAGAATAGTCCCATTGAAGATGGTCATTGGAGTCTGAGTGAGAACTTCCATGCCAAGAGCCCGCAAGGGTTTTCTTTCTAGGGCGATTAGCGGCCCTCCTTGGTGTGTCTGTAGTCGTGGGGGGGGCTACCGCTATTATCCCCTGAGGCGTCTATATCCGTGTTGTCGGGGTCAGTAGTATTATTTAGATCTGACTCTTCTGCCAGCGAGAAAAAAAATCCCCCCTCTGGAGTGCCTGGCGCCATATCTCCTATCTCTTGGGGATCACGGACGCCCTCACTGAGAGTTATCATTAGACCTGCTCCCCCCCCCCAGCTGTAAGTGCTGCGTCTGAACCCGATGTTTGAATATCTGCAAAAACTGGGATATCATGCACACTGTCAGCCTCTCTGGCAATGAGGGGGTCCTGTGTAACCAACTCCGCTGGAGTAGCTACAATGTTGCAGTTTTTATTAATAGCAGTGGCAGGAACAGATACAATCCCGGAGCCAATGCCTGAGCTAGAAATTCTCTCCAACAGTGGATTTGGCTGTTTGCTCTGTTTCCCGCTTACCGATTTGCCTGCAAACATCCCAGGAACAGTGGGGGTCTTGTTCCGTGTAACCCCCTCTGGCAAATGTCGATCCAGATCAGGAGTCCCTTTCCTGCTCACAGCCTTCTCCGCGTTGTTCTGAGGTGGTGTGACAGCCGCATCAGGCTCCTTTACAGTAGGCAGTTTCTTGGGCACCACAGCCCCTTTCACGCCAGCGGCTCCCTCATTTGGTGCGGCTCTCCGTGGAGCCATCCTGCACGGGCTCGCGTTCTCCCCCAGCAGCTTGTCAGCCAACCACGCCCGCCAAGCACCCAGGTACGCTGGGCTGCATGCAACGCGGAAACGGAATACCGCCGCGCGTTGCCGAAAATTACTTAAGCATGAAAGGCTAGTCATTCACAACGGAGGTGGGTTTCACGCTACAATCCCCCACAATTCCCGAGGCTCAGCGGGGCACAAGCAGCTCGTTATGCCGCTCGATATCCAGAGTGATCGGGGAGTGACCTTCGCACCACTCACGCAGCCGCCATCTTGCCCCTTACTCTCCCGTGTCGTAAACCCCGCCCCTCCCAGTTCCCTTCTCTCACACAATGGATTTTATTTGAAGGTGCAGGTGTTTAGGTAGCTCATCCTATGTATAAAAATATGCTTTGCTCCAGCAACGAAGGAGCATTTCAACTGCTTAAGGGACATTCAACCCAGCTAAGGTGTCCAAGACGACATTAGTAAGGAGAGTTCCGGCCTTGGAAATTTGCTAAGCTGTAAAATGGGTGTCAGTACATACATTCACCAAGCACTTGTCTTGACAGCCATGTTCAGGTCCACCGAGAGGGGTATTTTTTCCCCCTACAGTTCTGCAGGATCTTTTGGTTTGAGTCTAGTCCTCAGACCCTCCACTTTTAGGGAGGTGCTATAGAGGTATCGGATCTAAAGGTGGGGAATTTGCAGTTAGCAGTAGCCAGCCACCAGAAGATCAAATTACTCACCTTTGGTAGCCTTCTTTCTGTTGGATACTTTATCTAACTGCAGATTCCTCACCATCTTCCCGCCTCTTAGTTCTGTGTAATGGACATCTGCCCATTCTAAAAAGGTCTCAAGTTACTTTTGGCACACTATCACCTGCACTTTTTCTGACTTGACCTGCATGTGAGGGTGCAAAAGAACAACATAAATACAAAAACTGACGTCGGCACGTATATGCGACCCGACTCTGTCACTTCTTGGGCGTACAAGGTCATCGTAGAGTGCGACTGTCTCTCCTGGCGTGTGCAGGAGCTGTTGCTTTAAAATATCAAGTTCCAGGATGGCACCTTGGACTAGTCTAAAGGTGAGGAATCTGCAGGTCACTAGAGTATCTACCAGAAAGAGTGTTACCAGAGGTAAGTAACTTGTTCCTCTATTTTAGTCTTTATATGATTTGATGCAATATTATAATATTGTTTTACTCATGAAATGCAGAGTCAAACGTCACAATTTGAAAATGGTTGCCTCTTTTCTATATATAACCGGACACTTTAAACAGGGTCACTTTGTGGTTGGTACAGGTAAGGTCAGTGTTTTTGCTTGTTTTTCTTAACTGGACACTACTCTCTGATTTATCTTTGTAACTGATGACTTAGATGCATAATTTAAACATGTTTTATTTAGTCTAAATTTTGAAGATTTAAAACTTATATGTTGCAACACTACTAAACATTTTGACACATAATATTTGTATGCAAACTCAAGAGCTTTTATGTTGCCAGCTGATGCATATATTTTTTTTCCAGAGGGGCCATGATTTCTATGAAGGAGTGAGAGCAGGTAAGGAAATGTTTAAAATGCATCTTCTATTTGACATTACAGCGAACCAGCTTTTTCTGTCATGCTTTGATTTTAAGGGCCTGATTTTTAGCTCACAGTACGGATTGTACTGCATCAATACTTTGTCGCCCTCATCGAGTACCCATACCCCGTATTTAAAGGTATCCGCCTGCCCAGTGGACACCTCTAGTCATTGACAGGAACCACTGTCACAGCATTTCTGTCAGTAAAGTAAAAGACTGATGGACGAAACAGTCAAACTGATGGTACCATCTGTCAAACTTGTAACTTGTTTTTGTTTTATCAAAAAAACAATTCCAAAGCAGGATTATCTTTTTGAATGAACAAAAACTATTGACCCCTAGACCATGATGTTTTTGGTCTTCACCAAAGTATTTTCTTCTTTGGTTCTTTTTTGAATATGCTTTTTTAGCACCACAATTTAATGCTGATGTATTTTCAGTCTACTGCTGCATCGTAATTCGTGGTTCCAGATTTCTTGTTTGTACGATGGCAGTTTTTCTTGGATCATGGATTTTATTAAAGTTGGCATTGCAATTTTTTCATCTCAATGAGATTATTATTTTAGGTTCATTACAATCCTGTGGCCGACATTAGAGTTGACACATCCTGCTAGCATGTCTGGTTCCTTCGTGATGGAGGACTCTATCAGCCTTTTCTGCTAGGCCGCAAAAGTCTAAGACAGAGCAGAGATGTTTTAAGGCATGGGCAGTATGGGCAATAGCTCAGAGCCCCCACTTTCCAAAGCCCCCCTCTAGTAAAGTAAACACCCTTCCTCTCTCTGCCTACCTCTACCTGTTACTCTGTCGCTCTCTACCAGTGTCATTTTAAGGATTTTGGGGCTTCGGACAAGACATAATTCAGCTTCCTTTGTGTGGAAGTTTAAGTATATTTCAATAATGCTTGGCATTTTTCAGGTTTGGATTATCAGAACCAAAATTCTAAGTTTTTCCGAACAGGGAGCTAAAAAAATATCTTGTCCAATGCCCCAAACTCCTAAAGATAACAAGAGAATAGTCACCACCAGCGGATCTTCCATATGGTCAAAGCTTGACGAAGTTTTTCATTATAGTAAGGCAGATCCCAGGAGCAGTTTGGACTTTTGCAGCTGATAGAGTACTGTTACATCATTTCATTTTTGCCCTATGTCGGAATAAGTAAACAGCCCTCACAACGAAGCCATCACCCCGCATGCAATTACAACGTGGTCGTTACAACGACTGCGTTGCAACAATGCATACCATTACCCCGCAAGCCGAAACAACGACTTGCGGAGGGGGGAGAAGGTGTTGGATTTAAAATCCAACACCTTCCCTACTGTCCGCATAGACTGGGGTTGGAATAGTAAATTATACTATTCCAACATTCAGCGTCCCCCTCCGCAAGTCATTGTTCCGACTTGCGGGGTAATGGCATGCATTGTTACAACGCGGTTGTTGTACCAGCTGCTTTGTAATTGCATGCGGTATCACAGCATCCGTGAAAAGGAGGCATATTCGTCAGAGTAAGATACTTAAAACTTTCCTTTGACTATTCTCCCGATTTTTATTTTCCTGCCAACCATAAGGAGCATACTACCATCGAAGGAGATGTTTTTCTTAGTATAATTGGCTCATTTCAGCACCTTATGACCATATTTTGTTTAATGTGGTTTCTTGCCTCTCATGCTCTTTTTGTGCCACTGTACACATTTATTCATTGTTGAAACAAACTGAATTTTGATGCTTCGCTAAAAATATTTTCCTTGGTTTTATGCCAGTTTTTCTTGATATTTTTGGGTGTCTTTCAGCATGTTTCAGGTGGTTTCATTTGGTCTTTGGAAAAACATTTTAAGTACCTGTGGCGCTGCTTGTTTTGTGTGCAGTTAGGTATTGCTTTTGGGCTTCTATACAGTTTATCTTAGTTAAAATAAGTTGATGAAAGACCAGGATGACAATTCAAAGGTCAGCAATAATAAACTGAGTATTCTTTAAAAATCTTATAATACCTATTACAGTAGTGACGGAGCAGAACTGCATATAAGTCCCACCCCTGTATGCTGTCAGTTCCTTTCTTTCTGCACCTTCAGATGCAAATCCGTAGCTCTCCCAATTTTATCAGTTTTACAGTGACTCCAGTACTCTTTCACAGTATGCTAGGGACACTGTCCCCCCTAAAACAGCAGGGTTCAAGCAGGGCCATGACTGCAAGAAGCAGATGTTGGTCATGGACCCACACAAGATGTGTCGATGGTGTCTGGGATCAGGACACGACTCGAAGTTGTTTAATGAATGCAACCTAATGCTCCCAAAGGGGATCTGAGACCAGGAGAAAAAGTTGCACATCACCGAGCACAAGAAGAAACCTTCATGTATATCTCGCTCCAAGTCGCTAGTCCGGTCTCAGTCTTGTTCATGGGGGCCTTCCCATGACCTCTTCACTTCCTGTTCGAAGTTCTCTGGTAAGTCCAAGTCCCAGTCCATGTCCAAATACATGCAAACAAAATTGAAGGACTCAATCCTAGCCTGACACTCTGACTCCAAAGAGACGGTATGAGGGTGTCAAGATGTCAGTCGCACCCCTTCAAGGTTTACAGCCACAGAACCAAATTCCTCATTATGTCCTGACATTCCTTGAATTTCTCATGCTTTCATTAGCCCACAACAGTTTGTGGCCTCCAAAGAGGCCATGCTGCAACTTTTCAGTGCACTTCCAGTTCCCTCTGCACTACCTATGGGTTACAGCGGGGACGTGCAGCCACGTTACTGGCAGATGGTCCCTCCACAGACCTTCGCCGATTTATGGGCCTTTGCTAAGTTTGGTACAGCTTTCCACCCAACCCAAGATCCACTTTGTTTTCCGCCATCCCGACGGCACCAGTGTTTGTGAATGATCTTGTGCCAATGCCCATGTCATACTCCAAATTGACATGCGCTTAGGCTTGACTGATGTTGTGCTTTGAGATTACAAAAGCACAACCTGTTGTCATGCACCCTGGTTCTAATCCTATCCCTGTACTACAACACAGCGGAAGCTCCATTCTCTTTTTGACTCTGATTATGACCCTGTGCCAAAGCAGGTTACATCCTAGGATATTGATAATGATGATGGGGAGGAGGATGGCCTGCTCCTCCCTAATTATGCTGATGATGCCTTATACCTTGATTTACAAAATGTCAGTGGCCCTGATACCGCTCAAAGATGGAGCTGAACTCACCACATGGAAAAAAGAAGTGCCTCTTTGGCAGTGGTGGTTCAGAGGGCAGCTATGGTACTACAATTACAGCTGCCCTCTTCAGAGACCAAAACAAATGTTTTGATGGAGATTCTGCCACTTGGACTGGCAACATCTGAGCTCTGGCTCCCATTTTAGGATGCCCTCACAGGTACTCTGACTACCTGGTCGAAACCATGTTCTTGCCTGCCTGTCAGCAGTCAGGTGGCCAGACATCATAGATCAGTGCCTGGTGATCCGGGTTTTCTCACCAAGCACTACACTCCAGAGAGCCTTATTGTACAGGCCTTTAACAATAAGTTGAACCCTACCTTGTTTATGACCAATCCTCCAGACAGAGAATCCAAAAGGATTGATGCCTTTGGCAAACATATGTTTTCCTCCTCTAGCTTGGCATTGTGATCCCTATAAACAGTCTGTCTTTTTCGGCTGATACACATACCTTTTGGGACATGATCACCAAGAACTTGTAGACAATTTTAAGAGGTTCTTAGGACTTCTCTAGTTCAGAGGATACATGACGGACAGGAGGCAGTCAAGTGTGTTATCCATACCAGTTTGGATGCCACAGATTGCACTGGCAGGTAGATTGGTATCAGTTTTGTTCTTCATAGATATGCCCTGAGGAGGTCCACCAGATTTTCTCAATAATGGACATGCCCTTTTATCACCTCTGTGGAGAGCAAATTAGAAGATGTACTCCGCTTTGGAACGCTGTAATGATGGCAGAGTAACAGCGTGTCCTTTAGGGCTGTTGACACTGCCGAAGAATTCCCGCACCAGTTCCTGAAATTTAAGGGTTATTCCAGAAAGCTGACCTATAGGAAGAGGCTGCCTGCTCAGCGAGTGATGAAGCCAGTGATGCAGGAGTCTTTTTGGGCCATAAAGTGGATCCAGCGATCAATGTGTGGTCCAGCAGGGTCAACAGTCTTCCAACACCTCTTTCCTTGCCCTAACGGCCAATAAACTGCTTCAGATTAACCCCAGCAACACATGCCCAACCAGTGGGTGGAAGAATGCAGCACCTTTTCCCCGGGATGGCTATCCATCATGTCTGACATATGGGTATTGCAAATTGTTCAAACATGCAGCATCCTAGGATTTCTCTCCTCCCTGCCCAATATTCCTCTCACACTAGAACAGATTTAAGAGTGAATCTGTCCATCATGCTACATTAGGAAAACCCATTACTCTCCAAGAGTTCTATATAGAAAGTAGTTAATTCCGAGTAGGACAGGGGTTGTTATGCTTGTTATTTCCTAATCCCATAAGGGGATGGAGGCCTCAAGACGACCTTGGACCGCAACGCTTTCTTGCGGAAAGGCAAATTCAAAATGCTCACATTGACTAGTATCCTATCTGCTCTGGACCCATAAGACTGTAATGTGTTGTTGGACTTGCAGGACACGTATTTTCATATACCAGTCCGACAATCCCACAGGTGCTATCTGTTTATCAGAGTGGGCCAGGAGCATTTTTATTTTACTGTGCTCACCTTCATCCTCACCAGCAACTCTCAGGTGTTCACTTAAAGGACAAGCTAAGGTGGATATGCTTAAAAAAGATCTGCACAACATCATGTTTCCTAGGTTGTTTTTTTTTTTTAACCGTATATCAATATACTTCCACTTGATTTTGGGTGCTTCCTCGGTCCCAGATACTTATCCACCTTAAGTATCAAACTTCCGGACTTATCAAAGCAGTCCAGATACCATTCCAAACCAAAGACACCTGATGAATTTTACTTTTATCCTTCATGCATTAGACACTATCACCATAAATATACCGCATTCTCTGGTAAAGTTCTAAGAAAAATATCACAATAAAAGTCCCAATTTCATGAACGTAGCCGTAGATATCCAAAATCAAGCTTTATTCCTTTATATAAACACAGCAGCCTATGAGGTGTTCATGAAAGTGATGTCTGTGGTCGCTGCCCATCTTCGGAGGTCCAAGTTCCTTTATTCCCATATCTCGACACCTGGTGACTGACAGCAGATTTGCCGCAGTCAGTTGTAGACCACCTCCAGTTAAAGACTAAACTTTTATCATTGTTGTTTTCACCATAAGCAAGTCAAAGTCCCACTTGATTCCCTCAAAGAGACTTCCCTTCCTTGGGGCAATGGTGTACTCACTAGAGTTCGGGGCTTTTTATCTGCAACAACAAGTAGCGGACATACAGGCAGTGATCCTGAAGTTTCAGGCTAGATCCGGGAGCCAAGTGAGGATGGCTCCGAGGCTTCCTGGACACTTATACTCATGCACCCTCCTTGTTAACCACGCCAAGTGGCACACATGGGCTTTTCATTGGAACATGAAATTCCAGTGGGCCCAGCATTGAGGCTGCTTTTCTGACACCATCCAGGTCTTATCAGAGATAGCTCCAGTTCTGCAGTGGTGGCTAACCACTTTTCCTTCACCCGGAGCTGACAGTCATGACAGATGCTTCATTACTGCTGATGGAGCGCAGAAACCTGGGTAACGGGAATCTAGACAACACGCCCCAGGAGCCTGAGTGGCAGAGCGAGAATTGGAGGTTCCGCCCACTGACACCGGGCACCGTACTTCAGCGCCTCGCGCCTCTCGCAACACGGGACGCGCGCGGGAAAACGCCGGGCTAAGCCCGGGCAAAGGGCGGGCCGTCTGTGGCCGTCCGAGGCAGGACGAGGCAGGGCTGGGCCAGCCCCTTAACATCTAGTTGAAGTCGCAGAGAGAACACCAAGGTACTGTTGTGTTGTCTATATAACGAGACGATTGTGGCACCCTATCACTTTGCTGCTAACATTTGACAATTGGGTCCCCTGGAAGTTCGCTGTAAGGGTTTACCCAGTGTTAAGCTACGCAGTGACAGTGTACAAGCAGAATGGCTGCTAAAGTCCAAACCCGATCTGCTAAACTGAGCACCAAGGGCCATCCTAACCTGAGACAAACGAACAATGTAAAATGAACTCCCCCCCCCAAGTACCAGCGCAGCAGGCCGCTATTGACAGAATGTTGCTATTGGCGAAGTGTCCAACGAAATTGAGCGCACGGAAAGACGGCTCTCACTAACGCCCCATCTGAGCCAATTCTCGTCACCTGACACTAATATGCCTTTGACCACCCACGGATTGGCTCTGGAGGCCCGCTGACAATTACTACCCCTGTACAGATAACTCCCACTAGGGGCATATATGAAAATGGTAAAGGGGTTAAGACGCGAGCGCCTAAGAAAAAGGGGAACAGTAAGAGGCAACCTGGACTTAGAAAGGCTAGAAATTGTTTGGTCCCTAACCACCCAGATGTTGTAACTGTAGCAGACAGTAGCGACCAAGCTTTGGATAAACAGGCCCCCCCTGGGTGGGTGTCCCATATTATTAGTGACCTACAGTCACATTTCGGGCAACTTATTAATGCTCAGACAAAACAAATTCTGAGTAGGTTGGATAAAATCGTATCCCTAGTGAAGTTAAGGGGCGGAGGGACAGGCAACACTCTTTTACCACCATTGACCAATAATGCGGTCACAGAGCCAATGAGTACAAACCCATTAACTGTACAAATAACTACAATTAGGGAAGAAGAGCAGCCTAACAAAAATACGCCCACCACCCCATTAGATAATGCCGCTGCAGGGCCTTCTAATGCTAACACAAGACCATCACTATCGCCAATCCTGACCCATTCACATATAGATAGAACATACACAGGCCCTTCCTTGAATATAGTCCCTGCAAATTTGGTGCCACCGCATAATTCATCGGGCTTGCCCCAACTCACAGAAATACCTTCTATTAAACCCGCTAATAACGGGCCTTGTATACATTTGCCCCCAGAGGTGGCCCCATATGTCATTATACTTACGGGGGTCCCAGAGTTAAAACTCTGTTATACAGAATCACACGACGAACTTAAGAACAAAGTCATGCATTGGCTGAATAAGAACAGGCCATTGCCGAGGGACGCACAGGGAGAAATTTTGCATGTAAGAAGGGTAAGGTGGCTGGGGAACAGGCAAAAGCATGTAGTAGGTGATTGTGTGGTGGTAAACTTTAGGGACTATAGAACAGTTGATTATATACTAAGTTGGGGCCCAGCGGTTCAAAGTAGCAACATTAGTTCTTTACCTTTGGGGTTATTTTATGTTTCGAAATTGGGCCCCTCAAGATACAGATGAGCGCTCGTGGGGTAGCAAGGATTACCATGGAACAAAGTCATACGCCCCCCCGGGGAGAGGCAGATTAGTCTTGAGGAACAGATTTGATCCCTTTTATGTCCCTGGAGGAGCTGGACTGACTGCGAGGGGTGAAGGATTATATTGAGCAAACCCCAGTAGAACTGAATATTGCCCAAATTATCCCCACTTTTATGGGCCCCTGTCACCCCAAGACGAGTAAAATCTGCACGCATTATCCATCTAGGGGGAGGCTCCCAGATAAAACCACTGTAATCAAATGCACAGCAGAAAACAGGTTGGGCAGTTTAGTATGCCCGCAGGAGGTCGAGATTATTGAGGAAGTACATCATGTGGCCTTACAAACACAGCACTCACAAGCTGCCCAGACCTCATTAGCGACCAACATAGATGTAAGCACTGGAGCATCTGACCACACTACCTCCAATAATTCTGGCCCAAAAGGGAGACAATTGCAAGAGGGGATTGAAATGGTCTCATGGAATATAGCTGGGTTGTCCTCCAAATTCCATAATCAGGAGTGGAGGCAATATATTACCAGATTTCATATAATTTGTCTGCAGGAAACTTGGGTGGTGGACAATTAGTAGGGTATAAATGTTTTTCTGTTCCTGCAAATAAATTGGCCCCGGGAAGAGCAATGGGAGGGCTAATCATTTATGTGGATCTGCAGCTAGAAGGAGTGTGGACTGATTTAAATTGGAACTCAGCTAACATACAAGCAATTGGGTTTCACGCAAGCAGGCTAAATGTCATTCTGATTAATGTATACAATGCCACAGCAGGGTGTGGGAAGGGGCGTATAATACATGACCTGGACACTAGCCTGACTCGAGAGTTGAATCAAAGGAAGACAGTTATGGCACCGTGTGTGGTCTTGGCAGGAGACCTAAACTGTCACTTGTGCCCTAATTTAAGACCGTTGGAGGGTGTTTGGTCCGGTTGCACATTGGCAAAATGGCCGCATTTTGAACACACTCCGGAAGGGTTGGAGTTAGAGAGGGTCCTGGAAAATCACGCGTTATGGCACACATTAGACCTGGTGGGTCTTAAAGAGGGCTGTGAGGTCACACCAACATTTAAGGGAAGAGGGTACTGCTCCATCATAGATTATATAGCTGTCTCTCATCTATTCCGGGATTGGATAAATGAGGCAAGCATTGAATGGAGCATATTCAGTGACCATAACCCACTAGTATTGAAGATTAAGAACTGGTCTTCCCGTAACGCAAAGAAAAGGGTCAAGGCAACTAGTACAGTGAGGGTAACCGACCAAGGGAGACGCCTTAGATGGGCAAAAGTGGATGGGGATGCCTTTTACAGATCCCTAATGGAGAAAGGCAAAGAGATGATCGGGGTGTGTTTAGATCCCTCACTGAAAGGACCTGTTGTGGTTAAAGCGTTTGAGTCTGTGGCACATCTTATAGACGGTCTGCTAAAATCATCCTTGAAATCGGAAGTGAAATCTTCCCCAAGATGGTTTGACAAAAATTGTTCCCGGGCCCATAAAGACTCAAAAGAATGTCTAAAAATAGTCCCAAGAGACAAGAGGCGTATTGCACAGTGCAGGATCGCATATAAAAAAGCAACTAAACAAAGGAAATTGTCATTACAATCCCAGGCATGGGAAGACCTACGTGACGCAGCAGATAGAAGAGATTCAAGTGCATTCTGGAAAATAATTAACAAACCTTGTTTTCAGGATACTGCTGCCCCAGTAATTGGCCCATCCATCCTCCCAGAACAATGGTCTAAACATTTTGAACTATTGTATAATCATTCTACTGAGAACTCTAGGGGTGACGGGAGACTTTGCCCATGGGTGTCCAAAACTGAATTCACACTGGAGGAAATGGTAGCGGGCATCAAAGGGCTGACACAAAATAAAGCCCCAGGCCCGGACGGAATCCCTCCTGATCTCTATTTAAGTAGGGTTGATCTTTGGGCCCCAATCCTCACAAGGGTAATAAATACAGCGATCGCAACGGGCATGCCACGATCCTGGTCCGAGGCCATAATAGTCCCAATTTTTAAAAAAGGGAAAAAGGATGACCCGCAGTGTTACCGACCCATATCTCTAATTGATGTGACAGCTAAAGTTTTGGGGCGTGTAGTTTTAAATCGCCTATCAGATTGGGCCGCAGAACACCAAATAATTACAGACTTGCAATATGTGTTCAGGAGCGGAAAATCAACTACAGATCAATGCCTGAACCTTTATTTATTAGTGGCCAAATACACCCTTGCAAGTGATCAGGCTGTATATTTGGGGTTCATGGATCTCTCAGCCGCTTTTGACCATGTTAATAGGGAAAAGCTCTGGGATCTGATGACTAGACTAGGGGTAGATCAGGGCCTAGTGGACATTTTAAGAGCACTCCACTGGAACACCTCTGCTAAAGTGCGTTTTAACTTGGAGGGCGATACTACGGCACCCTTCCCTTGAACAAGTGGGGTGAGACAGGGATGCATTCTGGCCCCGTTCCTGTTCTCACTGTATATAAATGAGCTAGTACAGGCTTTGTGTAAACTGAATGTTGACACCCCTAGAGTAGGTTCCCGACCGGTTCCCGTGTTGTTGTACGCTGACGATGCGGTACTTTTAGCTCGTACACCTAAAGGTCTTCAGAGTCTGTTAGATGGGTTTGTTAGTTTTATGGCCAGTCTAGATCTATCTGCCAACCTAACTAAGTCCTATGTATTGCTGGCTGGGTCTAAACCTTGCAAAACGTTCTCATATAACATAAGCACACATAAAATGGAAAAGGTTAAGACCTTTTCTTATCTGGGTATACTTTTTGATGGGCTTTTAAATTTTAAACTTTTAACTGAATAACGGAGCTCAAAACTAGTGGCATCCACAGGGGCCATAATGAGTTATGGGCGTAGTTTGGGCAGGTGGTCTCCAGAACAGGTCATGCACTTATATGGCTCAATCTGTTGCCCCAAAGTAATGTATGGGGCAGAAGTCTGGGGTTTTGTAGGTACCCAGCAAATACAGATCGAGGAGAATAAATTTCTGAGAAAGATCCTCCAAACTTCTCAAAGTACATCGGCCCATATTAGCCATGCCGAACTGGGAAGGGTATACATGGAAGATCTGATTAAGATCAGACCCCTTACGGCCTGGCTAAGAATCTGGACCAATACAGAGACAGGTTGGAGCAGACAAATAATTAGAGACTGCTTGGACAGAGATAAGGGAATGTGCATTCCGTGGCTGAATTATGTAAGGACTGCTCTGGAGGGATTGGGTTGTAGGGACCTTTTTTATAATCCAACAACAATAATCCCCGAGGATAAATTTAGAATTAAAAGAATCTTTTATGCAAAAGAGACTGCACGTAGAGCGGCTCTTGAAGAAAGCAAGCCCACAGTTCGTGCCTACAGTATGGTAAAGACAGTAGAAGGCATGGAACTGTATCTCGCCCTCATGTACAACGCACAGGATAGGTTTTTAATCACCCGACTTAGGCTCAATCCTTTTACGCCACCTGTTGGCTGATCCACTTGGTTTTACTGTTACAGTTGAACAGAAGGGTACCTGCGGCTGCGACAATAGGTCTCCGCAGGATACCCTTCACTTTGTTTTATTATGCCCTTTTTACTCGGTACCCAGACGCAGATTTTTACTAAGGATTTTTAAACAAAAGAAGTTTAGACATGCTAAGGTTGCTCTTTTATACTTACAAAGGTCTGAGAACCCACTAACACTGGCTTGCACTATAAATTTCATTAAAGTTGCAATAAGACTTAGGAATACTAGGGGTCAACTTTGAATGAATTGATGATAAATGAATTCTGTGTTGCCATTGTATTTGAAAAGAATTGAATGATGTTTTTTTTTTAAAATGTATTTCTGTACTTTTATGATATTTTGTTAAATTTCGAATAAAGAATTTGATGACTTCCTTGATATCTGCAAGGCTACAACATGGACATTAGTGCATTCTTTAATGAGCAATACTGTTTTGACTGCCAAGTCCAATGGGAAGGATACCTCACCCGCTTGGTTCTGCAATACAGTTTGGTCTGAGCCCACTCCACAGAACTTTTACCTTGGGAAGGTATTGTTTGGTATCTATTCCAGGGTGAGAAATCTGTGATTTGAAGTATTCATTAGAGGAATAAGTCTTTGCCTAGGAGCCACCCTCCAGTGCTCTAACTAGACGGATCAGACTGTGACCAGAGTCAACCAGCTTTTGGTGATGGCCTATACACCTGCCCTAGAGCCTGGGTACCCACTTAGGTGATTAGCGCGCTATAGAAATCAATATAACATTACATAACATGGTGATGATCGTGATAATGGAGCTGAATTCACCCCACAAAATGATAACCATTTTTATATGTACATACAACAAGCCAGTGGACTGGCCACTTTCCCTGACACAGTGCTGTTCCCACCACCTAGCTCTTTTATGAAAGATTCTGCTTCATTTACCATGGAAATTAGATGTGCAGCTGAAGTCTTATATCTACAAGTGCCTTCCATTGAGGTTAAAACAATGTCATAGAGGTGTAGCAACCTGGACAACCCTCATCAGAACCCTTACTACCTTCCAAGGAAGCCTTTGGATTAAACCCTGCTCTTGCCCATCTTTAAACAGACAGGTAGCTCATGCCTTCCTAACGCATCACCCTACTAATAAGAGCCTTGTAGCACAATCTGAGTTGATGCCATTTCTTGTTCTACTACCTCACCAGACAGGGAGTCGAAAATAATTGAGCCATTTGAGAAGGTGATGTTTTCTTCTGCTAGTTTCTCACTGAAGTCAATCAATTCCAGTTGTTTGCTAGGCAGGTACTCCCGTGTATTATGTGACTCAATCGCAGAAGTTACCTGCATTCCTGGAAGAATTTAACGCTAATTTGGCGCAGACCATTCAAGATTGCCAGTATCTGGCAAAGTGTGGCCACCGGTTAGGCTTGGGCACTACAAACTTCTTAGGTGAGCATCCTGTACTAATGTGGCGCTCCAGCGCCATACATGGATGAGATCCATAGGCTTCTTGGGTGACTTTCAGGCATCTCTCAGGGATATGCCTTTCGACAGTTCTCACCTCTTTGGCAAGTAAACAGACTACGCCATCAAGCATTGAAAGAGAATAGAGCTACTGCACATTCCCTTGGTCTTTACACACTTGCAATATGCTATCCCCAACAATTGCGCCCCTTTCTAACCATCGCCAGGGGGTTCGGCTTCAGACAGCATCAAGGCACACCACTTCAACAACAAGCACCCCAGTCCTTTCTGGGGTCTGGATCCAGCAGGCATTATCCATGCAAGCAAAGGCTGTGAACTTCCCAGTCTCCAGCCTCTCTGGCAGCAGCCTCCAAGCCACTTTAGCTTATCCTCAGCGACACATGACCACCCCTTTGGGATACAGGATCATTCATCTTCTCAATTGGTGGCAAGCCATAGCATCCAACAGGTGTCTCCTGCAGATGATTAAACAGGGTATATCCTACCATTCCTTTTCATCCCCACCGCCTTTTACATCCACATCACAGAGGCTTTTGGCATACATACCATTTGTCCATTTTGCTGCAGGAACGTATGGCCCTTTTGCAGTTGGGAACCATACAGAGGGTCACTCCCTTTGGGACCAGAACTGCATGTTATTCCTCTTATTTCCTAGTGCCAAAAATGGGCAGAGACCTGTGCCCTATTTTAGATCTTCAACCCCTCAATGTCTTCCTGCGGAAGGACACATTTAAGATGCTTACACTGGCCAAGGTTCTGTCCTTCCTGGATCCAAGAGATTGGATAGTGGTGTTAGACCTGCAGGACGCCAATTTTCATATCCCTGTCCTGCAGGCTCATAGGTACTAGCTGTGGTTCAAGGTGTCCAAAAGAAGTGTCCCTTTCGGCCTCATCAGTACCCTTCGCCTCTGGACCTCGCTAAATCATCAAGGCATCTCTCGGATTGTATACCACCGGGCGGGATCTTAAAATGCCAGGATGTACCAATTCAGCTGGTGAAGCCTAGCAGATGACAAAAAAATTTCCTGTCTGAGCATCCACATCCGCAAAAAGGTCTCCTTGTTCGCTCCTATTCTTTTTTTCTTTTCTCAGTGACACTGCTAACGTCTGAGAAAGTAAATATCTTCAAATTGCAGAACAGAAATTTCCTTCTTGCCCTGATAATATGCAAGATGAAATTCTGGACCAGTTCATTTTCCATTTGTATTAGTAGTGTCATCAACATGTGAACTCTGAACAGATCCCGCCCTTGACCTGAGAAAGAGATATGCTATTATATCCAATGGGAACTTCCCTCCATCATGCCACACTGCTCTTCTAGCCCACTCCCCTACCAGTTATAGAGGTCTGCACACTCAGCTCTGGATAGGAATGCATTGAGCCTCAATTGGGACGTTCATTTGGTTCTTAATGCGTTTAACTTCATTTGCCAGCATTCTGTTTTCTTTCATATGGCAACATCCCACCTCCTTAGCTCCTCTCACTTGACTCAGAAGGCCCATGAACCCCATCTGCTGCAATTTAAGTTCGCCCTCCAGGCCATCTACCCTTGTGTCCAATTTCCCAAAAGCCTTCCTAATCTTACCTTTTTTTATTCGTGCCAGCAGTGGTCTTCTTCATACACTGTAGCACTCCCAACAGCACCTGCAACGAGGGTGAGGGAAGCCTTGAGGCGCCAGTTCTCAGGGAGTCCTCTCTATGTTGCCTCCTCATAGATGGGAAGCAAGCAACATCCACTCAAGCTGCTAAGAAAACTTTGGGCTCTGGCATTTATTTATTTATTAGTTTTTACAAACTAAGCCTACAAACAACTGTTGAGCACTCGATACTTGGAAATGACCACCATTCTTCTCGTGTATGACCGTCATTCACTGCCTCACCTACAGGCAATAATATCCTATTTTTAGTTTCAGTAAATGTGATTCGAGTCTCGATGGATGATTTTACCTATCATTGGTTACACAAGGTATGAATTTGGAAATGTTCAAATTTTTCTCTTCCAAAGTAGGTATTAACTTCAAGTTTGTGGTATTTGGTCTGGAGTCTGCTTCTGGAATGACTACTTCATCACTCAAATTGATTATTTTAGTTTATTGAAAGCATTCCTCTACGAAGAGTTCCATCACTGTAGCTAAAACGAATTATGGCTGCCATTGTAGGCCTGCACTAGGCAATATACGTTTGGAAGGTTTAAAGGTGTATGAAATTGAATTGCCACAACTGTGAGCTGCTCTTCTAGGTTATATCATTCTTCTGTGTTTTTACTGTTTCATTCTGTGTCTTGTGATTAGTAAAGTTGGTCAGAAAATACTAATATGCTCTGCAGATTAGAAACGGTTTTGATTTTTTAGTATGATAATTAATAGTGTAATAATGGTGTAGCATAGTTCATCAGGAAGAGGAAAACATTAAACCATTGCTGGCTGAAAACATAATTTTCTGTAATTATAATGTGTCATTAACAGCGCATTAATCACTGCTCGAAAATTACAAGGCCTGCAGAAGGACCAGGCCATTTGCCAAATGATCCGAAGAAGATTGTTAATTCGATCATTAGTTCCTAAAAAGTTGTTCTTGCCAATATCTTAATATTGTGGAAAACCAGAGTGTGCTAGCAGAAGTGAAACAAAAGGGAAACAAGTGTTAATGTACGATAATATATTCGTTATTACTCTTTGCCGACGCTCGTTCTCCCTTATTTGCATAACACTCAGGAGGGCTTCTGAGATAATAAATTAAACCTGCTGTGCACGGCGGCCCTTTGGGTTCGCCCATCCATCTGTCTAATGTTGTTTAAGTAAAGATACATGAAAAAGCTAAAATCTCCAATATTGTTCAAGGCAATCAACCGTGAAGTCAGCTTCTTTCATCATGTCACAAAATAAGGAACTTTTTTGTGCTTCTCGGTTTCAGTTTAACGAAGAGTACATCGCCCACTTTAACTACTGACATCATCCTGAAAACACAATACTACCACGTTTTGCTTCCTAAATTATTTGGATTGGCTAATTTGGGTCAGATCAGCAGATATCAGGGCAACATTTGGTGAACGTTTCCACCAGTTTACCCCGCGTGACAAAATACAGTTTTCTGTCAATATGCTGACTGGTTCTGTTCTGAGAAATATTTGTTTTCTATTTGTTTTACAAATTCTAAAGCAAAGGCATAGATTTTGAGTTACCTTCAGATGAAAAGAAATCTTAAGTGTTCAAAGGCATCATTTAATATTATAATGACTTTAAAAAAAGAATATTGTTTAATTTTCATCATTTAATCACCTTCGATTGTTACCAAAAATATGATGGTTGGACCAGTTAACTAGTTTTATAAAAAGTCTCAAATTATATTTTGTTGCTATTCTCATTATTTTTCACTGGCAATTTTCAGAGAGACTCTTAATCACCCTAAATTCACCTTCTTCCTTTGTTTTAATACTATAATTTACATTAAGACAACATTGATTGCATTTCCAGATCCATCATACCCTTTTTGTTCTTGGAAAGGCCACATCTCATGACTATATTTCAGTTGTCGGTTTTAGTAAGTAAAGTCTTATCATTAGAACCTATGTGTCTTGAATCGAGAGTTAGCACAGATGACCTTTCAAGATGTGCTATTTCACTCATTGATGAAGTTCTTAAATTTTGTATACTTATCTTCTTTGTATTCCTCAGAGACTAATTTGCCCTCTGATTTTCACATGTTCCTGTACTCCCCCAAACACTTTTAAGGGGTATGCACAGTTCGCTGCTACTTATTAGAATGTGTAGTATTTCCATGAATTTTCAAATTCTCTGCGTGAAATTCCAATGATAATGAACATTCATTTTCTCATTTGCCTTTGCATTTTTGTGTATTGCTGTAGTGCTCCGTCATTCCACTTATACATTGGTGGTTTCATGACCATCGTTGTTCTGGTCAGTTTGTTGATTGCTAGTATAATAATCTACATTTGAATTATGCAGTGGAAAAAGTGTCCTTGTTTCTAGGCAAAATTGTATCCTTAACTTGATTCTCAGAAGATGGATGGAAAAGAATTACACTGTATGCCATTTGTTCTCAGTGTCGTGGTGATTCAAACATTTTCTGGTGTTGTACCCTCATTTCCTAAGATTCTCTATGGAACTATATGGTGAAGACAGGTGGCATTATGGGAAAGAACTCAATTATACAACATATTTACTTTACAAAAGCCATATTTGTTGTGTGTTGTGCATTGCTAGAAAGGGGAAAAGAAACAATATCAAATTACAAAGATGGGGTGCAGTAGACCGTAACAATGGCCTAGAACTTGTTGTTTTGAGAATATTGCAATCTAGAAAAAAAGTTGCCAAAAACTGTAAATCTAGCATTCTGTGCAAGGAAGCAAGTGCGGGTACAATGTATAAAATATTGCCTAACTAGTTAGAATGAATTCAGTTTAAGTGTGTTTTAATAATTGATCTATGCACTAAGGACTTCAACTGTACCAATAAAATACTTTCATTAAAATAAATGCATTGACATTGAGTGGAAAGGAGAGAGCTGAGAGGAACTGGGGTGAATTCAAGCTCATAAGGCTGACGGAGGAGCTGGTTGAACATGGTCTCCATTTTCCCGTAGCGTAACAGCAGAATTCTGTAGGTGGTCTTGTCCAGGCTCCACACTGCAGAATAAACAGTGACTTCTGAGCGTTTCTTTGGATACCATCAGGTACAGCTCCCATCCAGTAGCGTAGTGTAGGTGCAGGTCTGTTAGTGGCTCACTCAAACTTCCTCCTGAAGTTGTCTTGTATGTGAGTTTCGTGTGTGTGTCTGGTTTGATACTTTAATGTATCCTAAAGGTTGCCTCATAAACAGATTTGCTCTTTCTTTTGACAGTGCTCATTGACAAAGACCAGAACCCAAAATGGAAGCCTGCAGTGATAGAAGAAGTAACACAAGACTATCTGGACAGTTGCTTCAAGTCATTGGGGAGTGAAGATCTGAAGCTTTAATAAGTTAACAAATTGGCTGCTCTTCTGTCAGAATAAAAGAGTAAAATAGTTTAAATAGCCAGTGCATAGCAAAGGAACGGGTTATTAGTATGTTGTCACTTTTTATTCAGAGCACATCACCTCCTTCCTACTTAGCATGGTTGACAACAGGGAAGTGTTTTGTATAATTTCAAACAACACTATTTTACAATTGTGTTTTTGTTGCTTTAATGTTTACTTTAATCATGAAGGTAGAATATAAAATGTTTTAACAAGAATGGTGATCATTTACGGGGTATGCAACACATTAAACATAGTGTGGGGGAGATATAGTGCCTGATGCCATTGTACAATATTCTGGAATCAGTTCTTCAAGAAGTGTTTTATGACACAATGCAAGTATGGTAACATGCCAAATATGATTTTTTTTATACAAGCTGTATTGTGTATTTATGGGACGATAGATAATGAATTCGGGAAAAGGTAGCAGCATCTGCTGGGAAAAACAATAAATTCTATTGGAATTTAATACACCTTAAGTTTGGTATTGTTTTTTAACAATATTAAGTGAAAATGAAACCAAAATGATCTATTTTACACATTAAGGATTGAAAAGAGAAACATTGTACCTCCCCATGACAGAAAGCACTAACAAGTAACCTGTTAGCCATTATTCTTACTATTTCAAATGTGCACTTCAAACTTCAGAAACATGAAAACGAGGCAGGGTGAGCTGTATGGGCTTATGGTCCGTATTGTTAAGTCTGTATTTTTGCAGGACAAAATATTCTGAATAGCAAAAAAGGTTATTTGCAAATTTTGCAATAAAATGTAGTGAGGGCAATGTGTGTTTGTTTCTTCACCTTCTAAAACTTCTATCATTAACATAGGATACTAATAAAAAGACATTGACGCAAACAAAACGGAAGACATATTTCTCATTTTTATGTGGGCGCAGACACACCACCCCTAACTAGGAAGCAAAGAAGAAGATATTAACTTTTATTGATGTACCTTTTGATAGACCTTGATTCCTGGCAAATTGAAATACCCAAGCTCCAGTTAGGGAATCTGAATTATCCAAATATTGGTGCACAAAATACTTAGTAGCACACTGTATTACTGTAGAGCATCATAGTATCTGGCAGCTTTAAGAATATAAACGGTGCCCCATTCACATGCATACTCATTGTTTTCTCCTAGCTGAAGACTGTGCCACTGACGGACCTTTAAGATGCAGCTGTGGTGCGACAGGAGAACATGAAGAAGTTGCAGAGGCCTTAATAGCCATCAGAATATCACAAGACTAATTCAGAGTCAGTGATAGCAAATCTGTAGTTATGGGAATGTTTCAGTTTTCAGCTAAGTTTCGGCTTGTACAGTTTTGTATAAATGTGACTGCAGGTTAGTTATAGGGAGGCTTAACATAATTTGTGTTTCTAATTTTACTCTCATAGAAAGCTTGTGCACTATTGCTGCAACAACTGCTGAAAGGGGTTACGCCAAACTTGGCATAAAAATAAACTTAACTCAGAATAGTTCATGTGACATATTTTTAAAAAATCCATTAAGTAGTTTGAGAGATTATTTGCATTGCAAATAGGTGGCCTCAAAGGTTTAAACAGTCAGTGTTTTTATGATTATTCCCAGATCTTGACCCTTGACTCTAAGAATAATACATTAAAAAAGTTAAACATATACCATTTTCTTGCTGACTTTGTAAATCCAAATCAGGAGCCACAAATCCACAGGTAGATATTAATTCTTAAGATTTTTTTGAAAACCCTGAAAAAGAGTAAAACATAAAAAATTGTTACTATGCAATACTCAAGAAGCACTATGGAGCAGGGGCTGGAACACTGTGCCAGTTGTTGCATGGATTCTGCACATATACAGAACTATGCGCAGGAAACCAGGACCTCGGTGGATAGTGGTGTACCAACCTATCACCTCAGTGCCCCAAATCCCCCAAACCGACTAGCAATAGTGTCTCATTCGTTCTCCGACTAACAACAAAGCTACCAATGATTAGACAACCCAGAACATAACACTCCTGACTCTCTCAGGAATCTTGGGAGCAAGACAACTCTTTCGCTCACTCACTCATACTTGTCCACAATAAGAGTATTCAGAGTCAAGGTGTAGTTTAAAATGTTCATTTTATCTAACCTGCTCTATGGTACAGTACACTTGCCATTACTAGCAGCAAAATGCATAAACACAATATCGTCAGCATTGTCACAATTCCATAGAATACAAACGGGGATATCATTTTATAAAGACAGTGGAAAAGGACTGCAGTGCCTAACCACCCTCCCGTGATAAGATCTAGTTTATTATAAAAAAGAAGACCTCTAGGCTTTGTCAGCCGACCCCATACCTCAAGGCCTAGATGAAAGGTTTACATCTCAGGACAAGCTTAGCTCTTCTCTCTGGAAAGGTCTCTCCCCAAGTGTGTGAACAATATGCTTCGCTGCAATATTAAAGCATACAACTTTCAGTAGTTCAGCTGTGTGTCATGTTATGTCTAGGTGCGAGGGACTGACCAGAACAGAATAACAAGGGGCATTGTTTATCGACCTTGTACATCATGTGCAGACTAAACCTCAGAGTACAGCAGAGAACGTGAAAAGCAGACAGCTCTCATGTGAAAAGGGTACAAACAAAGTCTTGTAAAATAAATGCATGTAGTGTCGTGAGCAAAAGCAGCCTCATGGCAGCGCAGCTCATGTTAACTTAGCAATGTCGACAATGAACCCACCATTCATACTACACCCTCCCCCTGGTAAGTCCATAGTATGTAGACATAGGACGAAAACAGAGTTCAAAAGTGTGAGCAGAGTTAAAAGCGCTTCTATTGGTTAAAACGGAAGGAAGAGAGAAAAGGGGAAAAAAAACTATTTAGAGAAAAGAAATTCGAAGAAATACATCCGAAATCTAAGAACCTGCGAGATACCTGTGGTTCATTAGCAAAGTTAATCCATCAGAGTGTATGAGCAGAAGAATGCAACACCCTCCAAAAGGACATCATTGTCGTTGTTAGAAAAAAGGGATGCCATCCAATCTAGCAAGCTGGATGAACAAGTATGCGCCTCAGTCGGGTGCCTCCAAAATTAGCGCTGGATAACTCGTGTGATATTCGATGTAACTTTGAAGTAGGAGATTCTGTGCAGCCTCACAGATATCCCATTGAGGGAAGAGACTCCAAGTGCAGCCGCGCGCACCATAAGGCCAATCCCAGAATAGTCCTGCTCATGGGCCATTAAGGGACCCATTACCTGGTCGAAATCCGGGTCTGAACATGACGTATTGGAGAGGCATAAATCCAACACCCATGTAAACGGACATCATAAACATGAAAAGACTGGTTGCATGCAAGTGAAGTACGCAAAACAGAAGGACAACCCATAAGTCACACTGAGTGTTGCTAGTGGTAGTGCACCAAAGCATCCCTGCATACGGTCACGGAGCAATTGCAGCCGGCCCAGTCTGTGCAGCACTACAAGAGGAACAGCCATTTCGCAGCAGGCACAGTAGAGGCAGGATTCCAGCAGGTAATGCCAGTAATAAAGGGAATCCACCAAAGGCGCTGGAAAAGATAGAATGAATGAATGAATGCAGGTATTACACCAAATATTGTCTGAAAAGAAGTCACAAGGCCAGAGCCGACAGCTTTAAAAAAATGTGCAAGGCCATGAGTGTAAGCTGCCCAAAATGTAGTGGGAGGTTAGTGTTCAGAAGGGTCTGAATTTCACTTGCTGTGCTAGCCACCTGCAAATTGAAGGTCTCTCGCGCTGAGGTAAGGGGGACTTCTTGTTGGAATAAAAGCGCTTTTAGTCTGCTCAACCTGTTTTCAAAGTTGGTATGGAAGGCCAAATTGAGCTATCAAGCTTCCCATGCTGGGGAAGAAAAAGCTAATTTTTAAAACAATTCACGCACTGTGAAACCGTTACAAAGTACGGTATTCCAGCCAGCAAACCGCAGCATTCTTGGTTATTTAAAATAAGATAATTACCGTTAGTAAGCAGAGGATTACCTTTTAAAACACAAGCAAGGTTCGGACCTGACACATTGCAAGCCCTGTGCAACTTTGTTTTTACAAACAAGGGAATGACCTACTGTAGAATCATAGCCCTCCCCGTAAGGTATACCTCCTTCTCTTCCCGTAAACATCTGTATGTGAAAGGCAAAGACCACAATTCATGCAGAAAAGCGCTACCCAGGGGTTCAAGGCAGCATAGCAGGTAATGTTTCATGCAAGAGCTGAATTGAAACAATGAGAAAGGTAAAGATATAACTCCATGAATTGGCCAAACTGCAGAGTCAGTCTCTGTCACAGAGAAGGGCAAAGGGTCTACTTTTTCTATGTGTAGAAGCGTGTAGGTTGCATCTTTCAGGGACATAAACTGCTGTTTGTAAATGGCAGAAACAAAGCAGACGCATTTAAATAATCGCATGGTACTTTTCCCATTTTTAGGGTTTGTAAAGTCCATGCGAATTGCATCACAGAACGCAATTGGTTTTGACCATGATATAACAAAAACACATCTTCTTGTACAATATCCATAACAGAAGAACTAATAATATCCAATGTGTAAATGTGGGAAGACAGTGTTTTAATACTATTGTTAATCACAGCAAGAAACTTCTCTAAGTTTGCTTGGTCAATTTCCTGCAGACGGGATGCTGCTTCAATCAATGAAAATTTCCATATTTCATTGTAAGCTGCGTAAATTAATCTCTATGTTCTAGGAACCCTGTGTCCCAAAACAAATTCTCCTAAATTGATGTTACTGGACAGAAGCGATAAGTGTTGCTTAACAGACGATAGTGTAGAGAGCTGCAACCACTGTTGACATAAATTTCCAATCGAATAGGTTGCTACTGAATGTGTATCTGGAAATCTTGGGTCGGATCTATCTTGCATATAACCCGAAGTAATGTTATAAAAACAGAGTTGGCAGGCATTCGAATTTGTCTGCTATACCAGCCAACCTAAAGGATTCGCTTCAGAGACATTAAACATGTTATTTTGAAATAAAGCTTGTAAGACCTCATTGGTATAATTCGTGTATGCCAATTATTATATTCAGCTAAAGAGGGAATGGCAGGGGAGTTCAACTTCTTTGCAGTTGCCAAACCAAAGCAAGTTGTTTGGTACACCGTATCATTTAAAAACAAAATTTGTGCTGGGATGAGGCAGGCACGATGTAAGGCTTCAGTGCATCACACCTGCCAGTTCTTAGAACCCCAGATTGATTTCTAACCAATGGTGGCCTTCCAGTGATCATAACCCCTTACTGACAGATCATGTCTAAAAGATTTTAAATAAATTAATTTTGTATGGGTCAACCTGAAAGATTTTAAATAAATTAATTTTGTATGGGTCAACATGACTTTAGGAGTTGAAGAAATATTTAATTTAAAATATTAGGACTTGTGTTGACCTATCAAAATCTGTGAAGTATGTAAATTTATTCTAAGAGTCTTCAAACTTCCTTTTAACGGTGTAGGGCAATGTTCCCACTGTGTGTAATTAAAAACACGCTGTAACGTATTAGTCTTAATTAGGAAATGATGCCCATAATGTTGATAACAGAACAAATCGGCATGATTGGCATTATTTAAATATTAATCTCCAGCATTAAAAGCAGCATAATACTTCAAAACAATGATTGTATTGCATGCACATCCCAGTCATCTGAACGTATGTCCTGTGTTACCACATCACCCATGGAGACACGAAATACGTATGGCACATTGATGATTTCCATCGGACCATGGACCTGAAAATCCTAAACGATGCTATATGCAACTGGAAATGCTGAAATGTTAACAAGAGTCTGGTCACGTTTCATGACCTGGGAAGATGAGTGGGGAGCCAAAATACCAGCATCCAAGTTCACAGCAGAGCGTTCGGGTAAGTAGTGACCATTGATGAGTAGGAAAAACACAGTTACAAAACCATTTGACATGAAGACAAGAATCAGGATGAGTACCAACCAGATCTATGTCCATGGAGGGACTAAGTAAGTCTGTTTAAACCAGGAGACAAAAATAGTCAATTTGGTGGTGGAGGACTAGTCATAAGAAAAGCTGCCATGGTGTAAAGGACTTTCGGGCAATCCATGCAAAGACTCTACTGTGGGGTATGCATATTCAACTTCTTCTTTGCAGGAGGAAGCAGGAGGGACAGGCAAATGGTCAACAATAGGGTCCATCTCGATGGCAGTGTCGTGTGGTGAGTTAAAAGATGCACCAACCCCAGGATTCCTAGAAATTGTGGGGCACGAAACAGCAGGCGTCACACTATTCAGAATCAGCTAGATGTTGTAACTTGACATTGTCTACAGAGGTATCTGTTGTCTTTCCGCCCAGGTAGCATGGTAAAATGACTGTACGAGTACCCTTTAAGCCAAGGACTGGAATCGGTGCACGATAAGAGGGACCACATTTTTTTTCTCCAGCTTCTCCCGGATCAGGTCTCCAATTTTTGGAAGCCAGCCGGCCACCATAATCAGCAGTGCAGTATCAGTGGCAGAGGGCAAATGTTCAGTTGCAAGACTGTCATGGGTCTCTTGTAGGTCCTGTAACATAGTAGAATGATTATCTACGTCAAAGGTTGCTTTAAGTCACGTTTCATCCGTTGTACAATTGAATTGCCCTCAGGTCTGTGTGGAGACGAAAACTGCACCAGCACCCCCAAAGACTTCATCGCGTCCTGGTACGCCTTAGAGGCGAACGCGGGACCTTGGTCTGAATGAAAGGTGCCACAGGCAAAGATCCCTACAAAGACACGCAAATCCCTGATGACATTTCGAGCGTCAGCAATGCGTTGTGGCCAAACCCACAGGAATCTAGTGCACAAATCAACTGCAACCAAAATGTATTTATATGCAGTATCTGAAGAAAATGGACCGCAGTGATCAACCAAAAGGTTGATTAGAAATGCATAGCTGTGTTTGTGGTGGACGTACAACAAAATTGGTAGTGGTGTATATGCGGGTCGCACATCTAATAATTATTTAAATATTTACAGGGCTAGCACATTATGATGTAAAAAATTTTGTTTGGAGATACTCAAGTAAATTATGGTGCCACTCAGGATTGTTAACACCCCACTACCATAGGTGCAAAAAGACACTGGAACCTGAATGGTCCCAGTGTACCAAACTGCCACTGAATGAATCCCGGCACTCGTAAAACCTTTTTTTTTTTTTTAGAAATACAAATATGTAACCTTGATAAGTTTAGCATCAATATGGACAATTTCTATTCAGTTACATCAATATGGACAATTTCTATTCAGTTACATCAATATAGATAGATTCTATTCAATCACAAGTAAGAACTCCGAGATGGATTACGATGAAGTATCCTTGAAAAACAATTATCATCAATTTATTATATTTCTTGAAACAAGTAAACAAATTTTGCTTCACTATAACAATTGTTACATCAAATCAGATACACTCAAAAATTGGTCCCTGTGTATGTACAGATTGGTAATATATTCCCTTCAGGATGATATACATCAATTTCAAGTGATCAGATACAGAAACAGCCGACACGTGTTTCGTTACGTCCTGTGACTTCCTCAAGGCTTTGAATAAAAGATGTAGAGATTTGTTGAAGGTATTGTAATATACCTAGTCGTGCAGAACACACAATTGTCTGCTTAGATACCGATAGATTAGGATCAGCCCATAGTCATTCCTATGGGATTTATCAAAGACAAAAACAATTCTATAGGTGACTCCTCTATGAGGATTATTATGATATGTTTTTGGGGAATATGATATATCCCAAATTGAAGTAAAGTAGGAGTGTTGAGGCTATGATAGGCCCCTGTCTTTTATAAACTCTGTCACCGTTCTCGAGCAAACGTCGTATTCGCGGCTCAAAAAAAAATGAAAGTGGTGGACGTGTTACCATAGAGGCCATTCATGGTCAGGCTCCAGCATATATTAAGGAACGCCAGGTAAATTATACGCCAGGACGGTCCCTCCAGTCCTCGGATGCTGGCTTGCTGGCCTGCCCCCGTTTCTTATCCTCCTCCAAAGGGGGCAGAGCCTTCTCCACAATAACTCCTCAACTCTGGAATGAGCTGCCGGCAGGGCTCCGTAAGGAGCCCGCCCTCCTCTCATTTAGGAAAAATTAAAAACTCTCCTCTTTACCGAAGCCTGCGGCACAATCTAGGCCGGTCGGGGCGCACACTCCACAGAGGTGCCAAGGTTGGGCTTTCTCTCAAAGCGCTTAGAGACCAGTGGGTGATAACGCGCTATAGAAATCACAATTAACATTAACATAGAAGGCTTAATTTGATGACAGATGTCACAAGAAAGTACATAATTACGGGTCTGTTTATATAAACCACGCCACCAGTAATGTTTCTGCAAAATAGAAACAATCGCAGACACTCCGGCATGGGCCGAAGCTATGCCTTCGTGTGCGGCTTTGATCAAAGAGTATCTGCGGTCCGCGTTGGGAATCAGCCGATCACCAACGTCTGGTATTCTTGCAAAAGGACCTTGTTCGGGACTTAACTGATAAGAAGCCCTGTGGGTAATTGGTGCCCTTCGTAGTAGCAGTTATAGCTGCCAAAATGTCATTATCAATCTTAGTCATGGACCTTGTAACGGCTGCTACGGAACAAGTGGCTACTGCAGATTTGGCAGCTTCATCAGCCAAAGAATTACCAAGAGCATGTGCTCCCGCACGCTGATGGCCAGGAATATGTTTAACATGTGTGAGGGACATGGAACGTAAGATCTTCGCTTCCGTATTGGCCAATCTCATACGGCCGCATTTAACCCAGCTTGTCCACTCCGACCAATGCGGTTTTATGCCTCGCCGAGGGACCAGGCACTGTCTCTGCCGCCTTCATCGCGCCCTTGAGAATCGGCACATGCTTCCTCCATATTTGTCCCTTCTCCTTATTGATTTTGAGAAGGCTTTTGACTCTGTTGACTGGAGCTACTTGGAAGCGGTGTTGGAGCAGATGGGCTTTGGTACTCCCTTCCGTAACCTGGTGAGACTACTCTACCACCATCCCCAGGCACAGGTCCTCGTCAATGGCGCTTTATCCCGCCCTTTCCCCATTGGATGGGGCACGAGGCAGGGATACCCTCTCTCCCCGATCCTCTCTGCTCTGGCAATGGAGCCGTTCGCTTGTCATGTCCGCAGCGACCATTCCTTGACTGGCTGGAGGTGGCCCGGTCTAGCGGAGGACAAAATTGCGCTATACTTGGATGACGTGTTGCTGTTCCTGGCGGACCCCTCCCGGTCGGGACCTCATTGCCTTCGGGCACTGGCTATTTTGGAACGAGCTTGCGGCTCAATCCGGCCAAGTCTGTCCTTGTCCCCTTACACGTGTCGCGGGAGTGCTTTGATTGGCAGTCGTCGATCCCTCTTCGGCTGTTGTCTTTCAAATACTTGGGGATTTGGGTTTCCCTCCTCCCTGACCTTGCATGGGAGCTCAATGTCACCCCGCTGGTTAAGCAGGTCTGCGCAGATCTTCTTAAATGGCGCACACTGCCTCTAAAACCTCTGGGCAGGATTGCCCTGTACAAAATGATGATCCTGCCCCGTTTTTTGTACATGCTCCAAAACACCCACCTCCCCTTCGCCAGATCTTGGTTCCGGGATGTGGACGGTATGGCCACCAAATTCCTTTGGGGAGGACGGAGGTCCAGGCTGGCCCTGGCCCAGTGCCGAATCCCACCGTTTGACGGGGGCCTCGGAATGACGAACCTCTACCTCTACTACCTAGCGACTCATCTCCTCACGATTCATGATTGGTTCAATGGCGGCTGGTCTGACCCGGCGTATCGCTTGGAACTTCATCTCTTGGGCTTCTCCTCTATCCAGGGGATGCTTTATGTGACCGCAATCCCCCGTGCTCTTCCTGAGATCACGCGCAGCGTATTCCTGGCTTGGCATGCCTCACTGCGTCATACTCGATGGACAGGCAGGCTGACCCACTATACTCCCCTGTGGTGTGGCACGAGACTTCGTGAAGTCGCTTCCCTACCGGGGTTCCGGCAGTGGGATCCATCCCTCTCAATTCTTTCGGTACTTGCAGCTGCGCCATGCCCTTTCTTCCCACATTCCAGATGGCACGCCCCTGCCTGAATATAGCCCGCCCGAGGCACAGGTACTGACTGGGGACTTGGGGAAGGGTGGAGTCTCTTGGATCATCCGTTCACTTACCAACAACACTCCTAATTCCCTTTCCCTCCTCCGCGATAGGTGGGAGGGCTGGCTTGGGGTCCTGGAGGATGAAGACTGGAGGGACGCCCTGATGGCCCCTAGGATGATCGCGGTATCGGCGAGGCTTCGCCTGGTCCAAATTTATTTTCTACATGCCGCCTACCTCACACCTCTGCGTCTTCACCGTGCTGGGCTTCGGCCTGATGCCCACTGCCCCCGTTGTGCCCACCCCCACGCCGATTTCTACCATATGGTTTGGTCGTGCTCTGCGATCCAGAGTTATTGGGAATTATTAACCCAAGACCTGACGGGGGTCCTGGGGTGGGAGGTGCCTCTCGATCCTATACATGTTCTGTTGGGAGTCACTGACGGATTAGACGGCTCTAGGGCGGAGAAGCTTTTCCTTAACACAGCACTGGTGGTCGCCAAGAGGGACATTGTTGCGCATTGGTTGGACACTGCTCCTCTCACTCTAGGGTGCTGGCGCCGGGAGGTGGATTGGTGCGCTGCGCAGGAGCGGCCTCTATATGTGGCCAGAGGATGTCCTGAGAAATTTGGTGTGGTCCTCTCTTCGGGCACACGTGGATATGCTTTTAGAGATTTCCTTCTGTAACCTTGATGTCACTGAGATGTGTTTTTCTCCCTATTCTAATGATGCATATGTGGCTCTGAATGGTGCTGTTTGTTCTTACCTACAAAACTCAATAAAATTGGTTGTCAAAAAAAAAACATGTGTGAGGGGCAGACCTTGTTTAAGATCTGCCACTCGAACCCAAAGCATTTTATGCTTAATTGCGCTGCCTTTAGAATCTCAATAATCATTTTGAGACCAAAAGAATAAGTTGTCATTGAAAGACTGAACACAGTAATAAGAATCACAAACAAGACACATTTGGATCTGCAAACTCGAGAGCAAGAATCAGAGCGCGCAGCTCAGCCAACTGGGCGGTACAGTCTCCTAGCGCCTGTGTATGCACTATATTAGACTTGAATTGTCCATTAACTATTGTACCAGCCACAATAGCACAAGACGTTGAATAGCATTTTTAGAGCCGGTGGCCGGTTGCGCCGAACCATCTGTGTAAATAATACATTTGTCCTCCTCTAAAGGAAGCAAAGACAGAGGAGGGGGATGAACGTGTTCATACTGCAAGAACTCCTGTGTCTGAAGAGAGGTGTCAAAGATAAACGTGACATCAGGAAATGTCAAAGAAGTAGCCCATTGTATCCAACGGGGATATAATGCTTTAGAGTTTGGCACACTCGCCTTAGTTACTGCTTCTAAAGCAGGGAAAGGAGTAACCAGCAAAATGTGTTTCACCTGCGCCAGTGCGCGCACAGCTGTTAGAAACTTTGTCAACAGTTGAAAACCGCATTTCGGCTGAAGTGTACAAATGCGATTTGTACGCAATAGGTACTGTGTTGCCTTCATTGTACGTCAAATAAGTGAAACCCACTGCACCAGGGACAATTCGTATCATCAGGTTTTTGTGGTTATCACATGTCAACTAGTGCTTCGATTCAAAGAAGATCAGACTGCAAAGATTGCAGTATAGCTGAATGTTCCAGAAGCCAGCTGGCTTTTGAAAATGTAGGTTGTATCAAGGCATAAAGAGGCTTCAGTGTAGAAGGGGACTGCAAACATGTGCATTTCTCCGGAAAGTGGGGTGCCAAGCCCCTACCTTCATTATTGAGCTCATAGCCCAAAAAGAGCACCACATAACAAGCGATGTGTGATTTAGCAAAATTGAATTTGTAACAGTACTCCACAAACATAAGTATGAAGCGGTTGAAACGGCATAGATGCAGCCATAGTTTGTCTGTCAGATAAATATCGTCAACGTATGAGTATGCATCTGGCTGTCTAACAAAGAGACAACATGCGCGGAGCTATTCTTATACCCCATAGGTAAACGTTGAAATGTTTCTGTTTTACACCGCCCGTAAATGCTGTCCATTGACTGCATTCAGGGGACAAGTTATGGCTATAGAAGCCATTGGAAATGTCAAGTGTAGTTTTATATTTCTTACGAACAAAACTGTCTACAAGTGCAGAGCTATGGGTATTCTGTACCGCAAAAGTACGACAATGAGAGTTCAAATGCCGATAATTAACACTATGCGATAAGACCCATCGGGTTTGGATACAGTAGAAAGAGGATTATTCATTGGTGACACACACCTCTCAATCACACCTTAATACTCCAACTCAGTTAGATCATCAGAAACTGGACCTTTAGCTTCCCGCCAGATGGGATATTGGGGCTGAGGCTTTGGCATAGACCGCAATGGAATCTCATGTGGCGGAGAATCTTTATCCCAGCCCACTTGATTACGGTACACCGCTGGTGCAAGGGCCAAAGCCAATTCAGCTGCAAAGTCCTCTGCATGCTCCTTGGAGGCGTAACGCGAAAAAGTCAGAAGTATCACGTCCTTCCCTCTTGATGCGGCCAGAACAAATGGTGGGGGCCAATCCACCTCCACCAACAAAATGCCGTAAGAAGGTCAGATTTTCCTAAATAATCCCTGTGATTACACACTCAATGTCACCTTCAATTTGAAAAACTGTTATACAGTCTATCAGGGGTGCAACTCGGGTGTCTGCTGTCTCTAAAATAATGAACTTTTCAGTTGCTGTCGCCTCCCGACAAGGATTCAGTGACTCCCGCACTATGGTAACTTCCTCTGCGCTGTCGAGCAGAGTCACCGCCCAAGTCCTATCCAGCAGTCGGGTTCTCACCGTCTGAGGCATATATCGCTGTTAAAGCGACAACTTTTTCCTTCTGAAACGGGGGTCGAAAACTAGGTAAATCCTCTTGTTTTCCCTTGACGTCAAATTGTTGAGGCTGTTCACGTCCCTGTGGCGCAGGTTGACTCTTGCCACTATCCTGGCGATCCCCACCACCGAGAGCCAGACGTGTCCTGTGAAGAACGAGAAGAACGCTGATCAGGGACTTGAAATCTATCAGGAGTCTTAATTTTTGCTCGCTCACACATGTCATAAGTACGCTCAGACCCGCAGAGTCAGGAGTTTTCTTATTACTCTCATGCACATAAAACATATGCGCGGTTGGATTACCTTCTGGTTTCATCCGCGGTCAGAGAAACGACATCGACGGTTGAGATAGGAGTGGCTTCGCTTTCAGATCACGCTCCGGTGTTTACTATTTTGACTCTGCCGCCGGTGGTGCGACCGGACAGGATATGGCGCCTTAGGGACACCCTGTTACATCAGGAGGACGTGCTGGGGCAGATTCGCAGATCGATCACAGATTTTCTCGCGCACAACACCAACACCGACACTACTTTAGCGACACAGTGGGCGGCGATGAAGGCGGTCCTTAGGGAAGAGTTCATTGCTATGTCGGCGGCCGACAATCTAGAGCGGCGACGCAAGCGTGAGGAGCTTACACAAAAAAACTAGGGAGTTGGAGCAGATGCACCAGAGGACGGGGGGCCCTAGGGTGAGGCGGCAGCTGAGGGCCACTCGACAGCAGCTGGCTGCTCTTGATCAGGATAGAGCGGAATACGCGGCCCTTCGCTTAAAACATGCCTATTACACGGGAGGGGATAGGTGCGGGCGCCTTCTCGCGCACAAACTTCGGTAGGTCCGGAAACGCCAGGGGGTCCAAGAGATCTGCCCGGAGGACGGTAGGAGAGTTACTGAAGATAGGGACATAGCTGAAGCATTCCGTGCATACTACGCTAACTTGTATTCTGGCTCTCGGTTGACCGCCGATGGGGGGGATGCCTTTCTGGACACGGTCACGCTCTCAACCCTGACCAAGGTCCAGGCAGATCAGCTAGATGGGGACATTCGACCGGAGGAGGTGATTGCTGCTATCTCCCGGTTGAAACCGGCGAAAGCTCCGGGGCCGGATGGCTTCACCGGCATCTTTTATAAGAAGTTTTGCACCTTGCTGGCGCCCCTCCTCACCCGGGTCTTCAATTCTTTTTAGGTCGCGGGGGCGACATAGTGGTCATCCCCAAGCCGGGGAAAGATCGGACTTGCTGCGGGGCCTACCGCCCCATCTCGCTGCTGAACGTCGATCTTAAGCTTTACTCGGGTATCCTGGCCGGCCGATTGGCATCTTATATGCCATGCCTAATTGACCCGGATCAGGCGGGGTTTATCCCAGAACGTCAGGCCCCTGACAATACGAAACGTGTCCTGCACTTGGTCGAGAAAGCCTCTCGCACGGCGGGAGAATATATGTTGCTCACGATCGACGCTGAAAAGGCGTTTGACCGCGTTCATTGGCCCTACTTGGAGCAGGTATTGCTGCGGATGGGGCTGAGAGAGAAATTTCGCACCCATATTTTTAACTGCTACACATTCCCGTCGGCAATGGTTCGGGTGAATGGCCACACGTCCACTAGCTTCCCTATAACGAGGGGCATGAAGCAGGGGTGCCCGTTGTCGCCGCTGCTCTTTTTGCTGCGTATATGGAACCCCTCGCCCAGAAGATCAGACAAAACCCGGGAATTTCCGGAATTAAGTTCGGGGGGTATGTTCACACCGTCAGCCTGTACGCGGACGATGTACTACTGTCTCTATCGAACCGGCGGGAGGCGCTGCCGGTGTGCATGGCAGAATTGGAGGCCTTTACACGAGTGGCGGGGTTCAAGGTGAACGCGGACAAGTCGGTGGCCCTAGGCCTCTCTCTGTCTCTTTCCACTCGGGAACATTTGCAGAGTTCACTCCCGTTTCAATGGGCAGAGGAATCGGTCCCCTATTTGGGGATTCAGCTGGCTCCTACGCTCTCGCAAGTGGTGGTCCTTAACTATACCGCATTGCGCCGGAAGATTCGCAGGGAGTTAGGGCAATGGAAGTATTATCCCCTCTCGTGGTTGGGCAGGGTTGCGGCAGTCAAGATGACCATACTACCCCAGATCCTCTACCTCTTCCGCACTATTCCTCTATATCCGCCGGTGGGGTGGCTTCAGCAGACTCAATCAGAGTTGGCCCAGTTCATTTGGAACGGGCGGAAGCCGTGCATGAAGAGGTCATTGTCCACTCTTGCACCTTAAGCCGGAGGCCTTGGGATCCCTGATCTTCAGCTCTATTTCTGGGCCGCACAGTTACGCTACCTGGTGGAGTGGAGCCATTGGGAGTTGGAGAAACATTGGCTGTTTCAAGACCAGGCTGTAGCGGCCCGGCCCCTACAAGAGCTCCCCTTCCTGCGAAAGCAACACAGGCCCCCCAATCTTTATGCCTCTCACATCACTCGCGTTCCCTTAGAAATCTGGGACCGTACTAACGTTCCTCATGAGGTCACCACCTTTCCCTCCCCGCTCACGCCCATGTTTGACAATCCGGAATTCACTCCTGGAATGGACTCGGCGGCCTTCAGCGGGTGGAAGCCAGCAGGCTGCTGCTTCCTATATCATATGTATGATGCGGAAGGGGTGCACCCGTTCCAGCAATTTCGGATCCGCTATCTCCAGGTTCGACATTGGGCGCTCGATGGGCGGGTCTGCCCATTTGCGGACCGGCGGCTCTCCCAATACGAGCGATGGCTAATAACACGATCGTCTGATAAGCAGCTAATCTCTGATCTGTACAGAATGCTCCAAATGCGATTCGCGCACACCTACAACGCAGGACGGACACGCTGGGAAAGGGAGCTCGGTAGGACTTTGACCCAAGAGGAGTGGGGGGGGATAGCTTACAGGGCCAGGCACTCAGCATATCACATGGGCCTCACGGACACCCTCACAAAGATTGCGACCTATTAGTATTACACCCCGGAGCGCTTAAATGCGATAGATTGGCAGAGAGATGCACACTGCTGGAGGGGATGCGGGCAGATAGGAACCTTGACTCATCTGCTTTGGGAGTGTGAGAGTGTCCAGCCATACTGGACTCAGGTGCTCGACGAGGTGGACAAGCATTTTGACACTACGAACCCGCACTTCCCGGCGTACACCCTGTTGGGCCTCCCAAACCCTTTGACATATCCGCTCAAATCACGTAGGGGACGACATATTGCCATAGCGTTGGGTTCAGCGGCACAGAATATACTTACTAATTGGCGCACTCCCAACATCCCAACGTTTACGGGCTGGCTATACCGATTGTGGCATGTCCTAGGTATGGAAAAACTCACCCTAACGCTGGCCGGGGAGGATTCCAAATATGGGGAATTGTGGAGGCCCTTTCTTGCATTGTTGTCCTCCGAGTTCAGGGAGGTCACTTGTCCTCGCTATTTGCGCCTGCTGCGGCTGTCTGAGGAGCAGGCGGAGGGGTAGGGCTTGAGAGTGGCTGAGACAATGGGGGAAGGGGGACAGATGGACGTGGAAGGGGAGGGAGGTAGAGGGTTGGGGTATGGGAGGAGGGAGTTTCTTCGCTATAAAGTTTGCTCCACAACTGCTAACAGGGATCACGATGGCATCTCCAGATTTGTCCACGTGCGATTTTGGCTGCGGAAGAGAAGTGTGGGGAAAGTCCACCATTCAGAGACTGAGCAAGGTGTTATTATCTAGCGGGGTTGGAGCCTGTTTGTATAATTTTTGAAATGTCAATAAAAGATTTAAACCATAAGTACGCTCAGAAGAGTCAGGTGTCAGTGAACCAGCACGCGAACCTTGCTTCTGTTGTTGCTGCCTCTGTTTTTTATTTTTCCAGTTCATTCTAGGAAACACTGGACGCCCGTCTTTATTAGACTGAGCTTTTTGTTGTGATTGAGATTGAGTTTGTGTTTGAGTAAAAGGCTTGACTCACAAACTATTGCTTATATGGTTTTATCAGCCTTTGTAATAATCTTTGGTAATTTGCGTGGTTTGTCTGCATCAGGGACAGCCTCCAAGCGGTTTGCCACTTGAAAGCATACTGCATCGCCCTTGACATTGGCAAGGATCATATCAGCAACCACGTCGAACACCCCCACAAGTCTTATCCCCAGCCGGACCACCACTTCGGCACCGTGTTCATCTTGAACACGTTTAATCACGGAGGCGAGTACGGTTATGTAGGGAGTGCCGAAACACTTTGAGTATACCTCTGCGAACACCTTACCCCAGGTGTTACAATCAGCTAATTCGGGAAGTAAGTCTTTAGGCAAGCTAATAGTCAATATCCTGTGCTTCTCCACAGGAGAGGTATTTGGAAAGACAGCCTCAAGATGTCTAAAGTTTTCAGCAAGCCAATAGGGTAATTCATCCTTATTCTGTGGGCGCTTGCCCATTACTGAATTAACCATAACTGGACTGATATTTACCCCACCAGGTACAGCAGGTTGCGCAGCAACGCTAGGTGGTCCCACCTGGAAGTTGCACGTCATGAACTGTATAACAGCTCTATGCAAGTGTATCAAAGAAGTATGTAACACGCGGAGTTCTGCAAGTGTCGCTGTTGTCACCTGACGTGGGTGAGGCGTGTACCCAGCCAAAACAGGCCACGTAGCCTCATCTATCAATAAAGGTCCTAAACGGACCGGCGTTATTGGGTGAGAAAGGGTGCCATTAACCAAATCAGGTGTTGCCAAGCTGTAAGCAGAATCTCCAGAGCCCGATAGTGCTGATATGCATTAGGAAGGGCCGGAGGCGTATATTCGTGAAACAAGTCATCTGCTCCATCCACCGCCAGAAAGAATAAAACACCTCGAAGCGGTAAGCTGCATCCCCTTCTACTACAAAAATCAGCGCCACACCAGCATCAGGGACTCCATGTAGAGTCAAATAGGCCATGAGAGCTGTGCGACTGTGAGGCAGAATATTAACTGCCATCACGGAAAACACAGATTAACAACCTAGAGCCCGGCAGCGCAATAACGGGTTAAGAATAAAGAAAAATAAAAACCTATTTTAAAACTTAAAGCTTGAAAGAACCTATAAAAACATCAATATAGGAGGTACTCCGTCACAGCTGTCTCCGGAAACAGAAGAGTGGGAATTGTGGACAAGCACAGGCACTACTCAAGCGTCTCGCAGATAAGAACTTGACCAAACATTTGCGGCGCCATGTTGCAGGGATTCTGCACATATACAGAACTATCCGCAGGAAACCAGGACCTCGGTGGATAGTGGTGTACCAACCTATCACCTCAGTGCCCAAAATCCACAAAACTGACTAGCAATAGTGGCTCATTCATTCTCCGACTAACAGCGAAGCTACCAATGATTAGACAACCCAGAACATAACACTCCTGACTCTCTCAGGAATCGCGGGAGCAAGACAACTCTTTCGCTCACTCACTCATACTTATCCACAATTAGAGTATTCAGAGTCACGGTGTAGTTTAAAATGTTTATTTTAACTAACGTGCTCTATGGTACAGTACACGTGCCATTACTAGCAGTAAAATGCATAAACACAATATCGTCAGCATTTTCACAATTCCATAGAATGCACACTGGGATATAATTTTATAAAGACAGTGGAAAAGGGCTGCAGTGCCTAACCACCCTCCCCGTGATAAGATATAGTTTATTATAAAAAATAAGACCTCTAAGCTTTCTCAGCAGACCCCACCTTAAGGCCTAGATGAAAGGTTTACATCTCAGGACAAGCACAGCACTTCTCTCTGGAAAGGTCTCTCTCCAAGTGTGTGAACAACATGCTTCGCTGCAATATTAAAGCATACAACTTTCAGTAGTGCAGCTGTGTGTCATGTTATGTCTAGGTGTGAGGGACTGACCAGAATAACAAGATGCATTGTTTATCGACCTTGTACATCGTGTGCAGACTAAACCCCAGAGTACAGCAGAGAACACGAAAAGCAGACAGCTCCCATGTGAAAAGGGCACAAACAAAGTCTTGCAAAATAAACGCATGTAGTGTCGTGCGCACAAGCAGTCTCATGGCAGCGAAGCTCATGCTAACTTAGCAATGTCGACAATGAACCCTCCATTCATACTATTTTTTTTTTAAAACCCCGAAAAAGAGTGAAACAAAAGAAATTGTTACATCTATACAATACTCAAGAAGCACTATGGAGCAGGGGCTGGAACACTGTGCCAGTAGTCTCCGAGTAACCAAAGGCTATGTGCAACTTGTTCAGTTGCATGAAAGCTACTGAAGGACCTGCATTCAGTCCTAGCACTGCACCCGGAGCCGGTTGCGCACCGCAAAAGGCTGTGTGCTGCTGGATTGGAGCATGGGTGCTGGTACAGGGCCGCTTAGATGTGTGTGTAGGAGAGTGGCGGGAAAGCCAGGTCCTATAGCCAACCCACTGTATGCATGACCAAATGCCATGTTATAGTGGGTCGGTACACAGGAGGTCAGACCCTGCAGCCAACCCTGGCTGCACACGTCTAAAGGCTGATCACAGCAGGGGTAGACGTGCAGCAGGTTGGCCACAATTTGGAACTTTTGGGGGCATTAGAGATTGTTTCCAGGGCCATGCTGAATACCAGAGCCTGCTGCCAACCCCTGCTGAGCTTGGCCTGCACTGCAGGGGTTGGAGACACACGTTTTATCACCTAAGGGAGGTTTTGCACAGGGAGTTGCCTGAAGACTAGTCTGCTGTCAGCCCCTGCGGCACATGACCAAAGGAGGATGTGCACAGGAGGTGGGGCAAAGAGCCTGACCAAGCCTTTCAGTCAAGCCCTGTAGGACATGGCCCAAGGCCAGGCTTAGTGTGAATGGTTATATAGAATGTGGATGCCGTTTAAAAAAAATATATACATTAACAAAAATAGTTTTCTTTTTTTTATGTTGTGAACAGTTTATTGCATGTTTGAAAAGTCTATCATACATTACCATACAAATACACAAAGTAAGTTATGATTACAAAATAGAACCTGAAAAAGCATGAAATCTGCCCAAAGCTTACAGTAATCATAGTTTAGTAGGACATATAAGAGGAAGCCACATTTGACCCAGATTGGTCAACTGGTTCAAAAGTTACAAGGTACCTCAGCTCATTCTTTGAATCACCTACAAAGTGGGATTTCCCTCAGGAGATTATTCTCCTGTGCATGGCTGCGAGATCCATGAACAAATGTTTCCTGAATAACTCTCAGGACGATGGTATAGAGGTCATCTGCAGCCTCCTTAACGCAAGACCCAGGCCACACTGAGTTCCCACTACGTTCATTATTTCACTTTTGAAGTTACTCCTTACCAAGAATGTATTTGTAGTGAAGACAGGATCCAGTTGCTTAAGTAAGTAGACTTTATTGAGTATACAAGTTGTGATCCCACAGACAGCGCAGCGCGAACCTCTCCTGACAGAACCAACGGTCACATCATAGAGGCAAGCGCGAGCCAAGAGGCAGCGCAAGCAATGACATAATAGAATGTCCACACACGGGCAGTGCGCGTGGACAGCATACTACATATCTCTTTTACTTAGTAAGAGAACCTGGGAGAAAATGCAGGAGGAGAGGAAAAGAAAGAGACAGAATGAAAGAGGGCAAGAAGGGGTGAAAATGTACCTGAACCTGGCAGGCAGTCGGATATCCCTGCCACTCCTCCTGGGGAGATCAAGAGGACTATCATCAACATCCTATTTACTACATCTTGCACCAGTGGAATGCATTGTATCGTCATCAGCACTCTGTGAAGGTTTATAAAGTATCTTGTCATTGACCTTAACAACTTTGATCATATTCCACCAGTTATATTGATTGCCACGAACAGCACTGCCACAACTTTTGTCAATGCGTACAGGTTCGCTGAACTTTGACACACCTTTTCTTACAAAACTTGTTTTCTTTATTATCACTAAGTCACCTACAGCAAGATTTCTAGTAGAGACATTTTTTCTAGTGTCAAAATATGTTTTTTGTTTGGATTGTGTGTCCTCAACTTTGTTTCTGACCATAGTGTTAAGCTTGTGAGTAGTGACCCTGTGTTTGAACCACTTTGACATCCATGCTGGTCTGAATTCTGAGCAGGCCTTCCTACCTTTGAGCAATTCAAAAGGGGACATACCCGTGGACGAGTGAGGTGTGGTTCTTACAGCAACAGGTATGACTTTGTTATGCGAAATGGTCCACCGTATGCAATCCAATAACTCTGTTGAGCCTTTCCACTAATCCATTCGTTTGTGAATGATAGAGTGAGCTTTTAAGGTGGTTGAAGGAAGATTCCTTGAGAAATTGTTCAGCATCAGCAGATATAAATTGAACACCATTGTCAGAGACTAAGGTCTTGGTAAAACCCTCCCGCATGAAAACCGCTTTCATGAAGTCTAGGATTTCTTTTGAGTCTGCCTTAGCTGCAAATTTTACTTCAGGCCACTTCGAGTAGTAGTCGAAGCGGGTGTAAGGCATGGAAAGGACCCAATACGTCAATACCAAGTTTTTCCCAGGGATTGTTAGGAAGGGGAATGGGCGTAAGAGGAGGATTAGAGATGCATAAAGTTGGACAATCATGGATGATGGTGTCAATGTCTCGGTCCATTTGGGGCCACCAGAAATATTCACGTACTTTAGTAGCGCCCAGATGTCCTTCATGGACTTTAGACAAGAGGGTATTCCTGAGGTCACAAGGAGGAATTATTTTTTTCTAGCCTGATGACAAGGTCATCTTCTACAGATAATTTGTCACAAATTTTCACATATGGTTGGACTTCAACATTTACATTTTTCTCTCTAGGCCAACCTTCAGCAATGTATTTCTTGACACATTTCAACATTTCATAATTTTGCATAGCAATTTTCCAATCACTTTCACATATTGAACAGGTGCGTTGTAACTCTGTGGCAGCAACTAGACAATCTTCGAGTTCATCATCACTGTTGGGTCTGTCAATACAGTCTGTCTTGTTAGAAACTACAGGCAAACGAGAAAGAGAATCAGCTCGGACATTTTTCCCACCAGGAATGTGTACAATATTAAATTGGAATTGGAGGAGTTTGGAAGCAAGTCTATCCATGCTTGGTGTTCTGTTGCGGTAATTAGTGTTTCCTAGAATGGCTACTAAGGGTTTGTGGTCGGTTTGTAGGCTGAATTTCCTACCCCATAGGTAAGATTTGTGTCTCTTAGTACTCTGGATGCAAATCCAATGGTGTGTTCTTGAGAGCCTATGTGCTGGGTTAAGACTGCACCCAGACCAAAACAACTGGCATTGACAGTTAGTATGCAAGGTACTGCTGGGTCAAACGGTTTCAGAGCCTTAAGCTTACTAAGTTATGTTTTTAACCAATCAAATGCATTTTTACACTCCTCATTCCATGCAAAAACAGTTTCATGCTATAGCAAGTTGGAGCTAGGACGTAGTTTCGTGGCGTATTCAGGGATAAAGCGTGAATATAATTAGCTTAAACCTAGGAAGGATTTAATGCCAGTTTTGTCAGTGGGTGAAGGTGCATCTAAGATGGCTTGTACCAACCCTGGTCTCGGTGTGACGCCTGTACTCGAGATTGTGTGACCCAGGTATTCCAACTAATTTTTTGAGAACTCACACTTTTCACGTTTAAGAACAATGCCATGCTCTTGGAAAATGGACAGTACTTTGTGTAAAGTTTTATCATGTGTACCTTTGTCAATGGCATGTATGAGAACATCATCTTCAAAAATAGCAACATTTTTAACGCCTTTGAGTAGGTTCACCATGAGGCGCAGAAAAACTGATGCCAGTCATAACAGCATGCGACAGAACTGGAAAATACCAGATGGAGAATTAAACGCAGTGGGATGGCGTGAATCTCTGTCAAGCTCAACTTGATGATATGCAGAAGCAGGGTCAAGTTTGCTGTAGAAATTTGCCCCTGCAACTATGGCCAACATTTCAGTGATGTTCGGTAGTGGGTGTGAGTCTACCCATCTCTCTTTATTGAGGCTGCGCAAGTTTATGGAAATTCTGAGTTAGTTGTTCTTTTTGCATGCTACAACAAGTGGAGACAACCAGTCTGAAGATTCAACTGGTTCAATTACACTTCTGTTGCACAATACTATAAGTTTTTTCTCAAGGTCTTCTCTGACGCTGAAAGGCATGCTCCTTAACTTGTGTTTAACAGGTATGACACCCTCTTTTACTTTTATCTTGTGCTTGAAGCCTTTAATTTTTCCAAGATCACGTGAGAAGACTTTGGGATATTTATTCAATAGCTCCTCAACCTGGGAAGAATAACATATGGCTAAAACCTATTCTTTGGCACCTGGACACAGCATCATATCGAACAAACCTTGGTGAAACCACCCTAGTATATTCAAACCTTGGAGGGCTACGTAAAATTTCCCTTGAATGCTTCTGCCTTTGAATTCCATGACATCTTCGAAATATCCTAGGAGATCGATTTTATGCCCTTCAATATGACACGGGTGTGCGATCAGGAGGCAACAACTGTAACCCCAATAGGCGGTGAATAACAATTGTGTTATCATGGTGATGCGTGCACCAGAGTCCACGAGAAGTCAAAATTTCTCTTCCCCTACCAATATGTTGGCATAGGGATCTACGCAATCAGAGTGATCGCCTGTTCTAATTTCACCCTCTCTGACGACTAGTACCATGTCTTTCATCTCAGACAAGGGGTCTTGAGTATCACTGTCACTAGTCGTTGACATACCCTACTCTGACAATTTCCTTTTTATGCTCTGACATACCTTAGCAAAATGGCCTACTTTGCCACAAGACCGCACCGAAAACAGATCCCAGATATCTTGAAAAAATTGTTTTGAGAGGCTTCTCTCTTTTTTTGTAATTGTTAATGAGTACTGGAGTGACAACTTCCACTGTTTTGTTTTCCAATTCCTTCACTGAGACTTGAGCAGTTTCAATGCTCTTGGCAATGTGGATGGACTCTTCAAGAGTAGGATTCCCTAAAGACAATAGATTTTGTCTTATGGCTCTATCAGTGCAATGGCTTATAAATTGGTCACGTACCAATTGCTCACTAAAATGTTCAAATTCGCAATCGGCTATCAATTTTCTGAGAGCACTGATATATGTGTCAAGATCTTCATCGTTTTTTTAAACTCTTTTGAAGAATTTGTGTCTTACTACCACAGTACTTGGCTGTACATCATATCTACAACCTAGTTTCTTAATTGTTCCTTGATATTCGTCAAGATCTTCCTCAATACCACCCATGGGATCAGGTAGGAGTTTAAGTGTCGCTCTCCCCTCAAACCCAAGTGAGTGTAGCAATAAAAACGTTTTCCTTTCTGGTCTAAACCTATATGCTCCTATAGCACTTAGGTAAGTTTCAAACGCATCACGCCAGTGACGCCAGCTAATTGGTGGTTCACCTGGAGAGTCAAGGAAAGGTGGTGGTAGGTTATGCATTATGTAAGAGTAAAAATTGTTATATTCCTTAAGTAACCCCCAAGGTAAACTATTTACATAAACTGCAGTAATACAATAATGCTAGAAAATGGAGAATAAGCGTAAAACAGATACCACATGCAATGTGGGAGAGAGGAAAAAGTAAATAAGGTGTGCGCGTCACCGTGCTGTCACTAGAGCTTAGCGAAGTCTTGTTACAGGAGAAATAGAAAAGGAAACAAAACAAAATGTTTGGTGGTAACGAGTTTGAGAAGAAGGGAAAGTAAATAATGGAATTTTGTACTCTTACTGTATGCATAGATGTAGAGCGTTAAACATGGTCCTGTAGTGCATCACCAAGCGTAAGGACTTGGTAGCTGTAGTGTAGATTGTCACTGTGTCATGCATAAAATTTGTAAGAGAATAACCTTGAGAAAAGTAGAGGAGAGGGAATCGGGCACATGCTTATCAGGAGCGTAGATGGAGCAAGGTGTTTCTTCGTGATCACCACAGCATGCAGAAGTCAGATAGGCCACTCTGCGTCATCAAAACCCTTGAGAGAAGATGCGATGAAGGAAGAGGGTTCTACCGCACAGGGCGGAGAGATAGTCTGAACCTCCTCCTAAGGGGCTGGAACTTGCGAATAATCGTCGAGAGGTTCCACCTCACAGCGTGGAGAAAGCGCCGTAGGCCCCACCTCAGGGGGAGGAGATCCGTGAATAAGCTCGTCAAGGAAGCGGGTCTCGCCTTCACATGAACTTCTGTGCTGCCCCTTCCAGGCAAAGGTTTAGTCCGGTCCGCCTCTTGTGCCGCCCCTCCCAGCCAAAGTTTAGTCAGGCAAACAGGAAAGAGCCGGTGTGCTTGGGCATTTACGCACTGCGGGACTCCACCTCTTCCTCCACACCACAGAGCTTTGGAGGGATCCAGGTTTGGGCACTGGTGTCGTCGTGTGTGTCGGGTGTGGACAGTGAAGACATGCCTCGGACGTCGCGTGTGAAATCCGTAGTTGCGGACCACATCAGGGAACGTTGTAGGTACCGCGAGTACCTGTTGAGTGCAAGTACATCCACTTGTATGGCGGGAATGAGGGCAAGCAGCTCCACGTGGGTTCAGCGCGTCACCACGAATCATGTAGTGAAAACAGGATCCAGTTGCTGAAGTAAGTAGACTTTGAGAATACAAGTTGTGATCCCACAGACAGCCCTCAGCTGTGCGTGCAAGCACAGCGTAAACCTCTCCCGACAGTTGGAACCAACAGTCACATCATAGAGGCATGGGCGAGCCAAGAGGCAGCGCCAGCGATGACATAATTGTTGTGGCCGGAATCCTCAGGGTCGTACGTTGCTCTAAAGGGGTCCCTCTCTCGACACCACCACGGTCTGATTAAGCATGACAGACTCCATGGAGTGGTCCAGCGGGGGAAGGAAAGGATGGGGACAGCAGGGAGGGAGACCTGTGAAGACAGAAACAGGACAGTAATCAATAACACCCTGCCTCACTCCCTACCCGACTCCACCCTCTCTCTAAGAATGAGAAAAGTACCTGTAAAGAAAGAAAACTCTCAAAATAATTCCGCAGGTGCGGAGAATTCCACCATTAAACAACAGGCCTTGGCTAGTTGGACACACTTCTGCATTAAGTCATGCACCCTCAGATAAGTTCCAATTAGGTTCCAGGCCAGCGCCTTCTGCCTTGCCGGAAACGGCACAGTCGGAACCCCCACGACACTGTAACAAATAAAGTTGTGTAGTCCTGCAGCACCCCGTGAGGAATTCACAGAGCCCCGCTACAAAGTCACGAATAGTGCCTTCCTTCCCCGCACGAACTTCGTACCACGAGTTCACCAACGAGGGAAGAAAGCACGCAGCACCCCGTGTGGCGTTACACAGAGCCCCGCTAACAAAGTCACGAATAGTGCCTTCCTTCCCCGCACGAACTTCGTACCACGAGTTCACCAACGAGGGAAGGAAGCACCCAAGGAGAAGTTCCTCGGCGGTTTTCCCGATAACAGCCTTGCGCTGTATTACGGGTGATCACCGTGGGAGGAACTAGGGACGAAACAATGGACCAGCCACAAGGAGACTCACGATCCGAGTCCCCACCAGGAATGGCCACCAGGAATCAAGTTGAGCTACCAAATAACAGCGAACACAGCTTGGTGCACTAGGCACCCTTACCAGCCTTCGCGACGTCCAGCGCAGCTCTTCTGCAAAGAGTAAGCGGCGCTCTTTCGATGCCCCGGAACCTCTTTGAGCTCGCCGTACGCGAGCGTCATGACGTCACCACCGTCAGCGAGTGTTCCAAGGCTCATGGGATTAGTAGTTCTTCCCCGTCCCGCGCACTCGAGCGCGATTTGGCAGGGTTCTAGGTTTTCCCGGCAAGTGGGCTGTGACAGGACATCCCCTCCCCGAAGAACCCTGACAAGGACATGGCTTGTTTGGGAAGCGCTGGTGAAACAGTCGGACGAATCTAGGTGCGTGTACCCCTTCTGCAGGTTCCCATGAGTTCTCCTCCTCCCCATATCCCTTCCAGGCAATCAGATACCACAGTTTTGTGCGGTGGATTTTGGAATCCAGAATCCCCCTGATCTCATATTCTGCCTCTTCCTGAACTCGTGCCTGGGAAGCCTTCCCTTTCCTTGCAGGTTTTAACAAAGAGACATGAAAGGTAGGATGGATTCGGAGAGAGGATGGGAGGTTTAATCTAACTGCAACAGGGTTGATGAGTTTTACTACTCTATACGGGCCAATGTATTTGGGATTAAACATGCTATATTTTTTAAACCTGATGTTTCTGGTCGATAGCCATACATAGTCTCCGATCTTATATACCTTTCCCTGTCTTCTGGTTTTATCCGCGTAATTCTTATACCTCTCTTTGGTTTTCTTTAACGATCTTTGTGCCTGGGACAGGAGGTGTTGGATCTGCCTAACCCTCACCTTGACCTCTGGTAGGTGTTCCGTTCCCTTGGGGTGCAAAAAAGGAATGAACCTGGGATGGAACCCGTAAGAACAGTAGAAAGGTGAATGTTTGGTGGAGCTATGTATTGCACTGTTATATGCTATTTCCGCCAACCACAATGTGTCAACCCAGTTTTCTGTAGTGCTATCCACGTAACATCTCAGATATTGTTTTAAACTCTGATTCACCCTCTCCGTCTGCCCATCCGTTTGCGGATGAAAACTGGTGGACAGATCGGGGGAGATCCTCAGGGAAGTACACCACTCCCTCCAAAACTTGGCGGTGAATTGGGACCCTCTGTCCGAAACCACCCTTTGGGGTAAACCGTGCAACCTGACTACATGCAGCAATAACAACTGGGCTAGTTGGCCTGCTGTAGGTACCTTCTTGCATGCAACAAAATGAGCCATTTTTGTTAGAGAGTCCACCACAACCAATATCACTGTATGCCCTTGGTCTATAGGCATTCCCACCACGAAATCCAACGAGATGTTTTGCCAGGGGTGTTCAGGAGTTGGCATGATTTGCAACAACCCAGCGGGTCGTGCATGAGATGACTTCATTTGTTCGCATACTGTGCACTCCTTGACCCATTGCCGGAGATCCTTTCGTACAGTAGGCCACCAGAATTGTCGGAGTACTCTCTCTGTAGTCTTCTCTACTCCATTGTGACCGGCGCTGGGCAGCGTATGACACCAATGAAACACACGTCGTTGAAGCGCCGGTACGGGGACCAATAGTTGTTTCTGGCGTAAGGGCACTCCATCCTGCACCTTCCACTCCGGATGTTGGGATATCCACCTTTTCCATTTATCAGTCTTGGTGCACCGGATCACACTCTTCAGAAAGGATTCCGTGACCGTGGTACCAAGAATTTTGCTTGGGTCTATAATGGTTTGTGCGATCGGTGCGGAGATATCATTTGAGGTGGACTGGCGGGTTAAAGCGTCGGCTTTTTTATTGTCCTTTCCTGGTCGATAAGTGACAATAAAATCATACTCCGCGAAGAACAGTGTCCATCGCAATTGTCGTGGAGATAGGTGTCGGGCTGCCTTCATGAATTGCAGATTGCGGTGGTCGGTGTATACCGTGACAACGTGACGGGCCCCTTTGAGATAATGGCGCCACTCCTCGAAGGCGTCTTTAATCGCTAGCAGCTCTTTCTCAGCTATGTTATAATTCTGTTCCGCTGGATTTAACTTGCGGGAACGAAAGGCCACTGGGTGTAACTGACCCGTCTCAGGATGTCGCTGGGATAGAACTCCTCCGACAGCATAATCCGACGCATCTGCCTCCACCATGTAGGGCCTTGCAGGGTCCGCGTGCACCAATATCGGCGCCGTCACGAAAGCCTCTTTCAATGCCTCAAACCCCTTTTGCGTCTCTACCGTCCAGTGAAAGGGGACCTTTTTGCGCAGTAATCTGGTCAAGGGGGTTGCCAAACCTGAGAAGTTGCCGATAAACCTTCGGTAAAAATTGGCAAAACCGAGGAAGCACTGGATGTCTCTGATGTTTTTCGGGATGGGCCAGTTTCTTACGGCGGTGATTTTCCGTTCTGACATCTCCTGGCCTTGTGGTGTTAAGATCACTCCTAGGAACTCCACGGTGGAAACCCCGAATTCACATTTACTTATCTTACAATAGAGATGGTGTTTTTGTAAGGTTTGTAGAATGGTGCGAACATGATGGACGTGGCTCTCCACCGTGGAGGAATAGATGAGCAGGTCGTCGATATACACCACTACTATACGATCCAGGTATTCACGGAGAACGTCATTCAGGAAAAACTGGAAGGCAGCGGGCGCGTTACACAATCCAAATGGCATGACTAGATATTCATACAAGCCGTAACGCGTTTTAAAGGCAGTTTTCCACTCATCCCCCTGCCTTATGCGTACCAAATGGTACGCCCCTCTCAGATCCAGTCGTGTGTAGATGACGGCCTTCTGTACTTGTTCCAGCATGACGGGGATTAATGGTAGGGGATAGCGGTTTTTAACCGTTATGGCATTCAAAGCCCTGAAGTCAATACATGCTCTCAGCTCCCCGTTGGCTTTGGGGATAAAAAACAGTGGCGATGCCGCAGGAGACTTGGAGTTACGAATGAATCCCAACGCCAAATATTTGTCCAAATATTCCCGCAGGTATGTATTTTCCGGTTCCATGAGGGCGTATACTCGGCCTGTGGGCACTACCGCCCCTGGAATTAGGTCAATCTGGCAGTCGTATGGCCTGTGCGGGGGTAGCTTCTCGGCTTCTTCCTCGTTGAACACCGCAGCGTACTCCTGATATTCCTTCGGCAGGGTAACTGCCTGTTCAGCCGCTGTGGCCACACGATGCCCTACGGCCAACAAACGCGCCGGGCTCTGAGGTGGAGGAATACAATTCCTTTGACAATAGTCGGAGGTGTAGTGTATTTCTTCTTCCCTCCAATTCACTTGGGGGTTATGTAACCGTAACCAGGGTAGTCCTAGGATTATCCCATATTGCGGAGCGTGGATGACATTAAACTCGAGTTTTTCCACATGGTCCAACCCATGGCGCACTTCTACCGCCTTGGTGTGGAAACGAATAGGCCCTGCCTCCAGCTGCTTCCCATCCACCGCATACACTACTTCAGGGATTTCTTTTTCACAAAGAGACAACCCGATTCGAGCGGCCAGTCGGTGGTCTACAAAACACCCCGTCGCTCCTGAGTCCAACATGGCCGTGATAGCACAATGCTCTCCATCCACTAACAGAGAGAGTTCGAGAAGAAGGTGTTGTTTGGCAGTCGGCTGGGTACCACTCAACGAAGGGATATGGATGTGGCTTGAAGAGACCCCTTCTCTGTCCTTCAAGCTTCCTCGTTTCCCGAAGGGCCTTCTGCTGTGGCCGCAAGTTGTCGACGCGTTTCTATCCTTGGAGTTTTGGTCCTCAATACGCATTCCCTTATGAAATGCCCCTTCTTTCCGCAATAAATGCAGAGGCCTTTCTTCCTCCGGTATTCTCTCTCTTCGCTCGTGAGAGCGGAACGCACTGTTCCCACTTCCATGGGTTCGGCTCGTGCTACCTGGGTGGTGTCCGGATTCCGGACGGGTTCCGGACGCCATGTTCCCCTGTCCTTTCTACGGTTTTCCCCTTTTCTCTCGCTAAGGCGGTGATCTAGACGTAGAACGAGGTTTATCAAATCATCACAGGTTCCTGGCTGTGGGTCGATTTGGGCCACAATGTCCTTCATATCTTCTTTTAAGCCTTTATAAAAAACGGCTAACTGTTTCGCTTCTGGCCATTCAGTTTCTGTCACCAGGCGCCGAAAATCATTGAGGTAAGTTATCAGGTCTCGATTCCCCTGCTTAAGCTCCATAAGATCCTTGTCAGCTGATAACGTTGCCGCTCTACGATTGAAAGTTTTTTCAAAGTCTTGTATAAATGAATCCCAATCATAGAGTAAGGGATCATCTCGCTTCACTAACGGCACTGCCCATTGGGCGGCATCCCCAGCCAGGTAGGATATAAAAAAAGCTACTCTAGAATGGTTAGAGGTAAACGCCTTTGGCTTGCAAGAAAAGTGTAACATTATTTGGGTGAGGAACACCTGGACCTTACTACTTTCCCCGTGAAATCTTTCTGGGGTGGCCAAGGGAACAGGGGTGGGGATCTCCACTACCAAGGGAGTTGAACGTGTTGCGGAGGGGGTCCCTACGCTGAAGGGGTTTCTCTGCATCCCGTCAACCGTAGCCTGTAAAGCCGCCGTTTCTGCCCTAGAAGCGGCTAGTTCGGTGTGGACCATCTGTAACGCGGCCAGGACGTCTTCTAAGGACGTCATGGCTGCCCGAGGGACAACGTACGACCAGGAGGATATAAACCGTGGGCCGCTTACTCTGTTGTGGCCGGAATCCTCAGGGTCGTACGTTGCTCTAAAGGGGTCCCTCTCTCGACACCACCACGGTCTGATTAAGCATGACAGACTCCATGGAGTGGTCCAGCGGGGGAAGGAAAGGATGGGGACAGCAGGGAGGGAGACCTGTGAAGACAGAAACAGGACAGTAATCAATAACACCCTGCCTCACTCCCTACCCGACTCCACCCTCTCTCTAAGAATGAGAAAAGTACCTGTAAAGAAAGAAAACTCTCAAAATAATTCCGCAGGTGCGGAGAATTCCACCATTAAACAACAGGCCTTGGCTAGTTGGACACACTTCTGCATTAAGTCATGCACCCTCAGATAAGTTCCAATTAGGTTCCAGGCCAGCGCCTTCTGCCTTGCCGGAAACGGCACAGTCGGAACCCCCACGACACTGTAACAAATAAAGTTGTGTAGTCCTGCAGCACCCCGTGAGGAATTCACAGAGCCCCGCTACAAAGTCACGAATAGTGCCTTCCTTCCCCGCACGAACTTCGTACCACGAGTTCACCAACGAGGGAAGAAAGCACGCAGCACCCCGTGTGGCGTTACACAGAGCCCCGCTAACAAAGTCACGAATAGTGCCTTCCTTCCCCGCACGAACTTCGTACCACGAGTTCACCAACGAGGGAAGGAAGCACCCAAGGAGAAGTTCCTCGGCGGTTTTCCCGATAACAGCCTTGCGCTGTATTACGGGTGATCACCGTGGGAGGAACTAGGGACGAAACAATGGACCAGCCACAAGGAGACTCCCGATCCGAGTCCCCACCAGGAATGGCCACCAGGAATCAAGTTGAGCTACCAAATAACAGCAAACACAGCTTGGTGCACTAGGCACCCTTACCAGCCTTCGCGACGTCCAGCGCAGCTCTTCTGCAAAGAGTAAGCGGCGCTCTTTCGATGCCCCGAAACCTCTTTGAGCTCTCCGTACGCGAGCGTCATGACGTCACCACCGTCAGCGAGTGTTCCAAGGCTCATGGGATTAGTAGTTCTTCCCCGTCCCGCGCACTCGAGCGCGATTTGGCAGGGTTCTAGGTTTTCCCGGCAAGTGGGCTGTGACAATAATAGAATGTCCACGCGCAGGCAGCGCGCGAAAACGGCATACTACAGTATTCTTGTTCAAAAATGAATTTTTCCTACAGATAAGGGGCTCTTCAGTGGGAGCTATTTTGCCCCAAATTTTGCAATTCTGTTTATGAATGAACTCCATTCAGAGTAAAAACAACAGTTGATGGACAGAATTCAGAACAATGTCATACATTCACCCCAGTACAGAGATCTGGGCCTAAATCCATCGTTTTTTTGCTCACCATGCCGTTCCAGTTTAAACCCAGCCATATGCAAATCAGTCTTGACCCTGTGCCTCATGGGAACAGTCCAGCCCGAACTGCCAAACCAGGTCCTCCCTAGACTGGAAACAAGCATCCTAGGACCGGTTTCGGGGTTTCACCCCTCTTCAGCCAGGATAGCTTCATTCCAGTGGCATGGAAAGCAAGGGACCCACGTCTGGGCATACCCTTCCCACTCGGGGTGACAAATGCAAAAACAACAGTTGATGGACAGAATGCAGAACAATGTCATACATTCACCCCAGAACAGAGATCTGGGCCTAAATCCATCGTTTTTTTGCTCACCATGCCGTTCCAGTTTGAACCCAGCCATATGCAAATCAGTCTTGACCCTGTGCCTCATGGGAACAGTCCAGCCCGAACTGCCAAGCCAGGTCATCCCTGGACTGGAAACAAGCATCCTAGGACCGGTTTCGGGGTTTCACCCCTCTTCAGCCAGCATAGCTTGATTCCAGTGGCATGGAAAGCACGGGACCCACGTCTGGGCATACCCTTCCCACTCGGGGTGACAAATGCAAAAACAACAGTTGATGGACAGAATGCAGAACAATGTCATACATTCACCCCAGTACAGAGATCTAGGCCTAAATTCATCTTTTTTTTGCTCACCATGCCGTTCCAGTTTGAACCCAGCCATATGCAAATCAGTTTTGACCCTGTGCCTCATGGGAACAGTCCAGCCCGAACTGCCAAGCCAGGTCCTCCCTGGACTGGAAACAAGCATCCTAGGACCGGTTTTGGTGTTTCACCCCTCTTCAGCCAGGCTAGCTTGATTGCAGTGGCATTGGTATCGTTTTGTTTGCCCTAATTTGGCAGGGTATGCTCAGACGTGGGTCCCTTGCTCACTTTGCCACAGGATTCAAGATAGCCTGGCTGATGAGGGTTATGAACCCGAACACGAAACCGGTCCCAGGATGCTTGTTTCCGGTCCTGGGAAGACATGGCTTGGCAGTTCGGGCTGAACTGTTCCCATGAGGCACAGGGTCAGACTGATTTGCATATGGCCATGTCAGAACTGGGGTGGTGGAGTGAGCTAAAAAATGATAATGGATTAAACCCAGATCAGTTGACTGGGGGTGAGTGTTTGATTTGCTCAAGCGCTCCGTCCATCATCCCCTTTGGTATCGCTCCATTCAGAGTACACATTTTTATTGGGGAAACGTTATATAGATGATATTTGTATGATTTGGCAGCGACCTGTTTCAAAGTTTCTATAATTGGCTTAAACAGAACTCATATGGTTTCAGGTACACCATATACTACAGTAACAGTGAAGTGGCTTTCTAGATCTTACAGAGAAGGTTGAAAATGGAGAGCTGTGGTTAACCCTTTGCCGAAAATTTACAGAGAGAGACACATTACTTGAGTGTTGAAGTCATCACCCCAGATCGTTAAAAGAATCACTACCCCACAGACAATTTTTAAGTATTCAGCGTAACTGTAAACAAAAAAATGATTTCTTTTAGGAAGCTCAAATACTGCTTGAAAAACTACTGAAAAGAGGTTACCCTAAACCAGGGGTACTCATAGTACGGCCCGCGGGCCGCCAGCGGCCCGGCAAGCCTTCCTTGGCGGCCCGCGGACCTTGCGACATCATATGCCTTTGTGTTTTTTATATTGCCGGCGCCGGTTTCGAGCTATGGGGGCCGGGCGATTCTTTTAAATACCATTCACTTGTTAATGAGGCTTTGTTGTACTTCACCTCTTCTTAGCGCCCCTGCATGCAGGGGCACTAAGAAGAGGTGAAATACAACAAAGCCTCATTACCAAGTGAATGGTCTTTAAAAGACCCGTGAAGTACTTGGGTGCGGCGGCTGTGTGCGCTCTGTCCACTCTGTGCCCCGCCCCGCCTCCCCTCTCATCGTGTGCAGTTCAGGAGAGAAATTGTTTGTAGAGAGGCAGATGTAAGGGAATATCGCAAGGACGCCTTTTAGGACTGAATCGAGGTACGTGGTCAAAAGAATGGGAACAGCGTGCCTTTGTGCTCTGAAAAGGCCATAACCTTGATACCATGTGTCAGAAACGTAAGAGGAGCAGCCGTGCAATGAGACACAGAAGACTAGAGAAAACAGGGGAAGACGAGGTAAAACTGGGGAAGAAAGAAAAAATAGGAGAAAGGGAGAGAGAACAAAAGCACAGGTACAGGACTAAAAGGAGAAGAGAGAAAGGACACAGGAGAGGGCAAAGGATTAGTAGAGCGTGAAAAGAAGAACTAAAGTGAGACAAAAACGAGAAGAATGACAATGAATGAAAGAGAAATAAGACTGACATGGTGAAAAGAAAATAAGTCAGAAAAAGAAAACCCTGATATAATGACCCAGAGATAAAAAAAGAGAGAGAAGACAACTAACAAAGAAGCGACAACAGGGCAACCAGCAGGACATTTGGAGCAAGGCCAAACCATACCTGAGAAATTTAGAGAAAAGGTGCTACCATGTATCTTATTATTGTGTTTTTCGGAGGAGACAGAGAGAAAGGGAGACAAACAGTGATTGAGAGAGAGAGATAGAGGGAGGGAGACGGAGAGAGAGGGAGGGAGAGAGAGAGAGGGAGGGAGGGGGAGAGAGGGGGATACAGAGGGAGGGAGACAGACAGACAGAGGGAGGGAGACGGAGTGAGAGGGAGAGGGGGGAGAGGGAGGTAGGGAGACAGAGAGAGAGGGAGACACAGAGTGAGTGAGACAGAGTGAGTGAGACAGAGGGAGGGAGACAGAGAGAAAGGGAGACAAACAGAGTGATGGAGACAGAGGGAGAGAGAGAGATAGAGAGGGAGGGAGACGGAGAGAGGGAGAGTGATAGAGAGAAGGAGAGAGAGAGAGAGAGGGAGGGAGACAGAGGGAGGGAGGGAGACAGAGAGAGGGAGGGAGACAGAGATAGATAGATAGATAGATAGATAGATAGATAGATAGATAGATAGATAGATAGATAGATAGATAGATAGATGTGAATGCCTGGTCTGGTGGCTCAGTGGACGAAGGCGTCCGCTGCAGGGGCCTGTGTTCAACCTCATGGTCATAGTTTTTTTTTTGGTCTAGCCCCGTCCCCTCCCCCACTGGCCCCGCCCCCACCGGTGCGGCCCTCAGCCAGAAACCACACTGTAAATTTGGCCCCCGAGAGAAAGTTTGTGAGTACCCCTGCCCTAAACTATTGATTAAACAGTCCCTCAACAGAACTTGTTACTTTTCTAGGGAGTCCCAATTGGTACCCTTAGCCAAGGTTTTTCTCAGTTTTCAACATTGTTACAAGAAGCATCAAAAATCCTGGAATGTGTTACGAGCAGGTGACCCTGCATTGGAGAAACCGTTTACATTTAACATAAGCCAAAAACCTTAGAGACCATCTGGTCTGTGCTGCATTAACTAGGAAAGATACCCCTGTTGGTCTGGGGACATCCTTCCACTGTTGGGTCACTATAAATGAAGCACATGCAGTGTATTTATTTTTACCATAGGGTGTAAGGAGTTTGCTTATGGCGACACCAAGGTTGTTTTGAAGAATTTCTCAAACTACAATATCAACAATGTAGTGTACACCATTTTCTGACCATGTGGACTTAGTTACATAGACCAGACTACAAAGAAAAAAAAAAAGAATTTCTCAACATCTTAGTAGACTCTGATGCACCAATCCCCCCTCGGTGAGCACTGTTCTTCTGTGCATTATACAGAAAATGACCTACAGTGGCAGGAATATCTGTAATTTCAGCACCCCCCAAAAGAGGCAACATCACCCAAATTCTGAATAAGGAAGAATTGAAGTGGATACTTCAATTGAAGAGAATACATTCTGGGCTCAACAGAACTAAGGAAGGGACCACACTACTTGTTCCTGTTTGACTTATCCTGACCTTTACTTTACATTTCTTCAATGTTCCATGAAGCATGTACTTTAAATCCCTAACTAGGTGGATCGGGCATGACACTTTGGTTAACACTAGTTTTAATTATGACTTTTACTGTATTTGTCAATTGCACTTTTTAGAATATGTTTTCTGTTTACCTGTTGTATATCGACCCGGTAAATCTTGATCTCTTTTTCCTGCTTTCCTCACTATGTGTCCTTTAATTATTACATAATTATTCATGTAACACGTAGAATCCGTGATAATTGGTTTCCTCAACATGTGCCTTTGAATTAATACATAATTATTCCTTTAACACAGACTCTGTGATAATTTATCATTAACACTGCTTCCTCTTTTGGGCTTTCCATATGGCAGCCCTTTGGCGTATACCCTTGTATAGGCCTTTCCAGCGTAGTTCTCTTTCTTTCTCAACCACCCATCATGGCCGCCACTCTTTAATAGATGCTTGGCTGTGGGGCAATAGCTGAGACGCCTCCAGTTCCACAGAGGATTGTTCAGCTTAAACTTTCTGGTGGTTGGTCCACCGTGACCGCACACCGTTACAGCCCTTCCCGATTGCATGGAGCGGCAGCTATTAACCCAAACTAATTCCCTCCCTTTTGGCTCCTCGCTGATCAAGCTACCCTTCCAAATAAAGTGCCTTCCCTTATGAGGATTTCTCTTGGAACTACCCGTGCATTTTTCTCCTGCCACTCTAATCATGAGCTTTTCTCCCTTGTAACAATTGTTTCTGGAGCTTATCACTGTAGCCATCCGTGCCAGCTCTCATGCTTGGCATTATTTAACTACCTATCTAGGTATTTTTTTTAGTATGCACATGTATTCACCCTCCCCTCCAGATTTTCAGCATGCTCATTACTGTGCCCTGTTTTTCAGAAATCTCTTACAAATCTTTAGAGTTTCCTATACAGATATGCTCTCTTTTCTCCATGGTTTCAAGTAAGTGGCTGTTTGGTCTGTTTAATTACGCCTGTATATAATATACGTGCATATCTAAAATAGTCAATCCTGATGATGAGCCGTCATTAATAGGGAATGAAACGTCGTCGACTAGTTAGGCAAACCTAGTTAAATTTGTATCTCATTTTGTTCTTTGGGTTGCCTACTGAGAAAGGTTGTGATAATTCTTATCCCGTGTGTCACTTTTCTTAGCACCGAGTACATACACTGTTGCACCTCACTGAATATTTTGATTTATTTCTCGATTATGGTTTTGAAAGTATATGCGATTATTACATCATGATAAGATGATTGTATGAATCTTACATACATTTTTTTAACAGGGACCACTGTCTTTGATCATTGATTGATAGCCCAGGTCCCTAGTGATCACAGGATTTTCCTTGTGTTTATTGTAATTACGATTTGGGAAAAAGGGGGTGGTGATGGACAGAGTTTCTGAATGATGCAGAATACTCTTACCAAGTCAAGAGATCATGGTTTTAATCCATCAACGTTTTTTAGCTCACTGCACCATCCCAGCTCAGAACCTGGCTACATGCAAATTAGTCTGTACCTGTCCCAGTGCATGATGGGAACAGGGCAAACCAAACTACCAAGCCAATTCTTATACTGGGAAGGAAACAAGCTTCCGGGGACCGGTTTCTGGCATCACAGCCTTCGTCATCCCGGCTTGCCGGAATCCTGATGGTGCAATGAGCAAGGGACTCACGTCTGAGCATACCCTCCCACACTGAGTGTGAATAAAATCGATTTGGGAAAAAGGGGGTGGTGATGGACAGAGTTTCTGAATGATGCAGAATACTCTTACCAAGTCAAGAGATCATGGTTTTAATCCATCACCGTTTTTTAGCTCACTGCACCATCCCAGCTCAGAACCTGGCTACATGCAAATTAGTCTGTGCCTGTCCCAGTGCATGATGGGAACAGGGCAAACCAAACTACCAAGCCAATTCTTATACTGGGAAGGAAACAAGCTTCCGGGGACCGGTTTCTGGCATCACAGCCTTCGTCGGCCCGGCTTGCCTGAATCCTGATGGTGCAATGAGCAAGGGACTCACGTCTGAGCATACCCTCCCACACTGAGTGTGGATAAAATCGATTTGGGAAAAAGGGGGTGGTGATGGACAGAGTTTCTGAATGATGCAGAATACTCTTACCAAGTCAAGAGATCATGGTTTTAATCCATCACCGTTTTTTAGCTCACTGCACCATCCCAGCTCAGAACCTGGCTACATGCAAATTAGTCTGTACCTGTCCCAGTGCATGATGGGAACAGGGCAAACCAAACTACCAAGCCAATTCTTATACTGGGAAGGAAACAAGCTTCCGGGGACCGGTTTCTGGCATCACAGCCTTCGTCGGCCCGGCTTGCCTGAATCCTGATGGTGCAATGAGCAAGGGACTCACGTCTGAGCATACCCTCCCACACTGAGTGTGGATAAAATCGATTTGGGAAAAAGGGGGTGGTGATGGACAGAGTTTCTGAATGATGCAGAATACTCTTACCAAGTCAAGAGATCATGGTTTTAATCCATCACCGTTTTTTAGCTCACTGCACCATCCCAGCTCAGAACCTGGCTACATGCAAATTAGTCTGTACCTGTCCCAGTGCATGATGGGAACAGGGCAAACCAAACTACCAAGTCAATTCTTATACTGGGAAGGAAACAAGCTTCCGGGGACCGGTTTCTGGCATCACAGCCTTCGTCGGCCCGGCTTGCCTGAATCCTGATGGTGCAATGAGCAAGGGACTCACGCCTGAGCATACCCTCCCACACTGAATGTGGATAAAATCGATTTGGGAAAAAGGGGGTGGTGATGGACAGAGTTTCTGAATGATGCAGAATACTCTTACCAAGTCAAGAGATCATGGTTTTAATCCATCACCGTTTTTTAGCTCACTGCACCATCCCAGCTCAGAACCTGGCTACATGCAAGTTAGTCTGTACCTGTCCCAGTGCATGATGGGAACAGGGCAAACCAAACTACCAAGCCAATTCTTATACTGGGAAGGAAACAAGCTTCCGGGGACCGGTTTCTGGCATCACAGCCTTCGTCGGCCCGGCTTGCCTGAATCCTGATGGTGCAATGAGCAAGGGACTCACGTCTGAGCATACCCTCCCACACTGAGTGTGGATAAAATCGATTTGGGAAAAAGGGGGTGGTGATGGACAGAGTTTCTGAATGATGCAGAATACTCTTACCAAGTCAAGAGATCATGGTTTTAATCCATCACCGTTTTTTAGCTCACTGCACCATCCCAGCTCAGAACCTGGCTACATGCAAATTAGTCTGTACCTGTCCCAGTGCATGATGGGAACAGGGCAAACCAAACTACCAAGCCAATTCTTATACTGGGAAGGAAACAAGCTTCCGGGGACCGGTTTCTGGCATCACAGCCTTCGTCGGCCCGGCTTGCCTGAATCCTGATGGTGCAATGAGCAAGGGACTCACGTCTGAGCATACCCTCCCACACTGAGTGTGGATAAAATCGATTTGGGAAAAAGGGGGTGGTGATGGACAGAGTTTCTGAATGATGCAGAATACTCTTACCAAGTCAAGAGATCATGGTTTTAATCCATCACCGTTTTTTAGCTCACTGCACCATCCCAGCTCAGAACCTGGCTACATGCAAATTAGTCTGTACCTGTCCCAGTGCATGATGGGAACAGGGCAAACCAAACTACCAAGCCAATTCTTATACTGGGAAGGAAACAAGCTTCCGGGGACCGGTTTCTGGCATCACAGCCTTCGTCGGCCCGGCTTGCCTGAATCCTGATGGTGCAATGAGCAAGGGACTCACGTCTGAGCATACCCTCCCACACTGAGTGTGGATAAAATCGATTTGGGAAAAAGGGGGTGGTGATGGACAGAGTTTCTGAATGATGCAGAATACTCTTACCAAGTCAAGAGATCATGGTTTTAATCCATCACCGTTTTTTAGCTCACTGCACCATCCCAGCTCAGAACCTGGCTACATGCAAATTAGTCTGTACCTGTCCCAGTGCATGATGGGAACAGGGCAAACCAAACTACCAAGCCATACACAATCCCCTGTGCCTTGTCCAAAGACGATGATAGTTAATTCTCTCTGCAGCCTTGCCTTCAGGTCTGAGAGTAGTGAAGGACACCTATTCCCTCCCAGCTTGCCAGAGGGCAATGTAAATGTGCAGGTAGAGAATTCTGCCCTGGCGTTGCATATGGGCAAGGTGGGATGCAAACATCCTCCTTCCCTCAAGATGGTAAAAATGCACCATACTTCACCCTCCCCTAGCCTAAGGTTTTGGAAGACTGCAGCATCTGCTTTCCTTGGCTGAGGGCGAAGGAGATTTTAGAAATATTATCCCAAATGCTTTGCCCAAATGCCAGATGGAAAAACCCTACTAATCTCTGCCTTGCCCAAGAGTGGGGAAAAGAATTGCCCCTGCTTATCCCCTTGTCATGCTCAAAGTTAAGAGAGGAATTGACCCTCCATGCCTTTGCCAAAGTTGGAAGACACTTTTAAAAAAAACTTTTAAAAAAGTCCTGGCAGCTGGCACTTACACCAAATTCTTTTCCTATTTGGGGTAAAGTGCATTAAGAGTTTATGCCACCGTAACCACTGAGGTTAGATAAACTAAGACCTCTCCGCCCTTAGTTAAGGTGAGGGATAATGGCATACACTCCTCGCTGTTGAGCAAAGAAGGAATAGTAATTACATCCTGCACCCTTGGCAAGGAACAGGATATAAGCATCTAATGCATCTGTGAAGTGAATTCTTTTTACACTTCCCCACCTCTTGGAATTTGTTTTAAAAGCAATCTCTTATGTAGTTCACAAATATCAAGGCTCAATTTTTATTTTAAAATCCATCCCTATGTTCATGAACATGAGGAGAGATTATTTTTCAAAATATGTTCACCTGCTTCAGACATCTACCGCTTAATACACAGCCTGTCTAGAATTCTGGCCTAGATGTCCAGCACCTACTTGAAGCTTAACCTCACCAAAACAGAATTCCCTCTGTTTGCCAAGAGCAGCAAGCAGCAATGAGTCCAAACCTGGCTCAACGACTTGAACCTGGACCACTTCGAAACACAACTTTCACCTAATGCCAAGTCACCAAGATTCACCCTGCACACTGATCACACCTTCAAGGAACACATCGTCAATCAGACGGCTAGCACCAGCTCACTCTCCTTAATCAAGTGAAATTATTCCTCCTACTAACTGACTTAAGAACGCCAGTTCAAGCCCTCGTACTTGCATCTGGGTGGTGGCAATGCTCCTTCTAGATTCCACACAGCCCCCTAAAGGGCATCGACATTAAGGACCTGAATAAATATGGCCACATTACCTCCATTAACCCCAGTGGCTCCACTTGCAGGCCTGCAGCATCTTCAAATCCATCACGACCACGACACCTGCCTACCTGGCTGAAAAGCTGACTGTCTCTGACGGCTCTCTGCACACCTGCAGCCAGGATACAATCAGACTGCAGATGAAGAAGTGTAAAAAAGAAAAAAATAAGGCAACAGTTTGTCTCAATCTATGCACCATTTTTGTCAGGAATGCTCCAACCCTACTACATTTTAGGAAGGAGCTGAACACATCTCTTTAAAGAGCACCACACCATGAGACAGATACCGTCTACAAAAGAGATAGCCCTCCTATCATATGTTGACTGTGTCTTTGCCTTTAACCCTGTCCAGAGCTTCACTGCCTTTCCCAATGCAAGGGATAGATCATCACCATAACTATCATTTCCATAACCTTTGAGTTCTACCCTTCTTCCCTCACGTGCTCAAGGATGAAGTCGGGGTTTGCAAACAATCCAGCTTGTTTAGCCAAAGGAGGAGAGGGAAAATGCACTACTCCCTCCTCTCATTATCCGGGGGCAAGGGAGGAAATATCCCCTCCCCTTGCCCAATAGCAAGAGCAGATTAGAAACAACCACCCTCAACATGCCCAGGGGCAATAGTGGAAATGCCCTACTTCCCCGCATTGCCCAATTGCAGGTGGGCTTCTACTTCTAAACACTTGGTACAACTACCAACTGCCTTGCTCCTTGGTACAGCGCACAATCATGCAGACCACAAAGGAACAGAACTGCTGACACCCACTCTTATGCCCTCTTCCCAATAAGAAACAGTGCGCAGGAGCCAACTTAACCGCTCTTCTGTGGTATTGTCTCTTGCACCCTTTTTCTTATGGGGAACAGTGCACAGTAGCTGTTGACAACTGATCTACTGCTTTGGCAAACAGCATTCTGAGGGCCACAAAGGAGCAGATCAATTTGCACACACTACTTCACCCTGTTTGCAGTATGCATCAAGGTGCATACCGTATGGTCCACAGAATTCTGCTGGCTAAGGAGGAGTGGGTCAATTGGCACACACTTGTTCATGCTATTGCAATAGGTATCAAGGCGCAAGAGTAAATATTAGTTGATCCACCCCTTTGTGGCCTTTATAATGCTGCAGGTTGAACAATATGTCAGTAGTGGCTTGCCATAAAAACAAAAAAGTCCTCAACTGCACTTGGTGATGCAATCCCACCTTACTGAATGAACCTCAACCCTTACCCCAAAATACTCTTCACAGCATTGACATGCTCAACATTTTCTTCCGCCCCACCCACCATTATGTGTTCACACAATCAACATTATAATCCAACCTAACATATTCTAACACATATCCCTCCAGGTCTGTCAGTGCAACTAGCTCATACAACAACACAGTCACCAACTACACAAACAGCGTAATTCGTCCATATACCCAACATCATACGTCAACACACGCACCATCAGAAGTTCACTCATTAAACATCATACGTAAAGTAACATTGATTATATTTCTCACACAAACACTAGCATTCACCCTCACCCTGATCAAACAACCAAACATCTATGTTCATATGCCCTATCCCCAACATACATATATACACCCATTATCAAATGTTCACACATACTCCCTGCATCATATGCCAATACATTATCATGTACCCATTCAATTCTAGACAGTGTCACTTCACAAACGTATTCATACAGCCTTATTGACACTTACCAACATAATCATAGACTCACTCAAACACAGCCCACTCCAAGCTTTTTTTTCATTCTCAAGAAAACAAGGGTCACACAGCAACCATCATACACACACATACAGCTAGAACCCGTTGGAAAAGATCAAGAGAAATTATATATTATTACTTTCTAAAATGTATGTCCATGTTTTTCTAGTTCTTGTAGCGGTTCTCGCACACTCCTTGTGCAACCAGTGGGTATCGTAGGTATTGGCCTGAAACAGGTTGTTGCATCTTGGTTTTTTTGGGGGGAGGGGGAGTTGAAAGAAATTATCGAACCAGATTGAAAATAACCCTCCTTAAAATGCTGATTTTTTTCTTAAGTACTTCCGGATACTGTTGTTTGGATGCATGCCTATGTAACCTTTGTATCCCGCAATTATTTCATCTACATACTAACAAGGTTTCACACAGATTTATTTTCCCCTTTCACCTTTTCTGACCAACGTTTTGAATCAGTTCCCTATTTCATTATGTGTATTTTAGTTTTTAATATTGCCATTCCTGTACAGTCATATAGGAAAATGTCTGAATTTGTTTGGGGGCATTATGAATTTTTGTATCTTAAATCCTGATTTTTGCAGAATTAAGTTGAAAATTTGTGCTCCAGTAACAGTAAGTGTGCATGATCTAATTTTCTTGGTAAACGCTGTATCACCACTGTGGTTTCATCGTTGCGCTCTGTCCAGGCATTTGTATTCTTCAGGAAGGCTCTGTAGTTTCCTGAAGTAATATTGCTATGATTACTTACCGGTAATCCCCATTACTCTTAGTCCTACTCGTCCTCGACCCAGTCATAACTAATGAGGTATTCCACTTGACAGTAAACAAATCAGGAAACGCTTTTAGGCTCCACCCACCCTCCCGTCAGGGGCTATAATTACACAGCCAACAGAAAGCACATCCTGACATACCAAGCAACAAAGGCCTGAATAGGGAGGGTGGGTGAGAGTATGACTGGGTCGAGGATGAGTAGGACTAAGAGTAATGGGGATTACCGGTAAGTAATCATAGCATTACCTCTACGTCCCTCGTCCTCGACCCAGTCATAACTAATGAGGCATACCAAAGCAACCCCACAAGCAGGCTTTTGGCAAACCACACAGAGAACAGAGACCAAACACAAAAAATGGAGTGCAGCAAGTGACCAACTTTAATAAACAAACAGAATCAGGGGGGGAAACAACCCCCACAGCATGCAACACACCACAACCAAAATTGGTCCGGTCAGACAGAGCACAATTCAGACGATAGTGCCGTACAAAAGTAGAACCAGATGCCCAAGTTCCAGCCCGACAGATCTCATCAAGGGAAACCCCATGAAAAGCAGCCCAAAAAGCAGAAACACCTCTAGTGAAATGGGCCTGAACCCCAGAAGGGCAAGGCAAACCAGAGCCCTGATAAGCCAGAGAAATGACAGCCTTTAACCAGCGACCCAGACTAAGACGGGAGTGTTGGAGCCGGCCTCGTGGCGTGGTCCTGTTCCCCCTCGCCAAGCCGCACGAGGTCCCCTGCACCTCGGAGCTCCTCCATTTTGGATTGTACGTGACTCTGCGCACCAGCCTACGTGACCCCGCTCAGCCCGGCCTCGGCCCCAGCAAGCCCGGCATCAAGGCGCCAACAACTGGCCAGGGGGTACCACGTGAACACTTCCCCACTCCCGGCGGAGGGCAGTATCGATGGGACCCCCAACCGTCCTCTCACACCTAGGTGCGATCGCCCCACAGCTCTCCTGGGCCTGGCGCCTCTCCTGCTGAGCGTCTGGCCGCTCCCGACCCGGCCTCTCCGCCCCCCCCGGGCGCAAGGGTCCGGACATCAAAGGGCTCCAGACCTATATCTGGGGCGACCCTGCAACAGGACAGCAGTTGTATCCCGGAGTCAAGAGCCCTGCTGATCGGATCGCAGCTGACCCTACGGAGGAAGACTCATCCTGGAACCACGCTCTGAGCCCTGCTGACTACGTCGCGGCTCCACCGTGCTTCACGAACCTTTGGGGCCCTGCTGACGCTGTCGCGGCCCGACCTTGTTGAACTTTCCATCTGAGCCCTGCTGACTATGTCGCGGCTCCACCGTGCTTAAAGACCTTCACGAACCTTTGGGGCCCTGCTGACGCTGTCGCGGCCCGACCTTGTTGAACTTTCCATCAGAGCCCAGCTGACCTCGTCGCGGCTCGACCGAAGCGGACCTACTACCGGAGCCCTGCTGACTGTGTCGCGGCTCGACCCAAGCGGAACTACCACCCGAGCCCTGCAGACACCGTCGCGGCTCTCCACGTCCGAGCTGCTTTGAGACCAGCCCCTGCCGCTCCGGTCCCCGGAGCCACCTTCGGCCTAGCGCAAGGTCTGGCGCAGGTCTTCCCCGTACCAGGCTGGTACCGAGACTGTCCCGCTACCCTGTCCCTACAAAGACATTGAGACTCTTTCTGGATCTCTCGATCCCCCTGTAAATATTTCGACTGTGCTACTATTGATAAAGTACCTAGATAAGCAACTGATACGGAGTCCTGTGTGGTGGTGTTACTGGGCCTAGTACGATCATAGGAGAAAGACCTCTCCTAGGAGGCTTCTCAGCGGCGCACGGCTATAACTTTGCGGTAGGAAGGTGCCCCGGAGTGGTCCCCCTGACCCCCCCGGTGGTCCTCCCTCCAACATTTGGTGGCCAGCGACGGGATCCGAGCCAGACGCAATCGTACAGGCAAGTAACGCACCCGCTGCCTAACCAGACGGAAAAAGAAAGAGAACCATGAGCAGCCAAGAAACAACCGTGGCCGCAACCTTCCAGCAAGAAAGGTTGGAAGAATACACCCACAAAGAATTGAAACAATTCTGCAAGGACAAAGGGATCCCAACTACAGGATTGGGCACCAAGGAAGAACTGCAGAAAGCCATGAAAGCCTGGGCAGAATCCGAGGCCACTCCACCCCAAGGCGAAGGGACCCCGGCCCGGGACGAAAACCTGCCACCGACCATGACCCCGGCAGATGGGGGACGAAGCATCCCGGAAGCCGGCCTATCCCACGAAGAAATGCGAGAACGGGAGAGGGTCCGGACACACGAATTGGATCTCGCACGACTCCGGCTGGACGGTGAACTCCTGCTGGCGGAGAAAAAGTTGGCCTTGGAGCAACTACGGCTGCAGGAGGAAATCGAAGAAAAGAAACGGCATCGAGAACTAGAAGATAAACGGCTAACCCTCGAGCACGAGAGGGGCCTCAAGGAACTCAAACTGAAATCCAAAACGGGGGAGACCAGCACCCCCGGATCCCGGGACGCTCTGCCACTGACCGAGCCAAAGGTTCATATCCCCAAGGATGTCGTCAAGGAGTACTATAAAAACGACAACATCCAGCAATGGTTCAGAGCCTACGAGGTAGCCATGACCTCCCATCGGGTACCCCGGAAGGATTGGGGTGCCGGCCTATGGGGGAGGTTGCTCAGCGAGGGCCGGGATACCCTGCTGCAACTCCCCGACACGGTGATGACCTCGTACGACCACATGAAAGAGGCCCTACTCACCCACTACGGACTATCAGCCGAGATGTACCGGCAGCGCTTCCGGGACTGCAAGAAGCTCCCCGGTACCACATGGGTCTAATACGTGGACTTCTTCAGCAGAGCCTTTGAAGGGTGGATAAGGGGGAGCAAGGTCACCTCGTACAACGAACTGTTCGACCTCATTGTCTGGGAGCACCTCGCCAACAACTGCTTTGTCGAACTAAGGCAACATCTCCTTGACAGCAAACTGACCGAGCCCCGGAAGCTCGCCGCCGAAGCCGACCGGTGGGTCAACACCCAGGTCCCCCGGAACCCTGTGGGGGACTACCAACGGAGTACCACGGGACCTCCTCGCCAGTGGGGCGGAGGGGGAGGGTCCCACCGCAGTCGAGAATTCCCGGCCGGGCCGCCCCGAAGCCCGCCATGAGGCCAAGCCGCCAACTACGCATCCCCGACCTTGGTCCGTAGGGGAACCCCCATCGCCAGGCCTGGACCCCGACCCACAGTGACCTGCTTCGGCTGCCAACAGACAGGCCACTATGCGAGCGACCCGGCCTGCCCCGTGAACCGACGAAACGGGACCGCTGGGCCCCCTCCCCGACAAATAGCCGCCGCAGCCCTGGGGGAAGGAGAAGAAGAGGAGGAAAACCGCGACGTCGGGTCCCCCGAGTGGGAACCGGCTGCCATGTCACTCGTATGCCTGGGCACCCGAGAAATGGTGCCCCGAGCCACCATCCCGAGCAACACCCAGAAGTACCAGCAGTGGGTCACCATCAATGGGCAACGGGCCGAATCCCTCCGTGACACTGGGGCCAGTGTGACCGCTGTCCGCTGCCACCTGGTGACCCCCGAACAGATCCTGCCGCATGTCCTATGCCCTGTCCGGTCCGCGGACAACACCGAAAGCATGTGCCGGATGGCCCGGATCCCCTTCGAGTGGGGAGGAGTGTCAGGCACCCTGAAAGTAACTGTCCGCGACGACGCTCCAGTGGACTGACTCCTGGGGAAGAACCTGGAGAGCTCCCCCTGGGCCCAGGTGGAGCGCCGAGAGCATCTGGGGATGCTAGGGCTGCCCGAATGGGCCTGCGCCACCACCCGGTCCATGACCGCCCAACCAGCCGCTGCAGCGACCCCCGTCGAGCCTGCGGGTCCAGAACTGCCACCCTCCTCCGGCACGGAGGAGCCTGACGAGGAGGCCGGGCCATCCGAACTTTCCCCCGACGAGGCCGCCTCCCTCAGCGAGATCCCCGAGCTGGCCCAGTGGCGCCACGACGGGGGCCCCACCCGCGAACAGTTCCAACAAGAACAGAAGGCCTGCCCGTCCCTCGAGGGGGCCCGACAGCAAGCGGCCGCCCAGGCCACGGGGGACCCCACGGGAACCCACTGGATCTATTGGGACAATGACTTGTTATATAGCGAACAGAAAGTCGCCGAACTAGGAGCCGGCCGTGTGTTGGTGGTTCCCCTCCGATTCCGAGAGTTCCTCCTGAACCTGGCGCATGACGTGCCCCTCGCCGGACACCTCGGGCGAGACAAGACCTACAGCCGCTTGGTGACCCATTTTTATTGGCCTCGAATACGGAGAGACGTGGGCCACCACTGCCGGTCCTGCCAGACCTGCCAAGCCAGCGGGAAAACTGGGGGTCGAGTCAAGGCCCCCCTCCAACCATTTCCAGCCGTCCACACCCTGTTCGAACGGGTAGGGATCGACATAGTGGGGCCCCTCGACCCCCGAACCGCCCTGGGCCACCGCTTCATCCTGGTACTAGTCGACCACGCCACCCGATACCCAGAGGCCATCCCCCTCCGAACTGTGACCGCTCCAGTGGTGGGCCGGGCCCTGATAGGCATCTTCTCCAGGGTGGGGTTCCCCCGAGAAGTGGTGAGCGACAGGGGTACGAACTTCATCTCGAAATACATGAGATCGCTCTGGCAACAATGTGGGGTCACCTACAAGTTCACCACCCCTCACCACCCCCAGGGGAACGGACTGGTCGAGCGGTTCAACAGAACCTTGAAAGGAATGATCAAGGGCCTGGAAGAGCCCCTGCGGAGGAGATGGGACGTCCTGCTGCCATGCCTCCTGTTCGCCTATCGAGAAGGTCCACAGAAATCCCTGGGCTTCAGCCCCTTCGAACTGTTGTATGGGCACCCTGTCCGGGGGCCCCTCAGCCTGGTCAAAGAGGGCTGGGAGGCGAGCGTGCAAGATGCCCCCCCCGACGTCTACCGGTACCTCTTGACCCAGCGGAACCAGACTCGGAAGTTCCGGGCCCTGGCAGAAGCCAACCTCGAAGCCAGCCAAGAAGACATGAAACGCTGGTATGACGAAAATGCCTCGACCATCGAGTTCGAGCCGGACCAGCAAGTCTGGGTCATGTCGCCCGTGGACCCCTGCGCCCTTCAGGATAAATGGACCGGGCCCTTCAAGGTGGTTGAGAAGAAGAGCCCCGTCACCTACTTGGTCGATATGGAGCCCCCAAGGAACCCCCTCCGGGTCCTGCACGCCAACCGGCTCAAGCCCCACTTTGCCCGAACCGAACTCAGCCTGCTGCTGGCTACCGACAATGGGGGCGAAAGCGACTCCGAGCCCCTACCCGACCCCCTGGGGTCCTCGGACCAAGACGGCTCCATGGAGGGCGTCAAACTCTCCACCACCCTGACCCCAGAACAGCGCCATGACTGCCGGCAGCTGCTGCAACCCTTCGCTGCCCTCTTCTCTCTCACGCCCGGGGTGACCCCCTGGTGCATCCACGACGTGGATACCGGGGACAGCCCCCCTGTGCGACACCGCGCCTACAGAGTGCCCGACCGGGTCCGAGCCTGCATACAAACGGAGGTCTCCAAGATGCTCGCCCTCGGAGTCATCGAGCCATCCGACAGCCCGTGGGCCAGCCCTGTGGTCTTGGTGCCGAAGGCCGCTGCCCCCGGCACCCCCCCGGAACTCAGATTTTGTGTGGACTACAGGGGCCTAAACGCAGTCACCAAGACCGATGCCCACCCCCTGCCACGGGCAGACGAGCTGATCGACCGCTTAGGGGCCGCCCGCTACCTAAGCACTTTTGATCTCACCGCTGGGTACTGGCAGATCAGGCTCACCCCCGGCGCCCAGGAACGATCCGCCTTCTCCACCCCCGATGGGCGCTACCACTTTCGGGTGATGCCCTTAAGTATGAAGAACGCCCCAGCGACCTTCCAGAGACTGGTGAACAAGGTCCTGGCCGGACTAGAAGCCTTCAGCGCGGCCTACTTAGACGACATTGCAGTCTTCAGCAACCACTGGGCCGTGCACCTAGGACACCTCAGAGAAGTCCTGGCCGCTCTCCAAAGGGCCGGGCTCACGATTAAGGCCAGCAAGTGCCAGATCGGTCAAGGATCAGTGACCTATCTGGGCCATCAGGTGGGGAGTGGCCAGGTGGCGCCCCTCCAGTTGAAGGTCGATGCCATCCAGGCGTGGGAGCCCCCCGCCACCCAAACAGCTGTCCGGGCCTTCTTAGGCCTCACAGGCTACTACCGGCAATTTATCAAAGACTATGGCAGTATTGTGGGCCCCCTCACGGAGCTCACTTCCAAAAAGCAGCCCACGACGGTGCACTGGACACCCCGCTGTCAGACCGCTTTTGAAACCCTCAAGGCGGCAATGTGCGCTGCCCCTGTACTACAGGCCCCTGACTACGGCAAGGAATTCGTGGTTCAGACAGATGCCTCGGAGTACGGGGTTGGGGCGGTCCTCTCCCAGATGGACACCGAGGGCCTCGACAGACCTGTGGACTTCATCAGCCGCCGACTGCTGCCCCGAGAACAGAGGTGGAGCACCATCGAGGGGGAGGCCTTCGCCGTGGTATGGGCTCTCAAAAAACTCCAGCCCTACCTTTTCGGCACCCACTTCCGAGTCCAGACTGACCACCGGCCCCTGCGGTGGCTAATGCAGATGCGGGGCGAGAACCCCAAATTGTTGCGATGGTCCATCTCGCTGCAAGGGATGGACTTCACCGTAGAGCACCGGCCCGGCAACGACCACGCCAATGCCGACGGCCTATCCAGATTCTTCCGCCTCGGCGAGGAAAACCCCCAAGGAGATGGGTGACTCTCCCTGCCTTCAGCTGGGGGGGACGCTTGTTGGAGCCGGCCTCGTGGCGTGGTCCTGTTCCCCCTCGCCAAGCCGCACGAGGTCTCCTGCACCTCGGGGCTCCTCCATTTTGGATTGTACGTGACTCTGCGCACCAGCCTACGTGACCCCGCTCAACCCGGCCTCGGCCCCAGCAAGCCCGGCATCAAGGCGCCAACAACTGGCCAGGGGGTACCACGTGAACACTTCCCCACTCCCGGCGGAGGGCAGTATCGATGGGACCCCCAACCGTCCTCCCACACCTAGGTGCGATCGCCCCACAGCTCTCCTGGGCCTGGCGCCTCTCCTGCTGAGCGTCTGGCCGCTCCCGACCCGGCCTCTCCGCCCCCCCGGGCGCAAGGGTCCGGACATCAAAGGGCTCCAGACCTATATCTGAGGCGACCCTGCAACAGGACAGCAGTTGTATCCCGGAGTCAAGAGCCCTGCTGATCGGATCGCGGCTGACCCTACGGAGGAAGACTCATCCTGGAACCACGCTCTGAGCCCTGCTGACTACGTCGCGGCTCCACCGTGCTTAAAGACCTTCACGAACCTTTGGGGCCCTGCTGACGCTGTCGCGGCCCGACCTTGTTGAACTTTCCATCTGAGCCCTGCTGACTACGTCGCGGCTCCACCGTGCTTAAAGACCTTCACGAACCTTTGGGGCCCTGCTGACGCTGTCGCGGCCCGACCTTGTTGAACTTTCCATCAGAGCCCAGCTGACCTCGTCGCGGCTCGAACGAAGCGGACCTACTACTGGAGCCCTGCTGACTGTGTCGCGGCTCGACCCAAGCGGAACTACCACCCGAGCCCTGCAGGCACCGTCGCGGCTCTCCACGTCCGAGCTGCTTTGAGACCAGCCCCTGCCGCTCCGGTCCCCGGAGCCACCTTCGGCCTAGCGCAAGGTCTGGCGCAGGTCTTCCCCGTACCAGGCTGGTACCGAGACTGTCCCGCTACCCTGTCCCTACAAAGACATTGAGACTCTTTCTGGATCTCTCGATCCCCCTGTAAATATTTCAACTGTGCTACTATTGATAAAGTACCTAGATAAGCAACTGATACGGAGTCCTGTGTGGTGGTGTTACTGGGCCTAGTACGATCATAGGAGAAAGACCTCTCCTAGGAGGCTTCTCAGCGGCGCTCGGCTATAACTTTGCGGTAGGAAGGTGCCCCGGAGTGGTCCCCCTGACCCCCCGGTGGTCCTCCCTCCAACAGGGAGGCAGACTTACTGATCGTGAACGTCCCCCTCTGCAGCCACATCACTCCCCACCTGAGAAACCTGCACTGGCTCCCAGTCGACAAGAGGATCACCTTCAAGCTCCTCACCCACGCACACAAAGCACTCCACAACGCCGGACCAGCCTACCTGAACAGCAGACTCAGCTTCTACACCCCCACCCGCCAGCTCCGCTCCGCCAACCTCGCCCTCACCGCTGTCCCCCACATCCAATGAACAACCTCCGGCGGCAGATCCTTCTCCTACCTCGCCGCCAAGACCTGGAACACCCTTCCTACCCACCTACGCAGAACCAAGACCTACTCGCCTTCAGAAGACTCCTCAAGACCTGGCTATTCGAGCAGTAGCGCCCCCTCCCCGGCGCCTTGAGACCCTCACAGGTAAGTAGCACGCTTTACAAGTTCTCTGATTGATTGATTCCAGTTGATCATCTGCTTTCCATTACACAATTGTTTTGCTTTCTTGAGGATAGCATTTTAGAGTTAAACTTTTGCCTATTGCTGAAAATTTGGCATAAAGCTCACTGTTATGTTTTTTCTATGCTATGGGTTTCTGCATCACTTCTGGTCCTGTACTGTCTTGACAATATAGTTTCTCTGTGAACCTGGTGCTCATATTTTTTTATAACTGCTACACAGACAATGTGTATTTGAATCTGAGTCACTATTACTCCGTATTTTAAGTTTGTAGCTTGGCACATATTGTTCCTTAATTCTTCATATTTAAAATGTTTCCACATGTTCACAATTCCTATCTTCTTATAGTGACTCTTGCTTCTTCTGTAGTCCCTTCTAACATTTGAAGATACGATTGAAGTGATGTATTTTGAATTTGATCCTTTACTGCTTCGAATGCCATCTCATATTTGTATGGATCCTTCTAACCGCAGATTCATCACCTTTAAAATAACCCCAGACTACAGACTGGATCTAGAGATGTTCCTTAGCAAAGCTGCTGTGTGCCATAGGTGACGTCGAACATCTCCGTGACCACTCTGCACCGCCCCAAATGTGATATATAAGCACCATCTCTGCACCCTGACATCAGTCCCCCCCCCCTGCATTTTGACTCAGATCCACACTCCACTACTAACTTTCTTGGCTTGTGTTGGTTTTGATATTCTCAAAGGTTTGTTAGGGAACTATGTCTCCATTGAAAATGATAGGTGTCAAACCCTGCCATGTCGAGACTGCAGAAAGCAGATGTAATTCACGGAGCTACACGAGGTGTGTTTTTGGAACTTGGGCTCTGGGCATGCCTCCAACGTGCAACAAGTGTGCACTGATACACCCAAATGCGTTCGGGAAGCAAAACTCTTCGTCATTGAGGAAACGAAGGATGGTGCTCGAAGCTTCAAGTCACCTGAGTGGTCACAGAAATTAGACTGTTTAGCAAGATGTCTACTTCATGTTCCTAGCCTTTGAGTAACTCAAAATCAAAGTCCTCCAAACACAAGCATAAGAAGAAGAAGTGGGACTGTATCCCTTCCCGCCAATTGATTTCTCTTAAGCAGACACGAGGGCATCAATATAAAGCGCACACTTCTTCGAAGTTCTCAGAAACCAAACCAGCCAGACCAAAGGTCACAAAGAGAGAGTCCGAAGAGCGAAACCCCGCAGAGCGGGCAACATAAACGGACAACACACGTCTCACATCCAGGGAGAGAAGCAACAACTCAGCAGGTGAGGTAGGAGAAGGACAAAAAGAAGGAAGAATCAACTCCTGTGAGCAATGAAAACGAGAACGAATCTTCGGAACAAACCCAGGATCCAAAGAAAGGATCACTGTGTCATCCAAGAAACGCAAAAAGGGAGGAGAACAACTCAAGGCAGTGAGCTCACCCAACCGCCAAGCAGAAGTAACAGCAACCAAAAAAGTCACCTTAAAAGAGAGGAATTTAAGGTCCACAGTCTCCAAGGGCTCAAAAGGAGAGGACTGCAGAGCACCCAGGACCAAAGCAAGATCCCAAGGAGGAACCGGAGAATGAGTAGAAGGAGAGGACAGAGAGAAACTCCGGAACAACCGGGAAACCAACAACCCATCCGAAGATGGAAGCGAAGCCAGATCCCGGAAAGCCCGAACAGCAGCCCACTGCCCCTTCAGAGTAGACAAGGCATACTTCTTCTGAAACCCATCCAAGAAAAACTGAAGGATAGAAGCGATAGGACAAGAGACAGGAGAGAGACCAAGCCACGAACAAAGTGGAATTCCTATGGGACCCTTGCATCACAGTGATGAGGTGATCAGGCAAACCCCGGACTCCAAGAGACAACCGTTCAACCTCCAGACCGCCAGGGTGAGAGGGACCAGGAGGGAGGGAGAGGGAGACCTCAGAGGAGACGGGTAGCGGGGAAGAATCCAAGGTGGGCCCGCCGCCAGGCTCAACAACAACGGGAACCAGGACCTCCGCGGCCAGTGAGGCAAGACCGCCACCACCCGGGCACCCACCCGCTGGACCTTCAGCAAGAAGGCAGGAATCAGAGTAAGGGGGGGGAAGGCGTACAGCAACCAAGCGGGCCACTGAAGAGACAAGGCCTCCACCCCCCAAGCACCCAACTCCGGAGTCCGAGAACAAAAGAGGGGGAGTTGGGCATCGGCCTGAGAGGCAAACAAGATCAGCTGGGGAGTCCTGAACCCCCGACAGATCAACCGGAAAATCCTGGAGGAGAGACACAGGGTCAGAGAAGACGGAAACCTGCGACTCAAGGCCTCTGCCACCACATTGTCCACACCCCGGATATGCTGAGCAGAGATGGCCAGAAGATGACACTCCGTCCAACCCGCAATCGCACAGGCCACCAAATTCAACGAAGGACTGCGAGTACTGCCCTGGTGGTTGATGTAAGCCACAGTCACAGAGTTGTTGGACCTCACCAGGACATTGCACCCCAGCAGACGAGCCTGGAAGAAACGACGAGCACGGTCCATTGCAGACAGCTCCCTCCAATTGGACGATCAGCGGGACGCCAATGAGCCTGAACAGACCACTGACCCAGAGTAGCCCCCCAACCGGACGCACTGGCATCCGTCCAGTCGAGGAACAACATGCCAGGGAAGTAAAAGCACCAGAAAAAGCGGCGGAGCCCCAGAGCAGGGAAGGACTCACCCGGCAGCAGCAGCAGGATCTCAGGAAGCCAGCGCAGCCCAGCAGAACCGGCATCCAGGAGCCTGAAAGAGTCCAGGAAGCCCAGCAGCCCGACTCGAGGAACTCACACGAAGGTCCATAAGCGGCCCCAGAGCCCAGCAGAGGTGGAAACTACAGGACAACACAAAGCAGGTAAGTGCCCAGCACCTACCCCAGCGTCCCCGTCAGGTCCACTGACAGGAAACAAAACAGGATGTGCTTTCTGTTGGCTGTGTAATTATAGCCCCTGACGGGAGGGTGGGTGGAGCCTAAAAGCGTTTCCTGTTTTGTTTCCTGTCAAGTGGAATACCTCATTAATTATGACTGGGTCGAGGACGAGGGACGTAGAGGTAATGAAGCCTTTGTGGAATGGGATTGCAACTCTGATATGCGTTTTGCCATCTAAGCAAATCTGGTTGTACTTTAAATTATTTCTTCAGAGTTTAACCATTATCACCATTCTACGTTAACACTATTAGTATGAGATACTTCCCTAGTTGTCTTATTCTTATGCATCACCTGTGCAGAAACATCGGACAGAATGTTGTGTTAGCATCGGGGGTTAGACTTTCAGCCTGCACTTTGCCTTAACCTTTAGAACACTTCTGTAGGCAAGCCTATCTTGTTCTACATATGTGTCCTCCCAGGCGTAGCGTAATTCTAAAATAATCTGCAGTCTGACCCCTTCCTCCAGTTAAGAAATTACACAGGGCAATAACTGCGGGGAATACATCCTCGTCTACAGAGTGTCGGTGTTTGTCCTGTGATGAAATATCTGCAAATCCTCTTTGTGTGTGTTCTCGTCTATTTTTTTCTGGTCTAGTGCATTCTTTCGTTTTTTTTTTTTAGTTTTTTTGTTCCCCTGCAATTCTGTTTTTTTATTGGACAGTGTTTCACTGGCATCTTTTATTGTTCTAGATCGGGGAACGTACTGATTTTTCTTTTTAAGTCTCTTGTACACTTTGATGCAGTTTGAATGTGCAGTAAATTTGATTTCATTAGTCTAGTGGGTGCAGCTCTAGGATTTGGTTTGTTTACTCTGAACAATGCTGCATCGGTCATTGCTTTCTTGAAAATGTTGTCTCCAGAGTCCACTGTAGCTTTATTTAGGCAAAAGCCTTGCAACTTCCGATAGGTGAGGGCATATGCAAGGCTTATTGGAAACCGATAATATCACACATAAACCTCCCTAAACAACAAGAATCCTGCTCTACATCTGGTTAGTTTTTGTGATTCCTCCGCACGATCAAACTGTATTAGGATGATAGTAATGTCAGCGCGATAGGATTTTGTAATGATATAATTGTAATTGCATTTACATAGCACTTACTACCCCTGAAGAGACGTCAAAGCACTTTCCAGCGAGTAGCACGCTACTCCGGAACCCAAAAAGGATTAGTGGTAAATTAGAATAGGGAAATATGAACTTAATTTGAGCAGTGAACATGTGAGTGTGTTAGTTGGATTGAAAAGAATAGTGGAGGGATAGAAGAAGGAAGGGGCTAGAAAGTATTTATTTGGAGATCATAGCAGCAGGAGGAGGTTTGGGATGAGTAAAGAAGAGATGGAGAGGGAAAGAGTATTTAGAAGTGGATGGATATGTAATGAAAATGATCACATAACCCATTGTTCCATTTACTAAAGTTCAAGCTTCTCCCTAGAATGATTAAACAGTTATCTATTGCTGGGCAACCTTTTCTAACCTTCCTGTATATGAGACGTTTTTCCAGACCATCCACTTTTTTGGCTGCCTTTCACCTATTGCAAAGTTCAAACCTTAATGTTCGCAGGCCTCACCAGCACCCACGCACTCGCATCCACGGACTACATCCTCCTCGGGGACCTGAACCTCCACCTCGAGAACAACAACGACGCCAACTCTGCCACCCTGATCAACAACCTCGCCAACCTCTGCCTCAGACAACTCGTCACCACACCCACCCACACCGCCGGCCACACGCTGGACTCCATCTTCTCCGCGGGCACCCACATTGCCTTCGACCACACCACCGAACTCCACTGGACCGACCACCTCTGCATCCATTTCACCTTTAAGAAACCAACCACGCACCACCGCACCCAACAGCTGCCTCGCCGCAGCTGGAGCAAAGTCACCGAAGAACAGCTGATCACCACCCTCGCCCAGAACCCACCCACCGACCCAACCAGCCCAGACACCGCAGCCCGCAACCTCAGACAGTGGATCGACGACTGCGCCAACACCCTCGCCCCACTCAAGAAACCCTCCAACAGCCACACCAGCAAGAGAGCAACCTGGTTCACCGACGAACTCCAGACCTCCAAACGCGCATGCCGGAAACTGGAGAAGATATTGCTCCACGAGTGCACACCGGACAACCACGCAGCCTACAAGGACGCCATCCGCAGACATCACCACCTCATCAGACTAGCCAAGAGATCCTCCTTCAAATACCACCTGGATAACAACACACACGACAGCAAAGAGCTCTTCAGCATCGTAAATGAACTCTCCAGCCCCAGCGCCAGCGCCAACGACATCCCGCCTTCACAAGAACTGTGCAACTCACTGGCCATCCACGACAGCTTCAACACCACAACCGCCCCGACTACGCCAGACTCCACCCCCCCTGCAAACACCACCAGCACCAACCGCCTGACCTCCTGGACCAACGTCAACAACGACGAGACACGCAAGGTCATGAACTCCATCCACTCAGGATCCCCATCAGACCCGAGCCCACACCACGTATTCAACAAAGCAGACGGAGCCATCGCACCCCAACTACGGAAGGTCATCAACATCTCCTTCGATACAGCGACATTCCCGGAGGACTGGAAGCACGCCGAAATCAACGCCCTCCTCAAGAAGCCCAAGGCGGACCCCACGACTTCAAGAACTTCCAGCCGATCTCCCTGCTCCCGTTCCCAGCAAAGGTCATCGAGAAAATCGTCAACATGCAACTGGCCCGCCACCTCGAAGACAACAACATCTTGGACCCGTCCCAGTCCGGATTCAGACGAAACCACAGCACCGAGACAGCTCTCATCGCCGCCACAGACGACATCAGGCGCCAACTAGACAAAGGCGAAACATCAGCCCTCATCCTCCTGGACCTGTCAGCTGCCTTCGACACGGTCTGCCACCGCGCTCTAAAGACACGCCTCCAAGAAGCCGGAATCCAAGAGAAGGCCCTTGACTGGACCACGTCCTTCCTCTCTGGCAGAACCCAGAGCGTCCGCCTCCCACCCTTCCGACCCAAAGCCACCGATATTATCTGTGGCGTCCCCCAGGGCTCATCCCTCAGCCCGCCGCTGTTCAGCATCTACATGGCCCCCCTCGCACGAGTGGCCCGCCACCACAACCTCAACATCATCTCCTACGCCGACGATACCCAGCTCATCCTCTCCCTCACCAAGGACCCACACACCGCCAAAACCAACCTCCACGAGGGAATGAAGGCCGTCGTCGACTGGATGAGGAGCAGCCGTCTAAAGCTGAACTCTGACAAGACGGAGGTCCTCATCCTCGGACCCACCCCCTCAGCCTGGGACGACTCCTGGTGGCCGAACACACTGGGAACAGCACCGACACCCACCGACCACGCGCGCAACCTAGGATTCATCCTCGACTCCTCCCTCTCCATGTCCAAACAGGTCAACGCCGTCTCCTCCTCCTGCTACAACACCCTCCGCATGCTGCGCAGGATCTACAAGTGGATCCCGACCGAAACAAGAAGAACGGTGACACAGGCCCTCGTCAGCACTACCTGAACAGCAGACTCGGCTTCTACACCCCCACCCGCCAGCTCCGCTCCGCCAACCTTGCCCTCACCACTGTCCCCCACATCCAATGAACAACCTCCGGCGGCAGATCCTTCTCCTACCTCGCCGCCAAGACCTGGAACACCCTCCCTACCCACCTACGGCAGACCCAAGACCTACTCGCCTTCAGAAGACTCCTCAAGACCTGGCTATTCAAGCAGTAGCGCCCCCCCCCCGCCCCCCTCCCTCCAGTGCCTTGAGACCCTCACGGGTAAGTAGCACGCTTTACAAGTTCTCTGATTGATTGATTGATTCCAGTTGATCATCCGCTTTCCATTACACAATTGTTTTGCTTTTTTGAGGATAGCATTTTAGAGTTAAACCTTTGCCTATTGCTGAAAAGTTGGCATAAAGCTCACTGTTATTTTTTCTATGCTATGGGTTTCTGCATCACTTCTGGTCCTGTACCGTCTTGACAATATAGTTTCTCTGTGAACCTGGTGCTCATATTTTTTTATAACTGCTACACAGACTATGTGTATTTGAATCTGAGTCACTATTACTCCGTATTTTAAGTTTGTAGCTTGGCACATATTGTCCCTTAATTCTTCATATTTAAAATGTTTCCACATTTTCACAATTTCTATCTCCTTATAGTGACTCTTGCTTCTTGTGTAGTCCCTTCTAACATTTGAAGATATGATTGAAGTGATGTATTTTGAATTTGATCCTTTACTGCTTCGAATGCCATCTCATATTTTTATGGATCCTTCTAACCGCAGATTCATCACCTTTAAAATAACCCCAGACTACAGACTGGATCCAGATATGGTCCTTAGCAAAGCTGCTGTGTGCCGTAGGTGACGTCGAACATCTCCGTGACCACTCTGCACCGCCCCAAATGTGATATATAAGCACCATCTCTGCACCCTGACATCATTTCCTCCCCCCCCTGCATTTTGACTCAGATCCACACTCCACTACCAACTTTCTTGGCTTGTGATGGTTTTGATATTCTCAAAGGTTTGTTCGGGAACTATGTCTCCATTGAAAATGATAGGTGTCAAACCCTGCCATGTCGAGACTGCAGAAAGCAGATGTAATTCACGGAGTTACACGAGGTGTGTTTTTGGAACTTGGGCTCTGGGCATGCCTCCAACGTGCAACAAGTGTGCACTGATGCACCCAAATGCGTTCGGGAAGCAAAACTCTTCGTCATTGAGGAAAAGAAAGGATGGTGGTCGAAGCTTCAAGTCACCTGAGTGGTCACAGAAATTAGACTGTTTAGCAAAATGTCTACTTCATGTTCCTAGCCTTTGAGTAACTCAAAATAAAAGTCCAAACACAAGCATAAGAAGAAGAAGTGGGACTGTATCCCTTCCCGCCAATTGATTTCTCTTAAGCAGACACGAGGGCATCAATATAAAGCGCACACTTCTTCGAAGTTCTCAGAAACCAAACCAGTTTTGTGGAGAAGTGTGGCTCAATGGTTAGAGTGGCAGACCTCGATGCAGAGCACTGGTCCGGGACCAGGGTTCGGTTCCCGACGCGGCAGGGTCTCGGGCTATAAATTCCGCGGACCGGATATTCTCGCATCAGTGCCTATTCTAATCATGGGTCCCACGCTGCAACTCTGGGCAATAGCTTGCTTAGTCTCCACAACGGCCCCAACAGCGCTGGGATGCCTGGCTTCACCATGGGGGTGCCCAGGAGTGGACACTTCACACAGATAGCCAGGAAGGGTTCCTACAGCGGTATGAGTACAGCGCGGAGATACCCCCAGGGGTGATTCGGCGCTATATAAGCACATACACATTTACATTTACATTTGTAATTGGACCCTGCATGCCCCAAGTTTCGTCGGCCACCATCTGCATCTGATGTAGCTTTCAAGAAGGTTATTGTGCCGAGTTTTGGTGCTCTTCTGACTCTCTCTGGCATTTCTACCGGCCCCATGCAGCTGCAGGATCTCCAGTCAGAATAACACAGTGGGTCAGCCCTCAATGCCATCTGCTCTCTCAGGATCCATTATCAGGCCGGTACTGACTCTGGTACAGACTTCTACACCTACACCAGTGTCCTCGCTGGTTACTGCCGCACCAACACCGATTCCACCGGTGCTAGAAGAATTAGTGCTAATGCCGATGTTGGGCCCCAAGCTAACTCGTCACTGCTCGTAGATTGGAGTAAAGTCACAAGTTCACGCTGACCGCGATGAAGCGCACGTTGGACACAGGGACCACGTTAGTCCCACTAAAGATTTTACCGATGTGAGGAGCCCAAAAACGTCTGGATCTTCACCCAGAGCTGAGTACTTGTGGTTCTGAGGCAGGAGCCAACCAAGCGTCCAGGATCTGGGAGGCACCTCATGGTTATCTCCAGCAGAGGCCAGCAGCAGGGTGAGTAATTGTCTTGTTTAATGCAAGTGCAGAGGTATATTAATCATTTTGGTGGATGCGAAAAATATTACATTAATTGAAATGCACCACTTTAAATTGTTTAAGAGAGAATTATTGGGATGTATGCGAGGATGCCAGAGTAGAATACCTCTATCCCTTTCAACCTACTTTATGATTCTCTTTTGAAACATACAGTGGACGCGAGTTGCCCCTTGAGAGGTGACCTTTTGGAACCTTCGACCACTTGCACCCTTGGTACTACCTTCGTACACGTAGTACCATATACTAGGGATTACAAGTGAATTAAACGTACAAATCAGGTGGAGACCAATTTTACAGTGTTTCCAAGGGGGAGCACTAACACTTTACCACTAAATCAGGAATAAAGTAAAGTCCTAATAGCCAACAAAAATAGATTCGTCAGGGACCTCAAAAATCTAGGCTGACCCTGCAGAAAGGGCCAGGTCCAACATACACCAACACAACATACACCAACAGAGAAAAGTACCTTGTTCGAAATGGTGGTTCAGTGGGAAGCTGAGATGCGAGATCTGCAGTTGCCCACTGTAGAGGTGAAAGCAGATGTTCTGATAGAAATTCTATAACTAGGGCCTCATTCATCTGAGCCATTACAGCCTTAAATGAAGTACCTACAGATGCCATTGTGTGAATATTGTTTATGCCCAATAGTCAGTCAACCTGTGGCTAGGTGACATACGCCTGCTCCTAGTGATGTCGTTTTCTGACTAAACACCCTACACTGGAGACCCTGATTGTACAGCTCAACCCAGTTTGTTTTCCAGCCAATGCTTTCCTTGCCAAGATGATGCATGACTGCCACAGTGCGGAAAAATGTGTACTTTGGGCCAGCATAGGCACCATGTCAGAACCCCTTTCAGAGGTAGATTAAGCATGCAACGGCTACTGAGCCCAACCGTCGAAACCAAGTCCTTTTACTTCTCATGTCTTGGAGCCCAAACCTACTATGGATCCAGAGCAACTGGGCCAAGTACCCCTTCTGCACTTGACTCTCAGTGGTAGACTGAACAAGCAGTGTAAGGCTCCCTCTGGGGGAGATGTGGATACCGATTAGTAAGCATGGCTCATAACTCAAAGAGCGTGCATCAGCTGCAATAAATTAATGTCCAGCTGAATGCTTATTTAAAATAACAAAGGAAGAATTTTATTTCTAACTGTACTCCAGCAAATGTAAGTTATGGCATTGAAAGTCAACAACATATTTCCCCCTTCAGTTCTGGGGTCTAGTGTTTCATTGACAAATCCCTGCACCCCCTTTCCTCGCATTGTGATCGAGGTTATTCCCCATTCACTGGTGGCCACTTCCAGGGTATGCTCACTGGTAGGCCTTTAAATCAAGTCCACTCTGACTCTTTGATTACAGTCAAAAGTGTTTTAGCACCACAGTGCGAGTCCCCCGGGGCCCAGTAGGCTTGTCAGAAGTCTTACGAGCTCCGGTAGAGAAGAAGCGTGCAGCGTCTTGGAGGGTGCCCTGTCCGTGGGCCCCCTCCACAGCTCCAGGTGAGTCGGATGCACGTAACAATACATAACATAACATGTGTATTTGTAAATCGCACGTTCACCCATAGGTCTCTTGGTGCTAAATAACAGATGTTTATAGTTACCCAACTCAATGGTACTCATTTCATCGACCTCAGATGGATGAAAGGCTAAGTGGACCCGCCAGGATTTGAACCTGTGACCATGAGGTCGAACACAGGCCCCTGCAGTGGATGCATTAGTCCACTGAGCCACCAGACCCGGCAGGAACACTTAGTAGGCGCAGGTTCTCCTCTGAGTTTACTCAGTCGTGCTCTTGCAGAAATTAGAGGCGTTACCTCACTCCTGCAAGGTAAGTGTACTCGCTTGTCAAGGGTTGGGATGGTTGTGATGCTCCTGATCTGGATGCCGTTGAGACTAAGATACTTCTGTGGCATTCACATTGCTCTTGGTGACCTATGGGTCACTGCTGCTTACAGTTTGCGGGCTCCTGCCTGTTCTACACAGCACAATGATTTGTAGTAGCCCCTGCTGGCATACAGAGTTGCAGTGCCACTGCCACACAAGGCTTCTTCCTTTACTGAACAGCATTCCTTATACTGGCAGCCCCTCCTGGCATACAGGTTCACTGCTACAGTGCTGCACAGGCTCAACAGGGCTACCCACTGGACCTTGCTTCCTCCAATGCTCTCCACTTTCTTACAGGGCACACTGGTCTCTACAAGCAGGCAGGCGCTGGTGCTTCTGGCTCCATATCAGGTGGACTTGGTTATCCTGGGTGATGTACCCTCACCGAGCAGGGAGACTAGCAGGCCTTGGTCCCCGGGTCCTTGTCAGAGGCAGAAGTCTTGCTGAGCTTCCACCCCTCACACAACCTATCTGGCTGCTTGGCAGATGACAATTTTTGAGGTGTCAACCTCCTCCTCTTCTTATAGGTTATTTCCAGACACCAAATGTGATTTAGGGTCCGGGTCTTTGAAGTTTTATTTTGGTGTTCTTCTTCTGAAGTAAACACTTCTCCTCTCACTCTTCCTCTTGAAAAGCCACCTGTCACAGCAGGAGCCACTCCAAAGCTGATAGTCACCACAACACTGGTCTTGGGAGTCAATGATCTGTGTATCAGAAGTTTAATCTCGGGCTCCCAGACCACTCTTTATGAATCCCTTATCAACCCCATCTCCTTCCTAAGATGTGGCCCGCCCTCTTCATTGTTATCTCCAACTGAATCAGAGAACACCCTGTACAGGGGAAGCATAATTCTCCCTCCTCCAGTGTGTACCACCCATCTAACAGGAATGCAGCAATACACAAGTCTATCCGGGGGGATTCCTCTACCTAGTCATGTCTTCACCAGAGACATCACAGGGTCATTCCTGTGATGTGCCACTACAGGCACACTTGTACTCTCTGTATGTACACAATATACACTCTATTCAGCCCTGTTTTCTCCATGTTTTTTGCCACCACAGATACACATACATTCAGCACACACATTCCCTCTGCCCACACTGCTCAGTATTGTAGCCTTTCTGTGTTGCTACTTTCACTGCACAACCATAAACCCTTCATTTACTGTACTCCTCGCAGTTACACATGCACCCAGTACATGTACTCCCCATGCATGCACTGCACTGCACAGCACTTCTCTTTCCCCTATCCCTGTATTGTACCCTTTTCAAGCACACATACAACAGTTCAGAGTCATCACTCCTGCACTGCACAGCACTTCACATCTTTCTGATGCCAAGGGTGAGTTAAGCACACATCAGAGATACTTTAAAAATTGAGTTAGCCTGTAGGCCTCACTCCAGTGACACAAGTTATGAAGGACCTGTTCACTTGTACCAATCTCTAAACAGTATGCTAAAACCACTGTTCTTGTGCTGCGTAACTTCTGATGAAGGCAATAGCCTTCCACCACTATGAGAGTAGCCCTTTAGGCACCCCTCCTGGTCCAGCAAGATCGCAATCTGTGAGACAGGTCTATGTCATGACACACACGCATGATCCTTGTTTGCCTATGACAACAAAAATCAGCAACATTAGCGATCCAGGCATTAGTACAGATGGGCACTCAGGGCAGGGCTACACCTCCATTACCACGCAGAGGACATTTTCATCCCAACACACCAGTAAATGCATATGCCCTTTGATGGGCCCAAGCTCTTCGCAGAATGACTGATCAATGCTATAGGGTTTCAAAGACAACAGCGTACTTTCAGGAAACTCTGGTTACTGTACAGGGCTTGCTTTTGGCGGCACCAGCCATTTTAGCCATTTGTACAGCAGCTAACTCAGTTCTTTCAAAGCTGTGGCTGCAGCAGTGGTTGGCGATGTACAGGCAGGAAGGACTGCAGTCTTCCAGTTCCTCCCTCCCAGTCTCAGCTTTATTTTCCCCTAATGATTCATACCAGGCAACTAGGCAGCAGGATGCCACATTTCCTCCCCTGGTGGATATCTGTCATGTGAGATAGGTTGATCATAGAGACTGCTTGAAAGGGTTATGTCATTCCCTTACTTTCCTCGCCATCTCAGTCTTTTTGAGGTGCAGACTGCAATCCTGTTCCAAGAGATCAATCTGTTGCTCTACAAGCGTACCATAGAATGGGTACCCGACTCTGAGAGAAAGAAAGGGTGCTACTCACACTCCTTCCTTGTCCAAAGGAGAGGGGACCCACCTGTTAAATGCCTTTCTACAGAAGGATAAGTTTAAAATGCTCATTGTGGCTCAGATCCCCAGGCTCTAAACTCCAGAGACTGTCTGTTCTCCTAGAAATTGCAGAATTGCTAGTTCCCACAGGCATTACCTACAGTTCAATGAGGGTCACATTTTTTGTTTGCTGTACTCCCCTTTAGCCTCACCTCAGCCCCTTTAGTATTTGTGAAAGTGACGGTCACTGCCCATCTGCTCAGGTCAGCTATACATGTATTCCCATACTTTGATGACTGGATGCTTCAGGCAAGCTTGCCGCAGTTAGCCGTAGTCCACCTCAGGATAACAGATTATCTGATGTTATTGGGTTTCACCACGGACGAGCCAAAGTCCCACCTGAACCCTGCAACAAGGCTTTTATTCTTTTTAGCAATTCTGGGCACAGAGGCATTCCAGGGGTTTCCTCTGCAGCAGCGAGCCCAAGAACTTAAGGGTAAGATATGATCACAATGTTTTAAGCTAAAGTCCTGGATTCAAGTGAGAATGGCTCTGAGGCTTCTTGGTCACCTAGCTTTGTGAAACATGTTGGCCCTACTGTGGACCCCGAGATCCCAGTCGGCCCAACATGAGGGCTGCCTCGCCAACCCTATTCAGGTTTCAAAGGAGACAATACAGAATCTGCAGTGGTAACTGGAGAATTCCAACCTGACCTTAAGCAGTTTATTCTACCTCCACCACTCAGATCTCATGCTGGTGATGGATGCATCGCTGCTGGGTTGGGTGCCTTTTGAGAGAGGTGAAGATTAGACGCTTCTGGTTTCCAGCATAGAGCCAGCTCCATCTCAATCTGCTGGAGCTTCCAGCGATCCATCTAGCCCTTAAATCCTTCCTGCCATTGATGAATGGGAGGCCTCATCGACAACACTACTGACATTTGACACTGCAACAAGCATGGTGGAGTGGGGTCCTGAATCCTGATCTGAGGATGGTGTTAAATTCTTACATTGACCACATGAATAAACATTGGGTAGATGATCAGCTCTACAGCAGTGTGAAAGAGGATTCATCATGGCAGACACTCCTCTGTATAAAGATCTGTTACTCATTGGCCAAGAAGGAGCATCAGAAGGTTTGAGGGCCCTGTTTCATACGGCCAAGGTTGAAACAATGGCACTGGTGACAAAGGCTCTTATTCTAAACCATTGTCAGGCTGTGACCTGGGGATTAGTACATACATTCACAACATATTACTGCCTTGATGGACGGCCCAGGCTCGGTTCTGGAAGACTTTGTGGATTGGGTCCACTACCAGACCACTACCCTTTGAGAGCAATTTGTATGGGATCTAATCTAGAGGTGAGAAACCAATGGTTAGAAGTATCCATCAGAAGAACAAGTTACTTCAATTCAGTACTGCTATTTCCAAACAGTCTATCTATCCACATATTCCTCACTGCCCTACCCACTCCTCATTCTGGGATGTGGGTACTTTGCCATCTAAAAAGATCCATATTTAGAGATTGGTCACTTTCACCTATAATTTGTTCAACTCTCTTCTTCTGGAAGCGCGGCATGAGAAATATGAATAAAACTGACATCTGAGTGCAGGGGTGGCGCTAACATGTTGCTCCGCTTCATCACTTCAGTTGGAAGTGGAAACAACTGTACTTTGCTCACTTATTCCTTTAAAATCTCAAGACTTTAATCATGAAATTCTTTGTTGAAATTGTACATGTCTCCCTTTATCTACAGTAACACAGTGCCTCTTGCTTAATACTTTTTGTGCCAAAAGGAACCACCACTACTATCAAAGCTGGGAGTGTTTGCTGTATATGAAGTGCAAAGATTCCAGAAATCACCTGTGGAAATACTTTCCCACATTAGTAGTGTCGACGAAGCAAAGCTCACCTATAGTGTCGGTGCCATGTATGTTGGCATTGACCATTCTTAGGAAATCAGGAAGATATTCCGAAGCACACTCTGCACAACTGCGAATTTCAAACTACTTTGGTGGGCCCAAGTTCCTCATAATGCAATTTACATTTCTGTGTACTTGGTACCAATACTCTTTGGTCCCACAAGGAGCTGAAAAATGTTAATTATTCTTGATTGATTGCAGCATGTTTTGCAGCAGGTCTCTTGCACACATCTTTTAAAAAAGTACACCTACATTAACGTTATCTGCAGAATAGCTAAAATTGGCCATGTCATACTCAAAGAGAAGATAGAAAACATATTGATTGTCCTATCTGTAACTTGTATCTTCTGAATATAGTCGGCTCACTCAGGGGCATGTTTACTACAATATGACGAAGCACTGCCAGTCATCTTGCTACAGCGAGCAGCATTATTAGGAAAGTGAGGAATGCATAGAATTTACAGCAATACAGCACATCCCTGTGCTTTCCTCTGCACTGGTGCACAATTGACAGCCTAGCACCAATGCAGGCCACCTTGCACCATGGTGCAAGGGTACTTGCGTTGCAGGGATGATTGTTTTTGTGCAGGAAGGATTACCTTCCTGCACAAAAACAATCATTGATGGTGTTTTCCTCCTTATAGAAAGTGCAAAAACGGGGAAAAAAAGGTATTGTTGCGCCAATTTCACGCCTCCTATGGGGAAATAATCTGATGCATTCCCAGGTTTACAAAACCTTGTAAATCTGGGAATGCATCAGAATCCATGGGGTTACGCGGAAACACCCACAACACCACCCATGGAACGCCCCTTTCAATCAGAGTAATGTGTGAAAGGGGATCATATGTACAAGGCCATGAATAGCCACGCAGGGTTGCTTTGTGTGGCCTTGTAAGTATGGCTCAGCATTGTGTGCCACTACAGCATCAAACAAAGTGATGATCCAGTGGCGCAGGGGCCTTGTAAAGATGCCCCCGGTATTCTGAAGCTGAAATTGGTACTGGACATTCATCATAACCTCCCCCTTCCCCAGTAGGTAACAATTGTTGGAGAATATTTAGTTTCTAAGCTATTCTATTAAAAGCTACCAAGTTGAGCTCAGATGTTGTATCTGGTACTTTTCAGTGGTATTTCTATTGCCTCCTTGGTGTGCAGAAAATGTATTGAATAATGTTCATATAGTTATTACTGATTTTCTTCAGCTTCCTGTTACAACTGACAGTGTGTTTCATCTGTTACTTCTGCAAACAACATATTTTCTATATCCATGTCTGAATAATATTGAATCTTACTCTTCAAGTATTGTAAAGCCTTCTTGATTCTTTTAATAGCTCACTAACTTTTGCCCAATTTATTTTACCTTTAGTAGAAACACCACTAACCAAAACTGTAATTGGTTCAGCAAGTTGGCGTTCGATTCCAAGTGTTTCAATGTTCCATTTTAAATTTGTGTTAAGTATACAACCCTGTCTTTCAGTCCCTTTACTTATTTGTTTGGAGGAAAGCTTTGTTGTCTTTTGTGTAGATTTATCTCCATTGTCAAAAGACCAATTGCCATACTGTTTTGTACAATAAACATCTGTTATTCAGCACCAAGATGCCCATGGGTGAACGTGCGTTTTACAAATACTGTTATATCTGATAGAGACGTCTATCTGCAGATACTTTACGTTAGAATTCTCCCCAGGCGCCAGACTGGATCCAGTACTTTTTTCAGCAGTACCCCAGCACGTCGGTAGTGGACGTCGTGTGACTCAGTACCAAGGTCGTCCACTTATGCGACGTCACTGGAGTCTATATAAGCCCTTTCCTGACGCACTGACGTCAGTTTCTTCTTTTTCGCACTTACAACGTGGAAGCAGTTACCTCAGGCCATTTTTGGCCTACTTTGATGTTTTCCTCGTTGAAACAGTGTGGTTTTCTGTTCAAACCTTGTGGGTCTTGTTAACGGCAAATATCATCCACAGACCCTCACATGATTTGTACGTGGTGCTTGGGAGAGCACCATGACTCTGAGGAGTGTGACTCCTGTCATCTACTTTGACTGAAGGCACTATGGTAACGTTGGATAAAGCTCCTGTCGGCACACCTCTCACAGTCACTGCACAGTCTGTTCACAGGCCCGGCCCACGAGCCATATCCGTGGCTGTATTTCTCAATTGTCGACCCACGGTAAGCCTCAACGCAGGTGGTCAAAGTTTCAGCATCCTAAGTGTCCACCGCACAGACATTCCAACCTTCACAGCTCCTCCTGCTTGCCAGTTGAGGACTCTGTGCAAGAGTTTTCCCCTCACCTCCCTGTCTACCCTAGAGCTGGGGCAACTTTGACCCAGATGCGAGCATATTATTGCTCTCTGCATGCCATCTCTGGGTCTTCACCTTCCCCTGGAGCGCCTTCAGGTCCCAAGGAGGTGAGAGGTGCCTAGACTGTGTCCACGCCGGCGGGTACGCCCTTGGCTTCAGTTAGGCGAGCGGGTTCGTTGGTTGACTCCGTCCCAGCACTGTTGCACAGCTATTTGGGGTACCCAGCTTCGGCGCTTGTGTCTGATCAGCAGACTCCAACTATTCTAATCAATACTGTGCCACTCCCCTTTTCTGACTTCAAGGTGTCACCAACTCGGAACGGTAGATGTCAAGTGTGGAGCAAATGGCGCAGTACATCTCTGACACCTTTCTTCTGCTTTCTGTGGAGACTGCCAATGTTTTCCTTCTGAGGAAAACTCTTTAGAAGGTGATGGGGACGAGTAGGGTTTCTGCACCCCATATCTGATTCTGCTCAGCCTCCTTTGGAGGATAGCTGGCTAACTGAACTGGGTGAAACTAGTGAATTTGAGTCTTCCCCATCCTTGGGCCTTCTTTCCCCTCCTGGTCTTGCTACAGAGGCGTGCTCCTCTTTAGCTGATATGTGACTCTCTTCCTCATGTTCCATCAGATAGAGATTAAAGGGGGCAGGATGGTTGTGGCAGTCATATCTTCTTATCTGCAAGTTCTGCGTTGAAGTCCATTAATACATCTTGCATTCATGGACGTCTTTCCCATACATTATGGGGTTCCTTGACATGTCAGTTGCCATTGCTCACGGGTGACACCCAGAGTGAGCTTACCCAGTTTATCCAAGATGGGCAACCGGCAGCTAAATTAATGATTAGATGCGGATGGATACCACGGATTCGGTAGGTCAGGCCATGGCTTCTTCAGTGGTGCTACGTTGTTGTACCTGGCTACTCCCTTTTTCAGGGCTGTTCATACCACTTTGCTTGGCACGCCTTTTTTATGGCACACACCTTTTCTGGTCTCATGCGGCATTTTCGTAACAGTCGGATTGGAACAGAAACTTAGCTCTGCTCTTGATTCTGTCTGTCTCCCTAAATCCACACATTACAGTTTGTATGGGGGATGTTGGTCCATTATTTCTTTCTCAATTGAGAATTCTCTTGCAGTGTCCATGGTTGTCTATCCCACCTACTGGTGACACCAAGTGTGGTATTCCTGCTTCCTGCAGGTATTATTCTAAGCCTTCTTACACTGTTGATGACAGTGTATGGTTCCGCACTACTTATCAGAGCCACTTGTGGTCTAGAGTTTACAAGCTCTGACTTGCATCTTTACTGCTGGAACTTTTTACCCCAGCACTTCACGTTGATAAATAATGTTTAGAATCCCTTTTAGGCACCTTTCACTTTTCTCCCCCTTAGGGTATCTATATAGCTTGTTCAGTGAGATCCCTTTCTCGTGCATCTCTCGTTTCTCCTTGATCTATACAGGGAGCGCCCTTTTTGCTACCCTTCTTGTGTAGTTCAGTTTCACCAAAGGCTCTAAATTTCTACTGGAGTATTTGGACACGTGCCACTACCTTAACTATGTTGTCCACGTTACTGGCCTGGCCATTATTTCCTGCTAAGACATTTTTTTCTCTGTGTCCTTCCTTTCTTTAGCATGCTTCTTGCTCTTCTACAGCAGGGTGCACTTTTAATAGACTGCTCTGGTGCATACGTTTCATTCACTTCTTGTGATTTTCACAAGGGTGTCTTTTAAAGAAAATGTGTTTTCTTGCTCGGCCCTGCTGATCGTCTTGTATGTGGTTTCCTCCACATTATTTATCTTTGTGGTGGCTACTTAAGTGCTGGCTTTTTTATACCGCTGGTCTCGCTGTCCTTGTTCTGACTTTTCCTGTCAGGACATCTGTTATACTCACTTAGTGCCTACAGGCAAGTCTTTCTCCTTTTTTGCCACGAACACCTCCTTTTTCAGAGTTCATACGCATGCCTGGGGTCAAGGCATCTACATTTTTTTCATTGCAAAGACAGTATGTGGTCTCTTTTTGTGTGATAATGTCTGATCCACCTTTTGGTGGATCCCTTTTTACTTGAAACTGTTCCTAGAAAATTATGAATTCATCCTCTTGGACTTACTTTCCTTGTCAGTTTGTTTGTCCCCTTCGGTAGGTCTCTCTCTATGGAAATCATTTTACATTTTGTTCAGTATGGTTTCCTAATATCCTATCCTCAGGGGTTTAGTCATTACAACTATGCGTTATCTTTTATTGCTGGAGGTTCTTCCTCATAAGAATATACCCCTCTATTGTGTATTTTGCTTCTTTAACCCAATTCTGGGTTATCTTCCCCCATGTACCTTGCTATAATCAGGGCTGTAGGCATGTTGGCCTTACACTTTCGGTAGTGCGGTTGTCTCCCCTACACCTTCCTGTGGGACATTTTTTCCTTTAATCAAAAATTGTTCTTCTTCTTTCGCTTGCATCTCTTTTGTTGCCAAGCTTTTGATGCTTGGTTCAATTTTTTAACTGTTCCCCTTATGGGGATTTAGTCCATATGAGACTATGTGTTTTACTTTCGTCTGATCTTCAGACGGCTTCTGCTCTGTTGGATATGCCTTACTGTTGGATGATAAAGCTCAATACCTTTTTCTAGGCCTTCATGGGTTAGCCTCTCTTGCCTTGGCCTGCTTCTGGGCCTAGTTATAGTTTTTTTTTCTCTCTCTATCACTATTTGATGGTAAGTAATTTGATGCTGATTTTTCAGTCCATACGGCGCTGATGCACAGCCCTTTGGGATTCCCACCTTCGGCGCTTGTGTCTGATTAGCTGTCTCCAATGTCGCTGATCGATACTGTGCCACTCCCCTTTTTTGACTTTAAGGCGTCACCAACTTGGGCCCGTCAACGTCGAGTGTGGAGCAAATGGTGTTTACTCAGCTTATGTTTTTCAGCTTCAGTGAGCCGAAAGTTTCTGCTATCATCAACATATTTATATGCATGGAGGTAAGTGTGTAAATATATGTGTGTGTGTATATATATATATCATGTGATCAAGGCTGCAGGTCGGTGGCCAAAACGCATTTTGTGGACCATTCTTGGCATGTAATAAACTCTGGATTTCACCTGCTATTGCGCTCTGTGCCCTTGTGTTCCTTGCTGGTTGCAGTTACTACGGGACTTTGTGCCGATATATTTACATATATACATATATATATATATATATATATATATATATATATATATATATATATATATAACTATAGGAAGTAATTGCGACCACATCCACCTACGGGCGGGAGCTCCACGGCTGGAACGGCTCCAGCCTCCACATTTACATTAATATTTCAGCACGTCCAATACTGACACGTTTCAGCTGCTCCTAGCCTTTCTCAAAGTGTAAAAGACCCACAAGCCAGTGAGAGCTTTTAACATCATCATCATAGATATCAAAGACTTACTTTGCACATCTAGTCTTTCTTTTTGTTGTTAGGTAGGTCGCTCCCCCACCACACAGCTCCACCTGGGTGTCCTGACCCTGCCCCAGCTGCCGCTGCTGAAGAAGTTGAGACCCTCCTCCACCCGCAGGCTACCACCTGCGCCTCATCCCTGGTGGCCAGTGGTAGGCCGTAGGTTTGTATCACTGTCGCTGTCTTTCCCTATACTGCCCTTACTGTCTTCTGGTGTCTGTGACCGCTATTGTCTGTCTCCCCCCTGTGCCTGCATTCTTTTCTGTGCCCGTTTTTCTTTGCCTTGTGTTCCCCCTCGTTGCACCCTGATTTGTGCCTGTTTTCTGGTGTCTGTGATCGCTGTTGTCTGTCTCCCCATGCCTGAATTCTTTTCTGTGCCAGTTTTTCTTGTCTTCTGTTCCCCTCGTTGCCCCTTCATTCTGTGCCCTCTTTTGCCTTCTGTTCCCCCTCGTTGCCCCCTGATTTGTGCCTGTCTTCTTGTGTCTGTGACCGCTGTTGTCTGTATCCCCCCTGTGCCTGCATTCTTTTCTTTGCCCGTTTTTCTTGCCTTCTGTTACCCTCGTTGCCCTTTCATTCTGTGCCCTCTTTTGCCTTCTGTTCCCCCACGTTGCCCCCTGATTTGTGCCGGTTGCCTTCGGTGCCCTCGCCGCACCCCTTCCCGCCACTGCGTCCCCTGTGGCCCTGCCCCCCTCACTGCCCATTCGCTGGCCCTGCCTCCCGCCTCCAAGCTGCTCCTCCCTCCCACCTCCCCATATATGGCGGCCGTGCAGCGGACGCGTGCATTGGGCACGCCGAAGGAGCGCCTAAGGCAAGCCCGTCTGCGCCCTTCCGCTCCCGGACCGTGCCCAGCGCCAGTACCCCTGTCCCCCGCACCCGCCACAATGATCGCCGCCGCTGCGATGCCAGCACACTCCACGCTCTCAACTCCGGACGGACCTACACCTGCTTCAAAGCCGCCCCGAAACGCACACAGGGTCCCTTCACCTGCCGGAACTGCAGCTACACCAGCCTCAGAGCCGCCAAACCACCCGCCAAGAAAGGCCACAATCACCTCCGATGCATCCTACTAAACACCCGCTCCGCACGCAAACATGCCGTCGAGCTCTGGGACCTGCTCGACACTTTATCCCCGGATGTCGCCTTCCTGACAGAGACCTGGATGAAAAACTCCTCCGCACCCGACATCGTCATTGCCATCCCAGACGGCTACAAGATCACCCGCAGAGACCACACCAACGGCGTTGTCCACAAGAACAGCATCAGGGTCTCGACCAGCACCGGCGACACACTCCGCACCGCCGAACACATGCATTTCCAGATCCACACAGACCCAACTCCACCCTCAGAGGCACCCTCGTCTACAGACCCCCGGAACCTGACCCCAGTTCAGCGACTCCATCGCCGACTTCCTCAGCACGCACGCCCTGACCTCCACAGACTGCATCCTCCTCGGAGGCCTGAACTTTCACCCTGAGAACAACAATGACAGCAACTCCACCACCCTGATTGATAACCTCGCCAACCTCGGACTGACGCAACTCGTCACAACGCCTACCCACTCCACCGGCCACACGCTCGACCCCGTCTTCTCCTCAAACTCCCACGTCTCCTTCAGCCACACCACCGAACTCCCCTGGACCGACCACCTCTACATCCACTTCACCTACCAGAAACCCACCACTCACCACCGCACCCAACAGAACCATCGCCGCTGCTGGAGCAAAATCACCGAAGACCAACTACATGCAAACCTCGCTCTCAGCCCACTCACCGAACCCTCCAACACCAATGACGCTGCCCACAGCCTCAGACGCTGGATCGACGACTGCGCCAACACCCTCACCCTGCTGAAGAAACCCGCCTACAGAGACACCAGCAAGAGGGCCAGCTGGTTCACCCCAGAACTCCTAGCCTCCAAGCGAGCATGCCAAAAAATAGAGAAGAAATGGCACAGTGAGCAGACTGGACAGCCACGCAGCCCACAAGGACGCCATTCGCAGCCACCATCACCGCATCAGGACTGCCAAGAGGACCTCCTTCAAAGACCGCCTCGACAACAACGCACACAATAGCAAGTAGCTCTTCAACATTGTGAAGGAACTTTCCAACACCAACGACATCCTGCCGTCGCAAGCCCTGTGCGACTCCCTCGCCACTTTTTTCCACCGCAAGATAGCAGACATCCACGACAGCTTCAACACCCAGACAGCCCCAACAGACATCAACACAATTGACTCTCCGCAGACCATCGACCACGACCTCCTGCTAGCCTGGGCCAACGTGAGCATCGATGACACCATCAAGACCATGAGCACAATCCACTCCGGCTCCCCGTCAGACCCGTTCCCGCACCACATCTTCAACAAAGCCAACAGCTCCATCGCACCCCATCTGCGCAACGTCATCAACCTCTTCCTCGAGACCGCGACCTTCCCAGAGAGCTGGAAACACGCCGAGATCAACGCCCTACTCAAAAAACCCAAGGCGGACCCAAGAGACCTCAAGAATTTCGGGCCCATCTCTCTGCTTCCGTTCCCGGCCAAGGTCATCGAGAAGATCGTCAACAAACAGCTAACCCAATACCTCGAAGAAAACAGAATCCTGGACCCTTTCCAGTCAGGGTTCTGCAGCAACCACAGCACCGAGACTGCCCTCATCGCCGCCACCGACGACAGCAGGACCCTGCTGGACAACGGTGACACCGCGGCCCTCATCCTCCTGGACCTCTCCGCCGCCTTCAACACCGTCTGCCACCGCACACTACGCGCACTCCTCCACGCCATCGGGATCCGAGACAAGGGACTGGAATGGACCACCTCCTTCCTCTCCGGCAGAACCCAGAGCGTCCGCCTCCCCTCATTCCGATCCAAAGCCTCCAAGATCATCTGCGGCGTACCCCAGGGATCTTCCCTCAGCCCGACACTGTTCAACATCTACATGGCCCCGCTCGCACACGTCGCCTGACAGCACAACCTCAACATAATCTCCTACGCCGACGACACTCAACTGATCCTCTCCCTCACCAAGGACCCCATCACCGCCAAATCCAACCTCCACGAAGGAAGGAAGGGCGTCACCGACTGGATGAGGATCAGCCGACTGAAGTTGAACATGGGCAAGACGGAGGTCCTCATCCTCGGCTCCAACCCTTCAGCCTGGGACGACTCCTGGTGGCCGACGGCACTGGGGGCAGCCCCGACACCCACCGACCACGCACGCAACCTGGGAATCATCCTTGACTCAACGCTCTCCATGACCAAGCAAGTCAACGTCGTCTTCTCCTCCTGCTACAACACCCTCCGCATGCTCCGCAAGATCTACAGGTGGATCCCGACAGATACAAGAAGAACAGTCACCCAGGCCCTCGTCAGCAGCAGACTGGACTACGTAAACGCCCTCTACGCAGGAGCCCCGACCAAGCTCATCAAACGACTGCAACGCATCCAAAACGCATCTGCACGACTGATCCTCGATGTACCTCGCCAACCCCCACCGGAGAAACCTGCACTGGCTCCCCGTCAACCAGAGGATATCCTTTAAGCTCCTCATGCACGCACACAAGGCACTCCACAAGACTGGCCCAGCCTACCTCAACAGACGGCTTTGCTTCTACATTCCCAACCACCAGCTGCGCTCCGCCAACCTCGCACTCACCGCCGTCCCTCGCACCTGAAGAACAACCACCAGCGGGAGATCCTTCTCCCACCTCGCCGCCAAGACCTGGAACACCCTCCCACTGAGCCTACGACAGACCCAAGACCTGCTGACCTTCAGGAGGCTACTCAAGACCTGGCTGTTTGACCAGTAGCGCCCCCTCCTCCCAGCTGCTTGAGACCCTCGCGGGTATGTAGTGCGCTCTACAAATGATTGATTGATTGATTGATTTCCTTATTTTTCCATAAAATGGAAGTTCATAAAATTCACCATAATGGATATCAACTGATGTCAAGTTTCATATATTGCAGTACATTTTTTTTACATTTTGTTTTCTCATGTTTTTCACAATTTCAAAAAGCTTTATTTATTGTTCATGATGTTAAATTCATAAAGGGATAGCATTTTTACAGGAGGTATTGGGCCAGTGCCCAAACCACATCATCCGCAACGGTAATCATAAAAAACGTATTTTATCAAATTCACAAATAATCACAGAGGGGTCACAGTTTATATTGCACAAATACATCTCATTCTCCATAATCTCACCTTCAAAATGTGTCTGATATTACGAACATATAAATACCTATACATATATATATATTTATATACATTCACCCAAATTTGCCTCTGGCTCAAGAACGCAACACCATCGGAAGGTAAGTTTGCCAAAAACCTTTAATTCCTGAAGCTGCAAATCACGGCTGCTTTTTCAATATCCCCGACGCGTTTTGGAGCCACAAACTCCTTCCTCATGAGGCAATTGTTTGGCAAAAGTCCGGAAACAACCACACCTATAATTCACCCAAAATGCATGCGTTCTCCAGTGAAGCATGCTGGTAGATGTAGTCACAATCTTACCCGTAAGTCGGGTCCGTGTTATATTGCCAAACAGTTTATTCAATGCATTCCTTCAAATTTACAGCCCTCCAGTGGGTCCCAGACGTGATGTGACGCTTCTCAATGTCGAATCCTTCCTTCCGGAGATTGAAAAAGCAGCCGTGATTTGCAGCTTCAGGAATTAAAGGTTTTTGACAAACTTACCTTCCGATGGTGTTGCGTTCTTGAGCCAGAGGCAAATTTGGGTGAATATTTATATATATATATATATATATATATATATATATATATATTTATATATATATATATACAATCTCCGGTATGGAATCAAGGGCTGTCGCAGGCGGTCCGAGTAAGGATACCGGAACTCCTCACATAAACTCCACAAGTCCCCTTAATGTCAAGGAAACACTCGGACACCCCGTTTGAAAGTAGATAATTTAATTAGGCAAGTAGAGACGACGCGTTTCACCTTTACGGCTTGTTCACGCTCGAGAAATAAACAATCCACCATGTTTAAATACATCACCATGTGCATAATGAAAACGGACTAATCTCGCAAATAAACAGTATACGAGTACAAATACCGCGGCCACTTTGTAATGTCGAGTAACATGAGTTAGATGCCAATTACTTATAATAATACCATACATATTGTAATTGTGGTCCCAGTGAACTTCTCTTTGTGACTATAAATACCACAAAAACATGATGGGTAATGTTATAATAGTAAACAAAATGGGGCAACATCTCACTCCATTGCCGGGCGCACAGCGATAATGAATGCATAACAATGATGCTGCAAGTTGATCCAAGTCTGTTCACAATTTATTCAAGTTTTGTCAAGAAGGTGTAGTCATAATTTCCAAGTTTTGTTCATGGTCACATGAGGGACATCTCACTTTTAACACTGTAACCTTAAACGCTGCAGAAATGCCAACAGGCCTTAATCGGTAGCTAGGAGTGTGCGTGAGTAATCCTCATCAGTTCATCTCGGTAACCCAATGCATTTCGGGCCATTCGTGGCCCTTCGTCAGGGGTATTCTACAATTAAAAATCAATGTTTTAATACCAAGCATTTCAGTCTGATTATCCATGTACATTCGTGTTCAAAACAATTGTAAGCCCATGACTCATCCACAACACTAACGTTTTCCCACTAATTGTGGCCATACAAGCCACTAAGTTGCTGCCCGAATCCACCTCCCTTGTTATTTTCACGTTTACATTACACCTTAACCTCCCCGTGTAACGGTTCCCTTACGTTGATGCCTAAAGTACACTGGTTGATCTAAAAACAGAATCTCACCCACCCGAATCGTTACATACCGAAGGTCTTTCCCATCACCTCGCGGATTTTTCACAAAATGTGTTCAAGCTCAGGTCTACATTTAAAGCACCTGGGTTGTATCTCCGCCCTCTGATAAGCCCTCCCACTTAGGAGTTCACCGTCATCTCTTGACCCTATATCTTCCATTGCATTCTATTTACGTTGTTTAAATACTCACATTCGTGTTGTCAATACCCATCTAGATGTCAACCCTCATTTCTTCCTGTACTAGATCTAACTCGACCTTAACCTCAATACAACCCCACGTTGTAACGTCTCATATGCGTTACTGAAACCACTGTACTCCAGCTCCCATGATACACTACATTAACCAACCATAAGGTGCCTAGATGCTCTATACCCCAATTCACGTGATTAACACTATCACTCATCCTTTCTAGGCAACAGTCTAAGAGTCCCACCCGCCCTTTGTTAACATTCGCTACGTTAGTTATGAAGGATCCTATGTGTCATGCTTAAAGCATTATAATCTAATGTAATCGTTTGAAACATGCTTGTTAACAAGTTTGCTATATATACTGAATGTACAACAGTGAAAACATCAAATTCTGCTATGAATAGCTTAAAACAAGAAATTCACTTCTGGGGAAATGTTCTTTCAAAAGTCTCTCATGTGCCGTCATCTTAATGTTCCGTTTGCATTTTTGATCGATGGGTGCAACTCGTCTGAAAGGCAGATAATGAGTCAGTTCAAAAAAGAGAGCGACAGAGTGCACACCAAATTTCTTCGTTTTCATCGACTTTTTTACCATATTGAGCTTGTTCGCGTGCAAAGCCCAGAATCGTGTTCTGCCTTGACCACGTGATTGTGAAAAACAATAAACAAAATGGGGCAACATCTCACTCCATTGCCGGGCGCACAGCGATAATGAATGCATAACAATGATGCTGCAAGTTGATCCAAGTATGTTCACAATTTATTCAAGTTTTGTCAAGAAGGTGTAGTCATAATTTCCAAGTTTTGTTCATGGTCACATGAGGGACATCTCACTTTTAACACTGTAACCTTAAACGCTGCAGAAATGCCAACAGGCCTTAATCGGTAGCTAGGAGTGTGCGTGAGTAATCCTCATCAGTTCATCTCGGTAACCCAATGCATTTCGGGCCATTCGTGGCCCTTCGTCAGGGGTATTCTACAATTAAAAATCAATGTTTTAATACCAAGCATTTCAGTCTGATTATCCATGTACATTCGTGTTCAAAACAATTGTAAGCCCATGACTCATCCACAACACTAACGTTTTCCCACTAATTGTGGCCATACATACGAAGGGCCACGAATGGCCCTAAATGCATTGGGTTACCGAGATGAACTGATGAGGATTACTCACACACACTCCTAGCTACCGATTAAGGCCTGTTGGCATTTCTGCAGCGTTTAAGGTTACAGTGTTAAAAGTGAGATGTCCCTCATGTGACCATGAACAAAACTTGGAAATTATGACTACACCTTCTTGACAAAACTTGAATAAATTGTGAACAGACTTGGATCAACTTGCAGCATCATTGTTATGCATTCATTATCGCTGTGCGCCCGGCAATGGAGTGAGATGTTGCCCCATTTTGTTTATTGTTTTTCACAATCACGTGGTCAAGGCAGAACACGATTCTGGGCTTTGCACGCGAACAAGCTCAATATGGTAAAAAAGTCGATGAAAACGAAGAAATTTGGTGTGCACTCTGTCGCTCTTTTTTTTGAACTGACTCATTATCTGCCTTTCAGACGAGTTGCACCCATCGATCAAAAATGCAAACGGAACATTAAGATGACGGCACATGAGAGACTTTTGAAAGAACATTTCCCCAGAAGTGAATTTCTTGTTTTAAGCTATTCATAGCAGAATTTGATGTTTTCACTGTTGTACATTCAGTATATATAGCAAACTTGTTAACAAGCATGTTTCAAGCGATTACATTAGATTATAATGCTTTAAGCATGACACATAGGATTCTTCATAACTAACGTAGCGAATGTTAACAAAGGGCGGGTGGGACTCTTAGACTGTTGCCTAGAAAGGATGAGTGATAGCGTTAATCACGTGAATTGGGGTATAGAGCATCTAGGCACCTTATGGTTGGTTAATGTAGTGTATCATGGGAGCTGGAGTACAGTGGTTTCAGTAACGCATATGAGACGTTACAACGTGGGGTTGTATTGAGGTTAAGGTCGAGTTAGATCTAGTACAGGAAGAAATGAGGGTTGACATCTAGATGGGTATGGACAACACGAATGTGAGTATTTAAACAACGTAAATAGAATGCAATGGAAGATATAGGGTCAAGAGATGACGATGAACTCCTAAGTGGGAGGGCTTATCAGAGGGCGGAGATACAACCCAGGTGCTTTAAATGTAGACCTGAGCTTGAACACATTTTGTGAAAAATCCGCGAGGTGATGGGAAAGACCTTCGGTATGTAACGATTCGGGTGGGTGAGATTCTGTTTTTAGATCAACCAGTGTACTTTAGGCATCAACGTAAGGGAACCGTTACAAGGGGAGGTTAAGGTGTAATGTAAACGTGAAAATAACAAGGTAGGTGGATTCGGGCAGCAACTTAGTGGCTTGTATGGCCACAATTAGTGGGAAAACGTTAGTGTTGTGGATGAGTCATGGGCTTACAATTGTTTTGAACACGTATGTACATGGATAATCAGACTGAAATGCTTGGTATTAAAACATTGATTTTTAATTGTAGAATACCCCTGACGAAGGGCCACGAATGGCCCGAAATGCATTGGGTTACCGAGATGAACTGATGAGGATTACTCACGCACACTCCTAGCTACCGATTAAGGCCTGTTGGCATTTCTGCAGCGTTTAAGGTTACAGTGTTAAAAGTGAGATGTCCCTCATGTGACCATGAACAAAACTTGGAAATTATGACTACACCTTCTTGACAAAACTTGAATAAATTGTGAACAGACTTGGATCAACTTGCAGCATCATTGTTATGAATTCATTATCGCTGTGCGCCCGGCAATGGAGTGAGATGTTGCCCCATTTTGTTTATTGTTTTTCACAATCACGTGGTCAAGGCAGAACACGATTCTGGGCTTTGCACGCGAACAAGCTCAATATGGTAAAAAAGTCGATGAAAACGAAGAAATTTGGTGTGCACTCTGTCGCTCTCTTTTTTGAACTAATGTTATAATAGCACATACAGTATTGTACTATAAAATTCATGCTCCACGTAACTCCATTCAGACGGGTAAAATACTCGTTACAATACATTCTAGGCTTCGTTTTACCTGTGCCTGAATTTCTGTATTGCAACATCAAAATCAATGTAAATTTACTGAGAATGACATACAATGCTGAGGGAATCTTAAATCTAAATACCTCAGCACAATTCATCATATGCATAAGCCCAAGTCGGCCACATCAATTATGCAGAGTAATGGCATATATATATATATACACAAGAAAAAACCTGTCCATAATTTCATGACATTCTCCATTAATCCAATGTTTCTTCAATAAACAACAGAAATTCCACCATTCCACCAATTGCAAAAGAAGTACCTGTAATAAAACAAAATCTAATTTAAAATCCTGAGACAGACAATACAGACTCATTATAATCAATTAATTGTGCAAATGAATTGCCAATTCTTCACTTAAATTCAACCCCTTAGGGGCAAGACTTTCCAAATCAATGATGTATCGAGACTCCAATTTCCTTAGCGACAATTCTCTGTTGCCGCCCCTCACACCCAGATCCACAGCATCAATTACCACCATGCGGACTAATGTATTGTCCTGCATATGTTTTTCATAAAAATGACGAGCTATAGGGTATTGCCTATTGTTGTTTCGTATTGCACGAAAATGCTCCAAAACTCTTTTTTTTGCCTCATGTTTCATGCTTCCAATGTACCACTTATTACATGGACACATCAAAACATAGACGCAATATGTTGTGTTGCATGTCAATTTCTTCTTAATCACAAACTCCCTCTTAGAGTTAGGTACTGACAGTCTATTGCAATCACTGCTATTTTTACACGCTTTGCATTTGCGACAGCATCTAAACCCTGGTGTACCCTTGGATATGTTAATATCCCGTTCTGTAATGTAATTATGACTGAGTACATCCTTCAATGATCATCCTTTTTTAAGGTAATTTGTGGATTACTCCCCAGATTTTTCTTTAGATGATCACCAGTGAGTAATACATGCCAATGTTTCTTAAATATTTTGCGTACCTCATTTGCCTGCCCTGAAAATGTGGTGATAAACCTGATGCAATCACTACCTTCCTCTTTCTTTTGTGGATATAGTAATTCATTTCTGGATTTCAATTCTACTCTGGAAATTGCTTCCTTGATAATTTTATTACTATAGCCTTGGTCTTTAAATCTCTGGCACATAGTTGTTCCCTCACATTTGTAAGCCTCAACAGAACTGCAGTTTCTTTTGGCTCTCAGAAACTCTCCATATGGGATACTGTACACCAAATTCCGTGGATGACTACTGCTTGCACTGAGAATACTATTCCCTGCTGTTTTTTTGCGAAACAGTTTAGTTGTTAATTGATTGTCCTTCACTTCTAAGAACACATCAAGAAATTCCATTGTATTCTTACTGATATGTTCTGTAAACTGTAAGTTAAGTTTGTTGCTGTTAAGTTTGTCAGTAAAATTTCTGACTGATTCCTCATCCCCGCACCATATGAAAAAGATATCATCAATATAACGCAGCCACAGGGCCACGTTGTTAAAGTCCGCCATTACAGTGACAACCTGCTCCTCCCACCAGCCCATGAATAAATTCGCATAGCTGGGAGCGAAGCAGGTTCCCATGGCTGTGCCCTGTGACTGCTTATATACGGTGTCATCAAAGATGAAAAAATTATTTTTGAGGCAAATCTCAATCATCGTTAAAATCATCTGTGAGTGGTGAATTAAGGAGATAGATCTCGTCTTGAAGAAGTGTCAAACAGCCTGCAATCCGAGATCATGTTGGATACTTGTATACAGACTGCTGACATCAAGGGAGACCAGGATGTAGTTCTTCTCCCAATGTATTCCATCAATTATAGTTAGAAAATGGGTGGTATCCCTCAAATAAGAAGGTAAAGCCACCACATACAGTCTTAGATAATAGTCGATGAATTTAGATGTGTTCTCCAGTAATGCCCCTATAGAGGAAACTATGGGTCGACCAGGAGGATTACAAGTATCCTTATGTAATTTTGGGAGCAGATAAAGAATGGGTACTCTTGGATGTGCACAGTATAGATAGTTAAATTATTCCCACTCCATCAGCCCTCTTTCTCTCCATTCAACCAGTGTCTCTCTGTACATAACATTAGATTTCAAAACTTCAGCCATATTGGTCTTGCAGTAACATTGGATGTCATTCAGTTGTCTCAGACCTTCTGCCAGATATTTTTGCTTGTCTAAGACAACCACATTACCCCCTTTATCTGATTGTCTGATTACAATGCTCTTGTCTGCTTCCAGATTATCAATTGAGGTAATTTGTTCAGCTGTAAGATTTTTCTTGCTGCACTGTAACTTTTTATATCTCATTCTGTGTAGATCCTGCAAGACTCCCTTTTCAAATATAACTATGGCCTCACACTGTATGTTAAGCAGAAATACTGATTTCGGCTTAAACTGGCTCCCTGGATTACTGCCCAGATCCACACCCCATGTTTCCCAATCAGGTGTTGAAATATCTACATCAGCTCCATCAACAGTCATAGTAGGCAAATCATGTAACAATTCAATGTCAGCCAAATTTTAGTTACATTCACTTTCTCTGCTACTCACAGTATCTTGTCTTGGTGGTTTCGTACAAAACCATTTTTTCAGTTTCAATTTTCTAGAAAACAGGAACAGGTGAATTCTGGTTTGTGCATAATTCATATTGGATGTAGGGCAAAAAGACAAGCCATGGGAAAGAGTCTCAATTTCATCATTAGAAAGAGACCGCTGGGAAAGATTGATGACAGTCATATTTTCTGTTTTCTGCCCCTTGTTCCCATTCCCACTGGAGCTTTGTCTGTGTTTATTCCTCCTCTTTTTGGCTTGTTGATTCCTCCTGTTCTTTCTCTGTTTCCTCGTCCCCGTCCTCTAACTAACTAACTAAAGATATCAGTGAAAGTGATATATCTGATGGGAATTTATCAGACGCATCCATTTCTGGCGCAAATCAAGAAATAACATACGACTCAAAGAAAAAAGCGAGTAATTTTTTATTCCAATTCCAATTGATAAATCAAAACAGGACAGAGTTTCAGCAGGATGGGGGATCACACAGAGGACGGGGACGAGGAAACAGAGGAAGAACAGGAGGAATCAACAAGCCAAAAAGAGGAGAAATAAACGCAGACAAAGCTCCAGTGGGAATGGAAACAAGGGGCAGAAAACAGAAAATATGACTGTCATCAATCTTTCCCAGCGGTCTCTTTCTAATGATGAAATTGAGACTCTTTCCCTTGGCTTGTCTTTTTGCCCTACATCCAATATGAATTATGCACAAACCAGAATTGACCTGTTCCTGTTTTCTAGAAAATTGAAACTGAAAAAATGGTTTTGAACGAAACCACCAAGACAAGATACTGTGAGTAGCAGAGAAAGTGAATGTAACTTAAATTTGGCTGACATTGAATTGTTACATGATTTGCATACTATGACTGTTGATGGAGCTGATGTAGATATTTCAACAACTGATTGGGAAACATGGGGTGTGGATCTGGGCAGTAATCCAGGGAGCCAGTTTAACCCGAAATCAGTATTTCTGCCTAACGTACAGTGTGAGGCCATAGATATATTTGAAAAGGGAGTCTTGCAGGATCTACACAGAATGAGATATAAAAAGTTACAGTGCAGCAAGAAAAATCTTACAGCGGAACAAATTACCTCATTTGATAATCTGGAAGCAGACAAGAGCATTGTAATCAGACAATCAGATAAAGGGGGTAATGTGGTTGTCTTAGACAAGCAAAAATATCTGGCAGAAGGTCTGAGACAACTGAATGACATCCAATGTTACTGCAAGACCAATATGGCTGAAGTTTTGAAATCTAATGTTATGTACAGAGAGACACTGGTTGAATGGAGAGAAAGAGGGCTGATGGAGTGGGAATAATTTAACTATCTATATTGTGCACATCCAAGAGTACCCATTCTTTATCTGCTCCCAAAATTACATAAGGATACTTGTAATCCTCCTGGTCGACCCATAGTTTCCTCAACAGAGGCATTACTGGAGAACACATCTAAATTCATCGACTATTATCTAAGACCGTATGTGGTGGCTTTACCTTCTTATTTGAGGGATACCACCCATTTTCTAACTATAATTGATGGAATACATTGGGAGAAGAACTACATCCTGGTCTCCCTTGATGTCAGCAGTCTATATACAAGTATCCAACATGATCTCGGATTGCAGGCTGTTCGACACTTCTTCAAGACGAGATCTATCTCCTTAATTCACCACTCGCAGATGATTTTAACAATGATTGAAATTTGCCTCAAAAATAATTTTTTCATTTTTGATGACACCGTATATAAGCAGTCACAGGGCACAGCCATGGGAACCTGCTTTGCTCCCAGCTATGCAAATTTATTCATGGGCTGGCGGGAGGAGCAGGTTGTCATTGAAATGGCGGACTTTAACAACGTGGCCCTGTGGCTGCGTTATATTGATGATATCTTTTTCATATGGTGCGGGATGAGGAATCAGTCAGAAATTTTATTGACAAACTTAACAGCAACAAACTTAACTTACAGTTTACAGAACATATCAGTAAGAATACAATGGAATTTCTTGATGTGTTCTTAGAAGTGAAGGACAATCAATTAACAACTAAACTGTTTCGCAAAAAAACAGCAGGGAATAGTATTCTCAGTGCAAGCAGTAGTCATCCACAGAGTTTGGTGTACAGTATCCCATATGGAGAGTTACTGAGAGCCAAAAGAAACTGCAGTTCTGTTGAGGCTTACAAATGTGAGGAAACAACTATATGCCAGAGATTTAAAGACCGAGGATATAGTAATAAAATTATCAAGGAAGCAATTTCCAGAGTAGAATTGAAATCCAGAAATGAATTACTATATCCACAACAGAAAGAGGAAGGTAGTGATTGCATCAGGTTTATCACCACATTTTCAGGGCAGGCAAATGAGGTACGCAAAATATTTAAGAAACATTGTCATGTATTACTCACTGATGATCATCTAAAGAAAAATCTGGGGAGTAATCCACAAATTACCTTCAAAAAAGGACGATCATTGAAGGATGTACTCAGTCATAATTACATTACAGAACGGGATATTAACATATCCAAGGGTACACCAGGGTTTAGATGCTGTTGCAAATGCAAAGCGTGTAAAAAATAGCAGCGATTGCAATAGACTGTCAGTACCTAACTCTAAGAGGGAGTTTGTGATTAAGAAGAAATTGACATGCAACACAACATATTGCATCTATGTTTTGGTGTGTCCATGTAATAAGTGGTACATTGGAAGCACGAAACATGAGGCAAAAAAAAGAGTTTTGGAGCATTTTCGTGCAATACGAAACAACAATAGGCAATACCCTATAGCTCGTCATTTTTATGAAAAACATATGCAGGACAATACATTAGTTCGCATGGTGGTAATTGATGCTGTGGATCTGGGTGTGAGGGGCGGCAACAGAGAATTGTTGCTAAGGAAATTGGAGTCTCGATACATCATTGATTTGGAAAGTCTGGCCCCTAAGGGGTTGAATTTAAGTGAAGAATTGGCAATTCATTTGCACAATTAATTGATTATAATGAGTCTGTATTGTCTGTCTCAGGATTTTAAATTAGATTTTGTTTTATTACAGGTACTTCTTTTGCAATTGGTGGAATTTCTGTTGTTTATTGAAGAAACATTGGATTAATGGAGAATGTCATGAAATTATGGACAGGTTTTTTCTTGTGTACATATATATATGCCATTACTCTGCATAATTGATGTAGCCCACTTGGGCTTATGCATATGATGAATTGTGCTGAGGTATTTAGATTTAAGATACCCTCAGCATTGTATGTCATTCTCAGTAAATTTACATTGATTTTGATGTTGTAATACAGAAATTCAGGCACAGGTAAAACGAAGCCTAGAATGTATTGTAACGAGTATTTTACCTGTCTGAATGGAGTCACGTGGAACATGAATTTTATAGTACAATACTGTATGTGCTATTATAACATTACCCATCATGTTTTTGTGGTATTTATAGTCACAAAGAGAAGTTCACTGGGACCACAATTACGATATGTATGGTATTATTATAAGTAATTGGCATCTAACTCATGTTACTCGACATTTCAAAATGGCCGCGGTATTTGTACCCGTATACTGTTTATTTGCGAGGGTAGTCCGTTTTCATTATGCACATGGTTATGTATTTAAACATGGTGGATTGTTTATTTCTCGAGCGTGAACAAACCGTAAAGGTGAAACGCGTCGTCTCTACTTGCCTAATTAAATTATCTACTTTCAAACGGGGTGTCTGAGCGTTTCCTTGGCATTAAGGGGACTTGTGGAGTTTATTTATATATATATATATATGTTCATATCAATAAATAGATTTGTCTACAGGAAATTTTAAATAAATATTCATTATTTACAAATTATTGCACTATGTCACACCCAAGGTCGGAGTAAATAATGAATAATCCCTTAATAGCTCCATTATAGGTTCACTGTAAACAAACCTCTCCCTGTTGTGCAAAATGCTGTAAATGTAATGAAATAAAATATCAACATTATAAATCTTGTTCACTCAATAGCTAATCATTCAATGTCCATAAATTAATCATAAACAATGACATGTTGAGAGAGATATATGCATATGGTAACAAGACCTAAAACTCATACAATTCATACTGCACCACGTGCCGCTGAAAGCACTATAGCCAGTAACAATTTCAGGGGCCTTAGTTGTACTTATACAACAAAAAAGAAGAAGAAAGATGTAAGGGGAGGGGGACAGTATCTAATTACACACTGCTATCCTAGATATGCTTCCATTTCTTTATCCTTATTCAGACCTGCGGGGAATTTAGTATGAAGATCAAGAATATATCTAGACTCTAAATGTCTGAGTTACATAACTCTGTTCCCCCTCTGACATTGAAGGGAACTCTGCCAACTGCAAAGTAATTAAGTAAACCCAGATCACTCTCATGTTTCTCATAAAAATGCCTCGCCACAGGATAACTAAAATCATGATTCCTTATCTCATGTTTATGTTCTAACATACGCTTCTGTTGGGGAATTATAGTACTGCCTACATACATTAGGGAACACGGAGAAGATAGCACATATACAAAATGGTCCAGGTTGCAGTTATAAAACCCATTCACCCTTCTCTTTTGAACATCTGAGGAAAAGTATTCTGAAGTATTTTTAACCATCCTACAGGCCTTGCAATGGTTGAATTGAAAAAAATCCCTTTGTTGTAGATAACCAGGTGTCTGGCTTATAACTGCCTGTAAAATAAATGTGGGTTAAATCATCCCCTAAAGTCCTCCTTTTTCCGTATGTTATAGACAGTGACCTTGGTACCTCTTCCCCTGTCACTTCATCTCTTTTTACTATTGGCCAGTGCATTTTAATCACCTCGCTCACTATGGTCAATATAGAATTAAAACATGTAATGAATCTTGTTACAGACTTGACTTTTTCCAGATCTAACATTTTGACACAATAACTGATTTCTAGTTACATTCTTGGATTTATTCTCTGTTTTTTAACTATATCCTCTTTTCAGGAATCTTTCTTTCATTTGCTCCAATTGTTTATTATATTCTTGTTCCTGGCTTCAAATTATTTTCAATCTAAGTATTTCCTCATACAGAATACTTTCTTTTACATTTTTGGGATGTTGGCAAAGTGCTGTTTCCTGCTGTCTCCTTACTATATACCGATGTATTTATTTTCAATTCACTTACTTTCAAAGATGTATCAAAAAAGGTAATCTCACTGGAACTCGCAGATGCAGTAAATTTTAGATTAAAGGGATTGTTGTTTAATTTTTGTATATACTCCTACGCTTTTTCCGTAGACCCATTCTACAATAAACAAAACGTCAATATAATGAGTCCAAATGAAAACATTTTGTACAGGCTCCTGATATCATCAGCCCAGGCCACCTGCTTTGCCCACGAGCCCATCACCATATTGGCAAAGCTTGGGGCAAAGCAGTTGCCCATGGCAATTCTAACCTTTTGTCAATACAGGATCACCTTTGTTATGTTTCATACAGGTACCCCGATATAGGCTCAGGTAGTAATCAGACCTTTCACCTATATTTGCCCTGCCATTACACTACATAACGGTTCTTGATACTGACCTTTTTCCTAGTTACGGTACTGCTTATATGATGTGGGGTTTTCTCCAAAAACTAGCCACATTCATTATGCATAAGGATTCTTGGAATCTCAGCAGGACCACCATCTCCTGCATAATAACTATGTATAAGGGTCATTCCTTCCATCATCCTAGTCCGACATGACACAGCAAGGTAGTTCCCCTGAGGGTGCCACTTTGGGTATATAAACACCATATCTTTGCTGACGCAGGGAGAGGAGAAAAAGGACTTCAATGCTGACACACTGACGCAAGATGCTGAGGTTCCTGAATGCAGACACTCTAGCTCGCAGTGGTCTGACATCCCTCACTGGGTGTCTATCTCGAGACCAAGACAGAGTCCCACAGTCTCTCACTTCAGGTAATGGGGTTGGCTTTATCCTATTTGGGTTCTTGGCTCTACACATACATCGATGCTAGGTACACTTAGGTACATCTAGTTAGGGTTGCATTGTAGAAGTACGCATTATTATTGTCATGTATTTTTATACCTGCCTTTATTTTTTGTTTTAGCACTATGGTAGGAATCTACCATCCTATTACTCTGTTGGCGCTTATTTTATACCAGAATGACGCTGATTCAATAAATGCTTAGTGAAAATGTCCCCACCGTTTATACTGTGTATCTCTCTGGAACAAAGTGAGCACGAGTGACTGAGCGAAGAGTACTGCAGTGTTTCCACGATCCCTGATGGGACAGAGTTGTCATGTTCGATAGTTGCCAAGAACTATTCTCTCCTTGGTAAGAGGAGTGTACAGTGGCACTGTGAGCTAGCTGGTATACAGGCTAACATACCCGGTGCGGGTGTCTGGACACCAAACCCACAGTTTATGTTGTCTAAACGCGCAGATCCTACATGGGTTTACAGGAACTACACAACACGTTATGCATGAAAATGTTATCCTTAAGACAGATTTATATCATCTGGATAAGCATCTGATTATATTCCAGAAAGCATGCTGGTCTGCTTTTAAAACAATATTCACATGTGCATATCCCAAATATATGATCAATAGAAGTATACAGCGCAGTCACATCCAATGTTATCATTGAATGGGTTTCTGACCAAACTAGATTATGAATTTTAGTGAAGAAATCACCACTGTACTTACAATATGATGAAGAGTTCTCAAAGGGGGATAAAAAGGAATCAATATAAATGGCAGTATTTTCAAAAAAACTTTTGTTAGCTGAGACAATTGGTCTCTATGGGGGATTAGTTTACCTTTTATGTACCTATGGCAATATGTAAAATGAGGGAATACTGGGATATTTTGATCTTAAAAAATGTAATTCATCCTGATCTAAAATTTCTCAATCCAACCATTGTTTCAGTCAAAACTGATATGACCTGACAGGGGCTTTATACTCCTTCATAGTAATCACCTCATAACAATCCGTGTCCCCCAATTGCCTCATCACTTCCTGCTCATAAGTATAACGACATTACCACCCTGGTCACTGTTCTTGATTTCAATGGTGGTATCTTCCTTAAGGGATTGTAATGCCTTTCTCTGTTCTCCTGTGAGATTACTGGTGTATATTTCACCATTTCTCCTTAATCTCATCAAATCTTTGATCACTAACTCATGGAAAACGTCCAAATTATTGTGGGGAGTATGGCCCGTGATTTCGATTTAAGGCCATTCCCACTTGCAGATCTAATATCAGTACCCAAGATCTCCATCATTCGGTCCATTCCTATATTGGGATCCCCTCCTTCATTTTCCTGATATAGGGTTTCTAAAACACAGAGCCCTTCAACTTCCCCAATTTGTAAAACACAAGTGAACCCACTTGTTGAAATCATATTCGGTGAGTCTTCAATAATTTATGCATTTTATTCAATTCTTATTTTCTGATGTATAGATAAAGGTCAATCCTGACGTGTGCATAATTAAACCCTGAGGTTGGACAGAATGACAGTCCTACTTCCAAAAGAGAAATTTCATCTTTAGTCAGATTCCTTTGAGATATATTTAGCACTGTCAATTTTTCTTCTCGGTTGTTTTCTTCTGGCACATAGTGCATTCGCTCTGTGGTGTTCCTCCCATCGTCTCATTTGATACTGCGTTTTCGTTTGCCTCTTTTCCTTTTCCCCTCCCTCTTCCTCGGGGGTGGGGGATCAGTCCTTCTTCTGTTTTCGGCTTGTCCCATCCAGAGATATTCACTGTGAAAACACCAATTGAAGATTCTTCCCATCACCATTCTCTGTGCTGACATCGGAACTGGACCCAGTAGATATGCGATCTTGCCTTCTCTGCGAATCCTCAAGAAGCATCTCTTTTCTATAAATATCATACTTCCTTGCGGAGGTTAGGACTCGTCCCTCCACGTAATCATGTGTGTCCCTTTGGAACTTCTGTATTCTTTTTTTTTTTTTCCTTTTCTTCATTTTTTCGCAGCGTTCCTTCATTTTATACTGCAATTCCTTTACAGCCTCTTGATTTTCCAAACTCTTAATCTCACCTTGTAGGGCTCTCAGTTCACCACGAATTTCAGCCAAATCCAGTTCTACATATTTGACTGATACTTCTATCATGCCTTTACTGGATTTGTCTGTAAATGTTGACCACTCCTCCAACAGTCCCGATGTGGGACCTCATACATCGGGACTGTGAATATAGTCAGGCTTGTGGGTCTTTTACACTTTGAGATAGTCTGGGATTAGCCGAAACGTGTCAGTGTCAGACATACTGAAATAAACGATTGATAATTGATACCTGGTCTGGAGTGGCCACTTTCGTGTAGCTTTTGTGTGAAGAAAATGTAAATATATATATAACAATGCATATATATTGTGTATATCTTTATATATGTGTTACGCTACATTTCATAAACAGGGCCTACATATAGCTACATGGATGGACCCTTCATTCTTATCTTGCATTCTCGTCTTCACTTAGCCGCTATGTGTGCACTAGCACTTCTTTCCACCTCTATGGGTTCTACTCGTTGAATGATCCCATTGGTGTCGTTCTGTTTCTGAGAGCATTTCTTAACACAAGTGATACGCTTGTCAATACTTGTTTTCGTCTCTCAGGACAGGTTTGCCCCTAATGCATTTGCCCTCCGAGCTCCAGATGCCCACGGGTTCAGTTCTTAAGCCCATTCTCTCATTGTTTTGCGGAGTACGTTTTGACTGACATAATGATTTTCTAAGTCAATACCCTATAGCTGAGTGGCATTGGTTGTTGCCTTTGGTTTCCCAAGTCAAGGCCAACCATGGGTTTGATCGGACCTTGCGAGCAACCTAGTATTGTATTTATATTGAACATTGTCTACAGACACATTTCTGTTCCTCTTCTATGGGTAACTCTATTCTAATCCTTTTTACCATCTTTATGACTTTGCTTGCCTGCGCTTCTTGCCACAGCTCTTAGGGTGGAGTATATGCTCTTGCTCACCTAACTTCCTAAGAGCATCCTGTGTGTCTTATTATAGACTGGCTAGTTCTAGTCAGGAATTTTTAATACGATAATTTCGCAGACCTTTCTCTGGGGATGGTATTGCTTGGGTATCTATTCTAAGGTAAGGAATATGCGTCTAGATGTCTCTATCAGATGAACAATTTACTTACCTTCGGTTACGCCTTATTTAGTAGAGACATAGTCTAGCCGCAGATTCCTTACTGACCCACCGTCCTCCCGTTCTGCGAACTGTTTTCATCTTTCCTAAAAGATCCCTTTCTTGGTATTCGCATACCATGCATTTCAAGTTTATAACTGTTAATTCACAGAGATGTTTGTCTTTTATGGCACATTGTGTTCACAGCCAGTTTCTATGACGGCTCTGCATTTTTGGCGCAGTAAATATTCACAGAAGAAACGGACGTTATCGCGTATGGGAGGGGTTTATATGGACTCCAGTGACGTCGCATATGTGGACGATGTCTGTTCGGAGTCGCACAATGCCATCTACCGTCGTACAGGGGTACTGCTGAAAAAAGTTACTGATCCAGTCTGGCGCCTGGGGAGAATTCTAAGGTAAGGAATCTGTGGCTAGACTATGTCTCTATTAGATAAGGTGTTACTGAAGGTAAGTAACTGATTGTTACTACTCTGCTAGGAATAATATTTTCATTCAGTTTATTCAGACAGTAAATGCAGAGCACCTGCAATTCTGTCAAGCTAAATATATTTTCTATCATGGGGTACAACGCCATTCTAAACCAATTGCTTTCCTTAATATCTTCAATCTTCAAATAGGCATCCACTTTTTCTAGACTACTGTTGGTTTTTCTACACTTTCTCCATGAATTTGACAGTTTGTTTCTGGAAACATTGATCTGTGGAATGAGCACCAAGATTTGAAGGTTGTTCTAAACTGTACTCAGTTTCTTAATTTTTCTCTTTAGGTGCTCTCCCAAAGTATTTATGTTGAACATCAGCAATAAGGTTCTCAGCTTGAATGGGACTCTAGTAGGAAGTTTATTGTCAAGCTCTTGCAGAAATAGTGTAGTTGTTTTCACATGGTACAGTTTATTCACCGACGTAAGCGTGCACGTGTAATTGACAGATATCTTTCTTCTGTTTACTTGGTTTCTTCACTTTCTATGAGTCTAATGTCTGGGCAATTTATATTTTGTGCCTGACATTAACAATGGTGTAATTTTTCAGAAACATTCTCATTTTCTGAATGCTATTTGTAAACCTCACACAGAGCAGAACATTTCTATTGTTGCACTGTCTTTCACTGTCTTTTCTGGACTTTCATTGATAGAACCTATTCATTTTGTTTTACTAGAACTAGCTTCCCTTTTTCTATTGGTTTGCTCTTTATTGTTCAATAAATATATCCATCTGTGTCTATGGTGTAATTCAAAGTTCCTCCTCTTTCTGCAACTCTTATTTCTAAAGAATGCTTCTGCATTGGAGGTATTTTTCTGTTTACTGTCTTCTATTTTTCATGCTTTTCTTGTGCTATTGTTTAACCTTCTCACTAGCTTAGGCAATGCTTTAATTCTGTTCCATACCATTATGAACACCTGCCTTTTAATTTTAAACACTTCCTCTACTATTCTTTCTATGGAGTATGGTGGTATTTGTGCAGCAGCAAAGAACATGGTGATGAAAAGACTGCTTAAATTAATCCCAGCCAATGGCAAGTGCTCTGGCTGCATTCCACACCATCGTTTTTCATAGGTCACAGATTCACTGTGCCATTGGACTGCACACTACTGATGAGTCCCAACGAGGCTAAAATGGGTCTGGGATTGCTTGTGTTCCTACTCAGTAGGGACCTGACCTACCAGTTCAGGCTGCACTTTCCTGCTGGACCAGAATCAATGCTGTTATGCATATGACTGTTTCCTGGCTGTAGTGGCATGGTGGGCAGAAAAAGGTGGAATTCATTGCGGCCAAGAGTAATTACTAGTTGCTGAGACTAATTCAAACAATCCAATCATCCCTGTCTTGTGTTCCAAAGTGCAATGCACTACGTGTGATGGGTATGCTGTTATGGGATCTAGTGTTTACTGTGCCGTAGGACACAAGCTGTACCCTACTGAGGAGGCCCAATTGGGTGGATACCACACTGGTGTTACTTGTGTTCCCATTCAGAAGGAACCTCGCAGTTTGGGCTGGAGTGGTTCTATTGGAGTAGGACAGTAAGAAATTGGGTTTTTGATTGAGGAAGGTGAAGACCTATCTCAAGCAACAACCACAATCCTTGTCAGGCAGAACTAAAAAAGTCACTAAATTACCCTGTGTGGACCCTGCTTTGATTCTGATGAGCCTGTCAATCAGGAGCTGCGAGGTGCTGTGATGTGAGGTCCTGCGTTGATTTGCAGCACACTGCGTTGATTTGAGAGAACCCTCAGTGGGACAAGGAGGAGAAAACTCTGATGCCAGCCAAGGGTCCAGGACCTGGGGGGCACCTCTTGGGGATCAGGACTCACTTCAGCAGAGGCCAGCAACAGGACACAGACAGGTTCAGTTGGTTCTGATCAGCTTGGCAGATACAGTACAGGTCTCTGGAACTTGTTATGTCTTGTTGCTCACACAGGAAGCCAGCCAGCAGGCTGTGACTCTGGTGGTCCAGGGTCAACAAGTAAGGTCAGTCTTCCTTTCTCAGGCAGCAGGGCAGTCCTTTCAGTAGCAGGGCAGCAGAGCAGTACTTCTTTTGAGTCTTCCACAGGTCCAAAAGTGATCTGAAGAGGTTGTTTAGAAGGTACAATATTTATACCTGGTGCCAGCCTTTGAAGTATGGGTGACATACTGGCTTTCCCCACAACTATAAGTCTTGAAAGTTCTCCACTTCCTTGGTCAAGTCTCCATGCAGTCTAGGGTAACACAAGATTGCCGTCAAGTTCCAAGTCTCCCTGTGTCTCACTATCTGACAGGAATACATAAAGATGAACTTTAAAGCTTTTCACAATCATGTGATCCAGGACACAGGCTAGAGGCACCAAATGTTTAGGACAAGAAAATGCTAACTTTCTAAAAGTGATATTTTCAGAATTGTGACTTAAAATCTGACTTTACTATTAAAGTAGTTTGACATTTCCTACTTGACAAAGTTGACATTCCTATCTATGTCCAATCAAAAGTTAGCATTTTATTAAATGTTATAATGTAACCCAATGTTATCCAATGTTAGAGATAGGCCTTACAGTAGTGAAAAACTAATTTAAGGATTGTTCACTACACGGACATGTAAAACTTAAAAACACATATCCTACTTTTTAAATACACTGCACCCTGCCCTGTGGACTGTTTGAGCCTACATTAGGGTGACTTATATGTATTTAAAATGAAGATTTAAGCCTGACATAAGGTGTATTTTGCCAGGTTGAAATGGCAGTTTAAAACTGCACCACAGGCTGCAATGGCAGGTGTGAGAAGTGTTTTAAAGTGCTACTTTAGTGGGTGGTGCAACGAGTGCTTCAGGAAAACTAGTAGTATTTAATATGCAGTCCCTGGGTACCTGGAATATCAATTTACTTAGGATGTACAAGTAAATTAAATAAGTCAATAATGTCAGGCCAGGCCAGTTTTACCATGTTTAAGGGAGAAAGTAGAAGCATGTTACCACTGGTTAGCAGTGGTACAGTGCCTAGAGTCATAATGCCAACAAAAACTAAATTCAGAAAACAGGGGGGGTGAAGGCAAAAGCTTGGGATAAGGCCACACCAAGGACAACAGATCCAACAAAGACTTATTTGCATATGGCTGGTTCCTGTCTGAGAGTGGTTGGTGGGCAAAAATACAATGAAATGGATTGTGGCCTTTGATAATCATCACTAACTGAGATTAATGAAAGCTATCCATCAATTTTTTCCTTCAGGGCATTTTTAAAACACACATTCAGCAGAGCATCGTGGTGCTGAACCAGGCAAATTGTACAACTGAGTTAAAGAAACTATTGTAAATTAAATAAGAAGGACTTTTTCTGCACTGATAAACAGATTCACAGAGAATGTGCAAAAGTAAGGCATTTCAGGTCTTATGTATATTGGCATTGATGTGGATGCTTAGATTTTGGACTCAACTAGCTGGAGATGGTAAAAGACCCATGACAAGGCTGCAGTCTAGAGAGTCTATTGATAAGCTGTCAGTGTAAGTTGAAAGAAAGTCAGCTTTGGACAAATTTAATTTCAGAAAACTATTAGCCAGCACCATCAAATGAGAAAAAGGCAGTCTCTTATAAAGGCCTGGATGAAACAAGACAGGATGTTTTTGTGAGCCATACCAAAAACCTGCAGTGTTTCACCTGTGTGCGTGTAGAAATGGGCTTCCACAACATGAACTAATAATACATCAGCAATGCAGTCTCTTTTCCTTTTACTAAAGGCTGCCTCTACTGCCTCATTCAATGAGGACTTAAGTTGTTCCTCAAAGAGATTCAATAGTGTATTCTCGGTAAGGGGGATAACTTCATTGAACTGTATTTCATTCTCTGACATGTTGGGATAACTTATTCTTAAGAGCAAGAACTCTTGTAGATTATTTTTTTTGGGGGGGGGGGGGAGTATTAATTCCAATAGATATAAGGCAGTGCTTAGTAAGTAGCCTTTTCAATACAAAAATTGATATTTCCAGTGTTAAAATATATATATTTTATACTAGAGGCAAGTTGTTGAAATAAGTTGGTCTTACCGTATCAACTGGTAAGGATTAGCCTGTTAACCCGGTTCTGCAATGTATTGCAGTTGAGCTCTGCGCTGTGCGTAGTCATGACAACGCACAGCGCAAGCTATAGCGGCCTACCTTGATTTTTTATTTTTTGCTCGCGGGTCCCAAAGGGAGAGCCCGCCTGAGTGAAAATGGGGAAAGTAAGCCCCGTCCCGCGACAGTGTCGTGGGGGGGAGGCGATCAGGAAGAAAACTAGCAACCGGGCATTGGCTGTGTCGAAAGGAGCGGAGAGTCAGCCGAGGCTGGGCACACTGAGCCTCACATGAGTGGCAGACAGCTGATTATGAGAACGGAAAAGGCTATTGGCTTTGTTCTGCCGAGCGCTCACAACTGTGTTCAGGTAAGGTGGCTCTTAAGAGTGATTTGAGCAGTCATTTGAAAAGTAAAACCCGACTATAAATTGGCAGGGTGCCAAAACGAAGGGGTGATTACTTACCTTCCACGTCGGGTCAGATATTCTTTTCTGTTTTGAAGAAATAAAACAACTAGAATACATTCTTAATACATTCTTAGTAAAAGGTACTACATTTAAGGTAATGAGAGCTTCCTTAACTTTCATTGGATAGGCAAACTATAACTCTTATATTAATAGCAAAGGAGAAAACCTTGTATTAAAAGTAATAAGAAAGTGCAGAGACAAAGTAAACATGTACTTAACTGTCCAGGAGCAGTGAATAAAAGAGGACGATTCCTGGTTACCACAACATTATATTATGTCCTATGGAATATTTAGTTTATGATGTAATATGTTCTTTAAAGGGCTGCATGTTGTGGGCAGCAATAAAAGGTATTGCATAATGGTAGCCTCCGGTTTTGTAATGAAATCAGCTGCACACAGACATAGTGAGAGAGAGTTAGAGTCACAGACAGACAAATAGAGAGACAGAGAAAAGAGACTGAGAAAAAGATTGACTGAGAGATTCATGGAGAGAATGAGACAGAAGAGAGAAAGTAAAATAGGCAGTGAGTAACGGGCAGTGAGAGATAGCCAGAGAGAGAAAGATAGAGTTAAAAATTCAGAGAGGGAGTGAGATTGCCTGGGAGAACGTAAGAGACTTTTGAATACAGAAAATGAGAGAGAGTCCCAGATAGAGAGTGTGATTGAAAGTGAGCGATAGACATGCATGGGGAGAGGAACAAAGAGAGAGAGGGTGTGTGTGAGAGAACAAGACAGTGGGTCTCAAAGAGAGAGAGAGAGGGTTAAAGTTACAGTTAGAAAAAGAAACGGAAAGAGAAGGTCAGAAAGAAATGGCCACAGGGAAAAAGAACTAGTCGCCCATTGAGAGAAAGAGAGAGACTGTTTCACATAGGAAAAGAGGCAGAGAGTGGGTGAGAAAGAAATTTGCAAATAAAAAGAGAGACTGATAAAGAAAGAATGAGTGGGAGACAAAGGCAAAGAGAGTTAGAGATAGAAAGACAGAGATGGAGAAACATCCAGTGATAGGAGTAGAAGAGAAATAGAGACAAACACAGACGAAGATAAACAGATACAGAGAGATATAAAGAGGGAGAAGTTACGGTCAACATAGCTAACAAGTACGTTTGTCGCCTAGAACTATCATATGCATTGCCTCAAAAGATACTGGAGATGTAGTCTTAGAGAAAATGAAAAAGATATATGAAATAACAAGAGACAAAAACAAATCCAGAGAAAGAAAAAGAGAGAGCCGAAGGGATGGAGTGAGCAGGAAATGCAAAGAGAGTGAAAGAAAGATTGAATCACAGAATGAGACAAAGACAAATAGAGAGCAATGGTAAATTATTGAGGTACATTGAGAAAAAGAGGGACAAAGAGAGGAAATGGGAGAGGGACATTGAGATTCAACATGTGAGAGTTACAGAAAGAGAGAGAGAAAGGGAGACAGACATGGAGACACACAGAGAATGACAAAGTCACTGAGCAAGACAGTCATAGAGAAACAGTGATAGAGTCAATGGCTGAGAGAATCACTGATAAAGGTAGAGAGTGCGTCAAAAAGCGTGACCAATGGAAAGAAACAAGGAAAGAGATTCACAGAGAAGCTAGAGAGAGAAAGAGAGACACAGAAAGACAGAATAAGGCAAAGTGAGACAGAGAGAGTCACTGAGAGATGGTCATAGAGAGAGACAAATTGAAAGAGTTACATAAAACAGACAGAAGAAGACAAAGATAAAGTCACAGGCATTAAAAGGAAAAATAATGAAGCTAAAAGAGAGTCAGAGAGTAATGCAAAGTTGAAGAGAAAGAGCACTACAGAAAGAGCAAGAGAAACAGAGATACAAAAAGGACAGAGTGTGACTTCAAGAAAGAGCTCATCAGTTTGTGTCAAACACTACAATTTTAGCTCATGTTAAAGAAAGTGTTCATCATCTTCAGCACTACAAGGAATGTCGTCGCTGTGTGGTGAACGGCTTTACATCTTTTAAGGACTACCTGCAAGACGGCAGAGTAGTGATCTCCAACGTCTCTGTTTTTTGTCTCTAACCCTGGTCCCCTATCCTCTGGTTTACTTCTAACACAGTGCAACTGTGTTGGTTGGTAGTGGATACAGAGAAGTGTGGAAGCGTACATCTCTCCTGTTGGATCCACACTACAGGGTGAGCACTTTCTGACACTCAAGTCTACAATAAGTACCATTTGGATTGGTACAACAAATACTGAACAATCGTTCCATTTACATGCTCTGTGGAAAATGAATTATGAGAATGTGTTTAAACATAATTTAAAGATGGCTTTTAGAATGCAGGAAATGAATACCATTCTTTATTTTACTTCACAGAATCATGTGGGAAACTAAAATCAGTGCAAAGCCAGCACTGATACATTCACATATTGCACATACTATCTATCTAACATTTTTATCCTGTATCTAAATTTGATTCAAACATATATCCAAATATTCTAGTGTTTAAGCGAGTATCAGTACCCACTAAAACTATATGTCTGATAATGCAAACGTTTTTCTTTACTCTTCACCACTTCACCAAAGCCCATGCCACTTATTAATGACCCTTTATCAGTCAGAGGCCTGGTCCGTAGCTTAAGGCTAATAATGGGTGAGTGGGTTTTTCAACTTTGGTGTAGCCTGAGACATGTCTATATTGCACCATCCCAACTACTGAGTATCGTTTCATCTTAGTTGAACAAACGGAAGTATACCAAGTTAATCAAAATTGCAATTTTGGAGAAAAATGTGTATAACAAGCAGTATTGGCCCTGAGCCACTCCATTGCCTTCAATTGAGTAGATGTATCAACAGAGAAATAGAGAGAGAGTCAGAACAAGAGAGTGAATAAAACTGTTTGAGAAACAAAGCAAGAGAGACAAAAAGTGACATAGACAATGACTGCAAACAGGAACGAAACTAGTAAGAATGTATGGGAGAAGTCTGTGGTAGAGAGAGAGAGAAGCACAGAGAGAGAGAGAAATTGGAAGACAAGGGAAAGCGGAAGAGTGGAGAAAAAGAGACAGAGAGAGAAGAGTATAGTCAAGACAAGGACAATGTGATAAATGTAGCTAGCATGTACAAGAGCCTGCGAAAGATACAGAGAGAAAGCAAATGTTCTATACTACATTTGAAAACTCTTTGTGTTGTGGCATACACTTCAATTCTATAATATTTTCTGAAACAGTATATTATTCTTACTTCACTACAGATGTCCATTCTTGTGTAATGCAACTCTCTTTGAAGTTCCACATATAGTTTTTAAAATTTGTACAAAGTACTAAATATACCGACATCTCTTATACATATATACAACATACCCTTTAATTTCTACTTTTCTCTCTTTCAAAAGACTTTAACATGATAATGTTACTGACTAGCAATGTGTTAATAATTAAAAAATATCCACTATTATGTTACAATGTGCATGTACCCTGACTCATTGAACTTTCTCTCAATTTCTCAGGAATCTCTAATTATTATCACGTGTCATACCTTAATATTATTACTGCTTACTGGACCATCCCTCTTCACATGTTTTGTCTTGATTTTCTGAATAGCTAACATAAATTCTGTATAGAGAATGCTTCTTATTTTGTACCTCCACAGATTTTGCATTGGCATCATTCATAGATGTTCCATCTAACTCTGTAGATGGCTTTATCAGAACGATGATGTTCCTGTCCTCTGGAACCTCAAAAAATGTTAGCCTTGGTTTTTCTTAGCCATAGTTATTTGACTGCTTTACATTTCTCTACCAGGAATCAGATTATCACAAAATGGCTCTTACCTCATTTAAAATGGTAGTTCAAGCATAGGTGGAAGAGTTTAACATCTACCGCTACTGTGTGATTGGCTGCCCTTATAGTAACCCCATCATTGTCCCTGCTCTGTAAGGACACTTATCTTTTTCTCCTGCAACCTTTTACTGTTCCTCAACTAAAATATTTATTTAATCTTTCATACACAAATGAAATCTTGTATTTGCTCTTTTACTGCCTTTTCAAATGTTACCCTCTTCACTCTCTATCCTTTTGTCCTGGGCAAGAGCTCCTGATGTGCTCTCCAGCTTTGAATGTATCAAAAGTATAAATTGATTTGGTTACAGGGGAGAGGTGGAAACACCGGTTAAGCATTTATATTGAAAAAACATTGGTACTGGCACCTCTTTGGGCTTTTCTAAACTGGGCATTACTTAAATCTGGCATGAAAGGGATGCTGTAGTATGAAGTTGAAGGAGTATTGCAAAGCATGTCTAATTGTCAGCTGCCTGATGTTCTCATCATTCACTGAGGTGGGAACACTTTAGGTCTGTGCACTGGTGTTAGTTTGACAAATGAGTGGAACTCCACTGTTGAGAAACCATGTCCCTTCATACTTCTAATGGGTCTTCTAATGCAACGCTCCAGCAATGGTGGTGGACCTCCTTGTATTGTCCTTAGTTTAAAAAAAATTAGAGCTAAATATCCTTATAGCGTACTTGTGAAACCATGGTATGCCATTCATCCTTTACAATAATATTTGTTTTGATACGCAAAATGTGTGCAGGAAAGTTGGTGTATACCTTAACTGATGATGATAACAATATCTTGCAAACATTAATGACATTTCTTCAACACCTCTTATCTTGAGGTATTGGATTTTTTTTTTTTTTAAAGGTTGCAAACCTGTTTGAGGTTGGGATCTTTATTCCAGTCCCACCATTTATGTTCCTTTCTGCCACTGTGATCTGTTATAGGTCGATTCTAAGCTCACAAGCACGCGTCGCGTTGCGATGTTTCCCTCATTGAAACTGTGCCACTGACTTACTGTTTTCCCTACTATGAATATTTTATTTTATTACACTCTCCATGCACACCCTTCCTTTTTTTCCAATGAGTAGTATTTGTTTGCAGCTTTTTGTTTCAATTATCGGAAGTCATGAACCCATATAAAGTTGTGACCTTCACGTATGTGCATATGTTTTTCTGCGCACGTGGGCTCTACCATGTGAAAATAGGGCATTCAGCACTCACTAACGTCTTTGTCCTGACATTTGTTTCATATATATCTAAAAATGTTTTTTAATGTTCAAATTCAAAACACATTTTTACTCAGTTCTTGTTTTATCTTCAATTGTGCATGTTTTCTGTTTCTGTAAATGAGTTTCAATTACCTTTTCAGCATTTTATTTCGCCTTTAACTCTGGTCTTCCTGATATTTCTTTTCTGAATTTTGATTGGTTTACATTCTAATTCATCACCCCCAACCACCTGTTGAACTTACTTTCTTTTTCCATTGAGCGGCATTGTTCTCCTGACAACATCGTGTTAAGGAGAGTGTTCCTGGTACTCCTTGCATCATCTATAAGGAGATTCTGACTAATTGTGATGATGTCTAGAGTTCTTCTGATTTCCATTTTGCCCATCTTTTATAAGTTCAGTTCTAAAGCCATTAAGCATTTTCATTTATCTTTGTATTCAGTCATTGTTGGTAAAGTGTTTTAATATGTGATCTAATTTAACTTCATGTGATCAGATACTTTTTCAGCGTACTCCAAATTTTGGTTCAATCCCTTTTCCCTTACAGCTAATTATAGTCCACATTCTATTTTTTTCTAATATTTTCTGTAATTTTTTTTAATTCTTTTTTCTGTTTCGTAGCCTGTCAAGTTCACACATTTACCACACATTTTTTAGACAACTGCTGCCACTTTAACAGCAGTTGATTTACACCTGATTTTTCTTCTTTATATTTTTTCATTACTAACTTAAATTCCAGCTCCAGTACCTAACAAGCATCAATGCATGTAGTCCCCATGATGGCTGGTAAATGTGTACTTTTTGTTCTGCCTAGTGATGCTCCTTCTGCACCTGCAACCAACATCTTGAAGGTTCAGCTCCTGTTCAAGAGGGAAGAGTAAGACAGCAGACCTAGGCCTTCATCAGTGCTTGATCCTGGGTGTGGGCTCATCTCCTGCCCCGAGTATGAAGGCCATCCATGCGTCGCCGGTGCAGTGTAAGAACTGTTAGGTGTTGTTTATCCTTGTGTATTGGCCTGTATCTGTTATTTTCTAACTCTCAGCTTAGCCAACCATCTGGTGAAGATCCATCACCTCCCCATCTGCCATCGGCTAGCTAGATCACTGTTTCAGCAGAAGTGTCACCAATGGCATTGCTTGTTTTCCCATCAGCATCTTCTTATCCTGCAGCCACTGAGAGCTTTGGTAACAGGATAGGACAGTTAAATACAGTTAAAAAACCTTATGTTGACCTACCTAAATTCTGGATAGATGGTGGCCTGTGATGAAAAATCCATATGAGCATGGATTGCTGCAGTTAAAGAACAGAAGGGCATCTCCCGATCACTCATTTTAATATAAAATCAGACCAGGTTCATCTTTAATTCTCTATTTCTAATTCATCCCACTTACCATTCTGAACCCAACTTTTCTTTATAATTAAAGTTTGCCTTTTTTACTCCGCACACATTCAAAGCCACAACAAATGCTGCGAAGAGCTCGTCTTCTGCAATAGTGCAGATTGTTGCACATTTACATCTGCGTTTCTGATCGCATGTGTGAACATTTCCCAATTACTTTTCTGCTTTCTGTACATGATTTTTATTCCAACACTGATTTTATTTGTTATTTTGTCTGGCATGGTAAATGTCACTTTGTTATAGTTTCTCTCTCACTATTATTCTCTGTTTCACTCCTTGTGGATCTTCTACCTCACTCTCTTTTTTACTTACTCTGTTATTTTTAGTTTAAATGATTTTATTGAAGATTAAAAGAGCAATTACAAGAGTAAAATAAAAAAATAAGTAACATTTGTGAAGGAATTTATACATGAATGGTATTACAGTTGTGAGAAAGTAAGTCATGTAATGAAAATAATACCTTTTCATTTTATATAAAAGAGAGGGAATAATGTGAAGACTAGTAAGGGGAACAGGAAAGAGAGTGAGGTAGAACAGACTAGGAGTAAAGAAAGGAAGTAAGTAAGAAAGAGTTGATTAAAGTAATAAGAAGTGTGAGGAAAGATAGGAAGTAAAAGGTAAGCAATATAAATATGACTTAATCGTTGCTGTGATATTAATGAAGAAACAATATGTATTCTATGTTAATCACATATAAAATTCCATCATGTTAACAAAGATATTTAGAAGTATCATTCCAACAAGAGAGCATAACTTTGAAAGCAAGTGCAATAAAAAGATCAAACAGCATGGATTTAGGGGAAATATGTTCGAAGCTAGGCCATAAACATCCCGAGTAAACATTTTGGAAAGCTAGCGGCATATTACATTTAAAAATCTTTAAGCGTTTACACCAAATTGAATTCCGAAAATCATTAACATGAGTAGTATAACAAACGTGTTAGTGAACCATTGCATGTGGAGCATGACCAACATAATGAAGAAATAGAGGAGTCAAATTTATAGATACATTCTGGGATAATAGCAGCTCTATTGTAAACAAAAAATAAAGATTGTGTAATATGACACTTGCTTAGTTATGTTGTTATGTTATCTGATTTACAAAGCATGCAGTCTCTCTCTCTACCTTGGTCGCTCTCATTTTCTGTCTCTCTCCCTCTTTCTCTCCCTTAGTTTCCCAAACTTTCTGTCTTACTCTTGCTGACCCTTGCTGACTTTCTCAATTTCCCAATTGTTTTCGTTTTCTCTCTTTCTGTCACTTTATCTGTTTCCTCCATCTTTCTCTTTGTCATCATTTCACTCTCATCTTCTTTTTCAACTTACCTCTATAGCCTTCTCTCTCTTGTTCTTATTCACTGTTTCTTGATCTCTATATTTTCTCAATCACTTTCTTTCTTTCTCTCTCTTCTCTCTTTTAGTCTTTTATCTCTTTTGCTTTCCTTCTCAATCACCCTCTCTCTATTCCTAAATATAGCTATCTCCCTTTTCTATCTCCTTTTTCTTTCTTTGTTGCTGCCTTTTCTGTCTCTCATTCTTTTCGATTCCTGCATCTTTTCTCCCTTTCTTTCTCATTCGCTGTTGCTTCTCTCTGTATCTTTCTCTCTCTATCCAGCTTTCTTGACAAATTCATATGTTTTGTTGCTACAATGTCTGTATGCAGTTTAGGCAAAGATACCAACCAATGGAACAGGGGCAGATTCTCCATTTGGGCTTCGGGGGCTGCAGCCCCCCCTGATACCCGTTCACATTCCTGTACAAATAATAAATATATCGATTTATTTAGAGATACGATTGTATTTCCTCATTGGACACGGCCATTCGACCATATAGCGTACTTTTGTGGCTTGGTAATACTTTGCCAGGTTCGGTATACCTATTGGCAAGTAGGACCTCTCCCTCGCCATCCTAGCCCGCTTACCAGCCCATATGAAGGTCTCAAGAGCAGCCTGCAGCTTTTTCCAAATGGGAGTGGGTGGCGCCAGCGGCATCACCTGCATAAGGTAGAGAATTTTTGGCAGCAGGGTCATTTTGACCGTTGCAATGCGACCCACCCATAAAATGGGACCACCATGCCAGGATTGAATGAGGGAGCTCACTGTCTTTAAAAGGTCTGAGTAATTATGTGTTACCGAGTCTTCTATGGTGGGGAGAATTTGAATGTCCAAGTATTGGATTCCCCGCTGGGCCCACTGAAAAGGAAACTCCAACACCAACCGTTGTTGCTCGTCATGTGGGATAGTGATGTTGAGTGCCTTCATCTTGGTAGTATTCACTTTAAAGCCTGAGACCTCACCATACGCTGCTAGTTCCTCAAGGAGGGAGGGCAGTGAGAGACGCGGATTTGTGACGGCCAGCAACACATCATCACCGAATAAGGCTAATGTGTGAGATTGGCCTCCCATCCAGACTCCCTCTATCTGTGGATTTTGTCGGATGCGTTCCGCCAACGGCTCCATGTAGAGTGCAAACAGGAGTGGTGAGAGCGGACAGCCCTGGCGAGTCCCCCTAGAGATGGAAAAGGATGGGGTCTGAGTGTTATTTACCTTGACCAGTGCTTTCGGCCCCGCATACCCAGCCCAGATCCATTGCCAGAATCTAGGACCGAACCCACTGCTTCAAACACTGTCTACAAGAATGGCCAATGGACGCGGTCAAAGGCCTTTTTGGCGTCTATTGACAGGATCAATGTCGGCTTTTGGGAACACCGAGTCTTATCCTGTAGGTGGAAGAGCCTCTTGCTGTTATCTCCACAAGTGCGCCCCGGTATGAAGCCAGACTGGTCAGGCTCAATCAGCCCGGCATACACCTACCCAGTCTGCCTGCTAGTATCCCTTTGAATATCTTTGCATCCACATTCAGGAGAGATATGGGACGGTAAGACGTGCAACGTTGAGGATCTTTCCCATGTTTAGGCAACACTGTAATTATTGCCATAAGCATTGATTCTGTGAGTTCCCCAGTCTCGCTGAACGAGTTATACAGCCGAGCAAGTATTGGGGACAGGAGTGAGGCGAATTGTTTATACAAAGCTGTTATAAACCCATCTTGCCCTGGCGCCTTTTCCAATTGGAGTCTCCCTATCGCATCAAGGACTTCCCACTCTGTTATGTCTTTCTCCAGGACTGTGATGTAGGTGGCCTGCAGCTTTGTTATTGTGGCCTGCTCAAAGTAGGCAATGCAATCCTCCGGTGGTTTCCCTTCCGCCCTGTAATGGTGTGCACAAAAGCATCCAAACTCTGCTGCTATGTCCTCATCTCCTGTGATTTGCTGGTTGTTACCGTCTATGAGGCCCTGCACGCGTCTAGAGTGTACCTGCATTCGCAGCTTGGGCGCCTGCAGCTTCCCAGCTTTGTTGCCTCCGTGTAATATTTCTGTCACGTTCGTAGTAACGCATATTCTGCGGCATCCATGTCCAGAGCTCTAAGCTGTTTGCAGGCTACATTCATCTTCTGTCTAGTTTTATGTGAGCCTGTGCGTCAGTGGGTCTCCTCTAGCTCCTTAACAGTACCTTCAAGGCTGGCGAGTTTAATTGCTCGTTCCTGGTTGAGGCAGGCTGCTATCGCTATATACCCGCCCCTAATAACCGTCTTAAGAGCCTCCCAGAGCATTGCTATTGCCGTATGTGGTGTATCATTGATAGCGAGGTAGTCCACAATGGCTTTACCCACTTCTTTAATCACTGCGTCATAGGATAGCGTCGTAGGATTGAGTCGCCACGATCCCCAACTTCGGTGTGTGGTTGTAAGGTGTAAGTCTAGCTGGATGGGAGCATGGTCAGACAGGGATGCCACATCAATGGTGGCCTACCTGCGTTACTCTCGGATTCAGAGGGGCAGAAATTAGAAAGTAGTCGATTCTAGCATAGGATTGGTGAACAGCAGAGAAGAAAGAATAAGACCGTGTGGTCGGGTGCAATGTCCGCCAAATATCAGCCAACCCTGCCTCTGCTAGCCAACGTGTTCCCTGTGAGGTGAACATCCCTGTGTTCCCTGGGCGTGGGGGAGTTCTATCTATCGAGGCATCCCTAATCAAATTAAAATCACCCCCTATTACAAGGTTGGAGTCTGGGGTCGTAAGTACATTACCGAGTGCCTGGAATATATATTTGTTATGCGCATCTATGAAGGCTATTGTAAATGTGGGCAAGGGACACCCTTGGGGATAGCAGACGCCCCCAATTTCGGACTGTACATTGATGATTTTCCCCTGAAAGTGTGTAGCTACCAGAATTGCACTCCCACTCTTTTCCCTGGACCGGAGGACCAGAATTGATGGTCGAACCATCTGGAGCGTATTCTACTCCAATCTTTTTTCAGAAGGTGGGTCTCTTGTCAGAGACCTATATCACATTGGGCTGCCCTATGCTGGGTGAAAAGTGCTATTCTTTTAGGTGGCGAGTTGAGCCCCCGAACATTTAGGCTAATTATGCGCACCATGTCCCTGAAGGAGTTTCTCTGCCATCAAAAGTCCCTTTGGTTGCCACTTAAAGCCCTATGCCCGAATGAGCACTGAGCATGAGTCTATGTAGTTTAACATAATAACATTAATAAGTAATAAAACAAAGGCACCCACTGGTGCACAACTTGCAGTTCTATAGTGAGGGTCCATGTTGTGTGCCATCCGTATCAGCAGTCGGGCATCGAGTATTTGTACTTTGCTCATTTGCACGGTAATTACCTTGGGGGAATCTGTTTCTCAGCGCTTCCGTTCCGACACGGCTTCTCTGTGCCGGTTCCGTCGTACCCATCCCCCAATGTCACCTCATAGCGCCCTTAACTTCCCCATAGAGTAGGAAATGCCCCTGGGGAACGCCCCAGTCAGTACTAAAGTCCTCAAAGGATAGCAGCTCCCCATCTCGGAAAAGATGTCCCACCTTTGTAGCCCCCACCTGCACCCAGTCATCTATACCTCGCCAATTGCATCCATGGGGTAGAGTGCCCAGTATCGTCATCGCCATTTCTGGGGAGTATGGCTGTTTCGTCCTGGTTTTCTGTCGGCACCAACTCCAACACCGTCTGATCACACTATGCTCGTTACTACTAGCCTGTCTGGGCCGAACAGTTCCTAACAGTGTACGGAACACCTCCATCCTGTCCGGAGTGAAGGGTGGTACTCCTCTATCCTGGTCAATGCTTCCCGCCACCCACTGCGTGAGCCTCTGAAGTTGTCCTGCCAAATAGTAATTGGCATCCAGAGCTTTATAACAATTCACATCCGATAATTGTCTTTGAGCCTCTTTGATGTGGATTTCACTTTAAGACCACTAGTTATTTCAATTTCTGGAATTTCTAGTTCAGTCAACAGTTGTGTATTCCCAACTTTATTATCTTCTGCACTATTTTGTGGATCTTGTAGGCTTCTTACTCTTTCCATATCCTCTTGTTAAAATGTGTCTTGAGTGTTTACATATTTGGTGACTCATTCTTTTTTATTGTAGCATATGATTGAGCAAGTATTATTTTTTTTATAGACTTACAGATCTCAAAACGTGTTTGCGATAAGTTATGATGGGTTTCCAGACAAAAGCTTAGCCATTTTCTAATATTCCATTGTTAATGTCTACTTGTATATTGTAATAATCATTCTTCTCCTGTTGTCTTTCATCTGGTTGAGGTGACTCCTTGGTTTTCTTCTTCATATTCTTGTGCTTTCTAGTTTTCCGATATGCTTGCATCCTCAGATTTTTATTCACTGTCTTCCCAGTTTGGTATGCACGATCAACAGTCTCATTTCATGTAAAAAGACATTTTACAAACTGATCACTGAGTTTTTGATGTTTTCTTTCCTTCACTGGAGTCTACTTCAGAACTACTTGTATTTTCTGATCCCAATTCTGAATTTGTCTGATCCATGGTTTTTCTTTGTCTGAAAGCGTCAAATATATTTGCAACTGTGTTTATCCTGAGATCAACATATCCTTCTTTTGTTCCTTTGTAATTTCTTCTGCTTTCAATGGTGTACCTCATCTTTATCTTTTGTAATCTGATTTCCATACTTCTTTTTATTTCTTCAATTTTCTCATGACTTTGTTCTGTCACCAATGCTTCTTCCAATGTGTGCATTTCTTTTTCTATTCTCTCTATCTCTTCTGAGGAGTACTTACTGATAATTCCCATAAATTTCACTTGGCATCCTCTCTTGGCATATATCCTGGTGGCTAGGTACTAAGAAGATTCTTAGTCCTTGTAGGGCTGTGCCTAAATCAGCATATTTATTTAAGGCTGATTTGTCCACCTAGAAATTTATTTAATTTCTATTCAGATGTTATAACATATATAGTTTTTTCTCAGAGCCTTTCCTTTTCATACATTCTATTTATTAGTTTTGAGCAATGTCTTTAAACTTTTTGCTGTTCAGCTGGTCATCTGTTGACTGAACATTTTTGCTGGAAATTATTGTGCCCATTATATTTCCTTGTTTTAATTAAATAAAAGATATATATATATATTTATATTTTAAAACATAAGCACAGGTGCACCACACATCAAGAGAACAATTGTTTAAACTGTTTACAACGCAAATAGTTTTCAAAGTTTTTCCTTTTATTCCAATACTGAATTTTAAAACGTGGTCGTAAACATCAGTTTTCACCATGAAACAGGCTGTTTCGTGGTGAAAACTGATGTTTACGACCACGTTTTAAGATTTTGACATGGAATTCACAGACCCAGAGGCTAGATTGCGGTCTTCGCATTGCCCCAAACTCTGATCAAAGGTCCACGAACCCCCGGCAAAGGGAAATGAACACTTGTTGGACCAGATCCTGAATTTGCAGACCAGCCCAGGGTCTGCGTACCCTAAAAAAATGTTAAAAATAAACATGTCTGACCATAGGCTAGACCCTGTGGTCAGCCCCTCTGCACAAAGAAATTCAAGTAGTTGGCTTCCTGTGGCGGGTTGGACACAGGGACTGGCTAAAGGTGAGGCACTGCAGGCCACACCTGCACACAGCTGATGGTCATGTGCAGCGGAGGTTGGCTGACTGCAGCTGGTTGGGTGCAGGGCCTGGGCACAGGCCAGACTCTGTTGCCAGTTCACACTGTGCATGGCTAAAGATTTGAGAATGTGTTTTCATAAGGACGTCTTTGTGTTGATATTCATTAAGGAAATCCATTGAGCAGTGGACTTAAAAGAAACACAATTCAAAACCGTGGACATGGAAAAAATGTTTTTTAATTTGACCCCTTCCATTCAATAAATTAGAACAATGTCATTGGGACAGATAGAGCCCTCGAATTGCAATGAATACATATGCACTGCCAGACAGCTTCTCTATATCTCCTGATGTTGCCAATATTCTGATAGATTTAACAGGAAGACTATTCCTTATTCCTTGGAAGAAGGGATACCCACCGTCCTTTTCATTGTATGCTGGTAGTTGTAGGAACGCATATAAACCGCTTCCCTTGAGCAAGGTGGGGAGGTTACACACTGTAACCCTGTGCATTCAACAAGGTGAGGTCAGCAAAAATATACCTATTGACCTTGGGTAAGGCAGAGAGCTTGAAGCTCAATATTGCCCCAATTGGATAGGGAGTCATGCCCAAGTACTTTCCTTAGCTCTTAAAGAGAACTTTGAATTTTGCAGAGACAAATAATTTGACGCCAAATGTTAGATTTGGGGGTTTCTAGTTGGCAGAGGTAGGTACCTTTGACAAATAGGGACCCTTGCGTCTAGTCAAGATAAAGGGGTACACTCCTAAAATAACCCCTGCTCACCCCCTTGGTAGCTTGGCACGAGCAGACAGGCTTATCTCAGAGGCAGTGTGTAAAGTATTTGTGAACACATACAGTAATCAAGTGACAACACTACAGATGGACACCACACAAGGTTTATATAAAAAATAAGTAGTCTTTATATAGACTTATCACAAGACCACAAACAACAAAAATCCACAATACCGTACTTTAAAATGGTGCAATTAGCTTAGTTCTCTTAAGATGGTAAATGCGACACTCAGAGTTCAATGTACCTTAAGATGCGTAATGTAAGACAACGAAACTGTTGAAAGGACGGTGATGCGTTGAAGATCTGGTGCAAAGAAACAAAGATGGCATTTTCTTCTTGATGCGACACGCTTCCAGGTGATGCGGCGGCGTCTGCTGCGACATCGATCCTCTTCTCCGGCGATGCGAGATGCTTCCACACGATGCGAGCCACGACAGGCCCTGCGACACGCTTCCCAGTGATGCCGCGGCGTCTGCTGCGACGTCGATCCTCTCCCCTGGTGATGCGAGTTGTTTCCGCAACGATGCGAGCCGCGACAGGCCATGCGACACGCTTCCCAGTGATGCGGCGTCTGCTGCGACGTTGATCCTCTCCCCTGGCGATGCGAGTTGTTTCCACAATGATGCGAGCCGTGACAGGCCCAGCGACATGCTTCCCGGTGATGCGGCTGCGTCTGCGGCGACGTCGATCCTCTCCCCCGGCGATGCGAGTTGTTTCCACAATGATGCGAGCCGCAACAGGCCCTGCGACATGCTTCCCAGTGATGCAGCGGCATCTGCTGTGACGTCGATCCTCTCCCCTGGCGATGCGAGGCACTTCGGTGGACCTGCGATGACTCAACAATTCTTCTGCGACACACTTCCCGGTGATGCAGCGGCATCTGCTGTGACGTCGATCCTCTTCTCCGGTGATGCGAGGCGCTTCGTGTTGTGAAGCTGCAGTGGCAGTTCGGCGACACACTTCTTGATCATGAGTCGCGCTTCCAGCTCCTTGCGACACGCAGTCCCTCAGAAAGCCTCGCAAAACAGCAGGCACTTCCAATGAACTCCTGGGGAGCTGGTGGGTGAAGTCTGTTATCCCTGAGACTACAGGAGGAGGTAAGCTCTTTTCCAAGCCCTTGGAGATCCTTCACAAGTTGAATAAAGTGCACACAAAGTCCTTTCTCCTTTCTATGACAGTCAGGCAACCACTGCAGGCCAATCCCTCAAGCTTGGGGATAGTCTCTCCTCAGTCTCTTCTGGTTCCACTCCTCAGCAAAGGTTTCTTCTTGTTTCCCAAAGTGATCTAAAAGTTCCAAGGTCTGGGTCCCCGTTTTTATACACAGTCTCTCTTTGTTCTCTGAAGGCAGAGAGGCCTTTGCCTAGTCCAAACCAGTTCTGGTCAGTCCTGGAGCACTTTGTTGACAAGACTCCTTCTTTCCTTTGACAGTGTAGGCCAGGGCCATCAGACGCACCACATGAGGTGGAGCCAGCATTGTGGAGGGAAAGCACAGCCCTATTTAGGTCCCAGGTGCAACTCCTCCCACCCATCTACTTGGAGATCTCCCTATTCAGCCCTGTGCTGGCTCACCCTGTCTCCGGGAATTCCCCAGCCCCCTCGAATTCCCCAGCTCCTGTCACTCAAACTCCAGACAAGGAATACACAACCTAGCAGAGGCAGGCCTGGATGGTTAGACAAGAAAATACCTACTTTCTAAAAGTGGTATTTTCAAACACAGAATGTTAAAACCAACTTAACTAAAATATCTATTTTATCATTCTGAGTTCAGGCATACTAAACTCGAATTTCTACCATGTTCCCTGAGTCAGTTAGGATTATAAGATGTAATAATCAAACTGCCCATTATGGCCTATGGGGAACAGGTAGCCTTGCAATAGTGAAACACGAAAATGGCTGTAATTCACTATTAGGACATGCCACACACACCAGGGCATGTCCTACTTATACTTACAATGCACCCTGCCCTTGGGCCTACCATAGGGGTGTCTGATATGAAGAAAAGGGAAGGTTTAGGGACTGGCAAGTGAGTGCACTTGCCCAGTCAGCATGGCAAACCTTAGACACACTTTTACAGGCTGCTTCTCTGGGTGGTACAACCAGTGCTGCAGGCCCACCAGCAGCATTTGGATTACCAGCCCTGGGCACTCCTGGTGCACTATACTAGGGTCTGACAAGTAAACCAAATCAGCCAATCATGGAATCACTAATCCATACATCAATTTACATTAGGGAGAGCATATGCACTTTAGCACTGATCAGCAGTGGTAAAGTGCCCAGAGTCATGAAACAGCCAACAAGTCAGAAAAAATATAGGAGGAAAGCAAAAAGTTCAGGTATGACCCTGCAAAAAGGGCCAAGTCCAACACCGAAATTATTGGAATTCTCACAACATGGCATCCAATGTGGTTGCCATGTTATGAGAACTCTAATGATTTGGAGGCCACACCTAGGTAGAAACACTTAGTCCTCAAAGAAAATAATGAACTTTGCAAAGAAAAGGAAAGGAAAATAGACATGTTTCTCTTATTTTGAGAAAATAATTACATGAATTACTTACACATGAGAAGTAAATGGGCCCCATCCCAAACCTACGAAATAAGTGCAGATACAAAGACTGGTATCGTATCATAGTTAGTAGTGTTTTTTTATTATGTGCTAATCTTCCGCAGATCCTCATAATATGAAAGACATCAACAATAACAAACAATTGAATGAAACATATATACGAAATCTTGTTCATCACCTATCTCTAACCTATTAGCCTGAAAGCAGTTGATTGCCACATGGCATCATGTTATTGTTGCCTACGCTCTTTACTGAACCATGTAAAACCTCCTGCATAGCTGTAAGCCAGAGGTCATCAGATCGATGTCCCACTTCACAGCATTTTTCCTTTTCTCTCTACCCTCCGGAATTGCACTGTTTCGTTTACCTTTCTCCTCTTAAGAAGTCTGTGGAGCAGGTGCGGGGCTAATGTTCCTAGATCCTGCAACACAAAGCTAAAAACAATGTTTGTATTACAAATATAAGGAAGTGCTGAAGCAACGGCCCTAGTCAATTTCTATTTCTGCCAACTGACTATACAACGTTAACCTACAGAACCCTCAAACAAATCTACCGCAATCATTCAGCGAAAAATGCAAAAGCCACTTTTAGCTGAAACGTGATCAAAAGATGTGTCAGCGTCACACATATAAATATGTTTGCTTGTTCACAGCGATGAAGAATTTGTTTTGTTAATTCTGAGACTTTAAATTCAAACCTAGCACACTTATGCTGATTGGATCAATCAATAGTATCCAATGCATGCATAAGGACCTTGTTACATGCATTGAGGCCTATTCTACATGGCAACATTGTTAGATATACAAAAATGCCAGCACACAACATGGTGGAAGGACTATTTTTGGACCGCTCCCTTTTTTGCAGTTTCACCCCAGAACCTTTTGCCGGCCTCTTGTATTTTTTTCTGACCTTTTTTGTTGGTTTTATAATTCTGGGCAATGTACCACTGCTGATTAGTGCTAAAGGGCATGTGCTTTCTCCTGTAAACTTGGTTAGTTTGGTCTACACCTGTTTGGCATGTTTAATTTAGCTGTAAGTCCCTTGTTTAGTGGTATCTCATAAAGCTAGTGCCGGTTAATTAAATGCTACTAGTGGGCCTGCAGTGACAAACAGCCTATTTGTTTTCTCACTGCTGTGAGGCTGTCCTCTCATAGGTATGCATTGGGGATTCCCTGATATGTGCTTTAGTGGTAGTTTTTGATATGAGAGGTTTAGAAGTGGGCATTTCTGTGTGCTTATGAGTCTTTGTGCCCTGCCTGGATGTGTATTCATCGTCTGGTTTAGACTGACAGGAAAGAGGGGATGTGCATTCACTCTAGACAGTCACAAGGGGGGAGGTGTGTCCTGCCTTTCCTGGGTGACTCAGAGCTAGGCTGAATAGATCTTGGCTGCATTTAGAGGAGCAGAAGGAGTTTCCCTTGCACCTGAATAGGCCTGGTCTGCATTTAGAGTGGTCGGAGGAGTTGCACCTGCACCTGAATAGGGCTGTGTCTGACTTTCACAATGCAGTCTCCACCCCCCTGTAGTGTGTCTGGAGCCAGGGGTTGGGATTGAATGGGGATGTGGTGCACTTCTGAACAATGTTTGAAGTGCCCCCAGAACAATGACTTTTTCAGTATAAGTACAGGGACTGTGACCTCATAATTTTAGACACTGTGTGGGACTCGTAACCAGGACTGCTGGGCTGCCAGGAGGAACCGCCTTGGGACTTGATTGCTCAAGAGTGCTGGCCTGCTGCCTGTTGGGCTGAAAGATGGACTGCCATTTTGCTCTGGGACCCATGTGCTGGCCTGCCCGTCGGCACCCTGCTGGTGTGTTCCTAGTGCTCTCCCAGGAGTGCTGCTATGCCCCTAGGCCTAGTAAACTCGAGCACATGATGAAGCGCTTAATCTTTAACTGACTGAAAACCTTTTTGGTGCTTGCAGTGGGGGAAGACCCCCCCCTGCATAGCTACTGGGCTGAAATTGTTATTTGAAGCCTTTTCTGACCTGGAAGCTAAGAACAGCGGTGGCAACATCGGTGGCTGACCCAGCACGGTGGGGGATTCACCAAATCCCCGTGAAGAACCGACACCAGGTGCTCCCTGAGGGTCGGGAGCAGGGGCCCCTTTCCCTCGTCGCATCAACCGCCCACAAAGCCCCGAGCATGGGTGGCGACTCATTGGCGTCTGGGGCAGCGCCACTGGAGTAAGGCCGCACTGTGGAGGGGAGCCAGAAAATGCATTCCCTGTAAGCCGAAGAGCTGCCTTTGTTTCGGGGGAGGGCGCAGGACCACGCAACTTCAGTAGCTGCCTAGTGGTCAGCAGAAACTAAGCAGATTTGGGACCCGCGGAGGAGCCACACCCATAACCGGATAGAGCTTTGCGAGTTGCAAAGAGTCTAGGAGCGAAAGAGCCCAGGATGTATCCTGCCAACCAGGCCCCTTGTCTCAGGAAACCCAGGCCAGTTAGCACAGCGGGGAAGGGAACCCTCAACGGAGGTCCCGTTTGGCCCCCTTTGCCCAGCTGCTGTTATTCTCCTCAACATGCGGGGAAAATTAAGCCGGATCTCCCCGTGGATAACCGTGATTGCGCATTCCCCTCCCTAGTGTGGGTGCATACTTGGTGTGGGGCGCCTGGCTGCCGTGGTGGTCGCGGCACCAGACCTCAGCTTAAGGACAGGGTGAGACCTCAATGGAGGCCCCCGATTCCTGGATTTGAAGGAATCCCTGGGAATTACCATCTTCCCTATAATTGGGGTACGGATGCTTCTGTGCTCCACGCTGTGGGTAAGGGGTCTGGTGCCGTGTTGGTAAGTTGCACCCTATGCTTTTACAGTGATGTTTTGAAACTCATTTCTACATTACGTGCCATGATATTGATGTAGGATGTGTTATACCCTAAACTGGTTAGGATAACGAAGACAATATCACGGTTGTGTATAAATTTACACAGCGGCATGGTCTTTCATGGTGTTTTGATAATGTGGAGTGATTTATGCTCTGCTTCTAATCTGCTGCCGTTTTATACCCTGAAGTAATTATTTATGTTCTGTATGCCTTGCAGTTGGCAGGAAAACAGGCAGGACTTCAGGATTTGCCTGTTTTCCTGCCAGTGATGGTGTTTGTGTAATGTGTGCACCCTACAAGTATTTGCACAATTGCACTAACTTGTAATGTTATGACCATTGCCTTATGGCAAACTGATGTATGATCTATGTGATGTCATGACAAGTGCCTAGTGGCACAGGGAGTTTTGTGATTGTGCTCTGAAATGTTTTATGAACTATGCAAAGGATATTTTTATATAACCTTGCTTGGAGTCTCTTTTTGTGGTGTGCCTAGTGTGTCAGTGGTGTCTGTGTATGTTGCACATATGCTTTACACATTGCCTCTGGGTTAAGTCTGACTGCTCTGCCAAGCTACCAAGGGGGTGAGCAGGGGTCATCTTGTGGTTGTAACTCCCGTACCCTGACAAGAGTAGTGGGTTCTGCCTAGCTTAGGTGTATACCCTAGCCAACCACAAACCCCATTTCTAACAACTATCATCAACCCTCCAGTCTCTCGCAAAGATGCACACACATAAAGACACCCTCACTGTACTTAGCCAAGATGTAGAAGTAGAAATTTCCCCCTTCCCTTGGACAAGGTACCTTTACATACACCATCCCTAGCCTTGATGATAGTGTGGGGGGTTACATACCCTTGGACAAGGCGGGACTGGTATAAAATATATAACCTCACACTCGAGCAAGGCATGGTAGAGAAGTGATAGTGCTCCTTTCCTTGTAGTTTGCCAGACGGTGAACATTATTTCATCTTAACCCTTGAATAAGGAAGGAGAGTTAAGGTCACCCACTTCACAATAGCCAACACGGCACCAGAGCACGTGTCAAATAGCCTGGTCCTTCTTTGCCCCTTACTGTTATACAAAGCCTGTGGAGCGGACAGAGGCTATGTTGCAATTGTAAGCAGGACACAGGGACTTCTGTAAACTGCATACCTGCCAACTCACATGGTGCCACTGTGTGACACAATATCGGCTCCCATCACCCGGTGAGGTGACAATATGCCATAGTGGCAGGGAAAAGGAGCTGAAAATCACTGCAAATAGTGGATTTCTGGCTCGTTTTCCGAGGGTTTGAACTGCGCATGTTCATTAAGGGGTGTGAAAACACCTAAGGACATCGGAACCAGTACCTGAGGCCATTTCCTGCAGCTGAGGGACTGAGAGATGGTTACTGGGATTCCTCAGCCTCATCTTGCTCAGTCACCACGGATTCCTATATGGATCTTCAAAAATATTTTGAGTCTCATTGAGAGGGCTGTCCAAACAGTCATTGCGCACTTGGATTGGGTAAACCCCTCCGCGACTGCTCTGAGAGCAGAGCAGCTCTGCCAGCCCCGCCCGCCCCGCACAGCTGTGCAGCAGGAACACATGCAAGGATAATAACATTGAGTTATTAACATTGTATTAGTTCTTTCTTTCACTGCTGTGCTGCAGTGGGCACTGGCTCCAGGGGGGCCCAATGTAAAAATACAGGACCCCCTGATGTCAGAGCCCCCCCCCTCCCCCCTCCAGGTCAGTACCCAGTGCAGGCACACCGGTCACACACCGCCCTAAATCCGGCCCTGGTCATAGAAAGTTGAGATTGAGCATAGTGGGAGCAAATTGGATACTATACCTGGTGAAAATCACCCTGCGTTTCGGTTCAATCTGCAAAATGTATTTATTAAAGCAGCTATAATCGCGAATATTGGGTGGTGTCTTCCTGGCCAAGGAGAAGAGCTCACCCAGGCAAGGCAGCAGTCACAGGTATTGCAATGATCAGAATCAGGTCACATAGTTTTAACACCAGGTATTGGTCATCTCATGTTGCCGGTAAAAGAATAGAGGAAAGCATGCAGGTTTTGGCATTACCGGGCCAATGCTGCTTGCAGTTTCTGGATTACAGGCACTGTACCACTTTCCCATGTGCAAAATGTGGGTGGTGAAGCATTAGGTTCTAATGGGTGCATTCCCACACCCAGTAAACCTCGAAATTGTGCAGAATGGCAACTACTGTGCAGACGCCACTGTGCACGACTCAGAAGGAGGACCACAGGTGTTTTTTTTATTGCTAGGAATTCTGTTCTAAATATACTTTTGGTTTACATATGGCTACGCCAACAAGGTTTTAGATTTGATATATCTCATAACTGTATTTCATTTTGTGTGGAATTGCTGATTTTATTTACAGCTAGATGCACCCATGACCAATTCTGAGATGTCGGCGGCCAAGATGAAATTACTATTTAAAAACCCAATGAATGTCAGGCTCATTCCGGCAGGCATGCTGAGCACGGAATTGGCATATGATGCATAGTATCAATCCTATGAAATTATCATTTCAAGACATGAAAATGCGTTATCTCGAGCATGGTTGAACAGAAATGTTGCTTTGAGCACATTTGGCTATATGAAATCTTCTAGCCCATCTAGTTAGGCCTTTTATTTTATGATAAGCATCAGGAGAAGGCATGAATTTATAATATGCTACAAAATGCTGCTCATTTGGAATAATTGGGGTATTCCTTTTTGGTCTGACTACTGGCAGCCTTACTTATTGTCAGACAGATGTATTTTAACTAATTCCTAAAACTATATGTATACACACACAGTGGGCTCAGAGCAGTGTAGCCCTCTCGCCACATATTGTTGGTTGATTGTTGAATTATTCTGTGGAGTGAAGTTTAAGTTTGAAGTTTATTTGCATAAGTTAATTAAAACCATTGCATTACAGTAAAATGACATTAAAAAAGAACCATAGTATCTGCGCTTGGCCCCTGCGTCAAAGTTAAAAAAATAACGACATTTCTTCTGGTTATGTTAGGAAAGCTGTGCATTGTTCATTGGTCCATGCCCGGTACACTTTATCTCCAATTTTGTGGTCAGCCAATACCCTATGGGCCCAACTCTCTGGGAGGGTGCAGGTGCTATGTGCCATCATGTAGTCCAGGACTTAAATTTCATGTTTACAATTGCATATTCCTATACGACCAGCCCCAGTGGAAATTGACCCCATCTAACTCATCCGTTTTCCGTTTCTTCCCTTCTTCCCTTGTCCTTTAGCACCATGTATTCTGTCCTTGATCCTAGTTCTCTGATAAAATGCTTGTGCTTTGCGGCTTTGTGAGGTTTAAAACAGACCTTCGTTGGATGAGATAGTTGGGAGTCCCCAGCCTCTGTTGAACTTCATTCGGAGCAGGTTCTGAGTTCCACCGGAGACCTGTATATTCCTTCTGCGATGGTGTCTGTCGGAGAATATGAACATAACTACTGGGTTCCATTTCTAGTCAGTGAAAGGTCCATCTCCTGACTTCTGTTTGAAATAATACAGAATCAGTTTTTGGGTTATGCGTGGGCGCGGTGGAGGATCAGCATGGGGCTGGAGAGCATCCCTGATTATTTGTATAAATTTTCCGCAACGTGCCAGGATGGAGGGCTCTTTTGCGAGAAACATATTGCCGAAGCCTCTGGGCAGGTGCTTGCATTTTCCCTCAGGTATAGTTGCCTGAGAACAATTCTCCTTTCGTTCATTATAGCTGGGCAACAGCACAAGAGGTGCAGCTATGATTCTCGTTTGTAGTCGCATAGTCTGCATGCTCCTCCAGTTTTTTGATATGCCCAGGCTCGGCTGAAATCCACTATCAATTGCATATACATGATCTCTCTTCTGCTTTTAGGATTGAGAGAAGCAGAGATGTAAGGCTGGGGTTTAGTTACCAGATATGAGGCATTTAGTGGGGCCAGGAAAGGAGCAGGGCTGTTTCTACCATTAGGCAAGACTAGGCGGCCGCCTAGGGTGGCAAAAGGGGGAGGGCAGCATAAAACATGAGTTTAGGAATCCCAGCCAAGTGAATCAGGAGTGTCGCCTTTCCTGTATTACTATTTTTCCGCAATGAACTGCTTGGTGCTACCGCACCCACTCCTGCTTAGTGTTAGTGCCACTGACATGACACCTTTTGACGGCCCTGCGGCATTATTTGCAGAAGATCTCACTTTTCTTTCATCTTGAATTGACGCCCTCCGCCAGAGTAGGGCTGCTGGTGCCTGTCAGGTCGGTGCACTTGGACAGACTCTGTCGGACTATGACCCATCTCCCCCCCCCCCCCCCTCCCGCATGGCTGCGCACCGGAGACTACTGACTTCTTAATAGGTGCAAACAACGTGACGCAGTCATGCAGCGCGTCGTGTTCGTACAAAGCGTGCTTTTATTCCAAAACTCCAGCCTGCTGCATGAAACAAACCCCCTGTATCTTCAGGCCTGGCAGAGCCCGAGAGTTGCGAATGGAGGTTCGTGCCCCTGGTGAAGCACCTCAGCCTCCACTACGGAGAGAGCGGGGCGTGCGCGGTGTTTGGTACCCAGAAAACTGGAGCTGCTCGTTGTACTGGGCCATCTTCCGCAACTGGGAGGAGGCGGCCGCGGAGCTCCGGCGGGCAGGTGAGTCCAGGGCAGAGGGGCACGCAGTGCAAGTGTGTCCAGGACAGCAGGCGACGCAACGCAGAGTGTCCTCCTAGCTGGACAAGCAGTGCACAGTGTGTACAGGATAAGTGTGGCCTGCAGTGCAAGTGTGTCCAGCAGTGTGCAGTGTGAGTCCAGGTTAGTAGGGCATGCTGGGCCTGCAGTGAAAGTGTGTCCAGTGCGCAGTGTGAGTCCAGCTAGGGCCCGCTGGGCCTGCAGTGCAAGTGTACCCAGTGCACAGTGTGAGTTCAGGGTAGTAGGGCCTGCTGGGCCTGCAGTGCAAGTGTGTCCAGTGCACAGCGTGAGTCCAGGGCAGAGGGGCATGCAGGTCTGTATGTCAAGGATAGCACGCAACACCACGCAGAGTGTGTCATAGCTGGACAAGCAGTGCACAGTGTGTCCAGGATAATGTGGCCTGCAGTGCAAGTGTGTCCAGTGCGCAGTGTAAGTCCAGGGCAGTAGGGCCCGCTGGGCCCGCTGTGCAAGTTTGTCCAGGATATTACACAACGCCACGCAGAGTGTGTCTTAGCTGGACAGGCAGTGCACAGTGTGTCCGGGATAATGTGGCCTGCAGTGCAAGTGTGTCCAGTGCGCAGTGTAAGTCCAGGGTAGTAGGGCCCGCTGGGCCCACTGTGCAAGTTTGTCCAGGATAGTACGCGACGCTACGCAGAGTGTGTCTTAGCTGGACAGGCAGTGCACAGTGTGTCCGGGATAATATGGCCTGCAGTGCAAGTGTGTCCAGTGCGCAGTGTAAGTCCAGGGCAGTAGGGCCCGCTGGGCCCGCTGTGCAAGTTTGTCCAGGATATTACACAACGCCACGCAGAGTGTGTCTTAGCTGGACAGGCAGTGCACAGTGTGTCCGGGATAATGTGGCCTGCAGTGCAAGTGTGTCCGGTGCGCAGTGTAAGTCCAGGGCAGTAGGGCCCGCTGGGCCCGCTGTGCAAGTTTGTCCAGGATAGTACGCGACGCTACGCAGAGTGTGTCTTAGCTGGACAGGCAGTGCACAGTGTGTCCGGGATAATATGGCCTGCAGTGCAAGTGTGTCCAGTGCGCAGTGTAAGTCCAGGGTAGTAGGGCCCGCTGGGCCCACTGTGCAAGTTTGTCCAGGATAGTACGCGACGCCACGCAGAGTGTGTCTTAGCTGGACAGGCAGTGCACAATGTGTCCAGGATAATGTGGCCTGCAGTGCAAGTGTGTCCAGTGCGCAGTGTAAGTCCAGGGTAGTGTGGCCCGCTGGGCCCTCAGTGCAAGTGTGTCCAGGATAGTAAGGCCCATAAGTACAGCGTGTGTCCAAGATAACAGGGCATGCCGGGCAGGGTGTCCAGGGTGTCAAGTCCCGCAGTCAGTGTGTGTCTGGGATAGCTGGTAACGCAGGGCAGAGTGTGCTCAGGTTAGAACTTGAATTGCAGAATTTGTCCTGACTAGAATAAACGTGACGGGGTATTAAAACGCCCTTGCATCCGGACAGGGTTCTCAGGGGACCTCTTCAGCAGCGCTGCCCTACAGAGGCCCCTCTCGCATCTCACTATCCAGATCCGGCAGGACTTCCAGTCTGGAGATCTCCTCCTCCTGCCAAGTATGCCCCAGTCACACCACCTCCTTCTAGCCCTGTCACACCCATCTCTCTCTTGCCCCCTCATACCCTCCGTTTGCTGCCTGCCATGCCTCCCTCCACCTCCTCACATGCCATCTTCTTATTCTGGCATCTCCTGTTAGTGCTCCTTAGCTCTTATTCAGGGTCTTCTGTCATGGGGGGCTCTCCCTGGGGCTCATTCAAATTTCTGCATCCTGTCTATCCTACCTGGACTTGGAGCACTCATTTTCACCTTTCTTATTAGGGGCTGCGTCCCATCACATAATAACAGCACCTCACTTCGGTGGTCATCACGCATGACAGGGAAATACTTCACACATAGGATAAAAAAACAAACACAAAACCCTTCCAACCACACACCATACATGGCTTAGTTCTGCCCATGTAGATGAGTGCTTCAGTGCCCCACATAAGGGTAGTAGGCGCTATATATTGGGGAGAGGATGTAGCCTTAGGGCTGGAGTGGTCGACCACGATGCTAGGGAACCGGGTTCGAGTCTCGGCAAGGACACTCAACATCCTGTGATTCTGGGCAAATCACTTAATTTCCCTGTGCCTAACAAAAACAAAAATGAATGTGTCCTTTTGTAACTAAACTGGTGCTCATGTAAAGCTCTCTGATACCTGATATCCTCAGGTCTAGTTCGCGCTATATAAAACTCTAAAAAATATATATACATTTAACTGTTACAATACAGGATCACTGGGGCTCTTCATCTGCGTTCCCTGTGGTTGTGTTTGTCGGGTCCGTGGGTCTCCTGAGGTCGCTGATTCCTGGCCTCCTTTTCTAGGGTTCCTCTAGGCTTCTGTTTTGGAGCCCTGAGGGATTCTTTTGTGGGGTCTTTGAATCTCATGTTCTGTGGTGCCCTCTGCAGTTCCACGCTGGGGTCCTCCTGTATGTTACTTTTTCGAGGACCCACTGCACACCTCTTCAACAGCCTGTGTGTTCTTATTGTAGGTCCCCTGCCTGCTACACGTCTTCGGTTCCCAACATATTCTCTTGTGTAATGGTTATCTGTTAAATACCCTTAGATAGAGCACTGGTTGAACCTTCATAATTCCAACACGTTTTTGGGGAAAGGTGCTTCTAGCCTCCATAACAGGGGGAGAGAGTGATGGTAGTAAAAGGGAGGGGGAGGCATTTTCCAATTCTCGCCTAGGCGGCAAAACACCTAGAAACGGCCCTGGAAAGGAGATGTTTTTAGAGTAGCCTGGTCTGCTGAAATGAGGCTGTTTCACTTGTTTATTAATGGACTCTTTCCAGATTGCGTATGTGATAAAAGGCAGAGCGAGTGCTGTTTGGTTTATTTCTGTAGTGGCAAGGGCTTTTTTAAGCTGAATATTCCTTGGAGAGCCTGTTTTTTCAAATATGTCTCCAAGGCAGCATTTTAAGGACTGTTCCGGAGATTTCAAAATACGAATGTAGTATTTGAGGAGGTCGGCATTAAGGGCTAGTGCTTGTTTAACCAGTCCGAGCTCCAGCCTTAGTCTCACCCTGAGGAGGTATTTTGGTAGTAAGGAGATGATCTTAGTATAGCCCACGCACTACACGCGCTGCAAGATTTCCGCACAGGCGCAAGGGAACTCTTGGTGACCATAGGAAAGTGCCGGAAGGAGGGTAGCTTGAATGACTTTCCTTATTCCCTCTGCCATGGACTTTTTAGCTTGTTATTGAGTTTGATTAAACCATATGAATTAACTTCCTGAAAGGCAAACATACCAGTTCAAATAAATGAGGTTACCTGGATAAAGCCTGGATAAAGCCGATGGGAGTGCAGCGTTTCCTTTTTGGATTTGTTTGAATATTACGCGGGTTTTTGGTCTAAACCTTAACGCTGGCACCAGCAGCAGTGTGCACCGCCCATTAGAGCGTTTGCTTGGAATCAATTTATATGCGGTAGCACCCGGAACAGAAGGAAACTTCAAAGAAATTCACAAGTTGTGAGGAGATACTGATCACCTGGTATGTATTTTACATTTGGAAAAAAACGACTGGAGGTCTGAACTTCAAACACGCCAAGCACAGCTTTGTGGACGACAGGGGAGTTCCATCAGGACAAAGGTGAGCAACTGCCCTGTAGGAATGTTTCTAAAGTATCGATGCAACCTCTAAATGTTTTGGGGGCCTGGAGACACAAGCATAACCTCAGTGCCAATGCATCATTTAACTGTTAACAAGCATTGAAAATGCAATAGGCCTTTGATTAAGTTAAAGCCATTTGCTTTGCTAATGGTATCGTATAGCAAAGCAAATGGCTTTAACTTAATGAAAGGCGAAACCTATTGCATTTTTAATGCTTGTTTTAACCTGAGAATAATAAAAAGTTTGCAAGCTTGAGACAAGAAAACAACAGACGTGGCTCTATATACCATGTCCACCATTTCACCAAGTTTTATAAGTACACTGTAGTAACTCACTCCGGACAGATTGTGGTGTTTCAAGAGTATTTATTGTAGTAGTTACAATTCTGGTAGTTCAGCCCCACTAGGAGCAGCCAGCATGCTGCTCAGCCCTTCTCCAACTGTAGATTCGCACTCCCAACATTCTATCTTACATCATTCAGGGAGAACTCCACTGGCATAGCATGAACCATATTAGAAGCAGGATACTACATACACTCTGAGACATTAACTCCCATGTAGAAAAAAATAAACATCAGAAAAACATTTATTCAATGTCACCTTGTTTTTCTGCTGTGCTAGTTGTTCAGAGTGTTATTAGATGAATGGTCGTTTTCACCTAAACTGTGATTTTTGCTTATGTTAGAGAGTTGTTTTCAGGTTTTTTGCTCATTGCTGCATTTTTAAGAGGTATTCTCCAGTCATACCTTAAAGAAAAAAGTTGTTCCTAAAAGCTACAAATACACTAGATAGTGTATCGTTTTGTCATCTGTGCTGACTGAACTTACATATTTCAACAGTTTAAACAAGCCATGGTATTTAAGTAGTGTTTGTTGTATAAATAGAGGTGAAGATACTTGCCTTACACAAGAGTCTTGCAACATTTTGAGATTGAGTGCCTTAGGAAAATAGGAACGGGTTTGGGGAAACAACGGAGACTTTCTATTGAGTGGCTGGATTAAAGTCTACATTGCAGATGGCTTGAAGACTTCTGGAGATAAGGATACCACAAGGGGAGAGTTACCTGATTGGCTGCTGTGCTCGGGTGCGGCACCCGATGGAGAGTACTAACAGCTGAGCATTGTTTTCACTTAGAAGGGAAGCAGTGTGGTGCGCTGGGTAAGGGTGCGGAAGACTGTTTTGAGCTCTCGCTGTGTCGTGGCACCAAAGTCTGGCCCGGAGCACGGCATTCTGAAAGATTATGTAGCCGTAAAACAGAGGAGTGTGGTGCGCTGGGTGAAGGGGATGGAAAAGTGGTCCGAGCTTTCACCATGCTGTGCCAGAAGTGTAGCGCAAAAGAGAAGGCATGCGTGAAGGCACAAAAGTGACGATGGAGGTGGGGGTGGAGGCATGCAAATGAAAATTTAAAATAAATACTGTCATTTGTAACAGGTGAACGGTAGTAACAGCTGAGCGACAGAAGATAAAGCGCTGCGCTCGTGAATTGGGCCCCGCGCTGAGAGTTAAAGTATAGTTAGTCTTTTAATAAAATGGAGGCTGGTGAGTTGCGCCGTGCAGAACAAACTGCTTGGCCGCCACAATTAACCCCTTCGGTGCCCGCCCCTTTCCCCGCCCTGTGCCGGCCGTTACATTAGCGGGCGGGGTTTGTGACGAGCTGGACTCGTCATGGGCACAGCGCCACCGCGGCCCATGACGAGTCCAGCTCGTCACGGGCACCGAAGAGGTTAAAGATACACCATGTGAAATGTAAGCAGGAACAACGTGGTCTTTTAATAAAATGGAGGCAGGTGAGTTGCGCCGTGCAGAACATACTGTTTGGCTGCCACAATAAAAGATACACCATGTGAAATGTAAGCAGGAACAACATGGTAACCTTAATACGTTTACACTTATTATTTATAAATGACATGAGCATGAAGGGAGGGGGGACCGGAGAGTGCCAACGGCTGAGCGTTTCTTTTCACTTAGCTGGGAGCAGTGTGATGTTTGGAAAGTATAAGTCATTAAATGAAACAATGACTCATTGGTGCATAACAAAAGTGGACTACATATCCCAGAATGCCTATCAACTGCAAAAAAGTAAAAGGCGATAATCATTTGATTTAAAACAGATGTCACACCACCAGGGAGAAGACGGATTGTCGAAACGCGTAGTGGTATGGCAAATGAATGAGGTTACCAGGATAAAGCTGATGGGAGTGCAGCGTTTCCTTTTTTGGATTTGTTTGAATATATATATCTCTCAAGACACCTTGGAGTCAAAACGCATTATCTTCGTTTGCCAATAGAATTTAAACTATTAACTGCAGTACCGGAGTGGCTGGACTTTCTTTCCACGTACTGGGGAGATAATAAATGTATATATATATAGGACGCACACAACTGCTGTTGTTAACCATGCGGTTTATTTATTCTTGGCAGACCAACACGATCATTCCGGTAACAATCTTCAAGCCAACGCGTTTCGAGATAAGAATCTCTTCTTCATGGGCAGCTTTAAAAATGTCTCACAGAGGCTCACGCATGTTCTTTATAACTACCGCCCATAGGGGGCGTTGTTTAGTAACTTTATTATTGTAGTCCAACATATGGTGCATGCTGGGGTTTGTAGTCCCTTTTGGAGAATATTAGACCCTAAGTGGGTTCTGGCGACATTCTTTTCAGCAAGTAACTTAACCCTTGGTAGGGATCCGGGTGAGGCGTCAGTTCTTTTATGCCACAACAGCAGTGCTGCAAAATGGGTGCGGAATCGTTCTCACCACGCAGCCTCTCTGTGTTTGCGAGATGGTGCACCCACGGTCTCCAACAAAGTGCATAGACCCCGGGGATTGGGGACCCCGGGACGAATATAAATTAATGGTAGGAGACGGGTTTTTTTCCGAACAATTTAGAGTCGTGATCCTAGCGGGGCACTTAGCGCGGCTCCCTGGTGTGAACGCGAGGGGTGCGCGACTGCCAGCGTGGTCCCCTGGTGTGAACACGAGGGGTGCGCGACTCCCTGGTGTGAATGCGAGGGGAGCGCGACTCCCAGCGTGGTCCCCTGGTGTGAACACGAGGGGTGCGCGACTCCCAGCGCGGCCCCCTGGTATGAACACGACGGATGCGCGACTCCCAGCGCGCCCCACCTGGTGTGAACGCAAGGGGTGCGCAACTCCCAGCGAGGCCCCCTAGTGTGAACGTGGGGGGTGCGCGACTTTTATGATACATCTAGGTTGTGTGTTTGGATCTTGGGTGGCTCTAAAAAGAGCCCTTGTGTTTATTGTGAGAAGATGGTAGCTACATGTAAGTGCCGATTCAGAGTCTGAAGTTGTTGAGAATGACTCTGTTTCTCTAATCTACGAAATGTACACCATCTCTCCTGTATATGCCATCCATATTAAAACGCAGATTGTTGTTGTATATGGACCTCATACTATGGTCTCTGAGATAAGCAGAAACAGCTTTATTGACATTTTTCTAACTTTCTCAATCTGTGGACAAAATTGATTGGACCACTTCCATTTCTGTCTTTGGCATATGTTAGAGTAGACAAAGGCAGTTTGGGGGAAAATCAACATCAATTCCGCAAAGGTGTCCTTCATTAGCATTTCCAGACCTACCCCAGTCAATGTGCCTAGGTCATTGCCACCACAGTGCACAATCATGAGGTCAGGAGGTTGGAGGTGCATAAAGGTTTTAACCAATGGCATCAATTGGTGCCACTTCAATCCTCTGTCCAATCCATTTAATATCTACATTTTGCAACGCTAGGTCTTTGTCAATACCTCTTCTTTCAGTATACCTTTTGCACCAGAAAACATAGCTGTGCCCAACAATCCACACTGAAAGCATCTTGAAGGGATCTCTGTAGGTAATCAGAAGATGTCTGTAGCTAAGGTAGGCAGGTGGTAGAATTAAATCTAAAATGGTGGGCAACATGCTGTTTTTAAGAAAGTAGATATTTGACTGGCTGTTTAAGAACACTCTACTTTCAAATATAGGGTGCATTTTACTTTGTTTAGAAAGCATGTTTCTTATTGGTTCTTAAGAAAAGTTTGAAAGGTACAGCAGAAAGGATAAGGGCATGCTTTGCAAAGCCAACCACACCTGCTGTTGTCATTTGCAACATTGTGTGGTGAACTTGTGACCTGGCAGCTACATTGAATGTTGCATGACCTGTTGCTATTGAAACTGATATTAAGGACAAGGGGTGAAGATGCCAGTTGAAAAGTATTATTCTCTATGATCAACGGAAATTCGTTTTTCAATTTAAAAAACACTGGGAAGCAATGTCATTTGTGGGTTATGTGTATATGTATGGAAAATTAGGGAACGTTTGCCATTACTGGTTTTACATTGGAGAGTGTGCTCAACTACATTCTCTGTGTAAGAAAGAAAATCCTGACTGAGTGTGTGAGATTTTTCATTCAACAGATTTATTTAAAAGGTGAGTTATATTTTTAAGAGATTTATGTAATATAGCTTTGACATTTTTATGAAACTCTGCTGGTTAAATTAATTTATTAAATGTACAGATATATATTGGGATAATTTCTATTGTATTTGAACTTTGTTTAAAAAATAGTATGTGCACTAATATATATATTATTAAGAGTCTTGAAAGGTTTAGTTGAATGATGCTTTTGATTTATTATTAATTGATTAAATATGCATGAAGAATGTGTATTTTCAAAAATATTTATTTAAGGTGCAGTTTATTAGGCATGCATATTTCTTCTCAGTAAAAAGGAATAGTTTAATAAAATGGCATTATTATAGATAGTTTGGTAAAATGAGGTACAACTGTGCCGTTTGCAAGATGATCATATAAGGTGTTAATGATTACAATTCTGTTATTAGTTTGTACAGTTTGTGTGGTTTTAGAACGCCTCATAAAAAGTGTTGTTGATTACTCTTCTTAATTAAGTCTGTTGAGAGGTACAGTTTGATGATGTTGCATATTTCTAGATTTAATTGGCAATATGTAGTTCAAAAGAAAGCCACTACATTTTACTCTTTCAGGTATGTAATTATATAGTTGTATCTATATTTACTGAGTTAATGAGAGGTACCTGATAGATTACAGGAGTGCAAAGGTAGTGAATATGTGATTTTATAAGTGCATGAGAAGTGTTTTTGTGGTTCTATGATGTCTAATTTCGTAGTTAGTATATAGGTAAATGTGCACAATCTATAAGGTCCCATAACCCCCTGCAGTCTACTGATTCACTCCTGCAAAAATCCAAGTAGCAGCAATGCACTTCAGTAATCACAGTGTCAGTCTCTGCCCACTCCTGCTATCCTCCTGACAGAACCATGTCCTTATCTAATCTCTGTGCTGAAACACAAGCACTTATAAACTCACCCTGCTGTCAACTACCAGTATTTTATCTACCCAGTCACTGTCCATGCACTTGTACAATGACTCAGGCATTAACACACGCAGTGCTACAGCCAAATGTGCACAATCTATGCAGGCCCCTAACCCCCTGTCGACTACTGATTTACTCCTGCAAAAGTCCAGGTAGTAGCAATGCAGATCAGCAATCACAGTGTCACTCTCTGTCCACTCCTCCTATCATCCTGACAGAACCATGACTTTATCTAATCACTATGCAGAAACACAAGCAGTTATAAACTCACCCTGCTGTCAAATACCAGCACTCTAACTATCCAGTCACTGTCCATGCACTTGTAGAATGACTCAGGCATGAAGAGACAGCATGCTACAGTCAAATGTGCACAATCTATGCAGGCCCCTAACCCCATGTAGACTACTAATTCACTCCTGTAATAATCCAGATAGTACTCATGCAGTGCACAAATCACACTGTCACTCTCTGTCCACTCTTGCAATCATCCTGACAGAACCATGTCCTTCTCTACTCTCTGTGCTGAAACACAAGCACTTATAAACTCACCCTGCTGTCAACTACCAGTATCTTATCTACCCAGTCACTGTCCATGCACTTGTATATTGACTCAGGCATTAACACACTCAGTGCTACAGCTAAATGTGCACAATCTATGCAGGCCCCTAACCCCCTGCAGACTACTGATTCACTCCTGCAAAAATCCAGGTAGTAGCCATGCAGATCAGCAATCACTGTGTCACTCTCTGCCCACTCCTCCTATCATCCTGACAGAACCATGACTTTATCTAATCACTATGCAGAACCACAAGCAGTTATAAACTCACCTTGCTGTCAACTACTAGCACTCTAACTATCCAGTCACTGTCCATGCACTTGTAGAATGCCTCAGGCATTAAGACACGCAGTGCTATAGTCAAATGTGCACAATCTCTGCAGGCCCCTAACCCCCTGTAGACTACTGATTCACTCCTGTAATAATCTAGGTAGGTCTTATGAAGTGCCCCAATCACACTGTCACTCTCTGTCCACTCTTGCAATCATTCTGACAGAACTATGTCCTTATCTAATCTCTGTGCTGAAACACAAGCACTTATAAACTCACCCTGCTGTCAACTACCAGTATTTTATCTACCCAGTCACTGTCCATGCACTTGTACAATGACTCAGGCATTAACACACGCAGTGCTACAGCCAAATGTGCACAATCTATGCAGGCCCCTAACCCCCTGTCGACTACTGATTTACTCCTGCAAAAGTCCAGGTAGTAGCAATGCAGATCAGCAATCACAGTGTCACTCTCTGTCCACTCCTCCTATCATCCTGACAGAACCATGACTTTATCTAATCACTATGCAGAAACACAAGCAGTTATAAACTCACCCTGCTGTCAAATACCAGCACTCTAACTATCCAGTCACTGTCCATGCACTTGTAGAATGACTCAGGCATGAAGAGACAGCATGCTACAGTCAAATGTGCACAATCTATGCAGGCCCCTAACCCCATGTAGACTACTAATTCACTCCTGTAATAATCCAGATAGTACTCATGCAGTGCACAAATCACACTGTCACTCTCTGTCCACTCTTGCAATCATTCTGACAGAACCATGTCCTTCTCTACTCTCTGTGCTGAAACACAAGCACTTATAAACTCACCCTGCTGTCAACTACCAGTATCTTATCTACCCAGTCACTGTCCATGCACTTGTATATTGACTCAGGCATTAACACACTCAGTGCTACAGCTAAATGTGCACAATCTATGCAGGCCCCTAACCCCCTGCAGACTACTGATTCACTCCTGCAAAAATCCAGGTAGTAGCCATGCAGATCAGCAATCACTGTGTCACTCTCTGCCCACTCCTCCTATCATCCTGACAGAACCATGACTTTATCTAATCACTATGCAGAACCACAAGCAGTTATAAACTCACCTTGCTGTCAACTACTAGCACTCTAACTATCCAGTCACTGTCCATGCACTTGTAGAATGCCTCAGGCATTAAGACACGCAGTGCTATAGTCAAATGTGCACAATCTCTGCAGGCCCCTAACCCCCTGTAGACTACTGATTCACTCCTGTAATAATCTAGGTAGGTCTTATGAAGTGCCTCAATCACACTGTCACTCTCTGTCCACTCTTGCAATCATTCTGACAGAACTATGTCCTTATCTAATCTCTGTGCTGAAACACAAGCACATATGAACTCACCCTGCTGTGAACTACCAGCACACTATCTACCCAGTCACTGTCTATGCACTTGTAGCATGACTCAGGCATGAAGAGACACCGTGCTACAGTCAAATGTGCACAATCTATGCAGGCCCCTAACCCCCTGTAGACTACTGATTCACTCCTGTAATAATCTAGGTAGTACTCGTGCAGTGCCCCAATCACACTGTCACTCTCCACTCTTGCAATCATCCTGACAGAACCATGTCCTTATCCAATCTCTGTGCTGAAACACAAGCACTTATAAACTCACCCTGCTGTCAACTACCAGCACTCTACCTACCCAGTCGCTGCCCATGCACTTGTAGAATGACTCAGGCATGAAGAGACACCGTGCTACAGTCAAATGTGCACAATCTGTGCAGGCCCCTAACCCCATGTAGACTACTGATTCACTCCTGTAATAATCCAGATAGTACTCATGCAATGCCCCAATCACACTGTCACTCTTTGTCCACTCTTGCAATCATTCTCGCAGAACCATGTCCTTATCTAAACTCTGTGCTGAAACACAAGCACTTATATACTCACCCAGCTGTCACATACCAGCACACTACTTACCCAGTCACTGCCCATGCACTTGTATAATGACTCAGGCATTACGAGACACTATGCTACAGTCAAATGTGCACAATCTATTCAGGCCCCTAACCCCCTATAGACTACTGATTCACTCCTGTAATAATCTAGGTAGTACTCATGCAGTGCCCCAATCACACTGTCACTCTTTGTCCACTCTAGCAATCATCCTGACAGAACCATGTCCTTCTCTACTCTCTGTGCTGAAACACAAGCACATACAAACTCACCCTGCTGTAATCTACCAGCACTCTACTTACCCAGTCACTGCCCATGCACTTGTAGAATGACTCAGGCATTAAGAGACACAGTGCTACAGTGAAATGTGCACAATCTATGCAGGCCCCTAACCCCATGTAGACTACTGATTCACTCCTGTAATAATCTAGGTAGTACTCATGCAGTGCCCTAATCACACCGTCACTCTGTCCACTCTTGAAATCATCCTGACAGAACCATGTCCTTATCTAATCTCTGTGTTGAAACACAAGCACTTATAAACTCACCCTGCTGTCAACTACCAGCACTCTACCTACCCAGTCACTGTCCATGCACTTGTACAATGACTCAGGCATTAACACACGCAGTGCTACAGCTAAATGTGCGCAATCTATGCAGGCCTCTAACCCCCTGCAGACTACTGTTTCACTCCTGCAATAATCCAGATAGTACTCATGCAGTGCTCCAATCACACTGTCACCCTCTGTTCACTCTTGCAATCATTCTGACAGTACCGTGTCCTTATCTAATCTCTGTGCTGAAACACAAGCATTTATAAACTCACCCTGCTGTCAACTACCAGCACTCTACCTACCCAGTCACTGTCCATGCACTTGTACAATGACTCAGGCATTAACACACACAGTGCTACAGCCAAATGTGCACAATCTATGCAGGTCCCTAACCCTCTGAAGACAACTGATTCACTCCTGCAATAATCCAGATAGTACTCATGCAGTGCCCCAATCACACTGTCACTCTCTGTCCACTCTTGCAATCATCCTAACAGAACCATGTCCTTATCTAATCTCTGTACCGAAACACAAGCACTTATAAACTCACCCTGCTGTGAACTACCAGCACTCTATCTACCCAGTCACTGTCTATGCACTTGTAGAATGACTCAGGCATGAAGAGACACCGTGCTACAGTCAAATGTGCACAATCTATGCAGGCCCCTAACCCCCTGTAGACTACTGATTCACTCCTGTAATACTCTAGGTAGTACTCATGCAGTGCCCCAATCACACTGTCCCTCTATGTCCACTCTTGCAATAATCCTGACAGAACCATGTCCTTATCTAACCTCTGTGCCGAAACACAAGCACTTATAAACTCACCCTGCTGTGAACTACCAGCATTCTACCTACCCAGTCACTGACAATGCACTTGTACAATGATTCAGGCATTAACACACGCAGTGCTACAGTCAAATGTGCACAATCTATCCAGTCCCCTAACCCCCTACAGAGTACTGATTGACTTCTGCAATTACCCAAGTAGAAGCCATGTACAACGTTACACACAACGTGTTTCTTTGGCAATACAACAGTATATTTTATAAATTTATTTTAATAATGTCATATATACATTTTTCTTTTTTACAGGTATTGTTCATCATCATTAAAAAAACCTTACCATGACTAGAATAGGACAAAAGATGAAACAACAAAAAAAGGAGTATTATTTGAAGAAAACAGAACAGCAAAAATCAGATGAACTACAACTTTTGGGAAAAGGAAAAAGTCTTCTGATAAGGGAACAAAAGAATTTATTAAAAAACTTTCAAAGGCTAAAAACAGTGTGCACAGTGTGGAATTGTCAAAAAATGCCCCAACAACAAAGAAGAATAAAAAAAAAGGAGAAGTTAATGAAAAAATGCATTCTGAAGAATCAATGTATGGTAAAAGGAGAAAGAATCAGTTTGAAGAAATTAGAAAGAGAATGTGAAGAAATATAAAAAAAGATCAGCATTTTATATAAAGAAGAAACAGATTGAAACTATCGTTGAGAAGGCTTTTGAATTTAAAAGGAAATTATTCATTTTAGTTTTAAACTGAATTCCATCACGTGATAAGCCAATACATTTTATGAAGGCCAAAAGTAAGAAGAAGAGACTAATTAACAGAAGTAACTTTTGTGATTTTTTTTGGGTGAATGGAAACAGAGTTCAATTCCAGAGCCTTTTTTTAATGAAGAGAGTTATTTTCAAACCAATACATTATTGCTTGCAGTTGATACCAGTGGTCGAGCTTATGATGTTAGAAATGGTTGTCCAATTGAGAAAGAGAAGATGGTTCCCAGAAATGTAGAAGAAGTGATAGCTGATGAAGTTCTAGTAAGATGTTTTAAAGCTCCAGTGCATACTTGGGATTGTAGTAGTATATGTAGTATACGACAATAATCTATTGATATTTTACTCAATTTCTTATGAGTCTGTAGTAAAAAAAGTCTTAAACAAAAGATTAAGATGTTGCAAGGACTAGATCCTTGCAGAGTGAGAAAAAGTACTGGTTTGCAAGGTCATTTTCTGGCTTGTCTTTCTAGAAAAGTATGTCAAAGTGTTTTTCATCATTTTAGAATGTTAGCAGTACATCATTTACAAATGCGAAAGTTAGTCAGAAGATTGTATTCTGTCCTTCTACATTTCATTTTTATTATTTTTAACTCCGGGCTGTACCAGGGTGCTGTTGCAGTTGCTCTTCTAGTGGTTTTATTAATTTCAGGAGCAGCACTATCTTCGGCTGTTCTAATCCAATTATCAAATTGGTTGGCTGCTATATCATTGTCACTATTTAATACAGATAGACCCGAACTCAGCACCTGTTCCAGGTCAGCCTTTTTTACCTTATTCCAATTCCGGCCCCCTCAAATTCGTGGCAGGAAAGGACTGAGGTAAAGTAAACGTTTGGTCGGTCCAAGGTAAGGGTAACGTCTTTGTTATAGTTATGCCTGATTTGTTTGTAAAAATACCATCCAGTGTGTGACCTGCTTAATGTGTGGGTTCCAGTATAATTTGGAAGAGTCCATACGCTGCTAAATTATCCACAAGTCTTACCGTATTTGGGTTAGTCTCTAATTCGAGATGATAGTTAAAATCCCCCATAATGGCAAAAAAATCTGAATCCAGACTTGATTCTAAAAAATTTAAAATGGCCTGCAAGAACACCATTCTGGGTCCCAGGAGCCTATAGACAAGCAGCCCTTGAAATGTGAAGAAGATCTTAAATTTAAATGAAAACATTAGTGCCGCAGCTGGAAGCACCATTATAGCCTCATGGTGCAATTTTAAATTCTCTCTATAAATCATGGCTATACCCCCACCTCTGCCTTCTATCTTATCATGTTGCATCATTGCATAGCCTGGAGGAAGGGGCATATTCCAGTCTGGGTCTGAGCTGGCATCAGTCCAAGTCTCAGTTAAAAAGACAATATCAGGATTTTCTAGTTGAAGGAGACATTTTAATTGATATTTATGTTTCACAAGTGAACGTGTGTTCAATAATATGCATGACAAAGTTTGTATTGGCTTCACCCTCGTCTTCCCCTTCATCAGGCCATTATTACCACCTGGTCCTTGTGGGGGAGCTTGTCGGCTATCCTGACCGTTATTATCTTTGAAGGGGTCTTTACTTCCTATATCTAGTAGGGTGGAATCCTTCCCCTCTATCCCAGATGGTAAAGCAAAGCGAAACCCGCAGCCCCGACATTTGTAAGCGTTTGGTCTTATCCCCTCCTTCCAGCTATTACATGTCGAGCACTCAGCGGTCTGTATATCATGGAGTTTTTGTTGGCTATATTTGTGGATGGGAACACGACCAGGGGTCCTGGCGCTGGGCGCGCTCCGGGCGCGCTCCGGGCACAGACGGGCTTGCCTTTGGTACGCCTTCGACACACCGGCGGCGCGCCCGCTGCGCGGTCGATCCAGCGCGATATTTAACGTCTTGGGGGGTGAAAAACTAGACTGCTGATCCTTGAAATAGCGGGCTCGCTCTGGCAGGCGGCACCACGGGTCTCCGGTCGATTAACTTTTTAAAATCAGGTCAGTGCAATTTTTAAATAAAACAATCCTAAAACACAATTTTCATGATTTTTACAAGAATGTGCAAATAACGCAGTTAGCAGCAAGCACACGCATTCAGTGACTCCAATAGCCACGTATCACATTATATCTTTTAAAAAACAATGATTACTACAAAAATATGTATGTGGAAGAAGAAGAAATACTTTTAGGAGATGATAGTGAAACGTCAGGTGGTCAAATTGAGAAAGTGGACATGTCCAAAAGTGAAGAAATTTATGAACATTATAGTGTACATCCACTTCATTCAAAAGAAGGGATGGGGAATACTATTGAATTATTCCAAATGAAGAAAGCGAAGGGGACACCCATGAGTGTATGGGAAAAAAGTTTGGAAGCTCATTGTTTTTTCGCAGCTGTTCCCAACTGGAAAAGGAGGTCGATATGACGAACGATCAGTGCAGATTCCTTAGTAGTACATCTTCAAAATGTTTCTGCAAAGGAATTTATGGATAAAGTACATCAGACAGACAATCATTTAGAATCTCAACTTATTAATTTGATGGCATGTAAGCGCGGTACTAATGAGTATTGGTATCGTCGTAATGGAGAACTTAAATGTATGCTAAGGAACTGAGGCCCTCCTACGTGGTTTGTGACCCTAAGCTGTGCTGAATACGCTTGGGATGATTTACTTGAATTTCTTCGGGAAGCAAAGTCAAATATTAAAAATATTGAATACAAGACACCTGGAGAATTGTGTTCTTTGGATCCTGTAAATGTATGCAGATATTTCAACCATAGGTTTGAAGCTATGGTGTCTTTTATCTGCAATAAAAAGAATCCTCCTCTTGGAGAAGTTATTGATTTCTTTTGGAGAAAGGAGTATCAAACTAGAGGTGCTCCTCGTATACATATGCTGTTATGGATCAAGGATGCACCCAAATTTGGAACTGATTCGAATGACACTGTTTTATCTTTTATATAAGATTATCTAACATGTGTTATACCAAAAAGAACAGGAGAAAACACTTTAAGGCAACAAGTGTTATGATTCCAAAGTCATCGATGTGGCAAATATTGTCAACGGAAATACAAGTTGAAGGAAAAGTTTTATACCAAATGTCGTTTTGGATGTCCACGTCCAGTAATATCCAAAGGAAGAGTAAACAGTTTCATATCAGCAGTGAGTTAAACCATCACTAGAAAAGCTCCCAAAAATACATACAATTTGAGAAGAAGTGAAGAATCAAAGTATATCAATGATTATAATCCAGTTATTCTCTCAATGTGGAATGCTAAAATGGATATCCAGTATGTTGCGGACAATTCCATTGCTGTTGCTCGGTATGTAACATCATACATAACAAAATCAGAAAAGATGGAGTTTAAAGAAATGTGAGAAGAAATTTCCCACAAGAAGAGTTTTAGTAAGAAATTGTACAGTTTCAGTTTGAAGATGTTATCCCATCGAGAGATTGGAGCATACGAATGCTCGGATTGGTTGTCATCTGCAAGTTTATATTCAAAGTCAAGAGGAATCATTTGGGTGAGTCTAAGTCTTGCTGCAACGCAAAATCGAGTACTTGAACCTATACAAGAAATCGAATATTTAGCAGTAAATGAACTGGGAAGTACAGATATTGTCAAAACAAACATGTTGGATACATACTATCCAAATAGAAGTCGTCATCATAGTAGCGTCATCAAGAAGCTACTATTGCAGCTGAGATTGCTAGAGACAGTTCTCAAGATAGTCACAGTTCTGCTCCCCTGAGTCAAGATTCACTAGGACAACCAATTCTTGAAAATGAAGCAGCAATCGCCATGAATGAAGTGGAAACAGCAATGCATCAAGCTCAAGAATATATTATGGACTTAGAAAACTTTAAAGAACGACTAAATATTGAACATAAAGAAATATATCAGCAAGTTAGATAACAGATCCACCATGGAACAGGAAAAAGTTTCTTGATTAAAGTTTTGACCAGTTATCTATGGAAAATAACTGACTCACATTTGTCTTATGTTGTAACTGCTCCATCTGGATTGGCAGCACACAACATTAAAGGAATTACATTACATCGTTTACTAATGCTACCTGTGGAACATGAAAATAAATTGGAATATCACAAGCTATCTGGAGAAGCTTGTTATGAAGTTTCAAGAGTGCTAAAGAAAATGAAACTTCTGATTATTGATGAGGTGAGCATGGTCTCAAACTTAATGCTTGCCTTTGTGCATTTAAGAATGCAGAAAATTTTAAAAACAGAATACGATGTCTTATTTGGAGGAAAATATGTGATAGTTTTTGGTGATCTACTGCAACTTACTCCTGTAAAAGGGCAACCAGTATTTAAAACGCTTGTGCACGAAGACACCAGAAAGTCTTTGGGAAGTGTTGGAAACGTTAACATTTGGTCATATTTTGAGTCCAAAGAACTCATTAAAAATATGCGACAAGCAAGTGATGAAGATTATGGAACCATTCTTCAAGATATAAGAATTGGAGTATTGGCAAAACATGGCAAACAAGCTTTGCAAAGTCGGCTACTTACCAATGTGTTTCCAAATTAAAATAAAGTTCCTGCAAAAATATACACAAAAGTTGCAGAAAATAAATCTATAATCTGCCTCATGCCAACAATGCGAGAGTGTTCTACATTCAATGAAGAACTTTTAAAGCTGAAAAATGAACAAATAATAAAAATGGAAGCCATTGATAAAATAGAGCATGAAGGAATTACTATTATTTTGACAGAAAAATTGAAAACAAAATTGGATTCTTTAGAAAAATCTATATCTAAAACTGCTGGTTTAGAAAATAATTTATATGTATGTGTAAACTGTTGGGTTATTTTACGGCGTAATTTAGATGTGGAAAAAGGTTTAGTAAATGGAGCAATGGGAAACGTTGATTTTGTTAATTATCAAAAAAAAGATGGAATTGAATGTTTGAAAATCAAATTTGATCTGCTCGTTTTTTGCTTGTTAAAAATGTGTATGTTTGTAGAAAACAGTTTCCTCTTTCTTTGGCATATGCGGTGACTATTCATAAACCTCAAGGTTTAAGTGCAGACAGTGCTTTGGTAAACATTGGAAGTACCATATTTAAAGAGGGTATGGCATATGTTGCTTTGTCCCGAGTCAGAACTTTATCTGGATTGCATTTGATTGCTTTTGATGAGAGAAAGATTAGTGCAGATGTAAATTGTGTAAGAGAGTATAATCGGTTAAGGAGACTGTATGCTCCAATTTAGGTGAATATCCTGTATATGAAAAGCGTGTAGTAGGTCGAAAAAGAAGGTATAAGAAAATCTGTAGTGAAGTTAAAGATAAGAAAAAAAATCAAGATGTTGAAATTCCAAGAAAAAAGACAAAGGACACTATTGAAGAGATTGTCGGATATCAGTTAGAAAATAGTTCAGGTATCAACTGCTATGCTGATGTAGTGGTAAATGTATTTTTTCTAGAAAATCTGCAACAGCAAATTATAGAGAATCGAGAAAAAAGGTTTTGTTCCTTGTTGCATTCTATTTTTGGAAAATTGAGAACTGATACAAGTAAAATACAAAGTATTTCTGATATTCGTAATCTTTTGAATACATGTTCTGGTTCTACGCAATTTACACAGAATGCGCAACAAGATGCTCAGGAATTTCTAATGTGTCTGCTTTTAGTATTAGAATAGGAAGGAATACAAATTGAAAATCTATTTGGACTTCGTTATAAATGGGAACATGAATGTGAAAATTGTAGGTTTATTTCTACCACTAACATAGACACTGAAAGATTTATATATTTAACAATACCAGACTGTAAAACATTGTCTTTCAACAAATTAGTTAAATCAGCAAATCAAAACATGGAGTGTAGCCAATGCAAATCAGAAATGTTATCAACATTACTTATACAAAGATTTGGACAATATATCATTTTAATGATACAACGTTGTACAGCTGATGGAAGAAAATTGGATACTTGATTACATTTTTTTGTAGCAAGTCAACTATCAATATCAGGAAGAACTTTTGTAGCAGTAGCAATTATTTTCCACGATGGTCATTCTACAACATCTGGACATTACACTGTCTATTTAAAATGCAATAAAGGATGGACATATTGTAATGATTCTCATTTGGTTTTTAGATATCGTTTGCCGAACGAATTACCAAATTCATACCTAATATTTTTAAAGCCAAAGTTCTAAGAACATAATTCGGCCTATTGGGAATATGTTAAAGTGTATTAATATGATTACTTTGAACAATTTCAGTAGAAAGGATTTCAGGAATATCATTTGGCTTAGAGGAAAGATATTAATATAAATTAAGCACTTTTTCTGGGATATTCTGACAGCATATACTTTAAAGAACATCATTTAGAGTATATGGAAATTATAAAGAATTGTTGATTGGATTATTGTTGCAGTTCTTTCTTATTGTATTAACAACATTCTCTTGCAGAGACGCATTTTATATATGTGTGATTTGTATTATATGCTGTTATTGAGGATGTTATTTTTATGCAATGTGCAGAGAAATTTAACACTATTTTGATAATATTTTTGAAATTTGTTTCTTTTTAAACAATATTCTTGATTTTTTTTTTTTTGCCCGCTGTTATGTGATGAGTAACATTGAAATCACTATTTATAGTGAAATTCAATATATTCTGAGAACAGCAAAAAAGCAAACAAAATAATTTATATTATACTTAAATTATGTTGTGTTTATAAAATTATAATATTACATATTATAACTGTATTTTTTCTTCTCTTTTACAGATCCTAATTCTAAAGTTCAAAAGTTTTTAAACTTTAAAATATAACAAACAACTGCAAAACAATTTACAATATTTTTATATCTACTACTGTAAAGGTAAGGTTAAGTAATCCAAACTCTATCCATCCACTACTACATTCATTCAGGCACTATTCATACACACCTCTAAACACCTACTCACTGCTTATTTATGTCTAAAATACCTCAGGTACTAAACATACAGTCCACCAATCACTATGATACTGGTAATGTAGTTTTTCAGTCATTTACTACTAGCATTCAATACCTCTGTCAATACCCAAGCAGTTATGCATTTCCTCAGATGATCTCCTTGCAATACTCTAATCATTCAGTAGAACTATGTCCTTATCTAATCACTGTACCAAAACACAAGCACTTATAAACTCACCCTGCTGTGAACTACCAGAGCTCTATCTACCCAGTCACTGTCTATGCACTTGTACAATGACTCAGGCATGAAGAGACACCGTGTTACAGTCAAATGTGCACAATCTATGCAGGCCCCTAACCCCATGTAGACTACTGATTCAGTCCTGTAATAATCTAGGTAGTACTCATGCAGTGCCCCAATCACACTGTCACTCTCTGTCCACTTTTGCAATCATCCTGACAGAACCATATCCTTATCTAATCTCTGTGCTGAAACACAAGCACATATAAACTCACCCTACTGTCAACTACCAGCACTCTAACTATGCAGTCTAGGTATCCTCCTGTCTATCCCATGCACTTCTCCAATTACTTATCCACCACTATCTACTTATCCTATTGCTCTGCCAATACCAGCACTATCTTCTTATCCTATCACTCCGCCAATACGTAAGCACTCATAAATTGACCATGTACTCTATTTGCAGCACTGTAATCATTCCAATTACTAGTAATGTACTTATGGATTGGCCTAGCCACTAACACAAGTACACCTCCAATATTCTGTACAGTAGGCATGCAGACCTCCAACCAGGTACATACTATTCATACACTCATGCAAATTCCCACTTACCACCCATGCAGCCTAGAAATCCTCCTGTTATTCCCATGCACTTCCTCAATCACCCATCCAGCACTATCTCCTTATCCTATCAATCCGCCAATAGCTAAGCACTTATAAATTGACCAGGCACACTCTTTGCAGCACTGTGATAATTTCAATTACTAGTTATGTGCTTATGGAGTGGCCTAGTCACTAACACAAGTACACCTACAATATTCTCTGCACAATGCATGCAGACCTCTAACCAGATACATACTATTGGTACACTGTTCTAAATACTAAGGTACTACCCATGCACTCTAGGATTCTTCCTGTCACTCCCATGCACTTCCTCAATCACCTATCCAGCACTATCTTCCTATCCTATCATTCCACAAATACCTAAGCACTCATAAATTCACCATGCACTCTGTTTGCAGCACAGTAATCATTCCAATTACTAGTGATGTACTTATGGAGTGGCCTAGCCAGTAACACAGGTACACCTACAATATTCTCTGCACAATGCATGCAGACTTCTAACCAGATACATACTATTGGTACACTCCACTAAATATCCAAGTAGTACCCATGCAGCCTAGGACTCCTCCTGTCAGTCCTATGCACTTCTCCAATCACCCATCCGGTATTATCTACTTATCCTATCAGTCCGCCAATAATTAGCCTATTATAAATTTACCAGGCACTCTGTTTACAGCACTGTCATCATAGTAGTTACTAGTCATGTATTTATAGAATGGCCTAGCCACTAACACAAGTACACCTACAATATTCTGTGCACTATGCATGCAGGCCTCCAACCACATACATACTATTGGAACACTCTTGAAAATACTAAGGTACTACCCATGCAGCCTAGGATTCATCCTGTCACTCCCATGCACTTCCTCAACCACCCATCCAGCACTATCTACTTATCCTGTCACTCTGCCAATACCTAAGCACTTAGAAATTGACCATGCACTCTATTTGCAGCACTGGGATAATTCCAATTACTAGTGATGTTCTTATGGAATGGCCTAGGCAATAACACAACTACACCTACAATATTCTGTGCACAATCCCTACAAACATCTAAGCACATGCATACTATTGGTACACTCCACTAAATACTAAAGTAGTACTCATACAGCCTAGGATTCTCCCTGTCAGTCTCATGCACTTCCTCACTCACCCATCCAGCACTATGTTCTCCTCGTATCACTCCGTCAATACCTAAGCACTTATGGGGCAGATTTACAAGCCCCCTGTGCCACCAGTACATCACTTTTTGTGATGTAGTGGTGGCACTGGGGGCACCTCCATATTTACCATGAGAGGAAAAGCCACTGTGCATGGCTTTTCCTCTCCTTGTAAATACGGCCCCTTCACACGCAGCACTTTGTGTTGAAGGTGCGTTCCATGGGTGTTGTTGTGTATGTTCCCACACAACACCCATGGAACAAGTCACATCTCAAGATTTCCGAGAAATCGTAACTCTGGGGATGCGTGTGAATACTGCTCCACCATAGAGGTGGCGTAGCAAGGCGCAACGAGGAGAAATGTTTTAATTTCTCCTCATTCTTTCCTCTTTCAATGTGTGATGCATTCCACATCACACATTGAAGGAGGAAATGCCATTAGTGATTGTTTTTGTACAGGAAGGTCCCTTCCCGCACAAAAACACAATCTCCCCACGACGCAGGCATCCTTTCACCATGGTACAAGGGTGCCTGCGCCAGCGCATGGCTTTAGTTTGTGCGCCACTGCAGAGCGAAGCACAGAGATGCGACATATTTATGTAAATATGTTGCATCCCTGTGCTTCGGAAGTGTCGCAGCGCGGTACAGCCAAACGCTGCAGCACTTCCTCATAGATCTGCCCCTATAAATTCACCATACATTACTAATGCATTCTTTCAGTCAATCATGCTCTACACATATATTCAACCAAACTTTCAGACATTACCATGCAATTATAGTTCTTTTTTTTTAACCAGATAAGATAGTTCTTCTTTTTTTGTTTTGTATTTTTTTTGTAGTTTTTGAACAATTTTCTAGTTTTTTGGGTGTTTTTCTAAAAACTGAACAAAAAAAGGAACAAAGTAAACAGGTAGCTTTTGGAATTAAACATCATTCCAAAAAAAAGAAAAACATTTTTTTGCATTTATGGTTGCGCTGTGCTGCGCAAACAGCATCCACTGATTGTTCACCGTAGCAGATGATGGCTTTGCACTTAGTGCAGTGCTGCTGGAGAAATGCTAATTCTGGACGAATGTCTATCGGAGCTGTTGATATGGACGCTCCGGAGGTGCTAGCAATGCCTGGTGGTGGATTTTTTGCTGCACGTCTCATCTCTTCTCGTGCCAGATTCCTGGGGTGAATGGTACGTAAATGTTTGTACATACTCGCAGTGCCACAGGAGTATTTTTTTTCACTTCCTCGCGACAGGACCCTATCGCACAGCGAGCATGTGACTTTTGTTGCACTTACCTTTTTTTGTGCGGCAGGAAAGGTAAAAAATTTCCAGACCACTGACTCCGGCCTCTACTTGGGTGGATCTTCTTCCAAGATATCTTCAACTGAAGAATGATGAGGAGCTTGTGAACCAGATACCATTGTTCCAATGCAATATTTGAAAAACGGCCAAAAAATTGCAAAACCAGCTCTTGAAGGAGGAGAGATGTCACTCATGAGTTGATCCAAACAGAATGACTAAAATGGGTGGGGTCCTTCAACTGTTGCAATGGGAAATGTTCTAAACCAATCAAATCCCTTTTTTTAAGGCCACATGGGATTCGCACACCCTGGGCTCACGATGAACGCACCCGAAGCCATGCACCCGTCACAGACCGTACGCGGATCCTTCACGACTTTTCCAAAATGGCGGCTAGAACACACGCACCCGCAGTGTTAGGTGCGCTTTGGGTGCGCGACTCCCCCCAAAAAATTTGAACAAAAAATATATAATTTTAAAAAAAGGACATTACATAATTATATTAAAATAAATAAAATAAAAATAATTATACATTATAACACTTCTATTAAAAAAATTAAAAAAGAATTGCAATTTTCAGAAAAGTATATAATATTGTTTAATAAATATTAATATAAATATTAGCGGTAGTTTTAACTTCTTCCTCTTTCAGCACATGTCCTACCTCTGTAGGCATAGTTAGAAATTAGCATTTAAAAAACCTTTGAAAGTCACTGAAAAAAACACAGGTTTCAGGCACGTTACAGTTAGAAATTAGCATTTAAAAAACCTAAGAAATTCACTGAAAAAACCATAGATTTCAGGCACTTTATAGTTAGAAATTAGCATATAAAGCACCTTAGAAATTCACTGAAAAAAACATAGGTTTCAGGGGCGTTATAGTTAGTTGGACATTTCACTCGTACAAAACCAGTGAAATTCCCCCGTTATAGTTAGTTCAGCTAAGTATAACTCGCACCCCGCAATGCACTGCTGATGACGTCACATATTGCATCACTCTTGACATGGTGTAAATCCGTTCAGTAGTTGCTGAGAAATTAGAAAAATAAAAGTTTCGATATCTGGGCGGAGCCTAAGTCCTGTGCACGACCTTCACTGTGATTGGCTGTCAACACTCCAAACCAGGAAGTGTTGGCAGCCATCTTGTGGCTCAGTAGAAGCGAGTCACTGGAAAACAGAGAAACAAAGGTATGAAACAAGAGAAGGGGGCATGGTAGAAACCCCCTGACTCCCTAAGTCTGCTCAGGGAGTCCCAGAAGGACTTCGCAATTCGCGCTGGGGTCGCGGGTTCCCTTGTTTTATTTTAATGAGACACCGGGGTGGGCTAGGTCCCAGGGGCATTTCTTAAAAAATAATAGTGGGGACTCGTTGGGGCTGCGGGGGCCCGCTGGGGTCCCCGTAGTTTCTGGGCTTCACTCATGTTGGAAGGGGGGTTGCGCGGCCCCCCTCCTGGAGCCTTCCATCTGCATATAACTTTGGCTTTGTTTGACGATTCTTTACGAAACTTTCCAAAAAGTTTCTCTTTTTTGTTCAGCTACTATCTTAAAAGTTTAGGGGTGGTTGGTTAAGGGGGAGGCTGAGAAAAAAGGGGTGTCAAAACGTGTTTTCTCAATGCATTTTCCATAGGAAACTTTAGACAAGGCTACAGGTCAAACTGATGAATGGAATTAAGCGAAATTTGGCAGGGAGAAAGGTCTTGGTCCAGAAAGCCCAGTTTTGTAGAAATGGTGTAAATCTGTTCAGTAGTTTTTGAGATATTAAAGGGAAAAAATATATATATATCTGGTCGGTGCCTAACTCCCAAGCACGAGCTTGCGTCTGATTGGCTGCTAACACGTCAAAGCAGGAAGTGTCCTCTGATTGGCTGCTAACACTTCAAACCAGGAACTGTTAGCAGCCATCTTGTGCCTCGCATTAAGTGAAAATATAAACGAAAGGTTCCGGGGGCAATTTAATATAGCAGAGCTCTGTGTCATGATGATTTGCACGCAGTGAAGGTTTAAGATTTATTAACAATAAAGGAGAAACAGGTGAGCGCCAGGCAGCACGACTTCCACTCCAGGACACCAGTAGGAAGATAACCCTTTTACGCTCCCTGTGCCCAACATCACCACTTCGCAGCTATGCCTTTAGAAGTCAGTCCGTCGGCTCGCAGCTGTCTACCTTTGCGAGCTAGTACGCTGATGTGCCTCTGCGAACTACTATGCTGCTGTTCCTTTGGGAGCGGACGGCTCGTAGTTCTGCCTCTGTAAGTCTAGTGGATGGGCCGCAGTTGACCCCCTGCAAGCCTGGGTATGAACTGTTCATAAGTCACACTATATGAGCATTGAAAAGCCATTTTGTGATTCAGTCCGTCAGCTGGCAGCTGTCCGAGGCATTTCTGAAAACACATCGGAGCTCTTTCTGTGAGAGATACCCCTTTCACGCTGCGTCTCCCCACATTAGCAGGTAACGCACCCTCTTCCCACATCAACAGCATACCCCCAACAACCTTCTTGGGCCTGGAAGTGTCCCTCTATGAACTATTAATAAAAAGATGCATATGAGGTTGGAGAAATAAGAATCTTAGTCATGTATAGATTTACATATAAAACATTTTATTAATACAAAACAACAACAAATAAAACTTTGTACAGCCGTGGTGTGTCATCACTGGTCCATTTGTGATTCACAGCCTGCAAGACAAAAAGAAAGATAAGATGGTGCATCATACGTCCAGCAAAGGAGATAGAGAGAGAGGGAAAGAGTGAGAGAGAGGAAGTGAGAGAGAAGAAGAGAGAAAGAGTGAGAGAGAGTGGAAGACAGAGAAAGAGTGAGAGAGAGAGAGGAAGACAGAGAAAGAGAGATTGAGTAAGAGAGAGAAAGAGAGAAAGAGTAAGATACAAGAAAGAGAGAAAGAGAAACAGTGTGAGAGAGAGGAAGACAGAGAGAGGAAGAGAAAGAGAGAAAGAGTGAGAGAGAGGAAGAGAGAAAGAGTGATCTACAAGGAAGAGAGAAACAGTTTGAGAGAGAGGAAGACAGAGAGAGAGAAAAAGAGAAAGAGTGAGATACGAGGAAGAGAGAAAGAGAGAATCAGTGTAAGAGAGAGGAAGAGAGAGTGAGAGAGAGGAAGAGAGAGAGAGAGTGAGAGAGAGGAAGAGAGAGAGAGAGAGCGAAAGAGTGAGAGAGGAAGATAGAAAGAGTGAGAGAGGGGAAGCCAGACAAAAAGAGAAAAAGTGAGACAGAGAGGAAGGCAACAAGAGAAACAGTAAGAGAGAGAGATAAAGAGAGACACAGTGTGAGAGAGAGGAAGAGAGAGAGATAAAGAGAGAGAGAGGGAGAGAAAGTGTGAGAAAGAGGAAGCCAGACAAAAAGAGAAAAAGATAGACAGAGAGGAAGGCAACAAGAGAAACAGTGTGAGAGAGAGGAGGAGAGAGAGATAGAGAGACACAGTGTGAGAGAGAGGAAGAGAGAGAGTCAAAGAGAGAGAGAGGAAGAGAGGGAGAGAAAGTGTGAGAGGGAGAGAGAGAAAGAATGAGAGAGAGAAAGAAAGAATGAGAGAGAGAGGAAGAGACAGAGAAATAGAGAAAGTGTGAGAGAGAGAAAGGAAGAGATGGAGAGGGAGTGTTGACACTGAAGAAAATTTTCGCAGCTCACCTTTGTGTCACTGGTGTGTCTCCAACCACTTGGCGGGACATAGTGCACCCTCAAGTTTAGTGATCTGAAAGATAGTATAGAATTAGTAATTGCAGAGTACATACAAGTGCACATGCGTAATTCTTTGTTTCGCTAATGCGCAATGAGGCTGGTGCACCCCATCCACTCCCACTGCTCAGAGGTGTTTGTGCGCCCAGACTGCTGCACACTATCCACTCCCACCGCCCAGAGGTGACTGCCCGCTGCTGTGGAAAGAAGTCTTTCTGCTCACCTTCCGCCACCAGCGTGTGTGTAAGAGGGTCCACCACATGCCGAAGCAACTTTGCTATGTGTTCAGGATGGCCACGCATCATCGCAGGTTTTTCGCGCGTTCATATTTGGTGGTGTTGGGGGGGTGAACGTCGATTCGTGATTCACAGCCTGTTAGATAAAAAGCAAGATAAGATTGTGCATCATGCGTCCATCAAAGGAGAGAGGAAGAGAGAGAGAAAGAAAGAAAGAGTGAGCAGAAGACAGAAAGAAAGAGAGAAACAGTGAGAGTGAGAGAAAGAGAGAGAGAAAAAGAAAGAAAGTAAGAAGACAGAGAGAAAGAGTCAGAAAGACGAAGAGAGAGAGAAACAGTGAGAGAGGAAGAGAGAGAAAAAGAGTGTAAGAAAGAGGAACAGAGAAACAGAGGAAGAGAGAGAGAGAGAAACAGCGAGAGAGAGAAAGAGACAAACAGTGTAAGAGGAAGAGGGAGATAGAAAGAGTGTGAGGGAGAGAAAGGAAGAGATGAGAAGGGACACTGAGTGCCCACACTGTGTACAAAACTGTCACAGCTTACCTTTACACCACCGCTCTGTCTCCAACCATGTGCCGTGACCTAGTGGAACTCTCAAGCTCCCACATCTGAAAGATAGTACCGAATTAGTAATGGCAGAGCAGCGTTGGATTAGGATTAAAAATCGGCCAGGGCACGCAAAAAAAAAGTGGCCCACATTTGCATATTGCCTTTCCTCAAAACACTGCTTTGGCAAAATTTTATTTAAAAAAGGGGGAGCGGTAGGGGAGATACAAAAAAATGCACTGATTCATTTACTCTGGTGACTTAAAAACAAGTGAGGCCACTTCTGCTCAGGCCCCCTGCCCTGCTAGGTATGCATACATTAATGGGCGGCCCTGCGAGAGAAAGAAAGTGACTGTTGCTAAACGTGAGGTAATGACGCCCATCTGCCTCCAGAAAGGCCATTCAGACACCCACTGGGCTGCTGGATGTATCCAAACAACAGCGACATCGTCTAAATCTGGCCCCTAGACTGCTCCAAAAAGCAGCCCACAGGTGGAACTCGGCACCGGCTCCTCAGGCATTGCACCACTGCCCACGTTACCAATCCGACGCTGTGGCAGAGTATATACGAGTGCATATGCCTAAATCGCTCTGCCATCTTTCTGCATTCAGGCAGCTGTACCCCATCCACTTCCGCCGCCCAGAAGTATCTGCCCGACGCTGCGCACCATGGCCTCACTGCTCACCTTTTTGCGGTCATGGCACCCTCCACATCATGCAGCTCTGTTCTGCAAGCTAATAGGTCTCACATTTGGAATTGAGTCTTGATATTGCCATGGCAGAGGACATACTAGTGCACCTATCATCATCACAGTTTGTACACCCGCTCAGTGCTTGCGGTGCTACTAACTCAGTGAGAAGTGCCTACACTGCGGTGCAGCAGAGCACACAAAACATCAACTGGCACATGCATCAATAATGCCATTTGCGATTCCTTAATAGCGAAAAATAAGGATTCGCTAATAAGGAATAGCAAAAGGCTATGCATGTAGAAATCGCTTACAAAATAGCGATTTCTAAACATTCCTTAATTGCTACTCGCAAATTGCGAGTCGCAATTAAGGAATACCTCCCCATTGATTCCTATGGGCCTAGAGGCCCATAGGAATGAATGGGAGGACTTTCTCAATTTGCTAATCTCAATTAGAGAATCGCAAATTGCTCATGCTATTTCAAGGGTGCCAGGGCGTCAAAAAGACACCCTGTTGCGCCCCTGAAATCTGCATATGAATACATCTTGCACACACACATGCCCCAAGGGCATGTGTGTGTGTAAAATGGAACTTTGAAAAATGCACTTTAGTGCATTTTCAAAGTTTTTGCAAATTGCCATGAAGTTCAACTTCATGGTAATTTGCTCCCCCTATTAGCGAAATCGCTAATTTTTAAACTTTCATGCATTGCATTTAAGGAATCTCAATTTGGGATTCCTTAAAAGCAATCGCAATTTAAGGAATCGCTACTTAGAGATTCCTTAAATAGCGATTTTTGCATTTGGGATGATGCATCCCAAATGCAAAAATACCGGTCGCAAAGGGGCAGATTCTGCTAATCTGCCCGTTTGCGAGCAGTTTTCTCGTTGATGCATGTGGCCCCAAGTGTCCGGACCACCAGGATGGGCCATCACCGTGGCGGTGTGACTGTGCCGGCCGCAGTGCATGCGTTGCGAGCAACTCTAAAATGGCATAGAGCACGTGCGCCCAGACTTTTTTATTAGTAGGGTCACGTGTCCTGTGACCTGTACTGGATGGGTGTGGTGTGGGTGTATACCAGCCGTGAGGAAGTGGTTGTGGCATCAGTGTTGCCAGATTGGGCTAGATCACGCACAATTGGACTATATTTTGCCGGTTGTATGGTAAAATTTTGGTTTGTGCTAGTTGCCAGATTATAAATATATATACAGTGCTCCAGCAAAGCATTTTTATGCCAAATGGCTGAACCACATCCGCCAGAGGCCTCATGTAGACATTAATCAATGTGGGGCTCAGGGAGGATTCCTGAGGCACTCCACAGTTCAACGTCATCTGTCTGGAAACCGTCTCTCCTATGAAGACCCTAAATGATCGTTCTGTCAGAAAAGATTGCAGCCAGTGGAGAGCTATACCGGATACTCCCAGATCTCTTAGTCTGCAAATCAAGATGTTATGGTTTACAGTATCGAAGGGAGCACTGAGATCAAGGAGGATGATGGCAGCATTACTCCCTTGATCCAGAATCCTCCTTGCCTCCTCCGTTGCTACAAGCAGGGCGCTCTCAGTCCCAAATTGGGGGCGGAAACCGGTTTGGGAGGGATGGAGAAGATAGTTGTGTTCCAGAAAGTCCACCAATGTGGAATTTATGCGCTTCTCCACAATCTTGCTAACCCAGGGTAAAAGAGATATTGGGCGATAATTAGAAAAATCGTTCGGATTTAAGTTGCTTTTTTTCAACAGGGCTTTGACCATAGCGCATTTCCAAGCTAGAGGAACTGTGCCAGAGGAGATAGAGGAATTCGCTAGGTCAAGAATCGTGGGGGAGATAGTTTCAAAGACTGAAGACAAAATCTGAGGCGGGGCAGGGTCTGTAGGGGAACCAGATTTAAGTTTCGTTATGATGGAAACCAAGCTAGTAGTATCCATCAGAGGAAATTTAACCAGAGAGGATTGAGTAAGGGAAAGTGACTCTGATGCGGTTGGGCTTGGGCTGGGATTAGGTGAGTTAGGAAAGGACCGGTAAATGTTTTGAATTTTGAAGAAAATGGCTAAGCTATTACAGCGAGTAAGAGAGCCATCCTGTGCCTGTGGTTTAGCAGCTACTTTAGTAAGAGATTTCACAATCCGGAAGATTTCCTTAGAGGAGTTTGCAGAGCTCATGATCTTATTTTCATAGAAAGAGGCTTGGGCTGCCCTAAACTCAGCCTTATAGCTTCTAATAGCTCCTCTGTATTCATTTTTGATAATGGCCGAATAATCTTTCCTCAATTGTCGTTCAATCCTTCTACAGGATTGCTTCATCTCCCTTAGTTTGGGAGAGAACCAAGGGGCAGTCTTCTGTCTGTTAATTATATGTTTTAATTTTTTTGGTAGCACTGCATCCAATGAACCCTGGATCCAGAGGTTAAAATTCTCATGTGCCTGGGTGGGGTTGGAGTCATTAGCAGGCTTAGTGCTTCCAAGGACTTGCTTCCAGGAGTCCATAGGAAGTTTCATCCAATTGCGTTCCTGTACCGAAGTTATATTAAGAGGGAGAGATGGAGTGGGTATTTCCCAAAGAACAGGGACCAAAAAATGGTCGGCCCATGGGAGAGCAGTAGGGACACCTACTCTCAATTCCATACAATTACTAAAGACCGGGTCCAGCAAGTGGCCTTTGTTATGAGTGGGGGTCAGTACTTTCTCCCTTAGCTGGAGTGCCAAAAAATTCTTAATTAGCTCACTAGCCGATGGATCGGAGGGGTCATCTAAATGGAGATTGAGATCGCCAAGTACCGTAAAATTAGAGGGGGTAGTAGACAAGGTAGCTACCATAGTCGGAATTGCATCAAGAAATTGTCTCGGATTACCAGGAGGGCGATAGATAAGAAGGCCTGAAAAGGTACTAGTCGGAGATACTTCAATGGCAAAGATAAGACTTTCGCAACCTTGTAGGGGATCTGCTGTAATGCGACAATTGAATTTATTATTAACTAAAATAGCTATACCTCCACCTCTCCCGGTCTTACGGTCCACCCCATAGATTGAGTGGCTAGCGGGGAGGGTTTGAGCAGTAATGGGCTCTGATTCAGTGTGTAGCCATGTCTCTGTCAAAAAGAGATCAGGTTTAAGATCTGACAGTAAAAAGGACAGTTCGGTAGTATGTTTTAGAAAAGATCTACAGTTTAGTAGAAACATCTTTAAAGAGGGTGGAGCATCCTTCATTGCTATCTGTTCAGAAGCTCGCTCGAGGGAAAAAACACAGTTTTTGCACTGTGTGTCACCATTAAATACATTAAGCATGTGACTACATCGCTCTGGAGGCGCGACTCTGAGCGAGTGAAGATACTGTGCCCCATAAATTGGGGAGGTTGTTTCCCCATATGGGCGGCCAGGGGGATTTGCCCCAGGCCCCGGCCGGGCGCGGACGGGCGCAGACGGGCTTGCCTTTGGCACGCCTCCGGCGCGCCTGCTTCGCGCGTCCGCTGCGCAAAGGAAAGTGCATGGATTTAAAAAGATATCAAAGCTCCTCCCCCTCCGGTCTGTAATCCGGAAGAGGGAAGTGAAATGAAATGCCAGAACTCCCTACACTGCTACGGGAAAACCCGAGGTGTACCGGGGAGTAACATGACAGAGCAGAGAGCGAGGTAGCAGGTACAATCAATTCAGTTTTAAAATTCTAGAAATAAACAACTTCTTATTCCTACAAACACGATAAAACAAGAAGATTAATTTCTTTTAAAAATTCGATCTACAGTCAGCACTTCAGCAATTCTATTTTTCTTTTTCAACTAAAAAGCTAAGCGCTTCTATTTCACATGCTATTTCACACGCTCTGATCACTAAGCTGCGCGCAAGAGTTAAATGCAAAAAGAACTATTGATGGACAGAATGCAGAACGATGTCATACATTCACCCCAGTACAGAAATCTGGGCCTAAATCCATCGTTTTTTTGCTCACCATGCCATTCCAGTTTGGACCCAGCCATATGCAAATCAGTCTTGACCCTGTGCCCAATGGGAACTGTCCAGCCCGAACTGCCAGGCCAGGTCCTCCCAGGACTGGAAACAAGCATCCTAGGACCGGTTTCGGGGTTTCACCCCTCTTCAGCCTAAGTTGGCAGGGTATGCCCAGACGTGGGTCTCTTGCTCACTTTGCCACTGGATTCATGATAGCCTGGCTGATGATGTTTATGAACCTGAAACCGGTCCCAGGATGCTTGTTTCTGGTACAGGGAAGACATGGCTTGGCAGTTCAGGCTGTACTGTTCCCATCACCACCCCCTTTTGTACCGCTTTGTTCGCCATAAGTTGGCAGGGTATGCTCAGACGTGAGTCCCTTGCTCACTTTGCTACTGGATTCAAGCAAGCCTGGCTGAAGACGGCTGAAATGCCAGAAACCGGTCCTAGCAAGCTTGTTTCCGGTCCAGGGAAGGCATGGCTTGGCAGTTCGGGCTGGACTGTTCCCATGAGGCACAGGGTCAGACTGATTTGCATATGGCCATGTCTGAACTGGGGTGGCAGAGTGGGATAAAGAACGGTGATGGATCAAAACCAGATCTGTTGACTGGGTGTGAGTGTTTGATTGGTTCTGATGCTCCGTCCATCACCACCCCCTTTTGTACCGTACTGTTCCCATGAGGCACAGGGTCAGACTGATTTGCAAATGGCCATGTCTGAACTGGGGTGGTAGAGTGAGTTAAAGAATGATGATGGATTAAGCCCAGATCAGTAGACTGGGGGTGAGTGTTTGATTTGCTCAAACGCTCCGTCCATCATCCCCTTTGGTATCGCTTTGTTCACCCTAAGTTGGCAGGGTATGCCCAGACGTGGGTCCCTTGCTCACTTTGCCACTGGATTCAAGATAGCCTGGCTGATGAGGGTTATGAACCCGAAACCGGTCCAGGGAAGACATGGCTTGGCAGTTCGGGCTGGACTATTCCCATGAGGCACAGGGTCAGACTGATTTGCATATGGCCATGTCTGAACTGGGGTGGTGGAGTGAGCTAAAGCATGATGATGGATTAAACCCAGATCAGTTGACTGGGGTGAGTGTTTGTTTTGCTCAAACACTCTGTCCATCATCCCCTTTGGTATCGCGTTGTTGGAGTTAGGCTGCGCCAACATATGTACAATCACTGCGACGAACCTCACGGACTTATAAATTCACTATACACTCTGCTTGCAGTACTTTAATGATACAGTCTCTACGTACGTACTTGTACAATGACCGAGACAAAGTTACATAACTAAAGTTTTCCCCCACTGTCAAAGAGCACTATGTAATGTGGTAGGGCCTGGGGCAGCATGTTGCATACATAATGAACACACGGACACAGATAGATAGTGGAACTGGGTACGGGCACGTGCGCTCGACTCCTTTTTATTACCAGGGTCACATGTCCAGTGACGTCTATGGTGGATGCGTGTGGGTGATTGTAAGCCAACCCTCCAGGAATGGTTGGTGCTGGCAACAAGTACAACAGTAATCATTGGATCAGACACATAGGTTCAATCATTAAGGGTCAATGATTTGTGCTCCACTAATGTACGGGTACCAGATATTAAATCATACAGAAAAGATTCTATCGTAAAGGGTTCATGACTTGTGATACACTGAGGTAGGATAGCAGATGTGAAATTATACACAAAATATTGTATCAGAAAGGGTGCATGAGTTCTGCTGTACTGAGATAGGGGCATCAGAAGCATTTAGCATCTGCGCAGCCAGCGATGATGCGTGGTGCGGGCGAGCCACAGATTCGCAACTCGATGTGAATTGTGAGCCCTGCTATCGCTAGTGTACATCGAAGGCAGTAGTCAGCACAGACATTGAGGAATGTTTTTAGTCACTTCCTCTTGACAAAGTTCGAGGACATAGAGTATAATCCTCTCTAATAAATAAATCATGTTTCAATTTAAATTGTGAGCTCTGCTGGCCGCAGTGTAGTGGTATGGAACAAAAGATGAAACATTAATGGAATACACTGAGGAAATCTTGGTTGTTCTGAGTACAGTTGTAAAGTACGGTATTCTGAAGCTAGAATCTGAACTGGTCGTTCATCATATCGTCTACCTTTTTCAGTAAGGAAGAGCTGTGGAAAACAACGAGCTTCCAAACTTGTTTCCCACACACCCGTGGGAGTTTGTTTTGCTTTTTTCATCTGGAACTATTCAATAGTATGTCCTATCAGTTCTTTTGAATGTAGAGGATGTATAGTATAATGTTCATAAATTTCTTCTTTTCTTGAATTGTCCACTTGAAATATGTGTTTCATCTTCTAAAGTCATTTCTTCTCCTTCTACATGTACAATTTTATAGTAAATATTGTTTTGTACCAGATATAATGTAGCCTTTTGGAATTTCGTGACATGTACTAACTCTTGCCATATTTTCCGACTCTTTGTGGGATCACCATTAACAAGAATGACTACAGGTTCAGTATCGTCTCTTTCTACACTAACAGTTTCAACATTTTTCTTAAAATCTAAAGGTAAATACACAACTCTTCCTTTTAAACCTCTGTTGAAGGCAGCTTACCTGTTTTAGGCTGCATACGAATTATAGCCTGAAAAGGGTGCACAGATTGTATAAGGATGGCCTTATATGTATTTAAATCTGTAAGTTTAGGAGGTATAGCAACTAATTCTAAGTCATTATGGACAGCTCCAGCTGGCATTTTGTTTTGTTCTAATTTATTGTAACAATATTTACAAATACGTTGTACAGTACGTAACTTAAAACGAGCTTCCACAAACAGATAAGCAGGAAATTCTCTGACTATCTTGAGAACCATCTCTAGCTATTTCATCTACAATAGTACTTTCTTGATTAATTTCTTCATTCAACATTTGGAGATAATTTGGAAAAATTGTATATTCAATGCTATCTTTACATGCATTGAAAGAATCTTCATAGCAGTCACAATCTCCAAGTAATTCCATTTCAGTCCGCCAAGGTTTGAAGAGTTGTAGAAGAGCTAAATAGAAAAACTCTCTTTTAACTGGAGTATCGCAACTTAGTTTCCTGTGATTAATCAGATTTCCTTTGGCATGCTTTAAAAAACATCCTTCAGATCCAATTACAGCATATTTTCCTTCATTTATATTTTCCTTAACATTAATGTACTTCGATTCTTCTGTTCTTTTTATATTATAAGTATTTTTGGGTTATTTTCGATTGATAGTATGCCTCACTGCTGACATAAAACTGTTCACTCTTCCTTGCGATGACTTATGGTGCACTGAGTTAGTAGTACCTTTGGCGCTCAGCGTGTACGTACCCTGCAATGATGTGTGGTGAAGGGGCCGCACTCGGACCAATGTCTTTTGTCTATTGAATTCTGCCTCAATAAGGCCACGTGGTGATGACTTATGGTGCACTGAGTTAGTAGTACCTTTGGCGCTCAGCGTGTACATACCCTGCGATGATGCGTGGTCTGGGAGGGCCGCACTCGGAGCAATGTTTTTTGTCTATTGAATTCTGCCTCAGTAAGGCCAGGTGGCGATGACTTATGGTGCACTGAGTTAGTAGTACCTTTGGCGCTCAGCGTGTACGTACCCTGTGATAATGCATGGTCTGGGAGGGCCGCACTCGGACCAATGTCTTTTGTCTATTGAATACTGCCTCAATAAGGCCACGTGGCGATGACTTATGGTGCACTAAGTTAGTAATACCTTTGACGCTCAGCGTGTACGTACCCTGCGATGATGCGTGGTCCGGGGGCTGCACTCGGAGCAATATCTTTTGTCTATTGAATTCTGTCTCAGTAAGGCCACGTGGTGATGACGTGTGGTGCACTTAGTTAGTGGCACCTGCAGCACTCAGCATGTGCGCACCCTGCGATGATGCGTGGTCCGAGAGGGCCGCACTGGGAGCAATGTATCTTCAGTACTGGACTGCGTCATCTGCAATCGCTACTCTATCTGAATTGTGATGCCTGCTGTCCGCAGTGTAGATCAAAGGCAGTAGTCTGTACAGACATAAGTCTGAGGTGCTGTGCTGCTGGGTTTGCAGGGGGCCTGTGTCAAAGAGACCCGCGGTCATGGTGGCAGCGACGTGGCAGGGTGAGGCCCGCCGCTCTGGCAGACTCGTTGGTCTTCACAGTTCACAAGTGAACCACGCCCAGAGCCCCGGCTTATTTATTCATACTCCTACGCTGGAGTGGCGTACGTTGGACCAGCCCACTACGCTTCCGCTTCCAGGGGAGGACAACACAGGTACATGTCCGAGATCTCCCCACTGCCTGAGGTAACATTGTTGCATCTATTGTGCACAACACTACAAGCACCAGCAGTATATGTTCAACATCACCGCTACACTTGGTATTGTGTGCATTATTATTATTGATGGATGAGTTGCATCCTTCACACAAATTTGCTTGCCATATCTGCCAACATTCAAGTATTGTGTGAATGAGGCACCATGCAGTTTTTGGAAGGTCCGCTGTCCTGTTCTGTACTGCCTCGGTGGTAGTAGGGAGGGGGGTGTTCCGGGGAGGGACATTCTGAGGCTGGTGGCACTGAGTGTTGTGGCCTTCATGGTTGTTTGAGCTGCGTGATCAGTAACTCTATGACATATGATGCGCTTCAGATGTGATTCTGGGCTGCAATCCCTTTCACATTGTAGGTAGTCGTCCTGGTTTACACCAGTAAAATGCAGATGTTAGATACCTACTGCAAACGTGGCTTATTCACTGTTTTTGGATCGTACCCCAGATTTGGCTGCTCGTTGAAAATATCAGAAACTGGTGGTTTTGTGTTAATTTTTGCACGGGGACATCTACTCTGTATATTATTACCATTAGTTGTTGTTTTAATTTGTGACAATTTTTTTTTGTGGAAGCTATTGCTGGAATATTGGGGGTTTAAAGAAGAAAATATTTCGAAATTAGCATTTAAAAAACCTTTGGAATTCACTGAAAAAAAAGTTTTCAGGGACGTTATAGTTAGTTGGACATTTCACTCATACAAAACCATAGAAATTCTGCCGTTATAGTTAGTTGAGCTAACTATAACTCGCGCCCCCGCAATGCACTGCTGATGACGTCACATATTACATCATTCATGACATGGTCAGTGACATCACTGATGACATCACTGATGACATCTCAAATGACATCACTGATTACATCATCCACGTGACAATCTGATGCACCTCCTCACACCCTAATATAACCTTTGATACACCCCCTGTAAAATACAGACTACCATTTTCAAAACCATTGACACACCAATACCAGTTATTACAAACACACTCACTAATTCCCAGGTCTACAGACACATGCACTCATTCATCCATACAACCATTTATACATGTAGTCACTGATCAATACAACACTATCATATGCACTCCTACATCTATACAGACACTCACACACCACCACTCATCCTAGTCAGTCATGCAAATAATCAATCACAGTTCCATTTAATCACCTACACAGTTATACACACACCACCTCATTTATTCATACAGATACTATCGCATACTTACTCTCTTATATAATCACTAATACAAGTATACATCATCCATACAGCTACTCCCACAATCACTGACTCTCACATATAGTCATTTATATACTCCAACTCTCACATACACTGCCTTTTACTTTTGTACTTACTTGGACATCTACCACTGAGACATCCAATCACTCACCAACACATCCATACACACACTCACTCACCCATAGAACTGTTTCCACATGCACTCTTAAAGTCATACACCCAGTCAATCAACCACTCACACATCTATGCACCGAGTCACACACCCCCCACCCAATCACACACACACTCAGTCTCCCATACAAATACTCAGGCAACTAATCAATAACCCATATCGACACCCGTGAAGCTACTGACCAACTGATGCAGCAGGTTATACAACAACAGACAGACTGATACAGACATTCACACAGTTTAGTTACTAACCCATGTATTCAGTAAGACACATTTAATCACTCACTTAAACAGTGAGTCACACACCTACTAAATCCTCCATCCAGACACTTATACATCCACTCATTCTTCAATACAGCTTGGTATTTATATAATACATATTTAAATTTTAAAGTAAAACCCATTCACTGGATGATGTCATCAGTGATTTCATCAGTGATGTCATTTGAGATGTCATCAGTGATGTCACTGACCATGTCATGAATGATGTCATCAGCAGTGCATTGCGGGGGCGCGAGTTATAATTAGCTCAAATAGCTATGACAGCGGAATTTCTATGGTTTTGTATGAGTGAAATGTCCAACTAACTATAACGTCCCTGAAACCTATGTTTTTTAGTGAATATATATATATATATGTATATATATATATATATATATATATATTACCTACTGGCGGTCGCCAGTAGGTAGTTATAGTTAGGACCACGTTTCCATAGGAAAACCTCAACATTCTATTTTGAATAACTTTGGCGCCGGTCGACGAATCCTCGCGAATTTCTCAAAATAGGTGGGGCGCTACGCTCCGCTCCTACCCTGAAAGTCTCGGGGGGATTCGTCAAGCGGGGGCTGAGATAAAAGGGGGGTCCCAAAACGCGTTTTTCCCATGCATTTTTCCATAGGACCTTTAGAACGAGCTACAGCCCGAACGGCTGAACAGAATTACTAGAAATTTGGCAGAGAGGTAGTCCCTAGGTCAAGGAAGTGCCTTTTGTAGGTTTGGTGTAAATCTGTTCAGTAGATTCTGAGAAAATAGCCTTTAAATCAATATATATATCTGAGCCCGCTTACGGTACGCTTACCGTACGCTTACGGTAAGCGTACGGTGGCGTGCGCGAGCGCGATTCTGATTGGCTCTTAGATCTTAGTAAACATTCGAATCGGCAGAAACCAGGAAGCGGCGTCCGCCATTTTGTCTACCGCACTGAGTGTTATGTATCAAACATGATGGCCAAAAACATGTTACGGGGATGTTTTGACAACTCCCTCTCACATAGTCATGTTGAGGGAGTCCCCAAACATCCCCCAAGAGCAAAAACGGCATTATTTTTTTTTCGGCAATTTCGCGGGGTACGCTTACCGTACGCTTACCGTAAGCGTACGGTAAAAAAATAAAAATAAAAAAAACACTATCCACACTTTCTCCACCCCTTGTGCAAATGGTGGCCGAAGGCCACCATTTGTGCATGTCTTATTAGAGCACAGAAAATTTTCCCAAAAAATTTCAACAGATTACCTATCACAAGGAAGCGCATAATATGTCCTCCATGTGCGCACGGTGCGCGAAGCGCATCGTGCGTACATGGCCCATCTAGCGTAACGTGGGCACGGCACTAACTGCGTAAAGTGGGTGCGCGGTGCGCGAAGCGCACCGCGTGCTCACTGTGCGCGCACGGTGCGCGAAGCGCACCGTGCGCGCACGGAACGAACTGCGTTAAGTGGGCGCGCACGCCACGAATGGCGTAAAGTCACTTAGCATTTAAAAAACCGTACAAATTCACTGAAAAAACCATAGGTTTCACACACGTTATAGTTAGGAATTAGCATTTAAAAAACCTTGCAAATTCACTGAAAAAACCATAGGTTTCACACATGTTATAGTTAGCGGAAATTTTACTGATAAAAAAACAATGAAATTGCCCCGTTATAGTTAGTGCTGGCAACTATAACTCACGCGACCGCAATCTTCTGCTGATGACATATGTGTCTTTATGAAAAAAAAATATTTGTAATATATGTATAGCTAAAAATGTATGGAAGAAGACATGGGCAAATAAGTGTCTAAATACAGTATTAGCATCAGCAGAGGATTGCGGTCGCGTGAGTTATAGTTGCCAGCACTAACTATAACGGGGCAATTTCATTGGTTTTTTATCAGTAAAATTTCCGCTAACTATAACATGTGTGAAACCTATGGTTTTTTCAGTGATATATATATATATATATATATATATATATATATATATATATATATTGTTTTTTAAATATGTATTTATTAGCATTTTTCACAAAAATCACGAGGCAAACAAAACAATGTTGCACATGCAATCAAACCCCTTAACATTCCTTTACTATTTCTTTCAGTCATGAGTCTCAAAAAGCCTGCTCCACCCCGGACTAATTCACCATATTTTTGACCATTTAATTATCCAAAATCCTTGTATACATTCCCCACCCTATCCACCTTATAAGTTACGGCAGCCCAGTGTCCGGAGCATCCATTATCTTTGCTACCATCTCCTGCCAGAACACTAGGTCCTCAGCCAACTTGTCATCCCTGCTTGGGCATTTCAGATGCTGCTCATCTGCCAGTGCCCACTCTAGTAAATCCTAGTTCCAAGCTGAGACCTCCGGCGCCAGGGTCGTCCACCAGCAAATAGTGATTTGTCGTCTCGCCAGGATCCCATTGTGCGCCAGCATCCGGATCAGGTTCACCCCGGTTATATGGGACCGTGTGCTAACCACCCCTGTCCAGACGTTCACCAGCCATGCAACTTACCATGTCTTTGCAAGATGCACTCCAAAGGCTGGCTGCATCTACCACACCTCGAAGAAACCCCAGAATATATTTTAGAAAGTTTTAATGGGGTCATAAAGGTTTTATACAAGGGAGTCCAGGTGATACTAGTCGAACCTCCTCACATGCTGTCTACCATTCAGTATTGGTAAGCTCCTCTGTAGAGTCTGTTCTCCACCTATCCCTTGCCCATGCCATTTCTACCCGCTATTTGCAAGTAGAGCTAAATGGAGGTATGAGAATAATCTCCAACGTCCTGCCCTGTTTCATCAGCTGTCTCATCGCTGTGTGTTCCTGCAGCTGTTCCGGAAATTTGGTCCAGAGCCCACTGGCCATGTGGACCAACCTGGCCTACTGTAGGAATTGTCCGGGCCTACACTGAACTGCGCCTGGACCAGTTCAAAAGAGATGAACCTCTTACTTAGATAGAGATCCCTTCTGGTCAGGCATTCGCACTCCTGTCATCTTGCAAAGGACATATCCCATACAAGAGTGAAGAACAGCCTCAAAGCCCATTAGGGCAGGTCTTCTGTGTATGGTGTCCCTTGCAGGACCAACTCCACCACTCTGTGCCAAACACCACCCATCTGCTGTAGTAAATATGGGAGACAGGCAGTGACCTTATTTCCCATCATGAGGACCTCTATTAAAGTATGCGGGTCATATGACCCTGCAATGAAATATGTTACCCATGTTGGGTCCACATTGAGCCACTGTACCACATGCTGTAGTTGGGTAGCCGCATATTACAAAAAAAGATCAGGTAGTCCTAGACCTCTATCCCTCCAGAGTTGTTTCAGCATGTTTTGCTGAACCCCTCTCTGTCCACCCACCCATAACAAGTGTCCCAGTTGTTTATCGAGTTGCGGGGAGGTGGAGGTGGGGACCAGGCACATTACATTCTGCAGCAAGTGCAAGCAACAGGAAGACCATTTAGAATCCAAAATCAGCCCCATCATGGACAACAGCAGAAACTTCCGGAATTCGACAGACTGAGCCAGCCCCCCCAACATCCTTCCTACATGAAGGACTTAGTTGGCCTCGGGACTTCATGTGATCCAAACCACAAGGTATCGGAACACGGCTCGTTGCCAGTGCAAACCCAATTCTCTGTGATAGCCCTGAATCTGCCTGTCCTAGTTTAGCCAGAGGAAACAGCTTGGATTTGGTTTTGTTTGTGTACAACCCTGGCACTGTTGTGAATCCACTCAGCTCCTCTAAAAACATCGGAATTGACTGCTCTGGGTCTGGGTCATCCACGTACAGTGTCACTGACCAGTTGAACACCCCCCAGCCTGAGCCTCATTTGCAAAATGCATGCCAGTGGCTGTCCTGCCAATGCAAAGTCTATGGGGGCAGATGGGAGCCCTCTCTTGTTCCCCGCCCCAACTCTCGGAATTCTGAGATCACACCCCAAGTGTGCACCTGTGCCAGTGGCCACACTTACAGGACCTGCACCCATTTTATGAAATTCCATATGCGGCAGGACTGACCACATATATTGCCTCCCTACCGTGTCGAATTCCGTTTCAGTATCGAGGCTTCCCACCATGTATTTATCAACTGCAGAGGCCTGCGTATGCATGATATGATTCAGACGCAGTAGGTTGTACACAGTAGGTTGTACATGGTGCTCCTCTCCGGGATAAACCCAGTATATTCTGAGTCTATCAGTGTCTGAACCATCCGCAGGAGTCTGCTGGCCAATGCTTTGCACAGCAGCTTAAGGTCTGTGTTAAGCATTGATAGGGACCTATAAGAGGAGAACTCAGCAGGATCCTTCTCTTCTTCAGGTTGTAACCAGTGTGGCTGGTGACATTTGAAAGCGGTGCAGCGTGAAGTTTCCTGATGTGGGGCCCTATGGCGAGGGAGGATAGCGAGCGAGCCCGACAGTTTTAAGGAGGCTTCAGAGTGGGAAAATGGTGCAAATTTGAGAAAGCAAGAAGGTTTATGAGTCAATTTGGAAATTGTAATTATGACATCAATAATGAGATTTCATATGAAAATAGCATAGGTAGCTGCATATTTAGCATAACCACAGTTCACCTCCTCACTGCAGTGTCGGATTGGTAACACGGGCACTCGGGCAATGCCCGAGGGTGCCGGCATCCAAATTCCAGCTGTGGGCTGCTTTTTTTAGCAGCCTGGGGGGCCAATTTTAGCGGTTTCTGCGTTGTTTGATGCCACCAGCGGGCCAGAGGGTGCCTGAGTGGCCTTTCTGGCAGCAGATGAGCGTCCATTACCTCCCTCTTATCAACGGCAGAGGTGTCACTCCCTTTCTCTCCCTGAGACAGCCCATTAATGTACGAGTATTGAGCGGGGGCAGGGGGCCTGAGCAAAAGTGGCCTCACTTATTTTCATGTGTGTTTCACCAGTGTAAACTAATCCGTGCATTTGTTTTTTACCCCCCCTTTTTTTAGAATCCATCTTTTTTATTACGTGGTTGCGAGATCAATTGTACACAGTTTAGCTGCCTACATCAGGTTGCCGGCAGAACGAAAAGCAATGAAAATGACACAGCATGTAGGTCTGCATCCCGGAGGACGACCCCACGCTCAGTTCAAGCAAAGGTAAAACGTGGAGCCATCTAGCAAAGAAACCACTTTTAGAAACACGTAAACAACAAAAACCACCTCCCCTCCCCCCAACCCACCCTCCCTCCGCATCAGTTCGAGCATGACCACCTACTACACACCACAGCCTCCAAGCAATGGACCATCATCTAGCTACTCCAGCCCTGGATACTCCAGGTGGCTCTAAGGGAATGAGCTGTAAGATTTGCAAATATTTCAGGCATGTTACCTCCCTCATGTCTCTAGTGAGAATCTGCAAGAACGGAGCCCACAGTTTAGCAAATTCCCTGCCTTTCCCATCTGCACTAAGCGACAGACGTTCCATAGCCAACTGCTGCCAAAGTCTAAGGATCCAATCACGGGGTTCCGGAGATACCAGGGGCCCCCAGTGCGCTAAAAGCACCTGTCTTGCCGCCAACAACGCCATGGCTATCTGTTTACCCCGCAATGATTTCAGTGGGAAAAACTTAGGATGGGGAAGACCCAATAGCGTGTATTCAGGAGCGCGTGGCAATGTGATCTGAAAAGCCGCATCTACATCATCGAGGATTGCTGTCCAATAACGCACCAGCTTCGGGCAGTGCCATAGCAAATGAACCAGGGTACCAGGCAGACCACACCCCCGCCAGCAGAGGTCCGATCTGGATCTATCCCAACTCTTAATGCGCACAGGGGTATGATACCAATAAGTAACCACTTTGTAGGAAGATTCTGCGGTGTTGGAAGCAGTGTGATGCGCCCGATAAAAAATGTGTTCCCACTCTTTGTGCGTTAAGGGCCTCCCCAGCTCCATTTACCATCTGATTTGCGCTCTTGTGCGATGTGTCGGCGAGTGCAAAGTAATCTTGGAATAAAGTTCAGATTTGAGTTTACGGCCCCCTTTTTTTACACACCAGTCACTTCTCAAAGGTCGTGAGGGGTCGAGACATAAGAGCAAAATTCTCCGCACGCTTAACCCAAAGTGCCACCTGCGAGTAGTGGAAGGCATCCGAAGCTGGTAGGTCAAAATATTCGCGCAGCTGGGAAAAGGGGATTACACCCTCCAGATCAAAAAGAGAGCCTACGCGTTTATAACCCTCCCCCCTCCAACACTGAAAAATCAGGGACGCACAGCCCGGCTGGAAATCAAGATTATCCACGATGGGGGACATAGGGGAAGGAAACGTGGTCCAACCTCTCGGACCCACCAGACGATCCCACACTCTGAGGGTCGGGGAGGTGATCGGCGAGGAATACAGCCCCCACGCTATATGTCTGCGCGGAAGCCACAGTTCCCGCCATATATTTCGACCGGCCATTGTTTGATCCATAAAATTCCAGTGTTTGCTGGATAGAGGTCGGTTCCATTCTACAATGTAGCGGAGGCACGCCGCCTGGTAGTAAGCTCCCACCAATGGAAAGCCCAACCCTCCCTGCATGTTTGGGGAGGAAACAAGCACCAGTGCAAGACGTGGCTTCTTATTATCCCACAAAAACCTATTTAGAAGACCCTGTAGTTTCCGAAGCACCCCTGGCGGAGGACTTAAGGGAAGCATTTGGAAGATGTACAAGATGCGAGGAAGCACCATCATCTTGACCGCCGCCATACCACGACAACTTGAGCCGAGACCAGGCCGCCAGCACCTTGGCCGTCTGCTCCATTAACGAGGCATAATTAAGAGCGGCTGTTCTAGCTGTGGGCGCCGTCAGACGAATGCCCAGGTACATGATATCCGAGTGCATCCACTGGAAAGCAAAGTCCTGCTGTAGATCCGACACCTCAGCTGCCGGCACGGAAATATTCAGGATTTGTGACTTGGTAAAGTTGACTTTGAACCCCGCCACCTGCCCAAAGGCAGTTAACTCCTTGGTCAGATACCGGAGCGTTGACGGGGGCTGTGTAAGCGAAAGAATGACATCATCGGCATACATGGTGATTTTGTGCGTATCAGTCCCGAATTTAAGGCCCACAATGTCAGGGTTTGACCGAATACGCTGGGCAAAAGGCTCCATATAGAGCGCAAACAGGAGTGGGGATAGAGGACAGCCTTGCCTCGTGCCCCAGGCAATGGGGAAAAGCGCCGACTTACAGCCATTCACCCTCACCACCGCTGTGGGGGAGGCATATAAGCAACTGACACATCGAATAAAGTTATCCCCAAACCCGAAGACGCACAATACCGCAAATAAGTACTCCCAATCAACGCGGTCAAATGCCTTCTCCGCGTCAATCAAGAGCAGGAAGGCTTGCGTGCGCGATTGGTGAACAAGATCAAGGAGGTGCAGAATGCGCTTCGTGTTATCCCCCCCGCCGCGTTGGAATAAAAACGGACTGGTCCGGATCGATAATATCATCCATATGGGGGCTAAGTCGAGTGGGCAAAACTCCCACGAAAAGCTTCACATCACTATTAAGGAGCGAAATTGGCCTGTACGACCCACACTCCGCAGGACCCTTTCCAGGTTTGAGAATTACAGAGACCGCCACCTCAGACATGGAGGGCGTCATCGCCCCGGAGTTTAGGAAGGAGTTAAAAAGCCTTGTTAAAAGGGGAGCCAGCTCCATACAAAACGTTTTATAAAACAAAGCCATGAAGCCATCCGGGCCCGGGGACTTAGCAGATTTAAAGCGCGAGATCGCCGAGACTACCTCTTCGACGCGGATGGCGGAGTCAAGCTTGGCTGCCGACGATGCAATTAAAGGAGTGATATTGCAAGCCCGCAAGTAGTCCTTTGGGTCCTGCATGGGAGCATCATCTTTCGCATAAAGGCGCTGATAAAACCAACGGAAGGTCTCGGCAATAAGGGCATCCGCGGTATGCTCAACAGCATTCTGGTCGCGTATGGAGTGGATTGTAGACCTCTGCGTTTAACCCCACAGCCTATGAGCAATCATCCTCCCACATCTATCCCCGCTGAGGTAGAATTTGTGACGTAGACGCAGGAGAGCATGCTCAGCCCTATCCAGATCCAAATGCTTTAGCATGCGCCACCGCTTCTCTAACCCTCTCCAAACCCTCGGCGCACCGGTCCACTTATGACTGCCTCCAATTCTCCCACTTCCCGCTCTAACTCTGTGCGTTTCTCTTTGCGCAGCTTCACATAAGACGCAGCAATCACAATGAATTCACCCCGCACTACTAGTTTCAAAGCTTCCCACAGCGATGTGAAGGGCGTACCCTCCTGATAATATCCCGGATGCGCTTAGTGACATCATCAGAGTGAAGAAGGGAATCGCGAAGACGCCAGCCTGGAGGTTTTGACCGCACGCATCGTGCAGGGAGGAGGACGGAAATAAGAGCATGATCCAAAAGGGAGCGGGGAGTAATATCCGCCGTGTGCAAAAGAGGGAGAAGAGACGAAGAGGCTAAAAAGTAGTCAAGGCGCGCATATGTTTTAGGTGCCGCTAAGAAGTGTAATCACGCACATTAGGATGCTGATCTCGCCACACATCACACAGCCCGCAGTCAGAAACCACTGCTTCCCAGACTGCGACAGCGCTCCAGCCTGAGTAGACCTCTGCTCTGACCTATCTTATATAGGGTCCATTACCACATTGAGATCCCCTCCAATCAAGAGTGCCGAATCGGGGGAGGCAAGCACCTCGGACAAGGCCAGGTGCAAAAATGGCTCCTGACGCTCATTCGGGGCATATAACGACCCCACTGTCAAACAAGCATCCCCCCATTGTATCCTAACAGCCAACAGCCGCCCCCTTATGTCTGCCACTCTGGAAACAACTTTACATTGCGACTTTGCACTAAAAAGAATCGCCACACTGCTTTTCTTAGACTGTCCCGAGGACCAGAACTGTTGCGGGAACCGTCTATCCCTCATGCGTTTAGTATCCATAGCTAGCAGGTGGGTTTCCTGGAGTAAACAGACATCGCCCCCAGCATTCTCTAAGAGGGAGAGGATTGCGGCTCGCTTTTCAGGATTGTTCAGCCCCCGTACATTTAAACTAACAATTTTCAGGTCCTTACCCATCACAGTAACAGGGAAGCACAGGGCTAGTTATCCACTCTAGACCGCCCATCCCAGAGGTAGTGAGGACCAGCTGACTCAAACCAGTGATCTGCCGTGGTAACCCGTGAACTGATGTGGAGTCCCAAATTAAAACCCAAGGATACCCTGTACAACACCCAAATAAAACCCCTGAAAAATACAAAACAGTGAGCAAGCTAAAAAAACATGACAAAAGTTCATCACGAAGTTCAGTGTCCGGGGAAACGTGGCACAGGCCCAGACAGGCAACAGGTCGTCCACAGTTGTCAACTCGATGACCAAGTCGCGGGGGAAACCACCCACAGACAAAACATCTCCTCCTTCCGGTGCCAGATAAAGCACCCAAGTGGTCGCCATAGTGAATGTCTCAAGGTGTCGCCGGGTTATCCGTGGCTTGCGATACGGAGGAGAGCGCTGCCTCCCGCTCCAGCCTGCTTGCAGCCATGTCAGGGGCAGGGCTCACTCGCGCTGCCCCCACTTGCCACCACCCCGAGGAGCGACGGCGCCTGCAAGCGGGCGACCCCTTAGCTCCCACCCCATCGGCAGGCTTCTCAATGCGCAATAAGTCGTACGCTTCCTCCAAAGAACGGAGCTGGTGCAATGTGCCTTTGTACTTGAAGATGAGACGAAACGGGTGACCCCAGGAGTAAGGGATTTGTTGACTGCGAAGGTGGTTAGTAATGCGCTTAAAGTCTCTGCGCTTGCTCAGAGTGGAGGCGGACAAATCCTGGAAAAGCATGGGTTGGTGACCACGGAACGGCACCAGATTCAAATCCCGCGCTCTACGCAGGATACGCTCCTTCAATTGAAAGTCATTGATGCAAACAAGGATATCAGGAGGGGGAGCTTTGGCACCACGCGGCAGGCCCACCCGATGAACCCGGTCCATCTGAACTCCTCATCCCCGAGAATCTGTAGAAACAAAGCACTGACGTAGGCCCGCAGGTCGTCGCCCTCACCCTTCCAAGGAACCGCACGAATCCGAACGTCTGGAGCGGTTCTCCAAATCTTCCACGTGTGCCTGGAGCTCCACGTTCTTGTCCCTCAGACGCAACATTTCCTGCTGAAGCTGATGGAGATCGTCCTCCCTGCTGAGATCATGCTCCTCCAGCGTCGCTACCCGCTCCCCAATGCCATCGACGTCACGCCGCACCTCGTGCAAGTCAGCAGAGAGTTGCGACCGAAGGTCCTTGATGTCCTCCTTGATAGCAGAGAAGAGTTCGAACATAAAGGCCTTAGTTACTGGCGTGTCCTCCCCATCCACCGACGGAGCCCCGACCACAGGTTGCAAGGCCGAAGAACCCGCCGTCTTCTGCATAAGGTCTTTCAGAGACTTCTCTCTCCGCCCTCTGGACGTCGACATCGCAGCTTCAGTGTGCTCCTCGACCCCCACAGCTGTTACCAAGCCGGTACAAAGCACCTGACCTCCCAACAGCACCTGGACTGGACAGCCATCACAGAGCGCGCAGGCCAATACCCCACTGGGACAAGGGGAGAACCGCACCAGCCGCTCCCGCCGTCGCGCCGTCGCGCCGCTGCAGCCGGATATCCGCCCACGAATCAAGTGAGGCTCACCGCCGACTCCATCCGCAACCAGCAGGGCAGCCAAGTCCAGGGCACACGAAGATTAATAGGCCCAGAAAGAGCCAGGAACGGCCACCTCACTCCAGCTCACAGACGAGACCAGCACCGGTAGGACACCAGGACACAGCACACCCAACAGCACTCCTCCGTGGCCTGCCTCACATCCGCTTGTTCGGAGAAGAGACTCTGCCTGCAGACCCCGCCAGACGTCAACACGCAATCTGTCAGGGCAGCACCAGCCACGCAGGTATCCTCCGACACACCAGCTCCTACACGATGGACGAGGCAGACAGGCCTTCGCAAGCAAGGCCTTGCAGCCACTGCCAGGTAGGCCCAACCTCCAGACCACAGCATGGGCCTCCACTTGCCTCTCCTCTCTCACTGGGCCCAGCGCTGAGGTCAGCCACTCCACTGCAGCTACTCGCCAGACTTGCCCCACCAGCACCCACAGCTGGGCCACGCGTCGCTCCACACATCCGCGGTCGTCCCCGTTGAGCGCAGCTCTGTCTGTCGATCCGCGGACCGACGCCCTCCAGTGTCGGCAACACACCCCGCACCCGGCCGATCCTCCTCACCTCGTGCTCCTCGGGGCAGCTGCCGTCACCCGTAGACTCCACACCAGCTTCAGGGCCCAAGCAGGGTGCGCAGCCTCGGCACTCCTCCCGCTCTGTGAGAGGTCGGGAGCATCGGCCGCCATCTGCTGCAGCCCCGACCAGGCCATCACTGCAGCACTAGAAATAGCGCCCGCCACAAAGCACCCTCGGGCGCCGCCGCGCCAAACTCACTCCGGGTCCGCTGCCACACTAAGAAGGCTCCAAACAGCGGTATGGGTGCTCCGCTGCCACACACCTCGAACGTCAGGCTCACCGCTCACCTCCCACCGGGCCGCAGCAATGCTGGGGCCAGGAGGGATGCACCACACAGGAGTAGTCACTGGCACCGAGGACAGGAACGGGAGCCGCCACCAGCTCCGAAACAGCTACAGGCCAGCAAGGCACCCTTGGGTGAGCATGGATGGGCGCCAGAAGGGGAGATACTGCAATGCTGAGAACGGCAGCGCCGGAGGGATAGAGACTCACGTCCTATCTCGCCGCCATCTTGGCCACGCCCCCCCCCCCCACCCCTCCCTTTTTTAAATAAAATTTCGCCGAAGCAGTGTTTTGCTGAAAGTCAATATTTAAATGTGGGCCACTTTTTTTTTTAGCAGGCCCAGGCTGATTTTTAATCCCAATCCAACCCTGCCTCACTGGTTATTGACACAACCTCTTGGGCTATCATGCTCCACACGTCAAATAGCAACAGCATGGCATTTCATATAGAGTAAATGTGATCATCATGTGATGGAGCATGTCTGAGCATTCAGTTCCCAGTGTAAAAAGCACTTTTTCATTAGTGTCGTCAACAGTGCTGTTGTGTTTCCGGCAAGCCACATTTTTCACTCCCTGTCAATCCTTATACCACTCATCAAGTGGCAATGTAGGCTGCTGCCAGGGAATGCCCGGGGTAAAAAAAAAAAAAGAAGAAAGAAGAAGAGTGACACGAATTAAAGCAAATCAGACCTTCACATCGTGAGCCACTGGACAGAAACGCAGAATTGGGATGGGAAGGTAGCATATGTAGATTGAAGTGCTGCTAACACATATCTTCAAGTCTGTTAATGCTCTGGCTCCGTGTCTGCCATCAAACTCTCCGAGGTGGAGATGGTGGGTTGAAGGGCTTAGATTTTCTTTGCAACCATGAAAGAGCAAGCCTTCACTGCCAATTAAACGTAAAAAAAGTTGAAGACTGTTCCTAACCTAACCATGCTCGAGTAATGTATGAAGACTGTTCCTAACCATGCTGGTGCCTGCTGCTCACTTGCACGTTACTATCTGTCATGTGGCAGCATAGAGATGGAAAAACACCCGTCCTGTGCCTAGTACACTTTTGCGCAGTAGTGCCACAGGTTGTAAAATTGGTATTTTTGTTTAAACCAGCCTATCATTCATTGCAGTAAATTGGACAATAACATTAATTGATCCAATAACAATGCATATTAAACCAAACAAGTGTTGGAGCGCCAAAACCCTGGCAACGGGGAAACAACCCGTACCGGTATCCTCCTTGCGTCACAGACCCGACATCACACTAGCTCATTCACACATGCAGTCATTGGTGGGGCCTATAACACCAACACTCACACATTACTTCCACTCCGGTCTGCACGCACAGGAGGGATGAGCGGTTCAAGCGCTGGACAATGTGAGGGGAACACCTTATAACCTATAGGGAAGGAAAAGTCATTTACAAAATATACATCAACGCCCTTTCGCCTACAGATCCTTAATCCTAAACATCAAGGCACTCCTCCCACTTCGGTCGATCGGACAAAATTAGTTGGATTGGTTGATGGTGATTTAGAACCAGCTAAAACACATTTTAAAACTTCAGAATCTATTTCTTAAATAAAACTCATAACTCATGAATTCTCGTTAATCAATAATTGTTTACCTAAATGTCATAATAATTGAATTCATGTTTGTCTCGTCAAAGATTCAGATCAAAATTTCAGTATATTGCAGAACGTCATATTTACCTAATCTGGCTATTTGGGGTCCTCTAATTCATTGGCTCTGCATAATCAAATTTGCATTCAATCGTCCAAAAGCAGGCCAAATCTCAAAGTTCTTTGCTCAGCACGCTACAGTCCCAAAGATCGGCAAAGGACCAAAACGTGCAAGCATCTATCATTGTCCATAGACTTAAGAAGGGTTTGCAGTCATCAAATGGTCGAACGGTATCCGGACCCTCTAAGATTCAGGAAAAAGCAGCGGAGAATGTACCCTCTCTATTCTACCCTGCATTTTTATAATAAAATTGAAGCAAAGATGATACATTTTATATTTTAACACAGTCGTGATTGGCTGGTTGATATCGTCCGATGTAAAGTTTTTGGGATCTTAGTACAGTTCGAGGGGTGAGGTCATGGGTAAGTTTAAAAGTCAGTCTGTTCCGGTTTACTGTAAAGTCCATTGTTTTCTGTCTTGGCCGTCTTCCCACTGTGTCCTTGCTCGGGTACATGGGGGACAAGGGTTGTGATGAGGTTTAGGAGACTTCTCGCGCCTGCGCAGCTCACTCCGCGCCTCATGGGACAGTGGCCACTTAGTCGTGTAGCGTCAGCGGCCATCTTTGATTTAGGCCCAAACGCCAACTTAAGCGAAACAAACACAAAAAAGTAATTAATACATAGAAATAATAAATCTAATGTTAACCCCTTACTAATCCCTCTATGTGCTTGTATTTATCTAGCGTATAGCAACATTTAATGCAATCATATTCACCCTTTCGGTCCTCCTCCTGGGCAACATTACAAAACATTACAAAAGCAACATATATCATGCAGTATTCTATTAACTACATATACTACTGTTAGTATGCGTATGGATTTTAGTCATAAATGTTATTTAGCCATGCAAAATGCAAATCCCACGTGTACTTCGAATATTAATAAGGTTGATTAATAAACATGCAAACTCATTTAATAATATTATAGTTAATAGATTATTTAATTAATATATTCATGCAGAATGGGGAGGTATACAAAATATTGTACTACCCGCTCCATCACAAGCAAATGTAAATGTTTTGTTTTTTGCTGAATACGTGGTCAAACGCTGCCTGCTTGGGCACACACTGACTCCATGCTGCAGCAAGTGGAAGAGATTGTCTCTCTGAAATGGAACTTGCAGTAGCTGCCAGACTCTTCCACAGTGACAAGTGTTTGACTCGTGTTACACACTAACAAAAAGGCCTGGTAAAGATTTGTGTTTCTTCCCGGCTCATGCTGATCACTTAGACAAAAGTATGCAAATCCTCCCAGATGGCACACCCCGACTGGTACAGACCTCCGAAGAAACACTGAAACGTACAATCACGTTCACACACACAGCTCAGACAAACAAACATACACCCCAATGAAGCATATTAACCATTAAAACACCACTGATGATCTAATCAACCTCCAGAATCACTCCGGTCTATGATGGAGTCCCAAAGACAAGCGTGCGAATGTAGCCAAACTTCAATCACACCGCGAGGTGCCTAGTGGCAATATATGTATTGCTGTTGCTCTTTCACAGCATCAATCTAGCCCAAGAGCGTTTTTAGGTCTCGCGAGCCAAAGGCTCGAAGAGACATTTTATATCTGGGCTTTTCAAAGTGCTGCCGTGGCCTAAAGCTACAGTGCACGTGAACGTGCACGCGCGCAGCGCCATGTGTCTTTTCTCCGTAGCGATCGTAATCACGATCACTTTCACTTTCGCGGCCGCGTTTTCAAAGCTTGTTTTTGTCTGCAGTTAGCCATTTCGGATGAATTTTAGCAAACGAATCGCTTTGATTAAAGGAGTCTAGCATTAGCAGTAGCCTAAAAGCTGACATCCATTATGTTTTGAGGTTAGTTGCAACCTCTTTTTTACACCGTAGAAAGTATACACAGTGGCATTATAGTTCAATTTGTCACTAGAAGCCAATTCTGCACATCTTGCAGCGAACCACCAGTTCCCTGGTATTGGTGTGGCCAGAACGTCATACTAAGTAGTAGAAAAGAAGATGAACTTGCCAGGGAATCTTCGAACTATAGCCAACAAAAAGAACATGTTTTATCTGATAGCCCGCACCTCCATCAGATAACATACTGTGTTGCGTTCCTCCTATGTACCGGTCCCGTCACCTGATACTGAGTGGCAGAGCCATTAATTATACAATTACGAGATAAAAAGTGCAAGCCAAAGAGTGTGTAACAGGTCCCAGGCCAAGTGTCGGTTCTTTTTCTCCCTAGTATCCATCGTGCTTACGTCATTGCTGATTCCCGCTCATGTTCACATAATAAAGGACACTCTGGGTACCAGCTTATGCAGCTACAGTTGCATGTCCCACTAGGCTGAAAAGATGTGCACATCAAAAGTTCAAAAACTACTGATTCTGGGAAGCAGTGACCTGTACTAGTTAAGCAGCATCGGAATGTTTTATGGACTCCTCTTATATGGCAGTGCTGTTATCCAGTCCTTCCTTGGGCCTTGCCTGGAAAATATTCGAGGCTCCATTTAGGTCCTCCAATGCTCTAATTGTTTAGCAGAGCCTTTTTTGAATCTCCCTAATACTTACCGCCTGTTCTCAGGGAATGGTTCGGTTCGATCTTCTTCCATTTTCCAAGGGCAGGTAAATAAAAGTTTGCAGAAATGTTTTCCGTCACCTGAAATCATAAATTGACGGTGCACTCTTCCATCCTAAGACACTTGGCTTTCTTTCTCGTATGAATGCCTACTGTTCCAAGACTCAAATTATGGAACCAGTGTTAGTCTCTGCTAACCAGTATTAGAATTTCTCTCCTGCCAGATATCATTGGTGTTTATCATTGAAGTGAAAACTTCCAGATTGTTTGGGCTACTAAACCCTGCGTTGCCCACTTGTGCAGTGCTCGAAATGCAGCCAACACCTTAGAGATTTGGTTTGACACTTCTTCCAAACTGGGATAAGCTTCAGGTTTTTTCAAATATTGTGCAGCAAAAACATATCAGTTAAAGGATTTATAAAGTGCACACCTGCCAACAGGTGTCTCTTCTCTCCCCCCCCCCCCCCCCAACCCCACCAAAAAAGGAGTATTTCGGGCGCAGAAGTCAAGGCTTCAATGTAAAGTCGAAGCACTTACTGCAGGATCCTGAGAAGTCTGTGGAACCAAGTGCACTTCTAAGCCAGAGCAGGTCAGGTGTAATATCTATGCCACACAGTAATAATTTTAGAGCAATCAATATCATTTGTGGTTACAAAGACCTGTATATGTAGATGCTTTTATTTTCCATTCTTTGCCAAATTTATTATGAGTTTGTTAACGGCAGCACTGCCCAAGGAAATATTCAAAATTATTCTTGATCACAAGACCAAATGTGATGACATGTCGAGGGTTTTCTTGTTTCTACTAAGCAAGACCTGTTGAGTTAGTTTTCTTGTAGGACAATTGCAGGGGCGGTATGTAAGGAGTTAATGGCTACATTTATTAAAGCCCTTTTTAAACTCCGGAGTTTTTGTATAGATCACTCATAGCCATGTCATCGTGGTGCTATTGGGCCATTGGTCTGTTGGTTAATCTTGTTTAGGTCGAGCCTGGGCCGCGCATGCTCTGCGAGGCATGCTATATTTAGGTGTGGACTTGAACCTCCGCCCATCTTTTCAATTGGCTCCTGTTACTGTCCTTTTAAAATCGTTGCTTTTGATTCATGAATATGCTTAGTAGTCCCTCCTTAGCACCGCCTTGTCTGCATTTGTAACCTCCCATGAGGAATGGAATTTTTACTTGTCGTGTTACACGATCTGCTTTATGTACAGTCTGTGAGCACTATTTTCTTTAATGATTTTCCCCAATTCCACCCACAGCGTGCTTTCCTGCAAGGGTGCCTGCTTTGCCTCCGGGCGCCGCGCTACCGTTTCAGCACAGCGCCTGCTTTTAATTTTTTTATTACAAATAGGGCAACTAGTGCCTTTACATGTACGTTATTTTTTTATCTGACATCGCGGCACGCTTATACTATAGCGTCTGCACAACTTTATTTTCTTCGGCCCTTGCCCCGTTTTATATGCATTGTTTATTTTGCAAGTGTGGCTCGCTTTCAGGATTTGTGCCGAGCACCTGCACTTTCTTCGGAACTTGCTCCTTTTTAGGTCTCGCCTGAGCCAGCGCTTTAGCGCTGCTCTGGCGAGAGTTTTAGTAAGCGGGTTTTGGAAGTGCTAACTAGTGGCTTTTTTTCAGGCCTCCAGCTACAGTGCATGTGCGCCGGGCGCGCGCACCATTTGTCAGCCTGCGTGATCACTTTTGCGGCCGCTATGATGTTCTCAGTGAGCCGCGCTGCCACTGAGAACATCAAAGCGGCCGCGTAAGTGCACACCATTTGCCAGCCTGCGTGCCTCTCTCCGCCTTAGTGGGCGCGACGTACCCTACCCCCCTCCCTTATCCCACTTCCTGCTTGTTTAAACTTTCAGTGCGAGGCGCGCACCTGTTAAGATATGGGGCCGCAACACTTGTGTATTGCTGGGTCTGTCTGACCACATTTCAACTTGCACTAATGCAGCGCTGCCCTTCACGTGCTCTTTCCACCCCCTCTCTGCCGCCTAAGTTATATCTAAACCAAAACATGTATTGCAACCTGGAATTCAAGATTCCACCTATAAATGCAAGGGAAAACCAATTTAGTTCTAGTCGTCATCCAGGTTGATTTGTAAAGTTTTACGTGCGCTCCTTTCAAGCAGAGCATGGTGTAACACTACTGCCGATATGACTGCTGAATGGCATTTGTTTAAAAAAAAAAAAAGTCAACGTTGCTTTTGCATTATCCTGCCTGACTGGCAGGGAGTCAAATAAAAAATATCGAAACCAGTACACTCTCGTCAAACGTGTTCTTAAATTGACGGAGTTTCACTTGTAAATATTTTTACCAGAAATGGGCCCTGTGTGAAAAATTATCGTAACCCTGTAGATAAACCGCTTGCAAATAGATTCCTGTAGATATTTTTTTTTTAGGTTAATCCCTTGAGCCTTTGAAATCGAGCTTCTTTCTTACTTACTTGTTTTTTTTTCGTTATTACCAACATCCGGGAGACTGGATGTATTAGCACGGCACTTGCGGTATGCAAAACTTAGCATTTATTTATGCAAGACACAATTACCTATTGTTTTAAAAAAAAAAAAAAATCATCAAAGTACCTTTTGAATTTCTCGATGATGCTTATAATATCTCTTTAGTCCATGAACTACGACTGCGGAACCTAGGGTGCCAGGGTGACTTAAGCCGGGTGGGTCATTTTATGCGCAGTGCCCTACGTTTTCATCTGAAGCCTTCATTTTTAGGTCTGGGAAAAATACAGCTTTAGGGGTCTTAGCAGTCTTATATAATACAAGCATAGGCATAGCCAATAGGTCTCACTTTTGGGACCTTATAAGTATTTAGTTATGCAGCACAATATCCTTGGCGTAACAACATTAACTGTTGTATGGTTAAACACTTATAAGGCCCCAAAGGCGAGACCTATTGGCTATGCCAATGCTTGTTCTAAATTGCGCCCGCTTCTGCCCTCCAAGGGGTTTACACTGAGCACTCTGGGTGATTGTCCTCACTCACTAACGCTGTCTCTGATGTCATGGCAGCCCTCCTCAAGGCCGCATAAGTAGATGCAGGGGCCCTCTGCTACCTTTCACGTCAGCGCGCCAGGCCATGCAAAATCTCCCGTGGTTTTGGGGTCCTGGGGCTCGTCGAGCTGCAGTCAGTTTGGCCGCTGGCTCGGTCTTCCTCTTATGGTGGCACGCATCCCAAGTGCTGGAGCTGAAGTTCAGGGAAAGCAGCAAACAACTATGTTTCCTGTCTGGTCAGGCACGTAGCTTTACGAGGGGCTATATGGGGTGAGACCCTCCAAATATTTATCCGTTGTGTCTTGGCCTCCTACTTGTTATAGTCAGGGAGACCTGAGCGCAAAGGATCTGGCGTTATGCATTACCGCTTCCTGCTGAACGCATGTCATCACGCCATGGTTTCGCAGAGGTATGTTGTCCGCCAACTACACCAATCCTGATGCTGATTTCATGTTGATTGTAGTAGCATGACAGCAGCACCTGGATTAGATAGGGCAGGCAGACACGACGCTCCTCTAGATACTAGAAGGCTGCGTCTCTGTTCCCTTGGCTCACTTCTACAGCGCACATGGTAAAGTGCTGAAGTACGCATGTCAGGTTGGCCGTGGAAAACGATGGGGCCAAACTGACATGTGTACTTTATTTCACTGCAATCTTTGCGATGGGCATGGTGGGCTGCCAATCATTATGCGTGGACCAGCAAGCCCCCAAGGTACATCATCGGGCCAAGTGTGGTTACAGAAGTCACTGCCGGCCGGTAACAAATTTACCCTGCAAAAAATAATATATATTTTATATGGGCAGGTGTGACGGCTGACAAGAAGGAGGGGCAACGCCCTGGCGCTCCTATGGACGCACTGCCCCTGGTTGTAACACATTTATGGCCTCTCTCATAGTCTGGGGCAGCTCCCCTTTCTCTTTCACCAATAGATACACTTCTAATAATTTTTAGAATAGGACTGACTGTAGCATCTGATACAGTTCCACCAGGAAGCTGTAGGTCCCCAGGGTCTTCCCTTGCTTCATATCCCCCTGTGCCTTCTTTAATTCTTTCAACTCTATGGGGGCTTCCAGGAGTTTTCGATGCTGCTGGCCTAACTTGGGCAGAGCAGCCATCCAGAGATACTGCTCCAGAGCATATGCAGGCTCTAATCGCACCTGAGCGAAATCCTCCAGCAGTTAGTCCACACAGGCAACATTGATCTGGTCGCAAGCCATCAGTACCGTCCATTCACCCCTGCACAGTGAAAAAATATGGGATTGTGATATATCCCTTTTAAACAGCCATATCAGCATTCTGCACGCTTTATCCTCTTCCCTAAACAGTCTTTGTCTGTATTGCGTGTGGGAGTATTTCTCGAGTCGTGCCAAGGTGTCTCCTATTTGATGTTTGAGCTGCGTCATCTGCTGGCAGGCCCTTGGCTCCCGGTCAGTGCAAACTCAACTATCTAAGCCTGTCTGTCTATGATCTAGATCTGAGAGGTCCTGCTCTAGCTGCTCTCACTCTCCATGCATATATCCGTACATTCCCCTCTTAGTGCCACTTTATATGCCTCCCATTCAGTCAGCCTGCTGTCTGTCATGTTTGAATTCTCTCGAAAGAAGCATGTGGTGAACTCTTTCATGTGCCCCGGCATGCATCATCCTGTCACAACTCTGTATGGAGTCTCCAAAGCAGGAACTTGGGCCTGACTCACCCGAATAGTAGTGTGACAATTAATAAAGAGTGGTCTGATAGGCAGCGGTTAAGGTACGCAGGGCTCTTAAACATATCTAGGTCCTTTATCTGCCCCAGCACCATGGCCTGCTGTGTTCCCTGTGTACAGAAGAATAAAAAGAGAGAGCCCTTTCAGCCAGGTGCTGGTATTCCCAGACTTCCAACAAATTGAGGCTTTCCAGTGCCTCCTGCATGGATGTCTATATGTGGGGGGCTTATGTCCTTATTGAGGAGGAACCCTGTGGAACCTCCAGTCAAGCACACAGTTAAAGTCCCCTGCCCACAAGAGTCACATGTGCATGTAGGAGCTATTAATTTCTGCGTCCCAGGATAATATCCTTTAACATCGACACAAGGCGCATAGGAATTCATAATGCAGATTTTTCACCCATCCATTATCCCCACCATGATAACATATCGACCCTGGGGGCCAAGATACACCTCCTTCTGCAAGAAGGGGTCTCTCGTCGCTATCCACATGACCACCCCATGAACATAATTGTAATATGTAGCTGTGACCAGGTGTCTCCGCCATCTTTTTCCCAAGCGTAAGCTCTCTGCCTTCAGCGGGTGCTTCTCCTGCAGGAGTGCCACCTCCACCTTACATCTCCGCAGGTAGGAGTGCACTTGGTAGCGTCTGGTGCAGTATTTAATCCCCGGACATTCCATGTAACTATCGTCCTATTCATATTATCTAGGGGAAGCCCACCCCAGGAGAGAACACTTTCCCCTTTTGCATGAGTAGGTATGGTGATTGAAAAGGCTCCTCAGTCTCAAGCACCTTATGTAACCAGGGCCGGAATGGCCATAGCGGGCACCGTGCAGTTTCCCGGTGGGCTGGAATGGTTAGGGCCAGTTTTCAAGCAGTGGGGGCCGGTTTTGTTACTGGGTGCTTCAATATCGCCCCCCTGTAACAAAACCGGCAGCAGTGCTAAAGTGAAAGCAGTGCTGCACCTCGCGAGCACCCCAACCCCCTCCTCCGGGTCTGGTCCGGTAGAATTGCCAGGGCTGGTTTGTGTTCCCAGTCTGGCCCTGTATGTAACTCTCCCTGTGCACATCTCAGTTGCCGTCATCAATAAAGAGGACCCCAACATCCCACCACAATTGTCTCATTCCCATCCCTCGCCTCACCCTCTGGGCAGAAAACTCCCTATCCCCAACTTGGGCCCCGCGCTGGTGCAACATCGAGGGGTCCCCTCGAACCTCTGCTTCAATTTATATTTAAAAAGCATGTATTGATTTAGTATTATTGTAGTGGCTGTTTGTGCTTCATTCGGGTTTGAGTGATTGATTGCCTGGTGGACTTGTTACGCCACAAGAGTCCGGATGGTAGAAAAGAGGCCTTTATTGTCAGAACCCTCCCTGTAAGAATCGTGATTGGTTAATCCGTGGACTGCATGTTCTAACCCCAGAAATCGATTCAGTCCATGACCTGTTTGTTGAAGCTGTCAACCTGGCTGCTAGCCAGCGTAAGTTGTTTTAAGTAGATTGTTGTTCATCGTCCACGAAGTGCACACAACCCGATGCGCCTCCCCCGAACTGACATGTGGAAAGAAACCCGTTGAGCGCCAGTGTTGGCACTATGCTGTCAAAGCAGCCTTGTGGTTGCAATTTAAATGAATCGGATCTTTATCATATTCAATCTGTTTATTGTTATTTTATAATAAAAACATCGCCATGGCATTATAAAAAGAGCAGAACCCAAAATAAGCTGTGGTTCAAAATGTGTGCCAGCTACTGTTCGGTTAAACAAAAACAAATATCAAAAACGTCCAAGCGGCCTGGCAGCTTTTGAGCCTTTGGCACAGCACGTTCTGTAGCCTTGATGCGAAGTGGTTTGTGTAGGGATTCTGTATTATTAAAGGAGCCATCTGGAATCTAAGACCGCTTAAAGGGCCAGGTTCACAAACATTTTGCGCAGTATTTGCATCACTTTAAAATGTTTTTTTGTTGTAAATTCCTTTCTAGTGCAAAACGTGTTTTACGCTGGAAAGTTCACTAAAAGTAACACAAGCACTGCTTTGTGTTACTTTGCGCTGACGGGCTTCACGTGGGTGGTACATGGGCGTTCTCATGCAACCACCCATGCCTTTAAACACAAAACCATATCTACAAAGATTTGTAAACATGGTTTTGCGCCAAAAGTTAACGCCCCTTCGAAGGAGGCGCAAACAGGAGAAATGCTTTCATTTCTCTGTGCTTTTCTGACTTTCCATGTGTGCTGCACTGTGCAGCACGTATGCAAAGTGGGACAAGCTTTGCATCGCGCCTAGCATAGTATTTTGTACAGGAAGGGTACCCTTCCTTTACAAAACCTATGCAACACTCCTGCACACACCCGAGCTCTACAGCGCTAAGGTGTGTGCATGGCGCACGGCAGCTGAAATCAGCGCTGGCACAAGGGAAAGGGGAGGAGAGAGCCATATCTCTTAAGATATGGCGCTCTCCTGCTCACTCCTTGTCGCGCAATGCAACGCAGCCTCACGGGGAGCTGTGCTGCAGTGCGTGCCATTAAAAAAAATCTCCCCCCAAGTTTTATTTGTCCGTCTTATGTGTGCCCCAGAAAATCCTGGATTATTCCAATATGCAGGTAATTGGATTCCAGACAGCATCTGGATGTTCTGCAGTTACTGAGTACAGTGTCCAAATATTTGCATCGGAGTTGGTGCATCAGATCCAAAGTGCTGGCCTGAATTTTTACCCTTAATAACTCTTGATGATATAGAATTTTGCTGCTAAAATTAATATTATTGTAAATGTTCTTCTCCAAGCTGCTAGGTCTTAATATTGTTTTATTGTTTATACATGTTTGAAATCTTAATAGGCAATAAGCTGTATGATTTTATAAGATTATGCTATATTGGATTGTTTGTCCCCCCCTGTGTTTTTTTGTCTGTCCCCCCCTGTGTTTTTTGCCTTAAGACATTGGATCTATATTAGCATATCAATAATATAGTCTGAACCCTCAAATGAGGGCCTTCATTTTTAGTAGACTGGACTAGTATGGTGTGTGATTTTACATGACTCGCTTACTATCTAGTATGCCCCTCCCTTTTAGCCTAATTATGAGATAGGAGGTCCTTTTATTTTTATCTGTTATTTTTATTATTGCTGAACTTCTGATATGTGTTGTGCTGGATTGCAAAGTTGTTTATTGTCTTATTCCAATTTGATGATATTGATTGTATATTCAATTGTTTGTTTGCTTTGTACTTTTATGGTTGGAAAATACCGAATAAAGTATTAGGAGGATGATGATTATTAGTAAGCCTGGGCGGAGTTCGCGGAGTTCCGCTATGCGGAACTCCGTGAAGTGCAAAAAAAACTCCACTGTGCTATGCGGAGCTCAGCAAGCAGAAGAGTGCGTTAGATAAATGCCTTTTGCGCTGATTTTCAGTGCTAGGTGCTTGTCCACACTGTGCAATCATCACGAACAGCACCATGCACAGCGCAAGCGGGCGCTGCTACCTTTCTGCCACTCAAGTAGATTTTTACTCGAGCAGCAGCTTTCTCAACGCGAATGGACGGTTTCTCAACGCGAACATACACGACCACTCGCAATGAGAAATCTGACAGCCCATGTTGAGAAATCTCGCAGGGAGGTTGATTTTCCACGCTCGCTTTCGCTAACTTGCTGTTGACAATCGCGAACGAGGAAAAATCTCGCCAGGAGGTGGATTTTCCTCGCTCGCGCTCGCCAACTTGACGTTGACAAACGTGAGCGGGGAAAAGCTCAGCCCCGTAAACCAGAGTGCGGAAAACTACATAAACTCGGCGATCGGAGCAGAGTTCACCGCCCAGACTTAATTATTAGGGACTTATCCCAATTAATTTGTTATCCAGAATAGCTGCCAAATAGCAGGAAAATGTGAGCCAGCCTATCAACCATCAGGGTGGCTCAGCATACAGCAGTATGTCATTGGCGTATAGGGACATTAGTTCTTCCCAATCTCCCGCTCCTACAATGCTCTGTACGAGCAGGTCCTGACAGACCCAGGCCACCAGAGGTTCAAGCACGAGCGCAAATATCATTGGGGACAGTGAACGTCCCTGCGTCATGCCTTTGTGTAGGGCAAATGAACGGGACAATGTACCGTTAACCCGCACCCTCCTTATTAGGTCTTGATAGAGGAGTCTGATCCACTCATAAAGTTGCGTGACAAATACTAATGTAGTCAAGGCAGCGAATGCTTAATGCTGTTGAATTCCATTCGAGTGTCCAGCGAGAGTAGTACGGCCTTCTCCATTTGTTGGGCTAGTGTCATGTGTAGCACTCCGTATAGGTGCCTGAGGTTTAATCGGATGCTTCTGTGGGGCATGAATGCTGATTGGTCAGGGTGGACTGCAGAGGATATCACTATCTCTCTTTGCCAAAGCCTTTGCCAGCACCTTGACCTCTAGATTCAGAAGCGATATGGGACTGTATGAACTGCATTTCTCAGGAGGTTTGCCTTTTTTTGGGTCAATCATAATAGTTGCCAGTCTCTGGCCATCTGAGCGGCAACCCTCCTTCTTAGCTGCTTGAAACATATTTAGCATAAGCTTCACTACTTTGTCCGCTATACCCTTGTAAAGTTCTGCAGGCAGGTCGTTAGGGCCTGCAGCCTTTCCAGATTTCGAGTCTCAGATGGCTCCCTCTATTCTATCGACCTACAAGTCTTGCTCCAAGTCACCCCTATATAGCAGACATAGTAGAGAGGGAAAGGTCCCTGAAAAGGTCAGCACAATTGTCTCCAGACCTATCAGAAGTAGACATGTATACTGTCTCTTAGTAAGCTGTAAAAGCACCTGCTATGTCCGTCCCTTTTGTTTGTGTAAACCCACCAGGATCTTGGATTGCTAGAAACCAGTTTCTCTCCTTGTCCCTTTTTTCTTGCCAGGCTGTTAATTTGTTTGCTTTGCCTGCAACGTCGTAGAGTCTATGTTGGGTCGCTATCATGTGTGCTTGGGCTTTGTTTTCAGCTATATCCCTCAGTTCTTGTTGTTTAAGGTGGAGTTAGTGATGCAGGGGAGAGCCAGGGGGTCTCTCCTGCTACACCCGAACCTCTAGGAGAGCGCTCTCCCTTTCAAATTCTTTACATCTTAATTTCTGTCCCTTCATTGTCCCACCTATCAGAGCCTGGGCATGCCCCCATGTGACCGCCTTAAAGGCTTCCCATAGGATGCAGTCAGAGTTAACCGTCCCCTCATTCTCCTGAAAATATTAATCTGTTTGTTCCCTTATCTTGTCCACAAATGTTTTGTCTTTCAGATGCCAGGGATCTATTATGGGAGGCAGAGTGGTGTCCCTGGGAGGTCCCTGTAGCAGTACTTCCACCGTGGAGTGGTCCGAGGTGCCACATGTTTTATGTATTACTCTGCGAAACAGGTCTGCGTGTGTGCAAGGAGTGAAAATATGATTTAAGCGGGAGCAGCTCCAATGTGCGACACAAAAGTATGTGAACTGTTGCACTGTGGGATTGTGTTCTTTCCACAAGCTTATCAGCCCCATCGCGTCTACAAAGGCCTGCAGTGGTTCTGGGCAAGCACCATGAATGGACCTGTTTATCCTATCCTTCTCTGGGTCCATTGTAGTGTTCATATCAACCCCCCAGTATAAAAGTGCCAGGTGGCATTTCCAGGAGTAGGGTGCTAAGTGCCAGCAACGTATCAGTGCCAGTCTATACAACATATCTACCAAGGGGTTCATGCCAGGTGCGTCCTGGGATGAAGGGCACAGATGTTTTAATAAGTATGCCGACTCCTCTGGAGCCCGAGGAGAAACCTTCATGGGCGAGGAGAGTATACCCAAACCTATTGAGCGCCTTATAGTGATTGCCTTTCAAGTGAGTCTCCTGTCAGAGGACTAAGTCTGGAGCATTCCTCCAAACATACTGCAGAACTATGGTGAGTTTGATTTTGTTGCAGAGGCTATTGACTTTCCACGTCACAACCCTCAAGGCTGAGCTTGCTCGGAACTCTATGTGATATCTAATTAAGGTGTGACGCCCCCCCAGGCGGGCAGCATATTCCATCCCCCACTATCAATTGGCCATCTTCCCTTTTCCCTGGAACCTTGTGTCGCTGAGCCAAGGTCAAGTAGCACTTGTAGTCTAAACATTGTATACCAGCAAAACGGTCTACCCCTAAGAACCCCCCCACCACCCTGCTATCTTGCACTGTAGGCTTGAAGCTGCCCACTTCCTCAATTTGCATAGCACCTGTCGCCCAAACCGAATCGTAAAAACTATAAAGGGTTGGCCTGCACCGCCATATCAAGCCTTCAGTGAAATATCATACCTAATAAGATAGGATACTGCCTTCAGATCTGAAATAGGAGAGTCACAGCAGTCTTTTCCTTTCCTCATCCACCAGGTCAGTCACACTCGATGTCCATACAGGCTCGTCCACACCTGGAGTACCTGAATCCCGTGTGTATTTACCAGAGTCTCTCACCAACTTATCATTTTGCTCCATCAGTATGGCCAATCAGCAGCATTGTATTAATATTCTGAGGGGTTCGTCGATCGGTTATCTTGTGAGGCACTCCCTCCCAAGCATTCAACACTGTTGGTTGGATGATCATCCTCTTGTCGTTCACTTGGGTGCCCTGTCTTCTTCAAGCCGATCCCAAGCCATAATTTCCCTGCCACTACTCGAAGTCACGAAGGGTATAGCATCATATATTTAAGGTCTTTGGCACAGATCTCTTTTTTAACTTTGTCAAAGCTGCAACACTGGCATTGTACCCGCAATGTAAAATACAGGAAGAAGTGAATCCTCACATTTTCATAGGTGAGGTCCCCATCGGAGTGAATGGCTTGTAGCATAGCATTGCTGTTTCAATGGTTGAAGATCCTGGTGATAATCTTCAGAGGTGGAGCTCCAGGTTTAGGCATTTGAAAGTTGCCTGGGTCACAAGGTTTTAACAATGAGGTCCTCAAGAAAGAAGTCAACATGGGTCCTTCCGTCCCCTTGGGGACTCTGACCACCCTGATATCGTTCCTATGGACTCTACCTTCTTGGTCTTCAAGTTTTACTGCCATAACTACATTCTGTTTCATCAAATATTGGACATGCTCTTCCAGCTTTTTGGATGTGGACTGTAGCTGGTTGATGTGAGTTTCTGCTGCTGTGACCTTTTCCATCATCTTTTTAAAGTTTACCATAAGGAGATTTGCGTCTATTGTCACTGCATCTGTTTTGAATTCCGGGGTATTCTTTAGGTTGCAGATGGCCACCATCATGGCACCCAAGGAGGGCTCCGCTGCCTATGGATGTTCAGTGTCCAGACACATCAGCAGATTGTCTGGACACTGCATATTTGCCCATCTTGTTAGACTGAATGAGGGGCGTCCCTTGGAGCATTGGCATGGCCCTGCAGGAGAGGCGTCCTTCCTGTGTGGTCTTTTGTTCCTATTGTTCCTCCACAAGTCCCCATTGAGCTCCCCCTTTCTCATATATGTTCTCATAAAGCTTGATAGGAAGTTTTATTTGGTGATACCTGATTTTCAGGTGTGCCACCGTAGAACTGTGCTATGCCACTGTACTGCATAGACACAGAATGGACTGAAATGCCAACCTTTGTTGCTTCCATTATTCATCAGGATGGCATTAAAGCTTTGGTTGTGGCTGGACTTTATTCGGAATACGCTAATCTCATCTTTGGAGCAGGTGGGCATCTTTCCAGCTAGCCCAATTATGATGGTAAACGCATTGCTCTTAGCCACCTGAGGGTTCTGGCGTGCTCCCTCTCAGCTCCCGCCATGTGATGTGGTCCTTTTAGCAGGCCCGTTGGTCGGAGAGGCATTTTTGTGAGTAAAGTGGTCTTGGTGTTTCTAACAATGGTGTTCAGATAAATATGGGCTGTATTATTAAAGGGGCCCAAGGGATGCCACGGCAAAGGCCTCTGCTTGTAGGTTAGGTGGTATTATGATAGTGACCAGTAACTGTTGTACATTTTGAGTAATGACTTACAGGACAGGTTATTGCTCCTAATTCTGCCCTCAATGTTTGACGATTGTAATGTTGCCATTGTCCCAATTCCTGAGTGCGCTGCAGCTGTAGCATATCTCTGAACATTCCTCACATTATACTGAAGAAATAGCTGTGTTGTTTTGTAGTACATTCATAAGTGTATTTAGGGGTATATTATATAAATAATCACTGGGACTCTAGCATGCTGGTGGGATAATTTCTTGGACATGGCATATTGTTTGTCTTCTAATGTTTGCTTTATTGGCAGTTATTTTGTAGGTCTGGATTGACAGTTCAACTGTTTGCCGCAGCTGTGGTCGCTACTCTTGGCACAAACTATACATACAGCGGGCTTCTGAGTTCTATTGTTGGTTTGTTGTGAATGGTGCCTATGCAGACTTTCGTTGAGGTTTGCCTTGTTGCGTAGGCCAAGGCACCAGTGATAAGCAAATGTTGCCCTTACTAACCCCTGATCATGTCTATCGGCCGGAGTGCGGGTCACTGCCCCACAGGTCCATTTATCACGAGCAAACACGCCTCCTGCACATGGGGCGACATTCTGTCATGAGTCGTTACAGGAATCCAACAGGCCATGCTGACCCCTGGCGAATCAAGGTGTCTGAGATATTGCCATTGCATTCCTTTTATTGTGCCATTTGCTTGTGAATTGCAAATGTATTTAGGAAATAAATGTGTCAATGAGGTAGCTGCTAAATTATCACATCTTTCTTTTTCACTGCAGTGGTCCAACACACAAGAGTGGAGCCGTGCTGGGATCTCAAACAGGACGCCCGGGTCCTTAAGCAAGGCTACCTCTTAATCCAAATAATGTTCTTCTGTTTGCAGACCATTTTTGTTACCTACTTCTGTACAATACAATACAATACAATTTGTAAAGCGCGCTACATACCCGTGAGGGTCTCAAGGTGCTGGAGGGGGGGGGGGCTGCTACTGATCGAAGAGCCATGTCTTGAGTAGACTTCTGAAGGCCAGCAGATCCTGGGTCTGTCGTAAGTTGGTAGGGAGAGTGTTCCAGGTCTTGGCGGCGAGGTAGGAGAAGGATCTGCCGCCGCCGGTGGTTTTTCTGGTACGGGGTACCGTGGCGAGGGCGAGGTTGGCAGAGCGGAGGTAGCGGGTCGGGGTGTGGAAGTTGAGTCGGTGGTTGAGATATGTGGAGAGGTGTGGCTCACTGGTTAGAGGCGGCCGACCCGTAAGCAAAGAATCAGCCAGGGACCAGGGTTCAATTCCTGACGCGGCAGGGTTGTGGACCAGGGTCAAAACAGATGCGATAATTCTCGCCTCGGTACCTACTCTAACCAGAAACACACTCGGCAACTCTGGGCATTAAGCTTGCCTCATCTCTACAACGGCCCCCCACAGACGCCGGGGATGCCTGGTTTCACCTTGGAGATACCCAGCAAGGGACCATCTCACAGGGAAAACCAGGACGGGTTCCCCAGCGGTCTTCAGCGCCAGGATACTCCATGGAGTCACAGTGCGCTTTACAAGTACACCCACATTTACATTTACATGCTGGTCCGGCGTTGTGGAGGGCCCTGTGTGCGTGTATGAGGAGCTTGAAGGTGATCCTCTTGTTGACGGGGAGCCAGTGCAGGTCTCTCAGGTGGGGTGTGATGTGGTTGCGTCGTGGTATGTTGAGGATCAATCGTGCTGCAGCGTTCTGGATGCGTTGCAGCCACTTCAGGAGCTTGGTTGTTATTCCTGCATAGAGGGCGTTGCTGTAGTCCAGTCTGCTGGTGACGAGGGCGTGGATGACGGTCCTTCTAGTGTCAGGGGGGATCCATTTGAAGATTCTGCGGAGCATACGGAGAGTGTTGAAGCAAGAAGCGGAGACTGCGTTGACCTGCTTGGTCATGGAGAGGGCGGAGTCTAGGACGATCCCTAGGTTGCGTGCGTGGTCGGTGGGATAAGGTGCTGTTCCTAGCGAAGTAGGCCACCAGGAGTCGTCCCAGGCCGAGGGGGTGGAGCCGAGGATGAGGACATCTGTCTTGTCTGAGTTTAGCTTCAATCTGCTGTGCTTCATCCATTCGGCGACGGCCTTCATTCCTCTGTGGAGGTTGGCTTTGGCGGTGATGGGGTCTCCAGTGCGGGATATGATCAGCTGGGTGTCGTCTGCGTAGGAGATGATGTTGAGGCTATGTTGTCGTGCGACGTGGGCGAGTGGTGCCATGTAGATGTTGAACAGGGTCGGGCTGTGGGATGCCGCAGATGATCTCGGTGGTCTTGGAGTGGAAGGGTGGGAGGCGGACGCTCTGGGTTCTGCCGGTGAGGAAGGATGTGGCCAGGCCAGGGCCTTCTCTTGGATTCTGGCGTCGTGGAGGGGAGCTGTTAGGATGCGGTGGCAGACCGTGTCGAAGGCTGCTGAAAGGTCTAGAAGGATGAGGGCGGCTGTTTCTCCTTTGTCCATCAAGATCCTGACGTCGTCGGTGGCGGCGATGAGGGCGGTCTCGGTGCTGTGGTTGCTGCGGAATCCTGACTGCGATGAGTCAAGGATGTTGTTGTCTTCGAGGTAGCGGGTCAGTTGTCTGTTGACAATCTTCTCTGCGACCTTCGCCGGGAAGGGGAGCAGGGAGATGGGCCGGAAGTTCCTGAGGTCGTTGGGGTCCGCCTTGGGTTTCTTCAGAAGGGCTTTGATCTCGGCATGCTTCCAGCTATCCGGGAAGGTTGCAGTCTCAAAGGAGGAGTTGATTGTTTTCCGGAGATAGGGTGCGATGGGTGTGCTGGCTTTGTTGAAGCCGTGGTGGGGGTAGGGGTCAGAAGGGGATCCAGAGTGTATGGAGTTCATGGTTTTGATGGTGTCTTCGTCGATAACGTTGGTCCAGGTGGTCAGGCGGCTGGTGAGTGTAGTAGGGGTGGTTGTCTCGGCGGTGGGTGAAGGGGTGTGGGAGTTGAAGCTGTTGTGGATGGCGGTGATCTTACGATGAAAGAAGGTGGCCAGTGAGTCGCACAGGTCCTATGAAGGTGGGACGTCGCTGGTGCTGGGGTTGGAGAGTTCTTTCACGATGTTGAAGAGCTCTTTGGAGTTGCGTGCGTTGTTGTCTAGGCGATCTTTGAAGGCGGTCCTCTTGGCGGTCCTGATGAGTTGGTGGTGTTTGCGGATCGCGTTCTTGTGGGCCGTGTAGCTGTCTGGTGCATGGTCTCGGAGCCATTTCTTCTCCAGTTTTCGGCAGGTGTGCTTGGAGGTCCTGAGGTCTTCGGTGTTTGTTGCGGGGGACTTGAGAGGGGCGAGGGTGTTGGCGCAGTTGTTGAGCCACTGTTTTAGGTAGGTGGAGGCGGTGTCGGGGTCGGTGGGGTCGGCCGGTGGTCTGAGGGGGAGGGTGGTGGTCAGTTGGTCCTTGGTGATTTTGCCCCAGTATCGGCGTGGCGGCTGTTGGGTGCAGTGGTGTGTGGTGGGTTTCTTGAATGTGAAGTGGATGCATCGGTGGTCGGTCCAGTGGGGTTCGGTGGTGTGGTTGAAGGAGACGTGGGGACTTGCGGAGAAGATGGGGTCTAATGTGTTTCCGGCGGCGTGGGTGGGTGTCGTCACGAGCTGTTTGAGTCCGAGGTTGGTGAGGTTGTCGATTAGGGCGGTGGAGTTGGCATTGTTGTTGTCCTCGAGGTGGAAGTTCAGGTCCCCGAGGAGGATGTAGTCTATGGAGGCGATGGCGTGGGTGCTGATGAGGTCGGTGATGGTGTCGTTGAAGTGTGGTCGGGGTCCGGGAGGTCTGTAGACGAGAGTTCCTCTGAGGGTGGTGTTGGGGTCGGTGTGGATCTGGAAGTGCATGTGCTCGGCAGAGGTGAGGGTGTCTTCTGTGTTGGTTGAGATTCGGAGGGTGTCTTTGTGGATGATGGGGATTCCTCCTCCCATTCCGTTGGTGCGGTCTCTGCGGGAGATCTTATAGCCTTCAGGGATGGCTATGGCGATGTCTGGAGCTGAGGAGGCGTTCAGCCAGGTCTCTGTCAGAAAGGCGACGTCCGGGGTAGTTGAGTCTAGGAGGTCCCAGAGTTCGATGGCGTGCTTGCGGGCGGAGCGGGTGTTGAGGAGGATGCATCGGAGGTGGTTGGGTTCTCTGGTTGATGGTTTCACTGGCTGGATGCTGGTGAAGCTGCAGTTCCGGCAGGTGAAAAGTCCTTGGGTGGCCCGGTAGCAGGAGTGGTCGCGCCTGAGGTTGAGTGCTTGGAGGGAGCTTGAATCGTAGTGCAGTCTGGTGTTCTGGCGGGTCCGGGGTCCAGGGGTTCTGGCGTTGGGCGCGGTTCAGGCGCGGACGGGCGCAGACGGGCTTGCCTTTGGCGTGCCCTTGGCACGCCAGCGGTGCGCCCGCTGCGCTTCCGCGCGGCGCCCTCCATAAAAGGCGAAGTGGGAGGGAGGAGCAGCTGGGAGGCGGGAGCGGGGAGGCCAATGGGAAGGGGCACAGAAGAAAAGGGTGTCGGGAAGCGGGGAGCGGGGGGGCACAGAGGGCAGCGGCGATAAGGATCGCCTAAGGGCAGAGAAGAGAAACAGAGAAAACAGAGATACTAGGCAAGAGAGTGGAACAAGCTGTGAATAAAACGATAAAATGAGGCAGATACCAGGGCACAACAGCGGCGAACCCGTGGCGGCGACAGCGGAGGGAACCATTCACGGACACCTGGGAGGAGCTGTGCGGCGTGGGGCGCGACCAGAGGTCAGGTCACACTCACTACTGCGCGGCGCCCTCCATAAGAGGCCAAGTGGGAGGGAGGAGCAGCTGGTAGGCGGGAGCGGGGCGGCCAATGGGAAGGGGCACAGAAGGAAAGGGGGCGGGGTCGCGGGGAGCAGCGGTGGGAAGCGGGGAGCGGGGGGGCACAGCAGAGGGCAGCGGCGATAAGGATCGCCTAAGGGCAGAGAAGAGAAACAGAGAAACCAGAGATACTAGGCAAGAGAGTGGAACAAGCTGTGAATAAAACGATAAAATGAGGCAGATACCAGGGCACAACAGCGCACAACAGCGGTGAACCCGTGGCGGCGACAGCGGAGGGAACCATTCACGGACACCTGGGAGGAGCTGTGCGGCGTGGGGCGCGACCAGAGGTCATGTCACACTCACTACTGCGCGGCGCCCTCCATAAGAGGCCAAGTGGGAGGGAGGAGCAGCTGGTAGGCGGGAGCGGGGCGGCCAATGGGAAGGGGCACAGAAGGAAAGGGGGCGGGGTCGCGGGGAGCAGCGGTGGGAAACGGGGAGCGGGGGGGCACAGCAGAGGGCAGCGGCGATAAGGATCGCCTAAGGGCAGAGAAGAGAAACAGAGAAACCAGAGATACTAGGCAAGAGAGTGGAACAAGCTGTGAATGAAACGATAAAATGAGGCAGATACCAGGGCAAAACAGCACACAACAGCGGCGAACCCGCGGCGGCGGCAGCGGAGGGAACCAGTCACGGACACCTGGGAGGAGCTGTGCGGCGTGGGGAGCGACCAGAGGTCAGGTCAATGACTTATTAAACAGTGGTTTGTGATGAGTGCGAAGTGCTTGTTTGTACAATGGCTGGGCGATGTACTGACACGTATTATTAGAGGTACAGACTTTCCAAGGCCTAAAAATTTTGGTATGGGGCTCATTTTATGCTCAGGCTAATAATTTGGAGTACGTGTTAATACTGTGGTAAAGCAGCTGTTAAGCAGAAGAAAGGCCTAGCCTTCGTGGGCATGCAAGTGCATTCTACTCATTTGACCTGTGCTCAGACTGGAAACTCCAAAGCAGTTTGTGTGCATCTTCGGCCTGGCCTTGCTTGGCCCGCTCACATGTGAGGCAAAAAAACACTCTGGAATAGAAAATAAGTCAATTACCAGTCACGGCTGGCATGACTCGTGGGTAAGGTTGAGGGGGGTGTGGCCAGGGGCCGCATGCTGGGCGGAGGTTAATTTAAAAAATAAAATAAACGTACCTTCCCAGTCACGCATGTCTCTGCTCCTGACTTCCACTCCTGCTGTCCTGGAACAGGAAGCAGGCAGCCTCCCTACCCTAAGCCAATCACAAGCTGCAATGGCAGCATTGTGATTGGTTGGGACGGGGTCCAGTCAGGCGCCTATGGGGAGGCCATTTTCTCCACGTAAGCTGCATAGCCTACATGGAGAAAGGGCAGAATGCGCATGACTGGTTTGGGAGGCCCCAGAGGGCCGACCAAACAGTCAGGCCCTCAGCAATGGGCAAGCCACTCCTCCCCTGCCCAAGAGCAGACCCGCCCACCTGTACGTCCACCCCCAACCAAACCCTTCTGCTTTCTCTCAGTGCGAGAAGCAGAAACATAAAATGGTAGTTATTACGTACTCTTGGTTTTATGTATTTGTATACTCACTGTCAGTGAAATCAGCCAGAAAGGTTTCATGTACTACAACAGCATCTCATTGTTACGTCACTGTACTGTTTTTGTCATCTTTATGTTGCTTTCTAACTTGCATAACAACAGTAAATTTCAACCAATAGGAATACATTGTTAATTCTTCTATTTGCACAGCAAAACTTTAGTTAAAGGAATAAACTCAAACTTGTTCGCACCTATTTTGTAAGATAAATAGACGTGGGTGTAAAACTGTTACTTACCGGTAATAGGGAAGAGGTGTGGTGCAGCGGCCAGGGCGGTTGACTCTGGGGTTCACGGTTGAATCCCCGGCGCCAGGTTAGCCTAGCACCTTGTGACTCTGGGCAATGGCTCGCTTAATCTTCCCGACGTCCCCCAGCACCGGGACACCTCTCCGGAGGTAGCTGTGCGCTTTACAAATGCTGGTATTTCATCTTTCATTTTAATTGTATAAAATTGTGTATTTGTGCATTTACACATAGTTTCACTATAACCTTATATCATGTGTACTAATAATTTAAGATTTTCATTCTATTGCATATTGTATAATGACAATCCCCCAAGCAGGAGTTTTACTAGTTATATATCGTTTTCAAACACTTGTTAAAATTTTCTTTAAGCGAAATATACATAAGATCAGATTGCTCTAGTGCTGCAAATGTAGTTCAACCCCAGATCATGATACATTAAATGAATACAGGAGATAGTATTGATGGAGCAAGGATTCAAGAAAACGAAACTTGCTCGGAGCAATCCCTCATTAACAGTACTAATTGTTAGAAATGGTAAAAGAAACTAAATTAATATGCACACAACATTTACATATGGGAAAAGAGCTTTACGCATGCTTAAATAACAAAAAATAAAATGCAATGCGACTAAAACCCGCTTTAAACTAGAAAAAGCTTTTGCACATGTGCAAACTAGGATTGCGTAGATAATAACGTGACTAACTCATTTTGAGAGGGAAAACTCCCACGCATGCGCAAGAACTATTAACATGAAGTCTTGAGGCACCACATTCCCGGCATAAGCTTGCCTGAATTTAAAAAAAAAGAGCCATTGCTGCTAATGCTTTTGCTTCAAGAAAGAAATAATAAAATGGGATAGAGTAGAAGTGGGTGGTGAACAGTGAAAATCATGTCTTTGAGTAATTAACATTTGTTTATGATTCTTTTATTAATAGAGCACGTTTGGACCTATTGTTATGCATACCGAAAGAAAGATGGCGACGAGATGGAGGCAAGCGACGCATGCGCAATGAAGTCATGATGTGACCCGCTGACTGTGTGGCTGAACAGCTGCCAAGATTTAAGGACGAGAGTCGTGTGAAAGAAGCTCTCGACTGTGGAACTGTATTGAGAAAATGTTATTTGTTTTGCAACATTAAATATATGGGAATGAAGTAAAATAAAGTTATGAATGAGCTAAAGGGGAAGGGTTTGTTTAACAAGAGATGAGTATTAAAAAGGAAATATGTCAGCATGAGGTGACGAAAACTCCCCTGCCCCTGCCCAATCGAAGTCTGTATTGCATCTTTATTTGAAACTTTTGAAGGTGGGACATGCAGAAATGTAGACTATAACTAGAGTGACTTAAGTATTAGTTATCGACATGCATGTAAGTGAGGCGAGGCAAACATAAGTGCAGGAGAGAGAGAGAGAGAGGCGAGAACTACTGCTGCTGAGGAAGGAGAGAACAGACTGGGAAGATTCACCCCTGAAAGACAAGTTGATTAGATTGAAGATTCCGGAAGAATATCGAGGAGGGAGACAGTGTAAGAGAGGGATGCGCCATTGTGCGTCGGGTCTGTAGAGAAGCTTAGTAAGTATTGCCCTGTCCTATAGTCTTTGGCTCCTGATTCTTGATCAGGGGACCTCCACCAGTCATTTGGCCAGAGGGTTGGTTTTCCGTTATCATTATTGGGTAACTATTATTTTGTCTTAAATTTGCATATCCTTTGCAAATGTAAGATTTTCTATGTTTTTTGTCTCTTCATCTATCCGCTCCTAATGTATTGATTTGTTGAATGTGTCTGTGAATTGAATGTATTTTGCTAAATGAATTTTCTCTCCCATGAAAGTTTGCATTGTGGCTTTGTACTAATGAGCGTTCATGACTGAGATTTAGATAAAATTCACTGAATCTTACCCAGAGTCTGTGGTTATTTCACTAAGATCAGTAAGTTATTAAGTTAATTGTTAATATCACCATCAACTACTCAACTAATGGTCCACCGACCAAAGGAAGAGTGTTGATCTGTGAAGATTAGTTAGATATTGAAAAATGTACCAAATAATTTTGAGTCTATAAGTGAGTTAACTAATCAAGATTGACGTGAAATTACAAAACGTGACCTCCAGCAAAACAGCCTGGAAATTTGATTGTGTATATGGGCCCATTAAATATTTGCTTGTCGTCGCTGGCCTTTTGCTGAATCAGTTTTTCTGGTAGCAGAGTGATGGTTATTATTGATTAGTTTGGTGATGATTGATTATTGATGATTGATTACTGATTATTAACTATATGTTTAACACTAAGAGTTAGTGTCATGTTCTATGTTGTCTGGAAGTACAGGTACAGAGATACCTGAGAATCCCGGGAACAAAATTTAGAAGAGTGTGGTAAAGAAATCACATTGCAGAAGGTCACTCGTCTGTTGTCATAACACTGAGAAGCTACGGAGGACTGGCAGTGTTATATTAAGGACTATATCATATAAGAGTAGAGGGTGAATGACAGCAAAGGGCCCACCTGTAAAACTTTGGCCTTACCAAAAGGAGGAGTATCCCTAAAGGAGTAATAGGTACACCCCGAGCTTAAGTGAAGGGAAAACAGGGGTTTTTACTCATAGTGACAGGAAGTATTTTCTCTTTGAAGCGAGTGAAGAAACTATTTTTGGTTTAGCGAAGCAGACAGAGTAGCACTGTTTTTACGTTGTTACTAACAGAAATCTATAAAGCAAAGTTAGAAAAATATTGTCGTATTACCTTGTGAAGGGAGAGTCAGTAGCAGGAGTCATACTGGGTAAACATCCATTTGTACACGGTCATTACACTATGTACCATTACTACGCAAGCATTACAACACATGCGCTCTAACAACACGTAGCCATTTCTACACATGTTATTACATCACATGCGCTGTAACAACGCAAGCGTTGTAATACGAACTACAGCGTTGTGAGGAAAATGAGGTGTTTCCTCACAACAACGTGCAACGATCACTGCCTCTCTGACGATACAAGAAGGAGAACAGAGGACATGAGGAGAGAGAGTTAAGAGGGGCTGTTTTTAAGGGTTTAGGGTAGGGGGAGGGTCGTGCAGGGGGTAGTCTTTTAGGATTAAGGGTAGTGTTGTGTTTGAGGAGTAGTGTTTTGGGGTTTAGGGTAGTGTCGGGGGTCGTTCAGGGAAGTGCTTTGTTATAGGGACAGGACTGGGGGTCGAGGGAGGGTTGTGCAGGGAGTAGTGTTTTAAGGTTTAGTGTGGTGTTGTGGTGTTTGTGTAGTGTAGGGTAGTGTTCTAGGGTTTAGTTTAGTGTTGGGGGGTCGTGCAGGGTAGTGTTTGAGTGTAGAGACAGGAGTGGGGAAAAAGTTGTGCAGGGGGTAGTGTTTTAGGGTAGTGTTGTGGTGTTTGAGTAGTGTAGGGTAGTCGTTTAGGGATTGGTGTAGTGTCGGGTGGGTCATGCAGGGAAGTGTTTGCGTGTAGGGGCAGGAATGGGGCAAAGGATAGGATCGTGCTGGGGTAGTGTTTGAGGGTTTAGAGTAGTGTTGTGAAGTTTTTTTTGTGTAGGGTAGTGTATTTGCATTTAGTATTTAGCGTACTGTTGGGGTGTTTACAATAAAAAAAAATGCAATGTTAAACTATGCGGTGTATTTCAATCCGATATAATGGCACTTTTAATGCATTTGCAAAGAAATGCATACTAATGGTATCTGCAATTATAAATTGCGTAGTAACGGTACATGCAAACGTTGTAAAAGTATACGTTGTTTTGGTTTGCGTTGTATCGACATACATTCGTCATACTGACGTCACAGAGAGCCGCGCTGGTATTGGTTGAAACAGCGGGCGTGTGAAAAGTGCAGATTGTAAAGGGAGGGTAAGAAGCAGGAGCAATACTGACGTCACAAAGAGCCGCGCTGGCATTGGTCAGACAAGTGGGAGTGTTGTAAGCTCTGATTTATCAGTGGGCAAGTACCGTACTGGTATTGGTTGTGGAAAAGGATACGTAGTAAAACCTAATTGGATTGTTGGTGTGAGTCGCGCTGGTAATGGACGACTGTTAAGAAACAGGTTTCGCGAAATTACGGAAGAGTTTTTAGATTTTACCGATTGAATTAGTTAGTTACAAGAACTGGAACAATGAAGCTTATTGATAAGATCAAGAATTTTTTTAGGAAGGACAAGCGTATAGTAACTAGGGAGGGAATTCTTATGCCACCTCTTAACAAGCCTGCTTCCTTTATGATGAAGGAAAGTGGATATCATACGTGTGTGTGGTTGGAAAATTGGGTGGAATATACGAAAGGTAACGGTGTTCTAGCTTTCCCGGAACATGGTATATTTGATGTGAGGATTCTTCAGAATTTGAGAAATAGGAGGAATTCATTAGAGACAAATCTTAGGTTAACACAGTATGAGGCTTTGGAGGAATGGGAAGTTGAGGCATTTGAATGAGAGAAATACAGAGGAGGCAGAAGAAATAATAGAGGATTTTTACCCAGATACCCATTTGACACTCGAGGAGATCAGATGGAAAGATGGAGAAGGGCTGTAGTAACAGAGGGTTTATATCCAGTATTAATGGCTGAAGATCAAGAAGGGGGCAAATGTAAAGAAAAGATGAAACACATAGATGTGACAGGAATAGGGGGTGATGAATCTGATGATGAATTGTTGGAAGATATTTTAGTCAAAAGACCTCCGTCTTATCAAGAAAGTGCTTGTGATACAACTCCAAGTGCCCCGATGATGGGAACACCATTGGTTCCACAAGTTCTGTGTGATCCAATAGTCATCCGAGTATCACAAGAAAAGGAAAGGGATGCATTAAATAAAACAAAAGAAGAGATAATTCAGAAAATAAATCAGCTAGGTCTGAATGCTGAAGCATTGACAGTGCCAGTAACTATTGGTCCTGTTATTCCATTGTATGGTGACAAACGAGGTACGCCAAAGTCACAAAATGTAGCAGTCTCACAGAATGATGTTAGAAAAGAGATAGTAATGCTAGAAGATCAAACTAGTGAGAGTAATTTAAATGTCTTGTTGTTAGATCTCCCAAATCTTGAGACTGTGACTGAAACTCTAAAAAAGAATTGCACCCATAGATACAAGGAGGAAAGTAACATCTGTTACTTCAGTGGCAGGAAATTCTACTGGATTTTCACCAGAATATCTAGAAGAATGGGCAAAAGGGTTAGAAAAGAAGAAACCCCAACTAAAACCTATAGATGTAAGCTAGCTGAGAGTCGATTTGGAAGAAATGATCATTGGTACGATAAGTCCAGACAGATTAGGTTCATATGGAGATGAAGAATTGTTGTTTTTGTGCAAAAGTATAACATAGGGAACAAAGAATCTTCATGAAAAGATAGTGGAAGCAGCTTTAAAATTTGGAATAGATGTGGAAAAATCAAAAATATTACAAAAAACGTATATATCAGACTTTACTGAGAAGGATTTAGAAAGTTTGAATGCGTCAGGAAGGACATTGCAAATAAAAGAATTAATGCACATTCTGAAGAAATGAAGAGACGTAGATCGATTGAGAAGTAAATGGATAAAAAAAAGAGAGATGAGGCAGCTATAAAGGAAGCATCTACATACCCTTTAAGAGAAGCAGAAATGGTTGAAATGATATGTCCGATGAGAGAAGTTCCTGGTGGTGGATATGTTCTTGTTCCATGGGGTGGACAGTATATTCTGTCCTTTACAAATGACTTCCCTAGCTTGAGAGAGAAACCAATTGAATGGTACAAGCAGGTAGGTAGAGAGATTCGTTGTTGAAAGATTCAGACGGCCTGTTTGATATAGTGGTACCAACTGATTTGTGGACAGAATGTAAAATTACAGTTGATTGGCCAACTGAAGAGTATCCTGGAGACTCAAAGACAGGTGCACCTTCAGAGGAAAAGACTATTGATCTTTTGCACTGAAACGCGTTGACGTAACTTGGAACACTGAATCTGTGTGGTCTGGGATTGGGGAGTTGAAACTTGGATACCGTGCAAAGGTCTTTCCACTGCATATCTAATGGATCAGTTTGTTGATTTATATGCATTAGGTTGTGTTGTGTCTCTCCCTGTCTTTGTTCACTGTGTTTTTTTTTTAAGTGGATGATTTGGGTTGTAATATGACTGGGTCTGGGCAGTGAACTCAGCACCGTTAGCGGAGTTTGCAGAGTTTTCCGCACTCCGCGGAGCTTGTGGAGTTCCTTGCTCGTGCTCGCCAACAGTAAGTTGGCAAGCGAGGAAAATCCGATGCTAGATTTTTCAATGCGGGCAGTTGCGGATTGTCAACACCGCTCGCTTTGAGAAACCTTCCATTCGCGTTGAGGAAGCTGCCGCTCAAGTAGAACTAATACTCGAGTGGCAGAAAGAAGCTGCGCCCTCTTGTGCTGCATGTGATGCTGTTCGCGCTGATTTTACAGTGCAAGACAAACACCTGACGCTAAAAATCAGTGCGAACGGAGCAAGGTAACGCACTCCGCCGTTCGCGGAACTCCACGTAGCTTGGCAAAGTTGTTTTGTCACTTCGGACATATTCTTCTTTTTAATGTGTAGTGATTTTTTTGCATTGTTTTTAAACAGATGCTTTGTTTAGTGACTATTGATTTGAGGAACATAAATTCTGTAAATGTCTTTTAATATAATATAATGTAAAAGAAAATTCCACCCATATACTGATTTTGTGGTTCTGGGCTAAAAGTGATTGTGTGACAAGTGTGGTGTGAATGGTCAGTGGAGAGTGAGCGGATCAATGCTCAAGGGGAGGAAATCTTTTGGCCCCCCACTAAAAGCAACATATTCAACAACTACTTACCAAATTGGCATGCAACGCAGCGCATCAGCCAAAAATGCTGCACTTCATTGCGTGAGAAGGAGATAGCAGGACAGCACCATTTCCACAGAAATATGGCACTCTCGTCTCTTCCTAGCGCTGGCGAACATTTAGGCTGCAGAGCGCCATGCACACACCATTGCCCTAGAGTGCAAGGGTGTCTCAATGGGCCGAGTATATGTTTTGTACTGGAAGGATACACTTCCAGTACAAAACTGTGGTAAATTGAAAGTCCTTTGAGCCAGGTATATAAAACAGGTTGGATTTATTGAAGCTTAGTTACAAGGTAAGTTCATTAGAAGAAGATAGGTAGATGGAAAGTAACCCCACCAGGAGCAGCCTCCCTGCCGCTCAGCCTGCCTACCATCAACTGACACTCCACACACAAGCCAGGCACTCAAATATTCTATGAGTCATCACGCATTCTAACACTCAGACTAGCTGAGCAACAGGGAAGACACAGCGAGAGAAAGGAAAGACACAAGTCAATTATAACAAAAACAATATACTTACAGTAACTGTGAAACATATCCTACTTTATAGTGTGATATACAGTGCAGCACACATGCAAATTTGGAAAAGAAAGGAGAAATAAAAGCATTTCTCATTGATGGCGCTGATTTCAAAAGGGTGTTATTTCTTTATGTAAAACCTTGTTGACTCTTTTTTTAGTAGAAAGGGGTTTTCATCAACAAATCTTGGATGGTTGCATGGGAACTTCCCTGCACCACCCATGGAATGCTCATTTGGCGCTTGGGAATGCAAAACGGTGTGAGGTGCTGCTTTGTACTATTTAAAAGTGAATTTTCAACTCAAATCGAGTTATGCCCTGGAAAGTAAATTGGAAAAAAAAATATTTTGAGTCAGTTAGCATCACTTAAAAAATATACCCCTCCAAGTCATAAAGAAAGCCTTACTTGAAGCGTATTCTAAACAAGTATACAAGTGAAATTTGACATTTGTCAGGTGTTATGTTTTCTCTGCAATAAAACTGAAAGCATGAAATATCAAAATAAAAACGTATTAAAAACGATGATTTGACAAGTACTTCAAGTAAGCATTTTTGTAATATAGGACTTGCATTGCTTTCATTTGGGAAAGCAAGGATTGTAAGATATTTATGAAAGCTGCCTATGCAAGAACTATTTTTGGATTAGCTCAAACTGCTGCCATTCTGTGTCATTCAATTAACAATGTCCACCCTCCTCTCTCACCGAGTATCACTGTCACCACAAATGCAGGTGAGGACTTGTACTTATTTTAATACGTGTCATGACTCAAGTGTGAATGTGACAATAAGATGGCCACCAGACTTTGATTCATATTTTCAGTTCACATTGCTTGACCACAAGATGGCTGCCTTCATGTCTCTAATGACTGTGGCTCCTGTTTTCCTTTTATGCAGAATTATACTTACAGAGACAATTATCATTACACTGCCATCAAATATGAAAGGGAATGCAACGATAATAAATAATTGCTGCTCTGTACTTCCAATGCTTTTCAATATTTGAAGTTGACTAATATTCGCTTGGTACCAGCACCAAGATGGCTGCCACATTTGATTTGATAATCATATGCTGTTTCATCTGTGATTATCTCCAACATTGAAAATTCAGATAGGCATGGCTGTGCACCAGTAGCAAGTTTTCTCACACCAACCTTTGCTCTCCTGCATTGGTGACAGGGAGGTTTCTCCATTAGGGCTCTGGGACTGCACCCCGTGAAATTCCTACACATTCCTGTACAAATATTAAATCGGTTTATTTAGAGATACTATCAAATCTCTAAACAAATCAATGTATTCAAGTCTGGGCTGTCTGTCCCAGGCTGCCTGTCACACCTCGCTCTGAAACAGGAGATGGAAGCCAGGCAGTAAAACAACTTTCTGAACTGTGACGCACAACACAGTGCTTACTGTTCTAAACCTCTTCATTGACATTGCAGTCTATGGCAGTATCCACGATAGGCCAGTGATGCTTTCAGCTTCATGGTTTTGGGCTTTGGAGTCTCCATCCCTGCGTGAGCACAGCCCTCCATCATTCACAGGCATAGATCCCACTTTTTCCCATTCATCACACGTAGGAGTGGATGCAAGCACTTGTGTTTTGGTGCCTTGATCTTCGTAATGGTAAGTGTTAGAATGCTAATCTTCTGTTATGTATATTGCGCTGAGACCCCTCGCCAAGCTAACCTCCCCCATTGTGGCACCTTAGGCCCTGACTGCATGTAGCTGGCCCCCTTAGAAGTGGAGCTGATGTATTTGTTCCCCTGTGAAATTGATCCAAAAGACAAGGAGGCCAGGGTTATTGTTCCCTTTTGAAGTGAAATATCTGAGTCAAGCACAAAGTGAGAGATATGTGCTTACAGTATACAGTTATCCACTGTATCACATTAAAACTGGCAATATCTTCATGCCCTTAACAACATTAATGGCAAGAACATGAATTAATTGACGAACAAGTGTTAAAAACATTAAGGCAATGTATGTCAGCGATTTCACATTTTACTTAATCTTAGCTTCCTCAAGAGTTAGCTATTTAGACATGTTGTGTTTCTGTATTTTTTTATTTGCATACTTTGAGCCCTGCCAGGTGTTTATGAGGGGCTTTGATTGAGAGCTCTGACACGGAAGCCAAGAGCTGTTGCTCGGTTGGCCTCTCTGCAGAGCACATAGAACAATGGTCATGTATTCCATTTGTAATTGCAATTCTGTGGAAATGTGTGTGAAGGGGTGCGCAGATGGCAAAATATTTACAGGGAAAAGCAAAAGGAAATACATTTCTTAAATCTGAGTGAATGCAGTGATGTTAGGAAGTGCATTCAGGGAGAGTGAAAAGTGGGTGCTGAAGTGGAAAAAGAGGTGTTTGAAGATGTGCAGATGGATGAGATGTGCAAAGAAAAAGGGCATACATATCTCACATAAAGCACACATAACTGAATCCAAAACTCCATCCACAGGCCTCAATATTATTGAAATTTCAGAAATGAAACATTTCGAAGGTTCATTATTTATAACAAATCCTTGTTCTTACCCATTTATGTTAAACAGTTAATAGTCAATTGTACTACCAGGTTTTAGGTGTAGGTCAGTTGTTGTGTTATATATCTGGATGCAATTACATCTCAGAGAGAAACCAAAGTACTGGTCAGGTAGCACACTATGGGAATCACATAAATGTATTTTACATGTTCCCTTTTAGAGAGTCCCCACATTTTCAACTCACTTGAAGACCTGTCTCCACATGTTTCTATATGACTGGTTGCAGTCAGTAGCTGTGGGTCCTTTCCGAAGCCTGGTTAGAGCATTATCTTCCAAAGTTGGTGCCGCATGCAGTGCAAGACACTGGGCAAGCACACACTTTAAATAGCTGAAGTTGTTGCGTTGTACAATTTGCACATTACAGTAACTGTTGAACATATACGTCCACCACTTTCAAATGTCACCCACCGCCACTGAATAGTGAGACAAAAAGTGGGCATAGTATTCAATTGTCTCATTCAGAAAGGCACATGTACTTACCAATCTTTCTACCGCCAAGGTCTTTGCAGGGATACAATGTTACCAACTCCTCTGACCTAACCCCTTCTTCAGTAATATCAGTATCTCTTGAGTCAAATGAGGTTATGGTGGGGTAAAATGTATTTTTTCTAATTGTGGAATTGGATGCATTACAATTACAAAAAGGCAGAAGGGGTTGCTCTGCTCTCAGAGCAGGAGAGGAGGGTTTTGCCCACTCCAAGTGCGCAATGACTGTCATGCACACTTCGCATGTTCTCCATGCAGGCTGCATTACAGCATTTACTGGCTGAGCGCCGATCCATGGCGCTCAGACCAATCACAATTGAGGGAGCCTGCCTGCTTCCTGTTCGGGCCCCGGAGAGACTGAGCTGATATGGGAGAGAGCAGGACAGGGGCAAGGAGGTAAGGTTTTTTGATTTTTACAATTACCCCGCCCCGCCTTACCACCCCCGATCCGTGCCGGCTGCTACTGTAAGGAGGACTGGGCGCACGACCCTCAGAAAGTTATACCATACAATAATCAAAAGAGAAACTACTGCGCACAAAGATTTTTCGAACATGCTCAGTCTCTCGTTCTACATTCCCAAGGAGCCTTGAAGTCTCTTGCTGGCTTGGTAAATCACTTTTACTCAAAATCTAAATTTCTTGGGTTTTTGGTTCTTTTTTAAAGCAAGGATTGCTTTTTTTCCCTTTCACAAAATAACAGCTCTTTTAGCGAGCTTTTCTCTTGCAATTAAAATACTTTACTCCTTGACTACTACACTTATAGCGCAGTCTCTGGTGTCGTCAGGCACCTTCACAGTTTTGGCTTTTAAGCATGAGAAATAACAGTACACCAAACTTGGGGCTGAAGACTTGAAATATTATTCTGGACCACACCTTTGTCTTTATGGTGTCGACCTATGCTTTGGGGATTTTCTTGGATGAGAGTTCTTGGCTTTCTGAACAAGATTTTGAATGTGATGCTCACTTTCAAGGTCCCTCGAGACAGAGTATTGGCTGAGGTGGGTGCAGTATAAATACCGGGACATACCCAGTATGGCTGCCCAAATTTTACAAATCTTCTGGCTTAATTCCCCTGCAACACGTGGGTCAAAGTCAATCACGAGGCATAAAAAAAGGCCTCTGGAGTTGGACCCAAGCCCTTTCAAAGGCACAATACTAGCATGGCATGAAAGGGATAGTTAGGGTATGGAGTAAAGTGAGCGCTAAAATAAAGTTGCGGTGAGGCTTATTGTGAGCTGTATGCAAGGGAAATGCTATGGCGTCACATCCCTTGATGTGCGGAAACCAAAATAAAGGCGTATGAGTGGAATCAGAAAGTACGTTTTACCGAGTTACCATACCAATACAGCTTGGTTGCAACTGGTGAATATCCCTTGTACTGCAACATACTGATTTATGGAGGATTCTTAATATGGGGGCAACAATCCCCATGGTCCATTCATTGCAGGACAGGTACAGAGATCAGGTGCTAAAGTGAAATCGACTTCAGGATGACTTCCTGCTATGATATGTCTTCGGGAGAGACAATGTAGGAATTTAACAGAATGCATTATGGGTGTTTTATTTTATAGAAATGAAGGTGTGACTTCGTGAGAGATACCTGTGGATTGTTGAGGTGATTCATGCAGTCAATCATAATTTAGATTATCTAAATGTTGTTACCAAAGAGATTTCATAGGCCCTATTAACTCTTTCGCTGACAGGCCTCCCCCGTGCCACGCCCTTTTTAGGCTATTTGGGGTAGTTTACACTTTGGCCTCCATACCATTTTGTCCACATAAGGTATCTATGCCACATTTGCGTCCTTTTCTTCCAACATCCTGGGGATTCTAAAGGTACCCAGGGTTTGTAGATTCCCCTAGAGGAGAACGAATAACCAATAATGGATCCCAGAAAGCTTTACAGTTCTGAAAAGTACACAAAATTTGCAATTCAGCAAGGGGTCATTTGTGTAGATCCTTCATGGTTTTCCTATAGAAAGTAACAGATGAAATACACAAATATTTAAATTGAGTTGAGCAAAACAGCCATTTGTGCCCACATTTTCACCTGTAACTTCTTCTAATTAGGGTGGAGTTTTAAAGGCAAACTACCATCACATGCACAGAATACTTCTGGTTGCGAGGATATGTAGGGCTTGTATGTTCACCAAGAACTTGAGGTACCCAGAGAGAATAACTGAGCTGCATCTTACTATTGTTTTTCATTGTGTACCGGGTATACAGCAATTAATTCGGTAAAATATAGAGTGAAAAATAGGTATCAATGAAACCTATGAACTTCTGAAATGGGAACAAAATATGGAGTTTCAAAGCTGTGGTTATTTGTGCCTCTCTGAATTTGTGGGTACCCATATTAGCATGTGAAATAGAGAGTATTTTTAAAAATGACTTCTTTTTTATACAATGTCTTACATTTGGAAGGCAGAAATGCATAGAACGACAAATGGTAATGACACTTATTCTACTATTCTTTGTTACCCTAAGTCTCCCGATAAAAAAGCTACCTCACTGGTGTGGGTAGGCCTAGTGTCTATAACGGGAAATGGCCCAAAACGCAATGTGAACACATCACATTTTTCCAGTGAAATCTGACCCTTTTTTTGCAATGTGCCTTGCTGTGGATTTTGGGCCCTAGCTCAGCCGGCACATAGAGAAAGCTAGCAAACCTGAACATTTTTGATAACTAGACACAAAGGGGAATCCAGAATGGGGTGACTTTTGTGGCTCTCGCTAGGTTCTGTTATCCAGAATCCCTGGCTAACCTCAAACTTTGCAAATAAATAAATACATTTTCCTCACATTTCTGTGATGGAAAGTTCTGGAATCTGTGGGGAGCCACAAACTTCCACCCACCCAGCATTCCCCCAAGTGTCCTCATAAAAATGGTACCTCACTTGTGTGGGTAGGCCTAGTTCCAGCAACAGGAAACGGCCCAAAGCGTAACGAGGATACATCACATTTTTCCGGTGAAAACTGACCCTTTTTTGCAATGTGCCTAGCTGTGGATTTTGGGCCCAGCACCTAGAGAAACCTAGCAAACCGGTACATTCTTCAAAACTAGACATCCAGGGGAATCCAGTATGGGGTGATTTGTGTGGCTCTTGCCAGGTTCTGTTACCCAGAATCCCTTGCAAACCTCAAACTTAGTTGTGATAGGAAAGTTCTGAAATCTGTGGGACGCCACAAACTTCCATCCAGCATTCCCCCTAGTGTCCTGATAAAAATAATTCCTCAATTGTGTATGTGGGCCTATTACCTGCAACAGGAAATGGCCGAAAACATATTGTGAAAAAATCAAAATGATCTATCACAAAACAACCTGGTTTTGCATGGGAGTCATCTGCGTTTTTGAACCCCGGCTCAATGGCCATCCTGGGAAACCTACCAAACCCACACATTTCTAAAAACTAGACACCCAGGGGAGTCAAGGGAGGTGTGGCTTGCATGGGTCCCCCAACATTTGTTTACCCAGAATCTCCGACATACCTCAATTTTAGCACACAAAAAACATATTTTCCTCACATTTCTATGTAGGAAAGTTATGGGATTACTGGGCTGACACAAATTTCCTACCACCCACCATTCCCCCAGGTCTCCCTATAAAAATGGTACCTCACTTGTGAGTGTGAGCCAAGTGCCTGCGACAGGGAAGGTCCAAAAACCTATTGTGGAGACATCTAAATTATCTACCACAAAACAATCTGGTTTTGCAAGGGAGTCACCTGCATTTTTGGTACCGGGCTCGGCAGCCATCTAGAAAAACCTACCAAACTCAGACTGTTCTGAAAACTAGACACCCAAGGGAGTCCAGGGTAAGTTACAAAAATCACATTTACCTCACATTTCTGTATGGAGAAAGTTGTCTAGCCTAAAAATATCACTGATTTCCCCCCATGGGTGGCAGGAACGGCCAAAATGTGTGCACAAAAAAATGGGGAGTGGCCCTTGACCATAGGGCCGCTCCCTAACATGCTGATAAACATATTCCTTTTGCCTAGTGGGCTTTCTGCCCCCACCTGGGGGGAAGGGGCAGATCAGGTGCCCATTTTTGGGGGAGGGCATGGGTCGGTGACATCGGCATGCCCCTTCAGGGCAGCCCCCATCGCTGCACAAATAAAAAACATAATCCCTGGTCTAGAGGTCTTTCTGCCCCCCCTAGGGGGCATTTTGGGGGCCTAATGCCACCATCTGTTCCCTGGGGGAGGGAAAGACTTCTGTTTTGGGCGGCTGTCACCCCTACATAGGCCAAACAATAATCACTGGGGCCTAGTGGGCTTTCGGCCCCTCCGTGGGGGCAGATCAGGGGCTAGTGCTCCCACCTGCCCCCTAGCAGGGCAGAAAGACTTCTGTTTACATTTAATTTTGGGATGAAGGCATGGTCTTTCCCATTGTGGGCATCACCACCTCTCTTTTATTAAAAAAATCCCTGGGGTCTAGTGAACCTTCTGTCTCCCCGGGGTCAGATCGGAGTAATGACCTCTATCTACCCTCTTGGGGTGGCAGAAAGACTGTCCCTGTTTTGTATGGCAGTTGGGGGCATTGGCATGCTCATTTTGGGCAGCCCCCACCCCTACATGGTCCGAAAAAAATCCCTGGGACCTAGTGGGATTTCTGCCCACCGGGGGGGGCAGATTGGGGGCTAATGCCCCATCTGTCCACAGGGGGGGTAGTAAGACTAATGTGGCCAAACAATATGGGGGGAACAAAAACCCTTGCCCAGGTGGCCTCTCCACTTGGGCAGCGCCCTCCTAGGGAGTAGTACCTTTGGAAAGGGGAAATTCTCCCCTTCCCAACTATACCTCTTCCATCTGCCTAGGTTCTTGGGGGCAGAGATAGCCCCACAAGAACATAGGCTGTGAAAGTGAAATGAAATGTGAAAGTTAATGTTTTGCCAATGTGCAACATTCCGTCCATCATCTTGTGTGTTTTGCTGTTTGCCCTATGTGGGAAGGGTATGCCCAGACGTGGGTCCCGTGCTCTCCATGCCACTGGAATCACGCTATCCTGGCTGAAGAGGGGTGAAACCCTGAAACCGGTCCTAGGATGCTTGTTTCCAGTCCAGGGAGGACCTGGCTTGGCAGTTCGGGTTGGACTGTACCCATGAGGCACAGGGTCAAGACAGATTTGCATATGGCTGGGTTCAAACTGGAACGGCTTGGTGAGCAAAAAAACGATGGATTTAGGCCCAGATCTCTGTACTGGGGTGAATGTATGACATTGTTCTGCATTCTGTCCATCAACTGTTGTTTTTGCATTTGTCGCCCGAGTGGGAAGGGTATGTCCAGACGTGGGTCCTGTGCTCTCCATGCCACTGGAATCAAGCTATCCTGGCTGAAGAGGGGTGAAACCCCGAAACCGGTCCTAGGATGCTTGTTTCCAGTCCAGGGAGGACCTGGCTTGGCAGTTCGGGCTGGACTGTACCCATGAGGCACAGGGTCAAGACTGATTTGCATATGGCTGGGTTCAAACTGGAACAGCTTGGTGAGCAAAAAAACGATGGATTTAGGCCCAGATCTCTGTACTGGGGTGAATGTATGACATTGTTCTGCATTCTGTCCATCAACTGTTGTTTTTGCATTTGTCGCCCAAGGATGTAACATCCTCAACACACCAGTCTACCTCAGCGGCTGTTATACCATGGTAGAAGGCTTAGATAAGTAGGAAAAAAGTAAACCAGGAACAAAGACAGGAAAAAAGCACAAAAAAGGAAAAAGGAAATACATTTAAAATATGAACCAAAAGTTTGCCCAAAAAAAAAAATCACTACTCTTGAGCAACAAATGCAAATGTACATGCTAAACTATAAGCCTTACAAAACTACTGGCATGAACATAGAAGAAAAGATAATAATGTCCAGCTGCAGTATTGTGATATTGGAACTATTCCCCAACTTCCCCCCATTGTTCATTCCCTCTCCTACCCAGCCCCAATCATTGCCATGTGGGTTTCTGGCTAGGTAGTAAAGAGGGTAGCTCCCGAGAAGGGAGCTTGTCCCAGGTGGGGACCAGGGGCCCAGAGGCTGTGGGGCCCTTCTCCAGAGTCTCCCCATATGTCTCATTCCAGAACGGAGGTGCGAAATGGGTGTTATATACCCAGACAGCCAGGGAATCAGCAGGCCCAAATCTATCTTACACCAATCCGGAGGTTGTTAGGGGGTATTAGAGAAGATCAAGAATCACTCATCAATAAAGTTATGCATTGGTTTTGGGAAGTTGTCATTGCCATTCTATTATAATGAGTGATACAGTGGTAGCTGAAAGGCTATCTTGTCCAGAGGAAGATCACAATAAGGTGACGGTCCAATTTTCCCATGGGTACATAGTCGATGGTCTTATGACTGTGGATCCTAGAGCTATCCCACAAGCCAATACCCGTATTGTGATAAAGTATTGGGTTCTAGGAATAGGTGTCAGAGGTGCTCCAGGTGATACAGCCCAGGCCGTCGGGGACACCAGTCATGGGTCAAATGGGACCTACTCTTGCCTAACAATGGCTGCTCAGGAAATCAGTACTGATTTAGAAAGCCCCTTTACCAACCAAACCTTGCTTTAACCAAGCTCCCAACTCCAACTTGTTAACTAGCTTGCCTCCTGAAGCAAGGGGGAAACAGCATAGTCCTATTGCAATTGGTCTTGGATCTGGTGGGTCTTCCGCTATCTCCATGGAGCAGGTCATAGTCAATCTTACATACCAGGAAGTGGTGCTGGTTGTTGGGAAGTTTCAACCCCAAATCCAGTCTGATGCCCCTACACTAAAGATTCTGTCATGGAACGTTGCTGGAATTACAAAGCTGTTCTCTGAGGTGGATTGGGGTGATTTTAGAGATTCCCATGATGTCTGCCTCTTTCAAGAGACCTGGTCTTTGTCTCCATTCCACAGACGTGGGTGTACTTCTTTCAGTGTAAATGCAGTCCAGAGTGAAAGGGGTAGAGTGTTAGGGATTTAAAACATCTCTACAATGTAAAATTAGGAAAATCTATATTGATTCACTTGATGTAACAGCAGTTGTGCGTGTATTCCCTTTGGTAATGTTCTAAATGTTTTCAATGTTTATAATAGATTTGGAAGCGGATTTGTAGGGTCTAAACAATCTTGAAGTGGCCCTTTCTGAACAAGTGGGGACGGGTTACATTTTGGTGGTAGGTGATTTCAAAACCATGTATGAACCTTTCACTGACAATCCCACCTAACTGACAGCAGCCTGGGATAATCAGTGGTGTATCCCCCAGCTTGATGTGTGACGTGTGAGATGGTCCCCCAAAGCAGGACAGGTGATTGGCCCTAACCCTTATTTTAACCTTAGAGCCGTAAATGGTAGGACGGCATCCGATCGCCAGGGAAGAATAAAATACGACAGACCTGGGTACCAGAGTTGGATTGACAATTGTTTGGTAGACGCAAACTTATGGCTCGCTGTGTTAGATATGGAAGTGGTGGATAGATCAGAGAGTGATCATTATGCACTAAACCGAACTCTATCTGATAATTCCAGGTTAAAATCCATTTTGCGGAAGCCTAGTTATCTGGGGGGCCTTTCCTCAACTAATATTCAGAAGAATATTCCATGGAAATGGGTGGAAAAAAAACACTAGCCCCAGAGGCAGTTATTGCTAGAGTGAAGAAAGAAGTAGACTATTTCTCATCCTACCAGCGCATCTGAGGAGAGAGGTTTTGGGTGTTGAGCGTGAGTCATGCTCAACTCTTTGCACATGTTAGGGATTTGTTAGGTAAAACATCTAAAGAGGCCCAAGACCAATCCTTGGTTTAATATTAATTGCAGGCTAGCAAAGAGTGAGCTCCCATCGGCAGGTTTTGTTTAGGGCCAAAAAGAAGTGGGAAGATTCCTTGTGGTCCACTCTCCATGAAGCCCTGACTTCTAAAGATAGCCATACCTTTTGCCGTACGACATCAACATTTCTACATGGTCTTGAAACTGTGATGGATTTTTGTGTACAACCAGATGACTGGGTGACCAACTTCAGTAAGTTGTACACAAATTGAGGTGCTATAGAGGAGGATGATAAAATGATCCAATATGTGGCTACCTAAAAGGATGTAAACATCCATGCTTTCACCCTTAATGAGACCTCGACTGCTATTAATCCGTGCACTCCAGCTTATGCCCCAGGACCAGATAGGATCCCAAATGATTTGTATGAAGCGAAACCGGCGGTGTGGGGACCATATATTAACATCTTACGCCAATAATACCCTATTAATTTCAAAGTCTCCTCAGGTTCTGCAATTGCTGTTAGAACCTTTTGTTTCCTTTTATGTGGAACAGGGCCTAGAGCTTAATAGTGATAAGACCAAATGTATGTTTTTTTCTAAAATCAGGGTGACCCGTTGTAACAGGCAGATACTGGTGGGTAATACATGCATTGATCGTTATCTGCATTTGACTATCTAGGTATCAGAATGCCACCCACCCTGAGCTAGGCCCCCCAGATGGAGAAGTCTCATTAGGTGTTTACCCAGCAGACTACAACTTAACAAAGGTCCATCGTAAGACCGTCTCCCAAAGAGGTACTCCAGCCCTTGAGATCTACAATGTCAAGGCTATTGGTCTGTTGTATGATGCCGAATTATGGGGCTCCTCTAATGCAAATAGTCTTGCTAGGGCGAAACACAGGTTTCTGAGGGCCCTATTATCATTTCCCTTGTATACTCCCTTTACACCCCTATATTTGGATCTTGCCCAGCAGAAGATTTCACATAACATCAAATGCAGATTGTTAATTTTTTGGTACCGGCTGTGAACCACCACTGAATTGGAAACCTATTGCAATGGTGCAAGAAATCTTATGGCCCTTCCTGGTGTAGCGAAGAGCCCATGGGTTTGCATCATAAAATATCTTTTGCAGAAGTTGGTAGAGTTGCTTCTTTTTATGTTTAAGATTCATGTTTTATCCATTGGTATGTTTTAACTTCTTTATTTCCTTCTCTGACAACAGCTGGTTTGTTTTTAGTTATGTATTTTGTATCATGTTTTTATTTTTGGTGTGCTTTGATGATCTTTGTGATCGTAATAAAGTATTTGTATGGAATGGAATTAACAATAAGATTGTTCAACAAATTTTGTAAGCAACAGAATATATAACGTAAAAAGATGCAACAAAACAATTATTCAACATAAAACTAAAGGTACTATTTATGAAACAAAAAAATTAAAAACAGATCCTATTAGGAATAATAATACACCATCTAATATCCCCCATAAGAACTCCTACAGAAGACACTGAAAAAGAAAGAAAAATAACTCCAAACATCTAGAAAGGTCAGAAAATATCGCAAACTATCTCCTGCCACCATCCACAGCCATCATGCCATGTATATGAGTAGGTCCGATTGCTGGTTGAGAGCAGACACGAAAGCTCGGGCTGCTACCACATGGTCTCCACCACCCATGCCTGAACATTACTAAATAAAAATAAGGCATGTGCAAGTGGACGATTACTAACTTCATGAAAGTGAGTCCACTTCCCACCCATGTCTCTCACACAAATTCTACCAATATAATCTCAATACTCAAATATATGTTTTCCCTGCTTAAAAAGATAAAGGAAAAGACACACAAGTGATGGACGGAATGCAGAACAAATCAACAAATTCACCCCCAGTCAAGAGATCTGGGTTAAATCCATCATTCTTTTGCTCACCATGCCACCCCAGTTTAGACCTGGCCATATGCAAATCAGTCTTGACCCTGTGCCTCATGGGAACAGTCCAGCCCGAAATGCCAAGCCAGGTCCTCTCTGGACCCGAAACAAGCATCCTAGGACCGGTTTCCGGGTTTCACCCCTCATCAGCCAAGATAGCTTGATTCCAGTGACACAGTGAGCCCAGGACCCACATCTGGGCATACCTGGAGCACTTAGGGCGAGAAAGCAAAAGACACACAATTGATGGACGGAATGCAGAACAAATCAAAACATTCACCCCCAGTCAAGAGATCAGGGTTAAATCCATCATTCTTTTGCTCACCATGCCACCCCAGTTTAGATCTGGCCATATGCAAATCAGTCTTGACCTTGTGCCTCATGGGAACAGTCCATCCCGAACTGCCAAGCCAGGTCCTCCCTGGCCCGGAAACAAGCATCCTAGGACAGTTTTCGGGGTTTCACCCCTCATCAGACAGGATAGCTTGATTTCAGTGACACAGTGAGCCCAGGACCCACGTCTGCGCATACCTGGCGCACAAAGGGCGAGAAAGCAAAAGACACACAATTGATGGACGGAATGCAGAACAAATCAAAACATTCACCCCCAGTCAAGAGATCTGGGTTAAATCCATCATTCTTTTGCTCACCATGCCACCCCAGGTTAGACCTGGCCATATGCAAATCAGTCTTGACCCTGTGCCTCATGGGAACAGTCCAGCCCGAACTGCCAAGCCAGGTCCTCTCTGTATCGGAAACAAGCATGGTCGGACAGGTTTCGGGGTTTCACCCCTCATCAACCAGGATAGCTTGATTCCAGTGACACAGTGAGCCCAGGACCCACATCTGCGCACACCTGGCACACTAAGGGCGAGAAAGCAAAAGACACACAATTGATGGACGGAATGCAGAACAAATCAAACCATTCTCCCCCAGTCAAGAGATCTGGGTTAAATCCATCATTCTTTTTCCCAGATCTCTGTACTGGGGTGAATGTATGACATTGTTCTGCATTTTGTCCATCAATTGTGCCTTTTGCATTTTTCACCCCGAGTGGGACGGGTATGCCCAGACATGGGTCCCGTGCTCTCCATGCCACTGGAGTCAAGCTATCCTGGCTGATGAGGTCTGAAAGCCCGAAACCAGTCCTAGGATGCTTGTTTCCAATCCATGGAGGACCTGGCCTGGCAGTTCGGGCTGAACTGTTCCCATTGGACGCAGGGTCAAGACTGATTTTCATATGGCTGGGTTCAAACTGAAATGACATGGTGAGCAAAAAAACGATGGATTTAGGCTCAGATCTCTGTACTGGTGTGAATGTATGACATTGTTCTGCATTCTGTCCATCAATTGTCCTTTTGCATTTGTCACCCCGAGTGGGACGGGAATGCCCAGACAGGGGTCTTGTGCTTTCCATGCCACTGGAGTCAAGCTATCTTGGCCGATGAGGGCTGAAAGCCCAAAACCGGTCCTAGGATGCTTGTTTCAAGTCCAGGGAGGACCTGGCCTGGCAGTTCGGGCTGGACTGTTCCCATTGAGCGCAGGGTCAAGACTAATTTGCATATGGCTGGGTCCACACTGGAATGGCATGGGGAGCAAAAAACGACTGTATTAGGCCCAGATCTCTGTACTGGGGTGAATGTATGGCATTGTTCTGCATTCTGTCCACCAACTGGACCCCTCTCTCTCCAAACATGGCCCTAACTCATGGTCCATTCTATACCCCCTAATCTATCAAAAAACACTAAGAAAAATTTGAAACACAAACTCCTAATCCAAAACCCTGAAAAACTTATCGTTGATAATTACATCAGCCTCACGTCCCCCATTAAAACCAACTACATCTTTTACTCTAAACGCCCCTCCAAATGGAAAAGCATCTTCCTACAATATTTCCCTGTCACCAACTCAATCAAAATTCCCTATGGCTTTAAATTATCTACCACCCCCTCACCAGCCTTTCATGGTGAAATTGACATCTCCATTTTTAAAATGGGCAACATCCTCATCCAAGCCGCGGAATTCCACCTCACCACATTTGAACACCACTTCAGCACCTTGGCCCTCCAACTTTACAAATCCGCTCCTAACCTTCCCTCCTCCCAACCACACAACGCCCTGCCAGTCTCTCCCCTACATCTTACACCCCCTTCCCCATTCCTCCCCTACAGACTACACCATCCCCCAATCTTTAACCCCACTCTCCCCCTCCCCTGATATCTCTTCAGCCAACGCCACTCCTTTGCTGACCTCCATTTATCCGATCCCCCTACCGACCCTTCCTCTTCCTGATATCCCCCCATGCATCCCCGCTCACAATCCCACACGCACTCTAACGCCCCATCCCGCTCCCAATCCCACACACACTCTAACGCCCAATCCCCTCCCTCCCCTAATACCCCTTACTGACCTATGTAACTCCTACCTCCCCAGTTCACCAATCAATAATCCTCCACCCCCCTATTCCAACATCCCCATTATATTGGGGACAAACAGAATTCCCCTCTCTCCCGTCTCACCCAGACCCCCTCCTCAACTTACCACCATCCACTCTTGCCCTCCTCCAAATGTAATCCTAAACCTTTCGCCTGTATGCTTGTGAATTGTCGTTCCGCTGTCCGACATGCCACTGAAATTTCTGAAACTATCCTTAGCGAATCCATTGACATTGGTTTCCAACGGAAACCTGGCTAAATGACCATTCTACGAGCATACTTGACTTACTCTCCCCTCCAGGATAGTCTATCCATAGAAAATACAGACATGACAGAATAAGTGGTGGTTTAGCCATCATCTTCAAAGAAGAAATTCAGAGCTCACTTGTTAACAATTCCAAACACACTCCACCTTTGAATACCTCGAAGCTGAACTGAAAGTACAAGGTTCCCACCCAATTCGCCTACATAATATCTATCACCCTCCGTGAGATCCTCTTCCCTTCGTTAATGAGCTATCCAAAATTCTGACACAATCCTCAATGTCCAACTCTAAAAATCTCTTCCTTGGTGATCTTAACTTCCACTGGAACGATACCAACGACCCCACCATCACCCTCCTTACCAATCTTCTCGAGATCAATGACCTCAAACAACTATGTCAGTCCCCAACCCACACCAAAGGAGCCATCCTAGACGCTATCATTACCAATAAGGACCTGGCTTCCTTGGCCAGTATCGTCCCCATTGACTGGTCTGACCATCATCTCTTATTGTTCACCATAGCTGCCAAGGCACCCCCCCACTAAAATCACGAAACCTATGAAATTGACCAGAATTTTCAATCTTATCCCCCCTGCAGTACTCGAGTCCAAACTCCATGCTCAACTTCTCTTCCTCATCCCTCCCTCACAAAATGCAAATGAGCACTTTAATAAAGCAGTCACAGATACCCTTGACCAATTGGCTCCGCTTAAACTAAAAAATCAAAGAAACATGCCTTCCAAACCATGGTGTAACTCAGAGCTTAACAAAGAAAGACGTACACTTAGACTAATGGAAAGAACATGGAGGCAGCATCCCACTCCCTCACATCTGGCTCTCCTCAGACTAGCTAGATCATCCTACAAGAAACACATTTTTAACGAAAAGGCGTCCTTCTTCCGAACTCAACTTGATCGAGCCAAAAACAGACCCAGAGAACTGTTCAACATTGTTAGTAACCAAACTTCCTCCGCACCTCCAATACCGTTGGCTTCGACGTCCAGATGTGAAGAAATTGCTCACTTCTTCTTGGACAAAATCGCGAAGAATGAGCAATCCTTCCTCTCAACTCTGGTCCCTACCACCCCCCCAAATCACTCCTGACATCTCCTCTGTAACTCTCTCCACATTCTCCACACCCCCTGATCACACTTCTAACCAGCATACTACTTTTCTAGACCCTCACCTGTCTTTGCACACACCATCTACAATGCCCCCATAACCACTCCCCACACTTACCAATAACCACACCTCCTGAAACCAATTAGCCTAACTCACAACTAAAAAACAATGCCTCCTGGCATAACTTCCACCCTGTAACTGAACATGATGTTTTTAACATCATCACTAAACTAAAACCATCCTCCCACACTAAAGACCCCCTCCCCTCCAACCTTGTCCAAGACCTAAAACACATCATTACCCCATCTTGGACTTCTATCATCAATACCTCCCTTGCCTCGGGTTGTGTCCCCACCTCCCTTCAACTTGGACAAATCACCCCCATTCTTAAAAACCCTACGGCTGACCCCAATGACCTTAACAATCTCTGCCCCATCTCTAACCTCCCCCTTCTTTCCAAAGCCCTCAAAAAATGTGTCCTACTCCAATTAGATAAACACATTGAAAATGTCAACTTACCGGACCCCCTACAATCAGGCTTTAGGAAAGGTTGCAGGACCGAAGCTGCCATGCTTAACATTGTCGGCGACATACAGCACTCCCTCGACAATGGCGAGACCTTCCTACTGATCCTCCGTGATCTCTCTGCTGTGTTCGATACTGTCACCCACATGGCTCTGCTTAATGTCCTCAGAGATCGTTTTGGCCTCAATGGTATGACACATAAATGGTTTGTCTCCTACCTCCAACACCGATCACAGCAAATTAAAATTCACAACAGCTTATCAAACCCCACTCCGGTCTCCCTTGGAGTTCCCCAAGGATCTATTCTCTCTCCCTCTCTCTTTAACCTTTCCATGGAACCCCCTCACCCTCATTATTAAACAAGCTGCGATCAACTACCTCCTCTATGCTGACGATACCCAACTTTACCATAAGATCAAAACCCACGCTGACATCTTACACCTTAACAACACCCTCACCAAGATTCAATCCTGGTTCCAATTAAATCATCTCAAACTTAACCCCCAAAAAACGGAAATCCTTCTCTTCTCCCCTAATAACAACCACCTCCCTATTCAAACCTGGATCACTGAACTCAATGCCCTCAACTGCTCCCTATCCTTGTCCAACTGAGTAAAATCCTCGGGTATCTCCCTTGATAATAGCCTAACCTTCAATGTGCACATCAAAAACTCGGCTAAGGAGCCCTCTTCACTCTCCGTCATTTAAAGAAGATTAAGCCCTTTATTTCAACTGAAGACTTTAAACTACTGTTCCAATTTCTTGTCCTTTCGCGTATTGATTACGGTAACGCCATTCTTACCGGAATCCCCAGGATCCACCTTGCTCCGCTCAAATCTGTGCTCAACCTTGCAGCAAGGCTCATCACAGACTGCAAACGCTTCGACCACATCTCACCTGCCCTCATAACACTTAAGTGGCTCCCCATCGAAGGCAGGTCCGAATACAAAACTGTTTGCATTACAAACAAAGTCCTCCACCAAAATACACCGACATACCTCGCCAACAAAATCTGCAAAGCGGGCAGCACACGACACTTAAGAAGCACAAATGCTCTCCTACTAGTCCCAGCCCTACAAAAAAAGAAATCCACTCAGTCCCGCTCCTTTTCCGGCAATGCCCCAATCATCTGGAATGCCCTCCCAAAAGACCTACGATGTAACCCCTCCTACTCCAGATTAAAAAAAGAACTCAAAATGCACCTCCTCCATAAATTTTGGTGTGTCTGACCCGCGCCCTGATCCAGCGCCCTTAACTCGCCCTTTCCCCTTCCAGCCTTCTGGTTCCCCCTTCATTCCTACCTAGAAGTGTTGTTCACTCTCCCCCCCTCCCCTGTCCATCACATTCTACTGGCGCTGATTTCTCTATTACCCACTTCTCTCATCCTCTAACTCTCATTGTACTTTTACACTACCTTCCTTTCCTACCAGTTTCCCCTTTGCCTCCCTCCTCCCTCTCGCTCGTCTAACCTCCTTCCCCCCGCTGCCCACATGCTGTTCCCCTTCGCATACCACCATACGTGTTGGTTTTACATACTGTTGATTGATTGTTCTATACTGTGACCTCCTGCCTACCCATGTAAAGCGCTCTGATACCTCTGGGTCCAGCCAGCTCTATATAAAACCTCTTAATAAATAAATAAATAAATTGTTCTTTTAAAAAAGATAAAGGGGCATGTGTATCAAAAAAGAGATTTGCGATTGTCAATTAGTGATTTTTAGCGAATCGCTAATTGAGAATCTCAAAACGCGATTCCAATACAAGTTTGCAATAATTTAGGCATTACTTAAAATTCGCAGAATTAAATAGCGGACTCCATAATAGTGATTCCTTATTTGTGAATTTGCTATTAAGAAATCGCAAAATTAGTGAATCTGCTATTCAGGTACGGCTTGATGACATCACACCCAGGAAGTGTGACTGCCCATGCTGTTCCTGATTGCCTGAGTGTTATGATTTATACTGCTGGTATCCATTTACACTGTGGAATCCTCTCCATGTCATGGAATGGAGTGATGCATCGTGTGATGTATCGCTCATTCCAAGGAGGGAGAGACAACGATTGAACGGTTGGTGCTGTTCTGCCGATCTCGCTGTACCTGTCATTAAATTACCACTTTACTGCCTCTAAGCGGATCGATACACCTTTACACTGGCGACGAGTAGACTTTGCCTGATTGGGGACGGGCAACACGGCTAAGCACCAATTCCCCTATGATGATAACGTTCTTTCTGTTTTGGGACTTCTAATCTCTTTCCTTAAAGTTTTGTTTGAGAAACGACGATCAACGCTCGACAATCGACGCTCTACCAACTTTAAAGTGAGTTTGGGGGCATTTTTGGGAGCATTAACGAGTTCTTCAAATCGTACCGTTAGTCCCACGAGCTGGTCTCCGCGAGCGGCTGGTCGACCTCATTTCTCACGTCTGGAACGCATGTTTGGAACGCACGTACGCACGCTCGTCATCGCGTTAGCGACCATCTCGTAGCTTTACCCTGACAACCATACAACACGAAGGAATGAAGGAAGCGTGTTTTTTTTTTGTTTCAACAAAACTTTAAGTAGAAATGCATACGGTGGAGACACGCAAATGAATTATTGCAAACTTCAAGAGCAAATGTTGAATGAGAGCGGAAAAATGCTTACAACTGTCATTTTGGGTATTTTTCGGGGACAATAAATTTTGGGACGATTTCAATAACAGGTGTTACTGGCTTTACTAAGCTTTCAAGGTTTCTCTTGATTTTGGAAAAATGGCATTAGCTCCGTCCTCTAGCATGTCGCAGCCACCACCGTTTTTGTCGGAGGAAGGTGATCCAAATCTTCCCTGGGAAAGGTGGAAAAACCTTTTTGATTCGTACATTGTGGCCATTGGGGGAGAAAAGTTTTCGGCTTTTAGGAAACAAGCCATTCTCCTTTATAATTTGGGCGTGGAAGGAAGGAATACCTATGACAGCATGGATCTTATTCCTATTGGTGATGGTGATGGTTCTCCTAGTGATGTGTACGAAATGTCTTTGATCATTCTAGAGAAGTATTTTGGTCCCCGTATCAACGTGGTTCTGGAAAGACATACGTTTTTCACCAGGATCCAAGGTCCCGTGGAGCGTGTAGGCAGCTATGTTGCAGCCTTAAAGACTCTCGCACGTACGTGTGAGTTTGGTGATCTCTCGGATTCATTAGTGAGAGACCAGTTGGTGAGATGCACTAACAGTGTTCGTGTCTAGGAGAAGCTCCTATCGAAAAATCCTTCCTTAATTGAAGCTGTGGCCATTGTGGAGGGTATGGAGAACACTTCCAAGTGGGTTAAAGAAATCAGGAGGAACAAAGAAGAAAAAGGCCAGAGACCTAGTGAAGTACATGTCATAGAAGAGGGTGAAGACTCTGAGGCTTGCAGTACTTTAGCAAAGATTTCTGCCTCTAATAATAGCAAGACTGTTGAGAAGGACGCACGTATGCACGCCCCTTCTAAGGGTGTTCAAAGCAGAGTGGAACGTGACAGCCATTCCTCTGATGGGGGTAGTAATTCTAGTGACAAAGCCGCATCTACTTGTCCTAAACCTAAATGCATGAGGTGTGAAAGTTTTTCGCACTTTTCTAATTACCCGCACTGTTTTGCTAGAGAGGCGGTGTGTAACAAGTGTGGTATTAAGGAGCATTATGCTACGGTCTGTAAAGCTTCTGACAAAGCCCGTAACCCTCAGAAAAATGTTGAAATTGTACGCACCATACTGTTGAGTGTTAGGGCTGATGATGGGAAAGTATATGCTGACAGAATAATAATGCCTGAATGTAAGATCACGGTTGATGGGTAGGATTTCTCTGTTCTAGCTGACTCAGGTTTGCCTTTTACCATGATTGGTAATAAACAGTGGGATGAGTGTGTGGGTCTTGACAATGTGACCTTGTCGTCACCAGATATCAATCCTGTTAGCTCTGGGGGTTCTAAGATCAACGTCCTTGGTTATGTTCAAGCCTCTATCAAATTTAAGGACAGGCATACAATGGGTAAAGTTTATGTGGCTGAAAGAGGGGACAATTTGCTTGGATGGAGACATCAACGTGACCTTGGCATCATGCTTAACCCTTGTGCTAAGGATCCCAAGGATCAAGTTATGTTGGTGGACTCTTTGGATTCAAGCTGTGAGTGTTTTGATAAGTTCCCAGAGGTCTTTTCGGATGCCTTAGGCTGTCTTAAGGGGTTTGAGCATCGCATTGTCCTTAAGGAAAGAGCCGTCCCTTGTGTACACAAGGTGAGGAGAGTACCCAACATGATGGTTGAACCACTCAAAGCTGAGTTGCAGAGATTGCTTAATTTGGGAGTCATTGAAGAGATCGAAGCTTCAGAGTGGCTTGCCCCCATTGTTCTTGCTCCTAAGGATGGGGGGATAAGTGTCAGGATGTGTGTGGACTTGAGGGGACTGAATGAGTGGATTTGGGTGGATCGTCAACCCTTACCCAATATATCTGAGTTTCTCAGCATTCTCTCAGGAGCTAAGATTTTCAGTGTATTGGATTTATCTTCGGCCTACCACCAAGTTATGTTGCACAAAGACTCAAGACACCTTACGTCTTTCGTGACACCTTTGGGGGCTTACCGGTTTTTGCGAATGCCCTTTGGGTTGGCGTCTGCCGCAGCATGTTTCCAGAGAGTCATGAAAATGGTGTTAGGGAAAATAGCTAATGTCATGTTTTTTCAAGACGATATTTTGATATATGCGAAAGACGAAAGAGAACATTGTATGACCCTCTATACGGTGTTAGGAAAATTGAGCGATGCGGGTCTCACAGTTAAGAGACAAAAGTGCCGTGTGGGGTTGAGTTCTGTAACATATTTTGGCCATGTGATCTCTGGGGAGGGCATACAACCCAAGTTGGAACTAGCTGAGAGTGTAGTGAAAGCTCCCATTCCTCAAGACAAGGACCAGGTGAGGTCGTTTTTGGTTCTCGCTGAGTTCTATTCTAAATTTGTACATGGATTTGCGAGTGTAGCTGAGCCTATTAGGGCTCTGCTTAAAAAGGGAACACAGTTTGCCTGGTCTGATGAGTGCCAGAAAGCTTTTCATTGTATTAAAGCTGGTATTGGTAAGATGCCCACATTGGGACATTTTGATGTCAATCGCACGACTATTCTAACGACGGATGCCAGTCTTAAAGGTTTAGGGGCTGTGCTCTCTCAGGTTGTGGATGGTGAGGACAGGGCAATTGCTTTTGCCTCTAGAGCTCTTAAGGATGCGGAAGCTAATTACTCATGTATTGAGAGAGAAGCTTTGAGTGTGTTCTGGGCTGTACAACATTTTAAATTTTACCTCTGGGGGATTTCTTTTCTGGTCCGAACGGATCATCGTCCTTTGGTGCAGGTTTTCTCATGCCGGCATAATGAGAACACTACACCCAGACTCAAACGCTGGAGTGAAGGCCTCCAAGAGTTCAATTTTGTTGTTCGGTATATACCGGGGTTGAGTAACAAATCTGCAGATTGTCTTTCTCGCTTGCCGGTTGGTCATACCTCAGATTGCAATGAAGTTGAGTGTGTATTTTGGGTCGCTGAGCCTGCTTTTTCGTCCGAGGAGTGGTTGGAGGGTGTAGGTAGTGACAAAGATTTTGTTCTTCTTAAAGAGTGGGTAAGTCATGGTTGGCCTGAGTATAGGGATTTGGATCAAGACATGAAATCGTATTGGGCTGTGAGGGAGGAGTTGTCATTTTGCTGTGATAATCTCATGAGAGGTGATAGAGTAATTCCTCCCAGTGTGTTCAGGGACAGAATAATTAACCTTGCTCATGAGGGACATTTGGGCAGGAGTCTAACAAAAGCCCGGGTGAGGGAAAAGTACTGGTGGCCTGGTATGGATCGAATGATTGAGTGTGTGGTTAAAGATTGTTTGTCTTGTGCTTCCAATGACAAATCTCACACTCCCAGCAATGCTCCTTTGTCTCCTGTCGAAGTTCCTGACAGAAGTGTGGTCGAAGTTGGGTTTGGACATAGTTGGTCCGTTTGAACTTTTACCATCTTTTGAAAGGTTTGTTCTGGTGCTTGTGGACTATACCTCCAAGTGGGTGATCACCAAGTGTGTGTCAGTGGCTAACACAAGAACAGTAATAGACTTTCTTAAGGATGTCTTTGTTTCTGAAGGAGTTCCCAGGTTTTTAGTCACTGATAATGGAGTCCAATTTGTTTCTCACGAAATGTGCAATTTTCTTAAAGATTTTAACATTGTTCATCAAAAGACAGCCTTATATTCGCCTCACTACTCCGAATGCTGTTACTCTTAGGTCTCCTTTTGAGGTTTTAAGAGGAAGGAAAGCTTCTTCCAAGTTGAATCCTAGTTGGCTGCCTCCAAGTGTTGGGAGTGGTATGTCTGCTGATACAAGACGAACCAGGATTTCTAATTATCAGTACAAGTACAAGTCAAATTATGATTCTAGGATGAATGTTAAATACAGGAAATGGTGTGTAGGTGATCAAGTGCTGGTGAAGAATCCCAGGCATACTTTTAAAGGTAGATCTGGTTTTCTGGGTCCCTTTACCATTGTGGCCATCAGAAAGAATGTGGTGAAGGTTAACACAGACTGCTGGTGGAGTATGTCTAGATTAGTCAAATACACTAGTGGTTCCCAGAATGTGGAGGTTCCTAGACCTTCCTTGCCTGATACAAATCATTTAAATGGGAGGGACATTCTTGACAGAAGGGAATCCACTCATTATCCTTCTAGGTGTAGGAGGGTGCCTGTTAAGATGAAAGACTATGTGTTATACTAGTGCTTATGTTTAAGATGAAAGACTATGTGTTATACTAGTGCTTATGTTTTTTTCTGCTATGTTTTTGATGCTGTACTTTTCTTACAGGTTGTTCCACTTTGAGGGTGTTTTTATGCTTTCATGGGAATGAGTTTAATTGTTAATGTATTCTGTTTTATTCTCTTTTGTTGGGAAGGGGATGTGTTATGATTTATACTGCTGGTATCCATTTACACTGTGGAATCCTCTCCATGTCATGGAATGGAGTGATGCATCGTGTGATGTATCGCTCATTCCAAGGAGGGATAGACAACGATTGAACGGTTGGTGCTGTTCTGCCGATCTCGCTGTACCTGTCATTAAATTACCACTTTACTGCCTCTAAGCGGATCGATACTTCTTTACACTGAGGCTGTGTCTGAGACTGGGAGTAGAAGCAAACCACTGTGGACTGCAACACCACCAAAACCAAATGGATCCACAGGAGAAGGATAAGGACGAAGTTGGGAGGAAAAAGAAGCACAAATTCAGTGAGAAGGAGCTGGAGGTACTTTTTGAAGAGATGGGCCATAGCCATGAGTTGCTGTTTGGCAAAAAATCCCTTCATTTCCCTGAATCACAAAAAAGGAAAATATGGCTGGACATGCAGGCGACGGTGAATGCCATAGGTGTAACCCAGCGCTCCATTGGTGACCTACTTAAGCGCTGGTATGGCATGTGCTCCAGGTCTAAGGACCAGGTTTCAACCAGGCTTGCGGAGGCGAAGCAGACTGGCGGGGGTATATCCACAGAGACAGAATCCACACCCCTTAAGGAGTTGGTGGAGTCCACCCTACAGCCTGAAAGTATCAGTGGGGTAGCTGACATCGAAAGCTCCGACACTCCAAACAACAGACAGGTAAGATGCATCCTAAATCAGCCCTGACACATTACCAACTTAATCACATACTCAGGAATGCCCTAATTACAAAGTAACAATGCAACTCCATTCCACAAATTCCAGCCCACCGAGCAGTACTTAGGTAACCTAAATGCAGAAAACTTTATTCAGTGAACAATGGGAAGCAGAACAAACAATAAAAGTGCTTTTTTATTTACAGTTGAACCTGAAACACAGGGTGACAACACCAAAGCAGAGGAGGCAGTACACACACAGGACCAGGCAGGAGGAGAGGACACAGAGCAGACAACACTGCCAACACGTATCCCACTGAGGGAGAACCGGAATCCATAGAGGATGAGGCACAGCCAAAGAAGGAACAGCATGCACATCAGGTCCACAATCAGCCCCCTATGCACCGTAGGGACGAGAGTTGCAGGAGACGCAGGCCAAGAGCAGAAACCAGCGCAGACACTGTAGAGGATCCTGCGGTATCTTCCAACCTGGAAGGCACCATGGTGAAGGTCCAGTGCCTGCAATCCAGAAGTATGAAGTCAATACACAGGCAGCTGGTGTCTGTTAACCATAACTGTTAGAAATGGGATCTCTGGTTGGCTAAGGCTTGCGTCAAAGCCAGGCAGAGACCACCACTCTAGTCAGGGCAAGGAAGTTACACGCCAAAGATAACCCCTGCTCACCCCCTTGGTAGCTTGGCACGAGCAGTCAGGCTTATCCCGGAGGCAATGTGTAAAGCGTTTTTGCAACACACACACACAGCAGCAACACCCTAGGCGCACCACAAAAGGAACTCCACACAAGGTTATATAAAAAATAGCCTTTGAATTGTCATAAATACATTAGAAACATAATCACATAATATACAATGTGCCAACTGGCACTAGGCAATATTCACAGGGGAATTATATACAGGACCAGGCCAATCGGGCCCTGGTCCGAACCCTCAGAACAGGTCAGTAGATGCAAATATAAAACACAATCAGTAACTACTGGTATAATAATGACCTCAGCATTATCACATTAGCATTAGGTATAAAACATATCCTGCATAAACCTCAGGCGCATAAGCACCATAGCATCACATAAGGCATCACCAGCGTAACCACCTTAGGTAACAGATTAGCATAAAAACAGTGTGCCCCAATCGGGGGCACAACACACTGAATCTGGCCCCAGGCCAACAGGCCTCTCACAGGGGCTCAAATGCCCAATGTCCAGAATGTATGGGCTGGCTGCGCAAGCAGCAAAAGCAGAGTGCGCAAAAGTTCAGGCCTAAACGTGGCTGCTGGCACTAAGTGATGCACAGCTGGGATTAGATGGGGGTGAAGGAGTGCGTCTCACTCCTGACCTCAGACTGGCCCCTAAAACAAAGAAAGACCTAAACGGTGCAGCTGCCCACTAGTTGCTGGGCAGCTGTAAAAATTAGCATGGGCACCAGCGTGCCATCTGAGCCCCTCTCTGGGACTCTAGCAGAAAATAAATATTTCCCCAAACATTGCAGCTGCCTGCGCGCTCGCAGGGCAGCTGGGGAATGAGCCCAGGCACAACGGTGCCACTGCAGCCTCACTCCGGGACCCTTAAATACCAAATGGCCCCAAGTCCCACTCTGGGACTAAAAAGTGAAAGCGGAATCGCCCCTAGCTTTGCAGCGACGCAGCCGCTGTGGAGCTTCTCATTACAGGGCTTCCCTCGTGCAAGCTAAAGCAAGCACCAATTCCACTGTACCCGGGGAGGTCCTCGTTGCAGCGGCCCGCTCTCTTTTGGGGGCCGCTGAGACCAACAAGCAAGGGCACCAAAATACTGGCCAGACTCGGGCCCCACGGGGAAAAAGAAGGCACGGCCCCCTCTCTAACTCCACTCACCGGACTGTTGCGGGGACACCCCCCCCAGCGCTGCTCCTGGTGCGTGCAATGTTCGTTGGAGCCCCCCTCACTTGGGCTCTCTGGCGGCTGTAGGCGGTACGCCGGGCTCTCCTCACCACATGGGAGCCCTGCCTCGATTCCCGCTCCGTGCAGCCTGTCTCCCTTTGCCCGGTCCTTCTCCCTGAGACTGGGACGGGGAGCCCTCGAGGACAAGACGGCTTCCCAAGGCTTCTTCCCGCGTCTCGCCTTCTTCCTTGGCAGCGCGGGAGAAGCGGAAATGAGGCCGGAGCGCCTGCCTATAGTCAGGCACAGAGGCCTGACTTCCTGGACGCTCGGGCCCGGCGGTGAATTTCTTTTTGGTCTTGGCGGCGATGCGGGGTGGGCACCCGCTCGTCACTTAAATAATGAAGGCAGGGTAGGCACCCGACAGAATCAAGCATACAAATGCGGAAGGCAATGCGGGGTGGGCCCCCGCGCCGTAAATAAGTAGAATTGCGGGGAATCTCCACACTGCAGATTACCTTTCAAAAATTATCACAGCTTCGTGCTGCAGTTGAAACCAGAAGCGCTGCTCCTCACGGCAACACAATAAAGCGCTCCTCAGAAAATGAAAATTTAGCGCTTCCCAGGCACTTTAGCACAAAGTCTCCAGGAAGGCAGAATCAGGGGATCTTGGGTGCTGGGGAGACCCCAGCAAGGCGCAGCCAGGCAGGCCAGCACGCAGGGACCCACAGGAAACAGCAGCTGGGTCCCGCGGCGGTTCCTCCTGGCAGAGTGTCCCCTCAAGAACACAAGCACAACGGAACACACTTCATGGGGTCACAGCCCCTTCTTTTATACACAGCTTTCCTTTGTCACACAGCACAGGGCTAAGGGAAAACCAGATGCAACTTGTTTGGGGGGAGCTTTGGAGCACTTTGTTGTGCTCAGCTCCTCTCTCCTTTGTCAGGTGGGGGCTAGTTGCTCAGACGCACCACAGGGGTGGAGCCAGCATTGTGGAGGGAAGGCACAGTCCTATTCAGGTCCCAGGTGCAACTCCTCCCTCCCATCTAGATGAAAATCTCTCTATTTATTTTTACCGGGCTGACTCACCCTGGCTCCTGGAATTCCCCACACCATCCAGCGCCTGTCAATCAAAAGCCAGACATGCACTCCACATCAGGCAGGCAGGAAACATAGCACACAGAAATGCCAACTTCTAGAAGTGGCACATCTCCACCAGTCACAATAAATCTGTGCACACCATTGCGCAGCATTTATTCTCACGAGTTCGCACATACTAAACTCGACCCTGCACTCCTCTCACACCAGTAATTACCATGGGCACACATATCCCCATGCATTCCTATGGGAGGGCAGGCCAGTCTCACTAAATGTAACACAGAGCGCACGCACTTTACACTGGGACACAGTGCTAAAGTGCCTAGAGGCCTAAAACCACTAACGCTACATAGGGAAAAGGCTAAGAGACAGGCAAAAAGTTTAGGGGTGAACCTGCCAAAAGGGCCAAGTCCAACACAACCCCCTTCCAGCCAAAACGCAGGGCAGACCAATCACCACTGTGATGGGCTTCCCTGCTTTGGGCGATAGAACATGGACGCGGGCCCGCAACGGCAGGGACATCCTCCGGTTCTACCCCACTCTGAATCCACTTGGTTCCCTCTGTAAAAGCTGTCCGGAGCAACTGGGCTACCCCACCGGTACTCCCTAGCTGTCCGTGGCCAGGACCAGGCCCTAGGCCATCCAGATGTATCTGGTCCCTGCCATCTCACAGAGTGGGGGGCAGTAACCCCTGGCACGTAGTGACCATTCTCCACTCTACCCCTCATCAGGGCAGTTCTAAGACTGCCACCGATCCTCCAGCCTAGGGTCCGTACCCTCAGGCTGACCAGAAGTCACGGGCGAGGGTCTCCACCCCCTACCTCTTCTTCTACGGTTCCGCCCTCTCCTCCTCTGAGAGGCACCCTTATAACACAACTGTAGGAAGGTGGATATCTGACTATGGTTACCCCCAATTTTTTGCCTAGTGTCTAGCTGGTTTTTCGACTTAGTAGGCCTGAGATCCTGCCATTCAGGGTCTCACCCTGTCAGCCCCTGTACCAGTGTACACTAGGTACCCAGGGCATTGGTGTATCTAAGGCTACCAGGGGCTGAAGCATGTATTATGCCACCCCTGGACTGGCCTAACAAATTTGACACAACTGGCTGATCACTCAGCTGGGGTAAGTTGGTGTAGCCACCTCTTACTTAGGTGTAGTATACCTATACCTCACCTTAAATGGGACGCATGTTAACCTATAAGTCACTCCTATAGCAGGCCTTGACAATCCTGAAGGCAGAGTGCTTGGTTCCATGTGAGATGGTGCTCTGGCATGAGCTGAGTCTGTCTGCAGTGGTCGGAACCACTTCCTTCTACTGTTTCCAGATATCGTCATACCATATACTCTTAAGTGCATTATGAACCTCGCGGTTAAATGCTAACTTTGGTTTGGCTTTATCAAAACATGTCGAGTAAGGTGTCATACGAATTGGAAGACTAACCCCTCACCAGTTCTGGCGACGGGGTTAGCATTCCACCCTTCTAGAGGGACACGACATGTACAGTACCTGAAACCCGGGTAAAATCAGACATAGCCTCAGCTCCACAAAATGGATGCTGCCACCACAGACACAAGTCTGCCCTCCTGCTGCTGGGAGTCCTTCCAGCTTGGGAGGTGTGGACAAAGGGTTTCCTGCCAGGGGAGGTGCATGCACCACCCCAGACAGGATTTTGTGTATTGGTCAGGTAGGGCTTGAAAGAAACCAGACATGCCTGAGGCTCACAAGGAGCCTCGGTGCATATGCCAGTTCAATCCGGTCCTGGGGCACACCAGTCCTGGGCCTGGGGCGAGCTGGACAAAGGATTGGGGGTGTAACCACCCCCCTTCCTGGTCCCACCCATAGGGAGGGACCTAGCAGGTAGTCCGGCCCCTAGAATCCGCTTAAAGGTAGGAGCTGTGTCCTAAGACTTCAGACATCCTGGAATCAACTTGAAACTAAGAAGAAGACGGGAACTTCGACGCTCTGCCGCACAGAGGACTGAAGCCAATCTCCCCTGTGGTCAGGGAGTGACCACCTTGCTAACGCAAGCACCATCCAGCGAATCAACGTCTGCTTTGCCGCCGCCTCCCGCCAGAGCCCGAGCCCAGAGACTGACAAGACCTGGACCTCCAGACCTCTCACTGCCCGATCCACAGTCCCTGAAAAGAGGAGACCCGTGGAGGCACCGAGACACGTGGAGCCAGCCATCTTGAAAAGACCATGACAAGCTGCAAGCGCAACAACCGAGGCTCCCTCCAAGTTGTGCTTTGGGATCTGAGAAGCCCAACACCCGAGCAGCATCTGCACCAAAGGTGAGCCCTCCAGCATCTCCACGATCTGCGTGGGGCCCTTCTGCATTTTGCCACTCGACGCACCTAACCGGTTGCTGGCCCGCTGGCTAGTGGTCATCTTGGCGACGAACTTCAAGAAATACACCACTGGTCTGGTTGCTCCAGACTGGCCCTTGCTCCCCTCCAAAGGAGCAGTCCCTCTGACCTTGCTGGTCAGAACCATCAGCTTATTTCATCTCCTACAACAATTGCTTTTGCCAAGGCTTGTTTGCTTCGATCAAGACGCCGACACCGCCGACAGCGAGAGCCTGCGTGGGACAGCTCGTGAACCGACTCCTGGACGTCGTCAACCTCCAGGGACCACGTGGCTGCAGAGACAAGCTACACCTTTCTTCCTGTTTGCACCCGACATCGCCTGGTACCCACTTGGTGCCACGCCGGTCACTGGCTAGTGACTGTGAACACTGTCCCCTCTGCTTACAGGTCTTCAACATCTCCGATCCACTCTTGGATCCACCGCATCTCTTCCGGACCGGCCGCCTGCAGCATCTTTATCCACAGGCTCAATTGAACAGATAGAAGAAACCCGACGCACTTCGACGCCTATGCACCCGCTTCCTGTGGGGGAGGTAAAGCTGGCACTCCGGTGCCCAAGTGTAGAGAATCATCTCTAGTGTCTGTGTTTCCAATCTTAAGTTCCTAGTCCATCCGGAAGATCCTCTTTGCAGTAACTCTGTACTTTTTACGCACCCATTGAAACCTATGGGAGCACGCGTGTGACTATTTGCTCTGCACACGCAACCCGTGGACCTCCTGGTCACTAACTGAAGTTAGCTCCTTGTAGGCCCAGCGATTCTAGAGGCCCTAGGCCTTTTCCCTTTTCTGTTCGTGGTACTTATACCACTATTTTAGTATATGGTTTGAGTGGCCACCAGGGCCTATCCATATAACGTGCAACTTCTGTGTATTCTACTGTAATCTTGTTTGACGATTTGTGCTCCTGTGCTCATAAAGAGACTAGGGGTTACTTTGAGAAATAAATACATATATATTTTGAATATATATCTGTGTGGTGTCCTTTCATTGGTATAAAAGGGGGTTGCATTTGGTAAAACAGCTTGCTTAACACGTTTCACGAGTTTAGCCTCAAAGACTGCTTAGCCTACGCTACCACTAGGGCAGCTAGTCCGAAAAGGTTGACTTACAACCACACCATAAGGGTTGCTTGGCATGGTACAAGGTGGTCACTTTAACTAGTGAACATCATATACCAGGCCAACTTCTCACATTGGTGAGCAGCGGTTGGATTTGAGCTTGCTGTGTTTTACCATTGTAATCTCTTGGTTACCAATTGAAAGATCACATAGGTACCTGTAGGTACATATAAAACAAGATTAGATATACTTAAGTTCTACTGAACTTAGTTGTTGTAGAGCAAAGGGAGTAGCACACCCTGACTACAACTACTAGATAGGTTTAGTAGGTAAACCCAAGTGTAGGTAGATTGCAACACATCCACCCACACTTAAGAGCAATGGCTGGGGCAGAGGGGTCCAAGGTACCCATCTCTGTTGAGAGTGACCCCCAGAGGGCACCATCCATCTTTGCTACCCTAAATCAGAATGAGCTCAGGCATTTGGCAACTCTTAGAGGCCTTAAACAGCCCAAGAACCCTACCTCTGCTGAGCTCAGAGAACTCTTACAGAATGATGAAAATCAGAAAGAGCTCGATGAAAGCTTCCCAGTTAGCCCCCTCAGGGACAGGAACAGGAGGCCCCCCTTCTGAAGATGCTACTGAGGTACCCCTTTCCAATAGTCACCCCTTAGATGGGAATCCTACCACAGAGGATGAGAGTGAGAAGGGTACTGATACAGAAAGTAGTGAGGATGAAGGGAGAACTAGCCCAGTGCCAAGTGTTATACGTGGCCCAGCTAACCTAAGGCTACTGGGGACTGACAGTGGGTTCACCCCATTGGATCTCCCCAGTGGACTTAACACAGGGCTTGGGAGGCAAAGGAATCGCTCAGGTGAATCTAATGCTTCTCATGGCTCTAGAGGCTCTCAAGGTCACTCCAAGAGAAGGATGACCACCCCTCAGAGGAGGGAACATGAGGCCAGAATGCAGGAAGCCCAGCTGAGGATCAGGAAGCAGGAGCTAGAAGTAGCCCTGATGGAAGAGAAACTGAGTAAGGCTAGGCAGCATAAAGAGAGTGGGTCTATACCCACTGGTGGCAGCATTGTCCCTAAGGACAAAGATAGGGTCTTTGACAATAGGAACCTGTCTAAGGTTGTGCCCCCCTACAAAAGTGGGGATGACATCCACAAATGGATGACTGCTCTTGAGAGAGCCTGCAAAGTGCAGCAGGTTCCTGAAGACCAGTGGGCAGCAATCCTCTGGCTCTCCTTTGAGGGAAGAGGCAGAGACAGACTCCTCACTGTTAGAGAAGAGGATGTCAGAAATTACAGAGTCCTGAAGAGTGTCCTAGTTGATGGGTTAGGCTTAACCACTGAACAGTACAGGTTAATGTTCAGAGATACCCAGAAGGCACAGACTCAGGACTGGTCTGAATATGTGGAATGTGCAACTAAGGCTTTGGAGGGTTGGTTGCTGGGAAGTAAGGTGTCTGACTATACAGGATTGTACAATTTGATGATGAGAGAGCAGATTTTAAGTAATTGTCAAAACCAGCTTCTCCATCAACACCTGGTAGACTCAGATTTGACCTCTCCCCAAGAATTGGGAAAGAGGGCATATAAATGGGTCAGGACCAGGATCAGGCCTAAAAACCAGGGTGGTGACCAAAAGAAAGATACCACCAAGCCTCAAGAGAAGGGTGGGGATAAAGCAAAAGAGAAATCTTCCTCAGGGCCCCAAAACTCCACACAGGGTGGTGGGTCCCAAGCTCCCTCCTCTACCACAGCTAAAAAGCCTTACTGCCATGAGTGTAAAACTCCTGGGCATTGGAAAACTGACAGCAGTTGCCCAAGGGCTAAAAACAAAACTGTTCCTCCAATTACTCCTGTCACACCACCTATTACTGTCAGCAGTAATCCCCCAGGTGGTGGGAGTGCCCCCAGAAATCTGGGTGGGTTTACTTGGGGAACACAGGGGGACCCTGGCTTAGCCAATTCCCCTGCAGCAACTACTCTTGTCTGTGATGGTGGCATGGGGTTTGCCAACTTCACTGCCTGTCCCAACACTTTGGGTAGGTACAGACAGGAGCCCTACATCAATGGTACAAAAGCTGAGGCCTACAGAGACACTGGAGCTAGCATCACTATGGTGGCCCATTGGCTAGTTCCCTCTGAGCAGCTTTTGCCTGGTTTCTCCTACCAGGTGACTAACATTGATGGCAAACAGAACAGTCATCCCATGGCAGAGGTATGTCTCAGCTGGGGAGGGGTCACTGGCCCTAAAAGGGTGGCAGTGTCCCCAACCTTGCCTGTAGACTGCTTACTGGGGAATGACTTGGAACTCTCAGATTGGGCTGGAGTTGAACAAGACACCCATTCTAAAATGGTAGGCCTTTCACAAAAGGGTACTGGGGTTGTGCCATTCACAACCCCTGTCCAAGTAGATTTCCTCCCTGAAAAGGTTGGAAGGGCAGTGATAGCCACAGCCCAGGCACAGACAGACTTCCCTGTAGAGACTGGCAGAGCTGTGACAGTCACAGCTCAAACCCAAACTGAGCGCCTCCCTGAAAAGGTTGGCAAGGCTGTAATGGTCTCAGCCTATACTCAGACTGACATAGGTGTAGTGAAGCCTGAAACTATGGATCACTCCACACAAACAGAGAGTAGTGGGGAGGAAGAAAAGTCTCCCTCTCCCCAGACATTAGGAAAAGGTCAGCCTCCTCAGGGATCTGACCTCACCCCTTGTGAAGGAACTGCCCCAGAGGTAGCCAGGCCTGGCCTGGCAGAGCCTCTGATGTCAGTGGCCCCTTCCAAGGTGGGACCCAGTCTGGTGCAGGTAGCCTGCCTCTCTCTACCCTGCCTCAGTCAGCTCAGGGCTGCAGAGGCCAGGGAGGCCAGTGGACCCCCAGAGGGCCCCTGTCCACAAGAACCCCCCCATCAAAAGAATGAGGATTGCCTGGCTAGTAGCCCTAGTCAGGTGATGGGTAAAAACATTCCTGAGGGATCTCCTTTCCAGGTAGTTAGGGACCTCCCCCAGAGGGATTCTGTTGGGCACAGGCAAACATGGGACCTTAGGGCCCCAAACCTGACCTGTCCCTCCAGTAAGCCCACAAAAGGGACCCAGCCTCCAGCTTTAGGTAGCCAGAGGCTGACCCTGAGAGCACAGTGCAACTCAGTTAAGGAAAGAAAGGCATCCATGGTGGAGGATGATTGGAGGAAGCTGAGGCCTCACTTGGAGGACACTCACTTCAGTACTCCATCTCAACACCAGCCTTTTACTTTGCCAAGACACACCAAAGGTCGAGATTCCCTATGGTGGAGACCCTCTGATACCCTTAGGGTGAGGGATTGCTTAGTGGACCATGAGACAGGGGGTAACCATGCCAGTGCTGGTTCCTCCTTATATGGCCACTTGGGCAATATAGGCTTACCTGGTCAAGGTCAGCCTTATCTCCCTTCGTTTAGGGGGGGGGGTTGTGTAGGAAGGTGGATATCTGACTATGGTTACCCCCAATTTTTTGCCTAGTGTCTAGCTGGTTTTTCGACTTAGTAGGCCTGAGATCCTGCCATTCAGGGTCTCAGCCTGTCTGCTCTCTCTGTAAAATGGACTCCATGTACCCTAGGTACATAACCCATTGGAACTAGATCACCCTGTCAGCCCCTGTACCAGTGTACACTAGGTACCCAGGGCATTGGTGTATCTAAGGCTACCAGGGGCTGAAGCATGTATTATGCCACCCCTGGACTGGCCTAACAAATTTGACACAACTGGCTGATCACTCAGCTGGGGTAATTTGGTGTAGCCACCTCTTACTTAGGTGTAGTATACCTATACCTCACCTTAAATGGGACACATGTTAACATATAAGTCACTCCTATAGCAGGCCTTGACAATCCTGAAGGCAGAGTGCTTGGTTCCATGTGAGATGGTGCTCTGGCATGAGCTGAGCCTGTCTGCAGTGGTCGGAACCACTTCCTTCTACTGTTTCCAGATATCGTCATACCATATACTCTTAAGTGCATTATGAACCTCGCGGTTAAATGCTAACTTTGGTTTGGCTTTATCAAAACATGTCGAGTAAGGTGTCATACGAATTGGAACATTAACCCCTCGCCAGTTCTGGCGACGGGGTTAGCATTCCACCCTTCTAGAGGGACACGACATGTACAGTACCTGAAACCCGGGTAAAATCAGACATAGCCTCAGCTCCACAAAATGGATGCTGCCACCACAGACACAAGTCTGCCCTCCTGCTGCTGGGAGTCCTTCCAGCTTGGGAGGTGTGGACAAAGGGTTTCCTGCCAGGGGAGGTGCATGCACCACCCCAGACAGGATTTTGTGTATTGGTCAGGTAGGGCTTGAAAGAAACCAGACATGCCTGAGGCTCACAAGGAGCCTCGGTGCATATGCCAGTTCAATCCGGTCCTGGGGCACACCAGTCCCGGGCCTGGGGCAAGCTGGACAAAGGATTGGGGGTGTAACCACCCCCCTTCCTGGTCCCACCCTTAGGGAGGGACCTAGCAGGTAGTCCGGCCCCTAGAATCCGCTTAAAGGTAGGAGCTGTGTCCTAAGACTTCAGACATCCTGGAATCAACTTGAAACTAAGAAGAAGACGGGAACTTCGACGCTCTGCCACACAGAGGACTGAAGCCAATCTCCCCTGTGGTCAGGGAGTGACCACCTTGCTAACGCAAGCACCATCCAGCGAATCAACGTCTGCTTTGCCGCCGCCTCCCGCCGGAGCCCGAGCCCAGAGACTGACAAGACCTGGACCTCCAGACCTCTCACCGCCCGATCCACAGTCCCTGAAAAGAGGAGACCCGTCGAGGCACCGAGACACGTGGAGCCAGCCATCTTGAAAAGACCACGACAAGCTGCAAGCGCAACAACAGAGGCTCCCTCCAAGTTGTGCTTTGGGATCTGAGAAGCCCAACACCCGAGCAGCATCTGCACCAAAGGTGAGCCCTCCAGCATCTCCACGATCTGCGTGGGGCCCTTCTGCATTTTGCCACTCGACGCGCCTAACCGGTTGCTGGCCCGCTGGCTAGTGGCCATCTTGGCGACGAACTGCAAGAAATACACCACTGGTCTGGTTGCTCCAGACTGGCCCTTGCTCCCCTCCAAAGGAGCAGTCCCTCTGACCTTGCTGGTCAGAACCATCAGCTTATTTCATCTCCTACAACAATTGCTTTTGCCAAGGCTTGTTTGCTTCGATCAAGACGCCGACACCGCTGACAGCGAGAGCCTGCGTGGGACAGCTCGTGAACCGACTCCTGGACGTCGTCGACCTCCAGGGACCACGTGGCTGCAGAGACAAGCTACACCTTTCTTCCTGTTTGCACCCGACATCGCCTGGTACCCACCTGGTGCCACGCCGGTCACTGGCTAGTGACTGTGAACACTGTCCCCTCTGCTTACAGGTCTTCAACATCTCCGATCCACTCTTGGATCCACCGCATCTCTTCCGGACCGGCCGCCTGCAGCATCTTTATCCACAGGCTCAATTGAACAGATAGAAGAAACCCGACGCACTTCGACGCCTATGCACCCGCTTCCTGTGGGGGAGGTAAAGCTGGCACTCCGGTGCCCAAGTGTAGAGAATCATCTCTAGTGTCTGCGTTTCCAATCTTAAGTTCCTAGTCCATCCGGAAGATCCTCTTTGCAGTAACTTTGTACTTTTTACGCACCCATTGAAACCTATGGGAGCACGCGTGTGACTATTTGCTCTGCACACGCAACCCGTGGACCTCCTGGTCACTAACTGAAGTTAGCTCCTTGTAGGCCCAGCGATTCTAGAGGCCCTAGGCCTTTTCCCTTTTCTGTTCGTGGTACTTATACCACTATTTTAGTATATGGTTTGAGTGGCCACCAGGGCCTATCCATATAACGTGCAACTTCTGTGTATTCTACTGTAATCTTGTTTGACGATTTGTGCTCCTGTGCTCATAAAGAGACTAGGGGTTACTTTGAGAAATAAATACATATATATTTTGAATATATATCTGTGTGGTGTCCTTTCATTGGTATAAAAGGGGGTTGCATTTGGTAAAACAGCTTGCTTAACACGTTTCACGAGTTTAGCCTCAAAGACTGCTTAGCCTACGCTACCACTAGGGCAGCTAGTCCGAAAAGGTTGACTTACAACCACACCATAAGGGTTGCTTGGCATGGTACAAGGTGGTCACTTTAACTAGTGAACATCATATACCAGGCCAACTTCTCACAACAACTCTCCTACCAGTTCAGGACCTCTTTCCAAGAACTGGTCTCCCAACCTAGGGTTTAACCCCTCAGGTTGTACCGGAGTCAGAGGTGAGGACTCCTTCCCTCTGCACCCCCTTCCAGAGTTCTGCACCCCCCCAACTGGAGCGGTACCCCTGGAAGATGAACCGGCCAGGACACTGGTTACAGACGTCCTTCTCTCCAGGTCAGGCAGATCCTGAACCTGGCCTCCCAACCTTGGGTCTAAACCTTTTGGCTGAGTACTTGCCTGGCACTCCAGGACTTCTGGGGACTCATACAGTATCTCCCCTAGGGTAACACATGACTCGTGTGTCGTGTGACAGTATGCCTGGCGCAGATCTCCCATCTCCTGTCCACCTGACAGGGCGCAAAGATCCCCCAGAACAGAAGTGGTGTTACCATGGTCACTCAAAGGGAACTCAGCCCTACTAGCTGGTCCTTGGCCCACTGGTTTTTCCACTGGGGAACACATCCCCATGTCACCCCTCAATTCGGACTTCTGTACCCTCCCAACTGGAGCGGCACCGCCAGACACTAGAACCACTGGAGCTCTATTTACAGACGCTCCAGGTTTTCCAGACACTAGGAGATCCTCCTCAAATGGACTAACAGGACAGCCTAGGCCCCCAACCTGGTATTCCCTGAAGAAACCATCCAGGTTCTGAGACTGGGTTTCGGGCACCTGGGAACACTCAGTCCCACACTCACTCCTACTCCCCTGAGACAGGACGTGAGCTCCTACACCCCTCTCGCTACACTGGGACCTAGCTGGGCTACTCTGAACCTCTTCCACCACTCTGGGCTGGAAGATGCCCGAGCGACTACTTTTGGGATCACTCCCCAATGCCTCTTCAGAACCTCTGGCACTTTCCCAGCGGTCTGCTTCTTCTGTAAGGATACAAGGACAAAAGGAGTCACACCTCAACAGGTGTTGGCGCAACCCCGGAAAACAACTACTGAGCATCTGCTCTTTGGGATGTATGACGTTACAACGCACACTTTTACAACGCATGCACTTACAACGCATTTTTTACAACGCATAATCCATTACAACGCATGACATTACAACGCATGACACTACAACGCATTTTTAAAAAATACCTTTACAACGCATTACCATTACAACGCATACTACCTTTACAACGCATACCATTACAACGCATAATATTAAATTACATTTAAGGTAAGTATTAGATAGTATAGGGGTAAAAATTACTATTCTAACTCCAGGGGGTGCAACAGTAGGGTAAGTGTTGGATAGTATAGGGGTAAAAATTACTATTCTAACTCCAGGGGGTGCAACAGTAGGGTAAGTGTTGGATAGTGTAGGGGTAAAAATTACTATTCTAACTCCAGGGGGTGCAACAGTAGGGTAAGTGTTGGATAGTATAGGGGTAAAAATTACTATTCTAACTCCAGGGGGTGCATCAGTAGGGTAAGTGTTGGATAGTATAGGGGTAAAAATTACTATTCTAACTCCAGGGGGTGCAACAGTAGGGTAAGTGTTGGATAGTATAGGGGTAAAAATTACTATTCTAACTCCAGGGGGTGCAACAGTAGGGTAAGTGTTGGATAGTATAGGGGTAAAAATTACTATTCTAACTCCAGGGGGTGCAACAGTAGGGTAAGTGTTGGATAGTGTAGGGGTAAAAATTACTATTCTAACTCCAGGGGGTGCAACAGTAGGGTAAGTGTTGGATAGTATAGGGGTAAAAATTACTATTCTAACTCCAGGGGGTGCATCAGTAGGGTAAGTGTTGGATAGTATAGGGGTAAAAATTACTATTCTAACTCCAGGGGGTGCAACAGTAGGGTAAGTGTTGGATAGTATAGGGGTAAAAATTACTATTCTAACTCCAGGGGGTGCATCAGTAGGGTAAGTGTTGGATAGTATAGGGGTAAAAATTACTATTCTAACTCCAGGGGGTGCATCAGTAGGGTAAGTGTTGGATAGTATAGGGGTACAAATTACTATTCTAACTCCAGGGGGTGCATCAGTAGGGTAAGTGTTGGATAGTATAGTGTAATATTATGCGTTGTAATGGTATGCGTTGTAATGGTAGTATGCGTTGTAATGGAATGCGTTGTAAAGGTAGTTTTTAAAAATGCGTTGTAGTGTCATGCGTTGTAATGTCATGCGTTGTAATGGATTATGCGTTGTAAAAAATGCGTTGTAATGGTAGTGCGTTGTAAAAGTTGCGTTGTAAAGGTTGTTCCCCGCTCTTTGATAACCATATTGAGCAATCCATCAAAATCATGTTCTGGGTTAATCGTCACCCAAGCCATCAGTGCATCAAAACAATCATCCGCAAAATCCCCCCAAGACTGGTGAGACAGCTTCTTCTTACTGTCCCTGAACGTCAACCTGTACTCCTCTTCTCGGGAACAAGGTACCATACTTTGGGAACTGGGAATGAGACCTCCTGTACTGGACTCTATATCGCTGCCACCACTGGACCCCACCTTTACTGGGGATTCCAGAAAACCACACCTCCCCTTAGGGGATGATCTACCCTCCAGAGCTAATTTCTCCCTGGCGAAGGCCCTCTCAGCCTCCGTCATCCTCTCCTGCGCTAAGACCCTCTCTGTCTCAAACTTTTTCTCCTCCACATTCAGCTGCGCTATCTCCTTGGCATGCTCTAACCTGAGCTTCTCCAAAGCCAGCTGATGCTCTCTTTCTTCCCTCCTATCTACCCACTCCTCTGGGGATAGGGAAAGGGGTGGGACGCTGCCCCTGACACTGGACCCAGCAAGGGACTCCCTATCTATGGGGTCCTCACTATCTATTGGCGTCCCTGTCTTGTCATTCTCTTCCTCCTCTTCAGACTCTTCAGGGCTCCCCTCAGACCCACCACCCTCTTGGAGTGCGGCCTGGTCCCTGCCTATCTGTGTCCATCTATCCTGTTGCCAGTGTAGCAAGGCTGTCCTAAGGGATAGCCGAGTGTCTTCCTCACCCACTGCTAAGCTTCTCATCACAGAACCCCCTTAACTCCAACATACAGAATTACAACAGATTATATGCATTAAAGGTAGGTTCCATTCTTGGCAAGGTACTAAAACCCACACAGGTATAATGTAAGACTCCTAGGCTGAAGATCTGAAGCAAGAGTACACAATTTGAAAATGACACTTTCAGGAGAAAAATAATATCTGATACAATAATCCCCAACATGTGATTATCTAAATGCAGAGCTTGTAGTGCAACCAGTCGTCGCTGTGGTACTGCGCAAACACAAGTCCTAATCCCACCGCTGATCACCAATGTTAGAAATGGGATCTCTGGTTGGCTAAGGCTTGCGTCAAAGCCAGGCAGAGACCACCACTCTAGTCAGGGCAAGGAAGTTACACGCCAAAGATAACCCCTGCTCACCCCCTTGGTAGCTTGGCACGAGCAGTCAGGCTTATCCCGGAGGCAATGTGTAAAGCGTTTGCGCAACACACACACACAGCAGCAACACCCTAGGCGCATCACAAAAGGAACTCCACACAAGGTTATATAAAAAATAGCCTTTGTATTGTCATAAATACATTAGAAACATAATCACATAATATACACTGTGCCAATTGGCACTAGGCAATATTCACAGGGGAATTATATACAGGACCAGGCCAATCGGGCCCTGGTCCGAACCATCAGAACAGGTCAGTAGATGCAAATATAAAACACAACCAGAAACTACTGGTATAATAATGACCTCAGCATTATCACATTAGCATTAGGTATAAAACATATCCTGCATAAACCTGAGGGGCATAAATACATTATGCATAAGCACCATAGCATCACATTAGGCATCACCAGCGTAACCACCTTAGGTAACAGATTAGCATAAAAACAGTGTGCCCCAGTCGGGGGCACAACACACTGAACCTGGCCCCAGGCCAACAGGCCTCTCACAGGGGCTCAAATGCCCAATGTCCAGAATGTATGGGCTGGCTGTGCACGCAGCAAAAGCAGAGTGCGCAAAAGTTCAGGCCTAAACGTGCCAGCTGGCACTAAGTGCTGCACAGCTGGGAATAGATGGGGGCGAAGGAGTGCGTCTCACTCTTGACCTCAGACTGGCCCCTAAAACAAAGAAATACCTAAACGGTGCAGCTGCCCACTACTTGCTGGGCTGCTGTAAAAATTAGCATGGGCACCAGTGTGCCCTCTGAGCCCATCTCTGGGAATCTAGCAGAAAATAAATGTTCCCCCAAACATTGTAACTGCCTGCGCGCTCGCAGGGCAGCTGGGGAATGAGCCCAGGCACAACGGTGCCACTGCAGCCTCACTCCGGGACCCTTAAATACCAAATGGCCCCAAGTCCCACTCTGGGACTAAAAAGTGAAAGCGGAATCGCCCCTAGTTTTGCAGCGCCGCAGCCGCTGTGGAGCTTCTATTTACAGGGCTTCCCTTGTGCAAGCTAAAGCAAGCACCAATTCCACTGTGCCCAAGGAGCTCCTCGTTGCAGCGGCCCGCTCTCTTTTGGGGGCTGCTGAGACCAACAAGCACAGGCACCAAAATACTGGCCAGACTCGGGCCACACGGGGAGAAAGAAGGCACGGCCCCTTCTCTAACTCCACTCACCGGACTGTTGCGGGGATTTCCCCCCGGCGCTGCTCCTGGTGCATGCAATGTTTGTTGGAGCCCCCCTCACCTGGGCTCTCTGGCGGCTGTAGGCGGGGCTCTCCTCACCACATGGGAGCCCTGCTTCAATTCCCGCTCCATGCAGCCTGTCTCCCTTTGCCCAGTCCTTCTTCCTGGGACTGGGACGGGGAGCCCTCGAGGTTAAGACGGCTTCCCCAGGCTTCTTCCCGCGTCTCGCCTTCTTCCTTGGCAGCGCGGGAGAAGCGGAAATGACGTCGCAGGGCCTGCCTACAGTCAGGCACAGAGGCCTGACTTCCTGGACGCTCGGGCCCGGCGGTGAATTTCTTTTCGGTCTTGGTGGTGATGCGGGGTGGCACCCGCTCGTCACTTAAATAATGAAGGCGGGGTAGGCACCCGACAGAATCAAGCATAAAAATGCGGCAGGCAATGCGGGGTGGGTCCCCGCACCGTAAATAGGTAGAATTGCGGGGGAATCTCCACACCGGGATTCCCTTTCAAAAATGATCGGAGCTTCGTGCCTGGCTCCTGGAATTCCCCACACCATCCAGCGCCTGTCAATCAAAAGCCAGACATGCACTCCACATCAGGCAGGCAGGCAGGAAAAATAGCACACAGAAATGCCAACTTCTAGAAGTGGCACATCTCCACCAGTCACAATAAATCTGCGCACACCATTGCGCAGCATTTATTCTCACGAGTTCGCACATACTAAACTCGACTCTGCACTCCTCTCACACCAGGAATTACGATGGGCACACATATCCACATGCATTCCTATGTGAGGGCAGGCCAGTCTCACTAAATGTAACACAGAGCGCACGTTCTTTACACTGGGACACAGTGCTAAAGTGCCTAAAGGCCTAAAACCACTAACACTACATAGGGAAAAGGCTAAGAGACAGGCAAAAAGTTTAGGGGTGAACCTGCCAAAAGGGCCAAGTCCAACAATGACCTTACAGACATGAAGGAGGGCATCAGAGAGCTGAATGTGAAAATCGATGAGGGACATAAGGCCTGTGCAGACAGCATCATGGAAATGACAGGAGCAATAAAAGAACTCTGTACCACAATGAAAAGAGACTAGGCATCCAGACGCAGGGGAAAACAACGTCTGTTCACCCATCTGGACACATATAGCAGGGCGGTCAACCGCTTGTCAAATGCCACTTCAGTACTGTTACGCTGCACAGTGACCATGCAGGTCGAAATGGCACACTGTAGCCAGAATGTGGCTAAAGGGTTGGTGCAGGTCACAAATGCAGTTGACCAGCTGCAGACAGCTACCATAGGTGGCACGGTTCTCCTGGGCTCTGGGGACAGTGAGGAGCTCTCCACCCTAGCTGAAGCAGCATCAAACCACCAATTGCAGAACCCATACGGCGTAGTGTGAGGCAGGGCACACCAGCAGATGCCTCAAGGGTAAGCAGTCAGCACCCTGAGCGTGCAACTGCAGGACGTGCACGCAAGAAATGAACTGTCACCACAGCAGAATGCTAATGGGGGAAGTAACCCATGGCATATGGACTTTTGTTAACCCATTACTCATGCACTGTGTACATGACATGTGCAACAGAATGTGCCACACATAAAGTGTGTTTGTAGGCTGTGTGACTGCTGTTTACCTGAAGCTAAGTTCAGGGCAGGCTTTAGCGCTGGTGGCGCCCTGTGCGCCAATGTTTGTTGGCACCCCCATACACGCCCTCTCTACTACCCTTCAGCCGCGGTCCGTGCAGGTAAAAGTGGTGGGGCCGGGTGGAGGGGGATTCCGACGGACGATGTAGAGAGAAAATTAAATAAATATTTAAGTTACCCTCGGCATCGTACATCGGAATCCCCCCCAACTCAGCCCCACCGATGTTATCTGCACAGACCGTGGCTGCTACCCTTTAACAGTGTCCCCTCAAGTCTCCATAACAACTCTCACTCAGATGTATTTAATTCGTTATATAGTGCCACATATACCAGTGTAGGGTGTCAAAGTACTTTACATCACACGCAATTTGCGACAAGCGTATTTGTGAATATCGCAAATTGCGCTTCAGAATTTGCGGTCACAAATAGATATTTGCAGATTGTGGGAGTCACAAAATAGGTATTTGCAAATATTGCGAATACCTACTTTGCGATGCGAAACCCTGTTATACATTTGAAGAGGGTATTTTGCGATCGCAAACACTGTTTTTTTGCGATTCGCAGCGTTTGCGATTGCAAAATACCTTGATACATATGGCCCAGTGACACATCACGTGTGCATTCCCACAGAAATATCAATTACCAACTTGAAAAGGCTACTTACACCATTTATGGTCCTCATTATAAGGGTCCTCACAATACCGCCTGTCCTTGGAGTAAGCAATGTGAAGGGAGGGGTATAACTCAGAGGGTGGGTAAAATCCAACACAATACCATTTGGATCCAGAAGGCCGGCTATGCTTCAATGAGCAATTGCCTGAAGAATCGAGAATACTCCAAATGTTTCCCCTGGTACTTTATCCACTTATGCTAGAGTGTTATCCGAAGATTTCATCAGCTTTCAGCAGCCAGAGTCCCCAGTTGAAAATTTCCAGGTTCACTGTAAACCCCAGATCTTGAGATTTCCAATGTAACCGTTAATTCTATGAACAATACCGTGTGGAATTAATTTAATCTGAAGACGAAATCTCGCTAACTTTGAAAATCCATTTTAGCAATGACAGCATTACCAAAAAAGAATAAATATATAGAAAGACAATTGTTGCATTTCACAGTAACTAAAAAAGGAACAAATCAAAAAAATCAACCAAATCACAGAAAGACTTACCACATTTCATTAGTCACTGCTACTCCCTTGGAAAGACCAAATTACTTGAAAATGTGCATGATGGATAGTAGAACCCACACACTTGTAAGCGTCACTTTACTAGCTACACCACCATCTCAATCAGCATCCACAACCGTTGGCTTTGTAAGTGGACAAGCATGGATGCAGTTTGAAAGGTAAACTCAAAAGGGTGGGCTTTCTTCCCACAGACTCCACCATCCAGGCCTTAACAGCAATACCCAATGCTGTTAAATCCAAAGTTGTTTATATACATTAAAAATCATATTTATAAACATAGAAATTATGTTCAAGATATGTACGAAGAACGAAAACAACTATATAGGTAAGAATTTTGATTTAATAAATATAAGGAGTTTCTTTCTATTATAAAAAAACGTGCAAATGGAAATAGGATATTACAAAGTTCATCCGAGTGTGACAAAGAAACCCCCCATATCTCCCTCACTATTACGATTTGTCCAGCATAACTCTCATATTGAATGAGAAACAATAAATTAGGGCAAAGTGCACTCAAAAGCACGTTCTGAATTGATGTTATATGTCATCAGGCATATTATTATGCAAAAAACACAGTATGACTTGTCAAAATTGATGGAACATGACACTTAAGAAGTTCACAAAAACATGCCTCGCCTCACCTGGCACAAAAAACAAAGTTGACAGTAGGGGCCCGTTTATCTCAACATGCGCACCCAACAACAGCAGCAGTTTAAAAAAAAACAATGTTGCACTACGCAGAGAAAACAAACCAATAGCCTTGGATCTACACATCCACTAACAATAATAACCACAAACTGAAACATAGTAAAGGAAAACATCTTTACATACCAAAACATCTCCAATTCCTCACACCCGGAGGAGGGTGGGGGGAGGAAAAGCAAAAATGAACTTTTTGGCAAACTAGGCTGATGAAAGTGAGGCCCTGTGATGTGTGTGCCCCCTCCCACTTGTAGCTAACAAAAGCAATATCAGAAAAATAGCATAACACAACACTTAAATTTGTAAAGCACTTGTTCAATCCAGGGGTATTTTGACTCTGAAAAAAACAGGTGTTCATTGTTACTCAACTCAATGGTATTTATTTGATCAACCCTGGAATAATAAAAGGTTGAGTGGATTTGCCAGAATTCGAAACTGTGACCATGAGGACAAACACAAATTCTTGGAATCTGGCTGTTTCCCTTTCTCGGGGTCCATATAAGGGACAAGTGCATTCAGCGGACTGGAAATAAACAATGAAGTGCACCCTATGGCAGGTTGGATTACGGCCTGTGGCAGGGGCCTTTATACCTGCCACAAACTAACATTTCTCAATTATCCAATAAAAAAACAGGGGCTCAGATTTATCAAGGTTTTGTGTCACCCTTGCGCCATGCAAGGGGGCATAAAGACGACACAAAAATTATGTGAGATTTATCAAGGCATGCAAGGCCACCTTGCATGGCCCTGCATAGCTTGGTAAATCTAGAGTAACGCAAGGCAGCGCATTACTCTGCGGCAGGAAGGCGTGCCATCATGGGTGGAGCGTGGGTGTTCCCATGCATCCACCATGCATTCTGACACACTCCCAGATTTACCAACACTGGTAGACTTGGGAATGCGTCAGAATTGTAAGCTTGGCCACCAGAGGTGCCATGTTGTAGGAAGAGGAAAATGCTTTTGAGGATTGTTTTTGTGCAGGAAAGTCTCCCTTCCTGGACAAAACCAATCCTGCCTACAACACATGCACACTTGCATCATGGTGCAAGGGTGCCTGCGTTGGCGCTAAGCAGCGTTTTGTGCTCCAGGGCAGGCAGAGAGCCGTATAATGTTAAATACAGAGAATTCCTGCCCTCTCCCTTTCACGCAGCTCAGCAAGGTGGCTTTGTTGGGGGACCACACTTTCACATGATCCCCAACAGGAATCCACATGGGAGAAGAACCGGGAAAGAAGAACAACACTTGACTGTCTTCTGGTGCCTCTTCTGGACTCCCTAGCTCTTCTGCAGCTGTCAATCTTGTCTAAAAAGATCAGACCTACTTAATGCCTTAATAAGTCAGTCAGTCAGTCAAAGATTCTTTATTTTTCTATATTTCAATAGCATTTAAAGTACATAAAAAAATGTTATTATACATTATATATTGAATGAAAACATGATAAGACAATTTAAAAAAGACGTAAAATGATACATCATTAAAAATACATTAAAAGAATGTATTAATACCTCAAAAAATGTTTTTAAAAAGTCTGACAAACCAAAAATAGAAATAAATTGTAATAAACTGCTTCAAATCCAACACATTTACCTTAGGGAAAAACGCAACAAAAAGATCGACATAGACCAATGTCAAAGGAGAGCTCTCCAGGGATGGTCCTCTTAAACCTGTAATAAAAAAGGATAACACATCTCCGCCCTCAACAAAAAATGCTCGAAACCTAACAATACATTCAAAAATATGTTACATATTCAACTCAAAACCTCCTAACATAGCACAATATACATGACATTACTTACCCCATACTCGACTTTCCATAAAGCAAAAAACGTTCATTAAAACACATACTAAAAAATACACACAGCACATTAAGCTTTAATCCACTCACTTTAAAAACCTTAACCTACACTGACCCAACATTTTAGGCACATATAATTTGTGTTAAATACGTTTTCTTACCTGATCCAATGACCGGATCTGCTCTCCTCGACGTCCACTGGGAAAGGTAAGAACAGGCTTAACAAAAGACTTAGGGGCACTTGCATCAACATAAGGAATTGCAATTCCTGAATAGCGATTTTTAAGGAATCGCTATATAGGAATCGCAATTCCTAATGCATGCAGGATTGGCAAAATCAATTGCGATTCCCACTCATTACCTAATAGCAATTCGCAAATTGCGAATCGCTATTAGGTGATGTCACTCCATTCATTCCTATGAGCCTATAGGCCTATAGACCCATAGGAATTAATGGGAATGCATTTGCAATTTGCGATTACCAAATTGGGAATTGCAAATGCAATTGCAAGGGTGCCAGGGGGCCTGAGGCCCCCTGATGCACCACCCCAAAAGGTAAGTGTGCACATGTGGTACACACACATGCCTGTGCACCACATGTCACTTTGAAAAATACACTTTTGTGCATTTTTCAAAGATTTTGCAAATTACCATCAACTTGAAGTTGATGGTAATTAGCGTTTCTTAAATTTAGCATTTAGGAAAGGCTTGATGCATCTCAAATAGGGAATTGCAATTTGCGATTCCCTAAATGCATTTGCAATTTAGGGAATCGCAATATATTGCGATTACCTATTTTGCAAATGCAATGCCTTTGATGCATCGAAAAAGGCATTTTACAGGTCGCGAACGGGCCAATTCAGCGAATCTGCCCGTTTGCAACCGGTAACATGCTTGATGCATGTACCCCTTATTTTTGTAAAAAGAAAAGAGTAGACGAAGTTATGATTGACAGAGCCAATAGCTCTTGGCCCTGGAACGTATTGGCATTGCCAGTGTTTTTTCCCTTCGAGAAGGTTTCATAATCCCACTTACTCAGTGAAATTCCAACAAAATATGCACTGAGTCTTTAAACAGTTGTATGCTAATAGCAGTAGAGAGCTTTCCCGTGCAGATTCTCTGTTATGTTTCAAAATTGGCATATACTATTGAAGGAACATTAAAGGCTGGCAAATGGAGTCTGTATGGTGATATGCCATCCCAGTCGTATTCATGCTTTTTATCCAGAAGTGTCAATAATCCAACATAGAGACCCAGCCCCTTTCGCCCTGATATGGGTGGCTGGTACAGTTTAAGGGCCTGTCGTGCACCAATCACACCGGTCACTCGTAAGAAAAGAAACCCCTTTTGTTGATCACTGTAAACTGGCTGTAGTATTACTGTTTTACTGTTGCTTTAATTCCTTGGAACCTTATTCTTAGTATTCTTCTATGTCATTGCATTCTGTGCTCTCTGTATCAGTTGCTGTTTGGATTCCTGCTCCTCGTACTGCTCTTACCGTGGGCTTCATCTATTTCACTACTATTTTATGATTTACTAATAAATAGTAGTTTGGATCTATTACGGAGAGTCTCCTGAATTTATTTGCGTTCTACTCCTCTACATATTGGTACCAGGAGTGGGGTAATTTTTTATTCACCTTCTTTCCACATAATTCTGCACCTTCTGGACTGGAGCCCACCGGACTGCTGTTTCTACACGTCGGATGCTGAGACCTGACCACCTCTTTGGACTCTTTCAGGTCAGTCAGAAAATTTTACTTGATTTATTGTACCATGAACCAAACGTTACATTGAGACGCACGACCATTTCAAAAGTCGCTTACCTGCCTCGTTCCTACTCTAGAATTTCTGCTGCCATTCCGTTCTTCTCGCTGTTCCACTTCTTTTGTCACCGGAAGGAAGAGCCGCTGTGCATCTAGGGAAAGCGTGTTTACATCAAACGCTCAGCGGCGGCCATCTTGGATCAGTCTACATATGCCCGGCGGCAGTTTATTTGGATTAGTCACGATTTTAATTGTCATTGACAATTACTTGCCTCAATTCGTGCGGCGCTATAATCGAGCGATGATTCGCACACCACAATTACTTCTGCTTCAGGCGACACTTTCATCGGTGATTCGCACACCATTGCCAGATCATCTGCTGTTACCTTCTAGTGCTTTCTTTAACCAGCAGTGAGTTCGTGCAATTTATTTTATTCCATTTTGTTTCAAAGTGGCTCACACATTTTAACTATTACTTGTTATTTTTCTTTACCATTTCAATTGTACATTTGTGTGCAACAGTTTGACTCTTTTCCTTCAGTATTATTTTTTTGTTTGTTTTCTCATTCATAATGGCGTCCAGCCAAGCGGTCATTCAGCCAGCACCTTTCCTATCAAAACCAGGCAAGCCTGATCTAAAATGGGCTGAGTGGCTGAGGGACTTTGAAAATTACCTCACTGCCATTGATGCTGATGGTTACTCTCCTTCAAGGAAATTGGCTCTTTTAGTGAATCATCTTGGCACAGCTGGTCGCAGAGTTTTTGATAACCTACCACGTTATCCTTCCCCTGCATCTGAAGACACTGTATGGAATGTTTTCATCGAGGCTCATGGGCAAACAGTATTCCGACGCTACAAGTGTTCTTTTAGAGAGATTTAATTTTGCCATGTGTAAGCAATCTTCCGAAGAACCTGTGGAGGATTACATCGCAACTTTGAGGGTTTTAGCCGAAAAGTGTGATTTTGGTCCCAATGTAGATATCTACATAACGGACCAGTTTGTCTTTTATTGTCACTCTAAGACGGTTCAAGAGCCTTTCCTAATCCCACTTTGTCTGAAATTATTGACATTGCCAAAAGTATTGAAAGATCAATTGTCACATCTAAAGTTGTATCTAGTCATGCTAATCAAACTACTTTTCTTCCCACGCAGTCTGCAGTTTCTTCAAATGTAAGCCTAGTTTCTTATGACGATACGGTGTGTGCCATAAGTGCCAAACAAATGTTCCACAAAAATCCTTTCAAAAACCAACCCCCAAGAGGCCAATTAGTTTGTTTTCAATGTTTTCTAGGAACCACATAGGAAACAATCCCAGTTGTCCTGCTTTAGGGAAAAAATGTACCAAATGTCAGAAATTTGGACACTTTCAAGGTGTATGCAGGAGTAACAAGTATACTACATCATCTAACAGGGTCAAGATTTCAAGCGGTTTTTTAGACACTCCTGACATACAAGATTGTACCTCTCAATTTGCCAATATTGTAGTTACGGTCGAAGTCCCTGAAGTTTTCTGACAAACCCATTAAAGGGCCATTAGTTGATATTTCCATTTAAGGTAGAACTATTTTAGCCATGGTTGATTCAGGAGCTCCTGTTACTATTTTAGCTGACACGACATTTTATAAATTTTGGCCCAACAACATGACACTTCTTACTCCTGACATCAACCCCGAAGCCTTCGGGGAACAAGACATTGATCTCATGGGTTTTTTTCTGGGACAAATTAGAATGTCTTGGTAGATCTGTTAAAACAAAGATTTATGTAGCTATCAAAGGAAGCAATATCATTGGTTGGAAGGACCTGGCCCTCTTGGGTATCATCCTGAAAGAGCCAATAATAATAATAATAAGATGGCTGAAAACTTCGCTAGACTCACTAATTCCGAAAAAACTTATGACTAACAAGAGAGATAACCATGGTTCTGAATGGTATAACTCTAAACTTAGGGAGCAGAAACAAACTTGTAGACGCTTGGAAAGAAGCTGGAGAAAGAATTTCTCTGGGATCAAGAAATCGAAGTATAGAGAAGCCATTAAGACCTATAAAGCTGAGATTAGGCTAGCACAAGCAGAATATTCTGAGAAGAAGATTCTCTCTGCCTCCAATACTCCCTGGGAAAATTTTAAAATCACCAAATCCCTCCTTAAGCCATCCGAGCCTACTCCTTCTTCTGCTGACCCCCCAGGGCGGTGTAATAATTTGGCGCACTTCTGTTTTTTTAAAAATAGATGATATCTATTCTACCTTCCCGCATCCATCAGGACAAGGAGGTATTTCCCCTCCACAAAGCCTAGCTCAACTGCCAGGCCCAGGAATTGATACCATTCCCCCTATGGATTTTAAAACTTTAAAAGCTTCTTCTCACCAGTTGAAATCCGGCTTCCCCAGTGATGTGATTGCCCCTGCCTTCATCAATCAGGTTTTTGATTATATCAGTTCAGTTATTCTGGACCTCATTGACCTTTCGTTATCCACTGGGATTGTTCCATCTTTATGGAAACGGGCCATGGTCAGAGCCCTTCTGAAGAAACCTTCCCTAGACCCGGAAGTTTTTTGCAAACTATCGGTCTATATCGCTGCTACCAGGGTTTGCTAAAATATGCGAAAAATATGTTAATACTATACTTTCCGCATTTCTGGAAGAGAACGATCGCCTGCACCCCTCCCAAACTGGTTTCCGACCTCAGCAAGGCACTGAAACGGCCTTGCTAGCAGTGGTTGAAGAATCAAGGAAATTTCTAGATGTTGGTGGGTCCGTAGCCATCGTGCTACTCGACCTCAGCGCGGCCTTCGATACGGTCAACCATCATCTTCTGATTGAAAGACTCAGAGAGAGTGGGGTTTCAGGAGTGCTACTTAAATGGTTGGAGTCCTTCCTTAGAGATGGGTCTTTCCAAGTCTTCAAGAATGACTCCACCTCAGAGAGAATGCCTGTGCGCTGTGGGGTACCTCAGGGATCCTCCCTAAATCCCACGCTTTATAATGTTTATATGTGACCTTTGGGTGAATTGGTCAAGCCCTTTGGGGTTAAGATCATCTCATATGCAGACAATACACAGCTGATTGTGTCCCTCAATCAGCTGGATGATAAACAGTACTGCTTGGCCAATTGCCTGGAGAGAATATCCACCTGGATGGATAACTCCTTCCTAAAGCTAAATGGTGCTAAAACTGAATTGATGTTTTTAGGGAAATCCACCAACATTAACCCTGGTGTTTTCTGGCCTAAATGCCTAGGGAAACTGATGGTTCAGGCCCTGATATTGTCAAGGCTTGACTATGCTAATGTGCTTTAACTTGAAGCCTCGTGCGCCGCCATAAAAAAACTTCAAATGGTGCAAAACTGTGCTGCCCGTTTTTTATTGCAGGCCCCTTATCGGGCATCGGCTAAGCCCCTAATTGTTTCTCTGCACTGGTTGCCAGTGGCAGAAAGAATTCAGTTTAAGGCCCTGTGCATTGCTCACAAGGTGCTGTCCTCTAGAGCACCTCCGATCCTAAGAACTATCATCACTCCCTACATTCCCAATAGAACATTACGCTCGGAAATGAAACGTCTCGCAGTAATCCCGAGAATGAATCGAGTCCGGAGCGGGGGTCGGATGTGCTCCACCATATCAGCGAAGAGCTGGAATCAACTTCCAGACCGTATTCGGCTTGAGACCAACCATTCCTCCTTCCGTAAATCTCTGAAGACCCTGCTGTTCCCTTGATGCTCCTTTTATCGGCATGTGGCTCTGTCTCTAGCGCTGGGAGGCCTTTGGTAGCCATGCGCTCTACAAGTACCTATTAATTAATTAATTAATTCATTAATTCATTAATTCATTCATTTATCCTACGCTCTGGCCAAGATCCTCCAATTGTTTTAGGTGATCTCCCTTCAAGTATTCTTTCGGTCAGCCATCTAGACTCAATTGATGAAGACCTGTTAAAATCATTTCCTAATGTATTAAAAAATTCTATTGGCACTGTCAAAGGTTACGAGCACACCATTATGCTAAAAAAATATGCTGTCACTATAATACATAAAGTTAGGCCGGCGGTACCTCTTAGCATCAGAGAAGACCTAAAGTCACTGCTAATTAACCTCCAAACTGAAGGCATAATTTCTCCTATAGACTCATCTGAATGGATTTCTCCGGTTGTTTTATGGAAAAAAAAAGACCAGCGATTTGAGGCTATGCGTGGATTTAAGATCTCTAAATCAAAACATACTGGTTGATTGCCACCCTTTACCCCTCATACATGAAATGCTAGCTAATATTGGGAAGTCTAAATTTTTTCCACTATAGATTTACACTCAGCCTACCACCAAATTCAGCTCTCCCCAAACAGTCAAGCACTCACTGCTTTTGTAACACCTTTCGGGGCCTTCAAATACTTAAGATTACCTTTTGGCCTCGCTTCAGCCGTGAGTGTTTTTCAAAAACTCATGGACAATCTATTTGGTAATTCTTCCCAAGTACAAGCATTCCAAGAAGATATCTTAATCCACACAGAAACTAAGGAGGAACATTTACAAATACTTAATAAAGTACTTAGCATTTTACAAGACAAAGGCATGACAGTAAAAGCTAACAAATGTAAATTACTTGTCAATGAAGTTGAATATCTAGGTCACACTATCTCGAACAAAGGCATAAAACCCAAGTTTTGCAATGTAGAAGCTATACGTAATGCCCCTCCTCCTTGTGACAAAGATTCTTTACGTTTGTTTCTTGGCCTCTGCGAATACTATGCAAGATTTGTACCTGGTTATGCACAGTTAGTTAAACCACTAAGGTGCCTTCTTAAGAAGGGCACGAAATTCGAATGGAGTGACATCCTATGTGATACATTTGAGAAAATCAAACTGTTAGTTATTAATACTCCTGCATTACATCCTTTTGTTTCCAATGCCAGTTCTTTTATGTCTGTGGATGCTAGTCAGAAAGGCTTTGGGGCAGTTTTTGGACAATGGGTCGATGGCAGAGAAAACACTATTGCCTTCGTCTCACGTGCCCTGACACCTACTGAGTGCAACTACAGCACGATCGAACGGGAGGCTCTTGCCATTGTCTGGGCAGTACAGATCAGTGTGAGATCTTCACTGATCACAAACCTTGGTTTCCTTACTGTCTGGCAATGGTTTAGGAAAATCCTCAGCAAGGTTGGATAGACTGCTTTCCAAGTTACAAGAATATAATCTTATCATAAAGTATAGTCAAGGAGGAAAAACATTCATGCTGATTGCCTTTCTCGTATCCCTCTCCCTGACTGCAGTGATGGTGAAAATGATGTTCACAAAGATCGTGTAGTCGGTCTTATAGATGCTGTTTCCTCATGCAATGGCAGCATCTCACAAGATGAATGGGCATCTGCAATGGCACTTGATGAAACTCTCAAAAAAATAGGAGTTATCACTAGGAGTAAATGGCCTGCCAATAAAAATTTGAGTAACGACAGAAAGCATTTTGCACAAATTAGTGAAGAGTTGTCTTTCGAAAATGGTGTTTGCGTAAGGAATGGTTTGTTTGTACCTCCCACTTCTGTCAGAGAGAGAATCATCAATATTGATCATGAAGGTCACTTAGGAGTCTCTGCAACCTGCAAAAAATTAAAAGACATTTACTGGTGGCCAGACCTAGACAAGCAAGTGGCTCTTTTCATAAACAGTTGCCCCAGTTGTATTGTTTCCGATAAGCATTGGAAGACCAACAAGAAGCATTTGCTTCCAGTTCCATTCCCTCCCTGATTCTCCATGGGAGAAAATAGCTTTGGACTTTTCAGGACCTTTTAATTTATTACCTGCAGACAAAAGGTACTGTTTGGTTGCTATTGGCTATCATTCTTAATGGATATATTATTCATTTGTACAAGCAGCCAACTCCTCCACTGTTGTCTCTTTTCTTCAAAGTATCTTTAAAGCTGAAGGTACTCCCAATTGCGTTTTCACTGACAATGGCCAACCTTTCCTTTCTCATCAAGTCACCGAATTCATGAAAAGCTCTGAGATAAAACATTGTCAAGTTGCGCTGTATAGTCCTTCTTCTAATGGACTTGTTGAGAGGGCCAATCGGTTCTTGAAAGAAGGAGTTCAAACCGCTATTGCAGCCAATCTTGACGTAGGTGATTTCTTGCAGAAAAAGGTTTGGGCTTACCTGATGACACCCCATTCTACTACTGGTGTTACACCCTTCAAAGCTCTAAAGGGCAGAGAAGCTAGATCCAAGCTCATTCCACAATGGTTCACTAATTTGGCTGTAGGTTCTGCTTTACATCACAAGAGATACATGTCAGCAGATCCTCAAATAAAAAAAACTAGAGTTGCTACAAAGCAATTATTGCAAAAAAAGTACTATGATGGTCTTTCCACACCGCTTGGCCCTGATCTCAAAACTAATGATTGGGTACTTATAAAAAAACCTTACAAAGTTTGCAAGGGTCAATCTAAACTTACTCTACCGGTTCGAGTTATCAGAGTTACCAAACCTTCTGTTCTCTTAGAAAACAAAGGTTTGTGGAATAAGAACAATGTTGTAAAACTTACTGATAGCCAAGTTAACATATTCAACAAAATTTATGCCAACAGGTCTGATGAAGATGATTCTGGTTTTACCTTTGGACCTGGTTTTGATCTCACTGAATGCTCAAATGCTAGTAATGTCAACTCTGATTTTACTAATCCCTCTCCTAATTGCTCTAATGGTGTTTCACCTGCTCGTTCTTGTAATTCACTTATTTTACCACCAGCACGTGATCAACGCGTTTGTAAATTACCTATCAAGTTTCATGACTATGTATTATATTGAAGTTTTTTTTGCATTATATGGGGGGAGGGTATGTAGTATTACTGTTTTACTGTTGCTTTAATTCCTTGGAACCTTATTCTTAGTATTCTTCTATGTCATTGCATTCTGTGCTCTCTGTATCAGTTGCTGTTTGGATTCCTGCTCGTCCTACTGCTCTTACCGTGGGCTCCCTCCTTTTAACTACTATTTTATGATTTACTAATAAATAGTAGTTTGGATCTATTACGGAGAGTCTCCTGGATTTATTGGCGTTCCCCTCCTCTACATTGGCACTCAAGCGGCCACCCATTCATGACACGTGCCAACACCTGCAAGAAGTAAAAATGCATGTCAAAATACAAACACAGTGACAAACTGCAGTTTTAGAGGGAGGGCACAAAGAGTTAATCCAAGCCCACGTAACATTGCCCTATGCGAGTGACGAGTCAAGTTCAATATTGTACAATAAACACTAAATACACACACTGTCCACTGTCCGTGGTGCTGTTTCCTTTCCTTTCCTTTCCATGGTCGGGACACTGCGGTCGCTGTGCTGTTTTTGACTCTCCTCATTTCTCGGTGCTGTGCTCTGCTCCACTTTTCTCCACCGCACCAGCAACAGTGCCCATGATCGCAGTGCCGTCAAACTGCAATCCCGCCTGATAAAGCCAGAGATCACACATACCAGGTCAGCCCTGGAAGAGAGGTGATCTCGAGTGGTGGGAGGCATGAGGGCCGCTTCCAGCAGCAATGATCACACCGTAGAGGTAGGAAACTATGGTGTGGCTGTTACCAGGAGGGAATCTAGACTAGCGCTGGTCAGCAGAGGAGGGAAAACACCAATGCGAGATGGGAAGGGGGGCTCTTGACAAGAGGGAGTGTACTTCTATTGAATTTTATAGGACAACCACATTTAGTAAAAAATAGAGTAAAGATGGATTCCGTGGATGCATGCGCATCAGTCGTGGCCATTGTGGAATGGGAAAATATGCAGATAGCACCGTAGGTGGCGCACAGAGAACAACCGGGTTGTGTGGGCAGGCAAATGCCGAGTGGCAGTAGGGACATGGGAGATTAAAGAGAGAGGGTTAGGTGTGAGAAGAAAAATTAGTCCCTCACATGTACTACAATGCAAGGTGTAGTGTCAGCAGTGGAAGGAAACATCAACAAATCAAAACACTGGTTGGACAAATACAAGAAGATAGAGGAAAGCTATAGGGTCAGGAAGAGGGAAGTGAGATAGACAACAAACTCATCCAATCATGAGGATGGGGCTGACCCAAAGCCTCCTCTGTGTATACATATTGTACTGGAAACAATGGAGTTGAACAACAGATCATTAAAGTTCTCTAAATGCATGCCTTAGTCCAAAATGAGAGTAGTAATTCGAGTAGGAATTCATTGCAGTCAATACAAAAGAATATTGTCTTTGTTTAATAAACTAAATGCATACATTTTATAAGACTATGCACTAACTGCATTTAATTTTTTAATAGATAAAGAGATGTCGTGTGTACTTTAAAAAAAAGTATATTTTCAAATTTTAAATTCTCGAAGATTTACCTATTAAATGTGCTAAACTCGCAATTAGCTATTTTGGATATCTTTATATCTAAAAGAATGAAATTAAACATAAAATGTACAGACTCCTGTTTCCATTTGCACTTTTTTTAAAATAGAAAGTATCTCCTTATATTTATTACATTTCGAAATTCTTACCTATAGATGTTTTCATCCTTTTAGTTCTTCGTACATATCTTGAACATAATTTCTATGGTTATAAATATAATTTTTAATGTATATAAACAACTTACCGTGTTCATAAATTGCATGTTTTGTTATTATGATAAATGTTGTTTAAAAAGATTGTTGGAAAATAAATATATTACATTTTATGTTTATTAAAGTTCAAATTTAATCTAAACCCAATCTCATCATTGTAATGTAAAATAATATAATTCAATATATAATAATAAAAGTATATGTTACAATATAGTAAATGTTCATATATTAAAACATATTTTATTTAAAATTACTGCAATAATAAAGTGTTGGAAAGTAGATTAACAATAGTGGTGAACATATATCTACCACTGGCAATAAGGCCACTAACAAAGCCTAGGGCTCAGAATAGGTCTCAGAAAATTATTCCCATGCCCAACCCTTGGTAGCTTGGCTGCGAGCAGGCAGGCTTAACTTCACAGACAGCTTTGTAAAGCATTTAAAAACACCAATTTAGTAAATAATTAAGACACAGCACATAATAAATAAAAATCCAATACCAAATTAAAAACATAGAAAATGACACCAAATCAAATCCAATGTAGGAAACCGGAGATATGATTTAAAAAAAAAAAGATTTAGCACTATATAGCACATAGAAACCTTCAGCGCCTATTGGGACATTTGGTCGCGCTAGACTGGGACAAAGTCAAAGTTTCAGGCTGACCGCGATAGGACTCTGTGTGTCTACCCCTGACGGGAGGCCTCGTCAAAGTTTTAGCTTTGGACTTAAAAACTGTTCTGGAGCTTTTTCTGCTGGGGTCCCTCAATGCTCTTCACCAGTCCGGGGTGGGTTAGGGTTCGCCGGCTTGCTTTTCAAGGAGCTTCTGGTCAAGCTCTGGAAGACGGACCTCTGCAGCTTTTCAGCAGGACAAACCAACAGGGCAGGCTGGCTCGCGGTTGAAGGTCAGCAGCATGGCTCTCGCGGTTGAGTTGGTCCCCCTCTGGAGCTTTTCTCCAAAGTTACTCCAAAGTTCTACAAACTTCTGGAACTCCTTCCCGAAGTTCCTCTGGGGGTTCCAAAGTGTCTAAACACAATCCAAAGGCTCTGAAACCCCCAAGATGGTTCTTGAAAGTTTCCCACAATCCACTTGGACAAAACCATTACAAATCCACTGGACGCACTCCAGGTTGGGGATTCTTGGTGGTGACCGTCCAGGTGAGCTCTGTTAACCTGTAGCTTGCAGAGAGTCCATTCTCTATTCCTCTGGAGGCAGGTTAGGTCCACAGGGCTCTAGTTCCAGATTCTGCAGCAGGCGCAGTCAGCCGGAGTGCAGGGATTGGTTGGTGCAAGTCAAACTTCCAGCATAGACCATTCTTCTCTTCTTAGTTTCAAGCAGCAGATCTGAGAGGCTCTGCCCCTCTCAAATACTTATTCGGTGTTCTCTGGGGTCAAGCAGGAGGGTACTTCTGTCCAATGAGGTGCAGAGCATGACCACTGTCTCCTGAGTGTGGCATAATGGTCTCTAAGAGAGTACTATTCCTCCAAAATTCAATATGGCTGAAATCTCAGCAGAGGAGCAAGAACTAGTTAAACCAACCTCCAGTATGGCTAATTTCCATATCTCTCCTCCCCCTGACATATGCTAATTCCTTCCATAAGCCTGCCATGTAGCTGGAATCAGAGGGGATGGGGGTAGATTGACCTGGCCTCTTCTGCCTGTTCCCTTCTTCCTTTGAGGCTCATGGTTTACAAACCCTCTTCCCTGCTCTGGCATTCCTGTGTAGCAGAGCCTTCTCCTACCAGATAGCCTTTTTCCCTGGGGGGCACTTATCACCTTATCAAAGCAGCCTGGCTAATCCTGTTAACTCTGACCAATCAGGGAAGACCACAGGACGGCTGAATCTTTCTGTACATTTCATGATAATTTCAACAATAGCATATTGTTGGATTTATCAATACCATTCTCCTAAATCCTTGAATTATATTTTTCGGTAATCCCTAGCGTTAGTTATGAGTTCATAAACTATTGCAGTGTTAACCTATGTGGCTGCTGATCTACAATGGGTAAAATGAAATGTACAATTTCTCCAACATCAGGGCCTATAAAACATTTTTTGTAAGTACCCTGCTTATAGCAACATGACCCCCACACCTGCGAAACCTAGGGGAGACTTTAGGGGTTCTGAATATGCAAAAATAATGTGGATCCTCACTTCACAGTGCCCTTAGCACAAACATAGATTTTGGGAAGCACTTTACTACAATGAGGGAAGTGAAATATGCAATTGCTTTATCCCATGGGCACATAAAACCTCTTTTATAAAGGTCATCCTTATAAATACCTGACCCCCCCCCACCTATGGGACACGTAGTAGAGACCCTGTGGGTACCATATATGCCAGAATATTGTAGTTTATCATTTTTTTAGTTCCCCTACCACCAAAGTCGAGTTTGGGCACAATTTACATTTAAAAGCAGTCCTGCAACACAGGCTCCTTTTAAAATGACCTCCGGCTTCCACAGTGTACACATGCAAGTGCAGGAGGGCTGCTGGCCTCTGAACTGCCATGCCCTGTTATATACTAGGGACTTATAGGGAAGGTCATGCCTATCATAGGAGTACCCCAACACATAGTGTACCCTAAAGTGTGTGTGTGTTTTCATTGTATTTGCACCATAGCACCGACCCTGGGCCTGGTTAGGCAGCACCCAGGGACAGTCAGAGTCAGTTACCACCAGACATAGGGATGAGATTGATTATTGGAGCTCCAACTCTATAAACGTTGTGGAAGTAGCATAAATAATGGGTGGTGGAGAGGGGAGTTGATTTACTATTTTAAATCCAATCCCAGAAAAACTGGGCAAAGTGCATCTACTTAGGGGCCGATTCCGATCCGGGTCGGAAAGCGTTCCGACCGACACGGACCGGGACTGAAGTCCGACCGACTCGTACAGGCGCCGTCTGACCTGGAAAGTACGATGCGACCCAGTCGAAATCCAACCGACTCGCACGGAATCAATCCGGACTGAACGAAACGTACAGAAAACAGTGCCCCGCTCAGAAACAGACCCGAAACCTTCCGACCGACACGGAACGGCTATAGTTCCAACCGACACGAACACGCACCGTACAACCTGCCAAGTACGATGCAATGCGTCACAGACGAAAGCGAGTCGCACGGAGTCCAAGCCGTACAACCGATTCGCACGGAACAGAGAGATTGGCAAGAAAAAGAGCCCGTCGCGACCAGCGCGTATGTGAAACATGCAACATAGCACAATATCAGTGTGACCGACTTGGAATACCCAGCAAGTGACGCCACAGGCGCGTATGACCCGATCTACTGAACGTCTCTGTCAGGCCCTAAAGAAATCATGGAATTGATACAGAAAAAGGCCAAACAGGCAGGCAGAAAACCAAAAAAATTCAACATTCAAACCAAGACACACCCACAACTCCACCTATAAAAAGGGCTAACATCCAGACCATGATCCTTTGCAAATCACACAGACCTGCAAACAGACACCACCACCACACTGAGACATATAGCCACAACCTACACACTATACACCATTAGCACCACACAATAAGCACACTCACAAACACCCAGCCATACACATACTCACCAACCCTCACTACCACACCCACCCACCCATCTCCACCACCACCCATCACCATGCCCCCAAAGAAGAATCCAAAGTTCACAGACAGTGAGTTGGAAGTCATGGTAGATGAAATCATCAGAGCAGAGCCACATTTATTTGGCTCCTCTGGTCCAACAGACCCCCCTATCCCAGAAAAACAAGATGTGGGCGAGGATTATCGACAAGGTGAATGCACTAGCACCTACCATGAGCACAATGGATGATATCAGGAACAGGTGGTACGACATATGCAGGAGGGTCAAGAACCTCATCGGCAGAGAACATGCCCTGAGCGACTGCACTGGTGGCGGCCCTCCTGCCAAACCGGAGGATTTCACTTCCTGGGAGGAGAAGGTGCGGGGCATGCTCCCACCAGTTGGCCTCCATGGATTGCCTGGAATATCAGAGGCTGGTGGGTACACAAACAACTATTCAAAATATTGATGTAATAGCAATCCGTACCCACAGACATTAATTTCAGGGGGGCAGAGAAAACATTCACTGTCATCAAGCCACATCAACCTAAAGATAACTATCCTCTCATGTGTATGCCACCTAGAGAAACACAATTCATGCAATGTCCCAGTAACATGTACCTAGGCCAATACATGTACAAACACACTGACAAATACACCAGGAATTTGACCCCAAACACCACCAAACACCGTCAGCCATCATGCTACCACAGTTACACACACTCCCAGGGAAGCAGAGTCACATGAAGGAAGGTTTGGTGTGCCGGGAAAGTGGGTGTAGCTGAAAGCATGATGGGATTTGTAGTCCCAGGCCATAGTCCCCATCCCACATGACCCAGGAATAACCCCATGCACCATGCTCACCTCACAGGGAGTGGCAAAGTACTGCCAAGATTGCTGACACTGGCCTCTGGTGTGGGAGCATAAGGCCTTGCTGGGACATGGTCCATGGTGGCCTATCTGGTCCAGGGGGGAGGAGGAGGAGGGGTGCCACCTCAGACTACATCTCCCAGCAGGCCTTGTCACACACACCCCTCACACCAACACCAAACAACACACCTGGGACTAAGCACAACCTGAGACTCAAGGTAAATCGACTTCCAAGATGCCTGACACTGGGCCCAGGGGGGAGGAGCAGCAATCCATGGTGCTATGTGTGTGCCAATGCAGATTGTAAGTACAAACATACCTGCAATGTAACAGGAAAGATCCCCATTCCCAAAAGTCACTAAACTGAGAACAAACTCACAGCAAGGCAATGGGATCCAAACACCAGTCACATGCAGCAGCCATCTTGTCAGCACACATTCAATACCAGGAAAGCTGAGTCACAGGGAGGAAGCATGGGTTTGCTGGGAAGGTGGGTGGAGTCAAATACATGATGGGAGTTGAAGTCCCAGCCCATAGTCATCATCACACAGGTCCCAGGAATACCCCCATGCACCATACTCACCTCACAGGGAGTGGCAAATTGCTGCCAATATTGCTGACACTGGCCTCTGGTGTGGGGAGCACAAGGCCTTGCTGGGACTTGGGCTCCAACAAACACTAGGAAAACACTGTCAGACAACTTGAACATGAACTTAGACTCACTGTCATGGAAGCATGGCCCATGGTGGTCCAGGGGGGAGGAGGAGTGCCACCTCAGACTACATCTCCCAGCAGGCCCTGTCACACACACCAACACCAAACAACACACCTGAGCCTAAGCACAACCTGAGACTCAAGGTAAATCGAGTTCCAAGATGCCTGCTATTTGAGTGCCAATGCAGATTGTAAGTACAAACATACCTGCAATGTAGCAGGAAAGATCCCCATTCCCAAAAGTCACTAAGCTGAGAACAAACTCACAGCAAGGCAATCGGATCCAAACACCAGTCACATGCAGCAGCCATCTTATCAGCACACATTCAATACCAGGAATCTGAGTCACAGGAAGGAAGCATAGGTTTGCTGGGAAGGTGGTTGGAGTCAAATGCATGATGGGAGTTGAAGTGTTGTCCAGCCCCTCAGTCTATGTCAAAACATTTAGGTTGGCAGCCTCTGAACAGCTAATGTAATGGTCACAGAGGCGTGTGCGATTCTGAATGACGCGTCGGACATTTAGGGACCAAAGCGTACGCACGCCTTGCTTATAGACTGTAATGGCTATATACGCAGGTGCGAATCTGAACGACGCGTTGGACACTTAGGGACCAAGGCGTACGCATGCCTTGCTCATAGATTGTAATGGCTATATATGCAGGTGCGATTCTGAATGACGTGTCGGAAACTTAGGGACTAAGGCGTACGCACGCCTTCGTCATAGACTGTAATGGCTATATACGCGGGTGCGATTCTGAATGACGCGTCGGACACTTAGGGACCAAGGCGTATGCACACCTTGGTCATAGACTGTAATGGCTATATACGCTTGTGCGATTTGATAAGACGCGTCAGATACCTAGGATCCAAGGCGTATGCACCCATTGGCTATTGGCTGTCATGGAGACGAGCCTTGTGTTTTGCTACGTGTACGACTCGTGTGCTGCCAGATTCAGTTGGGCCACTACAACGATGTTGCAAATTCGATGGTGTCATGAGGCAGAAAGTTTGAATGACGCTGAAGGTGTGTCCGATGCATTCAAAGACATGGATTGGGAAAATTCGGATAATGCGAACGAGTCTGACCTATCTCTTTGGCCGCATCGAACAGATACTGCCTCTGTAGCACAGATATAAGGCTGTCTGTTCCCCAGAGACTGCACTTGCTTGCACTACATGCCGCAGGACTGTATTACATCACACCACTGCTGCTGTCTCTGCATCCTCTGTATCCTGCAATGGCACATACTGTGGGGAGGGCCCCAGCATTCACTGAGGAGGAGAACCAGGCACTGCTGGACAGCCTCCCCCCACAGTACTGCAAGCTGTATGGGGAGCAGGTGAGTGCAGAGTCCACTGCCTTGGCATTTGAACATGTTATCTAACTGGCAGTACTAGCATTGTGCTCACAAAGGGCAAGCATGCACATTGAGTAAGCTTACGTTTCTGAGTGTGCTGATGCATGTACACAGTTGGCAATGTTTCTGATTGACTTACTGTCCTTTTTCCCTTATTTAAATGTGTTTATGTGTGACCTACAATTGACTAATAGTGACACTTCCTGACCTGAAAAACCTAGCAATGATGAAGAGGGGAATGTGACAATGTCTGCCATTCCAGCCATTTCAGCAACCAAAAACTGTAAGGGCAATTATGAACTGCTGCAATACACCAGACATGTAAGGGTACCAATCTGCAGGAGGGCCTCATGGTGGTTTGGGAATAAGAAATTGCCAGTTCATTGCAGTGAGATAGTTGGTGAAGAGTTGCACCACAGCAGCAGACCCTAGACCCCAGCTCTCCTCATCAGCTGTGTTTCAGATACAATGCTATATGCTTGGCTGCGAAAGTTAAGCAAACACCCCCCCCTTCCCGTTAGCAAATGTGCTGACTCAATTGATATGTTGTTGTTGCCAGTGTTCACTAATCAATCTGGGTCATGCAATCTAGGGAGAGGCTCGGGAGGGGGTGTAAGTGGAGTGGGCCATGTGATTGGTCTACCAGTGCTGGTACACATCCAGTGCAACTCTGTGCCTCACTGTGTCCAGTCTGAGCAGTGAGTGGGTGTCCACCCTGAGGCCATTGGTCTGCCAGCACTGACATGTCGTGAATTAGGGATTGCACACAGGACAACTGCCCATTACCATAGTTGCACTACCTGTATACATGATAAGCACTGCAAAGTTCAACATATGTGTACAACTGTGTGTTTGGGAACATGGGGCATGTGTAGTGATGTTGTCTCACATTGTCATCCTCACAGGTCACTGCCCATGAGAAGAATTAAATATGGCAGACCATCGCACGGGAAGTTAGGTCGGTGGGGTCTACAGACACCGCACCCGCCACTGCCAGAAGAGGTGGCAGGATCTTTGTGGCTGGACCCGGAGGATAGCAAGGGTTCAGCTGAAGCTGTCGCCTCCTCGCAGGAGGGGCGGACGCCGGAACCTGACCCCCCACATGCTACGGATCCTGGCGGTGGTCTTTCCAGACCGGGGTGGGCAGTTGAAGGCCCGACAGCAGCAAGGAGGGGGTAAGTCCATGCCTTGTTGGTGTATTTGTTTTAACCTGCAGTTTGCACTCCTTCAGCCAAGTTACACTCCCACAGTTAGTCTGTCTGCTCAGACAAGTCCCATGTGGCTATATTTGGTGATGCCCCATTCACATCTGATGCCCAGGTGTGTCCCTTCCACTCTTTTACGTGTGTCACTTGGGTTGTGTGTATTTACTGTTGTCCAAGGGAATGTTAACAGCAACATCTGCAAAATGTACATTGACTTGAGCTACATGGGTGAGGCTAATCTGGGCCATGTGTCAGATCATTTATGGTATTATTAACCTGTGCTCTGTGTGTGCTCAACATCTCTGCACTAATTGCTGTTGTAGGTCAGCATAGGAGTGTGAGGTATTGACTACACACCCATGCAGTAGCCATGCACAATCGTGACACCTCAGACTTTTGATGTGTATGAGTGCCAGAAAATGCATGGTCACCTGCATTGTGCTCCTGCTAATCCCATGTATCTCCGGTCATCTGAGGCACTCCGGCCTCCTAATCTTGTGTGTCAGCCAACACTTCGACCATTGTGGACGTTTATTATCATGTGTGTGACTCTGTGTCAGGCTGGCCTGCCATAGCTCTTATTTTATTTCAGATGTTTGCTATATGTTGTCATGGACAGACATCTGACATGTGACTATTGTTTCTGCAAACAGGGCAATAAATATGTGTGTAGTCACAATAATGTGCATAATGGTGTATTCAACAGATATGTGTCAGTAGATTTACTATGTACTTGTGATGTCCTCTGTGATCAGGTATACAGGGTTGTAGACTCACAAACTGTGATGTCTCATGTTGCTAATGTGGCTTTATCATATTCTGTCAAATGTGTGTAGCATGTGGTGACCATGTATACATGATCACCACCGGAGTTCCATTCACAATGCAAACTTGAGTGTGACACGTTGCTGAATGTGGAGTGGTCATGCACTGCCCCTGTGACAGGGCCAGACAGGCGTGTGTGTGACGTGACGTGTGTCTTGTACTGCATCCACAGTGTGCTAGCTTTACGTTTAAAGACATGGGCCGTAATGGTGTCTGGTAATGGAAGTATGTTCATCATAGCAACAATCAGATCATGCCATCACACATGATGTTGCAAAACCTAAGTCAGTGACCTGGAATGTGACATGTGTGTCCGAACACATGACAGTAATGATCAGAGCAGAACAGAGTACTGGGTAGTCTGGTAATGCCTGCGCATGCTATGGGCTGATGGGTCCATTGTCATCATGGGTACAGAGGGCATGGTTCACTGGCAGACTGATAGGTGCCAGTTTCACCTATGTGTGGTAGATTGTGATGCTGTTTTTAAATGATGCCAGGGCTTGCACAGTGATGTGTTGCATTTCAGGTCATGTGCCCAGTAAAGATAGGTGACTGATGTGAATCTGTTTATCTTCCTTGTTCACAGCATCATCGGCAGACACTGGAGGGGACAGCTCCACGGACCGTGAGGAGGGGCGCAGCCAGACTGGTTCCACTGTGGAGGAGTCGGAGGGAGCCAGTGACATGGAGGGTGAGAGGAGCCACACTGAGGGTGAGTCAACAGCCACTACAAATGCTGCGGACAACAAAGGCTCAAGTGGTGATTCCCTGGAGGAGGTGGGTGTGCCAACACCAGAGAACACTGACAGCGAGTCTGTCCCCGCCACCTCCACCATCTCCACCCTCCCAGTTGCTACCATCCCAGATGTCCATGGAGCCCACCCCCTCATGTTAGGGCGAGAGTCTCCTTCAGTCCAGGCACCGCACCCCCTGCTTCTGTCTCCCCTACAGCCCTGAGTATGGAGTTTGTGGACCTGCTGAAGCAGATCCATGTGGGGCAGACATCAATGCTGAGTGTCCTCCATGCTCACATTAATCTCTTGACACAATTGGTGTCCTTTGTGGAAGGCATGTCAGCAACCATGTCTGCCCAACAGCGGATCAGTCAGTCCATGGCCTCCTCACTGACAGCAGCAGTGTCCATCCTCCAGCAGTCCCTCACCCCACCTACCTCTGGCCCATCCATAATCCCCACTACCCTCCCCGATCCGACCACACTCACACCTGCACGTCACGCACAACAACAGACCGGAGCAGCACACGCACAGGGAAATCTAAGTCTAAACACACCAGCACACACAGGAGACTGATGGCACACACACAGGGGATAGGGTACAGACAACCATCAACAACCACTCCGCAGTCCTCAGACACCTCTCCCACCAAAACCTCTTCCCTGCACTCCCCTGCAAAGCCCCCTTCCCAGAAGCTCTTCCTCTGTGAGCTTGGCATCTTCCCTCAGATACACCTGGGCCAACTCACAAGGGGAAGAGGAAGTCACCTCTCCCGGAGGGTATACCCCCCCAACCCCACACACCCTCCCCCAAGAGCAGGGACACAGAGGACCCCACCCAGAAATCCCCAAGAAGCAGGAAGAACCCACCACATTCACACACTCAGACCACACACTCTCCATCCTCAAGCTCCTATGCAACCACTCCTTGTGTTCCCCTGCCACACCCTGCCCCAGGTTCACCCACCCACCGGTGGCACATCCCCAAAGTCATTAGGCCCTCCCCCCCTTCCACAGACACTTACACAACACCCGCCCCTCAGCCTGTTCCTGCTACTGCAGTGGAGCCCGTGTCCCCCCAACTGTCCTGGCCACTGCAGTGGAGCCCCCGCCCACTACATCGGACATCCTCACTGCAGTGGAGTGTGTTCAACCCATGTGTCGTGGCCTCTGCAGTGGAGCCCCAGCACACTCCATCGGACATGCTCACTGCAGTAGAGACCCCACACCCTGATCATGACCCATCCACTGCAGTTGCTCCTGTGACCCCTGTACCCACCACCACTCCCCTGCCCCATTCTTGTGCCCCCTTATCCTGTCCCTGCGGTGCCTGGCCTGCCATCATAGATGCCCCTCCAAAGGGTGATGCCCCCTACTGTGTGTCAGTGCAGGCAAGCTATGGGTGACATGTTGTCAGTTGTCCCCCATCATGGACTAATTTCATGGGATAGCCATTGGCTTTTTTGCATTCCGGACTGGACTTTTCCCCTTTACGTTGCTGAATAAAGTTATATTTTGTTATTTCTTTAAATTGCATCTCATGTACATGATGTTGCTAAGGAGTGTACTTAAGTTACTGGTGTGCTATTGTCATTTGCCAAAAAGTGATATGATGTTGGAATGTGTCTCATGTGTGCCATGGTACATTAGTCATATTGCAGTATGTCTCCAACTCATCATTGTGTGTCAAGTCAGATTCTCATGATCACAACTGCTTATGCACAGGGATTGGGACAGCCTTTGAAGTACTTCACATCTTTGTTTTCCACTGTTGCACAGGTTTAGTGCTGACATGTGTGCACATCTTTACTTCTTACTGACTCGGGCCGTCAGCACCACACATGCATTTTTATGCATGGCTGATGAACATGTCATCTGTGTCATCATTGCAACTTGCCATACATATGTTTGGAGTATGTGCTGGTGACTTAAGGGACACTGCAGGACACAGGCTCATGTGACCAGAACCTTCAGGCAGAATTACTAGGTGGCTCACTGGCAGACTGCTAGTCTGACATGACTTGGCCCTGCACAGATGACTGTTGGCACAGCTGAGGTTACACATGAGTGGAATCACCTCATGACAGTGTGTTATTCCATGTCATTGACTGGTCCCATGTGTTGTGTTCTGTGTGCATATTTCAGTGAATTACCTTGCTTTTTACCACACAGCCTACATTCCCCACAGATGTTCCTGACTGTGATGCTTGCAGAGTTGTCCTGTGTTTGCCGTAGGTGTTAGGACTAGGTTTCCTGGGATGTGGGTGCATGGTAAATACTGGTCATATGGGAGTCATCGGTGGGTGTGTTTGATGTAATGGCCCTGGTATGTGTGCAAACTCCCATGGGACATAATCAGGATTTCCCACGGCACTTTGGTGTTACCAAAATCCGTTTTTTTTCACTCTGTGGTAGCTTCATGTGACTGGATAACTTGTATGTGTGTGTGAGAGCTCACACTCATCAGATCCTAGCCTTCAATGTCTGATGCTGTGAAAATGTGTTCTTTGTGGGTCTCCATGTGCTCTACATTTGTCTGGGACTGTGCCAAGGATCCCAATGTGTCAGATAAGTGTCACGTCAGGCACATGTACCTCATAATATACAGTGTGGAAGTCATTCGCAAGGGATGTTGTCTGACCATGTGTGAAAATGTTTGTACAACTTGGATCCCCCCTCCACCCCTGGGATTGTCACCGGTGCATGTGCAATGTCAGGAGTCCATCTGGGCTTGGCTGCTGCTCATTGGTGCAGATCAAGGTGTGTGGCATTTAGAGTAGGCATATGTGAGTGGTCTCATGTCTAGGACCCTACATACATGGTGGGCTCACATCACAGCCCATGGCTGTTTAGTTTTCTGATGGAGTGTGATGGCAGTTTACCTGTCACTACATGCCACAGTGCGCACATGTGACTGTGCTCCACAGTAGGGCATACATCCAAATTTGTAATTGCAGAGGGCTCATCATACAGGCTACTGTTGCCACAGTGTGGGCTCCTTGTGGGTATTGATGGAGTGGGTCTATCTCTTGCTGTGTTTGTTGCTGTGCAGCCCAGCTTAGGTCACATGAGTGTGTTGTGGAACCCCTAATGTCACGATGGCTAATTGCCCACATAGAGGTAGCCAGTTCCTGGGGGACTTCTGGATGGCACTGTGTACACATATGTCTGTTTTGTGGTAAACCCCACATGATTTGTGTCGTACTAGCCTGGTTACGCTGAGACACACAGACATGTTGTGTTCATTATGCAGTGTGGGGCTGGCTGGTTGTGTTTGTGCACCTGCACCCATGCATTGGTATGGCTTTTCTGGACATTGCCTGGAAGTCGGGTGTAGATATTGCCGTACTGTCCCTGGGACTCCTACCTCATCATTCGGCGCATTCTTCATGGTTATTATGTTCAATTACTGCCAGGGTATGGGTCTTGATCACCTGATGGCTGCAATCTACACAGGATTCCTTGGTACGTGTGTCTGTTTGTGTGCATATGTGTGTATGCATTCTGGTGGCCACTACTTACATTGTGTAATTGTACATTGGAGACATTGTCAGCCCCCATGTGCACTGCTACTCTGCACATGTCAGAGGGATGTTAGTCGACGCTGGACACTTCCACTCAACAGATCTGTGTTTGTTTGCAACACAACCACTACTTAGCCACTACATTGCTTGTGGTGTTACGACCAGGAATCTGACATGCAGATTTGTATTGGCTGTCAATTTTGGACAAGCACTCACATTTGGATCACTGAGGTGGGGTGGGGTTTTGCCCCATTGATGCAATGTTCCCGATATGCATGGATTTCGGATGCCACACTCACCTTTTGGTCAGAGTAGGGTGGGAGGGATCACGCACCATTGGCACGTTGTAGCACGTATGATGGTGTTTTTGACCCCACATCCACCTTTTGCCCCTCGATGTGATGTGAGTTACATTATGTGTTCCCTTTCAGTGTCACTGTTTCAGGGACTTCACACGCAATATTCAATCTGGGCATGGTGGTAGGGTGAGGGGTGTTTGGCCTACAAGCTGTATGGGTGGGAATGCTGTTAGTGATGGGCATCCCCCCTTGTAGTAGAGTATGCTGGTAGTGATGGGCATCCACCCCCCATGCAGGTGGAGTATGTTGGTAGTGATAGGCATCCCCCCTTGTAGGTAGAGTATGCTGGTAGTGATAGGCATCCACCCCCTATGGGCTGGAGAATGCTGGTAGTGATAGGCATCCCCCCTTGTAGGTAGAGTATGCTAATAGTGAATGGCATCCACCCCCTATGGGCTGGAGAATGCTGGTAGTTATGGGCACTCACCCACATGCAGGTAGAGTATGCTGGTAGTGATAGGCATCCCCCTTGTAGGTAGAGTATGCTGGTAGTGATAGGCATCCCTCCTTGTAGGTAGAGTATGCTGGTAGTGATGGGCATCCACCCCATGCAGGTGGGGTGTGCTGGTAGTGATAGACATCCCCCCTTGTAGGTAGAGTATGATGGTAGTGATAGGCATCCCCCCTTGTAGGTAGAGTATTCTGGTAGTGATAGGCATCCACCCCCTATGGGCTGGAGAATGCTGGTAGTGATGGGCATCCACCCCCATGCAGGTGGAGTATGCTGGTAGTGATAGGCATCCACCCCCATGTGGGTTGGGACTGCTGGTAGTGATATGCATCCACCCCCTATGGGCTAAACACTGCTGGTAATGATGGGCACCCCCCACATTGGTTGTGCCTGCTGGTAGTTATGGCTATCTACCCCCTATGGGTGTTGAACTTGCCTTCTGCGGGGTACGCGTCGATTCCTGTTGTTTATTCGGTCATAGACGTACAGTGCAGGGATGACATGCGCGATCGGATACATGCTTGGTTCGTCTCGTACCCGCTGTTCGTGTCTTGGCGCGAATCGACACGAAGAGACTCCTGTTTCAGATGCTGAGACGTCCCGTCATTGGCGAACCGTTCAGCGCGTAGGGAGTGCGCACCGTACTTGCCCGGCCGGAAGCTGCTGTTTAAATGCTTCCGGACGAGTCGATTTCAGCAGTTATGGTTCCGGCTCGCACGGAACAAGTTGCAGATTTCGGAGCCTACAGCTCGGTCGGCAATCGGACACATTTGCGCATGGTACTTCCTTGTCCGGATGGATCGGCTCCGGGACAGAGTGGATCGTAAGGTAAGGCTACGGACGGCTCTCGGAGGGCTGTCCGACTCGGATCGGAATCGGCCCCTTGGTGGTGTGGGGGGGGTCACATTTCGTATTCCAGCTCCAATCCCATAAAGATTGGGGTAGGGGAAATGTGCATATATTGATTGATTGATTGATGTACTTATAGAGCGCAGCTATCACCCTACGGGCATCTTGGCGCTTGCATTGGGAACCCGTCCTGGTTTTTCCCTGTAAGATAACCCGTACTGGGCATCCCCAAGGTGAAAGCCAGGCATCCCGCCGCGGGGGGCCGTTGTGGAGATTAAGCGGGCTTGTTGCCCAGAGCTGCATAGTGTGAACTTGTGCTTAGAGTGGGCACCGAAGCGAGAATTATCGAGTCCGTGGACAATTGGGCTCTGGACCCTGCCGCGTCGGCAATCGAACCCAGGTCCCGGGTCTGATCTCTGCTTCAGGGTATGCCTCCTCTAACCAGTGAGCTACACTTCTCCATTTACTGACCTAAATTTACTATTCCAAATCCAATGACAGAAACATATGTAAAAGTGCATATAATGGAGGAGGGGGGAGTCAGAAATACCATTGTTACCCCAATCCAACAAACAATGGGGAAACTGTGCATATTAATGGAGGGTTATGGAGGGGGGCCACACTAACTATTGTAACTCCAATCCCAAAATCATTACCAAAAGAGCAACTTGGATGCCACAAATATAGGGCAAAGTGCATATGTGAGGAATAGTAGATTTTCTACTCTAACTCCAATCTCAGAAATTTTGGGGAAAGTGCATATATTGCGAACGGGCTGGGAGTACTTAAATTTCCTTCTCTAATTCCAATTCAACAAATATAATGCAAAGTGCATTTGGGGAAGAGGAACAGATTTACAATTCTAACTGCAATGCAAAAGAACATTAGCGAAAGGGTATATATTTGGGGATGGGTCAGATTTACTGTTCTAACTCCATTCACACACACTTAGGGAAAATGCTTGTATTGGGGGCAGGGTCAGAGCTAGTGTTCTAACAACAATTCAAAATTTAATTTTGAAATAGTATTTATTCATTATATTTCATTTTTTTTAAACATATTATTTAAATATGTTTGTTATATTTGCTAAGATATATATATATATATATATATATATATTTTTTTTTTAAATAAAGCAAAATCATATTTTGCTATGCAATCCTACAAATAAAAACAAAAAAATCCTATTTTATAATAACATATGTATATGCAAGATATTAACTCTGAAAATATGCACAATTATTTAAAAAATAAAAGTAAATACAAATAAAACATCAATAAAACACTAATATGATTTTAATCACCTAATATTTTATTAGAATAATAAGCAAAATACAAAATATTACCCACCTAATCTCCCAAAACGACTAAGAATTCACTATTAAAAGTATTGAATTATTAAAAAATTAAGAGATAAAAAAGAACCGTATTTCAATTCTAAATTAATAATACATACAATTGATCTCGTCATTAAATCAAAGAATTACATTAACTTTTCTTGAATTAAAATGAATAAATTAACATTTCTTAAAAATGTTTTGAATTAAAGCACTTCCCTCCACCCCCAGTAAACCCCAAATTGCATCAAAACATTTAAATAATCATTTCTAGGAAACTCAAATGTAAGAAATAACAATTTTTAAAAAATAACATTAATACAAAAAATCTAATATTTCTAAAATCTAAAGAAAATGCAATTGTATCAACAATTATAACAAAATTACACATAAAATTAAATATGGCAATATTTTCAACATCAATATTATTTGCAACTTGAAAAAAAAAGTTCTTACATTTGATAATATGTCCAACAGTATTTTTGCAATCACAATATTTCAACCATAATATTTTGGTGAAACACAAAGTTCAGATTAATGTTTCATTTATCAGGGAAATCTTAAACTCTGTTTAATCTTACCACTCCTATAAAGACCTGTCCCAAAGCCAGGTTTGCATGGGGAGCGTCGACAGAATGCCTATTTTAGTTGGTATGCACCTACTTGTGATGCTGGCTCCCATGATGTTTTCTAAGGTCCAAACCTTTTCTATACTAATACATATTGTAAGGTTCCCTAGACCCTAGGTGAATCTAAAATGGGTCTGCTCATGTAGTCCAGTTTTGACTCAACTACTATTGATTAAGATTTACCAATAAATCTAGTGCCTGGAATTAGTGGCTTTACCAGAGACACACGTAGGATGGTATCCCATAATATGCTATCCCAGCGTACAAGTGAGCAACCATCTTACCACCATAGAAATACTATATTTAACAACATGAAGTGGGGTACGATCTTCCTTTTGCCACGTAGCTGAAGATATTGAGATGACAACCACAGTGAGGAGTTCTTCCTGTAGCTTCTAGTAACCTGTGTTTTATGATTTGCTTATATCAACCCGTTCAACCTGTATCTTACATTTGTTTTTAGCTGCCTGGGTGGTCGGTATATGCTGTTTGGGCTTTCTTTGATGTTACACAAAACGATGGTTGTCAATCAAGGTTGATAGTCTTGCATGTACTAAAATGAGAACACCATTTGGAAGTGTGTACAGCATAGTTATAACAGAATTCTGCCATCCGAAGGTGGTTCACATTGGTCATGTTGCTCCAGTACATAGCAGTACATAGCAGCAACATTTTTTTCTAAATCCTGGTTGACTCTCTGGGATGATACAATGTTTTAGGGGTCATGAGCGGAGAACAGTGCTATAGTGATACCTCAGTGTTTTCAGAATGCAGATGAAAGCTTTGATACAAATTGGGTTACTTTGTCTTAAATAACCTTGCGTGGCAATCCACGTAACCTTACGTACATTACAAAAACATCTGACTAGTTTAGCTGTCAGTAAGCTATCATTGTAAAGAAATAAAATGAGCCATCCTTACTAGCATATTCAAAATCACAAAAAGGGTAATGAGCCCATGGTCTACAAGCATATCTGTAGTAAAGTCTATTTTTACTACGATTCAAAGCTATGATGAAAAAGACACAATATACATAAAAAGATCTTCCTCAGGTCCTGCAGGTGTTCTGAGGATGGTGCTTTGGGAGCCACATTTATGCCGGCACAAGCTTTGGGGTTCTGGTGACTCCTGAGCACTCACAAGGGCATTCCTACCCACATTTCTAGCTGGTCATGCTTGCCCAATGCAAGCAATTTTACAGTCCCCTTACTCTCAAAATTCAAATTCAAGATATAGAAACACTTTCTTCCTTGAGCAGTACCTGTGTGCCCACCGAGAGGTGTAGCCAGGGTAATGGCAGTCCACTTCTCTGAGGTCTCTCAAAACCAGTCCTAGCTTTTCTCCTACTGGGTATGGTGCCAGCCTGAGTAAGGGTACAATTGCTGGGGTCTTTCCATGTGTGTCCTGACATTTAATTATGCCAGGCCAGGCCCCTTTGAAGTTAATTCAATTCTGGGCCCACTCTACTCAGCACTCCTGCCAGGGAAAGCACAACACCGCCACACTCCCAGGTCATTGTACCTTCTCTGGGAGCAGTTTTCACACCTCATTCAGGCCAGGCTGTGCATGTGCCAAGGAGCTAATGCAAATTAGCCTCCAGCAGCTTAAGGCTGTGTAAAGGTAACCGCCTAAAAGTTACATTCCACATATATTTAATAAAAAATCTGACTTCAACATTAGTTTAGATTTTTATTAAATATATGAAATAAATCTTTGGATGGAAGAATGTAACTAGCACAGGTCCGCATCACAGGTTTGCCACTCATCAGAACCCGAAGCATTGTCTTCACTGTTCCTCGCAACCTCGACACCTGCATTCGCAAGGCAAGCTCTGTCACTGGAATCTCGATACCGACACATCAGGATCTCGCACAGCAGCCTTGTCACATCTTGGAACCAATGTATTGCTTCTGCTGTGCGATGCACCTTCGACGCAGATTCATGCATCCTTTCACAACCAGAATTAAGGTACTTTTGTTCAGCAGGCCTAACTGGGTCCCCGTAGCCGGCCTGCACTCCAGCGCAGTCAGCATAAACTTTTGACTTTGCCCCTGTTTAGCGCATCCAGATATCCTGAGTAGCGCTTTTTTTCCTCTAGATGCTATATTTCACTATAAACTTTTAAATTCCCTACCTCAAGTTCTACCTATTGGATTGTTGTTGTTCTGGTCTTGTTTTATTTATTAAATTAAGCTCTATTTTTCTAACCTGATGTATAATCTTATTGTGTGCTGTTTTCACTGATTGACTGTTTGAAGCGTTGCAGAAATACTTTACACATTGCCAACTATGGTTTAGCCTGACTGCTCTGTGCCAAGCTACCAGAGGGTGAGCACAGGTTAATTTAGGGTGTACTTTAGCTTTATCCTGACTAGGATTGTGGTTACTGCTTAGCCAGGGCTTATACCCTAGCTAAGCAGGAACCTAGTTTCTAACAATGTTCGATATAAGGTTTTTGTACCTGCCAAAAGGGTGATTTTTACAGGTCTGTGCAGCGGGGTCCAAGCAATTACGTTAAGGCTACACAGGTTTGGCCTCAAGCCATGTGTTTACTGCAGTCCGCAGGTGGTATTTAACTTCCAGGCCAAAGGTACATTGTCTATGCCATGTACAATGGACTTTAAGACAAGTTAAATAAGTCAGTTAGGGACAATTTAACTATGATAAAGGAAGAGCACAAGCACTTTACTCCTGGTTAGCAGGGGTAACGTGCACAGAGTTCTGAAGCTAGCAAAGCAGAAATCGGGGGTGGAAGAGACATCATGCAAAACAGGGTTGTTGGACCTGGGCCTCTCTAAAGGGTCACTCCCAAACTTTCTGCCTCTACTCCACACTTTTGTTTTTGCTGAGTTTGTTTTTGTTGGCCTTAGGACCGCTGCTAACCAGTGCTAAAGTGCTTGTATGGTTAAATTGGCTTATACCCAATTGACATATTTAATTTACTTATATGTACCTTGTAGAGTGGTTTACTATATACCCAGGGTCTGTAAATTAAATGCTACTAGTGGGTATGCACCCCTGATTATGCCACCTACACAAGTAGCTTTCCAATCCTGTTGAACGGCCTGCCACTGTAGGGCCTGTGTGTGCAGTTTACTGCCACTTCGATTTGGCATTTAAAACTACTTGCCAATCTTTAAACTATCCTATTATTACATATACATCATCCCTAAGGTAGGCCCAAGGTAGCCCATAGGGCAGGGTGCTGTGTAAATAAAAAGTAGAACATGTACTGACCAGTGGACCTGCAGCACTTCCAAATTTGGGCTGGCCCCTGAGAAATACTGTCAGAAGTTCAGGGACAACCATAAACTCCCAAAAAAGACCTTGGTTGACTTCTTAGATTATTCCAGCAAGGCATTGAGGGGCTGGGTGAGGGGCAGCAAGGTGGTTGATTTTTTTGGGCTGTACAATCTAATTCTGAGGGAGCACATGTTCAATACCTGTTAAGCAGAGCTGCGCCAAGACATGGTAGATAGCAAGCTTGCTGACCCCAGGAAGCTTGCTGAAGAGGCAGACCTTTGGGTACGCACTAGAGTATTGCAAAAGGTTCCTGGGGGTGACCTCAAGAAGGGTGGTTCAGGTTTCCCCCAGCAGAGTGAGGGGGAGGTCAAGGTAGAGACATACAAGACTCAAACTGAGGCGGAAGAAAAGGGTTTCCATGCCACTTCTGAGAACGAGGGAGTTTCTGGTGGGTGGTTGCTGAGGGTGCCCATTTCCAACCCAGCTGCTTTGATTGTTCCCAGCTAGGACACAATTAGAGGGGCCTTGTCTGTCCAAAGAAACCACCTACTGGTGGCACCTCCACAGAGTTGGCTTATATGGCCTTAGGAATAGGTAGCCCCCAGGGGCAGGAGATAGATCATGACCTAATTTCTCTTACTTGGGGGTGTGCTCAGAAGGTAGACTGGTGTTCCCTGAAGGTGAAAGTCATCACTTTCATCAGGTCAAGGTGAGTGGAATCCCTGTCATAGCTCTGAGGGACACCGGGGCCAGCCAGATCATGGTTGTGAAAAGACTGGTTTTCTCAGAGCAGTGCACAGGTCAAGTGTGTAGAGTAACCCAAGCCCTGGACTGGTAGAGAAGATAGTGGAAAAAGGGTGCTTAACACCTGGGCCTGTTGCACCCCACTCGGAAAGACCACACAAGACAGAGACCCCTGGACGGGCTGGCTCTTGACGCTGACTGCTTTCAGTGGCCTCTCTTGGTAGTTGTCTTTATGGGCAGAGTCACATCCAAGGGGCGTAATGTGCCACATCACCTTGTTGGTCATGGTGGTACTGTCTGCCTACTGGGATGCATCTGTGAGCAAATTAAGGTTCGGTGCTGCACATATGGGTCCACAGGTGAGGAGAAGAGTTCCACATGGTTCAGTCCAGTGGCTCAGGAGAGTGTAGACAGAGGTATCCAATTGATATAGAAGGGCGTAGAACTGACAAGTGCCTCTGCAGTAGAGGGCTGTTGTCCACATTCTATCACCTAAGCAGGGAAGTCATCACAATATTGATTAGTCTCCCCTGGCTTTAAGCTGTAGGGCGTCGTGTTGGACCTGCCCTCTCTGCAGGGTCACCCCTTTACATTTTGCCTTTACCCTCCACTTTTATTTTAGGAATTCATTTTTGTTGGTCTTAGGACTCTGTGCAGTTTACATCTGCTAACCAGTGCTTAAGAGCTTGATCTCACTCCCCTATACATGTTTAAGTTAGCTTATACCTAATTGACATACTTAATTTACTTATAAGTCCCTTGTAGAGTGGTATGCCATATACCTAGGGTCTGTAAACTATATGCTACCAGTGGGCCTGAAGCACTTTTTGCATCACACACTTACATAGCACTTTAAAACATGCAACCTGAATGCAGTTATTTTAAACTGTCATGTCGACTTGCCATTTAAACCCCATTTTTTCCACCATCTTCAATAGAGCCATTTTTGGTTTTGGATCTAATGGCTCCTTCAGCCCGAATGTAATGGCACAGTGGTCGGAACAAGCCAGGGGAAAAACCTCTACGCAGGATACGTCAGGGTTATTAGAGTATATCCCGTCTAAAGTGTGCCCTTTAAGATGCGTGGCCTACCCCTCCCACAGCATAACACTGGGGATTCCTTATTACATTTAATAAGCTGTAATTTCTAGATGGGAGCAGATAGCAATATCATGTTCGGTATCTATGAAATTGTAAGGATAAGCCCTCTTTAATGTAAAGTCTGATTTTTCATTTCAATTTTCAAACTGCCAATTTTTTAAAGTTGGCATTTTCCATCCTTTGGCCCTTGTGTGCCTGCAGGTTGTCTTGGGTGAGATGACTGGGCCTAGCTGACAGTTAGACTTTGTGAATTCCTCCCATATGGTCACACAATAGAGAGATTTGGTGTGCCTGAATGGACCATCTTCTGGTAGGATGGGGGGACGGAGCTGTGCACAAGCCACTTATAACTGACTAGCCTGTGCTCTCCCTTCACACAAAGGGCCTAATGACCCTGTATTGTCACTGTAGCTAGGGGAGTCAAGAAATTCCAGGCACTTCAAAGAACCCCTCCAGAAGTTTCTTGGACCTTCCAGAAGAAAGGCACCAGGGTATAAAAATAGGACCTTCAGACCCACTCTTCAGTTCCCTACTGGACTTGCGGGAGGACTCTCAGAGGACTGCCTGCTGCTGTGACCTGCTGTCCACTCTGCCACACTGTACCTGGAAGGGCTGGTTTGCTGCCTGGAGCTTGCCTTGAACTCTCAGAGGCCAGCCCTAATGTTGATCCCTACATCTTCACCTGCACCCGGGGCTCCAAAAGTGGCAAATGGGCTAGTTGGCTGGCTTCCTGTTCAGAGCCACAGGTACATAAAGGGCCCCCACCATCTTGAACCCATACTTGGACCCAACCTGAGTGAGTCCTGAACCCTCAAGAGGTGTCCCACAAGTCCTGGGACCTTGGTTGTGGTGCTGAAGGTGCACAGATTGCCAAATCCCCAAAACTAAGGACATTTGGCCAAAAACTGCTCCAGGAAACAGGAGAATACTGGGACCAACCTGTTCACCTATCTGCCCAAGAATCATTGCCTGTCGGATTTACTTTGCGGCTTCTCCCTCTATGTTGTTCTCCACAGCAGTAAATCCTTTTCAGCTGTCCTTTGCCAAAGGATTTGTGACGTTGTGGAATTGTCCTCGGCTATGGCCATCTGCCTCGTTCCACTGGAGATTTTCGCCTTACATTTCGGCGACTAAGTCCGAACGTATAAATTTTCTCAGCGACTTCGACCCATGGCCAACTGACAATGGTGCCCCCTCTTCGGACACCTCCTACAGCCCTGCCCGCAGAACTTTACCTACTCAGATACTGTTCACTCAGAACTTCATCTAAGCTCAAAGCAAGTGCTGACCAGGCCTAATCCACTTTCTGTATCCGACGCACTCCATCGAGGCTGGCCATATTTTTCACTTTTGACCCGTTTTCGCGCAACTAGATATCCGAGGGTTGGCCCAGTGATCTTTTAGGCGCTAGTTTTCACTAAAAACTTTGAAAATTCATAAGTCCTGTAGTAGTGATTGGATTTTTGTTGTTTTGGTGTCAAATGATTTATTAACATTTGCTCAAGTCTTCTAAATTGGTTTGGGACTTTGTGTTATCTTTTCACTTTATTATTGTTTGTATGCTGCATACATACTTAAACATTGCCTCTATGTTAAGCCTGACAGTTTTTTATGCCAAGCTACTCAGGGTTAAGCATAGGTCAATTTAGTGACATTTTGTGGTTCACCCTGCAAAGGATTGTGTCTGTTGCTTGACCAGGGATCACACCCCAATCAACCAACAACCCAGTGTGAGAAAGTGCCCTCTTTCTGCATGGTAGCCCCCACTTTTTGCTGAACTGCTGATGTGCTTTGACGGAGTGTGCCCTGGGCTCCTGCCAATCAGGTACCCAGGGCCTATGTTTTTCCCTAAAACTGCATTGAAATAAAACCTAAACCACCGGTCAGCCCCTGGTAAATGGTACCACAGGTACCCCGGGCACCATGATCAGGGAAGGCCTCTAAGGGCTGCAGCACTTATTATGCCACTCTTAAAGGTCCTGTACCTTAACACTCACACACTGCCTTTGCAGGTTGTGTGTCTTGGTGCCAAACAAAGTGAAGAGTCGACATGACACACATCCCTGTGTGCCATGCCTACAACCCACTGCCCTGGCATAGATCAGTCACCCCTCTTTCTGGGTGCCCTATACCAGTGATGAGGTTACAGGTGCATGAGCCATGTACCCCTACAGTGTCCAAGTCCATCCTTAGACACTGTAGGGGTGCTAAGAATTTGTCATTACGAACTCCACAGCAGCATAATGGGTACACTGAAAACTAAGAAGTTTGGTATGAAACTTCTCAGCACATTAAACCCACATTGATATCAGTGTGTGATTTAATGAAAAATGCACACAGAGGGCATCTTAGAGATGGCCCCTGAAAAACGACCTAGTACTAGTGTCCAGGTGAATGGCTGCTTTCAGCTGCTATCACCAGACATGTTTCTGGACCCCTAGGTCGAGAGTCTGCTGCTCTCGGGGGCCTGAAACAATGCACATCCTGGGATGAGGTGCCAAGCCTTCTCCCCCAGGATGGCCAGGGTCCACAAAAGGGAAGCTGTAAAGGCTTACCGCCTTTGTGAGCTTCCCCAGGCCACTTGCTGCTGTCAGCAACTGGTCCCCAATGCTTCTGACCCATACTTTCGGCGGGAGAACCGGTGGGAAAAACAAGTGGGGAAGAGAGGTGCGCCCACCTCTGCCAACTCCACCCCTCAGGTGGGGGAGGCGAGGTGAAGCACAACTCTCAGTCCCCACCTGCATATGGGGGGAACCAGCCAACCAGGGAAAGGCTTATGCCTCCCTCCCACTGGAGGGAGGCATAATAGGGGGTGTACTCACCCCAGGGAAGGGACTTATTGGTGCCAACCTTTTACCTACCTGTAACGCCCATAAATCTACTATTTAGGGGCACCCCTGAACCTTGCTTTCTCAGACAAGAAACCAGAAGAAGAATGACCGAACAGCTGTGCCGAAGCTAATAAGAGGAGGACGCCCACTGACTTGGCCCCATCCTTCCGGCCTGTACCCACCTCGAACCTGCTCTAGTAAAATCCCAGTGTGTCCTGCAGCCAGCAACCTCGAGAAACCTGGAGGGCCTGCCTTCCTTCAATCCCAAAGACTCTCTCTCCCGTGAACACCGGATTTGTTCAACAACAGACTCCAGCTCCGCAAGGATCCTCGGGTCTGCCCCACTCTGCACCCGACGCCCACGGCCCGAGTTCGAGTGGCCTAACACCAAGAGGAGGTCTCCCCGGCGATCTCGACTGAGATCTGGTGACCCCTGACATGGCACAAGCCTCCAGCCGACACCTGCAGTGTCAAACCGGAAGGTCCCACAACCGCGACCAGGAGCTGGTAGGAAGATCTGACCCTATAAGCACCCCTGCCCCCGACATCCCACGGCTTTGGGTGGCCCAACCGATGGTGCCTAACCAACCACCAGCTTTCCAACTTACCTCTTCAAGTGGTGGTCGCACCCAGAAGACCTTCGTCTCCGAGCCTGCAGTGTGTTTGCAAACTGGAGACTCCCCATTGAAAGCTACAGGGCACCCAACGCCAAAACAGCACTCTGCACCCGGCCGTCCCAGTGCCGCTGAGGTTGCACCTTTTGTGCTGACTTGAACCCCCATTTGCCCTGAGTTTAAGTCCAGGAGCTTTGCTCCCACAACACAGTGGCCTGATCGTCAGCAGCCACCAACCGGAGGCCCCTCATCCTTGTTTGGATAACATTGGGTCTCAGCACTCTGCACCCAACCACCCTAGTGCCGCTGAGGGTGTAACAAGAGTGCATCCTTGCCCCGGGGGGGACCCCTGAGTCTAACCCCAGAACACCAACTCCCACTACAAAGTACTTACCTGCTAACTGATAACACTATTTTCCTCCATAGGATAACACTTACTGTTTTTCTATGAAAAGTTTTTAAGTGTGGAGTTGCAAAATCTATGAAAACCTTTTAAAATTGTACTAAAATTGTACTACAAAAACGCTTTTACTCACCTGTTTACAGGAAATGTCCCAGTGCAGTATCCAGGTATACTGTACTGTGTAAGAAAAGCAATCTGCAAAGTAATCTACTGGTCATTTTACCAAAAGGCCTATACAAAGTATATGTACTGTATTTCCAAAACATTGCATTTTCAGTAACAATACTGTAATCAAAACAAAGTGCATATACAATTGCACATCCAAACTGTGTTACAACTGCATTACTACTGTAAAGTATTTATTGCTTACCTGTGCCAGACTTGCTTGGTTCTTGAAAAATAAAATAACTAAAAGAATATTTTTATACAAAACCAATTGGTCTGAAGTTCAGTCTTTGAGTGTGTGAATTAATTTGCTGACTGAGAACAAATGCTTAACACTATCCTCTGATACAGCCTTGCTGCTCGACCACACTACAACAAATAGAGAGTAAGGTGCTTTCTACTGTTACCTCTGCCTACCTTTGGGGTTCCACTGAACTCTGTGTACACTATACCTCACTTTGGTATTGTATATTCAGAGCCAGCTTCCTACACCCGGTTTCTATTAATGGTCCTTGCCTAAGATCTGTAACAACTGTTTGGGCTTAGAATTGTCAGTCTTTGCTCTGACAGGATTCTAGAAAGTTTTTACATACTGTTCTACTTATTTCGCTATGTTTTCCCTCCAAAACAACCAGTGTAGTAGATCTAAAGTGGTTTTCTGGTCACAATGACCGGGTAGACTGGAGTCTTGTGCTTCAGTCAATGTAATGAGCTGCCATGTAACCGCTGAGTGGGCAGAATAGTGTACCATTACAATAAGGTTAACTGTCTCTGGAAAAATGTTACTTCTGTAAGCAGGGCCTGTGTTACAAGCAGATTCAAAGCATTCTTAATATCTGTAACAATCGCCTCATACTTGAGTATTAGAACAATATTTTGAGGAGCAATGATATGGACTGGTGGAAAGTTCACTTGCTTCTCATAATACAATGCTAGAGTTGCATGCAACAGAGAAGAACGGGACAGATTTTCCCATAACTTAGCAACTAGTACTCAATTATATGGCAACAGGCTCAAACTAGAGATGGTTCTATGGGTGGTGGTAATAGCAGAACCAAAAGCAATAGATCTGATTAAAAGTAAAAAAGCTCCTTGTGCAAATGGTTTGCCCTCTGAGATATTTAAAAGTCTCTCAACTAAGATATTGGACCCCATTTGCCACATGGTTAACGGGGAATGTAGGAGGGGTGTCTCACCCTGGAACTTTACATAGTTATGAAAATTCTGATACACAAACACTGAAAGCCCCCAGAGAAGTATGCCTCCTAAAGGGGTATGAACAGTGAAGTCAAAATGTTACTGAAAATCCTGGCCAACCACCAATACTCACTCATAGATTTATTAACCAAGACCTCTACCTATATATTCACCCGCCATTACCTGTGAAGTCTCTATGGTTGAATGGCAGGGGTGTTGAATCAACAAGAATCGGCAGTGATCTTATCCCTGTACATCAAACATGCATTTCACTCTGTCAAGTGGTCTTCTTAAAAATAATACCAAAACATCGAGGGGAAAGGGCATAAGATCTTGCTCTTTTCTCTTGGGCCAACGTGTAAGGCAAGGTTGCCCTCTTCCACTGCTTTCGGTTGCCTTGGCATTGGAGCAAATGGCACACTTGATTAGAACGGATGGTCTAAGGAGAGGACTGAGATGGATCCATGACTCGGAGGATGTGATCACGCTATATGCAGACAATATTCACCTGTACCTGGACGATCCTGCACATTTCTCAGATACTGAACATAATAAGTAGATACAGGGTCTACTTAGGCCCCTCTACTTACTGAACAAAATCAATCTCGATTCCCCTTAACACATGGTTACCTTCCCAGCGGGTAGGACTGCCCACTCCAGATCTCAAGGGAGGGCTTTCGATACTTGGAGATAAACGTAACCAAAGAGATAAAGAAACGTATGGATAAAAATGTGATGACCCTTCTTGCTGAATACAAAGCTGACGTCACACTGAAGGAGACTCCAACTCTTCCTGCTGGGCTTCAATCACTTTTTGGATTTCTCAACTATGGTAGAATTTACATAACTGATTATGTGCAATGGATTAAACTGTTGTATGACTTAATTCGTCCAGATTTGTCTAATAAATATGTGACGATTGAAAACACATTTAGATGCTCTCAAATGTGCGCAGACTTTAATCCTTCAGAGGTTGATAAAATGACCACCTTTGAATTTGGTAATAATAGCCATCCATTTTGGGCACTAAGAAAACACTTTGGCAGCATATGTGTACTTTACAAATAGACTACTATGTTTCTTGTAAATGTTTCAGCCTTGGACATGCAGTGTGACTCATAAGTTCACTCTGCACTGTGGAAAAAGTAAATTGTAATATTACGTGTAGCAAACCAAACAAATACATCCCACTCAAGAATATGTAAACTTTGTTTTTCTTTGTTCAATGAGTAACTTAAACAGAAATGCTGTGTATTGAGTAGGAACATGGCTCGGGGTGATTCTGAAGCACTCTCGAGACAGGAACAGTGCCAGCACACTTTATACTTTGGACGTTTGATAAACAGGTCTGGTGTATGAACAAGGGGCAAAAAAAGGTGGCAGGTATAGGTAAATAGGAATGAATAAGTGAAGAACAGATCCTGGCAATTAACCACCATCTGCTTCTCATCTACCTGGAAATTAACCACCATCAGCCTCTCATCCACCTGGCAAAGAAACACCATCTGCCTCTCATCCACCTGGCACTGAACCACCATCTGCCTCTCATCCACCTGGTAAAGAGCCTTCATCTGCCTCTCATCCACTTGGCACTGAACCACCATCTGCCTCGCATCTACCTGGAAATGAACCACCATCTGCCTCTCATCTATTTGGAAATAAAACAGCATCTGCCTCTCATCCACCTGGCAAAAAACCACCTTCTGTCTCTCGTCCACCTGGAAATGAATCATCATCTGCCTCTCATCCACCTAGCAATGAGATATCATCTTCCTCTCATCTAACTAGCAATGAACCACCATCTACCTGTCATCTATCTGGCAATGAACCACAATTTACCCGGAAATAAACCACCATCTGCCTCTCCACCATCTGGCAATGAACCATCATCTTCTTCTCATTGACCTGGCAATGAACCATCATCTTCCTCTCATCCACCTGTCAATGAACCATCATCTTCCTCTCATCAACCTGGGTGTGAACCATCATCTTCCTCTCTTCCACCTGTCAATGAACCATCATGTGCCTCTAATCTTCCTGTAAATGAACCATCATCTGCCTCTCATCTACCTCGAAAATGACCCTCCAGCTGCCTTTTATTCACCTGGCAATGAAACACCATCTGCCTCTCATCCACCTGGCAATGAACCACTATCTGCCTCTCATCCACCTGGCAATGAAGTACCATCTGCCTTTCATATTTCTGGCAATTAACCAACATCTACCTGTCATCTATCTGGTAATGAACCCCCATTTACCTGGCAATGATCCCCCTTCTGCCACTCATCCATCTGGCAATGAGCCATCATCTGCCTCTCTGGTGTCTCCATCAGAGGCTTAGCATTGAGTAGATCCTGTAATGCCGACAGAACAGGGAGTAGATCGTCAGGCTGAAAGGCACAGATCTGCAGTTTTGCCCACAGTGGCAAAATGGTGTAGACTATCCCGCCATAGTTAACTGGTACACCCTTATGCATAATAAACAGACAATTTTTTGCCCATTCATTTTTCACAGCTCTTCCTGGATGACCCTTTGTTATAAGAGATTGTTCAGCGGATCAACCATGCTTGAGGGAGTAATGATGCTTCTCCATTTGATAGCAACTCAATGGATTCCAGCCAATGTTGGCGAATTGAAAGGTTCTGGGGTCTAAATGTATTGATGCGACTAATAAAGAAACTCAACAGTGGCATTTGTGTACGAGACCTATGTTGATGACTGCTCTTTACCATAATTATGGGCAGGGGCTGCTTTCAGCTGTGACCAGAAATTCTCTGCTACAAAGATAATCCAGCCGCTTTGTCCAGACACCACCCAGATCATGATAGGCTGTTTACAATACAGCCTATCCCAAACCATCTTACTAGGGATTTTTCGAGCTACGCACACTTACAGTTTCTAGTGTTTACTGGCGAGAAGTCCAAAATCAACTGAACTTCTAATAGCCCTTGCTCCAACGGAAAAGGCAAATTTACGTATTCTCCCTATGTCACAGACTCGTCATCACACTAACTCATTCCTACATTCATTCATTGGTGGGGCCCATAACACCAACACTCATATGTCTCACTCAAATCTGTGCACAGGAGAAAAAGCGCTGGACATGTGGGGGTACCTTGTTACCTATCAGGAGTAATTCCTTACATTATATACATCTGCACCTATAGAATCCTGACTTTGACATCAAGGCACTCCACCACTTGGTCGACGGACCAATTAGTTGGACTGGTTGATGGTGATTTAGAACCAGCTAAACACAATTTTAAAGCCTAGGAAACATTTGTTTCAATTCCAGTTCTCAGTTAAAGAATCACAAACGAATTTATTTTTAATCAACATTTTGTTTATCTAATATTAGTTTGCTCTGCATTAGCATTTAGGCGCTACAGAATATAACATAATTCGATTAATTTCAAAAAGACATCAAATCTTTAGGATATAAGCATAGATTTTGCATTGTATTATATTTACCAAAATCTCGAAATTGGCGACCCTCCAATCACACAGAGGATTATTCAAGTCTCTGCGACAATCTCCAGGATAAACTGTCCAACCCACGACATTAATCAAACCATCAGATGGAATCGTTCTCTCGAATTTAAAGAAACCCAAGGTAAACCATGGAAATCTTCATCAGCTCAACGTAGACTCAACGCCATAGACGATTATCCCAGTGAACCACCCCCCTTTGCAGATCAGAGTCTTTTTTTTGTTTTGTTTTTATTTTCCAAAAAGATAAACACGAGCAAATATGCCCACACAGCTTTTTGCCTACAACCCGGAGGCCGGCAGCATATTTTTGACATCAGCATTATCAACTGAACACAGCTTGTGCGCCTACAACCCATCGGGCCGGAAGCGATATATATCAGAACCGTTGAAAGTCCTCCTCTGTGCCCATTCATTGTCTTATTACAGCTGGTTTCGCAAACGTGTGTATTTAAATTCTAAACAGACCAACTACCCTTCCCTCCCCCCACCCCATCTGCCTACACCTAGTGTATTTCGACGTCACCCAGCTTGATATGCAGTCAACTTGGTTGTCGTGGTCCAACCATCCCCAGATGCCCCTGTGAGTCTCGCGCTCCCAAATAGCCTCTCTCGTCACCTCTCAAGATGTGTAACGCATGCTACTTAGATTAGTTCTGTCACTCAGATTATGACGCCCCTCCAGTATCTATCATCCTAGCGCTTCAACAGGTCAGAGCCCCCCGCGGCCATCCAGGCCACCAGTGGTGTCCAGATGTCTGCTGGTCTGGATCTACTAGGCATTAACTCCCAATAGTGGGACAGCTGGTCTTTACAGTATATCACTGCGTTTAGCCATGCCGCTATAGTAGGGGGCTGTTGTATTTTCCAGTGAATTGCCACCTGTCTCTTTGCCAGCAGTAACAACATGGCCGTAAGCTTACGGGGTTTCTTTGGGACTTCAGCTACAAAGCCCAAAAGCGCCGTCAGTTGAGTGACCGGCATTTGCTGACCTGTGATTTGCCGAATATGTCCAAAAACTGCCTTCCAATATCTTTCTGTCGGTGCACAGATGCTAAGTGGAAGAATGTAGCGCCAGGAGCCCCGCATCTCCAACAGTTCGTGTCCTGGTGTATGCCCATGCGATGTAACTGTGATGGCGTTCTATATAATCTGTGAAAGTAATTGAAGTGTGTTAGCCTCAGTCTATAGTTAGGCGACAGGTGTTCCAGCTGCGAGCAACAGTATTTCCACTGCTTATCCGTAATAACTAAACCTGTTTCCGCCTCCCACTCCGCCCTGGCCTTGCAACTTGTTATCGGTGATTCTTTTTGCGTTATGCTGTATATGCGCGTAATGAACTTGCGAGGAGACGGACTTACCAGCACGTTTTCTAACGCAGGTATTGCCGGCGGTGCTTGCGGGAAGGAAGTATATTGAGTCCGGCACGCAGCCCGTAGTTGATAGTACAGGAGTGCATCGGATGCCGTGGGTGTTTGATCTTTGCACATCTGTTGTATCGTTAGGAAACTATTACCCGGGAAGAGATCCCCGCCCTTCACTAAGGCATGAGCCTTTGCTCTTAGCGTTATCACCTTGTCCACTAGTGGAGTCAACAATGGGTTGCCCCTCAGCGGCATAGATGGTGCATATAATTCCTCTATATTGGCCCTTTTAGCTATACCTTTCCATGCCCACCTCGTTGTTTCTACCGTACCGATTTCTGAGTGGGGCCGCTTATAAGGCTTGTATAGCGCCGTTTCGAGCGGGGTTGGAGCCACCCTATCTATTTCTATCGCTACATTAGGCTGGAAGGGCGTAGGGTGCTGCCAGAAATGCAAAAACTGCGCCTGCGCGCTATACGTATAAAGCTCTAAATCAGGAGCACCCAAGCCCCCCTGGGCAAAGGGCAGTGTTAGCAGCTTCCAGGACACTCTCGGCTGTTTACCAGCCCACACCAGTTCGAGGATGTGTGATCGCAATTGTCTAAAGAAATGCATGTTTAGCGGCATCGGTATGTTTACAAATAAATAGAGGAGCTTGGGAAGTATCGCCATTTTTACGATGGCTATACGCCCCACCAGTGACAACGGCAGCTGCTTCCATTTCTGAACCTTGCTCCCTATCCAGTCCATTACCCTACCATAGTTCACCAACCATATTTCCTGTACCGACCTGCTTATCCATATTCCTAGGTATTTAACCTCTTCCACCTCCCACTTGATGGGGTACTCCGTGTCAAACTGGATCGTGTTGTCCGTGAGCAGGAAGAGCACGGACTTGGACCAGTTTACCTGTATACCGGACAATCTCTCGCATTACTGGCTCGAAATTGTCCCTTGGATTTGTGAGGTACACTATCATGTCATCCGTATACATTGAGAACAGCAGACCTCTGGTCGTAAAACCAATGCTCCTCTGTGTGTGGTGCTGGCGAAGCCGGGCTGCCAATGGCTCCGTGGCAATAACGAACAATAGCGGCGACAATGGATAGCCCTGTCTTGTTCCCCTGGTTATGGCGAATGGTTCCGACGTTTGCCCATTGATACGCACCCTAGCCATAGGTTTTGTGTACAACAACTGTATTTGTTGAATAAACAAGGGGCTAAACCCCATGAGGGGCAGCAACACGAAGAGAAACTGCCACTCCAACGAATCAAACGCCTTGGTGGCGTCTAGTAGTGCAGCTATTGCTTGGACATGGGGGCCAGATAGCGCAACACTCCAAACAGCGTATGTAAGTTATGGGCAGTTGATCGGTATAAAACCAGATTGGTCTGGCAAAGCTATTTGCGGTAGCATGGGTTGCAGCTTGTTGGCTATGAGTTTGGCATAGATTTTGGCATCGAGATTTATTAGGGAGAGGGGGCGATATGAGTCCGGGGTTGTGGGATCCTTGCCGGGCTTCAACAAGGCTATAATAATAGCCTCTCTCAATGTGGGGGGAAGAATACCAGTCTCCATAGCCTCCTGATATACCTGCAACAGGCATGGTGCCAATAAATCTGAGTATTCTTTATAGAATGCCGCGGTTAATCCGTCAGCTCCCGGAGCTTTACCAGCCGGCATACTACCTATTACTTGCCGAACATCTTCCACCATAATAGGAAGCTCCATATATTGCCTTGCACTATTGCTGAACCATGCCAGTGCCATGGTGTCGAGGTAGTTTGTTATGTCAGATTGGGAAGGGGCCGTCTTGGATGTATATAACGCCCCGTAATACCGGGCCATTGTGTCAAGAATTTCCCGTGGTGACCTGACCCGCTCCCCGTCCTCCGTACTTATTTCAGTTATGTATTCCGCACCCCTCGGCGACCTGAGTAACCCTGCCAGAGTTTTCCTGGCTCTATCAGTACTAAGGACTTCAGGAAGTCTCCTCAGCTCTTTGTGTCTTGCAGCGTCCCTCGTAAGGGTTTTCCCCTTTCCAAGCAGGGGATTGCTCGTTGGATTACCAGCGCTATCCAGTATTGTCACCAAGCAGCGGGCCACCCCCTAGAAGGTTGGGTCCGTGCTCATTCCACGAGGGCGATTTCTTCTTAGACAGCCCTCTTTGCCGGAGTTCCTATCCTGGAGATCTGCAGAGCAGCAACCTGGAGCAGTACTCATACATTTTCAAGATATTACTGCCTGGATTCTTCAACGCAAAGTGATACGGCAGTGGGCCAGGCAGTCCTGAGGAACCTCTTTCATTAAGTGGTGAGCTTTTCCCTTTCAACCCTCCTTCAGTCTTTCTGTTTATAGCACGTGAGCACCACCCGAGAGCAGCTGCGACGCTGCAAGACATTATAACTGACATGCAATTAGTAGACTCATGGAGAGCGCTGCACCCGACACTTCGTGAGGGCACGTGTGTGACGCGGCATTGCGGCGCTTGGTCGAGGCTAGACTTTTGGCTACTGTTAAGAGACATACATACTTGGGTAATGGAGGCTGAACATCACCCGCGTACATTCTCAGACCATGCACCAGTGTTGCTGACAGTGAAAGTGCCAGATCCATATAGTGCCCCGTTTAATTGGAGATTTCCCTCCGGGGCGCTGCAAGACCAAGTCCTTAGAGAAGAATTACGGGGGAAAATAGAAAAATATTTCACACTCAATGAAGGCTCAGTGGACTCTCCTGGCATGTTGTGGGAGGCGTTTAAGGCTGTAGTGCGCGGTAATTGTATTGCACTCAAGGCGGGGGTACTTAGAGATATCCGTACAACGCTGCGACGGCTGGAGCTAGAGATGTCACACTTTATATTCTCAACCCTGAAGTAAATTTTGTACCAGTGACTCGAGAGATACGGCGCTTTGGGGGCCTGTCAGGGATCCAAATAAACTGGGCCAAGTCCACCCTACTCCAGCTCACAAAGGGCACGCAAAAATTTGACTCGGAGTACCCGATAGCATGGGTAGATGGCCCAGTGTGTTACCGGGGCATTTGGATCAGCAGAGACACACGCGCTCTGGAGTGCAAACTACGGCAGGGTAACAATATGGACAGAGGAAAGACTGTGCATATGGACCAAAATGCCCCTGACACTTACTGGATGTATCGCTATTACAAAAATGATAATCTCTCTTCGCTAATATCCTGAAGCCACTCACCCTACACTTCCTTACATGCCTCAGATTCGTCGTGGTTAACCTGGTATGGGCGGTCAAACATCCCAGAGTACCCTGTGAACTCCTCACCCTCCCACTGGCACAGGGTGAACTGGGAGCCCCGCACCTTACACTGTAAGCATATGGCACCCAAGCTCAATGTCTGCATTTCTGGCAGAACACAACACCATTCCAACCCCATGTTGCAATCGAGAAGGACTGAGCTTCCCCTCTCCCACTAACCACGGCCCTCTACGGGAACTATCAGAACCCTCAGACATGAGATTGACACGTTGAAAGCCCTTAGATGGGCTGTGGAAAAGGGTGAACCTTAGCCAGCTATATGCACCATCCATTCCAAAAGCGAACAACCCACAAATTCCCCCGCTAATGGACAGCGGTGCAGTGAGCACTCAAACTCAACATCAGCACATTTTCAGACCTATATCGAGACAGCCAGTTCGTCACCCCACAGCAGACGGCGAAGTCCCCTCAAATACCACCCCAGGACACATTACTGCCTGCTGTGCCTGCCGTGCGATTCATTACACTTTCCCTTCTGTTCCCCCGCCCCTACCGGCCCTAGGGCATATACTCACAAACTCTTCCACCCGCAAGCTTATAACCCGTATCTATACCATCATGCAACACACATTCTCGGTTATCACCCCCAACTCTCAAAAATCGTGGACCGCTGAATTGAACTCCCCATCACGGGCGCACAATGGGCATTTTGCTGCGGTCAACTAGAGCAGGTCTCCCCGAATTACCGCTTAAGATTAATACATTTTAAGTTCCTGTTTAAGTGCTGGGAAGAGGGGCTTTTGGCGCGCTTGCTTGCCGCACTAGCAGAGGCCATTTCTCCCTGTCCCTACTGGGACATCGCTGGGTGCCATCTTGAAGGTCGGCGGTCTAGTTGTCAACCGGCCGACCCAACCCCCTACTTAATGAGAGTCGCAATGCGAACACGCAGTGGATGTGCGCAGCAGGCGTGCTGCTGGCGCACCAAAGGCGGGGCCGTCTGCGCCCGTCCAGACCGTGGCCAGCGCCAGCCATGCTGCACGTTTTTCTCCTTTGACCATTATTGCCTTGTCCAGAGATCAGCCATTAAACATTAACATAGGGGCATGCTCAAGTAAGGCCAAGATAGACCTTGGGATGGTCAACCATGAGTATTGCTGCAGCACATGTCTCTTTACGCTGGCAGTCAGCGGAGGTAGGGCAGAATGGTAGTATGACCGCATTGAAGCCCCCTACAATGCACCCCATGGCCAATAGCACCAACATGAAGGGCCTGCTTGATCAACTGTAGACATGCACACAGGGTTAGTGGCACCTGAGGCCTTGCGGCCGTCACAGGCCTACCACCACGTGGCGCTGACTAGGGTTGCACAGGGTTAGTGGCACCCGGAGCATTGCGGCCGGCACAGGCACCCCGCCATGGGACGGTGACTTTGGGTGCACTGAGTTAGTGGCACCTTAAGCTGCTGAACAGGTGTGCAGCCTGCGATGATGCCCCGTCCCAGCGGTCCGGACAGCTCAGGTTTTGTGTGCCCTGCTGGACCGCAGTGTAGGCCAGAGCCAGCGGGCAGCATGGGCCTACCGCCACATGGCTTTCGGGATACCAGAGTTAGTGGCACCCATTGGGCTGAGTGCACTGGTATGTCCTATGCCATGGAGTAATCAAGACCCAGCACCAAACGTGAGACCTGGTGGCCTGCGGAGCGGGACTGCATGGTGTGGAGGGTGCCATGTCCACGGGCCCCGGGCTTGTGGCTTGCAGCCGCACCTGGTGCGACCTCCTGTCTACACGCCGGTGGCGGAAGGTGAGCAGTGAGGCCTGGGTGTGCATGGGCAGGCATGCTCCGATGGGCGGCGGGAGGGGCTGGGGTGCCTCTAACTTGGTGTGCATGGGCGGGTAGGTGATGTTGTCTTGTGCAAGTGTGTGTACTGTGCCAATCATGTATCTGGACTCTGTTTCACATGACGGCTCTGTCTCAGATGTGTGACCTGGTGTACTGCTATACATACCGGCAAGTGGTTGGGGACACACCGGTGGCAGCAGGTGAGCAGTGTGGCTTGGGTGCGCAGGGGCGGCACTCTCTCTGTCTCTCTCCCCCTCGCTTCTTCTCTCTCTCTCTCCCCTTCTCTTCTTCTCTCTCTCTCTCTCTCTTTCCCCCTCTCTTCTTCTCTCTCTCTCTCTCCCTCTCTTCTTCTCTCTCTCCCCCTCTCTTCTTCTCTCTCTCCCTCTCTCTTCTTCTCTCGCTCTCTCTCCCCCTCTCTTCTTCTCTCTCTCTCTCTCCCCTCTCTTCTTATTTCTCTCTCTCTCTCCCTCTCTCTCTCTCTCTCTGTCCTTTGATGTGTGCAGGACACACCTTCTCATCATGATTTTTGTCTTGCAGGCTGTGACCTACGGATTGTCCAGAGGGGAGCCGCCATGTGTATTCATTTAATTCCAGTGTTCATTTTAATAAAGTTTCATTTGTTGCTTCGAAAGTGAATGTGTGAAGCTTGTTTTTGTGACGACACATGCATGTCACCAGTTGTCATTGTGCGACATCAAGCGGATTATTTTGTACATGTTTAGGTGTAGCTGATGTGCCATGTCTTTGGTCGTGGGGTTGCTGGGGAGGAGGGGTCCTGGGGGTGGTGGCGGCGGGTGTTGTTGCCCTTTCGGCCCTCCGGGCTGCATGTTCAGTTGCCCGGGTGCATCTGTTGTTCTTCAGGTGTGGGCCTGGGCTGGGCTCCCTTTTGTGGTGCAGGCTGTGGTCCGACTTTGCACCAGGTCAGAGCAGGTGTTATTTTACTGCTGCTAACGCGCCTTATCGCCTGTTTTGTGTTCTTATCGCAGTTCTGGCTGGTCGTTGTGAATGTTGTGGAGTGGTGTTTTTGCAGCTTTTGGCACGGGAACGCCTACTCTGCATCTCATTAGCGATAGTTGCGGGGGTCATCTGTAGCGATGTTTTTTACGGCTGCTATCATGGGTAAACTGCTTCTGTGGGTTGTTAACACCAGCTTGTGATTGGGGCGATAAGTTTATCGCAACTTTGGCTGCGATAATGTGTCGTTAACTCGGCAATCGATCCTTGTGAATATCCCCCTTGGTTTTGATGAAGCTATTTTATGCACATGAGAATCTTTCTCAATTTTGTGTCATTTTTATTACACAAATCTGCTGTTCATTGTGCACTTTCATTTCTTCAATACAGTCTGCTGTGTGTTAGATTCCCTCAGCTATTGGTTTAGCTTCTTTTAGGGCTTTTTCCTAATATTTTCTCTTGGTAGAGAATTCATAGTGCATCTTTCAAGTTTGTCTCTATTCAATGAATTGGATACATTCCCCAAACCACAGGTGTTGGACAGGCATCCTAAAGCAGCTATGTGATTTAATACGCTTTCATTTTTCACTGGCACCCTCCTAAAAATATATACCTTTCAAGAACTATGTGAGTCCCCCTACCAAAATCTTCTTCAAGTTTCTTGTTCGTGATTTAGGGAAATATTTCGGACCTTCACACTCCTTTCTTTTATTGACGTTCTGGAAGCCTTCCATACATTTTTTTCCTTAGCTCCCATTTTAAGCAACAAAATAATGTGTTCTCAAGGAAAAATCTTTTCAGCCCAATGGAAATTAGTTATGGTTCGAAAAATGATATCCAATTTCTCCATGGGCAAATTGGTTCATCACCTTTATTAAAAAAAGGTTGGGTGGTGAGGCATGCTGGTAGCTACTGTATGTGAGAAAGTGCCATCTTTCTTGCATAGGTATGCCCCAACTTTTTGCTGAATTGCTGAATGTACTTTGACTTAGTGTGCCCTGGGCTCCTGCCAATCAGGTGCCCAGGGCCTATGTTCCTTCCCTAAAAACTTTGCTGAAACCAAAACCTAAATTGGCAAACCCTGGCTACATGTCAGCCAATGGTAAATGGTACACTAGGTACCCAGGGCCTTGTGACCAGGGAAGGCCCCTAAGGGCTGCAGCACTTATTGTGCCACCCTTAGAGGCCCTGTACCCTGACACACACACACTGCCCTTGCAGGCTGAGTGTCTGGGCCCAGAACAAAACAGAAAGTCGACATGGCACACATCCCTGTGTGCCATGGCCACAACACACACTGCCCTGGCATACATCAGCCACCCCTCTAGCTGGGTGCCCTATGCCAGTGGTGGGGGTACAGGTGCATGAGCCCTGTGCCCCTACAGTACCCAGGTGCATTCCTGGGCACTGTAAGTGCAGTGCTGCCATTTAAGAGTATATGGTGCTGGGAGATTGTCAACATAAACTCCACAGCACCATGATGGCTCCACTGAAGACTGAGAAGTTTGGTATCAAACTTCTCAGCACATTAAACCCGATTTAATGTACAATGCACGACAGAGGGCATCTTAGAAATGCCCCCTGAACCTAACCTACAATCCACGTCTTGTCTGAGGGGCTGCCTAGGCTTCCTCACAGCAGACATGTTGCTGGACCCCTGGGTAGAGAGCCATCCGCTCTCCTGGACCTGCAACAATACACATCCTGGGTGAGGTGCTAAGTCTCCTCCCCCAGGATGGGCAGGGGAAGCTTCAAAGGCATGCCGCCTTTGTGAGCTTCTCCGGGCCACTTACTGTACTCAGCAACTGGCCCCTACCGGTTGTAAACCCCCACTCTGGCGGGAAGACTGGCCGGAAACCCCAAGGAAGGACAGGGGGTGTGCCAGCCTCTGCCAACCCCACCCCTCAGGTGGGGGAGGCGAGGTGAAGCACATCTCCGGGCTCTCACCATCTTGAAGATGGGGAGCACTGCCCAATCAGGACTAGGCCACTGCCCCCCTGCCACAGGAGAGTGGCAAGATAGGGGGTGTACCCACCCCAGGGCAGGGACCCAGTGGTCCCTGCCCTTTATCTACCTGTAATGCCCGTAAATGTAGTATTTAGGGGCACCCTGAATGTTCCTTCCTCAGATCCAGATTCCGAAACAGCAAAGAAGATCAAGAGACAAGAAGACCTGCCGTGCAGCTGCTCACAAGAGGAAGACACCAGCTGCTTTGGCCCCAGCCCTACTGGCCTGTCGACCCTCGAACCTGCTCCTGCTAAACTCCGGCATCTCCAGTGTCCAGCAACCTCACAAACCCCGGAGGACCTGGCTACCTTGTGACTCTAAGCAACTGTGACTCCCACGAGTAGTGGTATTGCTCAAAGCAAGTAGCTGACCCCTGGCATCAGCCAGGAACTGCGAACCCTGCACACTCTGCACCCGTCAAGCCTGGCCTGTGCTGGAGTGAACAAAGACCCCGAGGACGTCCCCCCAGCGACTGTGACCCCAAATCCAGCACCCAAGGACCCACCTCGATGCTCCTGACGACTCCTGCAGCCTCAGAACCAGGGACCCCTCCAACCGCGACCAGCCGAGGGTAAGATTTCCCCACACCAAAAAGGCACCCCTGCACCAGGCGCCCTGCGGCCTCCTGTGCCCAACTACTGGGTGTCTACCTATCCTCCAACTACCCAACTTACCTCTCGAAGTAGTGGTCACACCTGAAGAATCTTCATCCCCGAGCTTGCAGCCTTTGTTCGTTTTTGAGCTTCTCTATTGCAATCCATTGAGCGCCCGACGGCTCAAAAGCACCCTGCACCCAGCCGCCCGAGTGCCCCTGGCTGTGCAATCTCTACTCTACTCTACTTCCCCATTTGCCCTTAACAAGTGACCGGGAGCCCAGCTCCCACAGCCGGTTGGCCTGCAAGCCAGCAGCCAGCAGCCACCAACCAAGGGCCCCCTGCCTCCCATAGGATAACATTGGGCTAAACTCACTCTACACCCGGCTGCCCCTGTGCCGCTGAGGGTGTAAGAACTGTACTGACCTGACCCTGGGAGACCCCTGAGTCTATGCCCAGAACCTTAACTCTGCCAGTCGAGAACTTACCCAAAAGCCGATAACCCTCTTTTCTTCCATAGGGTAACATTGGTTTCACTTGGAAATTCTTCTAAGTGTGGAGTTTCTAAACTTATTCACCTAAAATCAACCGAGTAACGAAAACCAAATTACTCACCTGCTATCAGGAGAGATCCCAGAGCTGGATCGTGGTGCCTAGCACTGACCCTGAAAAATAATTACAACCATACTTACCGCTAACCCAATGTACTTCCTTAGGAAACCATTGACTGTTTTCTGTGAAATTTCTTCTGTCGATTTTTGCAAACTACACATATTCTTTAAAAATCGCACCAACTGTGAAAACGTAACTTCTTACCTGTTTTAGATAGATATCCCAGTGCTGAACCTAGGAGTCCAGCACTGGATTACAAAAGTAACGAGAACATACTTTACCTTCAACTTGAATTTCCTTCCATAGGATAACATTGCCCGGTTTTTGCTGAAAAGGTTTCCAAGTGTCGATTTTGCAAACTTACAAATATTTGGTAAAAATCGCTTTTATAACCAAAACACATTCTTTCAACTGTTTACAGGTGGTGACCCAGTGCTGGGTCCAAGATCCAACACTGAGTTAGAAAAAGTAACAATAACCCCACTTACCTGCTAAGTGAAATTCCTCCCATAGGATAACATTGGTGAATCTATGAGAAAAAGTTTCTGTCAACTTTTAAAATACCAAAATATTGCTTACAAATCCCTACTGTAACCAAAATGCTTTTACTCAACTGTTTACAGGAAATGTCCCGGGACTGAAACCAGGATCCAGTCCTGTGGTTAGAAAAGTAATCCTCAAAGTAACTAATTGCATTTAATTAGAAATTCCCATTGAGCTCAATGTATTATTGTGTTTCAAATTGTGTTGCCTATTGTAACAACTGTGTCTATTGCATTCAAAAAGCCTACTGCATATTGAAAGTATTTATATAAAACCTCTCATTCAGAAAAAGTATATTTTGAAATCTATTGTTGGTTCTAAAATAAAACAACCATATATTTGCATACAAAACCATTGGCCTAGAGTTCAGTTCTTGAGTGTGTGAGACCATTTGCTGACTGAGTGTGTGCAACAAATGCTTTACACTGTCATCTGATACTGCCTTACTGCTCAACCAAGCAACCACTTTAGAGAGTAAGGTTATATCTAGGGGTGGGCGGAATTTGCGAAAACCACTTTCGCAAATTATCGCGAAAATGTTTAAAATTATCGCAAACAAGCGGCAATATCGCGAAGATGCAGAAGTTTTTTTCCCGCATGTTCGCGAGATTTTCTGCATGGTTGCGGGTCGCCAACTTACCCATGTGGTTGCTCGCGGGCGTGGCCATCTTGTTTTGAGTTGTCTCGCGGTGCATGATCGCGAGAAGAAAGACGTGATCGCGCGACGCATGACGTCACTGCGGGCGCGAACTGTCGGGAGACAGCGCAAATGGCTAAAAACAATACAACATCTCATGGAGAACGCGACCGGATCAAGAAAACTTGTCGGCGAAGGCAGGAATTCAGGTAAGGCGATCGCGTGCGCGCGAGAATGTATTATTTTACAGCGCGAGCAAGAAACAAATTATCGCCAAGCTGCGGGAAGCGGAAATGTTTACATTTTCGCGCTCTCCGCGGAACGCGAAAATGTCAAATTATCGCAATTTCCGCGAACGGAACGAAATTTTAGCCCAGGCCTAGTTATATCTAACTTTAACCTCTGCCAAACCTCTGGGGACTGTGGACTCTGTACACACTGTACCTATTTGGGAACAGTATATACAGAGCCACTTTCCTACACTGTAGCAACATATATTAAGTGCAAAATGTATATAAAAATGTAGTAAATTCAGCAAGCTAAACTGCTGAACGGTCCTTGTTTGAAAGAAAACACGTCAGCATACACTGTCTTACATTACTGGAGACCAAGCAAAAACGAGAGAAACCCCCTTATACCAAGGGGACAGGGTAGTGTGTCCAAAAGACAAAAAATACCCCATGACTCAAATTAAAACCACACGTCATTCAGAATACTTACATGTAAAACAAGCATTTGCAATGCAATAGGTCTCAAATTTGCCAGAGTTAGAGCGATTAGCGTTGTAAATGACAATGTATTTTATGTATGTGTTTTTGAGTGGAGTGCAGTGGATGTATGCAGTGTGGAGTGGAATTATGTGGGTTGTATTGGAACTGTTAGTTGTGGAATTGTGTGGGTTTGAATTGTGTGGTGTGTACTGCATTTGTGTAGTGGAATTATGTGGCATGGTGAATTGATAGTGATCAGAGCTGCACAGAATAGATAGAAACCAAGATAGCGAGGGATAGGTAATTTGTGCACAAAGCGGTGAAAGAACTCCAGACAGAGGAGCAGAAAGAGTATGTGAGAAAGAGAGAGAGAAGGGGATGGCAGGTCACAGGTTCATAAAGAGGAAGCTCCTGTGGAAACAGAAGACACCCTAAGAAGAGGAGCAAGTGGGTTTGCAGGATGGTAATCTTGAAATGGCATGGGAAAGAAACTGTGATCGAAAAGCTGTGAGAGAGGCGGAAAGAGTGTGTAAGAGAGTTAGAGAGAGTACGAGAGAGAGAGAGAGAGAGAGAGAGAGAGAGGAATGAGTGGGTGGACCCGGTGAGGTGGAAAAGTGCACAGAATGAGGAGGTATAGGAAGGTAGTATGTGTAAGCAGGCAGTATAGAGAGGAGACAGGGAGTGTGAGGAAGGGATGAGAGGGGCGCAGTGGAATTTTGAGATAAGAGGGGGTAGTGGTAGTGTGAGGGAGAGAGGAGAGGGGCAGTGGATGTGTGGGAGAGAGATGACACGGTTGGTGGAAGTGGGAGGTAGAGATGGGTTGTTCTTGAATTGTTTGTTGTGGAATTGTGTGGTGTAGTGTGAAGTTGTGTAGTGGACATATGTGGCATGGTGTGCTGTGGAATTATGTGGATAGTAATTAAATGATATTAACTGTCATGGAAATATGTAGAGTGAGATTGCATATGATGGACTCCATTAGGTGGAATGGTATTGTGCATTGTGGAGTGGTGCAGGGTAGAGAGGAGAGGTGCTGGGTAGAGGGGAGTGATGCATGGTAGAGTGCAGAGGTGTAGAGTGCAGTGGTGTGGTGTGCAGTGATGCAGAATAAATTAGAGTGGCATAGAGGGGAGTGAGTTAGAGTAGAGTGGTGTAGAGTGGCATTGAGTTGAGTGCAGTGGTGATAGTGCAGTTGTGTAGTGGCACAGAGTTCATAGTAGAGTGTGGTAGAGTGTACGGGCAGAGTAGAGTGGTGCACAGTAGATTAGAGTGGCATATAGTAGAGTGGTGTGCAGATTATAGTGGTATGCCAAGATATAGTGATGCAGAGTGCACTGGCACAGAGCGCAGTTGCGGTCAATGCATTGGCATGGAGTTCACTGGCATAGAGTGCAGTGGCACGGAATGGTCCAGAGTAGAGTGCAGTGACACAGAGAAGAGTGGCGCAGAGCAAAGTAGCGCAGAGCAGAGTGGTGCCGAGTGGCATAGAGTGCATTATAGCAGAGTGTACTGGTGTAGACCTGTGCAGAGGAAAGTGAGGTAGAATGCAATGGTGTAAAGTAGAGGGCAGTAGAGCCCAGTGTTGCAGAGTAGCATATAGTTGGGTGCAGTGGTGCACAGTACATTGGTGTGCAGTGCAGTGATGCATAATGCAGTGGTGTAGATCGCAGTGGTGCAGAGTGGAATAGTGTGTAGTAGAGTGCAATGGTATATAGTACAGTGGTGTAGAGTAGAGAGGCGTCGAGTAAAGTGGCACAGAGTGAAGTAATGCAGAGTAGAGTGCAGAGACTCAGTGTGGAGTGTAATGGCATAGTGTGGAATGGTACAGAGTATATTACAGTGACACTGTGTGGAGTGGCGTAGTGTTGAGTGGTGCAGAGTAGAGTGCAAAGTTGTGGCGCTGTGCAGAGCGGAGTGGAGTTGGGTAAGGTGGAGTAGGCATGGTGCAGTAGCACTGCTATTACAGACCACACATCTTCAATTGGAATGACCATTGCATCTGCACTGACATACAGTTTTACTAATAAAAGTATACATCACACAAATGATAATGTGTGAAAATGTCATCACCTAATGTCATGATTTGTTTTGATTGCATGAAAATATTTGTTTCCACCACATTCTTAATTATCAAAAAACATGCTTCTTTCGTTCTTTCCATATTCCGAAATATCTACACAGTTAATTTACAGACATTTGCATTTTGTTTTGTGCTAGAAAAAAAATTAACATGGTACAGCATACCCAGAGTAGCCAGCATGATTGTCACATAAATCCTCTCACTTTGAAGTCAAAGAAAGAAACACCAAAATTCCTGAAAGACCGACCCTGGCATTTGACCTCTGTCTTTGAATGCACAGCACATGTGACAAGATAAGAACAAGATTTAAAGGCCTGTTTACAGAAATTGTATAATGGTGGAAGAATACACTAAAAAGGGTTTGGGCAAGGAAAGGGAGGAACTCAAGTTGGACAGCCTAAAACAAATAAAGCCAGCAAACCGAGACCAAGGAATTGTGAGTTACAAACCACAAAGCCAATGGTAAGCAATGGGTGGAATGCATTTCAGGGGAGCCTTTCCAAATGTCCCCAAGATGTTTTAGCAAACCAGACAGCTGTGCTGTCTGGTAAGCTTTGAACCAAAAACAGTCTCCCTTGCATCCACTGGAGGACACAGTGAAACAGACAAGAGAAAAATGGTGAGATGATCAATGATGTGCCTGAAAATGTTCTATGCCAATGGCTGAAGGCTACGAAGCTAAAGTAGCTAATGGCTTTGCGAGTTATATCCAAAGTCCATTAAAGTAAGTTCAGTAGCCTCTATTACAAAAACAAAAAAAAGAGGCAAGGTAACCCGTTATCTGCCTACCCTCTTGTCACCTTCATCCCACATGTAGTACTGACAATGTGAAAGAAGCAATTCATTCTCCAAAAACTCCATTCTAATTACATATTATCTCAATCTATTAATAGGTGCAGAGAGGTGGCGTGCCCTACACCTCACCAAGCTTACTCTGGTTGTTTTTGGAGCTTTCTTTGTGCCAAACCACTCTGTCTTTGCATTTATCTTGTCACATTCTTTACACCTCCACTGCTCCTCAGTAGCAGATGCCCCCTTTTCTCACCAGCCATCTTCATGCATCTAGCACGTTCCAAAATGGAGAGCAGTAGGCCTTCGACTGAACTGAAATTTAGAATGACTTCCCATTGATGAACTCTGGCAAGAAGCACCAAATCAATAATAGGAACGTGCTGCTCTTGACCTAAAAAATTGATTCTCTGTATACAAGTCAGACGTCACTCAGAGAGATGATTAGTTCATGGATGTGAGGTAGGTGAGTGGTGGAATTGCACCCTGAATGTCTCTGCTGTTGACAAGAGTTCAGGCAAATAGAAGATCCCCATCACCAACGACAAGGACGGGCTGAGCAAAGAGGAGATCGAGAGGATGGTGCAGGAGGCAGAGAGATACAAAGCAGATAATGAAGCCTAGAGATAGAAGGCTGCTGCCAAGAACTCAGTTGAATCCTATGCCTTCAACATGAAAAGCACTGTGGAGGATGACAAACTTAAAGACAAGATCAGTAAAGAAGAAGATCTTGGACAAATGTAACCAGACCCTCTCCTGGCTAGAGAGCAACCCGCTGGCAGAAAAGGAGTACCAGAACCAGTAGAAAGAGATGGAGAAGGTCTGTAAACCCATAATCTCGAAACTCTACCAGTGCGGGATGCCTGGGGAAAGGCCCAGTGCCGACTTTGGTGATCAGGCTTTATGGGATGGTGCAAAGCCCCGCCCTACTATTGAGGAGGTGGATTAATCTAACAGAGACCTTAGCATTTTCTTTCACTTTTGAATGACTAGTGGGCATGTTAACTCACACTTGCTCAGTTTTCTGCCCCCAAATTATGACTTTACAAATGTGATTTCAATAGGAAAATCACTTTGTTTTCAGCTTATGTTGACAACATAATATACATTAGTCCAACACGTACTGGTTTCTCTCACGCTAAGACTTAATTTGTTAAAGGTTTCAAATCTCAATTGTTGTGCTTACTACTTTTAATTAGTTATGTTGAACTCTATATTTCATATTGGTATTCTACGTTCTGTCATGTTGGTGAATGGGTTTAGAGAGATAATCTTTCAAATATATTTTTGTTTAGAAAAAGACTACAATAAAGCAGCAAGAAATCATAATGTTTTCACTTTTCTTATTTCAAAATGATTTGCTCATGGCATTAAATTACCAAGCTGGGTTAATTGCCAACTAAAGTGCTGGCTGTTTGGGTGGGTTAAATGTGGGTGGGGATCTGTAGCTTGTGGGGTCTATAGCTGGTAATTCAAGACTGCCTGCTTTTATTAGCCCATGTCATGTTGCAAATGGTTATGCATACTTTCAAGGAGATATTTATGTTGGGACTGTTTCTCTTTGGTGCTTCCATTGTTTCATGGTAAATTGTGAGAGGCTACATTAAAGAAGTATCATAGAGCCCCATTTCAAATGCTTCTCTATGTTAGTCTAAACAAAGAAACTCTGCAAAACATTGCGTTTTTAATGGTACTGGACGTTGAGGTTTTGCTATCTGCCGAAAGGTCCACCAGGGTCATCCACTGATTGTAATGATTCCCCTCTCCAATTTCCAATCCTGCTTCAGGTGTACACACATCTCGACTGCTCATGCCTGCTTCAGGTGTACACACATCTCGACTGCTCATGCCTGCTTCAGGTGTACACGCATCTCAACTGCTCATGCCTGCTTCAGGTGTACACACATCTCCACTGCTCATGCCTCCTTCCATTGTCCAGACTAGGTGGCATTTCTGGCACAACTGCAATACCAGTACTTCTCGTCAAGGGGCAGCACCTCTGTTCACCTACTCACCTACACTGTGAAGGTGTCCGCATCTCTGCATGGGGTCTGATTCAAGAAGCAGACTTTGGATTATTGACTGGGCTCTATTTTTTTTTTATCAAACATATTTTTATTGAACTTTTTCCAAAGAACATCATACGTCAATGCTATCATTTCACCTCTCGCAGGGGGTGTTGCAGGATTCAGCAAGGCTGTGAGTGGCTAGAGTTACATAATGCTCAATATAAGCCCACCCCGGTCTCAATGGTTTGCTTAAATGAAGGTTACAGTTTCTCACAGTAGCGGAGCTTGGGGTAGATCTTGAAAATCAGTTAGTGATAGCAGACAGGTCAGTGTGCATCCCATCTTTCTTTTGCGATGGTAAGCGTCCTGGGTCCTCCAGGCGGACGAAGCCACTGGGAATGAGGTACACATACGTAGGAACAACCCCCAACCGGGAGGCAGCAAAAACAGAAACAAACATTGTGAGAGGACAGGTGGCTGCCTCACGCACTTGGGGTGTAAGGGCCCAATGCGTTAACTGGGTATAGTGGTATCGCTCTGTGTTCCCTAGGCCATAATCTCGCTGACAGTTGTCAAAGATGAGGGGGTCAAAATTGTGAAAAAGATGAGTCAGAGCAAGGCATCCTCCCTACCTCCAAACATCGAAAGGTCCCTCTTGCAGGCCCGGGGGGAACGCTGGGTTAAAATGGAGTGGTGTAAATGGTGAGGGAAATAGGTCCACCTATCATCTCCTGCGACCGTGTCCCAGACTTTCAGAGTGGTGCGTGTAGGAGTGGCAATGTAGGCATTTTTGGGTCCGTCCCTTTTAGGGCGCCAGACCAAGTCCCAGATAGTCCTCCCTGTCACACTACGGTCTATATGTAACCAGTGCTTATCGTATTCCCGTTTTGACCACTCAATCAGGACTCTTAACTGTGCTTCTCTATAATATAATTGGATGTTTGGAAGTCCCTCTCCACCCTCCGTGCGGGAGCGATGCAGCAGGGAGAAGGAGAAGCGAACGCGTCCCCCTTGCCAAATGAAATGTAGAAGCATAGTTTTAACTCGCCGGAAGAAATCTCTCTCCAATTCTATGGGCAGGGCCTGGAATAGATAAAGAAGCTTAGGAAGAAGTGTCATTTTCACCGCGTTTATCCGGCCGAGCCACGACAAGAAGAGGGGTTTCCACTTTGTGAGTTCCGTTTGGATACGAGTGAGGATGGGAGGGAAATTAGCCACGTAGAGCCCTTCTACCCTCGGTGTTAATTGGACTCCCAGATATTGTATGGAGGAGGTAGTCCAAGAGAGAGGAGTAAGAGATTGGAGCCTGTGGACTTCCGTTTGCGGTAATGTAAGGTTCAGGATATAAGATTTGCTTCAAAGCGTTCAAGTTCTGACTGTAAAGATGGGAGGGACGTGGCTGGTTCGGAAAGGGACAAGAGAACATCGTCCGCGAAGAGGGAAATTTTATGGGGTTCCCCAGTGAATGGTATCCCCTGAACCACAGGATTAGCTCTAATCGCCATCGCAAGGGGATCAATGCTAAGGGCGAAGATTAGGGGCGAAAGGGGACACCCTTGTCTGGTGCCTCTAGAGTGGAAGAAGGAGGGTGAACGTACCCCGTTGACTACCACCCTAGAGCGAGGTTGAAGGTAATTAGCTCGAATCATGGTTAGGAATTTGGGTTTAAGGCTCGAGCCTGCTTTCACACCTTGAAAGTTGGTAGCAGAGGCATGATGGCGGCAGCGTGAGTGGACGCTGACTGAGCGCTCTCCTGCAGTCCTGCGTGATACGAGCAAAAATGTGCTGGCCGATTTCAGAGTAAATAAATCTCTGGATCTCTGGATGTATGAAATTTGAAAACTGAAGCTTTAAATCCATCCTAAACTTCTTCTTCTCTGAGACGGACATTTTTCTTGGTGTACTACGGACGGAAGCATTTCCGATTCTCTGATCACCTGTCAGACGCCCACCCACCCACCCACCCGCCCGCTTCCCGACGTACAGCTCAGGACTCGGACTCAGGCATGAAATTGGATATGGATTAACTGGTGAGGAGCGGGGGCGCAGTGCAGCGTTCGTCGGTGTTTGCTGACGTTTGGTGGCAAGCTTTTTTTACGGCGATGCTCGGGGGGATATTGTACAATGCCTCTTGCTTTGTTATTATGCAAAACGACAAATAAATGAGAAACGAGGAGAAACGAGGAGAGAGATTGCTTCTTACTCCGTCATGGGTGTATTGTGCAACATGCAGTAAAAGACGATAAAGAAAAGACTGTGAATTCTTTAAAATTCACAGCCTGACACCGAGAGCTTGAACAATACTCAAATATGTCACAAACAACATGCTACAGCTCGTAACTCACAATTAAACACAGACGCTGAAGCTAAAAGCCAAGCTCTCTGCTCACCCCCGTTTGACCTCGCTGCTTGGCTCAAGTGGATCAGAGTCTGCTGGGAAAGGGAGGCTCTGCTTTCAGCCTCGATTTCCACGGTCAATCACCTGTCTAGAGATTTCCACTGAGGTTTTAAGTGGTGGGATGCTAAAAAAAACGGCCACTACTATTAAAGAGATACAACCTACAATGCTAGGGGGGCCTCAGTGGAAAATCCAGGTGCAGAGCATTAGGTGCCTAAGGGTGTCCGGACAGAAGCGGATGGTGGGGAGCGACACCAAAATTGCCGTGTTATGTGCCACGAGGCCCGCAGTCGGGATTAAGGCGACTATTAAGTGTGTACAAGGCATTAGGTGGCAGGCACAAACGAAACAGACAAAACAGACAAACCAAAATCTTGAGGGCACTACAAACAGAATCAAGCCTATGCCTATGTCTATGTGTAAGGGTAACGGCAAAATACAGGAGCGGCATATTACACTGTGCATCCGGAGTGAGTCAGCCGTATTCAACCTGACATATTCAGGGCAGGTATCAACCACTCTGCAATCAGCTCAGAATATTGCAAGTGAGGAGAGCGAGAAGTCCGAGAAGACCGGACACGCTACAAGGCGAGAAGAGACAGGGACTGCGGTAGGGAAAATGAATGAGACCGCCACAGAGAAAGTGGGGAATGAACTAAGGGAGCTACGGGATCAAAATGTGGTGCATGACATATCTATGGTGCGATTGAACACCCCGGGGGGCATGAGCGCCTAAGGGGCAGAGGAACTTGAAGTCGAAGCTGAGCCTAATGATAAGATACAAGATGCATTAGAGGCAGATAATATGGATGAGGCTAATATGAATATGAATGTTCACATATCTAAGATAACGCAGCCATTGCAGCCATTGCAGCCAATGCAGCAACGATGAGAGACTAGAGGAACTAAAGCCAAAGAAGTCAAAAATAAAGACCAAGTACAAGACAGGGATAAAGACAAAGGGAAAGATAGAGAAAAGGACAAGGAGAAGGAGAAGGAGAAGGAGAAGGAGAAAGGCAACAAGAGAGGCCCAGAGAAAGAGAAGAATAAAGAGAAAGAGATAGATAAGGATAAATTGAAAATGACGAGCTGCAGAGAGCAACAGGGGGACTATGAAAAACCTAAAAACGGCTATAAATACGCAGTCAATACTACAGAATTAGAGAAAAAGAAAGAAAAAAGCAAGGAGCGATATAAGGAAAAGGAGAAGGATATTGAAGATACAGAAGAGATGGAACTATTGATGAAAAAAGCAAAACGGTTACAAGCCATTAAAGATCTGAAAGCAAATGCAAAAGCGACTTCGACAGGGCAGCCAACTACTTTGCAGCCAAGCATACGGAATATCTTTAGCCCACTACCCAAAGGGTCAAGCAGTGTACTAACAGTCCAGGAATCAACGATACAGAATGGGGGAAATCAAAAACATACTCTGGGGATGAACACTCATGGAATTCTGAATTCCCCCTCAGATATAGGGCCTTCGCCGGAAACAGCTTTATACTTACCATCACATTCAGAAGAATCTGACGCAGATATTTATGAAACGGGTATTTCGACTTCTAGTGACACAAGCGAAGCTAACAAAGGTCAAGACCAAGACCAAGATCAAGGTGTCTCAACTCAAGATATATCCAGCTGTTCGGGTATAAGGAAATCGAGTGATCCTGGGCAAGGAAGTACGCCAAGGAAAAAACTTGAAACAAGAAAAATAAGGAATAAAAGACTAAATAAATCTACCTACGAAGAAACGATTGATCAAGGAAGCGATCCTGAACCTAGTAATCCTCGGAAAACCGCAAAACCCCCAAAATCAAAGGGAAAAATAGTGGCCCAAGAAATTGGTGTGGTCTCAACTGGGGTCATCACTCAATATGATGTAGCAGCAGAAACAGACGAGCCGTCTTTGAGAGATATATTAAGCTCAATCAGGAAACTTCATAAAGATGTTAAAACGGATACTCAAAGAAATCATTTAGCTATCCAAAAGTTATAAGGTGCTGTAAATAAGGTGGGCAGCACATGTCTATAGATATCTGAAAGAATGGTGTCAGTTGAAACACGAATTGACCACCTGGAGAATGATGTTGTTTATCTACAAAGGCAAGAAAAGAAGCAAGAAGACATTATACAGGACTTACTGACAAAGGTTGAGGATCAGGAGAACAGATCAAGACGAAATAACTTGCGATTTTTGGGGCTTCCTGAGGGCGTTGAAGACAATGACCCAAGGGGGTATGTAATTAGACTTCTTAAACCAGCCCTTCCTGAATTGAAAAACTGGGAACTAGAGAGAGAAGTCCAACGAGCCCATCGGTTCCCCCTTACTCAATCCAGGAAAACACAGAATCAATCTAAATTTCCAAGGGCAATGCTGGTGTTCTTTGGAAATTTCTTACTCCGAGAATCTATCTATGACTTAGCCCGCCCTACAAGCAAGAGAGAATACAATGGCACTATTTTTTTTGTTCGACCAGATTTTGCTCATGCGACTGTTGAAAGGAGGTGGAGGTTGAGGCAGCTATTTTCCCCTTTTGAGCAAATTGGCGCAAAGGTTTTCCTACAGAACCCTGCCAGATTGAAGATAATTTTTAGGGGCTCAACCCGCAGCTTTACGAGCGAAATACAGGCCGAACATTATCTTAAAGAAATCTCAGAGACTGTAAAGAAGAATGCCGGTAAATGATCAAGAGGGAAAAAAGAAAAAAATACACGCAGGGCTGGAGGGAGGGGGTGCACTGAGGCACCGTGATCAATCGACGCCCACACCTGGACCCGATTGGATCCAGGATGCCTCAAGGGGGGATGCTTCAAGGGGTGGTAAGGGAGGGGGAGGGGTGGGTGGATCTCCGGGGGAGAAAAGGGGGGGGTAAAATCATCATCAGAGAAAGAAAGGGAACAGAAATGGGGGGAAAAAAAGAAAAATGATACGTATAGTCACAATTAATGTATGTGGTTTAAATGATGCAAGAAAAAGAAGGGATTTGAAAGAATATTTCAGAACACTGCAAGCTGATTTAATCTGTGTTCAGGAGACGCACATAGAGATCTCGCAAAAATATTTATTGGAACAACTGGGGTATAAAGTACTCAATTGTACCACTCAGGGCACTAGAACTCGCGGGGTTGCAATATTAGCACGTGGAAAAAAGATTACATTAAAAAAACAACAGGTAGATAGACATGGTCGCTGGGTCTTAGCGGAGTGACAAATTCAAAATTTTAATTTTACTCTATGCTCTATCTATGCACCAACAGTTGATGACCCTGAAACTTTTATCCATATAAGTTCTCAATTGCCCAATTGGCCTCTCCCCATAATACTATGTGGCGATTTAAATATAAATGGCCTCAATGGGTTGTGGAAAGACAATCCTGCAAGATTTATTGGTAAAAAGAAGAAAACCCACAGAGCGCTAATACAGCTCATGCAGGACAATGGGTTGATCGATATTTGGGACTATATAAACGGAGGGGGAGGCTGCACATACTATTCTGCCCCCCATAAAACTCTAGCCCGGCTAGATTATTTTTTGATTTCCCCCTCGATGAAACCGATGGTGAAAATTTAAAAAATGCCCAGATTGATGTCAGATCATAACCCGCTCTCCATGGAGATCTCTATACCATATTCACAGAACAGTATACATAGCTGGACCTTTGAAAGAGCTTTGCTACTGGATGTAAATTATGTTACTTACATGGAAATTTGGTTAAAAGAATTTCTGAAAAACAATAGGGGCACAGTATCACCGCAAATAGTATGGGATACTATGAAGGCAGGTATTAGGGGGGAAACCTTAAGTTACTCTCTTAGATGGAGTAAGCGGGAAAAAGAAACCATAGAGAAAAAGATAAATCTAGTAGAAAAGCTAGAGGAAGAACTGGTAAGAAGTATAAGAGAGAAAGAGGATGTGACAAAAGTAATGCAAAAACTAGCCTTGGCTAAAGCAGCAGTGGGTGAAGTATATGCTGAAAAAGCAGCTGGTAAATATTTGGCTAGGAGGGAAGAGCAGCATGAATATAGCGAACAGGTAGGACGAATCCTAGCGATTAGAACCCGGCAGGCGGCCACTCAGGGGCAGATAACAGAAATGACTACGGAGGCAGGGACAATAGTAAAAACACCAAAGGAAATCTGTGCTGTATTTCAGAATTTTTATAAGAAATTATACAGTCAGAATAATGGGGATCCAGATCTAGTGAAAATTGACGAATATTTAAACTCTGCCTCCCTAGATAAGCTTACAGAGGAGGATAATAACTCCCTTGAGATCAACTTTACCCCAGAAGAAGTACAAAGAGCCTTTAAGGATCTCCCATCAGGAAAAGCAGTGGGACCCGATTTTATACCGTTAGAATTCTATAAAAAGTTCTATTTAATCTTAGAAGCAGACATTAATCGACTCATGGTTTTAATACAGGATGGTGCTGCACCTCCGGAGTCTTGGGGAGAAGCTTTAATGGTGGTGTTTCTAAAAAAGAATAAATGCCCTACGGATCCTGGGTCATATAGACCAATTAGCTTAATGAATAGTGACACTAAGGCCTATTCTAAAATCTTGGCAAACAGGCTGAGCTTGGTAATTGGTAAGATACTCTCACCCTGGCAGCACAGGTTTATACCGGGGAGGGGCACTGCCGATCACATCAGAAGGGTCTTCGCGCTGCTGGATGGTACTAATGTCTCACGAGACCCTATGTCCTTAATATTGCTGGACGCTGAAAAAGCTTTCGATAGGGTCTCGTGGGACTTTCTTTGGGCAACAATGTATAAATATAATTTTGGGAAATTATGTGTAGGAGCATTACAAGCCCTTTATAGAAGTCCGAGCATCAGTCTGAGAGTGGGAGGGGAGTTGAGCGAGGTAATAAAAATCGAGCGTGGAACTAGGCAAGGATGCCCCTGTTCCCCTCTACTATTCGCCTGTTATATAGACTCATTTATTAGACACATAGAAAAAAATAAAAACATTTGTCCAATAGTGCTCAATGGATATGAGACTAAAATATTGGGATACGCAGATGATTTAGCAATTACATCATCAATACCAATAATAGCGATAGGGGAAATCGAGAATGAGGCAAAAAAATATGGACCTCTATCAGGGTATAAATTAAATCAAGGAAAAACACAAATAGTTGTAAATCAATTTGCTCTGATTAACGATGAGAGAGTTGTAGAGTCCGCGGTTTATTTGGGAGTTACTATATCATCTGACCTATCTAAGGTTGTGGAGAAAAATCTGACCCCAGTAATCAAAAAGGCAAAATTAGACTTAGATAGGATGGACAATTTACGTTTAACAATCATCGGTCGCTGCAATGTTATAAAGATGGTGTTTTTGCCTAAAATTCTATATTCATTCCGTACAATTCCTTTATAATTTTCTAACAATTGGTTTAAGGAAATAGAGGGGATTTGTAATCGCTTTATATGGGCTAAGGGCAGAACTCGCAGAGCCATAAAGATGATGGCACTCTCTAAAGACCGGGGGGGCCTTGCAGTACCTGACTTTAAGGCATATTATTTTGCGTCAGTCCTTCAGTATTGCAAAGGACTTCTCGGCGGGAATACGAAAGACATCTGGAGGGGTAGGGTTGGCATTCCGGATATATATGAGCTCTTGGTTTTGGACTCTAATAAGGGACTTCTCACATTCAAGGAACTAAACTACTATAAAAGAACAAAATTCAAGCTTTTGGGGGCGGTCATATCGGTTTGGTCAATGATCCGGAAGAAAATTAAATTAGGGAGAATGAACTGCTATACCCCTTTATATATGAATGAACTCCTCCCAGAAGTATTCCATGATCAAGTGATGAGGCGTTGGGATAATCTCGGGGTTAGTACAATTGGCGATATCACGGATCAGTCAGGGTTAATTTCATTTGAGAGGGCGCAACAGCTATATAACTTGGATCGGAGAGATATTTTTAAATACTTACAGATAAGATCAGTATTGCAGAGGAAACAAGCAGGTAATTGTAAGTATGCTAGGGTAGATCTGATGGAAATTGTTCGAGATGATGAGGGATGTTCAATCTCTCAACTTTATGGTGCATTGTGCGAGTATAATGAGGATGATAGAGGAAAGGTATTTGATAAATGGAGAACTAAACTAGATTTAGTCGGGAATGAGGGCGAAAAATCACTTCGGCTTGGAAATTCTATCCTGAAGGTTGCAAACATGCAAGCACAATACTATAAGACTTTACATGAACTATATTACACACCACATAGAATAGCTCGTTGGGGTGGTACTATTGGGATCTTCTGCCCAAGATGTCAGAGTTTGGAGGCAGACACGATACATATGTTTGCAGCCTGCCCTAATTTAGATCCCTTTAAACTATCTATGGAAAACTTCTTTAAAGATGAATTGGAGATTTCAATTAAATTAACTAATGAGATTATGGTTCTTGGAGTGGCAAAGGAGGGACAGGAGATACCCCATCAAGAATTTTTATTTATTGCTATGACGCTGAGCCGGCTTTGTATCGCAACGGTATGGAAAGACTCTAATCCCCCTTCGTTTCAACAATGGCTCTCAAAATTATTAGCTATTTACACCTTAGAGAAATCTTTATATGAAAAAAAAGGAGCGAATGCAAGACAGCTTGGGAAACGGGTATGGGCCCCAGTTGAAAAATGGAAACTTAAACTAGATGGTTAATCTAAAGGGTGATAAGTACATGCTTACTCTGTTAGGACTAAAGCTGGCGGTGTTGAAATTGCTCGACTTTTACTTTTATGTTTCATTACTTTTATTTTTTCCAGATTTTTCAGATTCATCAATTTTTTCTTCTTGCAAGTAACTATAATTAAATTATGTATTGCATCATGTTGTTTAATTTAAGTGATTAAGCTGTAATTGAAGGATTTCTGTTGTATTAGATATATATGTCAAAGCAATTAATTGTTTATACTTTATTTTTCTGATGATGAACAATAAAAATATATTTTTTTTTTAAAAGGAATTTGGGTTTAAATCCGAACGCCGTGAGTGTGTGGAACAGGAATGCCCAGTCAACCCTGTCGAAGGCTTTCACAGCATTCAGTCCCACCAAAACAGCTGGGATCTGACGTCTGTTGGCCTTATCTATAAGGTGAATAATTTGACGGGTGTTATCATGAGTTTGACGGCCTTTAATAAACCCCGATTGGTCAGGGTGTATGAGATCAGGCATAAGGTCGTTCAATCGTGTAGCTATAATGGAGGAGTACAGTTTCATGTCGAGGTTTAGAAGCGCGATAGGTCGATATGAGGCACATTGTTGGGGATCTTTCCCGGGTTTGAGTATCACGGAGATCATGGCCTCAGTCATGGAGGCAGTGGTCTCACCCTCTTCGGCCATCATATTAAAGAGCCGCGTGAGGTGGGGACAGATGTCAGGAGCAAAAGTTTTATAAAAGAGGGCGGTATACCCGTCCGGGCCTGGGGCTTTGTGGGGCTTAAGGGCTTTAATAGCAAGATTGACTTCGTCGTGGGTAATAGGAGCGGTGAGTAACTCGTTCTATTCTTTAGAAACCTGAGCGAAGGGCATTGTCTGGAGATAGTCCTGTTGGGCATCTGAGTCTAAATCATCCCTAGAGTAAAGGGTTTCGTAAAATGAGCCGAAGATCTTGGCTTTGTCCTCATCTCTGTGCGTAACCTCCCCAGAAGGACCCTGAATTCTGCCTATTGTACTCTCTCTCCCGCTTATCTCTTAGCTGCCTAGCTAGGTGTTTACCGATCTTATTGCCCTGGGAGTAGGATAAATGGTGGAGTTTAAGGAGTGTGAATTCTGCTCTATTGTTATAAATAGCTCGAAGTTTGCCGCAGAGGGCTGTCAAATTGCGAAGGGTTTGCCGCATGGGATTCAGTTTGTGAACGTTTTCGATAGAGGTCAGTTCCTGCTCCAATTGCTCCCTTTCTCTAGAGCGTTGTGCATTTAACGCTGAGTTGAGGGCAATACATTTCCCCCGGAAGACCGCCTTAAATTTGTCCCAAGTGGTAAACGTATCCTCTGGTTTATTAACATCAAAACATTTCGTAATGGTTTCTCTTAGCTTAGTACAGGATTCCTTATCCCGCGCTAGCGAGGCCAGTAAATACCATCTGGGAGTGGTCGGAGCGTTCCCACACCAGGACAGGAAGATGGAAAGCAGGCTATGATCTGACACTGAAAGAGGGAATATCTTGGCCTTTTGAAGGGCACCTAACAGGAATTGGCTAATAAAGATATAGTCCAGTCGGGAGTATGTACGATGGGCATGTGAATAGAAAGTGTAGTCTCGGGTGTGTGGGTAAAGGGGACGCCAGGTATCTAACAAGCCCAGGTCGTGGATGTGCTGCTGAGTGTCAGTGGAAAAGGAGCCTACGTCTGAGCGATGTCAGTGGGTGCTGTCCAACTCTTTTTGCCAAGTCAGGTTGAAATCCCCCATGAGGACCATCGGCCCCTCCACAAAATCCAGCAGCCTCCCCAATAGCGTGTGAAAGAATAACGTCTGCCCAGTGTTGGGGGCGCATACCACTACAAAAGTGCACATTTTCCCTCTCAGACTGCCCTTGACCATGATCCACCGGCCATCTTTATCACTAAGAACATCTAGGGGTTGGAATTGTATGGAAGAACGGAACATAAGCGTGTTTCGGAAGAGTCGAGGATCTATGAATTAATGGGTACTGTTTATGTCTAAGGCTCGTATCTTCGGCTCTGGCTAAGTGTGTCTCCTGTAAGGCCACCACATCAAGATGATGATCTATAATATACTTCCATACCGTATGGCGTTTTTGAGGGGAATTAAGACCTTTAACGTTCCAGGTTCCAATGGTGATCGTCATAATATCAAATGCAAAAACACCAACTCTCTGAAAGTCCCACCAGCCTAACCGTGTCCCGTGTCCTCTCCATTCCCCAAAGGAGTGTGTACTGCCATCGCGCTTCAACTGCAGGTGCAAAGATGTCAAAGAGCCCACCAGAGCTAAAAGTTAAAAAGCCCCCCCCCCAAACTCCCAACAAAAGGAAAACAAACATAAACAGAAATGCGATACCAAGAATCGCTACCAGTTCCCCGCTGGGGGGTGGAAGGCCCCCACAGGGACTAGGGGGGACAACGGGTCCGAGGACCCCGTCCACGTCCGCCCCGGCACTACACACAAAGGAAAAAACAACATCTGAGAGCGGCTGAAGTGCAGCTAATAGTACAGGTCCATTCCTGGAGAAGAAAGCACAGATAGTTCACCTGCAATGGAAAGTAAAACATGGTGCAGGCCCCAGTAAGCATAAAAGGTCACCGCACAATTGTGACATCAGCATCCAACCTAAAATAGCTTTAGAAAAAAGATAAAGGCACTGTTCTTACATATGGAAGGGAGGTAGTCCATGGCTTCTCCACTTCCCCATCAAGTGACGGGGGCACCAGGGGCAGAGACCCATGGAGATCCGAAGGCGTAAATCGTGGATAGCAGCAAGGGATGTCCGCCGGCACTGGGTGTCTCCAAAGATGTTGGTCTCAGTAGAAAAATGTTTGTGATGCCATGAGACCCAGTTCAGGCACAGAAGGGAAACATCGCATCACCTCTGGAGCGGTCATTAGAAGTTCATCAGCGGCCCCGGTGGGAGCCTGCAGACCAGGCAGAAGTCGATTGTGGTCCTCGGGAAGACACTCCATTTTTATCTTGTGTGGGGTCAGGGTCATCAGTCGGGAGACCCAGAAGCTCCAGTCCTTCCTCTAAGTCAGTAATATGACGGCGTTTGTTTTTAAATTCAAAATGGAGTCCGAACGGGTAGGTCCATCTGTATCTAATGTGATCATCCCACAGTTTGGCAGTGATGGTCCTAAACAGCTGTCTCCGCGCCAAAGTCTTCGGCGCCAAATCTTGATAGATGGAGCATGAATGATCTTGGAATTAGATGGATCCCTTTGTCCTGGCCGCTTGCAACACTGCCTCCTTAACTTTGAAAGAGTGGAACTTCGCTAGAATTTCACGTGGTCTTTTCTTCTCGCCAGCCTGCAGACTACCCACATGGTCTACCCTGTCCAGCTTGATTTTAAGGGTTTGGGGAGCCAGAATCTCTGTGAACAGCCCCTCTACGAAGGCCGCCAGGTCGGGCCCCTCTGCGCCCTCTTCAAGGTCTCTAATTTGTACGTTCTCCCTCCGTGTTCTATTTTCAAGGTCCTCCGCCTTGAGTTGTGTCTGGTGCAGCTGGTCCCGGAGAGTACGGACATCCTCACATAGTTCAGTAGAGGTTCCTCTTGCTCTTGAAATTGCGTCTCCAGATCCAATACCCTGGTGCCCACGGAGTCCACATCATGCTGAAGGGAGGTTAAGTGCTCCGTTAGGTCCGTCCGTAGTTGATCCATAGAGGATTTGATGTCTTGGCTAAGATCAGTGCGTAGTTCAGTTTTAAAATCTTTGAACATGGTCAGTAAGTCCGTCTTCATGAGTGCCATAGCTGTGGCTCCAGTGTCTCCCCACAGCGTCGGGCGTTAGTCTGAAGGGACGAAGAAGTCCTACACTTTACTCCTTGTCTTGCTCGTCTCCTTCTTCGGCGGCATATGGAGTTGACCAAGATGGCCCCTGTGAAGCTAGTAAGGGCGGCGAAGCTATATGGGGCCCAGGTTGCAGAGGGTCGAGCGAAATGGGTTAGTCAGGGGAAAGGCCGCAGGACAGCAAGGCGCAGCAACGTCAAGAGAGTGGTGATCCCATATCCATGAACTTGCTATGTGAGCTGCACCCTATCCAGCTGGCGCCAGTACCGTTATGCGGGAGTGCCACTTGAGAGCTGATGTGAGGAATCGTGGTCTGCACTCTGCCCAGCCAGGATGGGGTGAAGAGGGAGCTCTTCGGGTGTAGTTGGTAGTCACCAGCTCAGTGCTGCTAGTCGCAGATGTCTTCAGCAGGCGCGGGGCACAGGAACAAGGGTCCACCACTAGTGCGCATTTTCCATTACAGAGCAGGATGGGTGCCACTGCAGGCGAACAAATCTGTGGCAATGTAGAGCAGCACTACGTGACCCCTGGACAGCCTAGCTGCAGTAGAGACATAAGGGCAGCAATACGTGGCAACAGGAGCAGCTTTTGTTGTGTGAGAGGCAGCAAGCGCTGGGCCCAGATGGTCAAGCAGAGGCGCCGATCGGTAGTTGCGGGTCACTCCCGACCACCATTTTAAGGTCAGGCAGGCGCGGGAAGGCAGATTGCGGCGGGGGCCGCCTCCGGTGTAATGCCGCTGCCGAGGCCCCCGAGGTTGTGTTTAACTAGTGGCAGCCGCTGTGTCCCTTATATTGCGTCCTTTAACCATACCACCTATAGAGGTTTGCAACCATCGGTGCTCTCGGCAGGGCTCCGACCGCCATTTTGTTCGCCGCCGCCTCCTCCCTCGCACCGCAGATCTACGCTGTTCACACGGCACCAGCAGCAATCGGAGCAGCACCGCAGGTGCCCCACACCTTCCGCCTCAGGTAGGGAGCATGAGCGTCGCTGAGGACTTCCTTCAGTTGTCAGGAGCTGGGCCGGAGCAGCGCATGGACCGGGAGCCGACGGTCTACATCCGATCGGCCATCTTGTCTGGCCTAACAATAATCAGTGTTATTTTAAAATTCTGTGTAGATGCACCACACAATACCATTTCAGGAACAAATGTACCTTGGGAGAGTTGTGGCGCAGTGGTCGGAGTGGCTGACTCCAGAGAGCGGGACTCATGGTTTGATCTCTGGTGCCAGAAGGCAGCTCAGCTCAGCATCATGTGTCCCTGGGCAATAGCTCACTTATCTCACTGATGGCCCCCAGCACTTTGAAACCTCTAAGAGGGTGATATGCTTGTGCTTTACAAATAGGAATTAACATTAATATTATCTGATGTAAGAAACAAATGACACAATGGGTTGAACATCTACAGTCGATATCCCTGTACATTCTTTAGTTTAGAGATTGGAACTATGACATTTTGTTTGCATCAGTAACAGACCATTTACAGCATTAGCTATTGCATTATTAAACACCGTAAAAAAAAAACTAATATAGGAATACCCTTATTCATAAAGTTAGTGCACCTGTTGCAGGCATCTGGGAATCCTAGATTGTCAGCTGGTAGAGAGGACAAAAACATGTAAAACTTAAGTTCCTGAACTGAAAATGTAGAGCACTTCGGCCTACAACCGTGAATGTTTTGAATTAGTAGCCCCAAGGAGGGTTTGTTGTAGGGTGTCTTAAATATAGAATTCAATAACTCTTTTTAGATTTGGGGGTCTCTAGTTGGCATAGGTAGGTACCTGTGACAAATAGGGACCCTTGCGTCTAGTCAGGGTAAGGGGCTATTCTCCTAAAATAGCCCCTGCTCACCCCCTTGGTAGCTTGGCACGAGCAGACAGGCTTATCTCAGAGGCAGTGTGTAAAGCAATTGTGAACACATGCCGTAATACAGTGACAACACTACAAATGGACACCACACAGGTTGTATTATAAAACTAAGTATTTTATAAAGACTTAACACAAACCAAACAACAAAAATCCACCATGCTGTACTCACAAATAGTCTCTCAAATGTGATAAAATAGCTCAGTTCTCTCAAGTTGTAAATGCAACACTTTACTCTCACTGTACCTTAGATGCGTAACGCAACGAAACAAAAGGGTCGCAGGGAAGGTGATGCGTCGGTTCCTTACACGCAGTGGAGTGGATGCGTCGGCTCCTTACTGCTACGCAGGGGAGTTGATGCTTGCTTCCTTGCGCCAACGTTGGTGTGATGCATGCGCGCCAACGGCCATGCGGCGACTCAATGATCTTTGGAGCCGTGACAGGCTCTGTGACGCGCTTCTCCGGTGATGCGACGATGACCTCTGTGGCAGCGTTCCGCTTCTCCGGCGATGCGTCGCGCTTCGGCGATGCGATGATGACAGCGGCAGTCGCGGCTCGCTTCCTCGGCGATGCGATGACAGCGGCTGCAGCGGCGACACACTTCTCGGTGTTGCGTTGCGCTTCCAGCTCCCAGCGACACGCAGTCTCTCAGAAGGCCCAGCACAACAGCAGGCACTTCAATTCCCAGCAAGGAAATTCAGGGGGGAGCTGGTTGGGGAAGTCTTGTATCCCTGAGACTTCGGGCAGGAGGCAAGCTCTAGTTCAAGCCTTTGGAGATTCTTTTTCAAGTTGATAGAAAGCACACTCAGTCCTTTTCTCCTCTCTTTGGTAATGAAGCAACCACTGCAGGCCAACCCCCAAACACACAGCACAGGGGTAGTCTCCTCCTTCAGCTTCCTGGTTCTTCTCCTCAGCAAAGGTTTGTCTTGATTCCCAGAAGTGATCTAAAGTTCTTGGGTCTGGGTCCCAATATTTATACTCATTTTCTCTTTGTTCTCTGAAGGCAGAGAGGCCTTTGCCTAGTCCAAACCAGTTCTGGTCAGTCCTGGAGCACTTTGTTGACATGTCTCCTACTTTCTTTTCACAGTGCAGGGCAGGGACATCAGACACACCACAGGAGGTGGAGCCAGTATTGTGGAGGGAAGGCCCAGCCCTATTCAGGTCCCAGGTGCAACCCCTCCCACCCATCTAGATGCAGATCTCTCTATTCAGCCTTGTGCTGACTCACCCTGTCTCCTGGAATCCCCCAGCCCCTGTCACTCAAACACCAGACAAGGAATACACAGCCTAGCAGAGGCAGGTTTGGATGGTTAGACAAGAAAATGCCTACTTTCTAAAAGTGGCATTTTCAAACACAGAATGTTAAAACCAACTTCACTAAAAGATGTATTTTATCATTCTGAGTTCAGGCATACTAAACTCGAATTTCCACAATGTTCCCTGAGTAAGTTAGGATTATAAAATGTAATAATCAAACTGCCCATTCTGGCCTATGGAGAACAGGTAGCCTTGCAAAAGTGAAAAACGAAAATGGCTGTAATTCACTATTAGGACATGCCACACACACCAGGGCATGTCCTACTTTTTACCTACAATGCACCCTGCCCTTGGGCCTACCATAGGGGTGACTGATATGTATAAAAGGGAAGGTTTCGGGACTGGCAAGTAGGTGCACTTGCCCAGTCAGCATGGCAGTACCAGACTGCACACAGGCTCTGCGATGGCAGACCTGAGACACACTTTACAAGCTGCTCCGGTGGGTTGCACAATCAGTGCTGCAAGCCCACCGGCAGCATTGGTTACAAGCCCTGGGCACATGCAGTGCACTGTACTAGGGTCCAATCAAGCCAATCATGGAGTCACTAATCCATACATCAATTTACCATAGGGAGCACTTGCACTGTGGCACTGAACAACAGTGGCACAGTGCCCAAAGCATCTATAACCAGCAAAAACACATGAGGCAACAGCAAAAAAATGGAAGGGAGACCCACGCCAATGGTGCCAGGTCTAACAACTCTCTAAATTGAACTCACGTTTCTGGAAAAAATAACCACTTTTAAAACCAGCCTGTTGCTAAATATATACATGCTAAGTGCCGCTTAACACCTTGTTTTTTTTCAGCGTTTCTGTTTGTGACATTGAATGAGTTTGATTGTAGACACGCCTATGGGCGCCTCTAAGGCACAAGTTAGAGCAGTAGGCAGCATGTAAACATAATAACGGCCTGAAGGTTCTTGAGAGATCAGATCGTGATTTATAGGCCAATCTGCCAGATGTCCTTCCTCTAAGGCCTGCTGGGGGCTGGACAGAGCGTGGAGCTGCAGAAGGTGACACCCTTCGACTGCAGGGCCCGTGGACGCACCACTCAGTGAGCTGTTCCGAAACACAACCAAATGTTGCTGCATCCCTGTTTGGCCACAACACGATTCAAATGGGCTTTAAAAAAAAAACAAATAGCAAAAAGTAATGCAGGGGCCTCTCAGTACAGGAAATACTCTGGTGGACTTACGCTGGAGTTCAGAGGTACACGTCAAAATGTTTAAGTTGCCCCCTCCACCCTGGAGTTCATGCAGCCCTCGTGCACGCCTATCTACCTCAAGACATCTCTGTTTTAAAAGTGTAAAGTAGAACAATTTGCATTTACACCACATACAACGAGGCCCGGACAGCTTCAGCTTCATGTTTTTTATGAGGATGATTGATCGGTGCCATATGCTCTTCATCTGCAACCTTCGTGAAGCACAAATTCCAACCAATGCTGCTGCTCATTTATCAGTATGTTTCTGTGTTTACTGGAAACACTGGGCTGCAGCCTGCATGCAGTTCATTTAATCAAGCTCCGTGGGGGCGCGGGGACTGTGGGTTCTCGTGTCCAGACCACAGCTGGAGCCCCGGACTTCGCTGCTTGTTCCGGTGAATCCCTCCATCGCTGTGTGCGCAGCGTTGGTCTCCCGGCTCCCTGTTTCAGGTTAACTACAGAGGCACCATGATGTGCTTTTCTTTTACTGAAACCCATCAATAAATACGATGTCATGTGAGGAGTGGCAACTTTGCGCAAAGTGAAAACTGCACACATTCAAAAAGACACGAAAGTAGAGACCAAAGAGCATGAACAAAAAAAAAAACAGACCCCAGTCATTAAATGCACAGCAAATGTGCAATAAAAAACGAGATTTCTGGCCCTGTTTGCAGCACTAAACCACAAGCATTCTCGCAAGTGCTTCAAATTAAAGACAAAAGGAGTTCCTGAACAGATCTTAAAAGGTTACCAGTGTATTTATTTAGTACTTAGTCCCTGCTGTTGGGGAGTGGTAAACACACAAGAGGCAAGACAAATGCATGCCTTGGACAAATGAGGAGAAGGAATAGGAGAGTGACAATGGAGCCAGCAAATGGGAGGCCTTAAGGTGAGCTTTACCCCACCAAGTAGATACAGTATGTCTCAAAGAGACAGCACAAGTGCAGTCTAGCCGAGACCTAAAAATGGCCTTTAGAATCACATATATAAAAAAATATACACAAACAATACATGTTCATGTACTAAAAAGCAGGAGATGTGTTTTTAAACAGTAAAATCACACTTCACCTGTTTTTTGTCATACATTTTCCGCTTTTTAGTAATATATATGTGCATATTTTTTTTATATATGTGATTCTAAGGATATTTTTTACATCAAAATTACAGCCATATATATATATTTTCTACTTTCTGTGGTATTTAGCAGTGGGGTATTTTTGAATGGATGTAAATATTCTGAATGACTGTGGTTTTACATTACTGGAGAAACAGTGATATTGAGTAAGAAATCGTCCACGTGAAGTACATCCCAGTCTTCCATTCACTAATTTACTTCCTTAAATTCCATCAAGGATATGAAAAGTGTTTAGGGGGAGTCTACAGTGTGTGAAAAACAATGGACTGGCATGCTGCCCAAAGCGAGCGTCAGTGGCTAACGGTTAAATAATGCATTTTAACCCTCTCCTTGTTTGATGTGGTTTACGCCCTAAGTTTGAGGGGTATGGCCAGTCAGTTCCAATCTTTATTTCGGCCATTTGGCCATAAAAAATACACAATACACATATACAATCACAGATAAGTCATTTCATAAAAAGATAAAACCATTGGAATGCATGTGCTAAAAATGCTATACAAACTATATATAAAGAGAAAAAAAAAAAAAATGTTTTAAGAGGGACCCAACGCCTTTAAAATACGGTTACGCGTATGCCAAACATTGGTAAGAAATTTTGTTAATGCAAAGACAGTTGGGCCAGAGACATCAGATTTTAAAATCCTGTACATTGATGCATATTCCCTGCAGCCCATATTCCTTATCAGCGGGAGGAGCCAGTATTTTCGTGCTACCTTGTAGGCTGGGCAGAAGAAAGCCACATGCAAGTCAGTTTCCTCCGTAGCATCACAAACCGGACACTGCTTTGTGGTGGGAGCCGATGACCAGGTGCTTGTAAAAGACCGGAAGGGCAGTGTGCCGTATCTCCATTGGAGAAACAGCTTTCGGGCCAGTACAGGGGAAATAGGATCCAGTACCTTCTCAAACCTATAGAGATCCTTGCTTTGCAGAAACACGGAGGATAAGGACCCTTCTGCCTGGGTAGCTTGGGCCCTGGCTAATTTGTGTTCGTGGTATACATTAGCCAGGGACTTTTTAGAGATGTTTAGTGCGGCATTCGCCGGCTCAGTCCATAAATCAGGGAGCCCTATTTCCATGCAAGTGGCTAGGATGTTTTTGACCCAAGGGATATTGAGCACTTTTGGGTGATTCAGAAGTTCGACCAGTTCCGCCCGATATTCTGCAAGATCATTGCTACTCCACAGCCTACGCCAGAAGGCTATGGGTCTCAGGCTTATTTCATCAGCTAACGGTCGTAAACCCAAATCAAGCCTCAGGGGGAGGAGCGGGGTGCTGGGCGGGAGTGCGGCTATCTGTCTTATAAACTTGTTTTCCGTTAGTGACAGACTCCGGCAAGATGTGTGACCCCATAGTTCCGCCCCATACATTATCGCTCCCCTAGCCTGGGCCTTATATATCTGGATTAGTGCCCCCAATGGACGGTATGATGAACCAGTCATCATCCGGGCGATGCCCCCAGTGGTTTGTATGAGTTTGAGGTTAGCCCTACTCTGATGAGATCCCCAAGTCATGGTTTCGTTGAGAGTCACACCAAGGTATTCAAAGGTGGCTACTCTCTCGAGCCGTACAGCTCCCAATTGCGGATTTGGCCGCAATTTTTGGCTCGGATTCAAAACCATGAATTTGGTTTTTGCCGCATTAATTTCCAGCCCCCTATCAGTACAGAAGGCCACGAAGGAATCAAGAATCCTCTGTATACCCATAGGGGTTTTGGATAGCAGCAGGGTGTCGTCCGCAAACATAATTGCGGGCACCCTGCTGCCATTTAATTTGGGGGCGTCAGTATAGTCAGTGGCATTCAGATGGGCGATTACCCCGTTGACGAAGAGGCAAAACAGGGTTGGTGCCAACACACAACCCTGTCTTACCCCCCGGCCAACAGGGAATCTATCGGTCAGTTCCCCCGACCTCCCGCACCTCACTCGGGCGTAATTATTGTGGTGCAGCCTCTGTAAGATCAATAGGATGTCCGGGGGAACGCCCATCTCTGCCAGGACGCTCCAAAGTTTCCCCCTGGGCACCAGATCGAAGGCGGCCCGTAAGTCCACAAAAATTGTGTGCAGACTACCGCCCTCGAATTTTGCTGTCCTCCAATAGATTAGGTTCAATCTGAAAACCTGGTCCACTGTGGATACCCCCTTCCTAAATCCCGCCTGGTAGGGACTAAGGGCGCCCACCTCCTCCATCCAGTCCTGGAGCCTATTCAGCAAAACCCTACCAAACAGTTTCTGCGCCACGCCTATTAAACTGATTGGTCTGTAGTTGGCTGGGAGGAGAGGCGAGCCCTTTTTAAAGATGGGGACCACCTCTGCCCCCAGCCAAGTACTAGGGATTTCCATGCCACCAAGAACTCCATTGAAAAGGGCGGCAAGGTAAGGGGCCCAAACAGTGGGCTCCTGTTTAAACATATCCCCTGGTAATCCGCCCAGTCCCGGCGCCTTTCCAGAAGCCAGTCCTGAGATGGCAGCGGTGACCTCGCCCAGCGTTATTGGCTCCCCTTCACAGTCCGGCCAGCCCACCTCAACAACAGCAGGAGATTCTCCCGGCTCAGAACTGTATAGGGTCTGGAAGTGAGCCTGCCACACCCCTGGGGCAATGTTGGGCTCTAGTGCCGATTGTAAATTCCCCGACCCCCGTTCACTATCCTCCAAAACAGGCGTTGGTTTTGGGTCGCTAGGGCCTTGGTGAGTTCTTCCCACTGATTTTCCTCCCATTCTGCCTTAGCGTGGGCAATGAGTTTCTTGTAAGCTCGCCTGCTTTGTTTAAGGCTGTCCCCCCCTAAACCCTCCTTGATTAGTCTAAGGAGTTCTGTTTTTGCCCTTCTGCATGCTAGGTTATACCATGATGTTTTGCCTTGCCGCCCCCCTTTTGGTTTTCGTGAACTACAGGTGAAATGAGGTGCCGCAGCTTTTATGAGGTCCTCATGAGCCTTGTACAGTTTGCCCTGGGAGTCTTTGTTGTTTGCCTCGGTGTCCAAGCTCCCCACAGTTTCCAAGATGGGAGTTATCCCATCGTAGAGCATGGGGAGTTTATTCTTGCTTGTAACCAAGTGCTCCCACCTGATTCTTCTCCTGCTGTTGTCAAGGAGGAGCGCAGGGTTGTTCCCTTCCGCGTTAGTCACGAGAGCTTGGGGGCCTGGGTGGACAAGGTCAAGCTCAAGTGCATTGTGGTCACTATCGGTCCTTTCCGTCACCCTAAAATCCTGGATTGTCGGCCACTTCACTATTTGGGCCAAGACATAGTCCAGACGGGACTCTCTTCCCGGTCTGTTGTAGGTGGTTTTACTGGGTATGTCGGATTTCATTCGCCCATTACAAGCTCTGATTCCGAACTTTAGGGTGAGGGCTGTAATTTGTAGTGCTAGTGGGGTCCAAGCCTTCGGAGGTGGAGCTTCCACTAGAGGCACTGTCCATCTGGCCTCTTCTTCCGATGATAACCCGTCCAGAAGGCCAGGGAGTGGCTCAAAATGAGAGTTAAAATCCCCTCCCACTACATAGAATGAATCACTCGGTAGATCAGATATAAAGTTGGAGAGTTCATCTATGGTCGGTGATTCCTTTGCAATTCCCATTGGCCTAGAATAAATGTTAATAAACACAAGTTTAGCTTGGTTAGGCCATGATAATGAAACCACAAGGATATCTTCAGAGTTAGCCGACAACCGCGTTGCCACACAGCCCAGATGAGATGCGACCCAGGTCGTAAGCCCTCCTGACGGACGACCTTTGCCTTCCCACCTCGCTGGAATGAAGAATGACATGTAGCCTTGGTGACCATAGTCCTCTCTGGCCCAGGTTTCCTGGAACATACATACGTCTCCAGTCTCGATATAATTTGCCCAGTCCGGATCACCCAGTTTATTAGCCAGTCCAGCAACATTCCAGCAAATTAACCTCAAATGTTCAGGGGTGTTAGTTGCCGTGCCAGAGGGGTTAGAGGAGATGGTTCCAGACTCTACTGCAATCGGGAGTTCTGACGCATTACCAACAGTAGGGACCGATGGTTCGGAAAGTCCACTGGAGCCGTTCTCCACAAGTGTTGGCTCATTCAATATTCCAGAGGCATTGTCAGCATTGTGGGCAAATAGATCAGAAAGTCTGCTGGTGCCATCATCCAGGAACACTGGATCGTTCAGTGGACCAAGGGTTTTACCAACAATCGGGGTGGATGGCTTGGAAAGTCTACAGGAGCCGCAATCTCGGGTCATTGGTGTGTGAGCGGAAAGTCAATCAACCCCATCCAAACCATTCAAACAATTGAAACGGTTGAAATGAAAATAGGGTGTGTCCTGCAATTGGAGATTTGGGCGTTGTACATAGTCCTTGTGTCTGCGTCTATGTTCCACCCCTATCCACTCATCATGCGGTGGAGCATGGTGCATGCGGATAGGGGGGAAAAAGAAGGATACTGGAAGGGTCTGAATAGTGGAATCCAGTGATCTATTTATTCCTTCACAGATATGCAGAACAGTGCCCGGATCTTTAAAAGTTACCAAGATGCAATCCCCTATTATTGTTTTTCTGGTCTTCCCTAACCAAGGGACCCTTCTAACCATAATAATCTCATTATTAAAATGAGATGGTAGGGGTCGGTTCCAATTTAGCCATTTAATGACCTTTTTCTTTAGGGATTGGTAGTCTTCATTTTCCCCTGATCTTAGATGGGGGGCACCTGCTAGGACCACCGTTAGACTATTAGCTTCTGGCGGCAGATCTGGTCTCCGTGGTCTTGGGGCTTGCCGGCCCGGGGAGAGTAGAGGGGCGCTGCCGGCTTCTTGATGGCCGCCATTAATCCCTGTCTGGGAACTTTGAGGGGCAGAGTCTATTGGTTGTGAAGGCCTATTGGTTGAGTTACTGCGCGGTGCCTGGACTGAAATAGCCATTAATGGCTGCAGGGGGGGGGCAGTAGGCACGCTCTGAGGGGGGACTTTGTTGGCACCCTGTGGGGCTCCTATTTTAGGAGGGTTTCCTGCGGGGAGATGAGGTCCCATATTTTTAGATTGCTTACTAACTAAGGTGTTCAAGGTAGTAAGAGATGTCTCTAGTAGAGTGAGCCTAATCTCCACTTTTTTCAGGCTATCGCTAATGGGCTGCAGAAGGGAACGAAGTAGGAATTCTATACTCCCTATAGATGTGAGAGGGGGATTTATATTAGATGTATTGGCCACTGGATCGTTATTAGTAACAGCTATATTGGAGCTGGAGGCCTTGGAGGGAAGAGCAATAGGCACAGTCTCATTGTCCTTCCCAGATTGTAGTGCGTTCATATGTTTTTTGCCAAAATCTAGATGGGATAGTTTGGCTTTCCCCCTCCCCCCCATTGACTTCCTACTACGTTTGTTTGGTGGAGGCCTATGCAGCTCCCCCACAACACTTTGTTTTGGCTTACTTTTCTTAGTTGCATGCAAAGGGGGAGTTTGGGTAACCAAATTAACGGGGGTAACACATATCGTGGGAGGAGTTGTGTCTATGGACTTTCCAGGGACCAACCCAGGGGAACTAGGAATTTCCCGAAGTAAGAGGGGGAAGTCCTCAAGAGTCGGAGGATTTAAGCTATTGGGGGGCGTACCTTCCTCTTGGGAGATAGGATACGGGATGATCTCTATCAAGGGTCTGCTCTTCATGGATTCAATGGAGCGCCGCCGCTCCGCCCTGCGTCTCTCCAGAGAATTTTCTTTGCCTGCGTCTCCTTTGGCAGATTTGAAGTAGTTGTCCAGTGTCCCTGTGTTGCTGCCCCCCTCCCTTAATGGAGTTCCACGTGGTCCTGGCGAGGGCATCACCTTAATCAGATTTGGAAGTAAAAGGTAAGGGATATGGCCCAGCCCGGCCTCCTTTGACCCCTGACGGCCACAAACGGTCCCGCCCTTGTCCTGGGCTTCTCCCGCGCGCTCCCGCGCAGCTGTGCACTCAAGCCGGAAATATGCTGGCAGGGGAGGAAGAGGCGGGGCGGTCAGGGAGAGCGGGCCAGCTCACAGCCCTGTCGCACACTCACCGCCCAGCAGGAAGCAGCCTGGATTGTCCTCCTCCTGCGACGCGGGACCCGCGAAGCGGGTACCGCTAGATGTTAGCAGAGGTCCATAGGGAAGCAGAGAAACTGGCGTCCTTCAGGGTCCCAAAGCCAGCGAGAGTCACCAGAGTTTCCAAGGCGGGTTGGGCTGGGCGGGGCGGTCAGGGAGAGCGGGCCAGCTGGGACGGCCTGAGCAACCCGGGACTCCTGGGAGGCTGAGTCCGGGTTGCAGCTCGCAGCCCTGTCGCACACTCACCGCCCAGCAGGAAGCCGCCTGGATTGTCCTCCTCCTGCGACGCGGGACCCGTTAGCAGAGGTCCGTAGGGAAGCAGAGAAACTGGCGTCCTTCAGGGTCCCCTGAGGGCTCTAACACACAGGCTCCAACAGGAAGGCAGGCAGTCATGTAACTATCAATATGCGTCAATATAGGTAGGTGAAAAAACAACCGCAGACCACCCTCAAATGGTTTCATAAACACTCACGGGTGCTTGCAGATGAACATTAACCGTGGGATGATCCTCTCGCGGCTCGGGTTTCCGCTCCTTGAACCGCAAACCGTACTTGCTAACTGCCGCCGGTGCCGAACTTGAATTCACAAATATTTTTGCAGGGGCTTACGGATGGCTGCGGGATGGTTGCGGGAGGTCCTGCGCTCAGCTCACTACTATCGAGCCGCAAGCACCAGCCTCCACCACCGCCTCTCCTGCTCCGCTCCGCTCCGCTATGCAAACAGCTGCTGACTCCACAACGAGCGCGTCAGACCCGCTCAATCGCACCCAGCTCCCCAGTCAGTCCTGTGCTCCCTCTACAGTAGGACTCGAGTTGCACCCAACTGCAAGGCCCATATTTTCAGAAACTGGTTTGGAGTTGCTTGTGATGCCTTCTCGAGGGGGTATTGCCTGCCAGTTTAGAATGGACTGTTCCCATGAAGAGCATGGACTAATCTGAATAAGGTGGGGCTTTTTCTAAAGCGGCACAGTGGGCAAAAAATGATGGACTGGAATTCAGTCTCGAGCAATCGTCAGTGGCTGAAAATAATTCAAGCATTCCATTTCGCACCTTGATGTTTCTTGTAGTCAAGCAGGAGTCGTTCAACAGAAATTAACTGTGCAGTCTCGTCATAAAATTAATTATTTAGCTACACATGGGAACGAGTGGGCATATCACTTGGGTGGAGTCGAAATGACACACAAACGCGGACCCATCAACTGACTGAATCACCCTGCAAAACAGCAGGGAGGGTTGCATCGCTGTGAAAATGTTGAAGCAGACTTATGGAGACATTGTATGTGCCGGCCAGATGAAGATGAGTGCAGAAACGTTGCTGAAGACAGAATTGGGTCAGGAGCGAACCGTTCACTCAAAGAGAACTTCTTCGAGACAGGGAGTTAAAATGTGAACAGAGAGTGGTGCTGGATCACAGACTGGTTAGTTCGATGACTGCCTATCTAAGGTGAGTGCTAGCCCCAATGTCAAAAGAAATCCAAACAGCTGGAGCAATATGCCAAACAGGGTGCCCTTAAATGCAGAGATCACAAAATCCACAAACCACAACCTTCATAGATGTCCAACAATGATCAAGTATGTGATGCTCAGAGATGTAAAGAGGCCGAAAGGCGAAAAAAACACTGCACCATACCAACTTAGAATTTTTAGTAAGTGGTAGGATAATTGCACTGAGGCACAGGGTCAAGACTGATTTGCATGTAGCTGGGTTTGAACTGAGGTGGCAAAGTGAGCTAAAGAACCATGATGGATTCAACCCAGATCTGTGACTGGGGCTGAGTGTCTGAAAAGTTTCAGCGCTCCGTCCTTCATTTCCTTGTGTTTGCTCATGGTAATTACACTTACAACAGAAAGATGATATTCCATACATTTCTAATGAGAGGTGGTGGTACCAGAAAAGGTCCCCTCCACAGTGGTGCAAGTGCTTCTCCACTTGTCACTAGTGTTCTATAATACGTATAGGAGAACCAGATGAGGGAGATGAGGTTTAATTCATCACACAGAGTGCACTACCAAGGCCATTCAAATGTCAACAGTCTTCTTGCGCCGAGTGACAGAAGAAGGACAGTTTACATGTAGAGCGTTGGGGCTCCCTGACAGAAAGAAAGCTGGAAAGAGCAAGAGGACCCGAGGGAACAATGACTAGAAACATCTAGAAGGCAGGGCATGCTAAATGTACTAAAGTTGGAAAATATAACAGTAGCTCACAAAGTTTTTGTAGATGCCATTTCTAGTGGAGCTTTCTCAGCTCAGGACAATATCTTGACTGTCCTCTAGTTTCATCTCACACTGATGCCATTCTGGAAAGGAAAGCTGGGCAATTGCAGTAGCAAAATAGGGTGTGAATGCAGAGCTAGCGTATGAATAAAGTTGTCTATCTATCTATCTATCTATCTATCTATCTATCTATCTATCTATCTATCTATCTATCTATCTATCTATCTATCTATCTATCTATCTATCTATCTATCTATCTATCTATCTATCTATCTATCTATCTATCTATCTATCTATATATCTATCTATCTATCCCCATTCCCCAAATTGAAGATAGGGCATGCCTCTTGTTGAAAGTCACAGGAGATTTTTGATGTTGCTTGGTTCAGTGGTACAAGAGCTTCTTTTGACCAAGAGGTGATGGAGAAAACTACAGGAAAGATTCTCTTGCCAATAAAGCTGAAAGTTACTTACCTTTCCAATTTCTTCATTGTTGCAATGGATACCTGTATATTTCCCAAAAACTTTTAACACACATATAAATCTAATAAATAATATTAGAGATATACTGGGTGAGTATTAAATCAAAAGGACAGTGTTTCTGAAAAAGGCCGGTCAGTTCTTGTGTAAGATATAGGGCGGTTAAACAAATGTAGGATGGGTAGTGAACTTGTTGGAATGGCCTTGGAGAATACAACATCTTACTTACTAGTTCCTCACAGTAACATGGGAAAGGAACATTCTGTGTGGATTAGGCCTAATCTAATATATGAGAAATCATTAAATTCTCCAAAGATGAAAAAATCTCAAATTTGATGAAAAATGGGGGGTATTATTACTTTTCATTCTCAAAATCAATGATATTCTACATGCATGGCTATATTACATATTTATAAAGTCTTTTGTGATCAAAAGCATTAAAATAGCTTGCTCTAAAATTGTCATTGTTCTATTTTACCTTTGTGAGAAATAGGGCTGCTGATTGAGGGTGGCGAGAACCCTTCTCAAGCAACAGCCACAATCCTTGCCAGAACGAACCACAAAAAGTCACAAAATTTACATGTGCTTGACCTACGGGTAGCTTGGCATAAAAGCACTCAGGCTTAATTAGAGGCAACGTGTAAAGTATTTCTGCAGCACACAAACATTAATAAACTGAAAACATAACACAAGAAAAATACCGGACCCATTAAGAAACATAGAATAACATTTAATAAATTATTTGACAACAAAATGACATAAATACAATTAGTAGAACCAGAGATATGCAATTTAAAATACTTAAGGTAAATAAAGTACCTAAAAGCCACTCAGGGTTATCTGGTCATGCGAGATCAGGTGAAAGTCACAAGTTTAGGCCGATTGCGTTACAGCGCGGGCCAGATACAGAGACCAGGTTAGTCCAACTGAAAAAGTTACCTTCTCAAATCTGCCACAAAGAGTCTAGTTTGCGATGGAGGAGTCCGCAAGAGGCAGGGAGAGTGTCATGGATGGTCGTCGTTGTAGCGCAAACAGCAGGGTGGGCATTGTGGGCAGTCACTGTAGCGCAACGATCCAGTCGGACATTGCGGATGGGTGTTGCCGGTGCTTTGCACTGGCGGTCACTGTGGACATTGCTGCTGTGGCACAAAGTGCAGGTCTTGTGTTGCTGATAATCTCTTGCAGTTGTGGTAGCCCAAAGAGTCGGGTTCACAAGAGCTTCACATTAGTAGTCAGCGTGGGCAGCAAGATCTTGGCATGAACAGGTCTGTTCATGGTCGCAAAGAGCCCAAAACCTAATGATTTCTCCCTTTGTTCCAGGAGGAGCTCAATTGATGCCACACCAAGGGTGCAAGACCTTGTAGGGATCTTGTGCGGGTCTGGAACTCACTCCAGCAGAGGCCAGCAGGGCTCAGGCAGGTAAAGACTGGTCCAGTGGAGCAAGTCATCTTGGCAATTGCAGAGAGGCCACTGAAGCTTGTTGTTTCCTTGAAGCCCAGAACAGGAGGCCAGCTAACTAGCCTTTGGAGTCACTCAGGTAGCCTAGGATGAAGGGAGCAGGTACAATCTTCCTTCTCAGATAGAATGGCAGGCCTCAAGCATCAATGTAGTTCTATAGCAGCAGGGCAGTCCTTTTTTTGAAGTGTCCACAGGTCTAGGAGTGCACTGGAGAGTGGTCTGAGGGTCCTAGTGTTATACCTGGTGCCAGATTTGAAGAAAACTCTGCAGATTCCCCACCCCCCCCCCCCCCCCCCCCCACAGACGTGTCCGGAATTTCCTGCCTCCCTGCCCTGGACACAGGATGTCTGGAGTCACAATGCCCTGGTGTGAGGTTCTTTGTGTGTATCCTGAGACAGTGTTTTTGAAGTGCAAGTGGGGCTGTGCATAGCTCCGATCCATAATCTGCTTGGATGGCTATCCTGCCAACACCCAGTCCCTCTATTATGTGGCTGTGTGGAAAGAATATGCAAAGGTGAACTACACCTAGTCATGTGACCCAAGAACCGGCTGCAGGCACCAAATGGTTGGAAAGGAAAATGCCAACTTTGTAAAAGTTGAAAAACAAAACGAACAATATACAGCTGGAATGCACTCACTTCAACAAATAGTAATCAACATAATCACTGTTTCAAGCACGTTATCAAAATCGGGTGTACATTTTCAGAATTGTGACTTAAACTCTGACTTTAACATGAAAGAGGGTTTTAAATTACAATTCTTTAGACACCTAACATAATATTCCTACTTGTGCCCAACCAAAGGTTAGTACTTATTAAATGTAATAAGGTAACCCAAGGTTATCCTATGTAGAGGTAGGACTCGCAATAGTGAAAATGAATTTATGAGTTTTTAACTATCAGGAGATGTAACACTTAAAAGTACATACCAAACTTTTTAAATACACTCCACCATGTCCTATGGGCTGTAGAGGGCCTACCTTAAGGGGTGAATGCATCCAAGAGATGCTCACGTAGACGTATTTTAGTAGTACTTTAATAAAATGCTAATTGAGCTGTGAAACAGCAAGCCTTGATGACATCTGATTTACCACCTTAAACCGGGCCAGTCATATTTAGTTTGCCCAGAAATGAAGCAGGCAGATTATTATTCAGATTTGCATTGTATTAGAAAAGCAAACGCACAGTCTGCTCTAAAACCGATGCCGTCAAACATGGCGTGAAACAAGGTTTGAAAGTGAATTAGATCCTTTATTATGCATTAATTCCCATCTGTAATAAATCAAATTGTGATTGAAATTAATTTGTGTGAAAAAACAAATTGATTGATTCATGATGAAATGTGAATCAACCTATCACAAAAATAACTTATGTGTTTCTCAAATTAAAATTCAGCAAAAACCACCATCTACTTTGGAATATGGTACATTGGTTTTGTTTTTAAGCTGATTTGCAAGCTGTTTTATTGAACAAAAATCACTCAGCCCTAGTCCTGTTATTGTCATATACAATTTAAAACATAATTAGGAAGACTGCCATGTCCTCTATCTCCCAATGTTGTTATCAATCGTTTAAACCTGGTTCCATGCCAAATGGCTCTGCACTGCAGGCTGTTATGGGTGAAGATGTCCATATTCTAAAAGCACTGGGATCAAGAGCCAGAAAGCCCTGGAAAGATGTTGAGTATTTATTATGTATACAACTGGTAAGAGATCAATCCTAAATATCGTATTGCAATGAGTGACTGTCATCAGAAGAACAGTAAAGGCTGCAGAATAAAAAGCAAAGTTGCAATACCACGGATGGCAACTGTTTATTACAACAGACAGCAGCTGGCAAATACCATCATGCGGTAAATACTGACATTTACAGTTGGAGAAGGTACCACCTGGTGGTAAATTCTTGATGCCTAGTCATTGCAAAGAAGGAGAAATTGCATTACTTCCAGAGATCCCCGTTATAGGAGATGTTGAGTAATTTAACACCCACTATAAGCTTAGATGTACGCTGCTCTTAGGTTGGCTTTCTTTTAAATTAACTACAGTTAAATAGATTGATGTACCATCTTACTTTTGTAGGCTTAATGTTGACATTGGTGAGCAGTCTGCCTGGTTGGTGGCGGCGATTTCCCTGCTACACCAGTGGAGTGCTATCCATACCATTTTTAGTTTCCTGCGATGTAGGTATGGCTGTCTTGGGTGAAAACTGTCTACGAAGCCAGGTCTACCTTGGTGACACGGTGCAACTTCTGTCACAAATGTGAGTACTGGAAATGTACCTCCCAAAACAGAGGGCCATTTCCCAAACCCACAGTAGAAATGTCCTTGACATAGTCAAATGTTTTTTGTGGCACACCTGGTATATTTTGAATGTTTTCTCTTGAAGACCACAAACATTTAGAAGGCATTTTGCATACAGTGGCGCCACTGGAAATGACGGTGGACACCCCACCTTTGAGTAAGCATAGGAGCATGTGTTTCAAAGTGTCCTAGGACGCATCAAGACCACTCAAAAACAGTATGCACCTGTCTGCAAAAATAATATATCATCTTAAACTCAAAGGAAACCACCCCCACACTTCTTCACTGAAAGTATTTGTCGCTCATAACTTTGTGGCCTTATCTAACTATAACTATGGCACTAGGGTAGCAGCCCCCCTTTGCATAAACAATTGGTAATTTGATCTCTGTACATCTATGGGAAACAAATGTTTTGGCCATCAACTATGGCACGTGGATGACATCTACTGTTTCAACTTTTCAAAACGACCCACAAGTTGCAAATCACACCTGGTGGTGACCTTTATGGAATAGATGGCATGTCACGATGGGTTATTTGCTCTCCTGTACATGTCACAGCAACTCGTTGTTGCAGATTGTACTGGCTGATTGTCTGTCGGTGTCATCTTTTTTGTCTCCCAAACTGCTTTGGGAGGGACTGACCTGGACTTGTTAATGACTTCTTTTCTGCCATCCCAAGGGTTTGTTGCCAGGGGAGGCTTTGGGTTGTGTGGAGTTATGTGACCTTGGGTGAGGTAGACAATTGCCACGATCTTTTCTTTCTTCAGCCCAGTCCCAAACCCCTTCCGGTGTGTTGAAGAGGAAAGATTTCCCTTGAAAGTTTACCTTCAATTTCTCTGGAATCATTGGCATATAGTCCATTTGTAAGGATCTCAGTTTTTGCTTATCTGCCAGGAACGAAGGTTGCTGTGCTTGGCGGGGGTAATCAGGAAATATCTTTACTTCATTATATTGTAAATGTAGTGGTCCCTTCTTTCCGGTGGCTCTAAGAATCCTCTCCCTGTCTGTGTAGTTTAGAAAGCAGATTCAAATTAAACGTGCCAGTGCCCCAAGGTGGCAGGGAGGTCAGCATCAAGCCCAGTATGCAAGCTCCACACTGAAACATGTAGGCACTCCAACAGTCATTGATGAATTGCAATAGTTTTAAGCCCTCTACTGCTTCAGGGAGTCCCACTATTCAAGGTTATATTTATAGGCTCTGCCCTCTGCATCCTCCACCCTGTTTTCTAGTTGTTGGACCATAGATGAGCTCAGTTACTCTGTCATTCATAACGTAGGTTATAACTTATGTTGTTGAGATCCTCCCCGCTGTCTCGGTGAACTAATAAATCACAATGCGTAAGTCCTGTCTGATTAGGGGCATATCAATCTTTATTTAATCAATTCTTCTTATCTAGGGACCATCTGTCTCTTTAAATGTCTGCAAGAAGGCCTCTCCAGAGAACACTGACAGTACCCAAGCAGGCGGGATCAGGGAGGTCAACCTGCATGGTTGCCTTAACCCTTGCACGTTTCTCAGTCTTTGTTTGTTGATGGACACGGGAGCTTTATCTTTTACCACTTTTACACTGGTGTAAGTTGGCCAATTGTTGGGCTATGTTAATCACTGAAGATGCAGGCTTATGTGTAATACTGGATGGTGAATTGGACCTGTCTGTAGCACAACCACCTGCACACAGGTAGGCCCCTACATCCATCATTGATGCACTTTTGTGATATTATGGAGGGGTTCAACATAGTCCTCCCATTAAATGTAGCAGCTTGGCTCTGCCCAATGTCAATCAATTAATCATTACTTCTAAAGTGTGACTACCCACTCATGAGGGTCTCAAGCCGCTGGGAGAGTGGGGGGCTACAGGTGGTGCTGCGGTTCAGTCGAATAGCTAGGTCTTGAGATCCTTCCTGAATTGGATCAGCGATGTGTATAGCCTGAGGTGGAGAGGTAGTGTGTTCCAAGTTTTGGTGGCACAGTAGGAAAAAGATCTTCCTCCGGTCCTGGTCTTGTGGATCAGAGGTATGGAGGCAAGGGCCAGTTGGGTGGAGCAGATGTGTCTGGTGGGTACGTGGAATGAGAGGCGGTTGTTCATGTATGCTGCTCTGGCTTTGTGGAAGGCTTTGTAGGCATGTTTGAGGAGCTTGAAGGTGACTCTTTTGTTGACTGGGAGCCAAAGGAGTTCTTGTAGGTATTTGGAGATGTGGCTGCGGTGAGGGTCTGGCTGTGGCAATTTGAATGTTCTGTAGTTTTCTTAGGAGTTTCTGGGTGACACCTGCATAGAGTGCGTCACCGTAGTCGAGTTTGCTGCTGATGAGTGTGTGGGCGACTGTCTTTCTGGCCTTAGTGGGGATCATCTGAAGGTCTTCCAAAGCAGGCGAAGAGTGTGGCAGCATGATGAGAAGATGGCGTTGATCTGGCGGTTCATAGTGAGTGAGGAGTCCAGTATGATGCTGAGGTTTCATGCATGGTCCGTGGGTGTGGAGGGGTTCCTAACACGGCGGGTCACCAGGAGTCTTCCCAAGTAGAGGTTTTTGGCCCAGGATAACGACTTTGGTCTTGTCAGAGTTGACCTTGTGGCAGCTCTCTCCCTGATCCTGATGGCGATGGCCTTCATCCCGTCATAGAATTTGTTTCTGGCGATTGTGGGCTCATTGGTGAAGGTGAGGATCAGCTGGATGGTGTCGGCGTAGGAGATGATGTTGAGCCCGTGGTTCATGAACTATGGAAATGAGCGGGCCATGTAGACGTTGAAGAGGGTGGGCTCAGGTAAGAGCCTTGGGGGACTCCGCAGCCGATTTCCGTGGGTTCTAAGAGGAATGATGGTAGTCTGACTCGCTGTGTTCTACCGGTGAGGAAGGACTGGATCCAGTCTGGGGCTTTGTCACGGATGCCAGCGTTGTAGAGTCTCTTGCTTAGGGTGTGGTGGGAAACAGTGTCAAAAGTGGGCGAGAGGCCCCGGAACGTGAGGGCTGCTGTTTCTTCCCATGCGAGGAGGGAGCGGATGTCATTGGTGGTGGTGAGGAGGGCGGTCTTGGTACAGTGTTTGCTTCGGAAGCCGGATTGAGAGGAGTCCAGGACATGCTTGGCTTCGAAAAACTTGGAGAGTTAGGCGTTAATGGCCTTTTCAATGACCTTGCCTGGGAAGGGGCACAGGGAGATAGGTCTGAAATTCTTGAGGTCTGTTGGGTCGACAGACAGTTCCTTCAGCAGGGAAATGCTTTAGTGTGATCAAGGTAGAACGATAACGCTCTTTTTGGGTCAGACGGTGGAGATGTTCTTCATCCTTAGAAGAATGCAGAGGAGCATAGAAGGTGGGCAAGATGGCAGATTGCCCTTGGTGGAAAGGTGTCACCACTTTAGGCAGAAAAGAAGCCCTAGTGCTGAGCACTACTGTGTCTGGAAAGAAGGTCAGGTAAGGAGGCTGAGATGATAGAGTATGCAATTCCCTCACCCTCCTGGCAGAAGTTATTGCCACTAAGAAGGCTGTTTTGATAGTAAGCAGCTGGAGGGGGCAATTGTTCAGTGGTTCAAAAGGTGCACACATCAAATAAATGAGAATCAAGTTAAGGTCCCACTAGGGAATGATAAAAGGTGAAGCGAGAAACAAATGGGTAAGCCCCTTCAGAAATCCATGTACAATAGGAGATTTAAAAAGTGACGGTTGATCTGTCAACCGTAAAAAAAGCAGTAAGGGCCGAAAGGTAACCCTTCAGAGCTCCAAGAACAGAGTCCTGCTGTGCCAAAGAGAGAATGAAAAGAAGAATGTCAGAAAGGGAAGCAGACAGGGAGTCAACAGATCGTTCTGTACAATATGTATTAAACTTTTGCCATTGGCAGGCGTATACCGATTTTGAGGAGGGACGCCTGGCTGCCAGAATAACTTCACAGACTTTAGGAGGAAGGTCAAAAGCTGTCAACTGTTGCGGCTCATTCTCCATGCAAGAAGGCGAAGGGTGAACAGTTTTGGATGGAGAACCCTCTCCTGCTGCTGCAACAGAAGATCCTCCTGAAGTGGCAGGCTGATCGGAGGGTCGTTGCTCATCTGCAAAAGCTCGGGATACCAAACTCTCCGTGCCCAGTCCAAAGCCACAAGAATGACTCGGGCCCGGTCTCTCCTGATCTCCTTGAGCACTCTGGACAGGTGTGGTATGGAAAGGCATACAGAAGACCTGTGCTTCACTCGAGTCGAAAAGCATTGCAGAGCGAGAGCTGCCTTGGAAACTCCAATGTGCAAAACTGCTGACATTGCGTATTCTCTTCGGAGGCGATCAGATCTAACAAAGGCTTTCCCCACCATTGAAAGACACCCTGCGCCACCTCTGGATGGAGATACCACTTGTGATCTGCTAGGCACCGACGGCTCAGTTCGTCCGCCCTGGCATTCAGGGAACCGGCCAGGTGTTGGACCACCAGGGATATGCCTTGTTATTCCAGTCAAGTCCAGAGACACAGGGCCTCTTGACAGAGGGTACACAACCCCACCTAGTTGTGCTTGCTGCAGTACCACATGGCGGTAGTGTTGTCCGTGAACACTTGAGCTAGCCTTCCCTTGAGGGATGGTAAGACCAGTGCCAATCGAGTCGCACGATGTTCCAACAAGTTGATGTAGAGCCCGCTTCTGCCAGAGACCAGAGTCCTCTGATCTGCACATCTCCCAAATGGCTGCCCCATCCCAGAAGTGATGCATCCATCACCATTGTGAGATCTGGGTGGGGAAGGGAGAGGGGTCTCCCTCTGACCCAATTGCTGTTTGTCAGCCACCACTGCAGATCTTTCACAGTGCCCTCTAATATCTGAACAAGGTTGGTGAGATTCTCCTGATGCTGCAGCCATTGGAACTTCAGGCCCCACTGCAGACTGCATGTGCCATCTGGCATGATCCACCAGCAGGATGCAGGAGGCCTCACTAAAATCCTGGATAGAGGTTGAAACTTTGGTATCATAGCATAGACATCTTGGACTCACCGCCTGGGAGGATAAGTCCGAAACTGCAACGTGTCCAGAACTGCTTCAATGAATGGGACCGTGTGAGAGGGAGTTAAGTGTGACTTCGGCAGATTGTTAGTGAACCCTAGCGAATGCAGAAGGTTCGCTGTAGTCTAGAGGTGGGAGAACACTGCTTTGGACAAGCCTGCCTTCAAAAACCAGTCGTCGAGATAGGGGAAGACTGGAACCCCTGATCTCTGCAGGTGGGTTGCGACCAACGCCATCACCTTGTTGAACTCCAGAGGGCCACTGGTGAGACTGAAGGGAAGCACGGTAAACTGAAAATGCTCGTGGGCCACCATAAACCGCAGGTAGCTGTGATGGACAGACAGGATGGGAATATGGAAACAGGCGTCCTGCAAGTCTAATGCTACCATCCAGTCTCCTGGGTCCAGGGCAGACAGGACCTGATAAGAGTGAGTATCTTGAACTTTTCTTTTCTGAGGAAGTAGTCGAGAGCTCTGAGGTCGAGGATAGGATGAAGACCTCTGTCCTTCTTCTGAACCGGAAAATAGCAGGAGTAGCAACCACAGCCTATTTCTGACCCGGGAACACTTTCTGTAGATCCCTTGGCTAAGAGAATTTTGACTTACTCCTGAAGTAAGGCAAGGTGATCCTCCGTCAGCTGATTGTAAGTTGGCGGGATGGAGGGCGGGGTAGTCTCAAAGGGGAGGGAGGGAGTATTTGCGAAATCCACCTGTCCGAGGTGACATCCCGCCAGTGGTGGAGGTGATGGCGTATCATGCCACCAACTGGTTGCCCATGATCTGGGAGGATCAGAATAGGAAGGTTGGGAGGCGTAGAGGGCTGGGGATACGGCCTGACCTGACTTCTGGCCTCTGTCCTGCAGGGTCGAGGTAAACCATGCCCATGGCCAGGCAGAGGTTGCGGAAATTGCGCGGTCCTCTGACTGGGGTAGAGCTGGTGCAGTTGGAAGCCCCTTCCGTAGCCACAAAAGGAGTGCTCCAGCGGACGCAGCCCGGGATGACATTGAGAGGCCCAAGGACTTGGCCGTAGTCCGCTACTCCTTAAAGCGCTCTAGAGCCGCGTCATCCCTGTCTCTGAAGAGACATAAAAGGGCTCGTCCATAAGGTTGGTGTGAACATCCCCTGAAATGCCAGACATTTTCAGCCAGGCGTTGTGCCTAACGGCCACCGTTGAAGAAATCACTCTGCCCAGTGATACTGATGTGTCTAGACCACAGCGCATGGCAAAATTTGCTGCATCTCTCAGATCGGCAACAACCTGGGAAAGGACAGCCAGGCCTCCTCCGGAATTAGTGGCAGCACTTGCGCAACCATTTCCCATAGCGAATGGGTAGTAATGGCCCAAGAGGCATGCGTTGTCTACCGACCACCATTGCAAAGGGAGCCTCTCCTCCATAGCCAGGTTAGGAGGAGACAACATCCCAGGTCTTTAGAAGTTGTCCAACCGGGTGGCATCACCCAGGTTCTCGTACCAGTCCTATTCCTCATTGCATTTCTAAGGGATCCTGCTGCCCCTCCCAATCTTCATTGAATTTTAGCCCCTCATAAATAAGGCACGGGACATGACAGAGAGCCCAACAGCTTGGTCAGCGCCGGTCTCCGCGTCATTGTATTCCCAGCCGGCTCCCTGTCATCAGGAATGATGATGGGGGAAGCGTCGCCGGTGGGTGCCAGCGAAGTTGAGGGTCTCTGCGTCGGATGAGGCACCAGGGAAGGTTGAAGTGGTATGACCAGCACCTGTCTGGATCCAGGAACAGATCCAAGAGGAGCCCGTGGCGCCGGGCCGGTGCCAAAGTCGTGAAGCCCATAGGGTCTCCTTCTGCTGAGCCTGCGGGGCCCGAAGGCGAGCTGGCAGGGTCAGGCCACCCAAATATGACGCACATGGCATATAGAAGTCCATTAACTGGGCAGGGGTCATTCCTGGCCCTGCAAAGGGAGGGTAACATGGAGCCAATCCAGGCACCTGCTACGCAGAGCGGGCCTTAGACGCCGTAGTCCTCTGTCTCGTCAGGTGACAGACGGGGCAAAGTCAAAGCATGCTTCAACTTCTTGTACTTTTTATGGTGCTTCTTACCTGACCTCGAAGATGTGAGTCGAAGTAAGAATTTGATCCCCCGGGGTGGTGCTCGGACCTTCCTCCCGAACTAGACTGGGAGTGGGAGCAAGATCTCTGAGGAGATCTCCGTGAAGCCAGACGCCGGGTCGCAAGCAGCTTTATGGACTGCTCCATCAAAGCTTTCAGTGCCATGACCCGGCAGACGGAGCAGAAACTTTGGGTCGTGGTCGCATTCCAGGCACCAAAGACATACCAGATGAGGGCCCGTGACCGCACGGATTGAACACCGAGGTCTTCTTATTGGACAGCCTATACGCCAAAAACGTTGACAAAAAGTTGAAAAAAGTCTGTCTGCACTGCGCTGACTGGCATGGAAAAAAAAGAACTGACGTCCGTGCGCCATAATAGCACCTATATAGACAATGAGGAAATCACAATGACAGCGAACCTGCCGCCTACAACATCATGCAGAGTCTACCGACGCCACCTATCAGCTCGCCGTGGCACAGCTATCAAAAATCTTCCGGATCCAGCCTGACGCTAAGGTAAGGAACCTGGCTAGGTGTCTCTATCAGATACATCTGTCACTTGTATCAGGCCATGCCACAGCCTCCATTCCCTACAGCCCCAAGTGCTAATTTCTCCCTGCCTTTGGGTCTTGCCCCGGCACTCTGAAGGCATACCCCCGTAGCCTAACTCTGAGACCATTCCTCTCAGGCCTGGATGGCACGCGCCCTTTACAACAGGTCACTGGTGCAACCTACAACAGGTCATAGCTGAAAGTATGTTGTGCCACCTCCAATTCAAAGGACATAACTGGCCAGCTGCTGCTGTCAAGCTGCTTCCCCGGGGCCACGTCCAGCTGCACCCCTCAGACATCTGGATGGCATCAGATAGAACCGTCAGGTGAGCCACATAGTACCACTGCCATCTTGAAGTGTTGGCCATGACTCCCACCCTTAATTGGTTGGTTATTCAATACCCTTAGTAGAACCCACTCCCAATTGATCTTCCCCATGGCAGAGGCATCAGAAACTCTTGCCACCTTTACCGCCGTTGCCACTGCATTCAAAGTGAGTCAGGGTGAATGCAGAGGTCTGGAGATGGCACATCCTTCAATTGTTTGCTACATGTGCTCTTACGGCTCCCCTCTAAATCAGGCACTGTACACTTTGTTCCATCAGTGAAACACTCCTGATGTCAACCATGCCTTTTGAATATACTGCAATGGCCACTGGTGCCTTCAGGACTGACTGCAGGTGGAAATGTATGCTTTGCTTTTGTACTGTGCTTTTGAAGGCATACACAAAGCAAACACTGACATTAAAAAGGGCAGTCAATACTTGTGTACATATGACTGAACCATAATATGAAGAGCAAACTCAGCTGCTGTTTTTCAGCTCTCACAAAGACTTTTAAGTTCCACACAAGTAGCTGAGGACAAAGGAAGACCCTGATTTAGAAACATCCACACATAAGAATAAGCACATTCTGAAACAACAGTAAAACAGTGATATTCAGGTAAACAGTGACAACTATAGTGCTCCGTAAATTATTTATTTCTACACTTTTTTACACTAAAATTGGAAAATTATGTTTTCATCTTAGATGTAATGGCACGCCTACACAAAGAAAATCTAGCTCAGAAACAAATAAGCACCTGTCCTGCACAGCTAACGATACCCTTGTTTGGTTTAGAATAAAGGCAACAAAACCTTACATCACACTGAGTTGCTTCTGTATGCAGGTTTCATTTTTGGACTGATGCCTGGTACCGTAACACTGCTTGCTTCAGACTGCATTGTACAAACTGTGTTGGAAAACAAGAACATTCACATAGAGACCATGATACCCTTAATAACATGACCTTCAATAACAACAACAAAATCAGAAATAAGTATGTGAACTCCAGAACCACCCTACTATATTATTGTTTATCTTTGATTTGAGACTTAAAGGTTTTTTGTGAAAGTCAATATATATATATATACACAGAGTCACTGCTGACTTCATAAAGGCGTGGCATTAGCAAGAGGTTAAAGATCATGTCTAAGAAATGCCAGCTGGTGTAATGGTTACACAGCAGATTCAGCTCAAATGTGCATTGGCATGCGTTTTGGCAACCTGCAGCAGAAGTTGGAATATAATTCAGGGACCATAACAAGTCAGAGCGGTACAATATGAATGACCTGCATAGGCACCCAATTCCTTCTTTTTCTATCTTCTATGGGACCACCAGTGATCTGATGGCACAGCGGGCTGCACAGGGCTGTGCCACACATGCTCGTTGGCCTGCGTTAACAGTTTGCCTCGGCTGTATGAGCAGTAATGTGTGATCAGGAATGGACTGCCCATGATGGGCACAAGGAGCACCTGCAGGGCCCGAAGAGAGTGTCTGTATTGAGGGATAGAAGGTCTGCAGAATCCTCGGCCAATCCACGCATGAGAGAGCAATACACAATTGTCTCAAAGGCACATACATGGTTTCACAATACTGTGCTAATAAGTAGTAGAATATTTCACAAGTTTTTCTTCAGAACTACCAGTAAACTCTGGGACTTTTAATAGGCTATAGTTTGAAAATTGTGCTGTAAATAATGAAAGATTTGGACCCCTTTAGAAAGGATGTGTGTTGGTTGGGAACACTCACTGCAGCACACTAGAGGGGTCAGGCGGCTCACCGGGTGCAACAAGCCATTTTTAAGATCTGGTCTACATTGCTTGTCTTAGATCATCCAGATCCCCAGTTTATGGATGCGCTTTTGTAATCTGTAACCCTGCACTTGCTGCAGCGTGTATTAAGCCATTTTTAAGATCTGGTCTACATTCCTTGTGTTAGATCATCCAGATCTACAGTTTATGGATGCGCTTTTGTAATCTGTAACCCTGCACTGGCTGCAGCGTGTATTAAGCCATTTTTAAGATCTGGTCTACATTCCTTGTGTTAGATCATCCAGATCTACAGTTTATGGATGCGCTTTTGTAATCTGTAACCCTGCACTGGCTGCAGCGTGTATTAAGCCATTTTTAAGATCTGGTCTACATTGCTTGTGTTAGATCATCCAGATCCCCAGCTTATGGATGCGCTTTTGTAATCTGTAACCCTGCACTTGCTGCAGTGTATATTGAGCCATTTTTAAGATCTGGTCTACATTGCTTGTGTTAGATCATCCAGATCCACAGCTTATGGATGCGCTTTTGTAATCTGTAACCCTGCACTTGCTGCAGTGTATATTGAGCCATTTTTAAGATCTGGTCTACATTGCTTGTATTAGATCATCCAGATCCACAGCTTATGGATGCGCTTTTGTAATCTGTAACCCTGCACTTGCTGCAGTGTATATTGAGCCATTTTTAAGATCTGGTCTACATTCCTTGTGTTAGATCATCCAGATCCACAGTTTATGGATGCGCTTTTGTAATCTGTAACCCTGCACATTGGCTGCCACCAAACTCCTTCTTATGTACAATTCTTTTTAAAAGATATTGTGGACATTAGGTAAGCAGACATCGTCTGTATTTAGACCTTCAGGGTTTCCTGTATGCAACATCAACGAAGCAGGTCTTGATATCACAATGAAGCATGTTAGCTAATGAAGAATGGTGATCTGCTCTTTGGTGCTTTGATTTCTGTGCACATCAAATCGCTGCTGTTGTACTTCAGTGCAGTAATTGTAGGATGTGTGGCACATTCACACTGAACTTCTCTGTTTCGATACACGCAGCAGATGCACTCAAAAACATTGCTGGTCGCAAGTGACACTGGACTCTTCCGTTGTGAATACTCTATTGAAAAAAATAGCACCCCCTTCTCTGGTTCATATGAAAAACGTATACGACCTTTTACCCCGCTTTCCAGACCTATCACTTGCACAGTTTCCTCTTTGGGAATAGTTTTTAACATATACTGTTGCTTATACCCACATTACGTTAGTCCTGATGTTGCTTGTGGTACAGCTTTGTGGCCTGAATTTCCAGCCACCACTGCACATGTTCCTTCTGTTCACGGTACATCGCTCTCTATGAAGGGGATGTCGCTGTATTTACTGTCATTCTCGGCCCATTGTTTCACTGCAGTGTCCACAATCTCCTCCGAGAGGCGGTGTGCATAGTCGAGCAGCGCGGGGTCTGGTGCTAAGGACTCACTTTTCTTCTCTTCCTTGTCGGACTCCACCAAAGCCGCAGTTTCTTCTGGGAGCCTGTCGTTGCTCGTTTGTGTCTTTTCATTGTGGGTGGAGTTCTGAACGGTGTAAGTCTGCTTGGACTTTATGCATCCCATACTATAGTGACATGGGGCAGCATCAAAGAGCGATTCAGCAGTATCGGCTGAGAGAGGTTCATGTATTCTCCACTAGAGGTGATGGCTTCCTCTGCTCTGGACGGTGGGTGGGCACCTCTTAACCACCCAAGCACCAGGCACTTGGCGAAGTCTTCACAGTGAGCGCCACCTGCCAAAAGAAACAAAAAAAGAAAGATTTCTCTGGTGTTCTGCACGGATTACGTTATACTCTATGCTAAAGCACAGTCAAGTTTCACAAACCGGTGGTAAAAAATGCAGATTTTACATTCAGAGTGATTACCTAAGTCTCTAAATAAGAGCTCAGTGACCGTTGAGCAGTGAGTTCCAAGGAGGTCTAATTCATAACGAAAGAGGCATTTGAATTTAGGAGCAACCATTTAAGAATGAAAAGAATGACCAATCATGAATATCTTTCACTTCGCCTTCCCTGGGCTCTGGTGATATCTTACTCGTGGCATTATGAGACGTCAAATGAAATACATTGCTGATAACTTCACAATCCACAGCAAGACACTCTGGTTCAGCTCGTACTACTTATTTGTAATGTCTCTAGGACCATTCGCAAATGTATTCATCCATTCAGTACTGCATGTCGCTTTTAGGCCATTAAAGAACAGTAATATGTTTAGTGCAGAGTACTGGCAAAATCTTTATGGGTTGTTAAAAAGACACTTAGGGCGAGGTGAGTGAGTAAGCCTAGTGCCGGAGACAGGAAATGGCCCAAAACACAGCATGAACACCACATTTTTCCACTGAAATATGATCCCCTTTTTGCAAAGTGGGTAGCTGTGGATTTTGGGCACTAGATCAGCCGGCACCTGGAGAAACCTAGCAAACCTGCACAGTTTTAAAACCCAGACACCTGTGGGGAATCCAAGGTGGGGTGACTTGTGTGACTCTCACCAGGTTATTTTACCCAGAATCCCCTGCAAACCTCAAACTTTGACTAAAAAAACAAATTTTCCTCATACGTCCGTGATGGAACATTCTGAAATCTCTTAGGAGCCACAAACTTCCTTCCACCCAGCATTTCACTAAGTCTTCCAATAAAACTGGTACCTCACTTGCGTGGGTAGGCCTAGTGCCAGGGACAGGAAATAGCCCAAAACGCAACATGGATACATCACATTTTTCCACTGAAAACAGACCCTTTTCTTCCAAGGTGAGTGGTTGTAGAATTTGGGCCATAGCTAAGTTAGCATCTGGGGAAACCTAGCAAACCTGCACATTTTTTAAAACTAGACACCTAGGGGAGTCCAGGGTGGTTAGCTTTATGTGGATCCCATAAGGTTTTCTTTTCTACAATGTCCAGCAAACCTCAAACTTTGCCTGAAATAACTTATTTTCCTTTCAATGCGAGCCATTACGAGAGGACTCCCATTGATCTCAGTTTGATCCATTCTTCTTGCGAGCAATAGGCCCAACCACACAAGTGGCACAGATTTTTTATTGGCACAAGTGGGGTACTGCTGGGTGGTAGGTATTTTGTGGATTCATGTGGTTCCCACAAGTTTCCATCACAGAAACGTAAGTAAAATGTGTGATTTCAGGAGATTTGCAAGGCATTGTGGGTTAGAAAACCTTGTGGGATTCATGCAAGGCACACCACCCTAAAATCCCCTGGTTGTCTAGTTTTTAGGTCTCGCCTGACCCAGCTCATGCGCTGGTCTGGCGAGACTTATTGAGAGGGCTCCAAAAAGTGCTACCAGGCCAGCCTAGAGCTACAGTGCATGTGCGCGGGCGCGCGTGCCGCGCTTTACCGCAATTACTTTCACTTTCGCGCTGGTCTGGCGAGACTTATTGAGAGGGCTCCAAAAAGTGCTACCAGGCCAGCCTAGAGCTACAGTGCATGTGTGCGGGCGCGCGCGCCGCGCTTTACCGCAATTACTTTCACTTTCGCGGCCGCTTTGATGTTTGATCGCGATCACTTTCGCGGCCGCACGGCCGCTTGTTTAATCAGTCTTGTGCCTTAATAATGCATCACGGTCATTAACAGTAGTATTGTCACTCATATAGAGATTCTTATGATTCTTTTCTTAAGTAGACCTTTTTTTTGGGACTCAGTGACTTGCCATATGTTGCAATTTACATCATGTGGTTGGATGCCCCCGTTTTTCAAACCCTTCTGTTAAAACGTTTGCATTTGTGAGTACTGCATAGTGATGTAGAGATACCCACATAGCGCCTCAATGTAGCCTAAAGTTGTTGCAGCACATGGTAAGACTTGAAGGTTTTGGAACACATTACATTATCACCATTTACATTACACAAGTCCACCTTAATTATGTTCTTCATAGGCACCTCTCTTGGCAAAGATTCCATTCAGTGAGTGTGCTCAGCTCTGCTGGTCGTGATCCTATTCATTTATGACTATGCACCCCGGCACATGATGGATTTGGTTGCAGGGTTTTAAAATATTATTATAAATAGCCTATGGCTTTGCTATTAAGACAGTGTGTTAAATAACACGTGTGTGGCCAGAGTTCAGCCTGTTTCAAACCTTGTGAGAGTGCGAGCAGTTCTGTGACAGAATGAAATGCGACGTGTCACTGGGGTGAGAGTTAGCAGTGTGCCTTTCTCGGCCAGCACAGGCTCACGCTGAGGGTGCTCATCCCAGCTCCCAGTTCAAGCAAATCTCCAGGTGTTCTCGCCGCTGTGTGACAAGCTGGGCAATGCTTTGTTTAACTGGTGTTTGTAAAGAAAACTGACATGGAGCTGATTGAGGCCCTATTAGCAGCTCTGGTATGCAAGGCTTTGAAGTAAAAAAGAAAGGACAAGCACCACCTCACCCTACTGGTCACGTGCAGCTCTGTGTAGACTTCCAGCGAGCTGTCATACACATCAAAGAAGCCTAGACATTTCTTATAGTTCTTAGCTCTGAGGCTCTGTCAATCTCTAAGCCAGCAGGGTGACCCCCTGAGTTAAATGCTCGCTGCTGAAACATGCGGAGATTTACAACTCAAAAGTACACAACACTAACTAAAAATGAGTTGTTACTGTAAAGATAGCAGATTACATTCTAGCCAGGCTGGTAAAGTCATTTCCGTTTCCTGATCTGGTTCACAGAACTCCCATTCCCACTCGTATCCATGTCTAGTGATAAAACCTGCCCATAACCAGGGCCACTGGAATTATGTTATTACTCTGGCTGCAGTGTTGTTTTGCATGATAATAGATTTGCCACATAATGCATCATCTGCTGCATATTCTGCTGATTTTAACAAAAAACAAATATTTCTATCTCAAATGGTTCAAAATGTACTAAAAACAAAAACAGCAGCGTGTACTGTCGCACAGTGGGAAGCCATTTGCAAAGGATAAGTGGGCAGATTTCTGCTGCTTATTGCTACATTTGGGAGTTAGACTGGTACTAGCAAGGTGTAACCAATGCTCAGAAGTGTTAACAAGTGTAAAAAGAATTAAGTATAACTATCCGAAAATGTGCCGCATTATGCAGCATAATTTGGCTTTTCTTGCAGAATATTTTGCTCAACTCTGCCGCATAATTTTGCCTCTCCTGCCACATAATTTGAGTGGCCCTTCCCATAACACACTCACTTTCAGCCTGGAATAGCCTTTCATTATATATGTTCAGTGTCCTCAGACTTGTGTCATTTACTGGTATCGGTGCTGTAACCATTTTTAGAATGGGGGTGATGGCCGTTGACATCTACAGATTTAAGTTGCTTGATTGTACCTTCCATTTTTCAGAAATATATATTGAGATATTTGTATTTAACTCTGTAAAGGAAGCACTTTTGTATGCATATTAGAAAATCTCTGAAATCGTGTGGCCTTCTCCTTTCAGCTGTATCAGTCAGTAGATAGAATTGCAATATATGCTAACCATGAGTTCAGATAAAAGGATAGCAAACACAACTCTCCATGTGAAATAACCTTTGGTTAAATCCAATAGGTCTCGTCTATTTGAAATTTATGAACTTTGTCAAGTTGTTTAATTTTTCCTGGCCATGTCACATACCAGCACAGCTGCTGTGCAGCAAGGCTAAAAGTAAAATAAGTAACATTAAAAAAAGTGCAATGGCAGTCAATGCAGGCTGCATCAGATCAATTGTTTTCCTCTTTCAGCCATGCTCTATAGCAGCCACGCAGTTGTGCAACATGTCTTAAACAAGCATTGGCATAGCCAATAGGTCTCGCCTTTGGGACCTTATAAGTGTTTAGCCATGCAACAGTTGCATAACTAAACACTTATAAGGTCCCAAAAGCAAGACCTATTGGCTATGCCAATGCTTGTTAAAAATGTCTGTGGTAGGTACGTTTTCATGGGAGGCAGCCAAGCGCAGACCCAAATCCCACAGCTACCCCATTGCTGATCACCCCACCGAACAGTTTATGGCTTTTTGTGTCAAGGTCTCAAGGCCTAACCACACAAGTGAGGTACAGAAATTAATGGCGCTACTTGGAGGAATCCTGTATGGTAGGAAATGGGTGGCTCTTCGAAGATTCCAGAAGTTTTAGACACAAAAATGTGAGGAAAATGTGTGTGTTTAGCCAAAGTTTGAGGTCTGCCAGTTTTCCGAACTGTCTGGGTCTGGTTAGTTTTCAGAGGTGGCAGCCTACCCAGAAGGAGCAGAAAGACTGTTGAGGTTTCAGGGGTGAGGGTGGGACCTGATGTTAGGATTAAAAAATATATGGGGCTCATTATGATGGCGAGCGGACATGAATCCACCCGCCACCATAACGGTGATGGGACGCCCCGCCAGACGTGCGGTGGTCCCACCAGCCCAATTAGGATGCGCCCGCCATCCTGGCCTTTTACCATTGCGGATGGTGCTGCTGTCTGCAGCACCGTCCGCAATGGTAAAAGGGCATACACAGCATTTCCATGCAATACGTGGCAGGCACCACGCAGTGCCTGCCACATGGTGCAGGGAACTGCAGGGGGGTACCCATACCCCCCCAGTGCACCCCCCGAGGGGGCCCACAACGGGCCCCCAAAGCCAATACCCACCAGCCTTTCCATGGCGGCATCACCACCATGGAAAGGCCTATTCCCCACCCTGATCCTAATATGGCGGACGGTGCCTGCTAGGCACTGCTACAATATTAGAGGCCCAGCTCTGCCCGGCCGGCAATCATGGCGATTGCCACCGGAGGAAAAGCGGCAGACAGACTTTGCGTCCGCCGCGATACCCACCGCCATCCTAATATGGCGGTGGGTAAATCTTCTTACGATGGCGGAACGATCGCCACTGCCGGCCTGGCGGGGGCGATCGTTCTGCCATCGTAGTGAGCACCTATATTCCTGCCATACAGTGGGCTTTCTGCCCACAGGACAAATTGGGGGCCACACCTTCTTTTTGCCCCTGGTTTGTCCCTTTTGGGGAGGGGTGTTGCCAATGCCAGAGTGTAACACTTGCACCACTTTCTTTTGCCCTAAGACAAAATCCATGGTGTCAGGTGGAACCTCCCAAACCTTTGTGGATGTCTAATGGGCTTTCTACCCCCTTAAGGGGCAGATCGGGGACAGTTACCCCCATATGCCTCCCAGTAGGGGCAGAAAGACTGTTGCCTCATTTACTTGGGGTGGGGGCATGGCCATGCCCATGCTGGGCAGCCCCCACCTCTATATTTAAAAAGAAAAACTTTCCCTGGCATCTGGTGGTCTTTCTTTCCCCTCGGAGGGAAGAGCGACTGTAATTACCCTTCCCTGGCCCCAGAGGAGGCAGAAAGACTGTTGCCCTATTTACTTGGGGTGGTGGCATGGCCCTGCCCATGCTGAGCAACCTCTAGCCCTCTATTTGTTTAAAAATAAACTTTCCCCAGTGTCTACTGGGCTTTCTGCCTCCTGGGCTGGGGGCATTGACATGCACATGCCTTGACAGCCCCCACCCCTATAATAAAAAAAAAATATCTCTGGCATGTAGTAGGCATTCTGACCCCGACCCTGGAAAGAAGATCAGGGAAAATTACCCATTTCCTCCTCCAGGGGCAGCAGAAAGTCTGTTGCCCCATTTAGTTGGGGTAAGGACATGGCCATGCCCATGGAGGGCAGCACCATCCCTATATTTCTTTAATTAAACTTTCCCTGGCGTCTTTTGGGCTAACTGTTGCCCCATTTACTAGGGGTGGGGGCATGGCCATGCCCAAGCTAGAGAGCCCCCACCCCTATATTACATTTTAAAAATCCCTGCCGTCTAGCGGGCTTTCTGCCCCCTCCCCGGGTGAAAGATCGAGGATAATTACCCATTTCCCACTCCAAGGGAGCAGAAAGACCTTTACTCCATTCAGTTAGAGTGGGGATATGGCCACGCCTGTGATGGGCAGCCCCGATGCCTATATATTTTTTTTAATAAACTTTCCTTGCCGTCTTGGGGGCATTCTGTTGCCCCATTTACTTGGGGTGATGGAATGACCATGCCCATGCTTGACAGCTCCCACCCCTATATTAAAAAAAAAATTGCTGATTGGGAGCGTGGTCTCGCTGCCGATGGAGTGCGACGCACGCCGTGGTAGCTCAGGACCGCAGCCGCTGACTTAAGCCTATTAAGCGGCGCTGAAGCCTCATGGGCAAATCGGCCTGGGGCGCCTGACCTGCGGAGAAACTGAAGCGACTTCTGGGGGGTCCAGCATTCCTCCTGACCAGCTAACGGCAGCATGAGCAGAGCGGTCGAGGGGTGCTCTGGCCTGTGGGAGCGCAGCGGCCATCATGGAGCCCTCGGCCCCGTGTTCTCCAGGGCGGCCCGACCACTGCACTGCCCTGCACCCTCTCGTATGAGACCCTCGGCGGAGACAGACGGGACCTGCGGCAGAGGTACGGGGGCTGGGACTTCCCGGCGGTGGTCCGCAAAAGGGGCATTTTCCACCAACGGCCTGACTGGCTGCCATCTTGGGTCCACGTCATTTTGGGTCTCTGCGGGGCCTGGACTGCGCCGCCGGCATTACAGCGGGGATGCTCCACACCCGATTAGGCCCCGGGGATCTCCTGCTGACACCGCTGGAGGTGCTGGGCTGTGAGCGGCGGGGCGCTGGGCACCGCTGGCTCGAGCCTCGGCCGGGGGCGTAGTGGCCGCCACCTTGGGCCTACCCGGACGGACTCTGAGGGGCGCCTGCCTGGACTAGGCTTCACTCACTTCTCCAAGGCTGCACCAGGGTGCTTACCCCTTTATCGGAGGCCTGGGGCGGCGACCCGGGGGCCTGGACCCTTTCAGGTGGACTCTCTGAGGGCCCACAGCCACTCTGCTTTCACTGCCATCCTGGGCCCCTGCTTGTGGATTGCGGGCCCGGCGGCCTAGCCTGCTCCCCTGCTGTGGCGACTACCTTGGAGCTTCCCGGTGATTGCGTGATGTGCAGGGCCACCTAGCCATCCTCCGGGGGCTGTGGGTACCCTTAAACTCAATTCCACGGGTGCCTCTGTGCACTCTGGACGTGCATTGGAATAGAGACGTACGTCGAGGCCGGCCCCTGAGAGCCTCTCTCCCGGTCTGTGTGGGTGGCCAACCCCTGGGTGCCCTTGCGGGGGGTACTGGTGCGTACCCCCTGCCTGTGCTTTGAACCCTCTAAAGTGGCTGGTGGAGAACCCGGGGGGCCCCAGGACTTCGAGGGGACGTACCTTGGCTATCCACTCATAAATTCACCAGCATCTTGCCTCTGTGGGCTGGGCCGCCCTTTCCCACCTGACTGAACGGCCACCCGACCTTCAGCGGCGCTTCCTTGCCTTGATGCCCTGCCCACCACATAGGACTCTGAGGGGACATGACTCGTTCACGGGCTGGAAAGGACTCTGCAGCACCCCCAAAAGACAACCCTGTCACTGCCCTGTGGAACAGATCGGGCCCTGCAGCGAAAAAGGTATCATCGGCTGGGTGGCCCTCCGACCCCGTCACCCAGACTTTCATGGCCGGTTTCATGCAAGAACACAAATCTGAAATTGGCTCACTTAGAACAGAGGTACAGACCTGCGTCATGGATCTCAGGAGAGACGGCGTGGAGCTTGGAGGGAGAGTGGATGACCTTGAAAGGACAGTTGACGCCCGCATGGAGGATCAGGAGCAATTATGGCAGCGTTTGGCCACCTTAGAGGAGCAGCACATCGAGCTGCAAATCAAGCAGGAGGACTTGGAAAACAGGGGCCGCTACGATAATCTGCGCTTAACGGTGTCCCAGTTGGGGCAGAGGGATCGGACATTATGACTTTTGTGGCAGGCCTGCTCCAGGAAATCAGGGGAGAGGAAGATGCATCTCCACCGGCCCTGGACCGTGCCCATCGGGTGTCTGGCTCAACTAGCCTCCCCGGCCTCATCCTCGATATCCTGACCCGGGATAATTTTTTCACAGAGAAGGAGGCCATCCTCAAGGCAGCACAAGATAAAGCAGAGCTCATCTTCAAGGGTACTCCCATCCAGCTGTTCCAAGACCTTGCCTCCACCACGCTCAGGTGCTGCAGGGACATCAGGCCCATTCCTGATAAGCTAAGGGAACTGGGCGTCTGATACCAGTGGGGACACCCATTTGCACTCATCTTCCAATGGGAGTCAAAACGCCAGGTGCTGCGGTCTTTCCAGGAGGCAGCCCAGCTGCTTCAGATCCCGGTCACCCCACCATCCAGCCCCTCAAGACCGCCCTCCCTGAACCGTGAGCCTGCAAAACCCCAATGGGCTAAGGTCCAACGCTCCAGATGCCCGTCCCATCAGGCAGAATGCGCCTCATTCCAAGCGAAACAAGACATTATACAGCATCTCCGCTGCTTCGATAGTGGACACTCACCCCTGGGCTCCCAGTCCTCCAAAAAGTAACAACTAGGTGCCCCTCCACGCTACCTGGACTTTCACCGCCCGTGCGCACCTCGCACAAGAGCAGGACTGGTACCTCACTCACTCTCTTGGCATGATCACCTTCTGCCTTGACTGCACCCTGGCGGCGGTTCCAAATCTTGCCCCTGGATGGCGATGTTGATCTTCTGACACCCGCTTCGCCTCCTATTCCTCGGAGAGTGACATCTCTGGGATGGCCTGTGCCACAGAGCCTGGCTTGCTCCTGGACTGGAATAAGCCTTGTTGGCCATGTTGGTCATTGTTATTTTTGGATATTATGTTTCTTCTTCTTTCTCTTATTTCCTTCTCTCTTCTTTCTCTCCTTCCCTTTCTCTGGCGGGAGGGTGGCCCTGAGCCTGGTGGGTGTTCTCCCCTCTGTGAAGGTTGCTCCCTCTTCCTCCAACACTGTCTTAGGCCCTGCAATGCACACCCATTTTCGTTGCCTTCTTTGGAATCGCGTTGGGGGGGCAGGGCTGCACCGCGTCCTACTTCTATTCCTCTGCTTGAGATGGCACTAGTGCGCGACACGCCTGTATCATGACCACCATTCCCTGTCTGAAACTCCTCTCCCTTAACGTAAATGGTCTCAACTCCCCCAATAAGCGCAGCCAAATATGGCGATATCTCCTACAACAAAACCCGGACATCTACTGAGGGAAGATGTCTCTCGCATTGGCTCTTCCTCCATACCCCCTTCAACTTTGGGCATCTGCACCCACTAAATCGGCGGGGTGGCAATCCTCTGTCGGGCAGGCATTCGCCAGGGGAACTCCAGGGTGATCCGTAGCAAGGATGGCAAATTCCTCAAAGTAATGGTCAGGGTTGGGCACCGCACTCTCACCTTATACAATACTTATGCACCGAACCAGGCTCAAGACTTATTTCTTAGGGGTTTATTGCAGGAACAGATAACACACGATGACTCTCACCTCATCCTGGGGGGCGACTTCAATCTGGTATGGGAGGCGGGACTTGACCGCAGTGATGGCTCGTTCCACGGGACAGGCGCTATGTCCTCTGCCTTAAAGAGTCGCCTAACTGACCTAGGCCTAATAGATATTTGGCGCTATCACTCCCCACATACCCGTGATTATTCTTATTACTCCCATGTCCATCGCTCCTACTCGTGCAGCGATTACATCTTCGTCTCACACTCTCTAATCAAGGACACCCTCTCGGCATCCATGTCCGATATCTATGTCTCGGACCACGCTCATGTGGAATTTCTCATCCAAGATCACTCCTCTCACTCAAACCGCTCCTCTTGGTGGTGCTCCCCCCACATGTCCTCAGGGACCCTGTGGCCACGGCGGACCTTCTGGATGCTATCACGTCCTACTTCGAGTCCAACGACCTCCCAGAGAACCCACTCCCCATGCTCTGGAACGCGTTTAAGGCCACAATCCGCGGCTGCATTACGTCCATCGCTATAGCTTGGGCTCTGCGTCTTTTCGAAGACAAACTCTTTCGGGACCTAAAGGCGCTTTAGCGATTGGACCAGGAACACCCCCTGGCGCTGCACAAGAGACGCCTTGCTATGCTTCGAGTTCAGCTTAGAGCGCATAGAACCAACAAGGCAAAACATGCTCTCCTACCCTTGAAACAATGATACAATGAGGGGGGAGACAAAGTGGGCACGGCCCTGCCACGTCATCTCCGGACGCGGGCTGCCAAGGCACACATCGCTAAGCTTAATCTGGCGGATGGTACCTGGGCTACTACTGAAGCAGCTAAACTACAAGCTTTTCAGGAATACTACTTGGCTCTCTATGCCAGGGAATCGACCAGTCCAGACCAGGTGCAGGCTGCCCTGGAGACCTGTGAATGGTCCCCGATTGGCCATTACCATGCTCAGCTTCTGGAGGAACCTATTACCCCAAAAGAGCTCATCGGCGCTTTGAAGGACCTCCCCCTTGGTAAATCCCAGGGGCCGGATGGTTTGCTGGTCTCGTTCTATCGCACCTTTCTCCTGCAACTTAAGTCTTATATACTCCGCCTTTTTTTTTTTTTTTTTGGACATGGTGGAGCTCTCCACATCCCTGGCCATGGCCGAAATCACCTTAATTCCCAAACCGGGAAAAGATCCCACGCTATGCTCCTCCTTTCGCCCTATTATGCTCCTTAATACGGACCTTAAGCTTTACACTAAAATACTAGCTTAGCGCCTCGACCCGCACCTTACTGGGCTCATTGAGCCGGATCATGTGGGTTTTATTCGCCAACGGCAAGGCGCAAATAACGTACGACATATCGTACATTTAGTCGGAAAGGCGCATCATTGGAAGATACCCTCTTGCTTGTTATCACTCGATGCTGAGAAAGCATTCGATCTAGTAGATTGGGTATTCCTCCGAGCTGTCCTACATAAAATAGGGTTGGGCCTCCAGATGATCGCTCGAATTATGGCTCCCTATCCCTCCCCTCTGGCCAGGTTGCGGGTCAACGGACAACTTATGAGACCCAACTCCATCCACAGGGGCACACGACAGTGGGTGTCCTTTATTCCCCCTCTTATTTGCCCTCGTAGTGGAACCCCTTGCTACCATGATACGCCAGTCACCTGATATTCATGGCATTAAACTTGGGGGGCTGGAACATAAAATCGCTCTGCTCGAGGATGACCTCTGGCTTACATTATCCCGTCCACGATCCTCTTTACCTGCACTACACAGATTGCTCCAATCGTATGAACTGGTCTTGGGTCTCAAAATTATTCAAGCGAAATCATGGGCTCTGAGTCTTACGATTCATGCAGAAGAGATCTCTGTACTCCAGTCTCTTGTCCCTTATCAATGGGCATCCCACTCCATCCGGTACCTGGGGCTCAACTTGACCCCCGTCCTTGCCACGTGGACACAAGCGAACTGGCAGGAGTGTAAAAAGGTTGTCTTATCAGACCTGAGAGTGTGGAAATCCCTTCCGCTTTCCTGGTTAGGGCACCTGAACACGATCAAAATGTCGATACTCCAGCCACGTTCATTTGGGGAGGGAATAGACTGCGCTTCTCTAATGAGATACTCATGCTACCGTGCGACAGGGGGGGCTGGCTTGTCCTAATTTGTATATTATTGGGCATCACATCTCCGCTTTATTTCGAAGTGGATGGCGTGGGCGAGTGAGAAAGTCTGGTTTCACATGGACAGGGCGGTGACCTGTTGACCCATTTGGGACCTTGCTTGGCTCTCGCGGGAGGCCGCTCTTGTGCCTATATAGCGGTTCCTACAAAGACGGTACTTGATATCTGGTATAAGTTAGCATTGCACGGAGGCCTCACCTCCTTTCCGTCCCCCCATCTCCTACCGTTCGCAACCTACACTTTCCGCCTGCCTACCATCCGCCCTACTTCTCAGACTGGACTGAAGGGGGTTGTCGGACAAATTGAGATCTTTTCATGGGGGACTCCTTTAAAAATTTTGATCAATGTAAGCGGGACTCCCAGCTTTCGGAGGGGGCTAGATTTCAATACATTCAACTTAGACATTGGGTCCAGGCGTCATCTCTGACACAGGCCGCCACTCGACCTTTTACTCCTTTTGAGAGACTGGTGCTCTCCTTCGACAACTCCAGGGGCTTAATCTCTCATACATATCATGTTCTCCAACACTCCCAGCAGACCGGCCAGCACACTTACCAGTCACGGTGGCGGACCGCTTCAGAGACCGACATCGCACCCACACAATGGGACCACTTGTGGCGAGATATCCCGAAGGTCTTCCGTAGCTTACCCCAACGGGAAACCGCGTACAAGGTCATGACACAATGGTATTATACCCCTCATAGGCTGCATAAAATGTTCCCCACCTCCTCACCTCTATACTGGCACTGCGCAGGTGCCCCGGGAGACTTTCTGCATATTTGGTGGACGTGTCCGGTCCTGACCATCTATTGGAAGGAGGTCCTTAGCCATATCAGACGGTTAATTTTCTACCCGCTGCCTGACAACCCGATCCCGACTGTCCTGGGCCTCCAGCCAGTGAACCTGTGTGCCATGACTCGCAAAGATTGGCATTTAAGCCTCCATATGCTTGGCGCTGCCAAGCAAATCATTGCTCTCTACTGGAAAAAAGCTGAAACGCCTCCGATCAACATCTGGTTCACCCGCCTGTGGCACACAGTGGCAATGGAGTTACTTACAGCGCATCTGCAGTTTCGAGACACTAACTTCATCAAACTATGGCAACCGCTTGTGGCCTACTTCTGCAGGCTGGAACATGCCCGTCTCCAGCCTCCGAAGCTACGGGCTTTACGCCTTTTTGAAGACGCAGTATGCCCCCCAGATGCTGATAACCTCTAGAGAACCACTGATGATGTCGCCCGAACCCCTACCTAGGCGGCGCTTGACCCGCAGGCCCAGAGTGCCTCATCCCCCCGTTAGCATAGGCAACTTTGGCGTTCATTTGTATGCCGCCCGCGATAATCAATGACCTTGGCTATCATAACACCCCCACCTTACTAGCCCACGCTCCCAGCGCTAAGGGACTACCGATCACCCCACGCCCCATCTCTTCTATATTTCTCTGTCCCTTCTCTCTTCTCTCATGTCTTCTTTCTTCTTTTTCTCTCTCTACCTCTCTGTTCCTTACGTTGGATGTATTGTTCTTAGCTGGAACAGGGATCCCAATGAGCAGATTTGAAATGTACATCACCAGGCAAATGACCGTTTTGTTAGAGCTTAGCTTTGAGATACAGTAATTAAGCTGACACCTCTTGACATCCAAAGCACTGAGATTAAAACTATAGTAAGCTCAACTTTGCTATCATGTCCCCACTTAAGATCATCGCCCCTTACTGTCTGTATTGCTTTTGACACTATCTCAGTTGAATAATGCAGATGATAACACTGAACACTGTATAATGGACCCCACCCTATGGTTGAAGCGATGTATTGTAACGCAGTGGGAGAATGGCCGATAACACTGCCTGTATCTGCTCTTATGTGATTACTTTAAATACCAATAAAAACAAGTTTAAAAAAAGATGCTTGCATCTAGTGGGCTTTCTGTAACCATCAGCCATTGGCCGATAGCCGCACTTAAGAGGGAATTGATTTAGTTAAAGTCAGAGGGACCACCTGGGTGGCAATTTGAATCTTTGAGATGTGGTGAAATAGTCAGAAAAATGTTTAGAGCCCAGATGCACTAATTTTTCATGCGACACGGCAGGGTATCCAAATTAGCTCCACTGCACTGCACGAAATGGAAATCACAGCATACAGCTGTATCTATTAAGATTAGCCAGATAATGCCGTTATCCCCACTACTGGGCCACAGGCTGTCTAGTTTCACACACAGCCTCACACTATGGCGCATTATTGAGCGTGTTCTGTCCAGTGTAGAATTTGTATTGGATACAGGACAAAGGTGGTGAGATGCACTCCCGTGTAATCCAATTTTATTTTTCGTTTTTCATGTTTTTTTTTCTTCATTTCGCCTTGTGAAGGCGTGCATGCTTGTTAGCGCTCCGCCCAATTGCGCTGCAATTATAAAGCCGAACATGAAGGAGCCACATGATTCCCTTCCAAGCTGCACTGCCTTACGAATCCAATGAATCAAATGTATATTTCACTCCTTAGTTAATCCATATTTCACTTCCTTTTTATTCTTCTTTTTCACCCTTAATTTATTCAATCCATTTTACTCTTTTTTTCACCATTCAGGGTTTTTTACAAAATTTTGATCCTGTGTATTTTGTAAAAAATCCTGAATGGTGAAGAAAATGAGTAAAATGGATTGAATAAATTAATGGTGAAAAAGAAGAATAAAAAGGAAGTGAAATATGGATTAACTAAGGAGTGAAATATACATTTGATTCATTGGATTCGTTAGGCAGTGCAGCTTGGAAGGGAACCATGTGGCTCCTTAATGTTCGAATTTGTATTGGAACCATACCCTTCCGGTACAAATTTCTATCCATGGACAACAGCAAAAGGCTCAGATGCATGGGACGTGAGTTGAACACTACACTACAGCTGCAATGTGTTTTTTTTTAACTGAATACTTTATACTTGTTTGCACCATTCTATTAGATGTTAGTTTTTTATGCAAAGCGCAGTCTGGCTGTCTTAGTAGATTGGTCTTTGTGTCACTTTGCATTGCTGTGCATCTATCTCTTTCTGTCATGCTAGCACCAGAGCAGAGCTAGTGAGGTGCTTGAAGGAAAGTGGAGAATGACCGAGAAGCTGTTAAAGTGATTTATTGTATGGTACAGAGAGCCGTCCACTCTGACAGCGTCCAGGCACAGGCAGCAATTGCCAAACAGAGAACATTCAGCGCAGGAGGCTTCAGTCAGCATTCCAGATGACATCACATAAGCAGTTCTGCTATCAGCACTACCAGCATCAACACACCTCCCCCTTTTTTATAAAACAACAATAAAAATACAACCTCCTCCACAAGGAAGAGAAACAGAGAATGTATTGGCATTATGGAAACAAAGGGTACAATAATAATAAAACAGTTAAACATAATCATGAAATCTTCTAGGTCTCAAATGAACCCTTGAGCTCTTTCTAATAACACTTTCACGCCCATCCAGGCCAGAAATGGAGCTGAAAGGAATTGAGGGCCGACAAACATCCTTGTCGTCCCTCTTTGTATCAGCTTCCCTGGATGGATCCTTTGCAACACGAGAGGTGTTCCACCAGTTCCCATTAGCCAATTTCACTGCATTTTTTCGCACTTCAACAATTTGCTGAGACTCCAAAAACTTTGATAAACCTTTTCTGACTGAGACTGGATTCTTTATTCTAATCCAATCCCCAACATTAAGGCTATGACTTTCTTTTCTACTAGTAGACTCACAGATCTTAGAACTGGCTTCAACAGACTTCCTATTAGCTGTTTCCCACACACATTGCATATCACAACCATCCAAAACGGGTAGACCTGAGAAGAAGCTTTTCTACCCCTCATAAGTTCAAAAGGACTAAAATTGGTGGCAATTGAGGTGAAGTACAGTAAGACCAAACTAAGTCCTTTAAAGATTGAGAAACACAGGATTTAGCTCTAAAAGCTGCCTGTACACATTCCACAACTACCCTATTAAAGCGTTCTGCTTTGCCATTGCTTTGGGGATGATAAAGTGGAGTTCTGACATGTTTAATACAACAACTGCGCAAGTATTAATTCATTTCTTGCGAAACAAATTGTACACCATTATTTGTAAGAATTTCTTCAGGATAACCTTCCCTGAGAGAGATCTTATTTAAACAATTAATGACGCTCTTAGAATTGGGATCACTAATAGGCTCAACTCCAACCCATCTTGAAAGATGATCCACAAGTACCAGAAAATACATCATGTTAGCAGGTAGAATGTGAAAAGGACCCAGAAAATCCATCCCTATTATCTGCCATGCCCTTCCAGGCAGAGATACAGGAGATTTAGCCATACCCTCCAGAACCAAAACGTTGTCACTAGTGTTGCATCTTACACATTGTCTGACTAACTCGTCAATTTGAAGATCCAGTCTAGGCCACCAAAATCATCCCTGACCTTTCTTTTGGTGATAATGGCCCCTAAGTGACACTCTAGAGGAACCAATTTGTCACCTCTAACCACTTTCCCACCTTTCCAATACATTTGTAGTTCAGGTGAAAGACACTTCTCCTTTGGCCAACCTTTCTTAATCAAAGATACCACTTCATTCAGAACAACATCCTTGCCCACCTCAGCCACCCAATCACTTACAGTAAAGCACAGACTGTCCTGACTAATGCAGGCCACAAAACATTCCTCAATCTCTACTTCCCAATCTTGTTCCTCAGAATCCATAATGGGAAGTCTAGAAAGACAATCCGCCCTGCAGTTTTTTCCCTCAGGAATATATTCCACTTTGAAAGTGTATTCTAAGAGTTTAGTAGACAATCTAGCCAGACAAGCAGTAGTGCGTTTTGGTTTTTTCCCAGAAAGATTGTCAACAAGGAGATGATGATCAGTTTTTAGTACAAAGGATCTACCCCACAAGTACTGTTTAAACTTTCCAATACTCCAAACACAGGCCAGCAATTCTTTTTCTATGAAAGAATACTTTTCAACAGGACGCAGTGTTCTTGAGGCAAAGCCCACAGTATGTTCTTTGTTCGCCGCACATTGTGAAAGTACAGCCCTCAAATCATATTCACAAGCATCAACAGTAACAACAGTTTGTCTCCCTTCTACAAATACTTGCAAAGCAGGAGCTTTAACAATGTGGTCTTTGATGGCTTGAAAACCAATTTCACATTCTTGTAAACAAACAAAAGTTGCACCTTTCTTAAGTAAAGCTCTAAAACATTCAGTTATCTTTGCAAAATCTTTCATGAATTTTGCATAAAACTCACACAGGCCAAGAAAAGACAAAAGCTGTTCTCTATTTTGTGGAGCTGGGGCCACCACAATGCTTTTACCTGGTCTGGTCTGGGTTTTATACCATGCTCTGAAATAATATGGCCTAGGTACTCTATCTCACGCACCTTAAAAGAACATCTGTTTCTTTGTAAAGTCACACCTCTGTTCTCTAAAATACAAAAAACTTTATCAATGGCAAGGTAATGTACAGATTCTGTTTTCGAAAAAATTAGAATCTTGTCTTGAAACACTACAACATGAGGATTGTCAAGAAACATCTCAGTCATGAGCCTCAGAAAAACAGCAGCCGCCAAGGGCACAACAAAAGGTAGGCGGCAGAATTGAAAAACTCAATCAGGAGTGACAAAAGCTGTGAGATGGCGAGACCGAGGATCTAATTCCACCTGATGATAGGCCGCTTTGAGATCCAATTTCGTGAACCAACAAGAGGATCCCCCTATTGCAATTAAATCCTCAATGCGCGGAAAAGGAAAACTGTCGACCCAAATAATATTGTTTACACTGCTCAAGTCGACACACATCTTCAAGTCCCCAGACCTCTTCTTTGCAAGAAGTATGGGCGAAAGACAGAGAGTGGCAACAACTTTTTCAATTATGCCCTGATCACAAAGACTTTTTAATTGTTGTGATAAATCTGCCCTAATACTCGGGAACATTGCACAATTTGTTTATAACAGGGGTAACATTATCTTTCACCCTAATGAAGTGTTGAAAACCAGAAATCTTACCCTAACGCTCTTGAAAAACTTTCACAAATTTGTTCTCACATTTGTTAGTCAAGTCAGAACTAGACAAGGAATTAGACTGAATTTACATCGGCTTTTTATCAATGAAAACTGGCTTGTCTAAACGTGGTTTAATGGTTAACCTAAATTCAGCTTGATGCTGTAAACAAGACCGACCCCATCTCAATGGAAAATATCTTCCTCTGAACGGATTTGAAGAATGTGATGGAAAAGACTAAGGTGGCTATGGAGACTGATTGGGGTGAAGGAAATTCATGTAAACGTTCTTAAATTCTTGGAACAGGCAGAATGCTCCTGCAAAGAACTGTAAAATGATTCCTGCAACAATGGATTTTTGCGACATTAAAACAGTGGACTTTCCAAATTGTTTTCAATTAAAAAAGCTCATCATATGTCAGTGCCCTAACCTAGACCTGGTTCCCCTCTGAGAGCAATAATACCTTGCTTTCTGCATTTTTCAGACAGAGATGAGATCCTGAAGGATTCACAGGCTGGTAACAATGTTCACCATGGAGGGTCAATGATTTAAATATTCCCCTACTAGATGCAGATGTTCCAATGATTGAGGAAATGCTTTGACACTGTGAAATGTGGACTGCATGATAGACTACATGACAAAAATCTGAAATACATATGCTTTTTCATATCAAAATGAATGTACTTGAGGATCGCATGTGGCATGGAACAAGCTGGATGGGTGGGAAAGACTCGTCGAATCTGTAGAGGAAACAGTTGGCCGACTGAAGTGATACAGGTCGAGATAAAACTAGTGCCAGAGAATGTGTGGAAGTCGAATATAGATAGAGTGTTGATCACATGGATGTAAATATGAGTTCGGAACCCCTTGGTGTCCGCTAGAGATAGTGAGTGCCTCTCCACTTTGATGTGACAAAAGGTCAAAGCCCTGAACTATATGCTTGAAGTGGAGGACCTGTGGGGCTGGAGGATTGCTTTGTGCCTACTTCGCTCCCCGGTCCTTCAAAAGTATCATTTTGGCCTGAGTATCATACACAAGATAATAATGCTGCATATGAGTCCCCAAGCTAGAGTGGTGACAGGCACAGTGTAAATGTTGGACCCTAGAAATGCTATGACAACCATAGAAGCTACCTATAGACCTAAGAAGGATAGGGTATATAATAATCGTCTAGGTTTCACTCTCAAAGGGGCTCAATAACAACAGTTGATTATGAATTAGTCCAATCACAAACAAATAAATGTAAATACAAATGTTAGGAGACCTGGAGGTAGTCCGATAATGTTTTATGTACACAGAATCAATAAGAAACTCAAAATCAAACAGATCTAGAGCAAGTTACAATGGTGCGCTGTGAAAAATGATCAGACAGTTCAAGTGGTTGCAGTGAAAAAGAACAACAGTAGAATGATCATACAGAGGCACTTGACAATAGGATGGTCAGTTTCAGGACTGATACATCAAATGAATAAATATAATACGGAAACAATCCATCGTTATTCTCAGTGGCTCCGGATTGACCAATTTCTTGATGAAATTCCTTTATGCAAGCTATTGTCAATGACATTTTGACCCGTAAGGGAATTTTCTAGTCATCATCAGGACAGGGAGAATACTGCAGAGCTAGAGTTGATCCTACAAAACTAATGAATAATTTATTTTAAAACCTATATGTAAACGTATAGGACAACAATTAGACTCCAATGTCTCCAAGGGTTCAATAGTTACCTAATTCACTTATAGAAAAATGAAGGGACAAGCATCAGAATGGAATTTTAAAAAGGCATGACATTTATCAAACATGAATGTGCCCAGAAGTGGTACGCAAGCCATGCTACTCATGAATGAGGAAACTGTAGGAGCCCTAAAGAAGGAGTAGGGGAAAGATATTCATGTGGACAGGAGAACTCACATACTCAGAACATCTCAAGTCTCAAGTATAACTTGATTTCAGTTACAAAAAATCTAATCATAAAGGTTTATTTAAAATCACAATTAAAAAATACGGGTTACACCAATAAAGTCACAAATTAATTATACTAATATAGTCAAAGACTTACACTAAATAAAGAATAGCTTGTGTCTTAGTTAAGAAAATTCCGGGAGTTGCCTTAAACACTGGAAACATTTAGGGCCATACTCACAAGGAGCTATCGCCAAATTAACGGCACTTTATCGCAGCCAAAGTCGTGATAAATTTACATACCCATTCACAAGCTGGTGCTAACAGCCCACAACACCAATTTACCCGCGATAGCAGCCGCAAAAAAAATTGCCACAGAGGACCCCCGCAACTATCGCTAATGAGATGCAGGGTGGGCGTTCCCGTGCCAAAAGCGACGACCACACCACACCTCACCATTCTCAACGACCAGACAGATCGCAGATAAAAACACAAAACAGGCGATAAGGCGCGTTAGCACCAGGAAATCTACACCTGCTCTGACCTGGTGTTAAGTCGAAGGGCAGCCAGCACCACAAAAGGGAGCACAGCACAGGGCCACATCGGAAGTGCAACAGATGTCAAGGAGCCACTCATCATGCGGCACGGACACCCAAGAGGGCATCAACACCCAGCGACACCACCCCAGGACCCCACCCCACCCCACCCCCGGAACCCTCCCCCTGGAAAACCACAGAGGCAGCGCAGACAAAGACAGCGGACCCCCAGGAAACGCCCCAGCCTCACAGACCCAACATCTGATAATGTCACCGTCTACCACAGGCTGAAAGGGACAACCATCCTACGCATCCTGACCATCATCGCCTAACAGGCCTACAGCACCAACATAGCGGACAACCAACATTCCACCCCACACCAAGCTGCTGGATTGGCTGCACCTGTTGGCCCCTGGCACCCCCCAAACAACACCCGCCAGAATTGGAGGAGTCTCACAGCCAGCAACATCCAAGTCCCCCACACCTGTCCTGGACATCACCATCACCCCGGTACCCCAGTCCCCAGTCCCCATACGTCCAACACAATGCGCAGGATCTGCTGTAGAGCAAGCAAGGACCATATACCATAGCAGAATGCACGCATGTGTTGGGGGCAATCCACAGCACACATGTCCCACCTGTGCCCCCTGGTGACACAGCACAAAATCATCGTAACAGGAAGCACACATCTCACATCAATATGCAGGCATCATCAGAACACCGTGGAGCCTCCAACACTGTCGCCTCCAAAAACACAGCCTGATTCCGTCATCCTCTGACAGTCCATCATCAACCAGCCTAGTGAGCCTACCCAGGATGACAACAATGGAAATGCACAGCCCCTTGGCAAGTTTCAAAAGGACACCCTACTCACCTCAACTCATAACTCTGGCAATGCACACGTCACAAAATCACTACCAACATGCACAACAACATGCCCACCCACCAGACACGACAGAACAACTAACAATGCTAACCTGGGCAAGCCCTGTACATGTTCCATCAATGGCATGGCACCTCAGCCACACAACATCTGAACCTGGGGAGAGCTGGCAACCAGGCATGTGTGAAGGATGCAGTAGAACCATGATTGGGAAAGTACACAATGCCAAGAGTGGCGAAGATGTGCTGGACAGACTTCAGTATGCAGAACACACCCATATCCATGGTGACACACACCTCAGGTGTATGGAGTCCAGTGGACAGTGGACGCAACCATTTCACCCCAGCCAGTGGGGGACGTTGTGGAAATGTTGCCTGTTACGCCCCCCCCAAGCGTGACCGGAGTGGGATGGCCCAGCGTACGCCACGCCAGCATAGGGGTGTGAATAAAAAGCACATAGCCCTGGGTGTGGTCCTCTTCCGGAAAGCACAACGTCTCTGCCAGGGCGGCACCTCTCACCCCGCCACGAGGCCGAGGCCGTCCTCGTGAATGGAGTTGCCTGCAATGTTATGCGCCTGCCAGACTCTGGCACACTGGACCATGAACCCGTCAGGCCTGCCCCTGCGCAACCAGGCCACACTGATCACCTGCCGACACCGGTGTGTGTCAAGGAGGACCCGCCACGTGCTGGCGCAAGCTCCAAGCCCGCGACCTTGGCAGCCTCCTCAGTCCATCACGGCCTCCACAACACAGGCCCGCTTTAGTACTTTCTCGTTGACGTACTCTACTGCCGCCTTCGGACTATTCTTCGGCCCAGTTGGTCACGTGTGAAAATGTGTCCAGATTCATGAATGGCAGTGACCCCAATTCCGGGCTAGCGGCCACAGCACCAGACCCACCCAGATCAGTGAGGCATAGTTCCATAAGGGCTATTTGCGACACGTGGTGCCACTAACCCTGTTGAATGCCAGCCTGCGACATGTGGTGCCACTAACCCTGTTCAATGCCAGCCTGCGACACGTGGTGCCACTAACCCTGTTCAATGCTAGCCTGCAACACGTGGTGCTACTAACCCTGATCAACGCCAGACTGCGACACGTGAATGAGGGACCAGGACTACCCTGCGGACCAGTAGGTCCCACATCCAGCATCCAGTGGTCGCACGGAGAGGAGGAAGAGGAAGATGCGGCTCAGTCCGGATGAAAGCCGGGTCACAGTCACAGAGGTGAGCGGACACGTGGTGCCACTGAACCTGAACTACGCAGGCCGGTGGGGCCATCCAACCTACGCCAGCAACACTCGGTGAATGGCCCATGCTGACCGCTGCCTCCGGCCTACACTGCGGTCCAGTAGGTCACAGACTCTTCATTTTGCATTGGCTGGGGTCATATCAGAATACCGGCATCATCGCAGACTGCTTCCCCTCTCAGCCCCGGTGCCACTAAGTCTGTTCCCCGACAATCATGGACACTCTCTGGTCTAACTTTGGTGGGGTCTGAGTCTATGGACCAGGGGACAGTTTTCATCCTCATGTAGCTGATACCGAATTGGTGGTGGCAACGAGGCTGTCACATTCCACTCCTCCATTTTCTGCTCCCGGATAAAATCAAACCTTTTGGCGTCATGCCCTGGAGGACACCTTCCACTGTCCCCCGATACACCTCGGACATTGATGGTGACCCGCTCAGGTTGCATGGCCCATCTGACTGCACCGCAAGTCACCGTCCTGTGACTGGGTGCCTGTGCCGGCCGCTGTGCATCCGGGGCCACTAACTTTGTACTAGTCAGGTCCAGGACCCCTTCTGAGAAATTGGATGGCCCCTGAAGCGTTGGCCTTGGGGCCATCAACGCCATTTCTCTGTGGTCCTGCGCTGTACGCAGCCTCCGGGCCCAAAAGCGTCCCAGCAGGGCTCACACACCAAATCAAGTCCTGACCGGCCCAGACGTGACATCACAGAAGGAGGCACACGCCACCACCTCAAGGGCCACCTCCAACGGCCATCTGCCACAGTCGACACGGTGGTCCTGACAGACTTACGGAGTTGCTCAGACCTGTCGTGGATGCTATCATCGGCCTGATACCCTGCTCAGCACTCCAGGTGCCAGTGACTCAATGCACCGCAAGCCACTGTCCGTTACTGATTGACATTTGTGCGGTGGAGATGTTGCGCAGCAATGTCACCTCATGCAGTGGGGAAGAGCTGGGACTTTAATGTATCAAGTGTGTGGATGGGAGATGACGCAGACAATGGAAGGGCAGGAGGCAACATCCCCAAGGCAGGAATGCAGACTGGAGGTGATAGTCGAGCCACACACCCGGAACCATTACTGGGTATTGCGCTGTGAACTGCACACGCAACTGTCACCTCAGACAGTGTGGGAGACCTGGAATGTTGATTAGGAAGTTGATGTAGGTGTAATACACCCCACTGCATCTGCATCAGGTCTAACACGAAGGGACACAATCCTAGCATTACCTTCACATGAGCGCGCTCATCTCTAGTGCCCCTTCCTCAGTGCACTGCAACTCACGGAACCTCCTGACTGAATTTCGAGTGAACTCTGTCCTTACTCCGGCTTCCTCCATGTTGCTGTGCAGTTGACTCTGTTATGCATGTGTTTTCTGTTTCCGTTGCTCTGGTGTCCAATGTTCAAGTTGTTGCCAGCACCAAGCATTTCGAGCGGACTGACTTACACTCACCCCACACACATCCAGCACAGGCATCACTGTACTGCCAATAAAGGTGCCGGGCGCATGTGCCCATAGCCAGTTCAACATTATATCGGCGTGTGTCCCTGTGGTCTTGTTGTATGCATGAGGGCCCTGGGCTCTACGACGTTACATTGTGCTGTGTACATCAGATGCAGATGTGTCACCGCAGGTAGCGGGTTGTAACTTGGACATGTAGCTTTGTCGTCACCCACTCAATTCGTAAGGGGAGGGCCGTCGTATGCAGAGCCAACATGGGTGTGTGACTTCTATTTGAGCGCCTCTGCCCGTGGTTCTCTACTGTGAATGTGCATCTGCATGTGTCTCTATGGCAGTGTGGGTCTCCTTGGTGGGGTGTTGGTGGCCCCTGAAGGGTGATGGACACCTACGTATGTGTCCTAGTTCGCATTCCATGGGTTCGGCCCCCACCAACACCTGTTGGGCCACCTCCTTTTGGCGTGCAGGAACATGGCATCGGGGTGCAATGTGTGGGTGGGTCGTGAGCCAGCTGTGCTTGCAGGTGCTTCCTGCTGTGTGGTCTGTTGCAGGCTCGGTGTTCTCTGAGTAGCTAGACTGTCCGGGTCCTGGTGGGGGGGTTGCGTGGGATATCCATGTGCTGTTGTAGGGCATCCATGTCGACGGTGTGGTGGTCCTTTCTGGCATCACTGATGTGTTGTATTCTGTGCTCTGCTTAATGTGTTGTGTGCACCTCTGCGATGTGAAGGGGAGGTGCATATTGACTTTGTGTTGACATATAAATTGGCGCATTGTGCAGGTTTGCATGCAGACTGTATGGCAATGTACATTGTGACCGTTTGGGGGCTGCAGGATTCTTCTGCGGGACAGTGTACATTTGGTCTACATGACGGATGTGAGATCGTATGCGTACATTTCCATTTCACAGTTTCTGGCTCCGTCAGATGTAGTAGGCAGGTTTCTGTGCATGTGCAGAGCCAGTTGTATCCTCTGTTCTGCAGTGTCGGCTATGCGTGTTGTTCCTCGTTGTCGTCAATGTGGGTGTGCTGTTCGTGCTATGTGTGTGTGCTGCAGTGTGCCAAGGGGATCTGGGCCAAGGACCTGGGTGATTGTGGGTGTGCAGTGTGGTACACATCGTTGTGCATGTATGCCATTGTGCACACTCCCCCCGTTCCCCGAGTCCCTGTTTGTTGCACTCTCTGTTGATGTTGTGTCTGGTCCTCTCGAGCTGTGCCCGTACTCCCTACTCCTTGCACAGTCTCAACACTGATGACTGTGGCCTGGGTTGCCTTCAGCTCCTCCACTGGCGCTGGACTGCCACCTCCTGTCGCCGTTGCTGTCTTCCTGTTGTGCCTGGTTTACGTAATGCCGGCGCCTATTGGCTTCCTGGATTGGCCTCCTCGGCACTCCACCTGCAATCCAGGTGGTCTGCTTGTGGTTCAGTTGCTGGTAGTGTTCTGTCACCTCCGGGACGCTGGTCATGTTTTCCTGCGGTCTGCACCCCGTCTTCCTCTCCCTCATCTCCTTGGCCTTCACCGGCCCAGTTGTTCCTTGCTGGTAGTCTGTTGGGGGTTGTGGGGTTCGGGTTGGCCCCTGCACTGTGTCAGGGTGCATCCATGTTGCTACGCACTTTGGATTGTTTTTGGTGTATTTTTTCGGTGGTTTTTATAGGGCATTGTTCAGCCAGACGCGTGGGATTTGCAGGCCTGTGGCTGGTTTTCGCTACTTTTTGTACCACGGTTGGCCTCATCGCATGTTTTTTTGCGTTCGCGAATCGACATTTGGCACGTTATCTGGTGACTATTGCATGCTACCACCTTGTTGTGAATCCCACGTTGTCACGGGGTTATTTTCCCGCGATAGGTTGCGATATTGAAAGTTGCATTACGCTACTCTTGCGGTAGGTATCACACATTCTTGTGAATTTACCCTTTAGAGTTTCATATCACTATTTGCTCCAATGAAGCCACTAAACGCTACTAGGTAGGCTCATACTGCTAGGCAGGACACTTAAACACATCATCTCTAAAAATACCATATGAAAGGGACTAACAATTGCCTTGGTATACCTGCACAATAATTTATCAGTACCACATTAGAAATCATTCTTGTGCTTTGTCCTTCTATAATGAATATGCAAACAAGTCACAATAAAGACAGGTGACAGGATAAGGGTGCCAGAGAGCCACACTACAAATATCTAAATAATAAATAAGAACCCACTAGAAATGTAAGCATACTACTTGAGCCTACCAGACCTTATACACCAGGCTCAAATTTAGAAAGCGCAATATCCATAGGTTCATATGTGTCTGACCTTAGAATATGCAGCGCCTCCGCACAGTGGATAACACCCAGTTGGGGGCAGATCCACAGGTTCTAGTGAGAAGAAAAAGTATTTGATAAAAAGGTCAACATATTTTCCTATTGGTTCTAAAATAGAACCACAATCAGAGACAATTGGTCTTCCTGGTGGGTTAGTCGAACTTTTGTAAATTCTGGGCAACATATAGATTACAGGTGTTTTTGGTGTTTTGGTATTTAAGAGAAACTCATTATGGCTGCGGAAACTGCTCTTTTCTCCTGTCTTTGTAATTTGAAGTATACTTCTTTGAATCTGTTTCGTAGAGTCGCTTTTCAACGGCAAATAATGTTCTGTATTTGCCACTTGGTGAAGAACTTCTGTCCTATGGTCCGCATGATTCATAATCAGAATACCTCCACCTTTGTCGGCCGATTTAATAATATGTCCTTGTTATTTTTTTCAAAGAAATAAGTGCCTATCTTTCCATTTTTTTTATTTTATAATATTTGAATGTGTCTTTTAGTTTAGCTCATCATTGAGGACCAGTTATTCAAAAGTAAGTACCTCACTTGGCATGGAAGGACTGAGATAGTTGAAAGTAGAAGGTGGACGTAAGCCGATACTATCTCTTGGAGTGTAGTCAGGTATATCTTGGTAACAGACATGATCTAATGCTATGAAAGAATCTCAGCAAATCTTCCTGGAGTTGTAAGGAGAAACATCTTTCACTGGGTACATAAGCATAAGTAATACTTTAATTGATCTTTTCTGTTCTTCAGAGGTCAAGATGTGTTTAGACAGATTACAAATGGGGATTGCAAAGGGTTTCAAATTCTCATTTGATCTCATTTCTAATGTGGGAAACCCCATTGGTCATTTTTTCGTCTTGTCCCTACCTCTTCCAGATATTCGTAATATTAGTTGGCCTGGTCCCGTTTGCCACCCTGGCCTCTGCCCCTCTGTTGTTGGTGCTCTACTTTACATCTATTGTTAGTATTAAAGGAACTGGTTCCTTTTGGTAAATCTTCTGTAGAACTGTTTGACAATTCTGAAAAGGTCCCTGGTTTCTGATTCTTATATTTGTCCCAAGGTCGTTGTTGTGTGTTAGGTGGGGGCTTATTGTAAAAAGAGGTAAGGATAGACCTTTTCGTTTGTGTAGTTTTTGTACATCTTTATGTGTTCTATAGATTTATTTATTTCATTCAATTTTTTCAAATGCAGTAATTTTCTTTTTTGTATTTGTCTAGTGCTCATTTGGCATTGTCTAAGACGTCTGTCTCGCGAATAATCTTTTCGAGTTCCGCTCTTTCTAATGATTAATTCTTGACTTATATTTAGTCATTTGATGTATTTGCCTTGAAGCTGACCATCCCATTGTGTATTGCCTCTTTATGATCACCCTACTGTTTTTCTTTTTCACTGCACCCACTTACACTGTGTGCTCCCATTTCACAGAGCACCATTATTCCTTGCTGTAAATCCGGATGATTTTGAGTTTCTTAATGATTCTGTGTACATAAACCACTATTGTACTACTTACAGGTCTCCTAACATTTATATTTGCATTTATTTGTTTGTGAATTAATTAATTGACAATCAGCTATTGTTATTGATTCCCTTTGATGAATGACACCTAGAAGGATTTTTGTTGCTCCTGATTTTTAGAGACTCTAGAAATGCCCACCCACCAAGGATGCCCATTGCCATTGCTTTTCTTGGGGGTGAAACCCTACAATGCATACACGTCACACGTGATCTCTAGCTGAAGAAAGGCAGATGTCCATGGTCCAAACAGATGCAAGGGTATGTGATGACTTAGAATGTTAGCAGGAAATGAGTGAAAATGTGGGAAATAACACATAAGTGGATTTTTCCTGAGGTGTGCTTGCATAACACAGTGTGACCAAAACACAAGGTTCATATGGTGTAAAACACAAAACAAACTTGCATTGATGAAGCATTAACTATATATAAATAACATTTTTGCATTTTGTTTTGCACTATAAGTACGTTTCTCTGTTGTAAGAAAGTGCCCGATAAAATAAAGATTATCTAACAGCTTTAATCACTAATGCGGTAATATGCATGAAGGCATCCGCAGCCATCTCTGGGCCATGTCCTGATATATCTCTGAAGGAACACATTAATACTCTACTCCCTTAATTATATCTCATGTTAATGCTTCACTAAGAGGTGAAGTTCCCCAGTTCCTTAAATAAAAGCTGGTTGCCTTCTTCTACTAAACAATGTAGAATCAAATGATTCTTCTAGACTCCTGATGTCCAACATTGTCTTCATTGGCAAACTAATCGATAAGTTAGATTTCTAGCCACTGTCATATAAATGACAATGTGCCTTATAAACAACCTTGAATGATACAAGAAATATCTTCACAGTTTGGAAAAGAGTAAATCAGGCCAGCATGACACTGACTGCTTGCATACAAAAACACATCATATATTTCTCTGAACTGGAGTGGATACTTCATCTCATTAGGAACAAATCTAATGCAACTAGAAAAAGTCTTATCCAAATTAATGGTCATTGCTGTGCCGACATTGCAAATGCCCCACATTTCAACATGTATGTGCTTCCATTGCCAGTCAAACTTTACCTCAGTGGTGTTGTTAATGGATCTTTGTCTACGAACACAGTGATATTGTTTCACGGCTCCTACAGACTGATGGTACTGATGGTCTCTAACAGGAATAATGATAATTTTGCCACCCTGATCATAGTTGGGAGTGGTTCATAAGCTGTGATGGTTGCTTTATTTATCATAGACAATTGATGAGTTCTTTTACAAATTGAATTTCTTCTCATTGTGTCAGAGAGTCCCCTTCAGTCCCAACACTCCTATCGTATGGGCACGTAAGTTGGATCCTTTCCTTCCTGCTCAAGAGTCTTTGATGGAGAGTTGCAGGGCCTCCTAGAGGATCTCACACCTGCACACTAAGGGGCATATTTTCGTGCCCCATTGAGTTTTTCTTCCATCACGCAACATGGTGCAAGAGCTACGTAACTCAGAAATGAGAATGATGAAGCCATGCAAGGCCACCTTGTGTGGCCCTCAGTGGCTTCAAAAATCTTGAGTAAAGTAACACAGAGAAAATCGCTGCACTGCGCTGCCAAACAGTCCTGCTTGCAACACAGGCACCCTTGCACCATGGTGCCAGTGCAGGGGAAAAGTCGGGAATGTGCCGTATTTTTTTTACATATGACACATTGCTGCCCTTTCCTTGTCATGCAGTGCAGCACAGCAAGGTGATTGTGTGACAATGTTATGAATATGCCCCTAAATGTCCTCCATAAAATCCTGTACCTGGTTCCTGATCATTTGGTAACTCCTGCTGACTGGAGGGGCTCCTCTGAATTAAAGATTGGGTTGATAGTTGTGGGTGGAAAATCAGCAAAAACCTCCCCCGAAGAAGTGCTTCCCTGAGGGTGGCCCTGAAGAGACGCAAGGGGTTGACAAGGATGCTTTTGAGCACCTAAGAAGTGCTTTTTTGGCTACAGCGCGTGTCCCCTCCCTGGCGCCACTTTCTACCCCGGAGTCTATTGCACCCCCCCCCCCGGCCGGCCTTCCCGGCACCGGATGGGGGTTCGCCAGCGGCTACTGATGACGAGGAGGGGTCTTGGCGGTCTTGGCACCCGGCCAGCTCTTCCGCCGCATTACCGCAGGATAGAATGGGCATGCTGGATCCGGATGAAATAATTCACCCGTGGTCGGCAGCCTGGACTCCTGGGGACAAGGTGGCCAAGTTTGTGGTGGGTCGATAAAGTTGGATCCGAAACTAGGCGACTTGGCCTCCTTGGAGGCAGGGGCGGTGGCACAAGGGGGCCTCTTTGGAGACCCCTTTGTCAAAGAATTGGGGGAGTTCGTGGCCACTTTCACATCATTGGACTAGGCCCAGTCCAGCATCAAAATGGTTTTCCAGCCACGTTTTTCCCAAGAGGCCGGTCGCAGTAGGGGCCGTGCGGCCGTGGTGGACAGCAACATCCTGTTAAAGGACAAGGCTCTGGGCGGGGGCAGTATAACTCCACCGCAAATTACACCAATTTCTCTCTGACCAGAGGCCAATGGTTCCGTGGCCGAGGCGGCTTCAACAACACCAAAGGCGGCAGTGGTGCCAACCATATGTGTTATACCTGCGGTGCAGGTTCATATCGAGGGCTAGCTAGCGGCTTTCCGAACGGCTTGGGCACAGCTTACAACAGATGCTTGGGTTTTGCAAACCATTTGGGAGTTTAATATCGAGTTCTACACTCTTCCCCGTCAAGAAGGGTTGCCACGCCCCATTGCTTTTTCTGCTCCCGATGCTCAGCTGGTCCACAAAGAGGTTTCTGACCTGCTCCGCAAGGGAGCCATTTGTCACTCAGCTTTGCACCCAAACAGCTTTCTCAGCAACCTCTTTTTGGTGGACAAGCCCGATGGGGGCTGCGTCAGGTAATCAACCTCAAGGAATTCAATGGGTGGTTGGTTTACCGACATTTCAAAATGGAGGGGATCCACCTCCTCCGGGACGTCCTGCTCTCGGGCGATTGGATTGTTCGGCTGGACCTCAAAGATGCTTACCTGGTGGTTCCCATCCATCTGCCGTATCGGCGTTTTCTCCAATTTTTCTGGAACAATCAAGTTTATGAGTTTACCGCCCTTCCGTTCGGGCTTTCATCGGCACCATGGTGCTTCACAAAGGTGCTCCACCCTGCCGTGGAGTTCCTGCGGAGCCAAGGTATTCGGATGATTGTTTACCTGGACAACATTTTGCTTATGGCTCAATGTCCCAGGAAGTTGACGGCTCAACTTCAACAGGCCGTCTCTCTGTTGCAGGAGTTAGGCTTTGTCATCCAAGGAGACAAGTCGGTCCTTGTCCCGGCTCAGAGCGTTGTGTTTCTCGGGTTTGTGATGGATTCACTCCGCTCTTCTTTGAGCCTGCCATCCCGGAAGATGGCCAAGATTCGACACGAGTTGCGGCGGACCATCTGCAAAACTCATACCACTCTCCGGCAAATTGCCCGGGTGGTGGGCCTGCTTTCCTCATCCATCCAGGCAATCTTCTCGGGGCCCCTCCACTACGGTGCTCTGCAGCGCCTAAAGGCGCATCATCTCAGGAAAAGTCTCTCTTACGATCAGACGGTTCCTCTCTTGACGGAAGTGAAGGAAGAAATGTCTTGGTGGCTCACCCAAATGGAAGCCTGGAACGGTTATCGATTCCGACGCCAGCAGGTCGGGGTGGGGCGCCCGATGCGGGGAGTTCTCCACCGGTGGCACCTGGTCATTAGACGAGCAGGAGTTACACATCAGTTGTTTGGAGCTCCTAACTGGGTCATTCGCGATCTGATGCTGGACCAGAGACAACACGCGTTCATGCATCCTGTTGAAAATGGACAACGTCTCAGCGGTCTGTTACGTCAATCACCTGGGGGGCCCTTGTTCCCGAGCCCTGGCGAATATGGCAAAGGAGTTTTGGGACTATTTCCTGGCTCATCACGTGTCGGTGATGGCGGAGTATCTGCCGGGTCAAGCCAACCAAGTTGCAGACTCGCACTCCAGGCATCTGAGGGAGTCCAGCCTGTGGCAACCGGACAGTGAAGTCTTCCAATGGCTACACAAACTGTGGGGACCGTTCTCGGTGGGCCTTGTTTACCGTCCCCCCCAATCGATGCCTTCTTTCGTAGCATCTATTCAGGATCTTCTAGCCACCTTGGTGGTTAACAACTCCTCTGTTTTATTGCTCGGAGATTTCAACTTTTGGCCAGGAGATCCTAAGGAAGATCTCCTCTCCAAAGACTTTTCAGCCACTCTCCACTGTTTGAATCTCTCCTCCCATGTCACAGCCTCTACCCATGTACAAGGTCATATCCTTGACCAAATCTGGTCTTCTCGTCCCCTTGCTTCACCTCCTTCTGTTTCTCCTTGTGTTTGGTCGGATCACTATATTATTTCCTTTTCTATTCACTTGGGTGTGGTTGACAAGCCCTCTTTTCCCAAGAATCTTCTCGCCCGCAACTGGAATCAGACCGACCTTGATCCCCTTTCACTTTCTTTGGTTTCCTCTGCTCCTGATCTCACTAACCTCCCCCTTGAGTCCCAGGCTAACGCCATCAGGCCATGGCTCTCCTCCTCGTGCGATCGAGTGGCCCCGCAAAAAAAAATCAAGGCGGTTCGCCCTTACGATGCGCACAAATGGTTTTCCCCTGAGCTCAAAGCTTTAAAACTTGAGCTCAGGCGGTCGGAACGTCTCTGGAGACGGCAGTATTCTCCCCCTTTGCGTGCTAAATACAAATCTCTCCTCACTGACTACAAACAAGCTATCCTTGTGGCCAAAACCTCCTATTTCACTGAGAGAGTAGCTCTCTCAGCAAACAAATCCCGTGAAATTTTTTCTCTGGTTCACAATCTGGCCACTTCTGATCATTCTTCCCTCGGTTTGGTCCCCTCTCAGTCCCTCTGTTTGTCACTCAATGACTTTTTCATAGACAAGATTGTGAAGATCAAAGCTAACATTCCTACCGTACCCCAACCCACCCCCATGTGCCCTGCTACTTCCCCGCTTTCTTCCCTCACCACTTTCCCTCCTATTTCTCTTGAGCTATTCCATAACTACCTGCTCAAGGTTAAATCTGGTTCCCCGACAGATTGCGCCCCGGCGCGTATCCTTAAAACTCTTTTCAATGATTCTCCTGTTCCCCCACTCACTCTACTTAATTCTTCTTTGGCCTCTGGGTCTGTTCCTTTATCATTTAAATCTGCCGTCGTTCTCCCCATTCTAAAGAAACCTGGTCTGGATCCCTCCCTCCCTGCTCATTTCCGACCCATTTCCCTTCTTCCCTATTTAGCTAAAATCCTCGAGACCCATGTCACCTCTTGCCTCTCCGCGTATATCGAGGATAATGGCCTTCTCACTTCCCATCAGGCGGGGTTTCGCTCAGGTCATTCAACGGAGGCAGTGGTTCTCGCGGTCCTGGATGAACTCAACGGGAAGGCTGATTCCAACCTCCCCCAAGCCCTGGTCCTTCTCGATCTGTCCGCTGCGTTTGACACGGTTGATCATTCCATTCTTCTTGCCCGTGTCAGCGCAGCGGGCATTCGGGGTGCGGCCTTCTCCTGGCTGGCATCCTTCCTTCGGGATAGGTACCAGGCGGTTCATCTTTCCGGCTTCTCTGTCCCCCCCGTCCGGTCACTTGTGGTGTTCCCCAGGGTTCTTCTCTCTCCCCTCTTCTTTTTAATCTTTATATCTGTCCCCTTGTCACTTCCCTTCTCGAGCTGGGGGTCTCTGTGTATAACTACGCAGATGACCTCCAGCTCGTCTTTGATCTTTCCTCCTCCCCTGACTCTCTTCCTAAGTTCAGTTCCACCTTAATCTTCATTTCTGAGTGGATGAGCGCCAACCATCTTAAGCTCAACCCCGATAAGACGGAACTTGTTCTCACGGGTGGTTCATCTAACCCCTGGTCCCCAGCACATTGGCCCCTTTCCTTCGGTCCCCCTCCCACGCCCTCTCCCTCTGTTCGCACCCTTGGCATTAAAGTCAGTTCTGACTTAACAATGCATAGTCAGATTAGTTCTGTTGTGTCTTCCTGCTTTCTTTCCCTTCGTCTCATCAGGAAAATCTCTCGTTTTTTCACTACGGAGGCCCTTAAAACCATAGTCCTGGCTTTAGTCATCTCTCGCTTTGACTATGGGAATGGCCTGTACGTGGGCATTCCTGCCTACGAGTCTCGACGTTTACAGGCCATTCAAAATCAAGCTGCCCGCCTTATTTTCTCCCTTCCCAAATTTTCTCACATTACTCCCGTCCTTAAATCTCTTCACTGGCTCCCTATTCGTTTCAGATCTCTTTTCAAATTAGCTTGCTTCGCTTTTCGAGCTCACTCCCGCTCTGCCCCTCCCTACATCACCTCCCTTATTTCATCCCACGTCACTAGTCGAACCCTCCGCTCTTCTTCTCTTTCTCTTCTGCACATCCCCCGTTTTCGTAAACTCAGAACTGGTGGCACTCGCCTCTCTGTTTTGGCCCCCCAGTTCTGGAACACCCTTCCACTTCATATTCGCTCCATCCCCATTTATTCCCACTTTCGAAAAGCTCTTAAAACTTTTCTTTTCACCCAGGCCTTTTCTTCATAAGCCCCCGGATCCCTTCTGTGAGCTCTGACCAGGTCCCCAGCGCCAGGAAGCCGCTTGGCCGCAGTGCGCTTTAATAAATATTTTTTTTCATTTCATTTCATTTCCTTTTTGCGTCCCATCTGGATCACCAGCTCCCGTGTTTTTTAAAGCTGGAGACCAGATCCCCTCGCAGAAGTGACGGATGTGTTCCTCCAGGAGTGGAGTCAGGAGAAAGGTTATGCCTTTCCCCCCTTCTCAATGGTGGTGCGGATGGCGGCCCAGATCCGACGACAGAGAGCAGAGGTGGTGGTGGTAACACCGTATTGGAGGTCCTAAGTTTGGTTTCCAGTTTTTCTGGAACTTTCTTGGGATTCTCCAATCAAACTCCCCCTGTTTCCACAGCTTCTTCTGAATCCGGACGAGGAGCAGCATCACCTTATCGCCCAGGGTTCTCTCCGCCTCATGGCATGGCGGCTTTCAGGCGACGTTGGTCGCTCCCAGGACTTTCGAGACCGGCTGAGATTCTCTTATCCAAAGCCTGGGCTGACAGCACATCAAAGCGTTATCGCTCCGCCTGGACTAAATGGATGCATTGGTGTTTTCAACAGGATTTGGAACCCATGGTCGCAGGCGTCGTTCCCGTTCTAAACTTCCTAGCACAATTGGCCACAGACGGCCTGGCGTACCATTCAATTAATGCGGTGCATTCCGCCATTTCGGTGGCTCATTGTCCGGTCGAGGGGGCCCCTATTGGGGAACACCCTTTTGTCTGTAGGCTCCTGAGGGGTATTCATCTTTCATTACCCCCGGAACCTCGCTATTCTGTCTTATGGGATGTCAATCTGGTGCTGAATCTCTTCCTTTCTTGGCAACCCAACCAGTATCTTTTGCTGAAGGAAATTTGGCAAAGTTGGCCATGTTGCTCTGCCTGGTTTCTTATCGCAGGGTCTCAGACGTCCGAGTGCTGGACATCTCTGCAAGAGTTTTTTCCCCAGAGGGGGTTACTTTTACGGCGGGTTGTCAAACTAAGTCGGCATCGAGAACTATTCCGTACCCAGCCTTTTCAGATGTCCCCAAACTGTGTGTAGTGAACTGCCTCAAGCCATTCCAAGATATGACTCTAGAATGTAGTCCTCCGGGCGAACGCCAACTTCATATTGCCTTACGAAAGCCGCACAAAGCAGTCTCCTCGCCCACTGTAGCCAGGTGGGTGTGGTGGGTCATGCAAGAGGCGGCTATTAACACAAAACAGTTCAGAGCTCATTCAGCCAGGGGCGCGATGGCTTCTAAAGCTTTTTCCCTGGGAGCCCGCTTGGAGGACTTGATGAGCACTGCGGATTGGTCCTCGGACTCCACCTTTAAGCCGTTTTATTTCAAACCAGATGTGGACGTTGCTCAGTTGGTGGTAAGTAAGCATTAAACTAGCATAATCTGAGCCTCCAGTCCTGACATAGAATCGAAATTTGCCTAGCATTGTAACGGTAAGTTTCCATTCTATTAAGGACACAGAGGCGAGGATTATCCCAACCAGTGCACGTTCTAGTACGAACCCACCCGTAAGTTCATACGTTAACAGTTTTAAGTGTTTTCATTTGTGTATGGTGCCTTTTGCCAAGTATAAGTACCCTTTCTCTCATTAACATTGTCGTTGAGATTGCTCTACGATGATCTGATATCGGGAAATCTCACGTTGTTTCTTTATGTTTCAGGGAATGACGGTTCCAAACAGGATCAGTAACAATTTGTCGTGACTCGCGTGAAGAAAGAGGAAGGTCATACAAAATGGAGGAGCTATCTACCCTTCATGGACACTATAGAAGGACTTGTGCTGCAGCATTCCCTGATGGACTTATGGGATTTGTAGTTCTAAATGTGCACTTTGTTAGTTTTCTTGTTTAAATGATACTTTTCCCTATATGTTTGGGATAAAATAATTTTGATTGCTTTTCTGGCTGCTGTGAGTTTGATATAATGAATAAAGCGGAGGAAGAAAAGCATAATCCTCACCTCTGTGTCCTTAATAGAATTGAAACTTACCGTTACAATGCTAGGCAAATTTCGATTCATCTTTTGTACTTCCTCTGTTTGATAACTGTACTTCCTTTTCTTGTAGTAAAAAGAGATTAAAATAATCCCTGTTTTAAATGAAAGAAGTCATGACTCCCGAATTCTTCATCAGTTGCTTTAATCAATGCTTAATCACAATATATATTATTTTACATAATACCAGTTACACGTATTTGTCAGAATTAATAACAGGAAATACATTCTAGTTAAGATGACAGATTTTAATACTATCGAAACTAAATTCCAAGGACAAAACAACGGTATTGGTTGTGGTGAAGCGCTCTCTTTGGTACTGAACCCTGTGAGTTTAGTTCTGCACTGGTGAAAGTTTTTCCATGTACTAAAAAATGCATATAGCAGTGTGCAAGTTGATACTGACGTGGTGTTTAGATACGCCTTACTCTTCTTAGCAGCTGATTTTTGACAGATGTTTCTTTGGTTTGATCGCAGCATTTCAGAGGTTTACAAAGTAAAAAAATATATATATATTTTGCAGCTCCTGGTACCTGGTTCTTTAGCCAAACACTCTCTAAACCACACGTTACAGTTTGTGAAAGAGCTCTGATGCCTTGTGTGATGTCAGAAATAGCAGAAAGTTTGAATTCACAAGTTGTGTGTGTGTTTGTGTGTGTGAGTGTGTTCACTCAAGTGGGTGGAGCTTCGTTAGTGCAATTCAGGATCCACGGCTGGGAGGCCTCATTTACGGCAGTCTGAGTCTCCTGCACACAATTACTGTGAAAGAAACTGGACTCACCACACCGGTAAGAATGCAAAGATGGCACAAGTTCGTCTTCCACTGTCTTAGTGTGAATGAACACACAATATAATGATGCTATGTTTCTTTAAATTACATTTCGACCAAGGTATCAAGTAAGTCTAATAAAATCTTTTTCAGATCTGCCATGTATTCGAATTGCTTATGTGTGACATTTCCATATTTTCAATGTACTTATTAGTGACATTCAACTGCCAAATGTGTGACACTTAAAGTAGCACTGTCTCGCTAGTAAATCCAAGCTCTGCAGTCCATGGGAAAGATAAGTAAGAGAAAACCCTAACATAACCTACTGCCCTATTTTAAAATAATGACTTGCATATTGCTAGTGCTTTTGGTTGCCGGCTGGGCCCTTGTAGCACTATAAATACACAATTTGCATTCCCCACTGCACCAACCAGGATTCAATTCTGTTTATCTCACATTACATACACATTCACCCCTGCTGTGGTCGCATTAACTAATTGAGGTTTAAGAACATAAAAGAGTGCATTAATGCAAATCAAGATGCCGGTGAGCTGGTTAATTCTAATGTCTCAAAAAGTGACAGTTCATTCACTGCGATGGTCCCTGCAGTTTTCCGCCTTTGCAGGTGTAAAGGAGTAGGGTGCATTAAATGTTATTGCACACCGGGGGGTTAATGATGTGTACCTGCCCCCATCCAGGAAATGTGTTGCTATGTAGCAAGTCTCCTTCATACTCACAACAATACCAGACTACACATTAGTCTTATTAAAAACACCAATTGAAAGTTCAGAGAAACGCCATAAAAAACAGGACAGCTGTGCAGCCGTCAGGGTCATACTGGCCTATAGGGCAGTCAGGCAGAGCCCAATGGGGCGGTCTGCTCAGGTCAGTGGATGGGCCGTTTTTAGGTATCGCCTAGCGTTGCAGCGCAAATGTGCTGCCATCGCTTTGCAGTATATACTGTAGTGTGGAAGCTTCGTGGAAGCTCCGCCCACTCTCTGCCCATTAGCTTTTGTCTTAAATGCTGCCTTCCGATTGGTTTGAGCCTTTTTAGTCCCTCCTCATTCATCATTTGTATCCTTCCATGGCTATTGGCCCCTTTACTCCTGACACTATTTTCTTTTAGGTATCGCCTAGCGTTGCAGCGCAAATGTGCTGCCATCGCTTTGCAGTATATACTGTAGTGTGGAATCTTCGTGGAAGCTCCGCCCACTCTCTGCCCATTAGCTTTTGTTTTAAATGCTGCCTTCCGATTGGTTTGAGGCTTGTTAGTCCCTCCTCATTCATCATTTGTATCCTTCCATGGCTATTGGCCCCTTTACTCCTGACACTATTTTCTTTTAGGTCTTGCCTAGCTTTGCAGTGCGAATGCGCTGCCATCGCTTTGCGAGACATGCAGTATATACTGTAGTGTGGAAGCTTCATGGAAGCTCCGCCCACTCTCTTCCCATTGGCTTTTGTCTTAAATGCTGGCTTCCGATTGGTTTGAGGCTTGTTAGTCCCTCCTCGTTTATCATTTGTATCCTTCCACGGCTATTGGCCCCTTTACTCCTAACACTATTTTCGTCCCTGTCTCACCACCCCACCGCCCTCTCCCTCAGTCTGTGACTTCTCACCCTCCTCTGCCCCCCACTCCCGTTCATGTTTTCTTGCCAGCTAGCACTTCCGTTTTCATCTTTATTATTGCCACCTTGAAACATGCGAGTTTAAGATGCGTGCTGTACAAAAACTTCTTGTGTTTAATAAACTAGATTTTAATATTACTCTAAATATAATAAGACTCTAGGCAACATTCGGGGTATGCTTGGCAACCGACGTCTCTTAGTTCACAAATGGTATTGTTGTCGGGCGGGAGGAGCGGCAGTGTTTTAACTCATGCTTAAAACGAGCACTTTTAATAACTTCCTCTCAATTCAGCCTTCCAGGTGCCTTCACACTCAGGATAAATGAATGCACTTTGTTCTGTGCTTTTGTCGCCCCTCTGTGAGCACTGTCTGGTAGATGAAGCTCTGTGTTAATAAACACATTAAGAGAGGTGATTGTGTACAAACAAACAACAGCCACAATACCGTACGTTTTGAATGTGTAGTTAAATACCTGCTCATCGAGTACCTCATTGGCTGATCATTCCATGTCCCTGCCAAAATTATATTTGGACACATTTGCTCAACTGTAAAACACTCCCTTCTATGGGTCATTTAACAACTCGGGGCTTTGGGGTTAGGTAAGCTACTTTGGATGCTGTGTAAAAGAGTAAATACAAAAATTAATGCAATGAAACTAAGCAACCAGTCCTGTCTAAAACACTGTGAAAATTGACACGCATTCTGGCATTTTGTTTAGTTAATGTCGATTTTCTCATAGATGCGAGTAAAGTACTCTTAATATCTTAATGAAATCTGCACACTTCTAATTAATAGCACCGGGCGACCTTTGACAACTAGGCAATGAATACATTTTCTCACTCACCATATGCACCTTGGAGAGCCCGAGAGTAAGTTCCTCCTGATGTCAGCCAGAAATGCCAATGGCAAACTAGGCCGGCCCCTGGATTGCTCAACGAGACCTCGTTTTTTAGGTCGGGCCTGGGCAGCATGCACGCGTTGTCTCCAAGATCTGCTGTAATCAGTAAAACAATTTTATTCCTGCCTGCTGCTTACCATAGGCACACTCCTGCGTCGCTCTTTTTGGCTTCCTCCTTACTCGTTCAGGCAGCTGATACTGCACTTTCGTTAAAGGCTGAGGAGTACCAGCCAAGTACACTTTTCTTACGCTTGCATTCTCGATCTGTTGTTTTGGGGAACTCTTTTGTTTAAATACTGCTTTCTGCATGTCCTGCCTATTTAGTTGTTGGCTGCTATTTTACGATTATTCTCAGGTCGTGTTCTCTCCTGCATGCCTGCAGAGGTACTTAATCTCCCCGTGTCGATCCTCTCGTCCCCCTTGTCGATCTCTTCATCTCCCTGACCGTGTTTTTCCCATTTTCTTATGCTTGCGCCTTTAAATCCTGGCTGTGGTGATCGGGGATGATCTCCCGCATGCTTACAGGGCTACTTAATCTCCCCGTGGCGATCCCCGTGGGCAAGGGCAACAGTTGGCCACTGCTCCGGCCGGTAGGGATTTACTTGTGCTGAGTTTGTTGGCACCCATTGTGCGGACTCACTAACCAGTGGTCTGAAAACTCAGCTGTGTCGCTCCCCCTCAGTCAAGTACACGCCATTGTCTTGGGGAACCCAGCCTGGAGACAGTGCCAGTGGCGGCTCCTTCATAGGGGCGTTGAGGCATCGCCCCTCTGCTTTCTCGCAGTGCGAGAAGCAGAAACATAAAATGGTAAAACCTACCATTTTAAGTTTCTGCTTCTTGCACTGCGAGAAAGCAGAAGTGCCTGGACTGTCTGGTTGTGGGAGGGCGGGTTGGCGGTCCTGCTCGAAAGCAGGCGGGGAGTGGCTTGCCCAATGTTGTGGGCTCTGACTGCTTTGGTCGGCCCCAGGGCAAACAAATACTCCCCGACTTTGCCATGACAGATACTTTCAGCAAAATATAAAAAATAAAGAATTCGGTGGGCTTAGTGTGATGGGAAGGAAGTGGGGATGAGACAAAAGTGTGGTTGTGATTTTAGGCGGCAGGGGCTGAAGAACGAAGGCAGCAGTGGCTGGGTGATAGCTCAGCATTAGTACATGTGAAAATAAATAGATGAATTTCCACTGGTGGATCAAAGATTGACCCAAATACTCCGGTCACGGTATTAAACCTAGCACAGTGGTGCTGGGTTGGAGGTATCACCGGCATTACGATTACACTATTCGCTGACTCACCTGACAGCCCTGAAGAGTCGGGTGACCACCTGTTTCCCTGACGAAACACGTGTCGGCTGGCTGCGCTATACAACTTGTATTAAAGAACCCAAGACATCAACAAAGTATACTGTTTAATGTTGTTTCTGACTAACACGTGTTCATCATGTTGAAATGATGTATGTGTGCACGGGACATAGGTTCACTCACACGAATGGCCCGGTTGAATGGGTACGTCTGACTTTGAATTGGGCTTTCAGTCTTCCGCAGTGGGCAGGGTTTGGCTCTTGTTGTGGCGGCGTGTTCGTCCAATGGTCCTCTTTGTCCATCTGACTGTCCTTTACATAATTTCTCCCACTATCCATGGGGTGCATCATGGCTGCAGCTGGAATGGTAGTTCCTGCGACAACTTCATTCTTAGCTTGAACATGTGGATGTGTGAATCAACTTGGTTGTGCATTTCTCTCAATCTCACACGGCCCCTAGCACCACATGTGGACTGCAGCTGCTATTTGTAATCATTGGTTCCTGGTTTTGTAGTGTAGCACTCCATAAGAGTGTATCATTTTGCGGACCGTTTCCTTCTATCCCATCCGCTATCTCACTCAGCCCGCAATTTTTCTTAATATAGGGGCGTAAAATCGCCCAAAGGGCATTACATTACACCACGTCAGTTTCATTTATTTATAACTTTAAAAATACAGCTTCGTTCTAACTGAGCTGAAATGCACCAGCCACAATAATTATTGGAGTCACTCTGTTGTAATGTGTCTCTGATTTCATTTGCTAAACCTTCTTTTCCTGTAAGTCCAACACACCCATCCCCCAAGCCCAATCCCTATAGCCTAGTCACAATTGTTTTTATGTAGTGCAAAATCAGCTCCACGGCATTGGAGCAATTTGCATGAGTGCCGGATTACATTACACAAGGTCACTTTCATTTATCTATTTATTTCCAAGCACTGCTGAAGGCCATATTGGTAAAGAAAGTCCTTCTCCTATCTGTATGTAAATTGAATTTCAGTGCCCTCAACAGTAAACCCATGTAGGATGCCCGACAAGGGGAAGCAGGAAAATAAAAATTACAGCTTTGTTCTTAGCTGAAACGTGACAACCACAAATATTCATTAAACTGACCCTTTCCTTTACTTCGAGCATTTACATTACCAGAGTTAAAAAATGAGTCAATGGACAACAGATTCTATATAATGTTTTCCTTGAATTTCAAATTGTTCAAAAACTACTGGGAACATTTACACCAAACCAAATTCATGTGACATTTGATGGCGAGCTGTGCTGGCTGCAGTTTTTTGCTCTCTTGCTTCATGCAAAATTCCCTGTGGACTTTCAAAATCATACCCTTTTGCTCTTCCTTTATAACTCTCCCTTACGTCACTCCCCTTGACCAATCAGCTTTGCTCGAACACATTTAGGTGGAGAAGCATTGTTTTGGGAAATATGTGTACAGTTTTAAGCAATTCGAAAAGGTAGCCCTTTAAATGCTCTTTTTTTTAAAAATGGCATTGAACTTTGGCTACATCGTTTTACTGCTCTAGCATCCGGGACTGTAAGCACATAGATCATTTTACATTGGGACATCATTTCACCTAAACTTTTGAGGTCGAGGACTATCATTTTGCACATCATATCTGACAAAGCTATGTGGTGTATTATTCTAGGGGGGTGGGTGGACGTCCACTGATAAAATGCACATCAGTAGTCCACAGACACCCTCATATGAACCGTACACGAGTCGACTGATAGGCAGGTATGAATAGGCAGGTATGGATGCAATTCACCATCTTCCTTAGAGTCATTGTGCTGCCTTGTGTGTCACTGTACCTCCGTCTTGCACCGCTGTGCCTCCCTATCCTGCCGCTGTGCCTCCCTCTTGAGCCACTGTGCCTCCCTCATGAGCCACTATGCCCAGGGGCGTAGCTAGAGTCCGTGGCGCCCGGGGCCATCCCACAGACTGCCGCCCATGGCATCCGCAGCCCCGTGATCGTGCGAGGCCAAGTCTCGACTCTAATTTCGAATATCACCCCACTGTCAAACCTCGGGCACAAATATTTCTCACATGTATCACCGGAATGCCAGCTCCACACCGGTCCACCAACCAGTGCAAGCAAATGCCAACCATCTAAACTCGCAGCCGCAGAGGGCCACGCGCAGCACCCCGGGGCCACTCGCCCAACCATACCGGTGTGATTCTTCCAAATACCTCCAAACATATCCGTCAGTCTGCCTGACTGTGATCTGCACGAGCGTCACACTGGCTCTCCCAAGGTCCGCCCATCCACCATGCCATCACCCACATGCTCACCGCGGCAGCCGGAGTCCGCCAGTCAGCTCACTCCAATGAATCCACGTTATAGGCCAAAGTCAATCGAGATCCGTGCCAGGGACTCCCACACCCCGCCACAGTCTGGGCCCATCTCTCACCGCCCCGACCCATGTGCCGAACGGCCTGTGTCCCACTCCACCACCAGCACAGAACAATTCCACAGGTGGGCGCAGCCACCCTCAAATCCTGCTCACCACAGCATTCAACACACCCAATGCAATGTGTCCCCTTCCCACACATCGGTCCGAGTCTCAACTGCTCCCCTATCCCAGCAATTGTGCCACTGCGTGGCAGCCACATCCATCCACTGGCTCCAATTCACCCAGTCACACAAATCCAAACATGTACATCATGGAACTGTTGTGAAGCATGGGCTATTATGCAGCTGTGACATAGGGTTGTTTCTGAAAGGTCTTTAGCAGGAGGTACAATCCTCTCAAATGTTTCTTGGCCTTGAAGTTCAGTAATACATATTATATAGGGCATAGCTGCCAAGGTTTGAGATTGCTTATGTGTGGCGTTTTCATAGTTTCAGTGTGACTATGAGTGACATTCAATGGCCAAATGTGTGACACTTAGGAGTGGAACTGTCTTGCGAGTAAAATAAAGTAATGCAGTCCACAGAGAAAGATAAATATCAGAAGTTACACCCATATGAGCAACGAGAAACTAAGGTCTTGAAACTACTGCAAAGCGTCTGAAATAGAAGGGTACTAACCTCTCTCTTTCATGTGTTCCATTGGTTTTAATGAGCTCCTCATACCAGTGTAGGGTGTCAGAGCACTTTACATCATACATACATTATGCAGAGACAACGAATTGTATGTGTGTAAATCAGTCTACGGAAAATGATCCATATGACAGTGAGGATTACAAGTTGTAGGAATCTCATGCCATCCATACAAGTAGGCAGTATATTTTTTAAGTGTTTGATCCGGGGAAGTACAGGCTCAGGATTTAAAAAATACCTTAGTGGTTGGCTGTACTATAAAAAGAATGTATTTCCACCCCAAAAAAAACCTTTAACAACATTAGGATAATTAAAGACTGGAGGTAAAAATAAAGTTTTAACATACTATGCAGTTTGAATGCAGCTCCTTGATGGGAGTTCATATGTAATTGTGCTATTAGGATTGTAACTTATGAACTGCAAGTAACCCAAGGAGCTCTGTGACTAAATGCAGGAACTCACTCAGATAGACACATAAAATGCAGTTTAGTGAACTGCATGGTACACGTTCTTTGCAGCAGGCACATTAACCCTATGCGCTACTTCATGATCAGTGAGATTCATGAACAGTGATATCTGCAAGTAGACAATATGCTGATCTTCCTTCAGCAGGAACAATTTTTACTTGTGTTATGACATTTTTACCATTTCCTGAAAACATCTGGACACACAAGGAAACTTAACTTCAGTGTGGCTGGTGAAACAAAACTGCCAGTAGATAAAACTTGGCCCTGTCAGCAGGAGCATCAATAGCAGCAAGTTATTTGGCTAACCTGCGCACCTCAGAATCTTACAACTCTGTGCTGCAGCAGCCTGCTGCCTTAAGTGCCCATGAGCCACACTGACTACAGACAGTTGCTGTGGTCCTGGACATCACGATTAAGTCTATGGCGAGATGCTCTGAGTGGTGGCACCACTGTCTTAATTTTAGAGATCTGCAGTGTATGCACTTTTTAAAGACACTCAGCAGCTCTGCTCTCAACATCACCAGACACCTCCATTCAAACGATAGGGCAGCAGGAAGCAGCATGTATGTTGAGGTCATGGAGACCAGCCAAACTACGGTGGGCGGCAGCAATTCCAGGGGGCCCCCATATCCACTATAGCATTCGCTTAATTTCCACTTCCAGTCTTGCACAGTTGAATCGATCCTCCCGCGCGTGGCAAGAAGTGAAAGTCCCTCGAGGCCCTGCCCAGACCACAGCCAGGCTAATCAAAAAAGCAAAAATTTACTACCGAGCCTGCCCCTTGTGACCACATTGGACCAGTAGTCACTCCGGGGGCGGGACAGCAGGATGAAGCAGAGCCGTCACACTACCAATGATTGACGGCCCTGTCAAACTTACTGCATAAGCTATGCAGCGTGCTTTCCCCTCATTCAGCCAGCCAATCCCCGCTGCCTGTGTGCCACTTAGTAATGATTGTCTGCGCCGGCCCAGCCTTAAATTTGCACACAATGGGACAAATATCTGCCCAAAATAAAGCCACCCGCCAAGTATGGGTTTTTCCCGCACAAATGGGAAAAATGTCACCCATTTGTGCAGGAAATAGCCCAAACTGGGAACACTGGCTGCCGCCCCCAAAATAGAGCCGCCAGGGACGGACTGCCCCCACTGCCCCCCCTAGCTACGCCACTGGAACAGGATAAGCAACGTATACCCCGCTTTTGGTGTTCTGCTAATTTCTACAAGTTTGGTCTGAAATCGTGGAGTCATGTGTGACAGATTTCTCCTTCACCACACAGGTCAACAATATGACCTAGAGTGGGTTCTTTCACCTCTCTTGCCTGCATGGAAACTGTTCACTCATCAGTATTGTCCTCATGATGGCCTTTTAAAGCATTGATTAAATTAATGATTTATGAATGAACGGGCATTTGTAAAGCGCACTGTTACTTCATGAGTGTCCTGGAGCTCTGCACCATTTGGCGGTCTGTCTTGAAATACGGCGAGAAAATCTCAAAGACCTGAAAACGTTGCTGTCTGGCTGCTTTTGGAAGCATGTCTCGCTTGTAGGATCAAAGTGCTGCCTCCATTGATAACACTTTACTGATTGCCAGTCGAATGGAGGACTGGATTAAAAACTCTGTCTGGTTCATAGGAAATAACATAAGAATTAGCCTGACAACCTTTCTACACTATGCCTCCCATACAATCCAACCAGAGGCCTAACATTGTCTTGCCAACGACCTTTGTCACTGATGCAAACAGCTGTTAGAAAGTCCCCCATTTTGTATAACCATCTTGAGAATCTATTGTCCAAGCTCCTACGTGTGGGGTTAGCTTCAGGATATTGTGCAAACATCGGACAACCCACCTATTCCAAAAAACCCTGACACTTCAATTAGCCAAAGTTATCTTTCTAATGTTTCTCCTATTTTAACTCCTCAGTCTCGCCGAGCACTTTGAAGCATGTTGTGGGTGCATCTGCACTTTACAAAACGTATGCATAAATGAATTAATTATATTCTACCAAATCAACAAAAACGAGTTAAATAATGCATTGATTCTACCTCTCTCAATGTTGTCTACGTTTCATTATTTGGCCAAGTACTCTTGTCAATTTAGTGATTAGGTAGAAATCCTGTTCACGAGTTTACCTTGCTTCTTTCCCCATCACACATCCTCTGCGATGATGCATGGTGTTCAGCGCGACATGCAGTGCTCGATTAAACACCTGCACTGTCCGTGGGCTGCGCTGCCGCCTCTGATGCAGGATCCAGGGTTCAAGCCTCGAGGTCGCGTCCACATCCTGTGATTCTGGGCAAATCACTTAATCTCCCCGTGCCTGAATGTGTAATGTAAATAGGGTGCTATGTAAAGCGCTCCAATACCTTCGAGTCGAGTTCATGCTATATAAATATGCGGGGAAAAAAAATTAAAGCTGAGAGGCAAATGGCGCTATGGCGGGAACCAGCGTTAGAAGAAAACAAAGTGAGTCTCTCACATTGACGTACTGTTAGAGCAGGTGATAGCGGGTGTAAGGTCTCATTCCCTGAACAAATGCATGATTACATGCGATGAATAGCAGAACGGATGTACATCGCCACCCGGCATGCTGAGGGCAGTATTTCTACGACTGAATATCATCCTTTCCTCCACAGGGCGACGCAGCCCCGCTGCGCAGCGTCAAACACGCACGCTTCTCCAGGCAGACGTAGAGGGAGGGAGGGAACGACGCAATTTGTCATGCACCGTTAGGTGAGAAATGGGTTTGCCGCAGCCTCGTCTCTATAAATCTCTGCCACATGAGCAGATTTCGGAACTCGTGCAAAAGTACAATTTTTTTTTAAGGAAATAGCCAAAACTAGCCGCCGCCCACAAAATAGTGCCGCCTGGGGCGGACCGCCCCCACCGCCCCCCCCTAGCTACGCCACTGACTATGCCTCCCTCTGGAGTTGCTGTGCCTCCCTCTTGAGCCTCCGTTGACTACAGACCACACTGTTGTCCAGGCCTGAGTGAAGAGAAAAGAGGCGGGAGTACCTGCAGTTCTATATTTCCAATACAAGCGCTGGGAACAACGAGAGGTTTCATCTTCAGAATGAAATGCACTGTATTATGTTATGTTACTGGTCCTTTTGTGATTTTGGTTTGTGAGCCGTGTGGGGCATGGCTCCCAGCTGTCTGCAATGTGTTTTGCAGCACTACTCTGTGCTGCCTGAACTGAGGGTTGCTGCATGGTTCTGCTATGCACACACCAATTAAGGGGCTTATTACCTTGCGAATTGGGAACCGGCCAACCTTAGGTCAGAGGTTCCAATTGCAGTATTTAGGTGCAACCGCCATAAGGTAGTCGGAAACATCCATTTTTCAATGGAAGCTTGTGCGGTGGTGGAAAAGGCCCGCAGCAGAAGCTTCCATTGAAAAATTGATGTTTTCAAACCTCACGGTGCCTGCCACACGGTGCAGGGTTTTTTAAGGGGGCCCCTATGGTGGCCAGGAGGGAAGGGGGGCCTTGGTAGAAGCCCCAAATGCCCCTTTCCGACATCCTTTCCATGTCAGAAAGGCCAGAAAGACAAGCCAATGCTGCGTGTGAATTTGCCTAAAATTCCCGTGGCCTGAATAAAACAGGGGCACTGACAACCAATTGTTTCGTTGGATTTAATCCTGTGAAAAATCTTTTTAGTTCACGTTTAGAAACATTTTAAATTAAACAGTACATATTCATTACAAAAAACATGAAAAACACTTAGCTTGATAATGACAATATTGGAAACAATTAGACACCACTATATTCATTCATACACTCACCCATGAGGCCAGCATTCATACTACTCATACTACTCATGCAACCACAATAACATACAACATAGGACAGAAATCTTCAATTAATAATCTTTACACAAGGGCCATCAAACCACTACTGTGCATAATAATGAGGCTTAATGCTGTTTTTTCGCAAGATTGGCCGTAGAAAAAACAAGGTCTACGCGTTTCGAATCCCTTTGTTGACGGGGATTCTCATCAGGACCAACACTAGACTGCAAACAAAGCAGAGAAACAAGATTTACTAAGCTGGCCCACTTTGTGAGTGAAAAACCGCATTGTCAAAAAAGGGGGGGTCTTACCTTAGTCTAAGGAACGGAGAACTCAGCCCAAACCCTAGGGAAAGGAAAAGCCGACATGGTTACCTATTTCTGTAGAAACTAATCTAGATCGCCACCCTACATCCTTTTTAATAATAAACACACCCATACGACATAGAGACGACATAAACACGCAGTCTAGTTATTATTAGAGAGGCTTACGGGTGTGTAGAACGGTGTCAGGTTGACTGAAGGTAATTCTTTCTAGAATCAGAACAACCAAGAGGTTTTCCGAGTGTTAATAGGTACTGAACGATATCTGAAAACAAGAACGAAATAAAATGAAGGCGCGTCCTGTCGCCAACAATGTATAAACCTGCAATGTTTTGAAAAGATCTCAGAGCGCTTACCTCCAAGGGAGGGGGGAAAGAAAGGATTAATCTACTGCTCGGTCGTCTGATGTCCGGAGCAGGAACTAGCGCGGCGTGTGTTCAGCCGGCCGTTTTGGAGATTATGCCACGATTAAAGTCTCTAGAGGAGAAAAAGGGCTACGTCAGGTTACTAATGCCTTGAAAGTCCTACGGTGTTCGTGGAATCTATTTTGAAAGCGGGGAGCTGTTACCTGGAGAGCCGGCGTTGTCCGTGTATCTTTTCTCTGGGAGTTAATCACCCGTTAGGTACCTGTAATCCTATTGGAGCATCTTTAAACCATGCGCGGAGGGCGCGTTTGTGAGGCTTCTGGGAATCGTAGTCTGACCGGAGGTGTTAGGAGAATCTGTGGTTTAACAAAGGTAAAAAAGCCAAAGCTAGCGCGTTTGTCTGATAAAGAGCGCTAGTTGGACTAAATCAAGTCAAATCGTCAATGTGAAGTGTCTTGCTGCAATAGGCCACCACTGCGCATATGACTTGAAGTAAATTATATCAGTGGTATAAGGACGAGGTTTTGCTTAATGAAGAGCGCTAGTTGGACTAAATCAAGTCAAATCGTCAATGTGAAGTGTCTTGCTGCAATAGGCAACCACTGCGCATATGACTTTAAGTGTGTTTTATCAGTGGTATGAGGACAGTAATTGAGCAAAACCTCGTCCTCATACCACTGATAAAACACACTTAAAGTCATATGCGCAGTGGTTGCCTATTGCAGCAAGACACTTCACATTGACGATTTGACTTGATTTAGTCCAACTAGCGCTCTTCATTAAGCAAAACCTCGTCCTTATACCACTGATATAATTTACTTCAAGTCATATGCGCAGTGGTGGCCTATTGCAGCAAGACACTTCACATTGACGATTTGACTTGATTTAGTCCAACTAGCGCTCTTTATCAGACAAACGCGCTAGCTTTGGCTTTTTTACCTTTGTTAAACTACAGATTCTCCTAACACCTCCGGTCAGACTACGATTCCCAGAAGCCTCACAAACGCGCCCTCCGCGCATGGTTAAAGATGCTCCAATAGGATTACAGGTACCTAACGGGTGATTAACTCCCAGAGAAAAGATACACGGACAACGCCGGCTCTCCAGGTAACAGCTCCCCGCTTTCAAAATAGATTCCACGAACACCGTAGGACTTTCAAGGCATTAGTAACCTGACGTAGCCCTTTTTCTCCTCTAGAGACTTTAATCGTGGCATAATCTCCAAAACGGCCGGCTGAACACACGCCGCGCTAGTTCCTGCTCCGGACATCAGACGACCGAGCAGTAGATTAATCCTTTCTTTCCCCCCTCCCTTGGAGGTAAGCGCTCTGAGATCTTTTCAAAACATTGCAGGTTTATACATTGTTGGCGACAGGACGCGCCTTCATTTTATTTCGTTCTTGTTTTCAGATATCGTTCAGTACCTATTAACACTCGGAAAACCTCTTGGTTGTTCTGATTCTAGAAAGAATTACCTTCAGTCAACCTGACACCGTTCTACACACCCGTAAGCCTCTCTAATAATAACTAGACTGCGTGTTTATGTCGTCTCTATGTCGTATGGGTGTGTTTATTATTAAAAAGGATGTAGGGTGGCGATCTAGATTAGTTTCTACAGAAATAGGTAACCATGTCGGCTTTCCCTTTCCCTAGGGTTTGGGCTGAGTTCTCCGTTCCTTAGACTAAGGTAAGACCCCCCCTTTTTTGACAATGCGGTTTTTCACTCACAAAGTGGGCCAGCTTAGTAAATCTTGTTTCTCTGCTTTGTTTGCAGTCTAGTGTTGGTCCTGATGAGAATCCCCGTCAACAAAGGGATTCGAAACGCGTAGACCTTGTTTTTTCTACGGCCAATCTTGCGAAAAAACAGCATTAAGCCTCATTATTATGCACAGTAGTGGTTTGATGGCCCTTGTGTAAAGATTATTAATTGAAGATTTCTGTCCTATGTTGTATGTTATTGTGGTTGCATGAGTAGTATGAGTAGTATGAATGCTGGCCTCATGGGTGAGTGTATGAATGAATATAGTGGTGTCTAATTGTTTCCAATATTGTCATTATCAAGCTAAGTGTTTTTCATGTTTTTTGTAATGAATATGTACTGTTTAATTTAAAATGTTTCTAAACGTGAACTAAAAAGATTTTTCACAGGATTAAATCCAACGAAACAATTGGTTGTCAGTGCCCCTGTTTTATTCAGGCCACGGGAATTTTAGGCAAATTCACACGCAGCATTGGCTTGTCTTTCTGTTCTTTTATTATAATTGGTTTGGCCTTGCTGCCATACGAGCCAGAACCCCCTTTGGTTTTCTATGTCAGAAAGGCCAGCATAGAAATGGCTGTTGGAAACCAACATCTTAAATCCAATGGTAGAACAACCGTCATTAAGGGATTATGAAGGGTTTTCGATGCACCAACGGACTCCTTGAGCCCGCCGGAAAGTATCGGACAATCCCTCTGCATGCTGCCTCCGACCACACAGATTGTAATGCGTCGGTCAAACCCAGCAGCAGATGGTGGTCGGACCGCAACCGACGAGCCGTCGGTTACGGGTCGACCACCATCGTAATCGGCCCCTATGTGAGGACCAGTGTTCAAGGGTTATATTAGTGGAGTTGTATCTGTTGTATGTGTGCGTTCGTGTGCGTGTGTGCTTCAATACTTGCTCAAAGCGTAGGTCGTCTTGCATGATTGTTGAACGTGGTTGCTTCTGTGGTTTTGTGCTTTTGACAAATTGGTGTTCATTAGCCATACTCTCCACCCCACACAATTCAACTCCACACATTTCCAATCCACACCACATAATTGAACTCAACAACACAATTACACAACACACATCCAATCCACACCACAGATATCCACCTCATGCCACAAAATTTAACAGCACATCACATAATTAAACTCCACTACATGCCATTCCACAACACAAAATACTATTCCACATAATTCCACTCCACAACACACAATCCCACTCCACACAATTCCAGTACACTTAACACCACATAATTACTATTCACATAATTCTACTGCATACCATGCCACGTAATTCCACTACACAAAGCCAAACCAAACAATTCCACACCACACAATTCCACAACTAAGCTTTCCAACCCACATAATTCCACTACACACCAAATGCATACACTCCATTACATACAGGTAAAAGACATTGTCATTTACAACGCAAATAGCTCTAACACAATCAAATGCGAGACCTATTGCATTTTCAATGCTTTTTTTTCAGTGCTCATGCAGCTTCAAATCCTGTAATGGGTGGGTGTAGCACGCAATCGCATCATCAGCTTGGGCTGGGCTGGCGAATGCCATTGCCAAATGAAAGAAATATTAAAACAAACTCTGCAGCATGCAAATAAATATAGAGTGTATCTTTATTGCTCAGCTGATTTGTATGGCAATCTTTTTGCTTGCTGTAATGGGGAAGCTGGACCTAAAATACACTATTCTAACAAGGGTGGCACTTGGCAGGGCTGCTGTTTTCATTTTAATGACAGGGGTCACAAGCAACCCGCTAGGGGTCGCAAGCTGCAGCACAGCGGTCGCAGCTGCGACCCCTGACGACCCCTAATTGACGTCCATGAATAATGTTCTCCAAGTTGCGTTTGTAATAAAATGCTTAAAGTGACTTTCCCTGTATTGAAAACATGCCCCCTTAGTTCGGTGCCTTTTTGGGCATACAGACAATTTTTGAAGATTTGGAAAGCAGAAGGTAAAATTAAAATCTCAGAACCAACACATTGGAGCTGTGAGAAAATAATCTTTCATGAACAGCAACAAATACTCCTCTCCATCCTTTACTTATATGTTTTTGTCATATGTTAAATAGGAGTGGATGAGATTACCAATTAGGGAAGCACAACCTTCTGTCCAACAAGTCCCAGAAATACACAATATTTTTAGCTTGTGCTAAAAATGAAAGAAATGCCTATTATTTACCTCCAAGACCAGAGTAATTAATCCCAACACAATATTCCCCGATGAAGTGCTAGATACATTTGTATTGTACCGTTTATGAAATTAGAGCAAACATTTTGGAAAGGAAATGGATGATATCAATTTTCAACCCCCCAGGGATTGACGAGCCTGGTCATGTAACGAATAATAAGGTGACATTAATGCTAGGACTGCTCAGGATGTATAAGATGCAGTGGCCAGTTCAACATAGAGGGGGTGGGGTGGGGCTACAAGCCTCTGTCATCCTTGGTCTATTAGAGACAAGTGCCCACCCTTTGGAAATTGTGAGGAGACTAGGTCCACTGGCATCTACCCTCAACGTGTGCCCTTATCCCACACCTACAATGCTTGGAGCTTGGACTTCTTTTGACCTCTTTGTCTTTGAAGCAAGTGGCACTTTTGTAAGCAGGTGTTTTGTATAATCTGCCCTCCTTGCTTTAATACAACACATACCACGGGCCATTAAAACTCCCACAAACAAACAAAACAAACCTTTGTTTGTCCATGTGTCAAGTGGTAGGCGCGCAATAAGACGGAAACGCATGCACACTACAGTCATGGAAACGTCATCGCTCTATAATCTCAGGGTAAGGGTATCAGCTGCACAAGCTCTGGTGGAGAACTTGGGAAATGTGCCACAGGACGAAACTGGGGGACTTGGAGCTTTGCAAATCCATTGCCTAAATGGAAATGTGTTTTCTTCATTTGTTGACTTTTCAGATATGTGCAAACAACATTGATTTGGTGTTTATACTGGTGCATCAATGAATGCATATTCATCTCATTCATGTTCCTCCTCATTTACCTGGGTGCTTAATGTTTAGTAACTTTGGCTTGCAATTCCTTCCAGTGTATTGAACAGCAAAGGCTGCGCCTACTAATAAAGCATGATAGTAGTCTGGAATATCGCAGATGGAATGTCGAGTGGTTCCAATTTATGACCCACACTATAAAGTATGACCGGTACAATGGACCATTCACGTAATAACCTTCATTGACTGTTGCTTTGCTTGAATTGGAAATGTTGAAGGATGTGGATAACTTGTCCAACACTAGGTGGTTAGTCTTATGCTGGCATGCGATAGAACAACAGTAAACCAGGGGACACCAGACTCATGAAGACGCTAAGGGAGCGGTGTGAGCTTCCTGTGAGTTCCCTAGAGGAAGAGGACTGGGTGGAGGTAGGAATGGCACCAGAGAGTCAGTGGCTTCCATGAGAGTGAGGTTGCTCCAACTTAGATACTTACACAGGGTATATTACAGCCCCACAATGGTAAGTAAAAATGGACGTGGCCTAGACCCCACTGCGTAATTGTGAACGTTTTACCGTTCAGTATGGGATGCCCAATAACACGAGATACTGGTGCAGTATATGTGATATGACATTTTATCCCAGGTCATGGGAAGGCTGAACATGCCAGAACCCAAAATGGTGTTGTTGGGTCTGATGGATGAATAGGAGATGGGCGACATAGCAGATTGTTGGTGGCTATGAGAATCATCACAGTCGAGAGTGAAACTGAATGGCAGCAGAAGTCAAAACTGGTTCTGTCTGTGGTGGAGTGGACTTGTTGGATGGAGTATCCTGTCAGAGCATAGCAGTTTGTACATAAGTCAAAGGGGTGCCTGGAGAAACATTAAAACATCTGGAGAGTTTGGAATAATTACTCTGCAAATGTCTATATGTGATATCTGTTGGTTACCGCAGTCATTGCTATAGCCCGGAAACTGCTTGTTATGTTGCTAGCATTCATGTTTGGTTGACATACATGACTATATTTATTGTACTAACAAAATCAATAGAGAGTGTTATAAAAAAAAGTGTAAACTAGGCACCCTACAATTCATGGCTCAGATTACTTTTTGCGCTAAATGAAAGTAGAATGGTTCGAGAGAACGATTGGCAGTGACGTGTATACCGGGCTGTCTGTAAATAGGACAGTATCTCTCTCTGGATATTAAGTTATGCCATTTTTTTTTAAGCTTGAGAAAATAATGCATGTTTGAAGAGTCACAGACTTAATTTAAATAGGCAATCTTGTAGCTCTTCTACGATCTGAATAAATTTCTGACTTTTTGCAGAATTTACAAATCCTTATTTCTACAACATAAAGCATCCTCGTGCAGAAAAGGCTTGCCTTCCACCCCAGAGAACATGCGTACTTATTTCAGCTTTATGTAGGTATATTTGTATGCGTAAATCTAGTGTAAAAATATATTAGAAAGATTGGTGAATAGTCACAAAGTTACAACTTGGTGAGTGATCACCGTTTTCTCAATGGCCACTGCTCCTCCCATCCGCCCTCCCCCCTCCCCCCACACACGTGGGCGATCCCTAGCAATACATTTATTACTATAGAAAACTTGCCACACTTCCAAGACAGTAAGTTTCAGCCGCGGGTGTAAATATCCAAAGACCCTACTTCTTTGAAGCTGAAAGTAGAAATTACAACAAAAGCTTCCATTTGTGCTCACCAAACTTCTTCCAGCATGCCTTTAGAATGATGTTTCAGATTGGCAATGATAACTACCATAGAGCTATTTTTGAAGCTGCTGAGGGTGCACGACAGTCCTATAATACGTCACACACTGAGAATTAGATGCGGATGCGTTTGGGGTGCGAAACCTCCCAAATAAATGGATTCTTGCCTTGTTAGTAGGGTCTGGAGGCCCTGAGTCGGGTATGCTATTTCTGCGTCGGGTTTTCTCGTCAGTCGTGAGCCAAGAATGAAAGTCAAAACAGGGGCCTTTCTGTAAATTGGGGAGACAGAGAGGGGCAGACATATCTATCGGGTGCCTGAATTTCAAAATGTGAAACCAGACTTCCTGTAATCAGTACCTGTTCCCCTGTATGTCCAATTTGTGTAATTCTAGGGAAATATTTCATTTCACAGAACCCCCTTTTCCTTTGTTATCAAATATAAGTGCACTTTAAATACTCGAGTCCAGTATGTGCCTGCACAAGCACCTCTTATGTCTGATTTAATAGACTAATTTGCTTTTCCGTCTGTAATAAGAATCTAGGGTTTTCATGACTACTGATGGACTTCTAAGTTCCTTAATATCATTGTGGTGTGGGAGAGCCATGATTGTTCTCAAAACTATCACTTTTAATAAATTCCTGTCTATGCAGTAACATAGCTTGATGTACTAAGGTAAAACACTAATGCATGTTAAACAAAATGCACATTTTTTAATTTTAAAGTGATTGTATGATATTTTTAGTTTATGTTTATTGCACAAAATATACATGCCAAACACTTGCATAGCTCTGCTCATGCACATACTCTTACAGCCAAGCCAGACCCGTGGCTTTGTTGGCTCACCCTATTAATTTGCCAGCATGCCCTCCTCTATTTGCGACTCAGGCTTAGTACATGGGGCCATCAGTCACTTGCTAAAATAATTTGTAAAAAGGCTAAAATGATGGCGCCCTGCCCACATGCACTGGTTTGACAATTCTACCATGAAACGCTTCTTGTGGCAGAGACAAAGAAGGGTGTGTGCAATGTGAATACATTCAAATAAGTGATCCCAGGAAGGGACTCCAAGCTGTTGTGTTGTATGTGACTGTAGTCACGATTTCCCAAGGAGACCAACCAGGCCCACCTGGGACGAGCTGTAGCATAGCTTCAGTGAGGTGCTTGGAGTGTGATACTCCTCGAATGCATTCTTGGTTTCGTAGTTGAGTCTGAGGGCCCTGAGTAGAGTCTTCTATGTCTGTGTCAGGAGTTCTCCATTCATTCAGAGATTTTAAAGTGTTCATTTTTTGGATTGGGATCTTAAATATATAGTGACCGGTTTACCAAAAAAGTCTTTAATCTTCACTTGCAGAAGCACTTCTTCAATGTGTGCAAATTTACCACTTTTTGGAACTCTCAAGCATTGGCAGTAGTAGGCTTAGAAAGATGCTCCTGTCTCAGGTATGCTACTGGCAATCAAACAACCAAAAGGTGATGGGATGAATGTTTGCAAATAGTCTAACCAGTCGCCATTGCTCGAGGTAACATTTCAACCGTTTTGACTTCTGTTCCAATCTGGACAGAGGCCCATCTAATGCATATCAAATATGAACATTATTTGACTCCTACCACACTGCATCGCAGACATGTTGCACGAGCTGTGTTAAAATTCGTAATCACTCTTCCCAGGGATAAGGTATGCCCTGTGGAGAATATAATAATTGATTAACTAAAAGCGGGTGTTTCTTGAAACCTTGGATACCCGGGCCAGTAAAGTCACTTTCGGATATCCGAATCCTCAGGTCCTCCATCCAGCGGGTTCATAATGTTTCCAGTGGTTGCAGCATGTCGTTCATGATCGCCCTATGCAAACAGGTGACCGCATAAATTGTCCCTGACTACATATTGGCAGCTCCTATGGTGTGGCGGTTCTGACGTGGCACGCCCAATGATTCCTGACCGCCGCTGTCAGTGCTCTGTGGAGCAGAAAGAGCCCCTAGGTAAGTCAAACTACGAGTGAAAATCCTCAAAAGGGAGAAGTTTGTCTGCATGGAAAAGGTCTACCACTAGCGTTGCCCCCGTGGTCGCACAATTATCCAGGCCCTGCCATTCCCCTACATGTGATAATACCTGCAGCATGCTTAAGGGCACGTCTGATGAGTACAGGACCCACGTGCGAGTCTTCTGTAAACACATGTTCCAACAGCGTCTTAGCTCCCATAATTTGGTATATTGTCCCCAGCAGGTGGGGGTCACCAATCTTTAGTAGCACTCAGAATAGTTGCAGGAGCTCAGGGATAAGTTGTCCCATCTCGTGCCCTGGGGTCGACCTGTGCACCATTCACTAGGTGAACCACTGAAGCTGTGTTGCAAGATAATAGGTTTCAGATTCAGGGACCACTAAGCCACATTCTGTTGTCAGTTGGACTTTGTTTATTCCTCCCAAATAGCCACACAATAGTGCAATTAGGTGTGTCTGGATGGCATCAACTGGCAGGGTGGAAGGAGCAGAGTTGGGCACAGCCCCACTTCAAACTGAATAGGCTGTGACTTGCCTTCACACAAAGGATTTGCCCCCACTGCATTGTTCACACAGCCAGCTTGAAGCCAGGATAGAGGATGCGAGAAACTTCAAGAACTTCAAAGGGAATTTTCTAGAAGCTTCCCCAAATTCAGAGTTCAAAGGTATAAATATTATACCCTGTGACCCAGCTCTTCAGTACACCTCCTTAATTGTGGTTACTACAGAAGATGGACTGCTGTGCTGCTTTGCTACCACAAGGACTGCTACTTTGCAGCCCTGCTACTCTGCTGCCCTGCTTGCTGAGAAGGAAGATTTGTCCTGCATCCTTCATCCCAAGGGTCAGCTAACTGAATTCCTGTTCTGAACTAGAGAGGCACAAGCTCCAGAGGCTCCCTGCAACTGTCCAGCTGTCCTACAGCCTGAACAGGCAAGTGGACCTGCCTGAGCCCTGCTGGCCTCTGCTTGATTGAGTTTATGACCCCCCAAGAAGTGCCCTCAGTTCCTAGACTCTTGATGGGGCATCAATTGAGCTCCTCTCCATAGACAAGGAGAAATCCTGAAGTTTTGGGAACTTTCCGACCTCAAAAGGGCCTGTTTGCATCAAGATCTTGGCGTCCGCATCATTCACCAATGTGAAGCTCCGGTGAACCTGACACTTTAGGTCACAGTGATTGCCAGCCACGTCCAGCAATGCGAGATATGCACTTTGGGCTACAACTCGAGGTGACTGCCAAAGCGAAGCTCGAGCAACGACCGTTCGTGACTCCACAAGAAGATCTTCACGTTACAGCAATGACCATCCGTATCGCCCGGCCTGCTCTTCACACTACATCAAAGACCATCCAAGAAACTCTCCCTGCTACTTGTAGCCCCTTCTACTGTAAGCAGAACTCTGTGCACTGGACTATGAAGGTAACTCTTTCAATGGGACTATCCTGGTCCCTGTATCTGTCCTACACTCCCTTGTGGTAGGTCTCGCACAACAGAATAACCGCGGGTGGCGCTATACTTACATGACATATTTTCCAATAGCATATTTCCAGTTCTATTGATTGGATTTTGTCGTTTTGGTGTCAAATAATTTATTCGTTTTTTAGTGTAGGATTTTTTTTTTTAAGTCTTTTTTATTTTTTCCAGGTCACAATGCAAAACAGGTATATGTCAACAATTCATACAGACTGTGGGATTTTTCTTTGTTGAGTTTCCACTTTAATACTGTATGAAGTGCTGCATAAATACTTTACACATTGCCTCTAAACTAAGCCTGATTACTCTTGGCTGTGCCAAGCTACTAGAGGGTTGAGCACAGGTTAATTTGAAGTTTGCTTGTGTTTACCCTGACAGAGGTTGTATTTGCTGCTTGAGTAGGGTTTCATTCCTCGCAAATAGAAACCTAAATTCCAACATATGGATTACGGTTTTTATTTCATTTACTATTTATGTAACCGTTGTGAATTTGCAGAGAGAGCTGGGCTACATAAATCAATGGGTGGGGCTAACTTTCCCTGGAGTGCTATTTGACACCACATTATACACTGCAAGTGTGTGCCATTTTGCTCCATATCTTGTAGCAATGGTCAGTGCTGTTTTCCAGCTGTAAATCTCAGGGTGATTTTTTTTTACACTCCGGTGGCGCTGTGTGCTGGCCCTTACTTACAAGGGCATGGAAAGCCACTTTACGTGGCTTTACGCGACCTTGTAAATATGGCCCTCTTTTACTCAGTACTCTGTTTAAAAGGGGAGTGTCATGGGCGTTGCTGTGGGTGAACACACATGGATTTTTGACAATGCCCCAGATTTACAAGGAAAAATAACGCCTTTCCAGAGGAGGCGTTAAAGTAACGCAACAAGCGGAAATACATTTATTCCTCCTCATTGTGCCTTCCTGCACAAACGCAATCATTCCTGCAAAGCAGGCACCCTTGCACCATGGTGCAAGGGTGCCGGCATTGGCGCACTGCAGCTGTTTGTGCGCCAGCGCAGGGGAGAGCACAGACATGCACTGTATTATTGTAAATATGGTGCGTCCCTGGGTTTTTGAAATGATGCCGCTCGGCGCAACAAAATTGCTTTGCCATTTCATTGTAAATATGCCAGTCAGTGTCTGTATTTCAATCTACAGATATATATATTCTGAACGAATTGCAGCATTGAAACTATTTTAAGTGTGTCAACTAAACGAATTAGAGCCGCCTATATATTCGGAATACCTTTTCTCCTTTTAGTGCTTTTCTACATTCAGTGTCTGCGATAAGCATCCTTGAAAACACGGTTCCCTACTATGTTAGTGGCTGTCGGGCTCTCCAGCGAGGAGATGTTATCCATATGGCGCCCCAGTAAGGACGAGCGAGCATCTGGCTGTCAATCAACGAGGCGCTGGCAACTCGTCCGCATGGAACCAAGCAAGCTTCATCCGGGGCGCAGAGACCGTCTGTGCCAGCCTTGGCGCTGCCGGGAAACAAGTGATTCCTTTAATTGATTTCTTTAAAACAGACCGGGGAGGGGGAAGCCAATTGCAGCATATGTCTGAAAGTCAATTCCTGCTCCTAGAGCCGAACTGTCTCCAGCAGCATCAAGGCGAAGGCGTGACTGCAGCGAAGGGGGTTGGTGTCTCAGGCGGGCCCAGAGTAATTTCTTACTGCTGAAAGTGCTGAATGTATGTATGGCTTTGAGTGCTTGTAAGTTGGAACCCGGCCATGACAAGTGCTCTGAATCCTAGGGGTTGCGGCTCCCACGCCGCGGCACTCAGGCCTTGGCGGACACCGATGCGACACCCCGGACCGCGGGGCGCTGGTCGCGCCTTGTTCTCACACACGGGCACAAGGATCACACACTCATGAATTCGAACTCGTATATTTATACTCCCAGCTGCGTCTAGCCGAGAGGTGCGTGCTTACATCATCACCTGGCCTGTAGGGACCGGCAGGTGTAGTACACTTGGGCATGTAGAAGAAAAAAAACTGATTTAATGAGAGTCCGAGTTTTCAAACAAGCATTACGTTTGAAAGACCTTACACCTCCCCAAAATATGTGTTTATTGCCTTTCAAATTGATATTTTCCAATGTACGCTTGGCAATGTTTCTCATTAAATATTTTTTTCAGACCTGTGGAGCAGCTAAAATAGATTGCTTATCGATAGTTTCGCAGTTCAGGGTTGAAAAGTCCAGCACAAAAGAGTCATTGATGGACCCGCATGTACAGCTCTGGTTCAGAACCAAATGACCAATCGGGGGAAGGATGCCGGCATCATTGTCAGATCGACTTTATGACATAGCTGTGTGAGTTTCCTACAGCCATTGCCATCATGGAGAATGCCCTCTCACATCTTCCTTTACTGCAGCCATGATGGGGCTTTCTTCCCTCCTGTATTACGTGTAATGCTATGGCCTTGCAGGCCTGCTCTTCTTCAACAGATGATGCTCCTGGGTACTCCAACTACATCACTTTCACCACATTACCTGACACTTATGCCACCCCATTTAATCGACAGAACAACATCGTGGGTAACGACATCACTGAGAATTACATCACCAAAGGTAAGTAACAAAAAGCATTTTGGAGACTAGGTAATTAAACAAGCATTGGCATAGCCTTAGAGACCTTATAAGGTTTTAGCCAGAGCTATTGGCATGCCAAATGCTTTCAGGTATGTTGTAGAGCAGTGGGGCTGCTGTACAGCATGCTGAAAAGTTATAATAATAAAGTGTTATAAACATTTCTATTACCTTATATTTAACCAAGAAGACAATATGTACAACTGAACGCCCCTATTAGACAAGCATTGGAAATGCAACAGGTTTCACATTTGCTTGAGTTAGAGCTATTGGCGTTGTAAATGGCAATGTTTTTTTTACCTATGTGCTATGGAGTGTATATATGTGGTATGTAGTAGAATTATGTAGGTTGGATTGGAATTATTAGTTGTGGAAATGTGTGGCATGGAAATATGCCGTGTGAGGTGAATTTGTATAGTGGAATTACGTGGCATGGTGTGCAGTGGGAATATGTGGATAGTAATTAAGTGGTACTGAGTGTAGTGTAATTATGTGGAGCGGGTTTGTGTGTTATGTAGTGTCATTATGTGGAATGTATTTTGTGTTGTGGAGTGGTATGTAGTCAGTGGCGGCTCCCCTATTGGGGCGTGGGGGTGTCACCCCACTGCTTTCTCGCAGTGCGAGAAGGCAGAAACATAAATGGTAATAACTACCATTTTATGTTTCTATTTCTCGCACTGCGAGAAAGCAGAAGTGCCTGATTGGGGGTGGGCGGTCCTGCTCGAGGGCAGAGGGGGAGTGGCTTTCCCACTGTTGTGGGTATTGACTGTTCGGTCGGCCCTGGGGCCGACCAAACAGTTAATACCCACAACAGTGGGAAAGCCACTCCCTCCTGGCCTCGCGCAGGACCGCCCACTCTTCCATTTTCTCTATGTAGGCTGCTGCATGCAGCAGCCTACATAGAAAAAATTGCCCGGCTGGGGCGCTCTCCACTGCGCCTCACCAATCACAACACTGTCATTGCAGCGTTGTGATTGGCTCACAGAATCAGGAAGAGGGAGGTTGCTTAAAACACGCCAGGTAGTAGTGATGTAGCGGGTAGTACAAAATGTTGTATACCCCCCATTTCTGCATGTTCATATTAATCCGAATAATCTATTAATTGTAATAATATTAATCTGTTTGAAATGATATCTAATCAACCGTACTAACAAGAGAAATACACGTGGGATTTGCATTTGCATGGCTGAACTAATTTGTATACTAATATATGTACGCATATTAATACTAGGAAAATAGAATTTTGCATGATATATGTTGCTTTTGTGTTTTCACTGGGTGAATATAAATGCCTTAAATGTTGCTATTATGCTAGATAATTACATACACATAGGGGAATTAGTGAGGGTTTAACATTTTATTAGCTATTTCCATGTTTTAATTACGTTTTGTGTTTGTTTTCCTTAAGTTGACCGATTGGGCCTTCGTAAAGATGGCTGACTTTTGACATGACAGCTCTAGTCACCATTCCACGAAGTTTCGGGTGAAGTGCGCCTGCGCAACCGCAAGCAACAGTGGCCTCGTCCTGACCCCATGCAAGATGTACAAACCAAGGTCGTAGTGGGAGAGTTGCCAAGACTATTAAACAAAGGACTGTCTTTAAAACCGGAACCAGTAAGTGCGATGACCTAACCAAATAGACTATGTGAGAACTTCACCGAACGACCCCAAACCTACCAATCAGGATTGCCTAAATCTGATTCTTGTTACATTTTGACAATAAAATCATTATAAAAGATGGCAGAATAGTGAGCTGACAGACTCTTGTGCGAACTACTGATGTCTTGCTGATTTTCCCTGACGTTATGCTGACGAAGAGGACGGTGACACTGCTGGACAGCTGTTTCCCTGAATCTTTGACAGATTGAATTGCTGCCTGAATTTTGATGAGTTTAAGATTTCCACGACTTGATTGACTTAGAGGACGACTAATAGCCAGATTAGGTAAATATGATGTTCCGTGGCTTGACTAATGACTTATTCAAATTTTACAATTGATTAGATAAATGAAGTCTTGAATAATAAACAAATGTGTTGGGTGGTTTATTAAAGACATTAGATTAAGATTGGGTATAAAATAAAAGAATTGAGTCACCAACTACTCAAATTCAACTAACTGATCCAACGACTAAATGGAGGGAATATCTCAAGATTTAGAGTTTTTATAAAGGTACTCAATATGTGTTCATCTAAACAAGGTTCTTTAGGTGAAAAGGTATTCTTTTGATGTCAGCGTTTGGAAATCTTATTCATCCCGTAGTAGAGCAGATCAATGTAGTGTAAGTGTTGGTGTTATGGGCCCCACCAATGAATGCATTGAGTAAATGTGTTAGTATGATATTTGGTCTGTGCTGAAGGGAGGACTTGACTTTTTTCACGCTGCAACAGTTTTTCTGGTAGCAGAATGATGGTTGTTATTGTTTTGGTTTGGTGATTATTGCTTGTAAATTGCTTATTGCTTATTGCTTATTGATTGGTGTATGTATTAACACTCTATGTTGAGTTGAGTCGAGGTCTATGTTGTTTGCACGGCTTCTGGGATGTAGGAAGTCGGAAGTTGTAACAGTTTCGTAGTAGAGCAGAGGTAAGCGCTGCTCTCGGGAAAGACGGAATTGTTATTGCCCTGTAGGTACACAGGGAAAACGTGTAACGAGCGAAGTTGCACTACGCATTGTCTGGGTTCGATTTGGTAGCATCGTCGTGTGTTGCCATTAGAGATATTTCCTGTATAAAAGAAGTGTGTATGAAAGCGAAGGTTACCTGTGAAATTTTGGTCTTAAGTACCAGGAGCCAGAAGGTACTCTGATTACGCTTTTCACTGGAAAAGGTAGCAGGTGTTCTCTAAGCTTGTTAGAAGGACAAAGTAGAGGGAAGTGCTACTGTGTTAACGAGTGTCATAATTCTGTAGTAGGACAGACTGTTCGCTGTTCTCCGAAAAGACAGAATTCTGTGTGAATGCACTACAATTTTCCTGTATGAAAGTGCGTGAATGAAAAAGGCATTCCGGTTAATTGCGAAACTCTGGTTTTATTTCTCAGGAGCATTGGGTCTCCAACTAGGTGTTTTAACTCTGGAGAAGCGGTTAGCTGATGCTTGTTAGGAGGGTGAAGTAGAGGGATGTGCTACTTTATCAACGGAAGTAACGATTCTGTAGTAGGACAGAGGTAAGCGCTGTTCTCGGGAAAGACAGAATTCTTGTGAAAAAGGTCTTTGGCTATTCTTTTGGTTAGCAAAGCGGACAATGGTGGTGTTTTGTGTTGTTACTAACTGATTTGTAAATTTGAAACAAAACTTACCGAGTGAATTTTGTAAAGAAGGGGTAGACAGGAGCAGGAGCTGCGGCAGCGGCTGCTGACATCAGCACGATCGCGCTGGGATTGGCCAGTTGGTTGGAAACGTAAAACGCTCCTGATTGGTGCGTTAGTTGCGCTGGGATTGGAGAATCACAAGGTGATGTAGACGCTCCTGATTGGTGCGTTAGTGTGAGTCGCGCTGGGATTGGAGAATTGCAAAAGTGACATAGACGCTCTGGATTGGTGCGTTAGTGTGAGTCGCGCTACGATTGGTCAGAATAGTGGTACAGTTGTAAGGAGAGACTAGCGATACACGGAAGACAGAAAATATGTATTACGATCCACCAGAAAAGGAGAAAAAGTCCTGGTTTGGGAGAATTAAGAAGTGGTTTAAAAAGGACAAACCGATTGTGACAAGGGAAGGACAGTTACTTCCTCCACTGAAAACCCCCGCATCCTTTATGGTTGCGAAATATGGATATCACACCTGTATTTGGTTAGACAATTGGGTAAAGTACACTAGGGATAACAGAGTTTTGGCTTTTCCCGAACATGGTTCATTTAATTTGGCAGTTCTGAGAAATCTAAGAGAGAAAATGATAAATTTAGAACCAAGACCTAGACCGACACAATTTGAAGCATTGACAGAATGGGAAAATGAGATGCATGACCGAGAGAGACAGAGGAGTGGTGGAAGGTATAGGTAAATGTTTGGTAGACCATACGGACATGAGAATCATGATGATCGGATGAGAAGGTGGCGGAATGCAAGTATGACTGAAGGATTGTTTCCTGTAAGAACTGCAAAGGATAATGGAGGAAGAAAATGTACAGAGAAAAAACATAATGTGGAGTCGAGAGGGTATGGAGTGAATGAATCAGAGGATGATGTTCTCGATGACATGTTTTATAAAAATCCACCACCGTATCGACCAGAACCAGAAATATTAACACCAAGTGCCCCAATGAAAGAAACTCTACGAATCATAAAGTCAGAACCAGTGTCCCAAGATTTAGAGAAAAATAATTCCATTAGAGAGGTAGAGAGGAAGTCAGAAAGTAGAATAAATGGTGAAAATTCAGCAGAATTAGCAAAGACAACCTTAGAATTAACAGAGAAAATAAGAGAATTGACTAAAAATCTGGAAGCTGTAACAGTTCCAGTGACGATAGGTCCAGTAATGCCTATTTTTGACAAACAGAAAGATAGCGAACATTGTTTAGCGGTTCCTTATAGAAGCAATAAACAGGTTGAGCAGCCAAAACCGAGTCAAAATGAAAATCTATGGAGACAGACAATAAATTTGATCGAACCAAATGTTTCAAATAACCCGTTTATAGGCCAGAATTTTGCAGAAAGACGCATAACGACTGTGGAGTCAATATTAGAAACACAGAGGGATTCAGAACAAGGGAATGTAGAGAAGCCAGTAGGACCATCTACAGAAGAATTAAGTGAATGGTCGAGAAGCTTGCAGAGAAAAGACAAAGAATCACACTCAATAGATGTGGCCAAATTACTAATGGTACTGGAAGAGTTAATAGTAGGAGCTATCCCCACAGAGAAATAAAAAACTTACCAAGATGAGGAATTACTATTTTTATGCAAAAGTGTGACATGGAGAGCGAAAAATCTGCATGAACGACTAGAAGAAGTGGCGAATGAAATGGGAATAGATATTGAAAAGGTAAAGGCTTTGCAAAAACCATATTGAATAGATTTCACTGAAAAAGATATTGAAAATTTGAATACCACAGGACGGATTAGTCAGATTAAGGAAATAATTATCTTGTTGAGAAAATGGGGAGATGTGGATAAATGGAGAAGCAGGTGGTATCGAAAACGAGATGATGCTTCACATAAAATATTTGCAGCATTCCCTGTAAGAGAAAAGGAAAAGGTAGTAACAGAATGCCCTATGAGAGAGATTCCAGGAGGAGGATATGTGCATGTCCCATGGACAAGACAGGATATTTTTTCCTTTACAAATGATTTCCCTTGACTACGCGAAAAGCCTGTCGAGTGGTATAGACGGATGTACGACGTTACAACGCATACATTTACATCGCGGTACATTACATCGCGGTTTTTACAACGCAAGTCGTTACAACGACTTGTGTTGGAGGGCGCTGGACTTAGGAGTAGTATAATTTACTATTCCAACTCCAGTCTACGTACAGTAGGGAAGGTGTTGGATAGTAAATTATACTATTCCTTGTCCTAGAGCGCCATCCAGCGCAAGTCGTTGTAACGACTTGCGTTGTAAAAACCGCGATGTAATGGCATCGCGATGTAATCCCCGCGTTGTAAACGATGTTTCCCGTATAGACAAGTGGACAGGTTTGTGAAGTTGTCTAAAGTCCTATGGATTGACCTGAATAGTCTATTTGACATAATAGTATCAGCAGGTTTATGGACAGAGTGCAAACTCATGATTAATTAGCCAACACAAGAATACCCTAGGGATCCAAAAACAGGGGCTCCAGACCCCGAGGTAATGAAGAAATATGAACAGGTTATTGCCTTTCTGAAAAACAAAGTACCTCCTAAAGAGACGGATTGGGTAAAAATTGACAGAACACATCAAGAAAGCAAAGAGTCAGTACATGCATATTATGAAAGGCTGATCTTGGCCTTTAAACAGTTTAGTGGAGATGAAAATCTGAGTGAAATGGATTTAAGTCATTTTGTATACAGATTTGTATATGGTCTACGTCCAGAAATTAGTGAGATGATAAAACAACATGCTGTAGATTGGCAAAATAAGAAAATAGATGAAGTATTGAGACATGCTAAATATTTCAGTGATGAGATTGAAGCTAAACAGTGAAAATTAAAAGAAAAGGCTATGTGGGCACAGGTAAAGGTAGCAGAGAGGCAGGAAGCTCAATTAGCAGTCCAAGACAAAAATTAATTCCTGGAAAAGGTAAGGGAAATTTTAATATAGAGGAAGCCAAGAAGAAAATCCCATGTCATAATTGCGGTAGAATAGGGCACTGGAAATCCGAGTGTAAATTTCCCCCAAGTACTAACAATGAAAATCCATCATTGAATCCACAGGTGCAGAATGAGGTGAGTGGTCAACCACAGCGACAGCAGCAGGTTGTAACTCAACAGAATCAGGTGCCAAAACCGCCTTTACCACAGAGCAAAAACTCTCAGAAATTTAGTCACGAAGCGGGATTCTACAATGAAGAACAGGTAAATAAGCTGCTACGCGCTAGTGCTGTTTCGCAGTATTGGCTACAACGCGATGAGAGTGATTCAGAAGAGGGTTATTGACGGTGCCGAAGGGAGGAAGAAGAGTGCGTACTAGGCGCAACTCTAGAAGTAGACCAGACAGGCCCATTTGTGGATGGGAAGATAAACAATGAAAGTATTACTTTCTTAGTAGATACTGGTGCTACTCGATCAACTGTTAGATCAGCTGATGTTAAGAATCTTCCTCTCTCAGATGAAACAATCCAAGTAGTTGGTGTATCCAAAAGACAGATTAAAACTTACCTTACAGAACCGGTGAAAGTGAGCAAAGGGAAATTTTCTGAAATGCACCGCTTTGTCGTGTGTGATACCAGTCCTGTGAATTTATTAGGTAGGGATTTGTTGTGCAAAATGAACTGCACTATATTTTGTACCCCGGATGGGATAGCATTTGAGACCCCGGGTGAAGATGTGTTGTATAAAATGACAATGGCAAACAGGGAGAAGGAGGTTACTGAAACCTATGCTGTATTTAATCCTGATGAATTACCTAAAGAATTGAAACAATCTGTAAAAGCAGAAGTTTGGGATTTCACATGAGAAGATGTGGGATTAATGAGAAATGTAGATCCAGTAAAAATAACAGTAAAGGAAGGAATACATTATCCAAATGTCCCTCAATATAAATTGACACCTGAAATAATTGAAGGAGTAACTCCTGTGATTGAGAAAATGATAAAACAAGGAATTTTGAGAGGAATAATGAGCAGTCCATGTAATTCACCAATAATGGGACTGAAAAAGCCTAATGGGAAGTTTAGGATAGTACAAAATCTGAGAAGTATAAACAAAATTGTTGTGTCATGCTGTCCCATTGTACCGAATACATCTGTGATTTTATATCAGATTCCCCATGACGCAGAATGGTATACAGCAATTGATCTATGCCATGCTTTCTTTTCCATCCCATTGCACCATGACAGTCAGCAAATTTTTGCATTTCGTTTCGGCAAGCGTATTTTGGCTTGGTGCCGAATTCCACAGGGGTATACAGAAAGCCCCTCAATATTTAATCAGCTATTGAAGAAGTCTTTGGAAAGTCTAGAAATGCCCGAAAATTCAGTGTTAGTTCAATACATCGACGACCTTCTTGTGGCGTCGAAAACCCGTGAAGCTTGTGAGGTAGACACTATAGCATTGCTGAATCATTTGGCGGATGGAGGACTTAAAGTGTCACCATCAAAATTACAATTTTGTAAGAAAGAAGTACAATATCTAGGACATAACATTGAAAAGGGACTGAGAAAAATAACGATAGACAGAATCAGGATCATAAAAGGAATGAGAGCACCCATGACCCAAAGAGAGGTGAGAATGTTTCTGGGAATGGTTGGATATTGTCGTCAATGGATTAGTAACTTTTCATTGATCACAAAACCTTTGGTACGACTGACGAGAAGCGATGTGAAAGACCCCATTGATTTGAACAAAGAAGAATTGGCAGCTTTTAAACGATTGAGTAATGGGTTGTGTGAAGCACCTGCATTAGGAATGCCTGATTACGAGAAAGAGTTTGAGTTGTACTGCAGTGGGAGAAATGGATGTGCACTCTCTGTGCTAATACAGAAGCATGGAAAACTGAGGAGACAAATTGCATATTTTTAATCAATGCTTGACCCAGTAGCTGTAGCCCTACCTGGGTGTTTGAAAGCAGTAGCTGCTACATGTCGAAGTTTGGAACAGAGTGAGGGAATTGTGATGGGATATCCTGTGAAAGTGTTGGTACCTCATGATGTGGCAATCCTTTTAACAAGGAGTCGCACTCAGTATATGACACATAGTCGGCTGACTAAGTATGAAAAGGTCATATTAGGTGCAACAAATGTGAGGCTTGTGAGATGCTTGAATGTGAATCCTTCAACATTGCTGCCTGATGCTGAGAATGTGGAAGTCAGAGATGAAGCAGATCATGATTGCCTGGATGTACTTGATTTCTGTACAAAACCAAGACCTGACATAAAAGATGTACCTTTACCAGAAAGTGATTTTGTTATGTTAGTTGATGGGTCTTTTTTGAGAACAGATGATGGAGTGTTAAGTGCAGCATATGTAGTATGCACGGTCTCAGCAGTGATGGAAGCATATTATCTGAAAGGAGTAAAATCGGCCCAAGTAGCAGAACTTGTTCCTCTGACCAGAGCATGCAAGATTGGGAAAAGTGTGAGAGTGACAGTGATAACTGACAGCCAGTATGGTTTCGGAGTCGTTCACGACTTCGGACAGATATGGCTGCAGAGAGGATTTTTAACATCAAGTGAAACTCCCATTAAGAATGCTGAAGTGGTTGGTAAATAGCTTGAGGCGATACAGCTGCCTAGGCAATTGGCGGTTGTAAAGTGTGCTGCCCACAGTCAAAGTGGCGATTATATCGCCACTGGCAATAAATATGCTAATGACATGGCACAATACTGTGCACAAAATCAGAATTCTATCAATCGGGCTAAGGAAAGAGAAGTGGTTTATTGCTCTTTGATGTTTACTAACATTGTGGGAACATGGGAAGAAGTAAGACAATTGAAGGAAGAGGCAGGAGATGAGGAAATGAAGCAGTGGGTAAAAGCAGGATATGCACCCAGAGAGAAGGATCATGTGTGGGTCTATCAGGATGGAAGACCAGTTATGCCTGATAGCATGAAGTCTGCCATGGCACGGATGTATCATGGACAGGGACACATAGGGAGAGATGCCATGATCAGGTCATTTAAAAAAACCTGGTACAATGCAAAATTCAGACTTGTAGCAGAAAGTCTGTGTCAGAGATGCCTAATATGTCAGCAATACAATCCTGGAAGAAAGACAGTAGTGAGTTTAGGAACAATAGGTCGAGAAGGAGGTGGATTTCATTGAGATGCCTCCCTGTAAACAGGTTGAGGTATGTTTTGGTTACGGTCTGCCTGTTTTCTAGATGGGTAGAGGCATTTCCAACAAGAAGAAATGATGGGATGACAGTGGCAAAATTACTTTTGAGGGAATTTATCCCTAGATTTGGGTTCCCAGTGACAATTGAATCAGACCGAGGAGGACATTTCCATAATGAGATCATAAAGCTGATTTGTGAAGCATTGAATGTACGACAAAACTACATTGTGCCTACCGACCAGAGGCTTCTGGTGTGGTGGGACAGATGAATGGTACTATCAAAAACAGGATAGGGAAAATGTGTTTAGCCACAGGTATGAAATGGTCTGATGTCTTGCCTCTGGTACTCATGACTATTAGATCAATTCCAGACAGAACTACAGGGTTAAGCCCCCATGAAATCATCATGGGACGAGCCATGCGGCACGTGTTTATACCAGTCAACAAGCTGATGATTATAACTGATGACGTGGTGTTGGAATACTGTAAAAGCCTGGATGACGCAGTTCATTCTGTGTTTCATCAGGATGGAGCAGATGCCACCACCCTTGAAAAGAAGCCAGCCCATGATCTGAGCCCAGGGGACTGGGTGAGGATAAAAGTACCCAGAAGAAGAAACTGTTTGGTTCCAAGGTGGGGAAAACCAAGACAAGTCATCTTGACCACAACAACAGCTGTAAAGTGTGCTGGGTTGAAAAACTGGATCCATGCAAGCCATACATTGGAATTCCAAATCCAGTGGACAGCACAGAAAGAATATTTTAATGAATAAGAATCCAGTACTGAGTCAGATGACGGAGAGCCACAAACAAAAGAAGACCCTGAAAGGGGGAAGCAGAACAAAGTCTAACATTTGTCCCCAGAAGTAGTTCTCTGAGAAGAAGATTACAGATTTTTGATACCAGTTCAGACTCAGAAACCGAACCAGGAACGCAATGTTCCAGGAGAAAACAAGGAAAGAACAAAGAAAAAGACAGTGAGGAGACAATAAAAAAAAATAATGAAAAAGAAGTGCCAGATGAAAGATTGAGAGAAATTCCACCTGAAACAACACACTTAGAAGGACAGGTGCCAGATACAGAGATAGGGAAAGATGATTGCGGAAGACCCCCGAGGTGGTGTAGGGAACTCCAACATCCAGTTAGAAGCAGGAAGATTGCGTGTCGGAGATTCGAGGAGGGACAGAAGTAGGGAAAACAAAACAAGTGGTGGAAAAAGAAATTGTTGAGAGTAAAAAGCAAGTTGAAACAGAGTCATAGGAAAGCGAAGATGAAATACCTGAAGGTCGAGTTCTAAGAAAGAGAGCTTGGAGAACTGAAAAGAACGATAAAGGAAGTAAATTGAAAAGAGCTGCAAAGGACGATGTTTGGCCAAATAAAATAAAGAAATTGAGATATCGACTGACACGAGTGAATTCAACAAGGGCTGAACAGGTGAATGAAGTGACAAGTCAGGAGAAATCAAAAGACGAAGAAACAATTGTAGTTAAAGAAAGCAAAAGAACCAGGAAACATAACCAGAAGTATAAATCACCAGACTGGACATATGTGGCCCTGCCTGAAGTAAAAGAAGAGGCGGATAGCCAAGGAAATCCAGAGGTGGTTGTACCAGAAGTGGTTGAGGAAGACGAAGAATCTGAAATCCTGAGAGTTATCTTGTCCGATATTGGAGAAGAAGCGGATGTTCAGGACATTCTGTATACAGATCACGAAGGAAAAGGAAAAGATGATGAAATGCCAAACTGAATGAGATAAGAAAACTACTGATGGAAAGACAATAAAATACGGAAAAAGATAAAAACTGGTAGAACCAAGTAGGTGCTTAGAGCCTTGGGTTAGAAAACTAGTTGTGAAGTAGAAGAGGCTAAGTCAAAAGACACAGTTCATTTTAGCAAAAATGGCAAACATAGATAGTAGAAAAGGTAGATGTACATTTTTGAAGAGATGGTGTAAAATGTGTTGTTGTTGTACAGGATTACTAATGCTTCTGTGGAGCATACTTGCTCTCCTGATCTCATTTAAGGTTACAATAGATAAAATAGAAGGACATAGTGAAAACAAAACTAATATAGAAAAGATTCAAAAGGTAGTTCCGACTAGAATAGATAAAAACTATTTACATAAAGACAGGTCTATAACTGATTTTTCTAATAATGTGTTTTCTAAATTGTTGTATGAAGATGTAAAGACAATGGACGTAAGGGACTGCTACATGTGTATGCAGTTACCTGCCTCTGTTTCGGAGGGAGTGACCTATCACCACCTTCCAGTAACATATGGAATAACATGTAGTGTAATAGCTAGTCTATTTTATCAAACAGGGAAATTAGAATATTATTTTTCAGATGTAGATACTATATTTTCACAAGTACTGTCAATTAACAAGCTAAACAAGGTAAAACCTGCAAAGGTATTAGGTGAATTTTTCTTGGAGACTAAAGAACTAACATTAGAATATATATTTAAGAATAATTTGACATGCAGTTTAAAGAAAGAGGAAAATACTTTTTTAGACATGGTTGAAGAAAGGAGACTGAAAATGCAAAGAAAAGCATCTGAAGGAAAGGTGGAGAAGACACTCTGGGATGTAGAAATGGAAAAACATCTGAAAGGAGAAGCTAGTCCAACTATGGCTTTAGATTGGCCTCAGAAAGGGAAATTGTGTATTAGAAGGAATCAAACTGCATATGATAATTATTTTGTAGGTAATAGTGAGTGCCATGATACATACCGAATCATGGGTGGATGGGGATTTAAAGGTGGAAAAGATCCAGTTTTTCCTGGGTTATATTTCATTTGTGGGAACAGGGCATATTATCGTTTGCCAGACCATTGGTTTGGCACATGTTATGTAGGCCTGGTTTTTCCAAAGATTTTTCATATGGATAGAGAAGAAGATGGTGTACATAGTTTAGGTAGCTACTTAGCACGTAGTAAGAGAGAATCTTGGACAGAAATTGTGGGTGACATTTTTGGAGCATTGATACCAGCAGTGGGAATATCTCTGAATGCAAACAAAATTAGAAGACTTTCAACAGTAGTGGATCGCTTGTCAACAAGCACCGCTGGAGGATTTTTAGTAGTAAACACTGAAATGGTTGCCATGCGTGCTATGGTAATGCAAAATCGACTTGCCCTTGATATATTATTGGCAAAAGAGGGTGGAGTCTGTGGAATGCTGAAAGTTCAACACTGTTGTACTTACATTCCTGACGAAAGTAAAGATCTGAAAATTTATATTAAAAATACTACAGAATTGCATGACGAAATTGCACCACTGGAGGTTGAAGGTGTTTGGGAGAAGATTGGAAAGAAATTATCACCTATTAAAGATTTCTTAGTAAACTTAGGTAGTACGTTTTTAGGTCAAATATTATTTCCCTTAACATGTGTGATTTTTATAGCATTAGTAATTAGATTAGGGTGTATCTGTCGTAAAAAGAATAAGAAAAGTTAAGAAGTCAAAATTTGAGGAGAAGAGATAAGAAACAAGAAAGAGAATTTGAAGAGATAGAATTGGAGGAGTTTAAGGGGAGTATGTACAAATCAGCAAAAAGAGAAGAGACAGGGGAAACTGAATTATGAATAAAAGCAAGAAATCACTTTGAAATTCCGTAAAAGAGATACAAAATTTTGATGGTGTGGTGATATAATCACCAAAGGGGGGATTGATGGAGCGGTTAGTACAAAATTTTGTATACCCCCCATTTCTGCATGTTCATATTAATCCGAATAATCTATTAATTGTAATAATATTAATCTGTTTGAAGTGATATCTAATCAACCGTACTAACAAGAGAAATACACGTGGGATTTGCATTTGCATGGCTAAACTAATTTGTATACTAATATATGTACGCATATTAACACTAGGAAAATAGAATTTTGCATGATATATGTTGCTTTTGTGACGTAATTGTAAGTCGCACCAGATGACATCACTGGGTGAATATAAATGCCTTAAATGTTGCTATTATGCTAGATAATTACATACACATAGGGGAATTAGTTAGGGTTTAACATTTTATTAGCTATTTCCATGTTTTAAATACGTTTTGTGTTTATTTTCCTTAAGTTGACCGATTGGGCCTTCGTAAAAGTGGCTGACTTTTGACATGACGGCTCTAGTCACCGTTCCACGAGGTTTCGGGTGAAGTGCGACTGCGCAACCGCAAGCAACAGTGGCCTCGTCCGGACCCCATGCAAGATGTACCAACCAAGGTCGTACTGGGAGAGTTGCCAAGACTATTAAACAAAGGACTGTCTTTAAAACCGGAACCAGCAAGTGCGATGACCTAACCAAATAGACTATGTGAGAACTTCACCGAACGACCCCAAACCTACCAATCAGGATTGCCTAAAACGGATTCTTGTTACATTTTGACATTAAAATCATTATAAAAGATGGTAGAATAGTGAGCTGACAGACTCTTGTGCAAACTGATGTCTTGCTGATTTTCCCTGATGTTATGCTGACGAAGAGGACGGTGACACTGCTGGACAGCTATTTCCCTGAATCTTTGACAGATTGAATTGCTGCCTGAATTTTGATGAGTTTAAGATTTCCACGAGTTGATTGACTTAGAGGACGACTAATAGCCAGATTAGGTAAATATGATGTTCCGTGGCTTGACTAATGATTTTACATTTGATTAGATAAACGAAGTCTTGAATAATAAACAAATGCGTTGGGTGGTTTATTAAAGAAACTAGATTAAGATTGAGTATAAAATAAAAGAATTGAGTCACCAACTACTCAAATTCAACTAACTGATCCATCGACTAAATGGCGGGAATATCTCAAGATTTAGAATTTTTATAAAGGTATTCAATATGTGTTCATGTAAATAAGGTTCTATAGGTGAAAAGGTGTTCCTTTCATGTCAGCGTTTGGAAATCTTATTCCTCCCTTAGTAGAGCAGATCAATGTAGTGTAAGTGTTGGTGTTATGGGCCCCACCAATGAATGCATTGAGTAAATGAATTAGTATGAAATTTGGTCTGTGCTGAAGGGAGGATTTGACTTTTTCCACGCTGCAACAGTAGCAGCTGAGGCGGCAGTGCGGGACGAAGTGGTCGTGGAACTGAATCAGGGTACGTTTTTCTTTATTTTATTTAAAGATTACCCACTTCCCTCCCCCCCGCGAAACCACCTGCCCGTTTTTTCAGCCGCGACTGCATGAATGCAAAGAAATTACCTATAACAGTGTATGTATAGTATTTTGTCTGCCTCCGTGCTATACAGAAATGCAAATGAAGAAGAAAAAAAATGTAAATGTAAAGCTTCGACAACAATGTGCACTTGAATGCTTGCGTGCTTTCTTATTTTGAAGCATACAATTTAACCATATTAATCGTTAAGGAAGACAATTCTGGACGAACTCTCAAATGTGACCCCTCAGACAGCCTTCTCCTGGCGGTACCTTGCCTGGCACTGCCCTCTGATACAAGCATTCTGCCCCGATTTAGTGCCCGTTCTAAAATAACATAATTCATATCTCGCCTGCACCCCACTTACATTATTGTTGGGCCTGTTGCAGCTAATAGCGATCCTATGGGTGTCTGCGGGACTCTGAGTAGTCAGAGCCTGGCTTCAATGTCCCATACCAAAGGTAGGCGGCTAGGTGCAGGTTACTGTTTTTTGCAAGGATTGTAGACTTATGCTGCCTTGCAGGCCCCCGACTGCGTCTGAACATCTTCTAGCTTTACAACTAGCAACCTGAATTACTTTAATCTGAAATTGATTATGCACTGTTTCTAACTCGCAAAACCCTAATTGTACTTTTCGAGGAGCTAAACGTTCTTGTACATAACTAAATGGCACGTTCACAAAGAGTCCGCCTGACCTCAGCCATTTATTTTAGAAACCTAAAGCACGCCTCAGTCAAAGAGGCACTTCTTAAATGCAATCCGCTCAAGAAAAGCTTCTCCACAACGGCTTGAAATGAACCAGTCACGGTATTGTTCATTACGTTTTGCTTGATTCCTCCAGACAACCGTTTAAACAATGACTGTTGGGAAATGTCCCTCAAAGAATCGAATCAGGACTTTTATATTTCGCTAATACTGGTTAAAAGAAGAAGGCATATGTCTTCCCGAAGGGATTATTAGCCGATTTATAAGACAGCTGCAGGTGCAACAATTGGAAGTGACCAGAGCTTCCGCAATGCTTTGGGCTGAGGTTTAAAAAAGCACTGGGAGCCTGGTGACATCTGTAAAGGGAAAGGCAGCGACTCTTAGAATGCATGTGCTTAGAGCATGTTTGTGCGCAGTCAAGGCAGCTACAGTGCAATTTTTTTTTTGGTCTGAAAGCAACTCACGTTTACTGGTCTTGTGCCTAAGCGCTGAGTAAAATCCAGGAGTGGACTCGGAACAAGGCGCCCTGGTGCCAAGCGTGATTTGCAAATAGGTAGTATAAGAACATCACGTTCGCCCTTCCCACTTGCATCTCTCGAGTTTCAGGTGTGTTCGCCTTGCAGTACTTTCATTGTCTAGAAACTAAATGCTTTATCACATTTCCAAAGAGTGTTTTTAGATTGAAGGCCTGCCTTGATTGGGTTAATTGAATTATTTGTGTAACATCACATGCATGTAAATAATAGGTGATTGGATTGGGCAATCTTTTATCGAGGCAGTTTTATTGGTTCATGTGTAATGATACTGTGAAAGATCAAAGCACTGTAGTGTACAGTAGGTTTAAAAGTAGTTCATGTGATGGTATCACTAACTTGCGCCTATCCGAGTCAGAGATCCAGGCAGATTGTCAGATGCAGGTTGAAAGAGCTTATATGGCACCCATGGTTGCAGGTGTTGGGCATTACTTGTGTCCTTCCACTGGTCACTATTAAGGCACTGCTTTTTTTCTTTTGTTTTTAGCTAAGCACACCATGAGAGTGCATGTGTTTTCGCTCGCCGCAGTGAAGTACGACAATTGTTTTACGCTCACCACTTTCAAATGTCACCAGTTTACTTAATTATGTGGTGTGATGTTGAATTTTGTGGCATGATGTGGAATTCTGTGGTGTGAATTGAATGTATGTGTGTTGTGTAATTGTGTTGTTGAGATGAATTATGTTGTTTGGTGTTGAATTATGTGGTGTGGATTGGAAATGTGTGGAGTTGAATTGTGTGGCATGAAACTGTGGATAGTTTGCCTTTTTGGTGACGAAAAAAACAAATAGGTAGTAGCTAAGTTCCAGATCTGTGTCTTTGGATGTTTAAAAAAAATGAAAAATTCAAAAAGTTTATTCCGTTAACAAAGAAACTTTGACAGTAGTAGGCACAGAGATGTGCACTGATAAGCATTTTATCGTAACTGTTATATTACTTGAAAAAGCAAGATATATTATCATACACTGGAAAGTGGCGAACTGTTTCTTGACACAGGTTTTGCTATTGGCAGCACTAAAACTTTTGAGAGGATTGTCACTCCATATTACAGAGGTCCAAGAAAGCAATGACTTAGGTTTGCCCTTTTATAACCAAAGCTGAATGTGGAATAAAAAAATTAAATAAAATAACAATCTGGAAGGGATAATCTAGTAGCAGTTGTTCTAAATGACTACTCTTCACAACAGTCTGTAATTATGCAGACCTATAAAAGTACTACTTCTGAACTGTTTTAAAGTTATAAGTGAGAGGAGCTGGCCTATGGGGAGAGGAGTTGGCCTAACGGCTGAGGCGGTCAACCCCGAATCTGGGGAACTGGGTTCGAGTCTCGGTAATGATGCTGAACATCCTGTGATTCTGGGCAAATCACTTAATCTCCCCGTGCCTAACAAAAATGAATGTGTGTCCTCATGTAATGTAACTGGTGCTATGTAAAGCGCTCTGATACCTGATTCGGGTCAAGTTCGCGCTATATAAAACTCTGCAAAAATAAAAAATTAAACTAAATTCCGTGGTACCTAATTGTAGGGCACACAACGGATCGGTGCAGTAACTACAGTTGTACACAAGGGCTCACTGCACTTTCCATATTTACTAAATTTATGCTGTGTGCAGCGCATTGAAGTAATTTCTTATTGTGGCATTAAAGCAAGTGCTGGTCACGAAGCTCAGTCTATAAACCATGCAACTGTTTGTGCTGGCTTGGCTTGTGGCGACAAAAGAAGCACTGGAAATGTTATCAGCAGGAAAGATATGCAACATAGATGTAGATGCCTGAAGCCCATTAGAAGTGAAACTCCAAAATCTATTGTAAATGTAAGAAAAGTACTGGGAGTGGTGAAAATTGCTTTAAATAGTGGGGAACTAAAACTATGGGCCTGATTACGATGGTGGTGAGACCACCATCGACAGCCTGTTGGTGGAGGTTTCACTGCCATCGTAAGCAGGTTTTACATCTGCCATATTACAATGGCGGGCGTTTGTTGGCGGTCGGAAAGACCGACTGTCATGGTTCCGACGGGCTGACCGTCGGAGGGGAATCATATCCCTACAACGGTGGTGGTGCCTAACAGGCACCTTCATAGGGATTACTTTCCGCCGCCTGTTCATGGCGGTTAACACGCCATGAATAGGTAGGCTGAAAGGGACTTTGGAGACCCATAGCGGACCCCCCTTTTCTCCTGGGCCTAAGCTGTGGGCACTGGGGGGCACATATGGTGCTCCCTACATATGCCTGCACCATGTGCTGCCAAGTAGTGCAGGGATATGTCAGGTGTCCCTATTTTGCATTGAGGCGGGTGCTGTAGCCAGCAGCACTCGCCGCAATGCAAAACATAGGCACTGCGACTGCCCTGGTGGCAGTCGCATTGTAATGCCTCTTACGGGACTGCCGACAGCATGTCGAACGGTTTTGTTTCCGATACAGTGGCGGGTGGACGTCAGTCCACCTGCCATCGTAATCAGCCCCTAAGTGTTCCGATTACTTGCTTTACATTGCCCTGGGGCCAGTGGCAGATGGTGGGCTGATAAGAGATCTGCTATTTTCCAGAAATGAGAAAGAAAGAAGAACGAGGACAGGGTAGGGGTGCGGTGAAGGGAACAGCACAAGGAGAAACGGTGGAAGGGAGGGGAAACCAGTAACAGACAAAACAAAGCAATGAAAGTAATGTGCAACACAGATGTAGATGCCTGTAAGCCCATTAGAAGTGAAACACCAACATCTATTGTAAAGCTAAGAAAAGTACTGGAACTGGTGAAAATAGTTTTAAATAGAGGTGGAACTATGTAAAATTAAAACTAAGTGCTCCAATTACTTGCTTTACATCGCCTGGGGCCAGAGGCAGATGTTGGGCTGATAATAGGTCTGGTATCCGTCAGAAATGAGACATACAGAAGAACGAGGACAGGGTGGGGGGGAGGTGAAGGGGCCAGCACATGGACAAACATTGGGTGGGAGGGAAAAACATTAACCGGCTAAACAAGTCAATGAAATTAACGTGCCGATGAAACAAAAGCCTCGTGTGCTGAGTGGGTAAGCTGCCTAAAACTTTTTAAGCTTCTGTTCTGACCTATGGGGAATATTGCCAAAGTTCCTATAGGTTTGGAAATCAGTGCCGTTTGCTGCTGCACCTGGGCCCCAGCCCTGGCCATGATGGGCTGTCGTGGTAGGAGCTAGAATTCTCTTGAAGAGTTAAATTAACCTTAGTAAAGACGAACAAAGGTTAACCTACGGGAGTGCTTTAGTTTTAGGAAGAGGCTTAACAGTGGCGTAGCTAGAGCATGTGGCGCCCGGGGCTATCCCTCAGATTGCCGCCCCCCCCCCTCCCCGAGGCATGCACTTCAAAGAGGTCCGAGAGACACGTAGTATCGCCGCTAATAGTTACCTTGATCATGCAACTTACATGCACATACATGACACGGTCCAAGGCTACACAGTTGAATACAGCGTGACTGGCAGTACAAAAGAGAACACACAGACTGCATGATCTATCTGGGGACTCAGAAAAACCGCATGTGACATCCATCAGAGAGCTGCGTGAACAATTACCTGGTAATCCCCTCAACACAATGCAAACATGCACACACATGACACTGTTCATGTAACCTTCATCTACAGCTGACATTAAATGACCATACATCTCTTCTTAGTCTTATAAGGACCAGTAAAACTCACTCTTTTCCAAATCTCTTTCTAAATATTATCACTTTCCATGTAATGTTCCTTTGATGGGAAGAGGAGGTTTCTGAGGTGGGAGTATAAGGCACGTGATACTACTCAGGCTCCATCTGTTCGAGCCTTCATGGAGGATCCCTCTTCATTACTACCTCCACCTGACCCCGGACTCTGCAACGCACTCCCTTACAGGCTCCCTCTGTGTGAGCCTTCAGGGAGAATCCCTCTTCATTACTACCTCTACCTGACTCCGGACTCTGCAACGCACTCCCTTACAGGCTCCCTCTGTGCGAGCCTTCAGGGAGAATCCCTCTTCATTACTACCTCCACCTGACCCCGGACTCGGCAACGCTCTCCCTTACAGTCTTGATTATCCACTACTCCTCTCTCCAGTGCACCTTATCTCACATCTTACCTTGGGCCCCAGCCCCATATCAGGGACCATCGGGCTCCACTTTGCTTTTTCCCAGTAAAAACATTAGTCAAATCACCTTCAAACTTAAAACATTGAATATAGCAGTAAATATAATTAGCATGCACTTTAAAGTATGTTCCACAGTAGCCCTTATGACCCGACTGCTAATTAAATAAACAAAAACAGAAAGGCCATGACAGGGCCGGCTTTAGCGCTGATGCGAAAGTCTTTTTTGGCGCCACACTAATAACCTCTTTCTCCGTAAATACCTTTACTACCACCTTCCAACAGTGCCCCTCATCCCTCCATGGCCCCCCTAGTGACCTCCTCCTCAGATTGCCTCACGCCACAAGTGCCCCTCATCACCCCATAGCCCCTCCCCCTCATGACCTCCTCCTTGGACTCCCTCACTGCCACCCTCCACCAGTGCACCTCATCTCTCTGTAGCCCCTCCCCCTCATGACCTCCTCCTCAGACTCCCTCACTACCACCCTCCACCAGTGCTCCTCATCTCACCCTAGCTCCCCCTCCACACCATGACCTCTTCCTCAGATTCCCTCACTGTCACCCAGGGCACAAGTCCTAAAAAAAGAAGTGGGGGGACGCTGACGTCACAACAGCAAGTGATGTCACGAAAGGTGGCTTGCACCATCAGACTCATTGCATCCCCTCGCTCACCCCTTAGATGCCATTGCATCAGGGAAGCCAGCGCGTGAGCAGCGTTCTGAATGAGCTCCGATCTCGCCCCAGAGAGGCCAAAGAGTAAATGTGTGGCTCCATTTGCTCCAGTAATCGAGCTCCCGTTAAAATAAGTGAGGGGACGCCATCCACCCGCCTGGTACCCCGACTCGAGCCCTGCAGTCACCCTCCACCAGTGCCCCTCATCGCTCCACAGCCCCTCCAACTACCTCCTCCTCAGATTCCCTCACTGCCACCCTCCACCAGTGCCCCTCATCGCTCTGTAGCCCCTCTCTCATATGCATTTGTTGTTTAGCGCTACTCATATCAGTGTAGTGTGTCAGCACTTTACACCACGAACACATTATACAGAGACAATGAATCATACAAGTATGTAAATCAGTCTACAGGGAATGTCACATAAGCTAATGAGGATTACAAGGTGTAGGAATCACATGTCATCCATACTGGTGGGCAGTATATTTTGAGAGGGTTTGGTCTGAGGAAACAAAAATGTATCTCTGCCCAAACATACTCATTTTAGCAACATTAGAATGATGAAAGACTGAGGAAGTTCTAACTATCTCACAAAACAAATCTATACCATTCATGTTTGTATGCAGCTCTTTGGTGACAGTTCATTGGTCACTGCCCTATGTTAGGATTGTAACTTCTGAACTGCAAGTAACACAAGGCTCTCTGTGGCAAAGGCAGAAACCCACTGAGCTTCCATACAAAATACAGTCCATCTGCATTTAAAAACTACTAACAGATAAATAATTGCTCTCCAGCGAATCATTAATCACCAGCGTTATTGGGGCATTTTTTATTGTCTTATTGTTGTCCTGCATCGGCCATGATAATGATAAAAACTATTAAAATAAAGCGCACATGTAGTACCTGTCCTGCTGGACCTGCGCATTTTTTTTTAAAGTAAAGAAACACATTCTCTTACCTACTACTGCACTGAATTATCTACGGACGCAGCAGAGCAGACTACCCCAGGCCAGGTCCTCACGAGAGTGCGTAGTGGTGACGCGCGTGACGCGTCACCGCTACGTTCTCATCGCGAGGGCAGGGCAAAAATGTAGCCCAGGGCCGTCATTGGTAGCGCTGGCGCGCTCTCCAAGATTGACGGCCCTGGAGCGGGATGGGAACAGTATACGCGGGCGGCGCCGCGCGGGCAGATTAACGGTCAACGCGCTGCTTGCACTAAAGTGGGCCGCCCGGCCGCGCGTTGCGGCCGCGGCGGACTTTATAATTTATTTAGTGACACTGTGTCCCTAAATAAATCATAAAGACCGCCGCCCTAAATATAGTGCCGCCTGGGGCGGTCCGCACCCACCGCCCCCCCCCTAGCTACGCGCCTGAGGCTTACATGTTTTGCTAATGCCTCCAAAACGCACCCGCTCCCTCCCAGGAGGCACAAACGTACATAACTGCCAGAGGCGCAAGGCCTTGGCTGACCTAATTCAGAGAAAGCAATTGCACCTAGGAGTTCATATTAATTAACCCACGGGCGATTAACATCAAACCGTCGTGTGGGTTTGGACAAAGGCGCCTGACATTTAAATGGCTGCTTCCTGTTTTCTGCGTGGAATAACTGCTAATAAAACGTCATACGGGAAAAATAAAAGTGAAAATATTAGTCTACGTGTACATGACATAACACGATCGATTGGTAAGCATGACAAGATTTAGAGGCCTGTTTTGACTCCTGCTCCAAATGGAAAGGCGGGGGAGCAGCTGTGCCTGAGGAGAGACTTCCCAAGCCACTGTGCAAACACATGAAAAAGTGAACGAACAAATAGTGCCAAAACTAACACAAATAGACAGGAGGGGAGGAGTACATGTAAGAGGGGTAGTCGCCATGGGAGGGAACTAAGCACACACAGGAGGAACAAATACAACCGGTGCACCAATGAAAATCCTGTATTTCAGTACGGCACAGGGCTTAAAGAATGGAAATCGAGGGGAGTGCCAAAACTCCTCAGAGAAGATACTGAATGTCAAGAGACAGCGCAGGCGCGCTGCCTAGGCTCTACCTAAAAACGAATTAAAGTAATTTTAATTTGATAAAGTATTTGAGGTGTCAGGGATATACATTAAATTATTATTTAAAAAAATATATGGCAAATGTAAAAATAAAGAAGAGTTTGGCACAGTTTACCCTAGGTATTTTCATTACATGCACACATATTTAAAAAATGTAATTACATTAAAATCAGTTTGTGGAAATTTTATTTATTTAAAAAAATATATATATATTTTTTATAATAAAAACATAAATAAATGGTGATTTGAGAGAGTATTCTCGTCCCTAAATATACTATTTTTTAAAAAATGTTTACCGATTTTGCAGTATAGGATTTACATTCAATTCCAGTGACCTCTGTGTTTAATCTTATATATAATAATTCTTTCATTGTCCTTTCTCGTGTTTCATCACTGCATCCCATATTTACATGCACATACTAGCCTTGTACAAAAAAGAATTACTTCAGTCAATCAAGAAATAGAAAAATTATTAACCAACAACATATTGGGGTCAGGTGGTCACCTCCTAAATATACTAACTGTAAATATTTATATTAAATTTAAAAAATAGAAAATAAAGAAAAAATTTATGTTAGCATAACCTTATTAAATACATTCAAGAACACATAGATAAAATACATAGCAAAGTAAAGGTTAATTGATGTAAACTAATTAAAATAGAATACATCCATTAATAGGTTAGGCATATGTAATTCAAAAGAAATTAAATTTAATTACATCCATTTGCATATTATGAGATTAAGTTCAATTAACATAATTAAAGATAATTATTCAAATATATTTAAAGGATGAGGGTTTGATTGGTTATGTATAATGAATAAAAAATTTTAAAAGGTGCCAGTGATAAAAGTTAAAAGTAGGTTAGTGGAGATGTCCATGTAACGGTAAAATATATATAAAACATACCCTCATCATGTGGGGGATTAGAGATGGAGTGCCAAGATTTAGTTGGTATGGTGATGTAATGTAAAAACTAAAGGCATTTATTATTCATGAAATATTTTTTGTATTTCACCTATAGATCAATAACACAATACATTTTAGATTACGAAAAGCCAGCAACCATTTCCTCAACCGTAAAAATCTAGTCTCTTGAATAATCCAAATCAGGAGAATCTGAAACATTTCCTTGTCAGGGAATTCATATCTATATGCGACATTAACGCAGATCTAGAAAACTTCATCAAGTCTATACATGGACAGTTTGGCACCCCTCACAATGAATCCAAGGACATCCTCTGCACACATAGGAACCACTTGAGAGCACCTTGGGCCATAAAAGACTTAGGGCCCGATTCCGATATTGCTAGGAAAGCCCTCGGTACGACTTGGATCCTGAGTACGATGCAGCCGTATGCTTACGGACTCGGTTCGCTCGGACTCCCATTGAACTCTATGGGAGCCTGTGTACCGACGCGTAAACAGGCTCCCATAGCAAAAAGGGGTAGGTGGGGAGAAGCTTACACCATGGGGTGCCCGCCACACTGTGCATGTCTGGATTGGGGGGACCCATGGGCAGACCCCCGTGACAGATTCGGAGGGCCTTGGGTGAAGGGGGGCCCCCTGAATTACGATTCTGACAGCCATTGCTTCTCGATGAGGCCGAGACGAAGCGGCTGTCCGAGTCGTACAGACAGGTTTGAATCCCGGAAAAGATTCAGTCGATGCGTAGGCGATCTTCACATCATACTTGGTCGTTCAGACCTGTGTACGATTTGGTCGGAAACAAGGGCTACGAATCAGATCCGGGAAAGCCAAATCCGATTTGGAGGCTTTACGAAGGACATCGGAATCGGGCCCTTAGATGTAAACGTAAACGTGAAATCAATCTTTGCCACACACTCCTGACGTCTCCTCCAGGGGCGGCTCAGTTCAGAGACTTGGCTTGATATTTCCTGCCACCACTATATTATTTTTTGAATGTTTACCCGCTGTCATAGATTTGAAAGTGTTGCTAGATTGAAACCTTGTTGTAGGACATTAGCATTTTAGAACTGTTGGACCGGTATGATCATTATGTATCTATGTGTGATATTACTATTTATTTTTATTCCTTTAGTATTTCTACAACTCACTATGGAATTATTAATATCAATCTCTTTGTCTGGAAATTATGTTCACTATTTTACATTGTGCTTATTATTTCCACCATCCATCAACATCTATTATAGGGTAATGCATTGAGTCCTGGAAAGCTACTGAAAAAAGAGTCCAGGGCACCTTCAAAAGTACTTAGGTCACCCATGTCTGTGAGTAATTGAGTTTGGACGCTGGGGAACTGCCGTAAAGGCAATCTCATTCCCTCGTATCACACTTTGGAAGAAAGTTATACTGCTTTTAGCCATTTTTCCTCTTCCACAAGATTCACAGTCTGTTCCACACCATTGCAAGACTTGTGGAAATGAAGTGATGCTGTTTAGCAACAGTCACACCTGCGTCTCCACTGTAATCAGCAACAAATGCCAAGCTAGCATAATATGCATAATATCCTCACACATTTTTCACTGTGGACACCTTATTACCGTGAGTGATTGAGGGTCTGTTGTGAGCTCCGGAACTGGAACAACGGAAGACCACCATCATCTACCAGGTGCACACCCATCACCAGGATGTGAGAGTGAACAAATACACTTCCCCACATTTCTTTGAGCTGTGTTCATATGAACACTCATGGAATATGGGGTTTGACACAGCTGTAGTTTGACACACACTAGTCCAAAACAATTGCAAATTCCCTGTCTTTTATTGGGCTAACCAAGATTTGTATGCAAAGGAAGTATAGTTTATATGCTTTTAAGAGTCACAGACTTTATTTTCAAGAGGTAAAGTAGCCAGATTTGAAGAACATTTTTCACATAATCAAAATCAAGCAGTGGTTGTCATGCTTTTCTCAGAGAGGCACTCTTTTATGAAGGTAATACATTCTAAAACTACTTAGTACGTTGGATTATTTTGAAGAAAAGCATATTTTGAAACTGTGAGAATTTTAGCTTGAGGAAAGCCTGTAAGTCAACAAGTAAAAAATATAAGGTAGGAATTCTAGCTGTATCTGCTGCTGAATATATGCAACTTGGTCTATGACATTGTCCTCAAGAAGATTCATAAGATATGAAGATAACACCTATGGTCCACTTCCCAAAATGTATGGTCTCTCACTGTATTCCAACATGCAACAAGAAATTGGACAAAGAATTGAAGGAGATGCTTACAAAAATGGCATGAACCCACATCAGTACAAGAACAAACGTCATCAGAGTCAAACCGCTTGAAAGGGATTTATACGCAAAAGATGGGAATAGTGATGGGCATAAAAATGGAACCCCAACATAAATACTTTCCCATGACTGGCCTGAAGCAAAAGTATGCACTACAAATATCCCAAAACATTGACATACCTGTGTGTATTTATGACAGTTTTTAATTTGCATAGAGAGAACATTCAAATAATAATTCTACCAATCATCTTTATCTTCTATCATTTTCTGTTATTCATCATTGCACAGTCCTTGACAAGCATGAGCTTCCTACAAACCACGCTACCTGAAGGTGGTAGATAATGACCACTTACAGCCACTTGTAGTAAAGTTAGAAACCCACAAACAGGAAGGTACACTTGCACATGGCAAGCTTTCATCCTGCCCCACAAAAATTATTGTGATTTAGCCAATCAATAAGGTACCAACACGTTTGGTTCGGTGAGCTGGCCCGACAATATGAAGGAATTATTATCTTACTCCATACCTTTTTTGCAGAAGGTCCTGTCAATCATTCAAAATGACAGGGAATAAAAATGCACTTCAAGAATATATACAGAGCTACAGATCACTCATCTCTGGCACACAAAGATAAGTGAGGACTTCAAACCTATATTCACCAGGGAAATGACCTTAAGCACATTATTGTACGGAACCTCTCTAATTTCCTACAAGCAGCAATCAACATCTGGCAAAAAATGTGTCTTGAACTGTGTTGGAAATTTTAATATTTTGAGTGGTGAGCCCCCAGATTTATGCCCTGTCCATTTTTGCTGGCTGTAGCTCTTTACCCCTGCTAGTTAGTAGTGAAGTGAACATTCTCCCACTATAAATATGATTGATTTGGTATACTCCTAATTGGCATGTTTAACTTACTTATAAGTTTCTAGTATATGGTCCAAAGTGTACCCAGGGCATGTAAGTTAATGGTCACAAGTGGACTACAGGGGCAGCGCAAACCTTGCATCAGGCCTAACAATGTAGCCTGACTGTAGCCGTTTAAAAACTGCAATTCAACCTGTTCACCATACTCTTAATCAGGTTCATATTTTTTTTTATCAGTTTTAGTTTTTTCTCATAGCATCTTACACATTTTTTTTTGTATTCCTTTCTTTTGGAAGTGGTTTTTCTTTACAGGTCTCCTCAGGGATTTCTGTAATTACAGGACCACATCCTTACCATGTTCTCCTCCTGGTTGACATTTGATTAAGATACTTAGACTCTCTGTAGGTAAGTACTTTTACTCTATTTCTCCAAGGGTGATTGTCAAACTCTAAATAATGAGTCAGTGTTCTAGGGCATTCTAGGGTAAATTTTTACCAAAATTCTGTTTTCAGAATCGTATTACTCCTCTGTTCTTTTTCGTTATAGATGGTGAGGAACATTTTGAAACTGCCATTAAAGACTCATCCATACTCTATAGGAACTTGTAATATGTAATTCTCATGACATGCATGGTATTAGTGAATGAAAATGTATTAGAACATTGGAATTTTGAGAGCTCTATTGAAAGAGGATGTAGTGGCTTCCGGGCTTATATGAAGCACACAATCACAGCAAGGCGTCAAGGCACTATAGAGGGCAAACGCCCAAAGGAAAAGAACAAAGAACAACTTAAAGAGTGAAAACCCAAATCTTCAATGCTTTCCAAAAACTGTTGTTTTCCTGAAGATCACTAATGACTCATGGAAGAGAATTCCTCAGTTTTGCTGCGGCCACTGAAAAAGCCCTGCTCCTCACCTGGTCTTCCTAAATTTAGGCGCGGCTACAACATTGTAGCTAGCCGACTGGAGATGTCTAGTGGGAATGTATCTCTGGAACATCTTAGTCAGTCCTCTGAGACCGATATTTTGCACCGTCTTAAGAACAATGCATAAAGAGCCTTAAAGGAAATGCGTTTGTTCACCGGTAACCAATACAATTGGAGATCCTGGCTGAGACTGATTGATGTTTGGGAATTTCACGTATCAGTTTCACTGCTGCATTTTGTACTAACTGTAGTGTAGCAGAGTTGCTGATTTATTGATCCCACAAATAGAGTGCATTGCAGTAGTCCAGCTTAGAAGAAATCAAGGCCAGAACTACCTGCTAGCAAGCTTCCAGGGGGAAAAAAGAAACACCTTCCTCAAAGTTCTGATAATCGAGAAACAAGTGGATACCATACAATTATCCTGAAGGTCAAATGATAACTTGTTTTCCAATAGTACTCTGAGAATTTTGGCAGAGTCTGCAGGGGTTGGCAGTACTCCTAGTATATCTGGCCACTAGAAAAAAATTCCAGCTGGAGGACTGGTTGCCAAAATTCAAGACCAAAGTCTTGTCCCCATTCAGTCTAAGATAGTTGCTACGCATTCAAGTTGCTACTGCATGCATACATTTCTTGAAGTTGGTAGCTGTGGCCTCCATATCCTTGGTGATGGAAACAATAATTTGCGTATCATCAGCATAGGATAGGACCTGTAGTCCACAGGACTGTATCAACTTAGCCAGTGGGGAGACAGAGATTAAAAAGTGTCGTGCTCAGGGAGGAGTCCTGAGGTACCCCGCATGGCATTTTTTTTTTAATACAAATTTTATTGGGTTTTATGTTTGTGGCATTTACAGTATTGAATAGTACTTCATACATTATTAAGTGTCATTAATAAAAGTCATGTAGCATAGACGTATTATTTCACATACTTGTGAAGCAGGATATTCATCTGTTAATGCGCAGATTCTTTCTAGTTCACCAGGAACAAATGTACATACATTCTCATTATAACAGTACAGCATAGATTACATAACTAAGGTATGTATTGACGAATATCCAATGCAACCCACCTACCCTATCCTTCCCGCATTTACCCAACCCATAACAGAACAAAACAAAACAAGCGTCGCTGTGCTGGTACTCCATGTTACCTCGGTAAAGGTATCAGGCAATAAGTATTACCGATCGTGGTAGGGAGGAAGTGGGGAGGGGGGATGGGGAAAACAGCAAGGCGGGGAGCAAATAAGAGAAAAGAGGTAGGGAATTAGCCAACCACTGTGAGGACCCTTTCCATCAAGTCAGTCACTATGTGAGGGGGTATCAATTATCCACTCCACTATGTGTTGGTGGGGTTTGTGAGTCCTCTGAGACCTCCTCCACCTCTGTTTTTAAAGGTTTTATCAATTGTGCCCATTCTAAGGATATTGGTCACTTTCATAATCCCCTATATTCTTCCCTGTGTAGCGCCTCCCTTTCTTCTGTCACCCAACGGATGACCTCTTCTCTCCATTTAACCGTGCATGGTGGCGTGTGGGATTTCCAGCACTGAGTAATCAGCCTTTTTGCAATCATCAGGGCTAAGCCCGCAAAGCGGTGCAACAGCCTCAATTTTTTGGTAAGCGGAAAAAGGCCCAACAAACAGGCCTCTACTGTGTCCCAGGACGTGCGTTCTATTAAGATGGACAGATTCTGTATGATCACATTCCAAAACCCCTGTAACGCCGGGCAGGACCACAACATATGTATGAAATCAGCGTCTGGAGCAGGGTATCTGGGGCAGTTCGGGAAGCGGTAGCATATATTTTGTGTAGCATTTTCAGGGTGAGGTAGGCTCTATGCAATACAAATAATTGTATCACTTTAAATCGGCAATTATGAGATACCTTTCTAGGATGTTCTGTACCCCGCATGGCATACGGATGGGATCAGAATTAAATTGTTTCATAACAACCATCTGGGATCTATCCTTCAATAAGGAAGTTAACAGATCTAATGCTGACCCAGAATGCCCCAGGTTCTGCAAGCCGGTCAGCCAGCAGAGCAGAAGAAACAGTATCGAAGGCTACAGTAATATCCGAAAGGGCCAATGCTGCAGCCTGCCCTGCATCAACCACCGATTGGATTTCACCGACAGCTGAGACCAAATCAGTTTCTTTTCCATGATTGGTTCTAAAACCAAATTGAGAGGGATCAAGCAGTTCATTCTCCTCAAAATACACCACCAATTGAGATGCTTCTCACAGATTTTAGACAGAGTGGGCAGTAGAGAAATGGGCCTATAATTTTTCAGATCTGTGGAATCCAAGTTGGTTTGTTTTTTTAAAAAAAAGAGGATTAATAACTGCTTCGTTCCACAGTTGAGGGGAGACTCCGGAGCTGATGGATTTATTGATAGTAATTGCAAAATGAGGAGCAACTATCTTAGCTACCAGCTGCAGGACTTTAGGGGGACATGGTTCAGAGGGAGAACCCGACTTCATACTAAGAAGATAAAGCTCAACTTGCTCAGGAGTCAGGCAAGAGAAGCTAGAGAATCCTACTCTCTGATAGATACCTGAATCTCTCTAGACTCTAATGAGGCATTGTTCTCCTGCACATTTTCACACATAGAAATACCAGAGTTGATTAAGTGAATCAAGTTCACTGTACATATTTAGAGGTTTAGTCTGAAAGAAACTCACCAGCCTGTTAAAGAATTCTTGGGTGCCTTCTATGCTGGCATAAGTAGGGAGGATAGAGAGCAGATTGATCAATTTAAAGAGCTCTCTTGGGGACTTGACTAACTCAAGTTTGTTGGTGCAAAAGCATGTTTTCTCTTCTTTAATAACTGCATTATAGTCTTAAATAAGGGTCCCATAAAGTTGTTTCTCCTGCAGATCATAGCATAGATCACAGTCAGTAATTGCATTGCTTTTTCAGTATCAATAAGCATATTTTGTACATCATAATTTACATTTCCTTGCTATATACTTGCATTTGCTTGCTGAATAATGTAGTCAAACTTGTCACAGAATTTGGTCCCCAACGCTACTAGTCCTAGCCCCTTGATATACCTCTGTAAAAAAATTGTTGTCCAGAGAATTTCATTTTTGATTTGTGTTTTTGTGTCAATTGAGAATAATTTTAGCTTGGGTAGATATCGCTAATCCGGGCCGAATTTTTCTGGATGACATTTTTAAAAATGGCGGTTGTATTGCAGTGATTGTGCGATATTTCATGAACCATGAGGCCTATATACTTCATTTTGGTGTCAAAATATAGGTTTTGGGAGTCAAGTAGTCTTATAGAGACAGAAAAAAACTCCTCAGAGTAACCCTTCTGGCATTTTCCTAAACTGTGGCTCTATAATTATGTGTTTTAGCCATAAGATTGGTAATTTATTTTATTATTGTTTTTCTTTCAGGTTTTCTCTTCATTCAAATTCGTAAACATGAGCAAAGCAGGTGGTAGCAGAGGATCTTTACCTCCTGACAGTGTTGCTAACTACAAAATCTGAGGCCTCCTTCAACAAAGAAAAATGTGTCATATGCCAAACTAATCTGAAAGAAAACCTAACATCAACTATGGCTGGACAGAAGAGAGTTTGAGATGCTGTAGAAATACGGCAAGATGAAGTTCACAAAGGATTGAAACTGATGGGTGAAGAGGAGCAAATATTTTATCATTATAACAAGTACTACAAGTTATACACAATGGAAAAAAAGCCTGGAAAAAATCATCAAAAAAGAGCAGAAACCAGTGAATCACCACAAGAATCTGAGTCTTCTGAAAAAGCGACGACAATCAAACCCAATGCCCATCCACTTAGAAGATCGATGGGTACCCCTGGTCCACCTCCAACAACTGCTCAGAAAGCAGAGGAACTTCAATGTGTTATCTGTGGTTTAGCCAGAACCAGGGCAAATGGGATTGACAAAAGAACAAACGACAGAGTACGTGAGTCGCAAAGGGCAAACATGTTTTTATCTGCAGCTAGTTTCTTCCAAGATGAAGTTTTCAGCAGAGTAGCTGATCTAAACAACAAGGTGAATGTATATGTAGCAGATTTGTATGCCCACCCGATCTGCATGCATGCATACATTCGAAAATATGAATGTACAATGAGTTCCCAGTAGCAACGTAACCGCCAGGCTTCAGTTAAGTTTGTACTCTTTGAAAAAGCAAATGTAGTTTTCAAGGCACTCTTCAGAGCTGGCTACGGGTTCACATTCAATGAGATCAGAGAAATAATGGTCAACATTGATGAAACTGTACTGATCCATACTAATGAAATTAAGATTTTTCAGTGAGAATTTAAAATTATAATATTAGTTTTTGTCAGTCTAACAAAAAGAATGAGCTACTTATGGTGTTCTCAGCTGATTTGACTCCTGAAGTTCCTGCTGCCAAAATAAGACCACAGATGCAGTAAATCAGCAGGAACCATTTTAAGAAACATCCTGAAAGATTTTGATTTTGGACACAATTACAAATTTTGTGATGTCTCAGAGCTCCACAATTCATGGGGGTAAACAAGAATGCCTGGTGTCGTAACATTTCTTGGATCATTGATTAATATCAGCAAAGCAAAACTGTTACAAACTAAAGTTCTTTAGTACGGAACAGAAGCCAAAAACATTGATGATGGCTTTGAAGATATAAGCAAAGAAGTGGAAGACAATCCCATGAACCAATAGGCTTAGGCTTATGCTGGGCAAACGTACTGTATTTTCCAAATCATGTTTTATGAATTACATCACAGCAAAAAGAAAACTCTGCTACACATGATGAGAGCCCACGCAATCTATGACAAGTGCAAAAGTAAAGAGATAATCACTTTAATGAATAGGATTGGTGTATCAACAAGTTATACTGGCATAGTATGGAACAGGAACTTTTTAGCAGCCCGTGCTGTATAATCTTTTGAATCCAACAGCATACCATTTCCAAGTCACTTTACCAGGAAAGGATTTACAATTGCTGCTCTTGATAATTTTGATTTTGAAGACAGCTCTTCTTTGTCTGAAACATCCAGCACACATAATACTGCCATGGTGCTCTTTCAAGACTGTACTAATGAAGTACTTGCTAGAAAACAAACTGTGTTAGCTGTAGGAATAAACAAATGAAGCTGCAAACTTCTAACCCAACAACCTTGCCAACGTGTGCAAAAACACTATAAGCCATCAACACGTCCTGGTCTACTAGCAAGTTTCAAAGTGTTTGAGGACATGGATCTTCTTCTACCTGATTCTGCGGTCCGCAAAGCTGATTTAATTGAATTTATCATATTACTTATTCGGTACGGACTGGAGGATGAAGACAAGTCAGTTCCTCTGTGGGCTGGAATTCATGCTCTGATCTCCCGGACTACTATCCCACTGAAAAAGGTTGGGGTTTTACCAGTGATGCCATCTCCAGTCACACACTACACAACAGTATATACAGCTCTAAAAAAAATCCAAAATGTGCATGCTCAGCTTGAAGACCAGCCTATTCTGCCAAAGTTCTGCGATGAAGGTGTTTTCCATATTGTACCTGACATTTTTATGAGCAATCCAGTCGAATTTGATGATCTTTATCCAATGATGGGCCTTTTCCACATGACAAAAGTTACGTTGCGGCATGCAGGATGTTATCTCAGTGGATGTGACACAGACGATGCACTTCTTGAGGATGAAATCTTTGGAAGCAAAACTGTCTAGTCAGTATTGAGCAGAACTCATTATGTTTGATCGTTACAAGGTATGCTTGTGTTTTGAAATGCTTTCTGAAACAAGAATGACAAATTAGGTTTTGCATATTTTATTTCAGGAGTGAACAAGGCATAGGGCGCACATCACTCAAAAGACATAATTCCAAGGCACGCAATGTTCAATACAGTCATCTCAAAATCAGAAAACCAAGTTCGAACAGTTTGTTAAATAATGCGAAAAAAATGAGAACTTTACAAGTACTGGGGAAATGTTCCACACATGAAACCTCTAGACAAAAACTTGGTACATGCTGATCAGGAAGGTGATTGGGAACTACACGTGAATACTGTGGAGTCACTGATTACTGTGTTTTGAGAATTCGATTGCATACATGTGGGTCCTGGTATTTGGAAAGAGTGAAGAAGCTAGAGGTGGAAAAATATACCTCTACAGAAAATTAATCCAAAGACATTTTGTGGTGAAAGACATAGAGGGAAGGTTCAATGCTACACCTCCAGATATGAAAATGGAACAGATGATACAGAGATCACAGTAAAGCTCCAATGGAATTGTTGGTCAGACATGTAAAAGTGAATACGTTGCTCAATGGCAGCTAGTTTACCATGATGTCCTTTCTATTTGCAATGTTTTCAGATAGATGACAAATTCAAAATGAATGGACCATTATGAAACTGTTCCTCACCACAAACTTGTAGGAAAGAGAGGGGAACTTTTTAATAAACATGTTAACAGTCTTCTTCCTTTTATGCAGCAGCAAAGAAACTCCTTTGAAATGCCTGCACAACTACACAACTTCGTGACCAAACAATATGTGGATAACAATATAAAGACATGTCTACTAGATGTCCTGGATCATGGATCGAAACTAAATGCAGAACTGAAGCAGGAGAGATTTGTATTGAAAGAGAAAAATCTGTTTACCATCATCACTAAAGCTAAACTTGCATGCTTTAATTGCCATAGTAAGAGTTTCGTCCAACTAGCCACTACAAAACAGGTTACAAAAAAACAACTTTCACAAGCTCATAGAGAGATGGATGAAGCAAAAGAAAGGGGTGAATTTATCAAGGACATTCTGTTGCATGATCTTATCCAACAAATGCATTGATGGAGATACTGCAACCAAAGCAGTGAAGCAGAAACTGGTACAAGAGCTCCAAAAAAACTTTCACCTGAAGAATTTCAGTTCGGAAAGGTTTCCTCATTGAAAACTGCAGTTGTTGTGGACTTTACGTTACAATTGCGAATGTTCATGATTTCATCCATTCAAAACTTCAAAGAGGCCATTCAGACTGTTCTAAAGATATCAAAATCAGTGTGCACCTTGTAAGAACTACACATTGTCTTTGACAGTTATCTTGAACTATTTGTCAGAGAACAATTGACCTTGCCTGCATCAAAAATTCGACACCTATAACTGTGCAACTTGATAAATTCTGGTCATCAACATCGAACAAGGTGAACTTAGAGATGTTAACTCATCAAAACATTGCTGATGCTTTACTGAACACTGAATTTCCAATTATTACAAGTGGAATGATAATCAATGAGGAGTTGGTTCCTGCAGAGATATATTCAAAAGGTATGGGCCATATTGTTCAAGAACTTAAACATCAAATTGGAGGAAGCTCACATTTGTGTTGTGCCACATGTTGAGTGGGCTATTCGAAATTGTTCCAATCGAGTCATTGTACTGTCAAATGACACAAATTTTATTATTGTGCTACTTAGATTTGTTGCTATGTTAATAACTCAAGGATTTTCAGAGTTATGGAAATGTTATGGAACAGCCGAGAAAAGACACTTAATCCTGCTTCAAATTCTGTACAAGAAACTTTACCCAGAGATGCCCAGTATTCTTAGCTATCCTGGCTGAAGAGGGGTGAAACCCCGAAACCGGTCCTAGGATGCTTGATTCCGGTCCAGGGAAGACATGGCTTGGCAGTTCGGGCTGGACTGTTCCCATGAGGCACAGGGTCAAGACTGATTTGCATATGGCCATGTCTGAACTGGGGTGGCGTGGTGAGCAAAATAACGATGGATTTAGGCCCAGATCTCTGTACTGGGGTGAATGTATGAAATTGTTCTGCATTCTGTCCATCAACTGTTGTTTTTGCATTTGTCACCCCGAGTGGGACGGGTATGCTCAGACGTGAGTCCCATGCTCTCCATGCCACTGGAATCACACTATCCTGGCTGAAGAGGGGTGAAACCCCGAAACCGGTCCTAGGATGCTTGATTCCGGTCCAGGGAAGACATGGCTTGGCAGTTCGGGCTGGACTGTTCCCATGAGGCACAGGGTCAAGACTGATTTACATATGGCCATGTCTGAACTGGGGTGGCGTGGTGAGCAAAATAACGATGGATTTAGGCCCAGATCTCTGTACTGGGGTGAATGTATGAAATTGTTCTGCATTCTGTCCATCAACTGTTGTTTTTGCATTTGTCACCCCGAGTGGGACGGGTATGCTCAGACGTGAGTCCCATGCTCTTCATGCCACTGGAATCAAGCTATCCTGGCTGAAGAGGGGTGAAACCCCAAAACCGGTCCTAGGATGCTTGATTCCGGTCCAGGGAAGACATGGCTTGGCAGTTCAGGCTGGACTGTTCCCATGAGGCACAGGGTCACGACTGATTTGCATATGACCATGTCTGAACTGGGGTGGCGTGGTGAGCAAAATAACGATGGATTTAGGTCCAGATCTCTGTACTGTGGTGAATGTATGACATTGTTCTGCATTCTGTCCATCAACTGTTGTTTTTGCAGTATTCTTGTAAAGGCACATAGTCTTATGGGTGATGATACTATGAGCAAAATTGGAACAAAGCTTGGAGCTTTAACTGCTGAACCCGTGAAGCTTCTAAAAAGATTTGCTGAGACAGAAGGAGAATGTGACTTTAAAGATGTAGAAAAATACCTTGTGCATGTGTGGAAAATGAGTTCTGCCTGTCACACATTTGACGATCTTCTGTACAGTTCAAGAGATCAGTCCCACTAAGTGACCTTCCACCAACGTCATATTCTGTGCATGTACCCATTGAAAGAGCGTTCTACCTGTTCAGAAGATGTGTAACTGTTTTGTTATGTAGAGAAAGATCCATGTGAATTTGGTTGGGAACATATTGATGGGGTGCTAAAAACTACAGCATTTCTAAAGCCTCTATCCAGAAAACATACACGTACATATACTTGCAACACCTGTGGTACGAAAAGATGTGCCTTTCGATATGCTCTTCTCAAATGTTTGACATTCTGCAAATGTACCATGAGCGATTGCCAAAACAAATAAAGTGAACTATGAAAATGTGTCTAAAACAGGAGTGATAAACCTTATTTTTTTCAGAATCAGACCATAAACAAAGTTTGGTGCATACATAAAAAGATTAAATAATATTATTCTGTTTCAGTTCTGTATGTGCCTCTTCTTCCTTTATTATAGCAGCCATTTTGGAAAATGGCAGAAGGGTTGCTCTGAGGAGTTATTTTCTGTCTTATAAGACTACATGACCCCCAAAGCCTATGTTGTGACAGCAAAATCACGTATATAGGTCTCATGGTTCCTGAATTATTGCATCATCACCTCAACACATCTGCCATTTTTAAAAGTGTCATCCAGAAGCATTCGTCCGGGATCAGCAATGTCTCCCCAAGCTAAATTACTTCTCTAATGATCTAAAAACACCAAACCTCGAAAATGAAAATTCTGGACAGCAATTTGTTTTACAGAGTTATATCAAAGGGCCGGGATTATATTTCCACATGCCCTGAACTCAGTTTATACTTGAATATATATGGTACACGTCCCGTAGTTATGTATATTATTTATTTTGACTGCTTCTAAATATTTCACATGGTATAAATGCAATACATTTGATAAAATACCTATTTTACCTTGATACTTGTTCATTCCATTCCAACATATTTATATTATTGTAAATGAAACATAGGTTGTCTTACAAGAAAGGCAACAAAGGATTCTTTCCAACAGATTCATATTTCTATTTTTATAGGTGACAGAAGTTTGAATATGCCCACACTGCGTACCTCATATCTACTTGGCTATGGATTTCTGTCAGCCGTCCTTGACCCCTTCTTCAAATTGTCTCCCTTCTCCTTTACATATGCTCAAAACCACCCTATTATTTTGTTAGAGTGAACAAAGAATGCCTATGCAGCTGCTGAAGAGACAATATAACTATTCTGCTATTATTGCACTGCACTGAATGCAGCTTAAATAAAAGGGTAAAACAACACTCTAATGGGAAATCTCTTACAGTTTATTTTTTAACCACATTTGTATTGCACAGAACAAGTTATTTTTTACTAAATTGACAAAAGAATGATAGGATGAACCTGGCACAAACGTTTAACCCTGAACTTAACTAGACCATAATGTCTCCCATGTGATCGTCGTCTCCAATGCTCCTCTGCCAATTTATCCTGATCCTAACTTTAAGAAACTTGTGTAGCTACTCACACGTTTGACTTGTTTGCTGTCACTATGTCTTATAACACTGTAAGAGTAGGCCAAAAGTCCTCAATGATTTAGAGGCCCACCCACAAATAGAGAAATGGGAACTGACCTCATACTTCATTGACACTAACTGACATACAATACACTCACACACCCAACGATCCGAATACCATCAAAGCATTGAATAAATTAAGCCAGAGAAACAGAGGGATTCACCGACTCACACTGTCATTCCCTACCATATATTCCGCAACATACATGCCTAAGTACACAGAAAACACATAATCTTTCCTACATCTACTTTCATTACAAAAAACTAATCTACAACATAAAGGAGAAACAAGAATATACACTAGTATAAAACAATAGAATGAAATGTAAAAGTTCAATGATCATAGGTTTTTGGATAGCCTGATGGACAACATATTCTGAAACCTTTTTGCATGTCTTCCAGGCAAACTCATTAAGGATCGTTCTCTCGTTTGATTGGTAACCCTAATCCTTGTGCATCTCGTTTTCAACCTTTACAAGCCAAAGTCAAGATGAGTACGCTTGTCATTCCTCATTATCATACCACCCTCAAACACAGCCTCCCAGATGCCTTCTTCCATTAAGGAAGCCTTCAACCATGAGAAGGGTCCGAATAGTTAGACAAGCCCTTCCTTACAAAACCCGAAAATGATTCACCCAATCTTAAGCATGAACGTGTTTCTCTTCAACAGAATTCCTCCAATCATACTTCTCCCTTGCACTTCTATGCAATTCATGTCTTTGCAACCCTTTCCTCAAACCCACAGCCATTTGAACTAGTGCATCCAACCAGGACACATCTTACTGCACCTCTTCATCATAACATCCCACCATGTTAATGGTTTCACTCCCATACAGTTTACAATGAACTGTTAGTCCACAAACTTCTATGGGAAGGAATTTACTTCACATGTAATTTGCAATTAACGTAAAAAGTGAACCCGGATCAACCATTAACGTGACACATAATCTCACCATTTTCACCTAGCAAAAAGGTGTATTGTTTCCTTCATTTATAACTCCCAACATCTATAGTTTTTGTTCAATCCCTGCCTTTTGATCTGCCTTGTCGTAGCTTTGAATTTTTCCCACATCGTCATTTCTGCTTCCCCAGGTATTATGTCTCCACCCTAAACGTTCATGCATGATTCTGATATGGCAGCATTCCCTAGACAGAGCCTGGCACTACAATCATAAAAAACATTCCCCTTTATCCCTCTCTTGCTTGTTTATGTGACCCAACCTCTAAAATGACCTTCCTAAACCTTGACACTATTACCACAGCCTTCCCACTGCCTTGAATGCTTGTTGTGATCTCCCATAGGCCGGTGGGTAGATTAGTGCCATTTTGTGGCATGTGAATAGTGTATATACACAGACTATTGAAGACACAGGTACATCTGTTTGTCCACTACCAATAGTGTCCAGGCAACAACTGCCCAATTCAAATTCCACATTCCAAAAGCCACCCACGAGTTCCAAACTGGAACCAATGGTGTCACACAGTTGGAAAAAAGTACCCTCTCAACTCTACACGTTTCTCTTTATTTTGTAAGGTTAAAACTAAAGGTATGTTTTCAATAAAATCTGAAGCTTTGCTGCTGTAAATCATTAGAACAATATTATGGGACAGTGGGGTAGATAACATTTCTCCTAATGTCATTTTTATATTTAATGTTCATCTACGTAGTTAAAGCAGGTAACATGAGGGAAGATTGATGGCAGACTTCATTTTGAATTCATTTGTTAGTGCAGAGGTTTTATATTTTCAAGTGTGCATGTTTTTTAGAGGAACATATTATGAATGATGTCACGATTCACGATGGGTCTCAAAACCCAAGCAAGCATCAGTAGACAAAGGAAGATTCCGGAATGTCTGTTGTTTTCGATTCTTAGAAATGCACAACTGCTGTTTATCCTCGCACCCCTGCCTGGAGGTTATTCTTTCAAAGCAGTTGCTGTGAACTGAAGGGGAACCATTATTCAAAATTTTAAAAAAGCATTATACCACATTAGATTGATAGGCCTGTTTCACATCGGATCTGCAGGTACATGCCCAGGTGAGCCATTTGGCGTTATAGAGAGCCAAGAAAGATCTGCATTGTAGTGATGAGTCTGGTTATCCGTTCAAGACTGGGTGAAAGTCACAAGTTCAAGCTGACTGCTGTGGAGCACATGCTGGATACAGGGACCAGGGTAGTCCAACTGAAAAAGTTACCTTCTAAAGTACAGCGCGAAGAATGCGAAGACCATGAGAATCAGGAATAGCATCCCAGATATTCATCACTGTAGTGCGAAGAGAAGGTCAGGCGTGTGGCCAATCTTCGCTGTAGCACAAAGATCCTGTCAGGCACTGTAGACAGTTGCCTGACAATTCTTGCAGTGGTGGTCATTACAAAGTGTTGACGCAGTAGCGCAAAATGTAGATCATGTATTGCCGATCATTACTGGCAGTCGCTGTATTTCGGGCTGCACTGTTCCCAATGGAGCAAGGTCAAGACTGATTTGCATATGGCTTGGTCCAACCTAAGGTGGCAGGGTGGTTGAAAAATGATGGAGTGGGATTCAGCACTGAGCGATTGCCAGTGGCTGAGATTAATTCAAGCATTCCATCCATCACCTTGTTGTTGTTCCAGTTGACGCCTATGTGCAATTGATATGCCCAGACGTGGGTCCCGTGCTCAGTGTGCCACTGGAATCAAGCTATACATGGCTGATGAGCCCTTATCAGTGCACAACCGGTCTTAGGTTGCTTGTATTCCTTCAGGGAGGACTTCGGTTGACAGTTCAGATTGGACTATTCCCAATGAAGTAGGCTCAAGAATCATTTGGGTATGGCTGGGTCTCAATTGAGGTGACATGGTGGTCGAAAAATGAAGATTGAAAAGCGGCCTGAGTGGGTGACAGTGGCTTGGTTTATTTAGTCATTCTCTTGATTACCTTGTTGTTGTTACAACTTTCTAAAAGTGGCATTTTCATAATTGGGACTTAAAATCAAAATTTACCATTAATGAGGGTTTTAAATTACAATTCATCAGTCACACAACATGACATTTCTACCTACTTCTAGACAAACATCACTTATTAAATCTAAAAAGATAACCTAATGTTATCTTATTGAGAGAGGTAGGTCTTGTAAAAGTACAGGTCCAACCTTTGAAATACAATGCACCCTACCCTATGGGCTGTTTGGGACCTACCCTACGTATATGTATTAAAAAGGAAGGATTATGCCTGGCAAAAGGTTTATTTTACCAGGTTGAAATGGCAGTGTAAGACAGCATACAGGCTACGATGGCAGACCTGAGACATGCAGTGGCGGCTGGTAATTTTAACGGGGAGCAGAGGCCACACATACACACTCCCTCCCTCCCACCCAGGCATACACACACATATTCGCAACACTCACTAACAAATACACATATAGTCATACATGCACACATGCAAGCACCAAATATAAAAAACACATAAAACTTTAACTTCACTGCAGAAAAGAAGCCTCGCAGGTCCCAGGAAGGTTGGGACTGCTCCTAAAGCGAACCTATGAGGGAAGGCAACAGTCCCTCACTCGTCACAGAGTGGGATGGGTCAGTGAGACTGCTAATGCCACCACACTAAATGATAAGGTGTCACTGATTGACTCGCGGCCCTGGTCTCTTAAGGGCTTAAAAGCCGAGGTCCAAGGCAATCAGTTATGCTCCCTCTCGTCACGAGGGGGAGGACTTTGAGACACTTTTACCAGGCTGAGGCGCTCACACCCACAAGGCTGTGAAATCCCCAGCCTGGCAAAGTTCAGCTCAGGCAACCAGGTCATGTGCATTTAGCACATGCCTAGTGTTAGAAATGGGGGTCTCTAGTTGGCAAGGGCTTGCACCTTTGTCCAAATACGGACCCTTCTTCTTAGTCAGGTTAAGGGAGTTACACTCCTAAAATAACCCCTGCTCACCCCCTTGGTAGCTTGGCACGAGCAGTCAGGCTTATCCTAGAGGCAGTGTGTAAAGCATTTGCACATAACCAACAGTAATACAGTGTAAGCACTACAAACGAACACCACACCAGTTTAGAAAAATATCCAATATTTTTAAATACTTAAGACCAAAACTGTAAAAATCTACAATACAGTACTTAAAAATCTTCAGTTATCAAATTAACCTTGTAAAACAGTTCCTTGATGTCGATAGCTCTGTCCGGGGCTATCACGGCGTCGTGAGCGAACAAATCCAAACAGTTCTGGCTGACCGCGGCATCGCGGGCCAGCTACGGCGTCGGGAAGACCCGCAAACAGTACCTTTCAGAAATGCAGGGCGTAGATGACACACGGCGTCCGCAGGCGTCGGTTCCGGAGGTCGGTGCAGGAGTCGTCGGGGCCATCGAAGTCACACGCGTTGCAGATCAAACTCCTCTTTGCTGAAGTCAGGAGTGCTGGCGTTGGCAGGCGTCGGGTGCTGTGGTGCAAAGTGCAGTGGGGTGGCGTGCGTTGCCCTCAGGTCGCGGTGCGAGCAGTGGCTCGGTGGTGGAGTCAGATGGCGTCGTCGGGGAGACCAGGATAGCCGTGTGAGATGAAGGTGGTGCTCATCGCTTTGCAGGCAGGTCACGGTGCAAACAGCGTCGTCATCATTGCTGAAGCGCTGTCGTCGGCTGACGAACTGGAGCCGATGGCACCGGCGTCGGTAGGCCAGGGCTGCGGTGCGGGATGAGGGTGGTGCTTCGGGTAACTTTACAAGCCGTGCCCTCGAACCACGGTGCAAGCAGTGGCATCGATTCTGGCGTGGAGCAGCGTCATCGGGGATACCAAGGCGGCGTCGTGAAGCGAGGCGGTGCGGAGTGCGGTGCCCACAAGTCACGGCGCAAGCAGTGGCTCGGTGGCGGCATCAGCAGGCATCGTCGGTGAGACCAGGGTCGCAGTGCGGCATTGTGGCGGTGCCCTCTGTGGTGCCTTCAGGACACGGAGCCAGCAGCTGCGTCGTAGAAGGTGTTGAGCTTGAAGTCTTTGCTGTTCCTGAGACTTCTTGAACATGGGGTAAGCTCTATCTCAAGCCCTTGGAGATACTCACAAAAGTAGATTGCAGAAAGTTCAGTCCAGTCCTTTCACTGCCCAAGACAGAAGCAGCCACTGCAAGCCAACACAGCAAAGCACACATCAAAGTGGTAGTTCCTCCTCACAGCTTCTCCAGCTCTTCTTCTTGGCAGTCTTCTTGATCCAAAAGAGTTCTAAAGTCTTGGGGTTTGGGCCCCAATATTTATACTAGCAAATCCTTTGTAGGCAGAGGGGCCTGTACCTAGTTCAAACCAGTTCTGGGTGCCTTCTGCCAGTGTGCACCTTCTTCCTTTGTCAGTGTGGGCCAGGGTCCTCAGACGCACCACAGGAGGTGGAGCCAGCAATGTGGAAGGCAGGCACAGCCCTATTCAGACCCAGGTGCTGCTCCTCCCACCCATCTGGGTGCAGATAGGTCTATTCAGCCCTGTGCTGAATCACTCTGTCTCCTGGAGTCTCCCCCAGCCCCGGTCACTCACAAACCAGACAGACAATACACAAGCTAGCAGAGTCAGGCTGGATGGTTAGGTCAGACAATACCTACTTTCTAAAAGTGGTATTTTCAAACACAGAATGTTAAAACCATCTTCACTAAAAGATGTATTTTATCATTCTGAGTTCAGGCATACTAAACTCGACTTCCTACCATGTTCCCTGGGTCAGTTAGGATTATAAGGTGTTATAATCAAACTGCCCACTCTGGCCTATGGGGAACAGGTAGCCTTGTGATAGTGAAAAACGAAATAGGCAGTAATTCACTATCAGGACATGCCACACATACCAGGGCATGTCCTACCTTTCACATACAATGCACCCTGCCCAGGGGGGTACCTTGGGCCTACCTTAGGGGCGACTCACATGTAGAAAAGGGAAGATTTAGGGACTGGCAAGTGTGTGCACTTGCCAAGTCGACATGGCAGCCCCAGGCTGCGCACAGGCTCTGCAATGGCAGGCCAGAGTTACACTTTACGGGCTGTTTGCGTGGGTGGAACAATCCAGTGCTGCAGCCCACCAGCAGCATTTGATTTATAGGCCCTGGCACTCACAGTGCACTTTACTAGGGACTGACACATAAATCAAATAGGCCAATCATAGAGACACCAATCCATAACACATTTTATAACAGAAGCACTTGCACTTTACCACTGGACAGCAGTGATAAAAGTGTGCAGAATCATTACACCAGCAAAAACAGGCAAAACCGGGAGATTGGAAAGCAAAAAACTCAGGGGAACACGCCAAAAGATGCCAAGTCTAACACCTAGCTCTTGGCTGTCTCAGCTGAAGAAGATGAGTGTCTGTAAGGCTCACCTTTGTTCAGTCTGATAGATGCTCTTCTTGCCGGCAAAAAGATGGGGGGCATGGCCCTTAGCCCATATGGACAGGCTGCACCGAAAATTATGTGCTCAGTACTTATATAGGTGCCACCCTGGCACGCTGACGTCAGTAACTTTCGCGACTTTCCTTGCCAGGAGCGAAGAGTCATAATTAGAACAGACCACTGGTGTGAAATAGTAAGTTCCAAGAAGGGTGTCATTTACACTGCAATCAGCTCACAGATCAGGGACAATGGGAGGGCTGGTAAGGAATATGTGGCTAGATAGATTCCCTCCCAGATAAGGGGTTAAAAAAGATAAGTAACTTGTTCATCTGAGAGAGACTTCCAGCCACAGATTCCTTACCTTAGAATAGATACCCGCGCAAAGCCTCCTTGAAGGTGGGTCTACAAAGCCAATTTCAACCAGAAGGTCCTGCAGGACCAAATGGGTAAAGTGCCCATCACAACGGACCTGACTGTCCAAACAGTAGTGTTTTGTAAATGGTTCTGTCACTGCCTGACAGACGACCAGGATAGGCACTCCAAGAGCTCACACAGTGGTCGCAGCCTTAGCTCAGGTGGCATGAGCACATAAATACTCAGTGGGTTGCTTCTTGGCCAGATCATAGAAGATCTTGATGCAGAGCACCATCTAGTTTGAGATTGTTAATTTCTGTACAGCCATCACTTGCTGGGCTCCTGCGTACCTTACAAAGAGTTGATCGTCCACCTGGAACTCTTTTGTGTGATCAAAGTAGAATGACAATGCTGTTTTTGGGACCAGACGGTGGGGTCTCTACTCCACTTTGAAGAGGTGAGGCAGAGCAAAAAAGGTTAACAGAGTGATGTTCTGGTCTACATGGAAAGGAGGTACAAACTTCGGAAGGAAGGAGGCACATGTCCAGAGGACCATCTTGTACCGGTAGAAGATACTATAGGGATGGTTTGCCAAGAGAACCTACAATTCGCTGACCCATATGTAATGGCCATTAGAAAGAAACATTTGATGATCAATAGCCAAAGATAGAAATTGTGCAGAGGCTCAAAAAGTGGCATTAAGAAGGTTGTTATGCTTCCTTGGCTCCACTATTGAAGCTGCGGGGGAAATGGGAGAGAGCTCTGGATAGAGAACTGACTGACAAAGAATGGAGCAGAGTTCTGGAGTCTCCTGAGAGGGTATCACTAAATACACGGTTGAAATATGTTCAATTTAACTATATCCATATGACCTACCTGATGCCACACAGGGCCTTTGCCGCTTTTGGGGGGGAACTAAGGAGATGTCCGAGATGCGGCCAGGAACATGCAGATTTCATGGACATGACCTTTTTGCACAAAGTACTCTCTAAAATTAATAAAACCCTATGGAGTGCACTTGACCCTAAGGTGGAGACCTGCCTACTGGGTCTCTTCCCCCACCCACATAAGCGTAAGGTAGGTAACTGTTTCATAGACCTGGTGCTTGCACTGGCCAAATGGCATATAGCGATAACTTGTAAACTACCTATGGGACCACAGCTGAATGTTTGGAGCCAAGAGGTGACTAACTGGGCTCGGGTTGAAGAGAGAGCGCTGTGTAGAGAAGAGTTTAGGGGGCTACGACAACGCCCAATAGCAGATCAATGGAGGGACACTACATGCCTGGGAATATCCAAGCTCTGCCAATAGTACGACTGAAGAAAGTGAGGTAGCTCCAGATTAGAGCGGGAAGATAATGAGATTTCACCCGATAGAGTTTGACTATGATTATTATCATTTTGCGTATTTTAATTGTTTTCATATTGGATCCTTTCATGGTGGCAAGTCTACCGCTCGAATGTAACTATCCCGACATATTAGGGAAACACATTATACTGCTGGAAGGGCAGGTTGGAGAAAAGATAGTTGAAGTCTAGACCACGCACTTGGTAGAATGGTCAAAATTGATTAATGAACAATATGTCAATCATGCCCCATTGCCAATTTTGCACAGAGATTACTGATGTGAGATGATATAACCAAATTCTGTAATGCTTTACCTACAAAAGATATCATGATAAATGTTGAATAAGCAGTATGTAATGTAGAATGCATAAATAAATGCCAATAAAGATATATTAAAAAAAGAAGCTTAGAACAAGATGTAGATCCCACTAGGGCATCTTGAATGGGCTGAGGGAAAGATGGGCTTCAAGAGTTTAAGAAAACTAACCACAACAGGTGGCTTGAATAAAGAAGATTGGTCTGGCAGCCGCAAAAATGCAGAAATGGCTGATAGATAACCTTTAACTGTGTCAGAGCAGAGCCCATCTGGGACAAATATAGAGCAAACAGAAGAACCTTAGAAAGAGCTGCAGAAAGAGAGTTGATGTTTTTAGAATCACACCATGCCACAATCTTATACCAATGGCAAGCATAAATCGATTTGGTGAGGAACGCCTGGCTGCCAGGATAACATAACAAACTTCGGGAGGAAGGTCAAAAGCTGTCAACTGTCGCCGCTCAATCTTCACACATGAAGGTGAAGGGTGCACAGGGTACACAGGTTCTTGTTGCTGCGACAGAAGCTCCTCTCTAAGAGGCAGCCTGATATGGGGGCGGATAGTTATGCTCAACAGCTCGTAATACCAGACTCTCCCTCCCTAATCGAGAGCCACAAGAATAACTTGAGCCTGGTCATTCCTGATCTCCTTGAGAACTCTGGGCAGAAGTGATATAAGCAGAACCGCGTACAAGAAGCCAGAGCTCTACTTGATATGAAAAATGCCTCCAAGCGAGAGCCACCTACGAAGCTCCAGCACAAAAAACCACTGGCATTGGGAATTCTAGGCAGTGGCAAAAGAGATTTAACCAAGGCTCTCCCCACTGCTGAAAGAGAACTTGCACCACCTCTGGGGGAAGAGGCCATTAGTGATCCACTAGGCATCTTCAACTGAGTTTGTCTGAGAGACCTCAGGTGCTAAACCACTATGGAAATGTACTGGCATTCTAGCCATGTCCAGAAATGCACAGCCTCTTGACAAAGGGTCCACAATCCCTCTCTGTCCTGTCTGCTGCAGTACCACGTGATGGGGGTGTTATTCGCTGACACATGCACCAGCCTTCGCTTGATCAAAGGAAGAAAGGCTTTCAATGCCAAGCGAATTGCTCAAAGTCCCAATAGGTTGATGTGGATCACGGACTCTGCTGGAAACCAGAGTCCTCTGATCTTCAACTACCACTGCAGATCTTTCGCACTTCCCTCCAAGAGCTGGACCATGTTGGAAAGATTCCCCTGATGCTGCGTCCACTAGGATTCAGGTCTGTTAGACCTACCATTATTGGTGTGGGTTTCCCATGAGTTTTTTCCTTTGCCTCCTGTGTTTTGCTGTGTGTTGGACTTCGTTTTGCTGGTCTAGATGCTTTGGGCACTTTGCGACTGCTGTTCAGTGCCAAAGTGCAAGTGCTCCCTTTATCAATTGTTGTTATGGATTGATGTTTCCATAATCAGTTTATTTGGTTTACGGTTAAGTCCCTAGTACAGTGCACTGTGTGTGCCCAGGGCCTGTAAACCACATGCTGCTAGTAGGTTTGCAGCACTGATTGTGCCACCTACACAAGCAGCCCTGCAACAAAGTCTCAGGCCTGCTATTTCGGTGCCTGTGTGTAGTCTAGTACTGCCATGTCGACCTGGCAAGTGCACCCACTTTCCAGGCACTAACCTTCCCTTTTCTTACATATGAGACACCCCTAAGGTAGGCCCAAGGTACCTCTGTGGGAGGGTGCAGTGTATATAAAAGGTAGGACATGCCCTGATGTGTGTGGCATGTCTTGATAGTGAAATACTGCCAATTTCGTTTTTTTCACTACTGTAAGGCTATATGTCCCATAGGATAGAATGGAGAGTTTGCCCATATCATCTTATGAGCATTACTGCCTATGGAAACAAGATGGGAAAATAATGTTTGATAGGCTTGAACTCAGAATGTTAAGAGGCATCTTTTAATTAGGGTGATTTTTACATTCTGTGTTTGAAAATACCACTTTTAGAAAGTAGGTATTTTCTTGCCTAACCATCCATTGTGCCTCTGCTAGGGTGTATTTACTGTCTTGCTTTGGAGTACCAGGGGCTGGGGATGTGCATTCTGTTCAGACAGCCACTTGGGGGGGTTGAGGTGTGTCCTGTCTTTCCAGGGTGAGGCAGGGCTGGGCTCAATAGACCTGGGCTGTATTCAGAGTGGGGGGGGGGGGGGAGATTTATTTCACACCTGCATCGAGGGGAGGCGGGTGAAATCATCGCAGAGCATCCAGGGTCTTCAAGCATCGCATTGTACAGGATTGCCACTCATCCCATTGAAGCGTCAAGTCTGTCACATCGTTGGGGACACAGTAAGAAACCGACGCATCACCTATTCACGCAGTAAAAAACCAACGCATCACCTCCTCTCCGGTAAGGAACTGACGCATCACCTCCCTTGCGCAACAGTAAGGAACCAATGCATCACCTCCCCCGGAGCAAGGAACCGAAGCATCACCTTCCCTGAGTATAAGGAACCGACGGATCACCTTCCCTGGGACCCTTTTTGCTTGCATTTCCGACGCATCCAAGGTACTTTGTGTAAAAGTGTTGCATCCAACATTTTCTTGGAACAGAACTGTTTCTATCTTCTAAGAATCATATGTTTAGTACTGTATTGTGGATTTTTGTCGTTTGGTCTTGTTTTGGTTTAGATAAACATCACTTATTTTTCTAAACTGGTGTGGTGCCTATTTGTATTGTGTTCACTGTATTACTGTATGTGTTCACAAATGCTTTACACACTGCTTCTGAGATAAGCCTGTTTGCTCATGCGAAGCTGCCAAGGGGGTGAGCTGGGGCAATTTTAGAAGTGTATCCCCATACCCTGACTAGGAAGAAGGGTCCCTACTTGGACAATGGTGCAAACCATTGGCAACCAGAAACCCCCATTTCTAACAAGGTCCCACTGCAGAGCCTGCATATGCCAATGGGCATGGGTTAGTAGTAGGATGCAGGGCGGCCATAAGGCCCAACAGCCTCAGGGTCATTCTCACCGAAATCCAGAATAGAGGCTGCAACGTTAGAATCATAGCCTGAATATCTGGGCCTCACCACACGATGAAAACAAGCATCTTCGTGGGAGTCATGTGTGACTTCAGCATGTTGATAGTGAACCCCACAGAGTGCGGAGGGTTTGCTGTAGTCTGGAGGTGGGAAATGACTGTCTGGCACAAGCCTGACTTCAACAGCCAATTGCCAAGGTAGGGAAAGACTGAACCACTGCCATCACTTCTGTGAACACCCAAGTAGCGCTGATTAGGCTGAAGAACAGCACAGCAAACTGAAAGTGTTTTTGGCCCACTGTGAACCGCAGGTAATGTCTGTGGGAAGGTAGTATAGGAATTTGGAAATATGCGTCGTGTAAGTCCAATGGCACAACCCAATCTCCTGGATCAAGGGCAGATAAAACTTGTGTGAGCATTTGAATTTCTCATTGTTCAGAAAGAGATTGAGAAAGTGCAAATCTAGATGGCATGAAGCTCTCCATCCTTCTTGGCACCAGAAAGTAGCAGGAATAGAAACCACAACCTACTTCCAATACCGGCACCCTCTCCATGGCTCCCTTGGCCAAGAGAGCCAGCACTTCCTGACAGAGTAAGGAGAGGTGGTCCTCTGTCAGCTGGTCATAAGTGGAGGGTATGGGTGGAGGGGTGGTTATAAAGAGGAGGGAGTAGCCCCTGTGGACAATTTAAAAAATACAACAGTCTGATGTTACTGATTGACAGTGGTGCAGTTGATGGTGTATTCTGGTGCCCACTGGATCCCCATGATGGTTGGAGAGTGAACTAAAGGGGTTTGGATACTGCGGCTGCTGGGGGTGTGGTCGACTGGCCCAAGCTCTGGCTATTTGTCCCATGTGGTCTATGGGACCAGCCTCCTTGGTCACGAAAAGGTTGGGAAGCTTATGGCCATGGTGGCTGGAGGACAAGGATGTGGTTGGGTGCTCTTTTTGTGGCGACAAAAGAGGAAGAAGGCGGATTGGGGTTGATGACAGATCATAGAGCTGGTGATAGCTCTGCTGTCCTTAAAGCACTCCAGCAATGAGTCTGCCTTCTCTCCAAAAAAAGACAAGAGCCATCAATTGGCATGTCCATAAGCAAGGCTTGGACATCCCCCAAAAAGCCAGTGGTCCTTAGCCAGGCGTGGTGCTGCAAGACCACTAAGGATAAAATCATACTATGCAGGGAGTAGTTCGCGTCTAATCCACATCGTATGGTGAACTTTGCTTAATATTTCCCATCAGCAATAGCTTAGGAGGGTATGGCTTGGCCCTCCTCCAAGGCCTTAGGCAGCAATTGAGCAACCAAATCCCAGATCGTATGGGAATATTAGCCCGAAAGGCATACGGTGTTCACCGACCACAGTGCAAGGCTAGCGAAAGAGAACATTCTCATGCCAAAGGCTTCCAGCCTCTTCGATTCCCTATCTAATGGAGTGTTAGAGAATGTGCTGGGGTTCACTCTCAAATAGAAGCTTGGATCACCAAGCTCTCTGGGGTGGGGTGCTGAATAAGGAAATTGGGGATCCCAGGAGCGGGGCAATGGTGGTGGGCAATTGTCATAAGCACAAGAGCCCCTGTGGAGGGCTTGGACCAGACCCTGAGTAAGACATCAGTGAGGGCTTCTTTAAAGGGGTGTAAAGTGTCAGAAGGGGTGACTCCCAGCTGAAGCTTTACTGTCAAGACATTCATCTTGACTACCATTGTGGACAGCTGAAGGTCCAAGACCTCAGCTGCCCTACTCACCACCATAGAGAAAGAGGATCCCTCCTCCAGAGCCACGGTAGGAGAAAACGCCAAGCCAATGACAGATGAGGTGTCTAACACACTGGTATCCACCAGTTCCTAATACCACTTGTCCTCATTCTAATCTAAAGGATGCTGTTATCCATAAGGGTCTTCAAACTTCTTCCTTTCATCTCCCTTTCCAGTCATGTCAAAGACAAAAAGCAATGGCTCTGATCCGGAGAGTATGGACTTGGTCAGCACCAAAACCGGCAGCGGACGACGCCTATACAGCTTCTTGTCAGAGTCAGGAATGATGATGGGGATGGTACGCCATGGAGCATCAGCAGCACCGGCACTGGAGCGGGTTCCTAGGAGGTTGTTGGTCTCACTGACGGCTCCAATCCGGATCCAATATGGGATCCATGGTACCCAACTGGTGTCGAGGGCGCACCCGTTGGCGAGGATCCCATGGGGGTCCCTCCTGAGCCTGTGGGCCCAAAAATGATCCCGAAGGGCCAGGCCACCCAAATATGAGGTGCATGGTTTGCTAAAAGTCTTTAAGCTGGGCGAGGGTAGCTCTGGCTCCAGGAGACTCAGTGAAGAGCGGAGCTTAACCTGACTCAAACTCCGCCGAACGAGAGTCATGGAGTGCTGACACTTTTGTACTGCAGAAAACTCAAGCACAAAGTGATTTTGCTGCTTTCCATTTGAATCCTCCATGCTTGGTTGCTGTGGTGCCAGCCTAGGGCAGGCGTGCAACACCCATTGGACTCAAAGGGCTTCAGCCCCCCCCCTCACTCCCCGTCGTGTGTGGCAGCCCGGGATGAGGCCTTGCTGTTGTTTCACCCCTTCTAAGAGTCCCTGCAGCTCCACTCTGCCTAGTGCTTAAAGATTCAGCCTCCCCCCCAGAAATTTGCCTCTAGTTGCGCCTCTGTGCCAGGGTGTCTCATTTTCACATACTTGGTGAGAACCTCCACTGAATAAAGAGGTGATGTATAGTTGGTTCAAATTCTCTACTCTGTCCCTTTCCAGATCAGGAGATATGCAATTTTGGACCTTTCCCTGCATTGATCACCTCGTCAGAATATTATCCACAGCAACTAATGCTGTAATTAGTGCTTTTCCAGAACAAAGTAGTGATGCATATCTGTTTATGCCACTATCGTCCTCTACTGCGTTAAACATCTGTAGTGTACATGTAGAAGCTGAAAAGCTGGGTTTGACTTTATCAGCAATTATTGGTAGTTTTATGTGGAGCGACAGAGGCAGCGATACTTGGCTCTCCCCCATCGCTGGGTGGATAATTTAGGCCGTTTTCCTTTGAGTATCTCAAAACCCCAAAATATTAATGATTTATGAATCTACTGTCTCCCCAAAAGTATTAAACTCACATAACACTCCCACACTGCATACTGGAGAGGAGGATGATTTAAGAGATGAGCATGCTTGATCTCCCATGAAACGTTATGCTGTAGCATAGTTTCAAAGCGTGGGAGTAAAAACAAGAGAGAGGAATGAAGAGCAGAGAGCTACACATTGAAGGGAAAAAAGGAAGATCAAGGAAGACAACAGGTAACAGATGGGAACATAGAACACAAAAGATAAAATATACAACAAGGGAGAGATGGACAATTTGAATATGGGAGTGAAGAGAAGAGACAGGAAGAAAAGGAGCTGAAGGGAGACTATGGGGTTAAAGAAAGAGTGAATAGAAAATAAAGAGGAAGTAAGCAAATAATGAGTGGGATAGAACTAGAGAGAAATAAGAAAGCGAGAGAGAGAAAATTAATGGAAAAGGAAAGACTGAAGCTAAGAAAGGGAGAGGAAGGGGAATAGACAGACACAGAGAAAGACACAAAGTGAGTCAAAGTACCAGAGAAGCAGAGGAAACTGATGTGAGATGGATAGAGATTAGACTGCATACAAAAGCAACCTAAGAGAGAGTGGAGATAGGCAGAAAAAGGAAACATCTATCGTTAAGTGGTTGGTATAGCATGTTTTATTTAGACCATTATTTCTGGTCCAATATCTTTTCAACCACACGATGTTTCTCTACTTTCCAAACAAATATCTTTTGGATGTGGGATGTCACATAATCAAATCAACAGTAATTAAAGTTGCCAGTGTTTTGGCCAATGGTTACCCAAAACGGTGCATTATCATGTTTTGACCAATGTTGCTGATCCAGTATACTTTCAACTTAAAATGTTGAACTCATTTCCTGAAAATATCCATGGGAAATAACTTTCCTGCAAAGTGGTCGTTACAGTCCCATTAAAGTCTGACCAGTGCTACTGGTGACGCATTGCTTGTTGGGTAATCGCTTAACAATGTCATTCCCCCATCACATCACTAGTTAAGATACTTCCTTACTGAGAAGTGTTGATATTGTTTCAATAAAACTATTGCACCCAAGCCCAGAAGTGTTGGTACTCTTATTAAAAGTACAGCAAACATTTTGATGAATTGTAATTCTCTTAAGGGTGTGCCAAGATGTATGGCCAACGTACATTTCAAATTGGAACGTGCCTCAGACCATGAAGCCTGAGCTTAATATGTGCTGCTAGAAATCCCTGTCAATCCCCCTACATGTAAATACATTGCATTTCCAATACAGGAAGCAGGCTCCATTGCCTTCTGTAGTGATAGTGAGGACGGGGGCTCCTGTCAAGCACTCATGTGCATTTCTGTCTAAGTAAGGTTAACTGAATAGAGGGCTTCACCCTGAGGGGTCTGTGCACAACCGCTTGGTGCATGTGGAAGTCAGCAGGCAGACTGTTCATTTTCTGATTGCTGAGGTCTGATTTTTACCTAAATTGGAAGCATCATGCAAGTAGCAACTTGGAGAGGCTAGCACAGCAGCGACCAGGACCCTAGGTCTAATCTTCGAAACAATCACCAAGGGACAATCATTGGGGCCTGGCTTCTGCCCAGTTAGCGCCTGCTGCTGAGCTGCATGATCTTTAATCATAATTTGTTGAGGGACGCGCCACAGTCTTTCCTCTTCCTCCTGTAAAATTGCATTCAATTATATTTAGTTTTCATTGATGTTGCAGACTTAGATCTCTGTTCCAAGTGCCTTGGGAAATTGAAGCACACATGCAAAAAGGTGTTTAGGTGGGTGTTGCAATTACCAAGTAGGGCAGAGGTTTCCACATGCCTCAAATGTTTCTCCATCTAAATGTGGGTAGGTTAAAACGACCTATATGTATTGGGTAAAAAGCCCCGGAGAGTACCATGACAGCATGTTTGGGAGCATAAAAAAACAAAAATCATGTTATTCCTATTTCACTTGAGAAAACGCATAATAGGTGCTCTTTATCTCACAGTTAAATACCGAACCCTAGGGTAGAGATATTTAACAGGTGTGATAAACATTACACTGATACCGGGACACTCATAATCATGGCTTAAATGAGTTTAAATAACACTATTTACCTTTCACTTTCCACAAACGTTCTTGTGATACTATACAAACTGTATTGCACGCTTTAAAAGAAGAGTTACTGGTGCTTCAACAGTTTTAGAAGTGGCGGTGCTACCTGTAGTGATCCTCCGATCAGCAGTCTAGTGTTTCAGCATGTGTAACACACACTGAACACCCACCCACCACAGCTGTCACCAGTCAGGTGACCCTGGCAATAAAAGGGGCCGAGCGCACGTGCTCTGGGTCAGTTAACTATCAAGTCAGTGTCTGCGTACATCATTTGTCTGCATGTGGGCCTGAGGCCCAAACACTACAATGGCGACAAGGGGGTCCTATCCCACGTGTGCAGAGGCTTCGCTTCCCCGGTTCCTGGTGGGGGAAGTGTAAAGCCGGTGAGGACGGTGACAGGGAGCCCACCCCCGCACCGCTGCGAAGACCTGCGGGCATGCTACGTGCCCCAGGGTGAAGGCGAGGTAGTCGGGTGCCCACCTGGACCCCGTCGAGCCTGTCGCTGTGCACCGGTGGGGAAGTGCCCCGGAATGGTGCAAGCCGATCGGAGCCCACCCGCATCGGCCGCAACGCTGTGACCCTGCTAGAGGAAGAACCAAGCGGAGCCCACCCGCGTGGATGAGAGGGCCCGCCGGCTGAAGGTGAGGAGCAACGCGAAGGGGAACGCGAGGGACGTGACCCTGCATGATCGGATGCCAGCGGGAGCCCACACCGCTCCTTCAGCCCCGCGAAGAAGTGTGCATCGAGGCGAACGGGAGCCCACCCCGCCGGGACGACAGAAAGTATGCAGTGACCTTCCCCCACCCACGCAGCGTGTGAAACAGGAGGCTGCGGTGGGCAGGGGAAAGCGTGGCGGAATCAGCCTACGGCCGCCCACAGTGAGGAACCAAAGTAAAAGAAGCATCCGGCCCGCGGCCCAAGAAAAGTGGCACCAGCACCCCCCCGCGCAGCCAGTGAAGCGAGGAGGCCTGCCGCGGGGGCGTGAGAGACGCTGAAAAGAAAGTGGCTCACCGTTGTTGAGCGGAGCCCCAGGGGTGCCTGCAGGGTTGTGTGTGCCCCAATTGGGGGATAGCGCCGACGCCGGAGGAGTAGCGGACTGACCGGGAGCAGCTCCAACCCCCTCGCAGCCCACGATGCGTGTGAGTCTACTGCGAGGGGCGGAGCACTGAGGGCGGCTGCAGGCGCCCGGCGCCGTGGAGCTAGTAAAGTGAAATAAGCGGGTGGCAGGCGCTAAATCAAAGGCGCATCTGAGGCGGATTGAAGCGCTAATTAATAGATAAGCGTGAGGTGCCCCCAGGCAGCCGAAGTGAGCACAAGCCCCCCCCCCTGCGCGGCCCTTGAAGGAAAAGGCCTGCAGCGGGGGGCGGAAAGGATTTAACATATACATTTATGCAAAGCGGCTCACTGCAGCACACCAGACCCTCCGGTCGTGCTTGACCGCCTGCGTGTGCCCCCAAAAGCTGCTGAGGCTCACCCGAGTGCAGTGGGTACAACATGAGCACAAGCTGGGATCACAAGAGCTAAAGAGCATATGGCCGGCGCGCATCGAAGCGCAAATTTAAAATAAGCGGGAAGGTCGCGAGGGGCCCTGTGCAGCAGCAAAGGAGAGAGAGAGCTGCCAGGCCCATAATCAAGGGTCCCCAGGAAAGGTGTCTGAAGTAAGTTACAGAGGTAATAAGGCACAGTGCCCCATCGTATGATGCCAACGTTTCTGCAAGTCTAATAAACAAAACCACCTACTGTAGTCCCAGTGCCTGGCAACAGGAGGGCGTCAACAGCAGAGGCACGCAGTGAATGGGTACCAAGAAAGAGGCAGCAAGGTAGCCCCAGCACAAGCACTGTTCCCCAAGCACGAGGCCATGCTGCAGGAGAGTTTAGCAGACACAGTCCCGTGATGGCAGTACTGCCACTTAGTGGTTTAGGAGCAATAGCGCACCTGAACAAAGGGAAGAAGACAAGAATGGAATGCGAGCAGTGAGAAGGCAGCAGGGACTGGATGGCACAATTCAAGTAACCCTGCCACCTAGTGGCACACTGGTCGAACTGCACCTGATGATCGGGGAAGTGCAGCTGAACAAGAACAGTGACCAGGAGCAGGTCGACGGAGCGGTGGCGCAGACCACCAGAAGCAAGGAGCTGAGGCCGAGAGAGAGCGCAGCGGTACCTAGTGGCCACAGGTTGTTGCTGCAGCAGTAAGAAGAAGGAGCACCACCACACGAACCAACGGTTGTTCTAGAACTCAGCACCAGGCAAGTGCAAAGAAGCGCAAGAATAGCGGACCCTGCTCCGGGAACAAAAGTGTGAAGAAAATGCGCAGCAAGTGCACCCAAGAAAGCAAACGAAGAGCACAGTCAGAAGCACGCCGAAGCAAGGTGACTGCAGAAACAAGGAGGAGAAGTGGTTGCACAGACAACGAGAAGCACGAAGACCCAGAGATGGTCGCAAGGAAGAAGCCGACCAGCCAAGTGGTTGCAAGGAGGACGCCAACCAGCCAGATGGTCGCAAGGAAGAAGCCGACCAACCAGATGGTCGCAAGAAAAAAGCCGACCAACCAGATGGTCGCAAGGAGGACGCCGACCAGCCAAATGGTTGCAAGGAAGACGCCGACCAGCCAGATGGTCGCAAGAAAGAAGCTGACCAACCAGATGGTCGCACGGAAGATGCTGACCAGCCAGACGGTCGCAAAGAGGACGGAGCCGACCAACCAGATGGTCGCAAGGAAGGAGCCGATCGACCTGATGGTCGCAAGGAAGAAGCCGACTCACCAGATGGTCGCAAGGAGGATGTAGACCTACAAGAGGTCAGAGAGCACACTGACCTGTCAAGAGGTCAGAGCAGGAGCGAAGAGGAAGACCGAGGGGAAGTCGATGAAGAGGACCCCAGGAGAGGTCCGCAAAGAGGACCAGAAACAGACGGACGAGAGGTCCAACAACATCACTTTGAGATCAGAAGTAATCGTGAGAAAGAAGGTCGCAACGACCGGTCCAGTCACAGAGTGAAAAGAAGACAGTGTCCCAGTGCTGGGACAAGACCAGAGGGAAACGTGTAGAGTGCACGCTACACGGAGAAGCCTGGTAAGAATGAGCAAGAAGGCGAGAAGACCGGACCGCGTCGCAAAGAAAGGAAAGAAAGACAGATCCTGAGTGGCACGACGCCACGACGAAGGAAGAAGAGAAGGAGAGGAGAAGCGCAAAGAGGTGTGCGTGACAGATCAACACAACACACACCAGAAGAGGAACACCCGAAGAAGAAAGGAGAAGCGCAAAGAGGTGTGCATGACAGATCAACACAACACACACCGTAAGGGGAATACCCGAAGAGGAAAGTGAGAAGGTGCATGGACATCCGAACACAGTACCTGGGGAAACATCAGCACCACTGGGGAGTACACGTCTATGTGCAAACTCGAAGGTCACCCGAGGACGACAGAGGCGAGCAGGCCGGTCTGTTGGTAACAACCACCTCTGGGATGGAATGGACATAGGACCGTGGATATCCAAGGGGCAGAGGCCTCAGGGACACCGGTGGCAGCGGGTCCCAAAACGAGAGATGGACTGTTGAAGCTTGCTCTGGAGATCATGGGAGAACAGAGGTAGCGCGTGAAGGACCAAGTGCCAACAACACCCTTTTCAGGTGGAGCTTCGGACACGGAGAGAGGACCCGTAGTGACTCCTCCAACGTGGTTGGAGCGACAAGGCGGCAGTCCACCAGTCCAGTGGAAGCCTGGCAACAAAGGGCCTCCGGGTCGTCCAGTGAGAGGGGACACCCACGACAGAGGGGTATTCGTGAGAGGGATATCCGGCAACGGTGAATCCTGTTAGAAGACAACCACCAGTTGGAGAAAACACCTCTACCAGGACCATACAGCGGAAAGTAGAACACCAATGGTCCACCATCATTCCATCTACACTTTCACTGACGGCAGTACAAGAAGGAGACTGTAAAGCGCACTTCCACGTTGCAAGTCCAAACGAACACATCCGCAGAGCACCCGGACATCGTGCCAAGGAGCCAGGGTGGACCCGGCTGCAAGGATACCATCGCCGGCAGTTGGCCGTCAGCGAAGAGACTACGTGAAAGTCATTATCATTGACTTATGTTTTATTTGTAATCTGTGTTTTCTCCTACAGGTTCGGACGTTTTGTGTTTTGACCTTTATTAAAGTTTGGGAGGGATGTAGTGATCCTCCGATCAGCAGTCTAGTGTTTCAGCATGTGTAACACACACTGAACACCCACCCACCACAGGTGTCACCAGTCAGGTGACCCTGGCAATAAAAGGGGCCGAGCGCACGTGCTCTGGGCCAGTTAACTATCAAGTCAGTGTCTGCGTCCTTCATTTGTCTTCATGCGGGCCTGAGGCCCAAACACTACACTACCATCAATGTTACGTCAGTGAAGTTGTGAGGATGGTGAGAAATCCAAGCGTTGCACAAAGAGCAAGTGGAGCAAATGAGCCACGCCTCTTCAGCAGAGGAATGGCGGGAAAGTAGTGTGTGCAGTGGTGTATTTTGAATCACGTTGCTCCAAATACTGCTAAAGCATGGTGTGCTAAATTGACATGAGGCCCATTTCCATGGAAAATCCTTTGGAAAGTGGCCACTAAACTAGGATCAGACATGCAGCTTTATTGCTAAAACCTACACGGTGCACACACAATAATGTGTAAAAGTCATAGGTTTATACAAATTCATCATTTGTGAATCACACTAGCTAAGTGTTTTTTTTTATCCTATTGCAATCTTTGTTTTTTATCATACTTCAGAATAACAAAAAAATGTACTGTATTTGTATTTCCTTTGCAGATGATATATTTTAAAAATATTTTTGTTCATTTACAAGTATTTAAATGTTGTGGTGTGTTAGAAATCACTTGACACCTTGCAGCATTTCATCTCTTACTTCCTGTACTCCAGCAAGATCGTCACTTGGGTAGCCTTACACAAGTCCCTCACTTTGCAATGAAAGAAAAGACAAGTTAACACCAATCTCCATGTTGAACAAGCAGCACTTTGCCAGATGGTATTGCCTGACACTTGACTTCTGCTTTGAACTAACAGCAAGTGGACAAGTTAAAAACAAATTAAAAGGCCTCTTTATTGCTCATTCCCTTCTGAACTGCAGGGTTCTCTTGAGGGTCTGAACTGAAAGGTTCTATTGGGGGTCTGAACTGCAAGGTTCTATTGGGGTGTAGCAGCACCTCCCGCACCCTTACTTCCAGAGTACTTGATTGAGAATATTGTGATTGAATGGTCCCCGACTGAAACTGATAAGCAGTGGTAAACATGTGGAGAGTGTGGCGATGGCGAGATGGAGGGAACCCTGACGGAGAAATGTGGCATTAAGAAACACCAAAGGCTGATTAACTCATACCTTGCCACACAAATAACTATATCTCTTTGGGTGTGGAATAGGGCCTCACTCAATTTGGGCAACACTTCCTTTTCCTTATTTCAGGACTTATTTACAAGCCACTTGCGCTGTCAGTGCGTCACTTTTTGTGATGCACCTGTAAGTGCATCTTGCCGCCCCATATTTAAAAGGGCACATAGAGTAACCCCGCGTGGCTTTTCGTGTCCTTGTGAACACGGCCCCATTACATCCAGCACTATGCGTGAAAGGGGCGTGCCATGGGTGTTGCTGTGTGTGTTCCCATACAACACCCATGGCTTCTGCCACATTCCCAGATTTACAAAAAATTGTAAATCTGGAAATGCGTCAGAATGCTATTCCCCAGGGGAGGCGTAAGGAGGCGCAACAAGGAGAAATGTTTTAATTTCTCCTCGTTTTTTCCTTTTCCTATGCATGCTGCACTCTGCAGCACGCATAGAAAGAGGAAATCACCTCTTGTGATTGTTTTTGTGCAGGACAGTGTTCCTTCCTGCACAAAACAATCATCCCTTCAACGTAGGCACCCTTACACCACGGTGCAAGAGTGCCTGCGTCAGCACATGACAGCCCATTGTGCACCAGAGCAGGGGAGAGCAAAAGGATCTGTCACATCATTGTAGATATGATGCATCCCTTTGCTTCCAAAGTAAAGCGGTGCAGCCAAATGGCTTGCGGCACTGCGCTGCATTACTTTGTTGTAGATAAGGCCCCCATCTTCCATTATAACTCATGACACAGTTTACGCCAGCTGAAGCAACAGGTTCTTTTAATGAATGGAGAGAGGGAATGTAGAATGATCTCAAAAGTATTTCAATTGTGAATTACTAACTCATTTGCACAATGCACATGGTTTCAAGCTAGAAGAATGTGAACAACTGTGTTATATGCAGCTTATACACTCGGCGATGCACCCTATATTGAAGGTAGCAGTCATGAGTGAAAACCTAATTTGATTTAAGTATTCTCTAGGATATCAGACATAAAGGGACGTGTGCCCAAACTCATTGCAATTTTATTAGAAAAGAGCAATTTCTCAGATGTTCTCCTATAAAGAAATAGGAAGATCTTTAAATGGGGGAAATCAAGCATAAAGAAAGGGAAATACAAAGGGGAGTGCAGTCTGTGTCCACAATCGAGAGGCCCCTTACACACTTTTATATGACTGGTGTCTAACATAGAAGGAATTGTCTTGGATATACCCCAAACTATGAGCAAATGTTTGGAGAGGTGCTGGTCACTACCCTGTGTATGGGGTAGGGATATCCTAATATAGTCCCCTCACATTCAACCTCAACCGGAAGTTTGGCGGTCATTTCCTACTCCAGAAAATGAACAATGTGACCAAAAACATTTTTCATCATCTTTGTCACCTCCCCTTCCGACACTGTTACTCTCACTAAATCATCCTTGTGGTTGCCCTACCATGTATCTATTATCGTGCTGGAACCTATGAAGGGCAAAATATTGTACATGCTCGAAAAATACAAAGCTCAAGATCCCATCACATTTCTCCTGCACAGGTGGTTCTCCATTGGCTGATGGGTAAGCAGAGAATTAGATTTAAATCTATCTGCCTTCTGCATAAGACCTTCTACAGTTGTGCTCTGGAGAACTTTTCCAAACTGATTCCGTACCACTCAACCAGATGCCTTTCATTACCATACAGAACTGCCTCTCCCTGATCCTTACGAGACACACAAGGTTTGGGGGAACAGCCTTGCATTCCTCTGGTACTCCCAACCTTCAGCTTTCATCTTGAAGAAGGCTTTCAAAGATTTTGAAAACAACTGAAGACCTACCTCTTCCACCAAGGAGACAGACTTGACTCACGATAAGTCTTCTACCTGATCCTCCACTCTTCCCAACTTCCTCCTCCTCAAGTGCGTTTAAGCATCTCACTAGCTGTGTTGGCGCTATATAATAACATTAAAACAATAAATACATAATAAGTCCAAATTTCCAAAATCCATTAGATGCACATCCCACATTGGAAGTCATGGCATCGCTGGCAGATCTGGGCAGAACTGTTTTCCTAAAATCCTTTAAAGACCATTTCATTCAGCCTTCTCATGTGCTACCACTTTTTTCATGCACCTTTCACGATGGCTTCCATATGGAACATGAACAAATCTTGTACCAGATGTTTCTGTTACTATACCATTCTTTTTAGTAGGACCTGTAGTGCTGGGGTTTGCAAAACCTATGAAACTTTGTTTGTTAGGTTACCTAAAGAGTGTTATGACTCAGCATGAGTTGCGAACTATAGCATATGGGGTGCCTAATTTGTGCCGGTGCCCAAAGCTTTGCCCAGGAGGCCAGCGCTATTACTTGTTGGTGCACCGAAGACTAAGGCTGCATAGTGTGAAATCCACCTCATGCCTCTTTAATCATCCACCAGACACTCCCTGCCCCTTTACATCACTCCGACAGGTGCTTCCTTTCTCCCTTTGTGGCGGTTTTTACATCTCCTTATTTCTCCTTCTTTCCCTTTTGGCCGTTTTCCCTCTCCTTCTCCTTCGGAAATGCCTGGTGAGAGAAAGTAAGCACCAGCACCCACTAATGAGTGCTTGTGGGCCCCACCAGCAACCACCGGCTCAAATTAAGCACCAAGTATATGTTCGTATTATTTATTGCTGAATGTATAACGGAGCACAGCACATTACATTTTATAATATTCAAGAAAACCCTAAAGAAAGCTCTCTACAAAGAGACCTTCAAACCCTAATTCAACCATTACCCCCCACGCCCTCCATTGAGGGAACTATTCGAAGAATCCACCAATGTCTTTGAAGGCTCCAAGAGGATGCCCACATGTCACTGGCAAAAGGGCCAGCCTAGCCACTGCAATTGGTAGTGGCCAAACTTATGATGTACCCACAAGTCAATACCATGTGTTTTTCAAGCCACTTTCATGTAAAATCTAGTACGGTTTTTGAACGACCAACAGATATGAAAAAATATTCACTAACATCCATTGTATGTACATTTTATCATAAATAATCATTGTGAATATTCTGAAAATCAGATTGGATGATCAGGGGCTGCGACGCAGAGCTCAAGCCTGATTGGGCAGGTCACCGAGCCCGGACTTACAAGCTGGCACGCAACAAAACACTGAAAATAATAAAAAGAGCAACATACAACTTAAATATGCACTCAGAAAAATAGACTGTAATAAAAAAAGAAATACAGAACTTTTCCCAAAAGTGGAGGCTGTCGAGGGGGAGCTATGTCAGGTTTTCAGGATACCCATTCACTATGGAAATGATTTCCACTTATTTTCATTGTCAGTAAATATATCTCCCAGTGTTTCGAAAGGCAAAGTTGACCAACATCAAGTAGCCTTAGAGTGTTTACAAAAACGCCCCACAAAAGAGATCTACTACGCAGTTTTACATTTTCATAAAGAAAGCAATTGGATACCAGCAACAGATATGAATGATTATTTTACCCTTTAACAAATGCCTGTTGTATGGTTTGTAATCTTAGTTAGTACCTATGTTTTATGTAATTGATAATATTTGCATATTGAAATGTTTTCACTGAATTAAGTTGTTTTGACTAACTGACTGTATCTTTTCTGATCTGTTTTGAACACCAAGGGGCTTATTTATGAGCCCTTGCGTCACTTTTGCGCCGCCGGTGCATCACTTATTGTGACGCACAAGCGGCATAAAAATTAGCCTTGTTGCACCATGTTTACAAAGTGACGCATCTAGGTAGATGCGTTACTTTGTAAACCCCTGCGCCACATTATACCTGCGCCAGTGGGCGTTCCGACGCAAGAGAGGGTCGCAGGAGTGACGCAGTGAAATCTACAACATTTCACTGCGCCACTTCTAGGACGCCAATGTGTCAATATCTTACGCCTGCATGACAGGCGTAAGACTGACGCAGGCACATTTTACATGGGACTTGCCCATGTGTAATGAGCCATTGCTGGAGTTGCGTCACTTTGGTGACACACTCCAGCGATGCATCATTTTTGCGCCTACAGATACGTCAGAAATACTGACGTATCTGTAACTCCTTGCAACATGATGCGTCATACTGTAAATATGACGCATCATTGTTGTCGCAAGGAGGGCGCAATGAAAAGTGACGCATCGCTGTGTTCTAGCAGCAATGCGTACCTTTTCATAAATGAGGCCCTTAACCTTTTTACACATACCGTATACAACTGGTGCTTCATTTATGAAAAGTGACGCATCTCTGCTAGAAAACAGCTGCTGGACCTGTCAGCCCTAGGGTAGTCTCCCTATCTATTTTTGATCGTGCCTCATTTTTTCCACCCTCATTTTTGATGTTGGACTTAGGTCTCCCTTCTCCCAAGATGGCTGCCACAGGCCCCTGCTACTGCAGAGTGGTCTTTCATAGTAGCACCCTAGCTGCCAGGAGCTGGCTGGAACCCCACAACAATGTTGCGACACCAGCCCACCTTTTTTGTCCCATAGGTAGAATGGGGAAGCTCCTGGAATGTGCTGGAACCTTCTAGAAGGGAGGTGTGGTTTTTACTTTTGCCTTGGCTAGAGGTCACCTGACCTAGGGATACATAAGTGAGGGAGGGAACCTTTTCCAGTCAGTTGGCCAGTTGGGGTGAAGCAAAGCTGGAGAATCCACGCAGGAGTGTAGGCGGTAGGGCCTAGCCAGGGACTTATGCCTCTGAGAGTGACAGGGCTTAGGTGCTGCCTCTTAAGTGAGTGAGGGATCCTGTGAAACCCACTGATCTTGCCCAGCAGTAGGAGGACCCAGGGAACCTCTGCCCAGCCTGACTAGGAAGGACCTAGTCGCCAACTCATCCCCTACCCCCCAAGGAACAGAACCCCAAGGGCGCCAGTATCATCTGCGCCACAAAGACTGAATATTGAAACTGCAGAAGTGACATCCTGAAACTTCATGCCAAGCTGAATATTGTAACTTCATGAAACGACTGATTGCCTGACTGCTGGGGATCGACCAGGTACTGGCGCTGTGTTTCCTGCGCTGCCAGACCTGACCTGTGACCCCCTGTGCAGATCAGCTGTCGAGCGCGGAGCTGGCCGAGCTCCCGCTTAATTTGTGACCCCCCCTGGTGCGAGGACCCGCAACACGATCACCGCCACGGCCCGTAGGCCTCAGGGACGTGTCAGTGCCAAGTCGGAGCCTGCGGAGAAGCCCGGGGCCCCACCGCTGCCGTCGCAGCGTCAGAAGGAAGAGCGTCCAGGAGTGTCCGGCGCTGTAGCGCGCATCGGAAGGAGGACCCGGAGCGGAACCGAGCGACGAGACCAAGGTAACCCTCGGGGGCTGGGAGGTAGCGCGGCCATGTGGCGGCCTGAGACTCGCCCCCCCCTGCTCCCTGGGAGTCGTGGGAAGGCCCGGTGCGCCCCCTGCCAAGCGGGAACGACACCGCATGCAGTGACTGTGACTTTCCCCCCTCCGTGGGATTTCCCGCCGTAATTGTGTGTCTCCCCTCCGTGGGATTACCCTCTCCTGGGGACTGCCGTTCGCCGGACTCAACAGTGCTCAAGGCGTTCTATGTCCCAGTAGCGCCGATCATTCCATTGTATTTAACAGTGCTCAATGCGTTCTATGTGGGAGTAGCGCTGATCGTCCAATTGTATTTACCAGTGCTCAATGCGTTCTATGTTGGAGTAGCGCTGATCGTTCAATTGTATTTAACAGTGCTCAATGTGTTCTATGTCCCCGTAGCGCTGATCATTCCATTGTATTTAACAGTGCTCAATGCGTTCTATGTGGGAGTAGCGCTGATCGTCCAATTGTATTTACCAGTGCTCAATGCGTTCTATGTTGCAGTAGCGCTAATCATTCCTGTGTATTCACCAGTCCTCAATGCGGTCTAAGTCTAAGGAGCGCTGACCCCATGTGTTGCGTCCACAAGCGCTCCATTCGCCAGTGAAGGTCCCGAGTGCAAGGCGCTTACTGTACCCACAACGCTTAGGCTCAGGGTGCTAGGCAGACATTATACGACCTCAAGTTATGCTCATGTGCCTTTGTTTCTTCGTAGTCACCAGTAGCGCCACGTGTGCAGGCCCCGGCCCGCAGCACTAGGGAAGCTCATACTGCAGGGATTGCTGAGGTAACTGTAATGAGATGCTGTAATGCACATGTTAAAGTGTACAGGTAATGAGAAACTGTAATGCAAATGTTAATGTGTACAAGCTAAGATACATTGCCCTCCAAGATTACCGTGTGTGCTCCTTTGATTAGATAAAACCTAATTAATTTGCATTCACCTTATTGTGTGGCGTCCATTATTGTGTGCGTTTACTGCTTCAGAGGATGCGTGTGTTGTATGGTCGCTTAACACACAGGCCTTTGGGTGCCCAGCCGCTCGTGTCACGTTACCCCCTTAGGGCCTGGAGACCCCAGGTCTTACATTGTTGGCGAGCGGTGGGATTTTAGGACCTGTGACCATACAGCACCCTTCCGTGAAGCGGAGGGCGCCACAATTAAACGCCTATTGTTTTTTCAAAGAGCTTTGAAACCATTGATTGCGGTGTTTATTGATTCCACTGTCCAGACTGAGAGTGTAAGAGAATCCTGGATAGCTGGTTACTGTCACCCATATCCTAGGAATTTCTTCCTTAGTATCTAGGTCCCCACCTGTCACAATGGAATTCCGGTTAGCTGACCTCGAGGGGTACACTGTAAAGCAACTGAGAGAGTTGGGGCAGGGGATGGGGATGCCTGGGGTGCGGAAGGCCAAAGGACCGGAACTCCGTACTGCCATTAGGGCATGGGTAGAGGCCCACCCAGAAGGGAGAGAGGATGAGGGACAGGAGGCGCCAGATGCACCTCAGGAGGAGAGTGCCCAAGAAGTACTAGACATACTTAATGTGGATATGTCTGAAAATGTGCCCCCAGGGAGACATTCTGGGGCCAGTAGTAGGACAGGGTCTAGGAGGAGCGCGTCTCCAGAGGAGTATGAGGACAGAAGGGAAGAGAGGCAATTAAAGTGGGAGCTAGCAAAATTGGAACATGAAAGGGAAAGAGAAAGAGAGAACAAGAGATAGGCAATGGAGGAAAAGAAGCTGGCGCACGAGCTTCAGCTGAAAGAGTTGGAGCTGCGCGCCCTCCAATTGAATGCATCCAATAAGGACAATGGTGGCAGCATACCTAAGGAGTCTCACGAGTCAAAATTCTACCTACCTAAGGAAGTCATTGCCAATTACACAGTGGGGGACGACATTGCTAAATGGTTGGAGGCATACTAGGTAGCCTTGACTGCCCATGGGGTACCCGAGAGTAATTGGGGAGGTGGTTTATATCGGTATATACCTCCCAATGTCAGGGACACCCTGCTATATTTGGCCAAGGCGGATCAGGTCAGGTATGCCCCCATGAAAGAGGCTTTGCTGAAAAAGTTTGGTCTTAACCCCGAGAGGTACAGGCAGAAGTTCTGTGGCAGCCATAAGCTGTCCACACAGACATGGGTGGATTTTTTTGATTATGCGAGAAAGGCACTAGATGGTTGGGTGCGTGGCAGCGAGGTGCAGGACTATCAAGGGGTGTACAATCTTTTTTTACGGGAGCACCTCTTGGATAAGTGCTTTCCGGAGCTGCGCCAACATCTGGTGGACCGCAAGTTGATGGATCCCCGTGAGCTTGCGGAGGAGGCAGATATTTGGGTGAGCACCCGGGTGTCTCACAAGGGCCCCGGGGGAGATGGCTCGAAAGGCGGACAGGGTTTCCCCCAGAAGAAAGAGGGGGGAGATAAAAAGGTGGAGTTCTCTAAAGGCCCCCAAAATAAGTTTGGGAAGGGAGTAGGAACCCCACCCCCGTCCAATTCCACAAGACCCACTTACCCTGACAGGAGTCAGCAGCCAAGGATTGTGCGGTGCTACGAATGTGGGGAGATTGGACACTATAAGGGAGATCCCAAGTGTCGCAAGCGACCCCCAGCCCCAACGGGCGGGAAAAGTCCCGGGGTGAGTAGTATAGTGCTTGGGGCGGAGCTGCCCTTAGATAGGGAAGGGGAGTGGACAGGCCTGACGCTGGTTTCACTCGGGGATAGAGAGGTGGTTCCCGTAGTGTCCCTGCCCCCGAACACTGCTAAATATCAGCAGAGGGTGAGAGTTAACGGGGAGGAGGTGGATGCTCTGAGGGACACAGGGGCCAGCATGACCACTGTCGTGCGGCGGCTGGTTTCCCCAGACCAAGCAGTCCCCGAGGAGTTCCATCCCGCCGTATTGGCTGACGGCAGTCTGAGTCACTATCCAGTGGCTCGTGTTCCATTTGAGTGGGGAGGAGTCAAAGGCCTACTGAGAGTTGCTGTGAGCCCTGCCTTGCCTGTGGGGTGCTTGCTAGGGAACGACCTGGAGCACACCAAGTGGAAAGATGTCGAGTTTCGAGCTCACACCGAGATGCTGGGATTACCAGGGTGGACTTGCGTAGTCACGCGGTCCATGGCTGCCCAGCATGGAACTCACCCTGGGTTGGAGCCTGGAATAATGGCCCAACCCAACACCAGAAGAGGAAAGAAGAAGGTGGTAGAGGACACGCCCCGTGAGATGGATGGGGAGGCCGCAGAGGTGCCCCCGGAGTCCGTGGAGGTGGATGTCGTTCCCGTGGAGGACTTGCCGACCCTTGCTGACTGGCATGTGGGAGGAGGGCCTACCCGGGAGGAATTTTGTCAGGCACAAAGGGCGTGCCCCACGCTTGAAGGCATGCGGCGACAGGCCGAAGCCCAAGTGGCCAGTCAGGAGATGGGAGGATATCATGTGTATTGGGAGGATGGTCTCCTATACAGTGAGCCCAGGGTGCCGGTACATGGATCTTCGAGGGCCATAGTGGTCCCCCAATGTTACCGGGCCTTCCTGCTGGAGTTAGCGCACGAGATTCCCTTAGCCGGACATCTGGGCCAGGACAAAACCTTTGCACGGTTGGTCCCTCATTTTTATTGGCCCAGGATGAGGATTGCCTCAGACACCTTTTGTAAGACCTGTAAGTCTTGTCAGGCAAGTGGCAAGAGTGGGACTAAATTGAAGGTCCCTTTGGAACCGCTCCCCGTGGTCGGGACCCCTTTTGAGAGGGTTGGTATTGATATTGTTGGGCCATTGGACCCTCCGACCGCAGCGGGACACCGGTTCATTCTGGTTTTGGTGGACCACGCCACAAGGTACCCAGAGGCTATTCCTCTGAGGACTATCACTGCACCGGTGGTGGCGCGGGCACTATTGGGGATTTTTACCCGAGTGGGATTCCCCAAGGTCGTGGTGTCGGACAGGGGCACAAATTTCATGTCGGCCTACATGCAGGCCATGTGGAAGGAGTGTGGGGTGACCTACCGGTTCTCCACTCCTTACCACCCCCAGACTAACTGACTTGTAGAGCGCTTCAATAAGACATTGAAGGGTATGATCCGGAGCCTGCCAGAGGGCTTGAGGCGTAAATGGGACGTCCTCCTCCCCTGCTTGTTGTTCTCCTATCGGGAGGTACCGCAGAAGGGAGTCGGGTTCAGCCCGTTTGAATTGCTCTATGGCCATCCCATTAGGGGTCCCCTCAGTTTAGTGAAAGAGGGGTGGGAGAAGACTTTGCAGAAGCTTCCCCGTGACATTGTCAGCTACATGCTGGCGTTCTGCAGCCAGATGGCCAAGCTGTGGAAGGCGGCCTCAGAGAACCTAGAGGCTAGCCAGACCGTGATGAAGGAGTGGTATGACCGCAACGCTCGGACGGTCGAGTTGGACGTTGGACAGAAGGTGTGGGTCATGGAGCCTGGGGAGCTTTGTGCCCTCCAGGACCGGTGGACTGGTCCGTACGACATTGTGGAGCGACGAGGCCAGACCACATACGTAGTGGATTTGAAGACCCCCCGACAGCCCCTCAGGGTGCTCCACGTCAACCGCCTGAAGCCGCACCATGAGCGATCAGAGCTTGCTCTCCTGATGGTGACGGATGGGAGCGAAGAGGAAGAGAGTGAAGCTCTTCCTGACCTTCTAGCGGTACAAGAGAAGGATGGTTCGGTGGAAGGTGTAATCCTCTCCCCATCCTTGACCCCAGAGCAACAGAGGGACTGCCGCCATGTCCTGGGACAGTTCGCCTCGTTGTTCTCCCTCACGCCTGGAATCACTCATCTGTGTACCCATGATGTGGACACAGGGGACAGCCCCCCGGTGAAGAACAAGTCTTACCGGCTCTCTGACCGAGTGAAAGATAGCATTCAGCGTGAGGTGGCAAAGATGCTGGAGCTGGGGGTGATAGAACCTTCCAGCAGCCCGTGGGCTAGTCCAGTGGTGTTGGTGCCGAAAGCGGCCCCACCGGGTACGACACCGGAGCTTCGGTTCTGTGTGGACTACCGGGTGTTGAACTCTGTCACAAAGACAGATGCTCACCCCATCCCACGTGCAGACGAGCTGGTGGACCGGCTGGGAGCAGCCCGGTACCTCAGCACCATTGATCTGACATCCGGATATTGGCAGATTGCCATGGCCGATGGAGCAAGGGAGAAAACAGCATTCTCCACCCCCGAGGGCCACTACCAGTTCCGAGTGATGCCCTTTGGGCTCAAAAATGCTCCGGCCACATTCCAGCAGTTAGTGAATCAGGTACTATCTGGCCTGGAGTCCTTCTCAGCGGCCTACCTGGATGACATAGCTGTCTTCAGTGGCACCTGGGAGGACCATCTGCAACACCTCCAGGAGGTATTGCAGGCGCTGCAACGTGCTGGCCTAACAATTAAAGCCAGCAAGTGCCAGATTGGACAGGGATCTGTCGTGTACCTGGGACACCTGGTGGGCGGAGGTAAGGTGCAACCCCTCCAGGCCAAAATAGAGACCATCTTGGCTTGGGAGCCCCCCAAGACCCAAACAGAGGTCCGAGCTTTCCTCGGCCTCACTGGGTATTACCGCCGGTTCGTCAAGGGATATGGTACCATCGTAACCCCCTTGACGGAATTGACCTCGAAGAAGCAACCTCGCAAGGTCATATGGACAGCTGCATGCCAATAAGCCTTTGACACGCTGAAACATGCGATGTGTACCGCTCCAGTACTAGCAACACCAGATTTCAGCAAGGAATTTATTGTGCAGACCGACGCCTCAGAGCACGGCATAGGTGCGGTGCTCTCGCAACTCAACACCGAGGGCCAAGATCAACCAGTGGCCTTCATATCCAGAAGACTCCTCCCTCGGGAACGGCGATGGAGCACCATTGAGAGAGAAGCCTTCGCGGTGGTCTGGGCTCTGAAGAAGTTGAGGCCATACCTCTTTGGAACTCACTTCCTTATCCAGACCGACCGCCGCCCCCTTCGCTGGCTCATGCAGATGAGAGGCGAAAACCCCAAGTTGTTGAGGTGGTCCATTTCCCTACAGGGGATGGACTTTCGGGTGGAACATCGGCCCGGAGTTGACCACGCCAATGCTGACGGTCTCTCCAAGTTTTTCCGCCTTAGCGATGAGAACTCCCTAGAGGTTGGGTAGCTCTCCCCTCTTTCGGCTGGGGGGGACGCGTGTTGGACCTGTCAGCACTAGGGTAGTCTCCCCATCTATTTTTGATCGTGCCTCATTTTTTCCACCTTCATTTTTGATGTTGGACTTAGGTCTCCGGGCGCCTTTTCATTGCCAACCAGTGTTAAGGTGCAGGTGCTCCCTTCTCCCAAGATGGCTGCCACAGACCCCTGCTACTGCAGAGTGGTCTTTCATAGTAGCACCCTAGCTGCCAGGAGCTGGCTGGAACCCCACAACAATGTTGCGACACCAGCCCGCCTTTTTTGTCCCATAGGTAGAATGGGGAAGCTCCTGGAATGTGCTGGAACCTTCTAGAAGGGAGGTATGGTTTTTACTTTTGCCGCCTTGGCTAGAGGTCACCTGACCTAGGGATACATAAGTGAGGGAGGGAACCTTTTCCAGTCAGTTGGCCAGTTGGGGTGCAGCAGAGCTGGAGAATCCACGCAGGAGTGTAGGCGGTAGGGCCTAGCCAGGGACTTATGCCTCTGAGAGTGACAGGGCTTAGGTGCTGCCTCTTAAGTGAGTGAGGGATCCTGTGAAACCCACTGATCTTGCCCAGCAGTAGGAGGACCCAGGGAACCTCTGCCCAGCCTGACTAGGAAGGACCTAGTCGCCAACTCATCCCCTACTCCCCAAGGAACAGAACCCCAAGGGCGCCAGTATCATCTGCGCCACAAAGACTGAATATTGAAACTGCAGAAGTGACATCCTGAAACTTCATGCCCAGCTGAATATTGTAACTTCATGAAATGACTGATTGCCTGATTGCTGGGGATGGACCAGGTACTGGCGCTGTGTTTCCTGCGCTGCCAGACCTGACCTGTGATCCCCTGTGCAGATCTGCTGTCGAGCGCGGAGCTGGCCGAGCTCCCGCTTAATTTGTGACCCCCCCCTGGTGCGAGGACCCGCAACGCGATCACCGCCGCGGCCCGTAGGCCTCAGGGAAGTGTCAGTGCCAAGTCGGAGCCTGCGGAGAAGCCCTGGGCCCCGCCGCTGCCGTCGCAGCGTCAGAAGGAAGAGCGAGTGTCCAGGAGTGTCCCGCGCCATTGCGCGCATCAGAAGGAGGACCCGGAGCGGAACCGAGCGACGAGACCAAGGTAACCCCGGGGGCCTGGGAGGTAGCGCGGCCATGTGGCGGCCTGAGACTCGCCCCCCCCTGCTCCCCGGGAGTCGTGGGAAGGCCCGGTGCGCCCCCTGCCAAGCGGGAACGACACCGCATGCAGTGACTGTGACTTTTCCCCCTCCGTGGGATTTCCCGCCGTAATTGTGAGTCTCCCCTCCGTGGGATTACCCTCTCCTGGGGACTGCCGTTCGCAGGACTCAACAGTGCTCAAGGCGTTCTATGTCCCAGTAGCGCCGATCATTCCATTGTATTTAACAGTGCTCAATGCGTTCTATGTGGGAGTAGCGCTGATCGTCCAATTGTATTTACCAGTGCTCAATGCGTTCTATGTTGGAGTAGCGCTGATCGTTCAATTGTATTTAACAGTGCTCAATGTGTTCTATGTCCCCGTAGCGCTGATCATTCCATTGTATTTAACAGTGCTCAATGCGTTCTATGTGGGAGTAGCGCTGATCGTCCAATTGTATTTACCAGTGCTCAATGCATTCTATGTTGCAGTAGCGCTAATCATTCCTGTGTATTCACCAGTCGTCAATGCGGTCTAAGTCTAAGGAGCGCTGACCCCATGTGTTGCGTCCACAAGCGCTCCATTCGCCAGTGAAGGTCCCGAGTGCAAGGCGCTTACTGTACCCACAACGCTTAGGCTCAGGGTGCTAGGCAGACATTATACGACCTCAAGTTATGCTCATGTGCCTTTGTTTCTTCGTAGACACCAGTAGCGCCACGTGTGCAGGCCCCGGCTCGCAGCACTAGGAAAGCTCATACTGCAGGGATTGCTGAGGTAACCGTAATGAGATGCTGTAATGCACATGTTAAAGTGTACAGGTAATGATAAACTGTAATGCAAATGTTAATGTGTACAAGCTAAGATACATTGCCCTCCAAGATTACCGTGTGTGCTCCTTTGATTAGATAAAACCTAATTAATTTGCATTCACCTTATTGTGTGGCGTCCATTATTGTGTGCGTTTACTGCTTCAGAGGATGCGTGTGTTGTATGGTCGCTTAACACACAGGCCTTTGGGTGCCCAGCCGCTCGTGTCATGTTACCCCCTTAGGGCCTGGAGACCCCAGGTCTTACAACAGCGATGCGTCACTTTTCATTGCGCCCTCCTAGCGACACCAATGATGCGTCATGTTTACAGTATGACGCATCATGTCGCAAGGAGTTACAGATACGTCAGTATTTCTGACGTATCTGTAAGCGCAAAAATTACGCATTGCTGGAGTGTGTCACAAAAGTGACGCAACTCCAGCAATGGCTCATTACACATGGGCAAGTCCCATGTGAAATGTGCCTGCGTCAGTCTTATTGACGCATTTGCGTCCTAGAAGTGGCGCAGTGAAATGTTATAGATTTCACTGCGTCACTTCTACGACCCTTTCTTGCGTCGGAACGCCCACTCTGCATACATTATACCTGGCACAGGTATAATGTGCGACAGGGGTTTACAAAGTCTACCTACATGCGTCACTTTGTAAATATGGTGCAATAAGGCTCCTTTTTTACGCAGCTAGTGCGTCACAAAAAAGTGACGCACCGGCGGCGCAAAAGTGACACAAGGGCTCATAAATAAGCCCCTTAGTTTGCATAATCTTGGTTGATCGCCCTCTTTCTACAACTTGAAATGCCCATGAACAGAGACCACCGTGTTTGTGTTGTCGCTGCCGCTGTTAGAGTGAGCAGCAAGGAATCGACATGAACCAGCTTCAGAACTAGAAGTAATGGGCACACACACCAACATTAAGACTGCAGGTTGCTGTGACGACACGTGTTGCCCAAACATCGAGGAATAAAGTAACTGGCGCAAATGTGCACAGTCAAAACACATTTCCTGCAAGACAGTCCCTGAAGTACAATTCTGTTCAGAAAAACAAGGCAGTAAAAGCTTTTACCACAACATCTCTTCAAAGCACTTAGTGAATTCTTCATTTGATGAATCTGATGACGATGGCAGCGCTGGCAGTGCAGGGCTCTCTTGCAATTTGTTTGCCTCAAGTTTCTCTGTAAATGCGAGATGGGAAAGAGTGGAGATAAGATGCCTATGGCCTAGCCAAGGGCAACACATCCTGTAATCCTGGACAAGAATTGGTACACTGAAACATTTCAGGCTTTCTGAGAAAATATTACTCCTAGCGCTGGTTAAAGCTTCTTCTTTGTCATTTATTCTTCCAATGAGACATTCAAATAACCTCAGCCAATGTGAGATCAGTTCCACAGACAGAGGTCAAGCACCCAGAAACATAACCACAAATGCATAAATATTGTGGTGCAATAATCTCCTCCTGATCCTGTTTCGGTTGTTCTTGAAATCCTTAACCTCTTGTCCGGTGGCTGATGTTGTGCAGTGGTGGCTCCTCCACAATGGCGGAGGAGCGTCGCCCCACGGCCTGGCTCAGGGCCAGCAAATGTAAAATAAAACGATGAACTTACATCGTTTTTTTTACATTTGCCGGCTCTCAGCCAGCTGTGTTGGGAGGGGCGGGGCCGAGGCATGGGCCGGGGAAGGAGGAGTGCTACGAGCACTCCACTCCTGAAGTGCGCATATGTGTTTTGGACAGCCGTCTCAAAACACACATGCGCAATTAGATGTTCTAAAGCCCAGCTGCATTCAGCAGCCGGGCTGGAGAAAACCCACAGACTCCCTGCTCTGAGAAGGGTGTCTTTCTTACCTGCTCAGACCAATCCCTGCGCTGCTCTACATCATGGGGATTGGATGGGAGTCTGTACCGGGGGCTGATTGGGCCCAGGAAGAAGAGAGGCGGCAAACGCAATGCAACGCTGGAGGCGGCCGGCGGAAAAAGGTACATTTTTTTAACTATAATGTATTCCCCCCCGCATGAACCCTACCACCCCACCACCCTTTGTTTATGGCAGCAGCCGCTGATATTGTGGCATTTTTTACCTTCCTTGCCACACTCTGCTGTTTCCGAGTTACGATTATTAACATTATGGTAAATATGTCGTCAATAGCCTGAGTTAACCCTTGGACACTTGGGGGTATATTCACTAACATTTCATGCAGGGCAGCAAGCTAAGCTGCTACGCTGCTTTTAATGAAAGGGAGACAGCAGAATGTGCCACATCTACTAAGATACTGTGTATTACTGCAGTCTCCTAGCGCTGGCACACTGTGTGTTGCCTAGTGCCAATGCAGGCACCCTTGCAACATGGTGACACAGGTGCACAGGCAGGACTGGTTTTCGGCAGGAAGGCGTACCTTTCTGCACAAACACAATCCTTAGAAGCAAATTCCTTTTTCTATGTATGCTGCCAACTGAAGCACGCATAGAAAGAGGTAGTTATGAAGAGAAATAATATTTCTTCTAGTTACGCCTGCTTCAGGGAGGGCAGCTTGTTGGCACATTCCCAGGTTTACTCACCTGAAGTAAATCTGGGGATTGCTTCAAAATCCATGGGTTGACGCATGGGAATGCGCATGATCCACCCACGGAACACCTCTCCGATGCACAGTATTGCAAGGTACAGTTATGTGCTGCCTTGCGGTATTTTGTAATTACTAAACCACGCAAAGCCATGCAAAGTGGCTTTGCATGGCTTAGTAAATGCCAAAAAGGATTTTGTGTTGGGGCTGTGCCATAAAACTGACACAAACCCGAAGCTAAACTTTAGCAAATCTGGGCCTGGGTGCTCTAGGGTTGGTTCCGCTTCAATTCTCAGCAAAAGGCCTCTAGGAATGTCTCAGGATACAATGAAAGAGAGTGTCCAAACGTGGAGTTTACAAATCGCTTTCTTGCCTTTGTCCCAAACTGGGGCCAAATTTACTAAGAATTTGCACAGCACAAAGTGAAGCTAAGTGATGCAAAGCATGCAAAGTCTTGGAACAGAATTTGCTTTCCTATGCAAAAGGTAATTTGCTCTGGAAAGGTGTACTTTTTCTGTGCAAATTGTGGTTTGGGCAACTTTGGGTTAAATGGGTGGTACTTAAGCAGGTCACTGCGAGCACCTATAGTTTGTGACAGAAAGCTTGATCTAGTGAGATAGCCAGACCGAGCTTTGTGTCACAAAATAACACTGCATTGAAGCGGGTGCAAAGTTGGAGAAATGTTTTAGGTTTTGTATGACATTAACGTCAGTTTCTTCAAATAATATGTTTAAGCATACTTTTTCTCTAGACTCTATAAATTGTCAGTGCTGTCGTACTCCTCTGCCTGGCCTGAAAAGTTCACAAGACACTTAAAAAAAGGCGTGCCTCCACCCACTACAAAGCTGGTATCTGGGTATGGATTCATTGGAAATACTTCGGCAGCAAGAAGTAGCTGGCAAGTCATTAAGGGGATACGATGGACATTATTTTCGAACACAATAAAAATTAAGAACAAGGACAACACCCCCACACCCAAACTCCCCGTCGTAGTCGGTACTAATCGAGGAGTCCCACCTCCTGAAACAGCTATCACAATCCATATCCTAAAGACGAATGTGTTCCTTTCATTTCTATATCATCCATCCTCCGCTCCCTCAACGTTGCAGGGCCACCGCCTCGAGATCCTGTTTTTGTTCCTGTGTCTGACAGCGTTTGAAAATGGCTCGGTCTTGCGCTACCAGATAAGAAGGATGAAATGTAATATGTTTTAAGCCATGTTTTTTTTGCTTACTGATTTGCAGTAGCAAGTGCAGCGGTACTCCTGCTCCCCCCGCGTCCATGCGCTAGTCTTCGACACAGGGATTTGTAAAGCAGGTTTGGAGCGCATGTAGCATGGCACAATCCTCCGTAGTGCGGGAGTTGCACATCCCGGGGCAGCGCATTGCAGGCTCGCAGAGGTATGAGGTTCAGCATCAGGGAGTATTCTATAGTAACTAAAATCTTGCAAGAAGAGACTCCGGGGCATATCAACAAGGGCATTATCTCTGCTTTTTTGGCTTTAAAAGCCAAAAAAGCAGAGATAAAACTAGCGCCCTATCAACAACAGGGTGCTAACATGCAAATTCGCATGTTAGCACCCTTTTACTCTACGCTTCCCCTTGCATCTCTAATGAGATGCAAAGGGGGCGTTCCAGAGTAAAATAATAGGAGAAATGTCGCTAAGCGACATTTCTCCTAATATCAATAATATTGCTAACCCTGTTAGAGACAGAAAAAGCAGCGCTAACCGCGGTTAACGCTGCTTTTTTACGTCTGGTATTTTTCTGACTTAGCCATGATATCCTATGGAAGGAGGATATCATGGCTAAGTTTGTCTGTCCCTATCAACAAGCTAACGTGAGATTATCGCTGGGTTTCCAGCGATAATCTCACGTTAGCCACTTAGCACCAGGATTTTTATCGCTATTGAGATAAGCATTGCTAATAGCACGCTATCTCAGCGATAAAAATCGGCGCTAGCTGGCGATAATTATCCGAGCGCAAAGTGCGCTCAGCGATAATTATCGCCGGTTGTTGTTGATATGCCCCTTGGTTAGTAGAGAAAACCCTTCATTCAGGAAGTCCACTGCTGGGAGTGTGCTGGGAATCCTGCCACCAGGATCATGCATTCCAAGTGTGCAGAAAAGAGAGGCATGACATTCAGGAGTATGAGAAGGAGGAAGTAGTCACTGTTTCCAGGAGTGATTTACAGTGCATGATTCAGGAGGCTGTCCCTCAGCCTTGAATGAATCAGAAACCAAAAAACAATTGATAGACTGTGCAACTGATGAAGACCGAGATACTAGCCCAAAAGGGAAGTAGGTAGAAGGGGCACACGTTCAACAAATGCACATGTAATTGTTTGATATTCTATTTAATGTAATGTCCTGAGTTCAGGATTTCATTGACATCTCTCAAAAACACTTGTTAAAATGCAAGTATTTTTGGAGGTAATGGGTGTGTTGGAACTGAAACATGCGGCCTTAAATTTCCCTTGATATGGATTGAGACCTCCCCAGCCCCATCATTCAGCCCTCCAACACACTCCTCACTCAGTGGTTCTGACCAATGTCAATGGGATCCTGAACAAAAGACATTTCATTAAATACAATACCTTAACTCAGAACATCTAGCACTTACCCCCTGAATAAACAATACTTATACAGTCGTGAAACCTGCGGGTAAGGGTGGGGCTATAGTGGCACAAACACTGCAGACTATGTAGTGAAGGTACTAAGCTAACTGTCAGCACCAGAGCATAATTGGAAGCTACCTAGAGATCCGACGAAGAAGAACTCTCTAGAGATCTTAGATGTCACTGATGTTCACTCACTACACAAAATAGGATTCCTAAGTAATCATGTATATGCATATCTAAAAACAAAGCATCTCCCTATGCCAACTACATTCACTCTATCAAGAACACATAAATGCCCATTGGTTCCACTGGGTAAGTCCACCATGTCAGGGTGTGGATCCATCTTACAGCCCTTTTGTATGTTGATTTTTTGGTGAAAACATTTGTAACCAAAATGTAGGCCTACATCAGAGACACCATGGACATTGTCAAGACAACTGAAGGCTACCAATTCCTTCAGGAAAATCAGTTGTTTGTTACAATGATTATTCAATCATAGTATACTAATATTCCACTAACTGGTGACATCAAAATTATCAAATTCACTTTAGAACATAGGGAGCATCTCTTTATGGTACCCACTAAGTTCATAATTTCTCTTCTAGATTTGACAATCACCAAAAACTTTTTTTCTTCTTTCAAAGCAACTTCTACTATTAGATCAAAGAAGTACTGATGGGGGCGGCCTTTACTTCAAATATGAACATCTTTATGTCTATCATGACAAGAACCCATTCATTAAAAATATAACTATGTGGGGAAGGTACGCTGATGATGTCCTCATGATCTGGATAGGTCACTGCACAACTTTGGGACTTTTTCTGGATTGATGAAATGGAAGGACATGGGACATACAGAGCATTATTGCCTGTAGCAAAGATGAAGTGAACTTTTTACCACTATGTTTTGGAAACCCACAGGGCGTAACACATTAAGAAAGTTTTCTAGTCATCATGCGCATTGCTCCAGAATAGCCTCCCATATGGGCAATTCTTGAGGCTATAAAGAAATTTTGTCAGGAAATCTGATTATTTCTCCATCAGACATCATGATTACTAAGCTCTAGAATGAAGGTACACGAAGGGGCTACTTAACAGATCAAGTAAGAGAGCATGCTATTGCATGAAGGACACCCTTTTGACCACTAAAATACGCACCAATGATGAACAACGTTTAGTATGTGTTACTACGTTGTACACCTAGAGCAATGCCAGAAAAACAGTTGCTAACAAACATTGGAATCTGGTCAGGGATGAGCTGGACACACACATTCTAAGCATGGTAGTAACGTTAGGGTCACTCTTACCTAGCCCTGAACAACCAAGAACCCCCTCACAATGGAATCGCCCTCCACTTGTGGGTCAGTTTCAATGTGGCAAATAAAATGCTTGTAACTACTGTATGGAAACGAAACTTTTTGAATATCAAACAAGCAATACGCTTGAAAGTGTCATGCGAATTGCAATAGCATGAATGATATCTATGGTATTGTATGCGCATGAAAGCTGCTACATGTAGGACAAACTCAACAAAAAGTTTAAAAATGCATCCTAAAACACTGCAGTCACATCCGATGCACAACACCAGGAGCACCATAGACGAAACACTTTAACAAGCATCACCACAACCCCAAGGATATCCAGCGGGTGGTACCGGAGAAGGTTCCAACGTGGCTGTGACATTGCACTGGTATTGAACATATGGGGATGCAAATGGATGCACTTGGGATTCAGTAAACAGTAGACTGAATGAATATCAGGAATCTGGACATTTTGGAGGGAGCCTTCTGAAAGGCTAACCCACAATTATTTGATCAATCGGTATTTTTGTTGTGGTTCTTGGCAACTGAAAGCTGTAATTCGAACCCACATACATATTTTAGATTTCCTATTAGTTCCTATCCTAGTTGCCATTCCTTGCTTTATCACATGCCATCAGCCATCTGCTGGCTTATCAACAATTACTTGATCAATTGGCATTGTTACTGTGATCTGTGTCGGCGTCACTATAATTTGGAATCTGTGTTTACCCAAATATTCTCCTATGGTTTGTTTCTTCATGAATTCCTAACTGTTCCCTTTTATTTGTCAATCCTGATTTTATAACTTATGTTATGGATTGATACACTCTCTATTTACTGAGGCCATCATAATTCTTTATATGCTCTTTAGGATTCGTCTGCACAGTACTCGCGTTGTGCTAGTGAAATCTAATGGATTCAATATAAATCTTAATAGAGCTTACATCCCGCCCCTCTCTTTCCTGGCTTTTCATTGGTTCCTGTGTTTGCTGTTTACTTTTCCTCCATTTCTATTGGCTGCAGCATATTTTTCTGCATTTACCAATGCTTGTTTCCTCATCTGCTTCTCTTATCAGTCCCCCGTAGTCCAAATACATTTAACATCCACTTTGTTGCGACTATTTGTTCTTAAAGTTTGCCTCTTTTTGCTTGTTCGTCTTGCAGCAGATTTATCACTGGGAAGTGATTGCCCAGAATCACAGGATGTTTCATCGCTGAGACTCAAATCGGGATCCCAGCTCTCGAACCAGCAGCACTGACCGCTCCCCAACATCCCCTCCACTCCCGTGAGGCTTGTTTCTTACGTTAAGGCTGCACAGTTTATTGATACTGATCTTCCCCTGGCTGCACTCATTAAAGCGTGCTTGTCAACAGGTCTTTTAATGAATTGTCACATTCATTCTATAATGTACGTAGCATTTAAAGTGTGCTTGTCAACACGCCTTTTAACTAATTTTCACATTCGTATTTTAAGAAATGGTTTCGTGGCAGCACACATTTTACCCGTGTTTTTTGAGAGCATGTAGAATAAGGTCACAATGTTAGTCACAAGCATGATAACAACCTTTAGAACTAGGCTATTTCTCGTTTGACTTGAACCAAGGAGTTAGCAGACCGGAGGAAGGTTGATTTTTGTTACGAACGTCTTGCCGACTCAGCTTTAGCCATCCAAGTTAGAGTGGTTTAGGCCATGGAGGTGGGGATATTTTGGTCTCCCCCTTCCACACACACTCTCCTCCCTTCAGCTTGGCTACTGGTGAGGGCCAACCTTACATGTGTTTTGCTGTTGGGAACTTTGGTGTCCTGGCCCCCCAAGAAGACGCTGGACGCGGGAGCTCCCTTATACCATTTCTTTATTACTCGCGCTCCGCGCCGTTCTCCTCTCCTCCCGCTGCCACCTCCCTCTTAGTCCCGCCTCTTCCTCTTTGCCTGCCCTGTTTGGTTACCAGGGTCAGGCATAACGATATGACACCTCCCCCCTTTGTATTTTAAGTGTTCACCGTATTTTAGAGTTCCTCGATGAGCCGAACAGGTCTCCGGATTGTTTTCCGTGGTCGGCTGGCTTGTGTCTGGTCAGGTGGGCTAGTGTCTCTCCTGTCGTTAGACTCCCGTGCTCAACGATATTCATGTTCACTGTTCCTGTCTTGACTTGACGAGTCCGTGTCATGGTCAGGCTCTCGAGCTCAAGTATAGGCAGAGATGTTGCACCTTTTGAAGTACGATATGTTTCTGGTTGTCCGCTTGCCCTCGGACTCTGCAGTGATCATGGTCCCTTTTCTTCTTGTTACCTGCAGGGGGTGGGCAAAGTAGCGACTGTTTTCTTTTGTTCTCTTGTCCTGTTTCACCAGCACCCAATCTCCTTCATGGATGTCGGACGCCTTTGCATGCCTGCGGTGATCAGCGTACTCCTTCATTTTGGATTTTTTAGCGTGATCAAGTTTTACTAGCGTGTTGTGATCTGTGGTTACGACTCGAGATTGCGTGACCGCGTCTTTAGTTGGGAGCCGGGTGCGTGGAATTCGCCCAAGCATTAGAGTGGCAGGACATTGGTTCGTGGTGCTGTGTGGTGTAGTCCGATAGGCTCGCAGCACTTCATTTAGTGCTGGTTGAATGTCGCGGCGAGCCAGTTCAGCTTGCTGTATGGTCTTTTTGATTGTTCCCATAAATCGCTCCCCCATCCCGTTGGCCTGGGGTCACAAGGGAGTGATCTTTCGATGTTTGAAGTTTAAGTGTCTTGCAAACTCTGCAAATTCTTGTCCATTGAATGGTGGTCCGTTGTCTGTCTTTACCACCGTGGGTATTCCCCATGCTGCAAATGCCTCGTCGATGACAGGTATGACGGCCGTCGCTTTGGTGGAAGAGATTTGATGAGCAATGGGAAAACGAGAATATTCGTCCATGATAACGACGATGTATTTCCCTGATTTCAACGGGCCGAAGAAGTCGATAGCTACTTGTTGCCATACACTGTCTGGGAGGTCTGACATCTGCAGTGGTGCTGGTGGTTCATCTCATCCCACTAGTAGGCAGGATGTGCAGTCTTGAAGCGTAGCTTCCACCATCTGGTCGAGGGATGGGAACCAGACACGTTCCCGTAACGCTTTCTTCATGACCACCACTCCTCTGTGCCCTTCGTGTGCCAGGTTGACGATTCCTTGTCTTAGCCTTTGAGGGATAACGATTCTTCTGTCTCTCAGTAGTAGTCCGTCCATACTGATAGACAGTTCTTCTTGGACGTGTTTGAACGCTGCAAGTTCTTGAGTGTTGACAGCTTCATTTTTGTGGGCATCTTCTAAGTGTCTCCACGAGTTGGTGCGAATTCTGTGCATAATGTTTTGAATTGTGGCATCTTGGGCGGACGCTTCTGGACAGGCATGGTCGATGACAAATTGGAGGTATTCCTCTGCCACCGACTGTCGTACATGTGTTTGGGTTTGTGGATGTCGTGACATGTAATCCGCCGGGTTTTCCGCCTTTCCCGGTTTGTGGATAATGGTGTAAGTGTAGTCCTGTAGGCGAATGCCCCATCATTCAATCCGCGGGGGCATCTTGGCCCGCGGGTTACCAAAGATGGCTGTTAGCGCCTGGTGATCAGTGATGAGCGTGAAGTGTTTCCCGTAGATGAAGAGATGGAAATGTTCACACACCCACACAACCGCAAGGCTTTCTTTTTCCGGTTGTGAGTAAGCCTTTTCTGTGTCGGTGAGGCTGCGACTGGCATATGCGACAATGTGGCGTTGGTCAGCTTCCTCATCATATTGTGCCAGGATTGCACCTAACCCCACTGGGCTGGCATCCACAGTGATTTCGGTCTTCCGTTTGGTGTTAAAGTTGGCTAAATTGATTGCAGCGCTCACCGCCTCTTTGATTTTGTTGAAGGCGTGTTCACAGGTAGCTGACCATAGGAATTGCTGTCCTTGGCGTGTCAGTTCTCTGAGTGGATAGCTGATGGTGGCATAGTCTTTAATATAGCGGGCACAGTAGCTGGCCATCCCTAGAAACGAACGGAGATCACTAACATCACGTGGTTGTGGAGTGTCCGAGAGGGCAGACACTTTCTCTGGATCAGGTCTCATGCCGTCCTTTGAGAAGATATGGCCGTAGAATTTGAGTGTTGACTTATGAAATTCGCACTTGTCTTTGTTGAGTGTGTGGTTGGCATTGAGGAGGGCATGACATGTCTGATCAAGTGCTTTGTCATGTTCTTTCTGATTCTCACCGAAAACCAGGATGTCGTCGCTGTAGTTGAATGCGTTCGGGATGTCTTGAATCACCCGCCGAACGGCCTCCTGAAAGATCTCGGCTGCCGAGGAGATTCCGAAGTTGAGACGTTTGTATCTGAAGAGGCCTTGGTGAGTGGTGAATGTGGTAATGTATCTCGACTTCTCATGTAGTTCTAATTGGTGGTATGCTTTGTTAAGATCCAATTTCGAGAAGACTGTTGCTCCGTTTAGGCGCGTGATCATGTCGCTGATATGGGGTCCTGGGTGCTACTCTCTCTCAATAGCTGTATTCGGGGCTCGCATGTCCACACACAGGCGTACCTTGTTGTCTTGAACTCTCTTGGGCACGACCACGACTGGTGACACCCATGGGGTGGGTCCTGTTGATCGCTCTATGATGTCCGCTCTTAGTAGGTCTTGTAGTTCGTCATCTACTGCCTGTTGCAAGTGGAATGGTACCTTCCTGTGATGCTGCGCTATCGGTGTTATTTGTTCGTTGATATGGAGTTTGACTTTAAAGTGAGTTAGTTTTCCAAGACCACTAAATAGCTTCGGGAATTTGTTGACAATGTCCGGCGAGTCATCGACCTTGTATAGGATTTCAACTAGCTTCAGACGTTCTGCTGTTGGCAGGCTGAGGAGGCAGTCTGCTGCTTCAGGGCCTTCAATCACATGAATGAGTGCTTGGATTTGTCGATCTTTGTATGTCAGGGTTGTGCGGAACTGTCCTAGACATGGCAGTGGTTTTCTGGACATCCACGTGTAAACTCGCACTGCTGCTGGTTCTAACTTCGGTTTGGGATTCAGGCTCTGGTATTCTGTGGTACAAATGTAATTATGTGATGCGCCCGTATCTAGTACAAACTTGGCGGAGTGGCTTCCTATTTGGATGTCTAGCCATGGGTATTTCTTTAATCTGTCTGGGTCTGCCACCATGCACACGTATTCATCACTGTCTTGTGATATAGGAGTGAGGGACGATGATTCTCTGGACGTCGACCGCTGAGATCTGTAGGAGTTTACTGACTGAGCGCTTGACCTTGATGAGCTGGCGGAGCGGTCTCTCCGTCCCTGTACAGCTCTGGCATGGTGACGTGATTCCGTGTTCTGTCTGGTCTGTTTTACCTCCGAGTGGCGAGTTTGGCAGACAGCTTCAAAATGGTTCTCTCTTCCGCATCGATGGCACTGTTGACCAACTGCTGGGCATTGACCTGTGTGGGGGTAGTCTTGGCCACACCGATAACATTGCGATGATTTTTTTCTGAGTTGGCTGTTTCGGGTCCTGTTGCGAGGAGAGTTCGCGCGATGCGTTCTCGCAAGTCTTCCAGATTTGGGACAGTCAGGACGACGCCTCGAGTCAGTGTGGGACTGTACTCTAAGAGCTTGCTCTCTTTTCTCGGTTTTGCTGGCCTCCATCTTTTTTGCGTGCTCTTCCACTTGATCGTTGATGCGGGTGAGTTCTTCTATCTCTTCGAGAGTGTAGTGTTTTTTTAGTAGTCGACAACGTAGCGATTCTGATTGGCATCCTTCAATGATGCACAGACGGAGTGCATCTTCGGTGTTGAATTTGTCGAATTTGCAGTATCGGGCAAGACGCCTTATGCGAGCGATGAAGTCGCTCATTGACTCCTCCTTTTCTTGCGAGGCTAGGTTGAACGTGTAGCGTTCATAGTCCAGGTTCCGTTTGTGGAGGAACTTCCTGTCTAGAGCTTCTTTCACATCATCGTAAGATGCAGTATTGGCGGCCGGTAGTTCTTTGATGATTTGCGCTATGTCTTTACCCACTAGGTTCCGCAGGGTTATGGGTTTCTGATGAGGATCACGAACTTGCGACCCCGTCATGAAATCTTCAAAATCTTCGGCCCAGCTTTTCCATTTGGGCCCCATGCTGTTCCCAGATGTCAGCGTTAAGGGCTCGGGGGGCACAGGAAAGGTACTCCTATAAACACCGGTCCAAGTTGCAGGGCATTTTGGGTGGATCCAGTGGCGGCCGGCCTCGTGGAATCAGCCTCTGTTGACATGGTGGGTGATAATGTGACTCCAGCAGACTGTGGGGCTTTTAATCCACAGAATTTGTGTGTTTTTGTGAGGTTTTTGTAGCTCGCCTGACTCCAAAATGGCCGCCTTGATAGGGTCCAATGTTATCCAATGCAGATGCCTGACTTCAAGATGGCCGCCGGAGAGACGTGAATGCTTCACTCCTACTGAGTGATTTTCATGCTCATTTCTTTATCAGGGTAGTTATGTGGCTGGACTCACCCTGATTTTGTCTTTCTCGCATCAGGGTCGCACTCTGCAGGTCGTGGGGCCGCTTCAGCAGGTCAGCCCGTGCTCGCACTGGTTTTTAGCTGCCAGAGTGCTCTGCAGCCTGTCTTCAGAGGCGCACTCTTCTCGCGCAGTGGTGATGGTAGGGGACAGGTGTAGTGGGTCAGGTAATCCCACCCTCGTCGCCAGTTTGGTGTCCTGGCCCCCCAAGAAGACGCTGGACGCGGGATCTCCCTTATACTATTTCTTTATTACTCGCGCTCCGTGCCGTTCTCCTCTCCTCCCGCTCCCGCCTCCCTCTTAGTCCCGCCTCTTCCTCTTTGCCTGCCCTGTCTGGTTACCAGGGTCAGGCATAACGATATGACAGGAACCTTTGCCTGTAAATGTTGCTGTGCCTTTAAAAAACACATCTGCTGCTTACAAGAATGATAACAAACTTCACATCTAGGCTAAGTCGCTCTTTTATTCAGCACAGTTGTCTGCAGGGCTTTAAATGAGACTTACGTTCTAAAAATCAGGTGCTCAGATGGGTCCCTATCGGGTTCTCCATTTTTGCCCTCGCCTTCAGGGTGAAAAAAAATCTTAACTCTGCAGCAGTACTAGCCTTTACTGCCTTTGATGTAACTTCAAAAAGACTCCTTATAGTTCTTTCAGAGTCTCATCGTGTCAGGACTGAAGCATTTTCAATATTATCTACAACAAAGCCAAATTTGGTGATAATTTATCATATGCAACTAACAACCATTGACAAAGTCAATAGTCCTGGCTTGTTGTAGGTGTAAAGTTACTTGTATTATATATCTAGATGCAATGACAGAAGCAGCAAAATACCAGTCGGGCGGCCCACTAAGCTAAGCACAGATTTTTAGTTTGTGTGTTTTAAGCCACGCCCCTGATTACAATGGCAACGCCCCTTTGAGAGACCATCCCAGTTGTTTCATCCGACTTCAAGCCCTGGCTTTCTGTTTTCTAAACAAAGCTTCAAAGGATTTACCCCTTATGTTGTGAGGGGTTAAAATATTTCTGTAGTTGGCTTACAAGTCAATTGTGTAAGTAAAAGCCTTTAGGTTATGTTTATCACGTCTGCCCTTTGTAATACGCTTTCACCTTTTATTTTTTCTAAAACAAAAAGGATGTGACAGGGAGTCTGCAGTCCCAGAAAAAGGATGCCTAAATTGTACTTTTTTTAAAGAAATGCGAGAGCTATGTTATATGAAAGAGGACATTAGCCTAATTGTTAAGATCGTTATCGCTGTTACAATTAGCATATGTGTGTGTTTTCCAAATAATCATGGTGCTATTTGGCTGATTTCAATGTTTGTAAAGCTTTGCACAGAGACTCAGGGGTATATTCACAAGAACGTGTGCTAAATATCACCAAAAAATGTTAACGTAACTTTCCACATCGCAGCCTATCGTGGGAAAATAACCCTGTGTCATCGTGGAATTCACAACAAGGCGGTACCATGCGATAGTCTGCCGAAACCGCAGACAATGTTCGCAATACAACCACCTCAATGGAGATAAAAATACAAACCACAACACAAAAAAACATGCGATGGGCCAAAGCGCGATGAGGAAATCAGTGATAAGCAGAGCCAGGCCTGCAACACACACCTGGGAAAAATCACCATAAAAGCAGAAAAAACACCCAAACACAAACTGACCAACACCCAAGCACCATGGAGGCAGCCGGAGCAGGTGCAGAGGACGAGCGCAACCCCACAAGCACCCTGGACGACCAGCCTGGGACCTCGGGGACAGGGAGGGGGAAGGACAAGAAGAAGAGGAAAACGAAGTTCAGTCCACAGTCGAACAGGATCATGGTCACGAAGGTGATGGAACACCATCAACAACCGTTCGTCACCTCCAACGTGTCATTGGGCACTAAAACTGGAATATGGTGGGACATCGTAGACAAGGTGAATGCCGTCGGAGAGCACAAGAGGACAATGGATGAGGTCAAGAGGCGATGGAATGACATCAAGCGAAAGACCAAGGATAAACTCGCAGCCAACCAGATGGCAGCAATGCAGCCTGGAGGTGGGGGCCCAACGCCACAGCTCGTGCTGGATGACATGGAGGAGCTGGTGTCGACAGTCATCAGTGTAGATACTGTGGCCGGAGTCGGGGGACCGGACACTGCTTGACAGGACACAACACAACCGCAACAGGGTGAGTGACCACCAGGTACTGGGGGGACGGGTGAAGATGGCCACGATGGCACACATGCACAATCAAGCAGAGCACAGTGCACACCCTCATTGACTCTGGGTCATTGCCCAGATCCATAGTGTCACAATGTACAATGCCATGCTGTCTGAATGCCAACATGTACCATGCGGCTACATATATGTGGACACATTGCAATACACCATCTCCCCTTCACACCGTCAACACCCCCTGCAGAGCAGTCCCAGCCACTCTTCACTGATGACAAGGAGGACAACCCCAGCATTGACGCACAAGCCCTCCTAGACATCATTGACATCATCCGCGACTCAGCTCCAGGATCAGGGCTGACCAGCTGCATCGAGGAGACCCCACCCACTACCCAAGTCACCCAGCAGGAGGCACCCACGGCCCAGGCAGTCTCCCAAGACCCCCAGGATCAACACAAGGCCTTCCAACGCCGTGTGCTGGAGGCCCAGAGGGAGACGGCTGAGCAGGTGCGGGTGGGGTTCGACCTCATGGCCACCAAACCGGACGCCATCCATGGGTGTCTAGGCCCACTCCATGGTCTCCAACGAGCCCTGACATCGCTGGAGTCATGATGCGGAGAGAAGAACACCTGTCCACTCACAGGGCACCAGCGATACCAGCCGTGAGCTGGCACACATGCAAAGGCTCATGGAGGACATGATGCGGATGGAGGCGGAAAGGATGGCAGCCACCACTGTACATCAGCGAAATGTAGCTGGGATCTACCATGCCCTGCAGATCATATCATGGCATTGCTGCCACAAGGCGTGGCTCAGTTGAATGCTGCTGTCCTCACACCATCCACTTCTCCGACCCTGGTGTGCCATTGCCTCACAGTGCGGCAGACGTATCCACTCTGGCACCTGATGTGTCAGTGGCACACAGTGTCTCAGCCGGTACTGCAACACCCACAGGTGGGGCAGAGCACACATCCGGGGACGAGGACGTGGATGGGTTTGTGATCAGGAGGCACTAGCATTCATTTCCGCCACCTGGCCTGTTTCTGCTTGGTGCTGCACATGGCCTCATGACCTTCCACTGACCCCCGATACACTCAGATGCACTCACCTTGGACAGCGACATGGACTGCCATATCGTGGTTGATGACCAATGACACGGCGACCAGATTGCGGACTGCACCCTTCCTCTTCCGCAGTACTTGTCATCCCCGGATGGACTCTGGCTGGCCCTACACGGGCCCATATTGTGTAGTGTGCTCGGCATTGCCTTGTACCGCACCAGCTGCAGAACTGCACTGGATGTGCAATAAACAACTAGTGACGCACTGCTGTGTTATGTCTTTCAACATTCATGTATGAATGTGTGGATGAATGTAGGGACAGTGATTTCCCTTGCGTCAATGATGCTCATCCTGTGGGATGCCAGTCGCATATTGTGTACCGGGTGCCGTGGACACTACAACGGGACACACGCATCAGTTACTTCCATGTCCGGACATGAACTGAACCACGTCCAGAGCCCAGAAGCCATTGTTGCAAGCCCTGTGCTGGTCCGACGTACGGCAGGCCAGACCACTCCGCTTACGCTCCGAGGGGGGCCCTCATTGCTACCTATCGCAGGCGTACTCGCTGGTGGTGTCCATGTCACTGTTCTAGTTGTCAGCATGTCACAGCCACTCCCTGAGGGCAGGTTTACACACACACCACACCCATCCTGCACAGGCCTCAGAGGCCATGTGACTCCACCAACATAAAGGGCCGATGACGTCTCTTTCCCCTCTGCCGGTGGTGACTGGATGACGGACGCTCCATGGTTCTTAATCATAAAGGGCCCATGAGTTGTTGCTCACAGGGATAGTGGTACCAGAGGCCTTGTGGCCGTCACAGGCCTATCACCACGTGGCGCTGACTGGGGTTGCACAGGGTTAGTGGCACCCGAAGCTTTGCGGCCGGCACAGACACCCCGCCACGGGACGGTGACTTTAGGTGCACTGAGTTAGTGGCACCTTAAGCTGCTGAGCGGGTGTTGCCCCGGCCCGGCGGTCCGGACAGCTCAGGTTTTGTGTGCCTTGCTGGACCGCAGTGTAGGCCAGAGCCAGCAGGCAGCGCGGGCCTACCACCATGTGGCGTCGCTTCCGGGATCCCAGAGTTAGTGGCACCTATTTAGCTGAGCGGGTGTGCAGCCTACGATGAGGCCGGGTGCACTGGTATGTCCTCTGCCATTGAGTAATCAAGACCCAGCACCAAACGTGAGACCTAGTGGCCTGCGGAGCGGGGCTGCATGGTGTGGAGGGTGCCATGTCCGCGGGCCCCGAGCTTGTGGCTTGCAGCGGCACGTGGTGGGACCTCCTGTCTGCACGCCGGTGGCGGAAGGTGAGCAGTGATGCCTGGGTGTGCATGGGCGGGCATGTTCCGATGGGCGGCGGGAGGGGCTGGGGTGCCTCTGCCTGGGTGTGCATGGGCAGGCACGCGATGTTGTCTTGTGCAATTGTGTGTACTGTGCCAATCATGTATCTGGACTCTGTTTCAGATGACGGGTCTGTCTCAGATGTGTGACCTGGTGTACTGATATACACCAGCAAGTGGTTGGAGACACACCGGTGGCAGCAGGTGAGCAGTGTGGCCTGGGTGCGCAGGGGCGGCACTCTCTCTCTCTCTCTTCTTCTCTCTGTCTCCCCCTCTCTTCTTCTCTCTCTCCCCCTCTCTTCTACTCTCTCTCTCCCCCTGTATTCTTCTCTCTCACTCCCCCTCTCTTCTTCTCTGTCTCTCCCCCTCTCTTCTCCTCTCTCTCTCCCCCTCTATTCTTCTCTCTCTCTCTCCCTCTCTTCTTCACTCTCTCTCCCCCTGTCTTCTTCTCTCTCTCTCCCCCTCTCTTCTTATCTCTTTCTCTCCCTCTCTCTCTCCTTCGCTCTCTCTCTGTCCTTTGATGTGCGCAGGACACACCTTCTCATCATGATTTTTATCTTGCAGGCTGTGACCTACGGATTGTCCCGAGGGGAGCCGCCATGTGTCTTCATTTCATTTCAGTGTTCATTTTAATAAAGTTTCATTTGTTGCTTCGAAAGTGAATTTGTGATGCTCATTTTTGTGAAGACACATGAATGTCACCTGCTGTGATTGTGCGACATCATGCGGATTATTTTGTACATGATTAGGTGTAGCTGATGTGGCATGTCTTTGGTTGAGGGGGTGCTGTGGAGGGGGGTCCTGGGGGTGCTGGCGGCGGATGTTGTTGCCTTTTCGGCCCTCCAGCCTGCATGTTCAGTTGGCCGGGTGCATCTGTTGTTCTTCATGTGTGGCTCTGGGCTGTGCTCCCTTTGTGGTGCAGGCTGTGGTCCGACTTTGCACCAGGTCAAAGTGGGTGTTAGTTTCCTGCTGCTAACGTGCCTTATCGTCTGTTTTGTGTTATTATCGCAGTTCTGGCTGGTCGTTGTGAATGTTGTGAAATGGTGTTGTTGCGGATTTTGGCACAAGAACACCTACTCTGCATCTCATTAGCGATAGTTGCCAGGGTCATCTGTGGCGATGTTTTTTTGTGGCTGCTATCGCGGGTAAACTGGTGCTGTGGGATGTTAACACCAGCTTGTGATTGGGGCGATAAGTTTATCGCAACTTTGGCTGCGATAAAGTGCCATTAACTTGGCAATAGATCCTTGTGAATATCCCCCACAGATTTTTTTTCTTAAATTGTTTAGTTGTTTTTTTTTAGTGAATGGCCAGTTACATTTATTTGGGGGGAGGGTGGCTTATTGAAAGGTATAATTTACTGTAGGGTAGTGAAATAGTTATGCTATTATTGTAGCGAACAGCAAAGGAACAATCAAAAAGTGTGGGTTTTCTTTAAATAAACAAAACTTCATCTAAAGACAACTAATGTGACATAAATTACGTATGCTATGTTCTTTAGCAAACCAAAACTGCTTAGTCAGCATGCAGCACTGCACTGTTGACTAATATTAATAATAAAGGGCACCTTTTGGAGTATTTTGTTTCTAATGCTATTGTGCCGAAAACTGCCCTGAGTTTGTACTGTATGGTGGGAAGCTCTCGCCTGGCACACCTCGTCCGATGAAAAGCAAACACTACAAAAACGCAAATGATTTTGCTAAAAACATGCAAACTACAAAGGTTTTATGCTTGTTTTGAATGTGTGAATGTGTGGAGTGGTGGCAGGTTAGTTTGGGTGGAGTGGTGGTGTGTGATTACTACAGTGTAAGTTCATTGAGTGCATTTACATACATCTAATATATTTCCTTTCTTAAAAAAACAAGTCATAACACTAGAACCTTGTTTCAGAAACTTATATTGCACAATTGTTCACCAAGCTACAACTTACAACAAAACAGCTCATTATTAGTCACATAGACGAAACCTAATGCGTTTACCAATGAGTGTTTGCAGTGCAACCTGTATCGATGGTTACAGACAGATCGCGAAGTTTAAATAACATTCTATTAACGCTCCTCCACCTGGACCTTGGCTGCAGGCCGCTCCAGGGTTTTCCATGCACCGCAGGCGGTGGGTGTCTGTGACTCTCCGGCTCTCTCCCACACAGGTCAGCGCGCTCTCTGAGGCGCGGCTCGCGCCCGCGTTAATGTGCTGCATCTACTGACAGCCTGCGTCACGCAGCTCTTCGTTTGTGGCTCGCGAGCACAGGGCAGGGATCTCTCTCAGCCCAGCTCTCATCTTGAGGTATTCTGAGCGCGTCCACTTCTAATGTCAACAATTGCAACTCGAGTATTGTGGCGTTTTTTGATCCAGATACTTTCACCAATTGTTGGTGAGTAAACTACGCAGCCTCTGTAAGAGTTCGTATTTGATTATTTAACTACATTTAGCCACTGGTGACTGTTTTCCAAACCTTACAAGGCAATCCAAGCTACCCTATGTCATTATTTGTGATTTAAATGCAATTCACGAGCACTTTATTTTGGCTCCACTCGGAGTGTTTTCTTAATATATTAAGGTTCTGTTTAGAATATGAACATTTTACACATTCCACCCTGCTAGGATAGTTATAGGGCCCCACAGCGCTCGTGTTGCTCAGATAAAATTATATTTCTCAGCCCAGCACTCTCCTTAATGTATTCTGAGCGTGTTCAATTTTTAGTGTTAATGGTTGAACATAAGTATTGTGGAGGTTTCGACCCTGCTACTGTCATTACTTGCTAGGGAGCAAACTCTACAACCTCCATTAGGGTCTCGATTAGTTTTCACACTGCTATTGGTTTTTCATTCCTAGTGAGCATACGTCATTATTTAGGTAGGTATATGGTCCCACACTGAGTGATGTTTTGCACCTTTGCAGCTCTTCATTGAATTTGCGCTGAAGGTGCGACATTTTACACTCATAATCACTGGGATACACTGTTCGTTCATTATAGTATACTTACCCAGTATTTTTCATCACGCAGGGTGTATCTCATCTCTTTGGACCTGATGGGGTCACAGTTCTTAAAATCAATCTTCCATGGGCCGAAACGTTGATGCTAAAATCATCACATGCTTGTATTATGCAGTCAAGGAGTGGGCAAAACTTTGGGCCCGGTTTTTCAAGGTTTTGCGTCGCTCTTGCATCTCGTACCAGAGCGCATGTGTGGCGCAAAACCTAAGTGAGATTTATCAAGACACGCAAGGCCACCTTGTGTGGCCCTGAGTGGCTTGATGAATTTAGAGTAACTCAAGGAAGCGCAAATCAGTGCCTTGCGTTACTCTGCCCCAGGGAAGCGTTCTATGGGTGCAGCCTGGGTTTTCCCATGCATCCACCCATACATTTTTACCCATTTCTCTTATTTACCATCAGTGGTAGATCTGGGAATGTGTAAAAATGCCACGCCTTCCCAGGGGAGATGTAAAGAGGAGAAATATCTTTATTTCTCCCAGTTTTTTCCTCTTTCTACATGTGCTGCATTCTGCAGCACACATAGAAAAGGGAAAATGCCTCACAGGATTTTTTTGAGTAGGAAGGTGGCCCTTCATACACAAAAACAATCCTGCCTACAACGCAGACACCCTTGCACCATGACACAAGGGTGCCTGCAGTGGTGCTAGGCAGCCATAAGTTCCACAGCTCTAGGAAAGGACAGGAGTGCCCGGATAATGTTAAATACAGCACATTCCTGCTCTTTCCCTTTCATGCAGCGCAGCACGGCAGCTTGCTGCGCTGCTGTGTGTGAATAGTGATAAATATAGGTATTTGCTTTTTACAGTTTGCTAATTAGACTGTATTCATTGTAGTGAGGCATTTTTGCATTTCATTGTGTTTTTCTTTTTGATTCTTAGCATGATTATTTCACATCAACGAGCACCGCTCAATCGCACTTATATATGTTTCTGTTTGGAACACCTACCTTGTAAAGATGCATACCTTATGAAAGGTTTGAAAACACATTACGTTACACATATAGTGAAGCACTTGAAAGCGGTGTGTATTTTGATTTCATTAATTGACAGAAAGAGGATTTTCTCAAGCCCTTCCGTGAAAGAATAATATACTTTACAAAATTCTACGACAGAATCATATTTATAAATATGTATCAATTTGAGTTATCAGCACCCGGAAGAGCGTCCCTGAAGGTAATGGCACCTGTGGAAGCCCTTTTGCATCTGGAAGCTGTTCAAGTAATGCCTTGCTTGGATGACAAATTTATTGTGTTGCGTGTAACAAGAGGGAGAGAGAGGACTAGAAAGCTAGTCCATGTCCCCGAGGGATTTATATGTGATTAAACAAAGAAGACTAGCTTACGTTGACCAAAGTGATGCAGTACTCAAAGTAGTTCTGTCACAGACACCTTGTAGGTGTATTCATGAAGCCCTCACCCACCAACCTAGTTGGTGGCATGCTTCATCATCGGGCCCACCCAGTGACACCTAGTATGTCCCGGGTGTGCTACGACGCCTGATTACAGCGGAGCTGGTATATTGCTGAGAGTGCAGTGAGGTTGGGTGAATTGTGATTTAAAACGGCTTGGTGGTGGTCCCAGTACCCAAGGGTAAATTAAATTTTAATAACTGGGCCGACACCAGCGGTTAAAAGTAAGGCTACAGGACGTGTAAGGGTGGAGAGTTACTGCCCCCTGCGTCCTTCAGATGGTCGACATGTTTCAGCCAGTGCCTTAGAGTATTCTGGCTTTCCTCAGGACCGTTTTTAAAAGGGTGTGGTGAAAATAAAACAGACTTAGTGTTGTGGTACAGACTATGTGATACACTCACTAAGGCGTTTTTCTATGTGTGAGAGGGGGATTCCCTTCTCATGCATACGCTTTGGGTTATTAGCCAAGGCTTCCTGGAGGGAAGCGGTAAGGGGATGACCAGTCTTTCTGGTCAGTGCCTGTCTTGTACCTGTTGTCCCGCCGTCGTCCTCCGTATTGTGTTACCTTCTCTTTCAAAGGACTACTAGGATGTCTCAAGAGTGTCAAAGTGTCTGTCTTGTCAAGGGTTCACCTTAAACTAAACTTAAACCAGTTCATTACGCCACTGAAAGGGAGTGTCCTTAGTCCCTCTGATCCCGCTACTGATAACATCAGGCTCAGGTCAGTGAGGTTGGGGTGCGGCTTTGGGAACCATGGAGGTAAAAGATAAGGGGGTACCTAGATTTATCAAATTGGAGGAAGGTAGCATCAGTGAGGCATGCCCTTCATTCTTTTACTGCTTACATACAGGGAAGAGCAGTCTTGACGAGGGCACACAATCAAGTAGCTCAAAAATACATAAACAGATAAGAGGGAACCAAAGTCAGATCGCTGGATCACCTCGTACAGACCACGTGTCTTTTGTCTGAAATGTTTGGTACGGGGCAGGAGAATCATCAGATATCCTCAGCAGGAATATTCCTTCCTTGATGAACTTTCATTTGGTGGAGTAAAACATTGTTTTTGCTTCCCTTGATCCTTTTAAGGTACTCAAGTTTTTACAGGAAGATTTTCAGAAAGGGCTATCTCCTTCCACTGGGTGGCATTTAGAGGATTTAGTGAGTCCTTTAAAGACTTCCCCCAAATTAAGCCTCTGGTAAAAAGATTAGTGACACTTTTCAGTTTAATGGGCTTTATCTACAGTATAATAGGGTTTCAGGCAGAAGCCTCTGGACATTTAGAAACAGCTAGCTCCACATTGGTTAGCTGCCAGAGTGATTCTTCCAGTGGCAATCACATCAGCCAGGAGCCTGATTGAGTTGGGATCCCTTCTCTCTTCATCCTCATACATTAGATTTTTCCCATACAGGGTGAGTCTTCAATAAAACCCCAGATTTGGGCCTAAGATCTCAATGTTCATGTAGATCAATAAATAGTTCTTCCAGATGACCTATCTGACAGAGTTCAGAGTTCTCTGGATGTTAAGAGAGCTCTTTTGATTTATTTAGAGAGAACAAAGGATATTAGAAAATCAATTCTCTCTTTGCTTCTTTTAGCCCAGGCAATCGAGGTAAAAAGCACATAGACTAGTCTTTCTAGGTAGGTGGGTGAGGCGGACCATTACAAAAGCATATACAGTAAAGGAACTGCCGCTTCAAAGGGCCATACAGGGAAGGTCTACATAGGAAGTGACGGCGTCCTTGGCTGGAGCGAATGGTGTTCCTTTGATAGAAATTTGTAGGGCAGCAACATAGAGTCCACAGATACATTTGTCAAACACTATCGGTGGGAGTATGAAGATAAGGTTAATTTTGGTTTGACAGCAGTAATGTGTCAGAGGACGATTAAAGTTTCTTTCGTGCTTTCACCGCGGTAGACCCTTAGTGGTATTGGAGTCACTTGGGGAATTGCGGAAAGAGTATTGTGGAAATTTTCACTCAGTTCCGACTTCAAGGGGGAGGGCGGTTCTGAGGGTAATGAACATATCACTTATCGGCAATGAAGATTACCAGTAAGTAATATATGCAATGCCCTCCACTACGTCACTGTGAGCCATGCCATGTGAAGCACAGGGGGAGAGGTAGCAGAGACCACAGCTGTGTCGACACGCCTTTGAGGATACCACCAGCAGCATGTCTACATAACTCTGCTTTATAAAAAGGCACACAGATCTTTAACCCCTGGCACAAGCAACATCTCCATTCATACTAGGAATTAAAAACCATATTAAATTATTGCTACTGAGGCAAATCATGCGAAAAACTAATTGTGGTAGGACCACAGAAAACTACTGGGTTATTTTCGTAAAGTTTACAAAATAAAAACACAAAAGAGATTATTGACACGGGGCATCCTCGAGCAAGTACAGTACCGGAAAGTGTTCACTCACATCAGGATCGTGCGGGTCCCAAACAAGAGCAGGTCTGTGATCAACGCAGGCCAGCAACAGATCCCGGGAGTAGATAAACCAGCAAACAGATCCTTGGGGCAGATGAAATCAGAAACAGATCCCTGGGAAAGTTATAACAGTAACAGATCTGTGGGGGCAGAGACACCTGTAAACAGATCCTTAGGGCAGGTATAGCAGTAATGGATGCCTGGCACAGGCACACTGGTAACAGATCACTGGGACAAGTAAACCACCAACTGGATCCTCCCTTAGGCGACCACACCACCAACTCTGTAATCAATTCTGGTCAGTAACAGATCTCTCAGACAGGCGCACCAGCAACGGATCCATAGGACAGGTACATCGACAACTGATCCAGGGGGCGTGTGCCCAGCGGTGGATTCCTAGGAATTCAAGGCGCAACAGATCCCCGAGGCAGGCGCACACCCAAGCTCAGCAATGCATTCTGGTAATCAATTGGAGATCCCCAGCGCAGGTACAGCAGCAGTGAACCCCTACTCCGGTATACCAGCAGCCCAGTGATCCCCAGCTCCGGTGCACCGGCAGCCCAGTCACCAATGCAGGTCAGAAAAAAAACATCTCCAGGGCGGGCTGCAGCAGTCGGAGCCCGGGCAGGTGCGGCAGCAGCTGTAGTTTCTCGCGCAGGTAGAGGGGCAGCTCTGTCGTTCTGCAGGTCAGAATTCAGAAGCGGCAGCATACACATGCACTGGGCGTAGGGAATACAGATCAGAGTGCGGCGATCCCTTCCGTCCTCCGAAATCAAGCCCAGCACTGCCTTTTTACATTAACATCAGGCACTTTTACCCCCATCCGGGTGAGTTTAAGTGTTTCTCTTGCGAGCGGCAGTCTCTTCTAGCGCCCTCTGCCGGCGTTCTCCTACTCTGCTGCTGTTGCAGCGGGGCGTCCGCAGGCCGGCCAGCAGTGCATGGCACGCTTGGGTCTGGAGGACGAGGCGTCCTTCTGCTATTCTCAGCTGGAAACTCCCTCAGTGGCGGCCTCCCCTGCACAGCCACTGCTGCTCTCATTGGCTCTCTGCTGCCTCTTGTGCCGAGAAGGCCAAGGCCGACTACAGTACGCATGAGAGTTTTCTCTTGACATCAACTTAAAAGTAAAATGAATAACTGACTGAGCTTGAAAAGAAGGTCCAAATAAAAACGCAACTTCATTTCCATTGTTTTACACCGGGGACAATATTGTTACGCAGAGAAATGATGTGTGCAGCCAGCGCCATCTTACGGACAAAGGTGGTGTGGTGGGTAGGTAAAGTGATAACTGTAGAAAATATTATGCCTTTAAATAATATTTAAATACCGTGGGTATAGATAAATTATGCGAAAGTTGTTTTGAACTGGCACAATGTTTATCTTTATCATGCATTTTGGCACACAGGATGCAACTAGCTCTGGTTCTAGTGTTTCGGGAGAGTACGAGGGCTTACTCCCAGTTGCATCTTATTACCTCACCACATGCTTGAGATATGGTGTAAGTTGCCATCGCTTTCAAAGTATCCAGGGTTGCTGCCCAATCTGTACTGTGAGTGTTTGAGCATATGCTCCTCTTTAAGTAATAAAGATGATTTTAATCATGCAGAAGGTTTCCTTTTTCTGATGTTTTTTGAAGAAGGCAATTAACTTGTGTTGTCTTTAAATAATTCTTTATTAGTTACATCCTTATTATTCCAGAAGTGATTTTTGTTTGTACTCTGGAAGTGCAACAGCCGACACGTGTTTCGTCCTAGGTGGTCAGTGAGACCAGGGCTTTTACAAGGCTGCAAAAGATGTAATGTGACAGTATAACTAAGATAATATTCCAGGCCCCATTCATGAGACACTGACGGGTGCACAGTGTGTGATATTTAGTGAGTGCCTTTATTAAAGTAATTAAAATATTGAAGAAGTGCTCGCATTAGTAAGTCCTGGGAACATCCTATAATAGTAAAATGATAATGTGCACTCAAACTTTGTGATTGATACAGTAGTGCAAATGAGACAGACAAGGCATAGTACGGTTTAAGAAAGATAGTGAGGTGCTGGCGACAGGGGATTAGAAGTAATAGTAGTTATTGCATATAGAGCATGTTTGTGCACAGTGCATGCTTGTTCTAGTAGTCATGCAGGGTCATAGGTGGTTTGTGTTCAATTATATAGATAGAATGCTGATGTTCGTTTGGAGCCCGCTAATATTGGTCATGCACTAAATATTCTTTATTGTGCTTGATAAGGTGGTAACACAGTAGGTCATTGCAGTATTACACATGACAAATAAACCTTATTCATTATTCAGAAGATCCGAGAACAATTTCCTTCTAATACAGTACAAGGGTCGTCAATCAGAGTACAATAAACGCTGAAATCTGTTAAAAAGGTGAATCAAAGTCAGGGGACTGTGAATGAGAGAATGGAGACATTCAGCTACTCATATAACATTATCTTCAAGAACAGAAAGGTAAGTCCTGTAGGAATCAGGGGAAAATGACCCTTCTAGTCAAATAATATAATCTGTTGGTATAGTCAATGTATGTCACCTCTTGTGTATAGCAATACTAAATGAAGGTCCTGGTATTATTTAAAGGACTTGCCTCTTTTATTTAAAATGAGAATGGCAATGTCAGGGTAACTTGAACGAGAGAGGTGTGTATTGTCGTATACCTGAAACTAGTCACTATCGTCAAGAGAACCTAGTATAGAACTCTAAATCGCTGGTTTGCAATGCGTAAGAGTAACAAGTGATTTCATTTTTTAAATATGGGAGGGTCGACAGCTACAGAATACAGTATTTATATGAGCCTCGAAATGCAGATTGGCAGTAGTTATTACAAAGACATGCGAGGTCAGCAAATGTTCGAGTGTAAGCAGGCAGACATTATTGATATCTTGGGAAAGAGACACATCCATTTCAGTATTCCCTAATAAAACTATGTGACCACATTTCAAAAAACAGTCCGGTCCCTACAAAGACCTCACTTACATTCATTGGAGTATCGTGTACATTTACTAAACTCGTGTGGGCCAATGTCATTTTTAAACTCTGGGCTATCACTACTCCGCACTGGCCAGAGTGAAACGCATACTTTGGCATGCAAAGAACTAAATGTCAGAAAATAGTGTCTCATGCGAGCATGTATATGTTTTCTGCAACAACCATAAATGGGCACACCACTTACTATAGCAGCAGGATGGCTGTCCCGGGTCAATCCCTCGTACCGATTGTCATGGCGAGCTATCGGCCTACACGACAGCCGCCATCTTTAAATAGGTATGACTCTTAGTATTGAGGAACCTGACCATTAAGGGCCAAGTGGCGCAGAGTACGCCTGAAATCCTCTAGTTCTCCTGCCTTGCAATACAGAGACACTGGACACTCCGTCTGGCGTAAAAGATCGAGTTTTATTAGCTGCAGCTAGTACAGTTGTCTGTGAAGTCACACAGGGATGGGTTCACAAGAGACTGCCACTGACCTTCGTGGCGCACAAGCTTTTATACAGTGAAACAGTATGTGATGGACTGGCCTCCTTTTTTGAGGAGAAAATAAAGAATATCATTAATGATCTTGACCCTCGACACTTACCTAAGAAACTGGGACTATGGAACCCCGCAGAAAGGAGGATATTACATCCTCTCGACCAGTTCAATACTCTCTCTTTGGGGGACATTGAAAAAGTGGCCATGAGTATCTCCTCGGGTTCACCATTGGATCCACTACCACATAAAATCTGGAAGGAACTGTCTGTGGAGCTATTTCCAGTACTACGTCAAATTTGCAATCAGTCTTTGATGGAGGGTTTAGTACCCACATGCTGGAAGCAGGCATCAGTAATGCCACTGTTAAAAAAGACAACATTAGATCCAACCTGCATGAAAAACTATAGCCCCATTTCTTTACTACCATTTCCGATAAAAATTCTGGAACGAGTGGTCAGTAAAACAATATCTCAGTTCCTAGAAAGTAACAATGTCCTGGATAAGATGCAATTCGGATTCCGCCCAGGACATGGTACGGAGACGGCCCTGGTGACCGTTATGGACGATCTGCGAATGCGAGCGGACAGGGGACAAGCGGCGGTTTTGATTCTTCTCGACCTGTCCGCCGCATTCGACACGGTTAACCATGGGATCCTCTTGTCCAGATTAGAGGAGGTGGGAGTGACGGGAATTGCCCTGAAATGGTTGCGCTCCTATCTTTCTGATAGACAGCAAGCAATTGCTCTCCCCCCCTTTCGTTCCAGTTTCTCAAACATACCGCAAGGTGTCCCACAGGGATCAGCGATAAGCCCCATCCTTTTTAATATATATATGAGCCCACTACCTTCTATTATAAGATCTCATGGCATCAATTTAGTTAATTATGCTGATGATACTCAGCTTATTTTGTCCTTGGAAGGCGAGCATTCGGTTCCTGTGATAGACTTCCATGCATGCCTGCAGGATATAGCAATTTGGCTTAGGGAGAACTCACTCCAATTTAATTGTGAGAAAACCGAGATTCTTTACTGTACTACAGGAAGGGTTCCGTCTCCACTTCCACCTAACTTTTGGCCAAGTACGGATAGTGCACCAGTGACCCCTAACCTTGCTGTACGTAATTTGGGCGTAACATTTGACAATAAACTGACGCTGGAGAAGCATGTTAATAAGATAGTCGGGAGCTGTTTCAGTTTGTTGAGAGCATTCTGAAAAATATTTCCACTCTTCTCATCAGAAGCAAGGATGTTGATAGCCCGAAGCACCATTCTGGGCAGATTAGATTACTGTAACGCTCTGCTTCTGAACTCACCACAGTATTTGATCGAGAGACTGCAGAGAATACAGAATATGGTGGCTAAGATAACCTTGGGACGACCACGTCGTTCCTCTACTCTGCAAGTCCTCTCGGAGTTACACTGGCTGCCAGTCCTCCAGAGAATTCATTTCAAAGCCCTCTGCCTATTGTTCAAAGCCTTACATGGACAGGGGCCAAAATCTCTGCAGGAAAGTTTTAGCTGGTATACTCCACTTCGGCTACTCCGTTCCTCATCATCTAATCTTGTGAGGGTGCAGAGAGCCAAGAAAGTTAAGTCAGGAGGTCGAGCTTTTTGCATAGCAGCCCCTCGACTCTGGAACACACTTCCACTGGATATTAGACAAATAGATAATCTGACGCAGTTCAGAAAAAGAATTAAAACTTGGTTATATCCCCGGGCTATCGCCCAGTCCTCCCGCTAAATTCTGTGCTGTTAGTATTCCTTGTTCATCCAACACACTCTCTAACATAGCGCCAGGTTTCCCGTAGGGTGTCAGTAGCGCTTTATAAGCAATTATAATAATAATAATAAATACAATGGATACAATGGATAACCTAAAAACGTATAGAATTTGAGACATCGACAAATGTTACCAACAATGGTTTAAGCTAAAAACTGACTCGAGTTCCAGGCGATGTTTGTTGCTGGCCCCTTTAAGCAAATTGCAAAGAGAATCCACATGATACAGTTTACAAGGAGAGAAAACATGGTTGTATGTTCTAGAAGGACAGTCGTGAAGCCAGAAAATGCATGAGATGTGTAGCGAAGGGCAGTAGATAAGATAAGCGAGAGGAAAGAATGGTGTGAGCTAACAGATAGTTCGGGCGGGGGTTATCCAGCTCAGACATGAATTAGTGTATTCGGCCAGACCCTGACACTAGTTAATAAACACGGGACGAGAGGCTACCTGACACGCAAGGGCAGAAATGACAAAAAACATCTAGTTTACCAGCTGCCTGAGTGAGGGCAACCTAAGATGGCGGAAAACACAAGATGGAGTATGGGTGCGATCGAGAAACGACAAATTTCAGAACCTCAGACCCTCCTTTTGCCATTACTCAGGCAATAACACAATGACCGGGCTCATGTTAATCTGAGTCGGAGTCGATATCAATTGCCATAAGGTCGTTTAACTGTTGCTGGACCATCATCTTACTATTCTCTGTTTGTTGGGTTACAGGCTTTGATACACATAAGGTAGCGAACAGACCACAGATAGCAGGACCACAGTGTATGCACAAGCAACAAGAGAATATGATGGCCAGAATTGCTCCAAGGAATGTTAGTATCTTCCATCCCCAGGTAGATAACAATCCCCATAACCATCCCATGAGGTACCAATCTCCTTCGTCCTGATGGATCGATGCGGAGATGGTATGTAATTTTGAGATGGCCTGGTATACAGTCGGGGCGTCATCAGGAATGTATATACAGCAGCTTGATCCAATTCATTTACAGACTCCTCCTCGGTCTGCTAGGATCACATCTAGCGCAATTCTGTTTTGTAACGTCATGAGACGGTCCGCTCGGAGTTCTGCAGTGATGTTACTTAAGGCACCTGCAGTAACATCGATGGTTGTCTCAACCACGCGAACTAATCGCCTAATTTTTCCGCTGTTAATCATTGGTCCCCAGAAGGGACTGAATCCTTTGAAGAAATCTCCTCCCTCCTGGCCAGCTGTGTCTTTGGCATCAAATACGCCTCTACCATATCTGTGTCTGTGATGGTCTGAGGGTGCAGTATACGTTGGGGAAAGCAAGAATGCTATGTAACATGTTCCCGAAAAGTCAGAGGGGAGCCATGTATATGCCTTGTCATAGCAGACAAAATAGGTTCCTTGTGATGGGATCAATGGAGGTTATTTTGAGACGTGAATACATATATCTGGGAACAGTTTTGTTGAGTGTCATTCTCCTTGCTATTGATTCGGAGGCAAAAGTTGCCTTGGTGGGGTACAGTCCATGCTGGGGAAGACTTCTCTTGTTTAGTCTTGTTATTAAGACTGGAAATGTAATGAGTTACATTCCAACCTTCGTAGGCTTTCTTTTTATCCAAAGGAATCTTACTCTTCCCTAGAATTTTAGCCATGGCCACTATACCCTTTATCAAAGTACCGTGGCTAAAATCCATTCCTTTCTCAAATGTACCTATCGGAAATCGATGTCTGTTGTGGTAGGCAGCCGAAAACATGGTCAGGTAAGCCCATGCTGAACCTTCATATGAGAAAGGCAATACTAAATAGGGCATCCCTTTATGGGCAGTGTGAGGCATGAGTCCACATACCCAACAGTCAGATATGTTGACAACTAACTGGTGTTGGTGTAACAGCTGGATAAACGAATTATTTTGATACTCCATCCTTCTTATTTGTTCATGTGAGGAAAAGGCACTTATCTTGTGTTGAATTTTAGTGGGACGAGAAGGTACAGAAGTAGATAAAGGAACAGTTTTTAGTTGTAACACATGGACAATCCAACCTATACATGCTAGTAAAACACATAGAATCAGCAACACACACAAGGTTACGCCAAAACGACTACGTAATGATTTACAATATTTGGTCTGCATATTCTGTCTCCTATCTACCTGACGTGATGTACCATCCATCCTGGCTAGAAAAATTTGTCGCTCGCGGCAATCTTCCTCAATCACTTGGCTATTTGATAATCCTAAACCTAGCGGATATTGACCATAAACCAGGTTCAGTCCAAGACTCCTACCGAGACCCTGCGACGGGGACAGATGGCACAAATACTATCTAAAATGGAAAAAATAGTTCATTGGTGGCAAAAGTAACAAATGTTCAAGTCTTTGCTTCAGGTCTGGTCCTCATGTTGTACCGTTTCTTTATTGGAATCGTTTGGTCCTGAAAAATTATTTCCGGATTAGTAGTGTTCACTTGTAGATGTGATGGGATAGTTCTTCGAAGAGTGTCATCACTTTCTTCCTCAGTCTGGGTGTCTTCCAGCCGTGCGTTACTAAATGGTACGAACCGGGGAATCTTGTCTCCTTCAGATTCACCTATGCCCCCACGGACCCACTGGTCAAAAGGCAAGGGCAAGGGTACCTTTTTGCAATGCACGGCGTGGACCCAGTTTTTCTTGCCTTCTATCCTTACTGCTGTCCGCGTAGCCAGTAGAACCTGGCGAGGAGGCGACCAGCGAGGATCAAGATTTTTCTTTCGCTGAAAGTTCTTGGTGCAGACCCAATCTCCCGGTTTGATAGAGTGACCTGGGTCTGTTGAGGCCTCTGGCAGAGCACTTTGAACCTGTTGGCGAAGAACACTTAATTTAGCAGTCAAGTCATGAAGGTAATCAATAAGCATAGGGTACGGTATGTCTGAGTACTTCCTAGGACGAGGAACTCCCCAAATATTGGCGGGGCGTCCGAATATCACTTCATATGGACTAGGTCCCATACGAGAGTGTACAGTAGTTCTGGTGGATAGTAAGGCCAATGGTAAAGCGTCAGGCCAGGCAAGACCTGTGCTGGCCTGAATCTTTGCCAATTACAGTTTGAGACTGCCATTGTACCACTCTACCAAACCCGCTGACTGTGGATGGTTTGCCGCATGGAATTTCTGTCTTATGCCAAGACCCGTACATATTTTCTGCATGATTTTGCCTACAAATTCACTTCCATTGTCACTCCAGACAATTCGCGGCAAACCGAATCTAGGAAAAAACTCTTTCAGTAATACTTTAGCAGTTGATACAACTGTGTTATCTTTTAAGGGGTAAGCCTCTATCCATCTAGAGAATGCACATACTACCACCAGAACATACTTGAGATTGTTGCATCGATCCATGTGTATATAATCAATCTGTAATACTTCAAAGGGGTACGTAGGGGGAGAGAAATGGCCTGCAGGAGTTGGAGTACCCTTCCCTGGGTTATGCATTAAGCATATGATGCAATGTTTTACCACATTGTCTGCACATTTCGGAATTCCTTCATTTTGCCAAACTGGAGCCAGGAGTTTGCATATGCCTTTAGCACTAATGTGAGCTGGTCCATGAGCCATAGTCACTACAGGTAATACATATGCATCTGGCAACATCCATCGCTGATGCTCTGACAATTCTGTCCAACATCCATTCGAATCCAACATTCCCGTACTTTCTCTCCACTTACTCAATTCTTTCTCTGTAGCCTCTTCCTGAATCGTTCTTACGCTCTCAATTGTGTCCTCACACATTCCTCTTTCTGGGATCTGATTTGCAGGGCCTGCAACATACATGTGACTTATGATGTCCCTAGCTGTGTTTTTCGCTACCTCGTCTGCGAAAGCATTCCCGCGACCAATGTCATCTGTGCATCTTTTATGTGCACTACACTTGATGATGGCAATTTGGGTAGGTAATGTGAGAGAGTCAAGAAGATCGGTGACCAACTGGCCATGCTGAATCTTCGTTCCATGGGAAGTAAAGAATCCTCTTTCCTTCCATAAACGACCAAAACTGTGTGCTACGCCAAAGGCATATTGGCTGTCTGTGTAAACATTCACTCTTTTCCCTTTCAACAGCACACATGCTCTAGTCAAGGCTATCAATTCTGCAGCCTGGGCTGAATTGTATCTGATACATGCTGTCTCCACTACTGTATGTAATGTGGTGACTGCATAAGCTGAGGTAGTCTCGCCATTGGGTAATTTGAAACAGGAACCGTCAACCCATAAGGTTCCATCCGGATCCTCGAGCGCAGTATCCTTTAAAACTATTCTTCCTTTTGTTTCTTCTTCTGTGCGAAGAAAGCAGTCATGATGATCCTGAGGATCTCTTTCATCTGGGAGTGGTAACAAAGTAGCTGGATTCAAGGTGTTACATCGCTTTATACGTATGTGGCTTGCTAAGAGAGTCAACTCGTAACCAGACAACCGAGCACTCGTGAGATATTGTGTTTTAGTTCTATTCAATAAAGTGTCCACAGCATGTGGTACCATGACAGTGAGAGTGTGGTCCAATACTATTCCAGCTGATTGACGAATAGAGATTGCTGTCGCCGCCGTAGCTCTGAGACAGGAAACGCTTTAGCTACCGGGTCTAACGTAGCAGAAAAGTAGGCACATGGCCTCTGTTTGTCTCCAAATTGTTGTGTCAAAACTGATAATGCACAACCTTCTCTCTCATAGACATAGAGCGTGAAACATTTACTGTAATCAGGGGTCCCTAACACAGGAGCAGAACACAGGGCTGATTGTAAGTCAGAAAAACTCTTCTGACATTCATCAGTCCATGGGAGTGGATGGGGCGTGTCTTTCTGTGTAAGTGCTAATGAAGGTTTGGCCAATAGAGAGAAATTAGGTATCCATTGTCTGCAGTAGGAAGTAATGCCCAAGAAAGCACGTACTTCTCTCTGCGTCGATGGTACCGACATGTGCGTAATTGCTTCAATGCGTTCGGGGGTTAGTCGCCTTCCCTCCTTTGATAAGAGATGACCTAAGTATGTAACCTCTTGGCACACGTACTGTAATTTAGAAGGTGATACCTTATGATTGAGATCAGACAAATGCCGCAACAATGCCACAGTCACATCTTTACACACATCCTTTGAATCAGTCGTGATCAACAAATCATCCACATACTGAATAAGAGTGGCTCCTGGAGGCAAAGGGAATGTATCAAGCTGTGATTTAAGAGCTTGACTATAAATGGATGGACTTTCACAATAGCCTTGTGGTGCTCTCTTGAATCGGAAGCTTCGGCCTCCTAAACAAAATCCAAAAATATCTCTGCTCTCTTTAGCAATAGGAATGCTGAAGAAAGCGTTCTTTAAGTCAATCACGGTGAACCAAGCTGCTGAAGCTGGTATCATCGTCAGTAAGGCTGTAATGTCTGGGACAACAGGAAACTGTGGTGAAACAATTTTGTTCACCTCTCGAAGATCAATCACAAATCTATAGACTGGTGGTTGAGAAGGATCAGTTCGCTTAAGAATCGGAAGAATAGGGCTGTTACACACATTTGCTCTCGTTTCTTCCACCACACCCTTCTGGACCAAATCCTGAACAATAGCCAATAATGCTTTTTCACCTTCATTGGAAATCTTATACTGAGCTATACGTGGCAGTTTAACATTAGGCTTGAGAGTGACAACATATGGTGGAATCGCAAGACGACCCACATCATTCGGACCCATAGCCCAAAGATTTTCAGGAAGAGATAGTAATTCAGGTGGAAACTTATCTCTAGACAAATGCATTGACGATGTTAGTTTCTTACCTAGTGTAAGATACACACCAGAAGGGGAGCAGCGTAACGTGGCATGTAACTTTTTCAACAGATCCAAACCCAATAGATTCTCACCACAACCAGTTGTAAGGATAAGTGATGCTTCCAGGTCATATTTACCAATCGAAACAGGTAAAGGGCAAGAGACTGGGTTACGAACTGGGGCGCCGGAAAATCCTACAGACGTGTTTATTAAGCCAGACAAAGGTGCCCCAGGGAGTTTAGAATGAATAATAGAACTTCTCATTGCACCAGTATCTAAAAGAAATGGCTCTGAAATACCCATTGCATTGACAGTGACATAAGGACCATTCTGATCTACTGGAATTGATACTACTCCTTTACTTTGTCCATGGCTGGCCTATTCATTTTGGAAACTTTCGTCGCCACCTTCAACATAATAGTCACTATAATATAGTGTAGACTGGACTCTCTGTTGGTCAAAAGAATTCACAGCGTTAGGAGAGGGAAAGGAACGCTTCTTTTGGAGGGACGTACCTCTACCTCTACCCCTGGAGACTGACTGGAAACTACCACGGCCTCGTGGGACAAACACTCCATTATTACGTTGGAGCAAAACTGGACAATTACTCTTAAAGTGTCCCTCTTCCTTACGGTAAGCACATTGGTTTGGACCTAGCATAGATCGGGGTACATAATGTTCGGGCTTCTGAAACACTTTCTGAAACTGTGGGGGCTGAGAAGACTGGTGCTGAGCAGGACGTGGAGGATAAGCCTGCTGTAAAAGAACCTTTGTTTTTAAATCTTTATTTTTCTTCTCCTGCTTATCTTTCTCTTCCTTGTCCCTGTTTTCATAATATTGTGCTGTAGCCAATATTTTAGCAGTAGAAGAAACAGCCCATGCACTCTCTGAACTTTTTAATTTATTCGATAATTCGGGAAGCAAGTTAAATACGAACTTGTCCACAAATAAGCGTTGTCCACCTTCCGTGCTCATATCCTGGCCACTATGATCCAGAAATGTCTCCTCAAAACGAGTGAAGAAATCGAAGACGGTTTCGTCTTTCTTTTGTTTACAGGCGGTTAACTTATCCCAATTTACTCGTACTGCAGGCATAAGAGTCTTCATTAAATCAATGATTCTACCGGGAAGTGCTGTAATCAGATCGTCAGGCTTTGCGCCGCCAACTTGTGCTGTGTCAGCAGCTCTAATAGCTGCCCAAACACCACCTAGTTCGGCAGCATGATCTTCCCTACGAATTTTCGCCCATATTGCTTGTGGAACAACAGTCCCAAATAACATATCAATGTCAGCTAAGTTCATAATGCAAGCCTCAACTGTCTGGGATAGCTCCTTATAATAGCCAGCAGGATTTTTACGTGGGTCTGGAAGTGTTTGTTTAAGGGCTAAAACTTCGGCTCTTTTCCAAGGTTCATGTACCCATATACGCTGGAAATGAGCAGCCACCGGCTGAGCACCACCTACCGCCTCTCTCCATACTGGGGAGACTTCACGCATTGGATAGTGTTTAGTTTTGTCAATAAGATCAGTTTCGGGGAGTTTTAGAGAGAGAAATGAAGTCGTAGATTCAATCAGCATAATCACCGCTTTCTCAATGTCTGCTCCTACTATAAAACCTTTATCAAAATCAGCTTGCAGCTTCATCAGTTCCATAGGAGCCGTGTCTAATCCCTTATCGTCCCAACCCTTAATGAGAGTGTCGCACATTACGTCAAAAACATATCTTTGAATGGGCTCTGTCCATTGACAAAAGGTGCTTAAAATATCCCGTGCACTATATATTGGACCTTTCTCAATCCATTTACGGGCGAGGGAACCTAATACTGCTTTTTCTTCCGTAATAGGAAGCTGACAACGAGATTGTCGTCTAGAAAAAGACAGAGACAGATTCAGGGCTCCAATTAAGGGAGAAAAGAAACTTGTGACAGCATTTATGAGTCTCCTCGGTGTACCTGGAGAGTTTCTCACCAGAGCAGGGGATAGAGAGGAATTTAAAGGAGATGGAATAACAGGAGGAGGAGAAAACAAAGGCTGAGGAAAAAGTGAAGTATTATTTGGCTGAGCAGGTCGCTGAGCAGCTGCTGGCTGAGCCATAGGAGGTGCATTAGGAGTTTGCACATAGGGTGGAGGAGAATTCAACAAACAAGACATTAAAGGGTCTTCCTCTATATCTTTACTCTTCTCTGAAGGGGAAGTGGGCAACACCGGATAGCATCTATCTACTGCCATGCGATGTTGTCTTTCTGATACCTCCCTAGCAGAGTCTGCTTCGTTATTTCTTAACTGCTGGGCAGCCTGTAAAATCGACATATTTTTATCCTTTTGATCTCTTCTTGCTTGTTTCATTTCTTTCTGTTTGGCTTCCTTTCGCCAAAGGCGGAACGAGTCAAACATTGCCGGCCTGGCTTTTCTTCTAAACAAAGTGGTTTCTAAATTGTCTAATATATTGGGCTCAAAACTGCCATTTTGTGGCCACTGTAAAACACCATCTCTTCTGGTATATAATCGGACCCATGTTTTGTTAAAAGTAATGGGGCCAATACCATGTTTTGAATAGAGCTCATAAGTGGGAGTTCCAACCGGAGGAATCGGACAAGAGTCCTCGAGCTGGGAGTCCCTAGTACAACCTAAGCAACAAAATCGACGGAACTTACTTAGACCAGGCATCGTTATTTCTCTGGACTATTCTACAAACTTCAAAAAGAGGGGGTGTCAATTCTTAACAAAACAGCACAAACGTACTCACCCCTTGGCTTCAATTATTGCAACAATTGAAATACAAAAAGGAAACTCAAAGACCCCAAAATAAACAAAATTTGTGGGAGCGACCCACCAATCAAATACTTAACTAAGTATCTTCTTACGCCAGTCGGAGGTCCGTCTATCGTCTCGCTCTACCAAATCATCACAAAAACCGGGGCCAAGGCAGGACGGCAGTCAGGGCAGCAGTCGCAGCAGCCGTCTGAAAGGAGAAGCCACGCCGCAAAATCCTTCGGTCCACTTGCGACATACAAGGGTCAATCACGTGGGGCGCCTCCTCCGGATTTTCCTTGCGGGGCCCCTCACGATCCTCTGGCCGCACCGCTACCACTGAAGCCGTCCCTTCGTGGTCGCCATTTGAGGAACCTGACCATTAAGGGCCAAGCGGCGTAGAGTACGCCTGAAATCCCCTAGTTCTCCTGCCTTGCAATACAGAGACACTGGACACTCCGTCTGGCATAAAAGATCGAGTTTTATTAGCTGCAGCTAGTACAGTTGTCCGTGAAGTCACACAGGGATGGGTTCACAAGAGACTGCCACTGACCTCCGTGGCGCACAAGCTTTTATACAGTGAAATACAATGGATACAATGGATAACCTAAAAACATATAGAATTTGAGACATCGACAAATGTTACCAACAATGGTTTAAGCTAAAAACTGACTCGAGTTCCAGGCGATGTTTGTTGCTGGCCCCTTTAAGCAAATTGCAAAGAGAATCTACATGATACAGTTTACAAGGAGAGAAAACATGGTTGTATGTTCTAGAAGGACAGTCGTGAGGCCAGAGAATGCATGAGATGTGTAGCGAAGGGCAGTAGATAAGATAAGCGAGAGGAAAGAATGGTGTGAGCTAACAGATATTTCGGGTGGGGGTTATCCAGCTCAGACATGAATTAGTGTATTCGGCCAGACCCTGACACTAGTTAATAAACACGGGACGAGAGGCTACCTGACACGCAAGGGCAGAAATGACAAAAAACATCTCGTTTAGCAGCTGCCTGAGTGAGGGCAACCTAAGATGGCGGAAAACACAAGATGGAGTCTGGGTGCGATCGAGAAACGACAAATTTCAGAACCTCAGTATTACCTGGGAGTTTAGGTACTTGGAGTTGGTCGCCATTATTAAGTGGTCAAAAAAAGTTAGTTCTCCACCAGGTATGATTGAAGCGATTATATACCACGAGAAGTACAGGGCATTGTATCAGTTACCAAAGAACGGGTATATCGGAAGGGGTACATTCATAGATAAAACTGTTTGTAAATAGGTAATTTGTGAATATATATATATATTATTTAAACGCGGATGAGTCCAGACTAAATCAGTACTTTGGAGAAAGACGCCATTTCTAAATGGTTCAAGGTGGATTTGAATGTGAACCAGGCAAAGGTTTAATATCATGTATCTGCCAAAGAATAAGAATATATAGTAATATATCTGTGGCCAACGTGCTTATATCTATTGCCATAATATGGCTGAGGATATTTAATTAAGGTTTCCAATAGCTTTTAGGAGATAAAATGTGTAACAACTGCATTGTGTATTGACTGTGTGGTGCTATGAACCTCAGGGGTACTGCGGTCAGTGCAGATGTGCTAATATTTTAAGTAAACACACAAGCAAACAAAGATTCCATATCAATGTTTGCGCAAAAATCAAAGGCTCTCTCGCAATTCGTTTTAAACCATCTGCGCTAAGGGGCTGAGAGGTCCAAGAATTCCATATCTGCTAAAAAACATATACTTATGTGGTTTAGTATAATTCCTGTGAGAGATGTAGAGGTGCACTCAGTGATTCTATGTTACTCAGTGTTCCTGTTGGTGCTTAAGCAAGGGTGCTACACTACAAATGTGTGCTGGCAACACACACTAAGAATACTAAGCTGGTTACAGGCTGGACCCTGATTGTAGTGAGCACTGTTCCTATTGAACTATTGTTCTATAATAATAACCTTCACTTTTTTGCAAAACTTGATTGTTAATTCAAAAACAAAGAGACATTGTTTGTTCCACAAATTTGTTATTAAAATAATAAATCATTAGTTATAGTACAATTCGTATGGGAATCAATGTACTAATACATATCCATCTGATTGCAACATAAAGTATTTAAGTAGAACAAGAATTTTTGAGTTTTTAGATCTACAAAGAACGTGACATTGTACAGTGCAGTTTTCTAGTACAATTGAATTTTCTAATACAATATATCCCTGTGTAACAATTCGCATATTAATCTATGCAAAGTTGTCGCGTGGCACATAGATGTTACAAGCCCGATGCATTTCGGGACTCTCTGGTCCCTTCCTCAGGGGAAATATTCTGTAGGTGTCAATAAAAGCTGCAACTTAGTGCTTGACAAGTACTCACAGGGAATAAAAACCCGAAGAATGGGTGTGTTGCTAGTCACTAAAGGCAGGGTACAGGCTCGAGTGCTGCTGCCTAAGACGTCTTAGGCAGCAGCACTCGAGTTACGGATTCAACGTCCACAGGAACTCTTCCTATTTTCGACCGTGCCTCACACGACACAGAACCAGATTCCCCGAGCCTGAACCGTGCCTTTAGTGACTAGCGACACACCCATTCTTCGGGTTTTTATTCCCTGTGAGTACTTGTCAAGCACTAAGTTGCAACTTTTATTGACACCTACAGAATATTGCCCCTGAGGAAGGGAATCAGAGAGTCCCGAAATGCATCGGGCTTCGGGCTTGTAACATCTATGTGCCACGCGACAACTTTGCATAGATTAATATGCGAATTGTTACACAGGGATATATTGTATTGGAAAATTCAATTGTACTAGAAACCTGCACTATACAATGTCACGTTCTTTGTATATCTAAGGACTCAAAAAATTCTTGTTCTACTTAAATACTTTATGTTGCAATCAGATGGATATGTATGAGTACATTGATTCCTGTACGAATTGTACTATAACTAATGATTTATTGTTTAATAACAAATTTGTGGAACAAACAATGTCTATTTGTTTTTGAATTAACAATCAAGTTTTGCAAAAAAGTGAAGGTTATTATTATAGAACAATAGTTCAATAGGAACAGTGCTCACTACAATCAGGGTCCAGCCTGTAACCAGCTTAGTATAATTCCTGACCACAAAAAATATTTTTATAATGTTGTCTCTGGATTAACGATAAATGGACCAGTGAGAGGGAAACTATATAAAAAGCTAGCTAAGCCATAAACTACAGGTAAAGATAGGACGGGGTTTTAAGTCCTAGTATTTAAAACTTTACAATTGGCAATTGGATAACTGAACAAGTGAGAGTATATTGTGGTAAGGTACAGTTATGCTTGGCATTTAGATTCTTAAAACCAATGATTCCACTTGTTTTCTTTATTTAATCCCTTCTCAACGGTTTCCAGACGGATAATAAGGGCACTTTCTTCCTTGCGTAATTGATGTTCAAGATTTCCGCCTCTTTTGTGTTGTTTCAGTTTTTTGAGGCCACTGAAGGAGAAAGTACGGTAGTGAGGGTGATGGGTTTCAAAATGTTCAATTAATGGCTGTCTGGTACCAATTTTATGAATATTTCAGTAGTGTTCATGAATGCGGATCTTGGGCGGTCTCATTGTGCCGCCTATATAGTGTTTTTCACAGGGGCAGGTAATTAGATAAATCAAGTGTGAACTTTCACAATTGATAAAGTCTCCTATTTTGAAAGAGTGATCATTCACTGTGTCATCCTTAGTTTTAGATCTGCCCAGTTTGTGGATTGAACAGTTGGACCAGGTGTAAAAGCCATTGGGTTGATGCAAGAAGGTAAGAGGGTCCTGTTTGAGTTCAAAGAAGGATGGACAGAGGGTGTCTCTAAGATTTTTACTCCTAGAGAATCTGAGTTGTGGTGTATTTTTAAGGACATCTGATTCAGTAGGGTTTTGTGTTAGGAGATTCCAATGTCTTTTGAGTGTTTTGCGTATGCATTGTTGTCCATTGTTATATTGAGTTAGAAAACGGATAACTGGTTTGTGATCTTTTGGGCAATTGGTTTGAAGCAAAGAGTTATCCTCTTTGTTCCAATCTTTCAGTTATTTCCATGGAGTTTTTAGCATATTCATCTTCTGAGCTACAGTTAATGCGAGCTCAGTGATATTCACCAGACGAGATATTGGCAATTGTTTGAATGGGGATGACTGCTAGAGGCATGAAGAATGGAATTAGCAACTGTGCTCTTTCTGTGGATTTTGGTATGTAAGGTGTTGTTTTCAATGAAGATTGTAAGATCCAGGAATTCAATTTCTTTTTTTTGAAATGGTATAAGTAATGTCAATACCCTACTTGTTTGGGGTCAGTGTATCGATGAAATGTTTCAAAAGACCTTACGGTCCTTGCCAAATGAGTAATATATCAACGATATACCTACCCCACAGTATTATGTTGGTGGAAAGATTATCTGTTTGATCGTTTCATGTCCATTGGCGCTCCACTTCCCCCATCAGGAGGCAGGCGTAGGGTGGGGCAAATTTTGCCCCCATGGCTGTCCCCTGGAGTTGTAGATAGTAGTCTCCATTAAAGAGGAAGTATTTGTTGAAGAGACAGAATTCAAGCATTTTCAGGAGCACGCTATTTCTGGCCGCATAGTGTACAGATCTTGCTTGGAGAAATTTCCTGGTTGCTGCTATTCCATCTGGATGTTTAATAGATGTATAGAGACTTGTTACGTCTATAGATGATAACACAAAGTCCGGTTGTCATGAGATATGCTGTAATTTCTGTATGATGTCCTTTTTATCTCTTATGAAGGATAGAAGATTCTTCATAAAGGGTTGCAGTTTAGCATCAATAAATTATCCCACGTTGGAGCAGATTGATTCGATCCCTACATTGATCGGTCTATCTTTTGGTGGTCTACCTGGTTTGTGAACCTTTGGCAAGAGGAAGAGTGTGGGAGTAATCGGATTGTCAATGTAAAGCAGTTGTTTCTCCTACAGTGTGAGTAGCTCTTTTTCATACCAGATGTTCAATAAATGAAGAAGTTTTTTTTGTATCTCTTTAGTGGGGTTATGGCTTAGTTTTTTGTAACAGGTGGTATCCCCTAGTTGGCGATAGGTCTCAGCAAGATAGTCCGAGGTGTTAAGTAGGACTACATTGCCTCCTTTATCTGCTTCTTTAACTGTCATGTTAGGATCATTCCTTTAATTCCATCAGTGCCTTCTTCTCCCTGTTGGTACTATTAGCAGGTGCATACTTTTGTTTTGACTAGTATTTTTGATATTCCATGTCCAGATCTTTATGTGCAGCCGCAAAAAATATATCAATGGAATTTCCTGATGTTAAGGCTGGTGTAAAGTTCGATTACTTTTTTGAGTGGTGTAGGTCTGGAATGGAAGATGTCTATTCCTAATTCCTCAGCAGTAGTAGCCAAGGATTCTAATCTATCTGGGGCATCATCCGCAGTCAGGTGTGTTAGTAAGTTAATGGTTTCCAGATCTTGTGCAGTGAGGTCACTTGTTGGTTGAGGATTATCACTTGAAGTCAATTGTGGCTTTTTATCAGAGAAGAAAGAGTGTTGTTTGAGGTTTCTTGTAAATTTGAATGAGTCAATTTTGGTTTGTACTAAATCCCTAGGGGTGGGCGGAATTTGCGTAGTCGCGCTACGCAAAGATCCGCAAACGGTAAAAAATCTCCGCAAGCACGCAGAAATTCCGCGAACATGCGGAATTGCCTGTTCCGCCGTTTGCGATGCTTTCTTCCTGTTCGCGAACGCTGTTTGCGTGCTCGGGGGAAAATATCTTGCGAACACACATTTTGAAAGTGTGAACAACCAAAAAATTCCACGGTTCGCAGAATTTTTGTCAATTCCGCATTCTCCGCGGAACGGGAAATTACCCAAATTACCCAAATTCCGCGAGGGGAACACAATTGACCGCCCACGCCTAGTTGTTGGGCAAAATGATAACCCTTTATTCAAGATTTGATGGTGGGTATCGGTAAGTGTTGTTTTTGAGAGGTTGATCACCAATTCATTAGGCACTATTTTTGTATGCGAGGCAATGTTTTGGTCAATTCCTTGTTTCTGGCTCTTGTTTGTCCTCCCATAATATTTGGTTTTGGTGTGTTTGAATTTGGTGGTCTGGTCCGATTGTCTTGGGCATTGCCCAAGCGGTGTCTGCGTACTTCCTCGTGAAAATTTACTTTCGGTCTAGTACTGCTCGTGGCTTCTGGTTCTCCCACGGATTCTACATCAGAGGATGGAATGGTTTCTGTCGAGATGTTTAAGTGTGTAGATGAAGTTGTAGTTGAGATGTTATCATACTTTTCGGCAAATGTGTACATCTGAACTTCCGATTCTTTCTTTGAATGATATCTTCCTCATAATCGTCAAGAACTTTGTTTAAGATAAAAAAAATTGTCTTAATGTCTCCCCAATTTGCCTCGTCAATTCTTTTGGATAGTGTGTCTACCTCCAATTTATATTTTTCAAATTCGTCTTGGGCTATGTCTGTTAATTGGTGAAGCATGTAGTTGGATGCTGTTCGTAAGTTGTCTTCCCATATTTGTAGTTTTTCCAGAGCTGTAGTTTCAATTGGAGGAAATATAAGAATCCTGAGCCCCCTTGGAATAAGGTTGTGTTCTAAGTATTTCTTAAGTGAAGCCCCTTCCCACCATTTTGATGTTTCTTTTTTGACAGCTTTGAATGAGGATTTGTGATACTTGGTTGTCACGAGGGGCCAGCACCTGTGGGGTTAAAGATTTCATCTATTCTTGTATTTCTTCGTTCTCTTCGGTTGTCATAATTTGCCATGTCATAATTTGCCATGTTCGGTAGAAGTCAGCAGGAATTTAGCATGAAACTCCTATTGGATTAGATGATCCAGTATCTCTTCACTCGTTATATCTGGCTAAATGAGAGATTCTCCTCTTACTGGTCTATCTATCGTTAATCCAGAGACAACGTTGTAAAAATATTTTTTGTGGTCAGGAATTATACTAAACCACATAAGTATATTTCTGAATGGTTCCAACTTGAACCATTCAGAAATGGCATCTTTCGCCACAGTATTGATTTAGTCTGGACAAATCTGCGTTTTAAAGAAAAACTATATATTCACAAATTACCTATTTACAAACAGTTTTATCTATGTCTGTACCCCTTTGGATGTACCCGTTCTTTGGTAACTGATACAATGCCCTGTACTTCCCGTGGTATATAAATACTTCAATTATATCCAGAGGAGAACTAACTTTTTTTGACCAACGCCAAGTACCGAAACTCCCAGGTAATACTAAGATACATACCTATTTAATGATGGCGGCTGTTGAGGATGTCGATTGGTACGAGGGATTGACCCGGCACAGCCATCCTGCTGCTATAGTAAGTGGTATGCCCGTTTATGGTTGTTGCGGAAAATATATACATGCTCGCATGAGACACTATTTTTCAGATATTTAGTTCTTTGCACGCTGAAGTATACATCTTACTCTGGCCAGTGCGGAGTAGCAATAGCCCGGATTTTAAAAATTACATTTGCCCGCACGCATGTATTAAATGTACACGATACTTCAAGAAACGTAATTGAGGTCTTCATAACAGCCGGACAGTTTTTTGAAATGTGGTCAAATGGTTTTATAAGGGAATACTGAAATGAATGTCTCTACTCCCCAAGATATCAATAATGTCTGCCTGCTTACACTCGAACATTTGCTGACCTCGCATGTCTTTGTATTAACTACTGCCAATCTGCATTTTGAGGCGCATATAAATACTGTATTCTGTAGCTGTCCAACCTCCCATATTTAAAAAATGAAATCACTCGTTACTCTTACGCATTGCAAACCAGTGATTTAGAGTTCTATACTAGGTTCTCTTGACGATAGTGACTAGTTTCAGGTATACGACAATACACACCTCTCTCATTCAAGTTACCCTGACAGTGCCATTCTCATTTTAAATAAAAGAGGCAAGTCCTTTAAATAATACCAGGAACTTCATTTAGTATTGCTATACACAAGAGGTGACATACACTGACTATACCAACACATTATATCATTTGAATAGAAGTGTCATTTTACCCTGATACCTACGGCACCTACCTTTCTGTTCTTGAAGATGATGTTATATGAGTAGCTGAATGTCTCCATTCGCTTGTTCACAGTCCCCTGACTTTGTTTCACCTTTTTCACAGATTTCAGCTTTTATTGTATTCCGATTAAGGACCCTTGTACTGTATTAGAAGGAAATTGTTTTCTGGTCTTCTGAATAATTAATAAGGTATATTTGTAATGTGTAATACTGCAATGATCTACTGTGTTACCACCTTATCAAGCACGATAAAGAATATTTTAATGCATGACCAATATTTGCGGGCTACAATTGTTCGTCAGCATTCTATAAAATATAATTGAGCAGAAACCGCCTGTGACCCTGCATGACTATTAGAACAAGCATGCACTGTGCACAAACATGCTCTATATGCAATAACTACTATTATTTCAGATCCCCTGTCGCCAGCATATCACTATATTTCTTAAACCTGACTATGCCTTGTCTGTCTCATTTGCACTACTGTATCAATCACAAAGATTGAGTGCACATTATCATTTTACTAATATAGGATGTTCCCAGTAATTACTAATTTCGAGCACTTATTCAATTTTTTAACTACTTTAATAAAGGCACTCACTTAATATCTCACACTGTGCACCAGCCGGTGTCTCATGAATGGGGCCTGGAATCTTATCTTACTTATGCTGTCACATTACATCTTTTGCAGCCTTGAGAAAGCCCTGGTCTCACTGACCACCTAGGGCGAAATACGTGTCGGCTGTTGCACTTCCAGAGCACAAACAAAAATCACTTCTGGAAAACTAAGGATGTAAACTAATAAAGAATTATTTAAACACAACACAAGTTAATTGCCTTTTTAAAAAAACAGAACCAAAAAGGAAACCTTCTGCATGATTATAATCATCTTTATTACTTAAGGAGGAGCATATGCTGAAACCCTCACTGTACAGTTATGGATACAAGGCTGGAAAGGTCCAGTGCCTCGAGCCAAGCTCCTCCATCAACAACTAACTTTTGCAGGCGATTCCATCATACACCAGGATCCCTGGACCTTCTCTGCACCTTTGAATGTTGCTGCCCAATCTGCCCTGCACTGCTGTAAATGCGTCAAACGCTCATCCCAAGATCGAGTGCCAATGCTACTGACAGTTTACATACATGCACAGAAAAGACCCCCTTCCTCCCATTCTCTTGAAACCAACAAACAATGGCCCTGTATTCTTAAGATAAGCATACATTCACGAAAGGGATAAAAAAGGCACAAATACTCGAAGTATGTGTAAGGCTCTTCCTCACCAACCTGGAATATGTCATGTTCATCCAATCCCACTCATCTATTTGTTGTATTGTAACCTTACTGATTGTATAGCGCTCTGATATCCGTTTAGGATCTTGTTCGCGCTCTATAAAACTTTCTAAATAAAAAAATAATAAATAAATAAAAATTAAACTTATTTTCCAAATCAACTTTGCCCCCCCACCCTTTTACTCTTCATCATCACTCATATTCATATGACCCTCAACCTTTTATCATCAACCTTTCTGAGCAATGTACAGAGTTACCTTCCTCTCATCAACTCATGTGAACTCTTCTCAGTAATCCCATGTGACATTGTATGGTATGCCCAGAGCAATCTCTGTCTTCATTCTAATTAGTTCTTTCACATAAGGCCAAATGCGCGCTGTCTTTTTAAAAACAGTTCCAACGTTCGACCAACCCATTTCTATGAAGGTAATAAATACATCGACTTACATATCAATTATCTTTTCCTGAATATCAGAAGCTCTTTCATCTCATCTGATACTAGCTGTATGCATTGTCTTTCATCAGCCAATGAGGAAATCATGACAGTTCGCTCTTCCCAGAAATCCACTATAATGTCTGTCCTGATTTTCTCAATGAATCTTTCATTTCGACCAGCATGTATAGTGCTCAAGGGTACAATGGCATACTTGAGAATACTACAAATTGAATCATTTGGCCAAGAAATAGCTAAATCAGTTTTATCATATGGACCTTCTGGTAATTCCTTTTCCTCTGATGGGTAAATTACAGTGTTTTGTGGCTTGTTGTTCTAGGAATACAGAACACAGTGTTATACCTCGTTCTCCACGCTATGATCTCATCACGACCACCAGAAATTATATCTAATGCATCTTTTGCTGGCACTTATTCCTGGGGCAACACAAAAGATGATGGATGGAATGTTGAACATTGTCAAACATTCACCCCCAGTCACATATCTGGGTTAAATCCATCACCATGCCACACCAGTTTGGAACCATTCATATGCAAATCAGTCTTGGCCCTGCTCCCCTTGGGAACAGTCCAGCCCAAACTGCATGGCTAGTTCCTCCCTGGACTGGAAAACAAGCTTCCTGGTTTTGGGGTATCACCCCTCATCAACCAGGCTAGAGCTTGAATCCAGTGGCATAGTGAGGACGGGACCCACGTCTGGGCATACCCTTCCCACTGAGGGCGACTATAGCAACACAAAAAGATTAATATGGCTGATGGAATGGTATGATGAGCAAAGAAATGATGGATTTAGACTCAGATCTCTGTACTGGGTGAGAATGTTTGACATTGTTCAGCAATCCGTCCATCAATTGCTCTTTTTGCACTTATTGGTGCACCTCATATGCCAAGCCAAAATTCTCTTTTCTAAGCCTACTAGCACAAACTAGGACTTCTTTCGATATAAAATACAATTCATCTATAGTGTTTAGAATCGTCCAATATGTGCCTGTATCTATTTTCTTGCTCACCACTTATTCCTATAATTGAAAACGTTTTCTGTAGTCTTCTACCACTCTTCCTCAGAAACCCTCCCTTCAGCTACCTCACTCACACACTCTACATCCGCCACCCTCTCTCTTCCTATTGGATGTTTCCATAAACATCCTTGACAGGCATTCAGGTATACTGTTCTTAGTTCCAGGTATATCCTTCAACCTGAAACAAAATTTTTGCAATCTCTTTTAATATCTTGCTCTCCTAGGAATTACCATCCCCAATCCTGTGGTAATAAACATTTCTACTAGAAGTAAACAATCTATTCTGATTGTAGATTCTGAACCCCCAAATACAAATGCAGACAATATGCCACTCCCCACCAGCATGTCAATGGATCCTTTTCTATGATGGAGTAGTTCTGTTCAGATCCTCCGAAAGGACTCGATGCATATGGCAAAATCTCTTCCCTTCCTTGAAGTGGCACGGCCCCCAATTATTGCTGACATTGGAAACAATTATGTTCTTATACTTGGTATCGAAAGTCTTCAGCTCTGGAAGAAAAGCCACCTCATTATTTAACTGGTGTGTCAGTAAGTATACAGCAGTAAGTACAGATTTACTGTTTTTAACTCCACAGCTACGTACCTTGGCAATATATTTATCTTCAACATACATAGATGTGAAGTTAAGAAACATAAATCTATACTTGCCTGTATATATATTTAGATAACTTCATGACATTATAGTTGTCTGTATTCAGAAAGAATATTTTGGCAACACAATATTTAAAACTCAATATCACAGTAGAACACCTCTGAAAACAGCAGTGGATTTTTTTTTATTCAAGTCTAATTTAGGATTGTTTGAGGAACAAAGTGGTGGTGAAATCCAGATTGCAGAGCGTGGCTAAAAATACTCAGGACATTTCGGACTGATACTTCTGTTGAGTACAATAGGAATAAGATTGGAAGAAGAAACTCATTCAAGTATACATTTAATGATTGGAACCATAGCCCAAAGAAGAAAAATAAAGAAAATGGAAACATTTGCAAAGAGCTTCTGTAGGAGGCTGGCTTAGAATATGGTGCACACCTATTTAGGTGAAGCACCTTGTACTAATCCAGACAACCCTTATGGTGATTTTAGTGGTCTTAGACAACCATAGAAAGCTCTCTAAGTGATAGCTGTAGAGTGCACCCTTGGAGCTTATTCCAGAAGGGGTGTTAAGCAGCGTGTCTTACCAGAACGAATCATGTAGTATATACAGGTCACAGGACGGTATGGTGGATACAGGGGTCGCACATCAGTGATTGAACAAATGGAGATGGGCTACCATGTACAAATAACACTTAGGGGATTCAAGAGGCAAAGAAATATAAGACGGTGCCAATCAGGGTAGAAAACACCCCACTACCTTGGGTGCAGAGAACACAGGTGACCACAAAGGTGACCTGTGTAATTAGTATACAACAAGGTGTACCCCGGCATTCCTAATGTTTAGATTTCGAATATTTGACATTATTTGGTCATGACTGACAAGACTAGAGACTGCTTTAACACAGGAAAACACCAGAGATTTACTTATCCAAACATACATAGATTTATTCCGTAAAAATCCAAAATGAGATAAAAGCGTTTTGTACAATATTTATCAGGACTAAAAACACTAAAGGTTCAGACATATGGTTAAAAAATGAGGATTCTTAGATTGTGATATTGTGATCCAGTCCTTGTAACAGAACACGAAAACAGCCAACACGTGTTATGTCACATCCGTGACTTCCTCAAGGCTCTGAAAAGATTGTTATGCTATGAGATGATAGTGGTTCGCCAATAATTTCATGTAGTAGAATTGGAAATTCAGATTCAAAGTAGGTTTTGAAGGTTCCAAATTACATATGGGAAATCTTGGGTAACCTGAACCAAATCGCGGATAATGTAGCCAATAAGGCCTTCAAGATGGGAATTCACATATTGTACCGAAATACAGGTGGTGACCAAAATTCAGATTCGTAGAGGACTCCTGACGGACTATTATAAGCACATGTCACAAACGTTAGTGGCAAACAAATCAATGTGGAGCCGTATTTGTAGTAACACACGGCTATCTTGGAGAGCTGTAATAAGCCCCTCACTGTTAGGACAGACCGTCTGTAATCATGGACCCTGGTACGTCCGTATCGCATGTAGTATAGGTTAAACGAAAAAGAACCACACAGTGTAGTTATAAAAATAGTTATATTTATTATACACACTCACTAACACATTGGTATATCTCCTATATGGAGATATGAACGAAATACACACAATACTTCAAATGTAAAACAGGTAAGTAAACACAAATACACAGTGCTCTCCAGGGTAAGACCAAACCATATACTTAAGAAGTGGAATGCGAACTGCGACTGAAGTCAGCACATGGACCAGAAGACTTAGAAGAGCTGTGGACCCAAGGAACCACCCAAGGTAAGTATCCAGGAATCGCACGGAGTCTGTGTGCAGAGTGGAAACACAGTGTGTACTCAATGCAAGTCAATTGGAAAGTCGCGGTTGCAGTTTTCAAGAAGAAGGACCCTTCCCAGTGGACCCTAAAGAAACCCTGTGGAAGATGGAAGGTTGGAGAGTAACCCCATCAGTGGATACCCCATGAACCAGGTTACCTACACCAGGGAAGCCGGGTGCATAGGTGCTAATTGACACGGAAACCGCCGTAGACTAAAATGGAGGACTTCAGGAAAGATGCAGCCGGCAAAGAAGGTGAAGGAGTCCGGTGGAATCCAAGGGTGGATTCTTGAAGAAGAGTACCTGTAAGCCGAGGGGACAGAGTCTATGCCACTCGGGAGTAATCAGGAGGCATGGAAGACCAATGACCACCAAAGACTGAAGTTGCAAGAGAGTTGACAGTGACCTTGTCGCTGCAGCTGTGGGGACCAGACGAGACTGTGGAAAACCAGGAGCTGTTCACAAGCTGTCTTACATTAGTAGTCGAAAACCAGGGGGTCGGTGTCTGGTGGGAAAACCAACAAGCATTGGCAGCAGCAACCTATGTGGAAGACAAAAAAGGTGCAACGTTGGCACCAGCAAGGTACGAGGGATTCACCAAGTATAGGAGAGTCAGAGCAGGCCCGAGCAAGCAGCGGAGCCCACTGAAGCCTAAGAAGATCCTCAAGAGGACTCACAGGCCGATGGCACTGGAGTTGCAAGAGGACCTCGAGCAGCTCAACAAAGATGCAGGCCCACAGTGCAGAGGATGTAGTGAGAACAAATACCTTGGTTGGAAGAAATGCTGGAGGCTGGACCTTCTTGTAGCCCGAAGATCTCTGGAGGACAGAGTCAACCAGCCTTGGCAACGGCAAGTTGACCCAGTGCACAGGGGTGCTGTTCCTTTGGTTCCGACGAGGGATACTGGTCTTGCTGAGAAAACATTGCAGGCCTCGAGGGAGCTGCAGATTTATGAACTGTGTTTCTGAACCTGTTGGAGTCCATGGGACATCTGGAGCAGCACACCGGTCAGCTTAGTTGCAGTGCCTGCAGATGCAGGGGAGTGACTCCTTCACTCCAAGGGAGATTCCTTTAGGTGTCTTTGATGCCCGCAAGCCTGGAGAAGAACCTGGATGAAGTGTAGGCACAGACGACATAGATGACTGGCACGATGACGAGACCAAGAGCAGCAGGAGTCTTCTTTGATGCAGTCTTGGTCTCCAAAGCGAAGTCTAATGAAGTCCAAAGAGCCCAGACAGTAAAAGTGGATTCGGGTCTGAATCTTGTTCCACGACGAATCTTCAGAGCCACCCACAGGTAAGACCTTAAGTACCCTAGGGAGAGGGTTGGGACGATTCAGGCTCCCCTGCCACAGGAGGTGCTGGACAGAGGGGAGGATACTCCCATGTCCTTTGTCCAGTTTCACGCCAAAGCTTGACTGGAGTATGCAAGAAGGGCACCAAATGTGCCCTTCAAAGCAGTCAGGTGGCGCTGGCAAGCGCCCCCACCTCAGTCCAATACACTAAGTCCTGTCTGGGAGGTGGTTACACCTCCTTCTGTCAGGAAACCTATTGTTCTACCTTCCCCTGCTCAAGCTCAGCTCAGCAGCAGGAGGGCAGAATCATGCCTGTGGTCGGCAGCAGCACTAGCTTGCTGTTAGTCCCTGAAAGGCTAGTACCGGAGCCCCCCCAGTATGTGGGATCGTACATCCAATACTGGAATCGGTGTTGGGGTAAGATTCCAACATGTTTGATACCAAACATGACCCATTTAGACATCTTGTAATTGACTTGATGTCCACTATATGTATTAAATGGCTGACCGCATTTACACAGCCTGGAGAATCGACTCCGGGGTTTGTAGGGGGTACCTGCTAATGCAGGGCACCCTCACACCTATAACCTAAGACCCTTCAGGATTGAAAGGCCTGCCTTAGGGGTAACTTATAGGTTTTAAGTGCTGTGACCTCAGATATAAGGAAACTTATATCTGTTGTGAGTGGCGCTAGCACTAGCTCACAAAAGCTGCAATGGCAGGCCTGTAGTCACAGTTTAAGTGGTCTCTCATTGGTAGCATAATACATGTTACAGCCCATGAAGGGACCCCTGGTGTACCTATGCTCTGGGTACCTTAGTACCATATACTACGGACTTAGAAGGGTACATCAGTTGCCAATTGGGATGTGGTACTGTAATTTTCGGAACCATGTTGGTAGCGTGGTCCTACCCTGCCGATTTTGGTATCAGCGAACCGCAAATGACTAATGCGGTATGTATGAGTGTTTTCGTCATGTTTCACCGATCAATTCACCGTGTATACGATACTACATGTCGAACCCTCGGCTTCCATTTTAAAAGGGTAACCATTTTGTGGTTGCCCTCACATAGGCTGCGCATTAAGGCCATGCCTAGGCCTAAAGGACACGCAATCTTTCTTTGACTTCTTTGTGACCTATGCAAACTGACTCCGCTGCCCGAGGTCAGTCCTGCCCGGCCGGTTCCTTTTACTGCGGCCTTATGGGATTAGCATCAGGGCCCAACACATCATAAAGTCGTGCATCCCACACGACTTTGACTAATCTCTTTCACACCTGACTCTGTTTCCTACTTTATGGCTCGTTTTACGAGGAGGAGGTGTCCGTTTTATTGGGGTCTGCTGATATCTGATGAGGGTTCTGAGCCTCGCTGGGTAAATAATTATGTGCTGACCGAGCTGAAATGTGGGATTATCATCATGACTGTGCTCTTTCTTTGAAGCGAAAATATGTGAACGACCACTTGTAAAATAGGGGCGGTGTTGCCCAGAGCGTAATATTTTGTATATAAGAAAAGACTGGTTTTTGGTTGGGAGCAGTCTCCTGAGAACATACACCGTGCTGTACTTCTCGGATACCTGTGATTGGTCTGCAGCCAATAAATACGATCTTTGACTTCACCTAGAAGACTCTGTGTTTCTGTGGTCTGAAACAGGAAGAACTCGAAGTCTTCGGGTGTGTCCCCTGGCACCGCTGGGTTGGTTCTGAAAAACCCAGTACTTCAGTTGGCGCCCAACTCGGGGCGATTTCAGCGGTACCGGTCCAAGCCAGAGGTTCGTGAGGAGCTTCGTGTGAAAATTCTGGAGGAAGGCCGCCACTTCATCGACCCCTGCATGTCGACGTGGTCCGAAAGTCTTTACTGCGAGGTTCTCCGCGTCCCGACGGCTACAAAGGACTGCTGCCCTGACTATCGCCCTGTTTTGGACCCTTGATGATTTGGTAGAGCGAAACGATTTAACGAGTCTTCTGGTGACGTCATCGATACCTCAGTTAAGTATAAGTGGAGCGTCTCCCAGTCCTTAGTTTGGTTTGGTATCCCTTTGGGATCGCTTTGATTTGGAACTTGCAAGTGCCAAAGCCGAAGGACTCGTGTATTCACGAGACTATCGTATTCGATAATCCTTTGAGGTTTGAAACTAGACTAGTGAGCGACGATGCCTGGTTCTAGTATATTTGGAAATTTGTTTTGTTTGGGTTGTAATAGGGACTCCCGATTAGAGGATTCGTGTCCGGTTCCTCCAATTGGAACTCCAACGTATGAGCTTTATGTGAAACATGGCGTGGGCCCCATTGCGTATAATGAAGTATGGATCCGATACACCAGGAAGGATGGTGTTTTAAAATGGCCCCAAAATGGTAGTTTCGACACAGAAATCCTAGATAACTTAGAAGTTAAATTATTTAAAAAGAAAGCCCGGCCGGCGATGTTTGATTCTTTCCGCCTATGGCGAAAGGAAGCCAAGCAGAAAGAAATCAAATTAGCCAAGAAAAATAAAAGAGAGGAAGGTATGTCAATAATGCAAGCAGCCTTGCAGTTTAAAGACAATGAAGAAGAACAGATGAATGAGCAGTTGCGCAGGCAACGTAAATTAGTGATTGATAAATGCTACCCAGTTTTGCCGCCCCTTCAGCAAGATGCGTCAAAAGAAAAGGAGAAAGATCCCCTAATGTCACATTTGCTGAGTTCGCCACCCCCGTATGCGCAGAGTGCTACAGCGCCTCCGCAGCCTTTAAATGTACGGCCTCTAGTTAATTTGCCGCAAGCTTTCCCGCAGCCGCCAGCTCCTCCTCATCCGGCTCCTATGCCTACGGCGCAGCCCTCTCAAGGGCCGCCGGTTTCGCTGCCTATCTCTTCCGCGCTTCCTGCGACTTTACCTAGTACATCAGCTGCCTCCCTCGGCGCTCTTCCTGATACGACCACTGTACCTGTATCTGCACCCGTTTTTCTTCCCTCTGTCTTTCCCCCTGTTCTTGCCTCAACTTCTCCTTCTACACGACAACGAATAGCTAGTGCGGTCACTAGTTTTATATCGCCTCTCTTTGGGTCATCTAGTACGACCCCTGGTTCACAACGTACGCAGTTGCGTAGTCAGCTGCCAGGTTCTGAAGAGAAAGAAGTATTAGACCGCATGGCATATAAATGCATTATTTTTCCTTCAAGATATGATGTAGAGTCTGTTGTAAATGTTTTTCATCAATGGGAAGCACCAAAACAGAGATACGTTTTCGAGAAAATGTGTGAATTCCTCTGTGAGGAATTGGAAGATCATGGTTTGGACTTAAGTCCGCAGGAATTGTGTCATGTACGGTTTGAATTCGGAAAAGGTACGATTGTGGGTCCCGATGTTGAGAAAGCAGTTGCGACATTATTGTCTTTTAGGATCGAGGGTCCTTCTCAGTCACTGTTTGAACATGACTCCTCTGATAGGAAGGTTAGACAATACCCTATGAGAGAAGTCCCTCCGGTATGGAAGGACGCGGTTGCGGCTGATGCCGCTAACGGTATTGCTGCTATGCCAGCTCATTTCCAGCGTGTTTGGGTACATGTTCCTTGGAAGCGATCAGAAGTTTTAGCCCTTAAGCAGACATTGCCTGACCCCCGTAAAAACCCTGCAGGATATTATAAGGAGTTATCACAGACTGCAGAATCGTGTGTCATGAACCTAGCTGACATAGATATACTGTTCGGGAATGTTGTTCCGCAGCCTTTATGGGGGTTGATTCGTAATGCAGATCATGCTGCAGAACTAGGTGGCACATGGGCTAATATCACTGCTACAGACACTAGACAAGTTGGTGGTGCGAAACCTGAGCCCTTAGTAGCAGAACTCCCTGGTAGAATTATTACCTACATGAAGACTTTAATGCCAGCGATGCGTGTGAATTGGGATAAATTATCCGCATGCAAACAAAAGAAAGACGAAACAGTGTCTGATTTCTTCACCAGGTTTGAAGAAACATTTATCGACCACAGTGGTCAAGACATGAGTACGGAAGGTGGTCAACGGTTATTTGTTGATAAATTTGTGCATAATTTGCTTCCCGAGTTGTGTAAGAAATTAAAAGATTCAGAGAGTTCTTGGGCTGTTTCCTCATCAGCGCAAATACTGGCTACTGCACAGTATTACGAAAATAAGGATAAAGATGAGAAGGATAGAGCAGACAAGAAAACAAAAGAATTAAAGACGAAGGTTCTTTTACAGCAGGCTTACCCGCCACGTGGAGATCAGAATAACTATAAGCAAGGTCAGAGTAACTATCAACAACCCCAACAGTTTCAGAGTAACTCGCAAAGGTTCGGGTATTCCCAACCGCGTGTTCCTGTGGGTCCCAATCAGTGTTCGTATTGCAAACAAGAAGGTCATTTTAAGTATAGTTGTCCTATATTGTTGCAGCGCATGAATCATGCTTATGGCGCGAGAGGTAAAGGTGGTCAGCAAGCTCCTAGAGGTAGAGGGCGTGGGAATGTTCCCCAGAACGCGCGTCCTCTTCCGCCTCAAAATACGATGACCAGTTTTGATCAGCAGGCCAATGTAACTGGTGGGACAGCTCAGTACTATAATAACGACTATTATGCAGAAGATGGAAATGCGGAAGGTGATGATTACTAGGACAGCCATAGACAGAGAGAGGGAGTTGTTTCAGTGCCAGTGGACCAGAGTGGACCGTATGTCAAGGTGACTACAGCGGGTGTATCAGAGCCTTTTCTATTGGATACTGGTGCTGCAAAGAGTTCAATTATGCACTCAAAACTCCCTGGCATGCCTTTGTCTGGCGAAATGAATGTTTCAGTAGGTTTTTCTGGCGCCCCGGTTAGGAACCCGATCTCTAGTCCTATGCCCCTTTCTGTTGGACCTTGTGAGCTGAAAGCACCCCTTATCCTAACGACAGGTTGTGGTGAAAATCTGTTAGGATTGGATTTGTTAAAGAGATTACATGCGACATTATATTGTTCCCCCTCGGGAGTACAACTTACACTGGGTAGGGAAGTGATTTCTCCAATGTATTTGTCGAAGAATAAACTGCCAGCTGAATTGTCGTCTCTTCCGGATGTCCTTTGGGCTACTGGTCCTAACGATGTGGGTCTCTTGGAAATACCGCCATATGTGGTCACTTTGAAAGCCAATGTTACATTGCCACGCATTCCCCAGTACAAGATCTCTAATGAAGGTGAGAAAGCGTTGTTAGCGATCATCTATGACTTGATTGAAAAGGATGTAATCGAAGAGACAAGAGGCAACGTTTGCAATAGTTCTGTTTTGCCTGTTTTAAAACGTACTGACCCTTCTCAGCCACCTGTTTACAGGTTTGTGATCGATCTTAGAGAGGTAAATAAGATAGTTGTGCCACAGTTTCCAGTTGTCCCTGATATAACTGCCTTGTTAACTATGATCCCAGCTTCCACTGCTTGGTTCTCAGTGATTGATTTAAAGAATGCTTTCTTTAGCATTCCGATTGCAGAGGAAAGCAGGGATATTTTTGGTTTTAGTTTAGGAGGTCGCAGCTTCCGCTTTAAACGCGCTCCGCAGGGCTACTGTGAAAGTCCATCAATATACAGTCAGGCTTTAAAAGCGCAGCTTGATACAATTGTCTTACCTAGTGGTGCTACACTTATTCAGTATGTTGACGATTTACTAATCGCCGCGGATACTGAGGAGATTTGTAAAGAAGCTACATTGTCATTGTTGCGTCATTTGTCTGCCTTTCATCACAAAGTGTCTCTCTCAAAACTGCAATATTGTCGACAAGAAGTGACCTACTTAGGTCATCTCTTGTCGAAGGAGGGAAGGAAACCAGAAAGAATTCAGGCCATTGCACAATTGAGCGTGCCAAGAACACAGAGAGAAGTGCGTGCTTTCTTGGGTATTACTTCATACTGTAGGCAGTGGATCCCGAGATTTTCTTTGCTGGCAAAACCTTTGATAGCATTAACATGCAAAGATACACCGAATCCCGTCCCATGGTCTGAAGAGTGTCAGAAAAGTTTTTCGGAATTACGTAAGGCATTATGTTCGGCTCCTGTGTTGGGTACAGTATACCTTTTACATTGTATGTTCACGAGAAAGAAGGTTGTGCGTAGTCAGTGCTGACACAGTCTTTTGGAGACAGACAGCGTCCATGCGCGTATTTTTCGTCGACTTTGGATCCAGTAGCCAAGGCATTGCCGAGTTGTTTGAGAGCCACAGCGGCAGCAGCTGTTTCTATTCGACAGTCTGCTGGGTTAGTAATGAACAACACGTTGATTGTGATGGTTCCACACACAGTGGACACGTTATTAAACAGGACCAAGACACAGCACTTAACTAGTGCTCGATTGTCAGGTTATGAGTTGACACTGCTAGCGAGTCATGTGCACATAAAGAGGTGCAACACGTTGAATCCAGCTACTTTACTGCCGATTTCAGCAGACACAGATGAGATTGAACAGCATGATTGTCTGTTCAGAACAGAAGACGAAACAAAAGGGAGAGTGTATCTTAAAGATACTCCCCTGGTTGAGTGTGATGGTACCTTATGGGTGGATGGCTCGTGTTTCAAGCTTCCGAATGGTGATACGACTGCTGCATATGCTGTCACGACTTTACACACGATTGTTGAAACTGCACGTATACCAAATAATTCGGCTCAAGCAGCAGAATTAATTGCACTTAAAAGAGCATGCGTGTTGTCGAAAGGAATGAAAGTGAACATATATATTGACAGTCAGTATGCCTTTGGCGTGGCCCATAGTTTTGGGCGCTTGTGGAAAGAACGTGGGTTCCGGAACTAAGATTCAGAATGGTCAGTTGGTGAATGAATGCGATTGTGAAATGCAGTGCACACAAGAAGGTTATTGATGATGTTGGTCGTGGTAATGCATTTGCTGACGAAATCGCGAAAGAAACAGCAAAAGATGTGACGAATCGAATGTATGTTGCAGGTATGTTGCAGGCCCTGCAAGATGGGTTGGTGATGTTGGAATGTGTGAAGACACGATAGAGAGTGTGAAGTCCCTTCAAGCTGAAGCCACAGAGAAAGAATTGAGCATGTGGAAAGAAAGTAAGGGTAAATTGGATGAAAATGGTTGTTGGACTGATTTGTCAGAACACCGGCGATGGTTGTTACCTGATGCATATGTGCTTTCAGTGGTCACGATGGCACATGGAATGGCGCATATCAGTGTGAAAGGGATTTGTAAGTTGTTGGCTCCAGTATGGCAGAATGCTGGAATTCCCAAGTGTGCAGAGAATGTGGTCAAAAATTGCATGGTATGTTTGAAATACAATCCTGGTGATGGAACCCCAACTCCAGCTGGTCATTTTGCGCCTCCAACGTATCCGTTTGAGGTTTTGCAGCTAGATTTCATCCACATGGAAAGGTGCAACAATTTGAAATATGTACTTGTTGTTGTCTGCGCTTTTTCAAGGTGGATAGAAGCATATCCCCTAAAAGACAATACTGCCTTATCCACAGCTAAAGCCCTTGTCAAAGAATTCTTCCCTAGGTTTGGAATGCCAAGAATGGTATGGAGTGATAATGGGAGTGAATTTGTGGGACGAGTGATGAAGAATGTATGTGAGGGACTAGGTATAAAGCAGAAATTCCACGCTGCAAATCACCCCCAATCAGCTGGACTAGTAGAGTGTTATAATGGCACATTGAAGCTCAAATTAGCCAAGATCCAAGCGAGTTCTGGTCTTAAATGGCCTGGCGCTCTGCCCTTAGCACTCCTATCAACAAGAATGACTGTGCATTCACGGGTGGGACTTAGTCCCTACGAAATCGCGTTTGGCCGCCCGGCCAATATATGGGGAGTGCCAAGGCCTACAAAATTCAGTGAGATCGAACACCCAGTACTGCTTGATTATTTGTATGAATTGACGGCTAAATTGCGTGTTTTACACCAACAGGTGCATGATACTCTGCCCCAGGTCTCTGAAGCTCCAGGACATCCTATCAATCCTGGATCATGGGTGCTGGTCAAAAACTTCAAAAGGACAAAGAATGATGAGCCCAGTTGGACCGGCCCCCATCTCGTCCTTCTTTCCACGAGATCGGCTGTTCGAGTAAAAGGGAAAAAGAACTGGATACACGGCGTTCACTGCAAGAGGGTCCCTTTGCCTTTGCCTTACGACCAGTGGGTCCAGAAAGGGATCGCTGACTCAGAGTCTGAGACTGTGCCACGTTTTCTGGCGTTTAGCGATGCACGAGTAAAAGGAACGCTTTCTGAGAAGGAAAGCGATGACATCTTGCAAGAAACTGTGCGACCGTCAATTCAATTGGACACTACAGAACCTGAACTCTTGTTTCAAGACCAAACACTACCTACAAGAAGTCGCTACAATTTGAGGCCGAGAACTATGGACAAATACAAATTATTTTTCTTTGATATTTTTTGAGAAGTGCAGCTCTCTCTTCCATCTGAAAAACTTTCTTATTTTTGCTTTTTCGAACCGCCATACGGGTTCAGCTGCAGGGTCGCGGTGCCAAGACTTTGGGGTACAAGCCGGAGACGTTAGGTCAACGGTCTGGTTGGTCTAGGGCGTTCCCTGGACTGACAGGTGTACTCCTTAGCAGAAGACACTCATCCGCCGCGAACAGCACGATTAGAGGATGGAGTTTTTCGAGATGAAGAGACCCGCTGAGGAAATAAATTTTAAGAGCAGAATATGTAAAGTAATGAATAGCAAACGTTTTGTAATATTATGTCTGTTTGTCCTATTTAGCATGATGATGTTTTCTGTAGGTTATGTATTATTGTCTTTTCAAGTGCCGTTTGCACCCACTATACAGCCCATACCTCCTCCTACTGTTTCCTCACACTCTATCCACCCTCTGCCTGAACACGAACAAGCTAGACGTTCTGAGTTCGTAAACAATTCGTTTATTCAACTTCTGCACCAGCACCAACTAGTTATGAATACGACAAATTGCTGGGTGTGTGGTTTGATGCCGCATACCATTAATAAGGGTATCCCATATCTAGTGCTGCCGTTTAGCTATAATGGGTCATCATGGGCATTCCAGACTATGTTTCTTTTTGCACTTGAGACCTATTCCCCACGACCACCGCGTTCCGTTAGACCTAGCACGAACAATAAAGCCTTGATGAGAGGAGTTGCTGATATGAGTAGAGATATCGATGCATATTCATCTATTCCCAAGGATGAGTTGCGAGCTTATGTGGGTTGGAACGCGACGGGGTATAGCATTAGTCTGGGCGAGAAACAGCGTAAAAGTTAATCTCCGATTTGGGTCGTACCCCACATAGGTCGGTTCTGTTTACAAGGTAATGGTCAGAATCCCAGAGCTCAATTAGGGAAGAGTGACTGTGCTGAAACGTACATTTTCCCATCACAGTTTTCCCCTGCGTTTTTGGCTGCCAAGCGTACATACTTTGTTTGTAATGATCGAGCATATACATGGTTGCCCCCTGATTTCTCGGGCACGTGTTATGTTGCAAATTTGCTACCGCCGACATTTACTGCCGCCTCTGATTATCACAAGACCAGAGTTGTGAGAGGCGTTGTTAGTAAGGAGGATACTGTCGGTCAGGAAGCGGGAGACTTTTTCCTGGGTTTCCTGCCGTTTTGGGGACCAATGGTCAATAGTAGGAACCTGAGACAACTGACTCGTGTAGTTGAAACCACTGTTAATGTAACGGCTGGTGCCCTTGGTAACTTGACAGCAGAGCTCCAAGCGGATCGCCTCATGACGTTGCAGAACCGTATGGTTCTAGATGTCATACTTGCAGACCGTGGTGGGGTATGCAAGGTTATCCAATCAAGCTGCTGTATTTCCATACCAGATAACGCTCCGACGGTCTACCAGGCCATTTCCAAACTGCATAAGATTTCCGAATCCATCCATGTGGATAAAGGAGACTGGTCGATGATGGGGTGGTTCTGGGGACTGATATCAGCTTGGGGATGGAAGATTCTAATAGTCACTGGGACGATCTTAGCCATTCTTTTCCTGTTCTGTCTATGTGTACAGTGTGCTCCTGTAATATGTAGCCTCTGTGTTACATCATGTGTAAGGAACCCTGTATCAAGGGACGAGCTAAGCAATAGGATGATTCTACAGCAACATCTCCATGGCCTTATGAATATAGACCTGGACTCAGATTAGTAGTTATTGCCTATGTAAGGGCAAAAGGAGGGTCTGTGGTACTGTAAATTTCGGAACCATGTTGGTAGCGTGGTCCTACCCTGCCGATTTTGGTATCAGCGAACCGCAAATGACTAATGCAGTATGTATGAGTGTTTTCGTCATGTTTCACCGATGAATTCACCGTGTATACGATACTACATGTCGAACCCTCGGGTTCCATTTTAAAAGGGTAACCATTTTGTGGTTGCCCTCACATAGGCTGCGCATTGAGGCCATGCCTAGGCCTAAAGGACACGCAATCTTTCTTTGACTTCTTTGTGACCTATGCAAACTCACTCCGCTGCCCGAGGTCAGTCCTGCCCGGCCGGTTCCTTTTACTGCGGCCTTATGGGATTAGCATCAGGGCCCAACACATCATAAAGTTGTGCATCCCACACGACTTTTACTAATCTCTTTCACACCTGACTCTGTTTCCTACTTTATGGCTCGTTTTACGAGGAGGAGGTGTCCGTTTTATTGGGGTCTGCTGATATCTGATGAGGGTTCTGAGCCTCGCTGGGTAAATAGTTATGTGCTGACCGAGCTGAAATGTGGGATTATCATCATGACTGTGCTCTTTCTTTGAAGCGAAAATATGTGAACGACCACTTGTAAAATAGGGGCGGTGTTGCCCAGAGCGTAATATTTTGTATATAAGAAAAGACTGGTTTTTGGTTGGGAGCAGTCTCCTGAGAACATACACCGTGCTGTACTTCTCGGATACCTGTGATTGGTCTGCAGCCAATAAATACGATCTTTGACTTCACCTAGAAGACTCTGTGTTTCTGTGGTCTGAAACAGGAAGAACTCGAAGTCTTCGGGTGTGTCCCCTGGCACCGCTGGGTTGGTTCTGAAAAACCCAGTACTTCAGTGAAGGTACCAAAGTACTTACCATAGTAAAATGTAGGGAGGAAGCACAGTGACTGGGGTCCTGATTGTCAGGATCCCAGTCAGACTAGTCAGAGAACAGTATGACACCAGCAAGGGTAACCATGAAAGCAGTTCCTACTTTCCTACAGCTACTATCGATGTTTAAAAGATGGTGAAGAAATGTGGGTCTATATCACAAGGAGCGAGTAGCTTTAACACATAGCCTACTCCATAGTTTGGGACTGTTTGGTATCCTGAACCACTGAAGAGGTGGAACAGTGGTACAATATCACTTTTGGTAGTGCTAATTTTTTTTCTATTTATTTATACGTTTTTTATAGCGCTAGCTAGACCCGAAGGTATCAGAGCGCTTTACATATAATGCAAGATCATTAGATTGAAGGCTGTTTGCACTGAAACATACTGTATGCATCCATGTATGTATGTATATGGTATTTCAACAGTCCAAAGCTAGCCAAAATGCAGCGTACAGGGTCAAAAACAAGCCTAAGGTCAATGGTTGTTAGGAGAGGGAGCTGGGTTCTGGACATTTAATGCATTGTGATGTAGTATTATTTAAAGAGGCAAATCTTCTTTATGCTGGAAAGAAAGCAGTATTTAGTGAAGTACGTAAAGGAACTATATGACACCGGAAACCACAATAGCACAACACTGACGGCCTTATCATGTGTCACTATTGTTACGCCTTTCACTGCTAGCTTTGCTATGATGGTGGTGTTGTATGATAGTTCCAAAAGTGTCTTTCTTTCATCACCTGAGAGATTTCTCCTTCGTTCAGTTTATATTCTTTCCAAGTCTGCTAGGACTGCTTGTTCAAAAGTTATCTGTTTGTGAGGATCATATGGGATGCTGACATGAACTTGGAACTCTGTCTAAGGTCTCTATTGTTTTCCCTGGTGAAAGCATGTGGGTGACCTTTAATATAATAATGAAACCATAGTTTCCTGAGTAACTGTAGCAACTAAATCCTCTATTTAAAAGGGTGATATACATTTGTTGGCGTAGCCCAGACCTCTACTGAGTTCTCTCATTTTGGTTGTGCTCAAGGTGCTGTTAGATTAAAAAGTTACTTTCCTTTGGTTAACACCTCATCTGGTAGAGACTCTATCTAGCCACAGACACTTTATCTTAGAATAAACCACAGGCATCAGACTGGTTCTGGACATTTTTCAAGCAATGCCACTGCATGCCAGTAGGTGGCATTGACATAGTCCATACCAAATGTGCCGTGCTCTGTGCCTATACAGCCAACACCCCACCTTGCCAACATCAGTTACCTTTTCCGACCTTTCCACACCATAAGAGCGGAAGTTGCTGATGTACTAGTGTGCAGACACTAAGGACTTCACAAGGGTCACCCTATATGGAGAAATCCATTTGCAGAATGGGGAGGACGGGAGGGTCAGTAAAGAATATGCAGCTAGACAGTCTTTACCACTTAAGGCACTACATGCGGTAAAGTAACTTGTTTATCTGATAGAGACTTCTAGCTGCAGATTCCTTAACTTAGATTAGATACCCAAGCAATATCTCTCCTGAGGTGGGTTTACGAACAGATTTAGACAAAGAAGTCCTGAGAACAAAACTGTCAAAGTGCCTGTTGTGATGGACCTGACTGTCCAGGCAGAAGTGCTTGGTAAACGTGTGCCGTGATGTCCACGTCGCAGACTGACCGATGTCCACAACAGGGACTCTGCGAGCTAACGCAGTGGTCACAGCTTTTGAGCTAGTGGAATGACCATGCACTTTCAGCAGGAAAGAGGCAGGTGTTCTCAGAACTAGTTTCTCTGGAAAAAATGTGATGTATGGAGGGTGCACAGATAGTGCCTGGAGTTAGCTAACCCTCTTGGCCAATGTAATAGCCACCAGAAATATCGTTTGTATAGTCAGAAGTCATAGAGGATAGTTGTGTAGATGCTCGACGGTCAAGCACATCAAGAATGTTAATAGCAGATTAAAATCCCATTTGGGCACGATGAAGAGTTTTAGAGGGAACAGAAGTTGTAGGCCTTTTAGGAATCGAGTCAGAACAAGTGATTTAAACAAAGAGGGCTGATCTGCCACTAACAAGAACACTGATGTGGCCGAAAGAGGCCCTTTGTGTCCAAATCAGAGCCTTGACAGAGGTGCAAAAAGGGTATCAACCTTTACACTAAGTACACCAAGCCACAAATTTGTCCCAATGGCAGGCAGATACAGTCCTGGTTGAGGGACGCCTGGCTGCCAGAATGACATCTCAAACTTCATCATGGAGGTCAAAAATCACCATGAATGACGGCGCAGCTTTCACAGGTTCCGGTGCAAGACCATACCCTGTTGCTGTGACAATAGATCCTCTCGAGAGGGCAGCCTGATTGGAGGACCTCTGCTCATGGTCAGGTGTTTAGGCTACCATAATCTCCATGCCCAACCCAGGGCCACAAGAATAACTTGAGCCTGGTCATGCCTGATCTTCTTGAGAAATCTGGGCAGGAGTGGTATGGGTGGAAAGGCATACATGAGGCCTGAGCTCAAGTCGAGACAAAAAGCATCTCAGAGCGAAAGTTGCCTTGGAAACTCCAGCTTACAAAAGTGCTGACAATGCACATTCTCCGCAGTGGCGTATAGATCTAACTAAGGTCCTCCCCAATCTCTGAAGAGACCTTGTACCTCCTCTGGATGGAGCCAGCATTTGTGATCTGCTAGGCATTGACGGCTGAGTTTGTCCACTCTGGTGTTCAGCGAACCCTCCAAATGTTTAACCACCAGTGAAGTACCCTGATATTCCAGCCATGTCCAGAGGTGCAGAGCCTCTTGAAACAGGGTCCACATCCTCACTGCATCCTGTTTGTTGAAATACCACATGGCGGTCCTCTTGGCCGTCAACACCTGCACCAGTTTACTTTGATGGAAGATATAAAGGCTTTTTTTAAGAGGCGCAGACAATGGTTTTAGTTAGAAGATTTTTATTGAGGTAGGAGGAACAACCCATAGACAGGTCCCTACAGCATCAACTGTATTCTCCTCTGGTCACCTTCAAGAACCTAGAAGGCTGGTAACCATGACAAGAATGCAAGAGTAGTTGCTAGGACTCAACACATCTTCCTTTCCAACAACAACAATTATTAAACAATAATCAAAAATACATAAGTAACAAAATATTTTTTACCTAATATAAATAACGCACATTACCTATTGTTATGAACGCACAAAATCATCAAGCCACATGGGACTCTTCCTGACCCATTTGGAACTTTCCACAGCGGTATATTTGCCGTATTTATGTATGTAATTCTCCACCTTTTCCACTTCATCACCACCCACCTTTTTCAGCCACACATCGCGTTCTACGTCATTGCACAAAGTGACGCTACGGATATTCCACTTCTTGCCATCAGACAACCATACAATGCTGTCAGCAACCTTAGTAATACACTTGGGCACCGACCACCCGATAACCCTCTTTTTTGAACACCCATACTGTTAGTCCTTACCCAGTCTCCAACTTTGAACACTCGTCTAGCCTTTTTTTAACCTGTCATTGTGTCTACATACATTCTTGTCCAGGTGCTTTTGACCTTGTGTTCAAAACACTTTTCACACATATTATGTGACAAATCCTTAAGCATCCATGATGAAGAAATTCTTCTTCCTGGTTGTCTCCCTTTAAGGGGTCTCCTTGGTGACGGAATGGGGGTTAGAACGGTAACTCCAGAACATTTTTTTACAGCATTCTTACAATCCCTACCACTATTCTCATTCAATTGTAGACATTCCTTTAATACTCAATTAAATCTCTCAACAAGGCCATTTTCCCAGGGTTTGTAAACAGCAGTGGTGTGGTGAGATATGCCCATTTTGGGTAGATATGATTTAAATTCTTCCACCACAAATTGAGGCCCATAATCTGTAACTAATGTGTCAGGACGGGGGAGGCGTGGCTTGCCTGACTCGAAGATTGCCGCAGCTGCCGCCCACATTATCCTTCATATAATAGCGCCATCCAGCGAGATAGCGGCGTAAAACTCAGTGAAATTGGCATGTCGGGCTGACCACTGTGACCCCATAAAATTTGAAGTGCTAACTCCACTCCGATCCCTGGCTTCGTCGAGTGACGCAGCGGAGGCCTGTGGAGGTATTGGAAGATGAAGGGCCTACGGCGCCGTAATCTACGGGCCCAAGGAACTAGACAGGCCGCTCCTGATCTTACCTGCTGCCGCGACGTGTGGTGAGGTGTTGGCTGCCTGCATTGTACACCCTGCACATCGCAACAATGTTCCTGAGGGGCTCGTGGGGCTGCCGGTCGAGTGTGCTGTAGCTGACGTGTAGTACACGCAAAGTTCATTGCTGCCCTAACGATCCGTGTGTGAGGCCTACTGAGGGTCATCACGTGCAGCAGTATTGCAGCCTGCTATGACTAAACTCACGTCAGATTGGGGAAGCAGGCCAGAGGCCTTAGCGCTTGTGCACAGCGGATGCCTTGTCTGCCTGAGTGGATTGCGGTGCAGTGAGTGAAAGCGAGGTCTGTCTGGGCTTCTCAGTCAGCAGAAGGTGCGAGCATATGCGCTGTATGAATGGACACATTGGGGGACCTGGTGTATGAGTTGAGGGGCAAGGCTTAAGGACTGTTGTTGTCACCATAATCAGAGTGCGAAGCTCCAAACAAGAGCACACTGTTCTCCTGTGCCTACAAGGAAGTGGCTACCTGCCCCTCTGCACTACCGATGGTGTCCGATCGCCGCTTTGGGATCGAGTGTAATTCCCCAGTGGAGGTGCCCCCAATGCTAAAGGCCTAGAAATTCTGCCACAGGACCAGACAGGTACACATTGCTTTTCGTGCTGACAGACGTGGCAAACATAGGATCCTGGAATCGCCCTGCACCTGCGCTTCTGGTGAGGACTAGTCATTAGTTGGACGCGGTCAGGCGGGCCTGGTAAGGTGGCAAATCAGTTTGGGACTTGGCGGACTGTGGCCTGACTGTATATTGCTAAACTGAATTGCTAAAGTCGATTGCCTGTCTACACTGGAATACCTGGACCTTGCTTGGTGCCTTACTCTGGGTGCAGTCATGGGGAAAGGAGACAAACACAAACAAAAATCCAGTTCAAACAACGTAAATCAATTAGGAATAGAGAAGACAACCCTAGTCCCCCAGTTGAAGAGCAAAGTGACGACCTACCCACGTTAGGGAAGATATTTGTCAAATCCTAGCCGTCATGCAACAGAGCTCGGCCTCCATCGATGGGAAGATGGACGCAATGGTTTTCCACATGGAACGTATGTCTGAACGGGTGGACAAACACTCCAAAAGGTTGGATATGGCCAAGCGCAGAATATCTGAAGCGGAGAACGCCAAGGCTGAAATGGGGGCAGCGCAAAAACCAGTGCGAAGCTGCTAACAACCTTGCATGATAAAGCCGAAGATCTTGAAGGGCGCTCCAGGCGCAACAATGTGCTTATCCTGGGCTGACCCAAGAAGATTTTGGCGAACAGACTGGCCCATCTTTTACCTAAATTGGTTGGTCCAGAACAAACTGGATTTGTCCCGGGACGCTCCCTAACGTGCAATCTTCGTACTCTGTTTGGAACAATAGATAGATACTTGGGGATTAAAGTACACACGGAGCCAGAGGTCGTTCTGTCCGAGAATTACGGATGTGCGATACAAAAATTGACAGAGGTTATTGAAAAATGGATTAAACTTCCGTTGTCCCTTGTTGGCCGTTTTGCATGAATGAAAATGGTGGTGCTCCCTCGCTTCTTATTCTTCTTTGCCAATATTCCCATCAATCTGCCTAAAACCTTTTTTCGTACACTACGCAAACTGCTAATGCAGCTTGCCTGGGCTGGGAAGCAACCCCGAGTAAAGTGGGAGATTCTAATCAGGCCATATGCAGAAGGTGGACTAAATGCCCCCGATATGGAAAGATATTATAGAGCCGCAAAGTCATAACACGCGCATGGGTGGATACATGGTCCTCACAACTTGCCGCACCTGTATATACAGCATAATATGGTTTCTCCTAGCACATTACCAAGATTTTTGACAGGCAGTTGTCAGAATAAACCTTGCACAATTGATCCGATAGGGTGTGCAGGCTCTCAACTAACCAAAACGGCAGTTAAGCAACAATTTGGGACCGTATACTCTGCCATATTACCTGTGATCTGGTGTGACTGGTTATCACTCAGTAAAGACCGCGCAGTGATTAAAAATCTCCATAAATAAAAAATAGCACACATGGGTGATCTTTTCGGAGATGGAGTAGTAAAATCTTGGGAACAGGTCTCCTCTCAGGTACAGGGGCTAACCGCACTAGACACTTACCAATATAACAGAGTGCGAAGGGAGTTGCATTTGATACTGGGTCCTTATATGACTGAGCCAAAGGAGATGACACCACTGGCGTATTTATTACAGTCTCACTCTCCACAACACGGTATTACGATACTGTATACTCTCTTTAAAGGACAAGCAATACAAACAAAACAAAAATTTCAATTACAGTGGGAAGAGGACTTAGGACTGGAAATCACAGATCCGCAGTGGTCCCTCTGTTTTAGTAATATTAAAGCTATTTCTCAGAATGGAAGGCATAGATTAATTCATTTTAAATATCTTCATAGAATTTACTATACCCCGGCGCGATTATACAAATATGGGTTGCGGAAAGACGATAGCTGCATGAGATGTAAAATAATGACCGCTAATTTCATGCACCTGGCCTGGGAGTGCCCTGGTATCCGAGTATTTTGGAGTAGGGTATTCACTGCATTGAATGCAATGCTAGATTTGGTCATACCTGAATCGCCTGTTGTTGCTCTCCTGGGGTACGACAAAAACATTTTGAAAGCGGTGCGCAGGTTGGACTCCATTGGTCTACTACTCACCAAGCGTAGAATTGCAATGAGGTGGATGCGTGGCCCCCTGCCTAAACTATCGGAATGGCACACAGATCTGGCTTACTGCTCTACGCACTCTGAGAATTACAATGCATTAATGCCAGTGAAATTTCAACCTAAAGATATATGGGGACCATATCACCATATCTGTTGAAGATGGCCGTGGAGGATCCCACACATACAGAGCAGGAAAGGACCGGTGTTGGTTAATTTATTTTTGCGTTGGATGATTGTATGTAGGATGTATATACAGGAGGATACACTAGATTTGTTTTAAATGGACAACACTGTGTTAGAGTTGCATACGTTATGTAAATCAAGGGTAACAAAGGTGCCTGTGGGGCACTACAATCTGTATAAGGGATTATTCTGGTGGGTTGTCAAATATAAGTAGTTAAAGTCCTCTATACTGGCCTTAAAACGCTATCTTAATGTTTGTGTACGCCTAAGGAAATGTAATGCTTATTACCTGCATAACACTGCTGTAATGTTTCTTTTCTTTCTCATGTTACTTTTGCAAAACTTTAAATAATGTTAAAAAAAACAATGTGTCAGGACAACCCACCCTGCGGAAGAATGGTCACAAAATTCAATTACATTAGCCGCTTTAATGTCTCCAGAAAATGCTACCTCTGCCCTCTTGGAATAATAATCAATTAATACCAAGGCAAATTTGTTTGTGATCCCCTTGGCAGACAAAGGTCCACATATATCCACAGCCACTCTTTCTCACAGCTTACTCGGTAAATTAGTGGACAGATTGGGAGATTCTATAACACAATGAGACTTATCACTGCACATACAATCTACGCAACCCCGCACATGCTCTTCCACCTCCCTGCCCATCCCGGTCCACCAAAATGTCTCCCTGGCTTTCGTCTTCATACCGGACATTCTGCTATGCCCTTCATGCAGTCATCTTAAATGCCTAGCCCGTAAAGCTTCTGGCACCACCAGCCTGCCATTCCTGCATACCACTCGATCCTCAACCGAGAGTTCCATCCAGACTGTCCAGAGCTCAGCAAACTTTTTCTTAAGTATCACATTAAAAACAGAAGGGTTGGCCAACTCAATCATCAACTCTTTAAATGTGGTATCCTGATTCACAGCAGATTTCCCCTCGTCCAGTGAAATGGCACCATCACATGACTCAGATACACTGGCTACCACACAGTCATCATTGGAATCTTCTTCTTCATCTTCAAAATGTAGCAGTAGACGCGATAAACAGTCAACATTAACATTGTGAATTCCAGGTACATAATGCAGTGAAAAATCATATCCTTGGAGTCTGTACAGCCATTTGGCAATTCTGGGAGTTGCTGTCCCTGCTCCCTTGGTAGTAAACAAATCTATATGGGGTTTATGATCCAACTTGACCTCAAAATGGGTCCTCCAAACGTATGTCTTGAAATAATTCACAACCCCCCAACATGCCAGGGCTTCCTTCTCTATTACAGAGTAAGTAGCCGCTGCCCCCTTGAGAGTGCGGGATGCAAAAGGCACAACACATTCTTGCTCGAGATGTTTTTGCATTAAGACAGCTCCCAATCCGTATGCACTTGTGTCCACCACAAACATGCTGCAATCAGATGGGTTAAAAGGTTTTTATACCACCGCCCTCACAATTTGCTTTTGATAACCTGAAATGCAGTTTGGCATTCTTCTGATAATTTAAATTTGTTCCCTTTTTTCATCAGCACCAACATGTACTTTGTTAGCGAAATGCTGAACAAATTTGGAATAAAATTCTGCTAAACCAAGAAATGAACGCAATTGCTCCTTGTCACATGGTGGTGGTGCATCCGCTATGGCATGCAATAACGTCTTTTTTGGCTTCACTCTCAGTCGTGACAAGGTGTGTTCAAGGTAATCAATTTGCTTCACACCAAATTTGCATTTGTTCACCCCCCACAGACAAACCTGCATCTTGTAATTTGTTCAACATCTTCTCCAAGATCGAATCATGTTCATCCCGATTAGCTCCCCACACTAGCACGTCGTCTTACACATTACTCTCTGGAAGACAGCGGAGGCAGACTCCCAACCAAGGGGCATTCGTATGAATCGGAAAGCCCCCTCCGGTGTCATAAATGAAGTAAGGTGCCTAGATGTAGGGTGTAACCTGATCTGGTGGTATGCGCTTGAGAGATCAATCAATGAAAAATAGGGTGCATTAGTAACAGATGACACCATCTCATTGATGTGTTGTAGAGGGTAACATTCGACCACAATATTGCGGTTATGATCCCTCAAGTCAATGCACATGTACAAATTTCCATCAGCTGTGCACGCTAAAACAATTGGACTAAGCCATTCTGATGACTCTATTGGTTCGATGACTTGGGCTTCACATAACCTCTTTAACTCCTTCAATTGCTCCCTGAGTGCAAATGGCACACTCCTTGCTTTGTGCACACATGGAACATTTTTAGATTTCAATACAATACAATGTTCAAATTTAGCTAAACACCCAAGCTTTGCTCCAAACAATTTGAGAAACTTAGTGCTCCACCTGGCTTTTTCCGCATCTTCTGTGACAAGTACTTGTTGGGGAGGGTTGGGGTCAAGAGTGATACCTAACATTTTCTGTTCACACCATCTGAATAATGTCCTACCCTTCTCTATTACATACACTTTGCAGGTTGCCTTCTTGCCCTTATGTGATTAAACACAATTGAAGAAACCTAATAAATTAAGTTTGACACCACAGTAGCCAATATATTCAATGCCAGGGGAATTCAATAAACAATTACCCACTTTCTCCAACGTGTTCTTGTCTATAACCGTGTATGGGGAACAAGAATCAGTCCAAACCGTTATCTTAGTATAATTGAGGCCCAAATCACACTTAGGTGGATTATAACTCACAAATATCATAAACAGCATTGTCATAAATAACCATTACTTCGACTTCCCCTTCATCGACAAAGTTCTCCTCCTCACTGCATTCTCCTATCATGTGTACAGAACGTTTCCACTTATCAGTCAGTGAAACGCCTTTGCACATGCATCCAAAATGCCTAATTTTCTTGCACTTTTAACACTTTTCCTGAATGGCAAGGCACTTGTCTGAGTCTGCAGTGTGTCTCATGCTACCACATCTGTAACAAACTTGATTGTTTTTAGTCAAATTGATCTGATTGTGTTTAGGCAAAATGGTGCTACCTTTTCTCGACTGTATTTTTTTCCTCAACACAAGCCTTAGCAGAATCACTTTTTACCTTCATTTGGTCAGTGTTCAACTCCTTAACATATCTAGATGTGTTTTCTATGAGTCTAGCTACCTCAACGGTTTTCTGTAATGATGGATCCTTCAAATCTAACAATCTTTCGTGAATTTTAATATTGCTTGCCCTATTTATGAATTGGTCTCAAATAATTTCTTCATGCAGGTCTTTAATCCTAAATGTGGAAGCAAAGGTCCTTCGCACAGGGATATATTGTTCCACTCCCAGTAATTGTGACCTTGAAAAAAGCTTGTGCCTCTCTACTACTATGCTAACTTTCTTACCGTAATTCTCCTCCAAGGCTTTTACAACCTCTAAATATTCATCACTCTGTGCATCTTAGCTCCCCACATCACCTTCACCCCTTTCTTGGCTGCCTTCTCTGCCCCCACGGTTAGCAAAAGTCACTCTTGTGGGAATGGGTAAAGTTTTCAAGACTTTTCTACCCTTTATTCCCAAAATGTGCCTAAGTAAAGCTACTTTCCTAAAAGCTACAAAATCTTCTATACCTATTGCTTCCAAGTAAGTCTTGAAAGACTCCAACGAATTCTCCCATGATAATGTAGGTTGCCCAGGACTCTGCAAGAACTTTGGGGGTGCTAATATTGATGATATATCCATGTTAATAATTAGCAATAGTAAATAATAAATAATTAACACAAAAAAGAATGTAAAAATAATGACACTTAAATAGACCTAAAATACAGCGGTATCCCTTGGACAGTTCCAAAATTGCCAAGTCATTAAGTTGCTAAGGTTTGAGTTCTTGAAGCAAAAAATCTTTAATAAAAATAATAAATGTAGTTACCGTGGTCACTGTTTCTTCTGCAGTAAATGCTTTGGTTCCTTCTACTCATTTCAACTTGATCCACAACTCCCGATTCCTTCAATGCCACGCGGTTCCCATGGCAACATCCAGTCACTATTGACTGCGTTGTCATGCTGAGCGACAAACTTTTCGAGCTCACGCAGGCCGCACTACGTCTTTTCAGGTCCCTTCCCGTGACGTGTCCAGAATAGATCGGGGTACGTCACTACGCGTCTTCTTGCTGTGATGTACACCAGAATGAAGGAACAGACAAGACGCCACAGTCTGCCGGTAAGTTTTCCTTTGAATACTAACAATTCAATCTGGCCAACACTAAAAGGTCCAACCGACACCCTGGGGTTCACCGCGCAATAGGCTCAATGTGCCGCACACTGACAACGCTCACTGCGCATCGCACTCAATCGTGCCATACACCAACGGTTCACTCACAGGTAGCATCAGTTCACCGGTCAAAGTTGATGAATGCAAGCTATAGCCACTAGATATGTTGGCGTATATTCTTCCAGCGTGTACTCTTTCGGACACTAACAAAAGGTTCTCCTGCACTGAGCAACACAGCTGAGTGACAACTCTCTAACTCAGTCCTGGCCACTAGCAGCTCAACACACAAATCCCCACCGCACGGCTCACTGATGGCTCATAGGTTCTCTTGATCGCAGCTCCTTACTCTCCATAATCAGCATGCCACATTCACTGCTTAGTTGTAGGAATGTGGAACAGCCTTTCCAACAGTAGCGTGGTACAGTACACAGTCAGATACCAATTTGCCCAGGGGTTACAGGATCGACCAAAATCCACAGCAACTCCTTATTCAGCAACTCCTTATTCAGTCTACCCTCTGGAAAAACACAATCCTATCCTTGTCGTCACTTTTAAGAGGCACAGACAGTGGTTTTATTTAGAAGATCTTTATTGAGATAGGAGGAACAACCTCTGGACAGGTCCCAACAGCATCAACTGTATTCTCCTCTGGTCACCTTCCAGAACCTAGAAGGCTGGTAACCATGACAAGAATGCAAGAGTAGTTGCTAGGACACAGCAGTTATCAATGCCAGTCGGATCGCTCTCATCTCCAACAGGTTTATGTGGAGCTGAGACTCCATAGGAGACCAGAGGGATTTGATCTCCATCTATCCAAGGTGGCTGCCCCCGCTCAGGAGTGACTCATCTGTCCATACGGTCAGCTCTGGGTGGGGAAGAGAGAGGGGTCTGCCACTGACCCAATCACTGTTTGTCAGCCACCACTGCATGTTATTTTGCAGTTAACTCCAATATCTGGACCAGGTCAGAGAAATTCACCTGATGCCCACTGGAACTTCATGGCCTCATGCATCCTGCTGGTGACTCAAGTGAGCCGGCATGAGTCACCAGTAGGATGCAGGAGGGCATTAGGCCCAGCAGCCTCAAAGTCAGTCTCACGAAATCCAGTATAGAGACTGAAACATCAGAATCTTAGCCTGAATATCTTGGACTGGCAATCTCGTAGGACAGGTCTGAAACTGCACTGTATCCAGAACAGCTCAGATGAAAGGGCGCATCTGGGAGGGAGTCAGGTGTGGCTTTTGCATGTTGATTGTGAACCCTAGTGAATGCAGGAAGTCCTCCATAGTCTGGAGGTGGGAAAAGACTGCCTGCCACCAACTTACTGAACACCCGAGGGGCACAGGTGTGGTCTAATTGGAGCACAGCAGGTAACTTCTTTGGGCAGGCAGGACAGTAATGTGGAAGTAGTGTAATGTGCATGTCCAACGCTACCATCCAGTTCCCACAGTCTAGGGCACCCAGAACCTGAGCTAATGTGCACATCTTGAATTCCTCCTTCTTCCGGAAGAAATTGAGAGGGCTCAGGACAAAACTAGGGCAGAGGCCTCTGTCCTTCTTGGGCTCTGAAAGTCACTTGAATAGCAACCGCAATCTACTTCTGATTCCAGCACATTCTCTAGGGCTCCTTTGGCCAAAAGACCCAGGGCCTCATTTATGAAAAGTGTTGCATCGCTGTGAAGCAGGCGTAAGGATTTGACTCAGTGGCGTCCTAGAAGTAGCTTGGTGAAATCTCATAGATTTCACTGCGCCACTACTATAAGCCTTTTTTGCGGGAGAACTCCCACCCTGCATGCATAATACCTGATGCAGGTATAATTTAGCACAGGGGTTTACAAAGTAGCGTATCTGACTAGATGCGTCACTTTGTCAATATGGGGCAGTGTGGCGCAAATTGTACGCCGCTGCAGGGTCACAAAAACTGAGGCAATGGCTGCGTAAAGGGCTCATAAATAAAGCCCTCTGAGCTTCCTGACAGGGAGAGATGGTCCTCCGTCAGCCGGACTGTGGATGGTGGCATGGTTGGGGAATTCTAGCAGAGGGATGGAGTAACCCCACTGAAAAATTGGTGGTACCCACTTGTCCAGTGTTATGAACTGCAAGTGGGAAAGGCGATGATGGATCCTCCCACCAACTGGGTCCCTGTGATTGTACGAGAGCAATCTAAAGTGGTTTTGAGGCTGTGACTGCAAGGGGGTGGTATAGTGGGTGGACCTACAGCTCCGTGTCCCATGAGGCTTGTGGGAACCATGTCCACTGCCACAAAAGGACTTCGGAGTCTGTTGGCCATGGTGACTAGGTGGGAATGGACATGGCTGGTAGCCTCAACCATAACCACACAAGGGGCAAAAGGCAGAATAGGATTGGTGCATGGTCAAGGCGAGGCCCAAGGACCTGGCAGTGGCTCAGCTATCCTTAAATCATTCCAGCGCTAAATCTGCCTTGTCTCTGAAGAGTTGGGTGCCATCGAAAGGCATGTCCATAAGGGATGCCTGCAATCTCCTAAAAGCCAGCTGATTCCAGCTAGGCATGGTGTCTGAGGGCCACTGATGCAGTCGCTCTCCCTAACTAGTTGGTCGTATCCAGTCTACAGTGAATGGCGAACTTTGCTGCATCTCTGCCATCTGCAATAGTCTGTGACAGTAGTGGCAGTATGACTCGAGACTCCTCCGATACCATGTGCAGCAATTGCGCAACTGAATTCCAAAACATGTTGGTGTATTAGCCCAAAATGTATGCAGCGTTCACCAACAGCAGTGCATGGCTGGAGGAACAAACATTCTCTTGCCAAAGATGTCCAGCCTCTTGGATTCCCTATCTGGTGGTGTGGTAGTGAACGAGCAAGGTTTGACTTTGGATGTGGAGGCCTGTACAACCATATTCTCCGAGGTGGGATGCTCTGTGTGGAAAGATGGGCCCCAGGAGTAGGGGGATGGCGGTGGGCAATTGCCCTGTTCACAGCCGCTCATGTGCAGGGCTTGGCCTCGGTCTCGAGCAGAACATTAGTGAGGGCTTTGTTAAAAGGGAGAATGGGTTCCGAGGGGGTGAGTCCAGGTTGAAGCACCTCTGTTAAGACAATCGTCCTGACATCCACCAAGTGCAGCGTGAGGTTCAGGAACTCAGCACACTTCTCACTACCATGGCAAATGAAACCTGTTCCTTCATAGCCACACAGTAGGAGGAGAAACCAGGCCAGTGTCTGTGGAGTTGTTCAGACTACCCGCTTCTGTCAGATCCTTGCAGCACTTATCTTTGGCCTCATCAAGGGGTTGGTATAACCATAAGGATCCTCAGATCCTCCCAAATCATACTCCTCGCCAGGCCTGTCCATGAAAGGAGGCACTGTCTTTGGCTTGGAAGGTTGAGTTCCGGCAGGCGCCGAAGTCGACGTCAGACAACACCGACCTGGCACCGTATCAGACTCAAGTATGATTATGGGGTCAGCGCCTCCGTGAAGCATCACTGGTGCAGGGAATGACATCACTGGAACAAACTCTGGGGAAGTTAGTGGTTTCATGATCAGATTCGTTCCGGATCCAGTACTGGATCCAAGGCACCTGACTGGTGCTGAGAGCTGACCAGCTGGTGGAAATCCAGTGTGGGCACCCGCCGAACATAAGGCTTGCAAAGGCGCTCCAGAGGGGTCGGACTTCCTAAAAATGAAGTGCATGACCTAATAAAATTCTCACAGTTGATTTAGCTCCAGGAACCTCAGGGAGGTGTGGAGCAGACCCAGAGGCAGGATCTGCTGAAACAATTGACTGGAGGTAGCTCTCTCCGGATCTGCGCTTACTGGTGGGGGAAGAACAAAACTGATGTCAGGTTGCTGTAGTGACTCCTTTATAGGCACCGTGCATATTACTTCTGGTAAAGATGTGACGCCAGATGCTGATGTGGAGTTAAACAACACCACTTACCAGTGTACAGATGAACTGCTTGAAAAGTTTCCAGACCCAGTCTGATGTCTTGAGATTACTATAAGGTAATGAATCTGCAGTTAGAAGTTTCTAACAGATAGATTTAGCACCACATTTAGGTCTGGTTCTTGTGTTTCGCACTTTCCGTGATCCATTTGGTCATCTGTGTGCTGTTATTTATTGGTGTGTGTGAGAAAGTGCCATCTTTCTTGCATGGTATGCCCCCACGTTTTGCTGAATTGCTGAATGTACTTTGACTGAGTGTGCCCTGGACTCTTGCCAATCAGGTGGCCAGGGCCAATGTTCCATCCCTAAACAAAAACCTCCAAATTGGCAAACCCTGGCCACATGTCAGCCCCTGGTAAATGGTACCCTAGGTACCCAGGGCCTTGTAACCAGAGAAGGCCTCTAAGGGCTGCAGCAGCATTCATTGTGCCACCCTTAGAGGCCCTGTACCCTAACACACACACACTGCCCTTGCAGGCTGAGTGTCTGGGTACAAGACAAAACAAAGAGTCGACATGGCACACATCCCTGTGTGCCATGCCCACCACCTACACTGCCCTGGCATACATCAGCCACCCCTCTAGCTGGGTGCCCTTTGCCAGTGGTGTGGGCACAGGAGCATGAGCCCTTTGCCCCTAGAATACCCAGGCCCATTCCTGGGCACTGTAAGTGCAGTGCTGCCATTTAAGAGTATATGGTGCTGAGAGCTCGTCAAACAAGAACTCCACAGCACCATAATGGCAACACTGAAGACTGGGAAGTTTGGTATCAAAATTCTCAGCACATTAAACCCACACTGATGCCAGTGTAGGATTGAATGTACCAAGCACCACAGAGGGCATCTTAGAGATGCCCCCTGAAACCTAACCTACAATCCACGTCTGGTCTGAGAGGCTGCCTAGGCTGCCACACAGCAGACATGTTGCTGGACCCCTGGGTAGGAGAGCCCCTGCTCTTCTGGGCCTGCAACAATGCACATCCTGGGCGAGGTGCTAGGTCTCCACCCCCAGGATGGACAGGGGGAAGCTTCAAAGGCATGCCGCCTCTGTGAGCTTCCCCAGCCCACTTGCAACCCCCACTCTGGCGGGAAGCCTGGCCGGAAACCCTAAATAAGGACAGGGGATGTGCCAGCCTGCCAACCCCACTCCTCAGGTGGGGGAGGCGAGGTGAAGCACATCTCCGGGCACTCGCCCTCTTGAAGATGGGAGGCCCTACCCAATCAGGACTAGGCTACTGCCCCCCTCCCACAGGAGAGTGGCAGAATAGGGGGTGTACCCACCCCAGGACAGGGACCCATTGGTCCCTGCCCTTTACCTACCTGTAACGCCCATAAATCTAGTATTTAGGGGCACCCTGAACCTTCCTTCCCCAGATTCCAGATTCCGAAATACGAAGAAGAGCAAGAAGAAAGAAGACCTGCCCTGCAGCTGCTAAGAAGAGGAAGACACCAACTGCTTTGGCCCCAGCCCTACCGGCCTGACGACCCTCGAACCTGCTCCTGCTACAACCCGGCACCTCTTGTGGCCAGCAACCTCACAAACCCCAGAGGACCTGGCTACCTTTTGGCTCTAAGCACCTGGGACTCCCATGAGCAGAGGCTCTGCTCAAACTCAGCATCTAATCCCTGGCATCAGCCCGGAACCACGAACCCTGCACACTCTGCACCCGCCAAGCCTGGCCTGTGCCGGAGTGAACAAAGACCACGAGGGTGACCCCCCGGCGACTGTGACCCCGAGTCCGGCACCCAAGGACTTCCCTTGATGCTCCTGACGACGCCTGCAGCCTCAGAACCAGGTACCCCCCCAACCGCGATCAACAGAGGGTAAGATTTCCCAACACCAAAAGGCACCCCTGCACCCAGCGCCCTACGGCCCCCTGTGCCCAACTCCTGGGTACCTACCTATCCTCCAACTACCCAACTTACCTCTCAAAGTGGTGGTGGCACCTGAAGAATCTTCGTCCCCGAGCTTGCAGTCTTTTTCGAAACCGGAGCTTTTCCATTGAAATCAATTCAGCGCCCGAAGGCTCAAAAGCACCCTGCACCCAGCCGCCGAGTCGCCCTGTGTAGTATCGGAATAATCACTGCAGAAATTGAAAGTAGATTAGTTTCTTCTTTATTGAAGAATTCATGTAACGGACCCGCAGGGAAACAGCTGTTGCTCGGACAGAGGCAAGTCGGAATCAAGAGAGAAGGTATTCTAGAATACTAAGTAGTATTCTAGAATAGAAGGAGGAAGAGAAAATAAGGAAAGACTCATCAGAATGTTACACCCTGGCAGTGTAACCTTTGCACCTATCTACTTCCCCATTTGCCCTGAGCAAGTGACCAGGAGCCCAGCTCCCACAGCCGCATGGCCTGCTAGTCAGCAGCCACCAACCAAGGCCCCCCTGCCTCCCATAGGATAACATTGGGCCTAACTCACTCTGCACCCGGCTGCCCCTGTGCCGCTGAGGGTGTAACAACTGTACCTACCTGACCCTGGGAGACCCCTGAGTCTGTCCCCAGAACCTTAACTTTGCCAGTCGAGTACTTACCTTAAAGCCAATAACTCAATTTTCTCCATAGGGTAACATTGACTGGTTTCTTCTGAAATTTCTTCTAAGTGTGGAGTTTTCAAAACTTAAAATATTCCCCAAAAATCAGCCGAGGTGAGCTCCCGGTGCTGGATCTTGGTGCCCAGCACTGACCCTGAAAAATATTTACAACCGTACTTACCAGTAACTCAATTTTCTTCCATAGGAAATCATTGACTGTTTTTCTGTGAAATTTCTTCTGTGTCGATTTTTGCAAACTTCAAATACTCTTTAAAAATCGTATGAAATTGGTGCCGGAGACTCCCCTGTCCACTTCCCATGTGATTCCAGAAACAGTCATGGACCCTTCTGCGGCCGCTGCGGCATCGCCCTGCAGTTGATATCCTTTTTCCCTTTTCTTTTTTCCACTGTTGGGGGGAGGAGGCCGGTCCTTAGAGGCCTAGCGATTCTTTCCTCACGGGGATATGGGTGCCTTCCTTGCCGAATTTGAGATGCTGTGGCACACCTTTGGTAGGGTTTGCCGGTTACTCTGACCTGGGGGTTCCTCAGGTACATGCTCAGGCAGTCCAAGACTTTGAATTATGCCATGAGATGGCTTGTCTGAGCCGGGAGTTGGACTTGGGGGAAGGGGGTTCTCTTCTCCTTTTTGTTGGGTAATTCAGCCCGTTTGGGCTCATGGGTCGGCTGTGCACGTCCTGGCACCAGCACGGGGAGGGCATTTCTGCATGTTACGTTGTTGTCAGTAAATTGCTCGTGGGAGGGTGTTTTTAGGGGGGCGTTGTTGGTTCATTTTAAGCATCGTATGTACAGCATTTTGGGCACAGGGCCGGTGTGGCTACACGGGACGCAGAACAAGAAGGGGTAGGTCACTTCACCACACATGGGGTATAAATTCCTGAGCTGGAACATGAGGGGGCTGGGTACATGTACCAAGAGATATAGGGTCCTTTCCTCCCTTCGCAGACATAAGATCTCGATAGCATGCCTCCAAGAAACTCACCTTACAGACGACGGGGCTCAGAAATTGGGGAAAAAATGGCAGGGACAGGTTTTCCACTCTTCATTTTCTACATATGCCAGGGGAGTCCTAGTGTGGGTGGCTCCTGGGGTCCCATTTGCCATCCAATATGTGGAAGCTGACATCCATGGGAGGTATCTACTCCTTAGAGCTAAACTGGATGGTAGGGATGTGGCCATACTGAACACCTATGCCCCAAACACGGACGACCCAGACTTTTTTCATCCCTGCAGGAGGTCCTGGTCTCGGAGCTGGAGGTTCCACTACTTTGGATGGGGGATTTTAATTGTGTCTTAGACCCCGTTCTTGACAGGTTGCCACCCCGTGCTGGCACAAAACCACGAATGACAGCGAAACTCCGGGAGGTCATGGGGAATATAGGAGCCCAGGATGTATGGCGCCAGAGACACCCAACTCAGAAGGTATACACCTGTTTTTCCTCCACTCACAATACATATAGTCGCTTGGATAGAGTCTTTTTTTTTTTTTTTTGTGTCCTCATTTTGCAATACATGTGTCAGGTTTTGATATAGGAGACCAGTGCTATCGTTTCAGATTCCTAAGGCCACAACTCAAAGTTTCATCAACAAAGAGTTTTCCTTGCAACTGGAAACCTGTTTATCACCTCGACACCTCGGGGGAGACCAATAGCCCTTAATCGTTTGGGGTATTGCCAGAAGTAAAATCATTGGACTTGATTTTGGTCATAAGAATTGTGAAAGCACTCCCATAATTCCCAAAAGTTGTATTTTTTTCTAGGTCTTCCACTTCTGTCCAATTTATTCACTCTACCAATTGATTTCCACCAGTCTAAGTGGTTAGGTGGTGTAGTGCAAACCCAGTTTATACATATTTCTCTATGTGCCAAAAGTATTAATATAAATAGTAGGTTCTCTTGTTTTAGGCCTAAATTACTTGTATTTACCTCTGTTTTATGGATCCCAAAAAACACCAGTTCCATACTTACAGGTATTTGTTTGCCGAAGAGATCCGTCAGTGTCTTACCAACTTTTATCCAGAAGTCTTCGAGCTGAGGACACTGCCAAAACATATGGATATCGTCCGCCTTATCTTCCCCGCATTTTGGACATTTTTTCACTTGTTGTTGACTTTTGAACTTTGAGAGTTTCTTTGGGGTCCAATAAGCTCTATGAATAGTGAAAATATGATTTCTCCTTAGTGCGGCGGACTGGATAATACCCCAACATTTCCCCATTGATGCATGCCATATATTCGAAAGGTCTGTAGTCGGCAGTGAGGTTCCCCAGGTTGATTCTGGAGTCGTGAAATTTTCTTCTCCCGCTGTTATTAGAGACCAGTACCACAATGAGACTTCTTTTTTCTGGGGGCCAGATCCAAGCATTTTAAGTTCCAGTTGCTGGTTTCCCTTAAAAGGTTCTGTTATTGAGTTTATCCAACTTGATAGTTGGTAATATTTAAACTTTGATAGGTGAGTTTCTGTAATGTCCATCAGCAAATCCCAGCTAATTAGTTTGCCATTTAGGATTAGTGCCCCCCAGGTCATGATACCTGCTCTCCTTAACGGTAAGGCCAGTTTATCTTTAAGGCAATCCGAAGTTCCAGGGGAATCCCAGAGTGGGGCATATTGACTGTAATAAGGAATTTTTGTGGTTTTCCTAATTTGCAGCCATAACCTAGCTGCCGACTGGAGAATTTTCAGTTTAATCTTTTTGAAGAATTTTTGGTGGCCAAATTTATATAGGAAGTGTCCCCCTGTATCTACCATCGCTTGTAAGTGTGGAGGGTATGCCTCATAGTTTTGTAGAAGTATCCTGGTGTATTTGAATTGGAAGGCCTTGCAATATTCTAATATGTCTGGGCTTGCTATTCCGCCTTGGATTTTTGTTCTTCTGAGTTTTTTCCAGGCTATTCTCGGGCATTTGGAATTCCATATGAAGCCGTTTAATTCTCCCTGTAATTTGAGTATGGCAGGTTTGTTAAATTCCAGGGGAATTGCACTAAATAGAAAGGTGAATTTTGGGAGTAAAACCATTTTGATAATGTTGGATCTACCTAGAAATGTTAAAGGAAGACCACTCCATGTTCTTAAGAGTTTCTTTACTTCTGTTATGACTCTATTAAGATTTGTTTGTGAGAGTACATCTAAATCCTTGACTATATCCAGCCCGAGATATCTAATCTTTGATTTCACCAGCGACGAGTTGCTCCTAGTATTCCATTCCATGATTTCTGATTTTGTTTGGTTTGTTTGATAGCCTGAGATAGTTCCGAAGTCTTTTATCAATCAATCAATCAATCAATATTTCTTTATTCGGCTTTTCAGAAAAAAGGCCATAAAAGATACAATTAAAACTTATACATTGTAAAATTGCTCATTAAAAGCTGTAAGTTTAAAATACATGAATGACAGCAGTGCTTTCCATCTGGTTATGGTATGTTATAGTCAGTTTAACAATAAATCAAATAGATTAGATTACCCTAGGTTCAGTCTATGTCGCATAATATACTGTAAGAGGTTAGAAACAATATAAACCATCTCCTTCCCTTCAAGTGTCTGTAAAAAAAGTAGGGCTGGGCGGTATGTGCGGAAGGCCCTGACGCTTTAGTGGGGGGATTAATAATTTTCTCCGTTGATCTATATAATATTTACAAAAAAGAATAGTGTGGGCTGTAGATTGAGATGAACTCCCATCACAAGGACAGGGTGGCAGTGTTCTAGCCCAGTTGTTCTTCAACGGGAAAGTCACCAAACGATGAAAGAGATTCAGTCTAAACCTAACTAAAAGAAACAACTCATATGAATTTATATTGTAGGTTAGTTAAGGCTGAATTCCAAATACCGTCTGGACCATTAAACTGTGTCTGGCTGTTTGTTTCATAACCTCTGAGTTAAGTCTAAGGTCTTCAAGATGATCAAAACAAAGTTTATAGAAAACCTTTCTTGTTAACTGTTGTATCTGGGTGGGGTCGTTATAGTATTTTTCCAACCCAAGATCAGTTAAAAAATTTTTGACATAGACTAACCACCTAGATCTGTGTGCATTATCTAGGCCTTTACAGTCTTTGATAATTTGTTGAGTAATGACTGTTTTTTCTGACGTCCAGATCCGGTGCCATAATAGCAGAGGCTGGATTCTCACCAGATCTATCACATATGGCAATCCCAATTCCAGGTGGCAAGAATAACTGGCAGCTGTAGTGGGTAAAGCAAGAAGGTATTTCAAAAAGCCATTCTCGACTATTTGGATAGAACCCACGGCTGCGTGCCCCCATACACCAGCTCCATACAGAGCTACTGAGAGGCATTTTGCTTTGTAAATTTTAACCATCTCTGCAGGTGTTTTTTTCCCTATTTTCCTTGAAAAATTTATAAGTGCAGAGGTGGTTCTTGCAAATTGCAGTTTTCTTGCTTCAACTGCCGGTTTCCAGCTAAGTTTTTCATCGATCATGACACCGAGATAAGGATACTTGTCAGTAGTTAATAATCTTTCCTTGTTCAAATAAATGGGCCTAGTTTTATTGTTCCTGCCAGAGCCCGCCTTCATAACAAAAGTTTTCCCAATATTGACTTTAAGGTCTAGGGTGGCCATAAATGATGCATAGGTACTTAAGGCTCTCTGAAGTTCATTAGGTGTACGAGCCAATATCACTGCATCGTCGGCGTACAAAAGGGCTGGTATGCGGCGGTTTACTACCATAGGAAGGTCCTGAGATCCTTTCAGCATCTCCCTCTCCAAACCATTTGTATTGAGCGTGAATAGGAACGGAGCCAGGACACAACCTTGCCTTACGCCCTTTTCTACCCCGAACGGCGCTGTGAGTTCGCCACTAGTGCCAAACCTTACTCTGGCTGATGCATCAGCATACAGTTTCCTGATATAGGTCACTACGATCTGTTCCACCCCTAGATCTAATAGGATGGGCCAGAGTTTAGAATGACTAACATAGTCGAATGCAGCTGATAGGTCTACATAGACCATATATAAAGCTCCGGCTTTTATGTTAGCATATTTATCAATTAATAATGATAAATTTAGGGCTTGGTCTATGGTCCCCAAACCTTCGCGGAACCCATATTGTAAATCGGATAGAATGTTATTTTCCGTTACCCACTCCTGTAAACGATCAAGTAATATCCGGCCCATCATTTTACCCGTGGAGTCCAATAGGGAGATGGGACGGTAACAGGAGGGTAAATTCCTATCCCCTTTTTTGAAGATAGGAACTAATATGGATTTCTTCCACGATTCGGGGATACCGATGGAAGATAGTGCATTGAAAACCCTGGTTAAAAAAGGAATCCAGAGCTCAGAATGTGTTTTAAAGAAGTCTATGGGAACAGCATCAGGGCCCGGGGCCTTCCCTTTCTTACTTGCATTTAAAGCCCTTTCAACTTGGTCGCATGTAATAGACATGTCAATTGGGAAAATCGAAGGCTGTTGGTGGGAAGAATCATTTTCTCTAGGGAAATTTGGTGGTGAGTTAATCTTAAAAATCTGTGAAAAATGCTCTACCCATTCCCTTTCATCTATGGCGACCTCTATACTCGGGGAACTGTCCTTATTATTTAAGAAAGGTGTTTTTACTATCTTCCAAAAGATAACATTGTTGTTACTTAGACAGCTTTCGTGTAATTGGTCCCAGAGTTGTCTTTTTAGTTCTAATTTCCGTTCCTTAATGGCGATATTATAGGCCCTCCTTAATGTAGATATTTCTGCCCGATCCCTATCTGTCTTGTGTAAGGCGAGTTTAAGTTTTGTATAGGCTACGGTGCACGTGTGGTTGAACCAGCCCTGTCTGTTCTTCTTGGGGCTATTCTTATTTACCATTAGCACTTTCTTTATGGTATATATCACCGTGGCAAAGTTGGTAATAACGTCATCGTCTGAAGTGGTCAGGTCTAGACACTTCATTACAGATGTATATGCTTCAGTGACCACTAAGTTAACAATTTCTATTGGGTCAACTAAAGCCCACTTAAGAGAGTAGCCTTTAACTCTTGCTAATTCTAAATTATTTTGGTCAAGAACGCTAGGGATTTTGGGAGCAGGCCTAGTGGAAAGAAAAAAGGTTATACTAAGAGGGTAGTGGTCGCTCAAAACTATCTGGTGAATGTCAAAGATAGTATCTTTCATAATCGAACCGTTTGAGAGCAGAATGAAATCGATAGTAGAATTGCACCCCCTACCATGAAAGGTGGGGGCCAGCATCGTGTTTCCATTAGCTGGTTTATTTGCAATTCTCAGATCTAGGTTAAAAATTATTTCATTTAGTGAGCTACCTAAAGTTGAATGAGAAAAATGTGGGATGGGATTATCATCCTCATCATTTAAGCCACATAAAAAAGCATTAGGAGCACCACAAAAAGTCTGATTGAAATCACCACCCCATATAATGGTCACTTCTCTAGTTGATTTCTTGATTATGGATAATATTAAGGAAAAAATAAATTTAATTTTTTCCATTGCATCCAATTCGGATAGATTATTATAATAATTGACCAAAAGGAAAGAATCCCTAGAATTTAATGTAAGACTAAGAAGCTGAAAGTTAGAATCAGACTTTATAACCTTTATCTTTTCTAACTTAATCAAATTCGATATATATATAATTAGTCCTCCTTTAGCCCAACCAAAATTGGAATGTTGGGCGGGTGAGAAGTATGTTCTGTAACCAGCCAGGTGGGTCGTTGTTGTCAGCCATGTCTCCTGTAAACACAGGACGTTAAAATTTGGAATAAAATTAGTCCAAACGTCATTCTCTAATTTGGAGCGTAAACCAGCCACATTCCAAAAAGCAACCGCTATTTTTAGTTTACTGGAATCTAGGTCAGAAACAGTTTTAGAGTTTGGAGCACATGTCGGGGATTGCAATAATTCATCCCTTAGCTCCAAGACGGTGTTTTGTACTAAAAGAGATGGTTGTTTAATAGCTAGAGCGGTACAGGATAAAGGTGAGTAAGAAGAATCACCGTGTATTTGTCCTCTCCTTGGACCGTTAGAGGTACCCTGATTAAAGTCTTTTAGAGAAAGTCAATCGACATCCTCTAGGCCTCTAAGGGGAGAAAAACGGTTGGATGTTAAAATGTTAAAATTAGAAGGCCTTACTTGGGGCCATGAAGAAATATTGGGCTGTGTTAAGTTTCTAGCTAGTGACTGTGGATAAAAATAGGTCAGGTCATAAGTTCTAATAGAACTTTGATCTTGACATTGGAACCAGTTAGTTATATTCCTGGTTGCTCTGTGATCCCTAAAGTTAACAATGATCACGTCGCCTTGGATTTCTTTCGGGCGTGGGCCGACCCAGCCTAATCTGCGAACATTCAAGATTTCCCCATTAATATTTAAAGGTAAAGGCCTGTTTTGTCTCAGTCAGTACATCACTTTATTTTTTAGGTCGTAGTAGCCCTCTTTTTTTCCCGTTTCCAGGGCCGGTACTCCTGTTAAAACTGTGACATAAGGGACCGCTTCTGGGGGTAAATCTATATGATTACAATTTAAACCTTTATTTGATCTCACAACGGTGGCAGCAGGTACGTTGCATGGTTTATTTCCTGGGTCACAAATTTTAGGGTTGTCGATGGTCTGACCTTGTGTTATTTCATTATTACTTTTTGTGATTGGTGGCAGTTGTTTGTGGCTTACTAAAACTGGTAAGTTTTTACTTGCCTCTGCATTTGTTTGCCTGTCATTAGCTATAAAAGATAAATTGGAATTTATATGACTTTGTAATGGTATCGTAGTTTTAAGCAATAAATCTTTCAGTTGGGCAGTGTTTTCCTGTGTCAACTTCTCTATTTGTTCCAATTGTTTTGACAGACCCTTTATTCTTTCCAATACAGGAAGGATAAGTGATTTAACTAGTAGTTCTAATAGGCCCGTTAGTTCGTTGCTGGGGTCTACCTGGGTATCAGAACCATTCATCTGTTTAACAGGAGAAGGACAATCGGTAACTTGACATCCCATTTGATTGGGCTTATGGCTATCCTTATTGTTAGGGGGTATACTGCTTTTGCTACTGTTCTTCGTTCCCCTCTTTCTTTTTTTCAGGGGGGGAGGAGCAGTGATAGTAGTTCTTATACCCTTCTTCTTTTGGGGGTTGGCATTGGCAGGCCTAAAAGACGACGAAATCAACGATATTCAATCAGAAGAGGGATTAGAGTAGGTTTTAGAAGCAGACGATGATGGGTGAGTGCGGGAATGTATCAAAGGTGTTGAGTCGGATACAGATGGAGTGATCCTAGATTCACTTGGAGAGTCGTGTATTAAACAAGAAACAGGTATTGTAGGATTCGGGGAAACAGCGAGTTGGATCGGTCCAAGCGAGGAACGTTTGTTTTGTGCATGATCGGCCAACAAGCGTCTCTCTACCATGGCAATCTCCTGTTCAAGAACAGAAGCAGCCCTGGTTATGAAATTATCCAGGGTGCCACGCACAGAACCACCCAATAAAGTTCTATTCTTCATACTTCGTGGTGACATTTTAAATAATTGATTAATCCAGTCAAGATTGCAATGATGCATGAGACAAAATGATGTCAGTCACACACGATATAATGAAAGTGTCATGAAAGTCATGTGTAACTGGAAGTAATGTACCTTTTGTTACGGTGGGGCACCTCTTAGAGGATGGCCCAGCCCAGCCTCTTCCTGCCCCTGACGGCCACAGACGGCCCGCCCTTTGCCCGGGCTTAGCCCGCGCGCGGTCCTGCGACGCGGGGGTCGCGATGGTCTTTTGTGCACCTCCTGGCGCCAAAACTGCGTCGGCGGCTCTCCTGCCGCTGAGGATCGTGGGGGTTGTAGTCTCGTCCCCGCTCCGCGGCCGCTGATGGTCGTAGCGGCGGCGGGGGACGAAAGTGCAGCAAGAAGGATGGGTCAGCGGTATGGCGGTGTAACAGAATGGCACAGAAAGATCCCAGGCAAGTCCACAGTTACAAGATAGAGCCCGCTGTGCCGGGGTCGCGATGGTCTTTTGTGCGCCTCCTGGCGCCAAAACTGCGTCGGCGGCTCTCCTGCCGCTGAGGATCGTGGGGGTTGTAGTCTCGTCCCCGCTCCGCGGCCGCTGATGGTCGTAGCGGCGGCGGGGGACGAAAGTGCAGCAAGAAGGATGGGTCAACAGTATGGCGGTGTAACAGAATGGCACAGAAAGATCCCAGGCAAGTTCACAGTTACAAGATAGAGTCTTTTATCATTTGGTCAATTTCAAGACTTGCTTCGGCGAAGTTGTCAGTGAAAATCATTAGATCATCGGCATACATTGCAACTTTTTTTGTCCAATTTTTGTAGCAGAATGGTTTTATCATTATGTTGTTTCTAATAGATAGGGCGAGGGGTTCTATGTATAGGTTGAAAAGGAGGGGGGAGAGCGGACAGCCCTGTCTAGTGCCTCTTTTGATGGAAATTTTTTCCGACAGGCTGTCATTTACAAGGATCTTGGCTGAAGGGGAACTATAGATGTTTCTAATGGCCTCCAAGAAATTAACCCCTAGTTTGAATTTCTCTAGGACAGCATGTAGGAAAACCCAGTTAACTCTGTCAAAGGCTTTCACCGCGTCTAGTGTTACAATTGAAAGAGGTACCTTTTGCTGGATTGAAATGTCTATTGCCCCAATAAGTTGATGAGTGAGATCTTGTAACTGTCTACCTTTTATGAAGCCTTTCTGGTCTTCGTGAATTAAGTTCTCTGCGCATTTACTCAACCTTTTTGTGAGGATCTGAGTATAAATTTTGTAATCACAGTTCAAAAGTGATATGGATCTGTAAGATTCACATTTACTAGGGTTTTTATCTGGTTTTCAAATTAGAGTTATTGTTGCTTCATTCCATGAGGCTGGTTGTTTTATTTTATCCACAAAAATATCGTTAAAGAGGAGTGTTAAATGGGGAAGTAAGGATTCCTGAAGAGCTGTATAGAATTCATTTGGGATGGAGTCTGGGCCTGCCGCTTTCGCTTTTTTAAGGTCTTTTAGTGCTTGGGTGACTTCCTCTTCTGAGATTTTTTCATTTAGCTCTGAGATCTGGGCTGGAGTAATACTCGGGAGATTTAGATTTTCTAAATATCGATCAATCTGTGATTTTGTAGGAAAGCTGTCTTCTGAGTAGAGGCCCCCAAAGAATTGCCTAAATTCCTCCTTAATGATTGTTTCATCTAGGTTTTTTTTAGGGGGATTCCCTACTAAAAGTTCTTTAATTTTATTTCTAGATTGATCTGATTTTATTTTCCACGCGAGTAGCTTACCACATCCTTCGCCATATTCGTAGTGAGCAAGTTTACTCGTCTCCCACTTTTCTTTTACCCTCGCCTCCAGGGAATCTCTTAGGGATGCTTCTTTCTCCTTCCTCTCCTGATTAAAGGACCTAATTATTGGATCAGGGTTGGTCCTATGGAGCTATATGTCAATCGCTCTTATTTCTCCTTCTAATTTATTTATCAGTTGTCTCGCCGTTTTATTCTTATAAGTAGCAAAGCTCTTGATGTTTCCCCTCATCAACGCCTTGTAAGTGTCCCATACTACCTGACTGCTCATTCCATCACTATTCTGGTCGAAGAACTGGGTAGTTTCTAGCTTCAAGTGGTTTATAAAGGCTTGATCTAAAAAAAGGGATCTATCAACCGTCCATCTCTTGTAAGTGGGTAGCTGTTCTAACTTCAAATCTATTTTAACAGCAGAGTGGTCTGATAGGTGTGCCGGTAAATGTTCCACTTTTTCTACCTTTATGGCTAGGGTACTATCGAGGAGGAAGAAATCGATCCTAGAAGAGTGACCCAATCTTTTATCTTGGAAAGTGAACCTTGTTAATTGGTCCCCTTTAAGACTCCAGATGTCCCTGAGCGCTAGATCTTTCATTGCTATTTTCAGCTATTCTCTCATTTTCGGGAGAGGGATGCCTTTTCTAACTGGGGTTCTATCCATTTTCGGATCGATGGTGATATTGAAATCCCCCCCCCAGATTATAGGTGATGTAAAATCAAGTAACTGTGAGTATAAACTCTGGAGGGGTTCTGGATCATCTAAATTGGGGCCATAGTATCCCACTATAGTAAATAGTTTTTGATGTATGATTGCTTCTGCTATTGCCCATCTTCCCTTACTATCTACCCTTGAAGAAATTATTCTCATGTTCAAAGACTTTTTAAAAATAATTGCCACACCTTTTATGTTACATGCCTGGTTTGTGCAAATTGAGGTATCTATCCACCTTAGATTTTTAGTAAAAGCTTCCCATTCCTGCTTCAACAGATGGGTTTCTTGTAAGATTAAAATTTCACATGCCGAGTTTTTAAGATATTCGAATATGGTTTTTCTCCGTTTTTGTGATCTTAGGCCATTAACATTCCAAGATAGAATGCTAGTCTTTACATAATTGGCCATTTTTTTTTTCTCCTTCGGCCTTGATTTTCGTAACAAAGTGGCTGTGGCACTGGTTTCCTGCGGTCTTTGTAAACTCTGCAACTTGAGGACTAATTTTATGTGATTTTTCCCTACTTTGCACCCCACCCTAGTGAAGTTATTTTTTGTGTTTTGTTTTTTGTGTTTCTTATGTTTCTTCACATTCGCCCACCCATGGGGAACCTCCCTTTTTCCTTTAGTGGGCCTCATACAGGCCCTATTCATGCTCCTTGGCTCCGGACCTTAATTGCATAGGTACAGTGGGATTCTGCTGTTTCTATTGTTTCTTATGGGTCCTTCATCTTCTCCATTAGCAAAATGACTTCTCTGGGTTCTCTTATGTTGAACATTTTATTTTGCCACATAATTCTCAGACTAGCTGGAAAACGCATCTGTGCGGTGGCCCCCAGGGCTTTTAGTTGAGGTATCAGCTGGCCCAGCTCCCATTGTCTGTCCTGCGTGGCCTTCGAGATGTCTGAGCGTATTTTATATGTCCAGTCACTACTTCTGAGGTTACCTTTTTTCAGAGCTTCCGACAGTAATCTCTCTTTAAGAGTGTAAGATTTGAAGTTTACTAATATTTTCCTTGGATTCTTTTTTAACTTATTTCTCCCAAAAGGATCTCGGTGTACTCTTTGAATGTCTTCAGCTAGGTTCTCAGATTTAGCCCAAGGGAAACTTTCTTCCAGCAAAGAAAGGACAAATTTCTTAATGTCCTCATTTTCCACCCCTTCTGGAATGTTCAGGAGTCTTAGATTATTACGTCTAGAATGATTTTCCAGCGACTCAATCTTTTCTTTTAAGGAGCCTGCATTGAATTTTAAGACGTCAATGTCTTTCTGATGTATTTTGATCTGTTTGTTGAGGAGTTCCATTTCCTTTTCTACTACTGTGACCCTCCCTGTGAGGGCAGTTAGTTTGCTGTCTAGAGCTTCACAGGTGTCTTGAATCTTTGACTGGTTTTTTTCCGAGACGTCAAATCTGTTTTTAATCTCAGTCAGTAGTAGAGCTAGAACTTTGTCTGAATTGGATTTGCCTATGTTCTCGGGGGTACTATCCTCATCTTCACCTTCGCCTTCTACCTCCATTCTCGTATTTGATGTCTGTCTAACTTCTCTTTCTTTCTCGCTAGTTGCCCCCCCTCTGTTCATTTCTTCACGTGGGAATCCTGCGTCAACATCTGGCGCTACATCCCCATTTAGGGCCATTTCCCGATATGGGGACATCAGGAGAGATTGTGGAGCGAGGAGAGACACTGGAATATCAGGGGTAGTTTTTGAGACCCTGGGCTCAGTTGATGTCGACGGAACCGGGAGAACCGGCCCCTGAGAAGTTATGCTTGGACATGATGAAGAAGGCATCGTAAGATCGGGTAGTGGACTCGACCCCTGAGAGGTTACGTTGGGAGGTGACGGGGAAGGCATCACAGCGCAGGAGAGTGGGGAAGCCTCTGACAGTAAGTTCATCTCTCCTGGCCCTTCGACCTTTTGTAACTTGAAAAAGGTTCTGAGTGAAGGAGTTACTCGGGAGGTTGAGTCAGTAGAGGTGTAGGGCGCCTTGGGTCTATTTCCTTCTTTAGGTAATGATTTGAGTGGTTTTCTCTCTAGACCACTTAGTTTTTTAGTTTTTTTCTTTGTATTTAGAGGGGTAATGCCTGAATCCGTAGTGCTCAAAGGATTTTTCGCAAAAAACTGTTTGCTTCTAAGGCTATAGCTTATCCCTTTAGACCCTTTGTTTCCACTGCCCTTTTCTGACGTTTCAAACTGACTGTTTATTTTCCCTGGGGTCTCACTATTGAGTTTAGAGCTCTGGGGGTCTCCTACAGAGTCAGTCTGCCCTCCTACCACCCTACGTGTGTTATCTGCTCGATGCATGCAAGCTTGAGGGTTCTGGATGCTCTTCGCCACCTCTATTATGGAGCTGGGCAGGGGAGTTGGATTGAGAGACCGCCGAGAGAGAGGGAGTGCTGACGCTGACTCTGACGCTGCTGAAGCCGCGGCTCTACCCTGCCCAACCCGGAAGGAAAATCTCCCCATTGCTAGGCGATAGCTTCGCCGGGCGTAGAGTGCTGCAGTCCAAGCGCTGACGACAGACTTCGCTGCATATGCTGAGGCAGGAGAAAACGGGGGCTTACTGGCAAGAGTAGAGAGCAGTGCTGGGGCGCTATCGCTCATTTCCCTGGATAGAGTCTTACTCGCGAATCCGGATGCCACTATGTCCTTTGAGGTGACCCATCAAGCGCGATTCCTATCTGATCATTCCCCTGTGGCATGTGTGGTGAATTGAGGAGGCCCGATATGTCGCCCACGGACTTGGAGGATGCCGACTGAGATTCTCGAGGACCAGGTGGAGAAGCATCACCTAGAAACTGCCATAACTGACTACATTGACTTGAACTGGGGTGGGGCGGACATTTCACTGGCCACGAAATGGGACGCCCTAAAGGCGGTGGTGAGAGTGGCATGTATAAGCCTTACATTTGGGGTCCGGAAACCGCTCCAACAAGAGCTACAGGAGGAGGAACGCCACCTCTTGGAGGTACAGACCTCTGAGGCCCCTGACACTACGGAGAGGGAGGGAGAACATGACACCCAGACAAGCATCCATGACATTTTGGACAGGCTCGATAAATATACCCTCACACAGTACAGGCAATGTCTCCATAGGGAAGGGGATAAATCAGGTCGACTTCTGGCCTGGATTCTCCGGCGGGAAAGCGCCCCAGATGTAATTGTGGCTTTATGGGAGCCTACGGGGGGCCTGGTCCACTCTGAGGTGGAACTGCTGCGGGTCCTTAAGTCTCATCTCCGGCTGGTGTATACCGCGGACCCTGCCATTTCCGAGGTGTCCTATCTCCCTTACCTTCAGGATCTGACCCTACGGTCTATCCCCACACGGGCACAGGAGGGTTGCGTCCCCACTTTTGTCGCTGGATTCGCATTTTGTATACGGCCCCCGCGCTAGGTTGAAGCTTGGGGGCACGAGATCAGAAGAGTGGCGACTGGGTCGGGGTACACGCCAGGGGTGTCCCCTCTCACTGTTACACTTTGCCCTCGCCATAGAGCCCTTTGCTGTCCGGGTTCTGACCGACATGGAACAGTGGGGAATCAGGGTGGGTGACACGTGCAATGTTATCTCCCTGTATGCTGACGACGCTCTCTGTTTTATTTGGCTTCTCCCCGGGATGCACTTCCGGTATTGCTGCACCACTTAGACCGGTTTGGGGAAGTCTCTGGATTACGACTTAACCGCGGTAAGTCACTGATTTTTCCACTGGCGGGTCTGGACTCCGTGCCCCTGGGGGACCTACCAGATCTCGGGCTGTGCTGGGAACAGGTAGGTAGCCCCGACGGATACGCAGGTGCTAGCCCGGAACGTACATCGCATAATCGCATCCTTACAGCAGTCGGTGTCCTTTTGGAATTCTCTACCGCTTTCATTGATGGGTCGGCGGGCCATCGCTAAGCTGGTAATGCTCCCTAGGACTTTATATGTACTCCAGAACTCACTATGTCCGTTGCCGTCACAAGTTTTCAGAACTCTAAACACGTTACTTACGTCCCTGCTATGGGCGGGCCGGCGCAGTAGAGTAGCTCTTCACACCATAATCTGCAGCTACGAGGAGGGGGGCCTGGAAGCTCCACGCTTCGACCTATATTATTACGCGGCCCATTTACAACATGCGGCACGTTGGCTTACAGATACAGACAATTGGGAGACACGCCTTCTCTCTGGTAGGGTGGACACCCTGACGCTGCAGGAAGCACTGATGCCGGGTAGGGGGTCGGACACGTCTCTTCCCTATATTGTGCGACACATGGCTGGTATATGGCAGCGGTTCGTCGAGAAGGTCTTACGGAGGGCACCCTTTCACAGGGAGCTTCCAATCTGGATACTGGCCCCCTTCATCGACATGGGGCAATATATGTCCTTTCAATCTTGGAGGGAGGGTGGGTGCGAAGTTCTGGCTGACCTTTATGCCAACGAGACCTTCCTTACCTAAAGCAGGCGGAGGAGACCTTTGGCCTTGGACGGGGACAATTCATACACTTCCGGGGACTCCAGGAGGTGGTGAAGGTCACCTGGCCCCAATACCCGGACATTCCACCACTAACACACACCCTGGATGTCCTACTTTCATGCGGTAAGGGTCGTAAATGGATCTCTCTTCTGTACAAAGTCATGAAACAGGATTCAACCCCCCCGGTACCGCTGTCTCGGGCAGCCTGGGAGACAGATCTCGCCACCCTGCTGGAGGAGAGACAATGGGCACGCATAGGCTCCCTCACACGCAGAGTTTCATGCAACGCCAGGTTTAAGCTGACACACTTCAATTTTTTACACCGCACCTACCTAACCCCAGTATCCCTGAAACGTATCTCTGGGGACAGGGCAGATAGATGCCCTATCGGTGCCGCTGAGAAAGCGGGCTTTTTACATTTGGCTTGGGACTGCCCATTGGTTAGGCAGTTTTGGGTAGAGGTGGTAGATCGGATAGTTGCAGTCACAGGCCTTCAGATGGCACCTGAACCATTGTATTGTCTGCTTGCATTAGTCCGGAGGCCCAAGAAAAATAAACTCCTGTATAACCTCCTACAATTAATGCTGGTACTAGCCAGGCGCAGGGTGGCAATAACTTGGATGGGGCAGAAGGCCCCGGAGGTGCCCATCTGGCTTAAAGATATCCGTGAGTGGTCCATAGCCGAGGAAGCCCACATGCAACTCACTCGAAGGGATGAGAAGCTGCAGGACGACCTAACGGCTTGGCGGGTCATGTGTACTTCTGGATTAGCAGAAGGGGAGCCGTCCCCACAGGATACGACTGACAGTGAGGGAAGTGGGTTGGATATATCCATTGGGTCTGGGCCTGATGGGGAGCAAGAGGGTCGGCCCCAGTAAAGTCCACAGTGCGACAAAGTGCTGTGCCTTGTTCCTTCCTCACGGTGTTCTGTTTGCAGATGATTTATTTTTTCTTTCCCCATGGTCCCGTTCCCTCCCTGATGCTGCCTGTAGTCCTATGTGCCGTCAACGATATTGTAGATTTGCCTGTATACAATGATCTGATGCCAGTTTGTGTGTTTTTGGTTTTTCTAACATGTAAACTGAAAAATAAAGTTTATAAAAAAAAAATCGTATAAATTGTGAAAGCGTAATTACTTACCTGTTTTGAATTGAGGTCCCAGTACTGAGTCTAGGCACCCAGTACTGGATTACAGAAGCAACAAGACATACTATACCTCCAACTTGAATTTTCTTCCATAGGGAATCATTGACTGTTTTCTATGAAATATTTTCTAAGTGTCAACTTTTAAAATAGCAAAATATTGCCTAAAAATCATAACAGTAACTAAGACGACTTTTATCACTTGTTTCTAAGAACTGACCCAGGACTGAATCTAGGATCCAGTCTTGGAATTACAAAGTAATCCTGAAGAACAAGTTACTTACCTTCGGTAACGATGTATCTGTAAGAAACATTAGTTAGTTAGATTCCTCACCTTAGAATATCCCCAGGCGTCAGACTGGATCCGGAAGATTTTTCGTCAGCAATACCCCTTGCGCGTCGCTAGGCGTCGTCTGCGGCTCCGCGTCCGTCGTCGGCGTCGTGCGCCGGGATGACGTCGTCGGAGTACTTAGACGCCGCCCTCGCGCGCTGACGTCAGTTCTTGTACATAGCCTTCCGCGCCAGGAACGCAGAGCCATGCAAAGACCGACACTGGTGCCAAAAATAAAATCTAGGGGCCTGAAAAGGATAACCTTAACCCTAGATGTCAGTTCGCAGAACGGGGAGGATGGGTGGGTCGGTGAGGAATCTAACTAACTAATGTTTCTTACAGATACATCGTTACCGAAGGTAAGTAACTTGTTCATCTGAAAGAAACACGTTAGTTAGATTCCTCACCTTAGAATAGATACCCAAGCAATACCATCCCCGGTGGTGGGTCTGCGAACCAAGATCACACCAGAAAGTCCTGGAGGACAGAACGGCCAAAGAAGCCATCCCTCCGGACTTGGCTGTCAAGGCAATAATGCCTGGCAAACGTGTGTAGCGAAGCCCACGTCGCCGCCTGACAGATGTCCTGCAAAGGGACTCCCCGTCCCAAGGCAGTAGTAGCCGCCGTGGCCCGAGTAGAATGGGCGCGCAGCCCAACAGGAGGGTCCTTTTTAGCCAAGGAATAGCAAATTTTTATACACAAAACGACCCACCGAGAGATGGTCCGTTTGTGCACAGCTTTCCCCTTCTTAGCGCCCACGTACCCAACAAAAAGCTGGTCGTCCACCCGGAACTGTTTTGTGCGGTCCAGATAAAAGGAGAGCGCACGTTTTGGGTCCAGACGGTGGAGCCTCTCTTCCTCTTTGGAAGGATGCGGAGGCGGAAAGAAGGTGGGCAAGGTGACAGACTGCCCAAGGTGAAATGGAGTCACCACTTTAGGAAGAAAGGAGGGACGAGGCCGAAGGACAACCTTGTCCGGATGAACAGATAGAAAAGGAGGCTTTGAAGATAAAGCCTGGAGCTCACTCACCCGTCTAGCCGAGGTGATGGCCACCAGAAAAGCAGTCTTAAGAGTCAGAAGACGAAGAGGACAATTGTGAAGAGGCTCGAAGGGAGCGCACATCAGGAATGTCAATACCAGATTCAAGTCCCACTGAGGCATTACAAAAGGGACAGGAGGGAACGTGTGTGTAATGCCTTTGAGAAAGCGTGTAACCACAGGGGACTTGAAAAGAGAAGGCTGATCAGGAAGCCGCAAGAAGGCGGAGATGGCAGCAAGATAACCTTTCAGGGTGCCCAGGGCAGAGCCCTGCCGGGCCAGAGAAAGAAGGAAGAGGAGAACCTCAGAAAGAGGGGCGGAAAGGGGATCCACAGCCTTTGCTGTGCACCATGCCACAAATTTGTTCCACCGGCAGGCGTATACCGACTTTGTGGAGGGACGCCTGGCTGCCAGAATGATATCACAGACTTCAGGAGGCAAGTCAAATGGCATCAACTGCCGCCGCTCAATCCCCATGCATGGAGGTGGAGGCTGGACAGGTTCGGGTGGAGGACCGTCCCCTGCTGCTGCGACAGAAGATCCTCCCGAAGGGGCAGACGTATCGGGGGATCGGTCAACATACTGAGTAGCTCGGGATACCAGTATCTTCGTGCCCAATCCGGAGCCACCAAGATGACTTGGGCCCGGTCGTGCCTGATCTTCTTCAGCACTCTGGGCAGAAGTGGTATAGGCGGAAAGGCGTACAACAGACCGCACCTCCACTCGTGACGAAAAGCGTCGCCGAGCGAGTGCCGCCTTGGAAATTCCAACGCGCAGAACTGCTGACATTGCGCGTTCTCTTCGGTGGCGAATAGATCTATCCAAGGCTCTCCCCACTGCTGAAAGAGACCTTGCGCCACTTCGGAGTTCAGACGCCATTCGTGATCCATCATGCACCGGCGGCTGAGTTCGTCTGCTCTGGTGTTCAGAGAGCCCGCCAGATGTTGAACCACTAGGGTGACGCCCTGGTGTTCCAGCCATGTCCAGAGGCGCAGAGCCTCCTGACAAAGGGTCCACGACCCCACCCCGCCCTGTTTGTTGCAATACCACATGGCGGTGGTGTTGTCCGTGAACACCTGCACGACACTTCCCCTGACAGAGGGAAGGAAGGCTTTCAGTGCAAGCCGGATCGCTCTCAACTCCAACAGGTTGATGTGGAGACGAGACTCCGCCGGAGACCAGAGGCCTCTGATCTCCGCCTCTCCCATATGGCCACCCCAACCCAGGAGGGACGCATCCGTCACTACGACATGCTCCGGTTGGGGAAGGGAGAGGCTCCTGCCCTTGACCCACTCGCGGTCCGTGAGCCACCACTGCAACTGCTGTGCAGTGCCCTCCGAGATCAAGACATGGTCGGACAGGTTGCCGTGATGCTGGGCCCACTGAAACTTCAGGTCCCACTGCAGAGCCCGCATGCGCCGCCTGGCGTGATGCACTAGTAGGATGCAGGAGGCCATCAGCCCCAGAAGCCGCAACACAAGCCTGACCGAAACCCGGGATAGAGGCCGAAAGATGGTAATCAGGGCCTGTATATCCCGGACCCGCTGTTCCGGTGGATGGACCCGGAACTGCGCCGAATCGAGAACCGCTCCGATGAAGAGGAGCTTCTGAGAGGGACTCAGGTGTGACTTCGGCACGTTGATGGAAAACCCCAGCAAATGCAGGAGATCCGCCGTAGTCTGGAGGTGGGAGACGACTGCCTGGGGCGAGCCCGCCTTCAGCAACCAGTCGTCGAGATAGGGGAAGACTGGAACCCCTGATCTGCGCAGATGAGCTGCGACCACCGCCATCACTTTCGTGAACACCCGAGGGGTACTGGTGAGGCCGAAGGGGAGCACGGTAAACTGAAAGTGCTCTTGGCCCACCGTGAACCGCAGGTAACGCCGGTGGGCCGGCAGGACGGGGATATGGAAATATGCGTCCTGCAAGTCCAACGCTACCATCCAGTCTCCAGGGTCTAGGGCAGCTAAAACCTGAGCCAACGTTAGCATCTTGAACCTTTCCTTTCGGAGGAAGGCATTGACGTTCCGGAGGTCCAAGATAGGGCGTAGGCCCCCCTTGTCCTTCTTGGGAACCAGAAAGTAGTGGGAATAACAACCACGACCTACTTCTGGACTCGGAACGCGCTCGACGGCCCCCTTGGCCAAAAGAGCCGAAACTTCCTCGCGGAGAAGATTCAAATGATCCCCCGAGATACGGTGGTGCTGCGGTGGCATGGCTGGAGGGGTCGTCTCGAAGGGGAGGGAGTAGCCCCTTCGGACGATTTGCAGCACCCACCTGTCCGATGTTATGGACCGCCAGTGGAGCAGGTGATGGCGAACTCTGCCGCCCACTGGCGTGGTATGGGCCTGAAAGCTCGGACTAGGAGGGCTTTGAGGCGGATGCTGCCGGGGTGGAAGTGGGCTGACCACGTCGGCCTCCATTTCCGCCACGGCGGAAGCCACGTCCGCGACCGCGCGCAGGTTGGTTCTGCGGCTGGTGGCTTTGCGGACGTGAGGAGGCGCCCCTTCCTTGGCCACGAAAGGGGCGAAAAGCGGAGGTGTGCGCCCGCGGAGCCGAGAGGCCCAAGGACTTGGCCGTAGCACGGGAGTCCTTAAAGCGGTTCAGCGCACTGTCCGCCTTCTCACCAAACAGGCGAGTGCCATCAAAGGGCATGTCCATGAGGGTGGTCTGGACATCCCCAGAAAATGACGTGGACCGCATCCAGGCGTGGCGGCGGAGCGCCACCGTGGTGGAAATCGCCCGACCCAGCGAGTCCGTGGTGTCAAGCCCACATCGTATGGCGTGCCGTGCTGCATCCCTCCCATCGGCCAAAGCCTGGTTAAGACGCGTCCGGACCTCCTCCGGACACAGGGGCAGCACGTCCTCCACCGTATCCCACAGGGAATGGGAATAACGGTCCAAGAGACAGGCGGTATTTAAGGACCGCAGGCCCAAACTAAGGGACGAGAACAGTTTCTTGCCAAACTGCTCGAGTCTCTTGGAATCCCGGTCCGGCGGAGCGGTCGGGAAGGAGGATTGGGAGGTAGAGGCCTGGATAACCAGACTCTCGGGGGTGGGGTGTTGGGACAGGAAACTGGGGTCGCCCGGAGCAGGGCGGTGGCGCCTGGCAACGTTCCTATCCACAGGAGGAACTGTGGAGGGCTTGGACCAGGTGCCCTGCAGAACGTCAGTGAGGGCCTCGTTGAACGGCAGCAGAGGCTCAGTGGAGCTTGCTGAGGTTTGAAGCACCTCAGTGAGGATGTTAGTCCTCACAGCCACGGCAGGCAACTCGAGCCCAAGGGCCTCGGCCGCCTTGCGCAGCACCACAGAAAATGCGGCACCCTCCTCCGAAGCCACGGTCGGAGGAGAAGTGAATCCAGTGTCTGGCGAGGTGTCCAGCCCACTGGCCTCCCCCAGTTCATCTGCCCAGTCCTGAGAAAGCTGTGACTGAACAGCCATAGGGTCCTCGAACCCCTCCCAGTCGCCCCCTTCTTCCGATTCCTGATAAACAGGAGGAATGATCGGAACCGGACTGTAGAGATGGTAGGACTCAAGCGGCGTCGGATGCGGCGTCGGTCGACGCCGCTGCGGCGCCGGGTCCGGATGAGGGCTAAACTGGGGCGGTGTCGGCGCCAAAGGCGTCGGCGGCGCCGGAGGTGTAGGCGTGTGCGCCGGCGGCGCCGGTGACGGCGTCGGTGGTTCAGTCGCCGGCGCCGGTGGAGGAGTGACTAGGTCAACCGGCGTCGACTGGGGCCCAGGCATGGGCCCCGCGGGGACCTGCGGCGTCGAGACCGGAGTCGTCGACGGCGCCGGGGCCGGAGCCGCCGGCAGGCAAGTGCGCCCAGTCGAGTCCGCGGGGCCCGAAGGCGCGCCAGCGGGCGTCGACGGCGGGGCCAGGCTCCTCATGGCCGAGAGGAAGGCACTGATCTCCGCCGGCGCCGCGTCAGTCCCAGGGACCGGAAGGTATGGGGGCGGACGCGGCACCTGCGGCTCCGCCGGAGCCGCGGGGGTGGAACCACCCTGACCCTCGGCCGAGTCGCGCGACCGGCGAGGGGAGTCCGAAGAGCGGTGTCGCCTCTTGGACTTCTTTGAGCGTTTGGACTTACCCGACGACTTGGAGCCGGACGATCGATGGCGTCGGCTAGGGCTCCGCGAGCGATCCTTGGACCTCCTCCTGGACCGGGATCGCGCACGACGCGGAGCCGAGTGGCGAAGCTCGAGAAGCTTGCGGGACCGCTCCCGCCTAGCCTTCGAAGTCAGGGCCTGGCAGTCGTTGCACGACTCCGCGTCGTGGTCGGGGCCTAAGCAGTAGAGGCACCGGCGGTGGTGATCGGTCACCGACATCAGTCGATGGCAATCCTCGCAAGCCTTGAACCCAGGCATCCTACCGGCACCAGATGTCGACAGACAAGGATCAAAAATGATCAAAAAAGATTTAGTCAAAAAAGACTAAAAGGGGTAGCTCTCCCGGATCTGCGCTTACTGGCGCGGAAAAAAGAAGAACTGACGTCAGCGCGCGAGGGCGGCGTCTAAGTACTCCGACGACGTCATCCCGGCGCACGACGCCGACGACGGACGCGGAGCCGCAGACGACGCCTAGCGACGCGCAAGGGGTATTGCTGACGAAAAATCTTCCGGATCCAGTCTGACGCCTGGGGATATTCTAAGGTGAGGAATCTAACTAACGTGTTTCTTTCAGATAGTAATCTATTGTAAATAACTTAAAACTTCCATTGCACTCAATGCATTATTGTGTTTGAAATTGTGTTGCCTCTTGCAACCACCTGTAACTTTCTACAAAAGCCAATTGTATTTATCTAAAGCATCTCATTCTGAGAAAGTATATTTTGATACCTATTGTTGGTTCTAAAATAAAACAAGCATATATTTTTTTATATATAAACCATTGGCCTAGAGTTCAGTTATTGAGTGTGTGAGACCATTTACTGACTGAGTGTGTGCAACAAATGCTTCACACTGTCCTCTGATACTACCTTACTGCTCGACCAAGCTACCACTTTAGAGAGTAAGGTTATATCTAACTTTAGCCTCTGCCAAACCTCTGGGGATACACACTGTACCTATTTGGGAACAGTATATACAGAGCCACTTTCTCACAGTGTGCCCTTGCAGGTGTCAGCTCTTCCTATTCCTCATCACCTTCATCCTCCAATGCCTCTTCCTTTAAAAAAAAGAAATTGTTGCAATTCAAATAGAGTGGATGGGAATAGGAGGGGGCAAAAATGGTAATCCCAATTTGATCTTTTTGGTGGGCCTTCATCACTACCACTGTCATTGCTGGGCATGAAAACTTAGTTCCCTGGCCAAATTTCTTCCTATTAGCTTTCGTAGTCTCATATTCAGGACTCTAATTCTAGCCGTTGCAGTCACATATTTCATCTTACTTATGATACCTCTAGATAGCACGGCATCATTAGAGCAAGTTAATTAAATAACTGGCAAACTATTTTTCATTGAGGTCCCCTGATCGTATTGAAGTTAAGAGGCATGCGTTAGACTCTATATGGAGGCTGTATTTACTGACTATATTTTCAATATGAAGAGCCTCTAATACACCTATAGTAGTTTATAGCTTACAGGAACCTTTCTGCTCACATTGTTTACCACATTATTACAACAAAACACATATATACACACCTTCTCCAACGTGTTCTTGTCTCTAATCGTGTATGGGGAACAAGAATTAGCCCAAACCGTTATCTTAGTATCATTGATGCCCAAATAACACTTAGGTGTATTATAACTCTCACAAATATCATGACTAGCATTGTCATAAATAACCATTACTTCGACTTCCCCTTCATCGACAGAGTTCTCCTCACTGCATTCCCTTATCACATGTACATAACATTTCTACTTATCTGTAGGTGAAACGGCTTTGCACATGCGTGCAAAATGCCCAATTTTCTTGCACTTTTAACACTTTTCCTTAATGGCAAAGCACTTGTATGACTCTGCAGTGTGTCTTATGCTACCACATCTGTAACAAACTCATTTGTGTTTATTCAAATTGGTCTGATTGTGTATTGGCAAAATGGTGCTACCTCTTAGTCCCTTCATGGATGTATTTTTTTACACACCACAATCCTTAGCAGAATCACTTTTTTCCTTCATTTGGTCAGTGTTTAACTCCTTAACATATCTAGATGTGTTTTCTATGAGTCTAGCTGTGTGTGTGTGTGTATGTGTGCGTGTGTGTGTGTGTGTGCGTGTGTGTGTGTGTGTCCGTGTGTATATTTATATACATTACCTACTGGCGGTTGCCAGTAGGTAGTTATAGCTAGGACCTTGTTTCTATTAAAAAAGCATTTTTTCTTTTGCCAATATCTTTGGTGCCATTTGACAAATCTTTGCGATATTTTCAAAACGAATGGTTCACTCAGGTCAGCTGCTGTTTTCAAAGTTTCCTGGTGATTCGTCAAGCAGGGGCCGAGAAAAAAGGAGGGTCCCAAAATGCGTTTTCCCCATGTTCATTTCCATAGGAACTAAAGACACGGCTACAGCCCGAACTGCTAAACGGAATTACACCAAATTTGGCAAAAAGGTAGCTCTTGGTCCAGAAAGCGACCTTTTTTTTAAATGGTGTAAATCCGTTCAGTAGTTGCTGAGAAATTAAAAAAATAAAAATGTATAAATCCAAGCACCGAGGAGGATTTGCAAACCCTCCCGAGCACAAGCTGCATTCTAATTGGCTGCCAACACTCCAAAGCAGAATGTGTTGGCAGCCATTTTGTGACTTGGTAACCGAGTCACAAGAAGAAGGGGGAAAAAAAGTGAAAAATGAAGAAAAGGGGTCAGGTAAGAAACGCCCTGAACCCCAGGCCCAAAAAAAGCATTTGTTTTAAAATTTTCAGTCAGAGTCGTGCTGGGTGCACGAATCCGGAAGAAACGTTTTGCAAAAAAAGAAGTGCATTCCCCTGCACTTTGTTTTCTTAAAGCCCTCGGATGGGCCAGGTCTGGGGGCAATATATAATAATGGTGAAGGGGCCAGGGGGACCCCTGCTGCCCCGGGGACCGCCACCTCCTTGGGGCTTTAATAATACAATTTACAAAAGCAAGAGGGGGCTCTTGCCCCCCCACGCAGCCCCAGGGACCGCCACCTTCCCGGGGCTTTATGAATAAAATAAAAAAAGTGTGGGGTAGCTCCTGCCCAAACACGCAGTCCCAGGGACCGGCACCTCCCCGGGGCATTCACTATATTAAGTGCGGGGGTCCGTTGCGGAGCTCTGCGGTACTGTGAAAATGTAGTGAGGGGGCAGCACAGCCCCCCTCCTGGAGCTCTCCATGACTTTGCGGACTGCCCCCCCAGGGCTGGCTCATGCAATGTCCTGGGGAGCCCACCCCCGGGACATTGCCGTTTGCTATGGAAACCTGCTCTCGCTTCAACGAAGCAAAGCAGAATTGCTTTTGGGCAAGGGGAGCAGCATGTTAGCAGCTCTCCTTGCCCAAAAGCAATGCTGGCTTCCGCAGGAGGCGGGGAGCCAGCAGGGACCGTGGGTGCATTGGGACTCCCCCCACCATCCCCAACATGAGGCTAAGCCCCGGGGGATGTGGTCCCCAGGGCCAGAAGTGGCCAAGGGAAGGGGGGCCATCGGCCCCCCCTCCCTTTTGTAATTTTTGTTAAAAAAAAGGGATCCCCGGGGCGAATACCGAATAATGGTAGTGGGGCGAGCCAAACGCAGCTCTCAGTGCAGCCCCCCGTGTAACTTTGCGTTGTATTAGCAAATTCACCTTAAATAAATAATTTAGAAGTATATAATTGAGAAGGTAGTGTTGTATTTGTGAAGTTGTTTTAAAGAGGTACTGTGATTGAAGTTAATGACAAGATTACAATTGATCGACTTGATAAAAATATATAAATTAAAAAAGAATTGTTAAACTTGAAATGTGTATTGTGTTGTAGTACATTGAATTCATGCTTTTGCAGATTAACGTCGGGTGCACGAGTCCACAATTAAAAAAAAAAGAAATGTATGTGAAAAAAATGTTATATTCACTACTATTTTATAGGGTGGCTCTAAAAAGAGCCCTTGTGTTCATTATGAGTTTGTTGTAGCTACATGTAAGTGCGGATGCAGAGCTTTAAGTTGTTGACAAAGACTCTGTTTCCTTGATCTGTGAAGTGTTTTCCATCACTTCTGCAGATGTCATCCATATCAAAACATAGATTGTTATTATAGATGCACCCCGTTCTAAGATCTCTTAGGTATGCATAAACAGCTTTATTGAAATTTTTCCTAGCTTTTTCAATCTGTGGACACAATTGATTTGACCGCTTCCATTTCTGTATTTGGCATAATTTACAGTAAACAAAGACAGTTTGAGGTAAAAGCGACATCAATTGTGCAAAGGAGTCCTTCATGAGCATTTCCAGACCTACCCCAGTCAATGTGCCTAGGTCATTGTCACCACAGTGCACAATGATGAGGTCAGGGGGTTGGAATTGCAAAAAGGTTTTAACCAAAGGCATCAATTGGTGACACTTTAATCCTCTCTGTGCAATCCATTTAATATCCACATTTTGCAAAGCTAGGTCTTTGTCAATACCTCTGCTTTCAGCATATCTTTTGCACCAGAAAACATAGCTGTGTCCAACAATCCACATTGTAAGCGTCTTGAAGGGATGTCTGGAAGGAATGAAAAGATGTCTGTAGCTGAGGTAGTCAGTTGGTAGAATGAGAGGTATCCTAAATGGTGGAGAACATGCTGTTTTAAAAACAGTAGAGAATTAATTGGCGTTTAAAGAAGATTGTACACTGAAAAATAGGGTGCATGTTACTTTCTTTAAAAAGTATGTTTTGTATTGGTTAGTAAAAAATATTTGAAAGGTACAGTGGATAGGATAAGGTCATATTCTGCAAGTGTCAACAATACCTGCTGTTTGTATTTGTAAGCTTGTGTGCTGAACTTGAAGATATGGTGAACTTGTGACCTGACAGTTCACTTCAATGTTCCATGAACTGTTGCTATTTAAACTGGCATTAGGCAGAAGGGGGTAAGGGTTGAATGTTATCTGAGGATTTAAAATGTGGAATTGTAATTTATATATAATTTTAATGTTATTTAAGTAAAATTTCCCAAGTCAGTACTATCTTTAGAAGTGGTGTGTTATTGAAAAATAGTAGTATTTTTATTTGTAATATATTTTTTAAATCCCGTATGGATTTGTGGTTCAGCCACATTGGTGCACGGTGGAATCGCGACTCCAAAACAATTCCAGAGTCAGTTTGGGCACTTTTAGAAGTCAGTTAGTAAGGATTAGTATGTCTAACCAATAAAAAAATGTGTTTTACAATTTGAAATTATGTAGGAAGCAATGTGATTTGTTACTTACATTTATTTGTGTGGAGAAAGAGAGGGAAAGTTTGCCATCACTGGTTTTACCTTATTGAGAGAGGTGCATTACATTGATTGTGTGCATAAGAAAATCTGTTATGACTTTCTGATATTTCATATTCTACAAATCAATTTGGAAGGTGAGTAATATATTTCTGAGGTGTATTATGTATTAGCTTTATTTTTAAACTTTAAAAATTATTCAAGAACTGTGATGTTTGAAATATATTATTACATGTAGAGATGTGTATTGTAGTTTTTTATATTGTAGTTAAATATCGTAAGAAATAGATTTTGTATAGTAATAAGTGTATATTGGAAGATGGATTCGTGATTATAGTAGTTTGTTTTAGTGTGTGGATATGTACATTTGTAGTTTACCGCATAATTTTAGGTGTTTGTTTGAAATTTGAAGTGGAGTCTGTTAAGTTTAAAGGTGTACATGGAGTTCTGTCACAAGTATGTTTCTACTTGTACATGTATTTTCATATGTCTTATACATTTTAAGGTGCATGATGTATAACAAAGAGGTGCTGTTGCTTTTTATGTGGTAGGCTGAACACAGTGAGTAGTAGTAGAATGGTGAAGATGCAGCATAATAGTGTGGTTTAAAAAATGTTGAAATCAGGTATTAGTGACTACTTTTTATAAGTCTCTACAGAGGTTCAGATGAAATATGCCACATCATTTTTGGTGTTTGCTTTAAATTGGAAGTTTGTTTTGAAAATGTTTGAGGTGTGGATAGTGTTGTGGTAGAGATATATGCATGCATTCTTTCAGGATGTTCCACTTTTGTCACTCATTCAGGCACTATCACAGTGCTACTCCAATGTTTCAGGCAGTAGCCATGCACTTATAAAATCACCCAGGCAGTTTCTGTGCAATGTTGTAATCCCCCAGATATTATATGTATGCAAACACACAGACATTATGTATGTACTGCTTAATCCCTGACACATTATGTTTGCACTCATGTAATCGCCAATGCATTAGCTATACAATGATTCAATCACCCAGGCACTAACCTTCCACTCTTCCACTTAGGCACTATTGCAGTACTACTTCAATCACCCAGGCACTACACATACACTTATAAAATTACCTAGGCACTTCCTACGTACTCCTGTAATCTCCCAGATATTGCCCCTGCATTCATGGAATCACCAGGTATTACCTATATACTCCTTTAATACCCCAGACATAACTTCTGTAATCATGCAATCACCAATGTATTAGCTATACACTGGTTCAATCAAGGTTCAAGGTTCAAAGACACTTTATTTGGATAACATCGTATCCATAAAAGCACAAAACACAACAACAAACAGGATAAAAATGTGCAAATTAGAGATTCATAATAAAACCATAGCAGCATACGATATACAGTAATCTTTAGATTCATAAACAATTAATTAATGTAACTCGTAAAAACTCAGGGAATGGACATCATTTGACGTGCTCAGGCTGCAATTCTCAAACAAGCATTTGCAATGCAATAGGTCTCGCATTTACGGGAGTTTGAGCTAGTGGCATTGTAAATGACAATGCCTTTTATTTATGTTTTGGTTTTTAAAACATAAAATAAAAGGCATTGTCATTTACAATGCCAATAGCTTCCTCGCGTAAATGCGAGACCTGTTGCATTTTCAATGCTTGTTAGATGAGCTTCAAAGACTTTTGAATGGAAGCATTAAAAGAAAACCTCTCATAACTGTACCAACAAATAGGTCCTTTTTCTCACCAGGCACATGGCATGCATGATTAGAAGCTGTGTAGAAATAGCGCTTCGCGGTACTGTGGTAAACACTAATGTACTGGAATCTTTATTTGAATCCCTTTCGGAGCAGTCAGTAAAAGTGGCAAATATAATTGAAAAATTGAGCAGTTAACATGCACCTTTTGGTTTCACTTTTCCAAAATTATCCTACATAAAATCCTACTGAGCAATGTGCTGGGGGTTACTCACTTGGTGCACATGGGGTCTAAGTTTATACTTTTTGACAGGGCTGTTTTAAATTACCAGTCTGGCCCTGAACGTGTTCCAGAGTCGAGTCAATGACAAAGAAGTGGTCCAAATGCTACGTTCAGAAGGGGGAGGGTGTGGCTTAACGGCCAGTGCAGCCGACTTGGGCGCTGAGAGATCCAGGTTTAAGTCTCGTCGTGTGCTCAACATCCTGTGATTCTGGGCAAATCACTTCCCCCTGCCTACGGACAGCGTCTACAGACCCTCACGGGTTATTAGCGGCGCTATACAAATCCAATTATTATATTATAGTATAATTATGAAGAAGAGAAAGAGGCAGCCAAAAGACGAGGATCAAATGTCCAAGCAAAATGGAAAAAGTGGCCTAGAAGGAGACTAGATAAGGGGGGGGGGGGAGGAGTGGCCCGAACGCTACTCTTAAAAGCTGATGAAACACAACTAGTAGAAATGGACAAAGTATTGAGGAACTATATGCAGCCGTTCCAGGCGTTCTGAATATCCGGTACCGACGGGAATCTCTGTACGCATTTACGAGTTTGCAGTAAAAGTATGTTTAAAGCTACAGATCACATTTTTAATGGAACTGCACTACAGCAACAGCACCGGGCCTGATATAATATTAATCGCCGCCGAGCAGCACGGTAGCAGCAGAAAGCCTTTTAGGCTCTTACGCAACACGTAGCTAAATTAATTATTTGCAGGGAAACGATCCCATACCCCCGGCAGCCTCCAAGGGATCAGTGAAAGCCGGACTGCGGAGGCGCTTATTAGCGACCCTCAAATGTCAGACACCGGGAGGAAAGAAGAGGCCTGACAGGGAAGGAGACACAGCGACACAGGGAGGGGGTGCGAGAAAGACAGGGACAGCGAGGTACAATGATGGAAGAGGTGGCGACGGAGCGGGCACAAAGAGGGGAGAGGGCGCAAGGTAGACGGGGACTGCAGGTTAGACAGGGACAGCGAGGTACAATGATGGAAGAGGTGGCGACGCGAGAAAGGGAGCGGGCACAAAGAGGGGAGAGGGCGCGAGGTAGACGGGGACCACAGGTTAGAAATAGGAAATGATGGAAGGCTCGTGAGAGAGAGCAGGATAGAATGGGGAGAGCAAAAGAGCAGTAAATTCAGACATAAGCGAAGAGAGAGAGAGAGCAGTAAATACAGACATAAGCGAAGAGAGAGAGAGCAGTAAATACAGACATAAGCGAAAGGGAATGGGGTCGTAAGAGAGACAAAGGCCTAGGAAAAGGAGGGGAGCCAGGTAGAGAACAAATGCGTATTACGGAGAAAACAAGACAAGCCCGGCTTCTAAAGTGATCCGGACGCGAGCGAGCGCCCGCCGCGCGAAAGTGAAAGCAAATTTGTCACGGCGAAATGCGGCGGAGTGTGGCACGCGCGCTTGGTGGGGGCGGGGGAGCGCATTCCAGGCGGGGGAGCGGACCCTTTGAAGTATGATGCCGAGGGCGCCAGTGGGCTGAAGCGCTTCCCCAAACGGATTGCATGGCGGCACGATGCACGTGATTGTGCGTGTGCTCGCCATTCAATGCACTTTTTGGGAGCACTTTGAAATGCCCCTCTTACTAGAGTCTCGTATAGCGATTGCGTAAACGCAATAGCTAGGCGAGACCTAAAAAGTGCCTCTGCGAAAGACCAACTCTTAATCATCCAGGGTAAGTAGTCTTAAGTAAGCGTGTTCCAAGCTGATGGCCATGTGCTTTTTAAAATACAGAGTTAAAAGTCACTTAATATACTTTAAATAGTATTTACAGAAAAACAAAAAGTGCAGAATAGATTGGCCACTCTGGCCATCACATGGGCAGGGAATACAATCAAGGTCAGAGTGGTAGCCAAGGGGAAAACATAATACAAATTTAATAGTGCCAGCCCTTAAACGAAACAAAAGGCTCCTTTCCCAGTGGCTCATTGGCAGGGTAATGTAATTGGCCAGCGGGTGTGCAGAATTTCCAATGGCCATATAGCTCTAGACAAGGTATTTTTTGGATTTCTTTTTGAACCTTTCTGCTCTATATAATGAATAGAGCACACTCCTAAGCTCACTTTTGTTCGCGGCCATTGCTGTGCTAGGATCTGTATAAATACTTCCCTTATTAACGCTACATATGTCTTTCCCTTTCGCACGTCCTATGCAGTCACTAATGATCTCTCTTGTTAGGGATGCGGCCGGGTTTTTCCAGACCAATAACCAGAAAAGGGCAGGTCGAGCCCTAATGAAATCTTCACTAAAATGTAGGTTGAGTTCATTGTGGCAGGTATATTGGGGTGGGGAGATTGGGACGCCTAATAATTTCCTGAAAAGTCTATTTTCTTCCTGTTGGATGCAGGTACTATTGGCGAAGCCCCAAACCTCAGAGCCATACGTAGCTGTTGGCACACATCGGGACTTACATTTTTTTTTAATGGCTAAAATGGCACCTGTTCTCTCTGGGCGTGGGAGGCTGAGGATCGCGTTGGAGACCTTTGACAACTTGCTCCTGGCATGAGCCATATGCTCACTCCAGGAGCCGTTCGCAGCAAAGACCACCCCAAGGTAAGGAATGGTGCTAGTACTCATCAGCTTCTGGTTGTCCACAGATATGGAGCTAAGTTGATGTTTCTTTGGACCACACGACATTATAAAAGACTTTTTAAAATGAGTGCATAAGTCCAGGCAATCCATATGGTTGACAAAGCCCTGCACTAGCATACATACGGAATTCGGGGTGCGGCCCATAAGGACCGCATCATCCGCATAGAGTAGTACGGGGAGTGGTTTCCCATTATTTTTTGGGACATCTTGGGTTAATGATTTTAGATTTTTATTCAGTCCATTAATGTAGATAATAAAAAGAAGGAGGGCCAGAACGCAACCCTGTCTGATCCCCCTACCCACATCAATGGCTTCGGAAACCTCACCCCCTCAACCAATCCTCACACAGGCTTTGAGATCTTTGTGCAGGTGTGCCGAGAAATACACCAGGCGCTCGTCCAATCCATATGTCAGCAGGATAGACCAGAGCTTTGACCTATTAACAAGGTCAAAAGCTGAGGTCAAATCCATAAAGGCCAGATAGATTGGAGAGACTCGCGCAATGGTGTATTTTCCCATAGTTAAATTAAGATTGATGCATTGTTCGTTGGTGCCCACCTTACTACGGAAGCCCAGTTGACAAGGATCTAAAATTCCATTTTCCTCAGACCACTCTAAAATCTTATTGTATAGGACTCTACCTACATTTTTTTAAGTATTGTCAATTAGGGAGATTGGCCTATAACAATTGGATTGAGAACAATAACCTTTTTTAAAAATCGGAACGATAGTGCTTATGGACCAGGAGCTGGGTAATGGAGCGTGCATTAGGTTGTTAAAAACATTTAAAAGTAGGGGCGCCCAAAAGTCTGGCTTGTATTTAATAAGATTGATGGGTAGACCATCTGGTCCAGAGGCTTTATTAACCACGCTCTGATGGATCGCTTCTTCCACCTCAGGTAGGGTCATCTGTATTCTAGTTAGTGGCCCCAGCACAAAGAGGTCTGCCTCTTGTTCGGGTGCAGCATACATTTCTGTAAAGTGCTTTTCCCAGGACTCGCTCACGATGGTGCAGCTTGTGGGGGTGAGAAGCTGGCCCATAGATCGCAAGTCCCTCACAGTTGACCAGAAAGTATCACCTTTTTTAGTGTTTGCCGCTACCACTAAAGCCTCCCAATGATTTTTTAATTTTCTCTTTTCCGATTGGAAATCGCAGTTTTATACCTACGACTGGCCAATTTCACTTCAGAAATACATCTTGGACCAGATGATAAGGCTCTGCGCAATTGTTTGTTGGCCTCAGAGCACTTGTGATCGAAATATCTGGGGTCATGCTTCACACGGGAGATCGTTCTTGACAAAAGCATTTTTACAGCTGAGCAAAGTTCATTAAAGTCCTGAACAGCTTCAGGGAATGGGTCTTGGGTTGGTAAACATGAGTTTATAAGGTGTATGTTTTCCTTTACCACCGTCTGAAACAGATCATTATTATCTATGCCCCTCAATATTAGTCTCAAGTTATCGGTGGAGGGTGTTAGATTCCTGGCCCCACTTTGGGGCTAGACTCAGCCCTATTCTAATGGGATTATGATCCCCTTGGCTCGTGGTTATAACTTTAGCTTCCATTAAGTGGCAGGCGAGGTAGGTGGATATAAAAAAAGAAATCTATGGTAGAGGAACACCACCTTCCCCTAAATGTTGGCACAGGGTGGTTATTTGCGTGATTTACTCCAACAATGTCCATGACATTGGTGAAATTGTGCATACTCAAAAACGGGGGCAACTCAGCGCCCCTACGACAGGTAGAGCTCGAGTTATAAGAACCTGAGCTGTTTAGTCTATCCATTAGTTTCGCATTGAAATCACCCCCCAAAAGAATACCAGTGATTTTTGCTGATTCTTGCTGGGAATCGAGATGGGAGATGAAATCAAAGAGCTTAATGAAATTCCTATTGGGGATAGAGTTAAAGTCATTGTTATAAAAATTAACCAAATAAAAAGAGACTCTTCTTTTATATAATAAAACTTGGGAGTTACGACTGTTAGTAGGCAGAACCTTGATGCTGCCCGCAGCACAAATATTGATCCCAACAAATAAGCCCCCCGAGGGGCGACCAAATTTGGAACTGGGGGCTAAAATATTATAACAATGAAACCCATCAATGTGTAGATCTTGGGTAGCACAGGTCTCCTGAAACATGACTATGTCCTGATCCTCAATCAGGCATAGCCAGTCCGGGTCACAAAGCCTCTGTTGAAGGCCAGCAATGTTCCAGCTCAAAATACTTAAGTCTGTATCGGCCTTAGCTTTAAGTGTGGTAGGCTGATCGTCTGGAATATCAGTAGGGGGGGAAGGAAGCAAGATCCTGAGGATTTTCCAGGGGACAAAGGCGGTATTCCACTCAGGATATTTGTCAATCCTGTATGTCCAAATCTGACAAGGCCTGGAATCTATTGGATACAGAAGATACGTTAAACACATGATCTGTGGGCCTAAATTGTGGTTTGTAAAAATAACCCAAGGGGACCGCACAAATTCTCAAACTTTGACTGAATGTTTGTTCACATAAACTTAAAATACAACGAACCAAATGAGGCCTGCGAAAGTTAATCACAATGCAGTCCCCATCAATGTTTTTGGGAGATGGATCAATCCACCCTACTCGATGAACCATAAGGATCTCGTTCATGCAGGATGGTTGGAACCTTTTGTGATTAGTTAGCCAATCCACAGTCTTGTTACGGAGATCAGTCCAAGATTCCCTCTGAACCTCCAATAGAACAGGTACACCGGCCAGCCACAATACGTAAGGGCAGGTGGCTGGAGGTAAGTTTAAAACATCTGCGTTGGGTCTTGGGTGTTTGCTCCTCGCGAGGGCAGTTGGCCTAAGGGGTAGGGCGCTCGACCTCGGACCTTGGGAACTGGGTTCAAGTCTCGGTAATGACGCTGAACTTCCTGTGATTCTTGCCTAACAAAAAATGAATTTGTGTCCTCATGCAACGTAACTGGTGCCATGTAAAGTGCTCTGATACCTGATTGGATTCGGGTCAAGTTCGTGCTATATCAAAAAAAATTCTGCAGTATTCTTCTACATGACGATTAAGACAGGTAGTGTGGATGGTGTGTTGCCAGAAGCTGAACATTCAGGCTGACTGCTGCATAGGCCCGAGGTTCCCGTAGTAGGCTCCCCATGTAGGTCCTGTGAGTTTCCCTGCTCAAGGATAGATTTTGGTGCAAAGGGTACTTTGGGTTTACAGCAGATAGTATGACGATTGGCAGATGAGAATGCTTCATGTACATTGGAACTTGTGGCTGGCGGATTCAGTCTTGAGTTGGCATCTACCAATATGTCATGAAAGGGTTGGGGATTAAGCAGAAATTAATGTCGCTTTTCATCCACAGTCATCAGGCCTGGTGGAGCGTTACAACTCCACCCTGAAATTTAAATGGGCTAAAATACAGGTTTCCACGTCGTTGAAATGGCCTGATGCACTGTCCCTAGCTCTGCTTTCCATCAGATCGATATCACATACACGGTCTAGCCTTACACCGCATGAAATACTCTTTAGGAGGCCCATGAATATTTCGGGGGTCCCTAAACCTCGCTCTATATATGATGTACCCCATGTGTTGATGAGTGACTATTTGTCCCAGTTAATTGGCAGCTTGTCTTCTATTTATCAGCAGGTACGGGAAGTTTTTCCAGACAGGTCACAGGGTGAAGGCCACAATCTGTGGCCTGGCAATTCCATGCCCTCGTGAGCCCAGCTGCATTGACAGACCTCCGCGACATCCTGGTCACCGAGAAAGGACGAGCTTTGTCACCTGAAAGATCTGAGGAAGTCTTCCTGGACCACACGATCCCTGGTACATCTAACTATCTGCTTCGATCCAGGAAGAAAGACATTTCATCGCAGAAAGAGACTGTTTCAGCCACTGTCCTGGGTGGTTAAAGACTGACTACAAAGGGAGGTAGCTTTATTAGTGACTACTCGTCTCAATGTTAGTGAAGAAACCAACGCCTGCCCAGGACCTTAGGGCACCATCTGTTTTGTTGTTTGCCGATGAAAATTAGCTAGCCTAAGAAGAAGGAGATCGCTGCGACAATGTGCAACGGCTGTACAATCTGCATCCTTGGTCTGATTTTGACTGCGGCCTTCATCGCTGCTGTAGTGTGGGTAGTGGAGGAAGTAATGCCTGGAGCCTCCTTACCTAACATTACTGTTACATCTCTTGCTGCAAAAGAGCACCATCATTTTGATTTGCCGTAATATGAACAGGGATACCGGCAAAATCTAAGAAACAATTCATTTCTTCAATTGTTGCATCAGACACACCAGCTAAGCAATGATACTATCTGTTGGGTTTGTGGCAAGATTCCTTCTCATCAGAACATAAAAGGAATCCCGTTGTCACCGCTGCCATTCTCTCACAATGGCTCATGCCCAGCTTTGTTCAAACTTCTATATGCCTCTAATGAACAAAGTCTTTTCAATTCAAATACTTTATTCAACAATTAAGTTGTAAAAGTGACATAAAACAGTATACACACAATTTCAACACGTTTTTACATTTAAAAATCGCAATATAAAAAGCATATATTAGGATTAGCAGTACGCATGGGTACATTGGTGAACCAACCCATAAAATAATACAATCCAGTCAAATTTCTGATAAAAAGTTACTTTAACATTTGATCCATTTAGACCGAATGGCCCAGGCCCACTTAATGTATTTTGACATTGCAATAGAGATTGTCGGCCTTGGGTCAGTTGACAAGATTCTCATGGCTACCTCATATCTTCGGATGCCCATCAATCGGCAAAGGGGTAGTACCCATTTCTTACGTGGGATGGTATAGAGCGGACAAAAGAGTACAAAATGACTCATAGATTCATGCTCGTCCAGACACTTTGGGCATCTACTTTCTGACCCCACTACCCAATGAGATGTAAATGATCGCACCGGAAGTGTGCCTATCCTGAACTGGAAAAAAAGTTTTCGATCAGACGGAACTTCTATTAAACCCCAATACGGTTCCAGTCTGATGTCAGGCTTAAATTCCAAAAATCTGCCAGTTAAAGTAGATGAGCATCCCTTAGTATATGATTCTGAGCCGATCATCTCCCAATATCTATTTTTCAAAGAGACTTTTGAAGGGAAATCTGCATTAGAAGGGTCGTCCCAAAGATCTCTCAGTCCCATACGATATAGTAATGATTTAAGAGATTTCAACCATTCTATCTTGTGGGAGGAATCTTTTTCTATAATTTCCTTTAGGCCCAATGCATAATGACTAAGCTCATCAGTTGTCCATACCCTACACCAATATAGCAAAGGACGCAGATAAGCTACGTCCTGCAAAGATTTTAAGCCAAGATCGCGAAAAAGGGGTAACAAGGGGGTGCTCTGGGGAACACCAACAGCTTTCCGGATATACTCCTTTTCCATGGTATTCAACCGCTGTGGATTTTTACCATACCCCCACAGCTCAGACCCATACAGAGCCGAACTACGAATCTTCATCGTATATATCTCTAGAAATGGCTCCATTGGCTGAGACTGCGAGGCTTTAAAGCGTTTCATTAGAATACCAGACTGTTGTTGGTGTTTCAGTATCGAAAGTTCTATATGGTTATTCCAGTACATGTTTTTCTGCAGTGTTACTCCCAAATATGTAAATGCATCGACCTGTTCTAGTGGGGATCCATTCATAAGAATTGCACCTTTAAATGGTCTATGCATTTTATTGGGTCTAGGACCATTGAGCACCATAAACTTGGTCTTTGCGACATTGATTTCTAGTCCACGCAATAGACAAAACTCTTCGAAGCGCCGCAAGGTAAGCTGGAGGCCACTCGGAGTTTTCGAAAACCAACAAAGTGTCATCCGCGAACATGAGGACCGGGACGCGAGCTCCAGCCAGAGCTGGGGCATCCGTGGGGACCCTGGAGAGGAACTCTGCCACCCCCGTTAACGAAGAGTGAGAACAGGGTAGGTGCCAAGACACAACCCTGCCGCACACCCCGCTCCACGGGGAAGGAATCGGTAACCTCTCCAGGTCTACCCCAACGTACCCGAGCAAAATTGTCCTCATGTAAGCGGATGACAAGTGCCAGCAACTCCGGTGCCATACCCAGCTCCTTGAGTACTTGCCACAGTTTGCTACGCGGGACCAAATCGAATGCCGCCCGCAGGTCGACAAATACTGCGTACAGGACACCTTTGTCTAAAACCACTGTCCTCCAGTACAGTATTAAAAATCTAAAGACCTGATCGATAGTGCTGGTCCTGGGGCGGAAACCAGCCTGTAGAGGGCTCAAAATATTTGCATCCTCCATCCAGGACTGGATTTTCCCCAGGACCAGCCGTCCGATAATTTTTTGTATGGCATCTATTAGGCTAATAGGCCTGTAGTTACTAGCCAAAGACTTATCCCCTTTTTTATATATAGGGACTATTTCGGCGCCTTTCCAAGATTGAGGTATGGCCATGCCCTGGGCAATGGCATTGGCCAAGTAGGTAATATAAAGGCGCCAACTCTGTCTATCATATACGAACACATCTACAGGGATTAGGTCCATACCCGGTGCCCGGCCCAAATTTACAGTATCGAGAGCTCTGTCGACCTCTTTAGCACTAAAAGGTGGCTCACTATAAAAAACGGGTTCATATTGGAACTGGCTATCATCAGTATCCTTAGCATACTGACTTTTAAAAAACTTTATCTGGGGGACAGAATTATGTGGACTTTCTATAACTTCCCCCCTTTTCCACTTAAAAATGTCCCAGAACTTCTTTTGGTTCTTTCCACTACACGCGATCTTAAGATCTTGCCATTCGCTCTCCTCCCACTCCTTTCTGGCGTTCCATTGTACCCTCTTATAATTACTCCGTGCTTGCTTTATTTTGCTCAAATCTTTAATTTTAAGCGCAGTTCCTAGTTCTTCCCGTGCTTGCTGGCAATTAATATTAAACCAGTTCTTTTGGGTTTTTTTGTAGAACCGTTTTGCTAGAGTTTTTTCACAGAAATAGTTTTTAAGTTTAGCAAAAAATGTAGTGTGTATATTCTCTAAAATTATATCAGGTTGGCTATTATTATAATCCGTCCCCATTAATGACAACACCTCATCCAGACTACTTTTTATTTTGTCGACGAGATCGGGTTGCTGCACAACTTTTTCCCACTTCAGGTGACGTTCATCATTTGTAAGCTGGACAGGTAGGCCTTCCATAACATTTACTTTTACCGTACTTTCTCCCATGCCTGACCTAAAGTAGGCTACTAATGGGTTATAGTCACTTTCGATTCGAGGTTTTACCATCATATCCTCGAGACCATGCCACATCCCAAGGTGGACCAAGATATAATCTATAGTGCTAGACCTAACACCGTTATCAAAGGTTTTACACCTCGCTCTGTCAGAGGGTGTCCTGCCATTTGCCGCCCTCAATTGGTTGGTCAGGCAGAGCCCCTTTAGGTATAGAGCAGCCTCAGTCCATTTACTTGCTACTTTTATCTCGAGCTGCGGGATGCCCCATCTTAAGTCCTCCTCCTCCGTTAAGTGCAAGTCATGGTGACCCAACGGTTCGAAGGTCGTATTGAAGTCACCTGCTACTAGTGGGAATATATTAATAGATCTTGACTCAACAAGAAAATTAAGTGTTGCTACCACCTCCGATTTTTTACCCCCCGGCAGACCTCTAGCATACACATTATAAATGTCTATGCACGAGTTTGATGGAAAATTTAGTCTTATACCTAGGATATCGTTATGCTGGTTTTGGAAGGGTTGGATTTTACACTTTAGAGATTGTTTGATCCATATAACCAAGCCTCCTACTGGACGGCCCTTTGGCCTTTTGACTGCAGGGACATAGAAGTTCAAATAACCTATCCTGAACACGGGCTCTACCGACCATGTCTCCTGAAAGAGGCAGACGTCATGGTCATCGATGAAATCGGTCCATAAAGGTGACGCTAATTTGGTTCCTATACCAGCCACATTCCAGGATAAAAGCGTTGTGCATCCTGCGACACCAAGGGCTCCTTTAAGTTGACCTATATTCGTACCAGGTGGAATACCAGCTGGTATTCCCTGTCCAGACTCAGGGCATGTGACTTGCTCTACATCTCTAGTAATATATCTTGTTACAGCAATCGTATTTATATCGCTGTCAGCTCTAAGGTCCGCCATTCTCGACATCTCAGCCAATTTATTTCCATAATCTATCTCAGGGACCGCATACTCCTTTACGAGACTGAAGCAACCACTGTTATATTTCTGTCAATCGCAATCAGTCAGTCCTGACAACACATCATATCGATTAAAGGACCTGATATCCCCCATTGGTTGACCCATGTGCACATCTCTCCTTCCAATTGTCCTAAACAGAGGTCGGGGTGATGGAGCATAAAAGTAAGACAATGGCATCGTTCTAACTGGGGATGAAAAATCAGCAATCTGGGACCAACCACAAATATGATCAACACAGTGTTTATCCCTAAAATTGACAATAACACAGTCACCCTTAATTGTCTTAGGTTTGCTGCCCACCCAATTTACCCTCCTGGCGAATAAGATTTCGGCTCGCATATTGTCCGGCAATGGCCGTTTAGTATTGAGCCAAAATGTACATTTGTTTTTTAAGGCCCAATACGTTTCCCTAGTGCCGTTTGCCAAAGGTGGAACGCCGGTCAGAACAACTACATATGGGGCAGCCTCGGGGGGAAGATGTATGTCAATCAAATCTGAGGGGGACTGGGTCAAAGATTGTGCCTGTACGGACTGTTCAGCATTGATTGTTAGGGTGGATAAAGTTCCATTAATTCCGTCATCAGCTGGATTAGGTTTTGGGATAATTTTTCCGTTTTGCTGGTTGACTTCTTTCACTGTGTCACATTGTTCTGTTGGCTTTTGTATTTCGGTATTTACAGCAACATTAACTTGGGCGTTCTTAGTGCAATTGAATTTGTTACATCCGGTTTGGTCATTGGCACATCCCAGTTGGCTATTCGGTCCACTTCCACCAGCCCGTTGCCGCGCCGTAGACCATGCCAGTTCCATGCACACAAGTCTGCTTTCAATAGACCCTAGCCTTTCATAAATAGGAGCACATGCGTTGTTTAAAATTGTATCCAACTTTTTCCAAAAAGCTTTGTCTCCCTGTTTCACAGGGTCACCCCCCTCGGGTGACGGGAAATTTTGCCTTCCTTCCTTTATAGTAGTTTGAGGACATGGAACAGCATCTGATCCTAAGCCTAAGTAGGACCAGGGTTCGCCTTTTTAGCTACCATGGGCTGCTGGCCACCTCTGCGTTTATTTTTCCCAGTTAGGCCTGTATACTGTTTAACACAACCCCCCTTGGCGCTACTTGCAGAACGGGTCTTAATGGTTGTTAAAGACTTAGGTTGTAACATGGCAGTATCTGCTGCCGACCCTTCCGCCGTAACATCCAACGCTTCAGGTAGGGGGGGAGTGGGTGATATGGTTACGCTGTTACACACTTCCATCACGGGGGATATTAGCCCCACAGTCTTTAGGGTAGCATGCATATGACCCGGTGGAGATCTGGAGCTCGCAATGGTTCCCAATGATGATCTCTTATCACATAAAATATCCAGAGTCTTTTTTCGGTTAGCTCTATGTCCTTAGCCAGAGCTGACTGGACACGCACGAGGAAATTATCAAGGGTTCCCATTAAGGCTCCTCCTGTTGAAACCGGGGGCATGCCTTCTCTATTTCCAAGCTTGCTCATTTCAGGCTGAACAAATATCTACAACAAAACCAACTGATAATACAAGTCAAGGATCCCCAGCAAGCACAGTCTCACCTTTCGGATCTTCTTCCTCAGATGTTAGGGGGTGGGCCCTACCCGGCCTCGATCGGTCACGGACGGGCTCAGACGGGCCCGCCCTTGGCCCGGGCTTCGCGCCGCGCTTCGTCCCGCGCGCGTCCCACTAGCGTGAATGCAGGTGCCAATAAGTATGTAGGAGTGGTCTATAAGGGGAGTGGCTGGGAAGAGGACCCAGCTGCGCCGATGGTGCTCCGTGCGCTTAGAATGCTGGTCCTCGCAGTCCCGCCCTCCTCAATGGTCCGTGGCTGTGTGAGTCGTAGCGCCAGTAAACAGGAATCAGTCTTTTACCCCAACGAAGATGGGGACCCACAAGCAAAAGGGACTGCTGTAGAAATGGAAGAATATAGTAAAAGAAGTGCAGCAAGAAAATATGTGTATTCAAATTCTAGGTCGGCTAAAGGAAATGGACCCCTTGTTATCTCTGTTGCCATGACCACTGGCCCCCTTTGCGTACAAAGTACGGGCGATGTCCCAGTGGGCCACAATAACTGGACTGCAGTGTTGCAGATGTCTACGAGAGGTCTTGCATCACGTCACACTTATTTTGTTTGTGGAACTAAGGCATACTACTTCCTACCCCCAGGCTGGTCTGGTACCTGTTACATAGCCTTACTTCTACCACCTGTATTTATAGCTCCCCCAACCTACCATCAAGATTTGCAATTGTTCAATCACTATGCTGGTAGTAGGGGGAAACGTGCAACCGATGTCTCTGTACAGACAGATTCCTTGTTCCCTCTGTATTTCCACTTGTATTACTTGTCTACCATCTAAAACAAATGCCTAAAATGTAAATGCCTGTTTAGCAATAGAACAAGAAGTCAGCAACATGGTGCTAATTGATATGTATAACATTTATCGTACCGCTTTTAACCCCTTCCCTGCTCATGACGGAACCGTTCCGTCATGAGCCACGGTTGGCGTGTGCTCATGACGGAACGGTTCCGTCATGACAATCCTGTTGGCGGCCGCTCCGCCTGCGCGGCGCTGTTTCCCCGCCTGTGCGAGGGGACAACGCAAATGGGGGGAGTCATGACGGAACCGTTCCGTCATGAGCACAGCTCAACTGTGGCTCATGACGGAGCGGCTCCGTCATGAGCACAGGCCCGCCGCGCTGCCCCCCTGCCCCCCCAGCGCTGCAGCGGAATGTCCGCAGCAGCGAAGGGGTTAAAGCATAAGAAAATATCTTAGCTTATGCCAAAAGGGCCGTCTGTGGAAAACGTGTAATATTTTATTTGGCATAAGTGGCAGCCATTTTGGTTGAGGTATTCATTTCCTTTCCTAAAAGCAATGTACATGCTGAGAGTTTGTAGCTGCCAGTACATCTGTTGACTGTCAATCATTTGTTGCTGCCATAAGCATTTCTGCTCCCCCTCCCACTTTGCTGACCATGTAGTTTTTATCTGCCCTTGTTTGTTGATAACTATTTCCCAAACTTGCTCTTCCTATTTCTGTTCACGTGCTTACACTGCAGAAAAACTGTATAAAAGCTCTGTGTTCTGTGACTTCAGTATACTACCTCCTCCAGCACTTGAGAGTGGTGTGTGGATGTGGTACCACTCACAAGTGATTAATAAACTTGTTATTCATTCCTACTTCAGTGCTGGTCTCTACTTTGTTGGTTTTTGAACCCATGGACAAAAGGGTGACCCTGCAAAGGTATATTTCCACACTACTCTGCCCCTTATGCAATCAGTCAGGCACTATCTCTGCACTCCTCCAATCACCCAGGCAGTACAGATGCACCTATATGTTCACTGAGCCACTGTTGATGCTGTGATAGATGCACTCAGCTAGTTCCTCTGCACTCATGTAATCAACCAAGCATTACCCATGCAGTTTTCCAATCGTCCAGGCACAACTTTTGCACCACTCATGCAATCATCTAGATACTACCTACGCATTGTTGCACTTAGTCAGGCAGTACCCATGCATTCCTTGATGTACGAAGGCACCATCTGTGCATTGCTCCAATCACACAGGTATTATTTTAGCACTCATGCAATCAATACATATGCCATTTTTCAATCACTCAGAGTGTACCCATGTGCTCTTGCAATCACCTAGGCACTATGCATGCACTCATGTAATCACCCAAGTATTACCTATGCACTACTTCAATCACTCAAGCAGTACTCTAATTTCATAAGCACTACCCCTGTATTCTGTTACATGTTGCACTTCTCCAATCACTCAAGCACTACTGCAGTACTACTCCAATCCCCCAGGCAGTACACATGCACTTTTAAAATCACCTAGGCACTTCCTATGTATTCCTGTAATCTCTCAGATATTACCCTTGTAATTATAGAATCACCAGGCATTACCTATGTACTCCTCTAATCCCCCAGACATAACTCCTGCAATGATGCAATCACCAATGTGTTAGCTATACACTGGTTCAATGACCCAGGTAATACCCCAGCGCTCCTCCAATGACCTTTTCATGATCTATGCACTCCTCAAATCACTTAGCTAGTGCCAATGCACTTATAAAATCACCCAGGCACTACCTCTATACTCTTCCAATCACTGAGGTACTACCACAGTATTACTCCTATCACCCAGGCAGTACCAATGCACTTAGAAAATCGCCCAGGCACTTTCTATGTACTCCTGTAGTCCCCAGATATTACCTCTGAACTCAAGCAATCACCAATGCATTAGTTACATATTGGTTCAATCACCCAGGCAATACCTTCGCATTCCTCCAATTACCTATTGACAATCTATGCACTCGGCCTATCACTTAGGCAGTGCCCATGCACTTATAAAATCACCCAGGCACTAATTTTGCAGTCCTCCAATCACTGAGATACTACGACAATAGTAGTATAATCACCTAGGCAGTATCAATGAACTTATAAAATCACCCAGGTACTTCCTATGTACTCTTATAATGTCCCAGATATTATCCCTTAACTGATGAATCACCCAGAGAACTCCTGCAATCCCTTAGACATTACCTCTGTACTCATGAAATCACCAGTGCATCAGCTATACAGTGGTTCAATCACCCAGGCATTATCCTTACACTCCTCCAATCAGCCTCTCAGCATGTATGCACTCGTCCAAACATTTAACTAGTGCTCATGCTTTTATAAAATCATCCAGGTAGTACCTTTACAGTCCTCCCATCACTGAGGCAGTACCACAATAGTACTCTAATCATCTAGACAGTATCAATGAACTTATGAAATCACCTAGGCACCTTCTATGTACTCATGTAGTCCATCAGATATTACCCCTGAACTCATGCAATCACCAATGTATTAGCATATACTGGTTCTATCACTCAGGCAATACTCTTGCACTCCTCCAATCACCCTGTCAGTATATATGCACACCTTCAATCACTCAGCCTGTACCTATATACTCATAAAATTAATTAAGCAGTACCTATGCACTTATGCAATCACCCAGGCACTACCTTACTACACCTCTACTCACCAAGGCTCTACTCTAGTTCTCATAGAATCACACAGTCACTATCTCTGCAGTCATGCATTCACTTAGATACTACCTCTGCACACATGTAATTTCCCAGGTATTATCCCTACATTCATGCAATCACCTAGTCATTATCCCTGCACTCATGTAACAGACAGGCATTACGTAAGCAGGGCTTCAATCATCCAGCCACTACACATACACTTATGTAATGACCCAGGCAGAACTCTTGCACTATGTCATCACTGAAGTACTGTCTATGCATTGTTCCAATCAGTCAGGCACTATCCATGTATTCTTCGATGTACCAAGGCAGCATCTGTGTATTAGTCTAATCATGCTGGCATTGTCTTTGCACTCATATAATCACCCAGGTATTACCTATGCAGTTCTTCAATCACTCGAACAGTACCTATGTACTTCTCCAATCACTCAGGCACTACCCATACAGTTCTTTAATCACTCAGGGAGTACTCATGCAGTCCTCTAATTTCATAGACACTACACCTACAGTCATGTAATCACTCAGGCACTATGACTACATAGGGTGTTGGGCCTAGTAAAAGATATAGCAGCAACCTTTCATATGTTTCTGGTGTAAGTGTCACAATGTTCTTAAAAACATCCATGCATATGTCTGTACTGTCTGTTAGTGCTATCATATATCAAAGAAACATACAAATAGATGTTTATTTGTGTTTTATATGTGTACTATGTTCAGATGTGTAAGACATATCACAATATATGTACAAGATCAGACATATCTTAAACAGAAGAGCATGAAGACGTTAAAAGTTGAGAGAGTGCACTTTATATTTCAAAGAGACACTTAGATTTATTTAGTGCACTTCAGGTGAAGTTTTCCAGAGAGTCTTACAAAGTATTATACTCACTAATTTGTCATGTAACATATGTGAAACATTACTTTTTCTGCTGCTGTTGCTTTACCATTTTACTAGTAGTTAATTATTGAACGTAGTCAAAATAAATAAGTAAGAAGCAAGAGAAGTGCCAACAGAAGCAAGAGAGGTGCAGAAGGAGGCAAGAGAAGTGCACAAACAGGCAAAGGAAATGGAGAAAGATCGAAGAGCAGTGCAGAAGGAACCAACAGAGGTGTAGAGGGAGGCAAGATGGGTGCAGAAGGAACTGGGAAAGGTGTAAAGATTTGCAAGAGAGGTGTAAAAAGAAGCAATAGAGGTACAGAAGAAGACAAGACAACTGCAAAAATAGGCAAGACAGTTGCAGAAATAGGCTAGAAAAGTGCAGAAAAAGGGAACAGGGGTGCAGAAAAAGGAAAGATAAGTGCAGAAACAGGGAGGAAGGATGTAGGAAGAGGTAAGAGGGGTGCAGAAAGGGTGATAGAAGTGTAGAAAGAAGCAAGCGTTGTGGAGAAAAACTTTGAGAGATATAGAAAAAGGGAATTGGCATAGAGAAAGAGCAAGAGAAGTGCAGAAATAAGCAAGAAAGGAGTAGAAAGAGATGAGTGGTACAGAAAGAGAATAGAGGGGTGCAGACAGAGGCAACAGAGGTGCACAAAGTTGGAAGAAGGATGTAGAAAGAGGTAACAAGGGTACAGAAAAAAGCAATAGAGTTGCAGAAAGAAGCAAGAAAAGTTCAGAAGGAAGCAACAGAGATAAACAAAGAGGAAACACTGGTGCAGAAAGAGGCAACAGGGATGCAGAAAGAAGCAAGAGGTGCAGGAGGAACCAATAGAAGTGCACAAAGAGGCACAAGGGGTGAACAAAGAGGAAGAGAGTTGTAGAAACAGATTTAAGTAGTGCAGAAACCTTCAAGAGGGGTGTAGAAACAGTAAAGAAAAGTGCAGAAACAGAGAACAGGGGTGAAGAGAGAAGAGAGGTGTTGAAAGAAAGAAGAAGAATATAGAAAGGAGTAATAGTTAGGTATTGAGTACAGGTAAAAACAAAGCAGCAACCCTTTACATGCTTGTGCTGTAAATGTTATTATCTTTTTGAAACCATGCATGTATGAGGCTTTGCTTTTTGCTAGTGTATTACATATAAACAACATACAAATATATATATATACTTCTGTTTTATGTGTAAAGCATCTTCAAATGTATAACACATATGAGAATACATGTGCAAGTAGAGACATACTCCAATCACAACATTATACAGGCCTTAAAAGTTGACAGACTGCACTTTAGATTTGATTTGGGTAGCTGTAAAGAAATCCTTTAGTTGTGCTCTGTGATTATGTTGTATAGCTTGTGAATGTTTCTAATTGTAGGAATTATGCAGGGCCTGATACAGGTTTAGAGTGCAATTAAAAATATTTTAATAATAGTAAATTATTTAACAAAACTATTTCAACTTTTTTTCCAGATATTCTCCATAATTATTAAGAAAAATTCAGTATGACAAGAAAAGGGCAAAAGAAAAGACAAAAAAGCTCAGTACTATTTAAAGGAGAGAGAAAAGCAGAAATTAGATGAAGTGCAACATGTGACATTGAAGAAAAAAATGCCTGGTAAGAGAACTAAAGAATTTGTTAAAAGAGTTTTTTTTTACGTCAACATGGTACACAGCTATTCAGCCGACATCCCGGAGGTTCGGCAGCACGATGGGAACAATACGTAGGAAGGTCCATATCCGTACATCAGGAGTAACAAAGGTTTAGTTTTAATGTAAACCAAAAAATAAAAACACGAGCAAGGCAAAGCATATAATAAGCATGCGCTAGTTCTCAGCTGGGGCGAGGTCCCACTCCCATCAGCGGAGCGGTACACCACGCGTTAAAAGAGTTTTTAAGAATGTAATACATTTTCAATATGGGGAAAGGAGAAAGACAAGTTGTACAACCAATCAGAAGGAAACTAAAAAAGGACAAATTAATGGAAAATCAGGTTACCAGAAAACAATCTATATTGGAAGAAGGATGAAAGAATATAAAGACATTAGGAAGAGACTGTATAAAAGCAGAGTACTACAAAATGTATTGAAAGATTGCAAAAAATATAAAAGAAGATCAGCATTTTACAAGAAAACAACAGATTAAAAGTGTAGTCGAAATGCTTTTGAATTGAAAAGAAGATTGTTTCTATTAGTATTGAAGAGAATGAAGACATTGAATAAAACAATGCAGTTTATGAAGGAGAAAAGTAAAAGAAAAAGACTGGTTATTAAAACTAACTTCGGCAAAAAGATTTCGGGTGAATGGAAGCACACTTCTAGGACTAAACCTTTTTTTTAATGAAGAAAGCTTTATCAACAAATTACATTAGTTCATGCAGTTTATAGAAGGGATCGTTGTTATGAGGTTGAAAATGGTTGTCCAATTGAAAAAGAAAAGATGGTTCCTAGAAATGTGCAACAAGAAATAGCTGAAGCAGTTCAAGGGAGACGTTCACAAGCTCCAGTGTATAGGTGGGATGGTAGTAGTATTTGTAGTATACGACAGGAATCTATTGATATATTACAACATTTCTTACAAGATTATTTTGTTAAAAAAAAGTCTTAAACAAAAGATTAAGATGTTGCAAGGACTAGATCCTTGTAAAGTGAGAAAATATAGTAACTTGTAGGCTCATTCTCTGGCTTTTCTTTCTAGAAAAGTGTGTAGAAGTACTTTTCAACATTTAAGAATGTTAGCAGTACATCAATCAAAAATGCTGAAGTTAGTGAGAAGATTGCACTATGTAAAACGTCTTGCATTATCTTTAGGTGAAGTAAACACTGCTCTTTTGCATGGTTCAGTATTGGATGTAAAAAAAGTTTCAGATGATATAGACTTTTGTTACTTTGGTCCTTAAGAGGAGTGTAGAGAAAGTGGGAGCTTGATAAGTGTAGGTGTTGAAGAAGAGGTGGAAGATAGTACTACTGAGAAGTTTGTAGAAGAAATTACAAAATTTAAGGTAGTTTCTTGTTAGAAACCAAACTATGTTTGTATTTGTTGTCAATGTACTCACTATAGAATTCAAACTAGGAATGTTGATGTGTATTTTAAAAGTAAAACGGAAAACAATAAGTGGGTTTTGAGTTGGGTAGTGATCAACGTATCTGTATATATTGTTACAACAAATTAGAAGAGAATAAAATGCCAGCTAGAGCTGTACATAACAACCTAGAGTTGGTAGCTATTCCTCCAGAACTTGTAGATTTAAATACTTATGAGTCCATTCTTGTTCAATCTGTGCATACGTTTCAGGCTATAGTTCGCATGGAGCCTAAAACAGGTAAGTTGCCTCCAACAGATTTATAAAGTGGTTTAAAAGGGAGAGCTGTGTATTTACCTTTAGATTTGTAGAAAAATATTGAAACTGTTGGTATACAGAGAGAGGAAACTGAATCTGTAGTTATTCTAGTTAATGGTGTACCAACAAAGAGTCGGAAAATATGGCAAGAGTTAGTAGATGTCACCAAACTTCAAAAGGCTACTTTATATCTTGTACAAAATAATATTTATTATAAAAATGTATATGTGGAAGAAAAAGAATTATTTATAGAAGATGAAAGAGAAATTTCTACAGGCCAAATAGAAAAAGTGGACAACTCGAGTAGAGAAGAAATTTATGAACATTATAGTATACATCCTCTACATTCAAAAGAAGTGACATGAAACACTATTGAATTATTCCAAATGAAGAAAGCGAAGGGAAGTTTAGAAGCTTGTTGTTTTTCCACAGCTCTTCCCACTGGAAAAGGAGGACGATATGATGAACAACCAGCACAGATTCCAGCTTCAGAATATCGTACAACAAGATTGTACTCAGAAGGTGCAAGATTTTGACAGTGTATTCCATATTTATTTCATCTTCTGTTTGAAAGTGACTTGCTTGGACTTTCATATGCAGTGAACCACATATTAAAAACAGGAGTTCATCTTACACATGTTTCTGCAAAGGAATGTTTGGACAAAGTTCAACAAAGAGACGATCATTTAGAATCTCAGTTAATTAATTTTAGGGCGTGTCAAAGTGGTACTAATGAGTATTGGTATCGTCGTCACGGAGAACTTAAATGTATTTTAAAGAACTTAGGAACCCCTACGTTGTTTGTTACGCTTAGCTGTGTTGATTACGCATGGGACGATTTACTTGAATTTCTACGAGAAGCAAATTCAAATGTAAAAAACATTGAATTGAAGACAGCTGGAGAACTCTGGTCTTGGGTCCTGTAAATGTGTGCAGATTTTGTAACCATAGGTTTCAAGCTTTGATGTCTTATATCTGCAATAAAAATAATCCACCTCTTGGAGAAGTTATTGATTTCTTTTGGAGAAAGGAGTACCAAGCCAGAGGTGCTCCTCATATACACATGCTATTATGGATCAAGAATGCACCTAAAGTTGGAACCGATTCTGATGAAACTGTTTTGTCTTTCATTGAAGACTATGTTACCTATGCCATTCCCAAAAAAGGAGGAGAAAACAGCTTAAGACAACAAGTTTTACGGTTTCAAAGTCATCGATGTGGAAAATATTGTCGACGAAAATAGACGTCAAAGGGAAAGTTTTATACAAAATGTCGTTTTGGATTCCCACGTCCAGTAATTTAAAAAGGAAGAGTCAACAGTTTTATGTCAGCAGTAAGACATACTATAACGTGGAAATCTCCAAGAAATACTTACAACATAAAAAGAAGTGAAGATTCAAAGTATATGACTACAATCCAGTGATTTTGTCAATGTGGAATGCAAACATGGATATCCAATATGTTGCAGATAATTCGATTGCTGTTGCTCATTATGTTACATCATATATAACCAAATCTGAAAAGATGGAGTTGAAAGAAATGTGGGAAGAAATTTCACAAGAGAAGACTCTTAGTAACAAATTGTTCAGATTTAATTTGAAGATGCTTTTCCTTCGAGAGATTGGATCCTACAAATCTTCGTATCGGTTGACCTTTGCAAGTTTAAATTCAAAGTCAAGAGGAATCATTTGAATAAGTCTAGGTCTTGCTGCAACACGAAATCAAGTTTTGAAATCTGTACAAGAAATTGAATACTTAGCATTGAATGAACCAGAGAGTACCGATATTGTTAAAACAAACATGTTGGATACGTACTATCCCAAAAGAAGTGCATATCTGAAAAAATATGTCTCTATGAAGTACTACAACATTATAGTTTTAAGAGAAATGTTACAGAAAATATAAATGGAGAAAAATATGCAGTAATTGGATGTGATGGCTGCTTGGTAAAACATGCCAAAGGAAATCTTATTAATCACAGAAAACTCAGTTGCGAAACTCCAGATAAAGTGGAATTCTTCTATTTAGCACTTCTGCAACTCTTCAAACCTTGGCGTAATAAAACGGAATTACTTGGAGATTTTGACTGCTATGACGATTCTTTTAATGCACAATGTTTTTAAATTCCCTACAAATGTTAAATGAAGAGATTGAACAAGAAACTACTATTGCATCTGAATAGCTAGAGACAGTTCTCAAGATAGTCAAAGTTCTGCTCCACTAAGTCAAGATCCATTAGGACAACCAATTCTTGAAAATGAAGCACCAGTAGGCATGAATGAAGTAGAAACTGCAATCCAACAAGCACAACAGGATATCATTGAGTTGGGAAACTTGGAAGACCAACCAAGTTTTGAACAAAAATAAATATATCAGCAAGTGACACAACAGATACAGCATGGTTTACTTCATGAAAGAAAGAGTGCAACTGCACATCATTTAAACCTATTCAAATGTATATCAGTGGTCAAGTTGGAACAGGGAAACGTTTCTTAATTAAAGTTTTGACCAGTTATCTACAGAAAACCACTGAATCACATTTATCTTGTGTTGTAACAGCTCCAAATGGGTTAGCAGCACACAATATTAAAGGGATTCCATTACATTGTTTACTCATGCTACCAGTAGAACATGAAAATAAGTTGGAATATCATAAACTATATGTAGAAACTTGTTATGATGTCTCAAGAGTACTAAAGAAAATGAAAATTCAAATCATTGATGAGGTGAGCATGGTCTCAAGCTTAATGCTTGCCTTTGTACATTTAAGAATGCAACAGCTTTTAAAAACAGATTATGATGTTTTATATTTGGAGGAAACATGTAATTGTATTTGGTGATCTACTACAACTGACTCCTGCGAAAGGACAACCAGTTTTTAAAACTCTTGTCCATGAAGATACTCAGAAATCTTTGGGAAGTATTGAAAATGTAAACATTTGGTCTCATTTTGAATATAATGAACTTATTACGAATATGCGACAAGCAAGGGATGAACACTATGGAAACATTCTTCAAGATAGAAGAATTGGAGTTTAGACACAAAATGGAAAAGAAGTTTTACAAAGTCGGCTACTAAAAAATTATTTTCCAAATGGAAACATTGCACCTGAAATAATGTATGAAAGTCTATGGTTTGTCTAATGCCAACACTGCAAGAATGTTCTACATTCAATCATGATCTTTTGAAACTGGAAAAACAATCAATAGTGAAAATGGAAGCTATTGATAAAATGGAACACAAAGGAGTTACTATTCTTCTCTCAGAGAAATTACAGACAAAATTGGATTCTTTGGAAAAGTCAGTGTCTAAGACTGCTGGTTTAGAAAAGACTTTATATGTATGTAAAAACTGTCGGGTAATTTTACGACGTAATTTGGGTGTAGAAAAAGGTTTAGTAAATGGAGCAAAGGGAAAAGTTATTTATTTTGTTAGTTATCAGAACAGTGATGGAATTGAATTTTTGAAGATTAAATTTGATCAGATTGAAGAGTTAAAACAGATTGGACGTTGTTCTGTTCGTTTTTTGCTTGTAAAAGACTTGTATGTGTGTAGAAAACGGTTTCCACTTTCTTTAGCATATGCAGTAACCATTCATAAATCTCAAGGTTTAAGTGTAGACAGTGCTTTGGTAAATATTGGAAGTACAGTGTTTAAAGAAGGCATGGGATACGTTTCATTGTGTCGAGTAAGAACATTATCTGGTTTGTATTTAATTGATTTTGATGAGAAAAAGGTTAGTGCTGATGCAAATTGTGTAAGAGAGTATAATCGGTTAAGAAGACTGTATGCTCCTAACTTAGGTGAACATCCTGTGTATGAAAAGCGTTAGTGTGTGCAAAATGAAAATATGACAAACATTCCAGTGAGGTTGAAAAATAAAAACAATTGAAGAGAAAGATGAAGCACCAAAGAAAACAAAATGGACACTGTTGATGATATTGTAGGATACCAGTTAGAAAATGGTTCAGGTATCAACTGCTATGCTAATGTAATTGTGAATGTTGTGTTTTATCTGGAAGATCTTCATCTTCAAATTATGGAAAATCAAGAAAAAAGAATCTGTTCTTTACTATATAATGTTTTTCAAAACTTGGTAATTGATAGAAGTAAAATCCATACTGCTTCTGGCATTTGGCATCTTTTGGATATATGTACTGGTTCTTCACAATTTACACTCAATATGCAACAAGATGCACAATAATTCCTTATGTTTATGCTTGGTGTATTGGAAGATGAAGGTATGGAATTTGAAAATGTATTTGGACTAAGTTACAGATGGGATCATAAATGTGAAGAGTATTCATTTTCTTCCACCACTGGAATAGACACTGAACGATTCATATACTTGACAATACCAGAATGCAAATCAGTATCTTTTAACCTCTTCGATGCCGATGACGGAACGGTTCCGTCATGCACGCCGGTTGGGCTGTGCTTATGACGGAACCGTTTCGTCATGGCCCCGCCCGCGCTCAGATCTTTCAGCACTGCGCGGGAATCCGCGCAGCGCTGAAGAGGTTAACAAATTAGTAAAAACAGCTAATCAAAATATGAAATGCTCTCATTGTAAAGCAGAAATGTTGTCAACGTTATATGTAGAAAGATTTAGAAAATATGTCATCTTAATGCTTCAACGTCGTAGAGCAAATGGAAGAGAATTGGAAACAAAAATTAAACATTTTGTGGCAAGTCAAGTGTCAATTTCAGGAACAACTTTTAAAGCAGTGGCTATTATATTCCATGATAGACCCACTACAACATCTGGACACTATACTGTGTATTTAAAGTGCAATAAAGGATGGACACATTGCAATGATGCCCATTTGCAATTTAAATGTAGGTTGCCTTTCGAATGACCAGATTCATATTTTTGATGCCAAAGTTTTGAAAACATCACTCGGTCTATTGGGAAGAGTTAAACACAAATAAATGAGTTTATTATGGATATTTTCAATGGAAATTGATTTGGAAACATTAATTGGCCCATTGGAAAGATGTGAAAAATTACTGTTTGGATTATTGTTTTTTGCTAATTGTTATTGCATTTGCAAAATTGTGTTTGAAAGAAATAGTTTATATATTTGATCTTTATATTATATGTGATATAAATGAAAATGTATATTTCAGAAATGTACTTCAGAGAAATAAATAATTTACTGTAGTGTAAAAATATAATTTAGAAACTGTAGATAGGTGAACAGATAGTTGAACTTGTTTTAAATATTTTCAATGCAGATTTGTTTTTTTTTACAATCTCATTGATTGTATATTTCCCCCCCGTTATATGATGATCTACATTGAAATCACTGTGAATGGTGATATTCAATAGAATCTGAGAACAGCAAAAAAGGGAAACTGATTATGTTATGTAATTCTAAAATTGTGTTGTGTTCTTAAAACTATAATATTATAAGCAATAACAGTTTTTCTTCTTTTTTTTTTACCGAAAGTAAAACTAACTCTTGAAAAGATTTTAAGTTCAGTTTATAATAAAACTACTGTAAAATAGTTTCAATGAGTTTGGTATCTACTTCAATAAACAAGGTAAAATGAAATAATGTAATGAGCATAATAATATGAAGTAATGTTTACAGTCACTTTTATTGCAGTCATCCATTTTTTCAAACACTACCCATCCACTGATCTATACCATTAGGCACTATTTCCACACTCGTCCCATCACCCATACACTATCCATGTATTTCTCCCATCATCTAGCCTCTATTAATACAGTTATAAGATCACCCAGGCACTACCCATGTACTTTTCAAATCACCCAGGTATACTGTAAACTCATGCAATTAGCTACACATTATACGTACACTCTTCCAATCACCCAGGTAGTACCTATCAATCAATCAATCAATCAATCAACCATTTGTGAAGTGCACTACTCACCTGTGAGGGTCTCAAGGCGCTGGGGGGGTGGGGCGGTTGCTAATGCTCGAACAGCCAGGTCTTGATCCATTTCTAGATCTTGCGGAGCATGCAGAAGGTGTTGAAGCAGGAGGATGAGACGGCGTTGACTTGCTGGGTCATTGATAGCGATGAGTCTAGGATGATTCCCAGGTTGCGTGTGTGGTCGGTGGGTGTCGGTGCAGCCCCCAGTGTGGCCTGCCACCAGGAGTCATCCCTACTACTATCCCTACTACTAGTCATCCCATATACACTACTCCAATTCCCCTAATATTATCACTGCATTGATGCAATCACCTAGACACTACCCTTGCACTCTTTCAATCATCCAGGCTGTAACTTTACAATGCCCTATTCATTTAGGCTGTACAGATACACTTTTAAAATCACCCAAGCTCTATTTATACAGTCCTCGAATCACCCAGGTACTACTCTTTTGTACTCCTCCAATCACCCAACCAGAATGCTTCAAGTTTTAAAATCACTCAGGAACTACCTATGTACTCCTCCAATCACCCAGGCCCTACCTCTACACTCTTGCAATCAGCAAGACATTACCCCTAAACTCATGAAATTACCAAGGTATTAACTATGGATTCCACTAATCCCCCAGACATTATGCTTGCATTCATGTAATCACTTAGGTATAAGCCATGCACTTCTGCAATGCCACAGACATTCCTCTGCACTCATGCAATCACTTAGGCATTACACATGCACTATTCCAATTACCATGATATAACCCCTGCACTCATACAATCACCTAGGCATTACCCATGCACGCCTCTAATCACTCAGGCAGTACCTGTGCACTTATAAAATCATCCAGGCAGTACCTATGTACTCGAGCAATCATACAGGCATTACCCATGCACTTCTCCAATCATTCAGCAAATACTCATGCACTTAAAAAATGCACCCAGACACTACTTATACACTTTGCAATCACCCACACACTACGAGTTCAGTCATGCAACAACACAGACATTACTTTTGCACTCTTGCACTCCTTCATTTAACTACACATTACCCATGCACTCATACAATCACAAAGGCATTACCTATACACTCTTTAAATGACCCAGACATTACCCCTGCACTCATGCAATCACACAGACACAATCCATGCACTCCTCCAATCGGCCAGCCTCTACCCATGCACTTATAAAATCCCTGAAGCACTACCTATGCACTAGTCTAATAACTCAGACACTACCCATGCACTCCTCCATTCACCCAGACATTACCCCTCCATTCATGCATTCATCCACACATTACCCATGCACTCCTTCAATCTCTCAGGCAGTGCCCGTGCAGTCTTCCAATCATCCAGGCACTACCCATGCACTCTTCCAGTCACCCAGACATTACCCTTGTCCTCATGCAATCAACCAGGCACCACCCATGCACTCATGCAATCACTAAGGCATAACCCATGTGTTTCTTCAATCACTCAGGCATAACCCATGCACTCTTCCAATCAGCCAGGCACTACCCATGATTTAATGCAATCACTCATGCATTACCCAACCATTCCTCCAATCCCCCACATATTACCTTTGCACTCACACAGTCAGCCTAGTGTTACCCATGCACTTACCAAATCACCACACACTACCCTTGCACTACTCCAATCACCCAGGCACTACCCTTTTACTCATGCAATCACTTAGGCATTACCCATGCACTCCTCCAATCACCCACACATTACCTCTGCACTCATACAGTCAGTCTGGTGTTACCCATGCAATCACCAAGGCAGTACCCATGTACTCATATAATCATCCAGGCATTACCTATGGACTCCTTCCACACCCAGACATTACCCCTGCATTCATACAATCACCCAGGCAGTGCCCATGCACTCTACCAATCACCTAAACATTACCCCTGCACTTATGCAATCACCTAGGCATTACTAAAGCACTCATACATGTACTCAGGCACTTCTGTGGCACTCATGCAATCACCCAAGTACCACCCATGCACTTTTCCAATCACCCAGGCACTACTCCTGCACTCATGCAATCACACTGCTACTACTCATGCACTCCTCCAATCACCCAGGAACTAATCAGGTAGTCCTACATGCACTCACACACTATCCATGCATTCTTCCAAACACCCAGACATTACCCATGCACTCCTTCAATCACCCAGACATTACCCCTGCACTCATACAATCACACAGGCATTACCCATGCACTCCTTCAATCACTCAAGCACTACCCCTGCAGTCATGCAATCACCCAGGCACTACATATACACTCATACAATAACCCAGGCACTACCCTTGCATTCCTTCACTCATCCAGGCACTATCCATATACTCCTCCAATTACCCACCCACTACCCATGCACTTATAAAATCATCAAGGCATTACCTATACACTCATCTATTCACTCAGGCACTGTTCATGCACTCATTCATTCACCTAGGCATTGCCCTTGCATTTATGCAATCACCCAGGCATTACCCATGCACTCCTTCAATCATTCAGACAGTGCCCCTCCAATCATCCAGACATTACCCTTCACTTATGCAATTACCCAGACATTATGTATGCACTCCTCCATTCACCAAGACATTAACGCTGCATTCATGCCATCACCTAGGCATTACCCATGCACTCCTTCAATCACTCAGGTAGTGCACATGCACCCCTCCAATCACCCAGACATTACTCGTGCACTTATGCAATCACCCAGTCATTACCCATGCACTCATACATGCACTCAGCCACTTCTGCAACTCTTATACAATCACCCAAGCACTACTCATGCACTCCTACATGCACCCAGGCACCATCCATGCACTCTTCCATGCACCTAGTCATTACCCATGCAGTCCTCAAATCACCCTAACATTAACTATGCACTCCTCCATGCACCCAGGCATTACCCATGTACTCCTTCAATCACCCAAACATTACTATTGCACACATGCAATCACACAGGCACTACCCAAGCACTTATAAAAAATATCCAGACACTACTAATCCACTCCTATAATCACGCAGGCACTATCTCTGCACTCCTTCAATCACCCAGGCATTACCCTTGCATTCATGCAATCACCCAAGCATTACCCATGCATTCCTTCAATCATTCAAGCTGTGCCCATGCACTTGTCCAATCACCTAGACATTACCCCGGCATTTATGCAAATACTTAGACATTACCTATGCAGTCCTACAATCACTCAGGCAGTTCCCATGCACTCCTTCATTCACCTAGACATTACCGCTGCATTCATGCAATCACCTAGGCATTACCCATGCACTCATGCAATAAGTCAGGCACTACCCATGCAGTCATGCAATCACTAAGGCACTACTGCTGCACTCATTCATTCACTCAGACACTACTTATTCAGTGATACAATGACTCAGACACTACCCTTGCACTCATTCATACTACACATACAAGCTTGTCTATTTTTAACCAATTAGGCGGGTCTAAACAGAACACATTTTTTCTTGTTTTTTGTTTTCAATATTTTGTGTGTTTTTTTAACTCATTTATTAATTTTTTGGGGTGTTTTTTTAAACAAAAGATTGAATAAACAAGGAAATAACCTGGAAATACTTTTCAAACTATTTTGCAATTAGAAACTCAATGCAAAAAAAAGGAGGAGAAAACAGCTTAAGACAACAAGTTTTACGGTTTCAAAGTCATCGATGTGGAAAATATTGTCGACGAAAATAGACGTCAAAGGGAAAGTTTTATACAAAATGTCGTTTTGGATTCCCACGTCTAGTAATTTAAAAAGGAAGAGTCAACAGTTTTATGTCAGCAGTAAGACATACTATAACGTGGAAATCTCCAAGAAATACTTACAACATAAAAAGAAGTGAAGATTCAAAGTATATGACTACAATCCAGTGATTTTGTCAATGTGGAATGCAAACATGGATATCCAATATGTTGCAGATAATTCGATTGCTGTTGCTCATTATGTTACATCATATATAACCAAATCTGAAAAGATGGAGTTGAAAGAAATGTGGGAAGAAATTTCACAAGAGAAGACTCTTAGTAACAAATTGTTCAGATTTAATTTGAAGATGCTTTTCCTTCGAGAGATTGGATCCTACAAATCTTCGTATCGGTTGACCTTTGCAAGTTTAAATTCAAAGTCAAGAGGAATCATTTGAATAAGTCTAGGTCTTGCTGCAACACGAAATCAAGTTTTGAAATCTGTACAAGAAATTGAATACTTAGCATTGAATGAACCAGAGAGTACCGATATTGTTAAAACAAACATGTTGGATACGTACTATCCCAAAAGAAGTGCATATCTGAAAAAATATGTCTCTATGAAGTACTACAACATTATAGTTTTAAGAGAAATGTTACAGAAAATATAAATGGAGAAAAATATGCAGTAATTGGATGTGATGGCTGCTTGGTAAAACATGCCAAAGGAAATCTTATTAATCACAGAAAACTCAGTTGCGAAACTCCAGATAAAGTGGAATTCTTCTATTTAGCACTTCTGCAACTCTTCAAACCTTGGCGTAATAAAATGGAATTACTTGGAGATTTTGACTGCTATGACGATTCTTTTAATGCACAATGTTTTTAAATTCCCTACAAATGTTAAATGAAGAGATTGAACAAGAAACTACTATTGCATCTGAATAGCTAGAGACAGTTCTCAAGATAGTCAAAGTTCTGCTCCACTAAGTCAAGATCCATTAGGACAACCAATTCTTGAAAATGAAGCACCAGTAGGCATGAATGAAGTAGAAACTGCAATCCAACAAGCACAACAGGATATCATTGAGTTGGGAAACTTGGAAGACCAACCAAGTTTTGAACAAAAATAAATATATCAGCAAGTGACACAACAGATACAGCATGGTTTACTTCATGAAAGAAAGAGTGCAACTGCACATCATTTAAACCTATTCAAATGTATATCAGTGGTCAAGTTGGAACAGGGAAAAGTTTCTTAATTAAAGTTTTGACCAGTTATCTACAGAAAACCACTGAATCACATTTATCTTGTGTTGTAACAGCTCCAAATGGGTTAGCAGCACACAATATTAAAGGGATTCCATTACATTGTTTACTCATGCTACCAGTAGAACATGAAAATAAGTTGGAATATCATAAACTATATGTAGAAGCTTGTTATGATGTCTCAAGAGTACTAAAGAAAATGAAAATTCAAATCATTGATGAGGTGAGCATGGTCTCAAGCTTAATGCTTGCCTTTGTACATTTAAGAATGCAACAGCTTTTAAAACAGATTATGATGTTTTATATTTGGAGGAAACATGTAATTGTATTTGGTGATCTACTACAACTGACTCCTGTGAAAGGACAACCAGTTTTTAAAACTCTTGTCCATGAAGATACTCAGAAATCTTTGGGAAGTATTGAAAATGTAAACATTTGGTCTCATTTTGAATATAATGAACTTATTACGAATATGCGACAAGCAAGGGATGAACACTATGGAAACATTCTTCAAGATAGAAGAATTGGAGTTTAGACACAAAATGGAAAAGAAGTTTTACAAAGTCGGCTACTAAAAAATTATTTTCCAAATGGAAACATTGCACCTGAAATAATGTATGAAAGTCTATGGTTTGTCTAATGCCAACACTGCAAGAATGTTCTACATTCAATCATGATCTTTTGAAACTGGAAAAACAATCAATAGTGAAAATGGAAGCTATTGATAAAATGGAACACAAAGGAGTTACTATTCTTCTCTCAGAGAAATTACAGACAAAATTGGATTCTTTGGAAAAGTCAGTGTCTAAGACTGCTGGTTTAGAAAAGACTTTATATGTATGTAAAAACTGTCGGGTAATTTTACGACGTAATTTGGGTGTAGAAAAAGGTTTAGTAAATGGAGCAAAGGGAAAAGTTATTTATTTTGTTAGTTATCAGAACAGTGATGGAATTGAATTTTTGAAGATTAAATTTGATCAGATTGAAGAGTTAAAACAGATTGGACGTTGTTCTGTTCGTTTTTTGCTTGTAAAAGACTTGTATGTGTGTAGAAAACGGTTTCCACTTTCTTTAGCATATGCAGTAACCATTCATAAATCTCAAGGTTTAAGTGTAGACAGTGCTTTGGTAAATATTGGAAGTACAGTGTTTAAAGAAGGCATGGCATACGTTTCATTGTGTCGAGTAAGAACATTATCTGGTTTGTATTTAATTGATTTTGATGAGAAAAAGGTTAGTGCTGATGCAAATTGTGTAAGAGAGTATAATCGGTTAAGAAGACTGTATGCTCCTAACTTAGGTGAACATCCTGTGTATGAAAAGCGTTAGTGTGTGCAAAATGAAAATATGACAAACATTCCAGTGAGGTTGAAAAATAAAAACAATTGAAGAGAAAGATGAAGCACCAAAGAAAACAAAATGGACACTGTTGATGATATTGTAGGATACCAGTTAGAAAATGGTTCAGGTATCAACTGCTATGCTAATGTAATTGTGAATGTTGTGTTTTATCTGGAAGATCTTCATCTTCAAATTATGGAAAATCAAGAAAAAAGAATCTGTTCTTTACTATATAATGTTTTTCAAAACTTGGTAATTGATAGAAGTAAAATCCATACTGCTTCTGGCATTTGGCATCTTTTGGATATATGTACTGGTTCTTCACAATTTACACTCAATATGCAACAAGATGCACAATAATTCCTTATGTTTATGCTTGGTGTATTGGAAGATGAAGGTATGGAATTTGAAAATGTATTTGGACTAAGTTACAGATGGGATCATAAATGTGAAGAGTATTCATTTTCTTCCACCACTGGAATAGACACTGAACGATTCATATACTTGACAATACCAGAATGCAAATCAGTATCTTTTAACCTCTTCGATGCCGATGACGGAACGGTTCCGTCATGCACGCCGGTTGGGCTGTGCTAATGACGGAACCGTTTCGTCATGGCCCCGCCCGCGCTCAGATCTTTCAGCACTGCGCGGGAATCCGCGCAGCGCTGAAGAGGTTAACAAATTAGTAAAAACAGCTAATCAAAATATGAAATGCTCTCATTGTAAAGCAGAAATGTTGTCAACGTTATATGTAGAAAGATTTAGAAAATATGTCATCTTAATGCTTCAACGTCGTAGAGCAAATGGAAGAGAATTGGAAACAAAAATTAAACATTTTGTGGCAAGTCAAGTGTCAATTTCAGGAACAACTTTTAAAGCAGTGGCTATTATATTCCATGATAGACCCACTACAACATCTGGACACTATACTGTGTATTTAAAGTGCAATAAAGGATGGACACATTGCAATGATGCCCATTTGCAATTTAAATGTAGGTTGCCTTTCGAATAACCAGATTCATATTTTTGATGCCAAAGTTTTGAAAACATCACTCGGTCTATTGGGAAGATTTAAACACAAATAAATGAGTTTATTATGGATATTTTCAATGGAAATTGATTTGGAAACATTAATTGGCCCATTGGAAAGATGTGAAAAATTACTGTTTGGATTATTGTTTTTTCCTAATTGTTATTGCATTTGCAAAATTGTGTTTGAAAGAAATAGTTTATATATTTGATCTTTATATTATATGTGATATAAATGAAAATGTATATTTCAGAAATGTACTTCAGAGAAATAAATAATTTACTGTAGTGGAAAAATATAATTTAGAAACTGTAGATAGGTGAACAGATAGTTGAACTTGTTTTAAATATTTTCAATGCAGATTTGTTTTTTTTTACAATCTCATTGATTGTATTTTTTTCCCCCGTTATATGATGATCTACATTGAAATCACTGTGAATGGTGATATTCAATAGAATCTGAGAACAGCAAAAAAGGGAAACTGATTATGTTATGTAATTCTAAGCAATAACAGTTTTTCTTCTTTTTTTTTTACCGAAAGTAAAACTAACTCTTGAAAAGATTTTAAGTTCAGTTTATAATAAAACTACTGTAAAATAGTTTCAATGAGTTTGGTATCTACTTCAATAAACAAGGTAAAATGAAATAATGTAATGAGCATAATAATATGAAGTAATGTTTACAGTCACTTTTATTGCAGTCATCCATTTTTTCAAACACTACCCATCCACTGATCTATACCATTAGGCACTATTTCCACACTCGTCCCATCACCCATACACTATCCATGTATTTCTCCCATCATCTAGCCTCTATTAATACAGTTATAAGATCACCCAGGCACTACCCATGTACTTTTCAAATCACCCAGGTATACTGTAAACTCATGCAATTAGCTACACATTATACGTACACTCTTCCAATCACCCAGGTAGTACCTATCAATCAATCAATCAATCAACCATTTGTGAAGTGCACTACTCACCTGTGAGGGTCTCAAGGCGCTGGGGGGGTGGGGCGGTTGCTAATGCTCGAACAGCCAGGTCTTGATCCATTTCTAGATCTTGCGGAGCATGCAGAGGGTGTTGAAGCAGGAGGATGAGACGGCGTTGACTTGCTGGGTCATTGATAGCGATGAGTCTAGGATGATTCCCAGGTTGCGTGTGTGGTCGGTAGGTGTCGGTGCAGCCCCCAGTGTGGCCTGCCACCAGGAGTCATCCCTACTACTATCCCTACTACTAGTCATCCCATATACACTACTCCAATTCCCCTAATATTATCACTGCATTGATGCAATCACCTAGACACTACCCTTGCACTCTTTCAATCATCAGGCCGTAACTTTACAATGCCCTATTCATTTAGGCTGTACAGATACACTTTTAAAATCACCCAAGCTCTATTTATACAGTCCTCGAATCACCAAGGTACTACTCTTTTGTACTCCTCCAATCACCCAACCAGAATGCTTCAAGTTTTAAAATCACTCAGGAACTACCTATGTACTCCTCCAATCACCCAGGCCCTACCTCTACACTCTTGCAATCAGCAAGACATTACCCCTAAACTCATGAAATTACCAAGGTATTAACTATGGATTCCACTAATCCCCCAGACATTATGCTTGCATTCATGTAATCACTTAGGTATAAGCCATGCACTTCTGCAATGCCACAGACATTCCTCTACACTCATGCAATCACTTAGGCATTACACATGCACTATTCCAATTACCATGATATAACCCCTGCACTCATACAATCACCTAGGCATTACCCATGCACGCCTCTAATCACTCAGGCAGTACCTGTGCACTTATAAAATCATCCAGGCAGTACCTATGTACTCGAGCAATCATACAGGCATTACCCATGCACTTCTCCAATCATTCAGCAAATACTCATGCACTTAAAAAATGCACCCAGACACTACTTATACACTTTGCAATCACCCACACACTACGAGTTCAGTCATGCAACAACACAGACATTACTTTTGCACTCTTGCACTCCTTCATTTAACTACACATTACCCATGCACTCATACAATCACAAAGGCATTACCTATACACTCTTTAAATGACCCAGAAATTACCCCTGCACTCATGCAATCACACAGACACAATCCATGCACTCCTCCAATCGGCCAGCCTCTACCCATGCACTTATAAAATCCCTGAAGCACTACCTATGCACTAGTCTAATAACTCAGACACTACCCATGCACTCCTCCATTCACCCAGACATTACCCCTCCATTCATGCATTCATCCACACATTACCCATGCACTCCTTCAATCTCTCAGGCAGTGCCCGTGCAGTCTTCCAATCATCCAGGCACTACCCATGCACTCTTCCAGTCACCCAGACATTACCCTTGTCCTCATGCAATCAACCAGGCACCACCCATGCACTCATGCAATCACTAAGGCATAACCCATGTGTTTCTTCAATCACTCAGGCATAACCCATGCACTCTTCCAATCAGCCAGGCACTACCCATGATTTAATGCAATCACTCATGCATTACCCAACCATTCCTCCAATCCCCCACATATTACTTTTGCACTCACACAGTCAGCCTAGTGTTACCCATGCACTTACCAAATCACCACACACTACCCTTGCACTACTCCAATCACCCAGGCACTACCCTTTTACTCATGCAATCACTTAGGCATTACCCATGCACTCCTCCAATCACCCACACATTACCTCTGGGCTCATACAGTCAGTCTGGTGTTACCCATGCAATCACCAAGGCAGTACCCATGTACTCATATAATCATCCAGGCATTACCTATGGACTCCTTCCACACCCAGACATTACCCCTGCATTCATACAATCACCCAGGCAGTGCCCATGCACTCTACCAATCACCTAAACATTACCCCTGCACTTATGCAATCACCTAGGCATTACTAAAGCACTCATACATGTACTCAGGCACTTCTGTGGCACTCATGCAATCACCCAAGTACCACCCATGCACTTTTCCAATCACCCAGGCACTACTCCTGCACTCATGCAATCACACTGCTACTACTCATGCACTCCTCCAATCACCCAGGAACTAATCAGGTAGTCCTACATGCACTCACACACTATCCATGCATTCTTCCAAACACCCAGACATTACCCATGCACTCCTTCAATCACCCAGACATTACCCCTGCACTCATACAATCACACAGGCATTGCCCATGCACTCCTTCAATCACTCAAGCACTACCCCTGCAGTCATGCAATCACCCAGGCACTACATATACACTCATACAATAACCCAGGCACTACCCTTGCATTCCTTCACTCATCCAGGCACTATCCATATACTCCTCCAATTACCCACCCACTACCCATGCACTTATAAAATCATCAAGGCATTACCTATACACTCATCTATTCACTCAGGCACTGTTCATGCACTCATTCATTCACCTAGGCATTGCCCTTGCATTTATGCAATCACCCAGGCATTACCCATGCACTCCTTCAATCATTCAGACAGTGCCCCTCCAATCATCCAGACATTACCCCTGCACTTATGCAATTACCCAGACATTATGTATGCACTCCTCCATTCACCAAGACATTAACGCTGCATTCATGCCATCACCTAGGCATTACCCATGCACTCCTTCAATCACTCAGGTAGTGCACATGCACCCCTCCAATCACCCAGACATTACTCGTGCACTTATGCAATCACCCAGTCATTACCCATGCACTCATACATGCACTCAGCCACTTCTGCAACTCTTATACAATCACCCAAGCACTACTCATGCACTCCTACATGCACCCAGGCACCATCCATGCACTCTTCCATGCACCTAGTCATTACCCATGCAGTCCTCAAATCACCCTAACATTAACTATGCACTCCTCCATGCACCCAGGCATTACCCATGTACTCCTTCAATCACCCAAACATTACTATTGCACACATGCAATCACACAGGCACTACCCAAGCACTTATAAAAAATATCCAGACACTACTAATCCACTCCTATAATCACGCAGGCACTATCTCTGCACTCCTTCAATCACCCAGGCATTACCCTTGCATTCATGCAATCACCCAAGCATTACCCATGCATATCTTCAATCATTCAAGCTGTGCCCATGCACTTGTCCAATCACCTAGACATTACCCCGGCATTTATGCACATACTTAGACATTACCTATGCAGTCCTACAATCACTCAGGCAGTTCCCATGCACTCCTTCATTCACCTAGACATTACCGCTGCATTCATGCAATCACCTAGGCATTACCCATGCACTCATGCAATAAGTCAGGCACTACCCATGCAGTCATGCAATCACTAAGGCACTACTGCTGCACTCATTCATTCACTCAGACACTACTTATTCAGTGATACAATGACTCAGACACTACCCTTGCACTCATTCATACTACACATACAAGCTTGTCTATTTTTAACCAATTAGGCGGGTCTAAAGAGAACACATTTTTTCTTGTTTTTTGTTTTCAATATTTTGTGTGTTTTTTTAACTCATTTATTAATTTTTTGGGGTGTTTTTTTAAACAAAAGATTGAATAAACAAGGAAATAACCTGGAAATACTTTTCAAACTATTTTGCAATTAGAAACTCATTGCAAAAAAAAAATAACAATGATGACTCTTCGCAGCAACAACAACAGACTGTTCACCAGCACAAAGCAGTTACTTACAGTTTATGCAGTGCTGTTCCAGTCCTGCAAACACTGGAATAATTTCTGTGGATGCAGTGGATCCCACAGAAGTACTGGGTCCTGCGACCTCATCATCTTTTTGGGACTCTTCCATGTGGTGCCGATGTTGTTCCCGTGCAAGACAGTATAGGTGCATGGTCTGAAGGTGTTTGAGCATAGACGATGTCCCACACAAATACCTATTTTCTGATCCACGAGATAATATTTTGTGGCACACCATGCAGGTCACAGAAAACACAAGAGGTGTTTCTTCAAAAGATGCTCCTGGAAGAATGAAAACAAATGGGTGGGATCCTTCAGGTTCTAGAATAGAAAGCTTTTAAACCAATAAAATTGTTTCTTTTAAAATCACATGGTATTCGCGCACCAGGCACGCAATGGGCGTGCACCCGGCGCGAGTTCCGAAAAATATATTAAACAGTAATATATCTTTATTACAATTACAAATATATGATATTTACAGTTATATTCACTAATTTCTTAGTATAATATATATAATAAAGTTAGATACAATACTTTAAAAACTTAAAGATTCGTGCACCTGGCGCAACCCCAGGAAATACGTACGTGATGTTACGTGGGGCCGTGAACCGCGCATCCATCGCTTACCGAACACGCATTGTACACGACGGCAAAAAAACCACCTTGACTGGTACACAATCGGTACGCAAATCCACTTTTCTTTTTTTTTTTTGATAAACAAATTTATTGTGTTTTGCAGCATATAGGACAATATCAAGAATGATATACAGCAGTGCATTGAACATGGCATCAGTACCTGCAATCAGGGAAGTATCGACAAACGAATGTAAAAACCCCCCCTTCCTCCCCCAGCCCCCGTCCCCACCCTCTGCGCCCCTACCCCTCAAAGCAGTCCCCCCAGCCATTTCCCCCATATTTTGCGGAATTTTTTGGGGCAGCCCCGGGCAGCGTATAACGACCGCTCTTGGGCCGCACACCAATCCACCCCTCTACTCCAGGTAGCCCTTCTGGGCGGGTCTGGCTGTGACCATGCGGCTGCTATATCTCTCTTAGCCACCATTAGGGCAGTAGTGAGGAAGTACTTGTCGTTACGGGACCCATCCATCCCGTCCGTGATGCCCAGCAGGGCCATTCTAGGCTCATGTGGGACCTCCCATCCCAGGACCTCCGCTAGCTCGGCTTCAATCGCTGCCCAGTAGTCTGCCAGGCGGGGACAAGACCACACCATATGGAAGAAATCCGCCGGAGCCATCCCACAGCGGGCACAGGAGGCATCCACGCGGAGGCCCGCACGGTATAGGCGGTCCGGAGTCAGATAAGCGGTGTGGAGGTAATAGAGTTGGATGAGCCGCAACCTAGCTGAGGTGGTAAGCGACCGAGGGGCCATAAGGGCGTCCCTCCAGTCCGCGTCATCTAGGGGTCCCACCCAGGCCTCCCATCGCTGTTTTAGGCCGCTCCAGTCTACCGGGGTATTGTTAATCAGGGATTTGTAAATGCGGGATATGCCCCCCTTCCCCAGACACCCTAACATCACCTGAGCTTCAGGCGGGCTATGGGAAGGCAGTCTGGAGTCTAGAGGGACGTGGGTCCGGACCGCATGGCGCAATTGAAGGTAGCGATAAAATTGAGAAGGCTGCAGCGAGAAGCGGGCCTGAAGCTCCTGGAAGGAACACATGTGGCTCCCACGCCATATATCGCCCAGAGTGGAGATCCCGAGAAGGTCCCACTGCCGAAAGCCCACTAGCCCCACCACCTCCCGCAACCATGTCCCGTGCCAAAGCGGTGTGAGTTGCGTGTTCGTCCCCGACCACCGGGTGTGCCTCAAAGCTGCGCGCCACGCGAGAAAGGGGGCCCGCACGACGCCGGGGAGCGACACGGGACCCGCTGCTCCATAGAGCATGTTTTGGATAGATGAGAACCCGAGGCAATGCACCTCGAGTCGATAAGCCGGATCGCCCCATCCACCCGAGAACCAGTCGTGGATCACCAGTAGCTGGGTGGCCAGATAGTAGAGATATAGGTTTGTCATGCTCAAGCCTCCGTCATAGGAGGGGACTCTGCAGCGATCTAAGGCCAGCCGGGGCCTACCGCCGCCCCAGAGAAATTTAATCACCATCTTATCCAGTTCCCGGAACCACGGGCGCGGAAAGGGGCACGGAGTGTTTTGTAGCATGTATAGAAACTTGGGGAGGATCATCATTTTATAGAGGGCGACTCTCCCCAGCGGATTCAATGGGAGCGATTGCCACCGGAGCATATCTGATCTGGTCTTGTTGACTTCAGGAGCCACATTGAGGGCCCAGCAGAGTTCCGGAAGGAGGGTGACCCAGATCCCCAGGTATTTAAAGGAGAGTCTCCGGAGGGGAATATCCGATTGCCAATCGAAGCAGTCCCAGGACGGGTGCAGCGGGACTAGAACGGATTTTTTAGGGTTCAGATGGAGACCCGACGCTTGGCCAAACCAGCGGAGAATCCGGCGGACCTGGGGTCCCGAGGTCGCTGGATCAGAGAGATAGAGGAGGACGTCGTCCGCGAGGGCGATCTTATCAGGAGCCAGACCTGGCCAATCCCATCCGCGAAGAGCGGGATCCGAGCGAATCATTACCGCCAGGGGTTCCATGGCCAGAGCGAACAGGAGGGGCGAGAGCGGACATGCCTGACGTGTACCTCGACCTATGGGGAACGGGCGAGACAGAGCCCCATTGACCAAAACACGGGCCCGCGGGTTCGCGTACAGGACCGCAACCATGGCACGGAACCGGGGACCGAAACCCATGTGCTCTAGGACCTTACCCAAGTACGCCCACCCCACTGAGTCGAAGGCCTTTTCAAAGTCGACCAGCAGGAGGGCCAGATAGGGGGAAAGGCGGCCGCGGTGCGCCATCGCGAGGTGCAGGCGCCGCAGGCAGTGTCTGGTCCCCCGGTCCGGCATAAATCCGCATTGATCCGGGTGGACCAGAGAGGCAAGAGATGGGCGCAACCGCTGCGCGAGGACCGTGGCATAGATTTTGATTTCGGTGTTGATAAGGGATATTGGCCGGTAGTCCGAGCAGGACCGCGAGGGGGGCTGCCTCTTGGGGAGGACAACTATGGTCGCTGTGTCCGTTTCAGGCCGGAACGAGCCCGTCTCCACCACGTCCGCGAACAGGTCCCGAAGCCTCGGGGCCAGAGTCTCACGATAGTGAGCGTAATATTCCTGAGGGAACCCGTCGGGTCCCGGGGTCTTCCCGGGCGCCAGACGGCCGATCGCTTCCTCGATCTCCTGCAGCTCTATAGGCGAATCGAGGCTCTCAGAGACCTCAGGCTGCAGCCGCTCAAGCAGCACCCCATTCGTCCCCAGCAACTCCTCTAGGGAGAGTGTGGACGTCCGGAGTCGGTACAGCCGGGAATAGTAGTCGGCGAACGCCTGGGCCATCGCCACCGAGGCTGTGTGGAGGCCACCCGTCGAGTCCGCGATGGCCGGAATGATCCTACCTGCCCGGGGGTAAGTAGCCAGCCGGTGGAGAAGAGTGCCGTTTTTGTCTCCCCAGCCGTATACCCGGGCCACCGAGGAGCGCCACAGAGTCTTTGCTGCCTCCAAGGAGTGTAAGCGAATCTCTTCCCGCAGGAAAGCCAGGCGACGAGACCGTGTGCTGTCGTCCAACCCCCCCAGGTTGCGCTCCAGGTCCAAGGCTTGAGCCTCGCAGTCCACGAGCTTCTGAGATTGGGCCCGCCATTGCCATTGCAGATGCCCCTTAGCGGCGCCCCGAATAGTCGCCTTGCCAGCCTCCCACAGGATGGCAGGGGAGGGGACAGAGCCTTCGTTGTGAGAGTAGTAATCGGCTATCTCGCCCCCGACCACCTTCCGGAAAGCCTTATCGTGGAGGAACCAGGCGTTCAAACGCCACATCGGACGGGCGGAAAGGGGGGGGGGCCAAGAGCAAGGAGCACTGGCGAGTGGTCCGAGAGGCCCCTCGGGAGAATGCGCGCATCCTGCACCACTGCGTCGGTAGACGGTACAAAGATGAGGTCGATCCGGGCATGGGAGTGATGGGCCGCCGATGTGTGGGTGTATTGGCGAGCCTGCGGGTGCCAGATCCTCCATACATCGCAGAGGCCCTGAGATTCAGCCCAAGACGAGAGCTGCTTCGCGCGAGCGGCGCGGGCCAGGGATATCGGACCCGTCGAGTCCAGGTGGGGCGTGTAGACAGCGTTAAAATCCCCGCCGAGAATGAGGGAGCCCGCTGGAAGCGTCGGGAGGAGGCCCGCGGTGTAGGAGAGGGCCAACGGCAGGAGGGATGGAGCCGCGTAAAGGGACATCAGGGTGAGGGGTCGCCCCTCAAGAGTACCACATACCACCACTACCATGCCCTGGGGGTCCAAGTGCACCTGGGTCAGGACAAAGGGAAAGGACTTGCGGAGCAGAATAGCTACCCCCCGGGATCCCCGTGTAAAACCTGAGTGCCACACTCTGTCATAACCGTAGCGGCCAAGAAAGGGACAGTTATTGCCCAAGAGATGAGTCTCCTGGAGGAGGAGTACATCAATCTCCGCACGTTGCGCGTATTTGAGGACCGCCATGCGTTTGAAACGGTCCAGAAGACCATTGACGTTCCAGGATAATATGAGCATGGCGGCCCTAGGGACAGGAGGGTCAGCCATAGCCCAGGACAGAAGAGGGGGCCAGTGGAGGCGCGGCTGAGCAGGCCCCTAAAGGGGAAGGACAGCGGGACATCGGGCAGGAGAGCAGGTCAAAGAGTACAAAATGCCTTGGTACAACAAATAAGGGGGAGTCACCCCCCACCAACAAAGCCTCCCCAACGAGGAAGAAACAACCCCAAACCAACCCCAAACCCCCACCCCCCACCCTATACTTCGAAAATAGAAGCATCTGTCGCCCGAACCAAATGGAAGAACCACCAAGCTAAAACGCTCGGGCTTGAGTGCTAGTGGACCCCTGGTACAACTGAAGTCACGCCTGATTCATCTGCCCTGGCCAAGAGCGACACTGACAGCGGGGCATTCCAACCCCCAGCCCGGGCGTCCCCCACCCCCCCCCCAAAGAAACACAGGGAGTCAAATGTTAGGGCTGCGAGAGAGGTCCGAAGTGTCCACCAACTCGGCCGGCTGGGTTGCAGGGCCTGTGAGCCGGGGGGACATGGCCCGCCGCCCGTCAGCCACGGGACTGGCGTGTGTGGCCGAGGAGGCAGAAGATGCTCTCGATCCCCGGCGCGGCCGTCCCCCAGAGCGCGTGGTGACCACCTCCTCTGCCGTGTGCTCCCGGGGTAACGTGCGATGCCGCCGGCGGGTCTTCGATGTCCGGGGCCTCCCCCGTCCCCCCCGTGCTCCCGTGGGCGATCCGCGCCCGGAGCGGTGCAGGGGGTGCTCCTCTGTCAACCAGGACCAGGCCGCACGTGGCGTATCGAAAAACAGTGTCTTATGCTGGAAGATGACCCGGAGGCGGGCCGGGAACTGGAGCTGGTACTGGAGGCCCAGGGAACGCAGCTTTTGTTTCACTTCAGTGTAGGAGCGGCGTAGCTCCTGGACCTCGCGAGTGTAGTCCGGGAAAACCATGATTTTGTGGTTCTGGTAGTGGAGGGTTTCCGTGCGCCGGGCCTCGCGGAGAATAGCGTCCCTGTCTCTGAAATTCAAGAGCTTGAGGATGAACGGCCGGGGGGGCGCACCAGGGGGCCTGGGGGCCAGGGAGCGATGGGCTCTCTCCACCACGAACGAAGCAGATAAGCTGTCCGCCGGCATCCAGGATCGGAACCAGCGCTCCATAAAGTCGTCCGCCCGGCCCGATTCGACTCCCTCCGGGAATCCCACGAGGCGCAGGTTGCTGCGCCGAGCGCGATTTTCTGCATCTTCGACCCGGCGGTGTAGTTCCTTAGAGTGGGTGGTCAGCTCCCGAACCTGGTCCTGTAAATGGCGGATGTCATCCTCAGCAGTGGATATCCGGGTTTCGGCTTCCGAGATGCGGGCGGTGGCATTCCGCAGATCCTGCCGGAGAAGCGCAACGTCCACCTTGACCTCTCCCACCATGCCCTGGAGGGAGGCGCGGGATGAGTTGATGGCCTGCAGGATGGTAGCAAGGTCCGTAGCGGGGGCCGGGGCCAGTTCGCCCGTGGGGCCAGACCCCTTCTCGGAGGTCGTGAATTTGTCCATCCTGGTTTGGGTGACCCCGGACGCCGGCTTAGTGGCCCTATCCTTACCCATGTCTGGAGCGGCAGTCAGCTAAACAGGGCAACAGGGTGTGAGACACTCCTGCAGGATGTCGACGGGTGCTCGGGCTGACGTGGACTCCGCAGGAGGTATGGCCAGGGGGTCCCATGGCTGGAAATGGTCGGGCGCCACCAGCCCCCGCGGTCAGGTTCCGGCGGGCCACTCAACAGGAAATCCAGTCCAGCCCCCGGCCACAGTCGCACCCGCAGCCTCCCACCGACACTGCGAAGTCCAGCAGCGTGGATCACGGTCCCAGGTCCCTGGAGAATCTTCCGAGAGTGCCTCAATCGATAGTCGCCAAGGCCGCAACTCCTGCGTGCAGCCCGCCTCTCCGAGGGTACTGTCGGCGCACTGCCCGATGTGGCAGCCGGTAATCTCAGGGGGCCGTCACCAACCCCCAACCCCGGCCCCGCAGGGAGGTGCGTCACCATCCGCCGCACACCGCAGCCAAGGCTAGGTCTCTCCGCTCCAGCCGAAAGCTCGGGGCCCCCAGCCAAGCCTCAGGCCTCCTCCTCCCGATGGGTCAGCCGCCACTACGGCCTGTATGCAGCCCGAGACCGCGGGCTCCGAAGGCAGATCAGTTCAAGCCCCCCCTGGGGGTTCGGGCAGCCGCACGCCCAGCACCTGGAGCGCCTTAGCCGAAAGGGGGGGGGGGAAGGGAAGCCGTACACACCCCGACCGCCGGCCTGCGGCCCGATCCCCAAAGGTGGCTCCGCACCCACCAAGGCGTCCCCGCAGGCCGCAGAGACCAGGCCCGGGGTCCGTGACGTGGGCGAGGGGGGGAGGGGGGGGAGCCGACCGTCGACACCCGGCCCGATGGGGGGGCGTCCCCACCACCTCCAGTCCCCCGACAACTCAAGGAGCCCCGCTGGTGCGCTTCCCCGCTGCCGCACTCACCGCCTGTCATGCGGCGCAAATTGGATCCTCTGGACCAGCCCCGCACCTCCGCGGACTCCACAGGTTGGCCTCGGCTAGGGGCCTCCGTTTCTCTCCCGGGGGGGGCCGCAACCGCAGCAAAGACACCTCCTGTAGGCCGCCGGCACATCAGGGCCCAGACACCTCGTGGGCGCCGCGGGCTGGAGTAGCAGCTCGCCCGCGCCTCAGGACCGGGACCGCAGCCTCCTCTCGGCGGTCAGCTGCAGAGACGCCGGGTCGAGCGCCGATGGGGCAGATGTGCTCCGGATCCGCGCCAGGGAGAGCAGGACAGTTCCGGGCTTCAGCGCGCCCGGGAAAGCATCGGCCAGGGCAGCTGAGGACGGGTTAGGGAGGATTTGCGGGGTCCGGCGCCCGGAGCTTCACCGCGAGGCGGCCATGCTGGACAGGCGCCACCTAGCGCTCCCCCACTTTTCTTTAAAACAAAAAAAAGACAAAACCATATTTTTGAAAGCAGAAATATCCCAATGTTTTTTATAAAAGATTATAATTTTAGAACAAGTATTTTTTTAACATTATAATTAGAAATTAGCATTTAAAAAACCTTAGCAATTCACTGAAAAACCCTAGGTTTCAGGGATGTTATAGTTAGAAATTAGAATGTAAAAAACCATAGAAATGCACTGAAAAAGCCATAGGTTTCAGAGACATTATTGTTAGAAATTAGCATTTAAAAAACCTTTGACATTCACTGAAAAAACCATAGGTTTCAGGGACGTTATAGTTAGAAATAACATTTAAAAAAACCTTTGAAATTCACTGAAAAAACCATAGGTTGTTGCAATACAAACTATGAAAATTTAAAAGAGTAGATTTTGTCCACAACTACAAAATAGATGTTTTTTTATAGAATGATGGTGAAGGACGTAAATAAGACACATAAAAAATGGAATCAAAATAATGGGACAATAAGTAATAGAAATAGTGGAGATACCAATATTATGACAAAAAGAGAATGATGTAAATTGAATGCATCGGAAACAATCAATGTGATTATAATTAAAGCCTCTGACAAAGGTGACAACATTTTAATTATAGACAGCTCTCAGTATGTGACAGAGGCAAAAAGGCAACTCAGGAATAAACAATAATGGGCCAGATGTATCAAAAAAGCAATTTGCGATTTACAAATAGCGATTATTACCGAATCTCTATTTGAGAACCGCAAAACGCTATGCAGGGAAAAAATCGCAAAAAAAATTGTGATTCAGAAAAATCACAATCGCAATTACCGATTAACAAATAGCCATTTTTTGAGGAGGAGCCTAGCGCGCAACCAAGATGGCCGCGTAGGCTTACGGCTCTCGAGGGCCTCCGCAACCTCCCACGTCTATCCTGACTAAATCCTGGTAAACTTGACGGGCTTTTGCTGATGCATCCGCGCTGAGGTGCCACCCGTTTTCCAAATTCAGATCGGACGCCGGGAGCCAGAATGGTCGCCCTCCGAAGATTGCGGCCTGCTGTTGCCTAGGTCCCGATCTCGAGTTGGTGGGGTGCCCGGGTACGAAGTGAACAACAGCGGCATGCTGAGCCTGACTTGCCGCGTACCCCGCACTTTCACTTTCGTTTTCGAGTCTGTCCTTTTGAGATCGGCTGAGGGACCTCGGTGTTTTAGAGAAGAGCGGACGGCGGAGTGTCTGGCCTGACTTTCGGGCTACACACGGACTTCCTGCCCGCGACTGCAGTGTTCGACTGACTTGGCCAACTGGTTCCTGTCCCCGGCTTCGACGAGTGCCAACTTTGGTGGCCTCCGGACGATGGCGACTAGACTAGACGGTGACAAGTCGAAACCCAAGTCAACCCGGAGGGGATCCTATGCACAGGCCAACAATATGGATCGGTATGCGCAACCGAAGGGGTCCCCCAGTGGCTTGCATAAATCGCCTGAGAGGGCTAAAGAGGTTTCGGGCCCATCGTCAGAATTGACCCTGCAGGACGTTATGGGCGCCATTGAGGAGATGAAGGCTGCAGTGGGTCAGCGGTTTGATACCCTGGCGCATAAATTGGACGCGGTCCTTATTGATGTGAATTTGGTCAGGGCAGACCTGTCCAAAACCAACGATCGGGTCGACTCTTTGTCTCAAGCGGCGTCGAGCCTAACTGTGGATGTGGCAGCCCTGCAGACGGAGGTCCGCCGGCTGCGGCTGGCCAGTGACCAGACGGATCGTCGACTTGAGGACTCTGAAAGCAGGGCTAGACGCAATAACGTTCGTATCATCGGAGTGTCGGAAAGATCGGAGGAATCTGCCGCAGATCTATTTGTGGAGGATCTGGTGATCAACCATCTCACGCCCAAGGGATTGAGCAAGTTCTTTGCGGTGGAGCGGGCCCATAGGATTCCGGGTGGTGCGCCCAAAGTGCGTGCTCCCCCGAGGCCTATAATTGCCCGACTTTTCAACTTTCGAGATAGAGATGCTATCCTTCAGGCGTCGAGGGTGGCAGGGCCGCTGAAGTTTGAGAACTCCAATGTCAGCTTCTATCCGGACTTCACGCAAGCGGTCCAGAAACAGCGGCTGGGATTTTTGGGTGTGAAACGGCGCTTGAGAGATATGGAGTTGAAATACGCGATGTTATTTCCGGCGAGGTTGCGGGTTGAGTTCCAGGGTCGTTCCCACTTTTTTGACCAGCCGGAGGCAGTTGGAGACTGGTTGGATGCTCTGCCGCGGGGACAGGACCGAGACAGTCGGACGGCGGAAAACGAACGGGATGTGGTGGAGCGGGACTAGAACTTGGTTCCTGGCGATTGAATAGACTGGCGAGGTTTTGTACCTTGGCTCAATTGTACTTTAATCTGGTACATCATGCCCTTCAAGTGCCTGGGGGTTGTGGGGAGCTTATTGGGGTCCTTTCCTCCTTCTGGGGTTCTTGTTGTGGTATAGGTTAGGGCGACAGGCACACTGCAAGTTGGGGGGCTGTTTGGGCTCAAGCAGGGGTGCAGGGAGGGGGGAGTTGTTGTTCTGGGATTGTGGGGGAGGGGGGTTGTTGGGGATGGTTGTATTCTTGTTTTGCAAGGCAATGTGAAGTTTTCTGCTGAACTCTCTGGGTTGTGCTCTCCGGGATGTGGGTATCATGTGCGGGAGTGGGATGGGGGTAGGGGATTGAGAATCCTTTCGTGGAATGTGAATGGTCTGGGGGACAGGATCAAGCGCGGGGTGGTGTTGCAGTTCTTGAAACGAGCCTCGCCCGACATTGTTTTCCTGCAGGAGACACATTTGATTGGGAACTCTTTCCAGGCCCTAAATAGGAGGGGCTATCGCCTTGCCGCTCACTCTGGTTTTACTTCTGGCTCTAGGGGAGTGGGCATTCTGGTTAGGGCCTCTCTCCCATTGGAAGTGGACGAGGTGCTTCACGATGATAGGGGGCGATATGTGGCGCTGGTGGGGAGATGGGAGGGCAGGACTGTGACGCTCGTGGCTGTGTATGTACCTCCGGGGTTACAAACGGCTACGTTTGCTGATTTGGGGCGTTTGGTCCTGGGACTCCCTGGGGGGGTTTTGGTGTTGGGTGGTGATTTTAATGCTGTTGTCTCCGGATTGGAGGACCGCCACCCTCCCAGGGATCTCCCTAGTGCTCAGGCCTGGTTGGGGTTTTTTTTGGACACTTTGGGACTTGTAGATTGCTGGAGATTGATGCATCCGGGACAGGCGCAATACACCTTTCACTCGGGGGCCCATGGGAGTCTCTCGAGACTTGACTATATGCTTATGCCGGCGACCCAAGCTGGAATGATTGGGGAGGTGCGTCATTTAGCCCGAGGTATCTCTGACCATTCCCCTCTATGGTTGCAGCTGAGGGTAGTCTCTGGGGCAGAGGGGAGAGTGGCACCCATTAACACCTGGTATCTTCGTAACCCTAAGATCCGCGCGGAGTTGGTCAAGTCCACTGATCACTACTTCACTGATAACGTGGGGTCGGTGTCGTCGGCCGTCTCCCTATGGGAGGCTTATAAGGTAGTGGTCAGGGGGCAGGCCTTGTCCCTTATCTCCCATACTAAGAAGTGCGAGAGAGCGGAGGTGGTCCGCCTGGAAGCGGAAATAGCTGTAATGGAGGAGGACTTGGAGAGTGGGGTTACTGAGGAGAAATTGCATGTTCTCAGCCTCAAACAGTCAGATTACAGAGCGTTAGTCACGGAAGCGGCTAAAGAGATGAGTAGAGAGCAGCAAGGGCGGTTGTATGATGTGGGGGATAAGGCCGGAAAACTGATCGCTTGGTTGGATAGGAAGGAGAGAGCTAGCAGGGTGGTGCCCGTTGTGGAGAGGAGTGATGGAGTGTGTGTGACTGACCCGGTTGAGATCGTTGACTGCTTCGCAGTTCATTTCCGCGGAGTATACTCTCCGGTCTCGTTGCGATCAGAGGAGGATTCCCATAGCCTGCTTAGAGACATCACATTGCCAACCCTATCGGAGGCAGACGCGGTGTTGATGGAGGCGAAGTTGTCGTCAGATGAGATCGCTTTGGCCACTCGTTCGATTGCTTCGGGTAAAGCGGTGGGTCCCAATGGTCTTCCCATCGAACTCTACAAGTTGCGTCCCGATAAGATAGCACCATATCTTCGAGACATGTTTTTGGCGGCCCGTGCGGCGGGCTTCCTCCCCCCTGACCAACGCCTCGCCAGCATAGTTGTGATACACAAAGAGGGGAAGCCGCGAGATCGCTGCGCCTCCTATAGGCCCATTTCTCTGTTGAATGCAGAACCCAAAATTCTGGCTAAAGTGTTGGCTAACCGACTGGTTCGGGTCGTGGGCGACTTGATTCATCAGGATCAGTCTGGTTTTATACCCCATCGGAATACCGCTCTAAATCTGAGGCGGTTACACGGCGTGCTTGCTAGAGCGGAATTCATACGTGAGCCGGCCATCTTGGCATCTTTGGATGCTACTATGGCATTCGACACTTTGGAGTGGCCATATATTTGGGGCGTGTTGGCGAAATTTGGGTTCGGCCCGGAGTTTATTGGTTGGGTAAAATTACTATACGCTGACCCACTGGCTCAGGTGGTAGTGAATGGTAGGGTGTCGGCTCCCTTCGCACTGGGGAGAGGTACGCGGCAGGGGTGTCCGCTATCACCCCTCCTCTTTGCACTTTCTTTGGAGCCTCTCGCCGCCTGGTTGCGTTGGGAGCCGTCGTTGCGAGGCATTAGATGGACGCCTGAATTCGAAGACCGTGTCTCCCTTTACGCGGATGATATCCTTCTGTATCTCACGTCTCCCCGGCAGTCGCTAATTGTATTGGTGGACGTGCTGAATTCTTTTGGCCGCAACTCTGGCCTGGTCATCAACTGGGCCAAGTCGTGCGTCTACGTCCTCTCGGGGGATGCCCCCCTGCTGCCGCGGGGTTGCCCAGCTCAGATTGTTACCCTGGGGTTCAAATATTTGGGAATCTTTATCTCACTGGACCCCGCGGTTCGCTATGAGCGAAACCTTCTACCTCCCCTCCAGCGATTGAAGGCCGACGTAGCGAGATGGCGACGACTTCCGCTCTCGCCGCTCGGACGGGCGGCATTGTTTAAAATGATGTCGCTGCCTCGTTTCTTGTATGCCTTGCAAAATACTCTTGATGTCGTGCCGGCCCGTTATTTCCGGGAGGTGGAGGGTCTTCAGCGCCAACTGTTTTGGGACGGGCGGCCGCGGATTGCTCTCACTAAGTTGACGCTCCCTTGGTATGATGGGGGGTCGCCCTCCCCGATATTAAACGATACTATTGGGCGTCTCATTTGGTGGCGGTGAACCACGGGATATATGGTCCTGCCTTAAACCCGGCCTTTGAGATGGATAAACTCCTGCTTCCGGGTGGAGACTATAATAGGGCGCTGTACTCGGTGACCCAGGACATGCGGTTGACGGGACCCACGCGTGTGGCGGTGCACGTGTGGCACGCGGCGAATGCTGCGATGGGGTGGAGGGATCGCTTGACTCGGGCGACGCCGTTGTATGCTTCTGGGCGGTTGGGCTGTTTGTGGAGATCGAAAGGCTTTGAGAAATGGGATATGATTGGTATATGTAAGGTGGGTGATCTGTGGGCGAAGGGAGCTTTCAAAACGTTCGAAATGCTTAAAATTGAATATAAATTAAACGATAGAGAGTACTTCCGGTATGCTCAAGTCTACCATGCACTTTGTTCGGTCTTTCCGGATGCTACTGCTATCCCCGAGTATTCCCCACTGGAGGATAGAGTGTTGGATGGCTATGTGCCCGACAGCACTATTTCCCTGATTTATAAGAAACTCATTAACGATCGTGCGGACTTGCTGCTCCGTTTGAGGGAGGCATGGACGGGCGATGGCTTGGAATTGGATGATGAGGACTGGGTATCGGCGGTGGCCTCCCCGAAAGAGGTGGCGATCCCGGCCCGCCTACGGTTTGTACAGCTGAAGATCCTCCATAGAGTGTATGTCACAGGGCCCGGTTTGCTGCGTATGGGTTATTCGATGGATGGATTGTGTAAGCGTGGATGTGGCCTGCCGGGCACGTTTCTTCATATCTTGTGGGAATGTTCGGAGGTTGTGCGATTCTGGAACGGTATCCACACCGTAATGGAGGGGGTCACGCATGTGGCCCTGTTGCCAGAGGCTAGGAGGTGTTTGTTGAATGTCTGGGAACCGAATGATTGTAATGCGGCACAGACGCAGTGGGTGACCTTGGGGTACATGGTGGCTAAGCGTAACATTGCACAGCTATGGGGCTCCCCGAGGCCACCCACGATTGACGTATGGAAGGAGAATATGGACTGGTGTATGTTTAGGGAAAAGACGGCGTATGTGGCGAGAGGTAAGCCAGGGAAATGGACTAGGGTATGGGGTCCGTGGAATCTATATCGGGGACGTATCGGCACCCCGCCTCTGCCATTAGAGGTCGATATTGCTCTGACCCCCTAGCCGCGCGTTCCGCGGGAGGGCTTGAGGTGTGCTTCATGCTTTGTTTTCCCATTGCCCCCCTCTACAGCTTCCGGACAGGAACTGCTTTGGACACTATATGTTATTCCCCATCCCGGGACGAGCACGCTGCTACTTCGGACTCTCATTGCCTTGAGTGTGTTTTATATTTAATACAAAATGAAACTGTTGTTTTCAATTGCTCCTGGCCTGTGGCCACGGCCTGTTATATGTGCTTACGAACTGCCGGGCGCCTTGCCTATGGTTCGACGGACTGTGTGGCGTTACATTGCGGGCCCTCGGGCTCTATAGAGGCCGGCCCTGGTGGTTGTAGGCCCTTGTTTGTATTTTATTGTGTGCTAACGGTTTCGAATAAAAAATTTAATTAAAAAAAAAAATAGCCATTTTATAACTGCGATTTCGCAAAATAAAAAATCCCAAATTAGCAAATCTGCTATTCGGATGCAGTTTGATGACATCACAAACAGGAAGTGTGACTGCCCAAGCTGTTTCTGTGTGCCTGAGGCTGTGTAAGAGGCTGAGAGCAGGAGCGCACCACTCAGGAGCCCATCAGGAGTGCTAAGACAGGCACAAAAACACATCATGACCACACAGGAGAAGGCAAAAGAGGCTGCAGGACGCAAAAGAAAACAAAAATTCAGTGAGAAAAAATTGGAGGTCCTCCTTGAGGAAATGGTGAAGAGCTATGAACAACTCTTTGGTAAAAATCCCTGCACATTCCTGAGTCAGAGAAGAGGAAGATCAGGCAGGGAATATAAGCAAAAGTAAATGCCATCGGGGTCACACAGCGCTCTATAGAAGATCTACGCAAGCACTGGTACGACTTGTGCTCAAGGGCAAAAGAAAAGGGGTCATGCAGGATTGCGGACGCAAAGAAAACTGGTGGAGGACCATCTACACAGCCAGCGTCCACACTCCTGGAGGATTTGGTGGAGTCCACCCTACAGCCAGAATCCATCAGTGACATACCAGACATTGACAGCTCAGCCGAAAGCAACACCAGACAAGGTAAGATGCATGCTAAATTACCCCTGACCAAACACCCCACTTAGAAATGACCCAATGATCAAATAGGATTGCCACTCCAGTCCACAATTTTGGGAGATGCAGTCCCACACATAGTAAAGCAATGATACAGAGAAACATATTCGCAGTTGACTCACAACAGTCAATAACCAAGCTAAGCACAGCATTTAGGTATACCAACTCAAGTACATTTAATTTGCAAATAACAGAAAGCAGGACACACAATAAGTAGTTCTCTTGTATTCACAGATGTGAACCACACAAATTGATGAGGCACCTGATCTACAGGAACAGGCAGGGGAAGAAGAGTCAGAAAAAACAACACTAACAACACCTGCACCAAGACCACACATGTACACTGTGGCTCCACTACAGGAGTTGGAAAGAGGAGTGGAAGACATCCAGGATGAGCCACAGCGTCAAACTGATCAGTCTCCTGTGCAGCGTAGCAAGAGCAATCGCTTCAGACGAAGAGCACGGGCACAACATGTCGCTGACGAAGGAGAGGAATCCTCTATCTTCTCTGGGCTGGAGGGCACTATGGTGAAGGTGCAGCAGCACCAATTAAAAAGCATGTGATCAATGCAAAGGCTGCTGGTGTCCCTAAATCATAACATGGCTGACATCAAGGCCGGCATCAGAGAGCTTGACAACACTGTGGCGAAGAGTCATAAGGCTAATGCAGACAGTATTAAGGCCATGACTGTAGCAATCAAAGAGCTATGCACCACCATGCAGAGGGACCATGTCTCCAGACGCAGTGAAAAGTAACACCTATTTAGCCATTTGGATGGGTACACAAAGGCAGTCAACCATCTGTGCAATGCCACAGCTGTCCTGTCCTGTCCAGACGCACTGTGTCCATGCAGGTGGAAATGGCACACTGCAGCCAGGATGTTGCCAGGGGATTGGTGCAGGTCACCACTGCTGTTGAGCAGCTTCATTCAGCCAACATAGCTGGCACAGGTATTCTGGGTGCAGGGGATAGTGAGGAGGCCTTCAGCCGCAGCAGCATCACTTCACCGGTGACTGAGCCCAGACGGCGGAGTGTAATGCAAGGAACAGCATCCAAAGCCTCATCAAGGGAGGGCAGTGTGAACAATGACCGTTCTAGTGCTGAGCGTGGGTGCAAGAAATAGTCAGTGCTGTGGCCGAGGCATGCAAATGGGTGAGGTAACCCATGGCATATGACAAAAGGGTTATTATTTGTGCATGGACTGTATATATGCCATGTTGAGCAACACAAGGCACCCACAAGTGAGGAGTTGAGGGCTGTGTGCACACATTTTACCTGACGTTAAGGTCAATAAAACACAGTTGTTCAACAGTCATGAGTTGCTTTGTCTCATCATTACTCACCTAGAAATAGTTGTGTGTGATCTCATCATGTCTCTGTCTGCCATCTGCTGCAACTACACCACCTGCTGCTCTGGGGTGTGGACCTGGTTCCTCCTCTTCATCAGACTCCGAATCTGTGATGTCCAATGGTATGCCATTGGTTGTTGCTGGATTGTGCAGCATGGCACAAGTGGCCACAATTTTGCAACAGATCTCTGGCTTTTACTGCAGTGCTCTTCCACTTTTGTGTAGACAGCGGAACCTACTCTTCAGTATTCCGAATGTCCACTCTATGACATTCCGCGTAGACATGTGTGCAGAATTGTATTTCCTTTCACTCTGAGTAGCAGGATTGTGGTATGGTATGAGTATGAAGGAACACACAGCATATGCACTGTCACCTACAGGAAGAAAGGTATAAGGTTAATCATTGTCCTATTTCTACAGGTCTAATGAGTCCTTCAGAGTGAGTTACATGCATTTACCTAGCAGGTATCCTTCGCCAAATTCACCCCCTGTGAAACGTGTGTATATTCCACTATGTCTGAATATGAATGAATCGTGCGTACTACCAGGATATTTGGCCACTATGTCAGTTATTATGTGTGAGGCATTACATGTGACCTGGATGTTGAGTGAATGAAAGGATTTCCTGTTCCTAAACACATACTCATTGGCAGAGGGGGGCCAGATGGCTACATGTGCCCCATCAATGCACCCAATTCCATGTGGGAATTGTGCTATCTGGTAGAAATCCAAATTTGTCTGCTGCAATACCTGTTGTGTAGTGGGCAATATGATGTAATGGTGTATCCTCTGTACCATTGCATCCAAGAAAGCATTGAAGAAGCATGAAACTCAACTTTGGGACACCCCTCCTGCTGCAGCTATCACCCCCTGGAAGCTCCCTGATGCTAGTAGGTTGCAGTGAACATAGGATCTGCACATGTGTGGGTATGGCTTGTGTCCTGACGGTCTGATGCTCCAGTATTGGCTGTAGGTCAGCTATCAGGTCTAGTATTGTTGCTGAGTCTAGTCTATATTTGTCATGGATTTCTTCCTCTGTCTGCTGAAACAGGGTTATGGACACTCTGTAAATGCATTCCTGTCTCCTCCTCCATCTCTGTGCTGCTGCTTGAATCCGCATCCTCCTCGCTGACATACAGTGCTGCCATTGTGAAAGGAACTGAGGTACTCTGAGCCTGTTTAAATAGTTTGCAGCTGGTTACCACCTGGCCTGAGTTGGTGGTAAATTAAAAGTACAAAATCGCGAATTTTGGCTAATTCGCAATTTGCGAATATTTCATACATTTGTTTGCAAATTCGCAATTTGTGAGCTCCTAATTTTGTGAATTCACAATTCGCAATTCTGAATTCGCAGGTTTGAGGATTCGCAATTCGCAATTCTGAATTCACAAAATTTGTATTCACATTTTTGCGAATTCCATTTTTGTGAGGGTGATCACTTTCATACATTGGATCAGGCTATTTTGCGTTCACAAATGTCCTATTTTTGCGATTCATAACGTTTGCGAAAGCAAAATAGCTTGATACATCTGGCCCAATATGAGTACTTAACAATCAGTCCTATGGGTAAATTTGTACAGGAGTATTATCAAATGTTATACCAGGGAAAAATTAATGAGGGCCTGTGAGTTAGATGAGTATAACTTAACCATATAATATGAGTATAACTTACCCATAATCTATTTCCTCCAGAAAGTCCACAAATCATTAGTGAATCCACCAGGCAGACATGGAACTCATCATACATAATGGTGACAATGGCTGTCATGCCATTGTACACATCTATAGATCACAACAAGGAGTCTATGCCTCTTAATATGTCCTGCGAGCTTGTTCAGTTGCATATCCACAACATATGCAGATGATTATTGCAATGTTTAAATACTGTTTAAATCACAATGCATTTATATTCAGTGATGAAAGCTCTATCCGAAAGCAAGGCACAGCCATGGGCACCTCCTTCACTCCCACCTATGCAAATTTGTTCATGGGGTGGCGGGAGAAGGAGGTGGCCTGGTCAGAAGAAAATCCTATAAGAAGAGGAGCTTTTGATGCAATTTTTAGTGAAACTGAATATGAACAGCAACAATACATATCTCACCAGCAATTGGAATTAAAATAACATAGAATGCCTTGATGTAGCTCTATACGTGGAAAATATTACTGTACAAACAAAAATAGTCCAGAAAGCAACTGCAGGAAACTCCTTGTTACATGCAAATAGTGGTCACCCAATAGCTTTAAAATGGAGTATTCCATACAGCCACATGTTGCCGGCAAGGAGGATATGTTCACCACATAAGGATTTTGAGGCTGAAGTCCAGCAAATGATGTCCAGATTCAGTAAAATGGTATTCCTCAAGGATGTACTGACAAGTGCCTATAAGAGGCTCAGAACAAAGAAAAGGGAGGAACTCCTATTTAAGCCTGATTCAAAAAAAGAAAAGGAAATTCCTCAATCAATAGAGGGTGTTCGGCCTTGTATATTCTTCATTCACAATACTTAAGACATCGAAATATGAAGATAATGCTATCTAAAAAACTGGAATTTTTTCATGCAAGAAAATTGCCTCAAGGAAGGGGAGAAGGAGTCTTTGTCTACATTGCTGGGGTGGAACTTCATCCCCCAGCAAACATCTTGACAGCCCAGGAGGTGGGCCATGCCAGCACGCACAGCTCTATTAAAATGTCTTGGTAATGCTATGGTGCAAGGAGAAGACCTCTGTGTCACCGTAGCTGGAGAGGGACTTCATCCCCCAACAATCATCTTAACAGCCCAGGAGGAGGGGCATGCCAGCACACACAGCGCTATTAAAGGGGTTTGCTAATCCCACAGTGTGGGGACAAGGACTCTGTGCCTCCATTGCTGGGGTGGGACTTGGTCCCCCAACAACCATCCAGACAGTCCAGGTGGAGGGGTACAACAGCACACACAACTCTATTAAAGTGTGGGAGACGCCAGGTTGCATGCCGGGCCGTGACAGGGCCCGTCTTTGCCCGTCATCGACAGGCAGGGCACGGCCACCCCCTTGGTTCGGAAAAATGTGTCCCTTGTTTTGAAAGGTAGGGCTTTCTGTTTGGCAGCTCTGGTTTTATAATAACGCTCTATTGACTTTATTTATATGGACCATGGGAAAGAAGAAAGCTACCGCATGTAATGATGGGAGAGAGTTCTCAAACAAGCGTACACCAAACATTGCAAACTATTTGTCCTCTGTTATGGGTGCTATTGACTCTGAAATTTGCCTGGTGGAACTAAGAAATGATGCCACTAGGTGCCTCTCTGCTCATTTCACAATTAGCAACCTGGGGAGTCCCAAACCTTCAATTATTCCCAAAGTGATACCTAACGGCACAATGGATGTGAATCATTGCCATAATGTTAATATCCACTACTACTACTAATAGGCCACACAGATCATGGCAACAGTCACTCTAGCAATTCATGCGCCTGTGCTAAGCTCTCACTAGAGGTACAGGAAGTTACAGTTGATACTCCCCCTCAATTAAGTTTACCCTCTCTTAAAAAAGACAGAGAAAAATGTAACCTGCCACAAAATCACGTCTAAACCTCCAACTGACTTACAAGTTTTTCAGAAGTCAAACCCCCAATTTTCAATGCCCAGGCAGATGAGAGCCTGCAAGCCCTAATTGTGGATCTTCTTAATGCTATTGTCAAGGAACAGTGTGACTGACTGCTTGTTAAACTGCAGACCTTGCTAAATATTTTTTGTTCTGAAATTTTAACACAAATCAAAAATGAAATGGAGAACATTTTGGCCTTGACTCAACTTCCTTGTGCCCAGAGTGCCTAGATGCTCCCTGTGGAGGCCCGTAGGCCCATTTTGGTTATCACATCTTCAAGGTCGACATCCCTCATGGTGAAGATAACTCTGTTTCAAAGGGCAGCGGCACGCAGTTCTTTTAATTGATGCCTCGTCTTCAAAAGTACCTTATATGGGCAATGTGGATTCTGTTGTGTGTAATGCTGGCCAGCCTCACAGTCACCAATGGTTCCACCTGTCTGAAGTGAGACTTACTCCTCTTCCTGATGATCATCAGCTGAGCTTGCAACGTTCCCCTGAGTGTACTCCTTACGTTACGGTAGGGGCTAAAGGACGAATCAGGGCCTTTTCTCTGGACTTTTTCTATAAGCCACACCATTGCACGGCCAAGGAACAAGTGGTCAATGGGAATATCCCTGTTGAGTCATCCAGTTTGGTTCCCACTGTGAACCCCACTATTCCTCTATGTAACTGCTTTTTCCCACTGAGCAGTCTGCTGGACAATAATTGACATTTAAAGGTGACAGAGTCCTCAATTTTTAATCCCTTTTCTCTGACACCTGATTCTAAATTATTTAAAGGAACCAAACCCCCACCTCTTGATATAGCTTTCTATAAACCGACAATGTGGAGGACTCCTCAAAATGCAGCACCTAAAGATTATTCAGTTTTCCTTCCCCCGCAAACTGTTAGCATGAAATATTGCAGGGATCTGTTCTAAATTGCCCAACACAGACTAGGTCAACCTTATAAAGAGTTTTGAAATAATATGTCTTCAAGAGACTTGGGCTACAAACGATTTTCATGTTGATGGCTTTCAAATCTTTTGTACTCCGTCATGTCCATACCCAGCTGGTAGGGCGAAGGCCGGGGTTGCCATTTTGATCTTGGTTAAATTCTCTTGTCCTGAAGTAAAGTTTTTTTTCTTGACCCCTTGGTTCCAAGTGTTGATATTGTCTGGTTTAGTTCCTGCAGATTTGATGATTGTTCATTTTTATTATAACCTGTTTGACCATCACTCTTCAGATGTGATAGACATTCTATGCAATTATGTTGTAAAACTGAATAGTAATAAGAGTGTTTGTTGCATGTAATGGGTGGGCGATTTCGATTGTACCCTGTGCCCTTTTAGTGGGTCTCTGGTCTGCGGCATGGAGGAACAGTTCAATCAGGAAATTACCCATTTCGAGTACACAGTTTACGGGGGATGCCTTGAATAATCTGATTTTTCATAGTGACCTCCTTTTTGCTAGTAAGTGTGGCCCTGCTTTTTCAAACTCTTATCCAACTTTTATAGGGAGGGGGAGTGAGTTTTACTAAATTGTTTTTGAGTGACCAGAATCCCTTTATTCTTACTTTTAACTGTCAGGAGCCATGTGTGGGTAATTACCTGGAGGCAGTCCCTACTGCCTTTTCTGCAAATGGAGGTCTTCAAATTAAATGGGATGCTGTCACCCGGCCCAGTTTTTGATGTCAATTGTATCTCAAAATGTAAATAAAATAAGCAAGCGCTTCTCACCGATATCTTATCTAGCTCGATAATAGATAGATTTGCTGAGATATGCCATGCAGTATCCTCAGCATTTATTTAAAAAAGCATGTCTCCTGCTACTCCTACTCAATGCTGGTTTAACTCAGCTTGTGCTGAAGCCCACGAGGTGATGAAGTTGGCCCTAAAATCTCACCCAAAAAACCAGGATACTGCACGCTTATTCTATAAAGCCACACCCAAGGATAGGAAAATTGAACTTAGAGAATCAGCATGGCCAACCTCCTCAACGCAGGGGAGTCAAAAGACCCCAAACTTTTTTGGGAGGTTTCTAATTGACCAGTGTTTACTTCGGAACCCTCAACTAAGATTGACTGCCTAATTTCAGCTGAAACCTGGGTCACTTATTTTTCTAAAGTGTTCAATTCCAGGAGCGAGGCTTAAATAGAACAAGGCCTCTGGGACATGACTCACAGTGATAGAGAGAAGGAGTTTGAGTTTAGCTGCACTGTCAGGGACGAGAATGTAGATCTAGCCATTAGGAAGAGCTAAAGTGGAAAAGCTCCAGGCCCGGATGGTGTTCTAGCTGACATTTGTTAAAGAAAATGTAGATCTGTGGGCTCACTTGCTCATGAATGTTTTTCATGCTACTATAAATGGACCTCTTATATTCACTTGGAAAGAAGCAGTCATCGTTCCAATTTTTAAGAAAGGAGACAGAAATAATCTTGTTTGATATTGTCTATTATCTCTATTGAACTCAAGTGTGAAGATTTTAGGCAGGGTTCTTTTGGCAAGATTGGAAGACTAGGTGGACACAAATAATATCATTTCAGATTTACAGTATGGATTTGTAGAGGGGACCGGAACCACAGAGTAATGCTTAAACCGCTCCCTTTAAATTGGCAAATATGTTCAAGCCAAAAAAAGTGGCTTGCATTTGGCCTTTATGGACTTATGAAATGCCTTTGATACTGTAAATTGTGGAACATCTTAGAGAGTTTGGGGGGGAAGTACCCATAGTTCCACTTTTACAGCATCTACATTTGCATACCTCAATGAAGATTCACTACTCACCTTCTGGAGATTCCACATTGCTTTAAATTCCAGTCAGAGAGTCCAACAAGGCTGTATTTCAGCTCCATTTTTATTTTTAGTCTATATAAATGGACTCGAGGGGTACCTTTTTAAAAAACGATCAGATATACTGAGGGTGGTGAACCGTTTCATCTCTACACTCCTTTATGATTATGACGCAGTCCAAACAGCCAGGACTGCAAATGGTTTGCAGCGGCTGTTGGATGGTTTTACGGAGTATATGACCTACTTCGATCTTAAGGTTAATCAGTCAAAGTCCTTTGTTCCAATTTGTGGGCATAAAAGTATCAAATCAAAAAATCACAAACTAGAGTGATCATCAGTTTTAAACGTGGGCAGATTTAACTATTTAGGTGTCCCATTCGACTCTAAGCTCAAATGGGGACATTTGTTGTCGTTAAGCGCACTTCAATTTCAAGATCAATTGAATGAATATTCAGTTTTGCATCAAAATTGGGGCATAGGCAAGTAAAGGAGATGATTACTTTATACTAATCTAAATGTATCTAAGTCGCCTCTTATGGGGCAGGTGTGCGGGGATATTGCATTAGCAACAATTTGTAGAACCTACAAAGCTGTTTTGTGTGTAGATTACTTTTAGTTACCTCAGTCACAGCCACCTTTTTCGGTCACTCTGAGATTGGCCTGACTTATTTAGAAGACCGATTTGGTCTGGCTACGCTTTTGTTATGGGTGAAATTATGTCAATTATGTGAGCTGGGTTTCACTTAACTATAATTTTAGAATACATGGCCCTTAATAAGGTGGCTAGCATCCTGTGGCTAGCCTACGTTAGGAGCACTTTTTTAAGCCTGGGGGTTCCAGAGTTGTACACTTATATCGAATTATTATGCACAGCGGCGAAAGCTCGAATAAGGCCTCTTATTTATGCCAGACTCCAGAACTTACGCCAAGCTAATTCTCTCCGAATGGCCTCTCAGGCAAAATATCTATCCCCTTGATATGAGCTAGAGCTCTGCTTAATATTTGCAGAGAACTCACAACTCGCATTATATTTAACCAGGTTACGGTTGGGCTCTTTACGATTTTTTCTTGCTTTCACCCAACAAGGCTCCTGGTATGATGACCTCCCTTAGTGCCCCTGAGTCAATCGTTCAAATCAATCTCCTGTTCTTCGAGGGTGTGTGGTTTCGGCGCCTTATAAAATGGCGGGCCCCTCTGAACTCCGGCGGATGTGGGGAGCTTCCTGCACTTTGAGGGCGCTCTAACACTTGCTTATAGGAAGAAACAGGAATGAGTCTCCTCCGGAAATTCTTGGTGAGTCGTTGGAGCCTCTCCATGCACCAATTCAATAATTTTCTGCTCGCAGCTGGCCCTGGGGAATTTGCCTTACAATGCAAGGTCGTGCCAACCATTTTAAGAGGCGGTGCGCGCTTTCCTTGCTCCCAATGCCGCATTCTAGAGCTGCTACACTTCTTTCTTCATCACTGCATTTCTCACAATGTTCATGCTGGCCTTTATAATTAACTCCCTCATTGACACCTTATTTTTTATGAAGGATCTACATTTTGCCAGAGCCAGCAAAAATGCCAAATGAAGGTCACTGCAAAGAGTAACAGCGATTCTTTATACCTGGCTTTATTTCTCTTCTGTTGGTTCATATTTGCCCTACTAATAAAGTGTGTGAGGAGATTTTAATGCGCTTATTTATTGCGTTGCTAGAGTTGTCTATAATAAAACCACCTATCTTCATGCAAGCGCGGATTATCATTTACAGCTTCCTTTGAGGGAGGTCGCGCCCGCCTTTTGAGAGGTGATGAGCCCTTTTCTTTTCCAACACATATTTTTTGGAGCTGTTTGCTCCTTTTATTGCCACATTTTCTACCACAGTCCGGCCTGACTCATAATTCTTTCATGGATGTTGCATTTAGAATTGGGAATAAAAAGTAGCTACTTTTGCAGACATTTTTTCAGTTCACTAAAATGTTTTTTCTCCTCAGCATTCCATCTTACTTTCTTTATCTATTTTATGGAACCTTTTAATTCTCAATATGTGTGTCACTTTTGAATGCTCCTGTACTCCTATATATCTTTCAGTTTTTCTTCATGCCTCCTAATCTTTAAAATTGATGACTTTGCTGTTTTGCTCTTTCCTAGTACTTGCATGTTTACTACATTACTTGTGCTTCCAGTGTACTTTACCTAATTTCTTGCCTTGCGCACTTATAGGAAGTCAATAGACTGCTGGGATTCCCCCCCATTTTCCCTTTTATGGGGAAAATAAGAAATTTTTACCTTTCTGGAACTTCTAATACCACTATATTTTCAGACTCAGACTCTATTTCCAACTATATGGATGATGCATCCTCGCAGAAACCTGAATTTCATACAGGTACTATCCCCAAAACCTCTTCCTTAAGTAAGGTGCCGATGGGTCCAAATAAAAGGCCAAGAAAGGATCACCTTCTCCAGTGAAATCCTTGCCGGCGTCCATGTCCATGGAGGTGATTCTTGAGGAAATTTGTGCATAGAAACCTTTTATGGAAGAGACTACCGAAACACTACAGCACTTAGATGATAAATGGTCTTCATTGGAGGCACGAGTTTCACTAGAAGAGCAAAAAGCTGACAGTCTTTAGCTTGCAAATACACATATTTCTCACCTGGAATCGGAGATCTCTCTTCTTAAAAAGCACAATGAGGATCTTGAACACCGCAACTGCAGCAATAACCTTGATATATATTGACTTCCTGAGAATACGGAGGGCTCTAACCTGACTGTTTATTTCTAACCATTTTCCCAAAACTTTTGGATATGTCTACCACTACTTCCTTCAAAATATAGAGGGCCCACAGGCTGGGTCCCAGAGTCTCCGCCAAGCCATGAGGGTTATCTTGTTCTTCCTGCACTATACAAATATTCTACAAGTAATGTCTGTTGTCAAAGCTAAAAAGCAAATTATCTGGGCAGGTCACTGATTATTTTTCTCACAGGATGTGTCTAAAGTCACAGCAGATCACAGAAAGCAATTCCTGGATATATGTCCTCAGTTGAGAGCTATAAATGCTAGGTTTGGCTTAATTCACCCATGTATGTTCAAAGTGACATATAAAGACAGGACTATAACTTAGGAGGAGCCTGCCGCACTTGAGAAATTTCTGCAACAGCATCAAAGAGAGGATATGGACACTTCAAAAATTACTTGAATAATTTGTCTCATATGCTTGTTTTCTTTCTACACTAATCTAGTTATGAATTTCTTTTGTTTTATTGTTATATTATATCTTGATTTTCCTAAAGGTCTCTTTCTCTTTTATACAGATATTTGCCTTTATGTCTCTTTGCCTTAAAGGTCTAACTGTTACTTGATGTTTTCACCCAAGTCAACGCTCCCCAACCATCCTACGGAGTTTGTATGTTATCACTGATGTCTTCCCTTGTTGCCACTCTCCCTCTTGTTCTGTGTTTTGTATGTATGTTTCTCAGTCGTCTTTTGTATGATTTGTACTATCTTTACGTTTCCTGTTTCATTAAGCTCTTTCTAATGGTTCTTTTTATGGTTCTACTGAGGCTTCTCTCTTCCTATGCTTCCCTCTCTACTTTCCTTTCCTCCCTTCATTGTCTCACTAAATGCAACTCTTATTTTTTCCAAAATTCCTTTCATTTTTCTATTAAGTTTGTTACTGTAAAGATATTAATTGTGCACACTACTGCTCTAGCGTTAACTTCTGGGTTACCTGTTAATGGATTAGGTAATCCTATTATGAGACAGAGGGTATTATCTTATCTGGCCAAACTTAAAACAGATGTTGCATTACTTCAAGGGTCAAACCATTCTGAGTTAGAGGCTGCCAAGCTAGAAAGATGTTGGGTAGGCACTGTATTTGCTTCCCCTATTCTGGGGTAGAAGAATGGAGTCCTAATGCTATGCCACAAAAAATAGCATATTACAGTTGTCTGCCAAGAATCAGATTCAAATGGTTGATGAATTAATGTTAAACTCCTCTGATTATTTTTAATGCTCAGTCTCTACTGTCAATAGCTTTTGGACAATCTCTGATAAATTGGTTCAATATAATGATGACTACATTATATTTGGTGGTGACTGCACTCACATTTGTGATTCTATACTCAATAGGAACTCCACAGTCAAGTTTGTGCACATTAAGTTGCATTCACAATTTAAATCTGCCATCCAATGTAAATCCTTAATTGACATATGGAGATTATGCCACACTGTTCTCCAGAAATATACATTTTACTCAGCACCTCACCATTCCCAATCACAAATAGATTATTTTTTTTCTTAGTAAATCCCTGGCCAAGCATGTCCTTCATTCAGATAGAGGATCAATTTTGATATCAAAGCATGCACCAGAGTACATAGATTTTGATCTCAAACCCTCCACTTCGCACGCAGGTAGATGGCATTTCCATAATTCATTACTTTTAGATACTAAATTTACATCTCAATTTTAAACCTTTGTTTCTGAATTTATAATTTGAAAACTTCACCCAACTCCTCTTTTGTAATGATTTGGGATGCCTTGTAGACAGCAGAATGAGGTTTTATAATAGAGTTTGTCGAGCAAAGAAAGAAGTCTTTGGAGGCTCAGCAATAGATAAACCACTAACGCCGATTCTCCTTACCTATTGAAAAGTAGTGTAAGATACTATGGACGTCACAACAAAATGGGAAAATTACTTGCAAATTATTTGAAGGTTAGAAGATATAGGACTAGAATAGAATCAATATGAAATAACACAGGGTCCACTCTTTTCCAGGACAAAGATATTTTAAATGTATTTGTTATCTTTTATACCAAAGTATACTAACCAGAATCATACCCACTACAATCAGCTTGCACCAATTATTTTCATGCTATTGCTTCTCCTCCTTCGCAACATATTGACTTTGATTCACTAGGAGCAGATATCTCACTCTCCCAAATCACTCATGCTGTCTCTGTATTGCATAGAGAGAAAGCTCCTGGACTTGATGGTTTCACTATTGAAATTTATAGGGGTGGGCACAATTGCTTGCTCCGCCCGTTCGTGATGCTTTTTTCCTGTTCGCAAACGCTGTTTGCGTACTCGGTGGAAATATCTCACGAACACGCACTTTGAAAGCGCGAACAAGCAAAAAATTCTGCGAAACCGTGGAATTTTTGGCAATTCCGCGTTCTCAGCGGAACGAGAAATTACCCAAATTCTGCAAATTCCGCGAGAGGAACGGAATTGACCGCCCAGGCCTAGAAATTTATAATCATTTTGCAATTTTATTTTTGTCAACTCATTTATCACTAATGGTACATCTCAAGGCCCCTTTTAGGATGCATTGATTGCTTAATTCCATAGGACAATACAGATCTTTCGCAATGCAAGAACTATCGCCCCATCTCGTTAGTCAATACTCACTATAAAATATTTGAAAACATTTTGGCACTACGCATTGACTCTATTTTGCCTGACCCTATTGGTCCTGAGCAATTTGGTTTTGCTAAAGGCAGATTGGATACTGACAATGCTTGAGTCTTTGATAATATCCTGAGTAATGCCTCTACACTAGGACATCCTATTACTGCTATTGCAATAGATGCATACAATGCTTTCAATAGAATTGGGTGGGATTTTATGTTTCAAGCACTAAAATGGATTGTCTATACTCCTAAATTGTTTGATCTAATTTCTCTTATGAATACAGGTCCTAAGGCAGCAATTTCTGTTAATGGTATACTTTATAATTAGTTCCCCTTGTACAGATGGATACACCAAGGATGCCCGCTATTGAATCTTTTGTTTAATATTGCGCTGGAAATCTTTTTAACCAAAATCAGACAAGACACCCGCATATCGGGCTTTCAAAGTGCATCACAACAATTTAAGATGTCAGTTTATGCTGATGACATTCTCCTTTATTGTTCTGACCCTACTTCATCCCTTCCTACAGAAAACCACCACTTTCTCCCATTTATCAAAATATTGCCTCAATACAGATAAATGTGAGGTACTACCCTTAAATGTCTTGTGTAGTAAGCAACTTTTTGAGCATTCAGATTTCAATTGGCAATCTTCCGAAATAAAATATTTGGGAATATATTTCTCGCAAACCATCAAGGACACTTTAAAATTCAACTTTGATTACATTGTCAAATTATTAAATATAATACTATTTGTTGGTATCCACTTTTTTTTCTTGGTGGGGTAGGATGGACTCTATCACGATGATGCTCACACCTGTAATATTATACGCTACTGCTATGATTCCAGTTCAGATACCTGATCACTATTTTAAGAAAATAGATTGTGTTTTATCAAAATTTCTTTGGATAGGCAAATCTCCCTGTATAGCCTTGTCTTCATTAAAAAAGGATACATTTAACAAGGGCCTTACATTTCCAGATTAAAATAATATTATTAGGCCTTTTCTTTGAAACAAGCTTCTGCAGACTGCTTGCCATATCCTCCTTTGTGGTAGCAGCTATATGAATTTCTTATTTCCCCTGTTGATTTTACAGAAATTCTTGCTTTCACAACAAAAACTCTCACAATCACACACTTCGATTATTTCCCATTACTGCAAAATCCAGGCAGCTCTCCTACCGTCAGCCTATCCCTCAGTTACTACTTTTCAACAACAACCTATTTGGCATAACAGGTTACTATGAGTTAGGAATCATTCTATATACTGGAACAACTCTTTACTGGTGATCAACTCCTTTTCTGACCTTCAAGCTAAGTTTTCTCTCTCGACTACTTCCTGCCCACAATATGATATTTTAAGTGCATCTCTCAACCAATATAGATCTGTGTTACTTACTACATCTACCTCTCTCTCCTATCGCTGTTACGCTTTCACCATTATTAAACACTAATCCCCCAGCTTCTGCCATTTTCAAGTAATTGCATAGTATCTCAGATAGAATCCAATGAAAAACAGGGTTGGCCTGGAAAAAGATTTTATGGTCTATTGTGCTATGGGACAAATTGTTGCTTAAACTTCATCAAAATACACGAGCTGCCAATACTACACAAACCCTTTATCTTGTTTATCATCGTTTGTTATCTACCCATATAACTCTAAAATCTTTTTTACCAACTGCAAATTCATTTTGCTGGTCCTGCCCAAATTCAACTGCTGATTTAAAACATATGTTATTTGGTTTTCCTTCTATTCTCCAATTCTGAAAACTGGTTTGGTGCCAAATCAACAAGATATTTAAAACTGTCATCCCTTTCTCCTTTGCTATTGTTTTTCTGGGTAGTTTGGCTCCTCAGTGCCTTTGGTTAACCTCTAGCTATAAGGAGATAGATTTGTTGTTAGCTGTTTCTTTTCATTTAACAACATCTAATTGGAAACAAGCACACAATGTTACTTTTAGCTCCTAGTGGAATGCTATCTGCTTTCTACATTAAATAATATTAGTAGATTACAATGTTATTTGTGTTCTTTATTTCTTTAGATGTTTCATTAATGTTTTATTATGCAAAACATTTTCATTTTAGGCTTTGGCGTTCATTGGAGGATTGGATGAACTGTGTTTAAATAAACATCTAGAGAAACTATCTGCTTTTTATCATAGATTAGATATAATCCATGTATCTCCTGTATTCTTAGCCATGAAGAGAGATCTTTTACGGCTTCCACTAAGTACATAATTATCATCCTCGGGTGATGATAAAATTATCACTGTGTCTGATGAAGTCAAAAAATACCCTTAAATTAACCCTGTTGCTTTTGTATATTTTATGTTATATTTTTAGACGATTCGCATATTGTTATCATTATGCTTATATATTTTCTTTACCTTCATATTATAATGTCTACAGTTTTATAAATATTATTTCTTTCGAACTTGCATAATACAACTATGTTGGTCTTCTTTCCCTTTACATTCCCCCATTTTCCCTTCACATGTTTGCAGTTTCCTACAGCTTAGAATGTGTACCTATGTACTTTTTATATTTATTTCATAACAATTGTTGCTATTAGGTATTGTATTTCATGATTATCACCCTAGTTCTATTTATTGCGTTCATAATTTATGTAATTTATTGAATTGCTGTTTCTTGTTGTGCTCAATAAACTTAAACTTAAAAAACAAATCTACTGTTCTTCCAATGCTTTTTTTGCTCCCTTTATAAAATGGTACTATCCCGGTTTTCAGTACCAGTTTTACGGGCTATGAATTTCAAATCATGTAAATTGGGCTTCCAGTATCTACAACTGTTAGATTCAGTAGAAATGTGTTAAGCAGCCCTTAATGTTTTTAGAGGTGCACTTAGTTTTAGGAAAAGATATTCTTAAATAGACTTTTTTTTATATATCTTACAAGTAAACAAACCCTCTTCCAACATACAAGCTAAGAGCGAACCTAGGGAATCTATTAACATCAAGTTTCCTGCAGCCAGTGAAACCATAAACCACATGACTAAATAAGGAAAATGGTGTATTCAGGATATGTGGGGCCTGTAAGGCTGCCCGTCCCCTAGTTCATACCTGCGTTACACCCCAGTTCCTATGCCATACCTGGAACCCGAGACAACAGGGTATATACATCATGATATATCTGTACATTGCTTATGCTCCCCGTTGACAAATCACCAGTATATACAGTTGCTATGTACCACCACTGGATGTATAATCTGTCAGGACTATTTGAAAGTTTTGAATGATGTACAATGTGTGAAATATGAATATGGCAATAAAAATAAGTTAAAAAAAAAATGTGGGGCCTGTAAGGCATGTGATATTGAACAAAATATGAAGGAATATGCCTCATTTGAATGCCAAAAAGTATTGATAAAAGAAAAAATCACCTGCAACACAGAATTTCTTGTTAACATCTTTGAGTGTAGCTGTAATAAGAAGTACTTTGGAAGTACAATCAAGGAAGTGAACATTTGTATATTGCAGCATTTGAGTGCAATTAAACATCATGAGAAAGCTTACCCCACAGTGAAAAAAACAGGATGTGCACCAATCAGACATCACCACATTGAAATGCTATGGCATTAAACATGTAAAAACCCACCCAAGAGGAGGGTATTGGCAATTAAGGATATAAGAATATATTTTGATATTGTTGCTAGTGATGAAGCATAAAACTGGGCAACATTTTTTATCACACTACAAATGTATGGAATCTATTTATTTCATTCACATGGGCCCATAACATAACCTTTTTTGCCATTGGTCCTCCAATGGATCGTTTATGTGAGCTAACAGGAACCTGGATATTTAGAGAATGTGAAAGAATTTCTGATGAAGACCTGGAATAAGAAATGCCAAAATACATGCTAATGACCATCACCAATTTCAATTTATACCAACATTTACCAGACTTATAACAAGGAAGTTCACTCCAAGAATGATTCAGATATGATAAAGGTTGTTCATGTAAGTCATTTATCTAAGCATCAATTTGAATAGTAAGGAAACATGAAATCACATTACATAATCAATTTTACTATCAATCAATTAGTAAAATTAGCCACACAATGCAATACAGATTCAACAAAACAATACATTTGCTGGATGCCTAGGGAAAGAATGAGAGAGATACATGGGAAAAAATTTGGATTTAGCATTTTGATCATACAAACCAAATATGAAGATTTGGAGCACAGCGTGCTACAGGAAAGAGTCAGAAAACCTTTCAGCCAAAAGATTATCTCCTGCACACTTTACCAGCGGCAAAAGTGAAAGTTCAGTTCAAGGATTTGGCATCAAAGGGAAATCAAAGTTCAGTCCGACAGCATGCCCGGCAGGGAAATAGAAAATGAAAGCCAGCCCGACTCCTCCTCCAAGGGACAATTATACTTCCAAGAGTTTTCAGTTTACGCCCACAAAGTATCTTTTTTGCCATCTCATATGATTTCCATTGCCCATCCACAGTGGGCTGCCTATGCTGTGATCAATTCCTCACTGAAAATCCAGAAGCATTAAGTAATCCTTTTGCAAAATCACCAAATTCTATTATTTCATCCTTTCCTCAGAAGTAGGAAAATTCACTTTGTTCACTATCTGTTCGTCCCCAGACACTCTCTCTGGGTTTGCAATTTTATCGACACATTTCAAAATGGTTGCTGAATCAAAAAGAGACTTCTTTGTCCTAGAACACAGGAAAGAAACTTGACAAAAAAATTTCAGAGCACTACTGTGCGACTACTTTAACTTCGAACAAGCAAAAGAAATAATCTGAGGCCTACATTAATTTCGCTGAATCATCACCACGTTATGATTAATATAAATCATAGATAAAGGAAGGGGGGTGTATAGTATCTTATTTATTTATTTATTTATTTAAGGAGCTTATAAAGCGCACGGCTACCTCCAACGGGGGTGTCCCGGCGCTGTAGACTACATACATAGAAAAAGGAGGAGTTTAAAGTTTAGAGAACAGCCAGGTTTTTAATTTTTTACGAAAAAGAGTCTCAGAGGAAATCTTAAGGCGCAACTGCACTATTACACAATCCTAGAAACTACTGCGAGCTCGTATTGTGGTGCATCAAACAATGGGAAACACCCACTTCCCAACACAAAAAGCAATATACAAATTTTGTTTGTGCACACACTCAATCATAAAGCATAATAGCAACTTTTTTTAAAATTCAACATGAAAATTCTGGAGCTCCTTCTCTTTTTTGTATCTTCCTTTATTCTCAATCTTCCAATCCCAACGCGTTTCGTCGCTTAGGTATTCAACCGTGCGACTTCCTCAGGGCTGGAAGCAATAAACAACTCCCATTGTAATACATGTTATGCACATATTTTAACAAATTCACATAGATGTATATTAATTCGAGATGAGCCCCTATAGAGCCTCATGCATAAGGACTACAAATCTTGCTCATATACAATTAATTCAGTAAGACCAGGTCAGTAAAGACACCACTAAAAATGTGTAATTACACCAGTAGGTTACTTCTGTGATCCTAAGTTATTACCATGTCCAAAAGCACACGGGGACATAGTCACCAATGACTAGAGTATTCTCAATATTTAGTTTCACATCTCCAAAGTGTTGTAATAGTGCATCTAAAGTACCTATACATACCAACATGCCACCATAGTGTACCAATGTGAGTCATCCAATGATATTAACTATTAAATACCTCTTAGCTTCAATCGCCGAAATTAAATCTAAAATTGACCAATAGATAGCATCAGGGTAAGTCACGGAACACATGAGGCAAAGTATCCTAGTACGCTATATTCAATTCACTTTGGCGGAGAACAAACAATGATTCTCATACCTTAAATCATCCTCCTAAGATTCCCTTTCCTATCCAGCATTAACATCTTCCAACTTTGTGAGGAGTCTTATGATTTGTAACCGCCTACGTCAATTCTATCCATATCTCTGCAGGGATAAATATACACTGCATAAGAATCTAATGTCTAAACATACTTAAAAGCTATTTCGACTTGTGCCTCTGACGGCATCAATTGACTAGCATTTATCATCCAAGTGCTCGTCACACTCTTACCTCGTGTAATATCTTTAGGTCGGTATATTTTTGGCCGCAACATGTTTGTATGTGCCAATAGCAATAACGGTGTAGTTCTGTCCCTGGAGTACGGGTTCTATAGGTAGGCAAAAGTAACAGTAAAATACTGTCCCACGAAAATAGGATTTAAAATTTCAATTAAATTGTTATATCGTAACTCTCAGTTGAAGCATACCTGTCATATTATAACCATATTCCGTCAGTGATACAGCGGCGGTATGGCACTGTCCCAGTCCGCTTTAAATGCAAACGGTCGAAATCGACGATGCCTTTCCTACGTTGGCGTTCTCAGTAGGCGCCATTTTAAGATGGGAATATAATACGAATTTCAGTATAATTCAGTGTTAGCATCATAAGGGTATATTACCCTTACCTGATGTTCGATATATTACTCCTTCCTAAATTTAATTCCCGCCACAACATTTTTTTTTTTTACTTTAGTTTACTGTTGTATGTCCTATTTCGAGACGAATAAATGACGCCTTATCCTTTGACTAGGTGTTCACTCGGCGCCATCTTTAAATGGGAACATATCCCAAATTACTCACAAGTAACCGTATTTAAATTCATAACATGAAAGAATATTTCCAAAATGATCAGATATCATAACGTAACATATCACCGTTTCACATACACAATAACCAATTCCAATGTTTCTTATACCATATACGTAGTCCATAAACCGCTACCTTCATCATCCTTATCCTGAGCATATATTGGATATTTATAGTTTACCTTGCTCCTTTGAATATATCACCTTATTTTCTTCCGCACTCTGACCCTTACATGATTGCATTTTCCGTACTATTAATGCGTAGTAATTCACATATCTTGAAAAACAGCAGCCTAAGGGTTCAACAGATCTCCATATGTTAATCTCCTAAGAAATATTGAAGTTCGTGATCATAATTAAGACCGTTTTCCACGGCCCGCAAGCGCATGATCCACCTTGCCTCATGCCTCCGCAACTGAAGTTCCCTGTTGCCTCCACGTGGGTCCAAAAAGATGTGCTCAATGGCAAAAAATTCAAAACTTTTCGTTTGACCTTGCGCCCCACAATTGTGTACATGCTCTGCTATCGGATATCTGATATCATTGTTTTTTACAGCCCTCATATGCTCACTTATACGGTCCTTGAGAGCCCTAATTGTACTGCCTACATATATTTTACCGCATTTACAGACAATAATATAGATAACATATTTTGTACAGCAATTAATGTTAGTCACTATATTGTAGGTTTTCCCATTGCTGTCAATAAAATACTATTGTTTTACCCCTTCGGTATGTGATTTGAGGTTTCTCAGTTAAACAATCTCTAAGTGTGTTGTCCGCACGTAAAATGTGCCAATGGTTCATTAAACTCTTCCGAAGGGACACATTAAGTGGTGTATAGTCAGTTATCAAAGAATGATATGAAAGAAACAGTGATATGCTCAACACCCATGCTTTGTTATTTTTCTTGTTATTTTTCTTGTTATTATTATTGTGTTGCTTGTTATTGTTCTTATATGTACGAATTGACTTTATACATTGTTTGTTTGTCTAATTGCAGTTGGGTGTTGAGCATATCACTGTTTCTTTCATATCATTCTTTGTGTCAAAGTTTATTCTATAATGTATCTGGTTTTATATGTAATGAATGAACATTAGTAGTGATTTCACTACAACATTTATAACACTATGTATTGTATCATTTTAGATAAATAATTAAAATGAAAAAAACAATGTAATTTTTTTTTTGCTTGGTCTATGGACACAGTTTAATTTATGGACTTATTGCCTATACATATTGTACCAGTGGGGGGAATGTGTTCCTGTTCTTTGTACAACACACCTTTGTACCAGCCTATATCACCCCAGGAGAGTACAGCGGCAAACAGCGCCCGTTTGGGGTTGACTAGGCTAGCCCACCCCCTTGGGAGCAGTGCGGCCCAGAGAGCATTAACCACTCTTGGCGAGATGGCGGGGGATGGGCCGCAGAAGTAAATGAGACTGTTCTGATACCTGTGCCACGCTTTGACATCGAGGCTTCCAGGGGCACGGCCTTCGCAGGTAGCTTACACGTGGCGCAGGAGTGTAGGAGGCTAGCGGCCGGGCTGCTTCTGGCAGGAGGACTTTAGCGGCTGGAGAGGCCTAGTGTCTAGGAAGCAAGCTGAGAACCCAACAGAGGGATGTGGCACCCAGGTTTGGAGAACTAGAGAGGGACACTTAAGCGATAAGGCAGGGGGCCTTCCATGGCACCATGCACCCCTACAGCGGGAAGAGGTCACTAGAGTGATCAAAAGGCTCAGAGTCATCGTAAGTGATCTACCCACCCAAGCTCCACACTGCAACTCAGAGAACGTGGGGCGTGGTCGGCGAACAGCGCAAAGCTATAAGGACCAACCCTAGGTCCAAGAGAGACACTGCCAACATTAAAGACCTCCTGGCCAAGGGCGCCACCAAAAAAGCGGGGACTACCTCAACCTCTCCAGACAAAGATGAAGCAAGCGCCTCATCGCGACATGAAATGAGTAAGGAGGCCCCCATCACGTGTGGTTTTATGGAAGAGCTCTTTGGCATGTTGAGGGATGACATAGCAGCTCTTTGTACAAAAGTAACTAGGGAGGTTAAGGAACTGCGCCACAATATGGGGGAAATGGAGCATAGAGTGGATTCTATGGAACGCACCGGGGATTCCAGAGAGGAGGAACTAGAAGAATATAGCAAAGAACTTATGGAGATTAGAGACCGTAATGCTCACCTCAACTTTCATCTTGAGGATCTGGCGAACAGATCCCGCAGATCGAATATTCGTATCAAAGGAGTGGCATTGCAAGCAGATGTGGGACGACTGAAGGAATAGGTGCTGCACCTCTTTCGTCACATAGTACCAGATTTGGTGGGGAAGGACCTCTTACTCGACATCCCCAGGCGGCCCGCAGGACATTCTCACGTGCCTTCACAATGATAAACATAAAGAAACAATAATGGTGGCGGTGCGAGGCCAGCCTCATATCCTCTTCGAGGGAAACAAAAAACACCTAAACCAAGATATGTCAATCATCATAGTCCAAAGGCGACTGGCAATGAAGCTTGTGACAGGATTTTTTAGGGTAAAAGGAATATGGTATAAGTGGGGTCACTCATTCTGCCTTATCTTTGCATGGAAGGGCGAGGCTCGATCAGTAAGCACGCCCCCAGAGGCGGCGGACATCCTGGGCATAGATCTTGGCCGGGAACCTTCACCCCCACGTCACCTACACAACTGTCATCCCAAGGTTCGCGACAAGGAAGGCACCCAAGAAATCGCCCACAGCAGCAAACAAACAGGCCAACAAAGACTGAAAGCATCAAGGAAAGATGGACCCTGTTGCAACAACTAACAGAGCAACACCAGTCCCCGGACAGAGAAACCAACTGACGGCACCTCGAACAGTCTTTGAAGCCTGCAGAAGGGGTTGGCCAGCTCCCCATGGGACTCATTCACATCTTTGCCACTGCTAACCGGTTGCGGCCCTTCATATCTTCTTCACGTGCTGACTCGGACAACAAACGACATGGACCCTCATTACAGATCTGCAAGTTGTGTACCAGTGGGTGCCTTTGTTTTCTTAATTGTTAATGTTATTATGTTAACATCATTTACTCATGCTCAAGGCGCAACCAGGCTGTCACACTCCATATTTTGGTCAGGGCACAGGGCTTTAGGTGGCAGTGCAAGGAAATTAGATAGCGTATCACCCCCCCGGGAAATGGTCCATATAGTTAGCTTAAATGTAAGGGGTCTAAATCCACCAACTAATAGAATAGCACTCCTAACTAGCTTAGGGCAGCCAAATGCGAAAGATGTCTCCTACAGAAGACCCATCTTCTGAAAAAAGATTGGAACAGAATGCACTCCAGTTGGGTTGACCGACAATTTTGGTCCTCTGGTCGAGGGAAAAAAGCGGGTGTGGCTATTCTGGTGGCTACACATATTCAGGGGGAAATTATTGCCATACAGTCCAAACTTGCAGGACGCTTGTTGTCCGTGAGGGTGTCCCTTGCTCATCATACATTCACGAAAGCCTCCATTTATGCACCTAATGAACAACAAGAACAATTTATACGCCAAACGCTTGGCACTGTACTTACATCCTCAGACTCTAATCTTGTAATAGGGGGGGATTTTGATTTAGTAATGGATGCCTCTATAGACAGTACTCCCCTTCGTCTAGGGAATACAGGGATGCTTACCCCGCAAGGCACGCGTTGGCTAGCAGAGGCGGGGTTGGCGAACGTCTGGCGGACTTTGCACCCAACCACACTGTCTTATTCATTTTTCTCAGCCGCTCACCAGCCATATGCTAGAATCGATTATTTTCTCATCTCTGCTCCGCTAGGCCGGAGAGTAACACAGGCCTCCATTAATGTGGCATCCCTGTCTGACCATGCGCCCATCCAATTGAACCTAAACCTTCCAACTTTGCACCGGAGTTGTACATTGTGGCGTCTTAATCCTAAAATGCTAACATCTAACGCAGCGATTAAAGAAGTTGGGAAAGCTATATTGGACTATCTGGCCATTAACGATACACCACAAACGGCAATAGCTACACTCTGGGAGGACCTTAAGGCGGTCATTAGAGGCACATGTATAGCGATAGCAGCTAGACTCAACAAGGAGTGAGCATTGAAATGCGCCAACCTAGAAGGTACAGTTAGGGAGCTAGAGGAGCCCCACAGATGCACGGGCTCCCATAAAACTCAACGTCAAATGACTAGAGCGCGTAAGCAGCTTAAAGAACTGGACATGGATGCCGCGGAATATGCGTTACTATAAACGTGACAGAAATATTACGCGGGGGAAACAAAGGGGAGAAGTTGCTGGCACACAGGTTGCAAACATAGGTACACTCTAGGGACGTGCAGAGCCTCATAGACGGCAACAAACAGTATATCATAAGGGATGAGGACATAGCTGCAGAGTTTGGCCGCTTTTATGCGCACCTCTACAGGGCGGAGGGGAAGGTACTGGAAGATTGCATTCCCTACATTGTACAGGCCCCAGTAAAAAAGCTGCAGGCCCCCTCCATCATGCCTCTGGAAACAGACATAACTGAACGGGAGGTGCAGGATGTGATAGGGAGACTCCAATTGGAAAAGGCGCCGGGACAGGATGGGTTTACAGCAGCCTTTTACAAACAATACACAACACTCCTGTCCCCAATAGTTGCTCGGCTGTACAACTCGCTCAGTGCAACTGAGGTACTTACAGAATGAATGCGTACGGCAATAATAATAGTGCTGCCAAAACCCGGGAAAGATCCTCAATACCGTGCATTTTACCGCCGCATATCTCTCTTTAAATGTAGATGCAAAGATCTGTACAGGAATTCTAGCGGGCAGACAGGAAAGGCTTATGCCGGGGCTGATTGAGCCTAATGAGTCCGGCTTTATACCGGGCCGCACTTGTGGGGACAGCATCCAAAGGCTTTTTCACCAACTAGATAAGACCAGGCGTTCCCAAAAACCGACTTTGTTCCTGTCAATAGATGCAGAAAAGGCCTTTGATTGCATCCACTGGCTGTTCTTGCAAGCAGTTCTCGAGACAGTGGGCTTCAGTCCCAAATTCTGGCAGTAGATCTGGGCTGGGTACGCAGGGACTAAAGCGCTGGTCAAGTTAAACAACACACAGTCTCTGATCTTTTCCATCTCTAGGGTTACCCGCCAGGACTGTCTGCTCTCACCACTCCTGTTTGCACTCTCATGGAGCCGTTGGCAGAACGCATCCGACACCACCCACAGATAGAGGGGGTTTGGATGGGAGGCTAATCTCATAAAATAGCCCTATACGCAGATGATTTGCTGCTGGCCATCACAAATCTGCGCCTCTCACTGCCCCCCCCCCGCCCTACTGGAGGAACTCACAGCATATGGGGCCATATGTAGGTAGCATACAAGTTACCACTTCTTAAATACCGAACTTTACCGAATCGGTATTTAAGAAGTGGTAACTCGTATGTAGGTAATCATTCGGTAAATATTACCGAATCGGAGAAATTCGGTAATTACCGATTCGGTAATGAGGCATACCTTCCCATTGATTCCTATGGGCCCGGAGGCCCATAGGAATCAATGGGAAGGTATGCCTCATTACCGAATCGGTAAATACCGATTCGGTAATGGGGGGTGCACATTCAAGGGTGGCAGGGTGTCACATTGACACCCTGTTGCACCCCTGATTCCTGCATGTGTGCACATGTGGCGCACATACATGCCCTAAGGGCATGTATGTCTGCCACATGGCACTGTTAGTCCAGCAAAATATTGCTTTTTGCAATGAATTCGGTATTTAGCACCAACATATATTTGGTGCTAAATACCGAATTATTTTCCCTACACATCACTCATTTGAGTGTCACCTACATCTCATTTCAGGATTCGGTATTTACCGAATCGGTAAAATTACCGATTCGGTAATTTTACCGATTCGGTAAATTACCAAATCCTGAAATGTTCCCCCTACATAGCACAAGCCTAAATACCGGTCGGTAACGGGATATTTACCGAAAATCGGCCGTTACCGACCGGTATTAGGCTACCTACATATGGCCCATGGTGAGGTCTCGGATTTCAAAGTGAAAGCTAACAAGACACAAACACTCAACATCACTATCCCGCATGACAAGCAACAACGGTTGATGTTGGAATTTCCTTTCCAGGGGACGCAGCAGGGAATCCAATACTTGGGCATTCAAATACTCCCCACCATAGAAAGCTCAGTAACACACAATTACTCAGACCTTTTAAAGACAGTGAGGTCCCTCATTCAATCCTGCCATGGAGGTCCTATTTCTTGGGTGGGTCGCATAGCAGCGGTCAAATTGATCCTGCTGCCAAAGATTCTTTATCTCATGCAGGTGATGCTGTTGGCGCCACCCTCACCCATTTTAAAAAGCTACATGCTGCTCTTGAGACCTTTATATGGGCTGGCAAGGGAGCCCAGATAACGAAAGAGTGTTTCTACTTGCAGATTGCCAAGTGTGGGCTGGGCATACCAAACCTAGCAAATTACTACCAACCCGCCCAATTACGTTATATGGTTGAATGGCAGGGTCCAATGACCGAGAAACACTGGTGATTCCTAGATCAAGCGGTGGCGGGAGTCCATATTTGGAAATTTCCGTGGCTCCAGCGCAAACATCATCTGCCGGGTGTCTATATATCGCCAGTGGTCAGAGCCACTATGAGGGTTTGAGACCAGGTGTACTCCACGAACCAGCTCTCCACACAGATTTCCCCACTTAAACCAATCATAGAGAACCCAGATTTTCCACAGGCCACACAAGAGAAAGCTTTCACAGACTGGCAGGAGGCCAACTGCAAACGGATTTGAGATCTATTTGATGTGAGAGGCCTGTTGGACTTTAAAGCGGTCCAGCAAGACTTTGGGCTCCCAGACTACTGGCACTATTTGGCAATCAGACACTGGGTGACACTTCCTGATATTAGGCCATATGCCAGCAGGTGAATGACATCTTTTGAGCGCTGGCTTTTATCCAGAAGGGACGGTTCCCACATACTTTCCAATATATATTCCTTTCTAAATACACAGAGTATCCCCTTTCAATTGCCGGCCAAGAAAAGGTGGGAACTGGAGTGCGAGCCCAGTTTTACCGACAAAGAATCCTCCATCATGCGCGTACTTCCGCTACCAGCTACCCCGGCAAGGAGACACTGTTAAAACTAGTACACTACTGGAACTATACCCCAGCCTGTCTGGCTCAATGGCAAAATGGAAGAGAAGACACATGTTGGAGACACTGCTCCCACTCAGGCATGCTTACTCACCTGTTATGGCACTGCCCCAAACTATATAGGTATTGGAGGCAAGTCTTGGCTGATACTGACCAGATGTTTGATACCGAAATACCCTGTTTCCCCAGCTATATCCTGTTAGGACTACCCAATACACAATCGTACCCATTGCATTCTAACAAGGGTAAGGCTATCACTTTAGCACTATGTGCGGCAAAGCAAGTCCTGCTATCAAAATGGAGCACTGATGTTGTCTCATCACATGTAGATTGGCTTCACAAGCTGAGGGTCTTATTGGGGAGGGAAAAATTGACAGCAGTGATTTGTCACACACTACCCAAGTTTGAGAAAAGATGGGAAACATGTATAAAGCATCTTTCAGGAGTGTACCAGGAACTCACATGCCCAATATACCTGCACATGCTGTAATTACGCCCACCACCCCTAGGGCAGATCTAGGGAAAGGGACGGAGTGAGGGCTACTACTTATGTGATACAAGCATGATTGTTTCTTTTATTCTTTGTTCGTTGATGAAGTCTGATTATGTTTCTCCCTTCTCTCCCCCCCTACACCTACTCCCCCCGGACTTTCTGCTACCTCGCCGGCCAATGGATGTAGGCGAAGGGTGTTCTGAAACAATAAAAAAAGTTACAATCCTAAAAAAATCCCCAATTATTTCAGCAGCACTTATTCCGCTTCTAAAGCATGCAGGTTTTCTTTCATTGATTCCATTGTGTTCATCTACATGATAAATATTTGAAAATACTATTTCCATGTAGCAACTCCCATACCAATGTTTGGGCAATTTATAATAAACATTTTTCCCACACACAAAATACACTCCTGGAAATACTGGATCCAATCCTGACAAATATAGTCCCCAACCTCCCATAAGTAGGAAGGTATGTTCACATTGCCTGGAAACAATGAATGTATTATTATGTTCTGTCTTGCATCTTAATATGCAAAACTTCCCTTTGTGCTCCCAATCTAGAATCATTGTAGTGTATGTCTCTCCCTTTTTATAATTACCCTCCCTATGTGCCCATGGGAATTTTCTCATTTGTTTTTCAGATTTTTACTTTATTTCCTCCCTACGATCTTCTACCAAATGAATACATTATTTTTCTACTCGATGCGTAGCACAAGATAAATTATGTTGATGTGCATATACAGTATCTATAAGTGATGTAGGGTGGAAGAAATCTTCCATTATCTCAGCATCTCGTGCATCTGGTACTATATTCAGATTTTACTGGAACTTCTGAGAAAATCAAGTCATAATTCGAATAGTAATATTGATACTGTTCTTTACCATAGAACAAACTTGTTAGTATACTACAAGAGATAGCATACGTTAAAGGAAGGTGATGGTAAGTCACCCCTTCAGACACAGAAGTATGTAATTGCATGCACACATAACAATCTATCGCATCCATAGTATTAACATACTCATACAATAATTTAGTAAACACATTTAGTGAAAAATCATTAATTGAACGATTCTGAGGTAAATCATCACTTGGTAAATCCTTAGTTATTACCACTCCTTGCACTTTAGTCACTTCAGTAGTTGTGGTCACATGTAAATTAGTATTTTTACTTGAGTAAACATGATGAGGTTGATTTAGTATTATCAACAATAAGACAAAAGCAGTTAGAAACAAGCACATTTGATTTTCCATCTCGGGGTTAGAGGTATTCATCTATTTATTTTTGTTATTTTTTTTTATAATACTCTATTGCAATAGGCTTTGTGTAGTAGCTTTATGGCAGTGTCTTATCACACCTTTTTTATCCTTTGGTTTTCTTTGGCCTATATTCTTTTGCTTTCTTTTTCACAACAGTTTTTTCATGGCAGTTACTATGAGCTGCAATATTTAGAGCAAAACACATAGAACTCTTTTTCACAGTCGTTTGCAGCAGCTAATTATGTCCACTATGGAGCTGCATATCTTTGACTTGGTGTTTGTGCCCATTTATGTTCTGCAAATTGTAGACTATTCTCAATTCTGTGTCACACTGCTCAGATTGACTGGAGACTTCAATCACAGTGGAAGGTATTCTCCCTGTGGTCAATATGTGTCTCAATGTTTCAGATTTTCTGGGCCAACGGTCTCCCTTTCACACTAGTTTTTCTGGTACTCTGTTCACATCATATGAGTTGACACTTCTCTTAGTTGGATTCCCTTCACTTTGACCCTCAATACCAACAGGGATCAACCCTTCTTGACTCTCATTTATAACAGTGTCTCGAGACCCAGTAGCTGGCGCCCTCTCTACTCTGTGCTCAGTCTGAATGGGACGTCTCTCTGTTACCACAGGTTCATCCACTACAGACCCCGCACTTTCAAGAGGACATAGGACTCGACGAGTGTGGGCTGCATGTACCACACTTAACAGCAGTCGTGGTTACAAGAATCACTTGATAAGGCACATGCCAACGCGTTTCCAAACAGGACTTTCGCACATGCTTCTTTACGAGTACCCAGTCACCTGGGTACAGACCGTGGCACTGCTTCTGTTGAACGGTAGTTGTGACTTCTCCAACCTGGTGAGACACAGAACGTACCACATTAGCCAGTCTTTTACAATAACCGGGTACCAAGTCATCAGAAATATTCACAAGCTGATTTGCTGGGCCTGAAGACTGCCTCATAGCCCTCCCCATTAATATCTCATGAGGAGACAGTTCAGTTCTTCTGTCTAGGATACTTCGCAAACTCATCAGCACCAGAGGTAATGCATCAGGTCATTTCAGTGATGAGGACGCACCCACCTTTGCTCCAGGACTTAATTGTTCTATTCACTTGTTCAACGACACCAGATGCCTCTGGTCGATAAGAACAGTGTAGCCTTTGCTCAATTTACAGTGCAGCACAAAGTATTTGTTATTACTTCATTCTTGAAGTGAGTACCTCTATCTGATTCAAACGAGACTGGACAACCGAATCTTGGTATTAACTTTCTAAGAAGCAGTTTTGCTTCTGTTAAGCTATCATTGCGACTTGTGTGGTAAGCCTCTACCCAATAAGAGAACAAACACAAAATCACAAGTACATATTTCAATCCATTACAAGGGGGCATTTCAATGAAATCTAGCTGCAGGTAAAAGGACCACCTGATTTCCCATTGTGACTCATACTAACCTCTGTTTTTCCTGCTGCTTTTTGTTGTTGACAAACCACACTTCTTTGACACAGACTCTCTGCAACCTCTGTAAATCGTGGATTGTACCAAGTTTGACAAAAGAGATGTATCATCGCATATTTTCCCACATGTGCAGGACCATGGCAAATCCTTGCCATCGTAGACAGCAGAATATCTGGCAACAAAGGCCTCGCATCCATGTATACCCACACCTCATCTTCCTGTCTACGAATACATCCTGTTTTAATCCACCATTCTCTCCCTTCTTGAGGTCCTGCATCTTGTAATTCTCTGATTTATTCACAAATTTCAACAATTGACAACATCAATCTGCATTCTGTGCTATCAGACTGTTTCATCAAAGATTCCCCATTAAATGCAAAGGAATTTAGGGCACAATAACCACAGTCTCATCATTTAAAAAAAGAAAAAAAGAGAAAGTAACCACTCACTTTTTCCTGATTGCACTTGTTAGGGGAACTATGGGGAGAGTTTTTGTCTTGGACTCACCTGCTCCCGGGCTTTTTTTTCGCGAATCCGTGTTAGAGCACTTCCGCATTTACAACGCGGTCTAGTGCTGGGAGAAAGTCTCAGCTGCTGCTCAGCAGAGCTGATTGGTTGGTGGGCGGAAGGGGGCAGCTTAACTGGGACGCTGGAGCGGAGGTGCAGCGGGCGAGCAGCAGGCGCGCCGAAGGCGCACTTAAGGCAAGCCCGTCTGCGACCGTCCGCGTCCGGCCGGAGCCAATGGCCATAACCCCTGGTCCAACTAAACATTTCTCAGCAAGAAAACTGCTGTCCCTTGCCACAGGTAACCACGGCTTGAACCCCTATGTCACCGCCAAACTGAGAGCGTAAAACCTCTTGAGGCATAACGGGACAGACACCGACACGATCCCAGGGCTAACACCTCAACCCATGTTTTCGCCAGGAAACCCCCCTGGCCTAAAAGTGGCGGTTTTGAATACAAGATCTCTACAGAAACACCATTTAGAGATCTTTACGCTCCTCCAGGAGGGGGATATTGATATACTGGCACTTACAGAAACCTGGATGGCGGACGCATCGGCCCCCGACATTATCGCTGCATTGCCAGGGAACTTCGATGCCTTCTGGCATAATAGGCAGGATAACAGAAGAGGAGGGGGAGTGGCGATTCTCTTTAATACCAGACTTATGGCCACCAAGATAATAGCAGAAAGCATGGATAATACAGACATCCTGGGAGTTAAAATTACCTCCAAATCCTCCTCCTGACAGTCTACCGCCCCCCCCCGGACGCAACCCCTGGTTTCAATGACCATTTTGCCGAGACCATGTCTGATCTCAGTACACGATACCAAAGACTCATGGTAGTTGGAGATTTCAATTTCCACTGGGAGAAGGAACCACGGGAGCCACAGGCAAAGCAAGTTGACACGATAATGTCAAATCTGGGACTTCACCAATTAGTGAAATGCCCTACCCACATCAAAGGGCACACCCTAGACTTAGTTTGGTGATCTAACTACCGGGACAGGCTAATAAATATTCAACCGTGTGCCTGGTCTGACCAATCTCCTGCTGGGTCCCGTTGGATAGTTCCCTGATACAACATCCACCTGAGTGGAGGAGAGTGCGGAGCTGGCACAAAATCCAGGCGGACAATCTAGTGGACACACTACAGAGGTCACCCGCACCCAATTTTGAGGAAGGCAACACTGACATTGATACAGAAAGCCAAACCCTCAGTAACACTCTACAATCGGCTATTGACCAATTAGCACCGGAACGTGGAGAAAGAACGAGATTTAAAAGCAAGGGGGCCCCTTGGTTCAATGAGGCACTGAGGGAAAGCAAACAGAGCCTTCGCAAAGCTGAGAGACAGTGGAGGAAAGCTTATGACCCCACTGATTTAACCACCTACAAAGCCATACTAACTCTCTATAAAAAATCCATTAGCATAAGGAAAGCCGAGTACTATGAGGCATGTATAATAGATGCTCCAAATAAACAAAAGGAAACTTTTAAGATCCTAAACGAACTCAGTAAAAAGGCTGACGTAAAATCTGCAGCAGCACCCTTCGACTGTAATGCACTACAGACTTTCTTTCTCCAGAAAGTAACAGACATTCTTCTGGAGATTGGAAAAACTCCCATCACCCTGAGCTCCGTGGAGCTGGCAACACCCCCAACCCCGTCAGACCAGCTTCTCAAAAATTTCCCCCGATTAGACCTAGAATCTCTGGCAGCCCTGATAAACAGAACCAAATCAGGCTCCCCGGCCGACCCGTGCCCGCCAAGGATTTTCCGGATGGCCTTTCCGGCCCTGGACCGTCAGATTCTCACTCGCTTGAATGACTCCCTGGTGACTGGTCAGGTACCCTCCAATTTGAAGGAAGCTAGAGTTACCCCCTATTAAAGAAGTTAGGAGCGGACAAGACCAAGCTGAAAAATTACAGACCTATCTCCCAGCTCCCGTTTCTGGCGAAGGTTGTGGAGCAACATGTCTTGAAGACGACCTCAGCGTTCCTGGAGAAATACGAGCTACTCCAACCACGCCTTGCCGGGTTCAGAGCCCACCATAGTAATGAGCTAGTCATGCTATCTGTACTCGACGATCTCAGGAAGAAGGCCGACAACAAAGAGTCGAGCGCCCTGATCTTCTTAGATCTTTCTGCGGTGTTCGACATGGTCAGCCAGACAACACTACTGACTCGGCTGATGGACCTGGGCTTTCAGGGGCATGCCTACAATTGGAGAAAATCGTTTCTATCAGGACCCTCGCAGAGGTTGCAACTTGGCGATCAGGTATCAGATAAGGGTAACATCTCTTGCGGGGTCCCTCAGGGCTCCGCATTATCCCCGCTCCTCTTCAACATATACCTGCAGCCCTTGGTGCCGCGCTAGCCAACATGGAATGCCGGCTTTTTAACTACGCGGACGATACTCAGCTCATCCTGAGGATCGACAACTCGGTCCGGGCCCAAGAGGCAGTCCAAAACATCCTTAGGTTTACAATAAACTGGATGACTGCAAACTCTCTAAAAATTAATCCGGATAAAACCGAAGTCCTAGCCATTCCGGTAAAAGACAACCCCTGGAGCAGCCTGTTCTGGCCCAAAGAGTTAGGGGCCTCTCCTAGCCCATCACCAGTTGTAAAAAGTCTGGGAATCAAGATCGACTTCGAACTCTCTATGAGTAACCAAGTCAATTCGGTGGTGGGCACATGCACTGGTCTTCTAAGACAATTGAGGAAACTGGTTCCCCTGCTTTCAGTTTCATCTATGAAATCCATCGTATCGGCAACTATCATCTCGCGACTCGACTATGGTAATGCGCTTTATATTGGGCTCCCCCAGAAACTCACAAACAAACTACAGGTGGTACAGAATGACGCAGCCAGGTTGATCTTCAGGCTGCCCAGAAGAACTCATGCCTCCCCCCTGCTGCGTAAGCTGCACTGGCTGCCTGTCAAGCAACGATCGAAATTCAAGGGATTGTGTATCGCCCATAAAGCCCTTTATGGACACGCCCCAGGGTGCATAAGGGAACGCTTAATCAAATACGTGCCAGGGCGGGTGCTTCGCTCAGCAGAAGCCGCCCAGCTGGTTTGCCCTCGGGGTAACTCTGCTTCCAAAGGAGGGGAGGTTTCTCAGTCCTTCTGCCACAACTCTGTAACCAGCTACCCGACACCCTCCGTAAAGAACCTGGTCTGCTTCCCTTTCAGAAACAGCTAAAAACCTTCCTTTTTAGGGACATAACCTAACACTCCCGACTACCATGGAGACCACCCTCGCCCGGACGCTGTCTTTCCTCTTCCAAGCGCTAAGAGACCTGTCGGTGTACATGCGCTATACAAAAAACAAAAACATACATACAAACATACATAACGATTGCCAACTGTGACATTATCATGTCCAGTTTGGTGGGCAGAACACTTCGCCACCTCAATCTGTGCCGGCAGTTGTAGTGCCACCAATAGGTTTTTTGCACACTCTCCATTCCGTATTGGTGAACCCGAATAGGTTATAACCCACTTTGAGACCACAACTGCCCAAAGTCGAGCACCACCCCGAATATTGACTGTCCGTGAATATTGTTACTCTCACATGTTCTGTGATGCTGCAAGCACTGGTAAGTGCAATCAATTCAGCAACCTGTGCTGAAAACACTTCTTTCAACCATGATGCTTCAACTACACCCACCACAGTCCAGATTACATACGCTGCACACATGATCTGACTCAGGCAACGGAGTGTCTTGGAAATCAGGGCGTGGTTTGGTACACAATTCAGTCACATTGAGGCAATCATGATCAGCTTCTTCCATCACAACTTCATGTCCTGGCAATGGTATCAAGGTAGCTGGATTCAAACTTGTGCATCTCGTCACATTCTCAGCACACAAAATCACCTGCTCATACTTTGTTAACGACTACTTGTACAATGCTATGTTTGAGTTAACAATATTTCAACTGAATGTGGCACATACACTTTTAAAGGATGAACCATCACAATGTGTTCACATTGTTCCAGACTCACACATGTTGCAGCAACAGCTTTCAAACATCCTGGTAGAGCAGCAGCCACAGGATCCAATGTAGCATAACAAAGTATTTCATCTATTGACTTGCTCTGCCAGCAAATCAAATGATGCTGACTCACGGCACTAATCTCGGGCCTCAAACCGTAGACAAATTGATATACAAAATGTCCCATATCTTTCTCTGACACATTTTCAATCCCACCATACTGTTTGAATGCCTGAAAAAGTCTCTTGTAATATGCATGTACTGATTATTTCAATTCTTGGGTAGTCCTATCTATTTTGTCCCAATCAGTTTCTTTCTGTGAAATCTTTCCTTTCAAATACGTAATGACCTGATTGTATTTTTCATCACCTCCACTGATGGCAAGGCTGTCTTTTATCTCGAGCATATTCTGTCCCTGGCTAATCAACAGCAATCTTACATTCCACACATAAATCTGTAGGAAGCACAATATCAAACAAAGCATCAAAATCTTTGAAACCTTCACAAATCTTTCCACTTTTTTATACCACTCTAGTGGCTTCTCCCTCATCCTTGGGAAATCATTTGTAAAGGACAATATGTCTTGTCTACTCCAGGGGACATGTACATACCCTCCTCCTGGTACTTCTTTCATAGGATATGCCATTGCATCTGCCTCTCCCTTTTCCCTTTCCATCATTGGGTATAAAGGCAGAACTACTGTAGTATCTTCTTTCTTTTTAACTCATCTGCCTTCCCATCTTTCTATTCCTCCCTATCACTTCAGAGTCGTTATTAACTCTTTAATTTGTCGTCTTTTTTCAGAGGGATTCACACTCTCCATTATTTATCACTAAAATCCAAACAATATGTTTCCTGTAATGCTTTGGACTTTTTTACATCCACCCCATTTTTCTGTGCTACCTAAGCACATTTCTTGCTTTCCTTGTTATATCTTTACACATGAATAATAATTCCTTCTCATGATATTTTGATAATCTCTCTGGACTAATTGTTCCCAATATAATTTCCTCTAATTCCACTTTTATTTTACTCACATCTATACTCATGCTTCAATTTATATTACTCAGTATATTTCCAGTGGGGGTGATGTCTCTAATCCAATCATCAAGTTCTTCTGGGGCTGGCCCTATCGAGGTACTTTTTTCGGATCTCTGAGATTCTCCACTAATCTCTCCTGTCTTTAACAATATTCGTGAATCTGCTTTCTGATTTCCCATTTGCAAAACTCTCCCAGTAATCATTTGCTGACCTCCTCTTGGTATTTCTAGACTCTTTTCTTAACCCCTTCGCTGCTAGGCCTTCCCCCCACCCAGGCTAAGCCTTTTTTTGGCTATTTGGGGTAGTGTGTGCTTAGGCCCCTGTAACTTTTTGACCACATAAGGTATCCACGCCAACTTTGCGTCCTTTTCTTCCAACATCATGGGAATTTTAAATGTACCCAGGGTTTGCGGATTCTCCTGGAGGGGTCCCAGAAATTAGCCAAAATACAGCAACATTTTGGTTTCTTTTGGAAAGATGGGAAAAACTGGCTGCAAATGAAAGCGTCTGGGATTTTCCCTACAAATGTTATCAAAAAAGGGTTTGTGGGGCTGAAATCTCAGCTTTTAGGGAATGACAGACTTTTGTCAGAAAACCAACATTTTTTACACAGTTTTGCCATTTTTCTGGGACATAGCCTATTTCTACTATATTTTGTGCTTTCAACCTCCTTCCAGTTAATGGTAGAAATGGGTGTGAAAGCAATAATGGATCCTTGAAAGCTATACATTTTAGAAAAGTAGACAAAATTCTGAATTCAGCAAGGGGTCATTTGTGTAGATCCAGCAAGGTTTCTTTATAGAAACTAACAGTTAAATATAGGAAAAAATGAAAAAACAGCCTTTTGTGTCAACATTTTCACCTGTAACTTCTTCTAATTATGTCAGCTCTTTGAAAGCAATATACCGTTACTTTCGCTGGACCTTCCTGGTTGTGGGGATATATAAGACTTGTAGGTTCATCAAGAACCCGACGAACCCAGAGTAAAAAGAGCAGCAATTTGCAATGGCTTTTTATTATGTTCCGGGTATATAGCAATAATTGTGGGAAAATGTATACATGAAAAAATCGGTATGAAAGACACCTATGTATTTCTGAAATGGGAACAAATGATAGAGTTTAGAAACAGTACATATATGCACATTTTCGAAATTGGGAATACTCATACTAGCATGAGAATTATCGGTCATTTTTCAAAATGACTTCTTTTTTACACAATGTCTTTCATTTGGAAGGCAGAAATGCATCACAAATCAATAGGTAATAACAGTTGCTTTACAAATCTGAATTACCCTAAGTCTCCCGATAAAAATCGTACCTCACTTGTGTGGGTAGGCATAGTGCCCACGACAGGAAATGGCTCAAAACCCAATGTGAACACACCACATTTTCAGAAGTTAAATTTACCCTTTTTTTGCAAAGTATCTAGCTGTAGTTTTTTAACACTAGCTCTGCCGGCACCTAGGGAGACCTAGCAAACCTATACATTTTTTAAAACTAGACACCCAGGGGAATCCAGGATGGGGTGACTTGGCTGCCTCCCACCAGGTTCTGGTACCCAGAATCCCTTGCAAACTTAAAAAATTGTCAAAATAAACACATTTTCCCCACAGTTCTGTGGTGGAAAGTTCTGGAATCTGTGTGGATTCACAAATTTCCACCAACCCCGCGTTCCCCAAAGTCTTCCCAGAAAAATGGTACCTCACTTGTGTAGGTCGGCCTAGTGCCTGGGACAGGAAGCGATGTAAAACGCAACGTGGTCACACCTCGATTCCGCAGTGAAAAATTACCCTTTTTTGGCAAAGTGCCTAGCTTTAGTTTTTGAACCCTAGCTCTGCCGGCACCTTGGGAAACCTAGCAAACCTATACATTTTTTAAAACTAGACACCCAGGGGAATCCAGGATGGGGTGATTTGACTGCCTCCCACCAGGTTCTTTTATCCAGAATCGCTTCAAACCTAAAAAATTGTCCAAAAACCACATTTTCCCCACATTTTTGTGGAGGAAAGTTCTGGATTCTGCGTGGATCCACAAATTTCCACCCACCCCGCGTTCCCCAAAGTCTTCCCAGAAAAATGGTACCTCACTTGTGTGGGTCGGCCTAGTGCCCGCGACAGGAAACGGTACAAAACGCAACGTGGACACACCTCAATTTTGCAGTGAAAAATGACCCTTTTTTGGCAAAGTGCCTTGCTGTCGTTTTTGAACCATAGGTCTGCCGGAACCTAGGGAAACCTAGCAAACCTATACATTTTTGAAAACTAGACACCCAGGGGAATCCAGGATGGGGAGACGTGGCTGCCTCCCACCAGGTTCTGGTACCCAGAATCCCTTGCAAACCTAAACAATTGTCAAAATAAACACATTTTCCCCACATTTCTGTGGTGGAAAGTTCTGGAATCTGTGTGGATTCACAAATTTCCACCAACCCCGCATTTCCCAAAGTCTTCCCAGAAAAATGGTACCTCACTTGCGTAGGTCGGCCTAGTGCCTGCGACAGGAAGCGGTGTAAAACGCAACTTGGTCACACCTCAATTCCGCAGTGAAAAATGACCCTTTTTTGGCAAAGTGCCTAGCTTTAGTTTTTGAACCCTAGCTCTGCCGGCACCTTGGGAAACCTAGCAAACCTATACATTTTTTAAAACTAGACACCCAGGGGAATCCAGGATGGGGTGACTTGACTGCCTCCCACCAGGTTCTTTTATCCAGAATCCCTTACAAACCTAAGAAATTGTCAAAAAAAACAAATTTTCCCCACATTTCTGTGGTGGAAAGTTCTGGAATCTGCGTGGATCCACAAATTTCCACCCACTCCGCGTTCCCCAAAGTCTTCCCAGAAAAATGGTACCTCACTTGTGTGGGTCGGCCTAGTGTCCGCGACAGGAAACGGTGCAAAACGTAACGTGGTCACACCTCAATTTCGCAGTGAAAAATGACCCTTTTTTGGCAAAGTGCATAGCTGTAGTTTTTGAACACTAGCTCTGCCGTCACCTAGGGAAACCTAGCAAACCTATAGATTTTTGAAAACTAGACACCCACGGGAATCCAGGATGGGGTGACTTGGCTGCCTCCCACCAGGTTCTGGTACCCAGAATCCCTTGCAAACTTAAAAAATTGTCAAAATAAACACATTTTCCCCACAGTTCTGTGGTGGAAAGTTCTGGAATCTGTGTGGATTCACAAATTTCCACCAACCCCGCGTTCCCCAAAGTCTTCCCAGAAAAATGGTACCTCACTTGTGTAGGTCGGCCTAGTGCCTGGGACAGGAAGCGATGTAAAACGCAACGTGGTCACACCTCGATTCCGCAGTGAAAAATTACCCTTTTTTGGCAAAGTGCCTAGCTTTAGTTTTTGAACCCTAGCTCTGCCGGCACCTTGGGAAACCTAGCAAACCTATACATTTTTTAAAACTAGACACCCAGGGGAATCCAGGATGGGGTGATTTGACTGCCTCCCACCAGGTTCTGTTACCCAGAATCCCTTGCAAACCTAAAAAACTGTCCAAAAAACCACATTTTCCCCACATTTTTGTGGAGGAAAGTTCTGGATTCTGCGTGGATCCACAAATTTCCACCCACCCCGCGTTCCCCAAAGTCTTCCCAGAAAAATGGTACCTCACTTGTGTGGGTCGGCCTAGTGCCCGCGACAGGAAACGGTGCAAAACGCAACGTGGACACACCTCAATTTTGCAGTGAAAAATGACCCTTTTTTGGCAAAGTGCCTAGCTGTCGTTTTTGAACCATAGGTCTGCCGGCACCTAGGGAAACCTAGCAAACCTATACATTTTTGAAAACAAGAAACCAAGGGGAATCCAGGATGGGGTGATTTGCCGCCTCCCACCAGGTTCTGTTACCCAGAATCCCTTGCAAACCGAAACAATTGTACAAAAAAACACATTTTCCCCACATTTCTGTGGTGGAAAGTTCTGGAATCTGCGTGGATCCACAAATTTCCACCCACCCCGCATTCCCCAAAGTCTTCCCAGAAAAATAGTTCCTCACTTGTGTGGGTCGGCCTAATGCCCGCAACAGGAATCGGTGCAAAACGCAACGTGGTCACACCTTAATTTCGCAGTGAAAAATGACCCTTTTTTGGCAAAGTGCCTAGCTTTAGTTTTTTAACCCTAGCTCTGCCGGCACCTAGGGAAACCTAGTAAACCTACACACTTTTGAAAACTAGACACCCAGGGGAATCCAGGATGGGGTGACTTGACTGCCTCTCACCAGGTTCTGTTACTCAGAATCCCTTGCAAACCTAAAATATTTTCCCAAAAATACATTCTCCCTACATTTCTGTGGTGGAAAGTTCTGGAAACTGCGTGTATCCACAAATTTCCATCCACCCCACGTTCCCCAACGTCTCCCCAGAAAAATGATACCTCACTTGTGTGGGTCGGCCTAGTGCCCACGACAGGAATCGGCGCACAACGCAATGTGGTCACACCTCAATTTTGCAGTGAAAAATGACCCTTTTTTGGCAAAGTGCCTAGCTTTAGTTTTTGAACCCTAGCTCTGCCGGCACCTAGGGAAACTTAGCAAACCTATAGATTTTTTTAAACTAGACACCTAAGGGAATCCAGGAGGGGGGGACTTGACTGCCTCGCACCAGGTTCTGTTACCCAGAATCCCTTGTAAACCTAAACAATTGTACAAAAAAACACATTTTCTCCACATTTCTGTGGTGGAAAGTTCTGGAATCTGCGTGGATCCACAAATTTCCACCCACCCCGCGTTCCCCAAAGTCTTCCCAGAAAAATGGTACCTCACTTGTGTGGGTCGGCCTAGTGCCCGCAACAGGAAATGGCGCAAAACGCAATGTGGTCACACCTCAGTTTCGCAGTGAAAAATGACCCTTTTTTGGCAAAGTGCCTAGCTGTAGTTTGTTGACCCTAGCTCAGCCGGCACCTAGGGAAACCTAGCAAACCTACACATTGTTTAAAACTAGACACCCAGGGGAATCCAGGATGGGGTGACTTGACTGCCTCCCACCAGGTTATGTTACCCAGAATCATTTGCAAACCTAAAAAATTGTCAAAATAAACACATTTTCCCCACATTTCTGTGGTGGAAAGTTCTGGAATCTGTGTGGATTCACAAATTTCCACCAACCCCGCGTACCCCAAAGTCTTCCCAGAAAAATAGTACCTCACTTGTGTGGGTCGGCCTAGTGCCTGCGACAGGAAACGGTGTAAAACGCAACGTGGTCACACCTCAATTTCGCAGTGAAAAATAACCCTTTTTTGGCAAAGTGACTAGCTTTAGTTTTTGAACCCTAGCTCTGCCGGCACCTAGGGAAACCTAGCAAACCTATGACACCCAGGGGAATCCAGGATGGGGTGACTTGACGGCCTCCCACCAGGTTCAGTTACCCAGAATCCCTTACAAACCTAAAGAATTGTCCAAAAAAACAGATTTTACCCACATTTCTGTGGTGGAAAGTTCTGGAATCTGCGTGGATCCACAAATATCCCCCCCCCGCGTCCCTCAAAGTCTTCCGAGAAAAATGGTACCTCACTTGTGTGGGTCGGCCTAGTGTACGCGACGGAAAACTGTGCAAAACGCAACGGGGTCACACCTCAATTTCTCAGTGAAAAATGACCCTTTTTTGGCAAAGTGCATAGCTGATGTTTTTGAACCCTAGCTCTGCCGGCACCTAGGGAAACTTAGCAAACCTATAGATTTTTTAAAACTAGACACCTAAGGGAATCCAGGATGGGGTGACTTGACTGCCTCCCACCAGGTTCTGTTACCCAGAATCCCTTGCAAACCTAAAAAATTGTACAAAAAAACAAATTTTCCCCACATTTCTGTGGTGGAAAGTTCTGGAATCTGCGTGGATCCACAAATTTCCACCCACCCCGCGTTCCCCAAAGTCTTCCCAGAAAAATGGTACCTCACTTGTGTGGGTCGGCCTAGTGCCCGTGACAGGAAACGGCGCAAAACGCAATGTGGTCACACCTCAGTTTCGCAGTGAAAAATGACCCTTTTTTGGCAAAGTGCCTAGCTGTAGTTTTTGAACCCTAGCTCTGCTGGCACCTAGGGAAACCTAGTAAACCTACACACTTTTGAAAACTAGACACCCAGGGGAATCCAGGATGGGGTGACTTGACTGCCTCTCACCAGGATCTGTTACTCAGAATCCCTTGCAAACCTAAAATATTTTCCAAAAAACACATTTTCCCTACATTTCTGTGGTGGAAAGTTCTGGAAACTGCGTTGATCCACAAATTTCCACCCACCCCGCGTTCCCCAAAGTCTCCCCAGAAAAATGGTACCTCACTTGTGTGGGTCGGCCTAGTGTCCGCGACAGGAAACGGTGCACAACGCAACGTGGTCACACCTCAATTTCGCAGTGAAAAATGACCCTTTTTTGGCAAAGTGCCTAGCTGTAGTTTGTTAACCCTAGCTCAGCCGGCACCTAGGGAAACCTAGCAAACCTACACATTTTTTAAAACTAGACACCCAGGGGAATCCAGGATAGGGTGACTTGACTGCCTCCCACCAGGTTCTGTTACCCAGAATCACTTGCAAACCTAAAAAATTGCCCAAAAAAACACATTTTCCCCACATTTCTGTGGTGGATAGTTCTGGAATCTGCGTGGATCCACAAATTTCCACCCACCCCATGTTCCCCAAAGTCGTCCCAGAAAAATGGTACCTTACTTGTGTGGGCCGGCCTAATGCCCGCAACAGGAATCGGTGCAAAACGCAACGTGGTCACACCTCAATTTCGCAGTGAAAAATGACCCTTTTTTGGCAAAGTGCCTAGCTTTAATTTTTTAACCCTAGCTCTGCCGGCACCTAGGGAAACATAGTAAACCTACACACTTTTGAAAACTAGACACCCAGGGGAATCCAGGATGGGGTGACTTGACTGCCTCTCACCAGGTTCTGTTACTCAGAATCCCTTGCAAACCTAAAATATTTTCCCAAAAACATATTTTCCCTACATTTCTGTGGTGGAAAGTTCTGGAAACTGCGTGTATCCACAAATTTCCATCCACCCCACGTTCCCCAACGTCTCCCCAGAAAAATGGTACCTCACTTGTGTGGGTCGGCCTAGTGCCCGCGACAGGAATCGGCGCACAACGCAATGTGGTCACACCTCAATTTCGCAGTGAAAAATGACCCTTTTTTGGCAAAGTGCCTAGCTTTAGTTCTTGAACCCTAGCTCTGCCGGCACCTAGGGAAACCTAGCGAACCTATACATTTTTGAAATCTTGACTCCCAGGGAAATACAGGATGGGGTGACTTGACTGCCTCCCACCAGGTTCAGTTACTCAGAATATCTTGCAAACCTAAACAATTGTCCAAAAAAACACATTTTCCCCACATTTCTGTGGTGGAAAGTTCTGGAATCTGCGTGGATCCACAAATTTCCACCCACCTCGTATTCCCCAAAGTCTTCCCAGAAAAATGGTACCTCACTTGTGTGGGTCGGCCTAGTGCCCGTGACAGGAAACGGCGCAAAACGCAATGTGGTCACACCTCAGTTTCGCAGTGAAAAATGACCCTTTTTTGGCAAAGTGCCTAGCTGTAGTTTTTGAACCCTAGCTCTGCTGGCACCTAGGGAAACCTAGTAAACCTACACACTTTTGAAAACTAGACACCCAGGGGAATCCAGGATGGGGTGACTTGACTGCCTCTCACCAGGATCTGTTACTCAGAATCCCTTGCAAACCTAAAATATTTTCCAAAAAACACATTTTCCCTACATTTCCGTGGTGGAAAGTTCTGGAAACTGCGTGTATCCACAAATTTCCATCCACCCCACGTTCCCCAATGTCTTCCCAGAAAAATGGTACCTCACTTTTGTGGGTCGGCCTAGTGCCCGCGACAGGAATCGGCGCACAACGCAATGTGGTCACACCTCAATTTCGCAGTGAAAAATGACCCTTTTTTGGCAAAGTGCATAGCTTTAGTTTTTGAACCCTAGCTCTGCCGGCACCTAGGGAAACCTAGCGAACCTATACATTTTTAAAATCTAGACTCCCAGGGAAATCCAGGATGGGGTGGCTTGACTGCCTCACACCAGGTTCAGTTACCCAGAATCTCTTGCAAACCTAAACAATTGTCCAAAAAAACACATTTTCCCCACATTTCTGTTGTGGAAAGTTCTGGAATCTGCGTTGATCCACAAATTTCCACCCACCCCGCGTTCCCCAAAGTCTCCCCAGAAAAATGGTACCTCACTTGTGTGGGTCGGCCTAGTGTCCGCGACAGGAAACGGTGCAAAACGCAACGTGGTCACACCTCAATTTCGCAGTGAAAAATGACCCTTTTTTGGCAAAGTGCCTAGCTTTAGTTTTTGAACCCTAGCTCTGCCGGCACCAAGGGAAACCTAGCAAACCTATACATTCTTGAAAACTAGACACCGAGGATAATCCAGGATGGGGTGACTTGACTGCCTTCCACCAGGTTCTGTTACTCAGAATCCTTTGCAAACCTAAAAGATTGTCCAAAAAACACATTTTCCCTTCATCTCTGTGGTGGAAATTCTGGAATCTGCATGGATCCATAAATTTCCACCCACCCCGCGTTCCCCAAAGTCTCCCCAGAAAAATGGTACCTCACTTGTGTGGGTCGGCCTAGTTCCCGTGACAGGAATCGGCGCAAAATGCAATGTGGTCACCCTTTTTTGGCAAAGTGCCTAACTGTAGTTTTTGAACCCTAGCTCTGCCGGCACCTACGGAAACCTACAAAACCCACACATTTCTGAAAAGTAGACACCCGGGGGCTTCCAGGGAGGTTTGGCTTGCATGGATCCCCCAACGTTTCCTTACCAAGAATCCCTTGCAAACCTCAATTTTAGCAGAATAAAATCACTTTTTTCACATATTTTTGTGTGGGAAAGTGTGGCATCACCGATCTCACACAAATTTTCTACCACCCAGCATTCCCCCAGGTCTCCCGATAAAAATGATGCCTCACTTGTGTGGGAGGTCCAAGTACCTGCGACAGGCAAGGGCCCAAAACGTAGTGAGGCGACATCAAAATTACCTATCTGAAAACCACCTGGTTTTCCAAGGGGGGTCACCTGGGTTTTTGGCCCCGTGCTCGGTGGCCATCTAAGGAAACCTACCAAACCCACACATTTCTGAAAACTAGATACCCGGGGGCTTCCAGGGAGGTATGGCTTGCGGGGATCCCCCAACGTTTCCTTACCCAGAATCCCTTGCAAACCTCAATTTTAGATGAAAAAATCACTTTTTTCACACATTTTTGTGTGGGAAAGTGTGGCATCACCGGACTCACACAAATTTCTTACCACCCAGCATTCCCCCAGGTCACCTGATAAAAATGGTGCCTCACTTGTGTGGGAGGCCCAAGTACCCGCGACAGGCAAGGGCCCAAAACGTTTTGAGGCAACATCAACATTGCCTATCAAAAAATGTTTTGGGCCCTTGACTGTCGCGCACTTTCCCACACAAAAATGCGTGAAAAAAAGTGATTTTTTTCAGCTAAAATTGAGATATGCAAGGGATTCTGGGTAAGGAAACGTTGGGGGATCCGCACAAGCCATACCTCCCCGGAAGCCCCAGGGTGTCTAGTTTTCAGAAATGTGTGGATTTGGTAGGTTTCCCTGGATGGCCGCCGAGCACGGGACCAAAAACCCAGGTGACCCCCCTTGCAAAACCAAAGAGTTTTGACATAATTAGTTTATTTCTGCAGCGTGAGAATTTTGGCAGAATATTGCAAGGAAAATGTGACAGACATTTTGAGGTTTGCAGGACATTGTGGGTAAAATAACTTTTTGAAATTCACAAGAGAGACATCACAATGAACTCCCATGGCTTTACAACAATATCTACAGTTGGTAGGTTAATCTTAGATGGAATGTGCACCTTGGCACAGAGACTAAAAAAGAGAAATATTCCTGCACAGCCATCTACTCCTCAAACACACACACATACTGGTTGGATTTGGCACAAGGGCGAGTGATGGTTCAGTATATAAAATTTTATTAACAAGAGATTTCACAAAAATGAGATGCACTGTCAATAATTAAATGGACAAAAAAATGAACCAGTGACTCTCAGAGCTGTAAAGCCACGGCAAGGCACCAACCGCTTTACAGGCCATTCACACACCTTTCATACGTGATACACACAAGACCATTCACACCACCAGTCACGAAACCAACACATTACAACATTCACAAAAAGGGACAAGGTACACCCTGCTTCAGAAAGACAAAAAAGACAAACATTACTGCACAGCCATCTAATCCACAAGCACACACACATACTGGTTGGATTTGGCATGAGGGTGAGTGATGGTTCAGTATGTACAATTGTATTAGCAAGTGATTTCACAAAAATGAAATGCACTGCTAATAATTGAAAGGACGAGAAACTGAACCATTGACTCACAGCTCGTGAACTGTAAAGCCACGACAAAGTATCCAACCTCTTTACAGGCCATTCATACACCTTTCATACGTGTGACACATACAAAACCATTCACACTGCCAGCCGCTGGCCCATCACAGTACAACACTCACACCAACAGACAGCGCCCATCACTTTCACACGCCCACATTCCTGACACAGCAACCACACAAGCTAATGGATTGCATGGAGTGGCGCTCAGCTAGCAGTGTGTGTAGTGACCAGCAGCAAGTCACTACTCACAAAACCGCCAGCCAAGCGCCAGTCCACGCACACCGTCAGCCAAGTGCCAATCCACGCACACTGCCAGCCAAGCGCCAGTCCACGTACACCGCCAGCCTAGCGCCAGTCCATGCACACCACCAGCCAAGCGCCAGTCCACGCACAATGCCAGCCAAGCGCCAATACACGCACAACGCCAGCCAAGTATCAGTCCATGCACATCGCAAACCAAGCGCAAGTCCACGCACAACACCATCCAAGCACCAATCCACGCTCACCACCAGCCAAGCACCAATCCACGCACACCGCCAGCCAAGCACCAGTCAACACACACCGCCAGCCATGCGCCAGTCCACGCACACCGCCAGCCAATCACCAATCCACGCACACTGCCAGCCAAGCACCAGTCAACACACACTGCCAGCCAAGCCCCAGTCAACACACACTGCCAGCCAAGTGCCAGTCCATGCACACCGCCAGCCAAGTGCCAGTCCACGCACACCGCCAAGCATCAGTCCACACACATCGCAAGCCAAGCGCCAATCCACGCACAACACCAGCAAGCGCCAATCCACGCACACCGCCAGCCAAGCACCAGTCAACACACACCGCCAGCCAAGTGCCAGTCCATGCACACCGCCAGCCAAGCGCCAGTCCAATCACAACACCAGCCAAACGCCAGCCTACACACACCGCCATCACATTTAGGACAAATTGCAAATAGATACAAATCTACTAACACAAAATCTGAAACTAAATACATTGCACTAATTCCAACCTTGAAACAGAATAGTTTTTTTTAAACAATACAGACCAGGCAGTTCACTTTACCACTCATGGATGCTCCCAAAAATTATTTTGCGTGTGGTACGCTCTAAAACAAGCAGGCACACACAGCCCAGGGTTAGAAGGACACTCGGGGCAGAAAAGACGAGTCTTCTTCTGCACACCTCTTCGCCAACAGACTCTACATCTCCTAGTGGGAAAGTCTTCTGAGGATGTGGGAGTATTGTAATCAGGAAAGTGGCGATCTTTCAATCGAGCCACATCCTCCACCACTCCAACTCTAGGAACACTTGCCTGTTCCACAACAACAAGGCTGCCAATCACAGAGGGCTGAAACTGAACAAATGTCAACTTTGACCCAGGATAACACTCCTTGAACACAACAAAAGCATTGAAAGTTGCTAAGTTGAAGAGATGAATGGCCAACTTCTTATGCCAAACATAAGCCTTATGAATATCAGTGTAAGGTTCCAACCTCTGATCTACTCTGTCAACACCACCCATGTGCTTATTGTAGTCTAGAATGCACACAGGTTTGCACACTTCAGCAACCTGACCCCAAACAGGGACAGGTGAAGTACTCTCATCATGGATGGTAGTCAGCATGTACACATCCCTCCTGTCCCCAAATTTCCCAGCTAGTAGTTCATCACTACGCAAGGAACTACACTGTCCCCTCTGAAGTTTTTTGCAAACAAGCTCTTTTAGATAACCTTTACGGTTAGAGCGGATTGTGCCACATGCAAAAGTGTCCACTTTAAACAATTCCTTAAACAATTGCACAGCAGTGTAGAAGTTATCAAGGTACAAATGGTGGCCTCTGTTAAACAGTCTTCTAGCAAGATCCCACACAATTTTCTCTGAAACTCCAAAGGTGGACGTACAATCAGGGGGTTAATAGTGGAATCTCTACCAGTGTACACACGGAAATTAAAAACATATCCTATCCTACTCTCTGACAACATATACAGCTTAATTCCATAGCATGCCCTCTTGCTGGGGATGTACTTCCTAAAAACCAAACGGCCCTTGAACAAGACCAAAGACTCATCAATAGATATTTCTTTCCCTCAAGTATAGATCTCTGAAAATCGATCTACAAAGTGATCAAGAACAGGCCGAATCTTAAAAAGACGGTCACAGTCAGGGTGAATACGTAGCAACACCAAAGAATTATCAACAAAATGCAGCATACGTAGCAAAAGTAGTTACCGATCACGAGTCATAACTGCAGGAAATATGGCTGTTGCCATCAAGGGACTGGTAGACCAATATGAAGCCAGGGACGGCTTTCTTATCAAACCCATCAATAAAGTCAAACCCAAAAACTTCTTCATCTCTTCCAGATTTGTGGGAGTCCACCGGGTAGCTCTAGAGTGGGGCCTAAGTTTGTCACTGTCGTCCCTCAAAAACTGTTCAGCATACAAATTAGTCTGCTTAACAATCTCACCCAAAAATACATCATCCATAAACAACGGAAAAAACTGTATAGGCAAAAAATGTTCACAATCCACTCTACACCCTGCATCACCGCTAAAGGTAGGCAACACCGGCTGCACCATGTTTTCATCAACCCAGAGTCCAGCACTTCCAGTAGGAAGCCTAGCAGCCTTAGGCTGCAATCCAGATGCCTCTTGCTCCATCGGCACAGCAGTATCCTCCTCTAAAACAGGCACTTCATCCACACTGAGAGTTGCTTCATCCACACCACGAGTACCTCTTCTGCACTGAGAGAACCTTCATCATCCGATGATTCCATTTGGAGAGAAAACTCACTGCCAGAATCTTCCGCTCCCTCCTCTCCCTCAGATGCACTGTCAGTCTCATAATCCTGCTCAGAGGAAGATTCAAGAAGCATACCAACGACCTGTTGAGCAGTCATTCTACGGCTAGCCATAATGCTTACTAATAAAGGTAACTTGTCAAAAGAAGTCAACAACAACCAACACTTTGTATAATAAGAAATAAACAAAAAGCACCTTTATCAAAAACACATATATACTCCAAAACGATACCACTCACTTGCCAGAGGCAGCTAAGCTCACCACCACCTACTCTGCACAGACACATTATGAATCAACAATATCCCACTAAAAAAGAAAGAGAAAAGAAATTACACATAAGACCATGCAAAACACATCACAAAGAATTTCATGCTCAAAACACTAACTTAATATGCTGCCATTATGACATCACTTACAAAAAAAATCATTCATACATTACAATATTACTCATTTGGAGTAAATACAACAAAAATGTTTTTCTTACCAAAAAAATGCAACTATGCAAAACTGCAGAACAACCACTGTCGAAACCGCCAATAGGAATCAAAAGCTTTACACTAGAATAAAAAGGAGAAAAAAACATTACAATCACATATGAAAATAATGCACCAGTCCACACACAATCCACCAGCCAAGATAAGGGGTAGGTGGACCTAAGAGTATAAATTAAATATTCACCCCCGTAAAAGGGGAGCAACCCTTGCGCCTACTCCCCGACACATATTTTTTAAAAACCCTGGTGTCTAGTGGCTTCTGAGATGGGCCTAAAAACATACTGCTATACTGCCACCCAAAGAGGGCAGAAATGGCCACAATCATCCTCCCATAAAGGGGAGCGACCCATGTCCAAGGGGCCGCTCCCAAACATAAAAAAAACCCTTGGTGGTGGCCTAGTGACCCTACAAAACAAAAAGAAATCAGGCGATCTGCCCCTCAGGGTGATACCAAAGGGGATGATGGACGGAGCATTTGAGCAAATCAAACACTCACCCGCAGTCAACTGATCTGATTTTAAACAATCATCATTCTATAGCTCACTCCACCACCCCAGTTCAGACATGGCCATATGCAAATCAGTCTCACCCTGTGCGCTTTGTTCACCCTAAGTTGGCAGGGTATGCCCAGACGTGGTTCCCTTGCTCACTTTGCCACTGGACTCAAGCTAGCCTGGCAGATGACAGCTGATTAGCCAGAAACCAGTCCCAGGATGGTTGTTTCCGGTCCAGGGAAGACATGGCTTGGCAGTTCGGGCTGGACTGTTCCCTTGAGGCACAGAGTCAGACTGATTTGCATATGGCCATGTCTGAACTGGGGTGGTGGAGTGAGCTGAAGAAAGATGATGGATTAAACCCAGATCAGTTGACGGGGGTGAATGTTTGATTTGCTCAAGCGCTCCGTCCATCATCCCCTTTGGTACTGCCCCTCAGGGTGGCAAAAACGGGCAAATTAATGCTTCCCAAAGGGGAGCAACCCTTGCCCAAGGGGCCACTCCCCACTACCTTTATTCTATTGCCCCAGTGGGCCGATTTCATTTAAAAAACATTAAATCTGCCCCCCCAAGGGGGCAGACAAAGCCAAAATGTATGCCCCCAAAAGGGTAGCGACCCTTGCCTAAAGGGCCGCTCCCCCAAACAAAACATACCTACATAGGCTTTCTAAAATTGCCCCCAAAGGGGAGGTACCCTTGCCCAAGGGGCCAATCCCCACTACATTTATTAACTGGCCCAGTGTGCTGATTACTTTAAAAAAACATAATAAAATATGCCCCCCCAGGGGGACAGACAAAGCCAAAATGTTTCCCCCAAACAAACGTAGGCTTTTGAAAATGATCCCCAAAGGGTAGTGACCCTTGTCCTAGGGGTCACTCCCTAGTACATTTATTCAATTGGCCCAGTGGGCCGATTTTCAAAACAAAAATTTAGGGGCAGACAAACCTAAAATTGAGGCCCCCGAGGACAGCGACCCTTGCCTAAGGGGCCTCTCCCCCCAAACAACAAAACTCACTCGTATTTACAAAAAAAAAATCCCTGGGTCTAGTGGGCATTCCTGCTGCTCGATCGCAAGATCGTGCAGCAGGAATGCACAAAAGAAGCATCGAGGGAAGGGAAAACCCTTTCCTTTCCCCCCGATGCCTCTTTCGTTTAAATCCCCCCCTCCCCAGCCCCAAAACGTACCTGTTTGTTCTCCGACGTGCAGGAAGCAAATGGCTTCCTACTCGTCGGAGAACAAAGGGAAACCTCCAATGACGTCAGTGCGGCTCGCGTGCTGATGTCATTGATGACGCGGTGGAGGGGAGGGGGGAGGCAGGGGAAGGTCTTCTCCCTGCCTTCCCCGGTAAAAACACCTGCATTGACCGCCCACAGGGGGAGAGCCAGCGCTTTCCCCGTGGGTGGGTGCCATGATGAGCACACGACGACTGTGTGCCATGACGAGTCCAGCTCGTCATGAGCATGCAAGGGGTTAAATGCTTATTAATGGCTCCATTTCCTCTTCCATGATGTAATTCATTATATTACTCATTTCTACAACACTATCATGAGTTTCAGCTCTTTCTGGTGTACATAACGTTCCCTGATCTCTCACAACCTCTCTCATTTAAGATAAACAATTAATTTCCCCTACTGTTTCAGTTGGAACTGTTATTGTATGTGTTTGTGAAGTTCCTCGCCCTGTCTGATAAAGAGGAACAACTGGACCAATGGTTACGGAAACTGATAATGCATCAGGACTATTTGTCTTAACTACATTAGAAAATCCTGCTCTCTCAGGGGTCTGGTTTTGGTCTAAGAAAATTATTTTATAGGCTGGATCTAAATCCGTAGGTGGGGCTCCTGGTTTTAAACCTACAAACAAATTTGTCCCTGAATGATTCTGTTCTTCATCATATGGTGGAGGTCTATTCAATAAAAGTTTGTTCAATAATTAATAATCTCTATCTTCTAGACTCTCATCGGTCACTGGAATTACTTGAACTTTTGACTGTTCAGTATGTTTCTTTCAGCTACCATTATTGGGTACATTCGGGCTTCCAAAGCAACATCTTGTCTCCATAACCTTTTCTAGAAATCCCATTTTGCCTCTGCATATCGATTCAATGTATTTCTATACCTCCCCTGACATTTCTCTTTTTCTCTCCAATATGCTTCATGTTTCCACTCTTCAAGAGCTTCATATTGTATGGGTCTAGGACTAGGTTTCAGATCATTCATTTGTCTTCTCAAATTTTCAAAAGTTCTTACATTAAGGTGCCGATTCCGATCGGGTAAAAAAAATTCCCGTACGACTTGTATCCGTATATTGTACGAATCGTACAAGTCCCGTCCCACCGGTGAAGTACGATTCGCACGTGAAAAATACATACGAATCGCTTTGGGAAAAGGTCTACAAGACGTACCCGGACAGTTTTACGTACAAATCGTAAAACTGAAGTCCGAGCGCACAAGTACGATCCGTACCGCCCTTCCGAATACACAAGCGTATGTAAAATGTCCCGTACGGAGCGAACTCTGTACCACTCGTATCCCGGGTAAACTTGTGCCGGGGATATGAGTCGTACAGCCCCCCCACGTATGTCCGCACATACCCCCATATGTCAGCACTGTACCCCCCGTATGTCAGCACCGTACCCCCCCATGTCCGCACCGTACCCCAGCCCCATACTTGTACGCACCGTACCCCAGCACCGTACCCTAGCCCCGTACTTGTATGCACCGTACCCCAGCACCGTACCCCAGCCCGTACTTGTACGCACATACCCCAGCACCGTACCCCAGCCCCATACATGTACGCACCGTACCCCAGCACCGTACTTGTACGCACTGTACCCCAGCACCGTACCCCAGCCCCATACTTGGACGCACCGTACCCCAGCCCCGTACTTGGACGCACCATACCACAGCACCGTACCCCAGCCCCGTACTTGGACGCACCATACCCCAGCACTGTACCCCAGCCCCATACTTGGATGCACCGTACCCCAGCACCGTACCCCAGCCCCGTACTTGGACACACCGTACCCCAGCACCGTACCCCAGCCCCGTACTTGGACACACCATACCCCAGCACCGTACCCCAGCCACGTACATGTACGCACCGTCTCCAGCACCGTACCCCAGCCCGGTACTTGTACGCACCATACCCCAGCACCGTACCCCAGCCCCGTACTTGGACACACCATACCCCAGCACCGTACCCCAGCCCCGTACTTGGATGCACCGTACCCCAGCACCGTCCCCCAGCATCGCGTATGCGAGCACGGTACAACCACATCGCGTAAGCACGCACCTTACATACACGAAAATGACTCGTACTGAACCAGGACACTGTAAAACAGCACAAGGAGGGTCAATTCAACTCACACAACACCACAAAACACATCTACAGTAGAAAAAACATCAAAATGACTGACCTGGCACATCCAAACAGGCAAACAGAGGCCCAAACTCACAACCACCTCTTATAACACACCCACAAAAATTTCAAACTCAGTCACACCCACAAATGGACCAATAAAAAGGGCCCACACACACAAACCATGAGCCTTTGCAACAGACTCACTGCAGCTACAGAGCACACCCCATCAACTGATGCACCCATACACCTTAACATATACACCTTCACACACACTCCTTCACACATACCCCCTCTTCACATTCTCACACACACCTTCACATTCACACCCACACACCCACAACCATCCACACCCTAACCCCACACCATGCCCACAGACAAGAATCCAAAGTTCACAAGGGAGGAGCTGGACATCCTTGTCAACGAAGTCATCAGAGTCGAGCCACAGCACTTTGGAACACTGGTCAGACAGACCAGCATATGCGAAGAATCACGCCTGTGGCAGAGGATCGTCGATAGGGTGAATGCTGTTGCGCCCATCAGAAGGACCAGGAATGAATGCCAAGCCAGGTGGTACGATCTGCGGAGGGCAGTCAAGCGGAAAATGAACGAGGACTACGCCCAGAGCAACATCACTGGTGGTGGGCTGCCCCACAGACCGGTACATTACCATCCCTGGGAGGAGAAGGTGATGGCCCTGCTTCCGCCGGTGGGAGTACAGAGTCGAAGGAGTTGCAGAGCCTGGTGAGTACACAAACAACTTACGTAACATGGGGGTAATGGCATCCACACCCCAACTACACCAAATGCACGCAACTACCCCCAAGCCCTCACCGGACACAACCACACTCAAAAACAACGCTCATGCCACTAACATGTGTATGCCCCATTCACAAAGCAAGGCCATGCCATGTCCCAGGCTACACGAAGCACAAACCCAAGACTGGATGTCCGGGATGCTGGGAGAGTGGGGCTCACAAAACACATTGTTCAACTCAGAATCAGACACCATTGCCCTCAGCCCATATGGCCCAGGTACATACCCATGCACCATGCTCAATTCACAGGGACTGGCAAAGTACTGACAAGGTAGGTGACACTTGGCCCTGCTGTAGGCAGCACAAGGCCCTCCTGTGACCACTGTAAACTCAAACACCAACACCACAAGCTCAGATATCTAGGACAGGAACTGACACTCACTGTCATGGCAGCATGCACCATGAGGGGACAGATACATCACCTGGGAGACCCACTGCCAAATCACACTACACCCACCAGCAGGCCCTGTCACACACACCCCTTACACAAGTACACACCCCCGGGGCAGGCAATGGATTTACCCACTCTCACAATGGACATGTGACACAACAAGATCAATCCATAGCCAAAGAAGCATCGAAGCCAAAAATCTACATGTCAAAGACTCAGGAGAACATATCAATCTGTCCCCCGCAACATACCCATCCCCAAGTGAACATTGAGGGGAATGCTAAGCACATACAACTACCTGGAGGAACTGTGCCAACTTGAATATGTATGAAACATGGATGTCGCATGAAACAGCATTAACATTGTCTCTCTCTCACACACAGGGCAACGTCATGGATCTCCCCCCAACAATGGGGGGGAAGAATCACAGTTCCAGGCTCGGGAGGAACCTGATCCCACCGGCAGCGACGCCTCTCAACACTCCGCACATGACCCCAACCCACCTGGACCCTCTGGTGTCCAAGCCCCTGCAGCACCTGCTTCAGGTACATCTGTGCCAACCACCACCCCCATTCCTGCCACATCCCAGGAGACACCCAGGAGCCCTGCCCGCACTGAACAACTGAGCCAGTCTGACCTGGAGGGACAAGGTTCGCCGGGCACCCAGGAGGAAGCAGACAACCCCGCAACTGCCATCCCTCAGGGGTCCCGTAGACCCGATGTGCCCACAACGGCAGGCCAGGCTCGTGTTGGCAGGGGTGGTGGGAGTGGAGGCATACCGGCGTGACACCAGGGCCATCAGCCAGGTAGTGGAGACCCTCACAGAGATTAAGAACCAGCAGGCCGAGCAACACGCCAGTCAACAAGAACACCAAGGACGGATGGAGGCAAGACTGGCTGAGCTCCTGGCAGTGCAAATGGACATAAGCCGTTCACTCCGTCGGATCGCCAACAACATGGCCAACCCTCCCTATGCCACCAGACGAAGACCACCACCGGCTACAGGGAGGGAGGAGGAGGAGGATTCGTCCGACGGAGCGTCCCAAACATCATCAAGGCCTGCATCTGAGGGTCCCGCGAGGAAGGTAGGTCGTCCACAGAAAAGACCGTGAGAGGCAGAGGACCATCCACATCTCTCAGGTCACCTGGCCTGGCACCTGGCCTTCATGCGCAACAGCATCACCTCATTCACTGACATTCTCTGCCACATGGACTTGCTGGTCACAGTCTGACCAATGATGACACACACTGTGGTCTGGACTCTGATGACTTCAAATGCCAAGGATCCCATCTCCCCCTGTGAACTTTGGATTCTAGGCACACTGTATAGCACCTATTTTTTCCCCACAAAACACGCCCCCACCGAGAATAAAACTAAATTTCTTTAATTAGATGGTGCAGTCATTTTGCATGAGTACACAACATACGTGTGGGGAAATGTCAAACTATGCCTGAGTGTTGAACTAACTCCAGCCATCCATACCCTGGGATCTGAGTCCGGTACAGGACACACATGGGTCACAATGTATCATCCAGTACGGACATGGAGCACAATACTCACCCGTGATGGCCTCAAGCTGCTGAGGGGGGGCTTGCAATACTGTGCGGACAGACCAATTTGGAAGAGAATCATTAAGGCGTAGAGGTCATGGCTCATGTGGAGGTTCCCGGGGAGGGAGTCCCAGGTATGTTTGGCCAGGTGAGAGAACTATGTCCTGCATGCTGGAGTTCGGTGAAGAATGTTGGCCAGGGCAAGGTTGGAAGCACGGAGTTGGCCTAACAGGGTCTTGGATGACAGACGTCCAAGGTTGGTTTGGGGTCTGGGGTTTTGGACTGCCTCCTGAGTGTGGGTGAGGAGTGTGAAGGTCATCCTGCAGCAGACAGTGATCCATTGCAGCTATCTCAGGTGGACGGTGATGTGGCTGGGGCGCGGGATGTTGGAGCTGAGGTGTGCAGATGCACCCTGGATGTGGACAAGTTTTCCGGGAGTTTGGCTGTACTTGCTCCATAGAGGGCGGGCTGTAGTTGACACGGCTGGTGTCGTGGACCTGGGGGACGGTCTGTCTTGCCTTGGAGTGGATCTATCTGTGGATCATGTGCATCATGCGGAGGGTGTTGCAGCATGAGGTACAGATGCTGGGGAGTTGCATGACAATTGTGAGCGACGAGTTCATGATGCACACCATCTCGTGTGCGTGGCCCATGGTGCTGGTGCAGTGCCCTGGCGGGTGGGACACAAGGAGTTGACCCAGCTGTAAGGGGACAATCCTCAGATGATTACCTCAGTCCTGTACAAGTCCAGCCTCAGGTGGCTGATGTTCAGCCATTCATCAACGGACCTCATGCCTTCTTTAAGGTTGGAACTGGCAATGGCTGTGTCTTTGGTGAGGGTGAGGAGCAGCTGGCTGTCAATGGCATACGAGATGATGATGAGGTTGTGTGCGCATGTGATGGTGGAGAGGGAGGTCCTGGACACATTGAAGATTGACACACTGAGAGATGAGCCCTGGGCCATGTGCCAGATGACGCCACTGTACTACATGCTTGAGTCACACTCCCATGGCCTTGCTGGTGAGCTACTTGGTTGATTTCATCCTGGTCCATCCCTGGATACCAGTGTTGGAGATGTGTGAGCTGACAGTGTGTGAGCACATTGTGCATAATGCTGTGGAGAGGTCAAGGGGGGTGGCCTCACCATTGTTGACCAGGGCAAAGTTGTCGGTGTTGGTGGCAATGATGACGGTTGCAGTGGGGTGATTACTGTGGAAGACGGTCTTGTGCAGGTTGGCTGGAGCTCTTTGCATGGAGGAAGTTTTATCAGTTGCTCGTTGACTGTCTTCCTGATGACATTTGCTGGCTAGGGAAGCATGTTGATGTTCCTTGAGAGCCAGCGTTCCTGCCGTCCATTGTCTAAGAAGGGCCTGGGTCACTGCATGCCTCTATCTACCATGGAATGTGGCTAACTCCAATAATACATACATGACGTGCTGGACGTGGGCTACAAGGATGGGGAATGATGTGGTTGAGATGTTGTGTGGGAAGGGGCCTGATGGAGATCTCCAGGGGATGTTGCACATGAGCCGAGTGTTGTATCTGCTGATGATGGAAGTCCAAAACCTGAGGGTGGTTGGTCCCGCGTATAATAGTGCGTTCTGCCTCTGTGTGCCAAGGCTTGCGTGTATGTCCATGAGCTTGCAGTGGTAGAAAGTTGCAAGGGATTGGCTCAGCCTTGCAAGGGTGGGGTGTCTTTTGGATAGAGAGCTGATGTCAGTGCACTCACGATGCTGATGAGCTCCTTGATGTCGTGCGGTTTTTTGGCCTCGGCCCCATCTGAAGGATCTCCAATTGTCCTTGCTGATGATATGGTAATGGCTGTGTGTGCCGTTTTCCAGGGTTGTAAGGCCACTGATGGTTATTTGTGTTGCAAGCTGTGCACAAGAGGCCTGCTAGACGTGTATGAGTCCAGTAGGTCTGCCTTGTCCCAGGTGGCTTAATTGTTGATGTGCGTCACAGGAATGTCCGTCAACGTGGCTAGGTTGTTGGATCAGTTGCTGATCCAGTGTGTGAGGTTGCAGGGTGTGGCGATGGTGTTGGTTCCAGTGTCCCACACTGCATGTCTGTGTTGACTTACATCAAGCATCTTTGGGGGATTGGTAGCGGGGTGTGTGGCAGTGTGTTGCTCGTCGGAGACGTGGATGCTAATGTGGATGGACCAATGATGGATGCTGGTGTGGTTCTCATCCAGCCAGAAGTTCCTGGCCCACAGCCACATGTATCCTGTGTATGTGAGGGCGTGCGTGACGATGGACGTGTTGATGGCTTTGCGGAATTGTGGCTGTAGGCCTGGAGATCTGTAGATGAGTGTTACTCTGAGGGTTTGCAGGGAGTTTGTGCTAAACCGGAATTGTGACCCTGAGTGCGTACTTGGGAATAGATATCAATTCATCCTCCGGGATTGTTAGTGCCATCCCTGCGGGTGCTCTTGTATCCGTCTGAGATGGCAATGAAGAAGTTGTGTGCTGAGGATGCTTTCATCCAGGTCACTGTCATGAAGGTGATGTGTGGGCCTGTCGTGTTGAGGAGGTAACAGAGTCCAATGGCGTACTGGTGGACGGAGCCGGTGTGGAGTAGGAGGGACATGACCTGGTTGGAGTGACAGGGCCTGGAAGGTGGGGCAGCGCTGTGTAGGCAGTTGGAGTTGCACACTCAGCATGCGAAGGTGTCGTGTGTGCACTTAGGGTATGCCTGAGAGCATGCGGTTGATTTTCGGTTGGACATTGCTTGGAGGGTGGCTGCAACATGAGACTGTTGTGTGATGTGGGTCATACAAGGACATGAGGGTCGTGCAATGTGCACGTTGCATGCGCTGACAGTCCTGCCTTTGGCACCGCGTGGCCGCAACAGTGGCACAGACAAGCTGATGACAGCCTATTGAATGGGTGGAGGGAGGAAGGGAGGAGCATCTTGGAGGTGTGTGGGTTGCAGAATCCGGGAACTTGGTGGGTCCTTGCCGCAGGGGCCGCAGCAGCAGGCGACATGTACTGGAAACTAGGCCAAAAGTAGCACACAAAGACAAGGATGTCAGAAAGGACAACTGGCGTACGTAAAGGAAGGAGTGTCAGGTTACTCATGGCTCACCCAGAGAAAATGGATGAACAATCACCAAAGATGACTGACACAGGATCAGGAAACAGAAGGCCGAGCTGCGCACAGGAGACACACCCTCAGCAGGCGTTGACGGCCCGTTGGGGGGAGCAACCTGCCCAAATACATACACAACCATGGACTTCATGCACAATAGAGATTATAAGCCATGAAGAACTGCATGCATGTTGCCAAACTATACATAGACTCATATGCACAATCTTTGACAACTATGCCAGAGATGACGCATGCAAAGTGGCAAGAGACCTGCATTGACAGAGATGAGGCACTTTGGAGGGTGAGGAACACCTTTATTACTCAGGCTCACACTAAGGAAAATGCATCAATATGAACAGACTCACAGGTCATTTGACTGAACATGTGGGACCTACGCTGGACACCCCCTTTACAACACGGATGTTGTAAATCCAAATGAACTGGCACACAAGTTAAGGGGATGAGCCAAACACCTCCTGCTGCACACGGAGAGGCTGCAATTCCCCATTGAGCCTGTTATGGGGATGTCCCACACTATGTCCACCCGTAGCATCCCGTATGTTTCAGAGTTTTACACACATTGATGCCTTCATCAGAATCCAAAAACCATTACAGATGACTGTCACGAAGGATGACTATCAATTCATGGGAGTCATGCTACATGTTATGTGCCCCATGGTGAGTCGACATGTATGCATGGTAACACAACATGCACAGAAGCAGGCCCCACACATTCCAAACACGTACCACACCCAAAATGCCTTGCTGCAATCCTTACCCAAAATGACATTTCCCCATGTCCGTGCATGGAACGCTGATTCAGCACACGTTGTAATACTCATGAGGAATAGCAGGAGGACAAAGATGACACGAGCAGACAACATGCGCAAGAACCTGGGAATGACAGACACACAAGAAGTCAGCTAAAATATTTTTCTCCGCATACATGGTCATTTACTAAACAGGAACAATGCGGTCCCCATGCTAATTTAAAAGAAAGTGTCTCAGCTAAAATGTGTGGAATGACATCATCACTCGAGTGACACATCAGAACACACATCTAAGTCACTTAGCATACAGTCAGCTGGACACACATTGCAACACATGCCACCCAAGGCTCCAAGCGTGCACACTCAGACCTAGTGACTCACCATTATGAGAAGAAGTTGCGTATGAGCTGACTCCGGATATCCTCCTCCTCTTCCTCCTCCTCACTTGCCTCGTGACCAAGCCCTTCATCCTCCACGGGTGGATGTTCCTGCTCATCCTGCTCCAGGATGAGTGGCACTGCCTTCTCCACTGCCATGCTGTGCAGCATGCAGCACACAAGGAAGATTTTGCAGGCCTTCACCGGTGCATATGGGAGGGACCCGCCTGTCTTGTGAAGGCACCGGAATCGGCTCTTCAGGAGGCCAAACGTCCTCTCAATCACTCGCCTGGTCTGCCCGTGTGCATTGTTGTACCGGTGATCTGCAGCTGATCTTGGGTTGCGGAGAGGTGTCATCAGCCATGGCATGTTGGGATAGCCAGAGTCCCCTACATGGAAACATCATGTTAATAAGTGGGTCAGGAGATGCCGTAAGAGCCAAAGATACTACAACACACAGGACAAACAGAGTATACCCACCAACAAGACATGCTCATTCGTTGTGCAGCCGCAGCATCATTTGTGGCACCCTGCTACGCCTCATGATGTAGGCATTGTGTGCTGACCCTGGAAAATGTGCACAGACATGGGAAATCAGCATGTTAGCAAGACACGCCACAAGGGCATTTATAGAGTGGTAATGTTTCCGGTTGCGATAGGCTACCTCCTGTGCCTGTGGTGGTACCAAAGCCACGTGTGTCCCATCAATGGACCCAATGACATGGAGCATCCCTCCCAGGGTATAGAAATCACCCTTGACACCTGTCAACTCCTCAGGAGTAGGAAAATGGATGAATTCATCAAGGTGCTCCAACATGGCTGCCAAAACATCACGCAGGACACGGCTGAACATTGTCTGTGACATGCCACCAACATCAGCTATGGTGAAGTGAAACGTACCTGTGGCAAAAAAATGTAGGGCTGCCATCACCTTCATCTTGGGGGTCGGCGCAGTCGGATACCTGTGTCGCGGTTGGAGGTGTGGTGCCAGCTTGGCGGTCAAGTCCTCAATCAACTGTTGAGTGAATCTGTAACGTTGGATGCAGGCACGTTCCCTCATGGCACCCAAGTCTGGCATTGTTCGGGGGACAGGCGGTGCCCTGCAGAAAATTGTAATGAATAACGAAGATTGAGAGCATAACAACATCAATGTCAATTAACAGAGCACATGCTCAACTGCTACTACACATCTGCTAAATACAGAGTCTGGTCTGTGCAATACATCCAGGACACGTATGCCAGCTTGGTGATTCTCCTATGAAAAGCCAGATACACCCGTTGATTGGCAAGTCTACATGACATGCCCTGAAACGAGCTGGGGACCAGTCTGAGTGAACAGCCAGAGACATCACAGGAGTGACATACATCCACATAGCTGCATTTAAAGGATGTCATCTCATACAGACAGCTGACGGCAAGCTAGACGCCCAGGTCACATGGAATGTCAAATGTACAGATCACACACATTGCGATGAAGGGGTACACGTGAAAACAGAAAACACAGACATTGAGACGACGCTGATATGCTCATGTCAAAATATCATGTTCGATGCATACAGACACTGCTTACGTGGGAATCCACCTGTGGCATGGTGTGCGTAGGTGTGTGCCATGCCCATCTCCACACAGACACATGTTGGATGCAGCAACAGCAGATGTAGTTGACGGAACACTAACAGCAAGCTCATGGGAATACATGACACACACATGACATAGTCACATCGGGACATGCTGATCGTGAAATGTCAGTTGTTAGTGCCCCTGTCCCTGGCATCAGGGGACAGTTGCGGGTGGTGGTGACTGTGCCATACCAGTGATGCTGTGCTTGACACGTTTATACTACAGGCCCACATGTGCAAAGTGTGAAGGGGAAGTGTGCCACATAGTGCCCCATCACACATGACATGTGTACACAGGTCATCACACATCAATTGTGCAACTACATGAGGAGACATGTGCAATATCACTGCCTGACACACCTAGGCCCTGCACATGAAAGTCTGCAATGACAATGACTTGATGTACAGCCTTGTGCGAGTCGGAGTCCTCCATTCCTTTCGTGTGCGCCTCCTATCACCAGTGTAAGCGTGTGAAACGCACCGTACACACGCTCTGAGAGCGTGTGTTCGGTCCGTATCACTATAGTAGTGGTGCCATAGGAGTACGTGTGAAAAAAACACAGGTTTCAGGGTACGTTATAGTTAGTTGGACATTTCACTCTTACAGAACCAGAGCAATTCAACAGTTATAGTTAGTTCAGCTAACTATAACTCGCGCCCCCGCAATGCACTGCTGATGATGTCACATATTACATTATTCATGACATGGCCAGTGACATCACTGATGACATCACTGATGATGTCACTGATGGCATCACTGATGACACCACTGATGACATCATCCAGTGACTGTGTGTTTCTATAAAGTTTATATATATATATATGCCAATGTGTATTGAAGAATGAGTGGGTGTAGAAGTGTCTGAATGGATGATTTAGTAGTTGCGTGACTGACTGTATAAGTGAGTGATTAAATGTGTCTTACTGAATGCATGGGTTAGTGACTGATACAAACATTCATACAGTTTAGTTTGTCAGTTGGTGTGTAAGCGGTTTCATGGGTTGGTGAGTAGCTAAATGAGTGTCTATATGGGTTATTGATTGGTTGTCTGAGTATCTGTATGGGTGCCTGAGTGTCTGTGTGGGTGGGTGGGGGGGTGTGACTTTGTGCATAGATGTGTGAGTAGGTGATTCACTGGGTGTATGGGTTCAAGAGTACATCTGTGAAGGGCTGAATGGGTGAGTGTTTAGATGTCTCAGTGGTTCATGTGTGAGAAAGGCAGTATATGTGAGTGTTGGAGTATATAAATGACTATATGTGAGAGTGAGTGATTGTGAGAGTGGCTGTATGGATGAGTGTGTTCTTGTATTAGTTATTGTATAAGAGTGTAAGTATGTGTTAGTATATGTTTGAATTAGTGAGGTGGTGTATGCATAATTGTACAGGTGAGTAAATGGGAGTGTGATTGATTCTTTGCATGACTGACTAGGTGAGTGAGTAACTCGATGGATGAGTGGTGGTGTGTGAGTGTCTGTATAGGTATGTGAATGCATATAATAGTGCTGTATTGATGGTTGACTGCATGTATGAGTGACTGTATGGGTGAATGAGTGGATGTGTGTGTAGACCTAGGAATCAGTGAGTGGGTATGTACTAACTGGTATTGGTGGGTCTATGGTTTCGAAAATGGTAGTCTGTATTTTAAAGTTGGTGTATCAAAGGTTATATTCGGGTATGAGGAGGTGCATCAGATTATCCCATGGATGATGTCATCAGTGAAGTCATCAGTGATGTCATCAGTGATATCATCAGTGATGTCACTGACCATGTCATGAATGATGTAATATGTGACGTCATCAGCAGTGCATTTCGGGGGCGCGTGTTATAGTTAGCTGAACTAACTATAATGGCAGAATTTCTCTGGTTTTGTATGAGTGAAATGTCCAACTAACTATAACGTCCCTGAAACCTGTGTTTTTTCAGTGAATTTCAAAGGTTTGTTAAATGCTAATTGGTAACTATAACATCCCTGAAACCTGTGTTTACTTCAGTAAATTTCAAAGGTTTTTTAAATGCTAATTTCTAACTATAACAAATCCAGTTGGCCGCACACTGCTCGTCACACCAGCAAGTTGCCCCAAGGAACTCTGGTAGATGTAGTGGCGACGGCGAGTACGCCTATGCCACAGTGTTTGAAAAAAGTATGTGTCGCATTAGCCATCCCTGGACACGTGTTTAGAGGTAGTTGCCTCTCGTCAGCAGGGAGTAGGTAAGTGTAAAGGGGTGCCGCGTGGACTGCTAATAACGTAAAAACAGGTAAAGTACCTCTCATGGCGCGCAGGTGCTGGTCCAGAGCTCGTCAGCCCAAATGGCTCAAGGGAGCCTTTATATAACAAATCCAGTTGGCCGCACACTGCTCGTCACACCAGCAAGTTGCCCCAAGGAACTCTGGTAGATGTAGTGGCGACGGCGAGTACGCCTATGCCACAGTGTTTGAAAAAAGTATGTGTCGCATTAGCCATCCCTGGACACGTGTTTCGAGGTAGTTGCCTCTCGTCAGCAGGGAGTAGGTAAGTGTAAAGGGGTGCCGCACCGACTGCCAATAACGTCAAAACAGGTAAAGTACCTCTCATGGCGCGCAGGTGCTGGTCCAGAGCTTGTCAGCCCAAATGGCTCAAGGGAGCCTTTATATAACAAATCCAGTTGGCCGCACACTGCTCGTCACACCAGCAAGTTGCCCCAAGGAACTCTGGTAGATGTAGTGGCGACGGCGAGTACGCCTATGCCACAGTGTTTGAAAAAAGTATGTGTCGCATTAGCCATCCCTGGACACGTGTTTCGAGGTAGTTGCCTCCCGTCAGCAGGGAGTAGGTAAGTGTAAAGGGGTGCCGCGTGGACTGCCAATAACGTAAAAACAGGTAAAGTACCTCTCATGGCGCGCAGGTGCTGGTCCAGAGCTCGTCAGCCCAAATGGCTTAAGGGAGCCTTTATATAACAAATCCAGTTGGCCGCACACTGCTCGTCACACCAGCAAGTTGCCCCAAGGAACTCTGGTAGATGTAGTGGCGACGGCGAGTACGCCTATGCCACAGTGTTTGAAAAAAGTATGTGTCGCATTAGCCATCCCTGGACACGTGTTTCGAGGTAGTTGCCTCTCGTCAGCAGGGAGTAGGTAAGTGTAAAAGGGTGCCGCGTGGACTGCCAATAACGTAAAAACAGGTAAAGTACCTCTCATGGCGTGCAGGTGCTGGTCCAGAGCTCGTCAGCCCAATTGCCATGAGAGGTACTTCACCTGTTTTAATTACATTTTGGCAATCCACGCGGCACCCCTTTACACTGACCTGCTCCCTGCTGACGAGAGGCAACTACCTCGAAACACGTGTCCAGGGATGGCTAATGCATACACATACTTTTCTACATACATCGTGGCATAGGCGGACTCGCCGTCGCCACTACATCTACCACAGTTCCTTGGGGCTACTTGCTGGTGTGACGAGCAGAGTGCGACCAACTTTTGAATCATTTATTACGGCTCCCTTGAGCCAACGGGCTGACGAGCCTTGGACCTGCACCTGCGCGCCATGAGAGGTACTTCACCTGTTTTAATTACATTTTGGCAGTCCACGCGGCACCCCTTTACACTGACCTGCTCCCTGCTGACGAGAGGCAACTACCTCGAAACACGTGTCCAGGGATGGCTAATGCATACACATACTTTTCTACATACATCGTGGCATAGGCGTACTCGCCGTCGCCACTACATCTACCACAGTTCCTTGGGGCTACTTGCTGGTGTGACGAGCAGAGTGCGACCAACTTTTGAATCATTTATTACGGCTCCCTTGAGCCAAGGGGCTGACGAGCTTTGGACCTGCTCCTGCGCGCCATGAGAGGTACTTCACCTGTTTTAATTACATTTTGGCAGTCCACGCGGCACCCCTTTACACTGACCTGCTCCCTGCTGACGAGAGGCAACTACCTCGAAACACGTGTCCAGGGATGGCTAATGCATACACATACTTTTCTACATACATCGTGGCATAGGCGGACTCGCCGTCGCCACTACATCTACCGCAGTTCCTTGGGGCTACTTGCTGGTGTGACGAGCAGAGTGCGACCAACTTTTGAATCATTTATTACGGCTCCCTTGAGCCAACGGGCTGACGAGCCTTGGACCTGCACCTGCGCGCCATGAGAGGTACTTCACCTGTTTTAATTACATTTTGGCAGTCCACGCGGCACCCCTTTACACTGACCTGCTCCCTGCTGACGAGAGGCAACTACCTCGAAACACGTGTCCAGGGATGGCTAATGCATACACATACTTTTCTACATACATCGTGGCATAGGCGTACTCGCCGTCGCCACTACATCTACCACAGTTCCTTGGGGCTACTTGCTGGTGTGACGAGCAGAGTGCGACCAACTTTTGAATAATTTCTAACTATGCCTACAGAGGTAGGAGATGTGCAGAAAGAGGAAGAAAGGCGCAGAAAGAAGCAAGTGAAATGCAGAAAGAGGCAACAGAAGTCCAGAAAGTTGAAGAAAGGTGCAGAAAGAAGCAAGAGATGTGCACAAGGAACCAACAGATGAGCAGAAAGAGGCCTTGTTGCAAAGTCATCCTGTGCCCCCAACTTTTTGCTGACGGGTACTGGTGGTAACTGACTCTGACTAACCAGGCCTAGAGCTAGTGCTATGCTAAAAGACACTTACATACACTAGCGAACACTATGCATTGGGGTACCCCTGTGATTGGCAGGACCTCCTCTGTAACTAGGGCAGGGGGATTAAAACTACCTCTAAGTCAGAGGTGCAGAAAGATGCTTCTTTAAGTAGTAGTCACGTTTGTAGAGTGGTGGAGAAAGGGTGCTGGGCCTCCGACCAGCACTCAGGAATTCCGCTGCATAGGACTTAGAGGAGGTACCAAGAGGGCTTCTTGGCCCCCAAAGTCCCTCAGGAGTAAATTGGACTTCATCCCCCATCCCGTAGTCTGCCAGGAGGCGCATTTACAGAGTAGTGGAGAAAGGGGGGCATGTCCTCTTTAGACGTCTTCGCAATCCTACTGTGTGCGACTTACTACACGTAACAAGAGGGGTAGTTGGCCCCCAACAACAACCTTGGGGGCCAACTACCCCTCCTATTACCTCCAGTAAATCCCACACAGCAAGATTGCTAAGTTCTCATAACAGGCCACGCCCCCTTTGTCCACCACACTGCAAACACGCTCCCTGGCACGCTCTTGGATGGAGATTTAAGATGTTATAATGTACATATCTTGTTTATAGGTTGAGCTTTTGGGTTTTGTAAGTGTTTGAGTGAGTCGTGTATTACATTTATTTATTTGAAATCTTAATTTTGTTTTGGAAATTCTAATTTATTTTATGTCATAAAAATGTTTTTTTACATGTTATTTATTCAGGCTCTCGGTGGCGGTTTCACCGTCATCATAATCAGCTCCAGAATGTGTACAAAAAATCCTTAGTTAAAATCCTATTACACTTAAGCCTCAAGGGCAACAAGCAGAATAACAGCAATGGCTGTTTTCTGCCTAGTTTTATCCTGTGAGGTGAAGTGTACTGACATCAATACTGGACACCTTTAGGGGCTTTGAGGCCTTTATCACACTTAGCAATTGTGAGAAGTTGGCCTGGTATATTCTGTCCACTAATTATAGTGGGCACCTTGTACCAGTCCAAACAACCCCTTATTGATGATAGGTTAAAGACAACCTTTATTAAAAGCTATCCTAGTGGTAGCTATGGAGAGCAGCCTTCAGGCTAAGTTTTGAAGGAATGTAAAGCAGCTTGTTTTACCAGTCTATAATCTCTTGAATGGCTAAATGAAAGACAACCACACCAGGTATAGATATAAAATATATGTATTTATTTCTAAACAGACCCTCCTAGTCTCTTTATGAGGCTAGAGGTCAAAACACATAAGTTACACTTCAAATATCACAGTAATAAGCACAAATACACGTCAGGCCCTAGGGGGGAGCCAAACCATATACTAAAATAGTGATATAAGAACCACGACTTAACTAGACACAAGGCCTAGAGTCTGTAGAATGGCTGCGACCCCAAGGAACCACCCAAGGTAGTGACACAGAGAACCCACAGGGTCCGTGTGCAGTGTGAGAACACAGCCACGAGCTCCCGTTAGCTTCTATGGGGAAAGTCGCGGTTTGATTTTTAAAGATTAGGGACACTTAGAAATGAGTCAGGAGTCAGGACCAAACCCTTTGGGACTTAGGAAGTTCTAGGGTCAACACCCACGGGAGCACCGGAGTACTCGAGTTACCTCACCCAGGGAAGCGGGGTGCATAGGTGTCAAATGGTGTCTGGTCGCGTTGTTGATTTCAATGGGAGATGGCAAAGAAGTGCTGCTGCCGGGAAGATGCGAAGTGTCCGAAGAGATCTAAGCCTGGATCGAAGTTGAGAAGAACCTGAAAGCAGAGGGGACAGAGTCTGGGTCACTTGCCAGTGACCAGGAGGACGATAGGCGGATGCCCACCGATATCGGGTGATTTCAGGTGAAGAAGGTGAAGCTTGACTCTTCAGTCACAAGGACCAGGAGGTATCGAGTACAACCAGGAGCTGGATTCGAGCTGTCCCACAAAGGATGTCGAGTACTGCAGCATTGGTGCCCAGATTGGACACAACAAGCCTTGGCAACAGCAACCCACGCAGAAAAGAGAAAGATGCTTCGGTGCAGACCAGCAAGGTCTGAGGGACTCACCACTTGGTAGGGAGTCAGGGCACGTCTGGAGCAACCAGGGAAGCCCAAGGAAAATCAAAGTTACCCTCTTAGGGACCCATCAGTCGACAGACCAGGGATCGCGAAGGGACCTCAAGTGGAAACACAAAATGGCGGCCCACGGGTCACTCGGGGTGACTAGGCTGACAATCTTTGGTGGATTTTCTGCTCGAGGTGGGGGCTACAATTAACCCCAAGCACGACTTCAAGAGGCGTCGAGAAGTCAATGCACTTGCAAAAGTGCACGGTGACCAGGAGTTCCGGTTCCACTCTACTCACGAGGGCTGCGGATCTCAACTTTGCTGGGGACTAGGGTCAGCCTCTGAGATGTCTGGAAATCCTCTTCCTGGGCTGCAAATACTTTGGAGTCTGGCAGGAGCTTCGTAAATGCAGACTGGCAAATTGCTTTGTTGGTGCCTGCCAAGCAGGGGAGTCACTCCTTGACCACAAGGGAGATTTCTTCATTCCTCTGGTCTTAGTAGAGCGGCGAAGTTCCAGGATTCAGTTTCAGAGTTTCGTTCAGGGATATACAAAGTTATCGTTACAGAGGTTCCTTACTTATACCTAAGGAAGGGGTTGGACTAGCTCTAGGGACCCACCTATGGGAGGGTTTGGAAAGAGGGGTGGCTACACCCATTTCCTTTGTCCAGTTTCGCGCCAGAGCAGGGGCTGAAATAAACATGGTTCTACCTTTCTCCTCATCACCACTTACAGGGTCAAGCCCCATTTCCAAGATGGCATCTTCAGAAATCGCCTCAGGTGGCGGATCTTTGTCGTATTTTGAACCAGGAGCTATTTCATCATAACTAGTCAAATCGCATTACAGTTTCAAGTTCAGTCAATGATGAGAGTTAGGCATAGTTTTAAAAGCTTTATTTCTCATAAAGGAATTAGTTGATTCTTTTTATTCTTGTCATTCAAATTAGTCCATAAAATAAAGTAAGTTTACCGAAATCTCATAAAAAAGAATTGTTAGAACAAATCATCAAATAATGTATCAAGCGTGTTCCATAATGGAAAGATTCCATATTCTAGAAGTCAGTACAACCCATGAAGAGATTGTTTTAGAAGGAAAAAAGTGAGATATGAAAGCAAAAAGCTCAAAGTAAGATCAAGGCAGGAGAACTCCCTAAAAAGAGTAGTTGAGAAACAGCCAAGTCTCAGTAATTTGAGTAAATCAGCATACAGTTGCAGTAGTAGGGTAAGGTAACCAGCAGCAGCAGTAGCCACAAACCATCAGGGGTATGGTAAGGCAAAATGGAAAAGCCTCAAAAGCATTTAAACTAACTGGCAACACGCACTAATATAAAGGGCAAAAACATTGACGCAATATCGGTAGCAGGTCTCTGGTCCTTGAATTCAATCACACAGCAGAGTTCTTCTGGGAGCGAGTTCAGCTCTTCCTTTACCACGAACTAACATGCAGCTTGCAAAGTTTTATCACAGAGTTTGTTACGAACATCTTATGTATATGGCTTCTTATTCATAAACCTTCGTTCCCATGGGCATCGGACACTGTTTAACCTACTGTTAAATGTTTCACAGCACAAACAATCAACTATTCTAAAGAAGAGAAAGATCAACTTAGAAAAATACTGTTTAGTAATGCATTTCATTTACACAAAGAAGAAATACTGTTTTAAAGTTTACAAGTATTCTATTCAAGCATTATGTGAAACATGATGTGTACAGGAAATGTAATCATTGCAAATAATATGTTGTTTAGTAAAATAATACATTTATTAAAAACCGAAACATTCTGTAGTAATGACAAACATTTCTAAGCATGTCACATTAATGGCAAGGTGCATTTTTCAGAAATATAGAGTTCACTTCTAGTTAAATGTATTTTAAGCATTTCTGTGGCCTATACTAATAGCAATAGCTGCCTATTGCACATTTAAAATCAGTATCTTTGCCCAGCATAACAGAGGCCTAATGAATAAAAAATGCCTGTATCAAGCTGAGCGATTCACCTCAGTATTTCCCTTAGCATCTTTGTGCAAAATATTATAGAATTCATAGGTAGCTCAGGAGCTGATTAATTTTTTATCCTGTTTCTTACCCCCAAGTAAAACTTGGCAGTAAGGAACAGTAAAGACATTATGGGCCCGATTCACAATATTAAACTGAGACGAAAGTCTAACTTTACAATTTTAGGTATTCACAAAGGGCATTTACTATTCTTGTTTGCTACAAGGCTGCGTCCTTCCAACACAGCTCTGTAGCAAAAAGTTAAATACTTTGACAGGAAACGGCGTGACAGCGGTTCCTGCCAATGCCTTTAGAAATTACCACCTGTTTCGCAAACATTTATAAATTATGTGGGCGGCCTCTCCACCATGGGTATGGAGTAATTTACTCCATCCCCTCATGAACCAATATGCCGTCTGCCTAAAAATAAATCAGCTCCTAAAATGGCTACCCCTATCTAAATTGGGCAAAGGGACATGTAGCCATTTTTCCAGAGGTCCTTAATCCCCAGTGACATAGGAACCGCTTGGCCACTACGGAAAACTCAGAAGTCGCCATCATGAGCAAACCGAAGGTGCGCTCTCATTTAATTGGGCAGATGGACCTTCATATTGGCGGTTTGTATACTCCATCAAGACAGAGTATACATACAGCTATATAGAAACCGGTCACTTAGTCTACATAGAAATATTATACATTACATGCATGCCCTTTCTGCAATATACATGAAAGAGACAGTGGTATAGCAATGCATTAAATGCAATCATATATGGCCCACATGAGAAAAATGATAAATTAGCAAATGTGCATTATACGGACAATAACTTTCGGTCTAAGTGGGCATTGCCGAGCAACCTTTTGTTCCAAATGTAGTTAGGACTCGATTGAGATATCCAAGCATCCCTTCACTATAATCATGCACTAGTGGGTTGATAATCCTGAGTCTCATAATCCAGTTCACAGTAGAAAATATAATTCCTAGGCAATGTATAATCTATCACACATAGCAAATAAAATATAGAAAATGAGCTAAAAAAATAACTATTATATACTGTAAATGACCATTTTTAATCATAAAAAACTTTGACATACAGATACATTAACATCATATTAAAAAGACATCTAATTAATGACATCAATTGATCATTATTACATTATTTTCTACTGTTAAAAATTACACCATAATATGATAACACATCAGGTGGCTAAAAATTAGTCTTCGACGCGCGTTTCGGCGCAAACAAGCGCCTTCGTCAGGAATAGCCACAATAAACGTGTCAATAATTTGTGCGATATTTTTTGTCTTTTTTAGGACGCAGATAACCCCAAGATGTAGGAGAGATCTCACTTTTGATAGAAGGTTGCCAGCGATGTTTAATAAACTGAACGGGTATTCTTCGCTTTCTGATTTCTTTGTTTAAATAAAATCTGTATTATTATACGTTCTGGGTAACGTGTAACACACTGCTGGCCCGACAATCCTCATGTTAATATAATTATACTCCTTCTAAAAGAATTATTGGGTCAGCATACGGTAAAAGCACCCCAAGAGGGAATATCTCTATTGGGGAGTGATTCAGGTCCAGCGTCATGCAATGCTTTGTGTGCTATGCAGAGGGCTTTAAATTTAATACAACTCTTTACTGGGAACCAGAGGAGTTTTTGAATGCCAGGGGAGATGGAGTGGAATTTGGGAAGTCCTAGCACCATTCTGGTTACAGCATGTTGTACTGGCTGCAATTTATGAGCATGGTTTTCCTGCAGGTTCATAAAGAGCCGGGTGCAGGATTTTAGCTTGGATAACACTAAGGTAGAAATTACTAATATTTTGCAATTGACTAGGACAAAAGGCAGAATTTTATTTATCAACCTGAAAGTGTAAAAGCATGCCGACACGACCACTGTGACCTGTGCCCCATAGTTCAGCCTGTCGTCGATAATTATGCCTAGGTTTTTAGCCTTCGGCATTGGGGTAGGAAGGGGCCTAGATCATTAGGCCACCAGGTGGGGGACTAAGGCGGTGAAAGCTTGCTAAAATCAGCTTTAGATTGTGCCTATTCATCCAGGAGCTAACTGCCCAAACACAGTCCTGAAAGCGAGAGGACATCTCAGGGTCATTTGCCCGGCTGGAACCACCAAAAATGCGATCTAATCAGTACAATTTGAGAGGTTTATAGATTTGTATCTGTTGTTTCTTTAACAGGTGAGTGAGGGGACTCTAGAAAAATAAGTGTTTTTTCTAGTGTAGTACTCTATTAATTCATAGAGCACTCATACATATATTTTTCTAGGTAGGCTTTATCAGGATCCTTTTTGGTTCCCTTTTTTTGACAGATATATCGTAACAGGAGGAAAAACCTACCTTCCTATCCTCCAACTCCCTTTCCTTTATTGTGGTTATATTTACAGCGTAAGCTGCGGGAGTTCCCAATACCCTTTCACTTGTTTCTTTTTCCACTAGACACCACTAGTTTCACAATAACACATAGATACACGATAGCCTGAAAACATGGCGGAGTTTACAGGATTTACCTACTCAGATGAGGAGGTTGAGAGAGTCCTTGCTACTATGGGACCTCTCTCTGGCATCAATCCCAGAGACAATACAGAAGCTACCCAATGTTGGGATGAATTATCAGAACTAAAACGGAATCAAGTCAAAACAATCCTACACGGCGTCATGATGTCAGAATATTTACGATCTAATGCGGCTCCTCGAGGACTCATTGTAAGAAATGAACCTTTTATTTTTCAAAATGACAAGGCATTCATAAAAGACTGGTCTTTAATATCTTGGCACTGTACGAGAGACTGGCTTGTGCTAATCATTAAAACAGCTACTAGACTAGCCAACGAACTCATAGATGAAATTCATACAATCGAAGTCAAACTAAAAACTTTTCAATCCCCAGCAGAATTAAGGAAGAGACTAGAAGATCTGAATAAAGAAATGATCGATTTTGAGATCGCTCTGAGGAAGTCTAAGTATCAAAAGTACAAAAAAGATGTAAAAAACTTTAAACATGACCAAGTATACCCTTACACCAGAGATGATTACCAACCAACGAACAGGAATGCTGGTTACAATACTGACTCAGACGTATCCGACACAGGCTCTGATAATTCAGATTATAGCACTGGAAGAAGGAACAATAGCAGAGGACGGAGACAGGACAACAACCCCCCAGGAAATAGAGGTGGGTATAGGTGGCATCAATATCAACCTCCACCTTTTGGAGCTCCACCTTTCTATTATGGCCCAACGATGGGACCTCAACAATTTCAACCACAACCCTTTCCTTTCTGGAACCCAGGGTTCCAAAATGAAGGACAAAGTCAAAGAGGGCCTTTTTTAGGCCGTGGCAGAGGACAACAAAGAGGACGCCAAAAAGGAAAGAACAACGTCCAATGGGCACAACCCCTAACATCGACACGAATGAACACCAGGAGCATGGGCTTCCCCAATCAGCAAACATCATGAACAATGAACAATCCGCAAGCATCGTGGTCAATCTCTCTAAAAAAACCTTATCCACAGTCGAGACACAAATCCTGGAAAAAGGTCTGGGTTTTGTACCTACTCCTACGCTGAATAAATTTGCACTTATTTGCGAAATGAATGAATTCATTAGGAAATTAAAATTGGAAGTATTTTTTAAAGATATAACACCAAAAGATTCTCAAAGAGGAGACACAGGCCTACATAGAAAATCTACATTTACGCCTCCACCGGCAATGCTACCAGTAGAACTTTTGGCATTTGAAAAGGGTGTCCTGAGAGAACTCGACTACCTGGATCCTACAACATCCAGAGTATTCCATAATACTTCCAAAAATGAACAAGAAGTAACAAGAACATTAGCCAATGACATTTCAATCACCATAAAACCCGCGGATAAAGGCGGAGGAATAGTGATATAAGACTCGGAGGCTTATAGAAATGAATGTCTGAGATTACTGACTGAAGACCGTAATTACAAGAAGATTGAGATTGATCCAACGGAAAGGTTACGTGTAAACATCACAAGCATGGTTGAGGAAGCTTTGATCCATGACTGGATAACCCCAAAAGAGGGGGCATTTTTGATCAACAAAAACCCAGTAACTCCGTATTTTTATACTATACCGAAAATACACAAATCATTACAGAATCCGCCGGGACGCCCGATTGTATCGGGTATTGGTTCAATCTTAGAACCATTATCCAAATTTGCAGATGCCTTTTTACGTCCTATTGTACAAAAAACGAGTACGTATCTAAAGGATACCAAATCAGCCCTGGTATTACTGAATGAATTGGATTTTGATCCAACCACAAACATTCTTGTTTCCCTTGATGTGGAAAGCTTGTATACGAGTCTTCCACACAATGAAACCATGATTATACTTGAAGATACTCTATACCAGAGTACTTGGCCATATAAGACACCACAACATTGTGTACTAGATTGTTGCAAACTGGCTCTACAAGAGAATTTCTTTAAGTTTGAGCAACTTTTGTTCAAACAACAACACGGTACCAGCATGGGAAGCACTTTTGCTCCAAGTGTGGCTGGCCTCTACGTTCACCATCTGGAAACCAACAAGATCCTAAACATCGTCAAACCCCATCGAAGTAAAATACAAGGATGGTGGAGGTACATCGACGATGTACTCATGATCTGGAAAGGAAATGAAAATGAAGTACTGGACTTCCTCACCTGGCTTCATGAACAAGATTGTTTTTTAAAATTTACACACACCATGAGTAGATCAGAACTAATATTCCTTGACCTTAACATTCACGTTTCCGGTGAAGGTTTGCGGACAACTACTCATTTTACATCTACTGCAAAGAACTGCCTCCTCAGATATGACAGCTTTCACCCCAGACATTTGAAATCCAATCTACCTTATGGACAATTCCTAAGGCTAAGACGGAACTGTTCAGAAAAATCCGACTATGTTGAACAAGCAAAAGATTTGTCAATGAAACTGAAACAAAGAAGATATCCAAGATCTATCATAAGACAAGCACAAAAGAGGGCAGGCAACAACAACAGAGAAGCATTGTTGGAGACATATGAAAAAGAAATATCAGAACCATCTAAACGTCCCATTTGCATAACAACGTACAACACAATGTCAGACCAAGTAACGAAATTGGTGAAGAAACACTGGTCTACCCTCAACAGCAGTGGTCTTAACATACCGTTACCAATGTTTTCACATAAAAGGAGTAAAAACCTAAAGGATATTCTGGTACATACACGCCCATTGACCCAACAATTCAGCCAGCAGAGAAGCAATCTCCCTGAAGGCCATCATCCATGTGGTGATTGTAGTGTCTGCCATCTAACCAAGAAAACCACGAGGTTCACTTTCAATACAGGGGCAACCTGGGACCTAAGAAGTTTCACAAACTGTCAAACCACCGGAACAGTATATCTAATTACCTGTCCATGTAACCTCCACTACGTGGGAATGACCACCAGGAAAACCACTACTAGAATTAGTGAACATCGCAGTACCATCCGGTGTCAGAGGTCTAGTACAAAAATGACTAACCACTTCTTAGAGAAAAAACACTCTCCTAATGATATGCAATGGATCATCATTGAGAAAATAAGATCTGGTGACAACCTTGAACAACGTCTACATGTAAAGGAACAAAGATGGGTGTATAAATTACATACAGATACCCAAGGCCTCAATGACAATATTCCGTGGAATGTATTAAACCATTAAGTAAGATCACCTGTTGGAAAAACATGTAGATCTCTGTATAGTCCATGAAAAAGGAACCCAATCATCAACGCTAACAACAAAACCCATGTATGAATGAGTTAAATACAAATAAAATAAATAGAAACCATACATGTCTCACATTCCACCTATACAGCATAGGGTTAATGGAATTATTAGAAATATTTAGAGTAAGAACTCGTACTGAGATTAAGCTCACATTGACGAATATTGGCGTGTGCTGTTTGGTATATGCCACTAAAAAGAATTACTGATTCACCACTCTAAGATGGCGCCTAAAAATCACTGGGCTGACAAGTACAACCTCTGTCTCATATCTTACCTAGTCATCACAAGAGTACAAGAATTATGTTTGTAACTTTTTTATCAGTAACATTTAAGGTTAAAACTCATTCTAGAATGAAACTCATGTTTACGAATATCATCGTATGTTAGGTGCCACTAGACATTAAATAGAATGATCCGTTCACCACTCCAAGATGGCGCCTAAAAATTACTTGGCTGACAAGTACAACCTCTGTCGCATATTCTATTTAGTTAGCACAAGAATTATGTTTGTAACATTTTTATCAATAATAATCAGGGTTTAAAAACTCATTCTAAAAAGAAATTCACATTTACGAATATCATCGTGCGTTAGTAGCCACAAGCCACTAAAAAGAATGACCCATTTACCACTCCAAGATGGTGCCCTAAAAAAACCACTAAAACAAATGAATAATAATTTTTTCACTCTTTTCCGGCTGACAAATACAAACATGGTTTTGGGTTGAGTACAACCATGATGATCTTGAAATACACTACAACAAGTCTTTAAGAACTACATTTTATGTTCTTAGGTGGTTGGTAATATACAAACTTCATTGTGTCACAATCAAGAAGTGCATGTCGATTCACCATTGTAAGATGGCGCCAATACCACTCGGGCGGCCACACCTGAGAATTGTTTTCTAATTTTCCCGCCACTAGAAACATTTAAAAGCGAGCACCGACAGGGACACAACAATATGCGGTGTTCCTGGGAGCTCATAGATTTTAAAACTGACGGTGCAATCTAGACAAGTAAGTTGAAGAAGAAGCAAAATACTTTGATGAATCTTTATGATTGATTCTCTGGCATCTATTAGTAAGATCCACTTGCGCTTAACTTACATTCTTATATCATGTCCTAGATGTCTAGAGCCTCTCTGCCCCAGCAACACTATGGAGTAGAATTACACCTCCATTAAAGTAGGTTTTATTGATGCAACCTACCGTAACCATGTGTTTTGTATATATGTGTGTATATGTCTATGTGTTTTTCACTTTATTCACCAAAAGCACTTATTAAATATGCACTTTTACTTTTCAAGAAATACAAGGTTTTTCTGACATGTAAAAGAGATGTAAAGTTATTAGGATCCCTAGTCCACATCAATCTGTGGACTTGGGTGTGTAACTAATCCCTATATGTCATTGTATTTTCATACAGAAACTACGACCCAGTACATCTAAGAAATCCTGATAAACATGGGAATCGTATGTATTTTTAAAAAACCAATGGTGTAAAAACAGTACAAATTAGTTGTTTGTAAAAACACGGAGTGGTACACGCAAGGCTGGTCCTTGTATGGTCCCGAGGAAGTGGTTGGGGTAACCACGAAACATGTCGACCAAGTAATTAGGGACAGACACACATAACGTTACTGTACTCTATTACTAGCCCCATTTTTAAGTACATTTACCGGATAGGAGCAGAATAAAATTAGGGCTCACTATCCAGGTAATTTTTATTGAATTAATTTCACTTTTCACTCCACACAGCACTGCACAACACATCACTACACATAGTTGAAAAAATATAAAAAGTGCTCCAGCGTATTTCGTTAAGTTGTAGCACGCCCCAGACAGTAGATGTCTGGGAGGACCCCTATGATGAAGCATATCACCCTGGGGCAACCCTAGGTGAGTGAGGGGACTCTAGAAAAATAAGTGTTTTTTCTAGTGTAGTACTCTATTAATTCATAGAGCACTCATACATATATTTTTCTAGGTAGGCTTTATCAGGATCCTTTTTGGTTCCCTTTTTTTGACAGATATATTGTAACAGGAGGAAAAACCTACCTTCCTATCCTCCATCTCCCTTTCCTTTATTGTGGTTTCTTTAACAAAACCAGGTCCAGGGTAGATCCATTACTGGATTCGAGGAGAAATTAGTGAGTTTCTTTGTTTCATTCCAGCGGATGTTGAAATCTCTCAGGAGAGTCGTATCAAAATCAGGTGTGAGGGGCGTGTGAGGGGCATGTCAAAGATGGCGCCGGAGTAGCTGTGCCTTCCCGGAGCTATGCCGCCGACTTTTGCAGGGTGGCGGGTTTGGGCACACTTGAAGCATTGCCACAGCACCAAACGGTAGGGGAGACACCTTGAACACATCAGATGGCCGCGCAGGGTGTCCACAAAGGCCACAATTGGCCATAACTGCGGCTCCAGGCCCGGGCAGGAACGGTGCAGAGGTGCCCAAAATAGCCACTGCCACAAGACCATGAATTGAGCGGCCTTAATGTGGGGAGCCCGGGACATGCTCGATCGCCACTACTGAGCGCCTGTCCCACGGACGAGAAGCAATAAGGCGCTCAGTGATCTACCAGCTGTGAGGAGTGGCTGGCGCCGACGACAGGCGGAAGAGCGCTGCTAAGCTATATTGGTCCCTGGTGGCGGCAGCCATGGCGGTAGGCCGGATCAGGCAAATTCCAATAGGTGCTCCTCCCTGAAAGTAACTCATTAGAAGGCCCAGCGGGGGTATGTGGGCAACATGACCACAGGAGCGGACGGATCTACAACGCGGCGAGGCATGATGAGGCCTAAAATGGCAGCCATTGTGGGGCATTGCAGCCTTAAGCCTTGTGGAGGTGACCACTTGTGCTCCTGATCGCTCAGTAGGGAACCCGGCTTGGCAGTGGATAGCAATGGTGCACCCAAGCATCTTGCTACTACAGGAACCAGGTGACAGGGCGAGTGGTGTGTGTAAGTGCGGCTAGAGGTGACCAGGGCTCCTGGCAGTGGTGCATCAGGACAAGCACAAACTCACTGACATTAGGACTTGGGGTGCAAGACAGCGATGTAGATGATTATGAGCCTGAGGCACTTACTGTTTGCCTGTGGAGATGAGTGAATCCGGTGCAGACCTTTGCCCCTGTGAGCACTGCGGAGGCACTTACCACATTGACTTCCCTAACGGTCCTCGGGCCCTTCTGAAGACGACAGGCCAAGCTGCCGCAACAACACTGGTTTTGCGGGCGCCTGGCGAACTCGGGTGAAAGGTGGTGTGCTGTGGCCCCTGGCACCTCATTGCCTTGAGGGCTGACCTGGCACCACCATGTCTACCCATCGCATCAAAAAAGACAATACTTTGAAGGATATGCTCAGCAGACCTCCCGCTAAAAAATTGGAACAACATCGGGATGCCACCATTACTCACCAAACGCGCCTTTCTGGAAACACTGTTCAGTACACTCAGAGACGACATAGCAGCCCTTTAGCAAGAAATGGTGGCAAATGTCAGGAACATCAAGAGAGACCTGGAAGTAATGGGCCACAGAGTGACCACTTTACAGCAAACCAATGACACAAGAGAGGAGGAAGACAATGACCATTGATGCAAACTGTTGGAGCTGTGTGACAAGAATGAAGATTTGCAATATCACCTGGAGGATCTTGAAAGCAGCGCAGATCCAACATTAGAATTAAAGGTGTCCCTCTTCAGGCAGATTCTGGGAAACTGGAAGAATATGTCACTTGTCTGTTCCGATATGTCACGCTGACAAAGGCATTGTTTTAGATCGCACCCACAGACAGGTCGACCAGCCAAGTCTCCTGGGTAGTCTCAAGATATCCTGACCTACCTATATCATTACCACCAAAAAAGAAGCCATCATGTGAGCAGTACGTGATCACATTTGAAAGAGCAAACGCATGGTTGTTTAAAGGCATGTCAGCTATCACATTGCGTCAGTGCAGGGCACTCCAGCCAGTTACCGCATTTCTGCGGGAGAAGGGGATCCAGTATAAGTGGGACTATTCTGTTGCTCGGGATCGAATTCCTTAAAAAATAGAAGACAAGAGGCATTTGGCAAAACAGGAAGTTTTGTTTAATCAAACAATTCGACCAGGAGACAGTTACAAACACTTGGTATGAGGACTGTCTCAATTTACTTTGGGTTTGCATTAGTCTTTTGTACATTTTTACATCAAGCCATACACGTATCTGGCATATCATATATAGTGAGGAATGTTGGTTGCTGCCTAAGAGTCATAAATTAATGGTCAAATGGTTACTACAGGTGGGTCTCGACCTTGCGTGGAAACAGTGTGGCCAGTGCGGAATGTGTCCAGATGTCTGGTGTGGGGAGTGCATGTGCTAGGTCCTGATTGGCTATGTGTTGCTAACTCATGTGGCATGTGACTTTGTGTTGTTTTACCAACCACGCGTACCCTCTCGGACCATGTGTGCTTTATTGGGGGCAGCCTCCCCTGACCATTGTGATGTTGCAGCGCCTATCTTTGGGACCGATCAAGAATTTCCTGTCCATGTGTTTGCCTGCCAGCCATGCACACTCCCAACTGTGACCCATCAATCATGGATCTCGAGCTCAGGGCCTGCCTGACTATATACTTGCTTGTCGAGGTAGATGTGGAGTTCAGGTGGGTGATTTTATTCACAGGGATGATAGTTCATTTTTATTGATAAATGCATCAAAATCCATATTAACAATCCCTTCAAGCTCATTTTTGCCTGTCACAATGAAACACACATGATCTGCATCTTGGCGGAGGCATGCGCGGTACTGGGCATCGATATCTCGCAGGAAGAAGGTGCCAGCCCCTTGAAGCCACAAGGCCCGCCGCACTGAACCGACATTTCAAAGGGCACCTCGTGGTTGGGGAAAAGACAGACTGTCGAGCCTACCAAAATGAGCAGCCGAAAAGAAAGAACGGCCTTGCTGTGCAAGCTCCAGCGTCAGGGCACTACATCAGACACTAAGAACGATTAAAAGCCCAATGACCCATCTCTGTTCACTACAGTGGACGCCCGGTTAAACGGCCGATGCCTCTGGGACACCCCATTGTTCGAGGTCAAGAATCCCCAACTGCCCTACCCTCCAACCTTCGATGCTCCTTCACGAAGGGCGCCGGAACTCCAATCTCATCCTAGCTACAGCGGAGAGAGAACCACTCCCCAATGACATAGTTCCCCTATACACTTTTCAGCATGCTCCCAAGAGGGGAGTGCCCCAGTTGAACAGTTACCTTCTATGCACCCCTCCCTATTGCTGTACGACATATACAGTGGAGAACTCGCTCTCTGCTATCATGGCTGACCCAGCCCAAACGGGTGGACGCAATGGGGTTCGACCCACAATGGTAATACGAGCTACACCACACACCTCCAACCATGGGTAGAATACTCAACTTGATTGTCCGAGGCCTTAATGTTCCTGTAAAGAATATAGCGCTCCTTTCCATGCTTAGGGACTCCAGTTGAGACATCTGCCTCATACAGGAAACTCACCTCATTAAGACCGACTGGAAATGCATGCGGTTCAACCGGTTTGACGGTCAAAATTTCTCCTCTGGTCCAGGGAAGCGGGTTGGCATGGCGGTGGCTGTTCTCTTGGCCTCGCACTTCACAGGTCAGGTTATACAGATACATGCGGAACTACCAGGTAGCCTCTTTTTACTGCGATTATCAGTAAACGCATGCACATTTATGCTTGCAAACATGAATAAGCTCCAAATGAGCATTACAGGGGGCCTTGCTCCTGAATGCTGTGGGTCGGGTGATTGCTACCACTGATGTGGACATTCTAGCTGAAGGGGACTTCAACTTGGTCCCAGATCCCCTCCTGGAACACTCAGCTCAGAGAATGGGGCAGATATGAGCATTCACTCCTTCAGTGGTTGAGTGACATAGGACTAGTGGACGTGTGGCAAGTGCGCCATCTGGAGGTGAAAGATTACACATACACTCCATTGCCTACCAGATGTACGCTAGGATTGACTACTTTTTGACATCTCCCCAGTCTATAGAAACCACCACGCTGGTCGATATTGGCGCCCTCTGTAACCACGCACCTATTTCTAATACATTACACATCGCATGCCCCAGATCACACCCTCGTACATGGCGCCTTAATCCCAAACTACTGACATACAATTAAACATGAATCAGAATTAAGGATACAATTACCACCTTCCTTAGCACCAATAATGAATCCGACACCCCCGTCGCCCTCCTATGGGATAAACTGAAAGCAGTACTATGGGGCAGTTTCATTGCTATAGCTGCATGACTCAACAGAGACAGGAAAGACAAATGACTCAGGCTAGAGGGTCAGGTGAAGGAATTAGTAGAGACTCACAAACAATCTGCTTCCCATAAAGCACAGAGCCAACTCACAATAGCTCAAAAGCACCTTGAGGCCCTAGATGTGGATAAGGCTGAATATGCGCTTCTTCACACTAAACAAAATGTTAACGCAGAGGGTAATAAGGCAGGGTGCCTCCTGGCTCATTGACTGCACGCTCAGGTGCTCAAACAGAATAACAGAAATCATAGGGTCACAGGGCCCTAGGGTGTATCAGGACGCGCACATAGCCCAGGAGTTTGAACACTTCTAGTCTACCTTGTACTCGACTGAAGCGCTTAACCTGGGGAAGCGGAGGCATATCTTATGCATTCACCTATGGAATACATCCCCGTGAATGGTCCCCTGCAGCTGGACAGCAATATCTGCTCAATCGGAAGCGCTCACAGCTATTGCCCAACTGTAAACAGGCAAAGCCCCAGACCAGAACGGCTACACATTCAATTTTTATAAGATGTTCACTGACCAAATGACTCCACTTCCTGCCCACCTTTATAACTCTTATAGCACAACCGGCTCACTCACAGGCACTATGAGGGAGGCCACCATCACAGTTCTCCAGAAGTCTGGGAATGATCCCATACTTTGCTCATCATGCCGTCCTATCTCATTATTAAATGATGGTGCCAAGATCTTCACTAGCGTACTAGCGGCCCGCCTGGCTTCTAATATGCGGGGTCTGGTTGACCCCGATCAGGCCAGATTTATCCCTGAGAGGGGCTGTAGTGACAACACTAGATGTCTTCTATATCTTATAGACAAACCCACAACTCCCGCATACAGGCACTCTTCTTCTCGGTGGACACTGAAAAGGCATTTGATTGCATTCATTGGCCATATCTCCAACTGGTGCTGGCCAAAGACAGATTTGGAGCCAGGTTCCAGCATTGGATATGGTGTGGTTATACCAATCCTAAAGATTCCTTTTTTCCTGATAAACAATCAGTGTACCAAGCACGCTGACATCAAATGTGGAATTGAAAGAACCCACAGCTGAAAGTTCTGACTGATTTCAGTTTGATTGACACTTGGGGTACAGTTCAGCCTCATTACCATCAAATTGAATGGATGAGGGACTTTTTGAAAGGGGAGATGTTTCCCATTCCAGTAGTACCTCTACTTAGTGGATTCCTGCTTGGGGATCTCTGCAGAAGGACAATCCCCAAGCAGGGCTCCTCCCCACTAGACCACCAGACAAGTTGAAGCGGGAAAGCATGGCAATGGTGCCCTTTACCCACCCAGTCCTGTCAGTCTTCTTGCCCCACTCGGGAGGCAAGGTGTTTGGGGTTTTCCCCAATCTGGTCAGCTGGCGGGAAAGGAGGAGCGGAAAGGTGGTAACAGTGCTGGTGGTGATTGTGGTGGTAGCAGTGGTGGTGACAATTGTGCTACTGGTGATTTTATTGACAAACGATAGAGGTGGTGCTTGTGATAGCATTGGTAGTGGTGATACTGGTAATAGTGGTAATGGTAGTAGAGGATGCAGTGGTGATAGCAGTAGTAATGGTGTTGTGGTGAGGATGGTAATAGTGCTATTGATAGTCGTGGTATTGGTGCCTATATTGAAAAGAGTGGTGAAGATGGTAGTAATGGCGGTGACAGTAGTGGTAGTGGTAACAGTGGTAGTAAGGGTAACAGTAATGATGGTTGAAATAGTGGTAAGGTTGGGAGTAGTGCTGATGGTAGTGATGATAGTGGTAGTTGTGATGATAGTGAGGGTAGCAATGAAAGTAGAGATAGTAGAAGTGGTGATGAATGTGATACTGGTAATGATAATGTGAGGTAGTGGTTATAGTAGTGGTGTTTATACTGGTAGCTCTACTGATAGTAGTGGTTTTGATGGCAATGGCCATGTTGTAAATAATGGAGATGGTTTTGATAGTGGTGGTGATGGTGGTAGCTGTGGTGATGGTGAGGATCAGAGTGCAGTGATGGTGGTGATAGTGATAGTGGTGTTGTGGTAGTGATGTGGCGATGGTGGTGGTTATGATAGTGGGGGTGGTGACAATAGTGGTGGCAGTAGTGTTGGTGACAGTGGTAGTGGTAGTAATAGTGCTGATGGAGGCAGTGATGGTACTGATAGTTGTAATATGGTGGTGTTAGTGATTGTGATATTAGTAATGACTGTGGTATTTCTGGTGATTGTGATAGTAGCGATGACAGAGCATCAAAAGTGAAGAGTACCTTACTGTTTTTACCCTACTGTTTGTTGTTGCTAGTGGTGTTAGCCATGGTGGAATTGATAGAGATGATAGTGGTGCTGACTTTCTCAGTAGTAGAATAGTGGTGGTGACTGTGGTAGTAGTGGTGATAGTAGTGGGAAAGTGTGATGATTGCCAGTGGGGATGCTGTTTGAGGTGGTGATAGTGGTAGTAGAGGGGATGGTGGCTGTGAAGTAGGTGATAGCGGTGACAGGAAAAGTCATGGTACTGGTGTTCATAATGGTGCTAGCTTTGGTAGTGGTGAAAATGGTGGTGATAATAGTGGTGGTTGTTATAGTGGTGGGGACTGTGGTGGGGATTCTGGTAATGTGATAGTATTAGTGCTAGTATTGATAGTGATAATTATAGTGGCATTGATCGTGACACTAGTGGCATCATTGGTAAAGGTGATGATTAGAGTGATGTTTATGGTAGTTATAATAGCATTGGTGATACTGCTAGTATGGTGTTGATTGCAGTGGTGTGGTAGTGATGGTAGTAATGACAGTGATGGTGGTGATAGTGGTGGTGATGCAGGTGAAAGTAGTGGCAATGGTGGTGAGTGTGACAGTGGTGGTGATGGTATTAAAGGCTATATCACTGATGTTGCTGATAGCGGTGGTGGTTATATTGGTACTGGTTATGTTAGTCATGATGGTGATGGTGCTGATACCGGTGATATTGTTAATAGGGGTGATGACAGTGATAGTATGGGTAATGGTGATAATAGCAGTGACAGGTTTAGTAGAAGTAGTGCAGATAGAAGTAGTGGTAATGGTGGTGATAGTAGAGGTGTTGATTCTAGTAGTGATGAACGGGTGGTGATACAGTAGTAAAGGTGATGTGGGAGTAGCTGTGGGCGTGATAATGGTGAGAACTGTCAGTGAAGTGGTGGTGGTGGCGATGATGATGTGGTAATGAAAGTTGTAGTAGTAGTAGTGGTCATGGTAGTATTAGTTTTGATACTGGAAATGTGGTGGTGAGGGCGCTAATAGTTCTTGCGGTGGCAGGAATGGGATGATGCATGTGAGTTAATGTAGAAAGGAAAACTGAGAAACCACATGGAAGGAAAGATAATTTTAAGGAAAAATTCATTAAAATTGATTGTAGTATATGGATAGTTTTTAGATTCATCGTTGGGTGATGTATAAGGGTGATGATGTGTGTTTAAGGGTTAGGGATCGGTGAAGTTGAGGTGTAGAAAGGGCTTTTTAGGGTTCAGGAATGGGTTGAATTTAGGGGAGGCGAGAGGTTTTTAAGATTCACAGATGAGTGGAACTTTGAGGTGGTGAGGGTTTTTTAGGGTTAATAGATAGGTGAGTGTAGGCTTTGAGGGGTTTTAGGGTTCATTGATGGTGGGGTTTAGGCCTGATGAAGGGTTTTAAAGCTTAGGTGATGAGTAGCGTTTGAGGGTAATGAAGGGTTTTTAGGGATCAGGGATGGGTGGAGTTTAGAGGTGATAAGGGGTGTTAAGCGGTCTGGAATAGGTGCTGTTTGGGGGTAGTAAGGGTTTTTTAGGGATCTGGCATGGGTGTTGCTTAGGGGAGGGAGAGTTTTGAGGGGTCAGGGATGGGTGGGGTTTAGACATAAAACAGGCTTTTAGGGTTCAGGATTGAATGGAGTTTAGGGTAGCAACCGTTTTTTAGGCTTCATAGACTCGTGGAGTTTAAGGGTGGAAAGGACTTTTAGGGTTCAGGGATGGGTGGAGTTTAGATGTGATAAAGAGTTTTAGGATACAGGGATGGGTGGAGTTTAAGGGTCACGAAGAGTGGAGTTTAGGTGCGATGAGGGTCCTTTAGGGGGGCAAGGATTGATGATTTTTAAGGGTTATGAGGGAGTCAGGGACAGATATTGTTTAGTTGTGGTGAGTGGACACCGAATAAAAAGCATCCCAAGTGATTGATTGACAATGTAGAAGAAATACATTCAAAGTAATCTTACCTGAAGAAAAGGAATAAATATCTCCAACAGCAATGCTTCTGAAAGGAAGACCTGCAACCCTTGCATTTACAGCTTAAAAAATTAGCCTACAAAAGCCAATTTTGTTTTTTAAAGATATTTTTATTAGCTTCAAAAATCTGATAAACATAAACATTTGTATTCATATATTTCAGCCTTGTTACATCAGTACAGGAATACATTGCGATCAACAGTGGTTCAGTCATGCACTTCCATAGTTTATCCACCATGTTTTGTCATCTCCATCTCTTTAGTAGGATAGATACACAAATCCCCCCTATATATGTTCCATTTGCTCCATTTTTTGTCCCACTTTTTACGACAGGCTCTGGATTTAAACACCTCTTTTTCTGCAACCATACATTTGCCTAGTTCCCTTGCCCAATTTCATGACGACGGTCTCTCTGCCATCCCCCACTTCATTGCAATTGCGTGCTTCACTAATGTATACCCTAGCGTGACCATCTGTTGCTCCACTTCTGTAAGGTCAGTCGCCTCCCATATATTAAGGAGCCCTAATGATGATGTGAGGTTAATCTTTTTACCCAGTGCTCCCTGAATGTGTTTTGTTGTTCTTTCCCATATAGATAGTACAAATGGACATTCCCATATGGTATGGTAAAAGATTGTCTCTGGGTGACATCCACGGAGACATATTGCATCCTGTCTATTCCCCATTTTTGCTAGTGTGACCCCAGTAAGATAGGTTCTATGTAGAATTTTTAATTGGATCATACAAAGACGAAGAGGGATGGCTGCCTCCTTTGGGGACATCAGTGCTGTTTGCCAGTCATCATCTTCTATGTGCCCTATATCAGCTTTTCACCTGTCTCGAAGGGCCTGGAACGGATCCAGTAAGTTATTACATAATTTCCGATACATTAGTGATATGGCTTTGTTTAGGATTGGTTCAGAGAGCAATCTATCCTCCAGAAGGGAGGATTCTGGTAGGCTTCCTATGTCTGGAAGTGCTGATTTAAGGGCATGGCAGATCTGCAAATAGTTGAAGATCTCCCCTTGAGCTAGTTCATACTATTCCCTAACTCCTTAAATGTGATGATTTTGCCCTTTTTTAATAAATGGCCTAATGTGGAGATTCCAATAGTGTCCCATTTATCAAAACCGGTTTGGTTACATAAAAGTCCAAGTATTTGAGTGGACCATAAAGGTGTGGCCTGGGTCAGTACGTCCAACCAGCCAAGACGTCTCGTAGCTTGGTGCCAGATTGCTCCTGTTTGGGCTGTCGGGCCCAGGTACCGCACTTTCCGGACTTTCGTATAGAGGGATTGTAGGCACCCCTCTCTTCCCATCTGATATCTGTCTAGTACGCAGGGTCTGTCGGGGAGCGATATATCCGGTGATTCACTACTGCTAAATGTGAGGCCCAATAATAGAGTCGTATATCTGAGGGTGTAATGCCTCCATCATACCACCCCTTAGCTATTTTATGCAGCGCTATACGAGGCGCCCCTCCATCCCACAGCAGCGTTCTAACCTCACTTTCTATATTCCTAAAGTAGGAGTCAGGGATCTTGTACAGGCAGTTCTGAAGGATGTACAAATAACAAGGGAGAGCCAACATCTTTGGGGAGAAGAGTTGGCTTAACGGCTAGGGCGGTCAACCTCGAATCTGGGGAACGGGGTTCGAGTCTGGGCAATAACGCTGAACATCCTGTGATTCTGGGCAAATCATGTAATCTCCCCGTGCCTAACAAAAATGAATGTGTCCTCATGTAACGCAACTGGTGCTATGTAAATCGCTCTGATAACCGATGCCTTGGGGTCAAGATCGCGCTATATGAAACGCTGTAAAAAAAAAAAGTCTTAAATAGGGCGGCCCAACCCAGCAAGGAAAGGGGCAGGGATCTCCAGTGCTTGACGTCGTAACAGAGTCTTTCCAGGGGGATGATTACATTTTTGTCATAGAAGATGTGAGAATCCGGGGTTAAAAAGATGCCTAGGTTGCGAAATCCATCAAGAGCTATCTCCACCTCACAACACGGGGGTAGTGTTGGAATTGGTCACTGAATCGCAAAGATTACCGACTTGGACCAGTTAATTGAATAGCTGGAGTATTTGACAAAATGTGTGAAGATATTTTAGATTCTGTGCACAGATTTATGAGGGGACGCTAGATATAACAGGATATCATCAGCGTATAGAGATACCCTATCTTCTTGTCCCTCTGCCCATTTCAGCCCTCCGAGCAATGGGTCACCTCTCACCCATGTTGCCAATGGTTCCAACATCAATGAGAAAATCAAGGGGGATAAGGGGCAGCTCTGTTTGGTACCCCTGCCTCGTGTAAATGTCCTGGACATTCGGTTGTTAACTCTGGCCTGCCTTCGCAAGTCCTTATATAGCAGTTTAATCCAGCTCATACATTTTAGGTCGAGCCCTTGGCGCTGAAGCACTTTGAAAAGATACGGTCATTCTATAGAATCAAATGCCATTGAGGCATAGAGCGATAACACCACTGCATCTTCCTCTATGAGTTGTTTACGACCTAGGACATTGTGAAGTCGGCGGATATTCAGTGCCATGTTCCGACCTGGCATAAAGCCAGACTGGTCCAGGTAGACCAGCGATGGAATTACGGAGACCAGGCGAGAGTCCAGGAGTTTTGCAAGGACCTTTGCTTCTACATTAATTAAGGAAATTGGTCGATACGAACTTCAACAATCAGCCAGTTTCCCCGGCATACGAATGACTACAATAGAAGCCAAACATTGGTCTTCCGGTAGGGCTCCCTTTGCATAACTTTTGTTATACATTTCCTTTAGGTGGGGTGCGACCTGTGAGGCCATTGTTTTGAGAAATTAAATCGCCTTCCCTGATTGTACACTATTGATTGCCTGTCGGATTTCTTCATCTTGAGATCCTCCTCCAATATATCCCTGTCTACATCAGTCAGGGTGGGCATATACATGTCAGCCAGCAGTTGTCTGGAGTCCTCAGCCGTATAGTCAATCATGGAGGTGTAAACCTTCTCCAGGTGTTCTGCAAAGGCCTCGGCAATCTCTTGCGGTTCTGAGATCTGTTGTGTACCACGAAGAGTTCATCTGGGTACCCAATGCTCCCCCTGTTCTCTTTTTTCCAACCATGCCAGCATTTTCCCTGCTCTATCTCCCACTTCATAGAGCTTATGCTGAGTATGAAGCATTCGGGCCTGCATCAGCTCTCCAGCCAGGGTTCTATATTCTAGTTATTTAATGGTCAGTTAATGTGTGATAGCTTCACTAGGCAACTGGTTATGCTCCGCCTCACGTTGCTGGAGTTCACTCTCAAGCTGCAATATTTGCTGTTGTTGTTGTTTAATGTATCCCACTTTAAGAGCTAGCACCGCCTTGAAGGACTCCCATATTATCTGTGCTGACTCCACTGAGCCAAAGTTTTTGTTAAAATAATTTTCAGTTTGGGTGAGTAAGCTCTCTTTTATATCTGGGATTTTAAGCAGCCAGGGGTTAAGGACTACTGTGTTGCGTTGTCCCTTGTTGTAATACGTGAGCTCTACCCACACTGGTGAATGGTCCGAAATGCCCCGTGGTAGGCAACGTGGGTTGCGAAAGTTGCCAACGTCTGCAAGGTGAGTCAGAAAGTAGTCTATTCGGGAAATGCTTTTATGGGCATTGGAAAAATAGGTATAATGGGTTAGGTCCAGCAGTAGAGAGCGCCACACGTCAGTGAGTCCCATGGCCTTTGTGAATTCCTACATATAAAATCTCCACCCAGGATGATGGTTCCTATGGGGAGATCTGCTATAATTTTCCCCAGATCTATAAGCGGCTCTTTACCCAACGCTGGTGGAAGGTATACTGAGATGACATTGAGCGCTTTCCCTTCCCAGCTTGCCTCCAGAACTGAAATCCTTCCTTGGGGTCTGCCCAGGTATGTATTGGAGAGAGTGCGAGGCTTTTTCTAACTAGGATACCCGTACCCCTACTTCCTGAGGTATATCCAGCGTGAACTAGGAGTTTATACCCCCATCCCATTAGGGCCTTACACTTATTTCCCACCAGATGCGTTTGCTGCAACAGAACCAGATCTGGGGATTGTCTTTTGAGATAGTGTAGCACTATGCCCCGTTTTAGTTTATCCCCCATCCCGTGTACGTTCCAGGTCAGGACAGATAGTGACGTTCCTACTAGGTTTCCCACCATAGTCCTTGCATATAGACAATACGGGAGCCTTGGGACACACCATAGGGAGCAGTAACATCAATGATCATCATTTCTTGGGAGTTGGTAGGCTTGGACTGATGGTCAGATATACAGGGCTTAAGTAGCAATGCATTTCCAGTTCCTGCAGTGGCAGAGAAAGTGTAGTTGGCGGAATCTAATTTTCCAACTGTGTAACTGGAATAAAATAACAGGACATTTTCCCCCTTCCCCCCTCCAAACCCCCCCCCTTTCCTGCCCCCTGCCAGTGGATTTCAAACTACCCACTCCCCAACAAGGCAGAGTGCCTATCACCCCTCCCCCCATTTGAAAGGTGCTTGGTTTACAACCCTTTACCCTCCCGCCTAAATGCAAAGTATAATAATAGATGAGCTATAGTGAGGGGGTAGACCCCAGTCCCCTCTCGTGTATCAGGCTTTCAGTACATTTTTACAGTTTTCCCCAGCTCCGGGTGTGTATATCGGGGTCCAATAAGTAAGACCATACAATGGGGGAAACCCGCTAACTTCTCACTTTTGCCACAATACTGTTGCAAAGTCACTTAACTGTAGCGTATACTTCCATTTCCCGACCAGGGGCATGATCGACTCAGCTCCGAGAGGTCGAGTCTGTCTCTTTTGTGGTAGGATCGCCTCACAGTCCATTGCTGTGTTCCACTCTGTTGGTCCGGGGTCCCCCGTGTCTCTCCTTGTGAGGTTTCTCTTCTCGGCGCCAGCCCTCCAGCCAGTCACATGCATCTTCAGGGGAGGAGAAAAACCATGCTTTGCTGTCCGATTCCACTCAAAGCTTTGCTAGAAAAGGCATGGCGTACTTCACCTCCTTTTCTCGCAACGCCCGCTTGACCGCTAGAAAGCTGCGACGTTGATTTTGAACTTTTGTAGTAAAATCTGGAAAAAATGAAACTACACTATCGTCCATTTTGACCGGTGGATTGGCACGTGCAGACTGAAGTATGACATCAGGATCTCTAAAATTAAAGACTCTTGCTATAATCGGTCACGGGGGAGACCCCGGCTTGGGCCTCCCCCCATGGAACTTGGTGAGCTAGTTCAATAGAGAAATCATTTGAGAGTCTCTTTGGTTGCAGATGTTTCAAAATGATGTCCTCGACAAAGAGATCCAGTGCAGGGCCCTCAGGCGCTCCGGAATCCCCAGGATGCGCAGGTTATTTCTGCATGCTCTGCCCTCATACTCATCAAGTTGCTCTCCATCTTAGCTTGCTTTTCTTGTAGTTGATGCACTGGTTGTTTGAGCAGGATAGTATCTTTATTGAGTTCCGTTGTGACTTCTTCCACTTCTTTCACTCTTGAATCCATTTTTCTAAGGTCCGCCCTGATGAGGGAGACCTCAATGTTAACTGTGTCAAGGCGGGATTCTAGAGAAGTTCGTGCCCCCGCGATTACCACCATGATATCTTGAAGCGTTAAGTCCTGTTGTGCTTGGGGGGGTTGTGTCTTGTTGAGTACCTCCTGGTGGGCGACGTCCTGGTCTTCACAAGCGTTCGCCCAGGCAAATTTGGCCAGTTTATTTTGCACCGTTGTCTTATTCCCTTTCCCTCCTGCTATGATTGGTCTTCATTGGAGACCCGGAGCCCGGTCAGCCAAGGAACAGACCCAGTATTCCCCACTGCCTGCCCAACAGAAGTCAATTTTGAACAAAAATGCATTCTATTAATTATTATCTATGAATGGTAAATGCTAATCATACTGAACATTTTCAGTAAACGGTTTAGGTTAAATGGTTTCTTAGTAATAGTGTTCCAATAAATTGTTTTTCTATGAAATCACATACAACCGAAAAGGCGATGGTGATTGTAGTAGTAGCAGTGATGGTAGTGGTGATGGTGGTAGCAGTGGAGATGTCTGCAGTTGTGTAGTTGGTGGTGGAAACATTGGTTGTGATAGTAGTAGTATTAGTGATGGATGATAGTATTGGTAACTGTGACGGTGAAATTGGAGATGATTGTGAGGATAGCAAAAATTGAAGAGGTAATAGTGTGGTGGTGCTAGTGGTCATAGTGGTGATTGTAGTACTGGTGATCATGGCAGCAGTATTACTGGTGCTAGTGGATGTAGTAGTGGTAGTGTTTGCAGTGCTGCTGTTAGTGGTGGCCATAGTAATGGTGATTATGTTAGTAGTGATGATAATTGCAGTAGTAAAGATGATGGTGGTGATTATAGTAGTGGTGATGTGCTGATATTGGTGAGGATGATGTTTGCAGTGACGTTGAGGTAGTGGTGATGATAGTGGTAGCAGTGATAATGGTAGTGGGGGTGAAACTGGCAAAAGTGATGATAATGGTTGTTATGATTAATACGGCAGAGATTAGCAAGGTACTACTCCAGCGGGAAAAGGGCAAATTTATATATCCTCCCTGCGTCACAGACCCGTCATCACACTAACTCATTCAACACACGCATTCATTAGTGGGGCCTATAACACCAACACTCATACGTCTCACCCGAATCTACGCACAGGAGGGAAAGAGGCGCTGGACACGTGGGGGGGTACCTTATTACCTATAGGAGGAAATATTTACATTATCTACATATTATACATCTGCACCTATAGAATCCCAACTTTAACATCAAGGCACTCCACCACTTGGTCGATGGACCAAATAGTTGGACTGGTTGATGGTGATTTAGAACCAGCTAAAACACATTAAAGCTTTGGAACCTTTGATTAAACAATACCTTAATAAAAGAATCACAAACTCATTTCTTGTTAATCAATGTTTAGTTTATCTAATTAAGTCTCATTTGTTGGCATAGTCAGTACTTAAACAGATCAGTTCAATGAATAATTTGGCACAAATTTGCATAACAATTATATGTACCTAAATCTTGACACCGGTGACCATTTCCCAAAAACCCATCGGCCCTACACGAATCAATAATCCCTTCTGGTAAAATCGCTCAGTCAATGCAGGTTAAGACCCAAATGAGTCCGGGAAAGTTCTCTTCACTCGGCACGACACAGTCCCCAAGGTATCAAATGGACCAGGCAATCGTGTTTAGCAAATCGATCCTCCTCATTAGCAGTCACCCACGGCAATTCGGAACGCACTTTTCTCCACCCTCTCTAAAATTCCCCTTATATAATAAATTCTAAGATAAATTGCAACATCGCTGAGAGTAGAAGGCTTCTAATTGGCGCCACACGTCAGTGAGTCCCATGGCCTTTGTGAATTCCTACATATAAAATCTCCTCCCAGGATGATGGTTCCTATGGGGAGATCTGCTACAATTTTCCCCAGATCTATAAGCGGCTCTTTACCCAACGCTGGTGGAAGGTATACTGAGATGACATTGAGCGCTTTCCCTTCCCAGCTTGCCTCCAGAACTGAAATCCTTCCTTGGGGGTCTGCCCAGGTATGTATTCGAGAGACTGCGAGGCTTTTTCTAACTAGGATACCCGTACCCCTACTTCCTGATGTATATCCAGCGTGAACTAGGAGTTTATACCCCCATCGCATTAGGGCCTTACACTTATTTCCCACCAGATGCGTTTGCTGCAACAGAACCAGATCTGGGGATTGTCTTTTGAGATAGTGTAGCACTATGCCTCGTTTTAGTTTATCCCCCATCCCGTGTACGTTCCAGGTCAGAACAGATAGTGACGTTCCTACTAGGTTTCCCACCATAGTCCTTGCATATAGACAATACGGGAGCCTTGGGGCACACCATAGGGAGCAGTAACATCAATGATCATCATTTCTTGGGAGTTGGTAGGCTTGGACTGATGGTCAGATATACAGGGCTTAAGTAGCAATGCATTTCCAGTTCCTGCAGTGGCAGAGAAAGTGTAGTTGGCGGAATCTAATTTTCCAACTGTGTGACTGGAATAAAATAACAGGACATTTTCCCGCTTCCCCCCTCCAAACCCCCCCCTTTCCTGCCCCCTGCCAGTGGATTTCAAACTACCCACTCCCCAACAAGGCAGAGTGCCTATCACCCCTCCCCCATTTGAAAGGTGCTTGGTTTACAACCCTTTACCCTCCCGCCTAAATGCAAAGTATAATAATAGATGAGCTATAGTGAGGGGGTAGACCCCAGTCCCCTCTCGTGTATCAGGCTTTCAGTACATTTTTACAGTTTTCCCCAGCTCCGGGTGTGTATATCGGGGTCCAATAAGTAAGACCATACAATGGGGGAAACCCGCTAACTTCTCACTTTTGCCACAATACTGTTGCAAAGTCAAATAGCTGTAGCGTATACTTCCATATCCCGACCAGGGGCATGATCGACTCAGCTCCGAGAGGTCGAGTCTGTCTCTTTTGTGGTAGGATCGCCTCACAGTCCATTGCTGTGTTCCACTCTGTTAGTCCGGGGTCCCCCGTGTCTCTCCTTGTGAGGTTTCTCTTCTCGGCGCCAGCCCTCCAGCCAGTCACATGCATCTTCAGGGGAGGAGAAAAACCTTGCTTTACTGTCCGATTCCACTCAAAGCTTTGCTAGAAAAAGCATGGCGTACTTCACCTCCTTTTCTCGCAACGCCCGCTTGACCGCTAGAAAGCTACGACGTTGATTTTGAACTTTTGTAGTAAAATCTGGAAAAAATGAAACTACACTATCGTCCATTTTGACCGGTGGATTGGCACGTGCAGCCTGAAGTATGACATCAGGATCTCTAAAATTAAAGACTCTTGCTATAATCGGTCACGGGGGAGACCCCGGCTTGGGCCTCCCCCCATGGAACTTGGTGAGCTCATTCAATAGAGAAATCATTTGAGAGTCTCTTTGGTTGCAGATGTTTCAAAATGATGTCCTCGACAAAGAGATCCAGTGCAGGGCCCTCTGGCGCTCCGGAATCCCCAGGATGCGCAGGTTATTTCTGCACGCTCTGCCCTCATACTCATCAAGTTGCTCTCCATTTTAGCTTGCTTTTCTTGTAGTTGATGCACTTGTTGTTTGAGCAGGATAGTATCTTTATTGAGTTCCGTTGTGACTTCTTCCACTTCTTTCACTCTTGAATCCATTTTTCTAAGGTCCGCCCTGATGAGGGAGACCTCAATGTTAACTGTGTCAAGGCGGGATTCTAGAGAAGTTCGTGCCCCCGCGATTACCACCATGATATCTTGAAGCGTTAAGTCCTGTTGTGCTTGGGGGGGTTGTGTCTTGTTGAGTACCTCCTGGTGGGCGACGTCCTGGTCTTCACAAGCGTTCGCCCAGGCAAATTTGGCCAGTTTATTTTGCACCGTTGTCTTATTCCCTTTCCCTCCTGCTATCATTGGTCTTCATTGGAGACCCGGAGCCCGGTCAGCCAGGGAACAGACCCAGTATTCCCCACTGCCTGCCCAACAGAGGTCAATTTTGAACAAAAATGCATTCTATTAATTAATATCTATGAATGGTAAATGCTAATCATACTGAACATTTTCAGTAAACGGTTTAGGTTAAATGGTTTCTTAGTAATGGTGTTCCAATAAATTGTTTTTCTATGAAATCACATACAACCGAAAAGGCGATGGTGATTGTAGTAATAGCAGTGATGGTAGTGGTGATGGTGGTACCAGTGGAGAGGTCTGCAGTTGTGTAGTTGGTGGTGGAAACATTGGTTGTGATAGTAGTAGTATTAGTGATGGATGATAGTATTGGTAACTGTGACGGTGAAATTGGAGATGATTGTGAGGATAGCAAAAATTGAAGAGGTAATAGTGTGGTGGTGCTAGTGGTCATAGTGGTGATTGTAGTATTGGTGATCATGGCAGCAGTATTACTGGTGCTAATGGATGTAGTAGTGGTAGTGTTTGCAGTGCTGCTGTTAGTGGTGGCCATAGTAATGGTGATTATGTTAATAGTGATGATAATTGCAGTAGTAAAGATGATGGTGGTGATTATAGTAGTAGTGATGTGCTGATATTGGTGAGGATGATGTTTGCAGTGACGTTGAGGTAGTGGTGATGATAGTGGTAGCAGTGATAATGGTAGTGGGGGTGAAACTGGGAAAAGTGATGATAATGGTTGTGATGATTAATACGGCAGAGATTAGCAAGGTACTGCTCCAGTGGGAAAAAGGGCAAATTTACATATCCTCCCTGCGTCACAGACCCGTCATCACACTAACTCATTCAACACACGCATTCATTAGTGGGGCCCATAACACCAACACTCATACGTCTCACCCGAATCTACGCACAGGAGGGAAAGAGGCGCTGGACACGTGGGGGGGTACCTTATTACCTATAGGAGGAAATATTTACATTGTCTACATATTATACATCTGCACCTATAGAATCCTAACTTTAACATCAAGGCACTCCACCACTTGGTCGATGGACCAAATAGTTGGACTGGTTGATGGTGATTTAGAACCAGCTAAAATACATTAAAGCTTTGGAACCTTTGATTAAACAATACCTTAATAAAAGAATCACAAACTCATTTCTTGTTAATCAATGTTTAGTTTATCTAATTAAGTCTCATTTGTTGGCATAGTCAGTACTTAAACAGATCAGTTCAATTAATAATTTGGCACAAATTTGCATAACAATTATATTTACCTAAATCTTGACACCGGTGACCATTTCCCAAAAACCCATCGGCCCTACACGAATCAATAATCCCTTCTAGTAAAATCGCTCAGTCAATGCAGGTTAAGACCCAAATGAGTCCGGGAAAGTTCTCTTCACTCGGCACGACACAGTCCCCAAGGTATCAAATGGACCAGGCAATCGTGTTTAGCAAATCGATCCTCCTCATTAGCAGTCACCCACGGCAATTCAGAACGCACTTTTCTCCACCCTCTCTAAAATTCCCCTTATATATTAAATTCTAAGATAAATTGCAACATCGCTGAGAGTAGAAGGCTTCTAATTGGCTAAGCCCTCGAAATTTGAAATATTAGACTAGGTTCCCAAGTTTTCTTGGTTCTCAGGGAATTGAATATGTCATCCTTTAATTTGTACAGTTCTCATGCGAAAAGTTCCGAAGTAACAATATGTAGACCTCTGTATACAGGTCTCCTTTGTCTTCGCCTGTCATTCACATTAGCTGAATTCTGGCAATCCTCCACGTTCCTATCCTTGACGAGGAACAGGGTGCCCACAACGGAGGTCGCCTGAAGATCTTCAGAGCCATCCGAGTCTGCGCAGTAGACATCGCGCTCACACGACAGTGGCCACTTCCGAACTCGATTTTGAATACTGCGGCCTAGTAGGCCTGAATGCCAACTTTAAGCAAAACAAACATAAAATAAATGAATACCACGGAAATGAAGAGTCTAATGTTTAAACCCACACTAATCCCAATGTATATTAGTATTTTCCTAGCTTATAGCAACGTTTAAAACAATAATACTCACCATTTCGCCATACCAGGAGCACAAACCATCACAAAGGCAACATAAATCATGCAAATTTCTATACCACCACATTCTACAGTTAATATGCATACCACATTAAATTAATAGAATTATTAGCCATGCAATCAGCATTTGGTCCCACGTATATCTTGTGTCTATTAAGGTACAAAGGTTGGTTAATCATAACACTCCAAACAATAATACGGGTTAGTGATTAAAATGATTATGTAATTTGTATTTTTATGCAAAATAGAGAAGGTATACAAATTTTCGTTTTACCTGCTCCACCAATCCCCCCTTTGGTGATTTTTAATATCACCACAAATTCCACTAAATTTTTGTTATAATTTTATGGAAATTTGATTACGTCACATTATTGTTTCCCCCATCTCATCAGCTTTTGTTTTCTTATACATATTTTCCTTCCATTCTTCTAATGCTATATCTCCCCTTTCTCATTCTCGTTTCTTTCTCCCTTTTCTTTGCCACTTCTCTTTTTATTTTATTTTGTAATTTTCTTCTTTTTATACATACGCATCCTAGTCTTAAAATCAATTTTAGTATTATCACACAAGTCACTGGCATTAGAATCTTACCTACAAATGAACTACCTATTTTGATTAAGAAGCTTTTTATAGTAGAAAATCCTTTACCAATTCTTTCCCAAACACTTTCAATCTCCAGTGGAACAATTTCCTCATGCAAATCTGTTATATTCTTAATATATTTCTTTAAATTTGTACTCTCATCAGGAATGTAAGTACAACAATGTTGCACTTTCAGCATTCCACAGACTCCTCCCTCTTTTGACAAAATAATATCAAGGGCAAGTCAATTTTACATCACCATGGCAACCATTTCTGTATTTACCAGTAAGAACCCTCCAGCAGTGCTTGTCGATAAGCGATCCACTACTGTACACAATTTTCTAATTTTATGTGCATTCAGAGATATTCCAACTGCTGGTATCAGTGCTCCAAAAATATCTCCCACAATTTCTGACCAACTTTCTCTCCCTCTACGTGTTAGTTGCCTACCTATCTCGTGTACACCATCTTTTCCCCTTCCCACATTAAATATTTTTGGGAAGACCAGGCCTAGGTAACATGTGCCAATGATACCAAAGGTCCGGCAACCGATAATAAGCTTGGTTCCCGCAGATGAAATATAATTCAGGCAATACCGGATCGTTTCCTCCTTTAAATCCCCATGATTCTACATGTATCATGGCATTCACTCGCACCTATAAAATAATTATCATAAACAGTTTCATTTCGTCTAATACACAATTCCCCCCTCTGAGGCCAATCTAAAGCCGGACTAGTTTCTCCCTTCAAATGGTTTTTCCTTTCAACATCCCAAACTGTCGTCTCTCCTTTTCCCTCAGGTATCTTTCTTTGCATCTTAATTCTCCTCTCTTCAACCATGTCCAAGAATGTCTTTTCTTCCTTCCTCAGACTACAAGTAAGATTATTCTTAAACACTTTCTCTAAAGTTAATTTTCTAGTTTCTAAGAAATATTCCCGTAAAACGTTACCAGGTTTTATCTTATTCAGTTAAGGAACAACAGGTACTTGTGAGAAAATATTATCTACATCAGAATAATAATAGTCTAATTTCCCTGTTTTATAAAACAAACTAGCTAATACACTACATGTTATCCCATATATCACAGGAAGGTGGTGATAGGTAACACCCTCTGACACCGATGCAGGTAATTGCATACAAACATAACAATCTCTAACATCCATTGTTTTTACATATTCATACAACAATTTTGAGAAAACATTATTAGAAAAATCAGTTATAGACCTATCTTTGTGTAAATCCGTTCTATCTATCAATTTAGTTGCATGAGTATTATAACCCCTTTCTATATTAGTCCTATTTTCATGGTGTTTCTCTACCCCTTCAAACGTTACTCGAAACGAAACTATTATAGCTAATATACTCTATAAAAGCATTAGTAATCCTGTACAACAACAACACACCTTTCACCATCTTCGAAGGAAACCACATGTAGGTTTTCTACCTTCAGTGTTTGCCATTTCGGAAATGATCAGTGTCTTTTGACTTAGCCTCTTTATTTACAACTAACTTTTGTCTAAACCCAAGGCTCTAAGCGCCTACTTGGTTCTTTTACGGTTATAGGTCTTATCCGGTAATTTCAATCTCTCTGCAACTTCCTCACGTTGCTTCAATCTGGCATTTGATCGTCTTTAATCTTGTTTTCACAATCTTAATTCAGATTTTCCTGAACATCCGTTTCTTCTCCGATGCCAGACAAGATAACTCTCAGGATTTCCGAATCTTCTTCCTCTTCAACCACTTTCAGTATAGTCACACCTAGACTTTCTTGGCTGTCTGCTTCCTCTTGTACTTCAGGAAGTGCCACATATGTCCATTCCGGTGACTTATACTTCTGGTTGGGTTTCTTAATTAGTTTCTCTTTCTTCAATTGTGCCTGATCAGTGTCTTCAGTATTCTCTTGACTGGACACTTCATTCACCTGTTCTGCCTTAGATGATTTCACTCTCGTCAATCGATACCTCAGTCTCTTTATTCTGTTTGGCCAAATTTCCTCCTTTGATTGCCTTTTCAACTTAGTTCCCTTCTCACCTCGTTCGGTTTTCCAAGCTCTCTTCCTTAAGACTCGTCCTTCTTGTGCTGCTCCTTCACTTTCCTCAGATTCGGTCGCAGTTTGACCTTTGTCTTCTTGTGATTTTCCCTTCACAACCTCCTGTTCCTTATCTACAATTGTCCCTCCTCGTGTTTCTTCCGCGCAATCTTCCTACTGACTAACTGTCGCTTCTTCTATCTGGATGTGTGTAGTCCCTACACCTCCTCGGAGGTCTTCTGCAGCAGTCTTACCCTCACTCTCTGTATCTAGTTCCTCACCTTCTAGCTCTATGACCTCAGGTGGAATTTCTCTTGTGCTTGCATGTGGGGCTTCTTTATCAAGGATGTCCTTATTGGTTTCTCCAATATTGTTGTTTACCTTTTCTTGTGCCTTCACCTGTTCAGTATCTGATTCGGAACTAGTCTCAGACATTTCCAGTAGTCTCCTTAATAGTAAATTTCCGGGTTCTGGAACTTGACTTGGTTCCAATTCACCCCTTCTCGAAACTTGTCTTGTTCTGGTTTCATCTGATTCTGACTCAGAACTGGTATCCAACTCTCCCAAATTTTGTTCCTCAGGTCTATTCACAGGACTAGGTATCCGAAGAGTATGACTAGCATGAGTCCAATTCTTTACTCTGGCACATTTCACAGCAGTCGTCGTGGTCAGAATCACTTGATGTGGTTTTCCCCACCGTGGGACCACGCAATTTCTACTTCTATGCACTTTAATCCTTACCCAGTCTCCAGGACTTAAATCATGAGCTGGCTTCTTTCCAAGGGTGGTTGCATCCGATCCAACCTGATGAAATACAGAATGAACCGAATCAGCCAACCCCGTGCAATAATCCAACACAAAATCATCAGATATAGGCAGTAGTGACCGCTGCGCCTCTCACCAGGCCGGGTCACCCCCTTCCCCTTACTCCTCCTGCCGCCTCCTGCTCCTGCCTGCCAGCCTTGCCGTCGCAGACGCCCCCCTGGCCCCCCGAGCGGCCCAGCCTCAGCAGAGCCGCCCGCTCGCCAGTTTCTCGCCGCAGCTCGCCACAGGCCCCGCCCACCACCGGCCCATTGGCCGAGCCGCTCCCGCCGCCCAGCTGACCCGCCCTCTCGTCCCCCTTCTTAAGGGGACAGCAAGGAGTGCTCGGGAGTGACCGCTGCGCTTATCACCAGGCCGGGTCACCCCCTTGCTCCTCCTGCCGCCTCCTGCTCCTGCCTGCCAGCCTTGCCGTCGCAGACGCCCCCCCTGGCCCCCCGAGCGGCCCAGCCTCAGCAGAGCCGCCCGCTCGCCAGTTTCCCGCCGCAGCTCGCCACAGGCCCCGCCCACCACCGGCCCATTGGCCGAGCCGCTCCCGCCGCCCAGCTGACCCGCCCTCTCGTCCCCCTTCTTATGACGCCCCCAGAGCGACCGCGCAGCGGACGCGCGCAGCGGGAGCGCCGACTGAGCGCCGAAGGTGCGCCAAAGGTAAGCCCGTCTGTGCCCGTCTGCGCCTGGCCCGCGCCCAGCGCCAAGACCCCCGGCCCCTGCAGACCCCAGCCCACCCGCCGGACGTACGACACCGCCACGCTCAATGCACTCAACGCCGGCCGAATCCCAGGATGCTACCGAGCCACCCCGAGACGCACCCACGGACCCTTCTGCTGCAACGCCTGCAAGTTCACCTGCATCCGGACCAGCACTACTCCAGCACCAACCAAGACCAAGACGAGCAACAGCAGCAGCCACCTGAAATTCATCCTGCTCAACACCCGCTCCGTCCACAGACACGCCATCGAGCTCTGGAACCTGCTCGACACAACCTCACCAGACGTCGCCTTCCTCACGGAAACCTGGATGAACGCCTCTTCAGCGCCCGACATCGCCATCGCCATCCCAGACGGCTACAAGATCATCCGAAGGGACCGCATCAACCAGACCGGAGGAGGCATCGCCATCATCCACAGGAACACCATCCGCATCACGACCAACACCGACGACACCCTCGCACCCGCCGAGCACCTGCACTTCCAGGTCCACATCAACCCCAAGACCACCCTCAGAGGCACCCTCATCTACAGACCCCCGGGACCACGCACACAATTCAGCGAAGACATCGCCGACTTCATCAGCCCGCACGCCCTCCTCTCCGCTGACTACATCCTCCTCGGGGACCTCAACTTCCACCTGGAGAACAACAACGACCGCAACACCACCACCCTGCTGGAGAACCTCGCAAACCTGGGACTCAAGCAGCTGGTCACCACCCCCACCCACTACGCCGGACACACACTCGACCCCGTCTTCTCATCCAGCAAGGACATCGCCTTCAGCCACGCCACCGGACTCCACTGGACGGACCACAGCTGCGTCCACTTCAGCTTCAGAAGGACCACGATCCACTACCACCAGCAACAGGTTGCATGCAGAAGCTGGAACAAGATCACAGCCGACCAGCTCGCGACCTCCCTGAGCATGAACCCTCCCACCAGCGCAATGAACCCAAGCCAGGCGGCCACCAACCTCGCGAAGTGGATCAGCAACTGCGCAGACGACCTCGCCCCTCTGAAGACCCAGCCTAGCAGACCCGGTAGCAAGAAAGCCCCATGGTTCACCGACGAACTCAAGAGCTCCAAGAAGAACTACCGAGCCCTCGAGAGAACATGGCGCAGAGACCCAACACCGGACAACATGACTGCCCTCAAGCTCGCCACCCGAAAACACCACCAACTCATCCACGCCACCAAGAAAACCGCATTCAAGGAACGACTGGACAACAACGCACACAACAGCAAGGAACTCTTCAACATCGTTAAAGAGCTCTCCAACCCCAACGCCGGAAACAACGACATCACCCCTTCGCAAGACCTCTGCAACTCCCTCGCCTCCTACTTCCACAACAAGATCGCGGACATACACAACAGCTTCAGCACTCAACCGACGCACGCCACGACCGAACCACCGCCCCCCACCACCACCCTCCGCGCCTGGACCCCGATCAGCACCGAAGACACCGTCCGCACGATGAACTCCATCCACTCCGGATCTCCTACCGACCCCTGCCCTCACCACGTCTTCAACAAGGCCGACGCTGTCAACGCACCCCACCTGCGGGACATCATCAACACCTCCTTCGACACCGCTACCTTCCCGGAGAGCTGGAAGCACGCCGAACTCAGCGCTCTACTAAAGAAGCCATCAGCCGACCCCACCGACCTCAAGAACTACCGCCCCATCTCGCTGCTCCCGTTTCCTGCAAAAGTCATCGAGAAGACCGTCAACAAGCAGCTGGCCGCCTTCCTCGAGACGAACGGTTCCCTCGACCTCTCGCAGTCTGGCTTCCGGGCCAACCACAGCACCGAGACCGCCCTGATCGCAGCCACCGATGACATCCGAGCACTGCTTGACAACGGAGAAACAGCAACCCTCATCCTCCTAGACCTCTCCGCGGCCTTCGACACTGTCTGCCACCGTACACTAGTGCAGCGACTCAGCAACGTTGGAATCCAGGAGAAGGCACTGGAGTGGATCATCTCCTTCCTCGCCGGAAGGACACAGAGAGTCCGCCTCCCCCCGTTCAGATCTGAAGCCACCGAAGTCATCTGCGGCGTTCCTCAAGGCTCCTCGCTCAGTCCAACCCTCTTCAACGTCTACATGAGCCCCCTCACAGACATCGCACGCCAGCACAACCTCAACATCATCTCCTACGCCGACGACACCCAGCTGATTCTCTCCCTCACCAACGACCCCGCCACCGCCAGAGCCAACCTTCACGAAGGGATGAAAGAGGTAGCCGAATGGATGAAGAACAGCCGCCTGAAACTGAACTCGGACAAGACGGAAGTCCTCATCCTGGGATCCTCACCCTCCACCTGGGACGACTCCTGGTGGCCCCCCGCCCTAGGCACCCAAACCAACAGACCACGCACGCAACCTGGGCTTCATCCTGGACTCCTCCCTCTCCATGACCAGACAAGTCAACGCTGTCTCCTCGTCGTGCTTCAACATCCTGCGCATGCTACGTAAGATCTTCCGGTGGATCCCCACCGAGACCAGGAAGACGGTCACCCAGGCCCTCGTCACCAGCCGTCTGGACTACGGCAACTCCCTCTACGCCGGAACAACCGCCAAACTCCAGAAGAGACTCCAGCGGATCCAGAACGCCTCAGCTCGACTCATCCTGGACATCCCCCGTCGCAGCCACATCTCCGGACACCTGAGAGACCTGCACTGGCTCCCGGTCAACAAGAGAATCACCTTCCGACTCCTCACCCACGCACACAAAGCCCTACACAACCAAGGCCCAGGATACCTCAACAGCCGCCTCAACTTCTACGCTCCCAAAACGCCAGCTTCGATCGACCGACCACGCCCTCGCCGCCGTCCCCCGCATCCGAAGAGCCACCACAGGGGGACGGTCCTTCTCCTACCTCGCCGCCAAGACATGGAACTCCCTCCCGACCCACCTCCGCCTGACCCAGGACCACCTCGCCTTCAGGAAGCAACTCAAGACCTGGCTGTTCGAGCAGTAGCGGACCCCCCCTCCCCCAGCGCCTTGAGACCCTCTGGGTGAGTAGTGCGCTATATAAATGCTCTGATTGATTGATTGATTGAGTAGTTTGTTGACAGGAATGAAAACATGTCTCATCGCTCTACCCATAACAATCTCATGGGGACTCAGTCCAGTATTCCTTTCAGGGATCGATCTAATAGTCATGAGCACTAGAGGCAAGACATCAGGCCATTTTAAACCTGTGGCCAAACACATTTTTCCCAATCTGTTTTTAATGGTGCCATTCATCTGTTCCAGCACTCCAGAAGCCCCTGGACGGTAGGCACAATGCAGTTTCTGTTGTACATTTAATGCTTCACAAATCGATTTTATGATTTCATTCTCAAAATGTATTCCTCTATCTGACTCAATCGTAACTGGGAAACCAAACCTAGGAATGAATTCTCTCAATAGGAGTTTAGCTACTGTAAACCGTCACTCCTTCTGGTCGGGTATGCTTCCACCCAGCGTGAAAAACGAGCAAACAACTACTAGAACATACCTTAGCCGATTACATGGCGGCATTTCAATGAAATCAATCTGCATTCTGGTGAAAGGACCTCCCGCCCGTCCTATCGTTCCCAAATTCACCACCGTTTTTATTCCTGGATTGTACTGCTGACATATAAGACATCTCTGACACAGGCTTTCAGCTACAAGCCGGAATTTTGCATGATACCAGGTCTGTTTGAAAAGTGTAATCATAGTATCCCTACCCACAAGTGCTTGTCCATGGTACATCCGTGCCATGGTAGAGATCATGCTATCAGGCATTACTGGTCTTCCATCCTGATAAACCCAAACTCTGTCTGCCTCTCGTGGTGCACATCCTGATTTTATCCACTGTTTCCTTTCCTCTTCTCCTCCCTCTTCCTGTAACTGCCTCACCTCTTCCCAAGTACTCACAGTGTTAGTAAAGAGTAAGGGACATGAGTTCATTTCCTTTTTCTGTTTCCGATTAACTGAATTTTGGGTCCGCGCACAATACTGCACCATATCATTTGCGTATTCATTTCTCGCCAACACGAAGTCAGCACTCTTCGAATGGGCTGTACATTTTACCACTACCAATTGCTTAGGCAGCTGCATCGCCTCAAGTAACTTTCCAACCACTTCAGCATTCCTTATAGGAGTTCCACTCGAGGTCAAGAACCCTCTTTGGGACCAGATTTGCCCAAAGTCATGCACAACTCTAAATCCATACTGACTATCAGTAATCACATTGACTCTCAGATTCTTTCCCAATTTACATGCTCTTGTCAAAGCAAACAATTCAGCAACCTGAGCGGATCTCACACCTTTCAAACATGACGCTTCCAATACAGTACATACTGCATACACTGCACACAAAATTCCTTCTTCAGTCCTCAGGCATGACCCATCCACAAACATCACATAGTCATTTTCTTTCAAAGGTACATCTTTTATGTCCGGACGCGGCTTGGTGCAAAAGTCAAGCACTTCCAAGCAATCATGATCCACGTCATCCTTCACTTCCACATTTACAGCAATGTTGAGGGGTTCACATTGAGACACCTCACAAGACTAACATTTGTGGCTCCCAAAATGACTTTCTCATGTTTAGTTAGACGACTATGCGTCATAAATTGAGTGCGGCTCCTTGTTAAAAGGATCGCAAAGTCATGGGGTGCGAACACTCTTACAGGGTATCCCATCACAATTCTTTCACTCTGGTCCAAATCTTACAGGTAGCAGCCACTGCTTTCAAACAACTAGGCAACGCTACAGCTACAGGATCTAACACGGCTGAGAAATAAGCAATTGGTCGTCTTAATTTTCCATGCTTCTGTACTAACACAGAAAGTGCACATCCATCTCTCTCACTGCAATAGAGCTCAAACTCCTTCTCATAGTCAGGCATTCCAAGACCTGGGGCTTCACACAAGCCCGCTCTCAATTGTTTAAAAGCCTTCAATTCTTCTTTGTTCAATTCAAGGGGGTCTTTCACATCACTCTTCGTGCAGCATACCAGAGGTTTTGCAATCAGTGAAAAGTTGCTGATCCACTGACGACAGTATCCCACCATCCCAAGAAACATTCTCACCTCTCTTTGAGTCATTGGTGCTCTCATTCCCTTGATTATTCTGATTCTGTCTGCAGTTACCTTTCTCAGACCCTGTTCGATTTTATGACCTAAGTATTGTACTTCCTTTTTGCAAAATTGTAATTTCGATGGGGATACTTTAAGTCCTCCATCCGCCAAATGATTCAACCATGCAACTGTATCTACCACACAGGCTTCTCGCGTTCTCGATGTCACTAGTAGGTCATCGATGTACTGCACCAGTACTGAGCTTTCAGGCATTTTTAAATCTTCCAGAGATTTCTTTAGAATCTGATTAAATATCGAGGGACTTTCTGTATACCCCTGTGGGATTCGGCACCATGCCAAGGTACATTCGCCGAACCCGGAACGCAAAAATCTGTTTGCTGTCAGGGTGCAATAGGATAGAAAAGAAAGTGTGACACAGGTCAATGACTGTGTACCATTCTGCATCATGGGGAATCTGATATAAGATCACTGAAGGGTTTGGCACAATGGGACAACACAGTACCACAATCTTATTCAGCTTTCTCAGATCATGCACTATCCTAAAAGTCCCATTAGGCTTTTTCAAACCACATTATTGGTGAGTTACATGGACTGCTCATTATCTCTCTCAAAATACCCTGTTCAATCATTTTGTCTATTATAGGAGTCACTCCTGCAATTATTTCTGGTGTCAATTTATATTGGGAAATATTCGGGTAACTTATTCCTTCTTTTACAGTAATTTTTACAGGGTCTACCTTTTTTATCAACCCCATATCTTCTCCCGTGAAATCCCATACCTCAGGTTTCACAGTTTTCTTCAATTCTTAAGGCAATTCTTCTGGGTTAAATACAACAAACGCCTCAGTAAACTCGGGTTCAAGATTAACCATGGTCATTCTATACAGTACATCCTCATCAGGAGCTTCAAAAGCTATGCCATCCGGAGTACAGAAAATCGTGCAATTCCGTATACACAACAAATCCCTTCCTAACAAAATTACAGGACTGGTATCGCAAACAACAAAGCGATGCATATCGGTGAATTTCCCTATTTTGACTTTAACATAAGACTTTGACTTTAAGATACGTTTTTATCTGTCGATTGGAGACTCCAACTACTTGGATTGTGTCATCCGAGAGAGGAAGATTTTTGAAGTCAGCTGATCTAATAGTTGAATGAGTAACACTAGTATCTACTAGGAAAGTAATATTTTCATCATTTACCTTTCCATCCTCAAAAGGTCATGTCTGGTGTCTCACATCCTTCTCTGACCGATCGACGACCGCTGCGGTGGAGTTCCACGCCTCCACATATCACCTGAGGGCCGTGTTGCGGCCCCTCCCCCTCTCGAGGTCAACGATGGCGGTAGCGAGGCGTTAGCCGTTTCGCGCTGTGGCTGTGGTTGCGGATGCGCAGCTGCGACCTTCGTTTCTGCCTGCTTTTGGTCTCTAAAGCCGGAGTCTTCTTTTGATCCTAAGCGAGGGGATTTCGTAATCATTCACGGGGATGCATTGAGGAGGCGCGGCTGATAGCGGACGAAGCGGTGAGATGGTGAGAGGGAACTGGTTTGAACTCTTCAGCTAAGCGTTCAGCGTTCAGCGCGTCGAGGGAGGCATCGCTGATACTGTTTTTTTGCTAAGTAGATTGGACTCTCTCAGCGATTTTGCCCGGGACTCTGCTTGTAAATAATTCGTTTGGAGGCGGCTGCGGCAGGCACTAAATAAGTGTGCAAGGACAGACGTTATTGGAAAAAAATGCACTGGGAGTGTTAATATCAGTATAACTCTGGCTCCTGCTTCCACTAAAATTTCTTTTTTGTATAGAGTGAGTAAGCTTTTGTTTATCTGCTCATAGCTACTTATTGCTGTTTATAGCTCCTTCTCTCAAAGAGACTTATAAGGGGAAAAAAGAAAATCGCCTCCTTGACAGGGGAAAAAAAAAGAACAAAAACCCGGTGATAAGTGCGTGGTGCAAACCTCTTGAGGCCCTGAGTAAATTTTTGCAGCGTGCATCATGGGGAAATTATTAAACGCTCGTATCAAAGCCAAACAACGCCGACAGCAGGCAAAAGAGGCAGCAGCGAAGGTAACGGACGGAGTCGTCTCCAAGGAAGATGACTCAGTACTTTCATCAGAGTGCTCTGAGGCTGAGGATGCATCGGCAGACAATTTAGTTCAACCAAGTATGAGGGAAAAACTCAATGTTTTATTCTCTGAAGATCTTGTCAAAACTCCCGAACTCCCTCAACCTCCTCTATTGCATCCACCGTCTAAACAGTTCCCTCTGTTTGTAAAAAAAAACACCTCCTCTATCACCCAGCCAAGCGCCCTCTCTAAAATCTTTAAATCTGGAATTTGGTCAGATTCAGCATGTTGACACAAATGGTCTGAGCTTGGCGGTTAATACCTTTATAAGTCCTGCTTTATCTGTTGCCTCTACATCTGACTTAAAAAAAAAGAAGACAACAACTGACCCTGTAGACGTCAAAAAAAAAGAAGCAAGGAATACAATTATACAACCTTATGTAGTCTCTGACAGGGGATGTGGTGGGGTTTTGGTTGATCCCTTCAGCCCTTTGTTAGAGATGGATACAGAGACTGAGGGGGAAATGAGGATGTCTGTGAAGGATATGCTGAATCTAATTCTGGATGAAGTAAGAGAAATGAAGAGGTCTCAAAACGTCGCACTTACTGCGATTCACCAGAGACCGGATAAAATGGATAAAATCGAGCCATTGGTCTCCACCTTTCCAGCTCGCTTAGTGGAGGCAGAGGAAAGGATCTCTTCTTTAGAGGACCAAATGGTTGAGGTGAAGCAAGAGTCCAAGGATGTCTCTAAAATAGCAAAGGCTTTGGAGATAAAACCGGACGATTTGGAGAATTACAACAGGAGGTCCAATCTGCGCTTAGTGGGGGCTCCTGAAGGAATTGAGGGATCAGATATGCTTGCATGGGTAACTACGTTTCTGCAACAGATTGTGATTCCGGAACATAAAGATGATCTTACTATCACCAGAGCTCACCGGGTTCCCGCTCACCCTTTTCCGAACTCTACTCTCCCGCGTACCATCTTGTTAAATTTTGCAGATATTCGAATCAAAGAGAAAATTTTATCTAGGGCGATCCAGCAAAGGCAGTTTCCTGTGAATGCTACGGTGAAATGCCGCATCTTTTCGGATATGTCTGTAGCAGCGGCAAGACGCAGGAGAGAGTTAAAATTTTACATTTATTTAAAGCCCAGGGAGCCCAAGCAATGATTGCTCAACAATCAAAACTCAGAGTATTGATCAAAGGGAAGTTCTACATGTTATCCGATGTAGAGGAAGCACAGGCGCTGCTTCATGGAATTCATAATGGCTAGGTTGAATTGTAGATTGAGCATTTGTATATTTTTTGCGCTATAAGTACGAATTATAAATGTTTAGGGGGGGGCCTTGGTCCATGGGGTTGAGGGGGTGTCATTCCAGGATACCTCATGTTAAGGGGAAGGTTCCTGTGGCGAGCGTGGGAGGTGGGACGTAGAGTTAGGAGGGTGCCACAGGTTGCAGATGGGGATGGGGGGAATGGGGTGGGTGGGGGGGAAATGGAAAATTGGAGTTCTTGTTGGCTGTGATGAAAAAATATGTTGGCAAGAAGTTGTTCTTCAATGAATTAAATATGGGTCTATTGGGGGGCTAAGAGTGATTTCCTTTAATGTTAATGGGCTGAATAATAGGAATAAAATGCGAGCCATCGAGCTATGGATCAAAACAGAGCGCCCAGCAGTTGTGATGTTGCAAGAAACTCTTATTCCTGCGGATAAAATTAATTCTTTTTCTATGTTTAAAACTTGGTCCTCATATCGTGGGTTTTCTTGCGCTCAAGAATCTCAAAGGGGGGTCGCGCTTTTCTTAGATCGAAACTTAGGTGCAGAAATTATCCAGTTTCAAGAAGGGGGGGCAGGGCGGTGGTGCTGGGTCACGTGTGTTATAAAAGACAGGAATAGGCCAATTACTTTTGTTAGTTTTTACGCCCCAGTGGAAGATCGTGCCCCCAACTATGAGGAGTTATTTCAATCATTGCTGATGGTTAGGGGGGATATAGTTATAGGTGGGGATTTTAATATTGTTATGGATATAAAATTAGACTCCACTGGTGCCTCGAAGAAACAATCTAAACCAAAGTAAAGAAGGTCTATTATGAACAATATAGCCTTACTGGATCTTTGTGACACATGGCGATTAAAATTCCCACAAAAAAAAGAATTTACTTGTTGGTCGGGAAGACATAGATCCTCCTCTCGAATAGATTTTTTTTTGGTCTCTAGGTTATTAAAATTTGCTCATCAAAAAGTTTTCCATAATGGCTTCTCAGACCATGCAATGCTGGTAATCGGATTTGAAGTAGGGGAAGAAATTAGGCCCCCTAAGAGATGGATATTTAATAAGGTATATCTGCAAGATAGCAACTGGGTCTCTTTTTTAAAATTGGAGATTGACGAGTTTATTGTTCGTAATTCGGATACGGCTCCGCTGCACATTATTTGGGACTCATTAAAAGCCTTTATTCGCGGCATCATAATCGGTAAAGACGCAGACGAATGGCGCACCATTAAACAAGCTAGGACTTTACTCTACCAAAAAATTCGTAAGCTTACTTTGCTTCGACAATCCAACTTTTCTAGTGCTGCGCAAAACAAATTAAATGAGGCCAAACGTGAACTCAGTACGCTTTTTTCTGCACAGAGTGAACAGCAATTTCTGACACAATCTCAGAGGATTTATGAGGAGAGTAATTTCTCTGGTAAACTCCTCGCGTGGCAGGCAAAAGAGCAAGCCGCCGCAAATCGGATCCGTACTCTAAAGTGTCCTGCTACTCAGATAGAAACATCACAGCCTGATGTTATTGGCACCATAATGTTGTCCCATTAAAAACAGATATACAGCCAACATCAAGAGATAGATCATCCTAGGCTCTCAAATTTTTTAGCTAGATATGATATGCCCTCTCTATCTCAGGCAGACAGTCGAGCAATGATGCGTTTATTTTCTAAGTCAGAACTAGAATCAGTGGTTAAGAACCTACCAATTGGCAAGGCTTGTGGCCCGGATGGCCTCCCAGCTGAATTCTTCAAGGTTTTCTTTAGCGCCTTTTCTGATTTATTACTACAATTAGTTAATTATATGCTAGTGGGTGGGCAAGTTCCAGACTCTTTCGGGGAGGGGACAGTTGTTTGTTTTCTGAAAAAAGGTAAAGATTCTAAAGACCCTAACTCATACAGGCCTATCACATTACTGAACACTGACTATAAGATCCTTACTAAATTATTATCAATACGTTTTAATTTCATTGCAAAGGATCTCATTCATCTGGATCAGAATGGTTTTGTGGCAGGCCGGCAATTAGCTACTAACACACATTTTCTTACTGAGGCTTTAGATTATTTTCAGACAAAAAAAATGTCTGCTTTAATTTTATTAGTAGATGCGGAAAAAGCCTTTGACCTGGTGGTATGGATAACTTTATTTTCTATTTTAAAGCACTTTGTAATTCCTCCACAAATTATTAGTTTAATTCAGAATTTGTACACGGATGCCAAAGCCAATATAATTATTAATTCTGTTATGGTGGGTACAGTATCGGTCCAACGGGGCACCAGGCAGGGTTGCCCCTTGTCCCCTATTCTTTTTGCTTTTTTTATTGAGCCTTTAGCTACAGCAATTCGTGAATCTGTGAATATTCCTCCTCCGATCCCTTCTATGGCCAAAATTAAATTGTATGCCGATGAGATCATGTTGTTGATTAAGACTGATATTCAATCTCAAATTGCTGTTTTACAGCTTTTTGAAGAATTCGAAGCTTTGGGAGGCTACCGAATTAATAAAAAAAAACCGGAAATATTAGTTTGTGGTGGGGGTGAGGTGGATTTACATGTTGATTTACTTGGCTGTACTAATTTAAGACCGAAGAGGTATTTGGGGGTTATGTTTTCCACTCTGGTTTCCGATTTAGCTATGCTGAATTTTGATCCTCTTCTACGTAAGGTTCAATCTTTGTTTATCAGATGGGATTCGTTGCCATTCTCCATTTTGGGGCGAGTGGCACTTATAAAAATGTCTATTCTCCCGCTCTTCAACTTTTTATTTTCCGCCATTTCTTGCTTTTTGCCCAGTTGCTTTTTTTCAAAAGTGGAATCATTATTCTCAGGGTTTATATGGGCAAAAAAAAGTCCCAGGATAGCAATGGGGACTCTTTATGTGGAAACTGAATTGGGAGGTTTAGCTGTACCTAATGTCAGAGATTATTATAGCGCATACTTTGCCCAATATTTAGAGTGGTTTAAATCTGGAATGCAGAGTCCAGATGTCTTTATTAATTTCTTTTTTGACCGAATTTGTTATGAGGCTCAGACCCCATTTCCGTTGCATATTCCTAAATCACCGAAACTTAGTCGATACAAGATGATGCTCTGGTTTTTTAAGCGTCGTGACGCTTTTCTTAAAAGATATTCTCTCCCGCAGTTTGATATTAGAACTCCCTTAAGGAATGCTCTCATTTTTATGGGAATGAAAATTGGAGTGGATACTGTATAGCAATGGGAACGAGTTGGGTTTTATACTCTTGCAGATTTTTTAAGGGAGGGGGCATGGTTGTTACCAGGAGAGATGCAGTTATTAATTTCGGGAAATTTTTTGTTACTAGGTTCCTATGTTTCGATTTTTAAAATGCTGGAACAAGTGGAGCCAAGATTTATTGGTTCCTCTAGCCAGTTATGGGACGATTTGTTTTTGACTCCTCGGATGAGGAAGCCAGGGGCATGGAAACGCTGCTTAGCTCAACATATTGAGGTAGATCTGAGCCAGAAAGCCATTAAAAAATGGCAAGATCAGGAGAATCATGCACTCACTATTAACACCTGGAAAACCATAAATAAGCTGAATTTTAGTGTTCTTCGAGGATCTAATTTGAGAAGAATGCTATTTTTCAGCAAATGGCTCCTGTATCGCACTCCTGCCGCCATTACTAAAATGTACGTTAATACTAGTGCCACCTGTTTTAGATGCCAGCAATACACTCCTGCTAACTGGTCTCACATTATAGCTCACTGTTTTAAAATTGTGCCTTTTTGGAATGAGATTTTCGACTATTTGCAAAAGTATTGTGGGATCCAGATTACTTATAACGTTAAATTAGTACTGTATGGATATGACTCTGATTTCGGTTTGACAGAACAGATGGTTAAATTATTATTTATTGCAATGGCAGTGGCAAGGTCTCTGGTGCTCCAGAAGTGGAAGTCAATTCAAGTTCCTTTGTTTAATGCCTGGCTTCAAAAAATGAGGAATGTTAGAAAGAGTGAACTGCGATATGCACAGCGAATTGGTGGGACGAGGAAGTTTGACAAAATTTGGAGTCTTTATTTTGAGTAATGTTGGACTTTTGTATTCCGTTAATAATTTTCTTTATTCTGTACCTTCATTTCTGGTTGCCAACTTATGGTATTGTCATATTGAAATTATGATACAAGAACTTCAATAAAAAAAAAAGGTCATGTCTGGTCTACCTCTAGAGTTGCGCCAAGTACGGACTCCTCTTCCTCCCCTCGGCACCGTCAATAACTCTCTTCTGACTCACTCTCCTTGCGCTGCAGCCAATACTGTGAAACAGCACTAGTGTGCGGTAGCTTTGTTACCTGTTCTTTGGTGTAGAATACTGTCTCATTACTGTATCTCTGAGGGTTTACGCTCTGTGGAAAAGGTGGCTTTGGCACCTGACACTGTTGGGCAACAACCTGCTGCTGTTGCGGTGGTTGACAACTCACCTCATTCTGCACCTGTGGATTCAATGATGCATTATCGCCATTAGCACTCGGGGGCAATTTACACTCGGATTTCCAATGCCCTATTTTTCCGCAATTATGGCATGGCCATTTCTTTTTTGCTTCGTCTAAACTAATTTTTCCCTTTCTCTTTCCAATATTAGGTTTTGGTCTCACATGGCCCATGCCATTTGCCTGTTCAATCTACTGGGCTTCTTGCCTTTCTACTACCTTAACCTGTGCCCACATGGCTTTCTCTTTCAGCTTGCGTTGCTTTGCCTCAATTTAGTTGCAAAAATATTTTGCATGTCTCAGTACTTATTTTGCCAATCCACCGTATGCTGTTTAATCATTTCACTTACTTCAGGTCTCAGTCCATAACCTAATTGATATACAAAATGACTCAAATCCTTTTCACTCAGTTTCTCATCGCCACTATATTGCTTAAAAGCCAACAACAATCTTTCATACTAGGCATGGACATATTCCTTAACTTCCTGGTGAGTTCTATCAATTTTTACCCAATCAGTTTCTTTTGGAGCACTTTATTTTTCAAAAAAGTAATTACTTGTTCATACTTCCTCATTACTTATGGATCAGGGGCACCTGTTTTAGGATCCCTAGGATACTCTGGAGTGGGCCAACCTACCGTAATTGTACATTCCGCCCATAGATCTGCTGGTACAATGATATCAAACAAACCATTCAAATCAATCGACAATACTTTGGATAATTTAACAAACCTTTCCACTTGCCTATACCATTCCACAGGCTTCTCCCTAAGCCTGGGAAAATCATTTGTAAATGCTAAAATGTCCTGTCTAGTCCAGGGAACATGCACATAACCCCCTCCGGGGATCTCCCTCATCGGACATTCTGTTACCACCGTCTCCTTTTCTCTTACCGGAAACGCTGAAAAGGTCTTATCTGTTGCATCATCTCTTTTTCGAAACCACCTGCTTTCCATCTATCCACATCACCCCATTTTCTTAGCAAAGCAATTATTTTTTTTATTTGAGTCAACCTTCCTGCAGTATTCAAATTTTCAATGTCGTTTTCAGAGAAATCTACTCTATATGGCTTCTGTAATGATCTTATTTTTTCAAAATCAATACCCATATCGCTTGCTGTCTCTTCCAGTTTCTCATGCAAACTCCTCGCCCTCCAAAGAAACATTAATTCTTCATCTTGATATGCTTTTAATTTTTCAGTTGGAATAGTCCCTACTATTAATTCTTCCAACGTTATTTTTAATTTTGCTACATCTAAAGGTTGAGGTTCTGTATCTTTCCGCTGTAAACTCCTTAACCAATCACTTAATTCATCAGAAGTGGGACCTACAGAATTGTTTCACTTCTTATTCGTTCCATATTTCTTTCTGGGGTCTCTGATGCTGATTCTGTTGTCATTAGCATCTTACTTGCTAGACTTTGATTCATTGTCAGATTTTTAGGAGTACTTAACCTTGAGGTACCTACTAATGGATTCTCTTTTTTCCGTCTCAATTTTTTTATTATTATTATTGTAAGGAACTGTCAAACAATGCTCACTATCTTTCTGTTTATCAAAGACAGGCATCACTGGTCCTATAGTTACAGGAACAGTCACAGCTTCCATATTTTTGGTTAATTCCCTAATTTTCTCAGTTAATTCCAGGGTAGTTCTATCCAGTTCAGCTGAATTTTCATTTACCATCCCATTAGATTTCAGAATCTCTAAATGGATTATTTTTCCCTAAATCAGGTGGCGTCTGCTCAAAAGTTTTGTTTCACGATATTTCTCTGACTTGCACACTCGGCGTCAGCAACGTGGAGTTTGGTTGATACGGGGGAGGATTTTAATAAAACATGTCCTCTAGCACATCATCCTCCGACTCATTCACCCCATACTTGTAACCTTCTGACCCCTGTATTGTTTCTCTTCTCTGTACACTTTCTACCACTAGTCTCTTCAGCGTTTCTTAGGGTAAACATCCCATCAATCATGTTTGCCATCTCCTCATTCGGTCCTCATGACTCTCCTGTCCACACGGTCTACCAAACATGTAATTATACCTTCCGCCACTCAGCTGCCGTTCTCTTTCATACATCTCATCTTCCCATTCCATTAAAGCTTCAAATTGAGTAGGTCTAGGTCTTGGTTCTAACCTCATCATCCTTTCTCTTAAGTTTCTTAATACAGCTAAACTGAACGAACCACTTTCTGGAAATGCCAGAACCCAATCTTCCTTTGTATACTTTGTCCAATTAACTAGCCAAATACATGTATGGTACCCATACTTCGCTACCATGAAGGATGCAGGTGATTTCGGTGGGGGAAGTAGCTGTCCTTTCCTAGTCACTATTGGTTTGTCATATTTAAATAAGTTCTTGATTTTCCCAACCATGACTTTTTCTCCTTCTCTGGTGGATCGTAATACATCATTTTCTTATTCTTTACTCCTGAACCACTAGAATTCCTGAATCGCTTCCCTACGACTATTCTGTTTGTGGTCTAATTGCAGCGCGACTCACACTAACGCACCAATCCTGGGTGTCTACGTCACTCTGTAATTTTCCAATCCCAGCGCGACTCACACTAACGCATCAATCAGGAGCGTCTACATCACAGTGGCAATTCTCCACTCCTAGCGCAGCATACACCAACGCACCAAACCGTAAAAACTTCGTCTCTCAATGGCTGCCCAATCCCAGCGCGGTCTTCCTGGAGTCAGCTTGTCTCGCTACTCCTGCTTCTGCTGACAACGCCTTTACAAAATTTATCGGAAAAATTTCCCTTACATTCTCTTCAATCAAACATCTGTTAGTAACGACATAAAAACACCACCATTGCTTGTTTCGCTAAACCAAAGAGATAGTTTTGTTCATTTACACAAGAATTCTGTATTTCCAGTAGGCAGCGCTTCCCTCTACCCTACCACAGAATTATTCAGTTTCGCCGATAAAGTATCACTTCGCTCTACCTTACCTTTCTAACAAGCAAAAAGGCTAATCGTTTCTCTGGGTATAAAAAACAAGTGGGGAGACTACACTGATCCTGAGAATTAAGGCCAGAGTTTCACGAGAGAACCTGCTGCTATTGCACTCACGCACCTTCACACCGAAATGTCCCTAACGATAACACACGACGATGTTACCAATTCGAAACCAGACAATGCGTCATGCGACTCCAATCGTCACACGTTTTCCCCGTGTCCCTACAGGGCAACCAGACAATACACCGTGCGACTTCACTAGCCACACGTTTTCCCCGTGTACCTACAGGGCATCCAACTTCCTACATCCCGGAAGTCTTCAAAAACAACATAGAACGCGACACGACTCAAGATAGAGTGTTAGTACATAAATCAATAATCAATCAAACGTCAATCAATCAATAATCAATAATCACCAAACCAATGCAATAAAACCATCAATCTGCTACCAGAAAACTGCTTCAGCAGGAAAAGGGCATATTTACATATCCTCCGTGCGTCACAGACCCGTCATCACACTAATTCATTCACACACGCATTCATTGGTGGGGCCCATAACACCAACACTCATACGTCTCACCCGAATCTGCACACAGGAGGGAAAGAGGCGCTGGACACGTGGGGTGGTACCTTTTTACCTATAGGAGGAAATATTTACATTATCTACATGTTATACATCTGCACCTATAGAATCCTAACTTTAACATCAAGGCACCCCACCACTTGGTCGATGGACCAATTAGTTGGACTTGTTGATGGTGATTTAGAACCAGCTAAAACACATTAAAGCTTCGGAACCTTTGATTAATCAATACCTTATTAAAAGAATCACAAACTCATTTCTTGTTAATCAATGTTTAGTTTATCTAATTAATTCTTATTTGTTGGCATAGTCATTACTTAATCAGATCAGTTCAATGAATAATTTGGCACAAATTTGCATAACAATTATATTTACCTAAATCTCGACACCGGTGACCATTTCCCGAAAACCCATCGGCCCTACACGAATCAATAATCCCTTCTGGTAAAATCGCTCAGGCAATGCAGGTTAAGACCCAAATGAGTCCGGGAAAGTTCTCTTCGCTCGGCACGACACAGTCCCCAAGGTATCAAATGGACCAGGCAATCGTGTTTAGCAAATCGATCCTCCTCATTAGCAGTCACCCACGGCAATTCGGAACGCACTTTTCTCCACCATCTCTAAAATTCGCCTTATATAATAAATTCTAAGATGAATTGCAACATCGCTGAGAGTAGATGGCTTCGAATTGGCTAAGCCCTCGAAATTTGAAATATTAGACTACGTTCCCAACTTTTCTTGGTTCTCAGGGAATTGAATATGTCATCCTTTCATTTGTACAGTTCTCATGAGAAAAGTTCCGAAGTAACAATATGTAGACCTCTGTATATAGGTCTCCTTTGTCTTTGCCTGTCATTCACATTAGCTGAATTCTGGCAATCCTCCACGTTCCTATCCTTGACGAGGAACAGGGTGCCCACAACGGAGGTCGCCTGGAGATCTTCAGAGCCATCCAAGTCTGCGCAGTAGACATCGCGCTCACACAACAGTGGCCACTTCCGAACTCCATTTTGAATACTGCGGCCCAGTAAGCCCAAATGCCAACTTTAAGCAAAACATACATAAAATAAATTAATACACGGAAATGAAGAGTCTAATGTTTAAACCCACACTAATCCCAATGTATATTAGTATTTTCCTAGCTTATAGCAATGTTTAAAGCAATAATACTCACCATTTTGCCATACCAGGAGCACAAACCATCACCAAGGCAACATAAATCATGCAAATTTCTATATCACCTCATTTTACAGTTAATTTGCATACCACATTAAATTAATAGAATTATTAGCCATGCAATCAGCATTTAGTCCCACTTATATCTTGTGTTTATTAAGGTGCAAAGGTTGGTTAATCATAACAATTAATACGGGTTAGTGATTAAAATGATTATGTAATTAGTATTTTCATGCAAAATAGAGAAGGTATACAAATGTTTGTTTTACCTGCTCCACCAGTACCAAGTTCCCCCTCCCCCCCTTCGACATCAGGGAAGAGCTCAAAGCTAGGGATAATGTCCAGATGTAGAATCCTGTAGAAGTTCCAACTGCTAGAACCAAAACTCAGGGAACAAAAATGTGTTGCAAAGGGGTTAAGAACATGAAGAAAAAACTGGGAATGAATGTGCATTTCCCTCTCATATTTGCCTCCTGTATATCATTCACACAAAAACTAACATCACAGGAAAAGGCTCTACATCCTGCATTGGGAACCTCAGATGCCATCCAATGGACAGACCACAATTTGGAAAAGTGTTCTTTTATCCAACATACCTGACTCTCAAAGAGGTGTCCATAAAAGTAAAGTGACCAATCTGACAAATATAGGCCAAACCACATTCGCTTCTACACTTCCCAGAGGTAATCCCAGTTCAGGAAGTCAAAGGTCTTTCCAATGTCCAAGGCGATCAAGGCTTCTTCCATCCCTGAATCCCTTATAGAATGCATAACATACATCAATCAGCATATGTTCATGAGTGTACTGCATTGCAGAATAAACTCAGATTGATCGTTGTGGATCAGGTAGAGACACTACCATCTTTAATCAATTGGCAGGGGCTTTCGCCAGGACTTTCAAGTCGGTGTTGATCAATGATCTATTAAAGCCCATATGCATGGGATCCTGGCCCTGCTTCGGCAGCATAATTATGAGGGTTTGTCTCACAGACATCAGTAGTTTCCTGATGCTCGGGCCTCCTGAAAGACTTCCAATAGCCTATCAAACATTTGGCCGAAGTAGCTTTGGTAGAACTCAGAGGGAAGTCCATCCGTGCCCAGTAATTCCTTTCTATTGAGGCCACGTCCGAGGCAACTCCCTGATAACTATGCAATGTGGGAAGGTGAATCTGATTTAGGAACTCCATTCCAATAGTGCTGTTGCAAGCATTCAGCCTTCCGTAAAGGGCACACAGGTGGCAATGGAGCTCCCTGATGATTGATAGTTTTGTGAGCACCAGGTCGCCCCGAAAACCCTCTATGGCCATGATTGTGGGTAGGGGTCTCTCACAATTTAGCATCTAAACCAATAGCATGCTTTGCTTATCATCCTCCAGGTGTAGCCTCTGTTTGTAGTCTTTCAGGTTAAACTTGTTTAGAGTGTCCCAGAGTGTCCCAGATATCTCCTATAGTGCAACTGACTGCTTGAGCCTCTGCTTCTAAGGAATGATCTTCAACAGTAGTCCTTTATAGCTAGGCTAACTTTTGTTCCTGTTCCCTAAGGCTGCAATACAATTGGTGTTTAATGCCACACGTTTTAGTGAGATATTCCTCCCAGGACCACTTTGAGCACATCTCATTCCAGGTTCAACTTACAAATCTGTTGCAGGTTCCATGCTGGTGATGATCCCATATCCGGTTTTGGGCATCTCCCATGAAGCGCTTAATAGGGCTCCCCCCATTCATTCAGAGATGACCCTCCACGTATCACTGTCAGTTAGTAGTCCCCTGTTATGACGTCTGTAGGGAATCATCCTCTATAGAGTCTGTAGTGTCTCCAGTTTAGCCACCAGCGACTCCCAGTGTGCCATCTGGTTGCACCTCTATATGCTGAGCCTCCAGGCGGTGGGTCATTCCCCATATCAGTCGCTCAGCAGATCCACTGAGCCTGCTCCTGAAGCCCACTCCACGGGGGCTCCTGCCCAGGCTCCAATCAGTCGAGGGCTCACCCTTCTGGCCAAGCCAGTTGCAGACCTCCTCTGGAACGCCAAAGAAGTGAGAGTGACCACACTCCACCACCCTCAGCTTGGCCGGATATAGAAGCATGTAGCGAAGGTTAAGTGGTCAGAGTTTTTACTTTACTGCCATGAACAACATTCAATGGCCTGAACCTTGCATGTGCAGTCTGGGAAAATTGGTATAGTGTGTTCCTCAAACCTGCGGTTTCTGTTTTTTCTGGGCCACTGGAAGATGCAATCCCGATCTCTATAACTGAGTATCTTTGTGTTGATGGCCCTAGGGGGGCCCCAATGGGATGGCACCTGACCAACGCCCGGTGCGCTCTCTCAACCACAAAGAAGTCAAATAAGGTCTCCTTTTCCAGCAGCCCCAAAAGTTACTGTTCCAGATACAGTTCTGCTGTGTACCCCTCTGCCTGCTCTGAGAACCCCACAAACTGCAATTTACAGTGCATAGATCTCCCTTCTGCGTCTTCCAGGTGCTCCTCAAAATGATTTACCTGGCCCGATAGGGTGCGCACCTCAGCAGTCAAGCCCTTCAACATCTTGTGTGTGGTGTTCAACCTTCCCCTCAGTTTCCCTGGATTGTTCTGATATGCCTCATAAATCAGCGTGCAACAATGGTGATGGTGTCGATTTCGTGCTCGAGGGCCTGCTTAGAGTCCTCAATGGCTGCAAGGATGTGTGATCCCGATGAATCTGTCCCTGGGCCTGGGGAATTGGTCCCTGCATCCATCTGCATCAATCCAGTGTCTGTTGTGCCTGTAAAATAGTCCATGCGCAGTCGCTGAGGCCCTAAGTAGGATTTACCTCGCACCATCTTGTCCCTCACCCATGCAGAGTATACTTCAAATGGTCCTGTCTGATGATTCCAGCCGGAGCCCCTCGTATGTCAGGGTCACATGGAGTCCCCTCATGTATGTGATGTCAAGCCTGAGGACAGCTTCACAGGGAGCCACCAAGGACCCGGCCCAGTCACATGAGCAGCATGCCACCACCCCAGGGAAGCAAGGGCCACCCAGTCCGGCTGGCAGGAGCCCTCTGTAATGCCTCTGTCTGCAGTGCACAAAGCCTATACCGGCCCCTTTCACCTATCCAGGCAGCAGGCACCGCGATCTTCAGCAACCTCAGCTGCACTTCACAGGTAAGGCGTCTCAAGTGCACGCAGGGCCCGGTGTCCGCCATCTTCAGGTATACTTGCGTTGACATTAGGGCTCTTCCTCTCAGAGGAACGAGGAGCCCTTCGGATACCACAGTGTCCTACCACTTATCAGGGGAGTAGGAGCCCATTCAGTCTCTCTGAGTCTCAGGCCCAGGTCCCTCGGCTGCCATCACACAGGCCCGTCCTTGCTGGCTTTTGCGGCCCGCAGGCTCTAGACTTACCGTCGGCTCACCTGGGGCCAGAGCACAGCATGCCAAGCCCCTCAGCTCGATTCCTCGAAGTCTCATAGGAGGCGCTGGGCAACTTGGCTATGGTCCAGGCCCCATCTTCTCTCAGGTAGCGCTGCTGTCGTCTCGTGCCCCATGTACCTCCAAGGCCCTCCGCCAGCACAGCCAGGCCATACTATTTTTGTGTCGAATCAGCAGCCTCCTGCAACAGTGTGGCCACTTGTGTACCAGGTAGGGTGAATTTGCAGGTGGGGAACAGACAGGATTATGAAGGATTAAATCGGGGCACTGGGACCTTTGCTCTAGCGTGCCTTGTCTGCCATTTTACTTGGCCCGCCCCACCCCTCACATGTAAACCCTAAAAGAACCTGTACAATTTTTTTAATACACTGCCACCTGCCTTCTGGGCTATCTAGGGCCTTCCCTAAGGGTGACCTATGTGTATTAGAAAGGAAGGTTTGGGCCTGGCAAAAGGATGATTTTGCCAGGTCGAAATGGCAGTTTTAAAACTGCACTAACGAGCTGCAATGGAAGGTCTGAGGCATGCTTAAAGGGATAATTAAGTGGGTGTCACAATCTGTGCTCCGGCCCACTAATAGCATTTAATTTACAGGCCTTGGGCACATGTAATTGAACCTTACTAGGGACTACCAAGTAAATTAAATATGCTGTTTGGGTATAAGCTAATGTTACCATATTTTCAGGAGTGAGCACATGCACTTTAGCACTAGTTAGCAGTGATAAAGTGTGAAAAGCCCTAAGACCAGCAAAATGAGATCTGAAAAAATGGAGGAGGAAGGCAAAATGTTTGAGGGAAGACCACCCTAAGGCTGGCCATTCTCAAACTGAACAATGTAAAGTCCAAACCCTCCAAAGAATTAAAATAAAAAATGTAATATGTTGCTTTTGATGTCTCCTATAATAAGTAATGGTTCAATAAATGCACCTCTCAACAGCGTATGACACCGTATCCCACCACACCCTCATCAAAAGACTCTGCCACATTGGGATCCGGGAGACACCCCTCAAATGAATCACATTCATCCTCACTGGAAAAAACCATAAGATTCACCTACCACCCTTCACTTAGGAACCCAAGAGCAACATCTAGGTTGTCCTGCAAGGCTCATCCCTCAGCATCACCATGTTCAACATGTACATGGCGCCCTGGCCGACATTAACCCACAGCCTCAACATCATATCCTACGCACATGACACCCAGCTCATCCTCTCACTCTCAGAAGACCCCTCCACCACCAGGACCAACTTCCACAACTGCATGATGATCATTGCAAACTGGATGAAGACCAACTGCCTGAAGCTCAACATGGAAAAGACAGAAGTGCTGATTTTTTGGAACAACACCTCCCTGTGGAATAACACTGGGTGGCCCACCAAACTTGGACCCACACAGACAGACCACGCCTGTAACCTGAGCATTATCCTGGACAGCAAGCGCACCATGAGATGCCAGATAAACACAGTCTCCTCCACCTGCTTCCAAACTCTCCGCATGCACAGAAAGATCTTCAGATGGCTCCTCATCAACACCAGGAAAGCCGTCACTCAAGCCCTAGTCACCAACCGGCTGGACTATGGCAATGCGCTTAACGCAGGACTCACCATTCAACTCCTAAAGAGACTTCAGACAATACAGAACTCAGTTGCATGACTCATACTCAACCTACCCAAACAAACCCACATCACCCTCCACCTCAGGAACCTCCCCTGGCTCATCAACCAGAAAAGGTGTCAATTCAAGATGTTGGCACATGCCTGAAAAGGCCCTCTGTTGGACTTGGCCCTTTTGGCAGGGTCATCCCTGAACTTTTTGCCTTCCTCCTGTATTTTGTCTGACCTGTTTGTGTTGGTTTTATGACTCTGTGCACTTTACCACTGCTGATCAGTGCTAAAGTACATATGCTCTCCCTAATTTAAATTGATGTATGGATTAGTGACTCCATGATTGGCTAGTTTGGTTTACTTGTCAGACCCTAACAGTGCACTGCGTGTGCCCAGAGCTTGTAAATCAAATGCTGCTGGTGTGCTTGCAGCACTGGGTATGCCACCCACAGAAGCAGCCTTTAAAGTGTGTCTCAGGCCAGCCGTTGCAGAGCCTATGTGCAGTCTGGTACTGCCATGGTTACTGGCCAAGTGCACCCACTTACCAGTCGCTATCAGACACCCCTAAGGTAGGCCCAAGGGCTGGGTGCATTGTAAGTATAAGGTAGGGCATGCCTTGATGTGTGTTGCATGTCCTGATAGCGAATTACAGCCATTTTCGTTTTTCACTATTGCAAGGCTACCTGTTCCCCATAGGCCAGAATGGGCAGGCACCTTATAATCCTTACTGACTTAGGGAACTAGGTAGAAATTTCGAGTTTAGTATCCTTGAACTCAGAATGATAAAATACATCTTTTAGTGAAATTGGTTTTAACATTCTGTGTTTGAAATACCACTTTTAGAAAGTAGGTATTTATTTGCCTAACTATCCAAGCCTGCCTCTTCTAGGTTGTGTATTCCATGTCTGGAGTTTGAGTGACAGGGGGTGGGGGATTCCAGGAGACAGGGTGAGTCAGCACAGGGCAGAATAGAGAGATCTACATGTAGAGTGGTGGGAGGAGTTGCACCTTAGTCTGAATAGGGCTGTGCCTTCCCTCCACAATGCTGGCTGCACCTCCTGTGGTGCGTCTGATGTCCCTGGCCTACACTGTCAAAGGAAAGAAGGAGTCATGTAAACAAAATCCTCCAGGACTGACTAGAACTGGTTTGGACTAGGCAAAGGCCTCTCTGCCTTCAGAGAACAAAGAGAATATGAGTATAAAAGGGGGGACCCAGACCCCAGAACTTTAGATCACTTTTGGGAAACAAGAAGAACCTTTGCTGAGAAGAGGAACCAGAGAGAGAGACTGCAGGAGGAGACTATCCCTGTGCTGTGTGCTGTTTGGGGGATTGGCCTGCAGTGGTTGCCTGATTGCCAAAGAAACGAGAAAGGAACTTTGTGTTACTTTCATCAACTTGTAAAGGATCTCCAAGGGCTTGAGATAGAGCTTGTCTCCTGCTGAAGTCTCAGGGACAACAGACTTCACCAACCAGCTCCCCTGCTTTCCCTTGCTGGGAATTGAAGAGCCTGCTTTTGTGCTGGGCCTTCTGAGAGACTACGTGTCACTGGGAGCTGGAAGCACGACTCAAGACAAAGAAGCATGTCGCCGCCGCTGCCGTTGTCGTCGTATCACCGGATAAGAGTGTCGCCATCGCAGCAGTCGCTGTCGCATCACCGGAGAAGCGTATTGCCGCTGCCGCTATCGCCATCGCATCACCCGAAGCGCCTCGCATCACCGGAGAAGAGTGTCACCGTTGCAGCAGACGCCGTCGCATCACCGTACAAGAGTGTCGCTGCTGCAGCCGCTGTCATCGCATCGCTAAGCAAGCGTGCCGTCGCTGCCGCATCACATCACCGAGGCGCCCCGCATCCCTGGAGAAGAGTGTCACCGTCGCAGCAGATGCCGTCGCATCACCAGAGAAGCGTGTCGCAGGGCCTGTTGTGGCTCAGAAGATTCGTTGAGTCGCCGCACGGCCGTCGGGCGTGCACGCATCATTGTCGCATCAAGAAGAAGACGCCATTTTTGTTGCATTGCACCGGATCGTCATTGCGGCACTGCGAGTCGCATCGCCACAGAAGCGCAGTAAGAAACCAACGCATCACCTCCCCACACAGAGAAGAACTGACGCATCACCTCCCCTCTGGTAAGGAACCAACACATCACCGTCCCCTGCGCATCAGTAGGGAACCGGCGCATCACCTCCCCCAGAGTAAGGAACCGACGCATCCCCGTTCTTGTGAGTAAGGAACCGACGCATCACCTTCCCTGCAAGTCTTTTGTTTGTATAGCGTTACGCATCCAAAGGTACATTGAACGTGAAGTGTCGCATTTACCATCTAAAGAGAACTAAGCTATTTCTATCATTTTTAAAGTACAGTATTGTGGATTTTTTTTGTTTGTGGTTTTGTGATAAGTCTATATAAAGAATACTTATTTTTTATATAAAACCTGTGTGGTGTCCATTTGTAGTGTTGTCACTGGATTACTGAATGTGTTCACAAATGCTTTACACCCTGCCTCTGAGATAAGCCTGCCTGCTCGTGCCAAGCTACCAAGGGGGTGTGCAGGTGTTATTTTAAGAGTGTACCCCCTTAGAAGCAAGGGTCCCTATTTGGTCAAAGGTACCTACCTCTGCCAACTATAAACCCCCAGTTTTAACACCCTCCATGACCAAGGAGCAGCATACATCAACCACCGCCTGATCTTCCACCTACCCTCCAGACACCTGCGCTCCACCTCCCTTTCCCTCGCTGTTAGAAATGGGGTCTCTAGTTGGTAAGTACTTGCAACTTTGTCCAAGTAGGGACCCTTCTTCCTAGTCAGGATAAGGGAGTTATACTCCTAAAATAACCCCAGCTCACCCCCTTGGTGTCTTGGCACGAGCAGTCAGGCTTATCTTAGAGGCAGTGTGTAAAGCATTTGCACATAACCAACAGTAATACAGTGTGAGCACTACAAACGGACACCACACCAGTTTAGAAAAATATCCAATATTTTGATATACTTAAGACAAGACCAAAACAATAAGAATCCACAATACAGTACTTAAAAAAATCTTCAGTTAGCAAAATAACTTTGTAACACAGTTCCTTGATGTCGATAGCTCCATCCAGGGCTATCACGGCGTTGTGAGCAAAACGAAACCAAACAGTTCTGGCTGACCGCGGCATCGCGGGCCAGCTACGGCGTCGGGAAGACCCGCAAATAGTACCTTTCAGAAATGCAGGGCGTCGATGACCTCTTCCGAACACAGGGCATTGGTAGGTGTCGGTTCCGGAGGTCGGTGCCGAAGTCATCGGGGCCCTCGAAGTCACACGTGTTGCAGATCAAACTCCTCTTTGCTGAAGTCAGGAGCGCTGGCGTCGGCAGGCATTGGGTGCTGCGGTGCTAAGTGCAGCAGTGCGGCGTGCAGTGCCCTCAGGTCGCGGTGCAAGCAGCGGTTCGGTGGCGGCATCAGATGGTGTCATCGGTGAGACCAGGGTCGTGGTGTGAGATGAAGGCGGTGCTCGTCGTAGTGCTGGCAGGTCACGGTGCTGAAGCGCTGTCGTCGGCTGACGAACTGGAGTTGATGGCACCGGTGTCGGTAGGCCAAGGCTACAGTGCGGGATGAGGGCAGTGCGTCGTGTAACTTTACGAGCGGTGCCCTCGAACCACGGTGTGAGAATAGGGAAGAAAACTGCAGAAAAAGTGGCGCCAATCCCTCTGCTGCTCTGGAGTCACGGTATGGGAGAGGCCAACACCTTTCACAGAGTCATCTTGCTCCTGGGAGGAGAGGAGGTCCGGAAGTGGTTAACTCTGCTCTTCCACTCCATCATCCGGCACCAGGAGCATGGTTACTGCAGACCTCCCATAGTGAGGCTTGCGGTCGTTCACAGGCAGATACCTTAGGGCTTCTTGGGGTCTTCAGAACAACCAGGTAGGTGACCTCCGCCTTGCATGCCTTCACTTCATAGGGCCTTGTCCACTGGTCCTACAAGGCCCAGAGTTCCACTGGCTCCATCACCGACAGAGTGACATTCGTAATTTCTTCTTGCCTAGCTTCCAGTTTTTCAGTGGCTTTCTTCCAAAAGCGCTTCATCTGATTCCTGAGAGCCAATATTTAGCTGACTACATCCTGGGGAGTTTCTTGGGAGCTTCACCAAGCCGGGACTCTCTCTGACATGGTGGCCATACAGAAGTTCAAAGGGACTAAAACCTAGTCCCTTCTGTGGTATACCTCCCTGTAAGCAAACAACAGGCATGGCAAGAGGATGTTCCAAGTCCGCCTCAAAGGCTCTGACAGGCCCAGGATCATGCCGCTGAAGGTCTTGTTGATTCTATCAACAAGCCTATTGGTCTGGGCTTGATAGGGTGTGGAGAACTTGTAAGTTACTCCACACTCATCTCAAATGGGCTTCATATTTGCTGACATGAAGTTGCTGCCCTGGTCATACATTACCTCCTTGAGGAAACCCACTAAGGTAAGGATCCCCATCAGTGCCCTGGCCACTGTGGGCACAGTTGCTGTTCACAAGGGCTATAGCCTCAGGGTACCGGGTAGCATGGTCCACCAAGACAATGACAAAACTTTGGCTGAAGGCAGTCCTTGGCTCAAGGGGCCCAACAATATTGATACCCACCCTCTCAAAGGGGGGGCTATAACAAGCCATCCGCTTTCACCCTGACTGATCACTGGCCTGGCAGATAGGACAAGATCTGCAGAATGCATCTGAGGATAATCTCATCCAGGGCTAATAGAAGTGGGGAAAAAGCCTCACAATGGTCCTCTTGACCCAAATGCCCTGCCAGATGTACATCATCAGCCAAACCCACAGGAAGGCCCTGTAGTACTGGGGAACCACTTACACATGGTTTGCTCCTGGCTCAGGAGCCTTAGGCTCGCTATACAGGAGATAATTCTCCTAGTAAATCAGAAGATCACAAGCAGTATTGCCAGCTGCTTGGGCATTTGTCTGCCACCGTAGGCCCCAAACGCTTTGCAGAATTCTGCCTGGGATACCCCCCCTTCAGTCTGCCAGTTGGCCAGATTGGATAGATCCCCCAGGGAAGTAACATTCTCCCTAGTAGATTCTTGGGTGTCACCCTCAAGTTCAGCCACCTTCTGGACTGCGAGAGTCTCAAAGGCTGGTTTTTTCACACCCTCTGCCCTTCCTCCTATTGGCAGATACCTGGGCCATTTTTCCAGGCTCCAGATCTTTTTAACTTCTTTCTCAGGCTGCCATGGACCGTGTGGTCAGGCACACCCATTCATGCAACCCTTATTGGTGGCTCTTCCCCTAAGGCCAAGAAGGTGCAAAAAAGGAAAAATAAAATGATAATAACACAATATTATTATTATTTTATTTTTCCATGCGGAGGCAATTTTGCGGGGTCGGCGGGGCTAGGCTTCTCAGAGAGCAGGGGAGGGAAGTGGTTGGGGCACTTTCTAGGTGCGCATGATGGTTTGGCCAGCCGTCTTGGGCCGGCCAAACAGTCATACTCACAAACATGTTCTTCACCGGGCTGTAATGAACAGCCTGGGTGGATATCATGCACAGGCTTGCAGTCTCTATCTGAGCACCGAACCACGGTCCTCAGACCAATCACAATGCTGCTGTTATGGTCAGCAGCATTGTGATTGGCTTAGGGAGACCTCTGTGCCTCCTGCTTTCGTTCTGGGACTCGTGGGGAAGAGAAGCAGAGGAGAGACAATGGAGGAGACAGGCGGCCGTGAAGACGTAGGTGTATTATATTTTTTCTTCACTCCGACACCCCCGCTCCGTGTAAGCTGCCACTGCAACCCTAAGATTTCCAGGTGGGACTAGGGTTCCACCTCCTTCTAGATAGTGTTTACTGTGTTGTTACCAGGGAGACAATCCACAGGCATGGCTGGACTCGCAGCTACCTTTAGGGAACCTGAGACCCCTCTTCCAATTCAAAGGGAACCAAAGACCCAGGATAGTGACTCTTGTGGTTGTCAGCTACTACAACCTGGTAAAATACATTAGGAATTACCTGCTCTAAGGACACCAGATGACAGCGGACAGTAGTCGTACTGTCTCCTGTGTCTCTCAGAACCTCCACCCACTGCCCATTGATGGTGACCCACTGGCTACACGTTTTAGTATTAGTAGGAATATGTGTCTTTGGAACCATCTCTATGTCACCCATAGACTCTAACGTAACCTCTGCGCTTCCCCATACACTTATTAGGGGAACCTCCTCCCAAGTGCTACATTGACCATCCCCAGTGCCTGCCCACCATTGTGGGGCTTTTGCCTTTTAGGTAGTGGTGGTCCCCCTTGATGCAGCAGTAGCTGTAACACTTGTAGCATTTGGGAGAAAAGTATCCTGAGGATATTTTCTCAGGATACCATTCTTTTTCTGGTCAGGTTGGGACTGGTAATCCTTCCCTTGAGAACTATTTGGGGGGCCTTTTAAGAACTCTTTAGTTTCATTTTTGTCTACTACCTTTTTCTTCCGGTGGGGACCCGATTCATCTTTTTGGGGATCCCCCAAGATACCTTCTTGTGGACCCTGGTGCTGAGCTAGCGGTTTGCATCATTGGCAAGCTCCCTGTGATCAGTAAGCTTGCTATCTATCAGTTGTTGGAGCATGCCTGGAGCTCTGGAAAACAACTACTGAACATGTTATATCTTGTAATCAAATTGTACAGCTCATTATAATCACTCATATCACTGCTCTTCACCCAGCCATCCAGTGTCTTGCATTAGTAATCCACATAATCCACCCAAGACTGGTGGCACAGCTTCTGGGTGTCCCTGAACGTCACACTATACTTCTTAAGGGTGAGGCCATATTTATTGACAAGGGCTTCCTTCATGTTGTGGTACTTGATCCTGTCACCTTTACCTAGGGCTAGCATGGAATCCCTCCCCTCATTGGGTATATACTTCCAGATGCTGGCTCCCCTATCCTCCTCAGGGACCCTATTCATCTCCAGAGCTACTTCATATGCATCAAACCACTTGTCTATAGAATCCTCCACAGCAAAGTTAGGCACCCGATCCTGGGGATGTGGACCCTCCTGTCTATATGTGACACTGGCTTGTTGTTGCCACCAGAACTGCTGGACTCTGTGAGATTGTTTGTGTTGAGGTCCAGCTCTTTTAGACTCACTTCATGAGCCAACAACAGTTTCCCATCTGCTATGGAGCCCCTTCGTCCTCTGCTTTCTCTATGGCTAGGGCAATCTCTGCCTCAGCCCTTCTTTCCTCCCAAAGCCTTCTTTGCAGCAGCTTCCCTTTGTACAGGAGCCTCCACCACCTTGGCTGCTTCCATTTTTAGCTTGGCCAGCTGCAGTTGAAATTCCCTCTAAGCTGTCTTGTCCTCCAGTCTATCAGTGAACAGATTGTGGGAGTACATACTGCTGCCTGCTCTAGATCAAGTAGGGGGGCTCATTCCTGAGGGCCCTCCTTTCTTCCCAAAGGCCATGGTCAGAGGGTTTTCATCCTTCTCCTCCATTACTTCCTCCTCTTCCACATCCTCATCTTTCTCTTGCTCCTGTGCTGTAGTAAGCAGCTAGTGGGTCTTCTCCCAGGCCTAGGATATTTCTGGAGCGCCTGTCTCTAGGAGCTCCTATTTACTGATAGACCCCTCTCCGTGCAAAATCCTCTCAGTTCTGCCACAGTGTAGCTTTCCAGGTTGCGAGATTAATACTTGCAGACAAGAGATACAGTTGCACAGATGACAAAGGAATTAAAGTTGGGAAAAATAAAAAATAGCCAATCAAGGAGAATTTAAAAAAAAGGTTAAATTTGATTTCAGATTATTTATATGGGATTTTTAGTTTTGTACAAAATCACTGAGAAGCACTGTAAAAATACAATTACTGGATCAAATCACTGAGCACCAATTTAAGGAATTGGATTATTGGTTGAGGGGGGTTGAGGTCTCGCGTAGGCAACCACCACAGTTCTTTTCAGGGTAAACCACAAAAGTTGCTAAATAAACCTGTGCTTAACCTTCTGGTAGCGTGGCACAAAAGCAGTTGTGTACAGTATTTATCCAACAACAAATAGTAATAAAGTGAAAACACAACACAAGAAAAATCTCAAACCAGTTCAGAAATTCAAGGGCTGATTACGATGGCTATCGGATGAGCATCTGACTGCCATCGCTGTGGAAACAGGACCGGCCGACAGGTAGTCAGTGGTCCCTCCTGCTAAATTACGATCTGGCCACCGTGTAGGCTGTCCGAAAAGTGCCACTTACCATTGAGCCTTGTTTGGCGGCCTGGAAAAGGGTAGTAGCACAAGCCTCAATGGCAAAAGGCATGTTTTCAAACATCCCTGCCCTGTGTGCCAGGCACCACACGGAGCCTGGCACATGGGGCATTGATGTTTGGAGGGGCACCTGTGGTGCCCCCCCTGGGCCTCATAGCGGAGGCCCAGGGGGGATAGGGGTCTTGCTCGGGTCCCAAAAGTCCCTTTCCGACTGCCTTTCTATGTTGGTCGGGCCGCCATGGAAAGGCTGTCGGAAAGGGACATTGTAATCCCAACTGCGGCGCCCCTATTGTATGGACTACAATCAGATTGACAGTCCAACTGGCGCTTTGAGCCCGTTGGAAGCACAGGTCGGTCCCTCCGACCGCTGCGGTCGGACCAACTGCATCATAATGCGGTGGTCTGACCACTCTGCTGGATGTTGGTGGGACCACCACAGATGGCCTGTCGGTGGCACTGACATCGTAATCAGCCCCACAGAGAAAATTTTAATAAATAAAATAATACCAGAACAAAAAACATCCAAATATTAGAACCGGGCATATACAAGTTTTTAGGCAACATAGCTCTTTAAAGCTCCAAGTGCCACTCATGGTCATCTGGTCGCACTAGACCAAGGAACAGTGACAAATTCAGGCTGACCATGATAGAACACGGGTCAGATACAGAGACCAGGTTAGTCCTGCTGAAAACGTATCTTCGGAGTCTGTCGCGAAGAGTTCCATACACAATGGAGAAGGTATAGTGTTGCAGTTGGTCATCAGTGTAGCATTCAGAGCAGGCCGGAAATCACAAGCTGTCGTCACTGTAGCACAAAGAATTGGTCGGTGTTGCAAACTGTTGTTGCTGTAGTGTTGCACTGATGGTCATTGCGAGCTGTCATTGCTGTAGTGCAAAATGTGTCTCTTGTGTTGACGGTCTTCCCTAGCGATCGCTGTAATGCAAAGATCAGGTCTCGTTGGAGCTTGTAGCTGACAGTTGTGGGTGGCAGAGTCTCAGCTGGGCTTGGACCAACTAGCCAGGAGGACGTCAGTGAGGGCTTTTTTAAAGGGCAATAAGGGTTCAGAAGTGGATGCCGCAGGCTGAAGCACCTCTGTCAGGAAGTTAGTCGTGACTGACCTTGGCCACCCTTCGCACCACCACCTCATAGGACGCTCCCTCCTCCATAGCTACAGTAGGAGGAGAAAACATGCCACGGTCTGGGGAAGTGTCCAGACCACTGGTGTCACCCAAGTCCTCTCGCCAGTCCAGTTCTTCAAGCTGGTCTGTTAAAGAGTCCAGCAACCCCTTCCAGTCCTCATCACCACCATGTGGGCAGTTTGGAATGCCAGGGATGAACAGGGGAACAAAAGTAACCTCTGGCGTCAGTTCTGACGTCGGTCCGGCTCCAGGTCCATCACGGGCATGAGGATGGGGCCGGGCTGGCTGGGTGCCGGGGAAGGTAGAGTGAGATCGACAAGCGTCAATCTTGATCCAGACCTGGATCTGCGGGGGCTCTCAGGCGTAGGGGCCAGAGCCACCGGCATTGAAGGACCAGGACCCCCGACCCGCTCCTCAGGGCCAGAAGGCATGCCGGCGGAGTCGGGCTGCACAAAGACGAGGTGTAAGGCCTCTTAAAATTGTCTGAGTTGGGCAGGGGATGCTCCGGCTCCCGGAAAAGGTGGGAGGCACGGAGTCGACCCTGAATCAGGCATCGGAGGCGAAGCATTTGAGCGATGATGCTCCGAATCCCACGTCGCGTCAGCCGACCGACAGGGAGAAAGCAAAGAGCGCTTGTGCTTATCCGCCTTCTTCTTGTGTTTGGACTGAACCAAAAACCTCGATGACTTGGAGTGCAATGAGGAGTGGGGGCTCCGCGAACGGCCTCAAGACCGTCCTCTGGAACGAGACCCGGAATGACACAGCCGACCGCCGGGTCTCCAGTAACTTTCGGGCCGCTCCCGCAAAGTCTTTGGATGCATTGCTTGGCAGTCGGAACACAACTTAGGGTCCTGGTCACGCTCCAGACATCACAGACACGAGGTGCGGGTCTGTCACAGACATCATTTTGTGACAGGCGTCGCAAGGTTAGAAACTGGCCATCCCTCGCGCACCAGGAGTCGAAGACTCGAAGAAGATGTCGACAAAACGTCGACAAAACGTCAAAAAAAGGCTAGCCAAAAAATGGCTAAGGGGTAGCTCTCTCCAGATCTGCGCTAGGCTGGCACGGAAAAAGAAAGAACTGACATCAGCGTGCAGGGGACGTGTCTAAGTAGGCACTGCGACATCATCCCGGTGACCAGTACGCCAACGACGGATGTGAAGTCGGCCGATGCCACCTACCGACGCGCAGGGGTACTGCTGAGAAAAATCTCCGGATTCAGTCCGACGCGTGGGGGAAATTCTAAGGTAAGGAAACTACAACTAACTGTCTCTTTCAGATTCTCCTACTCCTATTCAAACTGCAGAAAATAAATATTTAAGGAAATTGTTACGACTCACACAGAATGTCCCTGCAGAAATAGTACATGATGAGATAGGGGCAGGTTTTATAGCTGACTACATACGTCTGCACCCATTCTTTTAAGGTGTTCGATATGGACCAAAAAAGAATTTGAATTTAATCGATTAATATTGAAAGATTGTTTGAAAATGGACTATAGCTTGCGTATGTCCTGACTGAGTTACATAAAAACTACCCATTTGGGCATATCACATCTCTTTAATTCGCCAGACCTAATCTCCAAATCAGATATTGTAGAAGGTAAGAGAGCATTTCAGGTGTATACCCAAGAAAATAGAAATCTAGATTCACAGCGCAAATTTTGCGGTACACATTATGCCATGGTGAAATCTATAGATAAAATGGGCTTTCATTTAACATTGGATATGTCGATTACCCACAGAAGACTTTTAACATATTTTCGTTTAAAGCCACAAGACCCTCGTCTTTTGCACTTGTGATACGTTCTATGCACTGGACACTTTACATATTGTTTTCATTTGCCCCAATGGGCCAATTTGTGACATAAGTATATCTGCCCATTACTTGTACCTTTGAATTTGAACCAAGCAAGGCAAGCTCTCTTATATCCTCATATTTTAGACAATTTTACTGTTTGCTGGCATTTTTCCAGATTGTTATTAGTTGTTTATTGTGCTTATATTTGATATTGAACCTTTATGGATTTATATTATGGAATGATACATAATGATGTTTTTATTGTACTTTTATGACTGCGGATGCTAATTGAATAAAGTAAATATTGATTGATTGATACTTTAAACAAGCATTGGCATAGCCAATAGGTCTCGCCTTTGGGGGGTTATGAGTGATTAGACAGAGCTATTGGCTTTGTTAACGTTTTTAATATGTGTTGTAGAGCATTGTGAATGTTGTGCAGCATGTTGAAAATGTATAAGTTATAATAAACAAAGTGTTATAACTATTTCTGTCACCTTATATCTAACCGAAAATACATTATATACAACTGATACATTGTACTAAAAACCAAAATTAATACAAAACATGTGTTCTAGTTTATTTGTTTATGCAATGCTGGATGGTGGATGTTGTGAAATAGTATTTTCATTAGATAGGAGTAGTGGAGAGTTATTTGTGGAGAATTAATAGATGTCAAATTTTTATGCCAAACTGAAGTGGTGTGGAGTGATGCTGAGGTGGTTGTGAGAAGTGGCGGAGGTGATGCTCAGGTGATCCGGAATGATATTGAGGTGATGCTGAAGTGGTGGTGTGCTGGTTCCGAGGTGATGCTTTTGTGATGCCGGATGATACATAGGTGGTACTGAGTGATGCTGAGGTGGTGCTGAGTGAAATTGTGGTGATGAGTTATGCCGATGTTGCGTAGCTGAACAGGTGCTTATGTGGTGCCAAGTGATGTTGTTTTTGTTCTGTGTTGAGGTGTTGCTGTATTGATGCTGAAGTGGTGCTGCGTTGGTTCTGAATTGCTGTTGGTGTGGGGCTGTGCAGGAGCTGAGCTGGTGTTGCACTGGTGGTGTTGCACTGATGAGGAGGTGTTACTGTGTTGATGCTAATATTGTTATATGGTGATGAGGTGCTTAGGTTGTGCTGTGCTCGTGCTTAGGTAGTGCTGAGTGATGCAGAGGTGCTTCTTAGTGATGCTGTGGTGGCGCTGAGTGATGTGGTGGTAGTAAAAGATACTTAGGTGGTGCTGAGTGATGTTGAGGTGGTACTGAGTGATACTTTGTTGGTGCTGTGTTTGTGTTTAAGTGGTGCTTAGTAATGTAAGTCTGGTGCTCCACTGGTGCTGAGGTGATGCTGTACTGGTGTTGATGTGGTCTGCTTCCTGTTACAGTGGCGGTACTGGTGTGCTTCCTGTCTGGGCAGCACAGGGGCACAAATGTTGCTGGTGATGATTTAAAAAATAACAAATAGTGTAAAAAATAGCAATAATGTCAATGCCAAAGTTGCAAGGAATAATAAAAATTAATAATATTATCATACTATCACAGCAGCTTGTGGCGGAGGAGTTTGTCCCTCGGCTGGGGTGGAGAGGACGCGCCTTGTAAGGAAAGCTGTAAGCTCCAGAGCTTGGTGCTTCTGTCAGGGTGCTTTATAATCCCACTTATGGCGATGGGGTCTGTCCCTCGGCCGGGGTGGAGGGGACGCGCTTTGTAAGAAAAGCTGCAAGGTCCAGTGAGTGCACAAATGCTAATATTGGAAACCTGGACATCTGTGAGTGAAATTTGTTTATTTAACAAAAAATGAGAGGGGGGGCATGGCTTGAGAGCCGATGATGGAGAACAGGAATCCAGCCCAAACCCTGGGGCCCGTGACAGGGGGCTGGTCCCTGCAAGCTCTGGGGGCTTTTGATTTCCCCCCTGATAGCCTCTACATGATCGCTGCTTGGAGGCTCCAGCAGTCGAGAAGGGCCGGCCGCGACAGCCTCAAGATGGCGACAAGTGCTGGAGCGCAGCTCCGTGGGGGACACTGCCAGAAGAGTTGCAGAGCGGTGGATGCTCCCCAGTGGGCGGCTGTGGTGTCGTGTGTGAGTGGACCCCTCCCACGGACCCTCGTGCGGCTGCTTTACAGGCCGGGTGGAGACAGCGCTGACTCCGGTGAGAGGGAGCGCTGTATGAATGGCATTGGCCCAGTCCGGCTGAGCCCGCCGCACAGTGTAATCAGCGGAATCTCTGCGGGGCTGAGCAGAGGGCTGTTCATGTGAAGCCTGGCTGAAGGGCGGTGACGGCCCCTGGCGGACTGCGGCATGTGCAGCAGCCATGGACAGCACCGGAGTTTCTGGAGCTTACTCGCCCCGTTGCCTGGTGATCCTGTGGGCCTGCTGAGTGCTGATTGATGAGGCTCCCGTGATGGCCGAGTGAGTGGGGTGGACACATTTCAGGGCAGCTCAGAAAAGGAGCCCGAGACCTGCTGGTTTCTACCCTGCGCCAGGGAGAGGTGGTGAGACGCCCCCGGCAGCGGCTTCGGAGTCATTCTGTGGCTGCGAGCAACAGAGTTGGTGCTGGTACCGGACAGTGTTGGGACACCATTGGGGTGACCCTTGTGGTGTTTCTGCCAGGTCTGGGGTGGCCGGGACGGCCTGGTCCAACAATGGCGCCGGACACTCGGCGGGAGAAACCCGCAAGTGGAGGCCTGTCAGACCCTGGAGTAGTGGGTACCAGAGACACTAGCGGAGGAGTTGTGCCTGTCCAGGGAGAGAAGACCCGGTCGAGGGTGACTGAATCTGGGTTCCCTGAAATGGGTAAGCTGAAGGGGAAACAAGCCGGACCCCCGCCGGTCCTGGAGTCTATTCCACCGGAGACAGCTGCGAAGGATGTAGGGGACAGTCCGGTGGAGGTCCCAGTTCGACAGCAACTGGCCAAAATCCTGGAGGCAATTGTAGACACTAAGGTGACGCTGCATCAGGACATCAGCACTGTGGTGGAGGGCCTGAACCTGTTGCGCGCCGAACATGCAAAACTTGCACACTGAGTGAAACAGTAGGGGGTGGACCTAGTAGTGCTGGCCCCTGCCCACCACAACTTATCGGCCCAAGTGGGCGAGCTGGCAGGTAAGGTCTCTACCCTGGAAAAGAGGGTTGAAGATGTGGAAGGGAGTAATAGGCGGAACAATGTGCGGGTAGTGGGCCTTTCGGAAGGAGTGGAGGGGCAGGATATGGCCACCTACCTAGATTCATAGCTGAGAGATGTCGTGGTGCCCAAGGGCCTCTCTCCATTTTACACCTTGGAGAGGGCCCACCAAGTGCCTGCCCGCCCGCCATCGCCGGGCTGTCCTCCATGTGCGGTGCTCCATTTTCGAGATCGGGACTTGTTATTGAGGAAAGCCCGCTCCAATGGTCCCTTTACCGTGGAGAACAGTAAAGTCTTCCTCTTTCCCGACTACATACAGGAGGTGCAGCGTCGTCGCTCTTAATTTTTGGAGGTAAAAAAGTCACTGCGCGAGGAAGGCATCCAGTACTCGTTGAGGTTTCCTGCCCGGCTCAAAATCATGCTGGACGGGAAAACGTTCTTCTGTGAGGACCCGCAACATGCCTGTGACTGGCTTGAATCGTATAAATCGGAAGGTGCCCCCAAGCCACGTACTGCGCGACAGGTCTTCGGATCGGAACGTCCAGAGAAGCGACTGAGACGCCGGAAGAATCGCAGGGAGTCCAAACGACCGAGTCCGTCTCAGACGGCGACGGAGAGGGCAGAAGCGCTGGCAGCAGTGGCACACCTGCTGCGAGGCAGGGGCTCATCCTCAGAAAAGGACTCAGAGGCCAAGTATGGAAAAGAAGAAAATGACTCTGATGCGTCACAGGTCACGAATGATGTTATGCTGAAGGTGACCCCACAGACGGCGGACGAACTTGTGGACTAAAGTAACTCTGGGGGGGCTCTCTTCCTGCTTTTGCTTTCCTTCTCCCTCTCCGCTACCCTCCTCAATACCATGCTCAGTCTTCTCAGGTTCTCTGGGCTGCATTGTCTATGATGCTGTTCTCTTTTCTCGTGGGGAGTTGTGGGGGGAGGTAGGGGCTGCAAGTTTGAGGTGCGAGGGGGAGGGCTGGTGCGGCCCTTCAAGGCTGCAATGGTAGGAGTACTGATCTCTTGTATACCTGCCTTTTTTGTGCACGCTGCGCCCTCTCTGTAGGTCCTAGGGTCATTTGCCTTAGAACTTTCCGATTTGATATAGGGTACCACCAGGCCTGTAGATATTGCCATGGTGGGTAAGTTTGGGCAGCTGACTGTTGTTAGGCTGCCCTCGGGATGGGGAGTTCGTTTGTTGGGGTTGTTGATACATGCCGGGGGAACCAGAGCAGCTCTGAGTATGGTGCTGGGATGGGGGGTTGGGGGAGACATGCTCTGATGGTCGCCTTTGGGAGTATAAATTCATGACTTGGATCATCAGGGGGATGGGATCGCCCTCTAAGAGATACAATATACTGAATTACATTAAATGACGTGGGGTTCATGTGGTTTTGCAGCAAGAAACCCACTTTACGGAGGCGGAGGTTGCTCGCCTGAGGCGTAGATGGAGGAGTCAGCTCTTTGCAACCAAATACTCGGCCTTCTCCCAGGGAGCCTTGGTGTGTGTAAGACCGGGGATACACTTCCAGCTCATCCGCAAGGTGATTGACGCGGAGGGGAGGTATGTGGTCATTAATGGTGTTTTGAAGGGCAAGGAGGTTACAATAGGTAGTATATACGCCCCTAATCGGAACCAGCTATCCTTTCTGGACCGGCTCTCCCGTGTGCTAGCGAGCCTCCCCCATGAGAATCTAATCTTGGGAGGTGATTTCAATTGTGTTTATGATGTGCAGTGGGATAGGTCCACACTTCCGCTGCGGGGTACCACGGCTGCCTCCATGGCTAGAGGGTTTCAGGGATGGGCCTCCGGTTGGGATATTCATGATGTCTGGCGTCTCCACCATGCCGACAGTAGAGAGTATTCTTATTATTCTCATCTCTACGACCTACACACGCATTGACATGTTTTTTTGTTCGCCCACTTTGTCCCCCCTGTTGGCCGGAGCTGAATACTTTGGCAGAGCCCTTTCTGACCACAGTCCCCTACTCCTGGATTTTACCCCGATCCCTGAGAAGCCCCTGATACCACGGTGGCAACTGGACCCTTCTCTGTTAGAGGATGATGGGTTCCGTCAAGTGCTCTCTGCAGCTGTAAGTGACTACTTCTTAAATAACCAGGGCACCGCCAGTTTGCCTCTAGTGGAATGGGAGGCGTTTAAGGTGATGACCAGGGGACACTGCCTGGGTCAGACTGTAGGCACTCGACGTTTGGTGACCCGGGAGCTGGAGGACTTGGAATCATGGATTTCGACCCTAAACAGGGAGATTGCCAAGGGGGTTGGGGTCCACGGGCAGCTAGCTGAAGTTAAAAGCCTGTACAGCACCACTTGGGATAGACTGAGGGTTCTAGATCTTAATATGTATCAGGCCACCCAACATACAGAGGGAGGTAGGGCTGGGAGGCTCTTGGCTTGGTTAATCAAATCCGATAGCAGAGGCGTGCCAATTATGAGCGTTAAGGATCCTCATGGTCGCACGCTCTCCTCCCCGAGGGCTATCAATGACGCATTTCGGGAATATTACAAAATTCTTTATGATGCCCCGGGGCTGCCCAAGGAGGAAGCTTTGCGGATATATTTGGCTGACCAACCCTTGACACAAATGGATCGGGCCTCCAGGGACCCGCTAGGCCTTCCAATTCGCGAAGGTGAGATTAGAGCAGCGGTCCGGGACATGGCCAGGGGGAAGACGCCCGGGCCCGACGGCCTACCGGCCAAGATTTACAACATCTATGTAGACGTATTGGCTCCGTAACTTGAACGCATCTATGCCTCTGCGTTCCAAGCTAAGCAGTTACCGCCCACGCTGCATGAGGCATGGGTCATTCCTTTGCTCAAGACTAAGATGGTACACACTCCCTTAACTGAATTCTGTCCTCTCTCCATGTTAAACATGGATTTTAAAATATTGAGTAAGGCACTGGCCCTGAGACTCCTCCCCCACATGCGTCGCCTGGTCCACGTAGACCAAAATGGTTTTATTCCCTCATGCTCAACGTCTAATAACCTCAGGAGGTTGTACCATGTCATGTTTCACTTAGACCTGCAAGACTATCCTGAGGCAGTGGTGGTGGCAATTGATTTCGAAAAAGCGTTTGACACCCTCAGCTGATGACTTTTATTGGCTGTCATGGGTGCAATGAAATTGGAGAGAACTGGCTGCAGTGGGTCCATCTCCTCTATGTGAAGCCCACTCCCAGAGTGCACACAGGAACGACGGTTTCGACTTCCTACCCTATTTATAGAGTGACCAGACAGGGAGGCCCCCTGTCGCCATTGCTCTTTGCTCTGGCAATGGAGCCTCTGGCGGCGCGGATCCAGAGAGAGGGAGCAGTTCTAGGGATATCCCTGGACGGGGCCCATCACATTATCTCGCTATATGCGGATGATGTTTTGATTTATCTCCAAGATGGAACGCAGGGGGTTTGCCCTATCTTAGCCATCCTGGACGAGTTTGCTACTTATTCGGGCCTGCAAGTAAATGGGAAGAAAACCTTTGTGTTCCCGCTGCACCCCACCATGGACAGACCCTTGTCCTTGACGACCACCATAGAATGGGCGTTGGTGCCGCTTAAATATCTGGAGATACAGGTCTACCATACACAGCAGATTTATTCAAGGGGAATCTCGGGGGCGCCCTGTGGGCGCTTCAGGGGCACATGGCCTTCTGGCGCACTCTTAAGTTGCCAATTATGGCGAGAGTGACATTATCCAAAATGGTGGTCCTGCCCGGCCTATTATATGATATTGTCAACCTCCCAGTGCTGATATCGCAAACATGGTTTAAACTACTGGACAGACTCTTGAGAGACCTGGTATGGGATGGTGGCCGCAATAGGGTGTCCCTGCAGACTTTGCGGCTTCCGCTTATGGATGGAGGGTTGAGGGCCCCCGACTTTGAAGCCTACTATCTAGCGGGGCAGCTACAGTGGGTAGCCAGATGGCTAGATGGCAGGGACCTGGTTACGTTGCTGCTTCCCGCGGGTCCTGTACAGACTAAGCTCTTTCCCAGGCTTCTCAGCAGGTGCCATAAACTTCAACACATGGGCTTGTTGTTCTCGGTGGCAGTTAAATGCTGGGATAGGTGCACAATGCACTCCAGAAATAGATTACTATATACCCCTAGCCTCCCACTCATATGTATCCCCCAGGCAGGGATGGGCCCACCACTATCGCGGTGCCAATTGGCAGGTTGGGAGGAGGTCGGTGTGCTGACGATTGGAGAGTGTTACAGGGATAAGGAACTGCTCCCCCTGGATGACTTTTAGAATATCACGAGCTACCAGCAGGGAAATTCTTAAATTACCACAAAGTAAGAGGGGCAGTGCGGGACCTGTGGGGAGATGACACGGGAGAACCTGAGACCCACCCAGCTTTGGATGCGGTAGTGACATTGGGTTCAGCGGGACATCTGGCGCGTTGGCTTTATCTCGCAATATTGGAGTTAAGCCCGGGTTCATTATCAAGCCTACGGGAGCGATGGGAGGGGACCTTACATAGGAGCCTGACAGACAAGGAGTGGCAGAGAGTCGTGAAAGGTCCCAAGAAAGTCTCGAGGAAAACGGCCTTTAAAGTCCTTCAATTTAATGTACTCCATCGAACATATCTTACCCCGCACCGGCTAAATGTGGTCTATAATACAGTGGATTTGTCTTGCACTAGGTGCCTCCTAGAAGATACGGACTTCGATCACATGATTTGGTCCTGCCCGCGGCTCTCTACTTATTGGGTTGGAATAGTGGATATGGTTAATAAGGTGTTGTCCCGTACTCTGTTGTGTGCTCCTGAGGTCTGTCTGTTGGGGCTTTTTCCGAGACCTAAAGCTTGTAAGCTGGGACATAGGTTTACTGACCTGGCCTTCCTCTTGGCCAAAAGACGGATAGCGCTTGGTTGGTAGTCGGCACGCCCACCACTGGTGATATCATAGGAGGCGGATGTCTCATGCTGGGCTAGAGCGGAGGAAAGGGCCCTGATTGCGGGAGACAGGATCACCAAGCGGCGCCGGCCCTATGCAGAACAGTGAGGAGACATTCTTCGGACCTGGGAGGCCCGACATGTGATGGTCCATGCTGAGGGGAATGATTCGACGGAGTCTGCGGATTAGACTGTCCTGAGTGCCTGGACCTGAGTGCCCCCCTGCCTAAGGAGGGGTGCCACTCCCCCCTCTCTCGTTCCTCCCCCCTGCCCCCTTCCCCCTCCGTCCCGGCCTTGAACATCGATGCATATTTTCTCCTTATCTTAGGAGCACACGGACCCATGTATTTTTTAGTGGTTTACGTAAGTTTCCTTTTTATGATATTATGGGCATGAGTCGTTCCAAAGCTCTGTCTGCTTTTCTGTTCTCCTATTTTCCTTTCTTTTTTTTTTTCTTTTCTTCTTTGGTTTTAACTAAGTGTGTATTTTGGCTTTTCACATATAGACAGTAATGAGTAAGGGAGCATGTCATAGGTCAACATGTAGACTCAGTAGAGAATAATTTGAAAAGTATTCCAGAGTGCCTAAACTTCATTGATTTCTCTATTGTCAGGAATAATAGACTGTATCGATTTTGAGACTGTGACTTGCCAGATAACCTGGGGGTATTCCTATATTCCAAAGAATGTACTGATGGCAATTATATAGCAAATTATCTGTGTATGGAAAAGTCAATAAAAAGATTATTTTTTTTAAGCAGAAAACGAGAGAACCACGTTGGTGTGATGGAGGGGGCATGTGCAGTGGGGTGAAGGAAACACCCACCACAGCTGTGCACTGTGCAGTGGGGTGAAAGGAAGCCCACACCACAGCTGTGTAATGTGCAATAAGGTGAAAGGAAGCATGCACCACAGCTGTGCACTGGGGTAAAAGGAGGCACACACCAGATATCTGCAGTGTGAAGTGTTGTGAAAAGAAGCACACACCACTACTGTTTAGTGGGGTGAAAGGAAGCACTTGCAACAGTTGTGTACTGGGCAATGGGGGGAGAGGAAGCACACACCACAGCTGTGCATTGTGCAGAGATGTCAAAGGTAGCACGCACAAGAGCTGTGCACCACGGTGATAAAAAAACGCTAATGTTAAAAGGTGCGGTCAATTTTTAAGATGGTACCGAAAAAGAGGCGACTATAGAGGCCAACTACAGAGTACAGCAAATGTCTTGACAATGACATACTAATACAAAGATAACGGTGCAGGAAGAGAGTGCTGACATAGATGAAATGCGAGTGCTGGAAAAAGAAGAGCGCACTCTTGTGGCGGTGGGGTCTGTCCCTTGGCCGGGGTGGAGGGGATGCGCCTTGTAAGGAAAGCTGCACGGTCTTGAAATGAAACATGATCCACAACAGATGGCGCGCTGCGTGCCGCTGCTCGCTCCCGACAGCTAAACGCTGTAGGAGTAAACATTTTTAGAAAAGGTGGGACATGCACCCGCCTTTGGCCATTTGCGTGCTTTCATGAAAGCCACACGCACAGGCCAATAGCATGTGTGGAAAATCGAACACCACACGCACGAGTTTGCAGAAAGTCTGAAGTGATTCCAAGAGGCCTTCTCCTAGGCTTGACCTAAAAAGTATTACTGTTGAAGAGTTAAGAATATTCAGCCAGATAACGTAACAGATTAGAAAAAGATGGAGTTCCTAAATACACCAGCAGATGGCGAAATGTATTCATTTATAAACCTATTCATTGGTATGTCATAATATGTTAGCAAGAACATCGAAATATTCCGCAGCCTTAAATTATTACATTTTTTCAACAACAAAATAGTTACTTCTACATTAGGATCTATTTAATGTTCTTTCGACTCACAAATTAAAAGCCTTGTTGGTGCCACAAGGGAATACGATACTATTTTTCAGTCTTAAATTGCCAAAATGGTTAGTGGTTGTGATCAGTATCAGATGCCATGCTGTACATAAAGCTTAGATAATAGCTGTAACAGCTTGTAATGTATTTGCAGGAAAGTTAAAAATGGTCACATTTCGTAAAATGACATTGCATATACGAGTACTCATCATAATATTTGAACTCAGACTTACTTGAAAAAAGTGTATTTCCCGAATGTACGTAACGTGCTTGCATCCCAAAATGTAAAAGTAGTTGGTACATCATGAGTGTGTTGAGCGTAACCGGCAAACTTCACACATGCAGCCAACCATGATGATGGGTGTGGCAGAGGGGGTAAATACGTTGGGCCTGAGCCCTGAGTACAAGAACACAGTCCAAGGTTTCATCTGCTATTCATTCATTGCAGGCACACCTGATCACATATCGACAAAACGCCATCTTGGCATATCCCTATCAGCGCCTAGTACGCTGCACGCATCATGAATGAATGATAGTCTTGTAGAGCGCGAACTTTGCCCAAAGGCGTCAAGGCGCTATGGATAGAACCAGCAGTCATAAGTAGAAGGGATACGTTTTAGCTGTTAAACGGTGAAGAGCCATGTTTTTAAAGACTTGCAAAAAGGTAGATACGACTCTTGACAAGAGATCGTTAGAGGGAGATTGTTCTAGAGCTTAGAAACGGCATCATCAACGGCAACAGCTCGTCCCCCCCACCTGTCCCTCTCGAATTTAGGGATTACCAGCCAGTTTTTATTGGCAGACCACATCTGTTTGCTGGGGACGTACCGTTAGAAGAGTCTTTTCATACCTTTGGGACCAGAATTATGAAGATCCCTATGTACAAGGCATAGGGCCTTAAACAGAATTCTCTTTTATAGAGGAGGCCAATGTAATTTACGAATTGCTGCAGAGACTGGGTGGAATTTAGGAAGATCCATCACAAGTCTTGCTGCTGCATTCTGTACAAGTTGCAGTTTGTGGATAGATCCCTTGTTGATGTCCAGGTAGAGAGCGTTACAATAATCCAACCTGGACAAAATCAAGGCAACAGCTGCCTGCTTTCGAGAAGAGAGAGAAAGACATGGAAAGATCTTCTTAAGGATCCTGATAGGGCCAAAACAGGTAAACGCAGTTCTGTTGATCTGGGGGTCAAAAGAGAGTAAGTTGTCTACTAACACCAAGTTTCTTTGCTGATACAGCAGGGCAAGGGCATGGGCGACAATTTCAGGCCTACAGGAGTGAGACCATATGGATTGTTGACTGCCAAAGATCAGGACTTCTTTTTTGTCCCCATTGAGTCGTAAGTAGTTGTCTACCATTCAAGCGGCCACGGCCCGCATGCAGCTTTTAAAATTTGCTGCGGAAGCCTCAATGCTCCTAGTGATTGACAATATTTGTGTGTCATCCGCATAGGACAAAGCCTCCAACACAGAAGATCTAATTATCTTGGCCAATGGAGAGACATAGATGTTGAATCAGGTTGGACTCAATGAGGAGCCCTGTGGAACCCCACAGAAGGTGTGAGAGGAGTCAGAATAACATTGGTCCATTTTTACTATTTGTGACCTATCTGTGAGAAATAAGGATAGAAGCTCCAGAGCGGAGCTTGAAACCCCAATTTCTTGAAGACGGTTGAACAGCCTTGTTGGCGAGATGGTATCAAAGACCGCAAATAGGTCTAAGAGAATTAGTAGAGAAGTTATGTCCAGCACCTACTTGACTCATCACCCCACTAGACTCCAGGAGCACCAGTTCGGCCCAGATGTATTTGCTCTCCTCCTCACTCTGCTGGCTGAGTGGATGGCCTATTCGCTGCCTAAGCAGCGTGTGCTCTTGCCTAAGCTATCGACCCGCACTCTTTAGATAGGGCACTGATTATCACATGTGCACTGTTGTATCGAGAGAATGGATAGCGTGCCTGTTCCGTAGGAGTGTAGAGGTACGCGGACCTTAGAGTGATGTTGACCTAGCCCCACACAGAGCATAAATACACACTGGTCTTAGGTAGTTGCTTCTTGGGTGTGGCCACTAGTGGTCCACAGCCCATTTATTTTTTTTGTATGTTTTAGTTTTTATAGCGCAAACTCAACCCGAAGGTATCAGAGTGCTTCATGTGAGCACAAGTTGCCTTACAGATGGACTCATTCATGTTTTAGGCACCGGAAATCAAGTGACTTGCCTATAACCACAGGATGTCAAGCATCCCTTCCGAGACTCAAACTGGTTCCCCAACTTCAAGGTCGACCACTCTAGCTATTAGGGCACATCCTCTCCCTTTGTACCCTCAGCAATGCACATTCTCCAGGATGCGTGCTGTGTGGCTGCAAGACACGTAGGCCCAGATTCTCAAAGGTTTAACATCAGGTTAGCGTTACTTTCTCATCGCATACCTGACGCTAAACCTGTTTTGGGATTTACAAACCAACGCTAATTGGTATTAGCGTTGATTTGTATGTAAAAGTAACACAAAGCAGCGTGAAACGTTGCTTTGCATTACTTTGCATCAAGGGGGTGTTCCCATGCACCCACTCATGCTTTTTGATGCTAAACCTTATTCACTTACATTGGGTATTAGCACCAAAAATTAACGCTGCTGAAAAGCAAATGTTAAATGGAGAAATGATTTAATTTCTCAATGCTTTTCTGAGTTTGCATGCATGCTGCACTGTACAGGACAAATACAAATTAGCAACAGCTTTTAAACTTGTCTAGGCATAGTATTTTGTAAAGGAAATTTACCTTTCCTGTACAAAACCTATGATAGACTCAGGCACACACCCTAGCACTATGGAGCTAAGGTGTGTGCCTGGCGCACGGCAGCTGAAATCAGCGCCAGCTCTAGGGAGAGGGGAGGAGAGAGCCATAAATCTGTGAATATGGCACTCTCCTGCACTCTCCCTGTCACGCAATGCAGTGCAGCATCTTTGGGTGCTGCGCTGCTTTGCCTGACACCTTTCAGAATCTGGGCCTTAGATGCTGGGTGGCACTGTACAGCCCTCCTCAATTCAGTTTGAGAAAGTGACCTCCTTCCCAGTGGATGCATTGGCCTTCCCTATATGAAACGCATAGGGCTTTATTTATGACCCGGTTTGTGTCGCTCTTGCACCACACAACAAGTTGCAAGACTGAAGCAAACCTTAAGTCAGATTTTTGAAGCCACGCAAAGCCATTTTGAGCTGCTTTGAGTGGCTCCAAAAATCTGGAGTAATGCAACACAGAGTAAATCGATGCATTGCATTACTCTGCCTGGGGTAGGCGTTCCATGGGCGTTGATGCATTCCCAGATTTACAAGACCTTGTAAACCAGAAAATTCGCCAAAAAAGACTCCCCCTCAGGTGAAGCGTAGTGAGGGGAAATATCTTAATTTCTCCTTGTTACTTCCTCATTCTATGTGTGCTGCATTCTGCAGCACACATAGAAAGAGGAAAATGCCCCTCAGGATTGTTTTTGTGCAGGAAGGTTTCCATTCCTGCACAAAAACAATCCTGCATGCAATGCAGGCACCCTTGCACCATTGGGTGCCAAAAGGGCGCCAGTGCAGGGGGAAAAGTCAGGAATGCACTTAAATCTGCCTTAAATACAGCGCATTCCTGCCATTTCCCAATCAATCAAACAGTCATTTTTAGAGCGTGGCAGTTCACCCCTGAGAGTCCCAAGGCACTGGAGCTGAAGTCGCTGCGTGGAGGTTATTTATTCAAACAACCAGATCTTTAGATCCCTTCTGAAAAGGTGGAGGGGGAGGTTGTTCCAAGCCTTCGCTACCAGGTGCGAGAAGGAGTGTCCTCCCGGCTTAGCTTGATGGATCCACAGGGTGTCTGTGATGGAGAGGGTGGTGGAACAGCGGTGTCTGGATGGTTGGTGGAAGGTTAGGCTGTCGTTGATGTATGCTTGTCCTTCTTTGTGCAGGGGCTTGTAGGTGTGGATTAGCATATTTAACTGGCATCTTTTCTGGATCGGTAGCCAGTGTAGTTTTCTGAGGTGGTTGTGATGTGGGCTCTTCTGGGGAGGTTGAGTTTAAGTATTGACACCAAGTTCTGTATTGTTTGGAGTCTCTTTAGGAGGTGTGCAGTGATTCCTATGTAGAGTGTGTTTCCCTAGTCGAGTCTGCTGGTGACGAGGGCCTGTGTGATGGTTCTTCTGGTGTTTATCGGGAGCCACCTGAAGATCTTGCGGAGCATGCTCAGGGTGTGGAAGCAGGCGGAAGAGACTACGGTGACTTGTTTCTTCATAGATAGATTGTTATCCAGGACGATGCTGAGGCTACGGGTGTGGTCTGTTAGGTCGGGGTGTGCCGAACTCTGCAAGCAACCATGAGCCATTCCATGGTGAGGTGTTGTCCCCAAAGATGAGGACTTCCGTTTTCTCCGAGGTGTGTTTAAGACATTTGTCCTTCATCCAGTCCAGTACGTTCATCATATATCTGTGGAAGTTAGCTTTTGTGGTGGTGGGGTCTTTGGACAAAGAGAGGATGAGCTGTGTGTCATTGGCGTAGGAGATGTTGTAGTGACGCAGTGCAGTGAAGCAAGGTGAATTACTGCTTTGCACTGCACCACTATTCCATAAATATGCCCCATAGTCTCTAAGGATTCTGCTGGGGTCAGGTTGTGGTCGCAGGTTGTAATGCCACTTTGTCGTTTGACTCAATGCCTCAGGGCATTCTTGGTTCTAATTTGGGTCCACTCGGGGAATGTCGCAACCCACTCAAGGTGGAATCATGTGTTTTTCAAAGTCGTCCTAATCCTCAGCCTCTTCTTGTTGGTCCGGTGAGCAAGGTGATTCAGAAATCCTAGCAACTCTCACTGCTTTGAACTACAATACATTCCAGGTTACTGTTTTCCATGATGTCTTAAATTACCATGATGCCCTGGATCTTGATGACTGCCCCTAAAGGTTCCCTCACAAAGAGAGTCCAAAATTTGTTACTGGGGTGTCGTTGTTTGATGAGGACTAGGTCTCCCACTTGAAGCATTGGGGCCATGCCCTGCCGATCAGCACTGTCCTTCTCATTGGTATGTCTGCGTATGTTTTGCACCGCTTTAGTGCCCATGCCTGACAGTCGCCATCGACAGCTGGCTGGAATGCAGTCCATGGTGGTGCATTTCAGCAGGAGATCTATGGAGGCACACCCAGTCGTACTGTGGAACATTTGCCGGTATGCCATCAGAAATTGATGAAGGCATTCCTCAAGGTTTTCCCTTTGGTAGACCCCAATTCTGAACTTTTGTTGAGGGTCCTCCTGAACCTCTTGGCTCCCCATCCACTTGTCGCCACTTTGACATGATCTTTTGGTGCTGCACTCCCAGATGTTTTAGATAATCCGCAAAGTCTTAACTTTGGAATGTGGATCCGCTGCTGGTCTTGACCTTTCTCTACAACCGGAAGAGGGCAAATGTCTTCTCCAACACTGGCCTCACTACTCGGAAAGCCATGGGCTGCACTACTTTGACCACCGCCGTGTATTTGAAGGGGTCATCGATGACAGCAATAGTAGACTGCCATAATCCTCACTTAGATGGGTGGGGGTGTAACTCTTCTGTCACAAGGGGTGCTGGCACTGCCCCTCCTCCAGCAGGGGAGGAGGCACTGGCAAATGTCATCATCCACCATCTCATCCATCCCCGGAAGTCATACTTTCGTCCATAGCTGGGCCTTGGTCTTGGCTCTGCCTTGGTGCACCCAGTGCACCAGGTCAACCATCCTGTTCCACAGAGTTCTTGAGACTACTTTACGATGTCTTCTCAGCAGTAGTGTATGTGCAGTGTGGCTGAGTTTGTGACGGTTGCACCACAGCTGAGTTAGGACCTTTTTGTCATATGAGTTCCATCCGCTGGCATTGTCCAGGAAATGGTTCCATGTTTTGCCATGCAGGGCTTCAGTCACTCTTTGTAGGCATGAGTCTAAGATGATAGCCATCTAGATCGTTCTACAGTCATTGCCAGGGGACAGGCACTTTGTACTAGGATGCTAAGACAGTTCTCATCCCACTCATCCTCCTTCTTCACTCTTGTGATTTCAGTTTGTAGGTGTTGTGACAAGAAATCAGCGGGATTGTCTGCTCATGCCTGTTAGGTGACCTTGAAGTCATACATTTACAGCTGGACAGCCCACCTCTCATTCCTTGGTGTTGGGATCTGGGAGGTGCCTGCAAAGAGTGTGACTAGCGGCTTGTGGTCAGTTATGACCCTGAACCATCCTCCACCCAAGTAAAGGTGGAAGTGGCGGCAGCCCTATCACATAGCCAGGGCCTCCCTTTATATTTTAGTGTATCTGGATTCAGTCTCAGACATAGCCCTGCTGACGTACGCTATGAGGACTCGCGTCTTGTGACTCTTCTCCTGCAGCAACATGGCCCCTAGTCCAACGGGACTAGCATCTACCACCAGTTCTGTGTTGCTATAGGGGTCATAGTTCGCCATTATCTCTCTACACATTAGTGCATCCTTCATTTTTCAGAATGCTTCTTCTGCCTTGTCGTTCCAATCCCACACAGCGTCTCCCTTCATGAGGGCCTGCAGGGTCTCCAACAGGGTGATCAGGTTTGAGATAGGCCATCCACAGTGTGTGGCCTTGCCTTTGCACTTCCTTGGCACTGGTGCTTTTCAAATTATATCTGCTTTCCCCAGGTCTACCTGCATGTCATCCTTGGAGAAGAAATAGCCAAAGAACTCAATAGATTGCTCAAAAAAGGAACACTTCTCCCAGGGCAATATGAGTCCATGTTCTGTAAGATGAGTTAGTGTTGATTGGAGTTGCTTGTGATGGTCTTCCACAGTACAGCAGTATATTAGGATATCATCACAGATGCTGAGAACTCCAGTTACGCCAATTAGCACCTCCCTGATCATGTTCTAGAAAACCTCTGCAGTGAGAAAATGCCAAATTTAAGGCGCTTGTACCACTGCAATGCAAGATGAGTGATAAAGGTTGTTATGCACCGGCAGGAGAGAACCAACTCAAGCTGATAATATCCTGCATTGAGGTCCAGTTTAGAAAACCACAGCCAGCCTTTAAGATCTGATTTAATGCCATCCATAGTGTGCGGGATATGACGTTCTCAGAGGATTCCAGAGTTCGGGTGCCAAATGTCTAAGCAGAGGATGATGGCTCCAGGTTGGCACAGCTTGGGAGCCACTGCCAATCGGATAACCCACAGGGTAGACCAGATACCTTCCCTATTACGTCAAGTTGCTCCAGCTTTCGCAACTCCTCCACCGGGGGCCATAGGTGGAAGGGAACCCTTCAGTGAGGTAGGGCTACTGAACGGACTAACCCACAGGGTAGACCGGATACCTTCCCTATTATGTCACGTTGCTCCAGCTTTCGCAACTCCTCCTCCACCAGGGGCCATAGGTGGAAGGGAGCCCTTCAGTGAGGTAGGGCTACTGAATGGACTGTTTGGTTGACATGAAGCTGGACCTACGTGCCCTTCAGGCAGCCAAGGCCCTAGAAGCGTCCCAGATAGTCTTTTAGAATGTCATCTGTGTGGTTGATGGGGGCGCACCGGGCAAAGAACACAAGCCCCAGATACTCAGCGGTGTGCCACCAGCGAAGCAGAGTGCTCGTCACTTCTTTGGTGATATGGCGGCGGAAACGCACTCTCCGGTCACCGTTTGTCACTATCTGTTCAATGATTTCAACCAAGGGCAGCGGATACCTGCTCGCATATGTGAATATTTCATCTTTTGTAGGTTGCAGCGGGGGACGGGGTTGCAGTCTTTCAAGTTGGTGCATGTTCATAACATTCAAAGAGGCCTCTGTGTCTTCCAAGGCGTATTGGCCCCTCTCCCACCATCATGGTGCACATCAGACCAGCTTTCTCTTGCTATTTACCAGCTGCACCACGAAGATGGTGAAGACTTTGTCTTCCTCACTGTTCAGGATGTTCCTGCCCAGGCACACGTCTTCTGAGGTGTGCTCGTATATGTGTTTCAGCAAGGCTGGTAGTCTTGACTTGTTTTGGGGTTTGTGCCCTTTCTCTGCACTCCTGCAGACACCGTCAAAATTGGTCAATGTGCCACACCAGGAGCACGTTTTGCCTTTGGCCAAGAAGCTGACCCTTTGGTGCAGTTCCAGGCTGCAATTTCTGCCCTTTGTGGGAGTCAGGCCATTCCGTGTCGTCAGCTGTGGGTCTCCTGATTGTTTCAAGACAGCATCCACTCTCTCTTCCTTGATTTGTGTGGAGCTGACTTTGCCAGACCCTGGGGCCTTTCAGGCCCTGGTGTTAGCTTCTTTTTCTCCACCCTGCTGTTTGAGAGTTTGTGCGAGTGAACTAGTATGAAGATTGAATCCAGTCATGCCAATCTGTCGAAGGGTAACACGCCTCAATGTCGAGCTGGGTGTGCTTTCCTTGGCCTGATCATCATTCACGTACGTGCAGGTAAGTCAGGAGTGAAAGGCATCAATGTTTTTATGCTCCTGCTGGCATCTGGGGATGAAGTACACATTTAGACCCAGTACCGCAGCGTCATAGTTGTTGTCCATTCCCCTTGCAGGCAGGGTTTCAAATAGCTGCTAGAACTTCTCACCTTTGAAGTGCAACAGGAGTGATCTTTTGACAGAGTCATCTGTTTCCTGCAATGCACTTAAATAGTTGTTCAGCCAGCAGATCCTTGTGTACCACTGTGGCACCGCTGTTGTCGGGTCAATTAGGATGCTAAAGGAACGTATGGGTGCAGTGTTGGAGGGGTTGCAGCATCTTGCTGGTTCTGGTCATCTTCCATACTAGATATGCAGAAAAGGTATTTTCCTGGAGGTCACCTGGATGAACTGATGGAAGGTGAAGGAGTGAGCGTGACACTCCAAGCCCTATAAGTCCAAGTTTGAGGTGAATGAAGTGGCCAGGAATTGCACCGGATTGTCCTCAGCTGGGCTCAGGACATCGATTGGAAGGTGCAGCTATACTAACTGTGGGCAGGCGCAGTACTTCTGGTGGCCACCAAGTGGTGTAGCACCATATATATATACATGCATACATAAATAACATAACATGTGTATTTGTAAAGCACACATTCACCCAGAGGTCTCTTGGCGCTGAATAACAGATGTTCATTGTTACCCAACTCAATGGTACTCATTTTATTGACCTCAGATGGATGAAAGGCTGAGTGGACCCGCCGGGATTTGAACCTGTGACCATGAGGTCAAACACAGGCCCTACAATGGATGCATTAGTCCACTGAGCCACCAGACCCAGCTGGGGTCCCCGCAGTCTCGGGGCATCACTCATGTTGGGAGGGGGGTTGCGCGGCCCCCCTCCTGGAGCCCTCCATCTGCTTATAACTTTGGCGTCGTTTGATGGTTCTTTACGAAAATTTCCAAAAATCTTCTCTTCTTTGATCAGCTCCTATCTTGAAAGTTTAGGGGTGATTAGTCAAGGGGGGGCTGAGAAAAAAGGGGAGACCCAAAATGTGTTTTCTCAATGCATTTTCCATAGGAAACTTTAGACAAGGCTACAGGTCAAACTGCTGAACGGAATTACGCCAAATTTGGCAGGGAGAAAGGTCGTGGTCCAGAAAGCGCGCTTTTGTGTAAATCCGTTCAGTAGTTTTTGAGAAATATCAAATATTACAGTTATCGATATTTGAGAATTCTGACATTAATTGGCTGAGGGGTTACGAGCAGGAGCTTGCTGCTCATTGGCTGTGAATGGTTGAAACTAGGAAGTGTTGGCAGGCATTTTGTGACTTAGTCCGTCAGCTCGTATCTCTCCGTGTAGAACCATTGGGTCTGTAGTTTTACCTCTGCGAGGCAACACTGGCATCTGTGTCTGTGTGAGATACCCCTTTCACGCTACCTCTACCCACATCACCAGGTCACGGCTATGCCTTTTGAAGCCAGTCAGTCGGCTCGGAGCTCTGTGAGTCAGTCCGTCGGGATGACCCCCTACACTACCCAAACACCACTGCACTACCCTAAACACTAAAACTACTCCCAGCACGACCTCCTACACCACTGTACTATCCTAAAACACTACTTCCAGCACGACCTCCTACACTACCCAAACACCTCTGCACTGCCGTATACTCTAAAACACTACCCCAGCACGATCTCCTACACTACACAAACACCACTGCACTACCCTAAACTATAAAACGCTATCCCCAGCTCGACTCCGTACACTACCCAAACACCACTGCACCATCCTAAACCCTAAAACAGTAACCACAGAACGATCTCCTACACTACAGAAACACCACTGCACTGCTGTAAACCCTAAATCTACACCCAGCTCGACCCTCTACACTACCCGAACATCACTGCACTACCCTAAACCATAAAACACTAACAGTCCGTCGGCTCACAGCTCTGCGTTTGGGAGCCGACGGCCCGTATCTCTTTGTGTGCGAGTCGAGCCCATGGGTCGCAGGTTTCCCTCAGCGAGGCTGCTCGATGGCCCGCAGGTCTCCCTGTGGTAGAAAAAAACATAGGTTTCAGGTACGTTATAGTTACAAATTAGCATTTAAAAAACATTTGAAATTCACTGAAAAAAACATAGGTTTCAGGGACGTTATAGTTAGTTGGACATTTCACTCATACAAAACCATAGAATTTCCGCTGTTATAGTTAGTTGAGCTAACTATAACTCGCGCCCCCGCAATGCACTGCTAATGACGTCACATGTTACATCATTCATGACATGGTCAGTGACATCACTGATGACATCACTGATTACACCTCAAATGACATCACTGATGACATCATCCACGTGACAATCTGATGCACCTCCTCACACCCTAATATAACCTTTGATACACCCCCTGTAAAATACAGAATACCGTTTTCAAAACCATCGACACACCAATACCAGTTACCACAAATGCACTCACTAATTCCTAGGTCTACAGACACATGCACTCATTCATCCATACAACCATTCATACATGTAGTCACTGATCAATACAACACTATCATATGCACTCATACACCTATACAGACACTCACACACCACCACTCATCCTAGTCAGTCATGCAATTATCCTAGTCAGTCATGCTAAGAATCAATCACAGTTCCATTTACTCACCTACACAGTTATACACACACACCACCTCATTAATTCATACAGGATTTATTCATGAAGGACAGCTGCCTCAAGCTCAACTCAAACAAGACTGAAGTACTCATCCTGGGCTCCGTCCCCTCCGCCTGGGATGACTCCTAGTGGTCCGCAGTGCTCAGAACCCCGACACACCCATGGACCATACACGAAACCTTGACATCATCCTGGATTTCAATGAACCTCCAGAGCAACGCTGTCTCATCCTCCTGCTTCCACATGCTTCACCGGCTTCTGATGATCTTCAAGTGGATTCCCACCGAGTCCAGTAAATCGGTCACCCATGCGCTCATCAGAAGCAGACTCGACTACAGCAACGCACTCTATGCACTTCTAAAGAAACTGCAAAACATCCAGAATGCCTCTGCCAGACTCACCCTGAACGTCCCCTGCTGCAGCCACATCACTGGTCACCTGAGACTGGCTACCCATCACAAACGAATTTCCTTCAAGCTCCTAACACACGCCTACAAAGCCCTCCGCAATGCCGGACCTGCATACCTCAACCACTGCCTCTCCTTCTACACTCCCACCAGATATCTGTGCTCTGCCCAACTGGCCCTGTCCACCTTCCAACGGATCTGCAAGACCATGGCTGGAGGAGGATACTTCTCCTACTTCGCTGCAAAGACCTGGAACTCCCTGCCTCTGCATCTCAGGGGTTCACCATCGCTGCCTCAATTCGGGAAGGACCTCAAGACCTGGCTCTTTGACTTAACTGCAGCCCCCCTCTCAAGCTTCTTGAGAGTCTAACAGGGGAGTAGTTGTGCTATATAAGTATCTTGATTAGCAAGAATCCTGATCCTCTGCAGCTGCTGGAGTCTGGCCTTGTGTTTTATGTTGAAGGATCAGGGAAGTCCAAGGGTCAAGTATAAACCTTGGCTACCTACATACCAGCAAGTAGCGATAGTCTATGAGCCTTGGGCTCTGGGCTCAGAATACATTATCTTTGGCTCCCAAATTGCAGTCCTTTGGCAGGAAGGAGTACACTGTAGCAGTAGGCAAGAGTCCAGGACCTCTTGAGGGCTAGGATCCAATCTCTTGGCTACACCAGCGGAGTCCAGGGTGAGTCCAGGGCAAACTGGTCAGCTGGGCATTTTGCAGGTGCAGGGCTTTTTTAGCTTTTGTGACACGGAAGTTTAACAGGAGGCTAGACTATTAACCCTTGGAGTCCACTCATTGGGCACAAGTGGGAGCAGTTCCAACCCTTGGGGACTCTCTCCATGGGTCCAACAGTAGGAGCAGCCTTCACTTTCTGAAGTCCTGTCTTGGCTCAGTAGGTGCAACAGTTCTACAGGTTCTGTAGGTAAACACGCAGTCCTTCTTCTCTTCTTTCCAAGTCCAGCTGTGTTCTAAGGCTGGAAGCCAAGGGTGCCACTATTACGCCACTTTCAAGTTTGTGGGGTGTGTGGTTACTCAATAGCCAATGGGACTACAATTCCCACAGGGCGACCCTACCCATTGCATAATTACACAATTTCCCTTGGAATTGGCACTAAACAATCACAGTGCATCTCTCTGCCCAAATCTGAGATGTTGGACCCTTCTTACCTGGGACATAGCCATGACTACAACCTGGGGAGTTTCTAGTAAATTTATTTACCCCTCCTGCAGAACTGGTTCAGCAACACATTTTCCTTCTCTGGAAGAGCCCCTTTAAAACTGGGCCATCTGTGGCCACCACACTAGGGATATCCAGGATTGGAGAGGTCACACCTCCTCCAGCAGACCCTTTGTTCCCCTTCTTGGGAGCGCTTCACCCCTTTTAGCAGGCGGGCATCAGGCTGTCACAGGAAGCAACTACTGTTGTCAAACAGAAACAGCTATTCAAAGTGCGGGCAAGACATTGGTGACTTTCCAAAATCACCTTTGCAGTTACTTTAAAACCGACTTCGGCAATAAGTTGTGTTTAATGTAACAATTAATTTGATACCTTGAAGTACTATATTTGGTGGTCCCAAATGGACTTGTAAAAAAGCATATTAGCCAATGGGACTACTAACCTTAAATAGTGAAACCAACAATTTTGAGTTTTCACTTTCAGGACAAGTAAACTTTAAATTTGACATGGCCATCTTTAAATACTTGGCACCCTGCCTTCTGGGATACTCTAAGGCCTGTCTTAGGTGTGACTTAAAAATACTAAAAAGGAAGGCATGACCTTGGCAAAAGGGTCATTTTGCCTTGTTGATTTGGCAGTCAACAAACTGCCTGACTAAGCTGCAATGGCAGACCCCCAGCCATGTTGAGCAAGTTACTTACCTTCCGTAAACCCTTATCTGGTAGAGACTCTAAATAGCTGCAGATTCCTTACCTTAGAATATTCCCAAGTCATCAGATTGGATCCGGAAACTTTTGACGAGCAGTACTCCTGCCCACCAGTAGGTTGAGTCATTCAGCTCCACGTGATGTTGTCGGCGTAGTCCACACCAGAAATGACGTGCGTGTTGCCTATATAGGTGCAACCCCAGCACACTGATGTCAGTATCTTTTCGCAAATTTCCACGCCGGAAGCACTGAACCACGAGGAACACTGACCACTGGGGTGCGAAGCTAGGGCCCTTAAAAGGGTAAACCCTTTACACTAAAATCCATTCGCAGAGTGGGGAGGATGGGAAGGTCAGTAAAGAATTTGTGTCTAGATAGTGTCTCTAACATATAATGACTTACCAATGGTATGTAACTTGTTCATCTGATAGAGACTTCTAGCTGCACATTCCTTACCTTAGACTAGATATCCAAGCAGTACCTCCCCAGAGGTGGGACTGTAATACGGATTAGACTAAAAGGTTCTATAGGACTATTCTTTAGAGGGGGGAGGCTGAGTGTAAAAGATAGGCAGAGCGATGGACTGGCCTATGTGGAAAGGCGTTACTGCCTTTGTAAAAAGGATGCTCGAGTCCAAAGGACCAGCTTGTCTGGGTAGAAGGGAAGGTATGGACGACTTGCTGACAGTACCTGTAACTCATTTACCACCCTCCTGGCAGATGTTATCACAACTAGAAAGGCCGTTTTGATGGTGATGGTGAGAAGTCTGAGTGGGTAGTTGTGGAATAGCTCAAAGGAAGCATGCATCAGAAATGTAAGAACCAAATGTAATTCCACTGGAGCACAATAAGAGGCACTGGTGGGAACATATTGTGGAGACCTTTAAGGAATCTATTTATAATAGGGGATTTGAAAAGGGATGGCAGGTCAGGCAAGCATAGAAATGCAGAAATGGTAGCAAGATTCTTTTAATGTGCCAAAATCAGAGCCAAGGAAAGAATAAACCGAAGAACCTGAGAAAGGCATGCACATAGAGGATCAACATGTTTATCTGTACACCATGCCAGGAACGTGCTCCAACAGAAGTATGTACCATCTTGGTGGGGGGGGGGGGTTGCCTGCCAAAATAAGAGCACAGACTTTGGGCAAAAGGTTGAAAACTTTCAACTGTCACCACCAGTGTTTTCAGGTTCAGGTGCAGAACCCTGCTCTGTTGTTGCAACAGAAGAACATCCCAAAGAGGCAGCCTGATTGGAGGACTGATGCTCATCAGCTCAGGATATCAGACTCTCCATGCCCAATCCAGAGCCATAATTCTGATTTAGACGTAGCAAGGTTGAACACAGCTTTTTTACTATTTTAATAATACCTGGTCTTTTATGTTTTAATGTCTTTTTCTGATTAACAGGGTCTTTCTACTTACCTTTTTGAGCAGCATTACTCTCATCATAACTCCTCTCAAAGGACCTTTGGCTTTCCGGTCCATCGTGGGCTTGACCCATTTGCGCAGAGAAAGCCAAACGGGGGAGCCTCACTTCAAATCACTGCTTGCTCGCCGCCATTACTCAGGTTAGCGGTCTAGCATACAGCGCCTCAGGAAACAAAAATCAATGCAGACCCTGGTGCGCAGCAGGTGCGCCAAAGGCAAGCCCATCTGCGCCCGGACAATCCCAGGCCCCCTGCCTCTTTTGCAAGGCATACCTACCCAAGAGAACCTCTTCTGACATTAAGCAGGTCTGGTAAGCTCAATCTCTGCCATACCTATAACTGGAACACTAATTCTGATTGTTTTAAATGTCAAACATGTAATTTTACATTCAATAAAGATCCCTACACCCTACAGGATCCAACCACTCTCATGGCAACCCCTGCAGAGTCAACTGAGAGGCAGATCTCAGGGAGAGTGGTTTCTTGTATAGTACTCAACATAAGGTCCCTCACTGAAAACAAATATGAGTTTGCTGACTTCATGGTCCAACACAAACCTGACAATATATTCCTCACAGAGACCTGGGCAGATAACGCCTCAGACCCACAATTCAAAATTTTCAAAATTGCGATCCCAATAGGCTATAACATTGAAAGACTGGATCGAGCAGATAAAAAAAGCGGGGGAATCACTATTGCTTTGCACAACTCAATCAAAGCAAACCTCCAGCCCGTCTTCCACCTTGAATGTGAAGCACTTAGTTTCAGTTTGAAACTGAATGACACATACGCTTTTCAGGGATTATAGGTTTAGCAAAAACCAGGCCCCAGGGGCAAGTTTATCCAGAAGATCCAGGACTTCATGGAATCATGTGTTAATAATTCTAGTTTTACGGTCGTGAGATATTTTAACTTTCACTTAGAACTCACAAATAACCACAATCTGGTGGATAATCTCAAGAGTTTTGACTTAAAATAGCTAAGAACCTACTCACCAGGCAAACCACACTTTGGATGGAGTATTCACAAATAATCAAGACCTAAGAGTGGGAAAGGTCCTGCCTATAGCATGTTCGGACCACAGGGCTATTTTTCTCTAACTCGAGGTTCCCCCCAATAACAGCCCCTGCACAAATGCACTCCGAACCTTTAGGATGTGGCCCTGGAAAAAGCTTAATGTTGACGAGTTGAAGGACACTCTTTCAAACTCAAACACAGTTTTAGACAATAATGTGGATAATGCAGCAACTAACTATACACATTGGTTTGAATCAGCAATTCTCAGACAGGTGCCAGAAAAGCTAATAAAGTGTCACAAGAAAAACCCATCAGCCCCCGGTACTCACAAGAACTTTGGGGCATATTTACAAGGGCTTTATCTCTGCTTTTTTGGCTTTTAAAGCCAAAAAAGCAGAGATAAAACTATTGCCCTATTAACAAGAGGGTGCTAACATGCATTAGCACCCTTTTACCCAACGCCTCCCTTTACATCTCTAATGAGATGCAAAGTGGGCGTCACTGGGCAGGACAACCTTGTAAATATCGCTGATGTTCACATCGCGATATTTACAAGGCTGCCCCAGCATTTTAGCAGTCGTTAGTTTTTGGAGAAAACGGCTGTTTTCTCCAAAAACTAACGTCTGCTAAAATACAGACTTACCTATCCCTAACATTGGGGTGGATTATGCTGATACGACCCTGTGGGTCGTATCAGAAAGGTTATTGCCGTTTTGCAGGGAACATCGCTGGAAAACCAGCGATGTTCCCTGCAAAACGGTAATAACCTCGCTATCTCTGGAATTTTTGTCGCCCTGGAGAAACGCGTTGTTAATAACGCGCTACCAGGGCAATAAATTCCAGAGATAGCCTGCGATAACAAAATTATCACTAAGCATGCTGACCGTTGATAATATGCATCTAAAAGCTTTCCATATCAAATGAAGATCCCAAGAGCACAGGTGGAGACAAGTGTACTGCCAAGAGGAGAAGACTAAATGTTAAAAACTAATGGCAAAGTATAAGGAACTAATCAGAGCAGCTAAGTCCAAACATTTCACGGAAAAGATTAGCTCAGCTAAAAATACCACCAGGGAATTATTCAAAACGGTTACGTTTTTGTCAAACTGGAGTATTGGCAATACTTTCAACCCTAACCAATCCTTCTGTAATAAGCTGGCAGAATTCTTCCAGACCAAAGTCAACTCCATTTTTCAAGATTTCAGTCTCACTGACCTGACTGACCAGTCTCACTGACCTGACCTGACCTGGTCAGTGCCGGTCGCTCCTCCCGCCGCGTGGCCCACCTGCGTGTGCCCAGTCCCCATTTGCCGCCGCCACTGCCAGTAACTGTTTCTTGGATTGTTATTGTATTTTATTATTATTGTATTGTGCCAGTACTCTGTTTCTCCCGCTGTTGTGCCCCTGACTGGTTTGTCCGCTCCATCGCGGTTTTTCTCCCGCTGTTGTGCCCCTGACTGTTTGCCTGCTATCGCCGTTTTCCTCCCCCTGTTTGTCACTGTCGTGCCCCGGATTGCATTTCTGTTCTCTCCGTTCTCCCGCTGATCCACCCCGCTCCCCGCTTCCTGCCGCTGCTCCCCCGCGGCCCCACCCCCGTTCCTTCAGCCTCACCTCGCATCGCTCCCCTCCCCACTCGCCACCCCGCTCCCGCCTCCCAGCTGCTCCTCCCTCCCACTGAGTACTTAAGGTGGTGTCCGCGAGGCGGGGAGCTATGACCTGACCTGACCTGGTCAGTGCCGGTCGCTCCTCCCGCCGCGTGGCCCACCTGCGTGTGCCCAGTCCCCGTTTGCCGCCGCCACTGCCGCCACTGCCAGTAACTGTTTCTTGGATTGTTATTGTATTTTATTATTATTGTATTGTGCCAGTACTCTGTTTCTCCCGCTGTTGTGCCCCTGACTGGTATGTCCGCTCCATCGCCGTTTTTCTCCCGCTGTTGTGCCCCTGACTGTTTGCCTCCTATCGCCGTTTTCCTCCCCATGTTTGTCACTGTCGTGCCCCTGATTGCATTTCTGTTCTCTCCATTCTCCCGCTGATCCACACCGCTCCCCGCTCCCTGCCGCTGCTCCCCCGCGGCCCCACCCCCGTTCCTTCAGCCTCACCTCGCATCGCTCCCCTCCCCACTCGCCACCCCGCTCCCACCTCCCAGCTGCTCCTCCCTCGCTCCGCGCCCTCCACTCTCCATTTATGGCAGAGTCCGCACATACGCGCAGCGTTCATGCGCAGCGGGTGCACCAATGGTGCGCCGAAGGCAAGCCCGTCTGCGCCCGTCCGTGCCTGGACCGCGCCAAGCGCCAGACCCCCTGGCCCCTCGCAGATGCCATCCCACCCGCCGGACGTACGACGCCGCCACCCTCAGCGCACTCAACACCGGACGCCTCCCCGGCTGCCACCACGCCACCCCAGGACGCACCCACGGACCATTCACCTGCCAATCCTGCAAGTTCACCTGCATCCGGACCTGCAACCCACCCGCACCCGCCAAGCCAAGCACCAACAGCAACCACGTGAAGTGCATCCTGCTCAACACCCGCTCCGTCCACAGACACGCCGTGGAACTATGGAACCTGCTCGACACCACATCTCCGGACGTCGCCTTCCTCACGGAGACCTGGATGAACGCCTCCTCAGCACCCGACATCGCCATAGCCATCCCGGACAGATACAAGATCACCCGGAGGGACCGCGTCAACCGGACTGGAGGAGGCATCGCCATCGTCCACAAGAACACAATCCGCATCACGACCAACTCCGAAGACACCCTCACAGCCGCCGAACACCTTCACTTCCAGATACACACCGACCCCAAGACCACACTCAGAGGCACCCTCATCTACAGACCCCCAGGAGCCCGCACACAATTCAGCGAAGACATCGCAGACTTCATCAGCCCACACGCCCTCCCCTCCGCTGACTACATCCTCCTAGGGGACCTCAACTTCCACCTGGAAAACAACAACGACAACAACACCACCACCCTACTGAACAACCTCGCCAACCTCGGACTCAAGCAACTGGTAAACACCCCCACCCACTACGCCGGACACACGCTCGACCCAATCTTCTCCTCCAGCAAGTACATCTCCTTCAGCCACTCCACCGGACTCCACTGGACAGACCACAGCTGCGTCCACTTCAGCTTCAGAAAGACCACCACTCACCACCTCCCGCAACAGGTCCCCCGCAGGAACTGGAACAAGATCACCACCGACCAGCTCACCGCATCACTGAACCGCAACCCTCCCGCCAGTTCAACGGACCCCAACCAAGCAGCCCACAACCTCGCACAGTGGATCACCAACTGCGCCGACAACCTCGCATCCCTGAAAACCCTTCCCAGCAGGCCCGGAAGCAAGAAAGCCCCGTGGTTCAACGGCGACCTCAAGAACTCCAAGAAGAACTGCCGCACCCTCGAGAAAGCCTGGGAAAGAACCCGACCACAGACAACATGATCGCCCTCAAGCACGCCACCCACAAACACCACCAGCTGATCCACACCACCAAGAAGACAGCATTCAAGGAACGTCTAGACAACAACGCACACAACAGCAAGGAGCTCTTCAGTATCGTCAAAGAGCTCTCCAACCCCAGCGCCGGAAACAACGACATCACTCCCTCACAAGACCTCTGCGACTCACTCGCCACGTTCTTCCACAGCAAGATCGCAGACATACACAACAGCTTCGGCAAACAGATCACGCACCCCACCACTAAACCAACGCCCCCCACCACCACCCTCCACGACTGGACCCCAGTCAACACCGAAGACACCATCCGCACGATGAACACCATCCACTCCGGATCGCCAACCGACCCATGCCCTCACCACTTCTTCAACAAGGCCGACTCCGTCATCGCGCCCCATCTTCGGGACATCATCAACTGCTCCTTCAACACCGCCACCTTCCCGGAGAGCTGGAAACACGCCGAACTCAGCGCCCTCCTGAAGAAACCATCAGCAGACCCCCACAGACCTCAAGAACTACCGCCCCATCTCGCTCCTCCCGTTTCCTGCCAAAGTCATCGAGAAGACCGTCAACAGACAGCTGGCCGCCTTCCTCGAGATGAACGGATCCCTTGACCACTCACAGTCCGGCTTCCGAGCCAATCACAGCACCGAGACCGCCCTCATCGCAGCCACCGACGACATCTGAACCCTGCTCGACAACGGGGAAACAGCGGCCCTCAGCCTCCTGGACCTCTCCGCAGCGTTCGATACTGTCTGCCACCGCACCCTAGTCCAACGCCTCAGCAACGTCGGAATCCAAGAGAAGGCACTGGATTGGATCATCTCGTTCCTCGCCGGAAGAACCCAGAGAGTCCGCCTCCCCCCGTTCAGATCTGAGGTCACCGAAGTCATCTGCGGCGTACCACAAGGATCATCACTCAGCCCCACCCTCTTCAACGTGCACATGAGCCCCCTTGCAGCCATCGCACGCCAACACAGCCTCAACATCATCTCCTACGCCGACGACACCCAGCTGATCCTCTCCCTCACCAACGACCCCGCCACCGCCAGAACCAACCTACACGAAGGGATGAGAGAAGTAGCCGAGTGGATGAAGAACAGCCACCTGAAACTGAACTCAGACAAGACGGAAGTCCTCATCCTCGGATCATCACCATCTGCCTGGGACGACTCCTGGTGGCCCCCGACCCTAGGCAGCGCACCCAAACCAACGGACCATGCACGCAACCTGGGCTTCATCCTGGACTCCTCCCTGTCAATGACCAGACAAGTCAACGCCGTCTCGTCTTCATGTTTCAACATCCTTCACATGCTCCGAAAGATCTTCCGATGGATCCCCACCGAAACCAGGAAGACGGTCACCCAGGCACTTGTCACCAGCCGACTGGACTACGGAAACACCCTCTACACCGGAACCACAACCAAACTGCAGAAAAGACTCCAACGCATCCAGAACGCCTCCGCACGACTCATCCTGGACATCCCCCACCACAGCCACATCTCTGGACACCTGAAGGACCTGCACTGGCTCCCCGTCAACAAAAGAATCACGTTCCGCCTCCTCACCCACGCACACAAAGCCCTCCACGACCTGGGCCCCAGGTACCTCAACAACCGCCTGACCTTCTACACTCCCACCCGCCAACTACGATTGACCAGCCACGCCCTCGCCGCCATCCCACGCATCCGAAGAGCCACCATGGGAGGAAGATCCTTCTCCTACCTGGCAGCCAAGACCTGGAATTCCCTCCCCATCCACCTCCGGATCACCCAGGACCACCTCGCCTTCAGGAAGCAACTCAAGACCTGGCTGTTCGAGCAGTAGCGGACCACCCTCCCCCCCCCCAAGCGCCTTGAGACCCCCCGGGTGAGTAGCGCGCTATACAAATTTCTTGATTGATTGATTGACTCAGAAGACTGGGGATATAGGAGGGGTTTCACCTCCGGCAGAAGAGCTGGGCACACAACAAGCCTAAAAGGGCCCAGACACTCAAAAGTTTGAAGTCTGCCCCATTCACCAAAGAAAAGATGATTAACCTTAGTAAGTCCATTAAACCAAGGGGGGCCTCAGCCCCCCCCACAGGTCCTTAATCTGATCGCTAGTTCAGTTGTTTGTCCACTTATGGAACTATTAAACAAGACACTGATTCAAGGGCTGTTCCCAGTTATATGGAAGAAGGCCTCAATCCAGCCTCTGGTGAAAAAATCTTCGTTGGACCCTATGAATGTGACGAGTTACAGGCCTGTATCTCGCCTCCCCTTTCCTGCTAAGATTTTAGAAAAAGCGATGAATGAGGAAATGTTATCCTTCCTAGATGCGAACCAGCTTCTTAATTTCTCACAGTATGGTTTCAGAGCAAACCACTGTACAGAATCAGCTCTTCAGGTCTGGTAGCTGTATCTGAGGAACTGAAGATGGTGATCGACAAGGGAGGCTAACCTGCATTAATGTTATTAGATCTTTCTGCCGCTTTTGACATGGCCCATCACTCGCTCCTCATAAACTGCCTCCAGTCGCTGTTTTTTTGGGACTCTGCTCTGGCTTAGCTAATCTCATTCCTAGGTGACAGGCAACAGCTAGTGGAGATGGGAGAGGTTAGCCCTGCTCCCTTCTCCATCCCCTGTGGGGTGCCTTAAGAACTCCTCTCTTAGCCCCACACTTTTTAACATCTATGTTACCCCCTTGATTAATCTCCTGTGTAGCTATGGTCTTGCAGTGTTCTCCTACGCCAATAATTCACAAGTTGTGGTGTCTATATCATCTGATGTTAAAAAGGAGGCAAAAATCTTTTGCAACTGCATGTCTCACATTGCAAGTTGGATGCAAAGGAACTGACTGAAGTTAAACTCAGATAAAAATGATGTTTTGCTCTTTGGAAAGGACACCACTTTCTGGAACCCGTCATGGTAATCCTCTGATCACGGCCCGCTACCTGTGCCGGTTCAAAAAGTAACAAACCTGGGTGTCATATTTGACACTAAACTGGGCTTCTCAGAACAAATAAATCAAACCACCTCTTCAGGCTTTTTTGTGCTCAGAGTCCTTAAGAAGATCTTCCCATTAATTCCCGCAAGACCTACAAAAGACAGAGATGGTGGCACTTGTTACCTCTAAGATTGAATACTGCAATGCTCAATACTTGGGCGCTTATAAGCAACAGGTGAAAAAAGTTCAATCCTTAAAGAATGCAGCGGGCAGAATGCTTCTAAAAATTCCTACGTTCGCATCCATCTCCCAATCATTGCAAGGTCTGCACTGGCTACCCGTCAGGAAGAGGATAATTTTCAAGGCACTTTGCCTGGTCCATAAAGCGCTTCACCAGACCGGTCCTGTATACTTTCAGAATGTGTTCACTTGGTAAACTCCCAGTAGGCACATAGGATCCAGCTCAGCTAGAATGGTGATCGCCCTCAGAATAAATAAAGCAAGATGGGGTGGAATGACTGTTTCCGTTTGTGGGGGGAAACTCTGGAATACACTGCCACTAACTCTACGCTGCCAACCCATCTTGTTGAAATTCAGGAAGCATTTGAAGACTTGGCTCTATACTGAATCACTCAGTTAAGTTTAGTGCCCCGCTCCCGTTTTACCGTTTTTCATCTGATGTCTAACCGCCAGTGCTAAGACACCCTCAGGTAATTGCGGGCTATATAAAACTAATTTACATTACATAACATTACAAGAATGCCTTTGGCCCAGTCGTTCCTGATCTTCTTGAGAACTCTAGGCAGGAGTGGTATTGAGGGTAAGGCCTACTGGAGGTGGGTGCTCCACTTGAGACGAAAAGTATCTCCAAGCAAGAGCTGCCTTGGAAACTCCAGCGTGCAAAACTGCTGACATTGTACATTCTCGGCAGTGGCAAACAGATATAACCAAGGCTCTTCCCTCTCTTGGAAGAGGCCTTGTGTCACCTCTGTATGGAGAAGCCAGTTGTGATATGTTAGTCATGGACAGCTGATTTTGTCTGCTCTGGCATTCAGAGAGCCAGCCAGGTGTTGAACTACCAGGGTAATGCCCTGATGGTCCAGACACATCCAAGGGCGCAGTGCCTTTTGACAAAGGGTCCATGACCAAACCCTATTTGTTGTAGTATGACATGTTGGAGGTGATGTTGCCTATGAAGACCAGTACCAGCCTTGTACTGACTGAAGGAAGAAAGGCTTTCAATGCCAAACGGACCGCCTGTAGCTCTAACAGGTGCCCTTCAAGATCTGGACCATGACAGAAAGCTTCCTCTGATGCTGCACCCACTGAGACTTCAGATCCCACTGTGGAGATTGCATATGCCAATGGGCAGGAGTTGCAAGCAGGATGCAGGAGACCATGAGGCCAAAGACCCTCAGGGTGATTCACTCCAAAATCCAGGCTAGAGGCTGAAACATCGGTATCATGGCATGAATATCTTGGACTCGCCGGTCAGGAGGATAGACCCGAAACTGCACTGTGTCCAAAACAGCTCAGATAAAAGAGAGCATCTGAGAGGGAGTCAGGTGTGACTTCAGCACTTTGATAGTGAACCCCATCAAGTGCAGAAGGTTTGCCGTAATCTGGAGGTGGGAGACAACTGCTTGGGATGAGCCTCCCTTCAACAGCCAATTGTCAAGGTAGGGAAAGTCTGGAAGCCCTGACCTCCACAGATGAGCTGAAACCACCGCCATTACTTTCATGAACACCTGAGGGGTGCTGGTAAAATGGAAGGGGAGCGAGGCAAACTGAAAGTGCTCTTGGTCTACCGTGAACAGCAGGTAACGTATAAAACTAGTTACTTACCTGTACACTATGGTTCTCCAGTATTATCTTTCATAGATTCAGATGCTTGTATCTTCCCCGTCGTCATGGTGGGAGTCTCACAGTAACAGAATAACCATAGCAGTAAAAGAAAAAACTGCCTGGAAACCATAGAGAGTAAATCTCTGTATAACCACCTATCCTCATTATATGGACCAAACCACAGCCAATCAGCAACCAGCCCAGAGATACACCATCCCCAGCAGAGCCACCATACCTCAGATTTCCAACAGCCCAAGAGTGAGCTACGGATAAAACCAGAGATAAAGGTGGTCTACCTAAGAAGAAACGGGGAGGTGGGCGGGCCGCATGTGAATCTATGAAAGATAATACTGGAGAACCATAGTGTACAGGTAAGTAACTCGTTTTTTCTCCAGTATTGAATCTTTCATAGATTCACATGCTTGTATCAGAATAGAAACCAGTCCTTATATATATAAAGCGTTTTTTTAAACGCTATACTGCATATATATATATAGAAAAAATTGCTGAAAGAAAAAAGGGTTCATCAAAATATGTACAAAACTGATCGTAACAGTTGTGAATATATATATATATATAATCCTGTATTAAACAAACTATAAAGAAACAGACCAGTACCTTAGTGAAACAGGTGCCACAGAACTGCTTGACCCACTGCTGAAACCTCTTTCCACTGTGTGTCCAGACAATAATGTCTGGTAAACGTGTGCACATTTGTCCAAGTTGCCGCTCTGCAAATGTCCGGGAGCGAGACACCAGCCAGCAACGCTGTTGAAGTTGCCATGTTTCTAGTAGAATGAGGGCGCACTCTTGTTTGCAAACGGTTTCCTGCTTTTTCATGGCATAAAACAATGGCAGATGCAATACATCTAGAAATGTAAGTTCTTGAAATGGCTAAACCTTTCCTGGGTCCAGAATAAGCTATCAGAAGTTGATTAGTTTTACGAAAAGATTTTGTTTTCTCTATGTAAAATTTGAGGCATCTTTTAATATCCAACGTGTGCAGAGATTTTTCTGCTGCAGTTGAAGGATTCTTGAAGTATGTAGGCAACACAATTGGCTCATTGAGATGAAAAGTTGTAGGAATTTTAAGAATAAATTTTGGATTTGTCCTAAGAATTACTTTATCTTGCCTGAATTGCAAGTAGGGCTCCGAAATTGAAAATGCTTGGATCCCGCTGACCCCCCTGGCTGAGGTGAGGGCAAGAAGCAACGCCTCTTTCCAAGATATACATTGTAAGTCAGCTTTGTGAATTGGTTCGAACGGAGTCCTCATAAGTTGAGACAACACCGTGTTGAGCTGCCAAGGAGGTGGAGGATGTTTAATTGGTGGAAACTGTCTGAACAAACCTTTTAAAAATTCTTTAATCAGTCTTTGAGACCAAAGTGATGTACAATCCGGTGAGCTACGGTATCTGGAGATAGCCGCCAGATGAACCTTAATAGAAGCATGAGAAAGTCCGGCCTTGGCTAGATGAAGAAGATATGGAAGTAATTGCTCCGCAGAAGATTTAAAAGGATGCAGATTTCTTGTTAAACACCAATTGCAAAATCTCTTCCATTTTGCTGTATAGGTCTTGTTAGTAGAAGTTGCTCTAGCACTTGCTAAAATTTCTCGGCACTCTTGAGGAATATCTAGCGATTGAAATTCATGCTCATAAGGTTCCAAGCTGACAATTTTAGAGAGGTCAATTGCGGGTGAAGAATCTGTCCTTGTTTCATGGAGATTAGATCCTGATTTATTGGACACTGCACCCTGGGCTCCACTGACAATTGGAAAAGTTCTGTGTACCAGAACTGTCTCGGCCAAGCCAGGGCTATCAAAATTATGTGGCATGGTTCCGACCTTATCTTTCTCAGAATCCTCGGAGTTAGAGGGAATGGGGGGAATGCATATGCAAACATTCCTGTCCAGCAAAGGTGTAGAGCATTTCCCCTTGATCCTTTTTGCGGAAATCTGCTTGCGTAATGTTTGCATTTTTTGTTGTTTTGATTCGCAAACAAGTCTAATTTTGGTTTGCCCCATAGACTGAAAATTCGTAGGAGTTGATCTTGATTCAGTTCCCATTCATGGCAAAGGGAAGGTGATCTGCTTAGGCAGTCTGCTCTTGTATTGAGAACTCCAGGAACGTGCTCTACCTGCAGAGCGATGTTGTGTAGCAAGAGCCAATTCCAAATTTTCTGGGCCTGTGCTGACAGGGATTTTGACTTTGTGCCACCTTGCTTCAAAAGGTAAAACATTGTTGTCGTACTGTCGGTTCTGACAAGTACCGGCGAGCCACAAATTCTGGGAAGAAAAGCTTGAAGACCTAGGAATACTGCTTTTAATTCTAAAAGGTTGATGGGCAGCGTTGCCTCTTGAGCTGACCAATGACCTTGAATCTCTAGGTCTTGTAAATGTGCTCCCCAACCTTGTAATGAAGCATCTGATGTCATGACATAACTGGGAGACTGAGGTTCGAAGAGGAGACCCTTTGATAAGTTGCTCCTGATGTCCCACCATGACAATTCGCATTTGATCCGGGTGTTGATTTTGAGTGTGTCCTCGAATGAACCCAGGGCTTGAACCCATTGCTTGTCTAGAGATTCTTGCAGTGGTCTCATACGCAGACGACAATTGGGAACCAATGGGATGCAGGATGACATCATTGCCAGCAAGGATTTAAAGATCCTGATTGAAGTGGTCTTTTTGATTTTATTGATGTTGTTAAATGCAAAATCTTTTGAATTCGTTCTTCCGAAGGGTATGCCTTCGCTTCCCGAGTATTTAACATTGCTCCGAGGAATTTAAGTGATTGTGCCGGAATAAGGGAAGACTTTTCTTTGTTTATCCGAAGCCCTAGTTTTTGGAATAGATCCATGCAACTTATTAGTGACTGTTGCGTTTCCTGATATGAAGCACCTTTTATCAGCCAGTCGTCCAAATACGGAAAAATTTGGAGACCTTGCTGCCTCAAGTGTGCTGCAATCGGTGCCATACACTTTGTGAAAACCCTTGGTGCAGATCTTAGACCGAAGGGTAATACTTTGAATTAGTAATGGCGCCCCACCACCACGAACCGCAGATACTGTCTGTGCTTTCTGTGAATTGGGATCTGGAAGTACGCATCCAAGAGGTCTAAAGATGTCATGTAATCTCTTGCAAAGACAGCATGCGGAACGCAATTTTCTTTACGTATTTGTTCAGATCCCTGAGGTCCATTACCTGCCTCTATTTGGTAGACTGCTTTTTCTTTATAAGGAAAAAGTGAGAATAGAATCCTTTCCCTTGTTGTTCTGGGGAAACGTCTTCTATTGCCCCTTTCACAATAAGAGGTAATACTTCTGCCTTGAGGGCTGTAAGATGTTTCTGTATTCTGTGAATAGGAGGTTGAGTTGGAGGTTTTTGTAAGAATTCTATGGTGTGGCCCTGTTCTACAATATCCAACACCCATTTGTCCGATGTTATTGACTTCTAATGATTGAGATAACGAAAGAGGTAATGGACCTGCTTGATGTGATATGGGGCTGGAGGCGCCTGAAGAATGTCACTGCCTCCTACCAGAATCCTGTGTCTTTCCTCTTGTAGCAGGTTTCCTCCTAGCCTGCTGCTGATAGCCGGTGTTAGAGGACCGATACTGCTGATATTTGGAGAACTGGCGGTACCCCTGCTGCTGGTATGGTTGGTACCTATTCGATTGAAAAGAGGAACGCTGATGGAATTGTCCTCTTGATCCTCTTCCACGAAAAGAATGATAACAGCCCTGTTGTAAGGACCCAAGAGCTCTAGCCGTGTCCGTGTCTGCCTCAATCCCCTGAAGCGCTTCATCAATGTGCTTGCCGAAAAGACTCTCCCCATCAAAAGGCATGTCCATGATTTTTGCCTGGACTTCAGGTCTGAAAGATGTTGATTTCAGCCATCCTTGTCTGCGAAGTGCGACCGCTCCTGCCATCTGTCTGAAGCTCACTGACACAATGTCCATCGCAATATCAATGGACTCCGAGGCTGCTCTGGCTCCATCCTGGAGAATGGTAGACACTTCCTCTTTCTTGTTGTCCGGAAGGTGGGACAGAATTGGTGCTATATCCGACCACATTGGGATTTTTGGAACGTCTTTGAGCTGCCTGAGTTACCACAGACTCAGGACGTGGATGTCCAATCAGGCACGCTGGTGAAGTCTCAGGAGCACGGTATTTCTTTTCAATTTTGGGAATTGAGGCTGGTACTGAGGCCAGATTACTCATTAATTTCAAGCCTTCATCCCATATATGTTGAATAATCGGGATAGCCCTTATAGATTTCAGAGAAGTTTCCTTAAAATCATAAAGAAAACATTCATTCTCCTTTACAGGTAATGAAAGTTCAAACCTTTTTGAGGCTTTTTCAACCAGATCATGGAAACTTGCAATGTCTTCTGGTGGGGAGCTCGCCTGAGGCAGGGGTGATGAAGGCGAAGTTGACACAATATATTGATCCCACTCATCTATACGTCATCTTGTGGTATCTCCCCTTCTTCTGTTTGATCCTCATGATCACTCTCTACCAAATCATCCCGAATAGTAATTATTTTCGGAGAAACTACTTTTTGCACTGGGGGCTTCTGAACCACTGGTGTCTGAACCACTGTTTGTGGAATATTTGCTGAGGTGGCGGCCGGAGTATTATCCTCTGGAAGACGCCGATAATAACTGTTTATCATATGTCTTAAATCAGTAATTAAGGATATCGGCACTGACATAGAGTCCTCCTGGACATTGGAACTCGCTTCTTCCTCTTCCTCATAATTATAAGCCTGATGGAAAGATTCATAACGAGTAGAACCTTGAACCGGACGATCTTTAAAAGAGAACTGTTCCTGTACTTCCTGGAACTCTTCATCATCAGACACTTGACTTTTAATGTGTAGTTGAGAGGGACTATAGGCTACACCATATTGGCCCTACGTCTTCAGAATCCTGACAATCCAGAATAGTGGATGGGAGAAGCGGAGAAATTTTAGGTGTAGAAAACTCTGCTTTTTTGCCCGTCGACGAGCCCGTTGACGGAGCATAACGTTTAATTGAAGTGGAAGACTTCGTAGACGGAGATATAAACACAGTCACCGTCGACGGCTTGCTCGACGACAGTCTAATCGTCGACGAGGTCGTCGACGGGATCGTCAACGGGATCGTCGACGGGCTCGTCGACGGGATAGGTGTTGACGTCGACGATGGCCTCACACTCACCGTCGACGGGGTCTTTGTCGTAGCAGCTGTCGACGACGCAGTCGTCGTCGAGATCGTTTATGAGGAAATCATCGTCGGAGTCGTCGACGCCTTCGTCGACGAGCTGACAGGAATATGTTTAGACTTCGTCGACGGTAATGACGACGGAGCCTTCGTCTCCAAAGAAGATTTGTGAGGAGTTTGAGGCAAAGATGAAGAGGACTCTTTTTCTCTAGATTTCCCAGATTTTTGCCTTTTTTGATCTCCTTTCTCCGCAGAAGAATCCCTCTTATGCTTCCTAGATGTATGTCCCTTAGAATCTCCATCAGAATCAGAGTCTGTGGTTTTCTTCTTTTGGAGCCATAATAGGAGACGTGCTTCTCTGTCCTTAAGTGTCTTCGCAGAGAAGGTACGACAATGTTTGCATTCCTTAGGAACATGCTTGGGGTACAAGCAGTACAAGCACTCCTTGTGTGGATCCTCAGAAAACAATCTGGGTTTTCCACAGGACTTGCAGGATCTGAAGAGTCTCTTTTTAGAGCTTTCAGACATCTTGAGTAATAAAGAGATGAAAAAAAAAAATCAGTACCTCACTTCCAACTGTTGAAGGTCAAAAGTTCAGCAAAGATACAAACTGAGCTAGGCTCAGGGAGACTCCTTCTCACACGATGGCGGTTGGAAATCTGAGGTATGGTGGCTCTGCTGGGGAATGGGGTATCTCTGGGCTGGTTGATGATTGACTGTGGTTTGGTCCATATAATGAGGATAGGTGGTTATACAGAGATTTACTCTCTATGGTTCCCAGGCAGTTTATTTCTTTTACTGCTATGGTTATTCTGTTACCGTGAGACTCCCACCATGACGACGGGGAAGATACAAGTATGTGAATCTATGAAAGATTCAATACTGGAGAAGTGGGCATGCAGGACAGGGAAGTGGAAATATGCATCCTGCAAGTTCTAAGCTACCATCTAGTCTCCCGGGTCCTGGGCAGGCAAAACTTGTGTGAGCATTTTGAATTTCTAATTTTTCAGAAAGAGATTGAGAAGGCGCAGGTCTAGAATAGGATGAAGGCCTCTGTCTTTCTCAGGCACCAGAAAGTAGCAGGAATAGCAACCACATCCTACTTCTGATGTCGGCACCCTCTCTATGGCTCCCTTGTCCAAGAAAGCCAGCACTTCCTGATGGAGAAAGGAAAGGTGGTCTTGCGTTAGCCTGTCGTAAGTGGGTGGAATGGGTGGAGGGGTGGTCACAAAGGGGATTAAATAACATCTTTGTTGACCTGCAAAGCAACCCAAAGGTCGGATATTGACCTCTTGTGGTGCAGGTGATGGCGGATCCTGGCCCCCCACTGGATGCCCATGATGATTGGAGGGTGAACTAAAGGGGTTTGGAGGCTGCGGCTGCTAGGGGATGGTGGACTGGCCCAAAACCTGGCTTAATGTCCCACGTGGTCTGTGGGAACCAAGTCCCGAGCCACAAAAAGTTTGGCAAACCAGCTAGCCCTATTGGCTACGAGTCTACAGGCAAGGATGAAAGCTCCTTTCGTGGCCATAAAAGGGGGCAAACGGCAGACTGGAGTTGCAGAGGGGCAATGGAAAGGCCCAAGGACTTGGCTGTAAACTTGCTGTCCTTAAAGTGCTGCAGCGCTGAATCCGCCTTCTCTCTAAAGAAACGGGAGCCATCAAATGACATATCCATGAGCAAGGCCTGGACATCCCTTCGAAAAGCTAGTGGTTCTCAACCAGGCATGGCACCTAAGGGCCACCGACAATGAAATTGTTCTGCCCAGCGAGTCTGTTGTGTCCAGCCCATATCATATGGCGAACTTCGCTGCATCTCTGCTGTCAGCAATTGCTTGAGAGAGTATGGCTCGGACCCCCGATAAGACCATAGGCAGCACTTGCGCAACTGAGTCCCAGATTATATTGGAGTATCAGCCGAAGAGGCATGCAGTGGTCACCGACCACAGTGCTAGGCTAGCAACAGAGAACATCCTCTTCCCGAAAGTATCCAGGCTCTTTAATTCCCTATCCAGTGAAGCGGTAGGGAACACACAGGGTTGACTTTGGAGGTGGAAGCCAGGACCACCTAGCTCTCTAGAGTGGGGTGCTGGGTTAGGATAAGGGACCTGGGGTTCTATGGGGTGGGTGATGGTGGAGGGCAATTGTCCTTTGCACAGGAGCCCCTGTGTAGGGAGTGGACCAGGCCCCAAGCAGGACTTTGGTGAGGGCTTCATTGAAAGGGAGAAGTGATTCAGATGTGCTAACTCCCGGATGAAGAACCTCCGTCAAGACATTTGTCTTGACTGCCACTGTTGTCAATTCAAGGTCGAACACTTCAGCCGCCCTCCTGACCACCATAGCGAGTGAGGCACCTTCCTCCATAGCAAAACAGGCCAAAAAAGGTTCAGTCAAAAATGTAATAGGGGTAGCTCTCTCCAGATCTGCGCTGACTGGCGCAGAATGAAAAAAACTGATATCAGCAGACTAGGGTGGCGCTTATGTAGGCACTGCACACATCATTTCTGATGCGGACGACACCGATGATCAGTATATGCCCAACCATCCACTGCAAGATTACCACCCAACCATAATATAGCCATACCCACTACCCAAACACCTACCATCAGACACATATACAACCACCATAATGTTTCCATACAGTCGCCATCGTAAACCAACACCTCCTAAAAACATTATAGTTAAAAGGGAGTTGAGGTTGATTGGCAGTGGCTACATCAAAAAACCTTAAAAGTCACGAAATTCAAAAGTTAAGGAACAATAACCATATAAACTTGCCTTTATCTTTCACCACAGCTTTCACTTGTGAATTACGGGCGAGATGTACACAGCAGTTTTCTGGTCTCAAACACTTCAATTTTATGTTTGCAACCGAAAAACTGCTTTTAGTAATTTACTAAACTCAATTTAGGAGGTGGCAACTTTTCACTGACTCCTAAAATGGATTTAGAAATGGATCAGGAACTGTTATGTAGAATTGAGTGTCTGTAGGCATCCCTCCCAAATATCGATTCCAATCCACATGTATCAATAGTTTAGGACTAGAACAAGGGGTGAGAAACCATTGAAAAGTTACAGACCCCAAATAGGGGTAGTAACTGATTGATCTGGCCCTTTTTGCAGGGTCCCCTCTAGAATGTTTGCTTCTGTTGCTGAACCTGTTTTTGTTTGCATTAGGGCTCTATGAACTTTGTCCCTGCTTACCAGTGACACAGTGCTTGTGCTCCCTCCCTAAAACATGGTACAATTGGCATCAAACCAATTGGCTCATTCAATTTATTTGTAAGACCCTAGTAAACAGTGCTACATGTGCCCAGGGACAGTAAATTAAATGCTACTAGTGGTTCCACTGCAATCATTGTGCCGCCCATTAAAATAGCGTTTTAAAATATGTCTCAGGCCTGCCACTGCTGCCATTTTGACCTTTTGCCAGTACTAAACCTTTACTTTTAATACTTAGAAGTCATCCCCATGGTAGGCCCTAAAGGCTCATGGTGCAGGGTACATTGTATTAAAAATGTAGGACTTAAGTTTTACATGTGCTGCTAAAGTCGTTTTGCACTGTTGTAAGACCTATGTCTCCAATTGACCAACATTGGGTTACATTATTACATTTAATAAGCGCTAACTTTGCATTGGAAGCTGATAGAGACATGCTGTTTACAATAATATGAAATATAATTTAAAATCTTCTTTAGTGCTAAAGTCGGATTTTAAGTCAAAAATCTGAATATGCCACCTTTAGAAAGTTGCTATTTTCTTGTCCCAACCATTTGTGCCTTCTGCCAGTGTCCTGGCTCACATTACTGTGAATGGCTCTGGGATTTGTGTATTTCTTCCAACCAGTGACACAAAGGGGGCTTAGGTATGAATAATTAGGGCCATACTGGCAGGATGACAGGGGAGGGGCTGTGCCCAGCCTCACTTACACTTCATAGGGCTGTGTCTCCTGCACACACAAGGGAACCTGACACCAGGCCTATTGTCGCCCCAGACAATTTGGAGCCTTGACAGAGGAAATGAAAGAACTTTCCGGAGCCAGATGTGGGGTTAGGACAGGCTGGCTGGCACCAGTATAAATACTGGACCCTCAGAGTCACTATTCAGAACACTCCTGGACCTGTGGAAGTTACAGAAGGACTGCCCTGCTGTCTGAGAAGGAAGACTCGGCTTGCTTATCTTCATCCCAGGCTAACTCAGACTGACACCAAGGGTATTTGGCTGACCTCTTATGTGAGCTACAGGGACAAAAAGCTACAGAGGCCTCCTTGCAACTGCCAAGCTGAAATGCTGCAACTGGGCATGCCTGGACCTGAAACTGGGCCTGCCTGAACTCTCCTGGCATCTGCTGGAGTGAGTGCCTGACCCCAAGAGGTCCCTCCCCAGGTCCTTAACCCTTGGCCGGCAAGAGGCAAGTGTGTACTCTTCTGCAAGAAAATGTTTTAAAATGTTTGGGCTCATCATGATTGGAACAGGCCTTTTTGCGCCAGGACTCTGCTCTTCATGCTCATGATTTTTATTTTGAATCCACATTTAACTATGAGATATTCTTTTTGATCATCATGTACATATTGAATTTTGATGGTTCCCTCTGTTGTGTTGGAAAAGTCTTGGGTCATGTGAGATACCATAACAGATTACAACGCTTTTATGGTTTAACCATTTACCTCAGTGGATAAAGAAAGGTTCTACATTATTTACTCATATATTTTACCTTGTGGATATCCATTCTTCCTGGGAGAAACATTGGTGGGTTCTCCTTCTTTAAAAATGGTTGTTTCATCCTCTTTGTCATCGGAGTGAGCCTTCTTTTGATGTTTACTTCTTCTCTCCTTGCTCTGCTCTCATGAGCTTGAATAAACGCCATAGCGATTTCTACTGCATATGTGTGAGAGATCTTTCCATGTTGTCCTACTCATGGTTGTACCAGTGCCTGGATGTGATATACAAATTGTTCAAAGTATATTTTCTCAAACATTTCTTCATTGGTGGTTGTCTCCGACTTCAACTGTTGTGGGGATTCTGCACACATACAGACCTATGCACAGGAAATCAGGACCTCAGTGAATAGGGGTGTACCAACTTACCATATTAGTACCCAAAATCCCAAACCAACTAGCTATAGTGTCTCATTTGTTCTCTGTCTACAACAAAGCTACCAATGATTAAACAACCCAGAACACGTCACTCTATCTTGGGAATCGCGGAAGCCAGACACTCTTTCGCTCACTCACTCATACTTGTTCACAATGTGAGTAATCAGAGACGCAGTATAGTTTAAAATGTTCATTTCAACTAACACGCTCTATGGTGCAGTACACGGGCCTATACTAGCAGCAAAATGCATAAACACAATATAGTCAGCATTGTTACAATACCATAGAATACAAACGGGGATATCATGTTATGTAAAAATGTTGAAAAGGGCTAAACGACCTAACCACCCTCCCCGTGACAAGAGATAGTTTATTGTAAAAAGAAGACCTCTGGGCTTTGTCAGCAGACCCCCAATCCTCAAGGCCTAGATGCAATGTTCACATCGCAGGACAAGCACAGCTCTTTTCTTCGGAAAGGTGTCTCTCCAAGTGTGTCAAAACCTGTTTTGTTTGCAATATTAAAGCACACGATTTCCAATAGTGCAGCTGTGTGTAGTATATTATGTCTAGGTGCGAGGGACTGACCAGAATGGAATAACAAAGGGGCATTATTATTCGACCTTGAACATCGTGTGCAGACTAAACCTCAGAGCACAGCAGGGAAGGTGCAAGGTAGACATTTCTCATGTGAAAAGGGCACAAACAAAGGCTTGCAAAATATATGCATACAGAGTTGTGCGCAAAAGCAGTCTCATGGCAACGAAACTCATGCTAACTTAGCAAATGTCAACAATGGACCTATAAGCTAAACTACACCCTCCCCCTGGTAAGTCCATTGTATGTGGGCGTAGGAAAAAAGAGTTCAAAAAGCGTGAGCAGATATTAATAGGCGTGTCCATAAATTAGGAAAAAGCAAAAACCAAAGTCTATATAAAAAATCAAGTCCTGGAATAAGCAGGAAGAGAACAAAATATAGTGGGAAAAAGGCATCCAAAAACAAAGGATGCCAGCTGGCCATGTATGCAATTAATCCATCAAGGTGTAGGTGCAGAAAAATGCAATACCTTCCAAAAGGCCATCATTGTCATCTGTAGAAAAAAGAGACGCCATCCAATTCAGCAAGATGAAGGAACAAGAGAGTTCTTCATAGTCGGGCGCCTCCATTAGAATTGCAGGATAACTTGTGTGATATTCAATGTAACTCTGATGTAGGAGATTCTGTGCAGCTCCACAGATATCCCATTGTGCCAAAATTCCAAGTGCTATATTAACAAACACAAGAGCAACCCATATGTTCCTGTGAACTGGGTATTTTGCAGTAAGCAATAACAGTGTCCACAAGGAACTTATTTAAAATAACACGTTTTCAATAAGGAGTACAAATTTATATACTCATAACTGAGTCAATCAGAACCAAAAAATAGAAAGAAAATTATTTCAAATCATTTGAAAAATTAACTCAGTAACCTGGACAATTATTTACTTCAGCCAAAGTAAATATGATTTATTTTACGAATAACAATTTACTCACAAAAACAGTTTGGTCACAGATTTTTTCTGACACTATAGGCACAATTATACAAAGTGAAAAAGTGAACCCAGTGAAGTGTCTGTACATAAAGGAGAGGGGGGGGGGACCGGGAGCTAGTTATGGTCCAGTGTCTGTGCTCCGTGTCATATCTATAGTCTTTAAATGGAGACACTGTTCCTGGAGAGAGAGAGGGCAAAAGAAAGAGAGAGATAAAAATGAAACGAGAGGCCTAGGCTTAATATAAGACCCAACTACTTTAGGATTATGTGTGTGGGGGGGGGGGCATACCTTAGTTTCTCTTGTTGCCCTCACACACCCCGAAGGATGTCATGCTTCATCATTGGGCGTTTGCTCCTCGTCGGGCCGGCGCTGCAATGCCCTACGGGTCCCCCGAAGGGTCACTTTAGCGGAGATCTTTTAGAGAAAACGCCGTTTGGTGCATGCGGGTGTGTGGTTTGGGTCCTAATAAAAAGATGTGTGGTGATGGGGTGTGTAAGTGACGTGATAGCCTAAAAATGTCTAAGGGTTACTGGGATAAGGTTTAATGTGAATAGCACCCTTGACATAATAAAAAACCCGTAGGTTGGGTGTTACCTTATTGAAAATAATGTGCCAACATGTAACTAGTGTGTGGTCAAGCGGTCGACATGTTTCGCGCCCCAATGGTCCAAAAAAGGATCCCTGGCGCTTCCTCAGGACCAAAGAAGAGAGTGAAAGTGAAAGTGCACTAAGGGATACTACCCTCAGTTACTATCCGGGCGTAAACTTCAAGGTAGCACTGCTCTCAGTGTGAGAGTCAGGTCGCTCCAGGATAGACAGCCTAGGTAAATATGGAAACAAAAAGAAAAAAGGGAGAACATCCTATCTATTAAAGAATGTTCACCTATTCAGGAGATTCAAAAAACGAGTGCATAATACAAATATGTACAGAAGGGATATCACCTCCACTCACGGGTGGTGGCGTGATGGGGTCTCAACGGTAAGCTTCCAGGTGCCTGGGCCAGGGAAAGGGGCCTGGGAGGGAGACAGCCCGTCGCCGACCGGAGTCACCCATTAGTCCAGGCACTGGCCGTGGTAGAGGTAAAACCAGATGTCCCCAGTCTCATGTGGCATACAAATAATCGGTCTGTCATTACGGTTTTTACTACGATATGTCACACACACTCACCTAAATATGGGGAGAATAATGCTCCATAGGTTAGGGGACGAGCGTACACACCTTCTTAGTGCTGTGAAATAGGAATAAATGACAGGTAACTGCTAGTCAATCCAGTTCCTAAAGATTCCAAACTGGTCTGAGCTGTCTTGTGCACAGTTTTTAAGTCAATGGCCAGTTTCCTCAGTACTCAAAAGTGCGTTTTTACTCACAGTTTTGCTCCGGCGTGGCCTCTTTACCACCTGCCCCAGTCGTCCTCCTACCTGGAATGGAGACGAGGAACACCAAGGGTTTCTTAAGTACTGCCCGTGTCGACTTAATTGGGGCGGGATCCGTATCCGGTCATCAGACGCGGAGCAGCTGCGTTTTCGTCAGTGTGTGTTTTGCCGCGCATGTGCAGAAGGTAGACAGAAGAGCGATGCGCATGCGTATGGAGCAGCTGTGTTTTCGTTAGTGTGTTTTCCGCGCATGTGCAGAAGGTAGATAGATGAGCGAGTGCGCATGCGTGTGTCAGAAAATGTGGTTCCGACTCACGTTCTATTGTTACCATGGTTATGTGTCTATGCAGTCCTCAGTGTAGTGTATATAACTGAGTAGCGCTGGCAAACTAACTATGTGGTTCGAAAAACGCCCATCTAGTGCAACAGAAAGGGCAGACTCGTCTTAATGTTGGAGCCTCAAGGTGCCACTGATGTACAATCAATGGTGAACTTTATGATTGTTACATGCGTCTCGAGGGGATCGAGGAGGGTGGGGGGGGGGAGGGGAAAGAAGGATGGAGGGTCATAGAGTGGCAAGAGATTAGGGGAAGCTTATTCTCGGCCCTCCAGTCTTATTAAAACAAAGTTGCTCAAAGGGGAGAGATATCCCGAGGGTAAAGGAGACCATGGACATAAATATTGCTAGGTGGGAGCTCGTGATGATGTAGTCATGGGCGTGTACTGCTGATTTGGCCACCAACCCCTCATATTGGGTTATAGTTCAGTCCATGGTATGTCGTCGTTCAGGCCCACCTCATTGGTCCGGAGACGATGTACCCAGCGTTGTTCTCTGCGTAGTAGGGTGTTATTATTCCAATGTTGATTGTTTTCCAATATTGTCCACTTGATGTCGTCACATGTATGCCCTTTGTCCATGTAATGATTCGTAAGTCTGGTTGCTGTTCTCCCCCGTCGGATCGTGCTTCTATGTTCACTTATCCTTAGTTTCACCTGTCTAGTGGTCATCCCCACGTAGCGCAGTGTGCAAGGGCAGGTGATTAGGTACACACAGTTTTTTGTGTTGCAATTCGTGTGGCTCCGTTGGTCCCACCTGATTTTGTCCAACTCCAAGTGTGTAGTATGTTTGGTGAAGGGACATGCACTACAATTGCCGCATGGGTAGTGGCCTTTAACAGCAGGGAGGGACCATAAGGTGGATTCTTGACGAATGGTCTTCACGCGTGGTCTCGTGTTGATCAGTTGGTCCCGTAGGTTGGTGGTCCTCTTGAACGCAAACCTGGGGCGCTCCAACATGAGATCACCTGTGTTCAGAATTCTCCAATTGCGGTTCACGATGTTTTTGATTTGGTTTGATAGAGGGGTGAAGGTTGTGACACAGGTGATGGTATTGTCGGCTTCCTTGGTCTTTTCTTCTAGGAGTGCTTGGCGGTTGTTGTTCCTGGCTCGTTTGCATGCACGTTGTATGACCCTGTTAGGGTAATGTCTTTCTTTTAGGTTCGATGTGAGGGAGTTTGCTTGAATGTCATATTCATGGGTGTCACTACAATTCCTGCGAATCCGCAGGAACTGTCCAAAAGGCAAATTTTCCCTCAGTGCTTTGGGGTGATGGCTGTGAAAATCAAGTAGGCTGTTACAATCAGTAGTTTTTTTATAGATGGTAGTATTGAGTTTGCCCCTCTCGAGGGTGATCAATAGATCCAGGAAAGGGATCTCTTTTTCGCTTTCCGTTTTGGTAAAACGTAGGTGAGGGTTCAAGTTGTTAATCCAAGTGTAGAATTCTTGGCAGGTCTCCGCTCCACCTTTCCATAAGATGAGCACGTCATCGATGTATCGTTTCCACGTTACCATGTTCTCTCTGTAGGGGTTATTCTCAGTAAAGATGTTATTAGCCTCAAAGTGCGCCATGTACAGCCCTGCTAGGCTCGGCGCGAATGTACTCCCCATGCTGGTCCCTTGTATCTGATGGTAAATGGTGGTCTTATACATAAAGAAGTTGTTCTTCAGGGCCAGCATGATCAGTTCAGTAATGAAGCTCGCAGGTGTGTTGGTGGGTAGGTCTGTCTCGAGTAAGAGTTGTTCAACTACTTCAATCGTGGCGTCTTGCGGAATATTAGTATACAATGCCTCTACGTCTAGAGTCAAGAGGAGGTCGATGGGCTCGGTATTGTTCTCGTTGATCTCTTGTATCAGGTTCAAGACATCCCTGGTGTCTTTCAGGTAGGCCGGAGTGGCTTGTACCATAGGTCGGAGGAAAAAGTCACTGAACTTGCTCAGTGGTTCCAATAGTGAGCCTATTCCAGAGACGATCGGTCGTCCTGGTGGTGGAAAGATACCCTTGTGTATTTTGGGTAGTAGGTAGAAGTACGGCATCCTAGGGTTCTCGTTAATAAGGAATGCCGCCTCGTGGGCAGTGATCCAACCCTCATTGGTAGCTTCGTTGACAAGGATGCGTATCCGTGACAGAAGTCTCTCGGTGGGATCAGTCTCCAACTTCTTGTAGTATTCGGATCTCCCGAGTTGTTTGACGCATTCTCTTTCATAATCCTCTACTGACAGTATGACAGTGGCTCCTCCCTTATCCGCCGGTTTTATAATGATCGTTTCATCCTCGGTGAGTGAATGTACCGCCTCGCGGAGTTTCTTTGGTAGGTTGTCAAAGACATGCCGGCTTCTTAGGTTGTTTGCCTCCTTAAGGACTGCTTTTTCAAACGTCAGTACTTCACTCGGGACCATACCCGCTGATGGAGTGAATTTGGAGGGTGGTCTCAGTCCAGTGTCCTGGCGGTCAGGAGTGGGGTTGTTGTTGAAAAAGGATTTGATGCGGATCTTACGGAAGAGTTGTTGTAGTTCCTCATTCATGCGGAAGTTATCCTCCTTGGGGGTGGGCACAAACCCTAAGCCCAGTTCCAGGACTGCCGTTTCGTCTGTATTCAGGTGTCTGTCTGTGAGGTTCACTATCAGGGTCTTGGGAGTGTTGAGCTCCTCGTTGTTCTCTGTTGTGTCTCTTGATCTTGCCATTGGACTTGTTTTTGCCCTCTTCTTCTGCCTCTGCCTCGTCCCCTGCCTCTGTTCTGAAAAGGAGGAGGTGCATTGGGGAAGAATGGTTGTTGGTAACCTGGGTGTTGCCCCGGATAGGCTGGGAACCACATCGGGCCTTGTTGAGGGAAAGGTTGGTGTGCATAGCCGTACATAGGTGGCAACGGAGGTGGAGGGAGTAGGCCCGGTTTGTTAGCGTTCCTACCCCAGCTGCTATTGCTGGAATTGCTGTACATGGAACGTCCTGAGTTCGTAGATGTTGTAGAGCCGTCATCTGAGCCGTCATCAGTGTCTGATGGTCTGTACTCCTCTTTAGTGTAAGGGTATATCTTCTCCCTGTCGAATCTTTTAATGTCTTTTTGTAATTTTGACACTTTTTGTTGTAATAAATAATCACGATGGTCAGTCATCTCTGCGTTAATTTCCGCTAAACGGGTTTTGTAGGCTGAAATACTGATCCCAGTTTTCAGTCCATTTTCTGCGATATTTATCTTGATAATTAGTGCTTCGGAGAGACGTTTAGCGGTACCAATAATGAGAATGAGCCAGTCGCGGGTGCATTTCCATGCGATCTGGCTCCATTCTTTGCGGAAAATGAGGTCTTCCAAGAAGATTCTTGGTGCCGTGCGGACAACTAGGCCATTGGGTGCAGCATTTGCCCTCAAGTATTCAGTCATAATTGTGCCATGCATGGCAATTTTGACTTGAAGTTTCTTAAGTGATGCCAGGGAGTTCCAGTCACCTTGTGATGATGTGCTGGCCATATTCCCCTCACTATCTAGCAGTGAGGGAGTTCTCAAGATTTCCGCCACGATGTCATCATCAAACCCGAGCCCCAGGTTATCCCCCATGTTAGTGGTTGACATATTTTGCACTCAGTAATAGGAAAAGGAGTGGGAAGGAAGAGTCAAGGTCGGGTCCCTCGGCTAAGCTGCCGTGCTAATTATCTGTACATAAAGGAGAGGGGGGGGGGACCGGGAGCTAGTTATGGTCCAGTGTCTGTGCTCCGTGTCATATCTATAGTCTTTAAATGGAGACACTGTTCCTGGAGAGAGAGAGGGCAAAAGAAAGAGAGAGATAAAAATGAAACGAGAGGCCTAGGCTTAATATAAGACCCAACTACTTTAGGATTATGTGTGTGGGGGGGGGGGCATACCTTAGTTTCTCTTGTTGCCCTCACACACCCCGAAGGATGTCATGCTTCATCATTGGGCGTTTGCTCCTCGTCGGGCCGGCGCTGCAATGCCCTACGGGTCCCCCGAAGGGTCACTTTAGCGGAGATCTTTTAGAGAAAACGCCGTTTGGTGCATGCGGGTGTGTGGTTTGGGTCCTAATAAAAAGATGTGTGGTGATGGGGTGTGTAAGTGACGTGATAGCCTAAAAATGTCTAAGGGTTACTGGGATAAGGTTTAATGTGAATAGCACCCTTGACATAATAAAAAACCCGTAGGTTGGGTGTTACCTTATTGAAAATAATGTGCCAACAGGTAACTAGTGTGTGGTCAAGCGGTCGACATGTTTCGCGCCCCAATGGTCCAAAAAAGGATCCCTGGCGCTTCCTCAGGACCAAAGAAGAGAGTGAAAGTGAAAGTGCACTAAGGGATACTACCCTCAGTTACTATCCGGGCGTAAACTTCAAGGTAGCACTGCTCTCAGTGTGAGAGTCAGGTCGCTCCAGGATAGACAGCCTAGGTAAATATGGAAACAAAAAGAAAAAAGGGAGAACATCCTATCTATTAAAGAATGTTCACCTATTCAGGAGATTCAAAAAACGAGTGCATAATACAAATATGTACAGAAGGGATATCACCTCCACTCACGGGTGGTGGCGTGATGGGGTCTCAACGGTAAGCTTCCAGGTGCCTGGGCCAGGGAAAGGGGCCTGGGAGGGAGACAGCCCGTCGCCGACCGGAGTCACCCATTAGTCCAGGCACTGGCCGTGGTAGAGGTAAAACCAGATGTCCCCAGTCTCATGTGGCATACAAATAATCGGTCTGTCATTACGGTTTTTACTACGATATGTCACACACACTCACCTAAATATGGGGAGAATAATGCTCCATAGGTTAGGGGACGAGCGTACACACCTTCTTAGTGCTGTGAAATAGGAATAAATGACAGGTAACTGCTAGTCAATCCAGTTCCTAAAGATTCCAAACTGGTCTGAGCTGTCTTGTGCACAGTTTTTAAGTCAATGGCCAGTTTCCTCAGTACTCAAAAGTGCGTTTTTACTCACAGTTTTGCTCCGGCGTGGCCTCTTTACCACCTGCCCCAGTCGTCCTCCTACCTGGAATGGAGACGAGGAACACCAAGGGTTTCTTAAGTACTGCCCGTGTCGACTTAATTGGGGCGGGATCCGTATCCGGTCATCAGACGCGGAGCAGCTGCGTTTTCGTCAGTGTGTGTTTTGCCGCGCATGTGCAGAAGGTAGACAGAAGAGCGATGCGCATGCGTATGGAGCAGCTGTGTTTTCGTTAGTGTGTTTTCCGCGCATGTGCAGAAGGTAGATAGATGAGCGAGTGCGCATGCGTGTGTCAGAAAATGTGGTTCCGACTCACGTTCTATTGTTACCATGGTTATGTGTCTATGCAGTCCTCAGTGTAGTGTATATAACTGAGTAGCGCTGGCAAACTAACTATGTGGTTCGAAAAACGCCCATCTAGTGCAACAGAAAGGGCAGACTCGTCTTAATGTTGGAGCCTCAAGGTGCCACTGATGTACAATCAATGGTGAACTTTATGATTGTTACATGCGTCTCGAGGGGATCGAGGAGGGTGGGGGGGGGAAGGGGAAAGAAGGATGGAGGGTCATAGAGTGGCAAGAGATTAGGGGAAGCTTATTCTCGGCCCTCCAGTCTTATTAAAACAAAGTTGCTCAAAGGGGAGAGATATCCCGAGGGTAAAGGAGACCATGGACATAAATATTGCTAGGTGGGAGCTCGTGATGATGTAGTCATGGGCGTGTACTGCTGATTTGGCCACCAACCCCTCATATTGGGTTATAGTTCAGTCCATGGTATGTCGTCGTTCAGGCCCACCTCATTGGTCCGGAGACGATGTACCCAGCGTTGTTCTCTGCGTAGTAGGGTGTTATTATTCCAATGTTGATTGTTTTCCAATATTGTCCACTTGATGTCGTCACATGTATGCCCTTTGTCCATGTAATGATTCGTAAGTCTGGTTGCTGTTCTCCCCCGTCGGATCGTGCTTCTATGTTCACTTATCCTTAGTTTCACCTGTCTAGTGGTCATCCCCACGTAGCGCAGTGTGCAAGGGCAGGTGATTAGGTACACACAGTTTTTTGTGTTGCAATTCGTGTGGCTCCGTTGGTCCCACCTGATTTTGTCCAACTCCAAGTGTGTAGTATGTTTGGTGAAGGGACATGCACTACAATTGCCGCATGGGTAGTGGCCTTTAACAGCAGGGAGGGACCATAAGGTGGATTCTTGACGAATGGTCTTCACGCGTGGTCTCGTGTTGGTCAGTTGGTCCCGTAGGTTGGTGGTCCTCTTGAACGCAAACCTGGGGCGCTCCAACATGAGATCACCTGTGTTCAGAATTCTCCAATTGCGGTTCACGATGTTTTTGATTTGGTTTGATAGAGGGGTGAAGGTTGTGACACAGGTGATGGTATTGTCGGCTTCCTTGGTCTTTTCTTCTAGGAGTGCTTGGCGGTTGTTGTTCCTGGCTCGTTTGCATGCACGTTGTATGACCCTGTTAGGGTAATGTCTTTCTTTTAGGTTCGATGTGAGGGAGTTTGCTTGAATGTCATATTCATGGGTGTCACTACAATTCCTGCGAATCCGCAGGAACTGTCCAAAAGGCAAATTTTCCCTCAGTGCTTTGGGGTGATGGCTGTGAAAATCAAGTAGGCTGTTACAATCAGTAGTTTTTTTATAGATGGTAGTATTGAGTTTGCCCCTCTCGAGGGTGATCAATAGATCCAGGAAAGGGATCTCTTTTTCGCTTTCCGTTTTGGTAAAACGTAGGTGAGGGTTCAAGTTGTTAATCCAAGTGTAGAATTCTTGGCAGGTCTCCGCTCCACCTTTCCATAAGATGAGCACGTCATCGATGTATCGTTTCCACGTTACCATGTTCTCTCTGTAGGGGTTATTCTCAGTAAAGATGTTATTAGCCTCAAAGTGCGCCATGTACAGCCCTGCTAGGCTCGGCGCGAATGTACTCCCCATGCTGGTCCCTTGTATCTGATGGTAAATGGTGGTCTTATACATAAAGAAGTTGTTCTTCAGGGCCAGCATGATCAGTTCAGTAATGAAGCTCGCAGGTGTGTTGGTGGGTAGGTCTGTCTCGAGTAAGAGTTGTTCAACTACTTCAATCGTGGCGTCTTGCGGAATATTAGTATACAATGCCTCTACGTCTAGAGTCAAGAGGAGGTCGATGGGCTCGGTATTGTTCTCGTTGATCTCTTGTATCAGGTTCAAGACATCCCTGGTGTCTTTCAGGTAGGCCGGAGTGGCTTGTACCATAGGTCGGAGGAAAAAGTCACTGAACTTGCTCAGTGGTTCCAATAGTGAGCCTATTCCAGAGACGATCGGTCGTCCTGGTGGTGGAAAGATACCCTTGTGTATTTTGGGTAGTAGGTAGAAGTACGGCATCCTAGGGTTCTCGTTAATAAGGAATGCCGCCTCGTGGGCAGTGATCCAACCCTCATTGGTAGCTTCGTTGACAAGGATGCGTATCCGTGACAGAAGTCTCTCGGTGGGATCAGTCTCCAACTTCTTGTAGTATTCGGATCTCCCGAGTTGTTTGACGCATTCTCTTTCATAATCCTCTACTGACAGTATGACAGTGGCTCCTCCCTTATCCGCCGGTTTTATAATGATCGTTTCATCCTCGGTGAGTGAATGTACCGCCTCGCGGAGTTTCTTTGGTAGGTTGTCAAAGACATGCCGGCTTCTTAGGTTGTTTGCCTCCTTAAGGACTGCTTTTTCAAACGTCAGTACTTCACTCGGGACCATACCCGCTGATGGAGTGAATTTGGAGGGTGGTCTCAGTCCAGTGTCCTGGCGGTCAGGAGTGGGGTTGTTGTTGAAAAAGGATTTGATGCGGATCTTACGGAAGAGTTGTTGTAGTTCCTCATTCATGCGGAAGTTATCCTCCTTGGGGGTGGGCACAAACCCTAAGCCCAGTTCCAGGACTGCCGTTTCGTCTGTATTCAGGTGTCTGTCTGTGAGGTTCACTATCAGGGTCTTGGGAGTGTTGAGCTCCTCGTTGTTCTCTGTTGTGTCTCTTGATCTTGCCATTGGACTTGTTTTTGCCCTCTTCTTCTGCCTCTGCCTCGTCCCCTGCCTCTGTTCTGAAAAGGAGGAGGTGCATTGGGGAAGAATGGTTGTTGGTAACCTGGGTGTTGCCCCGGATAGGCTGGGAACCACATCGGGCCTTGTTGAGGGAAAGGTTGGTGTGCATAGCCGTACATAGGTGGCAACGGAGGTGGAGGGAGTAGGCCCGGTTTGTTAGCGTTCCTACCCCAGCTGCTATTGCTGGAATTGCTGTACATGGAACGTCCTGAGTTCGTAGATGTTGTAGAGCCGTCATCTGAGCCGTCATCAGTGTCTGATGGTCTGTACTCCTCTTTAGTGTAAGGGTATATCTTCTCCCTGTCGAATCTTTTAATGTCTTTTTGTAATTTTGACACTTTTTGTTGTAATAAATAATCACGATGGTCAGTCATCTCTGCGTTAATTTCCGCTAAACGGGTTTTGTAGGCTGAAATACTGATCCCAGTTTTCAGTCCATTTTCTGCGATATTTATCTTGATAATTAGTGCTTCGGAGAGACGTTTAGCGGTACCAATAATGAGAATGAGCCAGTCGCGGGTGCATTTCCATGCGATCTGGCTCCATTCTTTGCGGAAAATGAGGTCTTCCAAGAAGATTCTTGGTGCCGTGCGGACAACTAGGCCATTGGGTGCAGCATTTGCCCTCAAGTATTCAGTCATAATTGTGCCATGCATGGCAATTTTGACTTGAAGTTTCTTAAGTGATGCCAGGGAGTTCCAGTCACCTTGTGATGATGTGCTGGCCATATTCCCCTCACTATCTAGCAGTGAGGGAGTTCTCAAGATTTCCGCCACGATGTCATCATCAAACCCGAGCCCCAGGTTATCCCCCATGTTAGTGGTTGACATATTTTGCACTCAGTAATAGGAAAAGGAGTGGGAAGGAAGAGTCAAGGTCGGGTCCCTCGGCTAAGCTGCCGTGCTAATTATCTGTACATAAAGGAGAGGGGGGGGGACCGGGAGCTAGTTATGGTCCAGTGTCTGTGCTCCGTGTCATATCTATAGTCTTTAAATGGAGACACTGTTCCTGGAGAGAGAGAGGGCAAAAGAAAGAGAGAGATAAAAATGAAACGAGAGGCCTAGGCTTAATATAAGACCCAACTACTTTAGGATTATGTGTGTGGGGGGGGGGCATACCTTAGTTTCTCTTGTTGCCCTCACACACCCCGAAGGATGTCATGCTTCATCATTGGGCGTTTGCTCCTCGTCGGGCCGGCGCTGCAATGCCCTACGGGTCCCCCGAAGGGTCACTTTAGCGGAGATCTTTTAGAGAAAACGCCGCATGCGGGTGTGTGGTTTGGGTCCTAATAAAAAGATGTGTGGTGATGGGGTGTGTAAGTGACGTGATAGCCTAAAAATGTCTAAGGGTTACTGGGATAAGGTTTAATGTGAATAGCACCCTTGACATAATAAAAAACCCGTAGGTTGGGTGTTACCTTATTGAAAATAATGTGCCAACAGGTAACTAGTGTGTGGTCAAGCGGTCGACATGTTTCGCGCCCCAATGGTCCAAAAAAGGATCCCTGGCGCTTCCTCAGGACCAAAGAAGAGAGTGAAAGTGAAAGTGCACTAAGGGATACTACCCTCAGTTACTATCCGGGCGTAAACTTCAAGGTAGCACTGCTCTCAGTGTGAGAGTCAGGTCGCTCCAGGATAGACAGCCTAGGTAAATATGGAAACAAAAAGAAAAAAGGGAGAACATCCTATCTATTAAAGAATGTTCACCTATTCAGGAGATTCAAATTAATCCTAGGCCTCTCGTTTCATTTTTATCTCTCTCTTTCTTTTGCCCTCTCTCTCTCCAGGAACAGTGTCTCCATTTAAAGACTAACCCAGTGAAGTGATCATAGCCTTCAAGGTGAAAAATAAGTGAATAGAGATTCAAGGAAAGGTCTTAAAAACAATCAGAGGCATTCAACAATAGCATGAATCTTTCTTGCTCTCTCTCAGTTTGTGTCGACGACGTTTCAACCCACATTGGATAAGGGGTCTCTTCAGGACAATTATCTGGGAACTAAAATTGAAAAATTTGTAAGTGCCAATAGTGTATTGGGACCATCCGTAAATATTATTATATGTGCCTATAGTGTCAGAAAAAATCTGTGACCAAACTGTTTTTGTGAGTAAATTATTGAAAATTCCAAGTGCAGCAGCATGCACCATTAAGCCAATCCCAGAACAATCCTGCTCATGAGCAACTAAGGGGCTCATCAGCTGGTCGAAATCCGGGTCCGGACATGACGTATTGGAAAGGTATAAATCCAATGCCCACGTAAATTGACAGCGGAGGCATGAAAATACGGGTTGCACGCAAGTGAAATACGGAAAACTGAAGGATAATCCACAAGACATGCTGAGTGTGCAAGTGACAGTGTACCGAAGCATTGATGCATGCGGACCCGAAGAAATTGGAGCCGGCCCGATCTATGCAGCACCAGAAGAGGAGCAGCCATTGCGTAGCAGGCACAGAAGAAGCAGGATTCCAGAGGCTAATGCCAATATTAGGGGGAAACCGCCAAAGACGCTGGAAAAAATAGAATGAATAAATGCAGGTATTACACCAAATATAGTCTGAAAAGAAGACACAAGGCCAGAACACACAGCCTTACAAAAAATGTGCAAGGCATTGAGTAGTTGACGCATTGAAAATGCGATAAATCAACTCCCCAAAATGTAGTGGGAGGTTTGTATTTAAAAGTGTTTGAATTTCAGTGGCCGCACTAGCCACCTGGAGGGTGAAGGTTTCTCGTGCGGAAGTCCGTGCAACTTCTTGTTGCGTTAAAAGCGCTTTTGATCTGCTCAGCTTGTTGAAATCTGCTTTCAAAATTGGTATTAAAGGCCAAACGGAACTATCCAGCGGCCCACGCGGGGGTGGAAAAAGCATATTATTGCAACAAACTATGCACTGTGAAACCGTTACAATGTATGCTATGCCAGCAAGCAAGCTGCAGCATTCTTGGTTATTCAAAATAAGATAGCTACCGTTAGTAAGCAGAGTGAACGAGGGAATGATGGCAGGCACTGGTTCACCTTTCAAAACACACACAAGATTCTGAGCTGACAGATTACATGCTCCACGCAATTGTATGTTTTTGCATATTAGGGAATGCCCTACTGTGGAATCACAACCCTCCCCGGTAAGATTAACCTTGGTATCTTCCCTAAAATATCGATAAGTAAAAAAGCAAGAACCACAGTTCATGTAGAAAAGTGCTTCCAAGAGGTTCTAAGCGGCCTACAGGGTAATGTTTCATATAGGAGCTAAATTGAAACAGAGAGAAAGGTAAAGTTATGACCACGTGGATTAACCAAACAGCAGAGTCAGATTCTGCTACAGAAAAGGGCAAAGGGTAAATTTTTTCAATGTGCAGAAGAGTGTAGGTTGCATCTTTCATGGACATGAATTGCTGTTTGTCTGTTAAATTAAACACAGAAAACAAAGCAGTTGCATTCAAATAATCCCACGGTACTTCTCCTATTTTCAGAGTTTGCAAAGTCCATGCAAATTGCATTACAGAACGCAATTGATTCTGACCATGATATAACAGAGACACATCTTCTTGTACAATGTCAATGACAGAGGAAACAATATTATCTAATGTATATATGCGTGCAGTCAGTGTATTAATACAGCCAAAAATCTTTTTCTAAGTTTGCCTGGTCTATTTCCAGCAAACGAGATGCTGCTTCAATCTGTGAAAGTTTCCAAATTTCATTGTATGCAGTGTATATCCATCGTTTTGTTCTAGGAGCGATAGGGCCTAAGACAAAATTGGCTAAATCAATATTGTTGGACAACAACGACAAGTGTTGTTTAACAGACGAGAGTGTAGAGTGCTGCAACCACTGTTGACATAATTTACCCACTGAATAGGTTGTGACTGTATGCGAATCAGAAAATCTAGGGTTGGGTCTGTCTTGCGTAAAACCTAAACTAGATGTATGAAAACGGAGTTGGCAGGAATTTGAACTAGTTTGCCATACTAACCAACCTACGGGGTCCATTGTATAGTCAGTATATGAATTATTTTGAAATAACATTTGTAATGCTTCAATGGTAAAATTTGTGAACAAGCGCCAATCATTATATTCACCTAGGATGGAATGGCAGGGGCATTCATTTTCTTAGCAGTAGCCAAACCAAAGCATGTTTGGTATACCGTAGTATTTAAAAATAAAAGTTGTGTTGGGATGAGGCAGGCACGATGTAAAGCTTCAGTGCCTTGCACTTGCCAGTCCTTAGAACCCCAAATCGACTTGAGATCAATGGTGTCATTCCAATGGTCATAACCCTTTACAGACAGATTATGTTGAAAAGTATTGGAATATATTAATTTACTATGGGTTAACATGACTTTCTGAGTGGAAGGGCTACTTAATTTGAAATAATACAACGCAGGTTTTGATTTATCGAAATCTGTAAAGTATGTAAACTTTTTTTAAAGTGTTTTTGAGCTGCCTTTTAATGGTGTTGGGCAATGTTCCCACTGAGTGTAATTTACGACATGGCGTAATGTACTGGTCTTGTGTATGAAATGATGCCCATAATGTTGATAACAGAACAGGTCGGCATGATTGGCAGAATTCATATACAAATATTCAGCATCAAAGGCAGCATAATATTTTAAATCTGAAAACAAGGCTTGTATTGCATGCACATCCCAATCATCGGAACGGATGTCTTGTGTCACCACATCACCCATAGAAACGCGAAAGATATATGGTACATTAATGAACACAGTCGGACCATGAACTTGGAAATCCACTTTATCTCAAACGATACCATCCGAAATTGTGAATGCTGAAATGTTAACAAGAGTCTGGTCACGCTTCATGATGTGGGAAGATGAATGGGGTGCCAAAAGTACCATTAACAGAGTTCACAACAGAGCGTTCAGGTAAGTAGTGACCATTGATGAGTAAGAAAAAAACAGTAACAAATCCAATTGACATAAAAAGAAAAATCATAAACAGTTTCAACAAGATGTATGCCCAGGGAGGAACCAAATAAGTCAGTTTAAACCAGGACAAACAAATTGAGAATGTTGTCGGGTCCCCTGACGAGGTGGAGGATGAGTCAAAAGAAAAAGTACCACGGGGCAAAGGACTATCCGGCAAATCATGCATAAACCCACTTGTGGGATATGTGTATACAGCCTCCACGTTGCAGGAGGAAGCTGGGGGAACAGAAGAACGATCAACAACAGGGTCCATCCCGATGACAGTGTTGTGTGGCATGTTGGATGGCGGTCCTCTTTCACGAGTTCTGGAAATTGTGGAATACGAAGCAGCAGGGGTCACACTATTCAGGATCGGCCAGATGTTGTCGCTTGACATTGTCCACTGAGATGTATCAGTTGTCTCTGCGACCTAGAAGAGGAGGTAAAATGACTGTTCGAGTACCCTTTAGGCCAAGCACTGGAACCGGTGCACGATAAGAGGGACCAAATTCCTTTTTGATCTCCACTTTTTCTCTGACCAGATCTCCAACTTTAGGAAGCCAGCCGAACACCAGATTCAGGAGCGCTGCTTCAGCTGCTGAGGACTAATGTTTAGTAGCAAGGCTGGAACGGGTATCTTGTAGGCTCTGTAAAATATTAGAATAATTATCTACGTCAAATGTCGGGGCAGCAGCCGCAAAGTCTAGACCATTAAGGTCTGGCACAAACACTTTGATGCGAAAGAGCATCTCGTATGTGGTCCGCCCACCCAGAGGTCTTTTAGGGAGATGATTAAGTGCATGTTGGACACCATACAAATGGGCTAACCAGTTCCTGCCAGTACCTAAGACTCTAGCTGTCAAGGATTGCTTTAAGTCAGGGTTCATTCGCTCCACAATGGAATTACCCTCAGGCCTGTATGAAGACGAAAACTGCACCAGCACCCCCATAGACCTCATTGCATCCTTGTACGCCTTAGAGGCGAACGCTGGACCTTGGTCTGAATGAAAGGTGCCACAAGCAAAAATCCCTACTATGACACGCAAATCCCTGATGACATTTCGGGCGTCAGCATTGCGTTGTGGCCATACTCAAAGGAATCTAGTGCACAAATCCACTGCAACTAAAATATATTTATATGCAGTATCTGAAGAAAAGGGACCTCAGTGATCAAGATACACAGAAGCAAAAGGGCGATTAGCAATGCAAAGTGGTGTTTGTGGTGGACGTGTTACCGCAGAAGGCTTGACTTGTTGACAGATGTCACAAGAAAGTACATAATTGCGGGTCTGTTTATATAAACCACCCCACCAATAACGTTGCTGCAAGATAGAAACAAACTATGCACTGTGAAACCGTTACAATGTATGCTATGCCAGCAAGCAAGCTGCAGCATTCTTGGTTATTCAAAATAAGATAGCTACCGTTAGTAAGCAGAGTGAACGAGGGAATGATGGCAGGCACTGGTTCACCTTTCAAAACACACACAAGATTCTGAGCTGACAGATTACATGCTCCACGCAATTGTATGTTTTTGCATATTAGGGAATGCCCTACTGTGGAATCACAACCCTCCCCGGTAAGATTAACCTTGGTATCTTCCCTAAAATATCGATAAGTAAAAAAGCAAGAACCACAGTTCATGTAGAAAAGTGCTTCCAAGAGGTTCTAAGCGGCCTACAGGGTAATGTTTCATATAGGAGCTAAATTGAAACAGAGAGAAAGGTAAAGTTATGACCACGTGGATTAACCAAACAGCAGAGTCAGATTCTGCTACAGAAAAGGGCAAAGGGTAAATTTTTTCAATGTGCAGAAGAGTGTAGGTTGCATCTTTCATGGACATGAATTGCTGTTTGTCTGTTAAATTAAACACAGAAAACAAAGCAGTTGCATTCAAATAATCCCACGGTACTTCTCCTATTTTCAGAGTTTGCAAAGTCCATGCAAATTGCATTACAGAACGCAATTGATTCTGACCATGATATAACAGAGACACATCTTCTTGTACAATGTCAATGACAGAGGAAACAATATTATCTAATGTATATATGCGTGCAGTCAGTGTATTAATACAGCCAAAAATCTTTTTCTAAGTTTGCCTGGTCTATTTCCAGCAAACGAGATGCTGCTTCAATCTGTGAAAGTTTCCAAATTTCATTGTATGCAGTGTATATCCATCGTTTTGTTCTAGGAGCGATAGGGCCTAAGACAAAATTGGCTAAATCAATATTGTTGGACAACAACGACAAGTGTTGTTTAACAGACGAGAGTGTAGAGTGCTGCAACCACTGTTGACATAATTTACCCACTGAATAGGTTGTGACTGTATGCGAATCAGAAAATCTAGGGTTGGGTCTGTCTTGCGTAAAACCTAAACTAGATGTATGAAAACGGAGTTGGCAGGAATTTGAACTAGTTTGCCATACTAACCAACCTACGGGGTCCATTGTATAGTCAGTATATGAATTATTTTGAAATAACATTTGTAATGCTTCAATGGTAAAATTTGTGAACAAGCGCCAATCATTATATTCACCTAGGATGGAATGGCAGGGGCATTCATTTTCTTAGCAGTAGCCAAACCAAAGCATGTTTGGTATACCGTAGTATTTAAAAATAAAAGTTGTGTTGGGATGAGGCAGGCACGATGTAAAGCTTCAGTGCCTTGCACTTGCCAGTCCTTAGAACCCCAAATCGACTTGAGATCAATGGTGTCATTCCAATGGTCATAACCCTTTACAGACAGATTATGTTGAAAAGTATTGGAATATATTAATTTACTATGGGTTAACATGACTTTCTGAGTGGAAGGGCTACTTAATTTGAAATAATACAACGCAGGTTTTGATTTATCGAAATCTGTAAAGTATGTAAACTTTTTTTAAAGTGTTTTTGAGCTGCCTTTTAATGGTGTTGGGCAATGTTCCCACTGAGTGTAATTTACGACATGGCGTAATGTACTGGTCTTGTGTATGAAATGATGCCCATAATGTTGATAACAGAACAGGTCGGCATGATTGGCAGAATTCATATACAAATATTCAGCATCAAAGGCAGCATAATATTTTAAATCTGAAAACAAGGCTTGTATTGCATGCACATCCCAATCATCGGAACGGATGTCTTGTGTCACCACATCACCCATAGAAACGCGAAAGATATATGGTACATTAATGAACACAGTCGGACCATGAACTTGGAAATCCACTTTATCTCAAACGATACCATCCGAAATTGTGAATGCTGAAATGTTAACAAGAGTCTGGTCACGCTTCATGATGTGGGAAGATGAATGGGGTGCCAAAAGTACCATTAACAGAGTTCACAACAGAGCGTTCAGGTAAGTAGTGACCATTGATGAGTAAGAAAAAAACAGTAACAAATCCAATTGACATAAAAAGAAAAATCATAAACAGTTTCAACAAGATGTATGCCCAGGGAGGAACCAAATAAGTCAGTTTAAACCAGGACAAAGAAATTGAGAATGTTGTCGGGTCCCCTGACGAGGTGGAGGATGAGTCAAAAGAAAAAGTACCATGGGGCAAAGGACTATCCGGCAAATCATGCATAAACCCACTTGTGGGATATGTGTATACAGCCTCCACGTTGCAGGAGGAAGCTGGGGGAACAGAAGAACGATCAACAACAGGGTCCATCCCGATGACAGTGTTGTGTGGCATGTTGGATGGCGGTCCTCTTTCACGAGTTCTGGAAATTGTGGAATACGAAGCAGCAGGGGTCACACTATTCAGGATCGGCCAGATGTTGTCGCTTGACATTGTCCACTGAGATGTATCAGTTGTCTCTGCGACCTAGAAGAGGAGGTAAAATGACTGTTCGAGTACCCTTTAGGCTAAGCACTGGAACCGGTGCACGATAAGAGGGACCAAATTCCTTTTTGATCTCCACTTTTTCTCTGACCAGATCTCCAACTTTAGGAAGCCAGCCGAACACCAGATTCAGGAGCGCTGCTTCAGCTGCTGAGGACTAATGTTTAGTAGCAAGGCTGGAACGGGTATCTTGTAGGCTCTGTAAAATATTAGAATAATTATCTACGTCAAATGTCGGGGCAGCAGCCGCAAAGTCTAGACCATTAAGGTCTGGCACAAACACTTTGATGCGAAAGAGCATCTCGTATGTGGTCCGCCCACCCAGAGGTCTTTTAGGGAGATGATTAAGTGCATGTTGGACACCATACAAATGGGCTAACCAGTTCCTGCCAGTACCTAAGACTCTAGCTGTCAAGGATTGCTTTAAGTCAGGGTTCATTCGCTCCACAATGGAATTACCCTCAGGCCTGTATGAAGACGAAAACTGCACCAGCACCCCCATAGACCTCATTGCATCCTTGTACGCCTTAGAGGCGAACGCTGGACCTTGGTCTGAATGAAAGGTGCCACAAGCAAAAATCCCTACTATGACACGCAAATCCCTGATGACATTTCGGGCGTCAGCATTGCGTTGTGGCCATACTCAAAGGAATCTAGTGCACAAATCCACTGCAACTAAAATATATTTATATGCAGTATCTGAAGAAAAGGGACCTCAGTGATCAAGATACACAGAAGCAAAAGGGCGATTAGCAATGCAAAGTGGTGTTTGTGGTGGACGTGTTACCGCAGAAGGCTTGACTTGTTGACAGATGTCACAAGAAAGTACATAATTGCGGGTCTGTTTATATAAACCACCCCACCAATAACGTTGCTGCAAGATAGAAACAGTTGCAGACACGCCCGCATGGGCCAAAGCCATGCCTTCATGTGCGGTTTTGATTAAAGTGTGTCTGCGGTCTGCATTGGGAATCAGCCGATCTCTAACGTCCGGTATTCGAGCAAAAGGAACTTGTTTGGGAGTTAACTGATAAGAATATTTAGAAGGGAACCCTTGTGGGTAATTGAGGCCCTCCTTAGTAGCAGCAATTGCTGCCAAAATGGCGTTATCAATCTTAGTCATGGATCTAGTAACAGCTGCTACGGAACACGTGGCTACTGCAGATTTGGCTGCTTTATCAGCCAAACAATTCCCAAGAGCTTGTGCTTCCACACGCTGCTGGCCAAGAGTATGTATAACATGAGTGAGCGGCAGACGTTGTTTAAGATCTGCCACTCGAGCCCAAAGTGTTTTATGCTTAATTGTGCTGCCTTTAGAATCTCAATAATCATTTTGAGACCAAATGAATAAGTTGTCACTGAAGGACTGAACACAGTAGAAAGAGTCACAGACAATTAGAGTCAAAACTTAAGGATCAGCAAACTCGAGAGCAAGAACCAAAGCGCGCAGTTCGGCCAATTGAGCGGTACAGTCTCCCAGTGCCTGAGTATGCACAATGGAAGATTTTAACTCACCATTTTACCATAGAACCTGCTACAATGGCACAAGCTGCTGAATAAGCATGTTTAGAAACCATGGCCGGTTGCACCGAACCATCGGTGTAAATGATACATGCGTACTCCTCCAAAGGAAGCAAAGACAGGGGACGTCAAAGAAGTAGCCCATTGTATCCAACGGGGATGCAAAGTTTTTGGGTTTGGCACACTTGCCTTTGTCACTGCCTCTAAAGCAGGGTAAGGTGTAACCACCACAATGTTTTTTCCCTCTACCAGTGCGCGTTCCTTCAGAACCGCCATCTGCACAGCTGTCAAAACTTTTTCAGCAGTTGAAAATCTCATCTCGGCCGAAGTGTACAAATGTGATTTGTATGCGATAGGCACTGTCTCCTTCATTGTACGTCAAGTAAGTGAAACCCACTGCACCTGGCACGATTCGTATCACCAGGTTAGTGTGGTTATCACGCGTCAACAAGTACTTAGATTCAAGCAAATCATATTGCAAAGAAAGCAAAATAGCAGAATGTTACGGTAACAAGCTGGCTTTTGAAAATGTAGGTTGTATCAAGGCATAAAGCGGATTGTTACGCTGGGCATATTTGGGAATGTAAGAACGCCCGAAATCCAAAAATCCCAGCAAAGACTGAAGTTTTGTGCAGGGACGTTGGAGACTTCAAACGTGCGCATTTCTCCAGAAAGTGGGGAGCCAAGCCCCGACCTTCATTTTTGAGTTCATAGCCCAAAAAGAGAACCTCATAACAAGTGATGTGTGATTTAGCAAAATTAAATTTGTAGCCATAGTCTGCGAATTCCAGAATTATGCTGTCAACACGGCACAGATGAGGCCATAATTTGTTGTCTGTGAGATAAATATCATCCACGTACGAATAAGCATCCGGGTCTATGCTGTCCAACAGACAGACAACACGAGCTGCAAAAACCCCGGGGCTATTCTTATACCCCATAGGCAAACGCCAGTATTTTTTTGGTTTTCCACCGGCCGTGACTGCGGTCCATTGACTGCATTCAGAGGACAGGTTGTGGCTATAAAAACCACTGGAAATATCAATTGTCGTTTTATATTTTTTACGTACTATACTGTCTAGTAGAGCAGAGCTATGGGTATTTTGTACTGCAAAGGTCCGACAATGAGAGTTCAAATGCCGGTAATCGAAAACCATGCGGTAAGACCCATCGGGTTTGAATACAGTAAAAAGCGGATTATTTATTGGGGACACACATGTTTCAATCCTTCCTTGATTCTCTAACTGAGTGAGAATATCAGCAACGGGACCTTTAGCTTCCCGCCGTATGGGATATTGGGGTTGTGGCTGAGGTATAGACCGCAATGGAATTTCATGTAGCGGCAAATCTTTATCCCAGCCAACTTGCTTACGGTACAAGGCCAGGGCCAGGGCCAAAGCCTACTCAGCTTCAAAAGCCTCAGCATGCTCCTTGGGGACGTAACGCGAAAAACTAGGAAGTATCACGTCCTCCCCGCGTGCTGCAGCCAGAACAAAAGGTGAGGGCCAATCCGCCTCTCCTAATAAAATGTCATAGAAAGCGGTCAGATTCTCCCCAAAAATCCCTGTGACCACCCACCCAATGTCACCTTCTATACGAAAGACCATATTATACAGCTGATCCGGGGGGGCAACCCGGGTGTTAGCTGTCTCCACTGTAATGAAAGTTTCAGTTGCTGTCGCCTCCAGACAAGGACACAGTGCCTTCCGCACTATGGTAACCTCCGCTGCATTGTCGAGCAGGGTCACTGCCCAAGTCCAGTCCAGCAGCCGGGTTCTCACTGCCCAAGGCATATCTCGCTGTCAAAGCGGCAACTTTTTTCTTTTGAAAAGGGGCACGGAAGTGTGGTTGTTCCTCCTGTTTCCCTTTGCTGTCAAACTGACGAGGCATCTCACGTCCCAGTGGAACAGGTTGACTCGTGCCATGATCCTGGCGTTCTCCACCACCAACTTGTGAGCCAGATGATTCCTGTGAAGAATGAGGAGAACGCTGATCAGGGACCTGAAATCTATCAGGAGTCTTAATTTTCACGCGGTCGCGCAAGTCATAAGTACACTCAGAAGTCTCATGTGTCGGTGAGCCAGCACACGACCACTGCCTCTGTTTCAGTTGTTGCCCCCCCCCCCCTTCTTTTTTTTTTCCAGTTCTTTTTAGAAAAGACTGGGCGTCCATCCGTATCAGATGCAACTCTTGGTTGTGTTTGAGACAGAGTTTGCGTTTGAGTAAAAGGCTTAACACCCAAACTATTGCGACCAAAAGTCTTATAAGCCTTTGCAATAATTGTTGGTAATCTGCGTGGTTTATCCGCATCAGGGACTGCTGCCAAGCCGTTAGCGACTTGAAAGCTTACTGCATCGCCCTGGACATTGGCAAGGATCATATCAGCCACCACGCCAAACACTCCCACCAGGCGCAGCCCCAGTTCCACAGCCGCTTTAGCCCCATGCTCATCTTAAACACGCTTAATCACGGAGGGGAGGACAGTCATAGAAGGAGTGCCAAAACACTTCAAATACACAGCTGCAAACACCTTGCACCAGGTGTTACAATCAGCTAATTCGGGAATCAAGTCTTTAGGCAAACTAATAGTCAAAATCCGGTGTTTTTCTACAGGAGACGTATTAGGAAAAACAGCCTCAAGGTGACCAAATTTCTCGGTAAGCCAATAAGGCAATTCATCCTTATTTGTTGGACGCTTGCCCATCACCAAATTAACCATAACGGGACTGATAGTCACCCCACCAGGCCCCGCAGGCTGCGCAACAAGTCCAAGTGGAGCCACCTGGAAAGCACGCTACACAAAACTGAATGACAGCTCTATGTACTTGTATGAGAGAAGTATGTAACACGCATAGCACGACCAGCGTCACTATCGTTAACCCACGCGGGTGAGGTGCATACCCAGCCAACACCAGCCATGTGGCCCCTTCTATTGATAAAGGACCTAAACAGACCAGCGTGAATGAGTGAGGAAGGGTGCCATTAAACTAAATTCTGTGTTGCCAAGCTGTGAGCGGAACCTCAAGGGTCCAATAGGGTTGATACGCAATCGGAACAGCCGCGGCGGTGTACTCATGAAACAGATTGTCTTCCCCGTCCACCGCTGGAAAGGTGACCCAAGAGTAAATGACCTGTAACGGATACGCAGGATCTGCTTCCCCTACAAAAATCAGATCCACAACAGCATCAGGGACACCATAATTACTCAAGTAATCCCTGATCGGAGTGCGATTGTGAATAGTAATATTATGCCCCATCACAAACAGAATGTAGAACAACTTAAAAATTGGCAGCACAACAAGGGCTAAGTAGATAGAGAGAAACCTTTTTTTAAACTCCAAGCTTGAAAGAAGCTATATAAATGTCAATATAGGAGGTTACACCGTCACAGTTGCCCCTGGAAGCAGAAATGTGGGTATTGTGGAAAAGCACAAGCACTACTCAAGAGTCTCGCAGATAAGAATCAGACCAAACGTTGATGGCGCCATGTTGCGGGGATTCTGCACAAATACAGAACGTGCAAGGTACACAGTTCTTATGTGAAAAGGGCACAAACAAAGGCTTGCGAAATATATGCATGCAGAGCCGTGCGCAAAAGCAGTCTCATGGCAGCGAAGCTCATGCTAACTTAGCAAATGTCGACAATGGACCTATAAGCTATACTACACAACCACCTATCTGCAAGATCCTTTACTCTATAAAACAGAGCACATGGGGTTTCTCCACATGTTTCTCTCAACTGGCATAACCTAATTTGTTATGTTTCATTGTCTAGCCCTAACGTTTCTAGTATACTTGTTTTAATGTCAGGTCACTCCTTTGAGATTAGCAGGTTGGTAACATGTTTGAAGATCGCCAGAAAGCAAGGGTCCCAAATATTGTCCCCATCTGTCCACAGGCTAGGCAGCTGCTTGGGCTATTCCTTCAAAATTATCCCCCAAAAATTTGGATCCTCTTCATAGCTATATTTTTTGGGAACAACAGAGGGAAGAGCAGTATGACCTCTGTGCTCTCCTAGTACGTACAATAGACGTTCAATAGTTGTATCTTTGTTCCGTGACACTTTTTCCAACTGTTCTGATTGGGACTGCAGCAAATCTGGATGTTTTCCCTCCCCTGTTGGGCGATAGTCATACATTTCCCCATTACACAGTCCAGGTTTTGTTGCCTTTCAGCCGGTTTTGCTACAAAAGCCTCCATTTCCTCAAATCCCACTTCTGACACCACTTTTGGGAGACTGGGTCAGATATATAGCTTCAGAAGCTTTTTTAATAGTCATGTTGCAATGTTGATTTACTAAATAAAAAAATGCAGTCTTCTACTCTTTTGATTTCTTCTCATCTTCTTATTCTTTTCTTCTTTCTTTATCTCCAGGTGCATTGTGTAGGACTCTGTTGCTAACCCTTTCAAAAAGAATACTTAGGGTAAGAAGAGCATAATAAGGATGAAGGGCTTTCTTATTAAGCTCTTACACACCATGTGGCTGTTCTTTCACCAAAGGGAACGTTTTGGTAGTTTCTCTGTGACAAGCAGGTTGATTAGCCCAATATGAATATTGAGGCCTTAATTGAATTGCCTGTTTGGAGGAAACAAGCTACCAGAGGTAAAGAAGGCAAATGAGTGAGGGAAATAGACTCCTGCCTTCACCACCTCTTAAACCTAGGAAGCAACGAGATCAGCCACCAACTCACCACCGTCCTCAATGCATCCATTGCCACAACCACCTACCCTGGCCCAAAGAAACACGCAGAAGTCAGACATCTCCTCAAGAAACCCTATGCAACTCGAGCAAACTCCAAATCTCCCGCCCCACCTCGTTGCTCCCTTTCCCTGCCAAAGTCCTGCACAAGCCAATCCACTTGCAGCTCACCAAACACCTGGAGAGAAACAACTTGCTAGACACCTCCCAATCCAGTTTTCGCACCACACTGCAGCAACAGCACAGAGACTGCCATGATCGCCATCAATGACGACATCCATGTCCTACTCGACAGGGGAGAATTGGCTGCGCTGATCCAACTTGACCTCTCCTCAGGTTTCGACACCATATCCCACAGTACACACATCAAGAGATGGCACCATATCGGGATCAAGGGAGACGCACTCAGCTGCATTGCATCACTCTACACGGGAAGAGCGCAGAAAGCGTGCCTACTCCCCTCACTTCAGAACCCACAGGCACCATCTGCAGTGTCCCTCAAGGTTCGTTCCTCAGCCCCACCCTGTTGAACATCTACATGATACCTCTAGCTGACATCAGAACCCACGTTCTCAGCATCATATCTTATGCTGAAGATACCCAGCTCATCCTCTCGCTCTCAGCAGACCCCACCACCACTAAGACCAACTTTCACAACTGTATGAAGAATGTTGCAAATTGAATGAAGGACAACTGTCTTAAGCTCAACAATGACAAGAGCAAAGTGCTTATCTTTGGCAACCACACCTCCCTCTGAAACAACAGCTGGTGGCCCGCCAAACGTGGATCCACCCTCACCCCAAAAGACTACGCCAGTAACCTCATCATTATCCTGGACAGCAAACTCACCATGAAACGATAGATCAACACAGTCTCCTCCTCCTGCTTCCACAATGTTCACTTGCTCCAAAGAATCTTCAAATGGCTCTCCATCAGCATGAGAAAAAGTTATGGAAGCTTAAATCACCAGGTGGATGTAGTACGGCAAGACACTGTATGCAGGAACCACCACCAAACTCATAAGAAGGTTCAAGACAATACAGAACTCAACACCCAGACTGATCCTCAAACGGTCCAAACGGACCACACCTGAGAATCCCCAACTGGCTGCCGTCCAAAAAAGATGCCAATTCAAGTCACTGACACACACCTACAAAGCCCTCCGTGACCAAGAACCAGCATACTTGAATCACCGCCTGAACTTCCACCAACCATTCAGAAACCTTAGCCCCATCTCACTCGCACAGACACCATGCATCCGCCGTAGCCACAGCAGAAGGTGCTCCTGCTCTCACCTGCCTGCCTAGTCCTGGAACGACCTCCCCTCCACCTTCAAACATCACTCTTGCTCACGGACTTCAGGAAAAGACTTAAGACTTGGTTCTTCGACTAAACCCAGCAACCCAGGCCTGCATGCCCTCATGGGAGATAAGCTGCGCTTTACATTTACTGATAGATTGATTGGTTGGTTGGTGACATCTCTGTGTTTTTGATTTTGTTTTCGCTTGTTTCCTGATGTTGTCCTCTTTCCCATTTCAGGAGGATTGATTGTGAGGGACTTTTCCGTGATAGTCCACTTTATTCAGGTAGGTACTGAGGTTTCACCCTCCTTATCTGACAGGGCCCATTTACGTTGAGACTCCGCCGCTTGCACTGACCTCCAGCATGAAGCTCCGGTGGGACTTGCTTTTCATGCTACAGTGACTGCCAGTTATAACCGGCAATGCAAGTGCCGCACTTTGTGCTACAGCAACAACAGCTCACAGTGACCGTCAACTCTAAGCTATAGCAGTGGCTGTCCACTGCACCCAACCAGCTCTATACAGTACAGCAACAACAGCTTGTGACACCCAACCTGCTCTTTGCACCACAGCAACGACAATCCATGACACAGTACGTTCTCCTTGCAGATTCCTCTACCGCATAAGGAATTCTTCATGCCGGCCTTTGAAGGCAACTTTTCAGTGTATATCTACCCCACGCCCCACGCTTTGTGCTTTTAGGTTATATTTTCACTAAAAGCTTTAAAATTGAACATCTCCAGTTCTACTGATTTGATTTTTGTTGTTCTTCTACCATTTTATTTGTTAAAAGAAATTAACTTTTTTTTAAGGTTTGGGACTTTTCCAGTGTTGTGTTTTCACTCGATTACTGTTTGTGTGCTGCAGTAAATCTTTACACATAGCCTCTTAGTTAAATCTGACAACCTTTGTGCCAAGTTACCAGAGGGTTAAGCATAGGTTAATTTTGTGACTTTTCTGGATGACTCTGACAAAGATTGTGGATGTTGCCTAAAGGGGGCTTCCACCCACCACAACCAATGACCACATTTCTTACAGTAACCCGCTCGCAAAAGAGAAGGTGTTATGTGGTTACATTATATGCCCAGGTAGAAGCACTACCATTTTACAAGCTGACATTGTTAAATTGCCTTCTTTGTTAAACACGTGACATTTGACACACATTCGTTTGCTTGGCTGTGCAGGATAATATTCTCTGAACTGAGCTTTGCTTACATTTCCCACTTCATAGGCACATTATCAAATACCTTGAACATTCGTACAAGGGCTAAGTTCAATACTCAAAATGTTATTTGTTTTGTCAAATTGGCGACAGAGCTATCACAATAGCAAAAACAAGCATTTGCAATGCAATAGGTCTCGCATTTACGTGAGTTTGTGCTACTGGCATACTACTCCTACCTTGACCAACACAACGAAGGACAACAACGCACACAAAAGGTATGTATATAAAAAGGTATGCAAGTATATGCTCAGCCTCTAAGCGTAACAACCCATGTCCAAGAGCATTTAACCCCTTGCATGCGCATGATGGAACCACGCCGTCATGAGCCACGGGCGGCGTGTGCTCATGATGGCGTGGTTCCGTCATGCTGTGGCTGCTCCGCCCACGCGTCACTGATTACCCGCCTGTGCGGGCAAAATAACGAGTGGGTGCAGTCGTGACGGAACCACGCCGTCATAGGCACAGCTCGCCTGTGACTCATGACGGCGTGGTTCCGTCACGAGCATGGCGGCGCCGCGCTCACCCCGCACTCCCCCAGCGCTGCGGCAGACTCTGTGCCGCGGCGAAGGGGTTAAAGTACAAGGTGCTCAGAGAATTTACAAAACAAGTTATTTTTTTGTTTGCATATTTATATAACGCAAACTCGACCCGAAGGTATTGGAGCGCTTTACATGAATACCGGTTACGTTACACATTCAGGCATGGGGAGAATAAGTGATTTGCCCAGAAACACAGGATGTGGACGCAACCCCGAGGCTCGAACCCTGGTTTCCAGCACCAAAGTCAGCAGTCTAGAAGACGGACCACATCCTCTGCCCGAGTTTCGAAGACTCCGCGATATGCTGCGCTATACAAGTGTTATAATGCACGTGAACAAACTAGGTTTCATTCAAAATACCAGGCGTAGAAACAATTGTAGATGACTGGGTACATTAGAAGAATGCCCAGTACTTTGAGTGAAGAGAACAGCGTTTCTAAACTCATTTGCATAGCAGCTCGTCCAGTAAGTACTAAGGCAAAACACTTGAGCTAGCATCATCTTCAAATGCGCTAGCAAATAAAGATGTACTCTGAACTCGAGTAAATCTATAACCAAGGTTAAGAATAAGTTGCTCACTGGAACTACAATAAGGCACATTAAACCAGGAATGGATGCCCGCACTGTACTGTAAGGAGATGCAATGCCCCAAGCCGTCACGTGGTGGCCAACTGCTGCTGGGCACATCCTGGTAGATAACAGCTGCGCTTGGCTGAGGGCTTTACGGGGCGGGCGCAGGCAGGTGAGGCTTCCCGTGACTGACAGACCAGCTTCGCTCCTGGTCGTCCCATTGTCCAGCGCGTGAGCGCGCATGATAATGTGCCACGGCTCGCACCACCCATCCGGATGCTGTCACAAGCCTGCAATGTGACACATCCACGAGAAGCTGCGCGCGCAGCACAGTCCGACGCTGAGATCAGCGGCTATTTATAGGCAGACCGAGGCTGCCACAGCCGTCACTACCTGCAGCTCCGCTGAGAGTCAGCGCCGTTCCCCCAAGTGAGCAGTGACCCCAGAACGCACTTACTAGCACTGACGGATGCCGCAATCACCCGAATACTACGTTCTGCAGGTCGGTACAGAGTAATGAGAGTGAACTAATTGTAGAGTACGTAAGTAAATGTTATACTTTGGTTTTCTTTGATGTCATGTGTTCTTTGTACATTCTGTGTTCTGTGGCGTGCGCTTCTTGAAAGTGTGTTTACTTTCAAGGAGTGCTCGCGTCTTGCTTCTGTTGCGGAAAGAATTCCAACTCCTGAAGGATGTTAGTCAGCAGTTGGATTTCTACCGCAGCAGACGTGCTCCAGTGACTTCCTTTTGACCTGAAGAATAAATCCACTTCGAACAAAGGATTATTGCTGCAGTCATTTTATTTACTTTCTGCCTTCCTTTGCTTGTATCCGGTACTTTACATTTTGGCGACGATTTTAACAGAAGGAAGCTTTCACAAAACTTTCAAGCTCTACATCTTCAAAGAAAGTGCGGATTGTTGTCGGCAGCATTACAAGTTAATTTTTTGTTTTTTCCCGCAATCCATTATCTTCACGGAGAAGCCATCGGCGGAATTTTGAGTGCTTTCCAATTTCTCATATGAGAGATCACGCACTCATCTGATGCCTCACGCTTCGTGGTATAGCAACGGGATCAACAAAAAACAACGTTGTGCATCATCACGCAAAGAATGGACCGGCGGCCATTTTGAAGAAGCAACAAGTTTGTTTCCATAACTACGGAGCCTACGAGCGAACGAATTTGATCGGAAAAGAGATAATCTTTCACAGGCTTACGCATAGTGTATATTCTTCAGCGATATACACGCTAATTATGCAAATTTGAGAATTAAAAGCTGCATTTCGAGTTTTGGAAAGAAAAAGGGGGCAAACACAAGAAGAAAAGAAGTTTGGTGGAAAATATAAAAGGTATTTTTTAATTCTATTTTTAAAATACAAAAGAGAGAAGAAAAATAACAATTCATATAAAAAAATACATTTAATTTTATATAAGCTACATTTTGTCAATAACACTGGTTTAAACAATAACTCTCTTTAAAGAATTAAAAATATTCATCTAGAGATATAAAAAAATATATATATATAATGGCAGTAAATCAACAAATTATACTTCTTGAACAATTTCTTCCTGTCTCTGGCAAACCCAAAGAAATATGGAAAACCTGGTTTCGTAGTTTCCAGAGTTATTTAGTTGCAATTGATGCTGATGATTATTCTGCAAAAAGAAAGTTGGCAATCTTGTATAGTCAGTTGGGAAAAGCGGGACGGGAAATATTTGATAATCTTCCTCCCGGTATTCCCCCGCCTGGAAATGGAGATGGATGGAATGTTTTTTCTGATGCAGTTCAAAGACTGAATAAAAAATTTCTGGAACAACCAAATGTTATGCTTGAACGATATAATTTCATGAGAAGAAAACAAGAGCCAAATGAAACAGTGGAAGAATTTATTTCGGCTCTCAGAAATTTAGCAGCGGAATGCAATTTAGGTGCTTATCTTGATATAGTCATCAGGGATCAATTTGTATATAAGTGGTATCATAAAAAAATACAAGAAAGAATTTTAAGCTGCCGTGATCCTACATTATCAGAGGTAATAGATATGGCTAAGAGCATTGAGCGATCTATCATTTCTTCACAATGCATTTCACAAGAATCTGCTTTCTCAGCAATTTCACAAAGTGAATCACAAGTCAATGCCATTTCTGCAAAAAACAGATTTGTCAAACCTTTTGTAAAACCTTTTCAAAGGAGAATAAGTTCTTCATGCTATAGATGTGGGTCAAGAACGCATCTTGGGAACAGTCATATTTGCCAAGCTCTTGGAAAGAAATGTTCAAATTGTCAAAAGATTGGACATTTTTACACAGTTTGTAAGAGCAAGAGATTTGTTCAAGTCAGTGCTGTCTCTTCAATGCAACACCCAGACATAAATATTGCTTCTGTTGACTCGTCTCTGCAAAACTTGGATATTAATACTGTTACTGTTGCGTCGCAGTCATTAAAGAAAAAGATAATTCTCGCAATTTATACTGATGGAGAGTCAGCAATGAATAGTCCTGCAAAAGAACCTCGGGCGAAGTTATGATCAATAACATTTCTTTCTTTATGATGGCAGACTCTGGTGCACCTGTAACAATCATTTCTGATGCTTTATTTAATGTTCATTGGCCATCTCATCCATGAAATTACATCCTTTGGATATTGTTCCAAAGGGTTATGGTGGCAAAGACATCGACATGTTGGGTTATTTTATGGGTGATGTGACATGTTTGGGAAGGTGCATTTGTACGAAAATCTATGTTGCAATCGAAGGAAGATGTATTGTAGGTTGGCAAGATCTTGCAAAAATGGGCCTTAAACTAGTTCCAGGTTCTGATTCTCCAGTGCAAGTTAATGATGTCTCCATTTCATTAGTGTCAGAAAATTTAAGTGATCTAGCTAGTAGTATTATTTCAGAGTTTCCAGAGGTGTTCAAAGAATCAGTTGGGAAAATCAAAAAATATGAGCATTTAATCAAGCTTAAACCAGGTGCAATCCCTGTTATGCACACATTAAGGGCAATACCTTTAAATGTTAAAGATGATCTTAAAACATTATTAGATAAAATGGTCTCTGAAGGCATAATTGAGACAACCAACTCTTCACAATGGGTCAGTCCATTAGTCATCGTTAAAAAGAAGGATTCTAGCATTCGTTTGTGTGCTGACCTTCGCTCATTAAATCAGAATATAATTATTGACTGCCATCCTCTTCCAAAAATTCAAGACAGAGGGCCCGATTCACAGAACTAGCTTAAGACAAAATCCTAAACTTACTACCATTTTCGTATTCACAGAAGGCACTTACTCATTTTGGTATTCACAGAAGACACTTACTCACTTCAGTATTCACAGAAGTTAGGAGTCCTAACTTTAAGACTCCTAAATGTCTTCTGTGAATACCGAAAGTCTTAAAATTAGGATTTTTCTCAGTTTAGGAGTCCTAAAGTTAGGACTACTAACTTTACTACTACTAAACTGAGAAAAATCCTACTTTTAAGGCTTTCGGTATTCACAGAAGGCATTTAGGAGTCCTAAAGTTAGAAGTCCTAACTTTACTACTACTAAATTGACAAAAATCCTAATTTTAAGACTTTCGGTATTCACAGAAGGCATTTAGGAGTCCTAAAGTTAGGAGTCCTAACTATACTAGTACTAAACTGAGAAAAATCAAAATTTTAAAGCTTTCGGTATTCACAGAAGGCATTTAGGAGTCCTAAAGTTAGGAGTCCTAACTTTACTAGTACTAAACTGAGAAAAATCCAAATTTTAAAGCTTTCGGTATTCACAGAAGGCATTTAGGAGTCCTAAAGTTAGGAGTCCTAACTTTACTACTACTAAATTGAGAAAAATCCTAATTTTAAGACTTTCGGTATTCACAGAAGGCATTTAAGAGTCCTAAAGTTAGGACTCCTAACTTCTGTGAATACCAAAATGAGTAAGTGCCTTCTGTGAATACCAAAATGAGTAAGTGCCTTCTGTGAATTCCAAAATGGTAGTAAGTTTAGGATTTTGTCTTAAGTTAGTTCTGTGAATCGGGCACTTACTCACTGGTATCTCTAGTTCAAATTTTTTTACTTTGCTTGATTTAAGGAGTGCATATCATCAAATTCCTTTGTCATCATCGTCATCTGAGCTTACTACATTTATCACTCCTTTCGGAGCATATAAATATTTAAGACTCCCTTTTGGCTTGGCTTCTGCAGCCAGTGTTTTCCAGAAATGTATGGATGACCTACTTAGAGATATTCCATCCGTACAAGCGTACCAGGATGATGTTCTTATTTTTTCAAAAAATAAGATTGATCATATTCATACTTTGAAGGCAGTTTTATCCCGATTTAAGGAGGTTGGTGTAACTTTAGGGAAAGATAAATGTAAGTTTTTCGCAAAGGAAGTAGATTATTTGGGACACTCTCTTTCAGAAAATTGAATAAAACCAAACTTTTCACGTACTCAGGCAATTTCAAATGTACCAATTCCCTCTGATAAAGATTCGTTGAAATCTTTTTTAGGATTGACAGAGTATTATTCTCGGTTTATCCAGGGTTACTCCCAGATTGTTCAACCTTTGCGTGCTCTTCTCAAGAAAAATTTGAAATTTAATTGGTCAAGTGAGGTTGAATATGCATTTAACCTAGTTAAGAAAGTCATAATTGAGGCTCCTGTTCTGTCATCATTTACTCCAGGATTAAAATGTACAATCTCTGTTGATGCCAGTCAACATGGATTGGGCGCAGTTCTTTGTCAATGGATAGGTTCGAAAGAGCATACCATAGGGTTTGCTTCCAGATCTCTGAGCAGCACTGAAAGAAATTATAGCACTATTGAGAGAGATGCTTTAGCCTGCTCATGGGCAGTTGAAACATTTTAAACGTATATCTGGGGTTCACACTTCATTCTTCTTAGTGATCATAAACCCTTGTTACACCTCCTCAATGGTAATGGCACTGGTAAGGCCTCAGTCAGGTTAGTCAGAATTTTGTCAAGATGACATGAATTCAACTTCACCAAACAACACATTTCGGGAGGACATAATTTGAGAGCAGATTGTCTTTCTAGATTATCTTTAAAAGAAAACCCATCTGATTTAAGTCTTGATGATGTAGAATGTGTTGTTTCCTCAATTGAGGATTTGATTCTTTCTCCTTTTAGTATTTCACGATCGGATTGGATTAAAGCTTATTGTGATGATGCCACACTTTCTGCCGTTAAGAACATGATTATATCGGGATGGCCCAAAGAACGTTCCCTTCCTGCCCCCTTAAAATCATGTGCTCAAGTTTCAAATGATTTATCGATTGTCAATGACGTGATTTTTCGTGGAGATCAATGTGTTCCCCCATCCATTTTTAGAAACAAACTTTTTCATGCAGCTCATGAAGGACATTTAGGAATAGGTGCCACTTCAAGAAAACTTAAAGAACACTTTTGGTGGCCAGGTTTAGATGGAGATATATCTAATTGGATTAACGATTGTAATACATGTTTGGTTTCTGATAAACATTGGAAGACATCTCATCTTCCTTTACACTGTGTTCCTTTGCCTGAGGAGCCTTGGTCCAAAATTGCAATTGATTTTGCTGGTCCTTTTGTTGTTTTACCTCAGCATAGACAGTTTATTATTATCCTACTTGATTATCATTCAAAATGGGTTGATTTTGATTTTTGTGAAACTCCAAATTCTCATGCTGTCATCAAATTTCTTAACAGAGTTTTTCTAGCTGAGGGGTCACCAAAAGAAGTTGTTACGGATAATGGGTCACATTTTTGTTCTTCTTTAATGCAGGAGTATTTTAATGGACATGACATTAAGCATCTAAGGGTTGCGTTGTACTCTCCTTCCTCCAACGGTCTTATTGAAAGAATGAATAGATTCATTAAGGAGGGTATTCAGACTGCTATTTCTTCCAATGTTGATGTTGAAGTTTTTCTAAGAAAAAAGATTTGGTCATACATCGTTACCCCTCATTCAACTACTGGCATTTCTCCCTTTAGATTACTGAAAAGAAGGAATCCTAATGGGAACATTTGCCCATCTTGGATAAAAGGTCTCTCAAATAAAGACAGTAATTGCTTAGCTTGTAATGATAAGCACATTCTTAGAAGAAATGTTTTGGTACAACAGGAAGTACAAAAGAGAAATTTTGATTCTCTTGTTAAACCTGTTGTACATACATTCCAAGTTTCCAAGTTGGTGATTGGGTCATGATCAAAAATCCATGTAGAGTCACTAAAGGTGTTTAGAAATTTTCTTTACCCACACAAATTATAAAAGTTGCAAAAGGATAAAAAGGGGTGGTGGAATAAAAGAGCTATAGTTAAACTTTTTCCTGAACAAGCTAATAGAATTAGGATGACTAAACAATCTTTTGATTTATCTTCTTGTTCTCATTTTCCCATTGGCTCACCTTCTGACAATTCTCACACACAATCCTTTCAAACTGCTCCTTACAGCCCTATTCAATCCACTTGCCAAAACTCAGATTCACAGATCAACTATGCCTCTCCCACACCCACAACGTCTGTATCAAACAGACCTACAAGAAACTGTTCATTCCCTACAAAATTTAAGGATTTTTATTTGTCTTAATTTTCGCTTATTTTAACAGTCCGTTTTTCCTTTATTAAAAAAAGGGAGATGATGTAGAGCACGTAAGTAAATGTTATACTTTGGTTTTCTTTGATGTCATGTGTTCTTTGCACATTCTGTGTTCTGTGGGGTGCGCTTCTTGAAAGTGTGTTTACTTTCAAGGAGTGTTCGCGTCTTGCTTCTGTTGCGGAGAGAATTCCAACTCCTGAAGGATGTTAGTCAGCAGTTGGATTTCTACCGCAGCAGACGTGCTCCAGTGACTTCCTTTTGACCTGAAGAATAAATCCACTTCGAACAAAGGATTATTGCTGCAGTCATTTTATTTACTTTCTGCCTTCGTTTGCTTGTATCCGGTACTTTACACTAATAAAGGCCAATTTGTCAGTGACAAGTGTTCCCCACCTGCCCCTACCTGGACACAGGTGTGTTGGGGTGGGAAGAGAATAAGTAAACTCAAAAGGTTCCTTTTCTTGAGTATTGGAGCCTCGGGGATGCGCGAAGCAAACAACCAACAGCACACTAACATCAAATATTGAAATATATGACTGGCCTCTAAGTGGTACAAGGTCATCAAAATGTGTACGCTCAGCTGCCAGCATGGAGTAATAAAAAGACCAGCACAATGGATGATTAGCAAGAACACAAGCGGTGATCGCTTCACACTACATGAAAGTGTTGACAACAGAAATAAAAGGGCCACGACACTAGTAAAGAAACAAAGCCAGAGCAAGTGCTTCACAGCAAATATAAGCGGTCATCCGTATCAGGCCAACCAAGAGTCGTCCATCTCCGCGCAAACTTTTCTCTGCCTCGACTTAAGCTATATACACAATAAAAATAACCAAGTGTTGGTTACACTCACACTACATTACTAAAGAATTATAACACCTTCTGAAAGCTACAGGGCTGATGGGTGTCCACTTAACAGGCGCGCTTCCCCAGGGTCACAAGTTCAGGGCACTATCTTTTCCAGCGCTCGGGATAAAGGCGAGCACTACCTGGACTCCTCGCACAACATTAAAATCCTGAGTCAGACGAAGGCCTCAGCCAGCGACGCCTCAGTTTGTGCTTCCGGTTAACCAGGCACCCAGCGGTAGAACAAAGGCGAGAACGGCCTCCAGTGCCCCCAGATCATGAACACCCCAAACCAAGGCGAGTTCAGCCCTCAACCAAAGCCATAACAGCCTCTTGCCTGTTTTCCATATAAGGCTGTCGGGTGCCTCCTCACCACGCCTGACAACCATGGAGCTTTAAGATTGCAAAACTGAAAGCGATCGCTATTACAAAACACAGAAACCCGCGAGTGGTACGCACGCGGGCACCACACCGCTGCCATGTGGTTTCAATTATCGCGCCCGTGTCTGGGAACGATAATTGAAACCACATGGCAGCGGTGCGCGTAATAGACACCAATAGGCCATGGGCGGAGCAATGCGCCCGCCTTTGACCAATTGCGTGCTGCTTTTAATAAAACGATGCACGCAATAGCCAATAGCGTGACCCAAAAGGAAAAGCACACGCACAAGCGTGTGCGATTCCTAGCTCGATTTTGAAACCCCGTACAAGAGGTCTCTCGCTGCGCACTGTAACGCTAGGCGCTTGCCACTGCAACGCTAGGTGCGAGACCTAACAATAGCAGCCTGACTTGGACTTTGGTATGTTAACATGGATGCTTTTTATTATATAAACATAACTCCCATGTTTAGACAGAGGGGCATTTCCCTGGCACTGATAGCCTGACCCATGCTGGAATTCCACCTCCGCTGATTCCGCTTTACCTCAAGCGAGGGATTCTGCCCAGCTCTCCACCAAGACGGCAGCTTGATGACACTTACCCACAGGTAATGGAGAGTAATGGAGATCACTCTACAGGGATATGGCAGATTCACTCACCCTAGACACACTAGGTTAGGTAGCGCTAGGTAGAAATACAATATATCACAGTACTTACATGCACGCATATCTTCTCTATTATAGCAAAATGGTTGAACTATCCATCTTCTTCACCATGGTCATTATGCTAATAACATTATTCTGTTTCCTTCTATTGATTATTGCAGCGCACATATTTTACTCAAGAATCACAATACTTCAATGAATATTGAAACTGCATGTTGTGTATTCCTTGTGTATCTCTTTGGGTATGCATGAGTAACCAAACGAAAAGGTTCTAGATTCGTTAGCACGATTTTCTTGGGGACTCAGGGTTGTCATGTTCTGAGGTTGCATAATACATTTGTTACTTTGTCAGGTTAAGGGTACAGATGGTGCACTGTGAGCTAGCAGGACTACGGGCAACATATCCAGAAGGGTGTGCGTGAGTCAGTCTCGCACAGTTCTGATGCCTATGTTGCCCAACAAACACACAGTTTTTGCTGACAAAGTATAAGCCTTGTGACAAAAAGGGTCCATTTTGTAAACCTTGAAGAAAAATTGATAGTAGGATGTAAGTAGTCAGTAGGACCACTGCAAACTAAAAAAAAAGTAAACTCGTTTTTTAAACGCACCGCAATTTTCTCCAAGGAAAACGGGCTGCATTTATTTAAAAAAAGGTTTACTTTATTGAAATGCAAACAAAGACATGGTGGTTTATGATGACCCCCAATTCTATTGAGTCACAATTTGTAACCTACCTCATTGATATTCATGAGGTAGGTCGAATTGTGACCCAATACGATTCAGAATTTCAGTATGTTGCAACAAGAAAATAGCACATCTGGCCCTATGTTCGCTCTAAGATGCCCACCTGGGCAGACACGTACCTTTCACCGCACAGGGGGCTTTAAAGTGAGCGCACTACAAAGGGCTCCCTTATGACAGAGCTCATTAAAAAATGAAAATAAACTGTAAGTGGAAAGAGAAAAATAAAGGACAAACTCGTTTAAAGCAAACAGTATTTCTGTTACCAATGCCTCCTTGCGTTTATTTATAGTTTAGACTCCTACTCGTCACCCCAATGTTGAAGCCTGTACAGGAAAAGAAAGTCAGAAAATACTACTTTATTGGCAAAAGTGGTACATTAACATTTACAGACTGTGAAGCATGTTTGTTCGTGCGATACTATATATTTAAAAGGAATACAAAGAAATGCAGCAGCTTAAAACTATTTCAGTTTGAGCTCTTGAATAAGCTACCAGAAATGCAATAAAAACAGAAGCTAGTAGAAATGTAATTTACATCCGGAATGTTCCATATTGGCAGTGGAAAGGAATGCACATAGTAGTGAAATGCAAAGCTACAGCTACCTTCTTGTAAGAGACAGCTATCATGCGCAATATATTTTAAATAATGATCTCCTAAAGGTAAACAGTGGCCCAATTCTTGAACGCTGGACAGAAAGGATGAATAACGTTTGTTAGTCCCTTTTCAAGACATTACTTAGTTTATTCTTCTAGTGTGTAAATATATTGTGAGAGGGGCGAATGGGTAGGGACTTATTTGGTCCCGGCATGCTCACAAAGATGCTGTCCTAAATGCAATCAATTTATTTCAAATAGCATTTCATTGAGACTCGTATTATTGCTGGGTTTTTGTTTAAAGGAAGTTCAGTTTAAAATAGATAACATGTTCCAGACGTTGACGCAGTTGGAGTTCCAGAGCAGATTGGTACTATCAGAAAAAAAATTACCAGCCCTGGCTTCATTTGATGCATTCTGGGAATTATAGTCTTCATTAACTTCAACAGGACTAGCGTGTCTAAGGTTTGTATTACATAAGTGCTCCAGGAGCGCAGCGGGCCTGCATAGCCCCTTGGTAATACCCATTGAACAGGTGCAAAATGCCTGTAGCGCACCCCCATTTGCTTGCTGCATTTTTAGGTCGAAGTCTACCAGACAGCGCAGCTGCCAAAAATATCTTTGGAACATTTGGAGAGCTTCCCTGGTAATGCAGCCACCCATTGTTTATCGTTGGCTTTCCAGTACGTAACCCACATTTGCTCGCTTTATTTGTTTTATGCTGTCTAGCCTAAATTCGTCCCTTGCGTGGAGCATTGCCTATTGACTGCATCCTTTCTAGTGCTCCCTGTCTGAGAACAGGCATTTAAATCATGTTCTCTCTCATCTTGTCACATTTGCTATGCATTCGAAGACAGAGATCAAATGACAGAGATCAAATGCCAGGCTCCGTCTCCCAAGGAAGATTGTGTCTAATTTCCTTTTCCTCTCTTTGACTTCAAAGTGAGAGGATTATTGTGACAATCATTTTTTTTATAAAAACAACAACCGGGTACCGGTACAGGTATAAAACATCCCACTGAAAGAAATTCCCCCTCCAATACATACATCATCATAGTGACATTCACCCCTCTATACAGTAGGGCTGTGTGCTTATACAAGGCATACAATTTACAGGGAGCAATTAAAGACATCGCTATCTAGAGATTATAAACATTATACAATGGATGGTTTGTGCCACCTAGATCAAGGATCTCACACCTAAGGGGGGGAGACAGCACTTCCGCCATCAGCTGGGCAATCAGGGCGCGCCTTTCTCTCTGCAATTCCACTGTCGGGAAGATACAAATGTCTCCTCTGTATCTGTTCCATTTTCCACATTTCTGATCCCATTTCTTGGGGCACCCCGTCCCTTAAATACTGACTTTTCAGCGACCATGGTGATATCCATATCCTTCGCCCAGTCAACCAGGAGTGGGACTGCCTCCACCTCCCATTTCTGCACAATATTTTGTTTCGCTATGATAAAGCCCATAGAGGCCCATGATTGTTCAGCTTGTGTGAGGTCCATAGCATCCCAAATATTGAGTAGGCACAATTGGGGAGATAGTCCGAGGGGCTTGCCTCCCGCCCTCTCAAGTTGGCGAGCAATTTTTCCCCAGTAATCCTGGATACGTGGGCAGTCCCATAAAATATGAATGAAGGTGCCCTCTTGGTTACAATGGCAGAGACAAAGCGGGTCGGGGCGTCTACTTAGCTTGAACAACAATTTGGCATCAAAGTAGGCCCGGTGGAGGATCTTAAACTGGAGGAGCCTCATGCTCATGGGGATTGCGACCTCTCGAGGCGAGGCCATGGCGTCCCTCCACTTGTCACCCTCCAACACTCCCAAATCCCTCTCCCACCCCCCTCAGTTTCAGCATCGGGTCAGCGCGGTTGTTGACCAGCTTTCTATATGTGAGTGAGATGGCCTTCCGATCCATGGGGTCCAACAATAACCGTTCTTCTAGGGGGACGAGTCGGGAAGGGGGCCCTCCTTCGGCAGGGCAGAGGACACAGCATGGGCAATTTGCAAATATCTAAAGGTCTCGGACGGAGCCAATTGATATTTAGCCTCAAGTACTGTAAACGAGGCCAGTTTCCCCTTAACCCAGATATCTCTAACCGTGGAAATACCAATTAAATCCCATTTATCAAAACCCCGGACAAGCGCTCAAATGGCCCAGAACATCTGGTTCCCATAAAGGGGTTGCTTTCGTCAAACGTCTGTGCCATCCCAGCCGTTTGGTGACACTGTGCCAAATCTCGACTGTACGCGCCGTAGGCCCTGTTACGTGGAGTTTGCGTGGAGCGGTGTTAAGCGCTCTATTGTACCCACCTCGCCCCATGAGCCAGTGGTCCGTGTGAAAATTCGGCTTGTCGTGGGGTTCAAACACCCATCTATTGACAGCTATCAGCTGGGAAGCTTGGTTATATAGTCTGAGATCCGGTAGGCCAATGCCCCCGTCATACCAACCCATAGTGAGTTTGTTCATTGCTATCCGCGGCGTACGGCCCTCTCACAGCAAGTCCCGCAATACGCCATCTATTTTTGAAAAGTAAGAATCCGGGATCGGGATGGGGGTGTTTTGCAGGGCATAAAGATATAGCGGGAGTGCAAGCATTTTAAACAGGGACGCACACCCGAGAAGAGTCAGAGGAAGAGAGCGCCAATGTGCGGCATCGGATTTAAAACATTGAAGAGGGACAAGTAGATTTTCGTTAAAAAAGAGATAGCGTCCGGAGTGACGAAGATGCCCAAGTATCAAAAGCCCCGGGGAGCCACCGGTATCTCATAACCCCGCGGACTCGCCGTGGCGGACCCCATAGCGCATACATCTGGGACTTGGACCAGTTTATCTGATACCCAGAGTAGGCGCCAACAATATGAAAAATATGTAGCACCCGCCGCAGCGATCGCGCAGGGGAAGCCAAATATAGGAGGATATCATCTGCATAAAGCTAGATACGGTCTTCATGACTCGCCGTCCATTTAAGTGAGTGCGTGACTGCTGCCCAGCGCTCAGGGAGCTCTTTTTCTTTAAAGTGTTCTTGTTTCTTTGTAACTTTTAAAAAAATTGAATGTGTGTTACCTTTTTTTTTAAATCTGCACTTCGCTGTGATCAGCGACACCTGTCACATCAATCTTGCTGCGACTCCCCCAGATCAGCTAATCAGAACGGGTGAGGGGTGGAGCTAACGCTAGCACTGGACATTTATGCCAGCAAGATCGCAGGAGCGCTCACTTAGTGCGTGACTGCTGCCCAGCGCTCAGGGAGCTCTTTTTCTTTAAAGTGTTCTTGTTTCTTTGTAACTGTTTTAAAAAAATTGAATGTGTGTTACCTTTTTTTTTAAATCCGCACTTCGCTGTGATCAGTGACACCTGCCACATCAATCTTGCTGCCACTCCCCCAGATCAGCCAATCAGAACGGGTGAGGGGTGGAGCTAACGCTAGCACCGGACATTTATGCCGGCAAGATCGAGGGAGCGCAGCAGACGCGCGCAGCGGGCGTGTAGGCGGCGCGCCGAAGGCATGCCAAAGGCAAGCCCGTCTGCGCACGATCCGCGCACAGCGCCAGCCATGCTGCCCGAAACGTCAGGAGATTGTGTTTTTCAAGTCAGGCACTGCGGGAGATAGGTGAGAAAGGTGGTGTTGAGGTAAATATGCCTTTATTTGAGAAATCGGCCAGCCCAGAATCTGACTTCATTAAGAAGGAAGCTCTTGTCTGTGTGCTACTTAATGTTAGATCCCTCCCCAAACACGATACTGAGATCCAACTGCTCCTTGAGGTGCATCATTTGGACCTGCTACTCTGAGACATGGACACTTCCTGACTCCGGTCTTGAACTTGGTCTGGCTTGCCCCCCAGGCTATAAGATTTTCCATAAGCCTAGGACCACAGGCAGAGGGGGTGGGGTGGGCTTTATGTTTAAGGATGGCTGGGACTTTGCCCCTCTGGATATCGACGTAGTAGAGGGTTTTGAGCTCCTGGGGTTCTCTCTAAAAGACCCCAGGGGGCATCTTCTGGATGGCATAGTATGTTATAGACCTCCGGGTGCTATCAGTCCATCTCAGTTGCAGGCGTTGATAGATGTTTTTAATAATATGGCTGTCAGCCATTCGAGACTGACAGGGGATTTCAATCTTTGGCACAATGGGACCCTAGATACAGGTTGTCATACCCTTTTTCAATCCTGCGAAAGCTTGGGCTTATTCCAGGGAGTAACTGGACCTACACATATTAGGGGACACATGCTTGATCTAATTTTTACGGAAGATAGGGCTATTGATCGTATGGAAATTCTCCCGGTTTATTGGACCCATCACCAACTGATTACATTCTCGATGGCTATCCCAAGCCGTGGAGCCACTGCCTTGAGGGATGTGAGGAACTTCCTGGGTAAGGACTGGAAAAGGTTGTTGGAAAAAGCGTCACAGGCACCACTGTTCCCTTTTAATGGGAATTTTTGTGCACTCAACTCAGTGGAAGAGAATGATATGGCCTTTTGTAGCCATATCAGTGACACTGTTAATTATATTGTCCCTGTGAAACGCTGTAAAAATAGAGGTAGACCCTCCGCCAGGTGGTTTATTGAGAAACTTAAAAACCTTAAATCTAGATGCAAACAGGCAGAATGTAAATGGAGGAAGCGCTATACAGATGAGGATAAGGCTGCTTGGAAAGTGGCCATATCTCTGTATAAAAAAGAAATTTTTGTAGCCAAACAGGAATACTTCGCTGAGATCATTCTAAACTCATCAAATAAATCTAAATATATTTTTAAATTAGTTGATGATCTCACTAACCCTCAATGCTCTCAAAACCAGACCCAGCCCACTCAGGATCTCTGTGACAGCTTAGCTAGTTTTTTCCATGAAAAAATTAACAATATCATCATGGGGCTAAAAAATGACACCTCCAGGGCGGTAGGAAGTGTGATTCCTAAAGTAGTTACTTCAGCTGATAGCGAGAGCAGAGTGCCGTATGTTGACACACAGTTTGGGGAAGGGACCGTTAAACCGAGTCTCTTGGACCATTTTGAGATCCTCTCGGAAGAGGAATTCAGCAGGCTTGCTATGGGCATCTCCTCAGGCTCTCCTTTGGACCCCCTCCCTCATAAAATCTGGAAGGAACTTGCCCCAGAACTGCTTCCTAGGCTTCAACAGATTTGTAATCAGTCACTCTCTAGTGGAGTGGTACCTCCTGGCTGGAAACAGGCTGTAGTTACGCCACTCCTGAAGAAGGCCACCCTAGATTCAACCTGCCCGGGCAATTATCGGCCCATCTCTCTCATCCCCTACCCAGTGAAAATTCTTGAATGCCTGGTTAGCAAATCCCTGTCAGTTTTTGTAGAACAGAACAACTGCCTGGCAGATGTACAATTTGGCTTCCGTCCACAACACGGAACTGAGTCAGCTCTGGTGACCGTGATGGATGATCTTCGTCAGCTGGCAGACAGGGGACAATCAGCAATACTTATTTTGCTTGACCTGTCTGCCGCTTTCGACACGATCAACCATGATATTTTACTAACCCGTTTAAAGGAGGTGGGAGTAGTGGGTACTGCCCTAGAATGGTTTCGATCATATATATCGGGCAGATGTCAAGCTGTGGCTCTTCCACCGTTCCAGTCAGCTTTCATCAACATCTGTCATGGGGTTCCACAAGGATCCGCTATCAGCCCGATCTTATTTAACATCTATTTGAGCCCATTGATTAATATCATTCGAGCTCATAATGTAAAACTGATAAACTACTCGGATGACACTCAGATCATTCTATCTCTTGATGGAACTCAATCTAATGCCCTGGAGGAGTTCCATGCATGTGTGCATGATACTGCGCAGTGGCTACGAAATAACTTTCTACAATTTAATTCGGATAAGACCGAAATTTTGCACTGCACAGTTGGGAAGGTCCCTCTGCCCCTTCCTGGCAATTTCTGGCCTCTTGGCACTTCCGCTCCCCTGGCACCGTCCATGACAGTACGAAATTTGGGAGTTATGTTCAATGCCAATCTGTCATTGGAGACGCAAGTGAACAAGACGGTAGGGTGTTGCTTTGGCCTTATCAGAGCCTTAAGTAAGATCCTCCCATTGCTTCCAGTCTCGGCCAGAGCATTGATTGTTCAAGGCACCATCTTAAGTAGACTTGACTACTGCAACGCCTTACTGTTGGAATCTCCTAAATATTCCGAGGCTCTACTATACCTTCTTCCCTCCTACTTTGTGTTGGTCTGTGTTCACGTATTTTAAGGGCCGAGGTACCCGTAGGGTGTTTGCCGCGCTCTATAAATACTGTATACAATACAATACAATTTAAGCCCCCGTATCCCGGGACCACCACGGACCCACACCGCCAGCGATTCTAAAACAAGAGCGAAGAGTAACGGCGACAGGGAGCAGCCCTGCCTCGTGCCCCGGTGGAGCTCAAAGGTGGCAGAGCGATGATTATTAATCACAACATGAGCAGGACGGCAAAAAGAAAGTCCCACTCAATGGTGTCAAATGCCATGGAGGCATCCAGGGATAGCAGCATCTCTTCCTCCTCTAGGGTATGGAGCCTGCCAAGGACCCCGTGAACCTGACGCAGGTTCCGAGCCGTATTTCTCTCCGGCATAAACCCTGACCAGATCAGTAACATAATGGAGGAGTCGGTTCGCAAGGAGTTTGGCCAGAATCTTGGCCTCGACCGTCAAATGGGATATGGGGCGATACGATTTGCACTCTTCGACAGGTTTGTTTGGTTTGTGAATTACCACAGTGGCTGCAGTTCGGATCTCTGCGGGGAGGACCCCTGATTCGAAACATTCAGTGTAAAGATCTAACAGGTGGAGAGCCAACAAAGTTGACATGGGTTTAAATAATTCGATTGGAAGCCCGTTGGGGCCCATTCCCTTCTCGGAACGGACATCTCGTATGGCCTTCTGGATCTCAATCACTGTTATGTCTGCCTCCAGGAGCTCCCTCTCCTGTGTGGAAATCATGGGGACATCAATAGTAACCAGGAGGTCCGCTGACAGGGAGGCCTGTGACGTGGGGGAGGTAGTGTAGACATCCGCATAATAACTAGCGAATGTGTCAGCGATTTGTTGAGGGTCAGTACAAAGAGTGCCTTCAGAATTCTCTACCGCACGGACCCACCTAGCAGCTTACTCCCGTCGTTCAAGCCACGCCAGAAGTTTACCTGTACGCTCACCTTGCTCATATATCTGGTGTCAGGAGGCCAGAGAGCGGGCCGCGGCGTCATCAAAGAGAAGCTGCCGATAGTCTTGTCTCTTAATCGCCAGGCTATGACATGTGGCTTGGTCGGGATCCCGAGCTACCAACTCCTCCAGAGCCAAGACATTCGCCTCCAGCTCCAGCACTCTCTTGGATCGCTCCTCCCTATGTCCGACCATGAGTGATAAGGCCCTGCAATTTATGACTGCCCGAAGGCCCCCCATAATGTCACTGCAGATGCAACAAAGCCCGTATTTTCAGCAAAGTAATATTCGGTATCTTTGCGGAGAGCATCTTTGATGTTCAGAATTTGTAGCACCCACAGGTGTATGGAAATAGTGCTGGGACGACCCCCGCATCGAGAACTTAAAGTCGCCAGGACGGGAGAGTGATCGGAGATCCCGCGTGCTAGGCAACCGGTCTTCGTAAAAAGATGAACGTCCTGAGCCTGAGTAAATACATAGTCAATTCGCGATTGGCTGTTACACACCCCCGATTGAAACGTGAAACGTGTAAATGACGGATGGAACCAGCACCAGACATCCACTACTCCCAGGGCATACGCAAACTCCCACAAGTATGAACCACTCCGTGGGTCCTCCCGGGGAAGAAGACGGTCCAGAGAGCCCTCCATCGCAAGATTGAAATCCCCTCCCAACATTAACACCCCAAGTGGTAGGTCTAAAAGCAGGGTACCCAGATCACGCAGCGTCAGGCGCTGTAATCCGGGGGGGGCATATACAGAAACAACATTAACAACACGCCCCTCCCAGGTGCCCGAGACCACCGCGTATCTACCCTGGGGTTCAGTCCAGGTGTTGCGAATAATATAAGGGCAACCCCTACGAAGCAAGACTCCCACTCCCCTAGATCCCGAGGTGAAGCCGGAATGGACCACCATCTTGTACCCTTTCCTGTTCAGGGCACCACAAGAATTCCCAACCAGGTGAGTCCCCTGCATGAGCACTAAGTCAAGCTCATTACGCTTGATGTATTGCAACACCACACCTCTCTTAATTTTGTCTCCCACACCGTTAACATTCCAAGTGGACATAGTGAGTGTCGGACCCAGTGCCATCACGTTAGTTCAATGGATATCAAATGAGTGCGTATAATCAAGCAAGGCCTTAGGCGACTTAGGCCAGTGTCACATTTATCAATAACATCACAAATAGGTGTAGGAATGGAGAGGTGGACAGTAGCATAGACCGGTACCAAACAGAACAAAACCAAAAACAACAATCCCACGAATCCCCCCAATTCTCCCCCACACCCTGCCTCCCTGCAGAACAGGCCTGAAACCACCCACCACCCCAAACGTGCAGAGCACCTGTTGCCCACCCTCAACAACTTCGGGGACGTGTACAGCCCCACTCCCTAAAACAGGAGGCAGTGAAACAAATGCCGGCCCCGGCCCCAACACCCAGGCAAAAACACAGTGCAGCATTTTTAAACTAGTCAAAGGACAGGGGGTCCTGGAGCCTGTGCATCAAAGTCAATAAAAACGTAGAATCAGTCACGCAGGATCTAAAGATACATTCAGCTACCCATAAAGAATATATAACGAAAGTACATCCCACAAAGAAAACAACTTCCACGTCAGGACCATGCAACCCAAGAAAACATCCAGTAGTGTTCAAGCAAGTCCAGTCTTACATGGTCACCCCGTCGGGCCTGGAGAGCTTGCGTCAGAGAGAGGCGGAGATCGAGATTGCTGTCGCCACTCAGTAAGTTCCCCAGCACTTGGTGTCGATTTGTGGGATTTCTTACCCACCGTGCACCAGCCCTCGAGCCAGTCCCAGGCATCCTCAGGACGAGTAAAAAACCATGACTTACTGTTTGAATAAATTCTAAGCTTTGCAGGGAATAACATGGCGTACTTGATCTCCTGGTCTCTGAGAGCCCATTTCACCTCCAGGAAACTCCGGCGTTGCTTCTGGAACCTCAGGGTGAAATCCGTAAAAAACGAAACCATACTATTCTCAACAGTCAATGGGGGTGCCACTTTTGCAGTTTGAAGGATCAAGTCTCGGTCCCGATAGTTGAACACTCGGGCAAGGAGCGGTCGGGGGGCCCCTGGTTTAGGCTTTCCACCGGGCACACAATGGGCGCGCTCGATCAAGAAACACTTGGATAGACCCCTAGGCTGTAGACGCTTCAGGATGAACTTCTCGACATAGAGATCAGCGGTAGGCCCCTCCGCCCGCTCCAGAATGCCCAGAATTCGGATATTATTGCAGCGCATTCTACCTTCATAATTGTCGAGTTCGACTGCTAAGGCCTCTTGAGATGAACGCAGCTCGGCCACCTGCTTCTTGAGGAGGGTGGTGTCAGTGACCAGCTCCGTCGTGGTGGTCTCAATGGTCGAGACACGGTCGGCATTTTATGCATGTCCTCCTGGATGAGGGTCACCTCTGTTGCAGCTGTGTCGATTTTGTGCTCCAAAGAGGTCCACACATTGGTTATTGCCGCCAGGAGGTCCTTGTTAGTAGGTTCCGAGTCTTTGTCTTGCGTCAGATCGGTGCTCTGCTTGTCCTCGTGGCTCCTCGGCCACGCAAACTTGTCCAGCTTGGTCTGTGCCGCATTGCGCCCACTCCGGCCCTTCGCCATGACACCTCCACCGGAGGAAGGCCACAAAGGGGCAAAACACAGGAGCCACTTGCCGCCGCCTGCTGTGGGGGATCCCACGTGGCCTGTCGATTGCCCCACTGACGCTCCTCGGGGCGTGGATCTAGTGACACAATCAGAGCGCAGGGAAATGATGACTCCGGCTCCGTGAGTCACCCACCGGGCTAATGATAGGTCAGCAGGCAGGCCCAGAGAGATCCGCAGCAAGCCTCAACACAGGCAAAGCAATGGCCTCCCTGCTACGAGATGGCGTGCATTAAAATAGCACCTTCAGTTGCTCAATTAAGCCCGAGAGTTACTGCCAAGGTATATTGTGACAATCTTACTGTGAAAATAAGGCTTTTTTCTAGCATTCAACGAAGATTAAATGTCTGTAAATTAATTGTGCTGATATTTCAGAATATATTAGAATTAGAAAAGCACAAATAAAGCATTTTTTGTAATCCTGAAGTGTGGTGGAAACAAATATTTTAATTAAATCAAAACAAATCAAAGCACTAGGTGAGAACGTTTCCACACATTATTGTTTGTGCAGTGTATACTTTTTTCAGTAAAAGTGTATGTCTGTGCAAATGTAATGGTCATTTCAGTTGGAAATGTGTTGTCTATAATGGGAGTGCGCTACCGCACCTATATAGTCCACTTTACGCCACTTCGCTCCACTATGCATCACTCCCTGCCCCAGCACTGTACTCTACATCACTCCCCTCAGTGTCACTGCACTCTACTCTGCACCACTCCATTCTACAACTCTTTCCTCTACTGTGCACCTCTCTACTTTATACCAATGCACTCTAAGCCATGTTGCACCTCTGCGTTTTTCACCACTGCACTCTACACCATTCCAGTCTAGGTCACTCCATTCTACTCCGCACCACTCCACTTCAAGCCACTCTACAACACTGTACTCTATGCCATTGCACTCTATGCCACTGAACTGTACGCCACTGCACTCTGTTCTGTACCACTCTACTTAGTGCCATTGCACTCTTTGCTAGTCCACTCTATGCCACTCTACACTGCAACACTGCACTCTATGCCATTACACTCTATGCCACTGCACTCTACATCACTGCTCTCTGCTTTGTACTGCTCTACTCTATGGTATTGCACTCTATGCCAGTTCACTCTACGCCTCTCTAATCTACTCTGCACCAATGCACTCTATGCCACTCTACTCTACTCTATACCACTGCAATCCAATCCATTGTACTCTTCGCCACTGCATGTTACCCTGCACCACTCCACGCCACTTCACTCTACTGTAAAAAAATCCACTCTACACTACTGCACTCTATGCCACTCTACCAGCTCTGCGCCTCTCCAGTCTATGCCACTCCACTCTATGCCACTCTACTTAAAACCAATGTACTTGTATGCTACTGCAATCTACGCCAATATATTCTGCACCACTGGTCTCCACACCATTAAACTCTTCTCTGCAACACTCTAATCTATGCCACTAGACTCTTCACCATTGAACTCAACGTCACTCTATTCTACTCTGCACCAGTGTACTCGACACACTCTACTCTATGACACTGCACTGTACGCCATTCTACTCTACACCACTGCTCTCTAAGATACTCTACACTGCAACACTACACTCTCCGCCACTCTACTTTACACCATTGCACTCTTTGCCAGTGCACTCCCAATGCCCTCTACGCCACTCTACTCTACAACACTTCACTCTACTCTATGCCACTACACTCTACACCACTCTAGGCCACTGCACTCTATGCCACTCTGCTCCACTGCAATATGCACCACTGCACTCTAGTCTACTCGGCACCACTCTGATCTACCCCACTGCATTCTATGACTTTGCAACACTTCACTCGGAGACATTCCACTCTACAACTTTTCACTCTTCAGCACGCCACTCTACGAAAACACCACTCTATGCTACTCCACTCAATACCACTCCATGCAACTCTCTGCTATTTCACTCTATGCCACTCCACTCTATGCCACTTTACACTACTGTCACTTTACGCTATGCCACTCCACTCTATGTCACTCCACTCTTTGCTACTCCACTCTATGCTACTCCACTCTATGCCACTCTAAGCTGCTTCACTCTATGACACAAACTTTGAGCCATGTTAAACAGCATCCACGCTGTTATACAGCATGACTATAACACATTGGTAAAGCCAATTGCTCTTGCATAGGCGCGATCTATTGGATTTGCCAATACTTGTTTGCTGTTCTGTTTCTACATTTTAGTTTTAAGAAGAAGGAGAGATTCCCTTGCTTACACTTACTTATCTGGTGGAAAAAACGGTTTTTCTAAACTTGTCTCAATTTATTTAAAAAGGATTTTATTGTCACAGTGATCTTTCTATAATCTTAAAAAATCTGGTCATAATACAATTTCATTTAAACAAACATGTTAAAAACACAATCAATATTAAAAAATTACACAAAATTACAAAATTTACACAATTACAGACATCCAAGAATGATGACCAGCATCATGGAGACAAACATGAAAGTAAGACACCATTTATGTTCTTTACTGCTACACATCCATTGGACTCAGCAATACAGAGAATAATATTTCCAATTATGTGCTTGTTATTCTGTGCTGGTTATGGGATTGTGTTTCCAAAGATGTTGGTGTCGACGCGTTTCGATGGCTTTTATACTGATGCTGCATCTTTATCAAGACAGAAAATGTTGTTGTCTCCTATTTTCTTACGTTGCTTTCCCTAGAGAAGGAGTATACGAGGATATTATTTATCTGAATATATTTTTGTGCATAGAATTCTATAGTTATACCCAAGAAGGATTATTATCTGAAGATGGTACTTAAAATAACCTCCTTTTTACTGAACACTACAAATTTGGTCTATTACGGATATACTTTTGGTCAAGAAACGCTCTAAAAAAATAGGCCGAGCATTGTCTAATATATGGCAAGCTAATTCTCATAAAACACATGATTAAATTTTTTTGAGAAAAGCGTCTGTTGCCCATAGAATGGCTGCTAGCTCACCTTATTATTATTTGGGAGTCGGGTATAATTTACGTAGGCGGGCCGGTGGTATCCTCCAAATGAACCGCGATCTCCCGATAGTTGTAAAGATGTAAAGAGACGTATCTATCTGTAATGTTACGTTCTATCCGTCCAATAAAGAAAAAAAAAGAAAAAAAGGGGAAAGGTATGTAGAATGAACCTGATAGTCCTGTTTTAAAGAACTTAATGTTAATTTTCTAACAGTTGGGATCTAAGTGATCTTCTGATGTAAGCTAGAAATAACAATTTACCTCGCTTTGGGTGTAACTCCAATCAATAGTTTCTAATCTTTTTTCTTTAACTGGGATTCGTGATAACGAGTGGAAATACCAACTCGACGCCCAACCGCTCGAGGCTTATTGTCCTCCTTGTGACTCCGGTGGGTCTAAAAAATAATGAACATACAGTGTCACATGTGTATAACGCACATAGTGATAACGAAGATTCCTAGTGCTAGCAGCCAGTCGTACCTTAATGATGCATCCGACGTGGTCCGGTTGCGGTCTTCGTGTCTGGTTCAAAAGATTACCAGCAAAAGGAGACTCGTCTCGTATATTTTGCCTGTGAGTCCTGGCTTCTAATTGGTAGCCAAAAAAACACACGTATTGCGTATTATGACGGTGATTGGATAACATTCGTCACGTAGCAACCGGTGCATACGGAGGTGTTTCCTCATCTAAAGTTAAGGATGATTGGTTGAGCTATCTCATTTGACCAATCCGAAGAGAGTGTCGTAAATGAGTTCTCACTTTCCTATTCCTCTTATTCGCACTGAATCCTGTCAGTCAAACTGGTCTAACTATCTGATTGGGCCGATGCTAACGTGTTTTTTTTATCGTAGTCCAAACACAATGAATACAAAAAATGTATCCCTGTTGCTAAAATCGCAACTTTATTGATCGCGTGTCGCGTTACATTAGGAAGTAAGCCCAAATGTAATATTGTAAATAACCACGACCTATAATCGTCGTCAACGGTTATTACCTTCTATTGTTTGCTTTGTTACTGTGTCCTAGCTAGACTATAGTATATATTTTGATGCGATATCAGTATCCAAATTGAGTTTGCAGGTGTGGTTGTATCATCTGTCCGATAATTCAATAATACAACAACGAGGATACTGGTATACGTGCAGAACCTCATGCTATGCGTGATGCAGCTTTATGTATTGACACCTGAATTATTCTTAAATTGGAGATGGTTTCGTACATGTAAAAAACATTTTTTAGTTTCATGCATATGTACTCTCATGTTAAGAACAATCAGTGTACTTCTCTTTATACAACAAATAAAGATAAATGCGATATAGCTTCGAAATATCAATACCGTGTGTTTTTATATCATAGAGCATAGGGTGCTCCCATATGCTTCTAACACAATTCTAATGCTAGTGCATCTACACCTATACATAATACATTATTCCTACATATAACACATTATTTTATTCATGGTACATCTCCTCCTATCGACATTTTATACATAGTCATCACAATAATGTTAACAGGAGTACTATTGTCTTACATTATCATAGTATGTTCCATATATCAGGACCAACTCTAGAGAATTTTTTGTTACTCTTTGAGTTTTCGGTATTATATAGTGAAGCACTCTTAGAATATTCATTGTTTTATCATCACGCATAGAGAGCTCCGATATGTATCTAGCATAATATTATATTACTAATGCATCTATTTCTATACACAACATGGTATTACAGTATATCACATATTATTCCATTCGTGGTACATGTCCACCTATCGACATTGAATTGTTCTATTTGCTCAGAAAAGCTATAGATATACTTCCTCAATACTTCGTGATTAACTTCATCCAGTCTTCTCTAGAATTCAATCCCTTGTCTACTGTGTTTAAGTGGCATATATACCACTGTTCTCTTTTCTTTCTCACTGAATCCATGTCACCACCTCGTCTATTCATGGTGATTTTCTCCAATATGAACCATTTAAACTCATCACAGCTATGGTTCATCTTGCAAAAATGTTCAACTAGGGGAGCATTCTCTTTTTTTGTTCTAATAGCAGACTTATGCTCCAAAATACGCACACGTAGTTCTCTACTGGTTTCCCCTACATATCCCTGATTGCAGGGGCATATAAGAAGGTACACAATGTTTTTACTTCTACAATTGTTTAATGTTGTGGTATTCAGATTTTGGCTTGCAAATGTTATGTTTTTTCCTTCCAGGCATTGGGCACATACTGAGCACGTGCCACATTTATTGTTGCCCTTTGCTTTGTTACCCTCTAAGGTAGTTTGCTTCTCCCCTGTTTTTGGGTATGTTCTTACTAATGAATTTCTAATGGTTTTATTTCTTCTGAACGAGAAAAGGGGTTTAGGCAACTGAATTTGTGTACCATAATTAAGAATTTTCCAGTTTCTATTGACAATGTTTTTAATTTGGTTACTGATGTTAGAGAATTGAGTTACAAAAATCACCTTTCCCGTTGCTGGATTGTTTTTAATCGCTTTGGGCTCAAAAAGACTCTCTCTGTTATAGAACCTAGCTCTCTTTAATGAATTTTTTATTAATTTATTGGGGTACCCTCGTGCTTTAAATTTAGTTTTCATAATCTCTGCATGTTTGTAGAAGTCAGAGACGTTGGTACAATTTCTGCGTAATCTAAGAAATTCCCCAAAAGGAATATTATCTTTTTGTGAATGGGGGTGGTTGCTATTATACTGTAGGAGAGTGTTTTTATCAGTGGGTTTAGTAAAGAGTTCTACCTGTAATTCGCCATTGAACTCCTTGATCTTTATGTCTAGAAATTCTACACTCTGATCACTATAGTGAGCTGTGAACTTAAGATTCGGATCTGCTAGGTTGAGCCATTCTAAAAATTCTGTTAGTAATGTGCTAGGGCCGTTCCATATGAAAATAACATCATCGATGTAGCGGTGCCAGTGCCCTACATTTTCAAAAAATGGGGCCATCTCATTAAATACATTTTGTTGTTCAAACTCTCCCACATAAAGGCAAGCCAGGCTGGGAGCACAAGTTGCTCCCATACTGGTGCCTTTTGTTTGTAAATAAAGTTCATCTTTGAAGAGAAAAATATTATTTTTCAGTACCATCCTTATACATGATGTAATAAATTCTCTATTCCCTCCTTTGAGATCTTCCTCTTCTAATATGGTAGAGATGACTTCTATTGTACTATCTTGGGGGATATTGGTGTAAAGAGCTTCAATATCCAGGGTGACCAAAAGTTGGGTCACCCTGTTGAAGCCCTGCCCCTCAAAAATAGAAATGGCATGCGCCGTATCCTTTAGGTATGACCTCTGTTTCTGCACGATCGGTCTCAGAAAGAAATCGACATATTTACTGAGTGGTTCCAGAACGGATCCTATGCTACTTACAATAAATGTTTGTCTCCATGATGCTGGTCATCATTCTTGGATGTCTGTAATTGTGTAAATTTTGTAATTTTGTGTAATTTTTTAATATTGATTGTGTTTTTAACATGTTTGTTTAAATGAAATTGTATTATGACCAGATTTTTTAAGATTATAGAAAGATCACTGTGACAATAAAATCCTTTTTAAATAAATTGAGACAAGTTTAGAAAAACCGTTTTTTCCACCAGATAAGTAAGTGTAAGCAAGGGAATCTCTCCTTCTTCTTATGGTTGAACGACCTCATTTCCCTTGCAAACTGCCAAGGGGTCCCTCTCTTTTTCTCTACTTCTACATTTTAGTTTTACAGAGTTTATGGAACAGAGCCTTCAGTGTAAATAATCCCTGGATATACTGGTCTCTATCTTGGGACTGTTCAATAGAATAGTTGCCTTGAGACTCCAACCTGAGCACTTCACCCAAGTTCCAACTTAGGGGGCGATTCCGATCCGGGTCGGAAGGGCACCGAACGCGATCCGGCCGGAAAAACTACAAGCCGTACGCATGTTTTCCGGCCGACTCGTACAGCTGTACGAGCGAGCAAGTATAATGCGAGCTACATGAAATTCATTGACCGAGTCGTTTCCGGGTCCGAACCGCTCCGTACGTCTTGGTCGTAAGCTAACCGTGGCGTGCAATGGATGCGATTCACGACTGTGCGAGTACGATGCACACGTCGGCCAGCCTGTGCGAGCCAGAGTGTCCGGCTAGCAAATTGTCTGGGTGGTTGCCTTTGGGGGTCCGCGTCGGACCCCCTGTCATCCGCAGCCCTATGACTCGGACACGGGGGAGACCCATGGGTCTCCCCAACACAGGCATGTACGGTGCGGATGGCATCGACGTGTACCCACGGTAGGGGGCACCCTTGTCCACGACGTACCCATTCAGTCAATGGGAGCCCATGTACGACCGGCTCCCATTGACTTCTATGGGCGTCCGACCGAACCGAGTCCGGCAGCATACGGCTGCATCGTACTCGCTCGGTCGGACTGCAGGACTCCGGCTCGGTCGGAAAACACTTCGGATCCGGCTCGGTCGGAGTGCTTTCCGACCCGGATCGGAATCGGCCCCTAAGTTGTGCAATTCATATCCCCTTGTATTGCTCGTGCCTCCCATTACCTCACATGCAAAAACAACAATTGATGGACAGAATGCAGAACAATGTCATACATTCCCCCCAGTACAGAGATCTGGGCCTAAATCCATCGTTTTTTTGCTCACCATGCCGTTCCAGTTTGAACCCAGCCATATGCAAATCAATCTTGACCCTGTGCCTCATGGGAACAGTCCAGCCCGAACTGTCAAGCCAGGTCCTCCCTGGACTGGAAACAAGCATCCTAGGACCGGTTTCGGGGTTTCACCCCTCTTCAGCCAGGATAGCTTAATTCCAGTGGCATGGAGAGCAAGGGACCCACGTCTGGGCATACCCTTCCCACTCGGGGTGACAAATGCAAAAACAACAATTGATGGACAGAATGCAGAACAATGTCATACATTCCCCCCAGTACAGAGATCTGGGCCTAAATCCATAGTTTTTTTGCTCACCATGCCGTTCCAGTTTGAACCCAGCCATATGCAAATCAGACTTGACCCTGTGTCTCATGGGAACAGTCCAGCCCGAACTGCCAAGCCAGGTCCTCCCTGGACTGGAAACAAGCATCCTAGGACCGGTTTCGGGGTTTCACCCCTCTTCAGCCAGGATAGCTTAATTCCAGTGGCATGGAGAGCAAGGGACCCACGTCTGGGCATACCCTTCCCACTCGGGGTGACAAATGCAAAAACAACAATTGATGGACAGAATGCAGAACAATGTCATACATTCCCCCCAGTACATAGATCTGGGCCTAAATCCATCGTTTTTTTGCTCACCATGCCATTCCAGTTTGAATCCAGCCATATGCAAATCAGTCTTGACCCTGTGCCTCATGGGAACAGTCCAGCCCGAACTGCCAAGCCAGGTCCTCCCTGGACTGGAAACAAGCATCCTAGGACCGGTTTCGGGGTTTCACCCCTCTTCAGCCAGGATAGCTTAATTCCAGTGGCATGGAGAGCAAGGGACCCACGTCTGGGCATACCCTTCCCACTCGGGGTGACAAATGCAAAAACAACAATTGATGGACAGAATGCAGAACAATGTCATACATTCCCCCCAGTACAGAGATCTGGGCCTAAATCCATCGTTTTTTTGCTCACCATGCTGTTCCAGTTTGAACCCAGCCATATGCAAATCAGTCTTGACCCTGTGCCTCATGGGAACAGTCCAGCCCGAACTGCCAAGCCAGGTCCTCCCTGGACTGGAAACAAGCATCCTAGGACCGGTTTCGGGGTTTCACCCCTCTTCAGCCAGGATAGCTTAATTCCAGTGGCATGGAGAGCAAGGGACCCACGTCTGGGCATACCCTTCCCACTCGGGGTGACAAATGCAAAAACAACAATTGATGGACAGAATGCAGAACAATGTCATACATTCCCCCCAGTACAGAGATCTGGGCCTAAATCCATCGTTTTTTTGCTCACCATGCCGTTCCAGTTTGAACCCAGCCATATGCAAATCAGTCTTGACCCTGTGCCTCATGGGAACAGTCCAGCCCAAACTGCCAAGCCAGGTCCTCCCTGGACTGGAAACAAGCATCCTAGGACCGGTTTCGGGGTTTCACCCCTCTTCAGCCAGGATAGCTTAATTCCAGTGGCATGGAGAGCAAGGGACCCACGTCTGGGCATACCCTTCCCACTCGGGGTGACAAATGCAAAAACAATAATTGATGGACAGAATGCAGAACAATGTCATACATTCCCCCCAGTACAGAGATCTGGGCCTAAATCCATCGTTTTTTTGCTCACCATGCCGTTCCAGTTTGAACCCAGCCATATGCAAATCAGTCTTGACCCTGTGCCTCATGGGAAAAGTCCAGCCCGAACTGCCAAGCCAGGTCCTCCCTGGACTGGAAACAAGCATCCTAGGAGCGGTTTCGGGGTTTCACCCCTCTTCAGCCAGGATAGCTTAATTCCAGTGGCATGGAGAGCAAGGGACCCACGTCTGGGCATACCCTTCCCACTCGGGGTGACAAATGCAAAAACAACAATTGATGGACAGAATGCAGAACAATGTCATACATTCCCCCCAGTACAGAGATCTGGGCCTAAATCCATCGTTTTTTTGCTCACCATGCCGTTCCAGTTTGAACCCAGTCATATGCAAATCAGTCTTGACCCTGTGCCTCATGGGAACAGTCCAGCCCGAACTGCCAAGCAAGGTCCTCCCTGGACTGGAAACAAGCATCCTAGGACCGGTTTCGGAGTCAAGCTATCCTGGCTGATGACGGCTGATAGCCAGAAACCGGTCCTAGGATGCTTGATTCCGGTCCAGGGAAGACATGGCTTGGCAGTTCGGGCTGGACTGTTCCCATGAGGCACAGGGTCAAGACTGATTTGCATATGGCCATGTCTAAACTGGGGTGGCGTAGTGGGCAAAAGAACGATGGATTTAACCCAGATCTCTTGACTTGGGGAGAATGTCTGCATTGTCAGCCTTCCATCCATCATTTGTTTGTTGTAACGCTGTTCGCCCTAAGTGGGATGGGTATTCCCAGACGTGGGACCCGTGCTCACTACGCCACTGGAGTCAAGCTATCCTGGCTGATGACGGCTGATAGCCAGAAACCGGTCCTAGGATGCTTGATTCCGGTCCAGGGAAGACATGGCTTGGCAGTTCGGGCTGTACTGTTCCCATTAGGCACAGGGTCAAGACTGATTTGCATATGGCCATGTCTAAACTGGGGTGGCGTAGCGTAGTGGGCAAAAGAACGATGGATTTAACCCAGATCTCTTGACTGTGGGAGAATGTCTGCATTGTCAGCATTCCGTCCATCATTTGTTTGTTGTAACGCTTTTCGCCCTAAGTGGGATGGGTATTCCCAAACGTGGGACCCGTGCTCACTACGCCACTGGAGTCAAGCTATCCTGGCTGATGACGGCTGATAGCCAGAAACCGGTCCTAGGATGCTTGATTCCGGTCCAGGGAAGACATGGCTTGGCAGTTCGGGCTGGACTGTTCCCATGAGGCACAGGGTCAAGACTGATTTGCATATGGCCATGTCTAAACTGGGGTGGCGTAGTGGGCAAAAGAGCGATGGATTTAACCCAGATCTCTTGACTGGGGGAGAATGTCTGCATTGTCAGCATTCCGTCCATCATTTGTTTGTTGTAACGCTTTTCGCCCTAAGTGGGATGGGTATTCCCAGACGTGGGACCCGTGCTCACTACGCCACTGGAGTCAAGCTATCCTGGCTGATGACGGCTGATAGCCAGAAACCGGTCTTAGGATGCTTGATTCCGGTCCAGGGAAGACATGGCTTGGCAGTTCGGGCTGGACTGTTCCCATGAGGCACAGGGTCAAGACTGATTTGCATATGGCCATGTCTAAACTGGGGTGGCGTAGTGGGCAAAAGAACGATGGATTTAACCCAGATCTCTTGACTGTGGGAGAATATCTGCATTGTGAGCATTCCGTCCATCATTTGTTTGTTGTATCCCATTACGTCACGTCCGCTGACCCCATAAGCTAAGAGAAGTGATCATGTGAGTACCTCAGCACTCCCAGCGGTGTTTGTACCCATACTGACTACACTTAACCTCTCCTCCGAGAGTGTCCAGAAGAAGTGAAGAGAGGACATGAACTGGGCACTGGCCATTAAGAGTTACACAGCTACATGGTGGCTGCACTGGAACCAATGGTGTTTTGTATCAAACACCTTGTCTTAATACATCCACACTGATGCCAGTATTGGAATAATTATGACATGCCCCCAGAGGGCACTGTAGAGGTAACCCCTGAAACCTACCAGTCTTTTATTGTGCTGGTTGACCGGACTCTTTCAGCCTGCCCCCACAGATGAGTTTTTGACCCCCTGCTCAGGGGGGCTAATTCTTGCATAGGTCAGGAACACTATCAGGCTAGGCACACGCCTAAGGTGGGCCACCTGAAGTGGACACTCGAAGAAGTGTTTCACCATCTTCTTTTTGACAAAACTGGGTCAGGTTTATGGTCACTCTCCACAGGAAGAGGTCATATAGGGGGTGTAGTCACCCCAGGGGTAGCACACTCATTGGCCACTACCTTACACTTCCCTTAACACCCCTAAATTCAGTAGTTAGGTGACCTCCTGACACCAGGAACTCAGATTTGTTTACGTGAGAAGAGAAGAAGGGCAAAGAAGAGCCAACAACATATGAACTGTGGACCAACACCGAAATTGACGCCTAACTCTGCCTGGCTGCTGCTCTCCCAACAATTGCAAGAAATGACTTGCCCTGTTGCTGAACAGCTTCCCCAAACCCTTGGAGGACTGTCCAATACTTCGCCAACCAAGCAGCATCTCCCTTGAGTGGTAGAGGAGCCATCTCCCTGCATCTGCAGGCACCAACCGCATATGCCCAGTTCACGATTTTGCTGACCATCGGGTCCACCAAGGGATTAACTCACCAGGAGGAGGTCAATGAGAGTCCAGGGGATCAGTCCCATTTCTTCACCAAGTCTCGAGATTCTGCACCTTCCTGGAGCTTTCCTGCACCAATACCTGGGGTACCGCAGCACTTGCAAGCACCAAGGCTTGTTGTGTGCCCAGCCCCGACACCACTGACGCCAACACAGACCTGCTAGCGAGGGATGTCATGATCTCCAAGCTCATCACCAAGAATTGCCCTGCAGTCTTGTTTTCTCCCCCTCTCCAGGTCACTGAAACCAAGTGAGAGCCTCTGATTCAAGCGACCCACTAGACAAAATACCTCTGTACCTGAGCCCCCCAGCCCGGGTCCACGGACACCGACTGTGTCTTTGTGCCGTGCCCCACTTTGGGTTCTACCAGACTGATCCCCAAGTTTCCACTCCCAACCTTTATTTTTGCAGGTACTTCTCCATTGACTTTACTGCATAGCGATTGACTCTACCAATGTGACCAGCACCTCTGCACCCAGACAAACCAGGGCAGGTAAAACAAAACTGCTGGTGGTTTCTAGGATCTAAGCCCCTTAAGTCCAGGAGAAGAACCCTGAAAAATGTTTGCAAGTATTTCAATGCAGTGTATGTTTCTCCCATAGGATAACATTGCCAAGTTAAAGGCTCATAGCTCAAAACCATTATTTGACTGTATTTTATATTTCTGTAAAGAATGCTATCTCCAAAAGTACTTACTGATCCTGATGACCTTGGTGTCTAAAATTATATTTAAAAAATCTGTGTTATTTTTCTAAATTGGTTTGGATTTCTGTTTGAGTGTGTGTCTCATTTATTGACTCTGTGTGTACAACAAATGCTCAACACGCACCCTGATAAGCCTAAGCTGCTTGCTATTGTAAACCAATAAGGGTCTTCTGAACTATTTGCATGGTATACCCCTACATTTGGTACACTACATTAATAGCCTGCTTCCCACAGGCCATAAATATACGGATCCACATCTGTGTCTTTATACTACCGATTCCTTGTTGTTTGGCAGCCTTTTATTGGCCCATCGAAAAGTGGCCGTCCTGAAGGTGCTTTTTTCACCAAAACACGCTTAGAATAATGTTAGTAGCCACAAAATGAAAGGGTTTAAATGATTGTATATAATAATTGTATTGATAGTTTTAGAAAACATATATGGATCAAGTTTGTGGATCAATATTTGATTGACCTTCCATATGAGTATTGTTAAAAAGTTCATATAATATGTGAAGGGTTTTTATGAAAGAGGAGAAATGCAATGTCTTAGGTGGATAACAGCGTGATGCTACACTTTTTAAGATACTTTTTGTGTTGAGTCCTGCAGATCATTATTGAATATGAAATGCAGATGATTTTTGCAAAATAATTGGAAAATGTTGATTTATGTACCAATGGAGTAAGTACTAAATAAAATGTTATTCAATAAGATGAATTAATTTGTCTGAGCAAAAAAGGTTAGACTCATGTGTATGAATGTACAGTATGGTAAGACAGGGTCTTTTTTGTTCTTTGTATTTTCTGTGCCCCATTACCTCATATTTGCAGGGGGTCCCTTTTCTAAACGCATTTGTCACTACTGTCAGTTCTGGTTGGGGAAGGGAGAAGAATCTGTCCCTGACCAAATCGCAGCTCGGTAACCACCACTGTAGATCTTTTTCAGTACCCTCTGAGAACTGGACCATGTTGGTGAGATTCCCCTGAGGCTGTGCCCACTGGAACTTCAGTTCCCACTGCAGAGCCCGCATATGCCAGCGGACACGTGTCACAAGCAGGATGCAGGAGGCCATGATGCCCAGCAGCCAGCCTCAGAGTCAGTCTCATGGAAATCCAGGCTAGAGGCTGAAATATCGGAATAATAACATAATTGTCCTGGGCTTACAGTGTTGGAGGATAAGCCAAAAACTACACTGTGTCCAGAAGTGTTTGAGAAGGGGTCAGGTGTGACTTTTGCATGTTTATAGTGAACCCCAGTGAGTGCAGGAGGTCCGCTGTAGTCTGGAGGTGGGAGATGGCCGCCTGGGTTGAGTCCGCCTTCAACAGCCAGTTGTCGAGACAAGGGAAGACTGGCACCCCTGATCTCCGCAGATGAGCTACAACCACTGACATCACCTTGGCGAACACCTGACGGGCACCGGTAAAGCCAAAGAGGAGCATGGTGAACTAAAAGTGCCCGTGGCCTACCATGAACTGCAGGTAACGTGTGGGGGTAGGCATAATGGAGATGTGGAAGCACGCGCCCTGCAAGTCCAGCGCTACCATCCAGTCTCCTGGGTCCAGGGCAGACAGGACTTGAGAGAGTGTGCGGGTCTAGTATAGAAAGTAGGAAGTACAGTACCCATGACCTACTTCTGATGGCAGCACCCTCTCTTTGGCTCCTTTGGCTAAGAGAGCCGCCACTTCCTCGCGGAGTAAGAAGATGCGGTCCTCCATCAGCCTGTCCCAAGTCAGGGTCAAAGTTTATGGGGTAGTCACAAAGGGCGGGAGTAGCCCCTTCAGACAATCTGGAGAACACAGCAGTCACATGTTATCGACCTCCAGTGGTGCAGGTGATGGTGTACCCTGTCTCCCACTTGGTGCCCATGATTGCTGGAGGGCAAACCTAAGAGGCTTTGAGGCTGCAGCTGCTGGGGGTGGAGGGTGTTGGACTGGCCTGACCTCTGAACTGACCTACCAGGTCTATGGGTACTGCATCCTCAGCCACACAGGGTCTAGGAAACTTGCATGTCGTGGTGGCTGGGTGGGTAGAGACACAGCTGGAAGCCCCTTCTTAGGCCACGAAAAGTAGACTGGGGTTGGTGAGGGGCCACAGAAAGGCTCAAGGACCTGGCTGCAGCTTTGCTGTTTTTGAAATACTCTAGCACTGAGTCTGCCTTGTCTCCGAAGAGATGGGAGCCATTAAAGGGCATGTCCATGAGCGAGGCCCGGACATCCCCTGAAAAGCCAGTGGATCTCAACCAGGCGTGGCGCCTTAGGACCACAGACGGTGACACTTCTCTGCTTAGTGAGTCAGTCCAATTCAGCCCACAGCGTATGGCAAACTTAGTTGCATTCCCCTCTTCAGAAATAGCTTGGGAGAGTATGGCTTGTGCCTCCTCCTAGACCATAGGCAGCACCTACACAACTGAGACCCAGAGCAAATGGGGGTGTCACACCAAAAGGGACAGGGTGTTCACTGACCACAGTGCCAGGCTTGCGCAAAAAACATCATCTTTCCCAAGGTATCCAGCCTCTTGGATTCCCTGTCCAGTGGAGTGGTAAGGAATATGCCAGGATTTACTCTGGAAGTGGAGGCTTGTACCACCAAGCTATCTAGGGTGGGGTGTGGGTGAGGAAGTTAGAGTCACCAGGGGCAGGGCGATGGCAGCAGCTAATTGTCCTATTCACAAGAGTCCCTGTGCAGGTCTTGGGCCAGGCCCCAAGTATGACATCCGTGAGGGCGTCAGTAAATGGGAGACACAGTCCAGTGACTCCCAGCTGAAGCACCTCCCATTGTCTTGTTAGCCAAGGAGGGAAGCTGAAGGTCCAGGACCTCTGTAGTTGTGACCCATGCAGGTAAGCGAGGTGGAGCGGTGGGGCAGGGGAAGGGGGGGGGGTGGAAGTCGACACACAACAGGATAGGGAAAATAAAATAAATAAAACCACTAACCTTGAGCTCATCACTTCGCAGACACGTCTATGCGGCGAGCGCAAGGTAAGAGTTTTTATTTATTTTATTTTCACTGGTCCATCGCGTGTTGACTTCCATTTACCCCCCACCCGACCCCACCCCCACCGCTCTTACTGCACAAGCCGCCACTGGACCTCGGCCGCCCTCCTCACCACCTTAGGAAATGAGGCTTCCTCCTCCATGGCCATGGTCCACATCCCGGAGGACCCGACCAGAGCCCTGGTGGCCAGCATCGGAACGGTGGACCTTTGAGGATACCTCAGTGACTGTTGAAGCGTGACTACGCTGGAGACCGCCATGCCACTGAGTCGAGGTATGTGGGATCTACCCATGTCAGGCGTCATCCATTGTCCACGATCCCCCATGCACTACAGTAGCACCCGACTGTTCTTTCTTTTCTGCCCGGCACCCCTGATGAGGGCCCTGACTCTGTCTCCATCCGCTGCAAGCTCCAACAGCCACCACATCTGATCCAAAGTGGGCACGAGCAGGGCTTCACCAGGGCCTACACAGGGTTCCACAGAGGCCTGGACATGATGGGCCCGATTCACAGAACAAACTTAAGACTAAATCCTAAACTTAGTACCATTCTGGTATTCACAGAATGCACCTAGTACTTCTGGTATTCACACAATGAACTTACAACTTTTGCTATTCACAGAATGAACTTAGGACTTTTGCTATTCACAGAATGGATTTACGACTACTAAACTTACGTCCGCACCCGGGCCGGAATTTCCGCACCCGGGCCGGAATTTCCGCACCCGGGCCGGAATTTCCGCACCCGGAGCGGAAAGTCCGCTCACAGGCCGGAAGTTCCGCCTACGGGCCGGAAAGTCCGGCTACGGGCCGGAAGTTCCGATTGCGGGCCGGAATGTCCGATGTGGTGGCCATTCATCATGTGAGCCAAGGGTGAACACCTGTCCAAGTCCCTACCATCCCCCACCATGCATCAGCTGACACACTCCAGCCAATCCTAGCTCGGCAGCATGTATAAATGCAGAGCAGACACACACAAACCCTTTCAACATGTCACTGAATGTGTTTGTTGCACTGCCCCTTGCCATGCGGCAAAACGACTTGAGGAGGAGGAGGAGGAGAGCCAGAGCAGAGAGGATCTTCAGACAGAGGATCAACTTATTTGGAATGTCCAGTCAAGATGTAAGGGCCAGGTACCGTTTCCCTCCAGAAATCATCTTGGATATGGTATGTGAGTGGGAGCAGGAACTTGACTCCGTGACCTGCTGCTCACATGCAATACCAGCATACCTAAAGATCCTATCTGCGCTCCATTTCTTTGCCACTGGCTCATTCCAAAGCGTCTCCAGTGACCATGTGGGCATATTCCAGGCGAGCCAGTCGCGGTGCCTGCATCAGGTACTGCGATGCATCACTGCAAGATCCCACCACCACATACATATGCCACCGACACTGGCCCTGAGACAAAGGGCAGCACGAGATTTCTTTCTCATTGCACAATTTCCACGTGTGCTGGGTGCAATTGACTGTACCCATGTGGCCCTTCAGCCATCCCGCCACATTGCACACATCTTCTGCAACAGACACCGATGGCATTCCATCAACGTACAAGCTGTCTGTGATGCCAGAGGGAGGTTCATTGATGTGCATGCGGTGTTCCCCGGCACTACCCATGACAGCTTCATAGTCCGCATGTCACCTCTTGCCCTGCGGATGGCTGCGGGAGAATTTGGCAACATGTGGCTACTGGGTAAGTACCAAGCGTTAGAAAGGAGGAATATGTGTTTTTGAAATGTCTGAATGCCCCCCAACATTAACCATTGTACTATGAGAATCAAAAAGCTAGATACAGGGCCCAACTGACAATGCATGTAATACAGTATAGATCATGTCCTGTGCAATTCAAAGAGGGAAATGTAACCAACTGCCCTTTCCCCTCTCCTCAGGTGACGCTGGGTATGCACTCACCCCACATCTCCTCACCCCTTACAGGCGTGCAGACACTGTACCACAGATAGGTACAATAGGGCACACATACGGACTCGAGCCATCATAGAGCGCACTTTTGGTCTGTTGAAGTCGCGATTCAGATGTCTCGACCGTACAGGGGGGGTGCTGCAGTACTCCCCAGAAGTAGTGTGCAAGATCATTTTAGCCTGTTGTGTCTTGCACAACATTGCCTTAACGCATGGCTTACAGATACCGCTGGAACCTCGGCTAGCTATGAATCTGGGAAACCGGGCCATGGCACATAACCGAGGTCAGGGCATGCAAGTCCGTGAGCAGCTCGTTGCCACGTTTTTCACATGAGCAACCTGTAGTGGAATGGACTAAATGTGGATTGCTGTCTGTTGCCAATGATGAAACTTGGATATACACGACTGTGTCAATAAATTCCTTCCTGAGGCAACTTTGCTAGCCACACTAACTGCATGTTAATCACAGCTCTTGGCAGTAGTCAAAAGGTTGAGCCTGCTTCAGCACATGTGCCCATGTCAGCGATCAGTGTAGTGGATGTCCCTAAAGAATCTATTGCCGCAGATGGAAGATGATACATGTACTGAGAGACCTTGCCGGACCTCATGAGGATGGGTCACTTAATCAGAAAAGGCCATAACCATAGCATTGTCGGCCCTGTGCCATCAACAGATGTGACTCCCCCACAAATGATGCGCCCACGACGTGAGTGATGCAATGGGTCAATCAGACACCATGGGGCAGATCAATGTGGGACTTGCGCCCCTTTCACGCCGCCGTTGCGTCACTTTTGTGACGCAGCGGCGGTGCAAAGCCAGCGCCATGCTGCGGGGTATGTACTATATGACGCATCTGGGTGATGCGGCACTTTGTAAAGGCCTGCGCCACATGTAGGCGTTCTGGCGCAGGGGGGGGCCTTCCGGCGCAGGAACGCCTCCTAAAAGTGGCTGGGTGAAAACTACAATATTTCACTCAGTCACTTTTAAGGCCATGCTGCGTCAAAACCCTGCGCCTGCTTGAAGCAGGCGTAAGTATTGACGCAGCATCATAGGGATAGGGCACCCCGAGCCTTGCTGGAGCTGCGTTGCGCTTGCGACGCAACTCCAGGAATGCGCCGCCTTTCCAACGGGGGATGCGTCACATCCGAGCACCACGGTGCACCGCATTGTCAATGCGGCGCATCTGTGTTGGCGCACGGGTGGGCAGATGCATCGCAACTCTTCTGACGCATCTCTGCTGATTAGCAGAGATGCGCCAGAAGTCGTAAATCTGCCCCCATGTGTCTGTGATATATCCACACTTCTCCAACCCAATGTTCCGTAACACATCACACAACTCTGCAAATGAGCACCTAATATGGACTACATGTACCATAATGCAAAGCAGGAGAAACTGAAACTGCAGAAATGTATTGAAATGGTCTCTTCCCCCTCTTGTCACATTTTAATAATTCTCACATGCACTGTCTTTTCTTTTTTATCCACAACAGAACAGCAGGATGGCAGTAGATTTGATTCCTGATTGTGGATGGATCTGGATGAATACAAAATGTCTGCCAACTATTTCCTGTGATGTATTTCCTGCCTCCCACACTCTGTCAAACATTTCCTGTATGGAATTATATGTTCTGGGTCATTTTCGGAGTTTACGGCCAAAAAGCGGAAGCTCCGATTACGGAGCGTACGGCCCGTGTGCGGACCCCCCGCTCCGGAACCGGAAACTGCGCTTACGGGCCGTAAACTCCGAAAATGACCCGGAACACATAATTTCATTCAGGAAATGTTTTACAGGAAGTGGGAGGCAGGAAATACATCACAGGAAATAGTTGGCAGACATTTTGGTGGCGATTACGATCCGGTAAAAACCGGGTACGAACCGTCGGTTGGAGCGTTTTCCCCGTCCGACTCGTACCCGGTCGTAAAACTTAACAAACATGGAATTACGATTCGCACGGAAACACCATTTCCGTACGAATCGTAAAAAACACCGACCGACGAAAATATACATACGAATGTGATCCGGGAATGCTGCGACGTGACGTCGGGACGCTTTCAGGCAGCGTTTCACGACCCAGGAATTACGATTCGAACCGACAGCAGTCCGGACGGCAATATTTTCACGGCACCCAAAAAGTGCCGCAAAAGCGAAGTACGGCGCGAATCGACCAGAGTAGGTGGCCCGGTACGCACCGTACCCCCCCCGCCCCCGTAGGTACGCGCCAACCCCCCCCCAGCCCCCGTAGGTACGCGCTGACCCCCCCCAGCCCCCGTAGGTACGCGCCGACCCCCCCCCCCAGCCCCCGTAGGTACGCGCCGACCCCCCCCCAGCCCCCGTAGGTACGCGCCGACCCCCCCCAGCCCCCGTAGGTACGCGCCGACCCCCCCCAGCCCCCGTAGGTAGGCGCCGACCCCCCCCCCAGCCCCCGTAGGTACGCGCCGACCCCCCCCCAGCCCCCGTAGGTAGGCGCCAACCCCCCCCGCCCCCGTAGGTACGCGCCGACCCCCCCTGTATGTACACCCGTGTACGTGTCGAACCCCCCCCGTGTACGTTTGAGTCGTACCCCCCGTGTACGTTCGAGTCGTACCCCCACCCGTGTATGTACGGTGCGTACCCCCCGTGTATGTACGGTGCGTACCCCCCCGTGTACGTTCGAGTCGAACCCCCCCGTGTACGTTCGAGTCGTACCCCCCGTGTACGTTCGAGTCGTACCCCCCCGTGTACGTTCGAGTCGTACACCCACCCGTGTATGTACGGTGCGTACCCCCCGTGTATGTACGGTGCGTACCCCCCGTGTACGTTCGAGTCGAACCCCCCCGTGTATGTTCGAGTCGTACCCCCCCCGTGTACGTTCGAGTCGTACCCCCACCCGTGTATGTATGGTGCGTACCCCCCCGTGTATGTACGGTGCGTACCCCCCGTGAACGTTCGAGTCGAACCCCCCGTGTACGTTCGAGTCGTACCCCCCGTGTACGTTCGAGTCGTACCCCCACCCGTGTATGTACGGTGCGTACCCCCCCGTGTATGTACGGTGCGTACCCCCCCGTGTACGTTCGAGTCGAACCCCCCCGTGTACGTTCGAGTCGTACCCCCCGTGTACGTTCGAGTCGTACCCCCACCCGTGTATGTACGGTGCGTACCACCAGCGCTACGCGCTGGGTGTACGCACCGTACATACACGGGTGGGGGTACGACTCGAACGTACACGGGGGGGTTCGACTCGAACGTACACGGGGGGGTTCGACACGTACACGGGTGTACATACAGGGGGGTTCGGCGCGTACCTACGGGGGCTGGGGGGGGTCGGCGCGTACCTACGGGGGCTGGGGGGGGGGTCGGCGCATACCTACGGGGGCTGGGGGGGGGTCGGCGCGTACCTACGGGGCTGGGGGCGCGTATGCGGGCACGTCTCCATGGTTGCTATGGGAGTTCGGTGCGGACGGTGATTTTTCCATCCGGTTGTAACCTCGGACGCACGGGATGGATCGTGATTCCTCGGTCGGACTTCACCTTTCACGTTTGTACGGTAAATCGTCCGAGGACGTGTCGGACACATTTTCCGACCCGAGGACGTGTGGGGAATGATTCCCAATGCGGTTCGTATGGACTTTTTACCATGCGAATCGTGATTGCCAGTTCGTACGGCACTTGTACGATTCGTACGGTAAAAAGACCGGATACGAGTCGCACGGGGATATTTTTTACCGGATCGTGATCGGCACCCTAGTGTTCATTCTGAGTCATCCTCTATCACAGACAGATCCTCTGACATCCTGCTGCTCTCATCCTTCTTATTATCCCCATAATGGCTGAGGGTTACGAAGAGAAGGCACCCCCTTTCACTGAAAGTGAGTTGAACATCTTGGCTGAGGGGGTGCTGGGCAAATTTCCTCAGCTATATGGGGACCCTGAACACCAGCTGAGCAATGCAGCCCGGGCCAGGCTGTGGGCCAACATCGCCGAGCGCTGCAGTGCAGTGGGAGTCCACACCAGGAGTGCGAGGGCATGCCGCAAGCGCTGGGAGGACCTAAAACGGTGGGCCCGGCACAAGGCTGAGGAGCTGGTGGGCCAGGCTTCCCAGCACCATGTGCATCGTCCTCGCCTATCCCCACTGTACAGGAGGGTCCTGCGAGCAGCTTGGCCGAACCTCCATGCTCAGCTGGCGGAGCATGAGCAGCAGGGACATGGTAAGTGCATCATATGCTAAATGTGTCTGGGAGTATGATGTGAGTGAAACAGTGCTGTACCATTGTGTGTCCGATGCCTCCATTCACAGATTCCGTGTCCATGCAGCAGTCACCAAGCTTAAAAAGGCACACTGTGGCATATGGACTGTACAGGGCAGAGTGCATTTTGGGAGTTGGAGTTTCGTCATGACAACTGGCTAAATAAGCCATAATTGTGCATTTATATTGAAATCTGCTCTTCCCGCACCACTACAATTGGCACTAGGAAATCATGTGTGCATTGGATGAGCAATGGTACAGACACTGTCCAGTGTGCGCATGGCAGGCCAAAGGGTATTGGATGCTATGACTTGCATTGCATTTTTAGAGTTTGGGTTCCAATTGTGACAAAACATCATGTGCCATGGAGTCAAGACAGACTTTGACATCCTTGCATCACTCTTAAGCGCTTCTAAATTTGCAAGGGGTGTCCACTGACAGACGTCTCAGCCTCAGTGGCCTGTTTCACATTTCACATGTACAGGTAGCTGTCACTAAATTCCCCCAGTGTTCAGCGGTGTACTGCATTACCATATCAGTCACCAAAGCCAATATGTGCCACTGGATTGTCAGAACATGTGTGGGGACAGCCAAAGGCTAGACTCACAATTTAGCTACAGAAATAGCCCAGAGCCTCAGTGCATGTGTGACCCACATTCGCCACTTGTCGTGTCCCATACAATGCTACAAAGCAGATGACACTTGTCCAGACCTTAAATAACTGCGACTCCCTATGAATGGCCATAATCTGAGATTCTGGACTTCATGTTCTCCATTGGTGGACTGCTTTTGGAACCTGCACATGTAGCTGTGGCAGGACACACAGATCACCAGAATGCCAGGTTGAGGGTTGGCCAATACAGTTGTGTAAGCCACACACATCCACGTGAGATGGCCATGTCAGACTCAATCCAGTAAATGACGGTGGACATACACGTAATGTCAGCTCTTAGACACTGACAACTATTGAGTGTGATCAGAGGAAAATAAGTCTGACCTTGGCTCCTCTATGAATGTGTCTCGTCCTGCATGACACAAACATAACATTCTGATTTTGCTTACATTTCAGCAGGCACAGCTGGCGAAACAGAAGGGCAGCAGGACCAAGTCCGGAGCGCGAGGCCACCAGTGCGGCGGCGGCTACACCCTCTTTCCACCAGCGAGGAAGAGGAGGATGAGGAGGGACCCTCAATATCACGAGGCAAGGGGATTGCGCCCACCCGGACTGACAAGGGACACCCTGATGCTGGTGCCACATCCCGGGTGGAGGCTGCAGACATTGAATCGGGGGGTGGGGGGGGGTGAACACGACACCTCGGACCATGAGGTGTTGGAGAGCTACTCTCCTCAGGACTCTTCACCTGTGGTCCCTGAAGAGGTGTCCTCGGGGCAGGCCAACAAACAATCTGGGCCTGCCATCAGCCCCTCCCTACCTCTAGAGTCCCCCATTCCATCGGGGGCCCCAGCTGCATCCCCTGCAACCAGTCCCCCTCATTGTAGCCGCCAGCTCCACAATATCATTGGCTCCGGACCTCAGGCACCACATCCCTCCTGTCCCCCCCAGGCCCCTCCCGGTGTTGTTCCTCCTGTGGCTGTGCCAGTGGACTTGATGTGGATGTGTGAGGGTCAGCCAGACATGTCCGCTCGCATCATGCTACAAGTGTGTATTGAGGTACGCATGATGCGAGAGGACATGCTCCGAACAATGGCCACCCTCACCACCAGCATCAATTCACTGACCGCAGCCATGTCGTGTGTTGTCTCCCCAATCCCTTCCCATACCACCGTCAATGTCTCCCCCTGTCCGTTGCCCCACACTGTTTCCCCCCGTACTCCTCGTGTGGCACGAACCCAAGTGGTGCCTGTTCCTGCACCCGCCAGACGTGTGCCTGCATCGGACTCTGAGGATCTGGACATTGTGGTCCTAGAGGATGACCAGAAGGACACTTGACTTTTGACGTGAACAATTATTTCATTTTCCCCTTGTAAATAGACTGTTTTCCCTCACGCTCCCTGACGTGTTATATTTTTGTTGCCCCACCCCAATTCAGGTTCCCATCTCCCTCTGCATTAAGATCATCATTTGTTTTCCTTTCTCCCTTCCAAACGGACGGTTGTTCTTTTGTACCTTCTTAAAATACAATTAGGAATACTAATAACTTCCACTTGTTTGACTTCATTCTGAATGTCTGGTTCTGAATATGGACACATATTTGGTGAGTCATCTGCTATGCACATAATGGCTTGTTGCAATGATGGGTTACACTTGTAACTGTGTCACACACACACATACCTTCTCACATCTCGAGGCCACCTACATCGTTACACAGGACATGATACACAACAGAATTTTATTTTTGGTAGGTGTTTATTTGGTGCACACACAATCACGTGGTTAGATTGTCCTGGGTTCCTGTCACTGGTGAGTGCGATGCCGCAATTTGGGGGGGATGACCGCTCGGAGTGCTCAGGTCTGGCTCGCCGCTTACGTGGATGTGGGTACTGTCCAAGGGACTGTCCAGGGTCATCTACATGTGATGGGGCAGATGGTGTATGCACACTTGATGGTTGTGCCTGGACAAGGGCAGGTTGTGCACGTGGTGGGAGTGCCTGTACAGGTGGTGGTGGTGCTGGTTGGGCAGGTGGCGGGAGTGCCTGTACAGGGGTTGCTGGTGGTTGTGCACGTGGTGGGAGTGCCTGTACAGGTGGTGGTGGTGGTTGTGCAGGTGGCGGGAGTGACTGTACAGGTGGTGGTGGTTGGGCAGGTGGCGGGAGTGACTGTACAGGTGGTGGTGGTTGTGCAGGTGGCGGTAGTGCCTGTACAGGGGTTGTTTGTGGTTGTGCAGGTGGTGGGAGTGCCTGTACAGGGGGTGGTTTTGGTTGTGCAGGTGGTGGGAGTGCCTGTACAGGGGTTGTTGGTGGTTGTGCAGGTGGGGGCAGTACCTGTACAGGTGTTGATGGTGGTTGTGCAGGTGGCGGGAGTGCCTGTACAGGGGTTGGTGGTGGTTGTGCAGGTGGCGGGAGTGCCTGTACAGGGGTTGGTGTTGGGAGTGCCAGTTCAGGCCGCTGGTGTGGATGTCTCCCTTTGCTCTGTTGCTGTGCAGTTGGTACAGGTGTGGGGATGTGCTGTCCTGTGGTCAGATATGATGGCTCCCCTCCCTGCGTTGACCGTGAAGGGAAAGGTTGGCTCACTCTCAATATGCCCTCCATCATCTTCATGGCCAAGGCATGGTGTCTTGCACTCTCTTCCCTTTGGATGGATAGCATGTCTCGCATATTTCTGGACATGTCCTGCCAAGTCCTATCCATCCTATCCAACACTTGGCTCAGCCTCTCCACCGCCTGAGGGAAGTGGACCATGTCCTGCAGGGAGTCCGACATGTCGGACAAGGGTAGCCCCTATGGCACTAATATCCTGCCTCACATCGCTCTGGTGTTGGAAGAAGGCCTGCTCCCACTGGTCATCACAGCCAGGTGCAGGCCCTCTCTGCAGCTGTCTGCCATGGATGGGACCAGCAGGTCTTACAGCAGGGGGGGGGGCGGGGTGGCAGGTGGGAGCCTGTGGGCAGGTGAATGGTGCCCAGGGGATTCCGGCAGCACAACAGGGCTGGTGCTACCCCCAGATGGTGGAGAAGATGGCAGGGATACACTGTCTAGGGAAGAGTGGGTAGGGGAACCACCATGTTGGTCCTGGACGTGAGGACTGTGAGGGAGTGATGTCTGTGTTGTGATGCGTGGGTACTGTGGCTGGTTTGCTCGAGTCTGGGGACAGGCCATGGTATGCTTGGGAGGAGGCTGACGGACGTTGCTTGGCAGAGGAGTTGATGCCCTGACCGATTTAGCCAATCTGGCACGTTAGCGCGCATTGGCATCTTCATCGTCATCAGACATGTAGTCCTCATCATCCACCAAGGAGGCGTCCTCAGGAAATTCATCCTCCCCCTCCTGAGCAGTGCTTGCAGCCGACATCACAGCTTGGAGGATCAGGGGATTCTCCCCTCTGATTCCCCGTCGGCCCCCACTGGTCATAGGCCTGTCATCCTCGTCATCAGCATCCCCTGGAACAGAGGTTGCAACCGTATTAGGGATTGACCTGGTATGACATGTGGTGCAACACAAGGGTTTGTATTAACTGTACTTTGCATCAACAGATGAGGATCATGTGACCTGTGTAGGGTACCACCACAAATGACAGCTCACACCATAGCACTGAGGTGTTACACAGATACAGGCAAACTCACCAGCTCCAGCCACAACTCTCTGTCCCTTGGTGTTCCCCCCTAGTGTCACCTGCTGGACCTGTCTCCTCACGGCTTTTGTAGGCCTAGCTGTCCCTGAACCAGCAGCTGTAGAGGGAAGTGACAACATTCTCAATTATCTGCATCACCAATTGTCAGACAGGCACATGACACTCCTGATTTGTATTTCACTTTGTACACAACAACTGCTGATTACATGCAGAGGGGAATCAGGATCTCTGTCATGGCTTTGGAGTCGAAGCCAGTGACACACCTCATGCCAGAATTACCTGAAGGACAGGTGCGCGAGGGTTGAACTGCTGCAGCCAGGATGTCATTCAGTCCCCGGGACGGTGTCCGCTGCTGTGGTCTCATCCGGTCAGCAGCTGTGATAAGACATACAGGTCTATATTTTTCAACCACAGATGGAAGCTCTGAGCCAACATGTCATTCTCAATTTCCATTTGTGGGTAATCCAGAACAATGTGCAGCATGTTTAGCTCCTGAACTTTACATTTGGGCACCTGCTCACATGCAGCAGTTGCCAGCCGTTTCCTCCACACAGCAGTGACATCAATAAGATGGAACATCAACAGACACACCTCATGCTAGAATTACCTGAAGGACGGGTGCGCGAGGGTTGAACTGCTGCAGCCAGGATGTCATTCAGTCCCCGGGACAGTGACGGCTGCTGTGGTGTCATCCGGTCAGCAGCTGTGATAAGACATACAGGTCTATATTTTTCAACCACAGATGGTAGCTCTGAGCCAACATGTCATTCTCAATGACCATTTGTGGGTGATCCAGAACAATGTGCAGCATGTTTAGCTCCTGAACTTTACATTTGGGCACCTGCTCACATGCAGCAGTTGCCAGCCGTTTCCTCCCCACAGCAGTGACATCAATAAGATGACACATCAACAGACACACCTCATGCTAGAATTACCTGAAGGACGGGTGCGCGAGGGTTGAACTGCTGCAGCCAGGATGTCATGCAGTCCCCGGGATGGTGTCCGCTGCTGTGGTGTCATCCAGTCAGCAGCTGTGATAAGACATACAGGTCTATATTTTGCAACCACAGATGGTAGCTCTGAGCCAACATGTCATTCTCAATGACCATTTGCGGGTAATCACGTACAATGTGCAGCATGTTTAGCTCCTGAACTTTACATTTGGGCACCTGCTCACATGCAGCAGTTGCCAGCTGTTTCCTCCACACAGCAGTGACATCACTAAGATGACACATCAACAGACACACATGTATGAGAAGATTACTGATAGGAAGGGATAAATGACCCGGATTCCTCCCCATTAGACTGCTTTCACCTTAGCCATTCAGACTTACATATTTCCAGAGTCTCATGTTGTTTGTTATCAAGTCAGTAAGGGTTTCATGTGTGAGATTAGCAATAGTCAGGGACATGATGTTGCTCATTTGTGCTTCCCCACGCATGAAGTCACACATATTTGTATGAGAGAACACAGATGTCTTATGTCCATCCTTTGAGTGTCCTCTCTTTGCGTACTCTATTTCCCAGATCATGGTACTACTTAGCTGACGACGATTGGTGTCTTGTACAGCAGACATCCAAACCTCATATGTCAAACACTCACCTATACATGTGAATACAGTAGGAGAGGAGGCAAGCAGAATGTAACATTTGGTTTATACTCACACATTGCGGATAGGCTGAGAGGCTTTGATGCCTCCTGCCTGCACTGGATTAGCGTGTTGCTCTTCAGCCTAGTCATTTAGCAGGTGTAACTGCATGAAGATTCACCTTAGCAGGCCCTAGATTCATCTCAAAGGTACACTACTGGCATCAGTGTTGGCCTCAGCCATGCTATTTTCATCATGGTGTTTCCTATCATTGAATTGCAAGCGGGTTGTGTTTTGGTCACTTCATATGACTCATGGTACTATTGAATATCCCTTCTGCACTCACTTGGCATACCTTTTGTGTCATCCTTTCATTAGCCACCAGGGTCTGATCTTGCATGGGTTCAAATGCCATATGTGAGCATATTGTGATGCAGGACAACAGTGTTGTAATACACATACAACATACGGCGGACGTGAAAGGCACATTTCATGAGCAGTCAGCCTGATATATTCTTGGGTTCCCCTCCCTTGGCCCAGCACCGGAACAGTGTGTGGGCCCTGAACAGATGTCACAGCCAACCTTGTAGCAGAAGTCAGTGTGTGTCTTTGATTCTGGGAGGACCTCGTTGTACCTACAATGATAAGTGTGTTTTGCTACTTTACATTCCTGCAGCCACATGTGATGCACTAGATTTCTGGCACAAAGGATGAGCACAAGCAGTTGTGGGCACCAGCGTCGCTGAAGTGTGTTATACATAAATTCATGATTGCTCCCACATGACTTCGAATGGGCCCACTACCTGGATGCAACCAATATCACAATGACATGTCTACGGATCCTGATGTGAGGTCCACTACCGTGTTTTGTTGATGGGCAACACAAAAGCCAGACTATGTAAGTGGTACATGACCAGCTGTGTGGACTGGGAATTTGATCAATATTGGAAACATTCAAAGTTGGACAGTGTATGCATTGTCAATACTAATGACCCTGGGATCTCACTTGTTCATCATTGCCATATTTCAGTCAATTAGTTTGATTGATTACGTCTACAGACACCATTACAACATAGTGGGGACACCCTTTTGAGTAGTTGTGGCACTCGATAACAGGATTGGATTGACAGGTCTGGGGCTGTTGCAGAAAAACATGTCATGTTCCGCAATTACGAAGGTTTGATGAGCCAAGACATGTAATATATTGTCTTCAGCTGTTCACAATTATAATTAGCTAAAGGTGGATGTCCATTGACAACTCCAATTGTAATGCAGCTATTTGTTCATCTCTGGTTGACTTTCATGTGTGGGCACTATATTTCCCTCGGTCACTCCTGTCAATGTATGCATTTTGACCATCTCCTGGCCACTTCGACTTACCAGTCGGTGAGGGTGGTATGCCTATCACTGCACGGTGGCGATTCCTCCCAGTCGATGCAGGGACCTCTGCTGCGGCAGTTGTCTGTGCTCTGGCTGAATGTGTCAATGGGTGAGAAGAGAGAAAACTAAACATCTGGAATTTGTGCTTGTGGAACATTTCTGTGATTTCCCCATCTCTTCTGCATGCTAACAGTGTTATGCAGTACTGCCGCTGACTGGGCAGGTAGGAGCAGTGGTGCATTGGGGACGTAATGGCGTGGCAGGATGGGATATGTACAACAGAATAGGTGTCTGACTTTTGGATCTGATGATTCACTCACCTTCTGCTTTGTGCTTTAAGCTGGCACAGGGTGATTAACTTCTTTGATATTTAGTGGCATGTTTCCACGCCCCTTGTAATACATTTACACCGCAGTTGCGTCACTTCTGTGACACAGCGGTGGGGTAATACAGGTGACACATGTAGACTTATTCACAATGTTATGCATCTATGGGGATGCCTCACGGTGTGCGGTCCTGCGCAACATTAAACATGCATCAGCTGTGATGTAGGCAGGGTGTGTGTTTATTTGGTTATGCCTCGTACAAGTGATGCATTGTAATCGACGGCATTTCACGTAGTCACTTTTCATAGGGTGGTGCCATGCAAACTTAAACCAGCTTGAGGCACATGTAATGAGTGGCCCTGAACGTTAGGTGTAGGCGGTCCATGGACATTGTTGGAGTTGCGTCACACTTGCGACACTACTCCAGCAGAGCACCCCCCTAATGCCATCAGTTGCGACACCCATCTGTCTATCCCAGCGCCACAGTGCACCGCATTGTCAATGTGACGCATCCGCGGTTGCACAAGAGTTGCATTGTTACTGGCGCATCTCTGCTGATATTTGTCAATTGCTACTTAGCGGGCTGGTGTATTACTGCAACTGGACAGTGCCCATGTTTTCTGAAGTGGGGGAGGGATTTGCCATTTCCATCGCTAAGGATTGTGGAACTTGTAGTGCTACATACAGAGGGTGACACAGGAGTCTCTGACTGACGGATTTATTTATACACTTTGGTCTACTTCCTTATTCACACTGACAGTGCAACACAGACATTCTATTCATGCACTTTATCTTTTCATCCCACTTACCTGGTACCACGTAGCGGACGTCACTGACCGGCAGCCCATGGACCAAGTGGGGGTGTATGGTTGTCAGGATATCCTCCTCCAGTGGGGTGAGGCGGATGCGTGGTCCAGAGTATGCGGCTGGGAGGATCCGTTGTAATTCAATCCGGGAGTATTTCTCCTTTACCCTCAGCCGCTCATCCTGCCATTTTTTTTTAGGTCCTGGACAGTGCGCCTCTCCTCCCCCAATGCTGTGACAGCAGTGGATAAATGCTGCCACAGGGCTGCCTTCTGTGTCCCACTGGTGCAGTAGGGTGGGAGTCCATAGAGGCGTTTGTGGTGCCTGACAATGAACTCCACAAGCATGGTGGTCTCCTCTGCTGTGTAGTTCCTCTTTCTCTTCAGGAGGTCCATTTTTCTTGGCCGGTGTCAGCTTGCAAATACAAACTCTGTGTGGCCAAACCTGTTCCTTCACTGTGTGCTGCTTTTAAATGTTTTTTGCTGCTGGTCAATCAGTGTTAATTGGCTTCAGCTGGATCATGGTGGGGGATGGTAGGCACTAGCAACATGATGGCTAACTGGAGCTGTTGGCTTGGATTGGCTGGAGTGCGTCAGCTTTTGCATGGTGGGGGATGGTAGGGACTTGGACAGGTGTTTACCCTTGGCTCAAATGATCAACGGCCACAGTTAATGTAGTCTGGTCCCAATTCTGATTTTCCGGCCCGAGAGCGGAATTTCCGGCCCGAGAGCGGAGTTTCCGGCTCCGGAGCGGACTTTCTGGCCCGGAGGCGGACTATCTGGCTTGCGAGCGGACTTTCCGCTCCTGAGCCGGAAACTCCGCTCCGGAGCCGGAAACTCCGCTCCGGAGCCGGAAATTCCGGCCCGAGTGCGGACTTTAGTTTAGTGGTCGGAAATGGATTCTGTGAATAGCAAAAGTCCTAAGTTCATTTTGTGAATAGCAAAAGTAGTAAGTTCACTCTGTGAATACCAGATGTAGTAGGTGCATTCTGTGAATACCTAAATGGTAGTAAGTTTAGGATTTAGTCTTAAGTTTGTTCTGTGAATCGGGCCCGATGTGCCTGACTTTAATATGCGGCCGCCTCTGCCTTCGTTCCCTCGGCAGAATAAAGGCAGCCCCAGCTCCTTCTCTGGATTACTCCCCCTCGTCCGTTCCTTTTTACCTCTGCCCCCTAGTGGGGACATGTTCTTCCACTACCTGACTATACAACTGTAGCCCATGTTTCGATTCTAAACTGCTTTTTCTGAACATTGAAACCTGAGCAACATGGCTGATGCCGGGTGGAGCTGCTAGACAGCTATAGAGGAGATTGGCCCGGGTTTCCCCCTCGACAGTCACCTACCCTGCGGGACACTGGGCACAATTTCCTCTTCGTTTCCCTGCTATGGCTCCTTCCTCCCCTTTCCTTCATCTTTCCGCCCTATCTCCCTCCTACCCTTCTAAAAAAAAGCCAGTATCTGGGGCACTGTCCAATCCACTCTATCTGCCACATTTTCACACCAGGTTCTTCTGTGAGATCCAGGGGATGGTATTCCTCAGGGTCTAGTGGCTCCTCCCATTCAAAATGAATGGAAGATTTTTGGAAATAAAAGAAGACCGAAAGACCAGGAGCCCAATTGAATTTTGTGTTGTTTCAATAACTTGTATACTGTATATGGACATTAAGCGTGTGCATCAGCAAAATTTGTGATCTACTTGTCAATCTTTGATTGATTTTCTTGGGAAACTGGGTGTCTTTCCCAATGTTTGGTGGCACCGCAGCACAGTCAGTCTTAACAAAAATATCTGTGTAATTTTGTTGTAGCGCCTTATTCCGTCACACCCATCTGAAGTTATGCAGATGAGTTATGGGTCCGTCATTGACATTTGCCGGTGACAGCCGTCACAGCGCTTAAAAACAGCCTTCATTGCGGACAACCCTGCCACACCAGGAGCAAATTTCTCAAAAATATTCAGCAAAAGGTCAGTTAAAAAGTGACTGGCGGTAGCTCTTCTCCAAATATGCGCTCATTGGTACGGAAAGAAATTAACTGACGTCAGCGTGGTGAGGTGCCGCCTATATGGGCACCGGGAACGTCACTCCCGGTGGGGATGACACCACGGGGAGCCAAATGATGCCACCAACCAGCATGCAGAAGTACTGCTCATGAAAAAATATCATGATACAGTCTGACGCCTTCGGCTAATTCAGAGGAAAGGAATCTGTGGCTAGAAGGTTCTCTAAAACAGCTGAATGGATTTACACTAAATAACAAAAAGCAAGCTTTCTGAGTAAAGATCTAAGGGGCCGATTACAGAGGCGGGCGGACTTGAGTTGGCCCGCCATCGTAGCGGGATTGGGACCGCCTGCCTGTAATGCGGAGATCCTGTAAATCTAGATAACGATGCGACCGCCACCGTGGCGGTCGTATCCAGCAATGCAGCACCCACAGCAATGTTATAAGGCCATGTTGTGCATTGCCGTGCACAACGTGGCAGGCACCACGTGGTGCCAGCCACCTTGTGCATGGAAATGTAGTACCCTCCTGTGCACAACTTGCACCCCCAACACTGAGGGGGCCCTCCAGCCTCTGCCAGCATTTTCATGAACTGCCATGGAAAGGCTGGCTGACGCCAGCATTGTGATCGGGCGGGCGGTGCCCTCGAGGCACCGGTCTCATATCCCCAGCATTATCCGCTCTGCCAGGCAATCGTTACGATTGCCTGTGTTGCCAGTGGCGGAAGCGTGGTGGGTGGGCTTTGCCCCCTCCACGCTTGTGGAACGATTCCCCCTGCAATCCTGATGTGGCGGGGCGGTCCCTCTACCATCGTAATGAGCCCCTAACTTCTTGCCATTCTCCTTAATCTCACCTTCTCCTGCTGAGACACGATAAGGTGTTGCCGCCACGATACATGCCCGCCAGCGACCCGGCCTGCCAGCGGGAGGTGGGGCGCGAAGTGCGCCCGCTGCGGCCTCGGCATACGAGCGACGTGGGGGAGGGAGCTGTACATTGCTGGGTTTTCCTGCGGCTTCGCCGATGCCCATACGAGCCCTGCGGGAGCCGCATAGCGAGTGGATGCTGCGGTGGGAACCCTCGCAACTTAGCCAAGACACTGAAACCCATGGTGGCGCGGCATTGGCCTGGAGCAGCATCAACCTGAGCGGCTGCCCGCGGACACCCCCGTAACAACCTGCAGCACAACCGCTAGCGCTTACACACTGTGCTGCCACACTGTGGCATCACAGTCCTGGAAATTATATAGCTGTGCGTGGACTGTTGATGCGGGCGCTGTGACATCATGTTGCAACCTTGTGGCCTCACAGCCTAGCGTGGCCCGAGACGCAGCGGCCCGGCTGTAGGGCAACGCGGCGCCACATGGTGCGGCCGCCTGATCTGCTGGGTGAAATCTGCAATCACAGTGATTCAAGAGACCTGAAAACGCCCTGCGATCTGCAAACCTGTTTGCTGGCTCCTGGAGCTTATTCAAGTACGACCTTATACATGTGAGGCCACCTGCTTGTCTGGACAGCTGTGGGTGCATTACAGGCTCACAGGCGGCTATCTTGAATATATCAGGACTGTATCGGCTGGGTGAGACGGTGTGGTACGCTGCTGTTCAAGACTGATTTGCATATGGCTGGGTTCAAACTGGAAAGGCATGGTGAGCAAAAAAACGATGGATTTAGACCAGATCTCTGTACTGAGGTGAATGTATGACATTGTTCTGCATTCTGTCCATCAACTGTTGTTTTTGTATGGAGCTAAGTTGGGCACACAGCGATGGTTGTTATTGGCACATACAAGATCAGGCAACACGAGACGACACCATAGCATGTTGGATGGTGAACGGAATGGCAGGCATTAAAACTAATGTAATCTCATGGTTAACATGGAACGTTAGAGGCCTCAATAACCCTAAGAAAACCCGGCAAGTATTAGCCTATTTAGATCGACACAATGTTCAGGTGGCACTGATACAAGAAACTCATCTCACTAAACACGCAGCATCTGCAGTGGCCACTACATGGGCGGGTGTGCATTTGACCTCATCTTACTCCTCCTATGCTAGGGGGGTTATGCTATTGATTAAAAAGGGCTTCCCCTTTGAACCCACGCATGTGGAAGAAGATGAATTGGTACGATTCATATTGGTGCAGGGTATATTGTGTGGTACGCGTGTGACAATTGCAAACATCTATGGGCCTAACACAGATGACCCCGTATTTTATGAGACGCTATGGGGTAAAATACACAAATTGCCTCCGTCTGCAGTTATAAGTGGGGGGGATTTTAATGTTGTATTGGTTCCTGAGGAGGATCGCCTAACCTCAGCAGAACTCACACTTAAAAAAGCAGCGCTCTCTATAACTAGCGGCATGACGGACTTGGGTTTGCTGGACATTTGGAGATTGTGGCATCCTGGCTTGATAGAAGGTACATGCCATTCCTATGTGCATCAGTTCTGGTTGCGCCTTGACTTTTGGCTGGTCACGGATGATGTGAATATGTGGACCACTAATGTCCAACATTTACCTAAAACTTTGTTGGATCACTCCCCAGTTTTGCTCAGCAAGTCCATGCACATGCACACAGCCAAGCAGTTTCAATCGCGTCTACAGTCTTCTTCCTTACTTGATCCGGTTTTCTGTGAAGGGGTTAAAGAACCTATCACAGACTACTTTCTGCTTAACAGAGGGTCAGTGCAGAGTGTGGGGATGATCTGGGAGGCATTCAAAGTGACCATACAGGGTGCATGCATAGGGTTACAAGCAGGGGTTCTTAAGTCTCTATGTGGCACCATGACACAGCTGGAACAAGAATTAGGGTGCCTGGAGAATGAGTATGAAACTGCAGCAGACGCCGCTACCCTAGCGAATATTAGAATTAAGGTTACAGAATATAATGATGTGGCAGATCAGGAAGTGCGTCACATGAAAAGCCAGGTACTATGGTGAAGGTGGTAGGCCTGGAAAGGCATTAGCCAAAAGAATTACAGAGCCATGGGGTAAGAATTATATAGTTAAAGCTATCACAGGGGATGACAATGTACACTATGATACAACTGGTATCCTTTACACGTTCGTGCAGTACTATCAGACAATGAATGCATGCAGACAGTCAGCGGAGGAGACAGATAAAGCACAGTACCTGGACAATATAGCGCTTGCATGGCTCTCGAGAGGGCAGCAAGATTTTCTAATGCATCAAATAACAATAGATGAAATTCGGGAGGCCATCGTCCCATTGCCGAATTTGAAAGCTGCAGTCACAGATGGCTTACCAGCAGAGTTTTATAAGGAATACATTGACCTATTGGCCCCCTGTCTTCAGGAGATGTATATGGAAGCGTATGAAGAACAGCGTCTTCCTGCCACTCTACGAGGAGTGCTGATCGTAACATTGTTAATGCCAGGAAAGGCGCCAGACAGTTGTGACTCGTATACGCCCCTATTATTGATCAATACCGATGTGAAAATTATGTCGAAGGTACTGGCTAACCGACTGCGTCTGCTACTCCCTGTAATGGTTCTTCCTGACCAATCAGGGTTTATACCTGCTCGATCTACATCACATAACTTACATACATTGTTTGTGGTGCTGCATGTGTTGGAACCGACTTTGCCTGCAGTAGCGGTCCTACAGGATGCTGCCAAGGCCTTTGATTCTATCTCCTGGACTTATATGTTTACAGTCTTACACCGCATGGGGGTGCCCTTTATTTTTACAAACTGGATTAAACTAATATACACAGAGCCTACAGCGAGCGTGAGGGTCAATGGACAGACGTCGGGTGCATTTAAGATACAACGGGGTATACAGCAAGGATGCCCGCTGTCGCCCCTATTATTTGCTGTGGTGCTAGAGCCATTGGCATGCATCTTAAGAAAGCGGTATGAGTAGGCAGCACTACGCTTTTATCAGCAACCTCTAGCAGTTTCCATGTACGCTGATGACATGGTGCTTTACGTTTGTGACCTCGAAACCTATTTAGAACAACTTATCAGAGAATATATACGGTTTGAATGGTATTCCGAGCTAGGTATAAACTGGGCTAAATCAATTGTCCTACCCCTGACCAATAGTACGCAACAGATAGAGCTTGGCTATCCACTGGAATGGAGCGCAGACCCGGTAAAATACCTGGGAATGTGGATTCACAGGGACTCACAGGTGGTTGTCCAGACTAATTATGGAAGAGCCGTTACACGGCTCGAAGATCAAGTGGCTAGATGGATAAAACTGGCGTCACTTGCCCACAGGATAGCACTGATAAAAATGATTGTACTCCCAAAGTTTTTATATTTATTTATGGATATTCCTGTCCGTCTAACAAAACACTTCTTTGCTACGCTTCGTTCTTTATAGGTTACACTTGAATGGGGAGGGAAAAAACAGAGCGTTAAATGGGAAGTATTAACGCTCCCCTATGACATGGGTGGATTCACTGCTCCAGATTTGCAGCTGTACTATCTCTGCGCGCAGGCCCATTATGCCTACTACTGGCAACTGGCTCCTGCCTACATTACTCATGTTGCGCTAAAGGCAGGTGCCGTGCATCCGATACCACTTAAAGCTATGATTGTAAACACGTATTCCATATTTGAAAAGGGGGAGATAGCCACGGTGCAATGGCAGGAACTTGAGAGGCGAGCGCAGAAACTGCCGCGTTATGCTCCAAATATGCCGCTCTTGCTCCATGCTGCAATCACAGTGTCCGGTGGAACTGCTGCGTTTAAAGTCCTTAATGAGGTAGGAATGCACACGATGGGTGATGTATTTCCAGGGGGGCAATTTATAGAGATCTCAGCGTTCCTCGAGGATGGGAAGAATGCTGCAATGTGGATATTCATATACACTAGATTGCGCTCCGCTTTGCGTACACTGTACCCCCAATTATCTGGCGAGCCGCAGATCGCTAGAGGCACTACAGCTCATCTACACAACTCTGTCACAATCCCGGCTTATCACACGATTATATCGCGCCTCACAGAAAGATGGGACAGCCATGGGGTGGGGGGGAGCTGAACAAGTGGAATGCGACTCTCTCTGAACCAGGTTTGCAGGGACTCCTGCAGGTTGACGGGACAGCTAACAGCAAACGGCAATCTTAGACTGATTTATTTTAAATATTTACATCAAATATATTATACACCTGCTCAGCTTCATAAATATGGTCTAAGAGAATCTGCCAGTTGTGTAAGATGAAGTACACCGAATGCAGATTTCCAACATTTAGCATGGTCCTGTCTGAAAGTTGGTACATTTTGGGCACAGGTCATGGGAAGTCTGACTACAATGGTGGATGCACTTCTCTGTCTGTTGGGAAATGTCGCCGATATTAAAGCCTCTATTAAAAAATTGGTAGCTGTGGCGTTGCTGTTGGCTAAATGTAGAGTCTCTATACATTGGGGCAGTAGGCCCGCGCCGACACATAAGCAATGGTTGCAAGACATGGGTGCCGATCACGATCCGGCAAAAACCGGGTACGAACCGTCGGACGGAGCATAATCTCCGCCCGACGCGTACCCGGTCGTCAATTTTTACAAACAAGGAATTACGATTCGCACGGGTACACCATTACCGTACGATTCGTAAAAAAGCCCGACCGAACAAAAAACACCTACCAATGCGATCCGGGAAAGCGCCGACCTGACGTCGGGACGCACGCAGCCAGCCATTCACGACCCAGGAATCACGATTCGCACCGACGTCACCCCGCACGGTGAATATTTTGCGGCAGCCAAAAACTGCCGGGAAATCAGGACGACGCGAACAAGGACCACCAGTACGCGACGGACAGACGACGCCGCGAACAAGGAGGACCAGTACGCGACGGACAGACATGGACCCGAACCTACGAGTCATCCCTGCCCTCATAGCAGTACACCTCCTCTACAGGTTACGACGCAGACGCCGCAGAAGGTCAGAATAACTAAGGGAGGGGGGAAAGTGGGGTGGGGTGGGGGTGGCACGACCAGGGCAGGCCACAAAACAACCACATAAGTCACACACCACACATGGCCTGGACATACCTGACTCCCATGCCCTGGTCACCACGAGGGGGTGGGGGCGAGTCCTGATAAGCCAGCGACCGCCACAACGGAAGTCCGTCACCACGCGAACCGGCAACACAACCAGACAGGTACGTCCCGTACCCACGCCTGAAGAGCGTGGGTACGAGTCGGACCACGCCCACACACGTCACCCCAACAATGGCGGGACGGATCGCACCCACGTGGCAAAGGCCTGGGTACGGGCCGCACAAACATCACATAGCGTGGGGACGGATATGTACGGACCCTACCCCCACCCCGTATGCAAGGAGCGTACCCCCCACCCCAACAGTGAAAGTACGACCCGTACCCCCACCCGCGTATGCATGGAGCGTACCCCCACCCCAACAGTGTAAGTTCGACCCGTACCCTCACCCGCGTATGCATGCAGCGTACCCCCCATGCCAACAGTGTAAGTACGACTCGAACCCCCACCCACGAATGCAAGGAGCGTACCCCCCAGCCCAACAGTGTAAGTACGACCCGTACCCCCACCCGCGTATGCAAGGAGCGTACCCCCCATGCCAACAGTGTCAGTACGACCCGTACCCCCACCCGCGGACGTACGGAGCGTACCCCCACCCCAACAGTGTAAGTCCGACCCGTACCCTCACCCGCGTATGCATGGAGCGTACCCCCCATGCCAACAGTGTAAGTACGACTCGAACCCCCACCCACGAATGCAAGGAGCGTACCCCCCAGCCCAACAGTGTAAGTACGACCCGTACCCCCACCCGCAAATGCAAGGAGCGTACCCCCCAGCCCAACAGTGTAAGTACGACCCGTACCCCCACCCGCGAATGCAAGGAGCGTACCCCCCAGCCCAACAGTGTAAGTACGACCCGTACCCCCACCCGCAAATGCAAGGAGCGTACCCCCCAGCCCAACAGTGTAAGTACGACCCGTACCCCCACCCGCAAATGCAAGGAGCGTACCCCCCAGCCCAACAGTGTAAGTACGACCCGTACCCCCACCCGCGAATGCAAGGAGCGTACCCCCCAGCCCAACAGTGTAAGTACGACCCGTACCCCCACCCGCAAATGCAAGGAGCGTACCCCCCAGCCCAACAGTGTAAGTACGACCCGTACCCCCACCCGCAAATGCAAGGAGCGTACCCCCCAGCCCAACAGTGTAAGTACGACCCGTACCCCCACCCGCGAATGCAAGGAGCGTACCCCCCAGCCCAACAGTGTAAGTACGACCCGTACCCCCACCCGCGAATGCAAGGAGTGTACCCCCCAGCCCAACAGTGCAAGTACGACCCGTACCCCCACCCGCGTATGCAAGGAGCGTACCCCCCATGCCAACAGTGTAAGAACGACCCGTACCCCCACCCGCGGACGTACGGAGCGTACCCCCACCCCAACAGTGTCAGTACGACCCGTACCCTCACCCGCGTATGCATGGAGCGTACCCCCCAGCCCAACAGTGTAAGTACGACCCGTACCCCCACCCGCGAATGCAAGGAGCGTACCCCCCAGCCCAACAGTGCAAGTACGACCCGTACCCCCACCCGCAAATGCAAGGAGCGTACCCCCCATGCCAACAGTGTAAGAACGACCCGTACCCCCACCCGCGGACGTACGGAGCGTACCCCCACCCCAACAGTGTCAGTACGACCCGTACCCTCACCCGCGTATGCAAGGAGCGTACCCCCCATGCCAACAGTGTCAGTACGACCCGTACCCCCACCCGCGGACGTACGGAGCGTACCCCCACCCCAACAGTGTAAGTTCGACCCGTACCCTCACCCGCGTATGCATGGAGCGTACCCCCCATGCCAACAGTGTAAGTACGACTCGAACCCCCACCCACGAATGCAAGGAGCGTACCCCCCAGCCCAACAGTGTATGTACGACCCGTACCCCCACCCGCGAATGCAAGGAGCGTACCCCCCATGCCAACAGTGTAAGTACGACCCGTACCCACACCCGCGGACGTACGGAGCGTACCCCCACCACACCAGTGTCAGTAGACTCGTACCCTCACCTCGAATGCATTGTGCGTACCCCCACCGTGTATGTGCCAAGCGCACATATCCAGAAATCGGAGGTGTGTGTGCAGAGTCCACCCAGCAGTGCCCTGAGACAGGAGTGGTGGGTGTGGAGTCCTCCCAGCAGTGCCCTGAGACAGGAGGGGTGGGTGCAGAGTCCTCCCAGCAGTGCCCTGAGACAGGAGGGGTGGGTGCCTATCACTCCCAGCAGTGCCCTGAGACAGGAGGGGTGGGTGTGGAGTCCTCCCAGCAGTGCCCTGACACAGGAGGGGTGGGTGCAGAGTCCTCCCAGCAGTGCCCTGAGACAGGAGGGGTGGGTGTGGAGTCCTCCCAGCAGTGCCCTGACACAGGAGGGGTGGGTGTGGAGTCCTCCCAGCAGTGCCCTGACACAGGAGGGGTGGGTGCAGAGTCCTCCCAGCAGTGCCCTGAGACAGGAGGGGTGGGTGCCTATCACTCCCAGCAGTGCCCTGAGACAGGAGTGGTGGGTGTGGAGTCCTCCCAGCAGTGCCCTGAGACAGGAGGGGTGGGTGCCCATCACTCCCAGCAGTGCCCTGAGACAGGAGGGGTGGGTGTGGAGTCCTCCCAGCAGTGCCCTGACACAGGAGGGGTGGGTGTGGAGTCCTCCCAGCAGTGCCCTGAGACAGGAGGGGTGGGTGCAGAGTCCTCCCAGCAGTGCCCTGAGACAGGAGGGGTGGGTGCCTATCACTCCCAGCAGTGCCCTGAGACAGGAGGGGTGGGTGTGGAGTCCTCCCAGCAGTGCCCTGACACAGGAGGGGTGGGTGCAGAGTCCTCCCAGCAGTGCCCTGAGACAGGAGGGGTGGGTGTGGAGTCCTCCCAGCAGTGCCCTGACACAGGAGGGGTGGGTGTGGAGTCCTCCCAGCAGTGCCCTGAGACAGGAGGGGTGGGTGCCCATCACTCCCAGCAGTGCCCTGAGACAGGAGGGGTGGGTGTGGAGTCCTCCCAGCAGTGCCCTGACACAGGAGGGGTGGGTGTGGAGTCCTCCCAGCAGTGCCCTGAGACAGGAGGGGTGGGTGCAGAGTCCTCCCAGCAGTGCCCTGAGACAGGAGGGGTGGGTGCCTATCACTCCCAGCAGTGCCCTGAGACAGGAGGGGTGGGTGTGGAGTCCTCCCAGCAGTGCCCTGACACAGGAGGGGTGGGTGCAGAGTCCTCCCAGCAGTGCCCTGACACAGGAGGGGTGGGTGTGGAGTCCTCCCAGCAGTGCCCTGACACAGGAGGGGTGGGTGCAGAGTCCTCCCAGCAGTGCCCTGAGACAGGAGGGGTGGGTGTGGAGTCCTCCCAGCAGTGCCCTGACACAGGAGGGGTGGGTGTGGAGTCCTCCCAGCAGTGCCCTGAGACAGGAGGGGTGGGTGCAGAGTCCTCCCAGCAGTGCCCTGAGACAGGAGGGGTGGGTGTGGAGTCCTCCCAGCAGTGCCCTGACACAGGAGGGGTGGGTGTGGAGTCCTCCCAGCAGTGCCCTGAGACAGGAGGGGTGGGTGCAGAGTCCTCCCAGCAGTGCCCAGAGACAGGAGGGGTGTGTGCCTATCACTCCCAGCAGTGCCCAGAGACAGGAGGGGTGTGTGCAGAGTCCTCCCAGCAGTGCCCTGAGACAGGAGGGGTGGGTGCCCATCACTCCCAGCAGTGCCCTGAGACTGGAGGGGTGTAACACATGTGTGTGAGGCCAGAATTATCCACATGCATACTGGCTACAAGGGAACATGTCCCCATGAACTCATGTCAACAGACTCCACACACAAGTACAGTGATCACCAAGGATGCCACGATTGTCGCAGGTGGAGACATGGCCCTGCATGCATGGCCAAAGTAGAAGGGCTCCGTCACACACACAGCTCATGTAGACACAGCTCTGCGCTAAACATTGGGAACACCCTGCAGGGAAGAAAGCTGGGTACACAGAGGAAGGAATACACCCTGGGACAAGTGCACCATGCAGTAACTGCTTACATGAACAAAGAAAGTTAGCCAACACCTTGTGATGGCACACAGATCACAGGGTCCCACCAATGAGCAGTACACTACTACATATCCCACACACCCAAACCCTTACACACCACCCAAAACCATGTAGCAGCCCCACTAACACCAATACCAGCATAGCAGTAGTGTGATAATGAAAACAAAATTAAGCTTTATTCAGCATGAGCACAATGTCCGTGGATCGCAGGCAGTTCAATCTTCACAAAGCCCATAGGGCAGTCAATGATTCTCAGCTGGATGGGGGACACAGTGGGATGCGTGTCCCCTACCTTGCCTGCACAGTCAAATGGCATCGTCTTCCACACTGGTGAGGGCATCAGGGGGGGGGGAAGCAACAGGCACCGCAGGGACATCAGGGCAAAGGGGCGGCGTTGTGGGTGCAGGGATGGAGGACTCCACCACAGGGGGTGGGTCAGTGCCAAAGGCGGAGGCCAGGATGGCACTACACACCTTTGCAAGGTCCTCCAGGGAGTCCCCTGCACCCGAAGGGACCTCAGGCCCCAAGGAGGGGGGGGGTCAGAGGGATGGGTCGCAGCGCCACCGGGGGAGGGTGGAGACAGGGGGGGAGACTCAACCACCCTGACCGGGGACCTCCTTGACCGCTTGCGTGGTGGTGTAACTGTGGGGCTCAGGGACAGAGCGGCCATGAAGGAGTCCTTGGGGGAGATGTGGCCAGGAGAGCTGAGGGGAGGGGATTTGGAGGGAGTGGACTGGGTGGAATGCGGACTCCCACTATGGCTGCGTGTCACACGTTTGCCCCCCGACCCAGTGGGTGTGCCTACCTCACCCTGTGTGTGCGTGTCAGGAGGAGTGCGGTGGACCTTCCCTGCTGGTGTGGTGCCCGTGTCCGTTGATGTGGGTGCATGCCGACGTCTGGGTGTACATGTGACAGGCATGGGAGTGGGAAGTGTGGATGGGGCAGGGGTAGGTGGGGGGAGGTCGCGCTGCAGGAGACCCACTGCTGCAGTCAGTGTGGAGTCGATGGACCTCAGCAAGTTGCGTTGGTCAGCCTGCGATGAATGAATGCCCTCCAAGAAAGCCTCGATGTTGGTGAGGGTTTTGCCGTGGGCATGGAGGACATTAAGGATCGCAGCCTGACCAACCTGCAGTTGCCGCTGGATGTCCACAGACTCTGCATTGGCGGCAGCAGTGGAGACAGGGGCAGGGGGTGCGGTGCCTGGCAGGAAGGAGACATGCTGTGACCGGGCACGCTGGGAAGGGACACGAGCAAGTGGGAGGCGGCTGGTGGAAACTGAGGGGGCGGTGCGAGGTGTTGTTCCGCTGTCAGCTGCTGGTGCAGCCTCCGCCCACTCGGAGACATCGTCCCCAGACCTGTCAGCTTCGTAGTCTGATGTGCCAGTCGACAGGTCCTCGGCCACACTCTCCTCCGCCTCTGTCCCACTCGATGTGCCAGACCCGATGTCACGGCTGGCACTGGTGCTCGGTCCCTCCGCCTGGTCTGTGTCCATGTCTCCCTCTGTGTCCCCTGACGATGCTGTGGGCAGGGTGGAGAGACAGAAATTATTCAGACACCTGTACACATCTGTCACATGAGTCCAATCTACATAGGTAACATTGCATGGCCTGAAAAGGAAGATCCCTAACATCTACTGAACAGGGTACCGATGTAGGGCATGAAACACACAGTTGGTTGAGCCACCATGCCACTGAAATACCATGGAGAGCATGAGACAATAGCTAAACACAGGAAAAGGAGTCTGACATAGCACCCAGGCCCTGGGGACAATCCAGCACTGCATCTGCACCACACAGCGTTGGCGAAAATACCGATGACCAGGGACCATATCCATGAACTTGAGACACATGCTGCATAGGTAATGCTGAAAACATGCACAACATGACTCGGTCACTGCACATTGCATGTGTGTCCAGGCACATCACACACTGCCCAGACCCAGCAAGTGGTAATCAGGATTTAACACATAGGCATTGGCCGCCCCAACAAGACCCTACACGAGGAAAATTGTTGAGACACAGGTGGCACCAACATCTCATAGTCTGGGTGATACACACAGGGGCAGGCAAAAAGCAAGATTGGACGCCAAACAGCCAAGGTGCGCCTGTACAAATAATGAGGTACCAGTGCCCATCCTCAGATGAGTATAACAAGACACACAGGCACTGGCAACTGTGAGTATGAAGAAGGACAATCAGGTCAGGCTGCACAGTGGACACCTGTACAAATTAGCACGTCTATATACATGGTGACAGGGGACAATGGCACAGAGCACAACTTACGCTGTAGACACTGACAGTGGCCACGTTTATGATGACACATACACCACTGAGGAAAAGGTGCCCCAGGGGACAGTAGTGGGCACGCAACTACATGCTACTGAATGGTAATGACTGCAACACACGTCACCATCCCTGCACTATGTGTATCGCACACTCATGCACATCATGTCACAGGCCACTACATAGGACATGCGCGCTGTAAGGCATGACACATGAGAGACCAACTCCCATGTCTGGAGTCAGCATCAGTGCCAACTGACATGGAACCCACATGCAGTGAACTTGACAGTGCACAGGCAAGGTCCCACAACCTGTTACACACCACCCCCACACATGATGCTACAGACATTGTTCCCGTGGACAAAGCGCCAGCCTACATTACCCTGTGAAGGAGTGACTACACACAGACCAGGGAACACATTGCAAGGAGGGGAAGGGTGGCAGGGGCACAGCGCTATACTGGGGCAAACAGGATCTGCACAGCACCTTTAAACCCTGCCAGTGGATTCATGCTACTGTGCCCTTACAAATGCCGGTGACACACAACAAACACACATGTACCTACCCCCTTCCGGCTGCTGCATCGCCTGTAAGCGCCTCTCCAGGTCTGGAAAGACCACCGGCAGCACACGCCTGTGGAGGTGGCTCAGACGGCGGCGGCCGCGGTTCTTGTGGCTCTCAGGTGAGTCCCCCAGCAGGAGCCGTGCAATCCTCCGCGTCCAGCACCGGATATCCTGCCAGCGTTTCCTCACCTGGGGCAGGCTCCGCCTCTGACCATCCACACCCCTCACGGCACTGACGGCGGTCAGCCAGATCTGCTCCTTGGCAGTGGCGCCTACCTGTGAGGAGGAACAAGTGACACCACATCAATACACCAGCCACATGTCACAGAGAGACATATGGGTACAAATTAGCTGGTTACAACAAGGCATGTCATGCAGCCAACGCATTGCACCTTTGTCATAGGGACATCATCCCCTGGTGAGGGAAAAAGCACTACGTGCCACAGTGGGTACACAGGTGGAATGATGGCAATGTCACAATCAATGATCAAGGCTCACACTGTGCATCACACCCACCCCTCCTGTCTCAGGGCACTGCTGGGAGGACTCTGCACCCACCCCTCCTGTGTCAGGGCACTGCTGGGAGGACTCCACACCCACCCCTCCTGTCTCAGGGCACTGCTGGGAGTGATAGGCACCCACCCCTCCTGTGTCAGGGCACTGCTGGGAGGACTCTGCACCCACCCCTCCTGTGTCAGGGCACTGCTGGGAGGACTCCACACCCACCCCTCCTGTGTCAGGGCACTGCTGGGAGGACTCCACACCCACCCCTCCTGTCTCAGGGCACTGCTGGGAGGACTCCACACCCACCCCTCCTGTCTCAGGGCAATGCTGGGAGGACTCTGCACACACCCCTCCTGGCTCAGGGCACTGCTGTGAGTGATAGGCCCCCACCCCTCCTGTCTCAGGGCACTGCTGTGAGTGATAGGCCCCCACCCCTCCTGTCTCAGGGCACTGCTGGGAGACATCAGGCACCCCCCCCCTGGGACCCCCCCGACAGTACATGGCATGTGTGTTACACCTGGACGCAATGGCAGAAGTCACAGTCACCACATAGGGACAGTCTGTGGCAGTGGCCTATGCACTCACCTGATAACCTGGTCGCCCATACAGCATGGAGTACTGTGGGAGGATCACATCCAGCAGAGCCATGTTCTCCTCCAGGGTGAATGGCTGTGTCCTCTCCACAGCCCTTGACATGGTTCCAGGGAATCAGTAGCAGCAGCTGGGTCGACGAATGCAAAGATGTGCAGGCAAGTGCTCCCTCATGGGACCTGGCTGCCTTATATGTGCCCTTCTGCCCAGTCTCATGCACAGGAGTACAGAGAGATTGGTCACTCACATTTGCATCCTATGTTTCCACCAATCCCTTCAAACCTAGCAGTCTGTGGGTTCTCTATCGGTTTCATTCTCCTGCATGATGTCAGCCCCACAAACACATTGCAACAAAGTAGACAAATCCCAACTGACTTCTGCTGTGCACCTTCCAGAACAATTTCGAATTTTGAACTTGGTCTCCATGACAACCAGCATGCATGTAGGCCTTAATACTTGTCCCCTATGTAATTTGGAGCATCACACACAGGTACGGTGCATGTGGGGGCCCTAGGGCACCCCAAATGCATGGCAACGGCCCGTACATGCATGCCTACGCTCTCCATCACTTTTGGTCTGCACGCGTATGCGTACCCGTAGTGGTACGGACCGTACACTCGCATCTACGCTCTCCATCACTATGGGTCTGCACGCGTATGCGTACTCGTAGTGATAGTGAGCGTAGATGTGAGTGTACGGTCCGTACCACTACGGGTACGCATACGCGTGCAGACCCATAGTGATAGTGAGCGTAGATGCGAGTGTACGGTCCGTACCACTACGGGTACGCATACGCGTGCAGACCCATAGTGATAGAGAGCGTAGATGCGAGTGTACGGCCCTATCACTATGGGTCTGCACGCGTATGCGTACTCGTAGTGATAGTGAGCGTAGATGTGAGTGTACGGTCCGTACCACTACGGGTACGCATACGCGTGCAGACCCATAGTGATAGTGAGCGTAGATGCGAGTGTACGGTCTGTACCACTATGGGTACGCATACGCGTGCAGACCCATAGTGATAGAGAGCGTAGATGCGAGTGTACGGCCCTATCACTATGGGTCTGCACGCGTATGCGTACCCGTAGTGGTACGGACCATACACTCACATCTACGCTCACTATCACTATGGGTCTGCACGCGTATGCGTACCCGTAGTGGTACGGACCGTACACTCACATCTACGCTCTCTATCACTATGGGTCTGCACGCGTATGCGTACCCGTAGTGGTACGGACCGTACACTCACATCTACGCTCACTATCACTACGAGTACGCATACGCGTGCAGACCCATAGTGATGGAGAGCGTAGATGCGAGTGTACGGTCCGTACCACTACGGGTACGCATACGCGTGCAGACCCATAGTGATAGAGAGCGTAGATGCGAGTGTTCGGTCCGTACCACTACGGGTACGCATACGCGTGCAGACCCATAGTGATAGGGCCGTACACTCGCATCTACGCTCTCTATCACTATGGGTCTGCACGCGTATGCGTACTCGTAGTGGTACGGACCGTACACTCGCATCTACGCTCGCCATCACGATGGGTACACATACGGCAGCACTCCCACAGTGATTTGGGAACATGCACAGGCCCTCTCAGCAGCAGTACGGCGGATTTTACACATCACTGTGGTGATAGGCGACACACATGTAGGAATAGGGCGGACATACTTGTCCATGGATGGACATACTTGTCCAGGAATGGACATCAAGGCATCGTCTGTGCATTACCACATGTGTGGGGCACAGGTGTCACAGGCTGTGATGTGGAACATGCCTCCTGAGTGGAAAAGGCACCAGATGTATGATGAGATGTGTACATGTGTACTGTGTGAGGGTGCAATGTGTACCAGGCATGCCCTTGACTCCTTTGACATGTGTGCATGTGGGACTGCGCACTTGGGGTGAGCGTCACTGGCATGGCACGGACACCAACACACGGAAGTGTCCCATGATGCCCGGTACAGGGGTCATGACACATGACTTATCACTACCCACAGTGCACAATGTGACTATGCCATATATGTGTCCGGGATTTACATCAGGTTGATGTTGTAGCACCCTCAAAAGCTGCAGCCGTTGCAGCAACCAACATGTGGCTGTGTGTAGATTGTCATTGCACACTGTTCCCAACACCATGCCACATGTGTTATCGGATGTGAGGTGCACATGTATGCAAGGGACACGGAGTAGCGTGACAAGGCCATGTCAGCAAACTCACAAGGAATGTGTGGTGAGTCATGACATGTGCACCTTCATGGCAAGGTGTGTGGGCTGGACTAGTGTAATGTCATGTGACCTGTGGCTCAGGTGTTCCGCTGCCAGTCTCTGCAATCGGCATCACACTTCTGCTGATGTGTGGGTGTATGTCACTCCTGTCTTGCGTCGGGCAGTGCACTTGCACTGGGACACAGCTATTTCCATGGCGTGGCATGGGGAGGTTCTCAATCACCGTGTGTAGCTGGGTCTTGGAAGGAGTGTCACCTTGCATCCATACGTGTCCTGGGCATGTAGCACATGCCTGACTCCCTATGTGGCATGTGTGTATTGCCAGATTTACATGTGCTCAGTAGACATGAGTTGTTCTCGTAGTGCACTCACTCTTCCTTGTCACTTCCAAATTACTGCAGAGCGCCTCCTGTTGCCCGAAGAATTCCAGACTTGGCCACCATGCAGGAGAATGACAGGATCCGGCTCTACCGCTTCACCCAACCGTTGATTCTGGAGCTGACGGCGAGACTGGCACCACACCTGCAACCGCAGCACAGGTATCCTACGGCACTGACACCCCAGCTGAAGGTAATGGCTGCCCTACATTTCCTTGCCACGGGTACCTTCCAAAATACCATAGCTCATGTTGGTGGCATGTCCCAGAGCATGTTCAGCGGTGTGCTGCATGATTTCTTGGAGGCCATATTGATTCACCTGGATGACTTCATCAAGTTCCCAACCCCTGAACAGATGACTGAGGTCAAGCGTGGTTTCTATGCCCTGGGAGGGATGCCCCATGTCATTGGGTCCATAGATGGGACACATGTAGGTTTGGTACCACCACACGCACGGGAGGTGGCGTACCGCAATCGGAAGCACTACCACTCCATCAATGCCCTTGTGGTGTGTCTGTCCAACATGGTGATTTCACATGTCTGTGCTCGTTTCCCAGGATCAGCACACGATGCCTACATCATGAGGCGTAGCGGGATGCCTGATATGATGATGCAGCTGCGCAACGAACGGGCATGTGTTGTTGGTGGGTACAGTCTGTCTGTCCTGTATTCTGTTTGGCCGAGCAGCACTACCGCTTCGCCAGTTCTAACGATATCCATGTGCTTTCCATTTAGGGGACGCTGGCTATCCCAACATGCCTTGGCTGCTGACACCTCTCCGCAACCCCATCACGCCGGCCCAGCTCCGCTACAACAACGCCCATGGCCGGACAAGGCGAGTGATAGAGAGGACGTTTGGCATGCTGAAGAGCCGATTCAGGTGCCTCCACAAGACCGGCGGCGCACTCCCATATGCCCCGGCGAAGGTCTGCAAGATCTTCATGGTCTGCTGCATGCTGCACAACATGGCAGTTGAAAGAGCTGTGCCACTCATCCTGAATCAACATGACGAGGACCATCCACCCGTGGAGGACGAAGGGCTTGGCAATGGGGCTAGTGATGTGGAGGATGTGGAGCCGCAAGAGGACATCCGGACTCGGCTCATACGCGACTTCTTTGCTTAGTGGTGAGTACCAGTGTCTGAGTGTGCACGCCTTGGTCCCCGTGTGGCATGTGTTGTGATGCGTGTCTCCACCTGCATGTATGGCACGTGAGTCAGAGGTGTGTGTGGGTGTGTCACTGGAGTGATGGTGGCAGTGATGGTAGTATTTCCCCACTCATAATTGTGACCTAGCATGTTGTCATCCATACATGTGTCGAGTCAATGCACATGCAAGTGGCTGTGCTTTTTGTGGCTGACTTCTTGTGTGTCTCTCTTCCCCAGGTACCTGCGCATGCCGTCTTCTGGTTGCATTGTTGTGGCACTGCTATTCCTCATGGACATGGCATCGTGGGCTGACTCAGCGGTACAGGCACGGACACGTTTGGAAGTCTCCATGGGGTAAGGGATGCATCTGGGGTGTATTGGGTGTGGCAGTTGTTCACGATGTGTGCACACTGCCCCGGTCGGGGTTTGGTTCCTCTGCAGACATGTGGCATCCCCATGGGACACGACATGCAGCTGGGTACACCTGAATAGATGGGCTGCCTGGTTGTCAGTCATCAGTGATGGGATAGTGGATTGTGATGAAGGCATCAATGTGTGTGACACTGCCCTCGGACACATACGGTTAACATTGTCTTGACATGGCGTGGGACTTCCACATCAGCGGATGTATGGTGTATGGCAGTCTCTCCGTGAGCAGCTGTGGGTATTTAGCTGTTAGCCGACACTTGTGTGCCAGTTCCATGGCTATCACGCATTTGTGCTGCAGAAGGGGGGTGCCAGTGTTGGAGCCACATGTTACTCCACATGATGTGTTCATGTGTACTTCAAGTTGCCTCTGCAATCCCAAAAACATGACTGTCCCTATGCCTCCAAGGTGCCTCTTCTCAGTCAATGCTGGTGTGTTGGCACGGTGCATCCTGCATGTCTGGCATGGTATTCCCTGATTGTGGCTATGTGTCAATGTGTTGAGTGGCAAGATGCAAGCTGTGTGTGTGTGCTGAGACTGTGTATTGGGCATGATGTCCATGACTGTGTGGGTATTGTGACATGTGCCATCCCCATGCATCCAACGTTGTCCATGACCCCATTCTCTGCATCCACCGGACTCAAGCTTGCAGGACATGGTTCTGCCACCTGTCTACACGTACCTGGGTGCCCCCCAGGACACGGGCCAGGATCCCTGACCTCTGCGCATGACTGTTGCTGTACTCAATGTGTCTGTCAGCACGGTTGTTCGGCCACCCCCTCAGCTGGTTCTGACCATCACGGGTGTGTATGGTGCTCCATGTCTGTCTTGCCTAAAAAACTGTGACCCATGTGTCCTGTGCCAGACTCAGGCCCCAGGGTGTGGATGGTTGAAGTGAACAGATGACTCAGGCATGTTTAGACTGTACAAGACACATGTTAGGTAATAATGCTACCAGCAGGCATCTACTCTTAATAGTGTGATTTATTATTGGGGGGGGCAAAGTGAGGGGCTTTCCGGGATTAGGGAATCCAAAGTTCAGTAGGGGAGTTGGTGTCCTTGCCATTGGAAATCCTCAGAGTCCATGCCACAGTCTTTGTCAACATTGGTCAGCCAGTGACCAGCAGGGCCATGTGGCAGAGAATGTCTCTTGATGCTGTGATGCTGTTGCTCCAGTGGGCCAGGTGCCAGGCCAGGTGTCCTGGGAGATGGTGATGTAGCAGCCACCCTCACGGTCCTTTCCGTGGACGACCCGGCTTCCTGCGGGGAACCTCAGCAGCAGGCCGTGACGACGTCTGGGATGCTCCGTCGGATGTTTCCTCCTCCTCCTCATGATCCCTCCCTGTGGGTGGTGATGTTCTCCGCCTTCTGGCACAGGGAGGGTCGGCCATGGTGTCGGCCATCCGACGGAGTTCAGCGTGAATCCCCTGGGACGCCGTCACTTGCTCAGCCTGTCTGTCCTCCATCCTCCGTTGGTGTAGCTGTAGACAGGCTATTAGCTCCGCATGTTGCTGGGCCTGCTGGACCTTGATCCCCTCGAGGACGGACACAACCTGGGCCATGCCCGTGGTGTCCTGCCGGTATGAGTCCAGGATGTTACGGACATGGGAAAATACCGGATCCCCAGCCAACTGGTCAGGCTCGCGCCTCCGCCGTCCTCCACTCCCACCACCCCTGCCCACTTGCGTCTGGCCTGCACTTGTGGGCACATCGGGTCTCCGGGACCCCTGAGGGGTGGCATTGGCGTTGTCGCCTGCCTCCTCCTGGGTGCCCGGGACACCGTGTCCCTCCTGGCGAGCCTGGCTGCATTGTGGTGTTGGGGCAGGGATCCTGGGTGTCTCCTGGGATGTGGCAGGAGTGGGGGTGGTGGTTGGCACGGTTGTACCTGACGCAGGTGCTGCAGGTGGTTGGACACCAGAGGGGCCAGGTCGGTCGGGGTCGTCCGCAGAGTGGTGAGAGTGGTCGCTGCCGGTGGGATCGGTCTCCTGCAGATCCGGGTCCTGTGAGTGTTCCCCCCCAGTGTTGGGGGGTGCAGCACGACGTTGACCTGTGTGTGAGAGAGACAATGTTAATTTGGATCCATGCAACATCCATGTTTCATCCGTTACAAAGTTGGCACATTTCCTCTTGGAATTAGGATCTGTCTTGCATTCCACTCACAGTGCACTTGTGCATGTGTGTGTCCCTTGGGCACCAATTTGGCCCCTTTAACTATGTGTGGCACAGTCTTACTTGCTGCGTCAAGTGTGACTGCAGTCAGCAGTGGAGTGTGCATGTGTGCCGAGCTATGCATTTGCGCCTTCCTTGTAGCACTGTACATGTGCACATGGAGTGGATCCACACACTTATATGATGCAGGTGGCTGTCCTTGTGCTCGTGTACAGGTTGTAACATGGCCCTGCGTTTTGCCATGATGAAGAGGGGGGGTTCTGGCACTGGCCACCCTTGTCTACATGCACGCAGTCCACCTGCTGACGAGCAGACATTCCCACACACCAAAGGACTGATTTGCTCTCCCTGTGTCTCCCTCCTTCTCTGTCCCCCTCTCCCTCCCTCTCTGTCCCCCTCTCCCTCCCTCTGTGTGTCAGCCTCCTCCCTCTGTCCATCTTCCTGTGTCTCCCTCCCTCTCTGTCCCCCTCTCCCTCCCTCTCTGTCCCCCTCTCCCTCCCTCTGTGTGTCAGCCTCCTCCCTCTGTCCGTCTCCCTCCCTCTCAGTCCCCCTCTCCCTCCCTCTCTGTCCCCCTCTCCCACCCTCTGTGTCCCCCTCTCCCTCCCTCCGTGTGTCAGCCTCCTCCCTCTGTCCGTCTCCCTCCCTCTCAGTCCCCCTCTCCCTCCCTCTCTGTCCCCCTCTCCCACCCTCTGTGTCCCCCTCTCCCTCCCTCCGTGTGTCAGCCTCCTCCCTCTGTCCGTCTCCCTCCCTCTCAGTCCCACTCTCCCTCCCTCTGTGTCCCCCTCTCCCTCCCTCTGTGTGTCAGCCTCCTCCCTCTGTCCGTCTCCCTCCCTCTCAGTCCCCCTCTCCCTCCCTCTCTGTCCCCCTCTCCCACCCTCTGTGTCCCCCTCTCCCTCCCTCTGTGTGTCAGCCTCCTCCCTCTGTCCGTCTCCCTCCCTCTCAGTCCCCCTCTCCCTCCCTCTCTGTCCCCCTCTCCCACCCTCTGTGTCCCCCTCTCCCTCCCTCCGTGTGTCAGCCTCCTCCCTCTGTCCGTCTCCCTCCCTCTCAGTCCCACTCTCCCTCCCTCTGTGTCCCCCTCTCCCTCCCTCTGTGTGTCAGCCTCCTCCCTCTGTCCGTCTCCCTCCCTCTCAGTCCCCCTCTCCCTCCCTCTCTGTCCCCCTCTCCCTCCCTCCGTGTGTCACCCTCTGTCACCTTGGCCCAGCTTCCTGGGCACACACTGTTAGCAGATCTTTGAGTGGCCCTTGGCCTGTTGATGTGAGTTTGTTTCTGATCTCCAGGCACCCATTTTGTCTGCTGTGTGTCTGTGCGCTGCTGCTGTGGTGGTGTGTGCTGCCACTCTTTCACACTGTTGGCTGTTCATTAGCTGCTGGCATGTGCAAAACAGTGCCTTCACCCCCATGTGTTGATGCAAGGCGTCCGCCATTTGCTGGCAAGTCATTCCTGTGTTGGGACACAGTGTTTGTCTGGCTGTGACCTAGGCCATATGGGCAGAGGGCATTGTTGTCTGCTTTGGAGTCGCACTATGTGATTCTTGGTGCCCAGCCTCCCGCCATCCGGGTTACCGTGTCATGTGTTGTTGTCTTCTGTGGCCTGTGACTTGACATTGTCCAGCTGGGTGCATGGGGCATGGTGGCAGCAGTGGCATGTGCCTGCTCATGGAGTGTGGTTGAGTAATGCGATGGCTTGTGGTGGTTGCGTGCCTGTTATTAATTTTGGTTGTGGTTGCAGTTCCCCCCATGTGAGGTGCGTTGTTTGTGTACTCACCCGGGTCTCGGAGTCCTTCTACTCCTTCAACTGCCTCCACCGGCAGTATGGCCATCACCCTCTCCTCCCAGGGATGGTACTGTACGGCTCTGCGGGAGGGCCCTCCTCCGGTGGCGTTGGCCTGGTCGTGTTCCTCCTGTCTCTTGGCTCTGACCCTCCTCCGCAGATCGTACCACCTGTTCTGGCAATCCTGCTTGGTCCTCCTGGTGTCCGCAACAGCATTCACAGCATCGACGATGGTCTGCCACATGGCTGTTTTGGCTGCCTGGCTGGTGCTTCTGACCAATGTTCCAAAGATCTGTGGCTCGACTCTGAGGATTTGATCAACAAGGACCTCCAACTCTCGGTGACTGAACTTTGGATTCTTGGTAGTGGGCATGGTGAGGGGTATGGGTGGGGATGGTGTGGGTGTGGGGGGGGTGTGGATGTTGGGGGGGGGTGTGGATGGTTGTGTGTGTGTGTGAATGTGATGAGAGGGTGTTTGTGAGGGTGGTCGTGTGAAGGTGTGCAAGTGTAAGATGTGGTGTCGCTTGTAGTCTGGTTCTGTGGTGTCTGGCAGCAGTGGGTCTGTTGCAAAGGCTCATGGTTTGTGTGTGTGGGCCCTTTTCATTGGTCCATGGGTGGGTGTGGCAGTGTTTGAATTTTGGGTGGGTGTGTTATAAGGAGTGGTGGTGTATTGGGCCTCTGTTTGTTTTTGACAGTTGCAGGTCAGTGCTTGTGTTATTTTAGTGGTTGTTGGCCATGTTTAGTGGCTGTGTGCCTTTCGAATGGTGTATTGTTGAGTTGTTTTGTTTTGTCCTTGTTGTGTACGTGCGTTTTGAGCGTGTGTACGGTGTGTACATGGGCCATTTGGTTGTACGATTTTGTCCTTGTGTGTGGCTTTGTAAGACTCGTACATGCGGTTGTGATGTTGGGGCATGGGGTGCGCTCCGTACTTAGGAGGTTGTGTTGGGGGTGCGCCAGGAACGTACTGGGGTGGGGGTACGACTGGAACGTACTGGGGTGTGGGTAGACGGGGCTATGACACGTCCTGGGGTGGGGGTGTGGCTCGCACGTACTGGGGTGTAGGTACACGGGGGGTACGACACGTACTGGGGTGGGGGGGTGTACATGGACGGTGGTACGACACGTACTGGGGTGGGGGGGTGTACATTGACGGTGGTACGGCACGTACTGGGGTGGGGGGGTGTACATTGACGGTGGTACGACACGTACTGGGGTGGGGGTACGACTGGAACGTACTGGGGTGTGGGTAGACGGGGCTATGACACGTCCTGGGGTGGGGGTGTGGCTCGCACGTACTGGGGTGTAGGTACACGGGGGTACGACACGTACTGGGGTGGGGGTACGACTGGAACGTACTGGGGTGTGGGTAGACGGGGCTATGACACGTCCTGGGGTGGGGGTGTGGCTCGCACGTACTGGGGTGTAGGTACACGGGGGGTACGACACGTACAGGGGTGGGGGGGTGTACATGGACGGTGGTACGACACGTACTGGGGTGGGGGGGTGTACATTGACGGTGGTACGACACGTACTGGGGTGGGGGGGTGTACATTGACGGTGGTACGACACGTACTGGGGTGGGGGTACGACTGGAACGTACTGGGGTGTGGGTAGACGGGGCTATGACAAGTCCTGGGGTGGGGGTGTGGCTCGCACGTACTGGGGTGTAGGTACACGGGGGGTACGACACGTACAGGGGTGGGGGGGTGTACATGGACGGTGGTACGACACGTACTGGGGTGGGGGGGTGTACATTGACGGTGGTACGACACGTACTGGGGTGGGGGTACGACTGGAACGTACTGGAGTGTGGGTAGACGGGGCTATGACACGTCCTGGGGTGGGGGTGTGGCTCGCACGTACTGGGGTGTAGGTACACGGGGGGTACGACACGTACAGGGGTGGGGGGGTGTACATGGACGGTGGTACGACACGTACTGGGGTGGGGGGGTGTACATTGACGGTGGTACGGCACGTACTGGGGTGGGGGGGTGTACATTGACAGTGGTACGACACGTACTGGGGTGGGGGTACGACTGGAACGTACTGGGGTGTGGGTAGACGGGGCTATGACACGTCCTGGGGTGGGGGTGTGGCTCGCACGTACTGGGGTGTAGGTACACGGGGGGTACGACACGTACAGGGGTGGGGGGGTGTACATGGACGGTGGTACGACACGTACTGGGGTGGGGGGGTGTACATTGACGGTGGTACGGCACGTACTGGGGTGGGGGGGTGTACATTGACGGTGGTACGACACGTACTGGGGTGGGGGTACGACTGGAACGTACTGGGGTGTGGGTAGACGGGGCTATGACACGTCCTGGGGTGGGGGTGTGGCTCGCACGTACTGGGGTGTAGGTACACGGGGGGTACGACACGTACTGGGGTGGGGGTACGACTGGAACGTACTGGGGTGTGGGTAGACGGGGCTATGACACGTCCTGGGGTGGGGGTGTGGCTCGCACGTACTGGGGTGTAGGTACACGGGGGGTACGACACGTACAGGGGTGGGGGGGTGTACATGGACGGTGGTACGACACGTACTGGGGTGGGGGGGTGTACATTGACGGTGGTACGGCACGTACTGGGGTGGGGGGGTGTACATTGACGGTGGTACGACACGTACTGGGGTGGGGGTACGACTGGAACGTACTGGGGTGTGGGTAGACGGGGCTATGACACGTCCTGGGGTGGGGGTGTGGCTCGCACGTACTGGGGTGTAGGTACACGGGGGTACGACACGTACAGGGGTGGGGGGGTGTACATGGACGGTGGTACGACACGTACTGGGGTGGGGGGGTGTACATTGACGGTGGTACGACACGTACTGGGGTGGGGGTACGACTGGTACGTACTGGGGTGTGGGTAGACGGGGCTATGACACGTCCTGGGGTGGGGGTTCGACTGGAACGTACTGGGGTGTACCTAGACGGGTGGGGGTATACATATACGGGGGGTACGTGTCGGACGTACGGGGGCTGGGGGGAGTGTTGGGCGCGTATGCGGGCACATGTCTCCATGGTTGCTGTAGGAGTTCGGTGCGGACGGTGTTTTTTCCATACGGTTGTAACCTCGGACGCACGGGATGGATCGTGATTCCTAGGTCGGACTTGGTTTTTCACGTTTGTAAGGTAAATCGTCCGAGGACGTGTCGGACACATTTTCCGACCCGGGGACGTGTGGGGAATGATTCCCAGTGCGGTTCGTATGGACTTTTTACCATGCGAATCGTGATTGCCAGTTCGTACGGCACTTGTACGATTCGTACGGTAAAAAGACCCGATACGAGTCGCACGGGGGAATTTTTTACCGGATCGTGATCGGCACCATGGTATGCTGTCGGGATCAACTATCCTGCTATGCTTTTACACACGGGGTATGAGAGGCAACATATAAGCAGTCAAAGGAATGACATACAAAACATGTGACAATTGTGCGGAAACTGAAACCAAAATGTTGCTTGTATTTTCAAACGTGACTTTATTTAAGACGATGACAAAGTTCAGTACAGCCAACGCGTTTCGCCCAAGCATGGGCTTCTTCAGGGCAAAGTACTATAAGGGTCTATAAGGGTCTTGTATGCCAATGTTGAATCCAAAGGAAATCACTCGGTAAATGAATTGGATGAAGTTCACTCAGTAAATAACTTGGAAGAAAAACGAGTTCTTGTGGAACCTTCCAAGAAAAATAAGGAAACGTATCCAGGTAAGTGAAGATAATAAGTAGTTAATTTCATAAAGTTCTGTTCGCAGTAGCAAATTTGGATACTTAGGTAAGGTGATCCGTGTTCGGAAAAAGCAGCCAGTCCTCTCGAATTCAGTATATGTCATATACTGAATTCGAGAGGACTGGCTGCTTTTTCCACAAGAACTCGTTTTTCTTCTAAGTTATTTACTGAGCGAACTTCATCCAATTCATTTACCGAGTGATTTCCTTTGGATTCAACATTGGCTACAAGACCCTTATAGACCCTTATAGTACTTTGCCCTGAAGAAGCCCATGCTTGGGCGAAACGCGTTGGCTGTACTGAACTTTGGCATCGTTTTGAATAAAGTCACGTTTGAAAATACAAGCAACATTTTGGATTCATTTTCCGCTCAATTGTCACATATTTTGTATGTCATTCCTTTGACTGCTTATATGTTGCCTCTAATATCCCGTGTGTAAATTCTTTGATTTATGGTCATTTAGCAGCTGACCATTTGAGGTGGGCAATATTGCTTTTTACTGAATTGACATTTCTAGGCTGTGCAGCTTTCTATAACCTGGCTGCTATCTTTTGTAAGTTAAATTTATCCTGCTATGCTGAAGAATTGCCCAGTGCCTCAAAACCTTGTGATATATGGGGCCCATTAACCTCTTACTTGCTTGCCATGAATGCTGATTGATGTCTTTTCCTGCACTGTAATGCTTTGCTAAATTTGTTTTTATATTTTACTGCAATCATACTGTTGCCTGCTCTTATAACATTGTCCATGGAAGATTGATGTAATGTGCTGGTCTCGATACTTGTGATCCATAAGCTTACACAAATGCTGATACCTTTTTGGTTGTAAATGTTATGAAAACGCATAAACAAAATATATATAAAAAAAAAAAAGTTATGAGCAAAACAAAAAACGCTCTTCCTACTTAATCATGACCACACAGCAGTGACCGCCACTGTGTTAATAAGCTGTGCTAACAAGGTTTAAAAGATGTTTAATTTATTTTTGTCTCAGTTTACAAAAAATATCAAAAACAAGCCTGTTATAAAATCTACTTACATAGAGTACAAACACCTTAAGAACAGAACATGCCCCTCATAACAGTTACAAGCTAGAGAGTTACAATCAATTTTTATGAATGTTTTTTTTGTTGCTGAAATCTCGCATAAATTCCATTTATTGTGTTTTATATACTTCGCAAAGTTTTAGTGGTTTTTTCTCATTGTTTGTGTAATTTTTGCCTGCTTGAAGCTGGTTACGAGCAGAAAATGTTTTGCATGAACCATGAAATTGGATGTGTCACACAAGGAACATTTACTATGGGATTTTAGAAACTATGCAGAATACGGTGCACAGACAGAATATCGAGTTGCAAATATCGACCTACCATAATATCGAGTTGCAAATATTGTGATGCAAGAATATCGACAGCAAGAATATCGTGGTCCAGAATATCGACAGTAAGGTAAGAAATATCGTTTTGTTTAATATCAAACTCAGTAATATCGTTAGTAAAAATATTGTTGTTTATAATATTGATTTTTATATTAGTGTGATGTATTTTAGTATGTATTATAAAAGTATGTGATTTAATTTTTTGTATAAGTATTGCTTTTTTTCCATGTATGTGTGAGATTTTTTAATGTTAATTAAATCTTGTGTTTTTCAGTTCTGTAGCGGGTTGTGGGTTTATAGGGGAATAGGGTGGGAAGTAATTTAATTATAATAAATTGAATATTAATTTTATTTGAAATAAATGTTGTGTTTTAGTTCTGTAGCAGGTTGTGGGATTATAGGGGAATAAGGTGGGAAGTAATTTAATTATAATAAGGTAATTAATCATTGTTATTTATTAGTATTCACAAATAATTATTAAATTAATTAATTATTAATTGGTTATTAATTAATTAATTGATAATTATGTTATATTTTGGAGCGGGTTGTGAGTTTATAGGGGAGTAGGGTGGGAAGTAATTTGATTATAATACAGTAATTAATAAGTGTTATTTATTAGTATTTATAAATAATTATTAAATTCATTATTAATAGGTTATTAATTTTTAATAATTAATTGATTGATAATTATGTTAATTGTGTTATATTTTTTGGAGTGGGTTGTGGGTTTATAGGGGAATAGGGCGGAAAGTAATTTAATTATAATAAGGTAATTAATCATTATTATTTATTAGTATTTACAAATAATTATTAAAATAATTAATTAATAATTGGTTAATTATTAATTAATTGATAACTATGTTTATTGTGTTATATTTATGGAGCGGGTTGTGGGTTTAAAGGGGAGTAGGGTGGGAAGTAATTTGATTATAATAAGGTGATGAATAATTGTTATTTATTAGTATCCATAAATAATTATTTAATTATTAATTATTAATTGCTTATTATTTATTTTTAATTAATTGATAATTATGTTAATTGTGTTATATTTTTGGAGCGGGTTGTGTGTTTATAGGGGAATAGGATGGGAAGTAATTTAATTATAATTAATTAAGTAATTTTTTTAATAATTATTATGTATGTATTTATTACTTTATAATGTTAACTGTGGTAAATAATGTATTATTAATTAGTTATTAATTGGTTATTAATTTTTATTAATTTATTGATAATTGTGTTGTGTCATTTTTTTAGCAGCGGGTTGTGAGTTGATAGGGGAGTAGGGTGGGAAGTAATTTAATTTTAAAACATTTTTAAATATTTTTTATAAAATATTTATTTAATGTTGTTTTATAGTTTTGTGTGAATTGATTTATTAATAATTGTTTATAAATTGCTTAATTGTTATTAATTTAGTAATTAATTGTTAATTAATGTTGTTAATTGGGTCATGTTTTACGACAGTGGTGGTGTCATTTATAGGGGAATATGGTGTGAGGTAAATGATTTTTAATTAATTAATAGTTTGTTAATTAATGCTAATTAATTTGCTGGAGTGGGAATAGTGAATTATTCCTCTCCGCTATCCAACACTTTCCCTACTGTTGCACTTGTTTGAGTGAGAATAGTACATTTTTCCCCTCCGCTATCCAACACTTTCCCTACTGTTGCACTTGCTGGAGTGGAAACAGTAAATTTTACCCCTCCGCTAGCCAACACTTTCCCTACTGTTGCAGTAATTGCAGTGGGAATAGTAAATTTGTCCCCTCCGCTATCCAGCACCTTCCCTACTGTTACACTTGCTGGAGAGGGAACAGTATTTTTTACCTCTCAGCTATCCAACACTTTCCCTACTGTTGCACACTCTGGAGTAGGAATAGTAATTTTGACTTTTACGCTTTCCAACACTTTCCCTACTGTTGCACTCCCTGGAGTGGGAATAGTAAATTATTCCCCTCTGCTATCTAGCACTTTCCCTGCTTTTACACTTGCTGGAGTGGGAATAGTAATTTTTACCCCTCCGCTATCCAACACTTTCCATACTGTTGCACTCTCTGCAGTGGGAATAGTAATTTTTACTTTTACGCTATCCAACACTTTCTCTACTGTTGTACTCTCTGGAGTGGAAATAGTAATTTTTTCCTGTCCGCTATCCAACACTTTCCCTACTGTTGCACTCGTTGGAGTGGGAATAGTAATTTTTACCCCTACGCAATCCAACACTTTCCCTACTGTTGCAGTAATTGCAGTGGAACTAGTACATATTTACCCTTATGCTGTTCAACAATTTTCCTACTGTTACACTTCAGTGGAGTGCAAAATGTAGGTTAGGAAATGTATAAATATTTTAGTATTCTATTTTATAATATAATGTTTTTAATATATTTTATGGTATAGGTGTATGTATATATATGTATATATATATATTTATATATATACATATTATAGTTAATATTTATATATTTATAATATTTTACAATAAATTAAAGTTAACTATTTATTAATAATTTCACAGTAAATATACATTTATAGATTACATTTTATATATGTATGTTAAATTTTTTAGAAACTAGATTTGTTTATTATATTTTTTATGTATATTATATTAAAGTAATTTGTTTAAAGTAAATTTTATAATATAATTATTCTAATATTTTGAATATATTAAAAAAACAATATTTTGGACAACGATATTTTTTACATTTATATTTTTTTCCGATATTTTTGTTATTTACATTTTAAAGATAGGATGTCGATATTTTGACTATCGATATTTTTACATCGATATTTTTGTGTTCTATATTTTGGACTTCGATATTATGTCAGTGATTCGCAGAATACATTGGACAAAAATCTTGCATGCCCTTTATACCATACACTAGGCAATACCTAGCGCACAATTTTCGTATCGATGTCCATCCAAGTGTATTTTAATTAATATGCATAATTTTGATGTAAATTAAGAGTATCACTCATGGTGGGAAAAGGAATTGGGCAATCTCTCCTACCCCAGTAACAAAAATAAACTGACGAAGAGGGCATTGCCACTACAAAGGGATTTATTGAAATAATCAATCCCAGCTCAAAAAATCATCAGTTTTCAGGTTGGAAAAAAAAATCAGGATGAAGACATTCCTTGCTATACAACGTCCAACCAATTTCATATGCTTCACCCTTCTTAATTTGCTCAGACGAGTTCCTTCTCTAGAAACGCTAAAAAAGAAAAAAGAAAGGGGCGTATTTATAAGGGTCTTGCGCCACAGTACCGTCACTTTTAACGATGTTCCTGTGGCACAATGCCCTGCTCCATATTTACGAAGTGTTGTTAAACCACTTTTGTGGCTTAACGTGGCTTTGTAAATATGGTATCCTTTCAAGTAGGTATCTGCATGAAAGAGGCGTGCAATGGGTGTTGCTGTGGGCGTTACACCACAACACTCATTGCTTTTTGTCTCGGCCCCAGATTTACAAGGATCTGTAAGCAGCGCCAAAAACTAAAGCCATGCAAGAGAATACGCTAGAATGGTGAAAAGAGGAGAAATGCTTTTATTTCTCCTCTGCAGCAAGACATGGAAAGAGCAAAACGCCATTTATGATTGTTTATGTGCAGGAAGGTGCTCCTTTCTGCACATAAAAAATCATTCCCTGAAACGAAGGCACCCTTGCACTATGGTGCAAAGGTGCCTGCGTAGGAGCTAGGCAGCTAATTTTAGTGCCAGTGCTAGGGAAAACACAGGGTGTGCCGTATTGTAGCAAATCCAACGACTTACTGCGTTTTGGAAATGTCAGAGTGCGGTGCTGCCAAATTTGACGTGGCTCCGTGCTCTGACGTTTTGCTGTCAATATGCCCCAAGGTGTTTGCAAGTTTCTCAGAACCGAAGAGTGTCAGAAAATAGGTCAAAAAGTAATGGTTAGGTATATGAAATGCAAATAACATTTGCGGCTACTAAGCAGAGAGTGAGCAATATCTTTGTGGTCAGTCTGTCCCACCGTGCATGCCAGGGAACTGGTTTCCAGATAAATTGCGGGTGACATACAGCAACATTGAAATCAAAATGTTTTTTAATTTACAAGGGGTTTGTGCGAATGGTGAGAACCAGGTTTGTGGCAGTCACAATAGAGAAGGTTTCTAAGTAGGCATGTTTTCCTCGTAGATGGTTAAATATGTCTTCTTCTGTGTACTGCAAACACGAGGCAGTCCCTAATGGGTTTATTGGACTATTGTAATTATCTCAGTGTATATGTTTGTCCTGAGTTGGAACGAAGCAACATACTGCGAGTTACTACCAGTTCTGAAAATATGTTTTTCTGGTAGAGGGTTCTTTGTCTAGCTTGATGATTGCTCGGATAACACTGTGGGATGCCCAGATTATAGCGTAGTTGGAACTAAGCCATCAGATCAGGATGGAGGCCAGGGTGCAACTCTGCCTCACAGAGCAGATCTCTTACATGACACGCCTGGCACAGCTGGAGAGGACAGTGAGCAAGCTGTTCTCAACACAACCAGGTGCACGGCTTCGAGGGACACGTGGTCAGAACCCTGTGCCACACATTACCAGCTCCATGGAGTAGGCAGAGAGCAAATTACTCCTTACCTGTTTATGTAGAACATCAAAATGCTTTCTACATTTTAGGCAGGCTCCCTTCAATAATTTGTTTGCGGTATTTGTAGAACGTGACATTTCACCTCACAGAGGCTTCCAAGTACTAAGGGATTTGGACCCATGACTGTAAGGAAGATGTAAATACAAACACACATATTCAAAAGAGGTGGGACAGCAGGCGGTCAGCCAGCCCAGATGGGTTCAACCAGTGGACACATTCACTGGACACAACTACAAATGGCGACACAGCCTTGAGAATGAGCAAAATCTCTGGCAAGCCTGTAGTGATAGTGACAAGTCAGTCTGAATGGGTAGGACAATGTCATTAAATGAAAGACGTTTCCATTGTGAGTATAGGATGAAGAGGTAGTATTTAAGGATCCAGTCTTAGATGTACAAGGAGAGAGTTCTGCCAGGAAATCCCCTGTGCACGAAAGAAACGACCTTCAAATTTCTTGTATCAATATTATTGAGTAGTCAGGAAAAGTGGTTGGCAGACACACGTAATGTGATTAGTGAGTAACCTACTAACAGCTTGTCATGGGAATTTGGTGAGGCTCTACGGAGTACTTTGTGGAAAAGACAAACGTTTTTAAAAGCTGATCATTGCTTTACTAGGAACCACTGAAAGGACTTCAGAGATGCACGACATGATCAGGTCGATTTGGAGCTAATCAAAAGTCGAACTGCATGGTCCTGCACTCTTTTTATTTTTAAGAGAGATTTCTTTGAGAGACCAGTTGTCAGAGCCACTTTCAGAGGGCCATGGAGGCACGCAGGAGTTAGGTGGGCCAACCATGGTGTTTGTGACCTTTTACTTCTGATGTCCCTGGGACCGACCTACTATGGGGTCCTGAGCAACTGGGCCAAGTACCCCCACTGCCCTTGACTCCCAGTGGTAGAAGTAGACTAGCATTTAAAGGTTCCCTCTGGGGTGAAGTATGGATACAGACTAGTGAACAGGACTCATTAAAAGAACGCACAGCAGTATCAATAAATCAATGTCCAGTCAAATACTTTATTATAAAAAGAAGTACCTTATTTCTACCTCTACATAATAAAAGGCAGGTTACCACACTTATAGACATCACTTTTCCTCCTTCAGGTCAGGGCTCCAATATTTTCCTGGTAAATCTTTGTTCCACCCACTCCTCGCAATGTGGTTGGGGTTATTGCCCATTCACTGGTGGCTGCATTCACAGAATGTTCACTAGTAGGCTGTACTCAAGAGCCCACTCCAAGTCTAAGAAAATAGTAAAAAGTGTCTTGGTGCTGAGTGCTCTTAGCACTGAATTCCCCAGGGGTCAGTGGGCCCCTTACCAGTCTAACCCTCTCCAGAAGATAGGAAGCATGCAGCGTCGCAGCGAGTGCCATTTCTGCAGGCCCTCGCAAGGCTCCGGTCGTGCTCGGTGAGTCAGATAGATGCAGGAGGCATAGTAGCCCTCTGCAAGCACAGGCTTTCCTCTGAGCCTACACAGTCGTCTCCGGCAGTGATCAGAGTTGTTCCCACACTCCTTCTGCATGGTAAGTTCTGTGCGCCTCAGCAGGGCGGGGGGATTCCGATGCTGCTGATTTGGGTCCCAGTGATGTGGCAATACATTCACAGCATCCTCAATAAGTCCACGTGGTCAGGTCAGGTGCAGTCCTCGATGCTCCTTATGACCAATGGGTCATCACAGCTTCCCAGTTGTCTGGCTTCAGCGCAATCCTCACAGCACAATTGTAGGAAATGGGGCCCCCGGCCGGCCAGGGCTGGCGCCCCAGCCAGTCAGAGACCACCACTCCTATGAAAGGTCGACCCCTGCTCGCCCTCTAGGTAACGCGGCGCGGGCAGCCAGGCCTATCTCGGAGGACATGTGAAGCATTTGCGCACGCACCCAGCAACAACACCCCAGGCCCACCACAAAGGAAACTCTACACAAGGTATTGTATAAAAATAGCCTCTGTATTATACACCACACATTAAATAAAGACACACACTTTACAAGGTGCCCACAGGCACGGGGAGAATTTACAAGGGATTATATATACAGGGGACAGGGCCACATGGACCACTGTCCGGAATCAGCACTTTGTAGAAATTAGCACTTGGAACATAGGAATAATATCACAGTAGCACAAAATAACATGTAGCCACAACCGGTAACTACTGGTATCGGAAAGTACCACCTACGCAACCCTAACCACCTTAGGAGAAATATTGCGCAGGGAATCAGGACCTCACTAGCACTACCTGTACCAGGAGAAAGCAAACAACCACCTAAGTATCACCATACCTGTAGGGGTAATAGAACGTTACACATGATGTATGAACCTCTTCAGAGGTTTAGAGCAAGGAACAATTGCGCCAGAACTCATATGCCACCACCTGTGGCAGTCCCCAGGCCAACTGGCCTTGTCCAGGCTAAGACGCCCTGTGTCCAGCAAAGTCAGGGGCAGGACTGTGCAGGAGGCCCAGTCCAGAACTCAGAGGGGCACAACCTAAACGTGGCAGCTGCCCACTAAGTGCTGGGCAGCTGTGGAACGAACTCAGGCACCGGCGTGCCTCTGTAGCCCTCTCTGGGCTATAAAACAATCGGAATGCCCCCTAGGGCCTTCGTGGCCCTAAACGTTACTGGGGGGCAAAGGGGGAGCGACCCGCTGCCATCTGGGGCCGCTCCGTAAAGAAACAACTGGTGCCCCTTGTGGGTGGAGCCTCGCTGGGCTCTTTCAAAGATCGCCCCGTCGTTGGAGCCTTCTCGGGGCTCTTACTCAGCACCAAAGAACAATGTCCCCCAGAGCCTCACCGGCTCGAGAAATAATGCTTCCACCGTCGGAGCCTCCCGGGGCTTGTGAGCACTGCCCCCGCACCCCCAGCACCTGTGTGGAGTCCCCCAGCCCGTATGTACTCACCGGGCCGTTCTCCGGGGACTCCGTTCCTCTCCGGGCCGGAACTTCTCTGTGGAGCCTCGCAAGCTCCCGGCGGCCGACTCCCATCACAATGGCGGCACTTCCGCTTCCGTCCCGCGGCCCCGCCCACAACCAGGCGGGCCGCGGACTCGGCGGCGGTTTTGAACTGAAGCTCGGGCCGCGGCGGTGATTTCTCCTTCAATGATCGCGGGGTGGGCACCCGCAATAGAACAACCATAAGCGGGGTGGGCACCCACATTAGTGATACCACAGCAATGAAGACGCAGGGTGGGCACCTGCATACAATTAGCTCAAAGACAGCGGGGTGGGCACCCGCGAGACCAGCATCACGGGGGGAATCCCTACGTCGGGATTCCCTCGGCGGAGATCGCAGCCCAGCGCTGCCAAGGCCCACATGTTCCTCCTTCCTGGGGGAAAAGATAGCGCTATCCAGGCGCTAGGTTAATAAAGTCCTGGAGGCATAAAGGAATGGAGCAAAAAGCTCCCAGCAAAGAGGTCTTCCAGGTATCCACGGCATCCAGGGGCTGGGCAGGGCCCAGGGAGGCAAACCTTCCCCTGGGCCCCAGCAGCAGCACGCCCCTGGCAGATTCAAGTCAGAACAAGAACAAGTCCAGAGTGTCACAGCACCCTTTTTATACACACATTCTTGGTCTGAAGGGGCAGGCAGGGGGAGAACCAGCTGGAACTGGTTGTGGGGGATTCTTTACACTGGCCAGGCTAGGAACATCAGCCGCACCCCAGGGGGTGGAGCCAGCAGTGTCTGGGGAAAACCCAGCCTCATTCATGACACTCAAACCAGACGGTCAATCCACAAGCAGACCCAGGCTCACTCCTCCCCTCACATCAGTATGCTAAACACTCCATTCACCACCGGGCAGACCCTCCCAGATCCTGGGAGCCAGGCTCACCAGCCAGCCCCGGCCAATCATACGCCAGGCACATATTCCACAAATATGCCAACTTCCAAAAGGGGGGCTTCTACACTAGACACACTCATACCTCATATACCGTTGCGCAGCATTCAACCTCACGAGTTCATACATACCAGACTTGACCCGGCACACCCTACGCACCGGGAACTACCGAGGACTCATCCATTCCCCATGTATTCCTATGGAAGGGTGGGTCGCTCTCTCCTCACACTCACTCAGAGGGGGAATCACCATCCCCAGGTTACATATACCATAAAAACTTCAGGGGCGGACATGCCAGATGGGCCACGTCCAACACATGCCCCTCCCAGCCCAAAGGCAGGGCAGACCAATCACTACCGTGATGGACTTCCCTGCGTGCAGGGCGATAGAACATGGACGTGGCCCGCGCTACCGAGCCACCCTCCAGCTCAATGCCCACCTGGACCGATAGACACACACACGCTAAAGATTAAGAAAAATAAAAAAAATAAAAAATAATAAAGACATAGGCCCAACCAGGCTACCCCACGGACACGCCTTAGTTGTCCGTGACCGGGACCAGGCCCTGGGCTACCCAGACACCACTGGTCCCTGCTAATCCGGAGTGGGGGGTGGTAACCCCGGGCCCACAATAGCCCTTCTCCACTCCCTTTCTCGGGGTAGCCACGCCTACCACTGTTCCTTCCACCTAGGGTCCGCACCCTCAGGCTTGCCAGAGGTCACGGGCAAGAATGCCCCACCCTACCTCTACTTCTGAGGTTCCGCGGTCTCCCAGGAGGAACACCCTCAGAACACACCTTCCTATCAGTTTCGGGACTTCCTCCCTCCACTGGTCCTCCACCTGGGAACTAAGCGTTCAGCTCTCCCCAAGGCAAGCCGCGGCAGCGCCAGCTGGTCTTCCTTGTCCGGGATACAACTTAACATAAATTCAATAAAACGAGCCGCGGCAGCGCCAGCAGGTCTCAAGGTTCAGCTCTCCCCAAGGCAAGCCGCGGCAGCGCCAGCAGGTCTTCCTTGTCCGGGATACAACTACCATAACTTTAACAAAACGAGCCGCGGCAGCGCCAGCAGGTCTCAAGGTTCAGCTCTCCCCAAGGCAAGCCGCGGCAGCGCCAGCAGGTCTTCCTTGTCCGGGATACAACTACCATAACTTTAACAAAACGAGCCGCGGCAGCGCCAGCAGGTCTCAAGGTTCAGCTCTCCCCAAGGCAAGCCGCGGCAGCGCCAGCAGGTCTTCCTTGTCCGGGATACAACTACCATAACTTTAACAAAACGAGCCGCGGCAGCGCCAGCAGGTCTCAAGGTTCAGCTCTCCCCAAGGCAAGCCGCGGCAGCGCCAGCAGGTCTTCCTTGTCCGGGATACAACTTAACAGAAATTCAGCCAGGGCGACACCTGGCGCCTAAACCACATTCAGGGACACCTGACGCATCAGACACATTCAGCGGTGCACGGAACACATGATGCCTCCAACACATTCAGCGGGGTAAGGAAGGACAGGATTAACGTTGACTCAGCAAGCTCCCCATCCCGGAGAACTTATACTCCATTACTCGGCATACCTCAACATTCATGCACATACCGTCCCCTAGACTGGTAGGACAGTTTTTCCACCGCCCCCGATTCCTCAACCTGACCCTCGGGGCACGGGTACCATTACTCTAGGGCAGGGACACGGACCATACATATTTGACCACAATTTTGCAACCACCACTGGATCCCACCCTTCTGGTGAATCCAGAGAACCACATTACACTAGGGAGATGATTTACCCTCCCAAGCTAGGGACACTTAACTCGAACACATCTTTCACAGAACGGACATTTACGTAACTCTTAAAACAATAATCTCCTTTCTTTGCGACCAGGTACAATACAGCGTTTTGCAGGGAGGCCAGTTATCGTTGGGGTACTGCGCAAACACAAGTCCGGATCCCACCGCTTGCCACCAATGTAGGAAATGGGGCCCCCGGCCGGCCAGGGCTGGCGCCCCAGCCAGTCAGAGACCACCACTCCTATGAAAGGTCGACCCCTGCTCGCCCTCTAGGTAACGCGGCGCGGGCAGCCAGGCCTATCTCGGAGGACATGTGAAGCATTTGCGCACGCACCCAGCAACAACACCCCAGGCCCACCACAAAGGAAACTCTACACAAGGTATTGTATAAAAATATCCTCTGTATTATACACCACACATTAAATAAAGACACACACTTTACAAGGTGCCCACAGGCACGGGGAGAATTTACAAGGGATTATATATACAGGGGACAGGGCCACATGGACCACTGTCCGGAATCAGCACTTTGTAGAAATTAGCACTTGGAACATAGGAATAATATCACAGTAGCACAAAATAACATGTAGCCACAACCGGTAACTACTGGTATCGGAAAGTACCACCTACGCAACCCTAACCACCTTAGGAGAAATATTGCGCAGGGAATCAGGACCTCACTAGCACTACCTGTACCAGGAGAAAGCAAACAACCACCTAAGTATCACCATACCTGTAGGGGTAATAGAACGTTACACATGATGTATGAACCTCTTCAGAGGTTTAGAGCAAGGAACAATTGCGCCAGAACTCATATGCCACCACCTGTGGCAGTCCCCAGGCCAACTGGCCTTGTCCAGGCTAAGACGCCCTGTGTCCAGCAAAGTCAGGGGCAGGACTGTGCAGGAGGCCCAGTCCAGAACTCAGAGGGGCACAACCTAAACGTGGCAGCTGCCCACTAAGTGCTGGGCAGCTGTGGAACGAACTCAGGCACCGGCGTGCCTCTGTAGCCCTCTCTGGGCTATAAAACAATCGGAATGCCCCCTAGGGCCTTCGTGGCCCTAAACGTTACTGGGGGGCAAAGGGGGAGCGACCCGCTGCCATCTGGGGCCGCTCCGTAAAGAAACAACTGGTGCCCCTTGTGGGTGGAGCCTCGCTGGGCTCTTTCAAAGATCGCCCCGTCGTTGGAGCCTTCTCGGGGCTCTTACTCAGCACCAAAGAACAATGTCCCCCAGAGCCTCACCGGCTCGAGAAATAATGCTTCCACCGTCGGAGCCTCCCGGGGCTTGTGAGCACTGCCCCCGCACCCCCAGCACCTGTGTGGAGTCCCCCAGCCCGTATGTACTCACCGGGCCGTTCTCCGGGGACTCCGTTCCTCTCCGGGCCGGAACTTCTCTGTGGAGCCTCGCAAGCTCCCGGCGGCCGACTCCCATCACAATGGCGGCACTTCCGCTTCCGTCCCGCGGCCCCGCCCACAACCAGGCGGGCCGCGGACTCGGCGGCGGTTTTGAACTGAAGCTCGGGCCGCGGCGGTGATTTCTCCTTCAATGATCGCGGGGTGGGCACCCGCAATAGAACAACCATAAGCGGGGTGGGCACCCACATTAGTGATACCACAGCAATGAAGACGCAGGGTGGGCACCTGCATACAATTAGCTCAAAGACAGCGGGGTGGGCACCCGCGAGACCAGCATCACGGGGGGAATCCCTACGTCGGGATTCCCTCGGCGGAGATCGCAGCCCAGCGCTGCCAAGGCCCACATGTTCCTCCTTCCTGGGGGAAAAGATAGCGCTATCCAGGCGCTAGGTTAATAAAGTCCTGGAGGCATAAAGGAATGGAGCAAAAAGCTCCCAGCAAAGAGGTCTTCCAGGTATCCACGGCATCCAGGGGCTGGGCAGGGCCCAGGGAGGCAAACCTTCCCCTGGGCCCCAGCAGCAGCACGCCCCTGGCAGATTCAAGTCAGAACAAGAACAAGTCCAGAGTGTCACAGCACCCTTTTTATACACACATTCTTGGTCTGAAGGGGCAGGCAGGGGGAGAACCAGCTGGAACTGGTTGTGGGGGATTCTTTACACTGGCCAGGCTAGGAACATCAGCCGCACCCCAGGGGGTGGAGCCAGCAGTGTCTGGGGAAAACCCAGCCTCATTCATGACACTCAAACCAGACGGTCAATCCACAAGCAGACCCAGGCTCACTCCTCCCCTCACATCAGTATGCTAAACACTCCATTCACCACCGGGCAGACCCTCCCAGATCCTGGGAGCCAGGCTCACCAGCCAGCCCCGGCCAATCATACGCCAGGCACATATTCCACAAATATGCCAACTTCCAAAAGGGGGGCTTCTACACTAGACACACTCATACCTCATATACCGTTGCGCAGCATTCAACCTCACGAGTTCATACATACCAGACTTGACCCGGCACACCCTACGCACCGGGAACTACCGAGGACTCATCCATTCCCCATGTATTCCTATGGAAGGGTGGGTCGCTCTCTCCTCACACTCACTCAGAGGGGGAATCACCATCCCCAGGTTACATATACCATAAAAACTTCAGGGGCGGACATGCCAGATGGGCCACGTCCAACAACAATTATTTCCTGCAGCCCCTCCCGACAAATGGGGTAGCCGCACCACTGCAACCCAGGCACCGGCCTTCACCACATAACAATCTGTACCACGGCCCTTGCTGGCACATGATGTCACTGCTACGATCCCGCACAAGCTTTGGCACTCATCATCAGGCTGGGATGCCACATCTGTACTGCACTGGCTTTGCGTTTACCATACGGCACACTTTCCACTGCTATCTTCATGGTGGCCCTCTCTTAGCATACGGGGGTCACCGATTTTAATCTGCATATGGGTAATGACCCAATCAGATAAAGAGTAAAAGGTACCCCCTAGAAATCTATTATAGGTCTCGGAAAAGGGGGAAAAACAATCAAATTGGACCAGGATTCCCACTTGACCTGTATACCTTAAAGTCTGGCTCTTAGTGCCTAACATCTCAACCACTCGGTGGTCGAGTTATTAGGCACTAAGAGCCAGTCTTTAAGGTAATGACCCAATCGGTACAGCAGTTGTCTCCTCACACCTCCCACTGGGAGTCCACTCAACTGGGCTCCCCAATGGCTTTGCTCCCTCCAATGGTCTTTTCTTCCTCACAGGGTACAATGGTCTTGGAAAGCAAGCAGATGCAGGTGCTCCACGCTACAGAGCAGGTGGTATTGGGTTCCCTGGGTGATGCCCCTCAACCAGCAGAGAGACTAGCAAGCCTTTGCCCCCACTCCTGGTCAGAGGCAGAAGTCTTACAGAGCTTCCCCCCTCACACAGCCCATCTGACTGCTTGGCAGGTGACAATTTTTGGGGTCTCAACCTCCCCTTCTTATAGCCCATTTCCAGACAACAAATTTGATTTAGGGCCTGGGTCTTTGAAGTTTGATGTTGGGGTTCTGTTTGTTTGAGGTGCATACTTCTCCTCTCACTCTTCCTCTTGAAAGGTTGTCTGTCACAGCAGGAGATACTCTGAAGCTGATTGTCCCACAGCACAGGCCATGGGAGTGACTAGAGTTCACACCTAGATGTCAGCCACGTTGATATGTGCATCAAAAGGTTAATCCTGGGCGCCCAGCCCTACTCTCTATGATTCCCTTATCAGCCCCATCTCCTTCCTGAGATGTGTCCAGGCTCTTTCCTTTTGATCTTTCACTGAATAAAAGAGCACACAGGAGTCTCTTTCTTCCTTTTCCAGTGTGTCCCACCCAGCTCACAGCAATGCAGCAATGCAGCAAGCATTTTCAATGCAATAGGTTTCGCATTTGCGAGCGTTTCAGGTATTGGCATTGTAAATGACGATGCCTTTTATTTATGTGTTTTTTAAAGCAACACATATATAAAAGGCATTGTCATTTTTAATGCCAATTGCTCAAACTCTTAGTGCCACTTGCAAAGCATGAGAGGGTTTGGAAAGATGCCAAGGAAAATATTATGGAACGATGCACAATCGTTCCTGAGTCAACGCCACCAACCAAAATAGAAATAAATCCAAAAAGCTCTACTTTAGCGTGAAAGCGCACCCACCCCATATACAGAATGCAACACAGTCCGCCTCCCCCAATATACATGCCAACAACGGAGGGTCATCCAGGAGTGAAATCTAGAGACATTTTTATTGAACTTCAATTGAGGTAAAAATGTATTCTGCTAGGAAGGAATGTAAAAACAAAAGAAATGTTAAGATATATGCTAGATAGAATAAATCTTCCTCCTCAACACAGAGTACAGATAGCGATACATGATTCACAACATCCACAGACATGACAATAATGAAGACGATCAATCCCGCCAGAAATGCTTCCATAAAGCCTCAGTACAGAAGACATAGCAAACAGAACTCCAGACTAGCAGATGTCTCTGGAAAGAAAATACAGACACACGATACTCCTTCAAATAAATCTGGGTATCGGAAAAGAATGTGTGGACTTGATTAAAATGACGACTGAGGGTTTATTTTAAGAATAAATGGTGTCAGGTCCTGACAGTGTGACTCGATGTGGTTGCATCTTTGAGTTTCATTAAATTTACAGGCAACAAATCTTTCTGAAATTGAGTAAACTTTGCTACTATTTACTGGGCTTGCAAAAACCACATGAACAGAGAACACGTCTTTGAAGGGAGGAGACAGAACACAGGCTACCTGGACTTCACAGCCTCTCGAAAGAGCGAAAGAGAGTTGTTTGTTTTCGTAAAGCTTTTAGATAGGGGTAATACCGAATGACGCATTACTTCCAAGTATAAGGTCCAAAATACCAGATGGTTTCTCCACCAATCGTTAAAACATCGACATTAAGATGATCTATTTTTAAAATGAAGACAAATCGTCCATCTCTTCATCATAAAAGAAGAAGTAGAACAACGCACACAGCTTTCAAGGCAGGAGGCCAAATATTTTTTTATCTGCCCTGAAGAAGTCCGAGAGGACGAAACGCGTTGGCTACGGTTTTATCTATTGTGAAGAAGTCACGAATAAAGGGATCAAAACACACCTGTTGAATAAATGTCATATTTAAATTGTGTGTCTAAAGAATATTAATGAATGAAATACTCATTTATGAATTGTACTGTATTTGTGAATAATTGCAATTAAGTGTGCTGGATCATTCAGGTTTCTATGTTATTGAGGGATCCTTGTGGTCTCAGGAGACTTAGGGGTTTGAGTCTCAGGTCCTGAGCCCCTTACTACTTTCTTTTGAAACATTATCGCACAACTAGATAAATGCAGTGCCATTTGCCTCAATCCCCTAGAAAAATATTTTTGTTACATTAAAATGTATGGTGCAGCGGGAGAGTGAGTTGACATCGCATTTAAATCAAAATATTGCAATTTGTCCTTCGCCTACTTAATGGAGTTGTATGCCATTATAATTTGCAATAGCCGGCGTCCCGCGAGTGCTGGGGGGCAGAGGGAAGGAGGGACAGCCGGATTGAAAGCATGCATGTCGTGCTCCTAATACATAGAAGCGACCGCCACTCCTGGCGTTCCGCGAGTACTGTGCACATTAATTAGGTAAATAGTTCTATAAACTGCTAATGGAAGCTACTGAGTTAGGACACACGTAAAAGGGCCAGTCATCAAGGGAGGTTACAAATGAAGACAAGGCGGTAGCAAGGAGGGACTAAAAAGCCTATTTACGAATCAGAAGCCAGTATTTACGAAGGACAATGACACAAGCCAATGACAAATATGGGCAGAGAGTGGGCGGGGCTTCCAGTGCGTACCCAGATACAGCATGCCTCACGGAACGAGCAGCGCATGTGCACTGCTGCTAGGCTCGACCTAAAAATCTGTTAGGGAGGATTTCTCTCCTTCCTCATGTCTTCACCAAGCAGGCCTGGGCTTCCCAAACTGTACCACTACAGGCAGTGTATATACACAGCACACACATTGTCCAGCACTGTGACCTCCATGTATTTTACCACCCAAGGCAGAAATACATTCAGCAAACTTAATTCCAGGTGCTTTATCGTAGAAAGAGGTTGGGCCTTTGGAATTAGAAGGGGTGGGGCAATATAAAATCAAAAAGCTTGCAATGTTCCCTAGCTGAAATTATTCAATCAACACTTTCTCATAAGATCAAGTAATTTAATTTCCTTAATCTTTTTATGATTTTTCTTCTCTTTATATCTTTCAAATAAATTTTAAAAAACACATCTTCATATTAATCGGACCACATGTTTGTGTGAGGCACATTTCAGCAGCACTCTCTGGCTGCACATTACATTCCCAAAACATTGTTTTTAAAACAAATAAGTAATCTACGCCCACACCTATGTGCCAAAACATTCAACAACTTAAAATATACATCCAACATGAACATAGATTCACATATCCATATTACATTTATACCAGTCAAATGATACCATTGACCAGTAAGATCTCTATTGTTAATCTCCTTTGTGACCTCTTTTCTCAAGTCCAACTATAGGGGTTATTTAGCGCACTTTGTTAGTGTATTCCCAATATCTATTTTCTTTTTTTCAGGATTGCCCACATGCCACTGTCACATTTTTGATCCCCCTGAATGGTCGGAGACGCGTTGCATTTCACATCTCACATTTCTTTTGGGGTTTTCATCAGGATCTGACTAGTTGATTCTTAAGCTCCCTGTCGAGCTTTATATTGGCTTTTTAAAGCGAATACTCAGTTCGGTTCCACTAAAATCCCTTTCCTTGTGAGATTATTTTTCTATGACTTCTGCCGCAATTTCTTTTTATTCCTGGTTTGATGTTGAGCTCAAAAAGAAGGTAGAGAAACTCGGTATATAATGTTCCCTATCTCTGCAAGTGAGAGTGCTTATCGGTCACCTATTGACCTGCTAGTAAGCTGAGGTCTAAGCCATACCACATTAAAAAAAATTGACATCTGATTGACAGTTGATTTTATCCTCACACTTTTCACCAGTCTTCTCATGTTGTAGGGCACACCATTTCCTGTCCTACTGTACTCAGTCAAAGTTAAAACAGCTTTGTTTGGTACGTTGAATACGACCATAAAAGCATTCTAATCACATACAACAAATTACGTAGTTATAAAATCATTAAAATTCAGTACAATCAAAAAATGTTTTACGTTCATACATACAATTCAGTTTTAATCAATGTTTCAAGGTATTAAGTCAGTCATGATTTAGGCTAATAAAAACCTGATAAAACCATATAAAAACAACATATTTCATTATTATGTGGACAAAGTGCATATCAGTAAGATATGTGAAGTGCAGGGTAGTTCCTTAGTCCGATCATCCTTAAAATGAGAAGAGTTCTCCTAAAGAGCGTATAGTGCAAAGTTATAGCATACATCAAAATCATGCGGGCTTTAGAACTCCAAATTTAGGGGTCGATTCCGATCCTGGAGAAATATTCCCCGTACGAATCGTATCTGGATTTTTTTACGTACGAATCGTACAAGTCCCGTACAAACTGGCAAGTATGATTCGTATGTAAAAAACACCATACGAATCGCATTGGGAATATACCCCGACACGTCCTCGGGTCGGAAAAAGTGTCCGACACATCCCCGGACGTTTTTACGTACGACTCGGCAAACCGACGTCCGAACGCGCAAGTACGATCCGTCCCGTCCGTCCGAATCCACAACCGTATGGTAAAAACACCGTGCGGAGCGGACCTCCACAGCAACCATGGAGAAGTCCAAACATGTGCCCGCATATGCGCCGAACACCCCCCCCCGTATGTCCGCGACGACCCCCAGTCCCCCCGTATGTCCGTGACGTCCCCCCAGCCCCCCCCGTATATACGGTGCGGTCCCCACCCCACCCCCGTATGTACGGTGCGGACCCCCACCCCACCCCCGTATGAACAGTGCGGACCCCCACCCCACCCCCCGTATGTACGGTGCGGACCCCCACCCCACCCCCCGTATGTACGGTGGTGGGGTGGGGGTTCGCACCGTACATACGGGGGGTGGGGGTCCGCACCGTACATACGGGGGTGGGGGTCCGCACCGTACATACGGGGGGCTGGGGGGACGTCACAGACATACGGGGGGGCTGGGGGGGACGTCATGGACATACGGGGGGCTGGGGGGGGGTGTCCGGCGCGTACCAGGCCCCCTTTTCCTCACGCTTCGCGGCGTACTTCGCTTTACCGGCACTTTTTGTGTGCCGTAATAATATGGCCGTCCGGAGTGCTGTCGGCACGAATCGTACTTGCTGGTACGTAAAAAGCTGCCAAACTCCCTCCGCATTTCGCGTACGCGCCGTCCCGGATCACATTTGTATGTGTTTTTGTGTCGGTCGGTGTTTTGTACGATTCGTATGGAAATGGTGTTTCCGTGCAAATCGTACTTGCATGTTTGTATGGTGTTTTTACGGGTACGAGTCGGACGGAGAAAACGCTCCGACCGACGGTTCGTACCCGGTTTCTCCAGGATCGGAATCGACCCCTTAGTCGTTATGTTGTTCATAGACTAAAGCCTCTAGATAGTAGTACTTTCGTCATTTGTATAAAGCTAATTACGACATTCATAATTTTAACACTCTCCAATTTACAAATAAAATTAAAAGCTTGTTTATAATGGTAAAATGTATTAGCTAAAAAGTGTGGTTTCAATACAGCTTTTCTAATATCCCTATAAAAATGACAAAATAGTAAAAAATGCAGGGTGGACTGCGGAGTCTTCCCATCACATGGGCAATTCGGGAGTTTATGCCACCACTCTCCCATCTTAGGAAATGCAATTAAGAAATATAATGTGCCAAACCTTAGCCTCATTAGGTAAAACCTTTGCTGAGTATTTCTTACAATAATAAGGTAAGGTTGTGTGCCCACAAACAGAGGGTACTTACAATATGAGGTGACGCTATGTTTCCGACCTGTTTCCGCCTCTCTTACCAACTCCTTTGAGGAAATAAACCTTGATTTTAGCTCATTCTTGCTGTAGTCCTGTATAAGTGAAGGCCTGTAAGTGGTGTTTATTTTACTGTAGTCTTGCACATGTCTAGGCCTATAGAAAAAACCTAGTGAAACAGCAGTAATGTGATCTTCCTGGTTAAAAAAAGCATCAGTGGATTGTTTGGAGAAAATATCAAATTCCCTGCTAGGTCCCTGCTACGAAAATTAACCACCACACAATCTCCTTGACATGTTTTTCTAGAAACTTCCCCCCAATTCACTCTTCTCAACATTATAATATTATATTGTAGTAGGTTAACATTAAAATCAGTCCTTGCAGAGATCCAGTGAACAACTTGGTTCTTTAGTGATTCGTAAGTTTCCCTTTTATTGACCAGTAATCTTGGAACGTTTTTCAGGATAATGACATATGGGGTCACCTGAGATAGTAGATTTATTGAGTCCACAGGGTTGTCAGATAAGTGCTGGGTCCCAATTCCTTTGTCCAGTTGATTAGTTTTTGCTGTACTTTGCGGGTTGGTGTTACTGTCTTTATCTACCCTGTTTTCACATCCAGGTTGTATGTTTTGACGGGTCCTTAAATGGGCTATGGACGGGTCGGGCTTGAGTAATTTGTGCCATCTGAGGTAGTAATCTCTGGGCCTTCTTTTTGTGTCTCGGCTGCAATATTTGCTCTGGATGCTTTATTCGATGTTTTAGTGGTAAAGTTTCCGAGACCAAATCTGTTAAATACGTAACCTCCTTTTGAATTAATTTAATTTCTGACATCAGACGGCGTTCAATGCTGTCTATTTTGCCATGCAATTTTTTAAAAAAGAATTTCCAGATTTTGTAGTTTTTGACCATAGATTTCCACATGGCTACCCTCCAGATCTTTACCATCCCTGCATTTTTCCCTCCTTTTTTTGGTTTTGGCTTTGGCTTTGGTTTGGTTACCTGGTTTACTAAGGGTATATTAGTTAGTTGGGGAAGTTGTTTCAATTTTTTTAACGGGGGGGGGGAACCAAATCTATAGTGTCAGATAACACCGAGATCTCCAATGATGATGTAAGGACACAAGGATTAACCATAACCGGGTTGGCAACTGTATTGTTTTCACAGGCACTAGGTTTCTCTATCCTTCGCTGTCCCATTATACACTGTAAAAGAGGGTTCTATCCTGCCCTCTGGTAGGGAGTCTTTTATTGCAGCATCCAAGGTGTTTTTGTTGCTGCGAGTTCTTCCTCAACTTGAGATATTTCATTATTAATCAGCCCCACCACGTTTTTCAGAAATCTTGTAATAGGCACTCTTTTAGATAACTTCCCTCCACTGGGTGGTAGTTCCCTTTTCCCCATGTTACCGCTAATGATGATCGGATACACAAAGAGCAGTTACAATGTGATAAACCCCCTTAACGGTAGTTTGTAAATCCTTGAGCCAAAAGAGATGGCCCAGCCCAGCTTTGGCCTGCAGCGGACGGGCCCACTGCGGGAGTGCTGGCACGATGATGAGGGCCCCGGGAGGGTGACGTCACCTCCCGTGCTGTGCCAGGTGAAGAGGCTGCTGGGGGACTGAGTCCCACCCCAGCGGTCCTGGTGCCTCACGGAGATGCCAGCAGTGCTGGCAACTGGTCTTGGCCCCCAAAAACAGTGAGTTCAAGTGTGGGGGCTCACAAACCCTTACAAGTGTATTTAAAGATCTCAGACAAAGAGCCCTCTCACGGGGTCCACAAGGCATTGCAGTGCCGGGTACCTGCACAAACCCTTACAGGTGTCCCACGCTGCGGGAGTGCTGGCGCGATGATAAGGGCACCGGGAGGGTGACGTCACCTCCCGTTCTGTGCCGGGTGAAGAGGCTGCTGGGGGACTGAGTCCCAACCCAGCGGACCTGGTGCCTCGCAGAGGTGCCGGCGGTGCTGGCAACTGGTATTGGCCCCCAAAAACAATGAGTTCAAGCGTGGGGTCTCACAAGCCCTTACAGGTGTCCCACGCTGAGGGAGTGCTGGTGCGGTAAGGGCGTCGAGAGGGTGATGTCGCTTTCCGCGCCATGCAAGGTGAAGAGGCTGCTGGGGGACTTAGTCCCACCCCAGCGGTCCTGGTGCCTCGCGGAGGTGCCAGCAGTGCTGGCAACTGGTCTTGGCCCCCAAAAACAGCGAGTTCAAGTGTGGGGGCTCACAAGCCCTTACAATTGTATTTAAAGATCTCAGACAAAGAGCCATCTCACGGGGTCCACAAGGCATTGCAGTGCCGGGTACCTGCACTCAGCTAGGGATAATTTATCTGGTGCTGAATCTCCTCGGAATAGTATACTTTAATTTGACTTCGGTTAGTTTGGGGAAAGTGTATACTGGACCAGTATTCTCCAACAATCCTCTCTTGTGATATAGGCTCAGTAGTCCACACAGAACTGCAAGTCAGTAGACCCTTGGTTTGGTAATAAATCTACACAACTAGACTAAGGACTATTAGATCCATCTAACACCCTCAGGTCCAACATGTTGGCAACTTCTGCCTTAATGCATCTCTGAACCTAGTCAGATATTCTATAAATTCTGCCCTTCCCGGAGTCTGCCCGTTCATGCAAACTACCTTGTCCCGATCTCTGCAGATCAGAAATCATCCCAGACCTACTGTGAGAAAGATGTGCAACTTGTGTCCTGGTTAACACAGATGATGTTGTCCAAGCAATAAAGGCTTCTGGCTGGCACCAAGCCTGGCATCCAGCTCCTTGCTTTTCACTAACCCCAACATCAATCATGGCCGCCTTACCATTGAGCTGAATCTCATCCCTGCAAGCGGAAACTCCATGCCCTTTCCGCTGGCTACCAGTCCTTCACCATTGGTTCAAGTGAGTATCTCCTCAGACTTAAGGTTCTTTCTCTCAACTATAGTGCGGAAGGCTCCAGTATCCCTCAGGGCACAATTACCATTCCCATGTTTCATTTGCCCTCCTCAAGTCCCATGAGAATTGCCCTGGCCCTTACCCTCCGGTTTGTAACCAGTCTGTGGAGAGTTCTTTTAAGGGTGCAGGGGTACACGTCCATTACCATTCAGAGGACATTTCCATCCCAACACCAGTATATAGGCTGCTGCAGTAGTCCGTCCATTACCATTCAGAGGACATTTCCATCCCAACACCAGTATATAGGCTGCTGCAGTAGTCTATGAAGGACAGGACCACAACACAGATGAGGGTGATTTGATTTTCTCAGGTTGTGAAGCAATTGTAGTATGCGTTTAAGCAGATCTAAGTGGTAGAATGCTTCTTTTGAATTCCTATTTACTTGGGGAATGAATGTTAGTTTGCTATCTCCAAGCATTCCTAGCTGGCTTACTTAGTTCACTGGAACCAGAGGAGTGCAAGTTCCTCAGGCCAAGGTAAAGGGAAGGGAACTGGATTGACAGAGCCCACAAATAGGATTTCCGTTTTGTTACTATTCAGGCAGGGCCTGTTTTTTTGCCGCTAGTGATGAATCTTTGAGAGGCACTGAGACAGATTCTGAAGGTTACCAGGCCCACTTTCAGGTCAGCAATGTATCAGAAAGGAATTCCTCGATTCTCAGCAAAGAAGAAATGAGTTTCAGGATATAAATGTATTGCTTCTACTTGCAACATGTGCTCTTGAGTGACATCTATTAATCCTGAGAGCAACCGTTGTTGCCAGCCCATGGATACTTAAGGGCCGATTCCGATCTCGCTCGGACATCCCTTTGAGAGCTGTCCGTAGCCTTATCTTGCGACCGACTCGTTCCGGGAGCCGGTCCGTCCAGGCGATGAAGTACGATGCGCAAATGTGTAAAAATCCAGACGGGCACGTAGGCTTCCATTCCAGCAACATATCCCATACAAGCCGGATCCGTAAACGACGGTTTGAGTCGCCCGGAAGCAGTTTCACAGCAGTTTCCGGCCGGACAAGTACGATGCGTACTTCATATGCGCCGAACGGGTTGCCACATCCAGCATGTCACACCATTCGGGAGAGCTGCATTGCAGGTCCGATTCGTGCCACAACACAATCCACGGCTACGAGACGGACCAATTCTCTACATGTACGAGATGGAGCAACAATCAGCAAGTACGAGATGAACCAATGATGAATCCCATCGCGCAGGTCATCCCAGCACTGTATATCTATGACCAGGTCAGGAACAGACGTGTACATCGCAGACGGTAAGTTAGACACCCACCACACAAACAAATGTCAAGAACCCGCGAAATGCTACACACACATAGGGGGTGGATATCCCTTTCAGCAGCAACAGCCAAACCATAGGAGTTGTATGGTCATCACTAACAGCAGTCCCCACACATGGGGGGAGCCCATCACTACCAGCAGTTTCTACTCATAGGGGGCTGGATGCCCATCACTACCAGCAGTCCCCACTCATGGGGGGGGATTATCACTACCAGCAGTACCTACTCCTAGGGGGCTGGATGCCCATCACTACCAGCAGTCCCCACTCATGGGGGGGCTTATCACTACCAGCAGTACCTACTCATAGGGGGTTGGATGCCCATCACTACTACCATCCCCACTCATAGGGGGCTGGATGCCCAACACTTCTACCATCCCCACTCATAGGGGGCTGGATGCCCATCTTTACCAGTATCCCCTACACATAAGGGGCTCGATGCCCATCACTACTACCATCCCCACTCATAGGGGGCTGGATGCCCATCACTACCAGTACCCCCTACTCATAGAGAGCTGGATGACCATCACTACTACCATCCCCACTCATAGGGGACTGGATGCCCAGCACTACCAGTACCCCCTACTCATAGGTGACTTGATGCCCATCATTACCAGTGTTAGACCTGGCACCTTGGCGTGAGTCTCCCTTCCACTTTTTGTCGCTGTGCCTCATGTGTTTTTATGGTGTTGGCTGCTCAGAGCACTGTGCCACTGCCAACCAGTGCCACAGTGCAAGTGCTCCCTATGTAAAATGTATATGTTGGTTGGATTCCATGATTGGCTTATTTAGTTTGCTATCAGACCCCAGTAAAGTGCACCAGGAGTGCCAGGGCATGTAAATACAAATACCGCTGGTGGGCTCGCAGCACTGGTTGTGCCACCCACAGAAGCGGCCTGGTAACATGTATCTAAGGTCTGCCATTGCAGAACCTGCGTGCAGTCTGGTACTGACATGCTGACTGGGAAAGTGCCCACACTTGCCAGTCCCTAAAACCTTCCCTTAACTTCATATTAGTCACCCCTATGGTAGGCCCCAGGGCAGGGTGCATTGTAAGCATAAGGTAGGACAAGCCCTGATGTGTGTGGCATGTCCTAATAGTGAATTACAGCCATTTTCGTTTTTCACTATTGTAAGGCTACCCTGTTCTCATAGGCCAGAATGGGCTGTTAAGATTGTTACATCCTATGATCCTAACAGGCCCAGGGAACATGGTAGAAGATCGAGTTTAGTATGCCTGAACTCAGAATAATAAGGTACACCTTTTAGTAAGGTTTATTTTAATATTCCGCGTTAACCAATGCCGCTTTTAGAAAGCTGGCCTTTGCTTGCCTAACCATTTCAGCCCGCCTCTGTGCGATGTGTGTCTGCTGTCTGGCTTGCGTGAGTGACACGGCTGGGGAAACCCAGATGGGCAGGGCTAGGTAGCCTGGTGGAGAATAGGACGATTGACAGGTAGATGGGTGGGAGGAGCGCACCTGGGCTTTGAATAAGACTGTGCTCTGCCACCACAATGTCAGCTCCGCCCCCTGTGGAGTGTCTGATGACTCTGCCCTGCAACCTGAATGAAGGAGCCTGCATCGCGTAAACAAAGTGCTCCAGAACTGGACTGAACTAGGCAAGGGCCCCCCTGGCCTGGGAGAACAAAAGAAATGTAGTATAAATGGAGGAGCCCTGCTCCTAAGAAATTAGATCCTGCTACAAGACGAACCTCTGCCTGAGGAGAAGGAACCGGGAAAGCTATGGGAGGAATACTGTCCCTGACCTGGGGGATTGGCCTGCAGTGGTTGCCCTGCTACTGAAGGAGAGGAGAAAGATTGCTGATAAACTTTGCTTCAACTTGTGCTGTTTAAGATCTCGAAGGGCTTGTGCTGAGCTTGCCCCCTGAACGAAGTCCCAGGACCAGTGGACTTCACCGCCGTGTGAGAGATCAGGAAAATGGACCGTTTTCCCTGTAATCTGGAAGAGAACTGCTGCATGCGCTTCCCGAACGAAGCGTACTTTCCCTGAAGCTTGCACCCGCTGTCCGGCCCGAACAACGTGATTGTGGCCCCTCTACGAGCCGTAGCTCGCACCGCAAAGGAGGGTCTCACCCAGCCTGAGCACCGTGACTATTGGCCCCTACGAGTCGCAACTCGCACCGTAACGGAAGGACGGTGACCGTACTACTTCACCCCCCTACGAACCACATTGCCTGCGTACGCGCCTTCCCTCTGCTTTGGGGAAAGCCGCGGCGCATGTGGTGATCCCGTGCGTCTCCCCTGTGAGGAGCGTACGAGTGTTTGTGCCCCGCAGCGTGATCTTCAAGTTACCCATCACCGGCACGGTGTGAACGCCGCAACCCGCTGGAAAGTGCCCCCGGATGTCCGTCCCCTGAGCCTGCTTGCCCAAGGCCGCCGAGTACTGTAGTACGCATCGCCAGGATGACCCCGCATCAGAGATCACACTGAATGTCGTGCAGCCTTCGTGCCGACTTTCACAAGATAAAGGTACTGTGCCCGATCGCACCTCGAGGTGCACGCTCCCCAGTTGGAGTGCCCGGTGAGACCCGTTCCCCCAACAGAACCAGGAACGAAGTGCACGGACCTTGTAACAATACGCTGAACTAAGAACTCTTTTTGCCAAGTAATATTGTGGGCCCGCTTTACACGTTATTGGGTCTTGTGATAATTCTGAAATCTATAAACGAAGACTATTTTTGATACACCCAGTGTGGAGTCCATTTGTGGGGGTAACATTGGATTGTTGTATGTGATCACAAATGCTTAACCATTACGCCTAAGATAACGCCTTGTCTGCTCGCACCAAGCTACCTAGAGGGTGAGCGGGGGTTATTATTAGAGTGTAACCCCTTACCCTGACTGGAAGAAGGACCCCCTGCTTGTCCCAGGTACTCACCTGTGCCACCCAGGGAATCTGGTTTCTAACATTGGTGGTCAGCGGTGAGGATTCTGAATTTGCATTTGTGATTTATGTACAGCAATTTTTTGTGAAACACCACATAGTGAGTTCAGACCCATAACGTAGCCACATACTTGTTTAAATTTTCGTTTTGCTGGAAATCGCCATTGTTGGACGAATCAATGCCTGATTCAGTCATTGTGGAGAGAGCAGCATCTGTCGTCTCTGAAATTGAGGATGTTGATTGGGAAGAGGAGAGACTAGAGAGCTACACCAAGGTCCAGCTGAAGGGCTTCTGTAAAAAGTTCAAAGTCCCCACTGTTGGATGTAAGCTCAAGGCAGATCTACTCAAGGCGCTGAGGGCCTGGATTGAGTCAAGGGCACCTGGAGATGTGGTAGTTGTTGAACCAGCAGAAAGCGTCCGGAGTTTTGGAAGAGGCCTGTCGCCAGGAGAATTGGCAGACAGGAAAGAAACCAGGATGCATGAAATGGAGATGGCAAAACTTAAATTGAGTGGGCAACTGGAGCTAGAAAACAAAAAGCTGGCTCTGGAAGAGAGAAGAATCCAAATGGAGCATGAAATGAAGTTGAGGGAATTGGATCTGAAAGCTAAAAGTTTAGAGTCCACTCCCTCTGGTGGCAGCACACCGTCAGTGCAGGCAGAATCAAGGGTGTACATACCCAAGGATGTGGTTAAGGAATTTTTTAAGAATGATGACATAGGGCAGTGGTTCAAGGCCTGTGAGGTAGCCATGTCTTCCCACCGGGTCCCTGAGAAAGATTGGGGAGCGGGGTTGTGGGGACGGTTCCTTAGTGAGGGGCGGGACACACTGCTAGACTTACCCTCAGATGTTTATAATTCTTATCCCCATATGAAGGCAGCATTGATGTCTAGGTATGGGTTGACCCCTGAGTTGTATAGACAAAGGTTCAGGGGTTGCACTAAGATTCCTAACAGTACGTATGTGGAGTATGTAACTTTCTTTTGCAGAGCACTGGATGTTTGGGTGAAGGGTAGCAAGGTTGATGATTTTCAAGGGCTTCTTGATTTAATGGCTTGGGAGCACTTGTCCAGTAATTGTTTTCCTGAGCTACGCCAACACCTGATTGATAGTAAGCTGACTAACCCTAGGAAGCTTGCTGAGGAGGCGGACCGCTGGATCAGTACCTGGGTCCACAAAGGTCACGTGGGAGATTCCGCCAAAGCAGAAGAGTGGGGGGGACAGAGGGAGTTCCAAAAAAGGCCCCAAAGTAATCCCCAAGGGAACCAAGGGAAAGGTTCTCAGCCTCCCCCACCCCCGAGACCGACAGGTCCTCCTGTTCAGAAGGGGCCCCTAAAATGTTACAAGTGTGGTAACCTGGGGCATTTTGCCTCTGATGTAAAGTGTCCCTTGTATGGTAAGCCAGCACCCACTGGTGCTCCACCCCGGCAGGTTACCAGTGTAGCCTTGGGGGCGGAGATGGGTGTCCAAGGTGGGTGGGGTCCCACAGAGATGTCCCTTGTCTCATTAGGAGACTGTGAAGTGGTCCCCCAAACCCAGCTGCCTGATAACACTAAGAAGTACAGGCAGTGGGTGACCATAAATAGCCATAGAGTGGAAGCTCTGAGAGATACAGGAGCCAGTGTGACAGCTGTCAAGTGTCACCTGGTGTCTCAAGAGCAGGTTGTCCCAGGAGCATTCTATCCAGTTGTTGCCGCTGACAACACAGAGAGTCACTGCAAGGTGGCTCAGGTTCCCTTTGAGTGGGGGGGGGTCTCTGGTACTCTTCAGGTAGCTGTGAGGCCCGCCATGCCTGTGGACTGTCTGTTAGGGAACGATTTGGAGAGCTCACCTTGGGCTAAGGTGGAGCGGAGTGCTCACCTGGAGATGTTGGGTATGCCGGATTGGGCGTGTGTCACACACGGTCCATGGCAGCAAGTAGAGGTGCTCAAGAGGTCCTGGAGCCTGAGAGGGAGGCCCAGGGACCGGTCTTAGAGAGAAGGAGCAGGAGGCGCGGGAAACCGTCCCCTGAGGTTCCCACGGTCCAGGAGGATGCAGACCTTGAGGGGGATGTCCTGGAGCCTACAGGGGAACAGATAGCTGAACTGGGAGACCTGCCTGAGCTGACCCATTGGCAGCAGGAAGGAGGTCCCACCAGGGAGGACTTTTGCAAGGTGCAGAAAGAATGCCCTTCTCTCGTGGGTATGCGGCAGCAGGCTGCAGACCAGGCCGCAGGTGATCAGTCTGGGTCACATTTCATCTACTGGGAGAACGACCTCCTGTATACAGAGCCTAAGGTTGCTGAGCCTGGGTCAGCCCGTGCGCTGGTGGTACCCCAGGACTTCAGAGCCTTCCTACTGGGGCTGGCTCACGATGTGCCATTAGCAGGGCATTTGGGGCAGGACAAGACCTTTGAAAGGCTTGTCACCCACTTTTATTGGCCTCAAATGCGCAGGAGTTCAGACACTCACTGCAGGACATGCCAGACTTGCCAGGCAAATGGGAAGAGTGGAAGGAAGCAGAAGGCTCCACTCCAACCATTCCCTGTGGTCGGTACCCCATTCCAGCAAGTGGGGATTGACATTTTAGGGCTACTGGACTCCAGGACAGCGATGGGCAATAGGTTCATCCTGGTCCTGGTGGACCATGCCACGCGGTACCCGGAAGCCATCCCTCTGAGGACAGTGACGGCCCCGTGGTGGGACGTGCACTGATGGGAATTCTCTCCCGAGTGGGATTCCCTCTAGAGGTGGTGTCTTACCGGGGTACCAATTTCATGTCCAAATACATGACATCTCTTTGGCAAGAGTGTGGTGTAACCTACAGGTTCACCACACCTTACCACCCCCAAGGAAACGGGTTGGTTGAGAGATTCAACCAAACCCTCAAAGGCATGATAATGGGCCTAGAAGGACCCATGAGGCGTAAGTGGGACGTCCTCTTACCATGCCTTCTCTTTGCTTACCGTGAGGTGCCACAGAAGTCTCTAGGGTTCAGCCCCTTTGAGCTCCTGTACGGCCACCCAGTGCGAGGACCTCTAAGTCTGGTCAAGGAAGGCTGGGAGCAATCTCCCAGGAAACCTCCCCAGAATGTATGCAGTTACATGCTGGCCTTCAGGAATCAGACTAGGCGATTCAGGCAACTTGCTGAGGCAATCTGGAAGCCAGCCAGGAGGAGATGAAGCGGTGGTACGACCAGAATGCCACTCTGGTAGAGCTTCAGCCTGGACAAAAGGTATGGGTATTGGCCCCCGTGGAGCCATGTGCGCTCCAGGATAAGTGGACCGGTCCCTTTAAGGTGGTGGAGCGCAAGAGTCCTGTTACCTACGTGGTGGACCTGAAGTCTCCTAGGAACCCCTTAAGGGTCCTACATGTCAACCACCTCAAGCCCCACTTGGAGAGGTCCCAAGTGGGCATGCTCTTGGCAACAGATGCTGGGATGGAAGAGGAGACCGAGCCTCTTCCTGACCTCCTGTCAGCCCAGGAGCAAGATGGGTCAGTGGACGGTGTCATCCTCTCTTCCGCCCTGACCCCTGAGCAACAGAATGATTGTCGCCAGCTGCTGGGACAATTTTCTGATCTGTTTTCCCTGGTTCCCGGTGTCACTGATTGGTGCGTCCACGATGTGGACACCGGGGATAGTACACCTGTGAGGCACAAGGCCTACAGAGTGACTGACAGGGTGAGGGCATGCATCAAGGAGGAGGTCTCCAAAATGTTTGCACTCGGGGTAATTGAGTCCTCAAGCAGTCCTTGGGCCAGCCCAGTGGTCTTGGTCCCAAAGGCTGCAGCGCCGGGAGCCACACCCGAACTCTGGTTCTGTGTGGACTACAGAGGACTCAATTCAGTCACCAGGACTGACGCCCATCCCATTCCCAGAGCTGATGAGCTCATAGATCGGCTAGGGGCTGCCAACTACCTCAGCACGTTTGATTTAATGTCTGGATACTGGCAGATCGCCTTGACCGATGGGGCCAAAGAGAGGTCAGCATTTTCCACCCCAGATGGGCACTACCAGTTCCGGGTTATGCCCTTTGGGATGAAGAATGCCCCTGCCACCTTCCAGAGGTTGGTCAACCAGGTGTTGGCTGGACTGGACTCGTTCAGTGCTGCCTACCTGGATGACATCGCAGTGTTCAGCTCCACTTGGGAAGAACACCTGCGCCACCTCTGGGAAGTGTTGATGGTGCTGCGCAAGGCCGGCCTCACGATCAAGGCGAGTAAGTGCCAGATCGGGCAGGGATCCGTGGTGTACTTGGGGCACCAGGTTGGGAGCGGCCAGGTAGCGCCCCTTTCAACCCAAGATAGAAACCATCCTGAATTGGCAGTCGCCCAAAACCCAGACAGAGGTGAGAGCCTTCCTAGGTCTCACCGGGTACTACAGGAGGTTTGTCAAGGGGTATGGCAACATTGTTGCCCCCTTGACAGCGCTGACTTCTAGGAAGGAGCCAGGGAAAGTGATTTGGACTGACACCTATCAGAAAGCCTTTGAGGCCCTGAAAGCTGCTACGTGCACGGCGCCTGTGCTCTTGGCTCCCAACTTCTCCAAAGAGTTTATCGTTCAGACAGACGCTTCAGAGCATGGTGTGGGGGCTGTTCTTTCACAGATTAATGAAGAGGGCCTAGATCAACCTGTAGCCTTTCTTAGCAGGAGTTTACTTCCACGGGAACAGAGATGGAGTGCTATTGAGCGCGAGGCATTTGCTGTGGCCTGGGCGCTGAAGAAGCTAAGACCATACCTGTTTGGGTCTCACTTCCGGGTTCAGACAGACCACAGGCCCCTCAGATGGTTGATGCATATGAGGGGTGAGAATCCAAAGCTGTTGAGGTGGTCCATTTCCCTACAGGGTGTGGATTTCACGGTGGAACATCGCCCTGGTACAGATCACGCCAATGCTGACGGTCTGTCCAGATTTTTCCGCCTTAGTGATGAAGAACTCCCTGGGGTAGGGTAGTTCTCCCCACTTTTCAGCTGGAGGGGACACGTGTTAGACCTGGCACCTTGGCGTGAGTCTCCCTTCCACTTTTTGTCGCTGTGCCTCATGTGTTTTTATGGTGTTGGCCGCTCAGAGCACTGTGCCACTGCCAACCAGTGCCACAGTGCAAGTGCTCCCAATGTAAAATGTATATGTTGGTTGGATTCCATGATTGACTTATTTGGTTTACTATCAGACCCCAGTAAAGTGCACCAGGAGTGCCAGGGCGTGTAAATACAAATACCGCTGGTGGGCTCGCAGCACTGGTTGTGTCACCCACAGAAGCGGCCTGGTAAAATGTATCTAAGGTCTGCCATTGCAGAACCTGCGTGCAGTCTGGTACTGACATGCTGACTGGGCAAGTGCCCACACTTGCCAGTCCCTAAAACCTTCCCTTAACTTCATATTAGTCACCCCTATGGTAGGCCCCAGGGCAGGATGCATTGTAAGCATAAGGTAGGACAAGCCCTGATGTGTGTGGCATGTCCGAATAGTGAATTACAGCCATTTTCGTTTTTCACTATTGTAAGGCTACCCTGTTCTCATAGGCCAGAATGGGCTGTTAAGATTGTTACATCCTATGATCCTAACAGGCCCAGGGAACATGGTAGAAGATCGAGTTTAGTATGCCTGAACTCAGAATAATAAGCTACACCTTTTAGTAAGGTTTATTTTAATATTCCGCTTTTTTCAAATGCCGCTTTTAGAAAGCTGGCCTTTGCTTGCCTAACCATTTCAGCCCGCCTCTGCGCAATGTGTATCTGCTGTCTGGCTTGCGTGAGTGACAGGGCTGGGGAAACCCAGATGGGCAGGGCTAGGTAGCCTGGTGGAGAATAGGACGATTGACAGGTAGATGGGTGGGAGGAGCGCACCTGGGCTCTGAATAAGACTGTGCTCTGCCACCACAATGCCGGCTCCGCCCCCTGTGGAGCGTCTGATGACTCTGCCCTGCACCCTGAATGAAGGAGCCTGCATCGCGTAAACAAAGTGCTCCAGAACTGGACTGAACTAGGCAAGGGTCCCCCTGGCCTGGGAGAACAAAAGAAATGTAGTATAAATGGAGGAGCCCTGCTCCTAAGAAATTAAATCCTGCTACAAGACGAACCTCTGCCTGAGGAGAAGGAACCGGGAAAGCTGTGGGAGGAATACTGTCCCTGACCTGGGGGATTGGCCTGCAGTGGTTGCCCTGCTACTGAAGGAGAGGAGAAAGATTGCTGATAAACTTTTCTTCAACTTGTGCTGTTTAAGATCTCCAAGGGCTTGTGCTCAGCTTGCCCCCTGAACGAAGTCCCAGGACCTGTGGACTTCACCGCCGTGTGAGAGATCAGGAAAACGGACCGTTTTCCCTGTAATCTGGAAGAGAACTGCTGCATGCGCTTCCCGAACGAAGCGTACTTTCCCTGAAGCTTGCACGCGCTGTCCGGTCCGAACAACGTTATTGTGGCCCCTCTACGAGCCGTAGCTCGCACCGCAAAGGAGGGTCTCACCCAGCCTGAGCACCGTGACTATTGGCCCCTACGAGTCGCAACTCTCACCGTAACGGAAGGACGGTGCCCGTACTACTTCACCCCCCTACGAACCACATTGCCTGCGTACGCGCCTTCCCTCTGCTTTGGGGAAAGCCGCAGCGCGTGTGGTGATCCCGTGTGTCTCCCCTGTGAGGAGCGTAAGAGTGTTTGTGCCCCGCAGCGTGATCTTCAAGTTACCCATCACCGGCACGGCGCGAACGCCGCAACCCGCTGGAAAGTGCCCCCGGATGTCCGTCCCCTGAGCCTGCACACCCAAGGTCGCCGAGTACCGTAGTATGCATCGCCAGGACGACCCCGCATCAGAGATCGCACTGAATGCCGCGCAGCCTTCGCGCCGACTTCCACAAGATAAAGGTACTGTGCCCGATCGCACCTCGAGGTGCACGCTCCCCCTTGGAGCGCCCGCAGAGCGAGTGAGACCCGTTCCCCCAACAGAACCGGGAACGAAGCGCACGGACCTTGTAACAATACGCTGAACTAAGAACTCTTTTTGCCAAGTAATATTGTGGGCCCGCTTTACACGTTATTGGGTCTTGTGATAATTCTGAAATCCAGGCCCTCGTCACCAGCCGACTGGACTACGGCAACGCCCTCTACGCCGGTACCACCGCCAAGCTCCAGAAGAGACTCCAGCGGATCCAGAACGCCTCAGCCAGACTCATCCTCGACATCCCACGAACCAGCCACATCTCCGGACATCTGAGAGACCTTCACTGGCTCCCCGTCAACAAAAGAATCACCTTCCGCCTCCTCACCCACGCACACAAAGCCCTACACGACCAAGGCCCGAGCTACGTCAACAGCCGAGTCAACTTCCACGCTCCCAAACGCCACCTCCGATCAGCCAACCACGCCCTCGCCGCCGTCCCCCGCATCCGAAGAGCGACTACAGGAGGAAGGTCCTTCTCCTACCTGGCCGCCAAGACCTGGAACTCCCTCCCTACCGACCTGCGCCTGACCCAAGACCACCTCTCCTTCAGGAAGAAGCTGAAGACCTGGCTGTTCGAGCAGTAGCGGCACCCCCCCCTCCCCCCCCCCCCCAGCGCCTTGAGACCCTACGGGTATGTAGCGCGCTTTACAAGTGTCACTGATTGATTGATTGATTGATATTTTTGATACACCCAGTGTGGAGTCCATTTGTGGGGGTAACATTGGATTGTTGTATGTGATCACAAATGCCTAACCATTACACCTAAGATAACGCCTTGTCTGCTCGCGCCAAGCTACCTAGAGGGTGAGCGGGGGTTATTATTAGAGTGTAACCCCTTACCCTGACTGGAAGAAGGACCCCCTGCTTGTCCCAGGTACTCACCTGTGCCACCCAGGGAATCCGGATTCTAACAACCAGTATCCCCTACACATAGGGGGCTTGATGCCTAGCACTACCAGCATTCACACACATAGGGTGACTAATCAAACCCCCCCTACCATCTTGGCAAGATTGTATGTTTATGTGTGTAAAATGTTCACAACACAGATCCTGACAGTGAACATACAATGTGACTCCCATCACATGTGTGCCCAAAAGGTGATTGTGGGGTTCAAAAATCTAGAATTTGAGGATCATTGTGGTAACGGGGTCTAAACCCTCCATCACTATAGTGACCAAAATGTGATTGTGGGGCTCAAAACACCAGCATATCAGGAACATTGTGGTAATGGGGTCTAAACCCCACATTACTACAGTGACCAGAAGGTGAGTTTGGACATAAAAATAGCAGCATCTTCAAACCAGCATGTATGATTCCTGGTCCCAACAACACAAGCAATGTTGTGGCAATGTAGTGGTTGTGTCACATACAAACATAGATTTGGTGAGGCAAAGATTGCTGTGTATCTCAAGAACACCCTCTGCCATGTGACAATGCCTCCAGTGTCCAATTAGACTATGTGAAAAGTGAGCATGATGATGCATACACACCTTACCCAGCGATGGGTCTTTACTGGAAGGAGGTGGGGGATACCCTGAATGAGGTGACAGAGAGGCGGCTGGTGTTTGATATGGCCGTTAGTATACTGCACTGGTTCCCCCACACGCCCAAGAATAAGATTACGAGTAAGTTCATAGATATGGGACTTATATTAGCAAAGCGAGAAATTACGAAACGTTGGAAAGCGACAGTAGGTCCCACCAGTAAAAGATGGAAGGGTGAATTTCTCAAATGGGCCACCAGTGAGGGCGCACTGCGCTATCAGATGGCGCGCAGGCGTAACGATTATAAGGCGCTAGAGGCGGCGGCTGCATGGGAGGCGTTAGTACAGGCACTGCGAGATTATGAGCCACAGGATGATAGCGAAGAGCAGGCCTTGGATGGGGAGATAGCCCAGGAACAAGCAGGGATCATCACACAGCTTAACACATAGTTATTTATCGGCATGTGGGATGCATGAGGACAGAGACGGATACCTGCGTTGCTGGTGGGGACTGAGGGAGGGGGAGGGACTTAATATTTTTCATGGTGGTTGGAGGTAGGTTTTAGTTGGGGAGATTTTTGGTTTATTTGACGCACAGCTCTGGAACTACTATAACCGGTGTAATTGGTGGGGGGTTGTTGATTGCTCCTCAGGGATTATGCTGATAAATATTGTGTGCGGATATGTGGATGTTTGTATAAAAACTCAATAAAGTGCGTTTAAAAAAAAAAATGATGCATACACACACATCTTTACAAACAGACACACAAACTAAGGAATCCTGTGGAGACTGCAGATGTTAGCTGACCAAGTCCGATACCATGGCAGCAATGGGACAAACAAAACATGATGAATGTGCAGGCTGATGAGCTAGGAGACGCAGGGACACTAGGGAAATACCTCCAAACAACATCCAGCCAATGGACCGCAAAAGCCATACCAATGCAGTGGTGCAGATGCACAAATGCAGACAGGCAGTCCCACACTGCATATCATACACAACATGTGTGTGTGTCTCAGTGTCCCCAGGCTAGTACACAACACATGACGGTGGGCTGAACTCCAATGACACAGATGTGTACACAGTGCCATACAAAAGTAACTCATGAACTGTGCACCCCTTTGTGGGCAGCAGGCATTGTCAGATGAGTGGGATCCCAACGGATTCATGTGACACAAGCTGGGCAGAAAAGCAACCAACACAGCAAGAGACAGACCCACTACAGCACTACCCTCAGGGACCCTACATTGGGGTGACAGTAGCCTGTATGACAATCCCACTGTGATGACAAAGGTAGATGATGCCCATACTGTGGAGCACAATCACCTGTGTGCATTGGGTCATGTGTCCTGACTAACAAACTTCCATTACACCTACACAAACACACATCACTGGCCATGGCCTGTAATCAATGGGCAAAATGTAGGTAGGGGCCTAGCCATAAGACAATTCACATTTGGCCACTCTCAACACCACACACCTTGATCTGCACCAATGTGCATCAGCTAAGCACACATGGACTGGTGAAATTGCTCATGCACCCATGACAATCCCAGGGGTGGTGGGGGGATCTACGGTAGCCAACAATCCTCACATATGACCAGTCAACAATCCTTGTAAATGTCTGCCACACTGCACAGTATGCAGTACATGAGCATGACGTAAAATCTACCAGAATCATTGGGATCCCTGCCACACTCCCACACCAATGAGGAACCAAAGGCAAGCCACAGAGAACACATGTCGACACCTTCCAACATTGCAGCTCTGACCCTGATGAGTGGGAGTAGTCACACACACATACAAGTGACCCACTCACTGACAGATACCACATAGGGAAAACAACATGATGTTGGTAACACAGAAGTGCCAAGGGGAATCCTGAATGTGCCCCACGTGCGTTTGACAACATCCCCGGACCTTACAATTAAAACACCTAGGGATGACACCCTAATGACCAGTAGTTTGCCATGCACCTACATCCCAGAAAACCCAGGGCAAAGATGTTGGATGAACAGAGGACAACTCAGCAAGCTCACCAAACAGGAACATCTGTAGGGAACACAGGCTGTGTAGAAAATGGGACGGGAACACACACAGACATGCTCACACAACACACACCATGGGCTCAGGCAATGTCACGGAATTACACACTGCCATGAGGGGACTCCACTCCTGGGGAAGGTCAGCTGTGCAAAACATTGTCTGTGCAGGGCTCTGTCATGTCAGCATAACACTTGCTCAGTGAGCCAACAATTACAACACAATGAAAGCTCTGGTCACATCAGCCTGTGTACGGCAGTGTCCCTTAGGTCATCTGAACATACACAATACACATGTATAGCAAGTTGCACTGATGACACAGATGACTTAAGTACCATTGATGCACAAACCTGCCTGTCCAGTGGAGATGGGCCCAGTCAGGCAATCTTACAACGTGCACAAATGTAAGCCCAACATATGTGCAACAGTGTATGCCAAAGATGTGAAGTACCAAACAAAAGGAGCAGCAAAGGATATAATGGATACATACCAGAATAGTACACATATCCCATGGACCACATGGAGGCCATCGCATCAACAAATCAGTTTCTTATACCTTTAAAACACCATTACAACAGCAAGTTCATGATACTCATCATCAACATCATGTACATTAGATGCAACACCACTGGATAACAAACAGTGGCTTTATTCAGCACATACATCCTTGTAACTGTTAAGTTCACAATGTCAAAAGGCCAATGGCCAGTCCATTTCAAGAGTCCTACCAGGTTATGTGACAAGTTGTCACCCATTGCTTGACTGCACTGCCAGGGGACATCTCCCCTTGGAGGGGCATACATAGGGGCAGGCCAGGCACCGCAGGGACAGGATCAGGGGACAGCAGTATGGGGCAGGGGAGGGGTGGTGGGTACAGGAGTGTAACTGGAAACTGCAGTGGAGGAGTCTGACACAGTGGGCGTTGTCACCACTGCAGGGCTCAAGTCAGATGTGGTGGGTGCCGTCACCACTGCAGGGCTCAAGTCAGATGGGGTGGTTGCCGGCACCACTGCAGTGGACAGGTCAGATGGCGTGAACGGGGTCTCCACTGCAGTGCCCAAGTCAGACAGGGTGGATGTGCTCTCTACTGCAGTGCCAATCTCTAAAGGATTGTAATGGGGTTCAGATGAGGTGGGCAGGATAGAAGGGGGACACACGGTCTCCACACCAGTGGCAGGAACAGGCTGAGCGTGTGAGGTGTAGGTGCATGTGGTGGGGGAGGGCCTAAACTTTTTGGGGATACGGTATCGGTGTGTGGGGGACCCTGGGGTAGGGTGTGGCAGGGGACCTGTGGAGTGGTGGCCTGGGTGCTGCAGGACGGAGTCTGTGTGGTGGAAGCGCGGGATTGTGGTGGGGTCTTGCCCTTACTGGTCCGGGGGATTTGCTGATGTGGGCCTCAGTGTCTGTGTGCCTGGAGTAGGCATACCTGTCCTGGTCCATGTGCAACATAGGATTACCCTAGGCATGTGCATGTGTCCATGCATGTGTGACACACATGATATACATTCTTCTGAGGCCCAAACATTGTCTCACCTGCTGCATGGGTGTATGGTAAATACCCCAGACACATATGGTGAGCCAGGGGAACACCCCTCTTCCCCTTGTAAGTTGGAGCAGTTGGATCGGTGGGGAAGAGAGGAAGAGCTGCTGGGGAGGAGGGTTTGCAGGTGAGGCAAGGGAAGGGGTTTTGGAGGGAAAGGTATCCAAGGACTGCAGAGTGCTCGTGGATGCCTGTTTGTGTGTCTGTGACCCATCCCCTGTGTGTGTGTCTTCAGTCCCCGTAGTGTGCGTGCTTGTGGGTCTGGATTTTGTCTTGTGTGGCTGTGTGCTGCGTGCCTATGAAGGTGTGTGTGTGCTTTCGACAGGCAAGGTAGTGGGGACTGTGGATGTGGCAGAGGTAGGAGCGGTGAGGGACTGTTGGAGGAGGGACACTGCTGCCGTCTGTGTGGAGGCCATGGCCTGCATAGTCCGCTGTAGGGCAGACATGTTTGATGAGGTGTCCTTCATGGAGTTATGTCAATAGACTGGTGTGAGAATGGAGGACACTCAGCATCGCTGTCTGCCCTACATGGATCTGCTTAAGTAAGTCCCACAGACTCCACACTCAGGGCAGCAGGGGAGACAGGAGCAGGGGGTGCAGTGCCTGGCACATAGGAGACATGCTCCCTTACACGGGAGCCTACACAGACATCTGGGAAGGGCGCAGATCGGAGGGTGGAGATGGTGGTGGTGGCGGGGACAGACTCGCTAGGTGCTGTCTGGGGTCTGCTGCCACCCGCCTCCACAAGGGAGTCATCACTCCAGCTGCTGTGTTCCTCAGCCGAGGTGGTTGTAGCTGAGGTCTCCTCAGTGTGGCTCCCCTCACCCTCCGTGCCACTGGGTCCCTCCAACTCCTCTGCATCGGACCCAGTCTTGCTCTACGGCTCTTCTTGGTCCGTGGAGCTGTCTCCTCCAGTAGCCCTAGATGTATCTGCAAACAATAAGGATAGACAGATCCACATCAGTCACCTGTAGTGACCTGACACATCACAGTCAGTACAGCACATTAAAGATAACGCCTTTGCATCATTTGCAAAATATTGCAAAAAGTGCTGACACATATTTGAACAAGACACTTGTCAGTCTGCCAGTCACCCATGACCCTCATATCCTTCCCGTCCATGGACCCCTCTGTCTGGTGAATGTATTATGCCACTACTCATATGTGCACACATGCACCACATAGACAGTTATCTGAACTGCAGGATTTGTGATTGAAATGTGTCAGTACACACATATCTCATCACCTGCCACTGACTCTGTACATGTGTCAGGATAAGGGATGTCCCAAGTCATTGTCAGTAATATGGATATGCTTCCTTCACCATACACCATGATGTGCTCATGTATTGATGGTCAATGCCACAATTGAGTGCACAACTGACATTACTGCAGGATGCACATGCTACAGGCCAGTCTGGCTAATTAGTCCTTACTGGCTTCAGTTACAGCGGCAGTGCATCCAAAAACTAACAGTCTGCACTGTGTCACAATCATGTTTTTGTGGAGAATGTAAGCCCTGCAGCTGTCAAGTGCATGTGTTCCCCCACTGCTACCCACATCTTAAGGCATCGGATGATCCCACGTTATACAGATGCTACAGTTGAGTGACTGCAAGCACAAATCTGTAAACATGAGCACATCACAGTCTGATGAGAACGAATTAAAGCTGCCTGCACATTCATGTAGAATACACCATTAGGCACAGTCAAGTGATTACACACCTATGTGTTACCCCATTGTGCTGATGCAACAGCCACATCTCAGCTAGCTGCCCACCCCAAACTGTTTAACACCCCAGGAGTCTGAAAAGCTAGGCCACTCCACAATGACACAGAGGCAGACACATGATTGCACATTTCAACAATGCACTAAATGTAGGCCGACACACAGGAGTAGGAGAACAGAGTGTACTTCATGTCTGGAGTAGGCATACCTGTCCTGGTCCATGTGCAACATAGGATTACCCTGAACACTAGGCATGTGTCCATGTGTCCATGCAAGTGTGACACACATGATGTACATTCTTCTGAGGCCCAAACATTGTCTCACCTGCTGCATGGGTGTGTGGTAAATACCCAAGACACATATGGTGAGCCAGAGCAGCAATTAGAACACATATTAATGGCCCACACAGAGTACATGTCAGATTACTGGCAATGTGCAGACACATGTCAATCAATTGCCTAACTCATGAAGTCCAAAACAATGCACCGGTAGCAGATGCTGTTTCCAACATTAACCTTGGACCACAACAGGGGCACACAACCCAAGTGACACAAGTCACAGACTGAAAGGGCCACACCTGTGTATCAGATGAGGATGGGCCATAACCTAATTTAGGCACATGACTCTTGTTCAAGCAGACAGACAAACTGTGGTAGTGTAACCAGGCTCAAGGAGTGCAAAGAGCATGTGAGACATAGGTCACAGAATAGGCATGCACTTACCCACTACTTGCTGCTGTCTGGCCTTCACCTGTCCATCCAGGTCAGGGAAGACCACCGTCAGAATCCGGAGCATGTGGTGGGTCAGGATCTGTCGTCCCCCCCTTCTGCGAGGAGGCGACAGCTTCAGCTGGACTCTTGCGATCCTCCGGATCCAGCCAGGAAGGTCCTGCCACCTCTTCTGGCAGTTGCGGATGCGGCGCCTGTGGACCCCCACAGATCGAACTGCCCGGGCAATGATCAGCCAGATCTCCTGTTTCTGATGAGCATCAACCTGTGAGGATGACAAAGTTAAAAGACCATTAATACACATGCAACATGTTTGTGCATCACACAGCCGGATATACATGTCATCACAAGGGCATATGATGTACACAGGTAGTGCAACTATGGTGATGGACAGTTGTCCTGCATTAACAACATGGAAACATTGCCTTGGTATTGTAACTGTTTAAAAATGCACTTTTCCAGCACAGGACCTGTTCACTACAGGTACCTACACACTTTGGGGGTTACAACTACTTAGTGAGCATGCTAGCCATTGGTGTACACAATGTCATTAGTGCTAGTCAGACAACATGCACAATGAGAAAAGATGTGGACTGCACACTCACCTGCTCCCCTGGTTTCCCATAACGCTTGCTGTACTGTGGAAGGAGGGTGTCCAGCAGTACCTGGTTTTCCTCCTCGGTGAAGGCTGGGGCCCTCTACACAGTACGTGCCATTCTTGGAGCCAGAGGATGCAACAGTGGTAGCAGAGATGTAAATCTGGAGCATGTAGTGCAGGCAAGTGAGCTCTCAGGGGAGCAGACAGCCTTATATCTGTGCTGCAGAGGCAGATTCTGTCCCATGCGTCCAAAGCGATAGGTCTGACATGTTTGCATCCTATGAATCTGGCCAATACATCGCATTGCACGCCTCGTACACGCCTTTCGCATCGTTCAAAAATGTAAAGTTCATGACACCAATGAGTTTGATACATTGTTGTAGGGAGCCAACGGATTTTTCAGCACACGAACCGTTCAAGCATCAAATCCGTGTCCATCTCCATGATAGTCAATAGCCAATGTGTGCACGCGGATCGGTTACTAGGTTTACGACGCGTCTTTTGAAAATTCACACTCACCCGTCTCCATGATAGTCAATAGCCAATGCGTGCGCGCGGATCGGTCCATAGGTGTACGACGCGTCTTTTGAAAACTCATACGCACCCGTCTCCATGATAGTCAATAGTCAATGCGTGCGCGCGGATCGGTCCCTAGGTGTACGACGTGTCTTTTGAAAACTCATACGCACCCGTCTACATGATAGTCAATGGGCAAGGCGTGTGCACGGATCGGTCCCTAGGTGTACGAAGCGTCTTTGAAAAAGTCACCCGCGTCTGTCACTATTGCAGTCAATGGGCATGGCGTGTGCACGTATCGGTCCCTAGGTGTACGACGCATCTGTGAAAAAGTCACCCGAGTCTGTCACCATTTAAGTCAATGGGCAAAAAGGATGCCACCCACCATAGTTTGCCAGGGACCCATGTGCACACCAACAACAATACAGCCTGTGACACAGTATATCAAAAGGCATGTCAGACTGCATTACCTGATTGTGTATGTGGGTCAACATGTTATTTAGTATGTGACACTTAGTGGCACCCATTCCCAGGCTGTGCAAGGTGTCATGGGGACAGATACCTTTGTGTGTTGTGCACATAACCACTGTGATTGCCAACTGTATAGTTCAGAGCACAAGGCATGAACGTAGATCCAGGGATACATTGTGTATGACATGTGACATACACCCTGACTCTTAGGTAGAGTGGTATGTGTGTCACAGGGTGTCCCAGTGCCAAAAGTGTGATGTTCATCCACAGTATGTGTGCATATTTCAACGCAGATGACTCTGATTCCATGTGCTCAATGTCAAACGGTCACCGCATCCATGTGTTTGTCAATGTGAGTTGATGTTGCGTCTGTGTGTCACAGACGTCCATGTATGACCTGCAAAACAATCAGGTGGCACTTCATGTGGGTGTCATGTGTGCGTTGTGGCGTGTACATGAGACGCTACATCATGATAGTGGCCTTGTGGCCACTGACATCAAGAGTGACTCTATGCACTGGGGAGGATGCCACATGTCATTGGCTCCATTGATGGGACACATGTGACTTTGGTACCACCACAGGCACATGGGCAGACATACTGAAACAGGAAACATTCCCACTCAATCAATGCTCTGGTGGTATGTCTGGCGGACATGACCATTTCACATGTGTGTGCACGTTTCCTAGGTTCAGCGCACGACGCTTACATCATGAGTAGTCGCATCCCGGCGATGATGTCACAGATGCAGTACCAGCGTGCCTGGCTTGTCGGTGTGTACTGACTGTTCACCATTGTGTGTGTTTGGTAAAGTTGTTTTCCACCCTCTTTTCAGACTCATCTAATGTGCAATTGTCTGTATGTAGGTGACTCCAGATACCCCAACATGCCGTGGTTGCTGACATCCTTCAGGAACCCTGTGACATCGGTGGAGATGCGCTACAATGAGGCACATGGTCGGACCAGGAGGGTGATCGAGCGGACATTTGGTCTCCTGAAAAGCAGATTCTGCTGCCTGGACAAGACAGGAGGGTCCCCCCATATGCACCTGCTAAGGTGTGCAAAATCTTCATAGTGTGCTGCATGCTACACAACCTGGCAGTGAGGAGGAAGTTGCCTCTCATCCAAGATGGCAATGACCAACATCTACCAGCTGTGGAAGATCCCACCCTGGGGCATGATGCCAGTGATGGTGAGGGTGATGTTCGGACCCAGATGATCCACAACTTCTTCACATGAATGTCAGTATACAGTGATGTGTTGTCAAAGTATTGTGTTTGCCTGACATATGTTGGTGGTGCACGGGTGCTGCTTGAGTGTGGATGTCTGCTACTTGACAGGATGCTTGCAGTGTTGTGTCCTTTCAGGAAGTCTGTACTCCCAAACAGTGTTGACCTGATTACTAGGTTGTGTTTACGTAGCTTGGGACTTGTTTTGGGCATGTATATTGTAGTTGTATGCTGTAAATCTGTGTTTTTGATTGTGCTTTCTGTCTGTCCTTCACAGGGTACTTTGGCTGCTGTATGGTGAGGTCTGAACCCCGCCACCCAGATTCCTGGTCCAGAGTACAAGTAGTCGTTGTCCCAACCAATGATGTGCCACACACCCCTGGACTTTCATTGTTTACCACTTGGTTACTTTTTGATCACTGTCACGTGAGGTTACCTTGCATTAGTTGTGGAATTCTCAGGTTGTGAATCTTTAATAAACCTGGGCTTCACTTTGGGATGTGCTTCGTCTGTATCCACACATCCGACAGTCATTTGCATTCTGTACCTGTGGGCTGATTGCCACTGACTCAGGATGAGTGTGGTGTATGTGCATTCCACTGTATTTCCAGTCAACATCAGTGTAGGCAATGAGTTAGATAGCCATGGTGAGTATGTGTTGCCCTAGTGGTGTGTCTACCTCATATGTGTCACCTCACCATGACTCACATAACGGTGCTCACATTGCTGTAGTAGTTTGCATGTACAGTGTTCATTTGTAGATCATCATCTCCATGACACAAACCAAGTTTAAATCACAACAGAGGCAAGTATTGTATGATTGTGATTTTATTTACATCATGAGTGAGGATAATGAACGTAATTGGAAGTGCTGTACAGTGTGATGGTAATCCAAAATTCACAGGTGAGTTGGTAGTGTTGGAAGATGAAATGTCCAGAGTAAAGTCCACAGTAATTTGATGCATTGTCACAACTTAGACCCTCCATGTCAAGTGGGTGAGTTGGGTGTCAGTCAACAAGGTTAAATGGTTTGCACACAAAGGATGATCTCAAGAACAGGTGTTGAGTTCCTGGGGGATGTGCATGGCCATCAGCGTCTCACTTGCCCTTCTTCGGACGACCCCTCTTCTTTCTCGGGGGACCATCAAGTGCAGGCTGCTGCGGTGAGGACTCTCCAACAGAGTCCTTCTCCCTCCCTGTGGTCGTTGAGGATGTTGTGGCAACAGATGTTGTGGGCGTACAGGGAGGTGTGGTCATGGTGGCGCTGATCTGGCGAAGGCATGTCAGTATGTCCCTATGCAACGCTGTTAGATCATCCAATTTGTCCCACTTGGACTCCATGCGGGACATGTGTGTCTCCACTCGGGACATGTGGGAGTCCAAGTGGGCATAATGGGCAGCCTGCTGTTGTTTGAGGTCCTTGAGGATCCCTACTACCTGGCCAAAACCTCAGGTGCTTTCATGGTACGCATCTATGATGCGTCCCAGGTGAAGCTCATCATGCAGTCCAGCCCCCTCTGCAGGCCGTGTCCTCTGCCTGTCCCCCTCCCACCGCCCCTACACACATGGGCAGGACCTGCTGTGGCAGGGCCCCCTTGGGTGTTGGCGCTGGTAGTGTTGTCCGTCGCTTCCAGGGTGCCCTGTGTACCTGTGCCGTCAGTGGTCTGTGGCCTTGGTCAGTCGGTGTGGGCAGGGGTACTCTGTCTGTTGTCAGATGTGGCAGGAGTGGTTGCAGGGGGTGCTGATGTCCCTACTGCTGGTGCTGCACGATCACTCACACCGGAGGTGCCAGGTCGTTCGTGGTCGTTGTCCAAAGAGGACAGAGACTGATCCACACCGGGGAGCTCAGGGTCCGCCAGAGTCTGGGACTGGGACTCTTCTTCAGTTCCTGCTGTGTCCCCTGCATCCCCTGTGGTTGGAAGAGACACACAATGTATGTTATGGTTCTACCGACATCAAGGTTTCACACACATGACAGTTGCCACTAGACATCATTATGAGAGTCTGTACATTGCATTGTCCTAAGTTGTGACAGACAGAGGTTGATATTGTTGAAGCACTTTGTCATGGCAACCTGAAGCATTTCAATGCGCCCGTCAAGCTGTGTGCATGACCAGCTCATGTATTAATCAATTGTCTGTACATGGCCATTGCTACTCACGTGCCATCACATGCCTGACCCAGCTGTATCATCCCTGTCCACATTTGTGCTTTAACGATGACATATGCACAATTCCACTTAGGGTAGGTTGCAAGCTTGGGGCATGTGTGGTGGCAGTTTTTGCTTGTCTTTGTGCGTCACATTGGTGTGTCTGAACAACATGGTCACAGTCCGGTATGCCTGAGATCTAATGGGAGATACTATTGGGTTGTCTGTGTTCCTAGTTCACATCTCATTTCATACAAGTCATGATGTTACTGTAGCTAATGATTTTGGTGCTGAGTTTTGTACGTGCTAATGTCATTTATCTTGTCAATTTCCTCCATGGTGAGAGGGATTGAGCACAGCAGCTCTCTTGCTTTTCCATGCTCATGACAGTGATGGCCAGAGGTGTGTGTGTTGCAGTTCTGCTGCTGTGAGTTGCATGTCTCCTCCAATGCAGTCCAGGTTAGTCATTGTGTTTGGAGTGTCTATGACACTGAGCGATATGTTGTGTGAATGATGCATACAACGCAGTACAATGTGGGATTGAAATGCAGCTCACAACTGCACCTTTTGAAAATGACACCATGCTACAGTGTCAGCTATATGGGTGTGTTCATTCTAGTCACTGTCAGGTGTCCCCTGTCAATAATGTATAGGTTACATTGTGTGTGCTTGGTGCTATGTACTATGTCTGCATCTCCCCAATTGTCATCTATGAGACACACCTTCACAGCCAGGTTAGGGGACACCCCAGGGACACTGCATCCCCAGACAGTGAGAGGATACCTACAGTTCCAATGGCTGTGAGTGTAAATGTGTTTGAGTTGGCCAATGCGTAGGTGTGACTTGCAGCCAATTCATACATCAGGACCATGTGTCAGCCATCTTACCAAGGTATTTACTTTCGGAGTGACTAGTCCCAAGGGTACTATTTGTTCTGGCTGAGAAGGTGTGTTTTGAGCCGGCCTTGATAGCATTTGGAGTCATTGCAGGACCTCCTTCACCCACAGAGGCCAGGTAATCCCCCATGTGGCATGATTCCATTGCAGGGAGTCACAGTTTATGTTCAGGATGTCAGGTAGAAGTGTCCTGTTGTTTGTTTGAGCCCAAGTCCCAGCAGGGCCTTGTGCTCCCAAAAGCAGGGCCTGGTGTCAGCCATTTTGTCAGTACTTAAGCACTCCCTGTGAGGTGAGCATGGTTCAGTGTGGGCTTGATGGACCATGTGGGTGGGGGACTGTTGGCTGTGACTGCAACTCCTATCATGCTTTTGGCTACACCCCCGCTTCCCACAATACCTAACCTTCCTTCCTTTTGACACTGCTTTCCTGTGAGTGAGTAAGACAGCAATGGCAAGATGACTGACAGTGGTGTCCTCGACTGACAGTGGTGTCCTCTTGTTTGTTTGAGCACAATTCCCAGCAGGGCCTTATGCTCCCCACAGCAGAACCCATTGTCAGAGATCTTGGAAGTGGCCTTTCACTCACTCTCTTGTGGAGCATGATCCCAGGTGTGTATTGTGGTGATGGTGGGAGGGGTGTGTGTGCCAGGGGCTGCTGGCAGTACTCCTTCCCACTAGGAGAGATATCCCACCATGAGGCATGCTTCCATTGCAGGGAGTGCAAGTTACCTTTCAGGCTGTCAGGCATTGGTGTCTTGTTTGTTTGAGCACAGGTTCCAGCAGGGCCTTGTGCTCCCCACAGCAGGGCCTAGTGTCAGTCATCTTGTCAGTACTTTGGCACTCCCTGTGAGGTGAGCATGGTTCAGTGTGGCCTTGATGGCCCACGTGGGTGGGAGACTTTTGGTTGTGACTGCAACTCCCATCATGCTTTTGGCTGCACCCACCTTCCCACAATACCTAATCTTCCTTCCTGTGATTCATTTTCTCTGTGTTGTGGTGTGCCTGTGCTGACAAGATGGCAGACCGTGGTGTCCTGGTGTTTGTTTGAACACAAGTCCCAACAAGCCTGTGTGCTTCACACAGCAGAACCCAGTGTGGTAAATCTTTGTGAGATATTTTAATTGAGTCTGTGGGAATGCATTATCCCAGGTGAGTTGTGTGGAGTTTGTGTTAAGGGGTGTGTGTGTGCAAGAACCTGCTGGTGGGTGTAGTCAGAGCTGGCAGTACTCCTTCCCACTAGGCCAGATATCCCACCATGAGGCATGCTTCCATTGCAGGGAGTGAAAGTTGCCTTTCAGGCTGTCAGGCATTGGTGTCCTGTTGTTTGTTTGAGCACAGGTCCCAGCAGGGCCTTGTGCTCCCCACAGCAGGGCCTAGTGTCAGCCATCTTGTCAGTACTTTGGCACTCCCTATGAGGTGACCATGGTTCAGTGTGGGCTTGATGGACCATGTGGCTGTGACTGCAACTCCCATCATGCTTTTGGCTACACCCCCCTTCCCATCATACCCAACCTACCTTCCTTTTGACTCTGCTTCCCTGTGAGTGAGTGAGTGAGCGAGTGAGTGAGTGAGTGAGTGAGTGAGTGAGTGAGTGAGTGAGTGAGTGAGTGAGTGAGTGAGTGAGAAAGCAATGGCAAGATGACTGACAGTGGTGTCCTCTTGTTTGTTTGAGCAAAATTCCCAGCAGGGCCTTATGCTCGCCACAGCAGAGCCCATTGTCAGAGATCTTGGAAGTGGTTTTCACTCACTCTATTGTGAAGCATGATCCTAGGTGTGTATTTTGGTGTTGGTGGGAGGGGTGTGTGTGACAGGGGCTGCTGATAGATGTAGTCAGAGCTTGCGGTCCTCCTCCCCCCCAGGCCAGATATCCCACCATGCAGCATGCTTCCATTGCAGGGAGTGGAAGTTAACACTCAGGATGTGAGGCTGTGGTGTCCTGTTGTGTGTTTGTGCACTTTGTGCACAAGTCTCACCAGGGCCTTGTGCTCCCCACAGCAGAACCCATTCTCAGCCATCTTGTCATTTTGTTTTCAACTCCCTGTGAGATGTGCATGGTTTGGGTGGAGCTTGTGGGACCATGTGTGAGGGGGGCTATTGGCTGTCACTGCAACTGCCATCGTGCTTTCTGCTACAAGCACATTCCCAGCAGACCCAACCTTCCTTCCTTTTGGCTCAGCTTCCCTGTGAGGTAGTGTGACAGTGGTGGCAAAATGGATGACAGTGTTTGTTGGTGAGTTATGCCAATGCCTTGCAGTATTTGTTGTTAGGTTTGTACATGTTATGACATAGTTCCATATTAGTATCAGATGGCAGGTATTGTGTTTGTGTAACTGGCATACACGTCACAGGATACTTGCCTTTCTGTTGCTATGACTTTGCTAACAGTACTTGTTTTCACTGTCCCCTTGACAGTGAAATATGTGTATTGCTGCACAATATTGAGTATATTGGTTGAGTACTTACCAGGCTCTGGTATTCCTGTTAATCCATGGATGCTCTCCGGTGGTAGGATGGCCCGCACCTTCTCCTCCCAGGACCTGAAGTGTGTTGGTTTGGCAGGAGGGCCACCGCCAGTCTGCTTACTCAAGGCGTGCTCCCTGTCAATGAGCTTCTTGACCCTCCTGCGCACATCATAGTACCTGTTCTGAATATCGTCCTTTGTGCGCAAACAAGGTGCTTGTGCGTTGACCTTGTTGACAATCCTCTCCTACATCTTTGTTTTCTGTGACATGGGGGTCTGTTGGACCAATGTGCCAAACAACTGCGGCTCCACTCTGAGGATTTCATCAATCATGACTTCCAACTCACTATCTGTGAACTTTGGATTCTTCTTGGGGGCATGGTACTGGGTGGTTGTGGGGACTGGTGTGTGTGTGAGGGTGTATGTGAGTGTGGTGGGTGTGAGTTTATCTGTGAATGTGTGATTGATTTTTTGAGAGGTGCAACTGGTGTAGATGTTGTGTGGTGTGTGAGTTGTGGTGTGTCTCTGCAGTGTAGTGGTGTTGTCTGCTGTCCTATGTCTGTAGTTTGCAAAGGATCATGGTAAGGATTTCTGGCCTTTATGTAGGTGGAGTTGTGGGTGTGTCTTTGTTCAATTTTTTTTATTTTTTTATTTTTTGGCTTTGTCAATGCTTGTTTGGTCCTTTTTTTGTCTTTTTTCCTTTGGTTTTGTTGTGCATGATGGAGATGTTCATTTGACCGGGACAGACGCTGCCAGTGGCTCTTGCAGGGTAATCCAAATCTGTCACACTGACATTCTGCTGTGTTTCTACATTGGCGTACGCGTCGGTCGCAAAGGAGTCTATTGTTTGCTAGTCAGTTTTCTGTACGTCTAGGTCTTTCGGATTTTGCTCCGTGCGAGTCGGTCTCGTTTCACAAGCATTGCATCGTACTACGCGGGTCGTACAGCGCGGGTACGTGTCTGTCGGGTCAATTCCTGATACGTGTCAGTTGGTACGATTCCTGGTCCGTTTACGGGTGAATCACTGATTTCCGTATTGTTCGGTTGTGCGGCTTGTTTTCCGTACGAGTGGGTTGTAATTCACACGCGTTGCATCAAACTATGCGATCGTAAGGCGCCGGTACGTGTCGGTCGGTCTCCATTCCTGGTCCGTGACAGTCGGTACATTTTACAACCGGAATCGGCCCCAAAGATGTAAGATGTGAACTTCTTAGATGCATTTACACTCTGACAACACAAAAGCAGTTCCTATGAGTTTTGGCAAAAGAGAAGCGTCCATGACTGGACTTAGTTCTCATAAGTCCCAAAGACATGTGTAGGTGGGTTACCACCCCACCCCCCACTGCTTGCAAAGAAAGAGATATATAAAAAATGACTGCTGTGAAGGGCAACTAATGATATTGTTTGCCTGATGTAAAAAAACAGGTAGCAACCCCTTGTCTCATACACACATTCATGTTGATTACAGTTAGATGGAAATGGACATACTTTGCACAGTTAGCACTAGGCTAACGTTTATAGTGTCTTATGAAAAACCCACCTTTGGCCAGGACTGAAGTGTCCTACAAGTGGGTCACAAGGAGAGATTTGCTGCTTGTACTATATGGACACAGAGGACTTGAGAACCTTCTGAAACCACCAGCCTGTTGTTGCAATGATCTTCCACAGGGGGCGACATCTGGCATTTGGTTAATTTGTGATGAAATGCTTTATTTCCAAAATGTACCAAAGCCTTTGGAATCCCAGAGGAGAACTACTCAGGTATCATCTGGCACATTGAGAGTCCCAGGTCAAACAGAAACTGTGGAGTTAAATGTCATAAGCTTTTGCCTAGATTAGGCCCCAACTGAGCAAGTGATTGAGTTCTATATAGATTTTAATCCCCTACATTTTAAATTGTGATGATATATCCTCTAAACCCTTGTCGAGAAATCTAGAATTTAAGTAAAAGGGAGCAAAAACATAAGGAAGAATCGCAGACCATTTCTTATTCTTGAAGTTTAATAGTATTTTTTGTATTGTTTACATAGTTAGTATTATTATGTGTTTATCTATTACATTTTATATATATATATATATATATATATATATATATATATATATATATTCCACCAATCCCGCTTCACACAAAAAACGGGCTGACACATGCTCAGGTACGATCCAGAGAGGCTTTATTTTCACCATCTTGGCACATCTCGCTGTAATTAAAATATCGCCACTGCTGTGACACTTGGCAGACGCGTTTCGGCGTGGTTGCCTTCCTCAATGCCGCTGTGTATGACAGAGACGCGCAAGCAGGGATTTTGAAAAGTTCGCCCATCAACTCCCATTGGAGGATCACCGTGGTCATAGAAAGAGGACTGCGGGTGCAGAGTAGTACTCACTCCGCCTGTTGTGATTTGTCCCTTGATTGACTCACGACACATCAAAGTCCCTGTGTGCAACAAGATGTTAGCCAAATTCTGCTGCTAGCATGAAAATGCAGTCTGAATCCGGGGACATAGCTTAGTGACTGCGTACCTTGCACACGATGATGCTCTGACTCCGTCAGCTGTCAGGCTGCATTCTCTGGCTGCTGCAAACAGATGGTGATTTGGCTTCTCCAATCGTCCTTTCAGCAGACAATCTGCTGCTCTTTCCCCAGTGTACCAACACAAGTGTCGCTGCTGGGGGGGCGCCGCGATGCGTACCATCATACGCTCGAACCAAAGTTTTGTCGGCAGTTCACGGTGCACCAGACCAAGAGGCGTGCCAGTACTCAAGCGCCGACCGCTTGACTCATACTCCACCAATCCCGCTTCACACAAAAAACGGGCTGACACATGCTCAGGTACGATCCAGAGAGGCTTTATTTTCACCATCTTGGCACATCTCGCTGTAATTAAAATATCACCACTGCTGTGACACTTGGCAGACGCGTTTCGGCGTGGTTGCCTTCCTCAATGCCGCTGTGTATGACAGAGACGCGCAAGCAGGGATTTTGAAAAGTTCGCCCATCAACTCCCATTGGAGGATCACCGTTGTCATAGAAAGAGGACAGCGGGTGCAGAGTAGTACTCACTCCGCCTGTTGTGATTTGTCCCTTGATTGACTCACGACACATCAAAGTCCCTGTGTGCAACAAGATGTTAGCCAAATTGTGCTGCTAGCATGAAAATGCAGTCTGAATCCGGGGACATAGCTTAGTGACTGCGTACCCTGCACACGATGATGCTCTGACTCCGTCAGCTGTCAGGCTGCATTCTCTGGCTGCTGCAAACAGATGGTGATTTGGCTTCTCCAATCGTCCTTTCAGCAGACAATCTGCTGCTCTTTCCCCAGTGTACCAACACAAGTGTCGCTGCTGGGGGGGCGCCGCGATGCGTACCATCATACGCTCGAACCAAAGTTTTGTCGGCAGTTCACGGTGCACCAGACCAAGAGGCGTGCCAGTACTCAAGCGCCGACCGCTTGACTCATACTCCACCAATCCCGCTTCACACAAAAAACGGGCTGACACATGCTCAGGTACGATCCAGAGAGGCTTTATTTTCACCATCTTGGCACATCTCGCTGTAATTAAAATATCGCCACTGCTGTGACATTTGGCAGACGCGTTTCGGCGTGGTTGCCTTCCTCAATGCCGCTGTGTATGACAGAGACGCGCAAGCAGGGATTTTGAAAAGTTCGCCCATCAACTCCCATTGGAGGATCACCGTGGTCATAGAAAGAGGACTGCGGGTGCAGAGTAGTACTCACTCCGCCTGTTGTGATTTGTCCCTTGATTGACTCACGACACATCAAAGTCCCTGTGTGCAACAAGATGTTAGCCAAATTGTGCTGCTAGCATGAAAATGCAGTCTGAATCCGGGGACATAGCTTAGTGACTGCGTACCCTGCACACGATGATGCTCTGACTCCGTCAGCTGTCAGGCTGCATTCTCTGGCTGCTGCAAACAGATGGTGATTTGGCTTCTCCAATCGTCCTTTCAGCAGACAATCTGCTGCTCTTTCCCCAGTGTACCAACACAAGTGTCGCTGCTGGGGGGGCGCCGCGATGCGTACCATCATACGCTCGAACCAAAGTTTTGTCGGCAGTTCACGGTGCACTAGACCAAGAGGCGTGCCAGTACTCAAGCGCCGACCGCTTGACTCATACTCCACCAATCCCGCTTCACACAAAAAACGGGCTGACACATGCTCAGGTACGATCCAGAGAGGCTTTATTTTCACCATCTTGGCTCATCTCGCTGTAATTAAAATATCGCCACTGCTGTGACACTTGGCAGACGCGTTTCGGCGTGGTTGCCTTCCTCAATGCCGCTGTGTATGACAGAGACGCGCAAGCAGGGATTTTGAAAAGTTCGCCCATCAACTCCCATTGGAGGATCACCGTGGTCATAGAAAGAGGACTGCGGGTGCAGAGTAGTACTCACTCCGCCTGTTGTGATTTGTCCCTTGATTGACTCACGACACATCAAAGTCCCTGTGTGCAACAAGATGTTAGCCAAATTGTGCTGCTAGCATGAAAATGCAGTCTGAATCCGGGGACATAGCTTAGTGACTGCGTACCCTGCACACGATGATGCTCTGACTCCGTCAGCTGTCAGGCTGCATTCTCTGGCTGCTGCAAACAGATGGTGATTTGGCTTCTCCAATCGTCCTTTCAGCAGACAATCTGCTGCTCTTTCCCCAGTGTACCAACACAAGTGTCGCTGCTGGGGGGGCGCCGCGATGCGTACCATCATACGCTCGAACCAAAGTTTTGTCGGCAGTTCACGGTGCACCAGACCAAGAGGCGTGCCAGTACTCAAGCGCCGACCGCTTGACTCATACTCCACCAATCCCGCTTCACACAAAAAACGGGCTGACACATGCTCAGGTACGATCCAGAGAGGCTTTATTTTCACCATCTTGGCACATCTCGCTGTAATTAAAATATCGCCACTGCTGTGACACTTGGCAGACGCGTTTCGGCGTGGTTGCCTTCCTCAATGCCGCTGTGTATGACAGAGACGCGCAAGCAGGGATTTTGAAAAGTTCGCCCATCAACTCCCATTGGAGGATCACCGTGGTCATAGAAAGAGGACTGCGGGTGCAGAGTAGTACTCACTCCGCCTGTTGTGATTTGTTCCTTGATTGACTCACGACACATCAAAGTCCCTGTGTGCAACAAGATGTTAGCCAAATTGTGCTGCTAGCATGAAAATGCAGTCTGAATCCGGGGACATAGCTTAGTGACTGCGTACCCTGCACACGATGATGCTCTGACTCCGTCAGCTGTCAGGCTGCATTCTCTGGCTGCTGCAAACAGATGGTGATTTGGCTTCTCCAATCGTCCTTTCAGCAGACAATCTGCTGCTCTTTCCCCAGTGTACCAACACAAGTGTCGCTGCTGGGGGGGCGCCGCGATGCGTACCATCATACGCTCGAACCAAAGTTTTGTCGGCAGTTCACGGTGCACCAGACCAAGAGGCGTGCCAGTACTCAAGCGCCGACCGCTTGACTCATACTCCACCAATCCCGCTTCACACAAAAAACGGGCTGACACATGCTCAGGTACGATCCAGAGAGGCTTTATTTTCACCATCTTGGCACATCTCGCTGTAATTAAAATATCGCCACTGCTGTGACACTTGGCAGACGCGTTTCGGCGTGGTTGCCTTCCTCAATGCCGCTGTGTATGACAGAGACGCGCAAGCAGGGATTTTGAAAAGTTCGCCCATCAACTCCCATTGGAGGATCACCGTGGTCATGGAAAGAGGACTGCGGGTGCAGAGTAGTACTCACTCCGCCTGTTGTGATTTGTCCCTTGATTGACTCACGACACATCAAAGTCCCTGTGTGCAACAAGATGTTAGCCAAATTGTGCTGCTAGCATGAAAATGCAGTCTGAATCCGGGGACATAGCTTAGTGACTGCGTACCCTGCACACGATGATGCTCTGACTCCGTCAGCTGTCAGGCTGCATTCTCTGGCTGCTGCAAACAGATGGTGATTTGGCTTCTCCAATCGTCCTTTCAGCAGACAATCTGCTGCTCTTTCCCCAGTGTACCAACACAAGTGTCGCTGCTGGGGGGGCGCCGCGATGCGTACCATCATACGCTCGAACCAAAGTTTTGTCGGCAGTTCACGGTGCACCAGACCAAGAGGCGTGCCAGTACTCAAGCGCCGACCGCTTGACTCATACTCCACCAATCCCGCTTCACACAAAAAACGGGCTGACACATGCTCAGGTACGATCCAGAGAGGCTTTATTTTCACCATCTTGGCACATCTCGCTGTAATTAAAATATCGCCACTGCTGTGACACTTGGCAGACGCGTTTCGGCGTGGTTGCCTTCCTCAATGCCGCTGTGTATGACAGAGACGCGCAAGCAGGGATTTTGAAAAGTTCGCCCATCAACTCCCATTGGAGGATCACCGTGGTCATAGAAAGAGGACTGCGGGTGCAGAGTAGTACTCACTCCGCCTGTTGTAATTTGTCCCTTGATTGACTCACGACACATCAAAGTCCCTGTGTGCAACAAGATGTTAGCCAAATTGTGCTGCTAGCATGAAAATGCAGTCTGAATCCGGGGACATAGCTTAGTGACTGCGTACCCTGCACACGATGATGCTCTGACTCCGTCAGCTGTCAGGCTGCATTCTCTGGCTGCTGCAAACAGATGGTGATTTGGCTTCTCCAATCGTCCTTTCAGCAGACAATCTGCTGCTCTTTCCCCAGTGTACCAACACAAGTGTCGCTGCTGGGGGGGCGCCGCGATGCGTACCATCATACGCTCGAACCAAAGTTTTGTCGGCAGTTCAGGGTGCACCAGACCAAGAGGCGTGCCAGTACTCAAGCGCCGACCGCTTGACTCATACCCCACCAATCCCGCTTCACACAAAAAACGGGCTGACACATGCTCAGGTACGATCCAGAGAGGCTTTATTTTCACCATCTTGGCACATCTCGCTGTAATTAAAATATCGCCACTGCTGTGACACTTGGCAGACGCGTTTCGGCGTGGTATATATACACATTTATGTAATTTGTAACATATTTTTACTAAAACGCACTTTTCTATATTGTTTACTGTGTTATGAATAATAAAATGAGAAATATTTTAAATATTTTTGCAATTTATTTGTTACATTTATGAATTATTTCTGTATGTGTATGTGAATGCATACACATACACATGTATATAGATACACATGCATACTGAGGTTCCACCCTTCTGATGAAAAATCACGAGCCACTCCAGTTATCATTTGCAAAGTTATTGTTTTAGTCAGCAAAAACAACGCGTTTTGACCACACACAGGTTCTTGGTCACATGATAAACTCACTTGGTCGAATAATTTTAAGGAAAAATAACGTGTCACACACGACGCAACAGCAATAGACATAGTAGAAAACTGAATACGAGTTGATTATATTGAGATTTTGTTTTATTTCACATGAAGTAGCCATTCAAATAAAATAATTCACCAAATTCATTCTGTCAACAATTAAACAATTTTGAAATTATCAAAAAAGATTCAAAAGGGGACCAGTGGCACATTTGACTCTGTGTGGATTTATCTGTTGTTACTGTTCAGTAACCTGATCACACATTGCAATTGTATTTAATGCAGAAATCAACTTATAGAAAGTATTATACATTCTCAGTGTGCATTTCCATCATTCTGGGATGTCTGGTGAGACTGGTAGGATTAGTCGCTCTAAAATCAATTTGGGTTTTAGTACTCCATAAACATGTCATATTAGTTAACATATTGAGTTTAGCTAACTGTATTCATATTTGTGCATAACCATATTGCTCTAGTAGCTGTAAGTTAGCCGGTGATATAATTATTAGCTAGCATACCAATGAAAACTATAGTTACTAATGAGAATTGACAGTTGCCTGGAACATCTCCCCACTCCAGTGCAATTAAACTTAATGACGGTGACTGTTCCTTAAAATTAGGTTGCTCGTTTCACATTAGTCCTGTAATTTAAACACGTCAGTGCCATGTAAACTGACAGTGATATTGAATTTCACAGATATTCATTATTCCTGATAATCCAGACTATACATGCTTTGGGGTAGATTCCGATCCGGGTCGGAGAGCTCTCCGAGAGCTGTTCGTAGCCTTACCTTGCGACCGACTCATACCCGTAGCCGGGCCGTCCGGGCGATGAAGTACGATGCGCATAACTGACACAAAACCGACCAACACGTAGGCTGTGATTCAAGCTTCATTCTCCGTCCGAGCCGTACCTCCGAACGCCAAACCGAGTCGCCCGGAAGCAGTATCCACAGAAGATTCTGGCCGGACAAGTACGATGCGCAAATCATATGCGCCGGACGGGTCACCACGTACAGCACGTCACAGCATCCGGAAAAGAAGCATATCAGGTACGATTCGTGGCAGAACACAATCCACGGCTACGAGAAGGACCAGCTAGCAACGGGTACGAGACGGAGCAACAAGCAGTGTGTACGAGACGAACACATCATGAATCCCATCGTGCAGGTCATACCAGTACTGTACATTTATGACCGCATCAGGAACAGAGGCGGAAGGCGCGGACGGTAAATCAGACACCCACAACACAAACTAACGACACGTACCCGCAAAATGTCACACACACCCAGGGGATCCATATCCTGGCCTCTAGCAACAGGCCACCAGAGGGGTTGCATGGCCAGCACCACTACCACCCGCACCCATAGGGCTTATGTTGCCCATCACCACTGCCACCCCCACTCATAGGGCTTATGTTGCCCAACACCACTGCCACCCCCACTCATAGGGACTATGTTGCCAATCACCACTGCCACCCCCACCCATAGGGCTTATGTTGCCCATCACCACTGCCACCCCCACTCATAGGGCTTATGTTGCCCATTATTACTGCCACCCCCACCCATAGGGACTAAGTTGCCCAGCACTCCTGCCACCCCCACTCATAGGGGACTTGTTGCACATCACTCCTGCCACCCCCACCCATAGGGGACCTGTCGCCCAACACTACTGCCACCCCCACTCATAGGGACTATGTTGCCCATCACCACTGCCACCCACACCAAAAGAGCTTATGTTGCCCATCACCACTGCCACTCACACCCATAGGGCTTATTGTTGCCCATCACTACTGCCACCCCCACCCATAGGGACTATGTTGCCCATTACCACCGCCACCCCCACCCATAGGGCTTATGTTGCCCATCACCACTGCCACCCCCACTCATAGGGCTGTTGTTGCCCATTATTACTGCCACCCCCACCCATAGGGACTATGTTGCCCAGCACTCCTGCCACCCCCACTCATAGGGGACCCGTTGCCCATCACTCCTGCCACCCCCACCCATAGGGGACCTGTCGCCCATCACTACTGCCACCCCCACTCATAGGGACTATGTTGCCCATTACCACCGCCAGCCCCACCCATAGGGCTTATGTTGCCCATCACCACTGCCACCCCCACTCATAGGGCTTATGTTGCCCATTATTACTGCCACCCCCACCCATAGGGACTAAGTTGCCCAGCACTCCTGCCACCCCCACTCATAGGGGACCTGTTGCCCATCACTCCTGCCACCCCCACCCATAGGGGACCTGTCGCCCAACACTACTGCCACCCCCACTCATAGGGACTATGTTGCCCATCACCACTGCCACCCACACCAAAAGAGCTTATGTTGCCCATCACCACTGCCACTCACACCCATAGGGCTTATGTTGCCCATCACTACTGCCACCCCCACCCATAGGGACTATGTTGCCCAGCACTCCTGCCACCCCCACTCATAGGGGACCTGGGTGTGATGGTATGTACGTCACAGTGAGACCTATAGCCCCAATTCTGATGTACACCCACACTCTGTGTGCATGTTGTGTCTCAGATGTGGCTGATAAAATGTGCCCAATGGGAGACAGTCTCAACATCCATGTGGTTTGTGCATCAACATTGATGGTGTGTGTGTGTGTCTACAAGACGTCCATGTAGGGCCTGCAGAGACAACAGTGGCCACTCACGGTTGTTTTGTGGCGTGTACATGATACACCATGTCATGCCAGTGTCCATGTAGCAATACAAGGACCCTGGGTATCTGCATGTCAAAGAGCTGTGATGCCTGGGAGACATCAGGCCTCACTTGTCACTGTGGTGTGTGTTTGTAACGTGACAGCAGTACATAGGTACTGTGACACAGCCCAATGATTGGCCATTGCACTACATGGAACTTATGTAAACATGTGGACTTGAGATGTGAGGTGATGTGATGTGCATGTAGGTGACATATGTGTCCATACCCAACAGCACACACCTCAGTATTGTATCATGTGATATTTTGCTTGGTCATAGCCACATGGGTGGATGAATCGACAATCTTCCTTTGTACATCTCTGTACTGCAGGGCACCAGCTGTCCATAGACCGTTCCCAGACCTTGAAACCATGCAGGAACGCGACTGCATCCGACGGTACCGCTTCACCAGGCCACTGATTGAGGAGTTGGCGGAGCAGTTGGCGCCACATCTACTACCTGGCCGTACATACCCTACAACACTGACCCCAGAGGTGAAGGTGATGTCAGCCCTGCACTTCTTTGCTACTGGTACCTTCCAGTACACTGTGGCTACTGCTGGTGGTTTGTCGCAAACTATGTTCAGTCGTGTGCTACGCAATGTCTTGGAGGGGATGTTACATTTCCTTGACCTGTACATCAAGTTTCCTAGCCCAGATCAACTCACTGAAATAAAGGATGGTTTTTATACACAGGGGAGGATGTCGAACGTCATCGGATCTATTGATGGTACACATGTGGCCCTGGTACCACCACGGGAACGTGAGCAGACATACCGGAACAGGAAACATTTCCACTCCATCAATGCTCTGGTGGCATGTCTTGCAGACATGTGTTTCACACATGTGTGTGCACGTTTCCCTGGTTCTGTGCACGATGCCTACATCATGAGGAGTAGTCGCATTGCAACGCTGATGTCACAGATGCCAGACCAGCGTGCCTGGCTTGTCAGTGTGTACTGACTGTTTACCATTGTGTGTGTTTGGCAATGTTGTACTCCACCCTCTTTCAAAGCTCAGCTAATTGTTCAATTGTTTATATGTAGGTGACTCCGGATACCCCAACATGGTTGCTGACACCCCTCAGGAACCCTGTGACACCAGCCGAGATGCGCTACAATGAGGCACATGGTCGGACCAGGAGGGTGATTGAGCGGACCTTTGGTCTCCTGAAAAGCCACTTCCGCTGCCTGGACAAGACCGGAGGGGCCCTCCCATATGACCCTGCAAAGGTGTGCAAAATTATCCTTGTATGCTGCATGCTACACTACATGGCAGTGCGGAAGAAGTTACCTCTCATCCAGGATGACGAAGACCTAACTCTGCCACCTGTGGAGGATCCAGGCCTGGGCCACGATGCCAGTGATGATGATGATGAGGGTGACGTCCGCACACAGCTCATCAACAAATTTTTCACCTGAATGTGAGTTTACAGGGTTGTTATGTTAATGTATTGAGTTAGCCTGAAATGTGTTGGGGCTGCTCTGTTGCTGTTTGAGTGTGCCACTTGACTGGATGCATGCAGTGATGTGTCCTTTCAGGTGGTCTGTACTCACAATAGTGTCAAACTGCTAACTTGTTTCTGTGTAGGTTTATTTTGACATGTTTTGTGCATGTGTACTGCATTTCTCTCCTGTTCTGCTGTGCTTTTGACTGTGTCTTGTGTCTGTCCTTCCCAGGGTACTTTGCCTGTTGTTTGGTCAACACTGACCCCCAACACCCAGAATCCAACACCAGTGTGGAAGTTGTCAATTCCCATCAAGTGATGTACCACACACCCCTGGACTTTAATTCTCCGACACTTTGTGACCGTGTGTCCACTGTAATGTACAATTACCTTGCAACTATTGTGGAATAAACATGTTGCTGATGTGTAATGAACCTGTGCTATGCTTTGTTAGGTGCGTTGTCTGTCTTCCCACATCTGACTGACATTTGCTTACCTCACCTGTGGGATTGTTACCACTGACTGTGGATAGGTGTGGTGTCTGTGCATTACAATGTATTTCAGGTCAACATCATTGTGTGGGATGAGTTACATGGCCATGGTGAGTATGTGTTGTAGTGCCATAGTGGTGTGTCTCCCTCACATGTAATCAAAAAAATCTGAACTCTCAGATAGAGAACCTAGCAAGAAATGATCACTCAAATGTTGGTGAAAATCAATGAGAAGAAGAAGGAAAAATGTCCTTTCTTGAGTCCCCTCACTCACCAGGGTTTACCCACGGTGACATGCTTCATCATAGGGGCCATCTCAACCCGCTGCGGGTTGAGGCGTGCTACGACTTGCGGAAATATGTAGGAGCACTGTTGTGAGACTATGTGTGGTGTAGTGGTGTGTATGGAGTGGAGTGAGTTAAAAAATATCTAACTAGTGGGCTTAATAACTTTTATTCTTGCTCCTAGTTGATATATTAAAAAGGGGTGAGTCCCTAGGGGGTCTGGTTATAATGAGTCAGATGTCCCTAGTGGGTGTCAACATGTTTCGAGCTTCCCCTCAGCTCTTCTTCAGGACAGGTAAAGATTCCAGCCCTATGCCTTCCACTCCTTAAGTGACCTAAATTAGAAATAAAGATATGTGCTGCAACCAATAAGCATGCGCGTTAATACATACGATATCTTAATGTTGTATATTAGTTAAAGGGCAACAATGCGCCTCATGGAGCTGGAGGGGTAGGGAGGTTCTCGAGCGTTGTCGGAGAAATCCTCTCTAGCTTGCTTGCCTAGTGTGTCCATCGAGACCGCATATCCTCCTACGTATTTCCGCAAGCCATAGCACGCCTCAACCCGCAGCGGGTTGAGATGGCCCCTATGATGAAGCATGTCACCGTGGGGAAACCCTGGTGAGTGAGGAGACTCAAGAAAGGACATTTTTCCTTCTTCTTCTCATTGATTTTCACCAACATTTGGGTGATTATTTCCTGCTAGGTTCTCTATCTGAAAGTTCAGATTTTTTTTGATTACATATGACATAGGAGGGTGGACCTAGTTTTTCCCTCTACCTCCCCCCCTTTTTTTGATCTCCCTCACATGTGTCACATCACCATGACTCACATAACGGTGATCACATTGTTGTAGTATTTGCCATGCACTGTGTTGTTTAGCAGATCAACATCTCCATGACACATGACAAGTTGGAATCACAACAGAGGCAAGTATAGTGTACTGGTGAGTTTATTTACAAACATGTGTGAGGATAGTGCACAGGATGGTGGGTGCTGTACATTGGGTTTTGAATACAAAGTTCACAGTAGAGTTGGAAGTGTTAGTAGCTGAAATGTCCAGAGTAAAGTCCACAGTCATCTGCTACATTGGACCAACATGAACCCTCCATGTCATGTAGGCGAGTTGTGTTAGATACGACAAGGTGAACGGTTTGTGCACAAAGAACATTGTCCAGAACAGGTTTAGAGGCCCTGGGGGATATGTATGGACATCTGCGTCTCACTTGTCCTTCTTCGGACGACCCCTCTTCTTCTTCGGGGGGATCCTCAGGTGCAGACGTCTGCGGTGCAGAGGACTCTCCGCCAGAGTCATCCTCCCTCCCTGTGGCACTGGCAGATCGTGCGGCAACAGATGTTGTGGCCACACAGGGAGGTGTGGACATGTTGGTGCTTATCTGGCGGAGGCATTGGAGTATGTCCCGATACATCGCAGTAAGTGCATCCCACTTTGCCTCCATGTGGGCATGATGGGCAGCCTGCTCCTGTTGAATGTTCTTGAGGATTCCCACTACCTGGCCGAATCCTCCGGTGCTATCCTGGTACGCATCTATGATGCGTGCTAGTTAGGGGTCATCATGCAGTCCAGACCCCTCTGCAAGGCACGACCTCTGCCTACCACCCCTCTCAGCACCCCTATCCACACGGGCAGGACCTGCGGCGACACGCATAGGTGACACTGGGCCCCCTTGGGTGTTGTTGCTGGTGGTGTTGTCCGTAGCTTCTTGGGGGTCCTGTGTCCCTGTGCTGTCAGTGTTCTGTGGCGTTGGTCTGTCCGTGTTGGTGGGGGTGCCCTGTCTGTTGCCAGATGCTGGAGGTGTGGGTACAGGGGGTGCAGATGTTGGTACTGCTGGTGCTGCATGATGACTCACACCGGAGGTTCGTCATCCGAAGAGGACAGAGAAGGATCCACACCAGAGAGCTGAGGGTCCAGCAGAGTCTGGGACAGGGACTCCTCTTCATATGCTGCTGTGTCCCGAACACCAGCTGTGTTTGGAATAGACACACAATGTAAGTTATGTTTCTACAGGCATCAATGGTTCACATACATGACATTTTCAACTGTATGTCAGGGTGCGTGCCTGTACACTGCTTTGTCCAAGGTTGTCACGGACAGGGATTGATATTGTTGTGGCACATTGCCCAGACAAAATGAAACATTTCAATCTGCGTGTCGAAGTGTGTGCATGCCCAGCTCATGTATAGATTTGGCTGTACATGGCCATTACTACTCAAGGGCCATCACGTTGCTGACACAGGTGTGTCATCCCTGTACACATTTGAGCTTTAACAAGGACATACGTGCAATTCCACTGAGGATATGTTGTAAGTTTGGGGCATGTGTGGTAGCAAATTTTGCTAGTCTTTGTGTGTCACATTGGTGTATTGGTACGACATGGTCACAGTCCGGTATGCCTATGATCTCTTGGGAGAAAGAGTTTTTTTTACAGTGTTCCTAGTTCCCATCTCATTTCATACAAGTGATGATGTCACCATCGTTAATGAGTCTGGTGCTGAGTTTTGTACGTGCATATGTGATTTTTCTTGTCAATGTTCTCCATGGTGACATGGATTGGGCAAGGAAGCTCTCTGGCTTTTCAATGCTCATGACAGTGAGAGATGGTGTTGTGTGTGTTGCGGTTTGGCTGCTGTGAGTAGCATGTCTCCTCCAATGCAGTCCAGGTTAGACTTTGTGCCTACAGTGTCTATGACAGTGAGTGGTGTGTTGTGTGAAGGATGCATATGTTGCAGCACGATGTAGGAGTGGAATGCAGCTCACAAAAGCACCGAGTGTGAATGAGACCATGCTACGGTGTCGGCTATATTGGTGTGTCCATTCCATTCACTGTCAGATGTCCCCTGTCAATGATGTATATGTGAGTTCCTGTGTGTTTTGTGCAATGTACTATATATGGATCTCCACACTTGTCATCTGCAAGACACACCTCCACAGCCAGGCCTGGGGGCACCCCTGGACACTGCATCCCCAGACAGTGACTTTGAACACATGGTTGCAATGGCTGTGTGTGCGACCTTGTTTGGTTTGGCCAGTGCATATGTGTGATTTTCAGCCACATCATTTATCAGGCCCATGTGTCAGACATCTTGCCCGGGCATTATCTTTGTGAGTGACTGGTACTACGTGTGCAATGTGTCAGGACCTCCTTCTCCCCCAGGCCAGTTATCCCATCATGAAGCGTGCCACCACTGCAGTGGGTGCAGGCTAACTTTCAGTATGTCAGTCAGTGCAGTCCTGGTGTTTGTTGGTGCCCAGCAGGGCCTTGTGCTCCCTACAACAGAGCACAGTGTCAGACATCTTGTCAGTCCATTTCCACTCCCTGTGAGGTGAGCATGGTTCAGTGTGAGCTTGCTGGGCCATGTGGGTGGGTGGGGATTGTCTGTGACTGCAACTCCCATCATGCTTTTGGCTACACCCCCCTTCCCAGCATGCCCATACTTCCTTCCTTTTTACTCTGCTTCCCTGTGAGGGAGTGTGGCAGTAATGGCAAGATGGCGGACTGTGCAGTCCTGGTGTTTGTTGGTGCCCAGTTCCCAGTTCCCAGCAGGGCCCTGTGCTCCCTTCAACAGAGCCCAGTGTCAGACATCTTGTCAGTCCATTTCCACTCCCTGTGATGTGAGCATGGTTCAGTGTGAGGTTGCTGGGCCATGTGGGTGGGTGGGGATTGTCTGTGACTGCAACTCCCATCATGCTTTTTGCTACACCCCCCTTCCCAGCATGCCCATACTTCCTTCCTTTTGACTCTGCTTACCTGTGAGGGAGTGTGACAGCAATGGCAAGATGGCTGACTGTGCAGTCCTGGTGTTTGTTGTTGCCCAGTTCCCAGCATGGCATTGCGCTCCCTACAACAGAGCCCAGTGTCAGACATCTTGTCAGTCCATTTCCACTCCCTGTGAGGTGAGCATAGTTCAGTGTGAGCTTGCTGGGCCATGTGGGTGGGGATTGTCTGTGACTGCAACTCCCATCATGCTTTTGGCTACACCCCCCTTCCCAGCATGCCCATACTTCCTTCCTTTTGACTCTGCTTCCCTGTGAGGGAGTGTGACAGCAATGGCAAGATGGCTGACTGTGCAGTCCTGGTGTCTGTTGGTGCCCAGTTCCCAGCAGGGCCTTGTGCTCCCTACAACAGAGCACAGTGTCAGACATCTTGTCAGTCCATTTCCACTCCCTATGAGGTGAGCATGGTTCAGTGTGAGCTTGCTGGGCCATGTGGGTGGGTAGGGATTGTCTGTGACTGCAACTCCCATTATGCTTTTGGCTACACCCCCCTTCCCAGCATGCCCATACTTCCTTCCTTTTGACTCTGCTTCCCTGTGAGGGAGTGTGACAGCAATGGCACGATGGCTGACTGTGCAGTCCTGGTGTTTGTTGTTGCCCAGTACCCAGCAGGGCATTATGCTCCCTACAACAGAGCCCAGTGTCAGACATCTTGTCGGTCCATTTCCACTCCCTGTGAGGTGAGCATGGTTCAGTGTGAGCTTGCTGGGCCATGTGGGTGGGGATTGTCTGTGACTGCAACTCCCATCATGCTTTTGGCTACACCCCCCTTCCCAGCATGCCCATACTTCCTTCCTTTTGACTCTGCTTCCCTGTGAGGGAGTGTGACAGCAATGGCAAGATGGCTGACTGTGCAGTCCTGGTGTCTGTTGGTGCCCAGTTCCCAGCAGGGCCTTATGCTCCCTACAACAGAGCACAGTGTCAGATATCTTGTCAGTCCATTTCCACTCCCTATGAGGTGAGCATGGTTCAGTGTGAGCTTGCTGGGCCATGTGGGTGGGTAGGGATTGTCTGTGACTGCAACTCCCATTATGCTTTTGGCTACACCCCCCTTCCCAGCATGCCCATACTTCCTTCCTTTTGACTCTGCTTCCCTGTGAGGGAGTGTGACAGCAATGGCAAGATGGCTGACTGTGCAGTCCTGGTGTTTGTTGGTGCCCTGTTCCCAGCAGGGCCTTTGTGCTCCCTACAACAGAGCCCAGTGTCAGACATCTTGTCAGACCATTTCCACTCCCTGTGAGGTGAGCATGGTTCAGTGTGAGCTTGCTGGGCCATGTGTGTGGGTGGGGATTGTCTGTGACTGCAACTCCCATCATGCTTTTGGCTACACCCCCTTCCCAGAATGTCCATACTTCCTTACTTTTGACTCTGCTTCCATGTGAGGGAGTGTGACAGCAATGGCAAGATGGCTGATTGTGAAGTCCTGGTGTTTGTTTGGCTACAAGTCCAAAGAGAGCCCCTGTGCTTCACACAGCAGCACCCAGTGCAGTGTATCTTTGGGTGATATTTCACTACAGTGTGAGTCAATGCATTCCACCCGGTGAGTTGTGTGGAGTTTGTGTTGAAGGGTGTGTGTGTCTCCACATGCTGGTAAGTACGGTCAGAGCTGTCAGTCCTCCTTCCCACCCGGCCAGACATCCCACCATGAAACGTGCTTCCATTGGAGGCGTGCAAGTTGTCTTTCAGGATGTCAGGCAGTGGTGTCCTGCTTCTGATTTGCGCACAACCCCTACTAGGGCCTTGTGCTGCCCACAGCAGGACCCAGTGTCAGCCATCTTGTCAGTCATTTTCCACTCCCTGTGATGTGGGCATGGTTCAGAGAGGTCTTGATAGGCCAATTTGGAGGGGGAGCATTATCTGTGACTGCAAAACCCATCATGCTTTTGGATACACTCACTTCACCTGCATACCCACTATTCATTCCTGTCAGTCAGCTTCACTGTGAGGTAGTGTGTTTGTGGTGGCAAACTGTCTGACAGTGTTTATTTGGCTTTGTGCCACTGCCTTGCTCTATTTGTTGGTAGGTTTGTACATGTCATGACACAGTTACAAGTCACTATGAGATGGCAGGTATTGTGTTTGTCTGACTAGCATACACATCTTGGGATGATTATCTATTGGTTACTGTGGCTTTGCTAACGGTGCATGGTTTCACTGTTCCCTTGCCACACAATATTGAGTATGTTGGTTGTGTACTCACCAGGCTCTGGTATGTCTGCTAAACCATGGACGCTCTATGGTGGTAGGATGTCCCGCACCTTCTCCTCCCAGGACCTGATGTATACTGGTTTGGCAGGAGGGCCACCACCAGTGCGCTGACTCAAGGCGTGATCTTTCTTGATGAGTTTCTTGACCCTCATGCACACGTCATACCACCTGTTCTGGATATCGTTCTTTGTGCGCAACGTAGGTGCTTGTGCGTTCACCTTGTCCACAATCCTCGCCCACATCTTCGTTTTCTGTGACATGGGGGTCCTTTGGACCAATGTACCAAACAAATGAGGATCTACTCTGATGGTCTCGTCTACCAGCACTTCTAACTCACTATCTGTGAACTTTGGATTCTTCTTTGGAGGCATGGTGATGGGTAGTGGTGGTGAGTGATGTGTGTGTGAGGGTGGTTGTGTGTAGATTTTGCTAGGTGTATGTGTGAGTGCTTTTGGTGAGGTGCTAATGGTGTGAAAGTTGTGTGATGGGTGAGTTGTGAGTGTGTCTGTGGTTGCTGTGTGATGGTGTTCTCTGCTGGCTGTTGTCTTCAATTTGCAAAGGATCATGGTAGTGATTGGTGTCCTTTATATAGGTGCAGTTGTGGGTGTGTCTTTGTTCCAAGTTTTTTTTATTTATATTTATTGACTTTGTCATTGCTTGTTTGGTCCTTTTTTTGTATTTTTTCCTTTGGGTTTTCTAGGCATAAAGGAGACGTTCTTCTGACCGAGACGGACGCTGATGTTGGCTCACGCGGGCTTCTCTGGGTCTTTCACGCTGACTTTCTTCTGTGTTTCATACGCGTCGGTCGCGGAGATCTCTATTGCTTCAGGTCCCTGTTATCTGTGCGTGTCGGTCATGGGGCTTGGGATCCGTGCGAATCGGTCTGGGTCTACATGCATTGCATCGTACTGCGCGGATCGGACATCCCAGATACGTGTCGGTCGGGTTCATTCCTGGTGCGTGTCGCTCGGTGCAAATCGCGTCCGTTTTCCGGGCGAATGCTTTCCCTACGGCTCGGTCGTACGGCTTGTATTCCGTACGTGTCGGTTGTAATTCACACACGTTGGGACGTACGGCACCGGTCCATGTCGGTCGGTCCCCGTTCCGGGTCCGTGTCGGTCGGTACATTTTGCGGCCGGAATCAGAATCGGCCCCTATGTGTCGGCAGTCCGCATTTCAATAATGACAATTCTTCAACTCAATGTCAAAAACAAATTCTTAAAAAGATGGTTAAAAACAAACTTCACAGATTCAGGAGACCTTCATAATCCTTTATAGAAGTTAGTACAGGTTCTCATCATTGTTCATTCCTTGTGGGAAAATGGAGCCAGTCTGCAGAATCAACCGTGATTCAAGCCTGTGTAACGCAGACAGCTAATTGCCCCCTCTTTGGTGTCTGGGGACCATGTCCAGGACAAAATATTTAGCCTGTGTCCAGGCATCTTCGTGGGTTTCATTGAAATATTTAGCCGTGCTATCGCTGAAATATTTTTTCGTTATAGGTCTCCAGTGTTCAAGAATTAATTTTTTAACTGGAAAATATATAGTTGTTATATTGATATATTTTTTAAAAAATGTGGTTATTTAAATATAGATTATATTTAATATTTTTGAACTATATTTTAATATTTTTTAAATAGATTTATATTATATCTGTGTACATAAATATACACACATTCATGTGTGTGTTTGTTTAAATAAGTTTGTATTTATATAAATGTTTAAATATTACTTGAACATATTTAATTTACATTATATTAATGTTATATGTTAAAATATATTGGGCCTAATTACGATGTTGGGTGGACACCATAGCGGTCTGAAATCACCCGACCTTAGGCCAGTGGTTCCGACCGCAGAATTACGATGAAACCGCTCATATGGCGGTCTCAAACATCCATATGTCAATAGAAGCTTGTGCAGTGGGCGGAAGCACATGCCTGCCACACGGTGCAAGGATGTTAAGGGGAGCACTGTAGGTGCCCCACAGGCCTCATAGCGGAGGGCCAGGGAGGAAGAGGGCCCTGCTATGGGACCCCAAAGACACTTTCCGACGACCTTTCATGTCAGAAAGGCCAACATGAAAAGGCTGTCAGAAAGCTCCATCATAATCCCGACAGCGCAGCCGAGTTTGGGATTATGGTGGGTTCTGATGGGTTCACTGATAGAATATCGATGTAACAAACATCGATGTTATAAATATCGAACTAAAAATACAGAATGCAAAAATATTGACTCCCTATACTTACACAGGTAAGTACAAAAATATTTGATGAAAAAATATTGAAGTAAAAAATATATAGATGTAAAAAATATTGAATTAAAAATATATATAAAATGAAATATATTAAATAATAATAATATTTTTAACAAACTAAATTAAATTTAATATACATTTTAACTAAATATAACAAATAAACTTAATTTAAAAAAATATAAACACACAATCATTTATACATATACATATATTTAATTTTCAGCAATGTGATCCCTTCACTCGGCGCGCTCAACAGCTGGTGCTCCACGTAGGGGTCGGATCCAGACCCAGTATTAATTGGATTCAAAGCAAAAGACGTGGCACTCAGGAACTGTGTTTTTAAGGCAATTTATTTAGCAACCTTCACCAACGCGTTTCAGCCCTTGGCTTTTCTCACGGTTAGTGAGTCCTTTGTCTCTTTCCTGTCTTTATACCCACTGTTGCATTTCTGCTGCATTGTGGGATTTGTAGTAAACAATATTAATGTGCTTAAATTATATTAAAGAAAACATTGCACAGTTAGGCTTAGCATTTAGATTGTCTATCTTGGTGTGTTTCGCTGTAACCAGGTATAGTACCTGAGGGTTACATCATGATCACTTGATATTCTTTGTATACTGGACTACTGTGTTGTTTACGTGATTCAGGGCAGTTTTACAAATTGTTCCTTAGATCTTTAGAGATGTGTGAAAAGTTCCTCATCATTATATATACATATATTTAACTATTATTGAATTGAATTGAATTGAATAGGCTCTTATATAGCGCATGGCTACTCGAAAGCATCCCAGCGCTCAACAAGGATCACCCAAGGACAAAAAAAGTACCATTAACTAGAGCACGGCTCTATGTCCTCGGAAAGAGCCAGGTTTTCAGCTTCTGCCGGAACACAAGCAAACAAGGCTCCTGGCGAACAGTCAGAGGAAGGGAGTTCCAAAGTTTGGAGGCATTTAATGAAAAAAGACGCCCACCAGAACGAGATCTATTTATTCGGGGGATCACAGCCAAGTTTTGATCATTGGACCGAAGATTTAAAGGGGATTTGTGGGGAATGACCAAATTTTCTAAGATGGGAGGGCCTTTCCCATGGAGGAGTTTGTGTGTCAAACACAAAGATTTAAAGAAAACCCGCTCTTTCACCGGAAGCCAGTGAAGGGATTTGAGAGAGGGTTTGGCTGATGTGCGGTGGTTGACACCCATTAGAAGTCTTGCCGCCGCATTCTGAACGACTTGAAGTCGCTTAGTCGTAGAGGCTGGTACTCCTAAGTACATGGCATTCCCATAATCTATCCTAGAAAGGATCAGAGATTGTACTAAGATTTTTCTGGCCCTTTCTGGCAGTTGTGGGAGGATTTTTCGTATGGTTTTTAGAATCCCAAAGCAGGTAGCAGCAACTATTCTGGCCTGAGTTCTGAACGTAAGTTCCGCATCGAGCCAGAGCCCAAGGCTTTTAATTTCTGATTTAGAAGTAGGGCCCGGCCCCATACACACAGGCCAGAGGGTTGCGTTGTCAAAGCTAGCCTGCCGTCCCAACAACAACAGCTCTGTTTTTCCCACCATTCAGTTTGAGGTGGGACTGGTCCATCCAGCGTGCTACAGCCTCTAGACAGTTACGCAGCTGCAGCGGAGACTGTCTAAACTGATTCAAGGAAAACACCAGCTGAGTATCGTCGGCATAGCTCACCAGCTGGACCCCGAAAGGGGCCACTATCCCCGCCAGAGGAGCCATATACACATTAAACAACGTGGGGCTGAGGGACGACCCCTGCGGTACCCCACATTGTAATGGAACCGGACCAGAGCAAAAATCATCCTCAAAGACCTTAAAAAATCTGTCCTCAAGGAAAGATTCCAGCCACTTAAGAGCCTTGCCCGTGATTCCCACATTACTAAGACGGGTAACCAGAGTGTGATGGTTAACTGTGTCGAAGGCGGCGCTGAGGTCCAGGAGGATAATGGCTGCGCTGCCACCGTCATCCAGAATCCTCCTGGCATCCTCCACCACCCTCAACAGGGCTGTTTCTGTTCCCTGTCCTTTCCTGAATCCAGTTTGTGATGGATGAAGCAAATTATAAGTTTCCAAAAAGGAAGCTAATTGTGAATTGACAAATGTCTCAGTAAGTTTACTGATGCCCGGTAGTAAGGAGATAGGGCGATAGTTGGAAAAATCCCCTGGGTCCAAACTAGGTTTCTTAAGCAAGGCCCTGACCATTGCTATCTTCCATTCTCTAGGCACAATGGCAGAGATCAAAGAGGCATTTACCATATTCACAATTGATTTGCTAACAGTTGGAAGGACAGCATTTAAAATGCTCATCGGGGCGGGATCACACGGGGAGCCACTCTTTATGGCATTCAGCAAGGTAGGCAGGAGATCCTCCCTAAGAGGAGAGAAAGCGGAAAGCCTAGGATGATCCGATTGATATTGACTAACAGATGGCGCTTTAGAGTCGATTGAGGAAAGTGGGGGAAGCGTATCAATGATCTTTTTAATCTTGGTACGAAAGAAAATTGCCAATTCCTAACATCGGCTAGCTGCTTCATCTGAATCAGGCCGCGGATCGGGGACTTTAGTCAGTAATTTCACTATTCTAAATATCTCCCTGGGAGCATTGGCAGAGGACTCGATTTTACTAGCAAAGAAAGCAGATTTAGAGTTAATCAGAGCGGTCTTGTATTTCTTTAGAGCCGCTCTGTATCTGCTTTTTTTTTCACCGCTAAACTCTCTCCTCCATTGCCTCTCTTCCCTCTTACACTCTTGTTTGAGAGCTCTTAGCTCCTGTTTAAACCACGGATGCTTGGTGAGGCCTTTCTTAGTTGTGATCGATTTTTTAGGCACCAAACTGTCCAAGGAGCGTTCTATCCACAGGTTGAACTCCTGATTAGCTCTCTCCACGTCTAAGTGGATTGAAGGTTCAGTATGCTTCAAGATGTTTATCCATTTAGAGAGGTCGAGCTTGGACCAATGCCTAGCTAGCCCTTTACAAAGATTTGAGGACGAGCTAGGCTGAGCCACCTTCCAACCAAAAGGAACCACCATATGGTCTGACCAGGGGACCGGGACGGGTACCTCGATGACGAGGCCAGGGATGTTACAAAAAACAGGGTCCAACAAGTTACCCTTTGAGTGAGTAGGATGTGATACCTTTTGGCTTAGGCCATAACTACCTAGATCCTTTATAACTTCTAAAGCGGCCAGATCCGAGTGTTTATTAAAATGAAGGTTAAAATCTCCCAGCACCAGAAAGTTAGAGACAGTAGTGGCTACATCCATCACTGTTTCAATCAGGTTTTCCTGAAAAAGCCCCAAAGGGCCCGGGGGGCGGTAGATCAGGAAGCCTGAAAAAGAAGTAGCTGGGGATATTGTAATAGCAAAGTGAGCACTCTCACTGTCCGTGATAAATAATTATCTTTATTTAATTTGTAAACTTTAAAATTATATAAAAATAAAATATATACATATATCAATATTTTAAAATATGAAAATAATTCTATAATAATTTAAAACATTAAATTATTTTTAAAAAATTAAAACGTACATTTCGCAATACATTAAATGCAACAGTAGCATGTTGGATAGCGAAGGGGTAAAAATTACTACTCCCACTCCAGTGAGTGCAACAGTAGGGAAAGCGCTGAAAAGTGCAGGAGTAACAATTACTATTCTCACTCCAGTGAGTGCAACAGGAGGGAAAATGCTGGATAGCGGAGAGGAAAAAATTACTATTCCCACTCCAATTAATGCAACAGTAAGGAAAGTGCTGCATAGCGGAGGGGTAAAAATTACTATTCCCACTCCCGTGAGTGCAACAGTAGGGAAAGTGTTGGATAGCGGAAGGGTAAAAATTACTATTTGCACTCCAGTGAGTTTAACAGTAGGGAAAGTGCTGGATAGCGGAGGAGTAAAAAATACTATTCCAACTCCAGTGAGTGCAACAGTAGGGAAAGTGCTGGATAGCAAAGGGGTGAAAATTACTATTCCCACTCCATTAAGAGAAACAGTAGGGAAAGTGTTGGATAGCGGAGAGGAAAAAATTACTATTCCCACTCCAATAAGTGCAGCAGTAGGGAAAGTGCTGGATAGCGGAGGGGTAAAAATTACTATTCCCACTCCAGTGAGTGCAACAGTAGGGAAAATACTGGATAGCAGAGGGGTAAAAATGACTATTCCCACTCCAGTGAGTGCAACAGTAGAGAAAGTGCTGGATAGCGGAGGGGTAAAAATTACTATTCCCACTCCAGTTAATGCAACAGTAGGGAAAGTGCTGGATAGCAGAGGGTAAAAATTACTATTCCTACTCCAGTGAGTGCAACAGTAGGGAAAGTGCTGGATTGCAGAGAAACACAAAATACTAATAACATTTAAACAATAGAAAAAATTAAAAAATCATAAAACATAAATAAACAATATTAAACAACTATACATTTAAAAATATTAAACATGCAAAATAACACATTATAATATAAACTACATATAACAAAAGCTACAAATATTATATAAAATAAATTAATAAATACATTAAAAAACAATAATTATTTAAAAGGAGCAAATATTAACAAACAAAAACATTATGTAAAACATAAATGTTTTATTTTATTTCCTACTCTATAACACCGCACCAATAAAAAACACCTTAAAAAGTTGTATTTCAATTTATTTCCATAATTAACATACTTAATAATCAATTAAAAAAATATTATTAATAAAAAAATAAACAAAATTCATTGAATACACAACACACACCTAAAACTAATTACACAATTACCATATTTCTTTTTTAATTAATTAATTAATTTATATAGATTAACAACTAATTATTAATCAATTAAAAATAAATTACTTCCCACCCTTCCCACCTATAAACACCACAACACACACCTCAAATTACTCGAGACTTAGTGAGGGCAATTGATATTGCAACTACCTTCTCTCTCCCATTGGCCATCCTGACCCTAGATGCCACAAAAGCCTTTGATAGGGTCAACTGGCCCTATCTGGCGGAGGTTATGAGAAGATTCGGGTTGGGGGATCCCTTTTGTCGGGTAATTGAGATATTGTATAGTGCCCCCACCGCCAGAATATTAGTCAATGGCACTTTAACAGATTCGATAAAAATTACTAGAGGCACTAGACAGGGCTGCCCGTTATCCCCGTTATTATTTAACCTTTATATTGAGCCGTTTGCCTACGCTCTGAGAGAGGAAGTGGACATTCCTCCCTTTGTATTTGGTGAATGGGAGAAGCGGACAGCACTTTACGCGGATGATATCCTGGTGTATACGTCAGACCCGCGGAGAGCTTTCCCGATGGTAATTAAAAAGGCAGGAGAATTTGGGCAAATTTCTGGATATGACATCAATCCCAGTAAAACAGAGATTATGTGTTGGAACGTTCCAAATATACAGTCTACAGTTGTAACATCAATGAGATACTTGGGAATACGTATCACTCAGGATATAGGAAGCTTGGCACAGATCAATTTAGATCGGGTTGCTACAGACTGTAGGAAACTTCTGAGATCATGGACGTTTCTGCCACTCTCGATTTTTGGGAGAATAAATCTAGTTAAAATGTCCATAATACCAAAATTTACTTTCATTTTTAACTCAATTCCCCTGTCCTTCGATCGGAAAAAATTGGAGAAATGCCAGCGAGAAATAAATTCCTTCATCTGGAATTTTAGAACAGCTAGGCTGGCCTGGAAAAAGTTGAGAAGGAGGAGGGAAAAGGGGGGGTTGGCTTTGCCAGACCTGTTATATTATGCATGGGCATTTCAGCTAACCTATTCAAGGATGCTTTTGAAAACCCCCGCAATATCATCTTTGGGGGTTATGTTCAGGGCCATGTTAAGGGGAGTAGACATACTACCGGATGGCTTTCTATTTAAGTTTGGAGACATGAAATACTTCAAGAAAGTTAGACTAAAGATTTTGCAGTCAGCCATATCAAACTGGGTTCAGATTAGAAAAAATGTCAGGCTACATTATTACTCAAACTTTGCGCCGGTCTGGGATTCTCCCGGGCTCCCACTTTGTATGCAGGACATGTTAGCAATTCCGTTAAAGGATGCTGGGATTCAAAGATGGGGAGAATTACTGGAGGATGGCAGGGTACAAGATTGGGAGGTGTTGCGGGAAAAGGTGGGTATGGCCTTTTCTAGGTTTAAATATTTACAGTTGGACAGTTGGGTACGTGCACAGAATAGGAAGGGTCTTCAAGTGGGGAAATAAAGCCAATTTGAAAAACAACTTGTAGAAAAGCAAGAAGGGGGCAAAGAAGTGGCTGTCTGGTACTGGTCTATGGTAGAGGAGGCGGATGGAGATTTCATCTTACCAGATAAGTTATGGGGAAATGAGTTTGCCCTTCAGTGTGAGGATTTATGGATTAGATCCTTTTCTTTTCTTTATAAAATAGTGAAACCAGCCTGGCTAAGACGTAACCACCTGTTTACCCTGCACCGGGCCTATTTTTCACCTCTAAGGCTGTCCAAGTTTCTTCCAGGGAAGAAATGTAATAAGTGTAATTTGGCGGCTGCCTCAGATATACACAGCTACTCTGGAATCTATTTTAAGTATATCACTGAAAGTTACTCTCCCGTTAATAATTTTTGGACTGGAGGAAAACATAAATGGACAGGCAAAGTCTTTTCTTTTTTACTCCATTATTCTCGCAAGACGACAAATATGCAAAGTTTGGGTAGAAGCTAAAGCCCCATCACACACAGCTTGGCTGACATCATTGTATGAAACTACCAAGACTGATGGCCAGATGATGCTCCAATAAGAATTTGTCTTTCTGGGATCTCCTAATAAATTGGAGCTAGGATACCGGGTTTTTTTTTTTTTTTTTTTTTTTCTTTTTCCCCGGGTCCGATGATTATGTCAACTAGGCTCCAGAAGATCCTGGGAAGCGGTCCCCCTCGCATGTAAGCTCTGGGTCTTGTTACTACTGACTGGTGCTTCTCCGTTTTTCTGCCTAATGAGGTAGTCTCCCGCCTTATTCAACAAATCCTGCCTGGAATACGATATGGCGGATAGACCGTCAAAATCAGTCTAAGGCAAACGTCTGGTGGTTGGCTCTCGTGGGTAGATGGAGGTATTGGCAAATGAGGACACAAAAAAAAAAAAAAAAAAAACACACACCTCAAATTAATTACACATTTACTATAATTACTAATTAATTATTTTAAATTAATTACACAATTACCATAATTAATTACTAATTAATTAATTACAATGAATTAACTAATTATTGAATCATCAATTAAAAATATATTACTTCCCATACTTCCCACTATTTACACCTATACATACCACAACACACACCTACAATTATTTACACAATTACCATAATTAATTGCCAATTGATTAGTTAAAAATTATTAACAAGAAATTATTAATTAATTCATAAAAAAATACTTTCTACATTTAACACTATAACATCTCAATTTAACAAATATTAATAAATACAAAATCAGGGGAGGAGCCTAGCGCGCAACCAAGATGGCCGCGTAGGTGCGAGGCTCCCGAGGACCTCCGCGACCTCCTGCATAAATCCTGACAGAATCCTGTCCCAGATGAGGGGACTGTATTTGTGAGCCCGAGCAGAGGTGACGCCCGTTTTCCGTTTTTAAATCGGACCTCGGACCCCGTCAGGAGCATCGATTGAGGTTTGCGGCCTTCTCCACACCGGCCCCCCCGTACTGGAGTTGTGGGGCGATCCGGACACAAAGTGAACAACAGCGGCGGGCAAGGCTGGGTGACTCGCGTACCCCGCACTTTCACTTTCGCTTTTGCGCCCTCCTTGCTGCCAGGCGAGGTTGGGTTGCGGGGCGGTGTGCGGTGGTGTGGTCTCGCTGGGGTGCCCTGCCGGTCCGCCAGCTGCGGTCTGTCCTGCGGAGCGGTGGTCGCTCCCCCCTGGACCCCTTGAACTGGATTGTCGGCCCCCCGTTTCTTGAGGAGATTGACTCGTCTTGGGGATTGAAACTATGTCCACAAAACAAGATGGCGATCGGGCTAAGATAAAATCGACCCGCCGTGGCGCGGCCCAGCAATCCAACAGTATGGACCGCTACACCCTCCAGAAGGGATCCCCAGAGGCGCCGCGTAAGTCCCCTACGGGCCCGACTGATGCTTCCGCTCTGCCCACGGACCTGACCCTCCGAGACGTCATGGGTGCCATCGCCGAGATGAAGGCCTCGGTGGACCAGCGCTTCGACACTCTGGCGCAGAAGATTGACTCGGTCCTCGCGGACGTGGGCCTCGTGAGGGCTGATTTGTCTAAAACCAACGACCGGGTCGACTCTTTGGCCCACTCTACCACGGGCCTCACAACGGACGTAGCGGCCCTCCAACAGGAGGTGCGCAGGCTTGGCCAGGCGAGCGCCCTGATGAATCGTCGGCTGGAGGATTCCGAGGGTCGGGCCCGGAGGAACAACGTCCGCATTATCGGGGTGCCGGAGGGACGCGAGGCGGAGGCAGCGGATCTATTTGTCGAGGACCTGGTTCTCACCCATCTCCAGCCTCGGGGGCTGAGTAAATTCTTTGCAGTGGAGCGTGCCCACAGGGTCCCCTCCGAGGCCTCTCATCGCCCGGATCTTCAATTTTCGGGACAGAGACGCTATCCTACAGACTTCCAGGCTACAAGGGCCGGTCAAACTTGACAATATGGACATCAATTTCTATCCTGACTTCACTCCGGCAGTCCAAAAGCAGAGACTGAGCTTTCTCGGTGTTAAACGTCGCCTAAGGGACCTGAATCTCAAATATGCGATGCTTTTTCCAGCTAAGCTGAGAGTGGAGGTGGATGGCCACACGCACTTTTTTGATCGACCCGAAGTGGCCGGGGACTGGCTAGACACTTTGCCCGGAGATCGGGACCGGGGGGGTGGGGGGGTGCGGTTGGTGGGGAGGGCCCGCCGGATCAGGACTGAGGGACTAATGGTAGGCCTTGCTCTGGACTGCGTTGTTGTCACTATTGACTGTTAGGGTAAGTTCCCCTCCTGTGGAGGTCGTGTGGGGTCTCTTGGGGGATCTCCCTCCTCCTCTGGGGGACTAGTTAGTTTTCTTATCTATGGGGCGACAGGCACACTGCACTTTGGGGGGGCTGTTTGGGCTCATGCAGGGGTGCAGGGTGGGGGGAGTTCTGTTGGGTTGGGTGGGTTGGGGTGGGGTGTGGTTCGTTTCTACCGCAAGGCAAACCCGTTATTGTATTGTTGTTTTTGAGATGCTCTGGGGGGGACAAATGATGGCTTCGTTATGTGATGGGGGGTAGGGATTTGACTTTGTTGTCCTGGAATGTTAACGGACTGGGTGATAGGATCAAGCGGGGTGTGGTCCTGCAGTATTTGAAACGGATTTCGCCTGATGTGGTCTTTCTGCAGGAGACACACCTTATTGGTAACTCCTTTTGTGCCATGAATCGCCGTGGCTTTCGCTTGGTGGCCCACTCGGGCTTCACATCAGGCTCGCGGGGGGTGGGCATCATGATTAAGACCTCGCTCCCGCTAGAAATAGACGAGGTGCGCCATGATGAGAGGGGACGCTACACTGTCTTGGTGGGGAGGATGGAGGGCAGGGTAGTTGTCTTTGTCTCTGTGTACGTCCCACCGGGGCTACAGTCCACCACCTTTGCAGATCTGGGACGCCTCCTTCTTGACCTCCCGGGGGGGCTTCTGGTGGTTGGGGGGGACTTTAATGCGGTGGCTTCTGGGACTATGGATCGTCATCCCCCTAGGGACCTCCCCCGGGCACAGGCGTGGTTAGCGGGCCTTTTGGACACACTGGGATTGGTGGACTGCTGGCGTTTAAGGCATCCCACCCAGCTGCAGTACACCTTCCATTCGGGTGCCCATGGTAGCCTCTCGCGGCTTGATTATGTCCTTGTCCCTGCGGCCTATGCTGGGAGGGTGGGAGAGGTGCGCCATCTGGCGCGGGGTATTTCAGATCATTCCCCGCTCCTGTTGCACTTGGGTGTCTTCCCGAGGGGAGAGGGCAGGGTAGCCCCAATCAATGCTTGGTACCTGCGTGACCCCACTATTCGCGCTGACCTGATTAAATCATTGCAACGGTATTTTGAGGAGAATGTGGGGTCCGTTCCGTCGGCTATCTCCCTGTGGGAAGCCTTTAAAACAGTTCTCAGAGGGGAGGCCCTCTCCTTTATCTCCCATGCCCGCAGACGCGCACAGGAGGAGGTGACCCGGGTGGAGGCCGAAATTACTGAATTGGAGGGCGATCTGGGGAGTGGGGTGACTGACGCGGCGCTGCATGTTCTACACCTTAAACAGGCGGCTTATAGGGCCCTTGTCACGGAGGCGGCCAGGGGCCTTAGCAGAGAGCAACAGGGGCGACTGTATGATGTGGGTGATAAGGCTGGCAAACTGATTGCGTGGTTGGATAAGAAGGAGAGAGCTAGTCGTGTGGTCCCGCTGATTGAGAGGATGGATGGTGTACGACTTACTGAGCCGGAAGGCATTGTTTCTTGCTTCGCGGATTATTTCCGCGAGGTATATTCTCCGGTCTCTCCCTGCTCGGAGGAGGACTCCCATGCCCTGCTGCGGGACATCGCGCTGCCCTCGCTTTCAGTGGAGGACAGGGATTCGTTGGATGCCGCTCCCACCTCGGATGAAATCGCCCTCGCCATACGCTCGGTCGCCTCGGGCAAGGCCATGGGCCCGAATGGCCTTCCTATCGAATTGTATAAGCTGCGACCGGATGTACTGGCACCTCACCTCCGTGCGATGTTCCTTGCGGCCCACTCGCGGGGCTCCCTCCCGCCGGACCAGCGTCTAGCTACCATCGTGGTTATCCACAAGGAGGGGAGACCGCGAGACTGGGTTACATCCTATCGACCGATCTCGCTCTTGAATGCGGAGCCTAAAATCCTCGCCAAGGTGCTTGCCAACCGGCTGGTCGGCGTGGTGGGCGATCTGGTCCACCAAGACCAGTCCGGCTTCATTCCCCATCGCAACACGGCTCTTAACTTGCGGCGCTTGCACGGGGTGCTCGCGCGTGTTCCATTCGTGCGGGAGCCGGCGTCCTTGGACGCCACCATGGCGTTTGACACGCTCGAGTGGCCGTACATCTGGGCGATGTTGGCGAAATTTGGATTTGGCCCGGGATTCATCAGCTGGGTCAAATTGTTGTACTCTGACCCATTGGCGCAGGTGGTGGTGAATGGTCGAGTCTCGGCCCCATTCGTGCTGGGACGGGGCACGCGACAGGGTTGCCCCCTGTCGCCGCTCCTGTTTGCACTGGCCTTGGAACCCCTGGCGGAGTGGCTGCGGTGGCACCCTTCTATCCGTGGTCTCCGTTGGACCCCTGAGTATGAGGACCGCGTGTCCCTCTACGCCGACGACATCCTGTTGTACTTAGCCTCCCCGCGTAAATCACTGATTGTCCTGGTCGATGTTCTGCGCTCCTTCGGCCGTAACTCAGGTCTTGTCATCAACTGGGCTAAATCCTGTATCTATGTGCTTTCCAGGGAGGCTCCTGTTCTCCCGCGGGGCTGCTCGATCCAGATTGCCTCGCAGCGGTTTCGTTACCTGGGCGTCTATATTACGCTGGACCCGGTGGCCCGCTACGAGCGGAATTTGCTTCCCCCCCTCCAGCGCTTGAAGGAGGACGTCGCGCGCTGGCGGCGCTTGCCGCTTTCACCGCTCGGCCGGGCGGCATTGTTCAAGATGATGTCCTTGCCGCGCTTTTTGTATGCTCTCCAGAACTCGATGGATCTGGTCCCGGCGCGTTACTTCCGTGAGGTGGAGAGTTTGCAGCGCCGCCTGTTCTGGGACGGGAGGCCGCGTATAGCCCTGGCAAAGTTGACGCTCCCGTGGTATGACGGAGGGATTGCCCTCCCGGATATTAAGCGGTATTACTGGGCCTCCCAATTAGCTGCAATTAATCATGGCCTTTACGGGCCCGCCTTAAACCCGGCATTTGAAATGGACAAGATGCTCCTGCCCGGTGGCGATTATAATCGAGCGCTCTACACTAGCGTGCCCGATTCCCGCCTTACGGGACCCACGCGTGTCATGGTGCGAGTATGGCACGCGGCCAATGCAGCTATGGGATGGAAGGACCGTTTGACCCGGGCGTCACCGTTGTATGCGTCTGAGAGGTTGGGCTCCCTATGGACCTCGAGGGGCTTCGATAGGTGGGACACGATAGGCATTAGCACAGTGGGGGACCTCTGGACGAGGGGAGGATTCAAAACATTTGAGACACTGCAGGCGGAGTTTCAGCTGCAGGGCAGTGAATACTTTCGATACCTGCAGGTCCGTCACGCTCTGGGTTCAGTCTTCCCAGACGTGGCCGCCATCCCGGAGTCCTCCCCATTGGAGGATAGAGTGCTAGATGGCCACGTTCCGGACAGCACGATCTCCCTCATCTACAAGAAGTTGATTAATGACCGCTCGGGCTTACTGACTGGGCTCCGCGAGGCTTGGGTTGCCGATGGGTTGGAGCTGGACGACGAGGACTGGATTTCCGCGGTGGCCTCCCCGAAGGAGGTGGCCATCCCGGCTCGCCTTCGCTTCGTCCAGCTTAAGATACTTCACCGGGTGTACATGACGGGGCCAGGGCTTCTGCGTATGGGCTATGCCGAGGATGGACTGTGTAGGCGTGGGTGCGGTGCATTGGCGACTTTTTTACATATTCTGTGGGAATGTCCGAGGGTGGAGCGATTTTGGCGTGGTGTGCATGAGGTCCTGCGAGCGGTTACGCATGTCGTGCTGGTGCCTGAAGCAAGGAGATGCCTGCTGAATGTGTGGGAACCAACCGACTACTCGGTTCCACAGACGCGATGGGTGACGCTGGGTTATATGATCGCTAAACGTGACATCGCTCAATTGTGGGGATCCCAGAGGCCCCCGGCAGTGTCGGCCTGGAAAGAACACATGGATTGGTGCATGTTCCGAGAGAAAGTGGTGTATGTGGCGCGGGGTAAGCCTGGGGCGTGGCTGAAGGTGTGGGGCCCCTGGAACGCCTACCGCGGGGGTATTTGCGAGCCGCCATTGTTGCCTCCCGCTTCACCAGCTCCGTCCCCCTAGATGACCCCCTCCCCCAATCCCGGGCACAGTGTTTTCCCAGTCCCGGACCTATTTCCCTTCCCCTCCTTCGATTTTAGTGTAGGGTTGGGGTCCCCCCATTTGAGGAGCATATGTTGTCACTCTTGTTCTCGGGTTGCCTTGCGGGTGTGGTTTTATGTTGTTAGTGTTGTATAAAACGAAACCGTATTGTGGGCTCAGAGTCATGTGGCCCACGTTGTTGATACCTCCTGCTAGCGTCTCTGTAACGCCAAGTGCCTTATTGTATATATGTCACTAATTGCTGTCACTTTAGCGGCCGGCCGGAAGGTTGTAGGCCCATACCTGTATATATTCGAGATTGTAATAAACGGTTTCAAAAAAAAATAAATAAATAAATAAATAAATAAATACAAAATATTCAATACATTGAGGTGCCGATTCCAATCCTGTAAAACCCGGGTACGATTCGTCGTACGGAGCGTATTCTCCATACGACTCGTACCCGGGAAATCCACCGTACAATCCAGCAAGTACGATTCGTACACAAATAGCATTTCCGTACGATTCGTACAAAACACCGTACGGCTAAAAAATCCCTACGAGCCTGATCCTGGACAGCGCGTACGCGACGTCCGTACGGAGTCAGGCAGCGTTTTACGGACCAGCAAGTACAATTCGTCCCTACGTCACTCCGCACAGCTATTTTTTTACAGCAGCCAAAAAAAGCCGGAAAACTGAGTCCTTTTTACAACATACATTTTGCCTCTGACACCATTGATCACAACATTTGTTTTATCAGCTAGTCTGTTTAATGACTGCGATCTGCAAAGTAATTTTTTCTTTTACTTATCAACTTTTCGGTTCGATGAACACTACTCGTTAGACATACACTTATTATAGACAAAAGACAGTGACATATATATTTACATTTGTACAGTGACTTCAAAATGTGTCAAAAATACCATAAAAGCTATCAAATAGATCTATTTTACATAACCATAGTCATTTGTCCGAAACTTTTTGATTTGTGGAACTTGAGCCGATTGGCTCCTATAGTTCTAGCTATTGTTGCGGTCCTGAGCAGAGTCGGGTACTTGTGACTATAAATAGTTTAAACAAGAATGCGAGTTGTGGTCTTTCTGTGCATTTGCTTGTGTAGAGGAGCTGATTCTCGCTTTGTCTTCTACAAAGGTGTTCACGATCTCTGCTTGTACGCCAACGCGTTTCGACCTGTGTAGCTGGGGACCTGTGTGGTGTTTATAAGGTCGTCTTCAGGGCAGATGTAAGGATGGAATCGGACTTCTGTTCCTGTAATTCAATCGTAATGGTATCTAATTAATGTTTATGCCATATTTGAAGGTTGTGAATAAACAAGAAATAATCCTGTGTAAACTTACGCTCACTCCGAGACAAGGTGGCTTGTCTTCTATGTGATGCCTTGTTCCGTGTAATGCCAGCTGGTGGGAAATGACTTGCCTCATGTGTATCTCGATGGTTTCTTTCTAGAAAATATGAAGTCAGAGGAGTTGGCGTCTACACCCTCTTAGTGGCGCCAATGCTGTATCATTATATCTGGCGGGTTTCTAACTTGCGGTGGTATTTTTCTTGCTGTAACTGCTCGTGCGCTTTGATTAGTCGATTTCTTTACTACTTATTGTTCGTGGCTCGCGGTGATTATACGTGCCTTAATAGTGCTGTTTGAATTCTGGGGCGTGACCTCTTTGGTGCATGCAGGAGATTTCTATAATGGAGCTCCGCTTAGTCGTGCCTAAGTGAACCCCATGCTGGTTACGATTGGGAATCTCGATTAAACTCATTGAGCGTGCATGGGCCGGTTCCTTGCGTGATGTTAGATCGGATTTTTTCAATCGCGTCATGCTGTTTACAAATGGCCCGTGGGGGCTTGCTATTCCGTACCTTTTTAATTGTGCGTGTTTTGGTCCGCTTCTACGGTGCTCCGGGGTCTCCTCTCTCCTTTCCGGCTGCTGTCACTCTTCTGGCGTTTCTCAAAGTGGTAGGAAGCGCTCTTGCGGTTGGTGGATTTATATGGAATTACGACGTATTGGCGCGCTGCGTGCTCCTGGTTGCAGCTGTTTTAACTTGGGGGTGTGTCGTAGTCATGGTGACCGGGTTGTTGACACTCGCAAGCACTGTTTTAAATTAAACTTTATTAAGCTGCTACCTGTTTGGTAACGTCTTTCGCGGTCTAAGTTACTTATTGTATTAATCAAGTACGTTAGTTAAAGTTTTGTTGGTCCGATCTTGCTGACTAACGTTTTGGGGTTGCGCTGATGCGATGGGTGAATTTGTGCGGAATTCCAACGCGTTGACATGCAGCGTAGCTGTTACGACTTGGAGGTGTGTGTTTGTAGTCATGGTGATCAGTTTGTTGTCACCCTCAAGGATCAGTTAGAAAGAAACTTTATTGAGCTGCTACCTGTTTGGATGCGTCTATTGCGGTCTCAATTGCTTTATTTTATTGACTATTTCCGTTGGTTGTAGTAAGGCTATGTTTGTCCGCTCTTGCTGACTGGCGTGTTGGGGTTGTGTTTGGGAACATGATCGTTGTTAGAGGGGTGCCGGTCTCACACTTTGGGCTGTTGTCAGACGTGTGATTCTTAGAGGAGTCATGTTTTTGTTGTCACACTGATGTTATGATCCTCTCACTTCCTTGAACTATATTTTGTGTTTTCGTTCATTCCTGGTGCTGGGGTTAGTCATTGTCTGCTGTTGTTATTGGCATTGCTGGATACTGAGTGTGTAAGTGTATCCAAAGTTCTACACGAGTTCATGTGGCATCGGATGTGCTTTCTCTTTTGGCCGGTGTTGGTTACTCAATTGTGTTATGCATTGGTTGTTGCGTTGTGGTGCTTGGTTTTTCAGAGAGGTGACATGTCTGGCCCCTATCAGATGATGTTCGATATTTCTGTCATTTCGTTTAATCCATTGTCTATGGTACCTAGGAACATTATCGTTTTGGCTTCCACTTTCGAAAGGGTTGCGTCCACATTCTTGCCTTGAATATGGCGTAGAACTGTCCACTTGAGTTCGTTTATGCTGTGATTTTTTTCAATCCAGTGGGAGACCATTGGTGCATTATGAGTTTTGCACTTGATTCTTGATCGATGTTGCGAGATGCGGTTTTTCACAGGTTGTGTCGTTTTTCCGATATAGGCCAATTTGCATGGGCATAAAACACAATAGATAACGTTTTGTGTATTACAGTTGGTAAAATCTTCGTGAATCATGTATTTTTGCCCATACTCAAACTTTGTTCCTTCTATTGTGCTGTCACATGATACGCATGTACCGCATTTTTTATGGCCTTTTATAGGGGGTAGTGAAAGCATAGATCTCAATGATGTCCCTGGTTGTTTGTAGTTGGTGTTTGCGCGTACCAATTTTTCTCTTATGCTGGTGTTTTTTTTGAGAGCAAAAATTGGTATCTGTGCGAATGTTTGAATTCCTTTTACTGTGTCCCAGTTTTTCCGAATGATCTTTTGCATTTCATTTGTTTCTGTTAGAAAAAGTGGTGACGCATACCAGTTTTGGGTTTGTTGTGTCTGGTCTTGGGGATAGAAGGGAATCTCTGGGCGTATACCATGCCCTTTTTAGTGCTCTTTTCAGAAGTTTTTTAGGGTAGTTCCTTTTTACCAACTGTAATACACAAAACTTTATCTATTGTGTTTTATGCCCATGCAAATTGGCCTATATCGGAAAAACGACACAACCTGTGAAAAACCGCATCTCGCAACATCGATCAAGAATCAAGTGCAAAACTCATAATGCACCAATGGTCTCCCACTGGATTGAAAAAAATCACAGCATAAACTAACTCAAGTGGACAGTTCTACGCCATATTCAAGGCAAGAATGTGGACGCAACCCTTTCGAAAGTGGAAGCCAAAACGATAATGTTCTTAGGTACCATAGACAATGGATTAAACGAAATGACAGAAATATCGAACATCATCTGATAGGGGCCAGACATGTCACCTCTCTGAAAAACCAAGCACCACAACGCAACAACCAATGCATAACACAATTGAGTAACCAACACCGGCCAAAAGAGAAAGCACATCCGATGCCACATGAACTCGTGTAGAACTTTGGATACACTTACACACTCAGTATCCAGCAATGCCAAAAACAACAGCAGACAATGACTAACCCCAGCACCAGGAATGAACGAAAACACAAAATATAGTTCAAGGAAGTGAGAGGATCATAACATCAGTGTGACAACAAAAACATGACTCCTCTAAGAATCACGCGTCTGACAACAGCCCAAAGTGTGAGACCGGCACCCCTCTAACAACGATCATGTTCCCAAACACAACCCCAACACGCCAGTCAGCAAGAGCGGACAAACATAGCCTTACTACAACCAACGGAAATAGTCAATAAAATAAAGCAATTGAGACCGCAATAGACGCATCCAAACAGGTAGCAGCTCAATAAAGTTTCTTCCTAACTGATCCTTGAGGGTGACAACAAACTGATCACCATGACTACAAACACACACCTCCAAGTCGTAACAGCTACGCTGCATGTCAATGCGTTGGAATTCCGCACAAATTCACCCATCGCATCAGCGCAACCCCAAAACGTTAGTCAGCAAGATCGGACCAACAAAACTTTAACTAACGTACTTGATTAATACAATAAGTAACTTAGACCGCGAAAGACGTTACCAAACAGGTAGCAGCTTAATAAAGTTTAATTTAAAACAGTGCTTGCGAGTGTCAACAACCCGGTCACCATGACTACGACACACCCCCAAGTTAAAACAGCTGCAACCAGGAGCACGCAGCGCGCCAATACGTCGTAATTCCATATAAATCCACCAACCGCAAGAGCGCTTCCTACCACTTCGAGAAACGCCAGAAGAGTGACAGCAGCCGGAAAGGAGAGAGGAGACCCCGGAGCACCGTAGAAGCGGACCAAAACACGCACAATTAAAAAGGTACGGAATAGCAAGCCCCCACGGGCCATTTGTAAACAGCATGACGCGATTGAAAAAATCCGATCTAACATCACGCAAGGAACCGGCCCATGCACGCTCAATGAGTTTAATCGAGATTCCCAATCGTAACCAGCATGGGGTTCACTTAGGCACGACTAAGCGGAGCTCCATTATAGAAATCTCCTGCATGCACCAAAGAGGTCACGCCCCAGAATTCAAACAGCACTATTAAGGCACGTATAATCACCGCGAGCCACGAACAATAAGTAGTAAAGAAATCGACTAATCAAAGCGCACGAGCAGTTACAGCAAGAAAAATACCACCGCAAGTTAGAAACCCGCCAGATATAATGATACAGCATTGGCGCCACTAAGAGGGTGTAGACGCCAACTCCTCTGACTTCATATTTTCTAGAAAGAAACCATCGAGATACACATGAGGCAAGTCATTTCCCACCAGCTGGCATTACACGGAACAAGGCATCACATAGAAGACAAGCCACCTTGTCTCGGAGTGAGCGTAAGTTTACACAGGATTATTTCTTGTTTATTCACAACCTTCAAATATGGCATAAACATTAATTAGATACCATTACGATTGAATTACAGGAACAGAAGTCCGATTCCATCCTTACATCTGCCCTGAAGACGACCTTATAAACACCACACAGGTCCCCAGCTACACAGGTCGAAACGCGTTGGCGTACAAGCAGAGATCGTGAACACCTTTGTAGAAGACAAAGCGAGAATCAGCTCCTCTACACAAGCAAATGCACAGAAAGACCACAACTCGCATTCTTGTTTAAACTATTTATAGTCACAAGTACCCGACTCTGCTCAGGACCGCAACAATAGCTAGAACTATAGGAGCCAATCGGCTCAAGTTCCACAAATCAAAAAGTTTCGGACAAATGACTATGGTTATGTAAAATAGATCTATTTGATAGCTTTTATGGTATTTTTGACACATTTTGAAGTCACTGTACAAATGTAAATATATATGTCACTGTCTTTTGTATATCATAAGTGTATGTCTAACGAGTAGTGTTCATCGAACCGAAAAGTTGATAAGTAAAAGAAAAAATTACTTTGCAGATCGCAGTCATTAAACAGACTAGCTGATAAAACAAATGTTGTGATCAATGGTGTCAGAGGCAAAATGTATGTTGTAAAAAGTTAGTCCAGATTCCAGCCTCTGATATACCACATTGAATCTCCCCCCACTTTTATATCCAGGAAAACTGAGTCCGACGTGAAAACGGAGCCCCGGTACGCGACGGACAGCCATGGACCCCATCCTACGTGTCATTCCGGCCCTCTTAGCCTACGACCTGGTGCACCGAACCCGACGCACAAGCCGCAGAAGGTGAGAGCAACACCCAGGGGCCAAGGGGGGGTGAGGGGCAGGAAACATACCCCCTACCCAAATTAAAACCTACAACATTGAGGACATACGTTACCTCTCAGAGCGTGTGTACGGACCGTACCACGCGTACTCCTACGGCACCACTACTATAGTGATACGGATCGCACCCACACATACATAGCATGGGTACGGGCCGTATCACCATTGGATTTTGTCCATAGGGGTACGCGTGGTACGGACCGTACACACCCTATGAATGCGGGGGTACGGTCCGTATCACACGCACCCCTATGGCACCAGTTCATTTGGGATACAAGGAGTACACACGCCACGAATGTTGGCCTACGGCCTGGTGCAGAATATTACCTTTATATTGGTGTGTGTGTAGGCCCAGGACAGCAGTGTACTGCACCAAGGGGGTGGGTGGGTGGCTGCATAGGATTCCCAGCAGTGGACAGACATTTGAGGGGTGGGTGCAGAGGACTCCCAGCAGTGGACAGAGACATGGGGGTGGGTGCAGAGGACTCCCAGCAGTGGACAGAGACATGGGGGTGGGTGCAGAGGACTCCCAGCAGTGGACAGAGACATGGGGGTGGGTGCAGAGGACTCCCAGCAGTGGCCTACAATATGATGGGTGGGTGCATATCACTCCCAGCAGTGGACAGACATGTGAGGGGTGGGTGCAGAGGACTCCCAGCAGTGGACAGAGACATGGGGGTGGGTGCAGAGGACTCCCAGCAGTGGACAGAGACATGGGGGTGGGTGCAGAGGACTCCCAGCAGTGGACAGAGACATGGGGGGGTGTACATCATTATCAGAAGACCACAACTCCATGGGTGTATGTACGCATCCCTAACTTTGGACAATGATGATAGTGCCATAACAACACATCACTGACAGCAGTGTCCCACTCCCAGGAGGATGGATGTCACTCCCCCACTGCATGACACACCACATGTGGGTGTGAATACAAATAAGAATACACAGAAGTCATGGGGTAAGAAAAACAAAACGACAAGGAAAACGAAATTGACCTATAAGTGGTAAACCTGAATGAAGTTAGCACTAGAACCTAGTATTGGAGTCCTCATGAAGAGGACGTAATCCCATCACCCACCGTAGTGGCATGCTTCATCATTTGGGATCTCCTCTTAACCAAACCTGGTTTGGCTAAGGAGCTGGCACTCCCGAGATGCATCTAAGGGAGGAGCTTGCGGATGTTTTCAACTACGCTAATGAAATGAGATCTCCTAAAAGATAAATGAGGCTGGCCTAAGTTGGGTGAGGCCAAGCAAGAACAAAGTAAACTCTACCCTTACAATTTAATAATGTACAATGTATCATATATAGAAAATAAACAGGGAATGACACCCAAATCAGATTAAAGAGATATGGCATACAAGCACGTGAAAACACCAAAAAATAGTGCAACTCTTTAGTTTATTTCATTTGTAAGTGTCACTTTTTATAATACAAAAATAAAATTTGTTGATTGTTTATACAAAGATGGTCACAATAGACAGAGAACAACGTACATTGTTGCAAAATATATAAATGGATAAAGGTGTTAGACACACACAATAAATATCTGAGTTTTATACAAAAAAGAATATACCACAATAGAGAATACAACAGAAAACAGGTTCCCAAATACAGGGGAAAAGGTGAAGGAATGTTTTTTGATCAAAGCTACAAACACTCAAATTCAAACAGCCCACATCCATACAACATTACATAACTCATCCAACATCAGATCAAAAAGATTCTTGAGGACCCAACTCAAAGCAGTAACATCAGTAGTCCCACGATATTCTGATGGTTATTCAGGATAAATGTCGAAAAACACTCATCTAGAGTACATAATCAGTGGGAATAGAGAGGGCCCAACTAAACAACGCCGACACGCGTTTCGGTGAGACAACTCCAACTCAGGAGTACCACCTTCTTCAGGGCGTAACAAAGACAAACTCCCATAGAAATGGGACCTGTTGAAAAATAAGGGTACACATAAATATAAAAATACAGCAGAAACAAAAACAAAAATAGAAAGATGAATCAAAGATATATACAACAACACAAAAATGTATGCCATATAGCAACCAGAGAGTAATAAACTCCAATATGGGTGTCAGACCCTTAAAGATGAATAAGTAGATTTATTTATTTAATACCATTTGGATTGGAAAGTGATAAACAGGCACCAGAGCGATAGTTAAAAGAATGAAGATAAGTGAAAAAAGATTCTCTTTTTATTTTTAGAAGAGCGAATAAAAATAAAGAGAGAGAAAAAAACTATTAAAACAGACAATAGAAAAGACGAATCCAAAAGCATCTGTCCAAGCTTTATACAAACAAAAAGTACAGGCTAATCAATAAACATAAACCAGTAGAGGGATATAAATGCATATAGGAGCTTACCTGTATAGAGATAGAAAAAGGAGCTAAACGTTCAAGGAACGGCTCAATCAGGCGAATAGTGGCATAAGGTGGATTAAGCGCTGTCCCCACTTAGCCTATTACTCTGTCCTATCTTCAGTTTGGTAGACAGTGAACAAATCCAAACGAGGGTCCTACTGGGATCTAAAATAAGAAGAACAAAAGGGGCCCAGAAAGCGAAGATATGATTATAAAGGCTGACCCGCTGTAGGAACTTAATTAATTAACCGTCGGTGAAACAGAGTAAAATAAAGTAAAACATCAAGGCAGATTTATAGAAAACGAAGAAGGAATAAAGCCATTCACTATGAGGTAATTTATGCGTGCGTAAACGGACACAGACCTAATACAATCAGGGAATTTCTAACTGAGGACCAGAGAGGATAAACTAAATGAAGAAAAAACCGCTCACCTGAGCTCGCTTAAGAAGGCAAACAATTGCCGGATTCAAATGACGCTCTCAGGGTAGCATGATCAAGGAATCCGCTGGCCCGTTTAAAAGGGGGCAAAAACGTCACGGGATACAAGTGGAGTTTTCAGAATGCCACGGCCATATCTATCATTTAACTGAAAAATGAAAACGAAAATATAAAAAGAGAAAAAGAGAAAAAAGAGAAATAGGTCATGCCAGAGACAAAAAACAGCGTCCTAAACTGATACGTAGGAGGAGCAGCTAAGCTATAAATGCAGAGCTAAAAAGTGCCAGACTCGAAGAATCCCCTGTCAAAAACATTCACACAACGAAAATACCTTGATAATGAGGTTCAGAGTTGGAGCTCGATCGGCCGTAAACCAAATAATGCGACCCCCAGAAGGATGGTTGCGAGGGAGAGACTTTTGCCGAGGTTGCTTTTGAATTCTCCAGGTGGGTCCCTCCCACACCGTTAGCCAATCAAAATGGAGGGCGTGACGAATAGGACGAATTCCGTAAGACTCTATCGCCGGAGTCAGATTCGGGTTCTCCCGAGAGGTCACACCCTCATGGTTACCTAATCAAGGTAGAGGGCGTGACGGATAGGACCCGTGCATAAAAATAAAACGATAACGAGGCGAATAGGCAAATTGGTAAAAGAGAAGAAAAAGAGACCAAAACATATCTCAAATGGCGTGTATCAGCGGATCCAAGATATTAAATCGAAAGATGTATAACTAGTCAGCCATAAAACGAAAAACTGATGGAAAAGCCACAGAAAATGAAAAAATTAATAAATAAATAAAATAAGATAAAAAATAAAGAGTGAAACAGATGAATAAAAAGATAGATAAAGAGGACCAGAATCGCTGACCTAAAGGATATAATAGAGATCCAAAAAATCAGACAACAAGATGTGAAAAAGAAATATAGGTAAATAATAAATATACGATCAAAAAATAAAAAAGTCATGTACAGAATATGGAGTCAAAAATAACGAAAAACCTTATAGGATAGCATTTTCCCATGGAAGAGATTCGTTGAGGCCTCTGTTCTTAGAATCAAGAACAAAAATCCAGAAAACTTCGCGTTTTCTACGCAGATTGTCCGGGTTGGTGCCTTTTTGAACATTCATTTTTTCCAAAATAGTCCATCTTAGATCTTCCTCTTTGTGATTTTTCTCTGCCCAGTGAACCACCAGGGGAGCCGCATGTTTGAGCCGTCTGATGTTAGATTTGTGCTCACCGATGCGAATTCTAACCTCTCTTGAGGTTTCACCGACATAGGTAAGCGGGCAGGGACACTGAACCGCATAGATACAATTAGATGTCCTGCAGTTGGTCATCTCTTTAAGGACAGAAGTGAAGCCATTCACGCAGAATGAGGTACCCACAATGGCATTGGCACAGGCATGACATGTGCCGCATTTATGGTTGCCCCTCACCGGTGATGTTCCTTCAATCGACTTTTGTAGCCATGCTTTCTGGTCAGGGATCTTTGCTTTAACCAGTAGATTTCTGAGGTTCTTGTTTCTGGGGAAGGCAAAAACTGGTTTGGGCAAGGCCAATGATTGTTCGTCCAGATTCAAAAGGTGCCACTCAGAGTTTATGATCTGTCTGATCCTATTGTTAAAAGGAGAATGTCTGGTGACACAGACAAGTTTGTCATCCGTTTTTTGACATTTGTTTTGAAACATGGAGTCTCGATTGTAGAAACGCGCCCTTTTCATTGCGTTTCTGACCAGCCTGGTGGGGTACCCTCTGTCAATGAATTTCTGTTTCATAGTCTCAGAGTTATGGAGGTAATCCTTGATGGAGGTACAATTCCTGCGTAAACGCAGGAACTGACTGAAAGGAATACCATCCTTCTGACTTCTGGGATGGAAACTTTCGAAGTGGAGAAGGGTATTTCTGGCAGTTGGTTTTGTGTAGAGGGACACCGAAAGCTTGGATTCGTGGTGACCCACCCAGACATCAAGGAATTCGAGCTTTGAGGTGCTAAAATGGGCAGTGAACCTGATGTTGCAGTCGGCCGCATTAAGCCATTCAATATACTCCACTAGGGAATCCTGGTCTCCCGTCCAAATGAAAAAAACATCGTCAATGTATCGCGACCAATGTCGTACATTCTCGAAAAAAGGTGCAACCTCATTGAAGATGTTGGATTTCTCATAGTCACCCATATATAGGCAAGCAATGCTCGGTGCGCAGGCTGCCCCCATGCTAACACCTTGCACTTGCTGATATATCTGCCCGTCAAATGCAAAGAAGTTCTCTTCCAATACAATTTCTAAGCTTTTGATCATAAAGGTCTTATTGGATAGAGATAAGTCAGAGTTGATGATGTTGCTGACTACTCTACATGCCTCTGTCTGGGGAATATTAGAATACAAGGATTCAACATCAAGAGTCACTAGAATCTCCCGTTCATAGTTGTAATCAAGGCCCTCAATTTTTGAAATAAAATGCCCTGTGTCCTTCACGTAAGATGGCAGGTTGCCCACCAGGGGCTGAAGAAACTTATCGAGATATTTGGATAGAGGCTCCGTGGCGGAACCAATCGTAGAGACGATCGGTCTTAACGGTGGATCAAATTGATCTTTATGAGTCTTGGGTAGACCGTAAATGATGGGCATACGAGTATGGGTAGGTGTTAAGAAGAGGGCCTCAGACGTACAAATGTCACCCCTCTCTGCTCCTCGTTCTACCTCCAGAAGGATACGTCTTTTGATCCTAGGTTCGGGATTGAGCATAGTTTTACGATAATGCCTAGAGGTGCCCAGTAGCTCAAGCATCTTTTCCTTGTATCTTTCGGTGTCAAAAAGAACAATGCCGCCGCCCTTGTCACACGGTTTAATGGTGAGACTGTTGTCATTTTTAAGGGACATAAGAGCAGAATTTTCCTCCCTAGAGGTGTTAAAGGGAGGAGCAGGAACAAACTTAATGGATTTCTCAATCTTTCTGATGACAGCTTTCTCAAAAAGGTGGACTTCCGTCCCTAACATATCCAGACCTGGGGTGAAGCTCGAGGGGGGTTTCAATCCCGATCGATTTTCATCGTGAGTGTCTGAACATTTATCCAGATAGAACTTTTTTAATCTTATTTTGCGGAAAAAAGCATGTATATCCTGAAAAAGCTCAAATTTGTTTATCCTTGTCGATGGAACAAAAGATAAACCCTTCGTGAGAAGTGTGACAGAGGTATGGTCCATGGTGTGTGTGGATAAGTTGAATACAGGTGGTATATATTTTCTTGGGGCTTCGAGGTTGGTTCCCTCGATATTACTGTCCTTGCAGGGCTTAGAGCTTGCAGTTTAAGAACCGTCTCGTTATTGGGAGCCATGCCCTATGGAGCATCACCTGCTATCTTCCTATTCTCATATATATTATGTACCTGCTTGGTGACATTGAGCAAGTTTGTACGTTGGCATCATTGTTTTGTCACCCTACGGTCCTTCCTTTAATACTTTTGAGCTTTGGCATCTTTAAGGTGTTTTTGTCTAGAGGGCGACAGCCTTCATTGTATTTTGCACCTCTAATACTTTAATGTTTCATTATACTAGACCATGTTTGCAATTGTTTATTTCACAGAGCGTTGCCTCACGCCCTGAGTTGCTACCAGGAGCGGCAGGCTTAGTCCCGATTTCATTACGGGTAAGATATAAATTGTTTTTTTGATATTTTTGATTTGTATTGGCTTTAAATCTGTATGGAGTACATTTCCTAGTTACTAAATATGTTTCATGTTTTGTGTTTTGTTTAATTGATATAGGCACATACCGTCTTGACCGGCAGGAGTTCAAATTTTTGTAATTGTTCCTGTGGTACAAGGTTGGTTGTATCATTTCACATTGATTCACACTAGTGTCCTTTTTTTGCACTAGTTCACAGTTGCAATAGTTTTGGTTTTTGGTCCTGAAGAAAGCCTTGATCACAATTGGTTGATATGTTATGGCTGAAACATGTAGACCTTTTCTTGGTGTATTATAATCGTGCTCGTTAAATTGTTTAGACCGCGCAACTACTCTGTTTTTAATATTGGCACAGGCACATCTTTAATTACATATTTCTTTGTTCCTGTAGTCAATTTTATATCACTCAGTTTCACACTGCAGTTTAGGTCCTCACCCAACTTAGGCCAGCCTCATTTATCTTTTAGGAGATCTCATTTCATTAGCGTAGTTGAAAACATCCGCGAGCTCCTCCCTTAGATGCATCTCGGGAGTGCCAGCTCCTTAGCCAAACCAGGTTTGGTTAAGAGGAGATCCCAAATGATGAAGCATGCCACTACGGTGGGTGATGGGATTACGTCCTCTTCATGAGGACTCCAATACTAGGTTCTAGTGCTAACTTCATTCAGGTTTACCACATATAGGTCAATTTTGTTTTCCTTGTCGTTTTGTTTTTCTTACCCCTGGACTTCTGTGTATTCCTATTGTTAGCAGGGGGACTTAGTCCGGGTTGGTAGTGTGTTCCCTCAGACCCTATTACATACTCGGTTTTCTGAAAAAAGTGAATACAAATAACACATGCATACCCACCCCTGGCGGATGCAGCACAATACACACACTGAGATCATGCCACAAGACTGTATAGTCATGTCACTGCCTATTAAACTAAGAGAGCCAAAGGGAACACACACTGTCACGCACATCCCAGGACTGATAGGAATGTTCAGGTACTGGGCCAGCCACCAAGATGTTGTCTCTCATGGAAGGACTAGGGTGGAGTTCCCACAGATACAATGCCCACAATTGTGAGTCATGTGCCCAAATACCCTGCAGAACAAGTACCATATGTGTGCTGGGCCGGGAGTACACAAATGCATAGTGCTAAAAAGGGAGAATTTCTCCATGAAGGCATTTCGACATACTCAATACACAAGTACAGTGACTAGCAAGGATGGCACAGACGATGCAGCCGGAGACATTACTTAGCAGGCATGGCCATAGTTGAAGAGATCCGTCACCAACAAAGGAGATGTAGACACAGGTCAGCACAACAATTGTGCAACTCTTTGCAGGGAAGATGCCAGGTGCCACAGAAGAAGGAACACTCCTTGGGACAATGTCTCAAAACAAAAATAACACACACTACCAATGATTCTTTGCAGAGACCTTGTGATGGCACGCAGATACCATGGTCCACCTCATGACCATCAGACTAGAACATTTCTCAGAACCATAACACATTACCACAACACCAACTCCTGGAGCATCAGCACCAACATCAATACCTGAAATGCAATAGTGTTCAAAGTAAAAATAAAATGCGTTATTCAGCATAAAAAACAAATAATGAAATGAAACTATATACAAAGGCCAATGGCCAGTCCATAATAGAAGTCCTTGGGGGGACACATGGGCACGCGTCTCCCCTAGCTTGCCTGCACAGTGGAACCCTCAGGTTCGTCGACCGGGGGGGGGGGCATCATGTGTGCTTTTGGAGGGACTGGGTTGTGAGGCCTGTGGACTCAGACTGTGGCTGCGTGTATGTCTTTTTGCCCCAGACCCAGTGGGTGTGCCTACATCCCCCTGAGTGTGCGTGCCAGGAGGTGTGCCCATGCCCCTACTTGGTGGTGTTCTGCCTGTGTCTGGTGGGGTGCGTGCTTGGGAATGTCTGGTTGTGCATGGGACAGGTATGGGAGAGCTAAGTGTGGATGGGGCTGGGGGGGGGGGGGATGAAGCGCTGCAGGAGACTCACTGCTGCCGTCAGGGAAGAGTCCATGGACCGCAGAAACCTGCGTTGTTCAGACATCGCTGCTGACATGCCATCTGTGTCAGCAGTGTGGTGTGGCCATGGAGGACAGTCAGCACCGATGCCTGCCCTACCTGCAACTGCCGCAGTATGTCCACAGACTCTGCACTGAGGGCAGCAGGGTGACAGGGGCAGGGGGTGCGGTGCCTGTCCCGAAGGAGACATGGTGGTGCCCTGCATGGACAGAAGGGACCGGAGCAACTGGGAGGGCGGTGAAGGGAATGGAGGAGGCGGGGACAGATGTTGGGCTGCTGCCAGGTGTTGTGGCAGCCTCAGCCCCCTCGATGAGGTCAGCCTCGGACCCGTCTGCGTCGTAGTTGGAATCGCCACCAGACAGGTCCTCCGACTGACTCCCTCGCCCTCCGTGCCACTGGCTCCCGCAGACTCGCCAGCACTGGTGGCACTGGTGCTGGGTCCCTCATCCAGGTCCGTGCAGGTGTCTCCCTCGGTTTCGAATGATGATGCTGTGGGCAAGGTGAAGATACAGAAAAACATCAGTCACCTGTATACATCTGACACATGAGTACAAAACCAATAGGTCACAGTGCATATCAGGCAATGCATCATGAGTAACAGCTAGATTACTCCGCACATATGTAATCCCTGTACTCCCCAGTTGGTAGACCCACCATGCCACTTGGACACAAGGAAAAATAGGACACACCAGCCCAAAACTTGAATGAGAAATACACTGAGGAGCTAGTGTCTGGGAACAGGTGAGCACAGCAATACAATGAAATCATGCCACCTCTTGTTTACCCTGAAAGAAACAGTAGTGGTGCACCCAAGGCAAAGTAACACACCTCAATACCAAAGGTGTCCCCACACTCAGAGACCTGTAAGTACTTTGGAACACAAAACGAAAAAATGTTGGTCCCTTGGGAATCACAATACTTTACACAATCGACATGGGAATGTGCCATTTTGTGAACAGAACACACATGTGCCTTCATAACAGATGGCTCCGAAGGAGGTGCACACAAAACTACATTTACCCAGTCATTGAAGAAGCTGGCAGCCTCCTTTAAATAACCCACTGTTAGAAAGAAATGTTGTTGCAGAAAGTACATATACATGGGCCCACGGAGGTCTTGATGACTTGACACTCGTAAGTTGGTATCACCAACAACCAAGGACTTACCCAATTTCCACAACACTGGGGGAAAATGTATATGTATAATCTGGAAAACCGTCTCATTAGAACAGTGCCTTCTTTTAAATTGTGCCAGCGTGTTCCCTGAAAGTGTAAAGGTGGTTTGTTGTGCACTTCCTTGGGAGACATCTGTCATGCAGGCATATTATTGTTCTTAACAACAAAACATCAAACTAAAGCTTTTAAAACCTGAAGACCTGTTGACAAGTATTGTGAGTGCCAAGGTACAATACCTTGTGATTAACAACTTGAATTATGTCAGTTGTCACATAGCCATCCGTTACCTGATGACACAGTTGCCACCACATCTGACCCACTGCCAGTCATGTGGAGTGGCACACATGTCCAAACCCAGGACAATGCCCGAGCTAATGGGCCTGCAATTGTGTCGTAAAAAGGCATACCTGCACTGAGGAGACACCCCCATGGCAAGCCAGAATGTCCACACAGATGTCAGCACACAAAGACCAAACTACGTAGCATCTGGACCACACACTGGTGCAAAAAATGTATTAGCAGGAATCATGTATTTAAACAATTGACACATGCTGCAAAGCACAAACATTAAACCCTGCACAACATCACTGGGTCACTGCACGTTGAGTCTCTGTCCAGCCAATTATCACACACAGGTCAGACCTGGCAAGGAGACATAAGGTTTGGCCATGTAGGCTTCGCCCGCACAAATCCCCCATACCTGAGACAATGTGATTGAGACAGATCAAGAAGTGACACCTCTTAATCAGGGTTTACAAAAATGTGCAGCAAGAATTCCCAAATGTACTCCACATCACCTTGTGAGGCTGCCAACACATATTTGTGACAAACAACCATCGACAGATAGTTGTGAATAGACACACAGGCACTGCCCAGTGTGAGTATGCACAAGCCAAATGGGGTCTCCCTGTCCAGTCGACACATGTAGCACACTTTGGATACATACAAATGAGGCAAGGGGACAATGCCACAGAGGCAAACATATGCTGAACACACTGAGAATGGACACAGTGTTGGATGACACACATGATTATGAGGCAAGGGTGTCTCAGGGGGCTGTAGTGGGCACACTGCTCCTTGTACCTGGAATGATCTGACTGTAACATGAGCAACCGTCCTGGCACTATGCATATCTCCCACTCATGCACATCATGTCTGAGGCCACAACATTGGTCATGCATGCTGCAAGTGTGTTCATTTGAAACCTCACACTCCCATGTTGAGACTTATCATCAGTGCCAAAAAATATGGACCCCCAACAGAGTGAACAGGACAGGGCACAGGCAAGGTACCAACACATGTCACAGACCACCCTCCCACATGATGCAGAAAGCAATGTGCACTTGGATCAACTGGCAGGCTATATGACCATGTGCAATTGTGATTACACACAGACCAGGGGACACATGTCAAGCAGGGGAAGGGACGAATAAGAGCAACGGTTGACTTTGGGGAACAGAATATGCACTGCACATATAAACCCAGGCAGTGTATCCAGGCTACAGAGCACTTCCAAAAGCTGGGGACACACAACACAACAAACAGACATGTACCTACCCCCTCCTTGCTGCTGTCCCTCCTGTAACTGCCTATCCAGGTCAGGGAAGATCACCGCCAGGACACGCATCATGTGGGTGGTCAGGCGTCGGTGCCCGCCGTGGGGGTGTGGAGGTGAGAGGCCCAGCTGGACCCGGGTGATCCGCCGGGTCCAGCACCGGATGTCCTGCCATCGTTTTCGGACTTGGGCTAGGCGCCGACTGCAATCCCCCGCCACTCTCATGGCCCTGACGATCTCCTTCCAGATCCCCCCTTCTCGTAGGCAGTTACCTGTGAGGATGACAAAGTGAAACAACATCACTACACCTGCTCCATGTCACAGACACACACATTTGAACATCGATGATATGTTGAACAGGGCATAGGATGCTGCCAAGGAATAGCATCTTACTCATATAGACATTGGCTTCTGTGTAAGCCCCAATGCACTACATGGCATTGAAAGAACACAGGTGGCAGGAGGGGTGCGACACACTCCCTGATCATGGCACACACTGTGCATCACATGCAACACCAGGCTGATGGACAGCACCTCAAAGCAGTTACATGCCCCAGGCCACTGACGCAACCTCAGCAGAGTACACAGACACACACAGGCACAGATCAATCACCTGCCATTGGCAACAGCGGATACATACCTCACTCTGCACATGTGCCACTTGCCTGTGGGGTGTCACAGGTGTTGGGCTAGCTCAGCAAGTCAGACACACAGCACGGCTTACTTCTCACATCAGATGGGTAGAGCTGTTGCCTCCTCCATGCAGCTGTGGTGCAACACTTCACATAGACACTCATCCATATGACAAGGAACCTTCACACACATCAATGTCCAGGAGGGCGTACACATCACTTGGACACTCTCACCACATCTCCACTCAAATCATACACATCTGTGGGAACAGTCACCTGTCACACCGGGGGGACCACTGAATCACCTCAGGACAATAGCCAAAAAATGCCACCAAGGATTTGCCAGGCTGAATGTGTCATGCACTATGCAGTGAATGTCACAGTAAGCACAATGCAAGTGAGGAGTGCACACAGGAACTACATCATGCTCTGCATGACAGACCTAAGCCTTTCCCCCCCTGGGACCCACTCTAAACCACATTGCATGTCTGTCACACCTGGACACAATGCCAGAAGTGACAGTCACAAAAAAGGTGCACAGTCAAAGGTAGTGGAGTCAGCACTCACCTGCTCCCCTGGTCTCCCATACAGGCTGGGGTACTGTGGGAGGAGGACATTCAGCAATGCCTCATTCTCCTCAAGTGTGAATAGCTGGGCCCTCTCCAAAGTCCGCGACATGGTGCCAGAGGAAGCACAGACAGCAGCAGTGTGGTCGACAGGAAAGTTGTGCAGGCAAGTGCCCTCTCATGGGTTCTGGCTGGCTTATATCTGTCTTGCTGGGGTCTTTCATTTACAGGAGTACAGAGTGATTGGTCAGACTCATTTGCATCCTACGTTTCCTCCAATCCCTTTAAACATACACCAATGACACAAATTTGCATGGTTCAAATTTTGAGCATCATAGCAAGGCAAACACCACTTTGCAACATTGTATTTTTGGGCCAACTGACTTTTCAAGCCCACATGATGGCCACATTGCAACTGAAATCTCTGTATCCATGACAACCAGCATGCATTTTGGGCCTAATACTTGTCCCCTATGTAATTTTTGATTAAAAACACATGTACAGTGCATTTCACACGTACGGCACCACTACAATAGTGATACGGACCGTACACACGCTCTGAGAGCGTGTGTACGGTCCGTATCACAATAGTAGTGGTGCCGTAGGAGTACGCGTGTGTGTACGGTCCGTACCACGCGTACTCCTACGGCACCACTACTATAGTGATACGGACCGTACGCACGCTCTCAGAGCATGTGTACGGTCCGTACCACGCGTACTACTACGGCACCACTACAATAGTGATACGGATCGTACACACGCTCTCAGAGCGTGTGTATGGTCCGTATCACTATAGTAGTGGTGCCGTAGGAGTACGCGTGGTATGGACCGTACACACACGCGTACTCCTACGGCACCACTACTATAGTGATACGGACCGTACACACGATGTGTGTACGGTCCGTACCACGCGTACTCCTACGGCACCACTACTATAGTGATACGGACCGTATACACGCTCTCAGAGCGTGTGTACGGTGCGTTTCACACGCTTACACTGGTGATAGGAGGCGCACACGTAAGGAATTGAGGTCTCCGACTCGCACAAGGCTGTACATCAAGTCATTGTCATTGCAGACTTTCATGTGCAGGGCCTAGGTGTGTCAGGCAGTGATATTGCACGTCTCCTCATGTAGTTGCACAATTGATGTGTGATGACCTGTGTACACATGTCATGTGTGATGGGGCACTATGTGGCACACTTCCCCTTCGCACTTTGCACATGTGTGCCTGTAGTACAAACGTGTCAAGCACAGCATCACTGGTATGGCACAGTCACCACCACCCGCAACTGTCCCCTGATGCCAGGGACAGGGACACTAACAACTGACATTTCACGATCAGCATGCCCCGATGTGACTATGTCATGTGTGTGTCATGTGCTCCCATGAGCTTGCCGTTGGTGTTCCGTCAACTACATCTGCTGTTGCTGCATCCAACAGGTGTCTGTGTGGAGATGGGCATGGCATACATCTACACACACCATGCCACGTGTGGATTCCCACGTAAGCAGGGTCTGTATGCATCGAACATGATATTTTGACATGAAGACATATCAGCGTCGTCTCAATGTCTGTGTTTTCTGTTTTCACGTGTACCCCTTCATCGCAATGTGTGTGATCTGTACATTTGACATTCCATGTGACCTGTGCGTCTAGCTTGCCGTCAGCTGTCTGTATGAGATGACATCCTTCAAATGCAGCTATGTGGATGTATGTCACTCCTGTGATGTCTCTGGCTGTTCACTCAGACTGGCCCCCAGCTCGTTTCAGGGTATGTCATGTAGACTTGCCAATCAACAAGTGTATCTGGCTTTTTGTAGGAGTATCACCATGCTGGCATACGTGTCCTGGATGTATTGCACAGACCATACTCTGTATTTAGCAGATGTGTAATAGCAGTTGAGCATGTGCTCTGTTCATTGACATTGTTGTTATACTCTCAATCTTCGTTATTCATTACAATTTTCTGCAGGGCACCACCTGTCCCCCGACCAATGGCAGACTTGGGGGCCATGAGGGAACGTGCCATTAACAAAATATATTACCTCTGACACCATAGATGATGCACTCTTCAGATTTTTAAGTGGATTTTTATTTTCCACTAAGTTGCATTTAATATACAAATACTGCGTTTTATGTTTTTCATCAAGACCTGTTAATTCTGTGCAGCTATTACTAGGACAAAAACAAGAGTGCTTAAAAAAGCTTTACAAAACTCAAATAAGGGACAAACACAATAGCATATACTTTTAAAATACTCACATAAAAGACAAAAACAATTCCATATGGTGAATACAAAAATCTCCTTATACTTTTTATAAACAGTAATGTGTGAAATGTTATACACATGAAAAAAGTTCTACGTTGTTCACAAGAAGCTACAGGGACTCCTATTCGTAAGACCCTCACAAAGTGTTAGTCTATTTGAATGCCAGAGGGAGGTAGCCTACGGGTTTTAGGAAACCAGGTTTACGCAGCTATTTTACATGCTTTGTGCGTAGTGCCGAAGACTTGACGTCGTTTTGTTTCCTTGATTCTTTTAGGCTTGCCTCATCAAAGAACCAACGCGTTTCGACCTTCTACGTGGCACTTTTTATTGAAGGTCTTCATCAGGGTGGACGAATTTTATGCGAAGGACTGGAGGTATCACAACAGCGTTTGAAGACAAAAAATCCTCGATTCTCGTGTCCCCGAACAAAATTCTTTAAACTAACATGGCCGGGAATCATTCGATCGTGTGCTGCATCGGCCCATCTACGTAAAGGCCGTCCTTTTTGCAAATAGATTACGTCTCGGGTTGAGGTCTTACACCAGAGCGATTAGTCGTGTGGTGTCCTTCAATAATTCCTTTCCGAACTGAATCCATAGCGGAGGGAACGTGCCTGCATCCGACGTTACAGATTCACTCAACCGTTGATTGAGGACTTGACCACCAAGGTGGCACCACACCTCCAACCGCGACACAGGTATCCTACTGCGCTGACCCCTAAGATGAAGGTGATGGCAGCCCTACATTTTTTTGCCACAGGTACGTTTCAATTCACCATAGCTGATGTTGGTGGCATCTCCCAGACAATGTTCAGCCGTGTCCTGCCTGATGTTTTGGCAGCCATGTTGGAGCACCTTGATGAATTCATCCATTTTACGACTCCTGAGGAGTTGACAGGTGTCAAGGGTGATTTCTATGCCCTGGGAGGGATGCCCCATGTCATTGGGTCCATTGATGGGACACATGTGGCTTTGGTACCACCACAGGCACAGGAGGTAGCCTATCGCAACCGCAAACATTACCACTCTATAAATGCCCTTGTGGTGTGTCTTGCTAACATGCTGGTTTCCCATGTCTGTGCACGTTTTCCAGGGTCAGCACACGATGCCTACATCATGAGGCGTAGCAGGGTGCCAACAAATGATGCTGCGGCTGCACAACGAACGAGCATGTCTTGTTGGTGGGTATACTCTTTTTGTCCTGTGTGTTGCGGTATCTTTGGCTCTTACGGCATCTCCTGACCCACTTATTTACATGATGTTTCCATGTAGGGGACTCTGGCTATCCCAACATGCCATGGCTGATGACGCCTCTCCGCAACCCAAGATCAGCTGCAGGTCACCGGTACAACAATGCACACGGGCAGACCAGGAGAGTGATGGAGAGGACGTTTGGCCTCCTGAAGAGCCAATTCCGGTGCCTTCACAAGACAGGCGGGTCCCTCCCATATGCACCGGCGATGGTCTGCAAAATCTTCCTAGTGTGCTGCATGCTGCACAACATGGCAGTGGAGAAGGCAGTGCCACTCATCCTGGAGCAGGATGAGCAGGAACATCCACCCGTGGAGGATGAAGGGCTTGGTCACGAGGCAAGTGAGGAGGAGGAGGAGGAGGAGGATATCCGGAGTCAGCTCATACACAACTTCTTCTCATAATGGTGAGTCACTGGGTCTGAGTGTGCATGCTTGGAGCCTTGGGTGGCATGTGTTGCGATGTGTGTGTCCAGCTGACTGTATGCTAAGTGACTTAGATGTGTGTTCTGATGTGTCACTCGAGTGATGATGTCATTCCACACATTTTAGCTGAGACACTTTCTTTTAAATTATCATGGGGAAAACATTGTTCCTGTTTAGTAAATGACCATGTATGCGTAGAAAAATATTTTAGCTGACTTCTTGTGTGTCTGTCATTCCCAGGTTCTTGTGCATGTTGTCTGCTCGTGTCATCGTTGTCCTCCTGCTATTCCTCATGAGTATTGCAACGTGTGCTGAATCAGCGTTCCATGCACGGACATGGGGAAATGTCATTTTGGGTAAGGATTGCAGCAAGGCATTTTGGGTGTTGTACGTGTTTGGAATGTGTGGGGACTGCTTCTGTGCATGTTGTGTTACCATGCATACATGTCGACTCACCATGGGGCACATAACATGTAGCATGACTCCCATGAATTGATAGTCACCCTTCGTGACAATCATCTGTAATGGTGTTTTGATTCTGATGAAGGCATCAACTTCCCTCTGAAACATACGGGATGCTACGGGTGGACATAGTGTGGTACATCCCCATAACAGGCTCAATGGAGAATTGCAGCCTCTCCGTGTGCAGCAGGAGGTGTTTGGCTCATCCCCTTAACTTGTGTGCCAGTTCATTTGGATTTACAACATCCGTGTTGTGAAGGGGGTGTCCAGCGTAGGTCCCACATGTTCAGTCAAATGACCTGTGAGTCTGTTCATATTGATGCATTTCCCTTAGTGTGAGCCTGAGTAATAAAGGTGTTCCTCACCCTCCAAAGTGCCTAATCTCTGTCAATGCAGGTCTCTTGCCGCTTTGCATGCGTCATCTCTGGCATAGTTGTCAATGATTGTGCATATGAGTGTATGTGTAGTTTGGCAACATGCATGCAGTTCTTCATGGCTTATAATCTCTATTGTGCATGAAGTCCATGGCTGTGTATGTATTTGGGCAGGTTGCTCCCCCCAACGGGCCGTCAACGCCTGCTGAGGGTGTCTCTCCTGTGCGCAGCTCGGCCTTCTGTTTCCTGATCCTGTGTCAGTCATCTTTGGTGATTGTTCATCCATTTGCTCTGGGTGAGCCATGAGTAACCTGACACACCTTCCTTTACATACGCCTGTTGCAGTTGTCCTTTCTGACATCCTTGTCTTTGTGTGCTACTTTCGGCCTAGTTTCCAGTACATGCCGCCTGCTGCTGTGGCCCCTGCGGCAAGGGCCCACCAAGTTCCCGGATTCTGCAACCCACACGCCTCCAAGATGCTCCTCCCTTCCTCCCTCCACCCATTCATTAGGCTGTCATCAGCTTGTCTGTGCCACTGTTGCGGCCACGCGGTGCCAAAGGCAGGACCGTCAGCGCATGCAACGTGCACATTGCACGACCCTCATGTCCTTGCATGACCCACATCACACAACGGTCTCATGTTGCAGCCACCCTCCAAGCAATGTCCAACCGAAAATCAACCGCATGCTCTCAGGCATACCCTAAGCGCACACACGACACCTTCGCATGCTGAGTGTGCAACTCCAACTGCCTACACAGCGCTGCCGCGCCTTCCAGGCCCTGTCACACCAACCAGGTCATCTCCTTCGTTCTCCACAATGGCTCCATCCACCAGCACCCCATGGGACTCTGTTATCTCCTCAACACAACAGGCCCACACATCACCTTCATGACAGTGACCTGGATGAAAGCTTCCTCAGCACACAACTTCTTCATTGCCATCTCAGACGGATACAGGAACACCCGCAGGGACGGCACTAACAATCCCAGAGGATGAATTGATATCTATTTCCAAGTACGCACTCAGGGTCACAAATCCGGTTTAGCACAAACCCCCTGCAAACCTTCAGAGTACCACTCATCTACAGATCTCCAGGCCTACATCCACAATTCCGCAAAGCCATCAACACGTCCATCGTCACGCATGCCCTCACATCCACAGGATACATGTGGCTGTAGGCCAGGAACTTCTGGCTGGATGAGAACCACACCAGCATCCATCATTGGTCCATCCACATTAGCATCCACTTCTCCGACGAGCAACACACTGCCACACACCCCGCTACCAATCCCCCAAAGATGCTTGATGTTAGTCAACACAGACATGCTGTGTGGGACACTGGAACCAACACCACCGCCACACCCTACAACCTCACACATTGGATCAGCAACTGATCCAACAATCTAGCCACGTTGACGGACTTTCCTGTGACAACAATTAAGCCACCTGGGACAAGCCAGACCTACTGGACTCATACACGTCTAGCAGGACTCTTGTGCACAGCTTGCAGCACAAATAACCATCAGTGGCCTTACAACCCTGGAAAACGGCACACACAGCCATCACCATATCATCAGCAAGGACAATTGGAGATCCTTCAGATGGGGCAGAGGCCATATAACCGCACGACATCAAGGAGCTCATCAGCATCGTGAGTGCACTGACATCAGCTCTCCATCCAAAAGACACCCCACCCTTGCAAGGCTGAGCCAATACCTTGCCACTTTCTACCACTGCAAGCTCATGGACATACACGCAAGCCTTGGCACACAGAGGCAGATCGCACTATTATACGCGGGACCAACCACCCTCAGGTTTTGGACTTCCATCATCAGCAGGCACCTGGCTCATGTGCAACATCCCCTGGGGATCTACATCAGACCCCTTCCCACACAACATCTCAACCACATCATTCCCCATCCTTGTAGCCCACGTCCAGCACGTCATGTATGTATCATTGGAGTTAGCCACATTCCATGGTAGATAGAGACATGCAGTGACCCAGGCCCTTCTTAGACAATGGATGGCAGGAACGCTGGCTCACAAGGAACATCAACGTGCTTCCCTAGCCAGCAAATGTCATCAGGAAGACAGTCAACGAGCAACTGACAAACTTCCTCCACGCAAAGAGCTCCAGGCAACCTGCACAAGACCGTCTTCCACAGTAATCACCCCACTGCAACCGTCATCATTGCCACCAACACCGACAACTTTCCCATGCTGAACAATGGTGAGGCCACCCCCCTTGACCTCTCCACAGCATTATGCACGATGTGGTCACACACTGTCAGCTCACACATCTCCAACACTGGTATCCAGGGGATGGACCAGGATGAAATCACCAAGTAGCTCACCAGCAAGGCCATGGGAGTGTGACTCAAGCCTTCAGCATGTAGTACAGTGGCGTCATCTGGCACATGGCCCAGGGCTCATCTCTCAGCGTGTCAATCTTCAATGTGTCCAGGACCCCCCTCTCCACCATCACATGCGCACACATCCTCATCATCATCTCGTATGCCATTGACAGCCAGCTGCTCCTCGCCCTCACCAAAGACACAGCCATTGCCAGTTCCAACCTTCAAGAAGGCATGAGGTCCATTGATGAATGGCTGAACATCAGCCACCTGAGGCTGGACTTGTACAGGACTGAGGTAATCATCTGAGGATTGTCCCCTTACAGCTGGGTCTACTCCTTGTGTCCCACCCGCCAGGGCACTGCACCAGCAACCAGTGGCCACGCACACAAGATGGTGTGCATCATGGACTCGTCACTCACAATTGCCATTTGCCATTAATAAAACAAATTTCGTTGCGTGCACTGCATCCCCAAATGCGATGCAGTGCACGCAACAAAATTTGTTTTATTAATTTATATGTTAACTTACCTGTAAACCTCCGTAATCCATAGTTTACTACCCCCCACACTGCCCCTCCCCACGTCACCGCCCTGCAGTTACTCCTACTACAGACCGCGGCTGCATCACAAACATATAAAATATATACTAAAATACACAATAATAAAAAAATCGATATTTTTAACAACTATGAGGCCTATTATGATGGCGGGCGGACGCACCCTAGCGGTGCTGGGACCAGCCACCAGTGGTGCGGCGGTCCCACACCGGCAATTAGGATGTGACCGCCACCATGGCAGTCGCATCCTGTATATTTCACATTGTGGTGGGCTGTGCTGTATTCAGCACCCGCCACAATGTCAAAAGGGCATGTTTTGCATTTGCATGAACAACGTGACCGGCACCGCGTGGTGCCTGCCACGTTGTGCATGCAAATGTCGGGGGTACCATGGGTACCCCCCAAGTGCAGCCACCCGACCCCCCCGGGGGCCTGCAACAGGCCCCCAAAGGCATTCTCCGCATGCCTTTCCATGGCGGAGTCCCCGCCATGGAAAGGCATGAGACCGCCATCAACGCAATATGGATGGCGGTGCCTGGAAGGCACCGCCACCATATTGCATGTCTTTTCCGCCCGGTAGGCAATCGGGCGGATTGCCTACCAGCAGAAAACTGGTGGACGGTCTCTCCGTCTGCCTGGGTCACCACCACCATCGTAATATGGCGAGGGGAAATGTTAGGCGGGCGGACAGGAATGGTGGTCAGATCGCCACCGCCATACGGGCGGTGGCGATCCGCCCGCCATCCTAATAGACCCCTAGATTTTTGCGAACAATATTAAATAATTCAATACTTTAAACATCAATATTACTTACCTAAAACCGATATTCTTGACCATGATATTTTTTCTGACGATATTTCTGACCCAATAAATTTTTACCTCGATATTTGTGCAAGTCAATATTTTTATATCAATATTCTGTCTCTGCACCGTTCTGATGCACAGACTGCCTCTTTGAGCCCGTCGGAAGCGCGGCGGACAGTCCTTCCGCCTGATGCCTAAGCATTGTAATGCAGCAGGCAGACTGCAGGGGCAGATGTCGGTGGGTCCGACATTATGACCCGCCTCCTAATATTTACGGTTTTTACTATATATATATAATTATATATATTATTGCATATATTTTTTCAATATTATTGTAAAGCAAAAAATAAATTCGATATATTTGTTCATACCATTATATGTGTGGAAAACTATATTTTTAACACAATATTTTTGTATCACGATATTTGTGGTTTCGATATTGTGTCAGTGACCCTCTGCAATATCAGTCCCAGTAACAAAAGCAGCAAGCAAGCTTTTCCAGGCCCCTGGGGCTAGGCAGTGCTTCATCAGAGGTTGGTCAGAGAAAATTTCAGGGCTGCTTTGTGTTGCCAGTCCAGCCCTGACAGGTATGTTAAAAAATATACCCTTTAGGTTTAATTCAAAGGAATCAACATCTGCACTTTGGACGCATTTAATTATTTCTGAATATGGTCTCTCTAGTCAATGTCATATTTGAAACAAACACTGGCAAACCCAATAGTTCTGGCCTTGGCAAGGTAGTACAATGGTTATTTCTATTATTGCAAGCCTATGCCACAAAAAGAACAAAAATGAATATATATCACCACCTAAATGTGGCTACCATATGGTTATAATAAATATGTTATACTACACTCATTGATGTGACTCTTTTACTACTTATGTTTTTCGTTTAAATAAAGTCTTTTGGTTTGTGGCAGACATTTTATTATTATTGCTGTTTGTGTGAAGGGGACAAGATTAACAAAGTACTCATTCTGAAGACAGCTATAGTGTTATGATGCCACTTAAACATTTTATAACTGTAAGTATAAACAATAAATGAGACAGTAGATAAATCACTATCTAGCTTATTAGCTGAAGTGTAGGCAAAACATATAACCTGTATTTTAAGTTTATGTAAAAAACATACACTTATAATGAGATTTTTCATGGCAGTAAATGGAACTATGGGGCTCATAATGATGACGGGCGGACATTAGTCCGCCCGCCATCAAAACGGTCATGGGACCAACCGCCAGACATGCGGCGGTCTCACCGGCCTAATTATGATGCGCCCGCCATACTGGCCTTTTACCATTGCGGACGGTGCTGCTGGCTGCCGCACCGTCCACAATGGAAAAAGAGCATGCACAGCATTTCCCTGCACCACGCGGCAGGCACAACGCGGTGCAGGGAACTGAAGGGGGTACCATGGGTACCCCCCAAGTGCACCCCCCAGCCTCCGGGGCCAACAACAGGCCCCCAAAGCCAATGCCCGCCAGCCTTTCCATGGTGCCATTTTAGTGGCTTAGCTCCGCCCGGCCGGCAATCGCAACGATTGCCGAGTGGCGGACAGATTTTGCATCCGCCGCGATACCCACCGCCATCATAATATGGTGGGGGTATTTCACAATTGGATGGCCTAACGATCGCTGCCGCCGACCCGGCGATCATTACGCCATCCTAATGAGCCGCTATTTTAGGTGGATGTGAACAATGTACACAGGACTTGTGCAGTCACTCAAGGTAAAGGTAAAATGGGCTGGCCCACTGTCCCATGTTGTGTGATGTGGCCAAACCAAAAAATTAAGCACTGTAAGATTTGAGTGCACACACTTCTGTCTTGGACAGAGATATTCCCTGAGATTGGACGAGGACCTCAAACAAAGTCAGCTCTGTCAGCACAATGTGGAATCTGAACAGGTTGTCCACTGCCAGGATGGTTCTGGCAGCTTGAATGGAGTAAACAAAAAAAAATAAACAAAAACGACAGTGGTTAGCTTCTAATGAAGCCGAGTTACCACACCAAGGCATTCACTTTACACACAACTTCACCGAAAAATCTAGGAATTATAATGCCCCAGAAAGATCACGGTACCAAAAACATTGGAAGTACTTATGTCAAATTAGCCGAATGAAGAAATAGTAGAGCAGCAAATTCCCAGACTTAGTGCAGTTTATACTCATTCTTCAAGAACGAAAAGGGTGAGTGGTATAATTCAGAACCAGATGATTTTATTTGTGGAACCATTTGATCTACAGAGCTCAGTCTGTACAGCGTTCACATATTGCTCCTGGAGTTGAAGTACTGAACCCCGTACATCCACAAAGAAATTCCTAGTACAACTTGTTTTACAGTGAGGCTTGTTTTTTTCTGAATATCTGGTCTGGAATGACTTGGCAGCGCTTTGTTCCATCTCCAAGGTGCAGCAACTGTGAAAAAAGAATTCTGTGTTGATAGCAGTGCTACTGCGTGGCCTTTCTAAATATATACCGGCACAATTTAAGTTTGTGACAACGTATACAGTGATACCTGGAAATCTCGCACAAGTCAATCATTGACGTGACCAGCACGAAATTTTAGCCATTAGAAAGCAACTTCTACGGAAATCAAGTGCAGAGTCCACTCATGTCAGTGGACCCTGTCTGACGAGGACTGCAAAAGGCCCAACGGGTCTGATCGAGGAGAAGCACCCCAACTCCAGAAAGGCGTGGGCTGAGTGGCCAATGCGAGCTGGCATCAAGAGAGCTGGGAATCCATGGCGAGGGGGTCATCGGGACTGAAATACTATTTCTGGCGTACCTTTTACGTTTTAACGTAAACGATTATTAGAGTCATAAAATAGAACCATAGAATATTCAATAAATCACAGTGAACTGTATTACATAAGCACAATTATATAAAAATAAGGGGAAAGGGGGGAGGATATACACGATTTATATAAACTATAGTCCGATGAAATTATATAAAGAAGCTAATAATATAAGCAATAAATAGTGAATATTTTCCAAACATGGAATGTCAAGGAGGTTGAAGAACTTATTGAGAATCCGTTGTAGGTGAATTCGAAGCCTTGCCAGATTTGTTGAGGAAGGATGTAACCGGACTCCATAACTCCTTTTGTTTTAGGACAAGCGATAAAGGTTGCCTTTATGCAGTGTCCAGTCTGTGATTATGACATTCAGCATGCCACCACACTTTGAATGAAAATTCAGTAAGATCTTTCCAATGTGCTGTGATCTGTTGGGAAGCCACTGCTAATAACAAGTCTAATGTCCTCACATTTAATAAAGTATCTCCCCAGTCATCTGATACACTCCCCCCAAAAATATTAGAAATAGAGAAAGGCAGATGTCAAAGATGGAATTCATTTGTTTCCAAATTCCAGGGTACCTTAATCACCAAGGGCTGTAGGGGGTCCAGAGGCATTAGTGGAATGGGCCCATGCAATTGTACCTCAGAGACACCCAGGCAATAGCTATAGCAAAGTGGTAAACGAGATTCAAAGGTAACTGAAGCAGTTTTAGAGTTTCCTCTTGTCCACATAATGGCGGGTCTTTCAGCGAGTAACCAGTGGCACCGAGAACGGTTGTGCTATTCGCATTTAAGCAAGGGCTTATCTTTTATGGAGTGTGTTTCTCCCCTAATAATTCTTGTGCTGCCTCAGTGTGAACTATGTTCTGGCTCAGGCCCAGAGAGAACATATGGCCGGTGAATGTCACAACCCCGCTGCACCATGAAATCGCAATTTCCTCTTCATCACATATGAGCGTGGACGCTATGAAGCATGTCTTTGTGTACGGACCCCTAAGCTCTTTAAGCCCCTGTGAGAACATTTGAGAAGTAAATGATATGGCAAAGTGTTATGATTAAGATTTTAGAGCTGTAAAACCCGATGCCAAGGAAATAGCTGTTAGGCACTGAAACACTCCCAACATCTGGGACTCGTGATGATATCATTACTACAGTAGCAGGTCAGTAAAGGTTGGGGCACACATGAGAGATGCAGATACTGGTAGCCGTACCTCTTCCAAATATGCCCAGCACAGCTCAACTGGCGCAGTCTGTCCTCGCATTTACTTGTTGCATAAAAACAAAGCCACTAATAGAAAAGGATAACTCCAGACCTTTGGAGAGCCTTGGAGCCTGCTTTTCCTCATATCTACTAAAGCACCTTAGGCCCAAAGGAGTCCAAAGCTCATCCTTTCTCATTCGGCACTGGTTTTGTTTCATTTATTTTCATGTATGTACCTACCTTTCCGTTGAACGTTGACGAGCTGCCGCAAAAAAGCTTATATAAGATTATGGAAGTGGCCACATTCTGTGATTTTTCGTATAGACTTTATTAAAAGAGAACAATCTCAAGGTTACAGGAATGTCAATGTATTTTGCTACAATTGCAGCGGGCACGCCATGTAAAACATAGCCCGAAGGGTGGAAGCTAACCCATATATGGAGAAGGTGGGCAGGTAGCACGAGTCTTAACAGCCTTGGAAAGGATACCATTTTAGAACAATTCGAATTTCTTCTTGGGGTAGATGCAATGTCCTCAGGACAGCATATACAAGAACCTGTAAGATGGCTCCTCTGAGGTTTTGTGGAATTGGAATCCCTGCTGTAAATCAGCATGCCTACTGCCACAGTTTCACTGCACATTATGAGTTGAGGAAACATTGTCGGGGTATGTTCATAATACACGAAAACATGCTGCCCACCTACCATGACTGTCAGCCAGGATTACAATTTTCAGGATAGTGTACACGCCATGCAGGCAGAAGCACTTTTGGCAAAGGGAGTGAGGATTTCCAAGTATGGCAGGAGGTCTTTAGAAAGGCAGAGGGAAGCCACGGCTTGAGCCGCACCAAAGTGTCCATTGACTGCCCACCATCCTTTAAATTACCTCCAGTCTTTCTGTGCGAGACCTTCCAGGTCAGGATGTGAATTATGCCAATGACAAATGCATGTCTCAAAGTAGGATGTTTGTGAAGGGCCTTGTATGGTGGGCATCATATCTTTGGGAGAATCAAGGACTCTAGTGAAGATGGCTCATAATACAGGAGAGATGTTATCATATGTCTTAGCCAGGAGGGTAGATATCAGTGGTGCCGAAGGCGCAGTGACACAGAGACCGGAGGGACCCACTGAATCCGGACTATTATGGGATTTAACTTTCCAACCACTGGTAAGGAGGGGGTTCCGTCCTAGCACTGAGGCCCATGGCAGCGTTGCTAGGCTACTGTTCTTTGGCAGGTTGACTGCTGAGTAGAGAACAATATTAAAGAAGACTTATTAATGCCTGCCTGTATATCATCAACTTGTTCATTGTATGACAACGCCATAGGCTGAACTGTAAATGCTTATCTATGCAAAAGATAATAGTGTTTTATTGGGAAGTGAAGATCACAGATGGTGTTTGTTGATACCCGGGTGATGGGCTAGTGCCATAGTGATGTTAGAAAAACACTCTCCCTAGATAATCTCTTCTGTAGTGTCCACTTTCATTTCACACCAAGTAGTGGATACCAATGATGAAACGTGCTCTGCCTGAAATCTGTGAATGTCAATATTGAATTCTGCTGCACGTTTCCTTTCGATAATGAGAAATTACTCCGTTATATTCGCAATTGCTTCTGGCCACATCAGGACAATGCCGAAGTCTAGGCTGCCACTTGGAGGAGGTGCCAGATTATTCTTTTATGACGTATATTGTGACATGGTGTCAAAATGATGGGGAGCAAAATGCCACTTCCACTCTCTAATGCCAAACATGCATGCATTGACTTTAATGCAGACAGACAAAAGCATGCCCAAAAAGAAGACATGAGAGAATCCTTGGATGCGGTTACTATAGCACTCATGAGCCTCTATTCCTCTTTGAGAAAATATCCCTTGAAGTCTAAGAGGCCCATTAGGATGGCAGGCGGCTCGACCCTGCCGGCCCAGCGGGGGCAAACCACCCGCCATCCTCACCAGAAAGACCCCCTGCCATATTAACATGGTTGAGGGGTCCGCGGCGGACAGAAAGACGGTCCGCCGCTTTTCCACCGTTTGACTCGTCGACCAGGCAGAAAAAATGTTTAATATGGTGGCGGTGTCTGCAGGACACCGTCATCCATATTAGGATGTTGGCGGAGATCAGCTGTGGAAAGGCATGCGGTCTTTGCTTTTGGGGGCCAGTTGCGGGCCCCCAGGGTGTTGGGGGGTGGGCGGTGCACATGAGGGGTACCTATGGTACCTCCCTGCATTTGCATGCACAAGGTGGCAGGCACCGCGCGGTGCCAGCCACGTTGTGCATGCAAATGCATGACATGCATTTCTGACATTGCGGCGGGTGCTGCTGACAGCACCGCCCGCCACAATGTTAGGAATGCGGGATGCGCCCCCCAGTGTGATAGGGGCATCCTAACGCGTACAGCAGGCAGGACCGCCGCACCTGTGGCGCGTGGTCCCTTTAGCCGTTGCGGTGCCCGCCATCGTAATGGAGCCCTAAATTTGGACAGGTTAAACCTAAACTCATATCTCAAGAGATCAGAGCTCTTTGAGACTGCTATGTATGTAAAGTCTAAGCTTCCAGTCCAATTTCAGGCGTGATCTTTTGTAACCCAGAAACGCTATCAGTGAAGACCACTTTGTGTTGGGAAACTTTACACACCTCATTAGACTTCAGGTAATGTTACATTTGGAATACTACTAAGTTAATTAAACAGGACTAGCTAAAAAACAAGTGCAAGAGCTGAAATGAATGCAGAATCTGACGGCAAATCTATGCTTAGGCTTGAAAACATCAAAGCCATATTTCACTGGCCCTGAATGCCCTCCACTGGCCCCAATGGAATAACAGCGTAAATCCAGGACAGTATGGTTATCGTCATAAGTTGGGTGTAATAGGATAGGGTATGTATCATACGTGGTAAACACCACCACCCTAGGGTAGGATATATACCACGTTTAGGAGAGTAGGATCTGCTTCTTATGGTTACCCCTATGTTTTGCTGCTGTAACACTGTTTTTCGACTTTAGTCTGGTTGGGGCCCTGCTATTCAGGACCTCAGCCTAGATGCTTCCTCTCTAAATTGATCCCTAGTACCTTAGGTACACCACAGATTGGATTCTGGGGTGTCCTTCTAAGTCCCTAGTATATGGTATTCTATGTACCCAGGGCATAGGTACCCCAGAGGCCTACCAGGGGCTGAAGCATGTATTATGCCACCCTTGGGAAGCCCTCCAAAATAACACCACAGATCTGCTACTGCAGCCTGGGTAAGGTGGTGCATGCACCCCTTACAGAGATATAGGTTCACTATATCTCACCTATCACTGCACATAGAAACCTATCAGTCACCCCTATGGCAGGCCTTATCAATCCTGAAGGCAGGGTGCTTGGTTTTGAGTGAGAGGGTGCCCATGCATGAGCAGAGCCCCTCTGCAGCCTTCAGAATCTCTTCTCCAGGGTTGTCTGTGATGCAGCCTGACCATATACTCGTAAGTGCATTATAACCCAACGGTAAATGCTAACTTTGGACTGGCTGCACGGAAACATGTCGTGTTCAAACACCGTGGAATCATACCCCCATACCAGTAACTGGTGTGGGAGTATGATCCCACCCTTCTAGAGGGAGAGACATGACAGCACCGGTATACCCAGTACCAACTTAAAAAAGCCCTGGCATCACAAAATGGATACTGCAGCCACAGACACGAGTCTGGCCTCCTGCTGCTGACCGAAACTCCGGCAGGGGAGGCCTGGACAATAGGTTTCCTGTCACAGGGAGGTGTCACCACCTCCCAGACAGGCTTTAGTGTATTGGGGCTGGGTGGGTGCACTCTGAGAGTGAGTTGAAGTCCTGCACTGGGGGCACATTTGGTGTCCCTGTGCATAGTCCAGCTCAAACCAGTTCAGGGGCTACAAGCCCCTGCTCTGGCGCGAAACTGGACAAAGGAAATTGGTGCAGCCACCTCTCTTTCCAAACCCTTGCTTGGGTATAAAGAAGGAACCTCTGTAACCAGAACTTTAGATATCCCTGGACGAAACTCTGAAACTGAATCCTGGAACTTCGACGATCTGTTCAACGCCAGATGACTGAAGAATCTCCCTTGGAGTAAAGGAGTTACTCCCCTGCTTGGCAGGCACCAAAGACGCATCTGTCCGATCTGCATCTCCGAAGCTCCGGATGGACGCCGAAGACTTTGCAACACCAGAGGTAGATTTCCAAACTTCCCAGAGGCCGAACCGAGTCCCCAGCAAAGTTGAGAACCGTAGCCCTTGTGGGTACCGTGGAACCGGAAACCCTGGACACCGTGCATATTTGCAAGTGCATTAGCTTCTCGACGTCTCCTGAGGCTGTGCATTGGGTTACTCGTAGCCCAGACCCGAGCAGAGAATCCACTGAAGATTGTTGGCCTAGTCACTCCGAGTGACCCATTGGCCGCCATTTTGTGATTCCTCTCAAGGTCCCTTTGCGATCCCTGGTCCGTCGACTGGTGGGTCCCTGTGAAGGTAACTCTAACTTCCTTTGGGGTTCCCTGGTTGCTCCAGATGTGGCCTCCCTCCTTCTCACTGGGGGAGTCCCTCAGAGCTAGCTGGTCCGCACCGAAGCAACTTTCTCCTTTCTGCATGGGTTGCTGTTGCCAAGGCTTGTTGTGTCCAATCTGGGCAACAACGCTGCAGCACTCGACATCCTTCGTGGGACAGCTCGAATCCAGCTCCTGGTCATCCTCAACACCTCCTGGTCCTCGTAGCTGAAGAGTCAAGCTTCACCTTCTTCACCTGAAACACCCGACATCGGTGGGCATTCGTCTATCGTGCCCCTGGTCACTGGCAAGTGACCCAGACTCTGTCCCCTCTGCTGTCAGGTTCTTCACATCTTCGATCCAGGCTTGTATCTCTTCGGACACTTCGCATCTTCCTGGCAGCAGCACTTCTTCGCCAGCTTCCATTGAAAACGACAACGCGACCCAACACCATTTGACACCTATGCACCCGGTTCCCTGGGTACTCCGGGGCTCCCGTGGGTGTTGACCCTAGAACTGTCTAAGTCCAAGAGGGTTTGGTCCTAGTCCATCTCTAAGCGTCCTTTATCTTTAAAAATCTAACTGCGACTTTCCCCATAGAAGCTAATGGGAGCTCGCGGCTGTGTTCTCACACTGCACACGGCCCCCGTGGGTCCCCTGTGTCACTACCTTGGGTGGTTCCTTGGGGTCCCAGTGATTCTACAGGCTCTAGGCCTTGTGTCTAGTTAAGTCGTGGTTCTTATACCACTATTTTAGTATATGGTTTGCCTCGCCCCTAGGGCCTAACGTGTATTTCGTGCTGCTTTACTGTTTATTTGAAGTGTAACTTATGTGCTTTTGCCTCTAGCCTCATAAAAAGACTAGAGGGGTGTGGTTAGTAATAACTACATATATTTTTTATATATACCTGGTGTGGTTTCCTTTCATTTAAACTAAAAAGGCGAAGGTGCACACCTAAGTTAATCAAAACTATATATGAGATAATAATATTCAACTCAATGGTGCTACGGTACTGGACCCGCTGTCACTCCAAGTGCCTATAAAACAAAGAGAAATATGGCTAGCAAGAAAACTTGCTTGTACTGTGCACTGTTCACTGGGTCTCCATCTGGACCCTATCAAATAATTCAGTTTAAACGTATTGACAAACAATATTCATCCAAAAATCATTGTATTCAATGTATTCATAAATGATACATTATACATGTTATGTTCAACAAAACCATCTGATTTGCAGTAAATACAATTTTCACGTTTGCTCTAAATTATTCATAATACAAGTCAATCTTGATGTAACATGAAACAAAGAAGATCAGTTCATCTGTTTTTCAAAAACGGCCCGATGCATTTCTGCGGAGTCCCTTTCTCAGGGGCACACCTAAAAAGAACATCCTCAAATTACTCCATTTGCGTGTGTCATTTCAGACTCTGGTAGAATGCATTACCCAGATCAATGCGTGCTTTAATGGAAATCCTGAGTTGAGTGTAAAACATTCTAAGTTAAGTGTAAAAAATTTGTGGTGTTATGTCTAACACTTAATAATCAAAGAATTTCATGCTCATAGGTTTTATCACCCAGTGGTGCTCAAGTGAAAATAAGAAACAGTGCAAACTGGCAATTAAAAACACAACCGCAATCAGATGTGCATGGTGAAATATTCCCCCTAGGACTGTGACTAAAAAAACAATTGAGAACTGTAGGTGCAACAAACAATAATACCACTCCTGATATTGGGAAGATACTAGCATCTCACCATATGTTATCAACAGTGCTCAATAAAGTTTTGACAAATTCCTGTCTTTGCTTGAAACACTGTAATATCAAAAATAACATGCCGTGAATAACAGAATTACTCAGTTCTCGGTTTATAGGCAACCAAGCTGTATGTATGCTCACCTCACGATCAGCGGTATATAAGTAGAAGGCTTCTATGGATGCTTCTAATTTTCCAGTACCCGGCTCTGTGTTAAGAAAAAACAAAATTAAGCACAAGCTCCTCATAGTTGTCGATGCAAACATCACTGAACAAGTAAACATAGGGAAGTAAAAAGCCTTACCGAAATATTAGTAGTTAATAATTCAGGATTCAGCCGTGTGACAAAAATGCTTGTATAGGTGAAACCGTGTATTAAGTTGGAACCGCGACGTTGAACAAACAGACTTAAACGGATATGGACCCAGTCATGTGATGGGAATAGAAAGCGAAAATGGACAAAATGTAGGACCATACGGATGTTGGAAAAGGAAAACTGATCAATGAAAAAGAACGAGAGATAAAAAGAGGACACCGAGCTACCTTTAGTATGCGGAAAAATGCAAATGCGAACAGATACTATGGGATGCTAAATGTGATAATAATAAAGAAATAAGAAATTATCACATATGAGTAAGATGAGAGGTGATAAGAAAAATAATAGTGCAGTAATGTGGAAACTAAACATGTAACATATAAAATGAAAGAATGATAAGGGGTCTGAATACTAAAGAGACTGAAAAAACTGGAAAAAGTAAAAGAGAAACGCTCCAGAAGATGTCAATAAGGATTAAGACAATTGGTGTTAACATTTTTTTGTCCATAACGGGACACAGGAACCATGTAAGGGTATCACAATAATACAGTGACATAATAATTGGAAACCCACGATCAATGTGATACAATGTGCTCAGAACACCCAGTACTAGTAGGTGTTTTACTGTAGGCTGGTTCTAATGGAATGCGTTTCTGACAATATATAATCCAAGACTGTGATAGCAATAGTAATACTATGTTCAAATATAATTCCTATACCCGGTGCATCTATTCGGCGCAACACAAAAAATACAAAGTGCGTTATCAAGTGAACCACCACCATATAAAAGATGTTTGAGCTTTGATTTTAATAATGTCAATGATAGACTAATACCACATAAGTACTTTTCTCTCTTCTCTGATATGTGTTACAAAAAGCAACTCATGTCTAACCGGTCATTTAACCCAAACGGGATCATAGTGTTCAAATTTGTTATCCAATATATTTCTCTTTGGAGAAGCTTCTTAGTGATATCTACCCCAGGGCGTACTGGCTGGATCTCAATTATTTGAAACCTCAACTGAGAGATCACGTGTCTTGCCTCTTCCCAATGTGTTGCCAAAGAGGACGTAGTACTATGATTTCTAATTTTGCTTTTGTGTTCCGTTATCCTGATTTTAAGTTTCCTTTCCTTCTTCCCAACATAAGCTTTACCGCAGGGACATTTAATACAGTATATGATGTTTTTCGAGTTACAGTCATTAGTATGCTGGAGTTTTATTTTCTTCTCAGTAGATGGGTGTGTTAACACATTACCTATAATTACATTATTACAATGTATGCAATTGTTACATTTGGTGGTGCCTTTATATGCAATTACTTCTTTGTGTTGTGAAGGAGATGATAATAATGATCAGAGATTGTTGCCCTTGTGTATTCATAAAGGGGTTTCTTCGAGAAGATACCGTTAAAATCTGTCTCGTTCTCTAACATCTCCCATCTGGAATTTATAATTCTTTTGACTGATTGAGAGGATGTGGAAAATTTCGACACAAATACCAGTCTGTTTTCATTTTGTTTCACCTTTGGTAATAATACGTCTTTACGTTCTTTGCTTTGTGCCCGTTTTAAACAATCCTCAAGAATATATTCAGGGCAACCTCTTGCGGTGTATCGTTGTTTATATTCCAACTCCTTCTGTGCTGTCGTATGTACCTCTGAACATATTCTTCTAATGCGGATGAATTGTGAGAATGGTAAATTTTTTAATAAGCTTTTAGGGTGGGAACTTGTATAAGCGAGTGCATTGTTTCGGTCAGTGGGTTTTTGATATACTTCTGTCTCAAATTTCAGTTTTTCAACTGATTTAGTGACAAGTACATCTAAAAAGTGGATTCTGTGTTCCTCTATGTGTTAGGTAAACTGAATCCTTGGGTCAATGGTATTCAGTGTTTCAATCATTGTTACTAGTTTGGCTCTGGATTCTGACCATAGGATAAAAATGTCATCAATATATCTACAGTACATTTTCATGCTTTGCCACCACTCAGGGTTCATCATAATGTTTTCATATTCAAATAAGGCCATGAAAATATTAGCGTATGCTGGGGCCCCCGAAAAACCCATGGAGGGATCCGTTAGTTGTGCATAGAATTGACCCTGCCATTCGAAATGGCTATGATTCAGACAGAATTTCAGTAATTTTAGGATAAAAATGTTGTCCATGTTAATGTCTTCTAGTCGTAACAGTGCCCATTCTACTGCCTCTAGGCCCGCTTGATGCGGTATTGATGTATATAATGCTGCTACATCTATGGTACAAAGTACTATTGTTGAAAAGTCTATTCTATCAGCAGCCTCCAGTTTTTGAAGAAAATGAGTTGTGTCCTTTATGTATGAACTCCAGCTCTGAACAAATTGTTGTAGATAGTAATCCAAAAATGTCCTTATGGGATCAAACAATGATCCACATCCTGATACTATAGGACGAAATGGTGGATCCATAGCATTTTTGTGTATCTTGGGGATCATATACAATTTTGGTCTTCTTGGATTAATAGTAGTGAGATAGGTTCTGTTTTGATCAGTAATCCAATCTTTTTCAGTCGCCTCATCCAAAATGTCAGCCAAGATTTTCTGTAATTGTACAGTAGGATCATTTGCAAGTTGCATATATGTATGATCATCAGCCACATGTTCATTCACCTTGGAGATATAATACGAAGTGTCCATCACGACGATTGCACCTCCTTATCCGCCGGTTGCATTGTAATTTCCAGGTTATTAGCTAAAGGTTTTATTGCCAGTCTGTCTTGTTTAGTGAGGTTGTTTAATCTTCTAGATTGATAATTAATTTGTTGTAAATCTTTTTGGACCGAAATTCTGAAAGAATCCAATATTTTATGAGAAACCGGTGGAATAAAAGTGCTTTTGGGTTTGAAAGGACTCATATTGGCGGTTGTTTAGTTTTGCTCAGGAGGAACAACATTTGTGAAATAGTGACTTAATCATAAGAGTCTCATAAATTTATAAAAGTCAGCTTCAACTTGCAGAAGTGTAGATGTATCTGTGGGAACAAATGACATTCCACGACCTAAAATGTTTTTTTGTTGTGAGGTAAGTTGATGGGATGAGATGTTAATCACTAGATCACAGTCTTGCCGCTGCGCAGTGATTTGCCGCTTCTTTCTCTGTCCTCTCCACGGCTGAATTCTGGATTATTAACTACTAATATTTCGGTAAGGCTTTTTCCTTCCCTATATTTACTCGTTCAGTGATGTTTGCATCGACAACTATGAGGAGCTTGTGCATATTTCTGTGTTTTTTTAACACAGAGTCGGGTACTGGAAATTTAGAAGCATCCATAGAAGCCTTCTACTTATATACCGCTGATCGTGAGGCGAGCAAACGTACAGCTAGGTTGCCTATAAACCGAGAACTGAGTAATTCTGTTATTCACGGCACATTATTTTTGATATTACAGCGTTTCAAGCTAAGATGGGAATTTGTCAAAACTTTATTGAGCACTGTTGACAACATATGGTGAGATGCTAGTATCTTCCCAATATCAGGAGTGGTATTATTGTTCGTTGCACCAACAATTCTCAGTTGTTTTTTTAGTCACAGTCCTAGGGGGAATATTTCACCACGCACATCTGATAGCGGTTGAGTTTTTAATTGCCGGTTTGCACTGTTTCTTATTTTCACTTCAGCACCACTGGGTGATATAACCTATGAGCATGAAATTATTCGATTATTAAGTGTTAGACATAACACCACACATTTTTTACACTTAACTTAGAATGTTTTACACTCAACTCAGGATTTCCATTAAAGCACACACTGAATTGGGTAATGCATTCTACCAGAGTCTGAAATGACACACGCAAATGGAGTAATTTGAGGATGTTCTTTTTAGGTTTGCCCCTGAGGAAGGGACTCCACAGTCCCGAAATGCATCGGGCCGTTTTTGAAAAACAGATGAACTGATCTTCTTTGTTTCATGTTACATCAAGATTGACTTGTATTATGAATAATTTAGAGCAAACGTGAAAGTTGTATTTACTGCAAATCACATGGTTTTGTTGAACATAACATGTATAATGTATCATTTATGAATACATTGAATACAATGATTTTTGGATGAATATTGTTTGTCAATATGTTTAATTATTGTTTGAACTGAATTATTTCATAGGGTCCAGATGGAGACCCAGTGAACAGTGCACGGTAGAAGCAAGTTTTCTTGCTAGCCATATTTCCTTTCATTTAGCCATTCAAGAGATTATAGACTGGTAAAACAAGCTGCTTTACATTCCTTCAAGACTTAGCCTGAAGGCTGCTCTCCATAGCTACCACTAGGATAGCTTTCAATAAAGGTTGTCTTTAACCTATCATCAATAAGGGGTTGTTTGGACTGGTGCAAGGTGCCCACTATAACTAGTGCACAGCATATACCAGGCCAATTTCTCACACCACGTATCGTAAATGACCTACTATTCTGTGTTTGCAATGTGAAAATGGGGCATAACATGCTGAATCGGTGTTTAAGTTTGAATTCCAAGGAGCATATCTACAAGGCCAGGCGATAATTATCGCTCAGCGCTCTTAGCACTAGGATAATTATTGCCAGCCAACGCTGAATTTTATCGTGGAGATAGCATGGTATCAGCAACGCTTATCTCCAAAGCGATAAAATTCAACGCGCAAGCTGCCAACTGTGCGATTATCGCTGGAAATCCAGCGATAATGGCACAACGTTTGGCGAAAGCTTGCTGATAGGGCAAGGCAGACTTAGCCATGATATCCACCTTCCATAGGATATCAGGGCTAAGTCAGTTGAAAAGCAGGCGTAAGGAAAGTAGCGATAACCATGGATAGTGCTACTTTTCTTATCGCTATGCTTGTTAGCGATTCCCTTGATAATTGGAGAAATGTTGGTTAGCGACATTTCTCCAGTTATTTCAGGAAGGATCGCCCACTTTGCATTTCATTAGAGATGCAAAGTTGGGCGTTCAGAAAACAGGCGCTAAGGCAAGGATTCACGCAATAGCGTGACCTTGCTGATATAGCGATAAAATTATCGCCGCTTTTCGGCCGAAAAACGGCCGCAAATGCGGCGATAATTTTTTATCGCCGCATTGTAGATATGCCCCCAAATTCTATGCCTTTTCTCCAAGCTATTTACCCACAATACAATTCAGCAGGTATCTATCAGGAAAAATTACGAGAGCATGATAGTTTGCACAATCTGTAATTCCGATCGGAAATTAGCTGTCAAGTTATCATTAGAGGTTGTTTGCCACAAAGTCATGCATGAATTAAGGCCATATATGTCACCTGCTCCTGGAACGCCGATACTCTACCAAGAGAGTCCAGATATAAACCAATCTTTGTTGAGTCTGACAACCAAACTCTTTTCCTAAATTTACACAACCCACCACCTTCCCATATCTGAGGCCTATAAGGTATAGCAGAGTACCCATTTGTCTTGATTTACTACAGTTTCAATTTATCTTGATTGTTTTATATATTTGTATATTTTCCCATTTTTGTATGGGCATTCTTAGAAAACACAAAGATAATTTAAATCTATACTTTAAATATGTGGTTCCTGTAATTTCAGTCAATGTCAGTACCTCGTTCTTATGCATTTCCGTGCTTTTCATTACAACTAGATCTGGTCAAACTGTATTTTTTACAAAAGAGAATATAGCCCTTACGACTTCAGAAGTCCTCCTACAGTGCTCTTACTTAGTATGAACTATTTTGAGCCACTGTTGCTATCTGGTTGTATCAACATCTTCTCAAATACCCAGGTAAGTAGAGTGTATTTTAGGTTGCAGCCTACCAGACAGCTCAGCTTTGTGGTATGTGAAAAGCATCGACTGGAGTTTCAGAAAGTTGACCTGGGAATGCATTCTGCCCGTCACTTGCCATTGGCTTTGTGGTTTGTAACTCACGTTCTCTTGCTTCCCAATTGCTGGGTTTATTTGCATTAGGCTGTCCAGCTTGAGTTCGTACTTCCCCATGCGAAAGCCATGTTTACAGTATTCTTCCACAAACTCGTTTTCTGTAATAAACAGGGCTGTAAATCTTGGGCCCGATTCACAGAACTAACTTAAGACAAAATCCTAAACTTACTACCATTTTGGTATTCACAGAAGGCACTTACTCATTTTGGTATTCACAGAAGGCGCTTACTCATTTCGGTATTCACAGAAGTTAGGAGTCCTAACTTTAGGACTCCTAAAGGCCTTCTGTGAATACCGAAAGTCTTAAAATTAGGATTTTTCTCAGTTTAGTAGTAGTATAGTTAGGACTCCTAACTTTAGGACTCCTAAATGCCTTCTGTGAATACCGAAAGTCTTAAAATTAGGATTTGTCTCAATTTAGTAGTCCTAAGTCTAAACTTAGGACTACTAAATTGAGGAAAATCCTTATTTTAAGATTTTTGGTATTCACAGAAGGCATTTAGGAGTCCTAAAGTTAGGAGTCCTAACTATACTACTAATAAACTGAGAAAAATCCTAATTTTAAGGCTTTCGGTATTCACAGAAGGCGTTTAGGAGTCCTAAAGTTAGGAGTCCTAAATTTAGGACTACTAAATTGAGAAAAATCCTAATTTTAAGACTTTCGGTATTCACAGAAGGCATTTAGGAGTCCTAAAGTTAGGAGTCCTAACTATACTACTACTAAGCTGAGAAAAATCCTAATTTTAAGGCTTTCGGTATTCACAGAAGGCGTTTAGGAGTCCTAAAGTTAGGAGTCCTAAACTTAGGACTACTAAATTGAGAAAAATCCTAATTTTAAGACTTTCGGTATTCACAGAAGGCATTTAGGAGTCCTAAAGTTAGGAGTCCTAACTATACTACTACTAAACTGAGAAAAATCCTAATTTTAAGACTTTCGGTATTCACAGAAGGCATTTAGGAGTCCTAAAGTTAGGACTCCTAACTTCTGTGAATACCGAAATGAGTAAGTGCCTTCTGTGAATACCAAAATGAGTAAGTGCCTTCTGTGAATACCAAAATGGTAGTAAGTTTAGGATTTTGTCTTAAGTTAGTTCTGTGAATCGGGCCCCTTGTTCTTATCTCGTAACATTTGCTGGACATTCATAGACCGAAGTCAAATGTCAGGCGCTGTCTTCCGCGGGAGCTTGTTTTTCTTGTTACTAAAACCTACTCTCCTCTTATTGTTGCTATGGTAACTCTGTGTCTGTTAGAAAGTCTTTGATTTTTGTTCGTACATTGTATGCCTATCTATGGTTTTATTTTGCCACAGAAGCATGGGAAATGTGACAGTTTGTGTTTGTTAGAAATAGGAGTCTCTAGTTGGCAGAGGTAGGTACCTTTGTCCAAACAGGGACCCTTGCTTTTAGTCAGGTTAAGGGGGATACACACTTTAGACAACCCCTGCTCACCCCCTTGGTAGCTTGGCACGAGCAGGCAGGCTTATCCCAAAGGCAAAGTGTAAAGTATTTGTACCAATACTCACAGTAACACAGCATAAACACCACAAAAGGACACCAAACAGGTGTAATAGGACTTTCAAAAGGTTTCAAGAACTTGTACCATAGAAAACTATGGATACGTGACTTTTCATCAAAGTACCTGCAGATGTGTCAAAGTTCCAAAAGCCAAACAGCCGCAAAGTCAGAAAACAAAGAGATAAGACACTGCTGAGACCTTGGGAGGCGATGCGACAGTCCCGCTGCACGCAGAGGAAAGGTTGCGTCAAATCCGGTCTGTATGGGGAGTGATGCGTTGATTCTACGTGACAGTTCCGGTCCGCAGATGATGCGTTGGATGAACTTGCCGCACAGGTAAGATGTGTGGAAATCTTTGACCCGGCCAACTTCATCCATATGGTGTGGTCATGCCCAGAACTGGAGGGGTATTGGCGCGGCGTTGAAACCGACCTGACTGAGGTCTTGGGGTGGGAAGTGCCGCATGACCCCAAACACATCCTCCTGGGCATCACTGACGGCCTGGACGGCACACGCGCTGAAAAATTGTTTCTTATGACGGCGTTAATGGTGGCAAAAAGGGATATTGCGGCGGCTTGGAAACAGCCGCAGCCACCCAGTCTGACCAGGTGGAGCGCAGGGGTGGACTGGTGTGCGGCGCAGGAGCAGACTCTGTACCAAGCTCGGGGCTGCCACAAAAAGTATCGTAGGGTTTGGGGGAAATGGCTAGGAAATGTATTGTGACCTTGTGGTGCGGGGTGGGGGCGGGTGGGGGGGTAGGTCGGGGGGGGGGCGGAGAGGGGGAATGATTCCCAGACGGGGCTAATGTATACTGTTGGTCTGAAAGGCTCACTGTTTTTGTTGCGTAAGATAACAATAAAAACGTGTTTATCAAAAAAAAAAAGATGTGTAGAAATCCGGGATGCGCAGGAGATTGACGCGGCAGCGTCGAGAGGAGCTACGTCGGTCCTCTTCTGCTGCAATCCCTCGATGCGTCGATTCTTGCAGCAGCGACAGGCACTGCAGCGGTTTTCGTAGCGGCACGGCGATGCATGAAAATTCTCACGCCACGGAGATGTGTCAGGAAAACAGCCGGAAGAAGAGCGATGCGTCGATTTCTGTAGTTCTTTGAGTTTCTCCTTGCTTCCAGCTCCAAAACAGCAGCAACAATCTCCAGAGGCCCAAAACTGGCACAGGCACCTCTTGCAGGTCAGACCTCACAGCAGCAGAGCTCAGGGGAGCTGGGGGTGAATTCTACCTGTCCTTGAGACTTCATAACAGGAGGCCAGCACATTTCAGGCCCTTGGAGATCTCCTTGAAGCAGGGGACACAGCACACAGCAAAGTCCTTTCCCTTTCCTTAGCAGAAACAGATACTGCAGGCCAACCCCAGACACACAGCTCTTCTCCATGGCACAGGTTCCTTTTGAATTCCAGGAATGATCTAAAGTCTGGGGATTTGGGTCTGATACTTATACCCCTAAATGTCTTTGTTCTCTTTGTGCAAGGGGGCTCTGAGCCCAGTTCAAACCAGTTCTGGGGGGCACTTTGCAAGTGCGCAGCAACATCCATTGTCAGTGTGAGCTTTGGCTCCAGACACACCACAGGGGGGCGGAGCCAGCATTGTGGAAGGCAGGGACAGCTCTAATCAGGCACATGTGCTACTCCTCCCAGCACTCCAAATGCAGATCAGGCCTATTCAGCTTAGTGCTGACTCATCCAGACTCCTGGAGCCACTGCACCTCCCCAGCCCCTGTTACTCCAAAGCCAGACAGTCAAACCACAAACAGGACGAAGCACACAGGATGGTTGAACAAAAAAATAGTCACTTTCTAAAAGTGGTATTTTCAAACACACAATTTTACTAAAAGATGTGTTATTAAATCCTGAGTTCAGGGATACCAAACTCTTTTTTTCTATCTTATCCTTATGAGAAGATATGCTTGTAAAATGTTACAAAGCATTCCCCATTCTGTCCTATGGGGCAAGATAGCCTTTCAATAGTAAACAAGCATTTGCAATGCAATAGGTCTCGCATTTGCGAGATTTTGAGCTATTGGTAATGTAAGTGGCAATGCCTTTTATTTATGTGTTTTGAAAACCTGCAAGCCATGACTATCAGTACAAAAGTGCACATAAATAATAAGTCTTGTCTTTTACAACGCCAATAGGATAAAGTTTCGAAAATGCGAGACCAATTGCATTGCAAATGCTTGTTTGGTTAGGCTATAACTGTTAAATTAAAAAATAAGGTCACTTTTATAAACGGCTCACTTTCAAGTATAAAAGAGCGTTGGTGACAATTTATGCTGTGTAATTACATTTCACACAATATGAAGCAGCAAATGACAAGTAAATTATGAATGGCCTGGTATATATTTGCCTTTAGAGCATTTGCATATATATGCGTATGTATAGGCCAATATTTCAATTCTGTTCAGACTGGAACAGACTTTGGTGATGAGGGAAAGACAACAGAGGACAGAGGCTCAAACCCATGGGACTAAATGTGCAGCAGAACTCGGGGGCTGTGAACAGAAGTAGGAGTGGAGAGGTGGAGTAACTGAAGCTAGAGGGAGAGGCCAGGATGTTGGAATGAGACCCCGAAGGGTGAAATGCCAAACCTTTTATAAATTCTGACGGTCTGATTAGCTGGATAGATTCTGCCATGCTGCTGTGGAAACCGTCCCCTATCATTATTGGGGCAGCGCTTAGAAGTCAGGCCAAGCACTTGATCCCCGAAGCTGGCCTGACCACTAGGGGCTGTAGAGGCTGACGTGGATTCTATATCCCACCCAAAGATCCCTTCCTGCTCTGTTTATAATACTACTTGGACCCCGCACTCTTCCTGTGACAGTGTAAGTGGAAGGAAGCTCCGGCCTGAAGAAGGCGGCCCAGAGATCCTACCCCATAATGAGTACGGGGGACTGCAGAAATGAGGATTTTTGATAAGGGATGAGCAGCGAATAGAAATAATTGTGTAGCTGGTGTGCTGGGTTCACTGGCACATACAATGCAATAGGTCTCACATTTGCGAGAGCTTAAGCTATTAGTATTGTAAATGACAATGCCTTTTATTTATGGTTTAAAAACCAAAACATAAATACAGTGCCAATAGCTCAAACTCGCGTAAATGCGAGATCTGTTGCATTGCAAATGCTTGTTTTATAGCGTAGCTATCTCCTTTCACACCAGAAGGACAAAACTATTCAATGTTCTTCTAGCATTGCACACTTGTGGTCGTGTCTTTAATGTTTTTTAAAAAGGTCAAACGTGCGCTCATTACAATGTGCTTATATGCCAACCATAGTCTAGATGTTTAAAAATAAGCATTTGACCTTTTGAAGCTACCTGAAGAAATATTTTGATCCTCAAACAACACAAAATTAGCGGAACAAGTCTACAGTGGCGAAAGATGAGACTGTAATACTTTGTAGTCTGTTCAAAGGAAACAGCTAAATTCAACAAAACGGAGAATTAGCTAAGCTGTTGACAGTGCAATTGCTTCCATAAGAAAATATTGTTGTACGCATTCGTTCAGCATGCTGGAAGCAGCCTAAAACTACAGCTCCCAGAGTGCACAATGTCGTGCATAGAAATATAAAATCATTTAGCAAATTCAAAAAGTACTCCTAATAACAAAACATTATAGGATCATTGCGTGCCTTGTGAAAGTAAATTATATATTTACAGCTGAAATCATTTACGTATTTTATATCTTTACCTCTGAAAGTGTCCACTGTGGAAAAGCGAACGATGAGTGTTGTGAAAGGAAAATGCTCCCAGCTCCTGCTGTATGAATGTTAATTACTGGATGCAGCTGGTGGGAGAGGAAATTGGAGATGGGTGGAGGACAGACAATGCATAGGGCTCTGCACTTCAATAAACGTGTGCGAGAACAGAGGGATTGGCGAGGAGGGAACCAGAGACATACTAGGCAACGTCTTTAATGACGTTTTGAGCAAAACCTATATTTGTATCAGTCAACCGCTTATACTTCTTGCACACTTAAAGGGAATTCAGAGGGAGCGAAATACCATTAAACATTTGCGTTTCACAACCCGTCTTTTGTATTTATTTCGTATTGAGTTGTGCAGATTGTTACTGAACGTATAAACATAACAAAGAAGAAATAGGCACAAAAGACAGGATGTGAAACTAGCTGTTTAAAAGCATTTTTCTCCCCGTGAATGCCCTTAAAGCAGAGCCATACAACGAAGGAAACAGCATGCAGCTGACATTTTGGCAACTAACAGCTGCTGCTCATCAGACACGCCCAATAAGTAGAAGTTGATCTGTAATACGTTGGGCGAGTCGTGCGCTGAAGAAAAAAATGCACACGGCTTACATTGCTCACGATTAGGCATGGCAAGTCCCGCTGACGCGCTGCTTTAAAAAAGCTGCAATATTGAAACGTGCATAAAGAATAAAAATGCGCACAGCTGCTATTGTTTACCTCCTATATTACCAAGCAGCGACGGAAGCGGGGAACGCGCTGCTTTAAAAAAGCTGCAATAAGAACATACGTTTAAAGAATAAAAATACGCACAGCTGCTATTGTTTACCTCCTATATTAACAAGCTGCGATGGTAGCGGGGATCATGCTACTTTAAAAAAGCTCCTATAGAATGCACATGGCTGCTATTGTTTACCTCCTATGCAGAAAGTAATCAAGCATTGGCCACGCAGCCGCGAAAGTGAAGCGGACGCGGCCGCGAAAGTGAAAGTGATCGCGATTGCGTGCTGCGGAGGAAAGACACATGGCGCTGCGCGGGTGCATGTTTAGGCCACGGCAGCACTTTGAAAAGCCTGTATACAAAATGTCTCGGCCAGACCAGCGCATGCGCTAGATCAGGCGAGACCTAAAAACTAAAGTGGCAGTATTTCACTATCAGGACATGTTACACTCTTCCCTACATGTCCTACCTTTCACATACACTGCACCCTGCCCAGGGGGGTACCTTGGGCCTACCATAGAGGTACCTATATGTAAGAAAAGGGAGGGTTAGGGCCTGGCAAGTGGGTGCACTTTCCAAGTTGACCTGGCAGTTAACAAACTGTGCACAGGCACCTCGGTGGCAGGCCTGAGACATCTTTTCAGGCCTGCTACTCATGTGGGTGGCACAATCATTGCTGCAGGCCCACTAGTAGCATTTGATTTACCAACCCTGGTACACTCAGTGCACTTTAATAGGGACCTACTGGTAAAACAAATATGCCAATCAGGGAGAACCAATCACAACATCAATTTGCACAGGGAGCACCTGCACTTCGACACTGATCAGCAGTGGCAAAGTGCCCAAAGCATCTAAGCCAGCAAAAACGAAATGCAGCACAGCATCAAAAACACAGGAGGTGGAGGCAAAAAGTCAGGGAAAACCACACCAAGGATGCCAGGTCTAACAGTGTTCATGCTATGTTCGCTTCATTGTATGTTTTGAAAACTTTTTTTGTCATTGTTTAAATTGTGCGTTCATATTGGAATGTATACCAAAATGGTGGTATTTTTAAAATTATGTTTTCCCCATTTGGTTGTTGGCGAGAACAGAAAATACAGATATAATTATATGCAATACATTCAAAGAGATGATGACATAATGGCAAACTAGTCAGTTTATCAACTGGGTTGGCGCCTCTGAAAAGACGTTGGGTGTCCCGTGTCAGACTCATCACAAAGTCACTCCAGCCTGTCTGGCCTTTCCACAAATCATAGATCAGTTTATGTGACAATGTTGCCTTGAGTACAGCTGTAACATTCTTTTATCTATGCTGTAACACATGCAGAGGCAAGGCAAGTGCCCGTCTGCTCACACGAGCATGACTTCCTGGCTCCGAAGTCCTACCTGTTCCTAGGTAGCCAGCGGGCTGCTGTCTGGCTAGCAGCACACCGGGCTCAGCTGCCGGCATTTATTTCCCCATCATGTATTATTTGTGATGCTGCGAGGAGATGAGTGAGAAGCCGCTTGTGTGGAAATGTCGGGGCATGTTTATGAGAACATCGTTGGCATCATCAGTCAGTAACCACCTTGTCACCAGGCCCCTAGGGATCTGGTAAACTAGTGAGCCACCTGCAAGGAGTTCTCCAGCACAGCTTTGCTGTCTGTTGAAGGGGTTAACTTGTGTATGGTCCTGAGGTAGCCATGCATTATAGGTCAGTGTTGGTGTGAAAACCCACCTTACCACCCGCCACCCCGGCACTAATGTACGAGCAAGGCGTTCTCCATCCAACCCTTCCTGTGTGCTGAAGGGGTTAGCTGCCCTTAGGTGCAGCATCCCCGCACCTAAGGGTGCACGGATGCCTCCTTTGCAGCAATGGTTACTATTAAGCATGGGCCAACTTATCACCAAAGACCCTGGGACTTCAATGAACTATTCATGCACCAGCTACAGTTTCCCCAGCATTGGTGGAACTAGTGTCGACCACCATAAAGCACAAATCAGCCTTGTAGCCAGCTGCCTCCCAGAGTCTAGTGAACTAGGAATGCTCGCGTTATACAAGTCTAGACTCGCTGTGTTGCTGTCAGGGCTAACTGTTGTCAGATAGGAGTAGGTAGATGGCAGTGTACTGCTCACTTGTGTAGAAATAGATGGGGTGTTTGTGTGGAAACTAGTGCTTTAGCCTTGCGCTGTACCTGCCTCGCCCTACTATGCAGTTGTGCTGTAATGCAGAGGTTAGATGTTGTGCAGGTTTCAGCTGCTGTGCTAAAGGTACCACATACTAGTCGTGCTCTGCAGACTTGTGCGGAAAGAGAGGTGGTGAAAACTAGGGCTCTGCTCTTGCGTTGCACCTGTCTCGCTCTAGGATGCAGGGGTTAGCTTTGGTGCAGGCTAGCTTTGGTGCAGGGTTTAGCTTTGGTGCAGGGTTTAGCTGCTGTGCTAAAGTCTGCACCACCCACTGCCCCTGCCAATACTGCAAAATGCCAGCAGTGCCAATGGCCTGAATGAGCTGCTATTATCATTTTATAGCTTATATTAATTTGTTAAACTGGTGTGACTGATGTGCTCTACTGAAAATAGGCTGACAGGGACATAATTACAACTACGTAACAAACCACATACATCCAATCCACACCACAGAATTCAACCTCATGCCACAAAATTCAACAGCACACCACGTAATTAAACCACACTACATACCACTTTACAACGCAAAATACAGTTCCACATAATTACATTCCATGACACACAATCCCACTCCACGTAATTCCAGAACACTCAATACTACATAATGACTATCTACTTAATTCCACAGCACACCCTGCCACATGATGTTCACACAAATAAAGTACACAATTCCACAACCAACAATTCCAATTCAACCCACACAATTCCACTCTAAACCACATATATACAATCCACTCCAAACCAAAACACATAGATGAAAGACATTGTAATTTGCTATGCCAATAGCTCTAACTCTCGCAAATGCTAGACCTATTGCATTGGAAATGTTTGTTTAGTATGGGTAGGACTTACTGGGGGAATTTTGTGCAGTATGCTGTACTTTAAAAATAGTTTTGCAGCTGTGAAAGCCCTGCAGTTAGATCAATAGGGTCTTTCCCCCTTTTTAAACTAGGTCAAATTATTTTCGACATGGGAACTGTTTAACCTGAAGTCCAACTCTGGCTACAAATGAATAAATTGAAGTAGCTGGTAGAGGCTCATTATTTATTTAATTCGAGGATAAAATTTTAGTTAGGCATCCTTGAGTGAGACCATTTTCCTGATAAATAGCATTTTAAACAGAACCTGTCTGAGGTAAACGTCACTGCTTTCGAAAGACACCTCTGACTTTACAGTTACTTTCTTGCATTTAAAAAAGGGTGGAGAGGAAGCCTGTGATGCTGAAGGCAGGGGTATTATAACACGTTCAAGGGCATTTCAGTGTTTATTTAATCTTCGATTTATGTACGATTGGCATTACAACAAATGGGATTGATTAAATAAAAAGTTAGTGCCTAATAATTCCAAATGACCAAAAAACGACCTTAGTGAAACTAAAGATCAAATCTAGCGAGGAAGAAATTATTTTGTTGTTAAAGGATGAAACAAAAGACGTTGTCGCAGTAGGAGTTAGATATATTATAATTTATAAGACTAAAAACGAGAAAATATGAGATTAGTATGAAAGCATTTCTAAGGCACTACTGGATCCTGCACCTGCTGCAACGGGCAAGTCGAACGTGAAAAGGTTGAAAAAAGACCCTCCCACGCCTCCCAAACCATGCTACAGGAGATAAGAGCTCTCAGACCTTTTATGGAGGAAACAAATTACAAATTACAAATTCTCTCTGAAAATTGGGTGCACCTCGACACAAGGCTTACAGTGGTCGAACACAGTGTTGTTACCCTCAGTGATGCTACTAAGGGTGTCCCTTTTTTGCACTCGCAAATTACTAGCCTTCAGAAGCAGGTCGAGGACCTTGAAAATCGTAACCGAAGGAATAATCTGCGCATTTTTGGTCTGGGAGAGGGAATTGAAGGTAGTGACCCTATTGCGTTCTTCAAGTCCTTCCTCCCTAAGGTTCTTCACATGTCAGATGGCACTATGTTAAACATCCAACGAGCCCACAGATTAGGGCGTGCTGCTTCTGTTGGTTCCTCTCCGCAACGACCGAGGGGTGTCATCATCTACTTCCTAGAGAGTATACGGATTTGCTAAAGGTGTTGGCAGCGGCTAGAGCTATTCAACGTGTTACATGGTCAGGCTCCACACTGTTCTATGCGCAGGACTACTCCAAGGCCACAGCTGATAGGCGCAAAGCTTTTCTAAATCTCCGACCTGATCTTCGTTCTATGGGGGCCAGATATGGCCTCTTTCATCCTTGTCTTTTCAAGGTCACGTATAACAACAGGACTACGACTTACGAAGATCCAGTGCGCTTGCAGAGCTTTATCAACTCCAACAGGATGGATGCCACAACTTCATCAGGAGCTGTTTCCTCACATGTCGCTTAATCGTTAACTGTTATGTTTGACTTTCTGTCATTCTTCTTGTTTTTATAGCCTTTTTGAAACTAGCTGCATAGCTATCACTAATTTCCCCTCTTTAGCAGCGTTAGTTATATATATCGTTCACCACTGTATTAATGTTTATGAATTTTTGCAACAATACTCTTTAGTGGGTTTTTTTGAGCTCATATGTTCCTGATGCATATCTTTCATGGTTTCCTCTTGAGACTAATTTTTGTCTTGTGCTCTTGCTTCACAGTTATGATGTCTTCTCATACGGTCTTCCCCGATCCCCGCTGGGCCCTCCCTGGACGTGTGTCTGCTCCATGTGGTTCCGCCTACCCTCCCACCCATTCTCTCCTTTTGTAGGTATGTTTTTTGTTTTGTTGTGCGTCTTTTTTGTTGTATTGTTTCTGCTTTAACGTTCTATTTTTCCATTCGTGTTCTATTGCTTTTCTGGTATCCTTATTGCTCCGACTTTCTCTTTCTTATTCAACTCTATCTTTTTCTGTATGCTTGACTCGTCTTTTCCTTCTCTTTTCGTTTTTAGACGAAATATTTCTTTTGTGCCATGCATCTTTTATATTTTATATTGTTCTTGTACTGCATTGATTTCTTGTCTTCTAATTACATTTTGTATTATTTTTGATTGCTCATGTCCTTGAAACTGGTTACATGGAACGTTAGGGGTTTACACTCTCCTATTAAGCGGCAAAGAGTCCTGACCCACCTTGCTAAACTAAATGCGGACATTGTCTTCTTACAAGAGACCCACCACTCTGCTGATGAATCGTTGAAGTTGAATAGGGGTTGGGTGGGAGAGGTTTTCTTTTCTCCTGGGGATGGCAAACGAAATGGGGTGATGATTCTTTGCCGCAAATCCCTCCCGCTTACATTATTGACTCAGGACTCAGATGTTAATGGACGATGGCTCAATGTTAAATTGTCCTTAAAAGGTGTTCCCGTTTCTCTTTTCAACGTATACGCCCCAACCTGCGGAGAACCCTCTTTTTGGTCCACCTTAGCTGCACAGATTGCTCTTGGCATTGAGGACAATTTTATTTTTGCTGGTGATTGCAACCAGGTCTTTGATCCGTTTATAGATAGACATTCCAGGGTTCCCTACATTCCTAACAAGCCTCAGAAATCGTTTGTGCGAGTTATTTCCCAGCACCAACTTTTAGACGCCTGGCGTCTTTGTAATCCAACTACCAGAGAGTACACTTTTTATTCCCCCTCACATCAAACTCAATCGAGAATTGACTTTATTTTTGTCTCCCACTCCATCTCACAAACACTTACACACGCGGAAATTGGTCCTATTCTACTGTCAGATCATGCCCGTGTCTCAATTGGTCTAGAAATTCTGCCTAAGGTCACAGGTCCCAAAAGATGGCGCTTTAACAATGCCCTCCTCCTGGATCCAAAATGTACTTCTGCGTTTACCACTTTTTTTGATGAGTTTTTTGTGTTCAATACTGACCAATCCCTACCCTTCTCAACTATTTGGGATGCTTTCAAGGCCTCAGCGAGGGATTTCATTATTGGCTTTGTTGCTAAGAGGCGGCAACTCTCCCGCAAATTTACTGCGGACCTTTTACAGGACATCAAAAAGTTGGAGCATTCTTTTTACACTTCGCATTCAAAACAGTCCCTCACGGCCCTCATTAACGCTAAATTGAAATTTAATAAGAAATCGACGGAAGATGCTTCATTATATTTGTTAAAATCCAGTGCTAAATTTTATGGAGGCAAAAACAAGGCAGGAAAGATACTAGCTAATTATTTGAAAGTCAAACACAATAGACTCAATATTGAATCCATTTACGATGACCGCTCGGATTTAAAATTTAAAGACGCGGATATTCTGAACAAGTTCTCCCTATTTTACAAAGCCCTCTATGCCTCGGAATCGCAGCCCTCTGATCACTCTCTTTCTCAGTTTTTCTCAACTCTCCAGGCGCCTCCCCGCCATCCGCCGGATCTAAGTCTTCTGGAGTTCGACCTAACACAACAAGAACTATCAATGGCGCTCCAGATACTCAAGAAAGATAAGGCGCCGGGGCCTGATGGCTTTACAGTAGAATTCTTCCAGCACTTTTCCAAACTTCTATTACCCAAGCTACACTCTCTCATAACTTTCTTCACTACCCTAGGCTGCTCTTCCGGATCTTTTTCGGAAGCACACATATGCCTTATACCGAAGGAGGGGAAAGACCATAGATATTGCAAAAATTATAGACCTATTTCTTTGGTAAATATAGATTATAAGATTTTCTCCAAAGCCTTGGCTATGCGTCTTGATTCCTATTTACCTGATCTACTAAGTGCGGAGCAGTCTGGCTTTGTCAAAGGTAGATTTATCACGGACAATACAAGGCTTCTTTTCAATGTCTTGTCTAAATCCTCATCCTTAAAACATCCCCTAGCGGCAATTGCGCTCGATGCTGAGAAGGCGTTTGACAGGGTTGAATGGACTTATTTGTTTTATACTCTTCGTTGGTTTGGTTTTGGTCCCAAGTTTGTGTCCTTGATTTCTCTTCTTTATTCCAACCCGCGTGCGGCTATCTGTGCTAATGGTCTGATTTCCTCGTATTTTGATCTGGGTAGAGGGGTGCGTCAGGGTTGCCCTCTTTCTCCCTTCCTTTTTAATTTAGCTTTGGAGCCCTTTCTTTCTAAGCTTCGTCAAAATCCAAATCTCTATGGCTTTCAGTCAGCAAGTATCCACCTTAAAATGGCTGCTTACGCAGATGACATTTTACTTTTTATGTCCAACCCTAGTGTCTCCATTCCTGCCTTTTTGGCAGATGTACAAGCATATTCCAAAATTTCTGGTTACAAGTTAAATAACGATAAGTGTGAGATTCTTCCCCTGACCAAGTATACCTTTAAAGCGGATTTTAGTGCCTCAAATTTTACATGGAGCCCTTCCCATATTAAATATTTAGGCATGTACGTCACCCCCTCAATATCAGATACAGTAGCGTTATGCTTAAACAAATGTATACAGAAAATTGCTGACTTAACGGCCAAGTGGCATCCACTTTACTTATCATGGTGGGGTCGGTTGGACACTATAAAGATGGTGTTGTCACCCATTGTAATGTACACCATCTCTAATATTCCAGTCCCTATCCCGGCCAAGTTCTTTAAAAAGATTAATTCCACCCTTTCTTCCTTCTTGTGGAACTCAAAAAGACCTCGGATGTCTTTAGCTAAATTAATTCGTCCCAAGGCAGAGGGAGGAGTTAATTTCCCTGATTTCCAGGTTTATCAAAGAGCTTTCCTTCTGCGACAAGCTTCACTCTGGTTGCTTGATCCCTCGGAGAACTGCCCTCTATGGCTTAGAATAGAGCGTCTCTTCCTTTCTCCCTTCTCCTTCTCTGAATACATTTCCTTCTCGCGTAAGCCGCAGGCGGTGTCCTCTCCTATAATTAAATTGACCTCCAAGCTTCTGACGTTTCTGCCTTTTCCCCCCCCGGAAACGACTGAACACTTCCTGAATTCAACAATATGGCATAATAAAGACTTAGTTATTCGTGGTAAATCAATCTATTGGAAGGCTTGGCGTCGAAAGGGTTTAATTTGGATACACCAGTTATTCTTGGATTCAAATTTTATGACCTTCCATTCACTTAAGCAGCGTTTTGACTTGCCTGACTCATTCCTACATAAATATAATTTACTCAAGTTGGCTGTGATTGATAGGTTCGATCGAATATCTGCTCTGCCTCAGGCCCCCACGTCCCGGACCTCCTCTTCACAACTCTCCTACCTCCTTAAGACTAAACCCTCGGCCTCTAGTATATATAAGCTCTTACAGGGGAAGGATGCTCTTAGACAGAAATCTAAAGTGGAGGATGCTTGGGAGCGCGATCTTCAGATCTCATGGCCACTATCTCTTTGGAATAATATATGGCTCAAGCTGCGTAAATCCTCCGGGGCAGCTAATCTCACACAAACGCTGTTCTTCGTGTATAACCGCCTTTTATTCACTCCAAGCGTTCTGAGCAGAAGATTCGCATCTACCCCAGATACTTGTTGGTCATGTTCCTCCCCAAAGGCTGATATATTCCACGCGCTATTTCTATGCCCGCTCGTTCACAGTTTTTGGAAGCAAGTCTGGTCCCAAATCAACTCAATTTTTGACACTACATTTCCCTTTTCTGACACTACATTTCCATGCTGGGAGAAGGTCCCAGTTAATACTAAAATTATTGATTTGTTGTTAGCGGCTGCGTTTCAGCAGATCACGGTTAATTGGAAGGATTTTACTAAAATTTCTTACAAGGCGTGGTGGTATGTAGTCTGCCATAATCACAGATTGGACACCTCCTTTGTATATCCGCTACGGATGGCAACGAAACGTCTAGACCTGTGGTCCCCTGTTACACTTTACCTTGACTTGTGTGCCAAGGAATGCTCCCAGCTAAAACCGTCCCAGCAAGAGGTTTTGAAACCTCCATGAATCCCTTGTGCGTTCCCAGATTTATTTCCAAATTTTAATACTGTTATAATTTATTCTCTCTGTATTACTGGCAGTATGGTCTATTGTGATGTAATGGCATGAACCTGTCGTATTCTTAGTCATATTTTAATGAAATATCTTGATATGCATTTATTGTTATTACTTTTGTATGGATACCTTTGCTTGTATCAATAAAATCTTTCTTTCAAACTGAAAAAGAGGCCTTTTATTTAATCGTGCAGCTGTAGAAATCTGATTTTTATAATCTGTATACCTCAATCAATCAATCAGGTGGCTTGTAAAACACAACTACTCACCAAAAGGGTCTCATAGCGCTGGTGGAGGAGGAGGGCGGGCTGCTGGTCCATCGCAGGCGCTGTGGTTCTGTCGAAGAGCCAGGTCTTGAGGTCCTTCCTGAACTGAGGCAGAGATGGTGATTGTCTGAAGTGGAGAGGTAGGGTGTTCTAGGTCTTTGCTGCAAGGTAGGAGAAGGATGTTCCTTTGGCTGTGGTCTTACGGATATCTGGGGCGGTGGTCAGGACCAGTTGGGTGGAGCGGAGGTCTCTGGTGGGTGCGTGGAACGTGAGGTGGTGATTGAGGTATGCAGGCCATAAGTTGTGTAGGGCTTTGTAGGTGTGTGTGAGGAGCTTGAAGATGATTCTTCTGTTGACTGAGAGCCAGTGGAGGTCTTTCAGGTGGCTGGTAATGTAACTGCGGCGGAGAATGCTGAGGATGAATCTGGTGGAGGCATTCTGGATGTTCTGCAGTTTCTTGATGAGTTTCTGGGTGATGCTGGCGTAGAGTGTATAGCCGTAGTCAATTCTGCTGCTGACAAGTGCGTGGCTGATCGACTTTCTGGGCTTGATGGGGATCCACTTGAAGATCTTTCGAAGCAGGCATAGCGTGTGGAAGCAGGATAATGAGAAAGCGCTGTCTGGTAGTTTACGGTGAGTGAGGAGTCCATGATGATGCCAAGGTTTCGTGCGTGGTCTGTGGGTGTGGATTTCTGAATGCTGCGGGCCATCAGGAATAGTCCCAGGCAAAGGGGGTGGAGCCCATGATGAGGACTTCGTCTTCTCTGAGTTGACCTTGAGGCAGCTCTTCTTCTTCCAGGTGGCAACAGCCTTCACTCCGTCGTGGTAGGTGTTCTTGGCGACTCTGGGTTCGTGGGTGAGGGAGAGAATCAGCTGGGTGTTGTCAGCATAGGAGACAATGTTGAGTCTGTGGTTCCTTACAATGGCTGTGAGCGAGGCCATGCAGATGTTGAAAACAGTGGGGCTCTGGAGAAACACTGAGGCACTCCACAGCTGATCTCTGTGGGTTCCGAGTGGATAGAAGGTAGTCTGACCCTCTATATTTAGCCGGTGAGGAAGGAGCAGATCCATTCCAGGACTTAGTCGCAGATGCCGGTGTCGTGGAGTCTAGTGCATAAGGTGCGGGGAGAGACGGTGTCAAAGGCTGCTGAGAGGTCCAGGAGGATAAGGACTGCAGCTTCGCCTCAGTCTGGGAGGGCGCGGACAATGTCTGTGGCGACAAGGAGGGCTGTCTTGGAGCTGGGGTTGGTTCGGAAGGCAGATTGGGAAAGGGTCCAAGATGTGGTTTTCTTTAATGAACCCGGAGAGTTAGGCATTGATGGTTTTCTCGATGACCTAGGCTGGGAAGGGAAGGAGAGAGATGGGTCTGAAATTCTTGAGGTCCGTCGGTCGACAGAGGGCTTCTTCAGCAAGGGGTAGATCTCTGCATGTTTCCAGTCTTCCAGGAAGGTGGTGGAGTTGAAGGAGCAGTTTATGATGCAACAGAGTTTGAGAGTGATGGTGGTGCTGGCTCTGTTGAAGTTGTGATACGGGCAGGTGTCCAAGGGTGCCACGGAGTGGATGCTCTTCATGATCTCATCCATGGTGAGGAAAGTCCAGCTGAGTACTGTCAATTGGGGTCTGGTGTCATCAAGTGCGGTGGTTGTGGGTGGGGTGGGTGGATCTTGGGTGTCAGGGCTGTTGAAGCTGTTGTATATCTACTTGATCTTGCGGTTGAAGTAGGTGCCGAGGTTGTTGGAGATGTCTTGGGAGGGGGGATGTCTGTTGTCTTTGTGTTGGGTCTGGCGAATTCTTTGACCACGGTGAAAATTTCTTTACTATTGTGTGCGTTGGTGTTGATCCTAGGGACACTTTCGGTTTTACTGATGAGTTGGTAGTGTGTGGCGATAGCGGACTTGAAGGCTAAGTGAGCTTCCGGGATCTTGCTGCTCCTCCATCTCTTCTCAAGCACCGTCTGGACTCATGAACGGTGGGAGAGGGGGCCTGGCTTAACTAGCCACTATGGCGGACGCGTTTTACTGAGGCTCTGCGTGAGGACCAGACAATCGTAGTCCATCCGCCGCAGCGGGGGCCTGCAAAGTTATCAGAGTGCCTCAGCTAGAGCCCGGGACACCAGAAACACCAGGTGGAGAAATGGCGAAGAGCGGAATAAGTGTGGTCGAGCATTGCAAGACAACCACAGGGCCGGGGCACCTGACTTCAACATGGCACCCGCCTAGCAGTGACCGATATGCAGCATCGCACCCCGGGGAACTGGAACGCTGGAGAGGTACGTCTAAAGCAATTAGCGCACCCCGGTGAAGAGAACGCGCACAAGGCCAGCACGCAGGCACCAAGGACCCGACAACAGTGATCTATGACACTGAGCACCCTGCGCGGGGAGCCTCTGGGTAGGAGCCCTTATGCTGAGGGGGCCCCCGGTGGGTGGAGACCCTAATCACTGGAGCCACTCGTGGGACTGAGCATCAAACAGGAGGCAGGAGGAAAGTAGAAGTAAGTGGGCCCCCTTGGACGGACATGGGGCGACACGCCTGACCCCAACATGGTGCCCGTCCGGTAATTACACCAGGAGGGAAGGAGGCCCTAAGAGCCACGAGCCCGAGAACGTATAGCAGGCAGGGCGGGCACCTCCGACTGATATCCCTATACACAAAATGGGACATCAACCCGAGAAACTGCAATGTGGGGGCCCCGGGAAAGAGACGTGAGCAACGCGGGCCCTCAGAGATCTAAAAGGTTGGAGCGGAGAACTAACTTGAAGGGGGTGAGCCAGACAGGAAGGCCTAGCAGGAGGCCGTAAGGGAGACGCAACCAGAGGCAACAGCGAGCGCTGAGTCTGGGACTCGTTTCGTTTCCTCATCACCCCCTCCCCTGCGCTTGCCTCTGGGGTGAAACCAACAGCTCCACCTTCCCCCCACGACGCCTCAATCACCAAACTCTTGCCATCCCACAGACTAAAGATATCAGAGGACCTTGGGAGGAAGCCTCTCCCCCCTCCACTCAACAGTGTCCACAATCTTACCCCCCTGAGCCAAGTCCAGCCGCTCCAAAGAAGGAGACTATCAGGACCAGCGCAAGAGACCCCCCCCCACATAAGACGAAGGCCAACAGAAGAGCCCTAGATACGGACCGCCACCAAGGAAGGATCAGTACCACACTGAGGTGCGCCTCAAAGTCTGCTAAAACAAACTCTGGCAAAAGAGAGAGGTGCTGGCATCTGGGAAGAAGGAGAGCGAGGAGGGTCGCCGGATGGGTGGAAGCGGAGACGCGGATTTAAACAGGCGCAGGCCAACAATCACGGAATAACAGGCAGGCACAAAGTCAACGCTACCGTGCCAAACCCCAGACAGACGGCGTGAGGCAGTGGAGAAAGTTCAAAGCAGGCGTGATCCTTCTCTCCTAAACCACAAATAGGGAATCATCACGACATCGCCAGGAAGCCCTACCTGCTTAAAAACGCACAATCCAGGAAACCGACAGAGAGTAACCGGAGAACTGTTAACGACTGTGGCAATTGCATAACAGAACACCTTGGACACCCAAAGCCTAACTGTCACACAAGACAGCAACCATGACGCCACAGGAACGAAGACATGGAACGTCCAAAGACGACCGGGGGATCCCAGCAGCTCAATGTGGGATGATCCAAATCACCGGCCCAAGAAGCACAAACTACAGACCCTGTCACCAACGCTGCCATGTCAGACAAGCTTGATAAAGTCCTAGCAGCTATAGAACACTGACGTGTAATCATGGAGGAACGGTTTGGCACCCTAGCCACAGACTACAGCTTGCTGCAAGATGACCACCAGAAGCTAGCAGATAAAGTGACGGACGGGGAAAAAACTGTGGCGATCCTCCAATCACAAACTAAAGCACAGCAGGTCACACTAAAAGAGTTATGGGCACGAGTGGCGCTACTAGAGGACAAGAGAGACGACCTGGGAGAGCACTCCAGGCGCAGTAACCTACATATATTGAACCTGCCGGAGGGGGTGGAAGGGAAAGAACCGATTGAATACATAGAGGCCTGGATCCAATCCTTCAAACCGCGCGGAGAGCTGACCGCCTTCTTTTCGGTCGAGCGAGCACACCGAGTGCCAACGAGGTGCCCACCGCGGGCTCACGTCCTATGCTAGTTAAACGTCTTAATTTTTGGGACACAGACGCCATACTCAGAGCCGCCAGACAGACCAGCCCCATCACAGTAGAAGACAAGCAAGTCATGCTCTTCCCAGACTACTCTAGAGCAGTGCAACGGAAGAGGTCATCATTTCTGGAATTAAAGCTGCTGCTGAGGGAGAACAATGTGCAGTATTCTCTCTTGTTCCCGGCACGGCTCAAAATAATACACACGGAGGTGTCACACTTTTGTTATTGATCCTCAAGAAGCCCTGGACTGGCTAGAATTGAACATGCAAGTAAATCAGAACCTGCAAAGCACCTGTCCAAAAACTCCGGATGTCTCCAGACCCCCGAGACGCAGGACGAGCGGCGCCTGAAACCGGTCCTAGGAAGCTTGTTTCCGGTCCAGGGAAGGCATGGCTTGGCAGTTCGGGCTGGACTGTTCCCATGAGGCACAGGATCAGACTGATTTGCATATGGCCATGTCTGAACTGGGGTGGCAGAGTGGGCTAAAGAACGGTGATGGATCAAACCTGGATCTGTTGACTGGGTGTGAGTGTTTGATTGGTTCTGATGCTCCGTCCATCACCACCCCCTTTTGTACCGCTTTGTTCGCCATAAGTTGGCAGGGTATGCTCAGACGTGAGTCCCTTGCTCACTTTGCCACTGGATTCAAGCAAGCCTTTCTGAAGACGGCTGAAATGCCAGAAACCGGTCCTAGGAAGCTTGTTTCCGGTCCAGGGAAGGCATGGCTTGGCAGTTCTGGCTGGACTGTTCCCATGAGGCACAGGGTCAGACTGATTTGCATATGGCCATGTCTGAACTGGGGTGGCAGAGTGGGCTAAAGAACGGTGATGGATCAAACCTGGATCTGTTGACTGGGTGTGAGTGTTTGATTGGTTCTGATGCTCCGTCCATCACCACCCCCTTTTGTACCGCTTTGTTCGCCATAAGTTGGCAGGGTATGCTCAGACGTGAGTCCCTTGCTCACTTTGCCACTGGATTCAAGCAAGCCTGGCTGAAGACGGCTGAAATGCCAGAAACCGGTCCTAGGAAGCTTGTTTCCGGTCCAGGGAAGGCATGGCTTGGCAGTTCGGGCTGGACTGTTCCCATGAGGCACAGGGTCAGACTGATTTGCATATGGCCATGTCTGAACTGGGGTGGCAGAGTGGGCTAAAGAACGGTGATGAATCAAACCTGGATCTCTTGACTGGGTGGGAGTGTTTGATTGGTTCTGATGCTCCGTCCATCACCACCCCCTTTTGTACCGCTTTGAAACAGATCAGAAGCGCAGATACAAAAACACGACATTGACCACCCCAAATCTGGAACAGATCATAACTGAGAAACGGAAAGCAATCCAAGCGGCAACAGAACTGGGAGCACACATTTCGGCATCGGACAACAAAGCTGGTCCACACATTTTCACGCCAGAAGAAAAGCCCAACGAATCTTGCAGCTCAGACGGGGACTCAGTGACACTACCCACAGTAACCCCGCAAATGGCGGACACAGGAGCATTCCTTCCAGATCCTGGTTCAACACGGACATTAACGATGAAAGGAGGGAACTTAGAGCTACAGAGCATCTATGGAGGAACAATCCCTCTACGAGCCTTCACGACCAACTCAAAGCAGCCCGAAAGAAATGCAAAAAGCACATCATCAACGAAAAAAACACCTTTTTCTGCACCGCTCTGGACAACGCGAAATACAGACCCAAGGAACTCTTTAACATCATCAGGCAACAAACTTCCAAGACCTCCGCAGCCCCAATACAGGCCTCCAAAAACCTGTGTGACAACTTCGCCAACATCTTCAACGAAAAAGTCACCAAGATTGAGCTATCACTAGACATCAACCTCAATTCCCTCCTGCAAAAACCCAAATGCAACAATCGAAACCAACACACACAAGCTCCCCTCGGAAGCCTGGAAATCCTTCGACCCCATACTCGAAGCTGAGATTCTTAAACTGATCGCTTCCTCCAAGCCCGCATCCCACATTCTCGATCCTGTACCCACCCAATTGACCAAAAATCTGAAACTCTCATTTGCCCTACTCTGGTGCGAAATCATAAACAATTCCTTGAAAACCGGCGTCATACCAGACTGCCTCAAAGTTGGCTAAGTCACACCTCTATTGAAAAAGCCAGGCCTATACACCAACGATCTGAACAACTTCAGACCTGTCTCCAATCTCCCCTTTATATCCAAAATCCTTGAAAAATGCGTTCTCCATAAACTGACCCAGCACATGGACAACATCAACCTGCTAGATCCCCACCAATCGGGCTTCAGAAAAGGCTGCCGCACCGAAACCGCAATCCTTAACATAGTGGATGACATCCACAAGTCTCTAGAAACCGACCAAAGCTGCCTACTCATCCTACTGGACTTATCGCAGCCTTTGACACGGCTGACCACAATCTACTCATCAAGGCTCTCCAAGATAGAGTAGGTGTGGATTGGGTGGTCCTGAAATGGTTCTCCTCCTTCTTACACAACCGCTCCCAAAGGGTAAAAATCAAAACCTCTACGTCCGACATACACCTCGTCAGCAGAGGTGTCCCCCAAGGCTAAGTGCTCTCCCCTCAACTGTTGAACATATACATGGAACCCCTCACCACCCTTCTAAAAAAAGCCAACATTCCCTTCCATCTATATGCAGATGACACCCAGATCTACTTGGAAACCTCCTCCATTAACAACATTCTAAGACTCAACAACACCCTTAGAGAAGTTCAACAGTGGCTATCAACAAACCACCTTAAACTCAATCAAGACGGGGAAGTGGCCAGGCAACATGGCCGACAGGACGTGAGCTCCTTCAGTTCCCGGCCAGCCAGCCACCTAAATCCTGAACTATCCTGTCTACCGACGCCCTTGGCAGCTCCTTTTGTGCGGCTGGACGTCTGCACGCTGCGGGGACACCCTGGGAGAGATCGGGTCGGAGAGGGTGCCCAGAATCGATGGCGGCGGCTCTGCGCCCGGCTGGCCAAAATCATGTGAGGCCGGGGATGAGGCCTAGGTCGTCCCGAGCCTTCCACGGGCCTCGAGGGTGACGATTCCCTCACCGCTCGCCCTACGACTCCTGCGGCTCCTGAGGAGGCGCCCTCTGCCATCGGGGGCCTCTTGATGTTTCCTGATGCCGGCCTTCGCTGCTTAGCCCTAGAGGATGAGACGGTCCCCGGGGGCCCCGGCGTCGGCCGCGAGGTGCCCGCTGTCGCTGGGAGGCCCTGGCGTGCGCTGCGGGACTGCGCCCTCCCCCCCACTGGCATCGGAGATCCGGTGATTGTCGACGGCCGCTCCGGGCGGCTGTGTGCTTCCCTCTGACCTCCGGGGCGCTCCTGAGCTTGAGAGACTGCGGTCGGCCCCGCTGGAATGGCGGGTCAGCGCCTTTGAGGTATGGCGCGTGGGACTGTCTCGCCTCCCTTGGTGGTGCCATTCTGGATCCTGCTGGCATGGGGGGCCTTCTGACTCTTGGGAGCCTCTGGGGAGTGAGCTGTCACTGCCGGGCTGCGGCGCTCCTGGACAGTGGCTGCCTGGACGCTGGTTCCCTGGTCCTGCCCGGTGTGGGAGGCTGCCCGCCCTGGCCTTTCTCTCCTCCTCCCTGCCTGCCCTGCTCGGTGCTCGCGGGAGAGCCCAACCCCCCTTGGAGACCCTCACATAGACTGCCTGTCTGGAGACAACCACGGAGACGCTTCTGGGGCCCAGGTGCACTGTGGGAGCCCCCACTGGTGGATGAAAGATCAGGATTCCTCGCACTGGCGCCAACTTTGGGGTGAGGAGCCCTGGGGTCACTGCTGGACGCTCTCTCGGCTCCTTCCTTGGCAAGTGGCGGACTTGGGCTATTCGGTTTCGCTGGATGGCGACGTGGGCCCCTTTGCTTCAGGCGGCATCTGAGGAGGGACGTAAGTCCGCTGTTGTTCGCCCTATGAAGGGACATTGAGTTAGCAGATTGCTACACTTGCGGACGCCTGGCGTTCCTCTGAGGCCTCCATCATGGGCAGGGACAAGCTGCTGCGTGCCTCCAACCCCAACACCTTCACACAGTACACCACACAACGCCTAGCCATGCAGCGAATCACTCGTCAGATGGGCCCAGAGGGTGAAGGAGTTACCCCCAATGAGCCGTCTCGAGCCGAGCTCCTGGAGGCGATGCAGGGGTCCCGCACCGCCCTGGAAAACAAATTGAGACTGTCTCTATTGATGTAAATTTACTACGGGCAGATCTGCGGAAGGTGGCGGGTAAGGTCACCACAGCGGAGGGTGACATCATCCAGCTACAGGGGGAGGTGGCCACCCTGAAGCAGCAGGTATCTCAGCTCACCAACACTACCGGTACGCTGGAACAATGCGCCGAGGAGGCGGAGGGATGGGCACGCCGAAGTACCATCAGGGTCCTGGGCATTCCGGAGCGCTTGGAGCAGGGTAATGCGGAGTGCTTCCTGGAGAATTGGATACGTACGAAGCTATGCCCCACAGGTCTGTCGGAGGTCTTTGTGGTGGAGAGAGCCCACATGGGGCTGGTTCCCCCGCCGAGGCCAGGGGCTCCTCCCAGGACCTTCATTGCTAAAATCTTGAACAATCGGGACAGGGACTGTATCCTGAAGGCAGCGCGGGAAGCGCCTGACCTCACTTTCGACAACGCCAAGGTATCCATTTATCTGGATTACACCCGCTAGGTGCAGGAACAACGGAAATCTTTTCTTGGCATCAAGCAGAAGTTGCGTGAACTACACCTACAGTACATGCTACTGTACCCTGCATAACTCAAGGTGCTCACAAATGGGAAGGCCCATTTTTTCTAATCTCCGGAAGAGGCATGGGAATGGCTGGAGATCAGGGGAGATGCCCTCCCCCAGCACAAGCAAAGGGGATCCCAGTGAACCTGGGGGACCAGACCTCCTGGAAACCGCAGGAACCGACGCGGGGGTCTGGCTGTAGCCGATGCTCCAGTGGAGTGAAAGCGGATCACGGTGGGAGACAATGGCGCCCTACGAGTGGAGTCATCGGACTCCGATGACCCTCCCTCGTGGACTGTGGCGGGGACTTCTAAGGAGAGCCTGGTGCCAGAGACTCTCCTGTCCACCACCCATGTGATTCCAAAAACGGTCAAGGACCCACCTGCACCCGCTACAGCACTGTCCTGAAGTTGATATCCTTTTTTCTCTCTTCCCATTGCTGGGGTGGAGGGGGCGGGTCCTTAGAGGCCTAGCGATTCTTTCCTCACGGAGCTTTGGGTGCCTTACTTACAGAAATTGTGCTGCCGTTGCACGCCTTTAGTGGGGTTTGCCAGTCACTCTGACATGGGGGTTTCCCAGTTACATACTCGGGCAGTCCGAGACATTGAATTATGCCATGAGGCGGCTGGTCTGAGTCGGGTGTTGGACTTGAGGGAAGGGGGTTCTCTTCTTTTGTAGGGTAGTTCTGCCCCGTTTGGGCTCAAGGGTTAGCTGTGCACGTCCTGGCACCAGCATGGGAAGGGCATTTCGACATGTTTTGTTGTTGTCAGTATATTGTTCGTGGGAGGGGGGAGGGAGTTCCTGGGGGGGGGTTGTTGGTTCTTTTTAGGCATTGTATGTATCGCATTTAGGGCACAGGGCTGGTGTGGCTACATGGGACATGGAACACGAAGGGATTGGTCACTTTACCACACATGGGGTATAAATTCCTGAGCTGGAATGTGAGGGGGCTCGGTACATGCACCAAGAGATACAGGGTCCTGTCCTCCCGCCGCAGACATCAGATTTCGATAGCATGACTCCAAGAAACTCACCTCACAGTTGATGGGGCTCAGAAATTGGGGAAAAAATGGCAGAGACAGGTTTTCCACATATGCCAGGGGGGTCCTAGTGTGGGTGGCCCCTGGGGTCCCATTTGCCATCCAGTATCTGGAAGCTGACGTCCATGGGAGGTATCTACTCCTTAGAGCTCAACTAGATGGTAGGGATGTGGCCATAATGAACACCTATGCCCCAAACACTGATGACCCGGAATTTTTTCAGTCCCTGCAGGAGGTCCTGGTCTCGGAGCTGGAGGTTCCACTACTTTGGATGGGGATTTTAATTGTGTCCTAGGCCCCGTTCTTGACAGGTTTCCATCCCCGTGCTGGCACGAAACCAAGGATGATGGCGAAACTCTGTAAGGTCATGGGGAATATAGGAGCCCAGGATATATGGCACCAGAGACACCCAACTCAGAAGGTGTACACCTGTTTTTCCTCCACTCATAATACACATAGTCGCTTGGATAGGGTCTTACTCGCAAATCCGGATGCCACTATGTCCTTTCAGGTGACTCATCAAGCGCAATTCCTATCTGATCACTCCCCTGTGGCGTGTGTGGTGAATTGGGGAGGCCCGATATGTCGCCCACGGACTTGGAGGTTGTCGGCGGGGATTCTCAAGGACCAGTTGGGGAAGTATCACCTAGAAACTGCCATAACTGACTACGTTGACCTAAACTGTGACGGGGCAGACCTATCACTGGCCACGAAATGGGACGCCCTGAAAGCGGTGGTGAGAGGGACATGCATGAACCTTACATACGAGTTTCGGAAGCAGCTCCAACAAGAGTTGCAGGAGGAGGAACTACGGAGAGGGAGGGGGAACACGACATCCAGACACGCTTCCATGACATTTTTGACAGGCTCGATAAATACACCCTCACACAGTACAGGCAACGTCTTCATAGGGAAGGAGATAAATCGGGCTGCCTTCTGGCCTGGATTCACCGGTGGGAACGAGCCCCGGATGCAATTGTGGCTTTATGGGAGCCCACGGGGTGCCTGGTCCACTCTGAGGTGGGACTGCTGCCGGTCCTTAAATCTCATCTCCAGTTGGTGTATACCACGGACCCCACCATCTGCAAGGCGTCCTATCTTCCTTACCTTCAGGATCTGACCCTACGGTCTATCCCCAAGCTAGCACAGAAGGACCTTGACGAACCCATACACTGAGCGAGGTACGGTCCGCCCTGCAACACCTACCAAGAGCCAAGTCCCCGGGTAGTGACGGGTTCCCTCCAGAGTTCTATCAAGCATTCACGGGTACACTTTCCCAATTCCTGTTGCAGGTTTATCTCGAGGCATTTGACCGCAGAGTTCTCCCACCGAGCATGACACTGGGGGAAATATGCATGACCCTGAAGCCGGGAGGGGATGCCCATGAGCCTTCATCGTATCGACCGATCACGATGATCAACACGGATGTTAAGATCTTGTGCAAGCTATTGGCCTCTCGCTTAGCGCCATACATGACTCACTTGGTCCACGAGGATCAGTGTGGGTTCATACCGGGAGGAAAAACACGGCTATGAATCTGCAGCGGCTGAATCACATTCTACACAAGGTGCGGGGTCGGGAGGAGCAGATGGTGTTGGTGTCCATTAACCTCGCCAAGGTGTTTGATACAGTGGATTGGGGTTACCTTCTGGAGGTCCTACGCGAGGTGGGGTTGGGTCCCAACTTTTGTCGCTGGATTCACATTTTGTATAAGGCCCCCTGTGCTAGGGTGAAACTTGGGCGCGCGAGGTCAGAAGAGTGGCGACTGGGACGGGGTACATGCCAGGGGTGTCCCCTCTCACTGTTAATATTCGCCCTAGCCATCGAGCCCTTCGCTGTCCGGGTTCGGACTGACATGGAACAGTGAGGAATTAGAGTGGGTGACACGAGTAATGTTATTTCCCTGTATGCTGACGACGCCCTGCTTTCTTTGGCTTCTCCCCGGGACGCACTACCGGTATTGCTGCACCACTTAGACCGGTTAGGGAGGTCTTTGGATTATGACTTAACCGCGGTAAGTCACTGATTTTTCCGTTGGCGGGCCTGGACTCTGTGCCCCTGGGGGACCTACCAGACCTCGGGCTGCGCTGCAAACAGGCAGGGTTCCGTTACCTTGGGATACAGGTGGCTCCGACGAACACGCAGGCGCTAGCCCGGAACGTAGATCACATAATCGCACCCTCACAGCAGTCGGTGTTCTTTTGGAATACTCTTCCACTTTCATTGATGGGTAGGCTGGCCATCGCTAAGATGGTGATGCTCCCTAGGACTTTATATGTACTCCAGAACTCACTATGTCCGTTATGGGCGGGCCGGTGCAGTAGGGTAGCTCTTAACACTATTATCCGCAGCTACGAGGAGGGGAGCCTGGAAGCTCCACGCTTTGACCTATATTACTACGCGGCCCATTTACAACATGCGGCGCGTTGGCTTACAGATACAGACAAACGGAAGATACACCTTCTCTCTGGTAGGGTGGACACCCAGACGCTGCAGTTAGCACTGATGCAGGGTAGGGGGTCGGACACGTCTCTTCCCTATATTGTGCGACACACGGCCGGTATATGGCAGCGGTTCGTTGAGAAGGTCTTACGGAGGGCACCCTTTCACAGGGAACTTCCGATCTGGATACTGGCCCCCTTCATCAACATGGGGCAATATATGTCCTTTGAATCTTGGAGGGAGGGTGGGTGCGAAGTTCTGGCCGAGCTTTACCCCAACAAGACCTTCCTTACTTACAAGCATGCAGAAGAGACCTTTGGCCTTGGACGGGGACAATTCCTACACTTCCGGGGACTTCAGGATGTGGTGAAAGTCACCTGGCCCCAGTACCCTGACATTTCGCCACTGACACACACCCTGGATATCCTACTTTTATGCGGTAGGGGTCGTAAATTGATCTCTCTCCTGTGCAAAGCCATGAAACAGGATTCCACCCCCCCCCCCCCCCGTACCGCCGTCTCGGGCTGCCTGGGAGACAGATCTCGCCACCCAGCTGGAGGAGAAACAATGGGCACGCATAGTTTCCCTCACACGCACAGTCTTGTGCAACGCCAGGTTTAAGCTGACGCACTTCAACTTTTTACGCACCTACCTAACCCCGGTATCCCTGAAACGTATCTCTGGGGACAGGGGAGATAGATGCCCTAGATGTGCCGCCGAAAAAGTGGTCTTTTTACACTTGGCCTGGGACTGTCCACTGGTCAGGCAGTTTTGGGTGGGGGTGGATGGACGGATAGTTGCAGCCACAGGCCTTCAGATGGTGCCCGAACCCTTGTATTGTTTAGTTGCATTAGTCCGTAAACCCAAGAAAAAGAAACTCCTGTATAAGCTCCTACAATTAATGCTGGTACAAGCCAGGCGCAGGGTGACAATAACTTGGAAGGGGCAGAAGGCCCCGGAAGTGCCCATCTGTCTTAAAGATGTCCGTGAGTGGTCCCTAGCGGAGGAAGCTCACATGCAACTCACTCGAAGGGATGAGTTGCTTGGTGGGTTATGTGTACTTCTGGGTTAGCAGAAGGGGAGCCATCCCCACAGGATACAACTGACAGTGAGGAGAGTGGGTTAGATCTAGCCATTGGGTCTGGGCCCGACGGGCAGCGAGAGGGTCAGCCCCAGTAATGTCCGCAGTGAGACTCAGTGTCATGCCCGGTTCCTTCCTCACTGTGCTATGTTTGCAAATAAGTTTTTCTTTCCCCATTGTTCCTTTCCCTTGTCCTATGTGCCATTAATGATGTTGATTTGCCTGCATACAATGATCTGATGCCGGTTTGTGTTTTTTGTCTCTATAACATGTAAACTGAAAAACAAAGTTTATAAAAAAAAAAAATCAAAGACAAAACTGAATTCCTCCTCATCTCCAAAAAAGAAGAAAACCCTCAAATCATAGAGTGGCTAAAAGCAATCGATGCCCTCAACGGTAATCTCACTCTGGCTAATTCGGTAAAATCTCTAGGAATCACCCTAGACCCGAAACTGAACATGAACAAACACATTAAGATCTCCGCGAAGAGTGCCTTCTTCAATCTGAAGCTCCTCAATAAAATCAAGCCCTTCATCCCGCCCAAGCACCTCAAACAAGCCACCCAATCACTGGTGCTATCCAGACTCGACTATGGTAACGCATCCCTCACCGGTACAACTCGATCCCACCTAGCCCCCCTCAAAACAACTCTCAATGCAGCTGCCAGAATGGTCACCGGAGTTAAGAAATATGACCACCTATCACCCACACTAAGAGAACTAAAATCGCTCCCAGTCGAAATGCAGGCCAGCTTTCGGACTGCCTGCCTCACGCACAAAGCCTTGCACACAGGGAAACCGGAATACCTGGCCTTCAAACTCAAGAAAACCGGCCAGACAAGAAACCTCATGAGCTCCAACACCATGCTACTCATCCCCATGAAAACACGCAAACCAAAAACTGCTGCACGATCCTTCGCAGGAAACGCACCAAAAATCTGGAACTCCATCCCAGCCGATATCAGGACTATCACTTCCTTTATAACATTCACAAGACTCCTAAAAGAACTCTACCTTAACCGTGCCTTCCCGAACCGAGAGCCACCGCCGAAACACACAAGCTTGCACTCTGCAGCCCCTTGACAATGTTTCACAACAGCCTACCTCTCCTACAATCTGCAGCCACTCGATAATGCTCTACCTCAACCTACCTCTTCAGGCACCTTACAGCCCCTTGACAATGCTCCACTTCTACCTACCTCTTTCACCCTCCCCGAACCCCCCCTTGTTCCCTTCTCCCGGAATGAGGTTGAGCCCAAGACAATGTGCGCTCATCGAGGCTATCTCAGGACTTCCCCACCACATTGGGTTCTCCGAACATTTATGTTGGACTATGCCTTTCTTATGTGATTTCAGCTTAATTCTGTTGTAAAGCACTCCGATACCCTCGGGTCTGGCCAGCGCTTTATAAAACTTCATAATAAATAAATAAATGAAAACACACTCGTATGAAGGAGTCAAGTAACAGCCCACACTATACGCTCCCACAGCAATAACATGTAACCTCAACCCACAAAATGCGCATGATGCGACTCATGCGGCTAAGCCGCCAGAACACTAGCAAGCAATAACCCCCGCTAACTACACACGTACACCCACAGGGCCCGGTACTCCCCCATCACGCGCTGGAGTCTCGGAGTTAGGCGCGAGCCAGACTCTCATAAAACCCCATCATGAAACTTTAAAGGGTACACATTCGTACCAGTTTGGATGTGTTGTCCATTGCAGCAGAGCCCATGTGTTGGGTTTATTACACACAGCAGTTGTGGTTTATCCACGTGCCACAACGCAACCCCACACCTACTTCTACATGCAGGGCTACCTTACACACTAGCACAATCAGACCTCACACCAGGTATGGTCGCTCCAACAGACATTAAGTTTCTCACTCTAAACGCCCGGACAGCCACACAGCTCGGAAACGGTATGCTTTACAAGCTTACATCAAGCGCCAGAAAGCACAAGTCATACTCCTGCAGGAGACCCACCTCACTAAGGGGGAACTCGGTAAACTTCAAAGGAAGTGGCGTGGTTAATTCTGCGCAACTACATACTCAGTATATGCGTGAGGGGCACTAGTCTGGCTCCGACCAGGTATCCCTTTTTTAGAGACTGGTCGGGAAGTAGATGCCGGAGGAAGATACACCCTAATGGAGGGACATAGTATCTATGCACCTAACACAGAGCAAGCAGCATTTTAGGAGATATTTTCAAAAAGCTTAGCCCCAATTCACCACCACACCATTAATTTTAGGGGGAGATTACAATTGCACATTAGATCTGAATCTAGACAGATCTCATTCCCCCAACCCAACCTCACACGCGCAGGCAGCCCGCTTCCACGCATGGTCAAACCACTGGGCACTAACCGATGCTTGGCGCTATACACACCCGACAACTAAACTCTACTCGTTTCAATCCGTTCCCTGTGATCTATGGGTGAGGCTGGACCGGTTTCTCTGCACTTCCACAATCCTCCCCATGATCCAACACTCGGATTACCTGGGCAGAGTGCTCTCCGATCATGATGCACATGAGGTAGTTCTCCGATGGCACCCACCCACGCCGCCATTCCCACATTGCAACTCCCTCGCGACTGCCTTGTGGACCCAGTGTTCCAGCAAGAGCAAAGGGACAACATACAACACCACTTCACTGATAAGACGAACACGACAGCCTATAGAACATAAGAGTGAGATGCCTTCAATGTAAGCAGGGGGGTATAGTGCGCGCACTACCTGTGTTTGTAGATTATGTTGAAATAGTTTTCTCGTACTCCAGGGTATCGCTCACCGAATTAGAGCGTAGAATATGAATTGTTGGTGCATCCCCAGAACCTTGGGGTATGTCCCCCGGGCACTGAGTATTGAGTCCTATATAAGGTTTCACTGTTATAATTCAATGTTGTATGAAAAAGTTCTTGAGTTCATTTCAATGAAAACTTTATTAGAGTTGAAAACTTCATTTCCCAGAATCCATTGTGGAAAACATGTAATTCAGGGTAATCATGATGTGGTACAATCCCAATGCATTTCGGCAATAATGCCTTCGTCAGGGGATGTTCTGAAAATAGTAATGATAATGATAAATATACTGTGTGTAATACACGGGAACTTCTCCTCACCCAGATCTTATGGGGTGTGTTAATGTGAATTAGTGGGTATAAATGCTATATGATGGGATGGTAAAGACTAGATGCTATTAGTAAGGTGAATAACGAGGAGTGGATGAACGTACCATATAACAATTGAACATGCCAGACGGCGTGGTTTATTGACTAAACATTACCTAAATGTTAGAAGAAAAAGAAAAAGGAGGAACCACGCAAAGTTGTTAGTTAATGGCGTCTAGTGTTTTTTATCCCGCAATGTGACACGAAGGTATAGTGTTAATCGAGTTAACGTGACTAGCTCTAAAGACGTATTACGAGCTATAGGGGAGTGTTGAAAAAATGAAATAACACCATACGTATTTGAACGTGTGTGGTTAACGATTTACTCAATAAAAACGATGGTGAATCGGTACGAAACGATGTACACGTTATAGCGCTTACCGGATGTTCGTTGGTAGAGACTCTGGCGCTGTCAGCTGTGTGCAGAACGAATTCTCGCGGTGCTTTAGATGACCATATTGACGTGCTCGGGTGAAATATAACAGAGGTGAAAGTGAGGGTAGTGAACATAAAGGAAGGGGAACCTGTATTAGGAAAATCAGGGGTGTACAGAAAAGACTAGAACATACAATTCAAACAACAGAGTTGCGTCTTGCACAAATATCTAGAGAAGCAGACAAAAGAGCGATCCCTCCTGCGCAATTAGCAGAGGCCAAAACCAAATATGTGGAGGTCAGCTCAGACCTCTGCAGATGCAATTTCTGTGCTTACGCCGCTAGAACCCATAGAGAAGGGAATCAAGCTGGGGCCCTGTTAGCGTGGCTAATAAGGCAAAATACAGATAGGCAACCTATTACTAGCATCATGAACTCGGCAGGCGCAATCAGAGATCACACAATCTTTCCATAAGTACTATGAGGAATTATACAGGGAGCCACAGCCATATAGAGGGAAACACATAGACAAAATCCTGCACTCGATTACCATGACACAGCTAGCTGCAGCTGACAGGACAGCTCTAGATGAAAAGATCACACCGGCGGAAATTAAAAGTGCGATCCACCATCTAGCCAAACACAAAGCCCAGGGCCACGATGGCTTTTCAATTGAATATTACAGCACCTTTTTCTCCCAGTGTCCCCGAGACTAGACATGGTGTACAGGACAGCACTTGAAACCGGAACACTCCCAAGATCTATGCGCAAGTCCATACTGGTGACGTTCCCCAAACCAAACCGAGACCCCCTAGATAGATCATCCTACAGGCTGATCACTTTACTTACGGCGGACTGTAAAATATTAGGCAAGATCCTGGCAGACAGGCTCACGGAGGTGCTTTCCAACCTGGTGCACCCTGACCAATGGGGGTTTGTGCCCGGGAGGAATACTTCCCAGAACACTTGCAGGCTCTTTCACGTCCAGGACGGGGTGCGGCACCGTTTCCCGCGGGCCGCGTGCTGGAGAAGGCATTTGACACCCTAGCATGGCAATACCTATTTGTGGTCCTACGGCGGGTGGGAACTGGCCCCAACCTAGTAGCACTTATCAAACTACTGTAACCAGACCCCGCGACCCGGTTTCGCATAGGCCGATACATATCATTCTCTTTCCAAGTGACCAGGAGAACGCGTCAGAGATGTCCATTATCCCTTCTCTTATTCGCTCTCGCAATGGAGCGACTGGTGATTAAACTGCAAGAGAGAGGGGAACATTGGGGGATACCACTGCAGGAACGCATTCATAGTGTATCACTATATGCGGATGACCTCCTTATCTACATTAGGGATGTAACAATGGACCTCTCTCCACTCTGGGCCATGCTGGACGAATTTGGAAAGGCAGCGGAACTAAACGTAAACTGGGGAAAGTCGACGACCTACCCCCTCCACCCAGATGCTCTGCACCAGGAAATATGTGCTGGGACGGTCAGGCTGGCGTGGAATGGGGATGCCCCGAGATATCCAGGCATCAGGCTATATCACACCCGAGTGATCTCCTCAAGGGCAACCACTACAGAGCCCTAAGAAGTATTAAAGTCCAGGTTGACTTCTGGCGCACTCTATCCCTAGTCCCCATCGGGAAAGTAACCACATCAAAGATGGTGGTGGTGGTACCGCCTCTACTCTATTACTTCGCCAACATCCCGTGGGTTCCCCCGCAATTCATTTTTAGGGAGTTGAACTCCCTGCTGATTTCACTGATATGGGGGAGAGGACACCGTCGGGTTGGCCTGGCAACTCTACAACTCCCGCGCGACCAAGGTGGTCTGGGAGTCCCATCCTTCGAGACCTATTTCCTAGCAGCGCAACTACAATGGCTATCACGTTGGACGGCGGGGCGTCAGTTCGAAGAAACAGACACGCAGGCGGGTCCCCTAATGATCCCCAAGGTACAGAGACTCTTACTTCCGGGCACTAAACCAAATCCGACCCATCCCATTCTGGTGAAAGTAGCGATGTCTTGTATGCTTAGACTCAACCGTCTCTCTCGCAGTAAGCCCCTATACTCCCTACTTCTGCAACTGGCAGGGCTGCCCAAGGGATGCGACCATTATACTTCCCGAGACATGCAGGTCGGGACAGAATACGCATTCACAGAAGTGTAGTCACTATTTATGGAGAGCCAACTGGCCACCTTTGAGAGTCTAATAGAAGGAAGCGGGCTCCCCCCGGGACAATTTCTCCTACATAGGCAACTCATTGCTGACTATAGAAAAACGTGGAATCTGACAGAGGGAGAACCACAGACACACCACACTCTGCATGCGATATTAAACATGGGTGCAGAGCGCCACCTAATCACATGGATTTACAAATCAATCATAACGCTTACGGCCTTGTGGTTAACACTACTCAGAGAGAAGTAGGAAGAAGAATTTGGCCGGGCGCTTCATGACAAGGAATGGCTCACAGCCCTAGAGCACCATAAGAATGTTTTGCGCAGCCAGCGCTTCAATAATATTCAATTTAACATAGTACACTGTGTGTATCTCACCCAAAAGCGGCTATAGCATTTTTATCCTACAGAGCAATTCAAATGCCCCGTTGACATCAGCCCAGCGCTACATTTATGCATATGATTTGAACATGCCTCGATCTACGGCCCTACTGGATCGAAATACACACCACGTTATAGACAATCACGGGCCTAACAAACCTTAACACATGGGAAGCATGCGCCCTGGGAATATTTAAACGCCAAAAAAAGCAAAAAATAGAAACACGATTTGCAGTATTATCTATACTTCTAGCAAAACACAGCATTGCAATGCACTGGCGTTCTCCTACGGGTCCCTCAATAGAAGCATGGAGGGGGGCGACCGTAAAATAGGGTGCAGCATAAGGGGAAGCGATCAGACTAGAAGAGGTAAACGGGATACTTCGTAACTCTATTTCCATGGAATGGGCAGCCCTGCTACACGAGTTCAAGCAAAAATCCAAGACACCCGCAATATCCCAGTCAACCACTCTGACAGCGTAATACCCCTTAACCCCCCACATCCAACGCACAAATACCCGAGAGGAGCCAATCCCCCCTCACCCATGCGTCACCCACACGAGCCGTGTTGAGGAAGCGACCACTGGTGAACCACAGACCATGGTAGTTCACCCGTAGGTACAGCCCTGCACCCCTTTCTTCCCCCTTCCTGATTCCACCTACCCAAGTTACCCCCCCTAGTTGATGGACTAAAAACAATACCAGTATACTTCCACAACTGCGGCCGAGCTACTCTGATGAGATCCTAACAACCAAACGCGTCACTGCAGATCAAATGCCCACTGTCACACGCAAGGCGCGTATGGAGGTCAATAAACACGCCCAAACACTTTACATACACACTTGTTTACCATAATGGCAATTTAATGTATCTAAATGATGAAAAACTGCATATGATGTTGTTTATGCTTGTACACTCTATCAGCATTCAAAACTCCAATAAAAAAGGTTTATACAAAAAAATTAAGGGTAGGAGAAAACCAGCTGGCTTTCTTGGAGTGTCGTTTGTTTGGGGCTATCTTCAGGGGAGCCAGTGTGTCAATGCAGTTCGAAATCCATCGGTGGAGGTTGGCGTCTGTGGATGTCAGTGGAGGGGTTTTGCTGAGTGAGGTGGTGAGCTGTTGTTCAGTGACCTTGCTCCAGCTTCTCCCCGGGTAACCGTGGAGCTCTGTAGTGTGGCTGAAGGTGATGTTGTTGCTAGCAGAGAAGATAGGGCCGAGTGTGTGTCCTGCTGAGTGGGCTGGGGAGGTGACCAGTTGTTTGAGTCCATCGGTGGCAAGGTTCTCCAGCAGGGACATGGTATTGATGGAGCTGTCCAGGTGAAAGTTGAGGTCGCAGAGGAGGATGTAGTCTGCTGAGAAGAGAGTGTGGGGTGTGATGCAGTCGATGATGGAATCGTTGAAGGGTGGCTGAGGGTCCGGGGGGTCTACAGATGAGGGTGCCGTGGAGGGTGGTGTTCGGGTTGGTCTGGACCCATAAGTGGAGGTGCTCCATGTTGGAAGAGGGGTCGTCCGCGTGGGCTGTGAGGCGAAGGGTGCTTTTTTGTACAATGGCAATTCCACTTCTTGGCTTGTTGACGTAGTCCTAGTGATTGATCTTGCAGCTGTCCGGGATGGCGGTGGCGATGTCCAGGGCAGAGGTGGAGTTCATCCAGGTTTCCTTTAGGAAGGTGATGTCGGGGTCAACGGAGCCCAGATCTCTGCGGCATGTTTGCGGAGGGAATGTGTGTTGAGCAGGATGCAGTTGAGGCTGCCAGGTCTGGTGTTAATCGGTCAAACGGTGGGTGGGGCTGATGCGCAGGTGGCAGTGATAGGTATAGTTGCAGTTCTTTAAGGAAAAAGGGCAGGTGGTGTGGAGTCCGGTGTTGAGGGCTTGGAGGGAGCTGGCGTCGTAGTGGTGGATAGTCCAAAGACCAGGGTCTGTGGTCCTGGCCACCATAAGTAGTGTGAGGGGCAGGGCTGGACAGCTGGGAAGATGGAAAGCGGGAAGCAAAGCTGGAGGGGGGCGCAGCCGCAGGGGACTAGCAATGGCGGGGTCAGAAGAAATTAGGCAAAAGTGAAAAGGAGGCAAAAAGTTGGAAAAAGCACAGAATAAAGAACAAAAAGCATTAAAATGCACAGAATAAAGCAAAAAAGAACAAAAAAGGAATACATTAAAGCACAGAAATGGAGTGAAAAAGAATTGGAGGAAAGGAGATCAGAAAGGCAGAGAGACAGACGGCAGAGCAGTGGCTGAGCAGAGGAGCTCCACACTGGACCACCAGGGATGAGGAGCAGGCGGTTGCCTGCAGTTGGAGGAGGGCCTCGATCACAGACCAGCCTGGGTCAGGTGCTTCAGCAACCAGGCGGACCTGTGCAGGAAGGGAAGCAGTTCACTGACAAGGTCAGTAAGATATACCTGTGTGTACAGTGCTTAATTTGGTTTAAATAAAAAATTGCTTGCCTCAACGTTTTGCCCGGCAGCTTGTGGCTAGCACTATCAACTAGACCTGGGCAGAGTTCGCGGAATTTCACTTTGCGGAATTCCACAGAGAAACCGAAAAACTCCGCCAAATTCTGCAGTGTTTCACACACAGGCAGAGTATTTCTCAGCCACCTCTTGAGCTCAACGGGGAGTCCCCTGAGAAGTGCCAGCACTCAGCAGAATGTCTCAGTCGACCTCAGCAGCACACAACCATTCTGCATGCCTGTGAAGAAGTCAGGCGCAACAACAGGTCACTCCGCCACTCTAATGACAGACACAACTGTAACATCTTCGTGGACTGCTGTGTACTCCACCGAATGTCGCTCCTCCAGTGGCACAAAGGGCTAAGCACACCTAACCTCTGCGGCTCTGCAGGTTGAGGTGGTGGACTTGGAGGTTGTTGGGGGTGGTTGAGCAAGCTGCATGGCTTGGGCCTGGGATGGCGCACCCTCACTTGCGGCTTGTTTCCCACCTCAGGGAACTTCGACGTGGTGGCCAGGCGTGCCCAGAGGTACCGCTGGCACATTATTGGGACTTATTGCAAACCTTACTCTGGCAGCAGGCTGCAAGGCCTTTGAGGGGGCACTAGCCGCTCCCCGGGACACCACAGCCTCATCTTCAGCGGGGAGCAGTGATTAACGGGAGTGAGAAGGTCATAGGTGCTTGCTCAGATGACGAGCTCGACAAGCAGTAGAGACCGAGTGGCTCTTTGTGTCAGAGCGTGTCAGTTAAGCTGCTGCAAACATAGCACATACACAGACTGTGCCTTTTTCCTTTTAGCTTGCAGTTGGCATACACAACATTGTTCATAATGGGGCTGAGCATCGAATGTATGCTGGTAAACTCTTCTCCGCCGGCGGAGTGTGCCGAGCAGCAAAAACTCTGCTCAATCCACCAGCGGAGCGGAGTTTGCAACCCACCCCTACTATTAATGGTGGGGGATGCCGAATACCTAGGCTGCTTAGTATCAATTCCAATGTATTCCTCATTAATTCCCCACCACACACTCCCTGTCCTCTTATTTGTCCCCCTGCAGTTCCTTTTTCATACCTGCTTAATTCCTTTCTCACTGTGTTTCCCTCTTTATCTTCCTTTGTGGTTTTCTCTCTCTTGCTTTTTATCAAATATTGTTGAGGAAAAATAAGGGCAGGTCTCCAAAAAAAGAGTGCTGTTTGGTCCAACCTCCAACCATCAACTCAAATTAATCACGGTTTATACACCATACTATCAATTTGACGGTCATTTATATTTAGTATTTTCTTTTATGCTGCTTTTTAAACAGAAACTCAAGGAATATATGTGAATTCCATGAAAACACTCTTGGGAACTATTGCAAATTATCTTCTGTACTAAGTCCTTCCCAAACTTTTTAGAACCACAAACTAATTTTTAGAACAAATGTTTAGGGCTCACCTAGTTTTAAAGGAGATTTGGCAGAGGTGAGCTTTTAATATAATAGTAGACATGCTTTCAAAATGCTGTAAAATGATCAAAATAGCATACTCCATACAATTTTTTTGTGGTCGTTTCTAACAGCAATTGATTCAAAATGTCACAGCCTTATGCACGCCCTTCAATATGTTTATATCGGACTGTGGCCACGATATCGCTCATCCCATAAAAGTGGCAGATTGTGATTTGCCCTGGATCTGGATTACTTTTCAGAGGGCGTGCTGACCTGTGGCACCTGTTTATTAAAATCTTTTGAAAAATGTTTGAGTTAATACCTGTGGTTTTAGCAAACTTTAAAAACCCCTTCTACAGTAGAGTATGGGGTAAGTCCTCATATGCATTATTGTGTTGAAACAAGGCTGAGTGATGCATTTTGGACTATACTGGAGGAAGCGCAGCGGACGAGCGCAGCGGGAGCGCCGGATGCGCGCCGAAGGCGCGCCAAAGACAAGCCCGTCTGGGCCCGTCCGGGCCCAGACAGACCCAGGCCCAGGGACTCTGTCTGATGGCCCTTATGACCGCGTGGTGTATACTAGAGAAGTGCTTCGCGCACTCCAACCTAAGAAGGTCCTTGCGTGCTACCACACGCACGTTGAAGGTAAACCCTTCTCTAATTGTATGCGCTGCTATCCGACTCCCCTGAGCTCGACAAAACCCGGATTGAAGATAGGACTTCTTAACTGCCGCTCCCTTCCTAAACACGCGATCGAAACCAACCTGTTAATCCAAGACCATGATTTCGATCTACTGTTTTTAACGGAAACTTGGCTATCAGATAGCTCCGACTCGGACATCGTCACGGCCCTTCCCCCAGGTTACCTTTGCCAAGCCTTACACAGACCCAAAGGGAGGGGAGGGGGGGGTAGCCATAATCTTCAGGGAACAATTTACTTGTAGAACCTCCAACGCCCATATTGAGGACTGCGAAAGCTGTCAATTCTCCATCCAAACTTCCCCAGCCCACTCCCTGTCAGGGCTACTGATCTACCGCCCCCCAGGTGCCCCAGGGAATTTCCTTAATGCCGTCATCGAATCAGTGTCACAACTAGCATCTTCTGCCTCTAAATTCCTTATGCTAGGCGACCTAAACCTCCACTTCATGAACCCTACGGACCGGATAGCCTCTGACCTCCTTCAAGACCTATTGTCACTCAATATCCGACTGGTCAACAACGAGCCTACTCATGAGAAGGGACATCTACTGGATCCCATCCTCACTAATATAGCAACTATCACCACCAGTCCACCCGTGACCCTTCCATGGACGGACCATTTTCTTGTCCCTATCTCCTGGGAAATATCCGCCACGAACCCCCAAACCACTAAAACTCAGGTCACCGATAGAAGGTGGCGTAAACTCACACCTGGGGAATGGGCCGCCGCCCTTGCAGACTCCATCCCCGAGCTCTCAACCGACCCTGCCACGGCCGACAAGCAGTTTAATGAGTGGATTACCTCTTCTCTAGACACACTTCTCCCCAAAACTGCGATCTTTAAACATCCCAAAAGAGTATCCTCTGCTCTATGGTACACCCCAGAGCTTAAAGCCCTGCGCCAAGAGTGCAAGAGAACGGAACACACTTGGAGAAAAAACAAATCGGAAACTAACAAAGACTTCTATTCTACCTCCCTCTTAATTTATAAAACCGCTATTCGAAAAACTAAAAGCGCTTTCTTCCAGGAAAGAATAGAGAAAGCGGGATGCTCCAGTAAGGAATCCTACGCCATCCTTAAAGAACTCCTGAAAACCCCAGAACCGGGACCGAGACACCCCACTGACCCTAAAGCTGATCAGGAAAAATGCCAACAATTGGCTAATTTCTTTCATGATAAAATTCGAAAAATTCTTGATTCAATCCCCCTTGCGAACCTGTGCGAAGAAAACGATCCCCCGCACTCCCTAATACCCACTTGTCTTTCTTCCTGGGGTCAAGTTATAACTGAAGAAGTAGGAAACACGCTAAAATCCATTAAGAGCGGATCTCCCAGGGACCCTGCCCCACTTCGGATCCTTAAGGAGGTAGCTCCCACGATTATTACCCCCCTGACTCATCTGATTAACGCCTCACTCCAACAGGGAGTTGTACCCCCGAGCTGGAAGACGGCCGTCGTAAAAGCTCTATTAAAGAAACCTTCCCCCGACCCCGAAAATCTGGCTAATTACAGGCCCATCTCCCTACTCCCAGGAGTCAGCAAGATTGCGGAAAAACTGGTTAATAGGAAACTCTCCCAGTTCCTGGAGGTCAACAACAAGCTAAAAAGCTCCCAGACGGGCTTTCGTCCAGGTCAGGGCACTGACATCGCCCTCCTGACAGCGGTAGAGGAGGCCAGAGCACTATTAGACGGAGGAGGATCAGTGGCAGTGATCCTCCTCGACCTAAGTGCGGCATTCGACACCGTCAACCACCAACTTCTCATTAAAAGACTCAAGAGAGTTGGTGTGGAAGGCTCGGCCCTATCCTGGCTCTCATCCTTTCTAGCTCAATGGACCTATCAGGTCTGGGAGAAGAACGCCTGCTCCTCCGAAATTCCCCTCCAATGTGGTGTGCCTCAGGGCTCCTCCCTTAGCCCCACATTATTTAATATCTATATGTCCACATTGGAGGAGGTCATCACCCCATTCGGAGTGAGCGTCGTCAGCTATGCTGACGACACACAACTAGTGGTGTCTCTATCTCACCCCAGACAACAATCAGCAGACTTATTTAACTGCCTTACGCAGGTCCACTGTTGGATGAACAACTCAGCCCTAAAACTAAACGGGACGAAAACTGAAGTCCTGCTTCTCGGCCCGAAAGGGCTCTCACTCTCCCCGAACATCTGGCCAGCTTGTCTGGGCCCCCCCCTGATCCAAAAGAAGAGGTAAAAAGTCTTGGTGTGTGGCTCGACACTGATCTTTCGTTCACTGCGCAGGCAAAGAAAGTAGCCGGGACCTGCTTCGGGCTCCTGAAATCATTGAGGAAAGTCCTGCCCCTTCTGCCCTTCAACTCCCAAAAATTGCTAATTCAAGGCCTAATACTCTCGAGGCTTGATTATAGCAATGTGATCTACTTAGGCGCTCCTGAAGCGACCCTTAACAAGCTTCAGAGAATCCAGAACACTGCGGCCCGGATTATCACAAACACCCCTGCCAGAAATTCGGCTAAACCTGCCCTAAAACTCCTCCACTGGCTTCCCATAAGGGAGCGGGTCAAATTCAAGGCCCTGTGCCTAGCCCACAAACTACTACAAAATCAAGGCCCCCCTGTTCTCAGGAAACTCATTACACCCTATAAATCCACAAGATCCCTCCGTTCGGACACAGAAAACTTCATCACCACCCCAAGATTCAAGAAAGCCCGCATAGGAGGAAGACGTTTTTCAGTCCATACTGCACGCCTCTGGAACTCGCTCCCCCGCGACCTGCGACTCGAACCACAATATCTTCGCTTCAGGAAGCGGCTCAAGACTCACCTTTTTCCCCAATGATTCATGCCTACCCATAACCCTGATCTTCTGTCCCCCCCCCCCCCTTTTTGCTTTGCCCTCGGCCCGCTGAACTGAAGAGATAGGGGTTTTTTTTAGCGCTGGGATACCTCAGGGTGACTACGCGCTCTACAAAATAAATAAATAAAATAAATAAAATAAATAAATATATAAATTCCCTAAAAAACAAATGGTAAAGGGACATTATAGTTAGGTCTAAATGTCAGCTAACACATACTGTTTTAAACAAACACAACCACTAAAATTCACATGTTATAATTATCTTGAGTAACTGTAACTCATGCCCTAATGTAATTATAACTATAAAGTAACTATGACTAGAGCTTTAAAATGGTTGAAACAGATGAATAAGTACAGTAAAGACAACACTGTGGCTTAACATGTGCTCCAATAACTGAGGGAGTGCATCACAGCCATGGAACGAGGTCTCTGGTGTGACCCCGTACATCAGAACTAGACATATTCATGCCACTGATACTCTGCTGCTGGAGCTCTATCATGGTCTTGATATAGACACAACTGAACTACCTTGCAAAGTACGGCCAGAGAGTGCTTGGGCTAGAGATGCGACCCTGAAGTAAGTAAGAATACCCGCCTGAACTAAGGGCAAGAAGTGGTAGGGGCCGGAATTGAAGAGCAAAATACGCCCTCGAAGTGCAGCCCCAAAAATATGCATTAATTAAATGTAAAAAGAATACATACATAATTACAGGCATTGAGAAATTTATTGCTGGGAGACCTATATTACTTAAACACCAACTGGTTTACAACTCAGCACACTTGTTGAAACAGTATTGTGTATTCCCACATTACTGCTCCAACACATTCGCCACATTGAGCAATAGCCTTACTTAGACTCAGTGAGGGCAGAGTGATGCTGTGCACTCTGATGCTTAATGAGCCCACCAACAACAGTGACAGGAGAAGCTTTTGTGATCCGGTGATATAAGAAGCAGCCTGGGGATGATCTCTGGCAAAGAAGCAGCGATAGCAGCAACAGAGGGCTTCCAGGCACTATTAATGTTCAGTCAGCGGCATGGCAGCAGTATAAGAGGAAGCTTGGCGTGATCTGGGGAGCAGTCATGCAGGTGGATGCTCTGAGTAGTAAATGTGCGGCTAATGCAGGTGCACTAAACATCAGTGCTTCACAGACTATTATACTTTGCACTCACAAATACATTAAAGTTGCTAATGACTCACAAGCCCTAGTACTTTCTAGACAGTTGCACACGTGTACAGGCAAAATGACATCAATCACAATGAGGAGGGACAATGCTTGAATTGAGCTATCTATTCCCCAGTCTATAGGCTGTAGTGGAGGGAAGAAAAATGTGAATGACACAGAAACAGACCACTGGATGAAGACAGCTAACTGGATGACCCTATCTGTATATTAGACTAGTCAAGGAATTTTCCAACCCAACAGCCACAGAGAACACCATTGACCCCTCCCAAGAATGCTGCAACACCCTCTTAGACTACTTTCACAGCAGGATTGCCACCATTTACAACAATTTCGACCCCCATCTCAATACTCTCAACTTTAACAACTTCGACCACCAACCGAAATATCACCCGTGGTTCCCGGTCACCACTCAAACCACTTCAGCCATCATGTCTTCCATTCACTCCAGGGCACACACTAACCCCTGACTCCACTGTCTCTACAACCTCGGATCCAACCCCATCAGCACGGAGCTCACCAGCTTCATCAACACCTCTATTTCCACAGCAGCCTTTCCGGACAGATGGGAACACGCAGAGTCCAGACCCCTCCTAAAGAAACCCTTCGCCAACCCCAACGATCACAAAAAATATTGACTGATCTCCCTGCTTCCCTTCCCTGCCAAAGTACTTGGGAAAGCCATCAACCAACAGCTCACTGAATACCTGGAACAGAACAACTTACATGACGCCTGACAATCAGGATTCTGCACCAACCAGAGCACTGAGACCGCACTGATCACTGCCACAGACGATATCTGTATTCTTTTCGATTGTGGAGAAAAGGTAGCTCTGATCCTCCTAGATCTCTCTGAGGCATGCAACCCCGTCTCCCACCACATCCACTTCGATAGACTCTACAACATCAGCATACAGCAAACCGCCCTAAAGTGGACCACCTCCATCCTTACAGGACGCACACAGAGCATCCGACTGCCTCCCTTCACCTCCGAACGCAAGCAGGGTACCCCAAGGATCACCCCTCTGCCCCACCCAATTCAACATCTACAAGACCCCTTCACAGACGTGGTCAAATTCCACAGCCTCCTATGAAGACGACACCCAACCAATATTCTTGTTCACTGATGGCCCCTCCAATGACAAAACCAACTTCTGAGACGCCATGACCAACGTAGGCAACTGGACGAGAGACAATTGCCTCAAACTCAACTCCAACAAGAATGAAGTACTGATCTTCAGGAAGAACACTTCCATCTGGGACCACAGCCGGTGGTCAGCAAAACTCGGCCAACACCCACACCAGCAGACCACGCACGGAACCTGGGCAACATCATCAACCGTGAACTGTCGATGACACAGCAGATCAATGCAGTCACCTCGTCCTGCTCCCTCACCCTCCGCATGCTCCAATATTCAGATGGGTCCCAGTCGACACCAGCAAGACCAACACTCAGGCCCTCGTCACTAACACACCAACTCACCCACCCATAGAGCCACTCATATAGCCACTCAGTAACCAAAACAACCAGTCACAAACTCTCCCACTCTTATAGCCACTAAGGCAGTCATTTACTCTCCCATACAGCCACTCACTCTCAATCAACAATACAGCCACTCACACAGTAATTCACACACAAATATAGCTACTCACACACCCCTTAATTCACCTATACATCCACTCACTCACACACCCACTCACACACATACAGCACTCAGACACCCACTCCCACACTGCTACAGTCATACACCCACTCAGATGACATATGTTAGAAACAGTATCATTCATTTCTAGTCTAGAAGGAATATTAATTTAACTTACCATACAGCTTACCATATATCTAAGCTATCCTGTTTAGGTTTAAACCTATAATAACTGATAAAACCCCACCGAAAGCAAAATAGCCCTTACCAGTGTAAACATATAAACACTGAAAAAACACTTTCACATTCACAAACTAAATACCATTCAAAGAAAGGAAAGGTGAGTGAAAGAGTCATTTTTATTTCTTCCTGAAGGGCCCAGTACAATGTAACTTTGTTATACAAGGCAGCAGCAAGAATGACTTGATTAACATTATTCTGTTTGAGTTTTGTTGTTTAGGGGTGTCACTAAAATATTGTTCCCTCTTCCTTCAGTTTTGTGGTCTTTAGTCTAAAGATGCGGGTTTTAGGTCTTAATTAATTATTTTATAAACTGTAGAGGAACAGGAAATATCAAAATCATATTTGATATTTGGTCTATGTTTGATTCTTTTATTGATAGGTAAAATTGCTGGTTTCATAAGAATCTTTCACAATATGTACCATCACATTTACCCACAGACAGAGAATGAGTGAAACCCTTTGATACATCAGCTGAATATGAGACGTTATTTCGCATGCCATTACTTCGCATGCTTTTACTACGCGGTTATTACTTAGCAATAACCGTTACTACGCAAGTTTTTACTTTGCATACCATTACAATGAACGTGTTAAGGTATGCGAAGTAAAAACTTACCTAGTAATAATAATGGTTTGCGGAATAACGTGTCATACTACACTTAACCCTAAAACTCTACACTACACTTCACTAACACACAACACTACCCTTAACCCAAAAACACTTACCCCCCGAAACTACGCTAAACCCTAAAACACTACCCTAGACTTCACTAACCCACAACACTACCCTAAACCCTAAATCACTAACCCCACGACACTACACTAAACCCTAAAACACTAACCCCACGACACTACACTCAACCCTAAAACACAACCCTAGACTACACTAACCCACAACACTACCCTAAACCCTAAAACAATAACCCCCCGACACTACACTAAACCCTAAAACACTAACCTAGACTTCAATAACCCACAACACTACCCTAAACCCTAAAACACTAACCCAACGACACTTCACTAAACCATAATACACTACACAAGTACACAACCCTGCACTACCCTACACAGCCCCACTTACCTCTTAACACACGTGGTTCAAATCTTCTCCCCCTTCATGCTTCCACCGGCTTCCTCCGTCAGACTCTCTTTGCAAATGTCCGCCGTGAAAAGTACCCGCCCCCTACGCATGCGTTGTACAATGCATGCGATGTAACAGCATGCGTACTAAAGGGACGCGTTGTTACATCGCATGCGTACTAACGCTTGCGTAGTAACGGTACGCGAAGAAATGTCCGCGTACTAGTGGATGTTTCCCACATCAGCTCCCTTTTCTAGCAAGTCGATACAGATAGTAGGTGAATTGCCAAACACCCCAGGCTTTCAACATTCAATGCAAGGTGTAGTGACAGGTATTTGTGAAAAGAGTGCTGTCACCACGCATCTGGGATAGTGGTGAAAACATGACACCAGATGTTTGGAAAACATAGAACACAGTGTCACTTGGAATGCTGCTGCAAAATGTTCTTACCAAGTTTAACAAAGATTGGAGTGATATTGTTTGTAATTGCAGTAATTCAGCTAAGCATATGAAAAAGTTGTGTGATGACCTGTCAAAATCGATACCTGAGCTGAAGTGCTTCCCTGTAAGAAATCCTTGCCACTTGCTAGATGGTATGCTGAAAGCATCTTTACAATCTTCAGAGTTAATGTAGAATGCTATTGACTTTGTAGTCCATTCTGGTGCACTGTTTTGTTATGCGCTGGAACTAAAACACAAATATTTCTCATTTTGTGCTTTGTGTGGCATCAAAGAAAGAGTCATCCCGACTGTGTCAATTAGCAGGTGGTTCTCAGTCCCAGAGGCTGTGAATACTATATTATCCATGTGGGGATCGTTTACAGAATTTTTGCTTAGCGATGATGCCAAAGGCAAGAAATGTGAGGATCTTTGGTTGCATATTGATAGTGATGTGAAAAAAGTACACTGTACTGCATTCTTAGATTTTTACAGGAAAACATGATGCTGTAGTGGACATAATCAAAAAGGTACAGTCTGAAAACACTCTTGTCTACCAATTGTTCAGCGTAATTGGTGTGGACTTGAAACATCTCATTGAGAGTAGGCTGGGCATCACCTTTAGTGACTTTGGCACTGCAACATGTTCCATGTTAGAATTCATGCCACTTGGTAAGTAAATGTTGAGGAGAAATTCAGGAAATTTTTGTTTACAGTGCATGAGAAATGGCTTGCAATGATGCATATAAATATCACATCACCAACCATGGTATTTGAAGTCAATGAAGCCTCACTGAGGTACTCTGCACAAGTTCTGGATCCCTTCCGTAAAGGAGAATTTTCTCAGGATTTTGAAAAGTACTGCTTAATTTTTGACCGCTTCATTAACTGAGGGCATATGCTACTAGTTGTACACATGTTACAGAAGCAGTCCCAGGGAATCACAATCTTCAGGTGCACCAGTATTGGCATGGAAAGCTATGTCAGTGGCCAAAGTTAGCAAATTGTGTGCTGGTTTTGGGGTTGCCCGTCTCAAGTGTCAATGTTGAGAAGGCCTTTTCACAGATAAACGTTTACATGGGAAGGAATGAGCAAGTGCACATGACCAAAGACTCACTAAGGAAGTATTGCATGGTGTACTAGAATAAGTTTTATTTGTGAAAATGTGTTTGGCCCTCATATACTCTGTACGCATACTGTTTATACACATGCACTAACGGAAAGCAAGCAATAATAAAAGCAAAACATTCCATAAACACCAGAAAAATACTGTTTCTTTTGTTTTTAATGGTGCGAAGATGTGTAACCACTGATAACCACTGTTTTTTAAGGTATTGAAAACACTGAAAAAAGCACGAGAATTTACCAAAAATAGAAACTGAAAACAGGAAAGCCTACATATATCTTTAGTCTCAGAAATATTTACGAAATACTTTCACTCACTGGATGATGTAATCAGTAATGTCATTTGAAATTTCATCAGTGATGTAATCAGTGATGTCAATGACCATGTCATGAGTGATGTAATATGTGAGATTATAAGCACTGCATTGCGGGGGCATAAATTATAGTTAGCTTAGGTAACTATAACTGCTGAATTTCACTGGTTTTGTACGAGTGAAATCTGAGCTAAACTATAATGTCCCTGTAACATGTGTTTTTTAAGTGAACATATATCTGTATGTATACAAGCAACTCCGCACGGCTGTGGTTTTTGGCCACCTGCTGCACTCCGCTTACAGCCTCCTGCTAACGATCCATCCACCGCAGTCATGCACACCCAAGAAGTTCTGCAGATTACCAGCTGTAATAATTCAATACGAGCCACAAGACTCATAAAAAAACGGGACCCAAAAGCGGCATCGGTGCACGTCAGGGTAGGAGGAGCCCTGAACACATGCAGTTCCGCAAACTGAACAAACAGCACATTCAGGTACATGCACCTGCCTATAAAAAAAGAACGTATCCAACTTCCTTTAGTACATGCGATTTATTGTCATCTTTGCCAAAATAACCCAATGCGTTTCGCCATAGAGCACACCTTGATCACAGGTAGGGAAGGTATGTTCTCGGCATACATTTAAACATTCTCGTGAAAACATATATTGCCATAAACAAAGGACACCCAGCTGGTGTGATCTCTCAAAACAGGTAAACATTTCGGCCATTTTAAAGCATGTACATTTTGCACCACAATAGTTCATTAGTATATACATGGTTTCATATATCACGTAATCAAAATTATTCAAAGTGAATGCTAACCACATCCAAGGCTGTCAAGATATTTTGTAAATAACATATATTATATAGTATTTACAGCTGTCTGCGACATTCAATTGTATATGAATATAATTGAACTAGTGCAAATGTATTATATGCAAGAAAATTACATTAAGCTCAATTCATCAGGAAATTGTAAACATGCATAAGGGGTTAATGCCCAGACTCTACGACAATTCAGCCCCAGTGGGCAAATAAAGGTTACAAATGCATTTATGGTTATGTTACAGTCATCTTGGGCCGTACAAGACATTAATAGCATCAATGAAATAAACAGAAACAGCGTGTACTGCTTACCTGGTTAACAATCAAGTAAAATCACAGGTGAGGAATCAATAATACAATACCACATGTGCATGCAACTGCATCAAATAGCGAGCAAACCAGAACATTTGAAAAAATAAGGCAAAGAGAAGAAATCCTGTATGGCCATTATGCAAGATGCTGCAGATAAATAGTGATAGATGTAGGTCAGGAAGTCCTACACAATTCAGCCCTAGTGGGCAGATTATGCAACGTATACCAAATTATATATCAATATGAATACGGCCTAGGTGAGGTAGTACCTAAAAAATATCTGTTTATCAAGCCACAGTACACTGTGCGTAAGCTCCCCGTTATGGTAACAAATTACAGGAAAACCAGGCTATCAATCTCACAGTAAGTAAAATAATAATAATAGCATACTGTCCGTAAATGCTACCATGACTAGTTCTTCAGTCTCCCGAAGAAGGACAAGAAGTATCCACACCAACCGCGGCTTCTACACTCTCTATAAGTACAGCTTCTCAGATATCATCTCCCAGCTGGTCCTTTGTGAATATATAGAAAAAACAAAATACGGAGAAGAAGAAAAGAAAAGAACAACCTTATTAAACCAAGTAACTCATTGTTTATTAATACCACATTATTGTACGCTACAACACATATATTATGTTATAAATATGTCTATCTTTTGAGTCAAAGAAACAGAGAAAAAGAGAAGAAGGACGAGGAACAAATAAAATATGAAATGAAGGAAAGAGAAAAAAAGGGAAGAAAAAAGAAAGGGAAAAACAGGAAGAAAAGAAAAAACAAGAAACGAAAAAAAAGAATAGAGAGATGAAGGCAGGAAAAGAGGCAAAAAGGGGAAAAAAAGGAAAACACAGAGAGGAGAAGGGAGAAGCAAAAAACATTGTTTGGTACCTATGATGAGGTAAAATGTCAGGGTTAAATCGGATACAAACAGAAGCGTGTAGACTGAATTACACAATTATCATAAATCTCTTTCCCCTAAATGTGTAGAAAGTTCTTCATCTGAGTTCAAACCCGACGGTACTAGTGTCTAGTTCTAGAATGTATCTGGATTCCAATTGACGTAGTCTCCATATTCTGTCCCCACCCCTGTTGGATTTGGGAATACGGTCAATCACATAGAAACGCAATAGGTTTCTATTGCTATTGTGGACCTCCTCAAAATGGCGAGCAACTGGATATTGTTTACCCCTATTTTGCATGTCCTGCATATTCTTCAATACTCTTATCTTTGCAGGGAACACTATACTTCCTACATAGGATTTCTCACACCGTCAGGTAAGAACATATACACAAAGGTTAGACAGACAAGATAGGTGTTTATCAATTGCTCTGTAAGTTTTGGTGACTGGATAAAAGGTTTTTTTCACATTAGTGCTGAATTTGCAAGCCTTGCACGTAGTGCAGTTAAATAAGCCTTGTATAGTAGGCAGGCTCGGTGTAGTATCTGTTATTTTGTTATTGCACAATTTGTCACTCAAGGACGTACACTTTCTTAAAGTGATGCTAGGGCGATTATTTACTATTTCATTCAAAGTCAAATCAGTTTTTATAATGCTAGTGTATCTTAAGACACTTTCTGACATCTTTTGCTCTGTTATTGAATGTGTTGGAAATGGCCCTTTCTTCAGTGTTATCCCCAAACTTTTTGCTTCTTCCTCCTATTTTTTCCTGACCTGCTGTTGTTGGTTTTAGGACTCTGGGCACTTTACCACTGCTGATCAGTGCTAAAGTGCATATTCTCTCTGGGTAAATTGTATTATGGATTAGTGTTTCCATGGTGTTTCCATGATTAGCATATTTGATTTACTTATCAGTCCCTAGTAAAGTGCACTGGGTGTGCCAGGGCCTGTAAATCAAATGCTACTAGCGGGTCTGCAGCACTAATTGTGCCACCCACATGAGAAGCCCTGAAAAGGTAACTCAGACCGGCAGCTGCAGAGTCTACGCGCAGTTTGTAACTGCCATGTCGACTTGGCAAGTGCACCCACTTGCAAAGCCCTAACATTCTCTTTTATTACATGAGTCACCCCTAAGGTAGGCCCAAGGTACCCCTGTGGGCAGGGTGCAGTGTATGTGAAAGGTAGGACATGCACTGATATGTGTGACATGTCCAGGTAGTGAAATATTGTGCATTTCGTTTTTCGCTATTGAAAGGCTATGTGGCCCATAGAAAAGCATGGGAGTTAATTTATAACATCTCATAAATATAACTTCCCATTGGGAATAGATAGGAAAATAAAGTTTAGTATGCCTGAACTCAGAATCTAAAGATGCATCTTTTAGTAAAGGTGATTTTTACATTCTGTGTTTGAAAATACCACTTTTAGAAAGTAGGTATTTTCTCGCTTAGCCATCCTGTGTGCCTCTGCTGGGATGTGTACTGACTGGCTTTGGGGTGACAGCGGTTGGGGAGGTGCATTCTCTCAGATGGCCACCGGGGAGTTGATGTGTGTCCTGCCTTTCCTGAATGAGTCAGGGTTGGGCTGAATAGACCTGGGCTGCATTCAGAGTAGTGGGAGGAGCTTTCACTAGCTCCTGAATAGGCCGGGTCTGCATTTAGAGTGGTGGGAAGAGATTTCATTTGAACCTGAATGGGCCCTGTCTATCTTGAACAATGCTGTCTCCAACCCCTGCCAGGAAGCTGGGCCAGAGAGGACAGAACTGGTTTGGACTAAGCACAGACACTCTCTGCCTGAGAGGACAAAGGATTTTGAGGTATAAAGATTGGGGCCCAGACCCAAGAACTTTAAAACTCTTCTGGACCAAGGAGACTGCCAAGAAGAAGAGCTGGAGAAGCTGTGAGGAGGAACTACCACTTTGCAGAGTGCTATGCTGTGTTGGGCAGCAGTGGCTGCTTCTGTCTTGGGCAGTGAAAGGACTGGACAAAACTTTTTGCAACTTCTTTATTTGAGTATCTCCAAGGGCTTGAAGTAGAGCTTGCCCCCTGTTCAAGAAGTCTCAGGAACAGCAAAGACTTCAAGGGGCATATCATCACGGGCTGACGATATTATTATCTCCGCTTTCGCATCTGTTTTCGGGCGAAACGCGGCGATAATTATATCGCATTATTTACAAGGACACGCAAGCGCGCGTTTCCTTGATTTAGCTCCAGTTTTGTACACTCCTCGCTTTGCATCTCTAATGAGATGCAAAGTAGGCGTTCCCTTCAAAAACAGATTGAAAATGATCGCTAACTGTCCTTCTCAGTATTTACAATATGGCCCAGGACACCCATAGCGATATTTAAACCCGCGCTAACGGCGGTTATCGCCGTTATTGTACATCTGCATTTCTCCTGACTAACCTACCTTTGACATGGGAGGTGGATTGAGTGGCTAAATCCACATCTCCCTATCAGCAAGGATTCCCCTATCCCTGCAGGATTATCGCTGGATTCCCAGCGATAGTCCTGCATTTCGTGGCTATTGCCGGATTTCACATCGCCGTGGAGATAAGCATTGTAAATAACGCGATATCTCGGCGATCTGATCCGGCGATAGCCGGCGTTAAGCTAAATCGCACTTTACGCGCCCTGCGATCTTTATCAATAGATGCAGCAGGCTTGACCCCTTCTATGCTGCTTGAGAACTTTCCCCCGCTTACCACTACAGATGTAGAAGTTCTAATGCACCAAGTGAAGTCCGGCTCCCCGTGTGACCTGATCCCTGCAAGAATAGCTAACACCCTTACTACTCAACTTGCCTCACTAATTGGACATCTTTTGAATCTTTCACTAAAAGAAGGCTATGTTCCACCAGAATGGAAAGTAGCTCAGATAATGCCTATTCGTAAGAACATTAAGGCCCCTCTGACCGATCTGACCAATCGTTGTCCTATCTCACTCCTGCCTTTTGTGAGCAAAGTACTAGAGAGACATGTTAATAAGCACCTCTCCAGCTATGTCAAATTATCAGGTAACCTAGATTCCTCTCAGTCAGGTTTTAGGCCTAAATATAGCACTGAATCAGCCTTGCTAGCGGTAACTGATAACATCAAAATGACCCTGGACAAAGTCAATTCTATGATTATGGTGCTATTCGACCTATCCGCCGCATTCAACACTGTTTCCCATCAATTACTACTCAGAAGGCTGAAGGAACTAGGACTAAGAGATTCTGGCTTTCGTTGGATGGCTAGTTTTCTCTCTGGTCCGACCCAGATGGTTAATCTAGGCCCGTATCGTTCAGCACCCATAGAACTTACCAAGGGAGTTCGACAGGGCTCTTATCTGAGCCCCTCTCTATTTAATATCTATGTAGCTCCATTGGCTAATGTTCTAAGGAAGCATGGGTTTGTTCCGATATCTTACACTGACAATACGCAGCTACTTTTTCCCTTCAGTGAACTAACCCCGTCTATTCAGGAAACCTTCTCTTTGGGCATGAATGCCATTTCACAATGGATGAGGAACAACTTTCTTCAGTGTAACGTTGGGAAGACCGAGCTCTTACTTTTTGGTGAAGCCCCCTTAGTATGATCTCCCAATTGGTGGCCCTCTAATCTTGGAAAGCCTCCTATTCCCAAAACGTCCGTTAAGAACTTGGGAGTTCGGTTAGATCATACTCTCACTTTTAAAGAACATGTTGGCCAGTCAGCTGGTACATGCTTCCACACTTTGGGCCTTCTTCGGCGAGTCTTCCCATTGCTTCCAGATTCTGTAAAAAAGACGCTGACTCAGGCTCTTATACTGAGTCGCTTGGACTATTGTAATGGTCTGTTGCTGTCTGCCAATGAAGCGTCAATCAATAAATTACAGGTGGTTCAAAATACGGCGGCGCGATTAGTTTTGAATATGTCACCCAGATCTGCTTCCCACCCTCTTCTATTAAAACTCCACTGGCTTCCAATACGACAACGGATCAAATTTAAGATTTGTTGTACTATTCACAAAGCATTATTTAATCTTGGTCCTAGCTATCTGGCAGAAAAATTCAGTCCCTATCTTCCCCCAAGATCTTTGCGTTCTAGCACCAAACACCTACTGATTGTCCCTAGAATTAGGAGAGCGAGATCAGGAGGGAAATCTCTATCATACCTTGGACCGAAATATTGTAATGAACTTCCCTCTTCTTTAAGAGAATGCTCAAATCACTTAATTTTTAGGAAATCACTTAAAACTATTTTGTTCTGCTTTTAATATAAAATAAATAAAATCAATCTTCTAGCCTTCGTTATACAGATGATATGCCTCCACAAAAGCGCAGAGATACTCCTTGGAGTCGATTCTGGCGCTATATAAACTCCGAAATAAATAAATAAATATCGCAGTTTGTTGCTAATATGCCCCCAAGTTCTTCTGCCCTTAACCCTGGGGTCTGTGTGTTTTGTACTGCAACAGAAGAAAAAGAACCCGACGCCGTCTACGACACCGATGCCGATTCCGTGTTCCGAAGGCACGGCAGAGGGCACCGCCGCGATGCTGCACCTCCACCCTGGTCTTACTGACGCCATCAAGCCGCTGATCGCACCCTGACCTGTGGGCACAGCACTCCACACTGCCTCGCTTCACGATGCTGCCTTAGTATCCCCGACAACGACGCTTCACGCTGAAATCGACACCGCTGCCTGCACCACGGTTCGAGAGCACCGCTCGTAAAGTTACAGGACACACCGCCCTCATCCCGCACCGCAACCTTGGCCTACTGACGCCGGCGCCATCAACTCCAGTTCGTCAGCTGATGACAGCGCTTGAGCAACAACAATGCGGCTGCTTGCACCGTGACCTGCCAGTACCGCGAGGAGCACCGCATCACTTCGCACTGCAACCCGTGTCTCACCGATGACGCCATGTGATGCCGCCACCAAGCCGCTGCTCGCATCGCGACCTGAGGGCATCGCACACCGCACTTCGCACTGCAGCACCCAACGCCCGCTTACGCCAGCGCTCCTGACTTCAACTGCGAGGAGTTCGATCTGTAACACGTGTGACTTCGAGGGCTCGACGACTCCTGCACTGACCTCCGGAACCGACGCCTCCGGACGCCGTGCTTATGGAAACTCAACAAGAGGTCGCCGACGCCCTGCATTTCTAAAGGTACTGTTTTGCAGGTCTCTCCTACACCGTAGTTAGCCCACAACGCAGCAGTCAGCCAGAACTGTTTGGATTTGTTTGTTCACAACACCGTGATAGCCCCGGACGGAGCTATCGACTTCAAGGAACTGTATTTCAAGGTTATTTTGATAACGGAAGATTTCTAAATACTGTAGTGTGGATTTTTATCATTTTTGATCTTGTCTTAAGTATATATAAAAATTGGATATTTTTCTAAACTGGTGTGGTGTTCTTTTGTAGTGCTGACACTGTATTACTGTTGGTTAAGATAAGCCTGACTGCTCGTGCCAAGCTACCAAGGGGGTGAGCAGGGGTTATTTTAGGAGTGTAACTCCCTTACCATGACTAGAAGGAAGGACCCACACTTGGACAAGGTGCAAACCATTGCCAACTAGAGACCCCCATTTCTAACACTGGTTGTCAGCAGTGAGGATAGGACTTGCGTTTGCACTTGACTTACAGTGATTGGTGTGCACTACTACCATATGGCAGACCATTACGTACCACATACTGTTTTTTTTGGTCTATTTTTGCCTTTTCATCAGTCTTGAAATTGAACTTTCCAGGACAACATGCCTGAATCAACTGCATCATCTGCTGCATCCTTGGAAGTAGCCTTTGAGGAGGAGAGGTTAGAAACCTACAATGTGAAGAAATTGAAGACGATCTGCAAAAACCTTAAAATCCAAAGCAGGGGCCTCACCGGAAAAGAGAAGCAACAAAAAGCGCTGAGGGCCTGGGTAGCAGCCAGACATGCTAGTGAGCTGTCTGGGGATCTTGGTATAGAGGCAGAGGAGTCTATTCCAAGGATGGACCTGCTTTTGGGAGGAGGGACACCCTGTAAACCAGGCAGCAGTGGCTTGTCCCCAGAGGAGCTGGAGGACAGACGGAAGCAAGGAGAGTTGCACTGAAACTGCAAAAGCTTAAGTTAGCCATGGAGGAGAAAAGGATGATGTTAGACCATGAGTTTAAAATGAGAGAGCTGGACTGGGAAGCTAGTAGGGCTAGGCCCAGCCCAGATGGTGGCAGCAAAAGTATTAGGTCCAGTACTGAGGATGAGGTACACACACATACAGACTTGGTTCCCTGGTTCAAGGAGGGGGTTGACATACACCAGGGGGTTCAGGATTGTGAGGGTACTCCAGTGGTGCGCAGTGTCCTTGAGGTGCATTGGGGACCGGATAAAGGGGATCATATTTCTGGTGGTGGGAGGGACACTCTACTGACTCTAGATGAGAGGTGCAGGGAGAGGGGTTCCCCCATGGTAGAAGCCCTGGTAAGTGAGTATGGAGAACAGCCAGAAGAGTATGGGTTGAGGGACAGCAACAGTCAGACAGTGTCTGTGAGAAAGTGACCTCTTTCTGCATGGCATGCCCCCACTTTGTGCTGAATTGCTGATGTTCTTTGACTGAGTGCACCCTGGGCTCCTGCTAATGAGGTACCCAGGGCCTATGTTCCTTCCCTAAAATTGCATTGAAGCCAAAACCCAATTGGCATCTCTGGCCACATGTTAGCTCCTGGTAAATTGTACAACAGGTACCCAGGGCACTGTGACCAGAGAAGGCCCTCTAAGGGCTGCAGCACTTCTTGTGTCACCCTTAGAGGTCCTGTACCCTGACACTCACACACTGCCTTTGCAGGCTGCGTGTCTTGGTGCAGACCAAAGTGAAGAGTCGACATGGTACACATCCCTGTGTGCCATGTCCACAAAACCACTGCCCTGGCATAGATCAGTCACCCCTCTAGCAGGGTGCAATATTCCAGTGGTGAGGGTACAGGGGCATGAGCCCTACTGTGCCCAAGTCCATTCTTGGGCAATGTAAGTGCAGTGCTGCCATTAAGAGTATATGGTGCTGGGAGTTTGTCATTATGAACTCCACAACACCATAATGGCTCCACTGAAAACTGGGAAGTTTGGCATTAAATTTCTCAGCACATTAAACCCACACTGATGCCAGTGTGGGATTTAATGAAAAATGCACACAGAGGGCATCTCAGAGATGCCCCCTGAAAACTAACCCACCACTAGTGTCCAGGATGAGTGGCTGCTTTCAGCTCTAACCACTAGACATTTTTCTGGACCCGTGAGTCAAAAGCCAGCTGCTCTCTGGGGCCTAAAACAATGCACATACGGGGATGAGGTGCCACGCCTCCTCCCCCAGGATGGGCAGGGTTCACGAAGGGGAAGCTTCAAAGGCATGCCGCCTTTGTGAGCCTCTCCAGACCCTTTGCTGCTTTCAGCAACTGGTCCCCACTGGTTCTACCACCTACTTTGGGTGGGAGAACCGGCAGGAAAAACAAGTGAGGGAGAGAGGTGTGCCCACCGCTGCCAACTCCACCCCTCAGGTGGAGGCAGCGAGGTGAAGCACAACTCCGAGTCCCCGCCATCTTGAGGAGGGAGGGCCCCAACCAACCAGGGACAAACTCCTGCCCCCCTCCCACTGGAGGGTAGCACAATAGGGGGTGTACCCACCCCAGGGAAGGGACCCGTTAGTCCCTGCCCTTTACCTACCACCCAGTGGCCTGCTTGCCAGCAGCCACCAACCGGAAGCCCCGTATACCCCATTGGATAACATTGGGCCTCAACACTGCACCCGGCCGCCCTAGTGCCGCTGAGGGTGCAACAAGAGTGCATCACTGATCCTGGGGCACCCCTGAGTCTAACCCCAGAATCTTAACTCCCACAGTCGATAACTTACCTGTGAACCGATAACCTGTTTTTCCTCCATAGGATAACATTGACAATTTTCTTCCAAACAGTTTCTGTGTGGAGTTTTGAATTCTACAAATATTCTTTAAAAATCGCACAAATAACCAAAACTTATTTACTTACCTGTTTACATGAAATGTCCCAGTGCTGAATCTAGGTATCCAGCATGGAGTTAGAAAAGTAACGTAAAAAGTAACTTACTTGTAATTTACTGAAAAAGCCTATTCATTTCAATGTACTGTATTTGCTAAGTATTGCGGCCTACTGAATCCCCTGTAAATCAAACAAAATACAATTCCAATAGCATTTTCAAACTGTTCTACATTCAGCAACTTATCACTGTAAAGTATTTAATGCTTACCCGTGCTAGGCTTGCTTGGTTCTAAAAATAAAACAACAGTATATATTATGATACAAAAACAATTGTCCTAGAGTTCAGTTCTTGAGTGTGTGAATTCATTTGCTGACTGAGTGTGTACATCAAATGCTTAACCCTGTCCTCTAATACTGCCTTACTGCTCGACCACTCTACCACAAATAGAGAGTAAGATACTATCTAACTTTAACTTCTGCCTACCTCTGGGGTCACCTGGACTCTATACACACTATACCTCATTTTGTTGTAATATATATATATAGAGCGAGTTTCCTACACTGTCTCAGCAGTCTTGTGAGAATGACATGGGGTACTTTTCTGAGTAGTTTGGTTTACACCTGTGTGGGGCTGTGTGATTTATTTGTTGGAGAGCATATTTTCAGACCCTGTTTTCCAGAGCTATGCCAACACCCGGTGGAGTGTGAGTTGTCTGACCCCAGGGAGCTTGCACTGGAGGCAGATCTGTTGGTGGATTCCAGAGGGATTCGAGAAGCATCTGGGGGTGATCCTGCAGGAAGTGGCTCTGGTATTTCCCAACCGAGGGGGGTGGGAAAGGTTTGTGGTAGCCCAGATAGGTCCCACTGTCGTGGGAGGGGTGTAGGGACTCACATCCTGTACCCGCGGAGGAGTGGGAATGTGCTGTGGCCCAAGGTGCCCGAAACGCGGTCCCAGAGCCTGGGGGAGGAGGGGGAAGGGGTTCATGAGGGAGCCTAGGCTGTACTGGAAGGCCACCAATTGAGGGGGGTCCCCTAGTGTCTGGGGAATTGGGGGGGGGCTGCTGTAACAAGCATCCCACCGGGCCTGGTGTCTGGCAGCACCGCTCCAGTTGGGAGGATGCATGACTCCAGAGAAAAAGGGTGAGGTGGGAGGCCATCCCCAGTGGCAGGACCAGTGGGTAGGGGTTGCCAGCTCTGAGGTCAGAGCACCCCAGGACTGACCCTGGTGAGCCCACTTCTGGCCTGGGGGGGTCTTCATGCTGTCAGGTGGACAGGAGCCTGGAGACCTGTGCCAGGCAGACTCTCGCACAGCTCAAGAGGAGTGTGTTCCCCTGGGGGGGGAGGGGGTTTGGTGTACTCCCCCGGCAGTCCTGGGTTGCCAGGCACAGTTCCAGCCTAAGGGTACAGACCCTAGGCAGGTGGACCAGTTGCAGGATAGCACCGCTGAACTGGTGGGAGAATTGTGCAGAACACCTACCACAGGTGCCCTAACAATTCGGGAGTTGAGGGGGACTGCTCCCGGTGGGGGATGCAGAGCCCCAGGCAGGGAGTCATGGTGTGGGAGAGCCCACCCCAGTCTCCTGTCCTGCCACAGTGTACAGACCCTGGCCTGGTGGTCCAGGGGCAGGATGCCCAACCTGACTTGGTGGGAGGGAGAGTGAAGAGAGGGTGCCAGGCACCTGGGGCTACCACCCACCCCCCTCTCACGCCACGGAGGTTAGAGAGGCCTGAAAGGCATAAGGCCTGGCTCTCATCACTGACAGTTGTCAGTGATCACTGTGGCTTGCTGTCCTGGTGGGCAGAGTTGCCCCTGGGAGGGGGACAGGAGTCACAGCCCAGGGGTGGACTGGGCCACACCCCTATGTTGGCTGTGGTGGTACTGTCTACCTGCTGGGACCCACCGGTGAGCAAGCTAAGGTAAGGTACTGCATAGATGGTGTCCACAGGTGAGGAGAAGGGTTCCACATTAGTCAGCTTAGCAGGCCCTGAGAGTATAAATAGAGGGATCCAACTGGGTTCAGGGAGGGGTAGAACAGGAATAGACCCCTGCTGTTGCGGGCCAGGTTCCATGTACTATCGCCCCGAGCAGGGAAGCGCACCAAGGTATGGATTGGTCTACCCTGGCTTTAGGCTGGAAGGGGGTTGTGTTGGAAATGGCCCTTTCTGCAGGGTTATCCCCAAACTTTTTGCTTCTTCTTCCTATATTTTCCTGACCCGCTGTTATTGGTTTTAGGACTCTGGGCACTTTACCACTGCTGATCAGTGCTAAAGTGCATATGCTCTCTGGGTAAATTGTATTATGGATTAGTGTTTCCATGGTGTTTCCATGATTAGCATATTTGATTTACTTGTCAGTCCCTAGTAAAGTGCACTGGGTGTGCCAGGGCCTGTAAATCAAATGCTACTAGTGGGCCTGCAGCACTGCTTGTGCCACCCACATGAGTAGCCCTGAAAAGGTAACTCAGACCGGCTGCTGCAGAGTCTGCGCGCAGTTTGTAACTGCCATATCAACTTGGCAAGTGCACCCACTTGCCAAGCCCTAACCTTCCCTTTTATTACATGTGAGTCACTCCTAAGGTAGGCCCAAGGTATCCCTGTGGGCAGGGTGCAGTGTATGTGAAAGGTAGGACATGCACTGATGTGTGTGACATGTCCTGGTAGTGAATTAGAGTGCATTTTGTTTTTCACAATTGAAAGGCTATCTGGCCCACAGGAAAGCATGGGAGTTAATTTATAACATCTTATAAATATAACTTCCCATTGTCACCAGATAGGAAAACAAAATTTAGTATGCCTCAGAATCTAAAGATGCATCTTCTAGTTTTTACATTCTGTGTTTGAAAATACCACTTTTAGAAAGTAGGCATTTTCTTGCTTAGCCATCCTGTGTGCCTCTGCTAGGATGTGTATTGACTCTCTGGCTTTTGGAGTGACAGGGGTTGGGGAGGTGCATTCTCTCAGACGGCCACAGGGGGGTTGATGTGTGTCCTGCCTTTCCTGAATGAGTCAGGGCTGGGCTGAATGGACCCGGGCTGTATTCAGAGTAGTGGGAGGTGTTTTCACTAGCGCCAGAATAGACACGGTAAGCATTTAGTGTGGTGGGAGGAGATTTCCCTTGCACCTGAATAGGCCTTGTCTGCCTTGGACAATGCTGTCTCCACCCCCTGCCAAGAAGCTGGGCCAGAGAGGACAGAACTGGTTTGGCCTAAGCACAGACTCTCTCTGTCTGAGAGGACAAAGGATTTTGGGGTATAAATATTGGGGCCCAGACCCAAGAACTTTAGAACTCTTTTGGACCAAGAAAACTGCCAAGAAGAAGAGCTAGATAAGCTGTGAGGAGGAACGACCACTTTGCTGAGTACTTTGCTGCGTTAGCCATAGATCGCTGCTTCTGCCTTGGGCAGTGTAAGGACTGTACTGAACTTTCTGCAACTTCTTTATTAGAGTATCTCCAAGGGCTTGAGGTAGAGCTTGCCCCCTGTTCAAGAAGTCTCCAGAACACCAAAGACTTCAACTTCTTCTGCCCTCAGCACTGTGTGTTTTGTGCTGCAACAGAAAAAAAATAACCTGACGCAGTCTACGACACCGCTGCCGACTTTGGCCTGAAGGCATCGCAGAGGGCACCACCGCAATGCTGCACCGTGACCCTGGTCTCACCGACACCGCAATCTGATGCCGCCACCGAGCCGCTGCTCGCACCGCAACCTGCGGGCACCGCCTCGTATCTCCGACGATGACGCTTCATGCCGAAATAGACGCCGCTGCCTGCACCGTGGTTTGAGAGCACCGCTCGTAAAGTTAAACAACGCACTGCCCTAATCCTGCACCGCAGCCTTGGCCGACCAACACCGGCTCCATCGACTCCAGTTTGTCACCCGACGACAGCGCTTCAGCAACAATGACGCTGCTGCTTGCACCGTGACCTGACTGCACCGCGACAAGCACCGCATCACTTTGCACCGCGGCCCTGGTCTAACCGACGATGCTATCTGACGACGCCACCGAGTGGCTGCTCGCACCCCACGCTGCACCGCAGCACCCAACGCCTGCCGCCACCAGTGCTACTAACTTCAACGGTGAGGAGTTTGATCTGCAACGCGTGTGACTTCAAGGGCCCCCACGACTCCTGCACCGACCTCCGGAACCGACGCCTGCGGACGCCGTGCTTTTGGAAGCTTAAAGAGAGGTCCCTGATGCCCTGCATTTCTAAAGGTACTGTTTTGTGGGTCCCCCGACACCGTAGTTGGCCAGCAACGCTGCGGTCAGCCAGAAGTGTTTGGATTTGTTTGTTCACAACACCGTGATAGCCCCGGACGGAGCTTTCAACTTCAAGGAACTGTATTTAAAGGTTATTTTGATAACTAAAGATTTCTAAGTACTGTAGTGTGGAGTTTTATTTTTTTGGTCTTGTCTTAAGTATATAAAAATATTGGATATTTTTTATAAACTGGTGTGGTGTCCTTTTGTAGTGCTTACACTGTATTACTGTTGGTTATGTGCAAATGCTTTACACACTGCCTCTAAGATAAGCCTAACTGCTCATGCCAAGCTACCAAGGGTTTGATTAGGGGTTATTTTAGGACTGTAACTCCCTTATCCTTACTTGAAGGAAGGGTCTCTACTTGGACAAGGTGCAAACCATTGCCAACTAGCGACCCCCGTATCTAACAGAATGTTGTAATGAATCTTAAGATGGGTGTGCGTTCAATATCTGGTGTAGATTTAGGGACTAGCACTGACTCCCTACTGACACTCTATTTTGGATAGTGCACTTTAAATGATTCCTGCTTTACAGCCTTGTTCTATTAAGCCTCCCATCATTACTTTCCATTCTTCCTTGAAACTGGATATGGAGCTGCAGTTCCTGCGAGCCCGCAGGATCTCACCATATGGGATAATGTTAATCAGATACAGATCTCTACTCCAGGCATGGAGTAGGGTGTTCCCTGCAGCTTTCTTAATATACAGCTTACAGGTAAGTTTGTTTTTTACAACCACTATGTGTGTATCTAGGAAGCCAATGTGAGTGTCATCAATGTTCCCTTCAAATTTCAAATTGTATGTGTTTTCATTCAATTTAGAAATAATTCTGGTTGCCTGGCCATTGCTCCCCTTCCAGACCATAAAAAGGTCATTTATGTAACGTGCCCCTAGAACTGCATGGGCACTGTAGTCTTCTAAGGTTCTGGAGACCTACTGCTCCCACCAACCCATCAGTAGGTTGGCATAACTGGGAGAAGAGCAGGTGCCCATCACGTCTCCTGTGTTTGTCTGAATTAAGAATTGTTGAAGACAAAAAAGTTGTTTTTAAGGCAGAATTCATTCATGGAAATTAACATCTCTGTGAGATTCAAGTCAGTGATGGAACGCGATTTCAGAAAGTGTCTCCATGCCTGTACCTCATCACTATGCCTTACAGAGGTGTACAGACCGCACACATCCAATGTTGTCAAGAGATAGTCATCTTGCCAGACAATGTTTTGTATTTTCCGTAGGAAGTCCTTACTATCTTGAATATATGATGGCAATACCATCACAAATGGGTGCAAGAAAAGGTCAATGTATTTCGAAGTGTGTTCTATAAGAGAACCTATAGACGATACAATAGATCTGCCAGGTGGTCTAATTGGGTATTTAAGCAATTTAGGTAGTAGGTACAATACTGCAATTTTGGGAAATCTGTTCAACAGAAACATGTACTCACCCCATTCAATAAGCCCTTGCTTGTACCATTGAGAAAGCATTTTATGGTAGTTAGTGTTCAAATTTACAATGGCTTCTATGGTAACCCCTTCATAGCAATCCTGTAAGTTCCACTGTCTCATACCTTCCCCAACATCTTGTGTGTTCTGAATCACAACATTACCCCCTCTGTCAGATTGGCCGATGACAATGCTGTGGTCCGCATGTAATCCTTTGAGAGCTAATCTCTCATTTTCAGATAGTTTATCAGACTTCCAACTAGGTTTTTTCGCCAGTCATTTAAAATCATTCATGACCAGCATTTCAAAGGTGTTAATCGCGCTAGGGGGAAGAGTGAGTGGGATTGAAGATAGATTTGGGTTTAAAGTCATTTGGGCAACTTTCACTGACTTCAAATCCCAAGGATGCCAGGTCCATTGGTGCTTGGTAAGTACCTTCCGTTTCCATGTCTGATTCAGTCAGAGGCATCAAAGTATCAATATCCCCAATGGTCAGATCATTAAATTTAAGTCTCTTGGGCCTTGAGGGGGCAGTTTTCATTGCGAGTTTCTGCCATTTGTGTACCTTTAGTTTTCTCACAAATTGAAACAAATCAATCCTGCTTTGCACATAATTGAAAGGATTTACTGGACAAAAGAAAAGGCAAAACTGTAAGACTACATTCTCTCTGTAAGACAACGATTAGATAAATGTACCACATTGTTTGGAGTCTTCGTCGTCCTTTCTTCTGGCCCCTTGTTTTAATTCTCATCAGGGTTCCTAGTGCTTTTGCTCCAACCTCCTGTCCTTGTTTTCTTGCTGATGATATCTTTTTTTCTTCGTTTGGTTTGCCTCTGCCTTGACCTTTTTCTCTTCGTCCTTTTTCTCTGCCCGACCTCAATCCTTCTGCCATTGTTGTTGGTTCTTACCTTGATTCATTAGGCGGAATTCCTCCCCAAAATTTGTGGAGTATGACAAATCCATGTCTGCTGCTCCTGTGCTCATATGATAGAGCAATGAGAATCCTTAGGCCGCTGGACAAATATTTTTCTAGTATGATTGCTTCCCACCATTTCACACTTTCCTTTTTAATCAGTTTCTCCAACTTATAAAATTTGTGGCTAAGAACCTACAGCCGCTGCTCCGCTTCTCGAGGGCCCTTGGTTGTATACATTTAGAACCTCTTCATTCACCTTTTGCCTCCTCCGTGCTTCAAATTTACTCCCCATTACGGCTTGATGGATTTCAATTTGTTGTGTTATAGCCAATTCTCTAGTAACAGTATGGAAGGAGATCCTGGGAAGCCGGTTGCCATGTCATGCCGGGGCCTCTCAGAAATGCCAGCAAAAAGTTTCTCTATGAGTGGTGGGCGGACTGGATGTATAATATGCGTAAAAGAATATATATATGTGTCGCAGGCGGGTCAATAATAGGGGTGGGCGGAATTTGCAAAATTAACTTTCGCAAATTATCGCAAAAATTTGTAAAATTATTGCAAACAAGCGGAAATATCGCGAAGATGCGGAAGTTTTTTTCCGGCATGTTCGCGAGATTTTCTGCATGGTTGTGGGTCGCCAACTTACCCATGTGGTTGCTTGCGGGCGCGGCCATCTTGTTTTGAGTTGTCTCGCGGTGCATGATCGCGAGAAGAAAGACGTGATCGCGCGACGCATGACGTCACTGCGGGCGCGAACTGTCGCGAGACAGCGCAAATGGCTAAAAACAATACAACATCTCATGGAGAACGCGACCGGATCAAGAAAACTTGTCGGCGAACGCAGGGATTCAGGTAAGGCGATCGCGCGCGCGCGCGCGAGAATGTATTATTTTACAGCGCGAGCAAGAACCAAATTATCGCCAAGCTGCGGAAACCGGAATTTTTGACATTTTCGCGCTCTCCGCGGAACGCGAAAATGTCAAATTATCGCAATTTCCGCGAACGGAACGAAATTTTCGCCCAGGCCTAGTCAATAATTCAGATTCCGTGTGTAGGGGGAGCGTTGGTTAGTGTGTCGTGGGGACACATACTTACCCCTGTGTAGCAGCTCCTACATCGGGTATTCCAATTCGACAAGTTACCGCAGTACAGCTGTGGTTTCTTGCCAACCGCTGCACACCGCTTACAGCCTCCTGCTAACGATCCATCTACCGCAGTCATGTCAATCCAAGAAGTTCTGCGGTCTACCGGCGGTAATTATTCAGTACGAGCCACAAGCCTCAGAAAACAAGCATTGGCATAGCCAATAGGTCTCGCATTTGGGACCTTATAAGTGTTTAGCCATGCAACAGTTGCATAACTAAATACTTATAAGGTCCCAAATGCGAGACCTATTGGCTATGCAAAGCTAAAGTAATTGCGGTAAAACGCGGCGCGCGCGCCCGCGCACATGCACTGTAGCTCTGTCTAGGCTGGCCTGGTAGCACTTTTTGGAGCCCTCTCAATAAGTCTCGCCAGACCAGCGCATGCGCTGGGTCAGGCGAGACCTAAACACGGGACCCAAAAGCGGCATCGGTGCACGTCAGGGTATGAGGAGCCCTGAACACATGCAGTTCTGCAAACTGAATGAACAGCATGTTCGAGTACGTGCACTCGCCTCCAAAGAAAGAATGTGCCCAAATTCCTTTAGTAAATGTGATTGATTGTCATATCAGCCGAAATAACCCACCGTGTTTCTGCGTAAGGCACGCCTAGATCACGGGTAGGAAAGGTATGTTCCCATAATACATTTAAACATTCTCGTGAAAACATATATTGACATAAACAAAGGACAACCAGCAGGTGTGATCTCTCAAAACAGGTAAACATTTCGGGAATCTTGAAGCATGTACATTTTGCATCACAATAGTATATTAGTATATACATAGGTGCATATATAAGGTAATCAAAATTATTTCTAACCTTGTCCAAGGCTGTTAAAATATTTTGTAAATAACATAATATTATATAGTTTTTGCAGCTGTACGCGACATTCAATTGTATACGAATATAATTGAACTAGTGCAAATGTATCATATGCAAGAAAATTACATCAAGTAAAATTCATCATGAAACTGTCAACGACAATGCACTTGTGGTATTGTATTATTGATTACCTACACTCACCTGAGATTTTACTTGGTAGTTAACCAAGCAAGCAGTACACGCTGTTTCCGTTCGATATTTTATTTATGCTACTGATGTGGTGTACGCCCCAAAATGTCCGTAACATAACCATATATGCATTTGTATCGTTTATTTGCTCACTGGGGAAGAATTGTTGTAGATTCTGGGCATTAACCCCTTATGCATGTTCACAATTCCATGCTAAATTTTGCTTGATGTACGTTCTTTCTTTGGAGGTGGCGGAGTCATCACCGGTTATATTGCTTCGCACCCAAACACTCCTCAATCCGATTCGGAATAAACAAGCCACACCAGCAGAGTCACTTTCGGTAGTTTTTACTCAGCAGATGCAGGGAAACACAATGCGTGTCAACCAGCCACAGTCTTGATCATTTTATGTGTAGTTGACAAAGCCAGGTATTTAAAGACATACCAACATTATCGACACGAAAAACAGACTTTGCTCATCAAAACAGTGAAGCATACATTTTTGAACAACTGAACACAAGGTTGTGCACTTTAAATAAATCCCCTTCAAAAAAATTATTTTCATGATATTATCTCTCATATGGAAAGCATGTACATTCTGTATTTCTGTGTAATTGTGTATCGATGGGAAGGGGAGCATGTACTTCCTGTATCATTATACATGATATTATTTAACCCCTTCGCTGCTAGGCCTTTTTTGGGCTATTTGAGGTAGTGTGTGCTTAGGCCCCTGGAACTTTTTGACCACATAAGGTATCCAAGCCAAATTTGCGTCCTTTTCTTCTAACATCATGGGGATTCGAAAGGTACCCAGGGTTTGTGGATTCCCCTGGAGGGGTCCCAGAAATTAGCCAAAATACAGCAAAAGTTTTTTTTTTTGTGAAAAATGGGAAAAACGAGCTGCAAATGAAAGCGTCTGGGTTTTTCTCTGCAAATGGTATCGAATAAGGGTTTGTGGGGCTGAAATCACCATTTTCCCAGCTTTTAGGGAATGACAGACTATTGTCAGAAAACCAACATTTTTTACACAGTTTTGGCATTTTTCTGGGACATAGCCTATTTTTACTATTTTTGTGCTTTCAACCTCCTTCCAGTTAATGGTAGAAATGGGTGTGAAAGCAATAATAGATCCTGGAAAGCTATACATTTTAGAAAAGTAGACAAAATTCTGAATTCAGCAAGGGGTCATTTGCGTAGATCCATCAAGGTTTCTTTATAGAAAATAACAGTTAAATATAGGAAAATTGAAAATTAGTTGAAAAAAACAGCCTTTTGTGTCAACGTTTTCTCCTGTAACTTCTTCTAATTATGACAGCTCTTTGAAAGCAATATACCGTTACATCCGCTGGACCTTCCTGGTTGTGGGGATATATAGGACTTGTAGGTTCACCAAGAACCCGATTAAAAACTCAGAGTCTAAAACTGAGCAGCAATTTGCAATGGTTTTTTATTATGTTCCGGGTATTTAGAAATTATTGTGGGAAAATCGGTATGAAAGACACCTATGTATTTCTGAAATTGGAACAAATTATAGAGTTTAGAAACTACATATTTGCACATTTTCGAAATTGGGAATACTCATACTAGCATGAGAATTATCGGTCATTTTTCAAAATGACTTTTTTTTTACACAATGTCTTTCATTTGGAAGGCAGAAATGCATCCAAAATCAATAGGTAATAACAGTTGCTTTACAAATCTGAATTACCCTACGTCTCCCGATGAAAATGGTATCTCACTTGTGTGGGTAGGCATAGTGCCCACGACAGGAAATGGCTCAAAACCCAACGTGAACACACCACATTTTTACAATGAAAAATGACCCTTTTTTGGCAAAGTGCTTAGCTGTAGTTTTTTAACCCTAGCTCTGCCGGCACCTAGGGAAACCTACCAAACCTATACATTTGTGAAAACTAGACACCCAGGGGAATCCAGGATGGGGTGACTTAGCTACCTCCCACCAGGTTCTGTTACTAAGAATCCCTTGCAAACCTAAAGAATTGTAATAAAAAACACATTTTCCCCACATTTCTGTGGTGGAACGTTCTAGAATCTGCGTGGATCCACAAATTTCCACCCACCCACATTCCTCAAAGTCTTCAGAGAAAAATGGTACCTCACTTATGTGGGTCGGCCTAGTGCCCGCGACAGGAAACGGCGCAAAAAGTAACGTGGTCACACCTCAATTTCGCAGTGAAAAATGCCCCTTTTGGCAAAGTGCCTAGCTGTAGTTTTTTAACCCTAGCTCTGCCGGCACCTTGGGAAACCTAGCAAATCTATACATTTTTGTAAACTAGACACCCAGGGAAATCCAGGATGGGGTGACTTGACTGCCTCCCACCAGGGTCTGTAATCCAGAATCCCTTACAAACCTACAAAATTGTAAAAAAAAACACATTTTCCCCACATTTCTGTGGTGGAAAGTTCTGGAATCTGCGTGGATCCACAAATTTCCACCCACCCCGCATTCCCCAAAGTCTTACGAGAAAAATGGTACTTCACTTGTGCGGGTCGGCCTAGTGCCCACGACAGGAAACGGCGCAAAACGCAATGTCGTCACACCTCAATTTCGCAATGAAAAATTACTGTCAGGGTTTGAACATACCGTGCGCCTACGTAGTTCCATACACGGAGCACAACGGAACTACAATTTCCAGAAGGCTCGGGCGAGGGGAGGAACCAACCTTGATATAACCACGTACAACGTAAGGAGCGTTGTACGTGATTCTGGTAACGGGAGGATTTCGGGAGGCAGAGAGGCTGCTCCGCTTCTCAGCGGCTGTTCCGAGGTGGGCCTCTAGACTTTTACTGCGTTCCAATTGACCGCCTTTGGTGCTCCGGCGAGAGGCCATTGGGGAGGAATCTTGGGAGGTGTCCGGAGGACGCGGTGCGACGAGACCACCCAGTCACCGCTGTGCGAGACTTTGCCTGTTGCCGATCTGGAGGCGGACCAGAGATACGGAGAGGGAAGGAGAACTTTCCCAGAGGCTAATGAGTCCGGTCAGGTAAGCCGTGGAAGTCTAAACGGCTGCCTGGGTTTTCTTTTTCATGTATGATACTCTGTTTGTTATGTGACTAAAAAGGCCAACTCGGCAGCCATTGGGTGGAGCCGGCCGTGAACAGACGAATAGCGTCACATCTCGTTTTCTGTGCTATTATTTGGAACTTCTGTGCTTTTGATTGGAACTAACAGGGGAAGGAGTTTTTTCGTTTCTAAGGTGGAAGTGGGAACATTACCGTGCTAGGTGGAGGCCCTGAAAGGAAGGGTTTAAAGACACTTGAGCTTCGTGACTATTTTAACCCCACTAGAGGAGAAAGAGTCTCCCACCAACTGTTTGGAGCTGTTCTTGTTTCCTTCTAATGTTTTCGAGGGTGTGTGGTGTCGGTACGTATGAGGGCGAGGAGGTTGGTTGGTAGTAGGGTATGAATGGAAAGGTGTGAATACTCTAACCACCGGTGTTTGTTGGTCTTTTGTGTAGATGGTTGCGCAGCATTCCGAGAAGTGAGAGACGCATCTTACTTGATAGAGGAACTATCATCAGGGAATACCTTGGCAGGTATGGGAGAAGAAATAGTGAGAATATATGAGAGTAGTTAGAGAGATATTGGATGGTAATCATATGTTCTCTTTATTTCAGGTATCCCTTTCCCAAGCTGCACCTACCCTACCCTTCCCTCGCTTGATCGCCTCAACACTCTGGAGATTATATAGTCAGAGTTTGGGGATGTCAGGAGGTGGACCACTTTGAGCATCGCCCAGATCCTGAGGAGAATTTGGAATCGTGACAATTACCCTTTTTTGGCAAAGTGCCTAGCTGTAGTTTTTGAACCCTAGCTCTGCCGGCACCTTGGGAAACCTCGCAAACCTATACATTTTTGAAAACTAGACACCCAGGGTAATCCAGGATGGGGTGACTTGACTGCCTCCCACCAGGGTCTGTTACCAAGAATCCCTTGCAAACCTAAAAAATTGTCAAAAAAACCACATTTTCCCCACATTTCTGTGGTGGAAAGTTCTGGAATCTGCGTGGATCTACAAATTTCCACCCACCCCGCGTTCCCCAAAGTCTTACGAGAAAAATGGTACCTCACTTGTGTGGGTCGGCCAAGTGACCGCGACAGGAAACGGCGCAAAACGCAACGTGGTCATACCTCAATTTCGCAGTGAAAAATGACCCTTTTTTGGCAAAGTGCCTAGCTGTCATTTTTTAACCCTAGCTCTGCCGACACCTACGGTAAACCTAGCAAACCTTTACATTTTTGAAAACTAGACACCCAGGGGAATCCAGGATTGGGTGACTTGACTGCCTCCCACCAGGTTCTTTTACCCAGAATCCCTTGCAAACCTAAAAAATTATTTTAAAAAACACATTTTCCCCATATTTCTGTGGTGGAAAGTTCTGGAATCTGCGTGGATCCACAAATTTCCACCCACCCCGCGTTCCCCAAAGTCTTACGAGAAAAATGGTACCTCACTTGTGTGGGTCGGCCTAGTGCCCGTGACAGGAAACGGTGCAAAACACAACGTGGTCACACCCTAATTTCACAGTGAAAATCACCCTTTTTTGGCAAAGTGCCTAGCTGTAGTTTTTGAACCATAGGTCTGCCGGCACCTAGGCAAACCTAGCAAACCTATACATTTTCGAAAAATAGACACCCAGGGGAATCCAGGATGGGGTGACTTAGCTGCCTCCCACCATGTTCTGTTACCCAGAATCCCTTGCAAACCTAAAAAATTGTCAAAAAAAACCACATTTTCCCCACATTTCTGTGGTGGAAAGTTCTGGAATCTGCGTGGATCCACAAATTTCCACCCACCCCGCGTTCCCCAAAGTCTTACGAGAAAAGTGGTACCTCACTTGTGTGGGTTGGCCTAGTGCCCGCGACAGGAAACGGCACAAAACGCAATGTGGTCACACCTCAATTTTGCAGTGAAAAATGACCCTTTTTTGGCAAAGTGCCTAGCTGTAGTTTGTGAACTCTAGCTCTGCGGGCACCTAGGGAACCCTACCAAACCCACACATTTCTGAAAACTAGACACCCGCGGGCTTCCAGGGAGGTATAGCTTGCCTGGATCCCCCAACGTTTCCTTATCCAGAATCCCCTGCAAACCTCAATTTTAGCTGAAAAAAGCACTTTTTTTACACATTTTTGTGTGGGAAAGTTGTGGCATCACCGGGCTCACACAAATTTCCCACCACCCAGCGTTCTTCCAGGTCTCCCGATAAAAATGGTGCCTCACTTGTGTGGGACACTGTTAAGGTAACAAGTCGCTCTTTCCCTTTAAGAGCGACTTGTTACTCACGTGCCATCAATCTGGTTTCCCGAGCGCATTCCCCGCGCTCTGTATACTTTCGTAATGGTAGGCTGATTCCAGGGTTTCCGTTGTGGCTGCCTGTAACTGCTCTTCAGGCAGTTACATCAGGAGCCCTGGATGACCGGTTGTGGGTTTTTCTTCCGTGTATCTTGCTTGTGGAATAAACATCCATTCTTGAAATACTACTTCCAGGAATTCATCATTTACTTTCCACATTTGGCGACAAGGATTATTTAAAGAAAACCCACCGACCCAAGACGAAATTGGAACGTTTTCAACTCACCGTTTCAAAAGAACAACGCGGCAGCAACTCTCCGCCTCTACTCCACGAAGGATTGTTGTATTTTAATTTTGGCACCTCCCCTCTGACGTCGTTACGCTCTTCGCGTACACGGCTAGAGGGATTAATTTGATGTTTACACTGTTTTGGGCTTAAATGCGCTCCGTTCACACAGGGAAAGACTGTGTTGCCTAGCAACGGTATAAACGAAGACTTTTCTTCCGTTTTTCCAGCGCTCTACAATGAATCTTCGCCCTGATTTCAACGCCAGGAAGATCTAAAAGGCGGTAAGACTTGCTCATCCATCGGTGATGGGCACACCTTAATCTAAGCTTTATTTAAAGGAAGTTTTATACATTTTTAATCTGCATGACTTTAAAAATATAGTTTATGGGAGCCAACAACTCGCATTTCTGCTTGCACATTCAGTGACAAGCACACTTTTGACAATAACATTTGAAATTTAGCACATTTAACCAATATGGCGTCAAATGGGAACTTATTGAAGATTTCAGAATTTTTACCTTCACCAGGAAAACCAATTGTTCCATGGAAACATTGGCTAAACTTATTCCAAAATTATCTGGTTGCAAATGACGCAAATGACTTTGAACCAAAAAGAAAATTCGCACCCCTATATGGTCACCTGGGTTTTGAAGGACAGAAGGTATTCAACAATTTACCACAAGTCCAACCCCCAGCAGGAGCTCAAGAGGGTTGGAATGTGTATGCTGAAGGCTTAGCGAGGCTATCAAGGAAATTTACGGAGGAACCCAGTATACTTCTCAAACGATTCAATTTTATGAAAAGAAAACAGCACATAGATGAATCGGTAGAGGACTACATTTCAATATTAAGACATTTAGCTTCTACATGTAATTTTGGAGCCGTTTTAGACACATGCCTTAGAGATCAATTTGTGTATCACTGTGCGTCTAAAAAAATACAAGAGAGACTATTAGGGTGTAGAGACCCAACTTTGAGTGAGACAATAGAAATAGCAAAAGGTATTGAGAGGTCCATAGTCTCTTCAAAGGTGATCTCTAGTGATCTTCAATCCCAGAGCCCTTCAGTGTCAATAGTGTCTAATGATGATGTCCAGATCTCAGCCGTAGACACCAGAAACAGGTTTAACAGAATTCCTTTTAGAAAACCAAATAATTTTTGTTTTAGATGTGGTTCTCGGAATCATCTAGGCAATAATCAAAGCTGTCCAGCTTCATTTAAACGTTGCACAAAATGTGGCAAATTAGGACACTTTATGTCAGTCTGTAAGTCTGGTAAAAATGTTGTTAAAGTGAGCTCAGTTGAAATCACACCTAATTCATGCGCACAAGATTTGGGTCAGATGTTTCTCACAATTTCAGACGACAACATAGAAGACATAACTATAAAAGGACCGTATTGTCAAGCAACCATATCTAACATTCCTCTTGAGATGATGGCTGATTCAGGTGCACCCATCACCATCATTTCTGACATTTTATTTGCAGGAAAGTACAAAGAGAGACAACTCTCTCAATCAGATGTTCACCCAAAAGCATTTGGGGGTCAAAATATTGATATGTCTGGTTATTTCATTGACATCCTTTCATGTTTGGGCAGGAAAATTACGACGAAAATATATGTAGCAATTAGAGGGCAAAACATAATTGGTTGGAAGGACTTGGCTAGATTAGGTATTATGCTTATCCCTGGAGCTGAAAACCCAATTGTTCTGGCTGAACAATCTATCAATTTCATTGAGAGCGATTTTGATAATAATGTTACTAATGTGATCAACAAGTTTAATGAGGTATTTTGTGATGTTATTGGCAACATAAAAAAGTTTGAGCATTTAATTAAACTCAAAGAGAATGCATCTCCGGTGGTACACAAGGTAAGATCCGTACCCCTCAGTGTCAGGCAGGATCTCAAGACCTTACTTGACAAACTGTGCAAGGAGGGTATCATTACAACCACTGATTCATCAGAATGGGTCAGTCCAATTGTAATCGTGAAGAAAAAGACAAATGAGATTCGTTTGTGTGTAGACCTTCGCACGCTCAACAAAAATATTGTGATTCATTGTCATCCTTTGCCCAAGGTTCATGATTTATTAGCGAATCTAGGCAAAGCAAAAGTATTTTCTTTACTTGATTTGAGATCAGCGTATCATCAGATACCACTTGCCAAAGAGAGCCAAGATCTAACAACATTTATCACACCTTTTGGCGCTTTCAAATATCTGCGCATGCCTTTTGGTCTTGCCTCCGCAGCAAGCGTATTTCAAAAATTTATGGAGACCATTCTCAAAGGCATATCTGGAGTACAGGCATTTCAGGACGATGTCCTCATTTTTGCTGAGACAAATAGAGAACACAATCTTATTTTAGAAAGAGTGTTGTCTACTTTCAGAGATGTTGGCATTACCCTGAGAAAAGAGAAATGCAGGTTCATGGTGGACAAGTTGGACTACCTAGGCCACAGTATCTCTAAAGATGGTATTAGAGCAAAACTTTCTCTCATTGCTGCTATCAGAGATACTACTGCTCCCAAAAATAAAGACACTCTCCGGTCCTTTCTAGGACTTTGTGAATATTACTCTCGATTTATTCAAGGTTATTCGGTTATAGTTCAGCCACTGAGAGAATTATTGCGCAAAGGAAATACTTTTAGTTGGTCTGAAGATGCACACAAGTCTTTTGGAGAAATCAAAACTTTAATTACTTCTGAACCTATCTTAGCACCTTTTATTTCTGGTAAATCCTGCTATGTAACTGTAGACGCCAGTCAATTAGGGTTAGGTGCTGTCTTATCTCAGAATTATGAAGGTAAAGAACACACTATTGCCTATGCCTCAAGATCTCTCCTTTCACCAGAAAAAAACTACAGTACAATTGAAAAAGAGGCACTGGCTTGCACATGGGCAATAGAAAAATTCAAAACATTTCTCTGGGGAACTCATTTTTACATTTTTACTGACCATAAGCCACTCATTTATTTACTTAATGGGAATGGCACAGGAAAGGCTTCAGCGAGACTAGTGAGAATTCTTTCTAAATTGCATGAATACAATTTCTCCATCAGATACTTACCTGGTGGTAAGAATGGTCGGGCAGATTGCCTATCAAGGATGCCTATTGAAGACACTTCATCAAGTATTCAAGATGAAGTGGAATGTGTTGTGGCCCTTATTGATGACATTTTGGTGAAGAATCCTTTTGTTACCAAAGACTCATGGTTAGACGAACTCTCTGGTGACACTATTCTTCAATCTGTTATGCTTTATATCAAATCAGGTTGGCCTCATGAAAGGAATCTACCTGCTGACATTAAACCCTATTTCCAGGTATCGGATGAACTGTCAATTGTGAATGAATGTTTACTCAGACATGATTTTTTGGTTCCTCCCACAAACTTTAGACACCTTCTGTTCAAGAAGAGTCATGAAGGACATATGGGGGTGTCTGCCACCATTCGTAATCTTAAGCAATTTTATTGGTGGCCTGGTTTAGATTCGCAGGTGAGAACATGGATTTCAGATTGTAATACCTGTCTTGTGTCTGATAAGCATTGGAGAACAACGGAACCCAACATTCACATGGTCCCTTTACCAGAGTCACCCTGGGATAAGGTTGCGTTAGGCTTTGCTGGTCCATTTGAACTGCTTCCTGCTAGTAAGAGATTTCTTTTGGTATTGATTGACTATTTTTCTAAATGGGTCTATTTTGATTTGGTGTCATCCCCTGATACCAGCACTGTTATCAAATTTTTGAAAAAGGTGTTTGACATTGAGGGCCCTCCAAGGCAAATTGTCACAGACAATGGAACACATTTCAAGTCCCACCAAATGTTAAAATTTGTGGAGGATTTTCAAATCAAACACCTCACCGTGGCACTTTATTCTCCTTCCTCTAATGGACTAGTTGAACGTATCAACAGGTTCTTTAAGGAAGGAGTCCAAGCTGCTCTATCTTCTGGTTTACAAGTTGAGGAATTTTTAAAAGAGAAACTGTGGACGTATCATAATACCCCCCATAGTACCACAAATGTTTCTCCTTTTAAAATGTTACGCAACAGAGTACCAATTTCACATCTCTGTCCCCATTGGGTGAAAGATATTACTAATACGGAGGTTACTCATGTGAGGAACTTGAAGAGAATCCAGGAACATGTTAAGTGTAAAAATGATGCTGTTTCTTTACATCATCATGATTTCAAACACACCAAGGATATCCCATTTTTTGTTGGTGATTGGGTGCTAATTAAAAAACCAAAGAGAGTCAGGAAAGGAGAGTCAAGATTCACATTACCTGTCAAGGTTGTTCAAGTGGCAAATAGTGCTGTTTTATTAAACGATAGGGGGTGGTGGAATAGGAGAAGTCTGGTTAAAATCACAGATGATCAAGCTTCAAAAATTATTTCCACCAAGAAGAAAAGTTTTTGCACTTCGGACTTTGAAGGTTTTGATTTTGGCATGGATTTCTTCTGTGACAACTTTCCTTCGACTTCTTTGGTCAGTAACAACTCTGTGTCTGAAAATCGTTTGCATAATGATTGTTCTAATGTTACTGATTCTGAAACTGCTTTGTGTCATGATCTTTTACCCAGTGTTCAACCTTCACCAAATATTCCTTCATCCACGGTCTCTGCTAGAGTTTCGCATCGTAATGTTTCTGTTCCTCAAAGGTTTAAGGATTATTATTTGATGTGAGTTAGTAGTACAGCTGTAAGTTTTTTATTTTTAATCAAATGTCTAGTTGTTGATGTTAATCAATTTTTGTGCTTATGTATTTCTGTGATTTACTGTATTTCTTGTTTTGTTTAATAAAGGGGAAATGATGTTAAGGTAACAAGTCGCTCTTTCCCTTTAAGAGCGACTTGTTATTCACGTGCCATCAATCTGGTTTCCCGAGCGCATTCCCCGCGCTCTGTATACTTTCATAATGGTAGGCTGATTCCAGGGTTTCCGTTGTGGCTGCCTGTAACTGCTCTTCAGGCAGTTACATCAGGAGCCCTGGATGACCGGTTGTGGGTTTTTCTTCCGTGTATCTTGCTTGTGGAATAAACATCCATTCTTGAAATACTACTTCCAGGAATTCATCATTTACTTTCCACAGACACCCAAGTACCCGCGACAGGCAAGGGCCCAAAACGTAGTGAGGCGACATCAAAATTGCCTATCTCAAAACCACCTGGTTTTGCAAGGGGGGTCACCTGGGTTTTTGGCCCCATGCTTGGCGGCCATTTAGGGAAACCTATCAACCCCACACATTTCTGAAAACTAGACACCCGCGACACGGCAGCGGACGGCGCGGCGGCAGGCTCTGGCCATAGGCTTACTTACTCTGCAGCGGATCTACTCTCATTTAACCTTAATACCGCTACCTGTCGGTATGTCTTTCCTGGCCGATTCAAAGGTAAATGCTGCTGTCCAGGTTGTGGATGGTATCCCAACATATACCGGGCTTCTGAGGGTTCCCGTCCACTCCCTCCTAAACAGTTTAAGTGCTTATTGCTTAACACCCGTTCATTACATAGGCACGCTTTGGACATCTTTGAGCTACTTACCTCTGAGAATCCACTCTGTCTCTTGCTCACAGAAACATGGCTCTGCGAGTCGTCTAATCCTGACATCGCGGCAGCCTTTCCGCCAGATTATATTGTTTACAGACAGGATAGGACAGTGGGTAAAGGTGGTGGTGTTGCACTTGCAGTTCTAAGATCTTTTGCCTGCACAATTATTCCATCTCTGCCTATTTCTGGCTGCGAATCCCTCGCCTTTTCCATTGCACTCTCCCCGCATCAATCTTTTTCTGGGCTTCTTGTCTACAGACCTCCGGGTCTGCGGGGTTCCTTCTTCGATGACCTTCAATCTGCTATCACTGCTCTTTGCTTGAAGGTGGAAAACTGCATAATGTTAGGGGACTTTAACATCCATATGGACGTTGAGTTGGACAGTGAAGCGGTCAAAATCAAGGACATCACTGTTCCTCTTGGTCTAACTCCTTACATCTCAAGTGCGACTCATGATAAGGGTCACACGCTTGACCAAGTGTTCTCCACCTTTCCCCTTATTATGTCCCATCCCACCCCTGTTCTCTGGTCTGACCATTCTTTGATTAGTTTTTTAATTCAGGGCAGAAGTAAAACATCTTATATTAGCTCAGACCACCTTAGGCACCCCAGAAGACCTTTGCATAAAATTACCCCTGAGAATCTTGCTCAAGCGCTTCACGAATATCCCTGTATCCTATCCGGCCATCTGGAGAGGGACCTTGAAACTTTCCAGGAATGGTTAGTTGAAAGGCTTGATGATCTTGCTCCTCTTTCTACCCCCTCTTCATCTGTCAAGCGCAGTTCGGCTCCTTGGTTCTCTAAGTCACTTGCTCTGGCACGGCGTAATGTAAGTTAGCCGAAAGACTCTGGCGGAAGCAATATGACCAAGAAGCTAAGTCTGCCTATAAACTATCTATTAAATCTTACCACTCTGACATTCTTGAGGCCAAAAAGAACTATTTTGCAAATAGAATTGAGTCTGCGTCAAATTCCAGTAAAGAAATTTTTACCATTGTCAAAGAGTTTATCTCTCCCAAATCTAGCATAGTCCAGCATAAATTCTCCGAATCTTGGGTAAAGGAGCTGGCCATCTTCTTTAATACGAAAATCAAATTGATTCAAGAACCTTTTCCACCAGCTGCCCCAAATGCATCATTGCATGACTCCAATCTGACGACTTTACCTCCTAATTCCTGCCCCATTCTATCGGAGTTTCCTCCTTTATTGGAATCTAATTCTCTGGATCTTTTACTCAGGATTAAATCTGGCTCTCCGCTTGACCCGTGCCCGGCGAGCTTTTTAGCTAGGACTGCCAAGATTCTGAATTCCTTAATTTCTCCTGTTTTGAACCTATCTTTGTCCTGCGGCATTGTTCCGCCAGCCTGGAAGAAGGCAATGGTCGTTCCCCTTCTAAAAAAACCAGGCCTTGACCCAGAGATACATGCTAACTATAGGCCCATTTCTCTCCTGCCCAGTTTGGCTAAGATCGTCGAGAAGCACGTCCACTCTGTGCTTTCTTCCTTCCTTGAAGACCATGGGTTACTCCACTCCACCCAATCTGGCTTCCGCTCCAACTTGAGCACTGAGACCGCTCTTTTGGAATTTAATGAAGCCATTAAGGAAGTTCTCGACATAGGTGGAAGAGCAATGCTGGTGATGTTGGATCTGTCGGCGGCCTTCGACACCGTCCCGCATGAGGCCCTCTTGAGAAGACTTCACGAGATCGGTCTCAGAGGGACGGTGTTGAGCTGGCTGAGATCTTACCTAGCGGGTCGTCGACAAGTGGTCTGGGCCCCCCCGTACTCCGCTGAGGTGCCGCCTATGGATGTCGGAGTCCCACAAGGGACGGTGCTGAGCCCGACCCTTTTTAACATCTTCATGACTCCATTGGCGGTACTGGCGGAGTCGATGGGTGCCCAGATCATATCATACGCTGACGACACCCAGCTCCTCTTCACCTGCAAGAAGGGCATGGAGTTCGACGGGGAGAGCATCCGTGGTTGCCTTGGGGCTGTCTTCAACTGGTTTCAGCGGAGCAGCCTCAAGTGCAACCCTGATAAATCCGAGGTGCTCTTCTTCGGCTGTCAGGCAGAACCGCCCTGGCAGGAATGGTGGCCGGTTTGCATGTCCCCCCCTTCCTCTTCCTCTTTGGTCGCTAAAAACCTTGGGGTCAAAATCGATAACACCCTGGCTTTGAAAACACAGATCACAGGTCTCACGGGTACCTGTTTTGGTCTGCTAAAAATGATGCGTAAATTCCTTCCTTTGCTCCCTTTAGCCCACAGGAAGCTGACAGTACAAGCTCTGATTTGTTCCAGGCTTGATTATTCAAATGTCCTCTACCTGGGTTTGCCGGATTATCTCTTGCACAAACTCCAGGTTGTACATAATTGTGCGGCAAGAACCATCTTCGGCCTACCCCGGCAAGCCAGATCATCTGAGTTGCTTTCCACCCTTCACTGGCTTCCGATCAAGAAGCGAATCACATTCAAAGCTCTTACACTGGCCCATAAGGCACTCCATTTGGTGGGGGCTTCCTACATTCAGAAACGGCTTTCTTTCTACAAACCCACCAGATCTCTCCGGTCGGAAAGTCTTGGCCTGGCAATGGTGCCTCCCATTAGGAAAGTCAGAATAGGTGGACGTTCCTTTAAATATCTCGCCCCCAAACTATGGAACTCCCTTCCTGTTGATCTCCGCCGCATTTCCAACCTGTTTGCCTTTAGAAAGGCCTTGAAAACCTGGCTTTTTAATCAGTAATTCTGTTATGTTTCTGTTGTCTTTTCTCCTTTTCTCAGTAATGGGTCAGAAAGCGCCGGGACACTCCTTGGAGTAGCCGTGCGCTATATAAGTCACCCATTAACATAACATAACATAACACCCGGGGGCTTCCAGGGAGGTATGGCTTGCGTGGATCCCCCAACGTTTCCTTATCCAGAATCCCCTGCAAACCTCAATTTTAGCTTGAAAAAAATCACTTTTTATACACATTATTGTATGGGAAAGTTGTGGCATCACTGAGCTCACACAAATTTCCCACCAACCAGCATTCCCCCAGGTCTCCCGATAAAAATGGTGCCACACCTGTGTGGGAGGCCCAAGTACCCGCGACAGGCAAGGGCCCAAAACGTAGTGAGGTGACATCAAAATTGCCTATCTCAAAACCACCTGGTTTTGCAAGGGGGGTCACCTGAGTTTTTGGCCCCGTGCTCGGCAGCCATCTAGGGAAACCTACCAAACCCACACATTTCTGAAAACTAGACACCCGGGGGCTTCCAGGGAGGTATGGCGTGTGTGGATCCCCCAACGTTTCCTTACCCATAATCCCCTTCAAACCTCACTTTTAGCTGAAAAATATCACTTTTTTCACACATTTCTGTGGCATCACAAGGCTCACACAAATTTCCCACTGCCCAGCGTTCCCCCAGGTCTCCTGATAAAAATGGTGCCTCACTTGTGTGGGAGGCCCAAGTACCCACGACAGGCAAGGGCCCAAAACATTTTTTGATAGACAATGTTGATTGCGCCTCACTACATTTTGGGCCCTTGCCTGTCGCGGGTACTTGGGTCTCCACACAAGTGAGGCACCATTTTTATCGGGAGACCTGGGGGAACGCTGGGTGGTGGGAAATTTGTGTGAGCCCGATGAGTGAAATGTGTGGGTTTGGTAGGTTTCCGTATATGTCGGTTGCGCTAGGGCCCAAAATCCACAGGTAGGCATATTGCTAAAAACAACTCCGTGCCTAGTCAGCTTTCTGCCACCCGGTGGGAGTATCGGGGGGGAGGTGGTTGCCCCGATATGCCCCCAAGGGGGGCAGAAACACTGTGGCTATTTTTTTGGGGGGTGGGGGCATTGGTATGCCCATTCTGGGCAGCCCCCACGCAATAAAAAAGCCAGCGTAATCGTTAGCGTCTAGTGGGCTTTTTGCCACCCGGGGGGCAGATTGAGGGCTACTGCCCCTCTCTGGCCCCCAGGGGGGGTAGAAAGTCCACTAGATGCCAGGGAGGTTTTTGGGAAAATTTTAATCAGGGTGGGGGCTCCCCAAAACGGGCATGCCAATGCCCCCACCCTTATTAAAATTTGCCTAAAAAAATCCCTGGCGTCTAGTGGGCTTTTTGCCCCCCGGAGGGGCAGATTGGGGGCTACTGCCCCATCTGTCCCTCAGGGGGGGCAGGAAGGCTGTAATTTTTGCAGGAAGGGGGTGGGGGCATGCCCGTTTTGGGCAACCCCCACCCCTAATTCAAATTTGCCACAAAAAAATCCCTGGCGTCTAGTGGGCTTTTTGCCCACCCGGCAGGGCAGATTCGGGGCTAATGGCCCCATCTGCCCCCCAGGGGAGGTAGAAAGTCCACTAGATGCCAGGGAGTTTATTGGGCAAATTTTAATTAGGGTGGGGGTTGCCCAAGACGGGCATGCCAATGCCCTCACCCTAATTAAAATTTGCCCAAAAAAATCCCTGGTGTCTAGGGGGCTTTTTTCCCCTCTGGGGGTGGGGATTGGGGGCTACTGCCCCATCTGTCCCCCACGAGGGCAGGAAGGCTGTAATTTTTGCAGGGAGGGGTTGGGGGCATGGGCATGTCTGTTTTGGGCAACCCCCACCCTAATTCAAATTTGTTTCAAAATAATCCCTGGCGTCTAGTGGGCTTTTTGCCCCCCTGGCAGATCAGATTCGGGGCTAATACCCCCATCTGCCCCCCAAGGGAGGTAGAAAATCCACTAGATGCCAGGGAGTTTTTTGGGCAAATTTTTATTAGGGTGGGGGTTGCCCAAAACGGGCATGCCAATGCCCCCACCCTAATTTAAAATTTGCCCCAAAAAATCCCTGGCGTCTAGTGGGTTTTTTGCCCCCCGGGGGGCAGATTGGGGGCTACTGCCCCATCTGTCCCCCACGGGGGCAGGAAGGCTGTAATGTTTGCAGGGAGGGGGTGGGGGCACGGGCATGTCCGTTTTGGGCAACCCCCACCCTAATTCAAATTTGCCCCAAAATAATCCCTGGCATCTAGTTGGTTTTGTGCCCCCCCCAGCAGGGCAGACTGGGGGCTGATGCCCCCATCTGCCACCCCAGGGGAGGTAGAAAGTCCACATGATGCCAGGGAGTTTTTGGGGCAAATTTTAATTAGGGTGGGGGCTGCGCGAAACGGGCATGCCAATGCCCCCACCCTAATTAAAACTTGGCCAAAAAAATCCCTGGCGTCTAGTGGGCTTTTTGCCCCCCGGGGGGCATATTGGGGGCTACTGCCCCATCTGTCCCCCAAGGGGGCAGGAAGGCTGTAATTTTTGCAGGGAGGGGGTGGGGGCACGGGCATGTCCGTTTTGGGCAACCCCCACCCTAATTCAAATTTGCCCCAAAATAATCCCTGGCGTCTAGTGGGCTTTTTGCCCCCCCGGCAGGGCAGATTGGGGGCTGATGCCCCCATCTGCCCCTCAGGGGAGGCAGAAAGTCCACTAGACGCCAGGGAGTTTTTGGGGCAAATTTTAATTAGGGTGGGGGCTGCCCAAAACGGGCATGCTAATGCCCCCACCCTAATTAAAATTTGTCCAAAAAATTCCTGGCATCTAGTGGGCTTTTTGCCCCTCGGGGGGGCAGATTGGGGGCTGTTGCCCCATCTGCCCCCCCCGGGGGGCAGGAAGGCTGTTATTTTTGTGGGCGGGGGGGCATGGGCATGCCTGTTTTGGAAGCCTCCACCCTAATTCAAATGTGCCCCCAAACAAATCCCTGGTGTCTAGTGGGCTTTTTACCCCCTCGGCAGGGCAGATTGGGGGCTAATGCCCCCATCTGCTCACCAGGGGGGGCAGAAAGTCCACAAGACACCAGGGAGTTTTTGGGGCAAATTTTAATTAGGGTGGGGGCTGCCCAAAACGGGCATGCCAATGCCCCCACCCTAATTAAAATTTGCCCAAAAAAATCCCTGGCGTCTAGTGGGCTTTTTGCCCCCCGGGGGGGCATATTGGGGGCTACTGCCCCATCTGTCCCCCAAGGGGGCAGGAAGGCTGTAATTTTTGCAGGGAGGGGGTGGGGGCATGGGCATGTCCGTTTTGGGCAACCCCCACCCTAATTAAAATTTGCCCCAAAATAATCCCTGGCGTCTAGTGGGCTTCTTGCCCCCCCCGGCATGGCAGATTGGGGGTTGATGCCCCCATCTGCCCCCCAGGGGAGGCAGAAAGTCCACTAGATGCCAGGGAGTTTTTGGGGCAAATTTTAATTAGGGTGGGGGCTGCCCAAAACGGGCATGCCAATGCCCCCACCCTAATTAAAATTTGCCCAAAAAATTCCTGGCATCTAGTGGGCTTTTTGCCCCTCAGGGGGGCAGATTGGGGGCTGTTGCCCCATCTGCCCCCCCCCGGGGGGCAGGAAGGCTGTTATTTTTGTGGGCGGGGGGGCATGGGCATGCCTGTTTTGGAAGCCCCCACCCTAATTCAAATGTGCCCCCAAACAATCCCTGGTGTCTAGTGGGCTTTTTACCCCCCCGGCAGGGCAGATTGGGGGCTAATGCCCCCATCTGCTCACCAGGGGGGGCAGAAAGTCCACAAGACACCAGGGAGATTTTTGGGCATATTTTAATTAGGGTGGGGGCTGCCCAAAAAATGCCCCCACCCTAATTAAAATTTGACCAAAAAAATCCCTGGCGTCTACTGGGCTTTTTTCCCCCCCGGTGGGCAGATTTGGAGCTTAAGCCCCCATCTGCCCCCGGGGGGGGCAGAAAGGCTGTCATTTTTGTGGGGGTGGGTAGGGGCTTGGGCCTGCCCATATTGGGCAGCCCCCACCACAAATTATAATTTAAAAAAATCCCTGGCGTATAGTGGGCTTTCTGCCGCCCGGGGGGGCAGATTAGGGGCTACTGCCCCCCAGGGGGGGGCAGAAAGGCTGCACATTTTATGGGGTGGGGGCTTGGACATGCCCTTTATGGGCAGCCCCCACCCTAATAAATTATGTGGGCAAAAGTAAATATCCCTGGTGCCTAGTGGGCTTTTTGCCCCCCAGGGGAAGGCAGATTGGGGGCTACTGCCCCCTTATGCCCCCCAGGGGGGGCAAAAAGACTAAATCACTCGCAAAATATTTGGGGGGAGCAAAAGCCCTTGCCCAAGGGGCCACTCCCCCCTCCCTGGTATCTAGTGGGTGGATCCCTGCTTGGGGATCGCCCTCCTGGGGCGATCCCCAAGCAGGGATCCACTGGGGGGCAGAAAGTCCACTTGACACCAATGAGTTTTTGGGCAAATTTTAATTAGGGTGGGGGCTGCCCAAAACGGGCATGCCAATGCCCCCACCCTAATTAAAATTTGCCCAAAAAATTCCTGGCATCTAGTGGGCTTTTTGCCCCTCCGGGGCGGCCGATTGGGGACTACTGCCTCATCTGCCCCCCCCCGGGGGGCAGGAAGGCTGTTATTATTGTGGGCGGGGGGTGGGGGCATGGGCACGCCCGTTTTGGGAGCCCCCACCCTAATTCAAGTTTGCACCAAAAAAATCCCTGGTGTCTTGTAGGCTTTTTGCCCCCCCCCCGGCGGGGCAGATTGGGGGCTAATGCCCCCATCTGCCCGCCAGGGGGGGCAGAAAGTCCACAAGACACCAGGGAGTTTTTTGGGAAAATTTTAACTAGGGTGGGGGCTGCTCAAAACAGGCATGCCAATGCCCCCACCCTAATTAAAATTTGCCTAAAAAATCCCTGGCGTCTACTGGGCTTTTTGCCCCCCCCCCAGGGGGCAGATTTGGGGCTAATGCCCCCATCTGCACCCCAGGGGGGAAGAAAGGCTGTCCTTTTTGTGGGGGGTGGGTGGGGACATGGGCATGCCCATATTAGGCAGCCCCCACCACAAATTATAATTTAAAAAAAAATCCCTGGCGTATAGTGGGCTTTCTGCCCCCCAGGGGGGGGGCAGATTAGGGGCTTCTACCCCCAACTTCCCCCCAGGGGGGCAGAAAGGCTGTACATTTTACAGGGTGGGGGCATGGACATGCCCTTTATGGGCAGCCCTCACCCTAATAAATTATGTGGGCAAATGTAAATATCCCTGGTGTCTAGTGGGCTTCTTGCCCCCCCGGGGGGCAGATTGGGGGCTGCTCATTTCAGTTTCGGTTTCTGTGCAATGAAGACAGCCGACGTGCGCGCTGATCTTCATGGCACAGAAACCAGGGAGGGGGCCTCGGGAGCTGGGGAGGTTCTTCCCCAGCTCCCAAGGTCACAGGGATTGAATAGAAATCCCTCTGCTGTCTGCAGCAGAGGGATTTTATGCCCCTGGCCTCATGACGGAATGGTTCCGTCATGAGCACAGGGGCACCGATGCTCATGATGGAACCATTCCGTCATGAGCATCGAAGGTGATAAAGTTTGAACCCAGTAGGATAGTGGCCAATTCCATGAAAAACATATGGGACAACAGAGTTTCAAGTGATTGGCTACAGTTGCTCAAATACAATAACATTTGTCTCAAACTTTCGACACAGCATATTCGATAAGCGTTTCCCTGACATATTATCTGGCTGCCATTTCGAATCCAGGACTATCTATCGTTCAAGGTGTATGGAAAACTCAAAGGTTACAGGGATGTTATAGTGAGAAGCCAGATTTCACTTATACAAAACCAGTGAAATTCAGCAGTTATAGTTAGCAGAGTTACCTATAACTCGCGCCCCGCAATGCACTGATTATAGCCTCACATATTACATCACTCATGACATGGTCAGTGACATCACCTGTGACATCTCAAATGACATCACTGATGACATCACCCACAATATTACTAACGCACCTACTCACACCCCCAAGGAACCTTTCATACACCCACTCCCACACAACGATTCACAAATCCATTCACGGACCCATACCAGTACTTACACATCCACTCACCGATTTATAGATCTACACACAAATCCACTCACTCGCCCATACAGTCACTCATACACCCACTCACTCACTAATACAGCCACTGACTTATCCACTCATAAACCCATACAGCCATTCACACACTGAGTCAGACACCCATAGAGCTACTCACACACCCACTCACTCACCCATAGAGTAAATCACACAGCCACTTACCCATACTGTTACACAAACGTGCCCACTTATTTACTCATACAGATAGTAACATGTACTCACTTACATATACAGTCACTGCCACAGCACACACTTACCCATACAGCCACTCATATTCACTCACTCACCCAGACACTCATACATCCCATTACTTATCTATGCTGTCTTTTACAAACCAAGTTACTCACCAATATAGCACTGATAAATCCCCTTACTCACACAGCTATATACACTCACCCATACAGCCCCTCACACACACACACACACACACACACATGAACCCATACAGCCACTGACTCACCCACTCACTCTTCCATAGTCACACACACCCTCAACCACCCACACAGACAGTCAGACACCTATACAGGTACTCAGATAACCAATCAATCACCCATACAGCCACTCATGTTCCCACTCACACATCCATACAGCCACTTAGACATCAACTACCAGACTGATACAAACATTTACAACACCAGTCACTCACCCATGCATTCACTGAGCCACATAATCACTCACCTATACAGCCAGTCATGTACCCACTGAATCATCCATACAGGCACTCATACACCCACTTCTTCACTAATACACCTTGGTCTATATATTTAACACTCATAAACTTTTTAAAAACACTCACAGTCACTGGATGATTTCATCAGTAATATCATTTGAGATATATTCAGTGATGTCATTAGTGATGTCACTGACCATGTCATGAGTGATATAATATGTGAGGTCATAAGCAGTGCATTGTGGGAGCACAAGCTATATTTAGCTCAGCTAACTATAACTGCTGAATTTCACTGGTTTTGTATGAGTGGAATCTGACCCTGATTATAACGTTCCTGTAACCTTGTTTTTTCAGTTAATTTCTAAGGTTTTTCAATGCTAATTCTTAACTACAACGTTCCTGTAACCTTTGTTATTTCAGTGAATTTCTAAGGTTTTTTAGCTAGTAGTCGCATTTTCAGAGTGGTGGAAAAAGGGGAGCTGAGCCTCCGACAAGCTCTCAGAAATCCCTAGTGTAGGACTAACAGGAGGTCCCTCAGTAGTAAAGTGGACGTCATGTCCCAACCAGAAGTGCACCATGAGCCGCATTTGCAGAGTGGTAGAGACAGGGGGCGTGGCCTCCAAAGACCTCTTAGCAATCCAGCTGTGTGGGAATAATTGGAGATACCAGGAGAGGTAGTTGGCCCCCAAGCATGTCCTTGGGAGCCAACTACCTCTCCTTTTACCAACCAGTAAGTCCCACACAGCAGGATTGCTAAGACCTGGTGAGAGGCCATGCCCCCTTCTCTACCACTCTGCAAACATGCCTCCTGGCGCACTAGAAGTTGGGGGATGAAGTCCCCTTGGCTCTTGAGGGTCCTTCTGTGTCTGTGCTTTATCCAGGTTCCTCTCCAGGCCTGTTGGCATCAAAGACACCCGAAGGAATCTCCCTTGGAGTGAAGGAGTCCTGACATCCCACTGACTCCGAAAGGCTCAGCAACACATGTAGTGGTTCTGCAACTCCCTGGAGGCCTGACCTGTCCTCTCAGCAAGTTTGAGACCAGTATCCCTAGTTGTGACCGCTGGAACAGAACCCCTGTGCACCGCGTCGACTTGCCGTTGCCAAGGCTCGTTGGCTCTGTACTCCAGAGATCTTCAGGCTACAAGAAGCTCCAGCCTCCAGGATCTCTTCGTGCCAAGATCTTTGCCCTCACAGCATCCGCCGCACCATGGGCCTGCATCTTTGGTGAGCTGCTCGAGGTCCTCTTGCGACTCCTGTGCCTTTGGCCTGTGGGTCCTCTTGAGGGTCTTCTTTGGCTTTAGTGGGCTCCCGTGCTTGCTCGCGGCCTGCTCTGACTCTCCTACGTTTGGTGGGACCCTTGGACCTTTCTGGTCCCAACGTTGCTCCTTTTTTGTTTACTGCGTCGGTTGCTGCTGCCAAGGCTTGTTGGTGCTCCCACCGGAAATCGACCGCCTTGTTCTTGACACCCAATATGGGACAGCTCGTGAATGGCTCTTGGTCTTCCACAGCTGCAGCGACAAGGTCATCACCATCACTCCTGCATCTTCTGTCATTGGTGGTCATTGCTCTTCTGTGCCTTCTGGTCACATTCGAGTGGCAAAGACTCTGTCCCCTCTGCTTGCAGGTTCTCTTCAAGAATCCATCCTTGGATTTCACCGGACTCTTTCACCTTCTTTGCCAGCTGCATCTTTCCTTGAGGCTTCCATTGTGGTCTACGGCGGTTTCTGACGTCACTTCGTACCTATGCGCCCGGCTTCCTGGTGTAGGTATCCTGGCTCCTGGGGTATCCACGGGTGGAGTGACTCTCCAACTTTTTTTCTTCCACCAGGTTTCTTCAGGGTCCACTGGGAAGGGTCCTTTTCTTAAAAACTGCAACCACGACTTTACGGTTGACTTGCATTTAGTATGCAGCTGTGTTTCCTCTGCACACAGCCTCCGTGGGGTTCCTGGGTACTTACCTCGGGTGGTTCCTTGGGTCCACAGCTCTTCTGAGTCTTCTGGTTTAAGTCCCGACTTCGGTCGCAGTTTGCATTCCACTTCTTTAGTATATGGTCCACTGTGTATTTGTGCTTACTTAACTGCTTACATTTGAAGTATTGCGTGTATTGTGTTTATATCTCCAGGTAGGAGATATACTAATGTGTTAGTAAGTGTGTATGATAAATATACTTATTTTTATAATTACATTGTGTGGTTGTTTTTCGTTTAACCTACACTATATGATGAGTTCTGGTGAATTTAGCTGCTTAATACTCCTTCTGGACTAAATCTGAAGGCTGCTCTCCTCAGCTACTACTTAGAGAGCTTTCTATGGTTGTTGAAGACCCATACAATCAACATAAGGGTTGTCTGGATTAGTGCAAGGTGTTTCACTTAAAGAAGTGTGCACCATATACTAAGCCTGCCTCCTACACCTTCTGAGTTAGTCACTTTTTTGGGAACTTTTTCTCTTGACATCAAGCAATCAGGTCTTTGGATCCGTATTTGAAGTTGATGACAATGGCCTGCTGAATTCCGATGCCTCAGTGAGCCCTAGAGGTCTTTGTCTTCGTGGTTTATAGCAAGGAGCTCAGCGTGCCAAACCTACGCGGTCAGGCCGTATCGCGGTTCAACTTCGCTGGTTTGACTCTAGTCATCGATGCCGGTCTCCTTCTGGAGCTTTTTCACAAAACTTGGTCAAAGTTCCCAGACATTTGGAAGTTCTTCTCCGAAGGTTCCTTGATGTAGGAAAGGGTCCAACAGCACCAGCCAAGGGTTCAGAAGCTCTGGTTTGCCTCTTGGGGTACTGGAACTCCAACTCCTACAATGCACCTGGCACCCAAACCAATGGGGTTCAAGTTGCCACCCTCTGCTATGACCACTTCCTGACAAATGTGGCATATTTTTGTCCAGAATTCACAGTTATCAAAAACTTGAAAAGAAGAAATTCTCTCCTTTGAGTGCAGGTCTGGATAACTCAATCCACTGGTATGGCTAACTTTTCCCTACACTCCCCTTCAAATCCCTCTCCTAATCTAATTAGGATGTGTAGGAAAGTTGGATCTGCTTGTATGGTTACCCCCACTTTTTGCTGGTGTCACTCTGTCTTTCTGACGTGGATCCTGCTAATCAGGACCCCAGTCACTGTGGTCACTCTCTAAATTGGACTTGGTGAGGACATTGGTACCTTCTTAATTGGCTACTGGTGTACCCTTCTATGTCCCTAATATATGGCACTAAGGTACCCAGGGCATAGGTACACCAGGGGTCACCCATGGGCTGCAGCATGTATTATGCCACCCGTGAGAGACCACTTAAACAGTGACTACAGGCTGCTGTTGCAGCCTGTGTGAGCCTACCCCTCACAACAGATAAAGTTTCCTTATATCTGAGGTTACTGCACTTGAACCTATAAGGCACCCCTAAGGCAGGCCTTTCAATCCTGAAGGCAGAGTGCTTGGATATAAGTGTGAGGGTGCCCTGCATGAGCAGGACACCCCTCCAAGCTTAGGAGTCCATTCTCCTGGCTTTGTAAGTACGGTCAGCAATTTTATACATATAGTGGACATCCAGTCAATTACGAGATGTCTAACTATATACAGCCTGCACCCAAATCGGTCCTATTTGGTATCAAACATGTTGGCAACCTACCCAAACACCGATTCCAGTGTTGGATGTCGGGTCCCATGTGCTGGGGGGCTCCCCTAGAGAGCCCCCTTGTATTCCCGGTACCAGCCCTTCCGGTCTAACAGACAGCTAGTGCTGCTGCTGACGGTCAGACATGATTCTGCCCTCCTGCTGCTGAGCCAGGGAAAGGCAGAACAATAGGTTTCCTTTCACAGGGAGGTGTAACCACCTCCCAGACAGGACTTAGTGTATTTGGCTGGGGTGGGGGCGCTTGCCAGCGCCACCAGACGGCTTTGAAGGGCACATTTGGTGCCCTCCTTGCATACTCCAGTTGGAATCAGTTCAGGGAGCCATTGGCTCCTGCGTGAAACTGGACAAAAGACATGGGAGTATGCTCCCCTCTGTCCAGCCCCTGCTCTGGGAGGGACCCCTGAATCGTCCCAACCCTTACCCTAGGGTACTTAAGGGCTTACCTGTGGGTGGCTCTTCAGATTCGTCATGGGACAAGGTTCAGATCCGAAACCGTCTTAGCACGTTGGACTTCGTTTGACTTCAATTTGCGAACCGAGACTGCATATGGAAGACCCCTACTGTCCTGCCAGTCTTCTGAGTCGTCTGTGCCTGTGCTCCATATAGGTTCCTCTCAAGGCCTGTGGGCATCCAAGGCACCTGAAGGAATCTCCCTTGGAGTGAAGGAGTCACTCCCCTGCATCTACAGGCACTGCAATTAAGCTCACCGATCTGCTGTTCCGAAGTTCTACAGACTCCAAAAGGCTCAGCAACACGTGGTGGCTCTGCAACTCCCTCGAGGCCTGCACCGTCTTCTCAGCAAGTTTGAAGCCAGTATCCCTTGTCAGAACCCCTATAGCAGTACCCCTGTGCACCGCGTTGACTTGCCGTTGCCAAGGCTTGATTACTCTCTTTTCCAGAGATCTTTGGGCTCCAAGAAGCTCCACCCTTTAGCATCACCTGCTACCAAGATCTTTGGCCTCACTGCATCCTTTGCACCGTGGGCCTGCCACCTTGGTGAGCTTCTCAAGGTCCTCTTGCGACTCTGTGACTTCCGCCTGCGGGTCCTCTTGAGGGTCTTCTTTGGCTCCAATGGGCTCCCCTGCTTGCTCGGGGCCTGCTCTGACTCTCCTGCACTTGGTGAGTCCCTTGGACCTTACTGGTTCCAACACTGCACCTTCTTCGTTTTCCTCGTCTGTTGCTGCTGCTAAAGCTTGTTGGCACTCCTGGCGGACATCGACTCCCTGGCTCTCGACTTCCGATATGACACAGCTTGTGAACGGCTCCTGGTCTTCTACAGTGTTGCCTGTTCCTCACAGCTGCGGCAACAAGGGCACCGTCAACTCTCCTGCATCTTCGTTCATCGGTGGTTATTGATCTTCAGTGCCCCCTGGTCACTCCAGAGTGGCATAGACTCTGTCCCCTCTGCTTGCAGGTACTCCTCTTAAAGAATCCACACTTAGATTCCACCGGACTCCTTCACCTTCTTTGCCAGCGGCATCTTCACTGAAGTCCTCCATTGTTGTCTAAGGCAATTTCCAACGTCACTTCACACCTATGCACCCGGCTCCCCTGGTGTAGATATCCTGGTTATTGGGGTATACACGGGTGGGGTGACTCTAAAACCTTCCATCTTCCACAGGGGTTCTTCAGGGTCCTCTGAGAAGAATCCTTCTTGAAAACTGCAACTGCGACTTCCCCATTGACTTCTATTGAGCACGCAGTCGTGTATCCACTCTGCACACGGCCTCGGTGGGGTTCCTGGGTGCTTACCTTGGGTGGTTCCCTGGGTCCCCGGCACTTCTAAGTCTTCTAGGTCCAGTCTCAACTTCGGTCGCAGTATGCATTCAACTTTATTAGTATATGGTTTGGTCTCCCCCTGGAGACTACGGTGTATTTGTGCTACTTAACTGTTCTATTACAGAGATATTGTGTGTATTGTGACTATAACTCCGGGTAGGAGATATCTAAATGTGTTAGTGAGTGTTTATAATAAACACATATTTTTATAACTAGACTGTGTGGTTCTTATTCACTTAATCTATACTTATAAGATTATGTTCTGGTAAAACAAACTGGTTTACACTCCTTCTGGACTAAGCCTGAAGGCTGCTCTCCACAGCTACCACTTAGAGAGCTTTCTATGGTTTTCTAAGACCACTAAAATCACCATAAGGGTTGTCTGGATTAGTGCAGGGTGCTTCACTTAAATAAGTATGCGCCATATACTTAGCCAGCCTCCTAAAGGAGGGCTCCCTTCTGGTTGGGAATCAAGGAAGTGGGGTCTGGCCTGAGTCCTGTGACATCTGTGCTTCTACTGAAGTTCAGTTTATCTCCCCAGCCCCCTTCCTGTCACTGGCCTCGGGCTCTCAGAAGAGGCTGCTAGGTAACTTCAGTATAGTAAGTTCTAAAACTACTTTATTGCAATAGTTACAATAAAGCTGACCTTGGCAAGTTGTTGGATTTATTGCAACTAGTATTTCGATACTTTGAATTATGTTGCTAGTCACTTCCAATCAAACGTTTGACTTTATTAAAGTATAATATAGCCTTCCCATGTTAGCCTATAGAGCAGGCATGAGGATAAACGACTGGCTAGTTTTTCCTCATCAGGGCATATAAAACATGTTTTATAATGTCCCTGCTTTTTATAACAAGACACCCTACCCTTGGGACACCTAGGGCAGACCTTAGGTGTGGCTTATATGTAATAAAAAGGTTGTTTTGGACTTTGGAAATACTTTTATTTCCAAAGTTGAATTTGAACGTAGATTTATTTGAAAACTAGCCTGTAAGGCAGGGATGGCTTTAAAATGACACCAGATACCACAGCAATGCACACTTAAGTGCATTAAGTCCACTGGGGTCTCTAAACCTACATTCCCTACCATATACTTGGGTCTTACAGGCAGGTTGTCTTATCCAATTGTAATTACACCAATTACCATGTACCTTTTAAAGACAGAGCACTGGCCCTTGTTAGCAGAGCCCAGGGCAGTTTTGGAGTCGGTAACCCCCAGTATTAGTCAAACAAAATGGGGGTGATCATTGCAAAAAGGATTGCTTTCCTATTATATATATATATATTGTTTAATCAATTGCCCATCGGCTGGAAACACACTCAACAATAACCTTTTCACCATCCGGTTTATTTATTCAAGGCCAACCACAGCGTCTCAGCTTCTCTCGTGCAATTCAATCGCCTAACGCGTTTCAAAGCTTAGCAGCTCCTTCTTCAGAGGCAGCTTCCACAGTAAGTCTGTAACGGAACACTTTGATGTTCTAATTTCCTGCATGCTTTAATTACCTCGCTCAGTGAGTGCATATATTAACTCAGTCCTTATTCTAATAGCATGCTAGGACTTGTGGTTCCCATCAAGGCTGCTTATTTCCTCTTAGTGAGTCCGTTGATTACTTTACAATTCAAAAAGCAATGTTTTCCTATAGTAGGGCACCAGGAGTGACACCGGTCCTCATTTACCAAGGTTACTGTGCCACATACCGGTCACAAAACAGTTCCCACCAGCGGCCTTTCATCTTGATTAGAAATGGTGCAGTCTCCCACGGCCAGGCTACTGTGTAGAAATTTTGTTTAACCAATTGCCCATCGGCTGGGAACGCACTCAACAATAACCTTTTCACCATCCGGTTTATTTATTCAAGGCCAACCACAGCGTCTCAGCTCCTCTCGTGCAATTCAATCGTCTAACGCGTTTCAAAGCTTTGCAGCTCCTTCTTCAGAGGCAGCTTCCACAGTAAGTCTGCAACAGAACGCTTTGATGTACTCATTTCCTGCATGCTTTAATTACCTCGCTCAGTGCGGGCATATATTAACTCCGCCCTTATTCTCATAGCATGCTGGGACTTGTAGTCCCCATCAAGGCTGCTTATTGTATGGTTGAGTCAGCAGCTGTTTGAGTGTGTGTATAGGTGAGTGGGTATCAGTAGCTGTTTTGGAGAGTGAATGTGTGTGAGTGGCTGTAAGTGTCAGTGAATGGGTGTGCGAGTGGTTGCATGGATGTGTGAATGGCATGTGAGTGGTTGGATGAGTGAGTGAGTGGCTGTTTCAGTGGCTGTATAGGTAAGGGAGTGGGTGTGCCAATAGCTGTGCTGGAGAGTGAGTGCCAGTGAGTGTGATTGTATGGGTGAGAGAGTGGCTGTGTGAGTTTCTTTATGGGTGATTGAGTGGGTGTGTGAGTGGCTGTAAGGGTATATGAGTTGGTGTGTAAGTGTCTGTATTACTGGATGTGTGAGTGCCTGTACTGGTGAGTAAGTGGGTGCATTAATGGCTGTATGGGTGAGTTAGTAGGTGTGTGAGTGGCAGTATGAGTGAGTGGTTGCGGGAGTGGTGCTATGGTTTAGTGACTGGTTGTGAGAGTACTGGTATGGGTCTGTGAATGGGTATGTGAGGGGTTGGGTGGGAGTGGGTGTATGAGACGTTCAATGGGGTATGAGTGGGTGTGTGAGTAGTTCTGTGGATGATGTCATTAGTGATGTCACTGACCATGTCATGTGTGATGTAATATGTGAGGTCATAAGCTGTGCATTGTGGGGGCATATGTTGTAGTTAGCTCAGGTAACTGAATTTCACTGATTTTGTATGCGTGAAATCTGAGCCTAACTATAATGTCCCTGTAACCTTTGATTTAGTCAGTGAATTTCTAAGTTTTTTTAAATTGTATTTCCTAACTGTAACCTTTGAGAGTGTGTGTGAGTGAGTGCATGAGTGTCTCAGTGGGTATGTGAGTGAGTGCAAGAGTGTCTCAAAGGGTGTGTGGGTGGGTGTATGAGTATCTGAGTGGGCCTGGGAGTGGCTGCATAAGTGTCTTACAGGATGTGTGAGTGGGTGCATAATTGTCTCAGTAGGTTTGTGAGTGAGTGCATGAGGGCCTCATTGGGTGTCTGAGTGGGTGCATGAGTTTCCCAGTGGGTGTCTGAGAGGGTCTGTGGGAGGGTGTGATAGTGTCTGAGTGGGTTACGAGTACCTCCATGTGTGTGAGTCAGTCTGTTTGTGAGTGAGCAAATGAATGTCTGAGTGGGTCCCTGAGTGAATGCGGGATTCTCTAAGTGGGTGTCTGAGTGGGTACATGGGTGTCTGAGTGGGTACATTACTGTCTGAGTGATTGTCACAGTGGGTCAGTGAATAGTTGAATGTGTCTGAATGGGTTTGCGTGTGCCTTCATGAGTGTGTAAGTCAGTTTGTGAGTGGGGCATGAGTTGCTGAGTGGGTCTATGAGTGAGTGCATGAATCTCTGAGTGGGTCTGTGAGTGGGTGCATAAGTCTGATTGGGTCTGTGAGTGGATGCATGAGTCTCTTGTGGGCCTTTGAGTGGATGTGTGAGTGTCTAAGTGGGTCTGTGATTGGGTGCATGAGTCTGAGTGGGTGTGAGTGGGTGTGTGAAGGTCTGTGAGTGTCTGTATGGGTCTGTGGGTGGGTAAGTGGGTGGGTAAGTGGGTCTGTGAGTGGGTTTGTAAGTGGCCTGGCCACATTTGAATGGCGATGGGGGGCTGCGCAGGCTCCCGCCCTGGGCTGATTTTTAACATGGGGACCCATTCCCCAAAGCCTGGCCTTAACTGAATGGGGACCACACAACTCTTCTCCCTAGGCCAATTTCGGCACGGGACCCAATCCACTGGGACCCGGTCTTAATATATATATATATATTGTTTTCTTGGGGGGGGCTGCTGGAAATGCATCTCCCTGTGTGCAAAAGCAATAGTTTAATCTCTTTCTCTGCTCGCATGTCTGCAGAAGCACTTTGAAAGCTCCCTCCTGCTGGAACCAGAGTGTTTGCTTTTGCTTGGCGGGAGCTGTCAGCTCACATCTATGTCCCAGGGCACCCTGGGACACAGCAGGAGGGGGGTGGCCGGTCCCCAGGGCCAAATATGGCTCCAGGAGGGAGGCTGCATAGCCCCCTCCTTTGTGGTTCATGGGCCGGCCCTAGGGAGGTGGTGGTCCCTGGGCAGTATATGGCCAATGAGAGGGGCATTTGAATAAACCTGCTTTCTACCTTTTAACGCATTGGCTATTCTTTACAAATTGCTTTTTAAATATGCTTCTTTGGCACTGCCGGGGTTCCTCTGGGATCCCAAGACCAATGCTTGGGGGTCACAGTATTCCTACCCTGCCTCCTTTTCTTCTTTTTCACATTTTTCTGGGGGGGACTTGGTTGAAGCAGAGTTTCAAGATAGCTGCCACCACTTCCTGGTTGAAGTGTTGGCAGCCAATCAGAGCTCTGCAGTTCTCTACACGAGGTTGTTATTATTCACTAATTAGCCACAATCTTATATATACAAATTTGGGTTTCCTTACATTTCTCAATAACTACTGAACAGATTTACACCAAATAACTGAAAGCGTGATCTGCGAACCAAAATCTATCTTTCTGCCAAATTGGGTGTAATCCCATCCTGTGGTTCAGGCAACAGGCATCTCTAAGGGCCTCTATGGGAATTAACATGGAAAACTCGCTTTTGTCTAACCCCTGCTTTTTCATGGCCCCCGCCTCTCGGATCACCCTGAAACTTTCCATGCACAACAAGACTCACTCTGACACTTTTTTGGGAACATTTTGTGATGATTTGTCGACAAGATATAGGCAAGTCAATAACACTATTTCTATGGAAACATGGTCTTAACTTAACTACATACTGGTGACCATCAGTAGGATATATATATATATTTACTGAAAAAAACATCGGTTTCAGGGACATTATAGTTAGTTGGACATTTCACTTGTACAAAACCAGAAAAATTCCACCATTATAGTTAGTTCAGCTAACTATAACTCGCGCACCCGCAATGCACTGCTGATGACGTAACATATTACATAATTCATGACATGGTCAGTGACATCACTGATGACATCACTGATGCCCTTTTTTTGGGAGAATTTCGCGATCATTCGTCAAACTACGCCAAAGTTATTAGCAAATCAAAAAATGCTTTTCCTATGGAAACTGGGTCCTAACTGTCGACCGTCAGTAGGTATATATATATATATATCTACAGACAGTCCCCGGGGCGAATATAAATTAATAATAGTAGACTTTTTTTCCGCCAGTTTGGAGTCGCGACCCTTGTGCTGTGCTCAGCGCAGCCTCCTGGTGTAAACGCAAAGGGTGCGTGGCGCTCAGCGCAGCCCTTGGTGTGCACGCGAGGGGTGCGCGGCTCCCTTGTGTGAACACGAGGGGTACGTGGCTCCCAGCGTGGCCCCCTAATGTGAACACGAGGGGTGCGTGGCTCCCAGCGTTGCCCCCTAGTGTGAACGCGAGGGGTGCGTGGCTCTCTTAGTCGTGCTGAGTGCGCGATTCCAAGCAAAAAAAAAATGTTTTTTTATATAAACCTAGGTTATAAGTTGGGTTATTGAGTGGCTTTAAAAGAGCCCTTGTTTTCATTGGGAGATTGTTGTAGCTACATGTAAGTGTGGATGCAGAGCTTCAGGTTGTTGAGAAACACTCTGTTGCCTTCATCAGTGAAGTGTACTCCATCACTTCTGATGTTGCCATCCATATTGAAATGAATATTGTTGTTATAGATGGAGCCCATCCTTCGGTCTCTCAGGTAAGCAGAAACAGCTTTATTGACATTTTTTCTAGCTCTCTCAGTCTGAGGACAAAATTGATTGGACCACTTCCATTTCTGTCTTTGGCATACGTTAGAGTATACAAAGACAGTTTGGGGGAAAAGCAACATCAATTCTGCAAAGGTGTCCTTCATTAGCATTTCAAGAACTACCCCAGTCAATGTGCCTAGGTCATTGCCACCACAGTGCACAATTATGAGGTCAGGGGCTTGGAGATGCAAGAAGGTTTTAACCAAAGGCATCAATTGGTGCCACTTTAATCCTCTCTGTCCAATCCATTTAATGTCTACATTTTGCAAAGCTAGGTCTTTGTCAATAACTCTGCGTTCAGCATACCTTTTGCACCAGAAAACATAGCTGTGCCCAACAATCCACACTGAAAGCATCTTGAAGTGATGACTGTAGGTAATGAAAACATGTCTGTAGCTGAGGTAGTCAGTTGGTAGAATGAGAGATATCTAAAATGGTGGACAAGATTCTGTTTTTAAGAAAGCAGAGATTTGATTGGCTGTTTAAGAACATTGTACATTCAAAAATAGGGTGCATATTACTTTGTTTAAGAAGCAAGTTTCTTATTGGTTAGTAAAAAATGTTTGAAAGGTACAGCAGAAAGGATAAGGTCATGTTTTGCAAGGCCAACCACACCTGCTGTTCTCATTTGCAACATTGTGTGGTGAACTTATGACCTGTCAGTTAAGTTGAATGTTGCATGACTTGTTGCTATGGAAACTGACATTAAGCAGAAGGGGTGAAGAAGTCAGTTGATAAGGGTTATTATCTGTGACCAATGGAAATGTGTTTGGGTTATTATCTGTGACCAATGGAAATGTGTTTTACAATTTGAAAATCTCTGGGAAGCAATGTCATTTGTTGCTTATGTGTATTTGTATGGAAAAAGAGAGGGAAACCTTGCCATTACTGGTTTCACCTTGCAGAGTCTGGTGATTTATATTGACTGTGTGTTAAAGAAAATCCTGTCTGAGTGTGTGAGATTTTTCAACAGATTTATCTGCAAGGTGAGTTATATATTTTTGAGGTTTATTTAAAAAAGATTTGACATTATTCTAAAACTGTGTTGTTTGAAATATATTATTAAATGTAGAGATGTATATTGGAATTAGTTTCTTCTCTCTATAAAGGTATAGTTGAATGACACTGCATAATTATAGATACTTTGATAAAGATGCAGCACAACTGTGGTGTTTAAAAGCTGATCATATAAGGTGTTATTAATTAGGTTTCTGTAATTAGTTTGTACAGAAGGTAAAGTTAAATTATGGCATATAATTAAAGATAGAATGGTGAAATAAGGTGCTGTTAATTAGGTTTCTTCTTGTAGTCTAAGCAAAGGTATAGTTGAATAATGCCACATTTTAGATACAAAGCTGAAGATATATGTGGTTTTAAAAATGATCATTAAATGTGTTGTTAATTGCTCTTCTTTCTTAAGTCTGTTGTGAGGTATAGTTTAATGATGTTGCATATTTGTAGATTGAATGGTCAAGATGTAACCCAAAAATAAACCACCTGGGGCGTGGCCAAGGCCCGGAGCGAGATGGCTGCCTAATTCACTAGCTCCGTAATATCTGTTCTCCCCACTTCGATCCGCCACACGAATCTGGTTCCCCGAGGTTGGGAAACGCACCGGAAGGCAAGCGGGACGTCTTGCGTTGCCTCCTGCCGCTGAAAACTGCCTGTGCCAACATTTACAAGTCCCGCAAAGCGACGGCCTACGGAGACAGCGAGGCCGGGGACTCAATTGCTGCATCTGGCCGCTGCTGAGCCCTGCGGACTCGGCCTCTGCCGCCCATGCGCACTGGGAGCTGCTCACACTCCTGGACCGTCCAGAATGTAGCCCATGCCCGCCGAGAGCTCCTGAGGTGTCGTTGAGCCCGGGGAGTCGCTGAGGATGACGAGGGAGGCCCGGTGAGACCCACACGCACCACCCGGGTTGGAGGTTGGAGTGACAGGCGCGACCGGCTTCGGCCTTTCTCCGATCTGCAGAGCACACCGGGAGCGAGGTGAGGCAGCGGGGGGCCCCCAAGGTGGTGATCGGAGTTGCGGGACCCTCCCTTCTCCCCCGTGCCCCTCTCTCTTAATAAAATCCAACCGGCCTCGTGGGTGACCGACTGAAGGCGCGAGGCCCGCCCTTCCCCCATCTTCTCAGAGGCATAGAGGCGACGCGGCGAGCGACGGTAGCCGCAAATAGAGCCTGATTTTTGTGGACCCTTTGTGTGGAGCCTGGGGCTCCTCGGACAGCTGGGCATAGGCTCGCACACCCTGAAAAACATTGGTGCTCCAGATGGTGGTGAGCATGGTTCGCCTGGGTTGTTTGTGGCCAGACTGAATCACCCGGGTTGCACGCCACGGGAAAGACTAAACACTGGTGGTCCGTACAGTGGTGATATCGTCCCTCTTCGCTTGCCTGCCTTGGTTTCCCTGGTGTCTGGTAGCCAGGGACTGGGGTCCGACATTGCATTAGTTTGAAGTGCGGCTGGGACCGGAGTCGGGGGCAAATGAATCAGTGGGTAACGAAGACAATTTCAGGCAGTAATGGAAAAGGGCAAATCAGCGGGTGTGAAGGGGCCCAAGACTGTGCAATCAAACAGGCTGGACCGCTATACTCTCCCCAAAGACATGCTCCAGAGCCGCCAATCTAGGGGTAGCTCCAACAGTGATCAAGGAGGAGATGACCAAGAGCTGTCACTTAAAGATGTTATGGATGCAATAACTAGCATTAAGACCTCCTTGGAACATAAAATGGATACCATTGCTATTGACGTCAACCTGATCCGAGCCGAAGTCACCATGCTTGATGAAAAAGTCAAACAGGTGGAAATTACCATCTCTAGCCTGGTGGAGATGTTGCCCAGCTCCACTGGGAAATCCAGGACATACAATCTTTTCGTAAATTTGCCGAGCGATAAACTGGACGATTATGAAGGACGCCTATGTCACAATAACTTACGTATTCTAGGGGTACCGGAAAAGGCTGAGGGGCAGTCCCCGGACCTCTTCGTGGAGGACCTTATCCTGCAGCACTTGCAGCCCAGGGGTCTCAGCAAATTCTTTGTCATCGAGAGGGCGCATAGGGTCCCCGGGGGTCGCCCCAAGCCGGGAGCGCCCCCGCCCAATACTGGCGAGAGTGCTAAACTTCCGGGACAGGGATGTAATCCTCCAGAACGCTAGGACGGGGGATGCCCTCCGCTAAGAGAATGCAGACATCTCTTTCTTCCCAGACTATACACAATGAGTGCAGAGACAGAGACGGTCATTTATTACTGTGAAACAGAAACTCAGAGAGAAGGGATTGAAGTACTCCATGTTATTCCCAGCACGTATTTGTGTGGAGGCAGAGGGAAGAACTTCACTCTTCGAACAACCGGAGGAAGCAGCTGACTGGCTTGAACTCCGCACGGACCGCGCTGCACGTGATCGCACTGCTGGAAAAGACACTGCCTCCCAGCCTCATGGCTGACGGGGCCGGAGTAGACACAGTTGCTCCACTGAACGGATGGATTTCTGTTTGGGCCGGGACAGGTAATGGGCAGCGTGGTGGCCGCTGATCTAGGGGGTCTCCCCCTTTTAATAGCCGACACCCAGAACTGTGGTGTGTGACTCTCTTAGGGAACTTTATAATTGTTATTTCGGGGGGGGACAGGAAAACGGTATGCCACGTCCTTACGCTTTCTTCTTTTAGTTCTGGTACAGGGCGACAGGCACTCTGCAGAGTTTTACATGGGCAGTTCCACGCCCAGAGTGCAGGGCAGCAGGGTGGGGGGTTGTTGGGTTGGGGGTTTGCAGAGGATGCTGAGATTTATGCACTAAACAATGAGTACACAGGGAGACAAAAATGTTAAGATATTGAATTGGATTGTCAACGGCCTTGGAGACAAGATTAAACGTAGTGTGGTGCTCCAATACATTAAACGGCAAGCCCCGAATATTGTCCTGTTACAGGAGACACACCTGATCGGGAATTCATGTAAGGCGATGCACAGATGGGGGTATAAAATGGTGGCGCATGCAGGATTTACTTCCGATTCACTGGGCGTGGCTATCATGATGAAGAATTCATTCCCCCTTGCTGTGAGTTCCACGTGGACGGATGATCGGGGCAGATACATTGGTGGGTCGGGCATATGGGAGGGGCACCCCATCACACTTATGTCCATATACGTTCCACCAGGATTGCAGAGTACCACCTTTGCGGACCTGGGCTCTGTCCTACTCACTATTCCAGATGGCCTATTAATCCTCGGGGGCGACTTTAATGCGGTGGTCTCGGGCACACTAGACCGATATCCCCCGCGGGAGGTGGGGCCTTATTCTCACTGGCTGCCCGATTTTCTTGATGCCATGGGGTTAGTGGATGGGTGGAGAACATATCATCCAGATCAGATACAACACACCTTTCATTATGGGGTTTGCCATAGCCTCTCCCGCTTAGATTACTGCCTAGTTTCCGCCGCACAAGTCACCCTCATACACAAAATCAAGCACTTAGCCAGGGGCATCTCTGATCACTCGCCGGTATGGATCCATATAGTCCTCAATCAGACCACAGTGGGAAGACTAGCCCCCATTAATCCATGGTACCTTCGAGATCAGAAAATTCGCAAAGACCTTGTCAAAATCATGGATAACTACTTTTTGGACAATGAAGGGTTTGTGTCCTCATCCCAGTCATTATAGGAAGCATTTAAGGCTGTAATTCAGGGTCAGGCCTTGTCTATGATCTCGGGAATGAAGAAAGATAAACACAAAGAAGTCATAGATATTGAGGCCCAAATTCACAGGTTAGAGGGCGACCTAGAATGTGGAGTGACGCAGGAGAAGCTCCATTTGCTGAGCCTGAAACAACACGACTATAATGCCTTAGTGACGGATAGAGTCAAAGCGCTTGGCAGGGAGCAACTGGGCAGGATCTACGACCTGGGAGACAAAGCAGGGAAACTTATAGCGTGGCTTGACAAAAAGGAATGGGCGAGCAGGCTGGTTCCGGAACTCAAAGTTGATGGAGACACCTTACTTACAGAGCCGCAGGAAATAGTAGATAGATTCGTGAACCATTTCTGTTCTGTTTACACGATCGTAACCTCACACACCGAAGAGGACTCTCGGGAATTGCTACAAGACATTAGGCTCCCCCAACTCTCCTTAGAAGACCGTAAGTATATGGACAGTGACTTGACAACGGATGAGATAGCGCAAGCAATCCGATCCTTAAACGCGGGGAAGGCCCTTGGTCCCAATAGACTTCCCATCGAGCTGTACAAACTTCGACCCGATAAACTTGCATCATATTTGAAGTCTATGTTTGAGGAATCCAGGGAGGGTGGGATGCTGCCCAGGGAGCAGAGGATTGCCACCATATTCACAATACACAAAGAAGGTAAATCCAAGATTGACTGTGCCTCATACAGACCTATTTCCCTCCTAAATACTGAACCTAAAATTCTGGCCAAACTCTTGGCTAATCGCCTGGTTAAAATAATCAGCAATTCAATTCAATTCAATCCACTTTAATCGATTAATTAAAATCATAAAAGTACAAAACAACATTATCATTCATATACATATACAAAATACAATAAATAACACTAATAAGTTCATCATAAAACCAATCGTAAAAATTATTTCATTGCTCACAAGACTAAAGTGCGTAAACAAGCATGATCACATGAGAAATACCAAGCCATAAACTCATATCATGTCTAGTCAGACAAAAAGTTACTATTGGCTGTGGTCCTACCCCTCCACCTAACTGCAGCCACTAAAAAAGAGGCTATACAAAAAGTTTCCCAGGTATTGGTTAACATTTGTAGATAAAGTAGGGCAGGTTTGGCCTGAAGAAAGCCCTTCTTACTAAGTAGAGGAAACAAAAACTTCTTCCGAATCATAGAGTAGTGTTTACAAAACAATAAGAAATGTAAAGTATCTCGAATAGAGTAATTATCACAGGAACATAGTCCTGCATCCTCAGGTTTAGACCAAATCGGGTAGTCCCCCAAAGTAAAATGTATTAGATTAAATCGGAATCTAGTCAGGAGCCAACGATGAAATGGTTTAATGACTATAAGTAGGTAGGGTTCTATTGTCAAGGTAGTTTTTATTAGGGAATGAGCCCTTACTGATGGTTTTTGTATCTCATTCCTTTCCCTTTCCATCATCATCATTTTTATAAAATTGCTTTTTACCCATTTCAGATCATCCTTCCTAATGTTTTCCGGGTGATCATATAGCTCCTGACGTCCCAATTTGGAGAACATAGATTTAACATAAACCAACCACTTAATATTACTAACTCTATCCAATTTAACACAATCCCCAAGTATCTCTTGATTGAGAGTTAAATCTGAGTTAAGCCACACTCTGAGCCAGCAAAGTAACGGCGCCAAGCTCAGAGTGTCAGATAAAAATCCCAATCCTAGTTCCTGGTGCAGAGAAAAATTAGGGGTAGATTGTGGTAATGAAAGGAGTTTCCGCAGAAAACTATTTTCCGCAACCTGTAGATCTAATTGGGGTTTATAACCCCAAATAGCGGAACCATATCCTGCTATGGCCAGGCACTTAGAGGTGTATATTTTTATGATGGCCTCCATTGGTCTTGCCCCCAATCGCTTAACAAAACCTAGTACAGCAGAAGTAGATCTAATTACTGCATTTTTTTTAAATTTTTGTTGTGGGGCCCAAGTACTCCTTTCATCAAAATCTACCCCTAAATAGGTAAAAGAGAGGACAGAGGACACTAAACCTCCATTACAGTAAAAAGTTCTTGGTTTTGTAGCTCTACGGCCTATTGACAGAACATGCGATTTACCAATGTTTACAATTAGGTCCAAGGACAGCATAAACTCTCCAAATGCGTCTAATAAACGCTGTAGACCTACCGCCGTCCTCGCCAATAAAACAGCGTAATCCGCGTATAGGAGAACTGGAATTCAAGTATCTCCTACACATGGAATATCCAGGCTCGCTTTAACCAAAGTTTTGTCCAAGGCATTAATGTATAGAGTAAAAAGCAGGGGTGCCATAATGCACCCCTGTCGAACCCCTCTCCTAGATTTAAAAGGTTTGGAACATCTACCATCCTGGGACAACCTGATCGAAGCGGTAAGATCGCGATGGAGATCTACTAAGAAATAGACCAAAGGCGGATCCAGACCCATTTCTAATAGAATGGACCACAGCTTCGACCTGTTAACCAGGTCAAAAGCTGAGGTCAGGTCCATAAATGCCAACTTCAGCGTGCCCTCCTTAGCCATAGTATATTTTCCTATTAGCATAAAAAGGTTCAAGCATTGATCCATAGTGCCTCGGCCTTTACGAAATCCATATTGTAAGTTACTTATAATTTTATTATCATCAGCCCAATCTGTGATCTTACCTAAAATAACTTTGCCTAATACTTTAACAACCGAATTAATCAAGGATATAGGTCTATAGCACCTTGGTTCACTCCGTTGTCCCTTTTTAAAGACCGGAATAATTGTTGAATGACACCAAGATGGAGGAGGCCCAATCAAGGCCACGGCATTGAAAACATTTACCAAGATCTTTGCCCAGAAACTGGGATTATGCTTATAAATATACGCTGGGACATGATCTGGGCCTGGTGCTTTATTACTTGATGTGCCTATTATGGCCTTTTCTATATCCTCGACAGCAAAAATAAGAGGAGGTAGACCTTGCTGCGAAAGGTTGTCAAACATTAGATCGGAGGGATCATTAGATCCATAGATCCCTTCAAAATGGTTCAACCATTGGGCTTCCGTAACATTATTGTCCTGGCAGCTATTGTCCAAACCTGTAAAAAGGGGAGTATTAACAATGGACCAAAACTTGGCACTATCTTTTAAAACGTTGACAGATAGCAGAGCATCCCAGGTTTCTGCTTTAATTTCTGATTTTCGGATCGCAAGCTTGTATAGTTTCCTACGACTCGCTATCAAGGGCCTATCTTGCGGAGAGGTTTTCAATGCTAAAATTAAAGCACGATGTGCTTGCGAGCAATTTTTATCGAATCATTTTTCTTTCAGCTGCACATACCCATTGGATTTAGTAATCAGATCACTAGCAATCTGAGAACAGATACCCACAAAAGCTTCCAATGTAACGTCCTCCGAATTTAAGGGGTCGTTACATAATGTTATAAGATCCCTGGAGTTCGTACATAAATCATTAAAGAATAGGGTGGGTAAGACTTTGGTCCACTTAAGCCTCCTGTTTTGATCACAAGTTACCAAGTTATTAGGACTAAGTGTTCCCCTTCTCGATTCTAGGAACCCACAATTACAAGCCAATTCCAGCAGAACAGGATTGTGATCGCTAAAAGGAGAGGCTATGGCATTCTAAAAAATGACCTTTTCAAGTAAATTATGTGACAAAAAAATATAATCGATAATTGTCTCACTTATCTTAAATGTATGATAGCGATCAAAGGAGTTAGCAAAAGAGGGTTCGAAAAGATCTATTTCAGACAAAAAACTCTCCAGGGCAACACCTCGAGGGGAATGCTCAAAATGCGGGGTCTCTGAGTTAGTATAAACCAAATTATCAGATATATGACAAAAATGGTCACATAAATGTGTGTTAAAATCCCCTAAAAGCAATATGAAACAAATAGTGGATTGAACTCTCCTATATTCAACTAAAAAATCCTTCAGTTTATTCAAGTGCTGATTAGTATCTGTTCTATCACTTGAATTATAGAAATTAATCAATAACAATTTGAAATTATTTGGGCGGCTTACTTCCAAAACCAATAGATTAGTCGAATCAACCTCTAATCTAGATAGTGAGCCTTTAAGGTTATGGGACAAAAGGAACATCAATCCTCCCTTCGCTCTACCAGCCTTAGAAGAACATGCCGGTAGGGAGAAAGATCTATAACCATCTATCCAAAAACCGTCCCCCTTGTCCCATGTTTCCTGTAGGGCGATTATATCATATTGTTTTATGGTGTTCAGCCATAGAGGATCGTCTTTTTTAGAATTGAGGCCGGCAATGTTCCAAGTAATAATTTTACAGTTTCGAGTGGAATCTTCCGTGTACTCAACTGGGTCATGGACTGTAGGAATCAAATCTAGTCTGGGCACCCCTATCCCCAGTGGTCAATCATTCTGATCCATCTGGGAAAGGGGAAAAAAACTGTTAGAGATCAACAACCCTTTATCCCTAGGAGTAGGCAATAGAGATGAATATTGTACTGGTAATGTTACTACCTTACTCTCCCTACCTTTAAATGACCTACTGACTCGATCATGGGAGACAGACCTATCCACTTGGAGAGGATTGATAGGATCATACAATCTCCTAGGGGGTGGATAGAAGAACCCCAAGGGCACAACTCTAATATCCCCACCAAGATTGTCCGTTACATTCCAGAGCAATAATCAGTAGTCTAGTACACCCAGATCAATCTGGCTTTATGCCCTGCAGAACTTGCATAGAGTTCACGGAATGGTGAGCCGAGCGCCTACCATCCAAGAGCCAGCTGTGATCGTGTACTTGGACGCGACCATGGCGTTTGACACTATCGAATGGCCCTACCTTTGGGCAGTGTCGGCTAAGATGGGTTTCAGTGGATACGTCTCTTGTACAGTGAGCCTTTGGCTCAGGTGGTGGTCAACAATAAACTGTTAGCCACGTTCCAACTTAGTCGGGGAACCCGTCAGGGATGCCCACTCTCACCACTCCTTTTTGCCCTAGCCCTAGAACCTCTAGCGGCTTGCATCCGCAGAGACCCAATGATACGAGGATTGAGATGGTCCCCTGATTGGGAAGACTGTATCTCACTCTATGCGGATGATATACTGCTCTTCCTGGCCTCCCCTAGGAAATCCCTGATAGCGGTACTAGATATTCTGGTGATATTCAGTAGATTTTCTGGATTTACTGTCAACTGGGGTAAGTCCATTTTGTATGTCCTCAGGGGGGACCCACCCACCCCCCCCGAGGAACTGTCCAATACAGATTAACACTATTGGTTTTAAGTATTTAGGTATCTTTATCTCCCTTGACCCTTCACTCCGCTACGCCCAAAATCTTCTTCCACCCTTGCATAGGCTCAAAAAGGACATTGCCAGCTGGAAATCACTCCCCCTTTCTCTATTGGGTAGGACTGCCCTGTTTAAAATGATGTCTTTGCCTAGATTCCTCTACGCCCTGCACAACACCCTGGACCCTGTCCCCGCGCAATACTTCAAGGAGGTCAAGAACCTCCAGAGAGACCTGCTATGGGAGGGAAGACAGCGTATCACCCTGAATACGCTGACATTAAACTGGTATTAGCATTAGCCTCCCCGATATCAAAAAATACTACTGGGCAGCTCATCTAGCGGCCGTCAATCATGGCACCTATGGTCATCCCGACGACCCTGGCTATGCCATGGATAGATGGCTCCTCCCTGGAGGGAATTATAACAGGGCACTATACTCACTGCGTGAACGATACACATTAACAGGCACCACCAAACACTCCCTCCAAATTTGGCACAACGCTACTAACTCTCTTGGATGGGGTCATAGACTGACATTAGCGACTCCACTTTGGAACTCTGAGAGGCTAGGCAGTTTATGGAGGTCAAAGGGGTTTGACAGGTGGGACCTCATCGGAATCTCACATATCAAAGACATTTGGGGGGAGGGCGGGGTCAGGTCCTTTACCGAGCTGCAAACGGAATACGAGTTGGCAGACACTGAATATTTCCGATATGCACAGGTTCTACACTCCCTTCACTCTCATCTACCACGGGGTACGACTCCTCCCGAGTCCTCACCGTTGGAGGACAGAATATTAGACGTTCACCTACCCGAAAAAACTATTTCCCTAATATATAGAAAACTCATAAACAACATGGAGGATCCCCTTCAATCATTGCGGGAGAAATGGATAAGGGAAGGGATTGAGCTGGATGATGAGGACTGGCGGGAGGCAGTGTCCTCTCCTAGAGTGGTCACCATTCCGGCGCAACTTAGATTAGTACAGCTCAAAATCCTCCAAAGGTTGTATATTACGGGACCCCGTGTGATACATATGGGGAGGGCTGATGCAGGGGGATGCAAGAGGCGATGTGGGCATATGGGAACATTCATGCACATCATCTGGGAGTGTGCTTACATCAGCTCCTTCTGGCGCAAGGTACACAACATCATAAATACAGTGCTCTCAGTCTGTCTCCACCCAGAGGCGCGGAGGTGCCTCCTGAACACTCACCAGAAAACATTGGACCACACTAGGGTTCATGCTCGCTAAAAGAAATATTGCACAGCTATGGGGCGCAGCTCAACCACCCACAATAGAAGCTTGGAAAAAAGACCTTGATTGGTGCATGTATAGGGAAAAGACGGTATATTCGGCCAGGGGCAGCCCCAAAAAGTGATCCCGTATTTGGTGCCCTTGGAATACCTACCGTGGAAAAATATGTTCGCCGCCTTGTAGTATTGAACACGATGATCCCCTTACCCCGTAACATTCCCTTTCTATGTAACAATGTAACATAATCCCTTCTATGTCATTGTAGTGCACAGACGTGTTGATTCCTCTGTAATGTTTATTTGAACCGATGTATGTTTAATAAAAAAATTTACAATAAAAAAGAAAACACCATATACTACCCTTTCTGGCATGTTGTACTTATCTACTTGACTAGATAGTATGTAATGAGTTATCTTTGTGTTCAGATTCTATTTATACAGTTGAATGTATGCTTAGTGTACTCATACAATGACCCAGGCACTAACTCATGCACTTCTACAATCCCTTGAGCACTACCTATACAGTTCAGTAATGGCTCTGTTACTACCTATGCACTCCTCGAATCACTCAGCCAGTGACATGTCCTTATCTAATCACTGTGCCAAAACCCAAGCACTTATAAATTCACCATGCACTCTCCTTGCAGTACTCTAATCATCCAGTCACTACCCATGCAATGACCCAGGCACTAACTCATACGCTTCTACATTCCTGTGAGCACTACCTATACAGTTCAGTAATCTCCCTGTTACTACGTATGCACTCCTCCAATCACCCAGTCAGTCTCATGTCCTTATCTAAATCACTGCGCCAAAACCCAACCACTTATAAATTCACCATGCACTCACCTTGCAGTACTCTAATCATTCAGTCACTACCCATGCAATGACCCAGGCACTAACTCATGCACTTCTACAATCTCGTGAGCACTACCTATACAGTTCAGTAATCTCCCTCTTACTACCTATGCACTTCTGCAATCACCCAGTCAGTCTCATGTCCTTATCTACTCACTGTAACAAAAACCAAGCACTTATACATTCACCATGCACTCACCTTGCAGTACTCTAATCACCCAGTCACTATCCATGTACTCATGCAATGACCCAGGCATTAACACATGCAGTGCTATAATTACATGTGCACTATCCATGCAGTCCTCTAACCACCTACACACTACTGATTCACTCCTCCAATTAACCAGGTAGTACCCATGCAGTCCAGCAATCACACTGTCACTCCCCGTGCACTCCTCCAATCACCCAGCCAGTACCATGTACTAATCCAATCACTTCGCCAATCCCCAAGCACTTATAAATTCACCATGCACTCACCTTTCAGTACTCTAATTATCCAGTCACTACCCATGGTATGACACAGTCAGTAACTCATGCACTTTTACAATCCCTTGAGCACTACCGATACAGTTTAGTAATTTCCCTGTTACTAGTTATTCACACCTCCAATCACCCAGACAGTCCCATGTCCTTATCTAATCACTGCGCCAAAACCCAAGCACTTATAAATTCACCATGCACTCTTCTTGCAGTACTCTAATCATCCAGTCACTATGCATGTACTCATGCAATAACCCAGGCATTAACACATACACTGCTACAATCACCTGTGCACTTCCCATACAGTTCAGTAATCTTCCTGTTACTACCTATGCAGTCCTCCAATCACCCAGCCAGTCTCATGTCCTTATCTAATCACTGCGCCAAAACCCAAGCACTTATAAATTCACCATGCACTCTCCTTGCAGTACTCTAATCATCCAGTCACTACCCATGTACTCATGCAATGACCCAGGCACTAACTCATGCACTTCTACAATCCCTTGAGCACTACATACACAGTTCAGTAATCTCCCTGTTACAACGTATGCACTCCTCCAATCACCCAGTCAGTCTCATGTCCTTACGTAATCACTGCGCCAAAACCCAAGCACTTATAAATTCACCATGCACTCACCTTTCAGTACTCTAATCATCCAGTCACTACCCATGGTATGACCCAGTCAGTACCTCATGCACTTTTACAATCCCTTGAGCACTACCGATACAAAGTAATAATTTCCCGGTTACTAGTTATGCACGCCTCCAATCACCCAGACAGTCCCGTGTCCTTATCTAATCACTGCGCCAAAACCCAAGCACTTATAAATTCACCATGCACTCTCCTTGCAGTACTCTAATCATTCAGTCACTATCCATGTACTCATGCAATAACCTAGGCACTAACACATGCACTGCTACAATCACCTGTGACCTTCCCATACAGTTCGTAATCTCCCTGTTACTACATATGCAGTCCTCCAATCACCCATCCAGCACCATGTACTTATCCAATCAGTCCGCCAAAACCCAAGCACTTATAAATTCAACATGCACTATCCATGCAGTCCTCTAACCACCTACACACTACTGAGTCATTCCTCCAATTACCCAGGTAGTACCCATGCAGTCCAGCAATCACACTGTCACTCCCTGTGCACTCTTCCAATCACCCAGCCAGTACCAGGTACTAATCCAATCTCTCCGCCAATACCCAAGCACTTATAAATTCACCATGCACTCTCCTTGCAGTACTCTAATCATCCAGTCAGTACCCATGTACTCATGCAATTACCCAGGCACTAACTCACACACTTCTACAATCCCTTGAGTGCTACCTATACAGTTTAGTAATCTCCCTGTTACTACCTATGCACTCCTCCAATAACCCAGCCAGCCCCATGTCCTTATCCAATCACTCTGCCAAAACCCAAGCACTTATAAATTCACTATGCATCACTCAAGTATCCAGTCACTACCCATGTACTCATGCAATGCCCAGGCACTAACTCATGCACTGCTACATTCAACTGTGTACTACCCATGAAGTCCTCTAACCACCTAGACACTGCTCATGCACTCCGCCAATTACCCAGGTATTACCCATGCATTCCAGCACAGCAATCCCCCTGTCACTTCCCATGCACTCCTCCAATCACCCAGCCAGCACCATGTACTTATCCAATCACTCCGCCAAAACCCAAGCACTTATAAATTTGCAATGCACTTTCCTTACAGTACCCTAATCATCCAGTCACTACCCATGTACTCATGCAATGACACAGGCACTAATATGTGCACTGCTACAATCACCTATGCACTACCGATACACTCATCCAATCACACAAGCACTAGTGAGGCACTCATACAATCACTTATGCACAACCCATGCACTCTTTTAATCACTCAAGCTCTACAAATGAAGCCATGCAATCATCCAGGCACTACCATACACTTATAGCTCTTTTTTACACAGATTAGGTGGTTCTGAACAGAACCGTTTTTTTCTTCTTTTTTCTATTTTATAATTTTTTTGTGGTTTTTAACTATTTTGTACATTTTTGGGGTGTTTTAAAAAAAAAGAAAAACAACCGAACAAAGGGGTCGATTATAATGTCGGGTAGATCGCCACCGCCAGCCATAATCCACCGCCCACCTCCCATCCGCCCCCCCGGCCATCGTAATGTGGACGGAAATACCGTCTGCTAGTTTTCCGCCGGTTGACTCTTTGACCGTGCGGAACATGGGGATTACATGATCCATACGGTCTTTAGCCTTTCCATGGCGGCGTTGCCGCCATGGAAAGGCTAGCGATCCTTACTGTTGGGGGCCCGTAGCGGGCCCCCAGGGGGTTGGGGTGTGGGGGGTGCACATGGTGCATTTGCATGTACAACGTGGCAGGTGGGTGCTGCTGGCAGCACCGCCCGCCGCAATGTTAAAAATACAGGATGCGCCCGCAAGTGTGGCGGACGCATCCTAATTACATCGATGGGACCGCCGCACCTATGGCGGGCAGTCCCTTCAGCCATTGCGGTGGTGGGGGGACTTTGTCCGCCTGCCATCGCAATCGACCCCAAAGAGTCTAACTTTGCAATTAAACAGTTATTGCAGGAAAAAATGCAACAAAAACAAAAAAATTAACACGAGTGGTTTATTGCAGCAGAAACCACAGCTTCCACAGACTGCTCGATAAAACACACTACAGCATTGCACTTGATGCAGAGTTGTTTGAGATTTGCGAACTCGGGACGTATATCAGGTCCACGGCTTATTGCTGAGGTGCTCGGTCCAGCAGCCTGGTCATCATGCTGCGCAGCTTCCTGGGCGCAACGATGTTGTTCGTGTGCCAGATGCCAAGGAGGTATTGTCTGGAGATGCTTCAACATGCTGGACGTCCCACAGGAGTGCTTCCTTTCACTTCCTCGTGAGAGCACCCTTGGACAGAGAGTGCAACTAACTTTTCTTGCATTCACATTTTTCTGTCTGTACGGAATTGTGAAGAAGGCCCAAACAACTTTTTTTTTTATAGGTACCTCCAACACTTATTCTTCCTGTACAAAATAGAGAAGTAACACAACAGGTGTGTCTCCTAAGATGTAGAAGAGGGAATTAACAACAAGCATTTACAATGCAATGGTCTCGGCAATATTATAGGTAGAGCTATTGGTATTGCTCATTATTTTTTTATCATTTTTGTATCCCTAAATAAATGGCATTGTCATTTCTATTGGCATTAGCTTTTTTTGTGCATATGTGATACCTATTGCATTAGCAGAGAGAAAGTGAGGTAGTGAGATAGAGAGAGAGAGTGAGGTATTGAAATAGAGTGAGGTAGTGAGAGAGAGTGAGGTAGATAGAGAGTGAGGTAGTGAGATAGAGAGTGAGGTAGATAGAGAGTGAGGTAGATAGAGAGGTAGGTAGGTTTTCATCCGTTTGTGCTACAATCAATTTATTAGTTAGAATTGGGATGTTTTGCGCATTTTGGCCACACCTCTGACTCCGCCCACTGACCCAATCCCTGGGTTATTCCCGCCCTACTTTTTTTTCCCCACTCCGACCACTGCGGTGAGGAGGTTTGAAAATACAACTACCGTAAAAGCTATTTTGCAAATGACTAAAATGGAGGCCTAAACTAACGGCCCGGAGGCTTAGAACCTGCGGACGGATTGTTGTAGCCTTCGGAGTCTCCCCGGTTTTCCATGCTTCCCGGAAGCGCAAGTGAAGCGTAAAAGTGTTTCACGTACGGAACAGTGGCAGTGTTTCTTCCCCTCTGCCGGGGGCGCTGCTCTTTACTGTCACCTCTGGGAAGCGCTCTGGCCGCTGGTTCTAGCCTTGTTGGCCGCCTGTTGTCACTGCCGACCCGTTACTAGGGAAAAAGGAGTGACCCAGCCGAGGAGGGAGGCTTGTGCAGGCAGTACAGGCCGGGCACAGGTTCTAGGGACTGGCATGTTAGCTGTGTGGAGAACCAACATCAGAGTGCAGCCGAACCACGCGTGTCAGGCGGTGAGTCGGTGCGGCGGGACGCTGTGGAATGAAAGAATGCCCGGGATAAGGAAGGGACAACTGCCAGGACATGCCTGTGGGTCCCCCCAGGGGGCGCAGCGGTATGAGGTGCGGAAAACGGCAGGGAGTGAAGTACGGGGTGAGGAGAAAACGAAGGGGGAAGCTGGAGTAGGGAGACGAGGATTGATGGCGAGGGTTCTGACTGATGAGGCTAAATGACACCTGACTTTGCGGTCACTATAAGCCTAAAAGACAATTTGAGATAGATACATGAAAACTTAATATGCCCTGTCACTATTACCGTACCTCTGTTTTAAGAAGAAAAGGTGGCAAGAAATGAAAAACAACATTAAAGCTTTTGGCTTGAAAATTTGGATTTGTTTCTCTAAATAAAGTTGGGCGTTATACACGTGACAGCAGGACGCATAGTTTTCCATAGGGCAGTTTCGTCTTTTGAGGGAGTGACTGTGTGGCAGCGAGTTTAAAATGACTGATGATGACCATGAATAAGCAAGACGGTGGGGTGATGTCGGTTACACATGTGTTGTGACGTCGGCAAATGTGTAAAGGAGGACTATGTGCATGGCTTTTTTCATGTGTGACACGATCGGGCAATGAAACCTACTTTTTGTATGCTCTTATCTGGCACGAGGGCAGGCCTTGTCGCGCAATCATTTTCATAGTAATAAGGCCTTGCACGCACCAGAGCAGCAGCCAACACGGGAGCCAAGAGCATGGGGAGAGGATGCCTTGAACACCGCCGCCTTTCTCCGAGGCAAAGCAGAAATGCCTCGGAGAAACGCAGCGGCGGTTTCAGATTCGGGGGCGTGTTTCTTTTTCTCTCCTCTTGCCATTGGCTGGAGGAGAGAAAACCACGCCTAAAAAAGGGCGTGGCTAAAAAGTGGCAAGAAGAGCACGGAACACGCCCCCGAATCTGAAAAAGACGGAGCCTATTTGGAGGGACGGCTCTCTCCTTCAATGGCTGGCCTCCGTTTAGGAAGCCAGCCAATGGAGGAGAGCCAAAAAGAGAGGCGGGCTAAAGAGCCACTCTCAGAAACATAAGATCTCCGGACTTCCGGTTCTGCCTTCGGCAGACCGGATGGTCCCTCGACCTAAAAAAGGGAGGGGGTCCTTCACATTCTAGAAAGAAAACCTTGTAAACCAATCAAATGCTTTCTGTTCAAATCACATGGGGTTCGCGCCACGGGCGTGCAACCGGCACGCACCTTGCGCGACTTCCGGAAAACATATTTAACAATAATATAACTTTATTCCAATTAGAAATATATGATTTTTATATTTAGTTTAGATAATCTCTTGCTTTAATACACATATTAAAGTTCTATATATATATACTTTAAAAACATTTTACGGGTGACGCGCACCTGGCGCGACCGCATAGGTAAGTGACGTAACGCCGGGCCGGAAACCGTGCATTCCTCGCTTAGCAAACGTGCATCAGCCGTGACTCTCGGAAAATAAATGTATCAATAATATACCTTTATTGCAATTACAAATATCTGATTTTTATATTTAGTATAGATAATCTCTTCCTTTAATACACATATTAAATTTATATATATATACTCTTAAAACATAAACATTTTACGGGCATACGTAAGTGAAGTTAAGCGGGGCGGACACCGAGCACCCGTCGCATACCAAACGCACATTCACCACGACTTTAGCAATATGGTGGCTTTAATTCGCGCACCCACCGAGATAGGTACACGATCGGTACACAACTCCACTTTAAAAAAAAAATATATATATATATATATATATTTAAAAAAACTAAAACATTATATTATTTTTACAACAAATAAAAAGCTATATAAAAAAAGTTATTTACAAATAACAGTTACAAAAGATTTCTTTAAAAAACCCACAAAATAATGAGAAAAGAGAACCTGTATCTCATTCTTCATATTAAATAATGAATACCCCAGGCTGATTACAACGTATTACAGAGAAGAACGTAAAATAAGATCTATCGTAAACAAACATTTGCCAATAGTACTTACCGACAATATTCTCCGCAATGGAATGGCAGATGTCCCTATCCTTACATTTAGACGTGGAAGTACTATGGGCTCTACCTCAGACAAGGTGTCACCTGAAACAAGAAAGGCTGTTTCCTGGCTACAACCGGCTAATGGGTTCAGAAAATGTGCAACTTGTAGAGCATGTAAATTTGGCCGTAATATGACTGAATATTCAACTCCCTTTAGTAGAATTCCTTTTTCTATTCAAGTTTCATACAATTGTAAAACTGAATATTCCATATATGTTCTGAAGTGCACCTGTGGGCTTAACTACATTGGTAGTACAAAGCTGCAGGTGTACGTCAGAATACTGCAGCATATAAGAGCCATTCTCCACAGCGATCCTGCATATCTTGTGGCGCGACATTTTAAACGAACTCATGACAATGATATTAATTGCCTTTCATATTATGTCATTAATGCGGTAGCGAAATCTAGAAGAGGAGGTAATAGGGAACGCCAGTTTAGGCAATTAGAGACAAAATTCATTTTAGAGTTCGATTGTAAATGGCCTAACGGTTTAAACACTACAGATGATATGCATAATTTTATATAATTGAGATGGACATATTTAAAAACTGGTTTTAACTGTTATTTCCAATATGTCTAGATATAGTAAAGCAATCTGTAAATATTGAAGAAACATTGATGAATTAAAAATTTCCTGTATTTTCCCTCATGATCTGATTTTAATGAAAAAAGATTCTTTTAAATGCATTTTTGTAATTTTTTGGATGTTTTTAAGAGTATTTTGTCCCTGGTGGACATTTTACTGTTATTGATATACAGATGTTTACATATATTTTTTGCATTTATGTTAGATTTAATCGGATCAACTATGTATATAATTAAATGTTGCCTATTTGAGCACTTTATCTTTGCACCCTTTTGCACACTTTAGCACAGCGTTTAGCACAAGGAGAATAGTAGAAAAGAAAAAAAGTAGAAAGAACATAATGGTGTATATATAAAGTTTAACACATGACCATACAAGGATTTATCCGGTGATATGAGATTTGATAAGACTCCATTCTGATAGCATTTGATGGATTTATCCAGTTATACATATATTTTTCACTAAATTAATGTTAGTGAAAAAAAGGCAAAAGAAAATAAGCTATTTGCACATATTTATATGGAATTTTAATGGATGTATATGTTTAAAAATGAAATGTATATGTGATATAAAGATATGCATGTGGATTTAGTCTTAACCGTACAAATCAACGAAAATGTAGTCTTTCCTCTGTATCTATGATCAGGTGACCTGTGATGTTAGTCAAGGGGTGTGTTCACTCTAGAAAATAAAAACCAAAATGGCATGTTTGCATTTTGCACGTGAACAAGGGCTTTTCAGCCCGAAGCGCGTTGCGCTGGGTCTAAATAAACTAGACTTTGGCTGAAGTTCTGTGGGGTCTGCGCCTCCTTCTTCGCCGTACCGCCGCTGTGTGGGAATCGGAAGTGGCAGGAGCAGGTAAGCTTGGATATATATATATATATATATATATATATATATATATATATATATATATTCACTGAAAAAACCATAGGTTTCACACATGTTATAGTTAGCGGAAATTTTACTGATAAAAAAGCAATGAAATTGCCCCGTTATAGTTAGTGCTGGCAACTATAACTCACGCGACCGCAATCCTCTGCTGATGCTAATACTGTATTTAGACACTTATTTGCCCATGTCTTCTTCCATACATTTTTAGCTATACATATATTACAAATATTTTTTTTTCATAAAGACACATATGTCATCAGCAGAAGATTGCGGTCGCGTGAGTTATAGTTGCCAGCACTAACTATAACGGGGCAATTTCATTGGTTTTTTATCAGTAAAATTTCCGCTAACTATAACATGTGTGAAACCTATGGTTTTTTCAGTGAATTTGCAAGGTTTTTTAAATGCTAATTCCTAACTATAACGTGTGTGAAACCTATGGTTTTTTCAGTGAATTTGTACGGTTTTTTAAATGCTAAGTGACTTTACGCCATTCGTGGCGTGCGCGCCCACTTAACGCAGTTCGTTCCGTGCGCGCACGGTGCGCTTCGCGCACCGTGCGCGCACAGTGAGCACGCGGTGCGCTTCGCGCACCACGCACCCACTTTACGCAGTTAGTGCCGTGCCCACGTTACGCTAGATGGGCCATGTACGCACGATGCGCTTCGCGCACCGTGCGCACATGGAGGACATATTATGCGCTTCCTTGTGATAGGTAATCTGTTGAAATTTTTTGGGAAATTTCTGTGCTCTGATAAGCCATGCAAAAATGGTGGCCTTCGGCCACCATTTGCACAAGGGGTGGAGAAAGTGTGGATAGTGTTTTTTTTATTTTTATTTTTTTACCGTACGCTTACGGTAAGCGTACGGTAAGCGTACCCCGCAAAATTGCCGAAAAAAAAATAATGCCGTTTTTGCTCTTGGGGGATGTTTGGGGACTCCCTCAACATGACTATGTGAGAGGGAGTTGTCAAAACATCCCCATAACATGTTTTTGGCCATCATGTTTGATACATAACACTCAGTGCGGTAGACAAAATGGCGGACGCCGCTTCCTGGTTTCTGCCGATTCGAATGTTTACTAAGATCTAAGAGCCAATCAGAATCGCGCTCGCGCACGCCACCGTACGCTTACCGTAAGCGTACGGTAAGCGTACCGTAAGCGGGCTCAGATATATATATTGATTTAAAGGCTATTTTCTCAGAATCTACTGAACAGATTTACACCAAACCTACAAAAGGCACTTCCTTGACCTAGGGACTACCTCTCTGCCAAATTTCTAGTAATTCTGTTCAGCCGTTCGGGCTGTAGCTCGTTCTAAAGGTCCTATGGAAAAATGCATGGGAAAAACGCGTTTTGGGACCCCCCTTTTATCTCAGCCCCCGCTTGACGAATCCCCCCGAGACTTTCAGGGTAGGAGCGGAGCGGAGCGCCCCACCTATTTTGAGAAATTCGCGAGGATTCGTCGACCGGCGCCAAAGTTATTCAAAATAGAATGTTGAGGTTTTCCTATGGAAACGTGGTCCTAACTATAACTACCTACTGGCGACCGCCAGTAGGTAATATATATATATATATATATATATATATATATATATATATATATATATATATATATATATATATATATATATATATATATATATATATATATATCAACGACTACAGGAAATCTCCGCACTTCCGCACCTCGTGTGGGGAACAGAGAAGACACGAACCCCACAGAATTTGGCACTGATGTTATTTCATTTGGGCTTCAGATCTGACGCGTTTTGGACCCAATTATGCTTGCTCACAGATAGCTAAGCAGAGTTCGCCATTTTTTTAAAATATGCAGAGTTTGACTCCCACGTGATTAATCAACATAAAAGAAATACTTCCTGCTTTGTTGACCTCCTATTGGTAAGTCTGTTCTTTAAAATACAATTCACATTGCTTATTTTCTGGGTTGTTGTATTAGCCAAAAAACCCAAACATACTAACTCATCTCATTTTTGTAGTCAGCATCGAGAAAGATAAATAATCATAGAGTGTAAACAGATATAAAGTGTTGTTGAATAAAACACCAATGTCTGGCCTTTATGTACCCATTACATTGTATCTATCTTATGCAAGAGTCTGTGGTGAATATGATAAAACCTGCTATTGCCACGTGTTTTAAAAAAACACAAAGTGTGTTAAAAACTCTGCATCGTTTAAAACCATTAACATATTTTGTATTAAGCAGCCAAGTAAAAAACGTGCAAATTTCGCAAAATTCATGGTAAACATACGACTATTGTGCAAAAATGATATCTCTATATATCGCCACCAAAAAAAGAGAGTTATCTCCACATCTTACTGCAAAATTATGTAAACATAGACTCCTGTGCAAAAAATGCAACTTGATATAGGCCTCTAATGGTGATACAATTAAAATGTAATGGTATACAAATTTAAATGCCTCCTCAACATGTAAACATCCAACTACACCATAGACCAGTGGTCTTCAAACTTTTTGATGCCGAGACCCCCTATCAAAACTTTTAAGGCGTAAGGACCCCCTCCCCCAAAAAAATTCTAGAAGCTGGTGGTCCTTATCATTGACAACCATAAACGGTCAATCTGTGGTTGCACCTTATTAGTACCAGTTTAACACCCAAATATAGCAATAAGCAACAAAAAGGTGACCAGAGCAGCTTTACAAAGGGCCTTCTACAGAGCGGCAATACCTGTTGCTGCTTTTTAGTAACCTTCAAACCTTTTGAGTAAATACATTTTTTGTGTTAAAATCAGCAGATTATGCGGCAGATGATGGCTTATGTGGCAAATGCAGCAAATCTATAATTATGCTAAAATTGCTGCAACCGTACATTCACATGATTCCAGTGGCCCTTGGTATAATAGCTGTAATGCATGGGCTGCAACTTTATTACACGGCATTAGAGGAAAACCATACTATATTTCATGGGATGCTAACAGCTTGGCATTTACAGCCTCATGTAACTGGAGGTAGCTGAACATCATTCATCAAAATTAAAACATACGTACGTTTCTTAGGTCTTTCACCGTCAGGTAGCTACACAAAACATAAAGGGCAGCTTCAATGAATAATAAATACATTTTAAAAAGTTGTTACTCAGTGGGAAATGCAATATAATAAATTAGGAAACCTCTATTAGTTGATGGTTTGCAAAAGTCTGTGTGAAAGAAGAGAGTGACAGAATTAAATCGTGTTTGGTGCAGTTGAGAATAGTGACTTGTGTAGTTTTAGTGCTATGAGGTCACAGCCTTTGACAGAAAGCACTGTGAACATTTAAGTCTTTATTTTATACTTGCATTACACACAGTAAAAGATAGACCACTACAAAATGTGCAAAATGTTTTACGATAAAATGGTGCTTCCAAAATATACGGGCTGCTTCCAAAATATAGGGGCTTATTTATAAGCTCCTTGCGCTGCCGGTGAGTCATTTTTTATGACGCTCTGGTTGTGCAGAGAGCAGACCCATATCTACGAGGTCACGCAAAGTCCCATTGCTTGGCTTTTCATGGCCTCCTAGATATGGTGTAAGGCAAAGCAGCGCAAGTCGGTGCCTTGCCTTACATTGCACAGGGGAGGGCATTCCAAGGGCGTTGCGGTGGGTTTTCCCATGGGCTTTGACACATTCCCAGATTTACAAGGATCTGTGAAACCTGAGGATGGGTCAAAACTGTACGCTGGTCCAGAAGATGCGTAACGAGGAGAAATATCTTTATTTCTCTTCATTTGTTTCCTCTTTCTATGTGTAGCACACATAGAAAGAGGAAAAGGCCACCATGGGTTGTTTTTGTGCAGGAAGGCATGCCTTCTTGCACAAAAACAATCCTGCCAACAATGCAGACACCCTTGCACCATGGTGGAAGGGGGCCTGCGTTGGCGATTGGCACCAAATTGTGCGATGGCAGAAAGGACAGGAGTGCACCGTATCTTATAAATACAGTCCATGCCTGTACTTTTGAATTGGCATAGGGCAGCATAGCAAAAATACTCATTGGAAATGAGACCAATAGATTTTGGTAATGACCAGACCCTGTGTAATGCAATTTTTTTTTACATAACTGTCCCTTCAACACATTCTCAGGGATAGTAAGTGCTATGTAAATATAATGACTATTAAAAGCAAGCACCACTCACAGCTCAGTAAACTCCATGCACTACCACTCAAAGTGATTTCATCAATTAACTGCAGCAAAACTCTCCTGTCCAGAGAAATCCAAGCCAGGTAGACAGCTAAACACACCTTTCTGCCAGTGTGCTGCTGGCCTGAAAGAAATGCAAATGTGCACAACGAGTTAATCTGCAAATCCTTTACATTTGCAGATAAACTGGTGTGCACATTTGCATTTCTTTCAGGCCAGCAGCACACTGGCAGAAAGGCATGTTTTGCTGTCTGTCTGACTTCGTTCCTGTGCTCGGAACCATCGGTCTGGGCCGTTTTCTTCAGCAAATAAAGAGCGCGACCCCCTTTCCATGCCTCCAGGGCCCCCCTGGGGGTCGCGCCCCACAGATTGAATACCTCTGCCATAGACTCTCATTACCGATGCCTTTTTGTTTACATTCCTGCATAAATGCAACGTATAAAGCTTATGCGAACATATATTACATATTAGACTTAACTATAATCGAGCGCCATACAAGAAGACTATTTCTGTGTAAAGTGCAAGTGCTAAAACCTATAATGAATTACCATCGTAAAAATGTTAAGATAAACGTGTTATAAAACGGTTTCATAAGGGAGGCCTAAATATACGTGGACTGAATGCCAACATGCTAAAATCAGTTATGTACGCCAGAATGTAAAAATTCACCATCATCATTATCATCTTAGTTGTCATAGGAAGTGATATAGATCTTCGGTGTTATTGAGACCATTTGGAAATTTGCTGTCTAATTCGAGTAACATTTTAGACTCCATCCTTCTCAACATCTTCTCCCTGTCACCTCCTCGCCGATGTTTGGGAGTAGCTGCCACAACAAAATACTTTAAACAATGTAACTTGTTGTTGTGCGTTTGCTAATAGTGTCGAGCCACTGGGTAGGAGCTATTGTTGTTAACACTTGCTCGTAAATGTTGGAGGAATCTGACATGCACCTGTAGTTTCGTGCTGCCAACATATCTTAAGCCACAGGTGCATGTCAGGACATAAACTGCATATTCAGTCCTGCAGTTATAACTTCCTTTGATGGCGATCATATCTGGACGGAAAGGGGTAGAGTAATGTGTGGTGCTAACTGCGAATCTGCATGCTCTGCAGGAGGAACATTTAACAAACGCCAGCCGGGGCTGTAACCACATCTTAACTTTACCCAATTCTGGACTACTCTTAACAATTTGAGTTTTCATGGATGGACCCTTTCTGTATGTAATGGTAGGGTGTGTAGGGAATCTGGGGGCTAACACCCCATCAGTGAGAAGTATCGGCCAATTGCGTGTTATTATGGATCTTATCTTTCTTTCTTGTTTGTTTTATGTCGTCACAAATCTGGGGACATCATTCTCACCTTCTTCATCATTGGGTGTGACCACATCACCTCTGGCTGTAAACAGAGAATCTCTAGATCTCTCATTCATTTTTCTGACTGCCTCTTTCAATACGGAGTCACTGTAACCTCTCTGTTTAAATCTGACTAATGCCTGTTCTGTGCAACTGGCCAAATCTTCTTTGGTGCTGCAGATTCTTTTCAGGCGCAGTAGTTCACCGTAAGGGATGTTTTTAATCAAGTGTCTAGGGTGTGCACTGCTAGCATGCAGTGTAGAATTGCCAGCAGTGACTTTCCTATGTAAAGTAGTTGCTATTTTCCCATTTTGTAAATACACTTTTACGTCCAAAAAATCTACGCTGTCCTTACTTATGTGAGATGTGAATTTAAGATATATATATATTTTACCTACAAGATTTAGTAAGAACATTACCTTCCTTTGTGAAAGATACTGGGGATTTCTTGAATAAATTGAAGTACATCGCATGGACGAGCAATATGATTCTTATGACTCTGGATATACCAGTATTGAACATTCATGTGGTATTAATGCAATCAAGTACTTTCTAAATTCTAGGCCTAGTGAATACTTCATGCATAACAAAATGTTGATATCCTTGATTACTTGGTGTTTAGAAAATAACTACTTCTTATTTGACAAGGATATATACAGGCAAATACAAGGTGCTGTGATGGGGGCCTGCTTCTCCCCTAGCTACGCACGTTTAGATGTGGGCTATTGGGAGGAGCGGGTCCTCAGAGTACAACACAAAGACATTTTTGATAATAGGATCATGCATTGGTTGCGTTACATTGTTGATGATGTTTTTATTGTTTGGAATGGAGATACTAAGAGTGCAGAAGATTTTATTAAAACAGTCAATGTTAATTGTTTTAACCTACATTTTACATCATGTATCAGTCCAACCAAAATTGAATTCTTAGATGTTTGCATTTATGTTAATGACAATGAGTTATGCACTACTGCTTTTAGAAAATCTACAGCAGGAAATGCAACACTTCATGCAACCAGTGCACATCCCAAACACTTAATTGGTAGCATCCCTTATGGAGCAATTTTAAGATTGAAACGCATTTGTAGCACATCAGAAGACTTTGAAAGCTGCCAAAATGAAGCTCTATCTAGATTAAGGAAAAGAGGTTACACCAATAAAGTACTAACAGAAGCAGTATTGAAAGCTAGTAAGAGATCTAGGGCATCACTCCTATCGCAGGAGATAGAAGAAGAAGGGTTAGAGAATATATCAGAAGACCCACCTCGACTCATTGCGACTTTCAGTCGTCAAGAAAGGAAAATTAGAGCCATAATCAATAAGAATTGGCCCATTATCTTGACAGATAATGTTCTCAGTAACAGACTGCCAGAGAAACCTATGATTACATTCAGAAAACCTCAATCCATGGGAGGGCAACTCTCAGGAAACTGTCATGAGTTAGAGCATAAGGAAGTATGGTTGAAAGCTAGAAAAGGTTTTCACAAATGCACAACTTGTCGTGCATGTAAGTTTGGAATAAATACAACTAAATACAGCACTCCATTCAGAGAAAATGAGTTGGACATCAAAGGCAATTACAACTGCCGCACTGAATTTGCGGTATACATGCTCACGTGCACCTGTGGACTTATGTATGTGGGAAGTACCAAGCTCCAGGTGCACATGAGGATATTGCAACATCTTCGGGCCATCATCAATAGCGATCCGGCATATCTGGTCGCACGTCATTTCAAAGAAGTCCATAAAAAGGACATAAATTGCCTGTCTTATTTTGTCATCGATTCAGTTCCAGCTCCGCGGAGAGGAGGCAATAGAGAAAGAGTACTTAGACAGCGGGAAACTAAATATATTTTAGAACTTGATAGTAGATTCCCTAATGGTCTTAATAATACAGAAGACATGCACACCTTCTTATAGATTGAAAAGCTTTTACATCTGCAGTAACATATGATTGAATGAATATACTCAGGAGGTGTTACATATATGAAAATACACCTATCCCCACAGGCTTGTGGGATATAGGGTTACCGTCCTATCAGGAAAATAACCGCTGTGACTAATACAATTAATATTATAACATCCGTCCAGCTTGCCTCAATTTTAAAAAAAATGTATAAATATTTTTAATTTGATACACTTTTTTTATAGATATTCTGTATAGTGACAGTTTGAATCTATTAGTTTTCTTTTCCTTATTTTTTTGGTTGAGGATTTAGAGGTATTTTTGCACTAGGCACTTTACATTTATTAGCAAACACAAAATATAATCATCAATATAAGAACTTGTATTATGGGTGGCTTTGTGTATTCATATATATGGATTTTCCACTGTTACATCTTTTCAAAATAAATTGAAATCAAATGCATTAAGGCAGCTATGTATAAGAATAACGGTCTTTTATACATGGTAATTGTACCCAACATATTGATTGAGTCCATTCATAGACATTTGCTGTATCATGCAGTAATTTGCACATACTTTGCATAATTTGCACATTAGTTTCGCATTTAGGCGGGAAGTTGCACGTATATTTGCATATTTTGCACATGTTATGTCATGCGTAATCTATACGATTGATATCCTTGGAGATTCAATACTATTATATGTATATACTGCGTAATTTGCACATGTCAGTTGCGTATTTTGCACAATTTTCGCATTTATGCTGTAATTTGCACACGTGTCTGTATATCTGGCACATGTTATGATATGCATGATTTGCACAGGAAATGACTTTGGAGATTTAATGATATCGCCTCATAATCGGCACATAATTGGCACACATTGCGCAATTTACAAATATTTGTTGCTTAATTTGCAGAGGGCAAAATAACTCTGTGATTTGCACATAATATGTTGGCAATATCGTTTGGGTACTATATTTGAATATATGTATATATTTTGTAATTATGTGTAAACATTATAGATTCAAAGAACAATTTGATTTATGTAAGGTTACTCAGAAGAAAGCCCCATATCACAAATGTTTCTTCACTGTCTATCATCACGTGGTGTAGCAATGAAAAAAAGAGTGTATATAACAATAATGACGTACCGCTGTCTCACTATGTGATCAAGGGCACTTGATACCCGAAACGCGTGAGAAATACATTTTCCTGTCATTTCAAGCTTCCTTGGTGGTCGTTGATTTCCATGTTCGCCGAAAGGAAGTGCTGGAAGTGGTTGCTGGTTTATATATATATATATTATCTACTGGCGGTCGCCAGTAGATAGTTATAGTTAGGACCGTGTTTCCATAGGAAATCTGAAAATTCTATTTTGAATAACTTTGGCGCCGGTTGACGGATCCTCAAAACTAATGGGACTCAGCTCCTACCCTGGAAGTCTCGGGTGATTCGTCAAGCGGGGGCTGAGAAAAAAGGGGGGTCCCAAAACGCGTTTTCCCCATGCATTTTCCCATAGGACCTTTAGTCGAAGGTACAGCCCGAACGGCTGAACAGAATTACTTGAAATTTGGCAAAGAGGTAGTCCTCAGGTCAGGGATGTGCCTTTTGCATATATGGTGTCAATCTGTTCAGTAGTTCCTGAGAAAATTGCAGTTAAAAGTACATAAATATCTATATGCGCGCACCGTGCGCGAGCGTAATTCTGATTGGTGGTTACATGTCAGTCAACATTCGAATCGGTCGAAATCAGGAAGTGTTGTCCGCCATTTTGTGTGTGACAGTGAAAAAGAAAGGTGGAGAACGTGAAAAGGGGGCAGGGTACAGAGTTCCTGAACCCCTAGCTTTTGTCAGGGGGTCCCTGAAGGAACATGAAGGATGAAAAAAACATTTTTTTTTTTGTTTTAAATCGCGGGGAGTGCGCACGGTACGCGCACCGTGCGCGCACCGTCGCGAGGTGCACGCACGGCGGAAGAAAATAATTAAAAAAATATAATTAAAAATATAATTTAAGTGTTTAGATGTTAGGTGGCTCTAAAACGAGCCGTTGTGTTAATTGAGGAACAGAGGAACAAAAAAATGACAAAAATTATAGGGTGCCGCATGTGTGCTGCTGTATCTTGCTCTCTATTAGGGGAATGCTGGTGTCCCCATAAGAGAGAAGAGCATTGCACGCATTGCACCGTATATGCACCCTCTTAAAAAGAGGGTGTATATCCAGAGGAACAGAAGCAGGTGAAGCTGCCGCCGCAGATGAAGTGCTCGGCTGAGCTGCCGATGATGCGCTCGGCTGAGCTGCTGCGGATGTGCTCGGCTGAGGGTTTTCTCTAGCAGCTCGAGCATAAGCCACAGGATGTACATCTCTAACGTGCCTGATCATAGTGAAGATACTAAAAGAGTATTTCTTTTTAGGATCTCCTCTTGATAAGACACCACCACAAATAGTGCAGGTGACTTTTGGAGCATTCACCTTCTTCTGCCCCTCTAGAAAAGTGAAAAATTGCCATATAAAAGAGTTTTTCTGTTTCCTCTGTCTCTGTGGCACAAGGGTCTCCTGCTCACTCCCAGAAGATGACTGCTGCTCTGCCATTCTCAAGTACTGGAGTACTGGAAAAGCTGCTCAGCTCCTTCTCCCAGGGAATCAGAAGTAATAATGAGGGGAGTGGGTGTGGTGTTGGAAGTTTCTGGAACTGAAACTACTATAAACCAATGAAAAGTGTTGTTTCTAAATCACATAACTCGTACGAGCATGCGCGCATGCGCGTACGGAGCACGCGCGTACGGAGCACGACCGACGTACGCATGCGCACGTGGAGCACGTACGCATACGCACACGGAGCACGTACGCATGCGTGCACCGTGCGCGCATGGTCAAAAACACTTAAAAAAAATAATAATAATAATTAAAAGTGTTTATAAGTTTATAGAAGATATTAACTATGCTGTTCAACTCTATCCAAATTAAAAAAAAAAAAAAACTGAGCCATTCCATATTACAGGATAAAGTTAATCTATAACTATATATATAGGTAGCTTATTGTAAAATAAATATTTAAAAAATATAATAATACATTCATAAATTAGCATTTAAAAAACCTTGCAAATTCAATAAAAAAACCATAGGTTTCACACACGTTATAGTTAGGAATTAACATTTAAAAAACCTTGCAAATTCACTAAAAAAAACATAGGTTTCACACACGTTATAGTTAGGAATTAGCATTTAAAAAACCTTGCAAATTCACTGAAAAAACCATAGGTTTCACACACGTTATAGTTAGGAATTAGCATTTAAAAAACCTTGCAAATTCACTGAAAAAACCATAGGTTTCACACATGTTATAGTTAGCTGGACATTTAACTCGTAAAAAACCAATGAAATTCCCCCGTTATAGTTAGTTCAGCTAACTATAACCTGCGCGCCCGCAATCCACTGCTGATGACGTCACATATTACATCACTCATGACATGGTCAGTGACATCACTCATGACATCACTGATGACATCTCAAATGATATCACTGATGTCATCACTGATGACGTCATCCATGTGATAAATTACCACATCTTCTCACACCCTAATATAACCTTTGATACACCGACTCAAAATTTAAGAGTTCCATTCTCAAAACCATACATACTGCAATACCAATAACTACATACCCACTTATTAACTCTTAGGTCTACATACACCTCCACTCATTCACCTGTACAGTCACTCATACTTACAGTCACTCCATACAAAACTATCATATGCATTTATACACCTATATAGACACTCACACACTACCAATCATCCATAGAGGTACTCTCACACCTACTCAGTCATGCAAATAATCACACTCCCATTTACTCACCTATGCGGTTATACACACTCAAGTTCACTTACTCATAAAAATAGTATCACATTCTTACGCTCTTATAGAATCATTGATACAAGTACACACTCATCCATACAGTCACTCTCACAATCACACACTCTCACATCTACCCACTTATATACTCTTACACGCATATATACTGCCTTTCACATATGTAGTTAGTCACAAATGTACCGAGATATACATTCAATCCCTAACACACCCATACATACACTCACTCAACCATACAGTCCATCACAGATGCACTCTTAAAACCATGCACCCATAGAATCACCCACTCACACATCTATGCATAGAGTCACACACACCCTACCCACACAAACACTCAGGAACCCATACAGATACTGAGACAAGCAATCAATAACTCATATAGACACTTATATAGGTATTCACAAAACCATGCCGCCACTTATACACCAACATACAGAAACATACAGACATTAACACAGTTTAGTCACTAGTCTGCAGTAAGATACATTTAATGACTCACTTATAGAGTCAGTTACGCACCACAGAAAATCATCCATTTACACACTTGTACACCCACTCATTCTTCAACAGGCCTTTCCCTATATATATTAAACATATTAAAATTGTTCAGAAACACATACTCAATGGATGATGTCATCAGTAATGTCATCAGTGATGTCATTTAAGATGTCATCAGTGATGTCATGAGTGATGTCACTGACCATGTCATGAGTGATGTAATATGTGACGTCATCAGCAGTGGATTGCGGGCGCACGAGTTATAGTTAGCTGAACTAACTATAACGGGGGAATTTAATTGTTTTTTTACGAGTGAAATGTCCAGCTAACTATAACATGTGTGAAACCTATGGTTTTTTCAGTGAATATATATATATATATATATATATATATATATATATATATATATATATAATATATATATATATATATATATATGAAATATCAATTGCCCTAAGCTACGGGAGGGCACACGATGACCAGCCAACCATCCGGTTTTCTCTCCGTGATTCCCCAGCATCTCGTTTCATTTTTTCTGCCTGACGCGTTTCGATGTAAGCAACATCTTAATCATAGGCTTGATGCAAGGTTTGTGCCGGAAGTTCTCTTTTTATTTAAATCGCCTTCATTCTATTGGTTGATTACCTTCAATGACTTATCGCTTCGTGCGAACGATGGCATCATGGAACTTGAAGTCTTTAAAGAACAAACATCTTCCCTTGGTGGGTTTCCGTGCACAACCACATTTAAAAGCATTTCAAAGTGCTATAGTAGGATTTCGGGATGTATGAGGAAAGTCTTTATATCCAGGCTGGTTATGCCATTGCAATTGTGAAAGTTCACAGATGCGGCCTCTCTGCTACGTTTCAGACGAGATGGTGCTCCTCCCCACGGCACGGGCCGCCGTGAAGAAAATGAAATATCAATTGCCCTAAGCTACGGGAGGGCAAACGATGACCAGCCAACCATCCGGTTTTCTCTCCGTGATTCCCCAGCATCTCGTTTCATTTTTTCTGCCTGACGCGTTTCGATGTAAGCAACATCTTAATCATAGGCTTGATGCAAGGTTTGTGCCGGAAGTTCTCTTTTTATTTAAATCGCCTTCATTCTATTGCTTACATCGAAACGCGTCAGGCAGAAAAAATGAAACGAGATGCTGGGGAATCACGGAGAGAAAACCGGATGGTTGGCTGGTCATCGTGTGCCCTCCCGTAGCTTAGGGCAATTGATATTTCATTTTCTTCACGGCGGCCCGTGCCGTGGGGAGGAGCACCATCTCGTCTGAAACGTAGCAGAGAGGCCGCATCTGTGAACTTTCACAATTGCAATGGCATAACCAGCCTGGATATAAAGACTTTCCTCATACATCCCGAAATCCTACTATAGCACTTTGAAATGCTTTTAAATGTGGTTGTGCACGGAAACCCACTAAGGGAAGATGTTTGTTCTTTAAAGACTTCAAGTTCCATGATGCCATCGTTCGCACGAAGCGATAAGTCATTGAAGGTAATCAACCAATAGAATGAAGGCGATTTAAATAAAAATAGAACTTCCGGCACAAACCTTGCATCAAGCCTATGATTAAGATGTTGCTTACATCGAAACGCGTCAGGCAGAAAAAATGAAACGAGATGCTGGGGAATCACGGAGAGAAAACCGGATGGTTGGCTGGTCATCGTGTGCCCTCCCGTAGCTTAGGGCAATTGATATTTCATTTTCTTCACTGCGGCCCGTGCCGTGGGGAGGAGCACCATCTCGTCTGAAACGTAGCAGAGAGGCCGCATCTGTGAACTTTCACAATTGCAATGGCATAACCAGCCTGGATATAAAGACTTTCCTCATACATCCCGAAATCCTACTATAGCACTTTGAAATGCTTTTAAATGTGGTTGTGCACGGAAACCCACTAAGAGAAGATGTTTGTTCTTTAAAGACTTCAAGTTCCATGATGCCATCGTTCGCACGAAGCGATAAGTCATTGAAGGTAATCAACCAATAGAATGAAGGCGATTTAAATAAAAAGAGAACTTCCGGCACAAACCTTGCATCAAGCCTATGATTAAGATGTTGCTTACATCGAAACGCGTCAGGCAGAAAAAATGAAACGAGATGCTGGGGAATCACGGAGAGAAAACCGGATGGTTGGCTGGTCATCGTGTGCCCTCCCGTAGCTTAGGGCAATTGATATTTCATTTTCTTCACGGCGGCCCGTGCCGTGGGGAGGAGCACCATCTCGTCTGAAACGTAGCAGAGAGGCCGCATCTGTGAACTTTCACAATTGCAATGGCATAACCAGCCTGGATATAAAGACTTTCCTCATACATCCCGAAATCCTACTATAGCACTTTGAAATGCTTTTAAATGTGGTTGTGCACGGAAACCCACTAAGGGAAGATGTTTGTTCTTTAAAGACTTCAAGTTCCATGATGCCATCGTTCGCACGAAGCGATAAGTCATTGAAGGTAATCAACCAATAGAATGAAGGCGATTTAAATAAAAATAGAACTTCCGGCACAAACCTTGCATCAAGCCTATGATTAAGATGTTGCTTACATCGAAACGCGTCAGGCAGAAAAAATGAAACGAGATGCTGGGGAATCACGGAGAGAAAACTGGATGGTTGGCTGGTCATCGTGTGCCCTCCCGTAGCTTAGGGCAATTGATATTTCATTTTCTTCACTGCGGCCCGTGCCGTGGGGAGGAGCACCATCTCGTCTGAAACGTAGCAGAGAGGCCGCATCTGTGAACTTTCACAATTGCAATGGCATAACCAGCCTGGATATAAAGACTTTCCTCATACATCCCGAAATCCTACTATAGCACTTTGAAATGCTTTTAAATGTGGTTGTGCACGGAAACCCACTAAGAGAAGATGTTTGTTCTTTAAAGACTTCAAGTTCCATGATGCCATCGTTCGCACGAAGCGATAAGTCATTGAAGGTAATCAACCAATAGAATGAAGGCGATTTAAATAAAAAGAGAACTTCCGGCACAAACCTTGCATCAAGCCTATGATTAAGATGTTGCTTACATCGAAACGCGTCAGGCAGAAAAAATGAAACGAGATGCTGGGGAATCACGGAGAGAAAACCGGATGGTTGGCTGGTCATCGTGTGCCCTCCCGTAGCTTAGGGCAATTGATATTTCATTTTCTTCACGGCGGCCCGTGCCGTGGGGAGGAGCACCATCTCGTCTGAAACGTAGCAGAGAGGCCGCATCTGTGAACTTTCACAATTGCAATGGCATAACCAGCCTGGATATAAAGACTTTCCTCATACATCCCGAAATCCTACTATAGCACTTTGAAATGCTTTTAAATGTGGTTGTGCACGGAAACCCACTAAGGGAAGATGTTTGTTCTTTAAAGACTTCAAGTTCCATGATGCCATCGTTCGCACGAAGCGATAAGTCATTGAAGGTAATCAACCAATAGAATGAAGGCGATTTAAATAAAAAGAGAACTTCCGGCACAAACCTTGCATCAAGCCTATGATTAAGATGTTGCTTACATCGAAACGCGTCAGGCAGAAAAAATGAAACGAGATGCTGGGGAATCACGGAGAGAAAACCGGATGGTTGGCTGGTCATCGTGTGCCCTCCCGTAGCTTAGGGCAATTGATATTTCATTTTCTTCACGGCGGCCCGTGCCGTGGGGAGGAGCACCATCTCGTCTGAAATGTAGCAGAGAGGCCGCATCTGTGAACTTTCACAATTGCAATGGCATAACCAGCCTGGATATAAAGACTTTCCTCATACATCCCGAAATCCTACTATAGCACTTTGAAATGCTTTTAAATGTGGTTGTGCACGGAAACCCACTAAGGGAAGATGTTTGTTCTTTAAAGACTTCAAGTTCCATGATGCCATCGTTCGCACGAAGCGATAAGTCATTGAAGGTAATCAACCAATAGAATGAAGGCGATTTAAATAAAAAGAGAACTTCCGGCACAAACCTTGCATCAAGCCTATGATTAAGATGTTGCTTACATCGAAACGCGTCAGGCAGAAAAAATGAAACGAGATGCTAGGGAATCACGGAGAGAAAACCGGATGGTTGGCTGGTCATCGTGTGCCCTCCCGTAGCTTAGGGCAATTGATATTTCATTTTCTTCACGGCGGCCCGTGCCGTGGGGAGGAGCACCATCTCGTCTGAAACGTAGCAGAGAGGCCGCATCTGTGAACTTTCACAATTGCAATGGCATAACCAGCCTGGATATAAAGACTTTCCTCATACATCCCGAAATCCTACTATAGCACTTTGAAATGCTTTTAAATGTGGTTGTGCACGGAAACCCACTAAGGGAAGATGTTTGTTCTTTAAAGACTTCAAGTTCCATGATGCCATCGTTCGCATGAAGCGATAAGTCATTGAAGGTAATCAACCAATAGAATGAAGGCGATTTAAATAAAAAGAGAACTTCCGGCACAAACCTTGCATCAAGCCTATGATTAAGATGTTGCTTACATCGAAACGCGTCAGGCAGAAAAAATGAAACGAGATGCTGGGGAATCACGGAGAGAAAACCGGATGGTTGGCTGGTCATCGTGTGCCCTCCCGTAGCTTAGGGCAATTGATATTTCATTTTCTTCACGGCGGCCCGTGCCGTGGGGAGGAGCACCATCTCGTCTGAAACGTAGCAGAGAGGCCGCATCTGTGAACTTTCACAATTGCAATGGCATAACCAGCCTGGATATAAAGACTTTCCTCATACATCCCGAAATCCTACTATAGCACTTTGAAATGCTTTTAAATGTGGTTGTGCACGGAAACCCACTAAGGGAAGATGTTTGTTCTTTAAAGACTTCAAGTTCCATGATGCCATCGTTCGCACGAAGCGATAAGTCATTGAAGGTAATCAACCAATAGAATGAAGGCGATTTAAATAAAAAGAGAACTTCCGGCACAAACCTTGCATCAAGCCTATGATTAAGATGTTGCTTACATCGAAACGCGTCAGGCAGAAAAAATGAAACGAGATGCTGGGGAATCACGGAGAGAAAACCGGATGGTTGGCTGGTCATCGTGTGCCCTCCCGTAGCTTAGGGCAATTGATATTTCATTTTCTTCACTGCGGCCCGTGCCGTGGGGAGGAGCACCATCTCGTCTGAAACGTAGCAGAGAGGCCGCATCTGTGAACTTTCACAATTGCAATGGCATAACCAGCCTGGATATAAAGACTTTCCTCATACATCCCGAAATCCTACTATAGCACTTTGAAATGCTTTTAAATGTGGTTGTGCACGGAAACCCACTAAGGGAAGATGTTTGTTCTTTAAAGACTTCAAGTTCCATGATGCCATCGTTCGCACGAAGCGATAAGTCATTGAAGGTAATCAACCAATAGAATGAAGGCGATTTAAATAAAAAGAGAACTTCCGGCACAAACCTTGCATCAAGCCTATGATTAAGATGTTGCTTACATCGAAACGCGTCAGGCAGAAAAAATGAAACGAGATGCTGGGGAATCACGGAGAGAAAACCGGATGGTTGGCTGGTCATCGTGTGCCCTCCCGTAGCTTAGGGCAATTGATATTTCATATATATATATATATATATATATATATATATATATATATATATATATATATATATATATATATATATATATATTACCTACTGGCGGTCGCCAGTAGGTAGTTATAGTTAGGACCACGTTTCCATAGGAAAACCTCAACATTCTATTTTGAATAACTTTGGCGCCGGTCGACGAATCCTCGCGAATTTCTCAAAATAGGTGGGGCGCTACGCTCCGCTCCTACCCTGAAAGTCTCGGGGGGATCCGTCAAGCGGGGGCTGAGATAAAAGGGGGGTCCCAAAACGCGTTTTTCCCATGCATTTTTCCATAGGACCTTTAGAACGACCTACAGCCCGAACGGCTGAACAGAATTACTAGAAATTTGGCAGAGAGGTAGTCCCTAGGTCAAGGAAGTGCCTTTTGTAGGTTTGGTGTAAATCTGTTCAGTAGATTCTGAGAAAATAGCCTTTAAATCAATATATATATCTGAGCCAGCTTACGGTACGCTTACCGTACGCTTACGGTAAGCGTACGGTGGCGTGCGCGAGCGCGATTCTGATTGGCTCTTAGATCTTAGTAAACATTCGAATCGGCCGAAACCAGGAAGCGGCGGCCGCCATTTTGTGTATTTCACTCTGAAAAAAAAGAGTGAAAACAAAGAAAGGGGGCAATGAGGAGAGTTACAGACCCCCTAACAATTGTAAGGGGGTCAAAGAAGGACAGAAAAGTACAAAAAAAACATTTATTGATTTTAAAAAAAATCACGGGGTACGCGTACGGTAAGCTCACGGTAAGCGTACGGTAAAAAAAATAAAAATAAATAAATGAAAATCAGATTTAAGAGTTTAGAAATTAGGGAGCTCTAAAAAGAGCTGTTGTGTTTATGGAGTCATTTTTTTAGTGGTACTTACAAGTAAGTACCGATGCAGAGTCTAAGGTTCAAGAGGAAGACTCTGTTCCCTTCATCATTGAAGTGCACACCATCTCCTCTATAAATGTCTTGCATGTCGTAACGCAAGTTGTTGTGGTAAATGGCACCCATACCATAGTCACGGAGGAAAGCAGAAACAGATTTGTTGACGTGCTTTCTTGCTTTGTCAATCTGTGGACAGAAATGATTGGACCAGTTCCATTTTTGCCTTTGGCATATGTTGGAAAACACAAAGGCAGTTTTAGGGAAAAGTGTAAACAGTTGTGCAAAGGTGTCCTTCATAAGCATTTCCAGACCTACCCCAGTCAAAGTGCCTAGGTCATTGCCACCACAGTGCACTATTATGAGGTCAGGGTGTTGGATTTGCATGAAGGATTTCACCAATGGCATCAATTGGTGCCACTTTAACCCTCTCTGACCAATCCATTTAATGTCTACATTTGGCAAAGCAAGGTCTCTCACCATATCTGTTTTCTCTGCAAACTTTTCACTCCAGAAGACATAGCTGTGCCCTACAATCCACACTGTGAACATCTTCAAAGGAGAACTGGATGCACTCAGGAGGTGTCTTTCAGTAGAATGGCAATATGAAAATAAAGACAGTTTGGAAATGGAGGCATACATATTTTTTACAAAACAAAAAGAACTGATTGGCTGTTTCATACCATTCTAGAAAAAAAACTAGGCTGTATGTGAAAATTAATAGAAGCATGTTTTGTATTGGTACAAAAAAATGTGTAACCAAAGAACAGTACTATGGATTTGCAGTTAGGATTGAAAAGTCAAGCACTCTTGCTCTGTGGAATTGAAACATTGTGTGTCGAACTTCTGACCTAACTGCACACAGCAGTGTTCCATGAGCTGTTGCTATGGTAGCAGGCAGAAGTCAAGTTGGGGGAAGGGTACTAGGCAGAAGTCAAGTTGGGGGCAGGGTACTTTTGGAAAAGGGTTGGTTTTCAACCAATAGAAATGTGTCATTACATTTGAAAAAAAGGGGGAAGCACTGAGATTTGAAACTTACATGTATATGTGTGGAAAAATAGAGGGAAAGTTTGCCATTATCTGGTTCTGCTGAGAGGAGAGAGGTGTACAGAACAGAGATCCTGGCTCTGATAATCTGCTGTTTGAGTGACACATTTCTTTCACAACTAACTAAATTTAAAGGTGAGTTTACAGTTTGAGAGGGGATGTATGTGGTAACTTAAGAAATGAATAATAGAAATGGGAATTGTTTTTGTTGTAGTTACACATGGTGGATTCATAATGTGTCAGTCTGTAAAAGAGATTTTCACTTGGCCCGAAAAAAAAAGAGCAGTAAGTGTGCTTTCAAATTGGCAAAGAAATTTAGTTTTGGGACTAATGTGAAAACATGACTCTGTGTCCATAGAAGAATTATAGGCAGAAATTTATTGCGTCTTGCTCTGGTGATTTCACAGTTGCAGTAGATGGAAAAGAGGAGCGAATTTTTGGGGGAAGAAGCAGAGGGTTAGCACACACCCATGTGCTTGCCATGTATAGTCATGCACAGTAATTAGAAGCGAGTGGGGTTTTCAGGTTTAAGTCTGTAATGCAAATACATTCAGCATCACTAAGGCTGGTTGCCCCTGCTGGAGTGTAGGCAGTCACAGAGAATACACACGGTGGTGGTCTGAAAAAAAAACAGCTTGGACATGTGCATTTAAATAAATTTAAAAAAAAGGTTTCAGAATGTGTCAGTCTGTAAAAGTGATTTCAAAGTGTAAAAAGAGATTTTCACTTGGCCCAAAAAAAAAAGAGCAGTAAGTGTGCTTTCAAATTGGCAAAGAAATTTCGTTTTGGCACTTATGTGAAAACATGACTCTGTGTGCATAGAAGAATTATAGGCAGAAATTTATTGCGTCTTGCTCTGGTGATTTCACAGTTGCAGTAGATGGAAAAGAGGAGCGAATTTTTGGGGGAAGAAGCAGAGGCTTAGCACACACCCATGTGCTTGCCATGTATAGTCATGCACAGTAATTAGAAGCGAGTGGGGTTTTCAGGTTTAAGTCTGTAATGCAAATACATTCAGCATCACTAAGGCTGGTTGCCCCTGCTGGAGTGTAGGCAGTCACAGAGAATACACACGGTGGTGGTCTGAAAAAAAAACAGCTTGGACATGTGCATTTAAATAAATTTAAAAAAAAGGTTTCAGAATGTGTCAGTCTGTAAAAGTGATTTCAAAGTGTAAAAAGAGATTTTCACTTGGCCCAAAAAAAAAAGAGCAGTAAGTGTGCTTTCAAATTGGCAAAGAAATTTCGTTTTGGCACTTATGTGAAAACATGACTCTGTGTGCATAGAAGAATTATAGGCAGAAATTTATTGCGTCTTGCTCTGGTGATTTCACAGTTGCAGTAGATGGAAAAGAGGAGCGAATTTTTGGGGGAAGAAGCAGAGGCTTAGCACACACCCATGTGCTTGCCATGTATAGTCATGCACAGTAATTAGAAGCGAGTGGGGTTTTCAGGTTTAAGTCTGTAATGCAAATACATTCAGCATCACTAAGGCTGGTTGCCCCTGCTGGAGTGTAGGCAGTCACAGAGAATACACACGGTGGTGGTCTGAAAAAAAAACAGCTTGGACATGTGCATTTAAATAAATTTAAAAAAAAGGTTTCAGAATGTGTCAGTCTGTAAAAGTGATTTCAAAGTGTAAAAAGAGATTTTCACTTGGCCCAAAAAAAAAAGAGCAGTAAGTGTGCTTTCAAATTGGCAAAGAAATTTCGTTTTGGCACTTATGTGAAAACATGACTCTGTGTGCATAGAAGAATTATAGGCAGAAATTTATTGCGTCTTGCTCTGGTGATTTCACAGTTGCAGTAGATGGAAAAGAGGAGCGAATTTTTGGGGGAAGAAGCAGAGGCTTAGCACACACCCATGTGCTTGCCATGTATAGTCATGCACAGTAATTAGAAGCGAGTGGGGTTTTCAGGTTTAAGTCTGTAATGCAAATACATTCAGCATCACTAAGGCTGGTTGCCCCTGCTGGAGTGTAGGCAGTCACAGAGAATACACACGGTGGTGGTCTGAAAAAAAAACAGCTTGGACATGTGCATTTAAATAAATTTAAAAAAAAGGTTTCAGAATGTGTCAGTCTGTAAAAGTGATTTCAAAGTGTAAAAAGAGATTTTCACTTGGCCCAAAAAAAAAAGAGCAGTAAGTGTGCTTTCAAATTGGCAAAGAAATTTCGTTTTGGCACTAATGTGAAAACATGACTCTGTGTGCATAGAAGAATTATAGGCAGAAATTTATTGCGTCTTGCTCTGGTGATTTCACAGTTGCAGTAGATGGAAAAGAGGAGCGATTTTTTGGGGGAAGAAGCAGAGGCTTAGCACACACCCATGTGCTTGCCATGTATAGTCATGCACAGTAATTAGAAGCGAGTGGGGTTTTCAGGTTTAAGTCTGTAATGCAAATACATTCAGCATCACTAAGGCTGGTTGCCCCTGCTGGAGTGTAGGCAGTCACAGAGAATACACACGGTGGTGGTCTGAAAAAAAAACAGCTTGGACATGTGCATTTAAATAAATTTAAAAAAAAAGTTTCAGAATGTGTCAGTCTGTAAAAGTGATTTCAAAGTGTAAAAAGAGATTTTCACTTGGCCCAAAAAAAAAAGAGCAGTAAGTGTGCTTTCAAATTGGCAAAGAAATTTCGTTTTGGCAATAAAGTGAAAACATGACTCTGTGTGCATAGAAGAATTATAGGCAGAAATTTATTGCGTCTTGCTCTGGTGATTTCACAGTTGCAGTAGATGGAAAAGAGGAGCGAATTTTTGGGGGAAGAAGCAGAGGCTTAGCACACACCCATGTGCTTGCCATGTATAGTCATGCACAGTAATTAGAAGCGAGTGGGGTTTTCAGGTTTAAGTCTGTAATGCAAATACATTCAGCATCACTAAGGCTGGTTGCCCCTGCTGGAGTGTAGGCAGTCACAGAGAATACACACGGTGGTGGTCTGAAAAAAAAACAGCTTGGACATGTGCATTTAAATAAATTTAAAAAAAGGTTTCAGAATGTGTCAGTCTGTAAAAGTGATTTCAAAGTGTAAAAAGAGATTTTCACTTGGCCCGAAAAAAAAAGAGCAGTAAGTGTGCTTTCAAATTGGCAAAGAAATTTCGTTTTGGCACTAATGTGAAAACATGACTCTGTGTGCATAGAAGAATTATAGGCAGAAATTTATTGCGTCTTGCTCTGGTGATTTCACAGTTGCAGTAGATGGAAAAGAGGAGCGAATTTTTGGGGGAAGAAGCAGAGGCTTAGCACACACCCATGTGCTTGCCATGTATAGTCATGCACAGTAATTAGAAGCGAGTGGGGTTTTCAGGTTTAAGTCTGTAATGCAAATACATTCAGCATCACTAAGGCTGGTTGCCCCTGCTGGAGTGTAGGCAGTCACAGAGAATACACACGGTGGTGGTCTGAAAAAAAAACAGCTTGGACATGTGCATTTAAATAAATTTAAAAAAAAGGTTTCAGAATGTGTCAGTCTGTAAAAGTGATTTCAAAGTGTAAAAAGAGATTTTCACTTGGCCCAAAAAAAAAAGAGCAGTAAGTGTGCTTTCAAATTGGCAAAGAAATTTCGTTTTGGCACTAATGTGAAAACATGACTCTGTGTGCATAGAAGAATTATAGGCAGAAATTTATTGCGTCTTGCTCTGGTGATTTCACAGTTGCAGTAGATGGAAAAGAGGAGCGAATTTTTGGGGGAAGAAGCAGAGGCTTAGCACACACCCATGTGCTTGCCATGTATAGTCATGCACAGTAATTAGAAGCGAGTGGGGTTTTCAGGTTTAAGTCTGTAATGCAAATACATTCAGCATCACTAAGGCTGGTTGCCCCTGCTGGAGTGTAGGCAGTCACAGAGAATACACACGGTGGTGGTCTGAAAAAAAAACAGCTTGGACATGTGCATTTAAATAAATTTAAAAAAAAGGTTTCAGAATGTGTCAGTCTGTAAAAGTGATTTCAAAGTGTAAAAAGAGATTTTCACTTGGCCCAAAAAAAAAAGAGCAGTAAGTGTGCTTTCAAATTGGCAAAGAAATTTCGTTTTGGCACTTATGTGAAAACATGACTCTGTGTGCATAGAAGAATTATAGGCAGAAATTTATTGCGTCTTGCTCTGGTGATTTCACAGTTGCAGTAGATGGAAAAGAGGAGCGAATTTTTGGGGGAAGAAGCAGAGGCTTAGCACACACCCATGTGCTTGCCATGTATAGTCATGCACAGTAATTAGAAGCGAGTGGGGTTTTCAGGTTTAAGTCTGTAATGCAAATACATTCAGCATCACTAAGGCTGGTTGCCCCTGCTGGAGTGTAGGCAGTCACAGAGAATACACACGGTGGTGGTCTGAAAAAAAAACAGCTTGGACATGTGCATTTAAATAAATTTAAAAAAAAGGTTTCAGAATGTGTCAGTCTGTAAAAGTGATTTCAAAGTGTAAAAAGAGATTTTCACTTGGCCCGAAAAAAAAAGAGCAGTAAGTGTGCTTTCAAATTGGCAAAGAAATTTCGTTTTGGCACTAATGTGAAAACATGACTCTGTGTGCATAGAAGAATTATAGGCAGAAATTTATTGCGTCTTGCTCTGGTGATTTCACAGTTGCAGTAGATGGAAAAGAGGAGCGAATTTTTGGGGGAAGAAGCAGAGGCTTAGCACACACCCATGTGCTTGCCATGTATAGTCATGCACAGTAATTAGAAGCGAGTGGGGTTTTCAGGTTTAAGTCTGTAATGCAAATACATTCAGCATCACTAAGGCTGGTTGCCCCTGCTGGAGTGTAGGCAGTCACAGAGAATACACACGGTGGTGGTCTGAAAAAAAAACAGCTTGGACATGTGCATTTAAATAAATTTAACAAAAAGGTTTCAGAATGTTTCAGTCTGTAAAAGTGATTTCAAAGTGTAAAAAGAGATTTTCACTTGGCCCAAAAAAAAAAGAGCAGTAAGTGTGCTTTCAAATTGGCAAAGAAATTTCGTTTTGGCAATAAAGTGAAAACATGACTCTGTGTGCATAGAAGAATTATAGGCAGAAATTTATTGCGTCTTGCTCTGGTGATTTCACAGTTGCAGTAGATGGAAAAGAGGAGCGAATTTTTGGGGGAAGAAGCAGAGGCTTAGCACACACCCATGTGCTTGCCATGTATAGTCATGCACAGTAATTAGAAGCGAGTGGGGTTTTCAGGTTTAAGTCTGTAATGCAAATACATTCAGCATCACTAAGGCTGGTTGCCCCTGCTGGAGTGTAGGCAGTCACAGAGAATACACACGGTGGTGGTCTGAAAAAAAAACAGCTTGGACATGTGCATTTAAATAAATTTAAAAAAAAGGTTTCAGAATGTGTCAGTCTGTAAAAGTGATTTCAAAGTGTAAAAAGAGATTTTCACTTGGCCCGAAAAAAAAAGAGCAGTAAGTGTGCTTTCAAATTGGCAAAGAAATTTCGTTTTGGCACTAATGTGAAAACATGACTCTGTGTGCATAGAAGAATTATAGGCAGAAATTTATTGCGTCTTGCTCTGGTGATTTCACAGTTGCAGTAGATGGAAAAGAGGAGCGAATTTTTGGGGGAAGAAGCAGAGGCTTAGCACACACCCATGTGCTTGCCATGTATAGTCATGCACAGTAATTAGAAGCGAGTGGGGTTTTCAGGTTTAAGTCTGTAATGCAAATATATTCAGCATCACTAAGGCTGGTGGCCCCTGCTGGAGTGTAGGCAGTCACAGAGAATACACACGGTGGTGATCTGAAAAAAAAAAAAAGCTTGGACATGTGCATTTAAATAAATTTTAAAAAAAGAGCAGTTTGTGTGCATTCAAAATGGCAAAGAAATTTCGTTTTGTGACTATTGTGAAAAGAAATGTAGTAATATATTTAAATACAATAAAGGATTTTTTTTTTAGTTTTTTTCAGGTATTGCTGAAGAACAGTGAACAAAATTTAAGATGCCTACAAAATCTCGAGTTCAAAAAACGCTAAAAAAAAAACTATATTTGAGGACAACTGGAGGACCAAAGTTAGTAGAAGATGCTGATGTTGGGAAAAAGAAAAAATCTTCTGGTAAGCAAAAAAAACAATTCCTAAACAAAATATTGAAAACAAACAAAAATGTACAAAATGTCTGTTCTCGGAAAAATGTAACAAAACCTACAGAACAGCAAAAAATTGAGGATTTAGTTAATGCAAATATACCTTCTGCAATTGAAAAGTTTAACATAAACAGAAAAACAGCATTTAAAGAGATACGTAGAAAAATGTTTCAGAGAAGAGTTATGTCCAATTTGATAAAGGATATAAAGAAATATAAGCAAAAGGCTAAATATTATAAGAGAAAAAAAGAAATTGAAGCCATTGCAGCAAAAGCATTAGAATTAAAAAGGAAACTATTCATATTAATTTTGAATAGGATGCGTACATTAGATAAAATGGTTAATGTACTGAAATCACAAAGCAAAAGCAAAAGAGTAGTGAACAGAACAAACTTTTGTAAAGTGTTTTTAGGAAAGTGGATGCATAGTTCAAGTAGTGAACCTTTTTTTAATGAAGAAAGCTATTTTCAAAGTAATAGTTTGCTGCATGCAGTTGACACCAGAGGTCGTTCATACGAAGTAAAAAATGGTTGCATAATGGAGAAGGAGATAATGGTTCCAAGAGATGAGGTACAAGTGATGGCAGATGAGGCAATGGGGAGACGTCCTAAAGCCCCAGTGTACACTTGGAATTGTAGTAGTATTTGCACTGTGCGTCAGGAATCTATTGACAGATTTCGAGAGTTTCTAAGAGAATATAGTAAAAAAAGTGTAAAACAAAAGATTAAGGTGCTTCAAAGTCTGGATCCATGCAGAGTGAGAGAGAATACTGGTTTGCAGGGTCATTCTCTTGCTTGTCTATCTAGAAAAGTGTGCAATAGTGTTTTCCATCATTTTAGGATGCTGGCTGTTCATCATACTGAAATGAGAAAGTTTGTGAGACGGTTGTATTTTGCCAAAAGTCCAGCAATAAAGTTAAATGAATTGAATAGGGCTCTGTTCCGAGGAACGGTATCAGATGTAGAGAAGGTTGTTGATGAAATTCAGTTTTGTTACTTTGGTCCTGAACAAAACAGTGCAGAGAAGGACACAATAAATGAGGCAGAAGTGGAAGAGAATGTAGAACCCTCTGTAAGTAACACATTTAATGATCACATAACAAAATTTGCAATAGTCTCTAATGAAAGACCAAATGTTACTTGTATTTGTTGCCGCAGAACTCATTATAGAAAACAAACTAGGAATGTTGATCTCTACAGAAAGAGTGAAAATGAAGATAATTATAAGTGGATGGATTTTGCCACATATATATTTCTTGAAAATTGTTTTGAATTGGGTGAAGATCAGCGTATTTGCAAATACTGCTACAACAAGTTAGAGGAAAATAGAATGCCGACCAGAGCTGTACATAATAATTTAGAATTGGATGCTATTCCTGCTGAACTTTCTGAATTAAATACATATGAGTCTATACTCATTCAATGTGTTCATCCGTTCCAGACCATAGTACGTATGGAGCCCAAAACTGGTAAATTACCTCCTTCAGATTTACTGAGAGGTTTAAAAGGTAGAGTGGTGTATTTGCCCTTGGATTTGAAAAAAAATATGGAAACTATTGATGCAGATACTTTGGAAACTGAACCATTAATTATTCTGGTTAATGGTGTCCCTACAAAGAATAAGAAGATTTGGCAGGAGCTGGTAGATGTGCGGAAAGTACAAAGAGCAAATTTGTATTTGAAAAAAAATAACAAATGGTATGAATCAATTTATATAGAAGAAGAAGAAGAAGAAGAAGATTTACAAGGAGACACAGAAACACCAACTGGACAAATTGAAAAAGTGGACAAGTCAAAGGAAGAAGAAATTTATGAACATTTTAGCATACATCCTCTCCATTCGAAAGAAGTTATGGGAGACAATATTGATCTCTTTCAGATGAAGAAAGCAAAAGGAAATCCCGTGAGTGTATGGGAGGAGAGCTTGGAAGCTCGATGTTTTCCCCAGCTGTTTCCTAAAGGAAAAGGAGGACGATACGATGAACGTCCGGAACAGATTCCAGCTTCTGAGTATCGGACTACAAGACTATATGCTGAAGATCCCAGATTTCGACAAAGTATCCCTTATTTGTTCCATCTTTTATTTGAAAGCGACTTGTCTGCACTGTCTTATGCAGTAAATCACATTTTAAAAAGTGGAGTACATTTACAAAATGTGTCTGCTAAGGATTTTATGGAGAAAGTGCAGCACCGAGATGATCATTTGGAAACACAACTGATCAATCTGATGGCTTGTCAGCGTGGGACAAATGAATATTGGTACCGACGCCATGGTGAACTAAAATGCATGTTACGCAACTTAGGAACACCAACATGGTTCCTTACCCTAAGCTGCGCCGAGTACGCTTGGGATGATTTACTGGATTTTCTACGAGAGGCCAATTCAAACATTGAAAACATCGAATACAAGACAGCAGGAGAACTGTGCTCATTGGATCCGGTTAATGTTTGCAGATATTTCAATCATAGATTTGAGGCTATGATGTCCTTCATCTGCAATAAAAAAAATCCACCCCTTGGAGAAGTAGTGGATTTCTTTTGGAGAAAAGAGTACCAGGCAAGAGGTGCTCCTCATATTCATATGCTGCTGTGGATCAAGGATGCCCCAAAGTTTGGAACAGATACTGATGAAGCAGTGTTATCTTACATTGAAGAATATGCAACATGTGCTATACCTAAAAACACAGAAGAGAACAAGTTAAAGGAGCAAGTTCTACGTTTCCAAAGTCATCGGTGTGGAAAATACTGTCGACGGAAATACAAGAGCAAAGAAAAATACTACACTAAATGTCGATTTGGATTTCCTAGACCTGTTCTTACAAATGGAAGAGTCAACAGTTTTATGTCAGCTGTGAGACATACTATCACAAGAAAATCACCTAAGAATACCTACAACCTTAAAAGAAAAGAAGAATCAAAAAATATAAATGACTACAACCCAGTCATTTTATCCATGTGGAACGCTAACATGGATATACAGTATGTTGCTGACAATTCCATTGCTGTTGCTCGATATGTAACGTCTTACATTACGAAATCAGAAAAAACAGAATTGAAGGAAATGTGGGAAGAGATTTCTCACGAGAAGACTGTCAGTAAGAAGCTGTACAGTTTTAGTTTGAAGATGTTATCGCATCGAGAAATTGGATCCTACGAATGTTCAGATAGGTTATCTTCTGCAAGTCTCTACTCGAAGTCAAGAAGAATAATTTGGGCAAGTTTAGGCCTTGCAGCAATGAGAAATCGGGTACTGAAATCTGTTGGAGAAATTGAATATTTGGCTGAGAATGACCCAGAAAGTACAGACATATTGAAAACAAACATGTTGGACACATATTATCCCAAGAGAAGTCATCATCTGGAGAACATGTGTCTCTATGAAGTGCTGCAGAACTACATTTATTCACGGAAAGCTGCAGAAGACATCAACAGTGGAAAATATAAAGTTGTTGGTGAAGAAGGATGTTTGGTGAAGCAAACCAAAGGAAGTTTGATAAATCACCGGAAGCTGAGTTGCGACACTACCGACAAGAAAGAATTTTACTACTTGGCTCTTTTACAGTTGTTTAAACCATGGCGTACAGAGGATGAACTACTGGGAGAATTCCAGAGCTATGAAGATTCTTTTAATGCTTGCAAAGACAGCATACAATGCAGTACATTCTCAACTTATCTGCAAATGTTAAATGAAGAAATTGAACAGGAAACTACAATTGCAGCAGAAATAGCTAGAGACAGTTCTCAGGACAGCCAAAGTTCAGGAACATACAGTCAAGATCCCCTAGGACAACCAATCGTTGAAAATGAAGCATCAATAGCCATGAATGAAGTGGAAACGGCTATGAATCAAGCTCAAGAAGAATTTATAGACTTAGAAAATTTGGAAAGACAACTGAATCAAGAGCAGCAACAAATTTATGAAGAGATCAAAAACAAAATTGATCACGGATTTCTACATATCAAAAAAGAGTGCTCATGCACATCATTTCATCCAATCAGGATGTATGTAAGCGGACAAGCTGGCACTGGAAAAAGTTTCCTAATTAAAGTCATCAGAAGCTACCTAAAGCAAAAAACGGATTCTACTTTGTCTTGTGTGGTTACTGCTCCAACTGGGTTAGCAGCATATAACATAAAAGGAATCACCTTACATCGTTTGCTAATGTTACCAGTGGAGCATGAGAACAAAATACAATTCAACAAGCTAACTGGAGAAGCATCCTTAGAAGTGTCAAGAGTATTGAAGAAGATGCAAGTTCTCATTATTGATGAGGTGAGCATGGTATCAAACTTAATGCTTGCCTTTGTGCATTTAAGAATGCAGCAAATTTTGAAGACAGACTATGACGTGTTATTTGGTGGAAAACACGTCATAGTTTTTGGGGATCTTTTGCAACTTACTCCAGTTAAAGGACAACCAGTGTTTAATACTGTGACACATGAAGACACGAAGAAGTCATTGGGAAGCATTGGAAATACAAATATTTGGTCCTTCTTTGAGTACAAGGAACTTACAACTAATATGAGGCAAGCAAACGATGAAGAATATGGAAGTATTCTGAAAGATATCAGAATTGGACTACTCACAGAAGTTGGCAAAAAAGCATTACAGAGTCGGCTGCTACATAACTTATTTCCAAAGGAAGAAATAGTTGCAGAGAAAATATACAAGAATATTGCAGAAAACAAAAGTGTCATCTGCTTAATGCCAACTCTACGTGAATGCTCAATATTTAATGAGGAGCTTTTGAAATTGGAAAATGAAGACATCATGAAATTGGAAGCAGTGGACAAAATTGAGGATGGAAGAATTACTGTCACAGTAACAGGCAAACTGAAAAATAAATTGGACTCACTAGAGAAGAATATCTCCAAAACAGCAGGATTAGAAAAAAATCTATATGTTTGCATGAACTGTAGAGTGTTTTTAAGGAGAAATTTGGATGTTGAAAAAGGCTTAGTGAATGGAGCGATGGGAAGAGTTGTGGGTTTTATTAATTATCAGAAAAAAGATGGAATTGAATGTTTAAAAATAAAATTTGATCAGATAGAGGAAGTTAAAGACATTTGTCGTTGTTCAGTTCGTTTCATGCTTGTGAAAGACTTATATGTACGTAGGAAGCAGTTTCCGTTTTCACTAGCATATGCTGTAACTATCCACAAGTCTCAAGGATTGACTGTAGATTGTGCATTTGTGAACATTGGTTCAACTGTGTTCAAAGAAGGTATGGCATATGTAGCTTTGTCACGAGTCAAAACATTATCAGGTTTATTCATGATTGACTTTGATGATTCAAAAGTTAGTGCTGATACAAACTGTGTAAAGGAGTATAATAGATTAAGAAGAACCTATGCTCCTCATTTAGGTCAGTATCCTGTGTTGGAGAAACGTGTAGTTTCTCGTAAAAGGAGAAATGAGAATATCTGTAATGAAGATGTAGAGAAGAGGAAAAAAAAGAGGAGTGATGTAATTGCAAGCAAAAAGAATAAGGAAAATGAAGAACAGGTTGTAGGATGTCATTTTGAAAATAGCTCTGGTGTCAACTGCTACGCTAATGTAGTGCTGAATGTTGTATTTTATCTGGAAAGTTTGCAAGAGCAGATAATAGTAAATCAGGGAAAAAGATTCTGTTCAGAGCTCAGTCTCCTTTTTCAAAAGCTGAGTAAAGATAAAACTCAAATAGAAAGTGCTACTGACATTAGAAAACTTTTAGATGTATGTTCAGGACGAACACAGTTTTCTCAAAATGTACAGCAAGACGCACAGGAATTCTTGTTGTTTTTTCTTCAGGTAGTGGAAGAAGAAGGAGTTCCCATTGACATTTTTTTTGGTCTCTCTTATAAATGGGAACATAGTTGTGAAAATTGTTATAATATATGTGGCTCTATTGTTGATAATGAAAGGTTTATTTATTTGACATTGCCAGAGAGTAAAACAGTCACTTTTGCAAAATTAGTTAAAGATGCTAATCATAGCATGAAATGTGGTGAGTGTAATTCTGACATGTTTTCAACATTAATTTTAAGGGAATACGGACAGTATGTAATTTTAATGATGCAACGATGTAGAGCTGATGGTTCAAAATTGGATACTTTAATAAAGAAGTTTACAGGACAGCAATTATCAATTTCAGGAAAAACTTTTGTAACTGTTGCAATAATTTTCCATGATGGACCTACTGTTACTTCTGGACATTACACAGTTTATCTTAAATGTGAAAAAGGCTGGACACTGTGTAATGATTCCCAATTGATTTTCAAACAACGTTTGCCTTTTGATTTAGCAAATTCCTATCTAATCTTTCTGAAACCTAAATTTTAGAGAGACTTGGCAAGATGTGGACAAAATATTTTTACCATTTTACTGGATTACCATTGCAATTTTGTAGAAAAAATATTTTTTAAAATTATCATTTGGCCTAAAGGAAAGATAACCAATTGTAATGTGGACTTTTTAAATTTTTAATGCAATTTTGAAAAACCAATAATTTAGAGATAATCGGTAACTTCTGCACATTTTAAATTTTGGAATGCTATTGGACTGCCATTGGAAATTTTTACAAAAATGATTTAAAAAATTACTATTTGGCCATGTGGAAAAGTAAGCAATTCTATTGTGGACTAAATAAATTATTCAAAAAATTTTTGTGAACCAAAATGTTACAGAGAATCGGTGAGATCTGGACAGATTAAACTTTAGAATTTTAATGGTTTTCCCTTGGAAATTTATTCCAGGGAAAAAAAAAAAATACAATTTGGCCTAAAGGAAATAAAATCAGATGTATTTTGGAGTTATTTGAGATATAATATTGTGATTATACTCCTGAAACAAAAATATCAGACGGTATTTTAAAGAAAAAAGTATTGTTTTTAGATGATATTTTTTTAGAATAATATGCATTTCTGTAATGATAAGTTTAAGTGAGAAGAGATTCTGGGCTTTTTTAATACAATCTTTGAGATTGTTATTTTTTTTTGCCCGCTGTAAAATGATGAATGCAATTGCTTTCACAATTTATAGTGAAATGCAATATATTCTGAAAACAGCAAAAATAAGGCAAAAATATTTTTTGGTAAAAAATGTAAATATGTGTACTGTATTATAAAATGGTTTAAAGATATTAATACTTTTTTCTTTTTTTTCAGATCGATATAGAAAATTTTCGTAAACTACAACCATTTTAAAAACTATTTTTTAAAAAAACAAATGAATAAATATTTTTTTCAGTGAGTATGGTAAGTCAATAGTAATAATTGTAGTCTTTCAAGGACCTTGTAATGTGAAAAATGATTTTTAGTGTTTTTTTTAAAAAATAAAAAAAAAGGTACGCTTACCGTACGCGTACGGTAAAAAAAAAAAAAAGTTTTTTAAAAAAAATGTAAAAAAAAGATGAAAGATAAGGTTGGCTCTTAAAAGAACCGTTGTGTTCATGCAGGGACAGAGGAAAGGAACCATGGGAAAATCATTCAAAGCTACAAATGTGCTGATCTATTTTGTTATTCACTAGGGAAACACTGGTCTCCCTATAACAAATTAGAGCTTTACAAAATGTGCAATGAATATCAACCTTCCGAAATCGAGGGTTCATTTCCAGAGGGCCAGCAAAAGGAGATTCTCCCCCCACAGATGAAGGGCTCACCTGAGCTGCAGAAGAAGGAGTAAGCTCTGCAGGTGATGGTCCAGGCTGAGCTGCTGTGGATGTACTGGCTCGTCTTTCTGAAGAGTTACCTCCAAAAAGTTGAGCATGTGTCCTTTTGTGTACATCCTTGAGGTGCCTCATCATGGTGTGATTCCCAAAGGAATACTTCCTGTCAGGATTACCTCTAGAAAGTACACGCTGACACAGCTTGCAAGTAACTAAGGGTGCATTCACCTTTTGCTGGCCTTCTGGAAAAGTAAAATAATCCCAAACATAAGAAGGTTTTACTTTCCTCGCTCTCTGCCTCAAGACAGTGCTGCTGGTGCTAGCCTCACTCTCAGAAGAGCTCTGCTGTTCTGCCATCGTATCCCAAAGACAAACCAGCTCCTTCTCCCAAGGGATCACAAGCAGAAATGAGGGGAATGGGTGTGGTGTAGGAGAGTTCTAGAACTGAAAGTAGTTTCAACCAATCAAAAGTTGTGTTTCAAGATCACATGACCTACCGTACGCTTACGGTACGCTTACGGTACGCTTACGGCAAAAAGTACGCGTGCGCGTAAAAAAGACACGCGCTTGCGCGCATGCGCATAACAGTCATTTCCCGGCACTTCCGCGTAACGTGCGCGTGTTGCGTAAGCGCGCACGCGTCCCACGCGCAGTACGCGCGCTACGCAAAGTACGCAACTATACGCAAGCAGCGTAGATAGATTACGGACGGTGCGTAAACCGTACGCTTACCGTGAGCTTACGGTACGCGTACTATAAAAAAAAAAAAAAAAAAAAAAAAATCTGGAAATAAATGTCACTTGTTTATTTTAAAAAATTTATATAAAATAAATATTTAATGATTTTAAAAAATTAAGCATAGTCTTTATAAAAGGTAAAAAATTAAATTAAAAATATGTTTGAAAAAAATGAAGAAAAAAAACAAAAAATAGCATTTAAAAAACCTTGCAAATTCACTGAAAAAAACATGGGTTTCACACACGTTATAGTTAGGAATTAGCATTTAAAAAACCTTAGAAATTCACTGAAAAAACCATAGGTTTCACACACGTTATAGTTAGGAATTAGCATTTAAAAAACCTTAGAAATTCAGTGAAAAAACCATAGGTTTCACACACGTTATAGTTAGGAATTAGCATTTAAAAAACCTTAGAAATTCAGTGAAAAAACCATAGGTTTCACACATGTTATAGTTAGCTGGACATTTTACTCGTAAAAAACCAATGAAATTGCCCCGTTATAGTTAGTTCAGCTAACTATAACTCGCGCGCCCGCAATGCACTGCTGATGACGTCACATATTACATCACTCATGACATGGTCAGTGACATCACTCATGACATCACTGATGACATCTCAAATGACATCACTGATGACATCACTGATGACATCATCCTTGTGATAGAGTGGCAGACCTCCTCTCACCTTAATATAAGCTTTGATAAACACATTCAAAAATAGAGACTAAAAATTTCAAAACAATGGACATACCAATACCAGTTACAACAACCTCTTCAGTAATTCTAAGATCCACATACTCATCCACTCATTCACCAACAGTCCTATACAGTCACTCATACATGTACTCACTCATCATATGTACTCATACATCTATACATCCTGTTACACAATGCCACTCATCCATAGAGTTACTCACACACATAGTCACTCATGCTAATAAAGAATAAAACATACATTTACTTGCATATACAGTAATACACACACCACCATACTTACTTCTACGGAAACTAACACATACTTAGTCTTTTAAACAATCACTTATAGAAACACATACTTATTCATACAGGAACTCTTTCAATCTCTCCCTCTCATATATACTCACATATATACACCAATACTCACATATACTAGTTTAAAACATATGTAGTTACTCCTGAAGACACTATTGAGACAGTCATTCACTCACTAACACACCCATACACACACTCATCCACCCATACAGTCCTGCACACATGCTGTCTTCAACACATACAAACAGTGAGTCACTCATTCATGCATCTATGCACTACGTAATACCCCCCACCGTACCATACAGACACTCAGACTGATACTCAAAAAAACAACTAATAACCTATATAGACACCCATGTAGCTACTCACCAACCCATGCAGCCACTTATACACAAAGTGAGAGATACACTTAATCAGTCAGTTACACAATCAATTTTTCAAAAACAAATCATCCATTTAGACACTTATATACCCATTTATTCTTCCATCGACCTTGAGATATACATATATAAAACATATGTAATTTTCAGAATAACACACATTCACTGGATGATGTCATCAGTGATGTCATCAGTGATGTCATTTGAGATGTCATCAGTGATGTCATGAGTGATGTCACTGACCATGTCATGAGTGATGTAATATGTGACGTCATCAGCAGTGCATTGCGGGAGCGCGAGTTATAGTTAGCTGAACTAACTATAACGGGGCAATTTCATTGGTTTTTTACGAGTAAAATGTCCAGCTAACTATAACATGTGTGAAACCTATGGTTTTTTCACTGAATATATATATATATATATATATATATATAGATATTAAACACAAACACATCTGAGAATAATGATGATCAATACATTAAATGATCCACAGATGATTAGTCTTCTTATTCATTTATTTCATGATGTTTTTATTCTTGTTTCTTTAGAAGTCAAAAGGTTCACAAAGGAATATCACGCAGAAAGTGCCAACACGTGTTTCGCGCCAGCTGCGCTTCTTCAGGGCTGTCATATAAACAAAATTGATACACTTAGAAATTACTAATACACTCATATACTTATATACATGTACATACAACTCTAGATGGTTATAACATATAAAAGTTTTTTTATATATATATATACTTCAGTACTGTTTCCTCAACCGTTATATAAAGGAATATATAAATAATGTAAAAAGAAAAATATAAAAGGAAAAGAAAAATAGGAAAATAGGCCTGACATTTTATCAAGCTGTCTCTAGTCTTAAATAATGCATCTGAAGTCCAGAATTCAATAATGATGATATATAATGTATATATATATATATATATATATATATACACACATATATACACACTTGCCATTTGGCCTCATTCTGCTATATGGGTATAGAACTTCTTGGTGACTTGCAATATCCCTACAATTTACGGCAGGTTAAACTTTATTTCATATATTACATTTGAGCTGTGACATCTTAAGCATGATGTTGGAGCCAGCAGCCAATCTGAAAGGCAGGTCATGGAACATCAATACAGCTTCAGTTTAAACAGCGAAAACAACTGTTTTTTCCTTCTTCTGATCTGTTTTTAAAATAAACAGGAATCAGCAGAAATGAGAGATTTATGACAATATGTCTATTTTGTGCATGTTATAATTCATTACAAGACAAATAAAATTTCTCTGCATGTTACTACTGATTCTGGGATACAGCTTTTTTTTCAATATTACCTATATTTACTAATATGTAACAAAGTTCTACCTACTTTTTGGTGTGTTATATTTTGCAACACAAAGTCTGCTTTTATTATTCATCTCTGCAGCCTTCCTATCTCTTTCATATGACGGAGCAAGAAATCTGGGATTTAAGGTTTTTGCGAGATAGGTGATGATGTGGCCAACAAGTATCAGAAATAAGACACCCTCTGCTGCAGGGTTAAAGGATATTTCAAGTCACCTTAAACTTTCATGACCTTATAAACTGTGCTTTAAATTGGTAGGTACAAAGTACCTGCACTTCTTCAGCTTGAAAGAAGAGTACCAACACTTTTCTGCACTGCTTCAATATATTAAATGTCGGCACTTCGTGGGAGCAGACAGGTACGTTAGCTATGGAGTAGCAGTACTTCTATTGTGGAAACTAGCAGAAATCGCTGTTAGTATGAGCTGAAGCCATTTTGGTTATAGCAGCCATTTTAGTTAGCCATGTGCTCGCCATGTGCTTCTCTCGTCTTCACCGTTGCCTGCCCTTGTATTTCGCTTGAGTCATCAACTATAATTAACTGGTTCAGCACTGAGCCAGAGCCTTGCGCATGCTCAGAAAGGCCTGTAGTTGCCAGAATGCATCTGTCTTAGTGTGTAACGGTCAGGCTGTTCCAACTGATGTAAGGGTTTTTGTTACTCCTCCCACTCCGTTGACTAAGTAGTTTCCAGTTGTCCATATATGTGAATAGCTATTCTTGTGTACACTTGTACCGCCTCTTTTTGAGTCTTCATGCTTACTTAGCTATAAACTGCCCATAAAAGGCCCATGGTTTCTGTACTCCTTGGACTACCTCCTACAGTGGCCTGAGGGTACTGTATTGGCGTAGTCTCCCTCATGAGAAGTTAATAAATCTATTTTCTTTGATATTATAGCTCCTGTGCCAATCTCTATTTTGTTAGTCTAAGGACTTAAGGACAAAGAAGGGCGAACCCCTGCACCAGTGGGCCCCTAAAAAGGCTCACTCCCACACTATATTCATTCCATTTAAGGCACTGCTTATAAAACAACTGCTCAATGACATGCAATATTTGTATAATGTATAGTAGGGGTAATTATTCCCACATATAATATATTATGCATGCAGTGTACCTCTATTTATGTCCCAGATTGGCTCTCATATTATGGGTCTGATGTTATAGCTTTGTTAGAGGATGTTTTGCAGGTACAATGCATATGGTTCTCCTCTCATTATGCCCTTGGCTGTATGAGGAAACCTTGCTGATGACCATGAGGACACCCCGGGCCGTTTTATACATGCAGCGCATTTTCCTTCATGGCAATGGACGCACAAGCGTCTGCGGACCCTTTTGTAATACCAAAGTATCCCTGGGGCACGCAAAGCGGGTGCAAACGCCTGTTGCGCCCCCAGTGCACTAGTATAATACGTCCCCGAGTGTATTTACATGCATGCTTTACCAGAGATGATGCCTCAAATAACTGTTGTCTACGTTACTTACCCATTCACATTGCTCACAAAGCATCGACTATAAAAGCCTGAAAGACTTAGTCAACCCGCCCAAATTCCAAAGTGAAATTTCACATCACAGGGATTTCTCTGCATAGTGTGCTTTAACCTTATGGGCTATCTTACAAGAGTAAGCGGGTCGTTGGCCCTTCTGTGGGTAAAAGAACACACAGTTTTAGAACAGAAGAACGCTGGAGTTCCATATGATGGATGGGAGGAAGAAATATAAAACGTGTACATGGACAAACTCTGAATTGCAAAGGACATTCCATTAAAGCAATCAAAGCTATGGAAGTCTGAAAAAATATTCTACCATTTCCAGCAGTCGTTGCTTTCAGGGTAAAACATGCGGCAACGGCGCGCTTTATTTGCGCCCCTGTCCCTGCTCTGAGGCCCGGGTGTTGAACTGTGAGCATCCCTGCAGTCCTGACTTGGGTACACACTATCACTTAGAATGCTGTCACGCTTTTCTCTGCGGTGCCCGGTTCTGTCTTCACCCTGCAGGCGACGACTTGTCAAAATCTTCAAAGGAAGCCCAGCTTGCACACACGGAAGCTGCTCCCCCCTCATGCATGGCCCAGCACATACGTCTCAATTAACGTAGCCAGGTCAGCAAGCTACAAAGGTGAATGTGGGCTGGACTCACCGAAATGAAAACAAAAAAAGACCCACAGGGGGCAGCAAGTGCCTGGGATTTCGAAACATTACATTGACCCTTCACGTTGCGCCCGCCATAAACTGAATTCGCTAGTGGGCTCCTCGGTAGTTTGGGATTCTGCAGATGAATGTAACGGCAGTGCAACCAAAATAGCTACCGGTCACGAGCGTATAGCAAAATCCATAAATCGACTTTCGCAAAATGAAGATATTATTTAAGGACGTTAGTTAAAACGTATTTTATTTCCTCAATTCTGTTTTTTCAGCACTTGCATTCCGTTTCCCGGCCGCCTCGTCGTAATGCTATTATACGGCGTAAACTAAACACAATAACGATCGATTTGGGTGAATGTTGTAAAGAAACAAGTATTCCCTTTTCCGTTTCCCTTTTTCTTTCCGCTTGTTCCCTTTTCCTTTCCGCTTGTTCCCTTTATTCCCTCTCATTTCTTCGCCCTCCACTCTCCCTTTCCGGAGTCCAGTAGTGGAACTTTACACCCTGAAGGCCTGCAGTGGCGGCTGGTGACATTTGAAAGTGGTGACCCATACAAGTTCAGGAAAATTGTGAAAGTGTAGTTATGACATCAACAAAGACATTTCGCATGATAATGATAAAGGTAGCTGCTTATTCAGTATAACCACAGAACTCAATAACAGACCTTGAGATAACAATGCTGAGTATTTCACAGTTTTCTTTATCTATAGATATACCTCTACAAATGAAATCTAAGGAAATAGAATTTATTGTGATTTGTCCAGATTGGACACAATGAGACAACAAGAAATAAACATTAAAAGGCAGTAGGGCGCCCTACAAGGCACTGTAAGTCTCATTCAAGGGATGAAGAAATATGATCACATCACCCCCATCTCTATGCACGAGGAGGATATCCTTGTCTTGATGAGCAAGCATGCCAGTCACAGTCATTGTGCTATTAACATTTGTAGAAGACAGAAGGTGACAGGCCGGCAAGACTCTTTGAAACCAACATGCCCTTTCCTTTGTAAAAGTTTTGATGTGAATTGAGAGGCCTGGATTTGAATGAATGCTCAGGTGAGGCATGGAGCCAGCGGATAGCAGAAAATGGTGAATCTTGCAGATCACAAAGTGCATATAATATAAAAAGGTCAGTGAGTTACTGCTTTTGTCAGAGAGATCCTAGTGTTACTTACACTTTATAAGTTAAAATCCTAATGTAGAACAGCAATTATTTGTTATCAAAGAGCTGCATGAAAACTGCAAGGTATAGGCTAGAGTGTTATGATTTTTCCCCAGTCTTCCATTTTCCTAATGTTGCAAAATGGGTTCATTTTGGTAGAAATCAATTCTTATTATGAAAGAGAACCCCCAACCATGGTGTTACATTTTAAATTCTAAGTTTGTGCTTCTCCAGACCAAGCATTCTTAAACTATATTGCCTACCAGTATGAATGACGTGACTCCTACACCTTGCAATCTGTGTGATGTAAAGTGATCTGACCTTACACTGGTACGAGTGGCACTATAAAATCAATACATGCATCTGCGAGAGAGTGGTTATGGAGACTTGAGGGGCACTGGGAAATGATGGCTGTTTTGGAATCCGTGGTGGAGGTGGTCACTGGGTGCGCCAACAAACATTGTCTGCACTAGGCGCCACCAGCGCTAAAGCCGGCTTTGTGAAAAGCCTTGTCATAGTTGGCATAACACTCCTGCAGTGTTGCTGTGCTTTTAAAATATGCTGAAAACGCTCTGATATTGTAATCAGATGAGTACCTATGCACTCCTGCAGTGCAGCTTTGATTGTAATGGACCGTATTCGAGATAAGATCTTGTCACATGGGGGGCGTGGCATGGCGCCAATGAAGATGGCCACCTAAAGGGAGAGCTCCGCCGGAGCTGAGCCCGAAATCCCTGTAAATCCGGCATTTATCCGACAGGCAGAGCCCATAAATCCCACGGTGTAGCGGCAGAGGACCGACACTGTGCACCATCGAAAATTAGAGGCGGCGGGACATTCTCCGGCCTCCCGGCAGCCCGAAGTCCCTGGAACGGTGAAAACTGAAAGCGGATTGGGGAGGATGTAATGTAGTGCCCCTTACACAGTGGTGGTACCCCCCACAGAAGATAGGAGTCGTGGTGGTGGAGTTGGGGGTATTTATTACAATATACAATCATCAGCAGGAGCGCCGGTACGGAGCTCCGATCCCCTTTTGAATCGGCGCCTAGTGCCGAATCCAAGATGGCCGCCGCCGGAAGTCCGGTGACGTCGCACGTCGTGCGAGCCGCGGACTAGACCGCAACACCACATCTCCCTCCTTTATAAACACAACGTTCCATGTTCCCCTACGCACGTGCACAGTCTTACTTGTGGTCCAGGCTGAACTCTTCGAATCTTCGTGGCAGCATTATTCTCCTCCCGCAGCGTGTTCTCCTACCTCCTGTGCTCGCGGTTGGAGTGGTGCCCCCCCCACTCGGGGATGCTGCTCCACTCGCTTCATCGAGTTCAGGACCACCCAACTCTGTCTCTATCGCTGTCTCTTGGTCTCTAAGTCCTGGTGTCTCAACTCCCCCTCCTCTTGGACTCCAGGCCTCTTGAGGAGAGCCTCCCGCTTCTTCTTCCAGTCTTCTCCTATCTCCCTTTGTCGCCGGTGTGGACCTGGTTTTGTCCATGTTGTTCAGTTCCGTTCTGTGCTCTGTCTCCTCGGCCCTGGTACATCTTGCCATACGATCTTGGGCCCATATCTTCCCGTCGCTCAGTAAGGCCGATGTGGAGTAGGATTCCACTACTTGGAATGGGGGCGTGAATTTGCTGTCCCCCTTTCTCCCGGGTGTTGGGAGCTTCACCCTAACCCACTCTCCTTTTTCCAGTGCGACTTCCTTGGTGTTGTGCCTTTGGTCATAGTAGTTAGTGTACACGGCTTGCGCCTTCTCCAAGTTCTTGCGCACCACCGCCGGTGACCAATGGCTCTGCATGGTGAGCCTCTTCCATGCCACGTTGTCTCGGGTGAACGGTTCTCTTCCTCTCAGTATTCGGAACGGGCTGTAGCCTGTGGAAGAGGGAGTTATCCTGTAAGCCCATAGCAAACGCTTAAGTTCCTTCTCCCAGCTTGCCCCTTGTCCGATTGCCGCTTGCACCGACCCCATTATTACTCTATTGAATCTCTCCACTGCTCCATTCCCCGCGGGGTGGTAGACGGGGGTGCGTCTGACCGTTATCCCATTTCTGTCCATGAAGGCCTCCCATTTGGTCGACGTGAACTGCGGGCCGTTGTCGCTTAGGATTCCCTTGGGGATTCCTTCCCTGATGAATATGTCCGTAAGGAATCCTAAGATGGTGTCTGTCTCCGCGTTCTCATCCACATGGATTTCTGGCCACTTCGAGTACCTGTCCACGACTACGGTGAGGTACTTCTGGTTGCCACTGGCGTCTTGTATGGGGCCTAGGACGTCTATTGAGATTTCTTCCCACGGATTTTCCGGACACTCAAAACGTCCCAGTGGTGGACGCAGCATCCTTTGTGTCTTGTCTGCATTGCTGCACTGTTCGCACGCCCTGACGTGTCGTTCCACCGCGAGCTCCAACCCTGGCCACCAGTAGTCCTCCTTCACTCTGCCCTTCGTTTTCACGATTCCCAAATGCCCTTCGTGGGCCAAGGCCACCACTCTAGGTCTCAACGCCATCGGAGGAACTACCTTGTTGCCCCAGAACAGGAAACCTGGGTCATCTCCCAACGACAGTTCTTCTCTGATTTCCCAGTACTGCTTGAGTTCTTCTCCGAGTAGCCTCTTCTCCGGCCACCCTTGCGTCACATACGTTTTGACGGCCTTCACCTTCTCGTCAGCCTCATACTCTTCTTCCCACTCTTGCCTGCTGATGGCTTTCTCGTGATCGCCCATGAACGCCACCGCATACTCTGCCCACTTTTCTGTGTCTTGTGTCTCTGCATATTCCTTCGCTGCTGCCCTGCTTAGGTAGTCTGCTACTCTGTTCCTGGTGCCTGGTATGTACTCCACGTCGTACACGTAGTCGAGGAGTCGTAGCGTCATTTTTGCGATCCTCGGTGTTGCGTGCTCATGGCCGTTGGACGTGAGGACTTTTACCAGCGGTTTGTGATCTGTTCGCAACAGGAATCTTCCTCCCCACAGGAACTGTCGGAACCTCTCCACCGCCCACACCACGGCCAGCATCTCTTTTTCAATCACGCTGAATTTGCGTTCATTGTCAGCCAACGTGCGGGATGCGAAGCTGATCGTGGCTGCCGCTCCTTGTGCTGACTATTGAGTTAGTACTGCGCCTAGGCCTTGGTCGCTCGCGTCTGTGGTCAGGATCGTGGGAGCTGTTGGGTCGAATCCTTGAATGGGCACCGCACCGCATATTTCCTCTTTCATCCTCTCGAATTCCTGCTGTTGTTCTTCCTTCCATGCAAACGCCGTCTTGTCCTTCAAGATCGACCTCAGGTGGTGGGTCTTTGACGCGAAGTGGGATACGAACTTGCTGTAGAATTCAGCCATCCCTAAGAACGTCCGTACCTCCTCCTTGTTTGATGGTGTGGGTGCGTTCCTGATAGCCGCCACGTTTGACGCTTTGGGTTTTATGCCGTCCTGGCTGATTTCATGCCCCAGGTACGTGACACTCTCCATTCCGAACCTGCACTTGTCCCACTGGGCTGTGAGACCATTATGCTTGAGTACTGCCAGTACGTCCGCCAGCTTCCGGTCATGTTCTTCCCTGGAGGCTCCCATCACTAAGATGTCGTCCTGGAAGTACTGGATTCCCTCCATCTTGTTGAACAGGCGGTACATCAATTTTTGGAACACTGCTGCAGCAGAGGCCAGCCCGAACGGCATCCGTAAGAATTTGTAGCACCCAAACGGCGTTATGAACGATGTGAGATGGTTGCATGATTTGTGGAGTGCGATCTGGTGGTATGCGGACGTTAAGTCTACCGTGGAGAACCACTTGGCGCCCTTGGTCTTGGCCAGCATCTCGTTGATGCGGGGAAGAGGGAACTTGTCCACAACGATGTTTTTGTTGAGCTCCCTGAGGTCCACACACAACCTCACCTTCCCGTTCGGCTTCTGTGCCACAACTAAGGGGGCCAACCATTCCGCATTGTCGATGGCTTCAATGATCCCGTTGTCCTCCAACCTCCGCAGTTCCTCTTGTACTGCCTCTCTGGTGCGGAACGGAATGTTCCGCACTTTGTGTGACACCGGTCGGGCTCCTTCCTTCAGGTTTATTCGGTGCGTAAATTTGGTTAACTTCCCAATATCATCTCTGAAGACTTCGGGAAACTCCTCCTTCCACTGCCTTGCTCCCACTCCAGTGTCTTCCTCCATCATGAGCACTTGAACACGACCTCCCGGGTTCAATTTTATCCCAAGCTTCCCTTGATCCCTCCATCCTAATACTGATGGCCCTTTTTCTGCCACGTATAGTTTCCCTTCGCACGTTCTACCCTTGAACTCGAAGGTTAGAGGGCAATACCCGACCATCGGTATGGGTTCCCCGGTGAATGTCACGGGATGGATGTCTGTGGGACGCAGTTGGTGTGTTGTAACCGGTTCGAAGTCCTCCTCCCATATCTTCCTTCTTATGATCGTGTAGGGGGAACCCGAGTCTGCGACCATTGTGACTCTCACTCCCCCGATGTTCATGTCGCATCTGGGTTTCTTGTCGACCGCCCCGTCAATCCCCAATATCTGATCCTCTATCATCAGGATCTCTTCTTCGTCCTCCTGGCTTTCCGCTTCTTCCTCCTTGCACGTCTCCTGTGCCACGTACTTCACTTGCTGCCTCGGCGCTTTCCTTCGGCATACCCTTTCGTAATGGCCCATCAGGCCACAGTACGTGCATTTGGCCCGGAACGCTGGGCACCCTTTGTCGTTGGCGACGTGTCTATTGCTGCCGCATCTGTAGCACGTGTTGGTGCTCCCCTGTCCCTGTACTTGCTGTTTCGCGCCCTTGGTCGTGGACTTCCTGTATGGTCGCGTGTTGTGTTGTTCCGCCGCCGATTGGCCCTCGCGGTTCTTCCGTTCCTCTATCCTGCACACCGCTTGTTCCGGGAGACGGTCTTTCTTCGCCACCTCTACACACCTCTTGGACAATTCGGCTTTCTTTACCATGGCCACCACTGTCTTGAGGGGTTCGTCGCCATTGGCCCACAGCTTGTCTTGGATGGACGTGTTCGCCGCATGCATTACTATTTGGTCCTCTCTGACCTGCTGGGTCCAAATGGTGTAAGAGTATCCTCTTCCTGAGCGTGCTCGAGAACACTGCGCCGCCTTCCTCCTCTAAAGCGAACAGGTAATTCAAGAAGTACCGCTTCCAGTCCTCCCACGGCATCTCCGGAACCCCCACCTTCGTTAGGAAGGGTACTGGGTTCGGCAACCCGGTCGATGTGGCACTCATCTTACTCCCCGCCTCCGTCCGCCGCGTCCTTGGGCTCGAACTTCTCGACGCACTGGTGCCGTCGGAGCTCCCTTCGCCTGGGTCGTCGTCTTGGTCGGATTTTCCGCTTCCCGCGTGTCTTCCTGTGACCCCCGCCACGTTGCGTGGAGTTGCCTGGCCACGTGCACTCTCCCTGGCGCTGTCCCTTACCGCCGGGCTGCTGCTGTCCTGAACCAGGCTCGGTTGGGACCCTTCTGTCCTGATGCGCGTCCTCTGCCGCTCTCCGTGACACTGCCGCGCTCCTGCCGGTTTGGGGTGGTGACCGTGGGTGTAGACAGCGTGCTCACCACGTGGCACTCACCCTGGAGGCAGCGCAGGGCCGTTTCACCTCCTCGTCGCCATTGTAATGTAGTGCCCCTTACACAGTGGTGGTACCCCCCACAGAAGATAGGAGTCGTGGTGGTGGAGTTGGGGGTATTTATTACAATATACAATCATCAGCAGGAGCGCCGGTACGGAGCTCCGATCCCCTTTTGAATCGGCGCCTAGTGCCGAATCCAAGATGGCCGCCGCCGGAAGTCCGGTGACGTCGCACGTCGTGCGAGCCGCGGACTAGACCGTAACACCACAGAGGATCCTCTGGCCGCTTAAGCGGGTCCCGGAGGCCGTGACTCATCGGAGCCCGGGAAACATCAGCGCGGACTCAAGATTCTAAAATCCGCTACCCACCGGGACGCATGGCGAGGGTCCTGTTTCGGACCAAGGAACCCACACGACGATCAAAGGCTGCGTTGCCGAGGACAGAGCAGTAGGTGCCGGCCCGGCGGGGCGCTTCTGGGGCGGTACGCTCGGCGTGCATTCCAGTGACCAACCGACGGCGCGCTGTACTGTCTGGTCCCACAAGACTTAAGGACCTATCGGCCCAGTCAGGGGCTGGGCTGCAATGCTGGGGGCGGTCGGAGAGACTGTAGCCCTATGGAGAAGAGAGGCTGGGAGGCTGCCCTTTCAGCTTGACACGGTGACAGCTGGGCCCGAGACGGAGATCGGAGCATGGTGGGGGGTGCCCCCGGGGACTGAAGCAAGCTCTGGGACAATAGATGCGGCAACTCGGCTGGAGATGCTCATCAGCCTTATCCATGAGCATTGGAAAGAGTGGGCCCCGCTGAGGACGATGACCCAACCACCCCGCAGCCGTGCACGAACTGGAGGCGGGAGAACGGAGCTGCTTGCATTCGACGGGGGAGACTCACGTTGTCACTGTTGGGCACTGAAGGGGCACTTGTGATGCAGTGGACCTCGGCAATACTCACGGACAGCTACTTTTACGCTCAGAGGCAACACGGCGCCTGCGGGGGCAACTCGGACCCTTGGGGCAACACCACGCCCGACCCCACGCCGGAGACCCTCTATCTCCGAACGAAGTGAATCAGAAGGCCACAGCTGCAATATGAAGCCCAAAAGCGGTGCCACTGTCCAAACAAATAAATTAGATAAATATGCTGTCTTGAAGCCAGTCCCGCAGGAAGAAGGAGCTACGGGTGAACAGACAGTAATAGTGGAACCGTCTCTGGCGTCCATAATGGCGGCTATCCAAGGCCTGGGGACCACTCTGGAAACGAAGATAGACAAAGTATCTATCAAAGTAAACTTACTACGGGCCGACCTGAATAAAACAACGGAAAAAGTCAGGGTCAATGAGACAAACATCCGGGAGCTCCAATCCTCCACGAAAACGCTCAAGGAAAGAGTAAAAAAATTGGTACACCAGCACCGCCAAATGGCCCTTAAGCTCGAAGATTAAGAAGGGCGGGCCCACCGGAACAACATTAGGGTGGTGGGGGTCCCGGAGGGTTCAGAGGGGCCAAGCATGGACCTCTTCCTGGAAGATCTAATCCTTAACCATCTAAAACCGAAGCGGCTTTTGTCCTTGTTCACAATTGAGAGGGCGCACAGAGCGCCAATCCCCAGACCCAAACCGGGAGCGGCCCTAGGACAATCATCACGAAAATCCTTAACTACAGAGACCGCGACGCCATTTTGCAGGCAGCCAGACAACAGGGAGACTTGCCCTACGAAAACACAACGGTCCGATTCTTCCCAGACTTTACACTTAAAGTGCAACGGAACCAGCGTTCCTTCGAGGGGGTGAAGGCGGAACTCCGACAAAGAGGAATCAAATATATGATGTTCTTCCCCGCAAATCTCAAGATCATAGTCGATGTAAAATCTGTCTTCTTCTCTTCGCCAACGGAGGCGCAGGACTGGCTGGATAGGGATGCCACGCAGGCTTCGGCGACGGAGAGACACTCGAGCCAAATCACCGGGCTCAGTAGACGGCAGGTCCAACATCGACGGGTGAAGCCAGCGCTCCTGGAAATCGAGGTCGAGTAGCCCGGGAACGCTCGTCACATAGGAAAGCTGAACGGCCCAGATGACCTGCTGAGCTATCCCCGGACATCATCTAACAATCTGTAATGTATAAACCTTTATTATTTTAGGGGGTCAGTAGAATCCAGTAGGGTGCTATTCACACGCAGTTCCTGCACTTGACGCTTGCCGCAAATAAAGTAGGTAAAATGGTGGCCAGAGACAGTCCTCAAACTTTATTATACGGACGATACTGATAAACTGGGCCCACACTACTGTAGGCAATGTTCGGGTCTGCTGATGCAGAATAGGGACAGAGACACCTTGTAACAATAACCTGGACATAATTGGGATGCCTTACCCTGATACATCGCACATATGCGGGGACTGGCCTCTAGTGGAAGGAGTTGGTGCCAGAGCATCTCCCCATCTACTTGTGTTCCGAGTTTTCTTTTGGGGCGATAGGCACTCTGTTAGTTGGGGATGTGGGTAGTTTCAAACCTACGTGGCACGGTAGCAGGGAGGCGGGGGAAGGTAGTTCGAGGATTCAGTGTTATGCACAATTTTCTTGCAGAGGTTGGGGGGGACGGAAAGGGGTTCATGTTGGTAACGCTGGAAACAATGTAATTTTATTGAAAAGTGTTGCATGTTGGACAAGAGGTGCGGAACTCATTTTTGTTGCAATAACTATGAGGTGGGATAAAAGTTTAAAACTCCTAAGTTGGAACGTCAATGGGTTCGGGGATAAAGTAAAGAGGGGTATTGTTCTCCAATACATTAAACATCACCTCCCAGACGTCGCCCTACTCCAAGAGACACACCTAATCGGTAACAACTGTAAGGCACTTAATCGATGGGGCTACACAATGGTGGCGCACGCCGGACTCACGTCTGGGTCCTGCGGTGTGGGCATTCTGCTAAGGTGTACCCTCCCACTTGTTATCAAGCAAACGTGAATCGGTCCACTGGGCCGCTTCGCGGCACTCTCGGGGCGGTGGGAGGGGTGCACACTTATTCTATTGACTGTCTATATCCCACCTGGTGGGATATACACATACCCAGTCATACCAAGATCTGGGTAAACTTCTCCTTTCTATCCCTGAAGGGCAACTTATACTGGGCGGGGACTTCAACGCAGTGGTGTCAGCAGGGCTCGACCGCCACCCACCGCGGGACCTCAGTACTGGACAAAACTGTCTCTCTGACTTAATTGAAGCCTTTGGCCTAACAGACCTTTGGCGTATGCGCAATCCAGGCCTCCAACAATATACGTTCTTTTTGGGCTCCCATTACACCCTTTCCAGAATCGATTATATCCTTATGCCTCTGCAGCCTGACACTGTCATTCAAGACATCAAACACTTGCGCGGGGCATATCTGATCATTCCCCCATATGGGCCCATCTCTCCGTCGGGGAAAAAAAGGTGGGCTGTATAGCACCCATAAACCCATGGTTCCTCCACAATCCAGTGATTAAAACCGCGATCACCCGCTCCATAGACCAGGGTAGTAGGGGACTCTACCGCTCCATAGACCAGGGTTGTAGGGGACTCTACCGTCCCCTCGTTCCAGGAGAACGAGGGGACGGTAGAGTCCCCTACTACCCTGTGGCAGGCGTTTAAAACAGTGCTCAGAGGAAATGCCCTTTCAGCCATTGCCGGGCAGCGCAAGGAAAGAGAAAAGCAAATGCTCACCATTGAGAGCGATCTTCTTAAACTTGAGGCAACCGTGCAAACTGACAACGACCCAGCAGCTATTCATCAGATGCAGCTTAAGGCAGCCCAATACAAGGCACTGGCGACTGATGCCGCAAAAAGCCTTGCGAGGGACAAGGATGGTCGCCTGTACGATCAAGGGGACAAAGCGGGTAAAATGATAGCCTGGCTGGACAAAAAAGAAAAGGCACAGAGATGGGTAGCGGAGCTCAGGAGTAGTTCGGGTAATCTATTAACTGAACCTCAGGACATAGTCCATGAGTTCGCCGAGCACTTCAAGAAAGTGTACCAAAAGGGGTCAGAGCTCCCGGAGGAGGCTTCCGCTAACCTGCTGACAAACAGCCGATTGCCCACCCTCTCAGCTGCTGACCGTGAGACACTGGAGAGTGCGCTCACTGTTGAAGAACTGGCTGCGGCGATCAGAGACCTCCGACCTGGGAAAGCCCTGGGACCAAATGGTTTGCCTATAGAGCTCTACAAGCTCAAACCTGATGGCCTGGCCCCCTATCTGAAAAGTATGTATGAATCTAGTAAGGCTTCAGGAATATTACCGAGGGTTCAGCGCATCGCCACATTGGTGGCCATCCCTAAGGAAGGGTAACCTAGGGATGAGTGTGCCTCCTATAGGCCAATCTCACTGTTAAACGCAGAACCCAAAATATTAGCGAAACTCCTGGCAAACAGGCTCACTCCGGTATTAGACAAACTGATCCACCCAGACCAGTCGAGCTTTATACCACACCGAAATACCGCACTTAATCTGAGGCGATTGCAAGGGGTGTTGGGGCGCAGCTCTACATTACAAGAGGACGAGACGGTGATCTCACTGGATGCCACAATGGCGTTTGATGCGCTTGAATTGGCATACCTGATGGCGGTACTAAAAAGGCTGGGCTTCGGCCCTAATTTTATTGGATGGATTCAGCTCCTCTATACGGAACCGCTGGCCCAAGTAGTAGTAAACAACAAAATATCGGAGGTGTTCCACCTCAGAAGGGGGACGAGGCAGGGCTGTCCACTCTCGCCCTTGCTTTTTGCCCTCGCAGCCTAGATACATCACGACTCGACAATACGAGGACTCAAATGGGCTGAGGGCTGGGAGGACAGGATCTCGCTCTATGCAGACGATATCCTTTTGTACCTTGCCTCCCCTCATAAATCATTAAGAGTGGTCTTGGATATATTCACAAGTTTTGGGAAAAACTCCGTTTACAGCATTAACTGGGGTAAATCGTCGCTTTATGTCCTCCACGGAGCTCCCCCACGAATACCCAGAGGCTGCCCGATTCCAATAGTTACTGAGGGGTTTAAATACCTTGGTGTTTTCATCACCAATGATGCAAAAACCAGATATGAGCGCAATCTCCTCCCACTCTTGCAGAGGTTCAAGTGAGATACCGCCACCAGGAAGAAACTCCCGTTGTCACTGTTGGGACGGGCGGCTCTCTTCAAGATGATGACATTGCCACGTTTCTTATACGCCCTCCAGAATTACCCGGACTTAGTCCCACAACGATACTTCAAAGAAATTGAGGCCACCCAAAGGGACCTATTATGGGATGTGACACCGCGTATTTCGCTCCAAAAATTGACACTTGGCTGGTACGATGGGGGTATAGCACTACCAGACATTAGGAAATACTACTGGGCAGCACACCTCTCAGCCATCAATCAAGGCACATATCGCAGTGGGGATGATCCTGGCTACGGGATGGACAGATGGCTTATCCCGGGAGGGAACTTTGAGGCGGCGCTCTATTCCAGGCCGAATAAATACCACCTTACGGGACCCACAAGACACTCGGTCCATATCTGGCACTTGGTAAGCCGTAATCTGGGATGGTCTGATAAACTTACGCTAGCTACACCACTCTGGGTCTCAGAGCGATTGGGCACACTGGGCCGAACTAAAGAATTTGACAAATGAGACCTCATAGGGATTTCCTGTATTAAAGACATCTGGGGACCACACGGAGTGGTGTCGTTTGCTTCATTACAGTGAACATATGAACTAGCAAACTCGGGGGCCCGATTCACAGAACTAACTTAAGACAAAATCCTAAACTTACTACCATTTTGGTATTCACAGAAGGCACTTACTCATTTTGGTATTCACAGAAGGCACTTACTCATTTCGGTATTCACAGAAGTTAGGAGTCCTAACTTTAGGACTCCTAAATGCCTTCTGTGAATACCGAAAGTCTTAAAATTAGGATTTTTCTCAGTTTAGTAGTAGTATAGTTAGGACTCCTAACTTTAGGACTCCTAAATGCCTTCTGTGAATACCGAAAGTCTTAAAATTAGGATTTTTCTCAATTTAGTAGTAGTAAAGTTAGGACTCCTAACTTTAGGACTCCTAAATGCCTTCTGTGAATACCGAAAGCCTTAAAATTTGGATTTTTCTCAGTTTAGTAGTAGTATAGTTAGGACTCCTAACTTTAGGACTCCTAAATGCCTTCTGTGAATACCGAAAGTCTTAAAATTAGGACTTTTCTCAATTTAGTAGTAGTAAAGTTAGGACTCCTAACTTTAGGACTCCTAAATGCCTTCTGTGAATACCGAAAGCCTTACTATTAGGATTTTTCTCAGTTTAGTAGTAGTAAAGTTAGGAGTCCTAACTTTAGGACTCCTAAACTGAGAAAAATCCTAATTTTAAGTCTTTCGGTATTCACAGAAGGCATTTAGGAGTCCTAAAGTTAGGACTCCTAGCTTCTGTGAATACCGAAGTGAGTAAGTGCCTTCTGTGAATACCAAAATGAGTAATTGCCTTCTGTGAATACAAAAATGGTAGTAAGTTTAGGATTTTGTCTTAAGTTAGTTCTGTGAATCGGGCCCGGAGTATTTCAGGTATGCACAGGTCAGACACTCACTCCGGGCCAATATTCCAGTGGGAACGTCCCTCCCTGAGTCCTCCCCTCTAGAAGACAGACTGCTTGACGGCTACCTACCGGAAAGGGCCATATCTCTAACATATAAAAAACTCATTCATCACACCCCAGACCCCCTAATTGGCTTGAAGGACAAGTGGGAAAGGGACGGCCTAGAGATAGACGATGAGGAGTGGAGGGAGGCGCTCTCATCCCCTAGGGAAGTGGCCATTTCAGCGAAACTGAGGCTAATTCAACTGAAGATACTACACCGTGTGTACCTCTCTGGTCACCGGCTGATGTTGATGGGCAGGAGTGTGGAAGGGAAGTGCGGGAGGCAATGTGGTAAAGCAGGGTCCTTTATGCATATACTCTGGGAATGCCCCTTGGTCCAAGCCTTCTGGAAACAGGTACATGAATGCATGAGCGACGTATGGGGAGTGGAAATGCGGCTTGAAGCCAAAAGGTGCCTTTTGAATATATGGGAGCCCACGGACTTAACGGTAAAAGGTAAAACATGGGCGACGCTTGGGCAGATAATAGCAAAACGTAACATCGCCCGTCTCTGGGAAGCAGCTGCACCGCCAACACTCGATGCATGGAAAAAAGACATGGACTGGTGCATTCTGCGGGAGAAAACAGTGTATGTAGCCAGAGGTTGCCCTCGGAAGTGGATAGCGATTTGGGCTGTATGGAATGTATACCGTTGAAATCTATGTGAACCTCTGATAATCCCCCCTCTTATCGATTCCCCTATGCCTTAATTGATATATAAAGTGATCATCATTCACTGTAACCCATCAAAAGGTATGATTTGTCTGTGCCTGTCTGATTATGGAACACTTAAAATGTAACAAGCTTCCATGTGCAAAGACCAATTTGTTCAATTTGTTAATAAAAAGAATTATAAAAAAAAATATCTTGTCACATACCAAAGGCCAAAATTAACTTCCTTTTAGTAAAAATTAATCTGTCCAGCGATGTAGAGGGAGCTGGGAAATCCCAAATTTCACATTCTGTTAAGACAGCTGTGCTAATATGTGTTTACTGTTAAGAGTCTGTCAGTCTGTTCCCGTGGCTGTCTGTAGGTAAAGAGCATTATTATGTGATGTTCAGCTTTGTTTCGGGGAATTAGGAAGATACCACAGTCCCCTTGCACGCATTTGGAGACAATAATAAAAGCAGTATATTTTAACAGTGAATCTCTGGAGGGTTTTAGATTAATTCACAGCTCAGCTGGAAGAGCCTCACACAGGGGTGTATTGTGCATGCAGCAGTTGTGGCCAGACTACGAATGCACCGCTGAGTATCACAGCAAATCATTATATACCGAGGCATAAGATATGGTTACGCCCCCCCCAATCCCTGGCCCAACTAACACATCCAGCTGAAGGGCATCTCTTTTCACAGGGCTATATTACAAGCTGTTGTTATTTGCCAACAACATTTTAGGGTTCTATAGTACTGCGGACGAGGGAGATTCATGCAAGAAACAAAGGGGAATTAGGAAGCTAATACCACAGTTCATTTGCCCCATATATTTGGAGACAATAATAAAGGCAGGCAGTATATTTCACCAGTGATTCTCAGGAGGGTTTTAGATGAAAATCTCAAAAACATAATAAAATAGACTTGCGACTGTTTACAGTAGGGTACATCTTTTACATAAAAATATAGCAACAAGTCTGCTTTTGCATTTGATTATTTACTTCCTTGTAAAAAGGGCTACTATGCTAGGAAAGACGAGAAAAGGTAAGCGGGCACAGCAGCCCTCGTACTGTCTGGCACCCACTGCACAGATGCCACATGCTTCATTTCATACAGAATTGTGAAGTGGTCACCGACAGGTCCTTATCAAGAGCCAGGAAGTACTGTATATCACAGCAGCGGACTGCAGCCTCCGTTGCAGGGGGGAGGAGTAGCGAGGGGGGCAAACTCGATGGACTTCTTGGGTGCTGCTCGTGGAAGGCAAGACTGAGAAAGCTTTACCATGGAAAGGGTCCATTCGACCATATGATAGTCTTACTCAGGAGGACTGTGGTGCTGCAATGTAGAACTTTGAGTGTAGGACTGTGTAATATCCTTTCTTTGCCACATTTCCTTTCTCTGTCTCTTTCACTTTAATTCCCGCATTCTTTTCCCTGTCCCATTCCTTCTTAGAATGTGTTTCCTTTTGTATCAAGGAGCATTCTATCCTTGACTCTTGAGCTGTGCAGTTCTCCCTGCTGTGGGTCCTGCTTACTTTGTATCCTACTTCCACAACAACCTGTTGCCTTATTTCGGCTATGGGAACTCCGCTCCAGCCGCACTGCCACAGCAACCTGTTGCCTTATTTCGGCTGTGGGAGCTCCGCTCCAGCTGCAGCAACAGAGCAAACTTTTGCCTGATTTCGGCCGTGGGAGCTCCGCTCCAGCCGCACCGTTTGCTGTTTACTTGCACTATTTCATTTCCAGCCACACCGCCTGCTGTTTCCTCACAACAAATTTGTTTAATTACTTCTTTCATAAGAGATTCCGGTTGTGGGAGTTTCACTTCAACAGCATCGTGTTGTTCAGCACTATTTAAACATCTGTTCTCAACAAAGTTATTCTACATATTTTTTTTCCCACAACAACATTTCTTTCAGCATTTCAACTGTGGGAGCTCCACTCCAGTTGCACCCTTCTTCCTATAAACACTGTGCTATTTCAATCGTTTTGGCTGTAGCTATGGCTGTGGGAGCTCTGCTCCAGCTTTAGCCTTCCTGTTAACTTTGAACTCTTTCTTTTTCAGGTTTCTACTCCCCACCATTACTGTGGGAGCTCGGCTCCAGTTGTTGCAAGCTTTTTCTTATTTTCAGAAACGCTTTTCAACCATTAGACTCTGCTTATAATTATTTCCTTCCTTATTCTTAAATATTTCTTGTATTTAACCTTGTCTTTTCAGGCTGTGCTTCTCTTCAGTATGTCTTCGTCCGACAACGCTCTACACCCTCCACCTTTTCTACAAAAAACAAGTAAACCTGAAATTCTATTCACTTTTATACAACCATTTAGATATTGCTGCACAGAAGATTTTTGATAACTTACCTCCAATTCCACAATCTCCAGGTGATGGTGTTTGAAATGTTTACCTTGAAGCTAAAGAAAGACTTAAAAAACAATTTTCAGAAGAGCCCAATGTTTTATTAGAAAAGGCACAGTTTCTTCAAACGTAAGCAAGCCAGCTATGAGTCCGTTGAAGAATATGTGGCTGCTTTGCATGTACTAGCCTCTACATGTGATTTTCAGAATTCTGTTGATATTTGCATTAGGGATCAATTTGTTTTTAACTGCTTTTCCAAAAAGATGCAAGAAAGACTTCTTACTTGTAGGAATCCTTCTCTTTCAGAAGCCATTGACATTGGCAAGAGCATCACACACGCCATCATTTCTTCTCAAGCCATGTCTGGGCAAAGATAGGAACAATAGACTCATTTGTTACCGTTGTGGTTGTAAAACCCACATTGGCAACAATCCCTCCTGTCCTGCCTTAGGCAAGAGATGCTCAAAATGTAAGACAATAGGAATTTTTCAAGCGGTGTGTAGATCTCAACATACTGGTGAATATGTCAGAATTCACAATTTGGATTTACAGGTTCCCTCTATTCCTTCTAGTGATGCTAGCACCTCTATTTGTACACAAAGGTTTTCTAATCTTGTTCTTACTATTGATGAACCTTTTGAAGCCATTGAAATAGAGTGCCCTCTTTGCCAAGCCTTTATTGACGGCAAGTGTCTAGAAATTATGGCTGATTCAAGACCCCCCATCGCAGTTTTAGCAGACACCACTTTCTTTCTGTTATGGTCTCATTCCATTACTCTACAATCTCCAGATATATATCCCAAAGCCTTTGGCGAGAAGCATATTGATCTTCTGGGTTTCTTTATTGCTTCTTTGCAAATGTTAGGTAGAAGCACTAATACCAAGATGTACGTGGCCATTAAGGGTAAGGATTTGGTTGGTTGGAAGGATTTAGCCAAATTAGGTATCATTTTGAAACCCGGTCACAAGAATCCCATTGTGTTAGGAGATCCTCCTCTACTCTCAATCAATAATACCCCTCAATGTAGGCTCAAGGAGATTGACCTTCTCTCCACTCTTAAAAGTAAATTTTCGTCTGTTTTTAGTAATAGCATTGGTACTAATAAAGGTTTTCGAGCACACCATTAGATTGAAAGCTAATGCTTTACCAGTCACTCACAAAGTTAGATCTGTTCCTATCAATGTCAGGTCTGACCTCAAAAACATTTAGAGACATTAACTAATGATGGCATTATTGCAGAAACTGACTCCTCAGAATGGATTTCTCCCATTGTCCTTGCTAAGAAGAAAAGTGGTGATCTTCGCCTTTGTGTTGATTTGAGGTCTCTGAACCGTAATATAATTGTGGATTGTCATCCTCTTCCCCACATTCAGGACATGCTCGCTAATATCGGCCATTCTAAATATTTCTCCATCATTGACCGACATTCTGCATACCAGATAGCCTGAATCTCAAGAGCTCAACACTTTTGTCACACCATTCGGAGCTTATAAGTACTTAAGGCTACCTTTTAGATTGGCTTCAGCAGCCTCAGACTTCCAAAAAGTAATGGATATTCTGTTCAAGGACATTCCCCACATCCAAGCATTTCAGGACGACATCCTTGTCTTCACTGAAACCAAATAACTATATTTAAAAACTTTACACAATATTTTCTCTATTGTCAATGCCAGAGGTGTTACTATTCAACAGGAAAAGTGTAACTTTTTGGTGGAATAAATTTAGGGCACACCATTAGCCCTGAAGGCTTTAAAACTAAGTTTTGTAATTTGGAAGCTAATGTTCAAGCTCCTCCTCCTCCTGATAAGGATGCCTTGAGATCCTTCTTGGGTCTCTGCAAATATTATGCCCTATTTATTCCTGATTACGCCTCCTATGTTCAACCCTTAAGAAATCTACTCAAGAAAGGTACTAATTTTACATGGACTGATAAAGTCAACACTGCTTTCACTGGCATCAAAAAACTTGTAGTTAATGCTCCTGCTTTGAGTCCCTTTGTTCCTGGTCATCTATGTACTGTTACTGTTGATGCCAGCTTGAATGGTGTTGGAGCAATTTTTGGGCAAAACCTAAATAACAAAGATCTTACTGTAGCTTTTGCTTCCAAGAGTTTCTTTTTTTGAATTCAAATACAGTACCATTGAGAGGGAAGCTTTAGCTTGTGCCTGGGCTGTTCAGAAATGTAAAACCTATCTCTGGGGCACTCATTTTGTTATCTTCACAGATCACAAACCCCTTGTTTATTTATTACAAGGAGATGGTTTAGGCAAAGCTTCTGCACGTCTTGTACGTTTGTTATCTAAACTACAAGAATATAATTTTACCATCAAGTATATTCAAGGTGGTAAAAATTTCAGAGCGGACTGCCTCACCCGTTTACCTTTACCTTCTACAAATGACATTGATGCCGATTTTGAATATGTTGTTGCGACCATTGATGCGTCATGTTATTCCAACGGTGTCATTTCAGAAAAGGAATGGAATGATGCCTCCTCTAATGATGCCATTCTCAAAAAAGTTTGGGAATTTGTCATTAAAGGTTGGCCTCCTCTTCACAGTTACCTCATGAGTTGAAACCTTTTGCCCAAATTGCTTCTGAGTTGTCTCTTGAGAATGATCTATGCATTAGGAATGGTTGTTTTATTCCTCTTTCATCTCTAAGGGGTAAACTTATTCATATTGCACATGAGGGGCACCTAGGTATGACTGCCACATGCAAGAAACTTTGGGAACATTATTGGTGGCATTCCATGAATTCTCATGCTTCCTCATTTATTGAATTGTGTCCTCAATGTACTGTTTCTGACAAGCATTGGAGAACCATGCAAAATCCTCTTCGTCCAGTTCCTTTACCTGAAAACCCTTGGTCAAAGGTTTGCTTTGGATTTTGCTGGTCCTTTCAATCTGTTACCTACCTCATCAAAGTTTTTATTAATACTCATTGATTATTATTCCAAATGGATTTATTTTTCATGTGTTGAATCTGCCTCCACTCAGTCTGTCTTACACTTTCTTAGAAATGTTTTTTCTCTTGAAGGTCCTCGCAAAGAACTTGTCACTGACAATGGCAATCATTTTGTCTCTGCCTCTATGAAAAACCTTTTAATTGACTGTGACATTAAACATATTCATGTTGCTTACTACAGCCCTTCAGCTAACGGGCTAGTTGAAAGAGCTAACCGCTTCTTAAAAGAAGTTATTCAAACTGCTCTTTTCTCTGGATTGGGTTTCAGTTTATACCTCAAAGATAAAGTTAATGCTTACCACAATTCACCACTTTCTACAACTGGTCTCACTCCTTTTGAATTGTTGAAAGGTAGGAAATGTAGATCTAAACTCTTACCATCTTGGCTTGAACAGCAATCTCTTTTCACTGATAAAACTGCTTGCTCTAATTCTATTTTGCGCAATACGGTGTCTTTAGCACAACGTAGCAGAAACTGTATTATGACAATGGTAAACATGTTCTTGACAAGGACTTTTCTTTAGGATCCTGGGAAAGGGGTGGTGGAACAGCGGCAGACTAGTACCCATTTCTGAATTACAAGCTGAAATCTATAAGAATACTGTTATACCTTGTTATGATGATGATTCTATTATTTTTGAGCCTCATGGACATTCTCAATCCTCCGCTACTCATTCCAATGATTACTCTCTTGTTAATGATTCAAATGTTAATCCTACGTGTGATGATTCTTCCTCCTCTGTTTCACAGGCAATGTCTACTAAAAGGATTTCTAGATTGCCAGCATGTTGCAATTACTTTGTTATGACTTAATTGTTTGTGTGAAGGGAGATGTTGTAATATCCTGTCTTTGCCATATTTCCTTTCTCTGTCTCTTTCCCTCTAATTCCCGCGTTCCTTTCCCTGCCCCATTACTTCTTAGAATGTGTTTCCTTTTGTATCAAGGAGCATTCTGACTTTTGAGCTGTGCAGTTCTCCCTGCTGTGGGTCCTGCTTACTATGTATCCTACTTTTCAATTGAATAAATTCTACTGACTTGATACATCCGCAGCGCTGCAGCCAGGCAGCGTTGGTGGTGGGGGTGGGGTCAGGGCACTAATACTCACTATACTAAGGTCGTCAAGTGTGAGTGTGCCCACTGCCCAGGACTGTGTGTGCAATCAAAGGCACTTTGTTACTACAGTATAAGTACGATGTGGAGTGATTTGGATTCATGGCTGGGCTGGAAAGGCTCAAAACACTGAGCAGCAGCCCTCACAGAGTGGTGCATCGTACATGTAGGGAGCGGGATGATAGTGCACAGGGGACAAGAACGTCCCTCTGAACTGAATTCTTCTGATACATTCATACTCATGTGTCAGGATAGTTCATCGCTTCAGTAAACTACGTAACTGGCTTTGTTCTTGCTGTTTACATATATTCAGCCTTCAACATACCACCACTGGCGGTTGGCATCTACAGAAAGGGGCGACGAGCACCAAAAATAAATAATCAAAGAAAACAACACTTACCTGAACCAACGTCCTCCGTCCTCTCCTCCGGAACTCGTCTCAGGAACTGGTTGCACTTCAGTGCAGGCACCAATACTGGCACTACTCTCATGCTGTGAAAGCAGCCCCCAGATTGGAGGGAGCGGCCTTACTAGCAGCTCCCAAGGACACTAGAGCCCTGCACCTACTCTGACCCAGCTATCTTAAGACAGCTGGGTTAGAGGTTTCTAAGTGTGTAAGTGTGGCTGGCCGTAACAAGACAGCCGGCCAAAAAGACATGGGCACTTTGAAAAGTGCACAATTAGCCTACCTCCTCCCTGCTGCTGTCATTCAGCAGTTGCCCCGCCCCCATCCTGACGTGAGCCTCAGGACTATAGGGTAAAAAATAAAATGGTAATGCATTACCATTTTATTTTTCATTCTTTGGGGGGTAACTTAAGTGGGGCGATGCTCCCCCCCCTCCAATGGAGGAGACGGCCCAGGTGAAGAGAATACTAACCGTTGCATGTTGGCAGTTGACTCACTGTGAGAATGGATTTGGAGGCATTTAAATAAACCTGCTTTCTACCAGGGTGGGCGCCTCCGTGTGAGCGGAGGAGCGTCGCCCCACTGCTTTCTCGAAGTGCGTGAAGGAGAAACATAAAATGGTATTATAAATAAATAAAAATTGTTTCTGCTTTTTGCACTGCGTGAAAGCAGAAGGGTTTGGTTGGGGGTGGGCGGGTCTGCTCAAGGGCAGGAGAGGAGTGGCTAGCCCAATGCTGTTGGCCCTGACTGTTAGGTCGTCCCCCTTGGGCCGACCTAACCAGTCATGCGCACTCTCCCTTTTCTCCATGTAGGCTGCATGCCGCCTGTGCGGTTGGGTCTAAACCAATCAAAATGCTGCAGATGCAGCATTGTGGTTGGCTTAGGAGAGGGGAGGGAGGCTGCCTGCTTCCTGTTCCTGCGGAGGCAGGAAAGTAGGAGCTTAGAGCTTAGAAAACGCAGGACCCAGGAAAGGTAAGTTTTATTATGTTTTTTTAATTATTTAAAACCCCGCGTGATGACCCCTTCCCTCGCGACCACTCGCCAGCCCCACCCACCCCGTGACTACCCCTCTCACCTCATGACCGTCCCCCCCCCCACCCATGAGCCATGCCGGCCGTGACTGCTTTCTGCCTTCTAATGTATTTGCTATTCTTTACATATTTTGGCGACACATGAAGAACGGCGGCCGATACTGGACCTCTTATAATTTTCGTGTGTAATGGGAAGGGCTCTCCAGGCAAGGTTTGCAACAGGGTAGTTGAAAGCTAGCTTGGTTGGTTGCAGTCCAGCTGTAGAGATTTGTATGGCCATACTCATGGGCAGTTTTATTAATGTTTTGCACCGGTGTTGTAAATCATTACAAAATGTTTATTTGGGATTTACTTTGCATCACAAAACAACAGCGCCTTTCCATACAATCACCCAAGCTTTTTGGCACAAAGGCCTATCTAGTAACAATGGTAGTTAGGCCTTTGCACCCAAAAATAATGTCTCTTTGAGACAGGTGTTAAAAAGGAAAAATATTTGTTTTCTCCTAATGTTTCTGATGTTGCCTGTGAGATGCACTGTACAACACACATTCAAAGAGGGAAACGTTTTTAAATGTCTCTAGGCATAGTATTTAGTACTGGAAGGTTACCCTTTCAGCACAAAACCAATGCTAGACGTCACATAGACACCTTTGACTAATGGTGCAAAGGTGTGTGTGTGGCCCCAAGCAACTTGATTGTGCACCAGTGCTTGGGAAGAGATCAGCAACAAAGATAATGCAAGCAAGAGGATCATTCGCTAAACACAACGTTGAACAATAATTTTTACCACGGAACTAAACATTCATTACATAGCCAAAAGGTGATTACACTGTTTGTTACAAGTAGGCTGTCCGGAATTCGGTTTAAACCGACTCTGCCCGAAAGTACCCTACCGGATGAAAATCAGCTGACCCGGTTTAAACCGAGTGTCACTGATTTTCATCCTTGTTGCACCTTTTGGCCACTTGATGGAGCCAAAGCGGTACAAATGGTGGTGCATCGCGCGGAGGTGTCAGGGGAAAACAGTGGTTCTGGGCCGGTCCGGCACGCAGGGAGCCGAGGTGTGAATGGCCCACGGGCCAGAGCAACACCAGGCCCCCTGCCTGGCTCCGGTGGGGGTGGGAGGAGAGGAGCTGTTGTGGTCTGCTGTCTGTCCTACTGCGGCCGCACCCGAGTACTTCACAGGTCTTTAAAAAGACCATTTACTTAACAAGGCTTTGTTGTTGTTAACGGGTGGGCGAGGGAAGTGGGTACCGGGGTGGGCACCGGGGAAAGAGACTACTCGCTCAATTATTTGCCTCAATAATAGTCAGCAAAGTGTTGTTTTTCTAGGTCTTGTGCAAGGTGATTTGTAAAACATAAACCGGGTTGGAGAAAAAAAAAGTGATAGTTTCTACAATGTTATTTTGCCTGTACATGTTGGAAGGATTATCTGCTGAAATATTCAGCAATGGCCAGACCAGTGGATTTAAGCCTCCCCACCCCAATTGCATTTATACAAAACACGAAACATTTGCAAGCCAAAAGAAATGCAAACGCCTCCCCTTTAGCTCAGAGGCCTTGCATCAGTCATCGCCCTGCCTGCATTTCGCTGGGGAGCCAGCCTGAAATTGTCTGCATTTGGCAGGGTTAACACTTCCTGGCAGGGAGCTATTAAGAGGAAGTATTCGCGCATATCTGTCAGAGGCAGGAACAAATGCGCGCCCCTTTCGATGTGTGGCACCGCTAACCTACCCGACCTCCCCTCCCTTTCACGCACCCCTTTAGGCTAAACTGCAGCAGTGCTGGGGGTCACGGAGAGCACCTAGGTGTCTTGAAGCAGACCCAGAATATGTTTTTGGGAGGGCAAATTTGTCTCCGACCTGAAAACCATTGGGATTCCGAAGGAAAATGCTTATTAACAGATGTGGCTGCTTTGAGGAGACTTGAGGCTGATGTCGCTTCGAGGACTGCTTTGAACTTAACAAGCACCGATTTGTGGAGCAGACTAGTTTATGAAAGTAAATTACATTTTCTACCAACCTTTCCTCTCCTCCTTTCTGTCTTGGGACCGTGGGGCCGAGGACTTAAAAATTAAAGAGGGTTTGCTTTATGATTCAACAGAAATGGTCACATCTGGATTCAAACGAACAGTGCTCCTGCAACTCTAGGTGTGAGTGTTAAAACATAACTAACATTTTAAGGGATTATAATTGTTCTTGATAGGAATGCAAACTGCCACACAGGCAAGAAAGCTCAGTTAAACGCTCCCACGCAGGTTCCGGAGGTAGCCTACAGGTCACAGCAGCAACCACCACATGGCAGATTCCACCCTTCACCCTTCTGAAGTCGATAAAATGAGCACTGTTGAGTTGGGCCGATGTGATTACATTGGTTACTTTCCGGTTCTAAAAAAATGGCTAATTACACAAACAAACCCCACGTAAATTGCAATGTGTTGCTTTTTTAACATTCAAGTAGTTTTATTTGTGTACAGTTATAAATTATTTAGTTTTTTCTTTCTGAGATTCACAAATTAATGTGTTATTGATAGATTAGTGTTGGGAGCAAATGAGGTAGGTAACGGGATTTTATACATATGTTGTGTTACATCACATTTGTTACATCACATTTGACTTTGGCTCAAAAGTAACAGCTCCATGTATAACACTCCGCGTATATCGGCAGCCAGAAAACGACTGGGCAAGCAACAAGAACATGGGTTTAAAAACAAGCATTGGCATAGCCAATAGGTCTCGCCTTTGGGACTTTATAAGTGTTTAGCCATGCAACAATTAATGTTGTTGCACCAAGGATATTGTGCTGCATAACTAAATACTTATAAGGTCCCAAAGGCGAGACCTATTGGCATGGTGCACCTAACAGTACCTTATTGCATTTCAGCACTTGCTACACAATCCTGTTGGAGAGCAGTCAAAAGAACAAAAGCTGCCATCACTGTCGGACAAAAAAATAAAATCATTTGCAATAACAAAGCCCCAAATACTTATTTCTTTTTTTTTGCTGGAGGAAGGCTTTTTCTTAACCCCATTTTTTTGACTTGCATATGCCCCTTCGGCCACACTGCAATATCATAGCATTTTTAAAAATTCTCTACGTATATTTATTGACAAACGCTGAGTGACCAATTCACGCTTTCATTTAAAACAAGCATTTGCAATTAAATAGGTCTCGCATTTACAAGAGTTTGAGCTATTGACATTGCAAATAACAGTGCCTTTTATTTTTGTTCTCGTTTTTAAAACCTAAATAAAAGGCTTTGTCATTTACAATGCCAATAGCTTAAACTCACATAAATGCGAGACCTATTGCATTGCAAATGCTTGTTAAATCTGAGCTGCAGAATCAAAGGACAATGAAAAGTATTTCATGACTGTATTAACTTCTGAAATGGAGAGCAGTATACAATTTCTGGAAATGGAAAAAGCAATAATAAAAGCGAAGCGTTCCATAAAAACCGGTAAAACACTGTTTCAGTTCGTTTTTATGGCGCAAAAATAAGTAACCACTGAAAAGCACTGTTTTTTTGAGGTATGGAAATCACAGGAAATCACTGAAAAAACACCACCAGAATTTACCAGAAATAGAAACTGAAAACAGGAAAGCCTAGTTACAAGCTATTACTTGGGGATTGAAATAGAGAAAATGAACAAAACTGAATAAATAAACAAAATAATTAAAGGCAGGTGTACATGTAAGATATTTCTTCCATAGGTATTTTAGTAATAATATAGTACAAAGCCAGTTTCCGACATATTAGTAAAGCTAAAGAAGATTTAGAGAGCTAGGAAGCTACCATGAAAGACTTTGAAAAGTGCAACATTTCTAAAAGGCAGAAAAATCCGAGAAACCTTTTAATGTTATCACAAAGAAAAAAAACTATTAATATCTCAGAAAAGCTTTATATCAATCACAGCGATTTTTAGGCCCCCAAAATAATGTCTGTCTCTGTAATGGCTGTGAGAAACTGGGAGTTGGTTGAGGGGGGTGAAACTCTACTCAAGCGACAACCACAATCCTTGTCAAGGTGAACAACAAAAAGTCACTAAATCAACCTAAGCTTAAATCTCTGGTACCTCGGCACAAAATCTGTCATGCAAATGTGTAAAGTATTTATGCAGTGCTCAAACAGTAATAAAGTGAGAACACAACACAAGAAAAATCCCACACCAATTAAAACAATAGAATAAAATGTAATAAATTATTAGACACCAAAATGACAAAAATCCAATCAGTAGAACCAGAAAAATACAATTTTAAAGATTTCAGGTATGTATAGCACATAAAAGCACAACGCGCCACTCGTGGTTATCTGATCTTATGAGACCGGGTTAAAGTCAAAAGCTCAGGCCGATGGCAGTGCAGCGGACCAGATACAAGGACCATGTTGGTCCCGCTAAAAAGGTTACCTTCTAGAGTCCAACGCAAAGGGTTCCTTTAACAATAGAGAAGGCCACGAGGAGCAGGAAGAGTGTAGAGTATAGCTGTCACTGTAGTGCAAAGAGCAGGCCAGGCGTCACACGGTCATCGCTGTAGTGTGGAGGTCCTGTCAGGCATCACCACGGTTGTTGCTGGAGATTCAAGTTGGTGGTCACCGCGGGCTGTCATTGTAACACGAAGTCAGTGGCGTAGCTAGATCTTAGGTCATCCGTGGCGGTCCCTGCATTTGCCACTCTGTGAACGCAATGAAGAGCGGGGCAGTGGGGTGCTGGCGATTCCTCTGATTGCCATTGCCCCCCCTGGAACGGCCGCAATGAAGAGCAGGGGGCTAGCGATTGCCACCAAAGACAGCAGGTAAGAGTGGGGAGAGACTGCCCCCCTTGCTACGCCACTGCAAGAAGTACAGATCTTGTGCTGCTGGTTATCATGGGGGGTTGCTGTAGCACGAATAGTCGGATTCACTGGAGGTTCCTGTTAGTGGTCAGTGCAGGAGGTATAATCTCGGCACAAGCAGGCCCATTCACAATTGCGGAAAGCCCAAGACTTCAGCCCACAACTTCAGGATTTCTTCTTTTCTTTCAGGAGCATCTGAACTGTTGCAACACAGAAGTTAGAGAAACTGGGAGGCACCTTTTGGGGATCAGGAACACACTCGAGCAAAGGCCAGCAAGGCTCAGGCAGATCTGATTGCAGATCCAGGCAGATCCAGTTGTAGCAGGCCAATGGGCATTTGCAGAAAGGCCTCTGGAGCTTGTTATGTCCCTGTAGCTCAGAACAGGAGGTCAGTCAGCTGTAGTATCCACAGGTCCAGTATCCACAGGTTCAGGAGTGTACTGAAAAGTGGGTCTGAGGGTCCTCTTTTTAGGTCTCGCCTGGCGTTAGCAGCGCGCATACGCTGCCCTCGTCATGCAAGAGCTTCTTGGAATCAATACGGTTCCAGAAGTTCGCTTTGTGCTCCGCCCGTGTTTCCCATTGGTGTGCATAATTTTGCATCACCTATTAGCTAAACGTGGTGTTATTATTGCTCGGGAGGCTTTTTAGACCCTCCTGGGTGCCACCCTGTCCGCTTTTGGCCCCGCCCACTGGGATTGGATCTTTTTCTTGCGGATGGACATGGCCTCCTTCAATTACTCGATAAGCACTATATGTGTGACCGCGAGCACTATATTTGTTATTTTTTTAGTTGGGCTGCTTTCCGCTCAGTCCGCGGTGAGTGTCTAGTGCCAGGGCCGCTGGTATAAGGCGATCACCCCGATGCTGCTAAACCAGGTCACGCTATTTGTTATTTTTTTAGTCAGACTCCTTCCCGCTCAGTCCACGGTGAGTGTCTAGTGCCGGGCCGCTGGTATGAGGCGATCACCCCAATGCTACTAAACCAGGTCACGCGGTCTGTAACCAGCACAGCTCAACAGGTCAGAGCAGAACTGCCCAACAAGCCGCGGGTAAACGTGCTGCAAACACAAGCAACTTCACCTGTGTCTGAGAGAGAACACGGAAGTGGTGCATGGAGTGGAATAAAGCGCCTAAGGGCAGGCTGGGGTGAGCGTGCCCCTCATGCATCGAGGGTTGGCTAGTTCAAGGAAGCGCGTCCTTGGCAACGGGTTACAGGCAGGTGGCAGCCACAAACTTTATTTTACATTTCTGAATGCTTGTAACGAACTTTCCAATTATTTCAAAATATATCAGAGCTAGAAAACTTCAAATGAATGACATTGTTTTTTTAAAATAATTCCGGTCCCTCTTTGCCCCCTCCCCATCAGTTTCCGCAGACAGGGGCACAGGAAGAAAGGCTAGAGAGAGCACGAGGCCAAGTGCAGCAGCATTAGGAGGACACCAAAACCAAGCTTCTGTGCACAAAACAACCTCATTCTAAGTAGATTGGGTCCTTCCCATATGATCCATACACAGAGTCCTGCAGCCAGCCGGACGGCACCACCGACCTTCCATGCTTCTCTCCTAGAGACGCCTCAATCTATAGGACGCCTTCTATAACGGCTCCCCATGCCAGCTGACGGCACCCAGGGGCGTAGCTTGGTCAGTGAGATTGGGGGGGTGTAAGCTTCAAATTTCCCAACAGTCACGCTGGGGATATCTTGTTAGAATACATCATGAAAAGCAGGACACGGGGGGTACAAGGCAGTGGAATGAGAGAGGAGGGCTGGATGTTAGGGGGACCTAAAACACAATTGTTTTCAAACTAACCACGTTTTAAGGAAGAGACAAGAGAGAGTGAGAGAGAGAGTGTGTATGTTTGTCAGTATATGTAAAAATCCAGGTGAAATCCGACAGACACCTCACCACACCTGACTGAAAGCACCTGTACCCAAGTATTTGCTGCAGAATAATTTTTTTAGGGGTGTAACACCCCAAAACCCTCCTCAAGCTACGCCCCCTGCACTGCACCTGTAAGTTCTATCAGGTGGAGGGCTTATAATTGGGAAACTAAAGTATGGCATCTATTCGCTGGAATGGAATGCCTTGGAAAAAGATGATCCTCAGGGCTTTAAGTGGGATGAAAAAACTGGAGGGGTCTGTCAAAGGGGCGTGGCCAGTGTGATTAAGGGCGTGGTTTAAAAATCTGTGCTTAGCACAGTGTGCTTCCCGACTGGTGTTTCGCTGTTTCTGTCATTGTATCCGGATATATAATGCAACAAGTAACATTACACCTATTGCAAGACAGGAATATTGGCTTTTGCCAATGGTTGTTAGTTGCATAAGGAAACAAGCATTAAAATGCAATAGGTCTCGCCTTTCATTAAGACAAAGCCGTTTACTTTGCTATACAATACCATTAGCAAAGCAAATGGCTTTAACTTAATCAAAGGCAAGACCTATTGCATTTTAAATGCTTGTTATACCTGGTGTTCACTTTGAAGTGGGAGGAGTCTCTGGAGTTTCCGCCTAAATATATGTCTGGAATTTCCTGCCTCCTTGACCTGGTCCTAGTCTGTCTGGGAGCACAAATGGCTACTGTGAAGTCCTTCGACTGTGAGTTGAGCCAGTTCTTTTGAAGTTCAAGTGTGCTAGAGATGGCTCATCCTGCCAACACCAAGACCGTCTATTGCGATACTGTGAGGAATAAACAAAAGACCAACTGCCAACAACATCTAGTCATGTGACCCAGAAACAGGATGCAGGCACCAAATGGTCGGGACAAGAAAATGCCAACTTGATAAAGTGGCATTTTCAGCATTGCGACTTAAAATCCAACTTTAACTTTTTTTTAACAATTTTTTTAAAAACTTTATTGCAGGTAACACATTGTACACAGCTATGTGCCTACAACCCTGAGGCCGGCAGCAAAGGATGACTTACAGTAGGAGCGTTATTACACAGCTGTTACACCGACAACCCAAAGGCCCGGCAGCGATTTAGGACATTGCGTGTTAATATTGCATTTGTTGTGGAAAAGCCTGCATGAAATATCCAAAATGTATGAACCCGTGTCCAACAATTAAAACATTTGTAACTCCCCCCCTCCCACCCCACCTAACCTTTCCACAAGTTAACAAATTAATATCTGCACACTTAACGGCGTCACTGGTGCTCCTATGACGTATCACAGTTGTACAAGTCCACATACCCCGCCTGCAGCGGACAGCCTCCTATAACATTAGGCATATCTCCAACTTCACAAAAATATGGTAAGGACTAATAGACCCATTTTTCTCAGTAGCCCTCAGGCAGCGCTATCTCCCTGAAGGTCTGCCCCGCCGGCCGCCAACCAGTTCACAAAGGGAACTCATATGTCTTTGGGCCTAGAACTGCTTGGCATTAGTTCCCAATAGCAAGCTAGTTGATCTTTGCAATATGTGGCAGCTTTCAGCCACTCTGCCACTGTAGGAGGAGGCTGTTTTTTCCAGTGCATAGCCACCTGACGTTTTGCTAGCAACAGCAGCATAGCCGTGAGTTTACGAGAACCTTTCGGGACCTCCAGTACAAAACCCAGCAGTGCTACCAGTGGTGTAGCCCGTAGGTGAAAGCCGGTCATTTGTCCAATGTGTAAGAAAATTGATGCCCAGTATTGTGCTATTGTTCCACAATTCCATGCCAGATGCGTAAATGTGGCTGCTGATGCACCACATCTCCAGCAGTTCATATCTGGGTGTAGGCCCATACGGTATAATTGTGGTGGTGTGCGATAGACTGTGTGCAGGAAATTAAAATGCACAAGCCGCAATCTGTAATTTGGCAACAGGTGCTCCAGCTGGGAACAGCAGAATCGCCACTGTTTATCTGTAATAGATATGCCCGCCTCCCTTTCCCAATCAGCTTTAGTTGTAGTGAGGATAATAGGGGAGTTCTTTGTGTTATACTATATATACGCGTGATCAGTTTACGGGGAGATGGATTTGACAATACATTTTCTAACGCTGGCAACGTAGGAGGTTCCAGCGGGAAGTCCGTATACCTAGCCCTACATGCAGCTCTGAGTTGATAGTACAATAACATGTTCAATGCTGTAGGAGTATGAGTTTTGCACATCTGCTGAAGTGACATGAAGATTGCATCCGGATAAAGGTCACCCACTTTCTCCAAATCATGTGCTGTTGCCCTCTTAGTGGTAGCTTTGTCCATTAGTGGTGCTAGTGGTGGATTTCCCCCTAGAGGCATAGATGGTGCATATAAATCCCTCTGGCCCGCCCTCTTCACAATGCCTTTCCATGCTCATCGAGTTGTTTCTACTGTGTCTATCTCTAGATGGGGCTGCCTGTATGGTTTATAAACAGCCGCGTTTAGCGGTACAGGAGCAACTCGATCTATTTCTATCGCCACATGTGGCTGACATGTAGTTGGGTGGTGCCAGAAGTGCAGATGGGTTCCACCAGGTCTTCCACTCTGGCTTCTCGAGGGGCTCACGGGGGGGTAGCTATACTAATACACCGCAGGGTCCCCTATACTCATGATAAACAGTGGACAGACACGCAGGGGTGCTACTTGTTTATTTGGGGCAAGATCGGGGCAGATCCCCTGGTGTTGGGTAGTGTCTATGCTCCCCCTCCTCTGAAATGAAATCTAGTAGAGCGGCTTATGACCTTGTGGGCGGACATGCCAGATGTACTCTCTGTGGTTGGTGGGGACTGGAACAACGTCATGGAGTTGGCCAGAGATCGATGGCGGGCTGGGGGAGGTCCAAAGGGTGGTCGCCCCACGGGATTACACTCATTGGTGACGGGACTTGATTGGGTTGATGTATGGCGGCGCCTTCACGGCGATAGACGGGAATTCACTTACCTATCCATGATTCCTATTCCAGAATTGACTATCTCTTTGTTCCCAGGGTGGCGGTGGGTAGGGTAGTATCGGCGGAGATTCTGCCCAGGGACCTATCCGATCACTCTCCGGTGGCCCTCACGCTGCAAATGGGTCGCGGGCGCCAACCGTTCCGATGGCGCCGCTCTGTATGGCATTTGCAGAAGGACGACTATAAAGAACATATGAATGAAGCCATCAATCAGTATCTGGGGTCCAATGTGGGATCTGTCCCTAGCGCCGGGACTTTGTGGGAGGCACTGAAACCCACACTGAGGGGGGTAGATATCTCCTGGTGGGTGGCGGCCCATAGGGAGCGTAGGGAAGAGCTGATGCGGGCGGAGGCAGAAATAGTAGCACTTAAACGTCGGAGCCGGGAGGCAGAGGGAGGCCAGTCTAGGAGGCAATTATTGATGGCTCAACAGAACTATGCGACTCTTTTGATGGGCGAGGCCCGCCAAACCTGGCTGGCGATGCGTAGCAGGGTGTATCAGTGGGGGGACAAGTCCAGCAAGATGCTGCATCGACTCTGCCAGGGAATTTTTCATTCCCAGGCCCTCCCGAGCGTTTTGGGTCCGGAGGGGGAACCTATTACGGATCCCCCGGCCATCGCAGATAGCTTTGCCGCCTATTATGCAGACTTATATGCCTCCAAAGAATGGTTATCGGCCGCCGTAATAGATACATTTATAGCTGACCTGCCCCCAAAAACCGTATCAGATGAGGTGAGGGAACAATTGGAGCTACCACTGATGGACAAAGAACTGGGCACGGCCCTGGGGGAACTCAACCACGGTAAGGCGCCGGGACCCAACGGGTTCCCCAGTGAATTCTTTAGACACTTTGTGCAGTTGGCCCCTCACTTTCGACCCATGGTAGAGGAGGTTCGGGAACAGGGTTCGCTTCCCCCAGATTGGAGGCATGCGGAGGTAGTGGTGTTTCATAAGCCGGGCAGGCCCCCGGAGCAGCATGCCTCGTATCGTCCTATTTTCCTCTTAAATGTGGAGGCCAAGGTACTGGCCAAGGCCTTGGCCAATTGCCTTTTGCCCCACAATTCCACTCTGGTACACCCTTACCAGGCTGGGTTCATGCCCCAGAGGGGGACCAGACACAATATTAGCACATGTGGCACTGGCGGCTATTCGGCAGTTGGGTGAACCAGCGGCGCTCTTATTGGCCGACATGGGCAGGGCGTTTGACTCCCTGAGTTGGGTCTATCTCTTTGCCTTGCTGCGTAGACTCAATTTTGGACCGTGCTTTCTCTCCTATTTAACGCTCCTCTACACAGATCTGACGGCGTCGGTGCGGGTTGCTGGGTCGATCTCATCCACATTTTCCATCAAGGGGGGCACGCGGCAGGACTTCCCCCTGTCCCCATACTTATTTGCGCTAGCTATGGAACCTTTAGCTGCATAGGTGTATATTGACATGCAGATTCGGGGATTCAAGAGGGCGCCGGGTGTATTCGATTGGATCGCACTTTATGCGGATGATGTCCTTTTCTTTCTTACGGCTGTAGACAGGACGGGGCCGCGGCTTATGCGCATTATGCAAATTTTGGGGGAGACGTCGGGGCTCTATATGAATCCCCGTACGTCCACATTATGTTTTTTGGGGGATCAGACGGGAGTGGGCGCGTGGGCATCATCGGGTTAGTTAGCGGTGGGGGGGCTGAAATACCTTGGTGTGTTTTTAACAGATGTGTCTGCAATCTCCCGGGGGTTGGACTGCATAGGCTTCTCTGTCCTGGGTGATGTTATGCAAGGACGAACGCTCAAATCCTTTCAAGAACTACAGAAAGAATTCCAGAAGCCGTGGTCCCAGTTTTACCACTACCTTCAGTTTCGACATGCTCTGTCCCCTAGCTTAGAGGGTCTGGAGTCGTTCCCGGAATTCAGCCCTCTGGAGGCGAAGGTTTTTATGGGAGAGCTAAATGACCAGAAAATTTCACGGATTTATCAATCCCTGGTTACTCACTGCTCCCCCACACTACGGAAGCTTAGGGGGGACTGGGAAGAGGATGTGGGCACACTGGAGGAGGAGGACTGGACCGGGGCCCTGGCAGCCCCGCGTGGGGCAGCCATAGCGATGCGACTCTGCCTTGTCCAGTTTAAATACCTCCACAGGGTCTATTTTACTCGAGTGCGCCTGTGGAGGGCAGGGCTGATCAGCTCTCCCGTATGTCTCCGCTGTAGTCGAGAGGAGGGTACATTCATCCACACAGTTTGGCACTGTATTTCCCTAGACCGCTTTTGGAGGGGGGTGTCTGCATGCCTCTCGGAGGTCCTGGGGTGGGAGCTTCCCCGCACGCCGCAGCTGGCCTTGCTTCACGTCATGGAGAGAATAGGAGGCAATATTTACAAGCGACACCTCATGCAGCTGGGTTTTACTCTGGCGAAACGTGACATCGCCAAGGTCTGGAAAGCGCCTCGGGACCCATCAGTGGCCGCATGGAAGAACGGGCTAGACTTCTGCATGGGGCTGGAGCAACCTATCTTTGTAGCCTGGGGGCGCAAACATTATAAGATTTGGAAACGGTGGGCGGACTATCGGGGCCTGTTGCTAGACCCGCCATCAGTAGCAGAAGTTCATCTATTGGGATAAATTACATGTCTATATTTGGACTGTGGGGGTGCATTGAGGGTGAGACCCGGAGGGGTTCATCCTTCCTGCTATATCTACAGGATGTGGGCATGACTATGCGGATCTTGTGCGATCAGGGGGGTGGGGTGGGGGTGGGTGGGAGTTGGGGTATCCTTTTCAAGTGTTGCTTTTTTACGTTTAGATGTTATAAAAGTCAAAGTCATCATATTTGTGTGGTTTGATTTTGTAGTCGCCTCTGGGGTGCAGAGCTCTGCAATTTATGTGCAACATGACAAATAAAGTTTGTTTTAAAAAAAAAATAGGGAGAGTGACGGCAAAATGTTTAGTGATGACCCTGCAGAGAGGGGCAAGTCCAACACTGGCTCAGACAACAATTTCAATCAAGAGTCCACCACCGATTTAGGGTTTAGCGAAAAACCATCACCCTAGTTCAATCTCTTTTAGATCAGGGCCAATGAGGTCTTCCCGATTGACTTGGAAACGAAGGAGGGGACAGAGGATGGTTCAGTAATAAATACACTGTGAGTCAGAGGCAGATCTGCAACCAATATGATTAATGGTTAATCTAGCTGACCAAAATGTACCCATTTTTAACCTCGCTAATTACATTCTGAATGAGACTGAAGTCTCTGTTATAATCTCTGGTCTCTCTTTTGTGCATATTTAGTTCAACAACCCCTTACAAACTAAAACTGAACTGTATTGGTTCTTTAGAACAAATAGACTTAGTCGTTTGATACACATGGCATCTGGCCTACTCTACAAAGGGACTCCGGGTCTATTCTAATTTTGTTTCCCTCAAACAATGATGTAACAAAAGATATTTGCACCTATGAAAATGCTATCCTCAGGGAGGTAGACCAGCTCTTTAAAAAGAGACGTAACCATAATTTTAATAAGTCAAACACAGATAATCCTGCCCTTAAAATGCTCCAATCTCTTCCAAACTTCACAATCAAGACGAAAGACAAGGGTGGTGCATTGTGTTACAAAACACAACAGGCTATAACAAAGAATTACTTAGGCAATTAAATCAAACTGCACATTACAGAAAATTAAATAGTGATCCCTTGATTGCTATTAAGCAAGTAGAATATGACACTACAAACAAGGCACTTAATGAAGGATGCCTGAGTGATAAAGAGTTTACTTTCATAAACAAGTCAGACTATGTTGTGCCAGGAACCAAAGATCCAAAAAGAGACATCCAACCAAATATCCAAAAAGACAAGCAAACCACCTGCAAGCCCCATCATATCTGGATGTGAATCCATTTTGAAATCACTTGCACAATATGTGGACTTTTTCATTAAGCCTTTTATTTCTCCGATTACCTTTTTACATTTATAAAGTTTATACACGAATATTTCGCAAAATGAGGACTTCGAAATGTTGGAGACCATACTTGAAACTAGAACACGTCTCCATACTGGCTTCCGCATCATTTTTCCAGCGTGTGCTAACATTGCTCTCAGCAAGATTTATTTCATTTATGAAAACCAATTCTATGAACAGTCCAATTGTGTGGCCATGAGAGCAGTTTTTGAACCAAATATAGATAATCCGTATGTGGCTAATTTTGAACAGAATTATATTTTCAACGAGAAAAATAAAATAATTTGAAATGCATCATCGTTAAATGGGTCCTCCACATTCATGATGTTTTTCTTATTTTCAAAGGCACCGATGATTACCTCAGTGATTTTCACCAGCAGCTCAATTCAGTGAATGGCAACGTTAAGCTAATACAATATGATAAAAATGTCATTCACTTTTCTGACCTCACTATTGAGGAAGACAATGGTATGTTGCATATATCATTATACATGAAGCCTACTGCCCTTAATGCCTTCCTGAGACATGACAGCTATCACCCCCAAAATCTCAAAGATAACCTGCCTTTTGGTCAGTTTTAACACCTGAAACGTATCTGTAGCAAACAAACTGATAATTCAGGGGAAAAACACTTTCAGACAAGCTGAAAGCTAGAGGCTACCCATCTAGGTTGGTTAGGCGATCAATTAAATGCACTTGATATAACAATCACAATGTTTTGATTAAAGTTAAACCACAACCAAAATAATCCAAAATTGTTTAGGTAATGCTTGCCTGGGCGGGTGGACAACCTCGTATAGCGTGGGAGATAATGATGCTCCCCTTCGGGAAAGGGGGACTGGGAGCCCCAGATATGAACTTATAATACTTCAGTGCCCAAGCTTAGTTTGTGCATTACTGGGTCTTCCCCATGCAATTCATGGCACATATGGCGCCAGAGCATGATCACGGCGCTCTGTGCCCCCTGCAGAAGGCATTGTATCTGGCACCCAAGAGCACAAATAGACACTGTGGCTTGCATGGTGCGGTGGGCGTGGAGTGAGCTTAGGCAACGTGTGAGGGTGGGCTCCCTTTATGCTCCCTCACTGTTGCTAATTGGTCATCCTTCCCTCCCGATTACGATTGACGCCAGCACCCTTTGCTCCCTCGGTGTAGCTAATTGGTCATCCTTCCCTCCCGGTTACAATTGACGCTAGCACCCTCACTAGACTATGATCCTCCATACAGTTTACATCCATGGGAGCAATTTACCCAGAGATTTCTTTTGCAATGCCACAGCAAACCCTCCAGGGCCTTGATGAGACACCATTGGGCACGTTCACATATTATCAACTACCGGCTGCTGTTCGGGCGCTTCACACCTCTTTCCCTGCGGCCCTTCTACATTTCAAGAGCTTGAAATGATCCTCGCATGCTGGTAGCAAGACTGTATACCGGGGTGCTGGAGACTGCGCCAGTGCACTTACTCGGTGCTCGACATGCATGGGAGATGGACCTGGGGACTCCTCTCACTGATAATCAATGGAAGTCTGCTTTACTCAATCTAGAGCTCTATTGCCCAACTATAAGAGACTATGCCTGATACAATTCAAGTATTGCATAGATTATACTGCACCCTGGTGAAGTTATTTTGAATGGGGCTGATTGAGGATGTGTGCTGTGCACGCGGTTCCTTGCGCTGACTTTTTCCATCTAGTGTGGGATTGCCCAGAAGTCCAGCAATTTTCGCATGAGGTATTTGATGCTGAAGATGGTATTACTCAGCATATGATTAAGTGCTTGCCGCAAGTTGCGCTTTGGGGATATGTGAGGATGTCCCCTCTGACATGTGCAAATTGACAGCTATGCTTCTACTGCTAGCGACCATTAAATATAAAGGGGTTACCATGTGTCCCTTAGAACCTGGGTATGCAGTTATAAGCTACAAACAGTTCTGTTGGGAGAACGAAATCTCCTCAAGGGGAATTGTAAAATAATGTTTGTCATTAAACATTATATACTAAAAAGGCCTATAAATGATCCCTCAAGCATGTGTGAAACTTCTCCTACTCCAAAACCAAAAATCTTTAAAGAAAAATGATTTACAAAAACCACTGACACAACACAACCATTAACTTGTTTTAAATACATTATTTTTCATATATCAAAACATGCATATCTAATTTCATATTTATATTTTCAACGGCTATCCAGAGAACACAAAGAAAAATACATCACATTCACATATACATAGTGAAAATTACAACTCTCCCGTTGATCACATACACAAACATGAGAGCTTGGAACCACAAATAATCAAAATGTCCCAAAAATGTTTTGTCCCGTGTATCCTTACATCTTCTGTACATATTCCAAGGATACTTGACAGTGGACATAACGTAATTTAGTCGACGTTTCGACCCTTTGATGACCCACCTGGAGATGGTCCCTTTGTGCATGGCCCGACCTTTCTTGGCGTCCAAGAGCTAGTCATTTACCCGGAATTGTTTGGTGCGATCCAAATTGAAGGAAAGCGCAGGTTTTGGATCCAGACCGTGGAGCCTCTCTTCCTTCTTTGTAGGATGCAGAGGAGGAAAGAAAGTGGGCAAAGTGATGGTTTGGCCAATGTGGAAAGAAATAACCACCTTGGCAAGAAAGGAAGGTCTACTTCTGAGGACGCCCTTGTCCGGATGAACAACCGGAAAGGGAGGCTTGGAAGAAAGAGCTTGGAGCTCACTCACCCTGCGAGCAGAGGTGATGGCCACCAGAAAGGCAGTTTTCAAAGTCAAAAGCCTGAGAGGACAGTTATATAGCAGCTCAAAGTGAGCACACATAAGATATGTAAGAACAAAGTTCACGTCCCATTGGGGCATTACAAAGGGAAAAAGATGAATAATGCCCTTAAGGAAACCATTTACAACAGGGGACTTGAAAAGAGAAGGCTGATCAGGAAGCCTAAGGAAGGCTGAAATGGCCAAGAGGTAGCACTTTAGAGTGCTCAGAGCAGAGCCCTGCTGGGCCAAAGAAAGGAGAAACAAGAGAACCTCAGAAAGAGGGGTGGGAAGGGGATCCACAGCCGTTTCTGCGCACCATGCCACACATTTGTTCCATCTGCAGGTGTATACCATCTTAGTGGAGAGACGCCTGGCTGCCAAGATAACATCACAGACTCCGGGAGGCAGGTCAAACAATGTCAACTGCCGCTGCTCAATCTCCACGCAAGGAGGTGGATGCTGGACAGGTTTGGGTGGAGGACCGTCCCCTGCTGCTGCGACAGAAGATCCTCCCGAAGACGCAGTCTGATCGTAGGATCGATGGCCATGTGTAGCACCTCTGGATACCAGACTCTTCGTACCCAATCCGGAGCCACTAGAATGACGTGGGCCCGGTCACCCTTGATCTTCTTCAGCACTCTGGGCAGAAGTGGTATAGGCGGAAAGGCATATAGAAGACCGCAACTCCACTCGCAACGAAAAGCATTGCCTAGCGAGTGCCACCTTGGAAATTCAAACGTGCAGAATTGCTGACATTGCGCGTTCTCTTCGGTGGCGAATAGATCTAACCAAGGCTCCCCCCACTGTCGAAAGAGACCTTGCACCACCTCCGAGTGAAGACGCCATTCGTGATCCATCATGCACCTGCGGCTGAGTTCGTCTGCCCTGGCGTTCAGGGAACCTGCCAGCTGTTGAACCACCAGGGATATGCCCTTATGTTCCAGCCATGTCCAGAGGCGGAGGGCCTCTTGACATAGGGTCCACAACCCCACCCCACCTTGTTTGTTGCAGTACCATATGGTGGTGGTGTTGTTAGTGAACACCTGCACTACTCTTCCCGGGACAGAGGGAAGGAATTCTTTGAGTGCAAGACGAATCGCCCGAAGCTCCAGAAGGTTGATGTGGAGCCCGGACTCCGCCACATACCAGAGGCCTCTGATCTCCACCTCCCCATGTGACCGCCCCATCCCAGAAGTGATGCATCGGTCACCACTGTAAACTCTGGTTGGGGAAGGGGGAGCTATCTGGCATCGACCTAATCCTGGTTTGTTAGCCACCACTGCAATTGGTGTGCAGTGCCCTCTGAGATCTGGACACAATCGGACAGGCTCCCCTGATGTTGTGCCCACTGGAACTTCAGGTCCCACTGCAGAGCCTGCATATGCCATCTGGCATGGTCCACTACCAGGATGCAAGAGGCCATCAGGCCCAGTAGCCTGAGGGTCATCGTGATCGAAAACCGGGATAGAGGCTGAAAGTTCGGAATCATAGCGGAATATCCCGGACTCGCTGTTTGGGAGAATCGCTCCGATGAAGAGGAGCTTCTTAAAGGAAGTCAGGTACGATTTCGGCACGTTGATGGAGAACCCAGCGAATGCAGGAGGTCGGCCGTAGTCTGGAGGTGGGAGACGACAGCTTGGGGCGAGCCCGCCTTCAACAACCAGTCGTCGAGATAGGGGAAAACTGGAACCCCTGATCTGCGCAGATGAGCTGTGACCACCGCCATCACTTTCGTGAATGAATGAATGAATGAAGGAATATTTATAAAGCGCATGGTTACCCGGAGGCATCCCAGCGCTAGCATCAGAGGGGCGCTGGTAAGGCCAAAGGGGAGCACAGTAAACTGAAAGTTCTCGTCAAAGTCAAAAGCCTGAGAGGACAGTTATGTAGCAGCTCAAAGGGAGCACACATAAGATATGTAAGAACCAAGTTCAAGTCCCACTGCGGCATTACAAAGGGAACAGGAGGAAAAAGATGAGTAATGCCCTTAAGGAAACCATTTACAACAGGGGACTTGAAAAGTGAAGGCTGATCAGGAAACATAAGGAAGGCAGAAATGGCCAAGAGGTAGCCCTTTAGAGTGCCCAGAGCGGAGCCCTGCTGGGCCAAAGAAGGGAGGAACAAGAGAACCTCAGAAATAGGGGCGGAAAGGGGATCCACAGCCTTTTCTGTGCACCATGCCACACATTTGTTCCATCTGCAGGTGTATACCATCTTAATGGAGGGACGCCTGTCTGCCAAGATAACATCACAGACTCCGGGAGGCAGGTCAAACAACGTCAACTGCCGCAGCTCAATCTTCACGCAAGGCGGTGGATGCTGGACAGGTTTGGGTGGAGGACCGTCCCCTGCTTCTGCGACAGAAGATCCTCCCGAAGACGCAGTCTGATCGCAGGATCGATGGCCATGTGTAGCACCTCGGGATACCAGACTCTTCGTGCCCAATCCGGAGCCACAAGAATGACTTGGGCCCGGTCACCCTTGATCTTCTTCAGCATGCTGGGCAGAAGTGGTAGAGGCGGAAAGGCATATATAAGACCGCAACTCCACTCGCAACGAAAAGCATTGCCTAGCGAGTGCCACCTTGGAAATTCGAATGTGCAGAATTGCTGACATTGCGCGTTCTCTTCGTGGCGAATAGATCTAACCAATGCTCCCCCCACTGTCGAAAGAGACCTTACACCACCTCCGAGTGAAGACGCCATTCGTGATCCATCATGCACCTGCGGCTGAGTTCGTCCGCCCTGGCGCTCAGGGAACCTGCCAGCTGTTGAACCACCAGGGATATGCCCTTATGTTCCAGCCATGTCCAGAGGCGGAGGGCCTCTTGAAATAGGGTCCACGACCCCACCCCGCCTTATTTGTTACAGTACCATATGGTGGTGGTGTTGTTAGTGAACTGCACTACTCTTCCCGGGACAGAGGGAAGGAATTCTTTGAGTGCAAGACGAATCGCCCGAAGCGCCAAAAGGTTGATGTGGAGCCCGGACTCAGCCACAGACCAGAGGCCTCTGATTTTCACCTCCCCCATGTGACCACCCCATCCCAGAAGTGATGCATCGGTCACCACTGTAAACTCTGGTTGGGGAAGGGAGAGGGATCTGCCATCGACCTAATCCTGGTTCGTTAGCCACCACTGCAATTGGTGTGCAGTGCCCTCCCAGATCTGGACACAATCGGGCAGGTTCCCCTGATGTTGTGCCCACTGGAACTTCAGTTCCCACTGTTGAGCCTGCGTATGCTATCTGGCATGGTCCACTAGCCCAGTAGCCTGAGGGTCATCCTGACTGAAACCCGGTATAGAAGCTGAAATATCGGAATCATAGCCCAAATATCCCAGACTCGCTGTTCGGGAGGATAGACCTGAAACTGCGTTGTGTCCAGAACCGCTCCGATGAAGAGGAGCTTCTGAGAGGGAGTCAGGTGTGACTTAAGCATGTTGATGGAGAACCTCAGCGAATGCAGGAGGTTGGACGTAGTCTGGAGGTGAGAGACGACAGCCTGGGGCGAGCCCTCCTTCATCAGCCAGTCGTCGAGATAGGGGAAGACTGGAACCCATGAGCTGCGCCGATGAGCTGCGACCACCGCCATCTCTTTCGTGAACACCCAAGGGGTGCTGGTAAGGCCAAAGGGGAGCACGGTAAACTGAAAGTGCTTGTGGCCTTCCATGAACCGCAGGATGTGAAAATAAGCATCCTGCAAGTCCAACGCTACCATCCAGTCTCCAGGGCAGACAGGACCTGAGCTAGCGTCAGCATTTTGAACTTCTCCTTCCGCAGGCAGCTGTTGACGTTCCTAAGATCGAAGACAGGACACAGGCCTTTGTCCTTCTTGATCACCAGAAAGTAAAGGGAATAGCAACCATGACCTACTTCTGGGACAGGAACTCACTCGATGGCTCCCTTGGCCAAGAGTGCCAAAACTTCCTGTTGGAGAAGGGCCAGATGATCCTCCGACATGTGATGGTACTGAAGTGGCATGGATGTAGGGGTAGTCTCGAAGTGGAGGGAGTAACCCCTTCGGACTATTTGCAAAACCCACCTGTCTGACGTGATGGTGCGCTAGTGGGGGAGGTGATGGCGAATCCTGCCGCCCACTGGTGTTTGGTGGCCCTGAAAGGTCGGACTAGGAGGGTTTGGAGGCTGCTGTAGAGGGGGCTGTGGTGTACAGGCCCGCTGGTCTCCAGAACCATGGCGGTGGTTCCCACGTCCCTGGCCGCGCTGGGGCTGAACAGCTTGCGTTGGCCTGTGGCTCTGGGCAGGACGTGGCAGGGCACCCCTTACATAGCCACAAAAGGGGCAAAAGGCAGACTGCGCAGGGCGGGTGGTGGAGAGGCCCAAGGACCTGGCTGTAGCCTAAGATTCATTAAAGCGCTCCAGTGCATTGTCTGCCTTGTCGCCAAATAGGTGACGGCCATCAAAGGGAATGTCCATAAGAGTGGATTGGACATCCCCTGAAAAACCAGTCGACCTCAACCAGGCGTGGCGTCGAAGGGCTACCGACGTGGAGATCGTCCTGCCTAGTGAGTCGGCGGTATCTGGCCCACAGCTGATGGTAAACTTCATTGCGTCTATCTCTTCGGCTACTGCATGGGAGAGAATGACCCGGGCCTCCTCCAGGCACTGGGACAGCACTTGCGCTACCGTGTCCCACACAGATTGGGTGTAACGGCTCAAAAGAAATGCGGTGTTTAACGACCGCAGTCCCAAGCTGGAGGAAGAAAACATCTTCTTCCCAAGATGGTCCAGCTTTTTGGATTCCCTATCAGGTGGTTCGTTAGGGAATACGCCTTTGGAGGTGGAGGCTTGGACCACCAAGCTCTCAGGGGTAGGGTGTTGGGAGAGGAAAATGGAGTTGCCAAGAGCCGGGCAGTGGCGTTGGGCAATCATCCTATCCACAGGAGCCCCTGTGTTGGGCCTGGACCAGGTGCCCAAAAGGATGTCAGTGAGGGCTTCATTAAACGAGAGCAGGAGCTCCAAAGAGCTAGCTGCCAGTTGAAGCACCTCTGTCAGGAGGTTAGTCCTGACTACCACCGTAGGTAGCTCGAGGCTGAGAGCCTTAGCAGCCCTACGCAACACCACAGCGTAAGACGCTCCCTCCTCCATAGCCACGATAAGAGGAGCCAACATGCCAAGGTCTGGTGAGGTATCACCTTATCCAGTAGAAATATGATCTAGCCGCAGATTCCTTACCTTTGAACTTCCAGGCATCATTCTGGATCCTGCAGTTTTGTATTAGCAGTACCCCTGGTAGATGGCGTAGGGTGACTCCATGTGATGTCGTCGACATCGTGTTTGTCGTCGTGGTGACGTCCGCATCGTCAATACAGCCACTACTCCGGTGCGCTGACGTCAGTACTTTTCACAACTTTCCATGCCAGTAGTGCAAAGCAAAGGAAGTAAGTGACTGACCATGGTGTGTGAAAAAATGAAAAGCTAGGGCCCTGAAGGGGAACATCCCTGACACTTAAAACCAATTTCACAGTGCAGGGAGGATGAGTGGCTCGGTAAGGAACGTGTGGCTAGATCATGCCTCTACTAGATAAGGTGTTACCGAAGGCAAGTAACTTGTCCATCTGATAGAGACATATAGCCACAGATTCCTTACCTTTGAACAGATACCCAAGCAATACCATCCCCGGCGGAAGGACTGCGTTACGGCTTAGACCCAAAAATCCTGTAAAACGGAGCGACCAAACAGGCCTTTAATGCGAACTTGAGAATCCAAGCAGTAGTGTCTGGCAAACGTGTGCAGAGATGCCCACGCGGCAGTTTGGCAGATATCCGTGACGGGAACACCACGCTGGAGAGCCGTGGTGTCCGCCTTTGCCCTGGAGCAATGGGCCCTAAGCTCTTCAGGGGGATCCTTCTTAGGTAAGGTGTAACAAATGTTTCATACAGAGGATGGCCCATTGGGATATAGTCCTCTTCTGGACAGCACGGCCTTTCTTCGCACCCACATATCCTATAAAGAGTTGGTCATCCACCCGGAATTCTTTGGTTCGATCAAGGTAGAACGACAACCCTCTTTTTGGGTCCAGACAATGGAGACGCTCCTCTTCCTTGGAAGGATGAGGGGGTGCATAGAAGGTGGGCAGGGTAACCGACTGTCCAAGATGGAAGGGTGTTACCATCTTAGGCAGAAAGGATGCCCTAGCGCGGAGTACGACTTAGTCAGGAAAAGACCATCAGGTAAGGATGCTGTGAAGATAGTGCTTAACTCTCCTGGCAGAGGTTATTGCCACCAAAAAAGCTGTCTTGATGGTGAGCAACCGCTAAGGACAATTATGCAGCAGCTCAAATGGTGCACACATCAGAAAAGTGAGAACCAAATTAAGGTCCCACTGTGGCATGAAGAAAGGTGAAGGAGGAAACAAATGGGTTAACCCCTTCAAAAATCTCTGCACCAGAGGAGACTTGAACAGAGAGGGTTGATCAGGTAGCCGAATAAAAGAAGAAAGGCCCGAAAGGTAACCCTTCAATGTGCCCAGAGCACAGCCCTGCTGGGCTAAAGAATGTATGAACAAGAGGACTTCAGATAAGGGAGCAGACAGGGGGTTCGATAGACCGGTCTGTACAATATTTACAAAATGTGTTTGCCTTGTCTCCGAAGAGACAGGAGCCATCAAATGGCATGTCCATGAGGTTAGCCTTGACATCCCCCTAAAAAACAGATGCTGTCAACCAGGCATGGCGACGAACAGCTATCGCCGTGCAAATCGCCCTACCTAGCAATTTCATCATATCCAAGCCACATCTGATGGCGAACTTAACTGCATCCCTCTTGTCTGCGATAGCTTAGGAGAGTAGAGCCCAGTCCTCCTTTGAGACCCTGGGCATCGTCTGCGCTACCGTATCCCATATAGAATGGGAATAACGGTCCACGAGGCATGCAGTGTTCACTGATTGCAATGCAAGACTGGCGGAAGAAATGATAATTTTATTACCAAAGCTCTCCAGTCTTTTGGATTCCCTGTCCGGGGGCATGGAAAGGAATGCGCCACTGAAAGTAGAAGCTTGGACCACCAAGCTTTGAGGGGGGGGTGAGGAAAAGTGGGTCACCCTGTGCAGGGCGATGGCAGGGGCGACAACCTATTCACAGGAGCCCCTGCACTGGGTTTGGACCAGGTTCCCAGAAGGACGTCAGTTAAGGCCTCCTTGAAGGGCAGAAGGGGTTCCGAACTCGAGACCGACCGGCATCAGTCCAGACCGGGCAACGGGTCCACTCGGAGGCTGTGGCGCCAGTGCCAGAGCCGCTGGCTTGGGAGCCACGGGGACCCCTTTGTCCTGCGAAGGCACGCCAGCGGGGAATGGTCACCCAAATATGGTGCCCTTGGTGTAATAAAATTCCTTCAACTGGGTGGGGGTCGCTCCTGGCCCAGGAAAAGGAGGGAAACCCGGAGGCGACCCAGGCACCCGCTCCACGGAGCAGTGCTTTGAACGCCGAGGTCCCTCCGCCGCATCGTGAGACGGGCGGGCGAAGTCGAAGCATGCTTCGACTTCTTGTGGTGCCTCTTACCTGACTTCGACGAAGAGGATTTCGATTCTCCGAAGCTCGGACTTTCCTCTCTGACCTTCCTCTCGACCGAAATCTGGACCGGGACCGATACCGACGAGGCGACCTATGCAGTGCAGGACGCCGGGCCGTGAGAAGCTTTAGGGACTGCTCCCTCAAAGCCTTCGGTGCCATGGCCCGGCAGTCAGAGCACGACTTGGAGTCATGGTAATGCTCCAGGCACCAAAGACAAACCAAATGGGGGTCAGTGACCAACATGACGCGGTGACAGGCGCCTCCAGCTTGAACCTCGAAGGCTTCTTGCTTGACATGACCTCTTAAAACACCGAAGTCAACAAAAAGTTGAAAAAAGTCTGTCAAAAAATGACAGGGGGTAGTTCTCTTCAACTGATCGGCACTGATGGTGCAGAAAGAAAAGAAATGACGTCAGCGCACCGGAGTGACGGTTATATTTACCACGCAGACGTCACGACGACGAACATGACGCCGACCACATCACGTGGTTTCGACCGATGCCATCTACCGGCGCACAGGGGTACTGCTAAAAAAAATCTTGCAGATCCAGCCTGACACCTGGAAGTTCAAAGGTAAGAAATCTGTGACTAGATGTCTCTATCAGATAATAAGTTATTATTAAACTACTATTTCATTGCTTAACCATCCATGTAGTCTTCGGCAAAAAGGGCTGAATTTGGTTGGACACACAAAATGGCTGTTAACCAGTGCCACATTGTCATCAACAACAACACTGAACAGGAAGGCATTCATTGGGAACAAGGAGAAGACATGCAGGCCTATAGCGAAAGCACACCGCCTGGATTCACAAAATGGTTGCCAGCCACATATTCACAACAAGAACCTGGAGGCCTAGAACAAAGAACGCATGTCGGCCTATGTCAAAAGCACACTGGTTGCACACATAAAATGACCACAAGTCGCAAGGTCTCAACAAGAAGCTGGAGGCCTAGAACAAAGAACGCATGTAGGCCTATAGCAAAAACACACTGGCTGCCTACACAAAATGGCCACAAACCACATGGTCACTCACAAGCCACAACAACAAGAGACAGGAGGCCTGTAAAACAAACAGCACATGCAGGCCACTGACTATACTAATTGGGCCCTGGCCAGGGGCCACATGGCATCTGGAACAAAGGCAAATGTTGGGCTAAGGCAAACCCAAACACACACACTGGGCAGACAAAAAAAGGCATTGTAAAACCGAGAAAACATCATTAATTCAGCAATGCCAATGGGCTAAAAAAATATTTACAACAAGACACATCCTTCAAAGGCATTACCCCACCTAGTCCACCTGACTCCTACACACTGTTTGCATGAAAAAAACATGAAATGCCACCATAAAGCAAATTTTGTATTACAATCCAAATCCATCCATGGCCAAAATCCTGTAAACACCACAGAAACTGTTGTTTCATGCACCCATGACTAGCACTGGGCCTGCTGTCTGGAAGACCAATTGGCAGACTAGGCCACATAGCGAATTCAATCAAAATTTCAAATGTATTAAAACATGTACAAAATGTAGTAAACTGCGAAACGTTTTTCCTTTACAAAAGAAGAAAAATGAAATGCAAAGAAATCACTAGGCCCCTACTGAAACAACAGGCCACCCACCACAATAAAAAAAAGTCGATTAAAAGTACAAATAAATCCAGGTGCATGGCCCCACCACTTTTTCAACTTACTTGTGAAATCTCAAATTCAAAGTCCTTAACTCCAATGGGATACGCAGCAGACACAAAGAGTGATCCTTCCAGCTCCAAATACAAATGAAAAGTGACCAGAGAAGGACAAAGCGCTGTGAGGAGCCTGCTGGACAGGAACAGGAAGTTGGAGACTCAGGGGCACTTCCTTCCAGTTAAAAAAAAGTTTAAAAAAATAAAAAAAAGTCTCCTTGCACAATAAACCACCGCTAAATGTCAATTTGAGGAGGTTTTTAACTCCACGTTGTCAGTTCAGGAAGATTTTGATGCTGCTCAAGGAGAGAATCTTCCCCAGAATGCGGCTACACGCTTGGGATTGTGTACAGCAGACAACATCTGCCGGAAGTCATTGGCGCGCCCAAATGACGTGTTGGCAAGCGCAAAATCCTGCGGAAGCATGCGGCCAGCTAGCAAATCTCGTGGCGCCTGCGAACGGCCCTGAAAATCTCGTAAGTGATCGCGAGCGCCCAGCAAGTCGCTCCCACGTGTGAGAAATTGCATTTCAAGCACACGGACCGCGAAAAACCTCGGCTCCTTTGCCGATTGCAGAGTTTAACGTTAACTCCGTATTCTCTGCAGAACGCGGAGTTACCGAATTCCGCAAACTCCATGAACGGAGCAGAGTTTTACGCCCAGGCTTATTAATTATATGCTCTGTGTAATAGGTGGGGGACCAGCCTGAGACCTACCCAAATCATCACTCCCCCCAAATTGGGATTCTTTTAAGGCAGACAGAGACATGTAAACACCATCACTGCGTTTGAGAATATATAATTCTAAGGCCGTATTTATTACAATCAACAAAAACACGACATTTTATATCAACAGAATTATTCAATTATCCAAACTTTCACATGATATTTACAATATTTACATCAAGAATCCTTTGACTAGAGGAACCAATACATGTCATCTCCTAGCAACAGATCCTCAAAAGGAGTCATGGCTGGCCACCCCCCAGGCACCATGGCATTGACTAGTCCAAATCATTAGGGACTGTGGTTCCCATACTGCAAGTTGCCTATCACAAGGCAAACTCACCTTCCCCCTCAAAATAGGGGGAGCGTGGGGCAGCATGAAAACTGGACCCCCAACATACCATGCCAGGGCCAATCCAAGAAGGGATACCCCTGGCACCCAATGAGATGGGCCTGGGCAACCATCCAAACCTTGGTTACCTGGTGCAGACGCCATGCCCCGACATTCTCCAGGGCCATGTAATGGAGTACCGCGAGAGGCTAGGAACAGTTGCTGTAGCAGGAGTCCCAACCCCTTCCCAACACCTCAATGGCAATTCCAGCCCTGGCTTCCTAATTCAGAATTTGCCTGCACTTCAATTACTGATGCCAAGGTTGTCCACCTCTTTTGTGACCAAACATGACTCCTTCTCCGCCCCACAAAAAGAGACTGTCTAAGGGGATGGGAAGGTGGGAAAAAACAAAGCTTCACCGCCATGTTGGCCAGCTGCAGCGGCAAGGTCCAGGGCATGGGGACAGCAACGAAGTCGTCGGGGGCACCAGGTGAGGAAAAAAACATGTAACTGTGTGGGGATGCACTCCCCCTTTTATCCTCAACTGGCTGCCCCCGCGACCGCCCAGGTGGCCCTCCCTCACCCTTACTGGCCTACTGGCCAATCAATTATCGCAGGCATCCCGCCTGCGAAAATTCAAAACTGCAGCACCAGCGTTGATACTGCTCGGCACCGGTCCGAAATGGCCTGCACCCATCTTGGGGGCCCGCCATTGGTTGTCATTGCCCCCTGGGCCATACTTATAATATCATAGTTTATGTTTGTGATTCATAGATGCTATTTACGTCTGTGTGCAGCAGAATTTCAATTTCTCATCAGTTAGTCCCGCCCACAAGTCAGTGGCTCAGGTCTGTTTGCTATGCATGTTTCGCTCTGTATGGTATTGGGTCACCATGTTAAATAAACAGGATATTCATCTAGTACCGTCCATGGATCTGATCAACTAAGTTAGGTGCCAACTTTTGGCTGGGTCCTCAGGGAAGCCATTTATCCTGGTACGTCATAATCGTAAGTATATACATACATCCAATGGGGTGGGGTTGCACCTTCCTTTGAATGTTTCTAACGTAATGAAGGTTCCCTACTCATATAGGTATCCCAACTCGGTCAAACCCACCCTGTTTCATAAATGTATCACCCTATGATATGTGGTGAGTGTGAGGATTGGGGTCTGTGCCAGTGTGTTGCTGGCGAGTATAGAAGGTGTGCCCATCTGCAATCCCAATGTTCGTCATGCCCAGCAGGTGGCAGCAGCAGTGATCACCTCTCCCTGGGGTCTCGGAACGCCACTAGGCAACAATAATGCCAGGGGTGAGCCGCCTGCCCTTCCTTTCCAGGTATAAGATAGGGTATGCACTTGTTTGGATGGTACCAAAAATCTAGCATGATGGCATTGTGCTACCAGAAGTACCAGTATCGGTCTGGCACTTCGAACCCACCTCTGTCAAAAATGCAGTTTCATAATCTCCCTGCGGATTTCTGGCAGTTTCCTCACTACAGGCGTCTAACGAGATGCGATGTAACAGACTGAAATAAAATGTATTAAGTGGATCTGGAATGTTCAGGAATAAGTACAAGAACTTAGGGCATGCCACCATCCTAAGAAGGGCAGCTCGTCCTGCAGGCAACAACAGCAATGTGATCTATATTAACCTGGGCGGGAAGTATTCAATTGCCGGACGCTGTTCAATCTGATCCCGGTGTCAGTGCCTCTGTGCGGGACTAACCCCGAATATTTGACAGTCATCTATCCATCTAGTTGGGAATTCCTAAATGGACTTTCCTGTGGTTCTTGTTAGGGGATGTAATTTGGTATCGGACTAATTAAATGCTATCGTGTAATTGCCACCAAATCTAATGACCTCTCTCTCTCACAATAGGGGAAAGGTTGTCACTTGGCGCACGGAGGAGCATCAGAATGCCAGCTGGGTGCACGGAGAGGGGCAGGGGACCCTACTGCAAGTGTAGGCCTCTGCTCCTGCCGCTGCTGCTTATGCTTTCTTAGATAGCTGCTAAAATGATTTCTTGTGTGATTTGCAACTGCAGTCTGTTATGTATCAGGTTTATGCTATGTTGTGTGACTGCTATGTTATGGTACCTAATACGAAGCTGCTGCTGTCCATATTGTAAGGAAATTGCTATATCATGTAGCAGGTATGCTAGGTTTTGTAGCTGCTCCCTATTATTTACTATGTGACTACTGCCTATTCTGTTGTGAGGCTGCTGGTTAAGTCGTATTTTACAAAATTCTGGATTCCCTGGTGATTTGTTCCGGCCTTGGCTCGTATTTTCGCTCTTAGAGCCATGCCGTGCCCTTGACTGGGCTCGGGCTTGGCTCTCCCCGTGAATTCTCTGGCTCGCCCAACGTTACTCAGGAAGGTAGTGTAATGTGCAAATACAGGAAACGGTAGAACGATAGTGGGAGGTAGAGCTACAGCACACTGTACACGCAGTGTAATGTAGGACGCTCGGGCAACGTAGAAGGACAGTGATAAACAGTGCAGTGCGAACAGTATTTGCAAATGGTGTGGGACAGCCATGGGGGATGCTAAATCGAAGAACGTCTTAATATGTACTGTTCTGTGGAAGGTATTAATGTAGAAAGTCTTGCTAGTGTACTGGTGAATGAGTTGAAAGATGCTCTTTGCACTGTACAATGCCCTCATCTTAAAGTTTAGAAAAAGTGCTTCGTTGGAAATCCAAACATAGGGCGCCATTGAAAGTCCTGGCAAACACTGGGAACTGTAGAAAGTCTAAATAGTGAACTGCAGATAGACGCTATAATGCACTGTAGAAAGGCCCAAGAGTGCGCAGTAGAAACACACTGCACTGTAAAAGGTAGTAACGACGCACTGTATATGGTCCCACTAAGCTAGAGCAATGTCGAGATATAGAGCACTGTAGTATTTTACCTTACACATATAGTGAGTGCACCCTAGAAAGTCCTGGTAGTGCACCGTAAAAAGATAATGTGCTGCTGACATGTCTGCATTGTAGACTGAGACATTCGTGCACTGTGCAAAGTTCTGATAGTGTACAATAAAAACCGCTATAGCACAGAGTGAATTGTAAAACGTGCTAATAAATAATGCACTCTAGAAAGCTGTGACAGATGGAGCGCTTTAAAAATCCAACAGTGCACAGTAGAAACAGTGCTTTCCCATAGATTCCGACAGACAGTCTACTGTAGAAATTCCAAATTAGCGCACTGAAGAAAGTCCCAATAGTGCACTATCGAAAGATGGTACACCCTAGAAAGCCTGTTAGCTAACGTACTGTAGATAGTGCACTTTAGAAAGTCCTGCTAGAACTCCTTAGAAAGATGTACAGTTGTAGAAAAAATAGAGCACCGTAGAAAACCCTGATAGTGCACTGCCACGTTTATTGCAGGTCATAAATGCCATGCTTTTGCCCTCGCTAGTTTATGGCCTTGAAGTCTTACAAGACAAATTCCGGGGTGGCTAAACTTAAACCAATCAGGGCTATTTAGATCAATCTTCAAAACCCCGAACTCCCCTAGGGAGCTCAGATCCGCCGGGAGTTCGGCCTCACAGAGGCCGAACTTGCTGAAGCTCAGATTCAAATTAAAAGAGACAGAGGCCGGGAGTTTGAAATTCCACCTTGGTCAAGACTTGACCAACTCCCCCGCCGCGCCCTGGCAAACTGCCATAGAGAAGTCCCTCGAAGAGCTTCACATGGGTGAACCACGGACCTTAAACATCTGTGGCGGCTTCAAATATCACCTGAGAAAAATCGTGAAAACTCAATCAGCGAAGAACGACCAGCGCATGCTACAAGCCAAGACCCACGACCAATTTGTAGCACCAATCTAAGCAGAGATGCAACCACAACACTGCTTATGGCTGCCCTTGTCAAAGTCGTCTATAGTAAAAAAAAAAAAAAAAAAAAACGTGACTCCGGATGGGTCTATCTGATGTAGGGGAAGTGACTCAAGGTTGGAAACATGCACACCTAGACACCTCCAGTGGCTTCTGCCCCTACCCTAAGGAATCGTAGGTCCGTGTACCGTGCACCCGCCTGTCAGCCGGAAAGAAGGATACTACTCGGGCCACGATTCCAGGAACTGGACACTCGATCCTGCCAGGAGTCAACGAAGCACAGCTTCCAGGGAAAGAGCTGCCGGCTCACGGCGAGGTCCGCGAGGTTCAAGCAGGGCTGTTCAGGGGCCAAAGGCAGGCAGCCGCCCCCTGAAGTACAACTGTTAGGACTTACTTGCACAAAGCACATAGCACTTTTCTCGCAGTCGCTCACACATGTGACCTACGAAGTTTTAATTCAATTTCCTTTTAATGTCATTGCATCCGTGAACGTCACCATTAAGCAAAACCTTGTTTTAATATTTCATCAGCATTTTAGAGCATATGTATTCTTTTATTGCATTGTTCTTCCTTTAGAAGGAATTGTATTGTTCCACTATATCTGAATGGTTGTAATTGTCTAATAAATAAAGAATGTACTTACTTACTAGTGCACCATTAAAATACCGATAGTACACTGCAGAATACTAGTTGCACTGTTCAAAGTCTCCACAATGCACTGTAGAAAGAGTGCCCTTTGGAAAGTGCTGGTAGATAGTACAATGTGGAAAGGGGGTGCACTGCAAAACGTCGTAGCAGGAAACCTCAGGAGAGGGCGCAGTACAAAGATACTGCACTGTGGAAAACTGACAGTGCACTGTAGACAGTACGGATAGATGAAGCACCGCGGACAGTCCTGCTACTACACTGCAGATGGTGCATTATAGAACTTTCCGATAGGAAGTGACGGAAGAAGCATGGCCCCAGGGGACTCCGTACTGTTGGAAGCAGCAGCAGAGCCCTGCCCTGGTGACCTGTGACAGAGAGCACTCCGGACTCTGACAGCTAGATTCATTGATGGCGACGGAGCCAATCCAGGGGGTGGACGACACAAGTGTAACTCAAGTTCCGTATAAAAGCTCTCGCGGGCTGCGCCGCTTCCAGTGGAGCCCGTGAAGAAGCATTGGCGGGGCTTGGGGGATATTATTGAGGCACGGTACCCACCGCAGTGTGTCACTCTTCCGAGCATGAGGCCCATTCAGTTCCTTGCGTGCCTGCTCCTCTCTGCAGTCCTCAGCCTGCCCTCGGCGGAGCTCGACGACGATAACCAGGCTGGCGAGGGCAGCCCGGAGAGGAGCGACCCCTGCACCGCATGCACCTGGCGGCTGAATGCCCGCTACTCGCGCCTGGAGACCATCAAGGCGCAGATCCTGAGCAAACTGCGCATGGAGCAGGCGCCTAACATCAGCAGCGAGGCGCTGCTCCAGATGCTGCCCCGGGCACCCCCGCTCCAGAACCTCATGGACTCGCACGACGTGCAGCGGGACGACGGCAGCGAGGGCACCCTGGAGGATGACGACTATCACGCGACTGCCGAGACCATCATCAGCATGCCATCCGAACGTAAGTATATACAACATATGTACTGTTTCAACAGAGCCAATGCGCCCCCACGCCACCTGAGCCCGTGGCAGCATACGGCTCAGTGAACCTCGGCGTCCCCGAGCCACCTGATCCTGTAGCTGGGTACAACCAAGTAACTCGCGGCGCCCTAGAGCCACCTGAGTCCCTGGCAGCCAGAAACCAGAAGTGCCAAGGTGTCTCCCCGCCTCCTATGTTTGTGGCGGCGCAAAGTCCCTTTAGCCGCGGCGTCTCTGGGGCACATCAGTTCGTGGCAGCGCAGAGCACTGAGATCCACGCCGTCCCCGACCCACCTGAGCCTGTGGCAGCATACAGCCCAGTGAGCTACGGCGTCCCAGAGCCACTTGGTCCTCTGGCATGGAAGTGCCCAGAGGCAAAGGCGTCACTGAGGTTCGGGCATCCTAAGGCGCCAAGACGCCTCCGGGCATACGTTGCGCTATATAAATCGATAAATCAAATCAAAGAACAGCAGAGCCACGACGCCCCCTGTCACCTAAACCTGTGTCTGCGCAGAGCGCCCCTTGAGCCAAAGCGTCCCAATGCCGCGTGCGCCAGTGGTAGCCCAGAGTCCGACGGAGCCATGTATCCCCGAGACAGTTGAGAGCAGGGCAGAGCCACGGAGTCAAGGAGCCGCCTGAACCCCTGGCAGTGCATCCCACCCAGTGAGTCCCCGAGCCCGTGGCGGCTCAGAGCACTGAGAGCCAGGCTTTCCCGACCCTTCTGAGGCTGAGCCCCTTGAGTCACTGGCATGGTAGAGCCCAGAGAGCAAAGGAGGCTCCCGTGGCTCTGGCATCCCGAGACCAGCAGAGCCTCGACGCCCCCCTGCCACCGCCTAAGCCTGCAGTTGCGCAGCGCACCGAGAGACACACGTCCCCCTGCCACCACCTAAGCCTGGGGCTGCGCAGAGCACCGAGAGCCACGGCGTCCCCCTGCCACCACCTAAGCCTGGGACTGCGCAGAGCACCGAGAGCCACAGCGTCCCCCTGCCACCACCTAAGTCTGTGGCTGAGCAGACCACCAAGAGTCACGGCGTCCCAATGCCACCTGGGCCAGTGTGGTATCCCAGAGTCCGACAGAGGCTGAGCCATGTATCCCCGAGACACTTGAGAACAGCAGAGTGCCCAGTAGAGCCAGGACGTCATGGAGCCATCTGAACTCACGGCAGCGAAGACCCCAATGCCATGCCATGACAGAGACTTGTATCCCCGAGACAACATAGAAGGGACAGTTCCACACCGTCAGGAAACCACCCGTGCCCCGTGAGCAACGGATTTCCCGAGCTTGTTGCCGCTCAGAGAAGAGCAGTGAGCCACGGTGGCACAGCGCTACCCGAGACCGTGGCAGGGCACAGCCCTGGCGTCACCGACCCACCACTAGCCGGAGCTCAGAAGAGACACGGCGGCACACGGCCAGCAGAGCCCGTAGCAGTCGGAGCCACCTGCGTCTGTGGCAACCGGAGCCACCTGCGCCTGTGGCAACCGGAGCCACCTGAGCCCGTAGCAGCCAGAGCCACCTGAGCCCGTAGCATCCGAAGCCACCTGAGCCCGTAGCGGCATAGCCACCTGAGCTCGTAGCGGCCGGAGCCACCTGAGCCTGTAGCGTAGCGGCTGGAGCCACCTGAGCCCGTAGCAACTGGAGCCACCTGAGCCCGTAGCGGCCGGAGCCACCTGAGCCCGTAGCAGCCGGTGCCACCTGCGCCTGTAGCAACTGGAGCCACCTGAGCCCGTAGCGGCCGGAACCACCTGAGCCTGCAGCTGGCTGGAGCCACCTGAGCCCGTAGCAACTGGAGCCACCTGAGCCCGTAGCGGCCGGAGCCACCTGAGCCCGTAGCGGCCGGAGCCACCTGAGCCTGTAGCAGCCGGTGCCACCTGCGCCTGTGGCAACCAGAGCCACCTGAGCTCGTAGCGGCCGGAGCCACTTCAGCCGTAGCAACCAAAGCCACCTGAGCTCGTAGCGGCCGAAGCCACCTGAGCCCGTAGCAGCCGGTTCCACCTGCGCCTGTGGCAACCGGAGCCACCTGAGCCCGTAGCATCCGAAGCCACCTGAGCCCGTAGCGGCCGGAGCCACCTGAGCACGTAGCGGCCGGAGCCATTTCAGCCGTAGCAACCAGAGCCACCTGAGCTCGTAGCGGCCGGAGCCACATGAGCCTGTAGCGTAGCGGCTGGAGCCACCTGAGCCCGTAGCAACTGGAGCCACCTGAGCCCGTAGCGGCTGGAGCCACCTGAGCCCGTAGCAGCCGGTGCCACCTGCGCCTGTAGCAACTGGAGCCACCTGAGCCCGTAGCGGCCGGAGCCACCTGAGCCTGCAGCGGCTGGAGCCACCTGAGCCCGTAGCAACTGGAGCCACCTGAGCCCGTAGCAGCCGGAGCCACCTGAGCCCGTAGCGGCCGGAGCCACCTGCGCCTGTAGCAGCCGGTGCCACCTGCGCCTGTGGCAACCAGAGCCACCTGAGCTCGTAGCGGTCGGAGCCACTTCAGCCGTAGCAACTAAAGCCACCTGAGCTCGTAGCGGCCGAAGCCACCTGAGCCCGTAGCAGCCGGTTCCACCTGCGCCTGTGGCAACCGGAGCCACCTGAGCCCGTAGCAGCCGGAGCCACCTGAGCCGTAGCAGCCAGAGCCACCTGAACCCGTAGCAGCCGGAGCCACTTGAGCCCATAGCAGCTGGTGCCACCTGAGCCTGTTACAGGCACAGGCCAGTACAGTAATGGCTCTGCAGCGCACAGTCCACCGAGCCACGCGTCAGGAAGCCACACGAGGCGGTGGCTGCCAAAAGTCAGGCAGTCAAGGAGTCAGTCACTAAGGCTCTTGGGGGTGAGAAGATGACCCTGTCAGAGCAAAACCCAAAGTCAGTCACATTCCCAAAGCTGCCACAGCTGCATAGCACTGAGGGTCCGGCAGACTCCCAGAGCTGCAGAACCACAGAAGAGCACCGTCCGCAGAATCCACAGTATGCGCACGGATCCACAGAATGCGCAGATTCACAGAATGCGTACAGCGCGCAGAATCACAGAATGCGCACAGCGCACAAATTCACAGAATGCGCACAGATCCACAGAATGCGCACATATTCACAGAATGCGCACAGCGCACAAATTCACAGAATGCGCACAGATCCACAGAATGCGCACATATTCACAGAATGCGCACAGCGCACAGATTCACAGAATGCGCACAGCGCACAGATTCACAGAATGCGCACAGATCCACAGAATGGGAGCTTATGAAGTCGCAGAGCCCGACAGAACTCCAAAGAGCCTCCTAAGAACCCCAGGATCTGAAAAGTCCACGGAAAGGGTCTATTCTGGCTAACGTTCTAGTTTCACTTCAACTGCGGTGCAAATCTGTTCATTCATGTTTTTGACAGGGCAAGGAGCAACGATTCATCCTTTTTAACCTGCCACCCCCCCCCCCTTTTAAGCACTGAGCCTCTTGTGCTAGATTTTGATGAAAGTGGAGAACTGAAACTCAGCAAGGTGCATTAATTTTAGACAGTTTTAATGCAGATTAATCTAAAAGCGCCAGTCATTAGCTGAACAAAAATGATTTTTCGATGGAAACTAAGTCTTAATCATAGCTATAAAAAGACTATCGCCAACTCTCATATATGCCTCTCTCTCTCTCTCTCGCTCCATGTATATATATATATATATATATATATATATATATATATATACATACATATCTCAATGAAATTCTACGCAGACAGTCCTCTGCAAAGTTTAATTGGCCACTCAATTTAAGACACAGGAACCCCCTCTAGGCAAGTGCTGGTTTCCAGGGCTAGGAGATCCTGAACCCACCCAGACTTTAAAACATCTCCAGGGGAAAAGATCACAGTTTTCATGTAATCTCACCCATAATCCGTTGCTGTCAAGAATAATGCTGCTAACTGCTGTGGCAGACCCTGAAGTTCAACATTTTGTAGCTCGCCCTGAATGTTAAAATCACATTTTGTGACCACCTCTTACCCTCTATTAATGTTGTCTCCTCTCCTTGACTAACACGCACTAAACCTTAAAGGATCTAAAACGTTTTTTTTTTAAAAAACCTCTTTTAAACAATATTTTTCCAATGTAAAGTCAGAGAAAACCACACCATTAGCACTGAAAAAATATATATTAAGCGACAACATAGTTAAATAATAGGAGCAGAAACTAAACCCTGCTGCTGCTAAAAAACAAAACATTGTCTGTGACGTATGAGGATGTCTTTTTGGATTTCCTCTATGTGTTGTTCGAATAGAGACTGAAGACTACTAAATTACACGCACTGCCAGTGCAGAGCTTCCCAGCCATTCATGGTAGTACGGAGTCTGCAGTGGCACTCCCCAGCAGACACATGTCCCTGTCATGGATGGACACTGAAATACAACTGTTTCCGTTGCCAAGAAACAGATGTGGAAACGAGGCATCAGTGGTGTTGTCAATGCCATTGTTGATGTGATCTTTGCCTACAGATGACACCGAATGTTTCAGTTAATGTTACTATCAACACATATCCCCATAGAATTACTGCAGTACGACTCTTGGCATGCAGAAATACAAGAAATACATTTACATAGAAGGAAGGCTGCAACTTCAGTGATGTCACTGGCGACGTCAAAGGTGATGTGATATGAGAAGTTGTTTGTGATACCTTGACATAAGAATTGCATAGTGGAAGATATAATAATGCAGCTCACCATAGCAGCTTTTGAATAGAGGCCGTATCTTACATTATACTGAAGGCTTTACAGGGCAATCACACATCTGCTGTTTATACAATTGTTACATTACTGACCATTTTGGTTAATTATCACATCTCTTAATATAGGGTTTTCATAGAATTTTCGTAGGTGTTGTCGTGGCCTACTTAAACAGGCACCTGCAGTGTTTTTGGACTCCTGTCCCCAGTGCACTTGGGGCAAACGGTCTGTGTGGCCTTTGGCCACACCATGTGTTTAATCTGCCTGCCTCACCCAACATGACCACTTTGAACAACAACAGCTTAGGTCCCGTTTGATGGATCTGCAATACGTTTCTTTAACAAGTTCACCTAAGATTGAGTTCAGAAATGTTTGTGTAGATTGGCCAGCATGGGTTCTAAGGGGTTGCTAAAAGTTGAATTTCTCCACGACTAATATGGGTATATCCGCATTGCAGCCTCAAGAAACGCTTTGCAGAATTACAGCAAGCCTCGCATATGATTAGAGATTGATCCAACTTAAACACTTTCATTCTTTTAGAGTAAATCCATTCAGTAGCTTCTGCAAAAAAAAAATAAAAAGGAAAAATTACAACATTTAGCGATGTGTTGGGTCTGATTGCGGATCAGGCACACGCTTGGCTCGGGGTGGCACACACCTTGAAAATGTGCCTCTGACACAAACGAGGCCTGTGCACTTCAGATGCATACACATATCGTCTATCCAGCGCATGCGCTAACTCTCCCACTTATCATTTGTGCTGAACAGAGTCCCGCCTTGAAAGGTGGGCGGCAGTTGCAACAGCCGCTCTGGATTTCATTACAGGTGTATCCAGCCCCCTTTGGAGGGCTCAATAAACCTCTCACGTTGGTGCAGCCTGTTATGAACCCCTTGTGGAGGGACGGAGGGGGGTAGAGGGGGAGGAGGCTGGGGCTACCCATCCCTCTTCCCTTAGAGTGGCTTGCCTTCTAGGTGGTGCAGTTAGCGTGTCCCTTAAGAGCTTTCTTGATAATGCACTCACATCTGCGATGTGATGCAAGAACATAACCAACATGCCTTTATTTGCCCCGAGTCACTTCTCCATGTAAGTGGATGCAGGCTTCCCTCATACTGGGCAGGTGTGAGATGTGGGCCCATGCAACAGGTGTTACAGAAGGGGGCCTGCCCTCATCTGCTGCCCATGCTGTGACACAGAAGGGCCCCGCCGCACAAAAAGGAGATACACACGTCCATTGTCCACGGCATATCTGTAAACTCGCTGCTGGATTGCTCAATTCACGAACTAACTGTCAGACAGACATTTTGAATACAAACACAAAGCTGATAGACTGAGACACTCCCCCCCCCCCCCCCCCCCTGTCTTGTGCATTGCTCCTGCGGCTCATGAACCTGAAGGAATGGTTCTAGAAACCATTAATACGTTCACAAACAGGTTTAACCTCTAAAGAAGAGAAGATTAGTTAGGTTTATGTGGGGGCAAGGTGACTACACCCTAGCCACAGGGAGATGATGACACAGCTCATAAAGGTGAAACACGCCATAGGGAGAAACTGCAATGTGAATTTTGTGAACTATTTCCCCAGTTTATGAACAAGTATACCAATTTTGTTCCTCTTTAGAGTGAAAAGTAAATCAGTTTGACATTAACAGCCAATCCTGAACATATAAATGTAATTCTCAAATTTCACACTGTAATTTTATTTTGTGACTCTTTAATCATTTAGAAAAAAACGAACTTGACTCAAAATCAATCTTGTCTCATCTCTGCGAGCCGTTACCTATGTAATGAACCACCACGCTGGATTTATTTTGTTAATAAACAATTTTATTGTTTTTTAAACAAAAAATACCACCAGTAGTCAAATACAGTATACCACAGCATTCGTCTGACATTTCCCTTTTACATATATGGGGGAGTTGGGTTTGTAGTACACGGTCCTACAGATCCCCACACAGTGCACATAGTTTCAGAAGGAGATATGTTTATTCTATCTGCCCCAGCCATTTGTCCCAAACCTTACGGTATTTAGGTAGACACCCTCTAGCCTTGAAAAACGGTTTCTCTTGTGCTGCCCACCAGTCCACACCTCTGCACCATTTCGTTATGCCAGGGGATACCGGATTTATCCAACTAGCCGCAATGTCTCGCTTGGCCATCATTATGGCAGTAGTAAGAAATTGTTTGTCAGCTCAGGAGCCATCTAGCCCATCCGCAATTCCCAGAAGTATTTTTAAGGGACTGTGCGGGACCTCCCAGCCCAGAACCTCTGCGAGTTCTTTCTCTATGGCGCCCCAATAGCGTGCAATGACAGGGCAGGGTCATACCATGTGAAAGAAGTCTGCTTGGTCGTGATCGCAGCGCGCACAAGATGCATTTGACTTCATACCTGCGCTAAAGAGGCGCTTGGGTGTTAGGTAGGTAGCATGTAAATAATATAGTTGGACAAGACAGAGTCTGGCGGAGGTGGTGACAGTCTTGGGTGCCATTAAAGTGTCTCTCCAGTCTTCCTCTTCAAGAGGTCCCACCCAGTGCTCCCATGAGTTTCGTAGCCGGTCTAGTGTGTTTGGAGTGTTATTGGTTAGGGAGCGGTAGATACAAGAGACACCCCCCTTTCCTAGGTTACCTGTCATAATCTGCGCCTCAGGGGGACTATACTCTGGGAGGGATGTGCCCTGGGGTACGTGTAAGTAGAGGGCGTGACATAGCTGCAGATATCTATAGAATTGCGAGGGGTGCAGGGAATAACAGGTTTGCAGGTCTTGGAAAGTGTGCATATGGTCGCTCGTCCACACGTCCCCAAGCTGCGAGATAGCAATGAGGGCCCATGGCCAGAATCCCTCCAGGCCACTGACCTCACGAAGCCAGGTCCCTGACCAAAGTGGTGTGTATTGGGTCAGTTTGTTCATCCATTGGGTGTGGTGCAGGGAGGCACGCCAGGCTAGGAGAACCGCCTGCGTCACTGTTGGCATTGTCCTGGGGACAGTTCCTCCGACATCATCGCCTGGATCCTAGTAGACCCAGATTGCCCATTTCCAGTCTGAATGCTGGTTCCGACCAGCCACCGTTGAACCATTCATGCAGTGTGAGTAAGCGGGTTGCCAGAGAGTATGGATATAGATTAGTCATGCCCATGCCGCCATCAAAGGACGGAATCCGGCACTGGGATATGGCTAAGCGGGGTCTCCGTCCACCCCAAAGGAATTTAGTAGTCAGACTGTTGAGCTCTTTAACCCAGGTTCGTAGGAATTGTAGAAGGGTGTTTTGGATCATGTAGAGGAACCTGGGGAGTATCCTCATTTTGAAGAGGGCAACTCTTCCCAGGGGATTAAGCGGTAGCGTTTGCCACTTATGGAGAACAGCTTGGGCTTTCTTCACCAGCGGGGTGACGTTAAGTGACCAGGCGAGATCAGGGAGCAGGACCACCCAGATTCCCAAGTATTTGAATGACTGCCTTCTGATAGGTATTGTGGATTGCCAATCATAACAGTCTCTTTATAAGTGGAGAGGGACCAGGACGGATTTGCTGGAATTTAGCTTCAGACCAGAGACTTGTCCAAAGAGATGTAAAACCCAGAGGCAGCGAGGGCCGGATTGGCCAAGAAAAGCAAAACATCATCCGCATATAGCGCTAATTTGTTCTCCACAGAATTTGGCCATCTCCATCCTTGAATACAGTCATCAGATCACACAAGGCATGCCAAGGGCTCCATCACCAGGGCAAAAAGGAGTGACGAGAGGGGGCAGCCCTGCCTCGTTCCCCTTTCAATGGAGAATAGCTCAGAGAGTGCCCCATTGACTAGGACTCGTGCTTGTGGTCGATAGTATAATACCTTGACCAGGTTCTGGAAGTGTTGGCCCATCCCCATCTTGATTAGGACGTCTTCTAGATATCACCAGTCTACGGAATCAAACGCCTTCTCGAAATCAAGAAGAAGAAGAGCTAAATAAGGGGTTAGTGATTGGCGATGCGCTTAGCACGCTCGATTTATTAAGAAATGCCCGAGGTAGACGGGGTTAATAGCATACACATCAACGTTAGAAAGGAGGAGCCCACCCTATAGAGGTGGAAATGTATTTTATACAAATAATGTTAATTTTACACCATGCGGTTCAGGAAGCAGATAATGAACATGCACCCAGTTGAAATCTAACTATAGCGAATATCAATGCTAAAATGAAAACATCTTTTACTCTTCAGGTGAAAAAAACACTTACGGATGAAATGTTTAAGAGGAATTAAAACTAATCAGAAAGAAGAAGGCGACTAGACCCTGGGCTGTAGAGCCCCCGAAGGAATGGCTGAAGAATATTCCCTTTTGGCTCTGCTGGTAATGAAGCTGAGAACAAGGCACAATTGAAGGACACAACCCATACAGGATCCTGCTGTGCATAGATAATGGGCAAAGCCGGTTCGGTAGCACAAGGGCTGGTGTGGCCAGGCAGGGTCCCTAACACATGTTGTGCACTGCTGAAGGCCAAGTATACCTGGTTCATTGACACCAGGACTTGCCGAGGACCTTCATCCCCAGTCAAATACGCACAGTGAAAGGTCGTGCACTGGTGTTTTTAATTTTTTTAAATTCTGTTTATTGAAGATATAGGCCAATACACAATGGAGAATGTAGAAGTACAATAACATCGTAATATTGTTCAAAGAGTATGAGCTCCAAACATTTCTTACATGGAATGTTCTAGTATGGAAACACTATATAATCATAATAGGCATATGTAAGGCAAGTCTTTTAATTTCATAACTCTAAAACTAGGAGATTAGAGGGACAGGGAGAAAGCGGACAAGAGGGGGAGAAAGAGTGGAGGGGCAGGGGGAAGTCTCAGCTTTCATCGTGTTCACAGATAAAGCATCAAAGACAGCCCCCAGTATCGGCTGTCGAGGCATTTCCATGCCAGGTGCAGGAAATCTGTGCAAGGAGCCATGCATCTGACGCACCGCGCATCCTCAACCAAGCTGCCTTAAACAGCTATTCTATTGTCCGATACAATTTATGCAGAAAATTATAATGTATCAGATGCAACCTGTAGTTGGGGGTTGGTTCCCTGGCCTGCACACAGCAAAACATCCACTGTTCTTCTGGTATGGGTATGCCCAACTGGACCTCCCACTCATGCCGCGCCTTAGGAACATGTACCGGTGCCATATGTTGCATTTCGGTGTACAGCCGCATTATCAATTTGCAAGAGGAAGGATTCTTCAAGAAGTTTTCTATCGCCTGCAGTGTGGGCAGCACTACTGGAAATGAGGCAAAGCTAGCACGCAGGGCAGCCCGAAGCTGATAATAAGTGAATCTGTCCAGCACATTGAGCTCTGCCCCTTCCAGGGCCTGCTGTGGCGCAATAAATACGTCCTATGGAAATGTATATCCCATTGTGGTGAGCCGAAGTCTCCTAAATCTGTTGCAAGCACCCGCGTCTCGGGAAATGGTCAGTGCGGGGTGTTTAATTAGTGGTATAGCTGTAGCTAACAGCACCTCTTCTCACGCCCTCCGACGCAGCTCGTGCCATGCCCATACAGTGCAGCTAATTGTGTCCACTCTGGACCGCGGCCTAGCTTGCGCCCTGTATAGGACCATGTGCAACGGATGCGGCGCAGCCTGGTCGTGTTCCGGCACACTGTGTGCAATGAACTGCATAGGGTATACCCAGTGATACCTGAATTGTGCCTGTGCACAGTTGTGATAAAGGTCCTTGTCTGGTGAAAACAGTCCACCCTGCTCAAAAGGAAGCCTGAAGCTGCTAGTAAGAGGGAAGGAGAGACTGATGAACAAATATAGACATTTGGACAATATAACCATTTGAGCAATGGTCAGGCACCCCACCAAAGAGAGCGGCAATCGTGCCCACTGTTTCACATGGCTCTCTAACTAGTCCATCAGACGACCATAATTTGATCTCCAAAGAACCTCAATGTCTCAATTTAACCCCATCGCCCAGATACCACACCGGGTCGTCTGCCCAGCGGAGGGGGAACTCAGAGCGAATTGCATGGTGGTCCCTTTAAGCAGGAAAATAACCAACTTTTCCCAGTTTATAAATATGCCGGAGAGCCCACCAAATCTGATGAATTCCCTAATCAGTGGGTCTAGATTCACATATAAAGTAACGTCATCCGCATACAAGGAGACTAGTATCACCTGAGGCGTGAAGGGAAGACCTCAGTGGGTATGGTGCTGCCTAAGGCGGACCACCAGAGGCTCCATAACCATGGTGAAGAGGATGGGGGAGAGCGGGCATCCCTGCCTCGTCCCCCGGGAGACCTGTAATGGGGGGAGGGGGGCGGAATTATCCCGTTAATCCGGATCCTTATAGTAGGCTTTGAGCAGAGGAGATTAATCAGTTGGATGAATTTAGGGCTTATCCCCAGGAGGGCCATCAAAATGAATAGATACGTTCATTCAAGAGAATCAAATGCCTTAGTGGCATCTAGGAAAATGGCAGCTGCCTCCAGCGCAGGGTCGATCTCCTGAATCTGGCAAAAAAGGTGCACAGGTTATGCATTCGTTGTGCAATGTACAATCTCGTTTTATTTTTACCCCCATTAAATTGTAGAGAGTTATCCCCAAGCCGTTTTGAGGTTGTTTGCATGCATTCGTGGAATTTTGCTAGCGATACTGCCTGTGGCCCTTCTAGTGAAAAAATAAGCTGTGTGTTGTCAGCGTAGTTTACCACTTTAATTTCAAATGATTTTATAATGGAGATAAGAGGGCGCATGTAAATATTAAATAGGATCGGGATAATTGCCGATGCCTGCGGGACTCCGTGTTTCATAGCTTTAAATTTGGAGACAAACGGAGGGATAGCTACTGCTTGTTGTCTAGGTACGAGTGAAACCAATTAAGATCATTTCCTCGAATTCCCGATATCATGAGTCTTTCAAGTAGGATCTCATGGTTCACCGTGTCCAGTAATACAAGTATAACCGTTTGACCGATGTCAGCATGCATTCTCATCTTATCCAGGACAGTTACCAAGGCTGTTTCCGTGCCGTGTGCGGGCCGGAAACCGAATTGTACTTCATCCAATAAGTGGTTTTCTTCTAGGAACTGTGAGATAGTTTTACTGACCAATCTTTCCACTATTTTTGCTGGATAAGGCAGCAGAGAGACCGGTCTGTAATTGGCTGGGCATAGAGGGTCTAGTGTGGCCTTTTTCAGTAAAGGGGTCACCATCGCCTTCTTCCAGCATTCAGGGACCATACCGCTACTTAGCGACTGGCAACATATTTGATGCAGCCTCTGGAATAGCTCTGGGTGAAATTCTTTCCTTAGTTTATGCGGCAGTGGGTCTAGAAGAGATCCGCAACAAATACTTAGGGCTATTTTGTTAAATTCTTCTTGTGTGGGGATCTGACACTGCGCCATAGTTGCCATAGTGTTATCCTCTGCTACCTCATTCTGTTTTTCAGATGTCGCCATTTCTAAATAGACACTTGTTTCATTCATTCTGTTCCCCTTGTTATGTTCCAGACCATTAATAATTTTATACATTTTCTCCTCAAAGAAGATTGCCAGGTCATCACATAGCTCTTGGGTGGCTACAGTCTTGTTTTTTATACCATCGGGTTTGGACAGATCCTTTACAATGTTAAAACTTCTTTTAATCCTATCAGGAGCCTGAAGATGAGTTTCTCATAATATGCTGCCTTAGTTCTAGCAATTGTTCCCTTATAGGTATTCAGTTCTTTTCGTAGGATTAGTTTGTCCTTTTCCTCATTAAGCTTACGCCATTTTATCTCTGCTTGCTTGCAGATTTTCTTTTGTTCTTTTAATTCCTCGTTATACCATGGGGCTGAGGGTTTATCCCTATTTTTTAACTTTTACGTGGGTATCATCTGGTCGAGTGTGTAATTAATCTGATCACAGAGGTGAAGATAGTTTACATCCACTGATTTGTTACTGTCAAATAAGCTCTCTCCAGGGCAGAGTGGGGGGTAATTCATTTTCCTCAGCTTTGCCCAGTCCCTTCCCCAGCGGTAGTTGCTAGATTGAGTGGCTCTATTGTTCAGTTTAGGAGGTGTAAGCAGGAATTGAATTTAAAAATGGTCAGCCCAACACAATGGCACTATATCTCCTACCGTTACTTCCATATGGTTTGCGAATACTAGATCTAAAATATGGCGGCCTTGATGTGTTGGGTGTTTCACCAGTTGTTGCAAGCTAATATTCTCACAAGCGTGCAGTAGTTCTTTCAGAGCTGAGTCGAGGTTCCTATTCTCCCAGAGGTTAAAATCTCCTAATATAATCATTCTGGAGTGGGTAAGTGATAAATTGTAAATAGTGTCAATCAAGGCTTGGTTTTGGAGGTTTAGTCCTCCTGGGGCCCTGTAGCATACTATGCCAGAGTACAATTGCTCTTTAGTATCTTTAAGGGAGAATCCTAGCGTTTCAAAACCTTCTATTTCATCGACATTAAAAGTGAGGAAATTCCACTTATCTTTATGTATCACTCCCACCCCCCCTCCTCTCCCATTTAATCTAGGTTTCTGGAATATTTTAAACTTGGGGGGCAGGCTAATCCCAATTCGACTTCTGAGTCAGTACGTGTCTTATCACCCACGAGGATATCCAGGCGCTGGGGGTGGGGAGGGTGCTGCAGCAGTGGGCTATCTGTTGAACAGCCAGGTGTTCAGTTTCTTTCTGAACACTTGGAGCGGTGGGTGTTGCAGAGGGAGTTTGTTCCAGTGTTTGCTGGTCACGTGGGAGAAGGCGCATCTGCAGCTCCTGCTTTTTTTTATGCGGGGGGTGTGGGCCAGGTGAAGGGATGCAGACCGTAGTTCTCTGGTGGACGTTAACTCTGTGTTTGAGGTAGGCGGGACCCGAGTTGCGGAGGGCTTTGTAGGCGTGAGAAACTAGTTTGAACTGGCACCATTTGTTTACAGGGAGCCAGCGTAGTGCTCTGAGGTGGGGATCGTGTGAACTCGACTCGGGAAGGCGAGGATGAATCTTGCTGCTGCGTTCTGTATGATCTTGAGTCTGTTCAGAAGTTGTGTGGTGATCCCTACGTATAGGGTGTTGCTGGCGGCTGGTGAAGAGTACCTCGGCAACTGTGCGTCCAGTGTCGGTGAGGAGCCACTTGAAAATTCACAATGTGGAGGATGTGAAAGCATGCAGAGAAGATGGTGGTTATCTCCTCTCATTGAGAGCTTGCATGTTGAGGATGATGCCTAGGTTTTTTGTGTGTTGTGTGGGTGTGGGAGAGGGAACAGGTTTGGTTGGGCACCAAGTGTAGTTCCAGGAGGAGGTGGTGCTCCCGAAGATGAGGACTCAGTTTTGTCAGTGTTGAGATTGAGGTACTTGTTCTGCCTCCAGCTGGAGACATCAGTCATACATCGTGGAAGTTCATTTTGGTGGATTCTGCAGACAGGGACATGATGAGCTGTTGGCCGCCACCATAGGAAATGATGTTCATCTCATCCACTTTGACCAGGGCGGCTAGAGGAGCCATGTAAGTGTTTAAGATCCTTGGGGGACTCTGCAGATTATTTCAATTGGGCCTGAGGAGAGGAGGGGGCATATGCTTTGTATTCTTTCTGTAAGGAAGGAAGCAATCCACTTGAGGGCTTTCCCTTGGATTCCTGTCTAGTGGAGGCCAAGCAGGAGGGAGTATTGGGATGTGGTGTCGAAAGCTGCGGGTAGGTTGAGCAGAATCCGGGCTGCAGTTTCTCCCATGTCCATGAGAGCTCTGATATCATCAGTGGCAGTGATCAGGGCCGTCTCCATGCTGTGGTTTGCTTATAACCCTGACTGCAAGGGGTCCAAGAGTTTGTTTATTTTCAGGTGGTTGATTAGTAGGATGTTTATAGCTATTTCTAGCACTTTGGCTGGGAAGGGGAGTCAGGATATCGGCAGGTAGTTTTTGAGTTCTGCCAGGTCCGCAGAGGTTTTTTTAGGAGCGGCTTGACATCCGCTTGCTTCCAGGTGGCTGGGAAGTTGTGTTAGTCAATGGAGGTGTTGATGAATGAAGGGAGTTCCTTGCTGATGGGGTTGATTCCTGTGTTGAACATGTGATGGGGCAGGGATCTTTGGGGGCTCTAAGTGTATGAAACCCATGATGGTGGCGGTGGACTCGGGGTGTGAGTGGGTCCCACATGGTGATGGTGGTTAGGTTGTGGTCATTATTGGTGAGGAATCCTCCGAGGATTTAAAGGGTTGGTTGGGGTATGGTTGTGATTTTATCATGGAAAAATTCTGTGATGGAGTCGCCGAGGCCCTGGGAGAGGGCGATGGGGGGTTGGCGAGCTCCTTAATAATGCAGAAGGATTCCTTGCTGTGGTTGGAGCTGGCTTTCAGGCAGGAGTTGAGGGAATCCTTCTTGGAGTTCTTCAATTGTGAGTAGTAGTTGTTTAGTTTTTGTTTGAATTGTTCTCTTTCTCTGCTGCCCAAGGCCAAAAGCTATGTACATCTCGTTCAACGGCATAGGGAGTGGTTTGCATAAGGACTGATGGAGGCTCAATACTCAGATTATGCTGTGCACCAGTGAATGCCATGCACAGCTTGTCCAGAGGCGCAGGGCCTGGCTCTGCACTGAGAGCCCACTGTGTGCCCCTAAAAAATGAATGAAAAAAACAGGCCCTGCAGCAGCATAGTGGGCGTGAACAGGAGACTTTGTTGCAAGTGGTTAAGCTGCATAGGAGTTTGGGTGCAGGGCCGGCTGCAGGACATGAGACCAAACTCGTTTCCTATGGCATAGGGGTTGGTGATACTGGAGGTTGAGTGACGGGCCTGGCTGTACGTGCAGGCCATGCAGCCAAGCCCTTTTGTGCCCAGCCATGCACGGCACAGGTTTTTCACAGTGTGGTCTGAGCAAACAAACTAGCCACAGGTCAGGCCTTGTAGCCAACCTTAACGGCGCATGGCAGAAGGTTGTACATAGTAGCATTAGGCCATTCAGTAGGTTGGGCACAGGCCCTCATACAGTGGGAGTTGGGTGCAGGCCTCGGCAAAACATCAGGTCTTCTGGCCAGTCTCCACTTCTCACAGCCATGCACAGCAGGGTTAGTTGCATTGTGCATTGTACAGTGAGCACTAGGGTTGCCAAAGGCTATACAGTGTGGTCAACCTTTCCTCACACGGTTGAAGACTGTGTGTAGGAGGGTTGGGCAGAAAGTGGATTCGGCACAGAGATTTGGGAATGGAGATATATTAAGACACCGGGGTTCTTTTTGGCATATTTTCAACAAAAACCTGCATTTAAAAAACTTTGTTAGGGGTAAAATATAGTTACCTTCATTCATTCTTTTTTCAAAGACATTAACATATGTACAAAAAAACTCAAAGTTTTCCAGAAAAAAAGTAAATAAAATGAAGTAGAGTGGATTTATGATTATGAAACAAAACAGCACCTGAAATGGTTAGTTATGCAAATCATAACTCATGCCTATCAGTGCACCACTTTAGACCTCACACCTTACATCACTGATGACATCTAACAAGACATCAATGGTGATCTCAAAGATGACATCTCAAATCTCAAACTGCACATCAAATACAATGCTTATGATCCCCCCACCCAAAAAAAACAAAAGCATATCAATAATAGGACCTAAAAGTAACTCAATCCACAATAATTAAATAACACACACTAAAACCTGTAAATATTACAACATTCAGAGTTGTATCTTTCATAGTAATAAGGGTAATGTAATAAGTAATCTCATCTGTGAAATTGTTCACCACCTTTGTAATTACATCTTTCACTTCAGGGGCGAGGTCATGTTAAAGTTAGAATGTAGTTTTGGTTATGAAACACAACCCTCTAAATTTCCCCAGTCATAACTAGCTGTGCAATCTATAGCTCGCATACATGCCATGCAGACCATAACTGCACCCTTGATGCAACAGATGAATTCACAAATGACATAGATGATCTGGTTAATGGCATGATATGCTACCTTACCCTTAATATTATGAATGACATGACTACAAATGCTTTCAGCCTCAGATCCCCCCACTATGGTTTTCACAATATTTTGTTGAAGGTGATGAATCGTAAGTGTGTTGATCCCAGCAGCGGTAAAGGGTAGGATAGGATAGCACTTGTAAAGAGCGCTAATACCCGGAGGTGTCAGGGCGCTATAGCAGACCAGGAGGAAACAAGATGAGAGGCAATCAAGCATCCAAACCTAAAATGAAAAAAGCAAGGTTTTCAAATGTTTTTTAAAAGCCAAGAAGGAGTCCGCATTAGAAATGTAAGTGGGTAGGTTATCTAGATATTAACTAATTATTGAAAGCTATATAGTCCATTATAGCAGCCCTTTGTGACATTGCAGGCTGTATTGGGTCATTTCAGATTCACACTGCTGCTTTTTACGGATTTTCAGCCCTCTGCCACAGACCCACTAAGTTAACAAACTACGTGACTCCTGCAAATAAAATTAAGATCACTAGAGCTGATACGTTATCTCACCAGGCAAAAGTTCACACCAGGTAACTGTCCCTGGAATTGCTGTAGGCTGGAGCAATGTGATTCAAATATAGGTAGTCCCTGACTTGTGATGACACTACCGTAGCCAATAGGCTAATCAAAGCACTATGCCATATTGGAATCTGGAGATTTCCTCATTGGAAATTGCTTTTGAATAGCTGGTAGGTTTAGGCAGTGACAAACTTATGTATCAAGAATAGGAACAGTTGCTGGCTTAAGAACAACATGACTCAATGTCCGGCACAGTTATGCAATTGTTTCAAAAAGCAAATTCTTAATTGTCATAGCAGAAAGAAAGGTGAGAAAGGAGTTCAACTAATGTCCATTTAATTCTTGGTCTCTCAGCTGTGACTGTTAACTAGTGTTGGTACTACTTTTCTTCAAACACAACACTGTGGCATCACTCAGGGGTCCATTATATCTCCTCTATTATTCAAAATTGACCTAACCCCCTTATCAACCCTGATTAAATCATTCAACCTCACCTGTTGCAACTATGCATGAAGACACACACAACTTTTTAAAAATGGATGGCCTGAAATACTTTATTTATAACTTAATGACTGCCTTTAGGGCATAAACACTTAAATGATAAATGAGCCTCTAAAGCACAATGCCGCAAAGACAGAGATTTTGATCTGCACATAAAGAAAGAAATACCAGACTACCACCATATTTCCTAAGGAAAATGAGGCCCTCCAACAATATCAAACAAAATCAGAAACCTAGGGGTAACCATGGATTTAGACCTTTACTTACTTGATACCAGATCTTAAAAACATCACACACAGGGCCTTCCAAGCAATGAAAACACTACGTTGCATCTTCCCATACCTTGGATGAAAACAGAAATTGTAAGCCATGCTCACATTCATAATTTCCAAGCTTGACTATATCAACTGCCTATACCTTGGTGCACCTGTATTCCTCATACGCCAAATACAACTTATCCAAAATGCAGCTGCAAAACCTCTTCTCCGCCTTCACCCAAGAGAACACACAACTCCAGTTTTGCAATCGCTCAACTGGCTACCTATAGCTAGAAGAACAATGTTCTAAGCACTTTGCATTGTCCACAGAACCTCCCAAGGAAAAGGGCAGCTATACCTAGAAGTTAAAATCAAGTAATACAAACAAAACAGTACACAGCACTCCAAGCTTGCACCACTTATTATACCATCTTACCACAAGAAACACGTAGGAGGCACAACTTTCTCAGTCGAAGCCTCCATGCTCTGAAACTTAGTACCCGCTAGCATTCAAAGCATCCAGGAGCATATACATTTCAGAATATACATATATATATCAAAATGTTACTGTATTAAAATTTAGGAGCTAAGAGACTGTGAAGTTCAGTACACTGAGCAAACAGATGTGGAAATGGGATGACTACATTCTCTTTAATTTCAGACCCTTTAAAAATACATTGTTTCACATTACTAAAAACCCACACCACCTTCACATTTTAACCCTTTAGTTTAATGTCTGTATTAATATCAAACACTCATTTACTTCAGTCTGCTCTTCAAGAAAAGTTTTATATTAAACAGTTCATATTCCAATAAAATGGCATTCAGGAGTGCCTCACTTTTGTCTTGAATACAAAACGTAAGCGCTCTAGTTGTCCATTAGACTGTGCAGTTGATTACTAGGGATGGGTGGTAAACTCTGCCGGCGGAGTTCGCCGAGTATTGCCCACTCTGCGCTCTGCTTGGAGCGCAAAGTTTGGCAAAAAAACTGCGCTTGGTGTGTGGCAGAGTTTTCCAGCACCAATTTCTGACCCTGGGCTAGTGCAGAGCACCTAGGATACTGCCTACACCTGTCGCGGGCTCCGTGGACACCAACATGATGGCACTGGCGCAGCAGTATCCAAGAGTCACAGAACTAGTAAGCCGTTTCTGGGCTCAGCACACAGTGACAGCAGCATGCAACACGAGCCAGAGGACCGTACAACACGCCACTCACTTAAGGAGACAGAAGTGAAGAACAGGGCAACACACAAATAACTCAATACATACCTCCAACATATGCACATATTTGAAGCACTGTACAAGTGCATAATCTTCGCCAAAAATCATAGAGCACTGAAACTGGACTTTAATAACGAAATAGTGCATCCCTTTTGAGGTTAGTCGAAGATGCCTCATTTTGCTGCGAAACCCCGAGTAAACTTGGTCCAAACCATTGTGGTAGAGGGAAGGCTCTTTCAGTTGTCACTGATTCACTAAGGCAAATGCATACCCCCAAAACAGGCCTTCCTTCTATGGGTCACTGCATGCATGTAATAGAAATAAGGAAATCTAAGGGAGGGACGTTCTTCCTTAAAGTTCATTGCGGTTGCCGCTACTGAACTCTGGATTCCCACTCCACACTTACGTGCTCTCCTTGGTCCTGGAACCTATGTTTTAGTCTGCATCGCTATTGGTTGAAAGTAGTGAAACCCCGGGAGTGTGTTTCACGTGTCTCAGTTTTCGTGCGAAACGCCGTTTGCTGTTCAGAAGGAGAAAGCAGAGTTCGTCTATCTCTTGTGAAGTTCCGCCAACCTCAGAGACAAAGGGAACGGCTTCTCTTTCTTTACTTACTTTAAAAAGCATCTAATAGTAAAGTAAACAATAGCAGCTGCTTTCAGAGCAATAATCAGGACGCCTGACAAGCTTACCCTTGCAGGCCCATCCTTGATGCTAACATCTACCTCCCTCCCCTCCCCCAACCCACTCCACCCTCAGTGTTTGAAAATACACATTTCAAACACAGAACTCTGTCAGCAATAAGTTACATTGTACTTTATTTTTCATAATCTATGTTTGGTTAAACCAAATGGTGCCAATATACTACTAATGAAAAGCACATAATAATATACATTTTTGATGTCTTTACAATGTGCTGTACATTTAATTATCAATAATCCACATCGTTGCATAAAACTAATTTTAAATATTAGTACATTATCTGCAACAAAACACATTTCTCAGCACATTAACACACATACCTGCAGTCTCAGGCAAAAGAGGAATACTAAACTGGTAACTCTTAACGCCTCAACATCTTTTTAAAGAGTAACAAAAGCAATTGAAAAACCATGTACTAGAAAAAAATACATAACAAGTATCATGTATAATATGTTCTTATATTGCCACCTCAGGTTTCAGGTGATATTTACACATTTATAAATCGCTCAGCCTCTGGCCTCATGGTTTCTAAATGTCACCAGAATCCCTCCATGAGAATGTGCGCCTAAAGTGCACAGTTACCTATTATGTAGTATAGATAGATAGATAGATAGATAGATAGATAGATAGATAGATAGATAGATAGATAGATAGATAGATAGATAGATAGATAGATAGATAGATAGATAGATAGATAGATAGATAGATAGATAGATAGATAGATAGATAGATAGATAGATAGATAGATAGATAGATAGATAGATAGATAGATAGATAGATAGATAGATAGATAGACCTCTTTCAGAATGTAAGAGCTTACGGTGAGAGGGTAAACAGAGCAATCATAAAGACTGAGGTAGGCAAATAAGTTGCAAGTGAAAGCTAAATATATGTGTGCTAATTATCAACACCACTAACCCTGCCAGTGGCAGCACAGTCAATAAAGATGCAGTACATCTAAATATAGGCAGCAAGTTATGCTGTCAGGGGATGGCGTTCGGCCAAGAGGACTGCTTGTCCAGGTACACTCATCGAGACACAGGCATTTATACAGGACACAGGGATGGCTCAGCGATGGAGGGACAGGGTTTATGCAGCTAATAGACATATGTGTTGGGCCTGACCTCTCCATAAACAGAAGCTGGACTGGAAATATTGCCTTGAATATTGGATTTGTTTTCAAAGATTCAGACTTCAATATGTAAAAAATGGCGTCTTGGGGAGTAGGCCATGTCCCCACTGTGCCGCCTGACAGTTAGATGTTGGATAGGTAACTATCATGCAGTGTAAGAATCTAGCAATCACAACTGAGCTGCAAATTCTAGCAGCGATAGGATGTCGATTAGCAAAATTCAGAATTGCCCAAGTACTTGACATCCTCACCTCCACAAAACATTTAATACCATGGCTCTCTAGAACACGAATTCAAATTATCACAGCTATGTGTGCATGCTACTCAACAGACATGCACACTGTATGGGTACTCCTATACGGGTTAAGGAGTATCTTTGTCTATGTGGTATGTACACTCACTTGTAACGATGCCATGGTTAGGTCTGGTTTTAGCATCCAAGCTGGAAAAGCATGCAACCTGCTTGCACGCAGTGCACCCCTATCTATAAGTCAAGGATAAAACAAGCAAGGAGTTAGAATGATGCTGGAGGCTAAAGAAATGAGGCAAACCCCAAGTAGGTTTACCATACATTTAATGATACATGTAGAAGTAAGTAGAAGCCATATCAGTGGATTCCACCAGGAAGGAGTAAGATAGTCACACAAACCCGACACAGGTCATTCTGCCACCCCTCACCATGACAAGCGCAGACCAGAAACACAGTAGTGATTATGCTACTTACCAGTATGCATCTGTTCTTGGCATGTAGGGCTGCTGACATTCATATCTGTGCATAGATCGCCGCCTAGTGTTGGGTCCGGATGATTGCACATTGTTGTCCTGGAAGAGTCTTCGAAGTATCACGAGATAGGTGGCTCCTCCCCTGGACTACAGTGCGCATGGGCATCCTCTCCATCCTTAGATTGTTTTTCGCCATTGTGGCAGTGATGGAGTAGATATAGTAAATGATGACCATGCTATACAGAAAATACTGAGTGCTGCAGCCGCGACAGGCGCCGGGGAGGAGGGTGGGCGATATGAATGTCAGCAGCCCTACATGCCAAGAACAGATGCATACTGGTAAGTAGCATAATCAGTTCGAGGCATGTGGGCTGCTGAATTCATATCTGTGCATAGAATATATAGCAGTACCTCCCCTAGCGGCGGCTACCTGTGCCAGCTGCAGCAGTCTGGAAAAGAGTTTTGAGAACAGCCTGTCCTACAGCTGCTTGCTGTCTTGAGTGTACATCTACGCAGTAGTGTTTGGTAAATGTATGTATAGTGGACCATGTGGCTGCTCTACAAATTTCGTGTAAAGGGATGTTTCCTAGGAAAGCCATGGATGCGCCTAACTTTCGTGTTGAGTGGGCTCGTGGGGGAACCGTTAATGTGCGTTTAGCTTTGTGATAGCAAATCTGAATGCATTTAACGATCCATCTGGCTATTCCTGCTTTGGAAAAGGCGTTGCCTTTGTGTTGTGGAGAGAAGGCAACGAAGAGTTGTTTAGTTTTTCTAAAATCCTTTGTCCTGTCAATATAGTACATGAGAGCCCGCTTTACATCTATGTATGGAGCATTCTTTCCGCGACATTTTGCGGATTTTGGAAGAAAACGGGCAGTTCGATAGTTTGATTAATGTGGAACTGTGATATGACTTTGGGCATGAACTTGGGGTTGTTGCGTAGGACAACCCTGTTTGCGTGGACCTGAATGAATGGCTCCTGAATAGTTAGTGCCTGGAGTTCACTAACTCTCTTTAAGGAAGTGATGGCAACCAGGAAAGCCACTTTCCGGGTGAGGAATTGAATCTCACATGAATGGAGAGGTTCAAAGGGCGGACCCATCAGTCTGGTGAGGACCAAGTTGAGGTTCCACACCGGTGCTGGTGGGTGTCTTGGGGGACTTACTCGTTTAAGTCCTTCCAAGAAGGCTTTGATTGCAGGCACTCTGAATAAAGAGAGGTGCTGCCTGTTTTGGAGATAGGCTGCTATTGCGGTTAAATGGATACGTATTGAGGTGTATGCCAGATTGCATCGGTATAGGTGTAAGAGGTAGCAGATTATGTTTTGAATGGATGCGTCTAGCGGGTTAATGTCATTGTTGTTGCAGTAAATGACAAACCTCTTCCATTTAGCTGCATAGCAAGCTCTGATAGTGGGTCTCCTGGCCTCCTTGATGATCTCCATACAGTCAGGTGGCAGGTTTAGGTAGCCAAACTCTAAGACTTTAGGAGCCAGATTGCCAGGTTCAGCTGTTGCGGATCTGGGTGCTGAATTTCGCCATGGTTCTGCGTTAAAAGTGCGGGTTTGATCCGCAGCCTTTGATGCGGCACCACGGAAAGTTCCAGAAAGGTGGTGTACCATGGCTGACGCGCCCACGTTGGAGCAACTAGGATGAGTGTCAGTGAGTGCTGTCGCAGTTTGCGTGCCATCAGCGGTATTAATGGCATAGGGGGAAAAGCGTACGCAAATCTGCCGGACCAGTTCATCCATATCGCATTGCCCTGCGACTGTGGATGTGGGAACCTGGCGGCAAAGCTTTGGCATTTTGCGTTTTCTTTTGTGGCGAATAGGTCTATCTCTGGATGACCCCACCGCTGGAAGTACGGTTGGAGAACTGATGGGTGTAGCTCCCACTCGTGCATCTGGTGGCTGTGTCTGCTGAGCAGATCCGCCATCTGGTTGTCCTTGCCCGGGAGGTGTTCTGCCATGAGGAATATGTTCCTCTGAATGGCCCACTTCCACATGCTCTGAGCCAGATGAGACAACTGTGGAGAGTGTGTTCCTCCCTGCTTCTGTATGTAGTACATGGCAGTCATGTTGTCCGTTCGGATCAACACGACTTTGTTGCACAAGTGTACTTTGAATGCCTTCATGGCTAGGAAGATTGCCATCAGTTCCAGAAGGTTGAGGTGCATCTTCTTTTGTTGCTGTCAGTATGATTTGTGGAACAGGCTCTTGGAATGGTCGGCCCTTGCAAAGGTTTTGTGGATTCCACCAATGCAGAGAGTTGTATGCCCGACCGCTCACCAACACTAGGTCTTTTAGTTGCCCGTGAGCCTGATTCCATTGACGTGCTAAGCACTCCTGAAGCGGGCGCATATGTAGTCTCGCGTGTGGGACTATGAAAATGCAGGAGGCCATCATGCCTATCAACTGCATGAACACTCGCGCAGGAAGGGAGTGTTGAGGTTGGAATTTTGAGATTAGCAGTTGCATGCTGTTGATTCTCACTAAAGTTGGCTGAGCTGTGGCAGCCAGAGTGTTGATCGTTGCGCCCAAGTATTGTTGTACGTGCGCAGGTTGGAGACTCGATTTTGGGTAATTTAGTGAGAATCCCAGATCGTGAAGAAGGTGAATGGTGTGGGACATGTGGGTGGCACATTGTTGTGCAGACTTGGCCTGAACTAGCCAGTCGTCCAGATAAGGGAAGACGTGAATGTTTTGTCTTCGCAGATGCGCGGCCACTGTTGCCAGGCACTTGGTAAAGACCCTGGGTGCTGTTGTTACTCCGAAGGGGAGAACTTTGAACTGATAGTGATTCCCTTGAATAGTGAATCTGAGGTATTTCCTGTGTGAAGGGTGTATGGGTATTATTTATTATTATTTGTTTATTTTATAAAGCGCACAGCTGCCCCAACGGGGCGTCCCGGCGCTGAAAACCTCCGGAAAAAGAAAAGAGGGCAGGGGACCTATCTTAGGAAGAGAAAAGGAAGGTCTTCAGAGATTTGCGAAAGACTGATTCTGATTGGCAGGTGCGTAAAGCTAGCGGGAGCTTATTCCAAAGTTGAGAGGCACAAAACTCAAAGGTTTTTCCACCTGCACGAACTCGCTTGAATCGAGGGGTGTCGAGAAAAAATAGAGAGTTGGAACGCAATGTCCTAGAATGGGCATATGGTCGCAGGACGTTTTGCAAATGAGCCGATCCGGTGCCTTTTGAGGCTCGAAAGGCGAGTGTCATGGCTTTAAAGATACTCCTTTTAGCAATGGGTAGCCAGTGCAGTTTGCGGAGAAGTGGAGAGATATGGTGTCTAGCAGGAATTCTCTCCACAAGTCGAGCAGCAGCATTTTGGACTGTCTGAAGTTTATGACATAAGCCTGCTGTGATACCAAGATAGAGGGCATTGGCATAATCAAGATGGGAGATTATCAATGCCTGGATCACAGTCTTACGGCAGTCCGCGGGTAGATAGTTGATAAGGCGTTTAATGGTCCTGATTTTGGCGAAACAGGAGGCTGCAACTGTTTGTACCTGATTGCTGAAGCTAAGATGGTTATCCCATCGTACCCCTAGATTTTTTCACCGAGTCTTTAGGGATGGGTGCTTGGCTCAGGTCGTCAGGCCACCACAGGCTGGAATCCAAAGGGGATGGTGAATTGAAGAACAGGACCTCCGTTTTTCCTGCATTAAGTCGGAGGGAGTTGGCGTCCATCCAACTAGAGATGTCCCTAAGACATGATTTCAGCGGATCAAAGGCAGAGACAGAGGGGGTGTCAAAAGTAAAAAGAAGCTGAATATCGTCAGCATAGGAGGTGGATGTAATCCTGGTCTGAGCGATTAGCTTGGCCAAAGGGGTGAAATAAACATTAAAGAGGAGCAGACTCAGGGAGGAGCCCTGAGGGACTCCCCATTTGAGTGGTCTGGCAAGGGAGGTGTAGGGAGGGGTAAAAACCTGCTGTGTGCGGCCCGAAAGAAAAGATGAGAGCCATCTTAACACGGTACCTCCCACACCCAGGTCCTCAAGCCTTTTCAGCAAGATCTTATGAGAGACGGTGTCAAATGCTGCTGATAAATCCAACAGCACTAACACCGCCCTCGACCCCTGGTCAAGCGTCCACCTCACCGAGTCCGCCATTTCAATAAGGGCCGACTCCGTGCTGTGACCCGACCTGAAGCCGTGCTGGGAGTCGTGGAGAAGTCCATTGGATTCAATGTAGTTCACCAACTGACAGTGCACCAGCTTTTCCAGAATCTTTGCTGGAGCAGGCAGAAGGGAAATGGGTCGGTAGTTGCTGGGTTGGTCTGGATCCAAGTTGGACTTCTTGAGGATAGGGACCAGAGAGGCATGTTTCCATTTAGCAGGAAAGCAACCCAATCTCAGGGAGCTATTCCAGATGTGATTTAAGTAAGGGTTGAGTAGGGGTGCGAGTTTTTTGTATTGTTTGGCTGGCCAGGGGTCATTGGGTGAGCCTGATTTACATTTAAGTAGCTCTGCCATAGATTCAGCTTCAGAGATGGCTGCAAATTCGGTTCGAGTGGACGATAGAGGCGTAGGAGTAGTGGATTTTTCTTCCCGTCCTGCTGTATTGAGGGTGGGGAAAGAGGAATAGATGATTTCTATTTTATCCTCAAAAAATTGGGAAAGTTTATCACATAAGGACTGTGAAGCAGGCTGGGTGCGGGTCAGCGCATTGGGGTCTGTAAAGGATCTAACTATGTTGAAAATCTCCCTTGCACCATTACTGGCGAGCATAATTTTGGAGGCCAGAAAGTGTCGTTTATGCTCTACAATTAATCTCCGGTATTCTTTGAGGGCCAGTTTATACGAGATTTTGCTATCCATGGTGTAGTTCTGTCTCCAGAGGCGTTCCAAGGATTTGCAGGAAGCCTTTTTCTGCCTAAGTTCGTCAGAATACCAGGGTGCGGAAGGTGCAGCCCTGTAGGTTTTAATGGGTTTAAGGGGGGCTAGAGCATCTAAGGCCTGCCTGACCCATGTGTCCAGGTGGTCAATTTGTAAGTTTGGATCGAGTGACGGGCAGGGTCGAGTATTTTTTAAATATTCCAGGAGCGTTTCCGGGGTAATGCGACTCCAGTTTCGACCAGATGATCTAGGAGTGATAACGGGTCGGATGTGACAGAAGATGTCGATCTCAAAAGGGATAAGGAAGTGGTCCGACCAGATGACCGGGATAGGGGGGGTCACCCGGATAGATGGTAGGTTGGAGCAGATCAGATCCAGAGTATGACCCGCTTTATGTGTGGGCAAAGATATTAATTGGACTAGGTTGCATGCTGCAAGCGTAGAAATGAAGAGATTGCTGTGCGGGCAAGAGTCGTTATCAACATGGAGATTGAAGTCTCCTAAAGCAGTAAAATTAGCGTATCGTGTGCTAAGCTGAATAACATAATCGTCTAAAGCCGGTAAGTGAGAGGAATTGGAATGTGGGGGGCGGTAGAGGAGAATTCCAGAGCAAGAGGAGGAAGGGGAGAGTTGAACAATGAAAGGCATACCTTCTATACAATCGATTTGATTAAATGGAGGGAGGGTAATCGCCCATTTGGAGTGGTGAATTAAAGCGATGCCACCTCCCGGTGTGCCATTGGGTCTATTGGCACAGGTGATGTTATAACCCTCAGGCAAGGCTAGGGTGATTGCAGGATTTGTAGTGTCGTTCAGCCATGTTTCGGTTAAAAAGAGCAGGTCCCAGTTGTTATCACGGAGGGACTGCCAGATGTCAATGGCATGTTTGCTCAATGATCGACAATTGATCAGCGCAGCTCTGAGGGTCAGGGAGGGCTGAGCTCCATGGGTGGAAGGAGGGTTCGATGAGTGTATAGTGTTGATGGTATGGTCTAAAACAGGAAGGGAAAAATTACAGACAGAGCAGGAACAAACCTCACTCCGAGCGTCTGAGGTAGGTAGCGGGCAGGTCTCACATAGGGGGGGTCTCGCAGACATCAATTCAGTCCGGGAGTATGTTACGGTAGTATGACTAGTGAATCGGAGAGGGAGACCGGCCCCGGTCGCGTCCTGATCGCGGACGAGCGCAGACGAGCTTGCCTTAAGCGCGCCTTCGGCGCGCAATCGGCGCGCCCGCTGCGCTCGTCCGCTGCGCTTGGAAGTATGCATCCTTCAGGTCTAGCGTAGCTAGGAAATCCCCCTGACTGAGTAGTGGGAGAACCTGCTGGAGGGTGAGCATATGGAAATGCTCCGACAGAATATATAGGTTTAGGGGTCGCAGGTCTAGAATAGGTCTGAGCAAGCCGTCCTTTTTGGGGATTAAGAAGTACAGAGAGTACACCCCTGCGCCCTGCTGGTTGATGGGCACTACTTCTATTGCCCCTTTTGCGAGCATAGCAAGCACTTCCTGCTGGAGTAAACCTAAGTGTTCGGCTGACATAGGACGGTGCTTTGGTGGTATGTTGGGTGGAGTGGAAGTTAGTTCTAGACAGTACCCGTGCTGGATGATGTCCCTGACCCACCTGTCCGTGGTGATGTTCTTCCACGCGGACAGGAACAGCTGGAGTCGTCCCCCGACAGGTGTTATGTGGTCGGGGGGTAAGGAGAGGGCGTCACTGTTTGTTCTTTGGAGAGGACCTGGTGTTGCCATAACCAAGTCCCCTGCCCTTGGTGCTGGATCCACGATATCCACCCCTGTTGTTTTTGTCATAGGTGCTTTGAGCGCCACTTTTAGCATACTGCTGTTGTGACCCCTGACCCCTTGTTGTTCCCCTATTTCCGGTGCGACGAAAGGAGCCACTACGAAATTGCTGCGTTTGCAGAGCCCCCATTGATTTCGCAGTGTCTGTGTCTTTCTTTATTTTTTCTAGGGTAGTGTCAACGTCTGGGCCAAATAAGAATTCTGTGTTAACTGGTAAGTTCAGAATATTGTTTTGGATCTCGGGTTTGAAGCCTGAGATGCGTAACCAGGCATGGCGTCGCAGCATGACGCTTGTGTTTATTGCCCTAGCCGCTGTGTCAGCTGCGTCAAGGGCGCATTTTATGGATGCATTAGTGAGGAGTTGTCCTTCTCTAATGAGGAGTTCCGCTGACTCTTTATACTCATCTGGTAGATGTTGGTGCAGTGACTCCAGCGTGTTGTAATGTGACCTGTCATAACGTGCCAGGAGTGCCTGTGTATTGGCAATGCGCAGGATGTTCGCTGCTTGCGCTGCAATGCGTTTGCCCGATGTTTCTAGTACTTTTGACTCTTTGTCTGGGGGAGGAGCATCACCAGTCGTTTGTGAGTGGGCTCTCTTGCGAGCATTGGCAACCACCATGGAGTCTAATGGCAACTGACCCCTAATGTATTTAGGGTCACCGGGTGCAGGCTTGTATTTCTTTTCAATCCTGGGATTTAACACTCTGGCTCTTGTGGTGTCCTTGAAAATGTCTTTGGCAGGTTTGAGAACCCCCTTTAACATGGGCAGAGTTTTTACAGTTCTTTCTGAAGATGCGAAAGTGTCAAGCAGGAAGTCTTCTTCAATGGCGTCAGAATGGAGCTCCACCCCATGATGAGCAGCAGCCCGTTCGATGAGGGCATTAAATGCAGCCGTGTCCTCTGTAGGAGACGTTTTTACGTTATAAAGTTGCGCATCTTGAGTATGAGGCGCGACACTTTGGTCTGTGGGATCATCCCACGCCTGATCCGGGTCTTGTAGTTGTTCATCAGGATCTACGTCCCCAGGGTAGATGGTATCCTCCCCGCCATAGTCCTGTATTGCGTCCGATTCGGAAGGGGTAGGAGAAAAGGACTCTGAATGGAAGGGTTGGAAGTGTTCTTGTAGCACTGGTTCCTGCTCAGCTGGCAGCTTGCGTTTAAGAGGAATTTTGTATGGCTCCTCTTCCCTGATTGGCGTTATTTTGCGCTTGTGGAGCATTAACCTGCCAGTGTCGGCGTCGATAAATTGTGGCCCCGAAGAGTCTTGTTCTGTAAGGCCAGAGGTGGTGGACTGTGTGTGGAGGACACGTGTCCGAATTTGAAATAGTTTCGGTGCCGATGGCGGTGGCAGCCCAAACGTGATGTTGGTGGGCTCCGAGTGCACTCTACAAGGGGAGGTTGTGTCGGGACCCGAGATAGAGTGGAGGGTTGCCCGGTCACGGATGCGTTGTAAAGATGCCGAGACCTGCTGCACAGCGAACGCAGATGGTGGTTTGGTGGGCACCTTGGTAGTAGACGTCGAGGCCAGCCCCGACTTTTTTGTCGGAAGGGGGTCACTGGTCTGAAGGGATGTATCGACAGTCGACGTAGTCGAGGACTTAGTCGGCATCGGTGCTCTAGGCGTCGACGTAGCCGGGGCGGCCATTTTGACTGCGGAGGTTACGGCCTTCGATGTCGGCGCCGAAGGTCTCGGTGCCTTGTGGTGCCCGAGGGCGTGCTTTTTCCGTGTATCGACCGCATCCACTGCGGTGAGCTCGGCGCCGAAGTCTTTTTGTACGCGTTCGGAGCCGGCGACTTTTTTCGGCGTCGGGGCGGTGGATGGTTTCGACGCCTTCGATCCGACCACCACCAGTTTCACTTTCGTTTTTGAAGGGACTGGAGCGATGGATGGTTTTGGGTCTAATAACCCAGTCGTCTTCGGTAATAGTGGCTCTTGCAGAGTGTTCGAGGCCAGACCGGAAGGTGGGGCCGAGGAACCATGTATTTGATCTTGGGTAAGGCCCGAAGGCGATCCCTCGACCGGAGCCTGATGACGACGTACAGTTTCGACCTCCGTTTCGACGGATTGGCCTAGCTCTTCGGGAGAGCTGTCTTCTTCGGCCCCGTAGGCCTCGTCGAAGTCTCCTACCTCATCGACGGTTTCTTCACGTCGAAAGATCACCTCATCGTCGTCGTCCGATCGGGAATCATGTTCTGAAGCGGGGCTAGAGATTACTTCTTCCACGCTCTCGGCGTCCTCGGTGCTGAATATGTTGGTGGGAGCAGGCGCTGCTTGCTGCGCTTCGAGCCTCGCTGCCCGTCGATTCCGCAGAGTCTTCTTAGATCGGAACCGTGCACAGGCCATGCATTTCGATTCGTCGTGATCCGGCGAGAGACATTTATTACAGACTGGGTGGACGTCGATATGAGGGTACTTCGCGTGGCATAACGGACACCTCTTGAATGGAGTCCTCGATTCCATCGTCGATCGAGCTTCGAAGTTTGGACCAAACCGGTCTGAAAGTTGGAAGAGGGTGTGGAGCACTAAAGCTAGTAGTCGACACCGAACGGTAACTGTACCGACGAAAACTAAAGGCCTTTTGGCCTAAAACTAAGTATTCCTAAGTTGAGCTAAGATAGTTACATCCGAACCCAATGGCGGAAAAAAACAAAATAAGGATGGAGAGGATGCCCATGCGCACTGTAGTCCAGGGGAGGAGCCACCTATCTCGTGATACTTCGAAGACACTTCCAGGACAACAATGTGCAATCATCCGGACCCAACACTAGGCGGCGATCTATGCACAGATATGAATTCAGCAGCCCACATGCCTCAAACACTTATCAACACATTGCCAACAAAGAATACTGATGCACTCAAGAGGCCACTCATAACTCTGTGTGGAGGTCATACTGAGCCGGTCAATCTCATGATGAGGATGCAGGGTGCCCAGTGTTTAATTAAGACGGGGCTCAGTGTGTGATCGTCTCCATCTATATAACACCAACGCGCAGCTCTTATTGTAATTCAGGGGTGATCTCTATGTGTTTACTTTTCCCTTCATGGCATTTCTATCTCATTTGCTTGGATGGCCTATCAGTTTCCATTTTGCCCTGCGTATTGCAGCCAAGTAGTCCCATGCCATTTGTGATACTTTCCGCCCAGCCATCCTACATGATTCAAGGGTTGAGAGAGCCGCCAGACCCTGCCGAGCCAGGGCCAGACGCACCGTCATCCAGCTGTGAATATGTCTGCCCCACAGCATGAAGAGAGTGTGGTTGGATGCCATCCCAGGGATCATGGACTACGCTGATAAGACTCACTGAACCTGTCTTGCTCTAATTACGCCACGTGAAGACTGCTGTACCCCATGTGAGTGAATAGGGGCGGCGATAAAGGAAGGAGGCCTGCAAGAACCACTGGGCAGCAGCATTTTGTCAAGTGATGCGTCAGAGCGAGAGTGAGTACCGTCGTGGGAGTAGCTCAACGCAGTGTCTCCTCTCTTCTTTCTCTGGAGGGACAAATTGGAAGTGCAGAGTGCAGGATTTTATGTCCCTCCCCATCCCCAGTCCATGGAGCTGCGGTAGTAGAAATAGCGCCGGGCTCCCCGAGGGCCATAGCTGCAATAGAGTAATGCACTGAGACCTGTGGACTTCTACATTATAGACACAGAGATGTAATCTTAAAATCTGTTCAAGCATATGCCCACACAAACTTGAAAATGTGAGTGTGTCTATTTGACTCCACAGCTGCAGTCCACGCTCAGAGATGTACTTTCATCCAGGTAAAAAATAATTTGAGAGAGGCCCAGTGTAAATACATGCCTCAGTTTCCAGCGAAGGTATAAGACCTTTACTAAGGGTGAACCCACTTTTTCATTGAAGCAGAGCAAGTGGCCAGCTGGCTTCAAGAGTGGCATATCCTGTTGGTGAAGGATTTAATGGGAGACACGCAGAGCAACCAACAGGAGAAGACGCACCAGGACATAGGATAAGGTTGTCTCTTCGCCAACAACACAAGAGAGGAGTGAAAGCATTCAGTGGCAGCAACGTTGGCCATGAAGGACACACCAGCAGAGGAAATGTTGACACAATCACCGGACTCGGACTCTTTGAGAGGAAATAAATCGGATGCATCAGAAGAGGAGGGACAAGATGGTCCTTTGTCACCCCTATGACAGCAGACTAGGTGGCATAATGAGGTCAGTCAGGTGTTTGAAGATTTGGCTGTGGGGTAGGGGAGAAGTGGAGATAGGAATGGTGCTTAACTAACTGGTCTGCTGTGCATAGTTTGGGATAAATTCAGTGTTGGCCACACTACCTGGCATAGATATGAAAGAGAGGGCTGAGTCTTCTTTATCACCCTCTGCCTGGTAGGTTCCCCCCAAGAGAAGATGTTCTGAGTAGGGTTTGAGAACCAGGCACAGTGCTGCTGTGTTTAAATTAATGACAGGTACTTGAGTGGTTAGCATCAGGTAATCCGATTTCTACTTCAAGTACTTATCTTGGTCTCCTTAACTTTGGGAAACCTGCAGTGTTAGGAGTAGTCACACACGCCAATGCAGCGAGATCAGTAGCATGTTAAAGAGTAATTAGGTTGTTTCCTTTGCTTTTTCTGTTGAAATCACTAGTTATATGTGCTTCATTTGATGGCACTAGTTGTTGGTAAGTTTAAGATGTTCATACTAGCTCTTGGTTGGACCGGAGAGACTGACTGGGAAGATATGTAGTGCACAAACCTGGGTATTGATTCATTAGAAGCAACCGAACTACTGGAGACACAGGCCCTTGCTGTGAACTGTAGATAGCTACGGTGGTAAGCACACAAGCTTAATAAGAAGGCTATGACACGGTTCGCACATGCACGTCTTATAAAATAATGACTAGCAAAGTTTGTGGTATGTTATCCTCTATCAAACATAGCAACATTTACAAAGACCTCAACAGAAAGGGGCTCAAACAGTTTTCCCACAGGAAATCCACATATCACAGGCATATGAAGTTTACAGACCAAATGGAAAGGGAAGGCTTACGCAACGGAGTACTCTTCCTACACCAGTGGTTCAATGAGTCGGCTAAAAGCAAATGCCCCGTTCCTACAAAGTAAGGTGGTGATAGATCCTGAGGGCAGATATGTGTTGGTTGAGGGGGGAGCCAGACAGGTCTCTGATCTGAATGATGTGTGTATACGCCCCAAATATAGCACCAGTGAACTTAAGCATGTGAATGATGGGACATCAACTGTAGGGACAATAATTTTAGAGACCGATACTTCTCACCAATATGCAAAACAATGAGTGCTATGATTGACAATGCTATAGTAAAGTGGTTGTACAACAGGAATCTAAGAGATGTATAGTGAGCACAGAACCCAGAATATAAGAATTTCCATTTTACTCCCCAGTCCATGGCCTCCACACCCGATGACCGGGGCAAGACCAAGAGTGGGCTGATCCTTCCCTGCTTCATATGGCTAGGGCCAAGATCTAATATCTGGGTGTCAAAACACATTTTAGGGAGCCAAGGGGGACGCCGGCGCTCCTGGGCCCAACCATGGTGTTAGAGGCCTTTTACTCCTGATGTCCTGGGGCCCGACCTACTATTTATCTTAAGCAACAGGGCTAAGTACTTTATCTGTTCTTGACTTTCAGTGGTAGCTGTAGACGAGCAGTCAATGGCTCCTTCAGGGGAAAAGTGTAAACACAGGTAAGTGAAAACAACCTATAACTCAAAGTGCACACAGTATAAACAAAATATAATTGCCCAGCTCAATACTTACTTTTATAAGAAAAAAAAGTATTTTAGTTGTAACTCTACACATTCGAAAGAGTAACAACATTCATGAGCAATAACAATTCCCTTGAGGTCATAGCTGTTAGGCAAATCCCTGTCCTACCCTCTGCTGTGTAATGTGGTTGGGGTTACTCCCCATTCACTGGTTGCCGCATCTAGGGAATACTTACTAGTAGGCCATACTCAAGAGATCCCTTTTGAATGTAATAAAAAAGTGTCCATAAAGCTTCAGCAAATTCAGTAGCGAATCCCCCAAGGCCCACAGGCCCACTTCATGTCTTATCCGAGTTCTGTTCCTGCTTGGAGAAGCTGGGCAGCTCACGGTGCACGCAGCAGCACCAGGCAGGCGCAGGCTTACTCTCCTGAGTGGTGCAGCTGGCTCTTCCCAGTGATCAGAGCAGCTTCCAGATTGGGAAGACACAGTAATCCACTTTCTCCCCAACGGGGGAATTCGATTCTTCGAATCCCAACTGGAGCCCAGCAAATGTGTGACATCCTCTTCGGCATCCTCCTGGTACTCAGGGGTCAGTCAGGGCAGATCAATTGTGGGTTCTTAGTTGTTTTATAAATGAACGATCTCTTGTGAGTCAGTTATTCCCTGGTCAGTTGGGAAGTGTCTGCTTTGCTGTTGGCTTCATTGAAATAAAAGAAACTTTTCTTTTATTTCAGTGGAGCCAACAGCAAAGCTTAACTTAAAACTTAAAAAAGGGATGAAATTCGAGTGGAAGGACCAACAATCTGAGTGTTTTAACAGCATAAAGAAAGAGATCTGTCAAGCTAATGTGTTGGCACCTTTTGATGTCAAACTTAAATCTATCATAATGGTTGACACCAGTGCTACAGGATTAGGTGCTGTCCTCTCTCAGAAACATCTGAGTGGGGAAAAGACGGTTACGTTCGCGTCCAGGACGCTTACGACTACCGAACTGAACTATTCTGTTTTATTCTGTAATAGAAAGGGAGGCATTGGCGTCGGCCTGGGGTGTGGAATATTTTTGCACATATCTCTGGGGTACTGACCGCAAGTCTTTAGGGAGGCTCTTGTCCCCTGGTGGTGCTGACAAAGGGCCCGCAAGGTTGACTAGATTAGCAGCAAAACTCCAAGAGTATTAATATGAAATTAAGCATATACATGGGTGGAGAAACCTACAAGCAGATTGTCTGTCCAGATTGTCCGTAGATTGGAAAGTTGTTGACGGACCTCCTGTTTCTTACTCTGGTGATGATGGTGCTGTTGCTTCTGTGCAAGATGTGGTGGTGATTGGAGAAGGGACATTTATGGCTGAAGAATGGCGTTGTGAAATTGAGGCAGATGATGTCCTCAAAATAGTGATGAATGACTTGCGACTAGACCTGAGGTTGCAGCCTCACATCTATCACAGGCAATGGCACAAAGTCTTTGGTGATTTGATCCCGGCAGCCCCTCCTGGCACATGGGGTTGCTGTGGACCCTTCAGACACAGCTTAGATTCCTCCTGTGCAATCGTCCACACCACAGTGGCCCCTATGGGCATACAGAGACAATGCTTTGGCATTCACAATCCTGGCACACTGCTCACACAATTATTTCAACGGTGGCTCCCTCTGACATATGGGCTTACTGCAAACATGCGATGCAGGCTTAGTGCTCACGCACAGTGCTCAATACTCGACTCAGTCCACAGAGGACTTCTCCTGGCATACATGGGTTACCTAAAATTATTCTGCACATAGGCTATGACCCGATCGGTGCACAGCTGAATCCTCACACCTCGCACAGGGAGTCCTCATGGTAAGGCTGTCCACTGACCCTTGCTCCCTCCAACGTTCTCATCTTCCTCACAGGGCACACTGGTCTTAGCAAGCAGAAAGCCTCCAAGGTACATGCTCCTGGATTCCTTGGGTGATGTCTCCCTCACCCAGCAGGGAAACTAGTAGGCCTTGGCCCCCAGTCCTGGTTACAGGCAGAAGTATTTCAGAGCTTCCCATCCTCACAGAGCCCGTCTGGCTGCTTGGCAGATAAGAAATCTTTGAGGACTCAACCGCCCCATCTTATAGTCCATTTCCAGACACCAAAATGTGATTGAAGGTCTCAGTCTTTGAAGTTTTATGTTGGATTTCTACTACTTTTGAAGTGTACACTTCTCTTTACTTTTTTATCCTTGAAAGGATGTCTCTCACACCTGCCAAGACTCCAAAAGCTGATGGATCCACAACATATTTAATGGAAGTGACCAGGGTTCACACCTGGACGTCAGCCACAGTGATATGTGCATCAAAAGGTTAATCCCAGGCTCCCAGCCCTACTCTCAGCCCGCTAAGTACCACACATCTCGTGTCAGACTAACTCAATTGTGTTATGTCTCCACATCACTGCAAAGAGCAAAGTATGTCACACAATGTGCAGAGAGTGTGTTCTTGTATTTCAATATTTCCCAGGTGCTCAAGCAACATTGGCTGAATGATTTCATTGGACAGTTTGCAGGCACCAACACATTCCTGGCGCTGGTTGTCAGCAGCCAATCGGGGAGTGAGAAGATCAGTGCTTACACTGATTGGAAGGTGCTGTTATTGGCCAGGCCTCTGCTTGCTGACTCTTACTGGATGTACTACAATGACATAGCAATCCACGGCCCGCCCACACAGAGTGCTCATGTCTGCATGAGGAGTTGAGCGTAAACTTGGCTGTCTGCAGTACTTAGGTCAGGAGATGAAGCACTACCGGACCAGTAGTGAGTGAGACAACCCAGTCTACATGAATCTAACATTTAATCTCCTTTCATAAAGTAAGCAATACTGTGAGTGCATCTGACTCAAGCTCTACAGTGCCAATTATGCAGCCTGGTCAGATAGTCTCTTCTGCACTCTAGTTAGTTACTGCCCTGGTCCTACCTAAAGTCAACTCCCGCTTCCGTGCTTGCAGCAGATGCTAGCTCCCTACCTTGATGAGTGCAGTTGACAGTCACATACAGTGCTCAAAGTTTCTTATATTTAGATTTTCTCTCAAGAGTCCGTCTGTAGCTCACTCGCTCCTCTTCTGAATCTATTGCCTCTGGATCGCCCAAGGAAACAGATTTATTGTAAGATAAATGTCATCTCACCACTTCTTTACAAATACTGCCTTCCTCAATGCCACAATCTCCACCTTACTGCGTGCCCCGGATGATTTCTCTCAGCCTTCTTTATTTTTACACACACAGTCTCGTCCCTGAAGGTTAATTGGCACAGTGGCATATTTCTTCCCTTTTTTCCCCAAACAATGTTAACTAGATACTAAACTGCACAATAAAAGACCTACATTGGACCTTGACTTTATTATACTCGTTTTAAATCTGAAACATGGGCAAAAGGCACTCCTCTCAACCTTTGTTGCCTTGAAGGGAGGGTAAAGTTGAATTGCTTTGAAATGTGATCCCCGTCAAATCAATGCAAATGCCAGTGTTTGTAGAATGACGAAGGTGAGGTTGACATCCTCCAAATCAGGTATGTTGAGAGTTACGTAAAAGGTTATTCTCGTCATGCTATCCAAATGGAACACAGATCAGTAACCTCAAGTCTCTCCTTCTCTTTTACAAAGAAACACGCTACCCACAGCTGCTTTTAGGGTTATTCAGACCACTACATCGCACAAAAAGGGAGTCCTTTATGAAGTGTATACCATTACAAGGGCCACATCCTTTATTGTATTTGTATTAAAGGGTCACAAACAATTAAATGAATTGTAACACATAAGCAAAGTGAAAAAATGCAAATGTCCCACATAAGCAAACTGAAAACCTGGCAGCTATGCACTATTTATGATTCTCTTATCAGCTCCATCTCCTTCCTGAGATGTGTCCAAGACCCTTCCTGACTGATCTATCACTACATTTAAGAGCACCATTTTAAAGTGTAAAGGTGGAGTCTCTTCCTCCTTTTCTCCAGCATTTGTCTCTCCCAGCTCACAGAAATGCAGCAATATACAAATCTGCCTGGGGGCATTCCTCTCCTCCTCATGTCTTCACAAGGCAAGCATAGTATTCCCAAAATGGAACCCAGGGTCTTCCATGTAATGTAACATTGTAGGCACACTTGCATTCAGAGTACTTTCACAGTAAACATACTCTACAGTACTATTACCGCCTTGCAATGTGCCATTACAGACATATACAGATTCAGGACACACATTCAGTCTGCACACACTGTTCAGTATCGTATCTTTTCTGTATTGTACCAGGGAGCGCTATTTGAAAACACACGCACTGCCAGCACACATACTCACCATGTGCGCAGTGAGCAACACCCTTCATGTATAGTACTTCCCGCAAGCACCTATACACCCACACGTTTTTCATTGCTCAGCACTATATCTCTCATGAAATGTATTCTCTGCAGGCATATATACACCAAACACATGCACTAACCCCACATGTACTACACAGTACTACTCTATCCCTGTACTGTACCTGTCCTAGATACACACACATCCAGTGTATAGTCACTACTCCTATGCTGCGCAGCACTTCACATCTGCCTGATATAGGCCAAGGGTGATTAACGCACTTAGCAGAGTAACCTTTAAAAAGGTGAGTAATTGGAACTAGACCCTATTTCAGTGGCCAGGCCTACGGACTTGGTGTCCCTCGCACTGTAATTGGTATGCAACATAGCTCTTATGATACAGGTGCAATGTGTCTGGATGCATGAGATTGTTCTCTTATGGTGCTGCTCTGGGGTAGGTGTGAGTGCGACGGGGGTAGGTTTTGGGGTTTGTTTCTTTGTATTTTTTGTTTGCTACATTTTCAAATGTATTGCTCTTAATTTGTCTTATATTTACGTTGAAATTGTCAAAGTCAATTCAATGTTCATTCTATATGCATGAGTTGCTGGGTTACAGTGCTCTGCGATATATTGGTTATTTGACAAATAAAATCTGTTTTAAAAAGGTGAGTTAGCCTGTAGGCCCCAATCCAGTGACACTGGGCAAAAAGGATCTGTTCACTACTATGGATCACCATATGGTATGCTGACACTACCATGCTTGTGCTGCTTAACTTTTGGTGAACAAAGCAAACACAAGGAGATGATGGATGGAGTGCTGAAACATTTCAGACACTCACCCCCCGTCACAGATCTAGGTTGAATCCATCATCATTCTTTAAATCACTTCACCATCTCAGTTCAGACCCAGCTATATGCAAATCACTCTTGACCCTGTGCCTCATGGGAACAGTCCAGCCCGAACTGCCAAGCCAGGTCCTCCCGGAACCGGAAACAAGCATCCTGGGGCCGGTTTCGGGGTAACACCCCTCATCAGCCAGGCTAGCTTGAATCCAGTGGCAAAGTGAGCAAGGGACCCATGTCTGGGCATACCCTGTCAACTTAGGGCGAACAAAGCAAACACAAGGAGATGATGGACAGAGTGCTGAAACTTTTTAGACACTCACCCCCAGTCACAGATCTGGGTTGAATCCATCATCATTCTTTAACTCACTTCGCCACCTCAGTTCAGACACAGCTATATGCAAATCAGTCTTGACCCTGTGCCTCATGGGAACAGTCCAGCCCGAACTGCCAAGTAGCCAGGTCCTCCCGGAACCGGAAACAAGCATCTTGGGACTGGTTTCGGGGTTAACACCCCTCATCAGCCAGGCTAGCATGAATCCAGTGTCAAAGTGAGCAAGGGGCCCACGTCTGGGCATACCCTGCCAACTTAGGGCTAACAAAGCAAACACAAGGAGATGATGGACGGAGTGCTGAAACTTTTCAGACACTCACCCCCAGTCACAGATCTGGGTTGAATCCATTATCATTCTTTAGCTCACTTCGCTACAGCAGTTCAGACCCAGCTATATGCAAATCAGTCTTGACCCTGTGCCTTATGGAAACAGTCCAGCCCGAACTGCCAAGCTAGGTCCTCCTTGAAACGGAAACAATCATCCTGGGATTGGTTTCGGGGTTACACCCTCATCAGCCAGGCTAGCTTGAATCCAGTGGCAAAGTGAGCAAGGGACCCACGTCTTGGCATACTCTGCCAACTTAGGGCGAACAAAGCAAACACAAGGAGATGATGGACGGAGTGCTGAAACTTTTCAGACACTCACCCCCAGTCACAGATCTGGGTTGAATCCATCATCATTCTTTAGCTCACTTTGCCACCTCAGTTCAGACCCGGCTATATGCAAATCAGTCTTGACCATGTGCTTAATGGAACAGCCAGCCCGAACTGCCAAGCCAGGTCCTCCCTGAATCATCCTGGAACTGGTTTCGGGGTATCATCCCGGCTAGCTTGACTCCGGTGGCAAAGTGAGCTAGGGACGCATGTCTGGGCATACCCTGCCAACTTAGGGCAAACAAAGCAAACACAAGGAGGTGATGGAGGGAGTGCAGAAACCTTTCAGACACTCACACCCAGTCACAGATTTGGATTGAATCCATCATCATTCTTTAGCTCACTTCGCCAATTCAGTTCAGACCTAGCTATATGCAAATCAGTCTTGAGCCTGTGCCTCATGGGAAGAGTCCAGCCCGAACTGCCAAGCCAGGTCCTGGTAGTTCTGGCTGAACTGTTCCCATTGGGCGCAGGGTCAAGAATGATTTGCATATGGCTGGGTTCAAACTGTTATGGCATGGGGAGCAAATAAACGATGGATTTAGGCCCAGATCTCTGTACTGGGGTGAATGTATGGAATTGTTCTGCATTCTGTTCATTAATTTTTCTTTTTGCATTTGTCATCCCTAATGGGTCGGGTATGCCCAGACGTGGGTCCCGTGCTCTCCATGCCACTGGAGTCAAGCTAAGCGGTACAAAAGGGGGTGGTGATGGACGGAGCATCAGAACCAATCAAACACTCACACCCAGTCAACAGATCTGGGTTTGATCCATCACCATTCTTTAGCCCACTCTGCCACCCCAGTTCAGACATGGCCATATGCAAATCAGTCTGACCCTGTGCCTCATGGGAACAGTCCAGCCCGAACTGCCAAGCCATGCCTTCCCTGGACCGGAAACAAGCTTCCTAGGACCGGTTTCTGGCATTTCAGCCGTCTTCAGCCAGGCTTGCTTGAATCCAGTGGCCAAGTGAGCAAGGGACTCACGTCTGAGCATACCCTGCCAACTTATGGCGAACAAAGCGGTACAAAAGGGGGTGGTGATGGACGGAGCATCAGAACCAATCAAACACTCACACCCAGTCAACAGATCTGGGTTTGATCCATCACCATTCTTTAGCCCACTCTGCCACCCCAGTTCAGACATGGCCATATGCAAATCAGTCTGACCCTGTGCCTCATGGGAACAGTCCAGCCCGAACTGCCAAGCCATGCCTTCCCTGGACCGGAAACAAGCTTCCTAGGACCGGTTTCTGGCATTTCAGCCGTCTTCAGCCAGGCTTGCTTGAATCCAGTGGCCAAGTGAGCAAGGGACTCACGTCTGAGCATACCCTGCCAACTTATGGCGAACAAAGCGGTACAAAAGGGGGTGGTGATGGACGGAGCATCAGAACCAATCAAACACTCACACCCAGTCAACAGATCTGGGTTTGATCCATCACCATTCTTTAGCCCACTCTGCCACCCCAGTTCAGACATGGCCATATGCAAATCAGTCTGACCCTGTGCCTCATGGGAACAGTCCAGCCCGAACTGCCAAGCCATGCCTTCCCTGGACCGGAAACAAGCTTCCTAGGACCGGTTTCTGGCATTTCAGCCGTCTTCAGCCAGGCTTGCTTGAATCCAGTGGCCAAGTGAGCAAGGGACTCACGTCTGAGCATACCCTGCCAACTTATGGCGAACAAAGCGGTACAAAAGGGGGTGGTGATGGACGGAGCATCAGAACCAATCAAACACTCACACCCAGTCAACAGATCTGGGTTTGATCCATCACCATTCTTTAGCCCACTCTGCCACCCCAGTTCAGACATGGCCATATGCAAATCAGTCTGACCCTGTGCCTCATGGGAACAGTCCAGCCCGAACTGCCAAGCCATGCCTTCCCTGGACCGGAAACAAGCTTCCTAGGACCGGTTTCTGGCATTTCAGCCGTCTTCAGCCAGGCTTGCTTGAATCCAGTGGCCAAGTGAGCAAGGGACTCACGTCTGAGCATACCCTGCCAACTTATGGCGAACAAAGCGGTACAAAAGGGGGTGGTGATGGACGGAGCATCAGAACCAATCAAACACTCACACCCAGTCAACAGATCTGGGTTTGATCCATCACCATTCTTTAGCCCACTCTGCCACCCCAGTTCAGACATGGCCATATGCAAATCAGTCTGACCCTGTGCCTCATGGGAACAGTCCAGCCCGAACTGCCAAGCCATGCCTTCCCTGGACCGGAAACAAGCTTCCTAGGACCGGTTTCTGGCATTTCAGCCGTCTTCAGCCAGGCTTGCTTGAATCCAGTGGCCAAGTGAGCAAGGGACTCACGTCTGAGCATACCCTGCCAACTTATGGCGAACAAAGCGGTACAAAAGGGGGTGGTGATGGACGGAGCATCAGAACCAATCAAACACTCACACCCAGTCAACAGATCTGGGTTTGATCCATCACCATTCTTTAGCCCACTCTGCCACCCCAGTTCAGACATGGCCATATGCAAATCAGTCTGACCCTGTGCCTCATGGGAACAGTCCAGCCCGAACTGCCAAGCCATGCCTTCCCTGGACCGGAAACAAGCTTCCTAGGACCGGTTTCTGGCATTTCAGCCGTCTTCAGCCAGGCTTGCTTGAATCCAGTGGCCAAGTGAGCAAGGGACTCACGTCTGAGCATACCCTGCCAACTTATGGCGAACAAAGCGGTACAAAAGGGGGTGGTGATGGACGGAGCATCAGAACCAATCAAACACTCACACCCAGTCAACAGATCTGGGTTTGATCCATCACCATTCTTTAGCCCACTCTGCCACCCCAGTTCAGACATGGCCATATGCAAATCAGTCTGACCCTGTGCCTCATGGGAACAGTCCAGCCCGAACTGCCAAGCCATGCCTTCCCTGGACCGGAAACAAGCTTCCTAGGACCGGTTTCTGGCATTTCAGCCGTCTTCAGCCAGGCTTGCTTGAATCCAGTGGCCAAGTGAGCAAGGGACTCACGTCTGAGCATACCCTGCCAACTTATGGCGAACAAAGCGGTACAAAAGGGGGTGGTGATGGACGGAGCATCAGAACCAATCAAACACTCACACCCAGTCAACAGATCTGGGTTTGATCCATCACCATTCTTTAGCCCACTCTGCCACCCCAGTTCAGACATGGCCATATGCAAATCAGTCTGACCCTGTGCCTCATGGGAACAGTCCAGCCCGAACTGCCAAGCCATGCCTTCCCTGGACCGGAAACAAGCTTCCTAGGACCGGTTTCTGGCATTTCAGCCGTCTTCAGCCAGGCTTGCTTGAATCCAGTGGCCAAGTGAGCAAGGGACTCACGTCTGAGCATACCCTGCCAACTTATGGCGAACAAAGCGGTACAAAAGGGGGTGGTGATGGACGGAGCATCAGAACCAATCAAACACTCACACCCAGTCAACAGATCTGGGTTTGATCCATCACCATTCTTTAGCCCACTCTGCCACCCCAGTTCAGACATGGCCATATGCAAATCAGTCTGACCCTGTGCCTCATGGGAACAGTCCAGCCCGAACTGCCAAGCCATGCCTTCCCTGGACCGGAAACAAGCTTCCTAGGACCGGTTTCTGGCATTTCAGCCGTCTTCAGCCAGGCTTGCTTGAATCCAGTGGCCAAGTGAGCAAGGGACTCACGTCTGAGCATACCCTGCCAACTTATGGCGAACAAAGCGGTACAAAAGGGGGTGGTGATGGACGGAGCATCAGAACCAATCAAACACTCACACCCAGTCAACAGATCTGGGTTTGATCCATCACCATTCTTTAGCCCACTCTGCCACCCCAGTTCAGACATGGCCATATGCAAATCAGTCTGACCCTGTGCCTCATGGGAACAGTCCAGCCCGAACTGCCAAGCCATGCCTTCCCTGGACCGGAAACAAGCTTCCTAGGACCGGTTTCTGGCATTTCAGCCGTCTTCAGCCAGGCTTGCTTGAATCCAGTGGCCAAGTGAGCAAGGGACTCACGTCTGAGCATACCCTGCCAACTTATGGCGAACAAAGCGGTACAAAAGGGGGTGGTGATGGACGGAGCATCAGAACCAATCAAACACTCACACCCAGTCAACAGATCTGGGTTTGATCCATCACCATTCTTTAGCCCACTCTGCCACCCCAGTTCAGACATGGCCATATGCAAATCAGTCTGACCCTGTGCCTCATGGGAACAGTCCAGCCCGAACTGCCAAGCCATGCCTTCCCTGGACCGGAAACAAGCTTCCTAGGACCGGTTTCTGGCATTTCAGCCGTCTTCAGCCAGGCTTGCTTGAATCCAGTGGCCAAGTGAGCAAGGGACTCACGTCTGAGCATACCCTGCCAACTTATGGCGAACAAAGCGGTACAAAAGGGGGTCACTGGAACAGGTACAGACTAATTTGCATGTAGCCAGATTCTGACCTGGGATGGTGCAGTGAGCTAAAAAACGGTGATGGATTAAAACCATGATCTCTTGACTTGGTAAGGGTATTCTGCATCATTCAGAAACTCTGTCCATCACCACCCCCTTTTTCCCAAATCGATTTTATCCACACTCAGTGTGGGAGGGTATGCTCAGACGTGAGTCCCTTGCTCATTGCACCATCAGGATTCAGGCAAGCCGGGCCGACGAAGGCTGTGATGCCAGAAACCGGTCCCCGGAAGCTTGTTTCCTTCCCAGTATAAGAATGGGCTTGGTAGTTTGGTTTGACCTGTTCCCATCTTGCACTGGGACAGGTACAGACTAATTTGCATGTAGCCAGATTCTGACCTGGGATGGTGCAGTGAGCTAAAAAACGGTGATGGATTAAAACCATGATCTCTTGACTTGGTAAGGGTATTCTGCATCATTCAGAAACTCTGTCCATCACCACCCCCTTTTTCCCAAATCGATTTTATCCACACTCAGTGTGGGAGGGTATGCTCAGACGTGAGTCCCTTGCTCATTGCACCATCAGGATTCAGGCAAGCCGGGCCGACGAAGGCTGTGATGCCAGAAACCGGTCCCCGGAAGCTTGTTTCCTTCCCAGTATAAGAATGGGCTTGGTAGTTTGGTTTGACCTGTTCCCATCATGCACTGGGACAGGTACAGACTAATTTGCATGTAGCCAGATTCTGACCTGGGATGGTGCAGTGAGCTAAAAAACGGTGATGGATTAAAACCATGATCTCTTGACTTGGTAAGGGTATTCTGCATCATTCAGAAACTCTGTCCATCACCACCCCCTTTTTCCCAAATCGATTTTATCCACACTCAGTGTGGGAGGGTATGCTCAGACGTGAGTCCCTTGCTCATTGCACCATCAGGATTCAGGCAAGCCGGGCCGACGAAGGCTGTGATGCCAGAAACCGGTCCCCGGAAGCTTGTTTCCTTCCCAGTATAAGAATGGGCTTGGTAGTTTGGTTTGACCTGTTCCCATCATGCACTGGGACAGGTACAGACTAATTTGCATGTAGCCAGATTCTGACCTGGGATGGTGCAGTGAGCTAAAAAACGGTGATGGATTAAAACCATGATCTCTTGACTTGGTAAGGGTATTCTGCATCATTCAGAAACTCTGTCCATCACCACCCCCTTTTTCCCAACTGGAGTCAAGCTAGCCTAGCTGCTGAGGGGTGAAACCACGAAACCGGTCCTAGGATGCTTGTTTCCAGTCCTGGGCGGACCAGGCCTGGCAGTTGGGGCTAGACTGTTCACATTGGGCGCAGGGTCAAGACTGATTTGCATATGGCTGGGTTAATAATTATCCAACATTGATTTCCAGAAAACTCTGTCCTGAAGAAGGTGGTTGTTTCATTTTTCACCGAAACGCCGCGTCGACTGTTCCGTAGTTTTCTCAACTTTTATGTGTTAAAAATTACATCATGATTAATTGTGTGCTCTATATGATGACATTGTGATTTTAACTTGGTTTTTAATTGTGTAAAATTCTCTGTGTACAAATATCTTTTTAATGATGAATAAAAATAGAATTTTTTGATTTACTGACTTTGTTTTAAATGTGATATTTTGATTATATTTTAATTATATTCTTACCATGTCAATTCCCTTGTAACTGATGCCAAAATAAGTGCTGTATAAGGATGAGTTGATAGGAGCCCCATACTACACAACACATGATCCACATAGAATTTCAAGTAGGGACCTTTTTAGTTTTGACGTTTGTTTACCCTTTTCCCTACTGTAGTTAATAGGGTGCCTCCTCTTTTTTCCATATATTTTGAAAATGCAAACATTTTGTCCCTAAACACCAAATCTTCAGCTCCTGAATAGACACGCATTTTGTCATAAAATTAAAATATTCATTTTAGATACAGAAACTCAGGAGCTTCTTGCTGCACTGCCCCATGCCAAAGTGAAAGGGCAGGAATGCACCACATTTATGCAATATGGTGCATTTCTGTCCTCTTTCCCTATATTGCCGCCATTTCGGCAGCCTAGCACCAACATGGGTACCCTTGCACCATGGTGTAAGGGTGCCTCCTTGCATGCAGGGTTGTTTTTGTGCAGGAAGGTGAGCTTTCTTGAACAAAAACAATCCTAAGAGGCCTTTTTCTCTCTTTATGTGTGCTGCAAAATGCAGCACACATGGAAAGAGGAAAAAACGAAGAGAAATACACATATTTTTCCTCGTTATGCCTCACCTTGGGAGGCATACGTATTAGGTGCTTCCCCAGGTTAGAAGATTTTTCAAATCTCTGGCAGCGTCAAATTTCATTGGTACTGCGTGGGAAAACCCACGGCAACGTCCATGGAACACCTCCCAGTGCAAAGTAAGGCAACTCAGAGATTTGCGCTGCATTGCCTTATTCATGATTTATGAGGCCACTCAAAGCCACGCAGGGTGGCTTTGCGTGGCTTCATAAATCTGACTGAGAACCCTGCGGCATGCATGTACCACTTTACGTAGTGCAAAAGTGAAATAAGCCCAATAGTTGCAAAAAAAGCCTGCTATTTTCAACAAAAAACACCTTTTATTTTTATAAATACATCCTTGAGCCTCAAACATCAGCTTGCGATTTTCGTCAAGTATAGACGTGCACTACTTTCACACGAGCACAGTTTCAGATTTTTCACGCCTATTTGCCATCAGCAACATATAACTGATTTGTCCATTGTTGGACCTAACGTCCTAGGGTAGCTTGGCTCGAGTGGGAAGGCCTATACCCGGTAACATGTTGTGCTTGCATCCCACTCATTTCACACCCCAGTGCACCACCACTAAAAATGACGCTACACCAGAAAGTTAGAAAAGGTAGAAAAGCTTTATCTTTCCTTATTTCTTGTTTCTCTTTTCTCTCATATCAAATCAATCAGTGTTTGCTTATAACTCATTAGGGTCAAAACATTCCATTGTTACTAGATTGACAGTACAGCAATTTCACTAACGTTGTAGATGAAGTCATTAATCATAGCGCTGCCCATAGCAAATACTTAGCACTTTGAATAAAGTCAATAAATTTAGCGCTGCACATAGCAAGGACTTTGCGCTTTAAATTAAGTCAATAAATATTATGCTGCACTTAGCACTGACAGTGCTTTAAATAAGGTCAATAAATATTATGCCGCACATAGCGTTGACATTGCTTTAGATAAGATCAATAAATATTATGCCGCACATAGCGTTGACATTGCTTTAGATAAGGTCAATAAATATTAGGCCGCACATATCGTTGACATTGCGCTGCAAATATAGTCAATAATTCAAGGCCGCACATATTGTTGACATTGCGCTGCAAACATAGTCAATAATTCAAGGCCGCACATATCGTTGACATTGCGCTGCAAATATAGTCAATAATTCAAGGCCGCACATAGCACTGCCCCCGGGCATTAAATGAGGCCTTATTTCAGATCCAGAGGTCAGGGGTCGCAACACTGCATCTGCGGATTGACTGAGACTTATTTCAGCTTGGCTGAGGACTTCATATTCCACTCAATGTATTGGGCAGACCGTAGCAGGGTTGGCCAGCTCGCCCCTATCTCCCACCAAACCCTTCCCTTTTCCAGTACCTGCCCAGCAGACTTGATGAAGGGTGTTCTTTTTCCCCCTCCCTCCCCAGGGGAGGGGCGGCTCTGGGCCTCACTTGAGTCTCCCGCCCTCCCCTGGGGGTTACCTTATTCTTCGGCCGGTCATAGACTCTTACGCGAGTTCCTTGGCCTCCCGGCGATGTCCGGGCCGAGGGCCTTTCTACACCGTTGCAGTTCGGCGGGAGGGAGGGTTGAGGTGCAGAGGTCCGCTCCTTCACTCGTCCCGGGTTCGCGCCCGCAGTCGCCTAAGGCAGCGCGACCTGCGAGGGCACGGCCCGGTCAGCAACTCCCGCAGCGGCGGGGGCGGCGTCTCGCAGTCCGCCCCCGTCATGTGATCCGAGTACCAGAACCTCCGGCCTAGCGCGGCCCACAGGAAACCTTGGCGGCGCTCTCCTCACAGAGGGCCGCGTTTCAAACTACAATGGCAGCGGTGGGGCCCCAGTCCTCCTTACAAGCCCCTGGTGACAGAAGGGATGATCCTACGGACCTCGGGCCGCAGCGGTAAGTGTTTCCTTATGGAATCTCCAGCGGGGGTGGCCCAAGTTAAGGGGGTGATCTGCAGCTCAGGGGCAATCAACCCGGACAGCCAGTTTTCCTGGGACTGTGGCGCTGGTCACATTTCTACCTAGTCCAGAACAGCTGTCAGTTACAAGATCTGGGGTACTCCAGGGCTCCGGGCAGCAGCAGGGATATAGAGGAATCGGGCCAGTGATGGTAACTCCCAACCCCTATTCCCTTCAGAAGTCCTGGCTAGGCAAATAGCCCTTAAGGTTGGCTTGTTCCTCAAGGTCAGAGGCAAAAGGCAGGGTTAGGTCACAAGGTAGAGGGCAGTGTCACCCGAGGGGGGGGAAAAAGCAGGCCCTAAGTACAGTCAATTCCCCCCTCTAGCGCACCCACCTCCCCACTCAGGTGCCTGGCTCCTGACTACCTCACCTCACACCTACTACCTAAAATGGCCGCCGCCCCTCACCTCTATATATAGCCTGGGCCCTGACTAGCCAGAGTGACCCAGAAGGTTCTGGAACCCCTCATGACAGCCTATCTTCAGGTTCTGAGGTGACAGTTTAGGCCACCATTTTGTAGAGGAGACCTCATCCACCCTCCATTTTAGAGAAGCACCTTGCGCCTCACCCTCAATCAGTGAAAATGGGCACCCAGGGCCTCTACGTCAACACCAAAAAGAGACTAGTAGACAGAAAAAATTAGAGGGTAAAGGAAAAAAATGAGGAGGGAACAGCCAAAGGAATGGCAGGTCTAACACCCATTATATGATCGGGATTATCACAATAACAAGAATAGCCACAATTATGCAAAGAATGCCCATAATATGTCGAGGACTGGCACCAATATGGCATAGAAATCATCATTCTATGGATAGACACATCTATGTTATGAATTCCCACAATATGCCAGTGATGGGCATCATTATGGCATCGCCACATTTATTCCACAATAATGTTAAGAATGGCAATAATATTTCAAAGGTAGACACCAGTCTATTGGGGATACACGCAACTATATAAAAAATGTCCACAATACGTCAGTGGTGGGTACCATTATGCTATGCAAGCCACAGTTATGTTCTTAAGGCCCACAATAAGCCAAAGACGGGCACCAATATGACCAGGCAACAGGTCTGCCAAAAGTGGGTCCCACCTTTCAGGAGGATGACCCCAAATATGTGCAAATAGCCTCTAAATGCTCACGGTAGAGAGGAAAGGACACCATCTCTGCACAGAGGCCCACAGGCACACACACACACACAAGCAAGCACAGAGATACTTGCATGCAAATGCCTGCACACACGTGCATATACATGCACACATACACACGCACCCACTTAGTCACTCCCTGCCAGCAAAGTTACCTACCTAGACATAGCTCTGCATCGCTCTTTTGTCTTCTGACGTCTACTCTCACTCTTCACAACCAGTGGCGTAACTAGGCCTTTTGCTGCCATGGCGGTCTCTGCGTTTGCCACCCCATAAAGGCCACCGGAACGAGCAGGGTGGGGTGTGCTGGCGATCCTGGTGTTTGCTGCCCGCCAGGGGGACTCCGTTGCCCTCAAAACCCGTGCCACATGGGGTGGACCAACCCCTTACACCCGGCTAAGCCACAGCTCCCAGTGGCAGACAGTCTGCATTTGCCAATTGGAAAAGTGATGACCAGGAGGTACCCAGGGACAAAGAATAGAGAGGTGCTATCTCCTCCATGGTATCTACAGCAGAGCAAGGTGTTATGTAGTAGCCATAAAGGGTTGTACGAGGCCCTAAAGGTTCTTTTTCTTGTCCCCTCTGTAACCTCAAACTTTGCACTCAAAATATCTGAACAGGACAACTCACCATCATTGGCTAGGCACCTTTTCCTGTTGCTCTAGAAATGAAACATTTCTAAATCTAAAACTGGTGATCCAAAATTCTGAAAACCTCAATAAAGGCTTCTTGGACACCAGGCCACAAGTAAAAAAGAAAGGGTTCCACCAACTCCAGTTCAGTTTCACAGCAAAATAACCACTTATAACGTCTTCCTAGAAATCCTATGCAGCAGATTTAAATCACTGGGTCAACGTGGCCTACTTCACCTCCCAGACAAAAGGAAGAAGCATCATCTGGACAAGCTGAAAAATATCCCTACTGCATCTGGTCGACTGGTTCTCTTCTAGGCTGATACAACTTCCTCTATCTTCATTGTCTACAGAACTATTCAGCTTGAAGAGAGAAGCTCAACTAGGCCTACAGGCTTCACAGCATTGCCGGAATCCTTAGGGGGTCAGCAAAAGTGTAGCATCAACAGATATGGAGAAAAGATCTGGTTTCAGAGATTCAAGGTAAAACCTAGAGACACTCTCTCCAGTATTTAGGCAAGCATCATTCACAGAAGAATGCAGGGAAGACTTCTTATCTTCATTTGTTGCCAGGAAGTTCTATTTTCTTAGTGGGTCATGCAGAGATTTTTTATAAAGTAAAGAGAGTTACTTACCTTCGGGAAATGCCTTACATGGTAGATACTATCTAGATATAGATTCCTTACCTTAGAATATTCTCCAGGCGTCAGACTGGATCCGGAGATTCTTTAGCAGTTCCCTTGGGTACCTGTAGGTGGCATTGTTCATCTCCATGGGGCATCGTCAGCATTATCCGTGCCAGAAGTGGCGTGCGAGGTGCCTATATAGGCTCTACCTCAGCTCGCTGACCTCAATTCGTGACTATTTGTCCGTGCCAGCAGCAGCACAGAGCCATTCTGAGGTGGTGTGACCAATGTGCCAAAGTGAGGTCCTGAGGGATCATTTGGAGGTGAAATGTACAGTTCACATAACAAGGATGATAGGAGGGTTAGTAAAGAATCTGCAGCTAGATAGTCTCTACCAGATAAGGTGTTATCAAAGGTAAGGAAGCTGTACATCTGATAGAGACTTCTAGCCGCAGATTCCTTACCTTAAAATAGTTACCAATGCAATCTCTCTCTGGAGGTGGGTCTGTGAATCTGTTAAACGAAAAAGTCTTGGAGGACTGAGGGGGCACAATGCCCATCCGGGTGTACCTGACTGTCCAGGCAGTAATCCTTGGCAAATGGTTACAGCGATGCACACATAGGTGCCTGACAGATGTCCACGACTGGGACTCCTTGAGCTAGTGCAGTGGTCGTAGCTTTGGGTCTGGTGGAGTAAGCACACAAGCCCTCAGGGTGTTGCTTCTTGGCCATTGTGTAGCAGATTTTTTGTACAGAGGACAATCCACCTGGAGATGGTTTTCTTGTGAACTGCCTTTCCTTTCTCCACAGCCACAAATCTAATAGACTTGATTGCCACCCGGAATTCTCTGGTATGATCAATGTAGAATGATGATGCTCCTTTTAGATCAAGGCGGTGAAGTCTCTCCCCTTCCTTGGTAGAGGGGGGAGAAAGTAGGCAGTATGATGCTCCACCCAACATGAAAAGGTGTCACCACCTTGGGTAAATAGGAGGCATAGAGCCTAAGGACTAATTTGTCAGGGAAAAAAGGTAGTATAGCGGGGGTTGACAGAAAGAGCCTGCAATTCGCAAACCCTCTTGTTGGACGTTCTGCTTTGATGGTAATCAGTCTTAGGACGGCAGCTATGCATGGGCTCAAATGGTGAACACATTTAAAAAGTGTGAACTAAATTAGGATACCAATGGGGCATAATGTAAGCTATGTGGGGGAAACGTGCTACAAACCTTTCAGGAAACGAGTCACAACGGATGACTTGAATAGTGAGGATTGATCGCAAGAAAGCCCAAATGGCTGAGATACCCTTTGACTGTGCCCAAAGCAAGGCTTTGCTGGGCAAGAGATAAGACAAACAAAAGTACTTCAGACAAGGGTGAACTTTGCAGCACACCAAGCCACAAATCCACAAATCTTTCCTATCAGCAGGCATATCAATTTTGTTAAGGCACGCCTTGCTGCCAGAATTACACCACACACTTCTGGAGGGAGATCAAAGACGCTTTTGCTGTGTCAAGAAATTCTCCAACAGGGGCAGCCTGATCACAGTACAGATGTTCATGCTCAAGAATTCAAGATATCTGATGCTCCGTGGTAAATGTGGAGCCACCAAGATGAATTAGGCTTGGTCATTCCTGATCTTCTTGAGAACTCAGAGCAGGAGTGATATCAGCAGGAATGCATACAGGAGTGCTAAGCTCGGCTCAAGGCAAAATGGGTCTCAAAGCGAGAGCCTTGAAAACTGCAGTGTGCAAGAGTGCCCGCATTGCATGTTCCCAACAGTGGCGAATAGATCTAACTAAGGTGTTAAACCTGTCATCCTTAGGGAGGTCTTCCCCCAAACTGTTTGCCTTGCTCCTACATTTTTGCTGATCTCATTTTTGTTGGCCTTAGGAGCTTGTGCTCTCTTCTTTATACATGGTAAAATTGGCTTACACCCAATTACCACATGTAATTTACTTGTAGGTCCCTAGTAAAGTGGTACTACATGTACCCAGGGCCTGTAAATTAAATACTACAAGAGGGCCAACAGCACTTAATGTGTGATAACTTTCAATAGGGAGCAAGAGGAATATCGAGTTTAGTGTCTAAATAATTGTAATTTAAAACCCTTTTTATTGATAAAGTTGGATTGTAAGTCACAATTCTAAAACGACCACTTATTGAAAAGTTAGCATTTTCTTGTTCCAACCATTTGGTGCCTGCAGTTTGAATCCTGGGTCACAGGACTAGGTGTAGCTGACAGTTGGTCTTTCTGTATTGCTCCCAGACAGTGTGAAAAAAGGGTGAATAGGTTTTGGCAGGATGGGCCATCTCTGGCTTGATGAGGGGGAGGAGCTGTCACCTACCACATTTGCACATCACAAAGGCTCTGCCTGAGAACACTCACAAAGGGTTTGACACTAGTCTATTGTGATGACAGACAATCTGGGGCTAGGACAGGGAGGCAGGAAATTTCAAACACCTCACGAGGTGGAAACCTCCAGAACCTGCTCATTCTTCAAAGCTGGCAAAGGTATAAATATTGGACCCAACTCATCGCTACACCTTTGGACCTGTGGAAGATTCAGTACTGCTGTGCTGCTCTGCAAGAAGGACTGCTACTCTGCTGTCCTGATGCCACATTGAAAAGGACTGGACCTGCATCTTGAACTCAGGACCACCAAAATGAAACCAAGGGCTAGTTGGCTGACCTCATGATCACAGCCCCAAGGCTACAACCACCTTGAACCCAGTACCTGGACTTTGCCTACTGTGAGTTCTCCCTTCAAGTGGTGCCAGCCCAGTCCTGGGCCAATGCAGAGGGACACGTGCTTGTAGCTGCGCTTCGGAACCACCGATGTGCGATGCATCTCCGACGCAGGACCTCGCATCAAAGTCCACGACTGCGCGATGCAGCCTCAACGCAGTCCTTCACATCACAAGTCCCTCATCTACTGCATCGGCAACAAGGACGTAGGACTGCGAATTGCAGCCCCATGCTTCTTCAGAACCACCACTTCGAGACGCATCCGCAAACGCCAAACTTTGCATTGCAAGCCCCCCGTAGACAGCATACTCAATGACAATGCAGGAGTCCTCACAGGCAGCCCCACAGCTCCTCGGAACCGCCACTTTGCGACGCATGCTCAACATGGGATCTAGCAGCGCTCCATAACCAGTATTTAAGGTGCTTTATTCAACAGGCCTAACTTGGTCCCTATATCCAGCCCAAGCTCTATAGCGGTTTTCCTGAAGTTGTGAATTTGTTCCGATTTGACATGACCAAATTACACAGATTGAGCTTTGTGCTTTTAGGCAATATTTTCACATCAATCTTTAAAACCGGTTCTACCAATTGGATTTTTGTCATTTTTGTCTCAAATAATTTATTACATTATACTCTATTTTCCAAAACTGGTGTGAAATTTTTCATGCATTGAATTTCCACTTTATTACTGGCTGAAGTGCTGCATATGCTGCATAACTACTTTACACTTTGCCTCTAAGTCAAGCCTGGCTGCTTTGGTGTCAGGCTTCCACAGGGTTAAGCACAGGCTAATTTACTTGTGACTTCACCCGAACAGAAATTGTGGCTGCTGCTTGGGTAAGATTTCATCCTTCTCAACCAATAACCCAATTTCCTACACAAGGTTCTCTCCAATCTCTGAAAAGAACTTGCTCCACCCCCACATGAAGATGCCATTTGTGATCCGTGAGGCATCGATGGCCGAGTTTGTCCGCTCAGACATTCAGAGAGTCTGCCAGATGTTGAATCACCAGAAAAAGGCCCTGATGCTCCAGCGATGTCAAGAGACACAGGGCTTCTTGACACAGGGTTCGCAACCCCACCCAACCCTACTTGTTGTAATACCAGATGGCAGTGGTGTTGTCCGTGAACACAGCCTTCCATTGACAGAAGGAAGAAAGGTTTCAATGTCAGGCGAATCACTCTCAGTTGTAACAGGTTTATGTGGAGCTGACATTCCCCAGGAGACCAGAGTCCTCTAATCTCCACCTCTCCCGGAGATGACCACTCCAACCCAGAGGTGACAGACTTGTCACTACTGTGAGCTTTGGGTGGGAAAGGGAGAGAGGTCTGATGCTCACTCAATCGTACACCACCACTGCAGATCTTTTTCAGTTCCCTCCATTCTGTGGACTAGGTCAGAGAGGTTGCCCTGATTCTGCGCCCACTTGGACTTCAGATCCCACTGAGGAGCCTGCATATGCCAAAGGGATAAATGATGCCATGAGTCCCAGCTGCCTCAGAGTCAATTTCAGCAAACTCCAGGATAGAGACAGAAGCATTAGAATAATAGCCTGAATACCCTAAACATACCATTCTGTATGATATGCCCGAAACTGCACGGTACCCAGAGCAGCTCCGATGAAATGGCATGTCTGAGAGGGAGTCAGATGTGACTTTGGCACATTTATAGTGAACCGCAGCGAGTGCAGGAGTTCCACCGTAGTCTGATGATGGGAAACGACTGCCTGGGGAGAACCCACCTTCAACAGCCAGTCCTCTTGGTAGCGGAAGACTGGACCTGACCTCCGCAGATGTACTGCAACCGCCGCCATTGCCTTGGTGAACACTCAATGTGCACTGGTAACGCCAAAGTGGAGCACAGCACTGATAATGCTTGTGGCCCACCGTGAGCTGCAGGGTGAGGATATGGAAATAGGCATCCTGCAAGTCCAACAATACAATCCAGTCTCCAGGGTCAAGGGCAGATAGAACTTGAGCCATAGTGAGCATCTTGATTCTCTTTTTGCAGGAAGTAATTGAGATGGCATAGGTACAGTATAGGACAGAGGCCTCCGTCGTTTTTCAGCCCCAGAAAGTAGCAGGAATAGCAACCCCAACCTAGTTCTGATGCCGGAACCTTCTTAATGGCTCCTACAGTAGGGCGAGCCAGCACTTCCTGTTGCAAGAGTGAAAAGTTGTCCTCCGTCAGCTGATCAGTGGATGGTGGCAAATGTGGCAGAGTCTATTGGAAAGATATGGCGTAACCTCACTGGACAATCTGAAGCACATATTTGTCCAATGTAATCTCCCACTATTGGGACAGGTGGTGCTGAATCTTGCCACTAACTGGGTGTACATGATGGTGTGAGGGCATATTAAAGGGTTTTGAGGCTGCGGCTGCAAAGCAAGAGTGGACTGAGTAGATCTCTGGTCTTGGTTCCTATGAGGCTTATGGGAGCTGCATCTGTGGCCAAAGAAGGACTGAGGTTCCTGCTGGCCGTGGTGGCAAGGAGGTAAATGACACATCTGATAGCCCCTGCCATAGCCATGGTATGAGTGGAAGGCATAATGCGGCTGTCGCGGGGTCAAGGTGTGCCCTAACAACCTAGCATTGGCCCTACGGTCCTTCAAACGTTCATGCACCGAATCAGCCGTGTTGCCAAAAAGAAGAATGCAGTTGAAGGGCATGTTCATAAGGGATCCCTGTAGATCCCGCAAAAAGCCAGTAGTTCTTAGCCAGGCATGACGTCAAAGGGTCATTCTGGAAATAATGGCTCTGCCCAGAGAGTCGGTCGAATCCAATCTGCACCTGATTGTGAATTTAGCTGCATCCCTCCCATCAGCAACAGCTTGAGAGAGTATGGCTTGGGTCTCCTCTGAGACCATGGGCAGCACTTGCATAGCCATGTCACATGAAATATGGGAATAGCGGCCCAATAAGCATGCAGTGTTTGCTGATGGCAATGCAAGGCTGGTGGAAGAGAAAATACTTTTTCCACGGATATTCAGCCTTTTCCCTATCTGGTGGTGTGGTAGAGAACACGCCAAGATTAATTTTGGAGGGGGTAGGCTCTCAGGGGTAGGATGGTTGGTGATTTAGGCTGGGTCCCCGGGAGCAGGGCGAAGGTAGCTGGTGATGGTCCTGTGCACAGGAGTGCCTATGCAGGGCTTGGCCCAGGCTCAGAGGATCACATCAGTGAGGGCTTCATTGAAGGGGAATAACGGTTCGAAAGGGAACACTACAGTCTGAAGCACCTCTAACAACACGTTGGTCTTGACCTCTACCATGAGTAGCGTCAGATCCAGGACCTCACCGCTCTCCTGACCACTGTCGCAAAGGAGAGCCCTTCCTCCATAGTCACTGTGAGAGGAGAGAGGAGGCCGGTGTCTGGTGAGGTGACCAGACCACTGACATCAGCCAGGTCCTCAGACCACTGACATCAGCCAGGTCCTCATACCATTGTCAGTCAGGGACTGTTGTAGGGGGGCGTAATACCCAATGGCATCCTTAGATCCCCTCTATTCATGTCCCTCAGAGTACCACTCAGGAAAATCTGTCTCCATCTCCAATTCAAGCCATGTAGGCCTGGTCGGAGCTGGGACCGACATAGGGGATGCCTGTCCTGCTCAGTATAGGAGTCAGGAATCACGATAAGTTACGGTAGCGCTGATGGGAGAATGGATTCTGAGGGCCCAACTAGCGTGGAGGGCGAACACGTCGGTGAAGTCCCTCCTGGACCCATGGAGACCAAAGGCACTCCAGAGGGGTCAGGCACCCAAAAATGAGGCTCATGGGCTAAACAATTCTCTAAATTGGGAGGGTTTGCTCTGGCTCGGGGAAACTTGGGAAAGCGCAGAGTAGACCCAGGCTCAGGTGTGGGTTTTACAGGGATGACTTGAGAGTGGGGCCTAGACTTGTCGTGCTGTTCCTACGCTTTGTCTGATGAATAGGACCAGCGCAGAGAAGTTGAAGAAAGCTTTGGCTTCTTGGACTTCTTCAGTCAGAGATTGCTACGATGACCAGAGTGAGGGACTCCGAGAGCAGGCCCGGGATCTCCCTAGTGAATGGGAACTAGAGCGGTGAGGAGTCACATGGCGAGTGTCCAGAAGCTTCATGGCCACTTCCTGGATGGCCTTTGGATTCGTGGTCCTGCATTTGGGCAGGCCTTGGAGTTGTGGTACCGTTCCAGGCACCATATACACACCAAGTGGGGGTCTGTCACAGACATTTGCCTGTGACAGGCACCACAATGTTTGAAACCAGATGATTTATTGGGTGTAAAAAAGGCACACTGTTCTAATGAAGTCAACAAAACAGTCAAAAAAAGTCAGTCAAAAAGAGACTGAGGGGAGTTTGATCCAGATCCGTGCTGATAGTGCGCAAAAGAAGGCACCGAGGTCACAGTGCTGGAGTGGTGCCTATATATGCACCGTGCATGTCACTTCCAGTGCGGACAATGCCACGTGGGGCCAAACAGCTCCACCTACTGGCACTCAAGTACACTGCTCAAAAGTTTCCAGATCCTGTCTGATTCCTGGGGAACATTCTAAGGTAAAAAATCTGCGGATTGAAGTCTCTAACAGACCCCTTGAGCAAATCAAACTAAAAGTTCTCAAATCCTGTACCTTTAATAGCTCCATTCAGTTCCTGTTTGTGGCCAAAGCTATTCCAGAGTACTTTCACCTGCTATAAAGAGGTATGTCAGTTTCCAGCCTCCCTACCTCTCCCTCCGAACTCCATATTCCCAAGGAAAGTCCAGGTGATCCTACCAAGGATTAAAGAAAACTTTAAACCCTTTATTTTGACCAGCCCCCTAGAACGGATGGACTCTACAAAAAGTAGCAATTTACTTTTTACATTCATGTAACACTTTTAAAAGATGGACTGTGTAGCCTGGTGCGAAAACATGTTTTCAAAGCACATTATATTTTTTGAATGCAATGAGAAAAAATAGGTACATCACTCGAGCATCACCTATTTGAACTTGTGCAACTGTGCAGAAAGATGCCCACTATTAAAGTTGGCGTATCACTGTGGCAAACGTATCAACCTTTAAACAAAAACTATATTAATTCTTAGTCTAGAGCACATTAAGCTGCAGTCTAATCAGCTGACCTCATCTAGTCTAGAGGACATCGCAAATGGTGCATTTCCTACAGTTGAGTATTGATTATCCTAAATCAGTAGAATGCCTTCAGGTTTTCTTTCCAACTCATTGGCTTGAGGAACCTGGCCTAATTCTCAGTTCAAAGCTAGTTCACACTCTCATACCTGCTTTAAATAATGAAGATATTGTTAAATATGATAACATAATGTACTATTATTGCCTCAGCTGGGAGAAAGGATGATAAACCTCTAGAAGGAAAGGATGAATACGCCACCCGTTAATCTTCAACAAATGAAGGTGAAGCGGTTCTGTATGACCTGTCTCACTTCTGACTTGTGGCATGAAGTCCCTCTCTCCCCTTCACACACTCTATTTCTAACTTTTATACCATTGCCTAGCCATTGTTGGATCTTTTAGAATGAACAACCAACAAATACAGACCTGATGCTGTTTCACTTATTTTCACTCTGTGAAACTGTGCTCTTTGAAAAGTAATTATAAATGAGAAACTAGGGGGGTCATTAGCATGCCATACCACCGCGAAATGGGACCGCCCGCAATGCATGCGGCGGTCCCACACATACGCATTCCTAACACTGCGGCGGGCGGTGCTGAAAGCACCACCCACCGGAATGCCAAAAATGCAAGTTGTGCATTTCAATGCACAACGTGACAGGCACCGCGCGATGCCTGCCACGTTGTACACTGAAATGCAGGGGGGTACCATAGGTACCCCCCATGTACACCCCCCAAACCCCAGAATCCCTGGGGGCCCGCTACGGGCTTGAGTCACGCCTTCATGTCCGCAATGCTGAGCCGACCAAGCGGATTTTTATCATATGGTGTGAGACTGTGACGTGGTGCTTCAGTACTGGACAAGGGTGACCCGAGACGTGTTGGAGGTTCCTCTTTCTTCCTTATTGGTTCTTCTCTTGGTATTCGAGGGTTCTGGGGGCAATAGGGCAGAAAAGTCTTTCCTAGGTACGGCCTTCCTGGTGGCAAAGCACAATATTAGATTGCAATGGATGGCCCCCAGATCACCTGCTCTGTTGAAGTGGAGATGAGGTGCTAATTGGTGTGCGCAGCAAGAGCGGGTGGTCTTTGAAGCACATAGCTGCCCTCTGAAACATGCACGGTGTGTGGGAAATGGCTGGGGCAACTATCTTAATTGGTTGTAACCATGTGCTTGTGGGTTTTGCCGCAATGTCTTATCTTACAATTGCAGGATGCCTTGCCTTGTACGGACTGGTTACCACTTGCAATGATGTACCATGTGTACCATGTTCTATTGTTTCACCAGTACTGCTGGCCTACAATTCAATACAAAATGTGTTTATCAAAAAAAAGTATAATGAATTAATAATTAGTTAATCAATACTTTTTATTTAATTGATGATAAATTATGTTAATTGTGTAAATAATTGTTTTAAAATTGTAGGTGCAGGTTGTGGGGTGTATAGGGGTACAGGGTGGGAAGTAAATTAATTATAAGTAATTCATATTTAGTTTTTAATAAATAATAATTATTTAATTGCTAATTAATTATGTAAATTGTACAATTGCAATGTGTGTTTTGTAGGGGTAGTGGGTGGTAAGTAAAATAACTTTATTTAAGTTATAATTCATTTTTAATTGATATTTATTATTAAATTGATAATTATATTGATTGTGTAATTCATTTTTTGCTACGTTAAATTTTAGGAGTGTGATGTGTGTTTTGCGGGGGTATATTGTGGTAAGTAAATTAATTATATTTAAGTAATCATTTTAAGTTAATGATAATTAGTGTATTGATAAATATTTAGGTTAATAGTGTAAATCATTTGTTTCTTAAAGCGAAGTTTTAGGTGTGTGTTGTGAGTTTTGTAGGGTGGGAAATAACGAAAATAAAATTATTTAATAAATATTTTTTTTGTTAATAAATAATTTTTAAATTAATATTTGTAGTTATTTATGATATGCATTTAATACTGTAATATGTATTTATTTTATTTATTTCTTAATATGAAATATATTTGTATTTTGTTTACATATTTATATATTTCTTTGTTTACTATGTTTTTGCAACTATTTCATTGTGTTTAAGAGAATTTGTTTGTTTCTAATGTTGCACTCATTGGTGTGGAAATAGTAAATGTTACCCCTCCGGAACATAACACTTTCCATACTGTTGCAGTCATTGGAGATGCAGTAGTACATTTTACCCCTCCGCAATCTGACACTTTCCCTACTGTTGCACAAAGTGGAGTCGGAATAGTAAATTACCCCTCCGCAATCCAACACTTTCCCTACTGTTGCACTGACTTGAGTGAAAATAGTAAATTTTATCACTCAGCAATCCAACACTTTCCCTACTGTTCCAATGACTGGAGTGGAAATAGTAAATTTTATCTCTCCGCAAATTCAACACTTTCCCTACTGTTCCACTGACTGGAGCAGGAATAGTAAATGTTACCCCTCCGTAATCCAACACTTTCCCTACTGTTGAAGTGAGTAGAGTTGAAATAGTAAATCTTAACCCTCCACAATCCAGCATTTTCCTTACTGTTGCACTGACATGAGTGGGAATAGTAAATTTTACCCCTCCGCAATCCAACACTTTCCTTACTGTTGCATTGACTGGAGTGCGAATAGTACATCTACCTCTCTGCAATCCAACATTTCCCCTAGTTTGTTGCACTGACTGGAGTGGGAATAGGTAATTTGACCCCCACGCAAGCCAACATTTTCCCTACTATTGTATTGACTGGAGTGGGAATAGTAAATGTTACCCCTAAGTGATGTAACAGTTTTCCTACTGCGGTGCTGTGTGAAGTCGGAGTAGTACATTTTAGACATGTTTAGGAGAATACATATGTTTGTATCAATTGTAGTTGGGATAGTTGATATATTAAATGTAAAATTGTATATTACAATTTAAATTATTACGTTTTTGCTTGTTTAAAGTTATAACATTTATAATTATTAATGTTTTTTAATGAGTAAAATATTTTTATAAAATTGTAGGAAATGTATGTTTTTTACTTTTTTATTTTATTTAAAATGTAATTTTTTTAAAATATTTTAAGTTATTGATATATATATATATTTGCTTATTTGTTGATAGTTATTTGCTATATTATTACATATTATTACATTATTTAAAACATTCTAAAATTATATAATATAAATTAAAATTATTAGTTCAATAGTAGTTTTTTAACTAGATGTAGATATATATAATTATTTTTAAGTTAAAGACACATACACTTTAATATATATATATATATTCACTTAAAAAACCATAGGTTTCACACATGTTATAGTTAGCTGGACATTTCCCTCGTAAAAAACCAATGACATTCCCCCGTTATAGTCAGTGCAGGCAACTATAACTCACGCGACCGCAATCCTCTGCTGATGATGTCAGATATTACATCACTGATTACATATGTGTCTTTCTGAAAAATAAATATTTGTATATTTGTAATATATGTATAGCTAAAGATTAATGGAAGAAGACATGGGTAAATAGGTATCTAAATACAGTGATGTAATATCTGACGTCACCAGCAGAGGATTGCGGTCGCGTGAGTTATAGTTGCCTGCACTAACTATAACGGGGGAATTTCATTGGTTTTTTACGAGGGAAATGTCCAGCTAACTATAACATGTGTGAAACCTATGGTTTTTTAAGTGAATATATATATATATATATATTAAAGTGTATGTGTCTTTAACTTAAAAATAATTATATATATCTACATCTAGTTAAAAAACTACTATGACGTCAGATATTACATCACTGTATTTAGATACCTATTTACCCATGTCTTCTTCCATTAATCTTTAGCTATACATATATTACAAATATTTATTTTTCAGAAAGACACATATGTAATCAGTGATGTAATATCTGACATCATCAGCAGAGGATTGCGGTCGCGTGAGTTATAGTTGCCTGCACTGACTATAACGGGGGAATTTCATTGGTTTTTTACGAGGGAAATGTTCAGCTAACTATAACATGTGTGAAACCTATGGTTTTTTAAGTGAATTTGCAAGGTTTTTTAAATGCTAATTCCTAACTATAATGTGTGTGAAACCTATGGTTTTTTAAGTGAATTTGTACGATTTTTAAATGCTAAGTTATGTATTTATTAATTTTTTTTTTTCAGGTTCTTCACCGTGCGCGCACCGTGCGCACCCTTTCGCGCGCTGTGGGCGCTCGGTGCGCTTCACGCACCGAGCGCCCACGATGCGTTGTGCGTACCGTGCGCGCACGGTGTGCGCACCGCCGCGCGTTTTCGAAAAAAAAAACTGTCTACCCAGCCCCCTTTTCACGCTCTCCACCTTTGTTTTTCACTGCCTCAGACTGCGAGAGACAAAATGGCGGCCGACACTTCCTGACTTCGACCGATTCGAATGTTTACTGACATCTAACAACCAATCAGAATTGCGCTCGCGCACGTCACCGTGCACGCACCGTGCACGCACGGTGCGCAGCTATAGATATGTATGGACTTTTAACTGCAATTTTCTCAGGAACTAATGAACAGATTGACTCCAGATATGCAAAAGGCACATCCCTGACCTGAGGACTACCTCTTTGCCAAATTTAAAGTAATTCTGTTCAGCCGTTTGGGCTGTACCTTGGACTAAACGTCCCTATGGAGAATTGCATGGGAAAAACGCGTTTGGGGACCCCCCCTTTTTTCTCAGCCCCCGCTTGACGAATCCCCCCGAGACTTTCAGGGTAGGAGCGGAGCGGAGCGCCCCACCTATTTTGAAAATTTCGCGAGGATTCATCAATCGGTGCCAAAGTTATTCCAAATAGAATGTTGCGGATTTCCTATGGAAACACGGTCCTAACTATAACTATCTACTGGCGACCGCCAGTAGATATATATATATATATATATATATATATATTATCAAAGTGCATGTATCTTTAACTTGAAATTGTATTTGTTACATTTGTTGAAATATATATTAAATCTATTTTATTTTTATCAAATCAATGTTACTATTTAATATTTAAATGTATATATATTTAAAAATGAGAACTGATTACAACAATTTTTTTTCTATATATTTTTGTACTTACCATTTTAAGTATAGGATGATGATATTTTTTAAATCAATATTTTGGTATGGCGATATTTTCATAGGCGACATTTTGTCTGTGAACCTAAAACAATTGCATAATTTCCAGCTTCTATGGAATGCTGCTGTCAGATTGATCACCAGCTACTTCTGAGAAGATCATATCTCACCAGTCCTCAGACCGCTTGATTTGCTCCTCATTTAAAAAGGTTTTACTTCAAAGCAATATCTCTTGTTCACAAGATATTTTTATTGAATGCCATGACCACTGTCCACAAGGCACTCTACACTGAACACCAAACTTCTGTGCAAAGAAGATAATGTGGCATCCTGACGCCACACTTTATGAGCAGCCACCAATGCCCTTTGCACATCTTCAAAACCAGAACGCTTTCCTACGAGGACAGAAATGTATCCCTGGCTACAGCACAATAACATAGTGTGCTTCCTCAAAGTGTATATGAAACTTACAATGCTTTTAGTAAGCAAAAGATTGACATGTTTGCCTTTTTTACTGCCTATGCCTTGGTAATGCTGATGTCAGCTTTAAGATTTCCACTTTTTTAGACATTTTAGTGGTATTAGGTATGTCATCATGAATAGCTCCATGAAGCTTTGCGGAGGTATGCTTAGCAAAAACATTTAACATAACAAATCCATTTAACATTATCATTCCTTCTGATTTATCAGTCTCCTCTCATTTGCCAAATGTCTGGATTATTCAAATGTTTTCTACATTTAATTTGATTTTGAAAAAAGTGAAGTGCAGAAAAGTTCCTCACACGTTTTGTAAGTAAACTCAGAGGGTTTTTTAATTTTCCATTACAAATAAAATTCTCAGAAATCATTTACCATCATAATAGGAAACACAGATGCCCAATCCCAATTGTTGGGACTGGAATGCCCCCTGCAAGGTATACACACGTGTACCCATCCCCTGAGTGCTGGTCTGCAATCCTGACTTTTATTTTGGTAATGGCGTCACAGAAATCAAGCATATACACAGAGACCTAGGCCTGTATCTGACTATGCAAGGTCAAGGACCAGTTGTGTGACATGGAGGAGTGCACCAAGTATGTCATCTTAGTGTCTCTTCCTGGTTGGAGCACATACAGCTGTGATGGTCGCAAACAGCGTCTTGAGAGTGATAGTGCGACCAGGTCCTGAAGTCAGCGAGTGTATGCTAATTAGGGGTGGGCGGAATTTGCGAAAGTGACTTTCGCAAATTATCGCAAAAATGTTAAAAATCTCCGCAAACACGCGGAAATATCGCGAAGATGCGTAAGTTTTTTTTCCGCCCGTTCGCTGTATTTTCTGCGTGGTCGCGGCTCGCCAACTTACCCATGCGGTTGCTCGCGGGCACGGCCATCTTGTTTTCACTCTTCTCGCGGTGCATGATCGCGAGAAGAAAGACGTGATCGCGCGACCAATGACATTACTGCGGGCGCGAACTGTCGCGAGACAGCGCAAATGGCTACCAACAATCCAACATCTCGTGGAGAACGCGACCGGATCGGGAAAACTTGTCGGCGAACGCGGGGATTCAGGTAAGGCGATCGCGCGCGAGAATGTATTATTTTACAGCGCGAGCAAGAAACAAATTTTATCGCTAAGCTGCGGAATGCGGAAATTTTGACATTATCGCGCTCTCCGCGGAACGCGAAAATGTCAAATTATCGCAATTTCCGCGAGCGGAACGGAAATTTAGCCCAGGCCTAATGCTAATGCCCCTCTCATGTAAAGTTCTGGTATTATGCGCATACCCAGAAATCTGCACTGACATCCTGTGTGTATATTGCTTGCATGTGAGCGTGTTGTGTGTGTGTATAACACATGTGCAGTACCAAGTCTCTGTGTGCGAGTCTGAATATTGGAAACAGCTCAATCCATTTAGGATGCCCCTGGATTGCCATGGCACAAGATGGAGGAGGAAGAGGAGGGCAGTTTCCTCAGATGATGACCGTGTATTGCCTGCATTCCTATGGCTGAAGAGAGGGAGGAGATTCAGGCACTGAAGAGAGGAGAGCCAGAGCTACCTTTAGAAATGTCAAGGCTTCTTAGTGATGAGCTGCTGATTAGTACTTCTCGAGCACTGTTGTGTAGAAGATGGTATGGGTGAAGGTTGAGACTGCAGTTTCTGTTGTTCAAGACGAGGAACTTTTTGGCTCAGAACTGTCATTTAGTTTTCCGTGAATACCGCTTTAGTGAAGCTGATGATAGCCAATTGCAGAAACCTCAACATTTTATTGTGTTCATGTTGTGAATACTTCAGTTTAGAAACTGCCCCATTGCTACCTACTGTGAAAAGCTGTACAGCAGGATTCTTCAACAGGTCGATTGCAAGCTACCACTAGCTCGCTGAATTCCTCTGAGTAGCTCACAAATTTTAACTGCTTGTCAGTCGATTTGAATTATGCAGTTGCCCTATGATAAGGCACAATTTTTACAAAATGTGTTTGGTTGTGTGAGGCTGGATAAAATACCCATGCAGCCACATACAGCACATCAGATAGTGTAGAATTATTGTGCTTAAGCTTCTTCATTCATAGTGACAGGCTAGAACTCATCCAGCACCTGGGGGTCGATTCCGATGTCGTTCGGAAAGCATTCCTACCGAATCGGTTCCGGAATGCTTTCCGGACGACTCGGATCGGGGGAGTCTGACCGAGCAATTTAGACGTATCCGGATGCTTCTGGATACTATTCGGCCAGACTCCTACTGACTTCAATGGGAACCTGTGTTCCGTACAAGAACACAGGCTCTCATTAAAGAAAGGGATGGCTGGGGAAAACCTTGCACCGTGTGGCAGGCACCCCTGGGGCCTGCTACACTGTGCATGGTTAGAAAGGGGGGTCCCTTGGGTACCCCCACAAGCCCCATTTGGAATGCCCCAGGGGCCTGCTAAGGGGCCCCCAAAGACAGATTCTGGCAGCCGAATTGTTCCGGAGAAACTGAATCGGAACGGCTGTCCGAATCGGTCATCGTACTCGCTCACTCGGAGTCCATAGAGCTGTTCGATTCGGCTCTGAAAGACGCGACCTGTACGAATGCCTTTCGAAACTGGTTCGGACAGCCCTAAGGGTTTCCAGGCATCGGAATCGGTCGTTGGGAAGTGTGTACAATTCGGTCGGAAACAAGCGTTCTGGATCGGATTCAGTAAACCCGAATCCGATTCGGAGCCCTTCCGAACGACATCAGAATTGACCCCTTAAAATGAAAAGGCCAATGTGAATTACTTTCAGTTTTGCAGGCGTGTTTCTTACGCACCTGTGCATAGTGCTGGAGCTGGGTTTTGTTCTCTTTTTTCTAGCCACCCTTTTTCCCTTCTATTTCTCTATTTCACTAGTCCTTTCCCTACTCTCCTCCTTTTCCTCTCTATCTTTGCTCCATTCCCTCTTTTTTCTTTCATTTCTCACCCGCCTTTTCTCCTTTCTTTCTTCTATCCATTATTTTCACCTCCCATTCTCTCCTACCTGTTTTTTTCTTATCCTTCTCTCTTCTTTCCTTTATCTTCTGTTTCTCATTTCTGTCTCTTGTTCTCTCCTTCCCTTTTCTCTATTATCTCATTCTCCTTCTTTTATCGTCAATCATTCCCTCCTATTTCTACTTTTCTGCTCTCACTTTCTTCTTTCTTGCTGTCGTTCTCTCCTTTATCTCTATTCCATTTCTTAGTCCCCTTCTCTCCTCTCTGCTTTCCTTCTTTATTTGGCTTCTCACCTTTTTCTCATTTCCTTCTCTCTCGCTTTTACTACATTGCTCTTCCCTGGTATTTTCTTTTCCTCCTTTCTGTTCCTTTTCCACTTAGCTTCTCCTTTCATTATCATACTCACACCTTATTTTTGCCTCTCCTTTCACTCTCTCGTTTTCTCAATCGAGTGATGTTTTCCTTTGCTTCTCTCTTTTTTAATTTTCCCTAATTTCTTCTGTCCAATCTTCCACAATTTATTCCTCTTTTCTCAATTTACACTTTTGGTGTTCTTCTTCTACTTTACTTCATTCCCATTTGTCCTTTGCATCTTTTTCTCCTTTTGTCCTTCTCTTCCTACCTTTTTTCCTTCTTCTACACTTTCTTCCTTTCATGCATTGATTTTTGTTTCTATGATTGATGGCATGTATATCAGCATAGGGGTGGCTGTGGGGATATGTTTATTTATAGAAAACAAGTTTGCATCTACCGCACAAAGTATACTATTGCTGTAAGTCCTATTTAAGGGAACAATTTATTTGTTTAAAAAATAAACACTTGAGAGCGCTAGGTGGCGCTAGCCAAGATGGCCGCGCTTAGGTGAGGCTCCTGGATGCTTGACCCCTCGCATCCGTCCTCTATCCGCTGTGGCTGTCCCAGGTGTCCCCTGCTGACCGCCGAGTGCTGAGGAGCTGCTGCCCCGTCCCTGGTGCGATTTTCGGCCGATTCCTTGCAGCCGGAGCCGCGCTACACAGCCTGTGAGCTGCGCCGGTAGCTGAGACGTGCCCACCTGATCCCGAAGACGGCAGTGCCCCCTAATCGAGCCCCCGGCGCATCACGAGGGCGAAGGCCGCGGAGCCACCGGAGGCCGGCCGGGGGCCGGAGGACCGGCGGAGCGGAGCCTGGGCTGGTGCCTGGTCTTGGGCGAGCTTGGGGGACGGCGTATGGTGAGCGCCCCCCGGTGGTGAGGTGATCCTGTTCGGCGGGCGGCTCGGCCCGCGCTGATTGATTGATTGATTGGCTGCCTGCGTGGGACGGCTCGGGGGGCTGAGTTCGACCCCGCCGCTGTCGGTGCCTGCTGTCTCCTGGTGCTAGGCCGACGCTGCCTCGAGGGGGGCGGGCCCGACCCCTGCTGACTTGGTCCTGGCTCTGTCCTCTCTGGTCGCCCCGGGGTGACGAGGCCCCGCAGGCCTGGTGGCCGACTGCTGTGCCTGGAGCGGGGACGTTCCCTGGCGCTTCCGTGCTGGCCCGTGGGGACGAAGTTATCGGACCTCTCCTGTCCTGCACTGCTACCCGGGGGCCGCTGCCGGCCGGGGGGTCCCCCTCCTCCCGCGCCCTGACTGGGCCTGATCCGTCGGAGCCGGACCTTGGGTGGACGTGGCGTTCCCTGGTGCCCTGGGCCTACGCGTTGGACATAGCCGGAGGACCGTCGCGGACCGGGGCGCGAGGCTCGCGGCGAGTGCGGTGCGGCCCGGCCCGTGTCGAGCGGGCCCTGGGCCTTCCATTGTTGGGGAGCGGACGCGCCTTCGCCCTCCCCCTTCCCCTTGGATCCCCCCACTTCTGGCCTGGTGTGGGGGGCGGCTCGGCTTGGCAGGTGGGGGCTGCCTGCCGGTCCACTGCGCCCACCCTCGGGGCCGGCACGTGCTCCCTGGATCCACCATGGGTAAGGAAAAAGGCTCCAAGCCGCCAGCGGCCTCCCACCAGACGCGGATTGATCGGTTCGCCAGCTCGGATCCGCCGGGTGCGGCTGGGGGGGGAGCACCGGCCCCGAACAAAGACTTGGCGGTCGTCCTCCAGGCCATCGAGGCCTCCCGCACATCCTTGGAAGGGATGGTGGGGGAGGTGAAGATCGATGTGGCGCTCCTGCGGCAGGACCTCCGCAACGCCACGGCCCGCATTACCGAAACGGAGTCCCGGATCTCTACGGCAGAAGATGACATTCGCTTGCTACAGGACCAGGTCCGGGAGCTCACGACCCACTCCAAGGAACTGCACAGGCGGGCAGAAGACGCCGAAAATCGCGCCCGTCGCAACAACCTTCGCCTGGTGGGCTTTCCGGAGGGGGTCGAGTCCGGCCGAGCAGATGACTTCCTCGAAAAGTGGTTCAGGTCCTGGATGCCGGCGGCCGATCTATCGACCTGGTTTGTGGTGGAACGGGCGCACCGGTCGCTGGCGGCCAAACCTCCGGTGGGAGCCCCCCCGCGCCCCTTCATTCTTAGGATCCTCAACTTTCGGGATAGAGACGCTATCCTGCGGGAGGCGCGGGTGAGTGGCCCTCTGACTTTTAACAACCACACCGTTATGGTCTTCCCAGACTACACCCGGGAGGTCCAGGAGCAACGCCGCTCCTACACGGAGGTCAAGCAAAAGCTGCGTTCCCTGGGCCTTCAATACCAGCTCCAGTTCCCGGCCCGCCTTCGTGTCGTTTTCCAGACCAAGACACTGTTCTTTGACACTCCCAGGGCGGCTTGGACATGGCTCACTGAGGAACGACCCCTGCGCCAACCCGGTGAGACGTCCTCCAATCCTGTGCCCCGGGGCCACGGTGCAGCTGGGTCGCAGCGACCACGGCGCAGGAAACGCACGCACTCACGACAGCGCCGAGGCGCGGCGCCGGCCCGGACCCGGTCTGAGAGTACATCTGGGAGACGGGTGAGGGAATCTTCGGCCTCTTCCGGCACATCATCCCAGGCGGTTGGGGGGTCCCGGCGCCGTCTGTCGCCTTGTCCGGCCGGGTCTCAAACCCCCCTCAATGTGCAAATTGACTTGTCAGACCTTTCCCGCAGCCCTGCTATATGACTTCCAGTCTGTTCATGCACCTACAGGGGGAGGCGGCGTCCTTGCCGGTTGGCGGGGGTGGGGGGCTCTGCATCCTCACGCTTTAATGCAGCAACCTGGGACGAGACACTGGAAATCCGTGCTTCAGGAGGGGTCCACCACGCTCTTTACACCCGAGCGCTTAGGCTTGGGGTCTTGTAATTGTTGGTTTCGTTAGGGCGACAGATGCTTCCGTTCTTGAAGTGTAGGGTGGGGGGTGGGGGGTCGGGGTTTGTTGTTTGTGGGTTGTTCCTCCTCGGGGGACTGTTATGTTTGGTTTGGATCTGTCCTTCTTTGAGCCTCCTCTGCAGCATCCCACTCAGCGTAGCGCCGCGCTTCTTCATGCCACCGCCAGCCCACGCGCCGCCGTCACTTGCCCTCCTGCGCTGCCCGCGGGCCTCCCCTAGCGAGAGATCCGTGGCCCTGGCTTCCCCTGGCCACCCCGTTCCCAGCGCGCTTCGTTCCCACCATTACCATGGAAGAACTAGCATCTAAGGCTCAGGTGCGCATTTTGTCCTGGAATGTGAACGGCTTGCTAGATAGACTCAAGCGCACCGCTGTCCTCAAGTACGCCCAGCGCGCGGAGGCTGATGTGCTCTTACTTCAGGAAACTCATCTGCTGGGCGAGAAATGTCCCTTTCTGGCGCGCTACGGGTACGACCGGGTATGGCACTCGGGGTTCTCGCGCGGCTCGCGGGGGGTTGCCGTCCTATTGCGCCGCTCCTTCCCTTTTGTGTTCACCCGGGCGATTCACGACCCCCAAGGGATTGGGATTGTCGTTTGCGGCACGCTTGAGGGTCGGCCGCTCAGTCTCCTGTCTCTCTATGCGCCGCCCACCGGGCTGTCCCAGGCTTTATCTTATGCTGCATCGGTGTTGACAGATCTCCCGCCGGGAGCTCTTGTTCTGGGGGGGGATTTCAATGCTGTCTCGGCTCCGCAGCTTGATTCTTCGGGTCCGGTCTCGGCGCCCCGCGCCGCGCGAGCTAAGCAGATGGCGAGCTGGGCGGAGGCCCAGGGCTTATGTGATGCGTGGCGGATCTGGCACCCACGCGCACGGCAGTACACTCACACCTCGGCCGCCCACCACACCCACGCGCGTATTGATGCGATCTTTGTCCCCCCTGCCGACTGTGTAGGCATCCAGGATGTTCGCATCCTTCCTCGGGGGATTTCTGATCATTCTCCGGTCCTCCTGGGTCTGGGCCCCCCCCCTCGTGGGGCCCGCCAGATGTGGCGCCTCAACGCCTGGTTCCTCCAGGACGAGAAGCTCCGCAAGGAGGTGGGGTCCGCATTGACGCAGTATTTTACCGATAACGATGGGTCGGTCTCCTCAGCGGGCACCCTGTGGGAGGCCTGTAAGGCCACCGTCAGGGGGGCGGCCAAGGCACAGGTGGTGCGGCACCGCCGGGCGCAGCTCCAGCAGCTCACCGCCTGTGAGGCCCAGGCACTACGGCTGGAACGATCCCTCTCTGGGACCGGGGATCAGGCCGGGGCTAGGCAACTGCGACTTTTGAGGGAGGAGATCCGTCAGCGGTCGCTTGACGCGGCTAAGCTCCTCTGGCGATCCTCAGTGGCGAGGGTATATGGGTGGGGAGACAAGAATGGTGCACTGCTGCATCGGCTAGCCACGTACCCCAGGGCCTCGCGCATCATCCCGGCGGTGGCTGACTCTGCTGGCCTGCTTCAATCTTCCTCCGTGGCAATCGCAGACGCCTTCGCTCAGTATTACTCGCAGCTATACCGGGCCCGGGCGTCGGACCTCTCCCTGGCTTCACTGCTTGCCACTAGTAACCTGCGGCTTCCCCGTCTTCGGTCCAGCGACTGGGAGAGCATGGAGGTGCCCATTACCCCTGAGGAAATTGGGGATGCGATAGGGCGCACGTCCGCGGGGAAAACTCCGGGTCCGGATGGCTTCCCCCAGGAGTTTTATGCCGCCTACAAGGACCACCTGGTCCCACGGTTGGGTGCCCTCTATGCTGCGGCGATCAAGAACGGCTCCTTCCCTCCGGAGGCCGACATAGCCACGATCGTGGTCCTGCCCAAGTCTACGCCGCCTTCTTGCGATCGTTCGGCATACCGACCGATCTCCCTTATCAATACTGACATCAAACTTTACGCGGCGGTTCTGGCCCAGAGGCTCCGGCCCTTCCTGTCATCCTTGGTACACCCGGACCAATGCGGTTTCATGCCGGACCGCGGCACTCGCCATTGTCTTCGTCGTCTTCATGTGGCCCTGGCTCACCGCCAGCGCCTCTCTCCGTATCTCACCCTTCTCCTTGCAGATTTCGAGAAGGCCTTTGACTCGGTTGGGTGGCCCTATCTCTTTGAGGTCCTGACCCACATGGGCTTCGGCCCCACGTTCGTTGGCATGGTGCGGGTCCTTTACGCGCGCCCACGTGCCAGAGTGCTGGTTAACGGGGCACTGTCGAGGCCCTTTCGGATTGGCCGAGGAACGCGGCAGGGGTGCCCTCTGTCGCCCCTCCTGTTTGCTCTTGCAATGGAGCCCCTTGCTGCCCTGGTCCGCGCGGATCCTCTTCTCCGGGGCTGGGAATGGCCGGGCCGTGTGTCGGACAAGATAGCTCTTTACGCGGACGACGTTCTGCTGTATCTTAGTGACCCGGCGCGCTCGGGTCCCCGGGCACTTCATATCTTGAGCCGCTTCGGCCGCGCCTCCGGCCTTTATTTAAACCCGACAAAATCGGTTCTGGTGCCTCTGCACCCCTCCCGGGAATGCTTCGACTGGCAGGACAGTATTCCCCTGCGTCGGTTGTCCTTCAAGTACCTGGGCATTTGGGTCTCCCTTCTCCCGGAGCTGAGCTGGGCTCTCAATGTGGCCCCCTTGGTCAAGAAAGCCAAGGTGGACCTGGCGCGATGGCAGTCGCTCCCGCTCAACCCACTGGGGAGGGTGGCCCTTTACAAAATGATGATTCTCCCCCGGTTCCTTTATGTGTTGCAGAACACTCCCGTGTCCTTCCCGAGGCCTTGGTTCCGCGAGCTGGACGGGTTGGCGACTAGGTTTCTCTGGGGTGGCGGGAGACCGAGGTTGGCCCTGTCGACGTGTCGCCTCCCCACCTTTGACGGCGGGCTCGGCATGACCAACCTTTACCTCTACTATTTGGCCACCCGCCTCCTGGTCATTCATGACTGGTTTGGAGGGGGATGGTCCGATCCGGCCTATAGGGTGGAATTGGAAGACCTGGGTTTCCCCTGTATTCTAGACCGCCTGTACGGCGCCCCCATCCCCGCCTCCTGCCCGGACATCACCAAAGCGGTCTTCCTGGCCTGGCGAGCGGCGCTTCGCCATACCCACTGGACTGGGAGGCTGACTCGCGCCACCCCACTCTGGCAGGGGACATGGCTGAGAGACGTTGCGGCTCTGGAGGGGTTCAAATCATGGGACCTGCTCGGCATCTCCCAGCTGGGGGATGTCTGGCGGGGGGGACGCATGTGCTCGTACTCGGAACTGCAGGCGCGCTTTTCCCTCCACTCTTCTCAATTTTATAAGTACCTCCAACTGCGACACGCTATACGCACCTATACTCCTCTGGACGTTCGGCTACCGGACCACAATCCCCCTGAGGCGCAGGTTATGCTGGGCAACCTGGGGAGGGGGGGCATATCCCGAATACACCGTTCTCTTATTAACAACACCCCCACGGCCCGGGAAGGCCTGAAGGAACGGTGGGAGGTGTGGGTGGGTCCCCTGGACGAGGTCGACTGGCGGGACGCCCTTATGGCTCCTAGGCTGGTGACGGCCTCCGCTAAATTGAGGCTTATTCAAATCTACTACCTTCACACTGCCTACCTCACACCGGCCCGCCTGCACCGTGCGGGTCTTTCTGCTGACGCGGCCTGCCCCCGCTGCGGTTTTGGCCCGGCTGACTTTATTCATATGGTGTGGTCGTGTCCGGCCTTGGGGGGCTACTGGAGGGGCATAGAAGCCGACCTGACGGAGGTCTTGGGCTGGGCGGTGCCACATGACCCTAGGCACACTCTCCTGGGCATCACTGATGGTCTCGATGGCACACGTGCTGAGAAGCTGTTCCTTATGACAGCATTAATGGTGGCAAAAAGGGATATTGCGGCGGCCTGGAAGCATTCACAACCGCCCAGCCTGGCCAAATGGAGTGATGGAGTGGACTGGTGTGCGGCTCAGGAACGGACACTCTATCAGGCGAGGGGCTGCCTTAAGAAATACCGTAGGATCTGGGGGAAATGGTTGGGCAATGTCGTATGAGGATGTGGTTCTGGGGGGGGGGGCGGGGGGGGGGGCTATGGGTGGGGGCGGGGGGGTGGGGTGGCACTGTGTTGTGCGTTTGTACAGTGGCGGCTTGACAGGCTCAATGTTTCCTTTGTTGTGTCGAAAAATCAATAAAAATTTGGTTATCAAAAAAAAAAAAAAAATAAACACTTTTCTGATTCGCTCGCTTGTGACGTGATTCAGTTAACTTTAGACCATTTGACCAGATAATAGAAGTATTTTGAGACATGGGTCTCAAAAAGACAGCTCATCCCATGTATTGCAAGACAAAAGACCATATCACTCAGTAAGAAACTCTCTTCACAGAGGTGATTTCTAATTAGGAATAAAGGAACAAAATTGGATTTGTCCCTCAGGACCCTCATAGGTATTCACTTAAAGCACATTGCATGTGACCAAGTGTTCTCCAGAAGCAGCATTTGTTGTCTGACCTATAAGTGCCCTGATCAAATCAATATATTATTCAGTAGATCAAGATGGTTTTCATTGATCAGAAGTAGCTCTTAGTATAGGAATCACTGGAGACCCCTGCTTTACACATGGGGGTCAATTACGATGCGGCCCGGAAAGGGCACGACCGTCAGTTGGAGCCTTTCAGGGTCGCATCTCGGTTTAATTTCCGACCGCTGCATTTCAATGCTGGCGGTCGGATATTAAACCGGCTGGTCATTTCGGATGGCTCTGTCGGAGGCCGGCCCATAATCCCAAAAGACGGCCTTTACGCCCTTGAGATTACAATACTTGGCATCAGGGAGGCTTTTCATGTCGAGCATTCCGACATGAAAAGCCTGTCGAAGAGCGAGTATCTTGCCTCTGCGGCCTCCAGTTCGGGGCCTAGTTGCCCCTCTGTTAATCCCTACACCCTGTGGAAGGCACCTTGAGGTACCTGCCACGGGATGCAGGGATTAACACCACCTCCCAGGTTGTGGGTCCTAGTTCCGAGACGGTGTTGGGCGGACACAAGGCCGCCTCACAATGTAATAGGCCCCAAAGTCTGTGTCTGTAGAGCAGCCTAAGAAGGTCACTTGAAAGAGACCCCCCCCAAAACTGGTTCTGAAGTTTGAGACAGTGGATTCACTTCCCCGTCTAGAAAATGTGTATAAAAGTGGAGCCCAAGCCCATTTTATTCTATTTCAGAGATCTTCATGACCAAGGAAGGGAGAGCTTGAGAGAGTACTCGAAAGACTTCTATATGACAATGGCTGGTCTGACAGCCAGTCTCCCATGGAGTAACACCTGAAATCGGCACCTTCTGCTAGAGGATATGAGTATCTGCCTACTGCCTAGAAGCCTGTTGAGAGAGGAAAGTAGTCTGTCTGAACCTGTCCGAGGAGATACTGTGCAGGGGAAGAAACCCTGCATGTTTGTACACGAAGGGACACTCAGAGAAAGCATAGTGTTAAAAAGCGAAGCCAAGAGCACACTGTGCTGAAGAGGGTCTACTGATCTCTCTACAGTTTAAGTAAGGAACGACTACAACAGCTGTGAAGTTCACTGGGCCCAGTCAGGGCCATACCTGCCATGAGGCTCGCCTGGCAAACACTGGGCCACAAGTGCTGTCGTATTTGTATCAGCCAAGGCAGGGCAAGCACTGCTTCACTAACTGGACGGAGCCACATTGTGAGGCTGGCACCTGCATGAGTACCCACATCACCGTGGGACAGTGGATCAACAAGGGAAGCCAAGTGAGTGACAAATATGCGCCGTGCTCAGCCTCCGCAGAATTACACTGCCAAGTTTGCCATGCTCAATTGTGAGGGATTAATAACTGAATTCATACTCTGTATACCGTCAGGGGTAGAAGTTCAAACAAACCAGCTAGTGGAATGAAAGTGCATTTGAATCAGTTGTCTGCACCGACACTTTTTCGTGTTTTTGCAATAATCTTTGTGGGGCAAATTCTTTAAGGGGCAACCAGGGGGTAAGACAGCATGGAAGGGGCGAGGAGAGGTGAACTGCCACATGAGAGAGTTGTTACCAAGTACTGAGTACTGCTATAAGAAATAAACGTCTTTCCTTAAATGACAGCACTGGGCTCAACATTTAAATTATTATCTGTTGATTGTTGAGTTCTAAATTCGTGCCGCCTACGCTACCTCTCTCAGAGGTGACTGCTCGCCATCGCTGTCCTGACAGTGCAAAAAGGGTGTTTTTGGCCCAGTTAGCAAAGCCATTGAAGACAGGCCCAAAGATAGTAGGGGCAAATTACCTCAGGCTCAGCCACTACAGTTGAGACACAGTAGCCCCTGCCTGCACTGTGGCCCACGAACGGGCTCTTAAACCAACGTTTATGAAATATGACAATCAGCTGCAGAAAATAATTTTTAGCTGTACTATTTCCATTTGAATGGGGACAAATCTCTTGAAAACTCACAGTAACTCTTCTTTTTGTTCTTATTCTAGATGAAAGTTACACGCAGTTACAAATAAAACCGAAATGCTGCTTCTTTAAGCTAAGTCCCAAGATCCAGCACAATAAAGTGATGAAGGCTCAGCTCTGGATCTACCTCAAGCCACTTCCAAAGCCTACAAAAGTGTGTGTGCAAATTTTGCGGCTCATCAAACCCATGAGAGATGGCACAAGGCTTACAGGTATCAGGTCCCTGAAGCTCGACTTGCCCAACACTGGCATCTGGCAGAGCATTGACGTGAAATCCATTGTGCAAAATTGGCTGAAGCAACCGGAGTCCAACCTGGGCATTGAGATAAAGGCCTCTGATGAGGCAGGTCGTGAGCTGCCAATCACCTACCAAGGGAGAAACGATGATGGACTAGTAAGTGATGCATGCAGAACAACTGACTTAAAATCCTCCTCTAGTGAACATAATTATATGACTTTTGCTTTAGTAATATATTACCATCTCTTTCGGTACCAAACACTTTAAGCACATCTCACCAATACCTGTAGCTACTCTAACGTTTGCCTCCATTTGTTGCACTCATCATCAATTGACTGACCTATTCTAACTTACTTTTCCTAACATCACGTTTCAGTTTCCGAATGTTCCAACATATGGTAACAAGTCTGCTGGCTAGAAAGAAGTTTTAATTTTCATATCCTTAACAATGACCTCAATCCGCTGGCCTAGTCACCATCCACGCGGTTTCATTTAGAAATGTATCAATAGAAAAGGCTTAAATACAAAACTGCCTCCATGGACGCTGTGTTTATCCTACCAGAACTGCTTTAGATCCTCCAAATTCACACGTAGATCAAAAGGATGCAGATGTTTTTTTCCACAGTCCAAGATCTTTGTTAATGGAATGTTTTCCCAATAAACATCCCCATCAACACTGATCACCTTAAAGTTTAGAAGAAAACGAGAATGCCCTAACCTTTTCTCAATACCAGAAGTGCCTTGAGGTGAATGATGTGGCTGAGCTGCACTATACAAATTCAAACTAAACAGCGAGAACAAAACAACAAACACATGCAAAACTAAAGGAATTTGCCTATGAGAAAGTGCCCAATAACTGGGGGAAGAAGAAAAAAAAGTGGCTTAGAACATCTAGCTATGTTTCTGCACCCAAATGCAACATTTCAAAGACAGAGCCGGGCTCTCCTCTTGGTAGCAATGGTATGATAAGGCCTATCCAGAAGAGAGATGTTGTTGGTTAGATAGATCAATAAGCACAAAACACAACTAGAAAAAGACTAGGATGAGGGGGTCCAGACAAAGATAAAAATAAAAATATTAAACACATATTAAATAAATACCACTAAAAGGCCAGGGTCAACAGAAGGAGTAATCTACATAAACAATAAAGTTTATTCAAAAATAGGATCAATTTAACATGTAAAACATTTAAATTGTACAATTGGTATGAAAATCACATTGTCTAAACGCATAAAATTAAATTAAAAGCCTCATCAATAATAGTCTATAAAAGACAAAGTATACTCCACAAAGCACTTGGAAGCGATTAATGTTCTGTGTGTTGTGTGATGAAGTTCTCTCTCCTTCGGGGGGCGAGGGGCGAGTTGGCCCCGCTAGGCTAGGTCCTCAGACGGATGCACTACTAAATGAATGAATGAATGAAATTGGATTTCTATAGCGCGTAGCTACCCTGAGGCCTCCTAGCGCTTGCGGAGCAAACAGACAGATAGGTATATCATGCTAATGTGAAGTCGGAAGGCCAGTATGTTTGGTTCCCCTCGGAGGGTAGGGGGGAGAGAATTCCAAAGATTGGAGGCATTCAGGGAGAAAGAGCGTCCACCCCATCTGGATCTTCGTACTTTCCTTGGGGTGGCAAGAAAAGCGGAGCTGGAACGAAGACTCCTGGAGGGTTGATAGGGGGTGACCAGGGACTGAATGATGGCTGGGCTCTATGAGCTGGGCTCTATGAGCTGGGCTCTATGAGCCAGGCACATGGCCTTGAAATGTATCCTGGACCGAATTGGAAGCCAGTGAAGATTCCTCAAGGCAGGTTTTGCTGATTGTCTCCGAGGAATCTGGAGCAGTTGGCGAGCCGCACAATTCTGGATCACTTGTAATCTCTGGATTGTGGACTGAGGGGCGCCCAGATACAACGCGTTCCCGTAGTCCAGGCGGGATAGTATGAAGGCTTGCACCATAATACCTCCTCGCCTGGAAAAGGAGCAGAGGGAGGATCTTTCTTAACATTCTCATTAGGCCAAAACATGTAGCAGAGAGCTTAGTGGCTTGATGATTAAAACAGAGAGAACTGTCAAGCCACATGCCTAGGCTCTTAATCTGCTGCTTTGGGGTGGGAATAGGGCCAAGACAGGTCGGCCATATAAGTGCCGAGGAGGGTGATGGAGAATTACCCAGAAACATCAATTCGGTCTTGTCCCCATTTAGCTTGAGGTGAGTGATCCATCCATTCAGCTACCGCCTCTAGGCAGGTACCTAGGGCGCAGGATGATCCCTCAGGGTGGTTTAATGCCACAACCAATTGGGTATCATCTGCATAGGTGATGATCTTTATGCCGAATGGAAGGACTATCTCTGCCAATGGGGCCATATAGGTGTTAAAAAGTGTGGGGCTCAGGGAAGAACCCTGGTGGACCCCACAGCTAAGAGGCCACCGGTTTGATGTGACAGTTCCTTCAAAGACTTGAAAGAACCGATCCTTTAGAAAGGACTGGAACCAGGTAAGTGCCAAGTTTGTCACTCCAAGATTTTTTAAGCGCTCAAGCAAGATATTATGATCAACAGTGTCGAAGGCGGCATTGAGGTCTAAAAGAATGATTGCTGCTGAGCCGCCCTGGTCCAGGAGTCTCCTTGCCTCCGCTGTTACAGCCATAAAGGCCGCCTCAGTCCCGAGCTAAGGACGGAATCCTGTTTGAGAGACATGAAGCAAGTTGTTGGATTCCAAGTACTGTACCAGCGTGGAATTTATGTGTCTCTCAATCAAATTACTCAGCCATGGAAGGAGAGAGATCGGACGTTTTTATTGCATGTACTTCAGGAATCAGTGCTTGGTTTTGTACTCCGTTAGCTTGGTGAGGCAGTGCTGCCTAAAAGTCTTGGCAAACAATTAACAAGCTTCAATGTACAAAGTAGTTTCCACAATCAGAGAATCTTTCAGTTCTCACTGAATTGGCTCCTCATTTCCAAGGGTTGAGAGGACTTCAAATTAAATACTTCAACAAGGAGGAACCAGAAACTCCAGGTCCGCCAGAGACCTCTTGCTCCAACATGCGCGGTTGCTGGGAAAAAAAACTACAATCGGGCCTTCTCTGGTGCCGCACCAAGAAGATGGAACTCTCTCCTGCCCACCATCAGAAGAATCCCCTCAATGGCACACTTCAAAAAAGATGCCAAAACCTTACTTATGGGCAAATTCCTCGCTTAATTTTCGCCTCAACCCCCCAGAGACATCTGAGATGATCGCTACGAGTAAATGTATAATGCAAAATGTACATACGTATCCTCTATCCCTTAGGTACCCAGCACCCCGTCACCTCCTACCCTGTTGTACACTTTTGAGACTTTCGCCACGAGTAATAAGAAATAATGTAAAATGTACATTCGTACCCTCTATCCCTTATGTACCCAGCACCACCTCACACCTTCCTATACTATTGTGTACTTTTGTGATTTCAAACCTATTGTATACTGTTTTGTTCCTGTAAAGCGCTCTGATACCCTAACGGGTCAAGTTTGCGCTCCAAGAAACACTAAAATAAATATATAAATAAATAATAAGCATGACAGCTATCCAGGGGGAGTCTAGTCCAGTCCTTCAGATCTGGAGATAGACCCATGCTATCCTACATTATTGACAACCCTTAGTAGGACTTCTGGGACGCCTTTGCTGCATACATAATCAGGGCTTTAGATGAGTCATTGAGGTGGTTCATAGATTCCACTATATGTAGAAACCTCTAACATTTAGTGGGCTTTTCAATCAAAGATTAACCCAATCAACTGTTAACTTACCTACAAATGCTACTTACTCTCTAAATTTAATTTACGCAAATCAAATCTTGAATATTGTTTACGGATAAGCCAATATGACTACTGCAAAGATTATCTGGAAAAATGTTCTCCCCTCAATGCCTCTCTCTGCCGGTTGCTTAGAGAACCTGGGAAGCTCAGTGTCACAGTTTGGGCTGGTTTCGCTCGGAGTTTCAACTAAAGGAGGAAATCTGGCGGAAGAACCTGAGAAACACTAGGGTTGCCCATCCCAACCCAAAATGGGTTAATGGTAAAATAAACAGAAGAGATTGTCTGTACCTATTATGCTGTTGTCATAATATCAAAATATACATTTATTAGATTGAAACAGAAAAGTAAAACATCTATAAGTTCATAGGAAATTTTTTTAGAAAACCCCCAAACCAGAATTATGTTTTTTTCAGTAGTTGTGTGTTTCAATGATAGTACATTTGAGCACTGTCACTTTCTAGGTACATAACTGCAAGTTTTAAGCTTGGAATGACCATGTCAAAACACTACATAATTTTCACATTTACGTTCATTTAACGTAAATGAAATTTTAAAATCTACACTGTGACTGAGAAGATATTGTGCTACAGTTTCTCTCCTTATATACTTCACATGCAGACCACTTTACATGTAGGGCTGTTTTTTTAAATAGTTTGACACAAGTACCCAGGTCAGACCCTGAGCTGTGTTCATAAGTATTGCAAAGACAAGTAAAACACCTGGAAAACAGAAACGTGAAGATCGATCACACGCAGGGTAATTCACTTTACAGTAAGAAAAAACTGAGTGTATCCATTTTAAGCTACTTTGGGACCAGGATTTGTTGACTAACCATCTAAACTTTGTAAATACATTTTTCGTTCATTGGAATTAAGGGTTAGTAAATATACCTGCTAAACCGTATAAAAATAGCTTGCAAAAAGCAAAACAATGTAAAAGTTGTGACATAGATGTTTTGAGATAAATGACAGCTCAGCAAACTTACATAAAATATAATTTTTCCGTTTCACAATTTCAAATTCTAACTTATACTTACAGTATAAGATCAAGTATCCCGAATAAGTCAGTTCATATCTAGGTTAGATGAATCCTTGGAATATTCTACACTACCAACACTATTACCCAGCTGTACAATGATTTGGTTGATTGTTCCGGAGATGGTATGAAACACTTACTGCTTGCAGAATGGAGGACGTGGAGTTATTTCAAGACTGTTGGTCCTCTTATCCTCTAAATATATATGTGTGAAAACATTTTCATGTTTTGCTTATGCTTCACTCAGGAGGAATATTACAAAATGTGTAAGCACAACAAAAGAAACGACCCTAGTACTGTTGCAAATTAACTAGAAATGCGCATGAGGTTGTAAAAGGCAATCAACTTCAGCCTTTTTCGATTCAAATAAATGTTTCTATATAACATTAGATCCATAAAAATTTAACTTGATTCAGTAGCCACAAAAGTAGGCAGAAGTTCGGAGTCAGCAATAAAGATTAATACTTCAAGTTAGATAATAATGCCTGAAGATTCATCATCACCAGCTATTTGACACAAGCATAAGGAGGTAGTTGAATCCTATAATATTGAGGAAAAGATATGTTTAACGGTTAATTCAAATTTATGCAGGTTTTCATTGTGGGAACTTTTAGAAGCTTTTCAGCCCCTTTCTCAGTCTAATTTTAATAACAAATCAAGATTTTATCCACGAAACAAACACTTTTTAGGTCTCGGCTATAACAGCTATAGCCTTTTACCATAAAATGAGCTTTTATTACTAGATCAAACCTATTGAAAAAGAGTCTTTTTTACAATATTTGAATGGGTTTGTTCAAATATTATAAGCCTATTCAAAGATGACGGCTATCTTTGAATGCGTTTCTAATCTTTAAAAAGACACATTTAAAGAATTCATGTCATAGAAGGCCTGTGAATCCACAGTGGCATTGGACAAAAATATAAGCATTGGCAAATACAAACGCTTTAAGTTCCAAGACCTATTGGCTTTGTTAGTGCTTATTCTTGAAGTCATTTTCTTTCACTTACTTGTTCTCTTGTATTTCATGTTTATTTCATGTTTTGATATTTCTTCCCTTGCATTCTTCTACAGTGAAAGTAGTTAAATAACGTTATTATAGGCATGCAACTGATTGGTCAAGACTGCAAATGCCACTGCTCCTATACAATCTTTTCAACTGCTGAATCAAAGACCAGGTGGTGTCAAGGGTCTTCCTAGGAAGTTGTTCCCTGATTTGAAATGCACACAGGATAAGCATGTGAAGATAATAAAATAAACATTAATTTGTCCCAGGGCAAAATTAGAGCTTAATTACTTTGTGCTGAATTTCTGGAGCAGTCACTGCCTTGCATTACTCTGCCCTAGAAAGGCAGTCCATGGGTGGAGCGTGGGTGTTCCTATGCATCCACCCGTACATTTTGGCACATTCCCAGTTTTACCAAAAGGCATAAACCTGAGTATGCGTAACAATGGTATGCCTTCCCAGGGGAGGCACAACGAGGAGAAATATCTTTATTTCTCCTCACTGTTTCCTCTTTCTAAGTGTGCTGATTCTGGTGGCTGCATTGCATTCTGCAGCACACTTGGAAAGAGCAAAAAGCCTCTGAGATTTTTTTTTGTGCAGGAAGGTATCCCCTTCCTGCACAAAAACAATCCTGCTTGAAACGCAGGTACCCTTGAACCATGGCGCTAGGGTGCCCTCATTGGTACTAGGCAACAGAGGGCATGCCAGCGCAGGCAGAGAGCAGGAATGTGCCATTTATTAGTATATATGGTGCATACCTGCCCTCTCACTTTCATGCAGCGCAGCACATCACGTTGTCTTGCTGCATTGCGAGGCGTTGTGTTACGTGAAACCTTGATAAATCTGGTCCAATTATTCAGGGCCTCATTTACAAATGTATTTTGCAGTCGGAAAGCCTGACATTTGCAGAACCAAAGGATAAAATCGCAGGAGTTATGACTGTAAAACACCTTTTTACAATGCATTAAAGCCCTTTTACCATTCAGAAAATTCCTTTCAACTCTTAAAATGGCTTTTGCGATCCATCAGGAACCACAAATAAAGGGGACATGTAAAAAGGGACACCCCTCACCCCACCTATTTGAAAGTCACAACGGTGGTCATAAATAATTGATCAGTTACTGAGCCGCAGAGGTGGTGTTGTAACAGATTTGAAAATGAGAAACTGACCTCTGACCACTGCCTGGTCCCCACCAATGTTTCCCCAGGCAAACATGAAACTTTTATTTTAAAGTGCCTGTCCATTTAATGGGAGTAAATAGTTTCAGTTTTGGAATGGAAATGCAGTACTGCAGGTCTGCTATCCTTTGCAGACGGCCATCCTTACATTTGCAGCTAATCACAGGGGTCGCAAAGTGCAGCCTGCAAATTCATATTCATTCGGCTGGTCATTTTGGTTCCCCCCTGTGAATGGATAATTTGCATTGCGACCTATCAGTAAATAGGTCCCGAAGCAAACTGCGTTCCCATCTGCCAACCACTTGGTGTTCAAAATGAACATCATGCTTTGTGAGTAGAATAGTACATCAGGTCCATTACTCCTTGAGCTCACTTTGCTCAAATGAGACATTTTACAACAGTGCAGTCTGTGGCATCTTCAACATGTAGTGAGAAATCCTCCTTAAATTAGACTATTTCAGCACAGAATTTGCACTGTAATATTATAATTTCAATGTCAACACCATTGCTATATGATGTCTTCTCATCATGTTTTCCCTTCAATTCTCAGAACCCATTTCTGGAAGTCAAAATTTCAGACTCCCCCAAGAGATCCCGGCGAGACTTCGGCTTGGACTGCGATGAGCAATCCACAGAAACCCACTGCTGCCGCTACCCCCTGACCGTGGACTTCGAAGCCTTTGGCTGGGACTGGATAATTGCTCCCAAGAGATACAAAGCCTACTACTGCTCTGGGGACTGCGAGTCCATATTCCTGCATAAGTACCCTCACATCCCTTTGATGCAAAACGAGAAGCGTAAAGGCCTTGCTGGCCACTGCTGCACCCCCTCCAAAATGTCTCCAATCAACATGCTGTATTTTAATGGAGAACAGGAGATCATACACGGCAAAATCCCCAGCATGGTGGTAGATAGTTGTGGGTGCTCATGAACTATCTCTACAGGGCTCTTGCTTCGCAACATGAGAAGTGCAATGCAAATGGTCTTCCTCGAGTTTAGCAATTTGAAAATTGACATTCAGTGCACTATGATGGGAAGTGAATTAAAGTGCAGAGTCACTGCACCTCAAGGACATAGCATGTGAATGACAGATTACCTCTGTCTTCGTAGGGCATGCCAAAATATCTGCCGTGTCCAGTTCTAACTCCAAAAGCTTTCAGTGAGTTAGAATGTGATAAAATAGTACATCAGGATATATAGGCCACGACGTTTGCACTGGTCAATAGTACTTTAAAATGAAGAGAAGTAATATATATGCACTCTCAATGCAGGACGTCCGGCAACCAGATAACAAGGGATTTCATTAAGGACTTTCTACAAGAAAGCAAATGTACTGGCTGACACAATCCAATCATGTATGCAGGCATCCAACCCTTTATGCAACCCCAGCGCAACTCACCCACCACTTGTCAATGTAATGTAATCATGCAGTGCAACTAAAAATACAAGGATATTTATTGCACATACAGGCATAAGAATGCCTGATGTTTTTTATGTCGTTTTGAAACCTGCCTTAGTGAAAATATAGTGTACTACATTTTTTAAAGTTTGTATCCTCCTTACCTCTCTTGACACTTTCTATTAGAAGCAATGTTAAGAGGCTTGTGACTCTGTTGGCGAATTGAAGTGTAGGGTTCTGTTTGAGCAAATTTGCAAAGATCTCAAATGTTTCCACTGCAGATGTGAGAAGTTCATTGAGTAGCGTTTTTCTTGGCAGTCTGGGACTCATACCCTGGCTGGCAGACAGCCACCTAGAAAGAATGGTGGTGAAATATCATGAGCCTCATAATAATGTGAAAAAGAATGCTTTAATGAAAAAGGTCCGACTCACAGTATTTTCGTCACCTAGCGTGATCATCTAACATATACTTCCTTAATAGCCACTAATCCATTTAAGCGTTATAGCACACTGCCAAGGGCTATAATCATTGTTAAAGGCCATGAACCAGAGTTACAGGTGTGAGCCTGTAACAAGGAAAATGGCCTTTAGCAACTGGTATAGCCAAAGGCAGACGGGCAATAATGCCATTAGAACATTCCACCCACTGAACGTATAATATACAGGGAGAAAGAAAAAGACAAGCTTTGGAATATGTGTGCAAAAGGTTTAGGTGAACCAGTATTAGCCTGAGCTGCTTCATTTTCTTCAGTGGAGTGCCCAACATTCCAAAGCACTAATATAATTTAAGCTCTCCCTACCTTCCGACCTCTTTGTCACCTGCATCCAACTCTATTGTCCCCATCTTGCACTTTCCATGACCTCCCAGTGACCCTATTCATCCTGGTTCTGACAACACATAACCTACCTGTGAGTTTGCCAGTGGCCTTGAGACTTTAGTTAGGAAGATACACCTGACGCGAGACTAAACCCCCTGTCCTACAGCAAGTAAAAAAATAAGGCAAGCCTCATTGCTTTGCTCTTTCTCCTTGCACAACTCAAGCTAACATCTGTAACATTACATTGGCAATACTCATTTAAAATGCCCAAGGACAAGCCCATGTTTACAAGGTACAGGGGGGCCCTCTTTCCAGCTCGAGAGATCTTAAAGAATCAAACTTTATTTCTTAATAGAACAAACAATGCACTCTAATCAACCATTTTCATGTTATTTCCACCATCAGTGAGTTCTGGGCACTCTTCCATGTGGGCCCCAGAAGTAAGGACGACCAAAGTACTCCACTATTCTCTTATGTACTGCAAGATGTTCTTTACTCCCTCATCAATGATACTCCTGTATCCTGCACTGAACAGTTCGCATGAAAATATTAAACAGCTGAAATCATCCCCCCTGAAGAATGCCCCTCCAACAATACCCTGAACCTTATAACCAGCAGTTCTGTTGGGATTACTCTGTACTCTTTTCTTTTGAAGCCTCTCCCTCAAACCCAGCCTTCAACAATCTACAAACATTGTCCCTTGGTGAGAGCCTGTATAGGCAGTTCTATTTTCGGTGAAGGGTTTTCTTGGACAATGCACCTACAGCCATCACGTTTAACAACTGCTTCTTAAATCAAGACAACAAACTCTCCGCATGCTCCAATGATTGTTCTGTGTAGTTTTGATTTTATGCACGCACCTCATTTATGCCTGCCAATTATAAATTCAAAGCATTTTTTTTGTATGGGTTCATCGGGTGATCAGTGCTAGTCTCTCTACTAAGTGGAATAGCCTCACTCTACAGGCAGACATTGGTTTGGTTGTTCACCCGTTCACAGCAAAAATACATGGAGTAGCCATTCTCAGCACCACTCAGCCTTGTGTGACATTAGTGACAAACGGCTGGTGTCTTTTTGTCTCCTCAGTCTATAGAATTGTACACATTGCTGCAGCATAGCTGTGCCCTCCAGCAGGCCCATCCTCGATCATCTTTGGTGAGGAAGCTCTTAGCAATTGTTGAATTGCCTGAATCACAGTATGCTCCGGTCAACTCCAGAACAGCAGCCGACCTATTTCTTCTGGAATGTGGGCTTTCTAAAGCCCAGATCCTGTGCCCTTCCATCCTGCTCTGCTCACAAACACACAATAGATATGGTTACATTTTCTACCTGTAGAGCGCATACGTTACACACTTGTGGCATAAGCCACCACACACTCTTTTCATGTGCCTGTGCAACGGCTTCTTCTGAGGTCCTCGCTTTCAAGGTCTCATTCTGTACTTCTCTTGACCTACTCCTCCTTCAGAGAAGGGAGCAGGCAGGCATTGCGGATGCCACTTACATGGACAGTTTCCGTCCTTATAACTAGTGCTTTCAACCATTCTTCTTGCTAGGATACCCTGCTTCCCCAGACCCCCCATTTTTACTGCAGCAGGCAGCTCAATAGGCCAACCGGCCATTTTGTTCAACTTTGCTATTCACTTGTAGCACCACCAATCTGTCCCAGTAACTTACAGGATCGAGAAGGGTGATGAAGTGCAGCACAGCACAGCAGCTAAAATGGAACTGTGGCCAGCTCGAGTATCAGTAGCCACCAGCTTTCAGAGTTACAGTCTCTGAGAACAAGAATGCGTTGATTCCTACATTCAACAGTAGGGGTGGCTGAGAGACATTCTTAATTCAGCTAACCCTCCATTATTTGCCATAACACTTTGTATTCTGGGACTGATAAATCCTTAATTTTATCGGGTAACGAGAAATTACAAGTCCCGCAATCCAAAGTATTCTTGTTTAAACCACTGAACTGGATACCAGCTATATCGTGCTCCTATATTTATAAAATAGACAAAATCAGCGAATGCAAAATAAACCCTAAAAAAATACTTATACCATAAATGGCTGACTCCAGTCCCAGTTTTATACTCCATACAATCCTACACAAATCAGCCTATTCCCAGTGTCTCGCCTATCGATGAGTATTTAGAATATCATTTATTTTGTCCTTTCCAATGTTATCTGTTGTGTGGAGGAGACTATTTTAGAGCAAAAGTTTTAGAGGTTCGTGAAGAATTCTCCCTCACAAGTGCAGACGCTTCTATGTGTCAGTCGACAGGTTCACCAGGAGCAAAATATGATTTGAATATTATTATAGAATCGTATTTGTAATAACCTTTACAAGGCATCGAATCACAGATAGGTCCTCAGAGCTCACGACTAAGGTGCTACTCAGGATAAAGGTATTTCCTGGAAAGGCCTGCTCTCTTGTAATTCAGCGGTTCTTAACCTTTCGAATTCTAGGAACCCCTCACTGACTCACAACTAGAAGCCAAGAACCCTGCCTAAGCAATCGCTACGATTTGAACCTCACAACAATACACCAAAATAAACAAACAAGTATACAGCAAACAAATACACAAATGATTCAATATTTCATTGGATTCACAAAGAAAATATATGCAAAAATCAAAATTTTAATGGGATGGTTGGAGCAGTTCAAAATTTAATTTGTATCTCCTAAGGGTGATATATTATGCTTGACTTCAGCATATCACTTTGAGTTTTTTGCCGCCTGATGCATGATCTCTTTTTGCTGGTGCATACCAGTGCTTAAATTGTGGCCACCAATTGTCCATACTAGATTCAGTTTACTGAAATTGTGCTGCTCCCACAAATCAACATAAGGACACTAACTTAATTTTGCAGTCTCCAGTTTAAAATTCCTTCACATTTACAGAGCATTAAAAACATTTCTGTTTAGTTTTTATGTATATACCTTATTAATGTGCTAATATTTCATTTTCTAAACAGCTGCAGATCCCTTAATAGAAACTCAAACCAAGATCTGCTGTTCTAGTTGGTACTGAGACTTAGGCTCTATATGAAAGTAGACTATTAAGTGGGGTAGGTGGTCGTCAACCTCAAAGAATAATAACACTAACTTAGTTACCTGGCTTAACTTAGGGCAATGTGTAATGTATTTATGCAGTTCCAAAACAGTATAAAGTCAAAATGCCAAATAATAAAAATACCAAGCCAGATTAGGAAAATAGAGCAAATTGTAATGCACAAAATGACACCAAAACAACAAAAATCCAGTAAGGGGAACCAGAGATATGAATTTCTACATTTTTAAGTAACAATAGCGTCAAAATGTACTATACGCCAATGATAGTGTATGAAAGTGATGGACCGGGATTTGGGCACGATTTCATCTGACCACAATGGAGTGCAGGTCGGATACACCAAGCGGGTTCATCCCGGTCAAAGATTTTACCTTCTGGCTTAGTTTATTTTTATGGGGGTCAAAGTCCTCCAGCGGGACAAGCTTGTATCTATATCTGAGTAAGATGCATCAAAATCAGACTCCTTTGCAGAGAGGTCTCTCTTATGGCTTCAGATGTATGTAAGTCCAAAAATGTTTTAAGTCCCCACTTTTCAGGGTTTCAGGAACAGCTCGTCTGGGTCTCTTTTAAAGCCCCAAAGACCTCAAGGACACCCATAGGAGCCAGGAATCACTTCAGCAGAGGCACCAGCAAGCTTCAGGCCAGGTCCAGTTGGTACTGGTCAACTGGTCACTTCAGGAAAAAGGCCTCTTGCATGTTAATTCCTTTAGCTACATAGGAGATCAGCTAAGTGACCCTTGGAGTCCACTTTTTTCCTTGGCACAAGAGAGAGCAGGTCCAGTCCTTTCGGGCTCCTTCCAATATATATACAGTGGTTCCAAACCTCTTCTGATTTTCCACAGGTCCAGTAGGTGTTCAGCAGAGGGTTCCTTGGGACGCCACATTTATGGCTTGCACTAGCCATTGAGTAGGGATAACTCCTGGATACTCCCTAACCAATGGGGAAAAAGTTCCCTGGGGAAACCCTACCCACTTTTTCAGCAGTTCCAGTTTGCCTTACTCCAAACAATCCCACAGTTTACCTCACTCCTAGAATGTAGGATGGGGAAACTCTTTCGCCCTTCTGTAGAGGTCTAGTGCCCACCCAAAGGTGTGGCCAGGGAAATAAGCAATCACCTCTCCTATGTCACTTCGAAACAGGTCTGAGGATAGCTTCCCTCCTCCACCCACTGGTTAAGTGCTGTGTTTGTAAAAGAATAACATCTCTTGCTCTATGAAGAAGTCCAATGCGTAAAAACAAGTGTTAGTCCCCAAAAAGGAGTGCTGGTGGTCTCCACCGGCTCAAATGAAATACTGTTCGAGCCATTTGGCTAGTGTGGGATTTGGGAAGAAAGGCTTTCCTTTCTTCAGGTCTCTCCTTAACCTAAACTATGAACGAGCAAGCCACACCTCTGTCCTTTTCAAGTTAATGAAGTTCCTCTGTCCACCAAAACTGTCCTTCCTGGGCGATAGGGATCACATGCCCCACACCCGGTCTATCCTATCACCAGTCCTAAGCCATTGTTCTGCTCTGAGGGGAGTTTTTATACATCATTAAGGTCAAGCACTTGCCAAAATAGTTGCTGGAGATCATGTGTAAATTAGCCTTCAGGAGCTTCAGGCAGGGAGAATGTGACTTTCTAAAAGTTACTTTTCCTAAATATGTATGAAGTATTCGACCATTGAATTGAGCTTTTAACAAATATTAGAAAATAGTAATTGAATCACTTTTGCCCCCGGTTCCTGTACAATGTTAGAGAATATAGTTTATAATCTGGACTCTGAAATTTTCTAGGATTCAGCTACAGCCCGGCCAGTGAAAATAGCTTTTTTGGCTAAATCACTGCAAGAACATGCCAATTTTCATTTCACACATGCTCCACTTTTACATACAAGGCACCCTACCTTGTGTTCAACAAATTATACTCAGTGGTGACTTATTAATATTTAAAAGCAGTGTTGCCCGTCTGTGAAAAAATTGTTATTTTGCCAGTTTAACAGCAGGTTTTTAGGCTGCTGAAGTCAGGCTACACATGGTAGGCCTGAAGCCATGTTTTATAGGTCAACTCTGTGGATGGCACAATAGGTGCTGAAGTCCACACGTGGCATTTAACTTAGAGGCCCTGTTTAAATATACCATATAATAGGGGCTTATTGGCAAATGAAATATGTCAATCTAGGTAAGCCAATTTAATCATGTTTAAAAGAACCAGTTTAATAACCAGCAGAAATAGGGCCCAGGTGAAAAATCTGGGGTGACCATGTTAAAAAGACATGCTGCAGGCCCCGATTACGGCCATCCTGAAGAAGATTTCCTGCAGTAAATTGCAAGGATCTGAATCAATCCAGTGCGACAAATAGCAACCAGATTCATGCCCTCAGAACGAGGCCCATGGTGAATTTCAGCAGGATTGACCTTCTGGAGCTTACCTGGTGGAAAATGCAGTGGGTGTGCAGTACTTATCGCACACCTCATAATTGCGATATGTGCAGTAACAGGAGTTGCTATATTAATGCAATTAATCGGGCCATTGAATTCAAAATCTGCTAAATGTTCATCTGAGCAGGTTTTGAAAAGAAATGCACACTGGTTTATAGCAGGCATACTAGCAACGTCATTTGAGCCATGAGACAAAATACATAAATAGAGGATGAACGTTTGATGTGCATTGTGCTACCAATGTTTTATTTTTATACATGTAAAATGAAAAACTATATTCTGGTTCTATGATATGTGAATTTTCAGTGAGTATCTGAATTTATGAAATACAGTCGTGGCACCCATTTTAATTAGCAGTGTATATCTGATCACTTTTATGCAATATTATTGTAACTTATGATTGGGCATCATGGGTTTAATGGATTTTTGGAAGCTTATGTTGTCCCATGACTAGAAAGAAAAAAATATAGGTGTCGCGTACACATGATCCCAGTTTGTGTACAATGGAATGCAGTTTTTATTAAATTAAATATGCTTCTGGATCATGAGGTCGGTGCAGTCAAAGTGCATACAATCACTGATAGACTAGGTCTGATCAATTCTTATATTCCATGTAAAAACACTTTTAATATATCTACAGTGTGCCCTGGAAAATAAACATTAGTAGCATAGTGTATATGTAATAGTTTATTTTTAAATACAGCACAATATCGCTTTAAAACAATTTGCCTCCTTTGTGCTGTTAGCCAATATTAGATTTAAATTGATGAAGCAATGTCAAAGTGTGATTCTAAAACAAAAGACCTTTAATAAGGAAAGTTACTGCAATATGTTATAGAATAAATAGGTTTTCGATAACAGCTGTAACAATCAAATCTAGGCACTCTAAAGAAATCATACACTAGCTGAAGTACACTGTATATTGCATATTATGGCACAGGTCTGTCCTACCTTCCTTCGGACAAACTCCACAGGATAGCAAATTTCAAATTTTATTTGTCATCAGCGTTGCCGCACATAACGCGTTTCAGCTGGCTTCCCAGCCTTTTTCAAACTGACTATACATCATTACGGTAACCAATAAATATGTGCAACATGTTTTGGTGTTACATATAAACAGGGAAAAAAATACTTCCTAACTTAGCCGTCGACTTTTCTATCTTTATACACATAAAGTGCAAAAGGCGGATTCAATAAATACATTCAATAAATAAATGTATACTTAAAATATTTATAACAATTATATTGCACAACATTCATGAAAGATTATCCTAAAATTCTTTCCTTAAAATTCTTTTTTTGAATTCTTTTTTTTAGAAAAATGTATTCCTACAGAAATCTCTTTCATGACAGTCTCTCTCTCTCTCTCTTTGTCACATGCAAGAGGTAAATTCTTCATCATTTCATTGGGAGTTTACAAAATACAATTAAAGTGCATAGTGCTTAATGTGGTGTGCAAGATACTTCATAGCTCGTGGAATTATGCCCAAGTGTGCTAAAATAATTTTCACCCAAGGCAAATAAGGAGAACATGTTTTTAACTTCCAATTGTTATTCTTGAAATTTAATCTGGAATTCTAATCAGAATTTTTTTCCCCATAAATGAAAACTCCTCAAATCAGTTATTGCCTCTAACATATTGAAACCACTGTGCATCCCACTCATCTATCTGTGTTCAACAGCTGCTCCTCCATTGAGTTATAAGTGAAACATTCTATCCTGTAACACATTAAACACTGTGGCTTCCTTCCACCTTGAACTGAACCTTTGAGAAGGGGGAAGATGCTGCCTTCCATATACCCCACAATTACAAATGTACATGAAGTTCTTCCTCAGTAACTATATATATATATATATATATATATATATATATATATATATATATATATATATATACATATATATATATATATATATATATATATATATATATATATATATATACACACACAGAGAGAGAAAGAGAGAGGGATAGATATTTGTATATATAGATAGATATATTTTCAATGAAAAAAACAAAGGTTGAAGCTTAGTTATAGTTAGAAACACTTATTTTCCCTATACAATCCAAGTTTAAAGTATCCAAACATAAAAAATTCTAAAGCAATAACTTTTATTTACAATTTATTCACCACCTTCAAATTATCATAAGTAACTGACCTCATTACACTCCCTTTTCAGCTCGCTAACCAGCAACACTAACAATAACTCTCCACTCTACCATGCATGTGTTGTGACAAATAATGTAATTTGAGAAGTTGTAAGAGTAGTTATGAATGCTATGATTTCACATTCTATAAGTGATGTAGTATGAAAGGGTATAAACAGTGCATGGAAAAGGCATGAGTCATAGTTAATGTATAGTGGTGAGTGAGGTGACAAGACTGTGTTCGGAGGTGCGTGACTTTAAGTGATTTGAAGGTGGTGTGTAAATTATATATTTAAGCTATGATTATAACTTAACAATTTTTAATGTTTGTTTATTTTAAGTTGAATTTATATAGAAAGAATACATAAGGTATTTCTAACTATAAATTATCCTTAACCTTTGTTTTTTTTCATTGTATGTTAATGGTTTTTATTTTTTAATAAAAATGTGTTTTAAATTGCAGCGTGGAGTGTCATTGATTGGAGTGTCATAAAGTGGAGTGTAGCACAGAACAGTGAAGGAGAGTGTTGTAGAGTCTAGTGTCATACACTGGAGTATTGTAGCGGGGAGTCAAGTCGAGGGGAGTGATGTAGCGTACAGTGAAGTAAGGTGTAATACAGTGGAGTAGTATGGTGTGTCATATTGTGAAGTGAAATATCGTAAAGTGGAGCAGGATGTTGTAGTGTAGTGCCATGTGAAACAGTAGGGCTCAGTGTTGTACAGTGGAGTGTCATCGGCTGGAGTGTCATTAAATAGTGTGTAATGGAGTGGAATGTAATTGAGCAGTGGCATAGAGTGTAGCAGTGTTCTAGAGTGTAGTGGCATAGAGTGATTTCAGTAGAGTGTTGTATAGTTCAGTGTTCTCAAGTGAAGTATCGCGCAGTAGAGTAGCGGAGAGTCTCATATAGTATAGTGTTGTACAGTGGAGTATCATTATTTGTGAGAGCACAGTGCATGGTAGAGTGGGGAGTGATATTTAGTGTTGTCAAGGTTAGCAAGCTGAAAACAGTGTGTAATGAGGTCCGCTACTTATAATAATTTAAAGGTGGTGGATACATTGTAAATGAAAGCTGTAACCATAACATTGAAATGTTTCAAGTTTATGTAGTTTAAACTTGGTTTGTATAAGGAAAATACGTTTTCCCAACTATAACTAAGCTTTAACCTTTGTTTTTTTTCATTGAATTTCAATTTTTTTTTAACATTTTTAATAAAAAGTGTTTTAAATCATAGAGTTCAGTGTCACAAGTAGATAGTTTTTATGTGCAGTGAAGTACAGTACAGTGGGGGAGAGTGTTGTAAAGTCTATTGTCATAGACTGGAATACTGTAGATGGGCATAGAGTAGAGGGCAGAAGGGTATTGTACAGTGTAGTAAAGTGTTTTATAGGGTACTGGCATGGTGTCTCATATAGTGGAGTCAAGTATCGTAGACTGGAGCAGCGAGTTGTACAGTGGAATGGCATGTCAAACAGTAGAGTAGGGTGTTGTAGACTGTCACAGAATGAAGTAGTGTATTAGAGTTGAGTACAGTGAAGTAGTGTCTTAGAGTGCAGTATTGTCAAGAGGACTGTTGTAGAATACAGCAGAGGAGAGTGTCGTAGAGTGGAGTCCCATGTCATGTAGTGGAGTGAAGTATCATAGAGAGAAAATGAATGCTGCCTTTGAGTATCATACAGTGTAGTACAGTAGCGTAAAGTGAAGTAGAGTGGCATATATTGTAGTACAGTGTTGTAGAGTGGAGCTTCATACAGGGGAGTAGGATGTCAGACAGTGGAGCAGCATAGAGTGGAGTATATAGTACAGGGGTGTAGAGTAGGATAAATAGAGTGGAGTGGAGTACACTGGAGTGGACTAGTGTAGAGTGGAATAAAGTGTCATAGATTGGAATGACATGTCGTAGACTATAGTGGCGTGGAGTGAAGTAGAGTGGAGTGGCATAACATACAGTTGAGTAAAGTGTCATAAACTGGAGCGCCATGCTGTACCGTAGAGTGTAGTCGGGTGTCGTACAGTATTGGAAAGTGATGTAGACTACAGTAGAGTGGCATACAGTCTAGATGATTTTTGTAGAGTGGAGTGGTGTACAGTACAATGTTGTAGAGCGTGGTTGAATGGATTAGCATATATTGTTAGAGTACAATGGCATTGAGTGGCGTGGAGTGGTGTACAGTGGGATACTGTATAGTACAGTTTTACACAGTGGAGCGAAGGCGTATAGACAGAAGTGATGTGTCAAAGAGTGACATACAGTGTAGTAGAGTGTTGTGGAATGGAGTTGCTTAGAGTACAGTAGTGTGTGAAACAGTGGTGCTTCGTAGAGTGTATTGTTGTATAGTATCATAGAGTGAGGTAAAGTCTCACAGCGGAGTAGAGTCAAGTCGAGTGAAGTGGTGTAACGTAGTGTAGAGTAAAGTACACAATACAGTGTATTGGTGTGTCATAGAATAGAGTGGCATGGAGTGGAGTGGACCTGTGTAGTGTAGATAATAAACTGTTCTAAACTGAAGTGGGGTCTTGTATAGTAGAGAGGAGTGCTTTGTCATATAGAAAAGTGTGGTATAGTGGAATTGAGTGTTGTACATTGGAGTGTATGGGTATAGAGTGGAGTACAGAGTTGGACAGTGTAGTGTATGGGGACAGAGTGGAGTAGTATGGTGTAGAGTGCCATGAAGTGTGGTAGACTTTTACAGAGTGGAGTTACATAGGGTGGAGGAAAGTTTTCAAACAATGGAGCGGCGTAGAGTGGCGTACACTGTAGTGATGTAGAGTGGATTACCGTAAAGTGGAGTGGCGTACAGTGGCATACTGTACAGCGGAGAGTAGAAAAGAGGTGTGGCATAGATTGGAATAGCATAGAGTGCAGTGGTGCACAGTGGAGTGGAGTACAGTGGAGTAGGGTACAGTGGATTAGCATAAAGTGGGGTGGCATACATTGAAGCAGCATAGCATAGTGTTTTAGAAACTGTTATAAATTGGAGTGGTGTGTCGTACAGTGTTGGAAACGGTCATAAAGTGGATTACTGCTTTGTACATTAGAGTGCACAGGCATAGAGTTGAGAGCAGATTTTGGAAAAATTGAGTTTAAAGGGATAGATTGGACACTAGTAGAGTGTCATAGAATGCAGTAGAGTTTTGTAAAGGAGTTATTTAGAGTGGAGGAGAGTACACTGGGATGGCGTAGAGTGGAGTAGAGTACAGTGAGTGGAATAAAGAGGAATAGCGTAGACTGGAGTGGAGTACAGTGGATTAGCATACAGTATAATAGCGTATAGTGTAGTAGCACACAGTGGAGTGGCATACAGTGGAGTGAGGTAAAGTGGAATATCATACAGTAGAGGGGCAAATATTGAAGTTGTGTACAGTGTTATAGGGTAGAGTGGAGTGGCATAGAGTGGAATAGCTCAGATTGGAGTACAGTAGAGTGGATTAGAGTAGAATAGCATAGAGTGGAACAGCATGGAGTAGAATAGGGTAGAGTGGAGTGGCATATAGTGGAGTGGTGCAGACCAGAGTAGTGTACAGTGCAAAAGAGGTAGAGTGAAATAGCATATAGTGGAGTGGCATCCAATGGACTAGCATAGATTAGAGTTGCATAGTATGGAGTGGTGTACACTGGAGTGGCGAAGAGTGGAGAAGCGTATAGTGGAGTGGCATACAGTGGAGCAGCGTAGAGTGGAGTGTTGTACAGTAGAGTGGCATAGACTGGTATAGAGTATAGAGGAGTAGCATACAGTGCCGTTGCATACAGTGAAGTGGTGTAGACCAGAGTGGCATACACTGAAATAGGGAACAGTATAATAGCTTACACTGGAATGGGGTAGAGCATAATAGCTTACAGTGGAATGGCGCACAGTGGAGTGTAGTCTAATGGAATAGCGTTGAATGGAGTGGCGTAGAAGCATACAGTGAAGTGGCTTAAATGGAGAAGCATACTGTGGAATAGCATAGATTGGAATAGAATATACTTGAGTAGAGTACAGCACATATAGGAGGCAAAACCTGGGCCCACTGGCTGTACCTCTGTATATGCCAGTTGAAACTGGGCATTAGAGGCACCACATGAGCATATGCACCTGTTTCCAAGCAGTGGAAAGGCAACTGTGTCACATAGTAGCAGATCTTATTCAATCTCTCAGTGGTATTTGAATTAGGGCCATGTTGCTGATGCTATTTAAGTATCAGGTGTACACAGCTTATTTAACACAAATAACAATCCTGTAACAAATGCCAATGCTATCCTTTGAAATGTTCGCAAAATATAAGAAAATATAGGAAACCAGTTGATGTTGAATCTAAGAAAGGTATTGCAATAAAGCAGATGAAAAGATTCAAAGCGAACAATTAAGAAGAATATTTAATACAGCAGCATGAGATCTGTGTCAGACATTTTTTAATTCAAAATAAAATATGATTGCTAATATCAATTGTGAACACTTTTATTGAGAATCAAACAGTGCCAAAAGGGGGAATGCTTTAATGCAAAGTCTTAAATATAGTTGTCTCTTCATTTTCATTTGTTTACCCTAAGATAAATTCAATATAATTAACGAAATGACCAGCATTAAAGAAATATATCCAATGTACAGAAAATTGCACAGACTTATTTTCAAATTTCACTCCATTTCTAGGACAGCTCCCAGAATCTCCATGGTGAAGTATGAAAAATAGTATACAGTATTTTATAGACTTAACTCTTCTCTAAAATAAAGCGAAATGCAACCAAGTGATACCAGTTTTAGTGCAGATCTGAGAGCGGAGGATAGAAGCACTCTGTGGTGCAGATCATTATTATTACTGAGGTGTTTATGAAGCACAACAGCTACTCCAGAGAGTGACCATCGCAACATGAAGCAAGGTTGCCTGCTCCGGAGCATGGCAGCCAACTGCGTGCCAGGGCAAGGGAAAGCACAGAGATGCGTCTTATTGTTGTAAATACGACCACATCTGTGCTTTTAAAATGACGCAGCAAAATGGCTTGCTGCGCCGCGCTGTGTCATTTTGTAGTAGAGGAGGCCCTCAACATATTTTCGTTGACGCAAAAGCCAAATATCTTTTGAGGCATATACTCATGCATCAGATATTTAGGTGCTCAGATCTAACTTATCACATAGACGGCATCAAATCGGTGGTTTTAAAATGTAATGTACTACAATTTTGTAATTGAGTATCTAATTTGCTGTCAGTCGAAAAATTGATGATTATTCTGAAAAGCCACACTTTTCGTGGTCATACCGAGTAAAATGAAAATCCCTCCTGATCTTCTGTAAATCGTTCATTTGATAGATTTCCGTCGGCCCTAAAATGCAGGTCACCAGTGGCGAGTTTGAACTTTCAGTGAACTTGTCACATTTACATTCAGCTGCTTCCTTGCATGGAAAGTACATCTCTATCCACTGATGACACATACACCGCTCGCACATACATACCTAACATTTCTGTGTCAACGAAGCATTTACAGTATGCATAGCCCGTGGGACGGGAAGACATCAGGGAAAGACTAGCCAGCCAACGTTTCATTAAAGTTCCTCAACCCATTGCATTGTTTGAATTATTCTGATTGGCCTAGAGGTCATATGGCTGAAATACTTGCCATCTGTACGTTTAAGACTGCTGTTAGGGATGTCTGCGCTGAGGGAGAATGACCCAAACTGTCTATGAATCCAAGCAGCACAGAACGCACATTTTGCGGTGATTGTTTTGGTGTCTCATTTATATAGTGAATATTTGCAGCGTTTCAATTATGATGCACACCCGACCCCTTCCACTCGGCCCCCTATAGTAATAACCGAATATGCTCAGTAAATGGAGAGGAGAACATGTGTATCATTAGGCATAAGGAACGATGTCCTAGCTGAGAAATATCTTATGAGAGGGTGCAAGCATGGCACCTTCACTTGGCCCATAAATGTTGAAAAATTAGCTGTCGCCATCTACTTGCAATATCAGACATCAGAATATCTGCATAGGCTTTCCTTCCCCAACTACATTCCGAACCCCTCCATTCAACACTATCCATCTAGCCCTGTAGAAGCCTCCATCCTATCTCCCTCAATGCCCTTCTCTCCCCTTAGGTCATTAACTACCAGATGCATACCTTTATGTCACACCTATTCCACCCTCTTCTTTCGGTATTCCAACCCTGTATTTTCTGCCATTTTGAAGTGTCTGTGTAACCTATTAAACACCAACACACAATAACTCTCCCAATGATGCTGTGCGGTACTGGTCTGTAAAGGCAGAACACACTTGAGGGTGAAGACAACTTGGACATGGATTTTCTGCAAGGAACGACTGCCACAATGGAGAGACACATGGTTATGTGCTATTGAGGTTTTTATTGGCTCGGGATAGGCGAACTTAACTTATCATTCAGCTGTTCCAGCAGCACTAAGCTGGAGTGGTACTTCCCCACACCTTTCCACACCACAGAAGAGCCCTTGCCTGCCCGTAACCAAAGACCTCATATTTCATTCTATTCCTATTCTCCCCCTCCTAAAAAGTACCTCTTCTCTGTATTAATCTTGGTGTTCCCAGTTCACTTCAGAAGGAGTTGAAACCAGAGCATGCTCTCTACAGTCAAACCTCATCTACCACTTGGCATTCTAACCTGACGCTATCTTATACGCTACAAGTAGTAAAAGAGAAACACTGTAGTATAACATTTTTCACCAGCGCAGTTAACTGGTGGCACAGTTCAGCTCAGATCCTTAAAGCCACTAGTCAGGCAACTTGTTGAGCCCTCGTGGCTCCGACGTGAAGGTAGGCCACACCTATTCAGGTGCTTGGAATAACGGACACAAATACATGCTTAGTGTGGTAGCCGGAGTGCCACAATCAGACGCTCTGGCACTTATTTATCCCCTCAGGCCCCGCCCAGCCCTTGGGGTGTGCTGGTGACACAATAGATGGTAGAGGCCAGGTGACACTCTAAATCGCATCCAAATTTTATGAGAAGAAAACCAAACTAAATTTACACTATACACACATAGACTCAGAGCGACTGGCTCTGGGCTGGGTTGGGCCGAAGACCATACCTCTGGCCCCAGCCCCATCATCTCTCGCACTAAGCCGGGGGTTGACACCAGTGTGTGGTGCAACAGTGGCATCTGGGTTCTGATGATCAGTAGTGGGCACAGGATGGGCAGTTAATGACATGCCCTGCAGGTTGCGAGGGCTGCTTCCTGCACCATCAGCCCTATGGCAAGCTGCCACCTCCTCCTCAGCCAACCTCTTATCCTTTTGCACCAAATCATCTCTTTGCTCCTTGAGTGAAGGCGACACTCGCTTGAACCAGGACCCATTCCTGGCTACGGTTGATTGGTCTTGCTGTACAGTGACCATGGTCCCCTGGAGGTATAGGATTCTCCAGACTTCCCTCTCAAACGGCGTAAGGAACTTACACCCTGGGTTGCAATCCCACATAATCACTTGATCGCCCACTGATAGCACTGGGGCCCAGTTTGAATGCTGTACCTAGTGGACCTCTGGAGTAGTAAGTTCATGGGGGCACAGTTTGTGGTGCTATGCGGAGTCTGTCGATATGCTTGCAGGAACGGGTGGAGGCAGTATTCTGCATCCTCATCCTGCTCCACGCCTATGCGGAGTGCTCAATTCATTGCACGCATGATACATTTCACCTCCCCGTTCGGCTGGGGCCACTGTAGGAGTCACCTTCCGATGCTTAATGTTGAGCAATAGCAGGTACCGCTGGTATTCCTGCCTTTAGAATGGGGGCCCTTGTTTGTCTTGACTTTGTCAAAGCCCTAGCATGGCAAAGACTTTCTCTTGGACTGACTTCACTTTTGAAAATGCAGTGTATTGTACCAGTTCATATGACTGTCTGCTAGCACTGCCCTAAGTTCCCCATCAAGGAACCTTCCAAAGTCCATGTTGATTTGGGACCAGGGTCTTAGGCATGGTTCCTCAGTTATTACAGAAGGCTGTGGTTCCCCGCTAGTGATCGCGCAGAAATGATAATCCTGCACCTTTTCCTCTACCATGGTGTCCATCCCTGGGAACAAGACCTTATCTCGCAATCGTGCGTTGGTCTTCACCACTCCTTGGAGATCTTGATGGGCCAAGTCAACGACCATTGTCCATAGGCATTGGGGCACTATAATACACTTTCCTCTTATTAGAAGTCCTTCACTCCTGGTGCTCGGCTCATCCCTGACCCTCCTGAGCTGGGTCATGGTTCTTTGATCAGTGGGCTGTAGTGATCTGACCCCATCCAGAAAATGATGCCACCGCTTCAAAAGAGCGCATCTTTGACCTCAGACAAACTCATATCTGTCATGGTTGCTTCAGTAATTTCTTCAAATCAACAGAACCCTGGCACATGGTTCATGTACAACCATCTGTACAAATGCTTCGGCCTCCTTGTGTTCCTCACAGGCTGCTCCTGGGGGTGGAAAGACAGGTAGTCCGCCAGGCAGTTCATTCTGGGGCGCTACACTATTTATAAGGAATAAGGCTGCAGCTGTACTGCCCACCGCTCAATGCTGGAAGGGGCATGTCAAGATATTCCCGCAAAGAGTGGGACAAGGGACTTGTGGTCCGTGACAACTTTGAACTGCTGGCCACACAAGTGCAGATGGAAATGCCTGCAGGCCCATGGGATTGCCAGCACCTCCTGCTCTATATCAGCACATCCAACCTCTGTGTCCAAAATAGTTCTGCTGACATATGCGATTGGGACCAACGAACCTGTTACTCTTTTCCTGCAAAAGGGCAGCGCCTAGTCCTACAGGGCTAGCATCCAAAACAAGTTTCGGCTTGCATCAAAATAAGCCATGGTGGCATCTGGTGATTTGCCAGGTGTAATCATTCACCTGGCAAATCCCCATATCTGTGCGATCCACGGAGTGTTAGGCCACAGTCTTCCAATCTTTATAGCGTTGCTCAGAGCTGTATATGGTGTTCCTCTAGGGTCACAGAAAAATATCGAGCCTTATGTTTGAGACACCCACAAGGCTGGAAAGAGTTTCATGGGTGGTGTTATGAAACACTTCAACTGCCGAGGAGATGCTAAAGTTCAAGTGCCTGTACCTCCTGAGGCCCATTTGCATTGAGAACCTCATTATATATCGACTGGCGGGAGTTAGCTCCAGCTGGTGGTAGCCGGCACTGAGGTCAAGTTTAGAGAACCATTGTGCATCATACAGGTCTGCCACAATGTTGTCCATTGTTGAGGTGATATGCCCTTCAAGCCGAATGGCCTTGTTTGGGAGGCACATGTCTACACAAAGCCAAATGGACCCGGGTGGTCATGAGCGCGATTAGAAGGGGTGATACCCAGGGCGTGGGCCTAGTGACTTTCTTGATCACACACTGACGCTCTTATGAGAGGGTGCAAGCATGGCATCTTCACTTGGCCCATAAATGTTGAAAAATTAGCTGTCGCCATCTACTTGCAATATCAGACATCAGAATATCTGCATAGGCTCTCCTTCCCCAACTACATTCCGAACCCCTCCATTCAACACTATCCTTCTAGCCCTGTAGAAGCCTCCATCCTATCTCCCTCAATGCCCTTCTCTCCCCTTAGGTCATTAACTACCAGATGCATACCTTTATGTCACACCTATTCCACCCTCTTCTTTCGGTATTCCAACCCTGTATTTTCTGCCATTTTGAAGTGTCTGTGTAACCTATTAAACACCAACACACAATAACTCTCCCAATGATGCTGTGCGGTAATGGTCTGTAAAGGCAGAACACACTTGAGGGTGAAGACAACTTGGACATGGATTTCCTGCAAGGAACAACTGCCACAATGGAGAGACACATGGTTATGTGCTATTGAGGTTTTTATTGGCTCGGGATAGGCGAACTTAACTTATCATTCAGCTGTTCCAGCAGCACTAAGCTGGAGTGGTACTTCCCCACACCTTTCCACACCACAGAAGAGCCCTTGCCTGCCCGTAACCAAAGACCTCATATTTCATTCTATTCCTATTCTCCCCCTCCTAAAAAGTACCTCTTCTCTGTATTAATCTTGGTGTTCCCAGTTCACTTCAGAAGGAGTTGAAACCAGAGCATGCTCTCTACAGTCAAACCTCATCTACCACTTGGCATTCTAACCTGACGCTATCTTATACGCTACAAGTAGTAAAAGAGAAACACTGTAGTATAACATTTTTCACCAGCGCAGTTAACTGGTGGCACAGTTCAGCTCAGATCCTTAAAGCCACTAGTCAGGCAACTTGTTGAGCCCTCGTGGCTCCGACGTGAAGGTAGGCCACACCTATTCAGGTGCTTGGAATAACGGACACAAATACATGCTTAGTGTGGTAGCCGGAGTGCCACAATCAGACGCTCTGGCACTTATTTATCCCCTCAGGCCCCGCCCAGCCCTTGGGGTGTGCTGGTGACACAATAGATGGTAGAGGCCAGGTGACACTCTAAATCGCATCCAAATTTTATGAGAAGAAAACCAAACTAAATTTACACTATACACACATAGACTCAGAGCGACTGGCTCTGGGCTGGGTTGGGCCGAAGACCATACCTCTGGCCCCAGCCCCATCATCTCTCGCACTAAGCCGGGGGTTGACACCAGTGTGTGGTGCAACAGTGGCATCTGGGTTCTGATGATCAGTAGTGGGCACAGGATGGGCAGTTAATGACATGCCCTGCAGGTTGCGAGGGCTGCTTCCTGCACCATCAGCCCTATGGCAAGCTGCCACCTCCTCCTCAGCCAACCTCTTATCCTTTTGCACCAAATCATCTCTTTGCTCCTTGAGTGAAGGCGACACTCGCTTGAACCAGGACCCATTCCTGGCTACGGTTGATTGGTCTTGCTGTACAGTGACCATGGTCCCCTGGAGGTATACGATTCTCCAGACTTCCCTCTCAAACGGCGTAAGGAACTTACACCCTGGGTTGCAATCCCACATAATCACTTGATCGCCCACTGATAGCACTGGGGCCCAGTTTGAATGCTGTACCTAGTGGACCTCTGGAGTAGTAAGTTCATGGGGGCACAGTTTGTGGTGCTATGCGGAGTCTGTCGATATGCTTGCAGGAACGGGTGGAGGCAGTATTCTGCATCCTCATCCTGCTCCACGCCTATGGGGAGTGCTCAATTCATTGCACGCATGATACATTTCACCTCCCCGTTCGGCTGGGGCCACTGTAGGAGTCACCTTCCGATGCTTAATGTTGAGCAATAGCAGGTACCGCTGGTATTCCTGCCTTTAGAATGGGGGCCCTTGTTTGTCTTGACTTTGTCAAAGCCCTAGCATGGCAAAGACTTTCTCTTGGACTGACTTCACTTTTGAAAATGCAGTGTATTGTACCAGTTCATATGACTGTCTGCTAGCACTGCCCTAAGTTCCCCATCAAGGAACCTTCCAAAGTCCATGTTGATTTGGGACCAGGGTCTTAGGCATGGTTCCTCAGTTATTACAGAAGGCTGTGGTTCCCCGCTAGTGATCGCGCAGAAATGATAACCCTGCACCTTTTCCTCTACCATGGTGTCCATCCCTGGGAACAAGACCTTATCTCGCAATCGTGCGTTGGTCTTCACCACTCCTTGGAGATCTTGATGGGCCAAGTCAACGACCATTGTCCATAGGCATTGGGGCACTATAATACACTTTCCTCTTATTAGAAGTCCTTCACTCCTGGTGCTCGGCTCATCCCTGACCCTCCTGAGCTGGGTCATGGTTCTTTGATCAGTGGGCTGTAGTGATCTGACCCCATCCAGAAAATGATGCCACCGCTTCAAAAGAGCGCATCTTTGACCTCAGACAAACTCATATCTGTCATGGTTGCTTCAGTAATTTCTTCAAATCAACAGAACCCTGGCACATGGTTCATGTACAACCATCTGTACAAATGCTTCGGCCTCCTTGTGTTCCTCACAGGCTGCTCCTGGGGGTGGAAAGATAGGTAGTCCGCCAGGCAGTTCATTCTGGGGCGCTACACTATTTATAAGGAATAAGGCTGCAGCTGTACTGCCCACCGCTCAATGCTGGAAGGGGCATGTCAAGATATTCCCGCAAAGAGTGGGACAAGGGACTTGTGGTCCGTGACAACTTTGAACTGCTGGCCACACAAGTGCAGATGGAAATGCCTGCAGGCCCATGGGATTGCCAGCACCTCCTGCTCTATATCAGCACATCCAACCTCTGTGTCCAAAATAGTTCTGCTGACATATGCGATTGGGACCAACGAACCTGTTACTCTTTTCCTGCAAAAGGGCAGCGCCTAGTCCTACAGGGCTAGCATCCAAAACAAGTTTCGGCTTGCATCAAAATAAGCCATGGTGGCATCTGGTGATTTGCCAGGTGTAATCATTCACCTGGCAAATCCCCATATCTGTGCGATCCACGGAGTGTTAGGCCACAGTCTTCCAATCTTTATAGCGTTGCTCAGAGCTGTATATGGTGTTCCTCTAGGGTCACAGAAAAATATCGAGCCTTATGTTTGAGACACCCACAAGGCTGGAAAGAGTTTCATGGGTGGTGTTATGAAACACTTCAACTGCCGAGGAGATGCCAAAGTTCAAGTGCCTGTACCTCCTGAGGCCCATTTGCATTGAGAACCTCATTATATATCGACTGGCGGGAGTTAGCTCCAGCTGGTGGTAGCCGGCACTGAGGTCAAGTTTAGAGAACCATTGTGCATCATACAGGTCTGCCACAATGTTGTCCATTGTTGAGGTGATATGCCCTTCAAGCCGAATGGCCTTGTTTGGGAGGCACATGTCTACACAAAGCCAAATGGACCCGGGTGGACATGAGCGCGATTAGAAGGGGTGATACCCCGGGCGTGGGCCTAGTGACTTTCTTGATCACACACTGACGCTCTTATGAGAGGGTGCAAGCATGGCATCTTCACTTGGCCCATAAATGTTGAAAAATTAGCTGTCGCCATCTACTTGCAATATCAGACATCAGAATATCTGCATAGGCTCTCCTTCCCCAACTACATTCCGAACCCCTCCATTCAACACTATCCTTCTAGCCCTGTAGAAGCCTCCATCCTATCTCCCTCAATGCCCTTCTCTCCCCTTAGGTCATTAACTACCAGATGCATACCTTTATGTCACACCTATTCCACCCTCTTCTTTCGGTATTCCAACCCTGTATTTTCTGCCATTTTGAAGTGTCTGTGTAACCTATTAAACAGCAACACACAATAACTCTCCCAATGATGCTGTGCGGTACTGGTCTGTAAAGGCAGAACACACTTGAGGGTGAAGACAACTTGGACATGGATTTCCTGCAAGGAACAACTGCCACAATGGAGAGACACATGGTTATGTGCTATTGAGGTTTTTATTGGCTCGGGATAGGCGAACTTAACTTATCATTCAGCTGTTCCAGCAGCACTAAGCTGGAGTGGTACTTCCCCACACCTTTCCACACCACAGAAGAGCCCTTGCCTGCCCGTAACCAAATACCTCATATTTCATTCTATTCCTATTCTCCCCCTCCTAAAAAGTACCTCTTCTCTGTATTAATCTTGGTGTTCCCAGTTCACTTCAGAAGGAGTTGAAACCAGAGCATGCTCTCTACAGTCAAACCTCATCTACCACTTGGCATTCTAACCTGACGCTATCTTATACGCTACAAGTAGTAAAAGAGAAACACTGTAGTATAACATTTTTCACCAGCGCAGTTAACTGGTGGCACAGTTCAGCTCAGATCCTTAAAGCCACTAGTCAGGCAACTTGTTGAGCCCTCGTGGCTCCGACGTGAAGGTAGGCCACACCTATTCAGGTGCTTGGAATAACGGACACAAATACATGCTTAGTGTGGTAGCCGGAGTGCCACAATCAGACGCTCTGGCACTTATTTTACCCTCAGGCCCCGCCCAGCCCTTGGGGTGTGCTGGTGACACAATAGATGGTAGAGGCCAGGTGACACTCTAAATCACATCCAAATTTTATGAGAAGAAAACCAAACTAAATTTACACTATACACACATAGACTCAGAGCGACTGGCTCTGGGCTGGGTTGGGCCGAAGACCATACCTCTGGCCCCAGCCCCATCATCTCTCGCACTAAGCCAGGGGTTGACACCAGTGTGTGGTGCAACAGTGGCATCTGGGTTCTGATGATCAGTAGTGGGCACAGGATGGGCAGTTAATGACATGCCCTGCAGGTTGCGAGGGCTGCTTCCTGCACCATCAGCCCTATGGCAAGCTGCCACCTCCTCCTCAGCCAACCTGTTATCCTTTTGCACCAAATCATCTCTTTGCTCCTTGAGTGAAGGCGACACTCGCTTGAACCAGGACCCATTCCTGGCTACGGTTGATTGGTCTTGCTGTACAGTGACCATGGTCCCCTGGAGGTATACGATTCTCCAGACTTCCCTCTCAAACGGCGTAAGGAACTTACACCCTGGGTTGCAATCCCACATAATCACTTGATCGCCCACTGATAGCACTGGGGCCCAGTTTGAATGCTGTACCTAGTGGACCTCTGGAGTAGTAAGTTCATGGGGGCACAGTTTGTGGTGCTATGCGGAGTCTGTCGATATGCTTGCAGGAACGGATGGAGGCAGTATTCTGCATCCTCATCCTGCTCCACGCCTATGCGGAGTGCTCAATTCATTGCACGCATGATACATTTCACCTCCCCGTTCGGCTGGGGCCACTGTAGGAGTCACCTTCCGATGCTTAATGTTGAGCAATAGCAGGTACCGCTGGTATTCCTGCCTTTAGAATGGGGGCCCTTGTTTGTCTTGACTTTGTCAAAGCCCTAGCATGGCAAAGACTTTCTCTTGGACTGACTTCACTTTTAAAAATGCAGTGTATTGTACCAGTTCATATGACTGTCTGCTAGCACTGCCCTAAATTCCCCATCAAGGAACCTTCCAAAGTCCATGTTGATTTGGGACCAGGGTCTTAGGCATGGTTCCTCAGTTATTACAGAAGGCTGTGGTTCCCCGCTAGTGATCGCGCAGAAATGATAACCCTGCACCTTTTCCTCTACCATGGTGTCCATCCCTGGGAACAAGACCTTATCTCGCAATCGTGCGTTGGTCTTCACCACTCCTTGGAGATCTTGATGGGCCAAGTCAACGACCATTGTCCATAGGCATTGGGGCACTATAATACACTTTCCTCTTATTAGAAGTCCTTCACTCCTGGTGCTCGGCTCATCCCTGACCCTCCTGAGCTGGGTCATGGTTCTTTGATCAGTGGGCTGTAGTGATCTGACCCCATCCAGAAAATGATGCCACCGCTTCAAAAGAGCGCATCTTTGACCTCAGACAAACTCATATCTGTCATGGTTGCTTCAGTAATTTCTTCAAATCAACAGAACCCTGGCACATGGTTCATGTACAACCATCTGTACAAATGCTTCGGCCTCCTTGTGTTCCTCACAGGCTGCTCCTGGGGGTGGAAAGACAGGTAGTCCGCCAGGCAGTTCATTCTGGGGCGCTACACTATTTATAAGGAATAAGGCTGCAGCTGTACTGCCCACCGCTCAATGCTGGAAGGGGCATGTCAAGATATTCCCGCAAAGAGTGGGACAAGGGACTTGTGGTCCGTGACAACTTTGAACTGCTGGCCACACAAGTGCAGATGGAAATGCCTGCAGGCCCATGGGATTGCCAGCACCTCCTGCTCTATATCAGCACATCCAACCTCTGTGTCCAAAATAGTTCTGCTGACATATGCGATTGGGACCAACGAACCTGTTACTCTTTTCCTGCAAAAGGACAGCGCCTAGTCCTTCAGGGCTAGCATCCAAAACAAGTTTCGGCTTGCATCAAAATAAGCCATGGTGGCATCTGGTGATTTGCCAGGTGTAATCATTCACCTGGCAAATCCCCATATCTGTGCGATCCACGGAGTGTTAGGCCACAGTCTTCCAATCTTTATAGCGTTGCTCAGAGCTGTATATGGTGTTCCTCTAGGGTCACAGAAAAATATCGAGCCTTATGTTTGAGACACCCACAAGGCTGGAAAGAGTTTCATGGGTGGTGTTATGAAACACTTCAACCGCCGAGGAGATGCCAAAGTTCAAGTGCCTGTACCTCCTAAGGCCCATTTGCATCGAGAACCTCATTATATATCGACTGGCGGGAGTTAGCTCCAGCTGGTGGTAGCCGGCACTGAGGTCAAGTTTAGAGAACCATTGTGCACCATACAGGTCTGCCACAATGTTGTCCATTGTTGAGGTGATATGCCCTTCAAGCCGAATGGCCTTGTTTGGGAGGCACATGTCTACACAAAGCCAAATGGACCCGGGTGGACATGAGCGCGATGAGAAGGGGTGATACCCAGGGCGTGGGCCTAGTGACTTTCTTGATCACACACTGACGCTCTTATGAAAGGGTGCAAGCATGGCACCTTCACTTGGCCCATAAATGTTGAAAAATTAGCTGTCGCCATCTACTTGCAATATCAGACATCAGAATATCTGCATAGGCTTTCCTTCCCCAACTACATTCCGAACCCCTCCATTCAACACTATCCTTCTAGCCCTGTAGAAGCCTCCATCCTATCTCCCTCAATGCCCTTCTCTCCCCTTAGGTCATTAACTACCAGATGCATACCTTTATGTCACACCTATTCCACCCTCTTCTTTCGGTATTCCAACCCTGTATTTTCTGCCATTTTGAAGTGTCTGTGTAACCTATTAAACACCAACACACAATAACTCTCCCAATGATGCTGTGCGGTACTGGTCTGTAAAGGCAGAACACACTTGAGGGTGAAGACAACTTGGACATGGATTTCCTGCAAGGAACAACTGCCACAATGGAGAGACACATGGTTATGTGCTATTGAGGTTTTTATTGGCTCGGGATAGGCGAACTTAACTTATCATTCAGCTGTTCCAGCAGCACTAAGCTGGAGTGGTACTTCCCCACACCTTTCCACACCACAGAAGAGCCCTTGCCTGCCCGTAACCAAATACCTCATATTTCATTCTATTCCTATTCTCCCCCTCCTAAAAAGTACCTCTTCTCTGTATTAATCTTGGTGTTCCCAGTTCACTTCAGAAGGAGTTGAAACCAGAGCATGCTCTCTACAGTCAAACCTCATCTACCACTTGGCATTCTAACCTGACGCTATCTTATACGCTACAAGTAGTAAAAGAGAAACACTGTAGTATAACATTTTTCACCAGCGCAGTTAACTGGTGGCACAGTTCAGCTCAGATCCTTAAAGCCACTAGTCAGGCAACTTGTTGAGCCCTCGTGGCTCCGACGTGAAGGTAGGCCACACCTATTCAGGTGCTTGGAATAACGGACACAAATACATGCTTAGTGTGGTAGCCGGAGTGCCACAATCAGACGCTCTGGCACTTATTTTACCCTCAGGCCCCGCCCAGCCCTTGGGGTGTGCTGGTGACACAATAGATGGTAGAGGCCAGGTGACACTCTAAATCACATCCAAATTTTATGAGAAGAAAACCAAACTAAATGTACACTATACACACATAGACTCAGAGCGACTGGCTCTGGGCTGGGTCTCTCGCACTAAGCCAGGGGTTGACACCAGTGTGTGGTGCAACAGTGGCATTTGGGTTCTGATGATCAGTAGTGGGCACAGGATGGGCAGTTAATGACATGCCCTGCAGGTTGCGAGGGCTGCTTCCTGCACCATCAGCCCTATGGCAAGCTGCCACCTCCTCCTCAGCCAACCTGTTATCCTTTTGCACCAAATCATCTCTTTGCTCCTTGAGTGAAGGCGACACTCGCTTGAACCAGGACCCATTCCTGGCTACGGTTGATTGGTCTTGCTGTACAGTGACCATGGTCCCCTGGAGGTATACGATTCTCCAGACTTCCCTCTCAAACGGCGTAAGGAACTTACACCCTGGGTTGCAATCCCACATAATCACTTGATCGCCCACTGATAGCACTGGGGCCCAGTTTGAATGCTGTACCTAGTGGACCTCTGGAGTAGTAAGTTCATGGGGGCACAGTTTGTGGTGCTATGCGGAGTCTGTCGATATGCTTGCAGGAACGGATGGAGGCAGTATTCTGCATCCTCATCCTGCTCCACGCCTATGCGGAGTGCTCAATTCATTGCACGCATGATACATTTCACCTCCCCGTTCGGCTGGGGCCACTGTAGGAGTCACCTTCCGATGCTTAATGTTGAGCAATAGCAGGTACCGCTGGTATTCCTGCCTTTAGAATGGGGGCCCTTGTTTGTCTTGACTTTGTCAAAGCCCTAGCATGGCAAAGACTTTCTCTTGGACTGACTTCACTTTTAAAAATGCAGTGTATTGTACCAGTTCATATGACTGTCTGCTAGCACTGCCCTAAATTCCCCATCAAGGAACCTTCCAAAGTCCATGTTGATTTGGGACCAGGGTCTTAGGCATGGTTCCTCAGTTATTACAGAAGGCTGTGGTTCCCCGCTAGTGATCGCGCAGAAATGATAACCCTGCACCTTTTCCTCTACCATGGTGTCCATCCCTGGGAACAAGACCTTATCTCGCAATCGTGCGTTGGTCTTCACCACTCCTTGGAGATCTTGATGGGCCAAGTCAACGACCATTGTCCATAGGCATTGGGGCACTATAATACACTTTCCTCTTATTAGAAGTCCTTCACTCCTGGTGCTCGGCTCATCCCTGACCCTCCTGAGCTGGGTCATGGTTCTTTGATCAGTGGGCTGTAGTGATCTGACCCCATCCAGAAAATGATGCCACCGCTTCAAAAGAGCGCATCTTTGACCTCAGACAAACTCATATCTGTCATGGTTGCTTCAGTAATTTCTTCAAATCAACAGAACCCTGGCACATGGTTCATGTACAACCATCTGTACAAATGCTTCGGCCTCCTTGTGTTCCTCACAGGCTGCTCCTGGGGGTGGAAAGACAGGTAGTCCGCCAGGCAGTTCATTCTGGGGCGCTACACTATTTATAAGGAATAAGGCTGCAGCTGTACTGCCCACCGCTCAATGCTGGAAGGGGCATGTCAAGATATTCCCGCAAAGAGTGGGACAAGGGACTTGTGGTCCGTGACAACTTTGAACTGCTGGCCACACAAGTGCAGATGGAAATGCCTGCAGGCCCATGGGATTGCCAGCACCTCCTGCTCTATATCAGCACATCCAACCTCTGTGTCCAAAATAGTTCTGCTGACATATGCGATTGGGACCAACGAACCTGTTACTCTTTTCCTGCAAAAGGACAGCGCCTAGTCCTTCAGGGCTAGCATCCAAAACAAGTTTCGGCTTGCATCAAAATAAGCCATGGTGGCATCTGGTGATTTGCCAGGTGTAATCATTCACCTGGCAAATCCCCATATCTGTGCGATCCACGGAGTGTTAGGCCACAGTCTTCCAATCTTTATAGCGTTGCTCAGAGCTGTATATGGTGTTCCTCTAGGGTCACAGAAAAATATCGAGCCTTATGTTTGAGACACCCACAAGGCTGGAAAGAGTTTCATGGGTGGTGTTATGAAACACTTCAACCGCCGAGGAGATGCCAAAGTTCAAGTGCCTGTACCTCCTGAGGCCCATTTGCATCGAGAACCTCATTATATATCGACTGGCGGGAGTTAGCTCCAGCTGGTGGTAGCCGGCACTGAGGTCAAGTTTAGAGAACCATTGTGCACCATACAGGTCTGCCACAATGTTGTCCATTGTTGAGGTGATATGCCCTTCAAGCCGAATGGCCTTGTTTGGGAGGCACATGTCTACACAAAGCCAAATGGACCCGGGTGGACATGAGCGCGATGAGAAGGGGTGATACCCAGGGCGTGGGCCTAGTGACTTTCTTGATCACACACTGACGCTCTTATGAAAGGGTGCAAGCATGGCACCTTCACTTGGCCCATAAATGTTGAAAAATTAGCTGTCGCCATCTACTTGCAATATCAGACATCAGAATATCTGCATAGGCTTTCCTTCCCCAACTACATTCCGAACCCCTCCATTCAACACTATCCTTCTAGCCCTGTAGAAGCCTCCATCCTATCTCCCTCAATGCCCTTCTCTCCCCTTAGGTCATTAACTACCAGATGCATACCTTTATGTCACACCTATTCCACCCTCTTCTTTCGGTATTCCAACCCTGTATTTTCTGCCATTTTGAAGTGTCTGTGTAACCTATTAAACACCAACACACAATAACTCTCCCAATGATGCTGTGCGGTACTGGTCTGTAAAGGCAGAACACACTTGAGGGTGAAGACAACTTGGACATGGATTTCCTGCAAGGAACAACTGCCACAATGGAGAAACACATGGTTATGTGCTATTGAGGTTTTTATTGGCTCGGGATAGGCGAACTTAACTTATCATTCAGCTGTTCCAGCAGCACTAAGCTGGAGTGGTACTTCCCCACACCTTTCCACACCACAGAAGAGCCCTTGCCTGCCCGTAACCAAAGACCTCATATTTCATTCTATTCCTATTCTCCCCCTCCTATAAAGTACCTCTTCTCTGTATTAATTTTGGTGTTCCCAGTTCACTTCAGAAGGAGTTGAAACCAGAGCATGCTCTCTACCGTCAAACCTCATCTACCACTTGGCATTCTAACCTGACGCTATCTTATACGCTACAAGTAGTAAAAGAGAAACACTGTAGTATAACATTTTTCACCGGCGCAGTTAACTGGTGGCACAGTTCAGCTCAGATCCTTAAAGCCACTAGTCAGGCAACTTGTTGAGCCCTCGTGGCTCCGACGTGAAGGTAGGCCACACCTATTCAGGTGCTTGGAATAACGGACACAAATACATGCTTAGTGTGGTAGCCGGAGTGCCACAATCAGACGCTCTGGCACTTATTTATCCCCTCAGGCCCCGCCCAGCCCTTGGGGTGTGCTGGTGACACAATAGATGGTAGAGGCCAGGTGACACTCTAAATCGCATCCAAATTTTATGAGAAGAAAACCAAACTAAATTTACACTATACACACATAGACTCAGAGCGACTGGCTCTGGGCTGGGTTGGGCCGAAGACCATACCTCTGGCCCCAGCCCCATCATCTCTCGCACTAAGCCGGGGGTTGACACTAGTGTGTGGTGCAACAGTGGCATCTGGGTTCTGATGATCAGTAGTGGGCACAGGATGGGCAGTTAATGACATGCCCTGCAGGTTGCGAGGGCTGCTTCCTGCACCATCAGCCCTATGGCAAGCTGCCACCTCCTCCTCAGCCAACCTCTTATCCTTTTGCACCAAATCATCTCTTTGCTCCTTGAGTGAAGGCGACACTCGCTTGAACCAGGACCCATTCCTGGCTACGGTTGATTGGTCTTGCTGTACAGTGACCATGGTCCCCTGGAGGTATACGATTCTCCAGACTTCCCTCTCAAACGGCGTAAGGAACTTACACCCTGGGTTGCAATCCCACATAATCACTTGATCGCCCACTGATAGCACTGGGGCCCAGTTTGAATGCTGTACCTAGTGGACCTCTGGAGTAGTAAGTTTATGGGGGCACAGTTTGTGGTGCTATGCGGAGTCTGTCGATATGCTTGCAGGAACGGGTGGAGGCAGTATTCTGCATCCTCATCCTGCTCCACGCCTATGCGGAGTGCTCAATTCATTGCACGCATGATACATTTCACCTCCCCGTTCGGCTGGGGCCACTGTAGGAGTCACCTTCCGATGCTTAATGTTGAGCAATAGCAGGTACCGCTGGTATTCCTGCCTTTAGAATGGGGGCCCTTGTTTGTCTTGACTTTGTCAAAGCCCTAGCATGGCAAAGACTTTCTCTTGGACTGACTTCACTTTTAAAAATGCAGTGTATTGTACCAGTTCATATGACTGTCTGCTAGCACTGCCCTAAATTCCCCATCAAGGAACCTTCCAAAGTCCATGTTGATTTGGGACCAGGGTCTTAGGCATGGTTCCTCAGTTATTACAGAAGGCTGTGGTTCCCCGCTAGTGATCGCGCAGAAATGATAACCCTGCACCTTTTCCTCTACCATGGTGTCCATCCCTGGGAACAAGACCTTATCTCGCAATCGTGCGTTGGTCTTCACCACTCCTTGGAGATCTTGATGGGCCAAGTCAACGACCATTGTCCATAGGCATTGGGGCACTATAATACACTTTCCTCTTATTAGAAGTCCTTCACTCCTGGTGCTCGGCTCATCCCTGACCCTCCTGAGCTGGGTCATGGTTCTTTGATCAGTGGGCTGTAGTGATCTGACCCCATCCAGAAAATGATGCCACCGCTTCAAAAGAGCGCATCTTTGACCTCAGACAAACTCATATCTGTCATGGTTGCTTCAGTAATTTCTTCAAATCAACAGAACCCTGGCACATGGTTCATGTACAACCATCTGTACAAATGCTTCGGCCTCCTTGTGTTCCTCACAGGCTGCTCCTGGGGGTGGAAAGACAGGTAGTCCGCCAGGCAGTTCATTCTGGGGCGCTACACTATTTATAAGGAATAAGGCTGCAGCTGTACTGCCCACCGCTCAATGCTGGAAGGGGCATGTCAAGATATTCCCGCAAAGAGTGGGACAAGGGACTTGTGGTCCGTGACAACTTTGAACTGCTGGCCACACAAGTGCAGATGGAAATGCCTGCAGGCCCATGGGATTGCCAGCACCTCCTGCTCTATATCAGCACATCCAACCTCTGTGTCCAAAATAGTTCTGCTGACATATGCGATTGGGACCAACGAACCTGTTACTCTTTTCCTGCTAAAGGACAGCGCCTAGTCCTTCAGGGCTAGCATCCAAAACAAGTTTCGGCTTGCATCAAAATAAGCCATGGTGGCATCTGGTGATTTGCCAGGTGTAATCATTCACCTGGCAAATCCCCATATCTGTGCGATCCACGGAGTGTTAGGCCACAGTCTTCCAATCTTTATAGCGTTGCTCAGAGCTGTATATGGTGTTCCTCTAGGGTCACAGAAAAATATCGAGCCTTATGTTTGAGACACCCACAAGGCTGGAAAGAGTTTCATGGGTGGTGTTATGAAACACTTCAACCGCCGAGGAGATGCCAAAGTTCAAGTGCCTGTACCTCCTGAGGCCCATTTGCATCGAGAACCTCATTATATATCGACTGGCGGGAGTTAGCTCCAGCTGGTGGTAGCCGGCACTGAGGTCAAGTTTAGAGAACCATTGTGCACCATACAGGTCTGCCACAATGTTGTCCATTGTTGAGGTGATATGCCCTTCAAGCCGAATGGCCTTGTTTGGGAGGCACATGTCTACACAAAGCCAAATGGACCCGGGTGGACATGAGCGCGATGAGAAGGGGTGATACCCAGGGCGTGGGCCTAGTGACTTTCTTGATCACACACTGACGCTCTTATGAAAGGGTGCAAGCATGGCACCTTCACTTGGCCCATAAATGTTGAAAAATTAGCTGTCGCCATCTACTTGCAATATCAGACATCAGAATATCTGCATAGGCTTTCCTTCCCCAACTACATTCCGAACCCCTCCATTCAACACTATCCTTCTAGCCCTGTAGAAGCCTCCATCCTATCTCCCTCAATGCCCTTCTCTCCCCTTAGGTCATTAACTACCAGATGCATACCTTTATGTCACACCTATTCCACCCTCTTCTTTCGATATTCCAACCCTGTATTTTCTGCCATTTTGAAGTGTCTGTGTAACCTATTAAACACCAACACACAATAACTCTCCCAATGATGCTGTGCGGTACTGGTCTGTAAAGGCAGAACACACTTGAGGGTGAAGACAACTTGGACATGGATTTCCTGCAAGGAACAACTGCCACAATGGAGAGACACATGGTTATGTGCTATTGAGGTTTTTATTGGCTCGGGATAGGCGAACTTAACTTATCATTCAGCTGTTCCAGCAGCACTAAGCTGGAGTGGTACTTCCCCACACCTTTCCACACCACAGAAGAGCCCTTGCCTGCCCGTAACCAAATACCTCATATTTCATTCTATTCCTATTCTCCCCCTCCTAAAAAGTACCTCTTCTCTGTATTAATCTTGGTGTTCCCAGTTCACTTCAGAAGGAGTTGAAACCAGAGCATGCTCTCTACAGTCAAACCTCATCTACCACTTGGCATTCTAACCTGACGCTATCTTATACGCTACAAGTAGTAAAAGAGAAACACTGTAGTATAACATTTTTCACCAGCGCAGTTAACTGGTGGCACAGTTCAGCTCAGATCCTTAAAGCCACTAGTCAGGCAACTTGTTGAGCCCTCGTGGCTCCGACGTGAAGGTAGGCCACACCTATTCAGGTGCTTGGAATAACGGACACAAATACATGCTTAGTGTGGTAGCCGGAGTGCCACAATCAGACGCTCTGGCACTTATTTTACCCTCAGGCCCCGCCCAGCCCTTGGGGTGTGCTGGTGACACAATAGATGGTAGAGGCCAGGTGACACTCTAAATCACATCCAAATTTTATGAGAAGAAAACCAAAATTAATTTACACTATACACACATAGACTCAGAGCGACTGGCTCTGGGCTGGGTTGGGCCGAAGACCATACCTCTGGCCCCAGCCCCATCATCTCTCGCACTAAGCCAGGGGTTGACACCAGTGTGTGGTGCAACAGTGGCATCTGGGTTCTGATGATCAGTAGTGGGCACAGGATGGGCAGTTAATGACATGCCCTGCAGGTTGCGAGGGCTGCTTCCTGCACCATCAGCCCTATGGCAAGCTGCCACCTCCTCCTCAGCCAACCTGTTATCCTTTTGCACCAAATCATCTCTTTGCTCCTTGAGTGAAGGCGACACTCGCTTGAACCAGGACCCATTCCTGGCTACGGTTGATTGGTCTTGCTGTACAGTGACCATGGTCCCCTGGAGGTATACGATTCTCCAGACTTCCCTCTCAAACGGCGTAAGGAACTTACACCCTGGGTTGCAATCCCACATAATCACTTGATCGCCCACTGATAGCACTGGGGCCCAGTTTGAATGCTGTACCTAGTGGACCTCTGGAGTAGTAAGTTCATGGGGGCACAGTTTGTGGTGCTATGCGGAGTCTGTCGATATGCTTGCAGGAACGGATGGAGGCAGTATTCTGCATCCTCATCCTGCTCCACGCCTATGCGGAGTGCTCAATTCATTGCACGCATGATACATTTCACCTCCCCGTTCGGCTGGGGCCACTGTAGGAGTCACCTTCCGATGCTTAATGTTGAGCAATAGCAGGTACCGCTGGTATTCCTGCCTTTAGAATGGGGGCCCTTGTTTGTCTTGACTTTGTCAAAGCCCTAGCATGGCAAAGACTTTCTCTTGGACTGACTTCACTTTTAAAAATGCAGTGTATTGTACCAGTTCATATGACTGTCTGCTAGCACTGCCCTAAATTCCCCATCAAGGAACCTTCCAAAGTCCATGTTGATTTGGGACCAGGGTCTTAGGCATGGTTCCTCAGTTATTACAGAAGGCTGTGGTTCCCCGCTAGTGATCGCGCAGAAATGATAACCCTGCACCTTTTCCTCTACCATGGTGTCCATCCCTGGGAACAAGACCTTATCTCGCAATCGTGCGTTGGTCTTCACCACTCCTTGGAGATCTTGATGGGCCAAGTCAACGACCATTGTCCATAGGCATTGGGGCACTATAATACACTTTCCTCTTATTAGAAGTCCTTCACTCCTGGTGCTCGGCTCATCCCTGACCCTCCTGAGCTGGGTCATGGTTCTTTGATCAGTGGGCTGTAGTGATCTGACCCCATCCAGAAAATGATGCCACCGCTTCAAAAGAGCGCATCTTTGACCTCAGACAAACTCATATCTGTCATGGTTGCTTCAGTAATTTCTTCAAATCAACAGAACCCTGGCACATGGTTCATGTACAACCATCTGTACAAATGCTTCGGCCTCCTTGTGTTCCTCACAGGCTGCTCCTGGGGGTGGAAAGACAGGTAGTCCGCCAGGCAGTTCATTCTGGGGCGCTACACTATTTATAAGGAATAAGGCTGCAGCTGTACTGCCCACCGCTCAATGCTGGAAGGGGCATGTCAAGATATTCCCGCAAAGAGTGGGACAAGGGACTTGTGGTCCGTGACAACTTTGAACTGCTGGCCACACAAGTGCAGATGGAAATGCCTGCAGGCCCATGGGATTGCCAGCACCTCCTGCTCTATATCAGCACATCCAACCTCTGTGTCCAAAATAGTTCTGCTGACATATGCGATTGGGACCAACGAACCTGTTACTCTTTTCCTGCAAAAGGACAGCGCCTAGTCCTTCAGGGCTAGCATCCAAAACAAGTTTCGGCTTGCATCAAAATAAGCCATGGTGGCATCTGGTGATTTGCCAGGTGTAATCATTCACCTGGCAAATCCCCATAACTGTGCGATCCACGGAGTGTTAGGCCACAGTCTTCCAATCTTTATAGCGTTGCTCAGAGCTGTATATGGTGTTCCTCTAGGGTCACAGAAAAATATCGAGCCTTATGTTTGAGACACCCACAAGGCTGGAAAGAGTTTCATGGGTGGTGTTATGAAACACTTCAACCGCCGAGGAGATGCCAAAGTTCAAGTGCCTGTACCTCCTGAGGCCCATTTGCATCGAGAACCTCATTATATATCGACTGGCGGGAGTTAGCTCCAGCTGGTGGTAGCCGGCACTGAGGTCAAGTTTAGAGAACCATTGTGCACCATACAGGTCTGCCACAATGTTGTCCATTGTTGAGGTGATATGCCCTTCAAGCCGAATGGCCTTGTTTGGGAGGCACATGTCTACACAAAGCCAAATGGACCCGGGTGGACATGAGCGCGATGAGAAGGGGTGATACCCAGGGCGTGGGCCTAGTGACTTTCTTGATCACACACTGACGCTCTTATGAAAGGGTGCAAGCATGGCACCTTCACTTGGCCCATAAATGTTGAAAAATTAGCTGTCGCCATCTACTTGCAATATCAGACATCAGAATATCTGCATAGGCTTTCCTTCCCCAACTACATTCCGAACCCCTCCATTCAACACTATCCTTCTAGCCCTGTAGAAGCCTCCATCCTATCTCCCTCAATGCCCTTCTCTCCCCTTAGGTCATTAACTACCAGATGCATACCTTTATGTCACACCTATTCCACCCTCTTCTTTCGGTATTCCAACCCTGTATTTTCTGCCATTTTGAAGTGTCTGTGTAACCTATTAAACACCAACACACAATAACTCTCCCAATGATGCTGTGCGGTACTGGTCTGTAAAGGCAGAACACACTTGAGGGTGAAGACAACTTGGACATGGATTTCCTGCAAGGAACAACTGCCACAATGGAGAGACACATGGTTATGTGCTATTGAGGTTTTTATTGGCTCGGGATAGGCGAACTTAACTTATCATTCAGCTGTTCCAGCAGCACTAAGCTGGAGTGGTACTTCCCCACACCTTTCCACACCACAGAAGAGCCCTTGCCTGCCCGTAACCAAAGACCTCATATTTCATTCTATTCCTATTCTCCCCCTCCTATAAAGTACCTCTTCTCTGTATTAATTTTGGTGTTCCCAGTTCACTTCAGAAGGAGTTGAAACCAGAGCATGCTCTCTACCGTCAAACCTCATCTACCACTTGGCATTCTAACCTGACGCTATCTTATACGCTACAAGTAGTAAAAGAGAAACACTGTAGTATAACATTTTTCACCAGCGCAGTTAACTGGTGGCACAGTTCAGCTCAGATCCTTAAAGCCACTAGTCAGGCAACTTGTTGAGCCCTCGTGGCTCCGACGTGAAGGTAGGCCACACCTATTCAGGTGCTTGGAATAACGGACACAAATACATGCTTAGTGTGGTAGCCGGAGTGCCACAATCAGACGCTCTGGCACTTATTTATCCCCTCAGGCCCCGCCCAGCCCTTGGGGTGTGCTGGTGACACAATAGATGGTAGAGGCCAGGTGACACTCTAAATCGCATCCAAATTTTATGAGAAGAAAACCAAACTAAATTTACACTATACACACATAGACTCAGAGCGACTGGCTCTGGGCTGGGTTGGGCCGAAGACCATACCTCTGGCCCCAGCCCCATCATCTCTCGCACTAAGCCGGGGGTTGACACTAGTGTGTGGTGCAACAGTGGCATCTGGGTTCTGATGATCAGTAGTGGGCACAGGATGGGCAGTTAATGACATGCCCTGCAGGTTGCGAGGGCTGCTTCCTGCACCATCAGCCCTATGGCAAGCTGCCACCTCCTCCTCAGCCAACCTCTTATCCTTTTGCACCAAATCATCTCTTTGCTCCTTGAGTGAAGGCGACACTCGCTTGAACCAGGACCCATTCCTGGCTACGGTTGATTGGTCTTGCTGTACAGTGACCATGGTCCCCTGGAGGTATACGATTCTCCAGACTTCCCTCTCAAACGGCGTAAGGAACTTACACCCTGGGTTGCAATCCCACATAATCACTTGATCGCCCACTGATAGCACTGGGGCCCAGTTTGAATGCTGTACCTAGTGGACCTCTGGAGTAGTAAGTTTATGGGGGCACAGTTTGTGGTGCTATGCGGAGTCTGTCGATATGCTTGCAGGAACGGGTGGAGGCAGTATTCTGCATCCTCATCCTGCTCCACGCCTATGCGGAGTGCTCAATTCATTGCACGCATGATACATTTCACCTCCCCGTTCGGCTGGGGCCACTGTAGGAGTCACCTTCCGATGCTTAATGTTGAGCAATAGCAGGTACCGCTGGTATTCCTGCCTTTAGAATGGGGGCCCTTGTTTGTCTTGACTTTGTCAAAGCCCTAGCATGGCAAAGACTTTCTCTTGGACTGACTTCACTTTTGAAAATGCAGTGTATTGTACCAGTTCATATGACTGTCTGCTAGCACTGCCCTAAGTTCCCCATCAAGGAACCTTCCAAAGTCCATGTTGATTTGGGACCATGTTCTTAGGCATGGTTCCTCTGTTATTACAGAAGGCTGTGGTTCCCCGCTAATGATCGCGCAGAAATGATAACCCTGCACCTTTTCCTCTACCATGGTGTCCATCCCTGGGAACAAGACCTTATCTCGCAATCGTGCGTTGGTCTTCACCACTCCTTGGAGATCTTGATGGGCCAAGTCAACGACCATTGTCCATAGGCATTGGGGCACTATAATACACTTTCCTCTTATTAGAAGTCCTTCACTCCTGGTGCTCGGCTCATCCCTGACCCTCCTGAGCTGGGTCATGGTTCTTTGATCAGTAGGCTGTAGTGATCTGACCCCATCCAGAAAATGATGCCACCGCTTCAAAAGAGCGCATCTTTGACCTCAGACAAACTCATATCTGTCATGGTTGCTTCAGTAATTTCTTCAAATCAACAGAACCCTGGCACATGGTTCATGTACAACCATCTGTACAAATGCTTCGGCCTCCTTGTGTTCCTCACAGGCTGCTCCTGGGGGTGGAAAGACAGGTAGTCCGCCAGGCAGTTCATTCTGGGGCGCTACACTATTTATAAGGAATAAGGCTGCAGCTGTACTGCCCACCGCTCAATGCTGGAAGGGGCATGTCAAGATATTCCCGCAAAGAGTGGGACAAGGGACTTGTGGTCCGTGACAACTTTGAACTGCAGGCCACACAAGTGCAGATGGAAATGCCTGCAGGCCCATGGGATTGCCAGCACCTCCTGCTCTATATCAGCACATCCAACCTCTGTGTCCAAAATAGTTCTGCTGACATATGCGATTGGGACCAACGAACCTGTTATTTTTTTCCTGCAAAAGGACAGCGCCTAGTCCTACAGGGCTAGCATCCAAAACAAGTTTCGGCTTGCATCAAAATAAGCCATGGTGGCATCTGGTGATTTGCCAGGTGTAATCATTCACCTGGCAAATCCCCATATCTGTGCGATCCACGGAGTGTTAGGCCACAGTCTTCCAATCTTTATAGCGTTGCTCAGAGCTGTATATGGTGTTCCTCTAGGGTCACAGAAAAATATCGAGCCTTATGTTTGAGACACCCACAAGGCTGGAAAGAGTTTCATGGGTGGTGTTATGAAACACTTCAACTGCCGAGGAGATGCCAAAGTTCAAGTGCCTGTACCTCCTGAGGCCCATTTGCATTGAGAACCTCATTATATATCGACTGGCGGGAGTTAGCTCCAGCTGGTGGTAGCCGGCACTGAGGTCAAGTTTAGAGAACCATTGTGCATCATACAGGTCTGCCACAATGTTGTCCATTGTTGGGGTGATATGCCCTTCAAGCCGAATGGCCTTGTTTGGGAGGCACATGTCTACACAAAGCCAAATGGACCCGGGTGGACATGAGCGCGATTAGAAGGGGTGATACCCAGGGCGTGGGCCTAGTGACTTTCTTGATCACACACTGACGCTCTGGGTTCCGTAGTTTCTCCTCCACCAAGGAGCACAGGTGGAAGGATACTCTTTAGTGGCAGAGCACTGTGGGTCTCATGGTGTCATCAATGTGAAGCCACACCTTTGTGTACTTGAGCCGTCCTTCAAACAGTTGGGGAAACTCCTGCATGATCACCACAGCATGTGACTCGTGGATCTGCTTCGCGAAGAAAATGAGTACCAGATTTTCAAACCATATGGCAGCCGAGGAGGATGCTGGTGTTGCCTTCTGTGATAAAGAAATAGGCCCTCGTCGATCCTAGCTGTTCACCAGCTCATGCGACCTTGCCAAAACCAGGATAGCATCGAAAGTGGTCCCTGGTTGGCGTAGGATGAGCAGTCACAGGACTGCCAATCTGCAGCCCTGTATCACATGCGCTCTGATCTTTTTGGGCAGGTCACTATTGATACACATGCTCGCCAGTTTGTGCGTAGATGTTGACGGACTCATCCTCCATCTGCCATGCCTGTCGCAGCTTAAACCAGTTGTAGTCTGGGTTTAGCTGAGGTCGAAGTGCCGGTTAAAAGCTGCAACGGCAGCATCAAAGTCCACATCGTCACCCGTGTTGAGTAGGTTTTCAAACAGTTCACACAGCTTTGCCCCTAAAAGTGAAGCAGCAATGACCTCTTCACTGCCCCACCCGTTACACGTGTGCTGTGGCTTTCTGAACCAAGAGCACCAGTGAGGCTGTTGCTGGGCCCATTAGCTCACTGAATGGCAGCAGTGCCATGACAGATGAGTGGGTATATGGAGCAGATAGTGGTGGGGGTGGAGCACGTTGCTGCTGTGACATTGTACGAGGCACTCTTTTGGCCAGAAGGCCTTTCACCACTGCCGGACCTGGGAAGAAGCATCGGCAGCTACTGATTTTCCTCACCTTCGGAGCGCCTTGGTGCCTGGGACTGACCTGTGTACCGATTGCCATCGTCTTGGCTTGGGAGCAGAAAGGGTGGAGGCCAAACACGACTTTAGTTATGCAAAGCAAATGAGGAAGCCTCACTGCAGCAGCAAATGTCCTTTTCCCCAGCACTGCTTGAATCCTATTGCCAATCCATTCAGTGGCCTACTGTATTGCAGAGTCAATTTGCCTTTTTCTTCTTTTTTCCATTTTCCTTTCTCTTTTGGTGTTTTCGGAACCTTTTTTTTCCTTCTGTTTCTTTTTATTCTCTTTCTCTTTTTCCAAGGGCAAGACCCCTTCTTGGCCTCAGACTCGGCCAGTGGACATCCTGGGGGTGTGGTACACCTTCGCTTGTAGGTGACACTGCAGTCCTTCGGACCAAGCAGGTCCTCCAGGTGTTTGGCCCTCTCAGATTGTGGTTTGCTAGCGGCATCACAGGCAGCAGGGGCAGGCCATGCTGTCCCTCCCGCAGGAGCAGCACTGCAGCCATCACTGGGAGTCGCACAGCAGGCTCGCGCCATGCTCAAGTCCTCACCAACAGCTCCAACGCAAGACCGTCCTTGTCGCCAATGTTGAGCCCTCGTGGCTCAAACGTGAAGGTAGGCACACCTATTCAGGTGCTTGAAATAACGGACACACAGACACATACTTAGTGTGGTGCGGAGTGCCACAACCAGCCGCTCCGGCGTTCATTTATCCTCTCTGGCCGCGCCCAGCCACTGGGATGTGCCGGTGACACACCGTATGATAGAGGCCAGGTGGCACTTTACAGGGCTCATACAACTTTGAGAGACCATCTTCCTGTCACTTACCTTTAATACATTCCCAAGGTGCAAAATACAAATGCTTCTTTGGTACATACCGTTTTGGTCATACAATGTGCGCTGACGCCCTTCATGGTGTTCAGCGCGATTTAGAAAACTTGTATGATTAAATAAATAGGTGAGATAGATGAGTGGGTTTGGTGGGAGCTTCCCAACCACACATTTTTGACAATCTGCTCCTCAGCTGTAGTGGAGCAAAACTAGCACAAATGCTGGCTTTAGAATGCAAAAGACACAGAAATGATGGACGGAATGCGGAACAAATAAAACATCACCCCCAGTGAAGAGATCTGGGTTAAATCCATTGTTTTTTTGCTCACCATGCCACCCCAGTTTAGGCCCAGCCATATGCAAATCAGTCATGACCCTGCTCCTCATGGGAACAGTCCTGCCCGAACTGCCAAGTCAGGTCCTCTCTCGACCAGAAATAAGCATTCTGGGATTTTGTTTCAGGGTATCACTTCCCATCAGCCAGTCTAGCTTGAATCCAGTGGCACAGTGAGCCCAGGACCCGCGTCTGGGAATACCCGGTACACTTAGGGCCAGAAATTATAAGACACAGAAATGATGGACGGAATGCGGAACAAAACAAACATTCACCTCCAGTCAAAAGATCTGGGTATAATCCATTATTCTTTTGCTCACTATGCCATCCTAGCTTAGAACCAGCCATATACAATCAGTCTTGACCCTGCTCCTCATGGTAACAGTCCAGACAGAACTGCCAAGCCAGGTCCTTCCTTGACCAGAAACAAGCATCCTGGTCCCAGATCTCTATACTGGGATGAATGATTTGCATATGGCTGGGTATCAACTGGAATGGCACTGGGAGCAAACAAACTATCGAGTTAGGCCCATATCTCTGTACCGGGGTGAATGTTTGACACTGTTCAGCATTCTGTCCATCAATTCTTCTTCTTGCGTTTGTTACCCCGGGTGAGACGGGTAGGCCCAGACGTGAGTCCCATGCTCTCCATGCTACTGGAGTCAAGCTAGCCTGGCTGATGAGGGATGATACCCCGAAACTGGTCCCAGGATGCTTGCTTCTGGTCCAGGGAGGACCTGGCCTGGCAGTTCAGTTTGGACTGTTACCATGGGGAGCAGGTTCAAGACTGATTTGCATATGGCTGGGTTTGAACTGAAATGACATGGGGAGATTTAGGCCCAGATCTCTGTACTGGGATGAATGTTCAACATTGTTCAACATTCTGTCCATCAATTGCTCTTTTGGCTATTCCAAAAACAGCACTGCTCTCTGTGGGCCTCATTTACAGGGTCCCTAGCGGCACTTTTGCACCGCCAGAGCATCACTTTTTGGCCTCTCCAGTGGCGCAATGTGCCACAGCATATATTCACAGCCATACAAAGCCATTTTACGTGAAATTTCATGGCCTTGTAAATATATATATATTTTTTTTTTATATTAGGAAAACATAATTTATTATTTCCATACAAAACCAACCTAAACTACACAAACATAAGAAAATCGAAAGTTATAGTTATAACTTTATAGTTATAATTCTAAGTTATAAAGTGCACCCTGCCTAAAACTTACTGTAACTCGCACACCAGCACAGAGAATGCCGTCAACCGGCCAGCCAGACAAATTTAGGTATAATTCGGCCCTCTACCATGCGTAGTCTTCCCATAAATGATGTCGTTTGAGATGTCATGTATGCTTAACAAAAAGAAACCACCACGGCTGACCACTGGTTCAGTACCTCAAACCCAATATGTACAATAGTAGATGTCCTGTGCACAATTCTTCCAAAGTCCGCCGCAGAAGGACTCCACTGAAAATCAGATGAAAAAGAACTTTTTAACAAAAAAGGAAGGTGCACCAGAGAAAAGTCCAAACTTGAGTAAGTCCTTAGAGTTCCTTTTAATTTTCATATATGTTTTTTCATAGAGTAAGAGATCAGCCAACGCGTTTCGTTCTTTAAGATAAGAACTTCTTCAGGGCAGTATCTACACGTAGTAGAATCAGCAAAAATGGTCATCCAGCAGTCCGTAATTCATACATCGCCGTGTAATCGATAATAGGAAAGTTCCTTAATATAGATTCAGATGAATAGTTCGTAGAGATTCCAATATACTAAAGTAGGAAGGTGCTAAGCAATACAAATCACTTCACGGCGAAAGGTACAAGTGAGTGAACCATGTCTGGTTTTTCTCATATGATCCTCCTCTGCAGTCGCCCATTCCTTCAGATCTGACTTCCATTTATCAATGTATGGGCCCTGTGGGGACAGCCAATGAATTGCAATTCATCTCTTTGCTATTGTGAATCCCAATATCAGAAAACGTCTAGTCATTTTACGCTTGGGATTGTTCGGTATCAGTCCCAAAGGCACATTGTTATCTCCAGTGCTACCATCCATCTTGTCACTCTATTGAGTTGCTCTAGTACTTCAATCCAATATTCTTGTATATGGGGACACTGCCAGACCATATGCACAAAATTAGCTTGTGTACACCTGCATTTAGAGCAATGGTGGTCTCTTGATGCTTTAATCGTGTTCAGTCGTCTGGGGGATAGGTACGTCATGTGTATTATATTATATTGTATTACTTTAAACCTGGCCCTTATGGACACTTTACGGACTCCCTTGTGGATTTTCTTCCAATCCGACTGTGTTAATGGGTGGTCGATAACGTCCTGCCATCTTTCTTCAAATTTTAGGGGCTTGCCTTGTCTATCCTCCCTCAGTACCCTGTATAGGTGGGTCACAAACGTGCGCCCTCCCGCCATTGAAATCAGCGTGTGTGAATGTGTTGGGGCCTCCGGGAAGGTGGTCCAGAGCTCTCTGGCCGTGGCTGCTATTTTAGCATATTGCAGAAATTGTCCAGCCCCTAGATGAAATGTTTCTACTGCGTCTTGGTAGGTTATGAACCTATCTTCTGGGTATAGGTTCGCCAACATTAGGCAGCCTCCAGCTCTCCATTTTTCTGTTGTCATTGCCTGCTCTGCCTTGGCAAACTGTGGTATTCCCCAGACATATGCCTCTGGTGCGAAGGGCTTCCTCTTGATTACCCTTTTCACCATTCTCTCCCACACGTTGGCCATTAGTCGTACCGGCAGGGGGAAGGGGGAGGATTTAGTGCCGGGGACACCCCTCCCATTCAAGAGTAGGGTCGCCAGTTTCTGATTCCCATAGGTACCCTCCAATAGGGTCCTCTCCCATGAGGAGTCTGTGTCAAGCCACAGTATTGCCTGCTGTAGCTGCAATGCCAGGTAGAGCTCCAGATCTGGGATTTCCAACCCCCCTCTGCCCCATTGCCATTTCATCACCTCTAAACTAACCCTGCAGCGCTTTCCATTCCATAATGTGGATGTCAGCAGCACTTCTAGTTCTTTGAAGACCTTGCACTGGATCTCATAAAAGGACCCCTGCATAACTTAAAGGCATCTGGGCAACACCACCATTTTTATTAAGGCCGTTTTACCTATAAGGGACAACTTTACGGTGTTCCAGAAGTTCACACTTCCGTTCAGCCCCCTTATTATCCTTCCCATGTTCAGATCGTAAAACGGATTCCTGTCTCTGGCAATATGTATGCCTAGGTGTCGTACTGTTTCCGCTTCCCAGGGGAGCTCCAGTTGTGGAAGTCGGGCCACTTCACCCTCTTCAGGACACATGATCGGGTATCGCTGCGATTTAGACTTGTTGATCTTTAGTCCCGAGGCTAGCCCAAATCTATCGAGCACACTAATGAACAAGTTACTTACCTACGGTAACGATATATCTGTAAGAAACATTAGTTAGTTAGATTCCTTACCTTAGAATATCCCCAGGGGTCAGGCTGGATCCGGAAAGATTTTCGTCAGCAATACCCTTGTGCGTCGCTAGGCGTCGTCTGCGGCTCCGCGTCCGTCGTCGGCGTCGTGATCGCCGGCATGACGTAGTCGGAGTACTTAGACGCCGCCCTTGCGCGCTGACATCAGTTCTTGTACATAGCTTTCCGCGCCAGGAACACGGAGCCATGCAAGAGACCGACACTGGTGCCGTGAATCTAGGGCCCTGAAAGGGATGACCTTAACCCTAGACATCAGTTCGCAGAACGGGGAGGATGGGTGGGGCGGTAAGGAATCTAACTAGCTAATGTTTCTTACAGATATATCATTACCAAAGGTAAGTAACTTGTTCATCTGAAAGAAACACGTTAGTTAGATTCCTTACCTCAGAATAGATACCCCAGCAATACCAACCCTGGTGGTGGGTCTGCGAACCAAGCTCACACCAGGAAGTCCTGGAGGACAAAACGGCCAAAGAAGCTGTCCCTCCGGACTTGGCTGTCCAGGCAGTAATGCTTAGCAAACGTGTGCAGCGAGGCCCACGTAGCTGCCTGACAAATGTCCTGCAGAGGGACTCCCCGACCCAGGGCAGTAGTAGCCGCTGTGGCCCGAGTGGAATGGGCCCGCAGCCCCACAGGAGGTTCCTTCTTAGCCAAGGAATAACAGGCTTTAATGCACAAGACGACCCACCGAGAGATGGTCCGCTTGTGTACTGCCCACCCCTTCTTAGCGCCCACGTAATCAACGAAGAGTTGGTCGTCCACCCGGAACTGTTTCGTACGGTCCAGATAGAAGGACAGTGCACGTTTTGGGTCCAGACGGTGGAGCCTCTCTTCCTCTTTCGAGGGATGCGGAGGCGAAAAGAAGGTGGGCAATGTAACAGACTGGCCGATGTGAAAGGCAGTTACCACCTTAGGGAGAAAGGAAGCACGAGTCCTGAGGACAACCTTGTCCGGATGGACAGAGAGGAAAGGAGGCTTAGAAGAGAGTACCTGGAGCTCACTCACCCGTCTAGCAGAGGTGATGGCAACCAGGAAAGCAGTCTTAAGAGTCAGTAGACGAAGAGGACAATTATGAAGTGGCTCAAAAGGAGCGCACATCAGATAGGTTAACACCAGGTTCAAATCCCACTGAGGCATTACGAAGGGGACAGGAGGAAACATATGAGTAATGCCTTTAAAGAATCTAGCAACAACAGGGGACTTGAAAAGAGAAGGCTGATCAGGAAGCCGTAAGAAAGCAGAAACAGCTGAAAGGTATCCCTTGAGGGTGCCCAGAGCAGAGCCCTGCTGGGCCAGGGAAAGAAGAAAGAGGAGAACCTCAGAAAGATGGGCGGAAAGGGGATCCACAGCCTTTTCTGTGCACCATGCCACAAATTTGTTCCACCTGCACGGGTATACCGTTTTAGTTGAGGGACGCCTGGCTGCCAGAATAACATCACAGACTTCAGGAGGCAAGTCAAATGGCATCAACTGCTGCCGCTCAATCTCCACGCATGGAGGTGGAGGCTGGACAGGTTCGGGTGGAGGACCGTCCCCTGCTGCTGCGACAGAAGGTCCTCCTGAAGAGGCAATCGAATCGGGGGATCGATTGACAGACTGAGTAGCTCGGGACACCAGTATCTTCGTGCCCAATCCGGAGCCACAAGGATGACTTGGGCCCGGTCGCGCCTGTTCTTCTTCAGCACTCTGGGCAGAAGTGGTATAGGCGGAAAGGCGTACAACAGACCACAACACCACTCGCGACGAAAAGCGTCGCCGAGCGAGTGCCGCCTTAGAAATTCCAACGCGCAGAACTGATGACATTGCGCGTTCTCTTCGCTGGCAAATAGATCTAACCAAGGCTCTCCCCACTGCCGAAAGAGGCCTTGCGCCACGTCCGAGTTCAGACGCCACTCGTGATCCATAATGCACCGGCGGCTAAGTTCGTCTGCCCTGGCGTTCAGAGAACCCGCCAGGTGTTGAACCACCAGGGTGATGCCCTGATGTTCCAGCCATGTCCAGAGGCGCAGAGCCTCCTGACAAAGGGTCCACGACACCACCCCGCCCTGTTTGTTGCAATACCACATGGTGGTGGTGTTGTCCGTGAACACCTGCACTGCACTTCCCCGGACAGAGGGAAGGCATGCCTTCAGTGCAAGCCTGATCGCCCGCAGCTCCAATAGGTTGATATGGAGCCCGGGACTCCGCCGGAGACCAGAGGCCTCTGATCTCCGCCTCTCCCATGTGGCCCCCCCATCCCAGGAGGGACGCATCCATCACCCCAACGTGCTCCTGTTGGGGTAGGGAGAGGGATCTGCCACTGACCCAATCGCGGTCCGTGAGCCACCACTGCAACTGTCTTGCAGTGCCCTCTGAGATCAGGATGCGGTCAGACAGGTTGCCCCCGATGCTGGGCCCACTGGAACTTCAGGTCCCACTGCAGAGCCCGCATCCGCCATCTGGCCAGCAGGATGCAGGAGGCCATCAGATCCAGCAGCCGCAGCACCAACCTGACCGAAATCCGGGATAAAGGCTAAAAGATCGGAATCAGAGCCTAAATATCCCGAACCCGCTGTTCCGGAGGATAGACCCGGAACTGCGTCAAGTCCAGAACCGCTCCGATGAAAAGGAGCTTCTGGGAGGGACTCAGATGCGACTTCGGCACATTGATGGAGAACCCCAGCAAATGCAGGAGGTCGGCCGTAGTCTGGAGGTGAGAAACGACTGTCTGGGGCAAGCCCGCCTTCAACAGCCAGTCGTCGAGATTGGGGAAGACTGGAACCCCTAATCTGCGCAGATGAGCTGCGATCACCGCCATCACTTTCGTGAACACCCGAGGGGCATTGGTGAGGCCGAAGGGGAGCACGGTAAACTGAAACTGCTCGTGGCCTACCGTGAACCACAGGTAACGCCGGTGGGCTGGCAGGACGGGGATGTGGAAATATGCGTCCTGCAAGTCCAACGCTACCATCCAGTCTCCAGGGTTCAAGGCAGCCAGAACCTGAGCTAAGGTGAGCATCTTGAACCTCTCCTTCCGGAGGAAGGCGTTGACACTCCTGAGGTCCAAGATAGGGCGTAGGCCCTCTTTGCCCTTCTTGTAGTAGTGAGAATAACAACCCCGACCTACTTCTGAGCCAGGAACGCGCTTGATGGCCCCCTTGGCCAAGAGGGCCGTAACTTCCTCCTGCAGAAGTTGCAAGTGATCTCCCGACATGCGGTGGTACTGCGGTGGCATTACTGGAGGGGCCGCCTCGAAGGGGAGGGAGTAGCCCCTTTGGACGATTTGCAGCACCCACCTGTCCGATGTGATGGTACGCCAGTGGAGCAGGTGATGGCGAACTCTGCCTCCCACTGGCGTGGAATGGGCCTGGAAGCTCGGACTAGGAAGGCTTTGAGGCAGATGCTGCTGGGGCAGATGTGGGCTGACCGGCTCTCTGTCCACCTGCTCCGCCTCGGCGGAATCCACATCCGCGACCGCGTTGAGGCTGGTTCTGCGGCCTGTGGCTAAACGGACGTGTGGGGGTGCCCCTTCCTTGGCCACGAAAGGGGCAAAAAGCGGAAGTTTGCGGGAACGGGGCCGAGAGGCCCAAGGACTTGGCCGCAGCCCTGGAGTCCTTAAAGCGCTCCAGCGCACTATCCGCTTTTTTGCCAAAAAGGCAACGGCCATCGAAGAGCATGTCCACGAGCTGTGCCAGAGGGTCCTCAGACCCCTCCCAGTCGTCCCTGTCATCCAACTCCTGAGAGACAGGATGAAAGGTCGGAGCCGGGCGGTAGATGAATCTGTCATCCATCTGCGCCGTCTCTGGTGCTGGGCGGTGCTGCTCCGATGCCGGGCGGTGCTGCTCCGACGCTCGCTAGGCCTCCCAGTCGGACCTGCGGGGCCCGAAGGCGCGCCGGCAGACCTCGAAGGCAGAGCGAGACTCCTCATGGTCTCGGATCTCCGTCGGAGTTGCAACAGGCCCAGGGACAGGAGGGTATGGTGCCCGGATGTGTCCCCTGCGGCTCCAAAGGAGCCGCGCGGGTGGTGCCACCCGAACCCTCAGCCGAGTCGCGAGACCGGCGAGGGGAGTCAGAAGAGCGATGTCGCTTTTTCGACTTCTTGCTGCGCCTCGACTTACCGGAATGCGAGGACTTCGACCCCGAGGAGCGGTGGTGGCTGCGGCTCCGCGACCGGTCCCTCGACCTCCTCCTCGACCGGGACCTTGAGCAGTGCCGGATCTCGAGCAGCTTGCGGGACCGCTCCCGCCTAGCCTTCGAGGTCAAGGCCCGGCAGTCGAGGCACGACTCGGCATCATGGTCGGCCCCAAGGCAGTAGAGACACCGGCGGTGGTAATCCGTGACCGACATCAGGCAGTGACAGGCGTCGCATGGCTTGAACCCGGGCATCCCTACCGGCACCAGGAGTCGAGGTCGACTCGAAATGGGAACCAAAAAAGTTCAAAAAGTTTAGTCAAAAAGTGACTAAAAGGGTATGCTCTTCCCGGATCTGCGCTTGTTGGCGCAGAAAAATGAAGAACTGACGTCAGCGCGCGAGGGCGGCGTCATCCCGGCGATCACGAAGCCGACGACGGACGCGGAGCCACAGACGACGCCTAGCGACGCGCAAGGGTATTGCTGACGAAAATCTTTCCGGATCCAGCCTGATGCCTGGGAATATTCTAAGGTAAGGAATCTAACTAACGTGTTTCTTTCAGATTAATATTACAGTAGACTGCGTCGTGGAATTTAAATACACCAAGGTATCATCTGCATATAGTGAGACTACATGCTCAGATAGTCCTACTGTTATGCCGTGTCCCCTAAGAGTCTTTCTTAAATGGCAGGCAAGCGGCTCCAATGCTATTGCAAAAATTAGCGGCGAGAGCGGGCACCCCTGCTGTGTCCCTCTCTGGAGCCCTATACTTTCAGGGACATAGCGTCCCGTACGGACCCTAGCTGTTGGCTTTGCATATAGCAGTTGAACCCATTCGATGTATTGCTGTCCTAGTCCCAATTTTTCAAGTACCAGCCATATATAGTCCCACCTGACCGGGTCAAACGCCTGTTCTATAGCCAGGAAGGCCAAGGCTCTTTCCCCCTGTTTCCCTTCCAGGGACTGCATAACATGTGCCAGGAGACGGATATTTCGCAGGGTGTTCCTACGGGGTATGAATCACTTTTGATCTTCATGAATAATCTGGGGCAGATACGGGAGCAATCTGGTAGCCAAAACGTGGCTTATGAGTTTCAGATCCACATTTGACATGGATATGGGCCTATATGAGGTCGGTGACGTGGGGCCTTTCCCCGCCTTTGGGATCAGCACTATGAGCACTTCCCACATGGAGCTCGGTATTTCTTTTTTCTCTTGTGCCTCTGCTAAAGTCTCAAGCAGACTGTCTGCTAATATATACGGGAACTGTTTGTTGAATTTGGCCACCAGACCATCAGCGCCCGGGGACTTTGAAGTTTTCATCTGTTAAATCGCCCTCATTACTTCCGGTTTAGTTAATGGGGCGCTCAGGGCTTCCTGGGCATCCTGATCTAAGCAGGGCATTGCAATCCCATCTAGGAATGACTCCATTGTCGAGGCTGGTGTCTTTAGTTGGGGCTCAGTATATGCTATCTTGAGATGTTCTGCAAAAACGGCATTTATCTCGTACTGAGTATATTTCATAGTCTGCGTTCCCGAGTCCCTTATTGCCAATATTGACTTACATTGTGTTTCCATCTTTATAAGTCGTGCCAACATCCAGCCCGATTTGTCCCCCGCTGTATACCAGCACTTTCTGCTTTTATTCCTGTCAAATTTGTCCAGCCGATCCGATAGCTCTCCTATCTTTTGTCTCTGTTCAGTCCATCCCTGGAGGCCCTCTATATTTGTGGGAAGTGTGGATTCTAGCGCGGACAACTTACGCTCTTGCCCCTGCAAATCACGCTCTAACACTTTTCGGACTCCCGCCTCTGTTGCCATGCACACCTCCCTTATTACCACTTTCATTGCATTCCATTCTGTTGCCCTAGTGTTTGCTGTCTTCCAATTGGTATTAAAGTACCCACTCAGCTCTGTGTGTACTGCCGCTTTATATACCGGGTCCAACAATGCTTCCACATTAAACCTCCATAATGGTATCTTGGAACGGGGTCTGCTCAAGGTGTAGTCTATCAGTAAGGGGAGTGGTCAGACAGGTATCGGACCAAATATTGTGCTTCGCCCACTCTATGTATGGTCTCTGCTTGCATGAAAAAGTAGTCTAGCCTACTATATGTGTTCGTTGCTGGTGTATGGCAGGAGTAGGTTTTTTGGTGAGGATGTCAGTGCCTCCAATTGTCTACTAGACCATAATTAAATTGCATTTCCCTCAAGGCCTCCCTCACCTTGGGTTTGGGGTGTGGTCTCAGTGGGAACCTGTCTAGAGTGCCGTCGAAGGCGCAATTATAATCCCCGCTATCAGTAATTCGGTGTCAGGGTTAAGCTGGGCCTGACTGAGAGTTGACCCCAGGAACTCCCCGTCATCGTTGTTAGGTGAATATATATTGAGCAGACACATATCATGACTGTCTAACGTGTCTTCCACCAATACAAATCTGCAGTGAGGATCTAGTTTGGTTCTTAACATTTTAAAAGGGACCCCCAGTGTCACCCACACCAATGTACACCTAGAAAACCCTGAGTAGGACGTCTCGTATATCTGGTCCCACCAGCGTCTTTGAAAATACTTGAGACAATCGCCCCACAGGTGCGTTTCCTGCAAGAAAGCTATTGAAAACCCATAGCGTTTCAGGTAAGCAAATATATGGTTGCGCTTAACAAAATTGTTCAGGCCCCGGACATTCCATGTTAGAAATTTGTATGTAATTCCCTTAGCCATCATGTCACTGGACTTTCCCAGGGCATCTGATTGACTCTCATAGTAAGTTCTTGCCGAACACGACACCTAACTGCAACATTTCTTCTTGTTTGTGAGACCTTCTGGAATGACTGTTGGTTACTAACGTGCCCCTAATACAACAATTCCGGCAACTTTCCCCTCCCCCCGCCCATAGGCAGTAGCTCTCCATTCTTTCTGTACCAACAGTGGCCTAAGGACTTGGGGCTCCACCCCACACCTCTTGCCCTTCCCCCTCCCTTATCCCTTGTACCTTAGCTAAATAATACTAGCCCAATTGACTCAATATCAAAAAGTCCAAACTCAATAGAAATACAATCTACGTATGTAATTTTACAGTGAGGCCAAGCCACCGGGTCCCATGATACCCCGCCGGACCATTCAGCCCGCTAGGAAACTCACGTGGCAAGGCGGCTGGGAAGTCCCATTAAGTCCTTGAGGCAGAGCCACACAGCATAGAGTCCTCTCAATTATACATTCATCATGTGTGCCCACCCCCCATACCTTGAACCTTTCAAAGGATATGGCGGCATCCTTATGTCCTCCCATCGCCATGCATCATCCCTCCCTGCCAATTTCTTACTCACAGTACTTTCATTGTCGCTTGTCCTTCATCTTGGACCTTCATCCAGCAACAGAACACTCCTGCCCTTTTTATCATTCAAGGGTTCCCTCTGTCTGTGATTGTGTTTCTTGCACCAGGCAGAGAGGGGAAAATTGATTCTGGAGTTGTATGGCCACCGATTCAGTCCTCAGTGTTCCATCCGTGTCGACCAGGATTCGACCCGACCCAGGGGGCTCCTGGGAGGAGATTCTCTGTTCTGTGCCGTCTCGGCACTGCCCATGCTTTCGCCGTCGAAGTGACCGTTGTTCTCGCCATCCTTGATTCTGGTCTGGCCCCGCCAGGCCTATCGACTCCATCCAGTGCACCACCTTTTGTGGCGTCTCTTAGAAATGGACCTTGTCTTTGTTCTGTACTCCTGAGTTTTTCAGGGAACAGGAGGCTATATTTGATGTTATGTTACCGTGGGTGCCATTTGATCCCCAAACAACGATCGTGAAGCTCTTGAACTTTCCTGGTGTAATCAGGGAATATTTGGATTGCCCGATCTTCGTACTTCGGCGCGCCGTACAGACAAATGTGTTGGAGAATAATATTTCTGTCTCTATGATTGTACAGGTGAGCTATTAACACTCTAGGTGGAGAGCATTGGCTCGGCGAGGTGAGCTCTTTCAATGGTGAAAAATGTAGAGAGTCTGATGTTGTCTAGGGCTGTGGTGATCCAACCCACCAAGAAGAGGTCCGCCGTCGGCCCCTTGGCTTTTTTGGGGAAACCCACGAACCTGAGGTTGTTCCTCCTCGAACGTCCTTACGCATCTTCCACGCAGTTGGACTGGGTTTGTAGTGTGGAGAGCGTTGTGGGGAGCCACTGGACCTCCTCTCGCAATGTCACTACTTCTTCCTCGGTGTTGGTGACTCTTTCGGCCACTTTATAAAGATCCAGGCGTAGATGATTAATGTCCATTGCCATTGTGTCCGTCTTTGATTCTAAAGCCACCCGCGATTTTTTGATGGCGTTCAGTATGTCCATTGTGTCTTGCGCCACAACAAGCATCCTGGCACCGGTTTCGGGGTATGTCACCCTTCATCAGCCAGGCTAGCTTGAATCCAGTGGCACAGTGAGCAAGGGACCCATCTCTGGGCATACCCATCCCACTTAGGGCGAAAAGTGTAACTGCAACAAATGATGGATGGAATCGTTCTTTTGCCCTGGCTGATGAAGGGTGACATACCCCGAAACCGGTCCCAGGATGCTTGTTTCCAGTCCAGGGAGGACCTGGCTTGGCAGTTCGGTCTGGACTGTTCCCATGAGGCACAGGGTCAAGACTGATTTGCATATGGCTGGGTCCAAACTGGGATGGCGTAGAGGGCAAAAGAGCAATGGATTTAACCCAGATCTCTTGACTGGGGAAGAATGTTTGAATCATTCAGCATTTCGTCCATAATTTGTTGCAGTTACACTTTTCGCTCTAAGCGGGATGGGTATGCCCAGAGGTCGGTCCCTTGCTCACTGTGCCACTGGATTCAAGCTAGCTCGGCTGATGAAAGGTGACATACCCCGAACCCGGTCCCAGGATGCTTGTTTCTGGTTCAGGGAGGACCTGGCTCAGCAGTTCGGTCTGGACTTTCCCATGAGGCACAGGGTCAAGACTGATTTGGATATGTCTGGGTCCAAACTGGGGTGGCGCAGTGGGCAAAAGAACAATGGATTTAACCCAGATCTTTTGACTGGGGGAGAATGTTTGAATCATTCAGCATTCCATCCCTGATTTGTTTCAGTTGTACCTCATAGGTAAGGTGCATTCCTGCCCTTTTCTTTTGACGTAGGGCAGTTCTGCAAGGTTCCTTGCGGCGCTGCCCTGCATCAAAACCTCGTAAATGAGGCCCTGCATGTTTAAGTAGTAAAAAAAAATTACACGGATTCAAAACATTGGATAGTGACATAGTACTTGCAAAGTGTCATCAGTTTCTGTAAGTGGCATAATATGCACGATGCTCAATCATTCTCACTACAGCATGCAACTACATTTCTCGGTGCTGTAGTGAAATAAATACATTCACAGTGCATTTCCATTGAGGTGCACTGACCAGCATATTGTATCCGTCGTCTGAATACCAATTTGTTGCTCAGGTATAAGGCGGCTGAATCCCCTAAATCGTTTTTTCAAACCAAAGTTCCAGACTTTATAAACACACGGCATGAAAGCATCCTGCATTTTATTCTATTTGTTGTTTCTTCCTCTATTTCCATCAGTGGGACCTAGATAATCACATTGAATAGTACACTATTAGCAAGCAACAGTTTGCCCTGTTTTTGCAGAAAGCAGACTTAATAAGTGACTTCTTTACTGAACCTGATTTGAGGCTCATTGACTCTAATGATTCCCTTTCAACAGGCAAGTAAGTACATACGGGTGGAGTGGAATTTATGACTTTAAAAGTCGAACTGCTGATATATGACTGTTGTATGACACATTTCGGTGCAGCTCCAAAAGTGACGTCATGACTGTTGTTAATTATTCTCACTATTGTAACATTCTTTTCGCATGCAGCGCTGTTGCAGGTGTTCCTGCGGGTCTAAGCAAAGCACAACAGTTTCCCCGTTTTCCTCCGTGGGTCATCACTGGCACAGCCTAGCCTTGCACTGACCTGGGACTGGCCCTGACAACATCTTGTAGTATTATTCCCTTAACGCCACCCCAAGGGAACCTTACACTCTCTAAAGCTGCTGACCGCAGCATCACATTACCACTCACGGTGCCCAAAGCTAGCAAGCAGTGTATAAATCACTGTCACACATGCCAGGGTACGCTGCAAGTGACTGGCACTCCAATTTTATTAGCATTCACTCAGTCCGTGGCATTTCCGTACACAATAAAAATAACTAAAAACAACTTTATAAGACATTTTATATAAAGGTTAAAACGGTACAGCTAAAGGTCTCATTACATAAATATTCTATCGGAGGAATTAAAATTAATCAAGCATTGGCAAAGCCAATGGGTCTCGCCTATCCGAGATCTATCGGCTTTGCCAATGTTTTTTTAGCCATGCTGCACAGCAACTCAGCAGCTGTGCAGCATGGTTAAAAGTAAAAAAAAGTGCTCTGACACATTCAACGCTTGTTGCCTTATATCTTTTTTTTACCTTCAACCATTCTGCACAGCAGCCACGCAGCTGTGCTACATGGCAAAGAAAGCATTGAGAAAGCCAAGTAGATTTGCGATTGGCTTTTCAATGTTTTGGTTAGCAATAATCAGATTCAACCACTAGAGGGCAGAGTTGCAATATATACAATGCAAAAAAAAAGCATTTGTACCTCAATCAATGCACGAGCATGGACGACACTAATTAAGCTAAATCAATCTGTACTTGGTCCATGCACCACACAGAGAAATAGAAGTGATGAAGGAAGGGACGCTGGTGGTGCGGTACGCAGACAAATGGTAAGTAATGGGCGGGCTAAAAGCCCCATGTTAGAGGTTTTTTTTAATACTCAATAGATTGTCATCAAGCGACAGAACATGTGTGCTGCCTGCAGGCAAGACATGAAAACAGGGGCTGGGGGAGGTGAGTCACAACCCAGGAAACAGATCACAGGCACTCAGGAGCGGCCTACTCAAGCACTTCCTTTTTGATTTGATTTGATTTCTTTCACAATGACCCCATAGGTACATAGGCAAATCACTTTCTACAGCACAGCACCTTAAAATTGCTCAAGTCAATGGGGGCAGAGTGCCAGTGTCCACCGTTTCCCAATAAAGTGAGAAGGTGTAGCTTGAGATTTGTGGGTGTGAATCTCAAATTTCCCAACTAAAAAAGCAGTGGGCCACAGGATGAAGAGGTGAGGTGTCCAAGGTTACAGGATAGACTGTTCCCATGAGGACTACTGATTTGCATAAGGTGGACCTCCGGAGTCGATTCAGACTTTGCAACGGTGACGGAGTACCCTCTATGCCAACTCAAGGTCCGTCTGCCAAACTCAAGGTCCGTCCACCCTATTTTGAGTCAAGTGGACTGCAAGTTTTACACCGGAGGACTAAAACTTTCTCTGCTGGAGTAAAACTTGCACAAACATGGAGCCCAATGGAGAAGGTGCACTGGAGATAAGACATCTGAGCGTCCTCGGCATTTAAGTGGACAGTCAGATGTTTATTTTTATCTTAACTATCCGTCACCGCCAGGTATATCCTGGCTGTGAGGGACAGCGTGAAAATAAGTTGCAAATCTGTAACTGTAGTTCTCCAGTATTGGCATCTTTCATAGCTGCACATACTTGAATCATTCCTCATCATTGAAGTGGGAGTCCTACGGACGGCTAAAAAGCAGAACAGTGTTACACATAGCCTACAAGGGCTAGAAAACAGACATTTTAGCCTCTTATCCACATCATTAAAAAAGAACCAAACTTCAGCCAATTATGCTGCAGATCCCTGTAGAACACTCCCCTCAGAGGCTTTCTTCCCTCTGATTTTCAAGCACTAGAGAGAACCTACAGATCTATACAAAATAAGGTGAGCCACTCGGGGGAGGAGTAAGGAGCCAAGTAAACCTATGAAAGTTGCCAATAATGGAGAACTACAGTTACAGGTAAGTGACTTGTTTTCTTCTCCTGTATTGAATCTTTCATAGATTCACAGGCTTAAATCAGATTAACTAGCAGTTAAGCATGAAAACAACATGATAATTAATGACACGATAGTGGATGGTGGGATAATAAATGAAGGTTATTTAAATAGATGGACTAACACAGCTTTTCCGACTGCTACGTCCTTTTGCACTGTTGGAAAAGTTACTTACCTTCGGTAACGCCTTATCTGGTAGAGACATGATCTAGCCGCAGATTCCTTACCTTTGAATTTCCAGGCGTCAGGCTGGATCCAGAAGATTTTTCGTAGCAGTACCCCTGCACGCTGGTAGGTGGTGTTGGTCGACTCCACATGACATCGTCAGCGTCGTGTTTTTCGGCGTTGTGCCGTCAGCATCATCAATATAACCGCCACTCCGGCGCGCTGACGTCAGTACTTTTCACGATTTTACACGCCAGAAGCGCGGAGCCATGAGGTGACTGACCATGGTATGTTAAAAGACAGACAGCTAGTGCACTGAAGGGGACATCCTGGACACTAAAAACCCCATTCCGCAGTGCGGGGAGGGATGGGAGGGTCGGTAGGGAATCTGCGGCTAGATCATGACTCTACCAGATAAGGAGTTACCGAAAGTAGGTAACATGCTCATCTGATAGAGACATCTAGCCGCAGATTCCTTACCTTTGAACAGATACCCAAGCAATGGAGGGACCGAGGAACAGTTGCAAAAACAACAGTTGATGGACAGAATGCAGAACAATGTCATACATTCACCCCAGTACAGAGATCTGGGCCTAAATCCATCTTTTTTTACTCACCATGCCATTCTAGTTTGAACCCAGCCATATGCAAATCAGCCTTGACCCTGTGCCTCATGGGAACAGTCCAGCCCGAACTGCCAAGCCAGGTCCTCCCTGGACTGGAAACAAGCATCCTAGGACCGGTTTTGGGGTTTCACCCCTCTTCCGCCAGGATAGCTTGATTCCAGTGGCATGGAGAGCACTTGACCCACGTCAGGGCATACCCATCCCACTCGCAGTGACAAATGCAAAAACAACAGTTGATGGACAGAATGCAGAACAATGTCATACATTCACCCCAGTACAGCGATCTGGGCCAAAATCCATAGTTTTTTTGCTCACCATGCCATTCCAGTTTGAACCCAGCCATATGCAAATCAGCCTTGACCCTGTGCCTCATGGGAACAGTCCAGCCGAACTGCCAAGCCAGGTCCTCCCTGGACTGGAAACAGGCATCCTAGGACCGGTTTCGGGATTTCACACCTCTTCAGCCAGGATAGCTTGATTCCAGTGGCATGGAGAGCACGGGACCCACGTCTGGGCATACCCGGGACTGAGGAACAGGTCAGACTGGAAAAACAGAGCGACTAAAGAGGCCCTCTCTGCGAACATGGGAATCCAGGTAGTAGTGTCTGGCAAACGTGTGCAGAGATGCCCACGAGGCAGCTTGGCATATCTCCAAAACAGGAACACCGCAGTGGAGAGCCGTGGGGGTCGCTTTTGCCCTGGTGGAATGGGCCCTAAACCCTTCTTCACTAAGACATGACACATTTTTATACAGAGGATAACTTCGGGATACATTCTATTCTGGACAGCACAATCTCTCTTTGCGCCCAAGTACCCTAAAAAGAGTTGGTTATTCACCCGTAACTCTTTGGTTCGATCGAGGTAGAATGATACTGCTCTTTTTGGTTCCAGACAGTGGAGACATTCCTCTACCTTGGAAGGATGCGGAGACGCATTGAAGGTGGGTATGGTAACCAACTGTCCCAGATGGAACTGAGTTAAACCTTAGGAAGAAAAGATGCCCTAGTCTAGAGTAGTACATTATCCGGAAAGGTTGTCTGTAGTTTGCTGACTCTTCTGGCTGAGGTTATTGCCACCAAAAAAGCTGCTTTGATGGTGGACAACCGCAGAGGACAGTTATGCAATGGCTCAAACGGTGCACACATCAAGAAGGTGAGTACCAAATTAAGGTCCCTCTGTGGCATGATGAAAGGTGAAGGGGGAACAAATGTGTTAGCCCCTTCAAAAATCTCTCCACTATAGGAGATCTGAACAAGGATGGCTGATCAGGCAGCCAAACAAAGGAGGAAAAAGCCGAAAGGTAGCCGTTCAAAGTGCCCAGAGCAGAGCCCTGTTGGGCTAAAGAAAGTATGAAGAAAAGATCTTCAGATAAGGGAGCAGTTAAAGGGTCAATAGACCGATCTGTACACTATTTACAAAGCTTGTTCCATTGCCAGGCATGTACTAATTGTCCAGAGGGACACCTGGCTGCCAAGATAACCTCATAGACTTTAGGAGGAAGGTCAAAAGCTGTCAACTGTCGCTGCTCCACACAAGGAGGCGGAGAGTGGAGAGGTTCGGGTGGAGGACCCTCCCCAGCTGCTGCGACAGAAGATCATCCAGAAGGGGCAGCCTGACTGGAGGTTCAATGCTCATGTCTAGAAGCTCGGGATACCAAACTCTCTGTGTACAGTCTGGAGCCACAAGAATAACTTGCGTCCGGTCGCTCTTGATCTTCTTGAGCACTCTGGGCAGAGAACCGGCCAGGTGTTGAACCACCAGGGAAATGCCCTGACATTCCAGCCAAGTCCAGAGACGCAGGGCCTCTTGACAGAGGGTCCATGACCCCACTCCACCCTGTTTGTTGCAGTATCACATGGCGGTAGTGTTGTCTTTGACCACTTGAACAAGTCTTTCCTTTAGTGACGGCAAAAAGGCTTTTAGTGCCTGACGGATCGCCTGAAGCTCCAGCAGGTTGATATGGAGCTTGGCTTCCGCCAGAGACCAGAGACCTCTGACCTCCACCTCCCCCAGAGGGCCACCCCAGCCCAGAAGGGACTCATCCGTCACTACTGTGAGATCTGTGTGGGGAAGGGAGAGGGGTCTACAGCTGTCCGTCAGCCACCACTGAAGATATTTCTCAGTGCCTTCTGAAATCTGAACCAGGTCGGTGAGGTTTCCTCGATGCTGTGCCTACTGGGACTTCAGGTCCTACTGCAGAGTCTGCATGTGCCACAGTGCATGGGTCACTAGCAGGATGCAGGAGGCCATGAGGCCCAACAGCCTCAGAGTCCGTGAAGGAAAGTAGGACCTGCTTTTATGGTTACCCCCACTTTTTGCCTAGCGCTATGCTGTTTCTGACTAGTCTGACTGGGATCCTGCTAACCAGGACCCCAGTCTCTGTGTTTTGTCCCCTAAATTGGTATGGGAAGTACTTAGGTACATCCCAGATTGGACACTGGTGTACTCTTGTCAGTCCCTAGTATATGATACTGAGGTACCCAGGGCATAGGTACACCTGTAGCAGGATACGCTGTAATGTCCAGGGTGCACCCCTCGTCGAACACTTCAACACCTTTGGACACTCGGCTGAGAGTCTGAGGTGGTGGGTTGTGGAAAAAGTCCGGACGAACCCACGGGGTGGCAACTTTGCTAACATCTTGAGCACACGTGAATGTAAATGGATACATATTTTTGATACTGTACATAAGGGCCTTAATGAATACGAGGAGATTACTAGACAAATCTCCACCCTGCAAAATGGTTAGAAACTTCCACTTGTATATACCTTGAACAGCACTTTTTTTTCTGTAATTTTAACATATGGTTTGCTTACTGTATAATGATAAAATGTATTGTATATATTGTATTGTATAAATATTGTGTATATGTATTTCACTTGGCAAACAGCACTGTGCCCCAGGTCGCTGTGTTAATCTAGCCCTTCATAGCGGTACTGCAGGATGGATCGAGTCTCCTTTCCTTTCCCCAGTAAGACAACTTAGTCTGTCTTCACCGTAACCGATCGGCAACGCAACAGCTGTTTTCAGCGCGTTCCGTCCGGTAACGTGCACGCGGGTTCTTTAACCATCGGCTAGAAGCGCGTCATTCATGCAGCTACAGAGACACCGACGGATGCGGCACATCTCTCTCCCCCTTTCTCGCCAGGGTTCTATAACAGGAGGTAAATGGATACACTGGCTAATTAACCGATCGCACATAGAGGTTAATTTAATCGGACTATCTAACTTGTGCCACCTTTCTCACAGAATTGAACGCCCTGACAACAGTATCTGGCTTGAAGGCTCTTACACCACTACAACTCAGCGGGTCAGTTTATGGTGCACGCCGGTGCTCGTTCTTTCACCGTTTATGTATATATTCGTGAGTTTGCCCTTATGGTGTTTTCCTTTATACTTACTCAGCGCTTCGAGATTATTTAATCCCGACCATGATGAACTCACATGGAATTTTTTAATTATTATCTACACGACTATGAAGTAGTCTCTTCACCACGACTTTCGCTCTGGTGAGCTTTTATTATTTATATATTCACGCTGGCACATCAATTAAGTACCCATTTTCATGTGGGTTAAATTAAATCTTTTAGCTCTACTTGGCCACCCCCCCTTACTCTACGGTCAATTTTCAGGTCCCCTTCCCCGTCCTGAGGAAGACCCGCATGCAGAGGAGTCTACTTGCCCTTTTGCGATTAGGGTCGAAACGTCGACAGCCAACCCCCCAGTGGGCCTACACCCAACTTTCACCTCCCTTGTATCCCAGCCACAGATGAAGTTACGCTGTGTAAACAGATTGTCAAAAAGCTACTGAGTTTGCAAATTGCAGATAGGGGTAGGCCCAAATATTGAAGGAATATTAGCCCTGGCAGGATCACTTGCTGATTTCCTTTTACCATAATAAATGCTTATTGTTTATGTATACCTCTTGATGATTTTCATCTTCCCCCCTCTACTCTCCACATGAGCACTTACTTTTACTTTTTCTTTTTCCCCTGATAATAACCGTCTCAATATGGTCATGCTGCAAATTATGCCCTAATATATGTATTTCATTCTATGAAGTATACTTAGTGTGAGAAATAAATTGATGCTTGCTAAACTCAATGAACCTTTGGTGGCCCACCATTTATGACTTGATAATTTGGTGTTTCCCTTTTTGTTGTGCCTTTAAACTATGCATTTTTGTTTGTATAAATTGCATGTAATACAGACACAAATTGGATATAGTTAGGTTTGTCTAGGACCACTGTTTTCAACTCAAACAGTAACAGGCATGCTCCCTCCCCTCCTGTAAGCCAATCACAACGCTGCAATGGCAGCGTTGTGATTGGTGCGGAGTCCCGGACAGCACCCAGCCGGGCACCTGTAGGGAGGCCATTTTCTCTATGTTGGCTGCATGCGGTTACTTACCTCAGGTGGTTCTTTGGATCCCCAGCACTTCTACGTCTTCTGGGTATAGTCTTGACTCGAGTCGTGGTTCGCACACCACTATTTTAACACCCCCTGGTGACCACTGTGCATTACATGCTACTTACCTGTTTCTATTGAAAAGTATTGTGTGACTTGTGTATATCTCTGGCTAGGAGATATCTGTATGTGTTAGTGAGTGTCTTATAAATAAATACATAATTTTTATAACTACACTGTGTGGTTCTTTTTCACCTAGTCTATACTTATAAGATTATGTTCCGGTAGAAAAAGCTGCTTTACACTCCTTCTGGACTAAGCCTGAGGGCTGCTCTCCACAGCTACCACTTAGAGAGCTTTCTAAGGTTGTCTAAGACCGCTAAAATGACCATAAGGGTTGTCTGGATTGGTGCAGGGTGTCCATTTACATAAGTGTGTATCATATACCAAGCCAGCTTCTCACAGTCAGTCTCACCGAAACCCAGGACAGAGGCTGAAACAACGGTATCATAGCCTGAATATCCTGAACTTGCAGTTCGGGAGGATAGGCCTGCACCGAAACTGCACCGTGTCCAGAACCGCCCCAATGGAAGGAAGCGACTGAGAGGGAGTTAGGTGTGACCCCAGATCTCCGCCGATGAGCTGCAACCACCGCCATCACCTTTGTGAACACCCGAGGAGCACTGGTGAGGCCAAAGGGGAGCACCATGAACTGAAAGTGCTCGTAGCCCACGGTGAACCGCAGGTAGGGGCGATGGGCAGGCAGGATGGGAATATGGAAGTAGGCATCCTGCAAGTCCAGCGCTACCATCCAGTCTCCTGGGTCCAGGGCAGAATGAACCTGAGCAAGGGTGAGCATCTTGAATTTCTGCTTTTTGAGGAACAAATTGAGGGTTGTGAGGTCTAGGAAAGGACAAAGGTCTCTGTCCTTTTTGGGGACCAGGAAGTAGCGGGAATAGCAACCATTGCCTACTTTTGGCCAAGAGAGCATTGACTTCATCTTGGAGCAAAACAAGGTGATCCTCCGTCAGCCAATCGTATGCTGGGGGATAGAAGGAGGGGCAGTCTCGAAGGGTAGGGAGTAGCCCCTCCGGATTATTTGCAGCACCCACCTGTCCGATGTGATGTTTTGCCAGTGGTGGAAGTGATGGCGTATTCTGCCACAAACTGTCTGAGAGTGGTCCTGGGGGAACGGACTAGGAAGGTTTTGCGGTGGAAGAGGGGATGGTGGCTTGGCTCGATTTCTGGTTCACTCTGGCCAGAATAGGGTTGGCCCTGCTGGTAGCCCCTTACGTAGCCATGAAAGGAAAGAAAATTGGATGAAGTCCTAGGGGCAGTAGTGAGGCCTAAAGATTTGGCCGTGGCCAGGGAGTCCTTGAAGCGCTCTATGGCAGCATCCACTTTGTCTCCGAAGAGACGGGAGCCATCAAAGGGCATGTCCATGAGGTTGACTTGGACAATCCCCCCAAAAATCAGATGTTCTTAGCCAGGCGTCGCGACGAACAGCCACTGTCGTGGAAATCGCTCTACTTAGCAAGTCTGTTGTGTCCAAGCTACATCTGATGGCGAACTTAGCTGCAGCTCTACCATCTGATATAGCGTGGGAGAGTAGAGCTCGGTCCTCCTCCGAGACTCTGGGCAGCACCTGCGCTACCGTATCCCATAGAGAATAGGAGTAACGGCCCAAGAGACATGCAGTGTTCACCAACCGGCGAGCTATGCTGGTGGAAGAGAAAAGTTTCTTCCCAAAGTTTTCCAGCCTATTGGACTCCCTGTCCAGGGGTGCGGAAGGGAAAGCACCTCGGGACGTGGAAGCTTGGCCTACCAAGTGGGGTGGGTGGTGACGAAATGTGTCCCCCGGTGCGGGGCGGCGGGCAATCGTCCTATTCACAAGAGCCCCTGTGCTGGGTTTGGACCATGTCCCCAGAAGGACGTCTGTCAAGGTCTCATTGAAAGGCAGTAGGGGCTCCGAATTCGAAACCCCAGGCTGCAGGACCTCTGTGAAGACGTTCATCTTGACCGCCACTGTAGGAAGCTGTAGGTCAAGGACCTCCACAGCCCTATGCACCACCATGGCAAAAGTGGCTCCCTTTTCCAGACCACTGGCGTCACCCAATTCCTCATAGAATTCCAGGTCTTGCTGTTGCGGGATTTCTAAGGGATTCTCCACCCACTCCCAATCCTTCTCCTCCATCCCTAACCCTTCAGAATAGGGCAGAGTGAATGGCATGGAGCCGTACGGCTCCGTCAGCGCCGGTCTCAGAGTCGGAGGACACCCGACCAGCTCTGTGTCGTCTGGAATGAGGATCGCGGAGGTGCTGCCAGTGGTTGTCGGGGATGCCGAGGACCTCGGCACCAGACGCAACTCCGGCTAAGGTCGCTGTGGAGGTTTGACCGGCGTCAGTCCAGACCCGATAATGGGTCCACAAGAAGGCCGTGGAGCTGGGCCCCTCCATCCTCTGAGCCTGCGGGGCCTGAAGGCGAGCTGGCAGTGTCAGGCTGCCCAAATATGACGCACATGGCGTCATAAAATTTGTTTTACGTTGGGCAGGGGTCGCTCCCGGCCCTGGAAAGGGAGGGAAATGTGGAGCCGACCCAGGTACTTGCTCCGCATAGTGCGGCCTCGAGCGCCGAGGCTCCTCTGCCCCTTCACGAGATGGGCGGGGCGAAGACGTAGCACGCTAATGCTTTTTGTGGTGTCTCTTACCTGACTTCACGAGGCAGAGTACGAAGTGAGGGGTATTGTTGACTCTAAGATATACCGGACAAGGCTCTGGTATTTGGTGGCTTGGAAAGTGTACGGAAACGAGGAGAACTCCTTGGAGCCGGCCATGGGGGTTCACGCTCCTCGGTACACCAAACTCTTTCATAAAAAATACCCTTTGAAACCATGCCTCTGTCAGTGTTCCTCGGGCGAGGGATGTACTTTCACGGCACATCGCGGCGGCTGCTGAGGAACACCGGCGAAACCCATCGGCGTCGCCATAGAAATCGCCACTGGGAAGGACCACACTCCCCATGAGGCACCGGGCAAAGACGCGCGTGATGTCATCACGCCACCGAAAGCCGATATGAGGGCTTCCAGGGCACCGGATGATGCTGTTGATTCCTGTGAATACCCGATCCAGACGAGCGCCAGGAGGGCTGGTAGGGGTGCCTGGAGCACCAATCCTTCTTACAATCCTCCTGAGTTTTTGTATCACCTTTGCATCTTGGTTCGAGTGACTTGTTCGTGGTCACGAACTACGCCCCGTTGGAAGAGCCGATAATGGCTCTTGCGGGGCGTTCAAAGAGACGTGTGGAACTGTGCTCATTCCTAGTAACTGCCATATCGTAGCGGTATCCACCGGCTGCGATAACTCCACTCCCAAGCCCGGGCGCAATAATACCCAGCGGCTGCTGGGAAAAACCCTGATTAAGCCTCATTGCCGTGTGCTCGACATTGTGTTGGCCGAGGGGATACATCGGCCTCATTGGGGTGGCGAACTTCTCACCTTCTCTGTGGGAAGCTTTACTTTGTTCTTTGTTGTGAAGTCAAGAGTGCTAGTAGTGTCCTTTCCCTTGTGTGCACAAAACGTTTTCATGTGACAAAGTACCTATGTATGGTCCAGGCCATTGTTGGTAAACCGTAACTCAGCTAGAGCATGTAAAAGGGTTCATTTTCTGCATGAAGTGAAGTGTCATTGCAGTGGCTTGTTTTCTTTTGTATTCACATCAGGGGAAAAGCGAAGCAGGTCCGGTTGGTCGCTCCGCTCCTCCTCCCCTGTTTTAATGCCACCTATGAGCATATAGGTATGTGAGATCTATGGTTACGCTACAGAGCTGCCAGAGAGTGATGTTGCACACTGTTCACTAACGTGCATGTTCCTTTATATGTTGCTAGTTGCTGCACTCCCTTCCTGTATTCCGGTTCACGGATATCCGCACTGTTCTTTTCCTATACAGGTATAGCGCAAGGCGTAGCATACATTTCTCCACTTACATATGGATATATTGTAGTTTCCCTGTGTTATAGATTGAGTGGTGTATATTAATAGTGCTTTTACAGGTCTCCCTCACTGCTGTCCCCTTCCTTTCCTTCCCTCACTTGATCACTCCAACAAGTCTGTTAGTTCACTCAGACCATGGGGCTATCAAGGGGTGGAACCCATTGAGCATCGTACGACTCCAAGGATTCAAGGCCCTGACATGCGTGACCACACACCACCACCAACACCACCACCACCACCACCACCACCACCACCACCACCACCACCACCACCACCAGCTCGCGTGACCACCAACCCCTCGCGTGACCACACATACACACCACCACCCACTCAAGTGACCACCACTACCACCCCTCCTCACGTGACCACACACAACACCCCCGTGACACCACACACCACCCCCTTGGCATCACACCACCCCCTCACATGACACCACACACTGCCCCCTTTGCGTCACACCAACCCCCTCAGACACCACACACCGCCCCTTGCGTGACACCACCAGCCCCCCTTGCGTGACACCACCCCCATGACCACACACACCGCCACCGCATGACACCACACACACACACCGCCAACGCGTGACACCACACACCACCGCCGCCCCTCGCGTGACACCACCAGCCCCCCTTGCATGACACCACACCCACCACCCCCCATGACCACCACCACCCCTCGCGTCACACCACGCACCACCCCCCTCGCGTCACACCATACACCACCTGCCTTCGCATCACACCACACACCACCCCCTCGCGTCACACCCCCCTCATGTCATACCACCCCCCGCGCCTCACACCACACCCCCCTCACGTCACACCACCCCCCCTCGCGTCACACCACACCCCCTTGCGTCACACCACCACTTCCTCTCGCGTCACGCCAAACCCCCCTCACGTCACACCACACCCCCCTCGCATGATGCCACACCCCCTCGCTTGACACCACACCCCTCCTCGTGTGATGCCACACATCCCCCCTTGCGTGATGCCACACACCCACCTTGCGTGTTGCCACACACCCACCATGTGTGACGCCACACACCCCCCTTGCATGACGCCACACACCCCCCTCATGTGATGCCACCCCCCCTCGCATGACACCACACACAGCCCCTCATGTGACGCCACACACACCCCTTGTGTGACGCCACACACACCCCCCTCACGTGACGACACACACACACACACACCCTTGCATGACGCCACACACACACACCCCCCTTGCATGATGCCACACACACCCCCTCTCGCGTCATGCCACACACACCCCACGTGATGCCACACACACCCCATCATGTGACACCACACACACACACACACACACACACACACTCCCTCCCTCGCATGATGCCACACACACCCCCTCACACAACGCCACACACACCCTCGTGTGACGCCACACACATACATACATACATACCCCCTCACATGACACCACACACATACATACATACATACATACATACCCCCCTCGCGCGACACCACACACATACCCCCCTCGCGTGATGCCACACACATACCCCCCCTCACGCGACGCCACACACATACCCCCCCCCCTCGCGCGACGCCACACACATACCCCCCCCCTCGCGCGACGCTACACACATACCCCCCTCGCGTGCGACGCCACACACATAACACCCTCGCGCGACGCCACACACATAACCCCCTCGCGCGACGCCACACACATAACCCCCTCGCGCGACGCCACACACATAACCCCCTCGCGTGACGCCACACACATAACCCCCTCGCGTGACGCCACACACATAACCCCCTCGCGCGACACCACACACATAACGCCCCCTCGCGCGACGCCACACACATACCCCCCTCGCGCGACGCCACACACATACCGCCCCCTCGTGCGACGCCACACACATACCCCACTCGCGCGATGCCACACACACACACCCCCTCGCATGACACCACACACCCCCCCTTTACATATTACACCACACACACCCCCCTTGTTGGACACCACACACACCCCCCTTGCGTGATGCCACACACACACCCTCACGTGACGTGACGCAACACACACACACACCCTCTAGCGTGATGCCACACACACCCCGCGTGATGCCACACACACCCCATCATGTGACGCCACACACACACACCCACCCACTCCCTCTCTTGCGTGACGCCACACACACACCCTCACGCAACGCCACACACACCCTCGTGCAACACCACACACATACCTACATACCCCCCTCACGTGACGCCACACACATACATACATGCATACCCCCCTCGCATGCAACACCACATACATACATACCCTCTTTGCGTGATGCCACACACATACCCCCCTTGCGCGACGCCACACACATACCACCCACGCGTGATGCCACACACATACCTCCCTCGCGTGATGCCACACACATACCCCCCTCGCGTGACGCCACACACATACCCCCCTCGCGCGACGTCACACACATACCCCCCTCGCGCGACGCCACACACATACCCCCCTCGCGCGACGCCACACACATACCCCCCTCGCGCGACGCCACACACATACCCCCCTCGCGCGACGCCACACACATACCCCCCTCGCGCGACGCCACACACATACCCCCCTCGCGCGACGCCACACACATACCCCCCTCGCGCGACGCCACACACATACCTCCCTCGCGCGACGCCACACACATACCCCCCCCCCCTCGCGCGATGCCACACACATACCCCCCCCCCCTCGCGCGATGCCACACATATACCCCCCCTCGCGCGACGCCACACACATACTTACCCCCTTGCGTGATGCCACACACATACTTACCCCCTCGCGTGCGACGCCACACACATACATACATGCATACATACATATAAACCCCCCTCATACGCAACACCACACATACCCCCCTCGTGCATGATGCCACACACATACCCCCTTCGTGCATGACGCCACACACAAATACCCCCCTCACACGTGACACCACACAGCACACGTGACACCACACAGCACACACACACACCTCGCATCACACATACACACCTCGCACCACACACACCTCGCACCACACACACACACCACACACACACCTCGCACCACACACACCTCGCACCACACACTCACACACCTCGCACCACACACACACACCTCACACACACCTCACACCACACACACACTCGCATCACACACACACCTCACACCACACACACACACACACACAACCAACCACCCTCGCATGACACCACACACACCTCGTGACACCACACACACACCTCACGACACCACACACACACTTTGCAATACACATGCACCACACACACATGCACCACACACACACACCCCTCGCACCACACACTCACACCCATACACATCTCACACCACACACACACACACCCATACACATCTCGCACCACACACACACACACATACACATCTCGCACCACACACACACACACCTCGCACCACATACACACACCTCGCACCACACACGCACCTCGCACTACACACACACCTTGCACCACACATGCACCACACACACACCTTGCACCACACACACCTCGCACCACACCTCGCACCACACCTCGCACCACACACACCTCGCACAACACACACACACCTTGCAACACACACCTCGCACCACACACACACACACACACACGTGACCCCACACACACCCTCGCGTCACCCCACACACACACCCTCGCGTCACCCCACACACACACCCTCGCATCACCCCAGACACACACCCTCGCGTCAACCCACACACACACCCTTGCGTCACCCCACACACACACCATCGGGTCACCCCACACACACACTCTCGTGTCACCCCCCACACACATCCTCGTGTGACCCCCCACACACCCCTCGTGTGACCACACACACACACACACCTCACGTGACCCCCACACACACACCCTCATGTGACCCCCCCACACACACCCTCGCATGACCCCCACACACACACACACACCCTTGCGTGACCCCCACACACACCCCCTCGCGTGACCCACACACACACACCCTCGCGTGACCCCACACACCCCCTTGCGTGACCCCACACACACCCTCGCGTGACCCCTACACACACACACACCCCTCGCATGACCCCCACACACACCCCCCTCGCGTCACACACACCCTCACGTGATCCCCAAACACACACCCTTGCGTGACCCCCCCCACACACACCCTTGCGTGACCCCCCACACACACCCCCTTGTGTGACCCCACACACCCTTGCGTGACCCTCCCCCACACACACCCTTGTGTGACCCCCACACACCCTCGCATGACCCCCCCACACACACCCCTCGCATGACCCCCCACACACACCCCCCTCATGTGACCCCCACACACACACACACACACACACCCTCACATGACCCCACCCTCGCGTGACCCCCCCCCCCCACACACACACCCCCTAGCATGACCCACACACACACCCTTGCATGAACCCCCCACACACACACCCCTCACGAGACCCACACACACACACACACATCCCTCACGTGACCCCCCCCACACACACACACACCCCCACTCGCGTGACCCCACACACCCGCTCGCGTGACCCCCCCCCACACACACACACTCGCGTGACCCCTCCCCAGACAAAACACCCTCATGTGACCCCCACACACACCCCCCCCCTCGCGTGACCCCCTCCCTCCACACACACCCTCGCGTGACCACCCTCCCTCCCTCCCTCCCTCCCTTCCTCCCTTCCTCCCTCCCTCCACACACACACACACACCCTCGCGTGACCCCCTCCCTCCACACACACCCTCGCGTGACCCCCCCTCCCTCCACACACACCCCTCGCGTGACCTCCTCCACACACACCCCTCGCGTGACCTCCTCCACACACACCCCTCGCGTGACCTCCTCCACACACACCCCCTCGCGTGACCCCCTCCACACACACACACACCCTCATGTGACCCCCCTCCCCCACACACCCCCTCACGTGACCCCCCTCCACACACACACACCCTTGCGTGACTCCACACACACCCTCGCGTGACCCCCCCCCCCCCACACACACACACCCCCCCTCGCGTGACACCCCCCCCCCCCACACACCTCCTCACGTGACCCTCACACACACCTCCTCACATGACCCCCCACACACACACACCTCCTCACATGACCCCCCACACACCTCCTCGCGTGACCCCCACACACACACACCCCCACTCGCATGACCCCACACACCCCCTCGCGTGACCCCCCCCCCCCACACACCTCCTCATGTGACCCTCACACACACCTCCTCACATGACCCCCCCCCACACACACACCTCCTCACATGACCCCCCCACACACACACCTCCTCGCGTGACCCCCCCACACACACACACCCCCACTCGCATGACCCCACACACCCCCTCACGTGACCCCCCCCCCACACACACACCCCCTTGCATGACCCCCCCCACACAAACACCCTCATGTGACCCCCCACACACACCCCCTCGCGTGACCCCCCGCCGTCCACACACACCCTCGCGTGACTCCCTCCCTCCACACACACCCTCGCGTGACTCCCTCCCTCCACACACACCCCCTCGCATGACCCCCTCCCCACACACCCCCTCACATGACCCCCCCACACACACACCTCCTCACGTGACCCCCCACACACACCTCCTCACGTGACCCCCCACACACACACCTCCTCACATGACCCCCCCACACACACACACCTCCTCACGTGACCCCCCCACACACACACCTCCTCGCGTGACCCCACACACACCTCCTCGCATGACACCCCCCCACACACACACCTGCTCGCATGACCCCCCGCACACACACACCCTCGCGTGACCCCCCCCCCCCCCCACACACACACACGTCCTCGCGTGACCCCCCACACACACACACCATCGCATGACCCACACACACACACACACACACACACACACACACACACACACACACACACACACACACACACACACACACACACACACACACACACACACACACACACACACCCTCGCATGACCACACACACACCCTCGCGTGACACCCCCCCACATACACCTCCCCTAGCGTGACCACACACACCCCCTCGCATGACCCCCCCCCCACACACCCTCACATGGTATAGTGAATAAGTTCCAACATACTGATGTTATATGGTCCCTAGCATAGTTCTGTTCCTGAGCAGAATCCCTGTAACATGGCACTGCCAACATTTGAAGAAAATGAAGGCGTTGTCTCCCGTAGGAGTAACGTCCCTTACTCAGCACTCCTGTGTTGGCGATTTCAAATAATGGTGCTCCAAAATGTGTTTTTCAGTACTTTCTTTAATTCAAATTTTTTGATAAGTTCATATTAAATTCATACTATTTCTCGCATAGTATTTTACAAGTTCTTTTCAACAATCCTTATCTATTCTCTATATTTCAGCCCTATGCATTTCGGGCGAACCCTTCATCAGGGGACTTGCATTCTGAAAGCATAAAACATTTATTCAAATCATGATGTACAACACGAATATCATACAATATTCTGCAGATTTAATGCTAGCACCTGAAAGTTTTTTGTGAATATCAATAAAGGCTGTGAGCGGAAGGAGTGCCGGACAACTGGGGTATTTGAATCGTGGACTGGGTTGTTGCAAACATGCTCAATCGGTGCATCAGTTACGTGTGTGTTAACAAATTTGAACTGTTACAGTGGTCTTTAAAGAAAAGACGGATAGTTTAACCGTAAAATCAAAAGAAGCTGTAAGAAGTGGAAAAGTGAATTCATGCGAGATTTTCATAAAGGAGCAAGTACCTCAGTGCTGTGAAATGAAACGGTGTTGAGAAATGAACAATAACGAAAGATTTCTGACCTTTCTAAGTGGTTGCTTCAATTCCTAACTGCGTGTCATAACGTCCCACGACATAATAAGAGGTCAACGATACTTTCTGAAAATAGAAGTAATTTCATATACGGTTTAACAAACGAGAAATTCAAACGGTATTGTTAGTGCTGTACTGACCGTGAAAAACGGCAGTCGTATATTAAGTCTTACCGCGACGTGAGTTCAGTCGAGTCTCTCATTCGATTTCATTCGATTTCATTGCTAGAGTGGCAGCCACAATTTCGCTGCTGCAGAATTGTTATTGGTGGCAAGGCTTATACCAGCCGGCCAAAAAATATGTTCTTTGTTGTGACATTTGTCACCAGATTAAAACCTCCACCGTAGCTCGTTCACCGCAAACACACCTCTTAATTTGCAACAAGCCTTTTGGTTGCATCTATTTGAATCATTAGAGGCCACTGATTTCGGATAATGCGTTAAAATGTATTTTGGTTGCAGTTGATTCTTATTCTAGATTTCTCTGGGGTTGGCCACAGCGCTCGGCTGGTGCTCGATCTGTTATTAAAGACTTGCAAGTCTTTATTGCGACTTATGCATGTTGTGCATTTCACTCAGACCAGGGACCAGCTTCGCAACTAAAGCATACTAATTCCAAGACGTCCCTGGGTGTACAGGTGCATTATTCTTCTCCATATAGGCCCGATGGCAATTCTGTTGTGGAAAGAATGAACCGTGACCTAAAGCAGTCCTTAACGGCTAAAGTATTAAGTATTGGACGTAAATGGTTCAACCACTTCTGTGGGGTTCAAGGAGCTCTCAACAAACTCCCTAAAAGATCTCTGGGTGAGCGGACTCCTCACGAAGCACTTTTCGGCATCAAGATGTATGTTCCAGACCTTGATGGTCCAGCCATTGTGGCAGTTTCCGCAACCTTTGATGTAGATAGCCATTGTGCTGTCTTAAAGGACTTTTTAGAGGTCCGTGAATCTAATCAAGCCAACACTTGCACACATCTCTCTCTCCAAATACAGACATACAACCAGAAATGTCCGGCTGGATAAAAAAATTGGAGCTCTTGCTCGAGAGAAGGTGGCGTTTAAAAAGGCGTTCTGCCCATCATACCGGGCTCCTTTGACGGTCCTTGGAGTCTAAGGTACACGTACTGTAATCTTGCCATTGCTTCCTGGTTCTATAGACAAACGCTTTGTTTCCATCGAACATGTCAAACTACACCGTGTGGCTGATTCTAAATAGTAAGCCACGGGGTGTTTGTGTGCCTCCACGAGACATTTCTTTACAGCCAGTAAGCAGCATCAATGCTGATACTCCCTGGCTGTGGTGAAATGGGGCAGGAGAAGGGAGGCTGAGTCCTCAACCAACAACTTGACCGAAACAATGGCAGTTTCTACTACTGTGACTTCTACAGCTGAAGTCATTTATACTGATCTACAGGTAGTGGATCCACCTCTATTGGATTTTTTGACTCCTGCTATTGAACCCCGGTCTCCGTTTTTTCATTTAAATACCTCCGGGTATTACACATAGATCAATATGATATTTCTTTAGATAGTTCTTTTTTACATCCGCCTCCAGCACAGATTTGTGTTTTTATTTCATGGTTAAAACACACCTATCTAGCCCCACCTTGGATATATGTCTGGATCATACTCTCCTTGGGTTTCTTATTCATGTGGATTGGATTTGTGTTTTGTTTCTGTTAATAAATGGCCATGACCTCCCAGAACGTCCTGATACGGAACTGGTCGACGGGGTGTTGGCCCCCCAATTCTTCTTCATAGAAACTGAAAAGAGACTTGTACCTCATCAACATTTCAGCCATTCCAGTGACTGATGGGATTGTTTGGGATAAAGTTACTTTCAATATATTCGGCCCAACAGAGATCCTGCAAATACCATATGTGTAAAGTGTCTATGGGTGATGTAATAGTACCTGGGTTACTTTCAAATGATGTTGAAACCGTAAATTCTATTCTTTTAGAGCTGGAATATTATACTGTTTTTAATTCTGCTAACTATGCTGATATGTTCTGTTTTCACCATTATGGACATCATTTTCTACACAGAGTCAGTACTCAACGTGCATCTTTTAATTATACACAATTGGAACATTGTCCGACTTCCCCATAAGGGAGTTCTATGACGCATAAAGACAAATTCACGTGTTTCACAGGGTATGACACTTTAGACTCCATATCATATTATTTCAAATTAGTCCTTAGGGGCGTGGCCAACCACCATGGCCGTTCGGCTCTGCTCCAGGCCCGGCCTCTTTAGCTCACTTTCCGGCAGAAGCGGGCAGCCCGAGCCACCTGAGCATCCAGAGACGACGAGACCCCCCCGGCGGCTCCATCCGGAGCCACTAATGGTGTGAACGGCGAGGTGGAAGCTGGGGGCCGCAAGGTACGAGACAAGAGGGTGGCTGGTGGCGGGACGCGATGCGGCAGCCAGCTTGGCGGTCCCGGACAGGACTAAAGGGCGAGGAGGTGACCCTTTGCTGCAGAGGTTTAGGGGCTCCGCCGGCGGGCCACGTGAAGCCCTGAGGACCGGGCTCGCTGCTGTGGGGACATTGCGGCAACCTTGGGAACAGATGAGTACTGCGCAAACGGACCCCCAGGTGAGAGACGGGGACTTCGCATGTGGCGGAGGCTGGCCCCGGGAGAATTGGCCCACGCGAGATGTCCTGGAGAGCGCTGGGGGCCCCCCTCAAGAATTGCAGTAACCTTGCAGAGCCCCGTGAATGCGGTGCCTGACCTTAACATGGCGCCGGTCAGGCACTCACTTCTATGACTAGCAGCCTCGTGCCTGGGCCTCCAGTTGAGGACTTTACAACACCACACAGAACTCAGCTTGGACATCCTGCTTCCTCGCCTGAGAAGCCCCTGCATCGTCAGTGCCCAGGCCTTTGAACATCTCCTGCGGGAGGCAGTAGGGGCCCCCGACGGAGGATCCCGGGACTGATCTGAGAAGATATCTCACAAGGCCCCTGGCCGTTCCTGCAGCTGGGGGGTCACCCACAGAACCGCAATGCTCCTGGTTGGGCCCTGAGAATGTAACGCCTGGCCTTCTCATGGCACCGGTTGGGCACCTGAGCCCTTGACGAGCAGCCCTGTGCTGAGGCCTCCGGTTGGAGATCCCATAATCCTTCGGAGCAACTGGCTCACACGTCCTGCCTCCTTACCTGTGAGGGCTCCGGTTCCAGTAGAATCTAGGCACTAGGGAATTGACGCATCCTCTGCGACGTGTGGTGGAGGCTTTTGGAGGAAGACTCCAGGGTCTTCCTCCAAAAGCGTCCTTGCGGAGGGATCCCACGTGGCATCCGGTCATTCCTGGTGTTCAGACTCCGTAAAATACCTGGGGATAAACATACACTTAAACACCACCAAAACTATACTATCTAACTATGGCACGGCGATACACGCGTTGGAAAAGCAAGTGGACAGGTGGCTAAGACTTCCACTTTCGATCTCTGGGCGTGTTGCGCTGATTAAAATGATTGTCCTGCCCAAATTCCTGTATCTATTTATTAATATACCTATCCCGCTACCGAATCGATTCCTCAAATCAATACACACACATCTTTTTCGGCTGATTTGGGGGGGCAAAAGACCCAGGGTCCGATGGGAGGTTATGACACTCCCATATCATAGGGGAGGCTTGGGAGTCCCTCATTTTTAGTTATATTATTTGATCGCTCAGTGCAATTATGCTCACTCCTGGTTCCACCCAGACGCCAGAATCCCCTATTTAAGACCTGAGGCAGATTTGGTCCTGCCGGACACATTGAACACATGTTGGACAGGCCACACGAAGGGCTTGCTCCCTCCCCGCACGACAGGGCCCGAGCTCCGGCCCACCAGGCATAATCCACGAAAAGCACCTGTACCCCGTCTCCCGACGGATCTTCTGCCCTCGGACCTCTACTCATCATGGGGCCCAGCCCCACCGGCTCCCCCGGCCGGTTCAAGCCGCCATCTTGGGCCCTGCACCACGAGGCCGCGTGGCCTCGCCCCGACCCTAACCCCGGGCCTGGCCGGCCCCGACATCCCGGCACCACCATCCACCCGGGAGGTGAGCGGACCACTTGGCAGGTCAATGGGAGGACGAAGTGTCAAGAGCTCTTCCCCCGCCAGGTGCCGATCGCCTCCAGCTCCCCCAGGCGCTGGCTCCACCCCCTGCTGGGTGTCTGGACACCTTCATCCCGGGCCCTCCGACCTCCAAGTGCGAGGGTCCGGACATCAAAGGGCGCCTGCCCTATAACTGGGGCAACTCCGGAGCAGGAAGGCAGTTGTATCCTGGAGTCGAGAGACACCGAGAGAACTCAGCCTTGACGGACTACTGGCGCTGCCGTAGCCCGCTCTTGTGAACCATCGTCCTGCCTGCTGGCGCTGCCGCGGCCTTCTACAACATCCATCCTCGTCGGGACCTGCTGGCGCTGCCGCGGCCCGTTGTAACGACCATCCTCACCGGGACCTGCTGGCGCTGCCGCGGACCGTACATCGACCATCTTTCCGGGACCTGCTGGCGCTGCCGCGGCCCGTTGTAACGACCATCCTCACCGGGACCTGCTGGCGCTGCCGCGGACCGTACATCGACCATCTTTCCGGGAACTGCTGGCGCTGCCGCGGCCCGTATCAACTCAGCTCGAGGATTGTGAGCTAATCATCATCTCATCCAAACTACCTGACTGGTAGACAGACTGTCCCGCTACCCCTTACCCTGCTTTGAGAGACTTGAATCGAGGGGACCCCTGAGTCCAGACCTCCTTGTACCATTCAACCGTACCTTAAGAAGTGCTTATAAAGAACACTGAACCTTATCCGTGTGTGGTATCTGTCTGTGGGGGGGAAGTTACTTGTCTGTACGATCGCTGGAGACGGCTCTCCCCGGAGACCTCTCCTCCTGACCCCGGCCGACCCTCCCGGTCCGTCTATCCTTTCTAACATTGGTGGCCAGCGGCGCGATCCGAATCAACGCGTAATCGTACAGAGAGTAGCTCACCCCACGACAACAACACGATGTCAGCCAAAGATAGCAACTCCACCGAGAAATTCCAAATGGATAAATTAGAAGAATACAACCACCGCGAACTGAGACAATTCTGCATAGAACTTGGCATTGCTACCACCGGCCTGAGTACCAAAGATGATCTAAAGCACGCCCTAGAGTCGTGGACAGAAACTGGGGTCGCCGGACCCTCCGACCAAAGCAGCATCACACCAGAGGGGAACGCCACGGCTCCCGAGGAGCGGGGAACGGGCCTCTCGCAGGAGGAGATCCGAGAAAGAGAAAGAACCAGATTGCACGAGTTGGAAATGGCACGACTCAAGATGGATGGGGAACTCAAGTTAGCTGAACAGAAACTCAACCTCGAGCACATGCGGCTCCGAGATGAACGAGAAGAGAAGCAGAGACAGAGAGAGCTGGAGGAGAAAAAAATAACGCTCGAGCACGAGCGCAAACTGGCGGAAATAGAACTTCGGAAACAGAATAAAGAACTGGGGGTGCCTGAGCGACCACACACCCCGGGGCCAATCGAGAAAAAAGTCCACATCCCCAAGGATGTTGTCCGCGAGTATGTCCGAGAAGACGACATACAACAGTGGTTTAAAGCCTACGAGATCGCCATGACCTCCCACCGGATCGAACGGAGTGATTGGGGAGCCGGACTCTGGGGGAGGTTTATCAACGAGGGTCGCGATGCCCTACTGCAGCTCCCAGATCACCAAATGTCGTCCTACGACCACATGAAGGCTGCCCTCCTCACCCGCTACGGCCTCACACCCGAGATGTACCGCCAGAGGTTCAGAGATTGCACCCGGATCCCAGGTACAACTTGGGTAGAATACGTGAACTATTTCAGCCGTGCCTTCGAGGGTTGGATAAAGGGGAGCCAGGTCACCACCTACGAACAACTCTTTAACCTGATGGTATGGGAGCACCTGTCGAACAACTGCTTCGTCGAGCTCAGGCAGCACCTCCTCGACAGTAAGCTGACTGACCCCCGGCAGCTCGCCGCCGAAGCTGACCGATGGGAAAGCACCCGAGTGGGCCGGAGGGGGCCACACGAACAGAACAGAAACAACCAAGGCCAGCACCGTCCTCGGGGAGGAGGAGGGGGCCAGGGGCGAGGGAGAGACGCCTTGCCCGCAACACCCGTGGCCAGCACCCCGGCTCCGGCCGGTCGGGGCAACCCCCCGTGGCGTCCTGGAGTCCGAGCCAACGTCACGTGCCACCGATGCCAGCGAGTCGGCCACTACGCCAATGACCCGAGCTGCCCGCAGAACCAAACACCCAAGCCCCGCCAGGTAGCTGCCGCCGCCCTGGGGGAAGAGCGATCATTGGAGGAACCAGAGGAGTATGAGCCGGCCCAGCAAGAGTGGGAACCGGCCGCCATGGTCCTGGCGTGCTTAGGGGGAAGAGACATGGTCCCGCGGGCTCCCCTACCCGCTAACACCAGGAAATACGGTCAGTGGGTGACCATTAATGGACAGCGAGCCGAGGCCTTGCGTGACACAGGCGCCAGTGTGACGGCCGTCCGCTGTCACCTGGTGAAGCCCGAGCAGATCCTGCCGAACATTCTCTGCCCCGTCCGCTCGGCAGACAACTCTGAAAGTATGTGTCAAATGGCCTGCGTTCCATTCGAATGGGGAGGGGTCTCCGGCCTGTTGAAGGTGACGGTCCGGGACGATGCCCCCGTGGACTGCCTCCTGGGGAATGACCTCGAGAGTTCCCCGTGGGCCACCGTTGAGAGAAGAGAGCACCTGGGGATGCTGGGCCTCCCGGACTGGGCCTGCATAACCACCCGGTCCATGGCCGCCCGTGCCGTCCCTCGATCAGAAGAACCAGAATGGCCAGCACCTCCGCCCCCAGTCGCCCCAGTAGAAGACAACGACGAGGCCAGCCTCCCAGACCCGACGGCCGAAGGGGACGCGCAACCCCAGGACCTTCCTGACCTGGCTCAGTGGCGTCAAGAGGGGGGGCCCACCCAAGCACAGTTCTGCCAGGAACAAAAGACCTGTCCCTCCCTCGAGGGACTCCGCCAACAAGCCAGCGCCCAGAACGCAGGGGACTCCACCGGAACTCACTGGGTCTACTGGGATAACGACCTGCTATACAGCGAGCAAAGAATCGCCGAGCTGGGGGCCGGTCGAGTACTGGTGGTACCTCTCCGCTTCAGAGACTTTCTGCTCAACCTGGCCCACGATGTCCCCCTGGCTGGACACCTGGGCCAAGATAAAACGTACAGCCGCCTAGTGACCCACTTTTTCTGGCCGAAGATGAGGAACGACGTCCTGAACCACTGCCGATCTTGCCCCACATGCCAAGCCAGCGGGAAGAGTGGTCGGAAGCTGAAAGCCCCTCTGCAACCCTTCCCTGTGGTCACCACCCCGTTCGAGAGGGTGGGGATAGACATCGTGGGGCCTCTGGACCCCCGCACGGCACAAGGACACAGGTTCATCTTAGTACTGGTGGACCATGCCACCCGCTACCCCGAGGCGGTGCCCCTACGGACCGTGACAGCTCCGGTGGTTGGCCGGGCCCTAATGGGGATCTTCTCCCGGGTAGGCTTCCCCCGAGAAGTCGTCAGCGACCGAGGCACGAACTTTATATCCAAATACATGAAGTCCCTCTGGCAACAATGCGGGGTCACCTACAGATTCACGACCCCCTATCACCCCCAAGGGAACGGACTAGTGGAGCGTTTTAACCGCACCCTCAAGGGGATGATTGGGGGATTGGAAGAGCCCCTCCGTCGCCAGTGGGATGTACTACTCCCGTGCCTCCTCTTCGCCTACCGCGAAGTTCCCCAGAAGTCCCTCGGTTTTAGCCCTTTCGAACTCCTGTACGGGCACCCTGTGCGAGGGCCCCTCAGCCTAGTAAAAGAAGGTTGGGAGATGGCCCCCCTAAAGACTCCTCCAGACGTCTTCAAATACCTCCTGGCCCTACGCAATCAGACCCGGCGCTTCAGAGAGATGGCCAAGGCGAACCTCGAGGCCAGCCAGGAGGACATGAAGAAGTGGTATGATCACAATGCCTCCTCCGTTGAGTTCGAGCCTGGACAACAAGTATGGGTGATGTCCCCCACCGAACCATGTGCCTTGCAAGATAAGTGGACGGGGCCCTTCAAAGTGGTCGAGCGCAAAAGCCCCGTCACTTACCTCATCGACCTGGGGACCTCCCGGAACCCCCTTCGGGTCCTCCACACCAACCGACTCAAACCACACTTTGTGCGCTCGGAACTCAGCCTCCTGATGGCTACGGACAGTGGGGCAGAGGAAGACTCCGAACCCCTCCCGGATCTTCTGAAGACTCAGGAGAATGACGGCTCCGTGGACGGGGTCCGGCTCTCTGACGCCCTCACTTCGGAGCAACGCCAGGGCTGCCGGAACCTCCTGCTGCAGTTCGCTACCCTGTTCTCCCTCACCCCCGGGGTCACCCCTTGGTGTTTGCACGACGTGGACACCGGGGACAGTCCCCCTGTCCGACACCGGGCCTACCGCGTACCAGATCGGGTACGGGCCTGCATACAGGAGGAGGTGGCCAAGATGCTCACAATCGGGGTCATCGAGCCCTCGGACAGTCCCTGGGCCAGTCCGGTTGTATTGGTCCCCAAAGCCGCTGCCCCCGGCACCGCACCTGAACTGAGATTCTGCGTCGACTACCGGGGCTTGAACGCTGTCACCCGGACCGACGCTCATCCGATCCCCCGAGCAGACGAGCTGATCGACCGGCTGGGGGCCGCCCGCTACCTCAGTATCTTCGACCTAACAGCGGGATACTGGCAGATCGGCCTCACACCCAGGGCTCAGGAACGGTCAGCCTTCTCTACCCCCGATGGCCACTACCAATTCAAGGTCATGCCCTTCGGCATGAAGAATGCCCCCGCCACGTTTCAACGCCTCGTGAACCAGGTCTTGGCGGGGCTCGAAGAGTTCAGCGCTGCCTACCTGGACGATATCGCTGTATACAGCCGCCACTGGCCCGACCACCTCCGTCACCTCCAAGAGGTCCTACAGGCCCTCCAGCGGGCCGGCCTCACAATTAAGGCCGGCAAGTGCCAAATTGGCCAAGGGTCTGTGACCTACCTTGGGCACCAAGTGGGAAGCGGGCTGGTGGCCCCGCTACAACTTAAGATTGCTGCCATCCAGTCCTGGCAGCCCCCCGTCACCCAGACCGAGGTCCGAGCCTTCTTGGGGCTCACCGGCTACTACCGGCGGTTCGTGAAGGACTACGGCAGCATCGTGGGGCCCCTCACGGGTCTCACGTCCAAGAACCAACCGAAGCGGATTAACTGGACCCCCGATTGTCAAGCGGCCTTCGAGAAGCTGAAGGCCGCCCTGTGCACCGCCCCTGTGCTCCAGGCCCCCGATTACGGTCGGGAATTCGTGGTACAGACCGACGCCTCCGACCACGGCATCGGAGCCGTCCTTTCTCAGTTAAACCCCGAAGGTCATGACCAGCCGGTGGCCTTCATCAGTCGACGTCTCCTGGCCCGAGAACAGCGCTGGAGCACCATCGAGAGGGAGGCCTTCGCAGTGGTGTGGGCCCTCAAAAAGCTCCGGCCCTATCTCTTCGGTACCCACTTCCGGGTACAAACCGACCATCGACCCCTGCAGTGGCTGATGCAGATGCGGGGGGAGAACCCAAAACTCTTGCGCTGGTCCATCTCCCTGCAGGGAATGGACTTCACTGTGGAGCACCGACCAGGCCAAGACCACGCCAACGCGGATGGCCTGTCCCGCTTTTTCCGCCTCGACGAAGAGAGTCCCCAAGGAGATGGGTGACTCTCCCCGCCTTCAGCTGGGGGGGACGCATGTTGGACAGGCCACACGAAGGGCTTGCTCCCTCCCCGCACGACAGGGCCCGAGCTCCGGCCCACCAGGCATAATCCACGAAAAGCACCTGTACCCCGTCTCCCGACGGATCTTCTGCCCTCGGACCTCTACTCATCACGGGGCCCAGCCCCACCGGCTCCCCCGGCCGGTTCAAGCCGCCATCTTGGGCCCTGCACCACGAGGCCGCGTGGCCTCGCCCCGACCCTAACCCCGGGCCTGGCCGGCCCCGACATCCCGGCACCACCATCCACCCGGGAGGTGAGCGGACCACTTGGCAGGTCAATGGGAGGACGAAGTGTCAAGAGCTCTTCCCCCGCCAGGTGCCGATCGCCTCCAGCTCCCCCAGGCGCTGGCTCCACCCCCTGCTGGGTGTCTGGACACCTTCATCCCGGGCCCTCCGACCTCCAAGTGCGAGGGTCCGGACATCAAAGGGCGCCTGCCCTATAACTGGGGCAACTCCGGAGCAGGAAGGCAGTTGTATCCTGGAGTCGAGAGACACCGAGAGAACTCAGCCTTGACGGACTACTGGCGCTGCCGTAGCCCGCTCTTGTGAACCATCGTCCTGCCTGCTGGCGCTGCCGCGGCCTTCTACAACATCCATCCTCGTCGGGACCTGCTGGCGCTGCCGCGGCCCGTTGTAACGACCATCCTCACCGGGACCTGCTGGCGCTGCCGCGGACCGTACATCGACCATCTTTCCGGGACCTGCTGGCGCTGCCGCGGCCCGTTGTAACGACCATCCTCACCGGGACCTGCTGGCGCTGCCGCGGACCGTACATCGACCATCTTTCCGGGACCTGCTGGCGCTGCCGCGGCCCGTATCAACTCAGCTCGAGGATTGTGAGCTAATCATCATCTCATCCAAACTACCTGACTGGTAGACAGACTGTCCCGCTACCCCTTACCCTGCTTTGAGAGACTTGAATCGAGGGGACCCCTGAGTCCAGACCTCCTTGTACCATTCAACCGTACCTTAAGAAGTGCTTATAAAGAACACTGAACCTTATCCGTGTGTGGTATCTGTCTGTGGGGGGGAAGTTACTTGTCTGTACGATCGCTGGAGACGGCTCTCCCCGGAGACCTCTCCTCCTGACCCCGGCCGACCCTCCCGGTCCGTCTATCCTTTCTAACAACACAATATTTACCCTGGGCTACCCAAGCGACCCTCTAGACATTCGGACGGTCTCCACTACCAGCTGGGCTTGGCAAAAATTGGTTAGAGTACTGGGATCGCCGGTAATGTATTCCAGGAGCTTACCGATTCCGAATCAACGCTGGATACCTATTACTGGGGAAATGACAGTGCAGCGCACTCTATCTCGGTTTGACATGCCCACTATAGGGAACCTTTACATTGTGGGTCAAGTTTTTTCTGTCTCCGACGGAGATAAGCTTAATGAGGCATCGTTCATGGACAAATTTGTGCTAACCCGACTTCGCGTAACCTTAAGAGCTAAGATCCCTGGCTTTCCCGTCGAAGCTGATCCATTCACCCCTCTGTCCACAGTTATAGATAGCAAATACAAGGAGATGGTGGACCGAGTGCTGAAACTTTTCAAACACTCACCCCCAGTCACAGATCTGTGGTGAATCCTTCATCATTCTTTAGCTCACTTTGCCACCCCAGTTCAGACACAGCTATATGCAAATCAGTCTTTACCCTGTGCCTCATAGGAACAGTCCAGCCCGAACTGCCAAGCCATGTCTTCCCTGGAACGGAAACAAGCATCCTAGGACCGGTTTCAGGCTAACAGCCCTCTTCAGCCAGGCTAGCTTGAATCCAGTGACAAAGTGAGCAAGGGAGACCTTTGCAGGTTGGGCACAGATATAGATAGCAGCAATTGGGACTATCTGGTTTCCAAATTATACAGATACGGGCCGCTTGGGAGGCAGATTTAGGACACCCTATTACTGATGACCAGTGGGCTGCATGCTGCCTACAAACCAAGGCGGTTTCATTGAATAGCCGCCATAAACTTATCCACTTCAAATACCTGCGCAGAATATACATCACCCCTGAGATGACACACAAAATAGACCCAGACAGACCCTAATGTTGTCTAAAATGTAAATCCCCACATGCAGATTTTGCACACCTCGCTAGGACCTGTTGCAAAATAAGCAAATATTGGACCGAAATATACCGTACACTCGGGGAAATGATAGGCTTAGACCTCAAACCTACTCCAGAAGTAGCATTATTGGGATACGTGAACAAAATCACAAAGTCAGTCCGGAAATTCACGGCCTTGGGGTTACTGCTGGCCAAAAGGAGAATAGCACTCAAATGGGAGCGAAAGGCTGTACTGACATGCAAGGAATGGCTTAACAGTCTGGCATATTGCAACCTCAACTATGATTTGTATGCCTCCACTCTGCCTAGCACATCCTACCCGCCGGACATTTGGGGCCATTTTAAACAATACACGGCAACGACACAATCACAACCTGCCACACAGCTAGAACGTGGGCTTGTGCCTGCAGGTATTGGATGATCCACTGGAAATTGCTCATTGGACACAAAACTGTGATATTTAAATTGAGTGTACGTTTGTTTCCAATATTGCTATTTGACTGCATTGTAGAAATAAGCACTTGAAGCTGTGTTTAACGAGGGTGAATATCACGCAATTGAAACGCCAATTGTCCAGACTGAATAAACTCATGTGTAGATAAATGTCATGCAACGCACGAACCTATGTAACATGTACTGTATTGTCACAACTGTCATTGAACTGGAGATGTAAAAATATATTGTGCTAATTCTGAAACTGGTAATAAAGTTTTTCTTTAAAAAGGATTAAAAGGGGGGAAGGAAAGGTCTGGGAGGAGAGCTAGCGAGAATCAGGAGTGAAAAGAGGACCGGAGCAGAGACGTTTTAAGGCATAGGCAAAGTGGGCTCTGGCCCAGGGCCCCACCCTTTCAGAGGGCCCCCTGATAGAGCCAGATCTGTTCTGTGGAGAGTCTTGCCCTGATCACCTTGAATAATACTTAAACAGATTGTTTGGAAAAAACCAAAAAATGTTGCGCCCTAGCCATTATGCCACCAAAAAAGTCCCAACCTGCAAAGGTCTTCAGCTACTTCACCCCGGCAACCAAGGGGATGGACAGTGAAGGGACGGCCCAGCCCAGCGGAAGCATGGCGCTCAAAAGGGAAGACCTGATGATCTCGCTGAGAGAATTTAAGAAGGATATCAAAGCTTATATGTGGGCCTCATTCGATGCATTCAAAGCTGAAATGGGGGGCTGACTGGTGGCCCTGCAGGCGGATGTTGACTCGATCGGAGCCCGCACCCTAGACCTCGAAGCGCAATGCCAAGATCTAGCTGACTGGATACGAACGCTTGAAACCCACTCTGGGGACCTGCGAAACCAATTGAAGGCCACGACGCTCCAGTGTGAAGATCTCGAAAATCATTCCCGCCGGGATAATAAACGTGTGAGAGGCCTGGAGGAGGGCTCAGACCTCGAAGCATTCATGGTGGAACTTTTTTCAACGGTGTTGGGTGAAAAAGGCCCGGATGTCCAGCTGGAGAAGGTGCACAGAGTGGGACCACGATCACCCGGAGATTCCAGAAAGCCCTAGGATGTGCTGGCAAAATTCAGTTCCTTCAAGACCAAGGAACTTATACTCCAGAAAGCACGGGCTCTTGACAGAGTGTCATTTCAGAACGTTTCCTGTTCACTGTTTTGGGATGTGGCTCAGGCCAAGCTTGCTTGACGCCAGCAGTTCAGGCGCGTTACAGAAGTCTTGAGAGAGCGCAAGTTGAAAGATCGCTGGACCTATCCCTTTGGTTCGGCTTTTTCCTTGGACAATAAGAACTTTCATTATACAGAGTTGGAGGACGCTGCATCTGCCTTGCGAATAGAACTACCAGCACCGAAGCAGACGACAGACACGGGTGAAGCAGGATCCGACCTACGGCTGAGGAAGCGGGGTGGAGGACCGTGGATGCAGCAGAAAAGGAGCGGCAGGAGCACCTGGGACTGACTCATGTGCAATCTCGACGTTGGGATACAAATATGCTCTGTCCAGGTCTCCCCAGGTGACTCGTTGACAGCTGGACTTGGCTGGTGGCCTGCTAACACCTGTGGCGGTCGCTGTCTAATCTGACTGTTACCTGACTGTCACGCTGGGGATGGCGTGTTGGGGCATGAAATTGTGAAGTTATGATTGCTCGTTAGGGAATTGGATGTCTAATATTACAACCATGCCAAGTAAACGTACTGCGGCCCGTGGATCGGAATTTGATAAGCCCCAGGAAACGCTCAAGATGAGGTTCTATTCAGTGATTGAGAGCCTCGGAGCGCAAAGTTATGGTTTGTATTGGGTATTGTTAAATTTGTTTTGGTATCACGGGTTGCTTTGTGTTTACGGCAAATATTTGGTTGCGGGGGGTAGAGGAAGGGTGGAGAGAGATTTGGCCTTCGCAAGCTCATTGAACAGAGCAGGTGGGTGGGTCCCGCGTAGAATAATGGGGGATAATTGTTTGACGTGGAATGTGAGGGGTCTTAACTCACCCAATAAGAGGCAGCAGATTTGGAAGTTCCTGCTGGACCACTAGGTTAACATAGCTGCGCAGCAAGAAACCCACCTCCGGCGCAGTGAAGAGCAACGGCTGAAGCATAAGGCCTTCCCACAGATATTCCGCTCCTCAGCACACAATAATCACAACTGGGTGGCTCTCCTCTTACATTCCTCTGTCCTGTTTCTTCTTCAGGCTTCTAGAACAGATAAGGAAGGGAGATTCTTGATGGTCAGGGGTGAATTAAGGGGGAGACTATGCACTGTCGCTACAGTCTATGCATCCAACACAGGGCACCATGACTTCTTGAAATCATTTCTGGCTTCCCTAGAGGAGTTCGCCAAGGGTGACATACTGCTGCTTGGAGACTTTAACTCAATTTGGGACCCGTCCCTGGACATTACCTACCCACACTGGGCGATAGGGGGGTTGTTTAGTAACTCGCTTAAGGCCACACTACAAGGGTTAGGCTTCTCGATGCATGGAGGAGTTGCCACACCACGACAAGGGATTACTCCTTCTCACACTCACATAGGACATACTCCAGGATCGATCATGCTTTCATTAGCCAATCCCTCTCTCATACACTTTCAGGATGTCAATTTCACCCAATCTGCCTCTCGGACCATGCCCCTCTGGAATTGGCCCTGGAGAGGCCCGTCCCGCGCTCCAAACACACTAGGTGGTATTTCCCCAACTTCCTTAGCAAGGACCGTCTTCTCAGGGATGAATTAAGGACGACAATCAAGGAGTTCTTTGAACTTAACAACCCCGCCCAAACCTCTTTGGCTAACAATTGGGATGCCTTTAAGGCAGTCATTTGGGGGAAGTGTATTGAACTAGACGCCACTCTTCGAAAACAACACAAAGGGGAAAGACTGTTGCTAGAGGGGGAACTACGGAATGCCGAACATGACCACAAGACTAACCCCTCGATTCCCTCCCAAAGGGAAGTTACGCAGATTAAGGGGAAGTTGCAGGCCATTTACAATAATGGGGCGGAAAAAACCTCTTGCGCCTCCAGGCCCAGAGCTATGAGGGAGGAAACAAGGTTGGTTCCCTTTTGGCTCGCCAACTTAGGGTGAAGCAGGAGAAAGATTATATTGTGCAAATGGTGGATATGAACAGGATCTCCCAGAAAAGCAGAGGGAAACGCCGGAGCCTTCGGGGAGTTTTACCGCTCCCTATATAAAGCGGACTCGTTAGACCCTGCAGCCCAGGAGCAATATCTAGAGGCTCTGACTCTGCCACAGGCACCGGCTTCCACGAACGAGGACCTGGGCCGACCTATTTCTACTGAGGAGGTTCAAAAAGTGATAGACACGCTTAAGCTTCAAAAGGCACATGGTACGGAGGGGATGAATGCCCACTTCTATCGTACCTTTGCACCAGAACTGGTCCCATGTCTGGTGACGCTATATAACGACATGGCTGCCTCATGGCGGGTGACCCCCTCTATGGGGGAAGCACTGATCTCCGTTATACCCTAACCAGGAAAAGACCCCACAAACTGTGCCTCTTGAACCTGGATGCCAAAATGTACTCTAAAATATTAGCCACTCGCTTGGAGCACATCATGCCGCTGCTCATTCAGCAGAATCAAGCGGGCTTCATCAAGGGTAGGCAAACCCATGATAATCTCCGGAGGGTGGTACACATTATTTAGAAGGTTCAGAGGAAAGGAATCCCTGCTGCCCTTCTCTTGCTAGATGCGGAGAAGGCCTTTGATCGGGTCGACTGGGATCACGTTTGGAACGGATGAGCACAAGATCTTTCTCTTTGCGGATGACGTGCTGCTACCAATCACGAGACTATTGTTCTCCCTCTCAGCTATCCAATCAGAACTCGCCCTGTATGAGCAAGCCTCTGTGTTTAAGGTAAATCTTTCAAAGTCCTACCTCCTTAATCTAATTCTACCTAAGGAGCCTATGTGGTGCACAGACATAATGTCCCCTTTCCAAACCACACACAAAGACATTACATACCTAGGCATCAGACTCACTCCCAAGCTAACACACCTCTAGGGAGCCAATTATCCTCCATTACAATGCCAGCTTAAAGCAGACCTGGCTAGATGGAGAACAGCCTATATCTCCCGGATAGGGCGAGTCAACGCAGTCAAAAGGAATGTTCTCCCTAGGCTGCTTTATCTTTTCCAGAGTCTTCTGATCCCAGTAGACATGGCTCTCTTCCTCGACCTGAAAAAAATTATCTCTAAGTTCACCTAGCAGGGTCAGAGGGCGCGGTTATCCTACCGGGTGTTAACTAGGGTGCGGGAGGAGGGGGGGGTCTGGCCTTGCCAGATTTCCTGGGGTATTACAGAGCGGCTCAACTCAAAGTAATCTCTGACTGGTCACTCCGTGAATCCGAAAAACTCTTGCTTCACATGGACTGACAAATAGTGGGCAGGACAATTTGGGACCTCTTGTGGAAGCAGAAACACCATTGACCACGAAATGTCTATATTAGCACCCCCACCACTACCACTCTGAGGGTTTGGGATGACCTTGCCAGAGCCAAGCCCCTTACCACCTTCCCCTCCCCCTATACCCCTGTTCACTTCAACCCTGAATTCCCACCGGCCCTTCAGGAAGGGCCATTCGACAGCTGGTGGGAGGGAAGTTGCCTCATGATTTCTGAACTGTATAAACAGGGGAACCTACTGACATTTGAGGACTGCACTAAAATATTTAAACTCCAGCCCACCGACAAATACCAATACATACAACTCAAGCACTGGCTTCAACAACCACAGGTTCGGCTAGCCGCAACCAGGGAGCTACTCCTCATTGAGAAGTCTGCACTATCGGGGGCCTCCACGAAGGGGACCATTTCCTTCCTCTACTCACTCACACGGGCTCTGGGGTCTCACTCAACGCCTAGACACCGAAAGTTCTGGGATTCAGTCTTGGCCACTCCACTGGAAGGTAAACAATGGAACTCCCTATATAGGAACATCCCCAAATACAACCGGCCTATGTTCTCAAGGGAAGCTCACTATAAAATGATGTACAACTGATACCTGCACCTACAGAAATTGCACACAATCTTCCCTACTGCTTCAGATAAATGTTGGAGGGGTTGGGTGCTCTTGGGGGACTTCAGGCACATCTAGTGGGACTGTCCATGCAGAAGCCTTTCTGGAAGGAAATACTATCCCAAATCAAGCTGATCCTGGGCTATCCAATTCCTGCAACCTTGAAACACACAAGGGGATCGCTCCATGATGTGGCTGTGCCTAGGAGCGGCTAAGATGGCATTAGCGGCAGCTTGGAAGAAGGTGGAGGCCCCCTACCTCACACAATGGCACACCAGGTTATTGCCGGCACTGGCGATGGAGAGAATGGTGGACATAGTAGAGGACTCGGGAAAGGGGTTTGATTATGTTTGGGCCCCCTTGGTGGAGTACCTGTCTGAGGGTCTACCCTTGCTCGCCTGTGGGCCTAGATTTAAGGCCCTTCACCTCTTCCATATCTAGTCTTCCATTGGGAGGCCCCTGGCTTGGGGGTGGAGTCCCTGGAGGTTCTGGGCATCCCCGGTCAACTTGTCTTCAATCGCGACCAAGCCTGAAAATGTTTTACTTTTTCTTTTCCGACCGTGATACCATAGTTTGTTGATTCCTTTTTTCCTTTCTCTTCTTGTTTATTGTTAATTTTTGAGGGTAGGTTGAGGGAGGGTATGGGGGAGGAGCGTACTAAAGAATAACATGACCAACAATGTGAGTCGCTTGCATAGTGATACCTGATCTACCCGGTCGGGCCCGGCAGAGGTCATGCAATGAGCAATTCTCACAGATTGAGTCCTAGTACACAAACTGAATATGTACTCTAGCTTTCTGTAACTCTTGATCTGTGACCTATACTGGTGTCTCCCACCAATGTTTCTCTTGTTTCAACTTTAAAACCAATAAAGATATTTTGACACAAATTAGTCCCTACCCTACCAAAAACATATATGCTTACACAGACCAAACTCCTATATACAACTTTGTTTGTCAACAAATTAGCCCTTAACCACTTGGGTGCATCCGACGCACCAGTGCTCAAGTGCGAAGGACAGCCCTTGGCCGTTCTCGCACATGGCACAGGGAATCCCTCTGGTGCGGGCACCAGAGGGATTCCCTTTACCCCCCCCCCAACACCCTCTAGAGCTCGGAAAGAGCTTCCCCAGCTCCCGAGCCCCCCCCCTGGTTTCCCTGAAATGACGATCAGTTTGCATGTCACGCTGACGTCATTTCAGTGAAACTGAAACTGAAATGAGCCCAGAGACTCATTTCAGTTTCGCTTTCTACGTGCTCAGGGGGCTATCTCAACCCCCTGAGCACATAGAAAGACAGGAGAGGTATCATTGGAAAGGGGAGAATTACCCCTTTCCAATGGTGCCAGTGGATCCCTGTTTGGGGATCGCCCCAGGAGAGTGATCCACCCACTAGGCACCAAGGAGGGGGGAGCGGCCCCTTGGGCAAAGGCCTTTGCTCCCCCATTTTTTGGGGCGCATTCAGACTTTCTTCCCCCCTGGGGGGCAGATGGGGGCAGAAAGCCCCCATTTTTATTGATGTTGGGGTGGGGGCTGCCCAAAAAGGGCATGGCAATGCCCCCACCCCCTCCCCATGAAATGTCAGTCTTTCTGCCCCCCCAGGGGGCAGACGGGGGCAGTCGCTCCCAATCTGCTCGAGGGGGGGGGGGGCGCAGAAAGCCCACTAGATTTTGTTTTTATTGATAATGGGGTGGGGGCTGCCCAAAATGAGCATGACAATGCCCCCACCCCTTGTGAAATTCCAGTCTTTCTGCCCCACCCCCGGGGGGGGGCAGAAAGCCCACTCAAAACCAGGGATTTTTTTTCTTGATGTAGGGATGGGGGCTGCCCAAGGTGGGCAGGCCAATGCCCCCACCCCTCCCCAAAAAATGCAACAGTCTTTCTGCTCTCCCCAGGGGGCAGATGGGGACAGTAGCCCCTATTCTGCCCCACAAAAAGCCCACTAGGCACCAGGGTTTTTTTTTATGATGTAGGGGTGGGGGCTGCCCAGAATGGGCATGATAATGCCCTCACCACAAAAACAATTACCACAGACTTTCTGCCCATCCCCCCCGGGAGGCATATTGGGGCAACAGCCCCTTATCTAAGCCTCAAGAATTTTTTTTATTTTTTATTCAGGGGTGTGGTCAGCCCAGAATGGGCATGCCAATGCCCACATGTTAGAAAGGATAGACGGACCGGGAGGGTCGGCCGGGGTCAGGAGGAGAGGTCTCCGGGGAGAGCCGTCTCCAGCGATCGTACAGACAAGTAACTTCCCCCCCACAGACAGATACCACACACGGATAAGGTTCAGTGTTCTTTATAAGCACTTCTTAAGGTACGGTTGAATGGTACAAGGAGGTCTGGACTCAGGGGTCCCCTCGATTCAAGTCTCTCAAAGCTGGGTAAGGGGTAGCGGGACAGTCTGTCTACCAGTCAGGTAGTTTGGATGAGATGATGATTAGCTCACAATCCTCGAGCTTAGTTGGTACGGGCCGCGGCAGCGCCAGCAGGTCCCGGAAAGATGGTCGATGTACGGTCCGCGGCAGCGCCAGCAGGTCCCGGTGAGGATGGTCGTTACAACGGGCCGCGGCAGCGCCAGCAGGTCCCGACGAGGATGGATGTTGTAGAAGGCCGCGGCAGCGCCAGCAGGCAGGACGATGGTTCACAAGAGCGGGCTACGGCAGCGCCAGTAGTCCGTCAAGGCTGAGTTCTCTCGGTGTCTCTCGACTCCAGGATACAACTGCCTTCCTGCTCCGGAGTTGCCCCAGTTATAGGGCAGGCGCCCTTTGATGTCCGGACCCTCGCACTTGGAGGTCGGAGGGCCCGGGATGAAGGTGTCCAGACACCCAGCAGGGGGTGGAGCCAGCGCCTGGGGGAGCTGGAGGCGATCGGCACCTGGCGGGGGAAGAGCTCTTGACACTTCGTCCTCCCATTGACCTGCCAAGTGGTCCGCTCACCTCCCGGGTGGATGGTGGTGCCGGGATGTCGGGGCCGGCCAGGCCCGGGGTTAGGGTCGGGGCGAGGCCACGCGGCCTCGTGGTGCAGGGCCCAAGATGGCGGCTTGAACCGGCCGGGGGAGCCGGTGGGGCTGGGCCCCGTGATGAGTAGAGGTCCGAGGGCAGAAGATCCGTCAGAAAGACGGGGTACAGGTGCTTTTCGTGGATTATGCCTGGTGGGCCGGAGCTCGGGCCCTGTCGTGCGGGGAGGGAGCAAGCCCTTCGTGTGGCCTGTCCAACATGCGTCCCCCCCAGCTGAAGGCGGGGAGAGTCACCCATCTCCTTGGGGACTCTCTTCGTCGAGGCGGAAAAAGCGGGACAGGCCATCCGCGTTGGCGTGGTCTTGGCCTGGTCGGTGCTCCACAGTGAAGTCCATTCCCTGCAGGGAGATGGACCAGCGCAAGAGTTTTGGGTTCTCCCCCCGCATCTGCATCAGCCACTGCAGGGGTCGATGGTCGGTTTATACCCGGAAGTGGGTACCGAAGAGATAGGGCCGGAGCTTTTTGAGGGCCCACACCACTGCGAAGGCCTCCCTCTCGATGGTGCTCCAGCGCTGTTCTCGGGCCAGGAGACGTCGACTGATGAAGGCCACCGGCTGGTCATGACCTTCGGGGTTTAACTGAGAAAGGACGGCTCCGATGCCGTGGTCGGAGGCGTCGGTCTGTACCACGAATTCCCGACCGTAATCGGGGGCCTGGAGCACAGGGGCGGTGCACAGGGCGGCCTTCAGCTTCTCGAAGGCCGCTTGACAATCGGGGGTCCAGTTAATCCGCTTCGGTTGGTTCTTGGACGTGAGACCCGTGAGGGGCCCCACGATGCTGCCGTAGTCCTTCACGAACCGCCGGTAGTAGCCGGTGAGCCCCAAGAAGGCTCGGACCTCGGTCTGGGTGACGGGGGGCTGCCAGGACTGGATGGCAGCAATCTTAAGTTGTAGCGGGGCCACCAGCCCGCTTCCCACTTGGTGCCCAAGGTAGGTCACAGACCCTTGGCCAATTTGGCACTTGCCGGCCTTAATTGTGAGGCCGGCCCGCTGGAGGGCCTGTAGGACCTCTTGGAGGTGACGGAGGTGGTCGGGCCAGTGGCGGCTGTATACAGCCAGGGGAGAGGAATTCATATCGCCCGACGCCCGAGACATGTTGATTTCTGTCAGGGGCAAGAAGATTTAATGTCTATTTTGTCCGACGGACAACTAGACATTAAATCAAAGTAAATGGAGACCTCCCTACTTGGCCCCGCCCTTACAGCTATCGGCTCGGTGAGTGGCCGGTAGTGTTCTCTCAGATGCACTTCTCTTCGCTGCTGGTAGTAGCTTCTGCACGCATGCATAGCTCTTGTGCGCACAACAACAATTGTCTGCCTATGAGAGCTCTACAAGTCTCTCTCGCTCCATTTACTAATGCCATAGTATTCGTGATGGCACAGGATACCGAAAACAGAACTTGCAATTTATTTTCCTTGCAGGCTCGGATTTTAAAAACACGTTTTTGTGTTTTACTAGCAGCTTATGCCTGTGTGGCTAGTGCTGATAACTGGACACTTTTGCTCCGCAAGCGTATGAAGTAGGAGATAGAGGCGGCAGAAAGAGAATGAAACTGGGATGAGCAAGGAGCGAGGTCTTTGAGAGCGGGCGTAGACTCTGCCAGTATATGTTTTTTTTCTCACTAACTGCCACAATAATACACGAAGGAACTCAATTGTAACGTTATTTGTTCTTGCCTTAGGTTACAACAAGAACGCAATATAAAATCTGCTGAGGCACGGTAACTCCTTTCCTCCGTCTGTTTTGTTGTCCGTTTTCACTTTCTCCTGTGGTGCGTCTGTTCAAAGAAATCGAAAGTGTGGTGGAGATTGCTCATGCAGGATAGTGAGTTTGCATTTACAAGCCTTATTTGCTGGTGCGCAAGGAAGCATTCCTGCATGTGTAACACTGGAAAAGGACTGTCTCATCTGGCGTTCGGGGTCCCATTTGGCTCAGATTTTCTCCGGATCTGACCATGGCAGCTTTGCAGGGGTTGGAGCAGTCGGCTGTAATTGTGCTAAAGAGAGCAGTGGAGTTGGCTGGTGCATCAAGTTCCAAGAGACCCTGATTTGCTGCTCGGAGGGCATAGACCTTGTTATTCAGGTTCTGAAAGGTGAGCATTTGTTCGGGAAAGGTGCTGACAAGTTGTCAGTGTGCTTAGGCATTTCAGGGTATTTTTTTTATTTAATGTGGTCTTATTTTATGTGTAAAAAGGAAAAGTTATGCTTTTGGCTCTTTTAGCTTTGGCTCGTTTAGCTACACACTTAGCCCAGCATTTTGAAGGCCTTTTGTGTGATGTGATACTCATAGCTGCCGATTTTTCATTGCTTATGGGTGACATTTCCGTGGTTACAGTGTACTTAAAACGAGTGACATTCTGCTGCCAAATGTTGGACACCTCAAGTGCCATTTTATTGTGAGTAAATGAATAACAAAGACATGTAAAGAAATGCATATCAGAAATTAACCCTTTTGAGAAACGAGAACTGCAGCGAAACACCTGAAATGGACGACCTAGCCTACTGGGCATGATTTGAAAAGAAAACAAGTAAAGAATGTGAGGCTGTCTGTCTGAGGAACCAATGCATAATATTAGGAATGAATATAATCTACAATTAACCAATTTAGGAATATGTACAATTTAATTCTTAAAAATACTTTGCCATCATAAGGGTCAGGGCAGGATATTCTTTTCAGATATGAATAGTATGGGTCCTCAATAGTCTGAAAGAATACCTTTTAAAAAAGAAGCAGTAATCTTTAATATAGTGCTTCAACCTGCACTCCTGCCATCCATTTCTAAGCACAAACAAAACACATAGCTGCACTCTACAGGATAATTATTGATTGAAACTGTATCATTTAATGCTATATTACGCATTAGAGTGAAAACAACATACGTAGGTTGCCCAAGAGGAATACTGTCTCCATTTTTCTCCAGTCTCTCTGGCAAAGAAACTACAAAGCAAACAGTGAGACCTTTCCCTACAATCCCACCCAATTAGATGGTGTTTTCTTTCCACTTCCACCCTGGGCACAGATTTTGTCCGAACTTTGATATGAGCAAATATTTGCCCATGTCCATGATGCGAATAGGCTGTGGAAAGATTTGTGAAAACTCCCAAATGCATTATTTTGTGGGTGTGCACAAACTTCCCAGGGCATGGCAACCCTGAAACACCCTCTTCTCACACCTCAGAAAATATTAATTCACAGGAAAATGTAGGTGTATCTTTTACAAGTGCACATCTACACTCTGAGCCTAACAAACTGAAAAGCTGTGCTATTTATGAACCGAAGTTGAAACAAGCATTGGCAAACAAGAGAGCCTTAAACAGCCAAAGAGACTAGGCGTGTGCAACGTGTGCCAAGGAGGGCCAAACGCATACTAGATATTCAGGATTCTCACATAAAATAAACGAATACTAATTTTATCTCATTAGAACAAATTTGAATAGTAAGTGGTCATTTTGAAAGTCTGGCCATTGAGTCTGACCTGCCCTCATGGACCTATGCTGGACATCATTGCCACCTAATCCTAAACTTCCTACAAGTTATTTCCCTTCTGCAACATACATTTGTATTTTTTATACATCTGTAGAATGTCCTACCTTAGAAGAGAAAATGAGTGGCTTCTTCCAGCCTTTTTTGGAAATCCGTGGATATCTTTGCGGGCAGTATCTCTGCTCCAGTCAGTGCCAAATTAGGGCACATGTTATGCAAACCGTTCCTGTTTGGGTACAGTTTGTTTATAGAGAGCGCTTGGGTCTATCTATAGTGGGTGTGTTTATGTCTGCGCGGGGGCAAGTCTCTAGGGGTGTGGTCCTGCATGTGTTTGTGTGTTTGTCCATTAAGTGATGCATGAGTCTATGCATCTATAGCGTAGCTTTGTGTCTGTGCAATGGCATTTGAGTGTGCAGTGAGTGTGTTTTTTTGTCCCGGGAGGGTGTGTCATTTTATTTGGGTTGTGTGTATGTGCAGTGAGTATGTCAGTTTGGCAAGATGAAAGGAAAGAACCAATTAGGCTGGAAGCAGGCCAGACATCTCGTGACAGACAGCACCTCCTCAACTGCACAGAATTTCTCATCTATTTCTTTTTTACTGCAACCCTGAGGTACTCTACCTAAATTTTGCCTTCAGAATATCGTGCTACATGAATATTATATACAAAATATTGAGGGCCAAAATTTTGAGAAGGTAATTGTTAAGTAAAGATTTACTATTCTTAACTCCAGATTCTATATTTTGGTTCTCAATATTTTGGCAGCATGATGTTTCCGCAGTAGGTATTTCCACATACAACCAACATGGATCGATGTGCAAATAAGCTGCAGCTTGTTTTTGGACCAGTATATTCAAGCTACCATACCTAAAGTCAGCTATTCAAGATCCTTCCAAGATAATACGGAGGCAGCTTTTCACAATTTCAAACAATGTCTTAGAGTAGTCGCAACTCGAATGGATGCAAATTGTTTAAACAAAATTCTGACAAAACAAAAGATTTGGTTTTTACCAAAATGGCTCCTGCCACCTTCTGTCTGTTGGCCTGCCAAACCTGTCCTAATCATACCACAAACCTGCTAGAAATGTGTGCATCATATTTGACTCAACCCTCTCTTTTACGTCACAAATTAAACATATTTTGCCTGTCTGCCTTTTGAAGATGAAAATTATAAAGACGTTTCTTGGTCTGGTTCCTGAAGAGACTGGGAAAACAATGTATTCTTTAATTACGTCCCACGATTACTTTAACAGTCTCTACCTTGGTCTTCCTGCATATTTGACTTAAGCTAATTCAAAGTGCAGCGGCATGACTAATCAGGAGAGTGTTGAGGCACCATCTAACGATGGCTTCCAGCGCTTATCATGGTGAGGCCCCACATATCTGCTGAATAGACAGTCTCTGTATACTCAAAAGTGGGTGCGTATATCCAACAAGTCATCTTCAGAGGCCTACAAAAATTCTCAAGTCTCGCTGTGGAGGCAACCGCTTTACTGTACACAAGGCAAAATTATGGACAGTCTTTTTTTTCAGTTAATGTTAATTGACTCGTCAGCCTTAAAAAGGCAACTTAAAACTTGCTGTTTGACTCCGTTTAGTTTCTAGTTACTTTGGCCTGCCCTTACGGTCTGCTAGAGTGCTGAGTTGCTGCCTTCGAAACAGCTGTGCGCTTTAACAAGTGTCATTTGATTGATTTATTGAAGATCATTTATTGTTATGTTTCAGCACTTCAGGAGAATATCTCTTCTCAGCAATAAAGTCAAGTTTGCCAACAACATTTTTAAAAATCACTGATTAACCACTGGTCAGTTTTATGAAAACAAAAATCCACTAATGGCTGTGTGTCATCCCACGTATTTGATTTGGGAATAGGTGGGACAAGTTGATTGTCTTACAGGACATGTAGGTTTATGTTGCATTTTGTCCCATGGACAAGTAGATTATTTTAAAATTTCCACACCCCTGATACAGCGATATCGTCCAGGTAGGCAGCGCTGAACTCTTCGAGCCCCGCCAAGACCTGGTTCACGAGGCGTTGAAACGTGGCGGGGGCATTCTTCATGCCGAAGGGCATGACCTTGAATTGGTAGTGGCCATCGGGGGTAGAGAAGGCTGACCGTTCCTGAGCCCTGGGTGTGAGGCCGATCTGCCAGTAGCCCGCTGTTAGGTCGAAGATACTGAGGTAGCGGGCGGCCCCCAGCCGGTCGATCAGCTCGTCTGCTCGGGGGATCGGATGAGCGTCGGTCCGGGTGACAGCGTTCAAGCCCCGGTAGTCGACGCAGAATCTCAGTTCAGGTGCGGTGCCAGGGGCAGCGGCTTTGGGGACCAATACAACCGGACTGGCCCAGGGACTGTCCGAGGGCTCGATGACCCCGATTGTGAGCATCTTGGCCACCTCCTCCTGTATGCAGGCCCGTACCCGATCTGGTACGCGGTAGGCCCGGTGTCGGACAGGGGGACTGTCCCCGGTGTCCACGTCGTGCAAACACCAAGGGGTGACCCCGGGGGTGAGGGAGAACAGGGTAGCGAACTGCAGCAGGAGGTTCCGGCAGCCCTGGCGTTGCTCCGAAGTGAGGGCGTCAGAGAGCCGGACCCCGTCCACGGAGCCGTCATTCTCCTGAGTCTTCAGAAGATCCGGGAGGGGTTCGGAGTCTTCCTCTGCCCCACTGTCCGTAGCCATCAGGAGGCTGAGTTCTGAGCGCACAAAGTGTGGTTTGAGTCGGTTGGTGTGGAGGACCCGAAGGGGGTTCCGGGAGGTCCCCAGGTCGATGAGGTAAGTGACGGGGCTTTTGCGCTCGACCACTTTGAAGGGCCCCGTCCACTTATCTTGCAAGGCACATGGTTCGGTGGGGGACATCACCCATACTTGTTGTCCAGGCTCGAACTCAACGGAGGAGGCATTGTGATCATACCACTTCTTCATGTCCTCCTGGCTGGCCTCGAGGTTCGCCTTGGCCATCTCTCTGAAGCGCCGGGTCTGATTGCGTAGGGCCAGGAGGTATTTGAAGACGTCTGGAGGGGTCTTTAGGGGGGCCATCTCCCAACCTTCTTTTACTAGGCTGAGGGGCCCTCGCACAGGGTGCCCGTACAGGAGTTCGAAAGGGCTAAAACCGAGGGACTTCTGGGGAACTTCGCGGTAGGCGAAGAGGAGGCACGGGAGTAGTACATCCCACTGGCGACGGAGGGGCTCTTCCAATCCCCCAATCATCCCCTTGAGGGTGCGGTTAAAACGCTCCACTAGTCCGTTCCCTTGGGGGTGATAGGGGGTCGTGAATCTGTAGGTGACCCCGCATTGTTGCCAGAGGGACTTCATGTATTTGGATATAAAGTTCGTGCCTCGGTCGCTGACGACTTCTCGGGGGAAGCCTACCCGGGAGAAGATCCCCATTAGGGCCCGGCCAACCACCGGAGCTGTCACGGTCCGTAGGGGCACCGCCTCGGGGTAGCGGGTGGCATGGTCCACCAGTACTAAGATGAACCTGTGTCCTTGTGCCGTGCGGGGGTCCAGAGGCCCCACGATGTCTATCCCCACCCTCTCGAACGGGGTGGTGACCACAGGGAAGGGTTGCAGAGGGGCGTTCAGCTTCCGACCACTCTTCCCGCTGGCTTGGCATGTGGGGCAAGATCGGCAGTGGTTCAGGACGTCGTTCCTCATCTTCGGCCAGAAAAAGTGGGTCACTAGGCGGCTGTACGTTTTATCTTGGCTCAGGTGTCCAGCCAGGGGGACATCGTGGGCCAGGTTGAGCAGAAAGTCTCTGAAGCGGAGAGGTACCACCAGTACTCGACCGGCCCCCAGCTTGGCGATTCTTTGCTCGCTGTATAGCAGGTCGTTATCCCAGTAGACCCAGTGAGTTCCGGTGGAGTCCCCTGCGTTCTGGGCGCTGGCTTGTTGGCGGAGTCCCTCGAGGGAGGGACAGGTCTTTTGTTCCTGGCGGAACTGTGCTTGGGTGGGCCCCCCTCTTGACGCCACTGAGCCAGGTCAGGAAGGTCCTGGGGTTGCGCGTCCCCTTCGGCCGTCGGGTCTGGGAGGCTGGCCTCGTCGTTGTCTTCTACTGGGGCGACTGGGGGCGGAGGTGCTGGCCATTCTGGTTCTTCTGATCGAGGGACGGCACGGGCGGCCATGGACCGGGTGGTTATGCAGGCCCAGTCCGGGAGGCCCAGCATCCCCAGGTGCTCTCTTCTCTCAACGGTGGCCCACGGGGAACTCTCGAGGTCATTCCCCAGGAGGCAGTCCACGGGGGCATCGTCCCGGACCGTCACCTTCAACAGGCCGGAGACCCCTCCCCATTCGAATGGAACGCAGGCCATTTGACACATACTTTCAGAGTTGTCTGCCGAGCGGACGGGGCAGAGAATGTTCGGCAGGATCTGCTCGGGCTTCACCAGGTGACAGCGGACGGCCGTCACACTGGCGCCTGTGTCACGCAAGGCCTCGGCTCGCTGTCCATTAATGGTCACCCACTGACCGTATTTCCTGGTGTTAGCGGGTAGGGGAGCCCGCGGGACCATGTCTCTTCCCCCTAAGCACGCCAGGACCATGGCGGCCGGTTCCCACTCTTGCTGGGCCGGCTCATACTCCTCTGGTTCCTCCAATGATCGCTCTTCCCCCAGGGCGGCGGCAGCTACCTGGCGGGGCTTGGGTGTTTGGTTCTGCGGGCAGCTCGGGTCATTGGCGTAGTGGCCGACTCGCTGGCATCGGTGGCACGTGACGTTGGCTCGGACCCCAGGACGCCACGGGGGGTTGCCCCGACCGGCCGGAGCCGGGGTGCTGGCCACGGGTGTTGCGGGCAAGGCGTCTCTCCCTCGCCCCTGGCCCCCTCCTCCTCCCCGAGGACGGTGCTGGCCTTGGTTGTTTCTGTTCTGTTCGTGTGGCCCCCTCCAGCCCACTCGGGTGCTTTCCCATCGGTCAGCTTCGGTGGCGAGCTGCCGGGGGTCAGTCAGCTTACTGTCGAGGAGGTGCTGCCTGAGCTCGACGAAGCAGTTGTTCGACAGGTGCTCCCATACCATCAGGTTAAAGAGTTGTTCGTAGGTGGTGACCTGGCTCCCCTTTATCCAACCCTCGAAGGCACGGCTGAAATAGTTCACGTATTCTACCCAAGTTGTACCTGGGATCCGGGTGCAATCTCTGAACCTCTGGCGGTACATCTCGGGTGTGAGGCCGTAGCGGGTGAGGAGGGCAGCCTTCATGTGGTCGTAGGACGACATTTGGTGATCTGGGAGCTGCAGTAGGGCATCGCGACCCTCGTTGATAAACCTCCCCCAGAGTCCGGCTCCCCAATCACTCCGGTCGATCTGGTGGGAGGTCATGGCGATCTCGTAGGCTTTAAACCACTGTTGTATGTCGTCTTCTCGGACATACTCGCGGACAACATCCTTGGGGATGTGAACTTTTTTCTCGATTGGCCCCGGGGTGTGTGGTCGCTCAGGCACCCCCAGTTCTTTATTCTGTTTCCGAAGTTCTATTTCCGCCAGTTTGCGCTCGTGCTCGAGCGTTATTTTTTTCTCCTCCAGCTCTCTCTGTCTCCGCTTCTCTTCTCGTTCATCTCGGAGCCGCATGTGCTCGAAGTTGAGTTTCTGTTCAGCTAACTTGAGTTCCCCATCCATCTTGAGTCGTGCCATTTCCAACTCGTGCAATCTGGTTCTTTCTCTTTCTCGGATCTCCTCCTGCGAGAGGCCCGTTCCCCGCTCCTCGGGAGCCGTGGCGTTCCCCTCTGGTGTGATGCTGCTTTGGTCGGAGGGTCCGGCGACCCCAGTTTCTGTCCACGACTCTAGGGCGTGCTTTAGATCATCTTTGGTACTCAGGCCGGTGGTAGCAATGCCAAGTTCTATGCAGAATTGTCTCAGTTCGCGGTGGTTGTATTCTTCTAATTTATCCATTTGGAATTTCTCGGTGGAGTTGCTATCTTTGGCTGACATCGTGTTGTTGTCGTGGGGTGAGCTACTCTCTGTACGATTACGCGTTGATTCGGATCGCGCCGCTGGCCACCAATGTTAAAAAGGATAGACGGACCGGGAGGGTCGGCCGGGGTCAGGAGGAGAGGTCTCCGGGGAGAGCCGTCTCCAGCGATCGTACAGACAAGTAACTTCCCCCCCCACAGACAGATACCACACACGGATAAGGTTCAGTGTTCTTTATAAGCACTTCTTAAGGTACGGTTGAATGGTACAAGGAGGTCTGGACTCAGGGGTCCCCTCGATTCAAGTCTCTCAAAGCAGGGTAAGGGGTAGCGGGACAGTCTGTCTACCAGTCAGGTAGTTTGGATGAGATGATGATTAGCTCACAATCCTCGAGCTTAGTTGGTACGGGCCGCGGCAGCGCCAGCAGGTCCCGGAAAGATGGTCGATGTACGGTCCGCGGCAGCGCCAGCAGGTCCCGGTGAGGATGGTCGTTACAACGGGCCGCGGCAGCGCCAGCAGGTCCCGGAAAGATGGTCGATGTACGGTCCGCGGCAGCGCCAGCAGGTCCCGGTGAGGATGGTCGTTACAACGGGCCGCGGCAGCGCCAGCAGGTCCCGACGAGGATGGATGTTGTAGAAGGCCGCGGCAGCGCCAGCAGGCAGGACGATGGTTCACAAGAGCGGGCTACGGCAGCGCCAGTAGTCCGTCAAGGCTGAGTTCTCTCGGTGTCTCTCGACTCCAGGATACAACTGCCTTCCTGCTCCGGAGTTGCCCCAGTTATAGGGCAGGCGCCCTTTGATGTCCGGACCCTCGCACTTGGAGGTCGGAGGGCCCGGGATGAAGGTGTCCAGACACCCAGCAGGGGGTGGAGCCAGCGCCTGGGGGAGCTGGAGGCGATCGGCACCTGGCGGGGGAAGAGCTCTTGACACTTCGTCCTCCCATTGACCTGCCAAGTGGTCCGCTCACCTCCCGGGTGGATGGTGGTGCCGGGATGTCGGGGCCGGCCAGGCCCGGGGTTAGGGTCGGGGCGAGGCCACGCGGCCTCGTGGTGCAGGGCCCAAGATGGCGGCTTGAACCGGCCGGGGGAGCCGGTGGGGCTGGGCCCCGTGATGAGTAGAGGTCCGAGGGCAGAAGATCCGTCGGGAGACGGGGTACAGGTGCTTTTCGTGGATTATGCCTGGTGGGCCGGAGCTCGGGCCCTGTCGTGCGGGGAGGGAGCAAGCCCTTCGTGTGGCCTGTCCAACACCACACCTCCCCAAAAAAATGGCACTGTCTTTCTGCTCCCCCCCCCCCCCCAGTGGCCCCTGACAGAAACCCCACTAGGCACCAGCGTTTACGCTGGCTTTTTTTATGGGTTGGGGTGGGGCTATCAATACCCCAATCCCTTCAACAAAATAGCCACAGTCTTTGTGCCCCCCCCCCTTGGGGCATATAGGGGCAACCCCCTACCCGATACCCCCTCCAGGGCAGCAGAAAGCCCATATTTGTTTTTAGCAATGTGCCTACCTGTGGACTTTGGGCGTTAGCGTAGCCGGCACATAGGGAAACCTAGAAAACCTGTACATTTTTTTAAACTAGACACCAAGAGAAATACAGGATGGGGTGACCTATGCGCCTCTCATCAGGTTCCGTTACCCAGATTCCTTGCAAACCTCAAAATTTGTCCCAAAAAACACATTTTCCTCACATTTCTGTGGTGGAAAGTTCTGGAATCTGCGTGGATCCACAAAATTCCACCCACCTCGCATTCCCCAAAGTCTTCCGAGAAAAATGGTACCTCACTTGTGTGGGGAGGTCTAGTGCCCGCGGCAGGAAACAGCCCAAATAGCAACTTAGACACACCACATTTTCACTGTGAAAACCGACCCTTTTTTTGCAAAGTGCCTAGCTGTAGATTTTGAACTCTAGCTCTGCTGGCACCAAAGGAAACCTAGCAAGCCTATACATTTTTTAAAACTAGACACCCAGGGGAATCCAGGATGGGGGGACTTGTCTGGCTCTCACCAGTTTCTGTTACCCAGAATCCCTTGCAAATCTCAAAATGTGTCCAAAAAAACACATTTTCCTCACATTTCTGTGGTGGAAAGTTCTGGAATCTGCGTGGATCCACAAAATTTCACCCACCCCGCATTCCCCAAAGTCTTCCGAGAAAAATGGTACCTCACTTGTGTGGGTAGGCCTAGTGCCGGCGACAGGACACGGCCCAAAATGCAACGTGGACACACCACATTTTCACAGTGAAAACGGACCCTTTTTTTGCAAAGTGTCTGGCCGTGGATTTTGAACCCTAGCTCTGCCGGCACATAGGGAAATCTAGCAAACGTATACATTTTTGAAAACAAGACACCCAGGGGAATCCAGGATAAGGTGACTCGTCTGGCTCTCACCAGGTTCTGTTACCCAGAATCCCTTGTAAACCTCAAAATTTGTCAAAAAAACACATTTTCCTCACATTTCAGTGGTGGAAAGTTATGGAATCTGTGTGGATTCACAAAATTCCACCCACCCCGCATTTTGCAAAGTTTTCCGAGAAAAATGGTACCTCACTTGTGTGGGTGGGTCAAGTACCCGCAACAGGCAAGGGCCCAAAACCTATTGAGGCGACATCAAAATTACCCATCACAAAACAACTTGGTTGTGCAAGGGGGTCCCATGTGATTTTTGCCCCGGGCACAGCGGCTATCTTGGGAAACCTACCAAACCCACACATTTCTGAAAACCAGACACCCAGGGGAGTCCAGCAAGGTATGGCTTGTGTGGGTTCCCCAACATTTCCCTACCCAGAATCCCTGCAAACCTCAAATTTGGCTGAAAAAGAAATCACTTTTTTCTCAACTTTCTGTGTGGGAAAGTTCTGGAATCTGCGTGGATGCCCAAATTTCCTACCACCAAGCGTTCCCCCAGGTCTCCCAATAAAAATGGTACCTAACTCGCGAGGGTGGGTCAAGTAAACGCGACAGCCAAGGGCCCAGAATCCCTTGCGAATCCTCAAAATTTGTCAAAAAAACACATTTTCCTCACATTTCAGTGGTGGAAAGTTATGGAATCTGTGTGGATTCACAAAATTCCACCCACCCCGCATTTTGCAAAAGTCTTCTGAGAAAAATGGTACCTCACTTTTGTGGGTGGGTCAAGTACCCGCGACAGGCAAGGGCCCAAAACCTATTGAGGCGACATCAAAATTACTTATCACAAAACAACCTGGTTTTGCCAGGGGAGTCACCTGGGTTTTTAGCCCCGGGCTCGGCGGCCATTTTGGGAAACCTACCAAACCCACACATTTCAGAAAACAAGACACCTGGGGGTGTCCAGCGAGGTATGGCTTGTATGAGTCCCCCAACGTTTTCCTACCCAGAATCCCCTGCAAACCTCAAATTTAGATGAAGAAATCACTTTTTTCTCAACTTTCTGTTTGGTGAAGTTCTGGACTCTTCGTGGATCCACAAATTTCCTACCACCCAGCGTTTCCCCAGGTCTCCTGATAAACATTATACTTCACTAGCGTGGGTGGGTCAATTACCCGCGACAGGCAAGGGCCCAAAAAGTTTTGAGGAGACATCAAAATAACCTATCACAAAACAACCTGGTTTTGCAAGGGGGGGTCACTTGGGTTTGTGGCCTCGGGCTCGGCGGCCATCTTGGGAAACTACCAAACCCACACATTTCTGAAAACTAGACACCCGGGGGAGTCTAGCGAGGTATGGCTTGCGACGATCCCCCAACGTTTTCCTACCCAGAATGCCCTGCAAACCTCAAATTTAGCTGGAAAAAAAAATTCCACATATTTGTGTGTGGAATCACCGTGCCGGCACAAATTTCCCACAGCGTTCCCCTCAGTCTCCCGAGTAAAATGATACCTCACTTGTGTGGGTGAGGCAAGGGCCAGGGGCTGGGAAAGAGCCCAAAACATAGGGATTAAGGGTATAGCACCAAGAATTCTAAGCGCTCATTTTTTTAAAAATACGTTTTTAGCCAATTCTGCATTGGACACCCACAGAAGTGAGGTATCATTTTACCCGGGACACTAAGGAGAATGCTGTGGGGTAGGACATTATCTCCCGCGGGCGGCGGCACAGCTGTGAACGCCGTGGGCTCACGGCAAGAAGATACCGGAGACACTGGGCACTACGCTCGCCTAGAAGCCGTTACAGACTACCGGCTGGATTTGGACAGCTGATCAGCAGTGCGCTGTCTTCGACTCAACGTGGCTTTCACTCTGGGACGCGCTGCACAACCCTACTGAACGGAGACACTAACAACCGAACTGGACGCCTACCTCATGACTTGAGTCACCTGCAGTGGGGGGCCGTGGTGAGGCCCGGATGGGGTGGCGGACATTGGTTTGGAGCGGGGGACGTGCTGGGTGCGCCCCACTACGTGGTTAGCTGCACACTGTAGTGAACACTGGCGACTGGACAGAGGGTGACACCGCGAAGTGCACAGCGTGATCCTCCAAACAACGACCTGGCGTCTAAAGACTGTGTTGCTGGCCCTGCGGCTCGTCCTGGCGCTTAGTGGTGGAAGTGGAGTGACGCAGGAGGTGTGTAAGGGCCCGAAGAAGCCAAAAAACACTGACCCAAACATCTCCCGGGTGGAATAGTGACACATGCGAAGGTACTATTGCTGGCTTACCGAGTGCAAGAAAGCCGCACCGCTACGAGGAGAGGGTAGCAACTGCTACCTTACTCAAATCCTAGGTCTTCTACATGGGACCTGATATGTGCGGGGACTGTGCAGGGTAGAGGGGCCACCCTAACGGTTGGAAACCACTGGCAGGCATGCCCACAAAATGAAGCCCAAAGGTGGCGTAGCGGTGCAAACAAATAAACTCGACAAGTACGCCGTACTGAAACAGCTGCTGCCTGAGGATGGGGCCCCGAGCGGACATTCTGGCAAACCCGAACCATCCCTTGGTTCAATAATGGCAGCCATACAGGTCTTGGGCGCAACACTTGAAACAAAAATTGTCAAAAGTCTCCATTAAAATGAATCTTCTACGAACAGATATGAATAAAACAACGGACAGAGTTAAAGCAACAGAGACAAATGTGACGGAGTAGAGTACAACTAAAAAGCTGGAAGAACGTGTTCAACAACTGGTGCATCAGCACCGCCAGATGGCCCTCAAGCTCCAAGACCAGGAGGGACGGGCTTGCCACAATAATATCAGGGTGGTGGGGGTCCCGGAGGGGCCAGAAGGGCAGAGTGCGGACCTCTTCCTTGAAGACCTAATTCTCAAGCACCTCAAACCAATACGACTCTCCTCCCTCTTTACGATTGAGAGAGCAGATAGAGCACCGGGTCCCCAGCCGAAGCCTGGGGCTGCTCCCAGAACAATCATGACAAAAATCCTCAACTATAGGGACCGCAACGCAATCCTGCAAGCAGCCAGTCTTACAGGGGGATCTTCGCTATGAAAACACCACAGTGCGGGTTTCCCAGACTTTACTCCCAAAGTGCGCCGTTCTTTTGATGGAGTGAAGAAGGCATTAAGAGACAGAGGCATCAAGTACATGATGTTCTTCCCTGCAAAGCTCAAGATCATAGCCGATGGGAAGTTGTGGTTCTTCACGGCCCCGTCGGAGGTGCAGGCATGGCTGGACAAGGAGACTGCGCAGGGGACAAGGGTGACCCCAGGAGAAAGCTGGAGGGACACTCGTGCCCACTCACCGGGCTCCATACACGGCAGGTCGGAATCGGACAGGCGAAGTCAGCGATCCTGAAGGTCGAGATCAGTGAACCCGGCGACACTGGTTAACGGTGGAGATTGAACGGGTCTCCCTATGCCAGGGGTCTTCAAAGTGTGGGGCGCGACCCCCAGGGGGGCCGTGAAGTCATGGAAAGGGGGTCGCGCATTCCCGGTCACACTTCTGCCCAGGCACAACAAGGGATTCAGCCCCCCTCCTTCCCCGTAGTGTGTCTCAGCTCGAGCTGCTGTGGGCTCCGCTGGGCTGTCTGCAGTCTTATCTCCTGAGTTTTTCACAGGTCGTTAAGGACCATTTGCAGATTTACATACCTTTTGTAAAGTGGTTACTGAGGCTTAGTTTTTTTTTCTAGTTCCAGTACTCCCTGGGCCCCAACTCTGCCTTTTCCTTACATTTGTATTTTACAGTTACTGCAGTAGTGTGAGAATACATTTCATGAAAATAAATATAAAGTAGGGTTGCAAGAAGAAAAATACCAGCCATTTGATGTTTAAAGAGCCTGCAAAGGCCTCCTCTTGACACTAAATGGGATTGTAAATAAAATCATATGCATTCATTCCTAATGTGACTTTTCTGTCTTTGTTCCCTTTAATTATCAGTCATGGATCATTGAGGCAGCCCTAGAACACAATTAAAAATGCTTTCTATTTATATTTGCTGTTCCAAGCACGTACAGATAAGTGCTGAAAATACAGCTTAAGGTGACTGCTTATTTTTGTACCGTCTGGGACTTCTAAATAATGAGCAGGCAACCCTAACCATAGGACTGGAAGTGTGTTGCAGGATCAGCATATTATTTATTTTCTCCACCCTCGATCCCTGATTAATGTCATAATAGCAATAGTTTAACTTATATCTTAAACCCTACGCTGCCGTCAATAATAAGCTGAGTTACTTCAAGTGTTTGGGAATGCACCCTGCACTCAGACAACTCACTTCTCATTCTCGCACTTCACTTTCACGCTCACCCTGCACTCACAGCGATCACAATGCACTCACACTGATCACCAGGCACTCACATCATTCACCCTCACACTGCACTCACAGTGATCACTCTGCAATCACAATGCACTTGCGTTGTTCACCCTGTACCTCAGCCTGCAGTCACACCACTCATCTGCACTCATGTGACACCTCATTCACCTGTCCCCTCACTGCTCAATTTGCAACTTGCTCAAACAAGCCCATCATTAACCATGCATTCATACGTCCCACTCTGCACTTACATCCGCGCCCAAATTCATGGTCACCTCACTCACCCTGCAGTCACTCCTCTTTCCCTACTCTCACACTGTTGCATCACTCACGTGCACTCACGTGTACACTTCTCATCCACAGAGTGCAGAGGGTTAATGTGCCTGCTACAAAGAACATGTACTATGCAGATCACAGACCTGTGAGTAAACTGAGTAGCACTATAAAAAACAAATTGTTTGTCAGAAAGGTGCTACAGAGAGATGAGGTGCTTTGTTGGTGAGTGGTAGTGAGGGAATTTATGGAGAAGGCGGTAACGGGGATGGGGCACCAAAAAAGACTGTTGCGCCGCGTGTGGCCAGTGCTATGGCCAGCCCTGCCTGGGAGTGTAGGCCTCCTCGCGAAGTTTGCGTCTAGTCGCTCCCATGCTTCTGCCTACTACTATTATTATTTACATTTGTAGTGTGCTGCTATTACCAAAAGGTGTCCTGGGGCTAATAGACATCTGCTGCCTGAAGGCAAATGAGAAACATACAGAAGGGGAAGGAGAACCAGCCAAATGGGGTGACCTACACAGCATAGAGCCAGGTTTGTATATCTTCCCAAAGGATAATAGATTCTTGATGGAGCGAAGCAAAGGAGGGTGGACGTTCCATAACTGTGTGGCCTGCACCAAAACAGCAAGACAGACAATTTGTGCCTTCTTGAATTAGGGAACAATAAGCAGAGTGGCACAGGCCAAGAGGAGCATACGGGTCCAACCCGTGTGCTCATTGATGAGAGGATGAGAAAGGACAGCAAGGGAGTGAGGGGATTTGATTGAAGAGGTCAGGAATGAGGAGAAATATGAAGTGCCGAAGGGAAGTGCGGACACGCAAGAAGTGAGTGTGAGGGAAAGTTGAGGGCACAGAGGAGAGCTACTGTCAAACTGTGAGAAAAGATAGCTGAGAGATGATCTGTGACCTAAAAAGTAATTTGATGCGACATTGGTGAGGGACAGCAGCGATAGGGGAAGAGAGGGAGTACTGGGGTGGGTGCTGAGCAGTGATTAATTTGTAATTAAACATGCGCCAGGGACCTCACCAGTTGGCCACCGCAACTTTAACCACCCACCCATTGCCTTGCATGTGCGGCCAATGACAATACCTATGCAACTACCAACCATAACACTGTACAAGTGTGACTATTTCAAGCCCCCAAAGCTATAAGAATGGCATGGATGTCAGGAGTTTATCGTTTTTAATGTATATTGAATTAATAAACAGCTGTTCTGCTCATCTCTAAATTACACAGACAGAGCCATCAAGTGGCATGTGGCAGACGGTCATATTGCCAGTGTGCACAATTAGGTGCCAGTGCGGAGCAACGGAAACCACCTGCTCAAATTAAGCACTATTGCTGCGGTAACAGGGGAGAGGGACATTGGTTCAAGAAGGTGTGAAAAAACAAAGGATAGATGTGAAAGATGAATGGGGGCCTGGAGAGGTGTAAGATACAAATAGACAACAATTTGAACGGAGAGACTTGAGATGAATGAGAAGTGCAGATGGGCACGGGAGGTGACAGGGCCAGAGAGGCCATGAGATAAATGCGAGAAACTGTTAGAGATGAGGGCAGTGAAAAGGCAGAATGGCAAGAGGTGATTAAGGGTGAAGTGAGAAGTTGAATGGGGAGAGTTTAGAAGTTGTAAGAAGGGGTGAAAGAAAATGGCCTGCAAAGTGAGAGAGGGATCCAGGATTGGGAGAGGAGAGTAGAGAGGGATGGAAGGGAGGGGTGAGAGGAAGTGGCATGGGTAAATTGCTCAACTCTGCACAAGACCGCCAGGGTTTTAAGGGACCCCTGCTGCTCCCGGCCAGGGCCAGGTGAGCTTCTAATGTGGCAGCAGTATTCCTGCGGAGTGGAAGGCCCATCACATAGGTGGACTAGACATCTTTCTGATGTTAATTGCTGTATGTTGGTTATAAACTGGTACTGATGGGGTGAAATCTTTCCTCAGTGTTACTGTGTGCAAAAAAAATTCAAAATAATGAAGCAATTCTATCCCAAAATAACGCTGCATCACATAACATTATTTACATTTTCTTACCACACAATTTAGTCAAGCCTGTCGTGTAATTTGGTCCTCACCTGCCTTGTAATTCCAGAAGCCCTGCCTACAGGTTTAGAAATGTTTATCAGGAGGGGGTCCTTACGACTGAAAATGTTGACAGGGGGGTCTCGGCACCCAAAAGTTTGAAGACCTCTGCCCTATGCTGTCGGACTTTCGGAACTGCTCCAGCAAACAGAAAATGTATAATGTTTAACGAGATGGACTGGGGGTAGAGGCACGCTACAAGGGGTCGGCGCTGCGGGACTGATGGCACCCCACAATGACACTCTCCTGGGGTAGGCGGGGGCAGGGCCCCGAGTGTCCAGAGTCAGTGTCATCCTATACTCCCCCGCAATTGTTGATCTGTTCACTGGGCGACAGGCGCTCTGCTAGTTGGGGATGTGGGTAGTTTCAAACCTACGCAGCAGGGTAGCAGGGGGGGGACGGTTATATGGGGATATTATGTTGCTTTCTTTAGTTAGCAGTTCTCAGGGATTCAGGGACAAAAAAAGCAGCTTGCCCTTAAGTGCACGTTAGCCTTTAATATTCTTTTACACATTACTGGGACTGCATAAGCGCTTTACATCCATCCTACCACAAGCCCACCCCTAGCTGCACAAGGTGCCCGGTCCTGCTATAGATTTATTTCATTTTAATTTTTAGGAATTCACGGATACTGAGAACCCCGGTAGAGTAATGTAACTCCATAGGAAACATATTTGCATGCATCTATACTAGTACACATGGCACACATTCTTTGCAGTAATCCCTGATGTACCGAAACAGGTACTGAATGAGCATGGTGAAACACCATCACCAGATTTAATTATAAAACTAATGGGAAACTTCTCCCCAGTTTTCACAATTATCCTAAGCAATATTAAGGGAGAAGCTTCAGTTCTGGGTATATGTCAGAAACTGGAAGCTGTTCCATGAGGTAGCTGGAGTACGAGATAAGCTATAAACACACTGAAGAGGGAGGGACAAGGAGCAAAATGAAGACGGTCCTGTACCAAAGCTCCAACAGTATACACAAATACAGATGGGTAACTGTTCCTAAGATAGAAAGTGGCAGTCCTGATATGGTCTGCTACATGGGAAAGAAAGAGAGAGTAGAGTATAGAGATTAGGTTCTAAAGTGTAGTGAGGACCAGATACTCCTGGGTGGGTGCTAGAAGTGCCCTCGCACACCCTTGCAGGTGCAAAGCATCATCATAGGGCGAAGCTCCTCGTGGGGGTGGCGCTGCAGTCCCTCACGGGCCCTCAAAGAGGGCACTCTGTCGGAGATCTTTTATCGGAGTAGCCGTAGTTGTGCATGCGGGTGTGTGGGGAGGATGTGTGAGGTGGTGAGACTAAAAAGACCCTACGGTACCCCAGTAGTTTTATTAGTGGGTCCTTAGGGTCTGAATAAAATGTAACGGGGAATAGTGCGTAAATAACGCTGAAGTGAGTAGGGGAGAAGATAATATGCAATCCCGCTGCTCTCAACCTGTATGTGAAGATTTTAAGGAGAGAAGGTGTGAAGTGGGTGGTCAACATGTTTCGCGCTACCCGTGGTCCCTAGTGGATCCTTAAGGGCTTCATCAGGACCTTAAGAAAAGGAAATACGGGATTCAGGAGGAGAAGACAACCTATAATCCCTACTTAAAGAGGGGAGTCACGTCTTATTCGTGTCCCAAGCGTTGAACCTGAAGAAGACAAATGAAAAAAGAAAAGAAACAAAAGAAGCATGTAAGTAAAACCATAGCAGTCCAAGGCCACAGTACTAGTAACCAACTTGGAGAGTGGACCAGCTGGTGTCATGCTAGGGGTGGTGTACCAATGACCAGTAGGTCAGGGGAGAAGGGGTGTACACGGCGCTATCGTGTGCACATGGTGCAGATACAAGATACGGGGTAGCTCGGAGGGGTGAAGTCTCTAGGTACATAGGTAATCCACAGAAATGGGTGTGAGAGACGTTGTACATAGGAGAGTGAAAGAAGTAAAAGTAGTAAAAGCCGGGTGCGGGGAAAGTCGTGATGATGAGGGACCAAGGTGCCCCGGAATCGATCACCCAGGAGGGAGGTAGTTGGGTGGGCGTGGTGTACGCTCGGGTCGGTGCCCCAAATTAAACTTGTCAAGCTAACGGAGGAGTGCTCAAGGGGTATCCCCACAGGAAAAGTGCACGGAGGGACCCTGCAGAATAGGGAGTGGCCCGTGTCCAAGGTAACTTGAAATTAAAGGAAAACTCAGTAAAAACTGAGGAGACGGACGTTCAAGGCAGTGTCCTGGGGGGGTGCCGGGAGTGCCACGAGGTATGAGTCAACAAGTGCATGTGAAACATAACAATCTACGTGGATAAGTAGACGGCACAAAAAATGCAGGAGTTGAACTGCAATCCTACCCATAATGGTATGGGTCCGGGCTATACCGGAAGGGACCGTCTGGGGAAGGAGCCAAAGCTGGAGCGTAACAGTATGTTGCAAGCAGCCAATTGCGAACAAGGCGGTAGAAAAGACAAACATGTAGTTGTAAGGCAACAATCCTGAAAACAAACATGGGTTGGCAAGAAGTTACCGCGGTTAGCAGCAGCAGGATCCTTAGACTTACGTGTGCCCCGGGAAACCTAGTCTGCCTCCAGGGTCGCCGGTGAACTAACCAGCGATTCAGGCAGTATATAAGCAAAGAGATTTAGTAGTCCCGGAAATGAGTGGGCGTTTACGGTAGGCAAGTAAAAAAGAGGGGACTATCGCCGTGATCATATCGTGGCGGCCATTTTGGAATTGGATCGGGAAAGGGTGGAGGCAGGGGCGGTATGAGTGGCTAACAGTATGTTAGTGAGCCATAAGCTACATAAAAAGTAACTATCAGTCTCAGGAAGTGGCTGATGACATGGTGGTCTGTAGTATCGTGTCTGAGTGAAGAGTGCATCCAAGGGAGTAATGGACGACAAGGTATCCTCGTTGTGCATTCGTCAAGTCTCAGAGCACAAGTCATAATAATGGAGAAGAGAGATAAAAAATAAATAAAAAAATTGAATACAAAAAAAAATTTTAAATAACACATTTTTTGAGCAAGGAACAGGGGAGCAATATCTGCAGAAATGAGGCTCATAGTGGGGCTGTGTATGAGCGCTCGTGTACCAGAAATGTCAGCTTATCAGTATGCGTGCGTATATACTGCCCGCATAATAAGACCAGTGTGCGGGAACCCTTCCAGGAATAGAGGGTGGTGGTTAGTTCAGAGCAATACATATCACCTGGACAGAATCATAACAAGTCAAAGTGTGCACGTGCGTGTAAAAAACAGCCGCATGTCAGTCTATGGGCGTAAGACATGCACCCAAGATGCAACCAGTGTATGGGTACCGTCTCAAGAACGGGGGTTTGTTGCTAGTATAGAACGATACATTCCGGCCATGGGAGTCTGCTGGGATGTATATGCATGACTGAAAGGGAGGGATGGAAGACAAGGTGCAACATATCAAAAGGGGAGGGAACTCCATGGTATATCGTCATTCAGACCAACATCGTAAGTTCTTAGTCTGAAGACCCAGCGTTGTTCAGTCTTGAACAAGGTCGATGGGGTCCATGCGGGATTGTGATCAATCACAGTCCAATGAAGACTGTCAGGGGGATGATTGTATTCCAAGAAATGATTCTGCAACCGGGTATAGGTTTTCTTACACCGTATCGTGCTCTTGTGTTCACCGATGCAAATTCTCACCGGTCTTGCAGTCATTCCTATGTATCGGAGTCCACAGGGGCATGTGAGTAGATATATGCAGTTTTTGGAATAGCAATTGGTGTGGCGTCTCAGCTGCCATGGTCTTAGTAGTCCTAGATCCAGCTCCTTCGTAGGTTTGGTTTGAGGACAGGATGCGCATCATCCACATGGAAAGTAACCGGTGACAGGAGGTAACGTCCACAGGGTCGCTGTTGAGGATTGAAACGTCGGACGATCGTGTCTTTAACTCTAAACTTCAAATTGAGAATTTTGTGGAGTATAAGATGTCTTGCTTATTGTGATTACTGTTATTTTGTATTTTCACCAAGAGTCACTTTTAAGCCACTTGCCTGTGGTAAGGAAATCTGCTGATTTCCTAATACCCAGTCACGTCCTGCTCACGTAAATGTTTATGTATTGTTTTTCTTTAAATATGTGTTAATAAATTCTAAATACCGTCTAATTAGAGACGAACAGACCCGATCCTGATTGTAGTATTGAGGTTATATATAGTGATTCTTCTTGAAAGGGACCACTGTCTCTAATAATCATCAGCGTGACGGTGTTCACACCAAAGGTAACTGTGCAGCCAACTCAGCTGCAATTCAGACTCTTCAAGTAGCAGTTTTAACTATAAATACACGGAGAAATACATATGCTTCAGCAGCAGTAAATAAAAATGTGCAGTGTGTGGTGGCGAATCTCTTATTCTCCCCGTCTTCCAAGCAAAAGCAAATAAATAAACATGTATACAAATGTTAGAAAGCATCCGACAACATACAAATAAGCAGTAAATAAATAAACATTTACAAAATGTTTGAAAGGTTTACAGAGAACAGAGGAAGCAGCTTGCAGGCTTTCAGTTACAAAATGAAACTCAATAAATTACATGAGGTTTGCAAGCTAAGCAGCAACTAAATAAACATTTACAAAAACGTGGAAAGGATTACTGACGACAGATGGAACAACCTCGCAGGCTTCCAGTTTCTAAACAAAATTTAAAAAATTCCATGAGGTTTGAAAGCTTTACCAATAACAGACTAACAAATAAACATTTACACAAACGTTTCAAAGCTTGCGGTGACAGATGAACAAGCAGCAACTAAATAAACACTTACAAAAACGTTGGAAAGGTTTACCGATGACAGAGGAACAAGCTTGCAGTGACAAAAAAAACTCAATAAATTCCATGAGGTTTGAAAGCTTTACCAATAACAGACTAACAAACAAAGGGTAGCTTCCAGAAACACACCCAGAAAAGAAAGATTAAAAATAGTGCCCTAAAATAAACCTAAAAGCACAAACGTGTACGGCTACAAGTAATTGGGACATGCTAAGTGGGAGGGAAATAAAATGCCAAAAAAAGGGACACTTACGAGAGACAGAGCACATGAATGTAAGCATTTCCAAAGGACCATCAGATGAACAAATGAAAAGCACTGGGTGGGCTGTAAGCCCACAGAGTCTCAATCCCAGCTTGTCTCAAAGAGACAGCACATGAGCTGTCTGGGCAAGACCTTATAAAAGAGGAAATCAATAAAAGAGATTCCTGAGTGTTTCTTATCTTAGTTTGGCTTCTGCCTGAGTTTCTAGACAGTAGGGTTTAGTGAATGTGTAAACAGATTTCCAGTTAGCAGGTCTACGGATCTCAGTGATTGGAACATTTCTAATCCAAGCTGTAGTGGCTGCTTTTCCTCTAGTTGAATGGGCCTTGGGTACACCAGGTAAAGAACAAGTTACTTACCTTCGGTAACGATATATCTGTAATAGACATATATTAGTTATGGATTCCTTACCTTAGAATTACCCCCAGGCGTCAGACCGGATCCGGATAATTTTTCTTCAGCAGCACCCCTACGCATCGGTAGGTGGCGTCGTTCGACTCCGTGTTCGTCGTTGACGTTGTGATTGCCAGAATGACGGTGCGGTATCTACTTAGACGCCGCCCCTGTGCGCGGACGTTGGTTCTTTACACGACATGCCACGCCAGAAGTGCAGAGCCATGCAAGACAATGACCACTGGTGCACAAAACTAGGGCCCTGAAAGGAAGTCCCTTACCCTAGAAGTCAGTTTGCTTAACAGGGAGGATGGGCGGGCCGGTAAGGAATCCATAACTAATATATGTCTCTTACAGATATATTGTTACCGAAGGTAAGTAACTTGTTCATCTGAAAGAGACTATTAGTTATGGACTCCTTACCTTAGAATAGATACCCCAGGAATACCAACCCCAGAGGTGGGTCTGCGAACTAAGTTCACACCAAAAAGTCCTGGAGAACTGAATGGCCAAAGAAGCCGTCTCTCCGGACTTTGCTGTCCAGGCAGTAATGTTTGGTGAACGTGTGCCTTGCAGATGTCATGAAGGGGAACTCCACGTCCCAAAGCAGTAGTGGCTGCCGTCGCCCTGGTGGAATAGGCGCGCAGCCCTACGGGAGGTTCCTTTTTCGCTAAGGAATACAAAATTTTGATGCAAAGAACGACTCATCGAGAGATGGTCCGCTTTTGCACGGCCCAACCTTTCTTGGCGCCCACATAGCCAACAAAGAGCTGATCATCCACCCGGAATTGTTTCGTGCGATCCAGATTGCCTGAAAGTACACATTTTGGAACGCGTTACAACAAACAAATGATGGACGGAATGCTGACAATGCAGACATTCTCCCCCAGTCAAGAGATCTGGGTTAAATCCATCGTTCTTTTGCCCACTACGCCACCCCAGTTCAGACATGGCCATATGCAAATCAGTCTTGACCCTGTGCCTCATGGGAACAGTCCAGCCCGAACTGCCAAGCCATTTCTTCCCTGGACCGGAATCAAGCATCCTAGGACCGGTTTCTGGCTATCAGCCGTCATCAGCCAGGATAGCTTGACTCCAGTGGCGTAGTGAGCACGGGACGCACGTCTGGGCATACCCATCCCACTTAGGGCGAAAAGCGTTACAACAAACAATTGCATTTGTCACCCCGAGTGGGTCGGGTATGCTCAGACGTGAGTCCCGTGCTCTCCATGCCACTGGAATCAAGCTATCCTGGCTGAAGAGGGGTGAAACCCCGAAACCGGTCCTAGGATGCTTGTTTCCAGTCCAGGGAGGACCTGGCTTGGCAGTTCGGGCTGGACTGTTCCCATGAGGCACAGGGTCAAGACTGATTTGCATATGGCTGGGTTCAAACTGGAATGGCATGGTGAGCAAAAAAACGATGGATTTAGGCCCAGATCTCTGTACTGGGGTGAATGTATGACATTGTTCTGCATTCTGTCCATCAATTGTTGTTTTTGCTTTAGTACACATTTTGGATCCAGACGGTGGAGCCTCTCCTCTTTAGAAGGATGCGGGGGCGGGAAGAAGGTGGGCAAAGTGATGGTCTGTCCTATATGGAAAGAGGTAACCACTTTAGGAAGAAAGGAAGGCCTAGTGTGAAGGACAACCTTGTCCGGATGAACAGCCAGGAAAGGAGGTTTGGAAGAAAGAGCCTGAAGCTCACTCACCCTGCGAGCAGAGGTGATGGTAACCAAAAAGGTAGTTTTGAGTGTCAAAAGTCTGAATGGACAGTTATGTAGCAGCTCGAAAGCAGCGCACATAAGGTAGGTCAGAACAAGATTCAAGTCCCACTGGGGCATTACGAAAGGAATAGGAGGAAACATGTGAGCAATGCCCTTAAGGGAACAATTTACAATAGAGGACTTGAAAAGAGAAGGTTGATCTGGAAGGCGAAGAAAGGCCGAAATAGCCAAAAGATAGCCCTTAAGAGTGCCCAGAGCAGAGCCCTGCTGGGCCAAGGACAGAATAAAAAGGAGAACCTCTGAAAAGTGGCAGAAAGAGGATTCACAGCCTTTGCTGTGCACCATGCCACAAATGTGTTCCATCTACAGGGGTATACCGTTTTGGTGGAGGGACACCTGGCGGGCAAGATAATATTACAAACTTCAGGAGGAAGGTCGAAAACAGTCAACTGTCACCACTCAATCCGGCCTCTTCTGCGACAGAAGATCCTCCCGAAAGGGCAGTCTGATCGGATGATCGATGGCCATGTTCAAGAGCTCGGGATACCAGACTCTACGTGCCCAGTCCGGAGCCACAAGAAAGACTTGGGCCTGGCTGCGCTTGATCTTCTTCAGTACTCTGGGCAGAAGTGGTATAGGTGCACAGGCATATTGTAGACCACAACTTCACTCTCAACGAAAAGCGTCGCCTATAGATTGTCGCCTTGGAAATTCCAACGTGCAGAACTGTTGACATTGCGTCTTCTCTTCGGTGGTGAATAGCTCTAACCAAGGCTGTCCCCACTGCTGAAAGAGACCTTGCTCCACCTCCGACTGAAGATGCCATTCGTGATTCCACATGCACTGGCGGCTGAGTTCATCCACCCTAGCATTCAGAGAACCTGCCAGGTGTTGAACCACCAGGGACATGCCCTGACGCCCCAGCCACATCCAAAAGCGAAGAGCCTCTTGACATTGGGTCCACGACCCCACCCCGCCCTGTTTATTGCAGTACCACATGGCAGTGGTGTTGTCCGTGAACACCTGCACTACAATTCCTTTGACAGAAGGAAGGAATGCCTTCAGTGCAAGACGGATCGCCCGAAGCTCCATAAGGTTGATGTTGAGCCCGGACTCCGCCGGAGACCAGAGGCCTCTGATCTCCGCCTCCCCCATGTGGCTGCCCCAACCCAGAAGTGATGCATCCGTCACCACTGTGAACTCTGGTTGGGGAAGGGAGAGGGATCTGCCGTTGACCCAATCCTGGTTCGTTAGTCACCACTGCAATTGGTGTGCAGTGCCCTCCGAGTTCTGTATGCAATCAGAAAGATTCCCCTGCTGCTGTGCCCACTGGAACTTCAGGTCCCACTGCAGAGCACGCATATGCCACCTGGCAAAGTCCACCAGCAGAATGCAGGAGGCCATTAGGCCCAGCAGCCTCAAGTCATTCTGACCAAAACCCGGGATAGAGGCTGAAAGATCAGAATCATAGCCCGAATATCCCGGATTCGCTGCTCGGGAGGATAGGCCAAAAACGGTGCTGTTTCCAGAACCGCCCCGATGAAAAGGAGCATCAGGTGTGACTTTGGCACATTGATAGTGAACCCCAGCGAATGCAGGTGGTCCACCGTAGTCTGGAGGTGGGAGACGACAGCCTGGGGCAAGCTCGCCTTCAACAGCCAGTCGTCGAGATAGGGGAAGACTGGAACCCCTGCTCTGCGCAGATGAGCTGTGACCACTGCCATAACTTTTGTGAACCCCCGAGGGGCGCTGGTAAGGCCTAAGTTGGCAGGGTATGCCCAGACGTGGGTCCCTTGTTCACTTTGCCACTGGATTCAAGATAGCCTGGCTGACGAGGGTTATAAACCCGAAACCGGTCCCAGGATGCTTGTTTCCGGTCAAGGGAAGACATGGCTTGGCAGTTCGGGCTGGACTGTTCCCATGAGGCACAGGGTCAGACTGATTTGCATATGGCCATGTCTGAACTGGGGTGGTGGAGTGAGCTAAAGAATGATGATGGATTAAACCCAGATCAGTTGACTGGGGGTGAGTGTTTGATGTGCTCTGACGCTCCGTCCATCATCCCCTTTGGTATCTCTTTGTTCGCCCTAAGTTGGCAGGGTATGCCCAGACGTGGGTCCCTTTACTCACTTTGCCACTGGATTCAAGATAGCCTGGCTGACGAGGGTTATAAACCCGAAACCGGTCCCAGGATGCTTGTTTCCGGTCCAGGGAAGACATGGCTTGGCAGTTCGGGCTGGACTGTTCCCATGAGGCACAGGGTCAGACTGATTTGCATATGGCCATGTCTGAACTGGGGTGGTGGAGTGAGCTAAAGAATGATGATGGTTTAAACCCAGATCAGTTGACTGGGGGTGAGTGTTTGATTTGCTCTAACGCTCCGTCCATCATCCCCTTTGGTATCGCTTTGTTCGCCCTAAGTTGGCAGGGTATGCCCAGACGTGGGTCCCTTGCTCACTTTGCCACTGGATTCAAGATAGCCTGGCTGACGAGGGTTATAAACCCGAAACCGGTCCCAGGATGCTTGTTTCCGGTCAAGGGAAGACAAGGCTTGGCAGTTCGGGCTGGACTGTTCCCATGAGGCACAGGGTCAGACTGATTTGCATATGGCCATGTCTGAACTGGGGTGGTGGAGTGAGCTAAAGAATGATGATGGATTAAACCCAGACCAGTTGACTGGGGGTGAGTGTTTGATTTGCTCTAACGCTCCGTCCATCATCCCCTTTGGTAAGGCGAAAGGGGAGCACGGTGAACTGAAAATGCTCGTGGCCTACTGTGAACCGTAGGTAACGCCTGTGGGCAGGCAGGATGGGGATGTGAAAATAGGTATCCTGCAAGTCCAACGCTACCATCCAGTCCCCAGGGTAGAGGGCAGACAACATTTTGATCTTTTCCTTTCGGAGGAAGCGGTTGACGTTCCTGAGATCCAAGATAAGATGCAGGCCTTTGTCCGTCTTGGGTACCAGGAAGTAGTGGGAATAACAACCACGACCTACTTCTGGCACAGGAATGCCCTTGATGGCACCCTTGGCCAAGAGAGCCGTAACTTCCTGTTGGAGAAGGGCCAAGTGATCCTCCGACATGCAATGGGATTGTGGTGGCATGGATGGAGGGGTAGTCTTGAAGGGGAGGCAGTAGCCCCTTCGGACTATCTGCAAAACCCACCTGTCCGACGTGATGGTTTGCCAGTGGGGGAGGTGATGGTGGGTCCTGCCGCCCACTGGCAACTGGTGACCTTGAAAAGTCGGACTAGGAGGGCTTGAAGGCTGCTGCAGAGGGGGCGCTGGTGGACTGACCCGCCCGCTGCCCCCAGACCCACAATGCTGGGTCTCACGTTCCCGGCCGCGCAGAGGCTGGACAGCTTGCGCAGGCCGGTGGCTCTGGGCGGGACTTGGCGGGGCACCCCTTCAGTAGCCACAAAAGGGGTGAAAAGCAGAATGAGCGGGGAGAGAGGTGGCAGCGAGGCCCAAGGATCTGGCCGTAGCCCTGGAATCCTAAAAGCCTTCGAGCGCGTTGTCCGCTTTGTTGCCAAACAAGTGACGGCCATCAAAGGGCTTGTCTAAAAGTGTTGATTGGACATCACCCGAGAAGCCAGTGGACCTCAGCCAGGCGTAGCGTCGCAGGACTACCAACGTTGAAATCGTCCTGCGAGTCGGCAGTGTCCAGTCCACATCATATGGCGAACTTGGCTGTGTCTCTCCCTTCTGCAACCGCACAAGACAGTACGGCCCGGGCCTCCTCCAGGCACTGTGGTAGAACCTGCTCGACCGTGTCCCACACAGAATGGGAGTAACAGCCCAAGAGACATGCAGTGTTTACCGACCGCAGTCCTAAGCTGGCGAAAGAAAACATCTCATTCCCAAAATGGTCCAGTTTCTTGGATTCCCTATCGGGTGGAGCAGTAGGGAATGCGCCCTTGGAAGTCGAGGCTTGGACCACCAAGCGCTCGGGGGTATGGTGTTGGGAGAAGAAAATGTGGTCGCCCGGGGCTTGGCGGTGGCATCGGGCAATCATCCTATCCACAGGAGCCCCTGTGCTGGGCTTGGACCAAGTGCCCAAAAGGATGTCTGTGAGGGCCTCACTGAACAGCAGCAGGGGCTCCGAAAAGGCCGCTGCAGGTTGAAGCACCTCATTCAGGAGCTTAGTCCTGACCGCCACTGTAGGAAGCTCAAGGTTGAAGGCCTAAGCCGCCCTACGCAACACCACAGTGTAAGAGACACCCTCCTCCATAGCCACAGTAGGGAGGAAAGCATGCCACGGTCTGGAGAAGCATCCAGACCACTGGCCTCACCCAACTCCTCTCTCCAGTCCACTTCTTCCAACTGGTCTGCCAGAGGGTCCACTGACCCCACCCAGTCCTCCTCACCCTCCGCTGGTAGCCACTCAGGGCGATAGGGAACATCAGGTGAGAACAGAGGTACAAAAGTACCGGTCGGCACCGGTACTGATATCGGTCGACTCTGGTACGGTTCCATGTCCATGTTGAGGGGGAGTCTGGGGTCGACTTCGGTTGGGGACACAACCGGTGTTGGAGTGGGCGGAGGTGTCGCCAATGAATTCAGCCCCAGAGGAGGTGTCATAAGGTCAACCGGCGCTGATCCAGATCCAGGCCTAGATCCCTGTGGTGCCGAAGGCCTAGAACCCCAGGTCGAGTCCGTAGAGCCCGAAGGTGCGCCGGCGGAGTTTGGCTGCCCAAAGATGGATTGGAGGGCTTTGTAAAAACTACGAAGTTTGGGTAGGGGTCACTCCGGCTCCCGGAAAGGGAGGGAGCCTCGAAGTCAACCCAACAGGCTACGACAGACAAAAAGAACGCGAAGAGCTACGGTGCTTCTTCGCCTTCTTTTTGTGCTTCGACTTACCCGAAGACGAAGACTTCGAGGAGGAGTGGTGGTGATGGCTCCACGACCGGTCGCACGACCTCCCACTCGACCGGGACCTTGAGCGGCACGGAGCGGACTGTCGGGCCTCCAGAAGCTTTCAGGACTGCTCCCACAAAGACTTCGGGGCAATGGCCCAACAGTCGGTGCACGACTTCGGGTCGTGGTCACGCTCCAGACACCAGAGGCAGATAGATGTGGGTCCGTCACCGACATCAGCTTGTGGCAGGAGCCACAAGTCTTGATGCTGGTCCTCCGATGTGATATCCCTGCGTACCAGGAGTCGAACGACTCGAAAAAGAGGTCAACAAAAGTAGAAAAAAAGAGTCAAAAAGTGACTTGAGGTACCGCTCTGATCTGTGCTCGCTGGCATGGAAAAAGAAAGAACTGACATCAGCGCGCAGTGGCGGCGTCTAAGTAGATACTGCGACGTCTTTCCGGCGATCATGACAACGACGAACGCGGAGTCAAACAACACCACCTACCGATGTGCAGGGGTACTGCGGAACAAAAATTCTCCGGATCCAGTCTGACGCCTGGGGGTAATTCGAAGGTGAGGAATCCATAACTAATAGTCTCTTTCAAATAGGTCTATTAGCTAGCTGGGAACATAGTGAGATGCATGCTACTATCCATCCTGCAATCGATTGTTTGGAAGAAGATAAGCCTGGTTTAACATGACCATAGTTAATGAATAACTGTTTATTTTTTCTGATATCTTAGTTTTGTCTAGTTCCAACTTTAGGATTCTCTTAACGTCTAGTGAGTGTAAAATTCTCTCTGCTGGAGTTGATTCATCGGGAAAAAATGCAGGAAGAGTGATAATTTGGTTGCTGTGGAAATCAGACACTACTTTTGGAAGGAAAGATAGATTTGTCCTTAGACACTATTAGAATAATAAAAAATAGTAAATGGCTCATAAGCCGTTAAAGCATGCAATTTGCTAACAATTCTAGCAGATGTGATTGGAATGAAGAAAATGTTTTCAGTTAAAGGTGATGCAATTTAGACCTATGTATCTGTTTGAATGGAGGACCCATTAACTTGAATAGAATTACGTTGAGTGCCCTAGGTAGAGACGGTGCCTTTATTGTTAATAAATTTTAAGGCTTTTCAAAAAGTATTTTACCACTGTTAAGGAAACTTTCTGTAAGCTGTAATAGCCTCCAGGTGGACTTTACTGGAGGATATTTGTAGTTTTGATTTTTGCCAGATGAGGTAGATATTGTAAGATTGGTTTTTAGGTTGAGCCTGGGCAGCGCATACGCTGTTCTGCGAAGCATGCTGTATTCAGGTATGGAATTGAAGCTCTGCCCACTTTCCGCCCACATTTTTCATTGGCCTGTGAGCACAAACGTACACAAAATGAAGCCTACCTTTTGTTTTTATTTTTTTTTATAGTAGCTGGGGGGTTAACGATTGTTAAGAGAGGATGTGGTCTTACGGCCAGAGCTGCCGACTTTGGGGCCGGGGAATCAGGTTTGAGCCTCAGGTCAGTTCAGCATTCTGTGATTCTAAGTAAATCACTTAATCTCCCCATGTCCACCAAAAATGAATGTGTCCTTCTGTGATGTAAAGAGGAAGTTAAACAGGGCATAAGACTATTTTAAGGTCACATTGAACATACAATTGCCTTTCCATATAGGGCATTTACTGGCAGTTCTAGTTTACATAGCACAGGCGGGCCAGGGCTGCATGCTGGCAGTTTAAGCACGGTATACTCTCCTGAATTGGAAGTAGCTCGAACATTAGGAACTTCAAAAGGGGAGACTTTTTTTCTTTTTAGCACTGATAGTGACAAGCTGGTACCTGAAGGGGTCTAAAAAAATCCTGCAAAATGTAGCCACATCCCTCTTTTGTTACAAGGCCTGCTGCTGCCTATTGTCATGCCTTCCTCTGCTCGAGCTTGGCTTAGCAGCAGGAGAGCAGAATTGGGTCTGTGGCTGGCAGCATCCATTTTGTGCTGCCCAGGTCGTGAAAGCTGGTACCGGGTAGACCGGTGACCCACAGTAGTGGATCTAGAAGGGTGGACTCATACCTCCACACCAGTTCTGGTGTGAAGGTATGATTCCAAGGTGTTTGACACCAAACACAACATGTTTCTAAGCAGCCGTTTTAAAGGTTAGCATTTACAGCGAGGTTATAACACACTTAAACATATATGTCTCGCTGTATCACACACAACCCCCCGGAGAATGGTCTCTGAAGGCGGCAGAAGGACTCTGGTCATGCAGGGGCACCCACTCACGTAAAACTCAGCACCCTACCTTCAGGATTGATAAGGCCTGCCACAGGGGTGATTGATAGGTTTTTAAGTGTAGTGATTTAGATAGATATAGTGAACCTATATTTTAAGTAAGTGGTGCAAGCACCAGCTTACACAGTTTGCTGTAGCAGGCTTGTCGTGTCAATTTGAATGGCCTCTCAGGGGTAGCACAATACATGCTTCAGCCCATGGGAGGCCGCTGGGGTACCTAGGCCCTGGGTACATAGTGCACCATATACTAGGGACTGATAAGGGTACCCCAGTATCCAATTTGGAGTGTACCTAAAGAACATAAAAGCAATTTATGGGAGAAAGCAGCTAGACTGGGGTCCTGGATAGCAGGATCCCAGTCAGACTAGGCCAAAAACAGTGATACATCAGCAAAAAGTGGGGGTAACCATAAGAAGCAGATCCTACTTTCCTACACTGATTAAAGAAAATATGGAATTCCTCTTGGGACCACAAACTAGCAGAAATAAATGTGTCCTGGCAACAGGAATATATGTGATACATAATGAGTTAAATACATACTCAAATAAAGGGGCTGAATAGCGCATTAGTCAGAGAGAATGAGAAAATCTGTAAGCAGTGATCGACAATGGAATTCATACGCTTTCCAAAAGAGTTTACTCATTAAATCATATATTGTCCTCAGCCTCAGACCTCAAGCGAGGAGACTTGGGTTTATTACAACAAGGCTAAGCTCAATTACGAGCCATTATACATTTGAATTGGGCATTAAAAACTCTACGATCAGGTTTTCTGCATTAGCAACTTCTAAACAAGATAGCCATCTTTGAACCATACAATCTGACATCAATCCAAAGAACAAGGGTGAAAAAAGAGTCCAAATACACATTGTTGGACATAGAGCAAATAGACAAGGCTCCTTTCACCGATAGTGGATTCCCACATATTCCCTGTTTGATACATGGTACCATTATTATACCTGTTACCACATTTCATTTTCATAACTGCCAGAATACAAACCTCTGGGCTTTTATGAAGCAATGCAAAATACCCAATTTTTTCATTCATGGAAGTTTCACGAAAACGAAAAAGACCTGTATTTATCAGCACAGCTAACTGCAGAAATCCATTGGGACATTCTCTTCTGTGTGATTCTACAACCTATGCCAGGGTTGAAATGCATCTTATCTGTAACGCCCACTGTGTCCATCCTCACACATCACAAACTGATAAAAAATAACCGTTTTTCAATAATGTTATGTACTTTGCTGATATTGTACAAAACAATTTCAATTCATCTGTGACAACTGGTGCTGTGAATATTTTCAAGAATGTTGGCTCTAGTCTAGTGACTGAGTTCAAGGCAGCATTTGTACTGATTCGATTATTTTTTTGTTCTCCAGAATTTTTGGAGGAGTGCCAACCATTCTACTGCTAATCGGCTGTGGTATCATCATCTTCTATTTCTACAAGGAAACCAACATCATGACGCACATGTATTCATCTTAACTTAGGTGCAAAGAAATTCTTGCTCATTACCTCAGACATGCTTGGTTTTCTGAACTAAGTGAGAACTGCATTCTAACTTTCTGGAAAATTTACTAGTTATGAGTGAGACCCGTGTTCTGGTGCATATAGTGTCTGAGATCATCCTGGACTTATCACAAGAAAAACTACCGGAACGGGCTGTGGCTGATTTTGCTACAGAGGTCTTGATTCAAGCAAATGTGCAGCTTAAGAACACCACCTGTCATTTTTTTTTGTGCCACTGTGTTTCAATTGAATTCATTCTTATTACATTGTACCCTTTTATCAAATTTGTGGAAAATTTTACTATCCCAAAAATGTTTTAAACTGTTTTGAGTATGCATGGAAGTATGATTGATGGACATGAAAGTGAGTGTATGTATATTATAGACTGTCCAAAATTTCTCAGTGGGCATTACAGTGTACAGTGATGGACAGATTACACATTCGTAATTACTACATCTCATCGTCTGATTCATGGGACTGTCCAATTGTTAAGAATTAAAATAAATGACATTTTGTACTTTTGATAAATAATTGTAGTTGCCTTGATTCTTTCCATTCTTTATTGTTTACACATCATTGTCTATTATCATACTATGAATGGTTACCTTAATTCTTTACATTGACAGCTTATGAATATAAGCATGTATTCCTTCACCTCTAAAATGACCATACTTAGCCCACAAATTAACTAAATGATGTCAACATGCCCTCCGAGGTGGCAAATTAATTACGACTGTTTTGGAACACAGCTTCCATCTCAATACCACAGTGCGCTTGGAGCATGGACTGTCAAAACATCTCTTCACCTTCAAGCTTTTTTTTTATTATTTTGCATATTTTTAGTCAGGCCTATTTCATTCATTCATTCCTTCATGAAACTTTATTTCGGCTATTACGGCCATAAAAGTACATACATATACACAACCACTTAAAATTAATATCAAGAAAGAATCCGATGTCGTAAGAACCACTTATTTTAAAATAGTACAAGCATAGATAGCAGTAATAATCACTCATTGGGAAACAGGGCAATAAAATGATAATCATCACTATGGGAAATATAATCAGTGCAAGCCAATCATTAAAAATATAAATTAAACTAAAAATATTAAAAGGAAATTCACAGCCTATGTTTTTATATAAAACCTAAGTTGCGGTATCAGCCAATTAAAAGCAGGCCTTAATAGATCTCGTATCAGTTATTTGATAAAATACCTACGCTTACAGGCTAGGTTTTTGCCAAAACTAGGGTCACAATTGTTGACAAGTGGGAGCGGGTATTACTAATTCTCACATCGATTTTTCAATAGATACCTTCGCTTACACCACATTGCAAAAAGAAACTTAGAGATTATAACAACAAAAACCGGGTTAGTATCAGATTTTAAAACCCTGTAGGATTCCTTATAATTTCTAATACCTAGGTTCCTACACAGTTGAGTAACCCACTTTAACCTTGCCCACTTATATGCCAAGCAGAAGAACAACACATGAATTACAGTTTCCTCCTCTACTAGGCACCCCGGGCAAAGGTGGGTTCATTCTATTACTGGTATATTTGGTCGCCAATACGCATCGCTCTATAGAGAATATACACCAAATGCTTGAAAGTGTGCAAGGCTCAAATCATTGATGCTTCGCCTATAGAAATATATAGTTTGAAATGGAGAGCATGAATCTCAATACACACTAATCATCTCCCCACCGGTTTACTATGCCCTTGTGAAATCATATTCAAACATACAAGATGGGGATGACGTAAATTACCTACGGTTCGACTCCATTCCGGTCAGGCCCTCAACTCACTGTCATATCTTTTATAAATAATAATAACATGAATCTTGTCAGCCCTTATCATTTGTAGACGTGAGAGAATGTCAATTCCGTTAATGGCCCAGATACAAGACCTGATGAGACACCAAGTCTGGAACAAGTGTTCCATTATCAATAAGTCAGGGCCATCATAAAAACATCCCTAAATAATTCATCAGAGAGGTGTAGTTTGTATTGATGTCCACTCTTCCTAAAAGATATGTCTAAAACCCTTTCTCTGGTGCCGTGAATATATATAAAAGAAAGAAAATTAAAATACATAAAGAGGGCTAGAGGAGGTTTAGAGACCAGTGAGGGCAAACTCCCCTAATTTGTACAACATAACACACAAGGGCCTACGGCTCTAACCGATGAATATAGGCTGATCGAAAAAACACCAGACCAAAAAGGCGTCTCTTTAAAGGAAGGTTTCCCCTCACACACTAAAGATGGAATGCTTCATCATATCCTATCATAGGACAGTGACCTATGAACAGTCATCAAAGAGCTGCATGCAAACCTGAGTGATATAGTTAGAACGTAGCTTTTTTTTGTGTTGTAATATAGTTAGAACTTCCCCAGTCATTCATTATTCTAATGTTGCTAAAAAAGAGCTACTGCCCACCAGTATGGATGACATGATTTCTACACCTTGTAATCCTCATTGGCTTATGTGACATTCCTTGTAGACTGATTTATATACTTGCATTATTGATTGTCTCTGTATAATGTGTGCATGATGTAAAGTACTGTGACACCCTACACTGATATGAATAGCGCTATACAACAAATGAAATGCATATGAGAGGGGGCTACGGTGTGGTGGTGGAGGGTGGCAGCGAGGGAGTCCGAGAAGTAGGTCATGAGGGAGAGCCTGAGAAGTGTCACTTGCCTGATACTCCCACCTCAAAAACCTCCTCTTCCCATCAGAAGGACATCACATGGAAAAAAACACTTTTTGAGAGTGATAACATTTAGAAAGAGATTTGGAAAGAAAATAATTTGTTTTACTGGGCCCCTTGTAAGACTGAGGAGAGATAAAGGAGGACCCTGAAGCAGGCCTGGCTAGACATATGTGACAAATTGGGCCCGCAGTGGCCCACTTGAATGCATCCTTGGCCCACCCAAATAAAAATTCCTGGAGTCAGGCCTGCATGGCGCAGAAGGCGGAGTTGAACAGTGTTCCGGGGTCGGAACTGGCTAAACCGAGCTCAAGGAAGGGGCCTGCTTGGAGTTGAGGTTGAGAGGCGCAGTTGGCATCGGGGATGGATCCGACGGCGGTAATACGACTAGAGGCAACCTTCAAATCCTTAGGCCCTGAAGGTACTCCACAAGGATTTGGATGGATACCAATAATTTGACTCACTGCATTCCACAAATCCAGGAACGAAAGAGTGCCGTATTTAGACACTTTGTGTTTGTTGGATTTTTTCGACTTACCTGAGCAGTCACACAATGCTGAGTAGTGCTTGGAGCCGAGACACCTGAGACAGACATCGTAGGAATCCGTCACTGACATCTGGCGATGACAGTCCCCTTATGGTTTAAAACCTGTGGTTTTAGGAGGAAACCTCCTAGCACATTGGAATAAAATTGAGAGAAAAGAAGTTTGCGACCTGATGGGATGGAGCAGACAAAAGAGCTCAGAGATGGTGCATATATAGTGGCCACGATGTCATATCCGGGGCGGGATGGATCTGAAGTGGATCTGCATGACGCCACCTGCCGATGAGCGAGAGAAGTGCTAGACAGCTACAAATTAAGTATCACTACATAAAAGCGGAGGGGGGTAGTTTGGCAAATCTAAAAACAATAAGAACTCATCAGATACTAATAAGGTCAAATTGATCCCCACAGATTGAAACATGTAAAAATATATAACCCTCTCAACAGTCATTGGAAAGTGGTGAAATCCGATCAGGTACCAGGAAAACTCCTTCTTAGAAGACTATTTATTTATTTTCAAAAAGCGAGCTCTGTAAAATACAGCCTAGCTACAATTGAATATAAATCAACAGAACATAGGTTTTTTTGCCTGTAAAAAATATATGGCCTATAAATGCATTACATGCTATTCTTAACAACGCATTAAATTACAAGAAAATTATTATTATTAGTATCACGTACTGTGGATTTAACATTTTAAAATGACCTTGCTCAAGAGGGGACATTGGAAGCATCATATTACTGGTCTAAAAATACATTTTGCAACATTTAAAAGCTATTGTGAACAAAGATCATTGCTATTCAGAACCAGCACTCTCTCGGCATGACTGAATATTGTGGGAAACCAGTTGGAACAAAATATTTTGCTATGGGCTAACCAGAGTGGTGGTGATAGGATTCATACGTTGCGTTGTCTTGAATCAAAATATATAATTGAAATTTAATGATTTTGAACATATGGAATTGAATTGCGATGAGGACCTTTTGGTACAATTTATTAAGTGTTACAAGTGTCCCCTATCAGGTTTTTGTATTTTCAGATGTTCTTAACTTAAAGTTATGAGTTGATCGTACTTTGTGTTTTTTTCCCCCTCAGATAACATAGACAACACTCTTGTTTAACTACTGTACTGACTAGAGAGATCTTGAATTATAAAGTTCTATGGGACGAGGCGGCATTCAGGGGTCGGATACTTTTCCCCAGGCCTGCTACACAAGTAGCTCTCACCCGGCTGAAGTACTAAACGCTTGTTGCTGCTCACCGTCTACTTTCGGTTAGGCACGGGCCTCGTCTCGTCTTCTCATGTGACTGGAAGAGCCGGCACCTGCCCCTCATGTCTGGTGAGTCGAGGCGCGAAACTCTCGGGCCCGCTTCCTCAGCGTGCCCGCCTGGGTAGCACGCCTACCATCTTGAATGAGGCCCGCGCTCAACCTCCTTCTTGTGCCCCGACACCGCTCCTGGGCCAATGCTCTCCTAAACTCAGACGAAACGAGTCTCTCGAGGTTCTCATCCGTATTTCTGGGCTAATATCTAAGGGCCAGCATCGTTGCTTTGTCCGCTAGTAGACTGTCAGGAGTGCGGACCTCGTCCTAAGTGTCCACCATCTTGGCTCCTCCCCCGCTCGAGTTCTTTCCTCTTTTTGAAGACAGGCTCAATAACTGGTGACCGCTAGGACTTAGGGAAGCCCGGCATCATTTAAAATGTTTTGTTTTCAAATAAATGATACATTTATTGTTTAAAAAAGAAACATTTTGTTCTAAACATTGTAAATAAAACGCAAAAAAGTATTTTTTGAATTTTCTAATGGTTCTAAAAATGCTTTTATTCAAACATGATATTTCATGTATGTATACCTGAATGCTTGTATGGTTTTCAGTGCCGATTTAGACTCTGCTTGGCCCAAAGACCATGCATGTTTTTTTCGCCGCCCTGATTATGTCAAGCATTAAAGACCTCTTGTATATACTTCAGAATATACTTATATGTGTATGTACTTTGTGGGCTCTGGAGATTAGCCCTAGGACTTGTCTGCTTCCGCTTAGGGACTTTGTTTTTCTGTTCAACTGCCTCTATTCAACTGTCTTGATAGAAAACGACCAGTAGAGGTCAGTAAAATACCAGAATTAATTGCTGCTTGTTCAACTGCCTCTATTTAACTGTCTTGCTAGAAAACGACCAGTAGGGGTTAGTAAAATACCGGAATTGCTTTCTGCTAAGGGACTTTCTTTTTAAAACATTTCTATCAATTGCCTCTATTTAACTTTCTTGATAGAAAATGACAAGCAGAGGTCAGTAAAATACCAGAATCACTTTAGCATTCTCTAGATTCCAGTCCATAGAAATTGTCATCCCATCAGGTCACAAACTTCTTTTCTTCAAATCTTGTATTTTCAGTGATGACCACCAAAGGCCCTGATTTTATATTAAAAACAGAGCTTTGGACTATACCATTTCTAGCTGGAAGGCAATATTTCTCTCCATGTGTTTCCAACCTAGCGTGGCACGCAGTTTGGTGCTTATTTCTCTCCGTGTTAAAGAACAGTAGATATTTCAGCACCCAGGCTAATGTACTGCATAGCTAAATACATATAAGGTCCCAAAGTTGAGACCGATTGCATTGCAAATGCTTGTTTTAAAATCCCATTGACCTTACTCAGGAAATGGTAAAAATTCTGACAGCCTCTAGCTGCCCTCACAATTACTCACATCTTTTTAAATTAGATTTCTCTATGTGTTTTGGTAACACAAAAAGAAAAATGCAAGGATTTTCCCTGTTCAAATATAGGAGCCGAGTTTTACTTTTTTAACTCAAGCTGTCCCTCTTGCTGCTGCTAACCTTGCTGCATTCACTGTACTCCCCTTATACCCTTTTTGTTCTCTACTCCTAAATGTTTTGACAGTTTTTACTTCTTCCTCTTATTACCTTCTTGTGAAAGGTTAATAAATTACTGAGTTATTTTTCACCACCTCTCCTACACCGTCACCATGGGCCGATTATCAGTTTTTGGTTTTGCCCTATGGAAGTCTGAATTAATTTAAATATTTATTTATTGCAAATGTAAAAAAAAAAGTAAAAACAAAGACTGATAATGAGTGTATTGAATGTACTCAGGCGCTAATAAGCTACAACCCACTCTCCACGTGAGCAATAATGAGATGTGAGGTTATGATGGTTTATGTTATACTGAAAATACTAAAACAATTTAACAGAAAAGAGACTGCCCCTTTGTAAGTGCACCCCCCTACGCTATTGTTAAACTCTAATTTTGGACCATGCGGTTCACCCCCTCAATTTAATATGTATAAATCGTGTATTTTTGCAGATACTATAAATTATTAACGGTTTGAGACGTTTTAACGTTGTATCGAAGAAGATTCTAATGTAGCACAATATCAAGCTTACATCATACAAAAACATTGATTGTAGCACACATACATCTTCCTAACTTGATTTACAAACTGAATGGCATGGCCATTGACCTGCTTTCCCCACTTTTAATCCCTTTTTACGAGTAACACCAATGAAAATTAATCCATGCCAGGAATGTTGACGTCTGAATAGTTACCTCTTTCTATAACAGCTGTTCTTGATGCAGCCAATAGTGTCAAGAAATTAATCCCTCATCTTTTTGCACAGTATACGTTACACTCAAGCCCCAAGCACAGTTAGCGACTGCAACTGTGACAACATCATCTTTCTTACAAAAACATACTAATTTAGAGATAAATGCAGAATGTTGGTGAATTACACTCACTTAGCTCAGTGGAAAGGTGCAGGTAAACCACAAGTGAAGTAAACAGAAAGGCACACAAGACATGGGTATTTCATAGCATTTACCAACCGGTATTGGACACTGTCCAGGGCATCTGTGACACTGCAGGAAGCAGATGCAACTTCTCCACCATTACATTTCTGCTGCTCCAGGCAATCATTTGGGTGCTAGGGATTACATCACAATTCATTGTACAATAAACAGTGAGTGCTTTCAAAGTCTGCAAACTTTCAACGTAGCTATAGCACGGATCAAGACAAAATCAGTTAGAGAGTTGTTTAGCAGACTCTCCGAGTAAGTGGTTTTCTTCACACATGTGATATAAATTTTGTTCTGGCATTCAAGTAATTTTTCTGTAAATGACAATATTACTTCCGTTAGTCGTTCTAACCATTAAAAAGAAATTGGTAGAGTGAGCAACATTTTTGTGAGATACAATAATGGCTGGTGTAAGCATTTTGCTCTGACATTCCAATGTTTGTCTTTCTGTTTCTCCCTTTTTAATTTAGAATATTCTATCTTCAGTGGGTGGAATGTTATATTGGCTTTATAGCCCTTTCGCCAAAGCTCTATAAATTGTTAAAGGCCCTCTCCCTTGTTACAGGCTTCCGACAGCGGTTTGAGACGATAACTCAGGTGCAGGGCCTTTAACAAACTGTATAGCCCTCAACAGCAGGCTACAGAGCTATAGCAGTTACTATTTATAATTTGCTGTGGAGCATTTAAATCACGAAACATGTTTTAATCCACAAATTCAGGTATTATGAATCTAGCACACAGTAAATGGTTACTAAATGGAACAAGCTGTACATATAAGTAAAGTTACTTGACGCAGAACGACTAAAAAGCACAAAAAGGTTTAAACGCACTAATAGTTTAAACATGGGCTAAAGCCTTCAATTAAGACCTAGCGGACGTGTCCCCTACACCTTTCATCCATGTTGTTTCTCTACAGGTCTCCCTTAGGAGGCATCCTTTTCAAAACAACAGATTTAGAGCCCAATTATGACTTTGGTGGTCCGACCACCGTACCGCCATTGCAGCAGGCGGGAGTACACCACAAAGTAGGCGGCATCCAGACAGCCGCAGTACAAGTTAACCACCGGGCTGGCGGTGTTGCAGTGCCAGGGAGGTGGCATCCTTCAAACATAGAGAGCCTGCACAACATGCCGGCACTGTCGCACCGCTGCTTGCACGTGTGTACCATGCACCATGTTGTGCATGGCACACAGTGCATGCACAACAGTGCAAGAAGATGGGGGGACAATATGTGCCCCTATGCACACCCTCCATGGGCTACAATGCCCTGGGACCCTGTTTGTGGCCCCTTCCCTGCCATTCCGCCGACCTTTTCATGGCGGGGTCCCCGTCATGGAAAGGTAGGTCGTAAACTGCATGGCAGTGCCGGCATCGGAACCGCTGCCAGAAACCGCTGCTTTCCCCACCACCACCCAGTAGGGATCCAGGATCCTGGTGGTGGTGGTGGCAGTCTTGTGTCCGGCTTGTGGCATTCCTACCACCAAACTTGTAATCGGGCGGTCGGACAGCCGAGGAGGCAGCAGGCTTGGGACCACCGTACTCGTAATCAGGCCCTTAGACTTAAGTTTGCTGGAAGGAGTATGGACAACTAGAGACAAGGGTCATTTTGTGGGTTACTGACTCATACAATTCTGTAAACATATAGAGTTATAGATGGGTAACAGCAAATTACAGGGATGTTTTTCCGAAGGGGTTCTGAGTGATATCAGATAGACAACCAAAGCGAAGCTTAAGTTGTCTATGATGTCACTCAGAGCCCGGAAGTGAAAAAATTCCCCGTAATTCACTTTTTACCATACCCCCATAATTCACTTTTTGTTTATCTAGGATTTTATGTTATGTATGGCCCCCAAAATCATCTGCCCATGCTTTTGCCATACATAACACAGCCTCTACTCCCTGATCCAAAAAAAAAAAAAAACTTGGTCACCTGCCACCCACATCCACCGATCTCTGTGCCTTCCATTGCCTCCCTTCCAGAAGCTATGCTTCCTGCTATCCAGTGCCGTTCTGACAACCTCTCAGAGTGCCCAGCCTGAGCAGCCTGGAAGTCCTTTGAGATATAGCACCAGTGGTTAACAAGTTCTGTTAATCCACTTGTGCTGAATCAAAGCAATGAATTACAGGATTTCGAATTGGTCGTTCACGCTAATGGCTCTCTAAGAGAAGCCATGCATCACAATAGAAGACACAGAGGTATGTCTGCAAGGTGTCTTTGTGCCATACAGTAGCCTCCCAAAAACATGGGAGAGATGTTGTACTCTCCAGTGTAATCACTATAGAATATGTGGACTCATTGCACATCCAGTTATGTTGGCATATACTAAGGTTTATATAATAAATGTGTCACTTATCAGGATGGGCGTTTGGAACGAAACAGCAATGTGTAAGCCAGGCAGCATTGTAGCCGAGAAAAAAACATACATTCTGTAAATAAACTGGTTTGGGTCGCATCCTTGATATATATGCATGCATAGAAACATTCATGTTTTTACCTACATGTGGCAGCAGAATGGCTGAGCAAAATGAGCCTTCTTATGAGGCACGTATGATCTTTGGAATCACTGAATAGTTTACTATCTAGGCCACTCATCGTCCATACTATATTCTGTTTGATGCATTTGCACTGCTTCCACAAATCAATCTTAGGATACTAACTTAATTTTTAGCCTCCAATTTCAAATTCACTCACATTTATAGAACGTTTTAAAATGTTTAATTGTACATTTTTCTTCTTTATTTATATTCTCTTTATTTATATGTTTGTGTAGTTTAATTTTCTAAGCTGTCGGGGAACCCTTGCGTGGTCTTCGTGGACCCCTATGGGTCCCTGGACCACAGGTTAAGACCCACTGATCTATACAATAAACCTATTTGAATATTCCAGTGGGCAAATTACTTCATTTTAGCAGATGGCAGTTTTTTGGAGTGAGTCGACTGGTCCCTTTTCATGAAACACTTTCTGTTCGGAACTTCCTTTGTTTGGTATTTTCATGCTTACATGCAAGCAAATCTAAGATATGAATCCTAATGAGATTCAGGCAAGTCCACTACATTTTATAAGGAAATAGAAGGTGTAAAAAGCAATATTGTATTCTTCCACATACTGAGCCATTTGGAAGTGGACAATTTTCCTTTAATGATGACAGGGTATTAGTTTAGAATATTCTAGAGGTAGTACAGTCCCCTACGAAAGCAATTTATAAAGACATTTCTGCATTTGTGGTGTAGTATTCCTGTACTACTACTTCACTAACTCACAAATACTTTGTCAGTTTGCCCCTAAATGTGTCGATACCGAATTGTAAGGACTATGATCGTTGTTTTATTTGCATTTTTTTTTTTTACACAGGACTAGTGCATTAGAGCACACTTCAAGCTTATGGTGAAATTTCGATCCCAGTGCAAACAAAATCTTACAGAAGGATCCAAATTATGAGCTGCATGATATTTAACCCACCTGTGCAGTTTTCCCCTGATAAATACCGGCAAGTCAAGCCTCCTGAAATGTATTGGGGAAAAAGACCTGTAAAAAAGGTCAAATACATGGAATTTGCAAAGTAAAATACTGTTTCTGCTTGTTATGCCTCATTTTAAAAATGGAAAATAATTCACCCTGTTGTAATGGCATTTACTGTGTGTGGTAAATACCCAATCTTATGCCACCCAACTTGCTAGAGGGCAAGAGAATTTTGTGAAGGCATGTAGATGGAAATCATTCGAGATCATTTAGAATTATTGTAATTGACACATAAATTCCACTATGAACCTAATCCGATCAGTAGCGTAGCAAGCAGAGGCGGTGGGAAGAAATTTGGGGAATGGCGGTTTCACCTTCCCGCTCTTACCTGCGGCCGTCGAAGGGCGGAAGCTGCAGGAATTGCCAGCATGCACCCCCGCTCTTTCATTTGGCACCGCGGTCGACAAACGCAGGTGCCACAACGGGTGGCATAAGCCCTAGCTACGCCAGTGAATCCGATGAGTATTTAAAATCTTTAGTACAGTTATTGAAGGCATCAAAGAAAAATATGAGATATGTCCAGTCATACTATTAGGAGATCTTAATGCAAAAGTTTTAGCCTAGTTCACTGAAGACACATTTGTTAAAGAATATGAAGATGCAGTGGGCATTCCGGTGCAGATTATAAAAATAGTTAAATCCAATGAAAGGTATACTAATTTAGCCAGAATATGTATAAATTGTAATCTTACTATAATAAATTAAAGGACATTTAGAGGTCAACCAGACCAAAGTATGTTCAGTAATGGTAATATTTGCTAATGCTTAGATTAATCAAAAATGTCACCTAATCATTTTAATCTTATATTGGAAATGAATATAAGCGGCCTAAATGGAAACGACCACAAACATCTCTATTTTATGTTGGATAGAGATGGGAAAAGACATGAAATTGGGCACAATGGACAAAATTTGATAATTAAAAATAATATGGGAATCATCTCATCAACAGCAGTAAAAACATGTACCTAGAGGAACTCTTGAACTTAACTGAATAGATAACAGTTATCTTACCAGAAGAAATGGTAGACAATTATAACCAATGCTGTAAGAAACTGAGAGAGCTTTCGACAAAGACAAACAATCTTTCAAGAAAAGAAAGAAGCACAAAGAAGAACAAATTCCCAAATCATTTAAACTTTGTAAAAGAAATAATTGAACTCAATAAAAATATATAGAAAACAGTACCAGTACAGAAGAACACTTTATTGGATAAAATATGATAATAAAGAAATAACTGCTCTTGGGGAGAAAAGATTAAAACATTTCTGGGAACTCCCCGGAAATGTGTTTGGAAATAGAGAAATAATAACTACAAACTTCTTGGGAGAATCGGAATGAATTGATTACATCACCAAAATGTAGAGTTTAAATACTATTCGGGTGCAGACCAGCATTGATGGTGATAAAAATGCCAGACTAAAGAGGCTGGTGAATTATGAAGCCTAACCATTTGACAACAATAGAAACAGAGAGAGTTATTAAAGTTCTAAAATCATCAAGAGCTCCAGGATGGCAGATGACCTCTGTAAATATAGTGAACTACTTTTTTTTGCGCTTGATTGTATTATATTGATTATCACGAGGTATCGGCACTACTTCTGAAAGGGGCCATCCCCCCAGCAGTCGTACACCCATGCATTCTATCATTTCTAGTATGCACAATTCAGTCAGTTAGAGTATGGATGAGTGAAGATAGATCTTGAATTAAAGCATGTTACTCAATGACCAATTCATTGTTTGAAATGAATGAAGCCCTATTACTTACCGGTAATCTTCATTACTCCTGGTCCCGTTGTCCTCGTTTCATTCATTACACATGCGATAATCCTATCTCACAGACAGAAAAATGAACAAAGGAATGCTGGACCCCTACCTCACCCCCTCCCACCGGGGAGTACATAAGTGTACTTACCCAGCATTCTCTCTGAACTACCAAGGCCTAAATGAAGGCCGGCCGTCCGTGAGGGAGGGGAGTAATGAATGGGATGAGGACAACAGGATCAGGAGTAATGAAGATACCTGGTAAGTAATAGCACATTACCCTCAAGTCCCTTCAGTCCTCGTCCCATTAATTACAAGTGAGAATACATAAGCAACACACCGGTATTCATCAACAACAAACTACCAGGACACAAGGAAAACAGTAGCACCCAGTGATTTGTTGAAATACAGAAGCAACAAGTCAGGAGCTCACAGCCTTCAACACCCCTAACCCAATATTAGCATGATCACCCAGCAAATGTTGGGCCTGATAATGCTGTACAAAATGAATTACAGGACGTCAAAGTAGCAGTCCTACAAATTTCAGACCGGGAAACCCCCCATTCTTCAGTTCAGGAGGCCGTCATCCCCCATGTGGAGCGCCCCTGCACCCCAGCCAGAGAGGACAAGTCCGATCCAGATAGACCCACAAATCCCGACTGACATCCAGCAACGATCATGGAAGATCATCCCCAGATACCTGACCCACCCTCAAAGCATGTAAAACCACCTCCTGGGAATAATAGAACTGACAAGGCACCTTCGGGACAAAAGAGTAATCCGAACACAAGACCACCCCATCCCCAGAAAAGACAGGAAGGGTTTCCAAGCCATTAGAGCCCCCAACTCACCAAGACTACTGGCCAAAGTGATGGCAACCAAGAAAACCACATTCAAGGTGACAAACTTTATGTCCACCTAATCCAATGGCTCAAAAGGAGCTGTAACCAAGGCATGCAAAACAAGAGGAGGGTCCCTCAAAGGGAACAGGGGCCTAACCAAAGGATGGGCCCAAGAAAAAACCCTCAGAAACCTGAAGACTAAATCGTCTACATCATACAAATTCCCCCAAGGGGAACAAAATGCCTTAATCACAGCCCACAGCACCCATAAGGTCAAAACAGCCAAACGCTTCTCTAACCCCGCCCAAAAAAACTGCAACACACCCGTCAGGGAACACTGCAGGGGAGACAACTCAAGAGCATGACACCAGCGTGGAAATTCCCCTAATGCTACCCATAGGATTTGAGGGCGGATGGCCCACGAGACTGCTGAATGGCCAAAGATGAATGCTTGGGAAGTCCCTTACACCGCCACCCCCTCCTATCAACCTCCTCACCATGAGAGGCAACATCAGAGCAGACCGCAGGGCACAAGGGAAACAGGCAATTAACTACAGCCCCTGAACTGCCAAGAGTCTCGGAGTGGGGAAGAAAGACCGACAAGGGCAAAAGGACACCACCACCACCTCCCAAGATTCCTGCACCAGGCGAATCGGGGAATCAGAGCAATGGGCGGGAAGGCATACAACAGGCGGGACAGCCAAGGAATGGCAAAGCCATCCACCCACCAAGCCCCTAACTGAAGAACATGGGAACAAAACCGAGGAAGATGAGCATTGTGCCGGGAAGCAAACAGGTCAAGGGAGGAAAGACCAAACCTCCTGCACACCTGTTGAAAGGCCACCCGAGTTAGAGACAACTGCTGGGAGGGAGAGGAAATAACAACTCAGGGCATTCGCCACCTCACTATCCACCACCCTGATGTGAACAGACAGCAGAGACAGCAGAGACAGCAGATCCCCCTTCACTCAGCAAAACAAGGGAACAACCACTACATTCAGAGACTGGGACCAGATTCCACCCTGATGATTCAGGTAGGTTACTGTCACCATGTTATTGGACCTGACAACCACAGTCCTCCCATACAATGGAAGACTCAAACCCATGACCTCCCTCGAGACAGCCGTCAACGCCCTCCAATTGGAAGAGCGCCTACCCTCTGGCAGAGACCACCCACCTTGCAGAGAGTTGGTTCCAAACATCGCCCCACCTGAAAGCACTGGCATTCGTAGTCAGGACCACAGGAGGAGTGGGCTGCAAGGGCATCCCCCGGGAAAAGATTGTCCAACACTGTCCACCACTGCAGCACAGGGAGGAGGGAGGGATAGACTGAAACCCAAAGGTCAAAGTCCCGAGACAAGGGTTTCCAACAGGCCAACAAATGGATACACAGAGGCTGGAGATGAAAACGTGCCCAAGGCACTGTGAACACTGCTGTTGCCATGAGTCCCAGAAGTCACAACCAGAGCTGAACTGGAAAGGAGCCCCCCCATCCTCCTTATGACCCTCTGAGCAAACGAACTCAAGGTCACAGCCAGGGATTCCGGCGAGAACACCCTGTTCAGATCGGTGCGAAATCTAGCTCCGATAAACGTCAAGTCCTGTTAGGGCACCAGTTGACACTTGTCCCAGTTCAGCAGACACCCATGATCCTGCAAGGCTAAACACACTGCACCCAAACCAATCAGCAGCTGATCCCGAGATGGAGCATGAACCAGTCAATCGTCGAGGTAAGGGTTGAGGGGGATACCCTGAAGATGCAAGGCAGCCACCAATGGTGCCACGACCTTAGTGAAAACCCTCTGGGCAGATCGAAGGCCAAAGGGCAGGACACGAAACTGAAAATGTCTTCCGTGAAGGCAAAACTTTGGGAACCTGTGACAGCTATTGGGACATGATAGTAAGCGTCCTGCAGATCCAGGGTGCACATGAATTGACCTGGGAGAACCAACGGGATCACCCGCTGCAGAGTCTCCATCTTAAAGTGCAGGCGGACAACAAACTTGTTCACAGCCCTCAAGTCCAACACTAGATAGAATCCCTCTGTCAACTTGGCCACCAGAAATATTATGGGATAAAATCCCATCCTTCTCTCCAGGAGAGAAAGCACCTGAATTGCCCCATTCCACAGGAGTGATCCAATCCCTAGGGACAATGCGGTCTACTTCGTCTGAATGGGCAGCCACGGAGCCGGACGAACCCCTGATTCCGGTGGAGGCACAGTGAACTTGATGCAGTACTCCTGGCACACAATGTCCTACACCCATGCATCTGAGGAAGACTGCACGTAGTCCAGAAGAAAGTGCTAAATTCGCCCTCCTACCAACAATTCCGGTTTGTCCATCATATAGTCAGGAATGAGGTTTAGGCTGGGGGACCTGGCTTTCCTGTCCCAAACCCGGCCATAAGAAAACCTCTAATGACCCCTAGAAAACTGCCTCTGAAAAGGCAGATGAAAGTAGGATTTAGGTTTCGAAGCCCCTTTATTAGCAGAGAACTGCTTCAAAGAAAAGGTATGATTCTTCTCCTTAAAAAGAAGCATTCCTCTTCCTTGCCCTCCAACTCCTCCTCAAACAGCATAGTCCCTTGGAAAGGCAAAAACAGGGCAGAGGCCTTCTGAGCGGAATCTGTCTTCCAATTCTTCAAAACCAGATTGCGGCAGGCTGTAACACAAGCCCCACTAGAAAGAGCCAAGGACCGCACTACATCAAAGGACACATCAGAAAGAAATTCCACCTGGCGCTCGATGTGATCCAAAAGCCCAGAACCGTCTGACAAATCATCCAGAGACTGATACATAGCCTTGATATCAGAAATGAGGGATTGAGCAACATAAGTTCCAGGACGCAGGGCCAGATGCTAACCTGAGTAAACTTTCCTGAGGGATGCATCGACCTTCTTATCGACAGGATTCTCGGCAAGTGAGGTCCTCCCCACCAGACTAGCAACACAAGAATCAATGGGAATCGATGCTGGCAACTCCTTGGACATATCCTGAACAGAGTACAGATTGGCCATGAATTGGGGAAGCATGATCCAATCCGGGTTCTTCCACTCCCTCTTTAACACCTCATGGATGTAAGGATGGACAGGTGCATCTACTGAGGCAGCACTTTGAAAGTGATGAAGCAGAGAAACCCAGACGTGCTCGGAACCTCCTGCTCAGGATTTATTATATACATTGGGTTTAACATGCCTCAGTAACGCAAGTAACATATCCTTATCAATATACTTTCCTTTGGGACCCCCCCCATCCACTCCTTTTATGAACTAGAGGAGTGAGAGGGCTGAACTGGTACAGTGCTCTTGGGCTGGGCTCCCCTGCCCATTTCCCTTAAAGTTTATCTGATCAGTCGGCGGATTCTGGCATCGTCCCCTTCCCTGAGGTGTTTGGAGTGAGCCTGTGAGGGAGAAGAGGTCACAGAGAAGGATGAAGAGGAATCCTCACATGCTGACGCTTCCTAGCATGTTTGTCCATCGTGACAGCACCACCAAAGGAACCCAGGAGGTTCCCTGAAGAGATGAGCACCAACAAACAAACAGCAGCCACTCACTCCAGGCAAAGTACAGCCCCTACAGCAACAGAGTAAGCAACACCACAAATCAAATAAACTGCTATGCGGGACTCACCAATTAAGCCGCCAAATATAGGCAACCGGCACTGCAGACCTCCACTGCCAAACGCGCAGCCAATCAGAACCAGCGTGCATGACTTCCACAGTCCGCCACATTCATTTGTCCCACCAGAAGACAGGGATGCCGACCCAGAAGAGCTCTGTATGCCCCCGGGTGCACAGAGTCAGCCGCAGAAAACCCTGACGTGTTTCCCATCCCGCCCAGTTGTCCGGAAGGCGCAGCCTGCAACACCAGGACGCAGAAGCAAAGCAAATCCTCCAGGAGAAAGAACAACACATGGCTTCCCCCAAGCCCGGCAGAGAGGGAGGCAGGACCACCAGCAATGTCCCCACTGCCCGGCAGTAGAGACGCCTTACCCGCCAGGAACTCCAGCTCCTGACGTGTCCCATTGTGTCCGAAGACAGAAAAAAGAACAGAGGGAATGCTGGATAAGTACACTTATGTACTCTCGTTCTTAGAAATGGGGTGTCTCTAGCTGGCAGAGGTAGGTACCTGTGTCCAAGTAGGGACCCTTTATCCTAGTCAGGGTAAGGGGGATACACTTCTAAAATAACCCCTGCTCACCCCCTTGGTAGCTTGGCACAAGCAGGCAGGCTTATCTCAGAGGCAGTGTGTAAAGTATTTGTAACTATATACAGTAATATAGAGAAAACACTACAAATGGACACCACACCAGTTTAGAAAAATAAGTAATCTTTATCTAAACCAAAACAAGACCAAAACGACAAGAATCCACAATACAGTACTAAATATATGATCCTTAAAAGGTAGAAACAGTTCTGTTCCAAGAAAATGTTGGATGCAACACTTTTACACAAAGTACCTTGGATGTGTCAAAAAATGCAAGCAAAAAGGGTCGCAGGGAAGGTGATGCGTCGGTTTCTTACTGCGTGGGGAGGTGATGAGTTGGTTTCTTACAGCGTCCCCCAACGATGCTCCAGACTTGGCGCTTCAATAAAATGCGTGACGATCCGGTACAATTCGCTGCAATGACTTCAGCCGCGTCCCCTCGATGCTTCGGTTATTCTCCAACAGGGCCTGCACCAGAATCGGTGTGGTAATCTTCGGTCGCCGGAGATCGGTGCACAGGATTCGTCGCAAGGCAGACACTTCAGCGGCGGGCAGGCATTGCGCTGATTCTTCAGCAGCGGCGAAGCGCCGGAAAATTCTCCTTGCATCACTGCGATGCATCACAAACAGGCGATGCATCGATTTTCACCGTTCTTGCAGTTTCCAGTCCCAAAACAATCTCCAGAGGCCTAGAACACTGGCAGGCTCCTCTCAGTAGGTCAGAACTCCCAGCAAAGGAGTTCAGGGGAACTGGGGGTGAAGCCTTTGGGTCAGAACAGGAGGCAAGCTCAATTTCAAGCCCTTGGAGATCTTCCTCAAGCAGGGGACACAGGAAACAGCAAAGTCCTTCTCCTTTCCTTGGCAGAAAGTAGCCACTGCAGGCCAACCCCAGACAGCAAACAGCACAGGGGCAGTATTCCTCCTCAGTTTCTCCAGCTCTTCTCCTTGGCAAACGTTTCTCTTGATTCCCAGAAGTGATCTAAAAGTCTGGGGTCTGGGCCCCTCTTTTTATAATACAAAATCCTTTGTTCTCTGTGGCAGAGAAGCTCTTTACCCAGCCAAAAACAGTTCTGTCCTCTCTGATGCAGCTTCCTGGCAGGAGACAGCATTGTCCTTGGCAGACCAGGCCCATTTAGGTGTGAAAGAAATGTCTTCCCCCTGCTCTGAATGCAACCCAGGTCTATTCAGCCCAGACTCACCCTGGAAAGGCAGGACACACCTCAACCCCCCCAAGTGGCTGTCTGAACAGAATGCACATCCCCAGCCCCTGTCACTCCAAAGCCAGGCAGTCAATACACAACCCTAGCAGAGACACACTGGATGGTTAGGCAAGAAGATACCTACTTCCTAAAAGTTATATTTTCAAACCCAGAATGTAAAAATCACCCTCCCTAAAATTGACATCTTAACATTCTGAGTTCAGGCATATCAAACTTTATTTTACGATCTTGTTCCCCTGGGCAGTAATACTCATAAGATGTTATGAGCAAACTCCCCATTCTTTCCTATGGGGAAAGATAGCCTTAAAATAGTGAAAAACGAATTTGGCAGTATTTCACTATCAGGACATGCCACACACATCAGGGCATGTCCTACCTTTCACATACACTGCACCCTGCCCACAGTGGTACCTTGGGCCTACCTTAGGGGTGACTAACATGTAAGAAAAGGGAAGGTTAGGGCCTGGCAAGTGGGTGCACTTGCCAGGTCGACATGGCAGTACTAAACTGCGCACAGACACCACAGTGGCAGGTCTGAGTTACCTTTGAAAGGCTTCTTGTGTGGGCGGCACAATCCAGTGCTGTGCACTGTACTAGGGACTGACTAGTAAATCAAATACGCCACTCATCAAATCATCAATCCATAACAACAATTTACAGGGAGCACTTGCACTATGATGCTGAACAGCAGTAGCAAAGTGCCCAAAACATCTAGAACAGCAAAAGCAAACACCAACACACAGCAAAATAACAGGAAGTAAAGGCAAAAATCCAGGGGAAACCCACGCCAATTATACCAGGTCTAACAGAACGCATGGCTGTATTATCTGGACATTTTTTTGTCTGTCTCAATAATTTGTTGCGGGTTCTTTTTAGGATGCGGGTTGCGTACGATCGCTTGATTATATGTCTTGCTTCTACTGGATTACTAGGTTGTTATTTGTAATAAGGTTTTGTTGCATAGGTGGTAACTATTTTTTTTATAAAAAGCGCCCAACTTTCAATTACAGTGAGAGATTCCCCTTCAAAGCTTTCCTTAACCAGATTGAGTGCCAACATGCTGGTAAATACCTTGAACTCTTCTTTCCAGTACAGTATCCTAAAGTTAACTGTTCCAGTCTTTCCAGGCAGGGTTGTACATTTTTTGTGTAATGTACATTGGAGCTGCACGTCCAATATTTGTTGGCTGTGATCACTCCCATTTGTTTTCTCAACCTGGAAGGACGATATTTTGTGGAATAGATTCAAAGATACTATTGTGTAATCAATTCTTGATTTGTGACCGTGGGCATGGTATGTCTATGCTGGTGGTATGTCTTGTGGGAACCTCCTATTTAAATGTCTCAATCCCAGCGATTCTAGGTCTTTAAAAATATTTATTACAACTCCTCCTCCTGAGGTTCTCTCTACCGGGGGTAATAATTGTTGAATTATTGCCCATAGGTGGTACTGTTGTAGTACTGCATCGTCTCTCTTATATGACCATAGCAGATTCAGGGTAAAATCACCCAAAATAATATATTCGGTGTGTGGGTCATCAATCATTTGCTGTAATACAATGCTGGTAAGATTAGTAGCCATGATCTTCCTAGTTCTTAAATCAGGATGTGTATATAAATGTATAAGTAATAGTACTTAAATGATCTTTTTTCCATGTAATTTTGCCATTAGGATGTTGTTATCATTTATGACAACTTGTTCGTACTCCAATTTTAAATCTATTGCTATAAATATTGCTAGACCCCAATGGGGCACCCATATTTACATTGTTTAATTGCAAGCTGAAAGTACCCATTAAAATCTTCTAACATCAGTGATTCGGTTGCCCTGGTTTCTTGCAGGAATATAATCTGAAAGTTGCTTGACATTGAGGATAGGTATGCATTTTGTATTTTAGTGTGTATCCCATTTATATTCCAGTAGCATAGTTTTACAGCTTTTCTTTGATTGGATGCATCCTCCTTAACACTCTTTGGCTTATTCTGTCAAGTTTGTACTAACGTGAAGGGCCTCTGTCATCCATCCTTGATTTAATTTTATAAGTGTTTCTTCTTCAATTTGATTCATTATTGTTGTTAATAAATGATCCGTTTTGCCTGTAGGGTTTTTTAATATTGGAATAACTTGGTCGTTTATATTATTCTGTTCTCTCTTGAAGCATGAATGGGCTTGGGTATACAGATTGAGGCAGCATGCTGATTTTTATTTCCCAGTTTAAAAAGGTTTCATGTTCATTGCTGATTAGTTCTAATAGACGGACGGAATTCAGTGTTAGTAATGTCATTTCTTGATAATCTTTTTTATTTGGGAGATATTCAATAGCTTTTATATTCTCACTTGTGATTTTTTTCAAGAGAAGGAATTGTTTTAAAGAGTCTTACAATATCCCCGAATCAGAGTGTCTTGCCTAACCCTGGACTGTTATTCTGGTTTGAAAATAAATTGGATCTTACCATCATTATGTTTGTTGATTATTTTCTTCCTTCTATCTACTGCAATAGTAATATGATCTTTCTTTGATGAACTCATCTGTAAGTTTGTTGTCTCTGTCAAGCCAGTTGGTTTTGCGTACATATACACTTCAGATCTATTATGACACTGTTTTGGACTTTGTTGAACCTTGATTGTTCTTTGTAGTGTTTGTATCTGGTTTTCCATAGTATATCCATCTATATCATCACTCTGACCCTCCTCGATTTTTTCCCTGTCATACAATCTTTTTTGTTTATCCAGCTGCAGCTATGGTGGAGATATGCAAAGACTCTGGACCCGACAGTTTCTTTTAAAATTTGTCTTTATTTTTCTATTCTTGCTTTCTTTCTCTATGTGACAGGATTTATGGAGAAGTAAGTGACTTTATTCACCCAACCGTCACCAGTGCTCTCTTCTTTTATACTTTCTTTTACTTTTAGTAAGGATATATTGTGTGTCCTTTGTCCCACAGTCTCCACCCTTCCCAGACCTCTCCCTCCTCACTATACTGGGTCTATTTAAACAACCCTTGAAACCGGCTACGCACCTGAGATAGCCACGCGCGGGGTACCACTCAATGTTGCTCACTGCTCTCGTCACCTTCTCTCTCCGCGGGCTGTTGTAGAAGGTAAATTCTCGCAGGTTTACCTTTCGCTTCAGGATGTCTTTCGCTCTCCCGTTCCTCTCGGCGTCCCGATCTCCAATCTCCTCCTGCGTTCGTAGTGGCCTCCTCTGTTTCGGCTTCCAGGTCTCTTCTTAAAGGGCTTGCATCCTTTCCAGTAGGTTCCCTTGACAGCTTCACGTGAACGAGTCCAGCTCGTGAAGAAACGTCCTCATCAAGGGGGCTGTGATCCACACCGATATCGGCGTCATTCAAAGGACTTGCCGGCTGTAAGGAGGGAAAGGGAGAAACGAAAGGAGGTATTGTTTCAGTTTCCTCCCCTCCTTCTTCTACCATATCAAGATGTAAGGGCACTTCGTGACACCAGCTTTAACGGTGAATCGTGGTTTATGCGGACGATCCTCTCCCGTGTTGGTCTATGGGCTTCATACAATGGGGCTTCTCTCTTCGTTCCATTCATATTCATCCCTTCTGTGCCCAGTTTGAGTCCGTAATATTGTAATTCCGCTTTTTTGTTTTTCTGGTGGTTCATGTATTTGTAGTTCACTTAGCTCTCTCTTTTCTTTGCATTGCTCAGTAATAATGTTTTTACTCTGGTCTTTGTAAAATAGTGGGAAATACTTTTTATTTTTTCCTTTAATTTTGCTGGTCTGATTCCTAAATATTTCTTTATTTTGATTAGGACTGTTTATACTATTCTCCATTGATCCTGTTGTTTGTTTTGAGGTGCAGTGGTTATTGAATTACGTTTGATCTTATTTCTTGCTTTACATTGTTTTATTCTTTGTTTTTTCATCAGAGTAAAGAGTGGAGATGTTGACTGCTTGTCTCCTTGATCTACTATTTTTCTTTAAGTTTTAAGTGGGACCATATATTTTTTGTTAACCCCTTGCCTGCTCATGACGGAACCACTCCGTCATGAGCCACGGGCGCCGTGTGCTCATGATGGAGTGGTTCCGTCATGCTGCGGCCGTTGCGGCCCCTCCGCCCACGCGGCGCTGATTCCCCGCCTGTGCGGGTGAATAATGGAAGTGGGCGGAGTCGTGACGGAACCACTCCGTCATGAGCACAGCGCGCCCGTGGCTCATGACGGAGTGGTTCCGTCACGAGCATGGCGGCGCTGCGCTCACCCCGAAACCCCCCAGCGCCGCGGCAAAATTTGTGCCGCGGCGAAGGGGTTAATGTTAAATATCTCCCTTTCTTGCTGATCAAGACATTTTTGCCTTACCAGGATTCGCTTTTACGGCTTTTCACCCTGTAAATCCAATAATTCCAATTGTTCTGAATAACTTTGTAGTTATATCTTTTTAATTGTTCCTACTTGCTTTATTTTTCCTCTTCCCAGTTTTTTATCAGTCCCTAAGATTTGTAGGTTAATTTTCAAGTCCTCAAGTATAGTGCTCATAACATCCGGTATTGTGGTCAATTTATTAATTAATGGAGCACACAAGCAATCTAACTATGGAACTGTAGCTTGTCTTTGTGCTCGCAGTATCAAGTTGTTTAAGGTGGCCAATTTCTGGTCTATACCTACCACAGAGTTTGCCATAACGTTAAGAAGATCAATTTGTACCTCCATTTTATTAGATTGATACGTTAGAGCTTCTAATGTTAGATGTGAAGTTCTGTAAAATATATGCTATATGGCCCCTATATCTGGTGTTCCAAAAACTGGTAGAGTTTGACTGAAAGCATTCAGAGTTACATTGTGATGTACCTTTGGTACCAAATGAAGAGTTTCATTGTTCTTCATCTTTCATTTTTGACTCAATGAAACAATTCCTGTCGCTGCAGTTAATTTTATCACAGGGTGTACGCCAAAGCTGCAGATTATTATGTTTTATTTTGAGTTTGCCCTTACATTCTAGATGATCTTTCCGCTCATTGAAGATCACGTAGGACCATAAACTGTTCTCCATATCCGGCCTTGTCTCGGATTTTAAATGAGGAAGGTTATATAGTGGTTCCGGACCACCTGATACTGATGGATCTTGGTTTATCTGATTTATCTGGGGGGGGAGCAGGGAATTGAATCCATTGCAATTTTGCACTTTCTTATTTCTACTGTAACTCCCAGAGGGAGTGGTAGACCCGATATCAGTCATTTCTGAGTTTTACCTATAGGTTTTTCAGGTAAGTCTGGATATTCATGTAACATTTGTGTTGTTGAGGCTAATATTACCATCTCCAAGTCAGTAATGTACCCCCTTGAAAGCCTTTATTTTCCTCTATCACCTGGGGATCTGAGATACCCAAGACTTGCATGTCTTGTCCCTGACACGCAGCTTGCATCTTACTTTCTGGTTTGATTGGAGATTCAATGCTATGTGTTTCGGTATCCATTTGTAGCGTTAGCATGACTCCAGTTGGATCTTTGATCAAATCAAATTTGTGAGGAATTTTCATTGATTTGTCAAACTAGCAAGTAATTGGTGAAATTAAAGGTTGGTTTCCCCCTATAGTTTTTGTTTTAACTTTTTTTGATGTTGTTGAAGCTTGAAGTTTCTCTTTTCTTTTTACAGGGGGAAAAGTTGGTCTTTCTTTACCTGAGCGCATGCCTCTTTTGTTTCAAAATAATAATCCTGCTATTCCTGTGATTATCAGAATGATATTAATAGGCAACAAATGGAAATGTTGGTGGAGCAACCAATAACCTGGTGTTATGTGCCCTGTGAACACTTTGTACGGGCTCTTCACTCTGTCTATAGAGCTTGTTGGATTGACTTTATTATGGTCATGGTGTACTCCAGTGACTACCAGTATCACCCACCATGTTCTCGTTTTCTATCCCCCATCCCCAACTGGCCAACTCCACTATAGCTATAACTGCTGCAGGATCTGCCACTTGTAGCCCCTTATTGATGATCTGAGGCTAATGTTGGGCCTGGATGGACCTGGATGGATGCCACTCCACTAAGCCTAGCGCAGTGTATAGAATGAATATAGAAGGATAGTAAGAAGCCTAACAAGATCCCAACAACCTGGGGTGGCCAAAGAGGAGCTTGGGATGGGAGAGGGCAATAGTAGAGAAATAATAATTATAGTAGAGCAATAATAAGTAATCAGTAGAGAATCCTTGCCTCCCAGCTCCCAGTTACCTTTGCACGTAAAGCTGAAGAGGAAGCTGGTTGTAAATCTCCCAGTCCTAGAAGTCCTTACAGTCCTAGAAATCCTGGGAGTTCCTGTGGTGAAAGATTGCAATCCCTGTTGCCTCTGTTGCCTTCTGTTGACCTGTTGCTGGGCCAGGTGACGTGCTTGGTGTAACGGTCAGCACACCAGCGTTTACCGCTGGTGCTCGATAAAACCAGGACCGCCCTTGTGCTCACGCCAGCTGGCGTGAGCGCTTGTCTAAGGCAGTCCGCGCCACACGCCGATACTGAGTGGGTGTGAGTTATTCATGCGGCACGCTAAATAGGACCAGCGTGAATCTTGGGATCGGGAGGGAGGCCCCTCCCCCGATCGTAACATTGGCGACGAGGGTGGGGAGCATCACACGCTGCTTCTGCCCGGCCCCAGAGGGCTGCACAAGCTGTCTCTGCTTTACTCCAGAAAGCAACAGGCCCACAGCCTGCTTTGCCTCAGCCTCTCACAAGCAGTCCTCCCTGGCCACAGGTTCAAACATCACGATTCCCACATCGTGCGCCAACGCCTACACGCCTACGCCCACCACAAGACACCAGCTTCCTCGGCAAGACACTTCCCTGCACCTACATCTGGTACAATGGGAGATCAGGATAACGCCGCCCAGGCCCCTGCGCCGTCAGTTCCCCACCACCCGCCCTCAGGAGTCCTGCCTCCATTCAGTGAGTTGACAGACCCCTCCACGGCTGCGCCGCGGTGGCAGACCTGGCTAGGTCGCCTGGAGAATTACTTCATCGCCACGAGGGAAAAGGATGGCGCAGTGAAACGCTCATTGCTGCAGGGGAGGAAATGTATCTTTTGTTCAAGCTCCTACCGAACACAGGATCCCCTGATGACTACGTGGCAGCTGTCACAGCCCTAAATGCCCACTTCGACCCGCAAATGAACCCGGACTTCGAACACTTTCAGCTCAGGCAAGCCAAGCAGAGAGAGGGCGAGTCAGTAGACGCTTTTCACGCACGACTCCGGGAACTAGCCACCACCCACCTTTCGGGAGACAGGGCCGCAGAGGAAATCAGAGCCCAGCTGATCCTTGGAATTCGCAGCAAAGTTCTACGTGGCCTCATACTCAGGCAACCGAACATCCTGATGAATGACATTCTAGTACTGGCACGGTCACACGATCTGTCAGCGGCACAAGCAGAAGAAATGGACATGGCGCTAGTGTGAGGGGCGGAGAAAGGAGTCACAGTCAAAACGGAGAAAGCCGATGCAGTCAAGACACAAGACAGGACCTACAAACCTTGTGATCGCTAACCACAACCCCCAAAGCATCAATGTGGGTACTGTGGATACGAAGACCAACCCGCACAGGCATGCCAGCACAAGAAAAGATCTGCACCAACTGCGGCATCGCTAACCACTTCGCTTCAGTATGCAGAAAGAAAAAGCAGCACAGAGAATGGAACAGACCGCAGCACATGAGGAAGATGGTCAGGCAACTATTACAGGTTTTGCTTGCATCACACCCCGGAGGGAGGAAGAAGGAACCACCAACCTACCAACAAGATAAGTCCACATCAGAGGACGAGGGAGAAACCTACTTGATCTTGTTCACCCGAGCCCTAAAGAGCCAGAGGCGACCCCAACCTCGCTGCACAGTACAGGTTGCTGGGACAGACGTCAACACGGTAATCAACACCGGTGCCTCAATAACGGTAATGGGGATCCAGCAGTACAACAAGTTAAGACCCAGGCCAGAGGTGAGAGACGTCGAAGGCGCAGAACTTTGCATATGGAAGCGACTCACATCTACCCCTCCGAGGCAAAATGACTGTCAGTGCAGTCAGAAAATTTTCGAAATCACCATTGACATTCACGTCATTAACCAGGAGGTGGACACGCTCCTCAGCAGCCATGCAGCTGAAGACCTAGGCCTGGTAATGTTTGCTAAAAGGATACAAGCAGACCAAACAGAAGAACTACTAAGCCAGTTCGAAGACCTGTTCAAAGGACTAGGGAAGATAAAGAGAGCCCCCATCTGCCTGCACATAGACCCTACTGTCCCGCCAACAGCCCTACGACACCGAAGGATCCCGTTCCACCTAAGACCACTGGTAGAGGAAGAATTGCAGAAACTCAAAGACCAAGGGGTCATAGACAAAGTATCCGGGTCCACACCGTGGGTATCACCCATGGTGGTTGCCGAAAAACCTTGCCAACCAGGGAAGATCAGACTCTGCATTGACATGCGCCTTCCCAACAAGGCCATTAGGCGGGAACGCCACATCATGCTGACCATGGATGACATCGTAGCCGACCTGAACGGATCCCCTTGGTTTTCGAAGCTGGACCTGAACGCGGGCTATCACCAACTAGCCCGTGCCAAAGACAGCCGGTACATCACCACGTTCAGCACGCACCTAGGTCTCCGGAGGTACAAACGAATTTCGGAATATCCTCTGCCGCGGAAATATTCCAGCATGCTGTCATAGAGATCCTGGTAGGGCTACCTGGCGTCCTCAACGTAAGTGATGACATACTTATCCACTCCAAGACAGCGGAAGAACACTACCGGCACGTGAGAGCTACCCTAAAGAGACTTCTAGACCACGGCGTCACCCTCCACAGAGAGAAGTGTATACTGCTCCAACAAAAGATCGAATTCTTCGGATACACCTTCACCTAAGAAGGCATACAGGTCGACCCACGGAAATCCCAAGCGATCAAGACCGCAGCTGCCCCTCTCTCCGTGGCGGAAGTACGCAGCTTCCTGGGAATGGCTACATAGTGTGGACGCTTCATTTGGGACCTAGCAACTCTTGCAGAACCACTCCGAAACCTCACCAGGGCAGACACCAGGTGGCAGTGGGGTCCGGCTGAAGAGACAGCGTTCCAAGCAGTCAAGAAAGCCCTCCTCGACTACACCACGCTGGTATACTTCGACCCGGCAAAGAAGACAGAAGTACTAGTAGACGCCAGCCCCATAGGCCTAGGGGCTGTCCTCACCCAAGAACAAGATCCAGGACGAAGGGCTGCCTTAGCCTACGCCAGCAAAGCGCTATCCCCGACTGAAAAGCAATACTCTCAAATCGAGAGAGAAGCCCTGGCCATTCGATGGAGATGTAGACATTTTCACCTCTACATATGCGGACACCCTTTCACTGTGGTCACAGATCACCAACCACTAGTACCGCTCTTCAAAGGCTCAGCGCCTCACCTGCCGCCAAGCATTGAAAGATGGGCCATCGGGCTCCAGCACTACGACATGGATGTTGTGTACCGGCCCGGTGTCAAAAACCCGGCCGACTTCCTGTCCCGACATCCAGATACGACAGGAGAGAGCGACGAAGATCCCAGCAGCAACGACACGGAGGCACACCTAGACATGATCGCAACACTGACGTGTCCCCGAGCACTGACGCTCGAAGAAGTGGCTATCGCCGTGGAACAAGACCATGTCATAATCAAAGTCCAAGAAACCATCCAAGGAGGGCTGTGGCACCAATTTCTACAAGCTGCAAACACTTGGTCAAACCCAGAGAAAGAGAGGCTGATGAACATGTGGAGGGTCTGAAATGAACTAAGCCTCACCCAGAGGGGGTATTCTCCTCAGAGGACCTCGCATTGTCATCCCGTCATCCCTACAGGTACGCACGACGCAACTCGCCCACGTGGGACATCAAGGAGTGGAGAAAATAAAGGCGCGAATGAGAGAGAAGGTCTGGTTCCCAGGGATGGACACTCTAGTAGAAGAGACAGTCCGGAGGTGCCCATCCTGTCAACTCACAAGCGGACCAGAACGACCAGCACCCATACTCACCGAGGAGCATGGCCGGCGACCATGGGAACAAGTAAGCGTGGATATTGGGAGCTTCCCTGACGGGCGCGTACCGCTAGCCCTCATTGACAGCTACTCAAAGTACCCAGTGGTAGAAGTTGTACCGTCAACTGCCTTCTTGCATGTCGGCCCAGCTCTAGAGAAGATATTCAGCCTGTTCGGGTGTCTAGATGAACTCTGCAGTGGTAATGGGCCTCCATTCCGTGAGTTCATGCACCACCACGGTATCCGGCACCGGCGCATCACCCCACAATGGCCCCAAGCCAACGGGGAGGTTGAACGCCTTATGAGGACAATAAACAAAACCCTCTGCATCGCTTTGGCAGAGCAAAGCAACCCAGAACATGAACTGCAAAGGTTCCTGCGGGAATACCGAAGCACGCCACACTGCTCAACACGCCAAGCGCCCTGGGCGCTAATGTTTCACGGCACCCGCCGAGATGGCCTCCCCACTGCGCTCGGTTGGTCTCCCCCCCCTTTGACAAAAGGGGCGCCTTCCGGAGGAGGGAACAGCACAACAACGCTGCCAGCCAAGCTCAAAGAGATGCATTTCACCAACTACAGCAAGGAGACACTGTCATCATGAAGGACAGGAGAGCGCGAATATTGGTATCAGGAGGGAGGCCCCCTCCCCCCTCCTCCCCCGATCATAACACTTTTTTATTTTTTTGTTTATTGAAATTTTCAAGTACGAACAGCAAGAACACATATCCATCCTTTGTTACATAATATAGAATGCATAGCAGCATTACAGGACAACTGCGGCAGATTCAAGTACAGTCTAGCAAGTCACAGCAAAACAGCAAAGCATACATCAATGGCAGGAGGGCATTTAAATACATTACTGTGCAGGCGGGTGGGTTAACACATAAGCAGTAAAAGGGCCCCAAATGTCGCGTGGCCTGGAGGCTTGCGGCAACTCCTCTCCATAGCACACCAATTGATCACGACAGTATGCAACATCATTAAGCCATTGTGTCATCCGTGGTGCAGGTCTACCATCCCAGTGAATTGAAACCCTGCGCCTCACTAACAGCAGCCCCATTGCCACCAGCCTACGATTACAGGATTTAAGCTTTAGTACATTTCCCAGGAGGCATAATGTCATATCACAGGCCACACTCTCATCAATCATTTCCCCCAGTGCCTTCGTAACTTTTTCCCAAAAATCCAGGCAAGATGACAGAAGTCAGCATTATCCGCCCCACAGCGCCGACAGCAGGAAGAGTCCCGGAGCCCATATTTATGGAGCTGCACCGGCCAGTAATATATTTAATGTAGATACCTATAATTAATTAATCGCAAGTTTCCATTTGATGCATATTGACCCGTGAGCCTACAACAGGACTCCCACTCCTCCTCCGTCAGAGGCGGTGCCAATACCTCATTCCACCACCCCATTGGCCGCCAAGCAATAGTCTTCTCATCAGTCTGTGAGGTGTTGTACAACCTGGTAATTAACGTAGCCCGAAGCTCCGAAGTGTAAAGGATTTGAAACGCTGACAGAGTGGGAGGTTCGTCAGGAAACCCAGGATACCACGCCCGAACCGCAGCTCTCAAACGACTGTATACAAACGTCGCCATGGCTGGCCCGGATTCTTCCCCCACAAATGTCTGAAGGTCAATAAATTTACCAGCAGGGTACACATCACCCATAGTGCAGATTCCTGCTTTGTGCAAAACTGAGAGTGAACCCGGCTCACTAGAAACCGATATTCCCTCATGGTACAGAAGTGGCATGGACGGCGCATACAATGGCAATCTTGCAGCACGTTTCCCACGCTCCTTCCAAGCGTGCGTGGTACATTGTACAGTATCTATTTCGCCTTTCTCAAACACTGTAGTGCTGTTCACTATCATCGCCTTCAACTGTACTGGTCGCACCGCTCCAGCCTCAACCGCCACATGTGGTGTATATGGTGGTGCAGCCTGCCAGTAAAAGGCATATTGCGCTTGGGCACATAGGTAATATAAATGCATATCAGGCACACAAAAGCCTCCCTGTTCATAGGGTCTTGTCAAGACCTCCCATCTAACACGCGGCTTTTTCCCTCCCCAAACCAGCGCATTTAATAAGCCGCGAAGTGTGGCAAAGAAATGCAACGTCAAAATAATGGGTATGGTGGTAAACAGATACAAAAATTGGGGTAAAACTATCATTTTAATTAGGGCCACACGGTCCGCAAACGTCAATGGAAGACGTATCCACCAAGCGACCTGCTCCTCAAGTTGGGTGATTGCCGTGCCATAGTTTTCACTAAGAACGCTTTGCAGATCCCTGTGCACCCACACTCCCAAATATTTAACAGGGTCGTCACTCCACATCAAGGGAAATCCCAGCTCAAACCGCTTTGAGTAGGCTGTCAGAGAGAGCACCACTGATTTATCCCAATTTATACCTCAACCGGAGTGCCATTCGAACCATATATATATTCCTTAATGAGCTGTTCCAGGTATACTGCCGGTTCGCGCACATATAAAACCATGTCATCAGTGTACATGGAAACTGCCAATGGTCTTTGATGAAAACGCAAATCTGCCTTGGCATGACGCTGCCGCAGTATACAAGCCAAGGGCTCCAGCACTATCGCAAAAAGAATAGGCGACAGTGGACAACCCTGCCGTGTTCCACGGCGAATTGGAAATTGTTCGGAAGTCCTACCATTCACTCGCGCCACGGGGTTATCATACAATAACTTAATCCAGTTAGTATAAACATACGGCATGCCCATACGATGCAATACTGCTATCATATACCCCCACGAGATGGAGTCGAATGCCTTCGCGGCATCCAAAAGGACCGCCGCAGCAGGCAATGTGGGTTCGAGCAAATGTAAAACCGCAAATAATGTGCGCAAGTTATGGGCTGTGAATCGCGCGGGGACGATCCCCAATTGGTCCGGCAGCACCATGACAGGCAACAATAGCTACAACCTCGTGGCTAGTACCTTTACAAGTATTTTAACATCCGTATTCATTAATGAGAGTGGCCGATAGAACTCACACCTGTCAGAGTTTTTCCCAGGTTTCAATAACGTGACAATCAGTGCCTCACGCAGTGTATCAGGTAGGGTCTTTGCTCATAAGCATCCTCAAACAGAGCATGCAAGTGCGGCACTAGAAGATCAATGTATTCCTTATAGAACTCTGCGGGGAGCCCATCCGTGCCTGTAGCTTTGCCATTGGGCAAAGCACAGATCGCATCACAGAGTTCATCAGGCGTCATAGGGTGCATTAACAAGTCTTGTTGCCTTTTCGACAGCCACACCAGGGCAATATCTTCCAGATATTGTGCTATTTCATCCTCATCTGCCATCTGTCTAGCTTTGTACATATCAGTGTAATACTGTACAAAGGCATTAAGGATGCTCGCAGGGTCACAATACCTAGCATCCCCGTCCTCAATAGCTTGGACCATACTGCTTTTTGCCCATGAGCCTGTGAGCTTATTTGCTAGAGCCCTTCCCGGTCTACCGCCCTCACCATAATATCTGGCCTCCCATCGACGCGACACATGTTTGACCTCCGAGTCCGCTAAGTCATTATATTCAGTTACTTTAGCTCGTATGGTCCCAAGAGCTGGCTGTCAAATGTTGCCTCATATTGACTTTCTAGATCTATCAGATCTTGCCCTAAGCGCTTGATCCCCGCAGCGATTTAAGGACCCCCGCATGCAATCCTATACATACACCTCGGATGGTAACTTTAAACACTTCCCATACTGTACTGAACTTGTCAACCGAGCCAACATTGTCAGTAAAGTAATTTATAATGGCTTCCTTTACCCCCTCCCGGAATACCTGATCTTGCAAGGCTGTGGCCTGTAACCTCCATTGAAATTGAGACGGCGTGTATGTGGGAATCATCAGTTGAAATAAAGATGGGGTGCGATCAGAAAGCGTTCTAGGTAAATGATGCACAGCAGTGACCAGCGAGCTCACCTCATCTGTAACCAACCAATAGTCAAGACGCGACCAAGATTGGCGCGCGTAAGAATGACATGTGCCCTCCCTCCGCCCGGGGTGCCTGAGCCTCCAAATATATATTAGTGAGAGGTCCTGCATGCCATTCCTAACTGCCTGGGCGGCTTTCTTAACTACAGACTCCACCACGGAGTGACGGTCTAAGTTCAAATCTAAAACCACATTCAGATCCCCCCCACAAATAATAGGGGCTGGTGGCAACCGATGTATTTTATTCCAGATCTCAGCAAAGAACTCAGGGTCGTCGACATTAGGACCATATAAATTAAGCAGTGTCATCATCATGCCCTGTATCTACCATTATCATCTATGTCCACATGCATCGACGAAAAGGGATAGCCCTTACGTATCAAAATCATTACACCCCTCGCATAGGAGGAGTAGGATGATGCCCATTTTACCTCCGCCTATTTCGTGGCTGCCCTGTCTGCCACCTGCTTAGTCAAGTGCGTTTCTTGAAGAAACGCCACCTGCACATGATGTCTATGCAGGTAGGCCAATACCTTCCTTGTCTTTCTAGTATTATTGAGGCCCCTGACGTTCCACGTCATCCACGTAAGTGTGCCCACCTCAATCGCCATTTATTACAATTTGAATGGGTGCATCACATTGTGCCACTGTATACAACCTGTGCATTACACTTCGGCCACTACAATGTATTCTAAGTCGCAAAGGATTGCAAGAAAACAATCACCCAGCCACCCTCCCCATCCACACAGGCATCTCAATCATGCCCAGCAGTCCCGGTATAAGAAACGTACCATTCCAAAAAAAACACCCACCCACCCACAACAAGCAGTAAACCTGCTCATACCCTAGTGGTAAACGTAGAACCATTTGGGGTGTACCCTTATGGAGGTCGCTAGCAGCCCAAATACCCCCTCGTTGGAATGAAGGGGGGCCAGGGCCATAACTATGTTTCTTCCTCAGCAGAACAGACCATAACATGTTGTATCAAAAAAACTACAAATAGAAAACACAGGAGTTTGGGACGTGCATGCAACCCCCCAGACATGCAGCACTGACCACCCCCAACCCCCAGAGGTGCGCACCCTGATGCATTACAGACCCCATCCCAGTTCATAGCATGTCCAACCCCATTCAATCATATATCATATGCAGCAACATGAGGATATTATAAGTTCGTACATCCAAGGACTAACTGCACAAGGATTAACACAACACAGTTCCAAAAAAACAACTACAGAGATAGTCCGCCATACTTCCATAGTTGCTTCAATCCTCCCTGTTCGCTTCGTCACCTTCCGTCTGCGACGCAGCCCTGCGCTCTAGCTGTTTGACAAAAAGCATAGCGTCCTTCGGAGTCATAAATATTCTGTGCTTGCTGCCATGCTGAATCTTGAGCCGGGCCGGGTAGAGCATTGCATACTGAACTATCAGCACCTGTAACTTCTTTTTTATCGGCTGGAACTCACGCCTGGCCTGCTGTACCGACGTCGTGAAGTCCGGGAAGAGCTGAACCTCCGTACCTTGATACTTTGTAGTGTCCATTTCCCTCGCCATCCGGAGTGCCACATCACGATCTCTATAGTTGAGGAGTTTGGCGAGAATCGGACGTGGAAGAGCCCCGGGGACCTGGCGGGGCACCAAAGAGCGATGTGCCCTCTCGACCACCAGCATGTTGGAAAAATTCTCCGCACCAAACAGCGACCTAAGCATGTCCTCAACATATAGTTCCATTTTCATGATGTTGGTGGATTCAGGCACCCCAATAATGCGCAGATTGTTGCGCCTAGACCTGGCTTCCAAGTCCTCATTCTTTGCATTAATCACCGAGAGCGCACAAGACTTGGTAATATTCTCAACCTTGTCCTCGGTGTTCGAAATACGCTGTTCTGCTTCCGTTAGGCGCGCCCCATGCTCAAGTTTACTGAGGCCAGTGACCTCAGCCTCAGTCTCAGTGTCCGACGTGGCTTGCGCTGTGGACTTTTTAAGTCGCTTTGAGTCAAAACATAGCTTGGATTATACCTGCTTGTCCTGCTTGCCCATGCTGCCAGCGGGTGTGGCTCAAGCAGCTGGCGACAAGCGGGGTCCGTGTCAATGCGCTATATTAGGGCCTCTGTCCAGTTACTCCAACCAGCACGCAGGGGGTGTCAGATGCGGAGGCCCAACCGAGTCCCACACAATTATACACGGCGCCGTGATCATCTGCTGCCAATGGAAGACTGCTAAGAAAGGCTCCAGAACTCCCCTTTAGTCTGACAGTCTACTTTGCACAAAATACCCCTGGTAGTCAGAGGTCGGTCAGTACATCAATATCGCAGAGCAGACCCAGGCAAATCTCCACTGAGAAGACCTTGGTGCATCTAAACACTGTCTTACAGGTTTGCAGGTCAGTAGCCAGTTAACCAGGCAGCAGGCCTCACAGGTTGGGGCTTCAAAATGGCGTCCGCGCGATAATGCAGTGTTAATCCGAGGCGGGAAGCTCACCTCACTCCTCAGCAGGGGTCCGCAGCACCCGGGAGGCCAACAGCAGGCAGCACAAGATCCTCCCCATAAAGCTGCTCCGAGTACAAGCGTCGCCACACCACAGCCGGGAGACCCGCGCCACTCCCAGCACCGGCAGCCGCTGCAGGAGTCCCCGGCACCAGAGCCGCGCTGCAGCTCACTTACCCGGGAGAGGCAGGCCTCAAGGAGAATGCCAGCGCCGCCAGCTGCCTCCCGCACAACTGCCGTGTAGCTCAGATCTCCGTACCCAGCAAAGGCTGCAAACCGTGCTGCAACGGCAGGCTTCACTCCACCAGCTGGAGCCCAGCAGCGCGTCTCTGTGGGTAGTCGCGATGTGCAGGCGTGGCGATCATGAGGCTCGGCCCGCCATTTCAGCTCCAGGACACGGCCACGATCCACACGTTAAATCGGCATACAATGTGATCCACCAGATGCGCTCAACACCGTGATCTGCCGCCCGCAGTCCAGGGAGTCGATTGCTTTGCTGCACGACGTCGGAGTCCACTGAGGAACACAGGATAATGGACGGATTTCTGCCCTGGCCAGCAGAGCTGCACTAATGTGTGGCCATTTTGCTGCAGGTTCACTAGCGCCCCCCCCCCCCCCCCGATCATAACACTTGGTACGAAGCCTGATGCTGAGTCTGTAGTGTAGTTCCTATTTCCCTTATAGGCTCTGCGCATTGGAATAATATACACTATAGTTTTTGCATTGGACTAAGGTCAGTATGCTCCTATCGAGTACATTAAACTTAATTACTTGTGTGTGCCAGCTAACTCAGAGGTCACTAGAAACTTCTCGAATAAACAAGAAGGGATTAGTTTCTGACAACCGCATAAACATGACAACTTTGTTTCCCTTAGAATCGGAACGCGTCTCAGAATCGTGGAAACAATAGATAACAGTTTCACTCAGTCAATTGTGCATGCTTAGTTTCTTCAAAGTTACATAGAAATAGATAGACGGGCGTTTCAATAAAAGGATTTATTGAACAGTCTTGTTTCTCATGTAAGAAATATGAGCTGTTACAATCATTAGACTGTAAGCAAGATATAATACGCACAGCGTAAGCAGTAAGAAGAAATAATACTGCAATAGCATTGTCTTTTAGCTATGACATATATTCATATATACATACATAAATAACACAGGCTAAAAAGTTGTCACGTGGTTTTAGGCCACTCCCTATTTACAGTGCTAAGTTAGCTCAATCACGTTAGTTGTTAGACAACCATCTTGCTGCTTTTGCTGCCTTTGCACCCGACACTGTTGTTACATGTTATTCATTTGAGAAATGCAGACTCACTCTTGTCTCAAGTGAATGTTATTTATACATCCTTAACAGTTGCTAGTGCCCTTGGTCTGTACATCGAGTAAAGAACTGTTCTAGGACACTAGACGGTGCCGGCTGATTGTGTTCAGGGTGATCGTACCACTGTTTAGTCATAACATGCACGCAGCTGCAAATACCAGAAAGTCGTAGGCTTTAATATTACAGCGCAGCATTTTGTTAGGGCATTCGATAGAAGAGCTGAAGCAGAGAACACTGAGCTGATCCTGTGATGTGATACACCTAAGCTGATCTATACGGTATGGGGTCCCCTGTGCAAGCCTATGAGACCTTCTAATAGTCTAATAATATTATGAGAAAGGAGGGTGGTTGTTTTCCACTGTCATTATTAATATGATCGCTCCTTTCATTTTCTATGGTATTGTAACAATGCTAATGGTAATGATCTTAACCATTTGTCTGCTTATGTTAGCCAAAGTACTGTATAACAGGACTCGAGGTTTATGAATAAATTCTTTAAACTTTACTGTGTCTTAGTTATTCTGTTGTGGACTGATATATATGTGCAAACGGGTATTTCGGGTTCCCACCATTCCTGAGAATAACTAAGTCGCATGTTCTGGGTTGTCTATACATTGGGACCGCCGAGCTAAATCTCGGATAACGAATGTGACACTAAGCTAGTCGGATAAGGGGTTCTTAGTTCTGAGGGGAGTTTCTGGTACACCACAATTCTCTAAGGTTCTGGTTTCCTGCGCATAGTTCTGTGCATACGCAGAATCCCTACAACATGGCGCACCTAACGTTTGGTCTTAATATCTGAGATGCCTTAGTAGTGCTTTTATTAGTCCACAACGCCCTCACTCTGGTTTCCGAATAACGGGAGTGACGGTTTAACCTACCTAGGTTTTAGGCTATAGGTTCTTTCAAGCTTGATAATAAAAAAGGTTACACTAATCTAAGCCCAAGTGCTACTAAAGATCTCGTTGTATCTTCTTTTTCGTCCTAATGACGGTAGAAATTCCCGCTCATAGTAGGGTGTCTCTACGTGCTCATTTGAGGACGTATGGGGTGCCTGATGACGGGATGGCAGTGGTGTTTGTCGTTAGTGCAAATGCCACTTACCCTTATGAGTTGTTTTACTCTTGGGTTACCTTTGAGGCTGTGGAAGACGTCGATAAAACGTTCCACAAATACACTGCTACGCAGGTGCCTCTTCATTATACCCCATATATGGCTTTAGAAATTCCTATTTCTACCTGGCAGCACACTATTTGGTTTAATGGCGCCCTCCCCCACACGGTCACCCCGTCGAGACTGGGTCCTTTGTCGATTGAAGGAGCTACCTGGCCGGTGCTGGCCGGACATACACCTCATCCACGCTACCTGACGGTAGGTGTGGATAGCTTACGTATACTACACACAACCCTGATTATGGTCCATAGGGCTTTAGTGCAGTATGTGTCGCGCACTGTACAGGTGGGGGCACCTACAGTTGCGGGACACGGGGCGGATCACCATCATGCGGTGGCGATCAGTCCTGTCATGGTAAACGCGGTTGTTGGCAAGCGCCCCCAGAATAAGGATGAGTATCCTTATTGGCTTGCAGAGAAATTCGATCAACTAGAAGCCGTGTTTCCCAACACTAGTCCTGTGGAAAAACACAGGATACTCACTATTACTTTGCCGAAAGAACTAGTCCCGGACATTGTCGATTGTGACAATTGGGGCAAGGTCTTTGCCGCGACCTATTCGAAGTGCTTCGGCACTACGTCTATGTCGGTACTACCTTCCGTTATCAAAAAAGTCCAGGAGGATCATGGTGCGGAAGCAGCTATTGAGTTGGGAATGCGGCTTATCGACAGCTTCGATATAGTATGTTCCATGATTATGGGAAATCTCAAAGGAGATGCCATGCAGTTTCAAGTGGGAAACATGATGGCACTAATTGCGGATGAAGATAAGCCGAGGGAGTTTGCAAAAGTTATTGCAAAAGCCTATAGGATGGTTGGACGTAGTGCACTAGGCGTGAAACCCGTCATCAAAATTCCTGATGTAGTACAGCACACTAAAGTGAGTTCGTCTACAAAAGACGATAAACCCAACTTTCCTAAACAAAATTGGCGAGCTAAAAAACAAGATAAGCAGCAACAGAAACAGGAGACTCGTCCTGCATCCCCTGTTCAGGCGTATGTTGAACGCACTTATGATTTGCGTGATCGTTCTCGTATTAAGTCACCTGATAGGTTTCAGGTTCCTGACCAGCGCTCTCCTCGTTCTTCACAGGAAACAGCGGCTTCACACTTTGGTGGAGGAGACCGTGGGAGAGGACGGGGTGCTCAAGGACGAGACCAGCCCCGACAGGCGGACGGAAGAGGCAAGCAGGAGGATTCTGCACGTCCACGTCCTCCGTTTCAGAAAAAGAAAGTTGCTGCTATCTCAGCGAAGTATGCCTCAGATGGTACGGACACAGCTTCTGAACATGAAATGGGCGCTGACGCTGCTAGACAGCGCGGCGGAAGTTACAGTAGTGCGGGGAGCACTGCGTCCATTTCTAGAGGCGACAGCAACTAAAATCTATGTAACAGTAGAAACAGCTGATACTCGCGTAGCCCCCCCTGAGAGATTATTTGACGTAGTCCTCAATATTGAGGGTGACATACAACGAAAAATTAACGCGGTATTTTGGGATAATCTGACGACCACCTATGATATACTATTGGCGGAGAAAGATTGGCCCCCGGCTTTCGTTCTAAACGCTCCAAGGGGGGGAAGAAGTCATTCTTCCTTCTTTTGGACACGTGGTGCCCAAGGAAGAGTCTGGGAAGTTAGCCGAGGAGTGGGCACGGGTGCTAGCACCCGCGTTGTATCGTAATCAAGTGGGGTGGGATAAATGTTCTACCCTCCACGAAATTCCATTGCGGTCCGATCCCCAGCCTCAACCGCAATACCCTATGCGTCGAGAGGCTAGGTCTCACGTCGCGTCTATCCTTGAACAATTGGAATATCAGGGAGTAATTGAAACGTGTGTGTCACCGATGAATAATCCTTTATTCACTGTAACGAAGCCTGACGGGTCGTACCGCCTAGTTTTGGATTACCGGCACTTAAACTCGCACTACCGGAATTGTGCGGTACAAAATACCCATAGTTCGGCTCTCGTCGATAGTCTTGTGAGAAAGAGGTTCAAAACCACACTCGACTTGTCCAATGGTTTTTATTGCCATAACATATCCCCTCATAGTTATGAGTGGACCGCTTTTACTTCGGGTGGTAAACAAAAAGTGTTCAAAAGGCTCCCAATGGGCTATAAAAATAGTCCTGGGGTATTTGCTGCCCGTGTGGTCTCTCTCTTAGAGATGGTAGACTCGGAGGCATACTCGTACGTCGATGACATCTACTTAACAGACGACGAGTTGCTTCCACACCTTGCTCGCGTGGACAACATAATTACTATGTTTGCGGACTTTGGTTACAAGTTTAACTTTAAGAAGTCCCACATTGCCGAGTACACAGTTTTATTCTTGGGGTACGAACTCAACAATGAGGGCCGCGGCTTGGCTCCGCAGTTCCTTGAGAAGTGCGCACGCCTTCGTATCCCTGCGACACTGAAACAACTACAATCATTGCTGGGCTTTCTGAATTTCGGCCGGACCTACATTCCTGAATATGCCCAGCGTATCAAGACACTATATGCCTTGGTGCAACCTACTTTTACCAAATCTTGCTGGCTGCCAGAGCATTCGGCTGCATTGCACTCTTTGCAATCTGACCTTCTTACTGCGAAATATTTACAAACTCATGATAACCACACAAACCTGGTCATAAGAATTGTACCGGGTGTGGAGGGGTTCACGTACTTAACATACAATGAAGGTGACACTGTCCCCATTGCATACAAATCTCATTTATATACTTCGGCTGAAATGCGTTTCTCCACTGTCGAGAAAGTTTTGACAGCAGTTCAGATGGCAATCCTGAAAGAACGAGCGCTATCACAGGGGAAACGCATGATGGTGGTGACACCATTTCCTGCCCTAGAGGCAGTCACTAAAGCAAGTGTGCCGAATTCTAAAGCTTTACATCCAAGGTGGATACAATGGGCGACCTCCTTAGCCTCGCCTGACGTCGAATACATCTTTGACGCAGGGCTACAGACTCAGGAGAGTTTGGAGTATGAATTAGTTCATCCGGCTCCACTTACATTGCGCCCGTTGGAGGAGTTCCATTGTGTCATTTACACTGATGGGTCCGCGCAGCCCGCAACTGGATCAAGGCACGCTTATTCAGCGGCTTGCGCAATTGTTGTATGTACTTTCGTGAATGGAGAATTCATACAGGATGCGGTGCATACGCAGACTTTGGGTGATTGTACCGCACAATTGGCGGAGCTTAGAGCTCTGGTGCTTACACTGGAGTTTGCTGATTACAGAGTCACAACTCTTATAGTGAGTGATTCTTACTATTGTGTTCAATCTTATAACGACAATCTGCTGTTTTGGATCGCGAATGGATTTCGTGATTCAAAAGGTAGCACAGTGAAGCATAAAACGCTTTGGGCCAGGGTGGCTGAACTAAAAGGCAGTCGACCCCTTGTGAATGTTATTCACACTCTTGGTCACCAACGAGTTGGCGTCCATGCTGTCGGTCACAGTTTGGCTGACGAGGCAGCTAAAACAGCAGTGGCAACATACTTAGTAGCAGCAGTTACAAGATCCAAAAGTAAGATCGATGATGACATCTTGGCAGCCATTGCTGCTTCAGAGACTGGGACAGACTTCCCTAGGGGTTTCCCGTCTCGATACCATTATCACTTAAGTCCTGATAACGTCCCGTTAGTGAGGATTAATGATGTTGGGGATAGAGTTATTCCCAATTCGGACTGCAGGCCAGCTTTGGTACAAGCTGCACACGAGGGTGTTGCGTCAGCGCACGCCGGAGTGTCCGCAACTGTGTCACTGTTGCAACAGCGTTATTGGTGGTACGGTTTGTACAAACATACGCGGACTTATGTCCTCAATTGTGGTATTTGCCAACAAATAAAGCCATCTACGGTGGCGCGTCCGCCACAAACGCAGCTGCATATATCTAATCAACCGCTAGCGTGTGTTTATTTAGATCACTGCGGTCCTTTTTCCTCAGACACTGCGTACAAGTATATCTTGGTTGCAGTAGATTCGTGCACACGTTTTCTTTGGGTGTGGCCACACAGGAGTGCTGACGCCAGGACTGTCATCAAAGCATTGCGTGTCTTTATAGGGAGTTTTGCATGTGGAACCCTCCATTCTGATCAGGGCCCTGCGTTCGCCTCTAAGGCGTACAAAGAAGCTATGGGAAGTTTGGGAGTCCAAGTCAAATTTTCGTCTCCATACCGGCCTGAGGGCAATAGTGTTGTGGAACGAATGAACCGTGACCTAAAGCAATCATTGACAGCCAGGGTGTTAGGTACTGGCAAAAACTGGCTAGCTCATTTGTATGACGTCCAACGTGCACTTAATAATCTCCCTAGAAGGTCTCTGGGTGGGAGGACCCCGTACATGATGCTCTTCGGGGTTCGAATGTTTGTCCCAGACCTTGAGGGTCTCGACATGGCGGCAGCAGCCGCGCCTTTTGACTTAGATGACCACTGTACTGTCTTACAGAATCTTCAAGAAGCAAGAGACACTCTAGCAAAAGAGCACATATCCTCTGCGTCCGAAGCTGGACTACAGATTCCGGTAGTCGGCTGGCTACCCAGAGTTGGTGATCTGGTCCGTGAGAAGGTGGAGAAGAAAAAGGAGTTTGGCCCCTCTTATCGTGCACCAGTGCCGGTGCTTGGAGTTGAGGGTACCCGTACAATTGTTTTGCCTCCTCTTCCTGGTCACAGAGACAACAGGTACATTTCAGTTGACAATGTCAAGCTACACAGGGTGGCCGATACTCCATAGTCTGTTCTTTGCTCCTGAGGCGGAAGCCGGGAGACGCTTTGTGTTTTACTCTGGAAAATTGTGTTTTAAAACTGTACCTTGCTGCTATTTGCTCTTTGCACACCGAGGGCTCCGTGTAGCGGTTCCAGCGCTCACGTGACGCCCTCCTGCCGGCTGGCCACGCCCACATCCAGGCCACGCCCCCTTCCCGCCCTTCTTAAGCGCCAGCTACCGAGCGCTCACTTGGTTCTTTGCTCCTGAGGCGGAAGCCGGGAGACGCTTTGTGTTTTACTCTGGAAAATTGTGTTTTAAAACTGTACCTTGCTGCTATTTGCTCTTTCCACACCGAGGGCTCCGTGTAGCGGTTCCAGCGCTCACGTGACGCCCTCCTGCCGGCTGGCCACGCCCACATCCAGGCCACGCCCCCTTCCCGCCTTTACGGCCGCCCTTATTAATGTGTCAATACAGAACGCGCAGCGGACGAGCGCAGCGGGAGCGCCGACTTCGCGCCGAAGTCGCGCATAAGTCAAGCCCGTCTGCGCCCGTCCGCGGCCGATCGGGGCAAGGGGCACGACGCTATGCTCAAATAATATCATACTCCTCTAAAGACCTTATCGCCCTCCAAGGCACCTGGCCACTTCCGAACCCTGTCCGTAGACTCGTCGATTCATTGGACCTTGCCCCCACCCTCCCTGCACTGCCGCACTCCCCACCGCAATCTCCCCTGCCACCCTGCCTCCCCTGCCCTGACCCACCCCCCTCCACCCCAGCTCTGTCCGTTATTCTACTCAATACCAGGTCGGCGGTCAAGCATCACCACGAGCTGTTCGTCTTACTCGATACCGAGAAACCTGACCTACTGCTCTTGACCGAGACCTGGTACTGCGATACCTCCCTTCCCGCTCTCCTGGCCACCCTTCCACCGTCTTATGTGGCCCTACGTGCCGATCGACCGGCCGGCAGGGCGGGCGGTGGGGTCGCGCTAATTACTAGGTCAGATCTGCACTTCCAGTTACTTCCCTCTTCCCCTATGGCCCCTGTCGACTTCCTGGTGGCCCGTTCCCTCCAGACCGCCCCTCCCATCACTTGTCTCCTCATGTACCGCCCCCCTCAGCCCTCGCCTTCATTTCTACCTGCCTTCCAAGACCTGCTGGCAAACCTGGCGGTCAACTTTGCCTCGGTCTTGGTGCTGGGGGATTTTAATTACTGGCCCTCAGACCCACACGAGTGCTCCGCCTCAAAAGAATTTACTGAATCTCTGTCTTCCCTCAACTTTGTCCCACACATTTCTGTCCCCACTCATCTTCACGGGCACACACTTGATCAGGTCTGGGCTCTTAACCTCCCACTGGCTTCGGTGGCGGTCTCCCCTTGTCCTTGGTCCGATCATGCCCTCATCTCTTTCTCCATTCCCCACAACTTGTCCCCCAAAACCCCGCTTGCCAAAAACACCTGGGCGCGGAACTGGAACAGGTTGGATCTCCCCTCCCTGACCTCCCTGCTTCACAATTCCATCCCCCCCCTCTCTGGCTTATCATCGGCCTCACAGGCCAAGGCCATTAACACCTGGCTGGCTGGAGCCTGTGATTCAGAGGCCCCCTTACGACGCATCTCCATCCGCCGGCTTAAGGACTCTAACCGATGGTTTAACGACCATCTAAAAGAACTCAAACTGGGCGTCCGGAGGGCGGAGAGGCAGTGGAGGAAGGACTACTGCCCGTTATTAAAAACCTACTTTCTGACACTGTTGGCTGATTACAAATCAGCAATTCTAGCTGCAAAGACCGACTACTTCTCTACGAGAATAATGTCGGCCGCCAACAAACCCAGGGCTATCTTTGACATCGTAAACGACCTGGCGTTCTCAGATCGAGCCTCGCCCCTAATCCCTCCCTCCCAGCTTCTCTGCGACCAATTAAACAAATACTTCGTGGATAAGATCACCAATATCAAGGCCAATATCCCTTTACCCTCGCCTACCTTCGTCGATCCCTCCCCCCCCCCAGTACAAAATCATCTCACTGTCATCCCTCCCCTTACTCAGGAATCCTTTCTGTCGATTCTCCCCAAAGTTAAATCAGGGTCCCCGGGGGATGTCTGCCCCGCTCGCATCCTACAGCAAATCTATTCTAGCTGCCCTGATCCCCCGATTGCCTTCCTCAACAGCGCCTTGGCACAGGGTGTGGTGCCCCCGGTACTAAAAGCAGCCACCATAGTACCACTGCTGAAGAAACCCGGCTCGGACCCTTCTATCTCGTCCAACTTTCGCCCCATCTCCCTGCTGCCCTTTCTGGGCAAGGTGATGGAACGCCATGTTACCGCGGTTCTGAGCACCCACATTGAGGCTAATGGGGGGCTGGCTTCTCGTCAGGCAGGATTCCGCCCCAGGCACTCAACAGAATCGGTCGTAGTCGCCGTCTTAGACAACCTCAGAAAGGGCATGGATGACAACAACCACCAGGCACTGGTCCTCCTCGATCTTTCCGCCGCCTTTGACACGGTGGACCATACCATCCTACTCACCCGTGTCAAGGCGGCTGGCATCAGGGGATCAGCTCTTGTCTGGCTCTCCTCCTTTCTGAGGGACCGCACTCAGGCGGTCCGTCTAGGCGACTTCACCTCCATTCCTCTCCTTGTCACCTGCGGTGTTCCCCAGGGTTCCTCTCTCTCCCCTCTTCTCTTCAACCTCTATATCTTTCCTCTCATCTTTGCTCTCCAGCAGCTGGAGGTCACCGTCTTTAACTACGCGGATGACCTCCAGCTCATCTTTGATCTATCCCCCTCTTCTCTCTCGGTCTCCAATTTCCAGTCTACTATGACATTTATCAGGGACTGGATGAATCACAACCATCTTAAACTGAACCCTGATAAAACTGAGCTGGTTCTCACTGGTGGTTCGTCCAGTCCCTGGAACTCTCTTTTCTGGCCCCCCTCTCTCGGCCCTGCACCCTCCCCCTCCACCACTGTCAAAACACTGGGTGTCAAAATGAACAATCAGCTCACTCTTCACTCACACATTAGCTCCGTGGTCTCCTCCTGTTTCCTCACTCTTCGAACCATCCGCTCTGTCTCCCGCTTCTTCACCCCTCAGGCCCTCAAGACCATCATGGCCGCCCTGGTAATCTCGCGTTTGGACTACGCCAACGCTCTTTTTCATGGCATCCCTGCCTATAGTTTGCGTAGACTCCAAGCCATCCAGAACCAGGCGGCCAGACTGATATTTGGCCTCCCACGTTATCACCACTCCACCCCCCTCCTAAAGAAACTCCACTGGCTCCCCGTGAAACAACGTTCCCTCTTTAAAATCGGGTGCATGGTCTTCCAGGCCCGTCAGGGCACTGCCCCTGCTTTCATCACTTCACTCATCAAACCCTACGTCCCCGCAAGAAATCTCCGGTCCTCCTCCAAGTCCCTTCTTCTGATCCCCCGTTTCTCGCGCAAAAAGTGGGGTGGATCCAATTTCTCTACTCTGGCCCCTTCCTTCTGGAACTCTCTCCCTGATAACCTCCGCTCCGCAACTCAGTACCTTTCCTTCCGTGGAGACTTGAAAACCTTCCTATTTAGCCAGGCTTTCCCCGCCTAAATTTTTCTCCCCGGTCTTCCTTCCCCTCAGCCACTGAACCTTCAGCGCCAAGAAACCGCAAGGTGTATGCTGCGCTTTATAAGCATTTTAAATTAGAAATTAAATTAGTCTGACACCTTCAGTTTCTTGCCCTTCAATGATGCGCAGTTCTGTTGTGGTGCCACCATCTGACATCGTGCCTGAGGTTGCCATTGAAATGCAAGTACTTTCTGATTCTGCTGTGTCACCTGCGGATGATGATGCTGAGTATTCTTATCCTGCTGATGTTCCATTGTCCCTTTTGCATTCAAATGACATTATCCAGTCTAATTCTTCCTTTGGAACTGAATCATTGACTTCCACTGCCCCTTCCAAATATTCGAAATTCTTTGCCTGGTTCAAGAGACAATTTTTGGTTCCCCCCTGGATTTACATTTGGCTGGTGCTCATTTGCATTTTTTTGTTCATGTCCATTGGTTTTGTGGTGGTGTTTTTTAGGCTTATAAATGGACACTACCTGAATGAACGTTCTACAATTAGATTAATTAATGGAACTTTGGCCCCACATTCATCGTCACACATCATGAAGAGGGACCAGACTTTTGTGAACATCACCGCCTGGCCTGTCCGTGATGGAATAGCATGGGATGCAGTTAAATTCCAAATTCATGGGCCCACGGAAGTAATTAATGTACCATCTGTATATCGTGTTTCTATGGGTGATGTGGTTAAACAGAACATTCGGTCTGATGATTGGGATGTAAAAACTATAGAGACACTGTTTTCTGATTTGAAATACTATGCCGCATTTGATGCTGAGGATTTGTATTTGAATACTGAAAACTATGCAGAGCAGTTTTGTTATCAACATTATGATACTCATTTTCTTCATAGGGCTAACACATTTCGTAGTTTAGTCAACTTGACTCAGTGGGAACATTGCCCTGCCCCGATGATTGGTAGTTCAAAAACATTGGTTGACAAATTTTCATATTTTTCGGATTTCAGTGTATCCAATAATGCATCCTTTTATTTTAAACTTAGGGATGAACCTATTTCAAAGGTGCGTTTGACACACACTAAATTGTTGTTTTCCAAGTCCTTCATGGACGATTTGGCAATTGGAGGGTATGACGTTTGGAAAGATGCTATTGATCTCAAATCGGTTTGGGGAACTAAGTCTTGGCAAGTACAGGGCACAGAAGCGTTACATCGTGCCTGCCTAATCCCAAACCACATGTTATTTTTAAATTCCACAATTTTTCAGACAACCTGTTTTGGATTGGCCATTTCTAAAAAATTAAATTCCCCCTCGATCCCGGATCTGGGTGCTTATCCTGGTTGGGAGAATCACACAGATCTGTCCCTTACTATGTTGCAGTCTTTTATTTCCAATTCAACCTTTAATATTAGTGCATTGGACCATAAAGGTTGGTTGGTATGGCAGAGAAGTTCGGATACCTGTCAACGTAGATTTTTAGGGTTGATTCCCGGGTACATACAAGATAGAGTAGACCCTCGTTTTTTGTCCACACACACTGTCACTACCTACTCGGTAGGTAAATTGTGTCAGTCTTGGTTGCAACATTCCACATTAGATTCAGTTAAAATTCACTTGTCACGTTTGCATGACAAAATTGATTTGAATGATTTTGTTAAAGGTCCCGCATTGGGAAGATCCAAACGATGGGTGTATGCTGTTTACAACGAGGTTTGGAAGTTGTCGCAGATTGAGGCTGCTTCCAGGCTCCGTGCTATTGACCAGGCCAATATGGAAAAAGTATTGGCAGTTATAGATAATAGTATTAATACCTTATCTTCGAGAATATATACATTGGATAACATTATTTCATCTGTTGTAGATATTGTCCAGGAAGATGTGTCTATGTTGTATCATGGTCAAAATCAATTACGTTCGATTATGCAATTTGCTTGGACTTTGCAGACGTTAAAGGCGGGAAAAGTACCTTGGGATTACATGAATATTTCTTCTTTATTCCGCCCATTTAATCTGACAGCAAAGCAGCAATTCATGTCCATGAAAGATGCTACGTATTCACTACTGCATATAGAAAAGGTAGAACCTTTGCCTTTTTCTGTGGCTGAGTCTGAGTATGCAGTGTGGCTCATCCATGGGATGGTCACTCTCCCGATTTCTATGTATAGGTTTAGTTCGTGCATGAAACATTACGCCTTGGGCAGATATGAAAAACTTGTTTCTGCATTTTTGCATGAAGTCTGGTCTCTCCCATTTACATATCGATGTGAGAGGGACGGCAAAGAAGTTTATTTGAAGGGTGAGGAGTGTACGACTGCTCCTGATCATTCCGTAGTGTGTAGACATATCCAATTACATGGATCGTGTAATATGAATGCCCCTAATTTAGCTTGCTTATTGAAGGGCATTCCTGTGCCAGTTATAACGCCGTCATTTACGCTGCTTGCTAATGGTAGTTATCTGCTTCTAAATAGTGAGGCTTGCTGTGGGATGTTAGCTGGAATTCCCTATATTGTTTCAGTTTCACGAAGGGTAATTTGCTGTAATAACGTGCTTTTCCCACCCCCGCAAGGCCGACTGGATATATCCATCTGGCCGACGATTCCGACCTTGAAAGCAGAGTTCAATAGGATGAGCAGAATAAGGGGTCTTTTGTCTCAAAAGGAGGTTGCGTTGACTTCGTCACGTGAAACATTTCTCCTTCAGGTGGCGAACACTCGCACGGAAGTTCAAGCTCTTTTGAATACTGACCTCCCCCTACATTTTGGCACATTAATACACACTATCTTCAATGCTTCTTCTACGACTGGTCTGGTCCATTTTTTTAAAATTGTAGGCTCTGGCCTTGTGACGTCTTTCCAGTCTATCTTTGGTATAATACCAGCTATTTTTCATTCTATTTTTTCTGGAGTTTTCGGAGGGTTTCCTCTGATTCTCGCATTAATTGCTGGCATACTCCTGTTGGTCTGCGCTCTACGCTATGGATGCACGACTTGCGCTACTCGACCACGGATTCAGCCTGTTCCATCTGCGTAGCCGGATGTGGGAATCCTATGGGACTTTACCACTGGCTACCTTGAGTGTCGCTTATGGATTGTCCTTCCGGTTCCCGTTTTTTACTTGTGTACAGCCTGTTTTTCACTGTCTCGAATGTCCATTCCAATGGGCTCTGGATATGTGTTTGTCAAACTTGGTGTCGCCTGACCTGGATTTTGATCAACTGATGTATCCCTTAGTGGTTCATGAGTTTTACTGTTCTGGAGTCGGGTTTATGGCCTTGGGTGCGGCGCATGGAGTCCTTGGATTATGGGATATCGAGAGGGCAGCAGTTGACTTCCTGGCACGAAGTTACATCGAGATGCCTGCTTCTTGTCCACGTGGAGTGCTTGATGCTCATTTCCCTGTGGAACACGTGTGTTCTTTTTCTTTGCTGAATTGGACGACAGACAATTTTACGGATGACTCCAATGATATTCTGCTGGAAGCTGCGGCTGCATATGCTGCTTATACTTTCATACATTGACAATTGTGCTCACACTGTCTGATGGTGAGTCAGGTGGAGCAAACTTTTTTTACATATTTTTTTTTTCTTCGAATTTTTTTTCCTCTCATTTTCTGAACTTACATTTCAAGCTCTTTAGTCTGCATCGTTGATCTTGAACTCTGCGTTCTGTTGAAATATTCGCCCCTGGTTATACCGTGGTTCGATCAAAGGGGGATGTCACGTGGTTTTAGGCCACTCCCTATTTACAGTGCTAAGTTAGCTCAATCACGTTAGTTTTTAGACAACCATCTTGCTGCTTTTGCTGCCTTTGCACCCGACACTGTTGTTACATGTTATTCATTTGAGAAATGCAGACTCACTCTTGTCTCAAGTGAATGTTATTTATACATCCTTAACAGTTGCTAGTGCCCTTGGTCTGTACATCGAGTAAAGAACTGTTCTAGGATACTAGACGGTGCCGGCTGATTGTGTTCAGGGTGATCGTACCACTGTTTAGTCATAACATGCACGCAGCTGCAAATACCAGAAAGTCGTAGGCTTTAATATTACAGCGCAGCATTTTGTTAGGGCATTCGATAGAAGAGCTGAAGCAGAGAACACTGAGCTGATCCTGTGATGTGATACACCTAAGCTGATCTATACGGTATGGGGTCCCCTATGCAAGCCTATGAGACCTTCTAATAGTCTAATAATATTTTATTAGATGCTAGAGAAAGGAGGGTGGTTGTTTTCCACTGTCATTATTAATATGATCGCTCCTTTCATTTTCTATGGTATTGTAACAATGCTAATGGTAATGATCTTAACCATTTGTCTGCTTATGTTAGCCAAAGTACTGTATAACAGGACTCGAGGTTTATGAATAAATTCTTTAAACTTTACTGTGTCTTAGTTATTCTGTTGTGGACTGATGTATATGTGCAAACGGGTATTTCGGGTTCCCACCATTCCTGAGAATAACTAAGTCGCATGTTCTGGGTTGTCTATACATTGGGACCGCCGAGCTAAATCTCGGATAACGAATGTGACACTAAGCTAGTCGGATAAGGGGTTCTTAGTTCTGAGGGGAGTTTCTGGTACACCACAATTCTCTAAGGTTCTGGTTTCCTGCGCATAGTTCTGTGCATACGCAGAATCCCTACAACAAAGTGAATACTCGTCTGATGCTTCTAAATAGTTTGACCCCAGTGTACCTAACCTAAGTGTAGTACAAAGTAAGAAGTAGGTGCTGTCTTCTACAGTATGGTATATACTAAGTTTGTATGCCTCTAGGTTCTAGTCAACTCCATACCTTTAGAATGAGAGAGGTGGGAATCTCTTTCCAGGTCTCAAACTCTAACACCCCGTGAAGGGAGTCAGAACACTGGAAGCTGGATTCTCTGCGAGCAGGGATGACAGTGACTGGTCAATGCGTCAGGCCGGGATATGGTCTCTTCCGAACGTGCCGTGGCGAACCGTGCAGTGAAGTCATGCCGAGCCGTGCCGTAGTTTGCCATGGTAAGGGAAGGTATATTTATACCTGGAAGGTGTTTAGGAATGCTAGCATTGATGTAAAGTCGGGCAGAAGAAGACGTCATGGATGAACCCCTAAGGAATAGTAGTTCATGCATAATAGAGTTCTTGGAGAAATCAATAATCCTAGCTAGGGAAAGTCCCGTTGGCTTAAGGGTCTGGTTTCTAAGAACTCATTGTGACGTGGGATGGATGGATGTAGGTGACCATGCCTGTATTTGGTTAGCATGGCTAATGCCTAAATAAGGACTGGGATTCTATGCCTAAATAAGGGCAATGCAAATTGTGCCTATATAAGGACATGATTCAGGGAAACCTATGTACGGGCATTTAAATTGAAACACAACAAGGCAAGCGTGGTCCACCAGGAGGAACCGCAATCTGCACAGGAGCCTGGTCGGGCCACCTCCGCGGTATCAGCAACTGTGCTCACCACACTCGTCAAGGCTGCTGCTTCTGTTGCACCGTGTTCACACTCATGTCTGCAAGGGTGAGAACTGTGGGTGAAAGGCAGGAGGCTTACAATGCCAGTCTCCGCCTCTCCACATTTTTGTCAGTGGCCCGCAGTAGGGGCCACAGCAGGCAACTAGAGCGGCAAAGCGCTAAAACGATAAATAGACACCACTGCATTGGGGGTTGCTGGTACGGCAGTGGAGTCAACGGCTGCATCTCCATTTCTCTGTTCACCCATCTACCTTCAGCTCTGCTCCGCCCGCCCTGCTCTGCTCCATGCTCCTCGTAGCGGCGTCCTCACCTTCTTGCGAGATCTTCACCTGGATGAAGAAGACAATTTCCATAAAAGGTTCAGGCAGATAATCGCATAATGTAATTGGTGTCTCCCTGCAGGGGCACTCTTGGTGTTCGGTACTTTCTCTGTGAAGTGAGTGGAAACTAGTTCCGGAACCAGGACCACTGCATGAACGCGGGTGGAGACAGGGGCTGCTCATGGGAATATGAGTGCCTGGACAGGGATTATGCCCAATCGCTGTGAGAAGGTTAGCGAGGATAAAAAGGTGCTCATATAGTGGCGAGCTCCGGCAGGAAGATAGGGTGAGCACCTCAGACCTAAGACATAAATTAAGTTACAGTATGCAACAGAATTCATATGGCAGTAACAGACACTCACATCTCTGTAGTGCCCTGGAACTGGAGACAACTTCACTAACATAATGGATGTTGATAGACAAGTGTGCTGCTTTTTGATACGGGTACTTTTCTCTTCCTGTATTATTCTTTCTGTCTTTGTTCCTGGTTGTGTCTCTTATTTATTGGATGGCAGTCTTACTATTGGTCTATCACTGTCCTTTTTTTGTCAAACTGTTTTTATTGAGATTGAAGGGTATCAGTACAGTGCATTACAAGTCAATGACTCGTCAAGCCGGTATGCTAATGACCGTTTCAGATTAACAAAAGATTGGCCCAATAGAAACAAAGTATGTATAGCAATTAAGACAATATAACATTTCTGCAGTATTGTGAGTCTTAAATTGGAAGGTACCCCTTCTTTTGAGGAAAATATCCAAACATTTACAGGAACATATAGATTCTATTTAGTAAATAAAAACTTCTACAAAACACACATGGCAGTGTGCAGCAAATACAAAGAGAATCTCAAAAGATAGGAATGTTCTCCCAGAGGGAGTGAGAAACTCGGGGGATCTTGCCTTTGCCTCATGTGAAGGAAGAGGGCTTGGACTGGGCTAAGTCTGAAAGAGGTGAAGCGCTTTTATTCGGGGTTGACAGGAGAAGAGCGGAAGGCCCCTCGAGAGTAACGGCACAAAAGGGTCCCAGATATAGTCAAATCCCTTTCTGGTTTCAGCCAATATGTCCACCATGCATTTCATAGCGAGGGCTTGCCAGAATCAGGAGTGCCATTGTGAAGTAGATGGAGCTTCAGGTTTCTTCCCTGTTGCGGCTACGGCCATTGTGGCGGCGCCCAGACAGAGCCACAAGGTCTGGCATTTTAGCGAGAGGTCCCAGAGACCTAGCGTGACACGCTCCAAATTGTCAGGGATCGGGCAGCCCATATCTTGTGACAGAATCTCTTTCCAGTAAGGTTGGATGGAGGGACAGTTCCACTAGATATGCCGAAAGTCTACAAACATCTCACATACCCTCCAGCGTGTATCTGATGTGTTTGGAAATATCTTGTGTAGTTTCTCAGGGTAAAGATACCAGTCATAAAGGATCTTATAATGTGCCTCTCTTAATCACATAGACCGATTATACTTGTAGATATCTACAGAGCATACGCCATTGTTTATCCTCAATGTTAATTCCCAATGTAGTTTTTCAAAAAGATACATGACGAGGGGCTGGAGAGCAATTGGTAGAGAGCAAGAGTGCTGAGAGGAAGGAGATGCACCCTCGGGTGGCCCCCGCGCCTCTTACAAAGCGTTTGATAGGGAGGAGCTCCCTGGTGGTGGCAAGTCTTATGTAGGATTTTAGTACCCAGTGCTTCAACTGGATGTAGTGAAATCTCTCAGAGGGGGACAAGTTAAAATTGCGGCAACAATTTTCTGACTTTAAATTTACCATCCTTGACATAAATCTGCAATTGTGATGCGTCCCCCTTCCCGACATTTATCAAAGGGCCATGGGGAAAGTGCTGGAGGGAAAGCTATGTTAAAATGGATAGGTGTATATGGTGAGGGGAAGGTTGTCAGTTCCTGCAGTTTAACCAAAGTGTCCCATACTTTGAGTGTAGTGGCCATGGGCATACTAAGATAAGCATTTCGTGGTCGGTCTTGTTTGGGCTTCCACAGGATGTCCCAAATAGTCCGTCCCACTATAGTCCTGTCAATGTGAAGCCAGTTTTGTCTGAGGCTTTAAGGGATCATTCAGATATGAATCTAAGCTGTGCCGTCCCATAGTAGACTAGCATATCAGGCAAAGCTAGCCCTCCAATATCCTTTGACCGCATCAATACCCTATAGGATATTCTGGCCCTGCAGCCCTGCCAAATGAATTTAGTTCTCATCGTGCGGAGTTCAGAGGAAAACTCCCTAGGTACCTCAATTGGTAGCCTTGGAAGAGCTGTGGGGAAGGACTATCATTTTGATCAAATTAATATGCCCTATCCAGTTAAGATACATTGGGGCCCATCTTTTGAAGTTGAGTTTTGTCATCATAATAAGGGGGGGGGGGGGATTTGCTTTATATAGATCTGTTGTGTTGGGCGTAAAGTTGATTCCTAGATATGTGATTTCTCTTTTAACCCATTGAAATAGAGAGGTGGATGCAATCAAATCCAACTCTGACGAGGGAATTGCCAGATTAAGAACAAAGGACTTTGAAAGATTAACCCAAAATCCAGAGCTCACCTCGAAATCTTAGAGTTCCGCCTGTAGAGCATGCGGGGAGAAGTGATGGGCAGAAGAATATCGTCCGCGAACAGTGATATTTTATGTTCAGCTGGACCAAGTGGATTCCCTGAATCTTGCGGTTGTTTCTTATTCATGCAGCTAAGGGTTCTATACAGAGGGCAAAAGCTATGGGGGAAAGGAGACTCCCCTGTCTCGTCCCCTTTTCAATTAAAAAAACTTTGAAGCTGTGCCATTACCAGTACCCGAGATCGAGGGCTCTGACAAACAGCCTTTATCGTATTTATAAATCGGTCCCTAAAGCCGAAATGCCGGAGTGTACTCATTAAAAATTACCAATTTACATGGTCAAAGGTCTTCTCGGCATCCCGCACCAACAAAACCAATGGGATCCGTATCTTTTTAACTTTTTCTTTTTTGAAACAGTTTTTATTATTTTAATTACAGGTACAGCATACACATTTGACTTTGTATATAAATCTATCATAAACACAGTCAACAGAAGGCATGGTTAAATTTTCTTCATTTGTCCAGCATATTGATGTAGATACCCCACATTCTCCCCTACTCTGTCCCAGCCCTCTATCCACTCTGTATTGTATACATTTCAGCTTGAGTTGCCCCTTGTATCTCTCCCTCTGGGAGCCCATAGTGTCGTATCTAGGGACCCCATATTTTGTTTACTTCTTGGGGCATCCTCGGCTTTGTAAGTAATTTTTTGCCAAGCAATATATAGGTCCATCCCTCCTCTCCATTTCATTCTAGAATAAGTCCTATGGGAGTGAGAAAAGAAGGTAATTCCTTGTGTTAGGATTAAGAGCCCTCCAGATGTCTATCAGCCTGATTTGCTGGAGAGCAGATTTTACCGCTTTAGAGAAAACTCCAGTGTAAAATCTATGAGAGTGAGTAGTATCTAAGGTGGAGTCCCAGATCAAGATAAAATCCCCCATTAATATTATATCTCCCTCGGCAAAGCCGCCCAACAAAGAAAGGAAGGAGAGGAGAAATTCTGAATGGCCAGTGTTAGGTGCATATATCGTATTAATAGCATAAGTACGGCCTTTATTAATTCCCTTGACCATCAAGATCCTTCCCTCCCTATCCATTTTGCTGTCCTGTACTTGAAATTGTACTGTGGAGTGAAACAATAAAGCCACTTTATTGTGGTAGCTGATGATCAATGAATAAGGGGCCAGAACTTGTGACGGAGTCTTTGATCGTCCACCCATTTTAGATGCGTCTCCTGAAGGGCAAAAACATGGACATGGTGATCTCCCAAATATTTCCAGAGTTGGTCTCTTTTATTGGGGGAATTCAAGCACTCAACATTCCAAGTCAAATATGTAGTTGTCATAACGTGTAATTATAAGGGCCCTCTAGAGGCCTGATCTTTCAAATTGCCCAGCAAAGAATTTAAGAAGGCTCTCAGTGTTGCGATCCCCCCGATGTCCCCTTTATGTCCCCCCACCCCCTATCAACAATAAACGCAACCCCACATAATGCAAAAAACAAAGAAAACAAACTATTATCAAACCATATAAACTGGTAATGTCAGATTCTCCACCAACTTGTGGAGTCTTCTACTCTATAGACAGCATTGAATGGACACAAACCCGCCTTGCCACCCCGCGTGATGTGTACATGTGACTAATGGCCACTGCAAAAAATACTCTGCGTAGCAGGGAGAAACAAACCTGATCAGACAAAACAATCAAAACAAGCTAAGCAACTCATTATTGTCTGTAGAGAATCTTGTTAAATTATGAGAGGCAGTAATATACTTCTGATCCAATTTATAAGAGATAGCTAATGTCAAGTATATTAACCATAAGGTCAAGGTATCTATCTTATGTCACTTGAGCAGGCGAGATGGGAACCACTTTCTGCTCATCGCCTATTAGGCTTGCCCCCCTTCTTCTGAATATGCCAGGATTTCTTGTGGGGTGGCAAACTGGACTCCACCGCAGATGTTCCTCTCTGCCGAGCTCGGTCGGGAAGCCTCCCCTGCCACATCTGCAAGCTCTGTGAAGTGACATTGTTTATTGTTAAATTCAAAGTAATTCCAAAAGGATACTTGATGTGACTAGACTGCAAGGACTCTCTGATAGGGCAAAATTGCAATCTGCGAGCCAGAGTGGCCGGGACAAAGAATTTAAGAAGGCTCTCAGTGTTGCGATCCCCCCCGATGTCCCCTTTATGTCCCCCCACCTCCTATCAACAATAAACGCAACCCCACATAATGCAAAAAACAAAGAAAACAAACTATTATCAAACCATATAAACTGGTAATGTCAGATTCTCCACCAACTTGTGGAGTCTTCTACTCTATAGACAGCATTGAATGGACACAAACCCGCCTTGCCACCCCGCGTGATGTGTACATGTGACTAATGGCCACTGCAAAAAATACTCTGCGTAGCAGGGAGAAACAAACCTGATCAGACAAAACAATAAAAACAAGCTAAGCAACTCATTATTGTCTGTAGAGAATCTTGTTAAATTATGAGAGGCAGTAATATACTTCTGATCCAATTTATAAGAGATAGCTAATGTCAAGTATATTAACCATAAGGTCAAGGTATCTATCTTATGTCACTTGAGCAGGCGAGATGGGAACCACTTTCTGCTCATCGCCTATTAGGCTTGCCCCCCTTCTTCTGAATATGCCAGGATTTCTTGTGGGGTGGCAAACTGGACTCCACCGCAGATGTCCCTCTCTGCCGAGCTCGGTCGGGAAGCCTCCCCTGCCACATCTGCAAGCTCTGTGAAGTGACATTGTTTATTGTTAAATTCAAAGTAATTCCAAAAGGATACTTGATGTGACTAGACTGCAAGGACTCTCTGATAGGGCAAAATTGCAATCTGCGAGCCAGAGTGGCCGGGACAACATCCTGAAATAAGGAACAGGTGGCGCCTTGGAATTCAATAGTGTCACGTTTCCTGGCCCTCTGAAGGACCAACTCTTTAACCTTAAAAGAGCTAAATTTAGCAAGAATGCCTCTGGGTCTTTTTCCCTCTCCAAGGGCCTGAGGGCCCACTCTGTGAACGCACTCCAATTGTACCTTTGGGTGGTCATCTCCCAATACATTAAAATAAAGACCCACCCCAAAGGCCTCAAGATCCAGCCCCTCACTTCCCTCCTCCAGGCACCTCACTCCTATATTGTCCTGGCAGGCTCGTCCAGATACCTTTGGTGCCCATTCCCAAGCCAGAGCAGCTGTACTGAATCAAAAAACTCTCTGAGATCTGGGGGGGCCCTCCATTGTTTCGCCTCATATAAAGAGGAGTAAAAAGAGATCATTTCGGTCTGCACTGCTTCCTGACGCACCCCCACCTCATTTCCGGGAGTACGTAGTTCTGCAATATAGTCACTCACCCAGGGTTTCCTGAGGAGGCCAGCTAAAGTCTTGTCCTCCCCGTATCTCCTAGCACTCACCTCCCTGCCAAGAGTCTGGCAAGGCAGCGTCTACAATGTCTCCAATCTTGCCTCTGATGCCACTCAGTATCTCTGTGTCATTAATATTGAAAAATTCTTGCTCCAGGCCTAGTATCTATTCTTCAATTCGATTAAGCTCTCCCCGGAGCCAGTGCAGTACTCCGGCTATAACCATCTTGAACGACTCCCATAGTGTTGAGGGGGACTGAACTGTACCCTCATTAAGCTCAAAGTATTCTATTATTGCAGCCCAGATGGTTCACCGGAACATTTGGTCAGCAGGCCACAGGGCGGAAGCCGGTAACTGAACGCCATGCTTGGGTACTCTGGCATGGAGAGTTCTACTAGCACCAGGGAATGGTCCAATATGGTTCTAGGTTGGTGTATAGCTGTTTTGACCCAGGCCACCACATCCCACGAAGAGAGCCAATAATCAATCCTCGACCAGTATGGACCTGCGGAGGTCACGCATGTGCAGTCCGCTCTATCCCCGTTCCTATGCTGCCAGATATCCACTAGCTCATTGTCTGCTATGACAGTGTGGAGTTGTGCTGCCGCTCTGTTGTGCGGGCATCAAGAATCACTCGACCTGTCGTTCCGAGGATCCAGCAACACATTGTAGTCCCACCCCACAGTTTGGCACCAGGCCCGAGTGTGTCAAGGAAGCCTCCAAACCTCCATAAAAGACGTTTGGGTCATCTACACTAGGGCCCTAAACTGAGATCCGTCTGATTGGATGCCCCCCAAGCGTGCCAGCCAGTGTCACATACCTCCCCTTTGTATCACATAGAGCCATTCGAATGTGCCAAGGTAGTCCCTTTCTGATGAATATTGCCACAACCTGCACGTATTTCGAATAGCAGGCCACATGTTTTTCACCAATCCGTTGCACCCACTAGCGTGCTCATGCGTGTGTTGTCAACTGCAGTTCCTGCAAGAAACAAATGTCCGCACCATGGCAAGTCAAATGTGCAGTCACTAATCTCGCCTTGCGCCTGTCATGCAGTCCACAGATATTCCAGGTTATAGCTTTTAGTTGTGTCATTACCAAGATTCACACAACCATTCACTCAACATCAGATACACTCTCTCCCTGAAGAGTACAGCAGGGGGAGGAGGTCAGCAGAGCAAGGAGGGGAAGGAGAAACGGAAGGGTAAAAAAACATAACATCTTGTCAGTCTCAGCACCCCAAATAACACCCACTCTCCTCCCACTGCAGCCTCCCAAACACTCTGAATATGAGCCTCCCCCTCCCCAATCCCAACAAAGCTATCTATGGCAACCAGTGAAAAAAGCAAAAAGAAATCATCCCCGAGGGGAAGTCACTAGATGCCCGGATCATCCCAGCCAGAGATAGCTGGGTGGCTGGACCAGGTATGTGCAGCTGGCCAAAACTGTCCAGCTGCTAATTTAAGGCGAACATTAACAGCCAATCAGATAATAGAGTAATAAAATGTGTGGGTATTCACGTTCATGCAGATCATCATTTTTGGCCATGCAGTCGCAGGCAAAGGGCCCCTTCTACGGAACATCATCGTCTAACATGTTTATTCGTTATCACTGATGTGGCTACAGTTCTCGGAGTCCTTCTCTGATCGCAAAGTCGGCTTGGCTGGGAGGAGGTCTCGTATAATTTGGCAGATGCTTCCGGATCCGAGAAGTAGGAGGTTTTACCAGCATGGAAAATGCGCAATTTCACAGGTTAAAGAAGAGAGTATTTAACATCCAGCTTTTGTAGAGATCGTTTGATCGGCGTAACGTCCCTTCTAGCTGCCTCAATCAATCAATCAATCATAGGCATTTGTATAGCGCACTGCTCACCCGGAGGGAGTCAAGGCGCTGGGGGGGGGGAACGCCACTGCTCGAACAGCCAGGTCTTGAGTTGCTTCCTAAAGGCGAGATGGTCTTGCGTTGTCCGGAGGTGGATGGGGAGGGAGTTCCATGTCTTGGCTGCCAGGTAGGAGAAGGATCTTCCTCCGGCGGTGGCTCTGCGGATGCGGGGGACAGTGGCGAGAGCGAGGCTGGCGGTGCGGAGCTGGCGGGTGGGCTTGTGGAAGGTCAGGCGGCTGTTGAGGAACTTGGGGCCCAGGTCGTGGAGGGCCTTGTGTGCGTGGGTGAGGAGTCGGAACGTGATTCTTTTGTTGACGGGGAGCCAGTGCAGGTCTCTCAGGTGTCCGGAGATGTGGCTGTGTCGGGGGATGTCCAGGATGAGTCGTGCTGAGGCGTTCTGGATCCGTTGGAGTTTCTTCTGGAGTTTGGCGGCGGTGCCGGCGTAGAGGGCGTTCCCGTAGTCCAGCCGACTGGTGACGAGGGCCTGGGTGACCGTCTTCCTGGTCTCGGTGGGGATCCACCGGAAGATCTTTCGAAGCATGCGCAGGGTGTTGAAGCATGAAGACAAGACGGCGTTGACTTGTCTGGTCATCGAGAGGGAGGAGTCCAGGATGAAGCCTAGGTTACGTGCGTGGTCCGTTGGCTTGGGGGTGGCTCCCAGGGCGGGGGGCCACCAGGAGTCGTCCCAGGCGGAGGGTGATGATCCCAGGATGAGGACCTCCGTCTTGTCTGAGTTCAGTTTCAGGCGGCTGTTCTTCATCCATTTGGCGACGTCTTTCATCCCTTCGTGTAGGCTGGCTCTGGCGGCGTCCGGGTCGCTGGTGAGGGAGAGGATCAGCAGGGTGTCGTCGGCGTAGGTGATGATCTTGAGGTTGTGTTGACGTGCGATGGTTGCGAGGGGGCTCATGTAGACGTTGAAGAGGGTGGGGCTGAGCGATGACCCTTGTGGAACGCCGCAGATGACTTCGGTGGCCGCTGACCGGAACGGGGGGAGGCGGACTCTCTGGGTTCTTCCGGCGAGGAATGAGGTGATCCACTCCAGGGCCTTCTCCTGGATGCCGGTGTTGTTCAGGCGCTGTACCAGGGTGCGGTGGCAGACAGTGTCGAACGCTGCGGAGAGGTCCAGGAGGATGAGGGCCGCAGTTTCCCCGTTGTCCATTAGGGATCTGATGTCGTCTGTGGCTGCGATGAGGGCGGTCTCCGTGCTGTGGTTTGCTCGGAAGCCGGATTGCGAGTGGTCGAGGGATTCGTTGGTCTCGAGGAAGGCGGCTAGCTGTCTGTTGACGGTCTTCTCGATGACTTTGGCAGGAAACGGGAGGAGCGAGATGGGGCGGTAGTTCTTGAGGTCGGAGGGGTCTGCAGTTGGTTTCTTCAGCAGGGCACTGATCTCGGCGTGTTTCCAGCACTCCGGGAAGGTGGCGGTGTTGAAGGAGGCGTTGATGATGTCGCGGAGGTGGGGTGCGATGATGTGGTCGGCCGTGTTGAAGATGTGGTGTGGGCAGGGGTCCGTAGGGGATCCGGAGTGGATGGTGTTCATTGTGCGTGTTGTGTCTTCGGTGCTGACTGGGGTCCAGGTGCGGAGGGTGGCAGTGGGGGGCATCAGTTCGGTGGTGGGGTTCGTGGGTGGTGGGCCGAAGCTGTTGTGAATGTTGGCGATCTTGTCGTGGAAGAAGGCTGCGAGGGAGTCGCAGAGGTCTTGCGAGGGAGTGATGTCATTGTTTCCGGCGTCGGGGTTGGAGAGCTCTTTGACAATGCTGAAGAGTTCCTTGCTGTTGTGGGTGTTGTTGTCCAGTCGTTCCTTGAAGGCTGTCTTCTTTGTGGCGCGGATCAGTTGGTGGTGTTTGCGTGTGGCGTGTTTGAGGGCCGTCATGTTGTCTGTGGTCTGGTTGGTGCGCCAGGTGTTCTCCAGGGAGCGGCAGTTCTTCTTGGAGGTGATGAGCTCGTTGGTGAACCAGGAGGCTTTCTTGCTGCCGTGTCTGCTGAGGGGGTTCTTCTTCAGTGGTGCGAGGGCATCTGCGCAGTTGGTGATCCACTGTGTGAGGTTGTTGGCGGCTTCGTTGGGGTCTGTTGAGCTGGTGGGGGGGTTCTGGCTGAGGAAGGTGGTGAGCTGGTCGCCGGTGATCTTGTTCCAGCTCCTGCGGGGGGCTTGTTGAGGGTGGTGGTGGGTCGTCGTTTTACTGAACCTGAAGTGGACGCAGCTGTGGTCAGTCCACTGGAGATTGGTGGAGTGGCTGAAGGTGACGTATTTGCTGGATGAGAAGACTGGGTCAAGCGTGTGGCCGGCGTAGTGGGTGGGGGTGGTTACCAGTTGCTTGAGTCCGAGGTTGGCCAGGTTGTCCAGCAGAGCAGTGGTGTTGCGGTCCTTGTTGTCCTCCAGGTGGAAGTTGAGGTCCCCCAGGAGGATGTAGTCGGTGGAATTGATGGCGTGCGGGCTGACGAAGTCTGTGATGTCTTCGCTGAACTGTGTGCATTGTCCCGGTGGTCTGTAGATGAGGGTGCCTCTGAGCGTGGTCTTGGGGTCGGTGTGTATCTGGAAGTGGAGGTGTTCGGCGGAGGTGAAGGTGTCATCGGAGTTGGTCGTGATGCGGATGGTGTTCTTGTGGATGATGGCAATGCCTCCTCCTGTCTGGTTGACGCGGTCCTTCCTGGTGATTTTGTAGCCTTCCGGGACGGCGATGGCGACGTCGGGCGCTGAGGAGGCGTTCATCCAGGTTTCCGTCAGGAAGGCGATGTCTGGTGCTGTCGAGTCGAGGAGGTTCCAGAGTTCGACGGCATGCCGGTGAACGGAGCGGGTGTTGAGCAGGATGCACATCAGGTGTTTGTTGCTGGGGCTCGGTTTAGCAGGTGCGGTGTTGGGTCGGAGGCCGGTGAAGCGGCAGGTCAGGCAGGTGAAGGGTCCGTGGGTGCGTCTCGGGTTGGCTCGGTAGCAGGCGGTGTTTCGGCCGGCGTTGAGTGCGTGGAGGGTTTTGGCGTCGTAGATGTGCAGGGTGTGCTGGCGAGGGCGAGGACCAGGGGGTCTGGCGCTGGGCGCGGTCCAGGCGCGGACGGGCGCAGACGGGCTTTGGCGCACAATCGGCGCTCCCGCTGCGCGCGTCCGCTGCGCGGTCGCTCTGGGGGCGTCATAAGTAAGGAGCCGGGAGGGAGGAGCAGCTGGGTGGCGGGAGCGGGGCGGCGAATGGAATCACAGGGGGGCGGGGCCGCAGGGGGGCAGAGGCGGCAAATTTCAAGAAGCAGCGGGAAATTCCCAGGAGCAGCGGGAAATTCCCAGGAGCAGCGGGCAGCGAGCGAAGGAATCTGCAGGCAGGAGGCGGCAAAGGCAGGCAGGAGCGGCAGCAGTGAGTGGGGCGACCAAGCCCTGTGGAGGGCTGAGCGGTCACCTGTGCCTGTACCACTTGGGCGAAATCAGGGTAGAAGGACACATTGTTTTCCTGATACACTACTGTTTGCTGGTCTCTCGCTAGCCTAAGCACAGTGTTTCTATCCCTATAAATTAGTAGGCGGGCTATTATTGGTCTGGCAGGTACTCCCGGCAGAGGTCTCCGTCTCAATGACCTATGCACTCTCTCCACAATGCACACAGGTGACAGTGATCCCCCGAATAGTGCCCTTAGCATCTTCTCTATGTAGTCCTCGAACTGGGACATAGCAGTGGACTCAGGAATCCCTATGATTCTCACGGTATTTCGCCTAGACCTGGATTCCAGGTCCTCATTTTTATTACAAATTACCTCCAGGACTTTTTTCCATGCAGAGCAGTTTCTCTCTGGTCAAGCTCCCCTCGTCCTCCAATGTGGAAGTGCATTGTTCTAACTTTCCGATGAGTTCGTCATGCCAGGTCACCTTCTCTTTTAATTGATCAAATCTATCTGTTAGAGAGTCTATTTTATTATCAATGGCCGTAAGGGATTGCTTGAGATCTCTAAACATTTCCTGGATGTCTGGTTCTTGGGAGGATGTGTCCCCCATTTCGGCCTCCTGCTGACCCTCCTCCATGAGTGCCGTTCCCCTGGATGGCTTGTTCAAAAACCAGCTTTGATTGCCCACTGAGCCGTGCCAGATAGTCCACTGCCAGCGCAGTTCAGGGAGACCCACATCTAGACAGTAGCTCCCATCCACTGCGCCGCGTTGTCAACACCAGATTCAATTAGGGACCGCATCCCCCTATGTAGGCACCATGAGGGGAATCTTTACGTACAATGGTACATCCTATATCCTCATGCAAGGGGCAGCTGCACTACTACTTCGCTCTCACAGGAGTTAGCCCACCGCTGGTGCTGCTTCAACCAATTCTGGTACCACACATTTGATGGGAGGGGGCCAGTGACCCAAGCGCCTCCAAGTAGGACTGTTCCGCCAGGTAACCACCAAGGCCTCCTCCATCCCTGATAGAACTCCAGAGGTTCAGTCAGGCCCACTGTCCTCCTCAGTTCCACCTCAGAGACTACCCGTCAGCAAATCTCTTTCAGCCCGTCGGCCTCTGCACCTCCTGCTACAATCTCCTTCTTTCTGGGGCCACAGGCTGTACCACTCAGCTTGTACTGCAGCCCAGGGCCTCCCCGTACCACAGGTACGGGCCCCACCGATCTCGATTTCAGCACGCTCCCAAGTTCTCTTCTCTGCAGCCACGTCTACCCCAGGCACAAGCCCCTCCCCTATGTAGGAGTCTGTGCCTGCTCTTTATGTTGCGTTCAAATCATCTACTGTCACTGCCACTGCCCTGGGAGCGTCCGCACCTTAGTCTTCGACTTCCAGTGTTTTCTGGGCCTACTCTGCCAGCCTCCCATGGCAAGGCCTTCTGCACTCCCTTTCCGCACAGCAGATTCTATTTCTCACGTCGTGCTGCCCGGCTTGCCTCCCCTGCTGTTCACAGTTTTCCAGCGACCAACACTGTCATCCGAGGGGACAGTACAGCTATCCCGGTCCCTCGTGCCCCCCCCCGCGATCGTCTGTTTTCTCTGGGGGGACTTACAGCACAGGGCCTGCTCCCACGCACCACAGTTCCTGTGTGCTAGGGCCGCAGGCAGCTTGGTTCAGTCCCGTCGATTTCACCCTGGCTGTCAACTTCTCTGGACAGGCACCATACAGTCCCCAGTTGGCTAAGGAATTACCTTCCACTCGCTAGTCTGCGTCGATGCGGCTTAGATCAGCGTATAAAGGAAGGATTAGCCGTCTAGCCTGCAGAGCCTCACAGAGTTGCGGCCAGGCTCTCTAGCACCCCCTGCCCCTCACCTTGTTGAGTGCAGATTTAAGGGAGGCCCATCAGCAGGGGCATATTCTTCCTTATTCTGAAGTCATCCGCTATCGAGGAGCTTCGGGGGTCTCCCAGACCAGCCTACCCAGGAACCAGTCCTCTGGCAATATCAGGGAGGCACCCCAGTCAGCTACTCCCTTTGTATTGCATTTTTTAAGTTACACCACTCAGGGAAGCAGCATGGGAAACAGATTCATCAGGCCTGCAAGCCAGCGAGACGGTGTAAGGGATCCCAGGATTTTCTGCAGGAGCGTCAGGAATTCGAAGAGTATGCCTCAGCCTTCCCCTACGGCCTTCCGACTCTATCAGACACTAGAGTATCGGATGACACGCCAGGGGAAAACAGGGAAACAAAACAAGGGAAGGTGGGGGAAACGTCTGTGGCGTGGCTGAAGACGGGTCAAGAATGGGTGAGGCTCTACTCCGCTGTAAAATAAAGGCCGTGTTATCCCCAGTAGTCACAATATCACCCCTATATATAGAGATATAACTAACCCTGTAATCTCACATACCAATGTTCTGTCACATCCAATCTGAAATGGGGTAGATCGTGAGGTTTCAACCTAGAGGATCCTATACCACAGAAAACAGAGAATTAGAGAGAAACGCCCCACTGAGAACATGAACTAGACCACTCATGAGAATAACTCACCCCACCAATCTACAAGACAGTCACAGGTACGGGGGAAGTTTCTCCAACTAGGGTCCATTATGCATGTTAGGAGAGGTGTTCATAAAGGGTGTAGAAAATGATCTGTCAAAAGAACAAAACAACACTGAGTACTCCCCAAACTGTATTTATACTAAGGTAAAGAAAAGGCAGCGCACAGCGCTGTTACCGTGCTTCTGTTGTACTGAAGTTACGGGCACAGTGGTCCACGCTAGCATCCCCAACGAACTTCAAGTCTCTCTCTCCTTCTGCCTAGTGGGGGAATATTCCGCGACACTATGCGGTAACCAGGGAGGTCGTACAGCTGAGAAACAGGAGTGAGCACGATTGAGGTAACGCTCCAAACTTCCGGCTAAACGCCAGGGAGGCGTGCCGAACCACAGAGATAAGTAACGATAGTACGGGACTATCGGGGAAATGAAGAGGTTTGTAATGGATGATAAACAAAAAGATACAGGGCTGGGTCTGACCTGTACACGGCAGAGGAGCGGGTAGATTGGTGGATCAATGGGAGCAAGAAGATAACTCAGGCTGCGATGGCGGAATGGGAATCCGGGGCAAAACAAAGGGGACAGGTAACACTCACGCCTCTGCAGGGTGTTGGGGGCGGAACACCGGGAACGAAGAAGCACGAACACCGTGCTAGGTCCGGCAGAAAAAGGAACTGGCTGTGGAGCGTCTCTACTGAGAACACAAGAGACGCGGGATTTCCATGCAGAACTCACAAAACGCCAAGACGAAATGCGGAAACAGGAAACGAAGAGACGGAAGTCAGGCAACGGGAAAAAAGGACGGAAACAGAGCTCAAAGCTAGAACGCCAAGCCCGTTCGTGAGCGTCGAGGGTCCTTATATACTGGAGCGTCTTACGTGTCGGACCTCTGGGCATGACAGACGGGGCCGGTAATGACTGCCCAGCGTACCAATTTCTCAGGCCACGGTGGCCCCAGCAGCTCAAAGAATGGCATAGGCTTCTTACCGCACTCACGCCGCCTCGGCCCTGAGGAGTTGCCCCATTCATAGGTGTGCACAGAATCCGAGGACCCGTAAGGCCCAAAGTCCAATCCAGGATCGCAGGAGGCAACAGCACCCACTGCTACAGCTGTGGGGAGGGGTCGGTCCCACGCCCGAACCAGCGCACTCATTGCGGCTGCCATTTTCTGCCAGGCCGCATCCTTCTGTAGGCTGCTCTTCACTCTCTCAGGCTTTTCCTGTGATAAAGGGCGGCAACAAAGCCACCCTCATGAGCTGCCAGTGTCGCACACCACATAGCGATGTTTCCTGGCAGTGGATCGGTGCGGAAGAGCATTGATCCACGTGGTGTTGAGCGAAGTCTCCGTGGATCATGCCCACATGGCCTTGATGGCTGGCCAAGCCCCCTATCACTTTCCTTTTCATCCACCTGTTGATATTCGTGCTTTGCACTCATCCTTGCTGTTGTCCTTTTATCTATGTACTTGTGTTTGTCTTTCTTCTTCATATGGCTTTCCTCATTTCTCTACTTCTTCTTTGCCGGCTTTCCTTATCTCCCATTTCCTCTTTTCTAAAATAGTTGTTGTGTCTGCATTTAGACAAACTAGCTTTCTTCCAATTTAATTTCTCAAGTGAATCTCTGCCAGTGAGGCAAGGCAAGTGTGATAATTTATAGATACCTTTCACATTGGCTTTATGGTGCTTGTAGTCTAAATTTCTACACATTGAGTTACTTCCTTATGTAATTTCTGACCTATGTTTCACTTTCTTTTTAAGTTTAACAGTAGAATGTGCCTCAAAAGTGTGTTTGCCATTCGACCATTAATAATAGCAAGGGTCAAAACATTTGTGCAATTGAGAACCTCCCCTGGTGCCAGCCACTAAAGCTCAGCAACTCTATATGTTATATTTCTAAACCCAGCATTGGCAAAACCAACAGGTCTCACCTTTGCGACGTCTAAAGCTGACCTTCTGGCCTCGGGAATAACATCAAACCCACCTGCCTCCTTCCCCATCGGCAATGCTGTAAAAGTCCAAGACTGTGCTCAATAATGACAGTGAAGAGGGGATAGGGATGTGAAAGAAGACAAACAAGAGATTTCTGCAGTCACTCAAAAGTGTTTTTTTATACTAAGCAGAACATAAGACTTAGGCTGGGCAAAATTATAAGCAGGACTCTGAAATTACACCCGAGACATCGACCACACTCACATGGGCGGGCAAAATGTGCAATGCCAGGTTTCTCTCACTTAAAATAAACAAAACACACCCCTTCCGTTCGTGACTCCGTATTCAGAATTCTGAGCTGCCCTGGAAGTCTCAATGATGGCTCATTTGAAACTTAAAGCACAGTTAGGGCTCCAGGAGCCTGATACATTCTCTTGAATGTCATCCTCTGTCACTTGGATTACAAGAATGGGCAGAGGACTTCCTGTAAAGTAGTAGTAGAACAAGAATGTGGGCAACCTGCAATCCATCTGGATGCTTTCCCCGGATGGTGCGTGGGTCCTGGTAGCTCCATACAAGTAACCAGATATTCGATATCTGCTCTCTTTGCAGTGGAAATCTCTGCAAGAACCTCAGTCCAGAACTCTGGTGGGGCCCACCTGGGATCCATGTGCTGAACCGCCGTGTAACAGAGTGCCCAGGAAGGGGACCCCCAGGCTGGGGGCATGGCTACCTGACTTGGGTGGGTTAAGAAGCTCTAACCAGGCCACTGTCAGAGCTCTGGCTGGCCTACGAGTTGAAGTCTTCATCCCTAGTCTCCCCTTTCCAACTCGCAGTGCCGCAAAGTACCCGGGACAGAGTCCTGCCAGCCTTCAGAGGGCTCCCTGCCTGGTTGGGTTAAGAAGCTGTTACTGGACCCTGGGTCAGAGCTTCAGCTGACTCGGGTGGAGGACTCCATTCTCCAGCCTACCATGTCACTTAGAGTCCAGGGCAGGGTCACACAGGCCCAGGGAGGACTCCCCTGATTGGCTGGGTTAAGAGGTTCTGGCCAGGCCATGGGTCTAGGCTCTGCCTGGCCTAGGGGTGGAAGCCACTGCCCTGGGCTCCATTGCACTACTCGCTGTGTCATAAAGTGCCCAGGAAGAGGTCCCAAAAGCACAAGGAGGACTCCCCCAATGGCTGGGTTAAGAAGATCTGACTGGGCCCCGGGGCAGAGCTGAGGCTTGCCCTGGGGTGTACAAGTCTCTTCAACTAGGCTCTCTTCTCTGTCCTGCTGTGTCAGTTAGAGCCCGGGCGGGGCCTGCAGATTTGGAAGGGCTTCCCTGCTAGGCTTGGATACTAATCAGAGCTCTCTCTGGCCCAGAAGTGAAACCCTCTGCCATAGGCTCCATTCCACAACCAACATGTCGCAAAAGTGCATGGGGCAGGATCTCATCCACCTGGGGAGGGCTCCCTGCCTAGCTGGGCTAAGAAGCCTTAACTGGGTCCTGGACCAGAGGTCCGGCTGGCCCGTGGCTGGAAGCCTCCATACTTGGACTCCCTTCTCTCCCCATGTGACAATTAGAGCCCAGGATGGGGTTTAGCAGTTCTTGGAGGGCTCCCCTGCATGGATGGATGAAAAAAGCTGTGACCAGGCCCACCCATGAGAACTTCGGTTGTCCCTGCTTGGGAGCCCTTAGTCCCGGGCCCCCTTCCTCATCCCACCATGTCAATTAGTGCCCAGGACGTTGTCCAACAGGCCCAGGGAGGGCTCCCCTGTTTGGCTGAGTTAAAAAGCTCTGACTTGGCCCTAGGCTAGAGCTGCCGCTGGCCCTATGGTGGAAGTCCACAGCCCAGGCTACCTTCTCCGGCCCTCCCTATTAGTGCCCCGGACGAGGTCCCACAGGCCCAGGGAGGGCTCCCCTGCTCAGCCAGGTGAAAAAGCTCTGGCTGAGCTCCGGGACAAAGCTCTGGCTGAGCTCCGGGACAGAGCTCTGGCTGGCACTGGGGTGGAAGCGACTGGCTCTGGGCTCCTTTTTCCGACCCTCTGTATCACTTAGAGTCCAGAATGGGATCCCCCAGCTATTGTAAGAGCTCCCCTGCTTGGCTCATTTAAGAAGCTCTTGGTGGGCCCTTGATCAGCGCTCCAGTATTCTCGGGGTGGAAGTTTAAATGGGTCCCACAGGATATGGGGGGGGAGGCTTGCTAAGTCAGGTGAAAAAGCACTGACCGGGCAACGGGTTAACGCTCTGACTGGCCCTGGGGTGGAAGCCCCTGACCCTGTGCTCTTTTCTACGGCCCACTGTGTCATTCAGAGCCCAGGACAGGGTCCTGATGGCCCTGGGGGGGCTCTGCTGCTTGTCCAGGTGAAAAAGCTCTGACCCGGCCCTGGATCAGAGCTCTGGATAGATCGGGGAATGGAATCCACCTGCCTTCATCTCCTTTCATGGCACACCGTGTCGGGAAGTGCCCTGGGAGGGCCTCCCTCACTGGCTGGGTTAACAAGATCAAACTGGAAGCTGGGTCAGAGCTCCAGCTGGCCCGCTAGTGGAAGCCTTCATACCTGGTCTTCATTCTCCATCATGCCATGTCACTTAGAACCTTCAACTAGGTTCCTGAAGGCCTGGCAGGGGCTTCCCTACTTGGACAGGTGGAAAATCTCTGACCAGGCCCCAGGTCAGAGCTGTGGTTGGCCCTGGCATGTCAATTAGAGCCCAGGACAGGGTCCTGCAGGCCTAGGAGGAGCTTTCCTGCTTGGCTGGACAAAAAAGCTCTGACCTGGCCTGAAGTGTGAGCTCTGGCTGGCCCTAAGGTGGAAGCCCAAGCACAGGCTACCTTCTCAGACCCGCCTTATTACTCAGTGCCCAGAACGGGATCCCACAGGCCCAGAGAAGGAACCTTGCTCAGCCAGGTGAATAAGCTCTGGGAGGGCCAGGAACAGAGTTGTGGCTATCTGTGAGGTGGAAACCCCCAGCCCTGGGATCCCTTCTTCGGCCCTCTGTGTCACTTACAGCCCAGGATAGGGTCCTGCAGGCCTAGGAGGAGCTCTCCTGCTTGGCTGTGCAAAAAAGCTCTGATCTGGCCGTGAGTGTGAGCTCTGGCTGGCCCTAAGGTTGAAGCCCAAGCCCAGGCTACCTTCTCAGACCCGCCTTATTACTCAGTGCCCAGAATGCGTCCCACAGGCCCGGAGAAGGAACCTTGCTTAGCCAGGTGAATAAGCTCTGGCAGGGCCAGGAACAGAGTTGTGGCTATCTGTGAGGTGGAAACCCCCAGCCCTGGGATACCTTCTTTGGCCCTTTGTGTCACTTACAGCCCAGGACGGGGTGTCACTGGCACCAGGAAAGCTCCCCAACTTGACTAAGTGGTCTGAGGTCAGAGATCCAGCTGGGCCGGGGACGGAAGCCTGCAGCCCTGGGTTCCCTTCTCCATCCCTTTGTGTTACTTAGAGCCCAGGACAGGGTCCCAAAGGCATGGAGTGGGCTCCCATGCTTGGCTGGGAGAAAAAGCTCTGACCAGTCCCTGGGTCAGAGTTCCGGTTGGCCTTGCGTTGAAAACCCCCAAGATCGGGCTTTCTTCTCCATCCTGCTGTGTTGATTTCGGAACCCTCTGTGTCACTTAGAGCTCAGAATGGAGTCCTGCTGTTTGGGCGAGGGCTTCCCTGCTTGATTGCGTGAATAAGCTTTAACTGGTCCATGGGTCAGAGCTCTAGCTGGCCCTAGGTCGGAAGCCTGAAGCCAGGTGCTACCTTCTCAAACTTCCCAGGGTGGGATTTCGCAAGCCCTGGTAGGGCTTACCTGCTTAACTGTGGTGAATAGACGAGTCTGGGCTCCAGGTCACAACTTCGTGCCTGAGGCTCGCGCGCTGAGAACACAGCCCAGGAAGCTCTTAGCCCTTACAAGGGTAAGCAAGATCTGATTCCTGAGACATGGTGCAACCAGATGTCCATGCTTCAAGCCCGGCCATCTGGCCGCTCTCAGTCCAGCCCTTTTGTCACACATGCGATGGGAATGCATGGCCTACCCAGATGGCCAGGTTGCCCTGGAAGTCCTGATAGACGGCTCATTCGACTCTTCTATCCCAGTTAAGGCTCCAGGGGGACGGATATCTTTGCTCGAAAGTCCCCCTCATTCACTTGGTGTACACGAATTACACGAACGGCAGTTAGCCTTCCTCTGGATTAGTAGGGGAAAGGTACTATGGTCCACTTTGTCATCTGGTTGTACTCCCAGGGTGCTGGGAGGTCCAGTGCCAGCCTATCTTGGAGGCCCAGATGTGTGTAGCCTCCTTTCAGCCCCATGAAATGGGCCTTTCCTCCGAGCCTGCCTTCCTTAAGAGTTTAGAGATGGACCTAGAGAGCTTCCACCTTGCCTGGACTGTCCAACTCAAGGGTCTGCCTTTCATGAAGGCCACCCAGCAGAGCGATGACCGAGCAGTCTGGCAACTTGTGCCCTCCCACCAGAGTGGATGAGGTCTGGTAGCACTTGTCCTAGATGTCACCTGGTGGTCTGTGGCCCACACGCCTCTGCCCTTCTCCATCCAATGGATTTCCATTGCAGCTCAGAACAACCATCACATGGGGTGTTTGCCACCCAGACCAGCACCCAAGTCTCTCGCTCAGGCTGCACCTCAGTCCACTTCTTACTTCCACTGTCTTGGCGTAGTCTGGGCCTGCCTGTGCTTCTGCAACTGCTCTGTATCTAGTCCTTCTCTATGCAAGCAGGGTCTCCCGCAATAGGCTTTTCAGTGGTTGGTACATCAGTCCAGGACGGGCACGCAGCTCCTCTCCTCCTCCAGGCTACCTGGTTGATCTTCCCAGTAGCATAGGCTTGTCTCAAACATAACCACATGCATGTGTAAGTACAAGTTGTTGCTACAGTTAAACTGCAAATGGCTCATTAGATCATTTAACCTGAAAATGGCTTATTATATCAGTTATGATTCCTTTGATTGATCCCACTGTTACTTGGATAATGGTGGTAATTCTAAAGTTAATACATGCTAATGAGTGCTGATCCGGGCACGCCATGCCGCTTTGGTGACCCTAGATAACTTTGCACCGATCACAAGTACACATGAATGTGATGATACATTCAGATGGCTGCCTTATCAACTTTCCATGCCACTTTCTGTGTCTACCATGGTGACCACAAATAACGGATAATCAAGGCTTGATTCTGGAGAATGACCCTGAGAAACAGCTATAAAATCCAAGGAAGGCAGCAGGCGTGCAAACTAACCACTCCAAACTTGCGGTGGTAGTGAGTAAAAATAACAATACAGGACTCTTTCCAGGTCCTGTAACTAGAATGAGTACACTTTAAATATTTGAACTAGGACCCATTGGAGGGCAAGTCTGGTGCCAATAGCTGCAAGAAATCTACGTCCAATAGCGATTTTTAAAGTTGCTGAAGTTAATGAGTTCAGATTTGGATCTTAGGATCGAGCTAGTGATTTGCTGCGAGGCGAGCTACCAACTGTCCCAGCCCCCACCTATTGGTCCCTCATTGATTTTCCTGACTCAGTGTCCTGGGACTGAAGCATTATTTTTAGAGAGTGTTCAAAGCAGATGTCATACACCGGACTGCCCTATGCTGATTTTTCCCCATTATTGTCACTGTTTTCTACCTGGGCAGGTGCAATGTACTCTGCTATGTACTTTTGACTGTTTTCTAGTTGATTGAGTGTCATGTACTCAGCTGTGTACTTTATTTATACAAAAATAATAATTGTTAGGCATTATGCAGAACAATGTCATACATTCACCCCAGTACAGAGACCTGGGCTTAAATACATTGTTTATTTGCTCCCTTGCCATTCCCGTTTGAACCCAGCCATATGCAAATCAATCTTGACCCTGTGCCCAATGGGAACAGTCCAGCCCGAACTGCCAAGCCAGGTCCTCCCTGGACTCGGGCTGGACTGTTCCCTTGAGGCATAGGGTCAAGACTGTTTCGCATATAGATGGTTGTGAAATGAGGTGGCGAAGGGAGCTAAAGAACGATGAGGGATTCAACCCAGATCTGTGACTGGGAGGTGAATGTCTGAAAAGTTTCAGTGCTCCGTCCATCATCTCCTTGTGTTTGCTTTGTTTGCCCTAAGTTGGCATGGTATGCCCAGATGTGCGTTCCTTGCTCACTTTGCGACTGGATTCAAGCTAGCCTGGCTGATGAGGGGTGGTACCCCAAAACCGGTTCCAGGATGCTTGTTTCAGGTTCAGGGAAGACCTGGATTGGCAGTTTAGGCTGGACTGTTCCCATGAGGCACAGGGTCAAGACTGATTTGCATATAGGTGGGTCTGAACTGAGGTGGCGAATTGAGCTAAAGAACGATGATGGGTTCAACCCAGATCTGTGTCTGGGGGTGAGTGACTGAAAATTTTCAGTGCTCCGTCTATCATCTCCTTGTGTTTGCTGTGTACTTTATTTAGGCATGCTATGCACTTTAGTTTAAGTACACTGTTTCAAGATCTGTTTACGTAGTGCAAATGCTTGGAATTCCTGCTTGAACAAGCGTGGTGCTGATTACTTAAAAGCCTCTGTATCCTGCTGACCTTCAGGTTACCTGTTATGCTGGCTTGTTGGTTATTTGTCCAATTGGCCTGCTATCTAATTAAAGACCTCCATTTCCTGCCACAGTCTCCTGCCAGAGACAGCCTTCCAATTGACAGAAAACATTCAGTAATCTTCTGGAAGTCTTCAGTGCCTATTGAGTTTGTTTAATCAACCTTTTATAATCTGCCCACAGTCTCCTGCCAGACACAGCTTTCTAATTGACAGGAAACCTTTAATAAGCATCAAGAAGGCTCCAGATTAACACTTGTAGGACAGGCTATAACTACTTCTTTAAGACTTAGCCCCATGCTTTGCATAATCGTTCCATCTTGAGAGAGAGCGGAGTCTCCCATCAGCATCATCCTTCAGATCCAAGCCCCAAGGCCTGCAACAAGAATAGACTGGACATCTTTTGCCTCCAAGCTGCAGGGCGGCTACCCTTCTTGAAACTCCGTCCCTTTGAGACAGCTTCCAACAATCCTGAGCCCTGGAACCTGGTCGATCATTCGGCGCCACTGTGTCCCCTTCACCATCTTTTAGCCATTTAATGCTCCAGATATTCTGAGCCATTACAGAGACCTTAGGTTAGTGCACTAATCGAGGGCTTCTAGTTTTGATACCCACTTTTCCTTCAAGGACACTCCTGCAATTTGAGCTTGAATGAGAAAGATTAAGGCTAAAGGAAAAGGACTAGTTGTGTAAAGCAAAAAAAACGTTAAGGACAGATAAAGATTTCTTGTAAAGGAATCATCAGAGCAGAGGCTAAAGGTTACACACTCAGGATTCAGCACAGGATCAGTGCTCAAGGGGCCTTCACATGGACTCGAATTTCTCACAATAATTCTTGTTTGATATGTTTCATTAATAACTCACACATCAGGCTGTTTGTAAAGTATTCATGTATGGTTGTCTGAAAGGATTATGTTCTCTCCTGACTGAATACACCAGAACCATTGTTCGAACCATTGTGTTCGTTCTCTTTCGTTTTTCTCTCTGTTTCTCTCTGTTTCTCTCTGTTTCTCTCTCTCTCTCTCTCTCTCTCTCTCTCTCTCTCTCTCTCTCTCCCCCCCCTCTCTCTCCCCCCCCCCTCTCTCTCCCCTCTCTCCCCCCCCCCCCCCCACAGTATCAGTCATCTCTTCTGATACTAAGGATTAACCTCAAGGTGAAGTGGTGCAAAATATTTGCTTCTGCAGAAGTCCTGGGAATTCAGGTGAGTGGGTCTTGGTGTGACACAAAATCCATCACCAGCATTCTTCAGCAAGGAATAATGGATGGCATACAACTCTGGTTTTAGGCTGGTGGTTTTTGGAACTGGGGCCATGATGAAGAGGAACAGCTGGGGCCATTTGTATTGCGCCACTAGAGGTAAAATTAGGGGACTGGTGCAAGATTACCCAAAGAAAAAGCATTTGCTAAGAATGGTTTAATTAATCAAGAACGAAAATCATAGGTTTAAATACAGTCAGATACTTTTGTAGCTCTGACCATAAACGATGCAGACTAGTAATCCGGGAACATTATTCACATGACCTGCCAAGCGGCTTCTGGGAAACCAAAGTGTTTGAGTTCCGTTCTCGTTCCGAGAACGCACTTGATGAGGGGAAGGACACACAGGCCACTTGAGCGGCCCCTGCCTGAGGGAGAAAGAGCATGTTGAGACCAATAAGAGCCTGACAGGGACTTTCCCCCAGTGTTCCCAATGTACCATAGACTGCGACTTGTGAGGCAGGGATTCGGATGGTTGGTGCTGGAACTTTGATTGACTCCCTGAGTATCTTAGCGACTGGCGGCATGTATGGGAGGGTGGTTGGGGTGGGGGGGCTTTGTTGGGGTGTTTAAGACTCGGGAGGGGGGATTGGGGTTTGGGAGTTCTTTATGTCGATTTACAATATTGAACTGGACTATGCATAGGGACGAATTGAGCTGTATATCGGGTTACCTGTGGGGGGGATGGGTGGGGAACAGTGGTAAGCTCCTCTGATCCCTGGTAGAGCTCTTTGGATTGCAGTCAACCCTGGGAGGACCATAAGACTGCTAATGTTTACAATTGTACTGCATACTGCCTTCCCCACTAGTTTTTCATGATGCCCACGGGCTGAATGTATGCTTTTTGAAAACCAATAAAAATCTGTTTTATAAAAAAAAAATGAATTGTCCAACAAGGGTGGGAGTCACAATTTTTGTCAAGAATGCCACCAACTTCTCCAGGTCAAAGGTGGTATAGGGCCGTTGCACTGAAAGTGCCTGAAGTTCGCTCATGAGACCAGGAGATGCAACCAGCTGCTATGCATTAGCTTGAAGTGAAAACACATGTGAGAAGTTGGCCTGATATATGCTGTCCACTAGTTCTAGTGGGCACCTTGTATCAGTTCAAACAACCCCTTATTGGTTATAGGTTAAAGACAACCTTTATTGAAAGCTATCCTAGTGGTAGCTATGGAGAGCAGCCTTCAGGCTAAGTCTTGAAGGAATGTAAAGCAGCTTGTTTTACCAGTCTATAATCTCTTGAGTCACAAAATGAAAGATATCCACACCAGGTATATATATAAAATATATGCATTTATTACTAAACACACCCTCCTAGTCTCTTTATGAGACTAGAGGTCAAAACACATAAGTTACACTTCAATGATCACAGTAAAATAGCACAAATACACGTCAGGCCCTAGGGGCGAGCCAAACCATATACTAAAATAGTGGTATAAGAACCACGATTAGACACAAGGCCTGTAGAATCGCTGTGACCCCAAGGAACCACCCAAGGTAGTGACACAGGGGACCAAACCCTTTTGGACTTAGGAAGTTCTAGGGCTAACATCCACGGGAGCACCGGAGTACTCGTGTTACCTCACCCAGGGAAGCCGGGTGCATAGGTGTCTTTTGGTGTCGGGTCGCGTCGTCGATTTCAATGGGAGCTGACGAAGAAGTGCCTCTGCCGTGAAGATGCGAAGTGTCCGAAGAGATCCAAGATGAGAAGAACCTGAAAGCAGAGGGGACAGAGTCTGGGTCACTAGCCAGTGACCAGGAAGGCGATAGGCAGATGCCCAATGATGTCAGGTGATTTCAGGTAAAAGAGGTGAAGCTTGACTCTTCAGCCACGAGGACCAAGAAGCGTTGAGGACAACCAGGAGCTAGGTTCAAGCTGTCCCACAAAGGATGTCGAGTGCTGCAGCGTCGGTGCCCGTATTAGACACAACAAGCCTTGGCAACAGCAACCCACGCAGAAACGAGAAAGATGCTTCGGTGTGGACCAGCAAGGTCTGAGGGACTCACCACTTGGTAGGGAGTCAGGGCACGTCTGGAGCAACCAGAGAAGCCCAAGGAAATTCAACGTTACCCCTCAGGGACCCACTAGTCAACGGACCAGGGATCACGAAGGGACCTCAAGACGAAACACAAAATGGCAGCACGCGGGTCACTCGGAATGACCAGGCCGACAATCTTTGGTGGATTCAGTGCTCGACGTTGGGGCTACAAGTCAGCCCAAGCACGACTTCAAGAGACGTCGAGAGGTCAATGCACCTGCAGAAATGCACGGTGACCAGGAGTTCCGGTTCCACGCTACTCACGAGGGCTGCGGGTCTCAGCTTTGCTGGGGACTCGGGTCGGCCTCTGAGATGTCTGGAAATCCTCTTCCTGGGCTGCAAATACTTCAGAGTCCCGCGGGAGCTTCGATGATGCAGGCGGGCAAATTGCTTCGCTGGTGCCTGCCAAGCAGGGGAGTCACTCCTTGACCCCAAGGGAGATTTCTTCAGTCCTCTGGTCTTGAGCACAGCGTCGAAGGTCCAGGATTCAGCTTCAGAGTTTCGTCCAGGGTAATCTAAAGTCCTAAGGACAGGGGTACCATACTTATACTAAGGTAGGGGGTTGGACATACTCTGGGGCCCCATTGATGGGAGGGTTTGGAAAGAGGGGTGGCTACGCCCATTTCCTTTGTCCAGTTTCGTGCCAGAGCAGCGGCTGGAAGCCCCTGAACCGGTTTGAGCTGGACTATGCACAGGGACACCAAATGTGCCCCCAGTGCAGGACTTCAAAGCACTCAGAGAGTGCTCCCACTCAGCCCCAATACACATAAACCTGTCTGGGAGGTGGTTACACCTCCCTGTGACAGGAAACCTATTGTCCAGGCCTCCCCTGCCGGAGTTTCGGTCAGCAGCAGGAGGCCAGACCCGTGTCTGTAGCTGCGGCATCCATTTTGTGATGCCAGGGCTCTATTAAGTTTCTACCAGGTATACCAGTGCTGTCATGTATCTCCCTCTAGAAGGGTGGGATCATACTCCCACACCAGTTCCTGGTGTGGGGGTATGATTCCAAGGTATTTGACACCAAACACAACATGTTTCCGTGCAGCCATTCCAAAGTTAGCATTTACCATTTGGTTATAATGCACTTAAGAGTATATGGTCAGGCTGCACTACCAACAGCATCAGAGAAGGGTCTCCGAACGCTGCAGAGGGGCTCTGCTCATGCAGGGGCATCCTCTCACATAAGAACCAAGCACTCTGCCTTCAGGATTGATAAGGCCTGCCATAGGAGTGACTTATAGGTTTATATGTGTGTATATATATATATAGTGATATAGGTCAACTTATTTCACAGTAAGGGGTGCATGCACCGCCTTATCCAGGCTGCAGTAGCCGACCTGTGGTGTCATTTTGGGTGGCTGTCCAGGGGTGGCATAATACATGCTTCAGCCCCTAGTAGGCCTCTGGGGTACCTATGCCCTGGCTACATAGTATACCATATACTAGAGACTTATAAGGGCACCTCAGATCCAATCTGAACTGTACCTAAAGTACATGGAATCATTTTAGAGAGGAAGCCGCTAAGCTGGGGCCCTGATTAGCAGGGTCCCAGCCAGACTAAAGTCTAAAAACAGTGAAACACCAGCAAAAAGTGGAAGTAAACGTGTGAAGCAGATCCTACTCTCCTACAACACACAAGAAACGTCATACACATTAAGGCCCCACTGTGGCATCACAAATGGTTTGGGAGGACACAGGTGTCTCAAACCTTTCATAAATCTCATCAAAACAGGTGATTTTAACAAGGATGATTAGTCTGGCAAAAGAAGAGTTAATGAAAAGGCTAACAAATGCCCTTTAATAGTGCCCACTGCAAGACCTTGCTGGGGCACAGATAAAAGAAACACCACAACTTTCAACCGCTTTAAGTGTAAAGAGGCAGTACTTTGAATGTTGCACAAGGCCACAAACGTAACCCCATGCCCTGCATAAATGGACTATGTGGAAGGACGCCTGGTAGCAAGGATTACATCCACCACTTCAGGCGGCATTTCCAACACATGCAATTGCTGCCGCTCAAGCTCCATACATGTAAGTGCCGATTGCATAGAATCAGGTAGAGGACCATGCCTTATTGCTGAGACTTGAGGTTCTCGGAGGACTGAGAGAAAAAAGATTAAAGTAAAGAAAGCAGGACAAAGTCAGGAGAATCCTAATGATTATTTCATGGTGCCCTCACACATCCATGCGGATGTCATTCTTTATCATTGGATGATGCTCCTCGTAGGACCGGCACTGCAATGGCCTATGGGCGCCGCAAAGGGTCACTTTGACGGAGATCTTTTTATTTAAAGTCGTATGATGAGAGATGTCTATGTGTGGGCATTTGAACGCGTGGGGTGGAGTGAATGTGTGTAGTGGAGTGTAGTGAGGTTAAAACTGTCTAAGAGATACCAAACTGAACCTTAATGTGGTGGTTCCTTTGGCAGGATTCAAAAACAATAATCGTTAGGGGAATACATACACTACAGATCACTTCTTAGATGTAGGCTATGGATCCTTTTTTTTAGGGCCTGAGAAGCACCATGGATCCGGCTGGACGACTGGACCCGAAACATTTCGACCTGAATACACCCACTGATTTAGACTATTTGTGTACATTGGGCCCTTTCAATAGCCCTAGTTCAATTCTTTTTTTAAAATCCTGCCAAAGGAACCGCCACATTAAAGTTTAGTTTGGGAAACCTTAGACAGTTTTCACCTCTCTACACTCCACTACACATATTTTACCAACTCCTCTTGGCCATATCTAGGGTCTCGATGATTTTGGCCCGAATGTTCTTGATCTTTTTCAGAACTCAGGGTATGAAAAGCAGAGACAGGAAGGTGTTCAGGAGTCCTGTGAGCCATTCCAACCGGAACGCAGCTCCTAACAAGTGCTCTTGTTGGAAATTACAATGCAAAAACTTTTGATGCTGAATGTGCTTGACAATGGAGAAAAGATCTAAATAGGCTTTTCCCCACTATTGGAACAAGCCCTACACCATCTTGGGGTGTAAACGCCACTTGTGATCTGCCAGATTCTGTCTACTTTGTTGGTCTGCTCTGGTATTGAAGGACTATGGCATTCTGAGACCCTGCCAAGTGGTTCAGGATCAGAATGCCCTGATGATCCAAATACATCCAGGGGAGCAGAACCTCCTGACAAAGGACACAACTCCACGCTGATTGCTGTAGTACCATATGGTGGTGTCCATAAGGACCTGGACGAGCCTCCCCAGGATGGACTGCATGAAGGCCTTCAGAGACAGACAAATGGCCCACAACTCTATTAGAGTGATGTGGAGCAAGACTTCTGTCAGAACGCAGAGTCCCCTGATTCCGCCTTTCCCCAGATGATGTGCTATACTATGCTATGCATTTATAAAGTGCCTGGCTACTTGACAAGCTTCCCAGAGCTAAAGTCATGTCCTTATACCAGGCACAGTAGGTAGATCACTCAAAGAGATGAGTTTTGAGCAGCTTCCTGAATTTCATTTTATTATTGGTCAGTCTTGGCGATGAAGGGAGAGAATTCCAGAGTTTGGTTGCCAGAAGGCAGAAGAACGTCCACCACTTTTAATTTTCCTAACTTAAGGAACCAGGAAGAGATTCTGATCTGCGGAATACAGTGATCTTTTGGGGATGTAAGGGGTTAACAGTTTGTGAATTAGAGTGGGACATTTGTTGTGCATGATTTTGTGGGCCAAACAGACAAACTTTAATCGAATTATTTTACATAATGGGCAGTCAATGCAAAGTGGCAACGGAGGACGAGACCGAATAGTGGTTTGGGATTTTCAACAGAACACATGCTGTGGCGTTGTGAACTATCTGTAAGCTTTTGACAACATACTGAGGGCTTCCCAGGTAGACTGAGGTGCCATAGTCGAGGCAGGGCAGGATGAGCTCAAACCCAGCACAGGCACGTTCTTCATCACCATCAGCCCTGGGTGGCAAAGGGAGCGTTTGCCGTTGGATCAATTGTGTTCGAGCAGCTACCACTGCATATCCAAAGCTGTCTCTCCAAAGAGCTGGAGGACATTTGTCAGAGTACCTTAATGCTGGGCCCATTTAAACTTCAAGTTTCATTTAAGAGTCAGCATGTGCCATCTGGCATAGGTGACGAGGAGTATTCAGGAGGCTGAGAGGCCAAGAAGACTCATAGGTGCTCTCACCGTGATCCAGGATTGAGCCTGAAAAATCAGGATCAAAGACCTGGAATTGTTTTAGCAGAGGTAAAGCCCTGAACTCCACTGTGTCCAGGATTGCTCCAATGAATGCAAACTTCTACAAAGGTGTCAGGTAAGACTTTAGCTTTTTGATAGTGAACCCTAACAGTGTTAAGATTTTCCCCGCATTTGGTGGTGGTCCACAACTGACTGTGACAAGCTTGCCTTTAACAGCCAGCCATTGAGGTACGAGAATAGAGACGTCCAAAACCTCCGAAGATGGGCCACAACCACTGCCATCAATTTTGGGAACAGCTGAGGTGCGCTGGTGAGGCTGAAAGGAAGCATGACAAACTAAAAGTGCTACTGGCCTACCATGAAACACAGATGCCGGTGGGACTGCAAGATGCGTATAAGAAAATATGTGTCCTGCAGGTCAAAAAACGCCATCCAGTCAGCTGGGTGCAGAGGAGGCAGAATCTGGCCCAGCGTGAGCATTTTGAATTTGTCCTCCAGAGGAATGCATCCAGAGGCTGGAGGTCCAGAAAAGGCCTTCATCCTCCCTCAGAAAGGGAAATAGTAACAAACCTCTCCTCTTTCTGACTCTGAAACCCTCTAAACAGCACATCCGGTAACAGAATAGACAGGTGCACATCAAAAATCTAATGTGTTGTGGCAGGAACTATGTGAGCAGATAGAAAAGGTAGAGCATACATTTTTTAAATTATTTGCAGCACATATTCCTCGGATATGATGGATTGGCAACCCGAGGGAAAGTTTGAATTCTGCCCTCCACCAGTTAGGCCTTTGCCACTAAGAGCAAACTAAAGTTGTTTAGTGGCCATTGTAGAAGGGCAGGGAGAATGCAGGCCCCCTGCGGGCCTGCATTCTACCTGCCAGACCCATGTCCACAGCCTCCAAAGGACAAGAAAGCCTGCTGCACTGGTTGGGAAAACTGTGTGTCTATATGCAAGCCCTCTTGAATAGCCCCTGAACTTTCTAAATAGATATGGTAACTATCAAGAAGCGCTCAACAATTCCAAGAAGTGCGCCATAGCTCTACGGTCCTTAAAGCATTACCATGCAGAGTATGCCTTCTCAAAAAAGGTGGGACCCATCTAAGGGCATATCCATGAGGGAGGCATGTACATCACCAGAAAATCCTGTGAAACACCTACACATGTAGCAACAAAGTAGGACCCTAGTACCAACTACCCTGCCCAGGCAATCTGTGCCACCCAAACCTGCACGGATGACATATTTGGCAGCATCCGTTCCAGGGGTGCCGATTATATGCAGCTCCACTCCATAACTTCTAGGGAGCTATGGAATCAGCACAGACCCACATAATGCATACCAGTGGCACACGACTGACTGTGCTAGTGGTGGGTGGTAAGAACTGGGCAGCAAAGTGACAGCACAATCCTGTGTCGCATGACCTGTCATGCAGCATGGATGACATCCTGAGTGTTAATGTGCTCGCAAGGGTCAAGAGGGTGGGCATGAATGCCCAGGAATGAATGTGAGTGGAAGTGGGGTCGAGCACCTTGACAAGTCATGACATTGCTGATGCAAACAAGCATTGGCAAAAAAAGTTTTTAAACGTTTGTCCCTACTATGAATGCCGTGTGCAGGCATCACCAAGCATGCACATGCATATGGCATGCAGCTACATTTTCGTTTTTTTCAGATTTACTGGTACTTGATGGAGGAAGACCATCTTGGAGGGTTAAATAAAACAAATTGAAGGATGTGCAAAAACACATTCTAGAGAAAAGAACTGAGCCAGTATCACATTACAGTGGGAGGGCCCTCTAAAATGTAAAAAACTGGCCATGAAAAGGCGGTGGAGCAACAGAGAATCTGGGTAGGGCAGCAGGCAACAAAGGCAGCACAACACTGATAAGGATAGGCAGGAAAGCAAAGGAGGAGCTGGGAAACAGGAGGCGAGGCAGGAATATGAGGAGGAAAGCAATACATGGAAAAGAGAGCATGAAAACACATGCACATAGGCACAGTGCTGAAAGAAACAAAATACTTAGCTCCCTGAATGTAGGCAGCTCAAGGATACAATTAATCCAGTCTAAAACTCTATAAAACCAGTACAAGAAGAGAATGCAAAGGCATTGAATAAGAAGCAAGCAAATAAAATCAACAAGAATCATGAGCAATGGGCTGACCTAACGCCCATTCTTGGTATTGGTGCTATGCACAATAGGTATTTTTACCAACAGGTAGCTAAATTCTGTCTGCATATGAGACTTAAAACAATTGTGTTGCAACACTCAAAGAAACCGGGTTTCCTGTAATTTCTTGTATACGTCCAACTGAGACTAAATAGGAGTGGCCTCATTGTTTAGGCCTCGCCTAGACAGCGCTTGCTGTATCTAGGATATGGTCTTGAAAAAAATGCCCATCTTTTCCATTGGTTCCTGTTGCTGTCCTTTAGAAATGCTGGCTTTTCATTGGTGAAGACACTTAGTAGTCCCTCCTTATGGAATTGTATATCCTCTCATGAGGACTGGCCCTCTTACATGTGTTCTTACTGTTCAGGTTATTTATACTTAGAGAGAACTCTTTTTTTTAGTTGGCCTGCCTCTTTGCCCGTTAACGGTTCTGTTTACTTGTGCAATGAAACTTCGATCGCATATATAGTGCAGGTAGCCATTTTTTGGGGGAGGTTTATATAGGGCGAAGTCGACCCGAAGGTATCAGAGTGCTTTACATGACCAAAAGTTCTGCTACAGATGGACACATTCATTTTGTTAGGCATGGGGGAGGTTAAGTGATTTGCCCAGAATCACAGGATGTTCAGTGTCGCTGCCAAGACTCAAACCCGGTTCCCCACCTTTGAGGTCAGCCACTCTAGCCGTTAGACCACATGGGTTCAGGGACATTAAACAATCAGCCCACTATCACAGGATGTTGAGCCGAAAGCAGACTTGAACACGAATTCCCAGCTCACAAGTCAGCAGCTCTCACCGTAGCCCTGTATCCTTTGCACAGCCATGTTGCAGGGTGCAGTACCAAATGTGGCCAAAAGAGGTCGCAAGGGACACCTAGTGACAGCATGTGGTACTGCACCCTCACAACACTGCTTGTTTTTTTTGCAGTTGCAGCGCGAATCTAACCGGAAAGGTATTGAAGAGATTTACGTAAGCACCAGTTCTTCAGTTCCAAACTGGCAGCTCGCCAAGCTAACATTTTCCAATGAGGACATTTGTATTATAATTAGTGAGACTGCTCTGTGCACTAATATGAAGCAGTTTTTAATTTCTCTTTGCAATTAGGCATGCGTGCACAGTTGGTAGAGCTTCGGTGTCTACGCTCACTATCGGAGGCACCAACTTCCTGTTGTTATTTTATTGCAGTTGTCGCGCAAACCAGACCGGAAGGTATTGGAGCGCTTTATGTGAGCACCAGTCTCCAGTTCCAAAGTGGCTACTCACCACGCTAAGATTTTCCAACAAGGATATTTGTATGATTTATAATCAGTGCAACTGCTCTGTGCACTAATATGAAGCAGTGTTTAATTTCACTTTGCAATTAGGCGTGCACAGAAAGGAGCGCTTCGGAGTCTACGTACACTAACGGAAGCACCGCTTACCTGTAATTTTATTTTTGCAGTTGTAGCGCAAACCTGACTGGAAGGTATTGGAGGGCTTTACGTGAGCACCAGTTCTCCAGTTCCAAATTGGCAGCTCGCCGCACTAACATTTTCCAACAAGGACATGTGGCAGCATTGGGTTTGCTCCTCGACTTACTTGCTGAAAACCATGACTTCAACAAACAGCTCTTACCCTCTCTTTCCCTTGATTTGTTCCCGTGAAATGGATCCAAAAAAGAAAGAAACATTTTGCCTGCAAATGTCAGTCTTTTTCTGACATTTTTCTATTCCAAAAAGCAGCCTCGGGTTCCAAAGAAATAAAAGGTTCAAAATAGGAAACAAAAAAAACCAACTAAATAAAGCAATACACAATGGTCACACAATGGCCAGATTGTTTTTTTTACAACCACACACATTAGTGCCACTTTACAGAGTTTGCCAGTGAAGCGCTACTTTCATTTTCTCCTCTTTCTCTGAACGACATTGTTTTTTCGGGTGGGGAAGTGCACCATTCCTGGAGGTACTGCAATACCTGGTTGATGCGTAAAGTGGAAAACATTTAACGCAATCCTTATCAGCGTTTTTTCTTATTTTAGTTTATAAAGTGCGCACTGTGGCTCTGTGTTCAGTTAAGTGGTCTTTTTAAACCATATTTTGTAAGGATATAGGAAATTGATATTTAAACAGGTCCCTTCCGGTCCTGTTCTTAACTTTTCAGGCAAAAATTCTCAATGATTTCTGAATAATAAATGTAAAAGCATTAAGGTAACTAAGTTGTTCCAGCTTACATTTCACATGCTTTACTTAATCTTGCATTTCTTATGAGTGTTTGCTATTTCCGGTATGTTATTTTTTTTTCAGCCAGCATATAACTCTTGTCTCCCCTTCCTCAAAATCTATTTCCCATTTTCTGGTTCTCCAGCGCTGCGAGGTCATACAATGGCAATAGCGCTATGCAAATATCATCACTCCTCTACAAAAAATGCGAAACGATTGCATTTCAAATGCTTGTGGATACGTCCACTCCACTCCAAATCAAAACACATGGGTAAAAGACATTGTCATTTACAACACCAATAGCTGTAACTCTCGCAAATGCGAGATCCATTGCATTGCAAATGCTCATCATTAATTTCTCGTTTGGCATTATGATTCTTGAACCCTCACATTATTGGTTTATTATAGTTTATTAGCTTCTCTTATGAAATGTTAACGTCTTTCACTTTTTTTGTAAGTTTGTCGGAAGAGTATAAAAACTGTATATGCACTAATTAATTTGTTGTTCAACCCAGCCTCATCGGAGTGACGTGCTTAAAGAATTAAGAGAAGGGAACTGGTTTGTGTGAATGCAACGAAACAACTGTATTCCTGGTTTCCAGAGTTCCTCCCTTTTATTTGTCATTCTCTCTATGTGTCATTCTTCGTTATGGGTTGTCTTTTCTCACTTTTTGCCCCTTTTTAATGCGAGTCGAGGCAGCACACATGAGATGTCTGGAAGACCTGCTGTATTCACCGTAGGGAGTGTCATCCTGCCTGCTGCTTGCCATTGGTTCACTGCTGCGTTGCTCTTCTGTTCTGGCTCCTTACTGGTTGTTGCTCCCATACATCATTTACGTTTTATGCCGAGACAGCACTGGCCAACTACAGTTTAGTTATACTTCCCTTCTTCATCTTGTGTGTGGAGAACTCTTTTTTTGGTTTCCTACCTCAGCTCATGTTGTGATGGAGTGTTTCTGCCTCACCCGACAGGAGTTGGTTTGCAGGCCTTCTACATTTAACCCACCGTTAATGTATTTCACACACCATTCATGGAGTGCAATTTACCTTTTGGGAGGTGTGTTCTTGTTGTCTGCTGTTTTCATGAAACTGTTTTCTACTGTTTCCATCTGTACGGCACTCTGGATGACATGGCAGGAGTAGTTTGCCGCAGCCACGCCACAAACACTGACTGCAGCCCAACATTAACATTTCTTTTTGGCTTTCGGCGAGCGAGAGGTGAAGGCTTTAGTGTTCTACATGAAAGAGTACATACCGTTAAGTTTAAAAGTTTAAAATCTAAATATTAATATTAATATACTGATTTGGGCGTTGCTTATTTCAGCAAACATCTTCCTCTCTAGCTCTTTACTAGGTAAAAAGAAACATAGTGCAAAATAAGTTCGCTCTATTTTTTTTAAAGTTATTTGTGGAATAGGATTTCACTGTTGAAATATTGATAACTTAAACAATTTACAAACAAAACATATGCAGCATTTCCTTTCATACTCTGTCTTCTACATTTTTGGCCTCAGGCAAAAATCATACATATCCATTTGTCCCCTGCGGGTCACAAATTGGTATCCGTTATACTTGGCTCCGCCTTTTATCATTATCCAAACGGGTTGATTTTCAGAAAGGATCCAATATCTCATTCCTCACACTTCCCATCTCCTCTTTATTCTGCCTGCTCACACATCCTATCTTCCTGAAACTTCCTCACACTCTGCACTAGTCCACCTCTCGCCGTCCCCTCGCTGAATAACCCTCCAACTCATCCCTCTATCTCTCTCTCTCATATTCTCTCTAACCCCTCTCTCTCGCTCTCTCATGCACTCTTCCCGCCTCTCTCATATAGTTCACATCAGGCACAATTCCTTTTCAAAACTTTTTCAAGGTATCCGTACCTCAAACCCATGCTCTTCTCCTCTTCTTAGTTTATGTTCTGTGTACACAGGTCCTCCCTCTTTAAGCGTCTTTGGCCTCTTTCTCACACTCTTTTTCTGCTCCTCTGTTTCATTCACCACTTCCTCAACAAACTACCTAGCACCCCTCTATCTTCCTTCCTATCTATTATGTGCAGCTCTCACCACTATCTATTCAGCTTACCACATAATTCCACTACTCCAATAAACTCCGCACAATTCCATTACTAATAATTCCAATGCAACCCACATAATTCCATTCCACAAAACATACATTCACTATACTGGAACCCAAAACACATAGGTAACAAACATTAGCATTTACAACGCCAATAGCTCTAACTCTCACCAGTGCGAGACCTATTGCATTGCAAATGCTTGTTTAAACTTCTTCCTGCCTAATTCCTTCCTTTCCATCTGAGTTCTTGTACGTCTTCCCGTTTGTCTTTTTCTCTACTTATCTACATTCCTGTCAGTTTGATCAAGATTCTTCTGTCTGTATGAGTTCCTGTTTGTTTTTAAACTTGCCTGTCTTTTTTCCTGTTTGACTCGCTTCCAGTCATGTGTAGGACCTGTTTTATAAATTGTCATTTTGCAGATAGTTAGCCCCGTGACGACGTGTCCTGAAGTTATTCCATAAGACTCAACAGGGTCATTTCAACATTATTTGGTTGAGCTCTCGTGCCAAAGTCCTATGTTCCCTTTTGCACTTGTTACAATGCTGATGATAGAGACGGCGCTAATGGATAAACCAGAGAATGTGTTTTTTTTAATAATGCACAGGAGACTGCACATCGTTTCTACAGGTCCTTAATATAAATCGTTGAAAGTTAGGTTGCCGAAGAAGACATCTGTGCTCGTGGTGTACGAACACGTGAAAGTCCTAGAGGGGTTACTAAGAGGGAAGTCATTCATGGCATGTGTTTAGCAGTAACAATAATTTTAGATTCAATTAAGAGTGCAATCCCTACATTTTTAAATGTATAATTAATTTAAATCAAACACGGGTTTTTTTTTTTAGTTTTAGGGGGACGGAAGTTAGAGAGTGAACGTGTATGCACTTTTAAATGTGTTATTTTAGCCTGTTTTATTACACTTAAATTGAAACTGTATGAGCCCAAATGTGGAGATTGGTCAAAAAGACTTGTATTTTAAACAAGAAAATAGAAGCTTACTGCAAGATAGATTATGTAAATGAAATACCTGCACAAGGAAAGGCGGGCATGAAGCCTTTTACCCATTCTGCAATGGGGATGTTAGTGACTGGAACACAAACAGTAATTTTAAAGAAAAGCTGACTGAACAGTTCTTAACATTTTTCCAGAATAACTGTTGCTACTGACACTTCCTACGATTATGCCTATGAAAGTCATGTCATAAATACTGCAAGCATTTGACCATCTGCATCTGTTGCTTATTGTGCCTGCTTTGGGAGCACAAGTAGTAATTCGAAACCTAGGAATCTGTTTGGCCGGCTGTGTGCTCTGACCTCTTCCAGGTGGTGTTGTGTCACTCCGCTGGTTTGTAACTAAGATAAACAAATTATTGAGATTTTACAAAAATGATGGCTTTTTGATATATTTTAGAAATGTCAAAAACAAAACAAAATATAAAATAAAGGCAATCGCGTGTTAGGATTAGAGTAAGATCACATTTGTAGAGACAGCTTTTATTCTTTCTAGAAAATGAAATTGTTAGTTATTTTGGTTTAATGGGCGGCGGCTATTTCTGACCATAAAACAAGGTAAAATAATGTCACAAACCTACCTCAATGAGATATCTGTGCTCCAATATCCCGTGGAACGTTGAGATAGATCAGTGTTTAATTCTGCAAGTAATCCTATGGAGAATTGTAAAAGCAGTGGAAGGAGAGGCACAGAGGTTCGCCTTCTGGCTTTTGGTCACTCAGTAGAATGTTTAGCTGCATGCACGCCAACTATACGCAGACACACTTTACATTTACAAGTTGAGTTGACACTGCAAAATGGGGACCTTACAACGACTTTTGTTCATGTAGCTAGTGTAATGGACGGACTTAAAAACAAGTACTGCTTAGGCCTGCCTTGTCAGTACCTGGGAGTGAATAAGGCTCAAGTGTGAGTAGTGTTTCATTATAAGATGGTATTATGCTTTACTTATTAGGAGCAAATAGTTGTTTCTGAAGGCTAAATAGTGTAAGATTTTACAGATTTTAATTTAATTTAAAAAGGATTGTTAAAAATTGTACTTGTATATAGATATATACAGAACTATTTTTATTTGTTCTTGTAATTATTTATAAATAATTATACATCAGAAAAAAGTGTTTGCAATTTGGGTTCTCCAAGCTCTTCCCTGAACAGAACATACAATGTCCAGTCCATACGCTGGATGGCTTGGTTGAGGTCCTGCATCGTAATCTGAATCAAAGTCCATTATTATTTTCCCCTGGCAATCCCCTGCGCATAGCTGAGTGGTGAAGTTTTGCACGTGCTGCAATCGTTTTACAAGTCTCAGGAGAGTATTCTAATACTACATCATTTTTGTGTAAACAACAAGAACTTTATCTGTGAAATTCCAAATATCCTTTCATTGATTCCTCAAGTCTGTGCTGCACTGTAGTGAAGTCACTGAGTATGTGGGTTAAGGTATGGGATGAGATCCTATGGGAAAATGGCAGAAGCACTATCACCTCTAATATACAAACGTATGAATGTAATGTTCTTACATTTTTCATATATAACATTGCACAATATATTGCGATACTCTCCAAAAAATAATTAATCTCCATGCCTCCTCTTGCTGGACAACTTTTAAGTCGATAGTACTGAAATATTAAATATTTATGAGTACTCCTTGGCTAACTGGTGACAATATATTCAACATTATAGATCATCTGGGGCCATATTATGGATTCGGCGCATTTTCCGGGATTGCACTGGGTGCTCCTTTCAAAAGGTGCGCCCAGAGCAATCCAGGAAAATGCACCCCATTATGGTGAATGCGCTGCCCCCAGGGCAATCGCAAACCCACTCTGCACAGGGGCAGCGCATTCATGTGAAAAACGGAGTGGCTGCTTTAAAGCCGCACTGTGTTTTCACAGTGCAGGCGGCAACCGGCCTGCACTTTTAAAGGGGATTAGAGAATCCCCTGAGGTGGGTGCAGTCAGTGATTGCACTCCCCTGCAAGGGGATGTCTGGGGTGTCCCGCTTTGTCCCCCATTAGAGGGCTGCAATCAGGGGGCACAATTTAGTGCACCACCTTTTAGGTGGCACAAGCTTCTTTGCATCTGTGTGCTGCGTCTGTAATACGGCGCAGGCACACAGGCAAAGGGATCCCCTCACTTGCATGGGGCCACACCCCATGCGAAAGTGCGAATGCCTTCTTGAGGAAGCGCTGGCGCTGTGTGTTTCACCAGCGCTTTCAGTATTAGAGAAGGGGACGCACAGCCCGTTCTGTCATACCATAGTGCCCCGAGGGCACGCAAAGTAGGTGCAAATGCCTGTTGCGCCCCCGGGGCACTTCCATAATACACTCCCTGGATGTTAAGGGAAAGCTTATTTTTTCTGTTCTGTCAATAAACTCTATTCCTTCTACACATTCTATGACATTAAGAAAACATGCATTCAGGAACTCTTCTAAATACCCTAGATCAGTGCTTCCCAAACTTTTTAGAACCACGACTAAATGTTTAGAATGAAAAACTTTTTCAGCTCACCTAGCTTTAATTGACATGAGGCAGTCGCTTTTGTAATGTAGCTAAAGCATTATGCGGCAGTGCCAGTCATTTAAAAACAGCATTTTCCATTGAAATGGGCACTAAATTCACACAGACGTAGTTTTAATGATAAACCTATATTGCACATAAATGATAATGTGTGCAAATCGGGTTTCAGTGAATATTTATCATTTGTGCATTACCGAGTGAAGTCTATTGATTAGTTTTGATCCTATTAAAATCTTTTTTCCATCACTCTTCGGAATTACCCCAAAAATGTATTCATTTTTTCTTTCCTATCTGCTGAATGTGTGCTGTTCATTTAAAGATGTTTACATTGTGTTGTGTGTTACAAAAAAAATTACATCCTACAGCATTTCCTTTGACACTCCCCCAGCAAGACTGTCCCACAGTTAACTTTAGTTTTCTTTCTCTGACTGCAAAATGATCGGAGTTTGTAAACACCAATCCCCACATTAAAAAGGTAGCAATTTCTCGGAAGGCATAGCCTGACAGTTAATCTCTGTATTTGAAGTACAGCAAATGTGACAAGATAAATGCAGAATATAAGGGCATCTTTATCTTTAGGTTGGACTTCACCGACTCACCAAAAGTTGCTTGCAACCTTGGGAAACACTGCGCTAGAAAGAGTACTAGGTAAGCTGTCTCCTGCTAATGTAATATTCCTTTGATAGCGCCTTAAATCTAGGAGATGTAGGGATCATAAAACCTGAACAAGTGCAGCAATTGTTTAGCTGGATTCAGTAAGTTTTTGTAGCAAAGGCTTCACTTGTTTAAATCAAATTAAGGATAACAGCCTTGCAGCCGGTAACTGCCATAAAACTCCTCATCTGTTTAATGAAACAGGGTGACTGCCTAAAAGTCTGCTCCTGTCTCCTCCTTCTGTGGTGCATGCCTCCTCGCCACCTTCACAAAGAGTGCAGATATTGTGACGGTTTTCGCTGCCTTACACCTGGTTGGTTGTATGTGCTATCATAGGAAGAAAACCATGCCATACCAATTTACTGAGAAAACAGTTCACCTAAATTTTTTTCATGAAAATTTGGTAGATAAATGGAATTTACCAGTTCAAAGCAACCAATTCATGAATTGTCTTTTTTTTGTTATTAGTTTTTGTATGTTTATTTAGTAAGGTGTAAAAAACAAGTTACTTGCCTGTACACTGTGGTTCTCCAGTATTGATATCTTTCATAGATTCACATGCTTGAATCTTACCCGTCGTCATGGTGGGAGTCTCACGGTAGTTAGAAAAGCAGTACTATAAAAGTATATTAGAAAACTATCAAAAAGAAAGGAAAACTTTCACATTCATCAGCATATTTATGTAGGTCCAAACTCTGACCAAACAGAAACAAGCCCTTGACCTCAACTCCCCAAAAGAGTCACCATACCTCAGATTTCGCATACCAGTGTGTTAGGGTTAAAAGTCGCATGAGGTAAAAAGAGTGGCAAGCCTATACGGGAATGAGGGAGAGACCCATGAGAATCTATGAAAGATATCAATACTGGAGAACCACAGTGTACAGGCAAGTAACTTGTTTTTTCTCCAGTATTGAATCTTTCATCGTGAATAAGCGAAGACACCTCCGTATGCATTATGAATAAACTTATAAAAATATACCACTATATGTAAGTAAATAACTACAAGACCCACTGCAGAATCTGACTTCCATGCCGAATCTAGGCAGTAGTGCTTGGTAAGCATATGTACATTCGACCATGTTGCCGCTTTACAGATGTCTGGAAGTGATACTCTGGTAAAAAAGGCTGTAGAGGCTGCCATCTTCCTTGTAGAGTGCACTGCAATTTTTGCGGACAGCGGTCTTCCAGCTTTGTTATGGCAGAAAACAATTGCAGAAGAAATCCAACATGCAATACTATTTCTTGAAAGGGCTTGGCCTTTCCTTGGAGATGTGAAAGATATAAAGAGCTGATCCGATTTCCTGAAAGTCTTTGTTCTATGAATGTAGAATTTAAGGCATCGCTTCACATCCAAAGAATGCAATGCCCTTTCAGCAAGGGTGGAAGGATTTCCGAAGTACGTTGTGAGCACTATCGGTTCATTTAGATTAAAAGAAGTTGGAACCTTGAGTATAAAATGAGGGTTTGTCCTCAACATTACTTTATCTCGTTTGAACTGGAGAAAAGGTTCAGCAACAGTAAAAGCCTGAATCTCACTGATTTTTCTAGCCGATGTGAGGGCAAATAAGAGTGCCATTTTCCACGAGACGTATTTTAAGTGAGCCTTGTGAATCAGTTCCAAGGGCGGTTTCATTAATTGAGTAAGAATTGTGTTTAACTCCCATGGAACCGCAGGGCGCTTTACGGGTGGAAAAACTCTGAAAAGGCCCTTCATGAACTATTTAACTACTCTGGTCGACCACAACGAGAGTTCTCCCTGTTTCCTGCAAAACCTGGAAATTGCAGCCAGGTGTACTTTGAATGATGAATGAAACAATTTTGATTTCTCCAAAAGAAGGAGGGAAGGCAATAGTTGCTCCGGTGTCAAGAGTAAAGGATGTATTCCTTTCTCAACACACCAGTGGCAGAATCTCTTCCATTTCGCAGCGTATGACTTATTAGTGGAAGAAGCTCTGGCACGCTGTAGGAAGGATTTGCAATCCGGAGCAATGTCTAGATCTGTAAATTCTTAGTTGCGAGGTTCCAGGCTGATAAACTCAGAGATTTTATCTCAGGGTGAACAATCTGACCGTTGTCCATGGACAGCAAGTTCAGCTGTGGTTGAAAGAGAATGTGCGGAGAGATTGAGCACAGTAGAAGATCTGGGTACCAAAACTGCTTCGGCCATGCCGGAGCAATGAGATGTCATGATTCCTTCTTCATTTTGCTCAGTACCCTTGGAATGAGAGGGAACAGCGGGAAAGCATAGGCGAACATTCCTGTCCATTGCATATGCAGAGCGTTCCCCCAAGAGTTGACGTGAGGAAATCTGCTGGCGAACTTTTCGCACTTTGTTGTTTACGGTCACGAAGAGATCCAGTTTCGGAGTAGGCAACAGTTTGAAAATTCACCGTAGCTGCTTCCAGTCTAATTTCCATTTGTGACATAGGGAGTTGGTACTGCTTAAAGATCCGCCGACTCATAGTCCATGCCTTGAAGATGCTCTATCTGCAATGTTATCTGGTGCAAAATTAGCCATCTCCAGATCTCCTGTGCTTCTTCTGATAACGCGCAAGACCTGGTGCCCTTTTGTTTGGCCAGGTAGAACATGGTTGTGGTGTTTTCTGTCCTTACCAGAACAGAAGCGCCTTGGATCCTTGGAAGGAATGCCTGCAGTCCCAGAAAAACTGCCCTCAGTTCCAAGAGATTGATGTGAATTTGCGTTCCTAGAACAAACCATTTTCTGGGGATTTACAATTCTTGGAGATGCGTACCCCAACCGTCTATCGAGGCATCCAAAGTTATAACATTACTGGGCTGTGATGTCTGAAACGAAAGGCCTGGAGCAAGATTGCATTCTGTCTCCCACCATGACAGAGCCTGTTTCATTTCCTGAGAGATTTGAATGATGTCTTCGAAGGAGCCCCGCACCTGAATCCACTGCATGTCCAGCTGCTCTTGGAGAGGTCTCATGTGCAAATGACACTTTGGAATACATGGGATGCATGATGACAGCCTCCCCAGCAAACATTTGTACAATCTCACATAAGTGGACTCTTTTGCACGCAGAAGGGCTGCCGAGCGCATTATCTTGTGCTTTCGTTCCAGAGTAGGAAAAACCTTAATCAACCTGGCGTCTAGTACAGCTCTGAGAAAAATACGTTCCTGGCTTGGGATCGGACATGATTTCTCAATATTGAGTTGAAAGCCTAGAGACTTGAACAGCCATTGACAAGCCCGTGTAGATCTTCTTGCAGAGCGGAACGTGGGCCCTTCCACCAAACAGTTGTCCAGGTAGGGATAAACCTGGTAGCCCTGCCTTCTCAGAAATTACGCTACCGGAGCCATACATTTCGTGAAAACTCTGGGAGATGAGCGAAGGCCGAAGGGTAGAACTTTGACCGAATAGTGACATGCTGCCACCACGAACCACAGGAATTGATGGTATTTCGCATGAATGGGGATGTGGAAGTATGCGTCCAAGAGATCGAGGGACGCTAAGAAATCTCCTTTGTTCGCCAATAAGAGAACCTCTTGTAGGGACAACATTCTGAATGATTGTTTCTTGATGTATTTGTTCAGCTGTCTCAGGTCCATGACCTGTCTCCATTTCCTGCAATTATTCCTTATAAGGAAGAAGTTGGAATAGAAGCCTTTCCCTCGTTGACTGAAACAAACTTTCTCTATTGCCGCTTTTAACAGCAAGGTCGAGATATCTTGCTTTAACAAAAGAAGATGTTGATGCATTTTTCCTTGAGGACGGATTTCGAGGAGGCTTGTGAACAAAATCGAAGGTATGGCCCTGATAGATTATGTCCAGTACCCACTTGTCCTAGGTAATGGCTTCCCATTGGCACAGAAAGGGAGAAAGATGATGAAACTGTTGGGCTGAAGTCAAGAAGAGGTGGCTGGTGGGTGTAAAACATCACTGTCGTCTAGAGGAATCCTGTGATTTACCATGAACCGAAGGCCTGCGTCTAGCTGATTGCTACTTGTATGATGCGTTGGAAGCACGAAAATGCTGCTGCTGTTGTCCTCCATACTGCGGTCTATAAGCCTGTTTGGAATAAGGCTGATATCTGTATGATTGGTAGGACGATCTTTGTTGAAATTGCCCTCGTCCTCTTCCATCACGAAAAGACTGAAAACGCCTTTGCTGCAGCGTACCCAAGGTCTCTGTATCATTCTTGATACCCTACAACTCTTCATCAACATGTTTTCCAAACAGGTTTTCCCCCTCGAAAGGCATATCTAAGATCTTTGATTGAACCTCAAGGCGGAAGGACGTCGCCCTCAGCCAGCCCTGCCTCCAGAATACAGCGGCTCCTGCCATTCATCTGAACGCAAACGAAGACAGATCCATTGCTGAATCAATTACTTCAGAAGAAGCTCTAGCACCTTCCTACAAGAGATCTTTTGCTTCCTTCTTTTTATCTTCGGGAAGGTGTACAAGAAGAGGTGCAAGATCTGACCACAATTGGCAGTCGTACCGCCCTAATGTAGCCAAGGCGTTGGAGGCCTTGATGGAAGTAGCAGCCGGCATATTAGCAAAGCGTCTGCTGATGCTGTCTAGGCGTTTACCCTCTCTGGAGGCACCGAACAAGGAGATTGCGGATTCCTTGAGCGCCTCTGTGCGGCTTGCATTATTACTGAATCTGGTCGAGGATGCCCAATCAAACAAGCAGGAGCAGAATAGGGTGCTTTGTATTTCTTTTCCATCCTCAGCAATACAGCCGGAACAGAGGCCGGATTTTTCATAAGCTTCAAATCTTCATTCCATATGTAATCCACGATTGGTATGGATCGTAACGATTTTTTAGCCGGATATTTGAAATCATAGAGGAAGTACTCGGTTTGTACCACAGGCAAGAGCAAGTGAAATCTTTTAGAGGCCCTGTCTAGTAATTCATGGAAGCCTGCAATATCCCCCGGAGGCGAACTCGCTGGAGGAGGTAAGGCGACGGCGAAGATGGAGCAATGTAATCATCCCATTCTCGGCCTTCCAAGTTGGGGTCCTGAATGAGCTCACCCTCCTCAGGCTGATTGTCTGCTTCACTCTCGATGTAGCCGTCTTGAATCGTAATGTACTGAGGTGCTGGCCTCTCTTCTTGAGAAGCAGGCGGTGGAGTAACTACTGGCGGTGGCAAATGAACCTGAATGCCCGGTCCTCCAGGCGTCAGCGGAAATGGAGCGTGAGAGTCCGGAAATCTTTTGAAATAATCATGGAGCATGGGCCTAAGGTCGGTGACACTGTAGTGGAGGCATCGTTTTAGATACATATATTGCTTTGTTAGCATGAGCGTCTTAGATGTTAGAAAGGCCATCTTGCAACTTTTGCTGCTTTTGCACACGACACTGCAGATAGATGTTATTATTTGAAAACTGCTTGCTTGCCTTTTCTTCACATGAGAACTGTCTGTTATTCACATCCCTAGACGTGCACTGCGACCTTGGTCTGAACATTGTGTGCAGAAGCATACTGAGCCACCAAACAATGTATGTTTTTGAGTTCAGGTTGATCGGCCCACGCTCTAGCCATAACACGCACACAGCTGCAAATATCTGAAAGTCGAGAGTCTTTACTATTGCAGTTTGCATGCATTAGACAAACATTCTGGAGAAGAACTTTTCCAGGCGCAGAGCAAAGCTGATCCTGTGATGTGATTCACCCAAGCTGATCTTTACGGTATGGGGTTCCCCATTTAAACCTAGGGACCTTCTATTAGTCTAATAATACTAGCTTACTAGTGAAGGAAGGGTGGCTGTATTCCACTATCATTTGTAATATGATTTCTCCCTTCATTTTCTATGGTATTGTAACAATACTGATGGTTTTGATTTTAACCATTTGTCTGCTTATGTTAGCCAAAGTACTGCATCTTAGGACACGTAGTTTCTAAAATAAACATTTTAAACTTTACAGTGTCTCTGATTACTCCTGTTGTGGACTGATATGAGAATAATAACGAACAGGTATTTCTGATTCCCACCATTCCTGAGAGTACTCTAAAGTTGCATGTTCTGGGTTGTCTAATCATTGGTAGCTTCTATATGGTATGAAGAGCGAATGAGACACTGATGCTGATCGGATAGGGGTTCTGGGTGCTGAGGTGAGTTTTTGGTACACCGCAATTCACTGAGGTCCTAGTTTCCTGCGCACAGTTCTGTGCATGAGCAGAATCCCTGCAACATGGCGCACCTAACGTTTGGTCTTCTGATTTGAAATGCCTTAGAAGTGCTTATATTAGTCCACGACGCCCTCACTCTTGTTCCCGGATAGCGGGAGTGACGGTTTTAACCTACCTATTGTTACCATAGGTTCAATCAAGCTTGTCAATTAAAAAGGTTTTTATATTTTTGAACCCTTGTGCTACTGTAATATACATTGTTGTCCTTCTGTGTGTCCATATGGCGGTCGATATTGCAGCACATAGCCGGACAACTCTGCGGCGTCATTTGACGCAGTTTGGGGTGCCGGACGATGGGATGGCTGTTATTTTTGTGGTAAGTGCCGATGCATCATATCCCTACGAGTTGTTTTACTCTTGGGTGACTATGCCGGCAGTGAGTGCAGATGATAATACGTTTCACTCCTATACTCCCACGCGGATCCCAGCAAATTATACGCCATATAGGACGCAGGAGATTCCTATTTCAGCCTGGCAGCATCGCATTTGGTTTAATGGCGCCCTTCCCCATACGGTTACACCGGTTTGAATGGGCCCTTTGTCAATTCCGGGGGCCACTTGGCCGGTACAGGCCGGATTTACACCTCATCCTCGTTATTTGAATGTTGCGGTGAATGAGTTGCGTGTCCTCCATACAGCCCTGATTACTGTATATCGGGCTTTAGTGCAATATGTTTCACGCAATGTGCAGGTGGGGGCACCTGTTGCGGGACAGCCAGCTCACCCGGCTGGGGTTGTTATTAGTCCCGTCATGGTTAATTCGGTAATGGGCAAGCGCCCCCAGAATAAGGACGATTTGCTTGCTGAGAAATTTGACCAGCTGGAAGCTGTATTTCCGCACACTACTCCTGTGGAGAAACACAGGATCCTCACCATTAGTTTGCAGAAGGACTTAGTCCCGGAGGTTTCCGATTGTGATAACTGGGGTAAAGTTTTTGCAGCGGTCTATTCGAAGTGCTTCTGCACCCCATCTATGGCTGTGCTTCCCTCCGTCATAAAGCGTGTTCAAGATCAACACGGTCCGGAGGCGGCAGTTGAGTTGGGAATGAGGCTTGTCGGAGTATTCAACGTAGTGGCCTCTCTCATCCTTGGTAACCTCAAGGGAGATGCGGTACACTTTCAAGTGGCTAATGGTTTAGCCCGCGTCGACGAACTCGATAAGCCCCGAGAGTTGCCTAAAATTATTGCGGAAGCTTATAGAACTATTGGCCGCAGTAGTTTAGGGATTAAGCCTACTATTGTCATTCCAGACATACAACAGCAAACTAAGGTGAGTTCGTCTGTAAAAGACGATCGTCCAACCTTTCCTAAACAAAACTGGAAAACAAAGAAACAGGGAAAGCAGCAACAGAAAAAGGGATCTCGTCCTGCGTCTCCAGTACAGGCGGCTGGTGAACGCACTTTCGAATTGCGCAATCGCACTAGTATTAGGTCACCTGATAGATTTCAGGTTACTGAACAACGTTCTCCTCGTTCTTCACAGGAAACATCGGCCTCACAGTCCGGTGGCAGAGAACGCGGCAAAGGTCGGGGTGCCCAACAAGGTCGTGAGCAACCCCGTCAGCCTGACGGTAAAAGCAAGCAGGATGAGTTTGCACGTCAATGTCCCCCGTTTCAGAAGAAGAAAGTTGCTGCACTAACAGGGAGGTATGCCACAGACAGTGAGAACGCAGCTTCGGAACCTGACATGGGCACTAACGCTGCTCGACAGCGCAGCGGAGGTTACAGTAGTGCGGCAAGCACTGCGTCCATATCCGGAGGCGACAGCAACTGATACGTTCATAACTGAAGAAACTGCTGACACTAGAGTGGCTCCCCCTGACAGACTATATGACATAGTCCTCTTAATTGAAGGTGACATAAAACGTACGATACAAGGGATTTTTTGGGATAATCTGACCTCTTCCTATGATATTCTCTTAGCGGAGGCAGACTGGCCCCCGGCTTTCATTTTGGATGCTCCTAGAGGGGAGGAGGTAATCCTCCCGTCCTTTGCGCACACAGTGCCAAAGGAGCATGCTGATAGGTTTGCCGAAGAGTGGGCTCAGGTGCTTGCTCCGGCATTGTACCGTACTCAGGTTGGGTGGGATAAATTGTCTCCAAGCCATGAGATTCCTTTACGGTCTATGCCCCAGCCACAGCCCCAATATCCCATGCGCCGCAAAGCTAGATCTCACATCGCGGAAATCCTTGAACAATTGGAATATCAGGGTGTTATTGAAACATGTGTCACCAATGAATAATCCTTTGTTCACTGTAACGAAGCCTGATGGGTCGTACCGCCTAGTTTTGGATTACCGGCATTTGAACTCTCATTGTCGGACGTGTGCTGTACAGAATACCCACAGTTCTGCCCTCGTTGATAGTCTTGTGAGAAAAAAGTTTAAGACCACACTTGACATATCCAATGGCTTTTACAGCCATAACCTGTCCTCTATTAGTAGTCAGTGGACAGCGTTTACTTCTGGCGGCAAACAAAAGCAGTTTAAGAGATTAGCCATGGGCTATAAAAACAGCCCTGGCGTCTTTGCCGCACGTGTTGTCTCTCTGTTAGAGAGCATTGACCCTGATGCATACTCGTATGTTGATGATATCTATCTCACAGACGAAGAATTATGGCCGCATCTGTGTCGCGTCGATCGCATCATTGTTATCTTTGCGGACTTCGGTTACAAATTTAACTTTGCGAAGTCCCACATTGCAGAGTATACAGTGTTGTTTTTGGGCTACGAGCTCAACAATGAAGGTCGAGGGTTAGCTCCTCACTTTCTGGAGAAGTGCGCATGCTTGCGTGCTCCTACAACACTGACAAAATTACAGTCTTTGCTGGGCTTTCTGAATTTCGGTCGTACTTACATTCCCGATTATGCCCAGCGTATCAAGCTGCTATATGCCTTGGTACAACCTACTTTTTCCAAATCGAGCTGGCTGCCAGAGCATTCAGCTATTTTGCAATCTTTGCAGGCTGATCTTCTTGCTTCGAAATACTTACTGACACGTGATAACCACACTAACCTGGTAATAAGAATTGTGCCAGGCGCAGTGGGTTTCACGTACTTAACGTTCAATGAGGGCGATACAGTCTCCATTGCCTACAAATCACACATGTACACTTCGGCTGAACTGCGATTTTCCACGGTTGAGAAAGTTTAGACTGCGGTGCAGATGGCGATTCTTAAAGAACGAGCGCTGTCGCAAGGGAAACGCATGTTGGTGGTTACACCATATCCTGCTCTAGAGGCAGTGACGAAAGCCAGTGTACCTAATTCTAAAGCTTTGCATCCACGTTGGATACAATGGGCCACTTCTTTGACATCGCCAGATGTCACCTATATCTTTGATGCCTCATTGCAGACTCAGGAGTACTTGCAGCATGAATTCGTTCATCCAGCGCCTCTGTCTTTGCGCCCGCTTGAAGATTACCATTGTGTCATTTACACTGACAGTTCGGCGCAACCGGCGACGGAATCGAAGCATGCCTATTCAGCGGCCTGCGCAATTGTAGCGGGTACTTTTGTGAATGGTGAATTCAAGTCTGATGTCGTGCATACGCAGTCATTGGGTGATTGTACCGCACAGTTGGCAGAGCTCCGTGCTCTGGTGCTTGCACTGGAGTTTGCTGATCCTCGGGTTACTACTCTTATAGTGCGTGACTCGTTTTACTGTGTTCAGTCTTTTAATGACAATTTATTCTTTTGGTCTCAGAATGAATATCGCGATTCCAAAGGTAGCACAATCAAGCATAAAATGCTTTGGGTTCGGGTGGCAGAACTTAAAGAGCATCTGCCACTCGTGAATGTAATTCACACTCTTGGTCACCAGCGAGTTGGTGTCCACGCTGTCGGCAACAGCTTGGCTGACGAGGCAGCGAAAACAGCAGTGGTGACATATCTACTAGCAGCAGTTATAAGATCCAAAAGTAAGATCGATAATGACATCTTGGCAGCTATTGCTGCTACAGAGAAGGGAAGTAATTATCCGAGAGGTTTCCCTTCTCTGTACCATTATCACTTAAGTCCTGATAACGTCCCGTTTGTGAGAATTAACGACGTTGGTGACAGATTGATTCCCAACGCGGACTGCAGACCGTCCTTGATAACAGCGGCTCACGAGGGTATGGCCTCTGCCCATGCCGGCGTGTCAGCTACTGTTACTCTCTTACAACAGCGTTTCTGGTGGCGTGGGTTGTATAAACAGACTCGCACTTATGTTCTTGATTGTGACATTTGCCAGCAGATTAAACTTTTGACTGCTGCGTGCCCACCGCAAACTCAGTTGTACATATCTAATAAACCACTTGGGTGTGTTTATCTAGATCTCTGCGGTCCTTTCTCCGCTGATACTGCGTACAAGTATATCTTAGTTGCAATGGATTCGTGCACACGTTTTCTTTGGGTATGGCCACAAAGGAGTGCTGATGCTCATACTGTCATCAGGGATTTGCATGTCTTTGTGGGAATTTTTGCATGTGCTACCTTTCATTCTGATCAGGGCCCTGCGTTCGCCTCGAAGGCGTACAAAGAAGCCATGAGATCTTTGGGGGTCCAAGTCAAATTTACATCTCCATACCGGCCTGAGGGTAATAGTGTAGTGGAGTGAATGAACCGTGACTTAAAGCAATCCCTGACAGCTAGGGTTTTAGGCACTGGCCGGAACTGGTTGGCCCATCTGTATAACGTTCAACTTGCACTTAATAATCTCCCTAGAAGGTCTCTGGGTGGGCGGACCCCATACATGATGCTCTTTGGCATAAAAATGTTTGTCCCGGACCTTGATGGTCTAGACATGGCGGCGTCAGCCGCACCCTTTGACGTAGATGATCACTGTGCTGTATTCCGAATCTACAAGAGACCAGAGACAGTCTGGCGAAGGAACACTTGCCCTCCACATCTGATGCTGCGCTTCAGATTCCGGTAGTCGGCTGGCTTCCTCGAGTTGGTGACCTGGTCCGTGAGAAGGTGGAGAACAAGAAGGAGTTCGGACCCTCTTATCGTGCACCGGTTCCGGTGCTTGGCGTGCAGGGTACAAGAACAGTCATTTTACCTCCACTTCCTGGTCGCAAGGATAACCGGTACATCTCCATTGACAATGTCAAACTACAGCGAGTGGCCGATTCTTCTTAGTATGACTCCAGCGGTTTCTTGCCCTGCGATGCTGAGGAATTCTGTTTTGGCTCCAGCTTCTACCACCATGCCTGATATTGCCATCGAGATGCATACAGTTACTAATCCTTTGTTGCCACCACCGGCTGGTGGTCCACCTGACGATACGGAGTATGCTTATCCCACAGATGTATCATTGCCTGTTTTACAATCAACCGCAGTTAACCTGTCACGTTTCTCATTTTACACTAACTCTATGACTTCCAGTGCTCCATCGAAAGTTTCTATTTTTGCTGTTTGGTTTAAAAGACATTTTTTAGTTCCCCCTTGGACTTACATTTGGCTGGTGCTCATATGTATTTTTTTGTTTATGTCCATTGGATTTGTGGTGGTATTTTTTCGCCTTGTAAATGGACACTATCTCAAAGAAAGATCTACAATTAGATTAATTGATGGAACTTTGGCCCCCCACTCCTCATCACACATCATAAAGGGACCAGACTTTTGTGAATATTACTGCCTGGCCTGTGTTAGATGGGATTTTGTGGGATGCTGTTAAATTTCAGATTCATGGACCTACAGAGGTTATTAATGTTCCGAATGTTCTTCGTGTTTCTATGGGTGATGTTGTGAAACAAAACATCCGCTCTAATGATTGGGACGTTCAGGCCATAGAGGCATTATTTTCTGATTTAAAATATTATGCCGCCTTGGCTTTGATGCTGAAGATTTGTATTTAGACACTGCTAATTATGGGGAACTGTTTTGCTATCAACATTATGGCAATCATTTCCTACATAAGGCCAATACGTTTCGAAATTTTGTAAATTATACTCAATGGGAACATTGTCCGACGCCAATGCAAGGCAGCTCCCACACACTGGTGAACAAATGTGCATATTCTACTGATTTCAGTGTTTCAAAACCTGCCGCCTTTTATTTTAAAATGGCAGCAGAGTCTGCCTCGAAGGTTAGGCTGACACACACTAAATTATTGTATTCCAAATCCTTTATGGATGATTTGGATGTCGGAGGTTATGATCTATGGAAAGCTACTATTGATCTTAAATCTGTTTGGGGTTCTAAGACATGGCAGGTACGAGGGACAGAAGCTCTGCATCGTGCCTGCCTCATCCCAAACCATATGTTATTTTTGAATTCTACTAATTTTCAAACCACCTGCTTTGGATTGGCTACTTCTAAAAAGCTGAATTCCCCCTCTATTCCTGATCTGGGTGCTTATCCTAATTGGGATAATCATACAGATCTGTCTCTTGATGGGTTGCAGGCATACATTACTAATACATCCTTCAATATTTCCAAATTAAATCCGGAAGGATGGTTAACATGGCAGACGAGCTCAGATTCCTGTCAACATCGTTTTCTGGGACTGAAACCTGGGTATACGCAGGTTCGCGTAGACCCACGCTTCGAATCTTCTCATTCTGTTACTACCTACTCTGTGGGGAAGTTATGCCAATCTTGGTTGCAACATTCCACCTTGGCATCTGTTAAACTTCATTTATCTATATTACATGACAAAATAGATTTGAATGATTTTGTTAAGGGTCCTGTTGGTGGCAGGTCCAAAAGATGGGTGTATGCTGTTTATAACGAAGTTTGGAAATTATCGCAAATTGAAGCTGCTTCCAGATTGAGGACCATTGATCAAGCCAATCTAGAAAAAGTACTAGCTGTTATTGATAATAGCATTAACACCCTTTCTTCCAGAATTTACACATTAGATAATATTGTTTCATCTGTTGTTGATATTGTGCAGGATGATATGTCTGTTTTATATCATGGTCAGAATCAATTGCGTTCTATAATGCAGTTTGCATGGACTTTGCAGACGTTAAAGGCTGGGAAAGTCCCCTGGGACTACATGAATACTTCGTCTTTATTCCTTCCCTTTAATCTGACTGCGAAACAACAATTCATGACCATGAAAGATGCAACATACTCATTACTGCATACTCATTATTGAAAAGTTAGAACCTTTGCCTTTCTCTATGGCCGAATTGAACTCCGCTGTGTGGCTTATCCACGGGTTAATCACATTACCATTTCCTTTGTTTAAGTTCAGTTCGTGCATGAAACATTATGCCCTAGGCAGATATGAACCGTTGGGTATATTTAGTCACTCCCATTTACATACAGGTGCATGAGAGAAGGTAAAGAAGTTTATTTAAAAGATGAGGACTGCACTTCCACACCTGATCACTCAGTAGTCTGTAGGCACATCCAATTACATGGCGCATGCAACGTTCAGGCACCAAATTTAGCACGCGTCCTGAAAGGGATTCCAGTGCCGGCTATTACACCCTCTTTCACGTTGCTAGCTAACAGTGGTTATTTGCTTTTAAATAACGAGGCTTGCTGCGGGACGTTAGTGGGAATTCCCTACATTGTGACTGTATCACAGAGGGTAGTCTGCTGTAAAAATGTCCTTTTCCCACCCCCCACATGGACGGCTGGATGTATCCATCTGGCCTTCCATTCCAACCTTGATAGCAGAGTTCAATAAAATGAGCAGAATAAGGGCTCTATTGTCTCAAAAAGAAGTCGCTCTGACTTCCTCCCGTGAAACATTTGTCTTTCCCGTAGCAAACACCCGCACCGAGGTGCATGCGCTTTTAAATACTGATCTCCCACTTCATTTCGGTGCCCATTATTCAAACTATATTTAATGCCTCATCAACAACTGGCTTGGCGCATTTTTTCAAAATTGTGGGCTCCGGCTTCGTGACCTCTTTTCAAACAATTTTTGGTGTGATACCGCCATTTTTTCATTCTATTTTTTCCAGCGTCTTAGGCGGGCTCCTGTTGATTCTCGCCCTCACGGCTAGTGTGCTGTTGTTTGTCTGCTTACTGTGCAATGGCTGCACAATTTGTGTCACACGACAGCCCATCCCAGCTGCTCCATCTTCGTAACCGGATGCTTGAATATTATGGCACATTACCACTGGCCACCTTAAGCATAGCCTATGGATTGTCCTTCCGGTTTTCATACTTTAGTTGTGTGCAACCTGTTTTTCATTGCCTAGATTGTCCATTCGAATGGGCTCTGGATTTGTGCTTGTCAAACTCGGTGTCTCCTGCCCCGGATTATGATCTACTGATGAGTCCCTCAGTGGCTCATGAGTTGGACTGTTCTGGTATCAGGATTATGGAGTCCTAGGGAATTGGGACATCAGAACGGCAGCGTATGACTTCTTGGCAAGAAGTTATCTTGAAGAACACGCCAGTTGTCCTCTGATTGTGCTAGAGGCCCCAGTTGTCGAGGAACATGCATGTTCGTTTACCTTGTTGGACTGGATGGTGGAAACTTTTGCAGACCATTCCAATGACTTCCTCTTGGAAGCTGTTGCTACTTATTGTGCTTACACGTTGATGGATTAACTTGGATGTTGTCCCAACTTTCCTTGTACGACCCACACATTTTTTTTTTTTTGATTCGACATTTGGGCTAGCTGAGCCTTTGCAAGATGTTACGATTTTCCATTTCCTTTTTTTTCCCCTTCAGTTTTTTTGCGTTTTTTTTTTCCCTTTGAACTTTCACTGCCCATTATTTGGATTCCCAATACAGGCACTTGGTTGCGCTCTGTCGAACTTGAACTCTGCGTTCCTTAAATTGTATCCCTAATAGTTCATGGTCCGATCAAGGGGGGGTGTAGTGGAGGCAGCGTTTTAGATACATACATTGCTATGTTAGCATGAGCGTCTTAGATGTTAGAAAAGCCATCTTGCAACTTTTGCTGCTTTTGCACACGACACTGCAGATAGATGTTATTATTTGAAAACTGCTTGCTTGCTTTTTCTTCACATGAGAACTGTCTGATATTCACATCCTTAGACATGCACTGCGACCTTGGTCTGAACATTGTGTGCAGAAGCAGTCTGAGCCACCAAACAATGTATGTTTTTGAGTTCAGGTTGATCGGCCCACGCTCTAGCCATAACACGCACACAGCTGCAAATATCTGAAAGTCGAGAGCCTTTAATATTGCAGTTTGCATGCATAAGACACACATTCTGGAGAAGAACATTTCCAGGCGCAGAGCAAAGCTGATCCTGTGATGTGATTCACCTAAGCTGATCTTTACGGTATGGGGTTCCCCATTTAAACCGAGAGACCTTCTATTAGTCTAATAATACTAGCTTGCTAGTGAAGGAAGGGTGGATGTATTCCACTATCATTTGTAATATGATTTCTCCCTTCATTTTCTATGGTATTTTAACAATGCTGATGGTTTTAATTTTAATCATTTGTCTGCTTATGTTAGCCAAAGTACCGCATCTTAGGACACGTAGTTTATAAAATAAACATTTTAAACTTTACCGTGTCTCTGATTACTCTTGTTGTGGACTGATATGAGAATAATAACGAACGGGTATTTCTGATTCCCACCATTCCTGAGAGTACTCTAAAGTCGCATGTTCTGGGTTGTCTAATCATTGGTAGCTTCTATATGGTATGAAGAGCGAATGAGACACTGATGCTGGTCGGATAGGGGTTCTGGGTACGGAGGTGAGTTTTTGGTACACCGCAATTCACTGAGGTCCTGGTTTCCTGCGCATAGTTCTGTGCATGAGCAGAATCCCTGCAACAGCACCAGCATGGCATCTCTCCGTACCTCCTGTTGCTCCTCATAAGCTTCATATGGATAGTGCTCCTGGAAAGAGTCGCATCGTTGCTCCCGTGCACGACCCGTGAAGGAATAATCCCTTTCTATATACTCTGATGTGTTGTGTATATGTGTCTCCTCATCTGTGTCCTAGCATTTAACCCTGAGCTGAGATGGGCTGTAAGCTGGACCGAACAAACTTTCATCTCCGGATTCCTCCATATCAACAAGGTGAGAGGGAGGCAGCGGTGAAATATTGGTTAAAGATGACCGACCTGGAGAGTTTTGGATCAATTGGAGACTTTTAATGTCCGGTTTTTGTTATGTTGATGATGCCGTCGTCGAAGGGAGATGTCTGAAAGTTATTGTTGTCGATATTGACAGTCTAGCAGAGGATTTAAACACTGTAGTCAACGGAGTGCCAGTCGATGGGACCATAGACAATGTCGTCGACGGTCGAAGCTGTAGACGTAACCGTCGATGCAGTGGTGGTGGTCGATGCCGTCGTCTATGCCATCGAAGAGGTGATCGTCCTCACAGTATTCATCAATGAGGCCGTTACCACCGCCGTCTTCGACACGGTCACAGCTACAGACGTCGATGGAGATTTGGCTGTCTTTCTCAACGACGGGTCCGTTGACTGAGCTTTTTAAGTTGACGAAGCCTGTTTTAGAGGTGTGACAGGCAGAGGAGCAGCAGAAGACTTTTTTAGACTAGATTCTCTTTGTTTTAGGGTTGCTTTTTCAGCAGAGGAGGATTTATCTGCCTTAATTTTCTTATGATCAGTCTTTAATGAGGTAGAGCCCTCATTTTTACGTTTCCTCTCAGCTGAGGATGGCCCAGGACTCTCTTCAACGTCAGATCCAGAATCCGATCTAGATTTTTTCTTTTGGAGCCATAGTAACAATCTGGCCTCCCTGTCCTTCAGAGTTTTGGCAGAAAAAGTCCTGCTGTATTTACAGTCCTTGGCTGTATGTTTAGGATAAAGGCAATAGAGACAGTCTTTGTGGGGGTCCTCAGAGAAAAGTCTTGCTTTTCCACAAGATCTGCAGGGTCTAAAAAGCCTCTTCTTAGATCCCTCTGACATTTTAGAAAGAAAGGAGGTAGAAAACGAGTACACTGAGGGGAATGGTAGCAGGGTCAAAAGTTCACTCATTGACAAACTGAGCAAAGCTCAGGGAGACTCCCTTACACATGACGTGCGGTTAGAAATCTGAAGTATAGTGGCTCTGCTGGGGAGTTGAGGTCTAGGGCTTGTCTTTGATTGGTTAGATTTTGGACCCACATAAAGATGCTGATGAATGTGAAAGTTTTCCTTTTTTTTTAATGGTGTTCTAATGTACTTTTATAGTACTGCTTTTCTCCCACCATGACGACAGGGAAGATTCAAGCATGTGACTATGAATGATTCAATACTGGAGAAATGTGATGGTTGCAGATCTTACTTTCAGAAACATTTTTGTCAGAGGAATTTATTTTGGAGCTTTCCTTCAGGAGACATTATTGTGGATGTATATCTTTTGCATTATCCAAAAAATTACTTTGCATGCTTTCAATTCACTGACCGCTCACTACCTCTAAACATTATCTATCCCCCCCAAAACTCCGACCATGCCTAATCTTCAGCCATTCCTGACTCTTAAACTCCATCCATCTGACCCTAAAAGCGCTTACTACTCCTAAACTCGACCCATATCTGATCCCCTAAAACTATTTTTTCCCATAAACGCCATCCATCACAGACCCCTAAAAATCCTCACCACCATGAACCTTGAGAACCTCTCACCATCCCTAAAATCCACTCATTCCTGATTTTTTTTAAATCGTAAAACCCCTAAACTCCACTCATCCATAAACCCTAAAACCCCCTTTCTATGACCGAACTCCACCCATCGCTGACCTTTACAACCCCTCATCACCCCTAAACATCACCCATCTGTAAACCTAAAAAATCCCTCACTACCCCTAAACTCCATCAATGTTTAATGTAATGTTGGATTTTTCCTTCAAAATATCTTTCTTTCAAAATGGTTCCTTTCATTTTTGATTTATTTCTATTTCCTTAAAACTGTCTTTCCCTAAAATTGTTTTTTGTGATGTGGTATTTTCCAATGTAGTTTCTCAGTTTTCGTATTTCCATTAATTCACATACATCACACCTAGTTACCACCTGCTTTTGTTTGATGATAATTTACATATGCATTTTGGCTATTTTGAGATTAATTTTAATCTGTGAATGTTTAGTGTGTGTGAATACTGAATCGCTATTAACAAAGTGCATTTACGAAATTGCTTTTATGAGATTTCAAAAAATGTAGTTCTGCTATGCATTTTTACCAATCCCTTCATTTTGATTGACAAACGAGGGTGATACCACCTTTGGCAAGAAGGCAGCTCAAGTCCATAGCACCAATTTGCCTTGGAAGACCATGGTGTAAGGAGGTTGCCCGGAAAGGCCTGTTGGTCACTCATGAGGCCCGCTGAAGTGATGGTAATAAGAAAGACTGTCCTAACTGTCGGAAGCTGTAGCAAGTAACTGAGCATAGACTCAAATGGCATACACATATCAGAATTGGATTTAGGTCCCACGGAGGCATGAAAAATAGTTTTGGAAGAAACATATGCATCAGCCCCTTCACAAAACACATCACAACCAGTGATTTAAAGAAATAGGGATGATCAGGTATATATAAAAAGGCCAAAAGGACCGTTAAGTATCCATTCTCTGTGACCACTAAAAGGCCGCACTGAGCCAACAGCAACAAAAACATTACATAAGAGAGATTGGCCTGCAAGGGTTTTAGATGGTGTACCCCAAACTCGGTCAAAAACGTTTTCTTGCGCTGGGCACAGATGTACTTCGTGGACAAGTTCTGGCTGCAAGAATGTCATCTGCCACTTCAGACAGCAAGTCAAAAGAATGTAATTGTCGCCACTCAATCTCCACGCATGGAGGTGTAGGTTGTGGAGATGGGGTGCAGGACCTGTTGCTGAGAAAAGAGAGAGAGAGGAGAGTATGTACCCTAACGGGTAGGGCGGTCAACCTTAAGTCTGGGGAACCGGGTTCAAGTTTCGGCAACAACGCTCAACATCCTGTGATTCAGGGCAAATCACTTAATCTCCCCATGCCTAACAAAAATGAATGTGTGCTTGTGTAACGCAACTGGTGCTCATGTAAAGCGCTCTGATAACTGATACCTTTGGGTCAAGTTCACGCAATATACAATTCTGAATTTTCTTTTTTTTTTTAAATGAGGCCCCTGAACCCCAACAGGCTATTAATGGATATGTTACAAATAAGCTATCCGGGTGGGGAAGATAGAGTGGCCTGCCAATTATCAGGTTGGAACTCATCAGCAAACACATGAGATCTAAATCAGACTCTTGAAGCATCTAGACAGAGCTGAAGAGGCAGTGATGCTGGACCCATTGAAACCTTAGGTCCTATTGCTGTGTCTGCAAGTGCCATCAGGCATGCAGGTATGGAAGAGACACAAGGACTGAAGCCCAAGGAGCCTTAGAACCTTCCACAATGACATCCGGGACAGATCCCGATACGCCAGGATCATATTCTGAATGTCTTGGATTCAAAGCAGTAGTGGAATGCCTTGAAAGCTTCTAAGCCCTTATAAATGGAATCCTCTGTGTAGTACTCACGTGGGACTTCAGCTCATTGATAGAAAACCCCCAATCTCTAAAACGTTTAAGAGCCCTACACTAGAACACATGCTTCACCTGTAACCACTGCAATTACTCTTGTGAACACCTGAGGGAGGGGCTGAAGGAAGCAGATCAAGCTGGAAGTGTTCTTACCTCACTCTAAATCTTAGGTAACACCTATGGGAATGGAGGATGTATATATGAAAATACACATTGTGCAAGTCCAGGGACACCATCCAGTCCTCTTAATCAAGAGCTGAGAGCATCTGAGCCTGAATGAGCATTTTGAATTTGTCTTTATTCAGAAAGGCATTCAATGGCCAGAGTTCCAATATAGGCCTCAGGCTTCTGTCCTTTTTTAAGACAAGCAAGTAGTGTGAATAGCAACCCTTGCCCATCTCCTAGTCCGGCAGCCACTCGATAGTGCCTTTGTCCAACAGGAGATTGACTTCTTGCGTCTAGATAGCGGCGTGGTCAGCCATGTATGTGTGTATACTAGGGGAATAAGAGGTGGGGATGAAATCAAAGGTAGGGTGTAATCCCTTTGAACAATCCGTAAAACCCATTGGGCTGATGTAATGGATGTCCTACTTAGGAGGAAATGCCCCATCCTGCCCCCCCATCGACCAACTGTGGGCCTAAGGGGGAAAATGGCCCTGTCCATAATGGATAGTTTGGGCAGGTGAGTTCCTGTTGTCCTCCAGAACGGATGGCAACATCTCATTGGCAAGGTCCCACAAGGCATGGGTGTATGTATCCTGAAGGCACACTGCATTCTAAGACCTATTCCAAGGCTGCCTTCAGTGGGTCCTGGAAACCAGAATGTTTTTTCTCTAAGGCTACAACAGATACAAAACTCTGAGAGAAAACCTTTTCTTGAATTTGCTAATGCAAAACCACATCAACCCAATCATATGCATCCTGCACTGGCTACCAGTTGCAAGAAGAGTCCCCTTCAATGACCTTTGTGTCACCTATCGTCCTCTGCATGAAACAGGACCATCCTTCCAACAGCTAAATCTTGGTGTCTCCTTCCACATACATAATTTGTCTTTAAAACGTTGCAACAAAATTCAACTACAGACCAAGTTGCAAGTTGGAGGCAGAAGCGTTCATACAGAATAACTCTGAAATTCACTTGGTGATTCGTGGTCACTGGACATTTCCCTAGGCCCTGTTGACCTGTTCCAAACATCTTAACCAATTGAAGCATATGTTCTGCATGTATTACCATCACAGTATCAAGCTGCTGGAGAAACCACAACTCACATCTTGGCCTAAAACAGATTAGTGGACTAATGCATCCATTGTAGAGATGCGTCTAATCTAATGGTCATCTTCTACCTATACAACCAGTTTACTCACATTGGCATAACCAGGTCCCAGAAGATCCTGATCACCTCTGGAGTGCACCATCTTGTCCCCATCATCTTCAACCTCTACCTGGAGTCCACTAATCACCAATAAAGCAGCTTTATAATTCACTAATGCGGCAATGACCGGTAACTCTATTTGAAAGTCTCCTCCACTCCAGACATACAATGCCTTAAACACTGCCTACTCCTCATCCAGACCTAGATGTCAGCACCGACCTGAAGCTCAACTCAACCCAACCAAGACATATCTTCTAGTATTCACCAAAATCAAAACTCAACAACTAGTCTAAGCCCAGCCAAGTCATTTGGATTTATTCCTGCCATCGAACTCACCTTCCCTTGCTAAGAAATTCTAGACAACCTAGTACCAGCTCTCTAAACTGAAGAAATGAAACTCATTTCTGACTTCATTAGTCTTTATTTCAATTTATCAAATCATTAAAGACAATATAAATCATTAAAAAGTAATCTAAAAAATTCATGATATTTTACCTAAAAGTCCATCAAGTAAAAAATATATTAAACAGACAGAATTATAAGAATATAAACGTAATAAATAGTCATGCCTAAAACCATTAAAAAACGACTTTAAAATATTCCCGATTTGCCAAATAACATCGCTGGGTCCATTATGACAAAGAAAAAAAAACATGTACATAATCATAGAGCAAAGACCAAATTATGAGCCCTTTGTGCAAGAGCTGTATGATAGATATTAGCTACTGCAAGGTTCTTAATGATTTGGCACGAATGGCCCACATCCACCCCAGAAATTTTGCCAAAGCAATCGCTATAGGCTCACAAGTGTCTGTCTTTAAAATCCTTAGAATGCACAACTACCGTCCAGATGGGAAACTTTGTTTCCTGCGAAAGACCGGTAAAGATGGGAGTACCTCAGGGCTCTATTCTGAGCCCTACTCTTTTTAATCTTTATATGACCCCTTTGGCTGAGGTGATCCTACGCTGATGACACGCAGATTCTGATCACCTTAGGTCCCGACCCTAATGACACCAAGCAACGTTTTAATAACCGTCTTACCAATGTCGACAAATGGAGGAGATTAAACCATCTCCAGCTAAACGGGGGCAAGTCAGAGATCATTGTCTTTGGTAAAGCTATCAACTATTGGTCGCACGACTGGTGGCCTTCTAGGCTTGGCCCTTGTCCTACCCCCAAGGACATAGTCCGTAATCTGGGGTTTTATACGGACGACTGTCCATCTATGCGGGGCCATGTAAACCATGTCGTTGGCACCTGTTTTGGTGTCATGCGTAGCCTACGAAAGGTTTTTAAATGGCTCCCGATAGAGGCACGAAAACTCCTGACACAAGGACTGATCATTAATAGAATGGATCATGGCAACGCATTATTGCTGTCAATAAATGAAGATCTTATAAATAGACTTCAGGTTCTACAAAACACCGCTGCGAGACTGGTCCTTGACTGCCCATACAGATCTCCTTCTGCAGCATGCTTAAACACTCTCCACTGGCTCCCGGTGAAAAAGCGAGCTCTTTTTAAAATACTATGTCTCACTCATAAGCACATGTATGGAACTGGTCCAAAATACTGGCAGTCAAAGTTACATTGGTATCACCCGTCCAGGATACTACGCTCCAGCGATGCGGCATTGCTGACCCCTCTAAGAATCAACACCGTCAGGCAAGGAGGCCGTTCGTTCTCCTTTTGGCACCATTGTCCTGGAATAAAATGCCTTTCTACCTTCGTAGCATACCAGAACATAGTAAATTCCGTAAAGAGTTGAAAACCTGGGTTTTTGGAAATTAGATCTGGTCCGTTTATCAGAGCCGTCTGCAAGCGCCATGAGACTCATGTGAGTGATATGTGCGCGATATAAATGCCCCTGACTTGACTTGACTTAGAGCCTCTACCCCCGACCTTGTGCCAAGATTTAAAGAAACTGGTTTGAGCCATCTAATTCTAGGGGCTTTATAGTCCGGGCAGGCAAACAGAACATTGTTTCTTTATAAGATGGACATACAGTACAATAAGCCTCATTCAGAGGGTGCCATTACATGTAAAAGACTTAACAGGGAGAGAGCCCACTCTGAACTAATGATGCAGTTTCCTATCTTTTGGAACAGTGGTGAAATCCCAGTAGCTTTCACACAAATACTCGTTTATTCTCCAAGGAGGCCCGTGTCAGAGTAGGACTCGTACTAGAAGAAAAACGTTTCATCTTAATCATATTCCAATAAACTGACCTAAGCTCTTTCTTTGAGGGAAATGTGGTACCTTCAGGGTTTCCCCATAAACTGATCATCCCCATCTCACTCAAGATGTCTTTTAACTTCCTATACCAGGAGATCTTACTTGAGCAGTCAGCCCGCCTGGTTTCAATAAGAGCTTGGGCATACAGGGACAGTTCAGGGTTGACCCATAACCTTCTCCAGTACGCCAAAGGTCTAAATCGGGCTAGGTCTTCAAGCTGATTACATCCCAAATCAAGATAAAGAGGCGTGAGTGGAGAAGAAGATGGAAGATGTAGTTGAAGTTGAAAGAGATTTCTTGAGCGCACTATCACCATTCGGTTTCTTGGCGCTATAGACCGGAGTTGGACCAGAGGGGGGAAAGTGGGAGAGTTAAGAGGGGTAAGCTAGGGAAAACAGGTGGGTTTTGAGTTTAGCCCGAAAGTCGGAATAAGAGGGGATGGAACGGATAGCGAGGGGGAGTGAGTTCCAGAAAGTTGGGGCAAGGGTGGCGAATCTGAAGCCACCGTTTTTTTTCTTGCGGAAACGAGGGATTTTGAGAAGGAGCTGAGTGGAAGATCGGAGATCTCTGGTGGGAATGTAGGAGTTGATTTTGGCACTGATGAAGGCGGGGGCGGTGCCAGCTAGGGACATGAAGGTCAAACATCCTATTTTAAAGAGTGAGCGTTCCTTGATGGGGAGCCAGTGGAGGGTCTTCAACAAGGGGGTGATGTGGCTGGTTTTGGGGAGCCTGTGAATAAGGCGGGCCGCTTGATTCTGGATGAGTTGTAGACGACGACATTCGTAAGCAGGAATGCCCGCATATAAGGCGTTGCCATAGTCAAGACGGGAGGAAATGAGTGCAAGGATGATAAGTTTAAGGGCCTCCATAGAGAAATAACGTGATATTTTTCGGATGGTTCTGAGGGCCAAGAAGCATGAGGAAACTACGGAGCTGATCTGGGGACGTATGGAGAGGTCTTGACTGACTTTAATGCCCACCGTTTTCACAGAGGTTGATGGGGTAGGGGGAGAACCAAAGATGGAGGGCCAAAAAGTGGGGGACCATGGATTGGAGGGACTGCCAATGAGGACCAACTCGGTCTTATCAGGGTTCAGCTTCAACTGGTTGAGATTCATCCAGTTGAAGATGAATGTGAGGGTAGAATGGACCTTGGCGATAGAGTCAGAGGGAGGGGAGAGGTTGAAAATAAGCTGCAGGTCATCAGCGTAATTAAACGCTGTGATCTCCATGTCCTGTAGTGCAGCGATGAGGGGGTGGATGTAGAGGTTGAACAGGAGGGGGGAAAGTGAGGAACCTTGGGGAACCCCACAAGAGACGGAGTGGGTGGAAGCGAGAAAGCCGTCAAGACGGACGGCCTGGGTACCACTGGTAAGAAAAGAAGTGATCCAGGCGAGCGCTGGACCTCGAAAGCCAGCGCCCTCAACACGGTCGAGAAGGATGGAATGGTCGACCGTGTCGAAAGCCGCGGAGAGGTCAAGAAGGACAAGGGCCTGGGGGGAGTTGGTATCGGCGCTACGCCTGAGCTCGTCTACTACAGAGAGAACAACGGATTCAGTAGAATGAGCCGGCCGGAAACCGGCCTGGTGGGTGGCTAAGAGGTGGTGAGTCTCAATGTGATTGGAAAGCGAAGAGGTGATGTGGCTCTCAAGGATTTTGCTTAGGAGCGGCAGTAGGGAAATGGGTCTGAAATTAAAAGGGATGGTGGGATCAGCGCCGGTTTTTTTTAGAATGGGGATTACAGTGGCGGCTTTAAATATGTCAGGTACCACGCCGCAAGTGATGGAGGTGTTTAGAAGGGTAATGGAAGGGGTTGGGCAGCGAGAGAGAATATCTCTTAAGATGTGTGCGGGGCAGAGGTCGGCAGGAGAGCCTGAGGTGACTTTTCCCAGGAGCATGCTAAAAGCCTCATCAGAAATCAGCGGAAATTGGTCAATGAAGAAGGATGGGAAGGGCAGCGGGGGACAAGTGAAAGAGGCAGAGGCTGTGGGGATATTCTGTTTTATAGTGGCAATCTTCTCGATGAAAAAATCATTGAGGGTATCGCAGAGGGTCTGGGAGGGGACGGGCTTAGAGGTGGCTCTGTCGGAAGCGGAGAGTTGGTGCACGATAGTAAAAATCTCCTTGGGTTTGTTGGTTGCCAATTGAATTTTCAGCGAGAAATATTCTTGTTTGGCAGAGAGGATAGATTTTTTGCAGGCCTGCAGGAGAGTAAGGTATTGTAGCTTGGCGTCAGGGTGGTACTTACGGCGCCAGTGGCGCTCCGCAAGTTTTTGGATTTTAAGGGCGCTGGAGAACCATCTGTTAGCGTCGTGAGGGCGCCAGGTTCTCACCCGTCTAAGAGGGGCCACTTGGTTGCAGGCGTCGAGGAGCCAGGTGTTAATAAAGGCTACCTGTTTGTTGGGGTGGGTGTTGGTCAGGGTGGGGACTGAAGAGGATTCGAGGGCAGCCATGTCTACTCTGTTCGAGTTTCGGGCGAAGGTGTTTTTAGGACAGGGAGGGAGGTTGGCCTCTGCCAGGCGGGCAGAGAAGGTGATCAGGGAATGGTCGGACCAGGCACATGGCGATATGTTAGGTGCCGTGATGGATAGGTTGGCGGACCATACTTGGTCCAAAATGTGACCATGTGTGTGGGTATGTGCAGAGATGTGGGGGGTGAAGTTGATACTGTGAAGGGTTTCTGAAAAATCCTTGGACATGATGTCCTCGCGCGGGTCACCTGGCCAGAAGTTGAAGTCCCCTAGTAAGAGGAGGGATGAATTATTGACTACCAGAGTGGCTAATAAGTCCTGAAAGGCTGAGATGAAGTGGGACATGGATTGGGGGGGCGATAAAGCAGAATAATCGTGAGGGGGGTCGCAAGGTTAGTGGAGCGAGCTACTAAGAGGTCAACGGATGAAATGGGAGGATGGGGAAGGGGTTGAAATTGGAGGTTGGAGCCGACTATCATAGCCACTCCTCTGCCAGTCTTTCCCCCGGGGCGGTCAGCGCGGAGGATGTAGTAGAAGTCAGGGAGAGAACTAAGAACATCGGGTAGAGAGTCATCCGTGTACCAGGTTTCGGTAAGAAATAGGATGTCGGGCAGATGGTATCAATAAGGTCGAACAATTCCAGATGATGCTTGACCGCCGAGCGGGTATTGAGGAGGGCTAATGAAGCAAAGGCAGGAGGTCTATTCGGGCGGCTAGGGGAAGTAGAAGGGGAGGTGTGGCGAGGTAACAGAGCGTGTGGTGTAGGAGAGGGGTTGCGGAGGTAGTTTTGGGTGGGTCGCGCGATGTTAAGAAAGTTGATCGTGGCTGAGGTGACTGGACTAATGGGCCAGTCGTTGTAGTAGGCCAGAAGCTGCTGGGGTGAGTATGTGAGGAAAGGGGCAGGGTGCGTTGCCCCTTGGCCCGGCCTGGCGCGGATGGGCGCAGACGGGCTTGCCTTTGGCGCGCCCGCTGCGCGCGTCCGCAGCGCGGCCGGGATAGGCACATGATAGAAGTAGGGTCAGGGGGGGGCGTGGCCTGGCGCCAATGGGCGTGTCCTCTGCCCAGGGATTCACAAGCAATGGCGGCGAAACTCGCTCTGACTCCGAGGCAGCGCCTTAGTCGGCTGCACGATCAGAGTGGCAAGCAGTAAGTGATCAGTGACCAGCAGGTGAAGGTGGGGGGGGGGGGGGGGAACACCACACAGGTAGTTTAAAAGCACAAAAAACAAGTTATTTTTTAAAAAGATGACAAGCGCTCCCGGCTTTCCGCCTCAGGAGGTCACTCCAATCTAATAATGTAACAAAGTTCTCACAAATTTATTTTGAGCTACAGTCAGGGACGTCAAATCTTCAAACCCCCACAACACAGCCCCATAAAGTACTGAAGTACTAATTTTAGTTTTGTATATTTTTATAAGGGGGCCACCGGTTTGGAGTATGAAAGTCTCTGCTCCTTCATGAGGACTCCCGTCAGTTGGGCATGTTTGAGATCCAACCTATCGAGCTGGGATTTCCAGCTAAGTTTCCTTTCCAGGGTAATTCCCAGATACATAAAAACATCGGTCTGCTTCAACTGAACTGTATTCATAAAAACGTCCCCTTTGATGGCCTTGCGATTATGGAGGACCATAAACTCTGTCTTCCCCACGTTTACCTCAAGATCATGATCTCTGCAGAACTCTTCAAACCTGGTTAGGGCAGTCTGCAGCCCTCTCTGGGTCTTGGATAATATCAGAGTATCGTCTGCGAACATTAACAGGGGTATCTTAAAACCTGCCAGGGTGGGAGCATCTGTGGGTAGTCTGTATAGTAATCCACGACCCTATTGATAAAAAGAGAAAACATGGTCGGAGCAAGAAAACACTCCTGTCGAACCCCCTTGGCGATTGAAAACTTATCTGTAACTTCTCCCGTTAATGCCCCAACGTACCTGAGCAAAGTTAGAGTTATGCAGGGTAACTAAAACGGCCAATATTTCTAATGGCATCCCCATGTCTAAAAAGGATCTCCACATTTTAGCACGGGGCACCAGATCGAAGGCCGATTTAAGGTCAATGAAGGCTGCAAATAATGTGCCCCCACCTATAATTACCACCTTCCAGTAAATCATTACAAACCTAAGAACCTGATCGATAGTACTGGTGTGTGGACGGAACCCTGCCTGCATCAGTGACAAAATCTCAGTTTCCTCCATCCACGTCTGGATTCTACTTAGAACCAGTCTAGCAAAAAAACATTGAATACAGTCGATGAGGCTTATGGGTCTATAGTTACCAGGATTGGATCGATCCCCCTTTTTATAGACCGGGATGATCTCTGCTCCAGACCATGACTCCGGAATGGGGGCACCACTGGCTATTGCATTGGCAAGTTGTTGAATATAGGTCGTCCAGTTATCCCCATCAAACATACACAGGTCCGCCGGTATACAATTCAGACCTGGTGCCCTGCCTTTCGGGATTCATTTAATAACTTTTGAGACCTCTTGTTTAGAGAAATACAGGTTAGTAGTAGTATTAGGCATTATAAATTGGACTGTACTATCTTTACTTGCAGCAAACTGGGCTTCGAAATGAGTAATCCACGTCTCAGGTGGGACATGATTTACAGGTGCAGGATTTGATACACCACTTCCCCATTTGACAAGATGCCAAAATATAGTCATGTTCTTTTCCTTACTAGCATCCAATAAGTTATGCCAATGGTTCTCATCCCAATCCCTTTTTGCTTGTTTAAGTGCTTGCCTATACCCAACCCTTGCCTTTTTAATGTCTTCTGTATTTTTTAATCTAATAGCTCTTGATAAACTCCTATAAGCCTCTCTACATGGTTTGTTATACCACGAGGCTGCTTTTGAGTATGGTTCTTTCTTTGGTTTTTGTGAGTTTTTAATAAAAAAAATGTACGTTTAGAGAAGAGCTCATTATGAACCTGCGGAATGATTGAGTTTATATCCTCCTGGGTATCATGATTTTGGAGGATAGCTAAGTGGAGCTCCAACAAACTCTTCATCTGTTTTAAATACCCTTCATTAACTGCAACCCTAGCCCATTTGACCCTCCTGGAATCATTGGTAAGTGCCACTTCCCAATTGGCCTTTACTTTTTCCCCATTGTCGTGGATGGAAAGATCAGGAACCTGCAGAGATAGTACAGAGGGTTGTGGTCACTTTCAAGCCGTTCAAGGACTACCATATCCTGCAAGGACGACCAAAATTCCATGTTCAAAAATATATAATCAATCCTACTGCTTCTTATGCCATTATTAAAAGTATGGATGCCCGCCTGTCTGACTTGGACCTCCCATTAACTGCTCTAATCCCCTGTTCTAAGCATAGCCCTTTCAGTTGTAGTGCCGACTCAGTACCCCCAGGGCTGGTTTATAGAAATTTCTAAAGCTTGGGTGACAGATTGGCTCCAAAGCCCATGTTTCTTGAAATAGCCAAATATCATAATTGTCAATGAATGCAGACCATTCAATCGAGTGAGTTTTTTAGGAGAGACCTGCTATATTCCAACAAACCAAAGTTAAATTTGATCTATTAGGCCCTTGGATTTGAATACTGGATATATCAACCGACGGCCGAACAGTATCCTTATACAAAAACTCCTGTCTGCATCCATCACTAAACGTAGGGAGCCCTGCGGGTAGGAGGGTCAAAAGATGGTCATCCTCTACTACATTAATACAATCCACAATACAATCCACCCCACCTGGTCGTTTTCCCCCAAATCCGGGATACCACCCGCATGTCCCAACCCAACATTGAGGTGGTCCCTAGTCGGAATTGGTTCATTAATTCTCAGCAAAAATGAATCACAACCGTACTTGCAAGTGTCCCTAAGGTCATATGATCTGGTTGGCGGTAAATCAGTAACAATACCGAGTCAGTCAATATCTTCAAGGAAAGTGAGAGCGCCAAAGCGGTTGTGTGTTGGGATTGGATAGTTAGGTAAATCACTGATTTGGGGTGCCCCCTCCCAGTTTGAATTTAAACCCCTGGTAGCTATGGTCGGTTGGTAAAAAAAAAAACAAGGGGAGGATGTTTATATCGTCCGACCTTATTTGGCAAATTTCGGCCCTATCCAAAATATGTTTAACCAACCCCGGGGACCCAAAGCTTAGCACCACACAGTCCCCTGCGAGGGACTTGTGTGAGCTGCCAATCCATGGAATTCGACGGGCAATTTTAAAGTTGGAAAAAAGGTCATTTTTGATACCTGTCCTAGCAGTCAGCAAGTGTAATGCTATATTTCTCAGCGAAGACCACTGTTCCTGTACTGCAGGCTGTAACACTGGGACATTGCCCAAAACAACAGTGTAGGGTGTTGCCTCAGGAGGGAGATGAAGGGACATATACGTTTTGGAATTGCCAATACCATTAATTTGCAGAGCCCGCCTGCGTGGTTCCTCTACAGGCAGCACTAGGGTGGGACATGTACCATTGCTACTCGGATGCAAAGGTTGATTAGTCATAGATGCTGCCGGGACTGGTAGAGGGTGACAGTGTGCAGTATTAGCAGGTTCCCCCGAGTATGATCTACTCACCACCAGAGGAGCTATGCCTCGCACTGTCGTACGTTAGAGTTGGTTTGCAGGGCATTCAAGATGGTCAATTCTATTTTGGTCAACCTGCTTTCTATTAGGATCAGTTTATCAAGAAGCGGGTTCAACACAGCGTGGAGTTTTTTTTCTACCCGAGTGATTAAAATGTCCTCGGGTAAGCTAGATGATAGATCAGTAATTACAGTGGTGGTGGGGGTCGTGCAATCATTACTGGTAGTGATGTTGTCGTTTGAGCTACCAGTGCACCCAGTACCACCCGCCTTACGTTTATTTAATCTGGATGCTTGCTGGGCGGGTTTTATGGGACCCCACGATTTCCTTTTCTTAGAAGGCTGCTCCCCACCGCGTGCCTGAATATTTGTTGGCTCCTTGTATGAACCTTGGAAGTAACAGGGGTTTGGGCGTTAAACCCCATACATGGGGAGGGTAAGTTAGTTGATACCGGAGAGACCTGACTAATCGGAGGAGCTACATCAGTGATGACAGTACCCTCTGTGGGGGGGTTTCAGCACAACATTAAGCAAAGGTGGTGGGGGTTCCAACGATAGTCTGAGCTGGATCTCATGAATCAACGCAGATTCAGCTCTAGAAAGGAACGCATCTAGAGTCCCAACAACTCCAGAACTCACACCCACCTTCCGCTTATTCATATTAGCCTATATATGAGGCAATAACAACAAGGATATAACCAGTAAAAGTCTCACAGGTTGGATGTTAAGGGGATGGCCCAGTCCCAGTCTCTACCTGTCTCTAACGGGCCCGCCCTTGGTCAGGGCTTCGTCCAGGCGTCGTCCCGCACCGCAGGGGAATAGGCAGCGCTTTATGCGCGATCTCCACGCCTTCCCCTCACCGTCCATCATCCCCTTTGGCATCGCTTTGTTCGCCCTAAGTTGGCAGGGTATGCCAGACGTGGGTCCCTTGCTCACTTTGCCACTGGATTCAAGATGGGCTGGCTGATGAGGGCTATGAACCCGAAACCGGTCCCAGGATGCTTGTTTCTGGTCCAGGGAAGACATGGCTTGGCAGTTCGGGCTGGACTGTTCCCATGAGGCACAGGGTCAGACTGATTTGCATATGGCCATGTCTGAACTGGGGTGGTGGATTGAGCTACAGAATGATGATGGATTAAACCCAGATCAGTTGACTGGGGGTAAGTGTTTGATTTGCTCAAGCGCTCCGTCCATCATCCCCTTTGGTATCGCTTTGTTCGCCATAAGTTGGCAGGGTATGTCCAGACGTGGGTCCCTTGCTCACTTTGCCACTGGACTGGCTGATGAGGGTTATGAACCCGAAACCGGTCCCAGGATGCTTGTTTCCGGTACAGGGAAAACATGGCTTGACAGTTTGGGCTGGACTGTTCCCATGAGGCACAGGGTAAGACTGATTTGCATATGGCCATGTCTGAACTGGGGTGGTGGAGTGAGCTAAAGAATGATGATGGGTTAAACCCAGATCAGTTGACTAGGGGTGAGTGTTTGATTTGCTCAAGTGCTCCGTCCATCATCCCCTTTGGTATCGCTTTGTTCACCCTAAGTTGGCAGGGTATGCCCAGACGTGGGTCCCTTGCTCACTTTGCCACTGGATTCAAAATAGCCTGGCTGATGAGGGTTATGAACCCGAAACCGGTCCCAGGATGCTTGTTTCCAGTCCAGGGAAGACATGGCTTGGCAGTTCGGGCTGGACTGTTCCCATGAGGCACAGTGTCAGACTGATTTGCATATGGCCATGTCTGAACTGGGGTGGTGGAGTGAGCTAAAGAATGATGATGGATTAAACCCAGATCAGTTCACTGGGGGTGAGTGTTTGATTTGCTCAAGCGCTCCGTCCATCATCCCCTTTGGTATTGCTTTGTTTCCCTTCACTCGCGGCAGCTGTGGGATTACAAGTGCACCCTGGGGGCTGTGGTCCTCGCCCAGGGTAGTAGATCAGCAAAGCGTCCTTCGCGGCCACCAACAGCAGCAGGGAAGCAAACAACACCCAGCAGGTGACCACCACGGAATCCGGCGTGACGAGGTGAAATAAAAAGAGTGAAGCTCCGCAACGCGGGTGGAGAGGCAGCGTTTTATGCGCGATCACCACGCCTCCCCCTCACTCGCAGCATCTGTGAGATTACTAGTGCACCATGGGGGCTGTGGTCCTCGCCCAGGGTAGTAGATCGGCAAAGCGTCCTTCGCGGCCACTAACAGCAGCAGGGAAGCAAACAACACCCAGCAGGTGACCACCACGGAATCCGGCGTGACCAGGTAAAATATGTATCTTTGGCACTGTGCAGCACTTCACTGAAATTTGGCTAGGTTTGAGCTGTACTTATACACATACATATCGATTAGCTTCCTCGCTAGTGTGCTCACCATTTCACCCTTCCAAGGCTGATAATATTAGTACTATTCAGATGGATAATTAACACTTATTATCAGTGCCTACAGATCAACTAAAAGGTACATTGAGCAACATGAGTTTAGTAATTATTTATTTCCCAATCACTTGCCTACAGCCAACCGGACAGACTACTAGCAATGAAAAAGAAGCAAAGGACATAGTACCATGACAGTCGGGCTCCAAGGCAATAATATTCACAGAAAGGAACCGACTACGGGTGACATAATCCTTGTAACTTAGGTGCACCTGCTACCTCTACACCACAACTGGCGCACTACTCTGAATCTTAGGTACAACATTTATGCCCTACCACTATGCAATGATTATCATGCACAGCCTTTCTACACGGAATCCATCACGCACAATTGCTGCTATTCTTCTACACTCAGCATTACAACTGGAGCAAACCTGCTTACCTATAGGCAGCACCATCCAACCCCTTCTTGTCTACGCATGTAAACTCCAGCTTCTGTCCACTGACGAGGCATCAGCCCTTTAATGTCACAAAAGGGCAGCAGTGTGATTTATAAACGCATAAACCCGCAGGTAGGGGGGTTAGTTCATGAAAAGCAGTACCCTGTTTCCCCCAAGAGGGCACTGCAGGCAGATACACCTCTGCACACATGCAATACAGGCATGCAACAGTTCATAATCATATACTAAGAGAAGGACAGTCAAATTATATGCCTCAGAAGTTATGATTATATGTTCAGTGTTAGCATAAGAGTATTTACTAGAAACTAGAAATAACATAAGGGAGGGTACACCCAATTATCCTATATACCACCTGCTGTAGAGTGGTGTGCATATCACAAGCGAGCATGCGGATGGCACCCAGGTAAATTAGTGCCCACGCCATATTTCTTGGATATACATGTGTATGTGTTTCTGGGTCTTTACCCACAGGAACTACCTGTGGCTTGCTTCATCATTGGACCCACATCCAGATCACCTAATATGAGTGGGCGGACTCTATGCGCTTGTAAGCGGGGCTCTTTAGGAGCTATGTGCAGGGAATTAAGTGAGTGTGTTAAAAATGCCTAAAGATCCTCCGGTAGTGTTTCAATGTATGAGGTCTAGGGCAAGATTAAATTAATGAGATGTTGTAAGGATTCTATGGTCACATCGTTGTGGTGGTAACAACATATCTTCCAATATACCGTTCATTAAACCAGGTAAATGAGATTGAGGGGTCTTAAATTGTCCTGAGGGGCGCATAATGACTTACTGGGCACCTGTGTTTTTCATAAATGAGAAATTAACAAAATAATTTGTCAACATATCATCATATATGAGTTTAGCGCAGAGAGCTTGGTATGTGCTGTCCAATAAAACTAACGAGCAGGTGGTGTGGCAGTATGAATCAAAATGCAAGATGTCTAACATATCATGTTTTATTTTTTAGTGTTAAGGTGCATTGGACAGATATTTAAAAAGGAAAAAAACAGGTCATCGCAGATACACAAAACAATATAGAACAAGCGCAGCATAAATATAAAAAATGGCAGTGATAATCATTATTCACGACAAAACATGAATTCACGGGAAATATGTTCCTCGGAGTAGCTTCCATGTACTTTGGCGGATTACTTGGCCTCTGGAATATCTGTTAAGTGATGAAAAAACGGGCGGCCATGAACACATGTTTTATTTTCATCAGCGAGCTGCAGCTTCATTCTGGAAATCGTGTCTTGCACATCCTCATTTGACAAATATAAGGGTAGCTGCCGAGACAGGCGCACGGCTTCTCCCTTGGGAGACAAAAACATGTAACTCATCAGTCAAGCTAAAATAACTGAAATAGCCTTTGCGGGTTTCAACGATAATTCTTTCAACAGAAAGTGTAGTTATAATGACCAAAATTCATAAAATATTTTGACAGCGTACACATGCTCCATGAATAAACCATGGAATGTTAACAAACAGTTGCCTACATTAAATGCTCATTCCTTGTCTGGTTATGTGTCTCATTCATTCAGCATTCGAAGTCCAGTAATTTGCATTCATTGTCTGCGAGACGCCTGGGACCGGGAAGATGGAGAGCTCTGTTGAAATTCCTCTTCAGTATGGTGCTCTGGTGTTGACTCCATCTGATAAATATGCACAAAAAATTCCAAGTGACAAACGTGCCTGCCTCAAGGCTGATCCTGGCAAGTTTTGTACAGATTGCCCACGTGTGGGGAGAAGTCAATGGCAGTGATACTTGTGGTGACACCAATGCTGTCGTACGAGTTACTTTCGGTAATGATGTATCTGGTAGAGACTATTCTAGCCGCAGATTCCTTCACGTAGAATTATCCCCAGGCGTGAGACTGGATCCGGAAACTGTTTTGCCACAGCATCCCTGCGTGCCGGGGGCGGGGCGACATCACGCGACTCCGCCCAGGCGTCGTCCGCGTACGTGACATCAGCGAGGTCACATAAGACCCGCCCCGGAACTTTTCCGCACCACAACGCGGAACCACCAGATAAAAAAGTGTGGGAGCATGGAAACAGTGCGCGAAGAGCAGAAAAATTGGAAAGAAACGGTGACTAACAACACCACCAGGGTAGTGCCAACACCACAGACCCCAAGGGCAGGGAAAGAAGAAAGAAGAAGAACAAGTAGAAACCTGCGCAGCCACCCTGCCCGCACATAGACAACCTCCCATCCCTGTGCACAAAGAGAAGAACAGGTATAAAAATCATGGCACACGTAGGAAGCCCACCCCCCTCATCCTGAGCAAGGAAGGGGACCAGTCCCAAGACAGACAGGGACAACAAACCACCAAGCCACCCCAACCTAGAGGGCAACCACTCACAAGGACAAAGGCAAGACATGGCCAGAGGACCCTCAAACCAGAGGACAGCAATGGAAGGGAGGGAGGGGAGGGAGGACAAGGATAGAAGCAAAACCCTACCCCCCCCCCCCGCCAAAACCTGGAGTAGCCAGAGCAGCAGGGCACCAGCGCACTGAAAGCCCATCCTCCAAAGAACCAAAGGGAGGAATGAACCGCCCCCAGACAGAGCCACCCGTCAAGAACAAGGAAGGCACTCACAGGAGACACAGCCCCCCACCGGGAGACGAATACCGAAGACCAACCCAAGGGTCCTCGCAGAACAGGGGAGGAAGGGCGGGCCGTGAAGGAATCTGCGGCGAAAATCGTCTCTACCAGATACATCGTTACCGAAGGTAAGTAACTCGTACATCTGATAGAGACTACTAGCCGCAGATTCCTTCATGTAGAATAGATACCCTAGCAATACCCCCTGGGAAGGAGGCTCTGCGAAAGGACCCCACCAGCCAAAGCAGAACAGAGGGCCCCACAGGGGACCAAATCTTTGGACCAGGTAGAACCTTGACCCTGCCAGGCAAAGGGAACCCCCACAAGCAGAACCCCACCGACCCCAAGGGGACGTAGGAGGGAAGGAAGACTGAAGAGGCTCATACACTCACAGCAGAGGAACCAAGGGCAAGGACGGAGAGGCCGAAGCACCCCACTCCCCCACAAGGCAACATAGCGTCCGCCGAATGCCAAGACAGGAAGATGGAAGAAGAAGAAGAAGCAGCCTAGAGGGCCCAAGGAAACCAAGGAGAAGAAGGCGAGCTCATTCCAGATGGAGAGCAGCCTGCCAGCCAGAACAATGCCGGCAGTCAAGACCAGAAGCAAGAAGAACAGCCCGAGGCCCCAAGAAGACCAAGTAGGCAACGCCTGGCAAGGGAGAACACAGGGACATCCCAGACCGCAGAACGGGAGCAGGGAGAGGAGGAGAGGCCCGGGCCACCACCACGAGTGGCCGTGCACACAACCTCAGGAAGCAAAAGCAACCTACGTAAACACCATGGAGAGCAGGTACCCGAAGGCGACCAGAACCCTTCAGCAGAGCACAAGCCATATGACAGCTACCATAACCCCACATAGGGCACATGAAGTCCCAATATATGGGAACCCTCTTTGGAAGAACTTCCGCAGCAGAGGAACAAACAAAAGAACCACGGGGGAAGAAAGCACCCCCGCTACAGGCTTGACAGCAGCCCAAGCAAAGCAGAAGGCCCAATCTCAGGGCCAAGTCTGCGCAACAACTCCTTCAGAACTCACACACAACAACAAAAGGGCCGTCCAGCAGTCAACAATGCCAAAGTCCCAAGGAAGGACGTAAACGGCCAGAAAAACATACTCCACAACCATAACCGCCGGCCTAAGAAGGCCCAAAAGCAACCCTAACTCAGAAGTCGCTGAGGAGGGGACGGAGGGGGAGGAGGACGGAGCCCTGCCAAGAGCCTCTGGATGGAGGAGTCGTCCGGGGCATGAAACAACAGATTGCCATCAAATGGGATATCAATGAGCCTCTCCCGAATATTTTCGGGGAAGATGCCGTCCCGAAGCCAAGCATGGCGACGGAGAGCGACTGAGGAAGCCATGGCCCGGCCCAGCGCCTCAGAGACGTCCAGAGCAGAGCAGAGAATAAATGCTGCAAGCTCCCGGCCATCCAATGCATGGTGCTGCAAATCCACCTGAGCAGACTCCTGGGACGCTGCAGACCCCAGAGACTCAGCAGAGTCCCACAAACAGGAGGAGGCCCTAGCCAGCACACACAAGGTGTTAAGGGCCCGCAGGGCCACGCTGGTCGAAGCGAAAATGTTGCATCCCCAAGTATCCAGCCAGTGGGCCTCTCTGGACGGCGGAGCCAAGAGGGGCGGCAGGGAGGGAAAAGCAGTCCGCAGAAGGGGACTGGGAGCTGAGGGGTGAATGGACAGGCATGCCGGGTCACGCGGCGTCGGAAGGTGCCGATGCAGAAGATGCGGAGGCACCGGGTCCCCGGAGGCGGGACGCCTCTAAGCCCCTGTCAAGGCAGAAAGGAGCTAACCTTCAAAGGGAAGCAAAATTTCCCTCCCACCAGAGCCCTGGTGGAGGACCTCCAACAGTTGGTCCGCTGGAAAGTGAGCCACCGAGACACCCATGCGTAGGGATGCCCACAGCCGTGCACACCGCGTGAGCGAAGGCCGCACCCGCATCCGTAGGGCCCCGCGGTGGAGAAAGCAGCTCCTCTGTGGGCGACGGCTGCAAACTAAGGCGGCCGTCCCCGAGGCCAAGCGGGGCAGGCAAGGACCAGACCTGGAAGTCAGGAGGAGCCGAATAATGAGGGACTTGCCGCTCTTCCGACGAACACCCGTGTCTCAGGAAGGGCGGGGAGCCACCCTTCGACGCCGGTGAAAAGGACACCACACGGCGACCAGTCTGCGGGGAGGACGACACCAATATGCAGCCTGCCTCCGGAGAAGGAGCGTCCGAAGACGAACGCGCAGTACGACCCCTGCGTGGAGCCGTAGAGTCCGCTGCTTGAGCCAGGACACTGGTGCCACCGGGCAAGGATCCTCCAAGTCAACCCGCACCGGAGCGGGAACCGGAGTAGAGCTGGAGCCGCACTGGCCCTAAAGCGGCACCGGGACGGCGCCGGCCTGACCCCCGCCGAGGCAACCACCTGCGTGGAGGAACGGGATGGGCCCGGGGAGGGGCCTAAAGAAGGAGGCGAAGGTCACCCGGCAACCCCTGTGGGGGCACAAGGGACGATACAAACTCCGACTCGCCCTCCAACGAGGCAGCCGCCTGTGAGGAGGTACGAGAGGGGCCCAGAGAGGGACGAGGGGTCTGACCTCGACCCGAAGTGGAACGAGGAGGGGCCACTGACTCCTGTGGCTCCCCACGGTCCAGCTGCTGCTGGCGCCGTAGCGGCGTCACCTCGGCCTTAGACAGGACCACCCTGCCAAGGGACCAAGAGGGGCTCGGGTCGCATCCCCGAGCCCCGGCGACCTCCCGCAACACCACAGGGACCCCTGCAGGGGTTTGCAGCGAGGCAAAGATGCCGTGGCCTGAAGGAGGTGCCCCAGAGGAGCCGCACCCCAACAGCACCACATCCTCCAAGCCTGGATCCGATCCAGTCGGCGCTGGGGCCGGAGCCACCGGCGACGCAGCGGAGGGCCCTGAGCAAGGCGAGGGATCCGCCGACGCCCCAGGAGTGGAAGGAGAAGGAGATGCCAGCCAGGCCTGCAAAGCCGCCGTGTAAGTCTCCATCTGGACTCTCGACGCCCCAATACCGGGAAACGGTGAATAGGACGACACGCGGGGCTGCATCACCCGCGGAGAGTCCACGCCCCCGGTAGGCCGGAAACCAGCCCCCGGGGACGAACTGCGACACTTACCCACCGGGGAGCGACGCTCACGTGACATCGGAGAAAGGCAAGGACGATGACCACGGCCAGACCTGAAGCCGTCCACCGAAGCAGACCGAGGGGAGGACGTCGACCTGGAGAAACATACCGAGAGAAGTTTCATTCGGCGCTCCCGCCGCGACATCGGCTTCAACTTTTGGCACGCCGCACAATCTGAGGTGCCGTGATCCTCCCCCAAACACCACATGCAAATGAGGTGAGGGTCCGTCGCCGACATAAGACGCCCACAAAACGTGCAAGTTTTAAAGCCCGAAGGCATTCAACACTGTTCCACCAAAAAAGAATGTAAGAAAGGGGCCCGTAAACAGGCCCGCAGCAAGGAACGGATCCGCGTTGCACTCGGAAAAGGAAAAAACTGACGTGGGCGCGCTGGGGCGGGTCTTATGTGACCTCGCTGACGTCACGTACACGGACGACGCCTGGGCGGAGTCGCGTGATGTCGCCCCGCCCCCGGCGCGCAGGGATGCTGTGGCAAAAAGGTTCCGGATCAATTCTCACGCCTAGGGATAATTCTACGTGAAGGAATCTGTGGCTAGTAGTCTCTATCAGATACTATTGGTATCATCTGAGACGTTATCAGTGACATGTGCGAGGTCGTGCAAAGATGCCATGTGCAACTCACCATAACTGGCACGTTTTAAGTTTTTTTTTGCTTTTTGGGTAGTAAAAGTCTCTTAAACGGATTTTAGGAGCATTTGTAGTTTTTTTTATTTTACACATTATATTGTGATATTAGCAAGGGAGAAAGTATAACTTATTTTTAATGTGTATGTTATTCATTTTACAAAGTATCCATGACAGGTCACATTGTGTCATTTGTCCATGATGTGCCCAGTTCTCTGGCCCTCAACCCTTCCAGGCGCGTCCAAAGGGCACGCTCAGCTGGTCCAAGCATATGGCGAGACCCTCAGCCATATCCCGTGCAATGATTCCCTCCTTCGACAGCTTACGATGCATGGTCCATGCTTTGGGACCTGGGAGTCCCCTGGCTATGAGAGGTTCATTGTGTACTGGTCTGAGGAAATGACCTTCAGCCAAACCCAGCAACTCCTTACGCAAGACCCTTGACAACTGGGTGCAATAGATGTTTCGTTTTATAAACCTTCCTTCGTATGTTTTCTTGCTGGGGAAATAAGGACATTTACACTCTTCTGTGATGGTCCCCGCAGCTCTCTTGCAATATAGGTCTGTGAACCTTATGAGGCGACCACATTCTTGTGGTCTGTGAAAATGTTTGTATAGTTGAAAATCACAGCCCCACCCCGCAGGTAATCAGATTTGAAATCACATACGTTTAAAAGGCTGCTGGGGGGGGAAAAAAACAAGGCTCCACCCAAATAGCACATATTTTTTCATTCTTAATGTTATTAAAACTAATGACCGGATTTACACAAAATTAAATTCAAGATCTATTTTACTATTCTACTCCACAAATGTATTTAGTCCATGCCTGTATGGGGTTAATCTGTCCAGCAATTATTGGTGTAATGGAAAGAAAATATTCCTATGGAATTCTACACGGAAATAAAACCTTAGGAATTCTCTATTTAACTCCCGCTGACTCTGTTCTGAACAGAATGTTCATGGATCAATCCTAGGCATTGAAGCAATTGTTTTGGAAGTTTGAACAGATTCATCAAATGGGGCCATGGTTATCAGCAACCATAGCAGCATTTTTCCTCTGGACTGATTAACTTAACAAAAACTACATTGTTACTATGATTGACGCTCATATATTTTTGTATCACGGAGTCTGCAATAGCGAGTCTGTAGTTAAGGTCAGGTCCGAGTTTTAATTGAAAAGCAGTTTTTTGTTTTACTAATTACAGGCACCATTTGACCGATTAGCAAGGAACAAATAATAAAAAAGCATTTAGATTTGATGGGGCAAGTTTTCTGCAGTACTGTCCAAGGAGAGGGAGAGTAAAATTTGGGGTAAAAAAATGCAGCTTTTTTACTTTTTAATTCCTCCAGGAATATTTGCTTTCCGGAACACAGAAAAACACTGAAGATAATTGCACCAAATATTGCATGAAACTATAACTTGAGTCAGAGGAGTGGCTTTGCTTGGTTGGTTGGAATCCATTCAGTATTTTTTTTTTAGAAGAAAGGGTCATTACCTACCTGTAATCCAGTTTCTACATAGTAAGTATCTTCATTGAAGTCATAAACTGTAGAATATACTACGCTAGGTTTCGTGGTCCCCGGAGTACTTTTTTACTCTGTCTTCCATGTAAATCTGCAGCAAACTCTCTGTCCATGGGTGAAATTATAGAAACTTGCAATGGAAGCCTATCAGAGGCCGAATTGTTTCCCGGATGTACATAAAAAGTCCGTAGAATATTCGAGGAGGACTGCATTGCAGCATCTAAAATGCAAGGCCATTTGTTTCAAAATAAACATCAAGGTAAAAAAGTAATAAGAGAGGCCTACACTGCAGGTAAAGGTTAAAACAAGCATTTGCAATGCAATGCAATAGGTCTCGCATTTACGCAAGTTTAAGCTATTGGCATTGTAAATGACAATGCGTTTTATTTATGTTTCAAAAACCAAAATATAAATAGAAGGCAGTGTCATTTACAATGCCAATAGCTGAAACTCGCGTAAATGCGGGACCTGTTGCATTGCAAATGCTATTTTTGTTGTTTTTGCAGATTTCTATAGCGCAAACTCCACCGGAAGACATTGGAGCTTCACAAGAGCACCAGTTACATTACACAGGACACACTCATTAGATCTCGCTGAGACAGCGAAAGCTGTCTCTTTGAGACATTTTGTAAGTGAGCTTTCAAAAGTGCTACCCACATGGTTTTGCTGGCCTAGGGCTTGAGTGCACGATGGCGTGCATGTGCACAGCTGCTCCTCTGCTCCTTGCATTCCCCCCTCCCTTCTCACCCAGCCCTTTGATGCTCTGCTCGATTACTTTCACTTTCGCCGCTTTGATGTTTGATCGCAAACGCGATCACTTCCGCTTGGCATAGCCTGTACTTGTTCTCTTTGTCCTCACATATGCTCTGCCCTCTATGTTTTTCTCTCTGGTCTCACATGTGCTATTCCCTCTGTATTTTCACTCTGCCCTCACATGTGCTTTTCCCTCTCCATTTTTAGGTCTCGCCTGAGCCAGCGCTTTAGCGCTGCTCTGGCGAGAGCTATAGAAAGCGGCATTTGGAAGTGCAAACTAGTGCTTCTTTGAGGCCTCCAGCTACAGTTCATGTGCGCCGGGCGCGCGCACCATTTGTCATCCATCTGATCACTTTCGCGGCTGCTTTGATGTTCTCAGTGAGCCGCGCGGCCACTGAGAACATCAAAGCGGCCGCGAAAGTGCACACCATTTGACACCCCCTCCCTTATCCCACTTCCACGTTCCTCCCCCACCACAGAGTGCGATTCGTGGCCGCGCGTCTTCCACAACTCCCGGGCTTGTTAGCAAATCGTAAAAAAGAGAAACATTAATAAAGATTCATATTTTAAACTATACTTATTTTTGGAAGTATAGATTTAGCTTCTAGGCGAATGGTTCCAAACGTAACTGTCTATATTATGAAATACGTACTCAGTCGCATTTAGTTCAGCATCATTTTGCGTGTTGGTATTAAACAGCGCGGGTATTGCCTGTGGTCTGTGTGAGCTTGTGTCTGCCTCCAAAGAGCATCATATAACTTTCCACATCCCTGCACACAAGCCGCTAAGAGCACTGGGCTGGACCGCACCACCCAGAGGAGGAGGGGCTGGGACAGCATTGACAATCCATATAAAAAAAAATATACAAAAAAACAACTGCCGCCAAGCAAATGACCTACACCCCGCCTGCACTAAACTCCAAAGCATTTGCAAAAAAAAGCTGAAAAAAACGTTAGCTTACGCTGAAGGTTGCTATGAATTTCAGCAGCAAACGAAGCAGCAAGTCATCTGTCTAATACGCGCCTTCAAAACACACTCCTTCGTGATGCGAATGATGGAGAAAAAAACATTTGGAATACTAATTACAGCACATCATTAAGAATTATGGTCAGCCGGCGCTGCATCATAAATAGAAACAAATATGTCCCTCGGGTGCGTGCATGTCACGGGGAATTTGTGAAATAATATCTACAGATGCTGCGTTGCATTAAAAAAAAACAACAGCATTATTTATTAAAGAGATTACATCGGCTTCTCCCTTTCGGTGCTTTGGAGTGCGTGCTCACGTACAAGTCGGAAATCCGCTGCATTTAATAAAAAAATCGAAAGGGGTCCTAAGCACATTGAATGATAAAACACGTACCGTGCTCTGGAATAAATTCCTCATCTGTCGATGCGACTAGCAGATGTTGCATGGCATGCCAGGCTGCTCAGCCCCTCTCCCGGTGCCTGCTACAAACGGCTCTGATCTCTCCCATGGAAACAGCACAGCAGAAAAAGACACCGCACATTTTACTGCTGATGCTGATTCCCATTCAGGAACAAGCATTGGCAAAGCCAATAGGTCTCGGCTTTGGGACCTTATAAGTGTTTAGCCATGCAACAGTTATAGCATATTGTGCTGCGTAACTAAATACTTATAAGGTCCCAAAAGCGAGACCTATTGGCTTTGCCAATGCTTGTTCTCTCTTTCCTCACACATGCTATTCCCTCTGTATTTGTCTCTCTTCCCTCACATGTACTCTTCCCTCTGCATTTTTTCTCTATGCTCTCACATGTGCTCTTCGCTCTGTATTTTTTTCTCTGCCCTCGCATGTGTTCTTCTCTCTATTTTTTTCTCTCTGCTCTCACATGCTCTCTTCCCTCTGTTTTTATCTCCGGTCTAACATGCGCCCTACCCTATGTATTCTTCGCTTTGCTCTCACCTGAGCTCTTCCCTCTCTATTTTTCTCTCCTCCCTCACATGGACTCTTCCCTCTCTATTTTTCTCTCTGCCCTCACGTGCTTTTCCCTCTGTATTTTTCTCTCTGCCCTCACATACTTTTCCCTGTATGTTTTCCTCTTTGCCCTCAAGTGCACTCTTCCCTCTGATCACATGCATACACAACTATGCACACATACAAACACACACATGCATTTACACACACATATGAACATATACAAACACACACAGACATGCATAAACATATGCATATACATGCACACCAACACACCAACCCCAAATACACATATAAACAAGCACGCACACCAACATACTCAAACACATATACATACACACAAACATGCATACACAGACATAGGTATACACACAAACATATGTGTACACATCCATGAAGACAAATGAACACAATGACACACCCATACTTGCACACCAACACACACATGCATACACAAACATATACACATACAAACACACACACATGATTACACACACAGATATATACATATAGACACACACACTATGCACACACAGGCATCTCCCGTACTGTCTCAGGGGAGTCGGTGTCAGCTGTCTCCTAGAGGGAGATCTCGCATGAGACAGTAAGACTCAGAGACATGTGGCGGTGGGGAGAGACAGACATGCCTCCCTTTAATTGTGTTGTTGCAAGATGGTGACTATCTTCTGCCACTGGTGCATTCAGATAAGCGGCAGGAAGTTCGTCGGACACATGCACTGGTTTCAATTTCGAGAAAGTGGGGTGAACGTTTCACAGATCGGGAGTGTGTGTCAACACGTGTTTCTCCTTCACAGCAAGGCCAATCAGTACGTTTTGTTTAACCGCGTGGTCATGAATCCTTTAATTGCATAAGTGAGCGGGTATGGATGTAAACAAAAATGTAACACTAATAACACATTTTCTGTCACTCTTGTGAACAGGTTTGCTGTGAATGTATGAATGAGAATGGTGTTTTAGAATACGTTGCATGGAAAAGGGTCAACATGGTGTATACGTGTTTTTGGGTGTTTTTTTAGTTTTTTATAATTTATTTTTATTGCATGGTTAACGTCATGATATACCGGATTCGGATGCTTCATTGCAGATCAGTTGTTTGGCCAGTGGTTATTTACGAGTTTGGGAAATACTTTTGTATTGTTTCGATTCTTTTTGTCTCTGCGTCCTTACTCTCTCCCATCTTCTCTCTCCACCTCTTTGCTACATGTTCTCTCGTAATGTTTTCATTTTCCCCAACTCTCCTCTTTACTCTCTCTAATTCTTTTTTTGCTCCTTTTCTGTCTCTGTCCCTTCTCTCCTCTTTCTCTCCCCACCTGTCCCTTCTCTAACCCCACTCCTCTTCCTCTGCCCGCCCCCCCATCCCTCTCTCTCGCAGTACTGCAGCATAGGCAGCACCAGGTCTCTGATGCCTTCTCAGTGTTGGCCCTGGAGGTGGAGGAGGTAAGTCAGCCCCCCAAGTGAATCCCATTATCAACAGATAGTGAACCTCTATTTACCAACAAGTACGGAGCGGTCTCGGGTGACGGCTGATGCGAACAGTGATCTGCTCTCGGCCCCGGCAGGGCCTGTGGGGTGGGGGCGTTACCTTACGCTAGGAGAGGAAGTAATGAATATGCTACTTACCAGTATGCATCTGTTCTTGGCATGTAGGGCTGCTGACATTCATATCTGTGCATAGATCGCCGCCTAGTGTTGGGTCCGGATGTTTGCACGTTGTTGTCCTGGAAGAGTCTTCGAAGTATCCTGGGATAGGTGACTCCTCCCCTGGACTACAGTGCGCATGGGCATTCTCTCCATCCTCAGATTGTTTTTCGCCATTGTGGCAGTGATGGAGTAGATATAGAAAGTGATGACCATGCTTACAGTAATTCTGAGAGCTGCAGCTGCTACAGGCGCCGGGGAGGAGGGAGGGCGATATGAATGTCAGCAGCCCTACATGCCAAGAACAGATGCATACTGGTAAGTAGCATATTCAGTTCGAGGCATGTGGGCTGCTGAATTCATATCTGTGCATAGAATACATAGCAGTGCCCTCTATTAGCGGCGGCTACCAGTGCCAGCTGCAGCGGTCTGAAAAAGAGTTTTGAGAACAGCCTGTCCTACAGCTGCCTGCTGTTTTGATTGCACATCTACACAATAGTGTTTGGTAAATGTATGTGTAGTGGACCAGGTGGCTGCTCTACATATATCATGCAAAGGAATGTTTCCTAGGAAAGCCATGGAGGCCCCTAACTTACGTGTTGAGTGGGCTCGTGGGGGAATCGTTAAAGTGCGTTTAGCCTTTTGATAGCAAATTTGAATACATTTAACGATCCATCTGGCTATTCCTGCTTTGGAGATAGCGTTACCTTTGTGGTGTGGGGCAAAGGCAACGAAAAGTTGTTGTGTTTTCCTAAAGGGTTTGGTCCTGTCGATATAATACATGAGGGCCCTTTTGACATCTAGTGTATGGAGTGCCCTTTCTGTGACAGTTTGTGGGTTTTGGAAGAAAACGGGCAGTTCAATGGTTTGATTCATGTGGAACTGCGATACCACCTTTGGCATGAATTTGGGGTTGGTACGTAGTACGACCCTGTTGGCGTGAACCTGTATAAATGGCTCTTGAACGGTTAGTGCCTGGAGTTCACTAACTCTTCTCAAAGAAGTGATCGCTACTAGGAAAGCTACTTTCCAGGTAAGGAATTGAATCTCGCATGAGTGTAGAGGTTCAAAGGGTGGACCCATCAGGCGTGTGAGGACCAAGTTGAGGTTCCACATTGGGGCTGGTGGGTGGCTAGGTGGAATGACTCGTTTGAGTCCTTGCAAGAATGCTTTGATGGCAGGCACTCTGAATAGAGAGAGGTGCTGCCTGGTTTGTAGATAGGCTGATATCGCGGTCAAATGGACACGTATAGAGGTGTACGCCAGATTGCATCGGTATAGGTGTAATAGGTAACAAATAATGTTTTGGATGGATGCGTCTAGCGGGTTAATGTCATTATTATTGCAATAAATGACGAACCTCTTCCATTTTGCTGCATAGCAAGCTCTGGTAGTGTGTCTCCTGGCCTCCTTAATGATGTCCATACAGTCAGGTGGCAGGTTTAGGTAGCCAAACTCTAGGACTTCAGGAGCCAGATTGCCAGGTTCAGCTGTTGCGGATCTGGATGCTGAATCTCTCCATGGTTCTGCGTCAAATGCTCGGGTTTGACCCACAGCCTTTGATGCGGCACCACGGAAAGTTCGAGAAAGGTGGTGTACCACGGCTGGCGTGCCCACGTTGGAGCAACCAGGACGAGCGTCAGTGAGTGTTGACGCAGTTTGCGTGCCACCAGCGGTATCAGTGGTGCTGGGGGAAAAGCGTACGCAAATCTGCCGGACCAGTTCATCCATATCGCATTGCCCTACGACTGCGGATGTGGGAACCTGGCGGCAAAGCTTTGGCATTTTGCGTTTTCGCTTGTCGCGAATAGGTCTATCTCTGGATGACCCCACTGCTGGAAGTACGGTTGGAGTACTGATGGGTGTAACTCCCACTCGTGCATCTGGTGGCTGTGTCTGCTGAGCAGATCCGCCATCTGGTTGTCCTTGCCGGGGAGGTGTTCTGCCATGAGGAACATGTTCCTTTGAATGGCCCACTTCCACATGCTCTGAGCCAGATGAGACAACTGTGGAGAGTGTGTTCCTCCCTGCTTCTGTATGTAGTACATGGCAGTCATGTTGTCCGTCCGGATCAACACGACTTTGTTGCACAAGTGTACTTTGAATGCTTTCATAGCGAGGAAGATTGCCATCAGCTCTAGAAGGTTGATGTGCATCTTCTTTTGTTGTTGTGTCCATAGTCCCTGCACTGTCTAATGGAGTACATGAGCTCCCCATCCCTGGAGAGACGCGTCCGCCGTCAGTATTATCTGTGGGACAGGCTCTTGGAACGGTCGGCCCTTGCAAAGGTTTTGTGGATTCCACCAATGCAGAGAGTTGTATGCCCGACCGCTCACCAACACTAGGTCTTTCAACTGTCCTTGAGCCTGATTCCACTGACGTGCTAAGCACTCCTGAAGCGGGCGCATATGTAGTCTCGCGTGGGGGACTATGAAGATGCAGGAGGCCATCATGCCTATCAACTGCATGAACACTCGCGCGGGAAGGGAGTGTTGTGGTTTGAACTTGGAAATCAGCATTTGCATGCTGTTGATTCTCACCAAATTTGGCTGAGCTGTGGCCGCCAGAGTGTCTATAGTCGCACCTAGGTACTGTTGTACGTGTGCGGGCTGTAGATGGGATTTTGGGTAATTTAGTGAGAACCCCAGACTGTGAAGGAGGTGAATGGTGCGGGACATGTGGCTGGCACATTGCTGGGCTGACTTCGCTTGAACGAGCCAGTCGTCCAGGTAAGGGTAGACGTGTATGTGCTGCCTCCGTAGATGTGCCGCCACAGTAGCTAGGCACTTTGTAAACACCCTTGGTGCCGTTGTCACGCCGAAGGGAAGGACTTTGAATTGGTAGTGCTGCCCTTGAACAGTGAACCTGAGGTATTTTTTGTGTGAGGGGTGAATGGGTATGTGGAAATACGCATCCTTGAGGTCCAGTGTGGCCAGAAAGTCTCCCTGCTTGAGCAGCGGGAGGACTTGCTGTAGAGTGAGCATGTGAAAATGCTCGGAAAGAATGTATCTGTTTAGGGGTCTCAGGTCTAATATAGGTCTGAGTGACCCGTCCTTCTTCGGTATTAAAAAGTACAGGGAGTACACCCCCGTACCTTGCTCGTGGACGGGTACGACCTCTATTGCGCCTTTTAGAAGCATACTTTGCACCTCCTGCTGTAAGAGCGTTAAGTGCTCTGAGGACATAGGACGGTTTTTTGGAGGTATTGTGGGTGGAGTGGAGGTTAGTTCTAGACAGTAACCGTATTTGACAATATCTTTGACCCACCTGTCCGTGGTGATGGAGTTCCACGTGGACAGGAACCTTTGTAGCCTTCCCCCGACAGGTGTTATGTGGTCGGGAGGAAGGGAGAGGGCGTCACTGCTTGTTCTTGGGGGAGGACCTGGTGTTGCCGTAGCCGCGTCCTCTGCCCTTTGTACTGGAGCCACGATATCCACCCCGTGTGTTTTTATCGTAGGTGGTTTGTGTATTGCCCTTGTTGTATGTTTGCTGTGACCCCTGTCCTCTACCTGCTCCTCTATTTCCGGGGCGACGAAAGGAGCCGCTCCGAAAGGACTGAGTCTGGAGAGCCCCCATGGACTTTGCAGTGTCCGTGTCCTTTTTTATTTTCTCTAGGGTGGTGTCAACCTCAGGGCCGAATAAATAGTCGGGGTTGACAGGCTGGTTGAGTATGTTGTTTTGCACCTCAGGTTTGAATCCGGAGATTCGTAACCAGGCATGTCGTCGCAGCATGACGCTAGTGTTTATGGCCCTGGCAGCTGTGTCTGCGGCATCCAGCGCACACTTGATGGATGCGTTTGTGAGGAGCTGTCCCTCCCTGATGAGGATCTCTGCACCTTCTCTGTATTGGTCAGGGAGATGTTGGAGTAGTTGCTCTAATGTGTCGTAGTGCGCTCTATCGTAGCGAGCGAGGAGCGCTTGATTATTGGCAATGCGCCATATGTTGGCTGCCTGGGCGGCAACCCGTTTGCCAGAGGTCTCTAACACCTTGGACTCTTTGTCCGGGGGAGGAGCGTCACCCGTTGTTTGTGAGTGTGCCCTCTTGCGAGCATTCGCAACGACAATGGAATCCAGAGGTAATTGGCCTCTGATGTAAGTAGGGTCCCCAGGCGCTGATCTGTATTTCTTGTCGATCCTGGGGTTTATCACTCTTGCCCTGGTGGGTTCCTTGAAGATGTCCTTTGCTGGTTTGAGGACACCCTTCAACATGGGTAGAGTTTTTATATTCCTTTCTGAGGATGCGAAAGTATCCATAAGAAAGTCGTCCTCGACGGTGTCCGAGTGAAGTTGCACCCCATGATTGGCCGCAGCACGTTCAATTAGAGCGTTGAACGCTGCAGTGTCCTCTGTGGGAGATGTTTTTGCTCCATAGAGTTGCGGGTCTTGTGCATCCATAGGTGCACCTGGGTCCACAGGGTCATCCCAAGTTTGATCAGGGTCCTGTTGGCCGTCAGGGTCCATGTCTCCGGGGTAGGGGACTTGGTCACCCATGTAGTCCTCCAACGCATCCGTGTCGGAGTGTGTGGGAGAGAAGGATTGTGGATCCTGGTAGGGTGAGTGGAAAGGTTAGTAAAGAACTGGTTCTGAAGCCACAGGCAGCTTTCTTTTAAGTGGAATCCTGAAGGAGTCCAAAGCCGGCTCTGAAGTTATTTTCCTTTTGTGGATAATCATCCTGCCGGTGTCGGCGTCGATGAGATGCGATGGAGACGTCTCCGCAGAGCGTTCGGCAGGCATGATCGTGGTGTGGGTGACCCGTGTCCTGATTTGGAACAGTTTCGGGGCCGTGGATGGTGGCAGGCCAAAAGTAATGTTGGCTGGCGCCGAAGAGGCTGCTGGAGCTTTAATTGGCTCGGAGCCCGACGTGTCCTGGAGGACCATTTTCTTTTTGGTGCTTTGCGCAGCAATGGGTCGCGTCTGGAGTGCCCTCGATTCTTTTGCACCGACCGGTTCTGTCGAGGCGGTCGTGGATTTTTTCGGCGCCGGTGGGTCATTGAGTCGAGGGGCGGGAATGGCCGTCGACTTCTTCGATGAGTGTGGCTTTGGTGTTGCCGTGGAAGCGGTGTGAGACGCAGCAGGCTGTTTGACCTTTGGGGTCGGAGTCGATTGCGTCGGTGCCGGGAGCCGAGCAGGTTTGGTGGTACCGAAGGCCTTCTTCCTTATGTCGACTCCGACGTCGGCCGCTTCGAGTTCGGCACCGAAGTCTCGTTTGGTGCGCTCGGTGCCGATGTGTTTTGCTGGCGTCGAAGGTGTGGAGGGCCTCGATCCGACCAGCGCCACTTTCGGTTTCGGTTTCAATTGAACCAATACAGCTTTCGGTTTCGGTTTCGAAGAAGGGAAACCAGCCGTTTTGGGCATTAATGGCTGCCGCTGAATGTCCGAGGCCGGGCCCGAGGGCGGGGCCGAAGAACTGCGGGATAGGTCTTGGGTAAGGCCCGAAGGCGATCCCTCGACCGGAGCCATAGACTGTTGCACCGGGCTTTCTTCAGTCTGAATGGGTAGGCCTTGCTCGTCACCGGAGCTACTCTCTTCGGCCCCTAAGGCCTCATTGTAGTCTCCTACCTCGGTGTCGTCTTCATCTCTGCGAAAGAGTGTTTCGTCGACGTCTTCCAATCCGGAGTCATGTTCGAAAGCGGGACTGGAGGGTAGGTTCTCCACTTCTTCGACATCTTCGGTCTTGGCGTTGAAGATGTCGGCCGGGGCCGGTGCCGCTTGCTGCGCCTCGAGTCTCGCCGCTCGTCGATTCCGTAGAGTCTTCTTGGATCGAAATCTGGCACAGGCCATGCATGTAGATTCGTCGTGATCCGGTGAAAGGCATTTGTTGCACACCGGATGGACGTCGACGTGGGGATATTTCGCATTGCATACCGGACACCTCTTGAATGGTGTCCTCGATTCCATCGTTGATGTCGAATCGACGGTCGGGTAAGGTGCGAAAGTTTGTTCTGGAAGTTAGTAAACTAACAAAGATACTATCGATACCGATCGAGAACAGTACCGACGCGAACTAAAGGCCTTTTGGTCTGAAAAAAGATTTTCCTAACTTGAGTCAAGATAGCACATCCGAACCCAATGGCGGAAAAAAACAATCTGAGGATGGAGAGGATGCCCATGCGCACTGTAGTCCAGGGGAGGAGTCACCTATCCCAGGATACTTCGAAGACTCTTCCAGGACAACAACGTGCAAACATCCGGACCCAACACTAGGCGGCGATCTATGCACAGATATGAATTCAGCAGCCCACATGCCTCGAACAAGTGATATCCTCCACTCCACCACTGTCTCTCCTCACCCTCCACCTCTCTCTCCTCCACTTCTGATTCCCTTCCAACTCGGTCTCTCCTTACCCTTCACCTCAGTCTCTCCTTACCCTCCACCTCAGTCTCTCCTTACCCTCCACCTCGGTCTCTCCTTACCCTCCACTTCGGTCTCTCCTCACCCTCCACCTCGGTCTCTCCTCACTCTCCACCTCGGTCTCTCCTCACCCTCACCCTCCACCTCTGTCTCTCCTCACCCTCCACCTCCGTCTCTCCTCACCCTCCACCTCCGTCTCTCCTCACCCTCCACCTCCGTCTCTCCTCACCCTCCACCTCCGTCTCTCTTCACCCTCCACCTCCGTCTCTCCTCACCCTCCAACTCTGTTTCTCCTCACCCTCCACCTCACCCTCCACGTGTCTTGCCTCACCCTCCACCTCACCCTCCTCACCCTCCACGTGTCTCTCCTCACCCTCCACGTCTCTCCTCAACCTCCACGTGTCTCTCCTCACCCTCCACACGTGTCTCTCCTCACCCTCCACACGTGTCTCTCCTCACCCTCCACACGTGTCTCTGCTCACCCTCCACACGTGTCTCTGCTCACCCTCCACACGTCTCTCTGCTCACCCTCCACACGTCTCTCCTCACCCTCCACACGTCTCTCCTCACCCTCCACACGTCTCTCCTCACCCTCCACACGTCTCTCCTCCCCCTCCACACGTCTCTCCTCCCCCTCCACACGTCTCTCTCCTCACCCTCCACCTCACCCTCCACACGTGTCTCTCCTCACCCTCCGTGTCTCTCCTCACCCTCCACGTGTCTCTCCTCACCCTCCACGTGTCTCTCCTCACCCTCCACGTGTCTCCCCAACCTCCACGTGTCTCTCCTCACACTCCACACGTCTCTCCTGTTATGTTATGTTATGTTATGCACTTTTGTATTGCGCACAGCTGCCCCAGCTAAGGGGCGTCCTGGCGCATGGCAGGCAAAGTGCAACAGAAAGCAGAAAACACAACACCAAAAAAGAGCTAATTACAAAGAAACGTTTTCAACGCCTTGCGAAAGGCCAAGAGGTCAGTCCGAAGCCGCAAGTCTACTGGGAGGGAATTCCAGAGTTCGGCCGCCCTCACCCTAAAAGAGCGACCACCCGCCCGACACAACCTGTAACGGGGAACCAGCGCAAGCGCATGGCTTCCCGATCTCAAAACGCGGGAAGGAACATACCACGACAGGAGGTCAGCAAGAATTGGCGGACCAACTCCCCTCAAGATCTTAAACGCCAGACACAACACCTTGAACTGGATGCGTGATTTGATGGGGAGCCAGTGCAAGGATCTCAAAACGCCTGAAACAGAGCTCCTTCGGGGTAGGCCTACGATGGCTCTAGCCGCAGCGTTCTGCACTCGTTGAAGGCGGGTAGTCTCCGCCATATTGGCCCCTACCAAAAGCGAGCTGGCATAGTCCAGGCGAGATAATACCGTGGCCTGGACTATCAGCTGCCTGGTACCACGGTCAAAGAACTTAAGAATGGGCCTCAGCGACCGCAGGATGCCAAAACAACCGGCCGCGATTTTCTTCGAATGGCCCACGTAACTTAGAGCGGGATCCATCCATACTCCAAGATTCCTAAGTTCAGTGACCGGGAAAGGGGCCGGCCCCAGTTCAATGGGCCACCACTTGTCCCCCCACAGTTCCGCCTTCCTGCCAACGATCATGATCTCAGTTTTCTTCGCGTTGAGCTGGAGACAGTTGTTCTTCATCCAGCTTGCCACCGCCCTAAGTCCACTCTGAAACCTGGGGGCATCCCGATCTGCATCCCCGCTGATAGTCACCGCTAGCTGAGTATCGTCAGCATACGAGACCATAGTCATGTCCCATTGCTTGACGATCTCAGCCAGCGGTCTCACATACAGATTGAAAAGAGTGGGACTCAGCGAGGAGCCTTGCGGGACCCCCTGTCTCAGAGGGAGAAATTGGGACTGGTACGGAGGCTGCGCAACGCTAAAGAAACGATCGTTTAGGAAAGAGCGGAACCACTGGAGGGCAGAGCCACCCAGCCCGACCTCCTCCAGGCGATGCAACAGGATAGGATGGGACACGGTGTCGAACGCGGCGCTCAGATCTAATAAGACGAGCGCCGCTGTCTGCCCCGCATCCATCACTGTGCGTAGATGTTCGGCCATGGAGAGAAGGGCAGACTCCGTGCTGTGACCCGCACTGAAGCCATTTTGGGTGGGATCCAAGATGTTAAACTGGATAAGGTGGGCCGAGAGAACTTTGTTGACATAGGCCTCCATTACTTTGGTAGGCCAGGGAAGCAAAGAGATGGGCCGAAAATTTTCAGGCTTGTCTGGGTCCAATGAGGGCTTCTTAAGGATGGGAGAGACCACCGCCCGCTTCCAGCTACGGGGGACCGTGCCCGACTCCAACGAGATGTTAATCAGGGAGTGTATCATGGTCCGACCCACGAACGACTCATCTCTAAAGAGAGCCGAACTGAGAGGGTCGGCGGGGGACCCAGATTTCACCTGCTTTGCCAAGATGTTGAACCCTTCTAATGTCAACAGGGGAAGCGAGTGCAGGGCTGCGACTCCACAGATGGAGACTGGAGACTCAGCTGGAGGTCCTGTGGAAGGAAAGGTCATATAGATGTTTTGGACCTTTTCCTGAAAGAACGCCGCAAGAGCCTCACAGTGAGCGGTAGAGCCCGTCGTAGGAGCATCGGGGCGCTTAGCTAGAAGATCCTTCATCAACTTGAAAATAGTTTTCGAGGGGTTAGAGCTGTGGCCTACTTCGGCCGTATAATACAAAGCCCGAGCACGGCACACAGCCCGATGGTATACTTTGACGGAGGCGAGATAGATAGCTTTTTTACCCGAGTCATACGCCTTCCGCCAAGCCCTCTCTGCACGCCTGCAACTGCCCTTGAGCGCACGTAGGGCACCATCGTACCATGGGCTAGATTCTCTGGCACTGGTCTTACAGGCAGTAAGTGGGATGAGCGCATCGAGCGCTTTAGAGATCCACGCGCAGAACCCATCGTAACCTGAATCAACGGTTACAAACGGCTCTAATGGCTCTGCCGCGAGGACACGGTGCAGATCTTCCAACCGTAATTTGCCCCAGTGCCGCCTTACAATCAACTTTGCAGGAGGGGTGACGGTCCTACCTGACAAAGGGGTACTAATGGCGACCAAAGAATGGTCTGTCCAACCCAAGGGCGAAACGGCAGTGACAGAAGCATTTGTCAGATTGGTGAAGAAGGGATCCAGCGTATGGCCACAGATGTGGGTGGGCTGCTGAACAAGCTGCAGCAGCTGTAAGGCCTCCAAATCCATGAGAAGGCCGCTGACCGCGGGTAGGTCAGGTCTATCGAAATGGAGATTAAGGTCCCCCAGAATCGAAAAGTTGGGGCACCCCACCACCAAGGAGCTAACCACATCCGGGAAAGCGGCGCGAAACGCCGCCTCGCTCCCTGGGGGACGATAGACAACCATCCCCGAAAGCGAAAAGTGAGGAGTGACCAGAATCTTAAACAGCGCACTTTCACATCCCGCAATGGTCAGTGCGGTCCAGGAGCACGTAAGACTAGAACGAATAGCCAGGGCAATTCCCCCTCCCCTAGACGATCGATTAAGGGTACGGACTGTATAGTCCGGGGGGAACGCCAGATTAATAATGGCTGCGTCCTCGTCTTTCAACCATGTCTCGGTGATAGCCACAATGTCCGGGCTTGCATCCTGCAGCAGATCAAATACTGCCTGATAATGTGCCACCAAAGACCTCGCATTAAAACTGAAAATGCGGAGAGCATGCTCCGGGCGGGTGTAACGAGCGGCTGCCACCGGACATGCGGGAGCGATAGAAATAGCTTGCTCCAGAAACCACTGACAGCCAGCACAAAGATAAGGGCCGTCCAATGGATGAAGGAGGGGTAGACTACAGCCAGCAGTCCAACGTCCCAGGTCACGCAGGGTGTCACAAGAGTATGTCAGCATGGCTGGAAGAAACCAACCGCACCTCGTACCAGCAGGGCCTCGCCAGAGTCCAGCGCGTCCCTAGCGCGGACGGGCGCAGACGGGCAGGACTCTGGCACGACTCCGGCCACGCGACGGCGTCCCAGCTGCGCGTTCCCGCTGCGCGGAGAGGACGACTTTAAATAGGCGTCCCCTGTACTGAAGCGAGCGTCAGGACGCTCTAAGATGGCGCCCGCAAAAGCCTCACCCTCCACGTGTCTCTCCTCACCCTCCACGTGTCTCTCCTCACCCTCCACGTGTCTCTCCTCACCCTCCACGTGTCTCTCCTCACCCTCCACGTGTCTCTCCTCACCCTCCACGTGTCTCTCCTCACCCTCCACGTGTCTCTCCTCACCCTCCACACGTGTCTCTCCTCACCCTCCACACGTGTCTCTCCTCACCCTCCACACGTGTCTCTCCTCACCCTCCACACGTCTCTCCTCACCCTCCACGTCTCTCCTCACCCTCCACACGTGTCGCTCCTCACCCTTCACACGTGTCTCTCCTCACCCTCCACACGTGTCTCCTCACCCTCCGCCTCACCCTCCACATGCGTCTCCTCCACACCCTCCACATGTGTCTCCTCCTCACCCTCCACACGTGTCTCCTCCTCACCCTCCACACGTGTCTCTCCTCACCCTCCACACGTCTCTCCTCACCCTCCACGTGTCTCTCCTCACCCTCCACGTGACTCTGCTGCACGCCTCACACTGCTGCACGCCTCAAACTGCTGCACGCCTCACACTGCTGCACGCCTCACACTGCTGCATGCCTCACACTGCTGCACGCCTCACACTGCTGCACGCCTCACACTGCTGCACGCCACACACTGCTGCACGCCTCACACTGCTGCACGCCTCACACTGCTGCACGCCTCACACTGCTGCACGCCTCACACTGCCGCACACTGCCGCACGCCGCACACTGCTGCATGCCGCACGCCACACACTGCTGCACGTCACACACTGCTACACGAAACATTGCTGCACGCCACACACTGCTGCACGGCACACACTGATGCAACCGGCACACTGCTGCACGCCCCACACTGCTGCACACTGCTGCATTACTCACTGCTGCATACTGCGCGACACTGCTGCACGCAGCACACTGCTGCACGCCACTGCACGCCACAGTGCTGCATGCCTCACACTGCTACACGAAACACTGCTGCACGCCACACACTGCTGCACGCCACACACTGCTGCACGCCGCTGCACGTCACAGTGCTGCATGCCTCACACTGCTACACGAAACACTGCTGCACGCCGCACACTGCTGCATGCCGCACACTGCTGCACGCCGCACACTGCTGCACACTGCTGCACGCCTCACACTGCTGCACGCCGCACACTGCTGCACGCCGCACACTGCTGCACTCCACACACTGCTTTTATGTGAGTTTATGCTACTGACATTGTAAATGACAATGCATTTTATTTGTTTTAAAACCAAAACATAAATAAAAGGCATTGTAATTTTACAATGCCAATAGCTCAAACTCTTATAAATGCGAAACCTATTGCATTGCAAATGCTTGTTTTTGGTAGCCACGGGGAGATTAAGTGATTTGCTCAGAATCACAGGATGTTGAGGCAACGCTGAAACTCGAACCTGGTTCCCCAGCACCAAAGCCGGCAGCTCTGGCCGTTAGGCCACATCCTCTCCCCACCGAGCGTTTAAAGGTTTGAAAGGAAAACATCACCGTCCTATTCCACAACCCCCCAGCAGATGGACCACACCAAACAGGAATTCTACCAGGTGGCCCAATTCCCCCATGTCATAGGATGCATTGACTGCACGCATGTCCCCATCTGTCCACCCTCAGCCAATGAGTATATGTTCCGTAACAGGAAGTCCTATCACTCCATCAACGTGCAGGTCGTGTGCGACGCCAAGCACATCATCACGGACATAGTGGCACAATTTCCAGGAAGCACACACGACTCCTATATATTCAGACACAGTGGCATCCACAGGCGTCTGCTCAATGGAGAATTCGGAGAGGGACTCCTGCTTGGTACGTAAACATACCTATTCATAACATCTGCATCACACATGTATCATCATGACTGACGCTAAGCCCTTGCTTCCATCCTGTAGGTGACAGTGCATACGCCCTGTGGGAATATATCCTCACCCCCTACATCAACCCAGCAACACCACAGGAGCAACGCTACAACGCGGCCCACATAAGCACCAGAAATGTGATTGAGAGGACATTCGGGATCCTGAAGAGTCACTTCCGGATCTTACATAAGACTGGTGGTGCTTTGCAATATAAACCAGACACCTGCTGCAGGATTGTAGCAGTATGTACCATGCTGCACAACATTGCAACCAGAAGGGGGATACCCATAGAGGTGGACAGGAAATACCGGGATGACCAACCACCCGCACAACACCGACAGTCACACGTAACAAACACAGCTGAAGGTCAAAGGAGGCGGACGTACATCACACAACATAATTTCAGAGCCAGGTAAGAATGAGCCATGACGATATCATTAGTAGTGCTACTGTTTAATTCACAGGAGCACTTATGTATGCAATGTTACACTGAAATGCAAATTAGAGTTCCCCCACACATTGTGGGCATAAACATGACCGTTGGATTCACGGGAGTGCAAATGCAAAGTTAAAGTGGGCCATGGTTACCCCACCATGGTCAGGGATGCAGGACAGAATGTCTAGTGGCGCTTCCCACGAACGCCCAGCCTCCTATCGCGTGTCTCCTCCACCTCACCACGCTGTGTCTCCATCACGAGACGCTGCTCACACTGGATGCAGCCTCACTGCCATCCTCCCCTCCCAAGTTGCTGCCACTGAATGTCCCTGCATGCAAGTGTTCCACTGCAGTGGTCACCTGGCCTAAGGCCTTCGCCACGTCACCACAGTAATGTCCGAGGTCCACCTGCAGTGACACGGAGCGGCGGGACAACACAGCAGTGCTGTTGCAGAGCTGTGATGGCCCTGGGCGATGCTGTGGAACGGAGCAAGTGCTGCCTATGCCTCCGGCGCTCGCTGTGTTGTCCTGCTCGGATGGCACGGGTGAGCTCCTGGAGGTTTTCACTAATGTCCTTATTGCCCTCTGCCACAACTGTGGTCATGTGCCGCACTGCGTCAGTTAGAGTGCACATATGTTTTGCGAGACGTGAAATGTTGAGGTTCATTGTCCCCATGTGTCTCCCCTGCAGGCGCTGAACACGCAGCATCCGAGCCTCGACTCCACCATAAATGTTCCTTGCCTGGTCGGCTCCCTCGGCAGTACTGCGCATGGACCTGCGCCGCTGCGTGACTCTGCCACGTGCTGATGGTGGTGCTGGCGGTGTGACACCTGTAGGACTTGGCCCACTTGTGGGTGCAGACTCGGGCATGCATCCATCACCTGCAGGGAGGGGACATGTGCCCTGCGTCTTGGTGGTTTTGTCGCAGGTGTTGGTGGTGGTGGTGGTGGTATTGTCGCTAGTGGTGGTGGTGGTATTGTTGCTGGTGGAGGTGGGGATTGACCTTCCTGCGGAGTGTCGCCATCGGAATCTGCCGGTGTTTCGGAGATGATGAGGCGCTCACTATCATCAGAATCCCCAGGAGATGCATCTGTGTATGAAACAGTGCATGGTTAGTTTATTTTGTGACTACATCTGTTTGTCATTCTGCATTTATGTCATACAATGAATTACATTATTTGACTGTATGTTGGCCCTGTACTGCTGATCTCATTTATTTTGCATTTGTGACTATACATTCACAGTTTGCAGACATGACTACGACTCCCATGATGCAATACTGATGTGAGGGCATATGTGTTATGCACTTCTGCCTGCACACTGTGATTGACCTGGGTGGATGGGGATGGGTATACGATACGCAGCGTATGGGTGCAGGCATGCATCTTACCTTGTTCAGTGGTGGCTGCGCCGGAGGTGTCCATCTGCGTTACTCGGACAACCGCCTCTTGCTCAATGGTCCCCTCGACGAGCTCCTCCAGGGCAGTGTTTGCAGGTACTGTGGATGGCCCCCCTCCTGTGCCAGCTGCCTCCTTGACCCTTTCTGCAATTCTTTCCTTTGCCCTCTTCCTGAGGTCATACCACCTCTTCTTGAGGTTGTCGATGCTGCGGTGCGTCACTCCCACAGCATTCACCCTCTCCCTGATGCGAAGCCAAATTTTCCTCTTCTCAGCTTCGGGCACCTTGAGTGACAGCTTGCCAAACAGCTTGTCATGCTTGCTGCTCACCCCCTCGATCAAGTGCTCCAGTTCCCTGTCAGAGAACTTTCTCTTCCTCTTCCTGGGCGTGTCTGCAGTGCCTGGTGCATCCTTGTCCATCCTGGATGAGGGTAGGGTGGATGGTTTCAGAGAGAGTATTCTCTTGCCTCAGCCTGTGTGCTCTGCCTCCTCCTGTGAGCTCCTCAGGCCAGTGAATGGGGGTGGGGCTGCTTGACTTCCTGGTTGTGATGTCATCAGCCCGCTCCTGGAGCGACCCATTTTTTTCGAAATCGCTAATACCAAACTCGCTAATACCGAATTCGGTAATACCGAACTCGCTATTTGCTAATCGGTATTTTCAGTAATCGGTAATTATTAGCGATTTTTAAGGAATCGCTAAGATTTACCGAATCTGTTCATGCATTCCGAAATGCGATTCCTTATTACCGATTCTTTATTTCTCGCTATTAAGGAATCACTTTTCGGGATGTTGATGCATGTGCTCCTTTATTTTTTATTCAGCAACTAGGAGATGTCTATGTATGTCATACCCTTGCATCTTTTCTCTGGGCAGTTCTAAAACGCCGGCGATTTTCACAGTTGTGGTGATTATTATCAGGACAAGCATTCTTAGTTCTGTCTGTTTAGAAAATAGTTTGTTAAGTGCTGGCTCACAATTAATATTGAGCAGAGGAAATGGGGGGCAAAGAAGTTTGAACTAATTTATAGCCTCGAACCTAAATGAAACAGGATTCAGATGATTTATAATTTTGGCCTAAATAGGCAGCTTGTTTTGGGTACGGTTTACCAATTGCATATTTTCGGATACCAATGTATTTTATTAATTCGAATTTGATTAAGTATGTACGTTTTTTAGAAAAGACTACCGAGTATCAAAAAGTTTTAGTGGTTTATTGTACTTTTAATTGCTGTGAAATAAAGCTTTCTGACTGACTGACTCTTAACATCTTGCACATGAAAAGTTCTCTGCTGGAGTTGATGGGTTAGGAAAAAATGTAGAAGAGTAATAGTTTGGTTGATTTGGAAATCAGGCACTGCTTTTAGTAGGAAAGATGGGTGTGTCCTTAAAACTACTCTATTAGAGTTGAAAATAGTAAACAGCTCGACAGCAGATATAGCCTACAATTCACTGACCCGTCTAGCAGAAGTGACTGCAATAAGGAAAACTGTCTTCTATGAAAGGTGCTGCAATGTAGACAAATATAGAGGTTCAAATGGAGGACCGATCTACTTGAATAGAACTGGATTGACTTTCCAAAGTGCAGTCAAAGTCCTTAATGGTAAATAAACATTTTAAAGGCCTTCCGCAAGTCTTTAAACTTGGAATTTTAAAGAAGGAATTCTGTATGGGAGAATTTCTGTAGGTGGTTATAGCCGCCAAATGGACGTTAATGGAGCATATTTGTAGTTTTGATTTCGGCAGATGAAGTAGAAATGTTCTTGACAAGAAATGAGGTTTAGACCTTTGTCCAGGCACCATATACAGATTATTTGGCATTTAAACGTGTAGCAAAATCTCGTTGAAGGACTTTTGCTTCTTTTAGGATCTTCATACATTCTATAGAGAGATTGATGTGTCCATATTGTTTGACTTCAGGAGCCATGGAGCCAAATTCACAGATTGGAGGTTTGGGTGTTGGATTTGACTATGCAGCATGGGGAGGCGATCGGTTCTGCACATCAGTCTTTTGTGTTGAGTGAGAGACAATCCTTGTAGGTCTGGATATCACCATTGTCTTGGCCAATCGGGTGATATTAGAATCATCTTCATGTGTGATTTGTGCAGCTTGCTAATAACATTGATATTAGAAGTACTGTAGGAAAAGAGTAAACAAAATGAGCTAACTATTGCATCAAAAGGGCATTGCCCATTGAATTAAGTTCTGGAGCCCTGTATGCCTAGTCTCTGCATTGTGTGCAGTTACAAATAGGTCTACTGATGAAGTTCCCAATTATCTAAAGATTGATTCTAATACTTTGATGTTGAATACCAGTTTGTGGTTTTCTTTGAGATGTCTGCTGCGAAAATCAATCAATTGTGATGGAAGGGAAAGTTGTAATGACATGGTTCTTCTCTGTTTGTTTATGTAGGGCATGATGGTGGTACTGTCTGTTTGAATCATGACATTTTTCAATTGTGTTGATGGGATGAATGCTTTAAAGGCCAGATGTACCGTTTTCAACTCAAGGAAATTGATGTGGTAGGTTTTCTCTTTCTGAGTCCAAAGTCTATGAACTGCCAATTGGTTGAGAAGGGCTCCCCATTCTACTAGACATGCATCTATTACTACAATGCATTTTGTAATCCTCTTTTTTGCATTACCATGCTAGTGATTGAGAGTCTGGTATTGTTAGTTAGAGAGTGTCCTCTCAATTATCTATTTTTTGGGACCATTGATCGTTTAGACACTGTTGCAGAGGTTTCATAAAAAGACAGTGTAGGAGGCTGGCTTAGTATATGGTGCACACCTATATAAGTGAAACTCCCTGCCCTAATCCAGACAACCCTTATGGTGATTTTAGTGGTCTTAGACAACCAAAGAATGCTCTCTAAGTGGTAGCTGTGGAGAGCAGCCTTCAGGCTTAGTCCAGAAGGAGTATAAAGCAGCTTGTTTTACCAGATCTGATCAGGTAGTGTAGGTTAAACGAAAAAGAACCACACGGTGTAATTATAAAAATATGTCTATTTATTACACAACACTCGCTAACACATTGATACATCTCCTATCAACACATATACACAATAATACTTCAATTGCAAGAGGTAAGTAAGGTCAATACACACTGGTCTTCAGGGGGAGACCAAACCATATGCCAAAGAAGTGGGATGTGAACTGTGACTGAAGTAGGGACTTGGACCAGTAGACTCAGAAGAGCTGGGGACACAAGGAATCATCTGAGGTAAGTACCCAGGAACCCCACGGAGGCTTTGTGCGGAGTGGGATCACAGCCGCATACTCAATACAAGTCAATGGGAAAGTCGCGGTTGCAATTTTGAAGAAGGACCCTTCCCAGTGGACCCTGAAGAAACCCCATGGAAGACAGAAGGTTGGAGAGTCACCCTACCCGTGGACACCCCAGGAACCAGTATAACCACACCAGGGAAGCCGGGTGCATCGGTGTGAGGTGACATTGGAAACTGTCGTAGGCCACAATGGAGAACTTCAGGAAAGATGCCGCTGGCAAAGAAGGTGAAAGAATCTGGTGTAATCCAAGGGTGGATTCTAGATCAGACGAACCTGCAGGCAGAGGAGACAGGGTCTATACCACTCGGAGGTAACAAGGAGGCACGGAAGGGCAATGACCATTGATGACGGAGGATGAAGGAGTGATGACAGTGACCTTGTTGCTGCAGCTGTGAGGACCAGGCGATGCTGTGGCAGACCAGGAGCCGTGCACGAGCTGTCCCACGTTGGAAGTCGAGAACCAGGTGGTCGGTGTCCAGCGGGCCCACCAAAAAGCCTTGGCAGCAGCAACAGATGTGATTAACGAAAAAGGAGCAACATTGGGACCAGCAAAGTCCAAGGGACTCGCGTATTGCAGGAGAGTCAGAGCAGGCCCCGAGCAAGCAGGGGAGCCCACTGAAGCCAAAGAAGATCGTCGAGAGGACCAACAGGCTGAAGGCACAGGAGTCACAAGAGGACCTCGAACGGCTCACCAAAGATGCAGGCCCACGGTGCAGAGGATGCGATGAGGACGAACTTGGCAGGAAGAAATGCCGGAGGCTGGAGCTTCCTGTAGCCCAAGGATCTCTGAAGTACAGAGCCAGCAAGCCTTGGCAGCGGCAAGTAGACGTGGTGCACAGGGATTCTGTTCCAGCGGTTCTGACGATGGATACTGTCCTCAAACTTGCTGAGAGGACAGGTCAGGCCTCAAGGGAGTTACAGAACCACTAACTATGTTGTAGAGCCTTTCGAAGTCTGTGGGACATCAGGAGCAGAAGACTGGTCAGGTTTGTGGCGGTGCCTGCAGATGCAGGGGAGTGACTCCTTCACTCTAAGGGAGATTATTTTGGTGCTGATGCCCACAGGCCTGGAGAGCAACCTGGCAAAAACACAGGCAGAGACGAAGAAGACTTGCAGAACAGCGAGACCAGGAGCAGCAGGAGTCTTCCTTGGTACAGTCTCGGTTCCAGGTGAAGTCCAACTAAGTCCAGGTGCCCAGACGAGCGAACTTGAAGTGGTTTCGGTTTGAATCTTGTCCTACTACGAATCTGAAGAGCCACCCACAGGTAAGTCCTTAAGTACCCTAGGTAAAGGGTTAGATCTATTAAAGGGGTCCCTCCCAGAGGAGGGGCTGGACAGAGGGGAGGATACTCCCATGTCCTTTGTCCAGTTTTATGCCAGAGTGGGAGCCAAGGGCTCTCTGAACTGGCTCAAACTGGAGAATGCTAAAAGGGAACCGAATGTGTCCTTCACAGCAGTCTGGTGGCGCTAGCAAGCACCCCCACCCCAGCCCAATACACTAAGTCATGTCTAGGAGATGGTCACACCTCCCTGTGACTGGAAACCTATTGTTCTACCCTCCCCTGCTCGAGCTCACCTCAGCAGCAGGAGGGCAGAAACGTGTCTGTGGCTGAAGAAGCACTAGCTTGCTGTTAGACCCTGAAAGGCTGGTACCAGGAATAAAGGGATCTCACATTCAACACTGAAATCAGTGTTGGGCAAGGATTCCAACATGTTTGATATGAAACATGACTGTTTTTGGTGCCGCCAATATATAGTTAGGCATCTCGTAATTGACTTGACGTCCACTGTATGTATTAAATGGCTGTCCTCACAAAGCTCCAAGGTTGGTAGAGGTGTTCTGCTCATGCAGGGGCATCCTCACACTTGTAACCAAGCACCCTGCCATCAGGACTGAAGAGCCTGCCAAAGGGGTGATCATAGTTTTGAAGTGTAGTGACCTCAAATATAAGGAAACATATCTGCTGTAAGAAGTGTAAGCACCAACTTACACAGGCTGCAACAGCAGGCCTGTAGTCACAGTTTAAGTGGACTCCCCTGGGTGGCACAATGCATGCTGCAGCCCAGGGGAGACCCCAGGTGTACCTATGCTCTGGGCACCTCAGTATTATATACTAGGGACTTAGAAGGGTACACCAGTACCCAATTAGGAAGGTACCAAAGTGCTTATCGCTGTCATATTTAGGGAGAAAGCACAGTGAATGGGGTCCTGATTAGCAGGATCCCAGTCAGACTAGCCATAAAACAGAATAACACCAGCAAAAAGTGGGGATAACCATGAAAGAGGATCCTACATTCCTACAGACAGGCATTTGGAACTATGCAGCTGTGTAATACTATGGATTCTATAAAGGATGCAATTTGAAGAGCTGACAGCTTTTGGTTGTTTCTTTAATATACAACATTTATTTTGAATAGATGTCACTTTCTCCTTAGAGTCGCTTGAGTTTTATGTTTATTTTGGTTCCGAAGTATATTATACTTTGTACTGGTTCACTTATGGATTGGCCCATATTGATTTAAGATTCCACTTTTTGTAGGAGACTTACAGATTCTTGGAAGTCTTGTTTTGCTTTTATTTAAATACTTGCTTTTATAAGCAAGTCATCAAGATATCAGTAGACAAATATTTTTCTTGCCTGTAAACAAGCTGCGACCACTGCCATGCACTTTGAGAAGGCTTGTGATCTAGATTTTTTTTTGAAAACATACTTTATTAATTTTCAATGCGCCGCGCCGCGCCACGCGTGGTTCAATACAATAAGTACATAGTCAACCGGGACAGAGGAGTACAAACAGCATAAAGTGTGCGAATTACATACAAAGCGGAAATACAGATCGACGTGAAACCGTTATTATAGTACCGTCTCATTACCATGAATCTATTGCAGGCTAATATCAAACAAATTCAGTTGAACACTTAAACAAGCTTAGTCAACCCTCCCCACTCCCTCCCGTCGGGCTCACCCCGAGTTAGGCTCAATTGTGTACAGATCGCACCTCAATCCACTTGGTATCTTTTTGGTTGGACCTCACCTACAATGAACCCTGTATCGGGCGGGTGCATAGACGCCGGTCACAACTGTGTGCCAAGGGGTGGGGGGGAAGTACATGTCAAGGGTGTGTTATAGCATTGGGGGGCAATTGCCTTGAATGCTTCCAGCAGCAGATCTCAGTCCATGGATATCAACATTTTCTCAGTCCCCTATATTCCTCCCTCCTGATGACTGCGCTTTCTGCCCTACCCCACCGGGTTACTTCCTCATGCCAGGTGTGTACTGTGGGGGGAAAGTCTGATTTCCACCTGATGGTGATCGAGCGCTTTGCCATGATTATAGTTATGTCAACAAATCTGCGTTTTACTTTCTGTGCCTTACGACGGTGATATAGCCTAAATATTCACTTTATATTCACCGATCCGCTGAGTGCCATCCATGGATCCCTGTTACAGTTTCTAAGACATGTGCAATCTTGGCCCAGAATCCCACTAGGCATGGACACGTCCACAACATGTGTAGTATATCAGCGTCCTCTGCTTGGCATTTTGGGCAGCATACCTGTGCCTTGGGATATATTATAGATTTTAAGCGGTGTGGGATGAGATACTTTCTGTGGAGGCTCATGTATTGTATAAATTTGAATTTGGCATTACATGATACCTTTTTAGGGTATTCAATGAGGGAGGCCCAATCCTTGTCCGTTAGCTCCTTGCCCAGATCTCTAGCCCATTTCTCTCTAAAGGTCTTGAGGGGGATCTCCGCGTGCACACGGGCACCCCTATAGAGCAATGTAGTTAGGTGACGGCTGGTACCCATCAGGTAAGGGGGCTGTGATGACAGTGCCTGCAGTTCGCTCACCCTCCTGGCAGAGGTTATTGCCACTAGGAAGGCTGTTTTGATGATGAGCAGCCGAAGAGGGCAGTTGTGCAGCAGCTCAAAAGGTGCTCACATCAGAGAGGTGAGAACCAAATTAACGTCCCACTGTGGTATAATTAATGGTGAAGGGGGAAACAAGTGGGTTGACCCCTTCAAGATTCTCTGCACTAGTGGAGATTTGAAAAGAGAAGGCTATTCAGGTAGCTGAAGAAAAGAGGAAAGGGCCGAAAGATAGCCCTTCAAGGTGCCTAGAGCAAAGCCGTGCCGGGCCAAGGAAATTATGAATAGGAGGATATCAGATAAATAGGCAGAGAGAGGGTCAATAGACCGGTCTGTTCAATATTTACAAAATTTGGACCATCGACAGGCATATTCCGACTTTGTGGAGGGACGTCTGGCTCCCAGAATAACCTCAAAGACTTCGGGAGGAAGGTCGAAATCTTTCAACTGGCTCTGTTCAATCTTCACGCAAGGAGGCGGAGAGTGGACAGTTTCGGCTGGAGAACACTTCCCTGCTGCTGCGACAGGAGATCTTCTAGAGGGGGCAGCCTGATCGGAGGGTTGATTCTCATTGCCAGAAGCTCGGGATACCAGATTCTCCGTGCCCAGTCTGGAGCCACAAGAATGACTTGTGCCCGGTCGCTCCTGATCTTCTTGAGCACTCTGGGTAGGAGTGATATGGGCAGAAAGGCATACAGGAGGCCGGCGTTCTAATCATGACGAAAAGCATAGTCTAGCGAGAGCCGCCCTGGAGACTGCAGCGCGGACAGTCCACGTTCTCTATGGAAGCGAGCAGATCTAACCAAGACTCTCCCCACCGCTGAAAGAGTCCTTGCGCCACCTCCGAATGGAGACACCACTCGTGATCCGCTAGGCACCTTTGGCTGAGTTTGTCCGCTCTGGTGTTCAAAGAACCGGCCAGATGCTGAACCACCAGAGTAATGCCCTGCTGTTCCAGCCAAGTCCAGAGACGCAAAGCCTCTTGACACACGGTCCACGACTCCACCCCGCCTTGCTTGTATGTGGTACTGCAAACACTTAAACTAGCCACCCCTTGATGGACGGCAAGAAGGCTTTTAGTGTCAGCCGGATCGCCCGAAGCTCTAACAGGTTTATATGGCACCCTCTGATCTCCACCTCTCCCAGATGGCTGTCTCATCCCAGAAGGGATGCATCCGTCACTACTGTGAGGTCTGGATGGGGAAGGGAGAGGGGTTTGCCTCTGACCCAATTGCAGTTTGATAGTCACCACTGCAGGTCTTTCACAGTGCCCTCCGAGAACTAGACCAGATCGGTGAGATTTCACCGCTGCTGCGACCACTGGAACTTCAGGTCCCGTTGCAGAGTCCACATGCGCCATCTGGCACGGTCTACAAGAAGGATGCAATAGGCTATGAGGCCCAATAGCCTCAGAGTAATTCTCACCAAATCCAGATAGAGGCTGAAATATTGGTATCGTAGCCCGAATATCCTGGACTCGCGGCTCGGGAGGATAAGCCCGAAACTGCACCTTGTCCAGGACTGCTCCAATGAAGGGGAGCATCTGAGAGGGAGTCAGGTGCGACTTCGGCATGTTGACACTGAAGCCCACCGAATGCAAGAGGTTCGCCGTAGTCTGGCAATTGGAGACGACTGCCTGGGACAAGTCCACCTTCAACAACCAGTCATCGAGATAGGGGAAGACTGGAACCCCTGATCTCCACAGATGAGCTGCAACCACTGCCATCACCTTGGTGAATACCCGCAGGGCACTAGTGAGGCCAAAGGGGAGAACAGCAAACTGAAAGTGCTCCTGGCCCACTGTAAAAAGCAGATAGCACCGATGGGCCAGTAGGACGGGAATGTGGAAATAGGTGTCCTGCAAGTCAAACGCTACCATCCAGTCTCCCGGATCTAGGGCAGACAGTATCTGAGCAAGAGTGAACATCTTGAATCTCTCCTTTTTGAGGAATTAGTTGACGGCTCTGAGGTTGGGGATAGGATGGAGGTCTCCGTCCTTCTTTGGAACCAGGAAATAGCGGAAATAGAAACCACAGCCTATTTCTGGTCCGCGAACCCTCTCTATAGCTCCCTTGGTCAAGAGAGCCTTGACTTCCTCGCAGAGTAGTGTGAGATAATCCTCTGTCAGCCGATCGTGAGTTGGAGGCATAGAGGTAGGGGTAGTCTTGAAGGGGAGGGAGTGTCCCCATTGGACTATTTGGAACACCCATCTGTCAGAGGTGATGGCCTATCCTGCCACCCACTGGATGCTCGTGCCCCGAAGGACCGGACTAGGAAGGTTTTGTGGTGGAGGAGGGGATGGTGGTTTGGCTCGACTTCTGGCCACCAGACCCTCGAGGACATGACGAACCGCGGCCCCACAGAGGTTACTGAACTTGCGGAACCCGCTGGCTGGTAGAGGGTTGGCGCGGTTGGAAGCCCCTTCTGTAGAAACGAAAAGAGCAAAAAGTGGAAGCAGGCCGGGTTGTAGTACTGAGGTCAAGGATTTGGCTGTAGCCCGCAAATCCTTGAAACACTCAAGCACTGCATCAGAATTGTGTCCGTAAAGACGTGAGCCATCAAAAGGCATGTCCATGAGGTTTGCCTGGACATCCCCCGAAAAGGCAGACGTCCTCAGTCTGTCCTGGCACCTGATGGCCACAGTCGAAGAAATCTCTCTGTCCAGCGAGTCCGTTGTATCCAAGCCACAGCGAATGGCAAACTTCGCTGCATCTCACCCGTCTGATATTGCTTAGGAGGGCAGGATCCGGTCCTCCTCTGAGACCCTAGGCAGCACCTTGGCAACCACATCCTATATAGAATGGGATTAACAGCCCAAAAGGCATGCAGTGTTCACCAACCTCAATGCCAGGCTGGCAGAAGAGAAAATGTTCTTCCCAAAGGTCTCCAGCCATTAGGATTCCCTGTCTAGAGGGGCAGAAGGGAACATGCCACGGGAAGTGGAAGCCTGGACCACCAAGCTTTGGTGGGGGTGGGATGGGCAGTGAGGAAAACTGGGTCACCGAATGCAGGGCGATGGCGGTGGGCAATCGTTCCATTCACAGGAGTTGCTGTGCTGGGTTTGGACCAGGTGCTCAGAAGAACGTCCGTTAGGGCCTCGTTAGAAGGCAGAAAGGATTCCGATAATGAGACACCAGGCTGCAGGACCTCCGTCAAAACATTTCTCTTGAACGCCACTGTAGGAGGCTGCAGGCCCAGGACCTCCGCAGCCCTACGCACCACCATAGCAATTGACGCCTCCCTCCTCCGTAGCCAGGTTAGTGGGAAGGTGTCCTGACCACTGGCATCACCCAACTCCTCATACCAGTCCATGTCCTGGGCTGCAGGATTTCTAAGGGATTCTGCTCCCCATCCCAATCCTCCTCCTCCAACCCTAAACCTTCAAAATGGGGCTAGTTAGATGGTATGAAGCCATGGGGCTCCGAAGGCCTCTGCATTGGTGGACGCCAGCCCAGCCCCATATCGTCTGGAATGAGTATGGGGAAGCACCTCGGCATTGGACACTGCATCCGGGGAAGGCCGCTGTGGTGGTGCGACTGGTGCCGGTCTGGACCCGGGAACGATTTTGACAGGAGGCCTTGGCACGGGGGCCAGAGCCAAAGGCACGGGCCCATGGGATCTCCTTCACCTGGACATGCGGGGCCTGAAGGCGCACCGGCAGGGTCAGGCCGCCCAAACACAGCACACATGGCATCGTAAAATTCCTTATGTTGGGCTGGGGTCGCTCCTGCCCCTGGAAACGGAGGGAGATGCAGTCGACCCAGGTGCCCGCTATGCAGATCAGGGCCTAGAACGCAGAGGTTTCTCCATCTCGCCGCAGGGCGGACGGAGCGAAGTCGAAGCACACTTCAACTTCTTGTGCTTGTTGTTGTGCCTCTTACCTGATGACTTCGACAAAGTGGACTTCAAGCCCCCGGAACGATGCTCGGACCTTCTTCTCGACCGAGACCTGGAGCAAGACTGACGAGGCGATCTTCGTGGTGCGTGCCGGGTCGCGAACAGCTTCAGTGACCACTTTCTCAAAGCCTTCGGTGCCATAGGCCGGCAATCGGAGCACAACTTCATGTCATGGTCGCGCTCCAGGCCCCAGAGACACTCGAGATGGGAGGTCCATTACCGACATGGTGCGGTGACAGGCTTGTACCCAAAGTCTTCCTACTGGACATTCCTAGCACACCAAAAGGTATCGACAAAAGGTAAAAAAATTAAAACAAAACAGTCAAAAAGTGACAGGGGGTAGCTCTCTTCAACGGATCAGCACTGGCTGGCACGGAAAGAAAAGAACTGCCGCCAGTGTGCCGGAGTGGTGGTTATATTGACGATGCGGACATCATGACGACAATGAACACGACGCCACCAACCTCATGTGACGACACCTACTGACGCACAGGGATACTGCTATCAAAAATCTTCCAAATCCAGGCTGACACCTGCAAGTTCAAAGATAAGGAATATGTGGCTAGATGCCTCTATCAGATATGGGGAACACAGCGGCTATTAACCACCACACAGGCAATAGTTCATAGTGTGGTGACAGTCTTTGACCATGCAATGTTGATATGGGATGGGGTTGTGTGGGGACAGCAGGCGCGCAACAGCACATTGGAGATTCAAGTGATCCCTCCTTAGGGATCAGTTGATCAGCCAATCCCTTAGAGACGCTATCAACTACTACTTCCAAGAGAATGATAATGGAGGGCTGGCCCTGGGCATCTTATGGGAATTCCTTTAAATCCGTCAGAGGCCAATGGGTGTCAGAGGGGGAGAAACGAGAGCGAATGGGGCAAGCCTTTAGAGATTCGTTGGAGAGTGAACTGCAGTTGGTCGAGAGGGAGCTAGAAAGATGGGTACCTAGGGGACTATGAAAAAGGTCACCTAACTAAAGAGTCAAATAGGACGTTTAGCTACAATAAGGTCTGTGAAGGCCTTACTATGCTTGAAATGGAAATTCTATGAGAAAGCAAATAAAACAGACTCTCTCCTGGCTAGGAGACAGAGACAGATGGTGCTACATAAATGAAAACACACCCTAAAGGGGGAGGATGGTTCAGTCCTTAGCAGTGAACTCATAAAAAAGGCATTTATGAACTACTAATCTGCTTTATATGCACAATGCCCTGCCTCAAGGAAGGAAATGAATCCATTTGTCCATGCTCCCAACCTCATAGAGGCACTCAATGCAACAAACAAGGTCTTGAAAGCTATCTCAGACCTCCCGTCTTCTAAATCTCCAGGTCTGATGGGATGTCCTGTGGCGTTTATAAATAGCTAGTCCTCAGGTGGTGCACCTTTTGAATTCTTTCCTCACTACAAAAGGGATAACGCCATCCAGGACTGAGGCTCATATTACACTTATCCACAAAAGAGGTAAACCAGAGGATCAATTCAACACGTATAGGCTGATAGCGCTGCTAAATACAGACATAAATATTTTTACTAAAATATTAGCAAATAGGCTTGCACCCCATTTACCTTATCTTATATACCCGGCTCAATCAGAGTTTGCCAACAAACAGGTTGCTAACACATTGGAGGGTCCAGCACCTCATAGAAAAAGTCAACTATAAGAAAAGCCATACTCTCATTGGATGCTGAGAAAGCATTTGATAGAACGGATTGGTTCTTTCTAAGTTGGGTGCTTGCGACTATGGTGCTTTACCACATATGAGAACACGGATAGCATCTAATTATATTCAACCAGAGGATCGGATACTGGTAAATGGAACAAGGACAGACACAAACCCCTTGCGCAGAGGTACAAGGTTTCCCTTATTGTCTTTGCACTGGTTGTCGAGCCCCTGGCTGCGAGTATTCGAGAGCAACAAGACATAATAGGAATGTCCTTTGGGGAAATCGGCACAGTATCCACCTGTTTGCTGATGATATCAATGTAGTTTTTCATGTTCCTATTGAATTTTGTCCATATACCTGCACATATATCACACCATGCACGTTACAAGATCAACTTTGGTAGAAAATGAAATTACGGATGTGGCTGTTGGGTGACCCCTGTACCCCCTAACCACAATGAAGTATGTATCATGGTAGTGTCAAGGGGGGGGGACCCCAGCTGGGATGACTTATTTATAGTGTGCATCAGGGTGACCTTCCCTTAGGAATGAAACTAGCAAACTTGGTTTAGGGGGTAGGCACAGGAATAGGGATATATTGGGAGCTTGCTAGCCAGATGCTCTAATATTGACACCCTAGTGGTATTTATGGTAACAATGCACTCTGTTTGCTGTCTGATGATAGTGTGTGGGTATTAATTGGTTCTCTGTAGAAGGTGGTCCTGTTTTCCCTCCCACTGCGGAACAGAGGATGCGTTGAGCAGGCACAGCCGGGGGACTAGCAAAAAAAGTGCATCGATCCTGTGTCACAGGGGTTGGCATTTTGCTCAGATTAAAAAAAGCAGGCAAGCATTGTGTCCCACAATGGAGCATTAGGTTGTCTCCAGAGACTCCAGCCTCTTCCCTAAGAAGATCTCTTGCCTCTGCCCATCTTCTCACCACTGCTCTCCATTCTGCCCTACTGGGGGAGGGGGGTCTTTTCCACTTCAGCATGAGTGCCCACTTTGCTAATATGAAGGCCAGATGAATGACACTTGAGGCGGTTTTAGATTTCTTCGGTCTTTTGAATATCTTCATGGCTCCCACTTCCAAGCTGTCCAGCAAGGGTCAACCCGTGGTTGATGAAAGAATCTGGTGGGTCTCCCCCCCAAAATGTGAGAGAGTCGTACAGTTCCATTTCGTATGCTTAAGATCATCCATTAAGGACCCACAATGAGCACAGGTGTCTGGGACAGCAGGGAATATGTGGAGATGGCATAAGGGCGAGAGGTAAGCTCTGTGAAGGACATAAAACTGTATCAGCTGTAGATGGCCATTTCAAGAACCTGAATGGGGGTATTCCAGAGCTCGTGCACACCATTTGTCGTGCAGCGCTCTGCCGAATTCTGCCTCCAAGATTTCACGTAAGACATGCAGAGATACCTTAGTGGAAGTCCTCAATTCCCTCGTTATCCGGATGATGAGTTTCTGCCTGTTAACAATGTGTACAGGCAATCAACAAGGAAGTTTGTAGTTGGTCTGGTATCCTCTACCTCTCATTGGAGCCGCATGAGTCTGCAAATGAAGGTCTATACAAGGAACTGGCCCGGATATAGGTCATAGTTGGTTTGCAAATCATCAAACGTTTGCATTTGCCCACTCTGGAACAGGTGGCCAAGCGTACAAAGACTCCCCTCATCCCATAGCTGCAAGTCTTGCCTAGAGGGAAAGCCCACACTGTTAGAAAGGCACAGCAAGGGAATAGAGGGAGCGTAGGATGACTAGTCCCGTGTGAGCCATCGTCCCCAATTTACGGACTTTAAACCTACTCGGGTTAAGCGGGTGAGCTCTCTCTGCAGGCGCATCCCTGGTCCTGATAACAACAGTATTGTGGTCTGGCTGAGGGGAAGAGTGGAAGTACAAGTTTCCTCCAGTCCATCCCCCTCTAACCATCAGGCACGTCATTAGAGCTAGACCGCTAGGAAAGAGAGCTCAAAGGTTGAGGGCTCCAGGCCGCCTGCCCCTGATGGAAGATGTAAATTTGGAAGGGCTACCCTGCGCCGGCAGTTATGTTAGAATAGGTTCCCCAACAGTTTATTCAGGTCCCAGAATGTCATTCATCCTGGGACCACCAGGATGTTAGCAAAATTGTATAGAAGACGAGAGAGAAACACCATTTTTGCCACAGCTATGCGCTCTTTACAGATAACGGTAGTTTTTTTAGAAGGGGACTTGGGTCCTTAGTGAGGGGACTGCCGCAGAAAGATTCCCATCCAATAGGTCTGATTCAGTATGGAAGATGTTGATTCCGAAGTATTAAAAAGATCTGTCTGCCCAAGGCAGCGGGCCCACCCCATATACAGCCCAGGGCGGTGGCGCAGAGGGAAGGAGAAGAAATGAACAAGACTTGGCCCAAGTGACCAGAACCCCGGAAAAAGTCCTTAATTGTGTCAGGATACTGGAAAGGTCTGCAGTGCGGTCCTTGATGTAAAGGAGGGCACCATCTGCATAGAGGGAAACTGAAGGTTTCCCATTCTGCAGTGGTATACCTCAGTCCCTCCCCAAAAGACGGACATGGACATGCAGCGCCCCAACTGCTAAAGCAAAAAGTATCAGAGTCATTGGTCATCCTTGTCGGGTACCCCTGCCCACTCTAATTGGGTGGGAGACTAGGGTTCCCTTGCCTACTTGCACAGCTGGGTCTGTGTACAGTAGATGAACAATCTTGATGGTGCGGTCCCCCAAACTGTAGCGAGATAATAGCTAGTCCCATCCAAGGGAATCAAATGCTTTCTCTAGGTCTAACAACAGGGCATCGGCATGACAAGAGGCCAATGTGTCAGGGCTGCTTCCATGATTCGATACAATCGTCTGATGTTGAGCACAGTAACTCTACCCGGAACAAACCAGTTTTGGGCTGTATGAATTAGACGTGGAAGGAACTGCTGTATCTGAGTAGCCAATATTTTACTCAGGATTTTATAATCCATGTTAAGGATAGCAACTAGGCGGTATGACGTTGGGTTTGTAGAATCCTTGTCAAGTTTGAGCAGTGAAACCAATAATGCTTCTCTCAGAGTGACTGGAAGATGACCGGCCACCAGTACCGTTTCAAAGCGTTTCACTAAATGAGATGCAAGAGCCCCTCATCACCAACTTGAATTTGCTGAGCCCTTACTGTCATCAAAGTATTTCACTATCTGGGCAGTCAATACATCCCTCAAAAACCTGATTTTGAGGGTGGACGGCTGTAGCTTCCATGTTGGAATCGAAGATGGGGGTCTACCATCGGAGTTCCAACAGGGATTGTGATCCCATATATCCCTGTTCAGGTAATCGCGTGAAAGGATCAATGAGAAGAGCTCCTCCGAACATACTATTCTGTCTAGTCTAACATATAGATTATGCACTTGGGGGAATAGAGTTTGAGGTTTGGGTGGAAATGTCTCCAATCATCTTGTAGGGCTCCCTGTTGTAGTCAGGAGGTCTGGCTATGCGCTGTGTGCACTGCTAAGGACGTAGGCAGTGGTGGGTGAGAGCAGTCCAGCATGCAATTAAAGCCTGCCCCCACCCCCCTACGAAGGATCCACGGAAGATGCGCTCATCTCACTTAGAAGGTATTGAGGCAGTTGAAGAAGCAGGGTTGGTCAGGTTCGTGGCATATATACTACCTATCCAAAGAGCTACCAGTCGAGTCTTGCCTCCAGAAGGACAAAACAGCCCTCAATTTACTGGGTCTGGACCTGAAAGGGGGTACCATCCCGCACCCAGATAAAAGCCCCCCTGGCTTATGCAGAGTGGTTAGTAGAGTGTGCCTGCCCTTCCGATGTTTTTTGTAGACGTTCCCCTTCCTGATGGGTTATTCATGATTCCTGAAGCAGTTATTTGGACAATACTATGCTTAAGAAAAGCATGAATTTTGAAGCACCTGGTAGGAGTCCGCGTTCCCCCTTTTATTCCAGAAGATTATCTGAAAACTTTACATATAGGTCATAGAGTGGTGGAAGTACCCTGAGAGTCCCACCCAGGTGTGTGTGAGTTCCCTTCAGCGGAGCGTTCAGGCCAGTGGAAAATGGGAGGGTAATCAGAGTGTGTGTAAGGATGTACCAACCATTCCAAGAAGAACAAGAAACATGACATAAGTGCAAAAATATTCAAGGCAAATACAGCAGGCGACAAGCTGGGCAGCTGTCATCCAAACTTCAAATAAATCTCCCCATAACGGAGATAGGGTGGTCTGAGTCGTTTCATATGGTGACGCAGATGGCAGGGTGCCCATCGACCAGGATTCATGAGTTCTCGAAAGGGCACCTGTGGAGACTAAGGCTGGCTGTCTCGTATGCCCAGCCGCTGGCCCTCCAGTAGCACCTGGTACAACAAGCAAATGTCACTAGAGTACAATAGGTGGGCATCATCCTGTCGGGTGAAGAAATGTGTGAGCGGTCTCCCCTGGTCTGAGAAAAAGCAGTGCACCAACGCAGAGCGAACACAATCACACCAGGTCATCTGCAGTCTACGGTGTCACATGCAGAGTGGGACTCCCTCTCTGCGAAATCGAGGTGAGGACTTCATCGCCATCAAACTCCTACTCTGAAAAGTTGGGTGTATGTGGCTGAGGTGGTCGCGGGGGCATTCAGTGCTGAGCACCGGCCCTTTTGCACCAGCTCTGGAGTAGAGGCCGTGGAAGCAGCGGGCACCTGAGGCATCCCCCCTCTGGTGTGGTGGCGTTGCTGTCAGTGTGGCTGTGAAGGTGGGCCCCAAGGCGGGGTCGTATCTGTAGGTTTCACTCTTCTTTCCACCCAAGACCAGGCATCCGCTGGATCTGTCAAGAAATGGGTCTGTTGATACGCCATGACTTTGAGCATCACTGGGAAAAGTAAAGGATTCCTGACCCAACTCCCTGAGTTTACATTTGACCCCGATAAAGGAGGCGCTCTGTCACTGAACAGCTAATGTATAATCCAGGAATATGAAGATCTGATGGTTGTCCTATACAATCGGGGCAGATTCTCTAGCTCTCTGAAGGATGATGTCGCAATCCTTGCAGCAAAGAAGTTTTGTGACTATTGGGCACTACAGGTATCCAGGTGGTGGCCAGCAGTAGGGAACCCTATGTTCCCTTTCCACTGAAGTACGATGTGAGCAACTGTGGAGAGACATGTTCGCTGAGCCATGTTTCCAGGAAGTCTTTCATATTGTTATGAGCCCCAAAATACCCAAATATAGGCCTAGGTATCTGCACGACCTTGTACCTACATTTGTCCTACCTTGTCCTACATAACGGCCTCAGCATGGACCTTATACCTAGTTATGTGCATAATAAATGTTGTGTGGTTTTCTTCGAGAACTAGCCTAATTTATTATGCATGAGAATTCTTAGTACCATATTTTAATCCCCTGCCTAGGACATGCACAGCAGGATTACCATCTTCTGTATAATATCTCTGTACAAAAGTCACCGCTATCGTCATCCTTGAACGCCAGACCCACAGTACCATTACACATCTAGGTAGAACCCCTGAGGGTACCATTTGGGAATAAAAGAACCACATCTTCACTGGGCAACCAGAAGAGAAGCTTCCACGCTGACAGGAGATGCTGAAGTCCCTGCATGCAGAAACTCCAGCATGCAGTGGTCTGACATCCCTTGCGGGGAATCCAACTTGAGACCAAGACGGGGTCCTTCATTCTCTCCCATCAGGTAATGGGGTTGGCTCTTTCCTATGGGATTCTTGGCTTTACACCCACATACATGCTAGGTACACATAGGTAGGGTTGCATCGTAGGATTTCGTTCAATTACTGCCATGTATCGGTATGTCTGCATATATTTACTGTTTTAGCTCCATGGTTAGAATTCTACCTTTTATTTACTCTATCATTGCTTGTAATCTTATATATCTGTTTCAGTCTAATGATTGTCGCATCATTGTTTATTCTGTGTATCTCTATGAGACCAAGTGAGCACGAGTGAATAAGCAAAAAGTAGTGCACTGTTTCCACGATCGCTGAAGGATTAAGAGCTGTCATGTTTGATAGCTGCCAGAAATTATTCACTCCTTGGTAAGGTTAGGGGGCTTATAGTTGCACTGTGAGCTAGCTGGTCTAAAGGCTAACATATCCGGTGAGGGTGTCTGGAATCAGTCTGGACACCAATCCCTTAGTTTATGTTGTTTAAACGCGCAGATACTATGTATTATTAGGAACTACATGACATGGCGCAGCCAATGTTGGTTTGGTTTTTATTTAACGGTCAAATCTGAGTAGTTTAGTCGTGCTTTCTCAGAGATCACTACTCACATTTACCCAAAGACGTCTGAAGTGGGAAGGGAAAATCCACCGCAGCTGAGTAGGTTTAGCCTATGCATTAGCTGTACGTTTGTTCAAGATTGAAGGATTATAGTTCCCTACATTGTGCATAAAACATTATCTCTTTCTCGTAAATACTTCCTCTCATAATGTCTCAGAATGGAGACGCTGGTACGAGTGGTGCTTAGTGCAGAGGAAGCAGAGCTTGAAGGAGCTCTTAACATTTCGAAAATTGCGATAATGCTCTTACTATAAAATTAGCATATCATGGTCTCTCATTATTAGATGGGACAGTTATCTTCATGATTGAGGCACAGGAGGCATACATGACAGAGGTGTTCTATTCTTGGGTTAGATTCCCACCTGCAGATGCACGCACACAAGTTATCCATAGTTACATCCCAGATTAAATACCGGATGAATACTCTCCGTACGAGGACACAGAAGTCCTGTTAACTAACCAAGAACATATAAATTGGTTTAAAGGCACCCTCCCCCATACCACAGATTAAGTGAGACTTGTTCGGCTCAGCAGAGACGGAGCGAATTGGCCGGTCCTAGCTGCTTATACACCTCATCCAGAGATTGATACATTGCCAAAAGCAGACTTACGTCCACTTTACAAAGAAATAAAACTATAGAGAAGTCTTATACAGTATGTAATGCGAACAGTTACAATGGAACCTACAAGGATAACTCAAGCTGGTCAACTACAAGGGACTGCAACAAAAATCACCAAATAACAAACGCTGAATGCGAATATGGGAAAAATGCCCACTAAAAATGAGCAAATGCCCGTCTGGATAGCACAGAAAATAGCACAGCTTGAGGCAGTTTTTCAACACCCAGGCCCGCTAAAGAAAAACAGAATACTGTCAATTTGCTTGCCAATGGGGATAGCTCCCCCAATTGAGGCATGTACCACTTGGGGTATAGTTGTCGCTGTTGTTTATACCAGGACTCATGGTACCCCCTAAATAGCAGTCATACCAGAGGTATCAAAATAAATACAGAATGAGTGCGAGGCAGAACCTGCCCTGGACTTGGGGATGAAATTGATAAGCAATTTTGGCCAGGTAGCCACAATTATGATAGCCAACATAAAAGGGGAGGCAGCAGTGGTGGCTATATGCCAACGCCTGAGGGAATGCACTCCTGCACAATAGGAGAGAGAACTATCTAGAATGATCGTAGATACCTATGCTTAGCTGGGTAGAGATAACTTGGGAGCTAGACCTGTGAAACCACAATTAACAAGTAATCCTGAAAAGGACAACCAAAAGCAAGCGCCCAATTCTTTTTAAAAGTAATAAGATAATAAACAATCAAAAAATAAGCAGGATGCATCAGGATCACGGGGTGGGTCACCTCAACAGGAGCCCTCTGAAAAACGACATAACCTTAGAAACCATGACAACATTAAAAAACCTGACAGGTATCAGAATACTGATACACGTTCCTCTCAATCCTTTCAGGGCTCATCCAATAAATCAGAGAGGGAAGGACAGTCAGAACGCAGATCAGAAGAGCAAAGCCAAGAGACACACATCACACTTCAGACTATATTATCAAACAAGAAGATTTAAAAAGAAGAAAATAGCTGGCCTTAAAAAACAGAAATGCCCGGGCTACTGAGGACTCAACTACTGAATGGGCAATAGGCTCTGACAATGCAAGACAGTGCAGCATAAGTAAAAATAGCTTACCAGAACCTGATGGAATTTCTGGTGACAGCAGCGTTGAATTAACATATTACGGTGGAAACACCTGATACAAGGGTAAGTGTCCCACATCGTTTATACGAAATTACACTCTAAATGGAGGAGGACAGACCCAGAAAAGTGAAAAGTCTCTTTTGGGAGAACCTGACTTTTGGATACGATATCCTTTTGGCTAAAAGAGATTGGCAGCCTGCGTTTGTCATGGATTGCCCAAAGGTGGAAGAGGTAATATTACTGGCTTTCTCCGACCTTGTTCCAGAATCACTAAAACACACAAACACGCAGGAGTGGGTGGTAGTGCTAGATCCTACATTATACAGCAATCATGTAGGGTGGAATGCTAGGTCACCTCAACATTAAATTCCAGTTAAAACTACTCTCACGGGGGCGTGGCTAGCAGCCGGGCAAGATGGCCGCAGCCTGATCGAGCTCCGAGGGTGAAGCCGACTCCCCTCGCATCCGACAAGTTATCCGCGTGCGATTCTACCCACAAGGTCCCTGGATTGCAAGCTCCAGAGAAGCGACCCACCGCATTTCTACTCCTGAGTCTCTACGTGGCCCGGAGCGCTCCTGACGCGGCCCGGAGTGTTGCGGCCTGTGCCGGCGTTTGGCGCCGGGGCCTCGAGTGGAGGAGGTGTCCCGGGCGCCGTGCGCGAACATCTGCCTGTCCTGGCGGGCCCTCCGGAGGGCGCCTGCAACTCGTGGTGAGCCCATCGGGGGTGCGTGCCGATCGCGCCCCGCTCCCTTCCTCCCTTCCTCGACTGCTGCCTGGGGCCCTGGTGGAGCCTGAGAGAGGCGGGGCTCAAGTGGCCCGAGAGACGACGGCCTCGCGGAGGCGGCGAGTGGCGGGTGGCACCCGGGGAGTGCCCCGGGGAGTTCTTGTTGCCGGGGCTGGCCCTGGCCTGGCGTGGGACGCTGGAGGAGCGCATGGTGGCCCTGAGTGATGTCGGTGTTGCAGATCCCTGGCGCCACCCCTCCCCCCTTGCTGAGATTGAGGGGGTGTGTTGCGGACTGCGGGGGTGCCCTGTGTTGGCCCTGGCCTGCCTGGAGTGCTGCGACTAATTACTGTACTGTGCCAGGGGGTGCGACTCGCTGTGGTGAACGGCCCCTGCGCTGACCTCGGCTGGACAGTGCCCGGTCGAGGCTCCCTGCCCCGCCAACTGACTGGCAACGGCGGAGGGCTGTCCTTGGTGGGGCTTCCCGTGGCAGTCATGAGTGGAAAGGGGGCCCAAGCGAGTCACCAGGGCAAGCTGGACAAATTCGCGTATAGCAGGGACTCTGGCCCCGCGCCGGACCGCGGCAGACGCGCTGAGAAGATGACGTCGGAGCCTACGGCGCAGAAAGTAACGCTGGAGGACATTATGGCTGCTCTGACGCAGGTACAATCCACCGTGGGGTCAATTTCTTCGGACGTGTCCCTCCTCAGTGCAGACTTTCAGAAAATGTCTGGCGAAAGACTCTGGCTATCTCCTGCAAAAAGTGTCCCAGCTGGAAGCCGAAAACAAGCGTATGGCGGCCAGACTGGACGACCAGGAGGGCCGCTCCCGTCGCAACAACGTGCGCATCACGGGGATTCCCGAACGTGAGGGGCACCCTGCCATGGACTTATATATCGAAGACCTGATAAAGTCCAAACTGCAACCCAGGGGCCTCTCGGCATTTTCTCGGTGGAGCGAGCCCACAGAGTTCCTGGTGGCCGACCGAAGGTTGGCGCGCCGCCTCGACCAGTCCTGGCCCGAATGTTCAATTTCCGTGACAGAGATGCCATTCTCCAGGCGGCGCGGGTGGCGCCGCCCCTCCGCCTCCAGAACTCCACAATTTCCTTCTTTCCGGACTACACAGCGGCGGTGGCGGCGCAGCAGAGGAGCTTCTCGGACGTCAAAAAGAAGCTCGGGGCCCGAGAACTTCCCTATGCTATGCTTTTCCCGGCGCGGCTGAGGGTAGTGGCAGATGGAACGACGAGATTCTTCGAAACGCCAGAGGAAGCGCACGACTGGCTGGAGGGATGGCAACGGGTCCAAGGTACTGGGCGCTCGGACCGGAGGAGACGACAGACCGGGGGTGTCAGAGGACCCTGGTGGTCGGGATCAGCGGATGGAAGTGGCGGAGGAGGATCCCGCCGGATAACAGCTCCGGAAGCGCCTCTCGGGGCGCGCTGCTCTTTGGTGCACTTAGCGAACTGCTATCGCCGGAGTGGTCTGCCTCATGCTTCACTATCGGACACTTTATGGGACCTTGGGGCAGGGGATGTTGTGGTCTTCCTCGGACCTCCTGCTCCTTTGCACGCAAGTACTGTTTGGGCTTAAGGGGTTTGAGCGCTCTGCTGAGTTGGGGTGGCGGGCAGTTCTGGGTCCGTATGGCAGGGAGGCAGGGAGGGGGTCTGGGGGTTGGGGGCTGGTCTATTGGTTTTTAGTTGGTATGTTTAAGTTGCTGATGACACTGACACTTGCACCGCGCTATACACGCTCTCACCGCTCTACCTATGTCCTACGCCGGTTTCGCCGCAGTGATTGCGGCCTTCTCCCCCACCGGCCAATATGTCAGATCTAACGCAGAGTACGCCCACGGCACCTAATATGGCCCCGGTGCGACCTCTCACCCTACTCACGTGGAACGTGCAAGGATTGGGGGGATAACATCAAACGGGGACTGGTCCTGCAGAGTATTAAGAGGTGTGCCCCCGCGGTGGTCTTGCTTCAGGAGACCCACCTGACTGGCACCGCTTGTAGAGCAATGGATAGGTGGGGCTATACGATGCGGGCCCACTCTGAATTTACCTCCGGTTCCAGGGGGGTGGGCATTTTGGTACGCCGACAGTCCCATTTAATAGTGCATGGCGCCAAAGCTGATGGGTCAGGACGATTTGCGGTGATCCATACCCAGTGGGAGGGACGACCCCTTAATATAGTGTCTGTTTATATTCCACCTGCACTGCATGCCGAGGTGCTCCCGGCGCTCAGCGAGTTTCTACTGACCTTACCAGAAGGGGAGGTACTGCTGGGCGGTGATTTTAATGCTGTGATGAACGACATTTGTGACCGGTGCCCTCCGCGGTCAAGGGGAGGGGGGGTCTCGCGTCTCGAGAGCTTCACGGAGGCGCTTGGGCTAACAGATTTGTGGCGGCAGCATCACCCGACGACGCAGCAATACACGCATCACTCTGGGGTGCACAATAGCTTAACGCGCATAGACTACTTCCTGGGGTCGTCTGGCTGCTCCCAAAATATTGATAGTATAGAAATTAGGCCCAGGGGTATATCAGACCACTCCCCGATACTCTTGCAGTACACCCGCTACCACCTGACGCGGTGCCGCATTTACACGATTCACCCCAGCTGCCTGCGACTCCCTGTTATTCGTAAATCCGTAACGAAGGCGACGAGCCTTTACTTTCAAGAAAATGTCGCCTCGGTTGACTACCCTGTTACTCTCTGGGAGGCGTACAAACCGGTCGTTCGGGGACAGGCTATGGCTTCCATTGCGGGGTATAGGCGTGAGCGACTCGCTGAGCTGCAGGCACTGGAGCTTGAGCTTCAGGCAGCAGAGGACCGCCAGGCTCGGGCCCCGTCTCCCGTGGCCTCCCACGACCTGCGATTGGCGCAGACAAAATATAGGGAACATCTCGCGGAGCGCGCCAGACAGCACCTGGAGGCTTCGAGGCACACAGTTTATGACATGGGTGACAAAACTGGAAAACTACTGGCGTGGCTTGACAGGCCTGACAGTGGCGATAGGTGGATTGCGCACCTTACCACAGGGGAGGGGCAAAAGACATCCGACCCGCGCGAGATAGTGAGTGTGCTGGCTGGGCACTTTCGGCAGGTCTACTCTTCCACCTCCTCTATGACGGTTGAGGAGGCGCTGACATACATTAGAGACCTCAAGATGCCCACGCTCTCGTCGGCGACACGGGAGGCCCTGGAAGCCGACCTCTCGGTAGAGGAGATACAAACGGCTATTGGGGCTTTGCAACCCGGCAAGGCGTTGGGGCCTAACGGCATACCGATTGAACTCTACAAAAGGTTGTCTGAGACGCTTGCCCCTCATTTACTAAACATGTTTGCCCATAGCTTGCGATCGGGCGAGCTCCCATTAGACCAACGTATGGCCACGATTGTGGTGATTCCGAAAGCGGGCAAGCCGGCCGATCAGTGTACCTCCTATCGTCCCATTTCCCTGCTCAACGCAGAGGCCAAGATCCTTGCGAATCTGCTGGCCAGCAGACTGACGCCGCACCTGTCCGAGATTGTCCATCCGGATCAGTCAGGCTTTATGCCCGGCAGGAGTACATCCCATAACTTGAGGCGTGCTGGCCCGTGCGGAACGCTTGCGTGAGCCTGCGGTGCTTCTCTCATTGGACGCGTGTATGGCGTTCGACATGGTTGAATGGCCCTTTCTTTTCGCAGTATTGAGGCATCTGGGTTTTGGGCCCAAATTCTGCGCGTGGGTCCAGCTTCTCTATACTAACCCGGTAGCCCATGTCACAGCCAATGGACATATGTCAGAGGACTTCCCCCTGACGCGTGGTACGCGCCAGGGCTGTCCTCTGTCGCCATTGCTCTTTGCCTTGGTGCTTGAGCCTCTTGCGGCTTGGATATGCTGGGAGCCCATGATACGGGGCCTTAGGTGGTCTGACGACTGGGAGGACCGCGTCTCCCTGTATGCGGATGACGTGCTGCTATATCTATCCTCCCCTAGGCGTTCTATACTGGCGCTGTTTAATATCTGTGCGGTCTTTGGTAGAGCGTCTGGCTACATGATTAACTGGTCGAAGTCAGTCCTGTTCGTATTGCATGGCCCCCCGTCGCGGTTGCCGGGGGAGTATCCGCTCCGCGTGGCGGCTGGATCGTTCAGATACCTGGGGGTCTCCACATCACACTAGACCAAATGGAGTTTTTCCGGCGCAATCTGAGTCCCCCTGTGGAGCGCCTCAAGCGGGACGTACATCACTGGGGAGCGCTGCCGCTGACCCTGTTGGGGAGAGCAGCGCTCTTCAAAATGATGGCTCTGCCACGGTTCTTATACGTGTTGGAGAACACGCCATATCCGGTCCCACCGGCCTACTTCCGTGCGATTGCGGCGCAGGTCTCGAGCCTTCTATGGGGCAACAAGCCGGCGCGAATTGCGCAGTCTAAACTGGTTTGTGGGTGGTACGATGGGGGAAATGCGCTCCCGGACATCCAACTCTACTACTGGGCGGCTCAGCTAAAGGTCATTAATCAATGGCTTCACGCGGTCGGACCCGGCATTTAAGGCGGATAGAGATATATTGGGCGAGCGGGGCATGCTGTCGCCGCTATATGATGGGAGACTGGCGCAGACGTTGATTGGCCCCCTGCGGCAGACTGTATCTATCTGGCATGCGGCTCAGGCCTAATTGGGGTGGCGGGGGGTCCTGACGCGTCTCACACCACTCTGGGATACGAAGCAGCTGGGACGGTTACGGGATAGTAAGGGGTTCGATGGTTGGGATAACATTGGAATTTCTGTGATAGGTGATATCTGGGAGAAGGGGGCGGTCATCCCATTCACACGCTTGCAGCAGCAGTATGACCTGGCTCCCTCAGGATGGTTCCGATACGTCCAGATTAAACATGCCCTAAACGCAAAGTTGCATCCGGGCGGGGGGGTTTCAGAGGCGTCCCCGTTAGAGGACAGGCTGCTGACGGAATATATGCCTAAGAAGGCTACGTCCTTCATGTACCGCAAGCTCATCAATAACATACCAGACCTCATGGGGCCCTTGCGGGTGAAGTGGGCTGAGGAGCTCGGCGACTTTGACGACCCGGAATGGCGCGAGGTGCTGGCGTCGCCGCGCGAGGCGGGTATACCGTCGCGGCTGCGGCTGGTGCAGCTCCGAATTTTACACCGCTCATATTATACCAGGCACTTGTTGCACAAAATGGGCAGGGCACTGCACCCCTTCTGCCTGCGTGGTTGCGGTGAGGAGGGTACTTTTTACCATACCATTTGGGAATTTCCGGCAATCCAAGACTTCTGGCGGCGGGTGATGCGTACAATGTCGCAGGCGTGCGGCGTCTCATTGGTACCAGAGCCCCGGCGCTGCTTGTTGAATGTGTGGGAGCCCAACGACCTCAGTCGCCAGGCCCAGGGCTGGGCCACGCTGGGCATAATGACAGCAAAGCGGAACATAGCCCAAAAGTGGGGGGTGAGGGAGGTCCCTTCCCTGACCGTATGGGGGAGAGATGTGGACGTGGCCATGTTTGCCGAGCGCTCAGCGTTTCTCAGACGGGGTTGCCCCCGCAAGTGGGACAAGGTATGGGGGGCATGGAACAAATTTAGGGGAAATATATGTGACCCACCGCCAATGCCACATGAAGACACTTCTGATTCAGACTGATACGCTAGACTCTGGGGCGGCGATGGGAGAGACCGATACTGGCTGGGAACTACGTCATAAGTATGCGGTTTTTACTCGTGGTGTACACTGGGCTGTTGTAGTGTCTAAGGATGTACACGCAATGAATATTCAAGTGTCTTGTTCTGTTTATTGCAAAAATAAAAAAGTAAAAAAATAATTTAAAAAACTACACACACCACAGAGGCAGTACCCAATAAAACATGACGCTCAAATGGATTCGTCTGCCAAAATATAGCACCTGAAAGTTGGTATCTGACAGCATTTTCAGCCCCCAGCTCTTAACGCTAATTCTGTAGACTGCCCCAAGGGTTTAAGAATAGCTCTGAGTTGTTCTCAGCTAGAGTGACAGAGTTACTTAAAAATTGTGATGAGGAGGCATTGTTCTATGTAGATTATATTTATCTGACGGACGATGAATTATTGGATCACTTGCACAGGGTGAACAACAATCTTGGGGTTCGCCACTGAGGGCTACAAAAAATTGCCCACCTCAATGTCCTATTTTTAGGATATGAGCTCTCAAGTGAAGGAAAAAGCCTGGCAGGTAATATTTTTTAGAAAAATGTACCCTGCTCCAGGCTCCAAGACTCTGAAAAACTTACAATATATTTTAGGGTTCCTAAATTTTGGCAGAACATACATTTTGGATTAAGCAGAAAAAGTAAAACCTTTCTACAACTTAATTAGACCTCATTTTTCAGTTCGACATTGCACACAGGAAGACACAGAAATTCTCCATTCCTTACAAGCAGACACGATAGCTTCTAAACAATTACACCCACGTGTGAACACTACGAACTTGGAGATCCGTGTAACAGTGGTCAGTAAGAATACACATACCTAACCTTCAATGAGGTGAAATGGTACCCATTGCATGCAAATCTCACTTGTACACAAACGCTGAGATGCGCTTTGAATCCACAGAAAAAATACTGACAGCAGTACAGACTGCTGTAGTGAGAGAAAGAGCACTAGCTCAGGCGAATCAAATAATTGTCGTGACTCCAGTACCAACCTTAGAAACTGTTACAAAAGCAAGCATTCCAAACTTAATACAAATGGCTAATTCTCTCACTGCAACAGATGTAGACTACAAATTTGATTCTACATAAAAAAAAAACATGGGGGGCGTGGCTAGCTGCCAGGCAAGATGGCCGCAGCCTGAAGGGTGAGGCCGACTCCCCTACCATCCACCCCTTAATCCGGATTGCAAATCGTGCTCAGAGTCCAAGCGCACGAAGCCGCGATGAAGCGGCACCAATTGATCTAACTTTGAAGCCCCCTTGTGACCCGGAACATAGTCATCGTCAAGCCGTTCACTGAGGCCTGTACCTGCGGCTGAGACCGGGGCCTCAATTTTGCGGAGCGGCCCGGGCGCTGGGCGAGAGGCCCGGGACCGCCAGGGAGGCACGCCGGAGGCCAAGAAATACGGCGGGGGGCCCCGGCGAACGAAACGACAGCCACATCCAGGCAGCGGCGCCACCGCAGCGAAGCGGGTGACGCGCAGCAAGACCGGCAAGTTGCCGCTGCGGAGCGGCAAGAGACGGATTCGACGCTGCTGCACCGGCCTTTGGGAACTGTGCCGTGGGCAGCGTGGGACGCCCCAGGTGAGGCGCTTGAGGAGGCATTATCCAGGATTGAGCTGACTGCCCACACCGCCTTCGAGCCACGAGTGACAGGCGGAGCGGATGTGACAAGGCTGGCAGTGGGACACTGCACCTCTTGTGCCAGATCCCACGACTAGGAAGGGTAAACGGGCACGAGCTGCCGTGTGTAAATTGGTGGGGCTGTGGATGACCCGGGGGTGAGCCTGTGGACGCGCCTTTTGCTAGGAATAAGTGCCAACCATCGAGGTCTGAGACGGTGCTGAGCCTTGTGCTGGGCAGCAGGTGGAGACATCGGTCCAGGGTTCCCTGCCCCACCACTTGGCCCAAGGTGCAAAAAGGTAATCAAGGAGAGCACTTATTTGCCTGTAAATGAGTGGGAAAGGGAATCGGGCGCACCAGCAGGGAAAACTAGACAAATATGCTTACACTAAAGACTCCCCCCCCCCCCCACTGCCGGAACGAACCGGGCGCATAGAGAAGGTCTCGGAAGAAGCAGGAGCGCCTAAAGTGATGCTGGAGGATATCATGGCCGCCCTTAATAATGTGCAAACGACAGTGGGGTCTATTTCCGCAGATGTGACTTTCCTCAGAGCGGACTTCCAGAAAATGTCCTCTAGAGTCACAGAAGTTGAACAAGCGACGGCTACCCTGACAAAGGACTCTAACTTCCTGCTCCAAAAAGTGTCGCAACTGGAGGCGGAAAATAAGCGCATGGCGACGAAGCTGGATGACCAGGAAGGGCGCTCTCGTCGCAACAACGTGCGAATTACAGGAATTCCCAAGAGTGAAGGGAGTCCCGCCATGGACCTCTACGTGGAAGAACTCATAAAAACCAGACTGCAACCTAGGGGACTTTCAACCTTCTTTTCTGTGGAACGCGCGCACAGGGTGCCAGGGGGCAGGCATAAAGTTGGGGCACCCCCCCGGCTGGTCCTAGCTCGCATCTTCAATTTCCGCGACAGGGATGCCATTCTCCAGACGGCCCGAGTGGTGCCGCCCCTGCGTATACAGAACTCAGTGGTGTCCTTCTTCCCGGACTATACGGCGGCGGTGTCGGCGCATCGGAGAAGCTTCCTAGAGGTCAAGAAGAAACTGAGAGCCCGAGAACTACCTTATTCCATGCTTTTTCCGGCGCGACTGAGAGTAGTAGCTGATGGGAAGACATGGTTTTTCAAGTCACCAGTGGAAGCTCACGAATGGCTTGAGGGGTGGCAACAGGTGAAAAACTCTGGGAGCTCGGACAGGCGGAGGCAACATCCTGGAGGGACGGAGGACCTCACCGACCACGACCGAAGGGTGTAGGAGGAAGAACGGTCACAGAGGGAAGCTGGATAATGAGGCGTTATGCGTCTATTTTTGACTAAAGGTGTACGGTAGGGGTGGATGAGTGCTGGGACATGCGTTGACTGCTCAAATATGCCATAACATATGAACATTTGGACTCTGAGACAGGGGATGATCTTGGTCTTCCTCGGACCTCCCGCTCCTTACACGCAAGTAATGTATCGGGGTTTGGGTTCTAAGCACTCTGCTGAGTTGGGGTGGCGGGCAGTTTGGAGTCCGTATGGCAGGGAGGGGGATGGGATTGTTTACATGTTTTCTTCAAAAGTTTATGTTAATGATGAAAGTAGTAACCAGAAATGCAGTACACACACCCAGTGTAGAAGACACGACTTGCGCCGGTGCCTCCGCAACACCAATTACTTGTTGCGCCAGCCATCGTAATGACTGATACAACAAAAGAGGGTGCTCGGGGCGGGTTCTTTAACTCCATTGCCGCCTCTCTCCCTGCTCACGTGGAACGTGCGTGGCTTGGGAGTCAAAATTAAACGGGGTCTGGTCCTGCATGGTCTCAAGAGGTGCGCCCCAGCGGTGGTCTAACTACAGGAGACCCACCTTACCGGTACCACTAGTAAGGCGATGGACAGATGGGGGTACAAAATGGTGGTACACTCAGAATTCTCCTCATGGTCCAGGGGGGTGGGTATACTGGTGTGAAAACAGTACCCTTTAATCATACATAACATTAAAACTGATGGGTCCGGGAGGTTTGCAGCGACAGCCACCCAGAGGGAGGGGCGGCCCCGAAATATAGTCTCCGTTTACATTCCTCCCGCATTACACGCCACGGCGCTACCGGCGCTTAGTGAGTTTCTACTTGACCTACCAGAGGGGGAGCTGATCCTTGGCAAAGATTTAACGCCGTTATCGACGAACTTATTGATAGATACCCTTCGCGAGCAGGTGGTACGGGAGTATCCCGCCTCAGGAGCTTTCTCAAAGCACTAGGGCTGGCAGATTTATGGAGGCTACATCACCCAACAACGCAACAGTACACATACCACTCAGGGGTGCACAATAGTTTAACAAGAATAGATTACTTTCTGGGTTCGGCTGGTAGTCTTAGGAACGTAGACAGCATAGAAATCAGGCCCAGGGGTATATCTGACCATTCCCCGATACTCCTACAGTACACACACTACCACCTAATACGTCGCCGTATCCCTCCAATACGCCCCGGCTATCTTCAGGTCCCCGCAGTCCGTAAGACGATCATGAAAGCGACGAGCCTTTACATTCAGGAAAATGCCTCCTCTGTTGCCTCACCGACAATCCTATGGGAGGCATATAAAACAGTCCTCAGAGGACAGGCCATCGCCGCCATTGCAGCGCACAAGCGCGAAAAACAATTAGAACTGCAGTCGATAGAACGAGAGCTGCACACGGCAGAGGCCCAGCAGGCCCAAGACCCCACTCCTGGGGCTTCTCACAATCTACGAGTTGCGCAGGCAAGATATAAGGCGCACCTCACGGAGCGCACCAACCAACAGTTGGAAGCCACGAGGCACAGGATATATGACCTCGGTGATGAGACTGGGAAGCTGCTGGCATGGCTCGATAGACGGGATAGAGGCGTAAGATAGATAGCGCAGCTTAGCTCCGGGGAGGGACAGGCAACAACTGAACCGCACACGATAGTGCACATTCTTGCGCGACACTTCCAAACAGTCTACTCCTCTGCCTCTTGCATGACAGTGGAAGAGGCGCGGGCATATGTGAAAGATCTTGTTATGCCCAAACTTACCCCAGAGGAGGTGAGCACCCTGGAGGCCGATCTCACAGTAGAAGAGATACAAACGGCAATCGGAGCACTACAATCCTGTAAAGTGGCAGGACCGAACGGCATACTGGTCGAACTCTATAAGAGGACGGTCGGGACCGTTGTCCCTCATTTGCTCAACATGTTCACTGACAGTCTTCGAATGGGCGAACTCCCGCCGGATCAACGCACGGCCACCATAGTGGCTATACAGAGACCGGGCAAACCCGCTGATAAGTGTACCTCCTACCGTCCTATATCACTGCTCAATGCAGAGGCAAAGATCCTTGCGAAGCTACTGGCGACTAGGTTAACACCATACTTGCCGGAAATCGTGCACCCGGATCAGTCTGGTTTCATGCCCGGCAGAAGCACGGCCCTCAATCTGAGACGCTTGTATGGCGCACTGGCTCGGGCGGAACGTTTACAGGAACCGGCGGTGCTGCTCTCACTGGATGCGCAAATGGCGTGCGAAAAGGTCGAATGGCCCTTCCTATTTGCAATACTACTGCACCTGGGCTTTGGGCCAAAATTCTGTGCCTGGGTCCGACTCCTCTATACCAAACCAATGGCTCACATTGCTGCTAACGGACATATATCCGAAGATTTCCCCCTGACACGTGGCACGCGCCAGGGATGCCACCTATCGCCACTGCTCTTTGCCCTGGCACTGGAGCCTGTGGCGGCGTGGATCCGCTGGGAGCCCATGATACGGGGACTCAAGTGGTCGGATGACTGGGAGGACCGTGTCTCCCTCTATGCAGATGATGTATTGCTATATCTGTCCTCCCCGTGACGCTCCATACTGACACTGCTTAACATTTGCAGGGTCTTCGGAAGAGCGTCGGGATACACCATAAACTGGTCCAAATCAATGTATGTGCTGCACGGCCCTCCACCACGACTCCCGGCGGACTGCCCACTCCGGACAGTGGAGGGATTATTTAAATATCTGGGTATCCATATCACTGCGGATCCAACAGACTTCCTCAAACGGAATTTACAACCCCCAGTGGACCGCCTCAAACGAGATGTGCGTCACTGGGGTGCGCTACCACTGACTCTGCTGGGGAAAGCAGCGCTATTTAAAATGATGGCCCTACCCCGCTTTGTATATGTACTGGAAAATACGCCGTATCAAATACCACCCACGTACTGCCACACAATTGCGGCGCAGGTAACTGGCCATCTGTGGGGTAACGGGCCGCCACGCATCGCACAGTCCAAACTGATCCGCGGCTGTTACGACGGAGGGATAGCGCTCCCCAATATCCAACTCTATTACTGGGCGGCACAGCTGAAGGTAATCAATCAATGGCTCCATACTCCACAGTCAGACCCCGCGTTTAAGGCAGATAGGGACGTACTGGGCACGAGGGGTGCGCTGTCACCCCTGTACGATGGAAAACTGGCCCCAGCGCTCATCGGTCCTCTAAGGCAGACCGTCGCCATCTGGTGGCGCGGGGTTCTGACCCAGCTCACGCCTCTGTGGGACACAAAGCAATTTGGGAAACTCAGGAACAGCAAGGGCTTTGACAATTGGGACAACATCGGGATCTCCACGGTGGGCGACATGTGGTACAAGGGTGAAATAGTTAAATTCGCACGCCTTCAACAGCAGTATGAACTGGCGCCCTCAGAATGGTTCAGATATACGCAGATTAAACACGCCTTACTATCAAAACTACCACCCGGCACTGAAGTACCGGAAGCATCGCCCATGGAGGATAGATTGTTGACAGATTATATGCCAAAGAAGGCCACGTCACTCACATACCGCAAACTAGTGAACAACCTACCGGACCCAACAGGACCTCTCCGAGAGAAATGGTCCCGTGATATAGGCGAGTTTGATGAGCCGGAATGGCGGGAGGCACTGGCTTCACCGCGAGAGGCGGGCATACCCTCAAGGCTTCGGCTGGTACAGCTCCGGATTCTACACCGCTCATACTACACCAGACACACTCTACATGGAATAGGTAGAGCAATACATCCGCTCTGTTTACGCGGCTGCGGGGAGGTGGGGAAGTTTTTTCACACCATATGGGAGTGTCCCATAATCCAAGAATACTGGAAGCGGGTGATGCGGACATTGTCACAGTCGGGTGTCATTAGTGCCGGAACATAGACGCTGTCTGCTGAATATATGGGAACCTAACGACCTCACTCATCAAGCTCAGAGCTGGGCTACGCTGGGGATCATGATAGCTAAACGAAACATAGACCAAAAATGGGGGACGGGGGAGGCACCATCGCTAACCGCAAGGGGAATTGACGGGGCCATGCTAGCTGAACGATCGACGTTCATTAGACGGGGATGCCCTCGTAAGTGGGGTAAAGTATGGGGGGCATGGAATAAATTCAGAGGTGACATATGCGATCCACCACCGGAGCAGGAAGATGAAACCTCGGACACAGACTGATAAGGGAGACTTCGGGATGGACATACGGGGCATTGATATCAGAAATGTAAAGTTGCAGGAAGGTGATTTCAAGGGGTTGATTCTGACATCATGTACTGTATTGTTCTATACTGTGAGAAAACTGCATATTCAACTGCTATTCTGTACTACTAAAATAAAATTTTAAAAAATAAAAAGGAAAAATAAAACCAAAAAAAAACCACTCTTGCATTACGAACAAGAAAATCCTCTCCCGAATGAAATAATGCTTCTAGATCATTATGAATACATGATTTACATTGACGGATCTGACTAGCCGGCCGTAGGAAGCAAACAGCAATACAGCACAGCATGTGCGATTGTGAAGGGACATATGCGGGACGGTAAGTTCAGTCTTAGCAATACGCAGACGCAGTCTCTAGGAGACTGCACGGCACAGCTGGCAGAACTAAAAGGCCTGAAACTTGCACTAAAAAATACAGATCGGGAATTCCCCACACTTATTGTGTGCAATCAGTTTTACTGTGTCCAGTCATACAAAGAATATCTTCACTATTGGGGCCAGAATGGGTTTAGAGATTCCAAAGGTTGCACATTAAAGCACAAGTTGCTTTGGGAACAAACGGCAGAGCTGAAAAAAGGCTTTGGGAGCTAAGTGAGCATTGGTTCCTTTCGTTCAGATCAGTCTGGGTCGACTGCTTCTTGCCTGTACTACTCTGCCTATTCTGTGGATACAAATGTGTGTTGCACGTATGTCTGACCCTTCCCTCGGTTGTGCCACAGAACGTAGACATACTAGTGGACACCTAAAAGGCCTACGTATTTCAGTGTCCTCAGCATATTCCCATGTTGATGTTGACATTCATAGAGTCTCCACGGGATGCTTCATCTCCTGTCGGAACGGACACCGGCTCTACGACCAGTACACAGGTTTTGAGTGTATCCTCAGCGGCTGCTGTGGGAACTGAAGATAATCACCTTTGCTCCTTTGAGCTGGTACAAGAGGTGTTATATGACCGTCGTCTGCGAATGCAAGCAACAGTGATGTTGCGTCTTCCACACAGGACATAAAGATTTGGCTCTGCGTGTGATGGGAACAATTCGGCCTTTTACCCAAAACAAGCCAAATTGACATTTTCCTACCTTGCCCTACATAACGGTTCTGGCGCTGACCTTTTACCTAGTTATGTGCAGAATAAATGTTGTGTGGTTTTCTTCGAGAACTAGCCTCATTTATTATGCATGAGAATTCTTAGTATCATATCTTAATCCCCTGCCTAGGACATGCACAGCAGGATTACCATCTTCTGTATAATATCTCTGAACAAAAGTCACCGCTATCGTTATCCTTGAACGCCAGACCCACAGTACTATTACACATCTAGGTAGAACACCTGAGGGTAGCATTTGGGTATAACAGATCCGCTTCTTCACTGGGCAACCAGAAGAGAAGCTTCCACGCTGACAGGAGATGCTGAAGTCCCTGCATGCAGAAACTCCAGCATGCAGTGGTCTGACATCCCTTGCGGGGTATCCAACTTGAGACCAAGACGGGTACTTAATTCTCTCCCATCAGGTAATAGGGTTGGCTCTTTCCTATGGGATTCTTGGCTTTACACCCACATACATGCTAGGTACACCTAGGTAGGTTTGCATCGTAAGAGTATGTTCGATTACTGCCATGTATCGGTATGTCTGCATATATGTACTGTTTTAGCACCATGGTAGAATTCTACTTTTATTTACTCTGTTGGTGCTTGTAATCAAGTGAGCACAAGTGACTAAGTGAAAAGTAGTGCACTGTTTCCACGATCCCTGGAGGATCAATAGTTGTCAAGTTCGATAGTTGCCAGAAACTATTCGCTCCTTGGTAAGGTTAGGGGGCTTATAGTGTCACTGCGAGTTAGCTTGTCTAAAGGCTAACATATCCTGTGGGGATGTCTGGAATCAGTCTGGATACCAATCCCTTAGTTTATGTTGTCTAAACGCGCAGATCCAATGTATCATTAGGAACTACACAACAATATGGCGACCTTCTTTTCCTTCTGGGAGACTTACTACTCTTATGTTACTGCAGCGGGAGCAGCCCTCCACTTCTTATGTACTTTCCTCCAAGTGACGCATTCCTTCCACGAGTTCCCTCATTTGGGGTCTTAAGGTAACTAACGTTGTTTCAGGTTGACAAACCCGTCTGATGCTTTCCGATGGCCATCTCTCAATAATGTCAGATCAGTAACAATGGTGTCAACCTTGGTTTCCAAAGAAATATCTGGTGTCTCTAATGCCTTTAAAATTGTCACGCAGCAGCGTATATATGAATGGGCGACAAGGCAAATAAGTTGGTTGCATGGCTGGAGAGGAGGGAGTGAGGCAGGATCTGGGGGCTGGAGCTTAAAACTCTGGGTAAACCCCCACTGGGAGGGAAATAGCAAAGGCATTAGCGGAATACTATGTGGTGCTGTACCAGTTGGTTGCAAGTAGATCCAGGGACGACTCTACAGACCTGCTCCGAGATGTCTCCCTGCGGGAACTTCCAGAGGGAGACAGAGCTCAACTAGACGAGGACCTGATGATAGAAGAGATAGGGCGAGCAATACGGAAGGTACAGTCCAGGAAAGCGGCAGACCCCGACGGGCTGCCCGCGGAACTGCACAAATGTGTGGCGGATAAGGTGGTGCAGCCAATGCTCAACATGTTCCAAAAGTCTAGGGAAACCGTGCAGCTACCCGAAGACATACGGCTGGCCACCATAGTAGTTATCCCGAAAATGGATAAGCCTCCAGACAAATGTGATTCTTATAAGCCTATCTCTCTGCTAAATTTTGAAGCCAAAGTCCTGGCCAAGGCTTTGGCTAAAAGATTCTGCCCAGTTATCGCCTACATCATCCATCCTGACCAGTCCAGGTTTATGCCGCACTGGAGCACCAATCTGAACCTCCGGTGGCTCTAAGGAGTCATGCAAATGATGACTTCCCATCCGACTGAGGAAACGGCACTGCTCTCGTTAGACGCGCATATGGCGTTTGACAGCATAGAGTGGCCCTATCTATTTGCAGTTCTTACGCAAATGGGTTTTGGAGAAATATTCTGCGACTCGGTCAGACTTCATTATCGGGACCCACTGGCGCATGTCAGGGTCAATAGGGGTGGTAGATCACTCATACTGCACATGGGCAGCCAACGGGGATGACCCCTTTCTCCCATGATTTTTGTGTTGCCCCTTGAGCCACTACTGGCGTGGGTGCGCCAAGATCCACTTGTATACAGCATCGCAAGAGCCGGGGTCTGGGAGGAGCATATCTCTCTGTATGCCGACAACGTTCTGCTATTTGTGTGCAAGCCCCGGCAGTCAATTCATCGACTTATACATATATTCATGCTATTTGGCAGCTATTCTGGTTATCAGATAAACTGGGAGAAATCCTTGTTATTTCCATTGACTTTGGATCTCCCTCCCCCTAAGGTCAGATTGTGTGGCGCTGGCGCGGAAAGATGAGTTTCAATATCTGGGTATCCATATCACTCACTCGGCTGCAGATATTATGGGAGGACGTGATCCACTGGTGGCAGCTACTGATCTCCCTGATGGGTCTGGCTGTCCTATTTAAGATGATTGCCCCCCCCGCGCCTGTTGTATGTACTCCAGAAGACGCCCTACAGAATTCCATCTAACGTCTTTAAGATTATCGACTCCGAACTTTGAACCTTGGTTTGGGAGGGAGGAACCCCACAAATAGCGTAGCGTAAATTCCAGTGAGGAATATATGAAGGTGGACTGCCAATTCCTGATATCAGGTGTTACTATCTGGCATCCCAACTCATAAACATAAATGGCTCGGTGCTTTCAGACACCTCAGAGCCAGAATACCGTCTGGATAGGCCTGACATGGGATCAATAGGCTATCTAGGGGTGCTCTATCTGAAGAGCAGTGAGAGGGAACTCTGGGCACACACTCAGGCGGTACAGCAAGCTTGGCCGGAAATCTCGAAACATTTGGGTTGGGAGAGCAAACTGACAGCTCAAACTCCCCTATGGACCAGTGAAGGACTCAGAGAAGGGGGACACCTACAGGGCTTCTGTTGCTGGAGTCTCATTGAGACTGATTGCTTGGGGCACATCTGGCGGGATGGGGCAGTGATCATGTTTGACGATTTGCAGTCTGAATATCAAATGGCTGACACCGAGCGCTTTCGGTACCTCAAGTTGCGACGCTGCCCATCTATAGGCGCGCTGATTTCCAAGTACTTTCCCCTTGAGGACCGACTCCTCCTTGATCCTATGGAGTAAAAGGCCATCTCCTGCTCCTACTGCAAACTTCTTAATAATTTGGGCCCCTGAGGGAAGCGTGGGAGATGGACTTCGGGCTTTTAGAGGATGATGACTGGGCGGAGGCACTGCAATACCCTAGAGAGCTAGCCATTCATGTGCGCTTCCGCTTGGTATAGATCCATATTCTGCCTAGATCATATGCCTCCAGAACACTAGAACATAGATAGGGCCGGTGCAACTCAGACTGTTGTGCCAGAGGGTGTGGCGAGGAGGGATCTTTCTTACATTTCATATGGACAAGCCCCAGTGTTCGGCACTACTGGGAGGGAGTGACTGGGGTTATGTTTGTGGCCATGGGTCTCCAGGTCCCACTATAGGCAAGGTGGCTTATGCTGGGCATAGTGAGGGAGAAGCGGTCACCCAAATAGCTCAGCATTTGGCTCATACTGGCCTCAGCGACTGCAAAGAGGAACATCTTTCGTGCATGGGGGCGCAGCGACCCCGCCAGGAGTGGGTGACTGGGAGAAGGCTGTTTACCAAAGCAGAGGATGCCCCCAAAAAAGATCTGGGCCCAATGTGGGGAGTAGCTAGACGACAACCGAGGTTGGGTGTTCTGATGGAACTGAACTGCAGGGCTGGGAAGTAACGATGAGTGAAGGGAGGACTTGCAGGGGAAAGCCCCTTACTTTCCAACTATGTGTACGATAGATTGTTTTGCACCTCTGTATCATTCGTATTGGTGGGTCCTGCAACTGTTTAATAAAAAGAGTATTGAAAAAAAATAGAATGGCGTCCAATTCGTCAGGCGCCATTGGGGGGCTGAAAGTTCAGCAGAGGAGTCCGGATGTTGATTAAATCAGGGGTGGTTTCATCCACTGAAAAAAAGGAGGGGCAGTCTGCTGTCACCGCAGGAGTGAGTCTGTAGATCCCACTATACAGACGGTCAGTGGGCCCTCCACTAAAAACAAGGTTTGAGAGCAGGCCTTTCCAGTCGTCCGGTGGCAGCACCAACCTGGAAGTGGGGGGAGGGGTATCACCATGCACCTATTGCCCCAGCAACGCACCTGGGGTCGGGGTCACGCCGGCTTCAGGAAACTTGGGGACAAGACGAGTGGGCCCAGATTCAGGCTATACAAAGGGAGGACATGGGAGAAGGATCCTGACTTGTGCCATTGTTCCCACACACCATATGGTGACCTAGATGGGCGTGGAGAAGTTGAAGAACGTTTCAACTTCTTTGATTTCTTTTTGTGGAACTACCGGATTAAGTCAGGAACCGGACGATGACCAGTGTGAAAGACTCCGAGAGCAGTTGCTTGACCTCCCTCATGACCAGCACCTAGAGTGGTGCACATTAATGTGCCCTGCTGCCAGGAGCTTTATTGCTCGCTCTTGGATAGCTTTCGGATGCCTGGTCTTGCACTCTGTACAGTCGTAATCCAGGCTCCAGGCACCAAAGGAGGGGGGGTCTGTCACAGACATTTGACTGTAACAGACACCACAAGGCTTACATTCCACAGGTTCTTTGGGGGACATCTACAAAAAAATGTGGGATAAAAGGCATACTGGCTGGAATGGCCACAAAAGGATAAAAAAAATCCAGTCAAAAAAATGACAGAGCGCCATCTGGATCTGGCACACAAAAGAAGGAACTGGGGTCAGAGCGCTGGGGTGGCACCTATATAGCCACCGTCCATGTTACTTCTTGTGCAAACAATGCTTACAACACTGATGCAGAGCAGACTGGCACTATCTACCAACGCGCAGAGGAGACAGGCTCAGAGTAAAAATGTACGGATCCAGTCTGATGCCTGGGAAGTATTCTAAGGTAAGGAATCCGGGGCTAGAATTTTCTATCAGATTAGCAAGTTCATTAAGCTCATTTGCACATTTCAGCGAGGTCTGTAGACCTCAGCCTCCATAAGGCCACATAGTCTAATGTGTACAGGCCAGGATTGAAGATATGCCTAAAGACATTGTAGCAATCTTTCATCATGCTTAACTGCTCTTCAGGTGATCCAGGCACTGTTCTGTTTGCTATCTCCCAAAATGCGTTGGTTTATCTAGCCAGTAGACATGTGGCATTTATGGGGCCAAAACTACCAGGCAAAAATACCTTTTTTTCTTTGTCCAATTTCTTAGACTCACTCCAATTTCATAGACACACTTTCTTGGGAAGTAGATAGAAAAGCTCCATGATTCTCCTTGGTGCAGAAAAATGCCTTTACCACTGAGTTTTCTGGCGAGCGGTGTAATGATAAAAAGGCAGCATCCTCAGGGTCCAAAATATACAGGAAGAAGTTAGTCTGTTTACGACTTGGGCAGAAGTTAGGTAATCCCAGGCCACCTTGATGGAGGTCGAGCAGGGCCTCCTGGACAGGAAGAAGTGGCTGAGACACTGCTGAAGTGGGTTGGATTGCTTTTGTGGGAAGGTTAGACCTTCACTTTACTGTAGGCAAAGGTAGATTTGTAATGTATGCTACTTTCCTCTGTACTGCATGGAAGGAGGCTACCTTAGGGTGAGAAAGCCCATAGGGACATTCCATCTCCCTTTCCAGGGGTACATCAAAGCCTCTGGCGTTTTGCAGTGCCAAGCAGTCTGCGCTGTCTGAGGGTGCAGGCAGCAACAAACCGATTGCCTCGATGCTGTCATAGTCATCATGGGGCATAACTTCTGGCATTTGGACATGGTCTGAATCAGACTCAAAGATGTTAATAATTTACCAGTATTGTTGGTGTGGTGCAGAAACAGGCTGTGATTTCTCCCTGTATCTGGCATCTTCTGCCACTCTTTGTGCCTCCTGCTGGGATTTCATCAGGATAGCCTTTGTTTCTAAGGGCTGTTCGTAGGGAGGAGCTGGTGCCAGACTGAGCTTCAGTGTTGGTGCCAGTAGTACTGGCAGCGGATTCAGTGCCAATGGACAGGTAGTGGAGAGATAGTGGAGTTACTGGCAGAAAGCTCTTTGGAGGATTGAAATCCACCCGCTCTGAAGAGGACTCCACTGAAGGTAAAATTTCAAAGGATGAACTACCTCATGAGTGTGAGTGACACTGAGGTGATGCTTTGAGCCATCTCATCTCCTTTTTTGTGCTTCCTCCACTTTTCTTTTAAAGACTTAGAGGATGGAAAAGAGTACACTTCCATCTAGACCAGAATAGGTGTGCCATGAATAGTTTGCCCTTCGGCTCCTTGACTGCCATTCTTTGCATAATGATGCATTATTCACAAGACTGAGTCGTGCTTCAGCCCCAGGCCCCGTAGGCACATATAATGGGGGTTGGATTTGAACACTATCCATGACAACAGCGACAAGGCTTGAACCATGGTGTTTTTGGGAGTGATATATCTGAACATCTGCACGGTGGACAAATGTGGAAACAAAATTACAGAGAGCAGCTCTGGATCAGCATCAAGGGGCACGGAAAAATGGAGGCCAGCGTCAAGGTGGAGCAATATGGATTCAATGTGACGTCACATCTGTGCTGCATCCTGCGCTGAGATGAAGCCAGCTCTACCTAACTGCTTGGGGTAGCTATCCCAAAAATGTTCTAGGATATTCAAAAGACGAAAAGTCTGCAGGTTGAAATAAACATCAGAAAACGTATTGCAACCTTTCTCCTTGTTTGTACTACTACTGCCTCTTCCAGGGACCCTTAATTCCAACCTTTACCATGTGACTCAACCAGGAGGTTCCTCTTACGATTACCTGCACTCAAAGAAAAGTCAATTCTCTCTCTACTTTGTTTAGCAGAAAGACATGGAGTCCTACGACTGAAGCCCCAGACATTCGAATCTGTGCTTAGGCACTTCATGGTCTATTGGGGTTAGTGTGAGAAAATGAATTGTTTTTTTTGGGTGGATGGTAGTCCACCACAAGTAATAATGGCACTATTCTTATTAGGTCCAGTAAACGTTCAGCTACTTAAACTTGAGGTCAAACCCTGGTACATACTGCACTGAGCTGATGGGCTTAACTTAAGAAAATGTATAAAGCATTTAGAAGTACCAAAACTGTTTAAAAGTTGAAAACATACTGCAAAATCCCAATCCAATTTATAAGTATAGAGTATAGACAATAATTCTCTATATTGAACAAAAGGACACCAAACCAACAAATATCCAATAAGGGGAACTGGAGGTATGAATTCTTAAAGATGTTTATGGAAAAAGCGGCAAAAAGCGTTCAGCGCCAACATCACTCATCTGGTTGCGCTTGACCCATATCTAGGTGCAATTTTAGGCTGATCGAAATTGAGTGTGGGTCATTGTTAGACCTGGCATCATTGGCGTGGGTTTCCCTTCCCCTCTCCTCTTCCTATTTTTTATGTTAGCTGGATTTAGACGCTCTGTGCGCCGTGCCACTGCTAATCAGTGCCACAGCGTGAATGCTCCCTGTATATAAATGACTGTATGACTTAGGATAACCATAATGCCTAGATCTGTGTAGCATGTCATATAGTGAGCTACCCTCCATTTCACTGTCGCTACTGTGACACGATCCGCTCTCATAGGCCAGACTGGGCCGGTTGAGGATTACTTTCTATCATCCTATCTGGCCCCAGGAACCTGATAGGAACTTCGAATTTGTTATGTTTGTGCTCAGGACATTGAGAGACACCTTTTAGTAAGGACCGTTTATATATCCCATGTTTAGAAACGCCTCTTCTGAAAACGCGGTAGTTTCTTGCCTAAGCTTTACTGTAGGCTTTGCGAGTATGTGTATTGGCCGTCTGGTTTTGGAGCAGCCGGGCCAGCTGTGTCAGACCTGGTTGGAGAGAGAGATCGATATTCAAAGCCTGGGGAGAGGTGACTCTTTGATCCGAGCAGGGCTGTGCCTGGCAAGGTGAATGATGGCTCCACCTCCCACTGGGCGTCTGATAGCAGACCCCCTCATTCTGAAAGGGCAGGATGTCACCTCGTAAACCAAGTGCTCCCCGACCCCACCGAACTGGTTCTGACTGGAGTCAGTGATTTGCGACCTTAGAGAACAAAGACTTTTTAGGTATAAAATGCTGCGCTGGAACTTTGTTCGGGTGTGTTCCTTCTGGAGGTCAAGACGAAACTCTGTCCGAGTGAACAGAGCAAAGGACTTTGAAACTTTCACCAAGCTTGCCGAATACACTACCCGAGGGCCTGACTCGAGAGCGCCTCCTGCAGAAGTCTCAGGGACATTAGACTTCACCCCGTCAGCCATCAGAATTCTGCTTGCAGGTGAGGCCTCAGCCGAGTAATCCGGAGCCTCTAGTTCTACTGTGAGGACCGCGGACTGGGCACCTTTGAAACTTTCGCTGAACCTGTGCTGGCTGCTGCAGCTAAGAGAGAACTGCCACCGCTGAGAGCCCGACTGAATCTGAACCTTTCGCTGGATCCGTGTGGGCCGCTGCAGCTAAGAGAGAGCTGCCGCCGCTGAGAGCCCGCCTGAATCTGAACCCTTGAACCATTCACAAGATCCGTGTGGACCGCTGCAGCTAAGAGAGAGCTGCCGCTGCTGAGAGCCCACCTGAATCTGAACCCTGGAACCTTTTGCTGGATCCGTGTGGGCCGCTGCAGCTAAGAGAGAGCTGCCGCCGCTGAGTGCCCGCACCCTTGCCAACGTTTGCATCCTAGTGGTTCGTCCTGTGAGCTGCCGTAGCTAAAGAGAGCTGCTGCTGCTGAGTGCCCGTACCCCTTTGCCACTGGGCATCATCATGATTTGTCCTGTGGGCTGCCGCAGCTAAGAGAGCTGCTGCCGCTGAGTGTCCGCACCCTTTGCAACTTTGCATCATCGTGATTTGTCCTGTGGGCTGCCGCAGCTAAGCGAGAGATCCTACAGCTGAGTGCCCGCACCCTTTGCCACTTTTCATCATCGTGATTTGTCCCGTGGGCCGCCGCAGCTAAGAGAGAGCTGCTGCTGCTGAGTGCCCGCACACTTTGCCACTTTGCATCATCGTGATTCGTCCTGTGGGCCGCCGCAGCTAAGAGACAGCTGCTGCCGCTGAGTGCCCGCATCTTTGTCAACTTAGCCCACCCCGGAGCTGTACGACGAGAGTCATCGCCACCACCAGCACGAACCGCTGCAGGCGCGTGCTGCTGCCGCTGAGAGCCCGCCTGTCCCCGAGTGCCCGAATCATTGTGGTTGCACGCTACAGACCTCTGCAGCCCGGACTTGTGGTCGCTGGGAGTGCGCCTGTCATCGTATCCGCTTCTTTGAGAAGCTGCATGCTGTGTCCCCTTTCACCGACAGGTATCTGGTGCGCAACGGATCGCGTAGGCCCCAGCCTTGAACTCAGTCAGTCTCACGTTCTGGTGAATACATATTGCATTTTGGAGTCCCTACTGGTTGACGTGAATTGTAGTTGTTGAAACACTTTCAGAATTTCGAGTTAAACTGTTAGATAAAGATATTATTTTTCTATACCTATCTGAGTTGTGTCCTTTTGTGGTGTCGTTACTGCCGTGTTGTGCGTGGTCATAAATGCTTCACACACTGCCTCTGAGATAGGCCTAACTGCTCGTGCGACGTTACCACAGGGTTGAGCAGGGGTTGTCAAAGGGGATAGCCCACTTGCCCTGACTTAGGAAGAAGGGTCCCTATTTGGACATTGGCGTCCGCCATTGCCAACTAGAGACCCCCATTTCTAACAGTCATGTACAGAAACCAGGTTTTTCTCGGTTGAAAGCTTTATCTTCTGACTTAGTTTCTGAAATGGAAGTCAAAAATCCTCAGTGGGGCAAGATAGCAGGCTGGGGTCAACACGGGCTCCAAGAGGCTGGATAGCCGTCGGATGACGTTCTGGTGAAGTCATCGACTTTTGATGGTAAAGCTCAGAGCGAGAGAAAATCAAAATGTGTGCCCGAGGAAAGTCTGTCGCTTGTCAGATAATTTTGGCACCTTTGCCCAGTAAAATTTCTACATTCGGCCGTAGTCACTATTTTGGAGCTCAAATTCTTCCAGCAGAGGAAGATTGCAAGTTGTAGCCAAAAAGGGCTCCGTGATGCCGATAATTTTGCCTCAATGTCCCAGTGAAAAGATTTGCTTCTTCAAAAAAGCTCACAACGGGAGCTAGCCGAGTCTTTACCCAGGGGCAAGGCATCCTCATTAGTTTGACCTTGTCCTCCAGAAGGACTTTGGAGCCAAAACGCATCTAAGTCTGAGGTTTTTCAGAATGTTAGGAGGAGTACACTTTGACATAGCACTAAGGGGTCAAGACTCACTCCAGTAGAAGCCACCAGCAGGATACAGGGCAAGTCCAGAAGGAACTGATCATCTGTGTTCTTCACGATAAGAACTTCCAGAAGCTTGTTGTGCCCCTGTAGATTAGCAGGAGGTCAGCCAACTGAGTTCACTTCATTGTCCTGGGTACAAGAGGGAGCAGGTCCAACCTTTCCGGTCTCCTCACTGGTCTAAACAGCAGGTGCAATGTGTCTTCTGTCTTCCACAGGTCCAGTAGTGTTCTGAAGAGGGTGCCACATTTGTGCTTAGCATTAGCCTGTGGGTGGGGATGACTCCTGGCTCCTCCCTAACCAACAGGTAAAAAGCTCCAAGGGATAACCCTACCCACTTTTGCAGCAGTTCCTGTGTGCCCTAATGCAAAAAGTCCCATGGTACCCTTCTCTACCTGAATCCAACGTGGCAGAACCTGTCTTCCCTAGTGCAGAGCTCCTCTGCCCACTCTGGAGGCTTGGCTGACTACAGGTACAAAGAAAGGGGCAGGCCAAGGTGGTAGCTAAATCTGCCTCTTTGAAGTTAATTAGGTTACTGGGGACTGCATAGATAGTCATCCTGAACAGAACATCTTTCCACACCGAACACTTTTGTCTCCGCTCTGGGAGTAAGTTAATACCTCATCAAATTGGCTATTTAGCTCCTGTTGGCAGCTGGAAGCTCATGCAAATCACTTCCATTTATCACCGAAGGTCCACGGACACAGCAGCGTACTCGCTGCCTCCTTGCTTCTACTTATAGGACCGCACTCCCAGGAATGAGCATTACTCGGCTCCTTCCTTTGTGTACGCTGCAATTCTTTCAAGCTACCCTTTAGAGTAACACTGTATCTTTCACGGTCCTACGGATTACGTTTCATACCTATTTCCTGGAGCTCCTTCACTACGCCAGCCGGGACGGAATTACAACCGGCGGGGAGATCGATAACCACTCAAATTTCTTGTCCATTAGCACTGAAGAAGTTGTGGGTTTTCCACCCTGACGAAACATGTGTTGGCTGGGCAATCGATCTACATTAAATACAGAGAAGACGCGACTTTTGGAGTGTTCCTTCATATTACTTGTTCTATTACTGTTGTGGCGTCTTTCTAACAGTTCATGATTTTCAGATACGTAGAATTTGCTCTGCAGATTACTACTACGTGTGCATAGGCCCTCTGTACAATTAACCTGGTGACCTTGCGTCTGTCTTGGGGGTTTAGGGTCATCCCCCTGCTTGTAGCACCACACCTCACTGAGTATTTCCCTATACTCACATACACACGAGTGGGCGCCATCGCATACCACATATGACTCGAAACCCTTCCTCGCTTTAATCATGCAATGGGCTTCTGGTGATTTAAGCCAGGCAAAAGTGATTTTTTTAAAGTACGTTTAGTAAAATATTTAGTACCAATCCGTCTGACTTTACCTATCAATGGAGCTTGTAATACATCTTTTAAAAGGTCCATGAGAGGGGTGTGGCCAAGGAGGCTATGATGTCGATCGAGCTTTGAGTCAGCTCCCGTCGCCCGAATCTCATTTAATTTAATTCTGCCTGGCAACAACGGTTTATCTGGGACCAGAGGCGTGAGAGCTTTTTCTTATGCCCCCTTGGTGAGGTAGGAGCTGCCCGGGCCCCGAGGGAGCTGCCCTCACCAATCGTCCCTGTGCCGAGCTGCGAGGATGGGTGCCGCACCAGCGGGGTCACCTCCCTGTTGGGGCTGGAAGGGCCCGCACTTTGTGCCAGGGGCCGAATAATGAGGTGTAGGCGGAGGACCCGGTAGGGGAAATTCTTCTCCACCCGCTTTCCTTGCCCCCTCCCCCGAAGACCGAATGAAGACGTGCTTTGTGGCTAGGCAGGGGCGTAGATTGTCAGCCAGCCTGCCTTAGAGTTTTGGCCCAGTACTTTCATTTGTTGGCGGCACTGCGCGGGCCTGCCCCTCCCCATGGTGTCGGGACAGTGCCACGTGGCCACGGCTGCAACAGCGGGCAGGTGGCAACCTGCTCCGCGGACTGGAGGCACGGCACTGGTATTGGGCCTATGGTCTACCCCAATCTCCGCGCCTCCGGATCTGGGACAGTAACGCGAGAAATTGCCGACCTGTTCGGTCATCCTTGGATTCCCACTGGCCTTGTGTGGCTTTCTGTGATCTGGAACCGCAGCGGGGGACCTGTTGTGGCAAGACTCTGTGTCTTGTCCCATCTGAGAGGGGTGTCTGTGGGTTTTGTGCACACCCGGAGTGGGGGTGGGCCTTTTGGAGGCGGCGGTGGGGCCCACACGTGTCCTTCTTCCCGCCCGCCTCTTGGTCCTGGATCCTGTAAATGGGCCACATTGATTAGACTGGTTATTCTGCCTGACAGGACCCTGCCTCATAACTGAATGAGGTGAGAGTTGCGGTTGCCTGCAGTGGCAAGGGGCCATAGGCCTGCAAGGGGGGGGGGGGGCCTCTCCAATTTCTTTGTCTGCTGAACTGGCGTCCTCATTGAGGATGGGGTGCGGGAAGGTGCCGCCGCAGACCCCGGTCCAGACCAGGATCAACCAGTGAAATGTCCCACTACCTGAATATAGAGTGGACACAGAGGAGCCTGGAGCCTCTCCTAGACCCATGATCCTGCAGATTCTCAACTATAAGGATAGGGACGCCATCCTGCAGAAGGCCTGCGTTCAGCCGGACTTGCAATTTTCCAAATATTTCTCTGATTATACCAGAGCGGTGCAGCAACAATGGAGATCATTTGAGGAAGTGAAGCACGTCAAAGTTATCTTTCAATACACCACCATTTTCTTTGATACTCCAGACCAGGCCTGGGAGTGGGTGATAGAGAGGAGGCTGCTGTGCCAGCCGTTCCCTGGGCAGGCCCAGTCTGGTGACCTGGTGGAGCGGGCCCCAGCGAAGTTGGGGGAGCGTACGGAGTCGATCTCCCGCTGCCGGCAGAGGGGGCGCTTCCGATCTTGGAGGTACCGGGTGGGGCTGATGGGGAGGGCTCTGGCTCTCCTTAGGGAGATCCTGCAAAGACCTGGCTATTCAGGGTGAGGTGGACGTCCTCTTCGATACCCCCTTGGTCTTTCGCTCTACGGAGATAGACGTGGGCTCCTTGTCTCAAATGACAGACATCCCGTGAACTGGATGGTCCCTCTTTACTTTCCTGGACAGTGGTTTAAGGTGCGGTGGATTGGAGGGGAAAGTAGAGGGGGAGGCTGGGTTTGCCTTCCCCCTTAGTCTGCATGGCTCTCCTCTTGTTTTGGTTATTGCTCCGTTTGGTTCAGAGGGCGAAATTCTAATTTCATTGTTTGAGTGTGGTAGTTTGTTGTCAGGCATTGACTCCTGTTGTTTGGGTGACTATGGCCCGCAGAGGTTTCCTACCCCACCAAGTTAGAGGTTTTGGGGCATGTAGTTAGAGCGACAGATGCTTCTTTGGGTGAAGTGTGGGGAGGGGAGGGCGTTGGGGGTTAGCGTTCTAGTCAGGACTTTGGGTCTGGTTTCTTATGTTGAAAGTTTTGTACTAACATTGTGTTTTCCTTCTAGGTTAGTGAGGGCAATCACACAGACAATAGCGATTAGCTTGGCATGGTATGGTATGCAGTGCATGCCCCTTGGGTATCAGGTCTCCTCCTGGGTGGGCGTGGGCTGGTTTTGGGGCCTCTCTGACTGCGTTATGCCCTTCGTTAAAATAACGGTAATCTACTTAAGCATTCTGCAGTGTTACAATACCTCAAGCATCACAGGCCAGCTGTCGTTTTATTGCAGAAGACCCACTTATTGGATAAAAATGGTCCTTTTCTGGGCCGTTTCGGCCACAACAGGGTTTACAACTCGGTTTTCACATGAGGTTCCAGGGGAGTGGCAATATTGCTGCACAAATCTCTTCCATTAGTGGTTACAGTGCACCACACGGACACTCAGGGCTGCTATGTGGGCACTGAGGGACGATTAGAAGAGAGACATTCCAATTTTATATCCTGTTATGTCCCGCCACCCCTGCTGCAGTTCTCCCTGCAAACGCTGAGATCCTTTCTCTTGACCCTCTCTCAGGATGTTACGATGGCTGGAGGGGACTTTAACGCGCACCCTGATCTGAGCCTGGATGTCTCTTCCACCCAAGCCCAACCAGGCACTCCCGGTCGGGCTGTTTGACCTCCTGGGCAGACTCACTGGGCTTCTGCGATGCTTGTCGCTCCTGGCATCCTGGCCAAAGGACTTATACCCATCAATCTGCTGCACATGCACTGGATTCTCTCATAGATTTGATGTGATTGCCAGCAGTGGATCTCCTTTCGGTTCAGTTGGTGTGTATTCTCCCTCGTGGTATCTCTGTGATCATGCTCTGTTATTGTCGTGGGGAACTCAGCCCACTGCTTTATGGCCAGTTTGGAGGTTTAACACTGGGCACCTGCAGAGTTCCGACTGCAAGGCTTTTGTCGAGGAGGGATTGCATCAATTATTTTAGCTCAATGTAGGATCCATGGACTCCGCAGCGACGCTATGGGTAGCTCGTAAACCTTTCCTGAGAGGCCGTATTAAGGGTTATGTTTGTCAGGCTGAGGTGTGCTAGGTGGCGCGCCCGGCTGATTTAGAAGCCCAGATCCTAAGGGTGGCAGCTGCTCTCTGACATCGTGACACGGAACACTCCGTCGTCTCATAGCCGTGGCCTTGCCGGAGCTGCGGCAAGTGTCTTTAGAAGAGGCCTGGCAGTACTGGAGGGCCTCGACACAGACGGTATGCCCCATGAGGCAAATCCAGTAAATTATTGTATATTGGCTGTCAACCCGTGGAGTCTCTGACCATGTGGTCCTCGTGATATCGGAATCATCAGGTCATCAGGATGGCCTCATGAGGAGATCCCCGTCATAGCTCCGACTTTTGTGGACTTATACTCACGGTGCCCCCCGTCACAAGCGGAAGTCGCGAACCCCCTTCTGGACAGTATACTGTTGCAGACTATACCCAATGTTTTGGCCCAGGAACTGGACCAAACTCTGACGCTAGATGAAGTGAGTGCAGTGGTGTCGGGGTTGCAAGCTGGAAAGACAGCTGGCCCAGATGGGTACCCCATTGAATATTACAAGCGCTTTCATGAAATCCTGTCCCCTAACTCCTAAATTTTATGAAGCGGCCCTGCAGCAGGGGTTTTTCCCACCAGACTTAAATTGTGCTACAATTGTGGTTCTAACCAATGACGGTTCGCGACTTCCGCTTGTGACGGGGGGCACCGTGAGTATAAGTCCACAAAAGTCGGAGCTATGACGGGGATCTCCTCATGAGGCCATCCTTATGATTCCGATATCACGAGGACCACATGGTCAGAGACTCCACCGGTTGACAGCCAATACAATAATTTACTGGATTTGCCTCATGGGGCATACCGTCTGTGTCGAGGCCCTCCAGTACTGCCTGGCCTCTTCTAAAGACATTTGATTGATGCTCCTCTTAAAGGTATTTGCAAAACTGTTGGCTGTGCGATTGAGCAGGGCCTTGCTTCACATGGTCCACCCAGATCAATGTGGATTTATGTTGGGTCGCAGTACGCACCACAGCATTAGGAGAGTCTAGGTGGCGCTGTCCCGGGTGTCAGACCTCGATGGTGCACTGGCCCTTTTGCTAATACACTTCACTAAATCGTTTGACACGGTATTGTGGGCCTTTTTGGAGGAGATTCTCCATCGGGTTGGCCTGGGAGGAGGGTTCCGTCGTATGAATGAATGAATGAAACGCATTTGTAGAGCACACAGCTACTCAACTGGAGTGTCCCAGCACTAATCGACTCACGCTAACAGGACCTAACAAGCACGTCCACTCCTGGAAAAGCCAGGTATCAAGATGTTTCTTAAAAGCTGTCAGGTCAGCTGTGGATCTAAGAGCAGTCGGTATGGTTCGGCTTCTTTACCACTCACCGACTGCTCAAGTTTGGGTGAATGGAGTCTTGTCTCCTGTATTTCTCATCAGGCGTGGCACGCCCCAGGGGTGTCCACTGTCTCCATTGCCCTTTGCCTTGGTGATAGAGCCACTAGTGCGGCTTATACGTTGTGATGCCCAGGTGTAGGGATGGCAGTGGGGAGTGGGCTTTGAAGACTGCATAGCACTATACACGGCCAATATGTTTTTGTTCCTGAAAGAGCCACAGCGCTCCTGGCCATGCTGCCTAAAACTCCTCCAGCTGTATGGTGAGGCGTCCGGGCTTTGGGTAAATGAAGGCAAGTCCTGTTTAGTGGAGGTAAAAGGTGACTCTTTAAGGTGGGTCTGGTATCCTAACATTCTTACCCGACACAATTCCTTAAAATATCTAGGGGTAGATATGTCTCCCCTTCCAGATCTGGCCTGGGCCCTTAATATTCAGGGTCTACACCTGCGGCTTGACTGCGATCTTGGCCACTGGGCTACACTCCCACTAAACCCAAGGGGCGGACGGCCCTTTTTAAAATGGTGTGCTTACCGCGATACTTCTACGTACTAAGTAATTACTCCTATCCCATCCCCCCTAAGGGGTTCTACTCTTTGACCTCGAAGATTACCAACTTGTGTGGGTTGGGGGCAAGCATGAGGTGGCGTTTAAGTCACTCCGTAAGTTCCCTTCTGACGGTGACCTGGCTTCATCGTATATCTATTTATACTATCTGGCAGCTCACCCGGTTAACGACTGGTTCACTGGGAGTGGGATGACCTGGCGCACCGTCTGGTAATACACTTATCGGGGATAGATGGTGCTTGATCTTTTATATAGAGCACATCTGCCGGGTACCTTGCCTTCCTGTACACGTGTCTTACTGGATGGAACTGCCGCCTAAACTGGATGGCCCCCCCCTATGGCGAGGAACGTGGCTAGGTCAGCTATCAGCCCTGGAGGGGTTCGTGCCATGGGATCATCTTGGGATCGCCTACCTTGGAGATGTTTATAAGGGGGGAACATTATGTTATTCCAAGAATTGAAGGTCAAATACTCATTGCCTACTTACAATTATTTCTGTATCTCCAATTGCACCACGCCTTGTTGGCGCACGAGTTACTGGAGAATCCTTTGCCTGAGTACAGTCCGTTGGAGGCAAAGATCTTCCAGGGGAAGCTATGTAAAGAGGCTACATCAGCGATTTACAGGTCGCTGATGATACATGACCCAGATGGCCTTAAAAAGGCCAGACAGAGGCGGGCGTTCTGGGTGGGGGACTTTGATGAAGACGACTGCAGGGTGGTTTACATAGTGCTGAGTAAGCTGGCGATCTCAACGAGGCTGCGTATAATATAGTTCAGTTACTTGCATGCGACATATCTCACTCCGAAGCGCTTACAACATTTGGTCCACGATGCACAAGCAGTATGCGCGTGGCGTGCACTCCCTGCAGCGGACTTCTATCATGTAGCCTGGGATTGTCTGGTGCTGAGGCCCTTCTGAAGGGAAGTTGGTCGCATACTTTCGGCTGTTTTAGGTTGTCCGCTGGAGTAGACGCAGCATATTGTCCTGCTTGGGTGTTTGGATGAGGTAGGGAGCCCCAGGGTTGAGAAAGTCTTTTTGGGGATGGCTTGCCTGGTTGCTAAGCGGGATGCAGCCCATGCATGGAAACAACAGAGGCCGCCGACTGTTAGGGGGCGGCATGCAGGAGTGGAATGGTACGCTCACCAGGAGAAGCCAGTTTTTGGGGCTCGTGGCTGCCGTAAGAAACATGAACGTATATGGGGGTAATGGTGCCGGTACTATGGGTTGAGGATCTGATATCGCAATGGTGCACATTATTAATGTGTGGGCTTGTCACTATGTCAGACATGTATTGTGAGTATATTTTGTACTGTGTGGTGATATGCTTTTCGATAAAACTCTCAATAAAGTTGGTTGTAAAAAAAAAAGGTCCAAGAATTAAATTTGTAGCGGTTTCCAAAGCCGAGATCATATTATTAATTTTAATATAGCATTCCAATGATTTCCTATGAAACAGCTTACCCTGCTAGAGTGGAAAAGGATAAGTTACTCACCTGTAATCCTAGTTCTCTTCCAGGGGTATCCTCATCAAAGTCATAAGCACGGAATATTCCCGCCCATGTGCGGGGACCCCGGAAATAATACAAATTATATATGAAAAACATATATATACAGCTCTATATATATATACACATATATATATATTTTCTCATATCAATGCAGCTCTTATCTAGGAGGCTAAACGAACAAGTTACTTACCTTCGGTAATGATATATCTGTAAGAAACATTAGTTAATTAGATTCCTTACCTTAGAATATCCCCATGCGTCAGGATGGATTCAGAAAGATTTTTCGTCAGCAATACCCTTGCGCGTCGCTAGGCGTTGTCTGCGGCTCCGCGTCCGGCGTCGTGATCGCCGGGATGACGTCGTCGGAGTACTTAGACGCCGCCCTCGCGTGCTGACGTCAGTTCTTGTACATAGCTTTCCGCGCCAGGAACGCAGAGCCATGCAAGAAACCGACACTGGTGCCATGAATCTAGGGCCCTGAAAGGGATGACCTTAACCCTAGATGTCAGTTCGCAGAACGGGGAGGATGGGTGGGGCGGTAAGGAATCTAACTAACTAATGTTTCTTACAGATATATCTTTACCGAAGGTAAGTAACTTGTTCATCTGAAAGAAACACGTTAGTTAGATTCCTTACCTTAAAATAGATACCCCAGCAATACCAACCCCGGTAGAGGGTCTGCGAACCAAGATCACACCAGAAAGTCCTGGAGAACAGAATGGCCAAAGAAGCCGTCTCTCCGGACTTGGCTGTCCAGGCAGTAATGCTTAGCAAACGTGTGCAGCGAGGCCCACGTTGCTGCCTGACAAATGTCCTGCAGAGGGACACCCCGTCCCAGGGCAGTAGTAGCCGCTGTGGCCCGAGTGGAATGGGCCCTCAGCCCCACAGGAGGTTCCTTCTTAGCCAAGGAATAACAAGCCTTAATGCACAAAACGACCCACCTAGAGATGGTCCGCTTGTGCACTGCCCGCCACTTCCTAGCGCCTACGTAGCCAACGAAGAGCTGGTCGTCCACCCGGAACTGTTTCGTGCGGTCCAGATAGAAGGAGAGCACACGTTTTGAGTCCAGACGATGGAGCCTCTCTTCCTCTTTCGAAGAATGCGGAGGCGGAAAGAAGGTGGGCAGTGTAACAGACTGGTCGATGTGAAAGGCAGTAACCACCTTAGGGAGAAAGGAAGGACGAGTCCTGAGAACATCCTTGTCTGGAAGGACAGAGAGGAAAGGAGGTTTAGAAGAGCCTGGAGCTCACTCACTCTTCTGGCAGAGGTGATGGCAACCAGGAAAGCAGACTTAAGAGTCAGAAGACGAAGAGGGCAATTATGAAGTGGCTCAAAAGGAGCGCACATCAGATAGGTTAACACCAGGTTCAAGTCCCACTGAGGCATTACGAAAGGGACAGGAGAAAACATGTGAGTAATGCCTTTAAAGAATCTATTTACAACAGGGGACTTGAAAAGAGAAGGCTGATCAGGAAGCCGTAAGAAGGTAGAAACAGCTGAAAGAGATCCCTTGAGGGTGCCCAGAGCAGAGCCCTGCTGGGCCAGGGAAAGAAGAAAGAGAAGAACTTCAGAAAGAGGGGCGGAAAGGGGATCCACAGCCTTTGCTGTGCACTATGCCACAAATTTGTTCCACCTGCAGGCGTATACCGTTTTAGTGGAGGGACGCCTGGCTGCCAGAATAACACACAGACTTCAGGAGGCAAGTCAAATGGCAACAACTGTCGCCGCTTAATCTCCACGCATGGAGGTGGAGGCTGGACAGGTTCGGGTGGAGGACCGTCCCCTGCTGCTGCGACAGAAGGTCCTCCTGAAGAGGCAGTTGAATCGGGGGATCGATTGACAGACTGAGTAGCTCGGGATACCAGTATCTTTGTGCCCAATCCAGAGCCACAAGGATGACTTGGGCCCGGTCGCGCCTGATCTACTTCAGCACTCTGAGCAGAAGTGGTATAGTCGGAAATGCGTACAACAGACCGCAACTCCACTCGCGACGAAAAGCGTCTCCGAGCGAGTGCCGCCTTGGAAATTCCAACACACAGAACTGATGACATTGCGCGTTCTCTTCGGTGGTGAATAGATCTAACCAAGGCTCTCCCCACTGCTGAAAGAGGCCTTGCGCCACTTCCGAATTCAGACGCCGTGATCCATCATGCACCGGCGGCTGAGATCGTTCGCCCTGGCGTTCAGAGAGCCTGCCAGGTGTTGAACCACCAGGGTGATGCCCTGATGTTCCAGCCATGTCCAGAGGCGCAGAGCCGCCTGACAAAGGGTCCACGACCCCACCCCGCCCTGTTTGTTGCAATACCACATGGCGGTGGTGTTGTCCTTGAACGCCTGCACTACACCTCCCCGAACAGAAGGAAGGAATGCCTTCAGTGCAAGCCGGATCGCCCGCAGCTCCAAAAGGTTGATATGAAGCCAGGACTTCGCCGGAGACCAGAGGCCTCTGATCTCCGTCTCTCCCATGTGGCCCCCACCCCATCCCAGGAGGAACTCATCCGTCACCACGTGTGCTCCGGTTGGGGCAGGGAGAGGGATCTGCCACTGACCCAATCGCGGTCCGTGAGCCACCACTGCAACTGTCTTGCAGTGCCCTCCGAGATCAGGACGTGGTCGGACAGGTTGCCCTGATGTTGAGCCCACTGGAACTTCAGGTCCCACCGCAGAGCCCGCATCCGCCACCTGGCGTGATGTACCAGCAGGATGCAGGAGGACATTAGACCCAGCAGGCGCAGCACCAACCTGACCGAAACTCGGGATAAAGGCTGATAGATCGGAATCAGAGCCTGAATAGCCCGAACCTGCTGTTCTGGAGGATAGACCTGAAACTGCGCTGAGTCCAGAACCGCTCAAATGAAAAGAAGCTTCTGGGAGGAACTCAGATGCGACTTCGGCACGTTGATGGAGAACCCCAGCGAATGCAGGAGGTCGGCCGTAGTCTGGAGGTGGGAGACGACTGCTTGGGGTGAGCCCGCCTTCAACAACCAGTCGTCAAGATAGGGGAAGACTGGAACCCCTAATCTGCGCAGATGAGCTGCGACCACCGCCATCAGTTTCGTGAACACCCGAGGGGCATTGGTGAGGCCGAAGGGGAGCACGGTAAACTGAAAGTGCTTGTGGCCTACCGTGAACCGCAGGACGGGGATGTGGAAATATGCGTCCTGCAAGTCCAACGCTACCATCCAGTCTCCAGGATCTAGGGCAGCCAGAACCTGAGCTAAGGTGAGTATCTTGAACTTCTCCTTCCGGAGGAAGGCGTTGATGCTCCTGAGGTCCAAGATAGGGCGTAGGCCCCCTTTGCCCTTCTTGGGAACCAGAAAGTAGTGGGAGTAACAAACCCGACCTACTTCTGGGCCAGGAACGCGCTCAATGGCCCCCTTGGCCAAGAGGGCTGTAACTTCTTCCTGCAAAAGCTGCAAGTGATCCCCGACATGCGGTGGTACTGCGGTGGCATGGCTGGAGGGGTCGCCTCAAAGGGGAGGGAGTAGCCCTTCGGAGGATTTGCAGCACCCACCTGTCCAACATGATCGTACGCCAGAGGAGCAGGTGATGGTGAACTCTGCCTCCCACTGGCGTGGAATGGACCTGAAAGGTCGGACTAGGAAGGCTTTGAGGCAGGTGCTGCGGGGCAGATGTGGGCTGACCGGCTCTCTGTCCCCTGCTACGCCGCAGCGGAATCCACGTCCACGACCGCGTTGAGGCTGGCTCTGCGGCCTGTGGCTAGACGGACGTGCGGGGGCACCCCTTCCTTGGCCACGAAAGGGGCGAAAAGCGGAAATTTGCGGGCGCGGGGCCGAGAGGCCCAAGGACTTGGCTGTAATCCTGGAGTCCTTAAAGCGCTCCAGCGCACTATCCGCTTTGTCGCCAAAAAGGCGACGGCCATCGAAGGGCATGTCCATGGGGGTGCTCTGAACATCCCCGGAGAAATTTGTGGATCTCAGCCAGGCGTGGCGACGAATCGCCACCGTTGTCGCAAGCGCCCTACCTAGCGAGTCCGTGGTGTCAAGCCCACATTGAATTGAGTACCGTGCTGCATCCCGCCCCTCAGCAAGAGCCTGGGTGAGCCGTGTCTGGGCCTCCTCCGGACACTGGGGCAGCACGTCCGCCACCGTATCCCACAAGGAGTGGGTGTAACGGTCCAAAAGGCACGCAGTATTAATGGACCGCAATCCCAAACTGAGGGAGGAAAACAGCTTCTTCCCAAACTGTTGCAACCTTTTGGATTTCCGATCCGGAGGTGCGGACGGGAAGGCAGTCTGGGACGTAGAGACCTGGATAACCAGGCTCTCAGGGGTGGGCTGCACTGACAGAAAGATGGGGTCGCCCGGAGCAGAGCGGTGGCGCCGGGTCACGTTCCGGTCCACAGGAGTGACTGTGGAGGGCTTGGACCAGGTGCCCATCAGAACGTCAGTGAGTGTCTCATTGAACTGCAGTAGAGGCTCAAAGGCTCAAAGGAGCTTACTGGCGGTTGAAGCACTTCAGTGAGGAGGTTAGTCCACACGGCCACTGCAGGGAGCTCCAGATGAAGGGCTTCGGCAGCCCTGCGCAGCACCACAGAATAGGTCGCACCCTCCTCCGTAGCCATGGAAGGAGGAGAGATGAAGCCAGTGTCAGGTGAAATATCGAAACCACTGGCATCCCCAAACTCTTCTACCCAGTCCTAATTAGACTGGCACTGCTGTGCCAGAGGGAACTCAGACCCCTCCCAGTCGTCCCCGTCATCTGACTCCTGGTAGACAGGTTGAAAGGACGGAGCCGGGCGTTAGGTGAATTGCTCATCCATCGGCGCCGGAGACGGCGCCGCTCCGACGCCGGACCCGGACTAAAACTGGGGACGACGTCGTCCAAAGACAGCGCCGGGGGCGGCACCATAGGGGTCGGCGGAGGGGTCGTAAGGTCAACCGGGATCCAGGCCTGGATCCCACAGGGGCTTGCGACGTCGGGACCGAAGTCGTTGACGGCGCCGGAGCCAGAGCCGCCGGCTCGTTAGGCCTCCCAAGAGGACCCGCGGGGCCCGAAGGCGCGCCAAAAGGCCGCGACGGCAGAGCGAGACTCCTCATGGCCACGAGGAAGATCCGAATCTCGCCCGGAGTCGCATTAGGCCCAGGGACCGGAGGGTATGGGGCCGGACGTGACTCCTGCAGCTCCGACGGAGCCACGTGGGTGGTGCCACCCGAACTCTCAGCCGAATCGCATGACCGGCGAGGGGAGTCAGAAGAGCGATGTCGCCTCTTCAACGACTTCTTACTGTGCCTCGACTTACCGGAATGCGAGGACTTCGACACCCGACGAGCGGTGATGACTTCAGCTCCGCGACCGGTCCCTCGACCTCCTCCTCGACCGGGACCTTGAGCGGCGTGGAGCCGACTGCCGGAGCTCGAGGAGCTTGTGGGACTCCTCCCGCCGAGCCTTCGAGGTCAAGGCCCGGCAGTTGGGGCACGACTCGGCCCTGCACGGCAGCTTCCTGTGAGGGCATTCTGATAGGTGCAGAAAGTCCGGGTACCACCATTGTTTCGGCCAGTCCGGGGCAATCAGTATCATCCTTGTGCACGAATGAGACAGCTTGGTCACCACCTTCGGGATTAGCGGAAGAGGTGAAAAGGCGTACACAAATGCCCCTGGCCAGTTGATCAAAAGGGCATTCCCCTTCGACCCTGGTCGGTAAAACCTTGAGGCAAAGTTTTGGCATTTTGTATTTTCGTCATTGTGAGAAGTTGGCCTGATGTATGATGTCACTAGTTCTAGTGTACACCTTATATCAGTCCAAATACCCTTATGGTGATTGGTTGTAAAGTCAACCTTATAGACCAGCTATCCTAGTGGTAGCATGGACAAGAGCAGTCTTAGGCTAAACTCTGAATGGCATGTGAAGCCAGCTGTGATACCACATATAATCCCTTGAATACCAAATGAAAGGACACCACAACAGATATATATATAAAATAAAGTGTATTTATTCTAGTCAAACCCTCAGCACTCTTTATGAGATTAGAGGTAAGTACAACACAGTCTTATTTAAGCATACATTAAGTCACACAGGTAAGTAATACAGTTAGGCCCTAGGGGCCACGCAAACCATATACTAAGTAAGTGGTATAAGAACCACTGTCACGGAAATAGAATAGGCCTAGGCCTAGGGAATCGCTGGGGCTACACTACACTAGCGTTAGTTAGGAAGTGGGAGGCCCACGGGATTCGTGTGCAGAGTGGAAACACTCACGCGTAATGCGTAAAAGTCAATAGCAATAGTACAGTTTAGAAAACGGTAGATTTAGGACACTTCCGGAGTAGCTAGGAAGTTGAGACTTGAAAACTAGACACTAGGATAGTCACTATCCTGATGAGCACCGGAGTACCCAAGTTACCTAGCCCACAGGCTGCGGGTGCATAGGGGTGAAGATGCGTCGTTTTCGTCGTCGACTCCTATGGATGCCTGAAGAAAGATGCTGACAGGCAGTCAGTGAAGAGTGTCCGGTGGATCCCAAGGCTGGGATCAAGAAGAGAGGAAACCTGCAAGCAGAAGGGACAGAGTCAAGGTCACTAGCCAGTGACCACGTGGAACCAGGAAGGAACCAGGCGATGTCGTGAACATTGCAGGTGAAGGTGAAGCTTGTCGCTGCAGCCAGGAGGACCAGGAAGCGTCGAGGACGACCAGGACCAGGAGGCGAGCTGTCCCACGAAGGCTCTTGCTGTCGGCGGCGTCGAAGTTGGACTAGGACTCACCAAGCCTTGGCAAGCTGAACCCACGAAGAACGGAGGACTTGCTTCTGGTGCAGACCAGGAAGGTCTGGGGTGCTTCTTCTTTGCAGAGAAGCGGGAGCCAGTCTGGAGGAGCCAAACCAGCGCAGAAGATTTCAGGGAGCGTCGTCACAAAGGCCACCAGCCAGCGGGCAAGTAACCGGACAGACGCGGCAAGCAGGAAAATGCAGAAGGGCCCCACGCAGGACTCGTGGAGTGTGGGGGGCTGATCTTCGGTGCAGATGGTGCTGGTGGTTGGGGCTTCTCAATCCCCGGTGCACAACTTCGAGGGTGCCTCAGAAGCTGCGCTTTAAGTTACTAGCCACTTTTTCCAGGTAGCCGGTCCCACGTCGCTCGCCGCCTCCACGGATCTCAGCTTTGCTGTGGATGTGGATCAGGGTCGGAGAAGTCTGGAAGTCAAGGCTCTGGTCTGGCTCTGCAGTCGGTTCCTCGTAGAACGTGGGCAAAGCAAAGGGTAGTCTCTTGATGGTGCCTGTTTGCACAGGGTAGCCACTCCTTGGCTACAAGGGAGATTCTTCAGTCTTCTTCTTTCGTCGAATGTCGAAGGTCCAGAGTTTCTGTTCAAGTTTTGCAGGTTCAGGATAATCTAAAGTCTTGAGGCCCAACTCCCACTCTTATACTAATCTGGGGGGCTGGGATACCTGCTAGGTCACGCCTTATGGGTGGGACCTGGGAGGGGGTGGTTACACCCACTTCCCTTTGTCCAGTTTCGCGCCAGAGCTGGGGCTGGAGTGCCCCAGCGCCGGTTTGAACTGGACTATGCAAGTGCCCCAGGCATGTCTCATTGCTTTCAGCCCACCCTGCCCCAATACACTAAAGGCTGTCTGGGGAGGTGCTAGCACCTCCCCAAGCAGGAAACCTATTGTCCAGGCCTCCCTGGCTGGGATCACTCCCAGCTGCAGGAGGTCAGACTTGTGTCGTGGCAGCAGCATCCATTTTGTGATGCTGAGGCTTTGGTCAGAGGCTAACAGTTGAAGTATGATTTTAACATGTCTTTCCCTCTAGAAGGGGGGAATAATATTCTCATGTCCAGAAATGGCATGGGGGTATTATTCCACCGTGTTAGACACCTTACGCGACATGTTTCGATAAAGCCAAACCATAGTTACCATAACCGTCTAAGATTATAAGGCACTTTAAGAGTATATGGTAGGCTATATCATAGAACAGCTATAAGGACTTGGTTCCGAAAGCTGCAGACAGGCTCAGCTCATGCTAGAGCACCATCTCACATGTTACCAAGCACTCTGCCTCCAGGATTGTTAAGGCCTGCCATAGGAGTGACTGATAGGTACACATGTGTCTATATGTAAGTTAGGTATAGGAATACTACACCTAAGCAAGGGGTGATTACACGACCTTGCCCCAGCTGAGTGATCAGCCAGTTGGGTCAGAATGGAAGGCCAGGCCAGGCGTGGCATAATACATGCTGCAGCCCCTGGTAGGCCTAGGGTACACCTATGCCCTGGGTACCTAGGGTACACTGTACAGGGTCCAATAAGGTGATCCTATCAAAATGGGTTATGCACCTAAAGTACATAGTATTAATTTAGAGAGAGAACAGCAGGGCTGTGGGTCTGATTAGCAGGCCCACAGCCACATCTAAGTCGAAAACCAGTAAAGCAAAAGCAAAAAGTGGGGGTGAACATAGAAAGCATACCCTACTCTCCTACACAACCCCCCCCCCAAACTTAGGGACATTAAACTAACCTTGACCAGTTGAGTCTTCATGTTCTAAGTGGAAATATCTGGAGAGTCCATCTGCATTGGCATGGTCAGTCCCAGGTCTATGTTCCACTGTGAAGTCCATCCCCTGTAGGGAAATGGACCACCTAAGAAGTTTGGGATTTTCACCCTTCATCTGATTTAGCCACAAGAGGGGCTTATGGTCTGTCTGAATCTTGAAGTGAGTGCCAAACAAGTATGGCCTCAGCTTCTTCAGGGCCCAAACCACAGCAAAGGCCTCCCTCTCAATAGCTGACCAACGTTTCTCTCTAGGGGTCAGCCTTCTACTTATAAAAGCAATGGGCTAGTCTTGACCATCTACATTCAGTTGTGAAAGAACAGCTCCCACACCTAACTCAGAAGCATCTGTCTGGACAATGAACTCTTTGGAGTAGTCTGGACTTTTCAGAATAGGTGCACTGCACATGGCCTGCTTCAGGTCATCAAATGCTTTTTGACAGCTTACTGTCCACTGAACTTTCTTTGGCATCTTGTTGGAGGTCAAGTCATTAAGTGGTGTCACTATGGACCCATAGTTCTTAACAAACTTTCTGTAGTACCCAGTCAGGCCCAAGAAAGCTCTGACCTGAGTCTGGGTAGTTGGAGGAGCCCAGTCCTTTATGGTCTGGATCTTGCTCTCCAGTGGTTGAACTTGACCCCCACCAACTAGGTGGCCCAGGTATACAACCTTGCTCTGCCCTATCTGGCACTTAGTGGCCTTGATAGTGAGACCTGCCTTTTGCAGGGCCTCTAAAACATTCCTCAGGTGGACCAGGTGATCCTCCCAGGTGGAGCTAAAGACAGCAATATCATCAAGATAAGCTGCACAATAATCATCCAACCCAGTAAGGACTTGATTCACCAACCTTTGGAAAGTGGCAGGTGCATTCTTCAAACCAAAGGGCATTACCACAAATTGATAATGTCCTCCTGGGGTCGAGAAAGCAGTTTTGGCCTTTGCACTCTCAGCTAGCCTGATTTGCCAGTAGCCTGCTGTTAGGTCAAATGTGCTCAAAAACTTAGCAGCTGCCAGCCTGTCAATGAGCTCATCTGCCCTAGGTTGGGTGGGCATCTGTCCTAGTGACAGCATTGAGACCTCTGTAATCCACGCAAAACCTCATCTCTCTCTTACCATCTTGGGTGTGAGGTTTTGGCACAAGAACTACAGGACTAGCCCAAGGGCTCTCTGAAGGTTCAATGACTCCCAGCTCCAACATCTTTTGTACCTCAACTTTTATGCAGTCCCTGACATGGTCAGGTTGCCTGTAGATTTTACTCTTCACAGGCAGACTGTCACCAGTGTCCACCTCATGGGTGCACCAGTTTGTCTGACTTGGGGTCAGAGAGAACATATGTCTGTAGGATTGCAGAACCTGTCTGCAGTCCTGTTGCTGATGGACAGTGAGGCTGTCAGAAAAGACCACACCATCAACTGAGCCATTATCAGGGTTCTGAGTCAACAGGTCTGGGAGAGGGTCACTCTCTTCCTCCTGCCCCTCATCTGTAGCCATGAGTAGCCCCATGTCTGCCCTGTCAACATATGCCTGCAATCTGTTGACATGAAGCACCCTGTGGGGGCTTCTGGGAGTCCCAAGGTCCACCAAGTAGGTGACTTCTCCCTTTTTCTCAACAATAGTGTGGGGTCCAGACCATTTGTCTTGGAGTGCTGCTGGGGCCACTGGCTCCAACACCCACACTTTCTGTCCTGGCTGGTAAACAGTCAGTACAGCCTTTTGGTCATGCCAAGCTTTTTGGAGTTCTTGGCTTGCCTCAAGGTTTTTAGAAGCCTTCTTCATATACTCTGCCATCCTGGAGCGGAGACCAAGTACATAATCCACTATGTCTAGTTTGGGTTGTCTGAGAGGTCTCTCCCATCCTTCCTTCACCAAACACAGGGGTCCTCTTACAGGATGCCCAAACAAAAGCTCAAAAGGGCTGTAGCCAACCCCCTTTTGTGGGACCTCTCTGTAAGCAAACAGAAGGCAGGGTAAAAGGATGTCCCATCTTCGCCTAAGCTTGTCTGGTAATCCTTTTATCATTCCCTTTAGGGTCTTGTTGAATCTCTCAACAAGCCCATTGCACTGTGGGTGATAGGGTGTGGTGAACTTGTAGTTAACACCACACTCCTTCCACATTGCAGTCAAATATCCTGACATGAAGTTGGCACCTCTGTCAGAAATGACCTCCTTTGGAAAGCCCACTCTTGAGAATACTCCAAGCAGGGCCCTTGCCACCACAGGAGCTGTTGTGGTCCTCAGGGGAATTGCTTCTGGGTACCTGGTGGCATGGTCCACTATCACCAGTATGAATCTGTGCCCAGATGCTGTTTGTGGGTCCATTGGTCCTACAATATCTATGCCCACTCTTTCAAAGGGGACCCCCACCACAGGTAGTGGTATGAGGGGGGCCTTTGTGGTGCCACCTGATTTGCCACTGGCTTGGCAGGTGACACAGGAGCGACAAAACTCCTTAGTATCTTCTGACATATGGGGCCAGTGAAAGTGAGGGACAAGCCTGTCCCAAGTCTTGTTCTGGCCTAAATGTCCTGCAAGGGGAATATCATGGGCCAAGGTAAGAAGGAAGCCTCTGAACTTCAGTGGTATGACCAACCTCCTGGATGCACCAGGCTTGGAGTCTCTAGCCTCTGAATACAGTAGCCCTTCATCCCAATACACTCTATGGGTACCTTGAGCATTCCCTGCAGCCTCAGCAGCAGCCAGCTGTCTGAGGGGTTCAAGAGAGGGGCAGTCTAATTGAGCCTGCCTCAGATCTGCCCTTGAAGGTCCCCCTGTCCCAAGAAACTCAACCTGATCAGGTTCAAGTTCTTCTAGGACAGTTCCTTCAGGGCTCTCAGAATCATCCTCCTGGGAGGGCTGATCCACCACCTGAGGCAGGAGGGAAGGCACAGCCTTAACCCTACTGCTCTTTCTCTTGGGTTGTGACTGGTCCATAGTTTCAGGATCCAGCACTTGTTCAGTGGTGCACTTTTTGGCCTGTGACCTGGTCACAGCAAGGACATGTGCATCTATCCCCAGCATTTCTGCATGGGTCCTATACTCCACTTCAGACCAAACTGAAGTTTCAAGATCATTGCCCAGTAAACACTCTACAGGAAGGTCTGAACTAACAACAACTTTCTTGAGGCCAGTTACCCCTCCCCAGGAGAAGTTAACAATAGCCACACTATGGGAGGTAGTGGCATTGCTAGCGTTGGTCACTAGGTAATTCTCACCTAGTATGATCTGTCCAGGGTCCACAAAAGCAGGTGTCACCATTGTGACACTAGCTCCAGTGTCCCTGTAGGCCTGAGCCATTCTTTGGTTGATAAAAGGAGTCTGTCTGTACTTGCCCAGGTTACTGGGGCCTACAGTAGAGGACAAAGCTAAGTCCCCATCACAGATCAGAACAGCCTGAGTAGGTACTCTGACTAGGCCAGAATCCTCCTCAGTTCCCAGGGTTAACCCTACTACACCCTTTTGCTGGGAACCACCACTTACAGCTGAACTAGGGGGTACAGTTGCCTTAGGGGCAATGGTGGCTGGGGGCTTATCCTTTTTGGTGCACTCACTAAACCAATGTGAGTTGGACTTACAATAGTTGCACCATGGTTTCTTTTGGCCATCTTTCTTTTTATCCTTTTTGGGACCACCCTCCCCCTGAGCCTTTTGGGGGCCTGGTGAAGACTTCTGGTCTTTTTGTTTCTGATCATTACCCTTCTGGTCTGCCTTTTTCTGATCACCGCCCTGGTTCTGGTTTTTCTGCTTAACTCTAGTCCTGACCCATCTATCTGCCTTCTTTCCCAATTCTTGGGGAGAAGTCAGATCAGAATCAATCAGGTGTTGATGCAATAGCTAGTTTTGACAGTTGTTAAGTATTTGCTCTCTCATGATCAAATTATACAATCCTGTATAGTCCTTAACCTTACTTCCCATTAGCCAGCCTTCCAGAGCCTTAGTGGCACAATCTACAAAGTCAGTCCAGTCCTGAGTCTGTGTCTTCTGGGTATCCCTGAACAACAACCTGTATTGTTCAGTGGTTAGGCCAAACCCATCAATCAGAGCACTCTTCAGGACAGTGTAATTATCTGCATCCTCATCACTAACTGTGAGGAGCTTGTCTCTACCTTTCTCAGAGAAGGAGAGCCACAAGATAGCTGCCCACTGACTTTGGGGTACCTGCTGTACTTTGCAAGCTCTCTCCAAAGCAGTTATCCATTTGTGGATGTCATCCCCACACTTGTAGGGAGGGACAATCTTGCTCAGGTTTCTATTGTCATAGTGCCTGTCTCTATCCTTAGGGATATTGCTGCCACCAGTGGGTTCTGACCCACTTAACTTTTGTTCTCTAGCCAGAGCAAGCTTCTCCTTGGCAAGGGCAAGTTCTTCCCTCTGAATCCTCAGATTAGCTTCCCTCATTCTGGCTTCATGCTCCTTTCTCTCAGGGGAAGTCATTCCCCTGTGGGAGGAAGCATTAGAGATGTTAGAGACATGGGAGTGGATGGATTCCCTTGAAGGGGATCTGTCCCTCCTGCTTCTCTGTGTAAGCCTACTTGGGGGTCTGTATGGGGGGACCCCATGCAAACTCCATGTAAGCTTAGGTTAGCCTGGCTAAGTCTTCCTACTTGGCCCTGGCTGTCTACCTCTTCATCTGAAGTCCCATCTGACTCCTCTGTGGTGGGTAGACCCTCCTCTGTACCTCGGGTACCTGCCTGAGATGCCCTAAGAGTATCATACTCCTCTAGGAGTTGTCTTAACTGAAGGAGGGTAGGGTTTGCACCCTGTTTTATTCCTCTAGAGGTACACAAGTGTCTCATCTCCTGGAATGTTAAGGTATCATATCTAGAGGGGGTCTTTTGCAGACCTGCCCCTCCTGAGAGAGCATCTACTTGATCTCCTCTCAGAGACATGATCTAGTGAGGGTGTGGTGTGTGCACCTACCTACACTAGTTGTTTCTACTAAACCTCTCTAGTAGTTGTAGTCAGGGTGTGTTACTCCCTTCAACCTACAACTACTAAGTCCAGTAGGACTTAAGTATTATAATCTTATGTTATATGTACCTAGACAATATCTGTGTGATCTTTCAATTTAGTATCTCAAGATTACAATGGTATTACAACAGCAAGCTCAGATCCCAACCGCTGCTCACCAATGTGAGAAGTTGGCCTGATGTATGATGTCACTATTTCTAGTGTACACCTTATATCAGTCCAAATACCCTTATGGTGATTGGTTGTAAAGTCAACCTTATAGACCAGCTATCCTAGTGGTAGCATGGACAAGAGCAGTCTTAGGCTAAACTCTGAATGGCATGTGAAGCCAGCTGTGATACCACATATAATCCCTTGAATACCAAATGAAAGGACACCACAACAGATATATATATAAAATAAAGTGTATTTATTCTAGTCAAACCCTCAGCACTCTTTATGAGATTAGAGGTAAGTACAACACAGTCTTATTTAAGCATACATTAAGTCACACAGGTAAGTAATACAGTTAGGCCCTAGGGGCCACGCAAACCATATACTAAGTAAGTGGTATAAGAACCACTGTCACGGAAATAGAATAGGCCTAGGCCTAGGGAATCGCTGGGGCTACACTACACTAGCGTTAGTTAGGAAGTGGGAGGCCCACGGGATTCGTGTGCAGAGTGGAAACACTCACGCGTAATGCGTAAAAGTCAATAGCAATAGTACAGTTTAGAAAACGGTAGATTTAGGACACTTCCGGAGTAGCTAGGAAGTTGAGACTTGAAAACTAGACATTAGGATAGTCACTATCCTGATGAGCACCTGAGTACCCAAGTTACCTAGCCCACAGGCTGCGGGTGCATAGGGGTGAAGATGCGTCGTTTTCGTCGTCGACTCCTATGGATGCCTGAAGAAAGATGCTGACAGGCAGTCAGTGAAGAGTGTCCGGTGGATCCCAAGGCTGGGATCAAGAAGAGAGGAAACCTGCAAGCAGAAGGGACAGAGTCAAGGTCACTAGCCAGTGACCACGTGGAACCAGGAAGGAACCAGGCGATGTCGTGAACATTGCAGGTGAAGGTGAAGCTTGTCGCTGCAGCCAGGAGGACCAGGAAGCGTCGAGGACGACCAGGACCAGGAGGCGAGCTGTCCCACGAAGGCTCTTGCTGTCGGCGGCGTCGAAGTTGGACTAGGACTCACCAAGCCTTGGCAAGCTGAACCCACGAAGAACGGAGGACTTGCTTCTGGTGCAGACCAGGAAGGTCTGGGGTGCTTCTTCTTTGCAGAGAAGCGGGAGCCAGTCTGGAGGAGCCAAACCAGCGCAGAAGATTTCAGGGAGCGTCGTCACAAAGGCCACCAGCCAGCGGGCAAGTAACCGGACAGACGCGGCAAGCAGGAAAATGCAGAAGGGCCCCACGCAGGACTCGTGGAGTGTGGGGGGCTGATCTTCGGTGCAGATGGTGCTTGGGGTTGGGGCTTCTCAATCCCCGGTGCACAACTTCGAGGGTGCCTCAGAAGCAGCGCTTTAAGTTACTAGCCACTTTTTCCAGGTAGCCGGTCCCACGTCGCTCGCCGCCTCCACGGATCTCAGCTTTGCTACTTTCTGTAGTACCCAGTCAGGCCCAAGAAAGCTCTGACCTGAGTCTGGGTAGTTGGAGGAGCCCAGTCCTTTATGGTCTGGATCTTGCTCTCCAGTGGTTGAACCTGACCCCCACCAACTAGGTGGCCCAGGTATACAACCTTGCTCTGCCCTATCTGGCACTTAGTGGCCTTGATAGTGAGGCCTGCCTTTTGCAGGGCCTCTAAAACATTCCTCAGGTGGACCAGGTGATCCTCCCAGGTGGAGCTAAAGACAGCAATATCATCAAGATAAGCTGCACAATAATCATCCAACCCAGTAAGGACTTGATTCACCAACCTTTGGAAAGTGGCAGGTGCATTCTTCAAACCAAAGGGCATTACCACAAATTGATAATGTCCTCCTGGGGTCGAGAAAGCAGTTTTGGCCTTTGCACTCTCAGCTAGCCTGATTTGCCAGTAGCCTGCTGTTAGGTCAAATGTGCTCAAAAACTTAGCAGCTGCCAGCCTGTCAATGAGCTCATCTGCCCTAGGTATTGGGTGGGCATCTGTCCTAGTGACAGCATTGAGACCTCTGTAATCCACGCAAAACCTCATCTCTCTCTTACCATCTTGGGTGTGAGGTTTTGGCACAAGAACTACAGGACTAGCCCAAGGGCTCTCTGAAGGTTCAATGACTCCCAGCTCCAACATCTTTTGTACCTCAACTTTTATGCAGTCCCTGACATGGTCAGGTTGCCTGTAGATTTTACTCTTCACAGGCAGACTGTCACCAGTGTCCACCTCATGGGTGCACCAGTTTGTCTGACTTGGGGTCAGAGAGAACATATGTCTGTAGGATTGCAGAACCTGTCTGCAGTCCTGTTGCTGATGGACAGTGAGGCTGTCAGAAAAGACCACACCATCAACTGAGCCATTATCAGGGTTCTGAGTCAACAGGTCTGGGAGAGGGTCACTCTCTTCCTCCGGCCCCTCATCTGTAGCCATGAGTAGCCCCATGTCTGCCCTGTCAACATATGCCTTCAATCTGTTGACATGAAGCACCCTGTGGGGGCTTCTGGGAGTCCCAAGGTCCACCAAGTAGGTGACTTCTCCCTTTTTCTCAACAATAGTGTGGGGTCCAGACCATTTGTCTTGGAGTGCTGCTGGGGCCACTGGCTCCAACACCCACACTTTCTGTCCTGGCTGGTAAACAGTCAGTACAGCCTTTTGGTCATGCCAAGCTTTTTGGAGTTCTTGGCTTGCCTCAAGGTTTTTAGAAGCCTTCTTCATATACTCTGCCATCCTGGAGCGGAGACCAAGTACATAATCCACTATGTCTAGTTTGGGTTGTCTGAGAGGTCTCTCCCATCCTTCCTTCACCAAACACAGGGGTCCTCTTACAGGATGCCCAAACAAAAGCTCAAAAGGGCTGTAGCCAACCCCCTTTTGTGGGACCTCTCTGTAAGCAAACAGAAGGCAGGGTAAAAGGATGTCCCATCTTCGCCTAAGCTTGTCTGGTAATCCTTTTATCATTCCCTTTAGGGTCTTGTTGAATCTCTCAACAAGCCCATTGCACTGTGGGTGATAGGGTGTGGTGAACTTGTAGTTAACACCACACTCCTTCCACATTGCAGTCAAATATCCTGACATGAAGTTGGCACCTCTGTCAGAAATGACCTCCTTTGGAAAGCCCACTCTGGAGAATACTCCAAGCAGGGCCCTTGCCACAACAGGAGCTGTTGTGGTCCTCAGGGGAATTGCTTCTGGGTACCTGGTGGCATGGTCCACTATCACCAGTATGAATCTGTGCCCAGATGCTGTTTGTGGGTCCATTGGTCCTACAATATCTATGCCCACTCTTTCAAAGGGGACCCCCACCACAGGTAGTGGTATGAGGGGGGCCTTTGTGGTGCCACCTGATTTGCCACTGGCTTGGCAGGTGACACAGGAGCGACAAAACTCCTTAGTATCTTCTGACATATGGGGCCAGTGAAAGTGAGAGACAAGCCTGTCCCAAGTCTTGTTCTGGCCTAAATGTCCTGCAAGGGGAATATCATGGGCCAAGGTAAGAAGGAAGCCTCTGAACTTCAGTGGTATGACCAACCTCCTGGATGCACCAGGCTTGGGGTCTCTAGCCTCTGAATACAGTAGCCCTTCATCCCAATACACTCTATGGGTACCTTGAGCATTCCCTGCAGCCTCAGCAGCAGCCAGCTGTCTGAGGGGTTCAAGAGAGGGGCAGTCTAATTGAGCCTGCCTCAGATCTGCCCTTGAAGGTCCCCCTGTCCCAAGAAACTCAACCTGATCAGGTTCAAGTTCTTCTAGGACAGTTCCTTCAGGGCTCTCAGAATCATCCTCCTGGGAGGGCTGATCCACCACCTGAGGCAGGGGGGGAAGGCACAGCCTTAACCCTACTGCTCTTTCTCTTGGGTTGTGACTGGTCCATAGTTTCAGGATCCAGCACTTGTTCAGTGGTGCACTTTTTGGCCTGTGACCTGGTCACAGCAAGGACATGTGCATCTATCCCCAGCATTTCTGCATGGGTCCTATACTCCACTTCAGACCAAACTGAAGTTTCAAGATCATTGCCCAGTAAACACTCTACAGGAAGGTCTGAACTAACAACAACTTTCTTGAGGCCAGTTACCCTCCCCAGGAGAAGTTAACAATAGCCACACTATGGGAGGTAGTGGCATTGCTAGCGTTGGTCACTAGGTAATTCTCACCTAGTATGATCTGTCCAGGGTCCACAAAAGCAGGTGTCACCATTGTGACACTAGCTCCAGTGTCCCTGTAGGCCTGAGCCATTCTTTGGTTGATAAAAGGAGTCTGTCTGTACTTGTAGCAGGAAAATGCAGAAGGGCCCCACGCAGGACTCGTGGAGTGCTGATCTTCGGTGCAGATGGTGCTTGGGGTTGGGGCTTCTCAATCCCCGGTGCACAACTTCGAGGGTGCCTCAGAAGCAGCGCTTTAAGTTACTAGCCACTTTTTCCAGGTAGCCGGTCCCACGTCGCTCGCCGCCTCCACGGATCTCAGCTTTGCTGTGGATGTGGATCAGGGTCGGAGAAGTCTGGAAGTCAAGGCTCTGGTCGGGCTCTGCAGTCGGTTCCTCGTAAAACGTGGGCAAAGCAAAGGGTAGTCTCTTGATGGTGCCTGTTTGCACAGGGTAACCACTCCTTGGCTACAAGGGAGATTCTTCAGTCTTCTTCTTTCGTCGAATGTCGAAGGTCCAGAGTTTCTGTTCAAGTTTTGCAGGTTCAGGATAATCTAAAGTCTTGAGGCCCAACTCCCACTCTTATACTAATCTGGGGGGCTGGGATACCTGCTAGGTCACGCCTTATGGGTGGGACCTGGGAGGGGGTGGTTACACCCACTTCCCTTTGTCTAGTTTCGCGCCAGAGCTGGGGCTGGAGTGCCCCAGCGCCGGTTTGAACTGGACTATGCAAGGAACACCTTGTGTGCCCCAGGCATGTCTCATTCCTTTCAGCCCACCCTGCCCCAATACACTAAAGGCTGTCTGGGGAGGTGCTAGCACCTCCTCAAGCAGGAAACCTATTGTCCAGGCCTCCCTGGCTGGGATCACTCCCAGCTGCAGGAGGTCAGACTTGTGTCGTGGCAGCAGCATCCATTTTGTGATGCTGAGGCTTTGGTCAGAGGCTAACAGTTGAAGTATGATTTTAACATGTCTTTCCCTCTAGAAGGGGGGAATAATATTCTCATGTCCAGAAATGGCATGGGGGTATTATTACACCGTGTTAGACACCTTACACAACATGTTTCGATAAAGCCAAACCATAGTTACCATAACCGTCTAAGATTATAAGGCACTTTAAGAGTATATGGTAGGCTATATCATAGAACAGCTATAAGGACTTGGTTCCGAAAGCTGCAGACAGGCTCAGCTCATGCTAGAGCACCATCTCACATGTTACCAAGCACTCTGCCTCCAGGATTGTTAAGGCCTGCCATAGGAGTGACTGATAGGTACACATGTGTCTATATGTAAGTTAGGTATAGGAATACTACACCTAAGCAAGGGGTGATTACACGACCTTGCCCCAGCTGAGTGATCAGCCAGTTGGGTCAGAATGGAAGGCCAGGCCAGGGGTGGCATAATACATGCTGCAGCCCCTGGTAGGCCTAGGGTACACCTATGCCCTGGGTACCTAGGGTACACTGTACAGGGTCCAATAAGGTGATCCTATCAAAATGGGTTATGCACCTAAAGTACATAGTATTAATTTAGAGAGAGAACAGCAGGGCTGTGGGTCTGATTAGCAGGCCCACAGCCACATCTAAGTCGAAAACCAGTAAAGTAAAAGCAAAAAGTGGGGGTGAACATAGAAAGCAGACCCTACTCTCCTACAGTCATCCGCGAAGAGGTCGATGGTGGGACGACCCCATTCTTGGAAAATGACTTTGACGACTTTGTCGTTGAGAACCCAGTCTTCTCTGTCCTCGAAGTGACGACAGAGCGTCTGCTTTCACGTTCTGTTCTCCCAGCAAGTGGACTGCTGTGACCGAGAGATTCCTTGCTAGGAGCCAATGCCAGAGCGTTTGCGCTTCCAATGACAGAATGCGTGAACGTGTTCCTCCCTGTTTGTTCAGGTAGTACATGGTGGTGGTATTGTCCGTCTGTACTAAGACCGAATTTGTCTGAATCGAGGGGAGGAAAGCCTTGAGGGCTAAGTGAACAGCCCGCAGCTCTAACATATTGATGTGGTAAGATTGTTCTTTTGTTGACCATAAGCCCTGAGTCTGGAGAGACCCCATGTGGGCTCCCCAACCCTGTAATGAGGCATCTGTGATTAGAGATTGAACAGGAGGAGGCTGGTGAAAAGGAATTCCAACTTGCAAATTCCCCTCCTTCATCCACCACAGGATGGAGGTTTTTGCTGCGTGTGAAAGGCTTATCTTTTTGTCCCAGCGAGCTGCTTGTTGGTCCCACTTGTCCTCCAGATCCTGCTGAAGAGGACGCATACGCAGTCCAGCATTGGGGACCAGGAAGATGCAGGATGCCATGGACCCTAACAGGGAGGCAATCCGACAAACCGGCAACCTGCTGTCGCGCAGAACTAGCTTGCATTTCTGTAATAGGGAACACTGTCTCTCCTCCGAAGGAAACACTTTTCCTACCTCGGAGTCTATCAGAGCACCTAAGCAATGAATTCTTTGAGCTGAGAGAGACGTTGATTTGTCAAAATTTACGTGCAGGCCCAGCCGGTGACAAAGCGTAAGACAGTCCAGAAAATGATTCCTCACAGTGCTCGGGGAGGTACCTTTCAACAGCCAATCGTCTAAGTAGGGGTACACGAAGATTCCTCTTCGTCGCAGTGCGGCTGCCACTACTGCCATTAACTTCGTGAACACTCATGGGACTAACTTTAGCCCAAAGGGCAGAACCTTGAACTGGTAATGAGAGGATCCCACCCGAAATCTCAGGTACTGCCTGCGATGTTGATTGATGGGCACGTAAAAATACGCATCTTGCAGATCCAGCGAACACATCCAATCCCCTTGTCTGAGTTGTGGATATATTTGATGGAGAGCCAACATGCGAAACTTCTCCATTTTTATTGATAGGTTGAGTGTTCGCAGATCCAGAATGGGTCTGTACTCCTATTTTCGACCCTTTTTCTTTACCAAGAAGTATCTTGAGTAAACTCCTCTCCCTCTCTGAGCCACTGGCACCCTCTTGATGGCTGACTTTCTGAGAAGGGTGGCCACCTCTTTCTGTAAGAGCTTCAGTTGGTGACTCGATGATGCAACTGGTGGGATTGAGGGAGGACAGTGTCGGAAACGTAGAGAGTACCCATGCTGTAGCGTAGCTAGCACCCACCAGTCCTTTGTGATAGCTCGCCACTCTTCGAGATGATTTGCAATACTTCCCCCCACTGGAGTGGTTAACGGCGACAGGGGAAGTGGGCCCTCATTGTTTCGTCTGCGTCTTGGCGGAGTTGTTTGCGCTGATTTCCTCCTCCTCTGGAGGGGCGTTTGCCTCGATACTGTGATCATTTTTGACCTTGCTGATCCTGATTTTTTTGCCAATGAGGGGTTTGAACCCTCTGTTGGGAGGATCGCCGGTTGTAAGGTCTGTATCTTTTGCGGAATTCCTTCCGTTTCTCAAGGCCCACTGCCTTTAGAGTGTCCAGTTCGGCTTTCATGCGGGACACCTCCTCATCCGTGTGAGCCCCAAACAGAGAAGAACCAGAGAAAGGAAGGTTCAGGATACGCGCCTGCGCATCTGGTTTAAGCGCCGTAAGTCTAAGCTAAGATGCCCTTCTTGCGCATATTCCATGTGCATAAGCATGGACTGAAAGTGTAGCCCCATCCGCCGCAGCGCTGATAACCTGGTTCGAAACCGAGCTGCCCTTCTTCAGGATTTCCTCAAAATCTTTACGGTCTTCCTCTGGCAATTTCTCTGTGAATCTCTGCAGTGAGTCCCATAGCGATCTGTCATACCTGCCCAGAGGAGCTGATGCATTGGTGACCTTTAACATGGAGGCGGAAGTGCCGCAAACTTTTCTGCCCCACGAATCTTGCTTTTTACTCTCCTTGTCTGGAGGCACAGTAGAGGAGGAGGCAACAGCATGGGTCTTTTTTGCCGCAGCAATGATGACAGAATCTGGGGGAGGATCGGCCCTAAGGAAGAGCGGATCGTCTTCTGGTGAGCGGTACTTTTTAGAAATTCTCGCTGGGGCGGTGTTTACATTTGCCGGAGTGAGAAAGATGTCCATTACTGGCTTTATGAGGCCTGGTACTATTGGAAGTAGAGGTCTGGATTCTTCTCGCTTGTGTAGGGTTTCGAAGATCACAGAGGACTTACTTTGACGAGTAGGCATGGGAATACCTAGCTCCATAGCTCCTCTACCAAGAATGTCCTGGAAAGTGTAGATATCATCCACCGGAGAGACCCTCAACGGTGGAGTGTCTGTTAAAGTAGGTGCGTAGTCTCTGTGAGAAGACCAACTGGATGAAGAGGACGGAGTAGGAGATCTGTGCGACCTTCTCTTGCTTCTAGATCTAGACCTCCTACTGTGGGAACGAGCAGGAGTGTGACTGCGAGCTCTGACTCCTGAAGAAGGACGTTCTCTATCCACAGCCTCCACTAGACTAGACAACGAAGCTCTGTGGAGAGGGCTTGAATAAAGCTGGACTCCTGTGGCTGATGGATTGGCCAAATGATACAACGGCCTGCACCACCGCAGTGATAAATGAATCGTCCCTCAGGAGACCTTGCAGGAGGAGGGGAGTTCACCTTCCGTCGTGATCTGGTTGGAGAAGTTTGGTGTCCTCCTGACTCTGGGCTGCATGAAGTTGAGATCACGACTTCTGGAGTCCTGGACGTTGACCCATGATGAAAACTGGGCGAGTCAGCCCTAGATGAAGGTGAAGAGGTTGGCTTACTGGAGGTGTGGCTTCTTTGGATGGATGCCTCGACTGTGATCTGGAGCGCCGATTGTCGCCTCAACGGAGACATCCGCCTCGACGTTGACTTTCTCCTCTCAGAAGGTAGACTCAACTTTACTCTCGACGTCGAACGTCTGCCCGACGTTAAAGGAGGGCCCTGCTTGGATGTCTGCCTTCCTCGTTCTGAAGACTGATGCCTCGACGTCGAACGGCGTTGGACTGCAGATGACAGAGATCGCTGCCTAGACGCCGAAGATCGTTGGCCTGATCTCGACGGAGACTTCTGTGTCGGCGTCGAAGGAAGTGCCCCGTGCCTCGACAACGAAGATCTCTGGATTGATCTCGTCGGAGATCTGCCTCTCGACGTCGATCGCCGATGACGAGGCGACGACGGAGAAATATGCCTCAACGTCGTGCGCTGTAGCGCCGACGGAGTGATGTGCTTCGACGTCGAGCGCTGATGATGCGCCGATGGAGCACTCTGTCTCGACGTCGATCACTTCCCTAGCGTCGGCGGAGACCTGCCTCTCGACGTCGAATGCCGCCTGGTTGACGTAGACGGAGGACCTGTTACCTTCGTCGACAAAGTCTTTGTAGTCGATGGACGATGATGCACCGGCATCACTGAAGTCTTCGACGTTGATTTCGTCGTCGCCGGTAGCTTCGACGTCTATCCCGACGCCGATGGAGAACAGGTTGTGACTTTTCTCAACGTCGACCGAGTCCTCTTCTTCTTCTGCTGCCTCACAGGAGACCTACCTCTTTCAGAGAGGCAAAAAAAGGCGATTTCTTTCCCTTTCTTTTAAAGTTCTGCTGGATAGCTTCTTACAATGATGACAATTGCTAGAAGAATGAGTCTCTGGGAGGCAGAGGACACACACAGGATGTGTATCAGATCTGGCCCTCTTGCCACAGGCAGGGCAAGAGTCAAATGAAGAAGGCATTTCTGAAGAAAATAACACCCTTTCTGAACTCAAAAAAGGTGTTGCCTTCACTCTAAGGTAATAAGACGTCGAGTGAAGGCAGAAAAAATTGAAAGATTTATAATATTTTTTGACTAAAAGCCAAAAAAAGGAAGAGCTGAAAATCCAGGGTCCTGACTGAAGGAGCCGGAAAGAACAACTGACCTAACTCTCACCCCTGAGGCATGATGGGAAGCTAGGGGTCATGGCTGCCTTAAAGGCACGGTGCCAGTTTTTGTTGAAAATGCTTTCATTTTCTATGCTATTGCTTTACAATGCAGCCTGTAGGCTAACAATGTCTACTTTATTTGCAGTTTGATATATAGGAGTACTTTGCTCATTAAAAAACAGAGTTCAAGTGCTACTTGCCCTCATGTGTTTTTATATATATTTGCAAATACAGTCTTTATGTGTGTAATTACATTGTTTAGCCTCCTAGATGGGAGCTGCATTGATATGAGAAAAGAAATATATATATATATATATATATATATATATATATATATACATGCAAACGAGACACCTCCATCGTCGGGAGCCGCCAACCCTGCAGGGCGACCTCAGCTGGTTAACAGGGACGGAGCATCCTGTTACTTGTGCATTCACAACAGAAGAAAAGCGCTGAAGCCAGATTCTGTAGACAAACAGGGCGTTTTATTCTTATTTTAAAGCAGGCACACTCTCTTCTTCCTTACGCGTTTCAGCTTCTCATTAAGCCTTGATCACAGGAAAGCCAATGCCTTGTGCAATAATCATGTGCTTTTAAGTCCAACCCCACGTGATGCCACTGCCTCCTACAGTGCCCAGAATGCACCTGGAAAGATGTTATGCATCTCACAAACTGTAGAGCACAATATAGGTCATGCTGAAATAGCGTCAATTGTTCCACAGTTTTAATATTGTTCCAGTGCCAGAATGCTTAAAAATAAAAGCAAACAAAATCACGTGTTTTAAAGTTGAACCCAATGCGTGCTTTCATAATAAAGTCATTGCTATTCAAGTGTTGCCGTAATTATTTCAGTGTCTTTTCAAGACGCACAGTGTCAAGAATCCCAGAGACGAGGACAATTCCTTTCTCTTTTCCCTTCCTCACCTCCGTGCTTCAGAAGTTTTAGGTTTAATCCTTTCACTGGCCGGAGGAAAGTGAGTCATGCTCCCCAATTCAAATGCAAACGAGACACCTCCATCGTCTACAGAATCTGGCTTCAGCGCTTTTCTTCTGTTGTGAATGCACAAGTAACAGGATGCTCCGTCCCTGTTAACCAGCTGAGGTCGCCCTGCAGGGTTGGCGGCTCCCGACGATGGAGGTGTCTCGTTTGCATTTGGTTTTTTAGCGTTGTGAGTCACAATAAATCTTGACTCGACCCCGTGAGTGCTGTGTCTTTTCTTGTAAGAAGGAGGACTGGAAGCGTGGATATTTGGCGGGCGCACCCCCCGCCCAACAGCACCCGTTCGAGAGTGCGAGACACTGGTGCGAGTGCAGCGTGGATATATATATATATATATATATATATATATATATATATATATATATATATATATTTAGAGCTGTATATATATGCTTTTCATATATAATTTTTATTATTTCCGGGGTCCCCGCACATGGGCTGGAATATTCAGTGCTTATGACTATTGATGAGGATCCCCTGGAACAGAATGGCTTTTAGGCATGGTCACTGTAAGGACATACTTAACATTAAACTTTTACATGGCTAGATTTAACTTCTGCGCAGCGCACCCTGTCCCATGGGAATTTAAGGCCTAATTAATTTTAATTAATATTTAAAAGGAGGGTTTCAGCCTGTCAAAGGGGCTATTTGGCAGGTAGAATTTGCAGTTTTAAAACTACACAAACAAGCTAAAGTGGTAGGCCTGTTTTGCACTGTTATTCTAGTGGTGGCACAAGGTGTGCTGCAATCTACGAGTGACATTTAACTTAGGGCCCTGGGTTGATTTTGTGCTATAGGGACTTATAGGTATGGTAAAGATGCCAATCGGAGTATAGCCAATTAAGACATGCTTTAGGGATCACAGCACATGTACAGGGACCTGGTTAACAGAGTCCCAGTGCACAGAGTCAAAAAACCCAGCAGCATCCGCCCCAAAAATGGGGATGATCATGCAATATGAGGCATTCTCCTACATTTACCATTTCTACTGGCTTGGGGTGCTGACAGCCTGCAAACAATGCGCATAGCTGTATATGGACATGCAAAATGATACCTTGCAAATTATGGTTGTGTCTGAGCACATGAGCCAGTACCTATTTACACGATGTACATAGCTAGATACATTAGAGTTGAAGCTAGGCTTATGAGGCAGCATTTGTCTATATGATTTAAGTACCCAAGTATACCGATAGATAGTGTAGAAATTCTGAGTTTGGCCTAAAATATTGGTGTGCATAGTTATTTGACACCTTGAGTCATGTGAGGTTTACTAGGATATGGCTGCCTGTTCCAGGACGTGTGTATCTGCTTCTAGGCGTGTAAGTTTATAACAGACACAAAATGAGAGTATTAGTAGTATGAATCCTTGTTTTCCATGGTTGGAACTAGAAATTTGATATCAGCTTTAACTTCTGTATGACCTTGAGCAGATTCCAGTAGAAAAGAGATATGGACATACTGTGCCTGGTTACACTCAGGGGTGACTAATAGCGCTCTACAAACCTACTGATTAAGTAGCAGCAACCTTTGTGTCACAGAGACATCCATGATTTCTATACTGACAAAATATGCTATATAGGCTAATACAATGCAACTTTAGCAAAAACATTACTATGCCCTTGGCATCATCCAAGCATCATTTTCACTGCAGCTCTGATTATGGTCAGCAGCAATGGAAATCTACTCTGCCAGATTGCCAGGAACTTATTGTGTACTATCAGCACACAGTGATTAACAGCCTCACCATCAGTGTGAAGAGTACATTATGATTGTTGATTGGAACAAAAAATATCTGATTTCTTACCTGTAGGTAATTTCTCACTTTGAGAGGTCTGCATTCAAAAGGGGTCCTTGCATTTTTATTTATAACATAATTCAGAATTTCTTTTAAATCAGATAACCCATAGTAAGGTAAAATATCAGCCATCGCTTCTACTTCTACTCGGTTTTCTGATACTGATGATCCTATGAAATAAAGAAAACATTATTTAATTCAAGTGACTTCCCATACATCTACTTCTTCCATACCAGTTCCACTACAATACGATTTTCCAAGTGCAAAGTTTTATATGGAACGTTTTGCAAAAGCTATTTCCTGCTTATAAATACTCGTAATAGCTCAGTGACAATATGTATCAATCATTAAATGTAGAAATTAAGAAAAGAAAACAAGTATTCAATAGTGGAAAGCTGAAAACATATTTTCTGTGCTCCCTCTCTAGCTAAAAGCACCCTGTAAGATGCGAGTTAATGTTTGTGTTATCCATTGTTAATCTAAGTAAAGGGCAAACAATGTGACACTAAAAAAACTGAAATCCAGTTTTCCACTTTCAACTGCAAGAGAACCATATGCTTGATCTGATCTTTGCACAGGTTTGGATGATAATGGAGGTAGGCACTACAGATGTGACGGCCACTCTACATTTGCCACATTTGAGGTCTGGTAGCTTCAGAGTGGGGGTATGGCGGTGCGGACAGACGTTGACTCCTCTTCCTTAGGGATTTGTCTCTGTGGAGTCTGCTCTAATAAGGGACTCCTACCAGCATCAGAGACAGACCTGGCTTTCTGATTGAAGGTGTTTATGGATTAAGTAAAGCAGGCCTGATGGGTGCAACATTCAGGTTGAAAAAGATACTGGTTACGTTTTAACTCTTCATTCACAGTCCCTTCACCCCAGCGCCTCGTGCTTCTCCCACCGAACCAGACAGAAGGGGCAAAAGAAGGGAGACAAAGGACACCAACTAAGGAGCACAAAGGATGTAATTATCTGTCAGTTTTTGGTCTTAGTCCATTTTCTAAATATGGAATAGAATTCAGTTCAGCAGTTAGCATGTTATTGCAGATTGCAGTTACTGTTCAATTTTAGGAACAACTTGATTTATATGACATTCAGTGATAATTAATCTTGTTTTTGAGAATGCTATGGGACAGACAAGGCAGACATAGATTAGCATACAATGGGATGGGCAAGGTAAATTGTATTATTATGATAGTCTCTTTAAGCCCGTTAGACATGCATCATCTGGAAAAGATTCTATTTGGAAGTTGTTCAAATGGTCTTGTTGCAATCTTGTTGCCTTTGCTGTTTAGTGTTGAATCTCGGCGTTCTGCACTGTATACATGCATGCTAAACGTGCATATGAAGAACATTATAAACTAACTGTTAAATCCTTCAATCCAATTAGCACTACTGGGTTGTGTAAAAAACATACCTCGCAACACCCAAAAACTGATAGCTATAGTAGTCCTGGTAGCAAAGAGGAAAGTGACTATTAGACAGAGCAGGGGCTCTGACCGCACCATAAATAACTGCATTAAAGACATCATTTATTGTAATACCAAAGCTGAACTGTATGCTTTGCTCTTACTACCCTTTGGTAGACCCAGAATATATGGTGTCCACTACAACCCTATTTAGAGCTCCCAGAGGGTAAGGAGGCACATGGACCTTGTAGCCAAACTTTCATCAAAGGTCTATACACTGCCGTGAATCGATCTGCCTACCCTCCTCCCCCCCCCCAACACGACGCTACTAGAGAAATGCGAACATACGAGATCGAATGGGCCGGTATGTATGACATGTATGAGTATTACAATTGAATGCACACAAATCGGATTCTAAAAGGATACTTGTGAGGTCCTGACAAAAGGCTTTGGAAGAATGGAAGCCTGATGGGCTCGAACTTGTGACGTGCTGAAAATCAGAAGCATAGAGGTAGGCAAGACAACTAATTAACAGGACGAGTCAAGCCAGAGCTTGTACTTAAGCCGAGCTGCTGCAAAAATGTGGGATGTAATGAACGAACTAAGCATCATGTAAAAATATGATAAAGGTTCCTCAAAATTAAAAAAAAGTGTTTCACCTAAGTACATCAGATTCGATCACCACATTGAGAGATATTTATTTAAAGTTTCAGTTTTTGCACATGAGCTTAGAAACATTCCTGCCCCTGCCATGTCACCAAAGCCACTGTTGGACTAAGAGGCAAGGTATTTATTGTGTATAACTGGAAGGTAGCCTTTTTAAAGTTGGGACAACATTCTAGTCAATTAAATAACAGCAGACATACTGGTCCTAGATAGCATGACAACGTCACAAGGGGCATCAGCTTGTACAGACTTCAGGGCATTAGCCACTCCATTTATAACAAGAATTGGCAAACCTAATAGGTCTCGCCTATTCAAGAGTTATTGGCTTTGCCAATATGTTTTAACCATTTTGCCCACCCGCATGGCTGCTGTTCAGCATGGCTAAAAGTTATTAATCAATCAATCAAACTGTATTTATATAGTGCGGCTTATCACCCGTGAGGGTATCCAGGCACGCTGGGCTTTAGGTCTCAGTGAAAGAGCCAGGTCTTTCGTCTCTTCCTGAAGAGGGAGCTGGTTGAAGGGGGAGGAGAAGGGTTTTTCGGGTTTTGGCGACAAGGTAGGAGAATGATCGCCCTCCAATGCAGCAGCAGTGGATGTGCGGTGTCTGTGCAAGGGCGAGGTGAGCGGAGGTGCGGAATGGGGTAAAAGGGAGTCGAGTGTCATAAAGAGTATTAGAGTAAAGCGTTGTGGAGTAGCGTACAGTGGCGGTGAGCAGAGTTGAATGGCATAGAGAGGAGTAAAGTGGGGTGTCATGGAGTAGCTTACAGTATTGGGGAGTGACGTGGAGAAAGTAAAGTGTCGTAGAGTGGAGTGAATAGGAGTGGCTTAGAGTCAAGTGCCATAAAGTACAGTGGTGCAGAGTTTATTGGCGTAGAGTGCAGTGGCTTAGATTGCATTGGTTTTGAGTAACGTGGTGTAGAGTGCATTACCATAAAGTGCAGTGGCGTAGACTAGCATAGAGTGCAGTGGCATAGAGTAGAGCAGTGCAGTGTAGATTGCAGTGGCATAGAGGGCACTTGCGCAGAGTGGAGTGGTGCAGAGTGGAGTACAGTGGTGTAGAGGTCAGTGGCATAGAGTGTAATGGAGTAGAGTGTGGTAGATTGGCCAAGAGTAGAGTACAGTACAGTGGCATACAGTGCAGTGGCATAGAGTGCAGCCATGCAGAGTAGAGTGTCAGAGTGCAGGGTGGTAGAGTGCAGGGTAAAGTAATGAAGAGAGCAGTGATGTAGAATAGAGTGGCATAGAGTAAGGAGACTCACAGTAAAGTGGCATAGAGTGCAGAGACGTAGAGTACAGTGGTGCAGAGTAGAATACAATGGCGTAGAGTGCAGTGATGTAGAGTGCAGTGTCATAGTAGAATGTTGTAGAGTATAGTGACGTAAAGTGCAGTGGTGCAAAGAAGTTGGCGTAGTGCAGTGGCGTTGGGTGTAGCGGTCTAGAATAGATTGGAGCAACAGTGGACCAGAGTGGTATAGACTGCAGAGGCATAGAGTAGACTGTTTCAGAGTAGAGTGAAGTGGAGCAGCAGTGGTATAAAGTAGAGCATCCTAGAGTGCAGTGGTGCAGAGTAGAGTGAATTGGCATAGGTTACAGTGGCGTAGAGTGGAGCAATGCAGAATAGAGTTCAGGATTGGCGTAGAGTTCAGTGGAGGCGAGAGCAGTGTTGCAGAGTAGAGTGACAGAGTGAAGTGGCATGGAGTGGAGTGGTGCAGGGTAGAATGCAGTGGCGTAGAGTGGGCGTAGAGTGCCGTGGAATTAAGAGCAGTGGCATAGAAAGTAGTGGCACAGAGTGGTGCAGAGTAGAGTGGGGCAGAGAGCAGTGACGTAGATTACAGTGGGTCAGAGTGGCATAGAGTGCAGTGACGTAGAACGCAATGGTGTAGAGTGATGCTGCCTGCAGTGCTGTAGAATGCAGTGGCATAGAGTAGAATGTTGTAGCATATAGTGGTGTAAAGTGCAGTGGTGCAGAGTAGATGGTGTTGGCACAATGGCATAGGGTGCACTGATTTTGAGTAAAGTGGTGTAGAGTGAATTGGCATAGAGTGCATTGGTTTAGAGTAGAGTGGCGTAGAGTGCAGTGGTGAATATTGCAGTGGTGCAGAGTGGAGTAGAGTGGCACAGAGCACAGTGGCGTTGAGGGCAGAGGGCAGAGGCGTAGAGTAGATTGTTTTAGAGTAGAGTGAAGTGGAGTGGAGTGGAGAGGTGTGTGGTAGAGTGCAGTGGCATAGAGTAGTGGCGTAGAGCTCTGTGGCATAGAGTGGTGCAACGTGGAGTGTGTGTGTCGTAAAGTGCAGTGGCATAGAGTGCAGTGGCATATAGTGGATAGTTTCAGTAAAGAGGCAGCGAGAGGAGTGGTGCAGGTTAGAGTGGAGTGGAGTGCAGTACTGAAAAGTGGAGTGGCATAGAGTGGAGTGGCCTAGACTGGAGTGGTGTAGAGTGCAGTGGCGATGAGTGCAGTGGTGAATAGTAGAGTGCACCGGCATAGAGTAGTTTAGAGAAGTGTATAGTGAAGTGGTGTAGAGTGCAGTGGTGCACAGTAGATTAGAGTGGCATAGAGTGGTGCAGAGTAGAGTGGTGCAGAACAGAGTGGTGCAGAATAGAGTGGCATAGAGTTCAGTGGCAGAGAGTGCAGTGCTTAAGAGTAGAGTGTCAGAGTGCAGTGGTGTAGAGTAGAGTGGCGTAGAGTTTGTTGGTGTAGAATGCAGGTGCGTCCAGTGGTGCAGAGTCAAGTGACGTAAAGTGCAATGGTGTAGAGTAGAGTGGCGTAGAATTCAGTGGCGTAGAGTATAGCAGTGTACAGTGCAGTGGTGCAGAGCAGACTGGCATAGAATTCAGTAACAGAGTGTATTGGTTTTCAGCGCAGTTGCACAGAGGGCAGTGGCATACAGTGCAGTGGCATGGTGTGGAGTGGCGCAGAGTGGAATAGACTGCTGTAGACTGCAGTGGCATAGGGTAGATTGTTTCAGAATAGAGTGAAGTGGCGTAGAGTGCAGGGGTATAGAGTATACTGTAATCGAGTGCAGTGGTGCAGAGTAGATTAGAGTGGCTTGGAATGGCGTAGAGTGCAGTGGTGTAGAGTGGCATAAAGGAAAGGGCAGAGTGCAGTGTTGCAGAGTATACTTTCATAGGTTGCGGTGGTGTATAGTAGAGTGGCGTGGAGTGCAGTGGCGCAGAGTGCAGTGGCGCAGAGTAGAGTGGTGTAGAATTTAGTGGTACAGAGTAGACTAGAATGGCGTAGAGTGAAGTGACCGAGTACGATAGTGCAGAGTGGAGTGGTGCAGAGTAGATTGGCGTAGAGTGCATAGGTTCTGAGTAAAGTGGTGTAGCGTGCATTGGCATAGCCTCCAGTGGTGCAGAGTAGAGTGGAGTGGTCCTGAGCGCAGTGGTGCCGAGTGCAGTGGTATACAGTAGATTGCTTCAGAGTAGAGTGCAGTGATCCAGAGTAGATTACGGTGGCGTAGAGGGGATTGGCATAGAGTGCATTGGTGTATAGTGGAGTGGTACAGAGTAGAATGCATTGGTATAGAGTGCAGTGTTGCAGAGTTGGGTGGCGTGGAGTGGCGATGAGCGGTGTAGAGTGCAGTGGGGCATAGTAGAGTAGAATGGGGTAGAGTGCATTGGGGTAGAGTAGAGTAGAGAGGCATAGTGTCTCCATGCTTACGGGAAGCAGAAGTAAGAAATGTTGGCAAATACTACTGGTATGTAGAAATGTACTTTTTGTGATGCAGCAAAGATATTAGTGTTCATGAACGCACAACACCATGGATCACTAAAAAGATGCTAGCATCCAACAGTGCAAACCTTTATTTTCATTGGTCCCAAACTGACGTCGCATCATGCCAGGCCACTGTTATGCGATTGCAAGGCAGAGAACCAAAGCCTCTGGGCAGATTTGGCAAACCTTGTTTTGGTCAGCATGCCTTGCCCTACGCTCCTTGAATGTGGTGTGCCTTTTGGGCAGGAACACCCACGCTTTGCGAGACATGGCCAGCAAGATCTTGTCCACTGTTATGGAATACCTCAATTGATTCAGGAAAAACAGGATGCAGCACAAAATCTACGGCTCGCTTGCTTGGACATTGCCGATTGTATACACCGCGCTATCAACACCAGCAACATTCAACTACTTTCTCTTCCCCTGCTGCAGCGGCACCAAAACCACTTTGATTTGCCCTTGCAGACCCACAGTCAGTCGGGAGGTGGCAGGATCTGACGTTTCCTCCTCATCCAGAAATGTATCCCAAGAGCAATAGGTTTTTGCAGATTGTTCATTGGAGCTTCAAGCCACCTTTGATTTTTCACTGCATTATTTTTGCTCCATTCAAGGTCAAATTTCACCAGACCACACCTCAATCTCAACGAAGAAAGACGGTTTCCTACAGGCCAAGTGTGCCACTGTACATGTGCTGGACTCTGAGAGGGGTGAAGGGTGGTACTCACACTACTTCCTTGTGCTGAAGAAGGATAGAGGCATCAAGGCCTATGCAGGATCTCTGGCCACTGAACACCTTTCTGTTCAAAATGCTCACTTCAGCACACATCCTCTAAGGTCTGGCTTATTTTCATACACCAGTTCTGCATTCCCATAGGCACTACCTGTGGTTGGTTTAGAATACTTCTAATTTCTTGTGCTGCCCTAAAGCCTTAACACAGCCCCCTCGAGTGTTCCTAAAACTGATGGTGGGGGGGTCACAGTTGTTTTTCAGGAGTTGGGGATACATAAATTCCCAAACCTCGATTACTGGTTGCTTAAGGCAGGCTTGCCACAGTCAGTCGCAGACCAGCTCCAGACAGAGATCACTCTCTTGACCTCCTTGGAGAGCCCAACTTGAGTCGTTCAACAGAAATGTGTATATGAGCTATCCTAGATATGGTGGTTTTCAAGTCTTTTCAATCACCGCAGCGAGTCTGAGACATTCAGGGTATGATCCTGATGTTTCGGTCTCAGTCCTGGGTCTCGGTGAGGTTGGCTCTGAGGCATTTTGGGTTCCTACCCTTGTGTTCCACCCCCCCCCCCCCCCCTAGTTCCATTCACCAGATAGCAAACGCAGGCCCTGCAGTGGAAGGTCAGGTTTCAGTGCATCCAGCAGAGTCCAGCTCAGCAATTCCATCCATATCTGTCAAAAGATGTCTTTGGACCTGCTGTGGAAGCAGGTGAACAACCACCTCAATGCAGGCAACACTCCCTTGCCTACCCAGACTTCATTGTTGTAACTGAGGTGTCAGTGCCAGAGTGAGGTGGCCATCTGAGGCCTCTGGTGTCCAAAGGAGTACCCCAGCTCCATATCGATCTTTTGGAACTTTTTGCAAGCTGGCTGGCTATGAAAGCCTTCCTGCTATACGTCAGGGAAGGCTGGTGTCCTCAAGAGGTAGCATGACAGCCCAGTGATTACGCAACAAGCAGGGCAGACTCGGGACCTGCATCATGTGCAAGGAGGCCCTGTGCCTTCGTACATGACTGGACCAACAGCAGAAAGTTCTTGTGGCTGAAAACTTGCCAGGGTCCCTGCCCACCAGAGTTGACAAGCTGAGCAGGGGTCAGCTGGCAAGCCACGCATGGCGCCTCCATCAAGAGGTAGCTGAAGCGTCTTTGAAAAGTTCTCTCCCGGAGAGTCACTGGCAGACGCATTCCATATGCATTGGGACACTTGTTTCTGGTACGCATTACCACCATCAACTCTCAAGCCTGCGTTCTGAAGAAAATGAGGAAAGAACAAGCTAAGAAATCGTGATAGAATGGATTGGGCCAGGAAGTTGAGCTATCCAGATCTCTTGAGCATGAATATTAGAATCCAATCCAGCATTCTTTTTGGGAGGAGCTTCTGTCTCAGCAACATGGGAGAGTCATACACACATATCTCTGCAATCTATACCTCCAAGCATAGAGATTGAGCGGAGGATATTCCTTTAATTAGGTAGTAGATGTCATCCTGAAGTATTCTAAAGGTGAGAAACTTGAAGTTAGAAGTATCTATCAAAAACTACATCCTTCTCAGGGTGGAGCCAAGATTTCGGAGTGAGCGGATGCTGGCTTCCACGCTATGTGCCCACCGCAAATTATGGATGTCTTTGCTTGATGTGGGCTGGTGCAAAGGGGTTGCTGCTTGCCTATGAGGTTTCTGTGCACCTGGTGCACAGTTGGAGAGCCCCATCGGGCTCCTGCGGATCCCAGTAAGGAGCTTGTGGAGAAACACAGTGAGCGCTCAGCGAAATTCAAGATGGCCGGCGCTCACTCGGATTCGCAGTGGGGTTGACACGGAGAGCAGGTTCCTACCCGGACAGTGTTGGCATTGTGTGGGCCCGCTCAGAAAAATGTGGGAGCTCAGGTGAGGCACTCTACATTGTGCTTTGACAGGGCTTGAGGATTGGACGAGCCTTGCGGTGGGACACTCTTCACCCTGCAGAGAAGAGGTGAGTAGGCCTGGTTGAGCCACCAGGCAACGAAGTGGCTGAAGACTAACGAAGCTTACACGTGCTGCACCAGGGACAGGCCTGACAATAAGGGGAACCCTGGAAAAGTATTCAGGAGCCCACGCTTTGAGGAATACGGACAGATGAATAACGCAATGAAGCCCTAACCCCCAGGACTGATAATTGAAACATACACTGCACCTGAGCTATTACAAAGAAAGCAGCAATAATCTGCCCTACTGAATAAGAGGTGCCCGACCCTAGTGAAGGGGGGATTATTAAGAGACTCTTGCTCCTCTCCTTCCGCCAAATAAGTAGAAAACTCAGGCATAAAGAGCACAAGGGCAAAAAGCGGGTGATCTTCAGAAGAGACAAACTGATTTGTGTTGGGATTCATGCCCTCACACTTTATATCCTTCAGTGGCTGTATGACCCCTACGGAGTACACACAGAAAGGTCAAGGTGGCTTACTCACCTACATGTGACTCTCGCAGAGCCTGCCCCCAGCAGAGTACCCAGACACCAATCCAGTGCAGCCAGAGCCTGCACTTACAGCAGATGAAATATCACTTACAAAACTGGACTTACAGGATTCTCTGCACGGTCTCTGGAAAGACTTTGCGGAAGACTTAGAAAAAGGCATTGAGCACAGTGCTGCGGACCATAAGACTGCACTGGGATCTAAAAAGGACAAATTGCACAAGGATGTGGACACAATGGGGTATAGGATACTGGAGGTTGAAATCTAAAATGAAAAATAGGAAGCATGAGCTACGGTGGCAACATCGAGACTGGGAGACCTGAGTGAACAACTGAAACCTGGAGATATGGAAAATAGGTGTGAGGTGAGAAACCTGGAGGATGGCACTGAAGGACACAACACACTTGCATTCATGCCAGACTTATTTAGGTCGACCTGGATGCTGGTCACTCCAAAATTCAGCTGTACAGAGCTCATCAAGTGCATTTAATGAACTCAAAACTAAATGCTTGACTACATGATGTGGTGGTGAAGATGTACTCCAAGCGCCAGATGCCTGGATTCTATAAGGGTCATACCTACTCCATCTTCTAGGATCTCGCACAAACCACTCTAAAAAGGAGTGCCAAATTTTGCCCTTTCACGGAGAAACTGAGAGCTGATAAAATTTGCTATACGTAGACACATCCATTTAGTATGGTGTTTGACTACTCTGAAGCAACCCATGTCGTAAACCATTTAGCGGCTTTGAAAATCATGAAGCTTGATTTTGGACAGGATAGCTCCGAAGCAGGAGGAGTGGCAATCAGAAAGTCTGGCAGAGCTTGGCAACGACAGGAGGAACCCCGGTAGTGGCAACAACGGACACGAAGCAACAGATAAAGACAGAAACCTGGGAACACAAAAGAGTGTGAGCCTGTGTAACCTGCTAAATAGAACTGTGCCAAGAACGATGGTAGATGGGACAATAGACCCACATGCGAAGATGAAGGAAGGGAGATGGGAAGAATTATTGCCTGAAGACGAAGGTGACTACTGGTGATTTCTGCAGGAGGGTGCTGGGTAGCAGGCACAGTATCTTCAATGCGTACAGGACGCAAGTGAAAGGGCTGGTTGACTCCAATATTGGGTAATTGTTATCAGATTAGTGCAACCAGAATAGCGTCAGATATAATTTTGGAACTTTGTCTCTCTTTAGTCTTATTGGACTACACATTAGTCCAACTATAATTTCTTGCATGTTGTTAACTGATTGGGGGATGGTTGAGGGTGGGATAGAAGGTTTTTCAGTTTGGCAAACTGCCGAGGCCCTCCTATACACTAAAGTGAGGTAACGGCCTGTTAAATGGAGCAGTGTGGTGCTTGCTTTAAGATTCCCAACCAAATATCACATGTTGGCAAGAAACGCATCTCATACGGCAGGACCAATATAGACTACCGCAAAGGTATTACCCTACTGTGTACCACTATTCAGGCATAAGTAAAGAAAACAGAATTTCAGTATTTATTAAGTTAGACCTACCCCTTGTAACACACACAATTAAGACAGATAGAGAGGGGTGATCTAATTTGTGGTAAGCTGGGTGAGAGACTACATTCTATAGCCACACTGTTTTCCCCTAACAGTACACAATCGGGACATAATAGGCTTCTTGGAGACACTAGGTGAATGCTCAAAAAGTGATCTAGTACTAAAGGGGACTTTAATTTGGTCTGGAATCCAGCCTTAGGTAAAGGAGGGAGAGGAGTATCCTCAACGGATGCCTTCTCGAAAGCACTGAAAGTGGGCTTAAAGAAGATGGGGCTTCGAGACATATGGACTGAAATCCACCCTTCTAACAGAGAGTGTTCCTTTCTTCACATATACATCGCACGTACCCCTGGATTGACCGTATTCTGGTGAATAAGCCACTTGTTGCCCTCAACACGGACCTAACTATAGGCCCACTGGGTTTGTCAGAGCATGGTTTCGACACAGATTCATCTCGAGCCAAGGGGTACTGCACGAAACACTGATTCATGGAAACTTCCTCCAAGGCTCCTTCCGGGATCCCCTTTTGTGGGAAACTTTAAGGAAGCAGATGAAATATTGTTTTTACTTTAATGACAAGGAGAGGATAGACCCGTTCGGTCTATGAGGGGCAATAAAACCAGTGGTACAATGCTGGGTAATATATCTCACTAAAGGCACACCTGCACAAGCTTCGTAAGCAGGAAGCTGAGAGACTATGAAGGACTTAAAAGATTCAACATGAGGAAACGAAACTGCCTCAATAGCTAACCTGAGTCAGCAAGCTACACTCAGTGGCCAAGTTAGAGTTTTGTTTATTAACAGAGCAAAGCTCTCTATTTAAAACTTGAAACAGGCTCCAAATATGGCAGAAAATAAAGTAGGTTAGCACCTGGCAACCAGCTTACAGAGAAGAAACATAATATGTCAAAGAAGTGATCTCACAGGGGACCTCCTACACACTGAGGGAGATTAACTAAAGGCGAATGATACTCCGAGCCATACTCTAAAGATAATCCCATGGCAGATAGTCAGCAGCAATACCTAGATGCATTAACACTGTCTCAGCTGATAGGGAGCCAAAGGGTGATACTGGACTGAGATATCCCAAGAGGTGCTCCGAAATGTGATACAACCCACAAACATAATAAAAACCCTGGACCAGATGGGTTCACAAATCCCTTTCAAAAGATATTTCAGGGGGTGCTGATTTACTGTCTGGAGAAGGTGTATAACCATATAGGACAATAGGGATTGTCCCAAAATATATGAAAGAGGCACCAATCGCTGAAATACATAACCCAGGGAAAAGTCCACGTCTATATACTTCCTATAGGTCATCAGCTTTGATAAATGTGGATTTCAAAATCTGTTTAATGATTCTAGCAATCCATGCAGAACAATCAGTCTTTATAGCTTCCAGGCTGACACACAACAACATCCACAGGATGATCCACTTGGTCAAGAAGGTGCAAGAAAAGAACATTCTGGATATTTTGGAGTACCTGAACGCTGAAAGAGACTTTGGCAGAGTGAACTGGTCCTACTAAAAATTTAGTTTGGGCACAACTTTTAACTACAATTTTTAACTGTAGTTCTAGCACCATATAGCTCGCCAACAGCTTGTATCACCCTAAATGGTTTTCGATCTGAGGTGCTGCTTTTGGAAAAGGGAAATAGACTGGGCGGTCAGATGCCTTCCTCTACTCTTTGCTTTAAGCATTAAACCATTAGAAGAGAGAATTTGTAATACAAGCGACATAGTAGGTATCAGTTTTGGAGCAGCTGAGTATAAAATCAGATTTTGCCCAGATGATGTCCTTCTGATGCTGGAAACCCCCGGGACATCGTTGACAGTGATGATCGAGCAAATGGGCAATATGAGTACATTTTGGGACTAAAAAAAGAAATGACGAAGTTGGAAGTTTTAAACGTAATCCTCCCTGCCCAAGAAATCAATTTTTTGAAGACAGGGCTTCCATTTTGGTGGCCTCTAAGTAAAAACATTGTTTAGGTCAAGTCAAAAGTCTTTATTCACATACTTACACATAAAAGCAGATAAACCAACACTACAAGGAAATAATAAATACAATAATTTTATCATCATCTATAAAACGACATAAAAAATATTACAATGCATTTTGTTAATCATGCTTCTCTTAGAATTACCGGGCAACTTAAAAAAAAGTACCCATACGCTGACATACTTCCTCCTGGCCCCTAAGCAAATAAAGTATTTACGTATGCAGGGCACAGGTCAACCAGTTGTATGAGGCTAAATATCTGCACCTACTCACGGAGATCAAACGGGGATTGGGGAAATGGGAGAATCAGAAATTATATTCTTCCATAGCCTTTTTACACTGTGAATACCACTTCCCATAATTGTCCACTATTGCCCCAAATACTGATTCTTGTTGGCAGTCAGCTTAAACAGAAACAATGATTGTGAATGTTTCTGTAATTTAAGCGATAACGTTTGAAGAGCATCATACATAATGGCTAGATTAGTGACAAAGTGGATTTATGACAACTGCCTTCTTCCCCCAGTGTACATGTTCCATGTTTGCTACCACGGGAAACAATCATCAGCGGTCATAATGAAGATCTTAAAAAGAGCAGGATAAGCATTCCATACTGCCTCCACTCTTTCTGAAACTTAGGAACCCATCAAGCCTTTAAAACTCTAATTTTCTAAAATGTACAATATTGAGTGCTCTTAAATATTCACAAATATCTTTTTGCAGATGTACTGAATAGAGTAGGAGTAATGAGCAGCTGAAGTAAAACTGGAAATGATATGTAGCAACAGTATCTTTGATGAAACTACTGACTGTACTGAAGCTTTAGGAAATGTGCTGAGCTAGAATATCTTGAGCAATTATCTCTTGAAATGTCAACACATTTGTGACCAACTATCTCTGTTGCTCCATCACAAGCATTTGAAACTAGGCGTTTTTCATGAAAAATGTCAATTACGTTAGCTGGATCTTTTTATTAGTGCAGACAGAAAACTATGTACTATGTCTTCAGCACACACATCTCTAAACCTCAATGAGATCAACAAATATATTAGTGGAGATTCCATCTCAGGTTGCTGCATACCCAGGTATGCGAGTAAAGCACTTTTCTTATTTAATAAGTTGCTTAATGCAGCAAACATCTGTTTTAAGGAAAAGCTTACTTATTTTAAAGAACATCTTTCTCTTCATTTCTAAAAGATAGGAGAAGCTGTACATTTAAATAACAGTAGAGGAATATATGTGCCATTAAACTTAGGGTTATCTATCAATGAATAAAAAATGCACTTTTTCTTTGCCTGTATATAGTCCATAGAAGTACAAAAGGGGGTGGTGATGGACGGAGCATCAGAACCAATCAAACACTCACACCCAGTCAACAGATGTGGGTTTGATCCATCACCATTCTTTAGCCCACTCTGCCAACCCAGTTCAGACATGGCCATATGCAAATCAGTCTGACCCTGTGCCTCATGGGAACAGTCCAGCCCGAACTGCCAAGCCATGCCTTCCCTGGACCAGAAACAAGCTTCCTAGGACCGGTTTCTGGCATTTCAGCCGTCTTCAGCCAGGCTTGCTTGAATCCAGTGGCAAAGTGAGCAAGGGACTCACGTCTGAGCATACCCTGCCAACTTATGGCGAACAAAGAAGTACAAAAGGGGGTGGTGATGGACGGAGCATCAGAACCAATCAAACACTCACACCCAGTCAACAGATCTGGGTTTGATCCATCACCAGTTTTTCGCCCTAAGTGGGATGGGTATTCCCAGACGTGGGACCCGTGCTCACTACGCCACTGGAGTCAAGCTATCCTGGCTGATGACGGCTGATAGCCAGAAACCGGTCCTAGGATGCTTGATTCCGGTCCAGGGAAGACATGGCTTGGCAGTTCGGGCTGGACTGTTACCATGAGGCACAGGGTCAAGACTGATTTGCATATGGCCATGTCTAAACTGGGGTGGCGTAGTGGGCAAAAGAACGATGGATTTAACCCAGATCTCTTAACTGGGGGAGAATGTCTGCATTGTCAGCATTCCGTCCATCATTTGTTTGCTGTATATAGTCCATAGGCAATATTCTGGATGTGGATTATAGTCTTACTTATTGGGCTACTGATGCCACTTTTAACAAAGAAGATTTTTTTTGCTTTCTGTGAGATTTTTGAATGTGTGACATGTACCTTGCTTTTTGCATGTTCAGATACCTTTTTTCCTTAATGACCCCGTTTGTCTTTTTCGTCTTTCATTCCATGGGATTGCCCAGCACCAAGCTAAGAAAATAAATTACTTACCTGTAACCCCAGTTATCCAGTATTGGCATCTTTCATAGATTCACATGCTTGAATCATTCCCCATCGTCGAAATGGGAGTCCCACGGTATCTTAGTAAAGCACTATGTATAATTATCATAGGGCCAGATGTATCAAAATGGGATTTTGCGAGCCTATAATAGCGAATTTTACTGATTCGCTATTATAGACTCGCAAAATGCAAAGTATTCAGGTTTCAACAAATATTTTGCGATTCCTACACATTCCTTAATTGCGACTTACAAATTGCGAGTCGCAAATAAGAAATGGCATCCTATTCATTTCTAGGCCCATAGGAATGAATGGGAATTACATGCGCAATATCCGAGTACCCAAATTGAGCATGCAATTTCAAGAGTGCAAGGGGGCCAAAAGGCCACCCTGATGCACCCCTGAAAAATGCATGTGTGCACATGTGGCGAACACAAAAATGCAAAAAAGTGAATTTTCCCAGGAGTTTGCAAATAACCACCAACTAAAAGTTGGTGGTAATTTGCGATTCCTTAATGCAAAATCGCAATTTGCTATAGCTACATGAATTGCATTTAGGGAATCGCAAATTGCGATTCCCTAACTGCATTCGCAATTTAGGTAATCGCAAATTGCGATTACTCATATTGCGAATTCAAAAAGTTTGATAAATTGGAAAACGCATTTTTTAGTTCGCAAACGGGCCGATTCGCAGAAATCGGCCCCTTTGCGATCGCAAAAAGTATTGATACATCTGGCCCATAGGCTATAATCGCAATGGGGCATCAGTTTAATAGCCTATCGATGTCCTTTTAAAAAAAAAGTACGAAACTTGAACTAGGCGCTAGAACCCTCTAGAACACTCCCAAGAGAGGCTGTCCCTCCGATTTTCAAGCCCAAGTGGTAATAATATCCTTAGCTATAAGGGGAACGTCTCTGGGGAGAAGGCTGGGTCGCATGGGAATCTATGGATGATACCAATACTGGTATTTTCGTAGCCGGTATTGGATCTTTTTTAGATTCACATGCTTGAATCATAGTAATAAGAAGTATTGTGGGTAAGTACCCTTAGAGGATGGTGGGTAACAAAGTAATACATCTTAATAATAGTCTAGTATATTAGTCTACATGTATAAATATATCTACATATATTTATTTATACATACATCAGAGAAATACATTGAGCTTGTAAGCATTCATAGCTATAAAAGATTGATAAATAACCAGTAAGGAAAACGAAATAAGAAATAAATAACAGTATGATATGCATTTCAATTTAAATACCAACAAACACCTCTATCTTATTAAAACAGATGGTGTAAGACCACCTGGCCTATGGCTGCATCGCTGAGTTGCTCCGAATCCAGGCAGTAGTGCTGCGTGAATGTGTGGATGATCTTGAAACGTCACAGCACGACATATCGCCTATAGTGGAACACCTGCAAACAGTGCATCTAAAGTGGGCACAGCTCTCGTTGAATGCGCTTTAGCTTTCACTGTTAGAAGTTTGCCACCTTTGGTTGGGGTGGCAAAACAGAATTGCTACCGAAATCCACCTTGTTATTGTGGCTTTCGTAACTGCAACCCCTTAATGAGATTGCCCAAAAGTCAACAGTAGTTGATCTGTTTTGCGAATATTCTTTGTTCGGTGGTGATTGAACTTAAGACCTCATTTAATGTCCACTATATGAAGAGCTCTTTCGGCCAGTGATGCCGGATTAGGCAAAAATGTCCCTAGTATGATAGGTTAATTGGGCTGAAATTGCAAAGGAACCTTGGAAATGAACCCAAACACCGCAAAAATCTCTGCTTCGCTGTAGCTGGTACCCATTATCAATTCAGAGTCATCCCATACGGCCTTAAGCCAGCCCCTCACATATTCACCTAGTGTTTGGGCCGGGTAGCAACCGATTTCAGGAAGCAAGGTAATCAGGTATTCCCCTATCTAGACGACTGGAAGCTAAAAGATTCAATTTAATGGTAAACTGCCAGAGCTACGAAAGCCTGCCTGTCACTGTTTCTCAAGCTGTCTCTCAGTGTACATCATTGAAAATTCTCAACTACTTCCAGTCAAACGATGCAGGTTCTAGGCACCAACCTGAATACAATTCAAAACAAAGTCGTCCTCTTCCAGGAAAGACAAAGGAGATTAGCAGACTTGGCTTCCAAAATCTCAAGAAAAAAGTATGTTTCAATGAAGCTGTTCAAGTCTCTACTGGTCATGATTTCTTCCGCAGTCAACCTAGTTCCCTGTCACGCCTCAAGATGAGACCATTGGAGGAAGAACTGCAGCTCCAATGGATTCAATCAGAAGGGTCCTTGAGGACTTGATAACCATAACCCCAAGGATGATAGAAACTCTAACATGGTAGTCTCAGATATCTCATCTCTCTTAAGTCTTCACGTTTCTGCCATTGGTACCCGACTTTGTGATAACTACAGATGCTTCAGAAAAAGACTGAGGCAGCCACTTGCAGGAGCTATAGATCAAAGGAAAGTGGCTGATACATCAGAAGTCTATGCACATCAACAGCCTGGAGCTGAAAGCCATCTTTATTATGCTGCGGCTTTTCTCCCACGAATCGCAGGATCCTCAGTGCTGGTCCGTAAAGTAAATTCGACCAGCATGTATTATATGAACAAACAAGGAGGTACAAACTCTCTAACACTGTCTCACTAAGCTCAGGAGTTATGGAGTTGGCTCATGACCCTCAAGATACTCCTGAAGGCCGAGCACACCTCCAGAGTAGACAACACCTTAGGGGACACTCAGCTGAGCCAAAGAGAGTTGCCACAAGTGGGAGCTGGATTAACTGCAGCTGGACAAAATATTCTCTCTTTGGGGGAAACCAGGATTGGATATCTTTGCAACAAACAGCAACACCAAATGGCACTTCTATGCCAGTTGATATCCCATCCCAGAGTCGTAGGGAATGCCCTTTCGATGCGATTGTCTGGGATTTATGTATACACTTTCCCCCTTCCCACTAATTCCACAGGTTCGCAACAAAATAAACATGGAACACTGTCGCCTCATCTCGATCGCTCCCAAGTGGCCCAGGTAGCACTAGTTTATGGAGCTCCTCCTTCTCCTCCTTTCCCAACAATGCGAATGCTCTTGACAATGAACCAGGGCCAGATCTCAAATCTGGAGCCTGCCTCTCTCCACATACACACATAGCTCCTGGGTTCCATGAGTTTCGAGACTTAAACATCACTCAAGAATGTAGAGATATATTACCCAAAGAATGAGTGGAAGATACAAATACAAAATACAAGTTAAAAAGGAAAATATTCTGTTTATGGTGTCAACAAAATAATTTACACTTGTTAGAGGAATCTCCTGAACAGATCCTGCCTTATCAGCTCTCACTGGCCAAATCAGGTCTCTTGCATTTATCAGTCAAAGTTCACCTTGCGGCAATTTCATGATACAGACGATCAGTGCAATATCTCTCTGTCTGTTCTACAAGAGTGATAAAATAATTTATGAAGGGTCTGTTCGGGGCATTCCCACCAGTGCGAGACCCTCCCCCAGAATGGCACCTCAATGTGGTACTCTACCAAATCATGCAACAGCCTTTCAAACCCATTCGCAAAGCGGAGTAAAAATTTCTCACGTGGAAGGTTGCTCTATTACTTGCTCTCACCTCCACAAGAAGAGTCAGCGAAATAGAGGCTTTTACAATGCAAGAGTCTTTGCTGCGTTTCACTGAAGATATGGAAATATGCATCTTCCAGGTTGGGGATATGGAAATATGCATCTTCCAGGTCTAGAGACAACATGAAGTCTCCGCTGTTTAGGAGGTGGAAATTGTTGGAGACAGTAATCATTCGAAAGGATTGTTGCAGAGGAATTTGTTAGCTTCCTGAGGTCCAGAATGGGTCCCCATTCCCCTGTTTTCTTGCACATGAGGAAAAAACGGGAGTTGAATCTATTTCCCTTTTGGCTTTGCAATGAGTTTGACTAGCTCTCAGATTTCCCCGATTCATGTGTAGCTCATGTAGTCTAGGCTTTTTCTTTGCATTATAGTATTTGTATTCTTGTTTATCTCTTTGTGAACTCTGGAGTACATATACCAGAACACAAAGATATAACCTGTACTTGATAAGCTGCTACCATATTGACCTTGGAAGCCTAAGAGCCCTACATTTAGAAACTTCTAGGAAGCTAGCCGCATTGCCTTCTCCATGACACTGTAATCCTAACTACTGATTGTTCCTGCTACATATGTTCTGCAGAAAACAACAATCATTAGACAGTCTAACTAAATGGTCTGTTCTGATGAACGAATGTAATGATTAGGAAGTCTTCTGCTTGGACGTACATTTTCACCCAAGTATTTAGTGATGAGCCATGATTGTAACTGAACTATGCTCTGCAGAACTACTGGACTACAACCCACTCTAATCATGGAAGGAAGCTTTTCTGTCATGTTGACAATTAGTGGAAATAATTTACACATAAGTCAGAATGAATCAAACTAGCAGTTACAATAGCAGAAAAAATAATCGTTAATATCATACCGCCAATAAATGACATGACTACTGTTTTCATACGGTCACTAAACTTTTATAAAATGAAGGCGGTTGGTTAGAGACCTTGCATAGGTACATTACTTGTGTTGCAACAGTATACCCTTCTTTATTTAAAAAGGTAATTTGCTATTTAATCCTAACCCTAGATAGAACATATCTGCTTGGTTCAGCTGGCAACACAGTATCACTGAAAGTGTCACACAAAGGTCAAGGAAATCTCATATCATACATAAGCACACTCTAAACATGCCCAGCAGGTAAGCCAACTGAAAACTTGCCCGCTATGCTAACTCACATTGGCCAGAATCGTGGCTGTCTGAAGTGGCTGTATGCTTCCTTTCTCTTCCATAGCAACAGTGGTGATATGTCTCTTTTCTTCAATGGGACACTGAAGGAGTCAGTCAAGCTAAGGAGATGGGCGGCTCTATAGAAAGCAGGGCTTTAGATGGTCACTGCTAATGAGGCACTGCTGACCCTTGTCACAAACCTGTGCCACTGCCCCAGCGTACCTCCTTGCCATGCTAATGCTGGCAAGGATGCAGCTCTCTGAGGCCCAGCCGCCGATGCTATTGACTGATTGATTGATTGATTACAGGCTATGCCACCCAACACTGGTGGCTGCTGGCTTGCTGGCAGTGTGGTGCTGCACAACTGTGCAACTGGCGCTAAATCAATGTATTTCCATTGCCTGGGAGTCTGTTTGGTCTGCACTCACCTACTGCATGGAGAGTTTCAATAGCACAGGGTACAACTCCACTAGCACCATACCTCCAAGTCAGTCCTTCTCGATACTAGTCAGTACTGGAACAGCTCCAACTCCACTGGTCATCATCGAGGGCTGGCTACCCAGCTCAGCCATAACTGGGTTCACAGTAGGCAGGCTGAGGGGCTCTGCTCTTCATCACTGTCTCACCTGCTCAGAAAGGCTGCCTGCAGGCAATCCAGAGTCCCAAGGATTCAATCCTCATTCTTCCTGTCACTGCCATCAGTGAGTTGGCCATTAGTACTCTTTGGAGGCCAACAGTATTGCATGAGTGCCTTCGGCCAGTACTATAGAGGGCATGTCAGGCTGAAGCTCACCACAGCACGTCATCTGCTCAGGCAGATTGCCTTCAGGCCATCTGTTGCACAGTCAGGCAGCAACTAGTCTGGCCATCAGGGAGGGCAGCACAATGGCCAAGGCAGCAGCAGGACATGCAGGCAGCAGACTGAGGCCCAGCAATACAATTCTGTATTCTCAAAAATCTGGCTATGTCCTGTAATGCCACCTTATTGAACACGGCTCGCGGCACACACTGACCCAGCTGAGCCAGGGCCAGCAAAACTAGATATGTTTGACCAATGGAGGTGGGACGCGACAATCTGAGTTACCGTCACAACACATCACAGGACTTGTCACTCACCAAACACAGTACAACATCAATGCCTAGGCATGGGTGGTGGGGGAAAAGGGACCGGAAGAGCATGGTAGAAATTTGCCTTTCATCACTAGAACATGGTATAATGTGAAGAGTACCAGTAGGTATGAGTAAGTGTTGGTGCTGACCTCCGGTCACCACTGGTTTAAACTCCTGTCCTTACATAGGTATATACACACATCTGTTCATAAATATACAGTTTATTGATTTTAAATATAGTAAATGACAGCACATATAAGACACAGCCTTTTACATTACATCGCTAATATGTCCAGTCCCAGCTTTTCCTGACACAGAATAAAATAAAAGGAATATTCCATTAACCCTAGTTTATTATTAACACAGTTGGGTAGAATAACGCGTCTTGCACTATGTCTAAGCGCAAGTCTATCAAACTGATGGCTAATCTGAAAGAAATTTGATTTAAGACACCCAAGCCACAGAAATTTACAAAGGTTAAAGGCCCTCGACCCTTTTTTCAAACCATACATTTCATAGCTTACTTCCATTTAAAACTGTGTATTACATTAGGAAACGTGACAGAATGTGAAACAGAGAATTCTCCAATAATAATAAAACCAGACACAGCATAACAGTCATGTTTGTAGGATAAAATATTAATACTCAGAACAAATTGAAAAATGTGAAAACCCAATTCCAGGAACAGGTCTCAATTAATTCTTCAGTACATCACTCAAGACACAATTGCTTAGCGTGCATATGGAGAATTTAGAACGGAACCCGGAATGATCTTAGCTTCCATTTGCCTAAATACTTAAGACAAGCAACTGATTAACTAAAAAGATACCTAGTATACATTTAAATAAGGTTGATCCCAAGCCTTTCTCCCATTCATGCAGTTGAGAACGAACTAAGCACTGTCAAATGGGAGAGTGCTGGTGTTTCCCACCTAAGCAGGACAATGGGCACTTAAACTGTGAAAAATTATTGGAGGGGCGCAAATGCCAGAAACATCCTGAAATAAAAGAAACAGAAAAAACATACTGTAGCAAATCCGCCTTTTCTGCGAGATCACAAATGATTCTTTGCCTTTTGCTGGACCCAATTTTATTGCTGTTTTTAAACTCTGTACACTGAGGCACTGCTGTCCAGTGCCCAGTGCATGTAATCTGACCCTTAAAACATCGAAAAAAATACCCGATTGGCGTATTTAACTTTTCTATAAGCCCGCAGAATAACCCATGGCATGAAAAAGTTAAATGTCACTTGTGGACTACAACACTTATTGTGCCATCCACTAGTGTGACAAACGAAAACATGGCTTCAGGCCTACCATTGTAGTCTAACTGCTGCATTGTAAAACCTGCAGTTCAACCTATCAAAATAATCATTTTTGACAGGTAAACAACTCCCATTTAAATATTAGTAAGTTACCCCTATGTAAACCTTGCCTAGCCACCAGGTAGGGTGTATTTTATTTAAAAGTAGGCATGTACAAAATGGAAATGGATATTACCATGTCCCTACAGTAGATGTGGAAGAGGTGTTGAAATCCACCCAGGAACAAACAATAGGCTAACCTGAGATAATGACTCTATACTCCACAAAATATTCAGACTAAGGGCTGGGGGCCTACTGTGACATCACACTATCAAATCTTGCTAGACAGATCTGTTCGAGCCACATGTAACATTTAGGCACACTTGAAAGGGATAGAACGGCATGCCAAAACAATTCTTGTGTATCCCCATCTGGTTCCTGAAGGGACTTGCTTTTTCTCAACCAGAATGAGGGCTCGTTGTGGGTACAGTGCTTGCTTCAAACTGATGTTAGTGTTCGATGTGGGAGGAGACTGGTGATTTCCTTATGACACTCTTGCACATACCTCTGGCCCTTAGAGCCGAAGCTTAGAGTGGCCACAGACATATACCATCTTGAACAAGCTATGGAATATTGGGTCTGATTACAGAAAGGCAAACAGGATATACTGAAACAGTGGGTAGGGTTGACCATGGGAACTTTTACCCCATTGGTTAAAAACTACCTAAGAGTCACCACCCCACCCACCTGCTGATGCCAGGCACAAATGTCGAATGCATTTCAGATCACTTTGTGGACCTGCAGAAGGTCAGAACTGGAATGGACCTGTTGTCTATGACCTGAGAGGAGCGCTGAAGGACTGTGCCTGCTCCCTCGTGTAACCAGGTCAAAGAAGTGGACTCCAAGGGTCAGTTGGCTGACCTCCTGGGTAGCTACAGGAAGGCAGCAAGGTGAAAATGGCCTTTTCCTGAAAGTACACAGCTAACCAGCAGTACCTCGACCTGGACTGGACCCTGCTGTTTGCATCTGTCTGATGCCCTGTGAGCCTCTAAGTGCCTCACCAGAGGTCCTGGGAGCTTTAGAAGTGTACTCCTGTGGCTGTTTGGGCACCAGAAGAAAGACAAAAAACTTTTGAAAGCTAACTCTTTCCTCCAGACCAGTGAGCATTAGAAATTTTTCTGAACTTTCTGACTTACAGACTTTAACCGCGACCCATCCACTTGATGTAACTGACTCTGGTTCTATTGCAGTTGGCCTCAAATTACACTTTGGTCCCGGGCTATAATGACCATTGACTATCATTGGCGCTTTACTTTTTCTTGGTATTCTTTCTAGTTAAAACCTTAAAAATTCCTATTCATATCTCCTGTTTACCTTATTGGACTTCTATCCTTTTGGTGTCATTTTGTTTATGAAATGTTTACTCTATTTTCGTGATTCAGAGTGGGATTTTTATTATGTGGCATTTTGACTTCATTACTGTGTTGGTACGCATCAATTCTTTACATCGTGTTCTACGTTAAATCTGCCTGCTCTAGGCCATAGATACCAGGAGGTTGAGCTCAAGTTAATTTTGTGGCTTTAACGACTCACTCTGACAAAAGTTGTGATTATTTCTTGAGGTGGGCAGTAGTACACCCCAAATAATAATCCAATTTTTTTACAAATCCAATGCAGTAACTGTAAAGTAGTAGAATAGTTTAGACCAAGTTTGAAATTATACTCAAAAGTGAACCACATTTATTAGCCAGTCACAGAAAACACTGTAAAACAGAGGTCCGCTTTCCTCTCTCCCAAAAGATGCTTATTTTGTTACAAGTCTTCAAACATGACCTTTTGCGATTCAAGTACTCATAAACATCAAATATTAGCTGAAATAAATTGGCGACAATCAATGGTGGTAACATGACAACAGAAAGTAGTCTCAGAGTTTGGAAAGTGTTCAGAAAATAAGACTATTTCCCGGTTTATGGTATTTGGTGGTCTGTCCCTTTAAAAAACTTGATATCTCGAAATCCAGGGATCCTACTGACTGCTGTCTATCAGTTCCAGTGTGGGGAGACCAACCTGGTGATAGAAAGCATAGAGAAAGCATGGAGGGAGCACACTGAGATCTGACTAGTAATAATAATGAAATATAAGCCCAAAAAGCCAATGGGTACTCAATGGACCACACTGGTTGATCTTGGCTTGGCTAGGAAGCATATCAGGAGATCAACAAAAACATTATTAGATTGAAGTGTGACTTTTGCTCACCAGACAATCACCAAGCAGTTAACCTATACTTGTAGTATGTGGTTCTTTATGTAGCCCTCTACTCCTTGGTAAGGTGTACAGAGGGTCTCCAGGTGCTCTGCCCATACCTCTGAACTCTTTGGGTTGACTGGACCTTTCACAAAGGCAAGGTCAGCACCACAATCAGGAAGGCAGAAAAGCCTTAGCAGGTCTGAGTCCAAAAGTGTTCAATAAGCTCCACCTTATATTTTCAGTGCCAGGCAATTGAGCAGAAACCCACTGCCTATCAGGTTTGCAACATTACAAACGTTTGTAAATGCAACAAACCAGCTTGGGGCAAATCCTTCCTTAGAAGGAACTGCATGAAAGGTACCCTTACTGTCTTCCCACTGCTGTGGCTGCTGCCAACGTGCAGCTTAAGATGTAGAAACCTTCAGTAGCCTACTCTGGCAAGAAACCTTAAGTATTCCCTCCTCAGAAAAGCGTTTAGCATAAAGGAAGGGAAGAAGAAGATGATGTAAGAATGAACTATTCCTTGTGGCTAGAAGTCATCATCCATCTTGCAAACATTGCCTTCACAAATATAAAGATGCTCACAAGCAGTTCAGGTTAATCTTAATGACAAGCATTTCAATGTTCGCAACAATTATTCCAAAACCAATGCACATAAGGTTGGCTAGCTTTTCTATTCATTAAAAAAGAAAATAAACACAAACTGACCCCTATTTGCCTGGACCACTGATCTAAACTTAAAATGGAAAGCCATTAGGCATCACCCCTGGATGTAGCTACTTTCACTCAAAACTAGAATACTGCCAGAAGCCACTGCTTGCGCAGCATAGAAAGGATTGAGTCCCTCTCCCTGTGACTAGAGGGTGGGCAGACCATGCAGGGGCTCCACAATCTCAAATCACAGTAAGGGCATCCCAGAGGAGAAAAAATGCAGACTGAGGGGCCCTCTGGACCTGAGGCTGCAGAAATGAAAAATGCAGGGAATACTCACAACTTGGGGAAAAACAGCATTGATGGCACAATTGCTCAGATGGCCAGGGACCATTGTTCCTACAGTTTGAATCATGAATCAAACCAATAATATCTACTGCATCAGCTTGTTTTCTACAAACGCCACATAATATCTCTTGAACCATATTATCGCTCGATTTGTTCTGTTAGGGTGTGGTGGAGGAGTGAGATGGATGGATATATTTACAATGAGCAAAATACCATCTCACTGTACCATATATGTCAATAGATTGTGTACTGGAAAACTTTACTCCTAAAGCACAAGTTACTTACTTGTGTAAAGATATATCTGTAAGAGACATTAGTTAGTGATAGATTCCTTACCTTAGAATATCCCCAGGCGTCAGACTGGATCCGGAAAGTTTTCGTCAGCAGTACCCCTGCGCGTCGGTAGGCGTCGTCGTGCGGCTCCACGTACGTCGCTGGCGTCGTAGCCGCCGAGATGATGTCGTTGGAGCTACTTAGACGCGCCCACGCGTGCTGATGTCAGTTCTGTACACAACTTTTCCGCGCCAGGAGCACAGAGCCATGCCAGAGACCGTCTACTGGTGCAATAGAACTAGGGCCCCAAAAGGGATGACCTGAACCCTAGAGAACAGTTCGCAGAACGGAGAGGATGGGTGGGCGGTAAGGAATCTATCACTAACTAATGTCTCTTACAGATATATCGTTACACAAGTAAGTAACTTGTGCATCTGAAAGAGACACGTTAGTGATAGATTCCTTACCTTAGACTACATACCCAAGCAATACCATACGGTGGTGGGTTTGCGAAGTGAGATTACACCAGAAAGTCATGGAGAAATGAACAGCCAAAGAAGCCGTCTCTCCAGACCTGACTGTCAAGGCAATAGTGCTTAGTGAAAGTATGCAACGAGGCCCAAGTGGCCGCCTGACAGATGTCTTGCAGGGGGACACCGCGTTCCAATGCTGTAGTAGCTGCTGTCGCCCTGGTAGAATGGGCGTGTAGCCCAACCGGAGGTTCCTTTTTAGCCAGAGAGTAACATGCTTTAATGCACAAGACAACCCATCGGGTGATAGTCCGCTTGTGCACAGCCAGACCTTTCTTGGCACCTACGTAGCCAACAAAGATCTGGTCATCCACCCGGAACTGTTGTGTGCGGCTGAGATAGAACGAAAGCGCTAGTTTTGGGTCCAGACGGGGGAGCCTCTCCTCTTCTCTTGAAGGGTGCGGAGGCGGAAAGAAAGTGAGCAGAGTGACAGCTTGCCCGAGATGAAAGGCAGAGACTACTTTTGGTAGAAAGGAGGGGCGTGGTCGAAGCACAACCTTGTCCGGATGAATCGCCAGGAAAGGAGGTTTACAGGAAAGAGCCTTGAGCTCACTCACACTCCGAGCGGAGGTGATGGCCACCGTGAAGACAGTTTTCAAGGTTAATAACCGCAAAGGACAGTTATGCAGAGGTTCAAAGGGAGCGCACATCAAGTATGTGAGAACCAGGTTCAAGTCCCATTGAGCCATTACAAAAGGAATAGGAGGGAAAAGCTGAGTAAGGCCTTTGAGAAATCTATTGACAACCAGGGACTTGAAAAGAGAGGGCTGATCAGGCATCCGAAGAAAGGCTGAAAGAGCAGAAAGGTAGCCCTTGATAGTGCCCAGAGCAGAACCCTGCTGGACCAAAGAAAGAAGGAACAATAGGACCTCAGAAAGAGGGGCAGCAAGTGGATCTACAGCTTTCGCCGTGCACCATGCCACACATTTTTTCCACCGACAGGCGTATACCATTTTAGTGGAGGGACGCCTGGCTGCCAGAATTACATTACAGACTTCAGGAGGCAAGTCAAATGGAATCAGCTGTCGCCGCTCAATCACCACGCAAGGAGGTGAAGGCTGGACAGGTTCGGGTGGAGGTCCGTCCCCTGTTGATGCGACAGGAGATCCTCCAGAAGAGGCAGTCAGATCTGGGGCTCTACGCTCATACTGAGTAGCTTGGGATACCAAACTCTTCGAGCCCATTCTGGCGCCACAAGAATGACTTGGGCCTGGTCGCGTCTGATCTTCTTCAGCACTCTGGGCAGAAGTGGTATAGGCGGAAAGGCGTACAATAGACCGCAACTCCACTTGCGACGAAAAGCGTTTCCGAGCGAGTGCCGTCTTGGAAACTCCAACGCACAGAACTGCTGACATTGCGCGTTCTCTTCGGTGGCAAACAGATCTAACCAAGGTTCTCCCCACTGCTGAAAGAGACCTTGCACCACCACTTAATGAAGACGCCATTCAACATGCACCTGCGGCTGAGTTCGTCCGCCCTGGCGTTTAGTGTACCTGTCAGGTGTTGAACCACCAAGGAAATGCCTTAACGTTCCTGTCACGTCCAGAGACGTACAGCCTCCTGACATAGGGTCCACGACCCCACCCCGCCCTGCTTGTTGCAGTACCACATGGCAGTGGTGTTGTCTGTGGACACCTGCACTACTCTCCCCTTGACAGAGGGAAGGAATGCTTTCAGTGCAAGTAGGATCGCCCTGAGCTCCAAAAGACGGCACGGGAGCAGACCCACCCAACGGGTCCGCGGGGCCCGAAGGCGCTCCGGAGGGACTCGATGGGGTAAACAAATGGCGCAAGGCCGGCACAAAGGCCTGTACCTCGTCCGAAGTCGCGTGCGGGCATGGAAAGGGTCAGTAGGCCGCAGGCAACAACGGAGGCTCCAACGGAGCTGCGGGGGAGTGACCGCCCGCCCCCTCCACTGCGTCCCGTGACCAGTGAGGGGCAGAAGAAGAGCAACGTCGCTTCTTTGACTTTTTATGGCGCCGTGACCTACCTGTCCCCGATTCTGGTGAGCGATGCTGATGACCTCCCACGGGAGCGGGACCTCGATCGGCGCGGAACCGATTGCCGGACCTCCAACAACTTTTGAGAATGCTCCCGCAAAGCTTTCGGCGCCAAGGCCCGACAATCGGGGCACGCCTCAGGGTCATGGGTGTGCACCAAGCAAAAGAGACACACGTTGTGCGGGTCCGCTACCGACATATTCCGGTGGAAGGCCCTACAGGACTTAAACCCGGGCATTCCTACTGTACCAGGAGTAGAGTACTCGACAAAACAAGTTGTCAGAAACCAAGTTAAAACTTTTAACTAGGGGTACCGCTCTCTCTCGGATCTGCGCTGCTGCGCGGAAAAAGAAAGAACTGACGTCAGCATGCGTGGGCGCGTCTAAGTAGCTCGGACGACGTCATCTTGGCGGCTATGACGCCAGCGGAGCTGTACGACGACGCCTACCAATACGCAGGGGTACTGCTGACGAAAACTTGCTGGATCCAGTCTGACGCCTGGGGATATTCTAAGGTAAGGAATCTATCACTAACGTGTCTCTTTCAGATTGGGCAAACACTGCATGACTGAAAAATCAAACCGATGAGGACATTCTATTTGCATGACTGCTGGTCAACACAGTGTTCCAAGTGGTGATAATTTGATTAACATTTTACATGATTTGTGAAGAATTTCCAACTGAATGCAAAGTTGCTTCTACTTGCATGGTTCATAAATAAACAATATATGCAAAATGGGAGGGCACTCCAATGTGTCAATAACTACCTGGCAGTACCCGTCCTCTAGGATAATTTGCTATTGTATATAAATTCTTAAAATTTGAGATGAGTTTCACAACACTGTTAGTTAGAAGGTGTGTTTTGCATAGCACTATTTAGGTGGAAGGTTACAAGAAGGTTATTGGTGATGAGTCCATTTTTGCAGAAACCGGGAGGAGTTTAAAGTGCTTTTATCATGTGAAAATGTTGATTCTTTGCTGATATTTGATGAGCCATTTCTGAGAGATTTCCTTATTTTGTCATGAAAATTATGGTTAATAGTCTAGACACTAAAATAAGAACCTACAAATATCTTCCCTATCCAAGAGAGGAAAACATCTTACATGCTGTGGAAAATGTACTCTCAGAGCAGAAGCACCAGCCTGTCAGATGACTCCCCAATGATCTAGTGCCGTGTCACCACAAACTTCTAAGGAACAGCCAGAGTTTTAACATTCTGCACCACCACAAACATAAGGCATATCTGAACAGCCTGTTGTTGTAATCGGAGCGGTCGAATTGAAAGCAAATCAAATGGAGAAGACTGCATTTAATTATGCCATGTAAATTATGGTTATTTCTTCAGAAAGATTAAATGAGGACACATGTCCTATACATTCTCAAATCCTCATACGATTGAAATAAAGGTCTAGAACGCTCACTAAAACATATTTGTGGAAGGGGTGGCCAAGATGGCGGCAAGATGAGACGTGTCTTCTAGTCTTTCCCTCCAGCTGCCCGAGAAACAACACGGCCTGGGCCTTCTTTAGCCTGCATCTAGCTCGATTGCAGACCGGAGCAGCAAGCTGAGCATCAGTGACCCCCCATCTGCCCGTGGGGGCTTCCCGGACGGTGGTGAGAGGCGGAGGACACCGCGTACAAACGGCAGCGGGCCTATGGCCGGTGGCGAGACCACGGCCCAGAGTCGGAGCCGACGCCGAACCTGTGAAGCTGTGGGGTGGGCCGAGGGGGGATTGAGCTGGGCTGCACCCCTTGCGGTACTCTCCGGCTGGGGAGCCCTCGCATCGCATCGCCGCACCTCCGTTGCAACGCCTGGTGTGGAGGAGAGGACGGTGGCGCCCGCAATCAGGGACTACAGAGACACATCGCTGCGGCTCCCCGCAGCTAGGCGGCTTCACCTGTGGATCACGGCTGCCGGCCCTCCAATGCTCCCACCTGTGCGCCCACTGGGGTCAGTGGAGGTCTGACTCGTGGCCCTCTCAGCCGGAGGTGCAGTGTGGGCCTGTGCTGTAATCTGGGTCCCCCTGGACCGTGAGCAGGTAAACCAGCAATGCTCCAAGGGTGCCGACCACGTGGTGCTCCTCCCCGCAGCCTGCAGGGCTTGCCACCAGACTGCAGCATCCAGAGGAGAACTTTTGACAAGAGCACCGAACGCCCTGTGTGGACCTCACGCATGATCCCCGAGCCCACAGCCAGAAGGGGGTGACCCGAGGGTGATCATCGGAGGAGATGGCCGCCGGTGGCGGAATCTGGTGCATCGCGGAAGCAGCCCGTTGAAATTGGAGGCGGTCTGGTGAGCCTCCGAGGGACCTCAGCCACACAGACACTGCAGCGCACCGCACAGAGGCGATTGATGCTCGCACAGGTCGCTCAGCTTTGGGGGCTATGGCAGGTGTATATTGGTCTCCGGGCCTCACCGATGGTGGAGTGACCTCATGCGACGAGAGCCAGTTGGGATCCACAATGGCCACCCTGGACAGAAGGTGAGGCCTTGCTGCTCCCGCATCTTACAGACTGTGCACAGCGGTGATCTACCTCCTGGTCCCTTTTAGTACTTTGCAGCGTTGGTGTTGGAGCGATCCCTTGCCTTGACAGGCGCTGGGTGGCCCCTAGACCGAGAGAGGCCCCCTCCTGCTCCTTTTAACTTGCCTCTGGCCACGGCCCCACCGGCACGCCGGAGTCGCCAGATCAGTCCCCTGTGGGTCTTGTGGTGGTACCGGGCCCAATACTCACTCCTTCAGGCACGCACGGCGCCCTCCCACGGTGTCATCCCAGGTTGGGGTGAGCGACGCTAATACAAGCGACGCTGTCCGGTGAGCTGAGACGGGACGTTTTGACCCCTGGGCCTAGATCGCAGTGCAGCAGCATACCACGGCCTGAGACAGCGGAGCTGAGCAGGTGGTGGGACCTCGAATTCTACCCTCTACGCTAATTGTCTAACGGAGTGACTTGCCTCACGGCCCTACAGTAAAGTCACCATCTCACCAAGGTAGGAGTAACCCCCACTATTAGTGACTCTGAGAGCGCTTGCCCTAGGGGTGCCTCCCCCCACATTCACTCCGGGCTGGGTGGGGTGGTGAAGAGACTTCTGGGGGCCGCGCACTATCTCTCCACCCCACGCCTCTCCTGCTTGGTGGGGCCATCTCTGTAGACACCTCCTTGGGATCTCAACACTTGCTCCTGGAGCCGGGAAGGGAGTGACACAGCGCCACTCAGCTCGTGCCGCGCTTCGCACCTCCCCACAGGACAGACAGGACCAGGTCGTCCACACGGGGGAAGACGAGCAAGTCCCTCCAAGAACTCTTTGCGCGTCCCCAGGTGGGTGCGACATCAGACCCGGCAAGGCAGCGCAATGCAGCCTCGCTGCACGTGGGTGGCCCAGGGGAGGAACCTTTCACCAGGGCCTTCCTGGAGTCTCTCTTCTCGGCCCTCCGGGACGACCTGCACGCCGTGAAGAGGGATCTCACCGCGGAGCTCAAAGAGGTCCGAAAAGACCTTGATAGCGTGGGGGACCGAGTGGTAGCTCTGGAGGACAAAATCGACACGCGGGACACTGAGATTGCCTTCCTGCAACAGGAACTCCTCCGCATACATGACCAGCAGGTGGACCTCCAGACCCACATGGGGGACTTAGAGAACCGATCTCGGCGGCACAACATACGGATCCGGGGAGTGAGGTCGAACGCAGAGGCAGGTGACATATTTACCTTTGTGCGGGAACTGTTTAACCACATTCTGGGCAGACCACTAGACTCTGAGCTACGGCTTGACAGGGCACATCGCGTGGGGCCCCTGTGGGCTGACAACGCTCCGCCAGCGGACATCCTGGTCTGTGTCCAGGACTTCCGCACCAAAGAAGAGATCCTGCAGAAGGCCAGGACACAACATCCTCTCACGTTTAGAGATCAGTCCCCCACTCTGTACCAGGATCTTGCCGCCCTCACCCTCCAAAAGCACAAGACATTTCGCCCCATCACTGCTGCTTTACGCCAACGCAACATCGCAAATTCCTGGGGTTACCCATTTCGTCTTCTTTTCCGTCACAATGGCAGACTTTACCAACTGATCTCTCTCACAGGCATTTCTTGACCCTGTGGACTTTGTTATTGACATGGGATATGACATAAAGGAATGCGAGTAGCGGGCGTACCGACGGATTGAGAGGGAGGTAAGCTCCCTGCATGTTTATACTTTTAGGCAAGCTTAAGGTTGTATGGGTATATTATAAAGAGGCATATGTTTACCCCTTCGTTTTTTGCCTGGAATTCATTTTCCACAGATAATGCACCTGGGTTGCTGTGATATCTTCCAGCGCCAGAGAGATCATCGCATTCGATCGATCTTAAGATGTAAGTATCCTTGTTGGTTTGTGCAGGTCTTTGGTCACTGACGGGTTTGCATTGGTACACGATTGTGATGCCCTTAGGAGACCTCCTTCTAAGACATTAGCGCATTACGATTAATGGAGGTGTTTTCTACTTTGGTTTATTTATTTATTATTTGATTAATAATATCATTTGTGTAGATGTGAGGCTTAGTGGCTTCAGTAAGCACTGGTGCACGTTTGTCTCCTTGGTGAATTGGGCAGTCACCACCATCTGTCTCTTAATTTGTGGATTAGAAGTAATGTTGTGATATTGTTTTGTTTTCAGTATTGTATAAAACCCTGTCCTGAAGAGGCCTAAGAGGAAAAGGCTGAAACGTGGTCAGTCGACACTTTTTAGGAGGAGTCTTGGATTAACAGTGATTTTTTGGAACTGTGTTGTGTCACACTGGAGTTAGGCTAACCAGTGGAACAGCCATTTAGTGTTGCACGTTTTAGACTACCTCTAAGTGGTTCACCTAGAAGTATAGGGGGGACACTTTTGTGAATAATTTCTGTAGGGTTATTGTTATTTGTTTCATTATTTGTTGTGTATTATTATGTAAAAACACATTGTGATTGATGTCAACTGTTTCGCCTTGGATAGGCGCCATTGCCCTGTGTGTGTGTTATACTGATTTTGATATATTCGCTATGAATAATGATTATTACTGAGAGGGTAATTAAATGTGCTCTACTACTTGGAAAAGTGCTTAGTATTGTTTCCTTTATACCAATTTTTGATTGTATAAAACTTCTCTCACAGAGGCCGGCAGGATGCTGGGGATTGACATACCGGACGAGGAAGACAGCAGTGATACACAGGATAGAGGGTCGAGTGATACACAGCCCCGATGAAGGCAACAGCGGCGCAGACGCCGTCCTCACCGCCCGATCCAGAGGAGATCGCGAGGGGTCAACAGGACACTTTGGAGGCCCTCCCTGGCACCCAAGCTAAGACAATGCCCTTGTAATGGGCCTAGGCCATGTCTCTTTCTTAGCTCCTTTGCTTCTTGGGCTACCTGGGGGGTGGGCACACGATTGGTCACGTAATTCCCGTAAAAATGTTTTACCTGATCTTCCATGGAAGAAGGACTTATACCAGGACTCTTGTTCTTGCTTTATGTCGGAACCGGTTGTGCTGGGGTTCTTTTTCTTTCTCTGTGGGGCTGTCTCTTTCCTTTCTTTTCTTCTGTGCTTCCCCTCGCTCTCCCAGAAATGCAGGGACTAGCTCCACGAGCTGGCAACATGTGCCCCTCGCCCCCTCTAGGTTAGACCAGCTGAGCATTCACTCCTGCCCTAGGCAGCGCATGCATCCACACGCAAGATAACCCCCGCTATTGATGCCTCCCCATAGCCTTAAAGTCCTCACACTTAATGTGAGGGGACTTAATAACCCAATCAAGCCCAAGGTGATCCTGGCTTACCTGGAGAGCTCCGGGGCTGATGTATGCCTACTACAGGAAACCCATTTGCTGGCTAAAGACTGTCACAGACTCCGGTCATGGGCGCTTCCGACCCACTTTTTCTCCTCTGGAACCTCTAAGTCCGCAGGGGTGGCGATCCTGATATCTAGGACTTTTAAGGGGAAAGTGCTGCAGAAAGTGGCCGAAATAAAAGGTCGACTCCTCACGTACCAACTCTCGATTGGGGGCCACACGTTGATCATATGGTCCATTTATGCCCCTAATGACGGGCAGGAGCGATTTCTTCATGAAGCGCTGACTGAGACTACTGCCAGTCCCGAACGCAGGTTACTTCTGAGAGGGGACCTTAAACTCGTTTTTAGGTCTCACCTGAGCCAGCGCATGCACTGCTCTAGCGAGACATTTAGTAGCTGCTTTTAAAAGTGCTACCTTGCTGGCCACCAGCTTGCTATTACGCGCACAAGGGCGCGCGCGATGTGCACAGCTGCCATTTGGCTTCTTTCAGCGCGCGCGTGAATGCCCTCCCCAAGCCCCTCCCTTCTCCGCTTCATGTTTTTGCATGGCGTGCGATCACTTGTATCAGTTTCACTTTCATTATTTGCAAACCATGTTTAAGCTCGAGCCAAGGCTGACTTTCGTGTACAAAGTTATCCTTCTTTGCTGCAATTCAATGGGAGTGCATGTTTTTAACAATTAATCTCCCTTCCAACCCCGTCCTTACTAGCACCTGCCTCTCACACAGAGGACGCTTCCACTCGCCCACAGCTCACGTTTAGTTTGCGTTCTCCCACACAGAGGCCATTCCCACCCGCTGCCCCCGTTAGAGCACTTCAAAGGCTTGCATTTTCCAAAGGCAGAAAATAAATATGTAATTAAAGTCGAATGTACATTTTTATTTTTAGCAATGAATCTTCCTTTCTACTCTGTCCTTACTTGCACCCGCTTCCCACACAGAGGACGCTTCCACCCGCCCACGTATTCTTCCTGTATTCTTCGCGTTTTCTTCTCTCTTTCCACTCTGTCCCAGCTGTGCTGTCACAGCTGTCCTGCAGAGAGGAGAGCCAGGAAACTGGTGCGGAGATTTGCATGAAAGCTGATGGTTGCTCGGTGATGTCACACATACCGGCCCTTTATTACTCTGAATTACTAACAGCCGCAGGAGAGTGAGGTACTGACGGAGTGCTGAGGCCAATTGAAACGAGAAATCAAATCCACACACAGGACCTTTTCCGACAACATGATGAGTCAGCAAAAAACACGAGCAGACCAAGTCATTCAGAAGAGTCTCCCAAACTGGTGAATTTTTAATCCAGATATGACAATACCACTAATTTACCAGGTGGTACCGCACTATGCGTGACATCTTCAGCCTGTCTAGGCGTTTTCGCCAAACAGTACGTTGTACTTTAGCTTTCAACATTCAGGGCTTTAAGTGGGCCAGGTCTTGCTGGTGTTTAGCACCGACAGTTCTATAAAGCTGGTGCTGATACAGGTCCTTATCAGGCTCTCCATTTTTTCCCTCACCCTCTGGATTAAAAAACATGATTCTTAACTCTGCAGCAGTGCCACCCTTTACAGTCTCTGATGTGACTTCAAAGAAACTCGTTCTAGTTCTTTCACAGTCTCATCGCTTCAGAACTGAAGCATTTTCAATACTCTATACTACGAATCCATGGTTGTTGCTTGGTCATGTTATGCAACTAACACCCTCTGACAAAGCCAATAGTACTGGCTTGTTGTAAGTGTAATGCTACTTGTTGTATTATAAATATCTGGATGTAATGACAGAAGTAACGAAATACCACAAAGCTAAGCATAGATCTTCAGCTTAGGTGCTTTTAAGACACACCCTTGAATACACCAGACACGCCCCTATGAGAGACCCCCACCAGTTTTTTTTATCCCACTTAAATCCCTGTCAACATTGTTCTTCAAGATCCAATGGGCTGTTGGTAAAAATCCAGGAAGGACAGATGGTTCCACGCAAAGAGTTTATGAATTGGCGATGGTTAGCTCCTTGACTTTATTTTAATTTTTTTTTCAGTTCTGTGAAGTGCAAAAAAATAGCAGGAAAGAAAGGGGATGCCGGCCGCAGGACAAAATGTTCTCTGCCGCTCAAGGCAAAATAATACAAAGCGGCTACCCGGAAGCGCTGTGCCGCCCACACAGCTGCTAAAGTTTCCCAGGTTCAGGGTCAGAAAGGGACACAAAAAAATTGACACAGGCACCAAACAAACAAGCTTTGGCATAGCCAATAGGTCTCGCCTTTGGGACCTTATAAGTGTTTAGCCATGGAACAGTTGACGTTGTTGCACCAAGGATATTGTGCTGCATAACTAAATACTTATAAGGTCCCAAAAGCGAGACCTATTGGCTATGCCCATACATCCAGCAATTCTTTCACTCTCATCATCCAACCTTTCATTCATTAATCCATCCAATCCACACCACATAATTCAACACTAAACCACATAATTCAACTCAACACAATTACACTACACGCCACATACATCCATTCCACACCACAGAATTCCACACAATTCAAAAGGACACCACATAATTGAGTCATCGAGCATAGTCAATAGGTCTCGCCTTTGGGACCTTTTAAGTGTTTAACCATGCAACAGTTGATGTTGTTGCACCAAGGATATTGTGCTGCATAACTAAATACTTATTAGGTCCCAAAAGCGAGACCTATTGGCTATGCCAATGCTTGCTAACAATGAGCTTGATAGGTCGGTGCAACGCTTTGGTCAAGTGGGTGCACTCTGTCGCACCGGACATGCTAGGCTGGGAGACCTGGGCTTACTAGATTTGTGGAGGGATCTCCATCCAACTTCCAGTGAATACTCTTACTATTTCAGTGCCCAAAAGACCTAAGCCAGACTGGATTACTTTTTAGGGACCAGGACTATTAGAGACATCACAACCTCCTCCGACATTCTTGTGGCGCCTTACCAGACCACGCTCCGGTACTAATCGCCTTGACTTTGCCCCCCGTCCGGCCTCCCACCTGCCGGTGGCGTTTTCGGGACACCCTCCTGCACCGCGCGGACACCATTGCCCAGATCCAGCGCGCACTCGATGACTACCTATCCTGCGAGAAGTTGGCCTGGTATATACTGTCCATTAGGTCTAGGGCGCACCTTGAACCAGTCCAAACAACCCATATTGATGATTAGGTTTAAGGCAACCTTTATTGAAAGCTATCCTAGTGGTAGCTATGGAGAGCAGCCTTAAGGCTAAATCTTGAAAGAGTGCAAAGCAGCTTGGTTTACCAGATTATAACCTCCTGAATGACCAAATGAAAGGAGAAGCACACAAGGTATATATATATATATATATATATATATATATATATATTTCTAAACACTTTCTACTAACCTCTTTATGATATTAGAGAGCAAGGCACACAATAATACAGTTATTAAACGACAGTAAATAGCACATTATACAATGGGCCCCAGGGGGGAGACCAAATCATATATTAAGAAAGTGGTATATGAACCACGACTTGACTAGACACAGTGCCTAGAGCACGTAGAATTGCTGGGACCCCAAGGAACCACCCAAGGCAGTGACACAGGGGACCCACGGGGGACGTGTGCAGTGAGAGAACACAGCCACGAGCCCTGGACAATTCAATGGGAAAGTCGCGGTTGGAATTTTAAAGAATAAGGACACTTAGGAGAGGACTTTGAGCAAACCCTTTCAGACTTAGAGGTTACTAGGGCCAGCACCCACGGGAGCACCGGATTACTCGTGTTACCTCACCCAGGGAAGCCGGGAGCATAGGTGTCAAATGGTATCAAATGGTGTCAGGAATCGTCGTGGTTTTCACTGGCGATGTGCTGCAAAGTGCTGCTGCCGTGGAAAGGAGAAGTGTCCTTGTAGCCCCTGCAATCGGTTTGAACTGGACTATGCACAGGGACACCAAATGTGCCCCCAGTGTAGACATCAAAGCACTCTCGGAGTGCACCCACCCAGCCCCAATACACTAAAGCCTGTCTGGGAGGTGGTTACACCTCCATGTGATAGGAAACCTATTGTCCAGGCCTTTCCTGCCGGAGTTTCGTCCAGCAGCAGGAGGGCAGACTCGTGTCTGTGGCTGGCAGCATCCATTTTGTGATGCCAGGGCTTGCAAAGCTGGTACCGGGTATACCGGTGCTGTCATATTTCTTCCTCTAGTAGGGTGGAATCACATCTCCCACACCAGTTACTGGTGTGGAGGTATGATTCCAAGGTGTTTGACACCAAACACGACATGTTTCCGTGCAGCCATTCCAAAGTAAGCATTTACCGCAAGGTTATAATGCACTCGAGTATATGGTTTGGCTGCATCACAAACAACTCCGGAATAAAGGTTCCGAAGGCTGCAGAGGGACTCTGCTCATGCATGGGTACCCTCTCACATAAAACCCAGCACCCTGCCTTCAGGATTGATAAGGCCTGCCATAGGGGTGACTGATAGGTTTATATGTGCAGTGATATGGCTAGATTTAGTGAACCTATATCTAAGTAAGGGGTCCATGCACCACCTTATACAGCCTGCTGTGGCAGACTTGTTGTGTCATTTTGAAGGGTCTTCCAGGGGTGGCATAATACATGCTGCAGCCCCTGAGAGGCCTCTGGGGTACCTATGCCCTGGGTATATAGGATATCATATACTAGGGACTTATAAGTGTACCCCTGAATCCAATCTGGAGTGTACTGGCATCCTGGATAGCAGGGTCTCAGCCAGACTAAAGTCGAAAAACAGTGAAACACCAGCAAAAAGTGGGGGTAACTATGAGAAGCAGATCCTACTCTCCTACATATCACACAATGATAATGCCGATACCCCAGGCTTCACCAGGTGGGAATCCCTGAAGGCGGTGGTTCGGGGAACTATCATCGCTCTCTCCACCGCGGAACGTAAACGCAAGAGGGATGACCTCACCCGGCAAGTGCGTGAACTCAATCAGATCCATCAACACACCGGAGCGCCACGCATCTAGCGCCAATTGAAGTCAGCTAGGGCGCAGCTAGCGGCCATAGACCGCGACAAAGCTGAATACGCGGCACTATGCCTACGCCACTCTTTTTATGTTGGCGGGGACAGGTGCGGCCGGTTACTCACACACAAACTGAGGGAGACCAGGCTACGGAATGAGGTACAGGAGATCACAGACCGGGTAGGCTGCACACACACGGAGAATCCCAACATAGCGGAGACGTTTCGCGACTTTTACACACAGCTGTATTATGCGCAGTACCTAGATCCGACAGCCATAGACGGATACCTGGATCAGGTCTTTCTCCCCAGTTTGTCCCAAGCGCTATCGGGTCACATTGACAGGGAGTTCCGCCCAGAAGAAGTCATCTCCACCATCTCGCGTCTAAAAGTGGCCACATCCCCTGGCCCAGACGACTATACGGTGGCCTTCCACAAGCAGTTCTGCCCCACACTCGCCCCCCTTTCTCACGCGTCTCTTTAATTCCTTTGCTTCCCCGGGAGCGATTCCCCCCTCCATGCTCGTGGCAGATATTGTAGTCATCCACAAGCTGGGCAAGGATAAGAAGCTCTGCGCGGCATACCGGCCTATCTCTCTTCTTAACGTCGACCTGAAGCTCTACATCAGTGTCCTGGTGGCTCGCCTAGCCCCCTATATGCCTGGATTAATCGACCCTGACCAGGCCTGGTTTATACCCCAAAGGCAGACCAGTGACAATACGAAAAGAGTGCTCCATCTCATCGAAAAAGCTTCCCGTATTCCGGGAGACTACATGCTCCTGGCCGTCGATGCTGAAAAAGCATTCGATCGCGTTCACCGGCCCTATTTGGAGCAGGTACTGCTCCGTTTTGGTCTGGGGGACAAGATGTGGACTCGCATCTTCAACTGTTATTGTGACCCTGCGGCAGTGGTGTGAGTGAATGGCCATGCATCGACTCCCTTTCATATCCACAGAGGCACTCGACAGGGGTGCCCTCTGTCGCCTCTGCTCTTTGCCTTTACATGGAACCCCTGGCGCAAAAGGTCCGGGAGCACCCACGGATCCCGGGCATACGCTTTGGCAGCGATACGCGCACCATTAGCTTGTACGCAGACGACGTACACGTCACCCTGACGAAACCCGCAACAGCCCTGGGCACCTTCTTGGAGGAGCTGGACTCCTTCAGAGGGGCGTCCGGGTTCAAAGTTAATATCACCAAATCCATGGCCCTCAATCTCTCCCTGTTGCCCCAGATCCTAGCGGACCTTCAGACTCAACACTCCTTACAATGGTCTACACATAACGGTCCCTATCTGGGACTCCGGCTGGCCTCCACCTTGCAGGCGACAAGGGCGGTTAACTACAGCACCTTGAAATCTCGCATCCGTGCGGACCTACGACGTTGGAAACATTACCCAATTTCCTGGCTGGGTCGCATCGCCGCAGTCAAGATGATGATCCTTACCAAATTTCTGTATCTTTTTCAGACGCTCCCCCACCGGCTGGCTCCAGCGGATGCAAGCAGAACGCTCTCACTTCATCTGGGAGGGCCGCAAACCAAGAATGAAGCGGCTGGTCAGTTTCCTCCCTCCTGATGAAGGGGGCCTAGGGATACCCGATCTCGCGCTGTACTATAAAGCCGCCCAGCTTCGACACCTGGTGGAGTGGAGTCGTGCCGAGTCGAAAAAGCACTGGCTCTTCCAGGACCGGGCGATAGCAGGCACTTCCTTGTTGAAGATACCTTTCCTTCGGAAGGCCCAGCGCCCTCCCAATCTGTACACCTCACATATCACCGCTCGACAATGGTGGTCTGGGACCAGACGAATAAGCGACACGGCCTGACGACCTTCCCTTCCCCACTCACTCCCCTTTTTGGCAACTCTGACTTTGGACCGGGAATGGGCGGGACCTCCTTTCCTCTGTGGAGAACCACGGGCTGCCGAGCGCTGATGACCCTCTACGACGCTGAAGGGGTTGTGCCCTTCACACAGCAATGCGCTGACTATGGCCTCCCTGAATCGGAACGCCTGCACTGTTTGTAGTTACGACATTGGGCCTCACACCCAGACAATAGATCACAAGCCCATAGACTCCTCACCCAGTATGAACGGTGGCTGATCACACGCTCCTCAGACAAAAAGCTAACCTCGGACCTATATAGAATGCTTTTGTCTCGCTATACTTATACCTTTCATGCAGGGCAGGCCCGTTGGGAAAGGGACTTAGGCCAAGACCTCACTAGCAAGGAATGGGAAGGGATTTGTTATAGGGCGCGACATACTGCAACTCACACAGGTCTCACTGAAACTTTTACAAAGCTCGCGTACTACTGGTACTACACCCCCGATCGCATGCATCACTTTGATAGTACACACAGCCCCGATTGTTGGCGGGGATGTGGGGGGCGGGTACACTCGTCCATCTACTCTGGGAATGCGCACATCTAAAATCCCACTGAACTCAAGTCCTTGACGATGTCGACAAGCACTTAGACACAGAGATTCCTAGGCTCCCAGAATATATGCTTCTATGGTTTCCCAACGCACTCACCTATTCCCTGAAATCCTTGAGGGGGAAACAAATAGCGCTTGCGTTGGGCTTTGCCACACAAAAAATCCTCACGCATTGGCAATCAACACGAACTCTGACACTCACTGGGTGGTTCCACCGCCTATGGCATATATTGGGCATGGAAAGGATGTCGCTCACTGCGGCTGGTAAGGGCTCAGCATTCAGTGGATTATGGCAACCTTTTCTGGCTCTCCTAGCGCAGGACTTTTGTGAACTGACTTGTCCGAGCTACCTGCGCCTGCTGTGCTTGACATCGCCAGACACTCCTACGTCAGGGCCGAATCACTCCAGCTAGTCACCAACTATGGATAGCTGAGCAGGGACGAGGAGGGCGGGGGAGGATAAGAAGGCGTAATTCTATTCTTTTTTCTCTTCCTTTTTCCTATTTCTGGGTTAGGGTGGGTGGAAGTTGGTCTTCTTGTCTCACTCTCATTATTATAAATATTTTTTTGGTACTCACTAATGTCATTAGTCAGCACTGGTGCCCAGCATGGCCCATTTGGTCGCACTACTGAATTGAAGGTTTGCTATGCATGGCATCTACTTCCATAAAAAGATTTAAATCATAAAACATATTTGCAACAACAGCGAGAATCTGTCAGTTGATTCCCCAGCCTTACACTAAAACAGCTAGATAGCTAATATTCAAAATTCAGGACTACACAATTATCACAGACTGTAAATCCTTTAAACATAAAATACAAATACATGGAAAGGACTGTTTTCAGGGGGATCCTATTTATGTCAGGAATTTATAGCAGCAGAAATGAGATCAATTTTCATGAAAATATTCAGCCTTTTGCACTGAAACATTAATGATTCTAAAGCGATGTTCTTCAGCACCGTGTCTCCCACTTAAATCATATTCGGTCAACTAAGTCAACACTTTAGTTCTTCATTAAAACTCAGTGATATTTACAATGCGAAGTGAACTGTAAAGACTGTATAGAGATTTACTTAACAACTAAAGTTCTAACTTTCAAAATTCATGGCAAAAAAGAGGCACTGCTGAGTGACATTTGCAGGAATGGGAGCTGTTTAATGTAAAGCATTTACTATGGAGCAGGCTAAAGTAAATGAGCACAGCAGAATTTATGGAGATATGAAACCAGCTATTTAAAAAATAGAGATGGGGGATATTGGTATTTAGTCATTAATGGAATAGTATACTCGTATCTCATATGTACAAAGGAATAGATCTATGCTCCTAAGGGTGAGACCCTAAGGGTGAGACCCTCCTAATTAGTTGCTATTTGGACATTTAATTTTACTTTTTATTTCTCCCATTTCCTTTTGTGATTAGTTGCATTTCCCTCTATGAATATACACGGGCTTACAAATCTTTGTTTAACCCTATTTTCTATTAAAATAAAAAGAATCTCTCTGAGTGTATCATATAAACAACTACATTCAAAGGAAATTAAATGAATATATTTTTAAATAAGTAACACAGTATATAAGCCAGAAGAATGGGGCAAATATTTTAAAACACAGTCAACACTGTCATGGACTAGCCAATTCTCAGAGGCTGAGAACATTTTAAATATACGATATATGCATATAGAATGAGTTGTAGAAGTATACTTCAAGCATCATAGAGACTCCAGAAGCTCTCATGGAATGTCTGTCGGGATAGCACTCTTTGCTACCAACCTATCTCTCTTTTGGATTCCGTGGTGAAGGTGGTGGGTCGCATGTTTTTAGACAGACTTGTAACCTGGGCAGATAAAAATAACATCTTAGCCAAGGTACAATATGGTTTCCACCCAGGGCGTTCCACGGTGGAACAATGTTTAAACCTGTATATGGTTTTAAACAAATACACCATGGCTCACACCGGCTCTATTCACCTAGCCTTTATGGAATTGTCCTCAGCTTTCGATTGTGTAAACAGATCGAAGCTTTGGCAGATGATGTTCTCTATTGGCATTGACAGGGACATCGTTTTGTTTCTAAGGGACCTCTACAGAGACTCAAAAGCGGAGGTCCAATATTCAAAAGCTCTTAAAGTGACCCGCAAGTTTGATATCAGGAGAGGGGTGTGCCAGGGGTGCATCCTGGCCCCCTTTCTTTTTAATTTATATATTAACTCCTTGGAGAAGGTCCTCTTGGAGGTAAGAGCCGACTTCCCACAGGTGGCTATATGTGGACTATGCTGATGCTGTTCTCATGGTGAGGATAGCCAGGGGGTTACAACTTCTGTTGAACTCCTTCGTCCATTTTATGGATGATCTGGACCGGCTGGCTAATTACAGCAAATTGTTTGTTATGCAGGTGGGACCTCGTACAGCAAAGCAGTTTACTTGTAAGAAAGGAACCTTGTCAATCCAGTTGACAAATGTTTTTTCTTATCAGGGAGTAGTGTTTGACGACGCTCTGATTTGGTCCCCCTTGATTACCTGAAGGAAGGGGGACCTGGTCAGAGCAACCGCAGCTGTTTTTAATTTTGCTTCCAGAGTGGGGGGAAACCGATAGGGGCCCTTTTGAAGATTTACAGAGCCAAATGTATCGCAAAGGCCAGTTATGGGAGCGAGATACAGGGTCACACTGGGCTGGAGGCCTTGCAAACTGCAGAAAACACCTTTCTGAGACGGGTACTCCCATTAACGCAGTGTCCTTCTTATGTTGTGCAGAAAGAGCTGTGGATGACTTTTCTCTCAGACGAACTGGTGTTTCAGCCATTAGCTTTGTGGATAAAGATTTGGGCTAAGAAAGAAAATGCCCTTGGTAAGGATATTCTAAAGGATTGGCTTTCCTTTGATCACGTTAATCGTATCCACTGGCTAAAGTATGTAAGAGAATGCCTCCATAACCTGGGAAGGGCGGATCTATTTGATAACCGAGATGGCATATATAAGAGGGACCTTACCTGGGTAAAAGAGAGGTTTTTCTTAGAAGGCGCTGTTGTGATAGAAAGGAAACAGAGATGAGCAAGCCCAGTGTCCATAGGTATATTGGATTAAAAACAGTGCCAACCAATGAACCATATCTTCTAGGGATCAAAAGCAATCACGATAGTTTCCTACTGACCAGATTTAGGCTTGACCTTTTTTACAACCTCCTAGCACAACCACGTGGCGTTTATAGAGGTCAGTGCCTCTAGCCCTGTGGCTGCAACAGTCTGTCTCCTTAGGACATGATGCACTTTTTAATTTTTTTGTGTTTTGTATGAGGTTCCTAGAAAGTCTTTTATCATTCCTGTTCTTAAAAAGGCGCGTTTTAGGAGGGTGAGACCTGCTTTTATCTTTTTACGACTTCTTTCAAATGATACCGTACTGTATACGCTCAGCATTTTAAGGGCCGCCATCAGGCTTAGGTCAAGCTGTGATTAACTCTGATAGTGGGACTTATTTTTATATTGAAACTAGATCACAATGGCCACATTGTTTTGTTATTCTGTACATATGTGGAGCTTTATTGAAGTTTGTATGACTTTTATGGTTTTATCTGAAAAAATTGATAAAGTTTTATTTGAATTGCCTGTCATGAAGGAGGTTCAAAGGAGAAAGATAAGAAAGAGGCTGACAAGTAAGGTATGAGGGCATGAAAAAGCAAGATGCTGACTAAAACCAAAAATCAGACCAAGGATCTGAAAAGGAAGAACAAGCAAAATAACGGGTTTGGACGGGAGATATCACAAGCAAGGGTTTGAGGAAATTTGATTACGGCTCCATCTTGCGTATTGACACCATTGCGATGTTGCCCTCACTCAGGCACCGACAACCTTCGTAGCGTTTCTTTCATACTCTGTACTGTAACATGTTAAACGACCTTTTCCTGTCTCTCTGAGCAAAGAACATGCTGAGACCCGGCTCGAAGCAACTAATTCCCGTGATAACCATCTATTGACCCTTGGTGATCCTTCTCTGCCTCTCCAATTGTTTTACGAATCACCACCTGCAACACGCAAACACGTCCTGTTGTAAATTAATTTAACTTGGGAATGCCCATGCCACCTGGCCTATAGGGTCAGGTAGAGAACACGACCCTAGGGAAGGAATTTCTATGACCTATTATCCTGTATCTTGTACAAAGAATGTTTGCTAGTGGATGATTTATTCGTTTTTATTGCATATTGAGGGGGTTGTTGCTTTAGGGGATTCAAGCGCTATAAAAGACTGTGAGCCACGGATTGAAGTGGCAGTCTCCTGAGAACCTACCACTGATGTACTTCTAGGACAACTGTACCTAGCTGCAGCTAATAAATTGAAGTTCCTATGCCAACAGAGTGTTCCGTGTCTCTGTACATTTAGAAGGCGAACTCAGAAGATTTCAGGCGTACCCTGCGCCGCCAGGCCTAATTCAGCCTGGTTCTTCAAATGGTGCCCTCTGTGAGGCGGCTTCAGAGGTCGTGGGTCCAGCCCGAGGATCGTGAGGAGCCCCGCAAGGAAATTCCGGAAGACGCGCACCACGTGATTGACCCCTGCATGTCGTAAGTGGACCGAAGGTTTTTACAGTGTGGCTTCTCCCTTGCAACGGCTGCGAAGACCTGCTGCCCTGACTGCCGCCACGCTTTGGCTCCCTTGGTGATTGGTATTGCGAGACATTAGACGGACCTCTGTTGGCGTAAGAAAACATCTGGTTAAGTTAAGTATAGTGGCCACTCCTTTGTCTTTGTTTTGTCTTTGTTCGACTTTTGCAAAAGCCGAAACCGAGGGGTGAGTGCAGTTTTTGTACTATAAAGTGACTAATTAACCCCTTGAAGTTTGTAAAGAAACTAGTGTGATAGCGATGCCTGGTTTCAGTAAGTTTGGAAGATGGTTTTGTTGTTGTTGCGATAGGGATTCCCGACTGGAGGACTCTTGTCCAATTCCTCCGGCTGGGACTCCCACTTATGAAGTATATTCTAAACATGGTATTGGCCCCATAGCCTTTAATGAGGCGTGGGTTCGCTATACTAGGAAAGATGGTGTTTTACGGTTGCCGCAGAATGGCAGTTTTGAGCTCAATATCTTAGATAATTTGGAGGACACTTTGTTTAAACGAAAAGCCCGGCCGGCTATGTGTGACTCTTTTCGCTTATGGCGTAAGGAGGCCAAACAGAAAGAAATAAAACAAGCTAAAAGAGATAGGAGGGATATGTCTATTTTACAAGCTGCCCAACAGTTTAAAAATAATGAGACCGATCATGCGATTGAGGTTTCAGATAGGCAACATCGTATGGCGGTAGATAAATGTTATCCAGTGTTGCCAACTTCCCCTACAGAGAAAAATGTGGACCCTGAGAAGGATCCTTTAATGTCCCATCTGTTGAGATTACCTCCGCCCTATGCGCAGGGGGCTAATGTACCTTTTGCACTACCGCCTGCCCCGGGAGCGAATGCACCTTTATTATTAGCACCTGCCCCACCTGTTCCACCTGTTGTTCCACTTGTCACTCCTCAATCGGTTCCTGCATCCCCATCACAGCCTCTTCCGGTATTTCCGAGCTCTCCCTTACCTTCGTCTCCCTTCGTACCTATTACTCCCTCTTCTGCCCCGCCTAATATTCTGTCTCCTGTCCTAATGACGAATTCTCCCTCTGCTCGGAGGCGAATGGTTGATACCGTTTCTGGCCTTTTGTCCCCTCTCTTTGGGACACTTCAAATGACCCCTGTTCCTCCTCGTAGACAAACTCGTAGTCAGCTCCCAGGTCCAGATGAACAGGAAGTGCTAGATCTCCTTGCCCGAAGGTGGATCACGAATGGCCCCCAGTATAGTGTGCAAGACATTATGGTCACCTTTCAACAGTGGGAGGCACCAACGCAGAGATATGTTTTTGATACTATGTGTAACATTTTAGGTCAAGAGTGTGAGGATATGGGATTGGGACCAGCCCTTCAGGGCCTGCTAGATGTTCAGGCCGAGTTTGAGAAAGGGCTGATTGTGGGCGCAGAGGTTGAGGATGCGGTAAGGACGCTTGTCACATTTAGAATGATGTTTGCTTGCCGGTCTTTGCCAAAACGCGATTCCTCTGTTAGACGAAAATTAAAACACTATCCTATGAGCGAGGTTCCCCCAGTGTGGAGAGAGGAGGTTGCAGCTCAGGGTGGTAATCCTCTTATACCTGCTCACTTTCAACATGTGTGGGTACACGTTCCTTGGAAACGATCTGAGGTATTGGCCCTTAAACAGTCCTTACCGGACCCCCGTAAAAATCCTGCTGGGTACTACAAAGAGTTGTCCCAAACTGTCGATGCATGTATTATGAATTTGGCCGATATAGACATGCTAATGGGCAATGTGGTCCCACAACCATTATGGGATAGGATTCGAAAGGAGGACCATCCCGGGGAATTGGGAGGTGATTGGGCTGCCATACTTACCGCGGACAGACTCCAAGTGGGTGGTGCCAAACCTGAGGCTTTAATTACAGAACTCCCAGCTAGGATCATTGCCTTACTGAAAACTAGGATGCCCCCTCTGCGAATTAATTGGGATAAGTTAGCAGCTTGTAAGCAGAAAGCGGATGAAAACGTCTCTGATCTCTTCACTCGTTTTGAGGAGACGTTTATCGATCATAGTGGTCAGGATATGAGCACGGAAGGTGGCCAACGATTGTTTGTAGACAAATTTGTGTCAAATTTGGTTCCGGAAATATCTAATAAATTGAAGATTTCCGAAAGTGCGTGGGCGGTCTCCTCTTCGGCCCAGATATTGGCTACTGCTCAGTATTATGAAAATAGGGATAAAGAGGAAAGAGAGAAACTTGATAAAAAGACTAAAGAGCTGAAAACAAAAGTTATTTTGCAACAAGCTTATCCTCCCCGCCCTGCGCCAACGTGAATATCAGCCGCCTCCACAATTTCAGAGACAGTTGCAGAGGCCTGGGCCTTTTGTTCCCCGACCCCAACTGGGCCAGAATCAATGCGCCTACTGTAAAGAAGAAGGCCATTTAAAGTATAATTGCCCGGTTTTGTTACAGCGCACGAGCACCATTCCCGGGTCACGAGGCCGGGGTGGTTATCAGTCAGCACCCAGGGGTAGAGGACGGGGTACGCCGCCTAATAACCAACGTTCCATGCCCCCTGGAAACTCCACGAATTATTTTGATCAGCAAAATGTTCAGTCTACCAACTATTACAATGATGATTATTATACCGAGGATGAGAGACAGAATTCCCAATCTAGCTAGGACAGCCATGGACAAAGTAAGGGAGTAGTATCAGTTCCAGTAGACCAAAGCGGGCCTTATGTTGATGTGGTAGCACTAGGTGCTACAGAGCCATTCCTATTAGACACTGGTGCGACGAAGAGCTCTATGATTTACTCTAAACTCCCTGGGGCACCTTTGTCTGGCTGTACAAATGTTTCTGTAGGTTTTTCTGGCGCCCCAGTTCAAAACCCAGTTTCACGCCCTTTGCCCATTTCAATAGGTCCTTACAAATTGGAGGCCCCGCTCCTTTTAACAACTGGTTGTGGTGAAAATTTGTTGGGCTTCGATTTATTGAAGAGATTGTATGCAACATTACACTGTTCCCCTTCTGGTGTACGTCTTACCTTAGGTAAGAAATTGACCTCACCGATGTACTTGTCTAAAGACCAGCTTCCCCCTGAATTACAATCTCTTCCCGCCACCCTCTGGGCCACCGGCCCCAATGATGTGGGCCTCCTGCGGATCCCGTCCTACATTGTAACCCTCAAGCCTAATATTAAATTTCCTCACATTCCGCAGTATAAAATTTCCAGTGACGGCGAAAAAGCTCTTTTGACTATAGTTCATGATTTGGTACAAAATGGTGTGGTTGAAGAGACTAAGGGAAATGTATGCAATAGCCCTGTTCTGCCTGTTTTTAAACGAACCGACCCCTCTCAGCCACCTGTCTATCGTTTTGTGATTGATCTCAGAGAGGTCAACAAGATTGTAGTACCTCAATTCCCTGTTGTCCTGGATATTAATGCCCTGTTGACAATGATACCCGCCTCAGCTTCCTGGTTTTCTGTCATTGACCTCAAAAATGCTTTCTTCAGCATTCCCATTGCTGAGGAAAGTAGGGATATTTTTGGCTTCTCCTTAGCAGGCCGAAGCTTCCGGTTCAAGCGGGCTCCTCAAGGTTACTGCGAGAGCACTTCCATTTATGGTCAAGCATTAAAATCACAGCTCGATACTTTGTCTTTACCACCAGGGGACACTCTCATTCAATATGTGGATGACCTGTTGGTTGCAGCAGATTCTGAGGACACTTGTAAAAAGGCTACCATTTCACTGTTACGCCACTTATCTGACCACCACCACAAGGTTTCACCATCAAAATTGCAATATTGCTGCCAAGAGGTTACCTACCTAGGTCATCTCTTGTCAAAGGAGGGACGGCGATTGACCCCAGAAAGTATCCAAGCAATTGCCCAAATGCCTATTCCATGTACGCAAAAAGAGGTGCGTGCCTTTTTATGTATTACCTCTTATTGTAGACAATGGATCCCCAATTTTTCCCTTCTGACGAAACCTTTGTTGGCACTTACTCTTAGAGATACACCGCACCCTCTCCCATGGACTGCGGAATGTCAGAAAAGTTTCACTGATTTACGTACTGCCTTGTGCTCTGCTCCTGTGTTAGGAACTCCTGATTACAGTAAGCCTTTCACACTCTATGTTCATGAGAAAGAAGGTTGCGCATTATCAGTTTTAACGCAACGATTTGGGGACAAGCAACGTCCCTGTGCCTATTTTTCGGCCACGTTAGATCCAGTGGCCAAGGCATTACCTAGCTGTTTGAGGGCTACAGCAGCAGCGGCAGTTTCCATTCGCCAGTCTGCTGGATTGGTATTAGATAATACCCTTATTGTCATGGTGCCGCATGCAGTAGACACCCTCCTAAATACAACAAAGAATCAACACCTCACGAGTGCCCGCCTTTCGGGGTACGAATTCACGCTCTTGGCTAGCCACATACACATTAAGCGATGTAATGCCCTGAACCCGGCAAAATTGCTGCCAATTCCAGTAGAAAATGGTACTCAGGAGCAGCACGATTGCTTCTTCCACACGGAGGAAGAGACAAAAGGCAGAGTTGATTTAAAGGATACTCCACTCCCGGACCCGGATGGGATCCTATGGGTGGACGGTTCTTGTTTTAAGCTTCCCAATGGTGAAACTACCTCAGCCTATGCAGTCACTACCTTGTACACTGTTGTGGAAACAGCGCGTATTATACATAATTCAGCCCAGGCAGCTGAATTGATAGCACTGACTAGAGCTTGTGTGTTGGCTGAAGGAAAAAGGGTGAATGTGTATACTGATAGTCAGTATGCGTTTGGAGTGGCCCATAGTTTTGGCTGCCTGTGGAAGGAAAGAGGGTTTCTCACATCCCATGGCACTAAGATACAGCATGGCCAATTGGTAAATGACCTTCTTGAATCACTCGCCTTGCCCACTCAGATAGCGATTGTGAAGTGTAGTGCACATAAGAAGATCACTGATGATGTAGGTCAAGGAAATGCTTTCGCAGACCAGATAGCGAAAGAGACAGCTAGAGACACTACAAGCCACATGTATGTTGCGGGCTCTGCTAGATGGGTTGCACAAGGAGGGATGTGTGAGAATACTGTGGACAGTGTGAAAATGATCCAGGCAGAGGCCACAGAGAAAGAATTGAGTACGTGGAAAGAGAGTATAGGAAGGTTGGATGTGACAGGGTGCTGGACAGACTTGTCGGAACATCAACGCTGGTTGTTACCAGATGCTTATGTACTCCCAGTAGTTACCATGGCACATGGTCCAGCCCACATTGGCGCTAAAGGTATATGCAAACTTCTGGCTCCGGTATGGCAGAATGTGGGGATCCCTAAATGTGCAGACAATCTGGTTAAGCATTGTATTATATGCTTGATGCATAACCCGGGGAAGGGAACACCAACACCGGCAGGCCACTTTGCTCCCCCAACGTACCCTTTTGAGGTGTTGCAAATAGATTACATTCACATGGAACGATGTAACAATCTGAAGTATGTTCTCGTTGTGGTATCTGCCTTCTCCCGATGGATAGAGGCCTATCCCCTGAAAGATAATACTGCTCTATCCACGGCAAAAGTCCTTTTGAAGGAGTTTCTGCCGAGATTTGGGTTACCCAGAATTATTTGGAGTGACAACTGAAGTGAATTTGTGGGTCAGATCATGCAGAAAGTATGTACAGGCCTTGGCATTAAACAAAAGTTCCACGCAGCAAACCATCCTCAGTCAGCAGGTTTGGTGGAATGCTATAATGGCACTCTTAAGCTTAAACTCGCGAAAATACAAGCCAGCACGGGTCTTCCTTGGCCTGATGCCTTGCCCTTGGCTCTCTTATCCACCAGAACAACCACCCATTCCAGTATGGGGCTTAGTCCTTATGAGGTTGTGTTTGGACGCCCAGCAAATGTTTGGGGAATCCCAAGGCCAATGAAATACTCCGAGATAGAGCATCCATTGTTAATTGACTATTTGCATGATCTCACCACTAAGTTACGTGTCCTTCACCAACAGGTACAAGATACTTTGCCTCAGGCTTCAACGGATCCTGGTCATACCATACGGCCCGGAGATTGGGTCTGCATTAAAAACTTCCAGAGGTCGAAGAACTTGGAACCTCGCTGGAGAGAACCTCGTCAAGTACTTCTAGCGACGCGTACTGCAGTGAAGGTGGCCGGCAAACAGAACTGGGTACATGGGGTACATTGCACGAAAGGGCCCCTACCTTTGCCTTATGATCAGTGGGTTTGCAACCCAATTAGCGACTCTGAAAGCGAAAGAATTCCAAGATTTGGACTGTTTAGCGATGCACACCTAGACTTTGCCAGATCAGAGAAAGACGACGACGAGGTCCTCCAAACAGCTATACCACCGGCATTGAAATTGGACACTACTAAACCACATCTCCTTTTCCAAGAACAAACTGTACCTGGTTCCCAGAGGTACGATTTGAGGCCCAGACTGAACAAAAATACCTCAATAGTGCCTCATTGACTTTGTCTTTATCCCAATGTTGCAGGGCCGTGATCGTAGTCTCAGAATTTTTACCCAAGGTGTGGCTCTAGGCCTGTGGGACTTGTAGGAAAATAAAAAGAACTACAGACAATTACAGCTGAGTGAAGCAACCTCCCGTCACGGGCAACATTTAGAGATGGAAATGACTGTTCAAAAGGGAATGGACATTGGCATTGTAAATTATTGCATAATAGTTTTGTAGTGGCTTTAATAATATTGATTTTAATGTGTATTATATTGTCTTGCATAGGATGGGGACTACATGTAATTTTTACGCAGCCTATTCCCAAAGTTACCGTTGAAATGCATACACATGTCGCTCTACCACCTCATGTTGAGTCAAGAAGGAGTGAATTCCGTGACAACACATTTGTTTCTATGCTACACCAACATCAATTGGCTACTAATGCGACGAACTGTTGGGTTTGTGGTCTTCTGCCAAGTTCGGTGAATACTGGAATACCATACATTACCCTTCCTTTTTCATTTAATGGTTCTTGTAGTGCATGGTGGGAATTGAGTGCCAGTTGGTTATTTTCTGGAGATGGTGAAACCCGAGATGTAAGGAGCTTGGGAGTACATCTATACCATTTATGTTGGCGGGACAGAAAAAGAATATATGGGACGAATAGTGAGAAGTCAGAATATGCTGATCGCCAAACCAGATCTACGGATTTGTATTTCCTGCCCTCTAATAAAACCTCTCGAAAAGGACAAACTTTTCTAGTGGACAAGCACCATTCTGTATTAGGAAAGGGGGTTAGAATATAAAGGTACAAGCAAATGCCAACATATTGTGACCTTGAATGGGACAGATTGGCATTGCATGGTTCCCTCACGTAATACATACTTCGTGTGTGGAAATAAGGCTTACACTTCTCTACCTGGTAATTGGAGAGGCACTTGTTATGTCGCTTGGTTGTTACCCCCTACATATATAGCAGATGCCAAGCATCATTTACTGAAAAGAAGGGTGGCGTCAGACCAGGATACGTCAGGACAAGAATTCGGGGATGTCTTGAAAGGACTTCTTCCATTCTGGGGTCCAATAGCCAACAGTAGAGACATAAGACAACTAATTCGAGTTGTGGAAGCCACTGTCAATGAAACAGCTGGAGCTTTGAGTAATCTCACTGCAGAACTCGTTGCTGACCGCCTTGTCACGCTTCAGAACAGGATGGTATTAGATATTATTCTTGCTGACCGTGGGGGCGTATGCAAATTGATCGGATCTAGATGTTGCATTTATATTCCAGACAACGCCCCTACAGTATACCAAGCCATCTCTAAACTACATAAGATCGCTGAGTCCGTTCACCAGGATGAAGGGAATTGGTCTCTGATGGGATGGTTTGGGAGACTACTGTCTACCTTTGTTGGAGCGACTTTGGCTATTCTCCTCTCATGTTGCCTTTGCCTACAATGTGGTCCCGCTATATGCGGGCTCTGCGCCACCCTGTGTGTTCCAAATCCTGTATCCCAGAAAGCAGAGAACACAAAAATAATGCTGCAACAACAGCTTGTAGATTTCATTGCTATTGAAGTCGATTCTGATTAACAACAGCCTCTGTGTTTTTGCCTGAGTAATGGCAAAAGGAGGGTCTGAGGAAATTTGATTACGGCTCCATCTTGCGTATTGATACCATTGCGATGTTGCCCTCACTCAGGCACCGACAACCTTCGTAGCGTTTCTTTCATACTCTGTACTGTAACATGTTAAACGACCTTTTCCTGTCTCTCTGAGCAAAGTACATTCTGAGACCCGGCTCGAAGCAACTAATTCCCGTGATAACCATCTATTGAGCCTTGGTGATCCTTCTCTGCCTCTCCAATTGTTTTACGAATCACCACCTGCAACACGCAAACACGTCCTGTTGTAAATTAATTTAACTTAGGAATGCCCATGCCACCTGGCCTATAGGGTCAGGTAGAGAACACGACCCTAGGGAAGGAATTTCTATTACCTATTATCCTGTATCTTGTACAAAGAATGTTTGCTAGTGGATGATTTGTTCGTTTTTATCGCACATTGAGGGGGTTGTTGCTTTAGGGGATTCAAGCGCTATAAAAGACTGTGAGCCACGGATTGAAGTGGCAGTCTCCTGAGAACCTACCACTCTTGTACTTCTAGGACAACTGTACCTAGCTGCAGCTAATAAATTGAAGTTACTATGCCAACAGAGTGTTCCGTGTCTCTGTACATTTAGAAGGCGAACTCAGAAGATTTCAGGCGTACCCTGCGCCGCCAGGCCTAATTCAGCCTGGATCTTCAGGTTCAAGGAAATGTTATGGCATTTGGAGTCACACAAAGTGAGAGACCACTCAAGAGCAAAGGCGGAACAGATCGATGAAGCCAAAATTGAGGGAAGGTACAAAGACCCGTGGCAACTAAGAGACTCAGGAATTCAAACTGACCTCGCTACCAAAATGCAACATTATGGCAGTGCGCAGCTGTCGGATGTACAATAACCCATATTTAGAATATGCAGTGGAAAAGCTAACAACATTGTTACTTTTGGACAATAATTGAATACACCATGGTTTGAAAAGTGACCTCATTTTGATACAGACTCCAAGGAAGGTAGCCACATCTAACCAATTCACGAACTGTAGTCCAAATTAACAAGTCGCTTACCTTTGGTTTCACTCTTTCTAGGGGGATACTCTATCTAACCACAGATTCCTCACCATAAGAATATCCCCAGGAACCGGCCCATGGAAGTCTTTGGCAATGGTCCCGCACACTGGTAAATGGCAGCATGTGGCTCTGTGATGTCTCCATACTACTCCGGAAATGATGGAACAGAACTGCAATAAAACACCACCCTAGCAGGCTGACATCAGTTTGCTTGCATCCCCCTTGCGTGCCCTCAGACAAAGCACAGAAACAATTGTCCGAGACAGTGTGCCAATTCCTTACTTTGGATCTTTTAGAGGTTAAAGAGTTAGCTCCCTAGATGGGGAGGAGGTAGGGAAGTTAGAAATATGCAGTTAGATAGAGTATCTGCTCGGCCCTGTATGTTGCAGTACTAAATGGCAGTCATGTTGTCCCTGAGGACCTGCACCAGACTCCCTTTGATGGATAGCAAAAAGGCTTTCAGGGTCAGGCAAATTGTCCACCACTTCAGATGTTAATTTGGAGCTGGCTGCCCGTTGGAGACCAGAGACTTTGAATCCCTAACTTTCCTAAATGGCCCCACCGACTCAGCAACTATGCCTTTTTCAGCACTGTGAACTATGAGTAGGGGAGAAGGAGTGGCCAGTGGCAGGTCAGATTGAAGTCAGTCTGCCACCATAGAAGATCCTGAGCGGTCTCCTGCGAGATCTGGATGGAGTCAATGAGGCATGCATCCCTGATGCTAGGCCCACTGAGTTCTGAGGTTTCACTGCAGGCTCCGCATATGCCACCTTGCATTTGGGATGAGAAAGATGAACAAGGGCAGACAATCAAGAGGCCTCAGAATCATCTTCACTGAACACCAGGATCGATCCAAATACCCTAAATGCCATCAACTCACTGCAGTGGAGGAAAGACCCTGAATGCCAGTGTCCAGAATTACCCCAACGAGTGTAAGTCGAGTAAAAGTCTTTGAGTGGGGCTCATGTGGAACTTCGACTCATTGATGGTGAAACTCACCAAGGTCAGGAGTGTAGCCATCATCCGGAGGTGGTTTATGGAAAGCCTACCTTTAGCAGCCAGTCATTAAAGTACAGGAATATGTGTACTCCGAACTTCCGAAGATGTCTCCATTATCACTTTCCTAAACATCTAAGGTAAGGCCAAAGGTGAGTTGAGCAAACTGAATGTGTTCCAGTCTCATCTTAAACTACAAGTAAAACCTGTTGGACTGCAGTATGGGTATATAGAAATATATGTTTTGTCCAAGGACATCAAACAGTTTACTGGGTCTAAAGCTGACAGGATCTGAGCCGGAGTGAGCATTTTCAACCTATCATGCCTCTGAAACTCGTTCAGCGGGATGAGGGCCAAAATAGGCCGCAGCCTACATACTTTTTCAGAAAGTGGAAATAACATGATTACCAACCTCATTCTCTTTCTCCAAATCTAGTACCCGCTCACTAGCACCCGAGGACAAGAGAAGATAGACCTGCATCAGAATTTCAGAGTGCTCATTCGAAAGTCGTTCTGGGGTGGGAGAAAGGCTGGTGAGCAGGAAATGAAGAACAGGGGTTATGGAGCTACAGCTGGGGAAGACATCACGTTTTCTACATCCAACTGACCAGACATGTGCCCGAGAGGGCAAACTAAAACAGCTTAGAAGCACTTGCAGTAGAGAAGGAAGAATGGTCCTGGGGAGAATGCTGTGGCGTAAAAATTATTGAATTAATCTAGTGCAGAATCACCCCTTTCTCTTATTACCCTGGAGCCGTAGAAGAGCATGTCCTTTGAGGATGCTTGCACGCCTAATGAAAACTTGATTAATCGCAATCAAGCATGATTACAGAGTACACAACTGGTGACAATAACTCTACCGATGCAGTCTGCAGTGTCCAGCCCAGCCCAGACTGCGTCCTGACTATCCTGTACATTTTGGGCTAGTGACGTCCTGATGTCCACTCGGGATGGACATCAAGATGTTGTTGGCCACTGCCCGTACTGCATGGGCAACGCCTCTCCCAGAAGGCAAGCAACATTAACAGATCTGAGTGCTAGACTGGCCGTAGAAAATATTCTCTTTTCGAAAGCCTCAATTATTTTTAATTCTGCACTCAGTGGGCTGGAGGGAAAGGAACTAGAATTAAGCTTACTTGTGGAGGGATTGACAATCAGGCTGTCGGTTGTAGGGTGCTTAGTTAGAAACTGTGGTTGGTCTAAGTTGCCTAGCTACAGGGGGACGACTGGCAGACTTGATCACAGCTTAGACCGTGTAGCCAGATGGGCTACTTAAAGGTTCCATTAATTGGCAATACCTGCTCTAGCGACGTTGGTCCTGATTCAATAATCTCAGTCAAAACATATGTTAAAATTGCAATTCTAGTGCTTCACCTGCTCCTCGAACCACTACTGCTAACCAAATGCTTTCTTCCTTTGGAGGCTCCGGTGGTGAATCTAGCTCCATTTTAAGAAACGTTTCTATCCCACTGGGATTTTGTAAGTCTACATATAATGAATTGTCAATATAATGAGGATGGAGCAACCTGTCCCCTTCCTCATCATCGTCATCAATGTCTTGAGGGACATTGGGTCTGAATCAGAACCCAAAAAACAGTGAATATTCTGTTGATCCAAGCATTAGGCCAGGGGTATTGAATTGGAATCTGGCTGCATAACTACCAGTTGCACTTGCATAATTTCATAGCATGACATAGGCCTGGATCAGGCCGACATTGGTTCGGGGTCAGAGATCAGCATCAGGATACAATCATTGATTGGCGCCAGAGAAGTAAATGTCAGCGCAAGTACTGATGGAACCAGTGTCGATCTTGGCGTTGGTGTATTAGTCAGTGCCAGAGATTCTAGCATAAACGTGGCTTTCTTGTGCTAGTGTTTAGACTTACAGTTGGACGTACAAGAGGACCTGGCCCTTGGTGTGGAAGAGGTATCTATGCTTCTAGAGCTCTGAGACACACAATTTTCTCTTTTGGTCCCTGATTACCTAAGGTTGTGTGCGGGCCCACTTGTTTCATGACCAAGAGTCATGCCTAGAGCCCAAGCACTACAGACACACCTCGTGAGGGTCAGTGAGTGACATCTGCTTCCTAAAGTCTTGGCATGGTTTGAATCCTGTCATTTATCGTTCCCTAGCACACTATAAAACTTTTGCTCAGAAAAAAATTGGTAGCGGGACGCTGGATTCGCATGGAAAGAAAGGAACTAACGTCATCGCGCAGGGGTGACGCTACCGAACTGAAATGATATAGATGTAATAATGCCTGGACATTGCGGAGCATTACAAAAATATCTCACTAAACCCCACCTTTTTGCCTAATAAGTATGCTTCTCATTTTACATCCGCTCTCTTGCAGCACAATAAATTTGTCATCTACCTTTTTAAAAAGGGCAAGCATTTCGTGATGTTTACATGCAAGCCCCTAAACTTTCATAACACGAAGACAATCCCAGTGACTGAAGTTTGCAAAATGCTCACACACCTGCAAGAAATGTTTTTATTTCATCATCTTAATTTTAAGGAATGCTGCTACCAATGAGCATGTAAGCGCTAGAAAGGGCTTAGCCGCTTAAATATTAAGACAAGCAAGCTTTCAACATTTATCTGAAAAAAGAGTAAATTCGGTCACAGTCGTAGTTTGTCTGGGAGCTCGTTCTACACCGAAGTATCTCTAAGGGATAATATATAAACTCACTGATTATTCATCAATTACTTCCTCTGGAGGCTTCAAACTGGGTCCAGAAATGTTCAGTGTCAACATACACCGGCACCAGAGAGCGTTGCACCTACTGTGGATATCGCGATTTGACAAAACCGCTCCATAAAAGCATCAATGCCGTAAGTGATGACCGTTCTTCCTAATTTTCGTATTCCAGAGGTCAGGAAGAAAACAAGATGGAGCTAGATAAAAACGGAATCAGAAAAAAACGTTCTAAAATAACCTAAATGTACCAGCAGGGGATAGGTGAATGGGCGATAAGGAATCCGTGCAAAATGTTGCAAACAAGTTAACCAAGGATAATTACTGACTATTCTAATGCCCACTTCCTTCGTTTACATTACTCAAAAGAATGACTCTCAAAAGCAGCATCGCACATAAGGAACAGACTAGGGTCACCAAGTATTAATCATTACATTACAAAGTTCTAAAGGGCTCTTCTGTCAAACTGTGGTTCATTCCTAGTATTGGCATAAAGGTACCACTGCTTGTCGAAAATATGAGCAGAGGACCAGGTAGCAGCTTGACAGGTACTAAGCACTATTACTCATAAACAGTCAAAGCGGAGGCTTTTCGCCTCAAGAAATCTGCTTGGAATCAGAAGGATTCTTAGCTAGATCAAAATATTCGCTGATGCATTAAGCTACCTACCTAGAGTCGGTTTAAACATATATTCTGAGCCTACCCAGGAAAACCAATGAATATTGATTGTCAAGCATGAATTCCTTAGGACTCTGTAGACACACTATAGGAGTCCCTTCGGGATATAATCTGTGGAAATGATCCTCCATCCTCAATGGATGAACAGGTGAGTTAAATGATGGAAGGGAAATATTCTACGTGGAGTAAAATTCTGGGACAATTTTCTGCAAGAAGTAAAGTTAAAGTATCTTTAATACTCTGTCAGGATACCCTTTTTGTTGTCACGAATTTCCTGAGGGCTGCTTTTAGACCAAGAAGCTCTAGATGCAACTGACGTCCGTTCGGACTTTGCGCAATATTTATTTTAAGGAATTATTACTGTAATGATGTTTTTTTTATAGTTTTTATCTTTTATGGATATGACTACTTCCGAATAAAGATTTATTTATATTATATACTAAACTTACAGCGAAGCCAGGAATCTTGCAGTACTGCTGATGGAATTGGTGAATATCACTCGGGCTAAACAGAGATGGTGGGTTGAAGCCATGTTGAACAAGTTACTTACCTTAATTTTGCATGAAATAACATTGCAACAGTATTAACAACAGACACAGTATGCAGTAAGTGCACATAGGGGCTGCGCCCCATTTGGCAATAAGCAGATTCAGACAATGTCTGAAGGGAGAGCCACACACACACCATAGAGTAACAGACATTCACCCGCACACCACCCGGGGATTCCGTCCAGAGGTAGATCACTACATGGAGCCATCACTAGCTCCACTAGTTGGGGCAGAGCTTGGGCTCAAGCGCTTATCCCAGAGTTAACGCCACACAAGGATATCCTCGTCCTCCACTTAATCATCTCGCCTGCTGAGCTTCATGCAAATCTCTTTTGCTAACAACCATTCCACTACATCTCTGCACTGCTAAATATTTAGCAGCTTTTTCTGACATACCATTTCACCTACAGAATACTCTTCATCAATTTCTAGGTTTTTATGTGATTTTCTCTGACATGTTTATGGACTATTACTGTGTGTTTGATTGTGGTCTGATTTTACTGTTTTCTTTATTATTACCTGGTTTAAGGAGCAGGATGATCCTTATGATCTTGGAGCCCTTACTATAACTTGCCCTGAAGGTTGCAAGCCACAGAGATAGAGCTTCATTCACATGAGAGAAGGGTGGGGTGCTGAAGTTGGATTGAATTACCTCATGATATTGAGTGAAATGAGAATCCATCTGCCTTACACTCAACTCACTTTAGCAATTGGGGAAGTGCAGTGGTGTGGTGCTAAAGTTCAACTTCATCATTGAGAATCTATATAACGCTAGACACTGTACCATGAGATTTCTAATCATTCATGCTATATTTTAGCAAGCCAACCAAAAGCATCAAGTTTCCTAGCAGACGTTTTCTCTGTTAAATCCCTCACAGGGCACACTCAGCCATTCCTCCCTCTAAAAATAATGGTCTGATTATAATTAAATTGGAAAATAGTAACATCAGATATTTACAACATATTGAATTTGAGACTACAAAACTGCACTAAAGGGTATGTTAGAGAGTACATTATTAGTTGGGTTGGTTGGTAGTTCTCCACAAGTCATAATGTCACTATTTTTATTAGTCTCAGTAAATGATTCTGTAATTTAAACTTGAGTTCAACCCCGTTAGCTATGGTTCAGAGCAGACAGGCTTAACTTAAGACAAATGTGTAAAGCATTTAGAAGTACCTAAACAGTAAAAAAATAAAATAAACACGGCACAATAAAAACCCTACTCCGATTTATAAACATGAATAACAATTTGAACAAAATTACACCAAAATGACTAACATCCTATAAGGGAAACTGGAGATATTATTTTTTCAAGTTTTAACTATAATTAACTCCAAAAAGTGAAAAACGCAAACAGGGGTCAACTGGTCGTGCTAGCTAGGGACAAGTGTATTTTTCAGGCCAACTATTCCAGTGAGGCAATGATCTAGTTTGGCCCTATGAAACAGGTACCTCCCGACGTGGACAGCCTTCAGTGAAAGCATGCATGGACTGGTACAGAAAGAAGAGGCTCAACATCAACAGATTCTGGCGTCGAAATGGAGCCTCTGCGAAACCGCTGGTCTATGCAAGAAAACCTCAGGCGGGAGAAGTAAAAATGTTCTCTCACCAGAGGTCTTCGGCTTTGATTGGGTCTCTTTCGACAGCCGCGCCGATAAAGGTGGGGTTAGGAACTGAGGAGGGCATAGCGTTGACAGATTCTGATGTCAACAGGAGAACGTAGCGGGAGTTGTGGTGAAGTCAGACCCACCGGGGATGCACCATGGGTGAATTTGCTGGCCCAATGGCCCCAGTCCCTTTACAGTTCTCCAGGCAAAAAGTTAGCAAGGATTTTTTTAAGACCCCATGTTTTATTGTTAAGCAGGAGGAATACACACCGACACTAGCCTGGGGTACCAGGACCTCAGGAACAGCACTTGGGGGTCATGACTTACGCCACAGGAGCCAGCAGTAGGGTCCAGGGCAGGTCCATTTCAATTGGTTAGCTTGGCTCACCCAGGAAAGTGGGAATACACTTGTTTTTCCTTGGTACAAGTGGGAGCAAGCCCAGCCCTTAGAGTTCTCCTCACAGGTCTCAACAGTGGGTGTAGTCTTCCTTCTGTCTTCCATAGGTCCAGTAGTGCTTTGAAGAGGGGTGCTATATTTTTTCCTGGCACTTGCCTGTGGGTGAGGGGGGCCTGGCTCCTGGCTAACCAATAAGGAAAAAGTTCCTATCGGTAACCCTACTCCTTTTACCACGGTTTGTGTGTGCACTCCTGCAAACAATCCCACAGTGGCCCCCACTACCTAAATCCAGCATGGTAGCACCTTCCATTCCTTGTAAAGAGCTCCTATACCCACCACAGAGGTGAGGAGAAATGAGCCACCCCTCCGCTGTGGTCACTCAAAACCGGTTCTAAGGCAGCTCCTGTCCCATTGGGATTGGTGCATGGCTGACTAGAGGAAGAGAAGAAGGGGCAGACCCAGGTGTTAGCTACATCTGCCTGTGACAAGGTAGACCTCTTTGAAGTTCATTTAGTTACTAGGCATCACCCAGATGGTCATCATGTCATAGGTATAAAACACCCCCCACAGCCAAGGCATCTGTCTCAGTTCTGGGAGCAATTTCACACCTCATCAATGGGGCTATTCAGCTCCCGGGTGGCCCTTTGAAGCTCATGCAGATGGCTTCCAGAGGCTTTAGGCAGGTAAAAGGTGACTTTTAAAAAATCCGTTTTGTACATTATTTAGTGCAATTCTGACTTTACCAATGAATTGGATTTGCATTAAATATTTTTAAAAGTTCAAGAATTAACTTTTTGGCTGGTTCCTAAGCTGAGATAACTTTCTTAACTTAAATAATGTAGCCTCATGCTTTCCTATGGAACAGTTAACCATGCTACAGTGAAAATAGCTTTAAAACCGCACAGACACGCTATAGTGTTAGGCATGCAGTCATGTTTTCACTGTCGCTCTAGTGGTGGCACAAAGTGTGCCACAATCCACTAGTGACGTTTAACTCACAGACCCTGGGTACACTTTATATCAGATGCTAGGGACTTATAGTCAAGTTAAATATGGAAATTAGGACTACAGCCAATTTTGACATGATTTACGGGTCAGAATACATACACAGTGGCCTGGTGAAAGAGTCTATGTGCACAAACAACCAACAGTATCAGTATACAAAAATTGGGTGATCATGCAAATAAAGGCATTTAATTATAGGGTGTAAAGCAGTGACAAAAACCAATCGGTTTAACTTTTACGTGGTGTATACATATAAACAATCCACAAATTCATTGCCACAGATGGCACATACACCCAAATATAAAGATATGACAGACACGTACAAATGTTCCTGCATATAAATCGGCAGACAAACATGACCTCATGCAAACAGGCACAGAAACACCTAAACCACATAACACGTAATCATCCATACACACAGACCACAAGACATGTTATGTTGATTTCTTTAATAGAGCTTTGTGCTGTGGGAAGGCCACTTACAAGTCCTAGATGTGTATGGAGACGAAAGCGGAGGACAGAAGAGCGAGGGACTAAGGAAGGTGGCTATTGAATCGAATGATCTTTCCCAAAATGGAAACTAGCAGTTGTTGATAAGCAACTGTATGCCTCTGCTTTTCAAAGCGGGAGGAAGAAGGAAAGGAAAATAATTAAGGGTTGAAGGAATAAATCAATGTAGAGAGGGCTAACCAGGTGAAGAATCGGGGAGGGGGGGTGGGAGGGGGGGGTGGGGGGAGGGTCAACATATGTTTAGGATTATCAGACTGTTAGAAAAATGCCAAGGCGAGCCAGGTATCTATGTGTAATAATGTTTAAAAAGTCCATGGTAGCCGTAGAGTAGATTGAAGAAGATGGTTTATTATGATTCACCAAGCACTCCTGCCTTCACCCTGGATGAGCAGTAGGGACGGTGAGCTAAGGAAAAGGTATGGCAGCACTTAAGTCGCACTATGTCCACTAACGAAGACACTGAAGCTAAGACAGAGATAAACACTCAGCCACTCATACACTGTCCCACACAACATAGGTAAAAGTGAGTCGGTACACAAGTAGGAATACAAAGGGGGTCTAGGGAATCATTAGACGTAAAAAGGATGGAAAGATGTATAGATATACGTTTAGGTCCACTTAATCCTTCACTAATAAAATCCAATTTGAGGTAGAGGAAAGATTTCTGTTAATGCATAACCAATACTTGTCCATTTCTCAGATAAAACATTTTTGTTGTGTGAAGGAATATCTGACTCCATGTCCGTTCTATCATTTCTCTTTTTGAAATAATCGCCTGTTGTAACAGTGCGTGTTTCTGGGGGTAATTATATAGCACAAACTGCTGGGAAATAATGGAGCACTGACAGAAGGGCAAGAGCCAAGGAAAATTGATAAGAATACTTACAAGGAAGCAGAGAGAAGGTGGGTAAGCTACAGTGAGGAGATAATCTTCTATGAAGAAATGAGTTTCAAGGGGAGCATTTCTGGAATTTCTGAGAAGAGATGCATCTTCAGTTCCTTTCTGAATCACAGGAGGGCGAGAGTGGTTAGATGATCATGTATATGCTGTTCCAAATGAGTGCAATAGATTCAGAAGGCTTCCATTCTGGAGGTGCTTGGTCTATTTGTCTCCCATTTCTTTGCTTCAAGCTTGGAAATATATTTTCTCTTGGTGTGGCATCGTTCTCCCAGATGGATAGATTCTATGCAAAGTGCACAAGGGTTTTTTTTAATACTGGTGGACTTTTAGGTAGTGCATCAGGTCTTGAGGATAATGCAGCTTTCTAGGGAGATGGTGATCACTCACTGGCTAACAGACCCGTCCTGATCCTCTCACATGCATCCTGGGCATTGTAATACAGGCCTTACTAAGTGTAGAGAAGGCTGGCAGCTCTTGGTATATGTGTTTCATATTGCTGTAATTATCAGATAGGTGGAGACTTAAGAAAATGATGCAGGCCTAAATAGGGAATCAGTGAAGTTCCTTCAGTGTTCAGGTGATGTGTTTGAAATTGATTAGACCCCTGTATGTAGGATGTTTCCAGACATAACAGTATAGATTAGAAGAAGCCTCTGAAAAGAGTTTTTCTTTCATCCAAGTGGGAGGGGTCCAGTTCCTGCACTTATGATCTGAATTAAGGTTTGGAGAGGATGTTTATTACTTGCATTAGTGTGCCGCATTTATGTCTGTTTATCAACTTTGCGATATGAAGTATGTTGTATCCTTGATCACATGCTGACAGTCTTTCGCAGTTCACGATGGTCTATGCACTCCTTTGTAGCCCCCACTAAACTGACAACTTTTTGTTTATATTATTAATTCCGATATATTTTTTACAAATTAAATTTAGGTCATGCTATTCAGGTACCGCACACCCACTGTCCATAAACCTGTGCTCCCAGCCTATGCCATTTCCTTTATGTCTTTGTATTCATATGACCATTAGCACTACCCTCGAGGAACTGCAATTGCCTGACAGTATCACACCAAAAAAAACTTAGCTGCATTATATTCAACAAATGGCATGATCTTTATCTTGAACTACGCACCTCACCATCAGAAACTGAAACACAATTAAGGGATTGGGAGAACCTAACACTCTATTTAATAGAGTATTTATTATTCTGATTATAGCGTCTGTGCGGCCAATGTTTTTCTTTTTTTCCTTTAGTGTTTTTATCCCTGCCTGTCTTAAGAAGATTTTTACCAGTTTGGTGACTAGTTTTATTTAAAGAAAAAACAGGAGACATACAAGTTAAATAAAGCTGAGTGGGCTTACCCAATTTCAACTTGTATTATTACGCAACATCAATCATATTAATTCAAGAAACTTATTATTGCAGCCAAGAGCGTGGATTAATCGTTCCACACAACCCAAGTTATGATGATCTAACAGGTTACAAATAACTCATCACATAAATATTGTGTAAATGGCGATCAAGCATGCCCTCCTCAGACCTGCACTCCTCCATGTGTCATGCTTTGCCTCACTGCTAGCTCAGGCCGTGACTGCGTCGTATCTATTATTACGCAACATCATTTGTATTCGTTCACGAAACGTATGATTGGAGGGGAATGGGTCAAGGATAGGAACGGCGAACAAGTTACTTACCTCCGGTAACGATATATCTGTAAGAAACATTAGTAGTGTTAGATTCCTCACCTTAGAATTACCCCCAGGCGTCAGCCTGGATCCGTAAAGTTTTCATCAGCAGTACCCCTGCACGTCGATAGGTGGTGTTGTGCGGCTCAGCGTCCGTTGTGGTCGCTGAGATGACGTCGCGGGCGCTACTTAGACGCCGCCCACGTGCGCTGATGTCAGTTCTGTACACGACTTTCCACGCTAGGAATGCAGAGCCATGCAAGATACTGACCACTGGTGCATTGAAACTAGGGCTCTGAATGGGATGACCTTAACCCTAGAAATCAGTTCGCAGAACAGGGAGGATGGGTGGGGCGGTAAGGAATTTATCACTACTAATGCTTCTTACAGATATATCTTTACCGAAGTTAAGCAACCATCTGAAAGAAACACATAGTGATAGATTCCTCACCTTAGAATAGATACCCCAGCAATAACAACCCCGGTGGTGGGTCTGCGAACCAAGATCACATCAGGAAGTACCAAAGAACAGAACGGCCAAAGAAGCCGTCTCTCCGGACTTGGCAGTCAAATCAATAATGCTTAGTAAACGTGTGCAGCGAGGCCCACGTGGCTGCCTGACAGATGTCATGCAGTGGGACACCACGTCCCAGTGCAGTACTGGCTGCAGTTGCTCTAGTGGAATGAGCACGCAGCCCCACCGGAGGCTCTTTTTTAGCCAAAGAGTAACAGGCTTTGATACACAAGACGACCCAGCAGGAGATAATCCTCTTGTGTACCGCCTGACCTTTCTTGGTGCCAACGTAGCCAACAAAGAGCTGTTCATCCACCCGGAACTGTTGTGTGCGGTTGAGATAAAATGAGAGCGCAATTTTAGGTCCAGACGGTGGAGCCTCTCTTTCTCTCTGGAAGGATGCGGAGGCGGAACGAAGGTGGGCAAGGCAATGGTCTGCCCAATGTGAAAGACCGTAACAACTTTTAGCAAAAAGGAAGGACTGGTCCTGAGCACAACCTTGTCCGGATGGACCGACAGAAAAGGAGGTTTACAAGAAAGAGCCTGGAGTTCACTCACTCGCCTAGCGGAGGAGATGGCAACCAGGATGGCAGTCTTCAAGGTCAAGAGACAAAGAGGACAGTTGTGAAGGGGCTCGAACGGAGCACACATAAGATAAGTAAGATCCAGATTCAAGTCCCACTGTGGCATCACAAACGGAATAGGAGGGAAAAGGTGTGTATTGCCTTTGAGAAATCTATTTACAACCGGGGACTTGAAAAGAGAGGGCTGATCAGGAAGCCTGAGAAAGGCCGAAATAGCAGAAAGATTTGATAGTGCCCAGAGCAGAGCCCTGCCGGGCCAAAGAAAAAAGGAACAAAAGGACCTCAAAAAGAGGGGCAGAAAGAGGATCCACAGCCTTTGCTGTGCACCTTGCCACAAACTTGTTCCACCTAGAGGCGTATACCACTTTAGAGGAGGGACGCCTGACTGCCAGAATGACATCACAAACTTCAGGAGGCAAGTCGAAAGGACTCAACTGCCGCCGCTCAATCTCCATGCAAAGAGGTGGAGGCTGGACAGGTTTGGCTGCAGGAACGTCCCCTACCACTGCGACAGAAGATGCTCCCGAAGAGGCAGTCGGATCGGGGGATCGATGCTCATACTGAGCAGCTTGGGATACCATACTCTTCGTGCCCAGTACGGGGCCACAAGGATGACTTGTGCCAGGTCGCGCCTGATCTTCTTCAGCACTTTGGGCAGAAGTGGTATAGGTGGAAAGGCGTACAACAGACCGCAATTCCACTCGCGACGAAAAGCGTCGCCGAGCGAGTGCCGCCTTGGAAACTCCAACGTGCAGAACTGATGACATTGCGCATTCTCTTAGGTGGCGAATAGATCTAACCAAGGCTCTCCCCACTGCTGAAAGAGACCTTGCGCCACCTCCGAGTGAAGACGCCATTCGTGATCCATCATGCACCTGCGGCTGAGTTCGTCCGCCCTGGTGTTCAGAGAACCTGCCAGGTGTTGAACCACCAGGAAAACGCCCTGATGTTCCAGCCATGTCCAGAGGCGCAGAGCCTCCTGACAGAGGGTCCACGACCCCACCCCGCCTTGCTTGTTGCAGTACCACATGGCAGTGGTGTTGTCTGTGAACATCTGCACTACTCCCTACTTGACAGAGGGAAGGAATGCCTTCAGTGCAAGCCGGATCGCCCGAAGCTCCAGAAGGTTGATATGGAACTTGGACTCCGCCGGAGACCAGAGGCCTCTGAAATCTGCCTCCCCCATGTGGCTGCCCCATCCCAGGAGGGACGCATCCGTCACCACTGTAAACTCCGGTTGGGGAAGGGAGAGGGCTCTGCCGTCACCACTGCAACTGTCGTGCAGTGCCCTCCGAGATCTGGACGTGATCGGACAGGTTACCCTGATGCTGCGCCCACTGGAACTTCAGGTGCCACTGCAGAGACCTCATATGCCATCAGGCATGCTCAATCAGAAGGATGCAGGAGGCCACGAGGCCCAGCAGCCACAGGGTCACCCTGACTGAAACCCGGGACAAGGGCTGAAAGATCGGAATCAGAGCCCAAATATCCCGGACTTGCTGTTCGGGATGATAGACCCAAAACTGCGCTGTGTCCAAAACCGCTCCAATGAAGAGGAGGCTTCTGAGAGGGAATCAGGTGCGACTTCGGCACGTTGATGGAGAACCCCCGCAAAAGCAGGAGGCCGGCCAAAGTCTGGAGGTGGTAGACGACTGTCTGGGGCGAGCCCGTCTTCAACAACCAGTCGTTGAGATAGGAGAAGACTGAAACCCCTGATCTGTGCAGATGAGCTGCGACCACCGCCATCACTTTTGTAAACACCCGAGGGGCGCTGGTAAGGCCAAAAGGGAGCACGGTGAACTGAAAATGCTCGTGGCTGACCGTGAACCGCAGGTAGCGACGGTGGGCCAGCAGGACTGGGATGTGGAATAAGTATCCTGCAAGTCCAGCGCTACCATCCAGTCTTGTGGGTCGAGAGCAGACAAGACCTGAGCCAAAGTGAGCATCTTGACCTTCTCTTTGTGGAGGAAGCGATTGACGTTCTGGAGGTCTAAGATAGGACGTAGGCCCTTGTCCTTCTTTGGCACCAGAAAGTAGTGGGAAATACAACCACAACCTACTTCTGGTGTCGGAACGCGCTCGAATGGCCCCCTTGGCCAAGAGAGCTGCAGCTTTCTGCTGAAGAAGCACCAAGTGATCCCCCGACATGCGGTGAGACCGAGGTGGCATGGCTGGAGGAGCAGTCTTGAAGGGGCGGGAGTAGCCCCTTCGGACTTTCTCTAACACCCACCTGTCCGATGTGATGGTGCGCCAGTGGGGGAGGTGATGGCGAAGCCTGCCGCCCACTGGCGTGTGATGGGCCTGAAAGTTCGGACTAGGAAGGTTTGGAGGCAGTAGTGACCGGGGTGGAGGTGGACTGACCCGCCCACTGGCCCCTTGGTCCGCCACCGCAGAACCCGCGTCCGCGCTGGGATTGTTGCTGCACAGGCTTGTGGCTCTATTGCAAACGCTGAGGGGCGCCCCTTCCGGTGCCACTAAAGGAGCGAAAAGCAGAAGGTGGAGGAGGACGGACTGCAAAGAGTCCCAAGGATTTGGCCGTAGCCCGTGAGTCCTTAAACTGCTCCAACGCACTGTCTGCTTTGTCACCGAAGAGGCAACGGCCATCAAAAGGCATGTCCAAAAGTGTGCTTTGGACATGCCCCGAAAATCCAGTTGTCCTCAACCAGGCGTGGCGTCTGACTGCCACCGTCATTGCAATCGATCTGCCCAGTGAGTTGGTGGTGCCTAGGCCACAACGCATCATGAACTCTCCCCTCTGCAACAGCCTGGGAGAGAGCTGTCAGGGCCTCCTCCGGACACTGAGGCAGCACTTGCGCCACTGCATCCCACAGAGAGTGGGAATAACAGGCCAAGAGGCATGGGGTATTCACAGACCGCAGTGCACAACTGGCGGAAGAAAAAAATCTTCTTTCCGAACTGATCTAGTTTCTTGGATTCCCTATCCGGAGGTGTGGAAGGGAAGGCGGTCGGGGAAGCAGAGGCTTGGCCAACCAAGCACTCGGGGTGGGGTGTTGGAAGAGGAAAATGGGGTTACCCGGAGCCGGGCGATGGCGTCGGGCCACGTTCCTATCCACAGGAGCCCCTGTGGTGGGCCTGGACCAGGTGCCCAAAAGAACATCAGAAAGTGCTTCACTGAAGGGAAGCAGCGGCTCCGCAGAAATAGCTGCTGGCTGAAGCACTTCTGTCAGGAGGTTAGCCCTGACAACAACAGTAGGGAGCACGAGGTGTAGGGCCTCGGCCGCCCTACACAACACTACAGCATAACTAGCACCCTCCTCCGTAGCCACGATAGGAGGAGATAGCATGCCAAGGTCTGGTGAGGTATCCAGACCACTGGCTTCCCCCAACTCCTCCGCCCAGTCCTGTTCATTCGCGCAATCAGCTGCGAGAGGGTCCTCAGACCCCTCACAGTCCTCCCCTTCCGTCTCAGGCTGTACAACAGGCCTAAAATAAGGAGCAGGGACATAGGGATAGAAATCCCAGAGCAACGTCAAGAACGGCATCGATCGACGCCGTCCCGACGCCACGTCCACTTCAGGGCTGAAACCGGGGTCGACGTCGTCCCGAGGAGCGGGCGACGTCGAAAGTGATGGTGGCGGGGTTGACGTCGGTGCAGGTGTTATAAGGTCAACCGGCGTCGAACGGGCTCCTGACCTAGATCCAGGGAGGTCCTGCGGCGCTGGGGCTAGAGCCACCGGCGGTGAAAGGCAAGGACCCCCAGTCGGGACCGCGGGGCCTGAAGGCGCACTAGCAGGACCCGACGGCCCAAAGAGACGAGCCATGGCTGACAGGACTTCCTGTATTTGGGCCGGAGTTGCCGACGGACCCTGGAAGGGCGGGTAGGCCGGCAGCGACGCCACAGGCTCCGCCGGAGCCACGGGGGAGTCACCACCCGCACCCTCAGCTGTATTGCGCGACCGGCGAGGGGAAGTCAGAGAACAAGGACGTTTCTTCGACTTCTTGTGCTTCGCCTTACCTGACCCCAAGTGCGAAGACTTGGATCCCGAAGATCGATGGTGATGACTTCGCACATGGTCCCTTGACCTCCCACGGGACCGGGATCTCGAACGGCGCGGAGCCGACTGCCAGGCCTCCAGCTGCTTTCGGGACAGCTCCCACAAAGACTTCGGCACCATGGCCCGGCAGTCGGGGCACGACTTGGGGTCGTGGTCGCGCCCCAGGCAGAAAAGACACACTCGGTGCGAGCCTGTCACCGACACCATGCGGTGACAGTCCTCGCAGGACATAAAACCGGGCATCCTAACTGCATCAGGAGTCGAAAACTCGATGAAAAATGGTGACAAAAAGCCCCAAAAAGTCAGTTAAAAATTGACTGGGGGTTCCTGCTCTTCCCGGATCTGCGCTTGCTGGCGCGGAAAAAGAAAGAACTGACGTCAGTGCGCATGGGCGGCGTCTAAGTAGCGCCCGCGACGTCATTTCGGCGACCACGACGCCAACGACAGACGCGGAGTCGCACAACGCCACCTACCGACGCGCAGGGGTACTGCTGACGAAAACTTTCTGGATCCAGTCTGACGCCTGGGGGTAATTCTAAGGTAAAGAATCTATCACTATGTGTTTCTTATTGATTATAATCCAGCCTCTCGCTGTCGAAAGGCATATCAAAAGGCATTCTGAGAAGATCACAAAATAAACGGGAGGTACATCCAAGCAGGTCTCCTCAGTAGAACACCTGCTCTCGCAGTGTGCCACACCATCACCAGGGATGTTTAGCTAGCTCTTTGCCATCTAAACAAAACTGGGATAAAGACCCTCATTAATTGTCTGGCTAGCTGCAGATAGCCAGCTCCAAACCGCCTGGCACTAGCAAGCCATCAATTAAGTGGAAATGCAATATCTCAGGCTAAGTTTGCCCAAATCAAAAACCTTGCAATCCACCATGCCGAGTCGTCTGAATCCTTACTCTCTCTAGAGGGGCTCAATGGGCATATGTTTGTTTTATTTTTTGTAAACGGTCAGATTTTCCAGGTCTAAGTTTGCCAAAAGAAAGTTGACTTTGCTTCCTTGCGGCCTGATTTCTCACAGCTAACATCCAAGTAACAGGGGTTATCTGCACGGGGTCTCAGTAAAATAGTTGGGTTAACAATGGATAGAGTGTTCCAGACCAAGCTTTGAATGTTTGTATTCTCATTGCTACTGCTCACTAATGTTGTAACTTATATCGGAAATGTAAAACCCGCTATGTGTAATGTATAGATTTCAATGTGCTGGCTACTTTTGTGTTAATATAAATAGCTTAAAAAAACACAACAATGGATAGAGTGAAGACAAAATTCCAGCACCCCCACTGTCTTCTTTATAAGAGCTTCAAAAAGAGGTATGCATCCCCGAAAAGAGCCCTGAAGCGCAGTCATGTGCCAATGTCACTGGTGTTTTTTAAGTCCTGCAAGAGGCCTACATTCGAGTGTCGAGCATAGAGGGGCTCTTCTCAACTATCAGCTTCATTCTCACCACTCTTGTCATATGGATGCTGATGCTCAGAAACCTATAGGAGGTGTCGTAGGAACCAAAAAAATCTAAGAATTTAGCCCCCCATTAACCTTTAGTAATAGCCTTTATCTTTGGCACACCTTAGTACAAAAGAAAATCGGATTTTCCTAGCTGGCAGTTGCAATAGGTTAGTTGTGGGTTACAGACATCAGAACCGGGACCGTAAGTTCTGAGGCTGGTGCACAGGATTCAAAGATGTATGCACTCCTGAATTCTATGTCAGGACCGGAGGCTCTGATTATGCTTTATTCTCTCTTCGCTTTATTAATATCAACTCTCACCTTAATAGAATTGAAAGGTACCTTTACAGTGCTAGTCAAATTCCTTAAATTTAAACTAGTTTTTGTTTTAAGAAAGCAGACTTTGTGTCGAATTAATTGACCACGTGACCACGGTATTTATGTACCGGTATACCTATTCATCCCCTCTGAGAAGTATGGTTCTTTGGTGTCAAATGTGATTTAGAAGAAGATAGTAGCTGAATTTCACAATCTGTAACCAGAAACCATGAGGTTCAAATTGCGGTTTCAGCCTTGACTAAATAGTGTGATCTCAGTCAAATTACTGGCCAGATCCAAAAGTGTCAAAACACAGAATGCTCATGCCGGTAGTCCTGCTTCTAATGCACCCATCTGGCCCCCACATTTGCAGCATGTGCCGCTGCCTGCCTCGCTAACTGGTGCCATGATAAAGTGCATGTGACTTCCATCCGGCACATCTCAGGTTCTTCAGCACACCTCTGATCGCCAACATCACCTGTGCAGTGATCTGTACTTTTTTTTTGTTAAAAGAAAGATGTCTTGCGTATGAGTAATTTACCATATGATCAGAGAATTTATTAAACACAGTGCACTATTTAACTCTTAATAGAAATAAACAAAAGCACTGTCCTTTGAAAGGCAAAAATGGAAGAAGATATCAATGCAATAACTAAATAGCAGATTGTGTAGCCAGGAAATCTGTGGTCCAAATCCCTGATTCTCGCATTTACCAAGTTGTGTTATCATAGACAAATCGCGTTGCTTCGCTGTTTATCATTGTCCTTGAATAACATATTTGAGAGCACTTTGAAGTAATTCAGTTTAGTATGTAATTTAACCAAAAATCTCTCTTGTGCATGGTTTAATCACTATAATGTCGCTAATCTATCATACCAATACAGGCCATAAATAAGGGGGGGCAATGTGCACAACATTTGGGTTGTCTCTCAACTCAATTGTGGCATCTTCTTACAGTGGTAACAGGTGATGGGCAGAAAACGAGGTTCATGAATGTACACATTTAGAAGCCTTTATTTTTAATAAATGTCACTTTATGCAGTGATGTAAACTTATTGCTACATTCAAACCTTTTTAGGTGTTTAAGAAAACCATGTTTGGAATTTTAGGACTTTATCATGTTTTTACTCATTTGTAGAATTTACATTTAAACTTACACAACAAAAGTGCATTAACGCTGATGTAAAAGCAAGACCCCTGGGCTTGGCTTGGCTCACCTGTCTCTGTAAATCTGCAATCTTGCCCATCTCTAGTCCTGACTCCATCCAGGCTTACATTAATGCTGTATGCAATATGGCAATACAGTATTGCTTTTAGTAGCAGAATTGTAAGATGTACTGCATTGCCAAAGGTTAGATGTTTAGAACTTTTCTTTTAAATTGAGGGGTTGTGTTGATTATTTATATAGCGCTTTCAATACCCATTGTGAGACCTAAAGTACAGATGGTCCAAATGCATTATTTATATAGCGGCTCATATCCAGGTGAGATCAAGTGCTTGATTTGCATTGAGTTCCTGGGCACCCTTTGGTATGCATGGTTGTAAGGAAATTGCTTGTGGTTTGACCAATGTGGGATATATTGATGAGGTGAGTGAGGTTGGTTGAAGTTGAGTGTTGGTGCGAATACACATGGCTACTGCAGATATGTGGATCAGTGGGGTTTCATTGTGGTGTATGGGGTTCAGTTAGTAGTGTCAGAGGAACCAAACCATTGACAGCAATGTTACACCACCAAGAGCTATTATATGGAATCTCACAGGAGCAAGAGGCAAGCAACTCATTGGAGACACTCTTTAAATGCCAGGGTCTACCCGATAGCATCATAGAAATCAAACAGTAGGATACACTGTTTATTCATCAGGGTTATTATAAGGAGTCTAACCAGAAGCCCCAGGGAAGCAATGGAAAAACAACCCATTGGAGCCATTGTTAAAACATCAGGTACTTTTATATGGAGACTGTCCAAAAGCAACACAGGTGTGACCCATTAAGGACACTGTTAGACCCCCAACGATAATTATACGGAGTCTGCCTAAGAGCAAATGAAGAGCAACACATTGAGGGCACTGTCAAATCAACAAAGCAATTATGTATGGTGTTCACGCAGAATTAAATGGAGAGGGGTTTAGAGAAGGGCAGGAGAGATGTAGAGAAGAGGAGAAAGGGGTTATTACCCCATACACTCCTTGGCCTCAACAGATACAAACGGGGAAGACACCACAGGAAGATGCCCCTATTTCCACCCTCACTTGTATGCCTTAGCAGGAGTCCCATTTAGAAGATGATCAAATAGGTGAAGGGAAGGGCGGAAGGGGTGAGAGAGTCCCAGATAACTCTAGAAGGACGCCTGTAGTTTGGAAAAGAAAAAAAGAGAAGGAGAGGGAGAGACTAGAAGAAGCAAAAACAAGTGAAAAAGAGCATGGCATAAGAGGGAAAGGGGGAGAATGGGAGAGAAAGAAACAGAAGGCAACAAAAGGGAAAGGGAGGTGGAATAAAGAAAAAAACAAGTAAAAAGAAAGAAAATGGAACAATAATAGAAAAAAAGAAATATAGCACAGGAATGAATCTTGTTAAATGTTGTTGTACATTATTGACTTTCAAGGTAGCCAAAGTGGATTATTTTCTCTAGGACCTAAAATGGGAGGTCTTAGGTTTTTCTAGGATGAGGTGTAGCTTGCCACTGGAGAATGAGGGGTTCTGTCCATATCCCCTTCCTGGCACCAACAGGGCAAAACACGAGAATCCCCACTTGGCAACAAAATAATACCCATGCAGTGTGTTGAGATAGGAGAATATGAAGAAAAAACCATTATATATATAGCACAGGAGAAAGGAGGGGGAATAAAGAGAAAGCATTGGTTCAATGCTCCATATTTTATTCTGCAAAAGTTTAGTAGTGCGGGGAAATGTCAAGCCTCGTCAAAGCTTCCTCAACTTTAGTCTTCCTTATGTTTCCATGCACTGTTAAGTATTTTTTTTTAAACATTTTTTTTCAATTTTGCATGAAATAACATTGCAACAGTATTAACAACAGACACAGTATGCGGTAAGTGCACATGGGGGCTGCGCCCCATTTGGCAATAAGCAGATTCAGACAATGTCTGAAGAGAGAGCCACACACACACCATAGAGTAACAGACATTCACCCGCACACCACCCGGGGATTCCGTCCAGAGGTAGATCACTACATGGAGCCATCACTAGCTCCACTAGTTGGGGCAGAGCCTGGGGTGAAGCGCTTATCCCAGAGTTAACGCCACACAAGGATATCCTCGTCCTCCACTTAATCATCTCGCCTGCTGAGCTTCATGCAAAAAATCTCTTTTGCTAACAACCATTCCACTACATCTCTGCACTGCTAAATATTTAGCAGCTTTTTCTGACATACCATTTCACCTACAGAATACTCTTAATCAATTTCTAGGTTTTTATGTGATTTTCTCTGACATGTTTATGGACTATTACTGTGTGTTTGGTTGTGGTCTGATTTTACTGTTTTCTTTATTATTACATGGCTTAAGGAGCAGGATGATCCTTATGATCTTGGAGCCCTTACTATAACTTGCCCAGAAGGTTGCAAGCCACAGAGATAGAGCTTCATTCACATGATAGAAGGGTGGGGTGCTGAAGTTGGATTGAATTACCTCATGATATTGAGTGAAATGAGAATCCATCTGCCTTACACTCAACTCACTTTAGCAATTGGGGGAGTGCAGTGGTGTGGTGCTAAAGTTCAACTTCATCATTGAGAATCTATATAACGCTAGACACTGTACCATGAGATTGTAATCATTCATGCTATATTTTAGCAAGCCAACCCAAAGCATCCAGTTTCCTAGCAGACGTTTTCTCTGTTAAATCCCTCACAGGGCACACTCAGCCATTCCTCCCTCTAAAAATAATGGTCTGATTATAATTAAATTGGAAAATAGTAACATCAGATATTTACAACATATTGAATTTGAGACTACAAAACTGCACTAAAGGGTATGTTAGAGAGTACATTATTAGTTGGGGTGGTTGGTAGTTCACCACAAGTCATAATGTCACTATTTTTATTAGTCTCAGTAAATGATTCTGTAATTTAAACTTGAGTTCAACCCCGTTAGCTATGGTTCAGAGCAGACAGGCTTAACTTAAGACAAATGTGTAAAGCATTTAGAAGTACCTAAACAGTTAAAAAAAAAAAAAAACACGGCACAATAAAAACCCTACTCCGATTTATAAACATGAATAACAATTTATTGAACAAAATTACACCAAAATGACTAACATCCTATAAGGGAAACTGGAGATATTATTTTTTCAAGTTTTAACTATAATTAACTTTAAAAAGTGAAAAACGCAAACAGGGGTCAACTGGTCGTGCTAGATAGGGACAAGTGTATTTTTCAGGTCAACTATTCCAGTGAGGCAATGATCTAGTTTGGCCCTATGAAACAGGTACCTCCCGACGTGGACAGCCTTCAGTGAAAGCAGGCATGGACTGGTACAGAAAGAAGAGGCTCAACATCAACAGATTCTGGCGTCGAAATGGAGCCTCTGCGAAACCGCTGGTCTATGCAAGAAAACCTCAGGCGGGAGAAGTAAAAATTTTCTCTCACCAGAGGTCTTCGGCTTTGATTGGGTCTCTTTCAACAGCAGCGCCGATAAAGGTGGGGTTAGGAACTGAGGAGGGCATAGCGTTGACAGATTCCAATGTCAATAGGAGAACGTAGCGGGAGTTGTGGTGAAGTCAGACCCACCGGGGATGCACCATGGGTGAATTTGCTGGCCCAATGGCCCCAGTCCCTTCACAGTTCTCCAGGCAAAAAGTTAGCAAGGATTTTTTAAGACCCCATGTTTTATTGTTAAGCAGGAGGAATACACACCGACACTAGCCTGGGGTACCAGGACCTCAGGAACAGCACTTGGGGGTCATGACTTACGCCACAGGAGCCAGCAGTAGGGTCCAGGGTAGGTCCATTTCAATTGGTTAGCTTGGCTCACCCAGGAAAGTGGGAATACACTTGTTTTTCCTTGGTACAAGTGGGAGCAAGCCCAGCCCTTAGAGTTCTCCTCACAGGTCTCAACAGTGGGTGCAGTCTTCCTTCTGTCTTCCATAGGTCCAGTAGTGCTTTGAAGAGGGGTGCTATATTTTTTCATTGGCACTAGCCTCTGGGTGAGGGGGGCCTGGCTCCTGTCTAACCAATAAGGAAAAAGTTCCTATCGGTAACCCTACTCCTTTTACCACGGTTTGTGTGTGCACTCCTGCAAACAATCCCACAGTGGCCCCCACTACCTAAATCCAGCATGGTAGCACCTTCCATTCCTTGTAAAGAGCTCCTATACCCACCCCAGAGGTGAGGTGAAATGAGCCACCCCTCCGCTGTGGTCACTCAAAACCGGTTCTAAGGCAGCTCCTGTCCCATTGGGATTGGTGCATGGCTGACTAGAGGAAGAGAAGAAGGGGCAGACCCAGGTGTTAGCTACATCTGCCTGTGACAAGGTAGACCTCTTTGAAGTTCATTTAGTTACTAGGCATCACCCAGATGGTCATCATGTCATAGGTATAAAACACCCCCCACAGCCAAGGCGTCTGTCTCAGTTCTGGGAGCAATTTCACACCTCATCAACGGGGCTATTCAGCTCCCGGGTGGCCCTTTGAAGCTCATGCAGATGGGCTTCCAGAGGCTTTAGGTAGGTAAAAGGTGAATTTTTAAAAATCCGTTTTGTACATTATTTAGTGCAATTCTGACTTTACCAATGAATTGGATTTGCAATAAATATTTTTAAAAGTTCAAGAATTAACTTTTTGGCTGGTTCCTAAGCTGAGATAACTTTATTAACTTAAATAATGTAGCCTCATGCTTTCCTATGGAACAGTTAACCATGCTACAGTGAAAATAGCTTTAAAACCGCACAGACACGCTATAGTGTTAGGCATGCAGTCATGTTTTCACTGTCGCTCTAGTGGTGGCACAATGTGTGCCGCAATCCACTAGTGACGTTTAACTCACAGACCCTGGGTACACTTTATATCAGATGCTAGGGACTTATAGTCAAGTTAAATATGGAAATTAGGACTACAGCCAATTTTGACATGATTTACGGGTCAGACCACATACACTGTGGCCTGGTGAAAGAGTCTATGTGCACAAACAACCAATAGTATCAGTATACAAAAATTGGGTGATCATGCAAATAAAGGCATTTAATTATAGGGTGTAAAGCAGTGACAAAAAACAATCGGTTTAACTTTTACGTGGTGTATACATATAAATAATCCACAAATTCATTGCCACAGATGGCACATACACCCAAATATAAAGATATGACAGACATGTACAAATGTTCCTGCATATAAATCGGCAGACAAACATGAACTCATGCAAACAGGCACAGAAACACCTAAACCACCTGACATGTAATCATCCATACACACAGACCACAAGACGTGTTATGTTGATTTCTTTAATAGAGCTTTGTGCTGTGGGAAGGCCACTTACAAGTCCTAGATGTGTATGGAGACGGAAGCGGAGGATAGAAGAGCGAGGGACTAAGGAAGGTGGTTATTGAATCGAATGATCTTTCCCAAAATGGAAACTAGCAGTTGTTGATAAGCAACTGTATGCCTCTGCTTTTCAAAGCGGGAGGAAGAAGGAAAGGAAAATAATTCAGGGTTGAAGGAATAAATCAATGTAGAGAGGGCTAACCAGGTGAAGAATCAGGGGGGGTCAACATATGTTTAGGATTATCAGACTGTTAGAAAGATGCCAAGGCGAGCCAGGTATCTATTTGTAATAATGTTTAAAAAGTCCATGGTAGCCGTAGAGTAGATTGAAGAAGATGGTTTATTATGATTCACCAAGCACTCCTGCCTTCACCCTGGATGAGCAGTAGGGAAGGTGAGCTAAGGAAAAGGTATGGCAGCACTTAAGTCGCACTATGTCCACTAACGAAGACACTGAAGCTAAGACAGAGATAAACACTCAGCCACTCATACACTGTCCCACACAACATAGGTAAAAGTGAGTCGGTACACAAGTAGGAATACAAAGGGGGTCTAGGGAATCATTAGACGTAAAAAGGATGGAAAGATGTATAGATATACGTTTAGGTCCACTTAATCCTTCACTAATAAAATCCAATTTGAGGTAGAGGAAAAATTTCTGTTAATGCATATCCAATACTTGTCCATTTCTCAGATAAAACATTTTTGTTGTGTGATGGAATATCTGACTCCATGTCCGTTCTATCATTTCTCTTTTTGAAATAATCGCCTGTTGTAACAGTGCGTGTTTCTGGGGGTAATTATATAGCACAAACTGCTGGGAAATAATGGAGCACTGACAGAAGGGCAAGAGCCAAGGAAAATTGATAAGAATACTTACAAGGAAGCAGAGAGAAGGTGGGTAAGCTACAGTGAGGAGATAATCTTCTATGAAGAAATGAGTTTCAAGGGGAGCATTTCTGGAATTTCTGAGAAGAGATGCATCTTCAGTTCCTTTCTGAATCACAGGAGGGCGAGAGTGGTTAGATGATCATGTATATGCTGTTCCAAATGAGTGCAATAGATTCAGAAGGCTTCCATTCTGGAGGTGCTTGGTCTATTTGTCTTCCATTTCTTTGCTTCAAGTTTGGAAATATATTTGCTCTTGGTGTGGCATCGCTCTCCCAGATGGATAGATTCTATGCAAAGTGCACAAGGTTTTTTTTTAATTCTGGTGGACCTTTAGGTAGTGCATCAGGTCTTGAGGATAATGCAGCTTTCTAGGGAGATGGTGATCACTCACTGGCTAACAGACCCGTCCTGATCCTCTCACATGCATCCTGGGCATTGTAATACAGGCCTTACTGTTTCTAAGTGTAGAGAAGGCTGGCAGCTCTTGGCATATGTTTTTCATATTGCTGTACTTATCAGATAGGTGGAGTCTTAAGAAAATGATGCAGGCCTAAATAGGGAATCAGTGAAGTTCCTTCAGTGTATTCAGGTGATGTGTTTGAATTTGATCAGACCCCTGTATGTAGGATGTTTTCAGACATAACAGTATAGATTAGAAGAAGCCTCTGAAAAGAGTTTTTCTTTCATCCAAGTGGGAGGGGTCCAGTTCCTGCATTTACGATCTGAATTAAGCTTTGGAGAGGATGTTTTTTTTTTTTTTTTTATAAGCCCACAAAGGGAAGCTTATTACTTGCATTAGTGTGCCGCATTTATGTCTGTTTATCAACTTTGCGATATGAAGTATGTTGTATCCTTGATCACATGCTGACAGTCTTTCGCAGTTCACGATGGTCTATGCACTCCTTTGTAGCCCCCACTAAACTGACAACTTTTTGTTTATATTATTAATTCCGATATATTTTTTACAAATTAAATTTAGGTCATGATATTCTGGTACCGCACACCCACTGTCCATAACCCTGTGCTCCCAGCCTATGCCATTTCCTTTATGTCACAACTAGGGTTCATGCCCCCCTAAACAACTATTCCTGGCTACGGGTCTAGTTGGAAAGCTGCATTCTGCAGCCTTTCCCTCAAAAATGACTTTTGTACTGCTGATTTAGTACTGTATTTACGAGAAAGGATGCAAAATATTATTAGCACTCCAAGGGATTGTGGAGTTTGCATATATCTCTGGCTAGCCATTTAATATGGTTAAACAGAGCGGCTTTGAATTCATATGACCATTAGCACTACCCTCGAGGAACTGCAATTGCCTGACAGTATCACACCCAAAAAAACTTAGCTGCATTATATTTAACAAATGGCATGATCTTTATCTTGAACTACGCACCTCACCATCAGAAACTGAAATACAATTAAGGGATTGGGAGAACCTAACACTCTATTTAATAGAGTATTTATTATTCTGATTATAGCGTCTGTGCGGCCAATGTTTTTCTTTTTTTCCTTTAGTGTTTTTATCCCTGCCTGTCTTAAGAAGATTTTTACCAGTTTGGTGACTAGTTTTATTTAAAGAAAAAACAGGAGACATACAAGTTAAATAAAGCTGAGTGGGCTTACCCAATTTCAACTTGTATTATTACGCAACATCAATCATATTAATTCAAGAAACTTATTATTGCAGCCAAGAGCGTGGATTAATTGTTCCACGCAACCCAAGTTATGATGATCTAACAGGTTACAAATAACTCATCACATAAATATTGTGTAAATGGCGATCAAGCATGCCCTCCTCAGACCTGCACTCCTCCATGTGTCATGCTTGGCCTCACTGCTAGCTCAGGCCGTGACGGCGTCGTATCTATTATTACGCAACATCATTTGTATTCGTTCACGAAACGTATGATTGGAGGGGAATGGGTCAAGAATAGGAACGGCGAACAAGTTACTTACCTCCGGTAACGATATATCGGTAAAAAACATTAGTAGTGTTAGATTCCTCACCTTAGAATTACCCTCAGGCGTCAGCCTGGATCCGTAAAGTTTTCGTCAGCAGTACGCCTGCACGTCGATAGGTGGTGTTGTGCGGCTCAGCGTCCGTTGTGGTCGCTGAGATGACGTCGCGGGCGCTACTTAGACGCCGCCCACGTGCGCTGATGTCAGTTCTGTACACTACTTTCCACGCTAGGAATGCAGAGCCATGCAAGATACTGACCACTGGTGCATTGAAACTAGGGCTCTGAATGGGATGACCTTAACCCTAGAAATCAGTTCGCAGAACGGGGAGGATGGGTGGGGCGGTAAGGAATTTATCACTACTAATGTTTCTTACAGATATATCGTTACCGAAGGTAAGTAACTTGTTCATCTGAAAGAAACACATAGTGATAGATTCCTTACCTTAGAATAGATACCCCAGCAATACCAACCCTGGTGGTGGGTCTGCGAACCAAGATCACACCAGGAAGACCCGGAGAACACAACGGCCAAAGTAGCCGTCTCTCCGCACTTGGCTGTGAAGGCAATAATGCTTAGTAAACGTGTGAAGCGAGGCCCACATGGCTGCCTGACAGATGTCTTACAGGGGGACACCACGTCCCAATGCAGTAGTAGCTGCAGTAGCTCTAGTGGAATGAGCACGCAGCCCCACCGGAGGTTCTTTTTTAGCCAAAGAGTAACAGGTTTTGATACACAAGACAACTCAGCGGGAGATAGTCCTCTTCTGTACCGCCCGACCTTCCTTGGTGCCAACGTAGCCAACAAAGAGTTGGTCATCCACCCGGAACTGTTCTGTACGGTTGAGATAAAATGAGAGCGCACATTTTGGGTCCAGACGGTGGGGCCTTTCTTCCTCTATGGAAGGATGCTGAGGCGGAAAGAAGGTGGGCACAGTAATAGTCTGCCCAATGTGAAAGGCCATAACAACTTTTGGCAAAAAAGAAGGACGGGGCCGGAGCACAACCTTGTCCGGATTGACCAATAGAAAAGGAGGCTTACAAGAAAGAGCCTGGAGCTCACTCACTCGCCTAGCGGAGGTGATTGCCACCAGGAAGGCAGTCTTCAAGGTCAAGAGACGAAGAGGACAGTTGTGAAGGGGTTCACTGGGAGAGCACATCAAGTATGTAAGAACCAGATTCAAGTCCCACTGTGGCATCACAAAAGGAATAGGAGGAAAAAGGTGTGTAATGCCTTTGAGAAATCTATTTACAACAGGGGACTTGAAAAGAGAGGGCTGATCAGGGAGCCTGAGAAAGGCCAAAATAGCAGAAGCCCTTGATAGTGCCCAGAGCAGAGCCCTGCTTGGCCAAAGAAAGCAGGAACAAAAGGGCTTCTGTAAGAGGGGCAGACAGGGGATCCACAGCATTTGCTGTGCACCATGCCACAAACGTCTTCCACCTGCAGGCGTATACCACTTTAGTGGAGGGATGCTTGGCTGCCAGAATGACATTACAAACTTCAGGAGGCAAGTCGAAAGGAATCAACTGCCACCGCCCAATCTCCATGCAAAAAGGTCGAGGCTGGACAGGTTCGGGTGGAGAACCGTCCCCAGCTGCTGCGACAGAAGATCCTTCCGAAGAGGAAGTCTGATCCGAGGATCGATGATCATACTGAGTAGCTCGGGATGCCATACTCTTCGAGCCCAGTCCGGGGCCACAAGGATGACTTTTGGTCATGCTAGGCTTTTTGCAGTTCCTGGCTAGCCTCAAGGTTTTTGTTTGCCTTTTTCATGTACTCCGTCATCCTGGAGCGGAGACCAAGTACATAGTCCACTATGTCTTGCTTTGGGGGCTTGAGAGGTAACTCCCATCCGTCCTTCACCAAACAAAATGGACCCCTGACAGGGTGACCAAACAAAAGTTCAAATGGGCTGTAACCAACCCCCTTTTGAGGCACCTGCCTGTATGCAAATAAAAGGCCGGGCAAGAGTAGGTCCCATTTTCGCCTAAGCTTCTCTGGGAGTCCTTTAATCATGCCCTTTAAGGTTTTGTTGAATCTTTCAACTAAACCATTGCATTGTGGGTGATAGGGTGTGGTGAACTTGTAGTTCACTCCACACTCCACCAGTATAAATCTGTGCCCAGATGCGGTTTGGGGATCCATGGGATCAACAATGTCAATCCCTAGGCTTTCAAAGGGCACCCCTACCACAGGTAGTGGTATTAGGGGGGCCTTTGTAGTGCCACCTGCTTTGCCACTGGCTTGGCAGGTTACACAGGAGCGTCAAAACTCCTTTGTGTCCTCAGACATGTTGGGCCAGTGAAAGTGTGGGATATTTCTGTCCCAAGTCTTGTTCTGGCCCAGGTGTCCTGCTAGGGGAATATCATGGGCTAGAGTCAATAGGAAACCCCTATGCACATGCAGGGGCACCCTCTCACATAAAAACCAGGCACTCTGCCTTCAGGATTGTTAAGGCCTGCCATAGGAGTGACTTATAGGTTTTATGTGTGTGTGTAATGGTAGTGATATAGGTAGCCTATACCACTGTAAGGGGTGCAAGCACACCCTTACCCAGGCTGCAGTAGCAGACCTGTGGTGCCATTTTGGAGTGCTTCCCAGGGGTGGCATAATACATGCTTCAGCCCCTGGTAGGCCTCTGAGGTACCTATGCCCTAGGTACATAGTATACCATATACTAGGGGCTTATAAGGCACTCCAGAATCCAATTAGATATGTACCTAATGTACATGGAAACCATTTTAGAGAGGAAGCAGCTAGGCTGGGGTCCTGATTAGCAGGGCCACAGCCAGACTAAGGTCGAAAAACAATGAAACACCAGCAGAAAGTGGGGGTACCCATGTGAAGCAGATCCTACTCTCTTACAACCACCATCACTTTCGTGAACACCTGAGGGGCACTGGTAAGACCAAACGGGAGCACGGTGAACTGAAAGTGCTCGTGGCCTACCATGAACCGCAGGTAATGCCGGTGGGCCCGCAGGACTGGGCTGTGGAAGTAAGCACCCTGCAAGTCCAGCGCTACCATCCAGTCTTGTGGATCGAGAGCAGACAAGACCCGAGCCAAAGTGAGCATCTTGAACTTCTCTTTGCGGAGGAAGAGATTGACGTTCCGAAGGTCCAAGATAGGACGCAGGCCCTTGTCCTTCTTTGGCACCAGAAAGTAGTGGGAATAACAACCATGACCTACTTCTGGTGTCGGAACGTGTTCGAATGGCCCCCTTGGCCAAGAGGGCTGCAACTTCCTGCTGAAGAAGCACCAAGTGTTCCTCCGACATACTGTGGTACCGACGCGGCATGGCTGGAGGAGTAGTCTCAAAGGGGAGGGAGTAGTCTCTCCGGACAATCTCTAAAACCCACCTGTTCGATGTGATGGTGCGCCAGTGGGGGAGGTGATGGCAAAGCCTGCCATCCACTGGCGTTTGATGGGCATGAAAGTTCGGACTAGGAGGGTTTGGAGGCAGAGGTGGCCGGGGTGGAGGTGGACTGACCCGCCCGCAGGCCACTTGGTCCGCCACGGCGGAACCCGCATCCGCACTGGGATTGCAGCGCCGGCTTGTGGCTCTGTTGCGAATGCTGCGGGGAGCCCCTTCCGGTGCCACGAAAGGAGCGAAAAGCAGAAGGCGGAGGAGGGCGGACCGCAGAGAGTCCCAAGGACTTGGCCGTAACCTGTGAGTCCTTAAACCATCCCAACACGCTGTCTACTTTGTTGCCGAAGAGGCAACAGCCATCAAAAGGCATGTCCATAAGTGTGCTTTGGGCATCCCCCGAAAATCCAGTTGTCCTCAACCAGGTGTGGCGTCTGATCGCCACCTTTGTTGCAATCGATTTGCCCAGTGAGTCGGCGGTGTCTAGGCCACAACGTATCATGAACTTAGCTGTGTCTCTCCCCTCTGCAACAGCCTGCGAGAGAGCTGTCAGGGCCTCCTCCGGACACTGAGGCCGCACTTGCGCCACCGTATCCCACAGAGTGTGGGAATAACGGCCCAAGAGGCATGCGGAGTTCACGGACGGCAGCGCAGAAATGGCGGAAGAAAAAATCTTCTTTCCAAACTGATTCAGTTTCTTGGATTCCCTATCCGGTGGTGCGGAAGGGAAGGCGGTTGGGGAAGCAGAGGCTTGGACAACCAAGCTCTCAGGGGTGGGGTATTGGGAGAGGAAAATGGGGCCCCCTGGAGCCGGGCGATGGCGTCGGGCCACGTTCCTATCCATAGGAGCCCCTGTGGTGGGCCTGGACCAGGTGCCCAAAAGAACGTCAGAAAGTGCTTAATTGAAGGGAAGTAGTGGTTCCGCAGAAGTATCTGCTGGCTGAAGCACTTCTGTCAGGAGGTTAGTCCTGACGGCAACAGTAGGAAGCACGAGGTGCAGGGCCTCAGCCGCCCTATGCAACACCACAGCATAACTAGCACCCTCCTCCGTAGCCACAGGAGGAGGAGACAGCATGCCAAGGTCTGGTGAGGTATCCAGACCACTGGCTTCCCCCATCTCCTCTGTCCAGTCCTGTTCATACTCACAATCAGCTGCGAGATGGTCCTCAGACCCCTCCCAGTCCTCCCCTTCCTCCTCAGGCTGTTCAACAGGCCTAAAATAAGGAGCAGGGTCATGGGGATAGAAATCCCCGAGCACCGTCGAGAACATCGATCGACGCCGGCCCGACGCAACGTCCACTTCGGGGCTGAAACGGGGGTCGACGTCGTCCCAAGGAGCGGGCGACGTCGGAAGTGGTGTCGGTGGGGTCGACGTCGGTGGAGGTGTTATAAGGTCAACCGGTGTCGACCGGAATCCAGGCCTGGATCCAGGGCGGTCCTGTGGCACTGAGGGCAGAGCCGTCAGTGACGTCAGGGCCGGAGCCACCGCCAATGAAAGGCGAGGGCCACCAGTCGGGTCCGCAGGGCCCGAAGGCGCACCAGCGGGAGCCGATGGCCCAAAGAGGCGAGCCATGGCCGACAGGAATTCCTGTATTTGGGACGGAGTCGCCGACGGACCTGGGAAAGGCGGGTAGGCCGGTGGCGACACCGTAGGCTCAGTTGGAGCCGCGGGGAAGGCACTACCTGTACCCTCAGTCGCGTTGTGCGACCATCGAGGGGGAGTTGAAGAACGACCACGTTTCTTCGACTTCTTGTGCTTCGCCTTACCTGACCCGAGTGCGAAGCGTTGATCCCAGAAACCGACGGTGATGACTCCGCGCACGGTCCCTCGACCTCCCACGGGACCGGGACTGCGCTTGCTGGCGCGGAAAAAGAAAGAACTGACGTCAGCGCGTGTGGGCGGTGTCTAAGTAGCGCCCGCAACGTCATCTCGGTGACCACGCCGCCAACGACGGCTGCGGAGCCGCACAACGCCACCTACCGACACGCAGGGGTACTGCTGACGAAAACTTTCCGCCTGGGGGTAATTCTAAGGTAAGGAATCTATCACTATGCGTTTCTTTCAGATATTATAGACTCTCAAAAACAGCAGGGGAGGATGAACTTACATCTATGGCTACCCTCTAACCTTAGTCCGCAGAGTCTTTCACATTCTCAACACGTAAGTATCTCTGCTACCTAAAGCAAAGGTATAATAGCTCTTTAAATACATGCATTTGTACATTGGAACAGAGTATGCAAGCAGCTCCCTCCCATTCTTGCATGGTCAATTCCTTTACTTAAAAATACAAAAAGCATTCCTTCCTCTGGGCAATGGCTCAGAGGTCGACAAGAGGTTTGAACAACAGAATATATCACCCAGGCTTAGCACAACAAAGTCACCATAAAGGTAACCGTATCTTACTTTTATATCCTGGCTTTTCTTCTTTTCTCAGCCTATGGGTAGATTTTACCACAAGTGAATAAAATAAAGGCATTAGGAGACAGACATAGGGAAGAGGTGTGGCGCCGCGGCCAGGGCGACTGACTCCGGAATTTGGGGATCACGGTTCGATCCCCGGTGCCGGCGGCAGATTAGCCCAGCACCATGTGACTCTGGGCAATAGCTTGCTTAATCTTCCCGACGGCCCCCAGCACCTAGAGACCCTTACGGGTGATTGTTCGCTCTTTACAAATGTGGATTATTATTATAATTAGAATCACTCCATCACAATGAAGACCCAATTCTGAAAACAAATTGAGAACTTACTAGAAGGTGGAGCCCCAAATTCCTTACTTGGTGGGGTCGCATCAAGTCCATCAAGGTTATGGTCACGCCACTAGCCAACTACCTCGTAAATATGTTACCTCTAAAACTATCTGACAAATTACACCCCAAACTTGATAGGCTACTAAAAAAATGTATTTGGCAAAACAAACGCCCTAGAATCTCCATCAAGAAACTAGGCTTTCCTATACAGCTAAGAGGTGTTATCCTAATAGATTTTTAAAATGACCAACCGCCTTCTAAGCAAGACAAGGCTCTCCTTGGTTCTCCCAACCACCGGATTATACCCCCAAATGACTACTAATTGAAAAGGAAGTTTTAGGAGATATTCACCCTATAAAACTGTTAGCTAGCAAAACAAAACTCCCCACATCAGCCAAACATATCCTTAACAATACCAAAAGAGTGCTGCCGAAGATTGACAGGCCCCTTCAAACCCCGTTCACCTACTCTCTAATGTGATTTCACTTTGGAACAATCCTAAAATTAAAATCCATGGGGAACCAGTACATTAGAGCTCATGGACATCTAAAGGTCTCCAATTCCTAAAACACCTTGGCTCCTAGCAAGCACCTCTTTCATTTAGAGAATAACGACAACAATACAATCTGATAAACATAGATCTCTACGACTTTCTTAAACTTAAAGTCAGTTAATCTAAAATCAAATGTCCTGAAAGAGACCCCTCTGTCCTTGGGACTATTCTGTCCTTCAAAAAAAGCTAGTCACCAATCCTCTAAGTTTTATCACCTCTTGAAACCAAAGTCTTCATACTTGACCTCGAAACTCCAAAAGAAATGAGAGGCCAGTGTGACCCTCTCTCCAGACTCTTGCCATCCAATCTGAAAATATCTCTTTCCCACAAGATTACAACCTCCCTCTCTCAAACTAAAGTCTGGCTCTTTTGGACCCCTCCCCATCTACATGTCCCTTGGAGATAACCCAACATGCTGGAACTGCAACAAAGCTACAGAGGACCTCCCCAACTTACTTTTCTACTTCAACGTGGTCACCCCATTCTTGGTTTGCAAATTTGAGTTCATCCATACTCTTAATAGAGTTTGTCTGAACAAGTCCTTTCTTTCGCTAATACAGGGATTCCTAAACCGGCAAATCTAAAACACACAATGGCAGCCTTCTAGTAGACATCCTATTAACTGCAGCCTGTAAGTCTGTGCTGGCTAACTGGAAATACACAACTGCTACCTTGTTTCAATCCTGGCTAAACTGGGTTACCTACCTAAGGGGGCAGATGTAAAACTCTTGACAGATATTTTGTCCTTACTTAACCTCCATGAACATATTACCTGTCCTCACAACGGTCTCCTTCTCTTACCCTCCATCAGTTTATTATCCTTTGAAGAGCTATATATATAAATTAACTACTGGTCTTATGATGCGCAAAACATATCTCTTATTGGATGTATTTAGAAACACTAAAAGGATGTACTTTGAAGGTGCTACATTGGCAATATGTACCAAACTATAAGAGTCCATGGCATGATCGGGTGCTATTTAATTTTCTCTTCAGTTTAATACGATTCATCTTGATGTGATTTGATCTGATTTAATTCATTTCAATTAGATTTGATTTGCACATGTGAATTGTCTATCGATATTGTATATGTCACCATGTATTAGCCATATTTTCTTTTTTGTTCTGTTTGTAAACATCCCAATAAAATTCTTTGAAAGGTAAGATATAGAGAACAATCTTGAGGAACCCTAGTGATTGTTATTCTGGAGTTTGTGAAAATTAACAAAAATCGTATCAGGAATTGTAGTAACAAGGTCTTTCTTGTGCTAATCAATCAGCTAGGGGGCATAGGGCTGTAGAAGAGGTTGCACACCAAACCTGGAATGGTTAGGCACAGAGCAGCATAGATTGTCCCTGATACTGTTGAAGACTCTTGCAATCAAAGAGGTTGGGTGATACATACAGAAACAGGCACATTGGAGCTAATGGATCTAATTTCAAGCCATCCCCGAGAAAACTCGAGGGCCACTTAATCACCGAAGAAGTAAACTGATCACTTTTATAGTTGACGGGACCTTCTGCTGGGGTCTTTGTTAAGACAGAAGCAGCAATACCAAATGTCAGTCCTGTACAGGCACTGTTGGTTTCCTACCATGAATAGAAGGTGTTTCCTGCTTGCTTCAGGAAGGTTTTGGGAGGTCAACTGAGAACATCCAGTAGTTGCTCTGAAAATCTGTCATTAACTGGGTCAAAGTCAACATGAAGACCTTTTTCTGCAGAATCCCTGTTTTAGATCATAGAAATCCAAGGATTGCGTGGAGGACCATTTCCCTTTTCCTTACGAGAAGTAGTGGAACAGTATCCTTCCCCCATTTCTATAGGCATGACCGCCCCATGTTCTTCTAAAAGGAGGACCATCTCTATGAGTTAGTGAAGTTCTTCTGATGCCTAGTGGAGCAGAAGAAGCCTAGATGGTGATGGCCTTGGCAGCTGTATGTAATCTCTGAGAAAACAGATAAATAAAATACTAACTGGAAGAAGCCATTTCGCTTAAACTGTTTAATAGAAAATGCTAACTTTAACAGCAATCCCCATTTGTAGGACACAAATTCTTAGAATGCCATTTTTTTTAAATTGCCTTTTACACAATTTCTTTTTTAAAGATTGACATAATAAATCATAAAATATCGTGGCCTTTCTGTTTTGCTTCCCATCCTCAGGAAGACACACCCCGTGATTCCAACTCTTGTGTTTTTCCTCTGCACTTTTATTCCTTATCCTCTTCTCCTCCTCTGCTTTCCTCCTTTTGAGGGGAGGGCAATGGACCAAAAAATCTAACTACTTATGTTCACCTATGTTCTATTTTATATTCTCATCCTGGTGCCACATATATAACCCCATGACCCTGGCTTGCATTTTCCCTCCATTCCACCATTTTCTGTTACACCATGCTCCTTTCCCTTGCTTGCTTTCCTGTTGCAAACTCAAGCTTCACCTCACTAATGAGGCCTAACAATGCCAAAACTGGTCTGAGGTTGATTGTGTTCAGAGGGAACTTTAATCAGCAGAGTGGTCTGGATTGTCCTTTGTCGAGAGAGAATAATACGGATTACATATAGCATATAGTTGGTTCTTGTCTCTAACGAGCTAACAATAGACGAAAATGTGTTCCAAAGTAATTAACAGTGGCTGAGAATAAACTTATTTAGGCATTCCATACATCGCTTTTTGTGCTGGCTTATTTTTTTGCATTTGTTCATCTGCGTTCTCTTTTATCAAAATTATTTTTCCCAAAATTTGTGGTTGAAATTCAAAAGTAACTAGAGAACCATAAACAGTTTATCATCTAATTGACAAGCAACCTTTTTCTCATAAATGGTCTCTCTCACAATTGGTATGTACCACAGAACTATTGGCCATAGCAGCTGTAGCACATAGCTATAATTTTCCACTGAGAGGACTCCTGCATCTTTGGTAATCTGGTAGTAGTGTATGGTGGCCCGTGGGCATTGAGGGATCATGATGGAGATTGTCTCCGTGATTTCTGGAAAGATTCCTGGGATGTACTTTCAAAAGGATGGCTGGACGTGTTCATAACTGCAGTATCTCACTGTACCAATATTAGGTGGCCACGTCAGAGCAATGACGTTCAGAGTGCAATCATCTGTCTTCGCCTTCTTCAACACCCTGGGGATGAGGAGAAAACGGAGGAAAAGTGTAAGAAAGATCTTGGACCAACTGATCGAAAGGGCATTGCTATCATTCCTGGATGTCAAACTCTGCTGCCGTAGCACTGGAATTTGCTGTTTCCTGGAGAGGTGAACAGGTCGCTAGTGGGGTGATCCCACTGAGGAAATATGTAATTCACCTGATCCTGGTCCAGTTTTCACTTGTGACAATCCAGAAGCTGTCTACTGAGTGCATCCGCCTGATCGTTCTGGCAGCCTGGTACATGTTCCATGGCTATGTTGATTTCGTTAGAAATGGACTAATTCCACAGATGTTGGGTCTCTTCTGAGAAGGATTGGGACAGTGTTTCTCCTTATTTGTCTAGATAGAACATAGAGGTTGTACTGTAGGTTCGGGATAGGACTGCTTGACCTCCTAGTCTGAGAAAGAACGCATGTAGGCCTAGACGTATGGCCTGAAGTTCCAGCTGATTGATGTGAAGTGCCTTCTCTACAGTCAGAAATAAGTATCTAGTGAAAGTTCCTGCAGATGAGTTTACCCATGCCTTAATGGACACATCTGTCATAATTATCATCCAGTCTAATACAAATAGGAAAGAAAGTCCTGTATTCAGATTTACCGCAGGCATCCACCACAGCAATGCTTGCTTGAGCTGCCTTGTGGCCAGGACTATATCTTCCAAAGATCCTCCGACCTGCTTACATTGTGAGTCTAGCTCTTGTTGGACAGGCCTCATACGAAGCCTCCAAAATAGAGAAGGCCTATGCAAGATTCCATTAGGCCTAACAGGGATATGTACTGCCTCACTGTGACCGAGTGTCTTGTTGAAATATTTTATGCATAATCTGCAACTTCTTTACCTTTTCTTTTGATGGGAAAGCCTTTCCCAACTGCATATTGAGTAATACACTGAGGAACTGGATATTTGTCCATGGTTCTAAGGGTTAATTTTTCCTTGTTTATTGTGTAGCCTAATTTCTGGAAGAGATTGATGCAAGCCGCCATAGAACCCCTTGCCTTTTCCTCTGATGGTGCCTTGACGAGTCAATTGTCAAGTATGGGAAAACCTGATGAACTTCACGCTTGTGGAAGGCAGCTACTGGAGCGAAATATTTGGTAAATATACGAGACGCTGAGTTGTGGACGAAAGTTTATGCCTTGAGCTGATAATGTTGTCCCACTAACACGTATCCAATGTACTTTCTGTGTCTTCGGTGAATTGGAATATGGAAATGTGCACCCTAAAGATCCAGAGATGTTATAAATTCTCCTTCTTGCATCATCAGGATGACTTGTTGAAGATTAATCATTCATGAAAGTTTCTTAAGAAATTTGTTTAGTTGTTTGAGATCTAGAATTGGTATTTTTTTATTTGGAAATACCGCAAATAAAACCCCTGATATATTCTATGGCTCCCCTCTGCAGAAGTATGAGAATTTCCTCTTGAAACTCCTTTAGATGAAGATGATGTTCCTTTTTGTGTGGATATACTGGTGGTCTCTGAACTAATTCCAAGGTATTACCTATATGAACAATATGTCTCAACCATTTGTCCAATGTTATTTCTTTCAATGAATGAGGAAAAAGGGAAACTATCCCTTCCAACTTCTGAGTGCCGGGTAAAAGAGGAGGCAAAGTTGGTCAGTCAAGCTCTTTTCTGATTGTCATTGGTACGTGCTTGTGAGGAATTTCGCTTACTCCCTGCTGATCTCCCATAAGGTTGTTTTTGATTCTGATTACAGGAGTATCCCTAAACGCATGCATATTGTCTTTGAAGATAGTATGTGCGTTCCTACCCTCCAAATGTGCCTTTGTAATTTAGAGATCTTCGAGAGCCACACAAATTAGACGTTCCATACCTATGGTACTGCAAACATCCCAATGCTTTTGTAGTATCACTGTCAGTCTTAAGAATGTGCAGGGCTTAATTAGCATGCTTACCAAAACAGTAAGGCCATCAAAGGGAATGTCCAAATTCTTAGGACCTCAAGATGAAAGGCTGTGGATTTTAACCAACTTGCCTTCTTAGGATAGTAACCTTGTGCATTTTGGCAGAAACCAGTGTTTGAGGCATCCATTGCTGTATCAGTAATGGAGGAGGAGGTTAATTGCTCTTCTTTAAGAATACCATATGCATTTCCTTCTTATCCTCAGGGATAAGCTCTAATACAGTAGCGATGTCCTGCCACATCTGTAGAACATAATGGCCTAGAATTCTCAGTGCATTGGCCGTTTTAATTCAGGTTGCCGCCATAGATGGAATTCTCTTACCCAAATTATCAATTCTTCTAATATCCTTGTCTGCCAGGCCAGAGGCTTATAGGTGTCGTAGTTCTTCTTCGCACTGCTTATGAAATAACCAACTATGGTTTAGTAAGACCAGTAAAGCAGACTTGAGCTGTATCCGTAACCTTGTATTTTTTCTCCAGACGAGGTATTACGGCTGGAACAGTAGCCAATGTCTTCATCAATTTTAGCCCTTCTGACCATACAAAATCTAACATTGGTATAGAATTTGCAGACTTCAGTGGCTGTTCTTTCACGCAGTATAGAAAACAGGGTTTACAGCCTCAACTGGTAGGTTGAACTTCTTGGCAGCTCTTTCTATTAAGGAGTGGAATTTAGGGCTATCATCTAACAAATCTTGTGTATTTGGTTTCTCTTCCACTCCACTTGGGAGATCAAAATTCAATTCATGATCATCTTGGCCTCGATCGTCCAGCGGAAGTTCACCTTCCACTTCATCCATATCCAAATACACGGAATTAATTAAATCCTCATCGCCACTTGCAGGTTTAGCAGAAGTTTCCTTTGACGGACATAATTATGTTCAGTCCCATGTCATATTGGTGTAGAATTTGATCCACTGGAGAGCTAGAACAATATGGATTTTGCCAGTAGGAAATACTGACCCTGGATCATGCTCGCAGTATTCCCTGGACTAAAAAATGTGAAAAACTGGTTTTCCACTTTGGTGATGAATGAGATGAGGACTAGCCCTAGCTCCATCGCGAGGAAAATAGGGAAGGAATGTTTTCTTACCTATAATCCTAGTTCTCTCTTAGGCAAATCTGCTTTGAAATCATAAGCACTGAATAGTCCCACCCATGTGCAGGGACGCTGGAGCAGTTCTTTCAACGTCACATTTTCACAGTAACTTTGCCTTGCTTCAGAAAGGCTCGGAAGTAGATGTAACAAAAATATAGAAAGTCTGCAGCCTTAAGACAGGCTAAAATGCCAATTTCATTAAATTTACTTTAAAAAATGGAAGACAGGGAAACAGCTTTCATAGACCACTAGAAATAAGTAACCGTGGTCTTTTAAAACGTACTTCACAAAGTATTTGACCATTATTATAAAGTGAATGATATGCAAGGATAATGCAAGGCAGTCAGCATAGGCTGCAGCATTGAAACAATGTGAATAGCATCTTTAATAGCCTCCTGATCCCCAGTGTCCCGTCATGCCCTGCAGGCGGCTGTTTACTCAGTTCTTTTTGATGCAGTAAGTAAAAAATAAAAAAAAAGGGTCTAATCGAAATGTATCTCTTCTCTCTGGGAGGAGGAAGGGCTGCTTATGATTTAATTGGAGATATCCCTGAGAGAGAACTAGGACTACAGGTAAGAAATCATTCCTTCCCTTTCAGGATTACGAAACTGCTACAGAAGTGCTTCACACCTGGGAAGTGAAAGCCATGGAGAGCACGGTGGGCCCAAGATGAAAGACATCAGCTGTAGCAACCTTGAGAGAGGCTGTGCAGCGGTGATAGCTGTAAAGTAAGAAAATGAAGCGGTCTGTTGCACCCCGTGGATCCAAGTGTGATGTGGAGCCACAGCTGTGGCTTGCAAACTGGAGACACTGTAGTGGGAAGCCTGATGGATCCATGGGCCAGACGGCATAGGAAGGAGCAGTAGGTGAGGACCATACCAAGGGAGACAAGGAGCACAGGTCGTTCCATGGCCCAGGAGGTTATGTGGAAGCCGAGACGGGGTGGCAGAGCCAGCTTTCCGCATCCCTACTCATTAAGACTGATCGTAGTCAACAAACTTTAATGACTGGACAACGACTTTGGGCAGCATTAGGCAGAGGCAGTTTGTAGTATCCTCAGGTCATGTTATTATGTTCCCTTCATTCTGTACCTAGCTGCTCAGCCAGTGTCAGTGTTCCGCGTAGAATGTTAGTGTGGGTGGAATGCTTAGATACTGTGTGGGACTGAGACAGTTGGGAAGATGGGCTGAGCAGCTAGGAGGCTGCTCCTGGTGGGGTTAATGCTGGGGCCTATGTTGGGGCCTATTGTGGAGCCTGTTCTGGATTTACTACTTCTACACCTATGATCTTAATAAACTACATCTACTCCTACCTGGCCACGTCTACAGCGTCTATCTGTCATCCTGCACACGTGGGGCCAGCTCACTACATTTATGGCGACGATCTGGAGAAAATCTCACGCTTAAAGCAACATGAAGTCAAGCAAAAATGAAGAGTGGACAAAGAGAACGTGTAGAAAAGAACTAAGGTCAAGAAAAAGAAAAAAAAAAGAAACAAGCGTCAAGAAATTTAAAGAAGAGAAAAGAAACCAGTTTAAAGAGAAATAAATATGTCAAGCATGCCTGTCTGCCCCACCAGTGTCCATCACACCGGACAGCCCAGCCCAGGCATGCTGTGGTTTCATCTTATCATCTACAATACAAGTAAATACGGTCACAAGCCTGTTATCATCTTGAAGAAGAAACGGTCCAACAAATGTCTACAATCACAACTAATGTTGAAAGTGCCACAGGAAATATATATATACAGTGCCTAAAGAAGAAAGGTATACTGATGCTGTCTTTTTCATCTCCTGGGTATGTGTTACTAAAGCTGTTTAAAATTTAATGGACATCTTTTGCAGTGCTTCATGAAGGAATTAACCTGTTGCTGCCTTAGTTTTTGCTTTCACTGCGGAGTGACATTTTATGTACATGTGCACGTACGCTCAAGATCCAAGATTTGAGGAGTTAAATTTGTGCCTGTTCGTGTTGCTAAGGTTAGAGGGTTGCTTTTGAAAAGGAAGAAAGTTTTCGCTTTGGATTGCTGCCTGCCGAATTTGTGAAGATGGGTGAGAGACTTTGAATTTACGTTTTTTTGCCATGTTTACGCTGTTTTCACTGCTGTCTGCCTGATTTTTGAAACTCGTCTCGGACGGCTGCCTGCCTGATTTTTTAAACTACTGGGTGAGAGAATTTCAATTTACATTTGTGGCATGTGTACGTTGTCTTTGGCCTTAAGACAAACAGTTACGCGGCATTTCAAATTTAAAATAAGGCTCGCGCCTCTTACCGGATCAACTATGTCGCGTGGAGCAGAGGGTGAGTTCATGACGTTGGTATTCTATGCTGCAAAAGGACGTTTTGGTGCTTGAACGCGCCATGAGCCATTCGGCGTGTTTCTCCTGAACGTGCCGCCATTTTGGAATTGGCGTGAGTGAGCATTCAAGCTGTCTTTTATGCTCCGTGATCAGTACTTCCTTTGGTATGCTGCCAACCATTGTTTGTTCATTAAAGTTATTCAACATCGGATTGTTTTTACCGTCGGGATGTGAAGAGACAAGCTTTTCATGAGAAAATGCAGCGAGCCTCAGCGCAAACACCACCGGACTGGGTGTCCAGCACATGTGATTCAACGTTATGTACGTTATGTACATTGAGCACGACGTCGGGTGCATAGATCAGATGCCCAAGGCAAGGACACTGTACTTTATTTCCCCATTGTGTGGTGAGTTTTCTTCAAGGTCATTCGTTTTTACATCTTCAATATGATATTGAGTCTACTGCAAAGTACTTTGAGGCAAGCCGAGGCATCCTCCAGTCTTCAGTGGGCACTGCATCCTCTGCAAAGAAATTTCTTGTGGCATGTCCCCTGGGTTTGTTCAATTCCTGTCCCTTAATACCAAGGTGACTGGCACACCACTGACATTTTTGTAATGATAAGTTTTCACTGCTTATTTAAAATGAGTTGAACGCGTGTACATCATCATAGCGGTGACAGGCAAACCATTATCATTTTTATTGTAAGATTGTGGTGCATTTTCACAATATTTAAATGCCAAAATGTTTTCATTCACAGGAAAAAGGAAAATTTTATTTACAGTGTCTAGTTTTTGCTTTATGCCAAGGTTGTTGATTTTCTTTCCACAAGTACATGTTTTGCTGGCATGAGAGTGGGTACTAGTCCCATATCTCTTATTTATGTATTTTATCGTTTCAGATATTGTATCCCTGTATTGGGATGGGAGTGGGTTTTAGTCCTATGTCCCCATGTTTAAAATTGTGTTATCCCTGTCTAAGGGATAGGAGTGGGTTATAGTCCCATTTCCTTTAATGATAGTTTAATCCCTGCTTAGGGATGGGAGTGGGTTTTTAGTCCCATCACCCCACGTTCACAGTAATTTATATGGGAATGGGTTTTAGCCCCATTTTTTTAAAAAGGGGGTTTTAGTCCCACCTTTGAGTTTGGGTGTCAGTCCCATTTACTCTGGTATAGGGGGTTAGAGTCCCACCTATTTATAGGGGGATAGAGTCCCACCTATGTCATTAGTAATGGGTACCAGTCCTATTTACTAAGTTTAAAGGGGGTTTTAGTCCCACCTTTTCTGTGTGTGTAGCCATCTTTTGATGCCACACTGTGCTGCGTGTCGGTTTTACATGCTTCACGTGTCAGTGGGTTTCAGTCCCATGTGACGTATTATTTACATTTGGGTGTTAGTCCCAAACACGTGGGTTTTAGTCCCATAGTGTCCCTTACATGAGGGGTGGCGTTTTGAGTTGTCGTCACAGTTTTCTCACGTGAGAAGTACTTCCTTGGGTGTTGTTCTACCCATAGACATTTATACCCGTAGGATTCTACTCTGGGTATCATATTCATTTGTCGTATGTGAGCTCTTATTTCACTTCTAAAAATTTTCCTTGTTCAGTATTAAGGGAAGGGGATGGTGTTAGTGTGTTGATCTATGCTTGCATCTTTCCTTTTCCTTAGTGTGTCTGTTTTCCCTCTCGTGATGTATTTCTACATGCATTCCTGGGTTTATGGACTATTCATATCTTGTGTACATTTCTGTATTTATTTGTTTGCTTATTAGTAGTTTGGGTTTATTTTAGGTTTTATTAATTTTCAGTGTAAAGGAAGAGGATGTGTAGTATCCTCAGGTCATGTTATTATGTTCCCTTCATTCTGTACCTAGCTGCTCAGCCAGTGTCAGTGTTCCGCGTAGAATGTTAGTGTGGGTGGAATGCTTAGATACTGTGTGGGACTGAGACAGTTGGGAAGATGGGCTGAGCAGCTAGGAGGCTGCTCCTGGTGGGGTTAATGCTGGGGCCTATGTTGGGGCCTATTGTGGAGCCTGTTCTGGATTTACTACTTCTACACCTATGATCTTAATAAACTACATCTACTCCTACCTGGCCACGTCTACAGCGTCTATCTGTCATCCTGCACACGTGGGGCCAGCCCACTACACAGTTGATATCCAGCGCTTGGAGGCGGGGGCCTAATCCTCCCTTGAGGTAGACTAAATCAAGGAGATACACTACTGCCAGCCTAGCTGGTGGATACTCTATATAGGAGACGAAGCCCTGGAATGGTGCTGCAGGCTAGGATCTGGCTGTTTCTGCTAGAAATCTGTTGCTCCGAGACAGACAGGTTTTCAAATTAAGTGAATAGTCACCATGTGGTCCCAGAAATGAAGCCCATGCTTTTTAGAAAAACCCTTCAATATATAATATAAAAATTTCGTTTTTATCACGACAATCACGATTATACCTAAAATAATTGGAAGTAAAACAAACTGTGCACTAGTTTCTAAGAACTGCGCACTACCTATATAATATTCTATATATATGGACAGCCAGAACATTCAAAGAAGGAATCTGTCATCGCCCTCATCAGGGAAGTGCTAGGAGTTTTGTAATTCTTCACTAAGAAATCAAGGTGCAGACATGCATGTTTGACAACTCAGAGCAACCTAAGAATCACCAGTATATGTTACTCACACTGTGCCCCGGGCCTGACCCACAGAATTCCTTTCCAAATATATCATTATGCCTGCTGCCATCTGAGCGCTGCAACCAGTCAAGCTATTCCAGTACTTGCTATATTATACATATGTTAAGCTCCATAAGATATTTTAACACTTCTTTTTCTAAAGTACTGTTGCTTTATAAATATCTGTGATTATACTTTAAATATATGTTTAGGGTTAAGTTTAACAGTGCCTGGGTCTTCTATTTCGCAGGATTAGTAAGCAGTGCTCTGTATCATGTAATCCCGGCCAGAGAACGAAAGCACCGAATATAGATGTGGAGAAAGGCTGTAACAAGGTACTGACAGCATTCTTGTGCCCCCAGACTGGAATGATCTGTCCCATACTGGAACTATCTGTCAGGTTCCTCGGTGCGCCTTACCCACCCATCCAGTTGGGCTTTTGAGGCACATCTTATCTTGCCCTGCAGGTTAAGGTCTGCCTTTGTGCCAGATACCATGCTAGAAGTGCACTTCCCTGGGGATGCTCCTGCACACTTCGGGATTTGCAGCACTTTTGGCACTGCACTGTACAGAAACCTACAGTTTCCATTTGTTTCCACTTTTCTCAGAATGGTTGCAGGTCATCCTGTCTATTCAATATTGTTCATTCCCTTTATGCCTTGAGGATTTTTCCTGTGGTTCGACATTTTTTTTCTCCAGAGTTTTATACAGCACGAACTAGACCCGAATATATTAGGTATCAGAGCGCTTTACATGAGCACCAGTTACGTCAAACAAGGACACATTCATTTTTGTTAGGCAGGGGGAGATTAAGTGATTTGCCCAAAATCACAGGATGTTGAGCGTCATTGCTGAGACTCGAACCCAGTTCCCCAGATTTGAGATCGACAGCTCTAGCCCGTTCGGCCACATCCTCCCCCCATTTTGTAAGGCTGCCCGGGGGGGGGGGTTGCGCAGCGGCCCGCCCCTTGGAGGGCGGCCGCCTTAGTGCCACAGGAAGGCACAGGGGTGGGAGGTCGAGTCCCTGGGCTAGTCTGGGGGAGACCCCAACAGATAGCGTTTCCGGCGAGGGCGGGGAGGAGACAGGGGTACATATACTGTCTCCGCCCCCTCCTCGTCCTCTTGTCCGCTCGTTCGCCTTGCCCGCCCCTCCACTTACCCGGCGTCCGGAGGGACAAAGGGGGGGGGGCAGGTTTTTCTAACAATTTTACTTTGTGTTGCAGGAGGAGTTACAGGGCGATCCAAGGTCTGCACATACCAAGGGGTACATCATGCAGCAGCACCGCGGGGTGCTAAGCCAGGATACCCAGGGATGTTTTAGCGTGTCCCCTGGAAGAACGATGGCGCCCCGTTAACCGAAAGGCGGTTGTGGGTCTGAGCAACCGGGGGCTGCCATGTATGCTCCGCCCACCCATCACGGGGGGCGTGTGAAGCAAGTGGACTGGTGGTCCACGGATGGGAGGGGTGGACCCTCCCAATATTTGGTATACACCAGTTGGCGTTGCCATGGTGACTCTAGGCTTATCAGACGGGCAGGCGGCATAGGGCTGGCCTGCCCTGGGATCGCCCGTAAGATAACCCACCTTGTTTGCATATTGGTTAAGCTAATAAACCTGCAGCAATATTTCGCCACTTACATTACAGTGTCGTGTGTTTTATTTATGAACTTATGTACTTATGTGCTTTGTGATAACTGTTGCCGATATTGGCACTATGTCCTAAGGCCTGGAAAGGGTCACACCTACAGGCTCCTGGTCTCAGTAAAGATGAGTTGGTGGAATGAGATCTGCTGAGTGGCCTCACTCCCTGGTTGCAGGCATTCATTCATGTGCACTAGGCGCAGTAACCGCTTCGTAAAACTATTCCCTGAATGTTGGCCGAACTTCATGAGTCTATAAAGTATGTGGTTGCAACAATTTGACAGTAAAGAAAGTGTAGTGTAAGAGAACGGCACAAGGCCAGAAACTTCTAGGAGCCCTCTGTCATAAAAGGAGCCTTAAAGTGTGGAGTACAACACCCCAGCTGCAATGGAGACGTCTTTGTGAACAGGTATAGAAGCTCTGAGTCAAAGTCTTATCACTTCCCTCCTATAACTTAAAGTGAGTACACTGACAATGAAGCCTCAGCTCAGAGTCAGTGCCGGACTGACCGTAGTGGGCACCGGGCGTTTACCCAGTGGGTTGAAAGGGTGGGAACTGGTTTTGGACCGGTGGGAGCCATTTTTGTTGTTACTGAGGGACGGTTGTGCAGTGGTGCTGCAATATCGGCCCTGTGTAACAAAGGCAGCTTGTGATCGCGTCCCCTTTCCTCCGTCACTTTCCATAATTCATAATTCACCCACCCCTCCCATTTGAAATAATCAATACCTAGGAACTTCTGAATCGATGTTGCCACGGAGTACGATCTGGCAACTTTCAAAGCATCTCAGAGCTCTGAATGTACTGCTACGAGACAAGACTACAAAGCCCTGGGTTTGGAAAAGAGGAACTTTAAAATATAAATAGAGTAAAAAGAAAACTAAAAAAAAAACAAGGAAACTGATTGTCATACCTGGTAACATTTTAATCCTGAACCCGTTAGTAACAAGTCTCCGATCTGAAATGTACATCCATCCGTTCAGTGCTGGGCTTTCTTTCTCCATATTATAAAGGGCACCCATATAGTGCGAACCACCAAGAAGGCTGAAACAAAAACAATCAGTTAAATGGAACTGGAACTACATATCAGAATAGCGTAATCAAAATAAATAAGGGTCATAAAGCACAAGCACTGTACAATCAATCAGTGTACAAAAGCATAAAACAAATAAGTACAAAACTCGGTGAATACTTTATCGGATTTCCAAAAGTCCGCAATTATCAGGAAATCTCCGAAAACAAATAAGCATGACTTTTGCACAAGAGGTAATAAACTCTTTCTGAAGGTCTGATTGCCCACAATTTTTGTGCTGCAGAGGCTGGGTAAAATTAGTTAGTTTTTGGGTTTCAGTCAATTTTCCAGGTGTTACAGACTTCCAATGGTTTCTGGATTAGGGACAGAAGCACTTCAACTAACACGGAGGGATCTGGGACACAGAGGATGAGGACACCGTTTCTGCTGACTCCATAAATTCTGTGTCTGCAGTGATCCGATGTACTGGACTCCCGCCCTAGTAATCGTTAGTTATCACTGCTTCGACCTATTGTCTATTGGAAATTTCTTGATTTGTTCTTGGTACATTTAGTTAAGTGTCTCGAACACTTTCCACTCAATATTTCACAAAGCCCAAGTCGGGTGAAATTCAACCATTTTAACCGGCATGCAGTCGGTCTCAAAATCCACTGTCACTGTTTCTCCTAATGCTCAGTAGTTGTAATCACTCTGCTACATCCTTAAACTTGCAGCAAAAACAACTTTTGCACAATACGGTAGAAACTCTACATAGCTACAGATTCCTTACATTAGAATATTCCCAGGCATCAGGCTGGATCCGGAACTTTTTCGAGCAATCCCCTTGCGTGTCAATAGGTTGCTTCATTTGGCTCCGAGTGGCGTTATCCAGGTCGGAAGTGACGTGTGCAGTGCCTATATAGGCGCCTCCCCTGCGCGCTGATCTCAATTCTTGACAATTTTTTCTGCACCAGAAATAGTGAGCTAAGCTGAAGAAGAGTGATTAGTGTGCCAAAAGTGAGGTCCAAAAGAATCTCTTAATTTAGGGAACACAGTTAGCAGCACAGGGAGGATGGGAGGGTCGGTAAGGAATCTGCAGCTAGATAGAGTCTCTACCAGATAAAGCATTTCCGAAGGTAAGTCACTTGTTCATCTGATAGAGGCTTCTAGCCACAGATTCCTTACCTTCCTTACTGTGCGACTCACTGGCCATCTTCTTCCACCGCAAGATCGCTGACATCCACAACAGCTTCAACTCCACGACCGCACCAACGATGCACGACTCCTCCCGCCCCGCGATCACCAACAGCGCCAACCGCCTGACCTCCTGGGCCAACACCAACGACGACGAGACACGCAAGATCATGAACTCCATCCACTCAGGATCTCCGTCAGACCCATGCCCACACCACGTATTCAACAAAGCATACGCGGCCATCGCACCCCAACTACGGAAGGTCATCAACATCTCCTTCGAAAAAGCGACATTTCCGGAAAGCTGGAAGCACGCTGAAATCAACGCCCTCCTCAAACAGCCCAAGGCGGACCCACGGACCTCAAGAACTTCCGACCCATCTCTCTGCTCCCGTTCCCGGCAAAGGTCATCGAGAAAATCGTCAACATCCAACTGACCCGCCACCTCGAAGACAACAACATCCTGGACCCGTCCCAATCCGTATTCAGACGTAACCATAGCACCGAGACAGCCCTCATCGCCGCCACAGACGACATCAGACGGCAACTGGACAATGGCGAAACATCAGCCCTCATCCTCCGGGACCTGTCAGCCGCATTCGACACGGTCTGCCACCGCACCCTAAAGACACGCCTCCAAGAAGCCGGAATCCAAGAGAAGGCCCTTGACTGGACCACATCCTTCCTCTCTGGCAGAACCCAGAGCGTCCGTCTCCCACCTTTCCGGTCAGAAGCCACCGACATCATCTGCTGCGTCCCCCAGGGCTCATCCCTCAGCCCGACGCTGTTCAACATCTACATGGCCCCCCTCTCACAAGTGGCCCGCCACCACAACCTCAACATCATCTCCTACGCCGACGACAGGGAAGGTGCCTAGATTAATTCTGGGAGTCGAGGTCGGGACTACCAGGCTATCAGGTGTGGGGTCAAGGAAGAGGAAGGCTGGGCCCCCCGAAGTGGAGCGATGGCAGCAAGCAATGGTTCTGTGCATAGGAGTGCCTGTGCAGGGCTAGGCCCAGGCCCGAGCAGGACATCAGTGATGGCTTCGTTGTAGGGTAGTATGGGATTCCCCCAGTTGAAGCACCTTCATAAAAACTTTAGGTTCACGACTTCAGCCGTCCTCCGGATCATCATCCGTAGGAAGCCCTTCCTTCATAGCCACTGTGGGAGGAGAGAGGAGACGGTGTCATCAGACATGAACTCTGCTAGAGGTCAGTGTAGGAATAGGGTTCCTCAGATCCTCTTCATTTGTGTTCCTCAGTGAGCCCTTCAGTGTAATAGGGCTCTGTCTCAGATTCAGGCTGTGTGGGCCTGGTCGGAGCTGGAAGAGACATTGGGCGATGCAGGCCTAGCTCTGTATCTTAGTCAGGAATCACGATGGGCTTAGTGCTGCGAATTGGTGTCGGCAGCGCCGGGAAAGGCACCTCTGGAAAGGTCCCCAGAGGAGGTCACAAAGTTGCAGCCAATCATTATCCTAAGTGGTAAACTGGCGCGATAGCGAAGTCACCGGCGGAGCTCCAGTCAAAGACCCTTCCAAACCCGGGGGACTTGAAGGTGCTCCAGAGGGGTTCGGCTGCCCAAAAATGAGGCCCATGGCCTAATAAAACTCCTGGAATTGGACACGGGTCGCTTAGGGTAATTTGGGGAAGCGTGGCCCAGACCCAGTTTCCGACACCGGCTGTACAGGGACCACCTGTGAACAGGGTCGATATTTGAGGTGTCGTTCGTTCGTGTCGTCTGAAGAATGGAAGAATCGTGGAGAAGTCGAAGAGCGCTTCAACTTGTTCTTGAGTGACTTACCAGAAAAAGGCACTGGTGCAAGACGAGGACCAATGCAAGTGACTCTGGGAGTGGTACCGAGACTTCCCACTCGAACAGCACCTGGAGCGGCACATGATGAGCAGGCAAAAGCTTCATGGCCTGCTCTCGGATGGCCTTTAAGTTCACTGTCCCGAAATGAAATGAAAACAGCATTTATTAAGCGTGTAGCTACTCAGGGGCATACCAGCGCTGAGGCAGAAACTGAGAGAACATCATAGCAATAGGGAAGAGCCAAGTTTTTAGCAGTTTCAGAAAGGCCAGATGGCTGGGTTCCCTCCGTAGGTGGAGAGGGAGGGTATTCCATAGCCTAGCGGCATTATAAAAGAATAGGCGACCACCACTTCTAGCCTTCTAAATCCTGGAGACGACTGCCAGATGCAGATCGTCTGAGCGCAGCCGTCTATTTGCCAGGTAAGGCTGGACAATGGAATGGAGAGCGACCCTTGACCCAGTTCCAGGCAGATCGCTCCCCATGCCGCAACAGCACCACCTGTTGTGCCTGTGACTCCTAGCTCGCTGCTGCCGCCACTGCCGCGAGTTCGAGGCCCTCATCCACCCGCAGGCTACCACCTGCGCCTGGTGGCCAGTGGTAGGTCGAAGGTATCTGTGAGCTCGATCTGCCCCTTTTCCTGTCTGCCCTCCGTTTTGACTCTGCACTCTGTATTTTATTGTACTATGTTATATTGTGCTTGGATTCTGTTTTTTTATTCCTTGTATTTCCTTGCATTGTTGTGCCCTTGGTTTCTCCGCCCATTCTGCTCTCGTTTCCCGCCGCTGCGTCCCCTGCGGCCCTGCCCTCCCGCTCGCCCCGCCTCCCAGCTGCTCCTCCCTCCCACCTCCCCTTATTATGGCAGCCGCGTGTAGCGGGCGCGCCTAAGGCAAGCCCGTCTGCGCCCGTCCACGCCTGGACCGCGCCCAGCGCCAGATCCCCTGGCCCACGCAAATGCCATGACATCTGACGCCGCTACGACGCCAGCACCCTCCACGCACTCAACGCCGGCCGATCACACACCTGCTTCCAGGCCACCCTGAAGCGGACCCATGGAACTGCCACTACACCAGCCTCCAAACCACCACCACGCCCACCGGGGTAGGTCGCAACAGCTTCCGATGCCTTCTACTCAACACCCGCTCCGCCCGCAAACACGCCATCGATCTCTGGGAGCTACTCGACTCCCCCTCCCCAGACGTCGCCTTCCTGACGGAGACCTGGATGAACCCCTCCTCGGCACCTGACATCGCCATAGCCATCCTTGACAGCTACAAGATCACCCGTAGGGACTGCACCAACGGAACAGGAGGAGGAATCACCATCGTCCACGGAAACACCCTCAGAATCTCGACCAGCACCGACGACACGCCTATCACTGCCAAACACCTGCACTTCCAGATCCACACCGAACCCAACACCACCCTCAGAGGAACCCTCATCTACAGACCACCCCGGCCGCAGTTCAGCAACTCCATCGCGGACTTTGTCAGCATGCACGCCCTTGCGTCCACCTCGGAGACCTGAACTTCCACCTCGAGAACACCAACGACAGCAACTCCACCACCCTGCTCGACAACCTTGCCAACCTCGGACTCAAACAGCTCGTCACGACTCCCACTCCGTCGGACACACGCTCGACCCCATCTTCTCAGCCAGCAATCACGTCACCTTCAGCCACACCACGAACTCCATTGGACCGATCAACGCTGCATCCACTTCACCTTCAAGAAGTCCACCACACACCACCGCACACAACAGGCCCCCCACCGCAGCTGGAGAAAAGTCACCTAAGACCAGCTAGTCACCACCCTCGCCCGAAACCCACCAACGGACACTACCGACACCGACTTCGCCGCCCTCAACCTCAGGCAATGGATCGACGACTGTGCCAACACTATCGCCCCGATCAAGAAACCCTCGAACAGATGCACCGACAGAAAAGCTATCTGGTTCACCCCCGACCTCCAGGCATCCAAGCGGGCCTGCCGTAGGCTCGAGAAGAAGTGGCACCACGAACAGACACCAGACAGCAACAAAGCCTACAAGGGCGCCATCCGCAGACACCACCAACTCATCCGTACCGCCAAAAGGACCTCCTTCAAAGAGCGCATTGACAACAATGCACACAACAGCAAAGAGCTCTTCAACATCGTGAAGGAACTCTCCAACCCCAGCTCCAACTCCAACGACCTCCCGCCATCACAAAACCTCTGCGACTCCCTAGCCACCTTCTTCCACCGCAAGATCGAAGAAATCCGCGACAGCTTCAGCAACCCGGCCCCCCCAACAGACACAGACACCTCAGACTCACCGCCCCCAGTCACATCGACATCGACCCCCAGGTTTCCTGGACCCACGTCAACGACAAAGACACCATTAAAATCATGAACACCATCCACTCTGGTTCACCATCCAACCCCTGCCCGCACCACATTTTCAAAAAAGCAAGCTCCACCATCGCAGCCCATCTACGCAAGATCATCAACAGCTCCTTCGAGACCGCCACCTTCCCATAAAGCTGGAAGCACGCCGAGATCCAACACCCTACTCAAGAAACCTAAAGCTGACCCCAAGGACCTCAAGAACTTCCAGCCCATCTCCCTCCTCCCGTTCCCGGCGTAAGTCATCGAGAAGATCGTCAACAGGCAACTGACCTCCTTCCTCGAAAAGAACAACATCCTGGACCTGTCCCAATCCGGATTCCGCAGCAACCACAGCACCAAAACAGCCCTCATGGCCGCAACAGACAACATCAGGGCCATGATGGACAACAGAGAAACCGCGGTCCTCATCCTCCTGGACCTTTTGGCTGCCTTCGACACCATCTGCCACCACACCCTCCGCACATGCCTCCACAACGCAGGGATCCATGACAAAGCAGTGGCCTGGACCACCTCCTTTCTCACCGGCAGAACCCAGACTGTCCGCCTCCCCCATTCCGCTCTAAAGATACCAAGATCATTTGCGCCGTACTCCAAGGATCGTCCCTCAGCCCGACACTCTTTAATATCTACATGGCAGCGCTCGCCAACATCGCCAGATCGCACGACCTCAACATCGTCTCATATGCCGATGACACCCAGTTGATCCTCTCCCTCACCAAGGCCCCCACCACCGGCAAATCCAACCTCCACGATGGAATGAAGGCCATCGCCGAATGGATGACGATCAGCCGCCTGAAACTGAACTCGGACAAGACGGCTGTCCTCATCATCGTATCCACCCCCTCCGCCTGGGACGACTTATGGTGGCTGGCCGCACTGGGAGCTGCACCGACGCCCACTAACCACATACGCAACCTGGGAGTCATCCTGGATTCCGCCTTGTCAATGACCCAGCAAGTAAACGCCGTCTCCTCCTCCTGCTTCAACACCCTCCGCATGCTCCGTAAGATCTACAGATGGATCCCCACCGGTACCAGAAGGACAGTCACCCAGGCCCTCGCCAGCAGCAGACTGGTCTACGGCAACGCTCTCTACGCAGGAACATCAACCAAACTCCAGAAACGACTACAACGCCTCTGCAGGCCTCATCCTCGACATCCCCCGCCACAGCCACATCACAGCCCACCTGAAAGACCTACACTGGCTCCCCGACAACAAGAGGATCACCTTCAAGATCCTCACCAATGCTCACAAAGCTTTCCACAACACGGGACCAGCGTACCTCAACTAACGACTCACCTTCTACACCCCAAACTGCCAGCTTCCTAGCCCTCGTCACCGTTCCCCGCATCCGTATAGCGACCACCGGTGGCAGATCGTTCTCCCACCTCGCCGCAAAATCCTGGAACACCCTCGCCATCCGCCTACGACAGACCCAGGACCTGCTGGCCTACAGGAGACTCTCAAGATCTGGCTGTTCGAGCAGTAGCAGTACACCCGCCCGCACCCCCAGCACCTTGAGACCCTCACGGGTGAGTTCTGCACTCTACAAATGTACTGATTAATTGATTGAATGGTTGATCGCTGGTCCATTCCCCTGCTAACATCTTGTGGGTGATGCACATAGCCTTAAGGTTAACTCTCTCTCGAACAGGGAGCCAGTGGAGGGACTTGAAGGCAGGTTTTGCAGATTGTCGGTTCAAGGTCCCCACAAGAATCCTCGCTGTGCAGATTTGCACTGTTTGGAGTTTTGCGAAAGACGAGCTCGGGTCTCCAAGGTAAAGGGCGTTTCCATAGTCCAAGCGGGAAAGAATAGGTGCCTGTACCATGAGCTTTCTTGCCTGGAGGGGGAGGAGTGGAAGCACTTTGCGGAGCATCCTTGGGATGCCATAGCAGGAAGCCTCCACCTTCCGTACCTGGGCCATAAAGCTGAGGTCTTGATCAAGCCAGATACCCAGACTCTTCATCTGGGTCTTGGGTGCAGGGACGGGTCCTATGCAGGCAGGCCACATTACATTTGCTTTAAAGAGAGACGGATTGCCAAGGAGCATCAACTCGGTCTTGCCACCACTACCGCATCGACACCGGCCGGGAGGGCGACCGGCGTTGGACGCGGTAGTGGTGCTGGAGGAAGAGGTGCCGGTGGAGGCGCAATGAGGTCAACTAAGGGGGGCCTGCGGCACCGGGGCTGGAGCCGCCAGCGGAGTAGGCCTAGGCCCCCCAACCGAGTCCACGGGGCCCGAAAGCACGCCAGCGGGTTCGAGCCACCCAAAGATGGCGTGCATCGCTTCTTAGAACATACGAAGCTGGGTGGGAGTCGCTCCGGATCCCGGAAAGGGAGGGAAACGTGGAGTCTACTCTTCGGGCTCCGCGGAGCCACAGGAGGGGCGCCACCCGCGAAAAGTCGAAGAGCAACGATGCTTCTCCGACTTCTTCTTATGCTTCAACTTGCTCGACCCCGAGTGCAAAGACTTCGAAGACTTGGAACCGGAATGATGGTGGCTCCGCGACCGGTCCCTCGACCGCCCTAGTGACCGGGCCCTCCAACGGAGCGGAGCCGATTGCTGGTGCTCAAGCAGCTTTTAGGACCGCTCCCGCAAAGCCTTTGGTGCCATCGACCGGCAGTCAGAGCACGACTTGGGGTCGTGGTCGCGCTCTAGGCAAAAAAGACACACGCGGTACGGATCCATTATATGATAACAGGAACCGCAGGGCTTGAAGCCGGGCATCCCTCGTGCACCTTTGGCGTCAAAGACTCGAAAAAGACGTCGACAGAAGTAGAGAAAAAGTTCGTCAAAAAATGACTGAGGTACCGCTCTTCCTGGATCTACGCTGGCTGGCGTAGAGACTTAAACATCGCTCTTTTCCACGGAGGTGGGACATCTCCAGTGGAGATAGAGGCATTGATCAAATCCAGGATGATTGGGGAGATCGTTTCGTATACTTGCTTCAGGATATTAGGTGGAGCTGGGTCTCTAGGTGACCCGCTCTTCACGAGTGCCAAGATGGTATGGAATGACTCTCAGTCCATCAGGGGAAATACCTCCAAGGAGTGTTCCCTACTATGCGGACCAATATCCTCTAAGTGGGAATTGTTGTGACTGTCTACAGAGAAAGAAGACGAGTAGATATTTTGAATCTTATTATTAAGGTAGTCTGCAAGTTCATTGCAGCGTCGGCTAGTAGCATCAGGTATATCTGGGGGATAAAGGGGGTTTAAGTAATTATTTCATTATGCGATAAATTCCGCGGGGGGAATTGGCTGCCAAGGAAATTCTTTCCTTATAATATGAGGCCTGGGCCAATTTAATTTCAACCTTGTTTGTTCTTATGGCCTCCTTGTATTCTGATTTTTGTTTAAAGAGAAATCCTTTCTCCAAGCTCTTTCGAGTTTCTGGCAGATCTGTTTTAGTGCCGGGAGCTTGGGGGAGTACCATGCCATTCTATTGGACCCTACTTTCATCAGGGTCATTTTCATCGGGAGAACCTGATTTAAAGTGCTCTCAATCCAGGTGTTAAATCTTTCATTGGCAACGATTAGATCAAAATCAGGGGTCGGCTTGGTCTTTTCTAGCTCTAATACCCACTTTTCTGAAGGAAGTTTAGGCGAAGGACGTGACATAGTTCTTATTGGCCTGGTTGAAGGTGGGGTCCAGGAGAAAGGGATCAGAAAATGATCGGACCAGGGTATTGGGATGGGTACCTTTCCAGTTAATTCCTCTAGGTTGGAGAATATGGGATCTAGGAGGTGACCCTTCACATGGGTCGTATCAGTGACTTTCTGTTTGAGCTGGTACGCAGCAAGATCCTTAGTAATCCATGACGCGGCCATATATGAAGGATCACCGAAATACATTTTGAAATCACCCTGTAATGTCAAGTTAGCATGGGTACTTGCGAGATTAGCAGCCATCTCAGGCAGTGATTTACAGAATCGACCTAATGTCCCCAGGGGATGATAAATTAGGATACCTGACAGGGAGAGGGAGGGGGTAAATCCTATCGTGAATAGAAGATTCTCACAATCTGCACTTCGCACACAACGCGGAGTCGTGTTTTTTTTTCAAAACAATACAGACAGACCAATTGGGGGTCTGTCACCGACATCCGTCTAGGACAGGCTCCACAAGATTTAAACCCAGTGGGTTTCTTCCGGGACACTGTGAAAAAAAGTAGGAAAAGGCACACTAGTTGTTGACAAAAAGGTCGAAGTCAGTCAAAAAATTACTAAGGGAAGCCTGATCCAGAAGGAATGGAGGTCAGCGTGCTGGAGTGGCACAAATAGATGCATCGCGCATGTCACTTTCGGCACGGCACAATGCCACCAACGCCATGCAGAGCCGAACGACCACAACTACTGGCGCGCAAGTGGATTGCTCAAAATGTTTCCAGATCCAGTTTGATGCCTGGGAATATTCGAAGGTAAAGAATCTGTGGCTAGAAGTCACTATCAGATATAGAAAAGACCGCTGGAGGAGCCAAGATGGCGACCGGGACGGCAGCGTAGACTCCCGGCTCCGTGAACCTCCGCATCCCGCACGAATATCCTGCCTGAGATCCTCAACCTGTGCTACGTGGTCGTGTTTCTGAAGGAGAGGGGCTCCCGACTGTGTGACTCCGAGGTTTCTAGCAGTGCTATCGCCGGAGAAAACTGCATCTGAACCTTGCGGCCTGTGCGACCCTGGAGCCGGGACATCGAGTGGACGCCGTGGCCGGGTGGCAGTGCGACAACAGCGGCTGGTGGTGACTGGGTGGAGTCGGCCCACCGGAGCGGTGCCAAACTCGGCCTACATCTCGGCGTGGTCACTTCTACTGCCCAGTGTAGCTGACCGAGTGCATGACCGGGGGCGCAAATCTTAGATCCTCCGGTGGCTGCCCCTGCCTTGCTGGTGAGCTGCCCGGCCGCCGTCCGTATCCTGCCCCGATCATTGCGGGCCGCCCCCGGATTTCTACGGGAGCTGGTCCGTGGTGGGGACGACTGTTGCCCGTGACCACGGATAGTTTTTTGCCTGCCCCCGGAACCCGGTCACCCGCGACGTGGACATCGCGAAGCTTGTCCCGGGGTCCCGGCCCCGGTGAGGGTCGGGCATACTTGGCGGCCATCTTGGGTCGATGAAGCCTACCATCCTGTCCGCTGGGCCGCAGCGGGCCTGTGAGCGTACGATTTTTGAGAGTGTGGCGGCGAGATCACAAAGAGCTGAGCTGGGGTACGGCGACCTCCTCGAGGCTATTGGTACTCTTCACTCCTCCTTGGTTCATGGTTTCGTGATCTTGGGGAGTAAGCTCGATGGTGTGGCGTCGGAGTTGGGGCAGTGGCGGCCCGCCTGTCCGCACGAACACAGAGTCTACCCACACTGCGCGCAGGAGGACGCTGTGGCGGCCACCCCTGAGGTTAGTGTACGACTGGACGCCCCGGCCAGTATGCTACAGTGTGTTCGACCTTCTGAGGGCCTGATCTGTCCCGGAGGCGTCGGACCTGAGTGGGATGTGGTGGCCTCATCCCGTGCATGCCCTCCTGCGACCCAGAGACAACTCCAGCAACTAATGTCTGCTTTGGCTGCTTCTGCCTTCCTGAACCTTGCGTGCAGAGCAGATCCTAGGGCAGCACTGGGAAGCCTGTTTCCTCAAGCGGCGGACTGTGTTGATGCTCAGAGACTTCCACCCCACCTGTGTGCGTCGCTTCTCTGTTGTTGTTGGACATTCCTCTGCCTAGGAACATTGGGTATGGTGCTGGGTCGAGGGGTTGGCATGGGCAGAATTCCAAAGAGTGGTCAGGGATGAGGCTAGCCCCTCGGGGGTGGTCGCCTAGTGGACGGGCGGGCTTGGGGTGGTGTGCTCTCCTGACATGGCTACTGGCACAATAGGTGCATAATGCTCCCCATCGAGGTTTGAGAAGATTGTTTTTGTGCTGTTCCTTGTTCACTTTAGGGGAACCTTACCGTGCGGGAGGGAGAAGCCGGGGGTCTGTTATGAAGGCCCTCCTCCAGTTTATAAATACTTTCTCTACCCCCCCGTCTGGTGGGGGTCCTTTCCTACTTCTTTTTCCCTATTCTCCTACATTTCGGGTCTGGTTCCAGGGCGACAGGCACACTGCTGGGGGGGGGGGCCGTACTCATCTGCAGAGGTGCAGGGTGGGGGGTTGGGGGAGGGGATTCTGTATTCTTTCATCTTTTTTTCCATGGCCTCCTTTTTCTTCTCTGATTCTTTTTGTTTTCTTTTCTGGGATCAGCGTGATACACCTCCTTTTGCTATGCCTCGTTGCCGTTCCATGTGTTCACAACTTCCGGGGTGTTCTTGGGGAGTTCTGGCGGGTGACTGCGGGCGCAACTGTATACTATGTGTTTCCCCATCCTGATGTTCTTGTGTTTGCGCCATTGACCGAATAGATTGCTGTAAATCGCTAACGTTCATTACTCCGCATATCCGTGATCGTTGTTTTTAAAATTGCTTGTCACCTGATCCTTCTGCCTTGTTTCATCATAAAATGAAAACCTCTTTCTCCTGGTGCCCTACTTACGCTGTTCACAGTATTAGCAGTACGATTTTGCTCCCCGAAGTGCTGCCTGTGTTTATACTTGTTGTTATTGCTCTGATTGCTTAGCGGCCGGCCCTGGGGGGTTGTAGGCCCATACTTGTTCTTCTTGAACTGTCAATAAAGGTTTTCAAAAAAAAAAAAAAAAAAAAAAAAAAGATATAGAAAAGACCCAGTAGACGAGGGAGCGACGAGAAGGTGACAGACTGTTACGGTCCATGACAAAAAACTATGAACCTATCTAAACATAAACTTACAAAAGGAGCGTTCTACAAAAAGTACCTCCCTTTGTGTCAATGATAGACACTACACTGCAAGACACAAAGATCATCATCATAAGTTTATGAGGAAATTAAGATATAAGAACTTAAAGCACCAAATTACAACCCACAGACAAAGAGAAGGACTAGTCACTCTAAGTGCACACTAAAAATGTACCTGTGCAGCTCTTTACACCAAATAAAAAATTAAAGATGGTCGAGAATTAATACAGAAGAATCTGAGAGAAATGTCTATCAAAGAACAGAAAATGAGTAACAATTTGACATAAAATGAGAAACCATTCTCATAAAACTTATCAAAGAGCAAATTAAACATCCTAAAAAAAGCAGATAAGGAAGAAGCACTACTGGACACTGATTATTAAGAATCTTTGTTCAAATACCAACTACCGAACATAACCACCTACATTCCACATGACCAGGGCCCGTAGAAGAAATCATAGAAAAGGCTTTATCAATGCAACGGATTTCAGAGAACACTAAACTATACCTAACTAAGACATCAGTCTAGAATTCTGATATTGTACATGTTATCAAAGATTACCAAAGATCCAATAAACCCACCAGGCATGCCTCTTACTTCAACCGTAGGATATCAACAAAAACTACTTGGTATATATGATGTTGCCTTCTTACAGAAAGTGGTGAAACAAACCGAGACCTATTAATCAGGATACTAAGCACTCCTTAAACAGATAAGATAAGAATAACACATGGCTGTACACATCATTATATACCTAAATGCCCCCACACAAAGGGCTTGGCAGCCACGAAGTTCTATTTATTGACAAAGGAAAATCTCGGCACAGTGTCGGAACTCGAGGTAAGATCTGCCTCTCAGTGGCAGGAACATCAATGAGCTTGTCAGCAGCACTATCGTATGCAAAAATATGCATGATGTTATTTGAAGACACCCATATTCTAAACAATGAAAAGTGAAAACAAGATCTTAAAACCATTCGCAGGTTTATTAATGGCTTTCATAGCATGGCAAGGAACAAAGTCATAAGTGATTGGAAATACTGAAGCCATGGACAACACAAATGAAACAATCTGTTTCACCCATAATATTGACAAGGAATTTATACATTTTCTTGATGTACAATTCACACAAAACGAAACGATATGTTAAAAAACAATGTTTCTGAATGCAACACAGGACCAACCTCTAACATGCCAGTAACTTTCACGTCCAACGTTAGAAGAAACACCTTCCACATTCACGATTGCTCAAAATGAGGAGAGTTATCACGGAACTGGAAGAGTACAGCCAATTAGAAGAAGAGTTTATGATCCAATTCTGTTAAAGAGGGTATTCAGGCGACACATTCAGAGCAGCCCACAATAGGGCAAAGACACACAAATGTAACACTGGCTTCAAACAAACTAGTAGAGAGAGAGAAACACCTGCTTTTGTCAGCCAATATTCCAGACAAAGAGGAAAGGTTGACAGAATCGTAAACAAGCATTTGCAATGCAATAGGTCTCGCATTTACGCAACTTTGAGCTATTGACATTGTAAATGACAAGGCCTTTTATTTTTGTTTTTCGCTTTTAAAACATAAATAAAAGGCATCGTCATTTACAATGCCAATATCTTAAACTCATGTACATGCGTCTATTGCCTTGCAAATGCTTGTTCCTGTATTGGCATTGATAATAATTAACTGTGGTAATAATGATTAAGCTAAGGGACTCTTGCACTCAGTAGACTGACGAGGTGTTTACGAGTGAACTGAGGAAATACAGAAAAAGGCTTAATAATGACCAACAGTTTATGAGGAGACGGACAGCTCCACAAGAAACCCAGACAGAACTGAAAATTAAAAGACAGACAATTTGAAAATGGGATGGGGAGGAAGGGTGACATTACAGACGCCCCTGTGTGATTTGAAGTCACTAGGAGGGGGTGATAGTGGGCTAAATTGAAATATCGAGGAACTACAGCAGGACTATTAACTTGCAATTTGCCTATTCTTGCCACATAATTTACTCAAACCCTAGTGCCGCGTAATTTCTTCCTCCCCTGCTGCATAACTCCAGTGGCCCTGAGGATCCTCCACGTTACTAGAACTAAGGGACGTGCAGCACCAGGGGCAGTACCAAGTATCATTACTAGATGTCTCTGTAAAGCCTGATGCAACTCGACAGACCAGAACTAAGGCCGGGGGCCTGATTTACTAGTTTCATTCAACATAACACAGCAAATGAAGTGCCTCGATAAGTGTTAATATTAAGGGGGTCTTTGTACAATATAATTAACGGTTCCAGAGTGCAGCATACCACACGTGGTTGGGGGGGCAGCAGATACTCCTCAAACACTATGCTACCTATGAATCAAGCAAAGTCATAAGTCTAATCATGTAAAAAGAGATTTGTGGGTTAAACATCAGAGAAAACTAAGACAAGATTTATTGAACATAAAAGTGAAGTAAAATAAGATGGCTAACATAAAGACAACCGTAGCTGCATACTAGATAAAAGAAAAACTCAATTTAAATCCAATAAAATTCTGGGAATTGTGAAAAGACCTGAGAAGGGTGCAAATATAGATAAGATTATTTCTGCATGCATCATTTTAACATCATAACAAATTGGCAAACAAAGCATGATGAACCCATAAACACATATAAAATGGATAAACAACATAGAAGAAGGACAAATAAGTAGTGATCATCTAAAGAATTAGTTAGTGAACAATGGGAATAAGGAATGGTCCCATAAGTCCACTCATAAAAGTAAAAATAACTAATGCAGATGGAATCACTGGCCTAATAAAAAATTGTTTTTATAGAAGAACTGTTTTAATCAAAAATCAGCTTTTTATGGAGTTGGTATTCAGGCACAGGTCTTCCAAATGTCAGTACATGATGTCAGTGTGCTCCTGGATAAATGTGTAACATACGTGTCGCACAGCTCCATCCAAAATTCATACCTCCAGGATTTGCAATTGGTTATGTTTTTTTAAAATATGTTTTTAATATTTAAAAAAGAACAAAACATCGATTACAGTACAATCACAAACTGTTCATACATAAGCGAGGAGACCCAAGAAGCATGCGGGTTGTGCTTACTGAGCTGTCCGATACCTTAAAAGGCCCTACCACCAAAGGTATCACGTGATGTCTCAGAACAACTGCAAAGTCCCCATCAAGTGGAGGACTCCGACGGAGACCAGAGAGAAGGTCACTGTTTCCCCACTTGTCCATGATGAATCTGAGGTCGTTCCACCACAGGGCCTCAGCAATAGTGACGTAGGCTCAAATGGTCAGCCGACAGGAGCCTAAATAGCTAATGGTCAGCCACTCCCATCATTAATGACCATGCTGCCCCCTTTATGAAATCACCATCCCCTTTCAATACCGCCAAAAAGCAAAATATTGGTGATAGATGGTCTGCCTGGATAGATATTTGATATTTTCATTGATGAAGAGACTGATAACAAAAAGATTATCAAGTTTCTCAAAAATCTTGCTAGTGATGGTGTGAAAGAAGTCATAAAGAAAATGCCGCGAACTAACGAAGAAATTCCATATAGTCAGATTAAAGAAATTCTGAATCTAAAGTTCTGTCCAGTACCAAACGTTGATTACAAAAAGATATAATTTCAGTCAAGAACGTCAAAACATTGGTTAAAACATTGATGAATATGTGAAAAGACTTGATACGCTTTTCCAACATTTTAAGTTGAATAAATTTAATGATGAGGAAGCTATGCGACTTAGAATTATTGATGGATGCGTGTCAGATTCATTCAGATGACATATGCTGATAGAAACTCAGTCTGGAGTGAGTATTGATGTTGCTAGAGCTGAGGAGCGTGCTAAAAGACAAACCGCTGACATGGAGGCTGGATGTGCCCAGAGTGAATCAGTCATGAGCATAAAAAGTAAGCCAAAGCAAAAGACTGAAGGACACAAGGTGCTGTCTACAAGTAAAAAGAAGTTATTCTTTAGCTGTAGATTTTTGTTTCCACACAAAGGTAAATGTCCTGCCATTGGACAGATATGTAAAGGGTGTGGGATACAGAACAATTTTGCGAGATTTGTAAAGTGAAGGAAAAAGCAAGTGTGACATAGCACGAAGACAAAATGGCTGCCAGAACATTCCAGAGACAACGTTCAACACACCCTCACAAGGTCAAGCGACAACATCAATTGAGGCAAATTACATTGAACAAAGTCGATTGTTATCTAAATCATCGTCAAACAGTTCACCAGCCTCAATATCCAGTGAAAGTGTTAAAGCTGGTTGCGCTATGTCAATGTTTACCTCAGAGAAACGTGCGCATGTCTGATTGGCTGCATGCAAGGAAAAATGTCAGTCAAAGAAAAGTCAACATGCCAAAGCACCAAAGTCATACAAACAGTGTCCAAAAATTACATTGAAAGTAAAAGAATGCTCAACACCTTTCATCATCGACAGTGGAGCAGGGATAAACATAATGCCTGAAGAGAAATACAATGAATAGACCTTCATTGTCTCGACTTATGCAACAGAAAACCAAAGTGTATACTTGGGCTGCATCGGCACCTATGAAAAGTCAAGGTTCATTTATAGAAATATTGAAACACAAGAAAAATAAAGGTGCAAGCACCCAGCCATGAGCCTCAAGCTGTAGAGGCAAGTGCCTGTCTGCTCAGTTTTAGCACCGCTGCTGATATGGTATTGATTTCTGGGAATTACACTATGAATGCTCACCACGAAATGGGAAGGCAATGTACTTCATTGTTTGATAATTTGGGAAAGCTAAAGACTACGAAAGTAAAGTTGCACATTAATGATGATGTCCGTCCTGTTGCTCAGAGACATAGACGAGTTGCTTTTCATTTACAAGAAGCTTGTGAAAAAGAACTTGAATCATTACTGAAGCATGACATTATTGAGAGTTCAAATGGTCTAATGCCATGCATTTCTACCATAGTGGTAGTGCCAAAAAAGGACACTGAAAGAGCTGTACGTATATGTGTTGAGATGCGCCAAGCAACTATATCAACTTTCCATCAACAGGGAGCCAGCATAGCATGTGCAGTACTGGTGTGATGTGACAAGAGTGGCGAGTCCCTGGAATCAACAGTGCTGTAGCATGTTTGGAGGCTTTGAATGGGCAAGATTCATTTTTGGAATATATATGAGAACAGGATTTTCGTCATTAAGTCTGGATAGTATGAATACTATTTTTTTTTTTTTACTTTATTTATGATTTTACATCATTACAGTACAAATCAATACCATATTGTCAACAGGTACAGTAAAACATTTTCAATCAGTTGTAGGCAGTTTACAATACATATCTCGCGATTAGCATCGCAGGCACAGTAACACAGTCAAGCCGATATCAAGGGCACCACAGAACCAAAAACACAAGCAAGACGTCTCGCACGCACCGCATGAAGGTACAACAGACATCGAATCTTCATTGACATACCCCAGGTTCATCAGAGACCAATGAGACCCCGTTTGGCTAGTATCTATTCTAAACCTGTCCGGCCATATAGTATGAGTCCATAGCAAGAAAGAGAGGTTCATCTTTCACCCTGCGTCCCCTACCACATCTCGCGGGCGCGGCACGGCAACATCCCCTTCAGGACCATGTGAGAGGAGGTATCGCGCCAACAGCCCCCATATTTCCTTGGGTTGAGAGGCCCGCTCAGCGTAGGTGTTAGTCTGCTCTTGACAATATATTAAATCCGCCAGCCATTCCTTGAATTTCGGGGCCCGACCTCTACCCCATCTGCAGGCAACCTTTCGCTTTGCCAGTAAGAGTGATATAGCGACATATTTCCTGTACATTTTGGGTATCTGTGCCGTGTACCACAGGAGCGCAAGGACTGGATCCCTGGCTAGTTGACTAACTAACATGTCCTCTAATGCTACAAACACCTGTTCCCAATACTCCTGTATTCTCTCGCATTCCCAGGCTAAATGCAGGAAGCCTGCCCCTGGCCGTCCACACCTCTCACAGTTATCATTGTCGGCTAATTTAAAACGCAACTTCTTTACCGGTGTATAATATAAGCGGTGCAGAAACGTATAATGTATTACACGGAGCCTGCTGCTGGCCAATATCTGTGCAGTCTGAAGGCAGCAATATTGCCACTGTTCATCGGTGACTTCACTCTCCAATTCTTCCCCCCAATGTATTCTGGACTGACTATCTACTCCCGTCTTATGTGCTCGTATTGTAGTATAAAATCCGGACACCAGATGCCTACCATCCCCGGATCATAACATCCGATGTAATGTGGCAAAAAAGACCCGTCCAGGGTGATAGGGAATATTGAGAAATAGGTACAGAAATTGCGGAAGTGTCACCATTTTTATAAGCGACACTCGACCCGACAGGGGAAATGCCACCCAACGTGTTATGTTAGTTTTTAAACGTTCAACGGCTGTGCCATAGTTCGTCCGTATAGTTTCATCTCTGTCCCAAACTACCCGAACCCCGAGATACCTCAAGTCATCATAGCACCACTCCAGCGGAAAATCAAGTGGGAAGGGGGTCACTACCAGCGTTAGCGGGAATACTTGGGACTTCCCCCAGTTAATTCCCACACCGGAGAGCTGTCCAACCCGTATAAAGTCTCGCAATATGGGATTTATGTTGCTCTGTGGATCCCTAACATATAACGTAATATCGTCCGCATACAACAATATCAATATTTGTCGCAGGCAACAGCGAAACGCCTTATCTTTATGGACCTGCCGCAGCTGAGCAGCCAGCGGAATAATAAGGGTGACAGCGGACACCCTTGTCGGGTGCCTCTTGAAATTTTGATCGGTTGGGACAAGTGGCCATTTATCAAAATTCGGGCCATAGGCTGATGATATAGCAGCTGGAGCCAGGAGAGGTACAAGCGTGGAAATACCATCCTCTGCAGAACTCCAAACAAGTAATCCCACTCCAGAGAATCAAATGTCTTAGTGGCATCGAGGAACACTGCGGCCAGGCGGAATTCGGGGTCTACAGTCTGCAGCAATGAGAACAGAGTCCGGAGATTATGCGATGTCGACCTGCCCGGCACAAATCTCAACTGGTCCGGAAGTACAAGTTTCTCCATTAGAAGGAACAGGCGATTCGCAAGCACTTTAGCTAATATCTTTGTGTCACAGTTTATCAGTGACAGCGGGCGGTATGAGTCACAAGAGTCAGGGGGCTTTCCCGGTTTCAGCAAGGATGTGACTATGGCCTCTCTCATCGAGGGCGGCAGTGTTCCCACCTCCAAGGATTCCTCGTACACTTCTTTGAGCACTGGCGCCATTATATCAATATAGCTTTTATAAAATTCAGCCGGTAGGCCATCCGACCCAGGCGCTTTCCCGTTTTTCAACTGCATGATTGCCTCTCGGATTTCATCTAATTCAAATGGATGGCATAAGAATTCTCTCTGCGCATCCCCAAGCCACCCGAGCGCAACCTCCCCCATGAATTCCTCCAGCTCAAGTGATCCCCGTCTCTGGGATGTGTATAGGCGTACTATAGTGCGTGATAAACGTTTCTAGTATGTCTAATGAATCTCACTGCAATGTTTCACCGGGGCCTCGCATCTCCAATATGTGTGTGCTGAATCGTGGGTGCCGTGTCACCTCCACCAGCGCTTTACCAGGAAGTTCTCCTTCACCATATCTGCGGGCTACCCAGTAATGTCCACGAAATGTCAGTTCGCGCAACGCTGTAGCTTCATATTCTGTCAACGTTTCTCGAAATGCACTAAGTACCTGTCCCGCCTTTCCCTGTCCCATCTGTCTCTCCAACCCTCTCAATTCCCTCTCCACGCGTTGCAGCATGCGCTGTATATCCTGCAGTATCCCAAAGCTCTTAGAGAGGCAGATCCCTCAAACTGTCACCTTGAAGGCCTCCCAAAACACCTCAACACTACTTACTGATCCCTTATTTCTAATAAAGAAATCACAAATCTCTTCCCCCAGTTCCGCGAAAAAAGCGGCATCTAACAAAGCCGTGGGTTGCAACCTCCAACTCGGCCTAGGGCTGTCATACCCCGGCGGGGTAAGCGATACCTTTACCGGGCAATGGTCCGAGAACGTTCTAGCCAAATGTGACACATTGCGTATGTTGGACCCCAGCCTCCTGGACATGAAACAATAGTATATCCTCGCCCAAGTTCCCCTATGGGATGTGAAGTGCGTGCCTTCCCTCCCCTGCGGATGAAGATGCCTCCAGCTATCGATGAGCCCTCCTTTCTCTAGGATGCCTTGCAATGCCTCTCTTGACTTAGTATAGTGATGCATCGTTACATTAGATCTGTCCTGATGTGGCTGCAAGGTAACATTAAAATCCCCTAACCATATTATGTGAGTGGAACCAACAGTTAGTATTTTACTCCACAAGTCAATGAAGAACTTCGGGCTATCCGTGTTAGGACCATAACAGTTTGCTATCGTTATAGAGTCTGTGCCCAGCCGTCCCCATACAATAACATATCTGCCCTGCGTATCTGCAATCATCCCTGCCTGCTCAAACCAAATCTGCTTTTTGAAGAGGATTGCTGTCCCACGAGCATATGAGGAATAGGAGGAGAACAAGCGACATCCATCCCACTTGCATGCAAAGTGATTTATAGCCCTTGGGTCCAGGTGAGTCTCCTGCAATAACACCAATTGTATCTGCTGCCTTTCCAGGTATGCCAGGACCTGCCTCCATTTCCTCGGATCCCCAAGGCCCCTGACATTCCAGGACAACACCCTGAGCGTGCTCCTATCCTCCCGTGCCATCATTGCTGTTGAGCTCAAATTGCCCTGCATTTTGTAAACCTACGTATATCAGCATGTACAATCTTAGAACGCCCTGCATATAAAAGACAGTCTGTGCTCGTGTCTTACCATACCCTTGAAACTCCCCACCCGACACCCATCAGCTTTGCCATTTTAGGTAACATGTTAACTTCTTCCCGTTCCAAACTTGGTAAGGACAGATGGAAAAGCAGAGAACAACAAATAACAAAAATAGGGTACTCCCCATTGAGGCAATGCATCTGGGTGGTTCACGAAGACCTCTAGTCTGCCCAGGTCCTGCAGATCTTACCGCCAGTCCCTGGATAGATGTCGAGGGTGGCTGGCTGTAACAGTATATTATACTCCTTTCACTGTACGTTACTTTGGTAATGCCACTCCCAGTGGCTACAACAATATTCGCCCTAAGCCCCTGACAGCGTTCCAAGCAGTGCCTGTTCCATATGCCATGATGCTAGCCGTCTCTTCCTTCCAGTTCCATCTGTGGCAGCTATCAGTCCATTTCTGGTGATGAGGATCTCGCCGGCCCCTCCAGCTGTGTTGACGCTCTAGTTTGCCTACGGAGCTGCTTCAAATATTCTTCCACCTGGTGAGGATTAGTGAAGAATTTTTGCGTTCCCCGATGGGTCACACGGAGACGAGCGGGGTACAACAGAGCGTAATCAATCCCAGCCTGTCTCAGTTTCTGTTTCACCGCCAAAAAGCGACGACGTTCCTCCTGCACATGTAGTGTAAAATCCGGGTACAGGGTGAAAGTCACTCCTTCAATTGCTTCTTCTCCCTGGCCACACGCAATGCAACATCTCTGTCCCTGTAGTTTAACAGGCGAGCGATAATTGGCCTGGGGGTGCTGCCAGGAGGCGGCCGAGGCCCGAGGGATCGGTGAGCTCGCTCCACTATAAATTGCGAGGAGAGAGAATCCTTTCCCACCACAGTGGTCAGAAGCTTTTCAACATAATCCTCCAGTTTGCCTGTGCTCTCCGGTATTCCCAAAACGCGTATATTGTTTCTTCGACTAAGCGCCTCAATGTCCTCGTTCTTAGCAGCTATAACTTTGAGCAACTTATCAAGCTGTTCTGTTGTTTTTTGCACGTGGTCAGCAGTGTCTTCGACAGTGGAGATACGTTGCTCCGCTTCTTTCAGTCGCGTCTCGTGGCCCTCGAGTTTCCGGGCTATCGCATCCATGCGGGTGGTCATCCTGTCTATTTTACTTGCTCTGACCGCAAATCTCTGCCGCATTTCCGATAAGATAGTTTTCAAGTCGTCCCCCGGAGCTGTCGCCTGCTCTGGCTGCGCTGACTCTGCCTCCGAACCTGCCTCCATCTGCGGCTGTCTGGCCGGTTTCCGGGCGGCAAAGGTCAGTTTCTGTTGACGGGCCTCCGTCTTCCCCATCTTTAGACCACTGAGGAGGATGCAAGGGGTTTGGATCTTCCTCGACCTGCAGGCCCCCTGCGTCGAATTAAAGAGATCGAGTTGCGCTATTCCAAAGAGCAATCTAGGTCACACAGTTCACCCCTCCTCTAGTCACGGTGGCATCAGTGGTCCATCGCGGGCAACAAATCTGTCCGCCGCACCTCTGCCACCGGCCACAGCGACCCTCGCACATTCCTCTGTAGCACAGCAGCGATCACACGGCGTCACCGCTGCGCCTCATGGTAAATGCAGCAATAACCATCATCCGGTGGCAGCAGGGTCTGGGGGTAAACTATGCCCTCCAAGCCACAAGAAGGGACGAGCGCCACACTTTCCTCTCCATATATGCAATACGGCTGTTACGCACGTATTACAACGCAACAGGTTATGCCTCCATCTCCTGCGCGGCCAGAGAGACCAGTTCTCATGCAGCCATCCACTGCAATCCGTGACCACTTGTGAGAAGGTCTCCCCCTCCGATCCACACTTCATGGCGGCGTGAACTCAAAAAGATCCTGTCAGAGACCGCAAGTGCATGCATCAATCATGCAGTCCACAAGTCCCTCACTGCTCAGATAACGGACGTGTAGTATTTCCTTCCCCACTGCACACCTCCCAGCACGCGTCTACAATTAGCTACCAGCACTCTTCAATACTGCAGTTGCACGCACAGAGAGTGCTCAGGGTCGGCGCAGTCCACCACCACCTCAATGTCCGCAATTATCCCAGCGTGAGCGCGGCACCGCTCCCGTCACCCGGGCTAGGCAGCACCGCTCCCACCGACGTCTGCTCTCCACCGGAACCCCTCTCACCTCTCCCACCACACCGTCAGGCAGAATCAGTGTAGACCGTTTCTCCGTTTTGCCGGCCAGGCTCTGCGTTCCATCACGGTCACCACATGTGCAGGTAGGCACTTATTATCGTTCAAATGGTTGGCGATTCCTGCTGCGGGAAGAGTGTTCAGCGCAGCGCGCTCTCAGCGACCGTTGCACCGCGGCCTGTCCGCCGCGTGTTAAGCCCGCCGCTCACGTAATCAGTGCCACCGCTTCCTGGATAATTGCCGCTGTCTTCGGTCGGCACTTACAGCAGCCGCTATCTGGCGCCAAGTAGCCCACAGCTATCACCGCTGGTCACCGCTAGGTCCCCCAGGTTAACAGGACCACATCTCGTGTTTCCTCGGGTTAGAATCTCCGAGTGGAGCAGGATAAATATCGGATTTTGAAGCCAGCCTGCGGGAGCCTCACTCAAGGATGGCCATTCCGCTCGTGCGCCACCTAGCGCCCCCCTCCTGGATAGTATGAATACTTGAGTCACTTCTTTGAGATCCTGTTCTGGAAAAAAGATTTGATTCCAGAAATCAATCAAAGTAGATAATTGGTATTATTGCCAAATAGCCTTAATGTTTTATATGGAGACTGAGATATTGAGAGAAGAATGAAGATTAAAACCCAATGATTTTATATTATCACTATAGTAGGATATTAGTAAAGTCAAGCCACTCCTGGACAAAGGAGTGGTCGGTTTGAGATGAAATTAGTAGTTCAGTTTTATTAGCATTAGATTTTAAGTAGTTTACAAAGATGAACAGTCATTCAGACATGACTATTGTCTAGAGTGGAAAGGGCAAGGGAAATCTCTAGTGAGGTGATGAAAATAATAATCAGGTGAGATGACCCTGAGCTAGAACTGAGTGTTTTCTGCATACTGGTGAGATGAGATTCGATGCAGGCTGGCAAACATCACCTAGAGGTTCAAGGTAAAGAATGAAAAGCAAAAAAGATAAGACTGACTCTTATGGCACTCCTTGAGATATAGGAGCATGACTGGAATCACTTGAGTGCAATAGAATAGATGTACTTTGAATCAGTCAAACACCTTACATTTGAAACTGGTGAGTTTATTTAATGTACAGAGGACGATATCGTGATTAACTATGTCAAAGGCGGGGTGGGTGTGGCTTGACCGCGGACCATGATGGCTGCATAGTAGAAAAGCTCCCGATCGAGCCTGAAAATCCGACCTTAATCCATATACCAAAGGGGCCCCAGTGACCAGGAAACGTTGTGCGGAGGGAACAGATCAGCGCCGCTTTCCCTCTGGTTCCGGCTTGACCCGGAGTTCCACCTGTAGCATCCAGTGAAGCGGGCGGACTACGGTAGCCTCCCGAGCCTGAACTAATAAAGTACTGCTCAGTCTCTGGCGGCGCCGGAGGCAGCGCCGAAAGGATCTGGTAAGGCTGCCTGGAGGTGTGGGACCCCGACCAGAGACTGGAGTGGCTGGGACCCCACTGGCATGGACCCCCGGAGTGGATCGCGAGGCAGCTGGGGAGAGGGGCCTTCACCGGGGCCAGAGGAGGGAGTCCGGAGCGGCCTGTCAGGTTCTACGGTGGCCGGAAGGCCTCTCGAGAAGGCCAGCGAAGTGAGCCTGCCCACGTGTGGGTTTAATCCACACAACCTTAAATGCAGCCTCAGAACGTGTGGAGGAATTGAGGTGCGGTTTTGGGCGCCCTGGGAAATAGGCAGGCCTAAAGCAGCCGGGGTGCCCGGCCTGAGGTAAGCGCCCGGCACAGTAGTTTACAGATGGCCCTTTCTCCCCACCACTCTCCTTCCGTAGCCAAGGCTACTGAAGGCAGTAGAGGTGACTGGTCGGTCGGGAGGACGGAGACCAGCCGGGCCCGACTCAGGGGGAGGAGCGGGTACTTTCCCCGCTCGCTTGAGAGGACCTTCGCAGACAGCGAACGGAGACGGCGGGGAGCGGGTGATTATAAGTTTGTGGAGAGACTCTGGACACTACTGAGGGGAAGAAACAAGTCAGGTGCCGATGGAGGCATCGTGGCAGACAACTCCTCACCATCGGCTTACCGGACAACTGCATTTGAGGTCTCGCCCCCTCCTATCCCCCGCTTTCCTCCCTCGGTGTCGGGGTTCGTTGGGAGGATACAGGAGACACCCCTTGAAGGGACAGCTGCAGGAGAGCCCAAGGAATAATAATGGGAGGCGGAGTGGTGGAGCAGTCATGCCTCATGGTGCTGAGACTTTGAGGGTGCTAGGTGCTACCAAGTACAGCCCCTGGCCAAGAGTGTGTGATTTTGGGTGACTTGACCCCCTGGCCCAGTCTCGGTGGTACGCCTAAAGCTGAAAATGGTAAAACCTAAGGGCGCTGGCCCAGAGCAAGTGAATAAGATGGACAACTATGCAGTGCCAAGGCCTGTCAGGGTCCCAGAGGGGGAGGAGGTGGATGAGCCCTCCCTAAAGGCCATAATGGCGGCGATCCGGGAAGTGAAAGGAACACTAGAGCCATAAATTGACTCTTTATCTGTGGATGTTGCACTAATCTGAGCAGACCTCTCCAAACTTGGTGATAAAGTCTCCACAGCAAAAGGTTATATCGCCCAGCTTCAGGCCACAACAAGACGACTTGAGACTCAGGTACTCACTCTAATGCAACAGGCCACACAAATGGCAGCTAGGTTGGAAGATCAAGAAGTAAGGGTAAGGAGGAATAACATCCGAGTGTTGGCGGTCCCAGAGGGGGTAGAGAGCCCTAGTGTTGATCTCTTTCTCGAGGATTTCATTGTGAACAAACTCCAGCCCCAAAGACTTTCAAAGTTCTTTTCTGTGGAGAGGGCGCAAAGGGATCCCGGCCTAGGCCCAAGGCCCTGCAACGCTCGATCATTGCACAAATATTTAATTATCGTGATAGGGATGCCATCCTTCAAGCGGCAAGAGCAAATGGAGATATGCAGTTTGAGAACACTACAATCCGTTTCTTTCCGGACTTCACTATATAAGTCCAGCCGCAAGGGTGGAGCTTCAAGCCAGTCAACAAGGAGCTCAGAGAAAGAGAACTTAAATATATGATGATTTTCCCAGCGAAGCTTCGTGTTATTGCTGATGGTAAACCTGGGCATTTTACAACTCCAGAAGAAGAGTGAGGCTGGCTGGAGGGCTGGCGTACAGTCAATCGGAAGAAAAGCTGGGGTTCCAGGGATGACCGCGGTACATTAGAGGGGGGAGGGGGGGCTTAGGGACAAGCAGCATGCAAACAATGAGAACACCAGGGGCCAGCCTTCCGTTGGATGCAGAGCACGAGGAGACATGATCAAATGGTGCTCTTAAGGAGATGGGACAACATGGAGAGGACTGGAGCCCTGAAGGGAGAGTAAGCTTGAGGCCATGAGAGTAAATGGTTCTATTTGGTAGCCTGTGTACATGGGACAAAGCTGCACTATAAGGGGGGTGGGACATATGGGACTGCAAGGTATTATTGGTCCGAGGAAGGGCTCATCGGGGGAAAGGGAGGGGTGTGATGATCTCTCATAAGGGTCCACTTTGGTCGGGACTACCCAAGTTGTTGTTTGACATGTTATCTAGTGGGCGACAGGCGTTTTGCAGGTTGGGTAGTTGGGGTTTAGACAACTGGATTTGCAGGGTAGCAGTGAGGGGGAGAGGAGAAGAAGTTGGGGACAAGGGAATTTGCTTTTTCAAGTTAACAGCAGTCATACTGACGACGCCACAGATGGTAGCCGAGGGATGCACAAATTGGAGGGTGGGGATATGAGCCGAACAGAACACCATAGGATAGCTTGTTTGATCTGTCGGAGAGGGGGGTTGCCAGCAGAGAGTAACAATGACTAGTCATGAAACGTGCACATTGAGGGTTTGGTCCAGAATGTAAATGGCCTAAATGGCCGGGTGAAGCATACAATTGTCATGCAATTTATTAAGAAACATGCACAGGACAGTATCCTATTGCAGGAAACTTATTTCTGAGGTAACCTTTGTAGGGCCCTAGATAGATATGGATACACTTTGCTGGCATACACAAGGTACACCGCAGGCTCCAGAGGTGTGTGGATATTAGGCAGAAAGGCGTGTCCCATTATACCGGGGAAGATATGGTCTGACCCCCTGGGGAGATACGTGGCCCTGAGTGGGCAATGAGAGGGAATGACCATTAACCTCTGCTCAGTGTATGCACCACCCAGGCTGCAGGCCCCCACGCTGGAAAGACTGGGCCTGTTTCTTCTTGAGCTCCCGCAATGGAGATTGATTTTGTGGGGCGATATGAACGACGTACTCTCGGTAGAGTTGGATGTGTTAAGTGGGGGGTTATCGGGGAGCAGGGGCGTTGGGGGACTTCCTTGCCTCTGTGGAACTTAGTGACACATGGCATAGCCATAATCCCACTGTCAGACAATAAATTCATCTATCAGCAGCACATGGTGGCCTTTCGCGCACTGACTATTCAATCACACAGATGCAGTTTGCGGGCCAGTTTGACGGACCGAAACATATTGATCAGGGGATATCTGACGACTCCCCAGTGGAAACCGTGTTAGAGGGGCCTTCAAGGGAATACACCCTGATACAGAGGGTGGACCCATGGTATCTCAGAGACCCACACTTTATTTTTATTTTTCTTTATGTTTTATTTGGGCATCACAGTTGCAAAAAAACATAATACAATAGCCAAAAAAGCAAATTCAATACATATAATATACAATATAATACTGGTAATTAAAGAGAGGGCATTAAGACTTAGCTACATCCACATTGAGCTTAATTATATACCATTTATGTTATCGTTTTTCCAATTCTCGATTGGTTTCCAAATTTCGATACCGCGTATTTTTGCTTTAATACCTTTACATGTAAAGATCGCCTTTTCCTGGTTATACATCCCTAAAAGTCTAGAGAGCCAGATCTGAAAATTAGGATGGTCGATATCTTTCCATCGGGCAGTAATTATTATTCTATAGACTGAGGTACCGAGGAAAAGAGAGATTTCTTCTGCTTTAGTATGGTTGAGTGTGTTATCTTTACCCAAAATATATAGCGTTGGTGATTCCGCTACGGGGTGCCCAAACACCTCCTGCCAAAAATCAGCAATCATTGTACGCAATGTCGTTAATTTATCACATTCGTATAACATATGTATTAAGTTAGCTGCTGTGCTGTCACATCTTGGACAGTCTGATGTAGGCCTTTTCCCCCAAGAGTGAAGCTTTGCCGGAGTAAAGTATAGGTCAAAAATGGTTTTATAAAGTTGAGCCTTTAAATTGGATGCCATAAACAACTGGGTCGATAAGGTCAGAGATGAATCTATATCGACATTAGGATTATTTAATTTCCGAGACCATCCTACTTCGGTGTATTCCAGATCGTCTTGTCTGTTTTCTATTAATAAATCATATAAATTTCCAATCTTTGTCTTAGATCTCAACGTGCAATCGATTAAGGCGATAGTATCCAAAGATATATCAGCGGCTTTCAAATTTAAGATTGAATTTATTTGTATGAATTTAAATACACTATTCATTGGAATTGAAAATTTAGATTGCAATTGTTGAAAACTAGGCCCATGGGGGGTAAGTAAAAAATCTCCTATCGTCAATATTCCTAAATTTTCCCAGAGTCTAGAGATAGTGTCATAGATAAGAGGTGGTAATATTGATGAATGCCATAGGGAAACATATCTATTATATTTTGGTATTTTCATGTATCTCATAATTCTTCTCCATAAAGACCAGGCGTTTTTTATGACCTTAAATTTCACTTTCTTAAAATAGGACGGTTCAATCTGTTTAATTAACAAGCCATTGGCCTTTTCTCCAATAGATAGTTCAAATATTGAGGGTATATAATTTGTGACTCCTTCATTTCCAGTTGGTCTAATCTCAAATAATGGCTTCATCTGTTGGAGAAGTGCAGCCCATAGATATAATCTCAAATCCGGAATTGCTAATCCTCCTCTAATAATAGGTAGGGAAAGTTTTTTAATAGATCTCCTAATCTTCCCGTAGCCCCACATGAATTTTCCCAGATGGGATTCGAAGCCCCTTAAGATTGTGTCATCAACTAAAAGAGGGACTGCACGAAAAAGATAGAGAATCAGTGGCAGAATATTCATTTTAAGATAATTCCCCCTTCCTATGATCGATAAATGTAGTACATCGATCCTTTTCAGATCTTTCTTTACTTTTTGTAACAATGGTTCATAATTTATCTTAATTATTTCATCTATTTTGGCAGTTATTCGAACTCCTAGATAGACAGCAGAATCGACCCTTCTAGGATCAGCAAAGTTAACGTTATTGGTACAAATAACCATCGTTTTATCCCTATTTAAGGAGTAGCCAGATATCTTACCAAATATTTGAGTAATATGTTCTATTGCAAGTATAGCCTTGGTTGGTTGTGGTGTCAATACTGCGATATCATCAGCATAAGCTAATATTTTTGTATAATGTTGGCCCATTATTACCGATTTGATAGCTTCTGATTTTAGCAATTTCAGGATAAGAGGGTTTATATAGAGGGCAAAAAGGATAGGTGAGCATGGACACCCCTGCCTAGTCCCACGAGATATGTTAAAGAATCCTGATTCTTGTCCCATTGCCACTACCCTTGCTCTAGGTAAGACATACATTGCCTTTAGAGCTTTCATAAGACATGGTCCAATATTTGTTTGTTCTAATATAGCCCACAAAAAAGCCCAAGATACCCTATCGAAGGCTTTTTCGGCGTCTAGGAGGATCATCGATACCGGGTCTCCCGTAGCACTCGCGGCATCGAACAGCGTAATAACACGTCGCGTGTGATCTGTAGTACCTTTGTCCGGGATAAAGCCATGTTGCCACGGGGAGACCAAGCACTCGACGACCCCCCTGAGCCGATTAGCCAGGATCTTAGAGTAGAGTTTCGAATCTGAATTTATAAGGGAGATGGGTCGGTACGAGGAGGGGAGATGGGTCGGTTTGTCTTTCTTACAGAAGATTACTATATTCGCTTCTTGCCAAGATCTAGGTGGAATTCCGCTTATCTGAATCCCAATAAATAAGTCAAGTAATAGAGGCATTATACTATTGCCCATAATTTTATAGAACTCAAGGGGTATTTTATCCGGCCCGGCTGCCTTTCCTATTGCGAGTTCTGCTAGGGCAATTTCCAATTCAGTTTGCGTTATATCTTGGTCTAATTCAAGCCTCGTGATGTTATCTATAGCTGGTCCAGTTTCCTGCTCAGTTGCCCATCTAGATATAATTTCTTTAATTGTGGAAAAATTCAAAGAGTCCTCATTTTTGTATAGGTTACCATAATAATTTTGGAAAACCTCTAGTATCGATTCTGGTGTTGTATATTCTTGGCCTTCTTGTTCGATACATGCGATAAGATTAATAGATTGACTCTGGCGAGTTCGCAGTGCTAGCTGCTTACCTACCTTCTCCCCTGTTTCATAAATCTTATTTCTATGTGATTGGAATAGCTCAGCCTGCTTTTGAGTAAGTTTGGTATTAATCTCGGCTTTAAGTATCGCCATTTCCCTTATAGTAGGACCACCATCCATACCTTGAACAATAAGCTTAATATGTTTCTCTTCTAGTTCCGCTAATTTTCGTAGCTGTAGGTCATTATAGCTGACCTCCTCTTTTTTCTTTCTGGCTACATAACTAATTGTCTCTCCCCGTATTGCAGCCTTAAAGCAATCCCACACCATTCCTCTAGATGTACTGTATCGATTATCTTCAATAAATCTTTGTGCCCACTTTTTCATATACGCTACATAATCGTTGTTTACCAGTAGTTTCCTATCAAAAGACCAAGTTGCACGAGGTCTATGGATATTACTTATATGTACAGTGAGTATAAGAGGATTATGATCCGAAATAGTTTTTGGTAGTTTATTAATTTGTGCAGTACTGGACTGAGTTTTTGATATCCAAATATAATCAATACGAACATATTTCTGATGGGGATGAGAAAAGTATGTATATCCAGGGTCTAACCCCTGCTTCAAGTCCCATAAATCAACAAGGCCTAGGCTCTCTTTTAATTGGACGGCGGCTTTAAATACCCTTGGCTTATAACCAGCATATAATAGTTGATTTTGTGTTGATAATGTATTTTTTCCAGGGAGAGAAATGTTAAAGTCTCCACAGAAAATCAGCTCCTGAGGCCAGCTTGATAGTTCGATCTCAAGGTCATTAAACATTACGGGATCGTCGTAATTAGAAGCATAGATAGAGCATATTGTCATTCCACTTTTGAGTTCGACAATCGCCCATCTACCTAGAGGATCTGCCAGTTTGCGTGTAGCCTCTCCCAAAATCGTTCTTGCCAAAATTGCGACCCCCCTTGTCCTTGTAGTTTGACTAGTACAGACTAATAGGTTATATCCTGGAGCTTTTAATGCTTCTCGCTCTGCCCAAGGTATATGGGTCTCCTGGAGACATATTATATCTAATGAGTTAGATCTTATTAACCCCCACATTTCATCCCTTTTTTTTTTTTATTTAAGCCCGCCACATTCCATGAGCACAGTTTTATTTTCGCCATATTACATTGTATTTGATTTTCAAGCCAAGTCTACTTATCATGGAAATAAGAAAAGTCCTAACATCTTTAATTATAATAGCCCTTTTTCTATTTTTATTATCATATTTGCAACTGAGTCCACCCAAATTTTTTTAAATTATTTGTTCCCTACACTCCCCCGCACCACTCAAGGTCCCACCCGCTAACCCCCCACCCCTTCCCCAACTATGAGGCAGCCTGGGTTTTGACTCACCCAGTTGTGGATGGGCGTGTGATCCGTACGCCTAAGCTTGCCCCCTGCCTGATTCAGTAACAATATCTAGGTTGTCGTCCCTATATTAACTAATAGTAGATAGTAGATAATCAGCACATTCATTTAATGAGTTATTTCGATATTCATAATATGTCACTTTTATATTAGTGTCATTTATAAACAATTTTGAGTAACAACAGATAATGTATCTTATCTATTGTATGTCACTTCAGTTATCATTGCTTTGCTTCCGTCTCTCTCCCAGATCCTTGAGGTATGCCTTCGCCTCGATTTCACTTACAAAAATTCTCGTGGAGCCTTTATAGATAACTTTTAAGCGTGCCGGATTCTGTAGGAAGACGGTAGCTCCCAGTTTTTCCAAGGGAGTGAAAAGTTGGCGCATACGCCATCGTCTTTCCACAGTGGAATGTGCGAAATCCGGCCTTGCAAAGAACTTAAAGCCCTTATATTCTCTTGTCGACGTGGGTCTCGCCAGATCGAATAAAGTATCCCGCAATAGATAGTTTCCGAAATTAACCAAGAACGCCCTGGGATATTGCGATGGTTTATCTGAGCGTTTAGGTAGAAACAGAGGGAAGCGATGTGCTCTACAAACTTCTCTGTCTATTTCCCAGGAGCTTATCTCCGGGAATGCTGATTTCAACAAACTGCACATAAAGCCTCTTGGGTCGTTTCCCTCTGAACCCTCTGGTATCCCAAGAAATCGGAGATTGTTCCTTCTCGCTCGATTTTCTTGATCTTCTGATTTTATCCTTAGATCCTTAATTAAGCCTTCATGCTCTTTAATCTGTTTTTGTAGTATATCCACGTCTGTTTCCAGATTTTCTGCCCGGGTTTCTACTGAGCACATTCTGTCAGAGATCTCCAAACATGTGCTGCCCACTTTGTTGATAGCACCTTCTAGCTTTTGGATGGCAATATGATTCCTTTGGCTATCTTTTTTAACATCGTGATGAAAAGTTTTTATGGAATTAAGAACTTCGCTAAGTAAGGGCTCTCTTTGTTTTGTCTTCTCCGGATCTTCCCGTATAGCTATAGAGTTCTCGAGTCTTTTGGATTCAGGGTTTAATCTCCCGTGTAGACTTTTTCGTGTTGATTTAGTTCTACCTATGATTTGTTCGGTAGTACTACCAGGATCAGTAGTTTCATCGTAGTTTAATTTTGAATATCTTTTATGTCTATTCCTTTTTTTTCCTGATTTTTTTGTTGTTGAAATGTCATATATAGAGGTATCTCTTTTCTCGAGATCTGTAGTAGAAGATCTTATACCCACAGGTTCGTCTAAACTCGGGTCGTCACTCGTATCGCTCTCCTCGCTTGATTCACTTGAGGTAGATACTCCTGTCTCATATATCTCAGATTCAGATCCATCGGAGATTTCTCTTGTGACAGGTCCTTCTTTCATTAATTTTTTCGTTGTATAGGCATCCATGTGGGGATCTGTGCTTAATTTTTTTCTCAGAGCGTCCTGCTCGGGATGGTCTTGAGTCTGTGTTACATGGTTTGCACCTTGTTGATCCATAAGCGTTGGTGCTGTATCATTGAGAGAACAAACCTGAGATTTGACTTTAATCGCTGGACTAAATATGTTTGTAATTCTTGGTTGAGAGTCTTGTATATACCCGGAGGTTTTAGCTGCAATTTTTAAATTCTTAATCGTTTCTAGTCTTTTTTTTTTCTTTGCCAAGAGATCAAGATTCTCATTACTCGTTTGTTCTATTTCCGTATTTACTTCCTTTTCCGTCTTTTTTACTTTTTCTCTTTCCAGAGCTTTTCTTTTTGGCTTTTCTCTTTCTTTCTGAAGTTTTTGTTCATACTCGAGGGCTCTATCTTTTCCTTCTTTTCCATCTTTATTACTGACTCTTAAGTTGATTTCTTTCCTTTCATCGTTGCTTTCCGTTGGTTTATATCCCCTGGTTTCGGGGCGTCTTTGCGATTCTTTTATTTTCGAGGGTCCTTGCATATTGGTTGTTTCCTTAGTATTTCCTGCGCCATCATCTGGACTCTTTGTTTTCTCTTGATTATTTTGTTTTCGATGTTTCTCTTGGTCTTCAGAGACCTGAATTTTAGTTTGAGCCTTTGTGTGAATTAAGGTCTGAGTGTAGATTTGATTTTGAGTAGCTTCTTCCACACCAAGAATCTCAGGAGTTAACAAGATAACTTTTCCGCTTTTAATATTTGCCTCTCCTTGTCCATCAGACCCTTCGTGGATGTCGTTTTCTGCGTTTGATGAGTCAATCTGACTTGCCATTACTGTTTTCGATTTGTTCCCGGCCATCGTTGCTGCTGTTGAGCGGTACGAGATATGTGCTGCCTCTTCAGCCCCTTTATTTGTTTTGCTCACTTTGCTCACTTTCCTTGTTCTTGCAGTTATTATAATTATTTGAGAGAGATAGGATGAGCAGAGAGATCCGGGCGAGGAGCTAGGTAGATTTGCCGTTGTCTGAATCTCTGATTTAGAATAAATTGCTTTGAGGGTAACCGCTGGCAGTACTCTAGAATTAACAGGTCTAAGATAGAAATTGATGCCGGTAGCTTTTATAACTCGTAATGGGGACAGAACAGTATTGACTTTGCTTCTCTCAAGTGGATTAATTATTTCCGTTTTGTTTTTGAGTATAAATTCACTCGGGGTACCACTCACGGGCTTAGGAGAATCTCGGAGAGGTTGCAGGCATATTGCTTCGTTATTTATTCTCCTATTTCCGCTTTTTCCCAACTTTATTTTGGTTATTTTAGTTTCACCAGCTGTGATGAGATACATGGAGCTTGATTATTGCTCAACAATGCCGTCAAAGTCAGAATCAGAATCAGAGTAAGTGTATTATTTTTACTTGTCTTAAGAGTTTACAGATGACGTATGACGCAGAAACGGGCCGGGCCGAGCTGAGACCAATGGAGACCGGACTGACAAGCGGAGCGCACAAGCCGGGAAGCGAACCGGGAGAACCGTAGAGTTGACCTGGACTTGGATCCGATAGAACAACTGAACAACAGACAGACAACGTAGGTGTTATCTCGCGTTTTTTTTTTTAATTGTTTTCGAGCCTCTTCTCTCCTCTCCTCTAAGCCACAAGAGTGCTTACATGCTTACATGCCAGAGAGATGAGGCGGAGCGGAGCTATATCACTTGCTGATTTTGTTAATTTTGCATGCTTGATAACTTGATGACTTAACAATTAGCGATTGGCGTTCTGACGGTTTGATTGTTTTGGTTAGTTTTGTTTACTTTTGATCAGTCAGCCAGCCTGGTCGCCTCCTTAAGTAATTCGAGGTGAATTCGAGGTGAGACAGTGGAAACAGAGGAAATAGATAGGATTGATACGATTGAGTTGATACCTTCAGCGGCGCTTCGACTTCTCGGGTAAAGCGGGCTAAAAACAAGGTACGTGAATCAAGGAAAGGTAGAAAGTGTGTTTGGCACATCGAGCGGTTAAGAGGTTAATTGGTGTTTATAATGTCTGAAACAGGCAACTTTTGGCAACACAGTCCGGCACAGTCCGGCACTGGTGAAGTGTATATGTTCAGGCTCAAATTCAATTCAAGCTCCGTAAGGCCTCTTTAATCCACCGCACACCCGTGCCATACCATGATCACCCCGCTATCACACCGCGATCACACCGCGACCTCTTGAAATCAGAGCTCAAAAAATCAGGTAAAGTAATAGTTATCTATCTATAGCTCTATCTTCACACTTTTCACTCGTGTACCTGTTAATGCCTTCTGCTCCATTCCTCTGTTCCTCTGCTCCTCTGCTCTCATTAGCTCCGGTCAGCACGGAGAACGCCGATGTTCTTTTCTCTCAGCTCAGCTCAGCTCAGCTCAGCTCCATCTCCATCACCCTCTCTGTCTCCAGCCCGATCATTCAAAGGTGACCATAAATCCACAACTCTCTCATCAAGACATCCAGGGTCACCCAGGCATTCCGGGGGTATTTCAATAACCTAAACGGGCTGCAGACGACAACATATGACAGAAGAAATCGACATCAAAGGCAGGAGCAGCAGCGGCGTCCTCTCACAGCGACGCCATCTTGCCTTCTGCAGTTTTTACAGCATTTGAGACCCACACTTTAAGACAAGTGTGAAGGACTGTACCAACCACTTCTTTACCGAAAATGTGGGTTCGGTGGATTCTGTGGTGGTCTTGTGGGAGGCATTCAAGGCAGTGATTAGGGGACATGTTCAGAGTTTGATAGGAGTCTCCAAGGAGGAAAAGGCACTGCAAGGCACGGCGCTAGAGAAGGAGATTCAGGAGCTAGAAGCCAGGGCAGGTGGGGAGGGAGGTGACCCACCTCCTTCGCCTGTGTCAGAAAGAGATAAAGGGTCCTTTAGAAGATGAGACTAGAGCCTTGGCCAGGACCACCCAGAACAAATTCTTTGATATGGAAGATAAGACCAGTAAACTTCTGGCGTGGCTGGACAAAAGGGAAACTTCAAGACAATGGGTCCTGGAGGTAATGGCTCACCGGTGGAGGAGACATGTGAAGAGGCACGAGATCTTGGAGGCATTTGCGTCCTATTATGAGGGGTTGTATTCTTCCACCTCTGGGTTTACTGAAGAAGGATTGTGTTGATTTTCTGAGAGATATTAAAATTCAAGTCTTGACCACTGAAGAAAAAGATGGGCTGGAAGGGGACCTGATGGTGGAGGAAATTAGCATTGTGGCATGGGCTCTGCAGTCCGTGAAAGCAGCAGGACCAAATGGTCTGCCACCGGAACTGTTTGAAGGTTTGTTGGACAAAACGTCCCCACACCTCCTCACTATGTTTCAGGAGGCTAGCCAGATGGGAGTCTTAATGATAGATCAGCGGAGCGAGCTGATCACGGTGATACCCAAAGATGGGAAAACCCCTGCAAGATGTGAGTCATATAGACTCATTTCGCTGCTGAATTTTGAGATGAAGGTTCTGACAATGGTGCTCGCGTTGTGCCCCAGAATAGTGATCCACTCCCTAGTACATCCAGACCAATGTGGTTTTATGCCAAACAGAAGTACCAGGCTCAATTTAAGTAGACTGTTCCCCCCTCTCCAACCCAATCAATCAGAGGTGGCTTGGACTAAGAAACAAGATGATACACTGACTTTCTAAGTGGGGAGGGAATACGCAATGCCTTCATGACAAAATATTAATGGTGAGGAGGGTTTTCTCAGTGGAGAGGGCTAGAAGAACAAGTTACTTACCTTCGGTAATGCCTTATCTGGTAGAGACTCTATCTAGCCGCAGATTCCTTACCTTATAAATATTCCCAAGCATCAGACTGGATCTGAAACTTTTTCGTGATCAGTTCACTGCTTGCTCGTATGTGGCATCCCAGCGCGCTGACATCAGTTTTTTTGGGCGACTTTGCACGCCAGGAGCAAGGAGCCACGAAAAACACTGACCACTGGAGCGTGGAACTAAGGCCCTGAAAAGGGAGTAGCCTTGTACCTGTAAATTCGTTCGCAGAGCGAGAAGGATGGGTAAGACATCTGTGGCTAGATAGAGTTTCTACCAGATAAGGCATTACCAAAGGTACGTAACTTGTTCATCTCATAGAGACTTATAGCCGCAGATTCCTTACCTTAGCATGGATACCCAAGCAGTCTCTCTCTGGAGGTGGGTCTGCAAATTTGATTTGGACTAGAAAGTCCTGCAGGACCGAACAAGCAAAGTGCCCATCCCGATGGACCTGATTGCCCAGGGAGTGGTTCTTGGTGAACATGTGCAGTGAGGCCCATGTTGCTGCCTGGCAGATGTCTAGGACCAAAACTCCATGTGTTAACCCAGTGGCCGCAACCTTGACTCTGATGGAATGAGCACGCAAACCCTCTGGGGGTTGCTTCTTCGCCATTGTGTAGCAGACCTTAATGCAGAGCACAATCCATCAGGAGATGGTTCATTGCTGCACAGCCTTTTCATTTTTGTTTCCAATATATCCCACGAAGAGTTGTTAGTCCGTCTGGAATGGTTTTCAGCGATCAAGGAAGAACAGCGCCACTCATTTTGGGTCCAGACGGTGGAGTCTCTCCTCTTCCTTAGAGTGATGGGCCACAGCGTAAAAAGTAGGCAAGGTGATGAATTGGCCAACGTGGAATGGGTGACTGCACGGGTCTAAAGAACCAGTTTATCTGCAAAGAATGAGCTGTATGGAGCGCCTGTAGTGCACTGACCCTCCCAGCAGATGTAATTGCCACCAGAAATGCTGTCTTGATGGTAAGAAACCTAGGAGTGCAGGTATGATGTGGCTTTAAGGGAGCACACATGAGAAAAGTAAGAACCAAGTTAAGGTCCCATTGAGACATAAAGCAGTAAACTGGAGGAAATAAGTGTTGCAAACCTTTAAGGAACCTATTTACAATAGGAGATTTAAAGAGAGAAGGCTCATCTGGTAGCCACAGGTAAGTGGATATGATAGATAAATAGCCCTTTAACATGCCCAATGCAGAGCCCTGCTAAGCCAGGGTAAGAAGAATTAAAAGAACTTAGGAAAGGAGTGCATATAAAGGCTCAACCTATTTGGCTATACACCATACCACAAACATGCTCCAACCGACCAGCGTATACTGTCTTGGTGGAGGGATGGCGAGCTGCCAAGAGGACATTACAGACTCCGGGAGTGGGTCAAAAGCTGTCAACGGTCTCCACTCAATTTCCACGCATAAAGGGGGAGCGTTGACACGTTCGGCTGGAGAACCCTCTCCTGCAACAAAAGATCTTCCAGTAGGGGCAGCCTGTTCGGAGGACCGATGGCCATGCTCAACAGCTCGGGATACTAGACTCTCCGAGTCCAATCTAGAGCCACAAGTATCACTTGGGCCAGGTCGATTCTGATCTTCTTGAGAACTCTGGGCAGGAGTGGTATGGGTGGAAAGGCATACGGGAGACTTGAACTCCATTCGAGATGAAAAGCGTCACCAAGCGAGAGCCACCTTGAAAACTTCATCTCGCAAAACTGATGACATTGTGCGTTCTCAGCAGTGGTGTACAGATCTAACCATGGCTCTCCCCACTGCTGAAAAAGACCTTGCACCACCTCCGGATGGAGACGCTATTCATGATCCGGTAGGCAACTTCAGCTTAGGTTATCCACTCTGGCATTCAGAGATCCTGCCAGGTGTTGAGCTAACAGGGAAATGCCCTGGCATTCCATCCATGTCCAGTGACGCAGGGCTTCCTGACAAAGAGTCCACGACCCCAACCCGCCCTGTTTGTTGCAGTACCACATGGCAGTGGTGTCCGTGACCACATGCAGTAGTTCCCATGATGGAGGGTAGAAAGGTTTTCAATGTTAGTTGGATCGTTCAGAGCTCAATAGGTTGATGTGGAGTTGGGATTCTGCCGGAGACCAGAGGCCACTGATCTCCACCTCTCCTAGATGGCCATCCCATCCCTGGAGTTTTAAATCTGCCACTACTGTCAAAGCTGGTTGGGGAAGGGAGAGGGGTCTGTTGCTGAACGTATCACAGTTTGTTAAACACCACTGCAGGGCTTTTGCTGTGCCCAGCGAGACCATGTCAGAGAGATTCTCCTGATGCTGTACCCATTGGAACTTCAGGACCCACTGCAGAGACCGCATATGTCACATGTAGGATGCAGGAGGCCATGAGGCCCAGCAGCATCAGTCAGCCTCATCGAAATCCAGGATAGTGGCTGAAACATCAGTATCATGGCCTGAATATCCTGGACTCGCTGTTCGGGAGAATAAGTCCAAATCTGCACTGTGTCCTGAACAACTCTTATGAAAAGGAGCGGGTAAGAAGAGGTCAGGATCGACGTTGGCATGCTGATAGTGAAACCCAGTCAGTGCAGGAGGTCCATCATAGTCTGGAGGTGGGCAACGACCGCCTTCAACAGCCAGTCGTCGAGAAAGGGGAAGAATGGCCCCCTAATCTCCGCAGATGAGCTGCAACCTCCACCTTGGTGAACACTTGAGGGGCACTAGTCAGCCCAAGGGGGAGCACGATGAACTGAAAGTGCTCCTGGCCTTCCGTGAACCATAGGTAATGCCTGTGGGCAGGTAGGATGGCAATGTGGAAGTATGCAGCCTCCCAGTCCTTCGCTACAGTTTCCTAGGTCTGGGAAGACAGGACTTGAGGCGGCGTGTGCATTCTGCATTTCACCTTTTTCAGTAAGAAATTGAGTGGGCCCCGGTCTGAAATAGGACAAAGGCCTCTGTCCCTCTTGGGCACTAGAAAGTAGCAAGAATATAAACAACAACCTACTTCTGATGCCAACACCCTCTCTATGGCTCATTTTGCCAACAAGCTGTCACTTCCTGGTCGAAGTAAGGAGATATGGTCCACAATAAGCCTGTCCCAAGTGGCTGGCATGGGTGGACAGATAGTCATGAAGGAGAGGGTGAAGGACCTTCAGACAATCTGGGGAACCCAGTGGTCAGATGTTACCAACCTCCAGTAGTGAAGGTGATGGCGTATCCTGCCTTCCATTGGGTGCCCATAATGGTGAGAGGGCAAAATAAAGAGGCTTGGACGCTGCAGCTGGCGGGGAGAGGGTGGTGGACTGGACTGACCTCTGGCTACTTGACCCACGAGGTCAGTGAGTGCCGCGTCCTCAGCCACACAGGGGCTGGGAAACTTGTGTGCCGTGGTGACTGGGCCGACAGCATCAGGTGGATGCCCCTTCGGTCACAATGAAAGGAGAGTAAGGCGGACAGGGGTTGTTGAGGAGCTATGGAAAAGCCTAAGGTACTGGCCATAGCTCTGTTGTCCTTGAAGTGTTCTAGAACTGAGTAGCTTGTCTCCAAAGAGACAAAAGCGATCAAACGACATGTCCATGAGCAATTCCTGGACAATCACCAAAAAGCCAGTGGTTCTCAACCAAACTTGGCGCCTAGGGGCCACCGATGATGAAAACGCTCTGCCTAGTGAGTCGGTTGTGTACAGCCCACAGTAAATGGCGAACGCAGTTGTATCCCTCTCGTCAGCAATAGCTTGGAAGAGTATGGCTCGGGTTTCCTACGAGACCATAGGCAGCACCTGCGCTACCAAGTCCCATAGCGAATGGGAGTATCGGCCCAAAATGCACACGGTGTTCACCAACCCCAGTGCCAGACGCCAGGTTGGCGGAAGAAAACATCCTCTTTCCCAAGGTATCCAGCCTTTTGGATTCCCTGGCCAGTGAGGTTGGAGGGAATACACCAGGATTTACTCTGGAAGTGGAGATTGGACCACTAAGCTCTGCAGAGCGGGTAGTTGGGGCCCCCTGGAGTGGGGTGATGGTGGTGGGAAATCTTCCTATTCAGAGTAGCCCCAGTGCAGGGCTTGGACTAGGCACCAAGAAGGATATCCATGAGGGCTTCATTAAATAGGAGAAGCGGTTCAGAAGGGTTGACCCCCAGCTGAAGCACCTCCGTCAAGACGTTCATCCTGACAGCCACAGAGGGCAGCTGAAGGTCCAGGACCTCGGCAACCGAACTCACCACCACAGCAAATGAGGCTCTCTCCTCCTTACCATGGTGGGCGGAGAGACCAAGCCAGTATCTGGGGAGATGTCCAGTCCACTGGCATACACCACATTCTCACACCAGGTGTTCTCTGTGAGATCTAGGGGCTAGTATTCTTCAGGTTCCAATGGCCACTCCCATTCATCTATGATGATAAACAAAGTTGCCCCACTTTATATTAATACTTAAAGGTCTGGGGAGAGAGGGAAAATAACAGTATGAAGGAAGAGACACCCACTAGAAGTGTATTACTTTTCATATGCCTATCAAGTGCTGTTGATTCTGTAACCCAAAGAAAATTGTGCTACATATACAGTATTTTTCTTTTTTTGTTTTTTACACAAAACCAAGTTAATTCTATTTTTTCAAAGTATCTCATGTTTTTTAAATCTCAAACAAGTATCTTTAAAGAGTCTTCAAGTACATTTTAACAATTCTTTCCATAAATTATGACATGACCATTGTGTCACAAATAAATATGTTTTTGTCAACAACAGAGAAACAGATTGAATTTTTATCCATTGAGGTGTTGTGGTACTTTTCCAAAAACGGTCAACGCAAGTTTTGGTATGGGCATAAGAATCAACCAACCACATTTTTCAGGACCACATAACAATGCAATAGCTTTCAAAGGTAGTAATATGGGGGAAATCTATTTGAAACAAATGACGAGGTGAAATCAGAACCTTACTACTAAATCTAAGATCCTATAAGAGAATATCATTCCAAGTTCACATGTATAATACTGTTACTCAGGATTAAAAGATTTTTTTGTGTACATGGAGAAGACACACCGCCACAGGGTCTAATATTTGTCCAGATAGCCCGCTGCATGCTCCAAACACTATTTAGAGTGCATAATTTATGTTCCCCCCAAATAAGGGGGTGGGCGGGAGAGAAAAGAACATACAACAGAAAGAGGATGTGAGAAGAAAACCCGAATCCCCATTGGACATTTCCTCATGCTTAAATGCCGCAGTGTCTGTGTCACAGCATGTTTGTGAACAGGTGCACATATCTAGATGGAAGCACTTACTAATATTTCAAAAACCAAGCTACTTAATAACAGCAATCTGTCTAAGATGTGTCTAGTTGGTGAGACATTGCCTCACTACTGCTTTGGTAAGGTGTCACTCAGAACTGCATCCTGTAAGGGTTGTAAAGCACCTCATTCCTGTTAAAATAAAAGGACACAAGAGAGGGGCTCAATATCTATGTCCAGTCAACCTAACCAGACAGAGAATTTTCCCAGGGAGAAGTGAGACCAAGTAATCCTTTACCTAAAATAAATTCTTTATTGGGTCAAGATAACATATGTGAATGTCATGAATCACAGAGTTCAAATCACTTATAGAGGCTCTTGGTTCTAGTACTGGACGTCCTAGTCATCCCCACGTTCTAGTTCACAGGGATAGGGTATAGGCTCTGGCCTGGAGTGAATGGCTCCAATCAGTGCCGGAGTCAGCCGGTGCCCATCCGGCTCCATGTCGGAGTTGGGGATGAGAATGGAGATGGTGCTGACAGGGAAGTTGGCAGAAGGGTTGGAACTGGGGAAGGTCGAGGTGGCACGACCGGCGCCAGTTTAGATCTGTCCATGGATCTAAGGGGCCCAAATGGTCCCGGGGGCAAATCCACTAGCGAAGACCATTAAGGGCTCCTCACGAATCCGTGGGGCCTGAAGGCTTTCTAGCGGGAACGGGACCCCAAATATGTGGTGTAAGGCCTCATAAAACTCTCAGAGTTGGGCGGGTGTGGCTCTGACTTCTGGAAACTCAGGGAGGCACAGAGACGGCACAGGCTCAACCGCGGAACCAGGCATCAAATGACGACACTTTCTCATCTCGTCGGATGACTTCGATGGATGGGGCAAAGATGAAGACCTCTTGGACTTCTTGTTCTTTTTATGTTCGTGTGACTTACCTGAACGTTCTGATGACTTCGAATGCAACAACGAGCGTTTGGAGTGGCTCCACAACCGATGCCTGGACCTTCTTTTCGAATGGAATTGAGGACGTTGCACGTTGAGCGGCTAGGAGATGGAGGAAGTGCTCCCTCAAGGCCTTGGGGTGCATGACACAACAGTCAACTGAGGTTTTGGCGTCATGATCACGCTTGAAGGCACCAGAGGCAGAAGGAGGTTTGGGTCTGTCACCTACATTTGCTGGTGACATGTGCCACAGGGTTTAAAAATAGCCTTCCTTGCAGACCTCCCTGCCATTCCAGCAGAAAATGTCAAAAATTCTTTAACAAAAAGGTTGAAAAAAGGCCAGTCAAAAAGTGACTGGAGGTAACTCTTCTCCGGCTCAGTGCTTACTGGCACAGAAAGAAAAGAACTGATGTCAGTGCGCTGGGGGGATGCCTCTATAGGCACCGCGGACATTACTTCCGGCACGGACGACGAATATGCCACACGGAGCAGAATGACTCCACCGACTGGTGCACAGAGGCACTGCTCACAAATAAATATCCACATCCAGTCAAACACCAGGGAATTATTCTAAGGTAAAACAATCTGTGGCTAGAAGTCTCTAGAAGATAAACATGGCATAGTGACTGTAAAGTGGTAAATTAATCTTACTTCATTTGAAGTGACTGATGTTTTTTATGCTTTAAACGAGTAGTTCAGGAAAAGCTCAAGGTCCAGATGCTGCACCAATGGCCTTTTAAAAGAACAACACCGCCCTTTGGGCACCAAGTCTAACTAATGTGTTAAAGACTGCAGGGGCTGGTGACTTTCTTTTAATTGGTTGCAGTCAGTTATTGTCCGCATTTTCGAAAAGGGAAGTAAATTAGACCCAAAATGCTATCAACCGATTTCGCTGATGAACTCTTCAGTGAAAGTTTTTGGGAGGATATTATTAGAAAAACTAGAACTATAGGTGGAGAAAAACTCGTTTCCCTTCAACTTACTATTTGGGTTCAGGAAAGAGCTGGGTAAGGTGAAGCAGTGCCTCAACCGAAATGTATTCATTGGTAAATACACTAGAACCAATAATGGGTTCCTATATCTAGGATTCATGAATCCTGGCAGTGCATTTGAATATGTGAAGTATTCAAAAATGTGAGAAATTATGAGGTAACTAGGAGTGCCAGATCCAATAAAAATATTATTAAGTGAATGGTATCAAATGCAGCTGCTAATGTCTATTACTGGCCTAATGAAGAGTATACAGCCCCTTTCAAGGTGTCCTTGCAACTTTCTTATTTAGCTTATATATCATCAGACTTGAAAAAGTTTTACTAGATAATTGTACAGAAATGCAAAGGATAAGTGCGCGTCTGATCCCTGCTTTAATGTATGCAAATAACGTTGTATTGATGGTCAAAACAGCCACTGGTCTACCAAAACTTCTAAATTGGTTTACCTTTTCCATGGATCAAATAAACATGAAGTCTAATTTAAGCAAATATTTTACAATTATGGTGTTCAAATTGCCAGCATGACCACATTTACATATGTAGGTTACGAATTGACACTGTCTGTAATTGGGTGTATTTGAGAAACATTAGAAATAAGCAGTTTAATAAATCATTAGACGGTGTCTTTAGATTTGCCTCTTATTTGGGGTCTAAGCCCAATAAATAGAGGTGCACCATGTATAAAAGCAAATGTTTTCTACTGTCAGTGGCACGCAACTCTCTCAGGCTGTATTCACTGCGCCTCCGCCCAAAAGTCGGACAGTCCAATTTTTTATTGAGTTTCTGGCCAGCAAAGCCGGCCGGGATGAACACATGGCACGCACACAGCAGTCAACAGAATATGATGTATAGTCTCCACGTAGGGCGGGAACATCTTGTAAGTCTGTCACAGTACACATGAAGAATTACCACAAGTACAGATTCATAGGCAATTATAGCAAGTTGACCCAGCCACTTTCCCCTCACCCACCCATGTTTCTGGGGGCAATCGCAGGCTTAAAAAACCACGCACTCCTGCTGCGCACACCAATCTATGACCCAGCTCCACTTCGACAGAGTAGGAGGCCCGGGGTAAAGCCATCGAGCCGCAATGTCTCGTTTCACCACCAGCAGAGCCGTGCTCAAGAATGCCCTTTCGGCCCTCGTATCCACAGATCCCTCGAACACCCCAAGGAGAATCAACAGCGGGGAACTCCCCATCCCAGCAACTCCAACAGTTCATGGGTCACCTTGGTCCAGTACTGAAGTATCACCGCACCCAACCATATCATGAGGTAAGAATCTGCTGGGTCGATTCCGCATCGAGGGCATGCACGGGTGGGGCGCAAGCCCGCTAGGCATAAGCAAATTGGGAGGAGAGATACAAAGTAAAGGCAATAGGACTGAACAAGCCACAATCTGGAGGAGGTGGTAAATTCGCGAGGGGTAATCAGGGAGTCTCGCCAGTCTTCGTCCGCCACAGGCCCACCCAGCTCTCCCAATGGACTCTGAGATGGTAAAATGAACCAGGGGAGTTGATAATAAGTGTGTGGTAGATCTGAGATATTCCAGGATGGGCCTGGAGAGCGTGTCTGAGTTGGAGTTATTTGTAAAATTGGATATGTGTAAGGTTATAGGTCTGTCGAAGGTCTTGGAAGGAGTGCATGTGCGTTCCTGACCATACATCCTCAAGTCGTGTGATACCAATGAGATCCCAGGAGTGGAAGCCAGGGACCAAGGCTACTTCATTTAACCAGGTGTCGTGCCAGAGTGGTGTCTGTTGCGGGATCCTGGCTTCCCATTGTACATTGCGGAGAGCAGAACGCCATGTGAGGAACATCACCCGGGAGAGAAAGAGATCGGGGACCCATACAGTATAGCCTGTAGTTGACAGAAACCCATCTGTGAGGGTTTCAAGCAATAGGTGGGGTCAGACCATCCCCCATGGAACCAATCATGGAGGACAAGGAGGTGGAAAGACAAATAGTAGAGGTGGAGATTAATCATCCCCAGGCCACCATCGTAGGGCCCCCGTTGACAGTGTGCAAAGGCAATACGTGCCCGGGAAAACCCACCACAAAAATGTCTTAATGGGGGAGGGGGGGGGGGGGGGGAGCCGTATCCAACTGCCTATGGGAATGGACATACGGTAGCTGAGCTCCGTCGCGCCACTCCCGATAAATCCGATTTATACTTTCCGCCTCGGCCCGATTTGTGCCCCGAGCTGCGGTGCGAATTTGAGGCCAATCGCGAGACATCGCGGGTGGACGCTCCAGACACTGGCTGTAGCGGACGCGGCTGAGCCGACAGGAAGTGCGACCTCGCGGCGACGGCGAGGTACGCGACGCCGTGTATGCGGCCTGGTCCGCAAAGGCTTGGGGGATCTGAGTGAACGGCCCTGCGCCTGTGATCGTATAACCGGTGCCGGGACTCTCCTCCACTACACTGTCTCTGACTCCTGGCCGCCGCGGGAGGGGAAGAATATTTCCCGCATTGCCTTTCAGCTGCCCTGCCAAAGCCGTCCTGTCTTTACTGAGCCGCGAGGCCGCGGATCTCTGCGTGACCCCCGCCAGTCTCCTCTTCAAGTAGGCAGACGCTCCGCTGGGCACACTCACATTGGTAATCACTGTCTGCCTTGAAGGAGCCCGCACAGCCACTGCCGTGGGCCAGGTGGCCTCCTGGTCCACCTTGAACCTAGTCGTTTACTGCAGGAGGCGCGGGACTACAAGTGGGGGCTTGTGGCTAATGAACTGTCTCTGTTTGACTCTGGTCCAATTATATACGTTTGGTGAGGACTGAGGCGCAGGTTCTTCGTCAGGCACTCGCGTGTGCACCACAGCGGATCTCCAGACTGCGCAAGAAGGAAACTGCACGGCGCTCTCCGGGCTGGTGAGTTGCCCTGCCTTGAAGGCATCGGTGGGTCCCTTGAGTCCAACGGTCCGGGTGTAACCGGCTCGGAGAGACACGTAGGGTACCAGAGCCCCTCCCCACCCCAACCTAGCTGCTCATGGTGATTGATATGCGCCTGCGGGGTGTTTTTCCAGTGCAGACCCCTCGGGGGCAGGGGAGTCTCATGTAAAAGCCGACAGGCAGCGTGGGGTGTCCCATGGCAGGCGGCAGTGAGTAGCTCCTGCTTCCTAGCCCTATACTGCTCCATATTCGTGGGGCGAGCAGTGGGTTGCGGCGCAAACCAAATTGGAGAAATTTGCATGGCAGAAGAACCATGAGGGCAAACTGGGCAATGCAGCGGCCTGGGGTGATGACTCAGAGCCCACTAATTAAGATCTCCTGGCGGCTCTCTGACGGTGCAGACCTCTCTTGAGAACAAAATTGATACGGTCGCAACGGAGGTGGCCCTTATACACGAGGACATGCGAAAAATGGCTGACCGAGTGACTACTGTCAAGACCATCACCCTGAGCGGGTAACTGACACCACCCTCCTCAAAAAGCAGGTGCTTGAGCTGCGCTCTTCTCACGAGGCGATGGCAGTCCAACTGGACGAGTATGAAGGGAGGATGGGACGCAACAATATCCGAATTCTTGGCATTTCGGAAAGGGCGGAGGGGTCAACTGCTGATCTCTATGTCGAGGAGCTAATCCTGCAGCGTCTGCAGCCAAGGGGCCTTTCCAAATGCTTCTCTGTCGAGCGAGCTCATCGTATGCCGGGGGTAGGCCCAAACCGGGAGCTTCCCGTCCGCCTCTTGCCAGAGTGTTCAACTATCACGATCGCGACCTGATCCTACAGACCACAAGGGTGGCACCCCCATTGACGGTTGAAAACAGTAGAGTGTCGTTCTTCCCGCACTTCACCCTGAGTGTCCAGAAACAACGTCAGAGCTTCCTGGGAGTGAAATGTGCTCTCCGGGATCAGGAGATTAAATATGCCATGTTATTCCCTACGAAACTTAGAGTGGAGTCAGATGGCAAACTGTGATTTTTCACTAGCCCTGAGGACGCCTGGGGCTGGCTCGACGGCTGGCAAGAAATCTCACAAGGCGACATCAACTGCACGGGAACTCACAGAATGGCGTCAGCAACCTCGATCCCCTCCTCCCTCTGAAGCGAGTTCCCAAAGCCCCACACGGGGTGACCACGTAAGACTGACCTCTCGGAGAACTACTTGTTTCCTTTCTTTGTGATGGCCTGCTGGGACACTGTTTGATTCTTTGGCTCTGGACTCCCTCAGACCTATGGGTCACTAAACGTACTGTGGAGGTGGTCTGCTTGCCTTAATGCTCGCTGAGACTTTGATGCACAGGTCTTTGTAGTCGCTTATCCTTTACATGTCAAATTTGGTTAATGTATATGGTATTTGCGGGGTGTTGGGCCGGGATGGTGATATGTTTAGTTGACTATTGCTTTAGGGAGTGGGGTTGTGCAAGTCCCTGAAGTTGTCGAGGGTGGGCGACAGGCACTCTGCAAGTTGGGGGTGGCGGGCGGTTTCAGGACCGTTCAGCAGGGTGGGGGGGTCAAATAGGGATTGCGGGGGGGTTTGTTGATTATGTTTTTTGAGTGTTTGATACCAGTACACTCTAATGTTGGTCTCTCCAATCTCATAATTAGTGATGGTCTTAATGACACATGTGGCATACACTTTAGCCGCCTTCGGCCATGCTTGATAACCTGCATGTATTCATCTTTCACTGACCTGACGTGATGACCCAAGGTGTCACACTCAATGTGTCCATGTGGGACATGCCCAACGATCCAGACGTACTGGACGGCGGTCCTAGAGGACCTGACCAGGATAACATGGTAGACAATTACACTGGACCTGCGAGCCTGTCTCTTGGGCCTGATTCCGTGGGATCCTAAACGCAAAACAAGTAGGCGGTTTCTGGTTCTGGGCATCGTTATAGCCAAGAGGCGTATCGCAGTCCATTAGTTAACCCGACAGGGGCCGCTACTAGCGAAATGGAGGGCAGATCTGAGGGAGTGGGCACTGGCGGAAGACGGGCATATGCGTAACACCAGAAGAGATAACAAACTGCCTGAGGTGCTACTGGCGTGGGGGGCGATGATTCAGGAGATAACGGGACAGACCTCACAACCCACACAGGAAAGCTCAGAGCCGGTGCCTTCCATATGGGGGACGGCCCCCGACCACAGGGGAGAGACACAAGGAGACCCAGCATAACCGATAAGATGCATAGACCTTAGTTATCCAGACCCGGCGGGGGGGAGGGATGGGGAGGTATTGACGGGGGGAGATTCGGGGGGTGGGAAGGGTAGGGGTGAGTTCAGGTAGTTGAGTTATAATGACAGTGAGGACGGAGAATCCTCTACAAACACGATTTTAGGCCCACTTGATGAAATGTATCATTGTTAATGCGCTCACCACCTTGGCTGAGGTGGTCGAGATGTATAGCTGTTTTTGTACACTGTCTGCTGATTCGGAGGAAAGCCTAATAAAGAAATTTATAATAATTTTAAAAAACGTGTCCACGTGGAACGTTAACGGATTGGGGGACAAAATCAAGAGGGGCATTGTGTTGCAGTACTTCAAGCGAATTGGGCTCGATCTGGTGTTGCTGCAGGAGACGCATTTAGTAGGAAACTCCTGTAGGGCCATGAAGAGAAAAGGCTACAAGATGGTGGTTCATTCTGGCTTCACCTCAGGCTCCTGAGGGGTGGGAATTTGGCTGTGTAAGGGTTGTCCCTACATCGTTCAGGCCATTTGGACTGACCCTCAGGGCAGGTACGCTGCGGTATCGGGCTCCTGAGAGGGGAGAGTCATTAATGTCGTGTCTGTCTATGCCCCCCCTGGCCTGCAGAGTCAGACGTTACGTGACGTGGGCACCCTACTGCTGGAACTACCTCTGGGGGTGTTGGTGTTGAGAGGAGGTTTTAATCTCACGATGGATGGTTCCCTTGACCGTCTTCCGCCCCGGGGGGACCCGCCTAGAGGCTCACACTTGTTAAATTTTGAGAATGTCCTGGGGGTTGTGGATCTTTGGAGGTGGTTCAGCTGCTGCACACACGCTTCATGTTCCAATCAGGGGTGCACGGTAGCCAATCGCGGATAGATTACATGTTTACACATGCCCTGGACGTTCATGTCTTCACGTGGTCCAGTTGTCTGACCCGTGGGATTTCCGACCATTCTCCCGTACTGGCGACCTTGGGCTTCCAAAGCACGGGACGCCCTTATTCTATTACCATACAGCCTTGGGCACTTAAAATCCCCCATATCGAGGAGGCGCTCCGCACGGACACAGAATATTATTTTGCTGAGAATGTGGGCTCTGTCGACTCAGCAGTGACACTGTGGGGGGCTTTTGGAGCAGTTATAAAGGGTAGGGCATTGTCACTAGTGGTGGGGCACAGGGCGGAACGGTCTAAGAGGCTAATTGAACTGGAGGCTGATATTTCTGCCATGGAGGAGTCGGTTGCACGAGATCCTAACCACGCGTCCCAACACAGCCTTGCGGTCAAGAGACAGGATTATAGGCAGCTTCTTTTTGAGGGCTCTGTGGCGAGCTCTCTGGCTTCCCGATATTGGATCTATGAGCAGGGTGAGCGAACGGGCAAGCTTTTAGCGTGGCTTGAGCGGAGGTAACAAGCTACTAGGTGGGTACACGCGATAACCAATCCTGTGGGCACGCTCCTCACCGACCCTCAATTGATAGCAGATACCTTCGGACACCACTATAAGGAGGTCTATACTAGCTCGCCCTCATCTCAGGCCCCGCTGTCGGCTGACCTCCTAGTTACCATTGATGTTACTACCATCTCCGCGCAGAATAAGGATGCCCTGGAGGCTGACATCATGGTAGAGCAGGTTCGAAAGACTATACGAGACGTCAGATCCGGTAAGGCCATGGGCCCAATGAGCTCCCCGTCGAGCTTTTTAAACCCATGTCAACATTGTTGGCTCCACATATGTTACATTTATATACTGAATGTTTTGAGTCGGGTCTCCTCCCCGTAGATATCCGCACCGCAGCCATTGTGGTCATTCACAAACCAAATAAGCCTGTCGAGGACTGTACATCATATCGCCCCATTTCCCTCTTGACGGTCGAGGCCAAGATCCTGGCCAAACTACTGGCGAATCAACATCTCCCTTATGTTACTGACCTAGTCCACCCGGATCAGTCAGGGTTTATGCCAGGGGGAAACACTACTCGAAATCTGCGACGGGTGCATGGGGTTCTGGGCAGGATTTCCACCTTAGAGGATGCCTCTATGGCATTTGATACCATAGAATGGGATTTTCTCTTTGCCGTTTTGGCCCGCATGGTGTTCGGACCCAAATTGCTAAGCTCGATCCTACTATTGTATACCCAGCCCACTGCGCATGTTGTTGTTAATAATCATCACTCCGCCACTTTCCAACTTCATCGAGGCACGAGGCATGGCTGTCCCTTATCTCCGTTACTCTTTGCCCTAGTGTTGGAGCCGCTCGCGGTGTGGGTTCAGGGTGACCTAGAGATACGGGGGCTTAAATGGACGACATCTCACGAGGACCGGGTCTCGCTCTACGCGGATGATATACTCTTCTATCTGGCTTCCCCCGCACGTTCGCTGCGATGGGTGCTCCATATCTTCCACATCTTCGGTGCCCACTCTGGATATCGTATTAACTGGTCGAAATCTCAGATGTATGCGTTATGGGGTACTCCCGGCAAGCCCTCGAGGCTACGAGATCTCAGTGGCCTCCAGGGGTTTTCATTACTTTGGCTCTTTGTCACTCCAGACGTTGAACTTTTCTTCGAGAATAACCTACTCGGGCCTCTTCAGCGCTTTAAATCTGATGCCCCGCATTGGCGTTCTCTCCCTCTGACTCTCCTGGGGCGAGCGTCCCTGTTCAAAATGCTTGCACTTCCGCGTTTTCTTTACGCCTTGCAAAATACTCCCAACCCGATTCCAGACTCTTATTTTTCCCAAATTGAGAGTGTATTACAGGGCCTATTGTGGGAAGACCGTGTGCCACAGATAGCAATGAATACACTTACTATGGGATGGTATGATGGGGCATCGGTTTACCGGATTTAAGACTTTATTATCAAGCATCCCAGTTGATCGCAGTCAACAGATGGGTGTTCCGCCCTCACGACGAGCCCAATTTTCTAACAGACCATTGGCTCATGGGATGGGGCGGCTATAACAGAGCGCTATATACCAATCCTCGCAGACTCAACTTAACCGGGCCCACGGCACGTACGGTCGAGACTTGGCACAGCGTCACCAGAAAGTTGGGGTGGCATAATCGTCTGACTAAAGCGACTCCTTTATGGGAACCTGATATTCTTGGCAACCTCAGCAAATGCTTAGGGTTTGATAAATGGGATACAATTGGGATTTCTATGGTCGGAGATATATGGGTGAAGGGGAAGCTGGCCACATTCGCGGAACTTCAGGCACAATATCAATTTGCTCAATCCGAAACGTTTAGATACTTGCAGATCAGTAACGCTGTCTCTTCTGCCTTACCGAAGGGTGTCCCCCTTCCTGACTCTTCCCCCCTAGAGGACCGGTTGTTGTTAGATCCTATGGAGCGCAAAGCCATCTCTCTAACGTACAAGAAACTGATCAACAACCGCACGGACCCGATGAAAAAATTAAGAGTGGGTTGGGAAAGGGACCTGGGGGAGATGGAGGACGACGTGTGGTGGGATGCACTGGCCTCCCCTCGTGAAGTTGGTATTCCCATGCGCATGAGACTCCTCCAACTCAAGATCCTTCATCGGGTCTATTTTGATGCTACACTATTGTTCAAACTAGGTAGGCGCCCTGATCCGCTCGGTCTCCGCCACTGCAATCCGCCACTGCAATCAGGCGGGTACCTTCATCCACATATTGTGGGAATGCCCTCACATCCCGCCAACTCGAGAGGGAGAGTGGCAGATCCATCGAGTTATTGCCTTGCTTATGCCTGCTTAATATTTGGGAGGCGACTGACATCTCCCAGGCTGAACGGGATTGGGCCACGATGGGCTTTGTCATGGCGAAACGAAATATTGCGCGCAAATGGGGGGTGGAGTCTCTTCCGCTTCTGGGTGATTGAGCAAAAGATATGGATGGAATGATTGCCGAAAAGTCTGTGTTTAAGGGTAGGGGTTGCCCCAAGAAATGGGATTGGAAATGGGGTAACTGGAACAAATATAGGGGGGACATTTGCATCTCCCCAACGGTGGAACTCCAGAAAAACAGGCAGGCTCTGATGGCCCAGTTGACGACAGAGGTGCTGGCCTCTCCCCCTCAAGTGTATTATCTTAACGATCTCCCAACCCATGCCACCTATTGCTTTAGGGGCTGTGCTCTTTGGATAACATTGTCTCTTTGGAGTGATTAGTTCTTGTATAGATGTCATAGTCTGCAGAGATTCTCACATTGTTTATATGTGGATGTTAAAGAGAGGATGTATGTATTGGAGGGAGAAAAATGGTATACTGAACTTGTACTGATTGTGCCGGTAGCCGGTTTTTGATGAATTTCAATAAATTGATTATAAAAAATAAATGTCTTAATGGGGCTGTCTAGAGCAGAGAACCACCTTTGAGGCAAGTGGAGCAGTAGGTTCTGAAAAACAGAGAAAGCGCTGGAGGGTCATCATCTTAAAGAGGGCACTATGCCCCAGGACATTGAAGGAGAGTGCCCACCGCCTGATGAGGTCCGGCTTGGCTTTTTGGACCAAGGGTTGGAGGTTGAGGGACCAGGTGAGCTCCGGGTGTGGAGAGACCCATGTGCCCAAGTATTTAAAATTAAACTGGCGGAGAGGGATGTTTGTCTGCCAGTCGAAGCAATCTCTGGATGTCACCAGGGGAACCAGTACTGACTTAGAGGGGTTCACCCATAGGCCGGATGGTCTTAGCAACTGGAGGCATTGGGGCCCGCAATGAGCCGGGCACACAAGATAGAGAAGTACATCATCTGCACGAGTCAGTCCACTGCATCATTCATATGATTCATAAGCCTATAAAAATCAAGGCTAGATATGATGGCAGCCGATGACGGTGGGCCAAGGTCATGTGCAGCTGACGGATACAGTGTCTCGAGCTCCAGGATGGCATAAAACTGCACTGGTCTGGTTGTACCAACTCATTTAAGATGTTTTTGAGCGTATTAGGCAATGCGGAAGCGAACATTTTAACCTCGCAGTGAAGGAGGGTTATCGGCCTGTAGGCTGCACACAACGTTGATGGAGGTTGCGTCCTGGGTATTACTACAATGGTGGTCAAGGCCAGCTCCAATGGGAGGAACCCGGTGTGGCACACCTCCTTGTATAATGACAGAAGGTAAGGGATGAGGGTCTCCCGGAACGTAGTAAAATATTCCATAGGGAAGTCATCCAGGCCTGGGGTCTTATCCGGTGTCATACCAGACAATGCCTCTCCAATCTTCTCTGCCGCAAGGGATTAGTCTAGCAGGTGGGCGTCAGATGAGGGCAGCCTGCGAAGGGGATCTGAATTAAGGAAGGATCCAGACGAAGCTGCTTTCGTGTCCGCTGGTCTTGCATACAGTGTGTGTTAATGGTGACCAAAAGCTTGGGCTATCCCAGCGAGGATCTGCTGGGAACGGCCAGAGCTATGCAAAATCTTGGGGACAATCCTGTCGGCCTGCCGACAGGAGACCCACCATAGAGCAATTTCCCATTTTTGTTCCACGAGCCGTAAATCTGAGGAGTTGTGGTCCACCAGAGGTGCTTGCCCGCCTCAAGAAAATGCAGCCCAATGTCCTCGCGGACGAGGCCTAACTGTCTTGTGGCATCCGCCTGAGGAGTAGACTCCAACTGCCATTCCAGACGAAGTGCCTGGGCCTCCAATGGAGTGACAAGAGCAGAGGGGTAGCATTCCTGGGCTTTGACATAGCTCCTGGCACAGTCCCATAGGGTTGCCTTACTTGCGTAACATAAGCTTCCCTTATGTGCAACTGAGCCCTAGTTATTATGGAAATAATCACAGAGCTCGGACCTAAGAATGTGGCCAAATTTCTTGTCCTGGAGGAATCAGATGTTCAAACGCTACATGAGACACTGTTTCAGAGGCAGGTGCACTAGGTGGAGGAGCACAGGGGAATGGTCTGATATTCAGCGGGACAAAATCTGGACCTAAGTCAACAACTGGCAATCAAGTGCTGGTAGAAAGACGAGATCTATCCGAGGGTGGGTGTGGTAAACCGCTGATGTATGTGTGAATTCCCGATGCCAGGGGTGCCAGGATCTCCTCGCATCGCAGCGACCTAGGGTCATGGTTCAGTCAGTGAGATGACGGGCACTGGCCCGTCTAGACACCGAAGGGGTTCCGGTGCTATCCAAGTCAGGGTCATGCACATCGTTGAAATCGCCCCTATGGAAGGCATGAGAGAAGGCGCAAGAGGTCTCCAAGGCCAGAGGGCAAAGAAGCAGGAGAAACATAAAAGCATACCTGTTAGACCGTCCGTCCTTCCAATAAGCCCTCCAGGGCAACAAAACATCTCTGCAGATCGCGTGTAACTACCAGGGGGAAAGAGAGGCGCAGGAGGGTAGCAACTCCCCTAGCTAACCGCGAGTACCCAGTGTGGAAGATTCTATCATAGATATGTGCTAAGAAGGGACATCACTCCCCAAGGAGATGGGTATCTTGCAGCAACAGAACCTCAGGACGATGCCGCTGAGCAAAGGTGAAAATTGCTGCTCGCTTCACCTGGTCCAGTAGACCGTTGACATTCTATAACAAAACCTGAAAGGTCATACATATGGGAGGTGGAGATTAGTGTGAGGTACGGACGAGGAGCCGTTGGGTCTGACGGATCAATGAGGGTTGTACTAGTGGTGAATTGCGGGAGATTGCCACCCCGGGACTGTGTGCAAGGGTTAAAGCAAGTGTGCCTGCTGAAACCTAAGAAGGAAGAAAAAGGGTATAACAAATATATTGATCAACAGTGTGCATATAAAACCCCATCCCCCAACTCCCACCTCTCCCCACGCTTCTACCCTAGAAGTATCTGTTGCCCTATATGAAAACCTTTTGGAAAAAACTGAGAAACGCAATCTCATGAGCATCATAAGAGGGAAGAGACAAGAGGGAAAAAGTAAAAAACCCATTGTTACAGGAGAAATCGTTCTAACAGGACAAGAGCCGCCATCACATAAGCAGGTAGGAGACCCTTGAGTATAAAGCAAGTCCGGGAGCGAAAATAATAGATGGGTAAAACCATGGTGAAACAGTGGATAAAACAGCATCAACAACTAGAAGTAATGTAAGCAGTAGAGTCATGCTTTATCCAGTTCTGGAGCTGTGAGTGGAATGTGCAGCCAGTGGATGTCAGCATCAATCAGATGGTGGGGCTGCGGGCCAAGTCAGTGTCTGTGTGGAGAGTGGCCGGATTAGGGAGTGCAACAATTTAGCCATCAGCCCCTCCTCTACCATCTTCCGCCTCAGAGGCAGGGTTTGAAGCCTGTCTGGAGGGTGGCTGTGACCGCTCTCAGGGTGACCCCGTGGGTGAGAGAGACCGATCAGCTCTATGGTCCCTCCGTGACTCGGTGTGGTGTATAAGTGGCTTTGGCTGTACCTTATCAGGTGCCCTCCAGCATCGTCTGTGACTCCGGAGTATCAAAGGAGTGGGACTTATTGAAGTTGAGGCCGCGCGGGGAATAGCAAGCGGTACTGAAGCCCCATTGCCCAAAGCTTTTGTTTCACTACGGCATAGGAGCGCCTACGTTGTTGGACCTCACAAGTGTAGTCCGGGAAAAGAAGAACTTTGGCGTCCCCGCACCAGAGGTCAGAATGCTACCAAGCCTCGCTAAGAATGGCGTCTCTGTCCTTGTAATTAAGAATGCGAGCTATTATAGATCAGGGAGAAGCCCCTGGCAGCAACCTGGGGGTCAGGGTCGGGTGCGCTCCTTCCATGGCGAACCATGAGGATTGACGATCTGCTGGAATCCTGGACTTGATCCAGTGCTCCACATAATCCACCATCTGCTGTGGGTTGGCCCCCTCTGCCCGCAATGGGACTCCAATCAAGTGGACACTGTTGCGCCAAGAGCGGTTCTACTCATCTTCAGCGCGCCTGCGAAGTTCTGCCGTTAAAGTGAGCAAAGTGGAGACCTGGCCTTTAAGGGTCGAGATGTTGTCTTTGGCTGAGGAGATCCAAGATTCAGTCGCAGGATGCAGTAGAGTCGTGCAGGGCGTCTTGACGATAGAAGGACCTCTGCTGCCCCAGGTACCTTCTTCGGATCTCTCCTGACCCACGTCTCAATCAGGTACACCAGCCTCAGTGGTGGGGCCTCCACAGTTGGCCCCTTGTGGCAGTGCAGTGGGGCTCCTCATCGGTCCCGGGATCCGCACGGGCCGCTCAGCAGTGTCTAGATACGTGGTTGATACCCGGGCACAAGGCCGTGAGTGAGCAACTCCCCTGCACCAGAGGGAGATGTCAAGCAAGCGGCGGGGCAGTGAGGCCCTCACTTCAAGGCCCGTGCCCAGCCTCAGGGCAAAGCTGCGCCAGCAGCGGCCTGGAATGTTTCGCCGGCCGTCAGTCCCCTACGGTCCCAGGTGTTCCTCTGGGTCCTCTCCAGTGCGAGTCACAGCCAACTCTGCTGGCTACAGCAGCGGGAGCCACCCCTGGTGGTTCGAAGTAGAACGAGGTCAGAGAAGCCGCAGGCCATGGTGTCTCGCTCCTCGCGTCGGCAAGGGCCCTTCTCAGGTTGCACAGCCCCACCAGCTGCCAGGAATCACCAGGGAGGCCACAGGGAGCGGGAAGGGCAATGGTGTCACAATACGGACCCCCTGATGTGTCGTGAATCGTTGGATGACGGCTACAGGTCGAGGCGTACGACAGATAAAGGGGTTTCTGGAGGAGCAGCGCTAAAATGCAACCGCCATGTTGGCCATGCCCGACAGTCAATTTTTAAGGGGACTTCTTGCCGTACCATAGAGCACTTCTTCATACATTTTGCATAAAGAATCAGGTATGGTTTATTTTGAAGAAACCCTAACAGTCTAGCCTGTGGCATTTAATAAGGATTAAATCTCCGGCATTATTTACCAGAGTATCAACACCAATAATGGCTTGGCATCAAGAGGACTCACTTTTCAATTCAAGGACCTCCACTACTATTGGGAATAACTATTTCCCAACCAACGGCAACACGTCCAAATTTAGCCAGGTCCTGAACCTCTTGAATTTCAATTAAAACAACCTGCAATACAGCCCTTCATTACCTCACGCAAAGTATGACACCACAGCTCACAAAAAAGTCAGGAAAGTCGATGTGAGAAGTGAAGAGTGAATGATGAGAAGGCACCTCACGTACGCAACACCAGGAAGGCTGCCAGCTGGTTCTCGCTGGTATGCCCACGTTTTATCATCATTGGTTGCCAACTCATCGAGATAGTGTCCAGTAAAGGAAAAGGTGGATAGACAAAGAAAAAGAAATAATTTTTAAATGGAAGCTTTGCTGTCCCCATAGACAAAGAAAGAGAATGAAAAACCCAGTGTATTGCCAAGAACAAGTGTTCCAAGCAATGTTAAAATTGAGTTGAAAACTCACTTTAGGTCACCCTCTTTATTCACAACCATTGAGTTCACTCAAAAATAAAAGCACTATATGTCGCTAACCTTTATAAGAAAGGCCTTATTAAAGATTGTCCATCTTTAGACAAGGCCCTCGATATTCCTTAGTTGAAATATATCAAAATGTGCGCTCTCATACAACAAAGGTTACAGGCCAGCATGTTATGAAACTCATGTAATAAATAAATGAATCAACAAATGCATGATATGGCATTAAAGAATAAAACTAGGAACACCAAAACGTTTTTCAAATAGTGAATTATCAAAATTGTAACCAATGCTCTGGCTGTCTTATCACTCTTTTACTTTATTCTACAAGTCAACCCCCACTCACCACATAATACCTGTCTGTTAATATTATTGGGTTATCCAGTGTCTCAGCAGGAACGTTATGATTCTCCATTAGTCGTTTAAACAGCAAAGCTTCTTCCACTCTGTATGGATTGAGCAACATTATGTTTTTTTCAGAAGCAATGATCCATGCACCAGGAGAGCTCAGTTTATGAACAAGGGCAAGCTCCTCTCCACTTGATTCGCACTTTTCTGATAGTTTCTGGAGACGTTGTTTTAGGGAACTCAAAGTAAAGGGTACTGACACAATTTTTACTGGGTATGCTTTTTGTTTCTTTTCTTTCTGGGACTGAAAAAGTGTGTCAAGTATTTGCTGGTTTGACATAGGTCCATTCGCTCTAGGCTTTTGCGCACAAGCCAATCGCAGTTTTTTTTCTGTTGGTTTTGGAGTTCGCTGCATACACTCTTCTGCAGCTTTCTTTGTCTGGTTAGTGTATCTCTCCAGGTCCTCAGCTGCTCTTTCTTCATACCTAAGAGATAAGGCAATAGTGCATGGTCAACCTCAGATAATAGTCAAAGTCCTTCGTTGCTTAATTAATTAAAATTATTTGCAATTAGTGTACAGAAAAATAAATTATATACAAGGGCTTAAAATACTGATCAATTTCATTATAGACGCCATAAAATTGCCAATTCATAAGCAAGATCGATACTAAAATCATATCTTTAATGTCCAAGGACTGTACAAACTATGCACAAAGTACATGATGTCTTTAATACAGGATGAACAGAGTTAAAATTTGAGTAGCCTCCCAATGGACTAAAAGTGGCAGATGATATCTGGGAGAAAATGTTTACTCAGAGCCATATGATCTAAATATACATAACAGTTCTGCAGGACAGAGTTAAAGTCTATGGTGCATCACAGTGATGCTTGGGGTGTTAGTCCAATTTATCAAAGTCTTTAAAAGCTACTAGCAACAGGGAAATATACTTGTCAAATTTTCGCATGGCTCCACTATGTTAAAAACCAAGTTTGTGGCCTCATTGCAAGTTCGTATCCTGTTTTTAAAGAACAAAAGTTTTAGCAAGGCATGACGAGCATTCAAAAGGACAGGACAGCAGCACAGCAAGTAGTTAAAAGTTTCCATTTGATTTCCACATAGTCTGCACTTGGTGATCAAGGAAAGGGAGTGCCATTTAGGGTTCAGCTCTTTGGTTTGTAGGCACATCAAACTTGCAGCCATGATTTGTTGTAGGCATGTCCTTCCTACTGCGTGCCAGAGATATGGCTGGCGGTCTCATTTGTGAGGAGTAGACAGTATCATATGAGACGGCCACTGCAGCGCATGCCAGTGAGCTCTTGGATTTTAATTTTGCCAGATGGGCGATTATTGCCTGTGCTTAAATATGTTGTTTAAGAATTTTTTTTAAAGGCCAAATGTGACAAAAAGACAAAATTTGGCACAGATATGTCTACTTGAAGTGTACTCACTGCTTTGGTTAAGTAGTTTGACCATAGGTTTGGCTTTGTGGTAAAAATCTGTTGAAGAATTAATTTCAGGGTGTTCGGCGGAGCATTAATGATCCTGTAGTAGTATTTTAAGAATGCTCCCATGTTAGACCACATTTGTGCCTCAAGGCCAAATTCTAATCTTATCAAGTAGCCTCTTGTATCGGTCGGGAGACAAAAAATTATCTTGTAGGCTTGGAGTTGAAATTTGTCGAGTGATTTTGTGAAGATTTCCAGGAAGGCCTCCTGGCCTAAGGTGAGTGCTGGCAAGAGAGAGGCCTGAAGGACCTGTCGAATGGATGTTTGTAGAAGGGCTCTCTAAGGCTGTGTTAAGCTGACTTAGTCTTGTAATGATCTGCGCTGACTTCGTTTTCAGGTATCCCAGATGGGTTTTAGTTCCACCCTTTGCTAACAGACACAGGCCCAGATAGTTATAGACATATGACCCTTGGATGGTCAGTGGACCCAGGCTCCAGGAGGCTCTTCCTTTCTTATTACTTTATCCGAATATGACCATTTTTGCCTTTGACTTGATAACTGTCAGTTTATTTACTTCATGGTATTTGTGGTGGGCTTTTTGAATCCCAGTTCACGAGTGTCCATTAGCACAATGTCGTCTGCATATTGCAATAATGTTATCTTTGAAGACCCAATTAAGGGAGCGATCAGGTTCGCATGTTTTAGGGCGAAAAACAAGTCCCCTGTATACAAGTTGAATAAAAGGGGTCCAAGACACACCCCTATTTTAATCCGCTGTTTGTCATTGGTTGGTCAACCTCTGATAACTTATCAATAAGAAATGCAATATTTTGATACAGTGGCCAACGAAAGTCAAAGGACTCCTTGTTCAAAGCATTCCCACCAATGTAGTTGTAGCCTTATGCTGTGCTCTGTAACCCACTCTCAGAGGTGAGTGGTTTCAGAGAGTTAGCAATGTGATGCCACAGGTCAGAATCTCTAAAAGGTAACAGCTCATCACCACTCTGAGAACCCATCTCCCGCCTCCAGTCACTTATTGACTGTAAACTTGGCTTGGACTCTGAACCGTGCTCTTGTGCATTTTAGCTAGGTTTGCTCTACACACATACCAAATACATACAATACATACGAGTTTTTTTTTTACCCAATATATCACAGAATTTCTTCCTGAAATTCAGGAGGTGTTTGGGGCGGTAAACATGGTTTACCACGCAATTGATACAACGCATGCCATTATAACGCGGTTGCTACAACGAGCGCGTTGTTACATCGCATACCATTACAACGCAAGTCAGAACAACCACTTGCTGTAGTCGGCAGAAGGTGCTGGATTTAAAATCCAACACCTTCCCTACTGTTGCTCAGACTGGAGTTGGAATAGTAAATTTTACTATTCCAAAATCCAGTGCCCCCCTACAGCAAGTTGATGTTCCGACTTGCGTTGCAATGGCATGTGTTGTAAACGCATGCAAACTAACACAGCATATTTGTTTGCGGCGCCAGAGAGTTGGGCTGCATGATGGCCGCACATTAGTGGGGCTCTGCTGGCTGAGTGAACTATCCGTTCAACATCCATCCGCAAGTGGCTTCATCCATTACACATGAACGCCTGTAGCATGCACAGTGAGGCTGAGAATTCGCCTGGGACCAGTATACCAACTAAATATAATGCCCGAGACTCAGTGGCCATGGTGGGCGTGCTACGCCGCTGGAGCGAGGCCCTGTGAACACAAACTTCTGAGTGGTACCTAGGGCCAGAGGGAGTTAGAGAGAGATCCTGGACATGGGTATAGACCGGACCCGACATCATCGTACCGAAGCTGTAAGGTGAGCTGCCGGACTGCAAGTTGCCGAGTTGGGCTGGGACCTGATCGGGGCAGCGCAAGTTAAGCTGGCTTGGCGCGAGAGACCATTAACCCCTCCTACAGTGTGACGACCTGACTTCACAGGGACTGTGTGTGGAGTCCAATACATTGAACTACCGAGGGCTGATCAGACCAGCCGGCAGATGGTTTGGAGACTGCACATCCGCCTGGATGACCCTGGGAGAGTGGTGTCAGCATGGGGCTGAGCGCATCTCGATGTCTGTCTCCCTGATTGATAGAGGGGGCTACCGTGGCCTGTGTCTGCGTGTTTTGGGTTGCGGCCGTGGTGTGCCGAGGTGAGGGGGCACACTATAGGGGATACTCCGGTGAGTGACTGCGTGAAGGAAACTTCATTGCTGTGGTCTTGCATTGGGGGTAATGGTCATGGGAGGCTGGGATCCTACCTGCCCAATTGCATATTACTGTGCAGGCCCCACTCTTCAGCCCATGTCCCAGCTGCAGGGTTGACACTGCAGTGTAGCCCCAAGGCTATTGAGTGGTGAAAGCGCGTGGAAGCATGAGGTTGGTCTGCTCATGCCCTTGATACTGTGTGCTGGGGTAGAGGCGGGAACCGGGGACAGTGATCCCTGCACCCTACCGCCCGGAGCACATAGCTGGAGTGACCTAATACATATGAGCACACTGGCAACAATGACAACTTGGGTAACCAGGACCAACAGCAGTTGCAACTCCAGTTTAAAATAAAAAAGCCATCCAAAACAGCGCAGGATGAGCAGTGCTCGCCACCACCCAATGGAGACACAGACACTTCTATAGAGGACATTCAACATATTCTATCAGACATGAAGCATAGTCTCAGCACAATTGATTCCAAAATAGACACTAACAATCCGTCTAGATCACATGAAAGAGCGAATAGATCAGCATGATACTCGTCTGAAGCAATTGGAAAGCTGAAATTCAGATATTGAAGGCAACACCAACTCACAGAATGAAAAACAGTTACAAATGGAAAAAGTGCTAGCAGTGATAATAGTGAAGGGTGAGCTTTTAGAGGCGCCATTTTGCCGTAACAACATATAGATTGTGGGCATTCCAGAGACTACGGTAAGACCAAAGGTTGAGGATTATGTGGAAAATATGTTCAGCACCATCTTCGGCGAGCCCTTACACCTTTGCTCTCTGTGGACTGTGCACATAAATGGCTTGGACCACATCCTCCATCAGGGGGCGCTGGCTAGACCTATTGTAGCACACCAACTAAATTATAAGTATCGCTACACCGTCCTGAACTTGGCACGAGTACGCAGTGAACTAACCTATTCTGGCAATAAATCCATATTTCACAGCTGCAGTCCAGGCAGCGAGGCTCAAGTTCATCCCTGCAAAGAAAATGCTGCTCAAGGCGGGAATGAAGTATGTCTGAATGCACCCTTCTAACCTGAGACTTCTTTATAATGGGAAACCTCATTTCTTCATGGACCATAAGAAGGTCCTTAACTTCTGTCACAGACATGCGCGTCGACCCGACCTGGCACAATTGCCAAACGAGAGAGGTAAACAAGGCCATTTTAACGATAATGACTAAACATCACCACACACCAGCCGCTGCTGGACTGAGGGATAACCCAGGGGCAAAGTAGCACCACCAGCTAAACTCTATAACCTGAATTTCTGGACTCAGATCTTGGTTCTGGCCTCCAGTTCTGCTGACAGAAACTTCTCCAGGGCTGCGTAGAATTGAATGGGGACACGGTAAATAATCGCAGGGGCCACTGGTCACGGCATTCCTCTCAGTCAGCCATCTCTAACAGAGTTGGGTTCTTTGCTTGCCTCTCTGGCCTCCATAGGGATGACTCCCATAACTAATCATTTTGCTTATATGTTTGGTTTTGTTGGGCATTATTATTGTTTTCTCTTCAACAATTTTGGGATGTCGGAGTGGGTATATGTGAAGAAGGGTACAAGGGACACTAACACGTCGTCTAACAGACAAAGAATCAATAGATTGCTCCTTTTCGATGAACTGGACACAAGCACATCAGAAAATGTCACGACGATGAACAGGCATTCTTAGCTATACACATTACACCAATAACAACGAATTACACATTTTTAAATTAGATGCACAGAGATACCGAATCTCAGCAGCACGATGGGCCTCTCATAGATCACTGGCGAACTATTCCTCATATGCCCATGAAACGGCAACCCTAGTCAGGTGGGGAGTCCCCTTCATGGTCCTGCATGAAAAGAATGATACTCAGAGCAGATTTAACATAGTGCAGGCAAGACTGACGGGGAAGCACATCATGCTACTCAATGTTTATGCACCAAATATGGACGACTAACTTTTTTAGTCCGCTATGGCACAAATACATGACACTGACACCAAGTACGATTATATGGGGTAGTGACCTAAACTTAGTTGTAGACAAACACATAGATTGGTCCCAGGCAGCTAAGCGCACTCATCATCCAGCAGCACTGATACTCCAAGACATAATGGAAACACAAGGGCTCATCAACGTTTGGAGAGACAGGTTCCCAGATACCTGAGAGAGAACACACATCAACCACTCATGGGTAAAGGGCGAGTCTTTATTACTGGATTTACAAAACAATTATGTAGCTGGACAACGTAAATCATGCATTTACCAGGTACATATTTGGATCATTCTCCAGTTAAATGGATGATCCAGTCCCCAGATTTCAAACACAGAGCATCAACCTGGCGTCTCTCACCGCAGGCTCTCCTAGATGAGGCATTTCAGGAAGAGGTTTGGACCAAGATCTTATCCTTTTTCCAAGCCAACGAGAATTCTGTGCCTTCCCCAGGTGTAGGATGGGGCACATTCAAAGCATACATGCAAGGATCTGCATACCAGAACAACATCATGAGTGCAGAACCCTAAGAGACAGCTTGAACCGTTTAGAACAAGACTTACATGCACCTGAACAAAGCTACAATATAGCTTCTACAGCCTATACAATTGCAGAGATAAGACAGCTGAATTTAAAGAAGAGGCTGAACGAGAGGTTAAACATCAGCTCAAGCAAGCTGTTGCTAGGCGATATGAGAAAATAGCAAGACCAAGCAGGACTCTAGCATCCCTGATGAAACAGTCACATCAGACTCCCATCATGATACACCTCAAGGATAAGAGAGGATGCACAATATAGGACTCTGACTCCATACTGTCAGAATTTGTAAATCATTATACACAACTTTATGAATCTCCCACACAGAGGACGCAAGATGAATAAATTGAATATCTCGATTGTGTCACACTAATGTGGATTGAGGGACCACATAGACAGTTTTTGGCAGAAAACATCACTGCTGATGAGATGGCATCTGCAATATTGAGCCTTCTCACTTGTAAATCTCCGGGGATGGCTGGTTCCCAGGATCATGACTGGTTCGCAGCAGAAAGCATATACACTCCATTACTCATCCCTCTACTTCAGGCGCTGCACAAGGGAGTACTCCCTCAATCCTTCAGAAAGGCGATTATCATCTCCTTATTGAAACCAGGAAAAGAGAACTAGCTCGTGGACTCTTACAGGCTGCTATTGCTCATAAACACTGATGTTAAAATATCTGCCAAAAGTCTACCACTACTTTTGCTTGACTTGGTCCTTCCAGACCAAGCAGGAGTTTTACTGGGACGGTAAACGTCACATAACTTATAGACACTGTTTTCGCTTATACATTAGCTGGAACCGGACTTAGAAGCAGCAGTGGTCTTTCTGAATGCCACTAAGGCATTTTATTCTCTAGAGTGGACATATCTTTTTGTAGTATCGCATTGTATGAGAATGCCTCCTGCCTCTGTTTGCCCAATAGAATACTTTACAATGCTCCTACTGCTCAGGTATGGCTTAATGGTCTTCTCCCTGACTTGCTCCTGATTAGCCATGGGACAAGGCAGGGTTTTCCTTTGTCTCCAATCCTGTACACCCTGGCAACAGAGCCACTGGCCTGTGCAGTTTGTCAGTTACATAGGTACAGAGATGGGCCTTTTCTCCCTGTAACATTATTACATCATCTTACGCAGATGATATAACACGTTACCTAAGCAACCAAGCAAAGAATCTAGGACCAGTAATCCATGAATTTGCATTATTCAAGGCCTTATCTGGGATTGGAATCAATTGGAATAAATCCACCATTTTTTCACTGGCGCCGGCCACAGGGCCTTGTCCACTAGACTATCCTCTATACTGCTGTGAATACATTGTTAAATATTTAGGCATCTGTATCAACCAAGACGCAGCAACTGTTATCACTGAAAATGATTGCACCGCCTGTATTGTACTATTTAACATGTTGATGGCTCCTCCAGCTCTTACACGGTTAAAAAGGACCTTTTTACTCTTTACAAGAGGAACATAAAATGAATCTTTATGTAAATGTTATTTCTCTAAAACCAAAATACACTAGCACATAATGTCCTTCAAACGTGTACATAACCAATGCGTTTCTTCAATGCTCCACACATTCTAATGATGGGCCTAAAAAGTAGACCGTGGTGTTGCTGATATATTAATTCAACCAAGGAAAAAGCTTCTTAATTAGTTTACTGGGCTGCACGTAGGAGAACTATTGCAAGGAGCTGGACAGCTACCATTAGCTCATGAGATACCTGTTGGAGAAGCCTGTTCTGGACATACTATTGTGACTGGTCTATAAAGAGGTCCTAGCCAACTCTATATATTCCCCCAATAATTCTAGGTTCCTGTAAACAACCCTAACCCAAATTCAGATTAAAGGAGAAGTGTAATCTTGAAACATGTATTATTACATGGCTTTATGGTGATTTTATGCAACATGAGTACAGACTAGAGAGCCACCTACTTTGTCTCATCTCTCTGCTCTCCTGTTAGTGTTACCGGCTTCACTTCTCAATACTGAATATTCAGGCCCAGACGCTCAAATACTCGAATATGGCAGCACATTGTACAACTAACTCCTAATGAAGGCTTGCCTGACGAATAATATGGGGCAAACCATAATAATAATAATACTTATACTTGTATTTGTATAGCACAGCTAATCACCCGTGAGGGTCTCTAGGCGCTGTTCCTAGGCATAGGGAGATTAAGTGATTTGCCCAGAATCACAGGATGTTGAGCTGACGCCGAGACTTGAACCTGGATCCCCAGCACCAAAGTCAGCAGCTCTGGCCATTACCCACACACTCTGGTCCCATAGTACACTATGCTCCTTGCATGCTTAGGACTATCCCCTGTGCAATTCAGTGTATAATACTGCACTGACAACTTAATTTATGCTAAATATTTGTGTGCGTTAGCTGGATTACTGTGGATTCTGCCAGTATACCACATTTGCTTCTCATCACTAGAAATTAGGACTTTGAGGGATAAAGTGACAATTTTGACCAAAGGTTCTTCAATCGTTTAAGAGGACAGAATGTAACTCCTTTCTGCAGTCTGAAGATGATGAAAAAATTAACATATAGGTAGATAATGTGATTTACAGAGGAAAAAAGCAGAAATTCAAACTACGGTGTCTAGGTCCCACAGCCTTCAATGTGCATAAGCCACTAAGTCTAAACTGTAGTAAATAATAATATTGTTGTGTCATTTGCAAGCGGACTCATTTTCCAAAATATACAAAACATTTATGTGCAACCTTTTTCCAGAGATGGAATCAATAAGCAAATTCTTAGTTGCATAAAATGGACACCACTTCTAGAGCAATTTACAGTAGAAGAGAATGAAAATGGTGCAGAGGTAGGTTTGAATTTCTACCAGCACTCTGAAACTCAGCACGTTTTCCACCCCGCAAAGTTAGTACATTAAAGTAGTGATTACGCAGGGACAGAGAACGGTGTAGAGTGCCACCCGGCCTCTACAAATGTAAAGTGTACGCACCACACCCCTCGTGACCGGGCTCGGTCCGAGGGTATATATTAAATGGGCCAAGGTCACACGTGACCTTACGGCCGAAGTATCACAGAGCGTGGTCCTGTGTATCTATCCTGCGCTACACCCATGAGGTCGTCCCCATACACCCACGCTACACTGGCGACGAGGGTGTGCCTTCGACCCCTGCTGTGTTCCCGCTTCCGATCCTGCACCCGGTGGAGCGCCTACCTGCCTGCGGCCCGACCTGCCTCCTCGAGTCAGTCCGGTGGAAGCGCGCGCCTGTCCCTAGGCGGCGGCGCAGACGGCGAGGATCGCCCTCTCTTCATGGCGGACTGCGGCGTCCTGCAGTGAGTGTGTGCACCCCGCTCCTGCGTGCGCCCGCGTCCGAGGTGGGTTCCAGGCGCCTCACCCAGCCCTCTGCAGCGGGCCGGTGATCAGCGGGAGGCTCTCTGCACGCGGAAGTGAGCGCGTGCGCACACGCGCGTCAGGAAGGCCCGGCGGATCTCTCGCGCAAGGCCCCGCAGGCCTCTGAAGTTGTTAGCTGAGCCCGCACGTGGCCCTGCGGGCCTCAGGAGGAGAGAGTTGTGCCCCTGCAGCCAAGCCTAGAAATAAAGGAGAAAGAAATTACAAAAAAAAAAGGGAAGAAAACCTAGGTGAAAGGTGCAGAGAGAAGACTGCCCTGAGGACAAAAAGGGGAAGTGTCCCTCAGCACAGCAGCAAGGGGATTGTGTGTCAGCTGCCAGGCAGGGTCCCAAGATGGAACACTCAGGAGGGCACAAAGTGACTGCACCAAACATCACAAGTAGGCTCAAGAGGGCGCCACCAGGAAACAGACATACATAGTACAGCAACATGGGAGATGAGCCAGCTGCACGGGCCCCAGCCCCCACAAACCCCCACTCGCATGCCTCAGTGACTTCCCTGCCGCCATTTAGCCAGCTAGCTGACCCCGCCACTGCAGCGCCACGATGGAAGCGGTGGGTAGGGCGTCTTAACCACTATTTCACCGGGACACACGAAAACGACGGCAAGGTGAAACGCTTGCTCCTCATGCACTTTGGAGGTGACGAGCTGTACGAGCTGTTTGAAACTCTACCCAATACAGGCGAAGATGACGACTACGAGGCCGCCATTGCAGCTCTGAACAGATACTTCGACCCCCAGATGAACCCGGATTACGAGCGGTTCAAACTGCGACAGGCCCTGCAGACGGAGGCGGAGACGATGGATATGTACTACGCCAGGCTTCGAAAGCTTGCAGCCACCTCCACGGGCATAGACCACAATGATGAGATCAGAGCGCAACTGATCTCGGGATGCAAATCGGTCACCCTAAGGCGTCTCATCCTGCGGAAACCGGGCATCTCGCTAGATGAAATTCTAATCCTGGCCCGGTCGCATGAACTCTCCGACAAGCGCACGGAGGAGATGGAAGAAGTTCGACTAAGAAACACGTCGCTCTCGACAGCGCCGAAGCAGGTGCGAGTGAAGGAGGAATCTGTGGTAGCTATCCAACGACGGCCGGTGGGCACCCAGCGGCGGAACACCGGGATACGATCCAACAGCAAGTGTGGTTACTGTGGATTTGACCACGGAGAACACGACAAATGCCCCGCAAGAGGGCAAGCGTGCGCCAAGTGTGGAAAGGCCAACCATTATGACAGCGTGTGCCGAGGGCGAGGAGGAAGAGCACGCGGTAGTGCACGCAGAGGACGCCAGATGAGTCAGACAACTCACGCTGGAAGACCAGGGAGTCGCTGATGCCCCGGTGGGAGCTACCGCCACAGCCGACTATGCCTCATACAAGCTCTTAGCGACACAGGGGCGTCGGTGAACGTAATGGACTCCAACCAGTTTGACCAGCTGCGGACCCAACCGGCTTTGGTCCCCAGCAAAGCCAAAATCTTCACTTACAGTGGCACCGAACCTCTTCCATTGAGAGGAATGATGGAAGTCGAGCTCTCGAGCGATGCACACACGATGACAACAACGTTCCACGTAACGGAAGGAGGAACAGGCACACTGCGGAAGACCTAGAACTCGTGTTCTTTGCCAAACAAGCACACGAACACCATGCCGAAGACATATTAAAAGAATTCCCTGAACTCTTCATGGGGCTCGGCAAGCTCAAGGGCTACCAAGTAAAGCTCCATGTCGACAAAAGCGTCCAACCAAGAGCACTCCGGCATCGGCGGATCCCAATCCACCTTCGCCCGCTGGTGGAACAGGAGCTGCATAACCTGGAAGACATGGGAGTGATTGAGAAGGTGTCGGGCCGACTCCATGGGTGTCCCCCTAGTGGTGGCGCCAAAGCCGAAACAACCGGGCGCCATCCGCTTATGTGAGGACATGCGGCTCCCCAACCTGGCCATTCGCAGTGAGCGGCATGTAACCCCGACGATGGACGACATTCTCGCTGACTTAAACGGGGCTCAGTGGTTTTCGAAACTTGATCTAAACTCCGGGTACCATCAGTTACAGCTGGCTCCCGAAAGTAGATATATAACAACGTTTTCTACGCACGTGGGCCTGAGAAGATATACAAGACTCAGCTTTGGAGTGTCGTCCGCGGCGGAAGTCTTTCAGAACGTAATTCAAGAAACCCTGTCTGGCCTCGTCGGAGTAATCAACCTCAGCGACGATATTTTAATATACTCTCAGAGTTTAGAGGAACACCACGCTAGGCTGAGAGCCACGTTACAACGGCTAAAAGACTGCGGTCTCACACTACACAAGAAAAAGTGCGCTTTCTACCAAAGTTCCATAGACTTCTTCGGGTACGTGTTCTCCAGGGAAGGTCTTCGAGTGGATCCCCGGAAGGCAGAGGCGATCAGGAACGCGCCAGTACCACAGAATCCGACGGCAATCAGGAGCTTCCTGGGAATGGCGACGTACTGTGGACGGTTCCTCCCGAATCTCGCCACGATCTCCGAACCGTTGAGACAACTGACAAAAGCAGGAACGCCGTGGGCCTGGACATCGCGAGAGGAGGCTGCCTTTCAAGGGATCAAAAAGGCACTGTTGGACCAAACAACAATGGCGTACTTTCACCCAGGACGAAATACGGAACTGGTCGTCGACGCAAGTCCGGTGGGACTCGGTGCTGTGCTTCTGCAAGAGGCTCGACCAGGAAACTACGCGCCAGTCGCATACGCCAGTAGGGCGCTGTCATCCACCGAGACACGATATGCGCAGATTGAGCGCGCAGCCCTAGCAATCCACTGGGCATGTCAGCATTTCCACCTTTACCTGTTTGGCCATTCCTTCAGGGTAGTAACGGACCACAAATCCCTCTTACCATTATTCAGCGGGTCCAACAGGTTGGCTCCGCCAAGGATCGAGCGGTGGGCAGTACAACTGCAGGCGTACTCCTTCCAGCTGGTGTACCGCCCTGGGGCGGACAACCCCGCAGACTTCCTATCAAGGCACCCGTCGCAAACTGAAGACGGGCGGGCACCAGACGACGGCCAGAGCATGGAAGCATTTGTGCATATGATCGAGGATGATGCTTGCCCGCGGGCAGTCACCAAAGAGGATCTGCGCGACGCCACCGAGTTGGACCCCACACTACAGCGGGTCAAGGCAACCCTGGCCACCGGGAGATGGCACAGATTCCTCGACGGCGTGGCGAATCTCACTGGAGAGGAACAGAACGCTATGAGACAATTGTGGAAAGTGAGACATGAACTCAGCATAGGGGAGTCTGGACTAGTGCTACGGGGCCAGAACATCGTCGTCCCACAGGGGCTCCACAGTCGCATGGTAACCGTAGCACACCAAGGTCACCAAGGAGTTGCCAAGACAAAGGCTCGGCTCAGGTCCAAAGTATGGTTTCCAGGAATGGACAGACTGGTTGATGAAGAGATACGGACCTGTCACCCGTGCGCCATTACGGGGGCTGACCCGGCTCCCGCACCAGTCATCACGGAGGAGCCATCCAGCATGCCATGGACCAAAGTGAAGGTCGACTTCTGCAGTTTCCCCGACGGACGCCACACCCTGGTGGTAATGGACTCGCACACCAAATTCCCGGTGGTTGAGTTGGTGCTGTCCACGGCTTTCGCACATGCCCAGCCTGCCCTTGAAAAGATCTTCGCAACCTTTGGGCTGCCTGAGGAGGTGAAATCAGATAATGGACCACCGTTCCACAGTCAGAAATTTCAAGACTTCCTGCAGAGGCGAGCGATCAGACATCGGCGAATCACACCCCAGTGGCCTCAAGCCAACGGGGAAGTTGAGCGATTCATGTGGACGCTGAACCGGGTGCTGCGCATAGGGATGGACAAACATCAAGATCCCGAGACCTGTCTTCATCAATTCCTGTTTGCGTACCGGCAGACGCCACACTCCACGACAGGGTGCGCCCCAGCAACGCTCCTTCTAAAGCGTACACCGAGGGACCTCATCCCCGAGGACCCGGACTGGGCGCCGCAAGCCTTCGATCAGGAGCGGGCTCAACAGAGGCGTCAGCAAACTAATGACAAGGCCACACTCCGCCGAGGAGCCAAGGTTCCAGCCATCCGAGTTGGGTCTCAGGTAATCTTGAAGGATCGCCATCCCGGCTGGAAGTTCCGCACAGGTTATGAACCCGAGGAGTGGACAGTCACCAACGTAAAAGGGACAATGATCACCGCCCAGAGGGGGCGGCACACGGTAGTAAGGAATGTATTGTGGTTCAAGGAGGTGGTGAACCGGCCACAGGTGACAGAGGCGGCCCCTGAAGGAGATGAAGAAATGTCCAGCCTCCCAGACGTCACTGCACCAACTGCAAGAGAAATCCCAACACCATCGCCCCGGCGGAGCACGGAGGACCCCGATACCCAGCACCCAACGAGTCCAGGAGCTGATTCATATCCCAACGGGTGTCAGGATGGCGCCACCTCAACACAAGACGTGACATCCTCCCGAGGTCAACGCTACCAGTTGAGGCCGAATCCGGCACCCAGCCAGAGGCTCAGAGACTATGCCTGTCAAGCGGCTGAGCATGTGATACCATCACCAGAGTGACAGCCAGAGACTTGATAAGCACTCCCGTCTGCGCAAAGCAGATCGTTTCTTCCTTTATTTCCTTCTGTAGCTCGTTCCAGTTCTCTCCCTCTTATCTTTCTTCTTTTCCTCCCTATTTTTCTCACTGCCCCTGCCTCTTTCATTCTGATGCCTACATGGCAGCTAAAGGTTTGGAGGGATGTAGAGTGCCACCCGGCCTCTACAAACGTAAAGTGTACGTACCACACCCCTCGTGACCGGGCTCGGTCCGAGGGTATATATTAAATGGGCCAAGGTCGCACGTGACCTTACGGCCGAAGTATCACAGAGCGTGGTCCTGTGTATCTGTCCTGCGCTACACCCACGCTATAAACGGGAGGATTACTGGAGGTTGATTTTATTCGCTTGATAAAATTAGCTTACAATATTCTTCCCTTCCAAGACACACACAAAGGCGATTGCATCTCGATTCTCTTTCTGAATAAAATGCCAGCACCTGCGCTTGCTTCTTGGAATCGTGGCCAGCACAGTGCAGGTGGCTAAAGGAGCGTGTTCTGCAAACCGACTCCCCGTGGCCACTTAAGGAAATAATCATGATTCACCCATCCGTAATCCTCCCCTCCCTCCAGTGCCAAGAGACGGGGCTGCATGAGGACATAGGTAGGCATGTTGATGTCTCTGGCCTCTGGCCACATGGCTTCGCAAACTGCTAACCATGTTGCACACACTAATTGTGGATGAAGCATTGCTGCAGTAGAATGTACTCCCAGCGCACTTATCACATGGAAAGTTTATCAATCTTGCAGGGTAAGTGGCCGTGAACTACAACGAGTCATTCAGTGATTTAATTTACCAAGATATGGCAAGAGGCAGAATTCAAGGCCGCGTTGAGCAATGAAACTTGAAGAGCAGTGCGTCGTCTGGCCTAGACTCTGAATGTAGTGACAGTTCCAATGCCTGTGTCTGCACTCCTATGCCTTTCAATGAGCAGGGTGGAAAACAGGGCCAGCCAAAACCCGGCATTCGCGGTTATAACATGGTAACTGTCACATGTGCTACCAATCTTTAGTTTACTCAAGAAGTCACCTGAATGGCTGCTTGGGGAAGCGCTAAATCATATTCAAGAAAATATGGAGCAACAGCTAAGGTGAAGAACAGCGCTATCTTTGCAGTAAAAACACAAATTGCTGAATTTGTTAATGTAGTTGTTTCGATCCACTACAATAGCCAACCTCCCCTTTCAAACACTCCCTTATTATAAAGGGCTAGTTACCTAGTGACAGCCGATATGAAAAGAGAAAGGTTATGAAAAGTAGCTTTAATCCATTCTGCGTCCTCGCCTTCTACGAAGAATCGAGGCAAAATAATGTGCTTTGCAGCAATCTAAAACCTGAACACTTCAAACACACCAATGTGACTCTGCCACGGCAGAAAGCATGACGCCGCTTAAAATGAGGCCTTGTGTGAGTGGAGGCCCAGCTCCATGGCCTCTTTTTAAGTGGGTGACGCAATCCCTCCAACATTCATAACAAGTCCGCTTAACTAAAGTATACTAGTTGCCATTATATATTTTGTCAGCAAGAACATTTCAACCAGAAATTACGAACATAGACATAACGAATATGTGGGTGTGGGGTACCCGAAATTTCTAGACACCCGAAAAAACTTTCCTCAATCAGAATGGCCACTTTCACTGGGTTGGAGATGTGTTCAACCTCACTTTCATGAGGCAATGCGTCCCCTCCCAATACATCAAAATATTAGGAAAACATTCAATTAAGTAAATAGGCCCACTCAATAACCGAGTTCGAGTTCTAAATAAGAGAAAAGTAAAAGGGTTTTATATAATTTTTCTTTTTTTAAAAGAGTGATACATAGTCAATGCGCTAGAGATTCTGATTGGAAAGTAGTACAGAGAATTGCAATATCAGAAGTCCCAAGTCGCCAGCAAAATCGGGAGAATAACGGACTGCTTTCCCTACTAAACTAGGAAAGCCTCCTGTCTCACTGATAAACTCCAGGATTATTATACATTCATTTAGCATATCGAATTAGCAGGAATGACAGAATCACTGGTGTGGGCTAATGTATCATTTCATCAACAAATCTGAGCACAGTAAATGTAAGCGTCATATTGCCATAGCACCTAAGCAGTGTCTCACTACATGCATGATACTTCTACCCTCTGTGCTGCTGGGTCTGGACCTGCTAGAACAAACAAGATACATGAGCAATGGCGCGTTATATGAATATAGAGGGCACAGTCAATCAATGGAAGGACCTAAGCTTTCAGTTTGAGACTGAGCTGAAGTAAGTTCATTAAGAGTATTATAAACAATGCCAGTGTAAATAAACAAGTACACTTCAGCTGAACTGTGTGCTGCAGAAATTGTGAGCAGAAACGTGGGCAGACATGAGGGACAGGGGTAACTTCTATTTTGGACAAGATGGAGTTTGTACTAAATTGAGCCCGAGTTAACAAAGATCGGAGAATATGTTTCAAGAGCAGCAGTACTAGATCATTGGGTGCATGTGTAATTGATTGTTGAAATACAGTCTGCACACAAAAAAATAATAAACGAACATCTTTAACAAAGGCACACAGGTAATTTTAGTTGGGTTGTTTGCATTGCAAGTATTTTTGATAGTTTCTGAAATATGGCGGCTATGTACAAATCTGTTTGACAAAGAAACAAATTGCATAACCTATCACTAGATGAAAAAAACGCAAAGTACACATACATATTTACAGGTGGATGGGGCATTAGCCGTTTAGTGTTTCATTTTGCAACAGTCCTTTTCAGAGAAGATTGAACTTATCAAGTAAGTCTGTGGCATGAAAGACAGGCGTTAAGGACATGGATAGCCTTTGGTCCGAAATTAAGACAAAAAATGCTGCCCCTATGCACAAGCAATGCCTACTACCCCTTCACGAGCCACCTCTTGCCAAAGAGTTATGTATTTTATCCATAGGCAAATGTAACTTTCCGCTGATATTTGTAACCATTACAATACAAATCACTTTTAAATTCAGCTTTGGTTGCCATGTCCTTCTAGTGGTTTCAAATGATATCTATTAAAAATGTGCTTGAAACCATACATGGATTAAATGCTTTGGGACGCATCGCTGGAGGCCTCCTGGGGCCAGGGCAGGGCTACAAGGCCCATAACCTCCGCTGCCTTGCCTGGAGGCGGGGTCCTCTGAAATGCCCGTACAGAGCCGACACCTTCTCAGCAGGCTGTACCAGGGCCTCTGCAGCCGGTGCTTCCACCCTCCGTGTTGCCTCCCTTCCAAAGATTTCTTCAACCATAAGATCTGACAATTCCAAAATCACTTTCCATGCCCCTTGCTCTGTACAAACTGTTGATGTAATTGTTCATCAGTCTGGTGATTTCACTGCCACTGTTGTTTTACCTAAAAGGAAGAGCAAAGTTAAGACAGCGGCTCCTGCCAAGGTTTTACCCCAGTACTCAGGGCGGACCGTCTTCCCAACCTACCAAGCTATCCGCAACTATGTAATCTGATGGCGAACTTGGAACATCTTGTAGTCAAATCTTTCAAGCAATGTCAAGACAGTCTTTCTAATATAGAAAGTGTTCTTGTTAAACTCACTAAAGCGGTCTCCGTAACTACATCTACCCTTGAATTAACCTCCTCATCCCCCCTGGGGCCTATGCATTTTTCGAATGTTTCTGACACAGCGCACGGGGGTCAGATGGTAAAGCCAAGTGCACCAGGGTCTGTTCCGGCCACTGAGCAAGTAAAGCCTTTTGTATGTGTAGTAAATTACTTCTCTACTATTTCCCGCTGTACTGCTCTGTTGGAATGTACCATGACATCATAGAATGCCTGAGTGCCTCTCTGTGTTTAGAGTGTCAGTTGGTCAACCCAGGCTGAGCTGCTAGGAGCCTGCTCCTGGTGGGGCTGTCTTTGTACCATCTATCTTCCCCATCTCTCCTACTTTCCTAGCCTGGAACCAAGCTACAATAAAGGAGTATTCTACTTGTACAGCTGGACTCTGTATCATCCTTTTACCACATTTTGGCGACGAGTATAAGCATAGTATGCAAGACAGCAGGAGCTGCGCACCTACTAATGCGGCACCCTGGTTTAGGAGGGTGATGGCTGACGTTGATTCTGACTTTTTGCGTTTAGTGTTCCCTCCTGCAGCTGCTCTACTTGTTGTTGTTTGACAACTGTACTTACCCTTAAGGCTGGGATCGTAGAGGATATTCACCAATTAAGAAATAAGGTTGTCCACTGGCTTTCTGGTCAACTGAAATTTTTGCAGCCACTTTTGACATTAATATGGTTAGATGGGTCCAATGGCTGGGTAAGGCCCCAAACTCTAGCATGTGACTGAATAGTCATTAACTTCAACAATGCTAGCCTTGCAAGCTGTGTTCTAAGGGATCTTTTTTCCCACCACAGACCGGTTTCTGGCATACTGTCATTCCCTTTGGATTACTTTTATAAACATCTGTTTGTGCATGGTGGTAGTGCCAGTCTCACCCACTTTATGTCTAGTAGTGTTTCTCATTCAACCCATTCAGTTCACTCAAGTAGGTTTAACTTCACTGTACCTACATCAAATGCTTTCGAGCCCTTGAGAAACTTGGATGTCAATGATTGACTTCTTTCTTCATTTCATCCTCTACATCGACTGTGTACCAGGACCCACTGGTATTAGAAAACATCGCACACTCAGTTAGCTCCCCATCCACACTTGATATCCTTTTTTGGAACATTGCAGGCGTTAAGGATGATCCCTACCGGTTGTGTCTACTAAGAAGATTTAACATAATGTGCCTAAAAAAAAACTTGGGAAGTTGACCACAATTTCTTTATAGATATTTTTTGTAGCTACCCTGTGCCTGTTCACAGTCGGGCAGGACCGAGGATGGTCTTCTGACACTGGATTCTCTTGGCCTCAACTGTAACCTGCAACAATTGGACTCTGGCTCAAGTATTAGGATTGTTCTGTGCATGACTTTCTCTAGTTCTCACAGGCTGATTGATTTGAACCTTTATTTAATGCCAATAGCTCTCACTCCTCTGGGGAAAATGTTAGAGCCCTTAGATCCTTGTTTGTTGAGGATTATTATGTTTTTCAAGACTGCAGAACTTCTCCCTACTCTGGTGCTCATTTTGAGCACACAAGCCAAGGGGACCTGCTTAATGCTGTGGTTAACAACTATAACGAGTCAACTTTGAATGATGATAATGTGCAGCCTGGCCTTAGCACCTTAACATCCACATTTATTAGGACAGGTGCTGCTACTGTGATAGATTTTATTTTTGTTTCTGTCGCCCTTATTCCTTTGTTGTCATCATTTAATTACTCCAGAACACTTAGAGTGACCATAATACTCTTATAGTTTCATTTTGTATGGCCGTATAACATGTCACTGATTGAAAGATGGCCCTTGGGGCCGGTAACCTCACTTGATCAGGGACACAGACTCAGATTGCAGAGCATCAATTCGGACTCCTTTCATTGTAAATTTCTTAGTCTTTGCTCTGATGCCTTCCTAACTTGCCTTGATGATCAGCTCCCTGACGAGATTCTTCTAGGCTATTTTAAGACCATAACTCACATTGTTAGGGATCTTCTCACTTCCTCAAGTCATCATTTCCCAGCCCCTCTGAGATGGTTTGATCACTCCTGCATCAAGGCCCAGGGAGATCTGCTAAAGGATCTTAAGAAAATTCCTGAAATTTGCTTCCCTTAGATCTGCATGGAAAGCCACCTGACACCTTGAAGCAAGAGACTTTGCAGGATCCTATTGTTGTCTAAAACTCTAGGTGAAGTTCTGACTTTTGAGAAATTGTCAACCACCCATTGTTTAACCCACACCTGGGTAATTTACTGATACAGCACATCTCCCCGAAGTCTTGGTTAGACATTTTGAAGGCATTTATGACTTGCCTTGTGCTACAGGTTGTATTACTGAGTTTTTCCTGCTGTAGTTCCTCACGGCGTTTTTTCACTTTTGGTCGAGTGGGAGGAAGTTAGAGATATGATTCTTGCCCTCGATAGCAACAAAGCTGGGGCCCTGATGGGTTTCAATAGACTTATTTAGGGCCAGTGTCTTTTTATAGGCTGCTCCACTTACTATTGAATAGAAAGCAGCCCTCAGACATAGCAATCCTGCCTCGTTGTCCAAGTCAGTCATTGCTCAAGTGTTTGAAAGGGCCTGAAAAATGACCCACAGTGTTATCGTCTGATTTCTCTGATAGACTTCGAGGTAAACGTGCTAGGGAAAATAATACTTTCCAGATTAATGACCTGGCCAAATATCGCCACATGCTCTTTGAAGTCCAGTATGGTTTAAGACTGGGGAAGGGCACTGCGATGTGTGCCTGAGCTTGTATCTTGTAATTAACAATACATCTAGCCTTTATGGACCATAGCTTCACGTTCGATCAGGTAATTAGAGAGAAACATTGGTCTATAACGTGGGACTTGGGGATAAACAAAAATATTGTTCAATTTTTGCACAGTTTGCATCTCGCCCTGAATGCTTTTTTAATATATGGGTCGAAGGGAGAATGCATTGAGCACTTTTCGCTTCGCAAGGGGATCAGGCAAATTTGGATTACGGCGTCCTTCTTATTTACTTTTTACATTAACAAGTTTTAGTTAAAAAAGGACGCGCTTTACCTTTGCTACGTGGAAGCTTTGTTATATGCTGATGACACCGTTTATTTCTCGAACGTCTTAAGGAATCCAAATTTTGCTGGTTATATTTAAAACATATATATAGACTCACTGGACCTGAGCATTAATTCTGTTAAATTTCACACTATGACGTTAGGACGTAAAAACACCAAATGCAGAATCCATTCTTGCAAGGGCAGTATTCTTAGCAGAGTTCAAATAGTTCCCTATCTTGGTAACCTGTTTGACTCTTCTATCACTTTGTCACCATGGACAATGGAGAGGCTTTGCTAGAAGTATTTCTTCTGCCTTTGAATTTACCGCCAGACTTGGGTATAAGTTGGTGGTAGCCATGCTTGAGATCTATAAGGACAAATTTGTCCGTGAAGCAACGTATGGTTGGGTTGGGGCATTTGGGGGTATTCCAACATAACTAAACTACAATGTGTTGAGATTATGTTTCATAAAAGGCTCCTTGCACTTCCCATTCATTGCCCATAAAGAGTTGTGGCAGGGCTTCCCGAGTGACACCAATCGACTGAGACTCCTTATGAAATGGCTATCTGTCAGGCTTAAAACCGAGCTGCATCTTAATAGGAAATTTGTTTTAGACTGAATGACCTTAGATTAGACCCTACGAGCCCTGTGACTCAGTTATGCTAAGGAGAGTTTCTACAAATCTGGTTGCCCTTCTCTCTTTAGCAACTCTGACAGTATAGTTAAAGCAGACTTTGCCTGGGTTAAGGAGTCCTTTATTAGACAGCAACATGCTCATAGAGAATCCTCTTCCCTGGTGCAAGTCTCCGTTGGGCAGACCACCATGGCAGTAGAACTATATCTACTCTATGATGTGTATACCACGCATCGATTTTGCTAGCTGGTTTTAGGTTAAATTGATTTATTTTCTACTGAACCATTAGGGATGATCCCGTGATGGGGATCGGCCCCCTATCTTTGTCATCGATCACTATGCACTTTATCCTATTGTGTCCAATTTGTAAACAACTGAGACTTCGTTTTTTCAGGCCACTTAGCAGGAAGAAAGTCTAAAGCCAGCCGTACCTGCATTACTGTTTTTACATTTACTTGGTGACGCTCAGATTTGTTGGTCTGTTGATTGTTTTTTAAGCACTGCTATTAGATTAGGGGATTCTATAATTACTAATTTATGTTGTATCACTTTTTAACAATGTTAATGTTTCTTGCTGGCTTTTATTCACACTTGACTTTTGAGGGATTTTAATTACCTTGTATCTATTTTGCTTTTTTTTTTTAATCTGGGTTGGACTTTTATGGTTTTAACAATATGAAACTGAACAAAATATTTGCAGGACCATTCCTTAACATGCACTAACAATTTAGAGCTGTACAATGGAAAGCGCTGATGGGATGAATAGGATGGTGAGTTGCGTGTCATGTTTTCTTCAGCTCTGTGTCTGAAAAGGGACTCTCAACAAACAAGTTACTTACCTTCAATAAAGTGTTATCTGGTAGAGACAATATCTAGCCACAGATTCCTTACCTTTGAATTCCCCAGGCGTCAGACTGGATACTGAAGATTTTTCTTCGAGGTGCAAACCTGTAAGTAAGTGGCGTTGGTTGGCTTCGCATGGCGTTGTCCAAGCCGGAAGTCACATCCGCATCACCTATATAGACACCACCCTAGCGGGCTGACGTCAGTTACTTTTAGCAACTTTCCACACCAGAAATGTGGAGCCATGAAGTGTACTGACACTGGTGTGTTTGAAAACTTGGGCCTTGAAAGAGATCAGCCCAGACCCCGGAAACCTGTCTGCAGCCGGGGAGGATGGGTGGGTCGGTAAGGAATCTGCGACTAGATATTGTCTCTACCAAATAAGGCGTTATCAAAGGTCTTCTAATAGAAACATCTAGTTGCAGATTCCTTACCTTTGAAAAGATACCCAAGCAAGACTATACCCAGAGGAGGGACTGTGGACAAATTTCAGACTAAAAAGTCCTGTACGACCGAAAGAGCAAAATGGCCGTCCGTGTAGATCCGACTGTCCATGCAGTAATGCTTGGCAAATGCGTGCAGGGATGCACACGTTGCTGCCTGGCAGATATCCATGACTGGGACTCCACGTGCTGACGCAGTTGTAGCAGCTTTAGCTCTGGTAGAATGATCCTGTAATCCTTCAGGAGGCTGCTTCTTAGTCAAAGTGTAGCAAATTTTGATGCAGGAAACGACCCATCGTTAGATGATCCTTTTCTGCAACACCCGACCTTCCTTAGCACCAACATACCCCCACGAAAAGTTGGTTGTCCACCTGGAACTCTTTTGTGCGGTCAAGCTAGAAGGCCAATGCTCTTTTTGAGTCCAGACGGTGGAGTCGCTACTCTTCTTTAGAGGGATGCGGAGGAGTGTAGAAAGTGGGAAAGGTAACACTGTCCAACATGAAATTGAGTTACCACTTTTAGAAGGAGGGAGGCCCTAGTGCAAAGCACCAATCTGTTAGGGAATATAGCCAGAACCAGGTGCTTTGATTATAGAGCCAGAAACTCACTCATCCTCCTGGCAGATGTAATTGCCACTTAGAAGGCTGTTTTGATGGTGAGCAGCTAGAGGGGGCAATTATGCAGAGGCTCGAAAGGAGCATACATTAGGAAAGTGAGAACCAAATTAAGGTTCCACTGAGGCTAAATGAAAGGGGCAAGAGGGAACCTATGTGCAAGGCCTTTCAGGAACCTATGTACAATAGGAGATTTAAATAGGGAGGGTTGGTCTGGCAGCCTCAGGAAGGTGCCCAGAGCGGAGCCCTGCTGGGCAAGGGGCAAAATAAAAAGTAAAACATGAGAATGGAAGCATAAAGAGGGTCAATAGACTTTTCTGTACAATATATTGCAAATCAGCATGCATATACCGTTTTGGTGGAAGGACGCCTGGCTGCCAGAATAACATTACAAACTTTGGGAGGAAGGTCGAAAGCTATCACCTGCCGCCGCTAAATATCCATGCAAGAAGGTGAAGAGTTGGCAGGTTCGGTTGGAGAACCCTCCCCTGATGCTGCAACAGAAGATTCTCCCAAAGGGGCAGCCTGATCAGAGGATCAATGCTCATTTGTAGAAGCTTGGGGTACTAGATTCTCCACACCTACCTGAAGTAACAAGGATGACTTGGGTCCAGTAGTTCCTGATCTTCTTGAGAACTCTGGGCAGGAGTGGTATGGGCTGGAAGGAGAACAGGAGGCCTGAGCTCCACTCGAGACAAAGAGCCTCTGAGCGAGAGCTGCCTTGGAAACTCCAGAGCACAAAACTGCTCACAATGCACCTTCTCTGCAGAGGCAAACAGATCTAACTAAGCCTCGCCTATTCTTAAAAGAGAACTTGTGCCACCTCCAGATAGAGACGTCATTCGTGATCCGCTGGGCTTCAATGGCTGAGCTCGTCCGCCCATGAGATGTAGTGCCTCTTAAAAAAAGAGTCCACGACCCCACTCTGCCCTGTTTGTTGCAGTACCACGTGGTGGTGGAATTGTCTGTGAAAATTTGCACTAGCCTTCCTTTGATGGAAGGTAGAAAGGCTTTCAATGCCAGTCGGATATCACAGAGCTCCAGCATGTTGATTTAGAGTCTGGATTCCGCCGGAGACTAGAGTCCTCTGAGCTTCACCTCTCCCAGATGGCTGCCCCATACCAGAAGTTATGCATCTGTCACTACTGTGGGATCTGGTTGGAGAAGGGAGAGGGTTCTGCCTCTGACCCAATCCCGGTTTGTCAGCCACCACTGCAGGTCTCGTGCAGTTCCCTGCAAGATCTGGACCATGTCGGAGAGGTTCCCCTGATGCTGTTCCCATTGGAACTTTAGTTCCCACCTCTGTGCCCACATATGCATTCTGGCATGGGTCTCTAGCAGGATGCAGGAGGCCATGAGGACCGGTAACCTCAGAGTCATTCTCACCAAAATCTAGGGTAGGGGCTGAAACATCGGTATCCTAGCCTGAATATCCTGGATTCGCCGTTAGGGAGGATAAGCCCAAAACTGCACTGTATCCAGAACGGCTCCGACAAAGGGAGGCGTCTGTAAGGAAGTCAGTAATGCTTTCATGCTGTCAGCATGTTGATAGTGAACCCCAGCGAATGCATAAGGTTCGCCATAATCTGGAGGTGGGAGCTCGCCTTCAGGATCCAGTCGTCGAGATAGGGAAAGACTGGCACCCCTGATCTGCGCAGATGAGCTGCAACCACCGCCATCACCTTAGTGAACATTAAAGGGGCACTGGTAAGGCCAAAGGGGAGCATGGTGAACTGAAAATGCTCATGGCCTACTGTAACCCTCAGGTAGCGCTTATGGGCAGGCAGAACGGATTAATGGAAATAGGCGCCCTGCAAGTCCAATGCTACTATCCAGTCTCCTGAGTCCAGGGCAGACAGGACCTGAGCTACAGTGAGCATTTTGAGTTTTTTCTTTTTGAGGACATTGTTGAGGGCTCGCAGGTCTAGGATAAGACGAAGGATAAGACAAAGGCCTTTGCCTTTTTTCGGGACCAGAAAGTAGCGGTAATAGCAACCACAGCCTCCTTCTGGCTCCGGATCTCTCTCTATGGCTCCCTTTACCAAGAGAGTCATGACTTCCTCCCGGAGTAAAATCAAATGATCCTCTGTCAGCAAGTCATAGGCAGGAGGCATGGAGGGAGGGTGGTCTTGAACGGGAGGGAGTAGCCCCTTTGGACTGACTATCTGGAGGACCCACCTGTCATGGTGGTGGTCTTGCTGTAGTGCCAGATAGAGAAATGTGCATTTTGTGTTGAGGAAAGACCTGGATCTAAAGATGTATCCAGACCTTTGGCGGTTTCAGCTTGACAATACCAATCATGATGTTTGTTAATGAGGAACAAAATTCTAACAATTTGGCCTTACAGTTTCTGTACAAGTCATATCATCGCCCAAGGCCTTACTGTAAAACATATCTGATAGAGACATCTAGCCGCAGATTCCCTACCTTTGAATTTCCCTGGCATCAGATTAGATTCGGAAGATTTTTCTGCGAGCAATACCCCTGCGTGCCCGTAGATTGTGTCAGTCGGCTCTGCAAGTGACATCCGAGTCACCTTTATAGATGCCACCTCAGCACGCTGAATTCAGTTCTTTTGTTTCCACGTCACTTTTGGACAGGATTTTGTCTTCCCCTTTTTTAGTGTTAAGGTTGTCATTTCAAGGAAGACTTCAGGTTTCAAGCAGTGCAGCACCTGTCACTGCGCCATGTCGGTTACAGACCTGCATTTGGTTTGTGTCTGGAGAATGACCTCGAATTTGTGCACTGACTGCCGGGCCATGGCTTCGAAGGCCTTGAGGGAATGGTGCCTAAAGCTGCTTGCGGCCCAGCAGGCGACACCACGTCACTCGACTCCTTGGAGGCGACAGTCCCTCTGGAAAGGATGATCTGGGCGCTGCTAAAGGAGTCCCAAATCCTCTTCGTCTCATTCAAAATCATTGGGACATTCAGGTGAGAGGCAGACTTATCCCTGCCCGTCAGCCGACATGACGGAGGAGCCTCGGCAGTCAAGGCCTCATTCTTCGAAATCTGTGCCTGGGTTGGCTCTGCGCCTCCCCGATTTTCTGGGAGCCAAAGTGACCCCCACTGAACACTGTAAATTTTATGAGGCCATGCATCTCATTTTTAGGTGAACTGACCTCTCCGGCGAGCCTTCGGGCCCCACAGGGTCAGAGCGGGCTTCATTGGGTCTTTGCGTGTGTGGCTCTGGCATGGCATCAATGCCGTCCCATGGATCTGGATCGGCCGTGCCACTGCGACCTTCCCCGATGCCACTCACTATGCCAATGTTCCCAACAGATCCGACGCCCACCAGCTATGTCAGCTCCATTCTCCTCCCAGATGACCGAGAACCGGCACGGAGTCGATTAACATTGATTCCAGCACCAGCATGGCCTCCAGGCCCTAGGTTGTTTCCTGAGCCTTATTCTGAAGGGCTAGGAGAGAGAGGATTGGGAGGGGTTGCTGGACCCCTCAGAAGACCACCCAGAAGAGGAAATGGACTGCTGTGAGAAATTGGGTAAGGCCAGTGGATTGGATACTTTTAAAGATACTGGCATGCTTTCTCCCGCTATCGTGGCTATGGAGGAGGGCGCCTCTTATGCTATGGTGGTGCGAAGGGTGGCTGAGGTCCTTGGCTTTGGCTTCCAACTTCTGTTGGTGGCGTCGAGCCTAACTTCTTGACAGAGGTGCTACAACCAGTTGTTTCCTCCTCAGAACACTTAATTACGTTGAACAAATCTCTCACAGATGTCCTACTGGGAACCTGCTCTAAGCCTAGCACAGAGGCTCCTATGAATAGGACGACTGCCCGCCGCCACCGACCTGCTCTGGGCAACCGAAATTTCCTCACTACACACCTTAGCCCAGAGAGCTTGGTAATCCAGGCATCTACATCCCAAGGTGCATTCCTTTCAGCTCCCCTTGATAGGGAATCCAAGAGGCTGGATAGTTGGGGTAAGAAAATGTTTTCTTCTGCCAGCCTTGTATGGCGTTCGGTAAATACTGCATGCTTATTGGGCCGTTATTCTCACTCTTTGTGGGAAACAACTGCGCAAGTGCTGCCACAGGTCTCTGGAGAGGCTGGGGCCATCCTCTCCTAAGCAGTGTCATATTGGAGAAATGCAGCAAAGTTTGCCATACGGAGTGGTATCGACACAAACCACTCGCTGGGCAGAGCGGTATCATCGACCGTGCAGGCCACCCCTGGATTAGAATATCTGGCTTTCTGGGGGTTGTCCAGTCCTCTCTCATAGAAATGCAAATTGATGGCACCCATCTCTTCGGAGACCAGGCAGACACGGTGCTGGACCACTTTGAGAACTCAGGCTATGGCCAAGTCCTTGGCCCCTCAGTGGCCACACGCCCCCAATCTGCCTTTCGCCCCTTTAGTGGCTACCGAAGGGGCTTTCAGCCACGCCAGCCATACCCCAGCCACTAAGCCGTGCAAGTTCGGCAACCTCTGCACAGCCGCATGGGTCGGGCGGCCAGAGGTTGGGTCAGTTCACCACTACCCCCGGCAGCTTCAGTGTCCAATTTCCTTCAAGGCCTCGCCCTTCCAGACCATGGGAGTCCTGATGGTGGCAGGTTCAGCCATCACCTCCACCACTGGCAGACAATATCATGAGTGATGTAATATGTGAGGTTATAAGCAGTGCATTGCAGGGGGGGCCAGTTATATAACTGCTGAATTTCACTGGTTTTTGGTTGAGTGAAACCGGAGTCTAATTATAACGTCCCTTCAACCTTTGTTTTTTTCAGTGAATTTCTAAGGCGTTTTTTAATCCATTTCCTAACTATCACGTCCCCGTAACTTGTTTTTTTCAGTGAATTTCCAAGGTTTTTTAACTAGTAGTCACGTTTGCAGAGTGGTGGCTAAAGGGGCGGGCCTCTGACCAGCTCTCAGCAATCCCGCTGTCTTAGAATTACTGGAGGTACAAGAAGAGGTTCCTGCATCTAAGGGGACTTCATACCCTAACCAGCAGTGCACCAGGAGGCACTTTTGCAGAGTGGCGGAGAAAGGGGGCATGGCCTCAGACAAACTCTCAGCAATTCTGCCCTGTGGATCTTACTTGAGATAACATGAGGGGTAGGTGGCCCCCAAGGAACCTCAGTAGCCAAGGGGACTTCATCCCCCAACCAGCAGTGAACCAGGTGGCACATCTGCTGAGTGGTGGGGAAAGGGGGCGTGGCCTCTGAAAACTTATTAGCAATCCTGTAGTGTGGGATTTACTGGAGGTAACAGGAGAGGTAGTTGGCACCCAAGGACCCTCTGGAGCTAAGGGGAATTCATTTCTCAACCAGCAGTGCGCCAGGAGGCACGTTTGCAGAGAGGTGGAAAAGGAGTGCGTTACCTCAGCAATCCCGCTGTTTGTGACTTACTGGATGTACCAGGAGGGTTTCTGGCCCCCAAGGACCCTCTGGAGGCAAGGGGACTTCATCCCCCAACAAGTAGTGCACCAGGATGCATGTTTGCAGAGTGGTGAAAAAAGGGGACGGGGACTCTGGCGACCTGCTGGTCTTTTACATTTTTTTTTTTTATTTACTCCAGTAAGGGGGGCTGCTTAGCTACTTAGATTTTGGCCCTGGGGGACCCCATCCCCCGGCCTATTTAATGTTTATTTATTTTAACTAAAAAGGAGGGGCGCAATTGGTTCCCCACCTGGGCCAATTTCAGTCCCAGGGACCCTATCCTCTGGGACCCGGCCTCTAGTGTGGGTGCCCAGGTCTCACCAAGGGTGCCTACTTTCTAGTGTTGGGGACCGTGGGGGGAGCCTTAAGGCCCCTGTACTCCCTGCCAGATCCCCGCCTCCTGCGGGAGTCGGCATTGCTTTAATACAGAGGGAGCTGCTAAACATGTAGACCTCTGTGTGAAAGAGCAATTTGTCTGTTTTCTTGCTCGCTTGACAGCATTTTCACTGCTCTCGCTTGCTGAAAGATGAGTTTTTGCTTTAGCTTGGCGGGAGCGGTTAAAGCTCCCACCAAGCCACAGCAAACATCTATGTCCCGGGGGTGGGCACACCGGGAAATCGCAGGAGCCGGCTCTGGGGGTTGGGGAGGGGGTGGTGATCCCGGGGCCATCTGTGGCTCACAGTGGGGGGCCACATGGCCCCCTTCCTTTTATTTTGTAGAATCTGCCCCGGGGAGGTGGCGATCCCTGGGGCCGAGAACAGCCTTCGATTGGGGCAGTGCAAACCCCTCATATTTTAAGAACACAATTTGGCCCTGGGGAGTGGTGGTCCGGGAGGGAGGGGGGTCTATGAGGCTCCCCATTACAACTATAATAGCCCCAGGATAAGTTGTGTTCCCCAAGGCACGGGGGTCCGCAAGGCTCCCCCATTTATTTAGCAATAGCCCTGGGGAGGTGGTGGTTCCAGAGGCATGGGAAGGGTCTGCAAGACCCCCCATTTCTTTTCAAAAAGCCCCAGGCAGGTGGCTGTCCTTCGGGCACAAGGAGGGGAGCGGTGTTTGCCCCCTCCTATATTATTCATATATGCATGCATGCCCCAAGGACCTGGCCCACCCGGGAGCTAAATGTTAGAGAGGTGCAGAAGCACTTCTTTAAAAAAAAAAAAAAAAAAAAAAGTGAACATTTTTTTGCCCTCTGAGACCCCCTGCCTCCTAAGAGTCCTGGAGGGTCGGGGTATACCTACTGTGCCCCCTTCTCTTTTTAGACTTTTTAGGTCTTGCCTACGCAGCACGCATGCACTGCATAGGAAAAAACACCTTTAGCTATCGATTCAGCTTTGCAGTGAAAAACGTGCACGCATTGCATTGCCTTGAATGGCAAAGCGTGCTCGTTTGGCGATTCACTTGCGGGAGCGGGCTTTCAAACCATCTGTGCTCGCTCCCGCAAGGGAAACAGGCACAGGCCCCCTCCTCCCTCCCCTCCCCCTGCTGCCTCTGGTGAAACTTTTTTTTTTTTTTTACTTTGCGCGCGAGGCATGCGCGCTTCGGGGCGGAGCCTTATCAAGGGGAACAAGCGCTATGACTATGCCATACTGAAGGACGTTTCCTCTCAAATTCGGATAGGAACACATAAATGGTCCTATTGATAATGCTGCTGTCTGATTACAACACAGTTCAAATTGGCAATCCACAGGAAGAATAACATGAATTCAGTTTACTCGATCCTGCGTCGTGCCAGTCTAGAAGGCCTCTTTTGCTTGACACCTTTGCACGGTGTCTAATGGAGCTTCCAAGGCCGTTCTTGAGGGCATCTGATAACCAGTAACATAACGGAAGTATGGGGGTGCAGGGTGTGGAGTGGGACTCTACAACTGGACTCCGATTTAAACAGATCTTCACCTCTTACGCCGAGTAGGTTAACTCACCCTGCTCTCAGACACCCTCGCGCCGCCCCAGTCAGTAATAAGGACAGGAATCTGTTTTCCATCCGCCACTGTCAGCGCAGCCTCCAATAAAAGTAATTAGGGCACACAGACGCGCCTCAGAATCTGTCTGCAGGGCCAGGCCGCCTTTGTGACTCAGGGTTTAATGGAAGACCCTGTCATGTAATGGAGAGAAGAGGGGGCTGTGTCTTCATTGTGCGCAATTTACAGACAGTTTAAAGAAAATAGGTGTCTCTTTCCGATTCTCAGGGGCCTCTTAAGTCAACCCCTTCAAGGTATGCGTGTGGTAGTGCTCGAAGGCAGCACAAGACTTGTGGCATCTTAAACCTGATGGAAATGTCATTTATTGATGAAAATTTTAATTGCCTACAGGGAAAACCAAACCAGACAAGGAGCCATGATATATAAAGAGACTAATACAGAGATGGGATTCGACAATGTTTTACTGCACGTAGAATAAAGAAAGTAATTTACAAAATAACTCTCACTATGGTTCCCTTGAACTTCTTCGCCGGCAGGCGAGTGGAATAACTCACAGCAGGGCTATAGTAATACCAGCAGTGAGTTTCAAATAAACACACTTGTGGTCAATGTTTTTGGTGGTAAGTCGATCTCGTCTTTTTACCGGTAGCCAAGGCTTTGTTTACTAAAATGTTATAAATATTATGCTTACTAATAAGTGCTTACATTCAGCCCATTTCATTTGTTGCCAAACACACACAAGGTGATGGGAGGAATTCTGGCAATAAGTCTGACCAATAGCAATCGGTCTGGGTAGTAGACTAACCCATCGTTCTTTAGCCCACCTTGCCACCTCCGTTTGCACCCAGCCACATGCAAATCAATCATGACCAGTAGGTCTTACCTGGTACGGCCGGCTGCCGCTTCTCCTCCATAGAACAAAATAAAACAAGCATTGGCATAGCCAATAGGTCTTGCCTTTGGGACCTTGTGAGTAAAAAACATAAACTGAAGTCTTACACTTCACGTTTACATTTACTGCATCGTAAATACGAAGTAAATGTAAACGTGAAGTCTTATACTTCAGTTTTTTTTTTTTTTACTTACAAGCCCCCAAAGGCAAGACCTATTGGCTATGCCAATGCTTGTTTTTGATGGCTGCCAACACTTTCTGGTTTGAAGTGCTGGCAGCCAATCAGATTTTTTTTAAACCATCTTTTTATTAATTTTTGCACAGTAAATTTTTCCTTACACAAATGTTAAGTAAATTCAAACACACTTTTTTCATAGCAGCCAATCCGATTTGAGCATGGGTACTGTCGGATCCTCAGAGGATCTGCATCCCCATATATACAAATTTGTATTTTCCTTAATATTTCCAAAACTCCTGAACAAATGTATGCCAATTTACAAGAATGGTCACTTTCTGGACCAACGGCTACCTTCCTGCCATTTGGTGTAGTTCCGTTCAGCTGTTCGGGCTATAATCGTGTCTAAAATTCCTATGGGAAACACACGTTTTTTGACCGCCGCTACAAAGATCATCCCGAAACTTACAATGTGCAACAAGATTCACTGGGGCACTTTTGGGGGGAAATTTCGTAAAGATTCGTCAACAGACACCAGAGATATAGGCAAGTCAAAAATGCTTTTCCTATGGAAACATGGTGATAACTACCTACTTGTGACTGCCAGTAGATTTTATATTATATATATATATATATATATATTTATATCGAGCACGATCCAGCATTAATCCGTTGAACGAAAAGAGCAGGAACGGACCACCACACAGCCAAGTCTTTTTTCGAATTCAAGTGCTTTATTCCATACTTTCAGCCAGCATGACGCGTTTCAAACGGGGAACCCGGTCTTGATCACATGACATGCCCCGATCACCCACGTGTTTAAATACAGGTATAGTTGAACATTAGCCCCTCCCACGAGTGAATAGCGACAACAGACTAAAAACTCTCGAAATTTCTTGTTTCATAGTCGCTGTTATGTGTACACATCTAATCCAATATATATTATTTGCAATTACAGGAATAGATGTGTAAATATAAACAATTATAAATATAATTGTAGACATAATAGTTTTTAAGTCTTTAAATCGTAGTGGGCAAGTGCCCATAGTTCAACATTTGTATATTTGTTCGTATCAGAAATGAAGCACAAATATGCATATTTATATACCAAAACAAATATAAATGTAATAACAATTGTGTTGTAATGGGCAAGTGCCCAATATTTAACACTTGTATCTTTGTCTGTACACAGGAAGGGGAGCATGTATATTTATATACCTGCATTCACTTTTTGATTATTTTATGTATATATATACACGTGATATTCCAAAATTGTATCTTTGTAAAAGTGCAAGTAGAATAAATTCTAAGAACAAATGTTCTGTGAAAATAAACTTTCTTTTGGTACTTAAGAGGTATGCTGCATAGATCCGCAAATGAATATTAATTCATTGTGAATTCTAATTTTTTACTTCTTTCTCTCTTAATTGCTTTTCTGATATAAAGTGCTAAGTGCAGAAACAATAATTATCTAAGTGCAACACATTAAGAGTTTCTTCATTGGGGTTTAGCATTAATACTGAGATACCAGTGATTAAATTTATAACTGATTATTTCAGCGAAAATCATGTCTCATGTTCAGTTTCGCTAATTCTTTTAAAGCTCCTTAACAGTACAGTGAATGAAAATGGTAATTAAATAAGGATAAAAAACCGTGTGCAAACAGCAATTAACAAGGCCACCCACCTCATAAATATCAGATAAAAACCAGTAAAAACAAGTAAAACTAATTAAAATCCAATAAAATGAAGATCGTAGCTCCTATAAAAATCATTCTTACACGATTAAAATATCAATCCTAAAAACCATTGTCATAAATAATTGTTAATAGACTTCTAATTATTTGATCAGGTGATTTGCAGCAGGTTTGAAATACAATGTTCAAAGACCAAATTTTTGCCCTCTCGCGGAGTCCTTAAATAAAATTGTACTAGAGATACTCCATAAAATATCTACAAGAAGTTATGCAGGTCTTCCCCAGTGTTTAAACCGTTTGGCATTTTAGTATCTAATTGAACTATATACTGGCTTTCTAATCTGCGTAATTGTTTCTCTCTATTACCACCCCTGATGGATTTCGGTACGGCATCTATGACAAAATATTTAAGGTCATTTAAATTGTTCTGATGGACTAATTTAAAATGTCGGGCCACAGGGTAGTTGGAATCGGAGTTAACAATAGCCCGTAAATGCTGAAGAATGCGGTTAAAAACTTGGAGTTTTGTACTGCCCACATATTTTAATTGACAAGTGCATTCCAGGACATAGACCGCATAATAAGTTTTACATGTAAACTGCCCTTTAATTTTACATGTGTTTGTGGAGAAAGCGTCTGAAAACTCAGTTTTATTAATGCCAAATTTACAAGCCCTGCATGAGCTGCATTTGTAAAAACCTGTCTTGTTAGTTAGCCAGTTTGTTTTTTCTTTTTGTACTTCTGGGCTAGTCTTTACAAGTGCATCCCTCATAGAGGGTGCTCTTCTAAATGTAATAGATGGTGAATCCTGTATTTCTGATGATAATGAAATGTCAGATTTTAAAATAGGCCAATTTCTTGTAATAATACCTCTGAACCGTTTATGATGACAGCTATACATGGTTATTAATCTGACCAATGATTTTTCTTTATTGGATTCATCATTGGTGCTCAAAGGAATCACATCTTTTCAATGTTTGTTGTTGTATCTGGAGGGCTTTGTATTTTGGCTAAAGCAGTTTTAAGGTCATGCATTTTATAACCTCTTGCTAAGAATCTCTCTACTGATTCATTTAGGCAAATAGTTAAGTCTTGTTCATTACTGCAAATTCTTTTAATTCTAAGAAATTCCCCATAGGGAATACTTTTGATCAAATGTCCAGGGTGGGTGCTACTAGTATGGAAAATCGAGTTCCCCGCAGTTGTTTTTCTATGTAATGTTGTGCAAATAATATTGTTAGTAATATATATCTCAACATCCAGGAACTCTACTCTCTCTTTGCTAATATTTGCTGTAAATTCCAGGTTAAGATTGTTGATATTGATAGTATCAACAAATTTTTGTGCGGATTCAGTGGTGCCATGCCATGCCATATTGAATTGAATTTCCCTCAGGTGGGTTCGCCCTCAGCGGGGCAAACTCACTGGAGTATATCAAGTGTGCATACATTGTGCGTCTATGTCGGAACCTACTAGAGGTATTAATTGGCTGGTAAGAGAACTACGAGTCCCAGAATTCTGTGCTGAATCTGCCCCACTGAGGGCGAACCCACCTGAGGGAAATTCAAGTAAATACTTAAGAGACTCGAACTCTCACCCTTTCTGCACAGACGCACGCACGTTGCCCGTGATCAAGAAGCAGTGGCTTCGAAACGCGTTGGGCTTTTAACTAATTGGACATTGAACTGCCGGTTTGCTGAAAATAAAGAATGCTGCCACAAATGACAGGATTCGTCTGTCCTTGAGTGCGTCCTCGCAGGGGGCATCTCGTTTTGGTTATATATATATATATATATATATATATATCTTCACCACTCTGTAAACACGCCTAGTAGTTAAAAAACCACAAAAATTCACTTTAAAAAATCAAAAGTTACAGGAAGTTATAATAATGAAAGAGAATACAAAAACGTAAGAAATTCACTAAAAAAACAAAGGTTACAGAAATGTTATAGCTCCACTCACATTTCACTTGTACAAAACCATTGAAATTCAGCAGTTATAGTTACACTGCGTATGACCTCACATATTACATCACTCATGGAATGGTAAGTGACATCACTGATAACATCTCAAATGACATCACTGATGACATCAGCCACAGAAGCACTCACACACATTCATTCATCCACTCATACAGCCACTCACACACCCACTCACTCACTAATACAGCCCCTCACTAACCTACACAGCTACTCACCCACCCACCTATACACCCATAGACCCCACTCACACACACAAACACCCACTCAGACACTCAGTCACGCACAGATGCAGTCACTCACATCATATATGTTAGAAGTATTATTACTCATTAGTAGTGCACCTAGTATACTAATCTAACTTTTGTAGTAAGTTAGTATACATCTCTAACACTCAAACTCTTAGAAAACACTAACACTCATTGAATGATGTCATCAGTGATTTCACAGACCATGTTATGAGTGATGTAATACGTGAGGACATAAGCAAAGCAATACATTGTGGGGTCGTAATTTAGAGTTAACTCAGGTAACTATAACTGCTGAATTTCTATGGTTTTGTACGAATGAAATCTGAGCGTAACTATAACGTCTCTGTAACCTTTGTTTTATTCAGTAAATTCCTAAGGTTTGTTCAAATTCTCTTTTGTAACTAGAACGTCGCTGTAACCTTTGTTTTAGTGTCTAAATGGATGATTTGTTTTTAAAAAATTGATTGTATAACTGACTGATTAAGTGTATCTTAGTGAATACATGGCTTAGTGAGTAATGTTTAAATATGTAAATATCTGTATCAGTCTCTCACTTTATGTATAAGTGGCTGCATGGGTTGGTGAGTAGCTACATGAGTGTCTATATAGGTTATTAGTTGGTTTTTTGAGTATCAGTATGAGTGTCTGAGTGTCTGTATGGTTCGGTGGGGGGTATTACGTAGTGCATAGGTGCATGAATGAGTGACTCACTGTTTGTATGTGTTGAAGACAGCATGTGTGCAGGAATGTATGGGTGGATGAGTGTGTGCATGGGTGTGTTAGTGAGTGAATGACTGTCTCAATAGTGTATTTATGAGTAACTACATATGTTTTAAACTAGTATATGTGATTATTGGTGTATATAAAGTGAGTATATGTGAGAGTAAGAGATTGGAAGAGTTCCTGTATGAATAAGTATGTGTTTCTATAAGTGATTGTTTAAAAGACTATGTATGTGTAAGTTTCTGTAGAAGTAAGTGTGGTAGTGTGTGTATAACTGCATATGCAAGTAAATGGATGTTTGATTCTTTATTAGCATGAGTGACTATGTGTGTGAGTAATTCTATGGATATGTGGCGTTGTGCAACAGGATGTATAGGTGTATAATTACATATGATGAATGAGTACATGTATGAGTGACTGTATAGGACTGTTGGTGAATGAGTGGATGTGTATGTGGATCTTAGAATTACTGAATAGGTTGTTGTAACTGGTATTGGTATGTCCATTGTTTTGAAAATGTTACTTTCTATTTTTCAATGTGTGTATCAAAGGTTATATTAGGGGGAGAGGAGGTCTGCCACTCTATCACAAGGATGTTGTCATCAGTGATGTCATTTGAGGTGTCATCAGTGATGTCATGAGTGACGTCAATGACCATGTCATGAGTGATGTAATATGTGACGTCATCAGCAGTGCATTGCGGGCGCGCGAGTTATAGTTAGCTGAACTAACTATAACGGGGGAATTTCAATGGTTTTGTATGAGTGAAAAGTCCAGCTAACTATAACGCCCCTGAAACCTATGGTTTTTTCAGTGAATTTTTAAGGTTTTTTAAATGCTAATTCCTAACTATAACGTGCCTGAAACCTATGGTTTTTTCAGTGAATTTCAAAGGTTTTCTAAATGCTAATTTCCAACTATGCCTACAGAGCTAGGACATGTGACGAAAGAAGAAAAAACTCAGAGAAAGAAAAAAAAGAAATGCAGAAAGAAGCAACAGAAGTCCTCAAAGACGAAGAAAAGTGCAGAAAGAAGGATAACGTGCAGAAAGAACAAACAGAAGAGCAGAAAGAAGCCTTGTTGCAAAATCATCCTGTACCCTCAACTTTTTCAGACGGATACTGGTGGTAACTGAGTCTGACTAACCAGTCCTAGAGCCAGTGCTATGTTAAAAGACACTGAGAATACAGTGAAAACACCTACATACACTAGGGAACATTATGCGTTGGGGTCCCCCTGTGATTAGCATGACCTCCTCTGTAAGCCCCCAGTATATAATAGGACAGGGGATTAAAACGACCTCTTAAAATGTGCCACAGGGCGTGTTTGCAAACGTCACCTCAGGCCACGTCCCCTCCCTTCACCACTGTGTAAACACGCCCTGTGGATGTTTTTAGTTGGGAGATTAAGTTCATTTGAATCCGGAGCGTCCTTAGGGTCCAACTAGCCCACTAGGTACCTAGAGTAAGCGCCACAGAGCTGCGTTGCAGAGAGGTGTAAAAAGTGGCACGGCCTGGACCACCTCTCTGCAACGCAGCTCAGTGGCACTTACTGGAAGCACCTGGTGGGCTAGTTAGCCCCCAGGGGCCCTCAGGATTGAAGGAGAATTATTTCCCCAACTTAAAACTGCCATAGGGCGTGTTTGCACACGTCACCTCAGGCCCCGTCCCCTCCCTTCCCCACTGTGTAAACACGCCCTGTGGCCGTTTTAAGTTGGGAGATTAAGTCCCCTTGAATCCTGAGGGTCTCTAGGGGCAAAATAGCCCACTTGGTACGTCCAGTAAGCGCCATTGCAGAGAGATGTAAAAAGGGGCACGGCTTGCACCACCTCTCTGCAACGCAGAGCAGTGGCGCTTACTGGAAGCACCTGGTGGGATAGTTGGCCCCCAGGGTCCCTCAGGATTGAAAGGGAATTATTTCCCCAACTTAAAACGCGCCACAGGGCGTGTTTGCACACGTCACCTCAGGCCCCGTCCCCTCCCTTCACCACTGTGTAAACGCGCCCTGTGGCCGTTCTAAGTTGAGAGATTAAGTCCCCTTGAATCCTAAGGGTCCCTAGGGTCAAACTAGCCCGCTAGGTACCTCCAGTAAGCGCCACAGAGCTGCGTTGCATAGAGGTGTAAAAAGGGGCGTGGCCTCAGAACACCTGTCTGCAACGCAGCTCCCTGGCGCATACTGGAGATACCTGTTGGGCTAGTTGGCCCTCAGGGACCCTCAGTATTGAAGGGGAATTAATTCCCCAACTGGCAGGGGGCGCGTTTGCAGAGGGCTGCAAGGAGGGGGCGTGGCCTCCTGCACGATGCCGGTCTTTTATTTATTTTATTTTTTTAAGAAGGAGGGCTGTGTGGCCCCCTTCTTTTTCTAAATTATTGGCCCTGGGGACTCCATCCCCCTGGGCCTGCACCCTAATTTTTTTTTGTTGAAAAAAATTAATTTGGAAGGGGGCCACGTGGTCCCCCTACCAAGGCCTATATCAGCCCCGGGGACCCAACCCCCAGGTCATGGCCTTTTTAAAAAAAATTCTGTAGGAGGGGGGCTGCATTGCCACCCTCCTCAGGCCACTTATGGCCCCGGGGACCCCATCCCCCGGGGCCGGCCTTTGTTTATTAATATTTTAAAAATATATATATTTATAGAAACACCTAGGACATGCTGGACAAACCGTATGTACCTATCACCATGACGATTTGCGTGATATTCATTAAAAGGCGACTATGCATATAATGAATCCATGTGGAATGTATTTACACCGCTAGTGAAGCTCTGACGTGTCCGACGCCCTACCGTGCCTAATCCCGGCGCCCCCGCCGGTGGGTACTCTCCAAGTAGACACCCTTGTCGTTTATTTATACAAACATGGTAGCTATTGACGGGCACATTTAATACACACGCACACCAAGCCATTCAAAGAGGATTCGACAAAAATTCGACCAAACTATGCAAGAAACCCCCCTCAGGGTTAATAAAACACACATCCACCGCCGGATGTGTAATACTTTTTATTTTACTCTCTGGAAAGGAGACGAACCTCACTTGAGAGTCACAGCGTGCTCCTGGCTGAGCCCAATGCTGTGTTACACCCACCAGTGCCCGTCGAGTGCCACACACCTCTGTGTTGTATTCCACCAGCTAGTGCGTATGCTATGACATTCTCTAGCCCATGTGCACTGTAACACCACCCCGTGAATATGTCATGCCACACTTGCCTTTGCACGGGTTATATTGCCCCATCTAACGTGTCTTCCTCGATGCCTATGTTATAACGCACAGCGCTATGCCATACATATTACAATATGGAATCCATATCTTTGTCACAGTGCATATGCAACGTTACACTCCCCAGCACATATTTTATATTACAACTTTAGAGACTAGTTAAGTTACACAACACTGACTTGTGCACTGACTTGTGCATATTACACTCCAAGGCGCATATCGCATAGCACGCGCTAGTGCCTATGCGCTATCGTGCTCTCGTGCTATCGTGCTCTCCAATGAATCTGTCATTGCGCACACTGTATGGCATATTATATTTCACGCCCCGGTTCATCTTATATCACAATTTTTGGTGCATAGTTTATACCATATACTATATCTAGTTTTCATTTTCAATCGTGCTCTCAGGACTATGTTCTATATAACACTGCATCCACCTACCCTTTTCACGGGCATTACATTTTGCGATGGGGGGTGGAGGGTCAGGGGGTGTTTCTGCCAAGTGAGCCCGGAGTCACAGTCACAAACGTCCTCTTCTTCCTGAATAAAAGTGAGATTATGCTGCATACTTGTTCATATTTTAAGTAGTTCGCACAGACACACATTTTAAAAACAATAAAGTTCCTAATACCCACCTTCTCTGAACAGTTAGCTTGCTGCCCCATCCACCTCCTCCCTATCCTCTGTTGTCTGAATCCATGGACTAGCCTCCTCCCTCCTGCCATGCATGGTCTGATGTGCTGCCACTGCCCTCCATTTAGCATGATGTACCAGTCCACTCCTCCTGCCCTCCATTGCCCAATTCTATGGCCCATCATTGACCTCCTGCTTAGCCTATGTGCTTAGCTTGCTGCCCCTATTCTCCTTCCCCCTGCCCTCAGATGTCTTTATGCATGCCCCTGCTCCATCCTTTTTGCCCACCATGTTCCATGGACCTGCCACTCCTATCTACTCTGAGTGTTCTGTTGAGCTGCTACTCCCCTCCCACCTGCCTAGCATAGTCAGATGACTGTAACCTGTCCCTGCCACCTCTACCCTGCCTGTCCACAAGCCATGCCCCTATCCCCTTCCTCCTGCCCTCCATGGTCCATTTTACTGCCACACCCTTCTGCCCTCCCTGGTCTGTTGTGCTGCAACTGCTCCTCCTGCCTGCCCCGCGCGGTCTGTTGTGAGGCCACTTCCCATGAACTCTCTTGTCTGTGCCCAGGCCCCGACCCTCCCTTCTATCCTCCATGGTCCTTTGTGCATGCCCCTGCACCCTCCTTCTTGCCCATCTTAGCCATTGTGCTGCCACTAACCCTCCCGCTTGCCATGCATGGTCTTCTGTGCTGCCATGGCCCCTCCCACCTTCCCTGTGTGGTCATCTAGCTGCCCCTGACCCCCTCCCACCTTCCCTCCATGGTCTATGTGTATGCCATCATAGTATCACTGTTGCACTCCATGGTGTGTCTTGTTTCTAGTGCCCATCCTGCCTGACCTCCATGGTCATCTTGCTGCTCCTGCCCTGCCCCCTTGCCCCCAGCCCTCTGTTTCCATGTGCAGACTCCCTCCTGGCTTGTCTGTTCCATTGTAATGCCCCTGATCCGTCCCTCCTGCCCTTTATGGTCTGTTATGCTGCAGCTTTCTCTCCTGTCTGTCCATTATGGTCAGCTAGCTACCATTGCCTCTTTCCCATCTGTTCTCTGTTGTCCATGTGCATGGCCCTGTCCCCTCCCTATTGCTTCTATGGATTGTTGTGCTGCACTCCCGTTCCGCATGCCCTGTGTGGTGTATTGTGCTGCAGCAAACCCTGATGCCTGCCCTGTAGGGTCAGTTTGGTGCACCTCTCCATGTCCCTCCTGTCCTCTGTTATCCGAGTCCATGCCCCTACCCCAATTCCTCCTGCCTACCATGATCCAATGTACCATACTTGCAAACATTTTGATCTTGATAAGAGGGAGATTTTGAAAAAAAACTGGGGTATTGATTTTCCCCTTTGAGTTACATTGAAAAAGAGGAGATTGTAGACAGGAGACAGATCAAATAAAGCCCATTTGAGCTTAAAAACATTGGACGTTTCCTGGCTGAAACGGGTCTGTTGGCATGTATGGTTGTACTACCACTGCCTCTTCCTTCTGCCCACAATGGTCTATTATTATTGCCACAACCTCTCTTGCCAGTCCTGTATTGTTGGTTTGTTGCCCCTGCCCCCCTTTCCACTGCCCTCCATAGTCTGTTGTGCTGCCACTGCCCTTCCTGCCTGCCCAGTGTGGTCAAATTGTTGCCTCTGCACTCTCATACCTGCCTTCAATTTTCAGAGTCCGTGCCCCTGGCCTCTGCCTCTCAACAGTGAACAACTAGTTTGCTAACATTCTATATTTATTACAAAAGTGTGGAACGCCTGACGTCATCTTGATGTAATCACAACTTTAATACCTAGAGCATTTCCTTTAGAATTTACATATATGAGAGGGTCTTATTTGCATCAAAATGATGGTTAGTGCTGTAAAAAACTAAAATGAGGAGTTTTCAAATAGCAACAAAGAACTTTTAAATTATTTGTAATCTTTATGTTTTTTTATCCAGTTGACCACTTGATTAAATATTGCACTTAGGGGAGAGGATGTGGTGTTACTTCCAGAGCTGCAGACTTTGCAACTGGGGAACCAGGTTGGAGTTTCTGCTTCAGCTCAACATTCTGTGATTCTGGTCATATCACTTAATCTCCCCATGTCTACAACCAAAATGAATTTGATCTTGTGTGATGTAACCAATGCTCATGTAAAGCACTCCAATACCTGACAAGTCTGCACTATATAAAACTGCAAATACACAAGAAATAAGTGTTTTACACACTCCTGTCATTGGGCTACATGTGGGCTACATATGGGTGATATTTGTGCTGCATTTGGGCTCTTTTGTCTCTGGTAGCCATCTTGGGAGATTTATTTGTTATGAAGTTTCCTAATTTCCTCATTTACTGCAGTCTCCTCAGTAGGAAATGCTTTCAGTTTTCTACTTTGATTCCATCAAGAAGGTATTCAGATATGTCACACATTTGCCATAAATTCTGAATGTTAGCACTCTAGTTGCTCATTAGATCACTGTAGTAAAGCTACTGCTCACCACGGAAGTCTGCTGCTAGTATTAGAAGTGCATGTTTCAGTCTGCATATCAGAATTTTTTAATGAAATAGAAGAGGATTTGAGAAGTCACTCAAAATGTGCCCTAATTTTTCTTTCTTCAGCACTAATCATAATTTATATGGCAAAATGAACCCCCTCATTGTGTTCCTTTTTAAATTAAATGTTTTAAGTGTTACCAGTTTATTCCAATCAAGATGGCTTCAGGTGTGCCATACTTTTGTCATAAGTAAGACAGTAAGCGCTCTAGATGTTCTTAAGAACACTCTGGGACATTCTGTCATTGGGCTATACTTGGGCTACATCTGGGTGATATTTGGGCTCTTGTCTCTGGTGGCCATTTTGGGAGACTTATTTGTTATGAAGTTTCCTAATTTCCTCATTTACTACAGTCTCCTCAGTAGGAAATACTTTCACTTTCAGTTTTTACTTTGATTCCATCAAGAAGGCATTCAGATGTGTCACACGTTTGCCATAAATTCAGAATGTTAGCACTCTAGTTGCTTATTAGATCACTGTAGTAAAGCTACTGCTCACCAGAGAAGTCTGCTGCTGGTATTGAAAGTGCATGTTTCAGTCTGCATGTCAGAATTTTTTAATGAAATAGAAGAGGATTTGAGAAGTCACTCAAAATGTGCCCTAATTTTTCTTTCTGCAGCACTAATCATACTTTCTATGGCAAAATGAACCCCCTCATTTTGTTCCTTTTTAAATTAAATGTTTTAAGAGTTACCAGTCTATTCCAATCAAGATGGCTTCAGGTGTGCCACACGTTTGTCATAAGTAGGACTGTTAGCGCCCTAGTTGTTCTTTAGAACACTCTGGGAAGCTGCAGTAGAACACAAAGGAATCAACTGACAGTCTCTGCCCTTGTTGGATGTACATGTTTTACTGGGAATGTCAGACTTCATTCTCACATGACTGAGAAAGATAATGTGAATTTACAGAAAATATGCTCTCAGTTTAGCTTATAGATCACCTTCCAAACCTCTGTGGGAAAAGCATGAGAAAATAGTTTTCTCACAAACATGATTCATGATATCACAGCAGAAGGCTTTTTCACATGGTAAAATCACCTTAGAACACACCACAATTCCTAAAATGAGTATGGTACCATCAACAAATGATTTATAATGTAACTAAAGTATTAAAACCTTCTATTAACTGCAATGCTTTTTAATGAGGTGCTATCATGTATATTGGTCCCAAGATGGCTGCCAACACTTCTTGGATGAAGTACTGACAGCCAATCAAATCTCACGATGAGATGTGTGGTTAGGCTCCGCCCAGATATATCTATCTTTTTAACTCTAATTTTCTCAGGAACTACTGAACGGATTCACACCATTTAAGCATAAGGCACGAGTCTGAACAGAGGACTACCTCTTTGCCAAATTTGGTGTAATTCCGTTCAGCAGTTCGGGCTGTAGCTGCGTCAACAGGTCCTATGGGAAAATGTATGGGGAAAACGCGTTTTGGGACCCCCCTTTTTTCTCAGCTCCCGCTTGACGAATGACCGTGAAATTTTCAGGATAGGAGCGGACGGGAGCTGGCCAAAAGTTTGGAAAATTTTGCGAAGATTCGTCAATCGGCGCCAACATTATTCCAAATAGAATGTTGCAGATTTCCTATGGAAAATAGGTCCTAACTATAACTACCTACTGGCTACTGCCAGTAGGTAATATATATATATATATATTCACTGAAAAAACCATAGGTTTCACACACGTTATAGTTAGCGGACATTTCACTCATAAAAAAACATTGAAATTCCCCCGTTATAGTTAGTTAAGCTAACTATAACTCGCGCACCCGCAATCCACTGCTGATGACGTAACATATTACATCACTCATGACATGGTCAGTGACATCACTCATGACATCACTGATGACATCTCAAATGACATCACTGATGACATCATCCAGTGAATGTGTGTTTTTCTGAAAATTAAATATGTTTTATATATGTATATCTCAAGGTCGATGGAAGAATAAATGGGTATATAAGTGTCTAAAAGGATGATTTGTTTTTGAAAAATTGATTGTGTAACTGACTGATTAAGTGTATCTTAGTGAATACATGGCTTAATGAGTAATGTTTAAATATGTAATTTTCTGTATCAGTCTCTCACTTTGTGTATAAGTGTCTGCATGGGTTGGTGAGTAGCTATATGTGTGTTTATATTGGATTTTAGGTTGTTTTTTGAGTATCAGTCTGAGTGTCTGCATGGTTCGGTGGGGGGTTTAACGTAGTGCATAGGTGCATGAATGATTGTCTGTCTGGTTGTATGTTTTGAAGACAGCATGTGTGCATGACTGTATGGTTTGAGGAGTGTGTGTATGGGTGTGTTAGTGAGTGAATGACTGTCTCAATAGTGTCTTTATGAGTTACTTAATATGTTTTAAAGAAGTATATTTGACTATTGTTGTATATAAGTGAGTATATGTGAGAGTGAGAGATTGAAATAGTTCCTGTATGAATAAGTATGTGTTTTTATTAGTGATTATTTAAAAGAGTAAGTATGTGTAAGTTTCTGTAGAAGTACGTGTTGAGGTGTGTGTATAACTGAATATGCAAGTAAATGGATGTTTGATTCTTTATTAGCATGAGTGACTATGTGTGTGAGTAACTCTATGGATGAGTGGCAATGTGTAACAGGATGTATAGGTGTATGAGTGCATATGATGAGTGAGTACATGTATGAGTGACTGTACAGGACTGTTGGTGAATGAGTGGATGTGTATGTGGATCTAAGAATTACTGAATAGGTTATTGTAACTGGTATTGGTATGTCCATTGTTTTGAAAATTGTAGTCTCTATTTTTAAATGTGTGTATCAAAGGTTATATTAGGGTGAGAGGAGGTCTACCACTCTGTCACAAGGATGATGTCATGAGTGATGTCACTGACCATGTCATGAGTGATGTAATATGTTACGTCATCAGCAGTGGATTGCGGGTGCGCGAGTTATAGTTAGCTTAACTAACTATAACAGGGGAATTTCAATGGTTTTTTATGAGTGAAATGTCCGCTAACTATAACGTGTGTGAAACCTATGGTTTTTTCACTGAATTTGCAAGGTTTTTTAAATGCTAAATCCTAACTATAACGTGTGTGAAACCTATGGTTTTTTCAGTGAATTTGCAAGGTTTTTTAAATGCTAATTCCTAACTATAACGTGTGTGAAACCTATGGTTTTTTCAGTGAATTTGCAAGGTTTTTTAAATGCTAATTCCTAACTATAACATGTGTGAAACCCATGGTTTTTTTCAGTGAATGTGTATGGTTTTTTAAATGCTAATTCTTACCTATAACGTGTGATTCCCATGGTTTTTTCATTGATTTTGTATGATTTTTTTATTATAAATTCTTATATTATATGTTTTTTTTTTTAAAAAAAGCAAGGTTTTTTTTTTTTTTTTTAGCTTTATATTCTCTTAAAACACTATGTTTTTTAGAAAAAAAATTCTGCAATATAATAATTTTTCTCTTTTTTTTTTAACCAAACAGGTAAGATATATTAGTATAACATGGAAATTCTTTTTTCCTTTTTTTTTTTTAAAGTGCGCGTACGGTAAGCTTACGGTAAGCGTACGGTTTGCGTAATGTTCGTAATTTTTCTACTCTTTTTGCGTATAGTTACGCAATTTGCGTAGCCGTGCGTACTGCGTATGGGGCGCGTAAGCGTGTACGCTACACGCGTACGTTACGCGGAAGTGTTGGGGAGTGACTGTTATGCGCATGCGCGCGAGCGCGTGTTTTTTTTACGCGCATGCGTACTGTTACCGTAAGCGCTCCGTAAGCGTAACGTAAGCGTAACGTACGCGCACGGAGGGTCATGTGATCATGAAACAAAACTTTTGATTGGTTCAAAGTAGTTTCAGTTCTAGAACTCTCCTACACCACACCCATTCCCCTCATTTCTGCTTGTGATCCCTTAGGAGAAGGAGCTGACTTGTCTTTGTGATACGATGGCAGACCAGCACTCTTCTGCTGAGAGTGAGGCTAGCAGCACCACCATCAGGCAGAGAAAGAGGAAACAGAAGAGCTCTTTTATATGGGAGTATTTTAGTTTTCCTGAGGGTGAGAAAAAAGTCAATGCTGCTTTGGTGACTTGCAAGCTGTGCCAGCGTGTACTTTCGAGAGGAAATCCCAACAAGAAGTATTCCTTCGGGAATCACACTATGTTGAGACACCTTGAGGATTTACATCCTAGGACACATGCACGACATACTAGAGGCAACCCTTCAGTAAGTCGAGCAAGCACTTCCACAGCAGCTCAGCCGAGTCCTTCTTCGGAAGCTCAGCAGAGCCCTTCATCTGTGGGGGCAGATACACCTTTTTCTGATCCTGTGGAAACGAACCATCGGTTTGCGAGGGTTACTATGCGGTGTTCATTTTGCCATGGTCTAATTGTTCATAGGGAGACCAGTCTTCCCCTCATTAACAACAAAATAGACCAGCACATTTGTCCTACCATCTCAAGATCCTTGAGGAATTAATAACTAAATACTAAAAATCTGTTTGAGGAGAAGTGGAAGAAAGGGACCATCTAATTTCTGACTTACCTGACCCACCCAACAATTTAATTTTTAATTAAAATTTAATTGGAATTACTTGAAAAAATGGTTGGTTTTTTTCGAAAATTTTCTTTCACAATCTGAAAAAAAAGAAAAAAGTATTAATATTTAATAAATCATTATATAACACAGTACACGTATTTACATATTTTCCCTCAAAAATGTTTTTCCTTTTTTTTTGCTGTTTTGAGAATATATTGCATTTCACTATAAATCGTGAAAGCAATTGCATTAATCACTTAACAGCGGGCAAAAAAAAAATAACAATCTCAAAGATTGTTTTAAAAAAGCCCAGAATCTCTTTTTACTTAAACATAACATTATAGAAATGCATAATATTCTAAAACAATATCATCTAATAACAATAACTATTTCTTTAAAATACCGTCTGACAATTTTGTTACAGAAGCATAATCTCAAAAATAATATATCTCAAATAACTCCACAATACATCTGGTTACATTTCCTTTAGGCCAAATAGTAATTTTAAAATTCTTTTTTGATTAAATTTCCAATGGTAATCTAATAAAATTCCAAAATTTAAATTGTACAGATGTTACCGATTCTCTCTAACATTTTGGTTTCCGAAAGATTAATTAATAATTAAATAAGTCCACAATACAATTGGTTACCTTTCCTTATGGCCAAATAGTAATTTAAAAAATCTTTTTTGAATAAATTTCCAATGGTAATCGAATAAAATTCCAAAATTTAAATTGTACAGATGTTACCAATTTTCTCTAAATGTTTGGTTTCCGAAAGATTCATTAGGAATTAAATAAGTCCACATTACAATTGGTTACCTTTCCATTAGGCCAAATGGTAATTTGAAAAATCTTTTTTTTTTTAAATTCCAATGCTAATCCAATAAAATGGTAAAATTGTTTTGTACAGATCTTGCCAAGTCTCTCTAAAATTTAGGTTTCAGGAAGATTAGATAGGAATTTGCTAAATCAAAAGGCAAACGTTGCTTGAAAATCAATTGGGAATCATTACACAGTGTCCAGCCTTTTTCACATTTAAGATAAACTGTGTAATGTCCAGAAGTAACAGTAGGTCCTTCATGGAAAATTATTGCAACTGTTACAAAAGTTTTTCCTGAAATTGATAATTGCTGTCCTATAAACTTCTTTATTAAAGTATCCAATTTTGAACCATCAGCTTTACATCGTTGCATCATTAAAATTACATACTGTCCGTATTCCTTTAAAATTAACGTTGAAAACATGTCAGATTTACACTCACCGCATTCCATGCTATGATTAGCATCTTTAACTAATTTAGCAAAAGTGACTGTTTTACTGTCTGGCAATGTTAAATAAATAAACCTTTCAGAATCAACATTAGAGCCACATGTATTGTAACAGTTTTCACAACTATGTTCCCATTTATAAGAGACACCAAACATATTTTCAATTGGCACCCCTTCTTCTTCCAGTACCTGAAGAAAATACATCAAGAATTCCTGTGCGTCTTGCTGTACATTTTGAGAAAACTGTGTTCGTCCTGAACATACATCTAAAAGTTTTCTAATTTCAGTAGCACTTTCTATTTGAGTTTTATCATTACTCAGCTTTTGAAAAAGGAGACTCAACTCAGAACAGAATCTTTTTCTCTGATTTACTATTATCTGCTCTTGCAAACTTTCCAGATAAAATGCAACATTCAGCACTACATTAGCGTAGCAGTTGACACCAGAGCTATTTTCAAAATGACATCCTACAACCTCTTCTTCATTTTCCTTTTTCTTTTTGCTTGCAATTACATCACTCCTCTTTTTTTTCCTCCTCTCTACATCCTCATTACAGATATTCTCAATTCTCCTTTTACGAGAAACTACACGTTTCTCTAACACAGGATACTGACCTAAATGAGGGGCATAGGTTCTTCTTAATCTATTATACTCCTTTACACAGTTTGTATCAGCACTAACTTTTGAATCATCAAAGTCTATCATGAATAAACCAGATAATGTTTTCACTCGTGACAAAGCTACATAAGCCATACCTTCTTTGAACACAGTTGAACCAATGTTTACAAATGCACAATCTACAGTCAATCCTTGAGAAAACGGAAACTGTTTCCTTTGTACATATAAGTCTTTCACAAGCATGAAACGAACTGTACAACGACAAATGTCTATAACTTCTTCTATCTGATCAAATTTTGTTTTTAAACATTCAATTCCATCTTTTTTCTGATAATTAATAAAACCCACAACTCTTCCCCTAGCTCCATTAACTAAACCTTTTTCAACATCCAAATTTCTCCTTAAAAATACTCTACAGTTCATGCAAACATATAGATTTTTTTCTAATCCAGCAGTTTTGGAAATGTTCTTCTCTAGTGAATCCAATTTATTTTTCAGTTTGCCTGTTAATGTGATAGTAATTCTTCCATCCTGAATTTTGTCCACTGCTTCCAATTTCCTGATATCTTCCTTTTCCAATTTCAAAAGCTCCTCATTGAATATTGAGCATTCACGTAGAGTTGGCATTAAGCAGATGACACTTTTCTTTTCTGCAATGTTCTTGTATATCTTCTCTGCAACTATTTCTTCCTTTGGAAATAAATTATGTAGCAACCGACTCTGTAATGCTTTTGTGCCAGCTTCAGTGAGTAGTCCAATTCTGATATCTTTCAGAATACTTCCATATTCTTCATCGTTTGCTTGCCTCATATTAGTAGTAAGTTCCTTGTACTCAAAGAAGGACCAAATATTTGCATTACCAATGCTTCCCAATGACTTCTTTGTGTCTTCATGTGTCACAGTATTAAACACTGGTTGTCCTTTAACTGGAGTAAACTGTAGAAGATCCCCAAAAACTATGACATGTTTTCCACCAAATAACACGTCATAGTCTGTCCTTAGAATTTGCTGCATTCTTAAATGCACAAAGGCAAGCATTAAGTTTGATACCATGCTCACCTCATCAATAATGAGAACTTGCATCTTCTTCAATACTCTTGAAACTTCCAAGCATGCTTCTCCAGTTAGCTTGTGGTATTGTATTTTGTTCTCATGCTCCACTGGTAACATTAGCAAACGATGTAAGGTGATTCCTTTTATGTTATATGCTACTAACCCAGTTGGAGCAGTAACCACACAGGACAAAGTTGAATCCGTTTTTTGCTGTAGGTAGCTTCTGATGACTTTTATTAAGAAACTTTTTCCAGTTCCAGCTTGTCCGCTTACATACATCCTGATTGGATGAAATGATGTGCATGAGCACTCTTTTTTTTCATGTAGTAATCCGTGATCAATTTTGTTTCTGATCTCTTCATAAATTTGTTGCTGCTCTTCATTCAGTTGTCTTTCCAAATTTGGTAAGTCTATAAATTCTTCTTGAGCTTGATTCATAGCCATTTCCACTTCATTCATGGCTCTTGCAGCTTCATTTTCAACGATTGGTTGTCCTAGTGGATCTTGACTGAGTGTTCCTGAACTTTGGCTGTCTTGAGAACTGTCTCTAGCTACTTCAGCTGCAATTGTAGTTTCCTGTTCAATTTCTTCATTTAACATTTGCACATAATTTGTGAATGTACTGCATTGTATGGTGTCTTTGCAAGCATTAAATGAATCTTCATAGCTTTGAAATTCTCCCAGTAGTTCATCCTCTGTACGCCATGGTTCAAACAGCTGTAAAAGAGCCAAGTAGTAAAATTCCTTTTTGTCAGTAGTGTCGCAACTGAGCTTCCTGTGATTTATCAAACTTCCTTTTGTTTGCTTCACCAAACATCCTTCCTCACCAATGACTTTATATTTTCCATTGCTGATGTCTTCTGTGGCTTTCCGTGAATAAATGTAGTTCTGCAGCACTTCATAGAGACACATGTTCTCTAGATGATGACTTCTCTTGGGATAATATGTGTCCAACATGTTTGATTTCAAAATATCTGTACTTTCTGGGTCAGTCTCGGCCAAATATTCAATTTCTCCAACAGATTTCAGTACCCGATTTCTCATTGCTGCAAGGCCTAAACTTGCCCAAATTCTTCTTCTTGATTTCGAGTAGAGACTTGCAGAAGATAACCTATCTGAACATTCGTAGGATCCAATTTCTCGATGCGATAACATCTTTAAACTGAAACTGTACAGCTTCTTACTGACAGTCTTCTCGTGAGAAATCTCTTCCCACATTTCTTTCAATTCAGTTTTTTCTGATTTAGTAATGTAAGACGTTACATATCGAGCAACAGCAATGGAATTGTCAGCTACATACTGTATATCCATGTTAGCATTCCACATGGATAAAATGACTGGGTTGTAGTCATTTATATTTTTTGATTCTTCTTTTCTTTTAAGGTTGTAGGTATTCTTAGGTGATTTTCTTGTAATAGTATGTCTCACAGATGACATAAAACTGTTTACTCTTCCATTTGAAAGAACAGGTCTAGGAAATCCAAATCGACATTTAGTGTAGTATTTATCTTTGCTCTTGTATTTCCGTTGACAGTATTTTCCACACCGATGACTTTGGAAACGTAAAACTTGCTCCTTTAACTTTTTCTCTTCTGTGCTTTTTGGTATAGCACATGTTGCATATTCTTCAATGAAAGATAACACTGCTTCATCAGTATCTGTTCCAAACTTTGGGGCATCCTTGATCCACAACAGCATATGAATATGAGGAGCACCTCTTGCCTGGTACTCTTTTCTCCAAAAGAAATCCTCTACTTCTCCAAGAGGTGGATTTTTTTTATTGCAGATGAAGGACATCATAGCCTCAAATCTATGATTGAAATATCTGCAAACATTAACCGGATCCAATGAGCACAGTTCTCCTGCTGTCTTGTATTCGATGTTTTTAATGTTTGAATTTGCCTCTCGTAGAAAATCCAGTAAATCATCCCAAGCGTACTCAGCACAGCTTAGAGTAAGGAACCATGTTGGTGTTCCTAAATTCCGTAACATGCATTTTAATTCGCCATGGCGTCGGTACCAATATTCATTTGTCCCACGCTGACAAGCCATCAGATTGATCAGTTGTGTTTCCAAATGATCATCTCGGTGCTGCACTTTCTCCATAAAATCCTTAGCAGACACATTTTGTAAATGTACTCCACTTTTTAAAATGTGATTTACTGCATATGATAATGCAGACAAGTCGCTTTCAAATAAAAGATGGAACAAATAAGGAATACTTTGTCGAAATCTGGGATCTTCTGCATATAGTCTTGTAGTTCGATACTCAGAAGCTGGAATCTGTTCTGGACGCTCATCGTATCGTCCTCCTTTTCCTGTAGGAAACAGCTGGGGAAAACATCGAGCTTCCAAGCTCTCCTCCCATACACTCACGGGAGTTCCTTTTGCTTTCTTCATCTGAAACAGATCAATATTGTCTCCCATAACTTCTTTTGAATGAAGAGGATGTATGCTAAAATGTTCATAAATTTCTTCTTCCTTTGACTTGTCCACTTTTTCAATTTGTCCAGTTGGTGTTTCTGTGTCTTCTTGTAAATCTTCTTCTTCTTCTTCTATATACATTGATTCATACCATTTGTTATTCCTTTTCAAATACAAATTTGCTCTTTGTACTTTCCGTACATCTACCAGCTCCTGCCAAATCTTCTTATTCTTTGTAGGTACACCATTAACCAGAATAACTAATGGTTCAGTTTCCAAAGTATCTGCATCAATAGTTTCCATATTTTTTTTCAAATCCAAGGGCAAATACACCACTCTACCTTTTAAACCTCTCAGTAAATCTGAAGGAGGTAATTTACCAGTTTTGGGCTCCATATGTACTATGGTCTGGAACGGATGAACACATTGAATAAGTATAGACTCATATGTATTTAATTCAGAAAGTTCGGCAGGAATAACATCCAATTCTAAATTATTATGTACAGCTCTGGTCGGCATTCTATTTTCCTCTAACTTGTTGTAACAGTATTTACAAATACGCTGATCTTCACCCAATTCAAAACAATTTTCAAGAAATATATATGTGGCAAAATCCTTCCACTTATAATTATCTTCATTTTCACTTTTTCTGTAGAGATCAACGTCCCTGGTTTGTTTTCTATAATGAGTTCTGTGGCAACAAATACAAGTAATATTTGGTCTTTCATTAGAGATTATTGCAAATTTTGTTATGTGATCATTAAATGTCTTACTTACAAGGGTTCTACATTCTCTTCCACTTCTTCCTCATTTACTGTGTCCTTTTCTGCACTGTCTTGTTCAGGACCAAAGTAACAAAACTGAATTTCATCAGTAACCTTCTCTACATCTGATACCGATCCACGGAACAGAGCCCTATTCAATTCATCTAACTTTATTGCTGGACTTTTAGCAAAATACAACCGTCTCACAAACTTTCTCATTTCAGTATGATGAACAGCCAGCATCCTAAAATGATGAAAAACACTTTTACACACTTTTCTAGATAGACAAGCCAGAGAATGACCCTGCAAACCAGTATTCTCTCTCACTCTGCATGGATCTAGACTTTGAAGCACCTTAATCTTCTGTTTAACACTTTTTTTACTATATTGTCTTAGAAACTCACGAAATTTATCAATAGATTCCTGACGCACAGTGCAAATACTACTACAATTCCAAGTGTACACTGGGGCTTTAGGACGTCTCCCCATAGCCTCATCCGCCATCACTTGTACCTCATCTCTTGGAACCATTTTCTCCTTCTCCATTATACAACCATTTTTCACTTCATAAGCACGACCTCTGGTGTCAACTGCATGCAGCAAACTATTACTTTGAAAATAACTCTCTTCATTAAAAAAAGGTTCACTACTTGAACTATGCATCCATTCTCCTAAAAACACTTTACAAAAGTTTGTTCTTTTCACTACTCTTTTCCTTTTGCTTTGTGATTTCAGTACATTAACCATTTAATCTAATGTACGCATCCTGTTCAAAATTAAAATGAATAGTTTCCTTTTTAATTCTAATGCCTTTGCTGCAATGGCTTCAATTTCTTTTTTTCTCTTATAAAATTTAGCCTTTTGCTTATATTTCTTCACATCCTTTATCAAATTGGACATAACTCTTCTCTGAAACATTTTTCTACGCATCTCTTTAAACGCTGTTTTCTTTTTAAGTTAATCTTTATTGTTTCTGAAGGTATATTTGCATTAACTAAATGCTCAATTTTTTCCTGTTGTTTTCTATTTAAAACATTCTTTCCAGTACAGACATTTTGTACATTTTTCCTTTTTTTGAAGATGTTCTTTAAAAAATCTTTTGTCTGCTTACCAGAAGACTTTCTCTTTTTCCCAACATGAGCATCTCCAACTAACTTAGGTCCTCCAGTTGTCTTCAAATATAGTTTTTTTTGTGGTTTTTCCTTAGTCTGGATTTTGTAGGCATCTTAAATTTTGTTCACTGCTCTTCAGCAATACCTGAAAAAAACTAAAAAAAAATTCCTTTATTTTATTTAAATATATTACTACATTTTTTATGATCTTTTCAAATCTTAAAATACTATGTACCCCTTTCCTACAAGTGAAAATCACAATAACACCTTCACAAATTAAATATCTAAAAACAATTCCTGTGTACACACAGAGTCATGGTTTGAAATTAGGCAGAAAACGAAATTTCTTTGCCAATTGGAAAGCACACTTCCTACTGCTTTTTTGGCAAGTGATAAGTACTTTTACAGTCTGACACATTTTGAAACCACTTTTCAGATTCTGAAAAAAGCACATGTCCAAACAGCTTTTTGAGACCAGCAACATCTGTAACCTGGGTGACTGACTACACTCCAGCAAGGGCAACCAGCCTTAGTGATGCTGAATGTATTTGCATTACTGACTGCAACCTCAAACCCCACTCAGTTGTGAATACTGTGCATGATTTCACAGGATAAGCAGCTGGGTGTGTGCGAAGAGTCTGCTTCTGCAGAAAAAATAGCTCCCCCTTTCCATCTAATGCAAATGTAAAATTACCAGAGTAATACGCAATAAATCTCTTTGTGTAATTCCTCTTTGCACACAGAGTCATGCTTTGATATTAGTCAGAAAACGAAATTTCTTTGCCAATTTGAGAGCACACTTACTACTCTTTTTTTGGCAAGTGATAAGTACTTTTACAGTCTGATACATTTTGAATCCACTTTTCAGATTCTTAAAAAAGCACATGTCCAAACAGCTTTTTGAGACCAGCAACATGTGTAACCTGGGTGACGGACTACACTCCAGCAAGGGCAACCAGCCTTAGTAATGCTGAATGTATTTGCATTACTGACTGCAACCTCAAACCCCACTCGGTTGTAAATACTATGCATGATTCCACAGGATAAGCAGCTGGGTGTGTGCTAAGAGTCTGCTTCTGCAGAAAAAATAGCTCCCCCTTTCCTACTAATGCAACTGTAAAATTACCAGAGTAATACGCAATAAATCTCTGTCTATAATTCCTCTTTGCACACAGAGTCATGGTTTCATATTAGTCAGAAAACGAAATTTCTTTGCCAATTTGAAAGCACACTTACTACTCTTTTTTTTTGCAAGTGATAAGTACTTTTACAGTCTGACACATTTCTAATCCACTTTTCAGATTCTTAAAAAAGCACATGTCCAAACAGCTTTTTCAGACCAGAAACATGTGTAACCTGGGTGACTGACTACACTCCAGCAAGGGCAACCAGCCTTAGTGATGCTGAATGTATTTGCATTACTGACTGCAACCTCAAACCCCACTCGGTTGTGAATACTATGCATGATTCCACAGGATAAGCAGCTGGGTGTGTGCTAAGAGTCTGCTTCTGCAGAAAAAATAGCTCCCCCTTTCCTACTAATGCAACTGTAAAATTACCAGAGTAATACGCAATAAATCTCTGTCTATAATTCCTCTTTGCACACAGAGTCATGGTTTCATATTAGTCAGAAAACGTAATTTCTTTGCCAATTTGAAAGCACACTTACTACTCTTTTTTTGGCAAGTGATAAGTACTTTTACAGTCTGACACATTTTGAATCCTCTTTTCAGATTCTGAAAAAAGTACATGTCCAAACAGCTTTTTGAGACCAGAAACATGTGTAACCTGGGTGACTGACTACACTCCAGCAAAGGCAACCAGCCTTAGTGATGCTGAATGTATTTGCATTACTGACTGGAACCTCAAACCCTAAAAGTATTCCTCATTTATAACAATACACCTTATTTTATGGTGAAAACATAGTCCATATTATTTTACATGTTCCTCACATTTAAATTTCTCCCAAAACACAAAACGATACACAACTTCAACAAAAGGAATTCCAATTCTATTATTCATTTCTTAATTTACCATATACATCCCCTCTCAAACTCATAACTCACCTTTAAAATTAGTTAGTTGTGAAAGAAATGTGGCACTCAAACAGCAGATTATCAGAGCCAGGATCTCTGTTCTGTACACCTCTCTCCTCTCAGCAGAACCAGATAATGGCAATGTTTCCCTCTCTTTTTCCACACATATACATGTTAATTTCAAATCTCAGTGCTTCCCCCTTTTTTTCAAATGTAATCACACATTTCTATTGGTTGAAAACCAACCCTTTTCCAAAAGTACCCTTCCCCCAACTTGACTTCAGCCTAGTACCCTTCCCCCAACTTGACTTCTGCCTGCTACCATAGCAACAGCTCTTGAAACACTGCTGTGTAGAGTTAGGTCAGAAGTTCACCACACAATGTTTCATTTCCAAAGAGCAGGAGTGCTTGACTTTTCAAACCTAACAGCAAATCCATAGTACTGTTCTTTGGTAACACATTTTTCTGTACCAATACAAAACATGCTTCTATAAATTTACACATACAGCCTAGTTTTTAGTGTAGAATGGTATGAAACAGCCAATCAGTTCTTATTTAAAAAAAAAAATATGTATGCCTCCATTTCCAAACTGTCTTTCATTTTTTTCCCCATTCTACTGAAAGACACCTCCTGAGTGCATCCAGTTCTCCTTTTAAGATGTTCACAGTGTGGATTGTAGGGCACAGCTATGTCTTCTGGAGTGAAAAGTATGCAGAGAAAACAGGTATGGTGAGAGACCTTGCTTTGCCAAATGTAGACATTAAATGGATTGGTCAGAGAGGGTTAAAGTGGCACCAATTGATGCCATTGGTGAAATCCTTCATGCAAATCCAACACCCTGACCTCATAATAGTGCACTGTGGTGGCAATGACCTAGGCACTTTGACTGGGGTAGGTCTGGAAATGCTTATGAAGGAGACCTTTGCACAACTGTTTTCACTTTTCCCTAAAACTGCCTTTGCATATTCTAACATATGCCAAAGGCAAAAATGGAACTGGTCCAATCTTTTTGTCCGCAGATTGACAAAGCAAGAAAGCACGTCAACAAATCTGTTTCTGCTTTCCTCCGAGACTATGGTATGGGTTCCATTTACCACAACAACTTGCGTTACGACATGCAAGACATTTATAGAGGAGATGGTGTACACTTCACTGATGAAGGGAACAGAGTCTTCCTCTTGAACCTTAGAACCTGCATCGGTACTTACTTGTAGGTACCACTAAAAAATCAAATCACTTCATAAACACAACGGCTCTTTTTAGAGCCCCCTAATATCTAAACACTTAAATCTGAATTTTATTTCTTTTTTTATTTTTATTTTCTACCGTACGCGTACGGTAAGCTTACCGTAAGCTTACCGTACGCGTACCCCGCGATTTTTTTTTAAAATTAATAAATGTTTTTTTTTGTACTTTTCTGTCCTTCTTTGACCCCCTTTCAAATGTTAGGGGGTCTGTAACTCTCTTCCTTGCCCCCTTTTCAAGTTATCACCCTTTTTTTTTCTGTGTGAAACACACAAAATGGCGGCCGCCGCTTCCTGGTTTCGACCGATTCGAATGTTTACTAAGATCTAACAGCCAATCAGAATCGCGCTCGCGCACGTCACCGTACGCGTACGGTAAGCTTACCGTAAGCGCACGGTAAGCGCACCGTAAGCTGCCACAGATATATATATTGATTTAAATGCTATTTTCTCAGGAACTACTGAACAGATTTACACCAGACCTACAAAAGGCACTTCCTTGACCTGAGGACTACCTCTCTGCCAAATTTCAAGTAACTCTGTTCAGCCGTTCGGGCTGTAGCTGTGTCTAAAGGTCCTATGGAAAAATGCATGGGAAAAACGTGTTTTGGGACCCCCCTTTTTTCTCTTCCCCCGCTTGACGAATCCCCCCGAGACTTTCAGTGTAGGAGCGGAGCGGAGCGCCCCACCTATTTTGAAAATTTCGCGAGGATTCGTCGACCGGCGCCAAAGTTATTCCAAATAGAATGTTGCGGATTTCCTATGGAAACAGGGTCCTAACTATAACTACCTACTGGCGACCGCCAGTAGGTAATACATACATACATACATACATACATATTCCACAGCAGGATCCCAGGGGTACCACCATCCAAAGAAAGGCTCAACACCAGGAAACAGACTCCAAAGGCAAAGTTGAGAGTTAAATGATGATTTATTCAAGCATCAAGTGTCCAAATTACGCGTTTCGGCCGCCAGACAAGCGGCTTTGATCACATAGCACTGTACTGATGAATGAGTGGTATTTATATATATGTGTGAGTGGCAGTGTTTTTACTATGTTTATTGCAATGACTGAGTAGTTTTGCAGCGTGTGACTGTGGGCAAGACACAGTAAAGCACATGTGTGACATCATGTTTTACTAGTTAGTAACACCAGTGTAAACAGACTATAAAACTGTCAACTATCTGATGAAGCCAGTGATTGCCTCAGTCCTCCCGCACATGCATCGTGGAAGCTGGTACAAGAGCATATGGCGTCCCCAAATGCAGCCAACCGATCGTGTAAGTACACATTAAAACGGAAAGCATGCCCCTCGTAAGCAATCATGTTAATGTTACCAATTACTCACAACTAGAAACGCGAGACCTAGCACAACAGTGTGCGTTTCCGTAACTCCCTGCTCTCGGCATGTCTCATGAAGCACAAAGTGAAAGCGCTGCATGTGAACAAAGGCTAGTGATAAGATGTTCGCGTCTAGCCCTGGTACAGAAAAGATGCAAACAAACTAAATAACTGCATACATATATACATGTAGCCCTCTCTTTATTCCCCTGAATGATTCTCCAACGGGAAGGCCCCCTTGACAGCTTAAAACATGATGAAAAGTGATCTATTTCAATTGTGTACAGCATGAGTAAGGTAAAAACCAAAATGCGTTTGCCGTTTTACATATTAAATGCAGTTTGTGAAGAGCCCAGCGAGTGCCTGCTTCTTCCTTTGGGGGTGTTCATTTGGAGTGTTTTCTTGAGTCCATCCTCACGTTGCAATGCACCCAACCGGCTGCTTTTGGTGGAAAGGAGAATTAAGTTTATGGTGTGCAGCCTGAACCACCGCAACATATGGACAGAAACAGCGAGATCCTTGACATTCAGGTCGGTGGTTATTTAACTTCTGCGAGTGTGGTCATCGGATTGAGCCCTATGGATACCATTGGACTTGAAATATGGTTTGCGGTACGGCCCAGGGGAACAACAAATTGCTGAATGAAATAATTGACAATATCCGGCTCCCAATGGATTTATGGGTAGTCTATTCAAGGTTTTATAATTCACGCTAAACACCATGATCATGTGTAAGAAATTTAAGGAACTGGGACATTTCTTTGCAATTATTAATTCAGTGCGAATTTAAAACGCTGGATATAAATATAAGGAGGATTATCACGAGAAACGCCAGTACCGCTATTCAGCTAATACATTAAAATCACACAACAACATGGCGGCGATAGAATACGGTATTTGCTGCAACGATAGCACAGTCCTCTCTTTATTGGCCTTAATGATTCTCCAATGGGAAGGCCCCCTTGAACAGCTTAAAACATGACTAAAAGTGATCCATTTCAATTGTGTTGAGTATTGAGAAAAGTGTTTTACATATTAAAAGCAATTTGTGAAGAGCCCTGCAAGTGTGTGTGTGTGTGTGTATATATATATATATATATATTAATTACCTACTGGCGGTCGCCAGTAGGTAGTTATAGTTAGGACCACGTTTCCATAGGAAAACCTCAACATTCTATTTTGAATAACTTTGGCGCCGGTCGACGAATCCTCGCGAATTTCTCAAAATAGGTGGGGCGCTACGCTCCGCTCCTACCCTGAAAGTCTCGGGGGGATCCGTCAAGCGGGGGCTGAGATAAAAGGGGGGTCCCAAAACGCGTTTTTCCCATGCATTTTTCCATAGGACCTTTAGAACGAGCTACAGCCCGAACGGCTGAACAGAATTACTCAAAATTTGGCAGAGAGGTAGTCCCTAGGTCAAGGAAGTGCCTTTTGTAGGTCTGGTGTAAATCTGTTCAGTATTTCCGGAGAAAATAGCATTTAAAAGCATATATATATATATATATATATGCGCGCAGGGTGCGCGCACCGTGCGAGCACCGTGCGAGCACCCTAACGTGCGCGAGCGTAATTCTGATTGGTGGTTACATGTTAGTCAACGTTCGAATCGGTCGAAATCAGGAAGTGTCGGCCGCCATTTTGTTTGTTTTCAGTGCGAGAGTGAAAAAGGAAGGTGGCGAACGTGAAAAGGGGGCAGGGTAGAGAGTTCCTGACCCCCTAGCCTTTGTCAGGGGGTCCCTGAAGGACCCCGAAGGCAAAAAAAAAAATTTTTTTTTTTTAAAAATCGCGGGGGTGCGCGCACCCTGAAAAACACAAAAAAAATATTTTTTTTTTTGCAAAAAAAAAAAAAAAATCGCAGGGTGAAAACCAAAAAAAAAAATAATAATAATTTTTAATACGTAGTTTATTGTAAAATAAATATATAAAAAATAATACATAAATAAATTAGCATTTAAAAAACCGTACAAATTCACTGAAAAAACCATAGGTTTCACACACGTTATAGTTAGGAATTAGCATTTAAAAAACCTTGCTAATTCACTGAAAAAACCATAGGTTTCACACATGTTATAGTTAGCTGGACATTTTACTGATAAAAAACCAATGAAATTCCCCCGTTATAGTTACTGTAGGCAACTATAACTCACGCGACCGTAATCCTCTGCTGATGACATATGTGTCTTTATGAAAAAAAAATATTTGTAATATATGTATAGCTAAAATTTAATGGAAGAAGACATGGGCAAATAAGTGTCTAAATACAGTATTAGCATCAGCAGAGGATTGCAGTCGCGTGAGTTATAGTTGCCTACAGTAACTATAACGGGGGAATTTCATTGGTTTTTTATCAGTAAAATGTCCAGCTAACTATAACATGTGTGAAACCTATGGTTTTTTCAGTGAATATATATATATATATATATATTCTGCTCCAAAGGTTGTCCACCAGCTGAGTAGCACTCTATCAGCAGCTTTATTTCTGATAGGCAGGGACGAGTATCCGCTCCGTTCAAGCCTCTGAAGAGAAGCATATGGAGCTTTGAAACGCGCCAGGCAAATCCATTACGGAGCGGCATCTACAAGCGGATCCTCGTCCCTGCCTATCATAAATACAGCTGCTGATCGAGTGCTACTCACCAGGCGGACAACCTTTGGAGCAGAATGTAATACGCGGCCGTCCTGCCGCGGAGTGTGCACCACCCCGTAATGTTATTGGGGCCACCTGACATGGTAACTATCATGTCGGCAATGTGGGCCAGCAGCGGCAAACAGGATTGAGGACGAGTCCACTTGCAGGGTCCATACTGGACAATATTTGTGTGCTATCCGGACCACATTTCCCACAATGCACAGTCTCATTCGAGCTTCCCATTGGTGGGTGTGCAATATGAAAATGGAGAAGCGGGTTCAGCGTTTGTACACACCGTCTCCGTTCAAGCCTCCGAAGAGAAGCATATGGAGCTTCAAAACGCGTCAGGCAATTCCATTACGGAGCGGCTTCTACAAGCGGATCCTCGTCCCTGCCTATCATAAATACAGCTGCTGATCGAGTGCTACTCACCAGGTGGACAACCTTTGGAGCAGAATATATATATATATATCTCCACACTACAGAGGAGACTTGTGGGAGCACGACGGAGCACCGAATTGTGTTTGGATTTTTTCGGCATCATGCGCCAAACCATAGGTCACCACAGCGAGTGTCCGGGGCATAGGGTGAAAATAGTGACTGGAATATATATAACCTACTGGCGAAAGCCAATAGGTAGTTATAGTTAGGACCAAAGTTTCCATAGGAAAAGCATTTTTTGATTTGCCAACAACATTGGCGCCACTTGACGAATCTTCATGAACTATTGACAAAACCTTCCTTCTTTGGTTCAGTTGCTATGTTGAAAGATTCGGATCGATTTGTCAAGCAGGGGCCCAGAAAAAAGGAGAGTCCCAAAACACAATTTTCCCCATGTTATGTCTATATGGATTTTTCATTTTTTGAACATGACTACAGCCGAACCGTGGAACGAAATTACACTACATTTGGTGGAAAGATAGATGTTGTTTCAGAAAGTGTACTTTTTTGTGATTGGGTGTAAATCCGTACAGTAGTTTCAGAGATATTTGGCTTTAAAAAAAAATAGATATCTGTGAGCCCAAAATCCTACTGAAATCCTACTGAAATTTGTTTGGCTGCTAAAACTTCAACCAGGAAGTGTTGGCAGCCATCTTGGGACCAATATACATATCATCCTATTGAAATGCATTGTAGTGAATAGGAGGTTTTGAGGGTCACAAGGAGAACGTTTAAAGGGTGATAACAGATTTCAGTTACAAAGCCAGAAACATCCTCGACCCCATTTTCGCAGGAGGGACAAACATCCACTTCCGCCACACCACGCAGCCCCTCTGGACAGACCACTACTGTGTACACTTCACCTTCAACACCACCACCGCACCCAAGCCCGCCCACGCCCGCCACAAAGGAATTGGAGCAAGGTCACAGAGGAACACCCACTTCCACGACCCCCCCTCCGCCACGACCGACGCCACCTCCCCAGCCAAAGAACTACACTGCTGGATCACCAGCTGCGCAGACAAGCTCGCACCCCTCCGCCACCCCATCAGATAACACCCCCTCAAGGCCGCCTGGTTCATCACCGGCCTCCAAGAAGCCAGGCACTCCTGCAGACGCCTCGAGAAACTCTGGAGGAAAAGTAAAACCACAACACCTACAGGAACGTCATGACTGAATACGAACAGCACATAAGAGGACCTTTATCCAGAACAAAATCCACACCAACGCCAGTAATGCAAAAGAACTCTTCAACGTTATACAGCAGTTCACCAAACCCCCCGCGAAGCCACGGACGTCACACCATCCCAGGACTTCTGCAACAAGCTCAGCTCCTACTTCCACCTGAAAATCAAGGCCCTCTACGACAACTTCAGCGAACAGACTCCAGACACCACCCTCCTCTCCATCACCGACAACCAGCCCACCATCACCACCTGGAAACCAGCTACCAGCAAAGACACCGCCACGAACATGAAGAACACCCACTCAGGAGCCCCCAATGACCCCAGCCCGCCGCACATCTACCACAGAGCCACTGCCGCCATAGCACCCGAACTATGCCGGGCCCTTAACACCTCCTTCGAATCCGGCATCTTCCCCGACAACTGGAAGCGGGCAGAGGTCAAGACCCTCCTCAAGAAACCGGCGGCTGACCAGAAGGACCTGAAAAACTACCGGCCCATCTCTCTCCTTCTCTTCGCAGCCAAAGTCACAGAGAGATTCGGCACGATCATCAACATCTACATGGCCTCCCTCATCCCCATTGTTAGACAGCATGGGCTCAGCATAGTATCCTACGCCCGACGACACCCAGCTCATCCGCTCCCTCATAAAAAACACTGAAGACACCAAACTCAGCTTCCAGGAAGGAATGAAAGACGTCGCAGCCTGGATTAACAACAGCTGCCTTAAGCTCAAATCGGAGAAGACAGAGGTCCTCGTCCTTGGACCCTCTTTCAACACCTGGGACAACACCTGGTGGCCCTCCGCAACCCACCCACTCCATCACGCCCGGAACTTCAGCATCGTTCTAGACTCCACCCTCACCATGACCCGCCAGATCAACGCCATCGCCTCCACTTGCATCAACTCCCTCCGCATCCTCCGTAAGACCTTCAAGTGAACCCCTCCGAATGCAGAAAGACTGTCACCCACGTACCCATAACCAGCAGACAGAACTACGGTAACGCCCTCTACGCCGGAATCAACAAAACCCTGCTACACAAGCTCCAAACCATCTAGAACACCGCATCCAGACTAGTCCTCGGAACCTCACGACATGAGCACATGACCAAGCACCTACGAGACCTCCACTGGCTCCCCATCGTGAAGAGAGTAACCTTCAAGCTACTCACCCACGCCTACAAATCCCTCCACAACATCGGACCCATATACCTCAACGAAAGAGTCTCCTTCCACGTACCCAAAAGGAACCTCTGCTCCGCCGACCTCGCCCTGGCAGAGACCCCACGCATATGCAGAAACAGAGCAGGTGGAAGAGCCTTCTACTACATCGTAGAAAAGACCTGGAACGAGCTCCAAGTCAACATCTGAAGCTCCCACACTTTCAGGAAGAGCCTCAAGACCTGGCTCTACGACTGATCTGGAGCTGCACCCCCGCGACTTGAGACCCTCACGGGCGAGTTGTGCGCTTTAAAAAAAAAAACCTGATTGATTGATTGAATACAAATCACTTGTTGATGGTACCATACTAATTTTAGGAATTGTGGTGTGTTCGAAGGTGATTTCACCCTGTGGAAAAGACTTCTGCTGTGATTTCAACTCATGTTAGGGAGAAAACGAATTTCTCATTATTTCCCGACTGAGGTTATGGAAGTTGCGCCAGAAGCTAAAATGTGAGCCTGTGTTCTGTAAATCCACACTATCTTTCTCAGCCATGTGAAAATGAAGTCTGACAGTTGATTCCCTTGTGTTCTACTGCAGCCTCTCAGAGTGTTCTAAAGAACAACTAAAGCGCTAACAGTGTTTCTTATGACAAAAGTATGACACATCCGAAGTCATGTTGATTGAATCAAACTGGTAAAACTTAAAACATTTAATTTAGAAAGGAACAGAATGAGGGGACTCAGTTTGTCATAGAAATTATAGTTAGTGCTGTAAAAAGAAAAATTAGGAAACATTTTGAGTGTGTTCTGCAATATCTTTCTCTCCTATTTCTTTAAAACACTCTGACATGCAGACTGCAACATGCACTTTCAACACATGTACTCATGCAGACTGAAACATGCACTTTCAACACCAGCAGCAGACAGGCAGTTAAATCCCTGGTGATCAGCAGTTTTACTACAGTGTTCTAATGAGTAACTACAGTGCTAACATTCTGAATTAATGCCAAAGGTGTGGCACATATGAACGTCATCTTGAAGAAATCAAAGTAGAAAACTGAAAGCATTTTCTATTGAGGATACTGCAGTAAATGATGAACTTATGGCGCGTTGTAACAAATAAGTCTCCCAAGATGGCCACTGGATAAAATATAACCCAAATGAAGGCCAATGACAGAAGTGAGAAAAACACTTAATTATTTAGTTTTTCTGCAGTTTTATATCGTGCAGACTTGACCCAAAGTTATAGAAGTGCTTTACATGAGCATCAGTTACATTACACAAGCACACATTCATTTTGGCTTTATGCATGGGGAGATTAAGTGATTTGCCCAGAATCACAGAATGTCGAAACTCGAACTTGGTTAGCCAGTTGCATAGTGTGCAGCTCTGACTGTAACGCCACATCCTCTCCCTTAAGTGTAACATTTAATAAAATATCCAACTGGATTAAAAAAAAAATAAAGATAGTACGTTATTTAAAAGTGCTTTGTTGCTATTTGAGAACTCAAAAAATATGTCCAAATTTTAGTTGTTTGGAGCACTAACCATACTTTGTATGGAAATAAGACCCTCTCGTGGAAGAGGGTGCAGAGAAGACAAGTTGACCCCGCTGTGCAGGTGGGAGGGGCAGTGACAGCTCAATGGACCATGGAGGACGGGGAAAAGGGGGTCAGGGGCAACAAACCAACCATGAAGTACAGGCAAGAAAGGCTGTGGCAATATAAAAGGCCACTGAGGTCAGAAGGAAAAGGCAGTGGCAGTACAACCATAAATGCCAACAGACTTGATGCAGACAAGAGACTCTAGATGTTTTTAAGCCCAAAAGGCCTTTATTTTATTTGTCTCCTGTCTAAAATCTCCTCTTTTTCAATATAGGTTAATTGGGAAAATCAATTCCCCAGGTTTTTTTCAAAATCTCCCCCTTACCAAGTTCAAAATGTTGGCAATTTCGTTACAATGGATCACGGAGGGCAGGAGTAATGGACACAGATAAGAGAGGGCAGGAGGGAGATGGGCAGGGGCACCAAACTGACCTTACAGGGCAGGCGTCAGGGTTTGCTGCAGCACAATACACCACACAGGGCAGGCGGGACAGCAGTGCAGCAAACGGACAACGAAAAGCAATAGGGGAAAGAGGCATGGGCAGCAAGCTGACAGACAGAACGGAAAGTTGCAGCATAACGGACCATGAAGAGCAGGAGGGAAGGGAGCAGGGGAACAATAGCAGACCAAACAAGGCAGGAGGGAGGGGATAGGGGTCTGCAAATGGAATAGGGAGTGCGGGGGGTAGGGGAGTAGGGCAGAAGCACCAAGCGAACCATGGGAGGGAGGGGTAGGGGCTGGACATAGACAAAAGAGGGAAGGGACTTCACAACAGACCATGCAGGGCAGACAGGAGGAACAGATGAAGCACATCAGAGCATGGAGTGCAGAAGGGAGTGGCAGCAAAATGGACCATGGAGGACAGGTGAGAGGGGATAGGGGCCTGGAACTTGGACAGGCAGGGTGGAGGTGGCAAGGACAGGTGGCAGCCATCTGACCATGCTAGGCAAATGGGAGGGGCAGCTCGACAGAACACTCAGATTAAATAGAAGTGTGGCAGGTCCCTGTGATATAGTGGGCAGAAAGGAGGGAGCAGGGACTTGCACACAGATATCGGAGGGCAAGTGGAGGAGAGTAGGGGCAGCAAGTTGAGCACAGAGGCTAAGGAGGAAGGCAATGATGAGGCATAGAATTGGGTAATGGAGGACAGGAGGAGCAGGCAGGGACATCAAGCTTAATGGAGGGCAATGGCAGCACATCAGACCATGCATGGCAGGAGGCCGTGGGCTCGTGCATGGACTTAGACAACATAGGGTAAGGAGGAGGTGGATGAGGCCACAAGCTAACTGTTTAGGGCAGGCAGGAAGGGCAGTGGCAGAACAATAGCCACAAACTGCTCTAATGGGGGAGCAGGGTGATGGAATTGGGCAATGGATGAGGGAGGGGCAGGAGCACCAAGCTTGGGTGAGGGCAGCACAATGCCATGCCAGGCCCTGTGTTTAACCCCTCACTGTGCATTGCGATGTGCATCTTACTTAAAGTTAAAAAACAAAACCTAGAAATTCCCTGAAAAAAACAAAGGTTACAGGGTCGTTATACTTAGGAAACAGAATTTAAAAAACCTTAGAAATTCCCTGAAAAAAACAAAGGTTACAGGAACATTATGGTCAGGCTCAGACCTCACTCGTAAAAAACCAGTGCAATTCAGCAGTTATGGTTACCTGAGCTAACTATAATTTATGCCCCCACAATCCACTGCTTATGACCTCACATATTAGATCACTCATGACATGGTCAGTGACATTACTGGTGACATCTCAAATGACATCACTGATGACATCATCCAGTAATTGTTAGTGTTTTCTAAAAGTTTATGAGTTTTAAATATATATACTAAGGTACTACAAAAGTACCACATATGCCGAGATATACAAATTTGGTTTGTTATAATACCTCAAAAACTACTGAACTGATTTACACCAAATAAGAAAAAGTGTGATCTCTGGAACAGAATCTACCTTTCTCCCAAATTTTGTGTAATTTTGTCCAGCGGTTCGGGCTGTAGGAGTGTCTAAAGACTCTAGGTAATTAACTTGGGAAACACACTTTTTTTGACTTACGCCTTTTTCTATGCCCCTGAAACTTTCCATGCACAGCTAGAACCACCGACACACTCTTTTAGGAACAATTTGTGAAGTTTCGTCAACTGGCGCAAAAGGTAAAGGTAAGTCAAAAAAACTGAAATAAATCCCTTGCCATCCAATAACCCATACCCATACTAAACCCTAAATATTCCTGTGCCACCCTAACCCCAAACAAATCCCTTACCACCCAAAAACCCATACCCACCCTAAACCCCTGAAAATTCACTTGCCACCCAAAACCCTATACCCAACCTTGAAAAAATACCTTACCACCGAAAATCACATACTCACCTGAAACTATAAAATTTCCCTTGCCCCCAAAATATACACCCACCCTAAACCTTAAACATTCCCTTGCCACCCAATCCCTTGTGACGAAAAACCCACATGCACCCTAAATGCTGAAAATTCCCTTGCCACCCAAAAATCCATGCCCACCCTAAAACCTAAAAAATTCCTTACCACCCAAAAGCCTATACCCACTCTAAACCCTACAAATTCCCTTGTCACCTAAAAACCTACACCCACCCTAACTCTAAAAATTCCCTTACCACCCAAAAAGATAAGCCCATCCTAAACCCTAAAAAATCCCTTACCACCCAAATACCCATACCCACCCTAAACCCTAAGAAATCCCTTGCCATCCAGATTATTAAGTGCACGTTGAACTCCATACAAATGGGTCAGCCAGTTCCTGCCAGTACTAAGACTCTAGCTGTTAAAGATTGCTTCAAGTCATGGTTCATTCGTTCCACAATTGAATTGGCCTCAGGCCTATAAGGTGACGAAAACTGCACTAGCACCCCCAAAGACTTCATCGCGTCCTAGTACGCCTTAGAGGCGAACGCTGGACCTCGGTCTGAATGAAAGGTGCCACAGGCAAAGTTCTCGACAAAGACACGCAAATCCTTGATAAGATTTTGAGTGTCAGCACTGTGTTGTGACCAAACCCAAAGGAATCTAGTGCACGAATCAACTGCAACTAAAATATATTTATATGCAGTATTAGAAGAAAATGGACTGCAGTGATCATGATATACACAACCAAACGGCTGATTAGAAATGCATAACTGTGTTTTTCGGTGGACGTGTTACCGTAGAAGGCTTGATTTGCTGACAAATGTCACAAGAAAGTACATATATACGGGTCTGTTTATACAAACCATGCCACCAGTAACATTGCTGCAATATAGAAACTGTCGCAGACACTCCGGCATGGGCAGAAGCCATGCCTTTGTGTGCAGCTTTGATCAAAGATAGCCAGCGGTCCACGTTGGGAATCAGCCGATCAACAACGTCTGGTATTCTTGCAAAAGGAACCAAATAGGGAGTTAACTGATAAGAATAATTTTAAGGGAAACCCTGCAGGTAATTAGTGCCCTCTGTAGTAGCAGCAATAGCTGCCAAAATCTTATTATCAATCTTAGTCATGGACCTTGTAACGGTGGCAACGGAACACGTGGCTACTGCAGATTTGGCTGCTTCATCAGCTCCCACATGCTGATGGCCAAGAGTATGGATAACCTGTGTGAGTGGGAGACGTGTTTTAAGATTCCCCACTCGAACCCAAAGCTTTTTATGCTTTATCATGCTGCCTTTAGAATATCGATAATCATTTTGAGACCAAAAGAATACGTTGTCATTGAAAGACTGAACACAGTAGTAAGAATCACACACAATTGGAGTATTCCCATTTGGATCTGCAAAGTCAAGGGCAAGAACCAGAGCGCGCAGCTCAGCCAGTTGGGCCCTACAGTCCCATAGCGCCTTTGTATGCACTATGTTGGACTTGAATTCACCATTCACTATTGTACCAGCCACAATAGCACAAGCTGCTGAATAAGAGTGCTTAGAGCCGGTGGCAACGGTGTAAATAATACATTTATACTCCTCTAAAGGAAGTAAAGACAGAGGAGGAGGATGATCATGTTCATATTGCAAGAACTCATGTGTCTAAAGAGCGGGATCAAAGATAAATGTGACATCAGGAGACGTCAGAGAAGTAGCCCATTGTATCCAACGGGGATGTAATGCTTTAGAGTTTGGCACACTTGACTTAGTCACTGCTTCTGAAGCAGGGAAAGGCGTAACCATCAGAATGCGTTTCCCCTGTGCCAGTGCGCGTTCCTTCAGGACCGCCATCTGCACTACTGTCAAACTTTTTCAACTTCAAAAATGGCATTTCGGCTGAAGTGTAAAAATGTGATTTGTATGCAATAGGTACTGTGTCACCTTCATTGTACGTCAAGTAAGTGAAACCCACTGTGATTCTTAATTCAGCAAATAAGTCTAAAGAAATCTTCTCTATATTAAATGAGCTTTCCAAACCAGATAGAGTCACGTTGAAACCGGCCCCCTCACAGCCCTTTTGTGATTCACTCAACTCATATTTTATGGAGAAAATCATTGCCATGAAGGCCAGTATTCCCACCTTCACTTCTTTCACAGATGTTCCCAACATTTGTAAGACCCCATCTCAGTTGGTTCTGATTCCCCCTATTTCCCAGGAGACTTTTCTGGGTCTACTTAAAAAGGTTGGCTCTGGTTCCCCTACTGACTGCTGTCCTCCTCACGTTCTTCAGTAAGTTTTTACCATATGCCCAGACACCCCACTTTCTCTCCTTAACAACTCACTTAAGTTTGGCATTCTCCCCGACCTTTTTAAAAGTGCGGAAATCATCCCTATTTTAAAGAAACCTGGCGTGGATCCATCTATTCTTAGTAACTATTGCCCTATCTCCTTGCTGCCCTACCTTGGTAAGGTCCTGGAGGCCAATGTGTCAAACCAACTTAGTTCCTTTGTCGAACAGTCTCATGTTCTGGACTCCCATCAGGCTGGGTTTCGACCCGCCCATTCTACAGAGTCAGTCATCTTGACGGTTTTGGATGAACTTAGAGGGGGGGGCAGATAGGGGCCTCACCCAGGCCTTAGTACTCCTGGATTTGTCAGCAGCATTCGACACGGTCGATCATAACATCCTGATTGACCGTGTCAGTAATGCCGGGATCCAGGGTCTGGCTCTGAAGTGGCTCTCCTCCTTCCTCAGTAACCGGTTTCAAGCGGTACGTCTTGCCAACTTCTCCTCTAACAAGATGGAATTGACCTGCGGGGTTCCCCAGGGCTCCTCCCTTTCTCCGCTTCTTTTTAATCTGTATCTACTTCCTTTAATCTCCTCCTTGCGAGAAAGGAAAGTTGGAACATATAATTATGCTGATGATCTTCAATTGGTTTTCGACATCAATATCTCACCATCCTCTGTGTCTCACTTTCAAGATACCATCTTTATAAGTGAATGGATGAATGAAAATCAATTGAAGCTCAACCCCGATAAAACTGAGATTATCCTCACTGGTGGGTTTGCTAATCCATGGAACCCCAACTTTTGGCCTTCTTTCCTGGGCAAACCTCCTTTACCGGTCAGTTCATCCAAAAGCCTGGGCATAGTGATAAGCAACGATCTGTCCACGAAGGCTCAGATCGGCTCGGTGGTCTCTGCTGGTTTTTTCCAGCTGCAGAGAATAAAGAAGATCAGCAGATTTTGGTCCAGGGAAGCCCAGACTCTAGTTATCCTGGCATTGGTCAGCTCCCGATTGGACTATGCCAACTCACTTTATGTAGGCATCCCGGCTTACCAACTAAGACGCCTTCAGCTGGTCCATAATCAAGCTACCAGACTTATTTTTCACCAACCTAAATGGCATCACGTTAGGCCACTGATGAAAAGCCTTCATTGGCTCCCAGTGGTCAAGCGTTGTGTATTTAAGCTGGGATGTACTATTTTCAAAGCTCTTCACGGCAACAGTCCAGCCTTCATTTTCTCTAAGACTCTACACTATGCCCCCTCTCGTAACCTGCGATCCTCCCATCTGAATCTGTTGGTCACTCCCACTTTTAAACGTAAGAAACATGGAGGTTCCAGATTTATGGCTTTAGCCCCTCAGTTCTGGAACTCGCTCCCCGTGGAGCTGAGGTCCATTACCTCATTTGCACTATTCAGGAAACAGCTGAAGACCTAGTTCTTCTCCCAGGCGTATGATAACTAGGCTACTCTCCCACCGCTGCTACCTAACTCACTACCCCAGCGCCAAGAAACCGTCCGGTGAACGCGCGCTTAACAAATGTTTTTAACATAACAGAACACTGCCTGGCACGATTCGTATCACCAGGTTTGTGTAGTTATTACGCCTCAACATGTACTTCGATTCAAGTAGATCAGACTGCAAAGATTGCAGTATAGCTGAATGGTCCGGAAGCCAGCTGGCAGATGAAAATGTAGGTTGTATCAAAGCATATAGCGGCTTGATACGCTGGGCATAATCGGGAATGTAAGTCCTCCCGAAATTTAAAAATCCAAGCAAAGACTGACGTTTCTGTAGCGTAGACGGAGATTGCAATCTTGCACATTTCTCTAGAAAGTGGGGTGCTAAGCCCCTACCTTAATGATGGAGCTCGTTGCACAAAAAGAGCCCCACATAATAAGCGATGTGTGATTTGGCAACGTTGAATTTGCAACCGTACTCCGCAAACATTAGTAAGATGCGGTCGACTTGTCAGAGATGCGGCCATAGTTCATTGTCCGTCAGATAAATATCATCAACATACAAGTATTCATCAGGGTCAATTCTGTCTAACAAAGACACAATACGCGCATTGAATACTTCGGGGCTATTCTTATACCCCATAGGCAAACGCCTGATTTATTTTTGTTTTCCACCGGCCGTGAATGCTGTCCATTGACTGCACTCAGGAGTCAGATTATAACTATTGAAGCCATTGGAAATATCAAGTGTTGTTTCATATTTTTTACGAACAAGACGGTCTACGAGTGCAGAGCCATGGGTATTCTGTACCGCAGTTGTACGACAATAAGAATTCAAATGTCGGTAATTCAAATGTCGGTAATCTAACACAATGCAATAAGACCCATCGTGTTTGGGTACTGTAAAAAGAGGATTATTCATCGGTGACACACATGTCTCAATCACACCTTGATACGCCAACTCAGTCAGAACATCATAAACGGGACCTTTCGCTTCCCGCCGGATTGGATATTGTGGTTGGGGCTGTGGCATAGACCGCAATGGAATCTCATGTGCTGAAGAATCTTTATCCCAGCCCACTTGGTTATGGTACACCGCCGGTGCAAGGGCCAAAGCCCACTCAGATGCAAAAGCCTATGCATGCTCCTCAGGGACGTAACGCGAAAAACTCGGAAGTATCACGCCCTCCCCTCTTGCTGTGGCTAGAACAAATGGTGCGGGCCAATCTGCATCCGCCAACAAAATGTCGTAAGAAGAGGTAAGATTTTCCAAAGAAATCCCTGTGATCACACGCTCTATGTCACCTTCAATGCGAAAAACTATGTTATATAGTCTATCAGGAGGGGCAACTCGGGTGTCTGCTGTTTCTACAGTAATGAAACTGTCAGTTGCTGTTGCCTCCAGACAAGGTCGCAGTGCCTCCCGCACTATGGTAACTTCCGCTGCGCTGTCGAGCAGAGTCCCGTTTATGATGTTCTGACTGAGTTGGAGTATCAAGGTGTCATTGATACATGTGTGTCACCGATGAATAATCCTCTTTTTACAGTAGCCAATTGAACCTACCAACCATACAACACCCTGAAGAAAACTATTATTGGAGTTAATTTTTCAAAAGTTGCTTATATTCAGTTATATTTTTAATAAATTCTTTGTATTTGAAGCCCACGGCATAAGATTTAACTCCTCATCATATTCCTCTTGACCAATAACCAAAACCCCGTTGCCAGTCTACTTCATCACTTTATTTTTATCCTGCTGCAAATTATTAGAAATGTTTCTTTATTATCGTTTGATGTGTTTAATTTGCTGCATTTCCCTGCTTGTTCACATTTCTTAAATCTCTCAATGTTAATCTTGTAGTTGATATGTAGCTGCAGCATCCTCTTGGAATTGGAAAGAGCATATTGCGTACAACTATATAATCTGACTCGAACAAACTTTATTCCATATTCACATGCCTCCTTAAACACCAACATTAGATGAGTCTCCAGTTGGCTAAGAAGAAAGGGGAACTATTTCTATTCAAAGGCCAATCCATTCATACTTCAGCATATTTTCTTTTAATACTAATTGCAAACTTTTGTGGCCCTCCAACCTGGCTGAAATAAAGGTACAATCATAATATCTACTATAGATGGCAGAACGATCAGATGCGCTAAAGGACTTGCTAGACACTATTGATGCGGAAACAATGGAAATGGGTGTCATCACCTTGCGACAGCATCATGGACCCGCAAGTTTCTCACATTTGATTCTGTCTCTAGATCGCTTCGGAATGTTAGCAGCAGGTGCATTACCACTTAGAGGTCCAGGGAAGGGCAGGACTCTTATCAGCCCATTCAGTCTCAATAAATGCCAAAAGACAAGTTACACTCTGCTAAAACCCAGTTCTGCTAACACTCTGAACGTCATCACCCTCGGAACATAGTTCAGGATGGACTGTTCCTATTGGAGCAGGGTGAATATTGATTTGCATACGGCTAGGTCCAAACTGAGGTCCTCCCATTACCGTTTGTGGCTCTGATGTACTGTCCTCAGTGGCAAGTATATGCCCAGGTGTTTTTCTGTTGTCAGTTTTTTACTGTAACCAAGCTGCAGCCTACTGACGAGCTCCAATCAGGGCAAAACTGGTCTTGATATGTTTGTATTCTGGTTAAGGAAGGACCACCCTAGGCAGTCTGGACTGATCCTGTTGGAGCAGGGTCACCACTGATTTGCATATTGCTGGGTCCAAACTGAGGTGACTTGGGGGCCAGAAGAACAATGGGGTGGAATGCCACTCCAAATGATTGTCAATATTTAGATTTATTACAAGAGTTCCTCCAAACTACTTTTGTGTTGGATTAATAAATAGATTCCTAGGCTTTTCTGCTGCTCCTGCGTGCTGCCCGAGATTGCAGATTATAGTTTAAACATGGAAACAGTGCTCCTCACAGAGTAGTCCCTGTCCTCCTCAGTACAGTTGTCTTATCTATCCTTGACAGCTTTCGCTGCTGTACCGCCACAGTATCTCTCGTCCAATACACTTCAATTCTGTTGTTTTCCTGCACAGACTACACTCCCTTGAATCTATAGAGTTGCCATTGAGCCGTTGCACTTCTGCCAAGACCTAGCCAAATCCAGATTAAGTGTAGGGATTGTTGTACTTTTTGGCTTGCTAAATGGCATTCCCGTCTAAACAGTCCCGACTGTTCACAGATTAGGCAGCACACATGTGTGGGGCGGGCAGACATTCGAACCTAGCTCTAGTCCCTCTCCTGGTTATGACAGGCCCATAGGTAAATGCATCAATCATGCCTGCGCTCTTCTTCATGATATCATAAGCGATCATGGCATATTTTATGTCTGGCACTTCACCCACCCGCAACACAAAGACTTCACCTTTTTTTTCAAAGAAATGTTATTGTGCCAACAACCATGCATAGTCCGGTGCGACCGGGTTTCTCAGTAGAGACAATATAATTCAGTATTACATCCATGCTGTCGACATCCAATTAATCACTACGAAACAGAAAATAGAAAACAAAAAGGGAAAAAGCAATATGCGCTAAAACGTTAGCATTCAAAAGTGCAACATGTCAACATTACTGTCTCTTGCGCCGGCCACCTTCTGCCACCATGTCTCATACGCTATTAAAACTTATGATAAAACAATCGCCCACTGCCCTATTGTCTCAGTACTCCTATGTCTGTTATTGGAATGGGGGGCCCTAAAATTAGGCCTTGGTATTCTGCCCACCTTTTCCAAATTTTAGGCTGCTTCTGTTGGCATCCCCTAGCCTTATATATGGGTAGCTCCATACCCATACAAAAATCTATTGCCTTTTTTCCAAGCTCCCAAAGAGGGTGGGGATGGGACCTTCCACATTCTGGCTATGTCCCATTTTGCCATTGTAAGGCCAAGGAATAGTACATGATGCTTATAAAAGTTGCCCCCGATCCCCTTCGTGATATGTAGTAATGTCAGTTTTGGTGCCATAGAAATATCCCAACCCATTACCTCGGAAAGGCACATCCTAACTCCTCTCCAGAACCTATGAAGCGCAGTACTTTGCCAAATTGTGTGCATGAAAGTGCCATCAATGGTACCGCAGCACAAGCAGATAGGGAAAGCCACTAGACCCGCCCTCCACAACTTATCTCTGGTGAAATATACCCAATTTCACCTTTTTTTACTTAGTCATCACACATCTTCCAGCATAAATTATTTTCTCCAGCAAGGTTATTTTGTAACTCAGACCTCCTCCAACGTTATTTTAAAAACATTCCCGGGTCCAATTAAGTCTGGGATTTGCATTCCTAGAAAATACCATCTGTATGGCACAGAGTTCCAAAGAGAAAGTTTTAGTTGGATCCCAGATAAAGTTATGAATTAATTGGAAAATTAATGCTCTGTCACCTCTGCCTATGTACTATGGGAAGTAGGTAAAGTGAACTGGTTAGGTCTATGATGCAAGGTTCTGTAATAGGCAAACGAAGAGTGAGAATGGAAAGAGTCCCGCTTTGAGCAATTTTTTAGATTCCTCACTACTAGCTATTACACCACGCCCTCGGATGCACCACAGTTACAACTAGAAAGCACAACATTCTAGCGGTGTTATTCGAAAGGAGGTGGAGGCCACAAGGAACCCAGTGCCAGAATAGAAGTGTCGTCTTGTCTTTGAAGTATTCCTACACCATGTGTATCTCATACCCCTGACCCTCGCGTATGTGTAATTTTGTTACGTGGAACGTCCGTGGTCTTGGAAATCCCGTTAAAAGACAAAAGGTTCAACGTACCTGATTCCAGCCACAATCTTGCTTCAGGACCCGGAGGGGCTGAACGGACACCTGAGGCCCCGCCCCCTGCCACCGGGGAAACCTACAACTGCTGCTCACGCCTCCCGCTTCGCGGGAGACGCTTCGTTGTCGGCGTAGGTTCAACGTACCTGATTCCAGCCACAATCTTGCTTCAGGACCCGGAGGGGCTGAACGGACACCTGAAGCCCCGCCCCCTGCCACCGGGGAAACCTACAACTGCTGCTCGCGCCTCCCGCTTCGCGGGAGACGCTTCGTTGTCGGCGTAGGTTCAACGTACCTGATTTCAGCCACAATCTTGCTTCAGGACCCGGAGGGGCTGAACGGACACCTGAGGCCCCGCCCCCTGCCACCGGGGAAACCTACAACTGCTGCTCGCGCCTCCCGCTTCGCGGGAGACGCTTCGTTGTCGGCGTAGGTTCAACGTACCTGATTCCAGCCACAATCTTGCTTCAGGACCCGGAGGGGCTGAACGGACACCTGAGGCCCCGCCCCCTGCCACCCGGGAAACCTACAACTGCTGCTCGCGCCTCCCGCTTCGCGGGAGACGCTTCGTTGTCGGCGTAGGTTCAACGTACCTGATTCCAGCCACAATCTTGCTTCAGGACCCGGAGGGGCTGAACGGACACCTGAGGCCCCGCCCCCTGCCACCGGGGAAACCTACAACTGCTGCTCGCGCCTCCCGCTTTGCGGGAGACGCTTCGTTGTCGGCGTAGGTTCAACGTACCTGATTCCAGCCACAATCTTGCTTCAGGACCCGGAGGGGCTGAACGGACACCTGAGGCCCCGCCCCCTGCCACCGGGGAAACCTACAACTGCTGCTCGCGCCTCCCGCTTCGCGGGAGACGCTTCGTTGTCGGCGTAGGTTCAACGTACCTGATTCCAGCCACAATCTTGCTTCAGGACCCGGAGGGGCTGAACGGACACCTGAGGCCCCGCCCCCTGCCACCGGGGAAACCTACAACTGCTGCTCGCGCCTCCCGCAACGCGGGACGCGCGCGGGCGGCGCCGGGCTAAGCCCGGGCAAAGGGCGGGCCGTCTGAGGCCGTCCGAGGTCGGAGGAGGTCGGGCCGGGCCACCCCCCCTACTGTGGAGTGCTGGATGTCACGCACGCCCGCTTCAGACAAGGTACTGTGCTACGGCAAACGACATTTAGGTAGTGTGTGCGGGACCCGGCTTGTTTGTGGTGGAACCCTGACTTTATTTCCTGTTAATTGTTTGCTGCGGTCCTATAGCTTGTGCTCTACCCTTGCTGTTGGGCTATAATCATGGGCAAAAGGAAAGCCGCAGAGGGAGGGCTGATGAGCACTAGTAAAAAGGGTAAAAAATCTAAGAAGAATATTCATGCTACTATGAACTGTGTCCTGACTAGAATAGAGGAGATTGTACATGACTGTGAGGACACGTTACATGACGAGCAAGCGGGGAGTCAGTCAGCCAAAGCCACGCCAAAGACTAACAGTACAATACCATCCATGTTTCATACCCAGCGCCTGACAAAACAACAAAGGTCTGACCCCGCTCCTGTCATCACTACCCCTGAATTGCAACCAATTTCAACACAGGCTACGGCTACCTCGAATCCCTCTGAAGTAGTCCCAATAATTCCGGACCCTGCCCTCCAAGCCTTATTATGTACCAATAGGTTTGCCTCCCTCGACCCTGACTTGCCTCATCCATCTAGCCAGGCCACTGAGTCCATAGTGGATCCCTCGATTGCTACCAGGAGTGATGCTGAGAATTTGGCTGCGCTCTATGTCAGAATTGAGAGATTAGAGGAGTTGGTGGCTGATCTTGGTAAGAAAGTGGAGAGTCTCATTCTGAGTAGGGTTCCCTCATCGTCTCCCCCTGTTCTTCCATCTGATCATGGGGTAGCTTCTTCTGCGAAGAAGGCTGAACCATCTAAGCCTATTCTTCCTAAAACGAATTTTGGACATATCAATGTGGGTGTCCTTGACGAGGGAAGTAACACCAGAGTAAATGTCTATACCAAGTCTTGCCAAGACATGTTGAGACGCTTTGTGCCACCAAGCTTACCTACTGTAGCTCCTCCCTCTAGACGCACTCCTAGTTCTCCTTTGCTTTGTAATAACAACTCTACTCCCTACATTCCAGCTTTTCCGGGTACTCCCTACCCTGTGTATAATAGCTTTCCTGTTTTCATGACCCATGCTCCAAAATTGACATCACGATGTGTCGCTGAAAACAGTGAATCCTTACACAATAAAGTTATACACTGGCTGAGACATGTAAGAGGCTGCAGATCAATCATTAGAGAGGACATCACAAGGGTAAAGAGGCTTTCAAGGGTAGATGCTGGTACTGATTGTATAGAAATTGTTTTTGGGGACCCCGTCATAGCTGAAAACCTACTCTTGCTTGAGTATAGGACTTCACCTCCCGCTTACTCTTCAATCCAGATTCGCAAGTTTCCTATCTGGATTCACCAGAGGGAGGGCGAGGGCTCTGGCTTAAGACAAGTAGACTGACTACCTAATGCACATATAGGATCTCCCTTATATCCTCTTACACTGTATTCTGTAGTGGGCCCACCCTCGAATACCACCTCAGCTCTCAATCTGTTCTCAAATGTTTTGGGTGAAGCTACTGATAGTCCGAAAGTTGATGAGGGCCACCAAGCTACTATGGCAGCAGATATAGGGACCCCCCTAACTCCAACTCCCTTGGGTATTATTAAGTTGTTATCATGGAACATTGCAGGGCTAAGGAGGAACCTCACAGATCCTGTTTGGAGTGATTTTATCGACAAGTTCGACATTATCCTCTTTCAGGAAACCTGGAGTCTGGTCCCCCTGCATAAATCAGGGTACACTACTTTTTTTGTTCCAGCTATTAGGTCAACACGAGGTCGCCCCTCCGGGGGCCTCTTAATTTGGGTTAATATTAGCTTGAACTGGACAGTCAAGAGCCATGTAACTTCATCTGATGACCTTCTCCATATTTCTATCAAGGGGCTAGTCCACCAAATACCCCTTGATATATTCAACATCTATGCTAGGGGCAACCCTGGTGGCCAAGTAAGCTCGACTGTTTCAGTTCTGGAGTCTGAACTCTCTGCAATTTCCCCTAAGGCTGGTGTTATAGTTGCCGGGGACTTAAATTGCACTTTTGAGCCCCTGAGTAGCGATGACATTCTAGGTATTGGCGATACAGACTCCAAGCAGGGTATACCCCAATTAACTCTACCACCACTGAAGAAATGGTCCAAGAGAGCTGTACAAATCAACGCTCTCACTCTGGAGTTCAACTTGAGGGCCACAAATGGACGAACCCACTCAGATGGCGCGGGTGCCCCCACATTTACAAGAACTGGTGCCCCCTCACGCATTGATTATATCTTGCTGGGCACAGAGCTTTGGCCAGACCTCAGAGATATGGAAGTGGTTGATAGGCCCGAGAGCGATCACAACCCCTTATTTATGCAACTTAGGCGAGGGCTGGTCACTACTTCCATTGAGCCCTCAACTAATCAGAGGCCCGGGGCTAGGGAGGTTGCCCCCACCAACTGTAATAGACGCCTGAAGTGGCCAAGGGTGGTAAAGCAAGAGAGGGACCTGTGTAAAATCAGAAGCTTAGTCGAAGGAGGCATTGCAGCTTTGGATTTGCCCACGGGCTGTCCCTCGAAGACTCTTCCCCATAATGACTTCTTAGAAGTCTATCATCAGACGGTAGCAAGGATTGGGAATTTCTTTGTGACACAGGAAAAGGGGGACCAAAAGCGGCACCCCCCAAAAACAGAAAACTCCTGGTTCTCACAAGATTGTAGGGCTATGAGACAGACTCTATCTAGAGCCATTAAATCCAAGGATCAGTCAGTCATTACCAATGCCCGGAAAATGTATTATACCACCATAAGGAAGGCAAAGCGTCTGTGGGACGAATCCCACTGGCAGGACTTTAAGGCCGCAGCCCTATTAAAAGACTCATCCTCCTTCTGGAATCTTATAAACATTAGCAACAGGGGTGGGGCAGATCCAATCCCGAATCACATAACGGGGTCCCAATGGCATTCACATTTCTCAAACCTTTATTCATCTAGGGAAAGAGTGGGCTATGAGGAGCAGATGCCGGTATTGGAGCATCCGGAACATCTGGAGCTGGAGCCCGACTTTGGCCTGAATGAGGTTCTTTCTGCAATTAACACGATTGCCCCGGGAAAGGCAGCTGGCCCCGATGGTCTCCCAGGTGATCTACTGCTCCATGAAAAAGATCTCTGGGCAGAATTCATCCTCCGGATTTTAAAAAATCTAGCTTTAGGCTGCCCAATTCCGGATTCCTGGAAGGGGGCGGAGGTGGTGGCCATTTATAAGAAAGGGGATAGAGGGGACCCTGCCAACTACAGACCGATTAGTTTAATTGATGTTATTCAAAAGGTGGTTGGCAGAGTCCTCTTGACCAGGATTAAGGAGTGGATAGATGAGGAGGGCATTCTGACTCATCTACAAGCAGGCTTTAGGGAGGGAGTAGGTACCATCGACCAGGTCTTTAGATTTTGTATTTTATACTGGAAATCCGTGGTCATCGAAAAAGGCAGCCTTTATTTGGCATTCATTGACTTAAAAACAGCCTTTGACCTGGTGCCACGTTCACAACTGTGGCAGGTATTGCACGACCTGGGCATCCCTCCCCTAACCCTGGACCTCCTGAAACGTCTTCATGTAGGCAATTTTGCTAAAGTCAGGTGGGGACATCAGGGACAGCTCACAGAGAGGATTTCGGTCGAGAAAGGAGTGCGCCAGGGCTGTGTCATGGCCCCGACCCTGTTTTCTCTCTATATAAATGGTGTGGCAGACTATTTGAGAGTCGACAGGGTCGATGCCCCAACCCTGTGCGGGGAAAAAATATCTACCCTACTCTTTGCTGACGACACTCTCTTGATTTCGAAAAGCCCCATGGGCTTACAAAGACTGTTGTCCCGCTTCTCCAAGTTTTGTGACACCAGGGGGCTGCAAATAAACACTCTGAAAACTAAGCTGATGGCGCTATCTCCCTCTAAAAACTTCAAGAATAACATCAAGCTCAATGGTACAACACTTGAGCTAGTGGACGCTTTTGATTATCTCGGAGTGAGGGTAAATAACAAGCTTAAATGGGCTCCCCATCTCTCAAAAATGCTCCTTGCCCACAAAAGAGCTGCAGGGGCAATATCGAGACATCAGAGGCTCTCATATAGCAGGCCGATAGCGGCGGCTGTTAAAGTTTATGAGGGGAAGGCACTGTCAGCAGCGCTCTACGGGGCAGAATTGTGGGGTTTTGAAAATCTGTCAGAGTTACTTAAATCCGAGAATAAGTTCTTTAGGGACTTAGTCTCGCTTCCCCTGTCCACCCCGCTAGTCCCACTCCGCAGCGACCTTGGCAGACAAAACATCAGCACTGTGGCAAGGTTGCGCCCTATACTATACTGGGCAAGGATTAGAAGATCCCCTGAACTCCACCACTTTGCCTCTGCTCTGGACGAGATATTAAATCTGGGAGCAGACCACAAGATCCCATGGGTATCAAACTTGAAAAAACATCTGCAGAAGATTGGTCTGGAAGAAGCTTGGGTGAGCCAGGTTCCCCCTCCCAAATCTACGATAAAAAAAATCTACTGGGATTGGGTTACGGCTGATACCTTAAGAAATCAGGAGGGTGTGCTCACTGTAAACTTCTTGGATACGAAACCGGCTCCAAGTCTGGAGTCCTTTATGGACCTCATCGAATCACCTGAAGATAGATCTTTATATCTCAAATTGAGATATGGCACGCTCCCACTTTATGATTTTCAAACCCGTTGGAGTAAGGCTATCACGCATTCAAAAGGCTGCCCAGGGTGTGCCTCGCCCACAGAGTCCATTGGCCACTTCATGTTTGCCTGCCAGGCGTACAGACAACCAAGATTAAGGTGGCTTAAACCCGTTTGCAAAAATTTGGGTATAAGGTCCGCTAGGGTGGCACTGCGTATCTTGACTTACGATACATCCGTCCCTAGTGTAATCTGTGGGACTGCCAAATACCTGGGTTGGGCCTGGAGATTAAGACGCAGGTCACTCAAGGCGCACCATCTACAAGCTAACCATCCACTCCCCTGACCCTGTTGGACATTATTGTTTATATTATCAACTATAGGGGATATGTGAAATTGATACGTGTATATATATGCTGTTTTTTTAATTCTTTTTAACTATGTATGGATTGATGCCACCTGTTGTAGTATGTTTTAATTTGTTTCATCACATATTGCACTGCACTTTTATGATACTTTTATATGTCGAATAAAGTACTACAACAACAACAACTAGAAAGCACAACATTCTCACTTGTTGTATGGTTGGTAGGTTCATTGTCGACATTGAACCTACCAACCATAAAACAAGAGGTCTTACCTTGGGATGAGAATTAAAATAAATCCCATTAGTCAAGTGCTCTACACATTAGCGAAGGTGCACAAAGACACACTAAACCAGTATTAGAAACCCATAGTTTCATCACAATTAAATTTGTTTTCACAGAGCAAATTTCTTTTTTGAAATTTTTTTCACAACAAATTTCATTCATCTGTAAAGGTACAGAGTGGTCCACGCCAAATACACATATTACAAAGAATAGTTGAAGTAGAAAGTACAATGCTTTTGCAAACTGTAACAAACTGGCCTGTTGACCATCAGGCCAACCAACTGAAAGGTAGTACAGAACCCCACTAAATACCAAATCGCATAGGATTAGATGCGTGTGCTTCAGCAGTTTATGTTACTTGTCAGTAGCTGAAAGATACATCATGCATATTACCTAGAAGTTTATGAGTGGTTGGATTGTGACAAAGTGGGACGATCTATACCCCGATATGCCACCCAGCCAGCCTAAATATTTCTGTGTTTCTGCGGGCAGCCCGGCGCCTGGTACACCGCAACCTCAGCACCCATACATCTGTCCATGGCTTTATTCCATCCCTCCATACTTGGCAGCAAAGCTGCCTTCCACATCTGGGCTATGTCTCTTTTGGCTAATGTTAGGCCCAGGAAAAAACAGGTGTTGTTTATAGCTGTTTCCGACAATCTCTTCCGTACTGTGGAGCAATATCAGACAAGGATCTTGTGGAATGTTCCAGGCCAGAAAGCGGCCCAGACAAGACGATATTTTCTGGCAAACTGGCTTTAGCACCTCGCAGTTCCAGACTGTATGTAGAAATGTGTCCTCAACACCCCCACAACGGAGACACTGGGGGGATTGAATGACACCCATCTTCCATAGGAGGGATCGGGTATAAAAAGCGCAGTGGAGATATTTGAACTAGATATGGTGGTATTATGAGGAAACCGCCGCACTTCAGGGGCTAGCTATGGCCTCGGTCCAATGGTCATCAGTCAAGGTTGGTAAATCAATCGTCCAAGCGCCTCTGGTCTTCTGTACTGTATTTTGTGTGTGAGTTGTCAGGGTCTGATATATTTGTCTGATCTTGTGCGCCCCCAGGTCTCCCATTAAGAGGTGACCTTCTAAGGGGTAAAACTCAGGCAGTTCCTGGAGTTGTGGGGTTAGGGCATGTCAGAATTGTAGATATTTGTAGAACTGTGATTTATGTAGTTGAAACTCTGCTTGTAGTTGTTGAAATGATTTGAGGGTGCGACCTTGTATACTATTGCCCAGTGTGGAAATCCCAATGAGGTCCCATTTATGAAAGCCCGTAAGCATGGAGACAGAGCGTATGAATGTGCCCTGCCAGAGTGGGGTTGTTTGTGTCAATCGGCCCAACCAGTCCATGGTTTTAACTGAGTGCCGCCATAATTGTATCACTGTTTTGCTGGCCAGAGGAAGAGTATCAAGATTTATCTGGCTGTAAAGGAGTTTCTGTAGGGATGGTCCCTCCATTGCTAGCCTTTCCGCGGCATAGGCCGGATCGGATTGTGGGCAATACCACCACTCATTAATGACTAAGAGGGGGGATGTGGCATAGTATGCATATATATCCGCCGCTGCGATGCCTCCGCAGTAGGTCGACTGTGTACAAATGTTTAGCTCCACCCAAATTGCCCCCCTGCCAAAGGAACTTTTTAAGGAGTGCATTCACTTGAGTAAACCATGAGCGGGGGATGTTATATGGAAAATTCTGTAGCCGATATAACCGGGGCAGGGAAACCATTTTATAAATGGACACGTGACCGTACATTGACAGCGGCAATTGTGACAATATTGTGGTTTCGTCCCAAACGGCTGGGAGAAGAGGAGTGATATTATGCGTCCATGATATCGTAGGGCATGATGAAATAAACAACCCCAGATATTTAAATCACTCAGTGGCATGAGACAGTTGCGCTGCCCAGGTCACCCGTCTTTGGTCTTCTACACGGGATAATGCACCGATTTTGGGCAGTTGGCACCTAAGCCGGAAGTTTCACCGAATACCAGGAGGATTTGGAGAATGCGGGCCCTGAGGACCAAGGGTCCGTCATGAAGAAAAGCCCCTCATCTGCATATAACGCAATCCTGTCAGAATACTCGTGTGACCACTCAAACCCTCGAATCAGCAGCTCTTGTCGTACCAAGGTGGCTAAAGGCTCTATAGCGAAGGCGAATAGAAGAGGAGATAAGGGACAGCCTTGCCGTGTGCCTCGGTGAATGGAAAAGGAAGTCGACCGGTGTCGCGCCACCCGTACTTAGACCTAAACATCTGTATATAGCAGCAGTATATACGCTAAGAAGAAGGGTCCAAAATTAAGGGTGCGAAGGAGTTTGAAGAGGTATGTCCAGCTTAAGGAATCAAAAGCCTTGTCAATGTCGGCCAAGTTCTTGGGCTCTTGTAAGGGCATTGTGGGCCTGTCGGATGTTTTGTCGGGTGGATCGCTGTGGCATAAAGCCAGACTGATCTGGGTGAACGAGATCTCGGATGTGCAGGTGGAGGCGGTCCGCAAGAACTTTACAGAGGAACTTAGGTTCAAAGTTAAGGAGCGAGATGGGGCAATATGAAGAGGGATTTTCTTTGGGGGTGGGGGGGTTGGAGCAGGAGGGCGACCAGGCTTTAAGAATACGACAATTTCAGCGTGGCACCAATCTACAGGTAAAATGTGTTGTTCAAGTGCTTCATGAAGTGCCGCTAGAAGATGTGGACCTAATGTAGCCATATGCGGCCGTAGGAAATCACTGGGGAATCCGTTAGGGCCGGGTGTTTTACCAGGGTGGATATTGATCAGTGCCGCTCTAAGCAATTCTAATGTTATAGGGGCATCAGTAAACCCAGACTTCATCAGATACTTTATTTGGGGGGGTATGTCTGATAGGAATTCGTCAATGAGGGCGCCTGATGTAAGGTCTTTCTGTTGATATAGAGAAGCACAATATGTTGCGAAAACTTGGGCCACCATCTCTGGGGAGGTACATAGTACTCCTTCTGTGTCACGAAGTGCGGGCACGGGGATAGAAGCCGCCTTGGCCTGGCATAACCGATGAAGCATCTTACTAGACTTGTCTCCCCACTGATAAATCCTATACTGTGTTGCTAGCCAGACCTTTGTAGTGTAGTTCCTATATATCTGCGCATTGGAATAATATACACTATAGTGTTGACATAGGACTGAGGTCAGGATGTCTCTATCGAGTACATTAAACTTAATTACTTGTGTGTGCCAGCTAACTCAGAGGTCACTAGAAGCTTCTTGAATATACAAGAAGGGATTAGTTTCTGACAACCGCATAAACATGACAACTTTGTTTCCCTTAGAGTGGGAACAATCTCAGAACCGTTGAAACAATAGATAACAGTTTCACTCAGTCAATCGTGCATGCTTAGTTTCTACAGAGTTGCACAGAAATAGAGAGACGGGCGTTTCAATAAAAAGGGGTTTATTGAACAATCTTATTTCTCATGCAAGAGATTTGAACTGCTACAATCGTGAGACAGGATGCGAAGTACAATACGTACAGGTTTAGCAGTAAGATAAAATAATACTGCAATAGCATGGTTTGTAGCTATGACATATATTCATAAAAAACATACATAAATAACACAGGCTAAAATGTGAACACTCATCTGATGCTTCTAAATAGTTCTACCCCAGTGTACCTAACCTAAGTGTAGTACGAGGTAAGAAGTAGGTGCTGTTTTCTAAAGTATAGCTAGCAATAGTTTTAGTTTTGCCAAGAGTTGCCAAAAGTTTCTCTAAGTTCTAGTCTGCTCCATACCTTAGAATGTGTGAGTTCGGAATATCTTTCCGAGTCTCGATCTCTAACACCCCGCAAGGGGAATCAGAAACACTGGAGCTGGATCCTCTGCGAGGAGGATGACAGCATCTGGTCAGTGCATCAGGCAGGAAATCTATCTCCTTCCGAACTTGCTGTGGCGAACTGCAAGTAGGCAGTCGAACTGGACCGTACCAGAACCATGGTTTGCCAGGGCAAGTGCAGATATATTTATACCTTGAAGGTGTTTAGGAATGCCTGTATTGACGTAAAAGTCGGGCATCGGAACGTCATGAATGAACCCCTAATGAGTTCTTGGAGAAATCAATATCCAAGCAAGGGAAATTCCTGAAGGTTTAAGCGTCTGGTTTTTCAAGAACTCGTTGTGACGTGGATTGACGGATGTAGGAGACCATGCCTGTATTTGGTTAGCATGGACAATGCCTAAATAAGGGCTGGATTTTCTATGCCTAAATAAGGGCTATATGAATTGTACCTAGATAAGGGCATAAATCGGGAAACCTATATACGGAATCTAAATCTACACACAACACTCTCGCGCTTCGTTAGTAAGGAGTTGATGTATTTGTTGCTTGATTTGGAGGTTACGTTGCGATCCCGGGGTAGTCCCTGTTGCCACCTGTATCTCGAGGGACCGTTGACGATCTTCTAGTTCCAATATTTGGACTAACCGTCTGCGTTTTTCCCCTGTACTAAAATATATTTCGACCCCTCGGATTGTAGCTTTGAGAGCCTCCCATGGCATAAGTTTAGGCGAGGCCGAGTCTGTGTTAGTCGACAGATAATCTGAGATGGCCTGCTGCAGGACCTCTTGATAAGCCGGGTCTTTAAAATGCCAGGGCGACATGCGCCATCGATAAAACAACCTTTGTGATTTTAGGTGTAGATTAAGTTGGACCGTAGAATGGGTAGACAACCTCCTGGGCAAAATAGAGATATGGGATATCTTGTATGTGTACCTATGGGGAATCTAGTCGTGATAATGTGCCATGTACGGCCAAAGTATATGTAAAGCATTTCTCGGAGGGGTGATACACACAACACGCATTTGACCACCCCAGAATAGTAGCTAAAAGTTTAAGTTTGGACCTACATGTGCGGGATTCCTGCCCTGATCCCCTCCAGCGATCTTGCTTTGTCATGACATCGTTCCAATCTCCGATTAGTACAATTAGACCCTCAGGGACTAGAGCGTAAACGCTGATTATAGTTAATTGTTCGTCAGACACTGTACCTGTGATGATAGTGTATCGACTCCTGGTGTCCAGCCAATCATTGAAAATGGTATAAGGGACACGGCGATGCATCGGAATCGGCGCGCCGTGAGAGCCCCTGGTAAACCCCAAATTATATATTGTGGTATATATCCGAATCTGTTGATACATGGGGTTTTATTTCCCAGGAGATGAGTCTCTTGTATGAGGAGAACATCAGCTTCAAAGTGTTTGGCCAGTCAAAGTACCGCGCCCCTCTTGATCTTATTAAGTAACCCCCTAACATTCCATGATACTAAATTCAACTCCCCCCATTGGAGGTTATGGGTGTGTAGCGTCATCTATCGTCAATGTAGCATTTGTCGTGGTTGCGGTTATATCAGTGGAAGGTGACTTTGGTGCGAGTTCTGCGTCTACAATAAAATTAACGTAGTATAACAGTACTTACCCACACTGCTACCCCACACCCCTATTCTTCCGTGAACAAGATGTACCTATCGCGGCGAAGATAACATGAGGCCCCAACAGAGGGAACCCAGGGAACTCCACCAACCATACCCTAACATCCCAAAACAGTTAAACGTAGCAATTTAGAGGCGTAGTAGTTCCATGGGTGGTCCCAAGTCAAGTCTGATAACCCAGCAGTACTGTTTATAGAGAAGTAGATGGAGTTATCCATCTAGACCAGGGATCCGAAAGGTAGTAACAGACAGTTAATTAGATCTCCTCGTTTTGCGTTTGAGACCGCCAATTGGCTCTGGATCTGTGCCTTCTCTTAGAGTTGCCTCTTACCTGCCTTCTTCTTTGCGATCCCTGCAAATAATCCAATTCTACAGGTCGTGGGGAGTGCGGTTTAAGATGTGTTGTTTCCTCTGCCCAGGCGAAGACAGCTTCCAGAGAGTCAAAGAAGTATGATTTTGAGTTGTACATAACCCTCATCCGAGTGGGATAGTGCAGCATATGTAGGATATGTTAAGTGCGCGGAGCCGATGCTTAGCGGCCACGAAAGACTGCCGCTGTTGCTGCACAAATCTGGTGTAGTCCGAGAAAATTGTTATTGGTTGTGAGTCAAAAAGAAATCGGTCCTTATGAGTTCTGGGCGAATTGGGGAATTGCCAGGGAATTGCGTCATGATCAGCATAATTTAGCAATTTAGCGATCATCGGTCGTGACCACTCTGCTTCATCAGAGCCCGGTGGGCTCAGTCCACCACTAAGCATGGAGATAGGGACTCTCCCTGCATTAATGTCTTCAACCATTCTGTTAGAAAGTTGTTCATCGAGGAGCCCTCGCAACCCTCCGGAAAGCCGAAGAGGCATAGGTTGTTACGTCACGAACGTCCATCAGCAGTTCTTGTGCCACGACAGTGAACTTGTTCACCTTTTTTGAAGGGAGGCCACTATCTTTGACAATTGATATACAGGTTTCAGCTTCTATGATGCGGTCTACTGCTATACGGACATCCTGGCATAGAAATGAGACTTCGGACCCCCAGCTCCAATCTTCGCTTCCAGGGCATCTTGTGATTGCAGTGATCGCCGCTAAAAGCGTTGCGTTATCGGGACTCGGACCACTGGTCCCTTCTTCTCCTGCGCCACCGGGGACAGTAGTAAATTGATCTAGGGTACTCTGTTTGGAGCTGGCACCAGCTTGCCTGTCCTTACCCATGTTGGTTGACGGAGTCTAGGGGGGAGGAAGGAAACGAAGAGATGATATTGTGAAAAAATCCCCCCTTTCCAGCAGCGCCACGTCTGCACTTTCGTTGATTTACACTGAGGAGTAGTAGATCTTATAACTTCTGGTGGCTGTGTTTCCAAAACCCTATCTGCGCCCCCCCCCCCGAGCGGTGTCGCAGGTTGGAACTCAACAGAACCTAGCCGCCCGGACCACAAGCCACACCAAGCCTAGCTTAGCCGCTTCTGCAGCCCTGGGAGGCCAGCCAAGTGGCCCCCTAAAGGAACCAGACTTACTGGACCCCTGACCCGTTAGCCACCTCGGTAGGTAAACCCCTTTAGGGTACAGGACCTCGACTTCTGATGGAGACGGTCCTCTGCAATAGAAATAGAGTTGGTGTCTTTACTGTGAGTCAGGCAATGTTTGGCAGTTCACCTCTCTGGCTCTCTCACCAGGCGATTAGCAGTCACAGCTCGCTCTGCTAGAGTCTTCTCGGGTCCCTCAGGGGGCCCACCGGGCGCCAAGGGGCTAAGATCCTGTGTGGCGTAGCCGCTCCTGGGCGTGCCCTCTTTGGGTCTACCAGACCATAGGGGCACTTTCTGCTGTCATGGTTGAGAGCGTGGCCTGCGACGTACTAGAGGGCTTCACAGATCATCAGTCCCCCGGAGCGCTCAAATCCACGGTCTCTATTTAACTGGTGCAGCAGGATCCTTACTCTGAGGATCATCGGGCCACCGGAGGGAGTTGTTAATTTCCCAGGGCCCCAGCGTTAGCGCCGCCTTTAAATCCCTGGCAGTCACCTCGTGGGTCCCCAGGACATAGGAGGCCGGACCACTGGACACTCGCCCCCTTTTAATATTGGGTCTTGACAATCCTCGCGCCAGGGGGCGGCTACCCTCCATGTTTCACCTCCTCACCGGCTAATCCCGGCTCGAGTCTCTGCTACACCACCTGAACGGGGCCACTCATGGCCGCCAGTCTGCCTAGGCTTTGGGGGGGGAAAGGCACCACGGAATATTTAATTTGGGGGGCAGCGCAACGCAACGCAATTTCGGGCCCATGGGTGCTACGGCTCACCCCGTCTCGTCGGCTATGTCGTCGTCAAGGCCGTGAGCGGCTATCACACCTCAAAGCCATGCTCGCCCCCACAGCGTTGCTGCAGAGCCCCCTCACCTCAGGCGGTGTTCCCGGCCGGCTGTTTCCCTCATCTCGGCTTCTGCGATCTGTCACACCGACAAGTCACTCTCGTAGGTCGGCCACCACACAGGCTATTCGGGAACCGCCGCAGCTCGTCTGCGCTATCCGGTCGTCAGACATAGTTTCTCCACTCTACTACCCCACAGTCGGTTCCCCATAATCGGCAATTCAGCATTTTTTGCTGAGGTCCGGATTAATGTCGGATTCTGGCAAATAGTGGGTTGGGCGGTCGGAGCCTCTTTAGGTAGCATCCGCCATGTAGGCCTTCCACGCCACGCACCCAATTCCTGTATATCTAAACACTTTCATAAGAGGTTTTCTAAATACTCACCAACTGTACGTACAAGGCACTAGAGATAACGTCAGGAGATTTAATTATCCATCCTACCAGATTAGTTTCTGGTTAAATACCCTACCTACCTCTAGAAAGCTCTGCTTATCTAATAGCATTTTACATGATGAATTACTATCAGAAGTAACCTTATTATTGCAGATTAGATTTTTAAGCCTGGAAGATCTCTAGCAAGCTCTGCTTATCTAATAGCATTTTACATGATGAATTACTATCAGAAGTAACCTTATTATTGCAGATTAGATTTTTAAGCCTGGAAGATCACAAAAAATATTGTACTCTGTGAGAAGATCTCAACTGACAGACAAATATTTTCTGTTTGAGGAACAACTGTTTGAATACCATTTTAACCTTCATTAGCAAATCTGTCCGTGAGGTTTGTGTCGTCGATGAATAATAATGACTATATTTTGACCCATATACGTAGTATACATACATATAGACAAAGCAGTTTCTCCGTTGTATTTGGAAACGGTGGTGAACAGCATACTCGCGCACACACACACACACACCAAGCTAGACCAACAGCCAAAAATCACCTCCTTAGCACACTCCCTCTGGCTTAATATAGTCATTACAGCAAGAGTCATTTCTGTATGCATTGTAGAATTGCTCTACATCTGAGGGTTGTATTCTTGACCAGGATGATTTGTCTAAAAACTCAGATTTAGGATATGCCCAGAGTAAGTCTTAGCGGGTGCCAAACAAAATTTGGACTACACTTCTAGAAGAATATAGATATAGAAGAGTAGATTACTAAAATATATTGAAGAGAAACACTGGATTTGATTTACCACAACTTAGGTTAAACAGATCGCTTCACTTCATAACATAATAAATACAAATTACCAAATGCTGAAAATAGACAAAATTAGTATAGAAATGACATTCAGGAGAGATACAAATCTAATCCAGTATTTAACAACAAGACAATGCGAAGGGCACAGACATGTCAAATAGCTCCAGAGTAATGTTATGTTATATGTTATGTAGATTTATATGTTTCAGGGTATCACCTGTGCATAGCCCCGGCAGGGCTCCAAGTTAAACAGCCAGGTCTTCAATTTCTTGAGGGAGCTGAGAAGTGGAGTTGCAGTTATGATGTGTAGAGGGAGTTTGGTCAAATTTTGCAGCGATGAAGGAGAAAACGTGCCATCCTGTCTTGCTTCTGTGGATGCAGGGGATTTGTGCGTGGGAGACAGAAGTGGAGTGTAGCTGTCTGGAGGGTTGGCCGTTGAGGTACGCTGGCCCTGTGTCGTTGAGGGCTTTTTAGGCGTGGATGAGCAGTTTGAATTTGTAATGGGGTGAACTGTGCTGGGAAGGGAGGGAGTGTGCTCCCTGCCCCCTTATGTTTAAAAGGCTCTTCTGTGCCAACAAGCTGATGAGGTCACCTGGGATGCAACTATATGCCTGTGGAGTGGTACTGTGACCTGTGAACACTTGGGCAGCATTTCAGCAACCCCAGATGACGGAATACATTTCTGAAATCTCCTACTTTTGCTCTCTACTGATGAAAGGCTAAACCCATAAATGTGTCTCTAGAAATAAAAACACTAACTGCACCAACATTGGTCAAAAACTACAGCAACTTTGACATGTCTAGAGATAACAGCACTACCTGCACCAACTTTGGTGAAAAACAAAAGCATCTTTGAAGTAGGCTTACTGTATTCCCCAGAATGGAATGGAGTGAACTGTTCTGGGATGAGAGGCAGTGTGCTCCGTCACCCCTTGTGTATAAAAGGCTCCCTTGAGCCAACAAGCTCACCTGGGATGCACCTGGGTGCCTCTGGAGTGTTACTGTGACCTGTGAAGACTTAGGCAACAGATGACTTTCCCTGCTATCTACTACTTCTGCTCTCTGCTGATGAAACCCAAAAACATGTGTCTAGAGATAACAGCACTACCTGCACCAACTTTGGTGAAAAACTACAGTCACTTTAAAGTAAGCTTACTGCTTATACTAGAGTGCAAAGGAGTGAACTGTGCTGGGATAAGAGGCATTGTGCTCCCTCCCCCCTCGTGAATTTGCAACATTTCTGGATCGGTAGTCAGTGTAGTTCACTGAGGTAGGGAGTGATGTGGGAATTCAGGTAATGTCTAGGATGAGACTGGTGGAGGTGTTTTGGATGGTCTGAAGTGTTTGCGTGAGTTGCTTGGAGATGCCGGCACAGTGTTTTGTCCTAGTCAAGTCTGCTGGTGGTGAGGGCCTGGGTGGCCATGTGTCTTGCGTGCGTTGAGAGCCATTTGAAGATCTGGCGAAGCATTCTAAGGGTGCGGCAGCAGGATATGAACACAGTATTGACCTGTTTGTTATCAAGGATGATGCAGAGGTTTTTGGTGTGGTCTATGAGAGTGGGCGTGGGACCCAGGTTGTTAATGTCGGTGAGGGGGATGAACTGAGTGGTATCATCATATGAGACAAAGTTGATGCTGTAGGTCCTTATGATGCGGTCGAGAGGTGCCATGTACATGTTGAACAGTGTTGGGATGAGGGACGAGCCCTAAGGAACTCTGCAGAGTAGCTTCTTGTGTTCGGAGGTGAAAGCGGACAGTCCGACTTGTGTACTGTTGGAGAGGAAGGAGGCGATCCTGCTCAGGGCAGGCCCTTGGATATCTGAGTTCTGGAGTCTGAACACTTTCATCTGATGATTCAAGGAGAGATGTTTATTAAAATGGAAACCAAGGAACTGAGCCCAATGGATTTATCTGTCAATATGATTATCTACCAACAACAGTTCAGTCTTAAACTAAAGGAAGTTGACCAGCTTCCCTGCTTGTAATGCTGCAAGACAAGAAGTGAAACTTTGCACTGATCCTGAGGCATGTTGATCTAATCTTATAATCAACTGTGTATCATCAGCAGAAGATACTATAATATACCCAAAGAATCTAATTAGGGCTATTAATGATCTCATATAGATGTTAACTTGAGTAGGTGATCTAGATGAGCCTTGCAGTACTTCACAAAGAAACTATTTAGAAGCCGAATGAGAAGGTGGAATCATTGCTGTCTGAGACAGATCCGTTACGAAAGAAGAACCAAGCCAGCACTGTACTCCCCAAGTTCGTGTTCTGTATGATGCTTGACCAGGATGCGATGATCAATTGCGTCAAATGCTGCTTAGATCTAGAAGGAGAATTACAGCCATATCCCCTTGGTCCACAATTAGACTTAGTTCTTCTAATGTCAACGCTAGAGCGGTCTCTATATCGCTATTTGGTCGAAAACCAGATTTCTAATCAAGGTAATTGCCTTCAAGTATCTTTGCCAGCTGCGTTGCAACAATCCTTTCTGCAACTTTCAATTACTGGAGGAAGTATAAATGAAGAGCTTTCAACGGGATAATGCAATCAGTTTGATGGACATTCATAAGTATGTCATCTGCCTAATTAAGCTTTCGTCTGCAGATCCCCATATAGATTTTTGGGTAGGCATAAATAAGCCACATTTGCACAATCTAGTTATAAGAGACCAAGCCAGACATGCCTGAGGAAGGAGGAAAAATGCCAGAAAGTGAAATATTCCCTCAGTATTTTCAAATGAAAAGCACCATTTACTCCAGCAGAGATCTCGCTGGACTAGAGATGTGATTCTGTAGGATTGCATTCAATCATGGAGCAGTTTGAAGAAAAGATTTGTTTGAGGTTTCGTTGTCCTTATCTGAAGTTAAGAGAGTTACCTGCAGCATACGACTCTAGAGAAGGTCTTATGCTGAATAACTACTCATTAACACGCATGCCTAGATTTCTAGCAAAATGTGATCAAAACAATCTAAACTTGCTTGAGTAAAGCAAAACAAACTATTTTATTATATTGCTGAAATTGCTAGAGAAACTGTAAAAGGTTAGTTTATTAACACCATGAACAGACATACTATTAGGTGTCTGGTTCATTGAAACAGAGTACTCATGTGACTAATACAAATCTAGATATTGTCCAACCCCAGCAGAATTACAAAAGTTATCACATGAAATTATTTACAAATTATCCTTGTATTTGCAGCTGCCTGAACCCGTACAATTATTTTAACAATACTTTAAGAAGGTATCACAGTTTGCAGTTATATAAAATAATTTAAGATGGTTGTCAGCAGCTGTAAAATGAGCGCAGGAAAAATATAAATTGTGTTTATTTCGTACACTGTGTAACACCGCTAAGCAAGAGGTTATACCATCTAATTTAAAATGCAGTCTTCGGGGTGAAGGGTTTTCTGTTGAACAAATTGTGTCCTAAAGGCGCATACTTTAAGAAATGACCTTTCATACATAGTCTATAAAATTGTATTTATTTGCTTTCCACATGACTATTTGTCATTAGGATTTCCTACTTCCTATCCAATTGTCAATATTCCTACATCCTATCCAAATGTCAATGTGCTTTTCCTAACTGAACATTCATAAAAAATAAGAGAATGAAATTCGCAAAGTATCGGTCAGAGGCCAAAAATATGAAGGCTTAAAGATGTAGTTTACTAAGGTTGGAGTTGCCAGATTAAGCAATTTTTTCCGGTCATGACTTTTGCATGAGTATCGCATAAACTACCGACCATGTGGTTTCCAGGCCAGGAATAATCAAGAACACTTTCTCTTGTTTTCTTCCAGAGAGTCTACTAAACCTTGTGCAAGCTTGCAGTTCATTTAAATATTTTAAGTAAACAAGTCCTTGGTGTGACTTTTGCATTCTTAGTACATAGACTGTCGCTTGTAACCAGCAAATGGGATACGCTGCGCCATGCAGCAAGACCAGACAATGTACCTTGAAAGCTGTTAACACCCAAAACATACCCATTATCCCTGCCATGCAGGAAACACAGTAAAACATATTCCTCCTACTTTTTTATCCAACTCTGGTATGCCCAACTACTAGCGTCAGATTACCAGTCAGTCAGTCAAAATGGCCTTTATTTGGTATTTCACAACCATAAAGCACACTATAAATAATTTAAAAAATAATCAAATTTAAAACGATATTTCCAAGAATGTAGTTCATATTGAATTTTTTTACAACTTTTATATGAGTTTCAGTCCCATTTTTGACCTAGTTCACTTATTTCATGTCCGCTTTTAGGAGGAGGTTGCCGATCAATGTGAAGAACTGTACCCCACGGCGAATTAAAATGTTTGATGAGCCCCCCATCCAGCAAGTTACAGCCTGCCTGCAGGTGCGGATGTTTAATTCATTTAAGATCACAAATCAAAATTATCATTGTGAAGCCAAACAGCCTCCTATTTTTGCTTAAAGTAATTAAGCAGCGAGAAAATACTTACAATAGGGACCCCATAGATATGCACAAAGTTGCCTGGATCCAAGCATTTTTGCACCTGAGCACCGGTAGGAATCCTACCATAGGATGTTTTTGTATCTCCTCTCTGGCCCTCATTTGAGGTGACCAGAACAGGTAAACTACCTGACAATAACCTTTATAAGAGATGGATCGGGGATCAGGAAACAAAATATAGTGTCAGCAGTGAATGAAAGTGTGAAAGGTCGTCAACCTACCAAACAGTGAGAGATTCATATCGACATAGGTCAAACAAGCATTGGCAAAGTCAATAAGTATCGCCTATGTAAAAGCTATTGGCTTTGCCAATATGTTATAGCAATGATGTACAAAAGAGTGGCTAAAAGTTAGTGGAGTTTAGGAGACTGGTGTGTAGTGTCAAAGTGAAGTAGAGTGGAGTGTAATGGTGGGGTGTACAGTAGACTTGAGTATTAAGGAGAGTGCTGAAGTCGAGTGTCATGGAGTACCATACTTTGTATTGGAGAACGATGGAGGGAGTAGAGTGTGAGAGAGTGGAAGGGCACAGAGTTGCGTGGAGTACAGTGCCAGAGTTGAGTAAATTGTCGTGGAGTGGCAAAGAGCGGAGTGGAGTAGAGTGTGTTAAGAAGAGTGGAGTACAGTGGCGTAGAGTGGAGTAGATTGTCATAATGTGGAGTGGTATGTAATAGAATAGAAGAAGAGAAAAGTGGCATGAGTGGCAGAGGGAGTTAAGTGGAACGTTGTAGAGTGGAGTAGAGTTGTAGAATGGCATAGCGTGGAGTAGAGTGCTATAGAGTGTAGTGATATAGAGTGTAATAGCGTGTCAGTGAAGCAGAGTTTAATGGAGTAGAGAATCAAAGAGTGTAGTATCGTGGAGTGCAGTAGAATGGCTTAGAATGAAGTGGTGTAAAGCAAAGGGGTGAGGAGTAGACTGGCGTAGAGTGCAGTGGATTAGAGTGCATTGGGTCTGAGTAAAGTAGTGTAGAGTGCAGTGGCGTAGAGTAGCACAGAGTGCAGTGGCATAGAGTACAGTGGTGCAGGGTGGATTGTAGTAGCGTTAAGTGCAATGGCGCAGAGTTGAGTGGTGCAGGGTGGAGTGGCGTAGAGTGGAGTGGCGTAGAGTGGAGTGGCGCAGAGTGGAGTAGAGTAGACTGGTGCAGAGTAGAGCAGACTGGCGTAGTGTGAAGTAACAGAGTGGAGTGATGCAGGGTAGAGTGCAGTGGCAAAGAATGCAGTGGCCTAGAGTTGAGTGGTACAGAGTAGAGTGCAGCGGCATAGAGTGCAGTCATGCAGAGTAGAGTTGTAGAGGTAAAGGTCATAAAGTGGCGCAGATTAGAGTGGTGCAAAGAACAGTGACGTAGAGTAAAGTGGCGCAGAGTAGAGTGGCGTTAAGTGCAGTGACACAGTAAAATAGAGTGACGTAGCTTGCTGAGACATAGTGTTGTAGAGTATAGTGGCGTTAAGTGCAGTGGTACAAGGTAGTTGGAGTAGGTGCAATGACATACGGTGCATTGGTTTTGATTAAAGTGCTTTGCCGTTGAGTGCAGTGGTTTAGAGTACAGTGGCACAGAGTAGAGCACAGTGGCATAGACTGGAGTGGTGGAGAGTGGCAAAATGTGCAGTGGTGTAGAGTAGATTCAGGGTAGATTAAAGTGGCAGAGGGGGAGTGGTGTAGGGTAGAGTGGAGTTGTATAGAGTAGTGGCGTAGAGTGCAGTGTTGCTGTGGAAATGTACCTAAAAGTGAGCACACTGGTGCAGGGTCACCCTCTTGTCCACGGGTCCAGAGACCAACAAAATAGAGATCGGCCCTGGAGTTGGAATAAATGACAAGTTTATTAATCACTCATGAGTGGGACCACATCCACACAACACTCTCAAGTGCTGCCTGAGGTAGTACACTGAAGTCACAGAACACAGGTCTTACATACAGTTTTTGTGCAGTGTAAGCATGTGAACAGAAATAGGAAGAACAAGTTTTAGAAATAGTTATCAGCAAACAAGGACAGATGAAAAACCACATGGTCAGCAAATTGTGAGGGGGAGCAGGAATGCTTATGGCAGCAGTAAATGATTGACAGTTAACATCTGAGACCAGGTGCTCTGGCAGCTACAAACTCTCAGCACGTACATTACTTTTAGCTGAGTCAGGAAGTCAACTAAAATAGATAGCACAGGCAGAAAAAGACAAGCAGCAGAGGACAAGAGAATTACGACGGAAACAAAATGGACACCACAGCCAAAATGGCTGCTGCTTATGCTAAGTAAAATATTACACGTTTTGCACAACCAGAGTGGCAGTGTAGTTACAAAAGAATGTCTTTTGGACTGATTTCTGCATCAGAAGTTTTTCAGACAGTGATGCATATATTATTCAAAGATTTTAAAAAATATCTTGTATTTTCAGGATGAAATCTTAGTGTTTGGTGAAACATAAAAAGAACTTGCTGAAACAATAATTATGGTATTGACAATTTTAGAGAGAAATTTGTTAACTCTAAGTACAGGTGTAAATTTGAACTAAAATCAATTGATTATTCAGGTCACAATATTGGTAAACATGGAACTTAAGAGAAGTTTGGTTAAAGCTATTGAAGAGGCACCTGAACCATATTACATCTTAGATCATTTTTAGGTTTCGTGGAATATTATGCCACGTTTATTCCTATTTTTTCTGCTAAAACAAGACTTGTCAGAGTTAATGAAGAAGAATCAGAAATTTGCATGGGATAATAATTGTAGATTTGAATTCAGTAACTTAAAAGAAATATTGCAAATGCAGAAATGCTATCATCGTTTGATACTAGGTGTAGTTCCATAATAATGACTGATGCTGGTAATGTGGGAATTGGTGCGGAATTAATGCAAGACCCCAATGGTAAAATAGTAGCTATTGCTTTCGCACCACAGCAACTGGTAGGTGAGGAGGTAAAATATTCTATGTTGGAAAAAGAAAGTTTGCAATGGTTGGGGAAAATTGAATATTTCAGAAAATATGTGTATGGTACTGAATTTGAAGTAAGGACAGATCTTCGCCCTTTAGTGAATCTGTTCAGTACTAAGGAATTTAGGAGAGCAACCTCAAAAGTGGCAAGATGGCAATACAAATGTACAGGAATTTCACTTTCATATACAATACATTCACGGTACTAGAAATACATTGGCAGTGTGCCTGTTGAGACTTCCTCTGCCAGACACTGATGATTCACATCTTAAAGATGTTGATATGAAAAAAGTAGCATCTATATAGGAGATTTCAGAAGGATGTCTTAATAAGGAGTGTCAATGGAGGGAGGTGTGCCAAGGAGATACAGAAGGAAAATAAGTTTTGAGTTACATTAAGACATATAGAACAAGGGAGAATATATTAGAGGAAAATGTGTTAATGTATTATCATGTTGCGCATGAACTCTGCGAACAAGATGGTACGCTGTTGCGTGGTGAACAAGTAGGGGTTTCAAAACAAGGTTAGAGGTCCCGTGGGAATCACTAGGAGGGTTGAGAGGTCCTCAACAGTGAGGATGAAGGGACACGTCCTCCCTAGATTATGCTCAACGATACAAAAGTATCCCTTCCAGAGCCAGAGTGGCTCCTTCAGAAACAGCAGAGATTGGGTGTCAAAGGTAAGCCTGGTGACAGTACACTCACTATTGTGGGTGGGAAGGGAAAGAGACCCTTTTCTTTATACAACCCTCACTCACTCTAATAGTGGCATGCTTCATCATCGGGTTCACCTAACTCCTAAAGGTCAGAGTGGGCTCAACCATATTCCAGGGAGCACTTACGAAGATAGGGTGTATGGGGGCCTAACTTTAAATATAACATTTCTCACCCACTCCAAAGATATCCTTTATTAGTAGAGTGGAAGGGAAGGTTAAAAAAATATATATGGGGATATAAGGATATGATGGTCCTATGACCCTAAGACACCAACATGTTTCAGCCCTGTTCTATGGGCCTGAGCAAGGTCTGGAGCTTTTGTCAGGGTGGGAAGTGGAGAAGTCACTCCCCCGAAGACGTGATTAGCGTGTGCTAGTTATGTTTAGCATGCATTCTGCGTGTGAAAATTTATAGAAAGGCATACTTGCCACAGCCTGTTGGGAATTACCTAATTGCAATGGGGCACACGCTCTCATGGGGGCATAAGAGGGAGGCCTTGTAGTCAAACGTTTGTCAAAGGCCCCATCCCTTCTGTAAACCTATGTGCAGCTCAGCTCCCCTACTTGCTAGAGATGTGGTCGAAAAAGGTGAGATCTTTTATGGAATGTGCCACAAGTGACAAGTCACAGAAAGTAGTTAATTATACCAAAGGATGTATGCCTAGGCCCAGTAGAGTGTGGGTAAGAGCATCTTCAGATATTGCAGGCCCCATGTGTTTATCCAAGAGTCAAGTATTTTGCATAGTCTTGATTGACCAATTGACTCAATGGGCTGAGATGAAAGTAGTTAATCAGGTCACAGTTAAAAATGTAATTCAGTTTGAGGGAAGCTTTTGAAAGAGTGTTTTCCTAAAAGTATTGCATGTGACAATGGTGTACAGTTAACGTAAGGAGAAATGACACCATTTTTATCTGGATAAGAACATATATGTACGTCTATATATTATCCACAAAGCAGTGGTATTGGGGAAAGATGGATTACAGCTGGCAATAGGGAAGGATTGCCATCAATCAAGGAGTTGGTGTGGAGTTATCGCACTACACCCAGAGTTGCTTGGGTAAAATCACTGTTTGAGAAAATGAGAGGTAGAGCAACAAGGTGTAATTTGAAACAAATGTGGATGATGGATGTAACGGATAAAATTGGGTGTAAAATCAAGATGCAGTAACACTAATTCAGCCCTGACTGAGTCAGAATGAAAAAAGGAAGATTTGTCAAAGTTGGGGAATTCAAGTTCTGGGTTTCCATGGAGATAGTTAGGGTTGGAAAATCAATTTGTGGAGTTATCTGATGGTTATGTGTGGAGTATGAGCAAAGTAGTGAAATTGCCGAAATACTTGTAGCCCAAAGAGAATGTAAGTGGAAGAATGTGTGAAAGATTGTTAAACACAAATAAGCATTATGATGGATATTTGAAAGCTTACAAACAGATAAGATTATTTCCCACATGGAGTAAAGATTACATATTGTTGTCACCATATTCAGATTGGGTAATATATACCCCGCCACTTAAGCTGGGAACCACCACTGGGCTCTATTTAAAATGGGACAAAGTAGTCCCCTCTGCCTTACTTAACTCACTGGTCAAGAACACCTACGAGCACATACAGATATGCTTGTCAACAATAGAAAACCCCCAGGCAATCATCCATTCGTTCTCCATAATCTCGTTGGAGATCAAAAGATTACTTGCACGAGCTCCTAGGAAAACTCCATCGCGCAGTCAAGGCTGGTTTGATAGGACTTGCACTAAAGCTCTGAAATCTTTAAAAACTGCTCTAATCCGAGAAATCAGATAGAATTACGGCAAGCCAGACATAATTATCGTGCAGTCCGACTGGCCAGGAAAAACCAGCTGAAATCAGAGGCTTGGCAAGTCCTGCAGGATGCCTCTACTAAAAGGGATAATACCGCCTTTTGGAGGGCAGTTAATGCACCTTTCTTGCGGTGCTCCCAGCTCCCAAAGATGGACTTAGCCATAACAGCTGAAACCTGGGTTAAACATTTCAGTACTTTATATAACCCATTAGACTCCACAGAACAGATGAGCGAGTGGGAAAGTTACCCTAATCCCCAGACAGAGTCACACATTTCTAGTCTTTTTCCCCTGAACATCTTTTTTGACTGCGGAGAGGTACTTGTGGCACTTAAAGAAAGCCCTTCTGGGAAGGCCCCGGGTCCGTACCAATAGATGTTTTTAAATCACAACCGGACTTGTGGGCTCCTTTGCTTACTAATGTTTTGAATTCCCTGAATGCCACAGGCTTTATTTCCACCTGGCCTGAGGCGGTCGTAGTCCCGATTTTTAAAAAAGGCGACAGGAACAACCCCTCCAATTACCGCCCAATCTCATTGCTCGATTCCCTAATGAAGGTCGCAGGGAGAATTATTTTAAATAGAATCCATGATTGGATAAGCGACCAAGACATCATCTCCAACCTACAATATGGTTTCAGACAAGGCAAAGGTACCATCGAGCAAGGCCTGAACTTGACCCTTATAATTGCCAAATACACTCAGGCAAAAAAGAGAAACCTTTTCGTAACCTTTGTAGATCTCAGTTCCGCATTTGACTGCGTTGACCACGAGCTGCTCTGGGAATCTCTTGTAGAGATTGGATTAGAACCTTCCATTCTTGCATTCATTAAAGAGCTTTACAGGGGAGCATCAGCCCGTGTCAGATACGGTAGAAGTGGAGAATGCTCTGACAGGTTTTATATTAGGAGAGGTGTAAGACAGGGATGTATATTAGCCCCCTTACTTTTCACCCTCTATATAAATTCTGTCGGTCACTATCTAAACAGAACTTACCACGACTACCCTACTATTAATGGCAAATCTATACCCATACTTCTTTATGCGGATGACGCAGCAATAATGTCACAGACCCGCATAGGGCTACAAAGGGCAGTTGACGAATTTACCGATTTTATGTCACGGAGAGGATTAAATGTCAATGCCTCTAAAACCTTTACCATGTCTTGCGGCCTAGGGATCGGAAAAAAACAATGTTCCATCTTTTTAAAAGGCAGGAAATTGGATAGTATTGACAGGTTTCCATATCTGGGCATTATTTTCGATAAGAGGGGCACCTGGCGGGCTGCTGCCCAAGCTAGGGGCATTGCGTTTTCCAAAGCTACAGGTGCGCTGACCAACTTCTCCAGAAAGCTGGGGGGACGTCCGATTAACCCCTTATTACAGATCTATCGGGCCAAGTGTATTTTGACTGGCACTTATGGATCTGGGGAATCGAGCACGCTGATCAAATTCAACGTTCCGAGAACCTATTTTTGCGCTACCTCCTGGCCGTCCCACGTTGCACATCAACCTACGTGGTGCACAATGAACTTGGCCTTACGCATATTGCGGACATCATAAACTCTTCCCCTATCATCTTAAGGCACAAAGTCTGGACCAACCAAGAGACACTTTTTAACAGGGAAATTATCACAGATTGTCTTAGACTGAATGAGGTTAATAACATCAAGTGGCTGAACTATGTAAGAAACTTGTCTTCTGACTTAGGGCATCCCAAATTTTTCTCTGAACCCTCAACTCTGAACAAAATATCGAGAGTTACATTAAAACGACTAGTCTTAAGTCATCTGACTATTCGTCGTTGGTCATCCGAAAAATATAAGAGCACGGTAGTGGATTACCAACATTCCACTACAACCGAAGGGATTCAGCAATACCTATTCTTAATACCATCACCTTTTACCCGTATGCTCGTGACTCGTTTCCGCACTGATACCTTCTTCAGACTATTAACATCTCCCAATCAAAATTGTTGGTCCAGCGACTTGGAGAAATGCCCTTGTGATGGTTTGTCAACACAATCCAATATTCACTGTATTTTATTCTGTAGGTACTATCAACTGCCGAGGGCTACCCTTTTGAAACCTCTGCTCAAATCATGGGGACTACAATCCTGTAGAGCGGCTTTTTATAAATTAAAAACATTGGACACTCCTTTAACTATGGCCGCTGTCTCCTCTTACTTAAAAGTGATTGTGAGAGTGAGGGCATCAATGCAGCCTTAGACGATATATGATTTAATGTTTGTTGTGTACCTTTATTCTAAATGACTCTGTGATAGCTGCTAAACAACTGTGATTACCCCCAGTGTACTCTTTTTAATGGTCTTATGACCCTTTGTGGTATTTTACTACTGAATTTCTATTGATTCTTTTTTAAATTCATTTGTGTGTACTTTTATGATATTGTTTTTACATATCTAATAAAGTTTGCAATTGATGGATTGATTGGGTAATATATGTGGTTCATAAGATTAATTCATATTGAAATATATGTTCTTTATTTGATGCATTAAGCTGGTGTTTAGAAAATCCAGTTTTATGAAGTTACATAATATTACATAATTTGGTGTTGGAAGAAAAAAGAAAATGTTATTATATTTAGATTTATGTTTGTTAATTTTGTTGTTTATGTAATTTGGTTTGTTGATTCAATGGAGAGGAATGTGTGGTATACTGATGGAATCTCAGCTTGGTCTGTGGGATTGATGACATGCTAAGATTCCAGCAAGTGGCGTTTTACTAAGGCTTTCTCTCCCGAAAAGGAGATGATTTATCCCTGCTCCAATAAATCTTTACCTACCTTAATCCATCAGCGTGCAGCCATTTCTGGGCTTCGTATGGAACATATATCTTAGATATTAGAGGAGACACCTCACCCGGCATATGGAGGCATACTTCATGCTAGTTGCTAGGTTAGTACCCCTCCTGAACGCCCCTCCCCCCAATTTGACTAAACCAATTTGAAAAAATTGGGAGCTTGTGATAAAGTATTAGTCTTAAAATACTGCAGGGTATCAGTTAAAAATTACTATGCATAAACCCTAAATTTCTGTGTATTTAGTGGGCATCCATTTCATTATTAAAATACAAATCGGGTTGTGCCATGAAACATAAATACAAAAGATATTGCAACAATGTGTAAGGAGTCCAATAGTTTAATTTAGTACAAATAGTCACGATCATAGTAAGTTCAATCCAAGTCTTGTTTATTGCTTGTAGCTTGCAATCTTCAGACATAAAGTACAATCAGAAGGTACAGCCAACACATGTTTCATCACCCATGTGACTTCTTCAAGGTTTTGGCATTATAGAGATTAGCAAATTCTGTAAAGCTATAGAAAAGTGTGTTTGAAGCAATTCCCCGATCTTGTCTCCAAAATACTGGCTGATTGGTGATATATTCTGTTTGAGCAGTGTCACCTAGGTGCCCTGTGATCAGTGGCTAGGAACCCCCATTTATTATAAGGTGTCTCATAAGGTCCTTGTAGGTGTGAATCTTTAAGGGAACATGCCTAAAAACAGTCAAAAGTAGTCAAGATGAATTTGAAGCTACGGAGGGTGAATCGAAAGTACTCAAGTATATCGAAGATATGGTAAGGTCCTGTCAGTTGGTCCGAGATGCGATAAGCTTCTAAAATCCGTGTGTAGCCGCCCGTGTATTTGGCATCCTGGATGCGGCCCATTTACAATTCAAGATTCACACCTACTAGGACCTTATGAGACAACTATACATATATATATATATATATATATGTATACATATATATATATATATATATGTATATATATACATATACATATATTATCTACTGGCGGTCACCAGTAGATAGTTATAGTTAGGACCCAGTTCCCATAGGCAATCTGAAAATTCTATTTTGTATAACTTTGGCGCCGGTTGACGAATCCGCGCGAAATTGTCAAAACTAATGGGGCGCTCCGCTGAGCTCCTACCCTGAAAGTCTCGGGGTGATTCGTCAAGCGGGGGCTGAGAAAAAAGGGGGGTCCCAAAACACGTTTTCCCCATGCATTTTCCCATAGGACCTTTAGTCGATGGTACAGCCCGAACGGCTTAACAGAATTACTTGAAATTTGGCAAAGAGGTAGTCCTCAGGTCAGGCATGTGCCTTTTGCATATATGGTGTCAATCTGTTCAGTAGTTCCTGAGAAAATTGCAGTTAAAAGTACATAAATATCTAAAGGCGCGCACCGTGCGCGCACGGTGCGCGCTCCTTAATGTGCGCGAGCGTAATTCTGATTGGTGGTTACATGTCAGTCAACATTCGAATCGGTCGAAATCAGGAAGTGTCGACCGCCATTTTGTGTATGACATCAATCTATAACTATATACATATAGGTAGTTTATTGTAAAATAAATATATCAAAAATATAATACATACATAAATTAGCATTTAAAAAACCTTACAAATTCACTTAAAAAACCATAGGTTTCACACACGTTATAGTTAGGAATTAGCATTTAAAAAACCTTGCAAATTCACTTAAAAAACCATAGGTTTCACACATGTTATAGTTAGCTGGACATTTCACTTGCAAAAAAACCATTGAAATTCCCCCGTTATAGTTAGTTCAGATAACTATAACTCGCGCGACCGCCACTCTATCACAAGGATGATGTCATCAGTGATGTCATGAGTGATGTCACTGACCATGTCATGAGTGATGTAATATGTGACGTCATCAGCAGTGGATTGCGGGCGCGCGAGTTATAGTTAGCTGAACTAACTATAACGGGGGAATTTCATTGGTTTTTTACGAGTGAAATGTCCAGCTAACTATAACATGTGTGAAACCTATGGTTTTATTAAGTGAATATATATATATATATATATATATATATATATATATATATATAATCTACTGGCGGTCGCCAGTAGATAGTTATAGTTAGGAGCTATTTTCCATACGAAATCCGCAACATTCTATTCCCAATAAGTCTGGCGGCGATTGACGAATCTTCGCAAAATTTTCCAAACTTTTGGCCAGCTCCGCTCCTCTCCTACTCAGAAAGTTTCGTGGTGATTCATCAAGCGGGGGCCGAGAAAAAAGGGGGGTCCCAAAACACGTTTTCCCCATGCAATTTCCCATAGGATCTGTTGCCGCAGCTACAGCCCGAACTGCTGAACGGAATTACACCAAATTTGGCAAAGAGGTAGTCCTCAGTTTAGACTCGTGCCTTTTGCTTACATGGTGTAAATCTGTTCCGTAGTTTCTGAGAAAATTAGGGTAAAATAGTTAGTGATATCTATGGCCGGGGAGGTTCCGCGGACCCTCCCCGAACCCTCCCGAGCACGAGCTGAATGCTAATTGGCTGCCAACACTCTGAATCAGGAAGTGTTGCCAGCCATCTTGTGCCTCGGTAGAACCGAGGCACAAGAAAACCGAAAAAAAGGCGCAAAACGCGACAAGGGGGCAGGTTAGAAACACCCTGACCCCCTAGGCCTGCTCAGGGGGTCCCACAAGGACCCCCAAGGCCCCCCTCCCCCCCCCCAATTTTATTTTTTGGGAAATTCGCGGGATGTGCGTAGGGTCCGCGCATCCCGCTGACGAAAAAAAAAACCGAGCCCGCGCTTTGTTTTTATTTAGCCCCCGGGAGGGCCAATATCTTTATCATTATCATTCATCTTGATCATTTTTTATTTAGCCCCGGGGACTGCCACCCCCTGGGGCTTGTTTGTTTAAAATAAATATAAAAAAACCTGTGTGGGGGGGCTCGAGCCCCCCCACACGCCCCGGGGACCGCCACCTCCCCGGGGCACTAATTATTTAAAATAGGGGGTCCGTTACGGACCCCCAAGCCCCGGGGACCACCACCCCCCGGGGCTTAAAATTAAGTGGGAGGGGGGCCGCGCGGCCCCCCTCCTGGAGCCAAAGATGGCCCTGGGGACCGCCACCCCCCAGGGCCGGCTCCTGCAGTGTCCCGGGGTGCCCACCCCTGGGACACTGCTGTTTGCAATGACAGGGCGGGAGCCTCGCGGCTCCCAACCTGCCATTGCAAACTGCTTTGCTTCATTGAAGCGAGAGCAGGGAAACCTGCTCTCGCTTCAATGAAGCAAAGATGATTGCTTTTCCACATGGGGCGGTACAAAAGGGGGGTCCTAGGAAGCTCGTTTCCGGTCCAGGGAAGGCATGGCTTGGCAGTTTGGGCAGGAATGTTCCCATGAGGCACAGGGTCAGACTGATTTGCATATGGCCATGTCTGAACTGGGGTGGCAGGGTGGGCTAAAGAACGGTGATGGATCAAACCCAGATCTGTTGACTGGGTGTGAGTGTTTGATTGGTTCTGATGCTCCGTCCATCACCACCCCCTTTTGTACCGGTTTCCACATGGGGAGCAGCATGTTAGCTGCTCCCCATGTGGAAAAGCAATGCCAGCTCCCGCAGGAAGCGGGGAGCCGGCTGGGACCTTGGGGGGATTGGGACCCCCCCCACGGTCCCCAACGAGATGGCCAGGCCCCGGGGGGTGAGGTCCCCGGGGCCAGTAGTGGCCTGGGAGGGGGGCCACACCGCCCCCCTCCTAAAAATAAATAAATAAAAATACGACCCCGGGGGATGGGGTCCCCGTGGCCAAAAGGGGACACAGAAGGGGGGCAAGGCAGCCCCCCTCCAAAAACAAAACATTAAAAAAAAGGCCATGCCCCGGGGGATGGGGTCCCTGGGGCTAATTATGGCCAATTCCTAACTATAACGCCCCTGAAACCTATGGTTTTTTCAGTGAATATATATATATTACCTACTGGCGGTCGCCAGTAGGTAGTTATAGTTAGGACCACGTTTCCATAGGAAAACCTCAACATTCTATTTTGAATAACTTTGGCGCCGGTCGACGAATCCTCGCGAATTTCTCAAAATAGGTGGGGCGCTACGCTACGCTCCTACCCTGAAAGTCTCGGGGGGATCCGTCAAGCGGGGGCTGAGATAAAAGGGGGGTCCCAAAACGCGTTTTTCCCATGCATTTTTCCATAGGACCTTTAGAACGAGCTACAGCCCGAACGGCTGAACAGAATTACTCAAAATTTTGCAGAGAGGTAGTCCCTAGGTCAAGGAAGTGCCTTTTGTAGGTTTGGTGTAAATCTGTTCAGTAGATTCTGAGAAAATAGCCTTTAAATCAATATATATATCTGAGCCCGCTTACGGTACGCTTACCGTACGCTTACGGTAAGCGTACGGTGGCGTGCGCGAGCGCGATTCTGATTGGCTCTTAGATCTTAGTAAACATTCGAATCGGCCGAAACCAGGAAGCGGCGGCCGCCATTTTGTGTATTTCACTCTGAAAAAAAAGAGTGAAAACAAGGAAAGGGGGCAATGAGGAGAGTTACAGACCCCCTAACAATTGTAAGGGGGTCAAAGAAGGTCAGAAAAGTACAAAAAAAACATTTATTGATTTTAAAAAAAATCACGGGGTACGCGTACGGTAAGCTTACGGTAAGCGTACGGTAAAAAAAATAAAAATAAATAAATGAAAAGCAGATTTAAGAGTTTAGAAATTAGGGAGCTCTAAAAAGAGCTGTTGTGTTTATGAAGTCATTTTTTTAGTGGTACCTACAAGTAAGTACCGATGCAGAGTCTAAGGTTCAAGAGGAAGACTCTGTTCCCTTCATCATTGAAGTGCACACCATCTCCTCTATAAATGTCTTGCATGTCATAACGCAAGTTGTTGTGGTAAATGGCACCCATACCATAGTCACGGAGGAAAGCAGAAACAGATTTGTTGACGTGCTTTCTTGCTTTGTCAATCTGTGGACAGAAATGATTGGACCAGTTCCATTTTTGCCTTTGGCATATGTTGGAAAACACAAAGGCAGTTTTAGGGAAAAGTGTAAACAGTTGTGCAAAGGTGTCCTTCATAAGCATTTCCAGACCTACCCCAGTCAAAGTGCCTAGGTCATTGCCACCACAGTGCACTATTATGAGGTCAGGGTGTTGGATTTGAATGAAGGATTTCACCAATGGCATCAATTGGTGCCACTTTAACCCTCTCTGACCAATCCATTTAATGTCTACATTTGGCAAAGCAAGGTCTCTCACCATATCTGTTTTCTCTGCAAACTTTTCACTCCAGAAGACATAGCGGTGCCCTACAATCCACACTGTGAACATCTTCAAAGGAGAACTGGATGCACTCAGGAGGTGTCTTTCAGTAGAATGGCAATATGAAAAGAAAGACAGTTTGGAAATGGAGGCATACATATTTTTTTAAAACAAAAAGAACTGATTGGCTGTTTCATACCATTCCAGAATAAAAACTAGGCTGTATGTGAAAATTAATAGAAGCATGTTTTGTATTGGTACAAAAAAATGTGTAACCAAAGAACAGTACTATGGATTTGCTGTTAGGTTTGAAAAGTCAAGCACTCTTGCTCTGTGGAATTGAAACATTGTGTGTCGAACTTCTGACCTAACTGAACACAGCAGTGTTCCATGAGCTGTTGCTATGGTAGCAGGCAGAAGTCAAGTTGGGGGAAGGGTACTAGGCAGAAGTCAAGTTGGGGGAAGGGTACTTTTGGAAAAGGGTTCGTTTTCAACCAATAGAAATGTGTGAATACATGTGAAAAAAAGGGGGAAGCACTGAGATTTGAAACTTACATGTATATGTGTGGAAAAATAGAGGGAAAGTTTGCCATTATCTGGTTCTGCTGAGAGGAGAGAGGTGAACACAACAGAGATCCTGGCTCTGATAATCTGCTGTTTGAGTGTCACATTTCTTTCACAACTAACTAATTTTAAAGGTGAGTTTACAGTTTGAGAGGGGATGTATGTGGTAACTTAAGAAATGAATAATAGAAATGGGAATTGTTTTTGTTGTAGTTACACATGGTGGTTTCATAATGTGTCAGTGTGTAAAAGTGATTTACACTTGCCCCGAAAAAAAAAAAGAGCAGTAAGTGTGCTTTCAAATTGGCAAAGAAATTTCGTTTTGGGACTAATGTGAAAACATGACTCTGTGTGCATAGAAGAATTATAGGCAGAGATTTATTGCGTCTTGCTCTGGTGATTTTACAGTTGGATTAGATGGAAAGGGGGAGCGAATTATTGGGGGAAGAAGCAGAGGCTTAGCACACACCCATGTCCTTGCCGTGTATAGTCATGCACAGTATTTACAAGCCAGTGGGGTTTTCAGGTTTAAGTCTGTAATGCAAATACATTCAGCATCACTAAGGCTGGTTGCCCTTGCTGGAGTGTAGGCAGTCACAGAGAATGCACATGGTGGTGGTCTGAAAAAAAAACAGCTTGGACACGTGCAATTAAATAAATCAAAAATAGTGGTTTCATAATGTGTCAGTCTGTAAAAGTGATTTCAAATTGTAAAAAGAGATTTTCACTTGGCCCGAAAAAAAAAGAGCAGTAAGTGTGCATTCAAATTGGCAAAGAAATTTCGTTTTGGCACTAATGTGAAAACATGACTCTGTGTGCATAGAAGAATTATAGGCAGAGATTTATTGCGTCTTGCTCTGGTGATTTCACAGTTGCATTAGATGGAAAGGGGGAGCGAATTATTGGGGGAAGAAGCAGAGGCTTAGCACACACCCATGTCCTTGCCGTGTATAGTCATGCACAGTATTTACAAGCCAGTGGGGTTTTCAGGTTTAAGTCTGTAATGCAAATACATTCAGCATCACTAAGGCTGGTTGCCCTTGCTGGAGTGTAGGCAGTCACAGAGAATGCACATGGTGGTGGTCTGAAAAAAAAACAGCTTGGACACGTGCAATTAAATAAATCAAAAATAGTGGTTTCATAATGTGTCAGTCTGTAAAAGTGATTTCAAATTGTAAAAAGAGATTTTCACTTGGCCCGAAAAAAAAAGAGCAGTAAGTGTGCATTCAAATTGGCAAAGAAATTTCGTTTTGGCACTAATGTGAAAACATGACTCTGTGTGCATAGAAGAATTATAGGCAGAGATTTATTGCGTCTTGCTCTGGTGATTTCACAGTTGCATTAGATGGAAAGGGGGAGCGAATTATTGGGGGAAGAAGCAGAGGCTTAGCACACACCCATGTCCTTGCCGTGTATAGTCATGCACAGTATTTACAAGCCAGTGGGGTTTTCAGGTTTAAGTCTGTAATGCAAATACATTCAGCATCACTATGGCTGGTTGCCCTTGGTGGAGTGTAGGCAGTCACAGAGAATGCACATGGTGGTGGTCTGAAAAAAAAACAGCTTGGACACGTGCAATTAAATAAATCAAAAATAGTGGTTTCATAATGTGTCAGTCTGTAAAAGTGATTTCAAATTGTAAAAAGAGATTTTCACTTGGCCCGAAAAAAAAAAGAGCAGTAAGTGTGCTTTCAAATTGGCAAAGAAATTTCGTTTTGACACTAATGTGAAAACATGACTCTGTGTGCATAGAAGAATTATAGGCAGAGATTTATTGCGTCTTGCTCTGGTGATTTCACAGTTGCATTAGATGGAAAGGGGGAGCGAATTATTGGGGGAAGAAGCAGAGGCTTAGCACACACCCATGTCCTTGCCGTGTATAGTCATGCACAGTATTTACAAGCCAGTGGGGTTTTCAGGTTTAAGTCTGTAATGCAAATACATTCAGCATCACTAAGGCTGGTTGCCCTTGGTGGAGTGTAGGCAGTCACAGAGAATGCACATGGTGGTGGTCTGAAAAAAAAACAGCTTGGACACGTGCAATTAAATAAATCAAAAATAGTGGTTTCATAATGTGTCAGTCTGTAAAAGTGATTTCAAATTGTAAAAAGAGATTTTCACTTGGCCCGAAAAAAAAAAGAGCAGTAAGTGTGCTTTCAAATTGGCAAAGAAATTTCGTTTTGGGACTAATGTGAAAACATGACTCTGTGTGCATAGAAGAATTATAGGCAGAGATTTATTGCGTCTTGCTCTGGTGATTTCACAGTTGCATTAGATGGAAAGGGGGAGCGAATTATTGGGGGAAGAAGCAGAGGCTTAGCACACACCCATGTCCTTGCCGTGTATAGTCATGCACAGTATTTACAAGCCAGTGGGGTTTTCAGGTTTAAGTCTGTAATGCAAATACATTCAGCATCACTATGGCTGGTTGCCCTTGGTGGAGTGTAGGCAGTCACAGAGAATGCACATGGTGGTGGTCTGAAAAAAAAACAGCTTGGACACGTGCAATTAAATAAATCAAAAATAGTGGTTTCATAATGTGTCAGTCTGTAAAAGTGATTTCAAATTGTAAAAAGAGATTTTCACTTGGCCCGAAAAAAAAAAGAGCAGTAAGTGTGCTTTCAAATTGGCAAAGAAATTTCGTTTTGACACTAATGTGAAAACATGACTCTGTGTGCATAGAAGAATTATAGGCAGAGATTTATTGCGTCTTGCTCTGGTGATTTCACAGTTGCATTAGATGGAAAGGGGGAGCGAATTATTGGGGGAAGAAGCAGAGGCTTAGCACACACCCATGTCCTTGCCGTGTATAGTCATGCACAGTATTTACAAGCCAGTGGGGTTTTCAGGTTTAAGTCTGTAATGCAAATACATTCAGCATCACTAAGGCTGGTTGCCCTTGGTGGAGTGTAGGCAGTCACAGAGAATGCACATGGTGGTGGTCTGAAAAAAAAACAGCTTGGACACGTGCAATTAAATAAATCAAAAATAGTGGTTTCATAATGTGTCAGTCTGTAAAAGTGATTTCAAATTGTAAAAAGAGATTTTCACTTGGCCCGAAAAAAAAAAGAGCAGTAAGTGTGCTTTCAAATTGGCAAAGAAATTTCGTTTTGGGACTAATGTGAAAACATGACTCTGTGTGCATAGAAGAATTATAGGCAGAGATTTATTGCGTCTTGCTCTGGTGATTTCACAGTTGCATTAGATGGAAAGGGGGAGCGAATTATTGGGGGAAGAAGCAGAGGCTTAGCACACACCCATGTCCTTGCCGTGTATAGTCATGCACAGTATTTACAAGCCAGTGGGGTTTTCAGGTTTAAGTCTGTAATGCAAATACATTCAGCATCACTATGGCTGGTTGCCCTTGGTGGAGTGTAGGCAGTCACAGAGAATGCACATGGTGGTGGTCTGAAAAAAAAACAGCTTGGACACGTGCAATTAAATAAATCAAAAATAGTGGTTTCATAATGTGTCAGTCTGTAAAAGTGATTTCAAATTGTAAAAAGAGATTTTCACTTGGCCCGAAAAAAAAAGAGCAGTAAGTGTGCTTTGAAATTGGCAAAGAAATTTCGTTTTGGCACTAATGTGAAAACATGACTCTGTGTGCATAGAAGAATTATAGGCAGAGATTTATTGCGTCTTGCTCTGGTGATTTCACAGTTGCATTAGATGGAAAGGGGGAGCGAATTATTGGGGGAAGAAGAAGAGGCTTAGCACACACCCATGTCCTTGCCGTGTATAGTCATGCACAGTATTTACAAGCCAGTGGGGTTTTCAGGTTTAAGTCTGTAATGCAAATACATTCAGCATCACTAAGGCTGGTTGCCCTTGGTGGAGTGTAGGCAGTCACAGAGAATGCACATGGTGGTGGTCTGAAAAAAAAACAGCTTGGACACGTGCAATTAAATAAATCAAAAATAGTGGTTTCATAATGTGTCAGTCTGTAAAAGTGATTTCAAATTGTAAAAAGAGATTTTCACTTGGCCCGAAAAAAAAAGAGCAGTAAGTGTGCTTTGAAATTGGCAAAGAAATTTCGTTTTGGCACTAATGTGAAAACATGACTCTGTGTGCATAGAAGAATTATAGGCAGAGATTTATTGCGTCTTGCTCTGGTGATTTCACAGTTGCATTAGATGGAAAGGGGGAGCGAATTATTGGGGGAAGAAGCAGAGGCTTAGCACACACCCATGTCCTTGCCGTGTATAGTCATGCACAGCATTTACAAGCCAGTGGGGTTTTCTGGTTTAAGTCTGTAATGCAAATACATTCAGCATCACTAAGGCTGGTTGCCCTTGGTGGAGTGTAGGCAGTCACAGAGAATGCACATGGTGGTGGTCTGAAAAAAAAACAGCTTGGACACGTGCAATTAAATAAATCAAAAATAGTGGTTTCATAATGTGTCAGTCTGTAAAAGTGATTTCAAATTGTAAAAAGAGATTTTCACTTGGCCCGAAAAAAAAAGAGCAGTAAGTGTGCTTTGAAATTGGCAAAGAAATTTCGTTTTGGCACTAATGTGAAAACATGACTCTGTGTGCATAGAAGAATTATAGGCAGAGTTTTATTGCGTCTTGCTCTGGTGATTTCACAGTTGCATTAGATGGAAAGGGGGAGCGAATTATTGGGGGAAGAAGCAGAGGCTTAGCACACACCCATGTCCTTGCCGTGTATAGTCATGCACAGCATTTACAAGCCAGTGGGGTTTTCTGGTTTAAGTCTGTAATGCAAATACATTCAGCATCACTAAGGCTGGTTGCCCTTGGTGGAGTGTAGCACTGTGGACATGGGCTTTTTATAAAATCTGAAAAGTGGTTTCATAATGTGACAGTTTGTAAAAGAGATTTTCACTTGCCCAAAAAAAAGAGCAGTTTGTGTGCATTCAAATTGGCAAAGAAATTTCGTTTTGTGACTATTGTGAAAAGAAATGTAGTAATATATTTAAATACAATAACAGATTTTTTTTTTAGTTTTTTTCAGGTATTGCTGAAGAACAGTGAACAAAATTTAAGATGCCTACAAAATCTCGAGTTCAAAAAACGCTAAAAAAAAAACTATATTTGAAGACAACTGGAGGACCAAAGTTAGTAGAAGATGCTGATGTTGGGAAAAAGAAAAAATCTTCTGGTAAGCAAAAAAAACAATTTCTAAACAAAATATTCAAAACAAAGAAAAATGTACAAAATATCTGTTCTCGGAAAAATGTAACAAAACATAGAGAACAGCAAAAAATAGAGAATTTTGTTAATGCAAATATACCTTCTGCAATTGAAAAGTTTAACATAAACAGAAAAACAGCATTTAAAGAGATACGTAGAAAAATGTTTCAGAGAAGAGTTATGTCCAATTTGATAAAGGGTATAAAGAAATATAAGCAAAAGGCTAAATATTACAAGAGAAAAAAAGAAATTGAAGCCATTGCAGCAAAAGCATTAGAATTAAAAAGGAAACTATTCATATTAATTTTGAATAGGATGCGTACATTAGATAAAATGGTTAATGTACTGAAATCACAAAGCAAAAGCAAAAGAGTAGTGAACAGAACAAACTTTTGTAAAGTGTTTTTAGGAAAGTGGATGCATAGTTCAAGTAGTGAACCTTTTTTTAATGAAGAGAGCTATTTTCAAAGTAATAGTTTGCTGCATGCAGTTGACACCAGAGGTCGTTCATACGAAGTAAAAAATGGTTGCATAATGGAGAAGGAGATAATGGTTCCAAGAGATGAGGTACAAGTGATGGCAGATGAGGCAATGGGGAGACGTCCTAAAGCCCCAGTGTACACTTGGAATTGTAGTAGTATTTGCACTGTGCGTCAGGAATCTATTGACAGATTTCGAGAGTTTCTAAGAGAATATAGTAAAAAAAGTGTAAAACAAAAGATTAAGGTGCTTCAAAGTCTGGATCCATGCAGAGTGAGAGAGAATACTGGTTTGCAGGGTCATTCTCTTGCTTGTCTATCTAGAAAAGTGTGCAATAGTGTTTTCCATCATTTTAGGATGCTGGCTGTTCATCATACTGGAATGAGAAAGTTTGTGAGACGGTTGTATTTTGCCAAAAGTCCAGCAATAAAGTTAAATGAATTGAATAGGGCTCTGTTCCGAGGAACGGTATCAGATGTAGAGAAGGTTGTTGATGAAATTCAGTTTTGTTACTTTGGTCCTGAACAAAACAGTGCAGAGAAGGACACAGTAAATGAGGCAGAAGTGGAAGACAATGTAGAACCCTCTGTAAGTAACACATTTAATGATCACATAACAAAATTTGAAAAAATCTCTAATGAAAGACCAAATTTTACTTGTATTTGTTGCCGCAGAACTCATTATAGAAAACAAACTAGGAATGTTGATCTCTACAGAAAGAGTGAAAATGAAGATAATTATAAGTGGAAGGATTTTGCCACATATATATTTCTAGAAAATTGTTTTGAATTGGGTGAAGATCAGCGTATTTGTAAATACTGTTATAACAAGTTAGAGGAAAATAGAATGCCGACCAGAGCTGTACATAATAATTTAGAATTGGATGCTATTCCTGCTGAACTTTCTGAATTAAATACATATGAGTCTATACTCATTCAATGTGTTCATCCGTTCCAGACCATAGTACGTATGGAGCCCAAAACTGGTAAATTACCTCCTTCAGATTTACTGAGAGGTTTAAAAGGTAGAGTGGTGTATTTGCCCTTGGATTTGAAAAAAAATATGGAAACTATTGATGCGGATACTTTGGAAACTGAACCATTAATTATTCTGGTTAATGGTGTACCTACAAAGAATAAGAAGATTTGGCAGGAGCTGGTAGATGTGCGGAAAGTACAAAGAGCAAATTTGTATTTGAAAAAAAATAACAAATGGTATGAATCAATTTATATAGAAGAAGAAGAAGAAGAAGAAGAAGAAGATTTACAAGGAGACACAGAAACACCAACTGGACAAATTGAAAAAGTGAACAAGTCAAAGGAAGAAGAAATTTATGAACATTTTAGCATACATCCTCTCCATTCGAAAGAAGTTATGGGAGACAATTTTGATCTCTTTCAGATGAAGAAAGCAAAAGGAAATCCCGTGAGTGTATGGGAGGAGAGCTTGGAAGCTCGATGTTTTCCCCAGCTGTTTCCTAAAGGAAAAGGAGGACGATACGATGAACGTCCAGAACAGATTCCAGCTTCAGAGTATCGAACTACAAGACTATATGCTGAAGATCCCAGATTTCGACAAAGTATTCCTTATTTGTTCCATCTTTTATTTGAAAGCGACTTGTCTGCACTGTCTTATGCAGTAAATCACATTTTAAAAAGTGGAGTACATTTACAAAATGTGTCTGCTAAGGATTTTATGGAGAAAGTGCAGCACCGAGATGATCATTTGGAAACACAACTGATCAATCTGATGGCTTGTCAGCGTGGGACAAATGAATATTGGTACCGACGCCATGGTGAACTAAAATGCATGTTACGCAATTTAGGAACACCAACATGGTTCCTTACCCTAAGCTGTGCCGAGTACGCTTGGGATGATTTACTGGATTTTCTACGAGAGGCCAATTCAAACATTAAAAACATCGAATACAAGACAGCAGGAGAACTGTGCTCATTGGATCCGGTTAATGTTTGCAGATATTTCAATCATAGATTTGAGGCTATGATATCCTTCATCTGCAATAAAAAAAATCCACCCCTTGGAGAAGTAGTGGATTTCTTTTGGAGAAAAGAGTACCAGGCAAGAGGTGCTCCTCATATTCATATGCTGCTGTGGATCAAGGATGCCCCAAAGTTTGGAACAGATACTGATGAAGCAGTGTTATCTTACATTGAAGAATATGCAACATGTGCTATACCTAAAAGCACAGAAGAGAACAAGTTAAAGGAGCAAGTTCTACGTTTCCAAAGTCATCGGTGTGGAAAATACTGTCGACGGAAATACAAGAGCAAAGAAAAATACTACACTAAATGTCGATTTGGATTTCCTAGACCTGTTCTTTCAAATGGAAGAGTCAACAGTTTTATGTCAGCTGTGAGACATAGTATCACAAGAAAATCACCTAAGAATACCTACAACCTTAAAAGAAAAGAAGAATCAAAAAATATAAATGACTACAACCCAGTCATTTTATCCATGTGGAACGCTAACATGGATATACAGTATGTTGCTGACAATTCCATTGCTGTTGCTCGATATGTAACGTCTTACATTACGAAATCAGAAAAAACAGAATTGAAGGAAATGTGGGAAGAGATTTCTCACGAGAAGACTGTCAGTAAGAAGCTGTACAGTTTCAGTTTGAAGATGTTATCGCATCGAGAAATTGGATCCTACGAATGTTCAGATAGGTTATCTTCTGCAAGTCTCTACTCGAAGTCAAGAAGAATAATTTGGGCAAGTTTAGGCCTTGCAGCAATGAGAAATCGGGTACTGAAATCTGTTGGAGAAATTGAATATTTGGCTGAGAATGACCCAGAAAGTACAGATATATTGAAAACAAACATGTTGGACACATATTATCCCAAGAGAAGTCATCATCTGGAGAACATGTGTCTGTATGAAGTGTTACAGAACTACATTTATTCACGGAAAGCTGCAGAAGACATCAACAGTGGAAAATATAAAGTTGTTGGTGAAGAAGGATGTTTGGTGAAGCAAACCAAAGGAAGTTTGATAAATCACCGGAAGCTGAGTTGCGACACTACCGACAAGAAAGAATTTTACTACTTGGCTCTTTTACAGTTGTTTAAACCATGGCGTACAGAGGATGAACTACTGGGAGAATTCCAGAGCTATGAAGATTCTTTTAATGCTTGCAAAGACAGCATACAATGCAGTACATTCTCAACTTATCTGCAAATGTTAAATGAAGAAATTGAACAGGAAACTACAATTGCAGCAGAAATAGCTAGAGACAGTTCTCAGGACAGCCAAAGTTCAGGAACATACAGTCAAGATCCCCTAGGACAACCAATCGTTGAAAATGAAGCATCAATAGCCATGAATGAAGTGGAAACGGCTATGAATCAAGGTCAAGAAGAATTTATAGACTTAGAAAATTTGGAAAGACAACTGAATCAAGAGCAGCAACAAATTTATGAAGAGATCAAAAACAAAATTGATCACGGATTTCTACATATCAAAAAAGAGTGCTCATGCACATCATTTCATCCAATCAGGATGTATGTAAGCGGACAAGCTGGCACTGGAAAAAGTTTCCTAATTAAAGTCATCAGAAGCTACCTAAAGCAAAAAACGGATTCTACTTTGTCTTGTGTGGTTACTGCTCCAACTGGGTTAGCAGCATATAACATAAAAGGAATCACCTTACATCGTTTGCTAATGTTACCAGTGGAGCATGAGAACAAAATACAATTCAACAAGCTAACTGGAGAAGCATCCTTGGAAGTTTCAAGAGTATTGAAGAAGATGCAAGTTCTCATTATTGATGAGGTGAGCATGGTATCAAACTTAATGCTTGCCTTTGTGCATTTAAGAATGCAGCAAATTTTGAAGACAGACTATGACGTGTTATTTGGTGGAAAACACGTCATAGTTTTTGGGGATCTTTTGCAACTTACTCCAGTTAAAGGACAACCAGTGTTTAATACTGTGACACATGAAGACACGAAGAAGTCATTGGGAAGCATTGGAAATACAAATATTTGGTCCTTCTTTGAGTACAAGGAACTTACAACTAATATGAGGCAAGCAAACGATGAAGAATATGGAAGTATTCTGAAAGATATCAGGATTGGACTACTCACAGAAGTTGGGAAAAAAGCATTACAGAGTCGGCTGCTACATAATTTATTTCCAAAGGAAGAAATAGTTGCAGAGAAAATATACAAGAATATTGCAGAAAACAAAAGTGTCATCTGCTTAATGCCAACTCTACGTGAATGCTCAATATTTAATGAGGAGCTTTTGAAATTGGAAAAGGAAGACATCAGGAAATTGGAAGCAGTGGACAAAATTGAGGATGGAAGAATTACTGTCACAGTAACAGGCAAACTGAAAAATAAATTGGACTCACTAGAGAAGAACATCTCCAAAACAGCAGGATTAGAAAAAAATCTATATGTTTGCATGAACTGTAGAGTGTTTTTAAGGAGAAATTTGGATGTTGAGAAAGGCTTAGTGAATGGAGCGATGGGAAGAGTTGTGGGTTTTATTAATTATCAGAAAAAAGAAGGAATTGAATGTTTACAGATAAAATTTGATCAGATAGATGAAGTTAAAGATATTTGTCGTTGTACAGTTCGTTTTATGCTTGTGAAAGACTTATATGTACGTAGGAAGCAGTTTCCATTTTCACTAGCATATGCTGTAACTATCCACAAGTCTCAAGGATTGACTGTAGATTGTGCATTTGTGAACATTGGTTCAACTGTGTTCAAAGAAGGTATGGCATATGTAGCTTTGTCACGAGTCAAAACATTATCAGGTTTATTCATGATAGACTTTGATGACTCAAAAGTTAGTGCTGATACAAACTGTGTAAAGGAGTATAATAGATTAAGAAGAAGCTATGCTCCTCATTTAGGTCAGTATCCTGTGTTGGAGAAACGTGTAGTTTCTCGTAAAAGGAGAAATGAGAATATCTGTAATGAAGATGTAGAGAAGAGGAAAAAAAAGAGGAGTGATGTAATTGCAAGCAAAAAGAAAAAGGAAAATGAAGAACAGGTTGTAGGATGTCATTTTGAAAATAGCTCTGGTGTCAACTGCTACGCAAATGTAGTGCTGAATGTTGCATTTTATCTGGAAAGTTTGCAAGAGCAGATAATAGTAAATCAGGGAAAAAGATTCTGTTCAGAGCTGAGTCTCCTTTTTCAAAAGCTGAGTAAAGATAAAACTCAAATAGAAAGTGCTACTGACATTAGAAAACTTTTAGATGTATGTTCAGGACGAACACAGTTTTCACAAAATGAAGATGCACACGAATTTTTGATGTATTTTCTTCAGGTAGTGGAAGAAGAAGGAGTTCCCATTGACATTTTTTTTGGTCTCTCTTATAAATGGGAACATAGTTGTGATAATTGTTATAATATATGTGGCTCTATTGTTGATAATGAAAGGTTTATTTATTTGACATTGCCAGAGAGTAAAACAGTCACTTTTGCAAAATTAGTTAAAGATGCTAATCATAGCATGAAATGTGGTGAGTGTAATTCTGACATGTTTTCATCATTAATTTTAAGGGAATACGGACAGTATGTAATTTTAATGATGCAACGATGTAGAGCTGATGGTTCAAAATTGGATACTTTAATAAAGAAGTTTACAGGACAGCAATTATCAATTTCAGGAAAAACTTTTGTAACTGTTGCAATAATTTTCCATGATGGACCTACTGTTACTTCTGGACATTACACAGTTTATCTAAAATGTGAAAAAGGCTGGACACTGTGTAATGATTCCCAATTGATTTTCAAACAACGTTTGCCTTTTGATTTAGCAAATTCCTATCTAATCTTCCTGAAACCTAAATTTTAGAGAGACTTGGCAAGATCTGGACAAAATAATTTTACCATTTTACTGGATTACCATTGCAATTTTGTAGAAAAAATATTTTTATAATTATCATTTGGCCTAAAGGAAAGATAACCAATTGTAATGTGGACTTTTTAAATTTTTAATGCAATTTTGAAAAACCAATAATTTATAGATAATCGGTAACTTCTGCACATTTTAAATTTTGGAATGCTATTGGACTGCCATTGGAAATTTTTTCAAAAATGATTTAAAAAATTACTATTTGGCCATGTGGAAAAGTAAGCAATTCTATTGTGGACTAAATAAATTATTCAAAAAATTTTCGTGAACCAAAATGTTACAGAGAATCGGTGAGATCTGGACAGATTAAACTTTAGAATTTTAATGGATTTCCCTTGGAAATTTATTCCAAAAAAAAAAAAAAAAATACTATTTGGCCTAAAGGAAATGAAATCAGATGTATTTTGGAGTTATTTGAGATATAATATTGTGATTATACTTCTGAAACAAACATATCAGACGGTATTTTAAAGAAATAAGTATTGTTTTTAGATGATATTTTTTTAGAATAATATGCATTTCTGTAATGATAAGTTTAAGTGAGAAGAGATTCTGGGCTTTTTTAATACAATCTTTGAGATTGTTATTTTTTTTTGCCCGCTGTAAAATGATGAATGCAATTGCTTTCACAATTTATAGTGAAATGCAATATATTCTGAAAACAGCAAAAATAAGGCAAAAATATTTTTTTGAAAAAAATGTAAATATGTATACTGCATTATAAATTGTTAAAAAAATATTAATACTTTTTTCTTTTTTTTCAGATCGATATAGAAAATTTTCGAAAACTACAACCATTTTTAAAACTATTTTTAAAAAAAACAAATGAATAAATATTTTTTGGAGTGAGTATGGTAAGTCAATAATAATAATTGTAGTCTCTCAAGGACCTTGTAATGTGATAATTGATTTTTAGTGTTTTTTTAAAAAAATAAAAAAAGGTACGCGCACCGTACGCGTACGGTAAAAAAAAAAAAAAAAAGGTTTTAAAAAACATATGTAAAAAAAAGATGAAAGATAAGGTTGGCTCTTAAAAGAACCGTTGTGTTCATGCAGGGACAGAGGAAAGGAAGCATGGGAAAATCATTCAAAGCTACAAATGTGCTGATCTATTTTGTTGTTCACTAGGGAAACACTGGTCTCCCTATGACAAATTAGACCTTTACAAAATGTGCAATGAATATCAACCTTCCGAAATCGAAGGTTCATTTCCAGAGGGCCAGCAAAAGGAGATTCTCCCCCCACAGATGAAGGGCTCACCTGACCTGCAGAAGAAGGAGTCAGCCCTGCAGATGATGGTCCAGGCTGAGCTGCTGTGGATGTACTGGCTCGTCTTTCTGAAGAGTTACCTCCAAAAAGATGACCATGTGTCCTTCCGTGTACATCCTGGAGGTGCCTCTTCATGGTGTGATTCCCAAAGGAATACTTCCTGTTAGGATTACCTCTAGAAAGTACACGCTTACACAGACAGCAAGTAACTAAGGGTGCATTCACCTTTTGCTGGCCTTCTGGAAAAGTAAAATAATCCCAAACATAAGAAGGCTTTTGTTTCCTCGATCTCTGCCTCAAGACAGTGCTGCTGGTGCTAGGCTCACTCTCAGAAGAGCTCTGCTGTTCTGCCATCGTATCCCAAAGACAAACCAGCTCCTTCTCCCAAGGGATCACAAGCAGAAATGAGGGGAATGGGTGTGGTGTAGGAGAGTTCTAGAACTGAAAGTAGTTTCAACCAATCAAAAGTTGTGTTTCATGATCACATGACCTACCGTACGCTTACGGTACGCTTACGGTACGCTTACGGCAAAAAGTACGCGTGCGCGTAAAAAAGACACGCGCTTCCGCGCATACGCATAACAGTCACTCCCCGGCACTTCCGCGTAACGTGCGCGTGTGGCGTAAGCGCGCACGCGTCCCACGCGTAGTACGCGCGGCTACGCAAATTGCGTAACTATACGCAAGCAGCGTAGATAGATTACGGACGTTGCGTAAACCGTACGCTTACCGTGAGCTTACGGTACGCGTACTAAAAAAAAAAAAAAAAAAAAAAAAAAAAAAATCTGGTAATAAATTTTACTTGTTTATTTTAAAAAATATATTAAAAAAAAATATTTAAGGATTTTAAAAATTTAAGCATAGTCTTTATATAATGAAAGAAAATTAAATTAAAAATATGTTTGAAAAAAATGAAGAATAAAAAAAAAAATTAGCATTTAAAGAACCTTGCAAATTCACTGAAAAAAACATGGGTTACACACACGTTATAGTAAGGAATTAGCATTTAAAAAACCTTGCAAATTCACTGAAAAAAACATGGGTTTCACACACGTTATAGTTAGGAATTAGCATTTAAAAAACCTTAGAAATTCACTGAAAAAACCATAGGTTTCACACACGTTATAGTTAGGAATTAGCATTTAAAAAACCTTAGAAATTCAGTGAAAAAACCATAGGTTTCACACATGTTATAGTTAGCTGGACATTTTACTCGTAAAAAACCAATGAAATTGCCCCGTTATAGTTAGTTCAGCTAACTATAACTCACGCGCCCGCAATGCACTGCTGATGACGTCACATATTACATCACTCATGACATGGTCAGTGACATCACTCATGACATCACTGATGACATCTCAAATGACATCACTGATGACCTCACTGATGACATCATCCAGTGAATGTGTGTTTTTCTGAAAATTAAATATGTTTTATATATGTATATCTCAAGGTCGATGGAAGAATAAATGGGTATATAAGTGTCTAAATGGATGATTTGTTTTTAAAAAATTGATTGTGTAACTGACTGATTAAAAGTATCTCTCACTTTATGTATAAGTGGCTGCATGGGTTGGTGAGTAGCTACATGGGTGTCTATATAGGTTAGTAGTTGTTTTTTTGAGTATCAGTCTGAGTGTCTGTATGGTTCGGTGGGGGGTATTACGTAGTGCATAGGTGCATGAATGAGTGACTCACTGTTTGTATGTGTTGAAGACAGCATGTGTGCAGGACTGTATGGGTGGATGAGTGTGTGTATGGGTGTGTTAGTGAGTGAATGACTGTCCCAATAGTGTCTTCAGGAGTAACTACATATGTTTTAAACTAGTATATGTGACTATTGGTGTATATATGTGAGTATATGTGAGAGGGACAGATTGAAAGAGTTCCTGTATGAATAAGTATGTGTTTCTATAAGTGATTGTTTAAAAGACTAAGTATGTGTAAGTTTCCGTAGAAGTAAGTGTGGTGGTGTGTGTATAACTGTATATGCAGGTGAATGTATGTTTGATTCTTTATTAGCATGAGTGACTATGTGTGTGAGTAACTCTATGGATGAGTGGCATTATGTAACAGGATGTATAGGTGTATGAGTACATATGATGAGTGAGTACATGTATGAGTGACTGTATAGGACTGTTGGTGAATGAGTGGATGTGTATGTGGATCTTAGAATTAATGAAGAGGTTGTTGTAACTGGTATTGGTATGTCCATTGTTTTGAAAATTTTAGTCTCTATTTTTGAATGTGTGTATCAAAGCTTATATTAAGGTGAGAGGAGGTCTGCCACTCTATCACAAGGATGATGTCATCAGTGAGGTCATCAGTGATGTCATTTGAGATGTCATCAGTGATGTCATGAGTGATGTCACTGACCATGTCATGAGTGATGTAATATGTGACGTCATCAGCAGTGCATTGCGGGCGCGTGAGTTATAGTTAGCTGAACTAACTATAACGGGGCAATTTCATTGGTTTTTTACGAGTAAAATGTCCAGCTAACTATAACATGTGTGAAACCTATGGTTTTTTCACTGAATTTCTAAGGTTTTTTAAATGCTAATTCCTAACTATAACGTGTGTGAAACCTATGGTTTTTTCAGTGAATATATATATATATATATATATATATATATATATATACAGAATACCCCAGTAGGTCAGAGTTCTACTGAATCAGCTGCATTAAAATCCCAACCGTGCCCATGGCAGTGCATAAACAATCAGACTGACGGCATAATGTGAAATCTCGGTCTCCAAAACGGAGGCTCACTCATGTCCTGATCAGTACAGACTTTTTTTTATAACAAGTGGTCACATGTGCAACACGATTAACAACCTAAATACGGCCGTAAACCTCGCCCATTGCCTGACACTGGGGAGGGCTAGAAAGGACCCTCTGGTGTTTTGCACCAGAGGGTTCCCTTTTTTTCCTGCAGCTTGGTAAGAGCTTCCGGAGCAGCCTGATGTTTTTAAAAATTTGTAATGACCATCAGTACGCAAGGCGTGCTTATATCAGTACTACTAAACAAGAAAGTAAAACGAATCAATTGGTATCTCGGCCCCGCAAGCACAGATTCTCTCAGGAGAGGTATTGTTGGAAAGGGGAGAATCTCTCCTTTCAAATGGTACCTCTGCTCAGTAGATCCGTGCTTGGGGTTTGCCGCAGCAGTGTGATCCCCAAGGGGGGCTGATTACTCCCGATCTGCTCCCTATGGTGCAGAATGCCCCCCCTAAACCCCTGGGACTCAATTTTTAGAATAAAAATATAGGGGTGTGGGCTGCCCAGTATGGACATGGGTATGACCCCATCCCAACTAAATTGGGCAACAGTCTGTCTGTCCCCCCTGGGGGCCAGATGGGTATTTACCCTCAATCTGCCACCCCCCCCCCCCCCAGGAGACCAAAAGCCTACTAGACGCCAGTGAATTTTTTTTTTTTTTAAATATACCACCCCCAAGTAAATGAGGAAACAGTCTTTCTGGCCCCCCTGGGGTGGGGGGAGGAAGGTGGTGGAGGGGGTGTGCAGAGCACCCACTAGATACCAGGGAACCTTTTTTTATTAAATGTAGAGGTGAGGGTAGGGGTGGGGAGCCCTCTACTGCACTCAGCACTTTTCTGCTTCTCTCGTGGACTCCAACCCCCATTAGACTTCGTGGCAGGGGCCGCCAATGCCCTGGACTCGTGCCTGGAGTCGCATAAAGGCTGCTAAGGGCACCCGCAGCGTAGGAGCCCTCTACTGCACTCAGCACTTTTCTGCTTCTCTCGGGGACTCCAACCCCCATTAGACTTCGTGGCAGGGGCCGCCAACGCCCAGGACTCATGCCTGGAGGCGCATAAAGGCTGCTAAGGGCTCCCGCAGTGTGGAAAGCACCCAGGCAAAGCCCGGGCCAAGGGCAGGCCCATCTGCGCCCGTCCGAGCCCGGAAGAGGCTGGACCACCCCCCTGACAATTGCAGCCCAAGAATCAAGAAGCATTATTCAAGGTATTGTGGGCCACGGATGTGCCATTTTTAACTGTCCTGGTTGCTTGGGCTCAATAATGGGAAAACGAAAGGCAGGGGATGTTGTTAACCATGATCACAACAATAAGAAATCAAAGAAATCAGGCTCAGCTAAGCATGAGCCGAGAACAGGGCTGCTGGTCTTGATCAATCCACATTGGCGATATTGACACATTAATTGGTGTGGTTGAGCAGTTGCTTACATCAAGTAATACTAGAGGTAAGGCCAAAACGGTGAAATTCCAGTTATGTTCAAGGCATTAAATGCCACTAGGGCTCCTATCAACCTTGGTTGATAGGAGCCCTATTTCGGTATCAACCTTGGTTGAGAGCCCTGGTACATTGCGTGCTCCACAATTAGAAAGTCAAGCTATTGGGCCTGCTCCTGTTTTAGACCAGGCCCTTACAGTACTTCAGCCTTGTGATCACCTTCACAAGACCACATGCTCTCCATATCCAATCACTACAGTGATCCCGAATCCGCCCTGTTCCACCCGATTTGCTCCTATTGAACCTACGGATGAATCAGAAGCCCCAGCACAGGGCATTTCCCCCACTGCTTCGTCGAAAAAGACCGCAAAGTAAACCCACAGCTATGATGAGCAATCAAGTGGACAATAAACTGTTGTATAGTAAAATGAACGAGCTGTGCACCCAACTTGGGTTACTAACAGCGAATGTACTGACTCTCAAATCTAAGCTTTCGTGTAGTTGTTGTTGCAGTTGTAAGAGCTCTGGGAAGTTGCACACTGGTTGGCTCCTGTTTCCATCATTAGGTGCAAGGAGAAAGGTTGCACTGAGGGCCCTGCTGGTCCCAGTACCCTTAATAACAAAATGTATTCAATGTCCGTAAAACAGAATGGGCATAGGGAATTACTTTCAACAGGTGCGATCTCCGAACCTGTATTTGTGAATCCCCTTACACTTCTGCCCCAATGGGGCACCAACCAGATGGCATTGAGCATGCTTTCCACCAGGAGACCATCCCATCATTGTGTCTCCCATGGGGTTGCCTCCCCCTATACTGTGTCTACTTGTTCTGCTTCCTGTCCTCCTACAAGGAGCTTTCCTCTGAAGTCTGTTCCTCAACCATCTAGAGAAAAACAGAACTCCAATAGGTCTTTATACATGGTATGGGTTCCCAAATTGAACACAGGCGCCAGGGAGGATACTGAGGCACTGATCAACAAGGTGATCTATTAGTTAAGACATGAGCGGAACTGCCTATCTGTAATAGGATCTGACATTGTATTTTGCAAAGAGGCGCTCAACTTCATCCTCACATTATGATCACATTCATATTGTCCTATGTTCCAATCTTCTGGTTGAAAAATTAATTAATTTTTAATTAAGCACCTGTGATTATGCTAGAAAAAAACAAACAAGAATACAATTAAAAGCACTTTCCCCATTATTGAGGGATCTGATGGGTCAACGGAATGAGGGTTCTGTCCACGTAACTGATGTTTTTAATGTCTCTAACTCTCATTCCCCTGCTCCACTATCTCCCATGAACGCACTAGATTGACTGTATAAAAGGCATGTGTCGCTAAGTAACAGTACGGGTCGTATGAGAATCAGGGCAACAGGGGATGTAATGATTAATTGTTGTTCAATTCGACCTTTGCAGAACTTAAACACGACTATCAACTGTCCGACACAGAATACTTCCACTATATACAGCTGCGACACGCCATACACCATCACATATCTAAAAGAGAACCTGTGCTGGAACACTCCCCCCTTGAGGACTGACTACTACTCAATCCTATGGTAGACAAGGCAACACCTCTAATGTATAAGAAAATTATGAATAACCTTCCAGACCCTCTTGCCTCCCGGAGTGCAGATTGGGAGACTGACCTGGGCTTGACTGAGCACGATGATTGGCAGGAAGCAATCCAGAGTCCCAGGGAAATTGCCATTAGGGCACGATTCTGGCTGGTTCAGCCGAGAACACTACACATGTCTTACACCACTCTGATGTTATATCATAAACTAGGCTGGGCAGACTCAGAACTTTGCATAAGGGGTTGCGGGGGGTAGGCACATTATTTCATATAATCTGGGCATAACCCGTAGCGCAACAATATGGAGTCGAATTACCAGAGTATTGTCCGAGGTCCTCAGTACACAAATACCCCTCGATGCTCGTTGGCACTTGCTGGGCATAACTGGCGAAACTCACTGGCCCCATCATGTGACGACCTGGCTAGCACTAGCGCCTGACGTGGCAAAACACAACATCGCTAGATTATGGGGTGCACAAGAAATAGTGACGCTTAATGCTTGGAAGCGAGACTTCGACTGGTGTTGCCTGGCTGAAAAATCAGAGTAGGGGATGCCCCAAAAAGTGGGCGAAGATATGGAATGCATGGGACAAGTACAGATCCTTGACACAAAAAATCATGGCCAAGGGGGAATAATGGTACAACATAGTAAACAACTGAAGGAGGGACATGCAACACTGTACCCCCGACCTGCATTACGGATGATATAGAATGTGTTAACTATTTGTAATGATGGGATGTTTACATGTTTGTTTGTTTAATAAAGAGAATTTAAAAAAAAACGTGGTTCAAGTCATGATGAACAATTGTCCCCTTCAGGCATTAACAATAATAAGGCTGCGCCGCAAGATGAAAACCAAAGTTTACCTGAAATACATGATAATGGTGATTGTAATACCTTATGACCCTCTGTTGAATATACAAGACCATAAAGCCTCTCAGAGCTTAATTTTAACACTAACACAGTTGATGGTTCTGATACTCTAGCATGTTTAAATTTACTGCCCTGGAATGTAGCAGGTATAAATCTGAAATTATGTGACCATGACTGGTTAAGGTATATTATGAGTTTTGATGTGTGTCTGCTACAGGAGAAAATTAATATAAGATCTGATGGTGTTCATAATTCACTTGAGGTGACATTTGCTGAACAGCCTTTGGGACAAGGGTATGCGGTCCTGCAGACGGTTGTCCCCGCACCTCCAGTAACTAACAATCATTGTACTGTTAAATGGCCCACAGTTATGACAAATCCAGAAATCTATTTAGAACTCTACAAACAGTTTGTTGCCTCCTTTGACCAATATGAGGTGATAGACCCAGCTGGAATACCTATTTTATTAGTTCATAACCAGTTGTTTGGTGACCTCCAAAAGCTCTTTTATGACGAGGTGACTGTTACAAATTTGTCAAATCCTAGGTATAATGTTTGGTTTGACTCTGTATGTAAAGCAACAAATAATTTATTAAAAGCTGCAATTATCGAGGGTGATAACGCCAGAATTCGTACTGCCAGAGGAATTTACAAATCCCAACTTAGACAGGCTACAAGAGATTGGGAAGATAAGTACAGGCAGAACTTACTTGTAGTGACTAAAACCAAGGACAGTAGATCCTTTTGGAAATTAGTAGAGCAAAACCACCATGAAAGTGCGAAGTACCCGAGTTATACTATATCACCAGAAAACTGGGTGGCCCATTTTTCATCACTTTACTCGCTAAGAAAGCCCGATGACTCAGTCAGTGTGACTAATCTAGCTGAAGACACAACTATAAGTCCCACAGAGCAAAAGTCGCATAACACTTCTATCTTGTTTAGCCTTGAAGAGACAAATAGTGCAATACATTCTCTTAAATTAGCTAAGGCACCTGGGCCTGATAAAATTACAGGTGACATTTTTGAGTCAGAGCCACTTATCAGGTCAATTTATTTTAACCTTTTATCGAATGCTATCTCGGCCTGGGGAGCTGTCCCTGATTCATGGGGGGGGGGGGGGGGCGAGATAATAACTATATTTAAAAAGTGAGATACTAATAATCCAGCAACTATAGGCCAATAAACCTGTTAGATAATGCCCCCAAAAAAATTCAGTCTGCAAGTCCTGGATGAAAAAAATTCTCTCTCCCTTCCAAATCAGTTTTAGAACAAAAATTAGTACTATTGGCCAGATTTTTAGATTCACACTATTGCACTGGAAAACCATGCTTTTACATCAGGGTACGCGGTATGTTGCGTTTATAGATCTTAGAGCTGCCTTTGACCTCATCCCCCGTTCTAACTTGTGGCAGGTCCTACTCAACATAGGTGCCCCCAGCGACCTTGTACATCTACTAAGTTACACAAGAATAATTATGCCCAGGTACGCTGGGGACCAAGTGGTGAACTGACTGAATGCATTCCAATTGAGCGGGGAGTTAGGCAGGGTTGTGTACTCGGCCCTACATTGTTTTCTCTCTACCTTAATGATGTCAAGGTTTTGGAAAATTGCGTTAATGACTCCCCAATGCTGAATAATAAGAAGGTACCGATCTTATTTGCAGACGATTCACTACTCATTTCAAAGTCTCCCATGAGTCTGCAAACCCTGGTAAACAAATGTTTTCGCTTTTGCAATGAGAGGGGACTTGAGCACAACGTTAATAAAACTAAATTTATGATATTGGACAAGGGGGCCAAGAAAGGCAATACAACTATTCGGGTGGACAATGAGGTCCTCGAGAGGGTTGACAATTTTGATTACTTAGAAATGGTAGCACAACATACTGTTAATCTTTGTCTCCTATAAGAAATCTTAGAAATTTCCTCTGGTGTTGTGATACAGGAATGTGAAAATAAGCCAGTTCGCTCTCTTTATGTGCAAATAAATTTGTTGGCAAACCGAAAATCGGTTAATACTGTTTTGGTTTATCTTTAGGATCAGGAAATAACTGGAGTAAACTCCTTTGTTTGGTTGATCTGTTGGTACTCTTTATATCACCCGCTTTTTTAATAGAAGAGAAGTCTCGTCTTAGGTAAAGACATATGACGTTTTGTTTGTCTGTTTTGGTGGAACAGGCAGTGGAATTACCCAGAAACAAATTGAATATCCTCTCTGAATGATGTTCTTTACCCATCCATCTCTGGTTGTGAGTGTCCACTCTTCAAAGTAAGATGTAACTCCTCCTCCTACAGAAGCGGGTAACTGTAGGGAAGGAGTTAGGCTATCAATGTATGTTGCCATATGAATTAGATGTTTTAGGGACTGCATTTGTTTGCCTTTAATATTGCTTGTGGTAATGTTGTCTTTGCAGTTGCCTCTGTCGTTAGCGAGATTGATACAACTACCTCGGGAAGTAAACCCTCTGATGGAAGTATTGTCCATCTTTGGGTCTGTACTACTGTTGATTTGATTAGGCAATTTATAAAGCGCAAAAAAATGCCCAAAGGAGTCAAGGCACTAATGCAGTTAGTCTACTGAGGATGGAAAAAAGTGTATAATCCTGGACCTAAAGGAGACATTACAAGGCAAAGAGCCAGGTCTTCAAGGCCTTTCGAAAATGAATGTGGCCTTCCAGGCAAGAGATGGAGTAAGGAAGAGTGTTGCAGACCTTGGATGCAACCACAGCAAAAGTGTTCTCTCCCCATCTTGCCCTCCAGAACTTAGGAATAACCAGCAATTTTTTCCCCCAGAACACAGCTGTCTAGATGGTATATATCGTTGAAACAGGTTCTTAATTCCCTCAGGGTCTGTATTGTGAGGTGCCTAATGGACAATGCATAGGGCTTTGAAACTTATTCGTTTACGGACTGGAAGCCAATGCAATTTCTGAGTTACAGCAGAGACTGAGTGACATTTAGGAAGATAAAGACTGAATCTTGCTGCCTCATTCAGGATGAGCTGCAGCTTGGCTATGGCTATCTTAATAATGTTCATGCAGAGCACATTGTGATCCATCCTGGATATAATCAATGCCACGGATGAATGTTTGCATGCAGAGAAGGAGAGAAAAGTAAATACCTTTCTAAGGATCTTATTTATCCAGAAACAGGATGATACTGTCCTGTTAACCTGGAGATTGAAGGACAGGTTGTTACGCACCAGAACACCAAGATTTTATTGAGAGTCAGCAGCATTGGGAAGTTAACCCAGCAATTGTGGCCACCAGGAATGGGTCCAAATTGACGGTTGGCTACCAAAGATCAGAACCTCAGTTTTATCACCATTGAGTCTCAGGTAGTTTTCTACCATCCAGATGGCCACAATCTGCATGCAGTTCTTAAAGTTTGTGGCGGAAGCCTCCATTTTCCTTTGCGATAGACACTATTATTTGTGTCATCAGCATAAGATAAAGCCTGTAACCCAAAAGTTCTAATCAGTTTGGCCAGCGGGGTGACACATAGTGTAAACAGTGTGGGGCTCAGGGATGAGCCCTGAGGAACCCCACACGGAGTAGCTATGGTGGCAGAGTAGAACTTGTCCACCACCACTGTCTGATCTATCCGTCCGGAAGGATGACCGGAGCTTCAGGACTGAAACTGTGGTCCCAATTTCCTGCAGATGGTCAATCAGCCGGGTAGGAGAGATAGTGTCAAAGTCTGCGGATAGGATCAGCACCAGAGCCTGTCCATCATCCACCATGTAACAGATGTTATTGTCTGCAGATAACAGTGCGGTCTCTGTCCCATGGTTACTCCTAAATCCAAACTGAGAAGTATCCAGCAGATGCTGCTGTTCCAATTAATTCATGATCTTGATATTTAGGCGTTTATCCAAGATCTTATGGGGAACCGGCAACAGAGAAATGGGCTGATAGTTTTTCAAATCGGACAAGTCCAAAAGAGGTTTTTTTAAGCAGAGGCTTAACGATCACCTTTTCCAGCTTTGGGGATAACATCCAGAAGAGGTAGCCTTATTAAGAGTTGATTTAAGGTGAAGAATAATGATATCTGCTCCCAACTGCATCAATTTAGGAGAGCCGGGTTCAAGTGGGGAGCCTGATTCAACACTTTGAAGAAGCTGTTCAGTCACTTCGTGGGTCAGAGGGGTAGACAGGAATCCCTGCTCTTGGACTGTAAAGGGGAAGGGGCTGCATAGAAATTCTCTTGAGCAGAAATGAAGGGTTCAGAGTTGAGACAGTCCAAGGTAGAGTAGATATAAACAAAATTGGAGTAAAAGAATGTTGCCATATGATTACAGAAGGCCTGACAACTCTCAATATTGGGAGAAGTAGTAGGTGCAGATGAAAGATTCATTAATTTAAAAAGCTCTCTAGAAGACTTGGCAGATGCCATCTTTTTATTGCAGTAAAGAGACTTCTCTAGACTAAAGGCTACTTTATATTCTGCCAGGATGGCCTTATAGCTAGCTCTTTTGAGCTGTACAGAGAACCTTTTCTGTACTTCCAGACCAACAGCTTTTAGGGTCCCTGACCCATTTTCCACCCTAAGCATCTCTTCTTCAACATGTTGTCTGAAGAGTGCTGAATCCCAAAAAGGTTCAAATTCACAATTTTGAGTTGCACATCAGGATTTAGGAGTGATAGACGAAGCCATGAAGACCTCCTTAAGAAGACTCTGTGGCAGTAGCTAGCTGCGGGTGTACCACTGTGCTAATTACCTGGTTAGAGACTAAGGATCCCTCTGTAAGCATCTCCATAAAGACTTGTTGCTGAAGCTTTGGCAAATAAGAGATAAAAGATTTCATGCCATTCCATATTTTTCTGTGGTGTCTGCCACGGACTGTAGCACTGGTATTTTTCAAACAAGGGGAGGTCATTTCAGCCATCTCATGTCCTCTTGCATTCAAACTTTTGCTGTCTCGCTCAGATGGAGCAGCTGACTCTGGTGCGGATGCAAGTTTTTGTCTCAATGCCATGACCATTACTGAATCTGGCTTGGGATCAGCCCTGAGGCTTGCTGTGGTGATTTATATTTCTTTAGAAGGCGAGGTGTTACCATCTTGACTGTTGCTGAAGTCATAAACTTCTCCTCCACAATTTTAAGCAGACCCAGAGCAAGAGGCAAAAAGGGTTTGGGTGCTGTCCTTGGCTGGAGTGTCTCCAGTATGACGGTCACCACTGGTTGAGCGGTCTCAAGAGGTATGTTTAGTTTTGCCGCTCCTCTTGCAAAAACTGTTAAAATATAGTCCACTGGAGAGCCTTTGAATGGAGGATGAGCGGGCAATGTTGGAGTGTAGGATGAGCATGATGAGTCAGAGTAAGCGAATGTACTGTGAAAGAGATCTATGCCTTCTACTGACAGACGTGCTCTGCTCTTGTCAGAGGAATATGTGGAAGAGGGGCCAGGTCTGGATCAGCAACCTTTCTATGATAACTTAATGGACTAAGGGTCGCTTCTCTTCACCTCCTACTTGGAGAAGAACATAACTGAATTTCAGGAGACTAATACTCTCCAGATTGGATGGATGGAAACAAGGCCCACATTTTTTAGACAACTGGAGATTGTGACAGTAAGACCTGTGATCTTTTTGACATCGATGGTGAATGTGTCAACATCAATCTTGGGTCTCTAGCAGGTGATAGAAAGTGGCTCAACATCAATCTGCCATTATGGGTCAACATTGACTTCAAAGGTGTTCTTCTCGACATCGAAATTTAGTATTTTGATATGTCACCTGTGTCGAAGTCAAGTCACCAATGAGACATCCTTTGATTGGAATATGTAGACGTAGAGCCTCTTGATGGGGACATAGTCGGTTTTGATATCTACGTTTATGAGGTGCCACTAGTGCCAATAAGTGTCTCTGCCACTGGAACTCTTTCTGTTAAATCAACCCCTATGGGAGTATTTTCAAGATGTTGGCACACTTAAAGAGGCGGGCTGAGAGGCTGATCTTTCTAACATACTCTTCATTATCCCTCATGTCTTGCATCATGCCCTTGAGCCTGATGCCTTCCCTGTCTTTGAGTATTCTTTTACACACTTTCTTTTTTACAAATATCACACTCCTTGACAGGGTGAGATACAGAGACGCCACATACACTTTGAATCTGTTATATTCCACCCACACGAAGGACACTTGAAATAAAGAGATGGCGTTTAGACTAAAATTGCCAGTCATAGTCTGGAAAAGAAATCACTTCACTCAAAGCTAAAAGTCATTGAGTGAATATGTTAACAATTGTTTTCTGACAGAAAAATATGGAGATTTTCAGAGGTGTGAATCCTCAAACAGTCCTTGAAAAAGCATTAAAATGTTCCCAGAACTGCTGGTCTAGTGACCTGAATATTCTACTCGATCTAACAGTAATGCACTTGACCCATAAACTGGTCTCAAATTGTGTGATCATAGGCAAATATTTTATTTGACTAAGTCTCCATTTTATGCATCATAACATATGAGAGCACCTTCAATTATGTGGATTCACCATGCATGATGTACAAAAAAACTCTTTTGTTTGACTTAATAGACTAAACCTTTTCTCCACGTATGATAAGACACTAGAGGTTACACATGACCCCGGACTTGCCTCTAAGTTCACTAATAGCATTGTCATCACAGAAGGGGCATGAATGTTTTTCCCAGTTCAGGTTGAAAACTTTCACTTTTAATAAATGCTCTCAACGCAGTGATGTAATCTGACGTGATAAGGTTAAACACTTCTACAGATGAAGACAAACTTTTGATACACAATTTTGAAGACACTATATCATATTCCTACATGATTATTGGTGTATGATTTATATACCAAATATTTTTACTGCTCTGCTCGTGCCTGTGCTCTCAGAGACCGAGAGGACTCTTGGCTCAGCTACTGCTGTTAATTAGTGGCTCGCCGCCCCTACATAGCAGAAGGAGGGTGAGATTCCGTGAAACACCAGCACCAGGGATGTCAGTTTGAGGAGAACCGACATAAAAAACGAAATTTTAGGATATGAACTCATAGAGCGGCAATAACCACTACAGCAAGTGTTAAATAAAAACAACTGTTGTGCATCATTGTGTCACTGCAAATAACAGATGTGAAAGGTGTCATATGTAGCCAGTGGTAAATTCTGGAGCGCACGGTCACAAAAATACGACAAGCATGATTTGGTAATGAACTGTCATTGACAGGAAGCACATATTCCATTGAAATTGACTCAAAATTTCCCACTGATGCAGTTTTACTGATAAAACCTATATAGCGTACAAATGATAAGCTGCAGAATCCAGGTTTCAGCAAATATTTATCATTTGCGCATCACCAGGTATAATGTGCTTTTTGTCACCACATTTCTGAATTACAAAAACAATGCTTTTTCTAACTGCTGATATATTTTGAAATAGTTGCAGAGTTCATTTACAATGTTGTGTGTTATAAATAACTGATCTCCTACATACAGCCTTTCATTTGACACTCCCTGTGCCCCAGCACGGTTGCTATGCAGCAATTTGTAAGAAAGCATTAACATTTGGCCTCTGCCTGTGAAGCACAGCAAACGTAACAAGATATAATGGCATCTTTATTGCTGAGTCACTTGAAGAATGAATAAAACACCTGCTCTGTGAGCTCTCTCACCAAAACTGGACAGTAAGCACTAAATATAGCTAGCCCAGATACAATTTGACTTGCCATAGTAAGTGGGTAAGTAGGTTTTTCGGGGTCTGTCTTAGATGTACAGAAATACTACTTTAACAAGTCGAAGAAAATGAAATTGCTCTGGGAAGCAACTCCCAGTACAGTGTACTGTGGGAAGGATTGCCCCTCAAGCTCTGTGCCTCTCTTTTTCCCACTATTAAAGTAAGCCTACCAGGATGCATTTTTACCCTCAAGTACACAATTTTTTAAAGGGGTTTTGCATGGCATAAACTGCAACTTGGCTCAAAACGTCTAGTCGGGCAACATTATGGACATTCAGGAGAGAAATTCAACTCTGATGGACTTCCACTGAGTAGCAGCATGCTTGAACTCGTAGATAAAGATATGCTACGATGTTACTTCTATAGAATAACTATACAGAAAAGTGTTTACGGATCCAAGCACGCAGCGAGAAATTATTCAAGCATTACGAGCATCAATGAACCCACACTGGGGTGTGCAGTAGAGGGTGTCCATGAGAATGATCACATACGGATAATCCTCACTTTAAAGATTGATGGAATTAGGCCCACTGTTACCATTCTATTCAGTCCTGAATGAGAAGAGGTCCAGTATACTTTATAAGATCCGGAGTCATCTTGTCCAATGGGAAAAGATAAAGTAGAAGTTTGGATTCCAGTCTTCTGGGTGATTCTGCTTTATGGTCCATAGTTACATCAGCTGCTGAACCTACATCAATAACTCCTGTGAAATAGATCGACATGAGTAGGGAGCAGGGAGGACAAGGAAGGGGGAGTAGCTTTAACTAGCTGTTTGGTGCCGACATAGTCCAGTGTTTACAGTTAGTGGACTTTCAGGCTATAATATGTCTTCATGTCTGACTTTGTTTTTGAGAGGTTTCTAGCTTTCTAACCCCCCCAAAGAAGCTCTGTGATATACCCAAGGAACGGAGGGAAGGGGTCAGGATGTGTGAAAGTGAATAGACATCTTTCAGACACAGACCTGCTCTGCTGGGACTTAGGATGGAAACAATCAGCAGAGCTTTTCTAAAGTGCACTAATCAGAAGCAATAACAACCACTGGCATAGCCAATAGGTCTCATCCTTTGGGACCATGTAAGTGTTTAGCCAGAGCTATTGGCTTTGCCAATGTCTTTAAGCTATGTTGTAGAGCATTGTGGCTGATGTGCAGCATGTTGAAAAGTTATAATAGAAAAGTGTTGTAAGCATTTTTGTTACCTTAAATATCACCAAAAAGACATAATGTACACCTGAAAGACCCTATTAAAAAAAGAATTAACATAACAAATGTCTTCTAGTTTTTTGTCCTTGCAATGCTGCCAACTTCTTACTGCCTGTTCTAGTGCTTGTATGTTATAGATTTTTTTTGGTTATGTGGGGGAAGGGATGACAAACAGGAGGGTGGAGGATGGGAAATAGCACCTGAATTACAACAAGAACAGAGGACGGACACCAGGGGAGAATCAAAAGATGCCAGATTCCGAGGGCAGACTGAGGTGGTGCTGAGTGATGCTGAGGTAGCGCTGAGGTGGTGGTGTGCCTGTGTGGAGGTGATAATAAATGATACTCAGGTGGTGCTGAGGTGGTGGTGTGCTTGTGGAGAGGTGGTGCTCAAGTGGTGTTGAGTGATACTGAGATAGTGCTGAGTGATACTGAGGTGGTGTTGAGTGATGTTTTGGTGGTGCTCCGGTGGTCCTGAGTGAGGCTAACTTGGTGCTGCACTGGTGCTAAGTTGGTGCTGCACTGGTGCTGAGATGGTGCTGCACTGATGCTGTGGTAGGGCTGCGCTGGTACCGAGTTGGTGATGCGTTGGTGGTGGTGGTGCACTGATGCGGAAGTGGTGCTGTGCTGATGCTGAGGTGGTGCTCCGGTAGTGTTGAGCAAAGCTGAGGAGATGCGCTGGTGCTGAGTGATGCTGAGGTGGCAATGCAGCATGGCTGAGATGGTGCTGAGCTGGTGCCAAGTGATGCTGAGTTGGTGCAGTGCTGAGGTGATGCGCTGATGCTGAGGTGGTGCTGCGCGGATATTGAAGTGTTGCTACATTGGTGCTGAGTTGCTGCCGAGGTGTGACTGCGCTGGTGCTGAGGTTTGGACTGCACTGGTAGTGGTGCACTGATGCAGAGATGGTGCTGTGCTGGTTCTGCAGTGGTAGTGCTGCGCTGATGTTGAGGTGGTGCTGCGATGATGTTGCAGTGGTGGTGCGCTGATGTTGAGGTGGTGGTGCGCTGGTGCTCAGGTGGTGCTGTGCTGGTGCTCTGGTGGTGCTGCGATGGTGCTCTGGTGGTGCTGAGTGATACTGAGGTGGTGGTGTGCTTGTGCAGAGGTTGTCCTCAGGTGGTGCTGAGTGACTGTGCTGGTACTTATGTGGTGCTGAGTGATGCTGCGTTGATGCTCAGGTGATGCTGCACTGATGTGCTAATGCGGAAGTGGTGCCTCATTGGTGCTAAGCGGCTGCTGAGGTGGTGTGCGGTGCTGCTGAATTGATGCTGTGGTGGGGCTGTGCTGGTGCTGAGTTGGTGATGCATTGGAGGTGGTGCACCGATGTAGACGTGGTTGTGTGCTGATGCTGAGGTGGTGCTGCATGATGCTGAGGAGATGCTGCGCTGATGCTGTGGTTATGCTGAGTGATGCTGTGGTGATGCTGAGTGATGCTGTGGTGGTGCTGAGTGATGCTGTGTATGTGCTGCTTTGATGCTGAGGTGGTGATGCTGCACTGATGCTGAGGCAGTGCTGTGCTGATAGTGAGGTAGAGCTGCATTGGTGCAGGGATGGTGTTGTGCTGCTTCTGTGCTGGTGTTGAAGTGGTGCTGCGCTGAGGTGGTACTGTGCTAATGTTGTGCTGCTGAGGTGCTCAGGTGGTGCTGCTGAAGTGGAGCTGAGTGACGCTAACTGGTGCGGCGCTGGTTTTGCACTGTCTACTTGCCGGATATATTGTTAAGTATCCTCACATTACATGCTGCGTTTGGAGAGCACAAGGAGGCATCCTTTGAGATTGGTATTATTTTACCAACAAAAGAAACCTAAATGAAAGCATCAAAAGTTGCAAGCGTGCAACACAAAGCTGCTTCCACTCTAATAAAATGTTTACCTCTTTAGTCGTATCCAAATAACGATGCTGTCAAAAGCACAATGCAAATAGGTTGATCCTACTGGAATTGATCCTATTGGAAGTCTTCTTAAAGTACACTTTCATTAAGTAAGTATATTATTTAAGGCTTGGACATTTGAGCTAATGAAAGCAAAAATGTTTTATGATGAAAAACATAGCATTGAGCTGAAAAAACGCTACAGACAGTAGAAAACAGGATGAGGTCATGGTTTGCCGCACTCGGCTGAGTGAGTTCGGAAAGACAAACAAGGCCAGGAAAAACAAAAAGTAGTGCACAGAAACTAACATATGGCAGATAGCAAGGTGACCCATGTAACATGGCCAGTCTCCAGGGCATGACCAACAGAAAAATGAGGGACAAATATAACCTATTGACCAACAAAAACAATTACATTTCGAAAGGTACATGAAGGAATGTATGGAAACGGACGGGTGTGCTGAAAGCCCATACAGTAGATACAGCACGTTTCGAGAGACAGCGCATGTGCGGCCTAAACGAGACCTAAAAGGTATGTTTAGCACATTCAAATGTTTGATGAAGCAAACAAACTTTCAAAAGGAGTCTTCTTTGATGACCCTAAAAATCTCAAACAATGTAAGAAGCTGAAATTCATCAAATTGTAACGCAGGTTTCTATTCTAAGCCTTTTTCCATGAAGAATTATGTCACAAACCTCCAAAATCTTAAAGAAACACACCAATCAAAACAAGCATTGGCATAGCCAATAGGCATCGTCTTTGGGACCTTATAAGAATTTAATTATGCAGCACAATATCCTTGGTGCAACATCAACTGTTGCATGGCTAAACACTTATAATGTCCCAAAGGCGAGATCTATTGGCTATGCCAATGCTTGTTATCTTGTGCTGCTTGACAGTAAGGCCGTTCCTGTGTTTCGCCCATTGCTGCCCAGATTTTCAGTAGGTTAATATTTCCATCTAAATATGTTTACTAGCTAGGTATTAAAAACAGCACACAATACGTTTTCGGTAAATGTGTATGTACTTTTTAACTGTATATTTATGCTATAAATGACAACAGTAATTAATGCATCACTACAAAAAGATGCGCACTTCGATTAATAATTTTGGCAGTGAAGCCCCTTCGACAGAATGTCTAAGAGCGCCGCAAATGCTGTGTTACAAGTGTCCAAAAGGCCGCGTGAGCCCAGAAACTCTTAACAGATTTGTAAATCCTGTTTCCAAATAGGCGCTGTAAAAGGACAGAGCTCCAGCACTGTACGCATAATCTGCCTTACATATACAAGACCCCATGCAGTCCCTGCTGCCACGGTCTTTAACTGACAGCGGAGCGCTCTATATTGCTGGACTACACTTGTGCACTTATATAGCAAGGTTTCATTTATACGGCAGCATTCTTTATAAACTGGACGTTCGCGCGTCACCAAAGGGACTGCCACAGAGAAACATCAAAAGTGTTTAAGGAGATATTATCGGAAAAGTCCTGCATGTTCTAGGCGCGCTGGGGAGGTAAAGTGCAGAATTGGACCGTTCTCGCCGTGCCGATGTGGCAGGAATTCTTTTAAGGAAAGATTGGCATTTTGTGTAGTTTGCTTCCTCGAGGCGACTTCAGTGGGTGCCACGTGGAGTGGAGAGAGGCCCGGAGGTCTGTTATTTTGAGGTGGCAAGAGAAGGGTTCCCGTGAATGGGGTTCACTGGACCGCTCGCAGCTGGGCTGCTAGAGTTTACTTTCACATCTCGTATAGGGCAGGGGCAGGACAGCCGCTGGCACCAGAGAGGGTATTAACAAGAGATTCACAGCCCAAAGCCTGGCTTCTGAATGTCCCCTTCTGCGCCCGGGTGTGATGCTTGCCATGTGAGCAGGGCAGGCGTCGAGAGCTTGAGGGAAGTGAAGTGATGCGGGTACTGCTTCCAACAAGCATGCGAGTGGTGCGGGTGCACCACAGCGAGACATCTGTTTTGCATTATCGCGCACGCATCTGTGCACGATAATGGAAAACAGATGTGGCCAGTGCGGGTAACCGCAAGCAATAGGCCGTGGGCGGAGCAAAGGCAGGACATGCACCCGCCTTTGCCCAATTGTGTGCTGTCTTTCTTAGAAAGACGCACGCAAAGCCCAATAGCCTATGAAAAACAAAAACACACGCACGAGTGTGTGGTGAGCTTTCTGAAGCCCCTTACAAGAAGTCTCGCCAGAGTAGCGCGTGCGCGCTGCTACAGGCTCGACCTAAGAAGATCCAAGTACCCCACACGTACTTGGCTTGCCCTCCACATGACCACTTAAGTGATACGATACAGGTTACGAGAGAGAAGATACTTGTGGGAAAGGCAGGAAGCGACATGGGGCCTTAGCAGTCACATTCACCACCAGATGTGCTTCCCATGTCCTGACAAAAAATCAACTTAAATAGATGAAACTGCTAGATGGTGTCAGCGGCTGAAAGGGCTTGGTAAGAAAAAGGGTTGCCAGACAGAAGAAACGCTCTTTCTTGTCTAGTCCCTTGCTATGTTGACTACAAATCACATTCTCTGACGATAAAAGTAACATAATTTACACTGCAAACGTCAAAGAATTACTAAAAGAGTGATTACACCGTAGCACGCATTGTCCTAAAGAAACAGCTTCTACAAACTATATATATATATATATATATATAAACCCCCTGGAAAATCTGTATGTAATATATAAGAATGTACTGTAAGTCTCTTACGTTTTACAAATCATTAAAAAATGTGTCACTTAAAAAGCACAGTAGGACCAGATCTACAAAGGATTTTTGCAAAGCCTGCACTATGCAAACCGACAGCCTTTACAAATGCAAAAACCCAATTTGAACTGTACTAAAGTGTCATGCAAGTTGCAAATGCCTTTGTTGTGACTCATAGTGCTGACTCTGCGATTCATTGTAAACTGCCATGGAACGGGCAGAAAGGAAGAGTCCAACCTCTTCCCCTGGATCTCCCAAATGGGAACCTAGGGGGGAGCATGGCACAAGCCGGTCTCCCCCTGGGTGTTTTTGCGCAAATGGAGAGGGCCACGTTAGTTGATAGGCTTAGACTAGCGAGGAGGCAGGTTTTTAGGTAGTCTATATGTATAGGTGACTTGGCGGGAAGACGCTTATAGTGGCGTCAGTGCCCAAGGGGGTAGTAGGACTTCGTTGTAAATTTTCTCCGTCAGGTACTTCATATCAGGGATTTTCACTAATTGGCGTCCTTTTGTTCATAATGGCTAATAACGCCGCTGTTCGCGACGCCATACACGTCCTTTGAGAAGCTGAGCGGGAGGATTTGTTGCAACCTGGCGTCCCTGGGGAGGCATGGGTGGGCTTTGAACGCCCGAAATGTAAGGCAGCGAAAGAGGTGGCTGAGGCAGTTGCCGCCTGCTTACCGGTGCAGGCTAGGCCCCCTAATACATCACATACCTTAGTGGCAAAGAAAGCTTCGGTTCGCGCGCCCACCCAGCTTCTCCTCTCAGGGCTGGTGCTGACACGACCGGTCACGTTGTTGCTCCTTTGGAAATATCATGAGGTCGGAGCAGCTGCAATCTTTTAAAGACTCTTGAGGAGGTAGGCTGGCCAAACGTCTATCGTCCGGGGGGGGGGGGAGGGGGGGGGCAGAGCTTCAAGGGCAAGGCTAGCGGTGTCTCTCTCCCGCGGGGGCCAGAAGCGGGGGAGGGGTCTAAAAACTATTGTTTCTTCAGGGCTGCGTAGGTGGACAAGCTTATCTCCCGCAGTGCAAGACCACGGGGCTGTGTCAGCTCGTAATGATTTAACGAGAGTAATGTTATTTGACAATAATGAAAACATCACGTCCCACAAGAAGCTTTCTCGCCGTCCATTAAATTACCGGCTCTTCCTGCCACAATTATTCTTGCAACCCCTCTTGGTGGAGTTAATTCAGGGAGTTTATTTCCTGTTGAGTGGGTAGCTTTGGTTAAGGATCACAATTTTGAAATGCAGGCTTTCTCTGTCACAGTTCCTGGGTTTGGTGATTCTCGCCAGGTTTCAAGGTCAGATGACTATATGTTGATGGATCAAAATGTTGGCTCTCAAGTTGAACATGTTGGGGTCCCACTTGTTCACAGTTGTCAGGGCGATTAACATTTTTCACAATTAGGAGTTGCTAATGGCAATCCAGTTTCCCAGCGTATTTCATATTTTGACTCAGTATTAGGTCCACAGTCTGGTCAGTGCGTTTGGGTCGCACACTCAGAAGTAGCCTCCTCAGCGGCGTCAGGTGGCACGGCATTGTGGAGGGTGGAAGGGAAACTGGGTTTAGCGCCTCCTTCAGGCAAGTGTGGCTTGAAGGCACAGGTTTCTTCCTCTACTATAACGGAGTCTGGCGAACCTGGATTTCTGTCAGTGGAGCAAGATGCTCCACTACATGGGACAAAAACTCAAGGAAGATCACACGTGGATGCTCTTTCATCAGCTGGACATTTGAAGCGGATGTCAGCGCATAATTGGAGGTCATATGATGGGAGTGTGGGTGATGGGGAAAAGCCGGGAGTGAGTAATGCTTGATTGGATATGCATGATGACAAATCTGGATTATGGGGATGACCGTGATGAATTGAAGGAGGGGGAGTACAGGGAGAGGAATTGAACTGAACCCCTGACGGTTTCACATCTAAACTCTGGGGAGCAAAGGGGATTGTTGGGGACAACAAATGTTTTAGTACATTACAGAAGTCCAGAGCGGACCGGACGACGGATCAAGATCGGCTGAGCGGCCCTTGACAGTGGGATGATCCTAGGGAATTTCACAAACGTTCATCTCAGCTACCGTCAGGTAAGGCACAGTGGGGGAACACGTGGCATCAGTCTGACCACAAAGAAAATAAAACACGTTCTATTGGTGTGGGGGAGTTTTTTTTAATGCTGATTTGATCTCGCAACTTGAAGTGGTATTACAGAATCCAGGCACACAGGTTAAAGATACCGATAGTGGTATGATTGAAGCGTCTTCTACTATTCAGCCAAAGAAAGTGGTGGAGATAGCTCATTCTGATAAAGACGAGAAGGAAGAAGATCAGAATATCCATAAGAATCTTCCTTATATGGGTATTGCGATGCCTTTGGGGTCACACCTTTCAGACAGAACAAGAAACAGAATTTGGAAGCATGAGTTTGTAGATGTTTTTAAATTATTACACAGGGACATCCAAGCTAAGGAGGGATCTAAGGAAGAGAAATGGGAGCGGGCTAACAGGTCCAGGGTTCCCAAAACCATCGAAAATTGGACATCAGCTTTTCTCATACATGCAAGCATATATTGTGAACGTCACCAAGATAGGGCAGTAGCTATGTTCAAATATATGGATATCATTCATAAGGCCCAAATGCATTTTGGGGGCTATGCCTGGTTAAGTTATGATGAAGAATTCAGAGAAAGGATAAGTATATTTCATAATAAGCCATGGGGGGATGTAGATTCCGAACTGTGGCTTCAATGGATGTCACATGTCTTCTACTCACCCAGCAGCCACAACACATACGGCAAGTGGTTTGCCGGTCACTTATCAGCCCTTTCAACCCAGTCCCGTCTAGGCTGGGGCGGGTTGGTATGGGAGAGGACAACCTTTGGTTTCAGGAGCCTTCTGGAACTTTAATAGGGGATTTTGTAACAGGCAATGTTGTCGTTACAAACACGACTGCTCGTAATGTGGAAGAAAACATCGACTCACTCAATGTTTCGTGGGTTCCAAGTTTGGTGATCAAGGGAGATTCCATAGGGGGAGAGGTTCATCATTTCAATATCCACCAAAGGGCGCATACCCCAATTCGATTTGAGGTTTTAGAACAATGGTTGGGTTCATATCCAGACGTAGATGCTGCTGCTAAGCTGTACTGGGGTTTCAGAGAGGGTTTTAAAATTGGATATCAAGGGCCTAGGCTGAGGAGATGGGCAGACAAATTAAAATCCGCTAAGGAACTTCCTCAGATAGTGTAGCAGAAACTTAATTCAGAAGTACAAGCTGGCAGAGTAGCTGGTCCTTTCTTACAGACTCCTTTCAAAAATGTTATTGTTTCCCCCCTAGGAGTATCGCTTGATTCATCACTTATCTTGGCCGGAGGGTCAGTCCATCAATGACTTTATTTCTCCATCGGACGCCAGTGTGTCTTATGCTTCAGTTGATGATGCCTTGAAGTTGGTGAGATCAGTGGGTACTGGGGCGGAGTTGGCAAAGAGTGATATTCAATCAGCATTCATCTTTTGCCTATACACCCATCTGATTTTGAACTCCTGGGTATGTTTTTTAATGGTGCTTTCTATGTGGACAAGGTCCTCCCCATGGGTTGTTCTGTTTCCTGCGCTCTTTTCTACAATGGTGCTTTACCCATTTTAGTGGTCATACTATGGTCTGCCATTATTTGGACGATTTTATGTTCATTGGTTCTGGTCATACTAATCAGTGTAGCTTGGCGTTGCAACATTTTCAAGCATCGGCGCAGGAACTGGGTGTCCCTTTAGCCCCAGAGAAAACGGAAGGTTCCAGCACAAGACTAACCTTTTTAGGAACTGAGATCGATACAATGGATAGGATGGCAAGCTTGCCTGCAGAGAAAGTGCAAGAAATGTGGTCCTTTTTGCTAACTGTCATTGATCAGACAAAATTAGAACTCAGACATGTCCAGCATTTGTTGGGTTATTTGAATTATGCATGTAGAGTGGTCAGGGCTGGCAGGACTTTTTGCAGGTGTCTGGGTCAATGTCAGGGGATTCCCTTCATCATCACAAGGTCAGGATTTCCAAGGCTGTTAGGGAAGATCTCTGTATCTGGCTGAAGTTCTTGGAGGATTTCAATGGTGTGTCTCTCTACTTTGTTGACGAGAATATGCTATAGCAGATTCAACTCTTTTCGGATGCGCAAGGTGCAAATGGATTTGGCTTGTTCTGGGAGGGTCGGTGGTGCGCCGAAAGTTGGCCTTCTCACTGGTTATCTCATGGGCGTAGCATTGCCTTTTTGGAACTTTTTCCTTTGATTGTGGCTCTTTTTGTCTGGGGAAAGGAATTCCGAGACCGATCTGTTCTCTTTCATGTTGATAACATGGCGGTTGTAGATTTAATCAACAAGCAGAGAGCGAAAGATTTGAGAGTTTTGTGCCTTTTACGGGCATTTATGTTACAGAGTTTAAAGAGGAATACTGTATTTAAAGCTAGACATATTCCTGGTGCTAATAATTCCATAGCAGACGCTTTGTCTCGCTTTCATTGGCAGATGTTTCACAGTTTGGCGCCAGGGGCAGACCCCACCAAGACTTCAATCCCATAGTGCGTTTGGGAGTTGGGGGATTGAGGATCGTCGAGCTAGTAGAAAAATCGATAGCTCGTCCACCAGAAGAAACTATCACCAGGCTTGGTCGGAGTTTCTAAGTTATGGCAACCTTGATTTTCAATCTGGGAAGGTGGTCAATAATAAAAACTTGATTTGGGGTTTTGTAATGCATTTCATAAACAAGGGTCTATCACACACCACTATTGCAGGAATTTTAGCTGGAGTTTCCTTTTATGGGCAGTTGTGGTAGGGATACGACCCAGTTGAAGGTATTTTGGTTAGGAAAGTTTTAAAGGGTCTCAGCAGGGAGCGGAAGCATGCATCTCCTTTACGGGAACCAGTGACTTTTGAGTTACTGCAGTTGCTTTTGGTGCAGTTTCCTTTCTGTTGCTATGATGAGTGGGAAGTTTGTCGTTTTTGGTTATGCATGATTTGGCTCTTTTTTGGTGCATTTAAGGTTTCTGAGATAATGGGTTTATGGGGTCTCTCTGGCATTCGTAGCGATGAGATCTTCTAGCAGGAACAAAAACTTAGGATCTGGTTAAGAGCTTCTAAAACAGATCAGTTAGGTAAGGGTACCTGGATGCACTTCAACAGGAGCGGAGTGGAGGGCTGTTGTCCAGTGGGTGAGTGGGAGGTTTTTACCAATCTTGTTGGTATCAAGTCTGGTGTCATATTTTGTCAGATGAATGGATCGAAGATTACTAGTTATCAACCGGCTAGCAGTATTAAGGAAGGCTCTGGTTAGGTTGGGAAAAGACTTCCTTTTGTTTGGAACTCATTCATTTCGTATTGGCACTGCTACTGAAGCGGCAAGGTTGGGTTGGGAATGGGCTGACATACGGCGGATTGGGAGGTGGAAATCATCATGTTGTGCTCGTTACGTTAGAAAATGAATTTTGTTCTGCTTTTCTATTTGCTAATATTTGTTTTTCCATTTAGGTTGTGTACAGGGCCCTTTGTCAGAGAAAAAGAACACCTGGATAGAGGGCCGTTCATTCATAAAATGGGCAGTGATTTTTGCAGAACAACAAATTTATGCAGATCCCTGGGACTTCCAAGTGCCAGACATGAAGTTTTATGGAAGGGCAAGAGTGGTATGCGGTGGGCGGGTTTGTTTTATACGTTAACTGAACTTTTTTCCTCTCGGGGTCCTCCTGATATGCTGGCCATCCATTTGGGGGAAAATGACTTAGTGTCTTTATCAGGTTTGACTCTTATTAAACAAATGAAGCTGGACCTCGCCGTCATCAAGAACAATTGGTCAGGCACGTGTTTAATTTGGGCAGAATTTATTTTCAGAAAAAATTGGAGGGGGGCAAGGAGTCATGCTGCAGTTGAAAAGGCAAGACGTAAACTTGATCAGGCCATGAAGGTATTTTGTCAAGCAATGGGTATTAAAGTGTTGTCCAATTGCAACATTACAAGATCTGAAGGGCATTTATTTAGAGAGGATGGTGTTCATTTATCTCAGCTGGGTCAGGCCTATTATTTGTTGGAACTTAGGGATATGCTCGCAAAGTTATGGAATGAGAATGAAAAATTTCCAAGCTATCGTAACAGAAAGTTTCAATTCTATTAAGGACTCGGAGGCGAGGATTATGCTTTATCTTTCTTTACTTTTAAAGATAGCAGCCATTTTAAAGTGAACAACAACAAGTGTTCCCATGATACATCGGTAATCACACAAAAAATAATAGAGTGTTCGCATCTAGAATGTCTCCTGCTCCATAATCCAATCACAGGTTCTCTTCGGTACAGGTAGTCATCTTTCACTGTTTAACCTCCCTCTTTCGTTGCTGTAGGCCAGCCAGCATGGAACTTCAGGAATCTTGCTTTCCAGAATCTCCTGAAACGCAAAAGAGAATGTAAGCGAAAGTCGTGTCTAAGGTTTAGCCTGCAAGGCAAACAAAGCTCAAATAAGTTAAAATTCAGAAGCATTAAACACTTTACTTACTCCAATACGGGGAGGGAAGGATTCAAAGAAGGAAAAACTTTGTACCCTGGGTGGGATAATCCTCGCCTCCGAGTGCTTAATAGAATTGAAACTTTCCGTTACGATAGCTAGGAAATTTTTCATTCTATGTCAGGACCGGATGCGAGGATTATGCACGTTTAAAGCTTACTCACCACCAAATGAGACATATCAAGGATCGGTTTAAAATAAAACCGTTTAAAGGTGGAGTCGGAAGACCAGTCCGCAGCATTCAAAATGTCTTCCAGACGAGCGCGCAGGGTAAAAGCTTTAGAGGCCATCGCCCCTCTGGCCGAGTGTGCGTCAAAAATCCGCAGGTCAATGCCTGCCTCCTGCATTACCCACCGTACCCAACGGGCAATGGTGGGGGAAGAAACCGCCTTATGAGGTTTCCTAAGTGAAATGAGCAATTGTCGTTCCCCGGGGGGATGAAATTCCTCCGACATCCCCTCGTATTCCTTGAGGCTAGATACCACGCACAGTTTCGGGGAGTCTGGGAAAGCCGGATAAGATATAGAACGCGTTCCACACTTCATTCGCCCATGGATCGTAAAAGTGACCCCTTCTGGGGAAAAGATCCGACTGGTAACATCCAGGGCTCTAACATCAGAAACCCTCCTGCACGAAACAAGGCAGAGAAGCATCGCCAGTTTGGACGATAGCTCCTTCCTCGAGAGGAACCTATTCGGTTGCCATGATAAAAACAAATTCAACACTCTGTTAACATCCCACAGGTGGGAGTACCGCGGCTCCGGGGGTAGCGAGAGGCGGATGCCTCGAAGCAGGCGACAACCCAGGGGATGCTCACCCACCGGGGAACCGTCCAGCATGTTGTGGCCCGCCGAGATGGCCGTACGGAAGGTATTGATGGTTTTATAAGCCAAACCTTCCTCCGCCAAAGAGGCCAAATAATTCAAAATGGAAGTCACATCGGTTGCCACGGGATTGAAACCCCATCGCACACACCAACGACACCACCGTCTCCATGTGGAACGGTATCGCTTGATTGTGCTGTCGGCCCAGGCCTTTGACATGAATTTCTCAGCGGCTCCCGAAAGGCCCGGGACCGCCCAGCGTCCCCCTGTAATCCTCCAAGCCATGAGGGCAAGCCCGTCCTGCTGTATCAACGGATGAGGAACTCCGTCCGGATTGAGCAGAAGCGTTGGAAATAGGGGGAGTGGGATTGGAGAATCCCAGGAAAGTTCCAGAAGAACTGGAAACCAGGCTTGAGACCTCCAAATCGGTGTGACAAGGACCACGTCTGCCGACTGACGACGCACCTGGGCGGAAACTCTTGTGATCATGGCAAACGGGGGAAAGGCATAACCTCTCTCGGTCTGCCAATCCTGCAGAAATGCATCTGTTTGCGCTGCTAGGGGATCCGGTCTCCAACTGAAAAACCGGGGCAGCTCTAAGTCCAGGCGAGAGGCAAAGAGGTCCACTGAAGAGGGACCCCAGAGGGATTGAAAGTCCGCGAAACCCCCCGGATGCATTCTCCAAAGACTGCTGTCGTGGACATGCCTGGACTGAAAATCCGCCACCTAGTTGTCCCGGCCCGGGAGATATTCTGCCGTCACCGACACATGATGGTCCAGACAATACTTCCAAAAATTCGCTGCCATGTCCGACAGTGCCCTGGAGCGTGTTCCCCCAAGATGGTTTATATACCGGACGGCTGATATATTGTCCATCTTGAGTAGGACACAAGACCGGACTGACTCCTTGGTCCAGCACTGGATCGCAAAGGACCCCGCCAGGAGCTCCAGGCAGTTGATGTGCAAATGTTGTTCCAAAGGAGACCACACACCGCCGGTAGCGAAGTCGCCACACCGCACGCCCCAGCCTGATCCGCTGGCGTCGGACTCGATAATAATATCTGGCGTCGAACCGAAAATTGCCCGTCCATTCCAGGCCTCCATGTTGGAAAGCCACCATTGAATCTCCTCTCTGGCCTCCGCCGAGAGCGGTACTTTCCGTGAATAGGACAGACCTCTTAGAAGGTGTTGCGCTTTGAGGCGCTGTAAGGCTCTGTAATGGAGGGGGCCTGAAAAAATGGCCTGAATGGACGACGATAGCAGGCCCACCAAGCGAGTTATCTGTCTGAGGGAGACCTGATGCTGAGTAAGCGCTCTCCTTAACTCGTGACGGATTTTCGTCATCTTCCGAGAAGGAAGGCTGAGCGTAGCGGCCACCGAATCGATGGAAAACCTGAGGAAAACCACCTTTTGGGAGGGAACGAGCGTTAATTTTGCCTCGTTGATTATGAAGCCCAAACTCTGGAGTAAATTGACCGCCGTCTGAAGATGACGAGAAAGGGTCGTGGGACATTGTGCCATCAGCAAAATGTCGTCCAGATAAACTATGAGACGCATCCCGGACGCGCGCAGGCGTTCGATCACCGGACGCAATACCTTGGTGAAACACCAAGGAGCCGAGGATAGTCCGAAAAGGAAGAGTGGTGAACTCTAAGACCGTGTCCCTCCAAAGAAACTGTAGGAATCTCCGGTGAGGAGGGAAAATTGGAATGGTCAGAAATGCATCCTTTAGATCTAGGCGTGCCAGCCAATCGTTGGGTCTGAGGAGGTCGCGAAGAAGATGGATTCCTTCCATCTTGAAATGGGGGTAAACTAGCCACTCGTTGAATTCGCGCAGATTGATCACGGGCCTCTTCCCCCCGTCCGCCTTGTCTACCAGAAAGAGATTGCTGAGGAACCCTCGAGCATGGAGAGTAGATTGAACCACCGCCCCTTTGAGCAAAAGAGACTGGACCTCTTGATCTACTAAGGCGGAGTCCTCTACCGAGAAGACTAGGGGACGTGGTGGAGCCTTCTGAAAAGGCTCCCCACTGGACTCGATATGAAATCCCTGGACAGTCTGGAGCACCCAAGCGTCGCCCGTGACAGAAGTCCAAGCCTGGAAAAAATGCGCCAGCCGGCCCCCCACTTTTAGTTGGGAAGAAGGGAGAACACTTACCGGAAGAACTGGAGACGCCATCGCCTCTGCCACCACGGTTCTTCCCTCGCCGTCCTCGTGTCGGGTATAAATTCCCAAATCTGGCTTGGCTCTGGTATGCCGACTGGTTGGAGCCTCCTCTCTGCTGATTTGGTCGGCCGGACGAGCGGCCCCTGCCGTGACCGGCCCCCCTGAAAACCCATGGGCGAAAGACTTTACGGATGGAGGATTGCGCTCTATCCAAAGTTGTGAAGGCATTCACGAAGCGCCCTAGCACTTTCATGAAGGGTTCACCAAAGAGGCCGCCCTGGGCAACCGGGCCCGCCTCGGAGTCTGCTAAATCCCCCAGCTTGGGGTCCACCTTAATCAACAGGGATCTTCGTGGCTCCATTGACAACGCACAGTTTGCGTTTCCCAAGAAAATGACCACGCGTTGGGCCCAAGAGGAGAGGTTGTCTGGAGATAACAGGGCCCCTGACGACTTAGCTTCCTCGGCCATATCAAGTATTTTGGTGATAGGCCCGAGAATATCTAACAGTTTATCCTGGCAAGCCCGCCATGATCTATCAATTCCCTTTTTGGGGTCCTTGATACATTTCTGCAGAAATGTTGCCATACGCGGATCAATTTCAGGAGTTGCCGCAACCTTGTCTTCTAATGACGGCCGCGGGCATTCTGCCCTAAGGCAATTACGAACAGAGGCCTCCAGAGGTCGTCGAATGCGACTGGCTACTTACTGGGCCACCTTGTCGCAGGGCACACAGTCAGAGGACCTAGGATGCAAAATATCCTCAGGATCGAGCATATCGGCAAAGAGGTTCTGGGGGACCGTGCCCGAATCCAACGCGGCGGGCTCTGGCTGCGGCAAATTGCAAGGACGAGAAAGCCCGGCACCGTCATCACTCCCGTGATTCGAAACTCTCGGGTTAGGCGCCGCCGGAGGGGATCTGTTGGCCAGGAACGTCTGCTTGAGACGGGCGAAGGCGTCAACGTCCACCCCAGTATCCTTGGCCCGTTTAGCGGGAGGAAGAAGGGGATCCTCATTGGGTGTAATAGAAGGAAGAGAAGCCGGAATCGCTTGGGTTGCTCTAGCCAACCTGTTGCAAGCTAGCTCAATTTTGTGTGAGAGGCGATCCTCCAATGGAGCCATGGCCTGCTCCACCGCCTTATGAATGGAGGAGTCTACGGCGTCGTAGAAATCGTCGTCCCACTGCAGCGCCGAAAGCGGATCTTCATCCCACTGTTCATCCTGGTCATCCAGGTAAGTAGCGTCATCATAGGCCTCCATTATAGGGAGACACAGAACAATAAGCCCAAAGAGTATATGACGAAAGACCACGTAAGTGGAAACTCTGAAGGAGGTGAACTCCGCGAATTGAAGGCTGGGTGTCAGCCAAGTCAGGGCAAGAAACTCTTGCGTGCAGGCACTAAGCCTTGAGAACCGACAGCCCTGGTGCAAAAATGAATGGGCAGCCTGTCCTCTCACTGGGTCCCAGCAGGATTCCCCTGCGAAATACAGACTCCTAGGAGCGTTGAGAAGTGGCCTAAAATACGGACCCCCCACTACTGGGTGCACTCCACCACAGCCTTGTAATGCTGTTACAGACCTATTCAGGCGTTCAGGGGGCGTAAATATGAATAAGTGCCTACAGGCAACATACGGACCGTTGAAACGGCGTCGGGACAGGCAGGGGCTCACTCGCTGCTATGCGTTCCGAGATTCAAGCGCGGAATGCTCGGAACGCAAGCAACGTCGATGGCGCGTAGACGCGCCTTCTAGCGTTGGAATGTGGCACCGCGAGCCACACCAAAGACGCGGCCGCTAGGGAGGAACACTCCCGCGGCCGGAAAGCGAGTCAGCAGAGTAGCGGCTGACCCGCGACACCACAAGAATCACCGGAAGGTATTCTAAACAAAACAGAAGCGTTGGGAAACGGAATCCACCGACCGAAGAGCGCGAACGCTCTGGTGCGAGGGAAGGTGAGAAAAACCGTTAAAGCCGTACGTGCTGGCGATACAAGCAAAGCACTCGCTGGCAATATAATCAAAGCACTCGAAATAGGAGAAATTACTAGTGAAATAATGTACAAGTATAATGGTATTAACAGTACATATGAAACTCGGGGAAAAGAAAACATGACTTATCTCAGGCTGCAGCAGCAAAGAAAGAGAGGAGGTTAAACAGCGAAAGAGGACTACCTGTACCTAAGAGAACCTGTGATTGGATTATGGAGCAGGAGACATTCTAGACGCGAACACTCTATTGTTTTTTGTGTGATTCCCGATGTATCATGGGAACACTTGTTGTTGTTGACTTTAAAATGGCTGCTATCTTTAAAAGTAAAGAAAGATAAAGCATAATCCTCGCCTCTGGTCCGGACATAGAATTTATGGTGCAATCACACTTTATGATGTTTTTTCCTTTTCAGTAATTTGCAAGGTGGGGCCAGGAAAACTCTACGGTTTCCTGGGTGGCGCTTTTCGGGGGTGGAAAGTCTGGAGCGGCTTTATCCATCCCTCGGGGGGCCCGGGGGTGAAGGAATAACGCAGGGGAAGTGAAAAATGGGGTTTGCAATTGCATGGGGTTGTTTCAAGAAAATTGGATTGAGCTGTTTGGGGAAAGTTTTTGCGAAAGGTTGGGGGTTTTGTGAGATAATTTAAGATATTTATGATGTTAAGTTGTTTACAAAAGTTGTTGGTTTGAAAGAGATAAGAAATGTACCTGTCTTAATAAAGTGGCCTTTTTTGCTATGACAGAAGTAGTGGCTTGCGATTATTGCGCGATCCATGCTTATGACTTTTAAGGAAGTGTATCAATGATCTGCGCATGCAGCACAACTGACAGGTCACAGACTGCTGAAAGCAGTCGGTATATGTTCATAAAATGTCTGTGAGGTTTAGCTCCCGCTGCCCCAATGTCAAATGCAAGCATTGAAGTGTGCAGAGAACTGGGACTGCTCCAAGCCTTCCCTTTGCAATATGTCATTTTGTTTCGCAAGACAGCCATTCCTTTAGGGCAATAATGGAGAATGCAAATGTAGTGCTGAAGGTCAAACTCCATCTCTGCATCACAGAGATTCACAAGGATTCAAAGAGGGAATCATGCTTCATAAAAATGAAAAAGGGATGCTTACTGTGAATCTTTGTAAATGGTCTTTAGGAGTCGTCCCGAATTATTACATCCGGAACAGTGCAAATAATGTTGAGGTAGCATTCACAGACATAACACAAACACAGCTTCTGCGATTCGACTCAACCATTAGATCATCTGAACCTTAGACCTTTCTAGATAATTAAAAATATAACTTGGCAATATTAAAATTTAAAGCCATTTTACACCGGACAAAAAACATTTAGAAGTTCGAAATGTGGAAACTCTGGCAGCAAACGTAGCCCAAAAAGCAGCCTAAGTTTGCAGGACGTAAACATATCAATTAGTAATAATCTTTTTTCGACTTCAGCACGTAATGCCACATGATCCAATTTTTTTTCGCAATGTTTTAATAAATTGGGAGCGCACTTTCATTCCGTTTTCTGCACCCAATGAGTCACACAAAGTGGAAACTACGAGGTTTACTGATCCCATGTGAGATCTGGAAACTTACTTTTCTCGCTCGTCTTCACTTAATGTCTTCCACAGTTCTTTACTCGTGACAGTAATGTCTTCCGTGCAAACCTTCGGATTCTCTGCTAAAACCTTGAGCCGATATTCTTGCATGAAAATGTCACTTGCTGACATAGGCTTTCTTATTACTCGATTGCTAATCAAGTCATAGGGTGTGATCTGCCCAGATTTTTTATTGACCACATTGGTTATATTTTGGCTTGGGCTTTTTGGAACTTTCTCAGCGGAGTTCATTGCTTCTAAAGTATTAGCACCTGCTGGAGGATTTCCTACATTCTCTACCCCAGGTATCAGGATTTTGACAGGTTCCATGTTTCCTCCGCTGGAATTTTTGAGTGCATTCCCCATGCTCCAACTATCAGCACAGATGTGAGAAGCGTCCTTGGAGACTGCTGGTGCTTCCTCCATTCTTTCCAAAGGACCACTTTGAGCGGCTCTCTGGAGATGCTCTTCTTGAGATTGAGAGTCCAAAAGACTAATATCATCTATACCAAAAGTAATACTACATCCACTTTGGCTGTCTATAGGTGAAGAAAGATTATTATTTGAGACTTTCAGAAACCTTTTGTTGCATGCACCACCAATGTCTGATTCTTCATTCTTTTTAACTGGACCAAGAGGATTATCGCAGACAAATATTTGATGTTTTAAGCAGGCCTCAGTGTTTTTTCCTGCTTGACTATTTTGCACGTCGTTACTGAATGAAAATGATGAAGTATGAGTCTTGGGACCTTCGTTTCCAGAAGGTTCAATTTCATTGACAAGAACATCTGTTTGTTCTGCTGGATTACCAAGCATGTCCACGCAGGTCACATCTGCTCTATCACTTCCTCTGGAAACTGTACCTGGGAGTGACCCATACATTGATGTTAAGACATTTTCCATAGCAAGCAAAACATATTCCTGAAAAGTAAAGGCATATACATATTAGGAAACGATATCAGATTGTAAGTAAAAAAAACAGTGCATTTTATTGAGTTTAACTGTATCAAGCGTGGAGATGCACAACACAAGTTATCACGTTTATGGCTTAGCTTTACTTTCCGTTTGTGATCGGTTTGCAAGCAAATGTATTTCTCGTTCTGGGGAGATAAGCGCCTGCGAGTTGAGTTTATTTTTCATGCCACTGTTGTGTGATAGTTTGTGCAGCATCATGTTAGCCAGAAAATGTACATGTGAGGTAGTGCGCATAATAAATGCTGTATCTCACTGTAGGGATGGGGAAGCAGGTTAGAACACTAATGAGCATAAATCTGTTTTAGAGGACCCCTGTGAGCCAGTCAGTGTGACAAAGTGTTCATAGTGAGCGCAGTTTTGGCAATGTGATATTAATTGTGTGCGTGTGGGTGCTTTTATGCATATTTTCCACGTCAGCTCCCTGTGTGGTTAAGGCACGTTATAATGTTTTTAATTTTTTTGTGAAGGTAACTTCTAAGTTGTGTGTCCTTTGTTGGAGCGTTTGAGTGCGCAAAACGGTAGCATGCGGTGTCCCCTGTTGGTCCCTGCTGTGAGAATGGCAAACTGTTATTGTTGAAGGGTTCCCTGTTTGAACATATACAGCATCACTTGGAATGTGTTCAGTGGAGGGCGAGGATGAATGTGATCGTTAGGTCAGGTGACGCAGAAGAGCTAACAAGGGATGACATCTTCCTCCTGGTGGGGTTTGTAGATGGGGTCTATGTTCTGTAGGCAAGACAGGAGCCACAAGTCGGGAGCAGCAAGGCGCGTTTATTCTTAACGCTGCAGGCCTCCTTATAGCATACACTACAGTAACGTTTTCCCACCAACTCCCACCTTACCCCGACATTCTAAACCAAGAACTGCGCGTGAAGGTGCGCGAGTACAGAAACAATGGTGAAGGAAGCCAGGGAACAGGGAGGACGACATGGGCATATAATAACAAATAATTGAATGTAGTCCAAATAACATAATATATTAAATAGCGATTTTACACCTACTTGATTCCCTTTAAAACAACAGTCCAATATAAAATCATGTACAAAAGTACTGAACTGCACTCAAGTAATAGGAAGCGAACTTAAGCATGCTAGGCATACAGATGCAGCAGACCCCATTGAGAGCACTGCTGGGTTGCACCCATGACATTGTCACGATACAAAAAAAGTTCCTAGCGCTGGGGCTCCTCATAGCCAAACGAAGAGTAGCTTGCAAATGGGGACGGGGTCGAGGCCCCACATTTAAGGATTGGATCCAAGACTTGACCACCTGCCAGGAGCAATCACTAAGTTACGCTGAGGTCCTCCCCATGAAATCACGACCGAAAGATGTATGGGGCCCATTAAAAACATACCTCCTCTCCCGGAAGGCTGATACAGACACGGAACAGGGAGAGGTGTCAGATAGGCCACGGCCATCGGGGAACGGCAGCGGGCCCCCCTCCCCCCAGGGAGGTGCGAAGTCCACTATATCCAACGTGGCTGGCCCGAGGGGAGACAGGGTCTCTGCAGGGAAGTATGGAGCTACAACTTAAAGCTTAGAACTGCAGCAGATCTTGCCCTTCTCAGACTGGAAGTAGACCATAGGTACTGGTAGATGCACCCCCGAGATCTATAGAATTTGATGGACTGCAAGATATAATATGTGTGAATACAAGGCGACAAATATATGCTGTAATCCTGAATAATGCAATAAAACCATGTTTAAAAAAAAAAGTAATAGGAAGCGAACTTGGAAGAAAATATTACTTAACTTTATCACTTCTACATCATACATATATACATCCATAAACATTAGAATATATCTGGTGATGTTTGAGGTCCTAGGAAATGTATTTTAACAGAGAAAAATGCTCCCCAACTACAAAAGCTATGATCCCTTCCAAAAAGAAAACTGTATTGTTGCCAACATTATTTTTAGTTTCTGCCTTTGAAAAGAGAACAATATAAAGGAAATCATCTCCCGCTTCGCACAGAGAAAAAACGGTACTTTATCTACAAGGCAGCTGCAGCACAGTGGCAACTGGTACTTCATCATGTTTTGCCAGTGGAGCGAAGGAAGCAATATAACGGACCAGGGGCCAGACCTACGACCGTTGTAGCGGTCGCAAATGGACAATCGGGCCGTTTGCAACCACTAAGGGGTTGTACCAGGTACAAACCCTATTTTGCGAGTCGGTAACGTATTACTGAATCGCAAAATAGTGTTTGCGAGTCACTATTAGGAAGGGGCATGCCAAGGGCATCCATTCCTAAGAGCGAGTTGCAGCAGGATGTAGGATTGTTTTGCAACAGCAAATGTAGTTGCAAAACAATCGCAGTTACGACCACTTTCAAACTGGTGGTAAGCCAGTTGCAAATGGCAAGGGGCCCCCAGGGGATCCCTTTTCCTTTGTGTTTGGCCACTGCCTTCCCTTAAAAAAATTGTAGAAAAAACTTGTTATCCTTTCTTTTAAACGCATTCCGTTTTCATTTATGGAGAATGGGCTGCATTAGGAAAAAAATAGTTGCTTTATTTAAAAAGAAAACAGACAATTTGTTCTGCCATCCCCAGAAGGCCACCAACCCTGCGATTGTAGCTCATTTCCAATGGGTCACAAATTGAGTATTGATGAGACAGGTAATTTGTGACCCAATTGGGGAACGCTAAATGTGTCTGGGACACGTTAGTACAAATCATTTTGTGAATCACAAAGAAATCGCAAGTTGCAACCCGCAAAACGGAATGGTCATACATCTGGCCCTAAACTTCTGCAGCCTTTCCAAATGCTTTATTACGGAAGATAGTGGACTGCTAGTAATATGATAGCCATGACGGAGAACTGGTGCTACAGATAAGTAACTTGTTCTTCTCCATCATGGGATCGTCATTATTTTCATAGATAACATTAAATTAAATAAGCTACCGACAAACCCCCTCCATTTGTTTGGTACATAAAAAAACAGCTAGGCTACAAAACAGAAACTGGTATATTCCTGAAGGATTGAAAATATTCAGCCAAATCATTTTAAGGAGGGGCATACCACTGCAAGGTTGGAAAAACGCAATTGTTTAAATTGAACCACAGCCCATCAACATGTAAGCAACTCGATGTACCCGCTGCACTATTAATTTTGATGGAAGGGTTCTGGGAATTGAACCACCCAGACCAAAAATAATAAATACCCCAGTCTCCTGAGGGAGGACAAATCCCAGCAAGAAAGCATTTTACAAAAGAATGCACCAAGAAAGTTAAGGGAGAGTCATCCACCTAATTCTGAAGGATGATGCACAGCACTGAGAAAAAATAACTAAAATACAAAAAATACTTTAAAACAATACAATTAGAGTCCTCCTGGTGGCTCTGACTAGAAAAAAATACCTCCACTAATATTTTCAATGCCACAGAACAATCCAAAACGATGAAGTGGAATTCTTTGTCTTCAGTGGGTGCGACGCTATATAGTAAAGTGGATGTCTGTTAATCCTTGAATAGACTTACGTCAGGCTCACCTGATGAACCATGGCCAGTAGACATTGAAGGAGATCAGCTTATCATCTGTAATAAATTGAGTCAGATCGTTTACGCATCAATGACTTCTGTAGCTGTCCTAGATCTATGTCCAGAGCTATGTCAAAAAAGGACCATTATACTACATTTTAATAAATCTGGCCTGGATGCCTCTAACTTGAAGAACTTTCATTTTATACCATTTATAGCCAAACCAATGATAACGCATCTTGCAAGGTGGTTAGTTAACCATCTTGAGAGCCATAATCTACTGGATGAAGGTAAATTGGGCTTTCAACAGAACCATAGGACAGAAATAGTGTTGGTAATTGACCTTGATCAACTATGGGCGTGACAGGTCTGTTACTGTTAGATCTTTCTGCAGCATTCAGTATGGTCTATCATTCCATTCTCATTAATTGTCTTGGAAAGGTGGCGATGGTAGGCCTGAACCTACACTGGTTCATCTTCCTTCTGGGAAGCCAGGCTAGTCAGTGTCCCTCCTACAACTTCAGTCTCATGAAGAGAGGGTGTGCAATTATGTCCCCCAAGGCTCCGTTGTCTCTCTACACTACAATGTTACGTATCCGATGAGTAACACCTTCAAATCGTAGTGTTGTTCACTCACCAAGACTCTCAGGTAGATATTATATGCTGGGGATATGAAAGTACATGTCCTTGCAATTGAGGGTCACCTTATGATCTCATGTGCAGAGACATGGACTGATGCCCTGCAGGGTGATCATCTTGAAGTGCTCCACCAGTATGTAATGATTTAGTGGCTTGAGGTCTAGGATAGGCTCTAGCGTTCCGTTTTTCTTTGGAATGAGGAAGTATAGGGACTATTCAGCTTGAACCCTCGTGGTTCACAGGTACAGGCTGTATATCACCCTTGTTGAGAAGCAAAGCACTTGCAACTCCTTGTTGAGCAATCTCTGATGTGCACGGTTAATTGCATGACGGCAACGTGGGATGCTTAGTGGCTTGGTGTGAAAGTCCAAGTAGTGTCCTTGTAAGACAAATGACAGGATCCAATTTCCTGAAGACATTTCCTTCCAGTTTGGACGAAAAAGTCTCCTCTCCATCCTCCTCAGTATCACTCAGTTTCACCTTATGGTGATCAACTGCCCTGTTGATAACTGTGTGGTAAGCTGTTGTACCATCTGGTGGTAAAGCCTACCTTGGGAGGGGCTCAAACCTTGGATTCTTCTGAGGGTCTGCATAGTACTTCTGCAAGGGTTCGTCTTCCTTCTCAGTGGGGAAAGGCTCAAAGTAAGGGTCTTAGGGGTCACACTCAATTTCGTGATTTGAATCAGTGTGCTGAGAGATGTGATTAAGGCTGTGGTGGTGGAGAAACAGGACCAGGTGGAGACTGAAGCATAAAGCTAGCTCCACTGTGTTGGCATTTCTTGGGTATGCAAAACACACTCAACTCCGCCGAGACACCCACGTCAAAAGTAAATGTCTTCTTTCCAAGAGATGCTGGATCCACCTCTTGCTGTGGTGGCTGAAAAAGTACTTTACCTGATTGAGGACGAATGTATAGCTTTCTTTATCTGACATCACGCGGTTTAGGCACCTCAATGGTTATAGTTGGTTTGTTCAGTGTCGAGACTAGCGCAGAAAGAGGTTTCAGAGCTGAATTCGGAGTCTACTTCGCCACCAAAGGTTGTGGGTCGGTACCTAAGGGTTAAGAAGGCATAGCTTAGCTTTAAGGACTGATGCTCAGTGCTTGTTCCTTTTCCAGCTCTGAGAGAAGTCTGTGCCAAGCATGCTTGGGGACAGTGGTTGAAGCAAACTGTCAAGTCCTCTTCAGCACAGCCATGGGGCTCAAAGCCCAGCACTCTTGAGACCGGAACTAGCCCTGCCTGCAAAACTCTTGTGAAGGCCCTGGAGGGACCATCCCTTGCATGGAGTCAGTGTTATGCAGGTCTGAGGTGCAGTCTGTATCCTGGGTGTAGGTTTTCCTGGGGCCTCTGAAAACAGTTCCTCTTTCCAATGGGAGAACTCTGAGGAGATAGATTCCGGTCTCTGAATGCCAGGATACCGGATCGACTCTCCCCATCAGAGTCGGCTCATTCAATGTCTTCATAGGCAAAATAATTTGGAGTCTTTGTCCTAGTGCATTGTGGGTTATGGAGATGAATAATGTCACCTCAAAACCAAAACTTAAACTTTGAAGAAAAAGCACTTGCAAAGTCCGCACCCAATACTAGATAGCAGCAGTGTGTAAAGCATGTGATGTACTGCTGCACACGCAACAAATTTCTTGTCACCAACGCTAAGTAACTTTTAATGGAAACTTCCTCCTTCTATCTGCAGGTTTCTCACTTTATGAAAGAGTTCTAAAATAATACTTTGACAGATGGGATTGAATAGTGCCAATTAACTTAGTCATTCATGTAACACAGCCCTGGCAAAGTTTCAGTCACTACGAGCCCCAGCTGCACAGCAAAAATATTATCCACAGGATGTATGGATGATCATGTGGTCGCTCAGCAAATATTAGCCACCAGGAAGCGCATGGTGAGAAGTGTAAAAGCCACAATGGCAATCATTTTTTTTTTTTAAATTTTCAAGTTTTTATTGAAATTTTAGCAAAGAAAAATAATATCAGTACACCTCGTTATAGTTTATACAGGCATTTAGAAGAGCTAAACAAAAAACATCAAATTACCCCAGTATTGGAACTTTCATAGATTCTCATGCTTTGTATCATTCCCCGTCGTCGGAATGGGAGCCTCGGTAAACAACAAATATATCATAACCATAGAAACAAAAGAGAAAATAGGCTTAGGCCTCATCTCATTTTGTAGTAGATCACCCTCTTTGTGTAAAATAGCCCAAACTTTTGCCAGGACCAATCAGCACAGCCTCACCCTTTGGAACCTTCCTGAGAGAGCTCAGAACCTCAGATTTTTCTACCGCACGTTGTGCTAGGGAGTCTCCACTGAGCTCTGCTCAGTTTTCACAAATTTTTCTTTTAGAAATCTACATTTTACCATCAATAGTGACATTATGTCAGAAAAGGAAAAGAAAGCCTTATTCAGACCTTGTGCTTCTTGTGGAAAGAAGAGACTTTTCATTGAGGATAAGCATGAGAGTTGTATTTACTGCTTATACCCGGAACACAAGGACACAGACTGCAAGATTTGTCGGACCTTATCTACCAAGACTTTGCGGGACAGAGAAGGTCGGTTGCTGACATGGCTGCAAAAGCTGAAGACCAGGAAGGAGGTTCTCTCTTCAGATGAGGAGGATTCGATTTCTGGCACCTCCTCCAGGAGATCAAAGAAGAGGGGTAGGTCATCTCCCTCCATCTCTGCGGAACCCCCTGTCAAAGCCCCTCACGGGATCTCTGAAAGGTCTGAGGAGGCTGGTCCCATGAAATCTCCTCACGGAAGTGAAAAGGAGAGGCAGGGACAGGCTGCTGGTGTGGACACAGCCTCTAGGGACAAAAAGATTTCCATATCTTCTCCTCCGTCCCAAAAGGAAAAGCCTGCGAAGAAACACTCTGCAGGAACTCCACAGATGGCTCCGGTGAAGAAACAGCGTCCGTCGACGCTGACTAAAGCAGGTACGTCGACGACGATTTCCATAGTAAAGACTGTTTCCTTGGTGTCGTCGACGGGACCGTCGACGATGTCTGCTTCATCGTCTACGACAGCTTCATTCTCGTCTTCGACGGCGGTGTCGACGACGAAGACCACGACGACGGCGACGTCGTCGTCGATGCTGATGACGACGAGTTCGTCGACGAGACCATCGATGGTTGTCCCGTCGACGATGAAGAGAGCTCCGTCGACGAGCTTGCTGTCGACGAAGAAGAAGGCTCCGTCGACGATCCTACCGTCGACGACGATTCACACTCCGTCGACGAAGACTACCGTGCCGTCGACGATTTCATCGTCGATTTCGTCGATGCTTGGGATTCCTTCGACGACGACTCCGTCGACGGCGAAAAATTCAGGATTTTCAATACAGAGGTTGAAAATTACACCGGACATGACTTCACCTAGGCGGGTTACGCCTTTACCACCATCTATGCTTCTAGATGAGTCGGAGGACGAGGATGAGGGTGAGCAGTATGGGGATGCCTACAGTCCCTCAGATCTGCATGTAAAGCAGCAAGAGACTGATACTGAGGAGTATTATGGTCAAGAGGAGCAGGAGGAGCAACAATATGTTCAACAGGAAGTACATCTTCGCACTTTGAGGCAGGACATGATAGCTTTACCAGTTGCTCTGGTTACGGACTTGCAGATGATGTTGCAGGACTACAGAGCTCGATTTCCATCACACCCTGACGTTCCACCAGTGCACCCATCTACATCAGTGATTCCGCGAGGGCCGGCAGTGGACTTGCCACCTCTTCCTAAAGACATACCCCGTACCTCACCAATGGTGGTACCGGTAGTGGTTCCTCAGACTTCGTATCCGGAACCTACCAATGAGGATACACAGGATGTGGATACGGATGACGACGATGAGGGGCACGTGGTCCCACTAACTGATCCAGGGGATCCGGATGTGGACCCTGATGACACTGGCATGCAAGATCCGGATGCTGCAGGGCGGGAGACGAACGTGTCGCCTCCGGCAGATATTGGGGGGTTCCATAATCTTATTGAGCGTGCATCCAAGAGGTTTGGTCTTCCTCTTACAGTGGAACAGTCGGACTGTTTTCTGTATGACTTTAAGGCGCAGTATAAAAGGTCTGTCAGATCAATTCCCATCATTGAGCATGTGTGGGATGAGGGAATTAAGATTATGCAGAACCCAGCTACGGTCATCCCGGTTCTTCCCCGGCTGGAGAAGAAATACAAGGCCCCTGAGGGCAGTCCTGCATGTCTTCTAGGACAACCAAAGCCTGACTCTGTAATATCTCAGGCCGCACAAAGCAAGTCCAAGAATCCGTCAACACCTTTGACTACGCCTCCGGATAAGGATGGCAGGCGGCTGGACAATGTAGGGAAGAGATTTTCCACCATGGCCAGTTTGTTGGTTCGAGCGGCAAATTCATTAGCCATTCTAGGCAGGTACGACCGCCAGATGTGGTGCGACTTGGAGCCGTTTATGGATCTACTACCAGATTCGAGTCAGGAGGAGGCCAAGCAGGTTCTCATGGAAGGAGAGAGATGTTCTTCTGAAGTCATTGACTGTGCTATGGACATAGCCTCTACTGCTTTCAGGGCTTTGGCAGGATCAGCGGTCTTGCGCCGTCAAGGCTGGTTAAAAGCAACCTGGTTCCGTCAGGAGGTCCAAAATAAGATCCTGGACCTTCCTTTTGACGGAGAAAGGCTTTTTGGGAAGCATGTCGATGAGGCCCTGCAAAGCATAAAGAAGGACACGGATACAGCAAAGTCCTTAGGATCCTTAAATTATCGCAAGGTTCCATTCAGAGGAGCACGTGGACGAGGATTCTCTACTTGTAGAGGAAACCAACGTCAGTATTCCACACAGTCAGGACAGTCATATAAGAATCAGTACTCAAACCAACGCCAAGGTCAATCGGCGTCTTTCTCTCGTCAGTCCCAGAGAGGACGTCAGAAACGTCAGGGACGAGACAATGCCAAGAGGCAATAGCGGCCTCCTGGCTCTGGCTACTGTTCCTCCCCTACCAAGGACACCGGTTGGGGGCAGGATCTCCTATTGTCTGGACAGCTGGGTCCTTATCACATCGGACCGGTGGGTTTTGAATATTGTTCAGGGTGGCCATGCGTTGGAATTCCAAGATCTTCCTCCAACGAGAGCTCCGGACGCCCGTCCCTCAAAACATCTCCGACTGTTACATCTCGAAGCCCACCAACTATTCATCAAGGGGGCGATAGAACCGGTACCTCTTTTGCAGAGGGGCAAGGGTTTCTATTCCAGGTTCTTCCTGGTTCGGAAGACGGAAGATACGTGGCGTCCTATACTAGACCCAAGGGAGCTCAACACCTATCTCATCAAGCTCTCCTTCAGGATAGTCACTCTCCAGGATATTCTCCGTCTACTGAATCCGGGCGATTTTTTGGCGTCCCTGGATTTAGAGGATGCGTACTTCCACGTTCCAATCCACCCAGCTCACAGGCAATATCTACGCTTCACAGTAGGCAAGAGCCATTTCCAGTTCAAGGTGCTTCCGTTTGGACTTCGGTCTGCACCTCGGATATTCACGAAGATGCTGGCACCAGTCGCTGCTTTTCTCAGAAAGCAATCCTTAGAAGTGTTCCCATACTTGGACGACTGGCTCGTCAAGGCTCCATCGCTCAAGGCAACTTCTCAAGCCGTGTCAACTTGCATTCAATTGTTCGCCCACTTGGGTCTTCAGCTCAACAGATCCAAGTCGGTGCTGATACCCTCCAGGTCCCAAAGGTTCCTTGGAGCTATTCTGGACACGACACTATGCACCGCTCGTCCGTCGGAGGAGCGTCAACGCAAGTTGATCACCTCCGCTCGTCAAGTGCTGCAGAGGAAAAATGTGTCGGTTCGCCGGTACAAGTCCTTACTCGGATAGATATCATCCTGCATACCATTAATACCGCATTGCAGGCTTCATATGCGTCCTCTGCAGGAGGAGTTAGACAAACAATGGCGCCAGGCAGAAGGGTCATTCAACGACAAGGTGTGGATAACACCAGGTATGCGCAAGGCCTGCGAGTGGTGGCTGGTAAAGGAGAACATCGCAGTAGGATTAACATTCCGGACTCCTCCTTCTCCTATGGTGGTGACCACAAATGCCTCCTTAGAAGGCTGGGGAGCGGTACTCCAGGAGCTTCAAATCAGCGGTCACTGGAGTCCAGCGCAGAGCCTACACCACATCAACCTCTTGGAGCTGATAGCTATTCGCTTGGCCTTGCTGGCGTTCCTTCCCAGACTTCAGAATCGTGCAGTGCTGGTCCGGACAGACAACACGACGGCCATGCACTATATCAACAAGCAAGGGGGAACAAGATCGCGGACTCTGTCCAAGGAAGCTCAGACGATCTGGGATTTTGCGATTTCTCACAAGATCACCCTACAAGCCGAGCACCTAGCAGGTTACCTCAACATTACGGCGGATGCTCTGAGTCGTCAGACGGAAGTGACTCACGAGTGGGAATTAGACCAAACCACACTGGAGGGAGTGTTCGAGAGATGGGGTACTCCGACCATAGACCTCTTTGCGTCCCCGGAGAACGCCAAATGTCGGTTTTACGCAAGCAAGGTTCCCCATCGAGGATCGCTGGGGAATGCCCTTTCGATTGCTTGGTTCGGCGCATTTTGCTACGCTTTTCCTCCCATTCCTCGAGTTCTCAGGAAGGTCAGGGCGGAACCGTGCAAGATGATTCTCATTGCTCCAGCGTGGGCCCGGCAGTTCTGGTACACGGAACTCCTGCTTCTCTCCCAGGATCGCCCAATTCGCTTGCCGATGATTCCATCTCTGTAGTCGCGGGATCAGGGACAGGTGCTCCATCCGGATCCGAAGTCACTACACTTGACAGCGTGGCTCCTGAATACAGAGAATTCCGTCATCTGAATCTCTCCAGGGAGTGCAGGGATGTTTTGTCTCAGGCGCGGGCGCCAAGCACTAATAAGACATACAGGGCAAAATGGAAGAGATTTTGTCTGTGGTGCCAGAGGAATAAACTCCACCCTTATAAATCCCTGCCACATCAGGTTTTGCCTTACATCCTGTTACTGGCTAAATCAGGTTTGGCGCACTCTTCTGTCAAGGTACATCTGGCTGCCATATCCCGTTTTCGACGGAAGACATCGGGGCCATCTCTATGGTCCGCAAGGATTGTAAAACAGTTCCTTAAAGGGTTGTTTCGGATGTATCCTCCGGTCCGAGCACCTCCACCGATCTGGCAGCTCAACCTAGTACTGGCTCAGCTCATGAAAGCTCCTTTTGAGCCGATTCACAGGGCGGACTTGAAGTTCCTATCTTGGAAACTAGCCCTCCTCTTAGCATTGACTTCGGCTAGGAGGGTTAGTGAACTCCAGGCTCTGTCCATAGTGGAGCCTTTTCTGCAGTTCAAAAAGGATGTGCTAATTTTGAGAACCAACCCAAAATTCATCCCGAAGGTGCCTTCGGTTTTTCATCTGAATGAACCCTTGATTTTGAATTCCTTTTTTCCACGTCCTTCGACCCAGGCGGAATGAACATTGCATTCTTTGGATGTCCAGAGATGTCTGAAATTCTATCTCGAGCGCACACGATCTTTCAGGAAGTCTACACAGCTATTTATTGCCTACATTGCACCACGGAAGGGGTTGCCTCTCGCTAAGAGTGGCATTTCCCGCTGGATCTCCAGTGCAATTCAATTCTGTCATCAGGCTGCGGGCAAACCTTTGGACAGAAGGGCCCGTGCTCATTCTACACGAGCGATGGCATCTTCAGTGGCTCTTTTTGCTGGAGTTGCTATCAAGGACATTTGCAGGGCAGCAACGTGGAGCAGTGTACACACCTTCACAAAACACTACTGCCTGGAGTCGGTGGGACGAGATGACGCTGCTGTTGGTCAAGCAGTCCTCAGGAATCTTTTTCATTGAGAGGTGAGCTTTCCCTACAATCCCTCCATCCTGGTAAGCACATTTGGTTCAGTAATGTTGTTTTTTCTTGGTTACCATGTACTAGTTGTAACTGTAAACTGAGATGGTTATGTAAGGCCAAGTGTCTACCAAAATGTGCTTTTGTGATTTACTGCTAGCTATTCTGATACAAAGCATGAGAATCTATGAAAGTTCCAATACTGGGGTAAGAAAACAAGTTACTTACCTGTAACTTTGGTTCCCCAGTATTGGTAACTTTCATAGATTCTCATGCGCCCACCCACCTCCCCTGGGAAAGCTCTGCCGGTATACTGAGGTAGTGGCTGTTTGCACAACGGCTACGAAAATCTGAGGTTCTGAGCTCTCTCAGGAAGGTTCCAAAGGGTGAGGCTGTGCTGATTGGTCCTGGCAAAAGTTTGGGCTCTTTTACACAAAGAGGGTGATATACTACAAAATGAGATGAGGCCTAAGCCTATTTTCTCTTTTGTTTCTATGGTTATGATATATTTGTTGTTTACCGAGGCTCCCATTCCGACGACGGGGAATGATACAAAGCATGAGAATCTATGAAAGTTACCAATACTGGGGAACCAAAGTTACAGGTAAGTAACTTGTTTTCATATGAGCACAGTCTCAACGCTGTGAGAGTCTAAGGCTGAACAGTAAGTATACACCGCAAATTCACAAAATTCCCGTCAGACTCCGAACTGCAACTCATTCAGTCCGAGTCATGCCCTCCCTCCCTAGGACTCACCCGCCCCCCTGACCTTCTGCCCCCCTCAACCCCTTACAATTCAGGGGTCTATTTGGTGAATAAACGGTCCCCATACATCCTCAAAATTGTGAGTTGATCCAGTAATCTATATATACTTTTGTTACATGTGGACAATTTAAACAGATGTGGCATCCGTTCTGAGTTTGTGGCACCCTAGACGATTGCAAAAAGTGCAGAAAACATATCTTCGCTACAGTCAGAGCCGTGGACATTCACTTCTTGCAGGAAGGTGCCGCCTCTTCCACACATGACATATCGTGACAGAGGGCTAGCTTTGCTGAGTCTACGAAGAGGGAAAGAATGGTATTGTGGAGCAAGTGCCGGATGTGCACCTAGTAAATAGCAACATGAAGACAAAACCATATGACATGCTACAGAACTCCATCTTGTTGAGCACATCTCCAACACCTGTCATCTGAGGCCAGTCTACCTCTCTGTAGTTTGTATGGGGTCCAGTACCAGCAATGCAAATTTGAAAGTAAGTACATTTCAACCTGGCATCCCTCGGAGAACGAAAATGGGAGTCCATGAGCTCTCTCCAGTTCCCCTGTTTCAAATTGTAAACCTAACCGTTCCTGCCAGTAGGTTTTGGTCTCAGGCCAAGTAGTGGCAGAGTAAATCAGCATTTGGTATAGGTTAGTAACCAACCCTCTGGCCATATCCTGAAACTTGTATATATTTATAAATTGTGAATACTTGCAGCGAGATCTGGTTGAGTCTTAGCATGCTCCTTAAACAGTGTTGGACCTGTCTATATTTCCAGATCTGTGTTTCGGGGAGGGAAAATTCTGCAAAAAGGACCTGAAAGGGCTTACACACACCGACTGTATATAGGCTGATTATAGTCCTGCCCCCTGTATCCAGGGCTGCCTTCTATTTGGCTGGAGCCCTAACTGTATGCTGTCATTAGACTGTAAGGGCACTCTTGAGTGAAGAGTTGCCGAGACCCCCAATAATTTATGTGCATCTCTCCATACCGCCAGCATCGCCCTCATTGGGGAGGTCGCAATCTCCGTGGCTCCAGAGGTATAGAGAATACGTAAGCCCGGCTGGGCTCCAGCAAGCAGCCTCTTGTAGAACACATACATGTCGGCCAAACTGAGACCTCCCGCTCTTATGTCCATACAATTTGGCAGGTGTCACATCTGGATTTCCACCCCGCCCAGAGTTTTTGTGAACTTCATGAATGCTCGCAATTTGCCTTTGGAGACCGGAAGTGGCAGCATGCACAGAAAATAATTGAAGAAGGGTTTGTGATCATTTCCACAATTTGCACCCTTCCCCACATTGAGAGGTGGAGGGTCAGCCATTTGGTAAAATCAATGTCCATCTTGCACAGCAGTGGCTGTAGATTGTCCATGACCATATTTGCTTGTCCTTTATTCACTAGTGCCGCCAAATATTACTGCCTGGCTGTCTTCCATGTGAACCCAAAAGTTCCATCAGGTCGTTTGGGTAGGTGGTTCGCGATGGAAATAGCCTTACTCTTACCCCAGTTGACCCTATCCCCTGGGAGAAGGAATCAATCAGGGACATCATTGCAGGGACAGAAGTATCTGGTTCTGACAGCGTGAGGAGGATATACTCTGCATACAACAGGATCTTTGTTTCCCTCACCAGTGTCTTTATACCACATTCTCTGTCACGCTGCCTAATTGTTGCTGCCAGGGGCTCCAGGGCTACGCGGAAGCGGGGGGACAGCGGGCACCCTTGTCGGGCCCCCCTGTATATCTTGAACATTGAACGCCCAATAGTTTTTTTCAGAGGAGGGATTCAAGCATATCCAGGTAATTTTAACCAGGAATACTGGTCCTAGTCCTGCCCCCTCTAACATATGGAACAGGTATCCCCGTTGCATGTGATCAAACGTCTTTTTGGCATCAAGGAAAAGCAGTATCTCCTCATCCATATCATTGCGCACCTGCTACAACAGGTGCGCATATCGTTCCTGGAGTACTGGCCCGGGACCAATCCAACCTGCGAATGGTGTCTCAGACTAGGCAAGACCTTCTTAAGGCAGATGGCGAGCACTGTAGTCAGAATTTTCATATATGTGTTGAGGTGCGAGACTGGGCAGTAGCTAGCGCAATCAGTGGGGTCCTTGTTTGCCTTCAGAATGAGGCAGTCAATACCTCTGTTGTATTTCGTGTGGAAGCCACCTCATTCCTCTCCTTCAATAAAGACTCGACATAGGAGTGGGGTCACTAATTGTGTATTTGCTTGTAAAATTTCATGGGAAAACCATCCTCTACCGGAGTCTTGTTGAATGGCATCTCCATCACTATCGCTTCCTCTGTGATGTCCGTCAAGCTGCTGTCTGCCTACCAGTGACAGATGCAGAAGACGTACATTGGTAATAAAAGCATTTTCGTCCTGCAGGTCAGGCGGTGGGCCTCAACTCTATATAAGGTGTTCAAATAGTGGGCGAAAGTGTCTGCTGTCTGCATGGGGTGTGTGAACGTCCTGCTCTCGGTGTTACTTATTGCTAATATGGGAACTTGGGCCCTGCACTGGAAAAGCTGTGCAGCAGTTTCAGTTGTGAAAGAGCATATTCCGCCATGTAGGTAAAGAGCTTATTCAAGTCCTTCTTAGCCCCCTTCAGTTGATGGGCAAGTGGGGGGAATGGGTGTCGTGTATGTTGGGCTGTTAGAGTTTGTACAGTCTGCTCTAGATGCTCCTTTCTATCTTATAGTTCCACTTTAGAGCTCCCTGAGTATTGCTTTAGATTGCCCATCACAGCCACTTTTTCCGCAGCCCAATGTGTTTGCGTGGAGGATACTGTCCCCTCATTATCAGCTAGGAACCTACGCGAGTGATCCGTAAGCCTCTGTTTTTCCAGAAGTTAGTTTGTAGAAAGATGCATTGAAGCACTATCATTTTGCCACTGGGGTGACATGGTCAAGTTCTAGTTCAAAGACCATCGGATCATGATCAGCAATTCCCCCTTCCAGGATTATGCAATCCCGCAGGGCCATCAGAGTAGGATGGTTCACAAGGAAATAGTGAATCTTTGAGCAGATGCTATAAAACTAGGATACGAAATGGGTGTACAAGTGGGCATGGGTCAGTGAGGTCATAATCAGACATGAGGACCGTCAGGAGTACACCATCTCGCACATTTGCTGTCCAATCTATGTATGTGTCCATTGCCAGGTTCCAATCTCACCACCACTCCGGAGCGTCTGTTGGCATGTATTGATCCCACCACCATTGGCGTACCCATTGTCTTAAGTCGTGCGAAGACATAACGCCCTTCCGTGTCCACCGAGGTTTTTTGGAATGTGTATTCCAGTGATTTTTGTAGCAATAATTCCACGATACGCTTTTTTAGGATGTATGGGTGAATCGTGCATACTAGCAAGGTCCGGTATCCCACCTCTGTAGCTGGCACTGATGACTCTCCCCGAGCCTCAGTACAAATCACTGGGGCAAACAGGGGCTTCAGCAGATGACAGCCATTTTCATCGCAGCCAGAATCCGCCTCCCCCCACCCCCTCAACAAGGCCATCTTAAAGTTGGTACAAATATCAGCAGGAACATCTTTCTTGGCTTACAGACAACAGATCGCTATTCAAATGGTAATCCAGCATGAGATTGTGCATTAGTTTACCACTTTGTAGATCTCGGTTCCAGCAAATCCTACAAAGAGCTGATCAACCACTCTATACAATCACCTGCATAGTATGTCGGAGGTCCAAGTGAATGAAATTGATCCTCCTCTTGGGGGGTGGGGTGTTGGAAGAGGGCAGAAGGACAGGCGAGTGATGGACTGGCCCATGAGAATGGTATATTCTGTGCATAAGCAGACAGTGCAAAGGGGAGCTGCCAAGGACCTGGTTACACGGGTACAACAATGTAAACGCTGGCTTGATTGAAATGGCCTGCAGTTTACAGATCCTAGAGGCTGAAGCTATTACCACCAAAAAATGTTTTCAGTATTTACATTTACTGGACACGAGGAATGCAAACACCAAGTTGAAATCCTACTGTGGGAACATGTACAGAGTAGAAGGAAACAAATGAAGCTTTCAGAAAATGTGCCAAAGTGGTGACTTAATAAAGAAGGCGGTTAGTGGAGGCATTTAAAGGCAGATAAAGCAGCCAAGTAGCCTTTAACAGTAGAAATTATCAAGCTATCCTGGGCTAGAGATAGCGCAAATTCTAAAATATCAGAAAGGTGGGTCGAAAAAGAGCCAGACCTTTTGACTCGCACAACTAGCAAACTTACTACAGCAGCATGCATAAATTGATTTTTAGGCGGGCTTCCTGGCAAACAAGATAACACCTGCCATTTCTGTAAGTACAGAGGACTCTATATGGCATCAGTCAATATTCTCGCACCTCCCAGACAGCTGCAATGTCAGAGAATTAGGGTTGAGAGCCCCGACCCCCTTGCTGTGAAAGCAGATGAACATAGTGGGTGGTGATGTCCAATGTCTTAATTTGATATCTGCATGGCACTACTCTTGTTAGGCCTCATGCATCCTGTTGTTTCCTGTGGCAAAAACAGGGTGCATGAGGCGTAACAGGAGTAATACTTGCAGAACTGAAATCACTGTCTGAGACAGAAACCTTTAAATCCTATCACAAATGTCTGCAATCCCCTGAGGAGAAGGAACAACATTCATACAGTTTGCCTCTAGCACTGCACCTGTGATGGTCAGCCTCTGCATGGGGATGAGGTGGGCCCACTGGGCATGGACGGAAGAGTGCAATTTGTGCAGGAGGTGCATGGTGCCCTGAGGAGGCTCAGAAACTGGCACAGGGGACACCACTTTCACTAGTCAGTCATCCAAGTAGGGAACTACTTGGGATCTCGTCCCCATAACTAATGCTGCCAATAAGTGGGGGAAAACCCCGTGTGGATGCCCGACCCAATGGTTGAACTATGAACTGAAAGTTGTGAGAGCCCAAAATGAACCTCAGGCAGCACCAGTGAGCAGGTGAAATTGCCAGATGAAAGTAGATGTTCTGGTGATCCAAGTACAACATTCAAATCTCCTGGTGTTCAGGGCTAATAGTGCCTGTCACAAGGACAGCTTTTTGAATTTGCCCTGCCGACTGAGCAGAGTCAAGATGCAAAGGTACAGGATAGGCCAAAGACCTCTGCCTCTTTTGGGAAAAGAGAAGCGCAGGGAGTAAACTCTGTGCCCCTTTCCTCCAAGGGTACAGCTACTATGTCCCCTTTGTCTATCAAGGCAAGAACTTCACCGTCAAGATTAAGGCATTTGCTGGAATGCACATTCTGGTGAAAGGAGGGCAGTCCACTAGGAAAGATAGGAAGGGTAGAGCATAGCCATTGCAGATAATGTGGGCTGCCCAGTAATCCTTCGTGATCATCTTCCAATAGGAGGAGAAAAGAGAACCCTCCTGTTATCAGAAGCTGACAGTCTAAAGAGGAAGGGATCAAAGAGGTTTTTAGGCAGCAGAGACTGTGCAAGAAGGAGGGGACTGGAAAAGTTGCTGATAATGATGATGTCTCTTAGATTCACCCTGGCCCGAAAGGTACCATACATTTGAAGGGGTATTTGGATCGGCTATGACAAACGGTTGCTGACTGGACCGTTGTGCCACAGAGAAGTCCTGAAACTTTTGGCACTGTTGGATGAACTGTTTTGTCAGGGACGTCAAGCCCACGAAGCTTACCACTGAGTGATCATTTTCTGAATCTCCCCTTGGAGGAGTTGGCCTTCACACTGAAGATCCATTTGCCATCAAAGGACATTGCCATTAAAGCTAGTTGGAAATCTGCAGAGAAGCTTGTGCTGCACAACCAAGTGTAGTGGTGCAGGGTAATGGCCATAGACATAGATTGAGCTATAGTCTCTACAGAATCCAAGCTGCACTTCAAGATTTGTTTGGAAGTGCCTAATCCATTGACGGCCATATACATAACAGGTTTTTTATGTGGCCAAGAAGGCTGGTAACTATAATTGTTGCCAGCTCCCATAGGCTATGAATGAAGCTGCCAAGAAGGCAGGTTGTATTAGTCATGCGAGAACTAAACTGCCAAAGGCTAAGGGGCATATGCATCAACATTAGCATTTGCGATTCCTTATTAGGGAAAAATAAGGATTAGCTAATAAGGAATAGCAAAAGGCTATGCATGTAGGAATCGCTATTCAAATAGTGATTCCTTAACTTTCCTTAATTGCTACTAGCAAATAGCGAGTAGCAATTAAGGAATGCCGTCCCAATCATTCCTATGGGCCTCCAGGCCCATAGGAATGAATCGGAGATTGCATGAGCAAATAGCGAGTACCAGTAGGTTCTCGCTAATTGCTCATGCAATTTCAAGGGTGCAAGGGTGTCAAAATGACACCCTATAGCACCCCTGAAAATGATATGTGCACATATGTTGCACACACACATGCTCTAAGGGCATGTGTGTGCGCAACATGAAACTTTGAAAAATGCACAAAAGTGCATTTTGCAAAGTTTTTGCAAATTACCATGCAGTTCATCTTCATGGTAATTTGCTCCCCCTATTAGCGAAATCGCTAATTTTTTAACTTTGATGCATTGCATTTAAGGAATCTCACTTTGGGATTCCTTAAATGCAATCCCTATTTAAGGAATCGGTATTTAAGGAATCCCTATTTAAGGAATCGGTATTTAAGGAATCCCTATTTAAAGAATCGCTATTTAAGGATTCCTTAAATAGCGATTTCTGCTTTTGGGTTGATGCATTGGGATTGGGTATTTTTAACTTAATACCGGGAGCTATTAGCGAATCGGTATTTTACCGACTGGATTTTGGGTTGATGCATGAGGCTGAAAGACTTTTCAGCCCAGACTGTCAAGCCTCTTAGACTCTCGTGCTGCAGGGGCCACAGGAAATGCATTAGGATTCAGTTTACAGGAAGAGGATTGTACCACAATCCAGGAATGGTGTGACAAAAGAACCTAAGATCTGAAGGAGCAGTCTGTATCCTCAAGCAATCTGTGTATGGACTGCTGGGTGCACCAAGGGTTTCTTCCAAGCCGCCAAAATCAGTTCCAAGAGTGTTTAATTGAAAGGTAGAAGCAATTCTAACTTTTCAGAAAGTTCCTGTCAGAATTTTACCTCAGTAGTACACCAGGATAAGTCCAAGACCTATGCAGCTTTTTGTACTACTATGGTGAGTAAACAGGCTTCTTAAGGCGGTCGACGAGGGTATGAAAGTCCCCTTCTGGATGAGTATCAATGCCCCTAGCGTTTTTTAAGTCCAGGAAAACATCATCATGATCCTCTGTGTACCCAATCATCATCCTCTGTGAGGCAAAAGTCTTTGTCTAGGATTGCAAGATCAAAATGTTTCCTCAATTGAGCAAATATCCGGACCCAAGGGAGGGTCTCTTCTAATGGTTTGTCATCAAAACAAGCATGAGCATTGATTCTCACTGCTCAGATGATATCTACCAACGTCAATAGTAGTTGCGGATCAGAGTTCTGATCCTACAGTGGCGCCAGTTCCTTGGAAAGTATTAGCTTTTCGGAAACGCTACTGTGCCCAGAGCCTATAGAAACTTGGAGTCTTGTACTGCTGGGGTCAGGGTGCCAAAACTGTCAAACACACAGAACGTACAAACCCCCGGGGGGGTGACTCAGAGTGTAGCCTGCCCCTACCGCATATGTCCAGCATTCCCTGACAAAAGGCCCAATTAGGTCCAGGGTCAGCAGATGGAGTCAGGGACTCTTGCTGCAGCTTCTTCAAAACTGAACCACCTCGGATGACTAGGAAGAGACTGGCCTCATGGTAATAAGGAGTTGAGTCCAAAATAGTGCCAGAAGTAGAAGATTTACTTAAAGAAGAAGACCCCTCATTCTTATGGCTCTTTGTTTATTTTTTAGGGAGAATCTCTTGAAAGACCGCTCCATTCCAAGAGGCTTACATGAAGGGGAGCTTCTTTGGGGTGTCCCTTCGAACTTTGTCCCCAAAAAAGATTTTGCTTCCCATTCTCTGATGCCCTTTGGATGCACTGAGCAACAGGGGCTACAAGGGGATGGATCGAGGTTAGTTCAAACACCCAGCTCTACAGATGGACTGCCAGGTCTTATCTGGTACTTTCCATTTTATGCAACTTAATCCGATGATGCCTCACTTAAGTCTAGAGAGTAGAACCATGTCCGTTTCTGCCTTTATCGGTTGAAGCCAGTCTCTTTCTTAACATTAAAACAACTCGTACCCAGCAGCTTCAATCTATTCACAATAATACAACTAGACTGGAGGTACGTCCTATTCAGTTTTGTCCGTCATGCAATATACGAAATGTGCTCTATAGGCTTCCCAATCATCAATATACTATCTTTAAGGCCCTTTGCATTATTCATTGAGCTTTTTATGGGTTACTCCCAACTATTTCCAGAAACATTTATAGAATACCCAAAAAGTGATACGCTGGTCATCAGAGCATCTTTTCTTGCGAATTTCATAGTTCAATATAGAATGGACAGGTGGTAGAAGCTACTTAGTATGTGCCCTCAGTTTGTGGATCAAGCTTCACATAGATCTTCAGCTTTAGTCAAACCCTCTCCCATTCAGAAAAAGCTCAAAACTATTGTTCCAGTAGATGCCTATAACGTTTGTTCAGATCTAGGTTTATTAGTACCAGGATGCCCTAGGGTGACAGTGTGCTTTATAAATATAACACAGGCTTCTCCAACGAGTAATCTCTTGAGCTACTGGTAGCTCTACAGCTATTAGTGAATAGCTCTCCTGTGTGCAGCCCAGCCTACTAATCTATAAGCTTTTGCTTGGGTGAACTAACATATGTATACCAAAAGTGAAGAGTATTCAAGATGAAAATGTATATTTTTTCAAAAATCCTAATTTCCATACTATATTGAAGACAGATATTTGAATCATAAATTTACGCAGCACAGGAGATTTATGACTACTAATATTACCTTGGTGCCAGAGGTACTTCAGATGTGGCTTTTTTGTATTACCCTTGCAGAGGCATTCAAGGGTAATACATAAAGGCAGAGGCATTCAAAATGTAAAAAGCCTTTTTTTAAATTACTGCGCTAATCCTGCACCGAGGTGATCACAGTTGATAATCCTGCATAGGATGGCCACAAATATAATCTTTTTTTATATGTAGGGCACTAATACACAAGTAGCTTGAAATGATTTTCATTGAACATAAGTAGCTCTTAAAAGTGTAAAGGTCAGAGACCCCTGATCTAACATAACATCACATCCTAGGCTGTTTTGAAAGCTGCACGGCATCCCCTGCAGACGGTAGAGAGCTACTACTGGTGGAAAAATCTCATTTTAAGGATGCAGTCTGACGACTGGCGGATCTTCATGAAATGAGAAATTTGTGGGAAGAAGTATCCATAAGAACGTGGCAGTAAAACTGGTGAGCAGACGGCGTAGACACAAGCACGTGATGTCAGTCTACTGCTCCCTCCTCTGGCATCCACACATCTTATCTCATCATGCCTTATTTGGAACTGGCCTGCTTTTTAGGTCAAGCCTAGCAGCGAGCATGCACTGCTTCTCGAGGCATGGTGTATTTCCTTTCTAGGCACTGATCAGGTGGCTTCCCATTGGTCGCTTTGTGTGCTTTTTGAAATTCCTTTCCTTTCTGTGTTTAATTTTCACTTTTGTCTTGCCTTTCGGTGGGTTGTTCCCGTACAGGCGACTGGCCCCGTTACGTGTATTATTGCTCCTCTATTCTATTTGTTAAGTTTTGATGCACTTCTTTTTCTGTTTCCTTAGGAAGGCTCTCCTTCCAGCTGGGTTTAGCCTTTTCTTGTTTTAAAATGTTGGCATGAGCCACACCTATCGAACATCCTTCCTCCGCCTCCAGCGTTTCCTGTGCCGGCTGCCTCGTGAGTCACTAAAACTGTCCCTGCTTCCCAGTATGCACCGGGCCCCTTAGAGACCGAAGCCTCCTACCCCCAGCTCTGCTGCAGTCTGTCCTCTGATACTTAGAAGACACAGTAGCCCCACTGTAGAAGGCACAAAGCATCTTTAACAATCCTTGTGCCCCCGTGCAAGGTCGAGCACTTAGCACGGTTACCCGACCTCATCTCATCTCGCCTGGTGAGTGTATTTATGTATATAGAGCTTTGTGTGCTGTTCTTTCTCTTGGTATAAATACGCCTCTTACAGTGAAACCTTTTAGCTCTGTCCTTCTCTGGCCGTCTCCTCATGTGTTTCTGTAATAAACTCAGATTCATGCTTTGATCTTCTACTGTACACGACAGTGGCGTTGTGAGCCCCCAGCTCCGTCAGGTGAAGTGGGAATGGAAGGGGGGCTGATACAGTCTCCTACAGCTGTTTTTACAAGCAGGTCACACTTACGGAACCAGACGTCCCACAGTATCAGCTTTGTCATTGTTTACGACGTGAGCCACAGCCTTCAGAGTTACTCCTTTGTGCAAACCTCAATCCCTGTGTTTGCAGGCTGAGGCATCTCCTCCCTTCCTGACAAACGAGAAAAGAGAGCTGTCTGTCTCCTAAAATTATTTTCCTTTCTAATGCTCCCAGCCACATTGTTTGCCGCACCTGCTGCTGAATAAGGCAGTATCGCATTATTTCAATAATCCTTCCCTCCAAGTTCACCCTAAACCTCTCTGTTAATGGCCTGGAGGTGGTCTGGGACCGAGTGTTTTGCTGTAAACATGGCCTGCTCTCTCACTGTACATGCAAAAGGCTGGCTTTAGCTCGTGTGCTCTAGACAGCTCCTTGTGAAGAATCACCGATGCACGTGCACCTGTAGTTGGCCTCTCCGGACTCCTGTCAGCAACTGCGGTTAAAGGTTTGTTACATCAACTAATTAATATTACTTATGAGCCTGGAGAGCTGACCGAGGGGTGTATTTTCTGGACTTTCCAGATCAGGTGCCCTCCCTGCTGGATAACTAAAGACAGCCTGCCAGATGTGTTCAAACAGCCTTCTCCCCATTGGGTCCATTTCTAACAAACACATAGTGAAGCTTTCTGCTACTGAGCGAAGGCACTATCTTGCTAACATTACACACAGCTGCCTACAACAAATCCTTTCTATCTTTAGCTTGGCATTGGCAGAGTCTGTTGTGTGTGACGCATTTACCAAATGTAGTCTTCTCAGCCAACCTCACTTTCTTACTGGAATTAATGAACTCTTGTACATTCTTTACAGTAGAACTAAAAACACCGAGCGCAAAGTACGATTGACTGAAAAGCCAATGACAAGACTTCAAAGCGCTCGAGTTAACCAGGACAGCAACACTTTTACTTGTCATCAAGACATAATGAACAAGTTACTTATCTTCGGTAACGACATATGTAGTTATAGATTCCTTACCTTAGAATTACTCCCAGGCATCAGACTGGATCCGGAGGAATCTTTTCTTTTCAATACCCCTGCACGTTGGTAGGTAGCTTTGGTCGGCTCCATGTTTGTCATCGGCGTCATTGTCATCGGGATGACGTCGCAGTGACGTCAGTTCTGACACAATTTTCCATGCCAGCAGAGCCATGCAAGACACTGACCACTGGTGCACAGAACTAGGGCCCTAGAAGGGAGTACCTATCCCTAGAAGTCAGTTCGCAGCACGGGGAGAATGGGTGGGGCGGTAAGGAATCTATAACTACATATATCTTTCACAGATACATCGTTACTGAAGGTAAGTAACTTGTGCATCTGAAAGAGACTGTAGTTATAGATTCCTTACCTTAGAATAGATACCCCAGCAATGCCAATCACGGAGGTGGGTCTGCAAACCAAGTTCACACCAGAAAGTCCTGGAGAAAAGAACGGCCGAAAAAGCTGTCCCTCTGGACTTGGCTGTCCAGGCAGTAATGCTTGGTGAACATGTGCAAGGATGCCCACGTGGCCGCCTGACAGATGTCAAGTAAGGGAACTCAAAGTCCCAAAGCAGTAGTGGCTGCCATCGCACTGGTACAGTGACAGCACAGTCCACTGGTTGTTCCTTTTTACTCAAAGAATAGCAGATCTCAATGCAGAGGACAACCCATCGAGAGATGGTACTTTTTGCACTGCCCGACCTTTCTTAGCACTCACATAACCCACAAAGACTTGATCGTCCACCTGGAAGTCTTTTGTGCAGTCACTGTAGAAAGACAGCACACGCTTTGGGTCCAGACCGTGGAGTCTCTCCTCCTCTTTTGAAAGGTGCGGAGGCGGGAAGAAGGTGGGCAATGTGATGGTCTGACCTATGTGGAAGGAAGTAACCACTTTAGGCAAAAAGGAGGGCCTAGTACGGAGGACCACTTAGTCCAGATGGACAGCAAGAAAGAAAGGTTTGGAAGATAAAGCCTGAAGCTCACTCACCTTGTGAGCAGAGGTGATGGCAAGCAAGAAAGCAGACTTCAAAGTAAGGAGACAAAGGGGACAATTATTTAGTGGCTCAAAGGGAGCACACATAAGATAAGTGAGCACAAGGTTGAAGTCCTACTGGGGCAAAACAAAAGAAGAAGGAAGAAAGAGATAAATAATACCCTTAGAGAATCTATTTACAACAGGGGACTTGAATAAAGAGGGCTGATCTGGTAGCTGAAGGAAAGTCGAAATGGCTGCAAGATAGCCCTTCAGAGTGCCCAGAGCAGAGCCCTGCTGGTCCAAAGAAAAGATGAATAAAAGAACCTCTGAAGGAGGGGCAGAAAGGGGATCCACAGCCTTTGCTGTGCACCATGCCACAAACTTATTCCATCAACAGGCATATACTGTCTTATTGGAGGGACGCCTGGACATGCAAGGAGGTGGAGGCTGGACAGGTTCGGGTGGAGAACCATCCCCTGCTGCTGCGGCAGAAGCTCCTCCCGAAGGGGCACTCTGATCGGAAGATTGATGGCCATGCTCGGGGTACCAGACTCTTTGTGCCTAGTAAGGAGCCACAAGAAGGACTTGGGCTCGGTCACGCTTGATCTTCTTCAGCACTTAGGGCAGAAGGGGTACAGGCGGAAAGGCGTACAGGAGGCCGCAATTCCACTCATGATGAAGGGTTGATCAGGAAGGCAAAGGCCGACATTGCCGAAAGATAGCCCTTAAGAGTGCCCAGAGTAGAGCCCTGCTGGACCAAAGAAAGAAGGAAGAGGAGAATCCTGAAAGAGGGGCAGAGAGGGGAACCACAGCCTTTACTGTGCACCATACCACAAATTTGTTCCATCTACAAGCGTATACCATTTTGGTGGAGGGATGCCTGACAGCCAAGATAACATTACAGACTTCGAGAGGAAGGTCGAAAGGAGGTCGAGACTGGACAGGTTCGGCTGCGGCAGAAGATTCTCACGAAGAGGCAGTATGATCAGAGGATCGATGGCAATGCTCAAGAGCTCGGGGTACCAGACTCTTGTGCCCAGTCCGGAGCCACAAGAATGACTTGGGCCTGGTCCTGCTAGATCTTCTTTAGCACTCTGGGCAGAAGTGGAACAGGCAGAAAGGCGTACAGGAGGCCGCAATTCCACTCGTGACGTAAGGTGTCGCCGAGCGAGTGTCGCCTTGGAAACTCCAACGCACAAAACTGCTGACATTGTGCGTTCTTTTCGGTGGCCAACAGATCTAACCAAGGATCTCCCAACCTCTGGAAGAGACCTTGCACCACCTCTGAGTGAGGATGGCATTTGTTATCCACCAGAAACCGATGGCTGAGTTTGTCCGCCCTGACATTCAGAGAACCTACCAGGTGTTAAACCACCCTGATGTTCCAGCCATGTCCAAAGGTGAAGAGCCTCTTGACATAGGGTCCATGACCCCACCCCTCCCTGTTTGTTGCAGTATCACATGGCAGTGGTGTTGTCTGTGCACCACCTTTCCCTTGAGGGAGGGAAGGAATGCCTTCTGTGTCAGGCGATTCGTCCGGAGCTCCAAAAGGTTGATATGGACCAGATAACTCTGATCTGCATCTCTACCAGATGGCCGCCCAATCCCAGGAGTGATGCATCAGTCACCACTGTTTGTTCTGGTTGGGGCAGGGAGAGGGATCTGCCTCGGACCCAATCCTAGTCCGTTAACCACCACTGCAGTTGATGTGTAATTCCCTCCGAGATCAGGATGTAGTCGGAAAGATTCAGCTGATGCTGCACCCACTGGAATTTCAGGTCCCACTGCATAGCCCGCATATGAAATCTAACATGATCTACCAGCAGGATGGAGGAGGCCATGAGGCCCAGCAGCCTCAGGGTCATTCTCACCAAATTCCGGGATAGAGGCTGAAACATCGGTATCGTAGCCCGATTATCCCAGACTCGCTGTTTGGGAGGATAGGCTCGAAACTGCACTGTCTCCAGAACAGCTCCAATGAAAAGAAGCAACTGAGAGGGAATCAGTTGTGACTTAGGCACGTTTATTGTGAACCCCAGTGAGTGCAGGAGGTCCGCTGTAGTCTGGAGGTGGTAGACGACAGCCTGGGGTAAGCCTGCTTTCAACAGCCAGTCATTGAGATAGGAGAAGATTGTAACCCCCGATCTGCGCAGATGAGCTGCGACCACCGCCATCACTTTCGTGAACACCTGAGGGGCACTGGTAAGGCCGAAGAGGAGCACGGTGAACTGAAAATGCTCGTGGGCTACCGTGAACCTTAGGTAGCATCTGTGGGCTGGCAGGGCGTGGATATGGAAATAGGCATCCTTCAAGTCCAACGCCACCATCCAGTCTCCAAGGTCGAGGGCAGAAAGGACCAGAGCCAACGTGAGCATTTTGAACTTCACCTTCCGGAGGAAGCGGTTGAGGGCCCTGAGGTCTAGGATAGGAAGCTGGCCCTTGTCATTCTTGGGCACCAGAAAGTAGCGGGAATAGCAACCACAACCTACTTCTGATGCAGGGACCCTTTCGATAGCTTCTTTGCCAAGAAAGCTGAAACTTCCTGGCGGAGAAGTGCCAAATGATCCTCCGACATGCGATCAAAAGACAGTGGCATGGAGGGAGAGGTAGTCTCAAAGGGAAGGGAGTAGCCCCTTCGGATTATCTGCAAAACCCACCTGTCGGATGTGATGGATTGCCAGTGGGGGAGGTGATGGCGAATCCTGCCACCCACTGGTCATTGATAGCCCTGGAGGGTCAGACTAGGAGGGTTTGCAGGCTGCTGAAGTGGGGTGAAAGGGTGCACTGGCCCACCCGCTGGCTCCCGGACCCGTAAGGTCACTGGGTCCCACGCCCGTGGCCACGCAGAGGTTGGGCAGCTTGCGTGAACCGGTGGCTAGACTGGGCCGGACGTTGTGGGGTGCCCCTTCCGTAACCACGAAAGGCAGACTGCGGTGGATGGGAAGACGTAGCAAGGCCCAAGGATCTGGCTGTAGCTCAAGAATTCTTGAAGTGCTCTAGAGCCGAGTCTGCCTTGTCACCAAAAAGGTGACGGCCATTGAAGCGCATGTTCAGCAAGGTTGACTGGACATACCCCGAAAAAGCCAGAAATCCTCAACCAGGCGTAGCGCCAAAGGACTATCGACGTGGCTATCGTACTGTTCAGTGAGTTGGTGGTATCCAGTCCACATGGAATCATTAAGTTAGCTGCGTCTCTCCCATCTGCCACCGGTTGGGAGAGAACGTCCCGGGCCTCCTCCAGGCACTGAGGCAGCACTTATGCAACCGTATCCCAGACTGTATGGGAGTAACGGCCTAAGAGGTGCGCAGTATTCACAGACCGCAGTGCCAAGCTGAAGGAAGAGAACTTGAGCTTTCCAAGATGATCCAGCTTCTTGGATTCCCTGTCTGGGGGAGCAGAAGGGAATGCGCCCTTGGAATAAGAGGCTTGGACCATCAACGTCTCTCGGGGAAGGGTGTTGGGTGATGAAAACTGGGTCGCCCTGGGCCGGGCGGTGGGCAGTTGTCCTTTCCACAGGAGCCCCCGTGCCGGGCTTGGACCAGGTGCCCAAAAGGACGTCAGTGAGGACTGTGTTAAAGGGCAGGAGGAGTTCAGGGGAGGTTGCTGCAGGCTGAAGCATCTCTGTCAGGAGAGAAGTCCTGACCACCACTTAAGAAAGCTCTAGGCCCAAGGCCTCGGCTGCCCTACACACCAGCACAGCGTAGGACGTTCCCTCCTCCATTGCCATGGTAGGGGGTGAAAACCTGCCAAGGTCTGGAGAAGTGTCCAGACCACTGGCATAACCCATGTCCTCTCTCCAGTCTGACTCTTCAAGCTGATCTGCTAAAGGTTCTGATGACCCCTCCCATTCCTTATCACCACCTTCTGGGCGATAGGGAACACCAGGGATGAACAGGGGAACAAAAGTACCCTCTGGCGGCGGGTTCTACTTCAGCCGACGTTGGTCCGCCTACGGGTCCATCTCGGGGATGGGGACGACGTTGGCCAGGTGAAAGGATGACACTGGGGGTGTCGTCGCTGGTATCGGTGCTGGGGAAGATTGAGTAAGATCGACTGGCAACAATCCGGATACAGGCCCGAAGGCGCGCCGGCGGAGTCAGGCTGCCCAAAGATACGGTGGAGGGCTTCGTAAAACATACGAAGTTGGGCAGGGGACACGCTGGCTCACTGAAAAGTGGGGAGGCGCCGAGTTGTCCCTGAATCAGGCGCCAGAGACAGAGCGACGATGCTCCGGATATCGCCTCGCGTCAGCCAACCGACGTGGGGAAGGCGAAGGGTGCCGTTGCTTCTTCACCTTCTTCTTGTTCTTCAACTTATCCAAGGACTTTGAAGACTTGGAATGGGACAGGATGTGGGGGCTCCGCAATCTTCCTCTCGAACGAGACCGGGAGCGACACGGAGCCGACCACTGGGCTGCCAAGAGCTTCCGGGAATGCTCTTGCAAAGACTTAGGATTCATGGCCCGGCAGTCAGGACACGATTTCGGGTCGTGGTCGTACTCCAGACACCAAAGGCACATGAGGTGGAGGTCCATCACTAACATCAGCCTGTGACAGGCCCCGCAAGGCTTGAAACTGGTCCGACGCTGTGACATATCTCGCACACCAGGAGTCAAAGACTCGAAAAGAAGTCGACAAAATGTCGAAAAAAATGTAGTCAAAAAGTGACTAAAGGCGTCCGGATCTGTGCCAGGCTGGCGTGGAAAAAGAAAGAACTGATGACAGCGCGCCTGGGGCGGCATCTAAGTAGACACCGCAACGTCATCCCGGCTACCATGACGACGGATGCGGAGTCGACTGACGCCACCTACCGATGAGCAGGGGTACTGCTAAGAAAAACTCTCCAGATCCAGTCTGACGCCTTGGGGAAATTCTAAGGTAAGTAATCTATAACTAACTGTCTCTTTATATGTCTGAAAATACCACTTTTAGCAAGTAGGCATTTTCTTGCTTAACCATCCTGTGTGCCTCTGCTGGGTTGTGGATTGATTGTCTGGCTTTGGAGTGACATGGGCTGGGAATGTGTATTCACCATAGACAGCCACTGGGGGGGGTAGTAGAGGTGTGTCCGGCCGGTCCTGGATGAGGTGGGCTGGGCTGAATAGACCTGGGCTGCATTTAGAGTAGGGGGGAGATTTCCTTGCACCTGAATAGTCCTGGTCTGCCTTACACAATGTTCTCTCCACCTCCTGCCAGGAAGCTGGACCAGAGAGGACAGAACTGGTTTGGGCTAAGCACAGAGACTCTTTGCCACAGGAGAACAAAGGGAAATGTGGTATAAATATTGGGGCCCAGACACCAGAACTTTAAAACTTTTTGAGACTCAGAAATCTTCCAAGAAGATCAGCTGTGAGGAGGAACTACCACTTTGCTGAGTGCTTTGCTGTGTTGGCCTGCAGTAGCTGCTTCTGTCTTGGGCAGACAAAGGACTGGACTGAACTTTCTGCAACTTGTTTGTTTGAGTTTATCCAAGGGCGTGAGGTAGAGCCTGCCCCCTGTTCAAGAAGTCTTGGGAACAGCAAATACATCAAGTTTATCTACTACCAGCACTGAGAACTGTGTGTTTTATGCTGCAACAGAAGAAAAAGCCACCCGACGCCATCAACGATGCTGCTGTGGGCTCTGTGTCCTAAAAGCACGCAGAGGGCACCTCCGCACTTCGCACCACAACACTGGTCTCATGCCACCACCAAGTTGCACCGCGATCTGTGGGCACCGCACTTCGCACCGCCTCACTTCACGGCGCCGCCCAGGTATCCCCACCACCGCTGCTCCACGCCAACATCGACGATGCTGCTTGCACTGTTGTTCGAAGGCACCACTCGTAAGTTACACAACGTACTGTCGTATCCCAAACCGCAGCCTTGGACTACCAGTGCCATCGACTCCAGTTCGTCGCCAACGACAGCGCTTCAGCCACGATGACGCTGCTGCTTGCACCATGACCTGCCAGCACCGCAATAAGCACTGCAGCTCGTCGCACAGCAAGCCTGGTCTCACCGACGCCGCTGGATGAGCATCACTGATCCGCTGCCTGCGGGCACCGCACGCCACACTGCTTCTGCACTTCACACCGCAAGCCTGACGCCTGCAGACACCAGCGCTCCTCACTTCAACTGTGAGGAGTTTGATCCGCAACGCGTGTGACTTCAAGGGCCCGACAACTCATGCACCGACTTACGGAATCGACGCCGGCTTTTCGGAGCTCAACGAGAGGTTGCCAATACCCTGCATCTCTAAAGGTGCTGTTTTGCAGGTCTAACCGACACAGTACCTGGCCCGCGATGCAGCTGTGAGCCAGAACTGTTTGGATTTGTTATTGACGACGCCATGATAGCCGGGGACGGAGCTATCAACCTCAAGGAACAGTATTTTAAGTCTATTTTTGATTATTGATATTTATGAGAACTGTATGGTGGATGCTTATCGTTTCTGGTCTTGTTTTGCACAGAAACAAATATTGGATATTTTTCTAAAACTGATGTGGTGACCTTTTGTAGTGTTATTACTGTTGGTTATGTTTAAATGCTTCACATACTGCCTCTGAGATAAGCCAAACTGCTTGTGCCAAGCTACCAAGGGGGTGAGCAGGGGCTATTTTAGAAGTGTATCCCTCGTATCCTGACTAGGAAGAAGGATCCTTACTTGGACAGGGTAACAACCTGCCAACTAGAGACCCTCATTTTAACAACCTGTTGTCTGTCCATTGCACCAAGACATAGGTTGAAGTGAGTGAGAGCATTACAGTGTACAGCCTTTAGAGCTCTGCAGTTTCTGGCATCTTAGGTTTTTGGTGCGTACACTGATCTGCATGCTGGCCTCCCTGAAAGTTCAGACTACCAGTTATACAAAAATAACACTTTAAATAAGTACTTCTCAATGCAGTTCTATCATATGCCTATTTGTGTCAAAGGTCCTCATTAAAGAACAGTAGATGTTGTAGCACTCAGGATAATCTGCTGCATAGCTTAACACTTATAAGGTCCCAAAGGCGAGACCTATTGGCTATAAAATTGCTTGTTTAGATATGGAGGTTTATCCTTTATGCCCCCTCCAGAACTTTACGGTGTGAATCCTGCTGTTGTCTGAGTACCACACTTTAAGCATCCACGTTCAAGATTTATAGCCTTTTGCACAATAAGCCGTAGGCTTTGGAATGCTTCCTCAGTTGCGGTATGCTTTCTCTGCAATTTCTGCTACTTTAAAATGAAATTCAAACACACCACACCTTCCGTGCCTTTACCCTTTCTGCTGCTTTTGGGTCTATTGTTCCTAGCGCCAAGAATCTATCGGAAAACACTACGCTGTATAAATAAATAGATAAAGAAATAGGCATGCTGGAAGGGGGACAATGACAGGCACAGGAATAAAAGAACAAAACCCGGTCTGAGTGGAGTATCTTTGGTCTACACTGTGCCATTTGAAAAGAAATCCTCCTCCTGCATTTCACTATGCAGCCAGTTTGTAAATAAAAAATAAAAAGAGGAAACTAATGTTGTTCTCTCAAAATATACCCGATAGGAGCTCTTCCTTCACTTATGTACAAAGTAAGAAAGGCTGAATAACAGGTTCATAATTGTGTGCTATTGGCTGCCATCTTTAGTAAAACTCGGCATTGCTCAGCATTCTTTGTATCACATATAATGACTTGATTAAAATGTATGTTACCTTATTCTGAATCAAAACTTGAGTTTTATCAGGTGTTAGGTTGACATCAACAGTAGAAGCAGGTAAGATAATGCTGATGAAAAAAACAGGATATGAACGGGCTGATTCCTTTCTGAAATTCAAGTTGTAGTACTGCCGAACCAGCTGCAGGTAAGCAGACAAAAAAAAGTTAAAAGATACATTTACAGAAGAAAACCACACAATAGTCAATTACTTCCAACTCAAGTAGCTCCAACACTCACCTTTACACCCACACTGGGAGCAATTAAAAAATTATATTTCTATTTACTTGTTTATTTTTAATACATTTTATAGCGTGAACTAGACCAAAAAAAGGTGACAGAGAACACTGGTAACAACTCATTTCAGAGAAATAGCGTTCACATTGTAATTAAACCACGGCAATCATATGTTGGTCCTAGGTAGCTTGAAGGAACCAAGTGAAGGAAGAGTTATTCACGTCATTATGTTTACATTAGAGAGAGGGAGAGAATCTCTTCAACTGGGTCAGTCCTGAGACATCAAGCTCTAGAGGCAACTATTCAAAGTGCTAAATAACGATGGGATTATAGAACTTTCAATCCCTTCTTGGCAGATTAGTAAAAGGGCAGTGTTCAGATTGTGAGTGGCACAACATTCCAGATTCTGAGTGTTCTGCCGGAAAACGACTGATTCAGAAGTGTTTTTCGATTTTTGAGAGCTGCAGTTTCTCTATGTAGGGCGTTGGCCACCAGAGACGGTCAGCTTCACAGTCAGATATTTTACAACGTCAGACTGGAGGGTCTTCAAAGTAATGCAGGCTAGTTTGGATTAGCATCTCACAGCAATTGGTTGCTACTTGAATGCGCACAGAAGTCAAATTTCTTTGCATCTGTAGCGGGGCAAGGCGAGTATACTAGAAATGAGTCACTTTATTTTAAGCCTTCAGGTCCTTGATTACCTTTACTGGGCTAAACTGGACTAGGCCCCTTTACATAGGTGTGGTTTTGGGGTAGAGACAATGGAGCCAGGAAACAGTGTTCGCTGCCTCAATAAATATTTATTTCAGAAAAAGTAGTGTTCAGAACAAGGACCCAAAGCCAGTTGCTCAGGAGAACTAGCAACTAGAGAAAAACTAAAGCAGTACAGTAAAGCATTAAAGCAAAGCAACTTACACAACAGTAAATAAGTAATCATGAAAACGAGAAGGTAACTTAGAAACTCTTTTGGAAATAGAAGGTTCTGACACCACACAATTTAGTCAAGCGAGGAGACAGTACAGTCTGAGATGTAGAAACCGGAGAAGCAGGGCTAACATGTTCCACATGTAAAGAATGTGGAGCATTGGCATCCAGAGATGATGGCATATTGACATCAACTAAAACATGCGAACCAGGAGACATTTCTTTGGAACATGAATTAGTAAGCTTGGATTCAAACGAAATAGAGCCATCCACAAATGAAGTGCCATCTATAGCAGAAGCATGTGATCTGAAATAAATATCCTTCTGAATTTTGGAAATCAGAACTAATGTTTTTATTCCACCAACCTCTTCCTTGTAAAAGGATAGACCCTTTGCTGACACGCTCAATTTTCCAGGGAGATGAAAAAATAGATTCCCCCTTTGAGACTCTGACAGGTTTCTTGATAAGGACCCATGAACCAACCAAAACTTTATTTACGGAAACATGCTTGGAAGAGTCAAAATGTGCTTTTTGTTTTAATACAACATTTTTTACCAAAGGGCATCATAGGAATTGGACTCAGTTTGACAATCAAGCCATGCAGGTAATATTTTAGATCTGCATTTTCTGTTCCTCAACAACTGAAATGGAGAAATACCAGTTGTAGAGTGAGGAGTAGAATGATGTGCATTGATCTGGTCTCTGAGAAAAAAATTAACATCAACTCTTGAAGCAAGGGCAGATTGAATGCCATCTTTAATAAAACGGTTAGCCCTTTCAACAAGTCCATTTGAAGATGGACTGTAAAGAGCAACCTGAAGATGTTTAATGTCGGACTCCAAAACAAATGTTTTCATAAGAGATGAAGTAAAGTGTGTGCCGTTGTCAGTGACTAATTCTTTAGGGGTACCCTCAAGAGAAAAAACATGTAAAAAAATGTAAAACAGACTGTGTATTAGCAGATTCAACAAATGAGAAATAAATCCATTGGGAAAAATAGTCGATGAGCACAATGAGAAACCTATGATAAGATGGAAGAAAGTTAAATGGACCCGCAAAATCCAGTGCCACCTTAATCCAAGGTCCATCAGGTAAGGAAACAGGATGTAAGGGCTCATTAGATGTCTTCCAGTGCTTATCAGAAATGACACATTGAGTACATAAACCAATAAAGGAGGAAACCTGAGCACTCATGGCAGGCCACCAGTAGTTCTCTCTCAAGACCTTGCACGAAGCAGTTATGCCTAAATGTCCTAGATGTGCCATTTTAATTAGGCGAGACTTAGGATGAAAGGGTGGAATAAATTAGCCATTTCTAGTTCAAACTTGATTCTCAAAAGAAAGTTTAGGTGAAATTTGAGCAAAAGCTTTCAAGCCATTATGAAGGTTGCGTAAAGAAGGCCACCCACACTTGAGGTATTCCATGACTTTCTTGAGAACTTCATCCTGAGAAAGAGCATCTAGCCAGTCTTTTTCAGAAATGAGTTCTTCACAAGAAGAAACAGCATCCAAAACAGCACAACACATTAACAATCATCGTTGAATTCAGAGTCAGAATATAAAGGCATGCGAGACAATCTGCACGAAACATTTTCCCACCCTGTATGTAATTGATAGTAAAATGATATTCCTGTAATTTGGAGAGCGAATGCACTAATCTAGAGGATGCTTTGCCAAGACCATTACCTTGAAGTAAAAAGACAATGGGTTTGTGATCGGTTCAAATTTCAAAAGAAGAGCCCCATAGATAAGTTTTACATTTCAGGACAGCCCAGACACAAGCTAGAGCCTCCCTTTCTATGGTGCTGTAATGGGATTCTGACTGCGAAAGAGCTTTAGAAGCGAAGGCTATAGTGACTTTTTTACCTTTTTAACTTTCTGTCCAAAAACTGCACCAATATCTTTCATGTTGGCATCAATGTAAATGACACACTCATAGCCTGGAACGAAAGGACTGAGAGCAGGAGCAGTGGAAACCAAACGCTTGAGATCAGTGAAGGCATGATCAATTTCTTCGTTCCAGAGAAACGTAACCCCCATTGTTAGAAGATACCTCAGAGATTAAACAGCAGAAGCTTCAGAGGGAACAAAACGTGCATAAAATTCAAGACCAAGAAAAGATCTCAATGAATCTCTATCTGTGGGGACAGGTGCTTTAAGAATGGCTTCAATGTTGCTACATTTTGCCTTAATACCACTGGGTGTGATAGAATGACCAAGATAATCCACGTTTTGGACTAAAAACTTGCACTTCTCAGATTGAAAAGTTATCCCCCTAGTGGTGAGAATATGTAAGACTGTCAAGAACTAACAAATGTTCTTCTTTGGTTTCTGTGAAAACAAGAATGTCATCTTTGAAAGGACATTTTTGAGATCTTTAAACAAATTGTCCATGGCTTTCTGAAAAACGCTTGCTGCGGAAGCGAGACCAAAGGGAAGTCTTAAATATTTGAAAGCACCAAACTGTGTTATAAATGTGGTGAGATCTTGTGAATCAGGGGTGAGGGGTATTTGGTGGTAGGCAGAATGGAGATCAATGGTGGAAAAGTACTTGGCCTCACCAATATTAGACAACATTTCTTGAATGTGTGGCAGGGGGTGGCAATCAACCAATATGTTGCGATTAGGGGACCTCAAGTCCACACAAAGAAAAAAGAGGTCCATTCTTTTTCTTGGCTAAAACGATGGGAGAAACCCATTCTGAGGAGTCAGTGGGTGTAATGATGCCTTCCTCAGTGAGTTTATCCAACAAGGTTTTCAATTCGGAAAGAACAGTGATGGGGACTAGTTAACTTTGTGTATTATGGGTGTAGCATTTTTTTTTCATTTTGATTGCATGCTCAAACCCTTGAAAAGTACCAATGCCATCCTCAAACACTTTAGATCAGGAACAATGCAATCGGGAACATCAGAAAGAGACAAAATGGGACTCTCTCTAAAGACAATAGGATTTTTGTGACCGGGTTTGAGATATATACCTAATTTGGCTAAATCCATCCAGCCAACAAGATCTTTGCCATTAACAGCGACATAACGCTTGGTGTGTAAAGATCTGACTAAAATTCTTAAAACTTCAAAGAAAAACCCCAAGAGATCAATCTCTTTATCACCAAATGCTTTAGGAGATATATCAGGAGGAACAAGTTGGACAGAAGAAGACAACAAATCATGAAAAGTTTTATTGGCTAAAACAGTAATGGGAGCACCGGAATCTGCCATGACTTGTAGATTTTTATCACCAAAATAAGCTTGACAATAATGACCTATTTTGTTTAAGTTTTGACCATCCTCAACTGTAAGTAAGACATTTGATAGACTATAAGCACAATCTGAGACGTTGCTATCAGAATTGTGTAAAGGACGTTCAGGTTGCAAATCTACAGCATGAATAGTACATCTGCTAACCAGACTCTGCGATCTACAAACAGTGTGAAAATGTCCCAATTCCTTACAACGAATGCATTTCTTCCCAATGGCAGGACATTTGAGATTATTGCCAATGTGTGTTTTATACCCACACTGATAACGGAAAGTTAGTCTTTTCCTGTCTTTGGTATCTTTAGTAAATTTGACAGCTACAATACTGGAGTCATCAGTAACAGTAGAAACAGAAGGTTGAACTTGTCGAGAAGCAAGAGCTTGAGTGGATAAAATAGAACCTTCAATGCTCTTAGGAATTTCTATAACTTCAGACAGTGAGGGATTATGGCAGGTAAGCAAACGTTCCTGTATTTAAAAAAAAAAACAATTGAAAACAAATTTATCCCAGATGTAGGTGTCAACAGAATTTTCAAATTCACAAGTGGAAGCTAATACACGTAAATCAGCAATATATTCCTCCACAGTTTCATCACTGGCTCGTTTACGCATGACAAAGCTGTGTCTTTCTAATAAGACACTTGGTTCTTCAGAAAAATGTTTTTTAAGCCTCTCCTTAGCCTCAATATAGACATTGCAAACAGAATCCCCAGAAGGGCGAGGAAGAACAGGAAGATTATCAAAAATACTTTGACCTGTAAAACCTAAGCTATTAAAAAGTAAACCAAGTTTCCTAGCAGGAGTGTACTCAAGCCCATCAATTGCTACTAAATAACCTTCAAAACAACAAAGCCATTGTTTTCACTTGATTTCAGGTTTGCCAGGTTTCTCTAAAAAAGATGGAGGATGTAAAACATTCTTAGAAGAAGCTATAATGAGAGAAAAGGGAAAAGAGAAGAAATAAGAAGATATAAAAGAAGACGTGAGAAAAATGCAGAAACAGAATAAAACAGTTAAAGTAGAGTAAATTAAAATATAGTAATTAAAATGTAGGGGTGGGCGGAATTTGCTTAGTCGCGTTACTCAAAGTTACACGAAACGGTAAAAAATCTCCGCGTGCTATGCAGAATTCCGCGAGCACATGGAATTGCTTGTTCCGCCTGTTCGCGATGCGTTTTTCATTTTCGGGGACGCTGTTTGCGTGCCCGTGGGGAATATCTCGCGAACTTGCCCATGCGGTCGCCAATTGGCGCAGCCATCTTGTTCCACTTGTCCCGCCCGCTCGCGGATGTCCGATGGCGCGTCCGAATGACGTGTTCGCGATCACACACTCTCGCGGGATCGCGCGTCCGGCTTCCAAAATCTCGTGGCTCATGCAAACGGATAGGAAAACTCGTCGCCATACGCAGGGATCCCGGTAAGTTGCTTCCGAACACGCAATTTGAAAGTGTGAACAAGGAAAAAATTCCGCTACGGGGCGGATCGCTGAACTTTTGGCAATTACGCGTTCTCCGCGGAATGCGGAAATGTCAAAATTCCGCGAGCGGAGCGGAATTTACCACCCAGGCCTATTAAAATGATGAAGTCAGGTGTTCATTAAACAGACGAAATTAACTTGAAGCAAAATCCCAGGAGAACGAGTGTGTGGTTGGAGCAAGTATGCCGACAAAGCAGACTGAATCTCCCACAACCAGATGATTAATTTTGAAAAAAAGACACAAAGCTGGGAGAAAATAGAAATAAACGTTGACAAAACCCGGCTGGAGGAAGACTGCCGAAAGAGCAGCCCGAACTTCCCACAGCCAGTAGGGTTTCAACAAAGCAGTCTTTAAAATAGAGCCAATGGCATACAAAAGAGAGAATAAGTGACCTCTCTTTGGCCAGGAAGGTTATGGAGCTAGAGCCAATCAAAATAAGGCAGGAAGCAGAAGGCGGGGCATGCGCGTAAAGACACGGAACAAACGTGCAGCAGGGACCCCAAAGAGCAGGATTGGTCACATGTAGATCCAAGAATGTCCTGTAGAGCAGTATGGCATGTGGAGCAGGAGAAATGATCCAGCGAAGCACAGCAGGTAAAAAGAGCGGAAAGCGCCCGCAAAGTTCGTGAGGCAAGCGGCTGCAGTAGAGTGCACCCGAGAGGTACGGAGAACAATGGAGATGCATGAGCAGCTGGAAATGTTCGCGAGGCAGTAGGCTCAGTCACGGAACAATGAAGGCGCTCGAGCAGCTAGAGAATTCCATGAAGCTTTGGAAGTTTGAAAATTAAACGGCCGAAAAGTAGTGCCGGCATGGCGAAAGTTATTTTTATAACGGAAGGAGTTCAAAAGATGTCAAGTTGGTGGGTCCGAAGGCAGTAGTATGAAGGCAGCGCCGGAGGACCAGCCGTTTAGTAGGAGGCAAGAAGTTTCCACCCCACTCCTGGTACCAGATGTGGTATTGGGGTAGAAACACTGGAGCCAGGAAACAGTGTTTGTTGCCTCAATAAGTATTTATTTCAGAAAAAGTAGTGTCCAGAACAAGGACCCACAGCCAACGGCAGTTGCTAAGAGAAAATATGCAGTGGCGAGTAATGCCGAAACCGCCCACGGCGTGTACGGTTTCGGCATTACTCACCACTGCATATTGAAGTTTACTTGGAGGATACCGGCTGATAGTACCGAGACCCCACAAAGATTGATTATTATTGATTGATATTAGCGAGTGAAAACACCTGATCTGGTTTTACATAGTCCATCATATCAGATGAAGACTGTCCATGAAAGAGGCATTCCAAACTTGTTGTGTCATCTATAACTTGTATGCCCCTTCGTTATTTCAAGTGCATCATCCCTCTTTCCTGTATACCCCTCCCCCTTCCATATTTGTTGCTTTCCTGTCTGAATGTCTGCAGTATTCTGCCTCTAGTTACATATCAGCATTCGTGGTGGGTGGGGGCTGTCTTCTTTCTTGATTCAATACTGTAGGCGAGCAAGTATCTACTGCATGTCATGACAGTGGGTGACTGGGCTCCTCTAGGGGGTTGGCTAGTGGATGTTTTCAATGGGTCCCATACGTCCTTCGGTCGGGATGTGGGTGGAAGTAATTCCGCATATGTTAGCGTTTATTCCTGCCAAAATAACCTATCCCGAAGCTACTCCTTAAACTTGGGGGCTTTTCCCCGTCCCCATCTATAGGCCACTCTACGCTTAGCTAGGAGAAATTCCAGTGCAGCATATTTTCTATATGCTGTTTCTATCTTCTCACTGTATCCCAACAGAGCTATTAGCGGGGATGCTTGTAGCGGTGCTGTTATCATTTGGGCCATTGCATTAAAATCCTGTTGCCAATATTGATTGACTCTGTCACAGTCACATGCAAGGTGCAAGAAGTCCGCACGGTCACTCCCACATCTGTCACATCTATCATTATCCCTTATTCAGAATTTGTGCAATTTAACTGGCATATAAAATGTGCGGTGAATACATTTGAAGTGGATAATGCGCAGACAACTGCTAGCAGATATCTGCCCTGTTTGTATACAACAGTATTCCCACTGTTTGTCCAGTAAATTAATACCTACCTCTGCTTCCCACTGCACGTGCGCTGCTATCTGTCCGTGTGTACGAGATGTTTGTACGGTATGATATAATAGTGAGACAGCGTGTGCAGGTCTCACAGATTGTAAGGTTGCATGTAATGGAGTCAAGGCTGGAGGCTCTTGTGGAAAGATGGTTGTGGCTGCCCATATGCTCTTTCTTATTCTAACTTATAGGAATATATCCATTGGCGTGGGGTCTACATTGGCAAAAAATTGGTCTTGTGTCCGGAAAGTCCCATCTATATAAAGTTCCACGAAGCTTAGTATCTTCATCTTGCAGAATAATTATTTGCAGCTTGATTCTAGGGTCACCGGTAATTCTGGGGAATATGTAAGAGGCACCTGGACAAATATATAATTTAAGCATTTAGCGTCTCCACTATGTGTCACCAGGCTGATGTGGTGCAGGCCACAGTTGTGGGATTTGCATCTCATATTTTGGGTACGACAGTTATGGCTCCCGTCAGTGGGATCAGATCCATGTAACCCTGTTCCACAGCAATATGTGGCATATAAGGGGGTGGGTGGAACCAATATACAGCATAGAGTGCTTGAGCACAAATATAGTATAGTTCTAGATTGGGAACCTCAAAACCTCCTAGTAAAAAGAGACTAGCGAGTACGTCCCATTTCAACCTTGACTGCTTGTCTCCCCATATTAGGCGAAATGATTGTGTTTTAAGAGCTGCAAAAAAAATGTAGCTCTGGATTGTATGGTATGTTTATGAATAAGTATAGTAGGTTGGGAAGTACTACCATCTTAATTAGGAATATTCTTCCCGCCATTGACAATGGCAGGGATATCCACCATGTAACAGAATTAATTATGGATGTTAATGCCACACCATAATTGAGTTGTATGTATTCTGCACTATCTCTGGTGATTTTGATTCGCAAGTATTTAAACTCCGTAGAACACCATTCTATTGGATAATCCAATGGGAACGGCTGAGCGGCTTCTGTAAGTGCGAATATCTGTGATTTTTCCTACTTGATATGTATCCCTGACAGTTCGCCAAAGGCAATATATTTCCTCAGGATGGGATTTAAAGTTACATGCGGGTTTCTGATGTACAATGTGACATCATCTGCACATAGGGAAATTAGGATATGTCGTGGGGGGTAGAAGAGGGCCCACTCCTGATGGTGTTGCCGCAACTGGGCCGCTAGGGGTTCGATAGATAGTGCAAATAAAAGAGGGGATAATGGGCATCCTGGACGTGTACCTTGTGTTATTGAAAAGGGTGGTAAACTTACCCCATTCTAGCTCTTGGTAGGCTGTACAACTTTATATACGAAAGGAAGCCAATTGGCATTTGCATTCATTGTAGGTTTCCTATTAGGTAGTCCCACTGGACGGAATCAAAGGTTTTCGTAGCGCCGAGAAGGACCACCACGGCTGCCAGTTTAGGGTCAATGTCCTGTATTACAGAGAAGATGGTTCGGAGATTGTGGGATGTCGCTCGCCCAGGGATGAAACCGGCTTGGTCAGGTAGCACCAGTCCCTCCATTAGAAAACCCAACCTATTAGACAACACCTTAGCGAGGATTTTAGCATCGCTATATATCACGGACAGTGGTCTATATGAGTTGCATTTATCGGCTGGCTTTCCAGGTTTCAGTAGCGAGGTGATCATCGCTTCCCTCATGGTCGGAAGAACACCAGTCTCCTTTGCCTCATCAGATACACTTTTTCGTATGGGGGTGAGCTGATCCCCATAAGCCTTGTAGAATACAGCCGGTAGGCCATATGGCCCAGGAGCCCGTCCAGATCTCATCCGCATTATTGCGGTGTGAATCTCATCCTCCTCCAGATGTGCAGCTAAACATTCTCTTTGCGTGTCACCTAGCCATCGTAGGGCCACGTCCCCCAAATATGGAGTCGAGTTTATCAGTTGTTGCCTCTGTGTTGTATATAAAGTAGAATAGTAGGTAGTGAACTTTTGTAGTAAGTCGGTTGTGTCTCTATAGGTTTGACAATTGGGGTCTTGGATCTCTAACACGTAGTTAGAGAAGTGGGCTTATTTTTTTCTTTAGTAGAAGTAATAAAATATATAGATGCATAAATACATTTAAAATGGGTATACATGTATAAAGGAAAATAATAAAGAAATAAGATTTGTACTGCACAAAGTTCAATAAGTGCAAGTATGGATAGACAAATTCAGACTTTCAGGTGTTGCTGTACTAAAACCGAATTTATTTGTGTTTTTTGTATATATATATATATATATATATATACATATATATTCAGGTGTTTTTAAATGCTAATTTCTAACTATAACGTTCCTGAAACCTATGCCTACAAAGGTAGGACATGTGCAGAAAGAGGAAGAAAGGCGCAGAAAGAAGCAAGAGAAATGCAGAAAGAACCAATAGAGGTGCAGAATTTGGCTTTGTTGCAAAGTCATCCTGTGCCCCCAACTTTTTGCTGACTGGTACTGGTGGTAACTGACTGACTAACCAGGCCCAGAGCCAGTGCTATGCTAAAAGACACTTAGAATACAGTGAAAACACCTACATACACTAGGGTACACTAAGGGTTCGGGTACCCCTGTGATTGGCATGACCTCCCCTGTAAGGCCCTAGTATATAATAGGGCAGGGGGGTTAAAACTACCTCTAAGTCAGAGGTGCAGAAAGATGCTTCTTTAACTAGTAGTCGCGTTTGCAGAGTAGTCGAGAAAGGGTGCTGGGCCTCCGACCAGCGCTTATGAATTCCGCTGCGTAGGACTTACAGGAAGTACCAGGAGGGCTTCTTGGCCCCCAAATTACCTCAGGAGAAAATTGGACTTCCTCCCCCATCCCGTAGTCTGCCAGGAGGCGCGTTTGCAGAGTGGTGGAGAAAAAGTGGCATGGCCTCCGAAGACGTCTTAGCAATCCCACTGTGTGGGACTTACTGGAGGTAACAATAGGGGTAGTTAGCTTCCCAACGCCCAACTTTATGTGCCTCAGTCAATACATATTTTGCAGGTCTCCATCCTGCCCCTACTAAAGACTCTAATGGAGTCTTGGATATTACTGAACTAAGTAATTGGCCCACGAAGCAAAGCTGGAAAAGTCTACTATGCAATGTAAGATCACTACCTAAGCATTCTGTTGAGGTTTGGGATCTTTTATCATCCGTGCAGCCGGATTTTGGGTTTCTGACCGAAACCTGGCTGAAACCCCATTCCGTCCCCTCTATTACGCTCGCCCTACCTGAGGGTTATAGGCTCGTTCTCTTGGACAGACAATCTAAAGTGGGCGAGGGGATTGCCATAGCCCATACTAATAGTGTTAAGGTCATTATATTAGAACAGCGAAGCGACCGGGCTATGGAAGTTATGGTCTTTCGTATAGGGCTTACGCCCCAAACAAGTTGGAAGGGGGCTCTTGTTTTTCGGCCTCCTGGCCCTTTAACCGACTTTTCTTCACAACTAGTTGAACTAATTGCCCCGCATGTGATTGCAAGTAGCAACTTTTTATTTCTGGGCGATTTTAAAATACATAGTGAATGTGTTTCCAATGTTGATGCCATGACACTCTTGGCCAACTTAGCGACATTGGGGTTATTTAAAAGCAATGAGGGTCTCACACATACAGCCGGCCACACATTGGATATCATTTTTTCCAATTCCCCCAAAGTTTTTTGTGAACCTCCACAAGTATTACCTTGGTCTGACCACGCGTTAATTGAATTTGTTATCCGTGCTCCTAGGAAGACAAGTAACCTCAGCCATGTCACCCACCATTGTCGTCCAGAAGGCTTTCAAACGCTCTTTGTAGAACCACCAGTCTTAGATTCGAGTAATACTGAACATGCTCATACTACATATAACTTGGCTGTTTAAGTGCCATCGATCAGTTGGCACCTTTAAAAACCTTTTCCACTACTCCTCTACACGCTTGCTATTTTCCCCAGCTGCGTATACTGAAGGGTCTCTGCAGAAAACATGAGAAACGGTGGCGCCGTACTCATAATGGGAATGACAGAAATCGGTTCTATGCCTCCCTGGCTAAATATCACAGGGATATCAGGGCAGCGCGTAAAGCTCATATAGTATTACAATTGGACCAGGCACACAATGATCCTAAAGTGCTTTTTCCTATTCTTCAAACGTTTACTAACCCTATAGCCTGTGAGAGCATAGTAGCCCCCACGCAAAAATTGTGTGACGATATTGGATCCTTTTTTAGGCAGAAAATAGAGTCCATTTATGACAAAATAGTTTCCTCAGGGAATATTTCTTTAGACATCTTACCACCTGAGACACCTACACAGACTGCTACCCAACTACTGGTGAGCTTCCCTCCGGTTACACAGGTAAATGTAGAGTTATTAATTGCCACTATTAAATCAGGGTCTCCTCAGGATATTATCCCGGCTAAGATTATTTCTTCTCTTGCTGGATATCTGTCCCCTTCCATCACTCATCTCCTTAATTTCTCTTTAAAAGAGGGCCATGTCCCTTTAGAGTGGAAAGCTGCACAGGTGATGCCCATTCGTAAGAACACTAAGCTTCCGTTGACTGAGCTTTCCAATCTCCGTCCTATCTCTCTCCTCCCTTTCCTGAGCAAGCTTTTGGAGAATCATATAAATATACATCTATCTAATTATGTCGAACGGACGGGTAGTCTTGACCCTTCCCAGTCGGGTTTTCAACCTAACCACAGCACAGAATCAGCCCTACTAGAGGTCACCGATAACATCAGGATGACCCTAGATAGGGGTCATTCAACTATCTTGGTGCTGTTGGATCCCTCCGCCGCGTTCAACACGATATCTCACCAAATATTGCTCAGGAGGTTGGAAGAGATTGGACTTGGAGATCTGGCCCTCCAATGGATGACGACCTTTTTGTCTTCTCGCACGCAGGCTGTCACTCTTGGGCCGTATTGTTAAGCACCTACAGAACTGACCAAGGGTGTACCTAAGGGCTCGTGTCTGAGCCCGACTTTGTTTAATATCTATGTGGCCCCCTTGGCCACTCTGTTGAGGAGATGTGGGTTTATCTCCATCTCCTATGCTGACGATACTCAGCTGCTCTTTCCTTTTGCAGAGTACACTTCATCAGTGCAGGAAGCATTCTCATCGGGAATGAGAATTGTTTCTCAGTGGATGAGGAGTAATTTTCTTTAATGTAACGTCGGAAAGACGGAGATTATGTTGTTTGGGGACGCGCAGTTACTTTGGACCCCCAGCTGGTGGCCAACAGACCTAGGTACCCCTCCCTCTTTAAAGACCTGCGTAAAAAATCTTGGCGTTCGTATTGATCAAACCCTCACAATGAAGGAACATGCCGCTCAGACAGCTGGCCTCTGTTTCCAAGCGTTGGGCCTGTTACGCCGTATTTTCCCTATGCTTCCTGTTTCGACCCGGAAAACTGTGACACAGGCTCATGTCTTAAGCCGTTTGGATTACTGCAACGGCCTGTTGGCTTCTGCCAATGAGGCAGTTTTTGACAGACTGCAGGTTGTCCAGAACACTGCGGCACGCCTGATTGTCAATGCTCCACCAAGGACTGCTTCCTGCCCTTTGCTTTATAAGCTACATTGGTTCCCCATACGGGAGCGGGTGAAGTTCAAGGCTTGCTGTTTAGTTCATAAGGCTTTGGTGAAATCTGGCCCTATTTACCTCAGGGATAAATTTACTTTTTATAAGCCCCGGAGGACCTTGCGTTCCGAATCAAAATTTTTACTTGACGTCCCAAGAATTAAAAGAGTCCGCTCGGGGGGCAAGTCTCTCTCTTATTTGGGCCCTCATTTTTGGAATTCTCTCCCCTTACAGCTGCGGCAGTGTACGGATCATCTTCTCTTTAGGAAACAGCTTAAGACTTTTCTTTTCTGTTTCTAATCCAGAATTGTACTACCCTCTTAAATTGTTCGCCCCAGCGCGGAGATACTCCTTCGGGGGTCGATTCTGGAGCTTAATAAAGAAGTAAAATAAATAAATAAATAAAAACTACTCCTCCTATTACCTCCAGTAAATTCTACACAGCATGATTGCTAAGTTCTTATAGCAGGTCACGCCCCCTTTGCCCACCACTGTGCAAACGCACTCGCTGGAGCGCTCTTGGATGGGGATTGAAGTCTCCTTCGCTGCTGGGGGTCTTTTAGAGGCCAACTAGCCTACCTCTTACCTCCAGTAAGCCTCACACAGTGGGATTGCTGAGAGGTGGACACAAGCCACACCCCCTTTCTCCACCACTCTGCAGAGGCACTTCCTGGTGCATTCTGGGTTGGGGGATTAAGTTCCCTTAAATCCTGAAGGTCCCTGGGGGTCTAACTAGCCCACCAGGTATCTCCAGTAAGTGCCACAGAGCTGTATTGAGAAAAGTGGTCCGAGGCCATGCCTATTTTTACACCACTCTGCAAACGAGGCTCCTGGAGCACTGCTGCTCAGAGGATGAAGTCCACTTGTGTCCTGATGTCATCAGGACACAAGAGGACCTCATCGCTCCACCAGCAGTACACCGAGAGGCGCGTTTGCAGAGTGGTGTAAAAAGGGGCGTGACCTCGGACCACCTCTCTGCAATGCAGCTCTATGGCGCATACTGGACTTACCTGGTGGGCTAGTTAGCCCCCAGGAACCCTCAGTATTCAAGGGGAATTAATTCTCCAACTTACAACGCGCCAGGGGGCGCGTTTGTAGAGTGGTGCAGGGAGGGGGTGGGGCCTCCGGTGAGATGCAGGCTTCTGTTTTTTATTTTATTTTTTAGAAGGGGGGCTGTGTGGCCCCCCCTTCTGTTACCATTTTTGAGGCCCTGGGGACCTCATCCCCCAGGGCATGATCACTTTTTATAATTTTCTTTTTTTTTTTTTAAATGGGAAGGGGGTCATATGGCCCCCCTCCCAAGGCCAATTTTGGCCCCGGGGACCCCATCCCCCGGGGCATGGCCAGTCTTTTTTTAAAATAATGTATTTAATTCTTTGGAGGGGGCCACGTGGCCCCCCTCCTCAGGCAAATTATGGCCCCGGGGACCTCATCCACCGGGGCCGGCCTTTCTGTTTTTATTTTTTTTACATTTATTTATTGCAGGGTAGGGGGGGCCGCGTGGCCACCCCTCCCGGGCCACTTCGTGCCCCGGGGACCCCATCCCGCGGGGTCTGGCCTCACCATTGGGGACCGTGGGGGGAGTCCCAATGCCCCCACAGTCCCGCGGGCTTCCTGCCTCCTGTAGGAGCCGGCATTGCTTTTGCACAAGGGGAGCTGCTGACATGCCGCTCCCCTTGCGCAAAAGCAATCTGCTTTGGTTTTTGGAAGCAAGAGCAGGTTTCCTGCTCTTGCTTCCAAAAACCAAAGCAGAGTTTGCTATGACAGGGCGGGAGCCCCCCCACACTAATTATTAGTTATAGCCCCGGGGAGATGGCGGTCCCAGGGACTTGGGGGGCCAGCGATGCCCCCACCCTAATTTCAAGAAAGCTCCGGGGAGGTGGTGATCCCCCGGGCTTGGGGGGGGGGGGGGACCCGCGAGGCCCCGCACCCTCATTTTAATCATGCCCTGGGAGACCGCGCTTCGTTTTTTAAAAATAATTTCGGCCGGATTCGTGCACCCAGGGCGAATTTGGCCAAAATTATTTTAAACAAAAAAAGGCTTTTTTGGGCCTTGGGGGTCCTTGTGGGTCCCCCTGAGCAGGCCTAGGGAAACAGGATACATTCAGCAAATGGATTAAAATCTTCAGCCTGACGCATTTCGTGTCATCACACTTTTTCAAAGGCTTGATACTGCTGGCGTGCATCGATAGTTTGTTGGGCACCTTTAATAATCCATCAAGATACCCGCCCAGTGGGCGTGGCTGCTCGCACGGCTCCCTGGTATCGGTAGTGCAAAAGTCTTACTCCAGTGAGTTATCTTGCAGCCCACATGAAATAAAGTCCATGAAAACCCAAGTGGGTAGCTGTGTTCTTCTCAATGCACTCAGCAAACATGTTTCCGCTTCCATTAATAGCACCTGTCCCACACATTGGTCACGCCCACTGGGAATTGTGTTATTGCCTTGGAGTTACACACCTTTGTATGTGTAGTTAGAAATAAAAATGCTTATTTTCTCTATAAAGGCGAGTATTAGGCTGGATATTGATTTATTGCTCATATTGCTTACACTTTGATTTATGAGTCGTGTTCGCTCACCTGTATCTATATCACTCCGAGGGAGTCTTAAGTGCTCAACCACAGTTACCACTGGAAGTCAAGTGTAGAAGGGGTATTTGGCTCAGTTGCTCATGACCCACATTAGCTAGGGCCCTAGGACATCAGGAGTAAAAGTCCTCAACCCCAACGGTTGTGCCCAGTAACCTCTGCATGCCCTGTGGCCCTCAAAGAGGGCTGGTGCAGCAGCTTTAACCACAGGAGCTCAGTGCTGCAATGGCAGTTCTTAGGATAGACTTTAAAAGTCACTCTCATGAGTGGTGTAAATTTACACTGCATCCCTTATGGGACTTTAAGCTTTTGCACCACTGGTGAACTTAATTTTACAGCTGCATTGTTTAAAAGCGTAACTTAAAAGTAAAATATGATAATCTTTCTCCATGTTTAAGGGTCATATTTCATGCAGTAGGAACAGATTAGCAGTGCTCAAGTATCCAGAATAAAAATAAGCCAGTACATGTAGTCCAATAAAATCAAATAAAAAAAGCCATGTAGATCACACAAAAAGTATGTTTTCCCAAGCAAGATGTTAACAACCACTGTTAGACTCAGTGGTTTCTGGCTAAGACGCATCGCCGCAAGTCAGAAGCCACCGGTCCAATTAGGATAAGTACAATGCACATGTCAGATAACCTGTGTTCACCCTCTGGTAGCTTGGCACCGAGCAGTATGGCTTATCCTCAGGACTTGAGTGTAAAGTATAGGCACAACACCCCCCTCGCAACACACTGCGTACGCTACGAAAAGACTCCACATCATATGTTGAAAAACATTTGTTTTTGTATTACACAAACATGCACACACTGAAATCAAAATGAGATACGCATTGTATATAAACTTTACAGTTATACATAATTGTCAAACTTCTCTAGTGAAATCATAACTAAGGACACATAGTATATACACTTTGCAGTTATATGCTATTGTCAGACTTTCCCATTATCAGAAAGGTTAAACAGTCACAGTATTTGACTTCTCTTCATGACTCAGCCCTTCAGTCTTCAACTATACCAGCCAACGACACACATTGCCCCGGCTGGCGCCCTGTTGACTAGGCAGACAGAACACAGAAAGAAACCAGAACATAGTTTTGCATATTCGGAGTAGGCCTCCAGATGCGCGATGGCACCTGCACGAGTGCGGGATCGATATCCCCTGTAGACAAAAGGTTGTGACCCAGGAAGCTGGCATGCTCCCAAGTCTGGAGAAACGCTTTCCCCTCAAGCAGAGGTGTGGCCTGCCGCAGCCCCCGACAGCCAGCTGCAGATGCCAACAAGGCGCACAAAACCCTTCGGGTCACCTCACTGTGTTTTAAAAAACCAAGCATCCTATGGCGTGGGTCCAGAGAGAGGGAGCCAATGACCTTGGACGGCACCCGCGAAGTCAGGTACTGTCGTCCTCCCAATGTGAAGGCAGGAGACAGTTTCAGCTCCCAGCTCATGTTCCCCCAACGCCCCTCAGACACCACACGCTCTATAGCGCAAGCGAGCACCGGTCTCCTGGTTGGAAACACAAGTCCCCCCACTCTGCAAGCTTCCCTGCACTCCTCGAACTCCTCACGTCTCGGTACCTCAGATTGCTGCTGATCTTGCACACACACTCCCCTTGCACAGCAAGATCATGGTGTATGTCAGGACAGTCTTTATCCCAACCACGATCACTTCCACCTGTCTACACCACACCGAGTGTGGTCCTTACGATCTTGTGGAGACAATGAGATAATTTGTCTCCCTGGGACCTCACGGACAGGAGGCCAGCACTTAGCTGCAAGGCAGCAATGTCCAGGCAACATCCACTAAGTGATAGTCCCCTTCTTGGAGCTCCAAGCCACCACAAGTCTGTGAATAGTCTAGTTGCAGTCCATCCTGCCCTAATGATTCCTCGTGTCAGGGTCCCAGTATCGAACCAGCGTAGTGTGTTTCCAAATGCAGAAGTGTCTCTACTTTTGGAGGCCACAGACCCAGTAGTTATATGCACCATGGTCTTTGAAGATAAGATCAGTTCAGAAGGCTACCTTTGAAATGCACCTGTCCTCTCAAAATGTTGCCATGTCTGCCAGCCTACCCTAGAAGGTTTGATCACATTCTTTGGTGGGGCCATGATGCTTCCCTTTGGAATGCTGGTACCAATTCCACCCCACCTAACCGTCCTAGAAAAGCCCCTTAGAGTCAGAGGTCTGCAGTTTCCCGTGAACCCCTCGTTTATGGCCCTCTATCAGGAATGCACAGATGTGGCTGTCCCCCTAGCACCTAGTTGTGAATTAGAAGACAGGCTGCCAGGTACATCGAGCCCAAGCATCGAAATACTCACGTTCCCAAAGTGATGTTTCCAGCACTGTAATGTGGAGCCACGTCCTACTACCGGAGAGAATTCGCCATTCCGTAATCATCGATACAAAACACTATACTGTTACTATTCTGCCCGTATATAATAATGCTTTACAGCCTTACCGTACACCCCCTCATGCTAATCCAATGTGAGAAGCATGTCCCACCGTACTGAACACACCATCCGGTGTCATTCACGGCTCTTGCAGATAACAGATACACACACCTTCACCCAATCTCTTCTCAACACAGTACCCTGTCACCAGGGAGAACTCCAATATAGCAGGAGACATGCAGAAACCTGGCACGTAGCTTTATAAATGCCAAACCGAGTAACAGTAACTAGGCACACAGGTCCCACCAGGGTAAACCTGTGGCACAATCGATGAGCTACCTCCATGATTGGCGCAACTAGTGCAGCAGGCCCACGAAGCCGCATTTAAGTCTGTGCGTGGTTAAGGCTAAGTCGGTCTGGTGTTCAGGCATGGCGGAGTTAAGAGGAGCGTCGGACAGGATCAGGTAATAGGGGTTCGGGTGTGGCGGGGGTGGGGTTTGTGTTAGTATTTTGGAGTGGGAGGGGTTAGTGGGGGTTAGAGTTAGTTTTTTGGGGCGGGAGTTCAAGATAGTTTTTAGGAGGTGTGGAAATCGCAAATAATCTCTGTTAGCATAAGCTGAAACCATCTTGTTTTTGGCATCCATTTTGTCAGCCTTGTAATTCTTCCATCCTCTGCTGTTAGTCTTTTTCCCTGCCTGTGCTGTCTATTTTAGTTAACTTCCGGACTCAGCTAAAAGCAATATGCATGCTAAAGAGTTTGTAGCTGCCAGAACACTTGGTCCCAGACTCAACTGTCAATCTCTTAGTGCTGCCATAAGCACTCCAGCTTCCCCTCCCACTTTGCTGACTAAGTGATTTCCCATTTGCCCATGTTTGTCAGTAGTTATTCCTGTGTAGGCCTGTAACTTTTATTTGTAACTACATGCTTACCAGTGCAGAAAACTCAGTATAAAAGGCCCATGGTCTTTGTATTCAAGCCACTACCTCCTGGAAGACTTGAGGGTGTTGTATGGACGTGGTCTCACTCATGAGTGAATAAACTTGTTATTTGATATTCCAGCTTCCATGCCAATCTCCATTTTGTTGGTCTAAGGACACGTGGACAGATAAGGGTGAACCCCTGTACCGGTGGGCCCCTAAAAAGGCTCATTTCCACAGTTTGGCGCCCGACTCGTGGGGCTCATCGGAGACGCGGCCGTCCGAAGGAGTGGTCTTGACGGAGGACAGGAATTTACTGAGGAGGTAACCTGCAGGAGGAGACCCTTTGTCTTTGCAGACCGAAGTGCTTTTCCGGTTTTCCCGATCTGACCCTCCAGGTGGTGGCCGGTCCAGACTGAGATCTCTTTTGGCGTAAGTTTTGCAGTGACCATTAGGTCGACCCAGAGCTTGGCAGGTAGAGGTTGGAGACTTTGGTTTGGTAAGGTCGCTGAAGCGACACTCTTGTTTTGGATTTGCTTGGCCAAGATTCTGGTTTTGTTTGTTGGTTTATTGCAATAAACGAAGGCAGGTAATGAGGAGATTTTTCTCTACTTTTGATATATTTGGGATAAATATAATTTGACTATAATATTATATTTTATTATAATATTTTTGGCATGCCTGCTCCTAGCACACTTCGTAGAATGTGTTGCTGTCTTGGAGATACCAATATGGATCTAGAAAAAAGTAATCCAGCTTCCCTAGAGGAGACACCTAATAGGTTTATGTATATTAAATATGGTATTTCTTCCATAATGTATAGTACACTGTAGAACAATTATACGAAAAAGGATCCTGCTCTACGATGGCCAGTAAATGGGTAATTTGATTTTAAAATGATTCAGTATGTTGAGCAGTATCTGTTTAAACGAAAGAGTCGACAAGATGTGTTTGTATACAAAGAACAGCGCAAAACAATATATGAAAAAGCATTGGAATTGAAAAATAAGGAAATAAAAGAAAAATAAGATAGGGAGCATCATTTAGCGGTAACTGGCCAGTACCCTGTTAGGCGCCCCATTTATCCCATACTTAATAGACCTCAAGACGATTCTATTTTGTTAAACAGACCTCCGCCCCTGTATAAATTCCCTAGTGCCCCTGAGAATGAAGGTTCTGATGAGGAGCATATTTCTTCAGAAGAAAAAGATGAAGATAAGGAAGTCGGGCAGACAACTTGCTCTACTTTAACTACTGAACATAAGGCTACTTTTAGATCCGTTGCCCGTAAAGCAGCTCATGGGATGCCTCCGCTCCAGAAATTCTAGCAATGGTTCAGTAATGGTCAGATTTAGACCAGTTATATTGTGTAGAGACGTTTACTTGGGAAGTAATACTCAGTTTTAGACAACATTCCGGTGCTCTAGAGCCCTCTGATATAAATTCTGATTATAAAGAGTTAAGTGATGGCACCTTTATTTTTTCCCAGGTGACCGATCTAATTAGGCGAGTGGTTAAATTGCGAGTTGATGCATTCCGCCAACGAGAAAAGAAAAAGGCAGTTGGTAAAGCTACAGCTGAGCAAACAGTTCAGATCCCAGCGCGACAAGAAGAAGCTACAGGGACAGATAAAGACACTAGTAGTCCTGTAGTTACTGCGAAACCGATGCGTGAAGCTGCGCCTTTGTATGTTCCTCCAAAGGGATAGGGAACAAGTGACGATAAAACTTCAGATAATGCGAAGTGATAGTTCATTAATATTTGGGTCTATACCCCTTGGAGTAGAGCAGACGTTGTGGCTCTTAAAGCTGCTTTGCCTGATCTGTACAAAAATCCAGCCACTTATTATGAAGAAGTAGAAGGAGCTATTAGCTCCTGCACTATGAGGTTGCCTGATATTGACATGTTTTTAGGTCTTATTTTACCCCCTGATATGTGGAAATCAATTCTGAAGGTAGACGATAATGTAGCTTATGGTGATGCTTGGTTGCATTTAGAGGAAATAGATGCTGATAGAGAGCCTGCGCAGAAACCACAACAGGTGATATTGGATCTTCCCAAAGCTATCGTAACTAAGTTGAAAACTCTTATACCCCCTAAGAAAATAGATTGGACTACATTAGAGTCTTGTAAGAAGAAAGTGGATGAGTCAGTTTCTGATTTCTTTACACGATTCGAAGAGACATTCCATGACTTTAGTGAGCAAGTTGTTGAGTATCTCATGAAAGGATTGGGAATTAAGCAGAAGTTCCATGCTGCTTTTCACCCCCAATCAGCAGGGCTTGTGGAACGATACAACTCTACCCTCAAACTTAAGTTAGCCAAAATACAAGCTTCCACATCTCTGAAATGGCCTGATGAACTGCCCTTGCCATTGCTATCCATTAAATCGATACCACATACACGATCTGGCCTCACACCGTATGAGGTAGTTTTTGGGAGGCCAATTAATATTTGGGGAATTCCTAAGCCACGCCCTATATATGATTTACCTTATGTATTGATGAACGACTATTCGTCTCAGTTGACTGACAGTTTGTCTTATTTTTATCAACAGGTTCAGGAAACGCTTCCAGACAGGTCGCAGGGTGAGGGCTATAATGTACGGCCCGGGGATTTTGTCCTGACAAAGTCCTTCCAGAGAGCCAATCCCTAGCACCAAGGTGACGTGGACCGGAACAAGTCCTTCTGGCCACCAGGACTGCAGTGCGAGTGACCAACCGGAAGAACTGGGTCTATGCAACCCATTGTCCGAGGGTTCCGCATGATCTTGTGAGCCCAGCTGTGTTGGCACATCATCGCGACATTCTGGACACTGAGAAAGGACAAGCCACGTCACCTGAAGAACCTGCAGAAGTCTTCCCGGACCACACGATCCCTGGTACATCGCGATATCAGCTGCGACCCCGGAAGAGAGACATGTCGTTGCTGAAAAAGACTATTTGAGCCACTGTCCTGGGTAGTGAAAGACTGAGTTACAAGGGGGGTATTCTCTTAGTCTCAACCTCAGCAAAGAAACCAACGTCTGCCCAGGACCTTAGGGCCCCATCTGTTCTGTTGGTCAACGTCAAGATGAACATGCCTGCGGAGAAGAAATCAACGGCCACAAGACTTTGTGACTGAAAGAGTATGTTCATTATTGGACTCACTTCAATTGTTGTTCTGATTGCTACAATCACGTGGGCTGTAGAGGGAGTAACTCCTGCTCGAAATCTATTGACTATTACTACTCCTGTCTCCATTGAGCGCCACTATTTCACTCTTCCCTATCATGAGCAACAGCACGGGATGTCTTACCTCAACAATACGTTCATTCAAATGTTGCATCACACCCACAATGCTACGAACATTACTAAATGTTGGGTGTGTGGAATGATGCCAACTCATCTTTCATTCCTCTGCCGTTTTCACACAATGGTTCTTCTAGGCCTGGTTTGCGCTGCTATGGGCTACTCATGTTGCTAACATTACTAAGTTTGATGTAGGTGGACTGAATGCCCAGCTGAATAGAGCCTGTTACCCTGATGAGGAAGGAGATCCACAAGCTAAAGGAAATGTATTGTAAATGGAGGAGTATCGCCAAGGAAATTCCTCCATGCACTATGTTTTCCCAAACACTCGAACTGTCAAGGGTAATGGACCCCCTGTTATAGCTGTTACTAGAGCTCGAGCAGACCTTTGTGTGAACAGTATTGGTAGCATCCCAGTGGGAAAAAGTAATTGTATTCGAACACTAAATATTACTGGAATAAACAATAGCAGTTTCTTGTCGTCACACAACACCTATTTCATTTGTGGAAGTAAAGGGTATTACCACCTACCTATTGGGTGGTCTGGAAGCTGTTACGTGTCCTTTTTGCTACCACCTGTGTTTTTGGCTCCTGCATCCTACCACAAAGACTATAAACTATATAATGACATTTCTAAGAGCCGATCAAAGAGAACAATAAATCATGATGAGGTGGATCAGACTGATACTGCACTGCAGCAATATGTTGACTTTAATTTGGGGCTGTACTTCTTTGTTGGTGCAGCCTTTAACAGTAGGAAGATCAGACGATTGACACGTGTTGTAGAGGCTGTAACCAATCAGACAGCTATGGCCCTTGGGAATATCACGGAAGAACTGCAAATTGCGAGAATTATGTCGCTCCAAAACTGGATGGTCCTCGACGTTGTCCTTGAATACTGTGGTGGAGCATGCCGCATCATCGGAAGTAGTTGTTGTGTCTATATCCCTGACCACGTCCCTTCAGTTTTTGAGGCAATTTCTAAGCTGCACAAAATAGCCACTGAAATCCATAAGGATTCAGGAACATGGACTTTGACTGGATGGCTATGGACTATGTTTACTGTCTGGGGCTGGAAACTATTATCAGCCCTATGTATATTTCTTGAGATACTTTTTACCTGCTGCTTCAATGTGGCCCAATGCTCTGTTCCCTATGTATTTCTACTTGCACCTCATATATACCAGCTAAACGAAATGTCACAAATGTAAATTCTCGCTTGGCAATAGACCAAGAAATTAATGAATTAATGCAGATAGACGTGCACGATGTTTTCCGTACTCCCTCGAAAGTATAGGAAGATGTCTTCAGCATATGCTAAAAGGGCTGTCTGTGGAAATCGCAAATAATCTGTTTGCACAAGCTGAACCCATCTTGTTTGTGGCATCTATTTTGTCAGCTTCCATCCTCTGCTGCTCGTCTTTTTCCCTGCCTGTGCTGTCTATTTTAGTTAACTTCCTGACTCAGCTAAAAGCAATATGCATGCTAAAGAGTTTGTAGCTGCCAGAACACCTGGTCTCAGACTCAACTGTCAATCTCTTAGTGCTGCCATAAGCACTCCTGCTCCCCCTCCCACTTTGCTGACTAAGTGATTTCCCATTTGCCCATGTTTTCCGGTAGTTATTCCTGTGTATGCTTGTATCTTCTATTTGTAACTACATGCGTACCAGTGCAGAAAACTCAGTATAAAAGGTCCATGGTCTGTGTATTCAAGCCACTACCTCTTGGAACAATTGAGGGTGTTGTATTGACGTGGTCTCACTCATGAGTGAATAAACGTGTTATTTGATATTCCAGCTTCCGTGCCAATCTCTATTTTGTTGATCTAAGGACCCGTGGTCAGATAAGGGTGAACCCCTGCACCGGTGGGCCCCTAAAAAGGCTCATTTCCACAGGGTTTTTCCCGGATATTATTTAAGGGGTGGGAGGTCTTTGGGTTAGTTTTTAGGGATTGGGGGATTTCGGGGTAGTTTTTAGGGGGTGGAGGGACTTGGGGTAGTTTTAAGGGGTCGTTTCTAGGGTGTGGGAGGGTTTGTGTTAGTTTTTAGGGGGTGGGAGGGCTTTGAGTTAGTTTTAAGAGGGTGGGGGGGGGGGTTTGGTCAGTTTTTAGGGGGTGGGAGGAATTCAAGTTAGTTTTTAAGGGGTGGGGTTTCGGGTTAGTTTTTAGGGGTGGGAGGGGTACAGATTAGTTTTTAGGGAGTGGGGGTGTTCGGGATAGTTTTAAGGAGGTTGGGGTGTATTTAGGGCTCAGGGGGAGAAAGAGATAGCTGCTTACCATGCATGCTTTTACCATGACAAATCGTGGTAAAGCTAGTTGTGGTTTAGACGCGCATTGCTCAGGTAGGCGTTGAAAGGAACTTGCTGTTTCGACATACAGCCAACACAAAGACTCTATGAAGCCGACATACAAGGGACTGCACTCGACTGATCACATCCTACTTTCAAAAGAGAACTAATGTCACCCATACTCCCCCTTTCTCATACAAACTGTACTTCACAAAAGCAGGGGTCCCTCATGGCTCTATCATCTCACCCATACTTTTCAACATCTACATGAAGTAATTACCAGCACTGATAAATTAATTTCACCTCACATTCTATAACTATGCTGAAGACACCCAAATGCTCCTTAAACTGGAAAGCTCAAAAGACATTGGGAACTGACAAATTGTCAGTTGCCTCAGAGCCGTTGATCAGTGGATAACATGGAGCCATCTCAAACTGAATGCTTCCAAAACAGAACTACTCGCATGTGGAGATTGGAACAATTATGACCCACTCACCGCCTGACAATCTGGGAACACCACCTAAGAAGTAAGAAACCTCAAAATTACCACAGACGCCAAGCTGTCAATGAATGCCCAAGTGGACAAACTAGCAAGATCAAGCTTCATTACTATAAACACTCTGACGCATCTTTCCCCACGTGAGATTTCCACACAAGGCCCAGGCTACTATCACTCTTGTTCTGTCTAAACTAGATTATGCTAACAGCCTCTACCATGAATCATCTTTAACAAATATGAAAAGACTACAACAGATACAGACATCTGCTGCCAGTCTACTCTTACATTTAAAGCCACAAGGCCACATCTCCCCTGCATTGAAGGCCCTACATTGGTTACCGGTTACCAGAAGATCCACAGTCAAGCTGCTTTGTATCACTCACAAAGCGAGACATAGAACAGGACTGTTCTTCAGGAATACAATCATTAAATAGATTCAAGAAAGTAACATCCGCTTTAGATTGGCACCTCACCGCCAAAGCCCACCATACAAGAAAAAAACATAGGTGGCAGACCCTTCCCTGTTCAAGCAGCTAAACTAAGCAACACATTACCCCCAAACATAAGATCCACGGATAACTATCTTATCTTTAGAAGACTACTCAAGAGTTGGCTCTTCCCCACATAACCACCATACTCAGATATCAATATACAGCATTTACCTTTGTATATAAGCATTTATTTGGGCTATATATGTGTACCTAGATATGTGCATTGCTTTGCATGAACGTGTATAGTAATTATGTTTATAAATATATAGCTATTGATTAGTTTTGCTTAACAAATGTACATATTACTGATGGTCATATTATTCTATGTTTAAACATATATATAGGTCATTGCATAAATAAGTACATTTTTATCATAACTATTTATCTGCAAATGCTTCACTATTGAATTAAAAAAAAAATTAATTATAAAAACAAATTAACCTGAAGTACAAAAACACTTGAAAGTCTGAGTTTATTAAATAAAACTTAAATCTACTTATATAACCTTCCTTATACATTTATACCTTCCATGTACTTATGTATCTTCATATTTATTACTTTACTTCTAATTCAGCCTCTCCAACGCACTACCCTATATCTCTTTCAATATATCCTCTACCTACAGTCTGACTCATACCAAACCCCATTCTACTACTATGATTACCAAAATAACCCTTTCTAGACTCTTTCCTCCTCTACCCCCTTGCATCATCGCAAACCTCTTATTATTCAGATCTCCCAAACAAGCCTTTCTAAACCCTTCCCTTTGACTTTTACCCTTCCACATCCCTATTACTCATCCCAAAAACTTTCTAGACCCTTGCTTGTTCTATCTGTCCATTATCCTATTCAATCCAATCAACAGACTCACATGTGTGGACTATTTAGAATCTAATAGCCTACTATGTGTCTCTCAGACGGGTTTCCGCCCTCAGCATGGAACTGAAACTGCCCTTATAGCAGTAACAGAAGAGACTAGAGCGGTGCTGGACCAGGGAGGAAAAGCAGCCATCATACTACTCGACCTCAGTGCCGCGTTCGACACTGTCAACCATGCCATCCTATTACATCGTTTGAAAGGCATGGGTGTGTCGGGTGCGCCCCTGGAATGGCTGACTTCCTTCCTGGATGAGCGTTTTTTTCAGGTGTTCGAGGGTGAGACGATCTCGGCCAAGCAACCACTCAGTTGTGGGGTTCCGCAGGGTTCGTCCCTGAGCCCCACTCTTTTTAATGTTTATATGCAACCTCTAGCAAATATAGTTCAGCCCTTTGGTGTGGGTATCGTCACCTACGCAGACGACACCCAACTGGTGGTCTCTTTGGACCACTCGGAGGGGTCATCTAACACCCTGGGTCTGTGTCTAGAGGCTGTTGCTGAGTGGATGCATGCGTCTTGTCTTAAACTTAACGGGGAGAAGACGGAGATCATGTTATTAGGTAATTCCTTACCGAACACTTTGGCCTCTATTTGGCCTACATGCCTTGGCACTCCTCCCCTCCCTAAGCCCCAGATAAAGAGCCTTGGAATCTGGCTTGACAGGGCGCTTGATTTCTCGGTCCAAGCCACCACGACTGCCTCAACTTGTGCTGGGTTAATGAAAATGCTCCGCAAGGTCCTTCCTCTGCTCCCTTTCCAGGCGAGGAGAGTCATGGTTCAGGCCCTGATTCTCTCTCGCCTGGATTACGGGAACGCCTTATATTTGGGCGCCCCTGTAGCGGTGACCAAAAGGCTCCAAGTCACCCAAAACTGTGCCGCCCGGCTATTGTTTAATATTCCTCGTTGGCAATCAGCTAAGAAAGCTCTTAAGGAGCTTCATTGGCTCCCAATGACTGCCAGAGCTCAGTTTAAGGCGATGTGCATAGTGCACAAATCTTTTCATCGAACAGGCCCTGCCATCTTGTTCCCCTTTGTAGTGCCTTACGTCCCTTCCAGAGCCCTTCGTTCCGGCTCACTGCACTTAGCAACTCCAACAAAGGTTATCAAAGCCCGTTGGGGCGGTCGCTCTTTCTCACACTCTGCCGCCAAACTATGGAATTCCCTTCCTGTGAGTATTAGACAGATCAACAATAGGATGGCATTCAGGAAAGTCCTAAAAACCCATTTGTTTGCGAAAGCGTGCTAATGTACCTTGGAGCTCGTCATAGTAATTGCTGAAGCGCGACGAGGCCTCCGGGTAGTTACGCGCTATATAAATATAATTTTTCATTTCATTTCATTTCATTTCATTTCATGTTCACCGCTCAAATTAATTGAATATTTTCCTATACTAATTCCCGACTAATCCTGTTTGGGTTCCGGAGTAGAGTGCTACCTACCTAAAACGCACTTCGACACCTCATCAAGGTTAGCAAGTGCTATATAAAGGCACACTCTTCCCTTTGCTATTTGTCCACTATCCTTTTTAAATCCAGAACAAACTCACAAGTCCATCGCTCAAATCAAATTCATATCTCCCTGTACTAATTCACCACTAATCTCTTTTGGGTTCCAGAGCAGCGTGCTACTCGCCGAAAAGCACTTTGACGCCTCGTCAGTGGTAGTAAATGCTAAATAAATGCAATCACAATATAATAGGGTGGCAGCTTGATGATTGGCTTAACTGGTCAATGGAAATATAAAATATATTCTGACTCGTCTGGAAAAGGGGAGGTTGGGATCTACTGAAAAAGACAATAGTGTACAAAAGGCAGGCCAGAGAAATAGAGGAAAAGGAGTTAAAGTATTGATTTCTGTTTTTTGCCAGTATTGGTGGCAGCATGATGATGGGGAAAAGAATTATCAAGGAAAAGGGTAATGTTTCATACAGAAAATGAGTCAATAGTGCATTTCATAATCAACAAAACAACGAAGGATAGACATGTACTTGTTTATTGAGAGCGCTTGTTTTACTGTGTTTGCAATCGAACATTCTTTTCAGAGAAAAACATATTCCAGGGTTTGTAAACCAAATAGCTGATACTCTGTTTTGTTCACAGCGGGAGAGGTTCCGTGATTTGGTCCTGGGAGCGGATACCACAGCAACAACAGTCCCAGAAGACATGTCGGAACTTGGGTAAGAGCAAGAAGTCTGTTGGGGCAAATATTGGCAGAGTCAACCCAGAGGACATATAGAACTGCATGGCTTTATTTTGTGCAATATGGAGCACAACAAAGAGATAGGGATCAGATGGGGCTCAGACTAGGGCAAGAAGACCCAATCCACTACGATGTAGCTTTGATAGAGAAGGGATGCTCTCCAATAACCATAGCTGAAAAAAAATGGACGGTATAGCTTTTCAAGACTAGTGGGGTTATCTGAGACTTTCAATATAATGGGATATAAGGTGTTTTTCCCACGTGACAGGGGGCAACAGATAGGAGGTCATAAGGAGGAAATATGGATATGCGGAAACTCCATGATACATTGGGCTGGAGTGCAATCAGAACATCTACAGCAAGGAGTACGACTAGGAGTGGACTGGGACAAGACAAAAGTGAGATGGTTTGCAATAGGAGGGAGAGATGAGAGCAGTTGATATCAGGGTTAATGGAAATTAAGGACCTGTGGGGACTGCGGAATGAGTTAATAATACATATGGAAGAGAATGATTCTGTGCAGATTATGAGCCTAGAACGTTTGAAAATAAAAAGGAAGGATACGATAACAGTGAAGGAAGGGTAATCAGAGGATCAGACATGATGAATCCAGTTGCTACTAAGAAGGATTTGGCAGGGAGCGATTTACCCGGCAACCATCAACAGAGCAGGAGGGAAGTCAACAGGGATGTTTTGGGTTTTTGCACAGCGCTATTCTGAAGTGTTGAAACACTGAGAAATTGTTTATGAGAACTTAGTATTGTTTTAGGAGGACAAGGTGCACTTATCGCCTCTGGGGATGGAACAATACTTAGAGGGAATAATGAGGGTGTTGAGGACTCTGAAAGAAGGGAAGTAAACAGCTCTGGCTAGCTTTGTGGGGCGGAAGCACCAGCACGAGGTAGGGGTCCGTCTGGTGGTGGTGAGAAGGGTACTCAGGAAGGATGTTGGAGTATCGGGGAAGAGTCTAAGAGAACGTTGAGGCAAGGAGTGAATGGAAGAATTGCAGGCTTGGTCAAAGGGTGAGCAAGCCTGCCATTTGCAACAAGCAAAGGGGGCCAGGTGAATACGCCAGAGGAGTCTAAGGGAGGCATAAGGACGGGTATAGTACAGAGGAGGTGAAACAGGGAAATGTAAAGGGGCGAGGAAACTGTTTAAGAGAGGTGGGATGGGTTAGTTGGTTATTTTATAGTTCATTGTTAGGGAATCTTTCATTTGTGCGGCAAGAAGCCAAAGGATGTTTACTTTACACACTAAGCTTGCTCCAAATTAAGCGGCTTGTTTATACCTAAAAGCGCGTCTGTGTTTGTTTTCTCTTCCAAACTGGTGATGGTGTAAACAGCATCATCAATCTGAGGAGGCTGCTATGTTAATGAAAAGCAGAAAACAAAAACTGTTCCCAGGTGATATAAACATCACAATGATACAACATTGTTTAATAAGTCTAAGATACACAATTAAATCATTTACCTTTAGTATATCTTTCTGACAGACAGGTCGACGATTTATGAAAATGAAACTCCTTTCTGGATTTGAAAGACTTGTCAAACTATACTCCGAATCCGGACTTGGAAGAAATCCACTGATGGAGACCTAGATTCATGAAAAGCAGAGTTTGTTCAGAGAGAAGCATCGCACATCGTGTTCACTCATTCTTGCATTTATAAACTGCAGCACATGATTGCTATGTTTGAAGACATTGACCAATGTATGCAAAAGGGATATAATCAATTTAGGGCTATGACATCCCCTCTATGCCATACACATTTAATAATGTATTAAACAAGGGCCGTCAAGTCTCTTTGTGAATCAATGTTAGGTCTTTTCCCCTGCCAGTATCTCATTTTGTCAACTAGTCAAATCATTGCGAGGCAGGAGCCCATGCATGTGTGCTTACGCAGGGCAGCCAGTATTTTGGGTGTACTTTCACAAAAAGCATTCCATGTGAATGCACGGAAAGCCTTCTTGTAATTCTTTTGCGTCCACAGCACTTTAAAGCAACTAAGCCTTGGCAAAGCCAAGAGGTCTGCATCCACACATTAAAGGCGCAACTTACTGGCTGTGTCAAAGACTTGTTAAAAAAATATATTGCGGTGCTCTAGTAATTATCGTTTCTTGTCTCGATTAGATTCTTTAGGAAAACATTCTGCAAAATGTATTCAGACACTGAAATGAACAGCAGACTTCTTAGGTGCTCAAGCTAGATCACTAAAAGCCAGAGGCAGATGATTGTGACTTTGCTTTTTGTTATAATGAAGAAAGGGGTGCGTTAGTACTCTTGCATTCATTTGAACAGTAAACATTGTGGTACCAATTTAGACAAATGAAAACTGCAGAAAAGGAAAGCAGAACTTATTTAACAGCTGAACACTATGGCATGGCACTTTTTTAACACATCTTTTACTGCATAGCGCCATGACCATGCAGCCTACAGCATAGATACCTTTACAGCGTGGTACTTTACCACATCAATAAGTTATATTTTTACTAAGCGGCATTGTACAGATATGTACACACACACACCCACACACTTATATACACATGCACACACATTTATTACAAATTTAAAACACTAAGTATTATGGGTGGATAGGAGTAATGGGTAGCAAAGGGTTTTTAGTGTTCAGGGATGGATGGGGTAGTAAGGGGTTTAAGGTATAAGGAAAAGGTAGGGGTCAGGGATAATAACGGGTTTTTAGGTTTGACGGGAAATGTAGAAATAAAGGATGGAATGGAGTTTTTAGGTTTAACGGATGGGTAAGAGTTAAAAGTGGCAAGGGGTTTTTAGGGTTCAGGGGTAGGTAAGAGTAAGGGGCTTTAAGGTTTAAAGTATGGGTAGGAGCAAAGGTTGGCAACAGGTTTTTATAGTTCAGGAAAGGATAGGACTAAAAGGAGTACTAAGGGGTTTTAGGTGTGAGATTGGGTAAGGGTACTGGCTAGTAAGGGGTTTTTAGTTCTAAAGAATGGGTAAGGAGTTTTTTCTGTGTGTGTGTGTGTGTGTATATATATATATATATATACATTCTCAGTTTCACAAGCACCCAAATGCAGCGCGCACTCCCAGTCAGCTCTCTCCAAGTAAGGGAAGATACAGGTGCAACCAGCGTCAGCAGAGCCTGACGCGTTTCGGGCATGCGCCCTTCCTCAAAGGCTTTTCTGCTACTGAACGACTGCCACCATTAAGATTACCAGTGTTTGTCCCTTCTTTATTTCATTCATGATCAAACAATCACAGCTGGGTAAGTTCCAAGGAATTCTGGGACTGGTAGTCTTTTCAAAATACATCCCAAGTGGGCTGAAGGCAGTCAATTCAATAAAATGTCTATTAATCACGGGTGTACCTGCACACTTCCTCCCCGTTCAAATCTTGAGCCAGACTGATCCATTCCGCCGATAATCACACCAGCAGTGGAACCGCTAAGTAACGCGGCGGTGCGCCCCCCGGCCGGCTCGGCCGTCATATAGTCAGTTTCACAAGCACCCAAATGCAGCGCGCACTCCCAGTCAGCTCTCTCCAAGTAAGGGAAGATACAGGTGCAACCAGCGTCAGCAGAGCCTGACGCGTTTCGGGCATGCGCCCTTCCTCAAAGGCTTTTCTGCTACTGAATGACTGCCACCATTAAGATTACCAGTGTTTGTCCCTTCTTTATTTCATTCATGATCAAACAATCACAGCTGGGTAAGTTCCAAGGAATTCTGGGACTGGTAGTCTTTTCAAAATACATCCCAAGTGGGCTGAAGGCAGTCAATTCAATAAAATGTCTATTAATCACGGGTGTACCTGCACACTTCCTCCCCGTTCAAATCTTGAGCCAGACTGATCCATTCCGCCGATAATCACACCAGCAGTGGAACCGCTAAGTAACGCGGCGGTGCGCCCCCCGGCCGGGTCGGCCGTAATATAGTCAGTTTCACAAGCACCCAAATGCAGCGCGCACTCCCAGTCAGCTCTCTCCAAGTAAGGGAAGATACAGGTGCAACCAGCGTCAGCAGAGCCTGACACGTTTCGGGCATGCGCCCTTCCTCAAAGGCTTTTCTGCTACTGAATGACTGCCACCATTAAGATTACCAGTGTTTGTCCCTTCTTTATGTCATTCATGATCAAACAATCACAGCTGGGTAAGTTCCAAGGAATTCTGGGACTGGTAGTCTTTTCAAAATACATCCCAAGTGGGCTGAAGCCAGTCAATTCAATAAAATGTCTATGGTAATGTAAATGTCTGCTGGTGTGATTATCGGCGGAATGGATCAGTCTGGCTCAAGATTTGAACGGGGAGGAAGTGTGCAGGTACACCCGTGATTAATAGACATTTTATTGAATTGACTGCCTTCAGCCCACTTGGTATGTATTTTGAAAAGACTACCAGTCCCAGAATTCCTTGGAACTTACCCAGCTTTGATTGTTTGATCATGAATGAAATAAAGAAGGGACAAACACTGGTAATCTTAATGGTGGCAGTCATTCAGTAGCAGAAAAGCCTTTGAGGAAGGGCGCATGCCCGAAACGCGTCAGGCTCTGCTGACGCTGGTTGCACCTGTATCTTCCCTTACTTGGAGAGAGCTGACTGGGAGTGCGCGCTGCATTTGGGTGCTTGTGAAACTGACTATATTACGGCCGACCCGGCCGGGGGCCGCACCGCCGCGTTACTTAGCGGTTCCACTGCTGGTGTGATTATCGGCGGAATGGATCAGTCTGGCTCAAGATTTGAACGGGGAGGAAGTGTGCAGGTACACCCGTGATTAATAGACATTTTATTGAATTGACTGCCTTCAGCCCACTTGGGATGTATTTTGAAAAGACTACCAGTCCCAGAATTCCTTGGAACTTACCCAGCTGTGATTGTTTGATCATGAATAAAATAAAGAAGGGACAAACACTGGTAATCTTAATGGTGGCAGTCATTCAGTAGCAGAAAAGCCTTTGAGGAAGGGCGCATGCCCGAAACGTGTCAGGCTCTGCTGACGCTGGTTGCACCTGTATCTTCCCTTACTTGGAGAGAGCTGACTGGGAGTGCGCGCTGCATTTGGGTGCTTGTGAAACTGACTATATTACGGCCGACCCGGCCGGGGGGCGCACCGCCGCGTTACTTAGCGGTTCCACTGCTGGTGTGATTATCGGCGGAATGGATCAGTCTGGCTCAAGATTTGAACGGGGAGGAAGTGTGCAGGTACACCCGTGATTAATAGACATTTTATTGAATTGACTGCCTTCAGCCCACTTGGGATGTATTTTGAAAAGACTACCAGTCCCAGAATTCCTTGGAACTTACCCAGCTTTGATTGTTTGATCATGAATGAAATAAAGAAGGGACAAACACTGGTAATCTTAATGGTGGCAGTCATTCAGTAGCAGAAAAGCCTTTGAGGAAGGGCGCATGCCCGAAACGCGTCAGGCTCTGCTGACGCTGGTTGCACCTGTATCTTCCCTTACTTGGAGAGAGCTGACTGGGAGTGCGCGCTGCATTTGGGTGCTTGTGAAACTGACTATATTACGGCCGACCCGGCCGGGGGCCGCACCGCCGCGTTACTTAGCGGTTCCACTGCTGGTGTGATTATCGGCGGAATGGATCAGTCTGGCTCAAGATTTGAACGGGGAGGAAGTGTGCAGGTACACCCGTGATTAATAGACATTTTATTGAATTGACTGCCTTCAGCCCACTTGGGATGTATTTTGAAAAGACTACCAGTCCCAGAATTCCTTGGAACTTACCCAGCTGTGATTGTTTGATCATGAATAAAATAAAGAAGGGACAAACACTGGTAATCTTAATGGTGGCAGTCATTCAGTAGCAGAAAAGCCTTTGAGGAAGGGCGCATGCCCGAAACGCGTCAGGCTCTGCTGACGCTGGTTGCACCTGTATCTTCCCTTACTTGGAGAGAGCTGACTGGGAGTGCGCGCTGCATTTGGGTGCTTGTGAAACTGACTATATTACGGCCGACCCGGCCGGGGGGCGCACCGCCGCGTTACTTAGCGGTTCCACTGCTGGTGTGATTATCGGCGGAATGGATCAGTCTGGCTCAAGATTTGAACGGGGAGGAAGTGTGCAGGTACACCCGTGATTAATAGACATTTTATTGAATTGACTGCCTTCAGCCCACTTGGGATGTATTTTGAAAAGACTACCAGTCCCAGAATTCCTTGGAACTTACCCAGCTGTGATTGTTTGATCATGAATGAAATAAAGAAGGGACAAACACTGGTAATCTTAATGGTGGCAGTCATTCAGTAGCAGAAAAGCCTTTGAGGAAGGGCGCATGCCCGAAACGCGTCAGGCTCTGCTGACGCTGGTTGCACCTGTATCTTCCCTTACTTGGAGAGAGCTGACTGGGAGTGCGCGCTGCATTTGGGTGCTTGTGAAACTGACTATATTACGGCCGTCCCGGCCGGGGGGCGCACCGCCGCGTTACTTAGCGGTTCCACTGCTGGTGTGATTATCGGCGGAATGGATCAGTCTGGCTCAAAATTTGAACGGGGAGGAAGTGTGCAGGTACACCCGTGATTAATAGACATTTTATTGAATTGACTGCCTTCAGCCCACTTGGGATGTATTTTGAAAAGACTACCAGTCCCAGAATTCCTTGGAACTTACCCAGCTGTGATTGTTTGATCATGAATGAAATAAAGAAGGGACAAACACTGGTAATCTTAATGGTGGCAGTCATTCAGTAGCAGAAAAGCCTTTGAGGAAGGGCGCATGCCCGAAACGCGTCAGGCTCTGCTGACGCTGGTTGCACCTGTATCTTCCCTTACTTGGAGAGAGCTGACTGGGAGTGCGCGCTGCATTTGGGTGCTTGTGAAACGGACTATATTACGGCCGACCCGGCCGGGGGGCGCACCGCCGCGTTACTTAGCGGTTCCACTGCCGGTGTGATTATCGGCGGAATGGATCAGTCTGGCTCAAGATTTGAACGGGGAGGAAGTGTGCAGGTACACCCGTGATTAATAGACATTTTATTGAATTGACTGCCTTCAGCCCACTTGGGATATATTTTGAAAAGACTACCAGTCCCAGAATTCCTTGGAACTTACCCAGCTGTGATTGTTTGATCATGAATGAAATAAAGAAGGGACAAACACTGGTAATCTTAATGGTGGCAGTCATTCAGTAGCAGAAAAGCCTTTGAGGAAGGGCGCATGCCCGAAACGCGTCAGGCTCTGCTGACGCTGGTTGCACCTGTATCTTCCCTTACTTGGAGAGAGCTGACTGGGAGTGCACGCTGCATTTGGGTGCTTGTGAAACTGACTATATTACGGCCGACCCGGCCGGGGGGCGCACCGCCGCGTTACTTAGCGGTTCCACTGCTGGTGTGATTATCGGCGGAATGGATCAGTCTGGCTCAAGATTTGAACGGGGAGGAAGTGTGCAGGTACACCCGTGATTAATAGACATTTTATTGAATTGACTGCCTTCAGCCCACTTGGGATGTATTTTGAAAAGACTACCAGTCCCAGAATTCCTTGGAACTTACCCAGCTGTGATTGTTTGATCATGAATGAAATAAAGAAGGGACAAACACTGGTAATCTTAATGGTGGCAGTCATTCAGTAGCAGAAAAGCCTTTGAGGAAGGGCGCATGCCCGAAACGCGTCAGGCTCTGCTGACGCTGGTTGCACCTGTATCTTCCCTTACTTGGAGAGAGCTGACTGGGAGTGCGCGCTGCATTCGGGTGCTTGTGAAACTGACTATATTACGGCCGACCTGGCCGGGGGGCGCACCGCCGCGTTACTTAGCGGTTCCACTGCTGGTGTGATTATCGGCGGAATGGATCAGTCTGGCTCAAGATTTGAACGGGGAGGAAGTGTGCAGGTACACCCGTGATTAATAGACATTTTATTGAATTGACTGCCTTCAGCCCACTTGGGATGTATTTTGAAAAGACTACCAGTCCCAGAATTCCTTGGAACTTACCCAGCTGTGATTGTTTGATCATGAATGAAATAAAGAAGGGACAAACACTGGTAATCTTAATGGTGGCATTCATTTAGTAGCAGAAAAGCCTTTGAGGAAGGGCGCATGCCCGAAACGCGTCAGGCTCTGCTGACGCTGGTTGCACCTGTATCTTCCCTTACTTGGAGAGAGCTGACTGGGAGTGCGCGCTGCATTTGGGTGCTTGTGAAACTGACTATATTACGGCCGACCCGGCCGGGGGGCGCACCGCCGCGTTACTTAGCGGTTCCACTGCTGGTGTGATTATCGGCGGAATGGATCAGTCTGGCTCAAGATTTGAACGGGGAGGAAGTGTGCAGGTACACCCGTGATTAATAGACATTTTATTGAATTGACTGCCTTCAGCCCACTTGGGATGTATTTTGAAAAGACTACCAGTCCCAGAATTCCTTGGAACTTACCCAGCTGTGATTGTTTGATCATGAATGAAATAAAGAAGGGACAAACACTGGTAATCTTAATGGTGGCAGTCATTCAGTAGCAGAAAAGCCTTTGAGGAAGGGCACATGCCCGAAACGCGTCAGGCTCTGCTGACGCTGGTTGCACCTGTATCTTCCCTTACTTGGAGAGAGCTGACTGGGAGTGCGCGTTGCATTTGGGTGCTTGTGAAACTGACCATATTACGGCCGACCCGGCCGGGGGGCGCACCGCTGCGTTACTTAGCGGTTCCACTGCTGGTGTGATTATCGGCGGAATGGATCAGTCTGGCTCAAGATTTGAACGGGGAGGAAGTGTGCAGGTACACTCGTGATTAATAGACATTTTATTGAATTGACTGCCTTCAGCCCACTTGGGATGTATTTTGAAAAGACTACCAGTCCCAGAATTCCTTGGAACTTACCCAGCTGTGATTGTTTGATCATGAATGAAATAAAGAAGGGACAAACACTGGTAATCTTAATGGTGGCAGTCATTCAGTAGCAGAAAAGCCTTTGAGGAAGGGTGCATGCCCGAAACGCGTCAGGCTCTGCTGACGCTGGTTGCACCTGTATCTTCCCTTACTTGGAGAGAGCTGACTGGGAGTGCGCGCTGCATTTGGGTGCTTGTGAAACTGAATATATATATATATATATATATATATATATATATAAAAAATTTCCTATGGAAACACGGTCCTAACTATAACTATCTACTGGCGACCGCCAGATGTATATATATATATATATATATATATATATATATATATATATATATATATAATATCAAAGCTACCAAGTACCAAAACGTACAAGGAGCACTCGGGCCTCAGCTGCACACAAGGAGCCTTGATAGGTAAGCACGCCTCCAACACAACAATTCCTTTCACTGTTCAAAACTGCCCTGGATGCCTGACGCGTTTCGAAGTGTCCCCACTTCTCTTCAGAGGCTTTGGCAGTTTGGAAAAAGCGCTTAGGGCACCACCCCCTTAATTGCATAGATGCACGCCCTGGATGGGCTTGTGGGACTTGTAGTGCCTCACGTTGCGCAAAATTTCAGCTGGCAACCTTTCAAGCCCACAGATGGGCCTCGCTGTGCGTGATTCGTGCAAAATCCATACGCTGCTGACCCACGATATCGGCCCATTATTAAAGACCGCATGGCCCCCGGTTCTCTCAGAGTGGTGCTCCTCCCGCGGCAGGGTCACCGCGTAAATATCAAAGCTACCAAGTACCCAAACGTACAAGGAGCACTCGGGCCTCAGCTGCACACAAGGAGCCTTGATAGGTAAGCACGCCTCCAACACAACAATTCCTTTCACTGTTCAAAACTGCCCTGGATGCCTGACGCGTTTCGAAGTGTCCCCACTTCTCTTCAGAGGCTTTGGCAGCTGAGGCCCGAGTGCTCCTTGTACATTTGGGTACTTGGTAGCTTTGATATATATATATATACACACATAAATATATTCTTTTTCAGGGGGTTTGGGGTTTCTCCCAATAAACATTTATGAAACAAACACATACACACATTTAAATCGCCACAAATGAGAGCAACAACTATCGCTAATAATATGCAGATTAGGCATTCCTATGCAAAAATAACCCGAAAACACCACTTCCCAATATTTTCAACGAGCATCCAAATCTGCGGTACGATCCAAAAACAGGCGATAAGCTGCATTAGCAATAGGAATCTAACATCTGACTTTTACTGATGTAAAGTAGGACGACTACCTACAGTGTGAAAGGGAGCCCAGCCCAGAATCACATCTGAGGACCAACACATGTCATAGAGCAACTGATCATGCACCTCCCACACCCAAGAAGGCCACAAAACCCACTGCCACCACCCTCAGGACCTACCCCCTGGACCTACCCCACCACTACCACTGAGGCAGCGCACAATAGGACAGCAAACCTTCCAAAAACGGCATGGTCCCTCAGTCACACAATAGCTGAATGTTGCGAGATGTGGCAGCCAAACATGTGTGAAGGACGCAAGTCACCCACCAATAATAATGCACACAATACCAAGTGTAGCGGTGATGTGCTGGACAGACCTCACTATTCAGAGTACAAACCTCTCCATGTGTACATATACTGCTGGTGCTTGTAGTGTTGTGGACAGTGGACGCAACCATGTTACCTCAGACAGTGGAGAAGATCTCGGTCATGTACCTGTGTCGTCGTCCCGCGGAAGCGCAGTGGGCTGGTCCAACGTACGCCACTCCAGCGTAGAAGTGTGAATAAATAGTCCGGGGCTCTGGGCGTGGTTCACTTGTGTGAAGGCCAACGTATCTGCCAGAGAGGCGGCCCTCACCCTGCCACGTGGCTGTCGCCATGACCACTGGCCTCCTCGACACAGGCCCCCTGCGAACACAGCAGCACAGCACCGCAGAGTTATGTCTGTACACACTACTGCCTTCAATCCACACTGCGGACAGCAGGGCTCACAATTCAGATGGTCGCGATTGCAGATGACGCAGGCCAGTAGGCAAGACACATTGCTCCCAGTGCGGCCCGCCCAGACCACGCTTCATCGCAGGTTGCATACACGCTAAGCGCCAGAGGTGCCACTAACTCAGTGCACCACAAGTCAACGCCACGTGGCCTTACTAAGGCAGAATTCATTAGTCAAAAGACATTGCTACCAGTGCGGCCCGCCGGACCACGCATCATCGCAGGGTGCGCACACGATGGTTGCTTCAGGTGCCACTAACTCACTGCACCACAAGTCATCGCTACGTAGACTTATTAAGGTAGAATTAATTAGACAAAAGACATTGCTACCAGTGCGGCCCGCCCGGACCACGCATCATCGCAGGCTCCGCATACGCTGAATACTTCTGATGCCACTAACTGTGCAGCTCAACTCAATGCCACGTGGCTGTGGGCCCTTGCTGACCGCTGCCTCTGGCCTACACTGCGGTCAGCACGGCTCACAATTAAAATTGAGTCTTGATTCATTAATTACAGAGTCCAGTAGGCAACTAACTACAACGTCCCTGAAAACTACACAATATCCTTTTAGTATCCTTGCTTCAAGAACTTTTTCGATATCAATTATAGCTTTAGTACAATAACCAAATTCATCTTGCAAGTCCAAAGGAACACTGAATGGCAGTCTACACTGCGGCCAGCAGAGCTCACAGTTCGAATTCAGTCTTGATTCATTAATTTCAGAATCCAGTAGGCACATAACTATAACGTCCCCAAAATCTACACATTTCGACAATGTATTCCATACATATTTCATCTTTTGTTACCTACACTGCGGTCAGCAGAGCTCACAATTTACATTGAGACAAGATTTATTAATTGCAGACAGAATTGTACTCTATGTCCTTGGATTTTGCCAAGAGGAAGTGACAAAAAGCATTCCTCGATGTCTGTCCTGACTACTGCTTTCCATCTACATTGCGGACTGCAAGGCTCACAATTCAGATCGAGTTGCGATTGCACATGACACAGTCCAGTAGGCAACAGACATTGCTACCAAAGCTGCCCTCCCGGACCACGCATCATCGCTAGCTGTGCACACGCGGAATGCTTCTGATGCCCCTACCTCAGTGCACCACAACTCATGGACCCTTTATGATATAATCTTTTGTGTATGATTTCAGATCTGCTGCCCCTACCTCAGTGTACGATTAGTCATGAACCCTTTACGATAGAATCTTTTGTGTATTATTTCACATTTGGTGCCCCTAACTTAGTGCAGCACAAGTCATGGACCCTTTATGATTGAATCTCTGTGTGTGATCCAATGATTACTGTTGTACTTGCGGCCAGTACCAACCATTCCCTGAGGGCTGGCTTCACTCACTCCACATGCATCCAGCACAGACGTCACTGGACATGTGACCCTGGTAATAAAAAGGGGCCGAGTGCATGTGCCTGGACCCAGCCTGCAAGACAAAAAGAAAGATAAGATTGTGCGTCATGCGTCCATCAAAGGAAAGAGAAAGAGTGAGGGAGAGGAAGAGAGAGAGAAAGAAAGAGTGAGAGAGAGAGGAAGACAGAGAAAAGAGAGAGAGTGAGAGAGAGAGGAAGAGAGAAAGAGTGAGATACAAGGAAGAGAGCGAGAAAGAGAGAGACCACGGTGAGAGAGAGGCAGAGAGGGAGAGAAAGAGTGAGACATAGAGGAAGAGAGAGAAAGAAAGAATGAATGAGAGAGAGAGAGAGAGAGAGAGAGAGAGAGAGAGAAAGAGAAAGGAAGAGATAGAGAGTGAGAGAGAGAAAGAGTGTGAGTGACAAAAGAGATGGAGAGGGAGAGTGAGTGTTGACCCTGGAGAAAATCCTCACAGCTCACCTTTCTGCTACTGGTGTGTCTCCAACCACGTGCCGGGATATAGTGCAGCCCTCAAGTTTAGTCATCTGAAACATAGTATAGAATCAGTAATGGCAGAGTACATACAACTGCACAGGCGTAATTCTCTGTTTCGCCCTTGCGCACCCAGGCTGCTGCACCCCATCGACTCTCGCCGCCCAGAGGTGTCTGTCTGCCCTGCGCACTCCGGCTGCTGCACCCCATCGACTCCTGCCGCCCAGAGGTGTCTGCCGCCCAGAGGTGACTGCTGTACCCCATCCACTCCCACTGCCCATAGGTGTCTGCCCGCTACTGTGCACCCAGGCTGTTGCACCCCATCCACTCCCAGTGCCCGGAGGTGACTGCCTGCTCCTGTGCACCCAGGCTGCTGCACCCCATCCACGCCCACTGCTCGGAGGTGTCTGCCCGCTCTTGTGCACCCAGGCTGCTGCACACTATCCACTCCCACTGCCCAGAGGAGACTGCCCGCTGCTGCGGAAACAAGCCTCTCTGCTCACCTACCGCCACCGGTGTTTGTGTAAGAGGGTCCACCATGTGCTGAAGCAACCTCCTCAGCCGTTGCGTACACGCGGTTAAGCCTAGCTCACAATTCAGGGTGGGTGTTGATTGCCAGGATGGCCACGCTTCATCGCAGGCCTGCTAGACAAAAAGCAAGATAAGATTGTGTGTAATGTGTCCATCAAAGCAGAGAGAGAGAAAGAGTGAGAGAGAGAAAGAAAGAAAGAGTGAGAGGAAGACAGAGAGAAACAGTGAGAGAGAGAAACAGTGAGAGCGAAAGAGAGAGAAAGAGTGAGAGAGAAACCGTGTGAGAGAAAAAGAGTGTGAGGGAGAGAAAGGAAGAGATGGAGAGGGACAGTGAGTGCCCACACTGGACAAAACCCTCACAGCTCACCTTTCTGCCACCGGTGTGTCTCCAACCACGTGCCGGGACATAGTGGAGCCCTCAAGCTCACTCATCTGAAACATAGTACAGAATCAGTGATGGCAGAGTACATACGACTGCGCATGCCTAAATCGCTGTCCTGTCTTTGTGCGTCCAGGCTGCTGCACCCCATCCACTTCCACTGCCCAGAGGTGTCTGCCACCGCTGCGCACCCAGGCTGCTGCACTCCATCCACTCCCTCCGCCCAGAGGTGTCTTCCCGCCCATACGCACCCAGGCCTCAGTGCTCACCTTTCCCCGGCCAGGGCACCCTCCACATCATGCAGCCCCGCTCCGCAGACCACCAGGTCTCACATTTGGTGCTGTGTCTTGATTTTACCATGACAGAGGACATACAAGTGCACATGCCATCATCGCAGGTTGCACACCCGCTCAGCCATTGCGGTGCCACTAACTCTGTGACCAGTGAGGCCACGCCACGTGGTGAAGGCCCCCGCTGGTCGATGGCTCAGGCCTACACTGCGGTCCAGCAGGGCACACAAAACCTGACCTGTCCGGACCACTGGGACGGGACATCATCGCAGGCTGCACACCCGCTATGCACTTACTGTGCCCCTATCTCAGTGCCCCGAAAGTCACCGTCCCGTGGCGGTGTGCCTGTGCCGGCCGCAGTGCATCCGGGGCACCAAGTCTGAAATGGAAATGGCGAGGAGCACGTGCGCCCGGTCCTTTAATTGGCAGAGTCACGTGTCCTTCTAACGACTGTGCTTGATGGGTGTGGTGTGGGTGTAAACCAGCTGTCAGGGAGTGGCTGTGGCGTACTGACAACTAGACCTGAGAAATCTGGGCCATGTAGCGTTGTTGTCCCTCCCTGTATGCGTAATCGGATTGGGCTGGCTTGGCGTATGCCAGTCCTGCTTGAGGCTGTGAACAATGACTCTGGAGCTGTGGGCGTGGTTCCGTCCTGGGCTGTATGAGTAATCAACTGATGCGGGTGTCCCTATTGTAGTGATACCGCCACCCGGGCCGCAAGCGCCAATGTGTCACCCTGTGACCCAAGTCCTAAAACATGGCCAACATGGAAGGTAGGGGGGAATCACTGACCCTACATTCATCCATATTTCCACACATGAAAAATCGTGCACATGACATATCTGTGTGGATATGAATGTTTATTGCACATTCAGTGGAGTGTTGCAGCTATAGCAATACAGGGCCATGCAAAGCACAAATGTCAGTTTTTGGCACATGGATGGCAGCCAATTAGAGCCATGCTCGTACTCGGGGGTTAGGCTCCGCCAACATATGTACTTATCCAATCACTCCGCCAATTCCGAAGCACTTATAAATTCACTATACCCTCTCCTTGCAGTACTCCAGGTAGTCCAGAACACCGCTGCTCGCCTTGTCCTAAATCGGCCCCCTCGTACTCCCTCCAAACCTCTACTTAACAAGCTGCATTGGCTATCTATCAAACAGAGGGTGAAGTTTAAAATCTGCTGTGTCATACATAAATGCTTACATGGGAGAGGCCCTGTATATTTGTCCAACAAATTCTGCCCCTATGTACCCATGCGCTCTCTGAGATCCAGTGAGCAGGCTCTGTTATGTGTACCCAGAGTAAAAAAAGCAAGACAGGGAGACAGAGCCCTATCAGTTGCTGGTCCAATTCTATGGAATAGCCTCCCAATATCTTTGAGGCTCTGTGACGATCATCTCCCTTTTAGGAAACAATTAAAAACTTTCCTATTTCAAAACTAATAAGATATACTGCTTGGACCTTCCTTTCCTTTTGCATTATGGTCGTCTTAAGGCGCGGAGATACTCCTTTGGGAGTCGAGTCCAGCGCGGTACAAACCCATAAATAAAATAATGATCCAGTCTCTACCTATGTAATTATACAATGACTGAGGCAAAGTTACATAACCAAAGTTTTCCCCACTGCTAGAGATAACATGGTTGCAAGCGCTGTCCACAGCAGAATTTAATGTGGTAGGGCCCAGGGGCAGCATCATGCATACTTAATGAGCACACAGACGCAGTTAGTTAGATAGTGGAACTGGGTCCGGGCACATGCGCTCGGCCCCTTTTGATTCACAAATTGCCGTGGGATGACACGCCATGCCTGTACCTACTTTTAATTTGTTGTTTTGATTAAATAAAATCTTTTATATGTAAATCCATAGATGACTGAGATTCTTATTTGTCCAACCTCACATGCATGTTCTTAATTCTAATTGTGCGACATCAGCCAATTTGTTACGTTCCAGATTTCCTATATATATATATATATTCTTCAAACAAAAGGATGCACCGCACTCTAGAGAATGATCGTGATAGCTTAATTTATTTTAAGCACAGATCCATATCCATATCCTACTGGCGGTCGCCAGTAGGTAGTTATAGTTAGAACCTAGTTTCCATAGGAAAAGCATTTTATATGTATATTAACTGAAAAAAACATAGGTTTTACAGACGTTATAGTTGGGAATTAGCATTTAAAAAACCTTAGAAATTCACTGAAAAAACCATAGGTTTCAGGGACGTTATAGTTAGTTGGACATTTCACTCATAGAAAACCATAGAAATCTCCCTGTTATAGTTAGTTGAGCTAACTATAACTCGCGCCCCTGCAATGCACTGCTGATGACGTCACATATTACATCATTCATGACATGGTCAGTGACATCACTGATGACATCTAAAATGACATCACTGATGACATCATCCAGTTACTATGTGTTTCTATGAAATGTAAATATGTTTTATATATATATGACAAGGTGTATTGAAGAATGAATGGGTGTATAAGAGTCAGGATGGATGATTAAGTAGGTGTGTAACTGACTGTATAAGTGAGTGATTAATTGTGTCTTACTTAATGCATGCGTTAGCAACTGATACAGACATTCACACAGTTTAGGTTGTCAGTTGGTGAGTAAGCGATTGCATGCGTTGGTTATCAGTTAAATGAGGATCTATATGCGATTGATTGGTTGTCTGAGTATCTGTATGGGTGCCTGAGTGTCTGTGTGGATGGGTGGGGGGTGTGACTGTGCATAGATGTGTGAGTGGATAATTCACTGGGTATATATGTTCAAGTCTATATCTGTGAAGGGCTGTATGGCTCGGTGAGTGGGTGTATGAGTGTATTGGTGAGTTAATGGATGCCTCAGTGGTACATGTGCGAGTAACTGCATATGTCAAAGTCAGTATATATTAGTGTTGGAGTGTATAAATGACTATATGTGAGACTAAGTGATTGTGAGAATGCCTATATGGATCAGTGTGTGCTTGTATTAGTTATTGTATTAGAGTGAAAGTATGTGTTAGTATATGTTTAAATAAGTAAGTGAGGTGGTATATGCGTAACTTTACAGGTGAGTAAGTAAAACTGTGATTGATTATTTCCATTACTGACTACATGAGTGAATAACTATCATTGAGAGGCGCTGTGTGAGTGTCTGTATAGATATGTGACTGGATATGATAATGCTGTATTGATGGCTGACTATATGTATGAGTGACTGTATGGGTGAATGAATGGATGTGTGTGTAGACCTAGTAATTAGTGAGTGGATATGTACTAACTGGTATTGGTGTGTTCATGGTTTTGAAAATTATAGTCTCTATTTTAAAGTGGGTGTATCAACTGTTACATTAGGGTCTGATGAGGTGCATCAGATTTTCACGTGGATGATGACATCAGTGATGTCATCAGTGATATCATTTGAGATGTTATCGGTGATATCACTGACCATGTCATGAATGATGTAATATGTGACGTCATCAGCAGTGCATTGCGGGGGCGCGAGTTATAGTTAGCTCAACTAACTATAACAGGGGAATTTCGATGGTTTTCTATGAGTGAAATGTCCAACTAACTATAACGTCCCTGAAACCTATGGTTTTTTCAGTGAATTTCCAAGGTTTTTTAAATGCTAATCCCTAACTATAACGTTTGTAAAACCTATGGTTTTTTCAGTGAATTTCGACACTTTTTTAAATGTTAATTTCATATTTTAATATTTATAAAACCTATATCTTTTCTAATTTTTTCAATAATATTTTCGAACTCTATAAACCTTTTTTTAACTTTCAAAATTATGTAATGTTTTATATCTTCAAAAAATGTATCTATCTACCAAGCTCCATCAGCACACGAATCCTATCCGCCATTTTGGAAGTGGGTATGGGCACTTGCGCTCGACTCCTTTTTATTACCAGGGTCACATATCCAGGGACGTCTATGCTGGATGCGTATGCTGTGAGTGTAAACCAGCCCTCAGGGAATGGTTGCTGCTAGCATCAACTACAACAGTAATCATTGGATCACACACAGAGATTCAATAATAAAAGGGTCAATAGTTTGTGCTGCAGTAAGGTAGGGACAGTAGATGTAAAATAATACAGAAAAGATTCTATTGTAAAAGAACCATAACTTGTGGTATACTGAGATACAGGCAGTAGATCTGAAATAATACACAAAAAGATTGTATCATAAAGGGTCCAGCAGTTCTAGTGCACTCAGATAGCCACATCAAAAGCATTTAGCATGTGCACAGCCAGCGATGAAGCGTGCTGCGAGCATCATCTGCAATAGCGACTCGATCTCAATTGTGAACACTGCTCTCTGCAGTGTAGGCCAGAGAGAGCGGTCAGCAAAGACCCACAGCTACGTAAGGTGGACGTGAGCTACACAGTTTGTCGTACGCGAAGCAAGAAAAAGCGTGTGCAGAGTCTGCGATAACGCGTATGCATGGTGCGGACAAAGCGCACTGCAGCAATGTCTTTTCCTACAGGACTGCGTCATCTACAATACCAACTCGATCTGAATTGTGAACACTGCTGTCTGCAGTGTAAATTGAAGGCATTAGTCACACAGACTTTTTCTCACTTCCTCTTTCCAAAATACAACAACATAAATTACAGAAAACTCTGCAATAAATAAATCAAAACAATTCGAATTGCGATTTCTACTGTCCACAGTGTAGACTATTCAGTGTTTCTTTTTAACTTTCAAGATGAATTTCACCATTGTACTAAACATATAACTCATCTAAAAAAATTCTTCAAGCAAATATACTAAAAGAATATTCTGTATATTTCAAAATATTGTAGTTAGTTGCCTACTGAATTCTGTAATTAAACAAACTCAACTCGATCTGAATTGTGAGCCCTGCTGACCGCAGTGTAAGCCAGAGGCAGTAGGCATGAACACCTCACAGCCACGTGCAGTTGGATTCGGATGCACATAGTTGGTGGCACCTGGTCGGAGGGGGTACACAGAAATCATCACAGACTTTAACTTCTGACATCCTCAATCAAATAATCAAGACCCCGCTTCACTGTTCGGACCTTCTGTACCGCGGTGTAGTCCTCAGACTACAGTCAACCAAGCCCAATAATCATGTGCAGCACTTAACTACGGAAGCACAGACACTGACTGATACACCTCAACAGAAACCGTTCTGTGAAAAGCAAGCAGCAGTTAATATCGGACACCGTTCATTGTGGGATCAAGACACCGTTCCACTGTTAGGACCTAGAGTTGATTGCACCTGTTCGAAGGGAGTACCTTCATCTCCACTCTCAGATGCAGTTCTTACATCGACCATTGTGGGATCAAGACCCCGTTTCACAGTTCGGACCTGCTGTTCCACGGTGTACTCCAGCCACTACAGTCAGCCAAGCCAAATAATCATGTGAAGCAATTAGCTACGGAAGCACAGAGTCTGATGCACCTCAACGGAGGGAGTTCTCTGAAAACTCAGCAGCAGGTAATATCGGACATCGTCCATTCTGGGATCAAGACGCCGTTCCACTGTTGGGACCTAGAGTTGCTTGCACATCGAAGGGAGTACCTTCATCTCCACTCTCAGATCCAGTTCTAACATCGTCCATTGTGGGATCAAGACACCGTTCCACTGTTGGGACCTAGAGTTGGTTACACCTGGTCAAAGGGAGGACCTTCATCTGCACTCTGAGATACAGTTCTAACATAGTCCATTGTGGGATCAAGACACCGTTCCACTGTTGGGACCTAGAGTTGGTAGCACCTGCTCGAAGGGAATACCTTTATCTCCACTCTCAGATGCAGTTCTAACATCGTCCATTGTGGGATCAAGACACTGTTCCACTGTTGGTACCTGTTCTACTACTGTGTTAGTAGTATACAGAGCACTCCGCGCTGCTGGGCCTCAAACTGAACGCTGTGTGCCTGTGTCATGGTAGCCAGCGTTGATCTGAGGAACCTCGCCCCAGGAGCTTCCGCCGGCACGTGGTGGGCCCTCTTTCACATAATGAGGTAGCGAAAGGTGAACTGTGGGGCATATGTGCATTGCAGCGGTCACAACGGTTTCTGAGTACTAGCAGGCTGAGAGCATCATTCACGCAGCCACCTTCACTCATGAGGTCAACCTTGTGGCGGTGTAAGCTGCACAGACCTAGCAGACACGTTCGCCACACATCCCCTCAACACTTTGCATTGTATACTCTTACAATCGAGAATCACTTGCCTCCTTCGTACATACTTTGCTCCCATCTCTCCCCGCATTCTGCATTGTGTAACAGAGGTGCTATGCCATGTTTGCTTTGTGTACATGGCTAGCCACGGTTCCAACAGTACGTAGTGTCATTGTGTCTGATAGGTGTACATATTGTTTGTCATGTTGTATGCGATTATATAAGGTTGCGTGTTTATTCACGAGCAGTGGTTTCTCCCATTTACATATCGCTGTCTTAAAGAGCATACAGAAGTTTTTCTCACAGGTGCAAACTGTGACCACAATGGCAGTCATTCATTACTATGCAAGAATTTCCAACTGCACAACACTTCTAAGCTTACAGCCCCCAATCTTGCCTGCTTTCTAGAAAGCACGTCAATTCCCACAATCACACCAACATTCGCACAGCTTTCTAACAGCAGTTATCTGCTTCTCAATAACATGCACTCCTATGGAATGTGAGGTGGCATACCGTATGTCCTTACTGTTTCAAACCGAGTAACTTCCTGTAGCAATGTCTATTCCCACCCACACAAACTAACTCCCAAACTTGAACTTGGCCTTGAATCCCTACTTTGCAAACAGATTTCATTAAACTAACCAAACTAAAACGCTTTATTTCACAACAGAAGTGTCCCTCACTTCTGCAAAAGAAATTTATCGCCTGCAGATAGCATGAACTTCCAGTAAAATACAGTCCCTTTTAAATTTGAACCTCCCATTACACTTTGTGAATTGTTACCCAATTTTCAACACATCTCACACTCAAGGTCTGGCACACTTTTTTAATACGGTCTCCTCTGACCTTCTCATAGCCTTTCAAACTGTTTTTGGTATAATACCACACTTCATTCATTCGATCATCTCTGGAATAACAGGAACAGTGCCCAAAATTCTCGCACTCTTTGCGGCCATCCTACTACTATTTTTGCTTGTAAAAAATGACTGCGCTCCCTGTGGTAACAAGCATCTCCGACAGAATACGCCTCTACGCGAAGTTACATCAATACCGTGAAAAAATGGAACACATTTTCGGCTGCCTGCCTCTATCTATTATCGTAGCCAGCTACAACATGACATTTATTTACACATATACAACCTGCGTGCAACCATCTTTCGATTGCAAAACTTGCCCATTTGACTGGCAAATGGATGTATGCCTTGCCAACATCCCAACAATCGCTCCCGATATCCAGTAGGTAATGGAGTATCTTGAAATCCATGAACTCGATTGTTCAGGCAGTAGAGCAATGGCGGATGCAACGCAAAAAGGTATCGTGGCGGAATGGGATTTCTGCGCAGCCGCGAAAGATCTACTGCAACGTACAACCTTTGACAACATCGCAGATTGCCTGCCAATTCAAATTGCCGCGCCAACATTCGAGGAACATAACTGTCCCTTCGAAGATATGAAATGGATCGCTTTCCTTTTCTCACACGATGGCAACCATGACCTCTTGGAACATTACGCATCTGAAGCCGCAAAAGAACTTCCGGACTGCAATCTCCAAGACTTGTAAGAAATTCACGTTCTTCTTGGATTGATTTTTACCAATGTTTTTGAGTTTTTCCTTTCAATTTTTTTTAATACATTTCAATTGAACTATTTTCATATAATAACTTTCTAAGTAAGCTCAGGCATTTGAACAGTTTTCATTATTGCCCCTTTCGTCTCCAGTCTAACCAGGGATGGGTGATGTATGGCCTATCCAAATATGCTATTTACTTCCTAAATTAGCATAAACCCGAAATCCATTTTGAAACCATCTCTATTCTTTGTGCACACGTCTCTCTGCCTGCCTCCTATCCACGGAGCCCTTTCACACAAATTTACTCCTTCTCGGCCTCTACTCACGAGCTGGCGATCAACATCATAAAACATGACATTGTTTAGGAACTGATTGGCACAGTGTGCTAATCATATCCTACCTTTATTTTCATTTTCGAATTGAGTCTTTCATGTCTAATCGCTATTGTTTATGTCACATGGAACTGTTGCATGTAATGTGAAATTCACTAATGCAGCAGCTTCAGATTTGAATATAACCGAATCGGTTGGAGTTTGCCTCAGCTCGGTGCCTTAGCTCTTTGCACAAGATTTTTTTTTTTGAAAGAGCTGAAGACAATAATGTATGGTTTGACGAGAAGGGTACCTAATGTGCTTCTCAGAAGCACAATTTTGTGTTCCTCCTAAAAGTTTCGATGTTACTAGAACTGTTACCTATTTTGACACGCACCAGATTGAATCTACCGTACAAGAGATTGCTGACTGTTCTACTGTTGATAATTTTGTGTTACAACAAAGCAGTACCAGGAAGTTTGATGATTACACTTTGCAATTTTTTTTGTGTTTCTTTTCTTAAAGGATACATGTGCTAATCGTATCCAACCTTTATTTTCATTATAGAATTTCAAGTCATTCAAGTGTAATAGGTATTGTTTATGTCATATGGAACTGTATTGTGAAATTCACTGATGCAGAAGCTTACGTTTGAATTCAGCAGAAGCGGTTGAAATTTGTCTCAACTGAATGTCTTACCTGTTGCACCAGTGGATCCATTTATGGCACTTAAATAAAGACACTCTTTATATAACTTTCAGACTCCATCGCTTTATTACACACAGCCAATTTCTTAGACACACCTGATTTCACCATTTCTCTTCTGTGGCATTGCAACATTCTGCATTATATTCTTCACAATTATTTCTTTATTCCTCCTTTCTATTACACACACCCACTTTCTTAGACACACCTGATTACACCATTGCTCTTCTGTGGCATTGCAACATTCTAAATTATATTCTTCACGATTATTTACTTATTCCTGCTTCCTAAAACACTGCATTTGAGTCTTCAGAAAGTAGACGCGAGTAGTTTGCTTCCCACTCCCTGTATCGTATAAATGCATACTAACACTACTTACACAGATATGCTAAAGCGGCCAGTATCCTACAACGCCCACACACATCACTTTACAGCAGTCTTCAGACCAGTACCAGTAAGTAGTTTGCTTCCCACTCCCGCTATACTCTAAACGCATACCAACACCACCTGCACAGCTATCCTACAGCAGCCAGTATGCTACAGCGCCCAGACCACATCAGTTTACACCACTCAGCTCACGGTTTAGGTGCAGGCTTTCATCCCAGAGTGGACCGGCACCTCACCTCAGCACCATCTCACTCTGCGCAAAACAGCACTTTCACACCAGTAGGGATAAATACTTCAGCACATTAGTTTACAGCACTCAGCTCACGGTTTAGGCGCACGATTTCATCTCCGAGTGTACCGGCACCTCACCTCAGCACCCTCTCACTCTCGGCAAAACAGCACTTTCACACCGGTAGGACTAAATACTTCGCTTCACACACCCTGTATAGCACACCCTAAACACCCCACAGACGTTACAGTGCTCCTACCTTCCCCTTTCCTACTTTTGTCGCCCTTTTTCCCCCTTACTCATTTCAACGGAATCACAAAATGGCGGCCAACACTTCCTAGTTGCAACCGTTCGCACTGCTCACAGCCACTAAGCAGCAAGCTCATGCTCGTAACGCCTCAGCCAATCAGATGGCAGAATTCCAAAATATTGATATCAGTAAATTTTGATATTTCTCCAAAACTACTGAACGGATTAACACCAAATAAACAAAAGTGTGCTTTCTAGACCAAGACCCTTCTCCCTGTCAAATTTGGGGCAATTCCGTTCACCCGTTCGACCTGTAGCCTTGTCTAAAATTTCCTATGGAAATTAACATGGAGAAAACATGTGTTGGGACCCCCCCTTTTTTCTCGGCACCCCCCTTGACGAATCACCCCCGCACTTCCCACATAGGAGCTGATATGAACAAAGAATTAGTTTGGAAAATTTCATGAAGATTCATGAAACGACACCAAAGTTATAAGCAAAACAAAAAATGCTCTTCCTATGGAAACTTGGTCCTAACTATAACTACTAATATATATATATATATATATGGCAGGAGCATCATGGGCATGGGCTTTCAGCTCCTTTCTTTGGATGTCAAGGTATTGACTTTGTCCCGGCCCCTGCTTTCAAGACCTGCGTGGTTTGTGAAAACAGCACGTGACTACACGGGGAGAACAGCCAACTGTGGCGGAGACTCCAGAACCGCAGGACTTATTTAAGCGACAAGACGTCTGGGGACCCGAGGAGACATGGTTTTAGCAGGCACAGTACTGGGAAAACTCTAATCTGTGCGTGTAACAAGAGGGAGAGAGAGGACTAGAAAGCTAGTCCATGTCCCCGAGGTATTTATATGTGATTAAACAAAGAAGACTAGCTTAAGTTGACCAAAGTGATGCAGTACTCAAAGTAGTTCTGTCACAGACACCTTGTAGGTGTATTCATGAAGCCCTCACCCACCAACCTAGTTGGTGGCATGCTTCATCATCGGGCCCACCCAGTGACACCTAGTATGTCCCGGGTGTGCTACGACGCCTGATTACAGCGGAGCTGGTATATTGCTGAGAGTGCAGTGAGGTTGGGTGAATTGTGATTTAAAACGGCTTGGTGGTGGTCCCAGTACCCAAGGGTAAATTAAATTTTAATAACTGGGCCGACACCAGCGGTTAAAAGTAAGGCTACAGGACGTGTAAGGGTGGAGAGTTACTGCCCCCTGCGTCCTTCAGATGGTCGACATGTTTCAGCCAGTGCCTTCGAGTATTCTGGCTTTCCTCAGGACCGTTTTTAAAAGGGTGTGGTGAAAATAAAACAGACTTAGTGTTGTGGTACAGACTATGTGATACACTCACTAAGGCGTTTTTCTATGTGTGAGAGGGGGATTCCCTTCTCATGCATACCTGTACAAACAAACATTAAAAACAAGGACAAAACATTTGTAGAGAGAGTCAGTAGTCAATTTAGACATCCGGTCAACAATGCTTAGGTGGCCGGCACTATAGTGCATGGTGAGAGGACTATAGTCGGCTAGGTGTGATGGTACTGGTGGTGCCATCAGAGTGAAAGTACGCAACTAATTAAGAGCGTGGTGTGGCTAAAACACGGAAATCACACTGAAGGCAGGTGACTTAGTGTAGCAGGGCGCAAGGAAAATGTTCTTACGCTTTGGGTTATTAGCCAAGGCTTACACGTCCTGTAGCCTTACTTTTAACCGCTGGTGTCGGCCCAGTTATTAAAATTTAATTTACCCTTGGGTACTGGGACCACCACCAAGCCGTTTTAAATCACAATTCACCCAACCTCACTGCACTCTCAGCAATATACCAGCTCCGCTGTAATCGGGCGTCGTAGCACACCTGGGACATACTAGGTGTCACTGGGTGGGCCCGCTGATGAAGCATGCCACCAACTAGGTTGGTGGGTGAGGGCTTCATGAATACACCTACAAGGTGTCTGTGACAGAACTACTTTGAGTACTGCATCACTTTGGTCAACTTAAGCTAGTCTTCTTTGTTTAATCACAAAACTCTAATCTGCACACATTCACACTACTCACCGCCACCAGCACTCACTATGGGATTTTAAGAGTCCGTTCAAAGACGCTCTCCCGTCTAGCCAAGATGGTGCATTCTGGGAGTGACAGTCTTCCGATGTAGGCTGCCACGACGTCTCGAACTAACAGGACTCAGCTGGGCCTCCACTAATGAGAGGTTGACTTCCAGTATGAATAGCGTACTGATGCAGACACCTGGCTCCAAGCATATGATTAAGGCGAAACCGCCGAAACGCGTCATGCTGATGCTGTCTGTCTTGCAATAAGGCTTTGGCTTCATGGAATCCCCTGCTGTGTCCCCTCCAGTTCTTCGTTTGAAGTAATCCTTTCCTTGCATATGTGCGTGCTAGCCCTTGGCGCGCAAGGGAGGACCCGTCTGCAAAGCTGGCCGGAGCAGCATGGGCTTTCAGCTCCTTTCTTTGGATGTCAAGGTATTGACTTTGCCCCGGCCCCTGCTTTCAAGACCTGCGTGGTGCTGTTTGTGAAAACAGCCCGTGACTACACGGGGAGAACAGCCAACTGTGGCGGAGACTCCAGAACCGCAGGACTTATTTAAGCGGCAAGACGTCTGGGGACCCGAGGAGACAAGGTTTTAGCAGGCACAGTACTGGGAAAACTCTAATCTGCACACATTCACGCTACTCACCGCCACCAGCACTCACTATGGGATTTTAAGAGTCCGTTCAAAGACGCTCTCCCGTCTAGCCAAGATGGTGCATTCTGGGAGTGACAGTCTTCTGATGTAGGCTGCCACGACGTCTCGAACTAACAGGACTCAGCTGGGCCTCCACCAATGGGAGGTTGACTTCCAGTATGAATAGCGGACCGATGCAGACACCTGGCTCCAAGCATATGATTAAGTTGAAACCGCCGAAACGCGTCATGCTGATGCTGTCTGTCTTACAATAAAGCTTTGGCTTCATGGAATCCCCTGCTGTGTCCCCTCCGGTTCTTCGTTTGAAGTAATCCTTTCCTTGCATATGTGTATATATATATATATATATATATATATATATATATATATATATATACACACACACACACACACATACACAATACTTACCAGCATTTTTGAGTGGTAAACTATGTCATAGTAAATCAACATACTGTAAATCTGTAAAGGAACAATGCGTTGTAAAAACTGAACATACCACATATAATGGAGTGCTTGGTAATGTCTGATATCCATATACACAGTAGATCCCTGGCAGATTTCTAATTCTGAATGCTACAGTTGACTTTTCCTGATCCGTTTTTTTCTCCTCTACTGCTTGTTGAAGACTTGATAAAAACCAATACAAATATTTAAAAACTCTTACATATCCAAATAATTATGCATGGTGCACACATGGAAACTACCAACCCTGTCAAGAATCAAAAAAGGTGCATGTCCAAACACCATCTTTGTGGGCCTGTTCTTTGGAAAGGTAGTGGAAGTCTTTTTATCGGTTAAGTGTCAATTTCCATGGGGACGCTAGCGAGCCCGGAGCAAGATGGCTGCGCCGTAGTGTAGCTCTGCTGGTCGAGCTGACTATCCGTCAATTATCCGAACATATTGGCGCCATCCGTGGCCACTAACGACTGCTACCTGCCACTGAAGTGTGCTGGGCTGAACTGGTACAAAAATTGGCGCAATCCGCTGTCTCTGCCCCGAGAATCCGAGTTTGTACTGGCGGACCGCGCTAGAACTAAAATGGCGGCTGCTGGAGGATCCGACTAACGACTCTGGGGAAGGACCTGCGCTACCTGGTAGTGGGCGATGTGCTGCGGTATTGAAGCGGAACAGGTACTCACGTGACGCCGACTGCTGGTGGTTCCCCTGGGCCGTGCGGTGATCGCTGTGTTGTGCCTCGTGGTTGCTGGCGGCCCCTTGACATCCCTCCCGGAGCCGGGTGCGGCTGTTGTCTGCCTGCTGCTGGGGTTCGGAGCTGCCGCGGGACTCCTACGTCGGACGATGCAGCGGAGATCTCGCCCTGGGACCTGCGCGGTGTTGAGGAATCGGAGGCCTCCGGAGCGGTGAGTCCCTGGCTGTCCTGGTGGCATTCTGGTGGGGCGGAGCGCCGGCTGCTGTGACCCGCTGGGAGCAGGCCACCCGAGGAGGACTATGCCGCTCTCTGGGCCCTGCGGACTGGGGCTCCCTGCGGCCGCCAGCGAGGCCTAGGACGGCCGGAGGGGCCTATGGTGCGTCTGGATCCGGGCTGCGGCGGACTCTGATGGGAAAGACTGGCCCTGGACACTGGTGAGTGAGCGCTGGTGGGGGCATCTGGGGCGCGCCACACCTGTGGCGCGGCGGTGGACGGTGCGGCCTGAGGGGACCCCCTGGAATTATTGAGGCCTGCTAAAAGACATATAGTACACTGGGCCATCCAGGAGAGCACATCCTAAGCAGCGTGACGAACGAGGTGGCCCTGTGGGGATATGTGGGCCCTAGTGCAGTAACTGGGCAGCTGCTGATCCCTGGTTGGGCCGGATGATCGCTGTCCTGATTGGGGCTGTGTAGGCCGCGTTACAATTGCACTCTGCACTCCCTACCTCCTTGGGGGAAACTAGCTTGCTCAGGCACAGGTGCTTAGCTATATCTCTGCCCTAGTACATAGCGTGGCTGCAGGCGCTGATTGCTGGTTCCTTCTGCGACTGCCCTCCTTATCAGACTGTGGGGATCTACAGGCATGGGTCGCACGGATAAACAGCAGAGTAAGCTTCAGTTCGAGGCTAAATCAAGTACCAAAGCTCCTACACCTGCCGCCCCTAGTTCAGAATCGGAGCTGGAACTGGGCCCGACTGCACGGCTGGAGCAAATGATGCTCAGTATGCAGCAAAGCCTCCAAAGTATAGATGCAAAAATCGATGGTTTAAATCTCCGCATGGACAGTATGGCCTCGAGGCTCGATAAGCATGGTGCGCAAATTGCGGAGGCAGAGACCCGCATCTCAGCGGCGGAGGACCGGATGGAGGCGGTGGGTACCTCATGTGCCACTATGGAGAAAGTACTTGAAGTCATAAAGGCTAGAAGCGAGGACATTGAAGCTCGTTCCCGAAGGAACAACCTGCGCATTATTGGGGTGGCCGAAACTACCAACACTGGTCCCATGGAACTGTATGTTGAGTCGATGCTCACGGCACTGCTGGGCGCTGAACATTTCTCTACGGTGTTTATCGTAGAGCGCGCTCACCGCTCCCTGGCCCCTAAACCCGTCCCGGGAGCCCCGCCGAGACCGATAATTGCCAGACTCCTTAATTATAGGGATAGGGATGTGGCTATCCGGCTGGCCAGGGAGAAGGGGAGGCTTGACTATCAGGGAATGAAAATAGAACTGTTCCCGGATTTCACTATAGCGGTGCAGCAGGCTCGACGTGAGTTTCAGGCTGTGAAGAAAAAGCTGCAATCCCTTCAAATTCCCTATGCTATGCTCTACCCGGCCCGCCTGAGGATACAACACAATGGTAAGGCGTGTATCTTTACGACCCCAAAGGAGGCACTGCAATATGCCCGTCGGCTGGAGCGGCAGGAATCGGCAGGCAGGAAAAATGGACATTCTGATTCAGATGACTGAATGCGAGGCGCTAGGTTGTCCGGGCCACTTATTGCTGCTCTGCCTGGCATTCTTCTGGTTCTTCACTGTGTATATTGACTAATGTGACATTTCCACTTTGTGTGTGCCATGATTAGATTAGTAGCTGCTGCTCTGGGGTACTGGCATGGGGGCACGTTTAGAAAACTATTCTACACCTAATGATGGTACCAGGCAGATATGGTTGCAGTTTGCATTTTTGTGTAATCCACGAGGTGGCTGCCAAGGTAGATGCTGCGGTGGCCCACGCAGTGAATGAAAGTGCGATACCTTGAAGACACGGGTGTGGAGACCCGAGGCGGCCTCGCTAACTGTGCGTGATCTGCGGAGCAGCCTAACGACGGCCAGCGTCCAGGGGGAGCAAACTGAGAGCCCCCTGGCCTATTTGACCACAGCATGCAGTGAAGCCCAGCTGGGGAGGTGCTTTATAGTAGATCGCCATTAACTCACTAAGACTTGCCTGCAAGCTGAAGAGGTGATAGTGGTGACCCCCTGTGGTACCGGTGGAATCTGTCAATACCGAGCCAGAAGGAGGGGACTGGAGGGGGCCCCTGAGACTGCACTGCGCATAAAGACTACTCGAGGCCGCGGCTGCGGCCTGGTTTTGCCGGAGAGCGGCGGTTTGGGGCTGGACGCCTCCGGCGCGCAGGAAGCCTGTTCCGCTTTCTCCTGCGGCATCCCGGGTGACCCGGAGACTCCAGCGGATCCCCGGGGCTGATGGTGGCGAGAGTGAGGAGGCGCTGGAGCGGCGCTTGGGGCCTGGTACTTAGGTTGTAGTACCGAAGGTGGAGGGCGCGCCCCGACCGGAACGTGAACAGGGTCCAACTGGTTGCTATTGGCCGCTCCTGGAGGTGCTGAAAGCTTGGTCCATGTGGATGTCCCCAGAGGAGGCCCGGTAGGTGCGGACGGGCGCCCGGCTGCTTTGGGGGGGGACGAACACTGAACATTGATGGCTGCTGCTAGGGCCCTGCCGGGAGAAGAGTGATCAGTCTGCTACTCTGACGTTACCTGAACGGCACGATGCAGGGGTCTTCCCCGGAGGCTGGAGGTCCCGCTATGGAGAGACTGACGGCGAATCCGGCGCGATTGGCACGCTAGCCCCGAGCGGTGGGGACGATCCTTCGGCTCCTCTGCCCCGGTAGCCCGAACCAGGCTGTTGGATACGAACCGGTGGGGGTGAAGGTATCCGGAAGGGACCCGGCGCTGCCACGGTGCTGGGTGAACACAACGAGCGGGGACCGACCGCTGGTGGTGAGTGGACGACTACTTATGCTAGCCGGGTTGGCACTGAACGCTGACGCCTGGCTTCCCTGAGGGGGCAATGAAGGCTGGGTTGTTGCAATACTGAAGAGGCGAATCGAACGCGCAGTGGACAGAAGCCGGCCACATCCTAGACCCACTGCTGGGTGCCTGGACTCTGGTGGGGGGTCCCTACGGCTGGGGTGCAGCCAGCGAAAGCCGACAGGCCGGGTGGACGTCTCCACAGCAGGCGGCGGGGAATAGCGGCTGCGCCCTGTAGTGGGGGAGCACCCCCTAAGTGGTGATCATGCCCTCCGGACGAAGCTACAAAACAGCGACGCAGACTAAACTGGAGAAGTTCGCGTGGCAACACCAGCAGGGCGGTGACCGGGACAGGATGTCGGCCTCGGACAGCAAGGCAGAACCGACGAACAAAGATCTTCTCGATGCTATCACTCCTGTCAAGGCGTCCCTTGAAATTCGGATCGATACTGTGGCCGCCGATGTGGGTCTGATCCGGGAGGATGTGAGGAAGATTGCCGACCGGGTGGTTGCTGTAAAAACTGTCACCAAAGAACTGACAAGCGACACTGGCCTTCTCAAACGTGAGGTCGCGGACCTGCGTGCCTCCCATGAAGCACTGGCCCGGCAGCTGGATGACTATGAAGGCAGGATGCGCCGGAATAACGTACGAATCATTGGTATCCCGGAACGGGCGGAGGGACAGGCAGCGGACCTCTTCGTAGAGGACCTGGTCCTCAAACATCTGCAGCCCCGAGGGCTATCAAAGTGTTTCTCGATTGAGAGAGCCCATCGAGTGCAGGGGGGTCGCCCTCGACCGGGGGCACCTTCTCAACCACTTCTTGCCCGAGTGTTTAACTTCCGTGACCGCGATGTCATTCTTCCACCGGTCACTGTTGAGAACAGCAACATCACGTTCTTTCCTGACTTTACCCTAAGAGTTCAGAAGCAAAGACGCAGGTTCCTGGAGGTAAAAAAGGCCCTCAGGGAACAGGAAGTTAAATACGCTATGTTGTTTCCTGCCAAGCTGCGAGTGGAGGCCGATGGAAAATCCTGGTTCTTTACTCGCCCGGAAGATGCCTGGGACTGGTTGGAGGGTTGGCGATCAGTGGACAAAAGGAAGAGAAAGGGACCATCGGCAGCGGATAGGGCCGAAGATTGGCGTCACCAAAGGCGTTCTCCGTCACGACCGGACTCAGATGCCCCTGGCCCAGATGGGGAACCTTAATTCGGAACGATGGTAAGAGGGTATAGTGCTTTGAATGGCCACAACGGACCTTTCTAAATTGTGTCGGGGTCGAGGGGGTGCCTTCACGATGATGGTATGGCGTATATGGGTGTGCCTCGGGAACTGAGGAGTGTTCACCCCTTTGGTAGGTTGGCATCATGGACTTCCATTGTAGACTGTGGGGGGACAACAGACTGGCTTTCACAAGCGTAGAGTGGCTCTCAACTGTATAATTATTCGTTAGCGCTGTTTTCTAGAACATTACGGATGGGACAATAACGGTTGTGAGGGAGCTGGCCTGGAGAGGCTCGGGCAGCCCAATCGGTGTTACGAATTCTTTTTGCGGTGGGGGAGTCGGGCGGTGGGGGACGGATCATATGCGAGGTCAGTCAATATGAGGGGAGTGGGGCAGCACACGTTTCCTTGAATTGTTTATGGGGGGGCGACAGGCGCTCTGCAATGTGGGGGAGGCGGGCGGTTATAGTGCCGTTATGCAGGGAGGCAGGGAGGGAGATGCCTTTTCAGGGGTGTCGATTGGTTTGATTGGGTTTGTTGGGGGGATTGTTTTTTATTATTTTCTTGCAGCAGTACTAAATGGCATTTCTTATCAATACGTGACTTGGAATACTTACCTATCTCCTTTGTCTTCATAGGGGGCGAGAGGGGGACTGAGGCGGTATGTAAAAAGGTGGCCGAGGGGCCGCGCTGCGATGGACACCACGACCAGGCTAGGATATTACTGATGGAATTTTATGGCTGTGACGCAGGGACTTAGCCTAATGACCTGGAATGTCAATGGGCTGGGGGACAAAATTAAGCGGGGTATAGTGCAGCAGTATATTCATCGGCACCGGCTAGACCTGGTGTTGCTCCAAGAAACACACCTCATAGGGAACTCCTGTCAGGCCTTGGATAGTAAGGGGTATCGTATGATAGCGCACTCAGGCTTCACCTCAGGATCTAGGGGAGTGGGGATCCTCCTACGTAAGGGTTGCCCATATGTGATACACACAACACGGTCTGAACCACAGGTTAGATATGTTGCCTGCTCTGGTAGCTGGGAAGGGAGGGTCCTCAATGTACTCTCAGTTTATGCACCACCAGGCCTGCAGCGCCAGACCCTAGCGGATGTAGGGACACTCCTGATGACCTTGCCTGAGGGGGCCCTGGTTGTGGGTGGCGATTTTAACTTAACTATGGACGGTGCCATAGATCGCACTCCGCCTCGACGGGAAGCGCCACACGGTTCGCAACTGCATAATTTTGCGGAGGCGTTCGGTCTGGTGGACATTTGGAGATGGTCACATCCCCGAGACACATTTTACACTTTTCAATCAGGTGTGCATGGCAGTCACTCCCGGCTCGACTACCTGTTCACCCAGGCGCAACATATTCAACACTTCACTGAGTCCATGAGCCTAGCACGGGGGATATCCGACCATTCCCCGGTAAAATCTACCTTTGGCGCCCGTCGGGTGAGGCAGCCTGGCCCCATCATGATTCAGCCCTGGCTGCTGAAAATCCCGCACATTAGAGACGCCTTGAGACAAGACACTGATCACTATTTTGAGGAAAACACGGGGTCTGTGGAGTTGGCGGTAACGCTATGGGGTGCTTACGGGGCAGTCATCAAGGGACGGACGTTGTCTATGATAATGGGACACAGGGCTGAGCGTAGGCGGCGAGTGAGCGAGTTAGAGACTGAGATACTACATCTCGAGAGCGGTGTCTCGCATACTTTTGCCCAAGATACGCAACATGTACTCAATGTTAAGAGACAGGACTATAGACAACTGCTCTTTGAGGAGGCCAATCGGCGCAGCCTTGCGGCCCGGCACAGAATATACAAGTTGGGTGAGCGCACCGGTAAACTGTTGGCATGGCTAGAACGTAAGGAACTGGCTGCACGGTGGGTGGGCGCGATTAAAGGGCCGGATGGGGTATTGATCACCGACCCTCAAAACATAGCGGAGACATTCGCAAAGTATTATGAGCAAATATATACGGCGCCGCAGAACTCACAGGCACGATGGGCGGCGGACCTCCTTGCCACTATTGAAATGCGCTGCGTTTCTCAGCAAGACAAGGAAGCCATGGAGGTTGATATCTCGATTGAAGAGATTCAAAAAGCCATCCGAGACATCCGGTCCGGCAAGGCCATGGGCCCCAACGGAATACCGATAGAGCTCCTGAAACCTATGGTTCTGAAACTTGCGCCCCACCTGCTGAACTTGTATAATGAGTGCTATGATGCTGGCGTCCTCCCAGCTGATATTCGCACGGCCACCATAGTGGTTATCCGCAAACCCGGTAAGCCAGAGGACGAGTGTGCATCGTACCGTCCTATATCCCTGATCACAGTTGAGGCGAAAATCTTGGCCAAGCTGCTGGCCAACAGGCTGCTTCCATATCTCACTGCATTGATCCACCCGGACCAGTCGGGATTCATGCCGGGCCGTAATACGGCGCGTAACTTGCGCCGTGTTCACGGAGCACTGGGCCGTACTGCAACACTCCAAGAAGAAGCACTTTTGCTCGCCCTTGACGCCAGGATGGCGTTTGATACAGTGGCGTGGGAGTATCTCTTCGCTGTCTTGGCCCGTGTGGGACTGGGTCCCCGGCTAATTGGATGGATCAGACAACTATATAACCGGCCCATGGCCCACGTCTCAGTTAACAATCATCGCTCGACCACCTTCTCCCTGTGCCGTGGTACGAGACAGGGCTGTCCACTGTCGCCGCTTCTTTTTGCACTGGCACTTGAGCCGCTTGCGGTCTGGATCCGGGGGGACCCCGAAATCAGAGGCCTTAAATGGACACCAGCTCATGAAGACCGTATTTCTTTATATGCGGACGATATATTGTTGTACCTGGCTTCCCCGGTGCGCTCGGGTACTCCATATTTTTCATATTTTTGGGGCCCATTCCGGGTACCAGATCAACTGGTCCGAATCCCAGATGTACCCCCTTTGGGGTGACCCGCCACGTAGTCCCAGGGGATATAACATTCCGGTGGTAACGCAGGGTTTCCAATACCTCGGCATTTTTATAACATTGGACTCGTCCCTATTTCAGGAGCGAAACTTGAGGGGCCCATTGCAGCGGTTCAGGGTGGATGTGGCCCACTGGCAGACGCTGCCCCTTACATTCTTGGGTCGGGCAGCCCTTTTCAAGATGCTAGCCCTCCCCCGTTTCCTCTATGTCTTACAAAATACGCCCATCCTGATCCCCGACTCCTATTTCTCGAAGATTGAGGCGGCACTGCGAGGTCTATTGTGGGATACTGGACCAGCCAGAATCGCAATGCAAAAACTCACAATGGGCTGGTACGATGGTGGGATAGGACTGCCGGACATACGCCTCTATTATCAAGCAGCGCAACTAATCGCGATCAACCAGTGGGTGTTCGGCACCCACGATGATCCTAGCTTCCGTACTGACCACTGGCTTTTGGGGAAGGGAGGATACAACAGAGCACTATACTCAAATCACAAAAACTAGACTTGACAGGCCCTACGGCCCGGACGGTGGAAACCTGGCACAGGCTCCAGCGGCGCATGGGTTGGCACGGGCGGCTAACTAAGGCCACCCCACTTTGGGAGCCTGACTGTCTAGGGCGTCTGAGCACCTGCGCAGGTTTCGATAAATGGGACCTTATTGGTATCTCTACGGTGGGGGATGTATGGATTAAAGGCAAAAAGGCGACATTCGCGGAGCTTCAGCTCAAATACCAACTCGCGCCCTCAGAGTATTATCGATATCTTCAAATCAGCCATGCTATCGACGGCGCCCTCCCCGCCGGTACCCCCCTCCCGGACTCCTCTCCTCTTGAGGACAGGCTGCTGCTGGATCCAATGGACCGCAGGGCTATCTCCTTGACCTATAGAAAGCTAGTTAATAATCGTACCGACCCAATGCAGACACTGCAGACCAGATGGGAGGTGGACTTGGGGGAATTGGCTGATGACGACTGGATTGACGCTCTCGCTTCCCCCCGTGAGGTGGCGATACCAATGCGACTTCGCCTGGTCCAACTCAAAATTTTGCACCGGGTGTATTTCGATGCCAAACTGTTGCATAAATTGGGTAGACGTCCAGACGCACTCTGCCTACGGCACTGTCAGCAGACAGGTACATTTCTGCACATATTATGGTCATGCCCCCACATTCAGCAATACTGGATAGAAGTCACCCGACAGATGGTAGGGTCGATAGATAAGCCCGTTGCCCCTTCCCCCCAGCTCTGCCTCCTTAATGTGTGGGAAGATACAGACCTCATTCAGGTAGAACAAGAGTGGGTGGCGGGGGGTTGGGCCATCACAAAAAGGAATATTGCACAGAAGTGGGGAGAAGACACCATGCCGCGGCTGCGCGACTGGGCCACCGATATGGATCAGGCCATGGTGGTGGAGAAAACGGTTTACAGAAGTCGAGGCTGTCCGCGGAGGTGGGATCGCAAGTGGGGACGCTGGAATAAATATCGGGGAGACATCTGTATCTCTCCTACGGTGGAACTTAGAAGGGAGAAACAAGCTTTCCTGGATAAAATAGGAGCAAGCGCAGTGACCTGAATGCTCACTACCACCATTCATATGCTGTATGTGGGGAACACCCCGATCTTAAGATGTGTATGTGACTACCTCTGTAATATTTTGCTGACCGGTTTGATTATGTAAGTGTCATTACTGCTGCAATGTTGTGGATTTTATTTTCAATAAAATTGGTGTTTAAAAAAAAAAACAATGCTAAGAAAGTGCGGCAGGTGCTAGCCTATTTAGACAGGCATAAGGTGCAGGTCGCACTGCTGCAGGAGACGGTTCTCACGCAGCAATCCGCCTTGAAGGCCGCCACTGGGAGGGCAGGGGTGAGGCTAGCTGCGTCCTACTCCTCGTACGCTCGGGGGGTCATGATACTGGTCAAAAAGAATGTGCCCTATACGCCTATCCAGGTGGATGTTGATACAGAAGGCCGATACATCATAGCTCGGGGTACGCTCTATAATACACCTTTAACTATTGTTAATATATATGGTCCAAATACGGATGATCCCGCTTTTTTTGACACTCTGTGGGGTAAACTTTCCAATATCTCCTGTGAGACCATTATATGCGGCGGGGACTTCAATGTGGTGCTTGACCCTGCGCTGGACAGAAAAACAACAGTAGTTTATCCCTCCCGCAGGGCCACAGGTGTAGTACGAGAGGGAATGAGGTCATTGGGGCTTGTTGATATCTGGCGGGAGCGGCATCCTCAAGCTATGGAGGGAACATGTCACTCATATGCCCGGCAGGCTTGGTCCCGTATTGACTATTGGCTGGGAACGCCGGATGTTTGTAGTTGGGTGGTACAGATAAGGCATTTACCTAGAACATTGTCTGATCATTCTCCAGTGGCGCTAGATGTGATGCTGCCCTCTCGAATCCCGCCTCTCTTTCAGTGGCGCTTGCAGTCCTCCTCCCTTCTGGATCCGGTGTTTACGGAAGGGGTTCGAAAGGCTATAACAGATTACTTCGCAGTAAATACAGGGTCGGTTACGACAATGGGGGCGTTATGGGAAGCCTTTAAAGTGACCATTCGGGGGGAATGTATAGGTCTGCAGGCTGGAGTCTTGAAGTCTCTCCGTCGCACCATGGGGGTACTGGAGAGGGAGCTGGGAGATCTGGAGCGTTTATATAGTGTCCGGCCTAGCCCAACTGTCCTGGCGCAAATAAAGGAAACATTTTTAACGTACAACGACACTGCCGAACAAGAGGTTAGGCATCTCTCAAGGCGCAGTAAGGCGCGCTATTACGGAGTGGGTGGACGGCCCGGGAGGACGCTTGCTGCCCGCATCCTTGATCCGCATCGTAGGGCGCCGGTAGTGCAGCGGATTAGGGTGGATGAAAATGTGCGGCATGACGCTGACGGTATCTTGCGGGCGTTCTCTGATTATTACACTGAAATGTATGATCGCCGGCTGACGGCTAGTCCTGATGAACTAGAGAAATATCTAGATGATATCGCGCTGGTGTGGTTATCGCACAGACAGCAAGAGTTTCTGATGCACCGCCTAACGCTGGGGGAAATACAAGATGCTATTAAAGCACTACCTGGTGGTAAGGCGGCGGGAACTGATGGGCTGCCAGCTGAATTTTATAAAGAGTATGCTGACCAGTTGGCACCATGTCTGCTGCAGCTTTATGAGGAGGCCTACGAGACCCAATGTTTGCCGCCGACCCTTCGGGAGGCACTGGTGGTCGCCCTTTTGAAGCCTGACAAGCCGCCTGATCAGTGCGACTCATACCGCCCATTGTCCCTAATAAATACTGATGTTAAAATTTTGGCAAAGGTATTGGCCACGAGGCTCCAACTTCTCCTTTCGGTTATGGTGCTCCCGTACCAGTCGGGGTTTATTCCCACTCACTCCACGTCCCACAACTTACGTACCATATTCGCGGTCATGAATGTATTGAAGCCCACACTTCCGGCAGTGGCAGTGCTACTTGACGCTGCAAAAGCGTTCGATTCTATAGCATGGTCCTATATGATTGCGGTCCTTCATCGTATGGGCGTCCCGTTTGTGTTCACGAACTGGATTTGATTGCTGTAAACTAAACCGGAAGCCAGAGTTTGAATTAACGGTCATCTCTCTGACAAATTTACGATTCACCGGGGTACTCGGCAGGGATGCCCGCTGTCGCCCCTGCTATTTGCGCTTGTGCTGGAGCCCCTGGCTTGCATACTGCGGCAAAGGCAAGCTGCGTCGGCATTGCGTTTTTTTCAGCGACCGCTTGCAGTTTCCATGTACGCGGATGACATGGTGCTGTATGTTCATGAGCCAGTGCAGTATCTGCGCTGCTTATCCGTGAATATATTCGGTTTGAACGCTTTTCTGGCCTTGGAATCAACTGGTCCAATTCCACTATATTGTGTACCCATTGGTGTGGGGTTTAGAGGCTGTTAAATACTTAGGAGTATGGCTGCATAGGGATCCGCAGACGGTCATACAAGCAAATTTTGGCACAGCTGTTACCAGACTGGAAGAGCAGGTGGCTCGTTGGATCAAGCTGCCGTTCTCCTTCGCGGATCGCATAGCATTGTTGAAAATGATCGTGCTTCCGCGCTTTCTATATTACTTTTGTAACATCCCAGTGCGTCTTAAACACTTGTTTGGCACTCTTCGCTCCCTCCTGATCACACTGGCATGGGGAGGGAGGAAACCCCGCCTTCGGTGGGAAACGCTCACATTGCCATATGACCAGGGTGGGTTTCCGGCGCCGGATTTCTATCTCTACTACCTCTGTGCACAGGCGCAGTACGCCTATTACTGGCAGCATGACCCTGCATTCATCCCGCATGTGGCTGTGGAGGCGGGTGCAGTCCATCCTCTACCCCTTAAGGCAATGGTTGTAAACACGCATACGGTATATGAGAAGGGAGAATTCGACACTGTGCAGACTACCTCAAGTGCCTGGCGAGCATTGGGGCAACTCTATGCTCTATGCTCCAAGTATGCCATTGCTCCATCATTCTGACCTCTCGGTAACTCAAGAGACGGGTACACTGTGAACACTGGCGGAGATGGGATTTGGCGTAATGGCGGACGTGTTCCCGGGGGGCCAGTTTATAACATCAGTAGACCTGGCGGCCCGTGGTGAGGTCTCGACCATGCAGCGCTTTGTATATGCTAGGTTGCGCTCTGCTATGCGTGCATTTGATCCGCACTTCCCCTCTGAACCGCCGACTCTTGGTGCCCTGCAGCTTCTTTATACAGCTACCTCTAGAGCTCGGCTGGTGACAAGGCTCTATAAGGCGTCCCAGCGTGATAGGGTCTCTATGGGGACTACGGCCCTGGAAAATTGGAATGTGGTGCTTCCGGAACCTCTCACGTAGGATGAATGGCTAGATAGCTGCAGCTTGACGGGCCGCTTGATGCCGAATGGCAACCTGCGCTTGGTGCACTTTAAGTATCTGCATCAGTTGTACTATACACCGGCGCAATTGTGTAAATTTGGGCTCCGACAGTCCGATGCCTGTAAGCGATGTGGTGCGTCTGGGGCAGAGTTTTATCATCTGGCATGGGAATGTCCTAAGATATTTGCTTATTGGGGTGAAGTTGTGAGAGTGCTCGGTCTGATGATTGAAGAGATGCTGGACTGTCATCCACGGCTGTGTCTGCTGGGCATTGGGACTAAGGTGCACCCTTCTAATAAAAAACTCGTATCCATTGCATTGCTCATGGCTAAGCGAAGAATCTCTCTCTGTTGGGAGAGCCGATTAGCTCCTACAGCAAAAATGTGGCTGCAAGACTTAGCATATTGCTGGGACCAGCTTGCCAGCTATGCGGAGGAGCTGCCAGCAACCTCGAGGCCACGGGACATCTGGAAACCACTTACATCCTATCTGTTGTCGCTTAATAATGATTGATGTCTAGACTGTAGATGGTGTGCTGCCCTGCTTATTTTTACTCTGTAGGTTGCTGCCCGACTTTCTGGCATTGTCGTTCTGGGTTTGCTTGGGGACATGATCTTGCGGCAATGTAAGTTCACTGTGACACCGCTAATTGCTTTACTCATTGTATTGATGCCATGAATCTGCCAACTTGCATAATTTTGTATTGTATCTGAAATACATAAATAAAGTTTAAAAAAATAAAAAAGAGTCAATTTCCATGCCTTGAGTTCTCAGCCTCCAATGGGGTCCATTGTGCTTTTAGTAGTACACCACACACCTTTTTATCTTTGATACTATCTCATATTTATAGCACCCTGTTACTACAACTTGATATGCTAATCTGGTGCGACCTGGCTAGAAGTTAATCTTTTTCAAGCCTTCCCAAAAATGATAGTTTTTCACATAACTGTAACAAAACACAGCATTAAAAAAGTTATATTTCATTTAGAAACTTAACGCAGACTATCCAGTTACAGGTATACAATGATACATGAGGCAATTTACAATACATTGGTTAGCTTAAAAACAGCCTTTTTGTTTGTCACACCCTATAGAAAGGTCAAATCATAATTCACCAACAATAATAAATCTAACATTCACAGAAAGAGAGCATGCCCCCACTTTTCTATTCATAAGTGGCCAATTGACTATAACAAAATTCCAAACTTTTGTCACAACAGCATGAGCCGGGGTACAACCCTTTTTAAGGATAGTAACTGTAGCAATCCACATTATATGAGGTTTGAGTGTGTAGAGGATTGGCATTAGAGCACTGGTTATCTACTGCCCTACTGGATATCATAGCAAGGCAGATTGGATGCCTCTCTCTTTCTGGTTATAAGAGAGCTGCCCTATTATTCATGTTGTATTTAACACATTATGAAAAGCCAAATTTCCAAGAACAAATGCATTGATCTACAGTTGCAGAGCACGATCAAGTCAATCGAAAACTTATACAGAATTCTTCTTTATCAATCCCGGACATGTATGGCATAACCAATATAATGGTTGGAAAGAGGTGCCCTTCAATGGCCATCAGAATTTTCCATATGTGAACAGGTGTGTTACATACTGTAGCAACTTGGGTGAAATCTGCATTTTCTGTTTTCCGCCCCTGAGTTTTTGCCTCTTTTGTACCCAATCTTTAACTAGAATAAGGACTCTATTTCTTGGAAGTCTACATGGCAGGATGTCTAATATATGAAAATGCAGCGCACTATATATTTGAAATAGATGCCCTTGCAGAGGATGAAGACCTAAATTCTATTTCGACAGTGCAGGTTCAGCTACACTTTCATTAAGAGAGACCACAGTGTGATTAACATATTTATTTAATAGCTCTGCTTGGGAAAAATTGTATAAACTTAATTCAAAGTTATTTTCTACTTAGTTTTCAAAATATGATTCAATGAAGAAATGAGAAGTTTGATACATCTAATGGAAAAGTAACTTTTTAAAAATGTACTATGCACTGCCTGTATCAGAACTGGCTTAAAACCAGTTCTATCACTCATCAACCCTACAAAGGCCAATATGCATCCTTGCTGGAGCCTACGACTCTCCCCACAGGAGGACAATAGCTTGGCCTCAGGAACGGAAGACAGATGTTGTCAAAAAGTAGCCACTTAGTATGTATAAGCCTGCTGAATGCAATACAGGACAACTGAGGGAATAAAGGAAAAACTAAACACTATTTCTTTTGAGCTGTTAAATCAAAATGTGGCTGACCAGATCTTCTGCTGTCATTCATTCCCAGGACCCTCGAGACACTTTGGCTTCTGACATTTCTGACCCAGCAAAGACAAGGATAACTTATCTAAATAGGGGAGTGAATAGAGGTTAGCTTCCAGGATGAAGAAGGGTTCAGCAATCTTGAATTGTATGAATTTTTACAATAAGACAAAGAGGAAACACTGCAAAAGTAGATGGCTGATGGGGGAAACAGTGTAAGGATTGGGAAAGAAAAATTATCTTATTACTGGATAGTCCATTTTCTCAAAACAGTTCTGGAGCACTGTGGGGAGAAAGAAGACTCCTGCTGGAAGAAGAGGACTCAGATAACAGATTCCGGCTCGCAACGAGGGACCTGAACTCCTCTGCAATGATCAAACGGTTGGCCTCCCGTTTGCTCCAGGCATACAAAAAACTAAAAACCCTTGACTCCAAGAGGGCATAATTGATCACAGAGGACAGGATCCAGCAGGAGCCCTGGCTGAAGAGAAATCTAGAGCCTAGTAGTCTGCCCTGAGGACCTGTGGGCTATTTAACTGACCAGAAAGAACTTTTCCAGCAGATGGAGAAAAGTGTGACTTTGTTATTTATTCCACATCTGGAGGACTGAGTCAAGGTGCTGAGGCTTTTCCAGGGATGTTGCAGCCAAGGTGGGCAAGACATCCAGTATCACTTGGGTTGTAACTTTTCCCACATCGAAAACAGTTTAAGCGAGACCTTGCAGTAAAGGTATTCAGCCTCATCAAGCCCTGCCCGGGGACAGCTTCCAGCCTTGCCATGCTGGAGGAATTTAATGACCAAAAAAGAGACAAAATCCAAAGCCAAAAACTTGAACTAAAGCATTGCAGCCATGAAGTGAACCGGATGTCTACAAAATCTATTAAAAAACAACGTGGACGGACCCACTGAAGAAGACTCTACTACAAGTGTTCGAGTGTCAGGGACTACTTAGGTTTGTAAGTCTACAAAATCTAGCCTTGTCCCGCTGGAGCTTTTGGTGCTTAAATCAATGGCTTCTGCAGATTTTTAACAAGGACATTTCAGGCTACTAGCAACCCTTATCAGCCCCAGCCTTCCATCTTGTCCTCCTGAAGGATTTTGGCTTTCATTTCAGAGACTAAATTCACACTTGGTGTATCCAACCTCTCTACTATCGCAATCAACCTGAAATCACACCTAGGTCTATGTCAACCTGGAGCAGTTTTTCAATGGCACTTCACTTTTTCTAGGCACTTTTTAGGTTTAACCTGCACAGCTCTTGCACTGTGCTTGTGAAATCTATTGAATTTAATATAAATCTTAAAAGGGTCTTACATCCCACCCTCACTTTTCATTGATTGGTGTGCTTGCCATTTACTTTTCCTCAGTTTCTATAAGCTTAACAAACTATGTCCTGTTTTTCCTCTGTGTGTTTCTCTTATCAGTCTCCCATGGCAAAAGTACTGTTTACATCCGCTTTGTGGAACTTTGTTTTTAACCCTTTTGCCTGCACAGCGTTTGTTTTTTATTTTCTATCACAGGTCTACACTCATTGTGCTTTATATCGTATAATTGTTTCTGTGGTTTTACATTGGTCTCACTGTGCCCAAAAGTCTGCCTTCGCCATTAGGAATTACTTTTCCTCTCTGCTTGGCAGACTTTTCTCGACTGCGCATACATAGTCGTTATGACCACAGTGCCTCCTCTCTGTAGCGCAATTGCGCAGAATGTACTGAGTATATGCAGCTCCTTTAGTTTCGTCCGCATAGATTTCCGTAACTGTCCTCTGTAAGTTGGGCCCCTTTTCTTAACAAACTTCTTAATGACGGCAATTTTAGTTCCTTTGGGGGCTTCACGTCCATTGCGGTCCCTCTCCAACATGGCAGCTGCTTTATTCCCCGGTTTCGGCTGTTGGCGCGCTTCATATGCTGCGTGCCCATCCAGTTTTGCTTTAATTCCCCTGGGCTCAGTTGCCAGTGTCTCGCTGCATCTCAGGAGGAACGGACTGGATACACGCATTGAACCATGACCGCCCGCAGCTGTCAGTGAGAGCCTTCTTCTCCTTTACCTCCCACGTGCTCAGTCAAACTGACCGGTCCCTTTTCTCACAGATTTTTTCCCCACTTCTTTTCCAAGCCATGTTACCTTGCAGAGTGTGACCTTTGCAATTATTATTGGTATCGCCATTGCACTATACTTACCTGTGTTGGGCATAATCCCTTCCAGCAACCGGGTACACTTGTTCACCTTGCTGGATGCCAATTCTCTTTCTGGCCCATCCGCCCCCTGATGCCCCACTCCCCTGTTAATTCTTGGTCATTGTTCACGGGTTCTTCGCCTGCCTGGGTCCACTGTTTAGGTTGAGCATTCAAGACCTCTTGTATATACTTTTGTATATACTTAAATACTTAAGTATATACTTATATATGTATGTACTTTGTGGGCTCTGGAGATCAGCCCTAGGACTTGTCTGCTTCCACTTAGGGACTGTTTTTCTGTTCAACTGCCTCCATTATACTGTCTTTATAGAAAACAATCAGCAGAGGTCAGTAAAATACCAGAATCACTTTCGCATTCTCTAGATTCCAGTCAAAAGAAATTGTCTTCCACGAGCACCCGTAGACAATATTTTTTTTTTCAAATCTTGTATTTTCAGTGATATGACCAACGAAGGCCCTGATTTTATATTAAAAACAGAGCTTTGGACTATACTATTTCCCGCTGAAAGGCAATATTTCTCTCCATTTGTTCCCATACCTGGTGTTTCATGCAGTTTGGTGCTTACTTCCCCTCCATGTTAAAGAACAGTAGATGTTTCAGCACCCAGGCTAATGTGCTGCATAGCTAACTACATATAAGGTCCCAAAGGCGAGACCGATTACATTGCAAATGCTTGTTATTGTTGTGCCCCCCTCTCGTCTCAATCCTATGGCCATGTATGTGCCTGAATTGGATTCCATGTGCCGTTTATCAAGTCATTCTCAGTTGATTATGGTTAGTTCTTCATCTCACAGCCATTATCTTGCTACCTCTGTACTATTACTCATTATAACCACATTAACTCTTGAATTTCTAGTGCACTGCCCCACTGGACAGTAAAACTTTACTCTAATTATATAGCTACCTTGTGGTGCTTGCCGGCTGTGCACGTGGGTTGATCTTTTGCGAAGGCTGCTCCTATGTCTCATGTTCCCTCTACGCCTACAGGGATGAAGGCAGTTCATATTAGCCTGCATGCAAATGTACTCTCTGCACCCACATGCTGCTAAGGATGACTCTAAGTCTAAAAATACAGGCTGCTTGTAAGTGCACAGTCTGTGTCCACGCAGAGGTTATACAGTGTACACGTTCTGTGGTGTATGTGCACACGGCTTGGGCAAGGGACAAGCCGCTAGAAGTGGCATGTCAGCTTGGGAAGCAGTCGGTGTGAGTACATGCTGGTCTGCTTTAGATATGTTCCTGGAGATGCTATGTTCTTTTTCAATGCACAAACCACTTGTATACAGCAGGGTGTATGCATGTCTTTTCTCTGTTTATGGTTGTCATGGTGTGTAAAATGTGCCATGTTTTTTGTCATCACTGGTATCTATCTGCAACTCCATCTGGTTTTGCAAAGGTTTTTTTTTTAAAACATATTTTATTGACTTTTTATGGTACCGTTTGGGCAGTTGCCCGACATATACAAATTTTAAACAGGATAATGCCAATGTACCAAGCTTGTAAACATCGTGGACTACAGTTTGCATATATAACCACAACAAGAGCAAGAACTTTGCGCAGACATTTCCATTCCACCTACATTTAAGAGTATGTTTGAGTACCTGTGTTAGCCACAATGAAAAATACAATACACAGCGTGTTATTGCCCAGGACATGTGGTGAAGACCTCTCATCAAGGGGTTTGGGAGGGAAGAGGGGGAGATCTATACCTCGATATGGAAAGGTCGTTTTTAAATATATTTTGACAGTCTGTGTACGAGCTGTCGTATGCTTGCTTTCCTTTTAGTTTACCACATGTACAGTGCTGATATATTTGTAGCCATTGTTGACTTTTTTCACATTATTAATGCACCTGCTTCTCTCATGATAGATAGTACTGTAGATGACATGTTAAAGAATTCTAAACCCAAGGAAAGCTGCCCATAAGGTGGTAGAGAAAATGCATTAAATCACAGGCGTTGACTGACGTTTTATGGAGAGCATGATTTCTCTCCTCTCGGCGCAGATACCACTGCTTAACTCAGTAACAATCGAATTATCCTCTTAGGAGGTATGAACAGATGAGCCAGCCCCATGGTATACGCCTCACTTTTTGAAATCTTGAAGAGTCGAAAGCAAGTCTGATGCGATCAGATGTTTAAAGATCCTTCCTGGGCGACTCTCCTGGTCAACACACGCCATCAGTTTTCGTGTTTTCCGACAAGCCGCCAATATTGAGCCGACGAGAGAGTGTGGAGAGAGCGGAGGGGCCTGAGGAAAGCCGTGGAAGACAAGACGCTGCATCTCCGCGCGGCCAGCTCCAGCCCTTGGCGACGCTCGCTGTCCCCCCCCCCCCCTCCAACTGAGTGTGGAAGAACGGGGCTGGCCTGCATACCTTGCCGACTCCCGCCTTGACACCGAGGACATCGAGACCGCCGACGCGCTGCTGCGTTGTTGCGACGGCCCCCGCTCCGGCTCCCCGCCAGCCCACACTATCCTTATACCAACACCATTACCAACTCCATCCCTGTTTTGCACCGGCCTGCTGCACCGGCCTTCTGCCCCAGGGAGAACACTAGAGTTGGGCCAAGCCGGGCCGGGCTGAGCTGGACCCCTGGGCGGCACTACAGCAGCTTGCTGATGGCCCCCCCCTCTCTCCGCAGGAGTACCTGCGACAACGGGAGGCGGCTGAGCAGCAGCAGAAGGATCCGGCAGCTGGCAGGCGAGCGGAGTGTTGGAGCAGACGGAGGGGTCACAAGTCTTAATGGTCTCACAGGACTCGACGATCCACAGCGGCTCACAACATCCTGGAGCTCCACACAGTCATTATTTGCACAGTAAAAGGAGAGGTGAGAGCCTGGGGTGAGAGGGCGAGTATCTACCTCCACCTCAGATTGTAACACAAACATTAATAACTTTCAATTTTCAACCTTTCATTACTCAACATAACCGGCACAACCAGAATCTAGGCAATTTGCATTTCTAATTCTGGCACCGTTAATTCCGGCACCTTTTATCCTGGCATCTTTAATTCTTTTCTTCTGACAACTGCCTCTTAAAAGTCACAGCCACAGATACAGCCTATAGTTCAAGAAATTGCAAGCTCCTACTGACAGCCACTTCAGAAGATTAACAGCTGAGTACAAGTAGAGCACAAGCAGAGTTTTAGTTAATTCATTTTAACCCACTTTAGCACTAATATAAACAAAGAAAACAAGAAAACAAACTGATCAAACAACGCTTTGACGACCCGACGAAGAGAACCAGCTAAGAGAATCTCAGAGGAAAAACAGTTTCTGGCAAGTAAGTTAAAGCAAAGTCAAAGAAAGTCAAAGCAAGTCGCAATAAGAATCACCCTTTGGGAAGCAGGAAAGTAGGTTAAAATGATAAATTAAAACAGCAAACGACAAATTCAGAAGAAAACCCCTTATTACACCTAAAAGGCAACTATGAGGTCTGGTAGAGAAAGAAAATCTCTAATGAATCTAAGACCACAGAAAAAAACAACAAAAAGGAAAAAAGAGGGAGAAAGTGGGGACAGCAGCAAAGGCAGCAGCCCACCTGGGTAAAAAACAAAACGTGGGAAGTTAGAAAGAAAAAAAGACACACCGGAGGCCAATGAAGCCAATGGGACCCTGATCTTCCCTCAAAGCAACCCCACCAAAACTCAAACTCAAAAAACCTCAACTACACAGCAAAGGAAATCATTATTATAAGAAGGAACAGTTATAGAGGCAAAAGCAGATACAACAGCCAATTTGAGCTCAGGCCCTGACATCCAAGATCTAATAAGCATAAAGGGCCCACCGCAGTCGAGAAATCTCTGCCTATTTCAGCCTAAGATATATACTAAGTTTTCATTTCTAAAAGACCCAGGGACCGTAATATTTTCAGAAACTGGTGAAATAAAAGGGCTGCAAACTCCTTTGCAACCAAGAAACCTAGACTTATTCTCGCAACACTTAATAAAAACTCAAACAAAAGGAACAAACTAAATAAACCAAATCGTTGCGTTAATCCATTCAGAAGAATCTCCCCAAACTAAAGGAAGAGGAAACATCAGTAGGAGTACAAAACAATTTCAACAAAATCTAGAGGAAAAAGAAGAAAAATGTAAGTCAGAAACAACTAGGGGGCTCACAAACAAAAAAGAGAATGGAAACATTAGTCATGAAGTTCAAACAAGGGCTACTGAAATTGAGCATATTCAGCAAAAACAAGAGCAAACGCAGGTGCTACAGGAAGGTGCGGCGGGCGTTCTGCTCACCACAGACATCTTCCAACAGTCCCTTCAGTCTTCAAAGGCTGCCGTAGTAAGAACAGAGCCTGCATTCCTGAAACGGAACAGCTGGGTAGGTCAAAAATTAGACCAGACTCCAAATTTAACCAAACACTCTGCCAGGCAGAGGAGACTCGAGGTGCCTCTAAAACTCGCAAACTTAGTCCGATTAAAGCGACAAACTCTAGATTTTATCAGGCCACCCTCAGTAAAACAATCAAGCAGGAAGAACAAAAACCAAGGGATCAAAAAACGCCACACACAATCTCTATGACCCAACAACTGCCAATTAACCAACTGCAAATCTTAACACCTCAGACGACTCCCGGCAATTCTCGAGACAGCACAACGCCAGAACAGGGTCAGGCGCCCCTTCAAGAAAGTAACCATAATGTTAATGGCAATATGTCTTTCTTAGCATCTCAAGAATGGGAGGAACTAGTTGCGTCGTACAGCCACGAACCAAAAATTCTAACAAATAGTGCAAACCCAGAGACTAGAGAAAAAAATCATAAGACCCAGGATTCGATTTGGGCAACACCATTGAGCACAATGCAATATGCAACTGCGGCACTGCAATATCAATCCCATAAAATGGATCTTCAGCTAACAGTACTTTAAACATTAGCCGATTTCACATCAGGGATTGATAGGAAATTAGCCGACTTGAACCGGCTAATAAAACGATGGCAAGAGGCAGCCCTCAAGGACAGGTTACAACAACAAGAATGCACTTGCACTCCAATAGTGGACAAACTGCTCATGCTTCCATTAATACTAGGTGACTTACTTTCAATCATGAAACTAAAACATGAAATCCAGAATACAGTGAGTGATGACCTACCCACCTTCGGGTAAATAGAATCAGAACCCGAAGCTTCGGAGATAATAAAAACACCCAGAGATCCCTCCTTAGGTGGGAGATGGACCGAACAGAACAATAAAAAGGAATCACCCGATAAATATTCAACAACAATGAACATCCGGCGAAAGAAAAAAGGAAAGGAAGGCACATGAAAACAACTTTTCGGATCCAGCATCAGGCAAATCAGCTTCATCAGCTCACAAGCTCTCCAGATCCAGAAACGGAAGAAGGATCTAAAGATCCGATGATGACAGTTAGGAGATTAACCTCCTCCACAAAAATCACAAAAAAGGGAGAGCTGCATTGATGAGACATCGAGGACACCCCCCAGTAGCGAGCAAACAAAAAGCACTTAGCTCACAACTAACCAGGAGAATGAACATCAGAAAAGCGCGCCTATCATGGGTTCTTTAGCTTGCAGAGCATTAACTGAAGCCGCCCAACACACAATAATGAAGCGGGTCGGCAGTACACAAGATAATTTCAACGAGCCACAGCAACCACTAAGTATAATTTACCAACATGGCACAAAGGCGCAGAATAACACCAGGAAACCTAACGATACAATGTAAATTTTGCAAAATAGCACTGACCGTAGGTCAAACAGTGCTAATAATACAAGGCCAGAAGAGCACACTACCGCTAATAGGGAACTCACTCAGTATGCAAACCACGAACCCTATAATGAAGAAGAGACAGACACCATAATCTTTTCTTCCCATTATAAATCAAGAGGTCAAGGAGACATTTTAAATAGAGGAAATGTACTACGACTTCTGCAATCTATCCCCAACCTTGGGAATATTAATACCTTGGACGTACTGTCAATTGAATTTCTGCCAAACAGTAGTCAGTCCAGCCCCGAGGTTACTAAAATTAGATGGAAAACGCCAGAAACCGCAAGTAGAATTATACAGGAACAAAATACTTTCCAAAGATGGGGGATAGTCTTGAAACCAGTGCCAAAACCACCTTATCCAGCGCCTTTTATAAGAACAGCCACCAACATCGAAAACAGTAAGCTTTCCTCAGTTCTAAAAGGAGCAAGAGGCTGTTCTCCAACCCCAGGTCAATCTTCATTTACACACTTTTCACCTATGAGCAACTGGCGGAACATACAACGAACGATATCATAAGCTCAACCAAATTGACATCGGAAGCCTAACTTACAGAACTCTCAACTGGCGAAAAATGAGATTACCATGTGTGTCTGGAATATAAATGGTTTAGCATCCAAATCAAATGACGAAGAAGTCCTAAATTACTTAAAACGCTTCTTGAATCTTTATTCGGGAAACCTGGGAAGAAATACCCTCCGAGCTACAAGGCTACACTTCTAGCTTTATTCCGGTAATAAAGGGATCCGATTTTGGGCATCGTTCAGGGGGCCTACAGTCCTTATTTTCAATAACACAAATAAGCAAAACTTTCCCCTCCAAGTTGCATCCAGGCTTCAAAAGTAAAATTGTTTCTGAATCAGACTGCACAAAAGGTAATAATGATAAACATTTACGTACATACAAAACACAAATTGAATACAGCTAAAAAACTGATTAAAGAACTAAAAAGAGTAATGGAGGAAGAGGACACTGAACATATCATTTTGGCTGGTGATTTTAATATGCACCTCCTAGGGGGAGATTATGATGACGACACCACACAGGAGCTCACGGATGCATGGGGAATCCCAGCTCAAGGCCCCGCAAAAAAAGTCAAGCAAACACAATGCTCTAAATTTCTCATTCAGGAATTGGAACACCTAAACCTAAGATCAGTAAATGGTCGCTACAAGGAGGACAATCCACCAGCTCCCACATACCAATCAGCTAAAACATCTTCTTATCTGGATTTTACTTTTATGTCATTATCTCTGTTCAGTAAAATAGCCACTTTCAAAATAGGCAACAACGTATCTAGTGATCATATGCCACAGGAACTGACACTAAAAATAAAGTCAGTCTTATCACTGGAGGCTGACAAAAACATTGTTTCAGTTGAAGCAATAAACCTCAAGCGACTAAGATGCAACTCAACCAATATGAAAGCAGTATCAAGCACTGCAAAAAACATACTTCCCCGAGTACAGGAAAACTCCGCTCACCCGATGGATAGTTGGGATAAATTTGTCACATCACTTGGAGATAAAATTTCAACTGGGACAGATCAGAAACAGAGGAGCAAGACCGTCAATTTAACAAAAACGACTAAAAGCCCTGTCTCCCAAAAAATTCAACAGATTATAAATTACACTTTAAGGCATCTCTGTAAATTACCGGCAAATCAAAAATTGCAGCAATCTCTCCGCGAATCTAAGGCTCTTTTAAAGCGAAGGAGATGGGACAGGAAAAGAGCAAAGAACAACGATTTATGGACTCAACTACTTTAAGAATCTAACTTGAAAAACAGTGCCAAGTGTTGGCAATCTATTAACAGACTACAACGGCCAACCCATCCTGGTATATATTCCAATATCTCCGAAGTGGCCTGGGTTGATCTTCTTTTTAATCACTTTAATGAAACCAATCCCACACCAGTTTCAACCGTTAGCCCGAGAACTGAGAGGATCATCAGACCCCCAAAAGAGATATTACACCAAAACCTCGTCCCTCCAGATGAAAATTTCTGGCAAATCTCCACCCAACAAGGGGAACGGATTTAAGACTAGCGCAAAATAACTTTACGAGCACAGTAGAGATGCCCATCAGCCTGGAAGCAACCTTGATCCGAAAACAAATAGCAAAGGGAAGACTGGCAGGGGCACCAGGCCTCAACGGCATTCGGCCAAAACTGTACAAACACGATCCTGAATTTTGGAGTAATGCGCTAGAACCTGTTTTTAAATACGCATTTGAAACATCCACAATTCCAGAGTCTTGGAGAGGTTCAATTAGAAGCCCAATTTACAAACAAGGCAAGGGGTCTGAACCGAAAAACTACCGCTTGATAGCCCTCAGACATCAAGGCTAAATACTTTGCTGGGCTTATTTTAAATGACCTAACAATTTGGGCTTCAGAGAACCACATAATCTCACCAACACAAACAGGATTCCGGCAAGGTCAAGGCATAACAACAAATATTATGGCCCTAACTTTACTTATGGACGCAGAGAAACTGGGGAAATATCCCCCGTTTTTCTGCTTCATAGATTTTACAGCCGCCTTTGACCACGTGGATAGAACAAAACTTTGGCAAAAACTATATGGTTGGGGAATACCTTCCATTCTTTTGGATCAGTTTAGGAACCTGCATACAAACACATGGATAAGGATAAAGCTTGGCGCAGGGACACATATATCCAAAAAAATCCCTACCTCATAAGGGTTTAAACAAGGGTGCGTCCTAGCCCCGTCGCTTTTTCATCTTTACCTAGCCGATCTTCCAGGGGAACTGGACAAGTGCATAAATCACGCACCGAAATTAAGAAATATAACTATCAAACCTGTTATATGCCGATGACTTAGTTCTGATAAGCCGGACCCCCATTGGATTACAACACCTCCTGAATGTGACTAACAGCTTTTTGCAACGGAATGCGTTGAAAATAAATTATAGCAAGCCAAAAATAATGGCAGTAAATCATCATAGGAAGAAAAGCTTCAATTGGTTCGTGGACGGTCACTGGTAAGACCAAGCTACAAGCTACAAATATCTGGGATTAATAATAGATCAAAACAACTCTTTCAAATTACAGATAGAATCTTTGTGGAGGAAAGGGGTAATGACATACCTAGCTATAAAACCTCTAAAGAAGTTGCTGCCGGACCTAACACATGACCTTTTAATAAAAGTCCTGTGAGCAAAACTTCATCCTACAATAACATATGGGAGCACATCGATGAAAGGCAAAGACGCAACAGCTCTAGAGAATACAATAACCAACGCATATCGAGCCATCTTTCAGCTCCCTAAGTATGCTTCCCCGGCCCAAATACGGTTGGAGTTTGGGCTACAAAAACAGTCAATTGAAAGAAGGGGAGCACACGTAAAATGCTGGCACAAAATCAAAGAAGCAGAGGAAGGGTCCTTGAATAACCATCTTTGGACTGAGATACTTTGCACAAAAAAATCGCCAGCTAGAGACTACCTGCAGGAATCCATCAAACTTTTAGGTTGGACAGATCTTTGGAGCATTACCGTGTCACACAACGCATTTAAAAAAGCTGTAACAAAGGCAACCCACCAACTGTCAGTTATAGAGGACAAAAACAAGCTATCCAAACGATCTCATGGCTGGGTAGTACTAAATACGTACAAAGCCTCAAAACCGCAATCATACTTGAGCATCGGAATAAAAACCATCACCAAGGAAAAATTCTTAAAACTCCGCTTGGGGATCAGTTTCTTCCTCCTTGGGGGAGAAAAGGTGGTGACCAGCTTTGTCGCCTTTGCGGTTGCGGAGTGTAGGATATAACTCACGTTATCTGCACCTGTAACAACCTAAGGGATATAAGAATAACGCTGTTAAAAACTATGTACAGACAGTATAGAGTTGGGACCTGCAGACAAGCAGCACTGCTGTGTTTCAATCCAGAGAGTGCAGCTAAATTGTCGACTTACAAAGTTTTTCGACATAACAGCTAAGAGACTGAAAAATTCGCCCTTGTTGCCCTTGAACACTTTACAACAGAAGCTCCGTTAGATGGATTAACCTACTTAAAAGAATAAGTGGCAGAAGATTTACCAACGGAGCCTATGCCTTAAAAACTCTTCTACTTCTCTTCACCTTAAAGCAGTAACTCGTGGCAAAAAAAACGTGGGCCTGCCATCAGTGCCTCATCATCGTCGTACTGTAGGGGTTTATCCTGGTGGAGGGTTGCAATGTTATTGACGTACAATATGTTTTAAGGCAAAGACATTGAAGAATCTTTCCATGTTGGCCACGGACTTCTTTACAACAAAACTACGATTATCTGGAAATCTTTTATTGGGTACATTGGAAAAAGGTCTAATAATTGTGTCTAACGACCTCTTCCTTCCCTTTTACCTTGTAACTGATGTTAAAAATGTGGCCGTTTAATAGCGTTTTTTAACTGTATACGAACAAGATATTTTCACGTATGCAATGGTTTTAATTAATCAAGCATAATAAAAAAATAAAAAGAAAATTCCATGGTATACGCGCCTCTCTCTGCCATGGAGGTAGGCGGCGCCCAACCCACTGGTCCATCTCATCAACATGAGGAAAAAGGTAAACAAAGTTTAAGCATTGAATACTCCACGAACTTAGTCAAAATGGTTTATCCACAGTTCCGGTCTTACGCAGAGAAAAAAGTGTCTAAGGACTTTGAAATACTGAGTGAACGGGAGTTCAGTTTTAGACTGATCATATTGCATATTGCACTTAAATTCATGTTCTGTTAACTTGGAAAATTACATATCGCTTTGAAAAGCATTCATGCGCGGTGATACCCAAACCAAATTACTTTTTGTATTTAGTGATACAGAAATGTGATCAAGTGTTCCTGTGGTGTGTTTATGCCTCTTAACAAGTTCATGTAATTATTACTATGTTGTGTTTTCAGCTATGCAGTGACCCTTACAATAAGATGTGTTACACAAAACAGGACGGAGCTAAGATTTAAAGTTGGTAATGTGGCTTGAGTTTGTGCAGCATTGTCCTGCTCAACCCGAACGGTCCCGGGAAAAACTTTGCGAGAGAGTGCGCTGTTTCAATACGTTTACATTTCAAATGTATTCCAGGCTGCACTCCAGACACAGCATTTGTATAATGATGCCCCTAACTGACTTTACGTATTGTCCAGTATGGCTGCACAATCTCATCAATATCTATGCCCGACAGCCCATGCAGAACATGCGCTGAAACATTTGAAATGCAACTTTACACCCGCCTGCCTCACTTATTGTCTCATTTGCCTGTGAAAGTGCCTGGTGTTTTTGTGCAGAGAGTGAGCTTGTTTTCCTTTACCTAATTTCCTCGCAATATATTACCACCAGTTACTGCACAATATATTGGCTTTCTCAATAAACAAGTCATAACACTTATGGAATTTCAGTAACTAATATTGCGTAACTGCTCACCTAGCTAAAACTTACAACAACAAAAAGTATTATTAAATCACAAAGGTGAAATCTAATGCATTTACCAATGCCTGTTTTCTTAACATTGTTAAAAAAAATCATACTTTCTGTCACCCTTATCTGATTTGAATTAGCTTGATGTCTTTATGCTCTATAAAATCTTGTCTAGTTTTCTAAACTTTATTGCATTGTTTTCTTGAGTTTAGAATTGTTGATACAGCTTGAACATAACATGTCCTGCTTCGCTGATTATCACAAACTTACCAGGGGTTGAGCAAATTCTTGTATTTTGGCATAGCCACATTGCGTTTTTTTTTTTAAGTTGGAAGGGCTTACCCCCTCAAAAAATAATAGCCCAGTTTCCAAAACTGTTGGTCTGTGGTGCGATAGGACTTTTCTAGGGGCTACCATTCAGTTTTGAATGCTAAAGGGGCTATTCAGTGAATGATGTCACAATACATCTCAAAACCCAAGACTACATCATCAAACAAAGCAACATTCTAGGATGCAGCGTCGGATTGGTAACGCAGCCCTTCGGGCAATGCCCGAGGGGCCGATATACTTGTTCCAGCTGTGGGCTACTTTTATAGGCACCTTGGAGGCCAGTTTGGGCCGTTTCTGCATTGTGCAATGCCGCCAGCGGCCCAGTGGGTGCCTGAGTAGACTTTCTGGAGGTAGATGGGCATCCATTACCTCCCTGTTATCAACGGCAGAGGTGGCACTCCCTTTCTCGACCTGGGCGGCCCATTTATATATATATATATATATATATATCTAAATGCATGCAATATTTACAAATGGTAGTGGTGGTCTTATTGGTAGCACATCACACTCTATGTGCATTAGATATTGATTCAAATTATTGGTGCCCCTCAAGGTTAAAGATTTACACCCCACTACCTAAGGTGTTAGCCACTGTAGCTCAAAAGAACCCAGTGGTAATGTCAAAGACTATAGATAAACCTTGGCACTCAAGTCAGTTCAATTTTGATTCATACAAAAATATTTTTTATTTAAAGTACTAACAAACAATAAGTCTCATGGAACAATTCAAAGTACCAGCAAGTCAAAAGTTTTTGTTACTTGCTGTTCAATAAAGTAAACACATCAAGCAAACACATTTAGGCCATATGTTTGGAAGCAGATAACATTATGTTTCAACGATGGAAAGCTTGATATAGTGATCCTTCCACATAGCGTTGGACTGGCAGCCGACACGTGTTTCGTTTCAAAATAAACTTTTTCAATTAATTTCAAATACATATTGTGATAGACATCTGTCGTCGTAGTTTTGAACGTATACCGAAGCCGTCTGCTTTATTTGAAATTAAAGGGGAACTACTTTCGTTCTGGAAAAAAATACCTTTTCCAATAGGACTAAATATTTTCAATGGAAGAGCTGAATTTTATATGGAACACTTTGAGAATTCATCTATTATTTTCTGAAGCCTTGAAAAAGTTTTTTATTTTAAAAGAAACACGTGTCTGCTGCCGGTCCAACGCTATCTAGATGTAGAGAGCAAACATTTGTTGCCGATTTTTACCTTCACATTTCTGCACCTTTTTTGTCTCTGGGAAAATTGGGATTGAAGTGTCTGTCGTGGCTGGCTTTTCTGTGATGGAAATGAGGAACATGTGCAAAGAAAGGAGGCTGCGAGTACTCTAGAATGCAAGAAAGGAGCATTGCAAGAGTTCAGCCAACAGGTGGAAAGGGCCTTGAAATTTAAACTGGCCATCCTTGCCGTAGAGGAAAAAAGACTTCTTTGGCTGCAGAAGAGAAATAGGAGGACACTGCCATAGCTGAGAAGGGCTGCCCAGGACTTAGATGAAAAAATGGCAGAAGCAGACTGGTTGCTGAGGAGAGAAATATAGTCTTTGCTCCTAAGGAATTTAGACTAGCGGCTAAGGACAAGAAAGCAGCTGCATCAATGGCTGTGGTGGTAGGCCGCAGCAGACCTTACTCAGGGGAAGAAAAAGTGCAGATTTTGCTGGCCTATGACAGGAGCCAAAGCAAGAGGAGCCTGAGGTTGAGGAGGGCATCAAAGTCCAATGAGAATGGTGGTCACGACAATAAAATACCCAAGAGCGATCATTCGTAACGTAATATGCCTTAAGATCTTGTACCAAGCTATGTGGCTGGGGCTGACATAGATAAGTGTTTTGTAGCATGTGGGTTGTCTTATAAGGGGCCATAGTAGAGAAGGAAGCTGAGAGGTGGACAGGGTGGTAGTTTTTGGAGACATATACCGGTCTAGCGGAAGAATATCCTACTAAACCTGGAAGAGAAAGAGCAAGTGCATTATCAACCCATGGAGGCGGACTCATTCCCAAGATTTGTCTCAGTCCTGAAAGCTGCCACCTGAAGTTTAGGGAGACCTCCTCCCCCCCCCCCCCCAAATCAGTCATAGGAAGATTTTGTGAATGTGATAAGAAAGTACTGCAAGGTTGGGTGAAGGAAGGCACAGTAACATACTATGATGTCACATATGGCAGGGCTTTCCTAGTGCATATAAGCCAGACCTGATTGCAAGCCACAAAAACATGCTAAGTTAGGTCGCCTGTTTGAATGTAATATTAATAAATGTGTTCTCAATAGCCATATTTTATTTGATTTAGAACTGCAGTTTGATATTAGTTGCATTAACAAATCAAAGAAACTGGAAACCTTTCATTCTCTAAAGAGCTACAAGTAGTGCAAGACTACCTTGCCTGGCACAGATTTCATTAGGAAAAAAGCAAAAAGAGCTACATTTGTTTAACTGTCATTCACTCATACAAAAGAGCACAGTCAGTGTTCCAGAATAGCAATATGGAGGGTTTCCCACACCCTTTCCACTGTGAATTGTTAGAGACAAAGGTGTAAAAGGATGCCAGAATTAGGGCGGAGCGTCACACACAAGGACGGGTTGCGGAGGAGGCATGCCAATACATAGGCTAAAATCCAACAGGAGACCTAACAGCTACGTACGGTATGAAAATAAATTAGCATGGCCTTGTATGACGGAACTTAGGCTAAAGTTGCAACCAAAACTAGCTGAGTAAGTGTAAGGTTAGGAGCATTTATGCAAATTAGGTATAGCAGACCAACAGTTATGCAAATTCAGTAGATTAAACTAATACAGTGGGGATGTGTGATAAAATATGGTATGAGTTTTGGAATCTGCGGGAAAACCACACATTTATAAACACCCAGGGTTCCTCCAAGTATCACAAAAAAATGGTACCCCTCAATGGTGTGGGGATGCCTAGTGCTCACAATAGGAAAAAGCCCAAAATGCAACAAGGACACATCAAATTTTCCACTGAAAACCAACCTTTTTTTTTTTTTTTTTTTTACAATTTCGGTAGCTGTGGCTGTTGAGCTCTAGTCAGCACCCAGGAAAACCTACCAAACCTGCATAGTTCTGAAACTGAGACACCCTGGGGAGTCCAGGGTGGGGTGACTTGCATGGCTCTCACCAGGTTGTTGTTTTTAACCCATAAGTCCTTGCAAACCTCAAACTTAATCTAAAACACATTTTTTTTATATTTCTGTGAGGTTAACTCCAATCTGTGGGGAGCCACAAATTTCATATCACCCTATGTTTCCCCATGTCTCCCGATAAAAATGGTACCTCGTCTGCCTCGGTGGGTACATCGCCTGCACCAGGAAAGGGGTCTAAATGTAATGTGGAGGCATCAAAATTATCTATCTAGAAAATGACTTTGTTTGGAAATTGAGTAGCTGTAATATTGCAAACTTCAAACGTTGTCTAAAATTGTGCATTTTGCTTGCTTTTTTTGTGACGTAAACTAACAATCTGTAAGGATTCACAAAATTCATACCACCCAGCGTTCCCCCATTTGTCTCCACAAAATGGCAACCCTACTTGTATAGCTGGACCTTTTGCCTGCCATAGGAACAAATCCAACCAGTGCCAATGGGAGACCCTTTTTTGGGGCCTATTTGTCTCTGGTGTCTAGTTGCATTTCTGTCCACCGGGAGCAGATTGTGAATAAACACCCCCAACTACCCCCTAGAGGGGCAGAAAGACTAATGCATCCTTTCTGGGGTGGGGACATGGCACGATGTCAGGGTGAGCCTCCTCCAAACCCCCTTTTTTGGGCCTATTTTCTCTAGTGCTAGTGGCCTCTCAATTCCCAAGGGGGGGGGAGGGGAGAATGGGATGGGTGAAGGGTTAGAAATACTGCTGCAGCAGGATGGGGGCTTGGCCCAATGCCAGAGAGGACTTCCCCAAACTTCCCCACTAATGGGTTTTCTGTCCCCCCCCCATTCGCCCAGGAGGCAGATTCAGGGCAATCCGTTCAAATTCTCCACAAGGAAGCAGAAAGACATTTTGGGTATTTTTGGACCGGGAGATTGGCTTGCTGTCTTGGAGGGCCGCCAAACTTCTTTTTTGTGGTGCATACATTTTTTTCCTTGGTGCCTAGTGGCCTTTCTGCCCCCAGGAAGAGATTTAGGGTAAAAAAAAAAAATCCACCAAGGGTGCAGAAAGACTAAATACTGTTTTGGTCATTAGGGGTGTCAGGTTTCAACCAGAGGTCTGTCCCTAACCCTTTTTTGTGCTATAATAACTCCCTAGTGGTGCAGATTGAACACAAAGACCTCTTACCTGTCCCCCGTGGGGGTCAAAATACGTTCGTGCCCGAGGAAGGGAACAGTAGCCTATTGCTAGGGTAGCTACCTGCCCGTGTTTTTAGCACAATCATTTCCCTGGTGCGAAGTGGGCTTCACCCCTGTGGGCATATTGGGAGGTAAAACCCCCATATTCACCTCAAGAGGGCAGAAAAACAGTTTGGGCGTTTTTTGGGGTGGGCGCAAGGTTTCATATGTGAGAGGACCGTCCCCACCCATGAGCTTTTGCCGAACAATACTTTCCCTAGGATCTGGCCTAACGGCTAGGGCGGTCGACCTCGAACCTGGAGATCCGGGTTCGAGTCTCAGCAACAACGCTAAACATCCTGTTATTCTGGGCAAATCACTTAATCTCCCGGTGCCTAATAAAAAAGGAAAATGCTACTTACCACAGTATGCATCTGTTCTTGGCATGTAAAGCTGTAGAGTCACATGCTGTGCATAGCTCGACATCTAGTGTTGGGTCCAGATATTTGCACTTTGTTTTTCTTTGAAGAAGTCACGAGTTAGGTGACTCCTCCTTTCAGTGACAGTGCGCACGGGCATTGGCTCCATCTTTAGATTGTTTTGTTGCAGAGGGAGATGATTGAGTTAGTAAGAGTAGTAAATACGATCATTAGCCCTTGCCTTATGCTTGTCATGGAGAAATTGCATGAGCTTTTCTAGCTCATCGTAATGAGCCCCATCGTATCGGGCAAACAAAGCTTTTGATGAATTAGCAATGCGCCAATGATTGGCCGCTTGAGAGGCTACTCTTTTGCCTGAGGCATCAATTAGCTTGGACACCTTGTCAGGAGGAGGGCCTCACCTGTGGTCTGTGAGTTAGTTCTCTTGCGAGCGTTTGAAACCACAAGAGAGTCTCAGGGCAACTGACCTTTGATGTAAGTGGGGTCAATAGGTGCAGGTTTATACTTTTTCTCCACTGTAGGTGTAATTATTCTTGCACTTACAGGATCTTTGAATATTTCATCTGCGTCCTTTAACATTCCTTTAAGCATTGCCAGTGTATGAGTGGCTTTATGAGGGGAACTTAGGGTCTCAAATAGAAAGTCCTCTTCTAAAGGTTCCTTTTTTAGCTCCACCCTGTGATATTGAGCATCCCTGTTAAGTAGCTCAATATAGCCAATGTTATCATCAGGTGGCGAGGGTCTGGACGGATATGGATCAGGGTCATTATCCGTGTTTGGGTCAGTGTGATAATCCTCCCAGGGGTCCATGTCCTGTGGCCTATCCTGATCCCAATCCCCGTCCCCATCATCCTGTGGGTCAGGTGATGGTGGTGGTGAATTTGTGGGTGTGATGAGTAAGTTGGGATCAGTGGGGGAAGGAGGTGGAATGTAAGGTGGAGAAGGGTTAGCACCCACACTTTTTTTTTTAGAGGAATATGGTAATCCTCTAGCTGGCCTATGTTACGTTTTTTTTGGAAGGGTGGCATGGATATGTCCCGCATCTGGGTGTATCACCAGTTTTTTCTGTTTCAGATCCGACGTCGGAGCATTGGGCCGAGGCTCTTTAGACAGAGTGTCCTTGTCCTTACTCGCCGGTTTCGGCGTCAAAGGTTTCAGTTCCGAACCATTCGGTGCTGAAGGTGGATTCTTCGGTAACGATGGGATTGTCACTGAGAGATTTTTCGGTTTGGGTTTCGATGCCAGTTGGGCACAGATATGGGGCCGACTCTAGCCCGAGCCGGAAGGCTTTTCTTTGTATTTTGGTGCCGGGTGGGGCGTCTGAAACTTTTTGTCAGTGCCGACCTTGGCCCGAAGGCAGAGGAGGGACCGGGGCATTTTTCTTTGTTTGTGGAGGGGGCAAGGGGGTATCTTTACTCACGGTACGTTGACCCAGAGTAACCTGCTCCTCTTCTTCCATGTCGTAGTTGGCTTCGGACACGGAGACATGTTGTTCTTCCTCGGCTCCTTGAGCATGATGTTCTGTGTCGGAATCTACACCGAGGATGTCCGGTGCGGAGCTGCTTTGATGTTGCATCTCGTGACGACGAGCCCGATCTGCACGTGTCGCAGTCTTTCTCGTCGTGCACTGGGGACAGGCAGAGGTTGCACGCTTTGTGCAAGTCGGTGCGTGGAAATTTAGCACAACACCCGGGGCGGAGTTTGAAAGGAGTCCGTTCCATCGACTGCTAGTGCTGTCAGCCCGGGTAGGCCCACGGCCCGCCACAAATTTTCCGCTAGAAGTTGTTTTGAGTTGAGATGATACGTGAAGAATGAGAAACCGCGATCATTAACAATACCATCGAGGGTAGTGGATTGCGCGTCGAAGGGGTCAGAGAAACAGCGCAGCAATACACATTCGAACCCGATAGCGGGAAAAAACAATCTGAATATGGAGTCGAAGCCCATGCACACTACCACCGAAAGGAGGAGTCACCTACCTTGTGACTGGAAAGACTTAGAAGAAAAACAAAGTGCAAACATCCGGACCCAGCACTAGATGGCGAGCTATGCACAGCATGTGATCTATAGCTCACATGCCTCGAACACACATATACATATATATGTGTATATATATGTCCTTGTGTAACACAACTGGTGCTCATATAAAGCACTCTGATACCTTTGGGTCAAGTTTGTGCTATATAAAACTGGTAAAACTCTGGAAAAAAAACAGATGGCTGTACCCTAACCAACCCCCCCACCCACCTGGAAGGGGGCAGATTGGAGGTACACACTTCCCATCTGTCCACCGGGGGGCAGAAAGAGTGGGAATTTACTGAGTTGTGGACTCTGCCTGATACCTGCACCCCTTTTTATAATTAAAAAAGACCCTCTGATGTCTAGTGGGCTTTAGAAAGACTCTCCCTGCCCTGGGGGGTAGGGGGCAATAGCCCATTGCCATGCTTACCGCTCCCACTAAAAAACACAAGTGATACACTCCAACCTCAAAAAGGAAAAATCTCTGGCAACTAGTGGGATTTCAGCTGCCCTGAGGGGCACATTGGAGGTAAAGCCCTCTTATCTACCTCATAAGGGGCAGAAAGAGTTTTGGTCCAAAAGGAGGGGAGGGGCACTAGCCCATTCGGACTGCCCCATCAAAAAAAGGAATCCCTGGTGTATAGTGGACTTTCTGCCCTCTACCCGGTGGGGCAGATTGAAGGTAAAGACCCCCTGCTGCCACCCAGAGGGGGTGAGGGGGAGTGTCAGAAAACCTTGCATTGCTTAGGGAGGGGGGGGGGGGGGGAGCACTAGCCTACTGCCAAGGGTCAGCTCCAACCCTACAAAAAGTAATCCCTGGCCTCAGGTGGGCTTACTGATCAGTAGCTGAATAAATCACTCTTGGTGCTCTGCACCGGATCCTGAATGATCATATTATTCGGGATGCATAAAACATTAGATTTACCAAATAGCTACTTCGGTTTATCGTGCTCGACCCCACCAGGGAGATGGTTATTTCATTGGGTAGTTATAGTTAGGATCATGTTTCAATACAAAAGGCCTTTATTGTGTTGCTAATAACTTTGGCACCGTTTGACAAATCTCCGAAAAAACTTTTTTTACCATTAATTTTTTCATAGAAACTTTAGACACAGCTACCACTCAAACCGCTGAATAGATTTATACCAAATTAGGCAGAAAGCTAGATCTTGGTCCAAACTGTTGTAAATTCACTCAGTAGTTTTAGAGCAACTAATGCTCAAAAACGTTCTATATCTAGGGACATGGAGCCTCCTTGGTTCCAACAGATCTGCTGAGATCTGACTGCCTACCACCAAATCAACAAGGAAGTGGTGGCAACCATCATAGTTCTCGGGACTCTGTCCCAAGTCCTAAAAAATGCACACAAAAAAAAAGACTTAGAGAGTAGGGTAGGGGCCAAAAACATTTTTCTTTTTTTATAATTTGCTACCCTCCCACCCCCTGGGATAGGCCAGGGTCCGAGGGGTGGTAGTGCAGATATTACTTAATAGGAGGGAGCAAGTGGCCACCCTAACCCGAGCCTAAAAAGCTCCCTGGGAGATGGAGTTCCCGGGACTCAAAGGCCAACCCTGTGCTGCGTCACCAAAGGCTGTGCATGGCATGGGGTTGGTGGCCTGCAGGGATTGGCTGCCTTTGGGAGGCGAGGCCACACGGTTTGGCCGCAGGCCAGGCCTTGTGACCAATCCCTCATTGTGCAGGGCTGCATGGTGAGGTTGGCCACAGGGTGAGGCGAAGTCCCCGCTGCACACGGCCGAAGGCTGTCCACAGTATGGGCCTGGCTGCCTGTAGAGAGTTGGACATAGGGCCTGGCTGCAATCCAGGCCCTGCACCCAACCCCACACGTGACCAAAGGCCATGCGTGGAGTGGGGTTGGTGGACTCTGGGTTGCCTCCTGCAGGGAGTTGAACGTAGGGCCCGGCTTGCCAGGCCCTGCGGCCAACCCCACGCCCACAAAACGAAAGGCTATGGGACTGGCTGCCTGTGGGGGCGTTGGCTGCCTCCGGGTTAGTTGGCTACACTAGCACTTCTGAGAAAATAATTGTGAAAAAAGTTCATGATTAAATTAAATACTAGGTAAAGATGTTTTCTTCACAGTGGATACCTCTTTGTCAGTGATGTGACATATAGAAGCCCACACTGGTGAATGCGGCCCTACAAATACACTCACTTCGCTCACTCCAAAAATGCCCGTTTTCTGACGATGTCATGTTTTCATGTTTAAGGTACATTTGAGGTTTCTGACAATAGTATGCTCCGAGTTTTATAATCAATGTATGATGGAAGGACTGTACAGTGACATTGGAACTTCGGCACACAATCACATTAAGAGCCGTCTATTTTTCTGAATTTCACCAACCTCGGGATCCTCGGAGCTGTGCTGAAAAGGTACCATACTGCTCATAACGGCAGTTCCCAGGACTGACATGAAGGCAGATTTGTGATCCGACACTCTGGTCTTCTGCCAAACAACAGCCTGCAACGAGATGGCACAGAGTCAACCTCTTAACGTTAAATTTAGACTTGATGAGCGACAGTTATCTGTAACATTGCGTGCTTCTAAACATATATGAAACCACGAGTACATTCTTTTGAGGAAACTCCATCTGACCTCTTGGCTTTCATGACCACCAGCAAATAACCTTAGAACTCGGTTAACAAATGTTTGTTTTATATTACGTTCTCCTTTTACTTTCGCGGAGGACGTGAGCACAGGGCTGCGTTTCTTTTTCGGATTCTTACAGGCCTGGTCGGAAATGCAAGCTTGTCAATGCCAGCATCGCCTTGCGCTTGACGGCCCTGGTGCCGGAATAACTTGGGCATGCTTATTTACCCACTTAACACAAAGCAAGAGGCCCTCGCCTTCCGTGCACAATTGTAAACGTGTGGATGTGTATAATGCCGAACCGGTGCCGTACCATCATTACCGGACCCTTCCTGTTGAATACCAAATGTTGCAGAACCGTGCATCACGGGCACTCATTTCTGTAGAATCTTGCATAGAACACCTCAAATGGCGGCGAACTTCTGGGGCTCAGTAGACAGGGGCTGCTAACATGGGCAGCTGGACAAGCGGAGTTAAAAAAAACACACGCAGAAATTGTTGTGGTTGTAAATTGGATTATTTGTAGGACCAACCTCTCGATAACCCGGAAATCCAATCTGGAGCATGCCTGTGACATGAGGCTGCTCCAAGATATTTTCTGCGCGTTTCTCTGGGCTTGTTTAGCTGGCTACCCCAGTCCATCTCAATGCACATTGTTTAAGGTAATTTTAATGGTCTTTAACTGCAGTTCTGGTGGATGTACAAGCAGAGAGGCATTGTGCAGATTGACATCATGAACGTGTCTCCAAAAGTGAATCAGTTCACAGCACCAACTGCACAGGAATAATGGCAGCAAAGATTTCTGACCATCATGGTTCCATTTTAGGATGCGTTATCAGTGTGTGAGAAGTTGGCCTGATGTATGATGTCACTAGTTCTAGTGTACACCTTATATCAGTCCAAATACCCTTATGGTGATTGGTTGTAAAGTCAACCTTATAGACCAGCTATCCTAGTGGTAGCATGGACAAGAGCAGTCTTAGGCTAAACTCTGAATGGCATGTGAAGCCAGCTGTGATACCATATATAATCCCTTGAATACCAAATGAAAGGACACCACAACAGATATATATATAAAATAAAGTGTATTTATTCTAAGCAAACCCTCGGCACTCTTTATGAGATTAGAGGTAAGTACAACACAGTCTTATTTATGCATACATTAAGTCACACAGGTAAGTAATACAGTTAGGCCCTAGGGGCCACGCAAACCATATACTAAGTAAGTGGTATAAGAACCACTGTCACGGAAATAGAATAGGCCTAGGCCTAGGGAATCGCTGGGGCTACACTACACTAGCGTTAGTTAGGAAGTGGGAGGCCCACGGGATTCGTGTGCAGAGTGGAAACACTCACGCGTAATGCGTACAAGTCAATAGCAATAGTGCAGTTTAGAAAACGGTAGATTTAGGACACTTCCGGAGTAGCTAGGAAGTTGAGACTTGAAAACTAGACACTAGGATAGTCACTATCCTGATGAGCACCGGAGTACCCAAGTTACCTAGCCCACAGGCTGCGGGTGCATAGGGGTGAAGATGCGTCGTTTTCGTCGTCGACTCCTATGGATGCCTGAAGAAAGATGCTGACAGGCAGTCAGTGAAGAGTGTCCGGTGGATCCCAAGGCTGGGATCAAGAAGAGAAGAAACCTGCAAGCAGAAGGGACAGAGTCAAGGTCACTAGCCAGTGACCACGTGGAACCCGGAAGGAACCAGGCGATGTCGTGAAGATTGCAGGTGAAGGTGAAGCTTGTCGCTGCAGCCTGGAGGACCAGGAAGCGTCGAGGACGACCAGGACCAGGAGGCGAGCTGTCCCACGAAGGCTCTTGCTGTCGGCGGCGTCGAAGTTGGACTAGGACTCACCAAGCCTTGGCAAGCGGAACCCACGAAGAACGAAGGACTTGCTTCTGGTGCAGACCAGGAAGGTCTGGGGTGCTTCTTCTTTGCAGAGAAGCGGGAGCCAGTCTGGAGGAGCCAAACCAGCGCAGAAGATTTCAGGGTGCGTCGTCACAAAGGCCACTAGCCAGCGGGCAAGCAACCGGACAGACGCGGCAAGCAGGAAAATGCTGAAGGGCCCCACGCAGGACTCGTGGAGTGTGGGGGGCTGGTCTTCGGTGCAGATGGTGCTTGGGGTTGGGGCTTCTCAATCCCCGGTGCACAACTTCGAGGGTACCTCAGAAGCTGCGCTTTAAGTTACTAGCCACTTTTTCCAGGTAGCCGGTCCCACGTCGCTCGTCGCCTCCACGGTTCTCAGCTCGGCTGTAGATGTGGATCAGGGTCGGAGAAGTCTGGAAGTCAAGGCTCTGGTCAGGCTCTGCAGTCGGTTCCTCGTAGAGCGTGGGCAAAGCAAAGGGTAGTCTCTTGATGGTGCCTGTTTGCACAGGGTAGCCACTCCTTGGCTACAAGGGAGATTCTTCAGTCTTCTTCTTTCGTCGAATGTCGAAGGTCCAGAGTTTCTGTTCAGTTTTGCAGGTTCAGGATAATCTAAAGTCTTGAGGCCCAACTCCCACTCTTATACTAATCTGGGGGGCTGGGATACCTGCTAGGTCACGCCTTATGGGTGGGACCTGGGAGGGGGTGGTTACACCCACTTCCCTTTGTCCAGTTTCGCGCCAGAGCTGGGGCTGGAGTGCCCCAGCGCCGGTTTGAACTGGACTATGCAAGGAACACCTTGTGTGCCCCAGGCATGTCTCATTCCTTTCAGCCCACCCTGCCCCAATACACTAAAGGCTGTCTGGGGAGGTGCTAGCACCTCCCCAAGCAGGAAACCTATTGTCCAGGTCTCCCTGGCTGGGATCACTCCCAGCTGCAGGAGGTCAGACTTGTGTCGTGGCAGCAGCATCCATTTTGTGATGCTGAGGCTTTGGTCAGAGGCTAACAGTTGAAGTATGATTTTAACATGTCTTTCCCTCTAGAAGGGGGGAATAATATTCTCATGTCCAGAAATGGCATGGGGGTATTATTCCACAGTGTTAGACACCTTACACGACATGTTTCGATAAAGCCAAACCATAGTTACCATAACCATCTAAGATTATAAGGCACTTTAAGAGTATATGGTAGGCTATATCATAGAACAGCTATAAGGACCAGGTTCCGAAAGCTGCAGACAGGCTCAGCTCATGCTAGAGCACCATCTCACATGTTACCAAGCACTCTGCCTCCAGGATTGTCAAGGCCTGCCATAGGAGTGACTGATAGGTACACATGTGTCTATATGTAAGTTAGGTATAGGAATACTACACCTAAGCAAGGGGTGATTACACGACCTTGCCCCAGCTGAGTGATCAGCCAGTTGTGTCAAAATGGAAGGCCAGGCCAGGGGTGGCATAATACATGCTGCAGCCCCTGGTAGGCCTAGGGTACACCTATGCCCTGGGTACCTAGGGTACACTGTACAGGGGCCAATAAGGTGATCCTATCCAAATGGGTTATACACCTAAAGTACATAGTATTAATTTAGAGAGAGAACAGCAGGGCTGTGGGTCTGATTAGCAGGCCCACAGCCACATCTAAGTCGAAAACCAGTAAAGCAAAAGCAAAAAGTGGGGGTGAACATAGAAAGCAGACCCTACTCTCCTACACAGTGGCACTGTACACATCGGCATCGGAAAAGCTTGCGCTCATATGACCAGCCCAAATGTGTGCTATATAAGCTAACAGTCGGCCTACTTTTCATAAATAAAAATGAGCATTGGCAAAACTATGAGTTCTAGACTGATATAGGAGTGCAGACCTAATAGCTTTCCCAATGCATTTTCCCTGAGATGGAGGTTGTGCATGCACATGTATGGTGGCCATCTTGGTATTGCTTTTCATAAAATGTAAGAAAAAACCTTTCAAAAAGGCCACAGCATGTTGGATCCAGCAAGTGCACACACAGACGTGGGTGGCCATTTTGGAATGGTTAAAAAGACATTCAAAGAAGGCTGCCTGCTTCTGCACTGGTGGAAGGTGTCAGACAGAGCACGGTGGGTATGTTAGTTTACTAATTGTTAAATTAAGAAATGAGGGGGGAAGAAAAGAGGGGAGAGCAGGATGAACAATGAGAAAGAGAGAGTAAAAATGGTGCCTCATTCCTTGCAGTAAAGGGTGTTGATGTCAGCAGTGGAAGTATGCAACTCATTCAATCAAAAACAATTGAGACGGAAATGTTCCTTCAGTGGGACTAAAACAAGAATGGGAAGGAATACAACATGATTTGGTGTATGGAATTTAGATAGGCAAGAAAGTCACTGAATCAAGGGAAAGGGGTGGCTTCAAAGCCCACTATAGTTTGTCTTGGATATTTGTCAGATTTGTTGCCAACAGACAGCTAACACTGTAAGCGAGAACTAAAGACATTCTATTCTATTCCTGGCTCTGAACATTTTCCAAAGAAACTACAAATATACGATCTCAAAGACCACTGCGAAACACTTTCAAAAAGCATTGCCTTTCTCAAGGCTTTTTAATGTCTCCAAGGTCAATGTAGCCATTCTATTCAAGAATTATCTCAAGTTGCACCCTAATGTTACCCAAGTTCAACACTACATAAATTCTAAAAATGATGACTCTTACACTGCTGCAACCAAAAATCATTTATAGAGCAGCGACTCTGTGCAGAGCATGCTAAACTAGGATTTTTCTTAAGGGCAAGCCCCTCCCCTTGTTTGACCATTTTTTACTTTCTATACTTTAACTTTGATGTTAAATGTTACAAAATGCTGCTTGACATTAAAGGAGCTAGAAGTGTTTTACAGATATTACAAGGTTTAGAATAGTAGTCAGTGTCTATTGCCTTAATCTACCAAACTTTGAATGCAAACTGGACTAAATTGCATGAGTGCTTTCACATGTCATTACGGTGCCAGACCTAAGTTACTTTCTAGAAAAGATCCTCCGGCCACATTGTCTCTTAAGGTAACTCAACCTCATGAAGAGACTTCAAGCTTCAAATATTCTCAGGTTATTTTAGCAAAAGCTAAGGCAAAACAATCACTTCACACTTTATGAGATCTAGCAAAACTCAACAGGGGACAGGTAAACAATTGGACTATTAGGCTTCCTATATCTTGAGAAGAGCATACTAAGAGGGGCAATTCTAATAGATTCAAAGCACTAAGGCTGCATCTTCAACAGACTGATCACTCCCACACTGACGTATCTCATGCAACCTTCAATTCAGCATAACAGGTTTCAACACCTTTAACCTCTGGCACTGAGGATTCAGGGGATTACAGTGCCCAATCAGCAATCCCAACTTCTACCTTAGCAATGTTTCCATCAGGAGATGCACAGAAATGGCTACATTTTAAATCTCAGCTCTAAAGAGGCACAATTAATAATCTTAATTGAAACAAACACAGAAATTGTAAAGAAGATGACAGAAATTAAAAGCACAATGGGCTATCTTCAAAACAATACAAACTCTCAGATTAAAGCTCTTACAAATTGATGTGAAGACCTGGAAAACAGATCAAGAAGATCTCAACAATTCAGAGATCACTCAAGCTAGAGAGCACGATAATAGAATTCTTACCACTAACTTTACTCCTGAGAAAATCAGACCTCTGGTTTCTTAGTTACCTCCAGGCAAAGGACCAGGCCCTGCTAAAAACTCTGCAGAGGTATAGAAACTATTGGTTAAATAAATAACTCCACAATTTCTAAGCTATTGCTGGAAATAAGAAAAAACAACCCAGCTTCTTCTTCATGGTCAAAAGTTGGACTTACAGTTTTCCTTTAAAAAAAAAATAAGAGCCCTAGAGACTGTAAATCTTACTGATTTATATCACTGCTAAACATCAACTTTAGACATTTTGCAAACATTAGAGCAAACAGATTGAACCCCATCACTAACATTCAAATTTCAACATGGGTTAGCCCCTGACAGTGACATTACTTTGAATACTAACCCAGCAATTGCATTAATAGACTGATATGAAACTTTGCAAGAACCATTATTAGGCATTTTATTAGAAGCCAAAAGGATTTTGATTTGGTATTTCTAGGAGTTTTCATGGGAAGTATACAAAGGTATGAATATTCATAAGGATTTTATTAAACGGATACAGATCCTTTATAAATGCTCTGTTGTCTATGTCTGTATTAATAGTACTCTATCATCTTCTATTTATCGGTGTACTTGACAGGGCTGCCCACTTTCACCAGTCTTATTTGCTCTTTATTTGGAGCCATATATTATGAAACTGCAAACAAGGTTAACTTCAATTTCCAATTCAAACTTTCTAATACCATAGCTGCATTCACTTAAAGTGTCTCCCTCACTAAACTTCACTTGGACTATTACTGGAGAATTTGCATAATTATTTGGTTCAATATTTGGGTATAAATTAAATACTACCAAAACCCTAATTGTTGCAACAAGTGGTGCTACGTCTAATCAATCAATCAGGTGTTTGTTAAAGCGCGACTACTCACCCGTAAGGGTCTCAAGGCGCTGGGGGGGGAGGGTTAGCAGGTTCCAGTCCATCGGGGGGGGGGGGAAGGGGGGGGGTCTGTCGAAGAGCCAGGTTTTGAGGTTTCTTGCGAAGATGGGGAACGATGTTGTCTGTCTGAGGTGGAGCGGAAGGGCGTTCCAGGCTCTGGCTGCGAGGAAGGAGGCCTCCCAATCTGGTCTTTCTGGTGCGGGGGACCACGGCGTTGGAGATCTGGGCTGATCGTAGGGTCCTCTGGGGTGCGTAGAATTTGAGTCGGCTGTTCAGGTATTCTGGTCTGGTGTCGTGGAGGGCCTTGTGGGCGTGGGTGAGCATCTTGAAGGTGACTCTAGCTTCGATGGGGAGCCAGTGGAGTGTGCGCAGGTGCTGGGAGATGTGGCAGTGTCTTGGCAGGTCGAGAACCAGTCTTGCGGTGGCGTTCTGGATGTTCTGTAGCTTGCGGGGGAGGTTTTTGTTTATTCCAGCGTAGAGTACGTTGCCGTAGTCGAGTCTGCTGGTGATCAGGGCATTAGTGACGTCTTTCTGTGTTTGAGGGGGATCCATTTGAAGGTCTTACGTAGGAGGCGGAGAGTGTGGAAGCAGGAGGACGAGACGGAGTTGATATGGCAGTCCATTTTGAGCTCAGAGTCCAGGATGATTCCCAGGTTGCGTGCCTGGTCCGTGGGGGTGGACGGGCTTCCGAGGGCGGGGGGCCACCAGGTGTCGTTCCAGGTGTCGGGTTTTGGGCCCATGATGAGTACTTCTGTTTTGTTGGTGTTTAGTTGTAGGCAGCTGTTTTTCATCCATTTGGCGACGGCTTCCATGCCTTCTTGAAAGTTGTGTCTAGCGGTATTGGGTTCGTTGGATAGGGAGAGGATGAGTTGGGAGTCGTGTGCGTATGACACAATGTTGAGTCCGTAGGTTCGGACGATGGGGGCGAGCGGAGCCATGTAGACGTTGAAGAGGGTAGGGCTAAGGGAGGACCCCTGGGGGACTCCGCAGGTGGTTGGTGTAGGGTCCGAGAGGAAAGGGGGGGGGGGGGTCTGACCCACTGCGTTCTGCCGGAGAGGAAAGAGTGGATCCTGTCGAGGGCTTTGTCTTGGATCCCTACGTCGTGTAGTCTGCGTATTAGGGTGCGGTGAGAGACTGTGTCGAACACCGCTGAGAGGTCAAGGAGGATGAGGGCTGATGTTTGTTTTTGTCCAGTAGGGTGCGGATGTCGTCTGTTGCGGCGAGGAGGGCGGTTTCCGTACTGTGGTATTTCATGAAGCTGGACTGGGAGGAAACGAGGATGTTGTGCTCTTCGATGAATGTGGCGAGTTGGCTGTTGATGGCTTTCTCGATGACTTGTGCTGGGAACGGGAGCAGGGAGATGGGTCTGTAGTTTTTGAGGTCGGTGGGGTCCGCCGAGAGTTTCTTCAGGAGGGTGTTGACCTTGGCGTGTTTCCAGTCGTCCGGGAATGAGGCGGTTGCCAGGGAGCAGTTGATGGTATGGCAGAGCATGGGTGCGATGGTGTCGGCGGCTCTGTTGAAAATGTGGTGGGGGCAGGGGTCCGTGGGGGCGCTGGAGTGGATTGACTTCATCGGCTTCAGTGGGTCTTCGGTGGTGAGGGCTGTCCAGTTGTCGATTGCTGGTTTCAGGGTGTCGGGGTGGTTGGTGAGGGTTCAGTGTGTTGGTTGTCTTCGTCGAAGTTGTCGCAGATGCTCTTGATTTTGTGGTGGAAAAAGGTGCTGAGTTTGTCGCAGAGGTCTTGTGAGGGAGGGATGTCGGTGGACTAGCTGGTAGGTCGGGCGATGTCCTTGATGATGTTGAAGAGTTCTTTGCTGTTGTGTGCGTGAGTGGAGATTCTGTCTTCAATCGCTTTTTTCCTCGTTTTTCTGATGAGTTGGTGGTGGGCGTTGGTGGCGGCTCTGAAGTTGTTGTGGGCTTCTGTGGATTTGGTATTCCTCCAGGCCTTTTCGAGGTGGCAGCAAGTGCGTCTGGACTCTCGAAGTTCGGTGGTAAACCATCTGACTTTCTTGGCGTGGGTGTTGTTGTTTTTCTTGAGGGGGGCTATGGTGTTGGCGCTGTCAGAGATCCATCTGTTCAGGGTTCGGGCTGCAGTGTCGGGGTCGTCGTTTTCTGCGATGGTTGGGGTGGAGTTGCTGAGTGATGAGGTTAGCTGGTCGTCGGTGATTCTGGTCCAGTTTCTTCGTGGGAGCAGGTGCTGGGGTCTGTGGATGGTGGATGTTCTGAAGGTGAAGTGGATGCATCGATGGTCAGTCCATGGGAGTTTGGTGGTGTAGCTGAAGGTGATGGAGTTTCCTGTTGTGAAGAGGGGGTCGAGGGAATGTCCTGCTGAGTGCGTGGATTCTGTCACGATCTGGCGGAGTCCAATGTTGTGGAGGTTGTCCAGGAGGGATGTGGTGCTGGGGTCCAGTTGGTTGTCGAGGTGGAAGTTGATGTCTCCCATTAGGGTGTAGTTGGTGGACGCGATGGCATGCGGGGAGATGATGTCCATGATAGAGTTGGCGAAATGTCCGCAGGGTCCAGTGGGTCGGTTGATGAGGGTTCCTCGGAGGGTGGTGGTAGGGCTGGCTAGTATCTTGAATTGAAGGTGCTCCATCAGGTTTGCGGGTTCATCGGGGAGTGTGCTCAGGCAGAGGGTGCATTTGTGGACGATGGCGATTCCTCCTCCCGGTCGGGTGGCGCGGTCCTTGCTGGAGATCTTGTATCCTTGGGGAATGGCGATGGCAATGTCCGGTCCAGAGGTGGTGTTGATCCATGTTTCGGTGAAGAACGCTACGTCCGGCGTGGTGCTGTCGAGGAAGTCCCATATTTCTGTGATGTGTTTGTGGAGGGAATCGGACGTTGAGGAGGATGCATTGCAGTGTCTTCGGTTCGGTTGTGGTCTTGCGGGCGGGTTGCGCCGGGTCCATGGTCTTGGCGCTGGTCGCAGTCGGGACGCAGATGAGCTTGCCTTGCACGCGCCCGCTACGCCGCCACCATTAAGTAGGGGTCGGGGAGGGCTAGACAGCTAGGAGGTGGGAGTGGGGAGGCGAGCTGGATTGGGTCGGTCGCGTTGGTGGTGCTGGGGGGGGAGGGGCCACGGGGGCAGCAGGGAAAAACAGGTAGAAAAAGGCAAAAAGAGAGGAAAGACTGGAAATAAGGCAGTGAAAAGTGCAAGAAAAGTGGAGGAATGAGACAGAAGGGGAGTGAGAGGGGGAGATTAAATCAGTGAAAAAACGAGTGAAAACAGAGGAAAGACACAGGGGGAGTGAAAGGGGGAGAAAATAAATCAGTGAAAAGCGAGTGAAAACGGAGGAAAGACAGAAGGAGAGTGAGGGGGGAGATTAAATCAGTGAAAGAACGAGTGAAAAAAGGAGAGAAAGAGCGGAGCAAGAGAAAGGAGACAGAGGTCTACTGGACCACTGTTACACCTGAGAACCCGGTCCAGGTCCCTGGTTAGTCAGAACACTACATAACCCAGAAGGCAGTGGAAAGGGGGAGGAGGTTGTGTGCACTCGCAGAGATCACCTGATTAGAGAGGCGGATATATAGCGTCACTCTACTTGATGCAGGTGCTTGACAATCCCTCCTTTGGATGGACCACGCCTCCCTCAGCTGTGTGTCGGAACTTTGCCTGCAGTTGAAGTTCGTCAGGTAGCGCGTTGCTGCCTTCCTGCTTTGTGCCCGTTTTCTCCATTGCCTGCTAATTACTATTGCTACCTTTCCCGTCCCTGAGGCCTTTTTGTACTTTATCGTTCCTCCGCGGCCCCGCGGAAGACCTATTTGAATTCTCCGAAGCCCGGGAGAGTGCATGCTCTCATTCAGGTGTCTCGCCCACCAATTTGGCAATATTTCAGTCAGCATTTTCCTCCCGCCTTCGTCTTGCCGCTTTAAGACAGCTCTGGGATTTTCAGAACCCCCGCCTTCTACAAACCACAGAGGAGGCCGGACTTGTCTGCACACGACATCATTTTCCCTTCAAGGCCGTTACTGGACCCGTCTTTCCGTGCTCCTTGTGTGGAATACATTTAAATAGCTGTCAAGGTCGAGTGTCTGGTGTGCACTTCCTGGTGCGTTAAAGACTCGCAAGGAGAACTTTGGTGCCACCTGTGAATACGCCGGATAGAGCGTAACCAGCTCAAAACCTGCTGCCATTTACGTCTGGGATATTTCGTCCTCGAGTACAATCCAGTCTCCTGTTTATGCGAAGGCACTCCTTGCAGCACAACGCCCTGGGAAACCTCACTCCTGTCAGCCTTGCCTCCTTACCGTTCCTCCTCTACGCCTGGTGGTCCTACGCGGTCTCTTATCTCCCCGTGGGGTAGTTGACCAGTTGTCAGGTTCTTTTCGAGTCTGGTCGTGCCCTGAGGGGAGAGTGGAGAATATTCTTCGCTCCTGAGGTTTGGAATCCTTTGTCTGGAAATCGTGCCCTGACAACCACCAAGGATGAGGCGCAGGTAAAACCTGCGGGTGGAGGAGGGCCTCGAACACCAACACTTTAGAGTGCAGGGGCTCGGGGGAAGGTCTCACTTGATGGTGGAGCTGCGAGGGAGGGGGAGCAATTTCACTGATAATAAGTCAGTGGTCTTGCTCGCCTGTCCCCGCTGCAGCCACCATTAAGTAGGGGTTGGGGAGGGCTGGACAGCTGGGAGGCGGGAGCGGGGAGGGGAGCTGGATTGGGCTAGTCACGTTCGTTGTGCTGGGGGGGTAGGGGCCGCGGGGGCGGCAGGGAAAAATAGGCAGATAAAGGCAAAAAGAGAGGAAAGAGTGGAAATACGGCAGTGAAAAGTGCAAGACAAGTGGAGGAAAGAAACAGAAGGAGAGTGAGAGGGGAGATTAAATCAGTGAAAAAACGAGTGAAAACGGAGGAAAGACACAGAGGAAGAGTGAAAGGGGGAGATTAAATCAGTGAATAAACTAGTGAAAATGGAGGAAAGACACAGAGGAAGAGTGAAAGGGGGAGATTAAATCAGTAAAAAACGAGTGAAAAAGGAGGAAAGACACAGAAGGAGAGTGAGAGATTAAATCAGTGAAAGAACGAGTGAAAAACAGAGAGAAAGAGCGGAGCGAGAGAAAAGAGACAGAGGTCCACTGGACCACTAGGGATGAGGCGTAGGTAAAACCTGCGGGTAGAGGAGGGCCTCGAACATCAACACTCGAGAGTGCAGGGCCTCGGGGGAAGGCCTCACTTGATGGTGGAGCTGCGCGGGAGGGGGAGCAATTTCACTGACAATGAGTCAGTGGTCTAATGAGTCAGGTATTAATAAATCATACAATATCTAGGAATTATTATATCACACAGCATTCCAGCATTGAAAAGTGCTTTCAAAATAATTACCTGGTACAGCTCCACACCATTAGGGCGCAGCTCAACCATTGAAAATATCTTCCCATATTCTTGGCTGGCTGTATGAATCAAGTCAAGATGTCAATTCTCTCTATGTTTTTCTTACCTTTATATACACCTATCTATGTACCAAATAGTTTATTAAAAAATCTTGCATACTCTAATCCAAGGTTCCCCACAGTCAGTCATGGAGAGCTGGATCCACGCCAACTTTGTAAGATAACTACATTTATCTAAATTGGGATATGCTCAAAATCTGACATGGATCAGGCCTCCAGGACTGACTTTGGAGAACCCTGTTCAAATCTCTCAATTCATATCGCATGGCAAAATTCCCCAATGAAGTTTAACATTTCTCAAGCTTCCAATACTTCAAGGCAGCTGGGATACTCCTGATTTGGAGGTTGTATTATTGTGCCTGTATTTATAAACATATACGATGTCTATACTCTTTTGTCACTCCCAAGGGCTACTGAACAGAGTGTTTGGTGAATGAATGCATACAAAGGTTATCTATCAAATTTGGCAATCAAAAATGTTTTTGAAAAAGTGAAATGTAAGACATTGCTCACTTTAGGCAAGATCTGGGGCGAGAACAAGAAATTCCGCTAAATTTTCCATTTTCACTACCTTGCTCCATTGAAAACTAACTATGAATTACCAAATCTGTTTCATGATAAATTGTTTAAAAAGTGGTATCATCAAGGTATCGTACAACTTCAACCTTTATTTTCAACCTACATACTTAAATCATTTCAACAACTTCAGAGGGAATTCAATCTTTATTAAAACGATTTTTTGGAATACTTACACTTAATACATATTTTCTCTAAAACTATGAATCAAACATTTGCTTCAATTCACAAACCATTGCGAGCTAATTTGGTGATAGGCATAAAGCTATCCTCTATTCCGGTTTCATACACCAAATGTACGCAAATTAAAACTGGTGATACAACTCTTTGGGCTAATAGGCGGTCTCAATGGCTACAAGAACGCATAAAGCCCGGTCAAATTCTTTCAATAGTCCAGAGAATCTGTAGAGTCATTACAACTACTCAACTAAGGTCACAGCCATATCGAACGTTGCATGCATTCTGCATTACCCCACATTAACCAGCAAAATGGTACAACTCTATTAAAAACCGCCTCCACTCTTCATGCTCACAAGCCGACAGTTTTCATATGCTTGTGATATGCCATTCATTTTGGATCTCCATCTTTTTTAAATAAAACTGAATACGTAATTAGTGGATCTCTCTTTATTTAAAAGCTATACTTCCAGGCATTTACGCAAAGGAGATGACCTTTTACCCAATGACAATTGCTCTTTTACTTATCGCAAGAAAACAGTCTATAGAGCTCCAACTTTCATGGCATTGTGGCAATAACTTAATAAATCTTGTGAAATGCAACGATAAATTGCCATCAGCAGAGACACTGCACATGAATTCAATCGCCAGTGGTCGGCTCTTATTTCCTTTTTAAGAACGTAGGCCTTTTAAGATAAAATATTTGTACTCTTTTCTTTTTTAGGTCGAGCCTAGCGGCAGCGCGCATGCACTGCTCGCTCTGCGAGACTGCTGTAGTAGAGTATGGGAGAGAAGCCACACCCACTCTCTTCCCATATTTTTCATTGACTTGTGTCATTGTCTTTCTTAAATGCTGCCTTCAGATTTGTTAATAGGCTTGTTGGTCCCTCTTTAGTACAGCCTTGTCTTCATTTGTACCCTCCCATGGCAACTGGCCCTTTTACTTCAGTTGTTACACAGGACCTGTTATTTAGTCCGTAAGCACTATTTACTTTATTGAGTTTCCCTCACTGCAGGCCGGACATGCGTGGCTTCAGCTGAAACGGCTTGTGTGTTTTTTTTAAGCAGCACAGCTGCCCCCGTAACACGGGCACCTGCTTTCAATCACTTTAACCCGGCATTATCTCGTGTTTGTTTCAACCCACTCCCCCACCCCCCAAGTAAAATTGATTTAGAAATGATTAGCGAATTAAGTCATGTTAATTCCAGGTATCACATAATCCTGTGCTAATGGGAGGAAGCTGACAACAGCACATCTGTGTTACATGTCATCTGTACTAAACCCATCTGACGGATTGTTTCAAAAGCCTGTTTTATTAACAACACCACCACTACCAATACCACCACCACCAATAGCACCACCAATACCACCGCCAATACTACCACCACTAATACCACCAATACCAATACCACCACAAGCAATACCACCAATACCAACACCATCACCAATAATACCCCACCACCAAAATAGTATACATTCTAAAGTAATTATAAGGAATCTGCTCCCTGAAATACTGAGTTGCTCAATTCAAAACCAACCAGACAAAGGTGTCTGTTGCCACCTGTATTTTAAAAACGTCACATCAACCATATCTCTACTCCTACCTTAGGAGCTTCACCTGATGAAAGGCTTTAGATGTTCTTTTTTATTGTATTCGGACAACTATATTCTTTGGGCAAGGACCATGAATGCTCTGTAAACTCAACTGTATTTAATCAAACAATATAGCACGAAAAGCAACCTATAATATTACTGTCAAAACCACAACGGATGCTTTGTGGCATACAGAGGAAAGAACAGGCACTAAGACTACTTGTACCAGGATATCAACCAATGAGCAAAGTACAAAACTTTTAAATATTTTGGTGTTGCCATCAGACACCCCTCGGTTGGGAGCAGCACATAGAAAAAGCAATTACCAAAGCCCAAGGGATAACAAGGGAACATGTGTTAATAAAAAAACAAGGGAAACTCCACTCATATCAACTTAGATCAGATCATCCAGGTAACAGATGAGGACAATTTGTAATGGTGCTGAAATCTGTGATCTGCGACTGGATAGTTCACCAGTAGGATACGAAGACACGCCTGCAAGAAAGACAACTGCCACTTTTCTCTTAGAATCCAACTTTGGTTAGAAACCATGGATGTGGCACTATAGCTAGAGCTGCTGGCTTTGGAACTAGGGAACCAGGTTTGAGTGTCAGCGTTTGCTCAACATCATGCGACTATGGGAAATCACAATCTCCTGTGTTTAAAAAAAATAATGTGACACTTATGTCATGTAACTGGTTCTCATGTAAAATGCTACAATACCTTTGGATCACCGTTTGCCGTATACAAAACAAAAAAACTGCAAAAAAAAAATATATTCCTCATTCTGTGCCGTGAGCCCAGTAAGAAGCTTTAGATACACTTAAAAATCTAAAACAAATCTGTAATGCTCAATTTAGCAGAATTTCCTAAACTGCTTTCAATTAATGTCCAACTAACTTATCAATAAAGATAATCTTTAAAACGCATCTAACGGCAAAAAACATTGTCTTGAGATCCAAAATTAGAATAACCTTTTCTAGCGATAAGTATCTAGCTTTTTATATCATAACACAGGAAAGTCTTACCAGAAGAAAGTGCTCTTCTAAGCATAGAGTATCACTTCACTTATGAATAAGACCTCGTTGAATCATGGCTAGTTATATTCACCAAAATGCCAGAGCTGATGTTTTCAGAGCAAAGCACCTTTCCCTATTTCTTTTGAAAAAAAAAACAATTTCCAATCTAGAACCAACTAGAAAACCAGCTAATCTGTAAAAGAAAACACATCAGGGCCTACCTATTAAGAAATCATAACACTGAAATAATAATTTGCATTCTGTATGAAGCATGGTGCCTTTGATTTAGAAAGATAAAAATGCATTAACTTTAACAATACACAATTGCAGAGTGAAAATAAGCCTAGTGGCATGTCTACCAAAGCATGCACTACATAAGCATCTGAAAGAGTTATGAAATGCCTAGTTTCTATAATTTTTAGACTTTGTTCTAAAATTTCGACTTGATACATCAAATTGCACCTCCCTCTTGAGCTATATTTCTACTTACATAGCCGCACCTTTTGATTCATCACAGCCGTTCCTCACTGTAAAATCCCCATAAGGAAGTCTCATTAGTAAATATGTACATGGAGTTATTTTATAAAATTTTAAATCTATTATTACATGGTTTCATGATTTGATATAGACTTTCTTTACTAAGTTGTGCATTTTGAGTTCCCTCATGAAAGGCCGCATTTGTATTGTCTAAATTTCTATTAGAGCAGTGCCTTGAGTACAGTAATAAATCCTAGCTGTTGATTATTAAAAGGATGTTATTACAGAGCCTGATGTCCCAAATAGCCGATATACTTAACTGTAAAAATATCACTTTGGGAAACATCTTAAGAAAGCTATAAAACCCGAAACTTTTACATGTGCAAAATTTATAACAGAAGATACCGATCATGTTTGCGTGTGTTACATAGACATTTTTCGATATTAGAAGAAGGCTTTATTGGCAACTTCTATCAAAGGCAGAGGCCAAGAAACTCCTGCAATTTGCTGTCATTTCTTAAAGTTGAAATGTGGGCAATCACTAATGAACAAGTTACTTACCTTCAGTAACGACATATCTGTGAGAGACATATATTAGTTATGGATTCCTCACCTTAGAATTACTCCCATGTGTCAGACTGGATCCGGAGAATTTTTTCCTCAGCAGTACCCCTGCGCATCGGTAGGTGGCGTCGGTCGACTCCGCATTCGTCATTGGCGTCGTGATCGCCAGAATGACGTTACGGTATCTACTTACACGCCGCCCATGCGCGCTGTCAGTTCTTTACACAACATTCCACGCCAGAAGCGCAGAGCCATGCAAGACACTTCACACTGATGCACAAAACCAAGGGCCCAGAAAGGGAGTACCTTACGCTAGTAGTCAGTTCTCAGAACGGGAAGGATGGGTGGGGTGGTGAGGAATCCATAACTATTATATGTCTCTTACAGATATATCGTTACCGAAGGTAAGTGACTTCATCATCTGAAAGACACTATTAGTTAAGGATTTCTCACCTTAGAATAAATACCCCTGCAATACCAACCTCGGAGGTGGGTCTGCGAACTAAGTTCACACCAGAAAGTCCTAGAGAACTGAACGACCAAAGAAGCTGTCTCTCCGGACTTGGCTATCCAGGCAGTAATGTTTGGTGAACGTGTGCAATGAAGCCCACGTGGCTGCCTGGCAGATGTCATGAAGAGGGACTCCAAGACCCAAAGCAGTAGTGGCTGCCGTCGCCCTGGTGGAATAGGCACATAGCCCCAAAGGAGGTTTCTTCTTTGCCAAGGAAGAACAGATTTTGATGCAAAGAACGACCCATCGAGAGATGGTCCACTTTTGCACGGCCCGACCTTTCTTGGCGCCAACAAAGAGATGGTCATCCACCCGGAATTGCTTTGTGCGATCTGGACAGAATGAAAGCCCACATTTTGGATCCAGACGATGGAGCCTCTCGTCCTCTTTAGAAGGATGCGGAGGCGGGAAGAAGGTGGGCAAAGTGATGGTCTGTCCTATGTGGAAAGAGATAACCACTTTGGGAAAGAAAGAAGGACTAGTGCGAAGGACAACTTTGTCTAGATGAACAGCCAGGAAAAGAGGTTTTGAAGAAAGAGCCTGAAGCTCACTCACCCTGCGAGCAGAAGTGATGGCAACGAAAAAGGCAGTTTTAAGTGTCAAAAGTCTGAGAGGACAGTTATGTAGGGATTCGAAAGGAGCGTACATAAGGTAGGTTAGAACCAGGATAAACTTCCACTAGGGCAGTACGAAAGGAATGGGAGGAAATAAGTGAGTAATGCCCTTAAGGAAGCGATTTGCAATAGGGGACTTGAAAAGAGAAGGCTGATCAGGAAGCCGAAGAAAGGCCGAAATGGCTGAAAGATAGCCTTTTAGAGTGCCCACAGCAGAGCCCTGCTGGGCCAAAAAAAGAATGAAGAGAACCTCTGAAAGGGGGGGTAGAAAGGGGATCCACAGTCTGTGCTGCACACCATGCCACAAATTTGTTCTATCTACAGGCGTATACCGTTTTGGTGGATAGAGGCCTGGCTGCCAAGATAACGTTACAGACTGTGGGAGGAAGGTCGAAAGCTGTCCACTGTCGCCGCCTAATCTCCACGCAAGGAGGTAGAGGCTGGACAGGTTCGGGTGAAGGACCGTCCCCTGCTGCTGCGATTGAAGATCCTCCCGAAGAGGCAGTCTGATCGGAAAATTGATGGCCATGTGCAGAAGCTGGGAATACCAGACCTTTTGGCCCATTCCGGGGCCACAAAAATGACTTCGGCCCGGTCACGCTTGATCTTCTTCAGCACTCTGGGCAGAAGTGGTACAGGCTGAAAGCCGTATAGAAGACTGCAACACCACTCGGGAAAAAAAGCTTCGCCTAGCGAGTGCCGCCTTGGAAATTCCCACGCGCAGAACTGCTGGCATTGCACGTTCTCTTCGAATAGATTTAACCAAGGCTCTCCCCACTGCTGAAAGAGACTTTGCACTACCTCAGAGTGAAGACGCCATTCGTGATCCATCATGCACTGGCGGCTGAGTTTGTCCGCCCTGGCATTCAGAGAACTTGTCAGGTGTTGAACCACCAGGGACATGCCCTGATGTTCCAGCCACTTCAAGAGACGAAGTGCCTGCTGACATAGGGTCCACGACCCACCCACCCTGTTTGTTGTAGTACCCCATGGCGGTGGTGTTGTCCGTGAACACCTGCACTACTCTTCCTTTGACAGAAGGAATGCCTTAATTGCAAGACGGATCGCCCGAAGCTACAGAAGGTTGATGTGGAGCCCGGATTCCGCCGGAGACTAGAGGTCTCTGATCTCTGTCTCCCCCATGTGGCCGCCCTACCCCAGAAGTGATGCATCTGTCACCACTGTGAACTCTGGTTGGGGCATGGAGAGGGACCTATTGATGACACAATCCTGGTTCATTACCCACCACTGCAATTGGTGTGCAGTGCCGTCCGAGATCTGGACACAATCTGAAAGATTGCCCTGATGCTGTGCCCACTGGAACTTCAGGTCCCACTGCAGAGCCCGCATATGCCACCTGGCATAGTCCACCAGCAGGATGCAGGAGGCCATGAGGCCCAGTAGCCTCAGCGTCAGTCTGACCGAAACCCAGGACAGAGGATGAAAGATCGGAATCATAGCCCGAATATCCCGGACTCACTTGTCTGGAGGATAAGCCCGAAACTGCGCTGTGTCCAGAATCACTCCGATGAAAAGGATCTTCTGAGAGGGAATCAGGTGTGACTTTGACACTTTGATTGTGAACCCCAGCGAATGCAGGAGGTCGGCTCTAGTCTGGAGGTGCGAGCCCGCCTTCAACAGCCAGAAGTCGAGATAGGTGAACCCCTGATCTGCGCAGATGAGCTGTGACCACCGCCATCACTTTCGTGAAGACCCGAGGGGCGCTGGTAAGGCCAAAGGGTAACATGGTAAACTGAAAGTGGTCGTGGCCTACGGTAAGTAACGCCGATGGGCCGGCAGGACGAGGGGTGAAAATAAGCGTCCTGCAAGTCCAACGCTACTATCCAGTCTCCAGGATCGAGGGCAGACAGGACCTGAGTCAGTGTCAATATTTTGAACTTCTCCTTCCAGAGGAAGTGGTTGACGTTCCTGAGATCCAAGATAGGGCGCAGGCCCTTGTACTTCTTGGGCACCAGAAAGTAGTGGGAATAACAACCACGACCTACTTCTGGGGTAGGAACTCGCTCGATGGCTCCCTTGGCCAAGAGAGCCGTAACTTCCTGTTGGAGAAGAGCCAAGTGATCCTCCAACATGCGATGGAATTGAGGTGGCTTGGATAGGGGGGTAGTCTTGAAGGGGAGAGAGTAGCCCCTTTGGACTATCTGCAAAACCCACCTGTCTGATGTGATGCGGAACCAGTGTGGGAGGTGATGGCGGATCCTGCTTCCCACTGGCGAATGGTGGCCCTGAAAGGTCGGACTATGAGGGCTTGGAGGCTGCTGCAAAGGGGGCACTGGTGGACTGGCTCGCCCGCTGGCCCCGAGACCCACAACGGTGGGTCCCATGTTACTGGCCAAGCAGAGGCTAGACAGCTTGCGCTGGCCTGTGGCTCTGGACGGAACGTGGTGGGGCACCCCATCCGTAGTCACAAAAGGGGCGAAAATCAGACTGTGTGGGGCAAGAGGTAGAAGCATGCCCAAGGACCTGGCCATAGCCCTGGAGTCCTTAAAGCGCTTGAGCGCTTTGTTGCCAAACAAGCGACGGCCATCAAATGGCACGGCCAAAATTTTATCTTGGCCATCACCCCGAAAAGCCAGTGGACCTCAGCCAAGCTTAGCGTCTCAGGGCTACAGATGTTGAAATCGTCCTGCCCAGTGAGTCGGCGGTGTCCAGTGCACATCTTATGGCGAACTTAGCTGTGTCTCTCCCTTCGTCAACTGCACGATAGAGCACGGCCCGGGCCTCCTCTGGGCACTGTGGCAGCACTTGCGCGACCGTGTCCCACACAGAATGGGAGTAACGGCCCAAGAGACATGCGGTGTTCACCGACCGCAGTCCTAAGCTGGAGGAAGAAAACATTTTATTCCCAAGGTTGTCCAGCTTATTGGATTCCCTATCAGGTGGTGCGGAACAGAATGCGCCCTTGGAAGTTGAGGTTTGGATTACCAAGCTCTCAGGGGTGGGGTGGGAGAGGGAAATAGGGTCGCCCGGAGCCTGACGGTGGCATCGAGCAATAATCCTATCCATAGGAGCCCCTGTGTTGGGCTTTGACCATGTGCCCAAAAGGATGTCCTTAATGGCCTCATTGAACGTCAGCAGCGGCTAAAAAGAGGCCCTTGCCGGCTGAAGCACCTCGGTCAAGAGGTTTGTCCTGATCACCACCATAGGAAGCTTAAGGTTTAAGGCCTCAGCATCCCTACACAACACCACTGCGCATGATGCACCCTCCTCCGTAGCCACGTTAGGGGGAGACAGCATGCCAAGGCCTGGAGAGGTGTCCAGACCACTGGACTTGCCCAATTCCTCTCTCCAGTCCGGTTCTTCTATCTGGTCTGCCAGAGGGTCCACAGTCCCATCCCAGTCCACCTCTGGTAGCCACTCAGGGCGATAGGGAACACCAGGGGAGAACAGTGGTACAAAAGTACCGGTCAGCGCCGGTCCTGACGTCAGTCGAAGCCAGTCCGGCTCCGTGTCCGCATCGAGGGAGAGGCTGGGGTCTACGTCGGCTGGGGACACAACCGGCATCGGAGGAGGGCAGGGGTGTCGTCTCTAGGTTCGGCGCTGGAGGAGGTGTCACAAGCTCGAACAGCACCGATCCGGATCCAGGCCTGGATCCCTGGGGGCCCTGAGGCACCGAAGCCGAAGACACCGGCATCGAAGGCCTAGAGCCCCCAGCTGAGTCCATGGGGCCCGAAGGAGCACCAGCAGAGTCGTGCTGCCCAAAGATTGAGTGGAGGGCTTCGTAAAATCTACAAAGTTGGGCAGGGGTCGCCCCGGCTCCCCGGAAGGAAGGGAGGCTCGGGATCGACCCAACAGGCTCCATGGATGACTACCTTTCGCAAACCGTGTCTCGTCTGCCAACGGATAGGGAGAACACAAAGAGCGACGATGCTTCTTCGCCTTTTTGTACTTCGACTTACCCGAAGACTTCGACGATGAGTGGTGGAGATGGCTCCGCGACCGGTCCCCGACCTCCCTCTCGACCGGGACCTCGAGAGGCACGGAGCAGACTGCCGGGCTTCGAGAAGCTTTTGGGACTGCTCCTGCAAAGACTTTGGGTTAACAAGGCTCGGCAGTCGGAGCACGACTTCAGGTCGTGGTCGCACTCCAAACACCAAAGGCACATGAGGTGCGGGTTTGTAACCGACATTAATTTGCGACAGGAGTCGCAAGCCTTGAAGCCGGTTCGAGGACAGGACATCCTATGTGCACCAGGAGTCGAATGACTTGAAAGTTTGTTGTCGACAAAAAGTTTCAAAAAGAGAGTCAAAAAGTGACTTGAGGTACCTCTGTCTCCGGATCTGCGCTGGCTGGAGCGGAAAAAGAAAGAACTGACGTCAGCGTGCAGCAGCGGTGTCTAAGTAGATATCGCAAGTCATTCCAGTGATCACGACGCAAACGACGAACGTGGAGTCAACCGATGCCACCTAATGATGCGCAGGGTTACTGCTGAGGAAAAAATTCTCAGGATCCAGTCTGACGCCTGGGGGTAAGTCTAAGGTGAAGAATCCATAACTAATAGTCTCTTTCAGATAATGTGGTTAGAAATCAGACCTGTAATTTTAGACAAGTAAAACGTAAAACCTGAATATTTTAGTTAAAATATATGAAGTTTTATTAAGAGGTTTATTTTAAATGTGACTGAGAACTGGATTTTAGGTAAAATAAGCCACAATAGTATGTTAGCATGCACCTATCATTTGCAATACTCAGCGAGAGTAGTTATCGGTGTGTGTATAAAAACTGTCCCACCATGACGTTGTCGTTGAAACTAAAACATCTTCCAGTTGTTTTGAGTGGCAGCCACATGTACTACAGCATTACGACAATCCACAAGGTTGGTCTGTTAATTTTTTTAGGTCACATTAATTTGAACGCACTCCATCAAACTAGCATAATACCTTTTTAGTGTTTTTCCTGGCTTACATCACCCATCCTCTTTTGTTTTTTAGTTCTCCCACTGCAGCGTGGAGGTGTGCATTTTACAGTTAATCTACATCAACTACATTCAGTCGTTAGCCTAATGAACCATACACTTGAGTTCAAATGCATTACAGTTACTGTAGTTGTTCATGTGTTACTACAGTTCTGCACAGTATGCATTGCTTCTGTAAAATTTCAGATACTGCAGAGCTCTCTTTGGAGCTTATCTGGTAACTACAGAAGTACCAGTTAAAAAGCATTCACACTGCATAATAACTCCTATTAGGACGTAAAAGTCCTCTTCATGGTAATGGACGTGCACCCTTGCCATCAACTGTACTGATGTCTAGATACAAAATGCGGATTTTTGTTGTCATAGGCAAACACGGATCATGCGAGTGTGCCATGACATCGGCCTGTCTTACGGATTGTGGTCTTGTTGGACTGGGAGGGGCACCAAAAGAGCTTCCCTCATAGTGGTGGAAAGTGACTACCTTCACCATGAGTTAAGAAGCCCGAGCGTGGTGGTGCTAGTATTCAGTGTAGAAATCAGTAGGAGTGAGCAGGTCCTTTTTAACCTGTGTCACTGGAGTGAGGCCTACAGGCTCACTCACTTTTTAAAGGTTCAGCTGCTGCGTGCTTAACTCACTCTTGCCCTACATCAGGTTGGAGTGAAGTGCTGCGCAGCGCAGAAGTGGTGTACCTGCGCTCGGTGTATACATGTCAGGGGAGAGTGCCATACAGTAATAATATTGCACTGAGCAGTGTGTACTTGGTGTTAGCACGTGCTGGAGGTGCATGTGCCTATGAAGTGTACACCACCTGAAGAATGTACTGCTGTGAAAAGCCTGCCTGCAAGGTAACTGCATGTGATGGTTGTATGCGTACATGTGAGTGGTACAATACATGAAGAATACAGTATCTGCATGTTATAATGCACATGCTAGTTGTATGTGTACCTGTGAGCAATGTATTACATGAAGGGTGCAGTGCGTGCATATTAAATGCACATACTGTATGTATTTGTCCCTGTGGATGGGACAATACATAGGGGGCCCTGGGTTCCATTTTGGGAGACCCAGGCCTGCATGGTGAAACATGGAGCAGAGATAGGGAGATTCCACCCAGACAGATTCATGGATTGCCGCATTTGTGCAAGTCGGGTGACACACACTGGGGAGGGGAGACCTGGGTCTTCTCTGTACACTACAAAGGGTGCTCTTTGATTAAGATAGTGGTCACAAGGAAGCAGTATGGGCACATCTCATGAAGTAGATAGAGACGATAACAGAATCATAGAGAGTAGGGCTGGGAGCCTTGGGCTAACCTTTGGAGGCATATATCAGTGTGACTGACATTCAAATGTGAACTCTTGTCACTCCCATGGCCTGTGTTGTGGGACTGTCACCTTCGGAGACATGCTGTGGTGTATAAGGTCTTTCAAGAGGAAAAGAGAGCAGAGGAGTAGTCACTTCAAACAGAAGCAGAATTCAAACATAAAACTTCAAAAACTCAGTCTCTAAATCACATTTCTTATCCGGAAATAGATTATAAGAAGCAGAGTTTGAGACTCCAGTAATTGTCATCTGCTAAGCAGTCAGATGGGCTGTTTGGAGGTGAAGCTCTGTTTGTGACCACAACTGAGGGCCAAGGACAGCTAGCCTCCCTGCTGGGTGAGGGGACAACACCCAGCAGGGACCACCTGCTTGGAGCATCAGCACCTGCCTGTTTGCCAAGACCAGGGTGCCTGGGAGGGACAGGAGAGCGTTGGAGGGAGCAAGGCCCAGTGGGGAGCCCTGTCAGGTGGACTTCCAGTGCGAGGTTTGAGGAAACGGGTGCTGCACTGATTTCATTGCCCATGTGCAGGACCGAGTCGGCGACACCTGAATGCTAAGAGAGGACTGCTGTCCTGCTAGCCATAGAAAAACTGTTGCGCAGTAAGGGTCGAAGCCTGTGCAGTAACGTTGCAGCTACCCCGTATGCCAGGCTCGGCTGCCATGGTAAAGACTGTAGTGTGGTAAGCGTCAAAGCCTTGTGTGGCAGCTGGGCAGCAACCTAATTAGGAGGGGCCGCTGGGGACACTTTTGGCAATTTGATTGGGCCAAATCCCATAGACTGTGAGTGGTGGTGACACATAGGTCACTGGGAACGATGAGGAATGTGACTGGTCCAACACCGCTGAGCAAGTGAAGACGTTATGGGAACATAGTCATCCAAGTTCGGGTTCAAGGCTCTGAGCGTCTGAATCAATCCTGCCCACTCCACTGGGTGCGTGGAGACATTTACCCCGCAGGAGGACTGCAGGAAACCTTGCTGCCGACTCATCTGATTGGGACTTGAGCTGCTGCGAGTGCCAGCAGACAGGACGCACTCCAGAACTTTGCAAGATTCACTCCTACTGGAGTGAGTAAGACTTCTTTCGGGCCTGGAGGCTTCTGGGAATCTCGCTGTTGAGATCGCTGAAGTGTTAGGACACATTTGACTCAAATGTATGAGTCAGAGTAGACGCTTGAGACATGACTGCTAGAAGAACATTTCCATGGATGGTGTCAACAGTGAATGTGGAATAACCACCATCGCTAATGCGAGGAGGGAGTGGGACAGGATATTGACGAACAAGTTACTTACCTTCAGTAACGCCTTAGCTGGTAGAGACTCTAGCTGCAGATTACTTATCTTAGTATAATTCCCAGCCATCAGACTGGATCTAGAAGATTTGAGCACTACCCCTGCGTGCTGGTAGGTGGCATTGTTCAGGTCGATGTGGCGTCATGGGTGTCACCTGCACCGAAGTGACATGTTTGGTACCTATCTAAGTGCCATCTCTGCGCGCTGACATCAGTTTCTTTCACAACTTCCCAAGCCAGGAGCGTGGCGCCACAATGAGCTCTGACCACTGGTGTGATAAAAGAAGGCCCTTAAGAGAGTGTTCTCTATATCATAATTGATTTGCAGAGTGGGGACGATGGCTGGGTCGGTAAGGAATCTGCAGCTCAATAGAGTCTTTAGAGTCTTTATCAGATGAGGCATTACCGAAGGTAAGTAGCTTGTTCATCTGATAGAGCTTTCTAGCTCCAGAATACTTACCTTAGAATAGGAACCCAAGAACAACCTCCCTGGAGGTGGAGCTGCGAAACCAATTAGATTAGAATGTCCTTTCAGGACTGAACTGGCAAAGTGCCTGTCATGATGGACCTGACTGTCCAGGCAGAGGTTTGGTGAACGTGTACGTTGAAGCCCATGTTGCTGCCTGAAAGATATTCAATGCTGAGACGCTGTGCCCTAAAGCAGAGGATGCAGCATTGGCTCTGGTGGAGTGAGGCCACAAGCCCTCAGGGCCAATGCGTAGCAGATCTTAATGCATTAGACAATACATCACAAGATGGTCATTTTCTGTACTGACTTTTTTTTTTTGCTCCAACATAACCCAAGAAGAGTTGATCACCCAACGGAATTCTTTCATGTGGTCTAGGTAGAATAACAACGCTCTTTTTGGATCCAGATGGTGGAGTCTCTCCTCCTCGTTGTAGGGATGAGACAGAGCAAAGAAGGTAGTAAGGGTGATGTGCTGCCCTAAATTGAAAGGGGTCACAACCTTCAGAAGGAAGGAGTCACGCATCCAGAGAACCAGCTTGTCCGGATAGAAGGTGGTATATGGAGAGTGTATGGAGAACGTTTGGAGTTCGCTGACTCTAATGGTGATTTTGTGGCCGCAAAAAAGGCAGTTTTATAGTCAGGAGCCTAAGAGGGAAATTGTGCAGAGGCTCGAATGGTGCACACATGAGAAAGTTGAGGACCAGGTTGAGGTCCCACTGGGGTGTTCAGAAGAGGCAAAAAGATCTAAGCAAGGCTCTCCTCACACACAAAGAGACCATGCACCACCTTTGGCTAGAGACGCCATTTGTCATCCACTAGATATCACCGGCTAAGTTTGTACGTTCTGGCGTTCAGAAAGCCAATCATGTGTTGAGCCACCAATGAAATGCTCGGACGTTCTAGCCATGTCCAGAGACATAGGGCCTCTTGACAAAGAGATCACAACCCACCTCACTCGGTCTGTTGCAATACCACATGGCAGTGGTGTTGTCCATCAACACCTGCACTAGTCTTACATTGAACAAAAAAAGAAAAGGCTTCCAGAGCTAGGCAAATCGCAGGAGATATAACAGGTTAGATGTGGACTTTGCCCGAGACGAGAGGTCTCCGTTTTCCATCTCTTCTAGGTGGAAACACCAGCTCAGAAGTGACATCTGTCACTACAGTCAGCTCCCATTGGGAGGGGGGCGCTGGGGTCTGCCACTGACCCAGTAGTGGTTTGTCAAACACCAAAGCAGATCTTTTGCGGTTCCCTCCGAGATCTGGACCATGTCGGAGAGATTCCTCTCTTACTATGCCCACTGGGACATCAGGTCCTACTGCAGAGCCTGCATATGCCTTCTAAATGACCAGCAGGATGTAGGAGGCCATAAGGCCCAACAGCTTCAGAGTCAGTCTCACTGAAATCCATAGTAGAGGCTGAAACATCAGTATCATAGCCTGAATATCCTAGACTTACCACTCGGGAGAATAGGCGTAAAACTGCACCATGTCCCGAACTACTCAGATGAAAAGGAGCTTCTGAGAGGGAGTCTGGTGTGACTTTAACATGTTGCTATTGAACCTCAGCGAATACAGGATATTTGGCCTAGTCTGAAGGTAGGTGAAAACTGCCTAGGGCAGGCAGCCCCCATCAGCGAATCGAAAGTGCTCTTGGCCCACCATGAGCCACAAGTATTGTACAGAAATGTGGAAATATGCGTTCTGAGAGTCCAATGCCACCACCCAGTCTCCTAGGTTGAGAGCAGAGAGAACTTGGGCGAGAATAACATTTTGAATTTCTCTTCCCCTAAGAAGAGGTTGACAAAGCACTGATAGACTATAGGAAGAAGTCCTCCTTCCTTCTTTGGCAGCTGAAAGTAACGGGAATAACAACCATGACCTACTTCTGATGCAGGCACCTCCCTATGGCTCCCTTTGCCAAAAGAGCCTGCACTTTTTGATGGAGCAACGAAAGATGGTACTCCATCAGCCCATTGTAAGTGGGTGGCACAGGTGGTGGGGTAGTCACAAAGGGGGGGAGTAGCCCATTTGGATGATCTGGAGAATTCAGCGGTCTGATGTCACTGATAGACAGTGGGGCAGGTGATGGTATATACTGCCTCCCAATAGATGCCCAGATGGTTGGAGGACAAATATAGAGGTTTAGAGGCAGCGGCTGCAGGGGAGTAGTGGGCTGACCTGACAACTGGCCGCCTGTCCCACGCTGTCTGTGAGACCTGAGCCCTCGACTATAAAAAAGGCTGGGAAGCATGTTGGCTGTGGTGGCTGGGAAGATTTGGGCGTGGCTGGAGACCCCTCCATGGCCAGGAAAGGGGCAGACTGGGATTGACGAGGGGCTGTAGACAAGCCCAAGGACCTGGCAGTAGCTCTGCTGCCCTTAAAGCAATCCAGCGCTGAATCCATCTTCTCTACAAATAGGCGAGAGCCGTCAAAAGGCATGTCCAAAAGGGAAGACTAGACATCCCATGGAAAACCAATTGCCTTCAGCCAGGTGTGGCGCAGTAAGGCCACAGATGAAGAAATCACTCTGCCCAGCAAGCCGGTCATGCAGAGTCCACAGTGTATGGTGAACTTTGCAGCATCTCGCCCATCAGCAATAGCCTAGGTGAACATGGCTCGGGCCTCCTCCAAGACCATGGGCCACACTTGTGCAACAGAGTCTCATATCATATGGGAATAACGGCCCAAGAGGTACATGGTATTCACTGACCGCCGTGCTAGGCTGACCGAAGAGAACATTCTCTTACCAAAGTCGTCCAGCTTCTTGGTTTCTCTATCCAGTGGAGTGGTAGGGAAAACGCCAGGTTAAGCCTGGATTTGGAGGCATGGACCACCAAGCTCTCTTGGGTGGGGTGCTGGATGGAATCCCGAGGAGTGGGGCGAGGGTGGTGGACAACCGTCAAGTCCACATGGGCCCATGTGCAGGTTGCGGACAAGCTCCAAGTAGGAAAAGCCCTGAGTAGGACATCTGTAAGGGCTTTATTGAAGGGGGACTCCCAACTGAAGCACCTCCATCAAGACATTTGTTTTGGCAGCCACCATGGGCAACTGAAGGTTTAAGACCTCAGTTGCCCTACGCACCAGCATTACAAAAGAGGCGTCCTCCTCCACATCAATGGTAGGAGAGACCAGGCAAGAGTCGAGTGAGGCCTCTAGCCTGCTGGCCTCCACCAGTTCCTCATACCAGTTGTCTTGTTACTGTTCTTCTTTAGGGAGCTGGTAACCAGAAGGGTCAGTAGACCCCTCACAATTGTCTCCCTGTCAAATAAATAAGTCACTGGCTCCGCACCAGAAAGCATGGATCTGTTGAGTGCCGGAATCGGCAATGAGCGACGTTGCCCTGGCTTCCTGTCAGAGTCAGGAATAACAATAGGGTCACGCCACCTACGGATGTCGGCGATGGAGCAGACATCGAGGAAGTTCTCGGTCTCGCCATCAGCTCTGATCCATGTCCAAAAAGGGATCCATGGGGTACAGATGGTGCCGAGGGCGAGCCTGCCGGTGTGGATCCATTGAAGGCTCAATGGGATGTGAAGGTGCTCCAGAAGGGCTGGGCCACCCAAAAATAAGGCACATGGCTTCATATAACGCTTTGAGCTGGGTGGGGGTTGCTCCAGGAACATCGGGGAAGAACGGAGCAGACCCAGGTTCATGTTCCGCAGACTTGAGGGGCCTGGAATGTTGACACTCCTGCTTCTCATCAGAAGACTTCAACAGACGTGGTGAAGTCGAAGGCCTCTGCGGCTTCTTTGACTTTTTATGCTTGAGGGACTTACCCGACTTCTCTGACCACTGGGAATGAGACGACAAACATCAGCAAGAGCCCGCTAACTCCTGGGTCCTTCCGCGCCAACAGGACCTCGAGTGACACAGAGTCAACATATGTCAGGCACCGAGAAGCTTGAGGGATCGCTCCCTAAGCGCCTTGGGGTGCATGACACGGCAGTAACTGCAGGTCTTAGAGTACTGGTTCCACTTCAAGTGCCACAAGGACACCAAGTTGGATCTATAATCAACATTTGACTGACAGCCTCTGCATGTTTTGAAACCAGCCGGTCTCTTGGATGATACATCTTCACACCAGGAGAAAAATAAAAAAAAAAGTCAACAAAACATCAATAAAAACCAGTCAAACAAGCATTTGCAATGCAATAGGTCTCGCATTAACGAGATTTTAAGCTATTGGCAATGCAATAGCTTAAACGCTCGCAAATGCGAGACCTATTGCATTGCAAATATTTTTTTTATACTTGCACCCAGGCAGCGCTTTCACATTCAGAAAGGCCGCGCTCCTTTCTTTAAAAATGCTGAGTCTAAAGAAAGGGGAGTGTCCGACAAAGTGAAACCGCGGCATTGGGGCTTTGACAAAAAAAACCATCTGTTTGTCAAGTTGTCGGCCACGTCCCTTTCTTTAGATGCGGTTTGTGTAAAGAAAGGGGCGCGGCCTCTATGAATGCGAAAGCGCTGCATGGGTGCTAGTAAAAAAAAAATATTTGCAATGCAATAAGACTTGCATTTGCAAGAGTTTAAGCTATTGCATTTCCAGTGTCTTCAAGTTACACCGGGACAAAGTTAGCACATTTCCCTGTGACCGGACTGAATCCCAGATGCAGATGAATAATAGCAGCTTATTCCATGCACTCATGGCCACAGCAGAGAAGCCAAAAAAGTTTAAAGAAGTGAATGTGAGGAGAGATGGGTGCGTGCACAAATCCAATGCCAGGAACGTGACATGGTGGTTGCCTCATACTCTAACTTCCGAGAAAATACGAAAAAACATACTCGGCAGGCAGTGCGCTCTGAGCGGATACCAAGCATCTGTGGCAAACACAGGTGTCGTCAGGTGCAGACTTCTTTCCTGCACAGCCGCAGAAAAGAAAACACAGCAAGGCTGACACAATAACAGCCATTGTACGGCGAGACAAAGATGTTCCTGCCCGCTGGGCAGAGGGCCTGATGCCACTTGTGTGACGACGCTCGTGCAGGGATCCTGGAGAGGGTGCAGTTTACTTACTGGCAGCGCAGTAACAAGTACACGGAGCTCCGGCTGTGTGTACAGATTGTCTAGCGCGCTCATCATCACACAGACCATCCTCCGCCCGAAATCTGTCTGCGAGCGGGCGCTTCACCTGCAAATTTCATTATAGTTTCAAGCCAGCGCTTTCTTTCTTACTGCCGGTGTGCCACTATCCACCCACAAGTGTGTGTGAGGCACGCGCCTCTCACTGGCAAACGGACAGTTTTTGTAAACAAAGAAGATACTTTAGGAATGCAATCAGATGTCTAAAGGGAGATTAGCCATATAAATAAATGCCTCTTCCCACGCCCAGGCTCCTGTCCCACCATGCACTGGATCTCGTCCACCACCATCCCCGGCTCCCGCTCTCTCCATCCCCGTACCTCTTCCTCCTCCGGCCGGTGCAAGTCCACTTGCCCAGTGTACCTGCCGTTCAGCTCCATGGTTTCGGTGTGGGAGACCATTCTCCCGGCGGGATCCCTCTGCCGCTGGGTAGAGCAGGGAGTGCGTGAGGCCTGGGTAGGTGTGGGAAGCAGGGGGTTGCAGTAGGAGGGGAGGCCGCTCTGCGGGAGGGGGCAGAGGTTCAGAGAGGCTGATGCCAGCGCGGCGCTGGCTGAGGTAAGGGCTCTTCTATCACCAGCGGAGTTGGAAAGGTCCCCTGCCACAGGCTAGAAACTCCCACTACTGTAAAGTGGAAGTGAGGGAAGGAGGGGGTCTAATGGGGCCGGGCAGGGGGGCGAGAAGGCACGAACAACCTGAGGGGGGAGTGAAGGCACAGAGGGGGGCAAAGGCATGGGAAGAAAAGAGTGCTCGGGCAACACTCGAAGTAAAGGGGCCAGTAGCCATGGAAGGATACAAATGACGACCTGGCTGTCATAATGAGGGACTAACAGCCTATAAACCAATCAGAAGGCAGCATTCACAAAGGACATAGACACAAGCCAATGAAAAAGTGGGTGGGGGAGTCGGCGTGGCTTCTCCCCCGTACTCTACTAACACAGATCAGCCCCAGAGCAGCGCTTGCGTGCTGGCTCAGAGGTCGACCTAAAAAGTGACTGAGGGGTAGCTCAGAACGGATCAGTGCTGTCTGGTGAAGAAAGGAAAGCACTGACATCAGCGCGCTGAGTTGGTGCCTATATGGGTACTACGCACATCACTTCTGACAAGGACGACGCCATGCGCAGCCAAACGACGCCACATATCAGCATGCAGGGGTACTGCTCAAAAATCTTCCAGATCCATTCTGACACCTGGGGGTTATTCTAAAGTAAGGAATCTGCAGCTAGAAATCTCCGAGATATTGAAACACTAGAGCCCCGATCTTAAGGGAAATTGTTTTATTGTTTGTGAATGTTGTTTGTAATGTTCATATGTGTTGGTAAGCAGAAGAAATAAAATACTCCTCTTTTTTCATAAAAGGGAACATTTATTGCTGCTGCTGTGCGTATTATGAATTGCGAGCCCGTGTTCACTAATGTGTATCCCCTCTGCTGCCCCCACCCGCCTGAGGGAGCCTTGGAATGCTCGACCACATTTACCACTGAGAGTCAAGTGCAGAAGGGGTACTCAACTCAGTTGCTTACAATCCACAGTAGGTTGGGCCACGGAACATTGGGAGTAAAAGACCTCAACCCCCATGGTTGGGCCAGTAACCCCTGTGTGCCCTGTGGCCCTTTGAAAGGGGTTACAACAACTCTGTACCTGTTATGTATCAGCCTTTTTGGGTAGAGGACATTTCTCACAGTGTCAGTTGGTAGACAACACAGAGAATAAAACAAAAACATGGTACGAGTACTCAATCAAACCAGACTTGGTGTTATGTTAACAATTTTAGGTCAGAAAAGCCACCAAACACCGAATCTTATAAGCGGCCCCTCCCTTTTCTTTTCCAAATGACCACTCCCGCCTGACGTGGCAAAAAAACATTTTGCGCATATAATGCAAACAGTACTTGATTACATGGTATGGGGCCTATTCACAAATTTACATATGAAAATGTACTCATGTGTAAATCTATTACTGAGGCTGTTATTTTGGTAGCTTTGGATACTCTGAGGCGGAACGCTGATTCAGGGATCCCCCAGGCCCTGGTACTCCTGGTTTAGTCCGCCGCGTTCGATACGGTTGATCATAACATCCTTCTCCAACGTGTCAAGCAGGCGGGCATCCAGGGCCTGGAACTGCAGTGGATCCAGTCCTTTATGAAGGACAGAACACAATCTGTCCGCCAGGGTCCATACACAGCGCCCAAAACCTCCACCTCCTGCGGGGTGCCTCAGGGCTCTGCCCTGTCACCTTTACTGTTTAATCTCTACCTTCGCCCCCTAATCCATTCACTCCACAGCTGGGATGTCACAGTGTTTAATTATGCTGATGACTTACAGATCATCTTCCCACTTGATTCTCCGGATGCCGCGTACAATTGTCGTTCCACCAGGATACACATCCAGGAATGGATGGACGGCAATCAGTTAAAATTAAATCCCGGCAAAACGGAACTTCTCCTCCCGGGCTCCAGCCCCTCTTATTGGGGCCCACAGTTCTGGCCTAGCTACTTTGGCCCTCCCCCGGTCCCACTGAAATCTGTAAAAAGTCTAGGCGTGACCATCGACGCTGAACTGTCTCTCAGACCTCATGTGAGTACTGTGATCTCTTCTTGTATGTTCCAGCTCCGTAAAATTCGCAAAGTGAGCCACCTTCCATCATCCGCTGCCCTCATCCAAGTAATCATCTCCCTGGTACTCTCCCGCTTGGACTTTTCTAACTCTCTGTACTACGGCGTCCCTAAATCCCTGTTGCACCGCCTCCAGGCTGTACAGAATCAAGCAGCCCGTCTTATTTTCAACTCACCTAGATGGCAGTCGGCCAAACCTCTGCTACATAAATTGCACTGCTTGCCCATAGAACAAAGGGCTGCATTCAAGTTGGGTTGCCTCACGTTCAAATCCCTCCACTGCCCTAGTCCGGCATTCTTGGCGATCCTTATTAACCCTTACCGCCCTACACGTAATCTTCGCTCAGCCCTCCTTAATCTGCTTGTTGCTCCTAAATACAAAACTAATAAATTCGGCGGACGCCGTTTCTCTAACCTCGCACCTCATTTCTGGAACACTCTTCCCCTACCCATCAAATCCAGCTGCTCCCTCCTTCACTTCAGGAAACTGCTTAAAACCTTCCTCTTTTCCCTACCTGGTTAACCCTGCTCTCAACTGATCCCCCCGACTTCCCTCGGTCTCTTTCTCAGCGCAAGGAAACTCATGGTGTCAGTGCGCTTTACAAATATCACTTAACATAACATTACTATGCACAAGTGTACAGCTACACATTTGTGCTATTCATCATTTCCAAGTATAGGTTTACACCCAAGTGTAAACCTACACGTCACCACTCCACCAGATCAGCAAGGTGGAAACAATTAAGGCTGAATTTACAAGTTGAAGTTACTACTAGTAACTTTTCACACATAGGTTGAGATCTCAGTCACCATGGTAAAAGTCTCCCTTGGGAAAGTATAGAGAAACTTTAAGTTAATTATTCTTTTAAAATGTGTAAAACATTTTAATATAATATATAGCAAGGTACAATTTTACGAGTGTAATCAAGAAGGATTGCATGACATTATGAATACAAATGTACTCCAGGCCGAACAGATTTTTGCGGAAAACTTAGGGTTGGTGGGTTCAAGAGCGACAATCTGGGAAGCGTTCAAATCAGTGATTAGGGGACACGCCCAGGCCCAGATAGGGGCACTGAAAAAGGAGAAGGCGTTGCCGTGCCTTTCCCTTGAAAGTACTATATTGAACCTGGAAGCCCAAGTGGTGAGGGGAGAGGGGGCACCCTTGGAGGTGAGACACCATCTACGATTATGCCAGAAAGAGCTGCAGGAGTTACTTGAGAACAGCATCAGGGCGCAGGCGTTAGCTACCCAACACAGACTGTAAGAGGTGGGAGACGAAGCCAAAAAATTACTGGCGTGGCTAGATAAGAAATCAGTAGCGAATAACTGGGTCCCGGGTATAGTAGATAGAGCAGTGCGGCGACATGCAACTGGGAAAGAGATAGCGGAGGCGTTTGCTGCATACTATGACACATTATATTCATCCTCGACTAGAAACACAGAGCTGGAATGCAGTGATTTTCTAAGAGACAGGACCCTACCGCAGCTCACCACAGGCATTGGGAAAGATTTGAGGGAGACTTAACGGTAGAGGAGATTAGTTCAGCAGCCAGGGCTCTACAGTCCGGGAAAGCGGTGGGGCCTAATGGCTGGCCAGTGGAAATGTTTAAATGCATGCTAGATAAAACAACCCAGCACCTCCTGGAGATGTTTAAAGAAGCCAAATCAGTAGGTGTCCTACCGCCGGATCAGAGAACGGCTGAGATCGTGGTGATACCAAAGGAGGGGAAGCCCCAGTGAAGTGCGGGTCATACAGAACAATCTCCCTCCTCAATTATGAGGCGAAGGTTTTGGCAAAGGCTATATCCATGCGTCTGTTTACAGTGGTCTCCTCTTTCATTCATCCAGACCAGTCTGGATTCATGTCGCATAGGGAGACTGGACTGAATATATGTAGATTATTTAGGATCCTGCACATCATGTGAACGGACTTCGCAGACCCGGCGGCTTTCCTGTCTTTGAATACCAGGATGCCCTTCGATAGCGTGGAATGGTGTTATTTACTGACAGTGCTGCACCACTTAGGATTTGGGCCAAATTTCATTGGTTGGGTGAAGCTGTTATTTGAGCAACCGTTGGCTAAAGTGAGGGTCAATGCAATGGTGTCCCAGGTGTTCCCATTGCAGAAAGGGACGAGACCGGGATTCCCCTTCTCCCCAGTAATATTTGCCTTGGCGTTTGCACCCTTTACGGCATGGATCTGGCAGGGACCTCCGATATAAGGCACTCCAGTGGGGGATGAATGAGATGAACACATCTCTTTGTATGCTGATGATATTTTGCTCTACATGAGGAAACAAAGGCAATCTATTGACAGGATATTACAAATCTTCTGCATCGTCACGGAGTATCGGGATAAGTCCCTACTGTTCCCGCTGGTGGGTGCCCCCCTAAGCCAGACATCTAGGTGTGACGGTCTCCTAGAATTAAAGGGGTTTAAATATCTAGGGGTCTACATAACAACAGATCTCAGAGAGTTTTACAAGCGGAATTTGGCAACACATCTAGAAAGATTCATAAGGGATGTCCAGAGATGGCGGGTGCTGCCGCTCACACTAATGGGCCGAGCTGCCCTATTCAAGATAATGACTCTGTCGCGCCTACTGTATATTTTGCAGAATACACCCCATCATGTCCCCCCACTCTTCTTTCAAAGATTTGTGGCCAAACTACAGACCCTTCTCTGGAGTGGAGATACGCCATGCATAGCATTACATAAGTTGCAGAGAGGGGTTTACAAAAGGGGGGCTAGTGATTACCGATGTTAAGTTAAATTACTGGGCCTCCCAGTTGGTCACAGTGAATGATTGGGTTTCTGGGGATCAGATGGAACCGGCATATAGAGTTGATAGGTTGGTCATGGAGGTCAGAGGCTACCTCCCCTTGTTCAATAATAGGAAAGCGGAGCCGGGCCTCCCGACACATACCAGATCTATAACAGGGGCATGGAGGGCACCGACGAAATATCTGGGCTGGGAAGGAAACTAACAGCAATGACCCCACTTTGGGATATTGACAGACCTAACAGAGTGGGCAGGCTATGCAGCTTTGGTAAATGGGAACTTCTAGAAATGTACCCATCGATTGCAGCAGACTTAAAAAGTGCTACTTCCAGGTTTGTGCTTCAACCCAACCTGTGAACGGCAATAGGTTGTGGAAGCCCTGTCAACTGTTCAGGGTGGCTAGTGCACAGTTAGAGAAATTATGGTTGCACCATACGTTTCTACCAAACCATGCTTGCAAAAGCAGCACAAAAATGATTTAGACCTTGGAAGGTCTGTACTTACACTGCTTCAGTACAGCTAAGACAGGCTGCGTGCTATCAGTTTGCAGGACATCAGTAATGGTTATTATCAAACGTACAGTGTTTAGGTTTTTGTTATGTGTGGCATAGGTGGACAAATGGGCCTTATTGTTATAAGTATATCTGGGTGTTTGGAACGAATCAAAATGTGGGTTCACACTGTATGGGGCACATATAATTTGATATAATACAGGCCGCAAGTATTCACCTATGCACAGCACCTCTTGCCTCAGTTGTAATGAGCAATAATGACCCTCTGAAGCTTAAAGACAGTCTTAATGTTAATATGAAGTTCCTATTTCCTTATAGGGAAGATGCAGCGATGTCACTAACCAATCCTTGCTGCAAAAGGATCATTAGTCTACAGACAAAAATATATGCAAAGGAATATTGTACACAGACCGTTACATTCCAATATATATAGCTCCTACAGGTGTGCTGTAAAGATGCTTGTGGACAATAATGCCCTCTATGACTTGTCCTACTGGCAGCAGAAGAACTGGTGGAAACTATGCTGGCTCACGCGTGACAAACTTAAAAGTACATTTTCAGATTTGGTTTGCCTGTACTCCCGGACCTCTGAGGCATATCTCATGATGGTCTCCAAAGGAAGATGCAAATAGTAAAATCCCTGCCCCCATGCAAGGGAAGGGCAGCAAAGTAGTTCAGTGGAGCTGAAAGCCCAAGACAGACAATGCATTATCTAGTGCAATACATGGGCTCTAGGATACTTGAAATGCCATGCCACAGGGACAATGCTTATTCTGCCAAACTGGTAGTAAAGTTGACAGGGTACAACAAGCATGCTCTTTGTCCTCTGTGGTGTTCTGAGCAGCACAGATACAGAGGCATCCGAACATATGAATACAATGATACTATGGTGGGAACATAGGAATGCCACCATAGAGGCGGGATTCCAGCAGTCTTGGTCACCAAGGTGGAAAACTACTGTACAGCGCAGAAACCTGAAAACAGGCTTTATTACCACATAAAAATCTCAAGCAAGAACTGAGTTTTAGCAGGACCTCTTCCACCTCGCATATGCCACATTACTGTTCCATGCTCTATGCCTGCGCTCAGCATGGGCAGGAGGATGAGGACAAAGGCTGCAGAGTATGAATCAATTGCGTTCTCACTTGTGTTTATTGTGCAGTATGGGATGCGTCTACTGACAGCCACCGCTGTTTATCCAGCTCTGATGCTCTGTGATCACATTTGTCGAGGACTTGAAATAGTGACACATACTACTGCTTGACTTTAATACTTTGTTAAGTCATGCTCAGGATCTTACATAAGCTGAGAGAGTGGCTGGTTTGTCTTTCGCATTCTTAATATTCAGCGTTGCAGAACAGGTGGCAATATCCCTCTGGCCCCTGTCTAGCTTGACTTACAAATATCCAACTACTCTGCTGATGATATGAAAGGATCACGCCTTGAAAGTCTGGTATTGTTGCTATTTTGACGACTTGGATTAGGTCTTGCTCTTCCTTTTTATAAAGATTTATCTTGCCAAGAGATTCTTTAAATTCTGATAATATCGACCCTCCTGCCAGTGTGGTAAGTTCAGTATTGTCTTTCTTGGACAGCGTGTGGAGTAAGGAGGCGGCTGGAAAAAGAGCTGGTTCGCTGAACGTGGTTCACACAAATTACAAGCACTGGGCCGAAGAAAGCTGCTTTGTGTTCTTTTCAAAGGGGGAGTAGGGCAAGCTTTTAAGATCTTTTCACTTTCAAGAATGTGAGCTGACCGTGTTAACGCACTGTAAACAATGTATTATTTTCAAATACATTCTTCGAACAGGTATGTTTGGGTTGTACTTTTTTCAACAGGCATTCTGCGAAGTTTACTAGCACTCCACCCCCATCTTACAGCAAAATGGGCTCTAATCTCAGTCGCTTCAATACGTTTTCACAAAATTTAGTAGTAATATAAGAGCACCGCATTGCAAAAGCACCAAACACTGCTACTATCCACAGTTACACAAATTCCACTGAGATATCAATTATTATATTCTTCTTGTTTTAAACGACAGATTCCAATTTTTATGGGGAACAGAAAGGCACGGTGGCCCACAGCCTAACCTCAAACTGTCACATTCTCTTTCGAGCCAAATTTCCTCTGATTGTCTGGTATCCATTTACCCACTCATATCTCCTACACCCGCCCAGTCCTTGGCTAGAGAAGGCTACTAACTCAACCTAGCTCGCAACAGTCTAACTAAATAATTATGGCCGTCCGATACAGGATTTAGAGCCCTGGATCCTTTCATTGACTGCTTTAAAATAAGTTATATTTTTTCTTTAACTTTACGTTTTATTATTATTTACGTTTGTTATTTTTACACTGGATTGTTCTTTCATTTTCTAACAGCATAACCGATTTTTCCCCAGAAGTACATGCAGCAAAAGCAGAGAAGAGCCCATTCAATTTACAGTCGTCTGATACAAAACTAAATTGTACTGCAGACATCTCACACAACTCAAAGGGCAGAGGAAAAAATTTCTGCCATGTTAAAAAAAATTGTGTCTCGGAGTGAGAGGAAGAAAGGGAAAATTAACCCTCAAGGGGCTTTCTCTGTGACCTCTTTCAGGCTCTAAACTATCAACATAACATTGAAATACCTACTAGGGTTTCCAGCTCAAATTGAAATCATGTCCGTGCGAAGGCATAATTGGGGGCTATTTCTTTATGTATGCATAGAACTTAGTCCACACTCACGAACTGGGCTAGCTGTAATTTGTTTCCATACTACAGTGATGGTAAACTTCCACCATAGGCCCATCTGAGGGAGATAGGGAGCTTTACATTGATGCACTGCGGATCATTTGGCTGATAAATCAAAGTGTGAAAAGTTTTTGCTGGTTGCAAAAACACATGTAGGTCGAGTGGTGGATGTACTTCGGTGATCTGTTTGATAAGTTTCAAAACTTCCCCCTTCTTGTTTCATTTTGCACATCCACCACATGTGAAAGTATGAGTCCAACTTACTTCCTTTGCTCAAACATTGCTATCAGTGTCACAGAGGTCTGGTACCATCTTAACATGAGCTTCTAGGCCTTTTCCTTATATTGTGTATAAATAGAGGACTTGGACGCAATCAGCCATATTAGTGTTCTTAGATATCCAAGTATTCCGTGGGATTTTTTTTTTTAAGTTCTTCTCGCTCATTGTCAGAGTTCCTGCAAGAACAGGCCTCCCTGGTCTGTGGTTTCCCTTCCTGACATATTCTATTGTGCTGGGCCCAGTGGAACAGTTTGGTCAAACTGTACAAGTCTCTACGTCATATCAGAAAGTCACTGACGCAACCTCCCACCCATCTTGCACATCCCTTGTCGAATATACCCAGCAAAAACTCTGGGTTGTTCACAGCTAGCATATAAGGGGGTAGATAACTTATCTGACAAGATTTGCCACACAGTTCCACTGTGTTCTAGTAATTTTAGACAGAAACAGGAGAGACTCCTGCAGATTTTGCACCTTTGGTGACATGCACAAGAGCTCAGCTAACTCCTGATTACACATTTCTTGTTCTAGTAAGCAGCTGCTGCAGGTAAGAGCGGTGGGGCCGGCTGGGGGGGGGGGGATTTAGAGAGAGGACCACAAGGGAAAATTCAATATTTATTTAATTTTCACATGTGGTCGTGTCTCGAAATCCCCCCCAGCCGGCTCCACCACCCCAACGCTCTGACCTGCAGCAGCCACAGCTGCTAGTAAGTGCCAAGGTCTATTACAAGTAGTTAGTCGCTTAAAGCTGACTTTAATGAATGCCAACATCCTAGTCCTGAGGCCTGACTTATTCAATATTTTACCTAGGAAGGTCCGGTTCACTGTCAAACGCCTTCTCAGAATTGAGCGAGACAAGAAGACTTATCGTGGGTCATCCAGTCTATGACAGTGAACAACAGTTGTGTGTTGTCTGGTTGAGAGACGCTAGTAAAGGCCAAATATCTATAATTGTGGAGGTGAGGGTATTCATGAAGATGGTGATATTTTTAATTAAGAGTGCTTTTGGGCATGGTACTGGACGTCCAGCTGGACAGATCCTTCCCCCCCCTCCGTGCCGCGGGGGTGGAATCTAACGCCCGAGCGCTGGGAGACTGGCTCACGCACTGGTCGCTGCAGGACTTGTGGCGTACGCTCCACCCGACGGACCGGCTATATTCTTATTACTCGGCGGTCCATGATCTCCATGTGCGGCTGGACCGGATAGTGGGGTCCCAATCATTGCTCCCGCTTATCGTACAGTCGGAATATCTGGGGCGGACGCATTCCGACCATAACCCCTTATGGCTTCGGCTTGACTGGGTGGCGGACCGCTCACCGGTGCCCACCTGGAGACTCCAACCGAGCGCACTGGAGGACCCGGAGTTCCGTTCCTCCCTGGGTACGGCCGTCTTGGCCTTTTTCGACGCCAACGAGGGGACGGCGAGCAGTGCCTTGGTGGAGTGGGACGCCCACAAGGTGGCCATTCGGGGGCACTGCCTGGGGGCCCAGTGGAACATACGGAGGACCCTCTCGGACTCCCTGGCGCGCCTTGAAAATGACCTCCTGCAATATGAGAGGGAAGGAGACGGAGGGGGCAGGCACTCACGCAACCTGGAGGATCTCCGCGGGCAACACGCGGAGCTCCTGGAGCGGCTCCGCTGCCACAATTATGCGGCGCACACCGCCAGAACGCATGCCAGGGCGGATCAGGCGGGCCGCCTGCTGGCCTGGCTCATCCGGCAGGGGGATCGCAGGACCCCGATTGGAGCACCCCGTGGGGAGGACGGAGTGATGGTGCACACGCAGCGTGAAATCCATAGGGCCTTCGTAGGCAACTACAAACGCTTGTACGCGGCTCAGGGGACGGGCTCCCGACACCTTCTTGGGGAGTTCCTCGCTTCCATTCACCTCCCTGCGGCCACCAGGGAGCATAACGCGGCACTCAGTGGCCCCCTCTCCCTCGAGGAAATCAGGGAGGCGATCCAATCATTGGCGACGGGCAAAACTCCGGGACCGGACGGATTGCCCGCGGAGTACTACAAGGCTTACCGCGAGACCCTGGTACCGTTGCTGCGCGAGCTTTACAGCAAAGCGCTGGAGGAGGGGTCGCTCCCACCCTCCATGCGTGAGGCGTTCCTGGTCTCCCTGCCTAAGCCGGACCGCGACCCCACGGCCCTGGGCTCCTACCGCCCCTTGGCGATGCTCAACGTCGACTACAAGATACTGGCGAAGGTCCTAGCGGACCGGTTAGCGACGGTGGTCCCGCACCTGGTGCACACTCACCAGAACGGGTTTGTCCCTGCGAGGTCCACGCCGCTCAACCTCAGGCGATACTTTAGGGTGGCCGGTGAGGCAGTGCATAGATGGCCCAGAGCGGGGTGCCTCCTCCTAGACTTGGAGAAGGCGTTTGACTGCCTGGAGTGGGGCTATCTGTCCACGGTGTTGCTGCAGTATGGGCTGGATGGGGACTTCCTCCGGGTGGTTGACCTACTCTACAGGAACCCCACGGTCTGTGTTAGGTTGGGCCCCCATGTCTCGGAGGCGGTGCCGGTGGGCCGGGGCACCCGACAGGGATGTCCCTTGTCCCCGTTGCTGTTCGCCCTGGCGATGGAACCGCTGGCGGAGGCTCTGCGGACGACCCTGGGAGATGGTATACCACTGGGAGACGCGGGTCACCAGGTGTCGCTTTACGCGGATGACCTGCTGGTGTACGTTAGAGATGTAGGTACTATGCCGGAGCGGCTGGCCCCGTTACTGCGGTCCTTTGCCACTGTCTCGGGGCTCCGCGTGAACGCGGGTAAATCTTGCCTGTACGCTTTCGGCGAGGAGACTGAGGACCCGGGCTACAGCCTGAATGGCACGCCGGAGCAGTGGAGGGGCGGCACCTTTCGATACCTGGGGATACACATTTACCGCTGCCCAGCCGACCTGTTTGATGGCAACTTGGGGAGGGCGGTCACGGCGCTCGGGTCGCAGGTGGCCTTTTGGAACACGCTCCCGCTGACGACCACGGGCAGGGTGGCGCTCGCCAAAATGGTCATGCTACCTCGTCTACTGTACTACTTTGTCAACCTGCCACTGTACGTCCCCCCCCGCCTTTTTTGGCAGACTTAACCAGATGCTGCGGGATTTTGTCTGGGGCACCGCCAGGCACAGGTTAGCGCTTGCAAAGCTCTTCCTCCCAACGGACAGGGGAGGTCTGGCGGCGCCCTGTTTTGAGCATTATTACCTGGCGGCCCAGCTGCAATGGATCGCCCGCTGGTTGGCAGACAGGGGCAGAGATATGACAGCCACGGTGGCTGCCCCCTACTCGCTGGAGCGTGTGACCGGGCTTTTCCACCCCTTGGCTGCGGTCGCGGGACCGCTGCCGCTCCTCCTGGCGGTGGCGCACAGGTGCTTCCGGAGGGCCTTATACCTCACACGTGCGGTGGTGCCATATGCGCCGGCGATACCCCTAGAGGGTTCTCCTGGAGGTGGGGGGGTGCTCACGGCCCCCGCGCTGACGGGCTGGTGGGCGGCGGACGTACATACGCTGGGGGACCTATACAGGGATGGTGAGCTGATACCGTACGAAACCTTGGTGTCGGAGGACGGGCTCCCACCCGGAGGGTTCCTCACACACCGCTCACTGCTGGCGAGCCTTACCGCCAAATGGGGAAGCATGGCCACAGAGCCTGCCCAACACCTAACCATGCAATATCTACATGTCATGGGGAGGGGCGGACACCTGGTTCGCTGGTTCGCCGCCTCGTTGCGAGAGCACACGGCGGTTGATCTGGGCCCACTCCGCGGCAAGTGGGAGCTGGACCTGGGGAGGCCGCTGACGGACAGGGAGTGGGAGAGAGTCCTCAAGAGCCCAGCGCGTATCACCCGCAATATGCGGTTCCGTCAAATCCAGCTGTTCATAGTTCACAGGGCCTACCTCACACCCGAGCTGATTAATAGATACTTCCATCTCGCTGACGTGCTCTGCCCTCGGTGCCGTGAGCTAGGGGCGGGGCTGCTGCACTTGCTGTGGGGCTGCCCAGTGTTGCACACCTATTGGAGGGCGGTTAGTGGGCAGTTGCAGGGGAGTACAGGGCGCAGCATTCCCTTCGACTGGCCCGAGCACGTCTTGCACCAATTTACCAGGCCGCCCAGGGACAAGGTAGCGTCTCGATTCCTGGATCTGGGGCTCGTGGTGGCGAAGCGCCTCATCACCCGGAGATGGAAGGCACACGACCCGCCGCACGCGCGGGCCTGGAGTTTATCGTTTCAGGCATGGGCCAGGGCGGAGGGGACGGCTATCCGTAGGGAGGACACCCTGGGGCTGCGGAGGGAGCCCATGGCGGACCGCTGGGAACAGTTGCTTGTTGAGTTTCGGCGCTCGGAGCTCGGAGGGGGAGGGTGCCACAGGCTGCACAGGCGAGGCCAGACAGGATGGCACGGGCGCAGGCGGCGGCGCAGTGTAGGCAGACTCGCTGACGAGATAGCATAGCATAGCCCCCATTATCGCTGGCTCATGGATGGGGCGTATGGGGACGCTCGGGGACATCTGCGCCCATTGGGACTTTGAGGGGTACTCCTGGAGTTCGGGGGGGGGGGGGGTTCGGGGTGGGAAGGGGGTAGGAGCGCACCAAGCGAATTGCTGTCAACGCTGCCATTGTTATGGGTTCTTCCTTTTGTATTACACGTAGCCTTCCCGACTTTATTGACGCCTCAGTTGTGTAGGCGAGCTTAGTTGCCCTCGTACGGCTCACTGGCTGGTGGGTGGCGGTGCTGGCCCCCCCTGCATAGAGGACATCGGAATTGTCGAGGGTGAAGTGGCTGGCTCCCGGGGGGGTGGTGGTGGGTGCGCACACAGACATCAGGCTGTTCCCCCCCCCCCCGTTTTGGCAGTCGGCATGTTCTATAAGTCTGTATAAGTTTATGTCTTACTGAATGTGTAACATGATGCCGTACAATGTCCTCCTGTACGAAAGTTTAAACTCAAACTCAATAAAAACAGATTTGCAAAATAAGAGTGCTTTTGGGCGATAGGATGCCGCTTACCTGTGGATCTTTTTTGGCCTTTAAAAGCAAAGCCAAAGTTGATTTCTGCATACAATATGTTACCTATTTTGTGCCATAAAAAGAATCCAACACTTGGTCAAATGAGGGGAAACTATGTCACAAAAAGCTTTGCAAAAAGCGAAAGAATAGACAGTCTGGTCTGGGAGCTTTGCTATTAGGGAGATTTAAATATTAGCACTGATCTTGTCCTCGGATAGGATTGTTGAGACGCTCAAGCATTTCCACTGGGAAGCTGACATCGGCTTAGTATGTGTCCTAGAGGAAGGGATCTCTAGGCTCAGCCCGATAAGTGTCAGAACAGAAATGTAAGAAGAAATCTAGCACTTTGCATCTGATGTGCAAATTGCGTCCCATGCATCTCTGATACATCATGTATACTTACAGCCTCTTACCAAATTTTGAAGATCTATAGTGTGTTTGCTTTATCACAACTTCCGAATATAGTCACGTACATGGTGCTATTTTGATAAGGAGGGACTCCAGCTTCTCTTTGGAAAAGGAAAAGGAGAACGAGGAAAGAAGAGGGGAAAAGCAAAACATCAATATAGTTCAAAATATTTGTTTTAGGGTTTCTTCAAAGTCATACTTTTATAATTTTATTCTAATATGACAGTGTGTTTGGGCCTTGTAATTACCTTAGGTCTTGATATTTTCTGATCCATATTTTGACCCGGTACCAGCACATTAGTTTCATTGTTGCCTCAGATTGATCACCAAGAGGGTAGAATAGCATCTTCTCATCAGTCTCTAGCTGTTCTCTGGTTGCCATATATTTGATCTTGTTTCCTCTGATCAATTCGTAAGTGGGGGGGGGGGGGTCCACGGGAAATGGAGAGGACTTCTGTCTGGCCACATGAATATTCATCAGAGACTGAGTCTCCTTCTCTTCAACATAGGGATTAGCTGGTGTATGTCACTTCTTACCATGGCAAATAATCTCCTCTGAGTTTGGCCAGAATTTTCAGGTATGATAAGGGATATGGGTAATAGACTAACATACCAGAAATGGGCTCTGAGTATATCTGGTCTGAAGCCTTCGGCCTCGTTCCTCTATATGGTTATGGAACTCCTCTGTGACTTTCAATATCCTTATAATGTACGTCAGGAGGTTCTTTTTCACTTATATTAAAAAAACAAATACAGAACTATGTTCATCATTAATTACGTAAGCTCCATGGGGGCATGGATTTTACTTCTCCCCAAACTGAGCTGGCCTTTGCTCTGAGAGCGCCCTGTGAAAAAACAAATTTGGCACTGGTCTCCCGCTCGTCCTTTATGTGTTGAAAATTTGGGAGAGTAGAAGGAATATGCAAGGGCGTCAGCAGCCTTCAGAAAATGTTTAAAAAGAGTTTCTTTTGGACATAAGTCATAGAAAGACTACTGCCGGGGTAGCCAGCATCTCTCTGGTGGGTGGCTCGCTGGGCATGGTTGCAGCTAACACATGCTAAAGGCCAGCCCTTCCGGACGGAGTTATGCCTCAGTACTCTCCATCACAGTGGAACGTTTCTTACTAATGCCAAGCATGGTATCTTGTATATTGAAATCCTTGTCTGCAAGAAGAATTTGTGGAGGCGATATTTGTGCCGAAGCCAAGCTTGAGCATTACCCAATCGAGAGCATCTTCCAAAGCACTCCAGGGGCTAATTTGACTGTGTATTCAGTCTGGAACAGATCAACTAAGTATAGATATATTAGATATTTGACTTGTTTTGGGGTATTCACCCTCTGCGTTCGTGGGAAGGTCTGTCCATGATATAATTTGAGGTCTTTATTGTTGCCATGCTGGATGCACCCCTTCAGTACATCCATTGTCTATTTTTCGTTCTGGCTCTAAGCTCAACAGGTCGACAACTTCTTCTCAGTTAGCCTCAGTGTTGATTCTCATAAACATGAGAAGCAGACAAAAACGTGAGCTCCACTGATATAGTATCTGTTTGGATTTTAAGAGATTTACGCTTCGCTAGAGTGGCCTCTCAGATGTCTTTCAACTGCAAAATTGAAGAGTCTTTAAAATGGCGATGGGTTCCATTTTCCGTGCTTTCTCCAGAAAAAAAATGTTAACTTGAAAAAATGGCCATCTTTTAAGATGTTAGAGGTTAAATTATTCTGTGTTTGTAGGGACTGAACACCCTCTGTGTCCTGTCCAATTCTATAGTGGAATCTTCTGCGTGCTGCAACACTGGACGTAGTTTTCCAGTTCTGAACTTCAGTGGGTATCCCCCAATTTTAAGGCAACCTCGACTTATTTTCTCTATCATTCAGTTTGTCGAGGAAGACCTGTTGGCTCTTTTCAGGTTCCTCAACTCTAATTCCCAACTCATCACTATTGAGAGCCCTTTGTGGTGTTGCTGCTTCCAGCTGTTCCATCCTGGACTGGACTGCTTGCATTTTATGCTCTAGCTCAGAGGTTTCTCTGAGTGTTTTTGGCACAGCGCTCCTATTGCTTTCCTGAAATCAATTATTAAGAAATAAAGGTTGCTTTTCGACCATATTGCCACCCGTAGACATCTTCGAGAAACTGAAGTCTGTCCACAATGGTACAAGGCAGGTGGGGGTCAAGATGGGGTATGTCAGCTGTAAGACGACCTGCCTGGACGGGTAATTCAAACTAAAGAGTAAGGCTATGTGTTGGACGGAAAGGGCCTAGCATCCTCCCCCCCCCCCCCCTCCCCTATTATCCCTAATTTGGTTGCAAGGCCCAGGTGGGCCTCTGAGCTCATCTGTGACTAAAAGGAGAACGTCAACACATAGCCAGTTAGTTGGAGTAAAATTCACATGTCGGTTGTGTTCTTGAACTTGTTCACCCCACTGATTTGTGCCCCAGTGTGTGTGGGAAGGGGGGAGGGGGTTATTTTACTCCATTCAGAACTCTTTGTTGTCCGATTTAAAAAAAATTCTTTTTTTTATTGATTTTCAAACAACCAACGACAAAAAGCAGCATGCCATATCAAATAGGTGAATGACATCATAGCATATTGCAAACCGCTTTCCTCAGCTTCCCCTCCCCCTCAGCCCTTCCCAGCCACCGGTGTGCCTTAGAGCATGTACCATAAACAATAAGGAGCATCTGAATCCAATAAGGTAACAGTATTGTACAACAGTAATGCAGTACATGGTATAGATTTCCATTAAAGATCACCACTCGTTTCCCTGATCATGCCCTGGTTCATTCTCCGTGTGCCAAGGTGGCAGTTGGATCCCCCCGCTCCTCCAAAACCTGTTTCCGGAGCCTGCAATATTGCAACTAAGGCCTCCCACGCCCTTGCCGCCTCCAGTGCCTTTTCATTATTAGTTCGCAGGGCCTGTTGTAGCCTAATTGTACCTTCACTAAGCGCCCACCTGAGTAATTCCGCCCGCCATCTCCCCACATTCGGCCCCCTCACTGATTTCCAATGCATTGTGATTTCCCTTTTGGCTAATACGAGGCCCAGGTCTAGAAATGTACTTGTCACTTTCGTTTTAGCGGTATGCGGGAACCAGTGCAGTAAACAAGCGCCCAGGTCTAGCTCTATTGTACGGTCAGTTACACTACAAAGCAATTCCAACATTTCCTCCCAATACGTTCCCAGACTCGTACATCCCCACAGCATACGCTGGAAGTCGGCCCCCTCCAAAACCACATCTCGGGCACTGAGCAGCCGCAGCATTGAAATATTGATTAAGCTTAGCTGGTGTCAAGTACGCTCTATGCAGGACATAGAAATGCACCAATTGAAATCTGGCATTCATCATGCTCTTCCAGGCTCTTCTAACCAACTGAGCCCATGTTTTTTCAGGAATTTCCCTGCCAAAGTCCACTTCCCACTTCCCCCGTAACGCGCGCAATGGTTCTAGAGCCTCAGTCAACATGCGCCTGTAAAGGCACGTAATGGCCTTAAAGGTCCCCGCTGCCATTACCACATATTGGCATGCCATAGAGGTCCGTGGTTCCAACAGTCCCGTCCCCCAGTAGCGTTGCATTGCCGAGACAAGTGCTGAATGCAGCAAATAATCCCCTCGCGGGAGATCATACCTATGTTGCAGGGCCTGGAATGACAACAGTGTTTCGTTTTCGTAAAGGTCCCCTAGCACTTGCATTACCAGTTCTTCCCAGTTAGCCAGTGCTGTCCAATCCCCGCCATGCGGGAAGGCCATGCACATACCCAGCGGTATCTCCGGGGCATACGGGCGGGTGAATGTAGCCCGGCGCTGGCTCCGGTTCCAGCACAACCGCAGCGCCCTCTCCTCAGTAGTGAGCGGTTCCTGTCTTTGTTGACTGATGACACCTTTTCCCATAGTGGCACGACAATATAACTTGTCTGTGCATTATGGCACTATTTAACCTGTTTTTGACGACAATTAATTTGCTGTCTAATGTCAACTTGCGGGCACAAGGTAGAAGCTTAAGCTTGTGAGAATTTCGTCTTCAGCCCCGGGTTCCCCCACACCCGCCTCGTCTTGGTAGGAGCTAGGGCAGTCAAGGTCTTATTTCTCTCTCACTTTTTGACCCAAAACGCAACGAGAAGTCAGCCACTAAAAGATATAAGCGATATTAAAACTCTGTACCCAAAGTTTGCGATGGCGCAGCGCGAAATTGTTGAACTGGGGAACCACTCGGTGAGAGATTATATTTGAGCTAAAACAGCCCCGGGCATAGAACCCTACCTAACATTAATGACTAATGTCCATGATCATTTCATTTATATCCATCATTCATTGGCAGTTCCGACATGTTTTATTATTAACTCAGAAGAGAGAGCGCCCTGCGGCTGCGACATGAAGTCTCCGCAGAACACACTTCATCTAGTTTTACTCTGCCCGTACTATGCCTACCCCAGGAAACTGTTTCGGAAAAACCTGTTAGGACAAGTTCAATTCAGGCAGGCTCGGGTAGCTTTGCTATTTTTAAAAATGTCAACAGATGTTTTTACCCTTTATTGTGTGACAAATTTTTTAAGAGCCGCTTTAAAATTACGAGTAACAAGGGGGGATTGAGTATCAATGAGTTTTTTTATAGCCCATTTTTGCTAACTGTATTCCTGTGAATCTTTTTAACGACTGTTATTTATATGCTTTTATGGTTTGTCTATCAAATCAAATAAAGTTGTTTATTATTATTAAGTCAGCCACTCCTGGAGGCCTTTGCCTTCTCAAATCTTGGAGGGGCGCACATGTGTCAATTGTTGAGTGTCCCAGTTAGGCCACTTGACTTTCATATATCGCCAGCAGGCTACTCACCCATTCTATCTCTCCCTCTCTTTACAGGTTCTTTCCCAGGCCACCACCTGTGGCGGCACACTGATCATTGGTGTGCAATGGCTAGATTTGCTCACTTCAGGGCTGGATGTCTTTTTTAGGCAGCCAAAATTCTATTTAATGCACCCACCACAAGGGCTATGAGCCGCTCGACCACATGCAAGTTTAGCATTTATGCGTCAGCCATTTTGGAAGCTCTGATCGTCTACGCTCCCCAGAGGTGGTGTGCAGACTCTCAGACTTCAGCTTTATATCAGTGTCAGGGCCAGTAGTGATCTGGGGCTGCTTGTATATGGCCCACAAGTTTCCCCCATCAATGCTCTTGTTAATATTTTATTGCTGTGCACCGTGGCTGCAGGTCCCTCCTTTACTGGTCCCACTGCTCACAGAATTCAGCGAGGAATTATACTCATGAGTCCTCATGAGTCCTCACCTTAACAGAACCCCTATTTTCATTGTTTCCTATTTATTCTAACACATCCTCCTCCGGTTCACTAGGAAACACGACAAAAATAAAGTTAGAGCTAGTCTTTTCACTTTTTAGTCACCAGGAGTTCTATATTTTGTGCAGTGAAGCAGTTTGCCAAATACATCGACATCAGCTCACTCATGTTCCCAACTTTTGAGATTCTGGCACTAGCCTGTCCGCCATAAACTGCTACTTGAGGACCTAATGATCAGCCGGTACACAACATGTGTACCCTTTTTACAGTAACAACCACGTTGCAAATTCATCAAAGTTAATTATTTTCTTAAGGTATGGAAATATGTGGTTTATAAACTACATTCAGCATGAGCTTGACATGCTCAAATGCATACGTTTTTCACATTTTTACTGTGTCACAGAGTTAGGTCCATGCGTTTTTTCCTTTTCTTCATAATCCTGATCTGTTCTTTCAATGAGGAGAAGAGCCTGATGTACATTCACTGCAGGAAATAGTTCCCTGCAGTTGTTCCTCACAGTCGTCCCAATTAAGGTAACCACCATGCTCAGGTGTCTGCAATAGTCCTAATGAGTATATATTGTTAATAAAGGATGCTGTCTGGACCAGATGTTGATCTATGCAACCGAACTCCCGTTAACTGGGCTTTGAATGAGCTATGAGAACGTTTGAATAGGAGTCGGTATCCTTTACATTGCGAGATATTGAGGACTGATACAAACTTGTCTGGAAAGGCTTCTGTGCCAAGCACAATAGCGGGAATGAGCTTTGCTGTCATAATTCTGAGTATCAGAGTCAGGGATGGCCTGATATTATAACATTGCCTGGAAAGCTTTGATTAAGGATGGCATCTTAGGTTTTAATGCATTGGGATGCTGGTTATGGGCTCCTAGATCTTGCAGCCACGCTCCTTAGTGTTTATATTTATTGTTCCTAAAAACAAGTGTTACACCTGGCATCCATGGCACATTTTTCCCCTGTCTTTAGCTTCTTACCTCCTGTTTTTGACTGTGTGCTGCATTTCGTTTTTGCTGGTTTTAGAACTCTAGGCATTTTACCAGTGCTAAAGTTTAAGTGCTCCCTATGTAAACTGTGACTGGTTATCCATCATTGGCATATGTGATTTACTGGTAAGCCCCTAGTAAAGTTCACTGTGTGTGCCCAGGGTCTGTACCTGTAATTCAAATGCTACTAGTGGGCCTGCAGCATTGATTGTCCCACCCACCTGATTAGTCCTGCAACCATGTCTCAGACCTGCCACTGCAGTGTTTATGTAAGCAGTTTTAACCTGCCTTGTCAACCTTTCAAGTGCACCCACCTGATTAATGGGTTATCGTAGTGCACTCTTAACTTCCAAACTTTTCTTTAGATTTTTCCAATTTATTGGTGCGCTACTCAATCGAAGGCGCTGGGTCTGTCAGCTCTTAAAGACTTACTATGACCAAAATACCAGGTTTGGGAACCCAATCCCTAGCAGATGGAAGAACTTAGAATTGAAACATAAATGTTTCTCTTCAAATTAAGTTGAGTATCTTCAATTTAACAAAAAGACTTGAATCTCGTTGCATGCGTTCTAAGTCTCAGTTTTAATGCATCTTTTTATGTTGCATCCTTACATGGGTCTCTAAAAAACGGAAAAAAAAGACGCCAGTTCAGTCCTGACTGAATCGTACATTATGCTGTAACATCCTAATCTTTCAATATATAATAAAGAATGTGAAAGTGAATCTCTTATGATGATGCCGATCGAGCTTACAGCATAAATTCTGCCAAGGTGAAATTAATATGTGGAGCCCGACGTGCCCGTGTAAACAATAGTGCGCAAAGCATTAAACCATCATGCCGTGAACATGCCCAAGAACTTAAAAAAACAATGTGGACTCTGAATATTTACACAAAGTTAAGTTGTAAGGATGCAACATAAAAAGAGGCATTAAAACTGAGACTTAGAATGCATTCAACAAGATTCAAGTCTTTTGTTAAACTGAAGATACTCAACGTAATTTGAAGAGAAACATGTATGTTTCAATGCTAAGTGCTTCCATCTGCAAGCAAGTGCACCCACCTGCCAGGCCCAAACCTTTCCTTTTTCTAGAAGTAAGGCACTCCTAATTTAGGCCCAAGGTAACCCAATGAGCAGGGTGCAGTGAATGTGAAAGGTATGACATATACTGGTGTGTTTTACATATCCTGATAGTTAAATACTGCCAATTTCGTTTTTCATTATTGCAAGGACTATCTTCTCCATAGGTCATCCATGGAGCTACCTTCTAGCCTGTAATAAGTGTAACTTCTAATTGGGAAGAGAGGGAGGTTTGGAGTTTGGGGTCTCTGAACTCACAAATTAAAAATGCATCTTTTAGTGGGGTTGGTTAATAAACTGCATGTTTGAAAATGCCACTTTTAAACCGAGGACATTTTCTTGCTTTACCATTCTGTGCATCTGTCTGCCTGTGGAATCCATGTATGGTTTAGACTGACAGTTGTGGAAGGAGACAATAGTGAGCATCTGTGTGTAGGAAGCTGGCTCTGTGTATACTATACCAAAGTGAGGTATAGTGTGTGCAGAGTACAGTGGAACCCCAAAGGTAGGCAGAGGTAAAGTTAGATAGCACCTCTTTGTGGTAGTGTCGTCGAGCAGTAAGGCTTTATCAGAGTACAGTGTTAAGCATTCGTTGTAGACACTCAGTCAGCAAATGAATTCACACATTCAAAGACTGAACTTCACACCAATTGTTTTTGTACAAAAATATTCTTGTGGTTATTTTATTTCCTTGAACCAAGCAAGCCTGGCACGGGTAAGTGATAAGTACTTTGCAGTGAATATACAGTTTGTAACACAGTTTGGATTGCAATTGTAAATGCACTTTGTTTCGACTTACAGTATTGTTTCTGCGACATGCAATGCTTTGTAAATACAGTACACATACTTTGTATAGGATTTTCAGTAAGATTACAGGCAAGTTACTTTTGAGATTACTTTTGTTACACAGTGTAGTATACCTGGATGCTACACTGGTACATTTCCTGCAAACAGGTAAGTAGAATCGTTTTTGTTAGTTAGTACAATTTTTAAGAATTTCTTCAGGTTTTCAAACTCCACACTTCTAAACTTTTTCAAGAAAAACAGTAAATGTTATCCTATGGTGGAAAATAGTGTTATCGGTTTTAGGGTAAGTATCAGGTAGTGGAAGTTCAGGATCTGGGGGTAGACCAAGGGGTCCCCCAGGGTCAGGGATGCACTCTCGTTACACCCTCAGCGGCACAAGGGCGCCCGGGTGCAGAGCGTTGAAGCCCAATGTTATCCAATGGGGGATAGGGGGCCTCCGGTTGGTGGCTGCTGATGAGCAGGGCACTTCGTTGTGGGAGCAAAGCTCCTGGACTTTAGCTCAGGGCAAATGGGAAAACAAAGCAGCACCAACGGTGCACCCTCAGCGGTACTAGGGCGGCCGGGTGCAATGTGCTGGTTCGACGTCGGGTGCCCTCTTGTTTGCAATGGGGAACCTCAGGTTTGCAAAGGTACTGCAGGCTCGGGGACAAAGGTCTTCTGGATGCGACCACCACTTCGAGAGGTAAGTTGGGATGTTGGGGGTTGGTTAGGCACCATTGGTTGGGCCACCCAAGGCCGTGGGTCGTCGGGTGCAGGGGTGCCTTTTAGGGTCGGATCTTCTTACCAGCTCCTGGTCCCGGTTGGGGGGACCTTCAGGATTTTGGCTGCAGGCGCCGGCTGGAGGTTTGAGGCAGGTCAGGGGTCACCGGGTCTTGGGTTAGGATCGCCGGGGAGACCTCCTCGTGGTGCTTGCCCACTCGAGTTTGGGCCGTGGACGGCAGGTGCAAAGTGGCGTGGTTTCGCGGTGTCCGGCTGGAGCCAGAGATTGGAGATGAACAAATCCGGTGTTCATGGGAGACACAATTTTTGTGATTGAAGGCAAGCAGGTCCTCAAGGGTTTTCGAGGTTGCTGGCCGCAGGACAAACCAGGATTTCGCAGGAGCAGGTTCAAGGTGGAGACAGGCCGGTAGGACTGGGGCCAAGTCAGTGGGCATCTTCCTTTTGTTAGCTTCGGCACGGCTGTTCGGTCCTTTTTCTTCTTTTCTTATAGTTTCTTCTGGTCTGAGGAAGTATGGTTCAGGGGTGCCCCTAATTACTAGATTTAGGGGTGTTACAGGTAGGCAAAAGGTTGGGACCAATGGGTCCCTTCCCTAGGGTCGGTACACCCCCTATTATGCCACCCTTCAGTGAGAGGGGGGCAGAAGCCTTTAATTTTTTGGCTGAGTCCCCACATCTGCAAGATGGCCGGGACTAAGAGTTGTGCTTCACCTCGCCTTCCCCAACTGAGGGGTGGAGTTGGCAGAGGTGGGCACACCACTCTTCCTCACTTGTTTTTCCCGCCGGTTCTCCCGCCCAAAGTGGGGGTCAAAACCAGTGGGGACCAGTTGCTGAAAGCAGCAAGTGGCCTGGGGATGCTCACAAAGGTGGCAAGCCTTTGAAGCTTCCCCTTCGTGGACCCTGCCCATACTGGGGGAGAAGGCTTGGCACCTCGTCCCAGGATGTGCATTGTTTCAGGCCCCCGAAAGCAGCAGGCTCTCGACCCAGGAGTACAGAAACATGTCTGGTGGTGGCAGCTGAAAGCAGCCACTCAGCCTGGACACTAGTAGTAGGTTAGTTTTCAGGGGGCATCTCCAAGATGCCCTCTGTGTGCATTTTTCATTAAATCCCACACTGGCACCAGTGTGGGTTTAATGTGCTGAGAAATGTAGTACCAAACTTCTCAATTTTCAGTGTAGCCATTATGGTGCTGTGGAGTTCGTAATGACAAACTCCTGGACCATATACTCTTAATGGCAACACTGCACTTCCCATGTCTAAGAATGGACTTAGACACTTTAGGGGTACAGGGCTCATGCACCTGTACCCTCACCACTGGTATAGTGCACCCAGCTAGAGAGGCGACTGATCTATGCCAGGTCAGTGGGTTGCAGGCATGGCACACAGGGATGTGTGCCATGTCGACTCTTCACTTTGTTCTGCACCAAGACAAGCAGCCTGCAAAGGCAGTGTGTGAGTGTGAAGGTATAGGACCTTTAAGAGTGGCACAATAAGTGCTGTAGCCCTTAGAGGCCTTCTCTGGTCACTGTGCCCTGGGTATCTGTGGTACCATTTAGCAGGGGCTGACCTGTGGCCAGAGATGCCAATTGGGTTTAGGCTTCAATGTGGTTTTAGGGAACGAATATAGGCCCTGGGTACCTGGTTAACAGGAGCCCAGGGCACACTCAGTCAAAGCACATCAGCAGTTCAGCAAAAAGTGGGGGCTACCATGCAGAAAGAGGGCACTTTCTCACACTGTGTAACGTGGCTCAGGTTCCTTTGATGGGGAAGGGGGTGGTGGTGGGGGGTCCCAGGTTCCTTGTGAGCAGCAGTGAGCCCATCCATGATGATGTTGGGATTGCCTGAGTGGGTGTGCCTGACCACACAGTCCAGGACAGCCCTGGGTAATCAGAAGTACCTGGAGCCTGAAACAGTGGCCCAGGCGTCTGCCAAGAAGAGTAGGGGCAGGGTAGGTGGGAAACCCGTTGCTGAAATTTCCACGGTCCGGGAAAAGGCTGAACCTGAGGGGGGACGCCTGGGTACCTACAGTGGAAAAAATGGCTGAACTGGGATATTTGCCTAGGGTGACTCATTGGCAGCAAAAAGAGGGTCCAACCAGGGAAGAGTTCTGTGCAGAGCACATGGCATTCCCTACTCTTGTGGGTCTTAGGCAGTAGGCTGAGGACTAAGTAGCTGGCAACGAGTCCAAATGACATTTGATTTACTGGTAGAATGGTTTACTTTATAGCGAGCCTAAGGTTGCTGAGCCAGGGGCAGCCAGTCTGATGGTGGCACTCCTGCACTTCAGAACCTTCCTACTGAGGTTGGCTCATTATGTGCCTTTGGCAGGATATTTGGGCTATGGCAAGACCGTTGAAAGGCTTGTCACCGACTTTAACAAGTCCCAAATACAAAGGCAGACAGATGCATTTTGCAGGTCTTGTCAAACTTGCCAGGCAAGTGGCAAGAGTGGGAGAAATGTAATGCTCCCATCCAAACATTTCCTGTTGTGAGCACCCCTTTCGAGCGGGTGGGCATCGACATTGTGGGGCCTCTGGACACAAAGACAGCTATAAGAAACGGGTTCATCTTGGTCTTGGTGAACCATGCCACCCGGTACCTGGAGGCTATCCCTCTCAGGACAGCGACGGCAGCTGTCATGGCCTGGGCACTGATGGGGATCTTTACCGATGTGGTTTCCCAAAGGAGGTGGTATCTGACCGGGGTATCAACTTCATGTCACTGTACATGAAGGCCATGTTGAAGGAATGTGGGGTGAACTCCAAATTAACCACTCTTTACCAACCACATAGTAGTGGGTTGGTTGAGAGATTCAACCATACCCTGAAAGGCATGATTGGGGGTCTGTCAGAACACATGAGTCGTTCAGTGGGACGTCATCTTGCCATGACTTCTCTTTGCTTACAGAGAGGTACAGCAGAAATTAATTTGTTTTAGTCCCTTTGAGCTGCTGTATGGGCACCCTGTGAGAGGACCTTTCAGTCTGGTCTAGAAGGGCTGGGAGGACGCTCCCGAGAAGCCACCCTAGGATGTATTTTGCTACATGCTGGCATTCTGAAACCAGACAGCCCGCTTCAGGAAACTCGCTCAGGCAAACCTGGAAGCAAGCCAGGAAGACATGAAATGCTGGTAAGACCTGAACGCCGCTCTGGTTGAGTTTCAGCCTGGTCAGAAGGTGTCGGGCTCTACAAGACAAGTGGTCTGGCCCATACGAGGTGAAGGAGTGGGGTCCACGTACCTGGTGGACTTGCAGACTCCTAGGAACCCCTTGAGGGTCCTGCACATGAACCCCACTTTGAGAGGTCTGAGTTAACCATCCTCTTGGTTACTGATGATGGGGTGGAAGAGAATAGTGAACCTCTCCCCGACCTTATGTCTGCCAAGGAGCAAAATGGGTCAGTGGAAGGAGTGTTCCTCTCCTCTACACTGGCCCTGGAGCAGCAGAGAAACTATCGCTAATTACTGGGGCAGTTTGCCACTCTTTTCTTAGTCACCCCAGGAGTCACCAATTGGTGCACTCTGATATTGACACTGCGGACAGTCTACCTGTGAAGCACAAGATTTACAGGTTGACAGACAGAGTGAAGGCTAGCATCAAGGAGGAGGTGTCCAAGATGTTAGCTCTAGGGGTGATTGAGTCCTCCAGCAGTCCTTGGTCCAGCCCAGTCGTCTTGGTTCCCAAATCTGCTGCACCCCATGCCACCCCAGAGCTGCTGTTCTGTGTGGACTACTGTGGGCGCAATGCTGTCACTAAGACTTATGCACACCCCATCCCCCAAGCTGATGAGCTCATTGATAAGCTGGGAGTTGCCAAGTCCCTCAGTAAGTTTGACCTAACGTCTGGGTACTGGCAGATTGCCTTGACCGAAAGGGCACAGGAGAGATCAGTGTTCTCAACCCCAGAAGGGCATTATAAGTTCCGGGTCATGCCTTTTGGGTTTAAGAACGCCTATGCTAGCTTTCAGAGGTTGATCAATCAGGTCCTGGCTGGGCTTGAGAACTTCAGTGCCGTCTACCTGGATGACATTGCTGTTTTCAGCTCCAGTTGGGAGGACCACTAGCACCACCTCTGGCAAGTGTTGAAGGCTCTGCAAAAGGCAGGCCTCACTATCAATGTCAGTAAGGGCAGGGGTCTGTGGTGTTCTTGAGGCACCAGGTAGGAAGCGGCCAGGTGGGGCCCCTACAACCCAAGATTGACACCATTCTGGCATGGGCACCACCCCTCTCCCTATCCCCCCTCCCCCCCACCCTCCCAAGACCCAGACAGAGGTGAGCGCCTTCTTAGGTCTCACCGGGTCCTACTGCAGATTTGTCAAGGGGTATGGCAATATTGTTCCCCCCTTCACTGAGCTGACTTCGAGGAAGCAGCCATAACAGGTGATATGGATTGAGGCATGCCAGACTGCTTTTGATGCCCTGAAGGAGGTCATGTGCACGGTGTCCTTGCTCAAGACTCCGGACTTCACCAAAGAGTTTGTGGTGCAGATTGATGCTTCAAAGAAAGCATGGTGGGGGAGCCGTGATTTCATAGCTGGACAACGAGGGCCTAGATTAGCCCATAGCTTTCATTAGTAGGAGGTTAATTCCCCAGGAATAGAGGTGGAGTGCAACTGAAAGGGAAGCTTTTGCTGTGGTCGGGGAACTGAAGAAGCTAAGACACTCTTTGCTTTGGACTCACTGCCGTGTTCAGACCACAGGCCCCTCAGATGGTTAATGCAGCTGAGGGGTAAGAACCCAATACTGTTGAGGTGGTCCATCACCTTACAGGGAATGGACTTTATGGTGGAACACCACCCTGGCACAGAACACCTCAATGCGGATGGTCTGTCCAGGTTCTTCCACCTTAATGAAGAGAACTTCCATGAGGTTGGGTAGTTCTCTCCACTTTCAGCTGGGGGTGGATACATGTTAGACCTGGAATCATTGGCTTGTTTTTCCCCTGTCTTTTTTTGCTTCTGACCTCCTGTTTTTGACTGTGTGCTGCATTTAGTTTTTGCTGGTTTTAGAACTCGGGGCACTTTACTACTGCTGATCAGTGCTAAAGTGCAAGTGCTCCCTGTGTAAATTGTCATTGGTTATCCATGATTGGCATATGTGATTTACAGTTAAGACTCTAGTAAATTGCAATGTGTGAGCCCAGGGCCTGTAATTCAAATGCTACTAGTGTACTAGTGGGTCTGCAGCACTGATTGTGCCACCCACGAGTAGCCCTGAAACCATGTCTCAGACATGCCACTGCAGTGTCTGTGTGGACAGTTTTAAGCTACCATGTCAATCTGGCAAGTGTACCCACTTGCCAGGCCCAAACCTTCCCTTTTTAGGTCTCGCATAGGCAGCAGCGCTGCCTCTACGAGGCATCAAGTAATCAGTATTACTAGTCAAACTCCACCCATGGAGTTTCTCTTTGTTTTGTTGCTTGCCATTTGTGAAATCTGCCATTGCTGTTGTTATCTTGCTAATTGTTGGCTGGATGGTCCATACGTCACTTCAGTTTTCTTCCGTTTCTGGAGGAAGCAGCATCGACCAACTACAGTTAACCTACGCTGCAAGGTATCTTTTAGTGTAGAGACTACTTTATTACTTTTTTACATGGCGCCTGGTTTGTGCATATGTTTAATATGCACGCGCCACTTTTCGCGGTGTTGCACCCCCCACCACCCGCCTCTTGCTCCTTGTTTGTCAAGCCAGGCGTTGCCCAGAAACCGGGATTCCCTTCAGCTGCATCACCACTGGAGAGAGGGTCCACCCAGCAGGATGTCAGCGTCGAGCCGAGAGGTGCGCTCGAAACCAAAAGGGCTGCCCCGCTCCTTCTCCGTATTAGTGCTTGAAAGATTATCTAAAGCAACCAATGCATACCGATTTCATAGGGAAAGGCGAGTCTCCCTAGTTAAAATCTTCTGTTCTGGTCCACAGTGAGTCCGAGGCTGGTGGCAGTCTTTCTTTTTTTGTCCCTGACTACAGGTTTGCGGCACAAGCGATAGTCCTATTTTATGTTCTATGATAACTGTCACTCGATCTGGCATTCTGATTAGTGGTCCTTCTTTTATATCAAGGGCACTTGTTTTTGCATTTCAAACAGTAGTCCCTTTCCTATTTCCTCTGCGCCAGCTCTTGAGCTAGTGGATGTTGTGAAAGCTGGCTTCCTCCGTGAAGGCAGCTGGCTTGATTTGGGAGGTCGGAGTCTGGAAAGGAGGAAGACGCACAGCTGACATCGAGGGGTACTTACCTCCCTCGCCGGTGGAGACTTAGTCCATGCTCCCTGGTTCATCATGCATGACGCTTTTGATCCGGTCCCATCTTAGAGAAACTGCAGATAGAAAGTATGGCAGCCTAGGGTAAGTCAAACGGAGTCCATTGTAAAGGGTTAAGTAGAACTTGTGGAGTAGGCTGTAGGGGGTAGTGTTGGAAGGTAAGAACAGAGAGTAAAGTTTATTTAGAACTTTTAGAAAATCATGGGGTCAAGGAGCATAGGAGTTTATGTTAGTAAAGGACTGCCCCAGGTAAGTGAGAATAGAGGAGACCAAGCTCAAAGTGACCACCATGTTACCACGCACACGGTTTCCTCCCCTGGACTTTTGCCTGACACCACAAGCACTAGTTGTACTGAAACATATTGTACGTATTTAAAATCATTTTCTGTACACATTTGCATTCAATTGAGTGTCACTGTAGCAAGAGAAACGGTTCATAGCAAAATATGAGAGACAGGAGATAGGCTGCGGTTCCAAACAACTGGCACCTGAGACTTCGTTATAGAATATACAAGCTATGACAAAACCAATCGGACTGGCTTTAATGCACTGACGTATTCAAAAAACATTTCTGCATACCTGTATGTCAAAACACGTGAATCTGCTTGAAAAGCAATTCTATAACCAGTAACATGATATAGATTGAGCTTTGCCTCTTATAGTAATTCACAGGTTAGAGGGAGCTTTCTTTGTCTCAAAGACACCAAAGAACAATTTCTGCTACAGGTTGGCACCACAGATAATTCGATTTCATGGCCTCCACGCTTATGGACAGTCTCGCATCCAGCAAGCAATCTGGGCAACATGGAAAGTGTCTTCCCTTCTATCCCAGTCCCAACACATGCAATGGTAAAATGAACCCATTTCCAACACTCAATAATACTCAAAGTCCTAACTTCTCCAAGCAGGTAATTCATTCCAGATGTTGCTTGATCATTACAATATGAGCTACACATGAGAAAACTCATTGTCATTCTGCAACATACACACAAGTAGTCAGCAAGTGAGTCTCTGAACTGGAAATAATGCCTTAAAATTGCATTATTGACACACAGCATTCTAGCACTCAACCATACAGTACATGGAAATGCTAGGCTCTCAATATGTTCCATCAATCCATAGATCGCTCTCTGGTCAACTAATGTGCAAACCATCTGCCAACCATAGTTCATAAGACAGTGCATAGGAGCAGATCACGTAGAGTACAAGGAAAAAGGCTCTTGGATGCCCTTCCATAGTGTGGGGATTTAATCAAACAACCATTTGCAATGCAATAGGTCTCGCATTTGTAAGAGTTTGAGCTATTGGCATTGTAAATGACAATGCCTTTTATTTATGTGTTTTGAAAACCTGCAAGCGGTGCGTAAACCCGCACTTTGTACTTATATTCTTTGCTTATGAGAAGCAATGCTGGCAGTAACTGCGCCTCTTTTACAGCCAGCCTTGCTTCTCGTAAGCAACGACTATAAGTACAAAGTGCGTGTTTACGCATCTCTTGCAGGTTTTCAAAACACATAAATAAAAGGTATTGTCATTTACAATGCCAGTAGCTCAAACTCTCGCAAATGCGAGACCTATTGCATTGCAAATGCTTGTTCTACATGTAAGGCACACCTAAGGCAGGTTCAAGGTAGACCCATTGGCAGGGTGCAGTGTATGTGAAAGGTAGGACATGTACTAGTGTATTTTACATGTCCTGATAGTGAAATACTGCCAATTTCATTGTTCACTATTCAAGGACTATCTCTCCCATAGGTTATCATTGGAGCTGCCTTGTAGACTCTTACAAGTGATTGCGTGTATGAAAATGCCACTTTTAAATAGTGGGCATTTTCTTGCTTTACCATTCTTTGCCTCTGCCTCCCTGTGGAATCCACATCTGGTTTAGACTGACAGCGTGGCTGTTTGTGCATTTACTCTAGACAGTCACACAAAGGGAGCTGAGGTGTGTCCTGCATATCCTGATGGCCCAGCACCAGGCCGATGGGTCTTCCTGAGACAGAGTAGTGCGAAGGGTCGTCACTGACACCTACTACTGTAACTGTGACACCATAACTTCAGAACACTTCTGGACGAATAGGAGATTCTGCTTAGAAGAAGAGCTGGAGAAGCTGTAGGAGGGGAACTGCCACTCAGCTTGTTGCTGTGTTGTGCTGCTGGCCTACTGCTTGCTGCTTCTGTCTTGGGCAGTGAAAGGACTGGGCTTTGCTTTCTACATCCTGCTTGCCAAGGTTCTCACAGAACTTGTATGTGCCTGCCTCCGGTAAAGAAGTCTCAGGGGCAGCAAAGACTTCATCTGCAATATCTGAACTCCTCTGCTGGGAGTTCTGACCTGCCAAGTGGTGCCACTTCCAGTTCTGGGCCTGTGGATGTGGATGTTGCTGCAAAGAAACCCAAAAATCCATGCATCGACCTCCAACGCCTCTTTTTCCCGACGATGCACCACAGTGTGGCTGAAAAAATCAATGCATCGCCGCGGTGCGGCCAAATAACTGACACAGCGCCTGCCATGCAGCTGAAAGATCACTGTAGCCCGAATCCTGAGCACATGTCTCCGATGTCCAAGGCACCCGCGCCAACCCAGACGCAGGCCCTGCTGTGTGCTTAAAGAAATCGCACATCACCTGTTTGTTTCACTACTGGAAAATCGATGCAGTGCCTGTTTCGCTACTGCCACATCGACCCAGCGCGTCTGGATTTTCAACGCATCACACCTCTACGCCAAGATCTTCATCTATTTAGCCCAGCAGTAAGGAACCGAGGAAGAGTGTCTGAAAATAGATGCATCACCTTCCCTGGCAGTAAGGCATCGACGCATCACATCCCCTGGGAATAAGGAATAGACACATTACTTTGTTTTCTGACGCCTCGTCTCCCCTGCGCCTGTTTTTATCTTGGATTTAGACGCATGCTAGGTACTCTACGATTAAAGTGACGCATCCATAGTCTCCTATAGAATTAACTAATTTGAACCTTTTAAAAGTGACATCTTTACTTTTGTATGCTGGATTTTTTCCTTTTGGTCTTGTTTTATTCAGATAAATATTGGTTATTTTTTTTAAACGGTGTGGTGTCCTTTTGTAGTGGTTTCACTGGGTTACTGTATGTGCATGTACAAATGTTTTACACATGGCCTCTGAGATAAGCCTGACTGCTCGTGCAAAGCCAACATGGGGGTGATCAGGGGTTATCTTAGCTGTGTAAGCTCTTTCCTCGGACTAGAATAAGGGTCCCTACTTGGACAGGGTGCAAACCACTGCCAACTAGAGATCCCCATTTCTAACAACAGGCATAACTCACAAGAGCCAGCTGGCTTTCTTTTGTATCTTTTTCCCAAAGATCAATATGTTTGTTTTGCCAAAGTTCACTGCCAGTTGGCTTTCTTTACAATATTTGTCCAAAATAATTAGGGGTTTCTCATGGCCTTTTCCTGATAAGTTGTGGAAGACCACGTCGTCAGCACATTGTAATGCAGTGGTGGGCCGGAGGCTGATGCTTGGTGGTGCTTAGGTCTGAAATGAGGGGTTTAAGAAGCATTGGAGCAAGCACGCACATTTTCTTGAGTCCCCTTTGTTTAGGCACTTATGTCAAAAGTACCTGATTTGTGACTAGCTTAATTTGAGCCTGTATCGGTGTACAAGAGTTGCTTGTACAGGGTGAATGGAATAAACTTGGCGTTCGCTCCTGCCGCAAAGCCATCATAGCAGCCATGAATCCAGAGAACCCGATACTTAATATCCAGTTCACCAAGTTCATTACAAGAGTGGTAAAAACTTTAACCCAGTCGGAGTGCCAGTAACCATATCCTTGTTTTTTACTGCACTGTGTCGTTTCTTATTCATAAATGACAATCAGTCGCCATTCTTTTTCTGACCGAACCTGTTAGTTGCACTGTGTGGTTTGCTGGCTGTTCATCTCATCGCAATGCCCTGAAACACTAGAGACCACATCTTTTGTTATAAATACCAAAAGAGGGAGTGGAGAGGGGGTGTCCTAAAGAACACGTATCCATATCATTTGTTATGCAGAGATCATCACCCGTCTTTATAAAGCCTTAATGTGAGTGGATTGGACCGTTAGACTTTACAGGACTTGTGCGATGTCCGTCTTTTTTACTGTGTTTTAATGGAATCGCTCCCATTTTAGTAATGAAGCTTCTGCACCCCTTGGCACACACCTTTTTATAGATAACGCGCGCCGTTATAATGAACATTTTAATTTGGGATCTTTGGCCTTGTGCAATATTGCAACATCAAATATTTTAACTTTGTATCGTTCTTTTTTTTGTATACCCTTTTTTTAATAGTGTTTTTCTATTGCAAAGATTTTAATTAATCAAACAAAGTTTCTTCGCTCAAAAAAAATAAAAGTAAGAGTTGTAAGTCACACAGAAAGCAAAGCTGGCTTGTATGTTCCAAGAGCCAGTTTTTGCCACAGTATATTCCAGTTGGAGTGACTGAATGCCTTTGTGAAATCTATGAAACAGGTGTACATAAGTTGTTTTTATATATGAATTCCTCAATTATCCTCAAAAGGGCTACCAGATTATCTGTTGTGCTAGACATGTCTTTAAAACCCATTTTCGCAGCCTAATCCTCCGGGTCCATCAGCAGTAACTAGCAAAATACTTCAAGTCCATGTCCAACAATGCTATTAGATGATTGCTATCGGGGCTTAAATATGAGCATTTCTTATAAATAGGATACAGCACTGACCATCGCCAGGACTCTGGTACACTTTCGGAGGCTAGATAAAAATTGAACAAGGTATGAAAGCACCCTGTCTAGCATTCACGGTCTTTGTTATAGATGACAGCTGGTAATACATTCGGGACAGGCGACCCATCTCCCCTGCATTTTCTAACTTGTTAAATAATTTCTTTTTCATTGTATTCTAGGGGGGGCAAAGTAGTGAGAGTGACTTGGCAGGGTTGAGCACTTATATGGTTCATCCAACTCATTTCAGCGATGTTACTGCCTATTACCAAACAGGGTCCTCTTTTAAAGCAGTTGATAAATTACCAAAAGTCCTTATGATTTTTTAAGTCTCGCCTGACCCAGCGCTTGCGCTGTCTGGTGAGGCTTTAAGTAAGGGCTTCAAAAAATGCTACCGCCGGCCACAGCTTGCAGTGCATGTGCGCGGGCTTCAGCAGAGGCGCCATATGGCGTGATTACTGCTGCGCACGCACCACACGCGCACGCGCACATGCACTGCAAGCTGTGGCCAGCAGTAGCATTTTTCCCCGCGATCACTTTCACTTTCCGTACTCACTTTTGAGACGTATTCTGACTCCACGTTATCCACAGTACTCTGTGAGCTAATTTAAAAAAATCTTTAAGTCTCACATTGATCCTGGACATCAGCGTTCGTCCTGTCGTTACTTCAGCAACAAGTGACTTCCGCCTCCCCAGCTCAGGAGCAGTGACCTAAGTCTTTCCACTCTAAGGCCTCTTTGTTGATGGCGGGTGGAAGTGAAGTCATTGCCATTGGCACGTGCCGCACAAACTCACGTGGGGTCCGCAAATGGGAAGAGGTGACGTTCATGAGGTCAAACCCACCCATGCGCATGCGCCTCTGACTTCACCCCAACAATTAGAATTAGGGAAATATTGTACTATCTCAGCGCCCTGGCTTTCTGCTATCGACAGCTTATCTAAGAGCATGCAATAATATAATTGCAGTGTCAAAGTTCACAATATATTTTTTTCTGTGGTACCCACATCCTTTAGTTCGCAATAAAAATTGTTTAAAATATTTTTAGAGCCAGCGTTCTCTGTACATTTGACAAGTAACGTCTGTGTCCATTAAATTATAGCATTTCAGTGTCTTTTTTGATAATTTGAAACTGTGGGAACCTAAAGTAATTTTTGTATCCAAGGTTTTCTTACCCAAAATAACCGCTTTCAGTTTTATGTCAATACTTTTTAAATATTGTTTGTCCATCTTGTCTGTATTTGTTCTATTTTTATTTTCCATAATTGATTTCCGTGTTGTAAAAGATTGTCACTACTTACATAATTCCACTTTATTTAACCAGTAAACGTATTCGCACACTTACGATGCCTGTTTTGAGCGCTAGGATCATCTATATATAGCCCAATGCAACACTCACCTGAAAATATTACCGCAAACGTCCATGCAGTCGCAGAAATAAAACAAGCATTGGCATAGCCAATAGGTCTTGCATTTGGGACCTTATAAGTGTTTAGCCATGCAACAGTTGGTATTCTGCTGCATATTGAAATACTTATACGGTCCAAAAAGCAAAACCTATTGGCTATGCCAATGCTTGTACTACTATAGGACTGTAGGAGCTGTGCCCAATCCTAGGCACTTTTGTTCTCCCACAAGACTGTTTTGTAAGAATTTCTTAATTTGTTTACCCTACTTATATTGGCGCTGATTGATCGTGTATGTGTTTAGTTTTCTTAATTTTATTGCTCAGGGTATGGCACTGCATTTTTAAGGCATTCGAATACCATTTGCATTGAGATGGGCTGTAAACGGAAGATGCAGAAACAGTCAAATCACTTTATTCAATCCCAATGCTTATTTGGTAAGATCATGAAAGTACAAATATACAAAATAAAAAACATCCATCATTATACAAGAGAAACTGTTACAAACATCGGTAAAAATCAGAATAAGAACATACCATTCATTCGTGAGTATTGTGCAATCGCCTGGTCTTTCAAGAAAGGGATAAAAAGGACGCCACAGAATAAGAGACAAGGTGATCAGGCAGTAATTGAAAAAAGAACATTCCTGGGCGACATTTTGTAAAATTATATTTGCACATGATTGGTAGTATGAATCTTTTACAGAGTTCAACGTAAAATTTGCAAAAATAGAAAATGTGCAAATTTGATTGAGTGGACACACCATCACATGGGCAGGACGGAAGTTCGTGTATGAAGAAAATTCCTGATGGATGAGGCAAAATACAGGGGATAAAATTCAGACGAAACCTAAATAAAATAAATCTGTGGCATGGATGTGTCACAGTGAGTAAGTATGGAGCTGTCCCTTCCTGGTCAATCAGTACCTCTAAATAGGATTTTACTGATGATTTTAAGCGGTTAATTTTAAATCTCTCGGTTGCCCTTTGTTTGAGGAATCTAGTTTTAATCTCCTTTTTAAATATGATAGAGCAATTGGTTGGTGAGACGAATAAATGCTCTAGGTCAAGAGAGATAAGACTATTTTTGATATTTGTAATCCATGGGATCCTATGGACATGTTCTAGGGAGAGACAGTCTTCTATTAGCCTTTGAGTGAGGTTGACAGATTCTCTTCTCTGAATAGAATGCCATAATATGAATGGAACAATGGTTCTGTTGGGTGAAAAAGAAACCTTTTTGTACACATTGCACAAATCATGCGTTATTCAAAAATTATTTCAATGAGTCATAGGCAACACACACAACGAAGCAAATTATAACAGCTTATAGGGAGGCCTACTATATTTTTTTCAAAAAGGTATCCTCAATGGTCTGGAGAGCTGAGGAATTAGAGTATCCCCAGATGCCTGCCCCATAAATTACGACCGAGCCAGATTTGGCCCTAGAGACTTTAACCATACTAAGCGGTTTTGCTCCTAGCTTTTTTGTAGTGGAGGGTAATAATACTTTTTTCTAGCATAAGACCCCTTGTGGTAATCATAGTTGATTAATTTAATTGTCTGTCGAAGGTGACCCCTAGGTAAGAAAAGGTGTCTGTTTGGGCTACTTTCCGGCCTGCTATATAAAGATTTGGAAACTTCTTACCTTTGCGGCCAGTGACTAAAATAAAGGACTTTGCCTCGTTGGTTTGTAGGTCCAGATTACGCATGTAATTCACATAAACCTCTAATAATTTCTGTAGAGCTAGACCAGTACAGGCAATTAGCACTGCATCAACTGCATAAAGGAGAATTGGGGTGCGCACTTTGTTAATCTTAGGGACATCTGGAGTTGAGTGTGAAAGGGTGCTTCCACCCCATTGGTGTAGATTGAAAAAAGAAATGGGGCAAGTACGCAGCCCTGTCGGACGCCCCTGTAGATTGGGGACCACCTGGTGCACTCTCCCTGCTTCCCATAACGGACAGTGGCTGAAGCCGAAGAATACAGCTGCCTGATAAAAATGATTATTGCCTTGTCAATGCCCCTTTCTTTCATTATCCTCCATAGATGATGATGGGCAACACAGTCAAATGCTGTGAATAAGTCCATAAAAGCCCAGTATAACTTGCCTTGCATGGCTCGATTATAATTGGCAATTAGCAGGCATTGGTCCTGGGTGCCTTTTCCCTTTTTAAAACCATATTGCACCGGTGTCTGGACGTTATTGAGGTTGGAGCATTCCTCTAAGCTGTTCAATAGGACCCGGCCCATGAGTTTAGCGGTGCTGTCCAGGACTGAAATCAGTCGGTAGTTTTTGGCTTTGGATTTGTCTCCTTTCTTGTGGATAGGAATTGAAATAGATTTCGACCATGAATCTGGTGGTCCCACAGTGGTTTTTGGCCTTGGATTTGTCTCCTTTCTTGTGGATAGGAATTGAAATAGATTTCGACCATGAATCTGGTGGTCCTGTGGAAATTTAGCTTGCAAACTGAACATTATCTGCGCCATCTTGCCTCTCCCCAGCGCCACGCACAGCGAATGCACGGCCGCCATTTTAGGCACCCCACTCTCTCCCCGCTCATTCTCGATCACCAGCGCTTCCCCCTGGCGCTGTCAACATCCCCCCCCCCCCGCGCGCCGGCCACCCCCGCTCTCTCATACACGGGCCATAAACCCTCTCCTTCAGCGCGACCCTGCTACGGAACCACATCCGACCGACATCCCATACATGGTCATGCAGCACCTTTGATAACCCCCTTCCTCTGCGCCCCATTGTCCGAACTGGTCCCAGGCCATCACCTAGCCCTGCGGATGCAGTTTATTGCCCCTACTGTAAGGGAAACACCCCACATCAAAGGGATTACAGTGGATCAAAGCCCCTACCCCCTGAGACCCGGCCGGTCGCACACACCCCCGGGAATTGGCGGAATTCCCTGCTGCGCGATAGCCATCTCCCACTGCGGGTAGGGTGGGAACCTCTACTGTAACTATGTGTGGGATCGGATCTGAGCCGGGGCTTCAGGGGATGTTCTTTCATGCATCAAGAGAATCTCAAGAATGTACTATGTGTAATAAAGCAATAAACCGGTGTATAAGAGACCAGGTCTCAGAGATGCGGTTAGAGCACCTCGTGACGATACCTTGCTGTCTGATCTGATGTGTTCTGCTCCGACGGAATAAAACTTTGTTTCCTGCCTTCCAGTCTCCGGCGCCTGCCTCTTTCATTGGTAAATTATCGAGTGGTATGAGAGGCGATTACCGCCGGGCAAATACTTGAAAGGTTATCGACTGAAACTGCCGCTACCATTTAACAGTCCCACAATGGCGACTACGTTAAAAACATTTGTCAGCATCGGTCTCAATAGATCTGGCTGATCAGAGAAGAAATCTATTGGGGTACCATCCGGCCGTGGGCTCTGTTGCTGGAGCACTGCATAAGGGCTTCTCTGATCTCTAAGTGGTTAAAAATGAGGGAGGGTTTAGTGGGGGGTGTGATAGATGCCCGCTGTGTGATCTCTCCCTCACCTTTTGAGTTGAATTTTGATGAGAAGTGTGCGGCCCAAGATTCCTCGTCCACATGGCAATCTAAACTCGGGCCAGTAGATGGTTTGAGAAAGGGAGCGTTAATAACCCTCCCAAAATCCCTGGCGTTATTTGCGATGGCAGCTTGGAGCAGTTGATCCCATGCTTCTTCTGATCTTCCTAGCCTCCTTGTCCTGGTAGCGGAGAAGCTTAACTAGATCCCTATCTCTAGGGGTGGTTATAAGTCCCTGCTGTAAGTTTGATAGGGACTTAGTGCAGGCTTGGTCGAAACAATATTGGGGCTGACGATTTGAGTTGGCTGTGGGATTTTTTCTAGTTAAGAGGTTTTTAATCTCAAGTAAAAGCTGTTTAAAGGAAGTGATTACCTGGGTTGGATGAAATTCTGGTTCTAGACCGGTCATAATGTAATTTTGCCTATTTGCGACCACGACAGGGAGAATACTGGCTTTGTCTATTGTAGCCCATTTGAGGATAATCCCATTGTTCCCTGCTATCATGGGTTTGACATGCGTTGTCTGCTTTAAGTGGATTCCTTCCCATTATATCTTAGCAGTAATAGCGCCGTGATCGGTATAATTGAAAGACTTTATTTGAACATTACAAGTGAGTTTTTTAAGAGGGTCCGAAACCATCAAATAATCAATGGTTGAACCCTGGGTGGATGTGCCAAATGTATTTTGTAGCGTGCCTGAACTAGGATCAATAGGATCCGGATTAATAAGTCGTTAATAGCAAGGAATATGTTCAGTGCATCTCTATAAGAGCTGTGTATAAAATGGGGTATAGTCTCACCAGCCTCATCTGTTAAGCCACATACTGCTTTATTTAAAAAGCAACAACTGTGCACATTAAAGTCGCCTGCACATAGAATGATCGGGTCTGTTTAAAAATATTAAACAGTGTGTTGATTTTCCCTTCCAACAGGTCAACAACCTTCTTCAGGTCGACTGTGAAATTATTGTTCTAAAAATTAATGATAAGGACTGTGTTATCGTCTGGGCCTTTTAGATGTAAATTATGATAATAAGGGGAGTCATTATGGGATGACGAGACTTCCAACCTTAAGGTGTTTTTCAGCAAAGTCAGAATCCCATCCCTAGCATGGCCGGATTTTGAAAAGAAGGCAGGAATATAGAAAGAGTGGTAGCCATCTATATAAATGGATCTGGTTTCCTATGTTTCTTGCAAACATAGCAGGTCGTAAGTGGTGACAATATTTAACCATTCAGGGTCGGAAAGTTTGGAACTCAATCGGGCTATTTTTCAAATAATTAACTTGGCCTGGTCAATCTGATCACATGTTGCCATAAGTTGCATGGAATTTTCTGACCCTGATAAGTTGCAGCTTAATATAGGAGTGGGGGTCCTCCTGTTCTTCCTCTGTCAATCGCAGCCTTCTAAGTCTGTTAGTGCAGTAAATCTATTGTGAATAGGGAGGGGGATGAAAAGTTGTCTCAGAGAAGGGAACTGGGGCACGAGGTGAGGCAGACCCACAGGTTCTTGCCCCCAAAGACTGCCCCCAGCCGGTTTATAAAAAAAGCCCAGCAGTAACATGAACATTTAGGAGTTAAATGATGGCCCTGTAGGTAACCGATTAAGCAACTGCTGAACCAGGTGGTGCGAGTTATAATGTACCACCACACAGTCCCCCCGGATAGATTTCTTGGAGTCCCCCACTCAGCCCACCCTTCTTGCCATTCAAATTCGAGGAAGTATCTCCCCCGCCCCCCTCCACATGTTTACTAATCCAATGGGATGCTTTTGACATGAGGTGGTCCATTGTTTCCTTTCGGGTTCTAGGTAGCTCGGGACATTTGTAAAAATGATCACATAGGGGCAGGCTGCTGGTGGAAGGGCCATGCTTGTATGGCAGACTGTTTGGCCCCCTCTTTCCTGTGCACACTCTCTATCGGATCTCGTTGATGGCAATGGAAGGCCCTTAGATGTCCCTGAAGTCTGTGAGGTGTTGGAATTAGCGGGGGCACGATGAAGGGGCAGATGATTGGTTTGCTGGATTGGGGATTGAGAACAGCTTATAGGGCCCCCCAGTGCCATGCCTCCTGAGTGGTAGCCTACTGTCCCTACACCGTTTCCAAATCTCGTTGAGCTCAGGTTGACCTTGTCATTATTGGGAGGGGGGGAGGGGACACAGGGATGGAGCTGTTAGATCATTGTGAGTAGATGGCTCGGCTTCCCACGCCGTTGAATTGGAGTATGCTGAACCTTCCCCTATTGAACAAAGTGTTGCAATGTTGGCCAGAATTCTGGTTAGTCTGTCTAGGAGTGGTTGTAATAAAATAGTGATTGACTGTTCGATTTTTAAAATCAGAGCGTCCGAAAAAAGTAGAGAATCAGAAGGAGGCCGAGAAGTCACAATGGGCCTTGGTGAACAGAAGTTGACTTAGTTGTTTCTCTACCCCCACCCCCCTTTTTTTAGGTCTCGCTGAGTCAGCGCGCATGCGTTGCTCGGAGAGACTTTAGTAGGTGAGTTTTCAAAGTGCTGCTGGCTGGAGACAAGCTTGCAATCATGCGAGTGTGCATGTGCAAACCGCCAGCCTTCAGCGCCATCTGTCTTTCCTCTTGCTTGCTCCCTGCCTCCGCCCCTCCCCCCGCCTTTGCGCTTACAAGCGTTCGGGATTCTCCCAGTGGGTGCATCTCCGTCAGGCAATATCACGCCTACCTTAAATGTATCTTCCATCGCTGCCTCAACGTGCTTTCTCTTTCCACAAACTCGATGTTTGTGTTCCTTTATGTTGAGATGCTTTTAGTATTACTGTTTTGTGACTTAAGGAACATTAAGGAAATGTTACCGTGAAACTGGACAACGTTCACAGTGTTCATTTCTGATCGCAGCGGCTGCTTCATGTCCGTTGCACCATTCTGGGAGTCCTTTCGTTGGCGCTTTCATGAGGACATGATGAGGAAGCTGGAAACATTTGGCACATTCTCTTTAAAAGCACAGCATGTTGGCGACTGCTTAGTCGATTAGACCTATGTTGTGCTTTAGATCTCAAAGCGCTATGGTGGGTGCAGCAGTTATAACTCATGAAATATGGGGTGCAACTCACAAGGAGGGGGCAGGTTTGAGTGCACATTGGTTGCAATCGAACTCTTAAGGTGATGGGCTGTGTGTATCCATTATCAGCACTCAGTCTTCGCTAAGTGATCTTGTTTTGTTTTTGTTGTTGTGTCAATGCTTTGCTGCGCCCGTTTGACTTACAACGGGCTTTCTCTTTCTCCAAACTCGATGTTTGTGTTCCTTTATTTTGAGATGCTTTTAGTATTACTGTCACACACACAACCACAAAAACACACACAACAAACACACAACCACACACACACAACCACACACACACAACCACTCAACCACACACACACACACACACACACAACCACAACCACACACAACCACAACCACACACACACACGCACACAACCACACACACAACCACACACACAAAGGGAGGAGACAATTGCAGCAGGACCTTCGGCTCGATCAGGACAGCAGAACCACCAGAAAAGGAACCCCTCGGCACGACCTGGGCCGCAAGAAGTTGTCACTGGAGACATCGTGTTCCTATGAACAATAGTGTCATCAATGATCTAATCCAAAATGTAAACTGTGACAAATAACATCCCTATATATTGCAGTGCCACAAAAACAGCAACAAGCATTGGCATAGCCAATAGGTCTCGCCTTTGGGACCTTATAAGTGTTTTGCCATGCAACAGTTGTTATTGCACCAAGGATATTGTGCTGCATAACTAAATACTTATAAGGTCCCAAATGCGAGACCTACTGGCTATGTTAATGCTGGTTTCTTCTAGGTGGGTGGTTCTGAGGGTACTAGGGGTGAAAGTACTGTACTTACCCAGCAAGGAATCAGGCATTTGGAGCGAGTGATAGCTGGCTTTGGAGTTGGGTTTGGGGGCTCAAATGCAGGCATGAATAGAGGCTCTCTAGATAGGGGCTCACTTGATGGGCCAAGTGCCCCCGAGTCCCCCATGGAGTGCCTACACTCAGCGATTTATCCAGTGCATCAGAAGCCCTTAGGAGGGAGGAGTTTATAGTGTTAGTGGGCTCACCTCCATTCGTTGCTGAAGTGGACTTCTGTTTCCCCATCTGCTGGCGGAGTTCTGGGCTGCCTGGGCAACAGGAATCAAACACGTAAGAGGTGGGGCCCAGCCCAGCCTCCTCTGGGCTCCGACGGGTCTGCCCTTGGCCCGGGCGCATCCCGCACCACGGGTCAGTGTCACGCTTTTGAGCACGGTAGGCGTGTGCATGGGCTGACAGTAGTTGGAGTCCCCAGTGGATCCTCTGTGATTCAGGCACGGTTTACCCCACAGCAATAGTGATCCTTTGGCAGAGGCATTTTGCAAGCCCAAGAGATAGGACTTAAGCTCTTCGTTACAAAGCCCCAGGTGGAAAGAGGATATTTGATCTGTCAAACTGCAGCATTTGAAGACATTTTCCAGTTGTTATAATTTGACAATTAGTGACAGTTCTGTTTTATTCTTTTCCAGTGATGCTGGTGTAGTTGAGAGCCTAGTCCAGTAACAGGTGGTGCTGACTTTTTGTTGTTTCTTTACTCCCACCTTTATGGAACAGGGAACGTGAGACAAAAGTGTACTCTAACACTGTATGGCTCTAATTAGCTCTATGAGCATGAACATTGGTTTGACCGAAGCGTTGTTTCGTTTTCAGATTTATTCCCAGTGTAATAGAAAAGTAAAAATGATCTATGAACCGCATTACACCAAGATATCAGGGTAAAAGGTGTGGTCTTTAAGCAGTACTTTCTTGGGCAGTGCGTTTTTAAGGCCTGGCTTGACAGTGCAGCTGTCACCAGACAATTATTTGAGCATGACTAGAGAGGGGCTTTGGCTCCGCCCACATGTTGGGAGTCAGGAGCACATTTTGATTGGGCAGACGTTGTGTGCTTCCACAAAAAAAGTGCTTGCCCTCCACAGAGCTGTGATCTCTTGATTTATTTATCCAACTTTCAGGGGCACACACATGCCATTGTAATGCTATTAAAGTGTTTTACATAACTAAATAATTTATGGTGTTTTTCTCTGTCAGCAGCACAAATGGGAGGAGGGCAGTTATTAACCTACATGCATGTTTAGGTCTGGCTTGACAGTGCAACTGTCATCCGACCCTTTAGTGTACACCATTATTCTACAGTTCTTTGCTTCCACACAAATGCATATCCATTCCCATGATATTTATTTGCAATGGCTCACATTACCATATAATGCAATATTCATTTAGAGCCATTTCTAATGGCATTGCCAATGCTTGTTGTGTATTGTAACGGATTTTCTGCAGTAGCAGTGAAACAGATTTTTCGACAGTGAGAAATGCCATACTCAGTATTACATGTATTTATTATTACCAAGAAGTGAAGAGATTACATACACTTGTCTGATTCTGAAACACAAGTCTGAATTCACAGGTTGTATATTTGCCCTTACCTCTCTCTCTCTTTCTCTCCCTCCTTTCAACGTATTTCTTGAGAAAGATCTAATTTTCTTCGAATGGGTTTCTAGGTTTTCGAAAAACCTCGAGAGCAAACGCTCTGTTTCTATAAACAGTTAAAAGCGTGGGCTGACCTCGGAAGCTTTCAGGAAAATCTCCATTCATCATAGAATTGTCATAATATGATCCCAAACTTGCACTCCGTGTTGACAAATTTATGGGCAGTGTACGTAAGGACTCGGGTCTCAGCACTTAACTTATGGCCTGTCCATATCCTATGGGAATGTGCACAGTCCGGGATTTGGCTGTATACGGACAGAAGCTAAAAACATTATACGGCTCTCTCCTCAACTTCCTGTAAGACAAGCTTTGCTCCTAGAGAAGAGATTTTGACACCTTTGGAGATTGCAGCCCTGGAGTGTGAGGAAAAGTGCAACTATGTTTAGCTGCAACACGAGTCAAAGATACAACCCTTTACTTGTGCGGAACGAAAATAAAAAAATAAAACCTGGCTTCATTTTCCATAGGAAATATTGGTTTTCCAGATGACATCGCAAACATATGGTCTGAATGAGTCGCTTAAAAACGTAAAGAGGACACAGCTGTATTGTGAAGCTTTGGCACATTTTTACAGAGACCTTGAAAGTGACAATACGGGTCTTAGTTTTTGAAACTCCACAGGTTTTTTTTACTTTTAGAAGTGACACTGCAACTTCACTATTATCACTTGAGACCCAAGTAATGCTGCCTGCATAGTTTAGTCTTTAAAAACGAAGCGCTATATTGTCAATGTCATAAGATGGATTTTTGTCATTCTTTATGAGAATGAAGAAAACTGCATTGAGATTTGCCTCGACAGCGATGTTGGAGCACCGCACATTTTTGGGTCATGATCTGCCTCGACAGCGATGTTGGAGCACCGCACATTTTTGGGTCATGATCTGCCTCGACAGCGATGTTGCAGCACCGCACATTTTTGGGACATGATCTGCCTCGACAGCGATGTTGGAGCACCGCACATTTTTGGGCCATGGTCTGCCTCGACAGCGATGTTGGAGCACCGCACATTTTTGGGTCATGATCTGCCTCAACAGCGATGTTGGAGCACCGCACATTTTTGGGTCATGATCTGCCTCGAACAACGATGTTGGAGCACCGCACATTTTTGGGTCATGAGCTGCCTCGACAGCGATGTTGGAGCACCGCACATTTTTGGGTCATGAGCTGCCTCGACAGCGATGTGGGAGCACCGCACATTTTTGGGTCATGATCTGCCTCAACAGCGATGTTGCAGCACCGCACATTTTTGGGACATGATCTGCCTCGACAGCGATGTTGCAGCACCGCACATTTTTGGGACATTATCTGCCTCGACAGTGATGTTGCAGCACTGCACATTTTTGGGTCATGATCTGTCTCGACAGCGATGTTGGAGCACCCCACATTTTTGGGTCATTGATTTTTTAATGTCAGATCTCTCATATGAGGTTCTTTCAAGTGCACACGGACTCTAGCATCTTTTGTCGTCTGGGGTTGGGCCCCGTTACCCAAAAGTGAAAGAAGCAAATTAGTTTCTTAACCTCTCAAGGGCCTCATTATAGTAAGGAGGCGTCTAATCAAACCAAAGGCAGGAAGAACTTCAAGCAGAGACAAGCTTGCATTTCCTCTTATGTTATTTTAACAGGGAGAGATTTTACTTGGGTTTCTTCGTTCAGTGCAGCAGGGCCTGTGTCTGATCTTCCCTAGGAGCAGCAATAGTTATGGTACATGAATGTGCCAGAGAACATTGGACGGATCTGGTCATTACCCCGTCCTTACGCCACAGGTCATGGCAATTCTAAAGACATCATTTACACACACCAAAGCCTGATGGCTCGTCTCTGGCCACACGATAGACGATTACCGATTTTATTTTTTTATTGTGTTCGAAGCTCACAGACACACAATGTAACCATTTTTGCTGCTGTGGGGAGCAGACAAAAAGAAATAAATCTAGGTGTTCCCTTCCGACTCAGAAATCAGATTAACTCCTATGATTGACAACATTAAATATTTGAAGAGCGAAACAACACCATGATCGTCAGCCACAACCAAAGTAGAGCTACAGTTACAATATCTGAAGGTCCTTATGAACCAACAAACGTTTGGGGACGGGGACTTTTTTTTTCTTTTTTACAAATTAAGCTCTGAACTGGATAGAATGTTCCCCTTTCATACACTTCTACGCGGGGAGATTCGGTTCAAATTAGAGAGGTAATCATGTTAAAATAATGACAGCAATTTGCCTGAAACGGGTGCTTGATATTTAACAGTCTGTGTCGGAAAACAGACTAAATGATGACAAACGAAAAACATATGAAGGGGTTCTATTGTTAATTTTCCTACTAAAATATTTCAAGTTTTATGGGATTGGTTCATCAATTCCCGCATCCACAGTTCCAGCACCACTGACTGTTCCCACTTTTGTTTTTCATTATGTAAGAACCTACACTCCCCTAGGACCGGTGCTTAATTTGTAAGTAGAAGCCCCAGGGCACATAGTTTTGCTCAGAAGGAGCTGCTGTATGTCAGCACGCTGAAAGCCATGGCTGCATAGTCTTGATTCCGCCGCCCGACTCCTTATTCCACAACCTCCTGTCCAGTCCTCTCACTCTTGCATGTTCTTGCTTTGAACCTTCGTCACTTTTTTCGGCCTTTTTCTTCCTCCTTTGCTCCTTGTGTGTTTTCCACTCTCTTGCTTTTGATAAAAGTCTGACAAAGAAATATAAGTACTGGTCCCCAAAAATGAGTGCTGGTGGGCACCCCCTCATCCACTGGCTCAAATGAAGCAAGGTCTAGAACCCATCACTTCTCCACGTATAAATTAATTCCATTCTTCGACCTTGGTTCTGAGGTTTCTACAAGGTCTCCCTCTTCATCTCACATCTATTCTTTCACACTTGCCCTTAAGACGCATTTTAACTCTGCTTTTCGGTCAATTCTTTGGATAATTTATCTGATAACTTCGTAACACAAGGGTTCCATTACTGCCAGCAGCCCTCCAGATGATAGTGCGATCTATAAAGGTTTTCATAACATAATGTAATATAACAAAACATTTTTGCAAGGGAAGCAGGCTCTGACAACTTCCCCACTGTAGAACGAAATGAGTAAAGGATGGAAGCCACCAATTAACCTCAACCTTGTCTACCAGGTGGAAGCAAGTAGTGATCCATAGCAGCAGGCTGGTGAAGATGGAGGCAACAGGGGGACGCAGTGACACTGCGATGTATAGAATAGTCCTTTAGACTAACAGGCCATGGTGACCCATTAAGACCCTTGAAGAAAGAATGACGCTTCCCAGACTATCTCAACTTACGGGTGGAAAGTTACTTTTAATGGCCCTCCATCGATTTCCCAGGTCCTCAGAATACATTGTGTTGTACTTAGATTTCCTGCTGCTCAGCCAGTATGCATGACTGTGTGTGTGTGTGTGTGGAATGTTGGAATCAGTGATTTAAATGGGAAAAAATAAGTGCAGGTACTCATCAAATTGAGCTAGGGGGTGTGGCAAGGGGCGGAGCTGAGGGTGGGTCATGATTATATAAAGACACTACTGCCATCTATCAAGTAATCATTTTGTCCGTGAATTACACTTATTTATAGTCTCAAATTGCCTGCATGTGCAAATTACCTCTGCACATGTGGGCATGGCATATGTAGGCAATTAATAACCTGTCTCCTACAATGCCCCTTTCAACTTTGTAAGCCGCCCATTGCATTTAAAGGGACATGTTAGTCACAGCAGTTTCAGCACACACCAAATCACATGATAAATGTATGAACATAAAGTGGTTAACTCCTCACAAAAAATTAAATGAAGGCCAAAAATGTGTAATGCTTTAGTTTCTGCGTCTTTTTTATATTTGCAGCTTCAGTTCTTATTTTTTTTATTAGGTACAGCAGTCATACATTCACTTGCCCATCAGCACGTGCTCACACACAGGCACAAGAACAAGCAGAGATGCACACACAAAACATTCCTCACATTTTCTTTAAAATAACCTTTGCATACTGTCCCGATGCTCTCTCTGTCGCATCCGTTCTCTCACACAAAAGAAGACATTCACTGGCATAAAAGGCTCACAACAGAATTAAAGACTTGTTTGCAATTCTTACCTCCCACAGCTTTCTTCTTGCAGACTCTCAGCCAGTTGTCTAGACTTTCAGTGCCTGCACAATTTCACACCTGTGATTTACAGTGCAGGGTCTGATCAGACCCTGTCCCTCACAGCGTGATACTGAGCTTGCTCACCTGCCACACTAACAAAATGTAATGAGCCGCTGCTGAATTATTCAGCAGCGGCTCGGCACAGGGCTATAGTGGCGCTTTAGCTGAGAGTGGCGTTCAGACCGCCTCATCCTCAGCAGCACATGTACCACTGAACCTACCAGTCATGAGTACCGGTACGCTCCGTGGCAATGAAAAAGTGCCTGTACTCAGGAGGTTAAAAATAAAAAAGTGCCGGTACTCAGGACCAGTGAGTACTGGCCCATTTAAAGCACTGGTTGGAATGCCTGATGACTGAGTAGAATGTTGGTGGGCCTGGTGAACTTGAGGAATGGCAGTTAGAGAGAGTAGGCTGAGCAGCAAAGATGCTGCTTCTGGTGGGGCCTCTTAACAGCTGAACTGATGAACAACCATCCTGTAACTTACTTAATAAACCACTACTTATGTTATACCTCATTGCTACAATCCATCATTTCAACACATTTCATGGCAGTGAATAGGTTCTTCTCAAATGACATACAGGCCACTCAATTGATCTGTGTATATAAAAATCTGGAACAGGAGAGCATATCAGTTCTGTGTCTAAAAGCCTAGTGCAAGATGTTACAAACTGCTGTATGTTGTGCAAAAGTGTCCCCTCTGGAAACCCTGTAGACACAGTCAAAGTAAGTCACTAGAATATCCATTGCAGAAAGGTGCAGTAAAGGAAGAGCTATCAACCAATCTCAAGTCTGTATACCTCTCAGGAGGCGCCCATAATAGGGAACTTTCATCCCTTGCACCAAAATCGCATTCCATTCCGGACCATACCCCTGACTGTGTGAACTGGGCGATCATGTGGGCATGACAAGCTGTCTACTTCAAAGAACAAAAAGCAGAGAGGGAGACCCCACTCTCCATCAAGAGAGGCTGTCCATGTGGTTACCGTCTTACCTGATCTACAAAGTAGACTCCTCCAATCCATTTAGGCTCAAAATTGCACTGCCCCTTATTTACTTGAAAAAAAAAGAACGACAGAGGCAAATCTGAGACTAAAAGTGAAGGAACTGTGCCCATTATTGCAGGACTGCTTGAAGCAGTGGCAGGAGGACTGAATGCTAGTGATGTGTTCAAATCTAGCCCATATGGCAGAGCAAATAAAACTGGAAGAGTAGCAGGGTAATAGATCACAGCATCGGTCTCAATGAGCCAGTTTCTCTTGGCATCGGAGAAAATACAGTCCAGTTCGATCGCTACAAGCAGGATATGGAAGAATTTACAGGGAAAGTAACAGCCACATCAATAGAGCTATTTCCAATGGTAAAACATCCTTCGTTGAAGACCAGAGAGAAAGCATACAATTTGTGAAATACCAAAGGTGCTGGTATACGTCTAGCCATTCAAAGAGAAGTATTGCTGGGTACCAGAATCTGGTTTCAGATGCAGAGCTTCAAGAAGGAAAACTACCAGAGTGTTCTGTGGGCACTTGTAAGAAACTGTGTTATTGATCAAGGGGGATAAAAGCTCGACTCAAGCAACAAAGCAATCCTTGTCAGGGTGAAACTAAATTAGTCTGTGTTTAACTCTCTGGTAGCCTGGCATAAAAGCAGTCAGGCTTAACTTGGAGGCAATGTGTAAAGTATTTATGCAGCACACAAACTGTAATAAAGGTGAAACACAAAACAAGAAAATCCCACACCAATTTGGAAAAGAGTCCGTTTTAATAAACAAAATGATACCAAAATGAATGAAATTTGTAAAGTTTTAAGTGTAAAACCTCCTAAAAGAACAAAATCCCAACAGCGGGTATGTGGTCGCAGAAGACCGGGGTAAAGTAAAAACTTAGAGACAACTGCGTTGGAGCGCTGTTCTTCTACACAAGGTGGATTGGGCCCAGACTCAGCTTACCATCAGACTTGAAAGAATTTTTAAGAAAAGCTCCTGAGAAGTTAAAGTTTAGTAGGGCAACGCAGCCGGCAGTGTCCGCCGAGGAGGCATCTTTGTCAGGAAGCCATCAGATGGAGTCATGGTGAAGATTTCTACCTTTGGACTTTGTCACTTTTTTGGAAGTCAAAAGCCTTCAGCAGGACAAAGCTGCAGGCTGAAGCCGTCGTGGACTCCACAAGGCCAGATACCTTCGGTGAGAGGTCCTATGGGAAAGGTTTTGCTGCTGCAGATAAGAACATAGCAGAGGCTACCTTAAAGCCAGGCCGACCAGTGATGCACCTTGGACAGATCAGCTGGCAGGTCCTGGTCTTCTGTCAGCTCTTCTGCCACTTTGTGCTGAATTTTCTTCAAAGTCCCAAGTTTTAGGGTTAGGAAGGCGGAGCACCTCTAACAGCACTTCCAAAGTTCGAGGACCTGGGGGTCACCATTTGGGGGGTGGGGGTTAGGACTCATTCCAGGAAGAAGCCAGGTGCAGGGTTCAAGGTTTCTGAAGCGTGTTATGTCCCTGTAGCTCACAAAGGAGGCCGGCAACTAGCCCTTGAAGTCAACTCTGGTGGTCCTGGGTTCAAGGAGCAGGTCGAATCATCCTTTAGTCAGCAGGGCAGCAATGCAGTCCTTCTAGCAGCAGGGCAGTCCTTCTGGTAGCAAGGCAGTCCTGAATCTTCCACATGTCCAGGGGTGTAGTGAAGAGGTGATTCAGAAGGTCCAATGTCTAAACCTGGTGCCTTCCTTTGAGGCGGGGTGACATGTTGGCAACCCCCACATCTGGTTCTGGAAAGTTCTTTCCTTTAACTGCAAAGGCTCCAAGTAGTCTGGGGAGACAATAGACTGGTGGCAAGTTCATTTGTGAGTGTACTGCAGGCTGCCCTTTGAAATGTAAGTGGGGCAGGAAACCACTCTCCTCACTCATCCTGGCAGGATGGCCGACCCCACCCCACAAACATCTAGTCCCTCCTTTTGTCTCACTGTCTTGGTGGAATGCACAAAGACCAACTCTCAAACTATTCAGTCATGTGACACAAGAACAAATTGTTTAGACAAGAAAATGGCAACTTTCTAAAAATAGCATTTTCAGAACTGTGACTTAAAATCCAACTTTACCATTAAAGAGGGTTTTACATTACATTTCACTAGAGTCCAAACTTGACATTCCTATCTGTTGCCAATCAAAAGTTAATACTTATTACATATAATAAGATAACCTAATGTTATCCAATGGGAGAGATAGGCAATACAGTAGTGAAAAAAGTATTTAGGAGTTTTTCACTATCAGGACATGTAAAAATTGAAAACACATGTCCTACATTTAAATACATTGCACCCTGACATATGGGCTGTTAAGAGACAACTTTAGGGGTAGGGGTATCTTATATGTATTAAAATGGAAGGTTTATATCAGGCAAAAGGTTTATTTTGCCAGGAGGTAAAGCAGTTTAAACCTGCGCTACAGGCTACAATGACAGGCCTGAGACATGTCTTAAAGTGCTACTTTAGTGGGTGGAAAATGGAGTGCTACAGGCCCACTAGTATCATTTAATTTACAGGCCATGAGTAGATGCAGTACTACTTTAAGAAGGACTTACAAGTAAATTCAATGTCAAGCAGGGTAGGCCAATGTTGCCATGTTTAAGGGCGAGAGTACAAGCACTTATAGTAGTGGTAAAATAAAAACAACAAAACACGTTTGGCATGAAATCACACCAAGAGTGACAGGTATAACAGCACTCATGACAGAGCCCTAAAGGTATATTGGCTTCTCAAGACAAATCAGGCCTAAAATGGTACCTAATAGTTCATCAGAAGGTCCCCTGCAAAGTTTACCATACACTAAGCCTACTGAAAGACACTACAGGAAAACTGCAGCTAGGACCAATTGGTCATCTCCGATGGGTGCTTCTGCCAGGTTTAGTTTTAGGCCTTGAAGGGTGTCTTTAGCCAGATCTCACACATAGCTCTCAATTGTACTTTGGGTCAAGTCTAGCATAAGGCCCTATGAGGCAAATTTGGATGGAAGACCCCATAGGGTTTTAGGGAAGCCCTGGTGTTAGACCCTGCAGGGCACTATTTGTTGAAAGACCTGTTCAAAAGCCATGAATGATCTTAATGGGTCTTGGTTTTGTGTCCAGGGAACAACTCAGACGCTAAGGTCCATTGACTAAAGAGGTAACTTGCCTTAACAATCACGTTATTCGGAAGAAAACCTCAAGAAACCAGATTGGATATTCATGAACTAGAAATCTCCATGAGAAGAATGAAAAAGAGCCACAAAATCAGTAGCATTTGAGACCTGAGCAAAAATCCCTCTGCATACAACCATTTGGTGAGGAGCTGGGTATTCGAAACTCCGCGAGATTGATGGGGCAGGGGATGGGTTAAGTCCTGCATGTACCAAAGTTTCTTTTAAACTTGTTTTTTGGAAGGAAAAAAGTGCCTCCATGCTATAGGCTTCATGTTTGAACACAGCATGAGCTTGGAGGAGGAAATGGGACTGGTGTCACTAGCTGTACCAATGCAATGGTTACCGAGATACATTTACTGTAGTAAAAATGTCAGCATACTTGCCTTTGAAGAATAAAGACTGTTTACAATTGTAGCAGATAGGCATTACATTCAATTATTACTATGCCACAAAAACCCATCACTTTAGAAATAAAAGGGTAAAGAAATAGATTAAAAAGATGGCGTAGAAAAATTATACTAAGTTTTTGAAAGATGAATATTTGACCTTTGATTTAGAAGTTAAATCTTATCAGCAGTCACACCCAAAGTTGGGAGTGCTTCCAGTTTCAATGAGTTTAACACGGCTGATAAGATAACCCATCGTAGCCTGAAATATTGAAATGGATACGAGTGTCATCTGCACAAGTTGTGGAAACTTAAACCCGGCACACCCGGTGTTCTCCACTCCTTTCCTGTTTTTCTGCTTACTATCTGTATCCTTTTCACTTGCTTGTTTCCTGCTGCAGTCTTAACATTCTGGCTGGGGCACTCTGTTCCCACCTACTCTTATTTCCTTATTCCCTATTACCGTTGCCAGTCTTGGACTACTTTGCAGATTAAATTGCTTGCTACAGTAAAACATAACATTTTGGCCAAAATTTAGTTCGTTTTCCAACAGCAACTGCCATGATTCAAAGGCGTCAAAGTAGTACAATCCAACACAAAGCGCAGCACATGGAAGCAACTTTTGCATGCAAAATTATTTTTGCACCAAACGCTGACGCAAGTGTAGTGTTAAACAACATTGCATCGTATAGAGATTTTTTTTTGATCATCTACCCACAGTGGACGGAAACAGCCAAACAGCCTCAAAATTCAATTACCAATTAATCACGCAAAGAAGTGAAACCTGGCATTGCGTGGAATCCTAGTTTCACATGAAAACAGGTGCAAACATGGGCAAAGGAAAAGTTGTGTGATATTTCCAGAAGTAATCACCTTTGCTCCATGGTGCAAAGCTAAATCATGTTTAGTGTTGCACAAATACAGCCTTATTTGCCGCGCGTGACCGACATCATCATCAGCAAGCAATGCATAGTAAATACAGAAGTGCACAATTTTTTGAAATTCGCGCAAATGAACACTGGTAGTTTCTGCATTGCGGTATTTTTAGTAACTCTAGGCGTTAGTTCCAATGTTTTCTAAACATTTAAGTGCTACTGTAAAGTGCTGAGCAAACTGCCTTACAATCACTACATAGCACTTGCCCTCTTGTTCCTTCTTGCTGCAGAGTGCCACTAGCCACTGTAGTCAACAATAAGAAATACGTAAGTTGGGGTCTGTAAATGTAATGTGTGTGGATGACTCTGGTTCAAGCAACTAGGAACTGGCGATGAAAAAAATCCACTTTTTTGAGGATTTTTAAAAGAGGAGAAAATGTATTTAAATGAGAGGCAGATAAAGAGATGTGATACTGCTATGAAATGCAAAGTATAAAGTTAAATCAGTATGACGTAGCTGTAAAAAAATTAATCGGCTTTGGTCTAGCCAGTATCGCACGCCACTATTTTGGAATTAAGAAAACCAGCAGCTCATACCTAAAACGATTTTTGAAACATCCTCTTGTAATGAGAGTCAACCACTTCTGTTTACATGGGTCAACTGCCTATAGTGCAGCATAGTACAATCTCAAATAAGGTGACGTTTTAATTTATTTTAAAAAGCTCTAGAAAATGTATGGTACAAAAACAAAATTAGCCACTTTTTTTTTTTTTAAGACAATGCAACCAAATATGGTTCACCAACAGGGCTCTCTTCACCAACATAACGAAATGGGAAAAGAAGCATGGGATGGGCTAGCGATCGAGCCACCCGGCCCTACTGGCGCTCTTTGCTTATGTCTGTCTCAGGCAGCTTGAGGATCACTCAAAAGGAACGGTTTTCATGCCTGCCGTAACTGTGAGGGGGAAAGGAAGAGGATGGGAAACTGCCCACTGGAGGTAGTAGACCCTTCTTGACGTAAGGGGCAGGGACCTCAGGATCTCTCTGAAGACTTGGGATTAGGCTGCCGATCTCCTCGAGCAAGACGCGCCCGGATAAGAGTGGTGGTGTCCTCGGAAGAGTGAATCAGCCTGGTTTGAAGGTGAAGCTGGTGGGGTTCGGAGGCATTGCTGCACAATTTAAAGGAATGATGCTGTATTGCTAACAGTGCAAGACCTTTTTTCTTTGCTACAACTACATAATACATCTGCAGAAATATTATAGAGGGTCTAGTTTGCTAACAAGGTAGAGGTGTACACCCAACAAGATGGACATCTTCAGTCCAGGAATGGGTAACCTTTCACCGCAGTAGAGGAGCAGGAGGATGACAGATGGTAGCAGCTGAAAGGTGAACAGAGAGATGAAATTCAAGAAGGCACTACAGTGTGAAAGTCGATGTGAGCAATAACGACAGGGTTGGAGGTTAGCAAGAGGAACAAAAACAGAGTAAAGTTATGTCAAGGGTACATGTAAACAGCTGCAGGATCTTTTAAACCAGGAAGAGAAATACAAATCACTCCCACCATGCACAACCCACCCTATAAGTATTGCACAGGTGAAAAAAAGAAGTCGTGTGTGCTCGTTTGGGAACTACAGACCAATGGATCTGCCTCCCATACCACATAACTAACGATCGTGCTGTGTGCTATGATTCAGGCAGTCCTGACCTTCACTCCACAGAACACTGGCTACGAGGATGGCATATCTTGTGCTCTACGTTAATAACTGTGGCTTGGAAGGTAGCATGTTGTTTACTGTGTTCATAACGTTTGGATGTGATTTCATAGAAAAGAATTTAATGGAGTACTATTACTACGAAATCATTTAATCTAAACTGTTTAATGGAAATTTTCAGAATGAATGGCATTTACCTTTTTGTAGAAACCAATTTACATAATGTCTTTTTAGATTAAATTGGCTTTTGAATGCTTATTTTTTTACCTGTAAATGCAATGGTTGTACTTTCAGAAAACATTATGTCAGAGATATTTATTTCAGTGCTGTACTTTAGGGTACATTATTTCATATTTATATTTGTTTGTGTTGTCATACAATTACTTTGGATTCTTTTAATTCACTGACCACTCACCATCCATAAACACCATCCATTGCTGACCCCTCACAACCTCTGAACGCCATCAGTCCAGGTCTCCTAAAACTCCTCACCACACTTAAACTTATCCTCGTCCATGAAGCCTAAAATCAGTTTCTACCCCAAAACTCCACCATCCCTGAACCATAAAATCACTCACTACCCCTAACTCTAACCACTCCTGAACTCTAAAAACCACTTTCTATGCCTAAACCCCATCCATCCCAAACACCTTAAAACATTTCAGCACACCCAAACTCCACCCATCCCAGAACCCTAAAAAACCCTCACTGCCCTTAAACAACAGCCATCTAGGACCCATAAGAACTCCTCATCACCTTAAACTACCTGTCCCTAAACTCTAAAAACCCTTTCTACATCTAAACTCCATCCATCTACAAATCTTCAATTCCCCTCACCACCCTAAACTCCACCCCATCGTGAACACTAAAAACTCTTCACCACCCCAGCCGCTGCCCATAATTGAACCTTAAAAACCTTCTCCAGTCATAAACTCTGCCCATCCATGAATCTTAAAACCCCCTTTCTATGCCAGAACTCCAATTATTCATGACCCTAAAAACCCTCTCATTTCCCTAAACATTGCCTATCCATGAATCCAAAAATCCCATAGTAGCCCTTAATGCCACCCAAGTTGAATTTAATTTTAGATTTTTCCTTAAAATTATCTTTCAAAAAATGGCTCCTTCAATTTTCGATTTTTGTGTACTTCCTTAAAACTGTCTTTCCTTAAAATTGGTTTTCTATGACTTGGTTTCCTCCAATGTCGTTTCTCAGCTTTTGTTTTCCACTAATTCACACACACAGTTCATAACACTGGCCACGAAGATGGCATTTCTTGTGCTCTATGTTAATAACTCTGGTTAGAGGGATAACAGGTTGTGTTCTCTGTATTCATAACACTGGCAACGAGGACATGTTGTGCGCTCTATGTTAACACCTCTGGTTAAGAGGCTATCATGTCGTGCTCTCTGTGTTCATAACACTGGCGACGAGGATGGCAGGCCTTGTGCCCTTTCATATTACCTCTGGCTAGGGGGATAGCATGCTATGTTCTCTGTGTTCATAGCACTGGTGACAGGGAGGGCATACTGTGTGCTCTATATTAATACCTCTGGTTAATTAGATAAAACGTTGTGTGCTCTGTGTTCCCGGCTCTGCCAACATACTTCGAAAAGGACACGTGAAAGGTGCGGTATCACACTGGTTAACTAGATAAGAAGCAGGATTAGGTTTGTACTTGGTGAAGCAGCCAATAAGACGACGCGTGGGTTGGGTAAGCGCCGCAGATACTACCGGAAACATTACAAGAATACACAAACACATTTTACTTGGCATGGGTTCATGTTCTGCTCGCCTTCTTCCTCTTCGATGTCTGCATGTTGATGAGATTAATTGATGAGACGCTATGCTTAAAGTTTAAGAAAATATATCAAAAATACAAGTACTGTTGGTTTGATGGACCAAACCCACCCTATCTTTCCGTCATTCTGTTCTTCAGAAGCCTGCTGGTCTTCACATTCAGTGAGACTAACGTGCAGTTCATCCCCTAATGCCTTTGATGGGGGTATTATTTGATAGCAAACCGTACCTTGTTTAGGTTGAATCCCAAAACAAATTGGACGCCTATTTCTGCAGAAAAGAGAGAACCCCATAGCAGGCTTCGTGAAGAGGTGGCCTAGTCAATGCTTAAAAATTTGTTAAAAAAAGCAAAACAACAAACATACATAAAAGCATGCATCGATACATACATTCAGTGTAAAAGCTTAAATATGTTCTTAGGAGCCCGCTGCTGAATGCCACGTCGGCTGGCCTAGTCTTGATTTCATCTCTGCTTTTTTGCTCCACCCCCTACATTTCCTGTCCTCACATCACTCTTGCGGGTTCCTTTTTGCTCTTGCTTTCTTGTTTTGTCACTGTTTTCCCATCTTTCGTTTCCTTTCTCCCTTTTATGCCATTCTCTCTCGATGTGGGCCAAAGTTAGATGGAGAAAATATAGTCCTTGTCCCGAAGAATGAGTGCCTGCGCTCATGATCTGTGCCAATGTAGCAGGTGTAGCTAGAGCTTGTGCCGCCCCTGGGGAAAAAGGACAGCAAGCACTTGAAAGAGGACCGAGAGACACGTAGTATCGCCGCTAATAGTTACCTCGATCATGCAAGTTACATGCACATACATGACCCGGTCCAAGGCTATACAGTTGAATACATCGGTGACTGGCAGTGACTGGCAGTACAAAAGACAACACACAGACCGCATGATCTATCTGGGGACTCAGAAAAACCGCATGTGACATCCATCAGACAGCTGCGTGAACAATTACCTGGTAATCCCCTCAGCACATTGCAAACATGCACATACATGACACTGTTCAGGGATCCATCATCTACAGCTGACATTAAATGACCATTCATCATGATCCCCCCATTAAAGCAGTGCACTTTGTGATCTGCATGGTACATGTTCTTTGCAGCAGGCATATTAACCATCTGTGCTACCTTTCCAGGAGTCAACACTTCCACTAGACAAAACTCGGATCTCTCTCTAGGAAGAACATTAATCACCAAAGTTATCATGACATTTTTATTGTTTCTGAAAATTGCTGGAGGCCAGGAAGGTGGCAGCAAGTTTTTTTTAAACCATAATATACTTGCAAACACTACGCACCCACCCGAAATAGGTACCCAGTGCGGTCACATCGTTTGCACCGCCCTAACCTGCTCAAGGTTCATGTGACCTCAGTGACAGAGTCACAGTGACTGGATCACTGTTACTCTAGGGTGTGCTGCTTCGTAGGCCTGCCCGCAAGACTGGAGATGAACTTCAATACGGATTGTGGTGGACAGGCCTTCAAGGTTAACTCACAATTGACACCACTAGGGTACACCTGCTTGTGCTAAGACATCAAGCCTTCTAAGGTCTAGTGGGGCCTTGTAAGGTCTAGCATGGGAATATGCTCCCTCAGTAGAGTGGTCTGGTGGACTGGTCATGAAGGCTGAACCCAGTTCCCCAGTTCCAAATTCAACATCTTTGACCATAGTGCCACATCCTCTCCCCCACTGAACACCATACTGCCCCACTGAGAGAAACTCGCACTGCCTTCAGCTACAACCTAATTGTGCCCGCTATAAACACTTGGATGTGGCTCAATTCAAATTATGCACTTGATAAGAGTAATATGCTGCCTAAAAACAAAAAAGTAAAAGCAAACACTCATAGGGAATGCAAGATTAAGTAAAGCATGTGAAATGTAAGCAGAAACAACATGGTTACCTTAACGATCTCTCACTCACTATTCAGAAATCAGCGAGTGGTTGTACCTGTAAAGTTAAGGACATGACTACAGGGCCCTCAAGTGAACCGTTTTAATGCCCATTGCTTATATCCTTAATAAACGTAAGCAGTATGGTTTAAAAAGACCACATCCATAAACAGAGCCATGGTACACATTTTGTTTTCCAATCCATCCATCAACCAGGTATTGCAGTACCTCCAGGAATGGTGCACTTCCCCACCTGGGGACAACAATGCTGTTCAAAGAAAGACGAGAAAACAAAAGTAGCGCTTCACTGCAAAGTCTGTAAAGTGAGGCTGATGTGTTTGGATGCAAATAAAACCAATCTGGCCACTTTGCAACCACTCTGTCTTGCTTTATTTAGTTATGTGTTTATTTTTCATATTTAAAACCTTCTATTTCTCTCCATCACGCTGCACTTTGGAATAGAAAAATGTCAGAAAAAGGGCATTTCCCGCAAGAGTGTTTTTCTTTTTTGGATCCATTTCACAGGGAAGCAACTAAATGAAAGAAGGAAAGAGGTTGTGAACCGCTTCTTCAAGTTACGGTTTTCAGTAAGTGAGGAGCAAGACAGAAAGTGAGGGACTAATAGGAAGAGAGGGAGGGACAGCTGCCAGCACAAAAAAGAAGAGGACGTTGCCAGAGTCCTATTCCTTCTCTGCTTGTCCCCGAACGTCCACCAATGCAAGCCGAGCCTTACCTGAATGCCTTTGTCCGCCCCCAAAATAGTGCCGCCTGGGGCGGACCGCCCCCACCGCCCCTCCCCCTCGCTACGCCACTGGCTAGTGATCTAGCGGTGGCACGGTGTGCCACAGCGGGAGATGCCCGAGTTCCGAGCACTAGGTGGACGGACAATCAGCAGACGTTGCTCAAACCAGCTGAGAACCATTGGTCACAGCAGCTGCTGCTGACTACCTGCTGGAGGCTTGTGAGGACGGGACGGGGGGACCAGTTTAGGGTTGAAGTCGACCCTTCTGTTTACGGTGTATTTTATCGTACAGTTCTGTTAACTGAATCATAGAAGCTGTGAAGGCGATAAAACAATTATGTAAAGGAAGTGAAGCTATAATTATCTTTGTACTGGTGGTAACCGCTATTACGCCATTAACATTGGTGCTTTTCAGTCCGGTCAAATAAAGCTGCTGCTCCTGTGTTAATGTACTATATCTAATACAAAAATACATAACAATATCACCTCTCCTAATAAACATGTTAATAGATTTTTATATACATGTGTATATGTTAAAACGCGGCACGTGGATGACAGCACCCAAGAGCATTGCTCAGATTTTATTTTACAACTCAACTTAATAGTGTAACAAGGTACGGTTATTTACAACGAGATACACAGCTTGAAGCCAGACGCAATCTAAAAGTAGCAGAATACTTGGAAGATTCTGCATTAAAATAATTGACAATTAGGCGGTTTAAATCGGCTGACATACAGTCATACAGTGACCTCTTGTGTCCAAACAGTATATACAACGAACTAGCGATGTGCAAACAGACAATTGGAATTTTCGAGAGCGAATTGTTTTTTTCTTCTCAGTACGGAGTCATGTTTCGGTCTGGCTTGACAGGACAGCTGTCTGGAAGACCCAGTGTTTCCAAATCTTCAACAGAGAAGGCTTTAGCTCCATCTGAGGAGCATCATTTTTTAGCCTCACACTATTGGGTAGATGGTGTATGGAGAAGGCGCGGGCTGACTAGGACGCGCCGCCATTATGGCGGTCGCACCAGTCCCCGGCCTCTCGGAAGGGGGGGGGGGGAGGCCGCGTCAGCGAGTGACGCAGCACTCCTCCCACCCGCAGTAGCTATTAGTAAGTGAGGCTGTTTCTGCGCCGGAAGCACTCCAGTGCTTCCGGCGCAGAACGTCCAGCTAACGTCCAGGCTGACCGGTCTCAGCCGGTCGGCCTGGGCGTCCCCTATAAATAGAGGTGGTGGGGAGCAGAACAGTTTCTTGTTCTTGCTCCCCACAGATAGGGTCCCCGGGCCGGCTGCGGGCCCTCAACGTTCTTTCTTTTTCCACCCACTGTCCCCTAAAGCAGGTATTGTTTGTAGGTTGGTTTCCCGGGTTGGGTATTGTGTCCGATTATTTTGCCTCCTTCTTTCCAAAGTATTGGCAGGGAACAAAAGCAAGTGCATCAGTGTTTCGGTAGTAATGTATAGATAAAACATAACTTCAAACTTTTCTCTCATTTAGAGATTGTCGTATTTAGAGTGTCTCTGGTCAGGCGGTAAGGTCATGATTGGTAAGCATAGTCTTCGGTCCTCAACGGTCAGCACCATATATCTCCAGGGGGTAGTAACAGCCGGAAGGTAGGCTGTCGGGGTGCGGGGGCAGGGGGAGTCATCCTTCCCAGTGGGCCTGGGGCCACCCCTGCACGCGCATGCGCATTAAGGCGCCACTATGCAGATGTCTGCAGCCCCCACGTAATGGAGTGTAAGGCACAGGGCGTAGGGGGGCCCGGGGGAAAGTATCCATCCGATAAGCTGTAACCCCCTGCGCAACCTTATTAGTATACGGGGACCAGGGGAGCTGCCAGTCATTGACTTTATCGTAGGCTCTAGAGGGGACACGCAGAAAGTAAATAACGTGTAGTGATAGATTTACGGCAGGAGTATGTTGTGTATTAGACCTGTGGAATATCTGACTGTCAAAATGTATCTGTACCTTCTGCGTAAAGTTTCTGTATATAATGTTTTTAATTTGTTTTGTTAAATGTTAATAAATACCGCCGGGCCGGGGGGGGAGGTGGGCGGATTACTCCCCCCCCCCCCCCCCCCCCCCCAATCCAAAAAGTAAAGCTAGCTGTGTGGTCTCACAAATGTTAAACTGAAGGGGAGGGAAATGTGATCCATAACCACAGGGTCAGTCTGGAGAGTAGGGGTCATGGGTAAGTACCAGACCATATTATATTCCGTCTTCTAGGAAGTGCTTCCCCTGACATCCACAAGGGCCATTTTACTTCTGAAAAATGGAATCATCACACAGTTTGTCACAATAAATTATTTATCTCCTCTATGTATTTTAGTCAGAAAGCAAGCTTTTTTGCAAACTTTTCTCACTATTTGCAAAGCCAATGAGGTGGACTTATTGTGACGAAGGAAGACTAATGGCTGGCTGTGTTTGCACACCAAAGCCAGACCTATTGGCTTTGCTAATGCTCATCTGTATCGTCATTCCCATCAACTTCACAACGTGCTGACTCACTAGGCACCAACCGGGAACTGGGCACGCCGCAAATATGGCGGTTTGTGCCGGTCCCCGAGACGCTTCTCGTGGGGGGGCGGGGTTACTGTTGACTGATGGACTTGTGGGGGTGGCTCTGGCTGTTTGAGTGCTCTGGTCAACTGGGATTGTGACCTGGTGTTTTGAAGGGAGGTAAGAGGCAATGTTATCATCCTAAATAGACCTACAGTAGTTTCTTGTGCCCCCTGGGTGCATAGGGCTAGAACTGCATCTCCATTGGTATAGGGTAGTGTATTTTAGGCCTATGGCTTACTGGTTAGGGTCTTGACTCTTGCTGTAAAGGTTATATGTTCAAGTACTGGTATTCCATAGGTGGTTTCTGAGTTAGAGTGTGTCAGGAAGAGTCCGGATGGGGACCGAGGGCCGCATACCCAGGGGCTCGACCCTTGCCTGTGGAGGAGAAAGGGTCCGGCATCCGCAGGGTTAATAAATTCCTCACACCCTCTCCTCTACAGGATGACGCGTTGAGCATCTGTGGGGACGACCAATCAGAGCTGAGTGAGGCGTGGAAAAGGGACCTCTCGTGAGAGGACGGGGCGAAAGTGGAAGAAGCCGAGGACGGAGGCGGAGGATCTGAGAACGCTAAGGAGCAAAAGTGGGAAGATTCCTGGACACCGAGAAACTCGGAAGAGCTGGACACGGAAACCTCGAGGGCTGACCACGCTGCTGCCGCCGAGAATCCGGAGACGTGGAGCGAGGACTGGTGGACACCCCTGGGAGACACGAGCTTGCCGCCGTGACTCAGGAGAGTTACGGCATTGGCAGTGAGTAGAAAGTAACAGGGGAACCCGGGTGAGAGGAAGGGGGTGGACGTTTGGGCAGGGGCGGACGTCTGTTAGTGACAGAACAGTCCCGTGTGATTTCCTTTGGAAGCTGTGGTAAAACAGTTCTGTATGATTTACATTGGTCATTGTGCTTCATTTAAGTCTCTTATACTTTATGGGTTTCGTGTCTTTTTCTTTGCTTATGTCTTGAGTTCCTTTGTGCCGTGGAGTGGCAAAGGCCATACACTCAAGTATCCCACTAGCATAAGAGACTGAAACGCTAGCCTTCTTTACTCCCCCCGCCCCCTTTTTCAACCCTCTTCACCCCTGCATGTCCTTCCCCCTCACATGTCACACCAGCGTTTATACTGTACAGCACCGTCAGCACCCGGGAACAGTGAAGGGTATCAGAACAAGAGAAAAGTGCTACAGACCAGAGAACTTACCGCCACTTATTTCTTGTCTTCCCTCTGAGTATCCTGGGAAGCACCACCGGCGAGGAAGAATTCAAGACCCCGAAGGTGGAAGCTCTCTACTCTCGATCAGTGAATCACCCATTCCATCATCTGGACGAACTGTACACTGAACTCAAGACCCCAACGGTGCATTAACCGTTTCCCACCATCCCTCAACCTGTATTGAGTATAAATAAATAAATTCAACATTGCTCAACCTATACGGCCTCCTAGCTTTCATTTCCATCCCTCCATCCGACAGAGTACTATCATTATAGGGCTCTGTTTTTTTCTGTGTGGGCAAACAGTGGTGATTGCGTGGCAGGCTACATACAGGGATATTAGGCCAGCAGCCGTATTTGTCGTGGACCCTTTTTTTTTTGTGTTGTAGAATTTGGTGATGGCGCCCAAGATGACGAGGGGTCAGGTTCCCACTCGGATGGAGGCGATGATGCGCACGATAACAGATATGGGCCAGTCCTTGTCAAAGTTACGTAGGAAAGTAGATGGGCAGGAGGAAGCAGAAGAAAGGCCTTGACGTACGGGGGTAGTCCCCCGGCCAGCGTTCCCTCCGGTACCCTGGGGATCTAAAGCCAAACGTGAAGGTGGGAGGCCAGCGCCCCCAGGGTTGCCGGATGCAGAGATCCCAGGGACGTCAGCCCCAGCAGGGGGATTCCGGCCAGAGGAGGTGAATGGGGCAGCTCCATTAGGGGTCACCACAACAGGCGGTGTGGGGGGCCCCAGCCATTCAGGCGCAATGGGGGTCCCAGTTTAGAGGGGGCCCGACTTAGCCAGTAGTACCCCCCCTGTGAATCTCCAGCAGGTAGTATCACTGGACAACCAGACTTGGTGGCCAGTTTAGCTGCAGTGCTGCCGTGGTTAGCCAAAGCGGGGAGAGTGATCCCTTCTGCAGGCAGTGGTGTTCTGCTAGCCGAAGGGGATGCAGTGGAGAGGGCCAGGAAATTGGTAGCAAAGCAGAAGGGGCAAAGGAGGGGGTGCCGCAGACAGTTGTGGTGGGCCCATCGGCAACAGTTGCTGGGTTACCAGTAGGACAGGACAAAACGGCGCAGTCACCGACAAGAATGGCCCTGATCTTTCCAAAGCTGGAACATTAACAGAAGCCGGGCACGCCTAGAAGCAGGAAGGCACGACAGCAGGTATGGTACAAGTGCTACCAAGTTTAGGCTTAGGAGAGCTGTGATCATCCCGAGAGCATCTGGGTAGACACATCTCACAGAAGGTGAAAGAAAAATCTGGCAAGGGGAATATGTGAACATGTTTTCTTTGTTATTTGATAATGATGAGAAGGAGGCGGCAAAAAAGATGAGAGAATGGGCTCATCCAAGGGATTTAGGCAATTGGCCCATCAGGAAGAAGATTGATTAAACTCTAGTAAACTGGATAAAGGCATTCTCCAACTATCATGCAATACTGGTGGAGCGGTTCCCTGGGCTAGGCGTGCAATTGGTGTGCTATCAAAATAGGATCACCCGTGGGCATGACGAATACGTGGGCGTGGGATGGAAGGAAAATGACAAGGATTTCGGGAGGGCGAAGGCATCTGATCCGGGCTTAATCTGGGATCAGATTGATGTCATCATGTGGTTACGTCACATGAAAACTCCCAGCCAAGACAAGCCAAGAGTGCAGTCCTTTCGATCAGACATACCGCATAGCGCAGGTGGGGTGGCAAGAAGGGGTCATGTTGGGATTTTAACAGGCGGACTTGCACCAGGCCCACAGGTTCATGCAGGTTCAGGCACATTTGTTCCTTTGGTGGCCTCTCCTCCCATCCGGAATCCAAATGTTTAAAAAAAATCAAAGGAAAAGGGAGGTAAAAAGCAGTAATGAGGACTTATTGCTTAGCAAGGCTCACTCACCAATAAAAACAATGGCATTGATACCCTGGTTAAATAAATACTGTTGCCCAAACACAGCCCAGCCTCTTTTAGAAGGCTTCAGAGATGGCTTTAGAATTCCTGCACCGGGCTATTCTGGGGTCTCTTACTGCCGCAATCAGCAATCAGTGAGGGATAACAAGTCTGTGGTGCTAGCTAAAGTGTTGAATGATTTGCGTTTGGGAAGACTAGCTGGCCCTTTTGATATAGTACCGGTTGAAGATTTTGTTTGCTCACCGCAGGGGATAGTGCCCAAAAAAGACCTGGGGGAGTTTCGCTTGATACATAACTTGTCCGCTCCCAGGGGTCAATCACTGAATGATGCTATTGATGAGGCCCTGTGCAATGCGAGATGCACATCATTGGATCAGGCGATTGCGATGCTGCAGACATTTGGTCCTGGAACATTGTTGGCAAAATCTGACATAGAATCTGCCTTCCATTTACTGCCAGTTCACCCACTAGACTTCCATCCTTTGGGATTCCAGCTAGAGGGGAAGTTCTACATGGATAAATAGAGGCCCATGGGTTGCTCTCTCTCTTGCTCCTATTTTGAGAAATTCAGCTCTTTCCTGGAATGGGTTTTAGACAAGTGACTGGGCACCAGTGGGTGTCGCACTATTTGGACGACTTCCTGTTGTTGGGGGCACCAGGGTCTCAGGAGTGTGGCAGAGCTTTGAAAGCATTTTGCACACTCGTGCGCAAAAATTGGGGACCCCCTGGCGCCAGGAAATACAATAGGACCGGCCACACAATAAAGTTTCTGGGCATAGAGCTGGATTCAGTGGAGGGTGTATCACGTCTGCCACACGGTAAGGTAAGGGGTTTCACACTAGCATTGGAGGAATGCTTGGGCAAAAAAAAGGTCACCTTACACCAACTGCTTAATTTTGCGCTAAGAATCATACTAATGGCCCGCCCATTTTCGCATTCCATTGCACAAGCAATGTCTGGTTTAAAAGAGAAACATCACCACACTCTGTTGTCCAGCGAGGTTAAGCAGGATATGCGGATTTGGATGGCCTTCCTGCGAGATTTCAATGGCACTGTAGTGTGGGTCAAGCCTGCTAGGTCCAGCCTAGACCTAGGCCCAATGACAGACACTGCTGGGAGCGAGGGTTTTGGTGCCATTCAAGGCCCCTAATGGGCAGTGCAACGTTGGCCAGCTTGGTGGGTTGACGCTGGCTTAACAGGTAACATTGGATTTTTGGAAATATTTCCCATTTTGGTGGCCTTAACCATTTGGCCGCACCAGTTTCGCAATCAGTGTTTTTTTGGTCTGATAATATGGCAGTAGTGGAGTGCATTAATGTAGGATGATGCTTAGCTTGATAAAAGAAATTGTACTTCAATGCAGGAAACGTACTGTTTAGGGCCAGGTATGCCCTAGGAGTACTCAACCACGCTGCTGATGCATTGTTTCATTTCAAGATGCAGGTTTTCAGGTACTACCATCCAGGAGCAGCAGAAAGTCCAACGCCTTTTCCAAGAGCAACGATGGCAACTTGGTGCCCCAACCTATCGGACCTCGTGGCAGCAGCCTAGCACCCAGGATCAGCCAGGCTTATGAGGGGGCTTTTACCACCTACTGCAATTTTCTTGGGGATGGCTCGGAGGGGGCATGGCACGAGCCAACGGCTGTCATATCTTTCGTGAGGGAATTGAGAGAGGGGGGCGTTCTGTGGCGTGTGCCAGACGCCACATGGTGGCAATCGCCTATTTTGCAAAAACGCAGGGACATAGGGATCCCACGGCCTCTTTTATAGTCCAAATGGCACTCAAAGGGTGGCATCGCCTACCAGGTTCCCAGCCGGACATCCAGCACCCGATAACCATTGTTTGTCAGCCCTCATGGAGGCATTGGGGAGAGTACTTTGATCCACGGGGGAGATTCACCTTTTCAGGTCTGCTGTTTCTTTCACCTTCTATGGTGGCTTCAGGGTGGGAGAATTGACGGCGAATAACAAGCATGATTGGCATGGTGGGCTGCAATTTACACATGTTCCATTACAGGGGGGATCTTTATCCTCATCAATTTCTAGATCCAAGACAGACCAGAATGGGAGGGGTGACCATTTAATTCTTCACAAAGCTAAAGGGAGCCCATGCTGTCCAATAAGCAATCTAGAGGCTTTTCTGGCTTACAGGCCTTAAGGCGCGTGAGGTCCACTCTTCTTTCATCAGGATGCGACCCCTCTCATGAAATTTCAGTTTGGCAGGATATTGACATTGACACTGGGGCAGCAGGCTTGGACACATCCAAATTTGGTACCCATTCTTTCCGGATTGGGGCAGCCACTGAGGCCACGGTTAGGGAACTACAGGGACATGAGGTTCAGATGATAGGGCATTGGTCTTCTGACTGTTACAAACTATATGTGTGTTTACACCTGCTCTAAGTATTATTGGCTAATGATTGGTTATTTATTTCAATCTTTTGCAGTTTCCATGTCCAGTGCCGCAGGAGAGGAGCTAGCTGTCGTCCGCCGGTCATCGGAGCTTTGCCCATTCCAATTCCCCCGCTTGGGGGCCAGGTCAAAAAGAAGTCTGGATTACAGGTCACTCATATGTGAGCAGGTAGGAACAAAAAATTTTCACAGGCAATTTCTCAGAAAGAGCCCGCCAGGCGGGTTTCAAGGCGTTACTGCACGGACAAGGAGGATTGCGACTGTGCCAGTTGTGTTATGTTTTTGGTGCTTTGTTAGCTAGTACTCCAGTGGCACCCGCTGTAGTAATAGTGCATTTGGGGGGTAATGACCTGGTACACCTGGGCAGGAAGGGAGTGGTTGAGGCGCTGGTCACGGAAACGGTGGTTTGCCAAGAAGTGCCCACAGGCAGTGCTAGTTTGGTCCCACATGATCCTGAGGTTCCAATGGCGGGGGGGGGGCGTGGGGGGCCTTTTGTCGGTGTGGGCTTTGAATCACTCAGTGAAGAGAATCAATAACAGGTTTGAAAAGTTCTTTCGGTACCCAAGACTGCAGACGATTGAGCATGGGTGCATCCGGGGGGGCTGTTTTTTTTCTCCAGCACGGGGTTCAACTCTCTAAGCTGGGCAATGAGTATTTCATTGAAAATGTGCTAGCCTGGATGTTAGGGGCAAGGGACAGGGCATGACCTTTTGTCAGTAGGCGGAAGGGGGACCAGATAGTCAGCTAACTATCCTGGACAGTGGGGGTAAGGTCATGATTGATCGGTCATTTTTTCCATCTTTTAGTGGGCATCCCATTATTAATGGGAATGTCTGGGGGGGGGGGGGGAGGGGGGTGGCAGTGGTCGTATCACACTCCAGGGGGGTATACGGCTGGTAGGCTGGAGGATGCGGGGGTAGGAAGTTCCGCTTCGGGCAGGCCTTTTAGGCCAACCCCCGCACAAGTGCATGGGCACCAAGTTGGCATTTTAGTCAGTCCCTTGAAAGTAGTATTGGAGGGCGTAAGGGGTGCTCGAGGGAAGGAATCTGATGGGCAACAGGACCTCCTGTGCAAGGTCACTCTGGTAAGAGGGTGGACCTAGCAAGTAGTTGGGACCAGTCATGACCTTGCAAGTAGGCTTGTCCGGGATACGTAGAACATCAAAATTGTACATATTTCAGTTCTAGGTTAGGTATGGCTATGTGTTAGATACGTGTTAAGGTTAGCCATAAAGAAGTGTAAATACGTTGTATGCCCTAAGCTGAGCCGCCAAGTAATAGTCTTGGAGATTTGGAATCCCCACTCCTCCCTCCCTTGGGGACCTGTAGCTTAGCTCTCAGTGCAGTCGAGGTTTCTTATCAGCCCATATAAAACGCTCCACCTCGCGCTGAAGGGAGTGTATGGTGCCCGGAGGGGGTTCGAGCAGGAGTGTCTGAAGAAGGAACAGAACCTTGGGTAGTATCGTCATTTTCACTGCCGCTATACGGCCTAACCAGGACAGTGTATACGGTCTCCATCGGCTGAGGCGCGATCTTATTTACCGGAGTAGAGCAGTGTAGTTCAGCGATGTAGAGTGCTGTAGAGATGCAGCGAGCAGTATTCATAGATATCAGATCGCAACCAGTGTCCATTGAATAGGGTACACGTCTCGCAATTCCGCTAGCGTGCAGGCTTTAAGAGAAAGGCTAAGAGCCTGAGATTTCTGCATGTTAATTTTAAAGCCCGCTGCCTGGGAGAAGTGCTCCAGCTCAGCTAGAAAGGCTGGAAGGGCGGCCTGGGGGTCTCCCAGTGATGCTATCACATCGTCCGCGTATAAGCTTAGAGTGCGTTTGTCTCCCCCGAAGCTCACTCTTACTATATGCGGATTATCAGGAATTCTTTGAGCCACTGGCTCCATGTACAGGGCGAAAAGTAGGGGGGGAGAGAGGACACCCCCGCCTTGTCCCTTTTAGGATGGGAAAGGGAGAGGACGTATATCAGTTTACCCTGACTGAGGCCACCGGTCTAGCGTAACTGCTGAAGACACAGTCTATAAATCTGGCGGACACCTTCCTGCACAAAAACAATCTTCTGAGGCATTTTCCTCGTACAGAAAGAAGCCGTAACAAGGAGAAAAAAAAATATTTCTCTTTGTTATGCCTCACCTCGGGAGGCATAGCATTTTTACGCATTCCCAGGTCTACTAGTCTCGGAATGCACCATAATCCATGGGTGGATGAGTGGAAACACCCCTGCTCCACCCATTGAAGGCCTTCCCAGAGGAGAGTAATGCAATGCAGCCATTTGCGCTGCACTATTCTAGATTTATCAAGCCACGCAAGGTGGCCTAGCATGACTTGATTAGGAGTTGCGCCGCTCTTGCGCCCCATTGCGTGGCACTAGGGTGACACAACTTTTTAATAAATATGTCCCTAAGTGTGAGACATACAAAAGAGCAAACATAGAAAACCTGAGCTAGAGAAAAAACTCTACTCCAGTTAATTAAGGTCCTCACGCTCTAGGGTGCCATTGCAACTGCACCATCTGCAATTATTATCGCAGTGGCCCTGAAAGGCAAACTATCCCCTCTGCCTCTTTCACCCACACCAACACAAACGGACATCACTCCAATCTTGAAAACAGACTGTCTGTCCCTTATAAAAAAAATGAGCTCCCATGTGTTGCCCACCTCATTCTTAATACTCTCTCCAAGTCATATTGTAAAGTGAGACAGTCATAATTGTGATGCAGCGGGCCCTTTGAACTACTGAGCCCTGTGCCACTCGTCTGCTTCACTAATGAGGTGGACTGTCTTGCGCAGGGTGAAGTCTTGTCTGCTCCTTGTTAAGTTATGGGGGGAAAATACCCCCAACTCCCCCCAAACAAGAAACATGGCTGCCCACCCCTTTCTGCTAGTAACACCCATTATTGAGGTGCAGTAGCCCCTCATACCATTGGCCCATTGCCAATGCAACTGCTGCACTATTGATAGTGATGGACTTTTTAAAAAAAAGCCCAATTTCTCAACACTGTGTTCAGGGCATCTCTCTGAGGAAGGTAGGAAGCTGTCTCATTTATAAATGAAACAATTTGATTCCACATAGCACTACCTCCTCTGGGCCATCTCTGACGCGATCCATGGATTTTTCTCCTTTCCTCTTTCTCCTGGGCAATTACCCAGGAACCCCAGCAGTCCGGATGGTCAGGACCCTGAATAGGATCTTTTTGGTCTCCCTCCTTTCCACTCGCTCGACTCACCTAAAAGAATATCTGTATGTAAACAGGGGCTGAAGTTGGCATGGTGTATGAGGACTAAGGTGCCCATGTGTTGTTAATTTTACAAGAAGCTTACTATACTTTTAGTTAAAAACAACCAGCTATGAATTGTTAATGGGGACCTGGAGCTATCTCTGTGCGAGAGTGAAAGGAGGGAGTCTAAAGTGATTTAATTTATGGAGTCACTTGAAGCATCATTATTGAGATTTATTATTTTTGAGCGGTAATGAAGGATGCAGAGTTTTGGAAAGTATTCTTTTAATGGACTTATAAATAAATAAAAAATGCCTGCACTAGGTACAGTCTTGGTCAGCTATTACTAATAAGTATTCTTTGAAAGCACTTGTTTTATTTTATACAGGGCCAATGAAATTATGCGATTTGGCATTTTTCACATAATTATGAATTTCCCACATAATCCACCACTTACTGAATAATCCTCAAATTTTACCCCAAAAATGAGTTTCTAGCTCAATGGATCAAACGTTACTAACAACGTGGTGTTGCGCAGTGGAAACCCTTCACAAAGGGTAACTGATCATCTTTTAGTTGCTTATTTCTGTATTTGGTTGTTAAATTGGTACTAATGAGGTACAATCTTTGCTCAGAAATTACTACCCTGTGAAACAATGTCAAAATAGTGAAGAAATACTAGCAAAAAATGTGTTGCATTATGCTGCATAATTTGCCTTTTCTTGCGATATAATTTTTTTTTAATGAACTCTTTTTATTAAAAAGTAAGACATGTTACATATGTAAGGCAGTAGCAAGCAGATTGTCATTTTTGGTCATACAATTAACGGTTCCCCAGAGTGTATATATCGCAACATAAGGTTGACAACATTCAACACGCACTTTAAAATCGCAGCAGTGATATCTTCTCCAACTCTAGGCGGTTCACAAATCTCCCCCCTGTAGACGTTCCACTGCCCCCATATTTGCAACCATTTTTTCGGGCACCCGCTGGATTCATAAATGGATTTTTCCGTCACCATACACCAGTCCATATCATTGGCCCAATTAACTATCTTCGGTGGGCTCTGAGCTCTCCACAACCTTGCAATATTCCTTTTAGCAATCATAAGACCCAGTGTGACCCATAGTCTCTCCCTGGTTTTCAAATCTGTAGGGTCCCAGATGTTCAACAATGCCAGTTTAATGTTACATTGGATCTGTTGCCCCAGCGCCTTCTCCATCTTGCGCACCACTCTTTCACAATACCCCTGGATCACTGCGCACTCCCAAAGAATGTGAATAAAGGTACCCTCTTGCCCTCATTGTCGTACACAGCTACTATCTTGAGTGTAACCCATACTAACCATCAAGGGCCCTGACAAGTAGGATCTATGGAGAAGCTTCAGCTGGACCAGTCGGAGCCGAGAGGCCACTTCATGGGGGGAGGCCACTGCTGCCTGCCACTCCTCGTCATCTAAACCCGCGACATCATGATCCCATTTGCTTCTTAAGCGGGTCAAGGGATCTGCCATACTGTTGATAAGCTTTTTGTAGATAAGGGATATAGCTTTTTCAGGTAGGTCGCCGTCTAGGATCCTATCTTCAAGTGGGGAGGACTCAGGGAGGGCGCCACCCCAGGGGAGAACTGCGAGCAGGGCATGCCTAATTTGAAGATATCGGAAATATTCGGACTTGGCTAGTTCATATTCTTGCTGCAGTCGGGAAAAGGGAACCACCTCACACGATTTCCATAGATCCCCCACCTTGGAAATGCCTATGAGGTCCCATTTATCGAAGCCCTTCAAGCAGATCAGCCTACCCAACTTTTCACAGTGCCAGAGTGGCGTGGCTTATGTGAGCTTACCCTCTCAGCCCAGGCTCCTATTCGCCTCCTTCCATACTTGCACGGCATGCCCAGTCGGACTGGTCAAGTCAGGCTTCAAAGATCGTGTGTATAACGCACCCTCAAAACCGCCCCGGGGGGAGCCATCTGACGATCCGAAAGGCAGGGTCATCTTGCGATCTGTAAACGCATTGGTTAATTGCTGCGAGGTGCGAGGCCCAATAATACCTTTTAATGTCCGCGAGCCCGATGCCCCTGTCAAACCATCCTAACATGAGTTTGTGTGTAGTGATACGGGGTGGTTTGCCCTCCCAAAGCAGGTCTTGAACAGTGCCGTCAAGTTCCTTGAAGTACGAGGCGGCAACTGGGAGTGGGGTGTTTTGCAGTGTATATAAAAGTCTGGGAAGGGACATCATCTTGAATAGGGCCACGTGCCCCAAAGAACAAGTTACTTACCTTCGGTAACGATGTATCTGTAAGAAACATTAGTTAGATTCCTCACCTTAGAATATCCCCAGGCGTCAGACTGGATCCGGAAGATTTTTGTAGCAATACCCCTTGCGCGTCGTTAGGCGTTGTCTGCGGCTCCGCGTCCGTCGTTGGCGCCGTGCGCCGGAATAACGTCGGAGTACTTAGACGCCGCCCTCGCGCGCTGACGTCAGTTCTTGTACATAGCTTTCCGCGCCATGAACGCAGAGCCATGCAAGAGACCGACACTGGTGCCAAAGAATCTAGGGCCCTGAAAAGGATAGCCTTAACCCTAGATGTCAGTTCGCAGAAACGGGGAGGATGGGTGGGTCGGTGAGGAATCTAACTAACTAATGTTTCTTACAGATACATCGTTACCGAAGGTAAGTAACTTGTTCATCTGAAAGAAACACGTTAGTTAGATTCGTCACCTTAGAATAGATACCCAAGCAATAACAACCCCGGTGGTGGGTCTGCGAACCAAGATCACACCAGAAAGTCCTGGAGGACAGAACGGCCAAAGAAGCCATCCCTCCGGACTTGGCTGTCTAGACAGTAGTGCCGGGCAAACGTGTGCAGCGAAGCCCACGTCGCCGCCTGACAGATGTCCTGAAAAGGGACTCCCCGTCCCAAAGCAGTAGTAGCCGCTGTGGCCCGAGTAGAATGGGCTCGCAGCCCAACAGGCGGGTCCTTTTTTGCCAAGGAATAACAGATTTTTATACACAAAACGACCCACCGGGAGATGGTCCGTTTGTGCACAGCTTTTCCCTTCTTTGCACCCACGTAGCCAACGAAAAGCTGGTCATCCACTCGGAACTGTTTCGTGCGGTCCAAATAAAAGGAGAGCGCACGTTTTGGGTCCAGACGGTGGAGCCGCTCTTCCTCTTTGGAAGGATGCGGAGGCGGAAAGAAGGTGGGCAAGGTGACAGATTGCCCAAGATGAAAGGGGGTCACCACTTTCGGTAGAAAGGAAGGACAAGGCCGAAGGACAACCATGTCCGGATGAACAGAGAGAAAAGGAGGCTTGGACGATAGAGCCTGGAGCTCACTCACCCGTCTAGCCGAGGTGATGGCTACCAGGAAAGCAGTCTTAAGAGTCAGAAGACGAAGAGGACAATTGTGAAGAGGCTCAAAGGGAGCGCACATCAGAAATGTTAAGACAAGATTCAAGTCCCACTGAGGCATTACGAAAGGGACAGGAGGGAACGTGTGAGTAATGCCTTTAAGAAAGCGTGACACTACAGGGGACTTGAAAAGAGAGGGCTGATCAGGAAGCCGTAAGAAGGAGATAACCTTTCAAGGTGCCAAGGGCAGAGCCCCGCTGGGCCAAAGAAAAAAGAAAGAGGAGAACCTCAGAAAGAGGGGCGGAAAGGGGATCCACAGCCTTTGCTGTGCACCATGCCACAAATTTGTTGCACCATTCCACAAATTTGTTCCACCGGCAGGCTATACCGTCTTTGTGGAGGGACGCCTGGCTGCCAGAATGATATCACAGACTTCAGGAGGCAAGTCAAATGGCATCAACTGCCGCCGCTCAATCTCCACGCATGGAGGTGGAGGCTGGACAGGTTCGGGTGGAGGACCGTCCCCTGCTGCTGCGACAGAAGATTCTCCCGAAGGGGCAGACGTATCGGAGGATTGGTCAACATACTGAGTAGCTCGGGATACCAGTACCTTCGTGCCCAATCCGGAGCCACCAAGATGACTTGGGCCCAGTCGCGCCTGATCTTCTTCAGCACTCTGGGCAGAAGTGGTAAAAGCGGAAAGGCGTACAACAGACCGCAACTCCACTCGCGACGAAAAGCGTTGCCGAGCGAGTGCCGCCTTGGAAATTCCAACGCGCAGAACTGCTGACATTGCGCGCTCTCGTCGGTGGCGAATTGATCTAACCAAGGCTCTCCCCACTGCTGAAAGAGACCTTGCGCCACCTCGGAGTTCAGACGCCATTCGTGATCCATCATGCACCGGCGGCAGAGTTAGTCTGCTCTGGCGTTCAGAGAGCCCGCCAGATGTTGAACCACCAGGGTGATGCCCTGGTGTTCCAGCCATGTCCAGAGGCGCAGAGCCTCCTGACAAAGGGTCCACGACCCCACCCCGCCCTGTTTGTTGCAATACCACATGGCGGTGGTGTTGTCCGTGAACACCTGCACGACACTTCCCCGGACAGAGGGAAGGAAGGCTTTCAGTGCAAGTCGGATCGCTCTCAGCTCCAACAAGTTGATGTGGAGGCGAGACTCCGCCGGAGACCAGAGGCCTCTGATCTCCGCCTCTCCCATATGGCCACCCCAACCCAGGAGGGATGCATCCGTCACTACGACATGCTCCGGTAGTGGTAGGGAGAGGCTCTTGCCCGTGACCCAATCGCGGTCCGTGAGCCACCACTGCAACTGCTGTGCAGTGCCCTCCGAGATCAAGACATGGTCGGACAGGTTGCCGTGATGCTGGGCCCACTGAAACTTCAGGTCCCACTGCAGAGCCCGCATGCGCCGCCTGGCGTGATGCACTAGTAGGATGCAGGAGGCCATCAGCCCAAGAAGCCGCAACACTAGCCTGACCGAAACCCAGGATAGAGGCCGAAAGATGGGAATCAGGGCCTGTATATCCCGGACCCGCTGTTCCGGCGTATGAACCCGAAACTGCGCCGAATCGAGAACCGCTCCGATGAAGAGGGGCTCAGGTGTGACTTCGGCACGTTGATGGAAAACCCCAGCAAATGCAGGAGATCCGCCGTAGTCTGGAGGTGGGAGACGACTGCCTGGGGCGAGCCCGCCTTCAACAACCAGTCGTCGAGATAGGGGAAGACTGGAACCCCTGATCTGCGCAGATGAGCTGCGACCACCGCCATCACTTTCGTGAACACCCGAGGGGCACTGGTAAGGCCGAAGGGGAGCACGGTGAACTGAAAGTGCTCCTGACCCACCGTGAACCGCAGGTAACGCCGGTGGGCCGGCAGGACGGGGATGTGGAAATATGCGTCCTGCAAGTCCAACGCTACCATCCAGTCTCCAGGGTCTAGGGCAGCTAGAACCTGAGCCAAAGTCAACATTTTGAACCGTTCCTTCCGGAGGAAGGCGTTGACGCTCCTGAGGTCCAAGATAGGACGTAGGCCCCCTTTGCCCTTCTTGGGAACCAGAAAGTAGTGGGAATAACAACCACGACCTACTTCTGGGCTCGGAACGCGCTCGACGGCCTCTTTGGCCAAGAGGGCCGAAACTTCCTCTCGCAGAAGATTCAAATGATCCTCCGAGATACGGTGGTGCTGTGGTGGCATGGCTGGAGGGGTCGTCTCGAAGGGGAGGGAGTAGCCCCTTCGGACGATTTGCAGCACCCACCTGTCCGAAGTGATGGTACGCCAGTGGAGCAGGTGATGGCGAACCCGGCCCCCCACTGGCGAGGAATGGGCCTGAAAGCTCGGACTAGGAAGGCTTTGAGGCGGATGCTGCCGGGGTGGATGTGGACTGACCGCGTTGTCCTCCAGTACCGCCTCGGCGGAAACCACGTCCGCGAGCAGGCTGGTTCTGCAGCCGGTGGCTAGGCGGACGTGAGGAGGTGCCCCTTCCTTGGCCACGAAAGGAGCGAAAAGCAGAAGTTTGTGGCCGCGGGGCCGAGAGGCCCAAGGACTTGTCCGTAGCCCGGGAGTCCTTGAAGCGAGCCAGCGCACTGTCCGCTTTCTCACCAAAAAGGCGAGCGCCATCAAAAGGCATGTCCATGAGAGTGCTCTGGACATCCCCTGAAAAGGACGTGGACCGCAGCCAGGCGTGACGTCGAAGCGCCACCGTGGTAGAAATCGCCCTACCCAGCGAGTCCGTAGTGTCGAGCCCACATCGGATGGCATGGCGCGCTGCATCTCTCCCATCGGCCAGAGCCGAGGAAAGCCGTGCCCGGGCCTCCTCCGGGCACAGTGGCAGCACGTCCTCCACCGTATCCCACAGAGAGTGGGAATAACGGTCCAAGAGACAGGCGGTGTTCAAAGGCCGCAGGCCCAAACTGAGCGAGGAGAACAGCTTTTTACCGAACTGTTCCAGTCTCTTGGAATCCCGGTCCGGAGGAGCGGACAGAAAGGAGGATTGGGAGGTAGAGGCCTGGATAACCAGACTCTCGGGGGTGGGGTGTTGGGACAGAAAACTGGGGTCGCCCGGAGCAAGGCGGTGGCGCCTGGCAACGTTCCTATCCACAGGAGGGACTGTGGAGGGGTTGGACCAGGTGCCCTGCAGAACGTCAATGAGGGCCTCATTGAATTGCAGCAGAGGCTCAGTGGAGCATGCGGCAGACTGAAGCACCTCAGTGACGATGTTAGTCCTCACAGCCACGGCAGGCAGCTCAAGCTCAAGGGCCGCGGCCGCCTTGCGCAGCACCACAGAAAAAGCTGCACCCTCCTCCGAAGCCACAGTCGGAGGAGAGATGAATCCAGTGTCCGGTGAGGTATCCAAACCACTGGCCTCCCCCAGTTCATCTGCCCAGTCCTGTGCAAGTTGACCCTGAAGGGCCATAGGGTCCACGGACCCCTCCCAGTCGCCCCCATCATCCGATTCCTGGTAAACAGGAGGAATGATCGGAGCCGGTCGATAGACAAAATGTGTCTCCAGCGGCGTCGGATGCGGCGTCGGGCGGCGCCGCATCGGCGTCGGGACCGGACAGGGGCTGAACCGGGGATCGACATCGACCGGAGTCGGCGTCCAAGGTGGCACCGGTGTCGACGCCGGCGGAGCAGGCGCGACTAGGTCGACCGGCGTCGACGGGGGCCCGGGCTCGGGCCGGAGCCTCCAACGGCGCCGGGGCCGGAGCCGCCGGCGGGCAAGGTCGCCCAGTCGAGTCCACGGGGACCGAAGGCGCGCCAGCAGGCGTCGACGGCGGGGCCAGGCTCCTCATGGCCGAGAGGAAGGCACTGACCTCCGCCGGCGTCGCGTCAGTCCCAGGGACCGGCGGGTATGGGGACGTGCGCGGTGCCTGCGGCTCCGGCAGAGCCGCGGGGGTGGAACCACCCTGACCCTCAGCCGAGTCGCGCGACCGGCGAGGGGAGTCCGAAGAGCGGTGTCGCCTCTTGGACTTCTTGGAGCGCTTTGACTTACCCGAAGACTTCGAGCCAGCCGAGCGACGATGTCGAGTGCGGCTCCGCGACCGATCCTTGGACCTCCTCCTGGACCGGGATCGAGAGGGGCGTGGAGCCGAGTGGCGAAGCTCGAGAAGCTTGCGGGACCGCTCCCGCCTAGCTTTCGAGGTCAGGGCCATACAATCGGAGCACGACTCCGCGTCGTGGTCGAGGCCCAAGCAGTTCAGGCACCGGCGGTGATGATCGGTCACCGACATCAGTCGGTGACAGTCGTCGCAGGCCTTGAAACCAGGCATCCTACCGGCACCAGAGTCGAGAAAGTGACCAAAAAGAGTCAAAAAAGTTAGTCAAAAAATGACTAAAGGGGTAGCTCTCCCGGATCGGCGCGTACTGGCGCGGAAAAAAGAAGAACTGACGTCAGCGCGCGAGGGCGGCGTCTAAGTACTCCGACGACGTCATTCTGGCGCACGGCGCCAACGACGGACGTGGAGCCGCAGACGACGCCTAGCGACGTGCAAGGGGTATTGCTACAAAAATCTTCCGGATCCAGTCTGACGCCTGGGGATATTCTAAGGTGAGGAATCTAACTAACGTGTTTCTTTCAGATAGAGTCAACGGGAGCGACTTCCAGTGTTGGACGTCAGATTTAAGACGCATTCGCGGTGGCAGGAGATTATTATCATGAAATCTAGATAGATCTTTCGAAACCCAGATCCCCAGGTATTTGAAGACTTCAGCAGACTCCGCTAATTGGCAACCCCGAGGGAGCGAGGGCCGTTGTCCATAAAGAACAGAGTACTGATTTAGACCAATTTATCGTGTATCCTGCGTAACTACGAAATACTCGGAATATGTCCAGGACCACATTAAGGGATGCTGCTGGAGAGGCCAAGTAAAGCAAAATGTCGTCCGCATATAACGATAAGCGGTCCTCCCAATTTGATGTCCACCTAAGGCCGCTGATGGCGGGGTCTTGTCGGATCCACATCGCCAAAGTCTCCAGAGCCAAGGCGAAGAGAAGCGGCGACGGGGAAACCCGGTCTGGTGCCCCTGCCTTGAAGAAAAATGAGGGATTTCCTATTGTTGACAATTAGTTGTGCCAGTGATTGGTGTCGAATGCTGATGCAGCATCCAGGGATACAACAACAGCATCCTCTCTTATTGCATCCACCTGGCACAGCACTCCATGGAGCCTGCGCAGGTTGAGGGAGGTATTTCTCGCAGGCATAAACCCTGGCTGGTCCGGATGGACCTGGCGGGTGAGAACCTGGAGCAAACGAGTGGCAAGAACCTTCGCGAGGATCTTAGCTTCACAATTGAGCAATGAAATGGGCCTATAGGACGAACACTTGTTAGCTGGCTTGCCCGCTTTATGAATGACGACAATGTTGGCCAGTCTTTGATCCTCAGGAAGGATGCCTTCTTATTTGCTTTCTCTGTACATTTCAGTGAGAAAGGGCGCAGTCGTGTTCGCCGCAAGTTTGAATAATTCTATAGGGATCCCATTGGGCCCGACGCCTCCCCCCTGCGCAAATCGTGTATGGCTTTTTCAACTTCCGCCACTGTGATATCGAGGTTCAAGATCGGAGCACTCTTCCTTAGTGAGGAATGGCATCTTGATATCGCGTAGAAGAGAGGAAGCCTCCTCCTCCGTGTGCGTCGTGTGGGATGTGTAAAGCGACTGGTAGTACTGGCCAAATGTGTCCGCGATATCTTGTGGTGCGGTAAGGCGGGGTTGTAAGTTAGTTGCAATCTCAACCACGATACGCTGTGCCCTGTCCCTGCGATCCAACCAGGCCAGTAACTTGCCTGACTTATCGCTCACATCGTAGATCATGCTGAGCGTGGCCCTGTAGTGTGTCTTGGCCGCTTCCGTAGCTAGGTCGGAGAACTCCTTAATTTTAATACGGAACTTCTGGCGCGCCTCCACTGAGTCTTGCATCGAAACTGCGTTTTCTAAGTTCAGAATTTCTCCCTCTAAGCGCACCATATCCGCTTCCCTCTCTCTACGCTGTCCAGCAATTCGGTCCAAGAAAACCCCCGTATAACAGCCGTGTAAGCCTCCCAGAGTACATTTGACGCGCTAACCGATCCAGAGTTTTCCTGAAAGTAAAGATCCGACTCACTCGAGAACTTATCTCTGATAGTGGGAGTCGTGAGATGTTAAGTTATGTTAATAAACTTTGTAGAGCGCAGCGGTTACCCTGGGGTGTCCTGGCGCTATGTACTGCCTAACCGAAATGGGGAGAAGGTCATTGGGTAAACAACCAGGTCTTCAATCCCTTCCTAAAAAGAAGATAACTGGAGGCATTCCTCAGGTGGAATGGCAGATCATTCCAAGCTTTAGATGCACATGCAATAAAACTCCTGCCTCCCCAACTGGTCTTTTTAACAGAGGGCGTTAACACCTTTTTCGCTCCAGGAGACCAAAGGGTCCTACTGGGAACATACCACTTGAACTTATTCTTCAGGTGGTCTGGGCCTATACCATTAAGGGCCTTAAAAACTGTACATAGGGCCTTAAAGCATACCCTATGCTTCACCGGAAGCCAATGTAGCCTGGTTAGTTCTTTTTTCACCGAGAAAAATTTGGGAATGCCTGACAGCAGCCTAGCTGCAGCATTTTGAGCTATCTGCAGCCTGTTGATAAGATGTTTTTGGGCATTCAGAAAAATACCATTGCAGTCAACAGTTACTCCCAAGTTCTTAGCTTTCAGCGTCGGGGAGGGGCAGTTGCCCAAATCTGCTGGCCAACAGTCAGGTGTCCAAACATGGGGATTGTTTCCAAAGACAATGATCTCGGTTTTGGTGGAATTTAATTTTAAGCAATTCTATGCCATCCATCCAGCTATCTCCTTCATACAGTCATGAAAGCGCAGTTCCGTTTCTTTTTCCTCGCCGTCCTTAAATGATAACACTATTTGAGTGTCATCGGCGTACGAGGTTAACTGGAAACCGTAAGATTTTATTAGGCCCGCCAGCGATATCATATAAATATTGAAAAGCGTGGGGCTCTGTGAGGACCCCTGAGGGACCCCACAAGGACGGCAGAACGGGTGGGATTTGGTATTATCCAAGTCGACAGTCTGAGATCTATCAGCGAGAAAGGAATGCAGCATTTTCCACGCCACACCTTGTACTCCTACCTCCGACAATCAGTCCATCAAAACCATGTGGTGGACCGTGTCGAAGGCTGCCGATAGGTCTAACAGGATCAGTACAGCCTTCCCTCCACCATCCAATGCCTCCCTTACTTCTTCTATGGACTTAATTAGAGCCAATTCCGTATTATGTTCTGCTCTAAAACCATATTGTGTTGGATCAAGTATGTGATTAGTTTGAAGATAACAGCTAAGCTGGATGTTCATGGCCTTCTCAATAATTTTTGCTGGCATTGGAAGCCGCGAGATAGGCCTGTAACTGTTGGGGTCTGTAGGGTCCATTGATGGCTTTTTCAAAAAGGGAAGAATAGAAGCTCTTTTCCACTCCTTAGGAAAACACCTAGAAACCAAGATGTTATTGATCAAAGGGTGTAAAACAGATCCTATAATCTCAGGAGCGGTTTTCAGGATCGAGACTGGACAAGGGTCTGTAGGAGAACCTGAGCGTATGGAACTCAGGAGCTTAATGGTTTCTGAACTTTCTAATGGGAGAAACTAATCAAATACAGGCCCAATATTGGATTCTGACTGAATCTTTCCTTGGGGAAAAGTTCCATCTCCTTTCTGACAAGGGGAAAACGTGGAATATATACACACTCCACCTTATGTTGGGAAAAAGTGGCCAATTTATTGCACAGTTCTGAGCTACTTGCAATCTTAGGAGTGTTTGGTGAAGCGAGTTTTTTGACTGTTTTAAATAATTCTTTGGCATTGGACTTTGCTTGAAGGATTTCATGAGAATAGAAATTCTTTTTCGTTTCCTGCACCAGTCCTCTATAACATTTGAGACTGTGCTTGTAGGTTTCTTTATCAATGTTTTGATATTCCTTCCTCCAAGCCCGTTCAAATTTTTTACAGTCCAACTTCTGAGATTTAAGTTTGTCTGAGTGCCGAGGGTGAGATACCAGGAATTGATCGACGTCACCCGGCCACTCGTAGGCTCGCCCACTTCTAAACGACACTGAACGGGTGAGGTCAGAGATCCCCCTAGCCAAGTGTTGTATATCTTGTGTGGAGTTGGTGCACAAGCGTCAACACGTAGTCTATGCGGGACATCCTATGATGAGGCCTAGAAAAATAAGTGTATTGGAGCTCACTAGGATGCAGGAGCCTCCAAACATCCACGAGGCCCATCGTGCCCAGAAAACTATGGATCCGTTTGCGGGAGGGCGGCAAGTCCCTCTGGGGCCATCGATCGAGAGAGTCAGAGACAATGGAATTAAAATCACCCCCAATCAACAACCTTCCATCCAGTAAGCTGAGAAGGAGATCGCTGAGATCAATGAAGGCCTCAGTGTGTAAACTCTGGTGGCATATCCAACTAAAGGAGAGTGAGTGTGCACCCCTCCCAGATCCCAGAGATGGCAACAAATCCACCCAGGGGGTCAGTGCGGACTGAATCAACAGTTAGGGGGAGCGATTTCCGGATTAGTATGCCCACCCCCCAGGAAACAGAGACGAAAGCGGAGTGGGCCACTAGCTGGAAACCTCACTGTGACAGGGCCCTACATGCATTACCAAGCAGGTGGGTCTCTTGTAGTAGAACAATATCAGGAGAGTGTCGCTTTAGGAATTGGAGAACCAAACCTCTCTTAATCTTGTCACCCAGCCCGTTAACATTCCAGGACAGCAACTTAAGCTCCTGTCTAGTCGCCGTGCCCATTACTCGATTTTAAAGGTATATGTGGGTCCGGAGAAGACCACCCGGTAAGGCCCCCGGGGAGAGACATTTGCGTACCCTATAATGTTCTCACCAATAAGTACACAAAAATACGGAACCAGCATCTGCCTTTGCCTGAGAACAATCAAATATGCCATGTCTAAACAACAAAAAACCGCAACACAAACAAAGAAACAATCCCCTCCACCTCCCCACAAAACCGAAAAACATTGCCCAATACCCCACTCCCTGCCTGGCTGTGTCAAAACCTCCCGCCCTCCCAAACTAGCAGAGTGCCTATCGGCCACCCTTCGAAAAACTTGTGTGTTCGTGTAGCCTAACCGGGCACCCGTCCCTGAAGATGAACTAAATGGTAATCACACTTAAGAAACTAAGATAGTCCGGGAGCAGCAGTCAAAGCCTATGAAGTGCTTCATAGCCAATACAAAGGGATCAGGGAATCATGGAGAATCACAGGAAGTCTATTTCAACAAAGTCCCCAATGAAAGCATAGCACAGTTCAATTGTTGGGTCCGTTAAACTTAGGGGAGCTGTTGCCCTGACCCAAGCTTCAGTTAGCGAATAAACCCGCCCCCCCCCTGAAAAATTAATCATACAGACCAATTATCCGATTCCCACCCGTTGCCTCCTCCGGCTCCCGGGGAGGGGTGCCTTCACGGGAGTAACGGGTGTTCCCATCCCTTCTTGCACTCCGGGCTTGGTTGTTCTTCCGGCCTGCCGTGCGGCATCCGTCCAGCAAGTCCCAGGCCTCCTCGGGGTGGTGAAAAACCAGGCCCCCCCCCCCCCCCTCGATTCCACCCTCAGCTTGGCGGGGAAGAACAAGGCATATTTCAACTCCTTATCGCGAAGCGCCTTCTTCATGTCGAGGAAGCAGCGCCGTTGATGCTGCACCTTGTGGGTGAAGTCTGGGAAGAAGGTGATACGGCTGTTTTGGTATTCCACCGGTGACCGATCGGGCACTCTGCAGGATGACATCTCTGTCCCGGAAGTTGAAAATCCTAGCTAGCAAGGGTCGCGGGGGGAGGGGGTGGGGGGGGCAGGGGAGGTGCTCGACTTCGGCCTGCCGCCTGGTACTCGGTGCGCCCGCTCAACAGAAAAGAAGTTAGAGAGTCCTTTCGGTTTGAGATAGGTGGTGATCAATTCCTCCACAAACAGGTCCGCTGATGGCCCCTCCGCCCGTTCCGGCACTCCTAAAATACGGACGTTGTTGCGCCTGGAGCGCCCCTCGTAGTCATCCAATCTGTGCCTCCAGTTTCGCGGTACGAGTCTGCATGTCATCCGTCCTGCGCTGCAATGCAGAAGTATCATCAACCAGACAACTTGTTTTGATCTCAACGTCCTTCAAGTACGAGTTCATCGAGCGCATGTCAGCCCGGATAATGGATACTTCCGAGGAGACTGAGTCAATGCGCGATTCCAATGATGTGTGCACAGTCGTGATGGCTTCAAGGATGTCCTGCAGTGTTGGTTCTTTCTTTCTCTCACCAGAATTGGACTTTTCCAGCGCAGCGGGTCCCCCCTTTGGGCTCGCTTTGGGGCCTCCATCCCACGCAAATTTATTTAATTTGGCTTGGACTGCCGCTTTGGAACTGCGACTTCCTGTCATGGTGTAGACGGTCCTGGCAGCGTGGGCTTCAGGGCAGGAAGGGCAAGGTCGTCAGGCACAGGCGGGGATTCGTCGAACTCGCCACTCAGACCACGTCTGCCAGGGCCCGATATCACAATCCAGGGAGCGCAACTACACGGGTTCCAATAGCGGATCAGGCAGCGACTTTTATGGGGGCCGGATGTCAATCACTTCACTTGCCAGGCCAATCCGGATGTTATTCTTGGTTAGCCGGGTGCCCACAGGTCCTCAAGGGCAACAGGGTCCAGCACCCCCTAGCAGCTTCCGACCACAAACTTTACTGGGCCCAAGATGGCCGGCATGATCTCAGCGTCCCACCCTCATCCCTCGAGGAGAGTATAAAAACGTCTTCACACCCCCACTTAGGGCCGTGGTTCTCTCAATGTACACCAAACAGTCACTGAGTTGGTCTGGGGCAGGCGTGTAGAGCGCTGTGCGACGTCCAGGGTTCGGGGAAGTCAGAGGAGGGAGGCGCATTAAGCATACCGTGTCGTCCCACCGAAAACGGGCAATGCCGGAATCAAGTCCGCACACTGTGAGCTGACCGAGCGACAGTAGCGCTGGGTAGTGTGCGGCCCCCTCCTGCCAGTAGCGATGCTCCACGCCAGGGCACTCCAGCAGCCGGAAACAATCAAGCAGCTCAAGGCTCCCCGGGCCCTGCCGTCACAGCGCCTCGTCACTCGTAGCCCCGGCAACGATCGCCAAGTCCGGGGCGGTTTCCCCGGGTGCATGGCACGGTGGGCGCCCAATGTTGCTCCACGGGGCGGCAAAGTCGACAAGGGTTCGCCAGGCCGGAGTCGAAGCAGCGGCGCAGTAGAGTCGGGGCACCGAGGCAGGCAGCTTCTCTCCTGGCAGAGTGCGTCAGCGGTCCGATCTCCAGAGCCGCTGGCTGGAGTCAGAGGAGACTCCGCTCCATCGATCTTCAGTGTGTTGCTGCATGCTCCGGTATACAGTTATACCATTAGCCGGACTTTATAGTCACGGATAACTGCTTAGACGGGCACGCTCGGATGGAGCCACCTCAAGAAGCGGCCATTACTCTCGGTGGTTGGCCACACCCCTCCCCTCTTGCTACATAATTTAGTAAGCCCTACTGTATAATTTGGAGCTCCACTGCCACATAATTCCAGTGGCCCTCATCACATATACAAAATCATTGTGTGGCAGCCTATCTTATACTGCGTATAATACAATTTTAGAATAATGCCTTACATATTCACAGTGCTGCTGGTTACATGCTGGGACCTTATAGCACTATAAATAGACAAGTCACTATTCTGCACTGCTCCGCCAAGAATTCTATTCTGTGACTCACTGAGACATCTGCTGTGGCCATATTATCCAAGTTTCATAATGTGAAAGAGTGCAATTCTCATCAATTAATTTAATGTGCATTTCATTTACATGTAGTTGTGTGAACATGAAAATACAACAAAGTGGGTCGTGGCCGGCTGTCGAGAGGAATGGCCGCACACTGAGTCGGCTCCTCTAAACGCCAGGAAATAACCCCACGCTATCAGGCATCTTCCGTTCTAATCTTTACCCCCTTCGAGGTTCCAGAAGAGGGAGCACACCCGAGTACAGGAGGGGACCTGCCGCAGCAAATAAGGCATCTGAAGGAAAACCCGAGTGCCCTGAGCGGACCTCGGCCGTGGGCAAAATGGCTGCGTCCACTCCTAGCCTTTCAGCCCAAAACGTGCACTGAATCCGGAGGAACGGAGGCAGCTGGAGAGCCCCTCATCTGCGGAGGGAGCTCTGCAGACACCGGATAAGCACCAAAGGTACCCTGACAATGGCGAACCCCGGTTGAGGGAGGACGACTGCGTCACCGGTGAGGCCGGCCTTGAGTTCGTCCATATGCAGTGTTGCGGCGCAGTCTCCCAGCCCTACGGGCAAACAGAATGTTGCACTAACGGAGCGAAGGGGTTTCTTGCATCCGCATGGAGCTAGGTACTCCCTTGCGGGTGATTCAGCAGCGACCTCTCCCAACCGGGTGTGGACCAGAGCCCTTCAAGGGCTCTGCAGATAGAAGCCGGACGCACCTCAACCGAACTGTACCTGAGGCACGTTGGCAACCTGAAGGGAACACTGGCCCTTAATGAAGAGCGACGGAGTGGTGTAGTGAAGATCTCTACCGCTGACCTGGGAGCCGAGTTGAGCTGAACTGATCATAGGCTAACAGCGAAGGGGGTAAGGAGCCCTGCTGATTGTGGCGGAGAGGACTGTCTCACTTTCGCACCAGGTATACTGCACAGACGGGCTGGCTTAGAGGGTGGGATGGTAGGCATCTCCCCTCCCCCTCAGAGGTGATGAAATTAGTGGGGTGAGGCTACCCTGCAACAGCCATAAAGACCGGGATCAGGGCTACCTGGCCCATGTGGGGAGCGGCGATTGCCAGAGAAATAGTTTACCAGCGCAGATGAGCTAGACGCCTGACCATAAAACGGACGGGTGGAGAACTCTGTAGACTGGCTTCAAGTAAGTTGTATACTGAACTGGTTTGGCCTTGGAGTCCAGGAAGGTGGTCTGAACCCCAGTGTAGGAGAAGTTAACGGAGCTGCTGTAGTCGAGCTGCTTCGCCCTGTGAGACATTACACTGAGGGATACAGGCCTAGACGTCAAGCTTGATTGAGCATGGTGCGTACAAATGGCTAACACCCCGGCCAATCTAACCAGATTGACAAATACATCGTCCCCCTGGGGAAGCCGGATGAGACTGAGGAACCTACCAAACAGCTTGTGGAACCGGGTGGCACAAATCAGGCACCGGATCCCACACTCAGAGACATTATGAAAGTAATAAGAGATTTAAGACTTACACAAGAACCTAAACTCGATGTGGTGACTGAAGAGGTAAACCTACTACGAGAGGATTTCAGAGGAATGACGCGTTAGTGGGCGTAGCGGAAACAAATATAAGTAGCCTACAATCCAAAACGAAATGCCTAGAAGAACAAGTAACTATACTAACAAAGCAGCAGGGAGAGGTATTGGTGAGGCTCGAGGACCAAGAAGATAGGGTGACAGAACAATATCAGAGTGGTGAGGGTCCCCGAAGGGACAGTCTGCTGATCTAATCATGGGAAACCTGATACTTAATACACTCGCCCGAAAAGACAGTAACAAAAATTCTCAGTGGAGAGAGCACATCAGGCGCTGGGACCATCGCCGCACCCTGAGGCCCGCGCGTACTACCATAGCTCATATCCTTAACTTTAGGGACCACAACGCTGTTCTACAAGCAGCTAGGTTGCATGGAGACCTACAATATGAAAACACAACGATTTCGGTTCTTCCCGGATTTCACTCTCCAGGTACAGCACCAACGCCGAACTTTCAACTCCATAAAAAAGGCCCTCCATGAGAAAAATATAAAGTATATGATGATGTACCCAGCCAAACAGCAGATAATTGCAGATGACAAATCGCACCTATTCGTGACTCTGGAAGAAGCAAGGGAAGGTCTGGAGCACAGTGGGGCACAGACGAAACAAAACGGAAAACGCCGTACTAGGAGAGACTGCGTACTTGCAGACCTTAGAATCCCTGACCAGCCCTTTCAGAACAAAGAAGACTGGACCCGGACTGATTGCGAACAGTGCCTGGTACACGATGAGGTTCACATGGGTATGGGGAGGGAGAAAGTTTAGAAAGATGAGCAACATTTGATCAACGTGGCTTAATTAAACAATGCCTGTAGTTTACTCTCACCTGGAGTAAGGGGGGAATAGCAGAGAGCCTGCACAGAAGTGCTACGATGATGTTCTACTGTATAGGTGTAACTATTCTTGTCAAGTGTTGATTCGTATATGTTGGCTACAGAGATAACGCCCACCGAAGGTTCCATGCACAAGTTTGGGCGACAGGAACTCTGAAGTGTTAAGTTTATCACCCACTGAGCAGGGAGGGGAGGAATTGTTGGGGAAGATCGCAGTTATTGAAAAGTTAAATGGTTATGCTCATCTGAAATACAAATCAAGGATAGCGGGGGCGAAGATATTGTTGTCACATATGGGTCCAGCTGACGCTCTCAGAACTGACCTATGCCAATATTGATGGATAGGTTCAAACAAATGCACATATGAACATGGAATGTAAATGGTCTGGGCAACAAGATCAAATGTACCCTAGCACTTCAGCATATTAAAAGTCACTCCCCAGATTTTGTTCTCCTTCAGGAGACACACTTAAGGGGCAATCATTACAAAGCATTGGACCATTTTAGTTATAAACTCCTGGCCCACGCAGGCTACTCCACAGACTCAGGGATGGGCATTCCAGCTAAAACTTTGTTACCATTCGTAACATCTAAGATGCGGAGAGTGATGCCCAGGGATGCTAAGCGGCCATACAGCAAACAAATGATGGACAGAATGCTGACAATGCAAACATTCTCCCCCAGTCAAAAGATCTGGGTTAAATCCATCGTTCTTTTGCCCACTACGCCACCCCAGTTTGGACCCAGCCATATGCAAATCAGTCTTGACCCTGTGCCCCATGGCAAAAGTCCAGACCGAACTACCAGGCCCGGTCCTCCCTGGACCGGAAACAAGCATCCTGGGACCAGCTTGGCAGTTCGGGCTGGACTGTTCCCATGAGGCACAGGGTCAAGACTGATTTGCATATGGCTGGGTTCAAACTGGAATGGCATGGTGAGCAAAAAAACGATGGATGTAGGCCCAGATCTCTGTACTGGGGTGAATGTATGACATTGTTCTGCATTCTGTCCATCAACTGTTGTTTTTGCATGCTAAGCGGCCATCACAGGCGTGTGGGAAGGTCACACCCTGAACCTTTGCTCCGTAATATACCCCCCACACTTTATGCTGGGGTCCTCCATAGACTGGGCACTATTCTCTTGGAGCTCCTGTGTGGGACATTACTGCTGGGGGGTGATACGAATGCCGCAATGGACACCGTCCACGGAGAAAAATTACTCCATTTCAACATTGATTTCCTCATCAAATAAACTTTTGATAAAGTGAACCTTCATCCATGTGTCCGTCAGCCCGTCCAGGTATGTCTGCTTGTTCAAATTAGTATGTAGGATACGGGAGTGCAAGTGTGTCACCAGTGTGAGCTACTGGTGTTGGTCTCTGTATCGGTTATTTGTGTGGATATGCGCACCAGTAACAGCATGTCTGGTGGGATGTGTGCATGAGTGTGTGCATGAGTGTATGTATGTCTGCAAGTCTGTCTGCAGGGGAGTCTTTTGGTGTGCTGCTCAGTCTGCAAGTGCTTACATGTCATGTATCTATCTGGTCACGAATTATACAAAAAACAAACCCACTGGCTTAGCTAATTTAAGCTTCTGTTATTATTGGAAGTGTTCAGAGACAAATACATGTTTCATTACCTTAGATCTAAATTACAAAATATTTTATAAGAATGATTGTAACCACAACCACAGCAACCCTTATGTAAGTATTTGTTTAATTAAAAATACAGCGTTAGTTGAACAAAAAATAAAATGAGTATTACCTTGTTATGTGTAAGAATTATGCGTAGTTCAGGATTTATAATTCCATATGCCATTATCAAATCCTGGATCTTTTTTAGTTCATCCTTGCATTTTTTACTTGTTGAATAAAACTGCTTCCTCACAGGAAGGTTTTTAAATAGCTTCAAAACGGTTACAGTTGTACCTATTAGCAGAAAAGAAAATATTAAACAAAATAAGCCCCAAAGCCGCAGACTTGATATAATGAAATGATCATCTTAAATCTGCTCCTCTGGTCTTTTGTAGAAATTATTATCCTATTTTGAATAAACAGATCTTTTACATGAAGGGTGTGTAGGTTCAGGATCGCATTTAATAAAACATATTTCCAGATTTTGTCTAAAACCTTCACAAATTTATAAAGCAGCAGATGCTCAAAGCAGGGTAACTCCTGGTACCAATGATTTTGTATTTTACACAGTAATCATGCTTTAGTCTCCCAAATGTGGGCTATGGAATAGCTCAAGAAACTGTAGCGGTTTGAGATTTGAGAGAAGGGGTGTGTGGATACAGATCCTCCCTCTATCCATGGGTTAACCTTATGGCACAACAGAGCACATAGTGGATTTGTTCTTTAGCTTAATATGTATAAGATCACAAGGGAATCGGACTAGAAGAACAGCAAAGGATGCAATCCTGCCACTGATGCTAGAAGTAACATTTAGACATAATGGATTGGGTGCTAATACTCGAGTAAATGTGGGTATTAGACTGTAGTATTCTTAGTCCAAGGGTTACATTCTTTGGCTAGAATGTGATGATTTTTATTAATATTTTAGATAAAAGCAGAGCAAAAATATCAATGGAGGTAATATTTAAAACAAAACATAAACTGAGTTGTCTCTTTAAAGACTTCATTAGGACTATTATTGTTTCTGCTCTATTGACCACCTCAAGGAAATGCATCTGAAATACATGTCCTACTGAATCTTAGAATAAGCCACCATAATTTAATAAAACATAACAAAGATAATTAAATCACTATTCCATAAATTTCCCTTGGCGGAGACTGACACTGTAATTGTGTGCAGTTTTTCACCCAAACAATTTTACAAATGTATACATCTTGCCTTTTTTGGTGTGACAAGCGACATCTTCCTGCATGCTTATCAAATTATTTCATACATTTAATATTCTGCTGCAGATTTTCCCATGTTTTGAATCACATTCTCCTTCCATAAATGCTATGGAAAAGCGTATTCCCTATCTTTTAAATCACATTGTCCTTCCCAAAAGTCCAGGGACAAGCCTATACCCCATTTTAAGCTTACAAATGGGAGCTTTCACATGACTGTAGGGATCAATTTCAACCATTAGCTCTTTGAGAACACAGTTGTACAGTCAAACCTCCCAAATTTTAGGAAACAATTTAAGACATGGCTTTTTAGATCTCAACTAGAGTAGGCGATCCGTACCATACTGGTCTATACCCCCTTCTGGAGGCTCGCGCTGCCAACGCTAAGACACTTTGGTATTTGCGCACTTTATTATAATTATTATTGACAACACGGTTTATTAGTTGAAAGAATGAGATGCACCACATATTTATTAGGTGAACCAGAAATCACAGCTAGCTCTTTTTTTGCGTGGATGCTCAATTCACAACACAATGGACGATCACATGATCTCTTAATTATTTGTGCAGCTACAGAAAAAAGATTCCTCATCTGAGACTTTCAATCCGATTCTAAATGTGCAGAGAGTATTTGTTTTTGCAAAGAAGCTCAGATATCTCTACACAGGTTTGACAAACTCGTGGTTAAGGTGTTAAAAGAAACTTGAGATACCTATGGTTAAGTTTAGGAGCCAGACAATTTCTACAGAATGCACTGGAGTACCAAAATCTGACTAAATCTGTCACCAGAACAGGGCTGCATAACAAGACATCTAATTTATAAGCGTTTATTTAACCCATTCATAAATATCTACAATTATGTTCACCCACTTTAATTACTAATATTGCATTTTCTTTCTAGAACGGACTCAGGTAACATCAAGGGCTTTACAGTAATCCCATTGAGTAGGTAACCTAAGAGGTGTCAAAAAGTGGGAGACAAAGTCTTTAACTGTTTACAGGATTGTAGGAGATAGTATTTAGTATTTCATCTGCATACCACATTACTTTTACTACTTATGCTAAATTAATTCTTTCAATTCATTAATAAATAATGAGAGAAACAGAGAAGAACTCAAAATGCAAAAGAAATATAAGTGGGGAGAGAAAGCAGCCCTCTAAAAAACTGTGAAAGCATCGGGCATAATTCTAGTTGAATTATACCTAGCAGTTTGCTGCTTACGAAACATTTGCACCACATTATTAAATGCTGGTTCTATACTACACGTAAGCAAAACTCTAAACAAATAAACCATTACAACTAGCTAAAACGTTCTAAACATGTAAAATTAGGAAAAGCGTGTGCTAGAGTATTTTTTCTTGCTATAGTACATATTACAAAATGCACATTTTATCCTTGGATAACCTCACTGCAAATCAGACTACAGATGGTGCAGAAGCAGGTTGAGCCCATAATATTCTACTCTGCAAGAATAGAATCTCTAACTTTTTCCTTCCCTCTACTGATTGGCTGTTTGTTGCGGGCCAGTTATATCTTAAGCTACTGTGCATCATACAAGGAGTTATCTGATGGCTTCTGCATATATTCCTCAATCAATCCTGCAAGATGCACTATAAATCTGAAGAAACTCTGCCACTGGTTGAGTCGGTTCCGGAAATCCTGCTATCACACCAGATAGTAGGGTGGGGCAGTAACAGTTTAGTTGCTCTTTATATAGGGTGTCGAAACAACATACCAGAAATTATTTTAACTTCAATGGCTATTTGGAGACCAATCCTCCAACAACACCAATAGGTGGCTAGTACTTTAATTATACAATATACAAGAAGGGCAACTATTGAGGCCCTACCGTTTGGAGGGACTCTTGATGCAGTAATACTGCACCCAGAATTTCCAACAGCAGGGACATTTCAAGTGTGCTTTTACCATACTACTATGAGTTTTGGGCTTCAGAAACAGTGCCTACCCACAGGAAATTGTGCTCCTGAATTTCTGCACCTTATTCATCCAATAAATTATGCCTAGTTTTAAACGTGTCTGGGGCAAACCTCATAGGCGTGGAAATACCACACAACTTAAAATGAAGATCCTGCCAGTAATTCTGGTTGCTTGAAACTTAGAAAGAGGGCCTAAGGTTTGCCTTTTATGTTCTTTGTTACATTTACCAGCACTTCTTGGTAATTATCGAACACCCTTTGCACTTTAGATATGCTCAAAAATGTATGTGGTGAAGTCACTGCTTCTAAATTTAGACCAATACAAAGGAATACTCTCTTTAAAATGATGTCTTCACCCCGGTTCTTGTATGTCCTCCAGAACTCGATTCGATACCCGCGTCCTATTTCAGAGAAATAGAGTGCCTCCAAAGGGACCTATTGTGGAATGGCAAAACACGTATCGCTTTCGGTAAGCTTTCCCTGAACTGGTACGACAGGGGCATCAGTCGTCCCAATGTCAAATTGTACTACTGGGCGGCTCATCTGTCCTCCATTAACCACTGCACATATGCCCAGCCGGGAGACCCAGGTTATAGTATGGATAGATGGCGCCTCTCCGGGGGGAACTTTAATAGAGCCCTCTACTCTAGGCCTTGACGCTACACACTTACGGCCCCACTTAACACGCAGTACATGTCTAGCATGCGGCCACTAAATGTCTTGGTTGGGGTCGTAAGCTAACACTCGCAATGCCATTATGGGATTCCGAACAACTGGGCAGCTTGTGGAGGTGTAAGGGGTTCGACAAAAGGGACCTCATAGGTATTTCCCATATTGGCGATCTGTGGGGCAAAATGGATATTAAATCATTTACTGCATTGCAGCAACAGTATAAGTTGGCCGACTCGGAACACTTCCGCTACACGCCGGTTAGACACGCATTACGCACTCAACTACAGCCCGGGTTCACACTATCGGAATCGTCCCCGCTAGAAGATAGAATACTTGACGGCCATATTCCTGACAGTACCATTTCACTGATATACAAAAAGCTGGTTAACAACCTTTCGGATCCTCTCCAGGCCCTCCGAGAGAAGTGGAATAGGGACGGCATTGAAATGGACGATGAGGAATGGCAGGAAGTTGTCTCCTCTCCCAGAGTGGTGGCGATACCAGCTTGTCTCCGACTTGTCCAACTAAAATTCCTACACAGGGTATACATAATGAGGCCTCAAATAGTGCGGATGGGGAGGGCAGACGAGGGAGACTGTAGACGAGGATGTGGCCAACTGGGAACCTTCCTTCATATAGTATGGGAATGTGAGCTGATCCAACCCTATTGGCGTAGCATCCATGATATCATAAATACTGTCTTGTCCGTGCAACTCTGCATGGAAGCCCGCAGGTGCCTATTAAACATCTGGGAGCCTACAGATTTGAATGTCTGCTTGATACAATGAGTCACGTTGGGACTAATGCTAGCCAAGTGAAACACTGCCCAGCGATGGGGGGCACCGCTCCCTCCAGCAGTGCGGGACTGGGAAAAAGACTTGGATTGGGCAATGTTTCGAGAAAAAACTGTATATGTGGCCCGTGATTGTCCCAACAAATGGACTCGTGTTTGGGGCTTGTGGAACTCCTACCGAGGAGATATATGTCAACCTCCCCTTACTCCCATTGCCGAAGATCCCCCTTCACCCTAGACCTTCCACATATTGTTCTGTATATTGTGATGTATCTACTGCTCCCATGAAGCCAAAGGTACTACTTTCTCTGAAATGTCATTGTATTGCTGATGTTTATTTCTCAATAAAAAAAGCTTTACAAAAAAAAAATACAAAGGAATACTATTTTAAGGTTTGACACACATCTATATGTTCAGATACACACATTTGATAAACTGTTTGTGAGGAGGCTCTGTATGAACCTTAAATGCAATATTATTAAAGAAATAGTTGTTTCCCGAATCATGGGAAGTTTTCTTCCCTTAACGGTCTTTCATAAAATCTCATGTGTGCTACTAAAAGCATATCTAAATGCTGGATCTGTTTTTACAGGGTTTTCCTTCTCTTGATTTTAAAATTATTTTTGCCTCATTGCTGAACATTTCAGGTCGAGATATTACCTTCACCACACAGCGCTTTTGTAGTACTGCACAAATATTCTACCACAAGCTCCTGCTCAAACAATCAGTCCAACTGTTGTTTTTTGCTCCATCTTTCAGCTGACGGCAAATAAATCCATCTATGCAGCAAAACATTTCACTCTGAATACCTGACCAGCAGAAGCAACCAAGATGAGTCCATAACATTTTTCCCGCCTTAAACGTTTAAAGTTGCTTTACCAGGAGCTGTCAAGATGAATTGTTTGCAACTCAACTTACACAGTACTTGCAGCCTGCCGCCTTGTAGTGAACGAGGCACTCTTGTGGTTTGGAACCCTTTGATGACCTTCGACTACCATCATTTAAACTGACTTTGGTGTGTTATTATAACCTAGCCTTAATGTAGGTCGGTCCTGCATATTCCTGCTTCTCTTCTTTCTTGTAATCTTGTTGTCTTTCAGTGAGAACTGTCACGGAGTAGAACAGTCTTGCCAAGAATAGAAGGTGTGGATGTGCATTTGAAGGCGTGAGAGGGAGAGAGGTGTGGAATCTCGAAGTGCAGTGTTGTGGGCAGTGATGCACACATGTGCTCGGTGTTGTACATTGAGAGATAAAGTATGTGATGCTATAAGCAGTTGTGCAGAAATGTGCATTGTGTTGTACATTTATGAGAATTATGAGTTCTTACTATTGGCTTTGAAATGGCCTCATTTCATCTTGTTTTCTGACTATGTCTTGCTTCAAGCTTTTCTTCGTGCACAACAGTGCTTGCAAGTTGTTTGGGTTATGAGAATTATAAGTTCTTACTATTGGCTTTGACATGGCCTCATGTCATCCTTTTTCCTTGGCTCTGCCTTGCTGCAGTTTTTCTGCGTGCACAGCAGTGCTTGCAAGTTGTTTTGGTTATTCACATTCAAGGTATTTCTGTTTTTCTGAGTGATTGCTTTTGTTTAATGTACTCTGAAAGGCCCTGTGGGAGCTTCGTCAAGATAGAGGCTGGAAGATGTAAGAATGTACAACTCTGTCTCGGAGTCAAAATACGGGGGCTTGGCCAGGCCCGGTCTTGGCCAGCCGCGGTCTTGGCCTTGACGCAGACTGGTCGCGCCAGCTCGGTGTTTTCTAATGAGAAGGGGGCGAGGTTTTCTAGAAGCTCCACCTCAGGTTGAGTAATGATATTTAAGCTGGGAACCTTCGAGGGCCAGGTGGAAGCTTGCCACAGAATAGACGTATTGCTGTGGAGGTGACGGAACTTGAGTCCTGATTGAACTCCTTGCTTGACTGTTAAAGGGCTTCCCCAGCTTGAGTTGGCAAGGATGATGCAAATACAATTGGTGAGGTGTTCCTAACCATTTTGTAAATATTTTCTACTTGTATATACTGCATTTTATTCTAATAGTACATTTTAGTCACTTGACATTTGGGAATCTGCATTTACTGATATATTTGGCCTACCGTTCATTAATAAACTTGTGTGTGTTATTTTAAATGCACCTGAATTTGTTTTCTTGCCTCGCCTAAAGAGAGTGCTGCGTCCTTTCCTCGTTTTTAGGGAATGCTGCTCAAAGTGTGTTACTATAAATGGACCTGAATTTGTTTTCTTGCCTCGCCTAAACGGAGTGCTGAGTCCTTTCCTCGTCTTTAGGGAGTGCTGCTCAAAGTGTATTGTTTAAAGTTGCAGTGGTATATTTGCCTCCAAAGTGGGAGTGCAGGGTTTGAGTGTGTCCCTTTAGCGAAAAGCACATTCAGTACACGCCACTTGACATCTTCTGACTCCTTCAAAAAAGACAAAGCAATGTACTATGTTCAGAGAGCTGCATTCATGGTCCGGGATTCCCACAGGCCACAGACCCGCTGGGCATCCCAGTGCGTTTGTTACCTATTGACTTTGAATTGCCCAAAATTAAAAAGGGCACTGGTTCTGCATCGTAGGAATCTTCATTGAAGTCATAAATGCTTGAATAATTTCCCCTGGAACAACTTCCTGTATGGTTTACTTACATGGAAACCGCAATAAAGAAAGTCTTTATCCATGCACATATAGGTATGTTCATGGATAAAGTGTCCTTTATTGCTGTTTCAATGGAAGTAACTGTATATATCTTTCAAGTAAAAAAAATGGATCGTCGAACACATTCTGGTCATTAGTAATAATGACCGGAAGGACTCAGTTGGCTGACACATTTAGGCAAAACATGGGAGTAACTCGAAATTAATTTCATTTATTGGCTTAGACAAGGTTACTAGACATCAGAGAGAAGAAAGATAGATGATTAGACTCCACAGATTGGAATCAGAGTAGATCATCAAACTAAAAACTTGCAAACCCTTATGACTTAATAGAAGCAAAGAATTAGCCGTTCATCTGGATGTATAATCATGGAATACACACGGCATATCTAGTTTAGACTCCTACTTTTCATTTGTTCTGCTTTCTTCCCCTTGTGTATTGTATCTAGAAGCGACAGCCGCCACCCCCCCTCTCCCCCCCCCCCCCGAGGGGTGTCATGCTTCATCATTGGGCAGCTTTTCGTTGGGTTGGCGCTGCAATGTCCAACGGGCCTTCAAGGGGGCTCTTTACCAGAGTTCTTTTCTTTTTTTTCGCCCATGTGGAGTGTGAGGTTGAGTGAATAGATGTGAGTAGAATGGAAAAAAGGTGCATATTAAAAATGTTAAGGAGATCCAAAGAGTATTTAATTGTTGGGTCCCTATGTCATATTTAAAAATGTGGATTGAGCATATAATAGATCAAATTTTCTTTTTTAGATACAGTAAGTGTGAGTCAAAGGTCAACATGTTTCATGCCAATTACTGTCCAGAATGATCACGGCATTTCGTCAGGACCAAAAAGACCTTTTTCTATTCAAACAGAGATGGTCAGAAAAAGTATGTGCAAACCATGCCCTGTATGCATTACATGGATATTCAGTATATCTCCTGGCAATAGACCCAAAGGTTGCAAAAAATGGAGCCCAATCAGACCAGTCAGAATGGACGCTATTATGCGTACGGACGGTCAGTTGTTGGAGCACAATTGGGGCTTCCGACATACCCCTGGCTCTGCCGGTTTGGGCACGTTTGACGAATCTTAACAAAACTTTTAATGTTCTTCCACCTTAGCTCACTCCTGGAATGGTTCAGGGTGATTTGTAAAATGGGGGCCGAAAATAAAGGTGGGGCCGCAAAACATGTTTTCTCCATTAATTTTTCAATAGGAATTTTAGACACAACAAAAAAGGGTGAATGGAATTGTGAGAAGTTGGCCTGGTATATGCTGTCCACTAGTTCTAGTGGGCACCTTGTACCAGTCCAAACAACCCTTATTGATGATAGGTTTAAAGACAACCTTTATTGAAAACTATCCTAGTGGTAGCTATGGAGAGCAGCCTTCAGGCTAAGTCTTCAAGGAGTGTAAAGCAGCTTGGTTTACCAGATTATAACCTCTTGAATTACTAAATGAAAGGAGATCCACACAAGGAATATATAAAATATATGTATTTATTTCTAAACACTCACTACTCATCTCTTTATAAGATTAGAGTCAAAGATAAACAATAATACAGTTCTAAAACGACAGTAAATAGCAAAATATACAATGGGCCCTAGGGGCGGACCAAACCATATATTAAGGATGTGGTCTAAGAACCACGACTTGACTAGACAGTGCCTAGAGCATGTAGAATCGCTGGGACCCCAAGGAACCACCCAAGGAGACCCACGGGTGACGCGTGCAGTGTGAGAACACAGGCGCGAGCCCCGTACTATTCTATGGGAAAGTCGCGGTTGGAATTTTAGAAGTTAAGGACACTTAGGAGAGGACTTTGAGCAAACCCCTTCAGACTTAGGGGTTCGAGGGCCAGCACCCACGGGAGCACTGGAGTACTCGAGTTACCTCACCCAGGGAAGCCGGGTGCATAGGTGTCAAATGGTGTCAGGAATCGGTGTTGATTTCAATGGCGATCTGCTGCAAAGTGCTGCTGCCGGGAAGGAGAAAAGTGTCTGGTGTGATCCAAGCCTGGATCAAAGATCAGAAGAACCTGAAAGCAGAGGGGACAGAGTCTGGGTCACTTGCCAGTGACCCGGGGCACGATAGACAAATGCCCACCGATGTCGGGTGATTCAGGTGCGAAGAGGTGAAGCTCGACTCTGCAGCCACGAGGACCAGGAGGCGTCGATGACGACCAGGAGCTGGATTCGAGCTGTCCCATGAAGGATGTTGAGTGCTGCAGTGTCGGTGCCTGGATTGAACCCAACAAGCCTTGGCAACAGCAACCCACGCAGGAAGAGCAAAGATGCTTCGGTGCGGACCAGCAAGGTCCTGGGGACTCCCCAAGCGATGGGAGAGTCAGGGCACGCCTGTAGCAACCAGGTAAGCCCAATTAGAAGTAAAGTTGCCATCACAGGGACCCACCAGTCGACGGACTAGGGATCGCAAAGGGACCTCGAGAGAAAACACAAAGGGCCAGCTCACGGAACACTCGTGGAGAGTAGGCGGGCAATCTTCGGTGCAAATACTGCTCGGGTCAGGGCTACAAGTAACCCAAAGCTCAGCTGCAGGAGTCGTTGGAAAGCTGATGCTTCGGCAAAGTGACGCGGTGTCCAGGAGTTCGGGTTGCACGGTCACCACGAGGGATATGGGCCTCAGACTTGCTGTGGGCACTGATCGACCTCTACGACCACGGAAACCAACCTCTTGTGTTGCAAAATTCTTCATAGTCCGGCGGGAGCTTCGGAGATGCAAACCGGTTAGATGAGTCTTTGGTCCCTACCTTGCAGTGGAGTAACTCCTTTCCTCCAAGGGAGATTCTTCAGTCATCTATTTCAATGAAGATCATCGACGTTCCAGGATTCAGTATCAGAGTTTCGTCCAGGTGTAATCTAAAATCCTGTAGCCAGGGATTCCTTGCTTATACCCAAGGAAGGGGTGGGACAAACTCTAGGGACTCACCTATGGGAGGGTCAGGAAAGAGGGGTGGCTACACCCATTTCCATTCTTCAGTTTCGTGCCAGAGCAGGGGCTGGTAGACCCTGCAACCGGTTTGAGCTGGAATATGCACAGGGACACTAAATGTGCCCCCAGTGCTGAACTTCAAAGCACTCTCGGAGTGCACCCACCCAGCCCCAATACACAAAAGCCTGTCTGTGAGGTGGTGACACCTCCCTGTGAGGGGAAACCTATTGTCCAGGCCTCCCCTGCCGGAGTTTCGTCCAGCAGCAGTGTCTGTGGCTGGCAGCATCCATTTTGTGATGCCAGGGCTGTTTGGTGGTACCGGGTATACCGGTGCCGTCATGTCTCTCCCTCTAGAAGGGTGGGATCATACTTCCACACCGGTTACTGGTGTGGGGGTATGATTCCAAGGTGTTTGACACCAAACACAACATGTTTCCATGCAGCCATCCTAAAGTTAGCATTTACTGTTTGGTTATAATGCACTTAAGAGTATATGGTTTGGCTGCCTCACAAACCACCCCGAAATAAAGGTTCCGAAGGCTGCAGAGGGGCTCTGCTCATGCATGGGCACCCTCTCACATAAAACCCAGCACCCTGCCTTCAGAATTAGTAAGGCCTGCCATAGGGGTGACTGATAGGTTTATATGTGTAGTGATATGGAGAGATATAGTGAACCTATATCTCAGTAAGGGGTGCATGCACCACCTTACCCAGGCTACAGTAGCAGTCCTATGGTGTCATTTTGGAAGGCTTCCCAGGGGTGGCATAATACATGCAGCAGCCCCTGGTAGGCCTCTGGGGTACCTATACCCTGGGTACGTAGTATACCATATGATAGGGTCTTATAAGGGTACCCCAGAATCCAATCTGGAGTGTACCTAAATTACTGGTAATCAATTTAGAGAGGAAGCAGCTAGATTGGGGTCCTGGTTAGCAGGGCCCCAGCCAGACTAAAGTCGAAAAACAGTGAAACATCAGCATAAAGTGGGGGTAACTAGAAGAAGCAGCTCCTACTCACCTACAGGAATGACACCAAATTTGCCAAAAAGCAAGATCTTGGTTCAGGAAGCGTGATTTTTGTGATTTGGTGAAAATCCATTAAGTAGTTTAAAAGATATTAAGGTTATTAAAAAAATTGATATTTCACCCTGCAGAGGAACCGCAGAGTCATCTTATCTTACGATAAGACCTAATTGGCTGTTATGACATCAGCAAAGAAGTGGCAGCAGCCATCTGGGGACTCAGGGCCTGATTTATATATTTTGGCGGAGAGGGTACTCCATTGTAAGGCGTTGGAGTTCCCTTCTCGCCAATATAGTGGTTTGCCCACTAAATGCAATTGCTGAGTAGTAAGAGTAGTCTCTGCCGTGGCCAAACTTTAGGTCCGCCTACATTTTAATTTGGTAGGCGGACCAGTATATTGGCAGGGAGGGAACTCCATTGAAGAAGTTTGAGCACGTGTCATGGTTCATCACCTCCCTGCTTTCTGTCTATACTGTGTGCATTGATTTCTTGGCATGCTTTACACATAACTGATATGTTAAAGATTGTATTATTATTTCTCAAACAAATTATGTTTTGCAAATTGCTTCCTGGTATGTAACAGGTTAAGTCCACCTTGCACGTGCATTTAGTTTTGTAGTGTATTATTTTTGTCTTATTGTCCTTTGTTTATGTATATATTTTGGAGTGTTCCAGAAGAGTATTCTGGAAAGTTCCAGTGGAGTCCTGAAGAATCCCCATCATGTTGGGTGTGGTCTTAGCCTATAAAAGAAGACTGCAGCTGTGAAAGTGTGCTCGTTATTGAGGAACTTTCCGGAGGCCAGTGCATTGATTTAGGACAGCAGCCGTTTTTCCTATGTGCTGGTTCTTTTCTTTGTGCTGACTTCCTGAAGTGAAGAGTTAATTGCTAGCTTCCTGAAGTGAAGAGTTCATTGCTGTGGCTCTGAAAAGTGCAGGTTTGAATTATCTGAGCTCCAGGAATCAGGTAGGAGAATTGCCTTCGATGTATTTTTCCAGCATTTGCTTATTTAAGAAAAAGACATGGCTCACTCTTAAATAATGAGCAGCAAGTTTTTGCTTCATGGAAGTTCATGAAAGTAATTAAGCAGCTTGTTTTCCAGATATTTTCTCTGCAATAGCTCAACAGTGCTTAATGAAGGTTAAAAGAGATTTTGAGAAATACAATGTTTTAAGCACATTCTGAAGGTGATGATGTTCACAGTCCTTGATGGTTTTGGTTCAACAGTGCTTTATTTAGCCTTAATGAATGGATCCCCGAACAAGCACCCTTGGGCCACCGAGCCCGCCTCCGAAGAGGCCAGATCCAAGAGCTTGGGATCCACCTTCAGCAGGAATGAGCGCCTCCTCTCCGTAGAGAGGGCGCAATTTGCATTGCCCAAGAAGACTATAGCCCTCTGGGCCGAGTTGGATATACTGTCTTGGGACAAGGTCGAACCGGACGCTTTTGCCTCCTCAGCCAGCTCCAAGATCTTCGTTAGAGGACCAGTCATATCCAGGAGTTTATCCTGGCAATTCTTCCAGGAACGGTCGATGCTCTTCTTCGGATCTCGAACGTACTTTTGTAAGAAGGTCGCCATTTTAGGGTCGACCTCAGGTGTCGTGGCCACCTTGCCCGGGAGGGCCGGTCTAGGGCACTCCGCCCTAAGGCAGGCCCTAACTTCCTTTTCAAGGGGTTTGCGAAGCCTACTGGCCACAAACGCCGACACCTTCGTGGAGGGTGTCCAGGCTGGGGACCTGGGATGGACCAAATCCTCCAGGATCAACATATCCGAAGGCACTTCCGGCTGAGAAGAGTGTTCCGAGGGGGGACCAGGAGGACACCAGGGCGTAGACGGGCCTGCCTCATCCAGGGAATCCCCCGCCGAGTCATCGTCATCGTCCTCGTGTGTGAACTGTGGGTCCTCCGGCGCTTCAGGGACGAATTCCTGTTCCAGTCTCTGAGACTTCGCTAGGAACGCCGATTTCAAGCGTACAAACGCATCTGGCGCAGGCGCACTGGTCAATTTGCGCTTCCCCGTGCGCTGGGTTTTCTCGGCCTGCTTGGCTTGAATGGCGTAAGCATATTTCATTATGCGACGTTCAAAGGGCCCCATCGCAGCCTCAACTGCCCGATGGATAGATGTATCCACCGCATCGCAGAATTCGTCATCCAGGGGAATGACTTGGAGGGATTGTTCTTCCTGATATTCTGCCTCCATTGAATTCATGGCCCTTGCAGGTGTGGTAACCCACTGTTTGAAGGCCTACAAAGGCCGAAGTTTTCCCAGGCGCAGAGCGATAATTCGTGCCACCCGGCGGCAGGTCAGAATATTGGGGGCGACTCACCCTTAACTCACTGGGTGTCGGATAGGTCTGGGCCCGCCCCCTCCACAGCAAACAAGCAGCAGATTTATGGTATAGCGCGTTTGCAACTTGCCTCACGGCAATAGGCTGACCCGAGCGGGTGTCTAGCTGTGGGAAAATGGAGAAGTCTGACCTGCATGCAGGTGTCAGGGTTCCTCAGACCGTTCTCGGTGCAGGCGACGCTGGAAATCCGCGGGACTCGTGGGTGTGAGTAAACTCGATGATCCCCGCCTCAGGAGCGGCGCGGATCAGCGAGTTCGCACCCGCGCCCCCCGCGAGCAGATGCGCACTGCACCAAGACCGGGGCCGCGAGCGGAGCTATTCCGACGTTGCTCCCGTGGCCCCGCCTGTAAAACAAAGCCGAACGCAGCAAAGGAAAAGAGCAGCGAGAAAACCCAACAAGGGTGGGGAGAAAAAGCCAAAGTGGGAAAACGCTGACCTCCCCAACGTAAGCTTACTAGACAGAACCACTGCTAAGCATACAATTATTACACTCCTAGAAAGCAAGGAAAATGAACTGCAACTTCGCTACCTATTGAGAAAAACATGAGAGAAAAGGGAAATTGCTACAGCAGGAAAGAAAGAGGAGTATGACTCAGGAAGCACACGCCTTCGGGAGTAAAGGGAGGAGCTGATTGGTGGACAGTGGACTGCCTGAAGCACCATGGGAGTGCTAGATTGTTTTTGTAAAAAAAAAAAAAGGTTGAAGTTGAATTCTGCTGGCTGTAGGAATAAAAAAAGTACAGCATAATCCTCGCCTCCGGTCCGGACATAGAATTATGTTGTGTGGTGTGGAATTGTGTGGCGTTTAACTGTGTGGTTTTATGCTGAATTATGTGCATCATATGCCACTTAGCAAGCCTTCACCATAATTAAAACTGATTGTGCATAGACAGCAGATGTGCTGCCTGCCTCACAAGCAGTAGAGATACAGCATTGAAACTTTAAAACTCCCTCCTACGAACAGGAGCAAGGGTAAGCATCAGTGCCAGCTTCTCACACACATCCACACACATCAAGCAGAGCAAGCTTCCTTCTCACTGAAAATAGTACAGTACAGGCAGCATCAGGCATAACTAGACACCCAAAAAACAGAAAAGGAACAACAGCAGCAGAACAAGCCTCCCTTAGACACTGGGAATGTAGAGCACAGACAGAAGTATGGGAAGCTTTTCTTGCACAGATGACGCACAGCAGAGGAGTACTGTAGCTTCAGACCGATACCGAACAATTACAGCACAAACCTTCTACAGTGCAAACTTGGCCCAAATGCGACAAAGACCAGCCAGCGGGTAGAAGAGCAAGCAATGCCTGCATACTCAACACTACATCATGCATCCGCAGTTTACTTTACCCCCATGTAACAGATGTGCATGTGCAGTAAAAATGCTAGATTTATCAGTGGGTTCACAGAATTGTTTTCAGATTCCATCACTGCCCTACCTAACTACAACAGTAATTGAGCTGTCAAGGCTCACCTGAACAATATTCAAGGCTGAGAATAGGTAAAAGCCTGTATGTAAGGATTAACTTAATTTTTACAAGCGAATAGTATCAGTTTTGACTCTATGCTTCATGGGAATGGTCAGACAGCACTCCTAAGCCAGGTCCTCCCTGCACCGGAAACAAGCATCCTAGGACCAGTTTCGAGGTATGTCACCATTCATCAGTCAGGCTAGCTTGAATCCAGTGGCACAGTGAACAAGGGACCCACGTCTGGGCATACTCGTCCCACTTAGGGCGAAAAGTGTCAAAGCAACAAATGATGGCCGGAATGCTTAATGATTGAAACATTTTCCTCCAGCCAAGAGATCTGGGTTAAACCCATCACGCCCACTATGCCACCCCAGTTTGGACCCAGCCATATGCAAATCAGTCTTGACCATGTGCCTCATGGCAACACTCCAGACCGAACTGCCAAGCCAGGTCATCTCTGGACCTGAAACAAGCATCCTGGGACCAGTTTCAGGGTATTCCACCCTCCATCAGCTAGGCTAGCTTGAATCCAGTGGCACAGTGAGCAAGGGACCCACATCTGGGCAAAACAATGGATTTAGGCCCAGATCTCCGTACTGGTTTGAATGTATGACATTGTTCTGCATTCTGTCCATCAATTGTTCTTTTTGCATCTGTCACCTCGAGTGGGATGGGTATGCCCAGACTTGGGTCCCGTGCTCTCCATGCCATTGGAGTCAAGCTATCCTGGCTGATGAGGGGTGAAACCCCATAACCGGTCCTAGGATGCTTGTTTCCAGTCCAGGGAGGACCTGGCCTGGCAGTTCGTTCTGGACTGTGTCTAATGAGGCACAGGATCAAGACTGATTTGCATATTGCTGGGTTCAAACTGAAATGGCATGGTGAGCAAAAAAACGAAGGATTTAAACCCATATCTCTGTACTGGGGTGAACGTATGACATTGTTCTGTATTCTGTTCATCAATTGATCTTTTTAGGTGAGAAAGTTGTCAGTGGGAAAGTAAACCAAGTTCTTATGCAAAAAGAATCTTGTCCACAACATGGGAGCAGTTTAAAAGTGGGGTGTTTTAATTATTTGTCTACCAAGTTTAATATTTTAATATTTAAAGCCCCTTTTCTGTTCTGAAAGTCATGTAAAAAAGACATACGTGCCTTGTAAAAATTGTGGGGAATAAAAGAATTCAAATTAGAAGGAGACAATATCACACACTCCTCCTGAAAAAATTAACCCATGTAAGAATAAGAATAATACAATATGTTCCTAATCTCATGGCTTTATATGATAATGTTACACAGTGCAGCAAGAAGGACATTTTAATTGTGCAGAAAATCATGTTTCAAAAACATTTCCACGTCAAGCTGTTCGGCCTCTCCCTGTTCAATTAGCCAGTCCTTGCTTCCTGCCTTAGCGTGCAAACTTTAAAGGCTTGGAGGATATATTTATTCCCACACATGCTGCTTACTTTTGAAATCAAAGAAGAGAATTCAGCTGTTCCAACCAACAATCGAGATAAGTGGTCACAGTTGGCATGATGGCTCAAGTAAACTCAAGAGTACTCGGGGCTTAATCTGTTTATGAAACCCTGCGCATGGCAGAACGCCTGATTTCAGCTACCACAGCTTGTGTGGGAAGAAGTCCTGAGTAAAGCGTCTTGGTGCCACTAATGGGTGACTCTATGGGAACCGTGGCACACAGGGCTATTACAGAGTCAGTTGGCTAGTTGGGCTGTCACTTGAACAATTGTCAGATATCTTTTTACATCAACATTCTGTAAACCTTACCTTGCTTGAAAAGAGCCATTTGTGCTACTCACAATGGGGACACTATATTCGTGCTTTATGCGGCTGAACTATTTTCACTGCCACTTGCACCATAATAAAATAATAATTAGACATCTTTGTTTGTATTACGTATGATTTCTGAAAGTGATTGTCAGTTGGTGCATAGCAGCGGCATAACTAATTTGCTGGGGTAAACTGTCCCACAAGCGCCTCTGATGGCTGATACCTCTGGGAGCTGTGGAGTTAGTCTTGCAGCATGAATCAATCAGATGCAACTGTTTCAATAAGGAATGTGGCAACGGGTCAGCAAGAAGAATTTCAATGATTAAAACTACTAAATGCAGAAGTATGTGTGGAAGACGCGGACAATGTCACAACTAAGAACAACATACCCCTGCCAAGGGGTCGGCCTCCGAGGCTGAACTGTAAGTCTTTGCATTGCAAAGCACGAATGTATTAAACTGGCATCCTCACCCTACCTCTCACCACCACCGAACCGTCGGTAATCTGGCTGTGCAGAAGCTTGTGGAGGGCAACAACAAATCCAGAGTTCTGCTGAGTGAGACGCAGAGGTAATGCAAAGGATGCAGGAGCTCAGAGATGCCGCATGGCCCTGTGTCAGGCACTGTAAAGAGGGGGAGGCGCCAGCATAGGCGTGACGTCCTGCCAACAAGGCAATGTACTTGCTTTGTTGGTTTTACTCTGCAGAGCTTCAATGACCAGAGGAGAAGCCATTGAATGCTGTGCAGGAGGAAGCGTGTGATGGCCAACAAAAACAATCCCTTAGTGAAATTGCCTCTGCTGAAACAGGCATCAGAAGGATGGACAATTAAGAACAATGGACCAATAGAAAGCCAGAATTTCAGAATGGCAGGAGGAAGAACCAATGGCAATCAGTAGGTGTGCCAAAAGCACACAGAAGATAAACAACAGGTCGACCTAAAACAGTACATTTCCTAGGCCATTAAGTCCATGACCCCAGGAGAGCATAGCACATTTATTTAAAGCACTCCGAGCAGGGCTGTATTTTCTTCCGCTGTAGCGCAGTGACCTCTAGTGGTTAGTTCTATGGTTGGGTTGCACTATGTGGCTTGAAAATGTTTAAAAGAAAGACTCAAAGTTATGTTAATGTTTATTTTTAAGTCTTTATTCAAAATATTTCATAATAATCACTTTTATTGAAAACATTGTAATGTGTGAATTTATTAAATATACATTTGATTATAGTTCTTGTTGACTTCTTCACAAAACCAGTATGTCTGCCTTAAATAAAATTACACTCTATATATTGTTGTATATTGTCAGCTTTGCCAACTAGTGGGGGATGGATGAGGGCCTGGCTGAAAGCAGTCAGCTGCGGGAAGAGGCAGGGTAGACGTGGGTAGGGCGCGCGTGGGGGGTTGGGCACATGTCAGGCCCTGCGTCTATTCCCATACTATCCACGGTGATGAACATCTTACTTTATGTTAGATAAGCCCAACAAATTCACTGAAAAAACAAAGGTAAAGAGATGTTTTGTTGGGAGAAAATGTCACTTAAAACATACTGTATTAAATTATCAAACCCACTGAAATCACTAGCCAGAATTATCTCAGGTATCTATAACTTGTAACTTAAAGTAACTATAACTCGTATCCTTGCCATGTACTTCTCATTACCCACCATATTACATCACTAATGACATGTTCAATGACATCACTGACAACATCACTTAATAGTAAAGCCTATAAAAGTCAACAGAGAATTGCCATGCACAGAATATTGTCAACAATGATATATGTAGCTTGGCGGATAGAACGTAAAGTCTGTAAAGTTGATTGAATATCCCCATGTATAGAATACTGTACATGAATGGTTATGAGATATATACCAACACGTTCCGGAGAAACCTCGCCTTGATCACGGGATGAACACCAGTGGCTACTACAAACATGTTAAAATATTCTGTGTTCAAAATAAAGAGTGGATTAAAGTTGTACAGACTCCCTTAATCGGTTTCCAATGAGGCTCTTCATCTGGGTCTTCTGGGTAGTAGTGACTTGCTGCAACAGAATGTGTGTCAGGTGGTGAGGAGTGTGGAGGCAAAGGGAATGGTGGTGGAGGAGGCATAGAAGGCAGCAGTGGAGACAATGCAAGGCTAGAAGCCAAATGCCGAACCATCTTAGGTCATGATGGCACCAGAGGAGGAGACTGGGGTTCTTCTTCAAAGACGAGGTGCATCTTTTATTGAATGGGGGTGAGTCTTGGAGCCGGAGTCTAGCTATTTATCTTGCCACTGTCTGTGTGAACAAAAAAAAAAAATCTGCTTTTCATCAAGTACATCAGTCAATCTTTTAAAGACTGACTCTCCTGGGTGTCTGACTTTGGCGCTGAAGTGTCGACTTTGAGTTGAGGCCTGGAGGTTTTTTCTCTTCAGTGTTGACTTCGGCTCCGACTGAGGTTTGTGGACAGCTTGGGGTCCAGGGTGGTGGTGGTTTTGCATAGAGTGAGGCTTTTCGGGATCTTGGTGGTGAGCAGAAGATGGAGCAGGTTGAGGGTCAATGCATTTGGCTTTGCTCGTGGTTGAGCCAAGCTGTGGAGGTGTAGTCCTCGAAGGGTTACGCATCTTCCAGCTCAGCTCTGGTCTCGATGCTGCCTCCCCTAGGAGGAGTACTCTGCCTCGGGCATTTTCACTTGGGGGCTCAAGAACGACCCTGAGACGCAGACAGTGCCCATGGCATAACTCTGGTCTTCGGTCCCAAAGCTTGTGCCTGCTGTGGTGCTGGCTCGATGAATTCAATCTCTTCCTCGATGGGGGAGGTCTTGGAGAAGTAGAACTGAAGTTCTTCCTGCCCGGGGTGGATCTGAGAGGTGCTGACCACTTTCTCCAAAAGTATTACTGCATGATACACAGTGCTATCATTTGGTGGGGGTGATTTAACAGGGTAGGACTTGAGATCCAAGGCATCCTTTGGATCAACTATATAATGCTACAAAGGGTCATCTCTCTGCTGTGGCCTAAAAGGCCCTTCATCTGGGTCCTCTGGGTAGTAGGGACTGGCTACCAAAGAATGCATATCAGGTGGTGAGGAGTCTGGAGGCTAAGAGGGTGATGGTGAAGGAGGCGTGGAAGACAGTGGTGAAAAGAATATAGGGCTAGTATCTAAATGCCTAACCCCCGTAACTCGTGATGGCACCTGAGGAGAAGGAGACTGTAGAACGAGGCGCCTCTTAGGGAATTGCGATAAGTCCTGGAGCCGGAGGCCTGGTGAGTGTAATGCCAGTGTCTGAGTGAATTAAAAAAAAAGCTTTTTATCAAGGGCATTCGCCAATCTTTCCAAGATTGCCCCCACCTATGTGTCTAAACTTGGCATCGGAGAGGGCCGACTTGGAGGCATTGAGGTTTTGTCTCTTCAGTGTCGACTTCGGCTCAGACAGGAGTTTGTACACAGCTTATGGCCAAGGTAATGGTGACTTCAGGACCAAATGAGGCTTTTCGGTCCAGGTGCCGCGTGCTAGATTGGTCCATTGGTAATCTGTAGATACCCGTCTTACGGCTTCCTATGTCGGAGCCTCTTTGAAGCATCTGTCGATATTACTATGTTATGCAGTGTATTGATGATGACGGAAGTTGTAAGTTTGAGGACACCAATAAAGTTTGTTTAAATCTCAAAAAAAAAAAAAAAAAAGAAAATGAGGCTTTTCGGTGCCTTAGATGTGAGCAGCTGTTGCAGTAGGTTTGAGGTCAATGGCCTTGGCATTGCTCGAAGTCGAGCCAAACTCTGGAGCTGGGGAACTCGATGGGTTATGCCTCTTCCAGCTCACCTCTAAGCTCCATGCCCTACTCCCTCTGCCGTGAGTTGCTTAGAGGCTTAGGAGCTGCTGCGCATGCAGTAACTCTGGTCTTCGGTCCTGATGCTTGTGTCTATTATGGTGGTGGCACGCAGACTTCAATCTTGTTCTTGATGGAGGGGGTCTCAGAAAAGCGGGCCTCTATTTCTTTCTGCGTCTGGCCTAGGGGATGTGAAAATATATTTGTTGTCGAATTGCAGGTCTAATATAGGACGATATTGGAATGCCCTTTTTGGTCATAGAAAAAACTTTGAGTATATCTCTTTATTTTCTTGTTGCAGTAATAGAACTGTTGGGATGAAAAAGACCTCAGCATGGTAAAACACCGGTACCCCTGCCCGGAGTGGCCAACTGTACTACTGTCTAGATCTCTAATGCGGATGTCATAGGGAAACACGGATTCTGCGTGTGCACCATGACATAGGCCTATCTCACGAATTGCAGTTTTGTATGACCGGGAGGGGCGTCCAAATCGCTACCCTCATGGTGGCGTTAGGCTACTGCCTTCACCAAGAGTTAAGCACAACGAGCACAGTAGTGGCTGCATACCGTGTAGTGATCAGTAGGCGTGAGCAGGTCCTTAATACCCTGTGTCTCTGGAGTAAGGACTAAAATTTAAAGTTCAACTCCTGTGTCCTTAACTCACCCTCAGCCTACATCAGTTGGATGCAGAGCGCTGCACAGGGAAGGAGTGGTTAATGTGCACTGGATGTATGCAGTGGCGAACTGTAAGCAGTATTTTCGGAGAAAGACGATGTTTTGGGCTTTAAATCAGGGGTAAGTGTACTCACTGTCCGATGTTTCTGTGCCGGATGAAGAGTGGCTGAGTCTTGTTCAAAGTCTGACTCAAGATTCAGAATCATGTACGGATAATGATTCCTCTTGTGCTGCTGAGCCCTCCTCTTTCTCTTTGTAGACGAAAATGTCCAGTACATCTTCCACTTGTTTACGCTGCATCTCTTGGCGTTGGGCAAGTCGATCGATCTCAAAGGTTTTTTTTAGACCGAAATGACTTGCAAGCCTCACGGATTTCTTCTCAATGATCAGCCGAGAGGCATTGATTACAAACAGAGTGTTGGTCAGTATGGGGATATTTAGATTGACACTTCAGAGAGAAACGGAACAGAGTCCATTTCATTAGCAGGTCATTCTCCTATAAAAATCAATGTAGTGAAAGAGGCCCAGCTGGGCGTGGTTCATAGACCAAGGAGGTGAGTCAAAGACCAGCAACACAGAAAGAGTAATCGCTCGGAACGCAAATTTAACTACGTGACCGAAACAATACCGTTGAGTGAAGATCTACTAGCTAACTGAAGGGAGGCCGAAAGAGTTTTGAACTGGAGCACAAGAGATTGCATTCAAACCAGTCAGTGGAAAAAAACAATCTGGCAATTGAGTCAATGACCATTCACAGTACTACCAAAAGGAGTAGTCAAACAGCCCTGTGACTAGAAGAAAACTTCTTGGAACAAAAACAACTTGTATTCATCAGAGCCCAAGACTAGATGGTGGACCTATGCACAGCAGATGTAGCTACAGCACACATGCCTCAAACAGCTAGCTTTACTTAAATATCCATCTAAGTCATTCAATGATATACATACTAATATTTTATTACAGCAGCTAATTGATTAACATAAACAAATGGCTCCTTGGACGTCCTGCTGCTTAGACGGGCTTAGATACCTTGAGGGGTAGGAGTACTTAGGGGAACGTTCAGGCTTTCTTCTCTGTCTATGTGAGGATTTCCTTTCTCAAAGTTGTAGAACATTTAATCTAATAATGTAGTGTTCATTCCATAGAATTAGACTGGTTGAGATACAAGATCAATTTCTTTCCTGTTGTGATTGGCTGATGAAGCCCTCATAATTTGTACGGGCATTTGATCTGAACTCAGCTTATATTTATACTTCCTAATGATCATGAATTGGTTTTCAATTTCAGGGCTGTTTTCTATAGGCTAGTCTCAATTTCCTTCATAACAACCCAGTTGTGTTGCACTATGTACCTGCAGGGTATGACTGCAATGCAACCCGAACTAACATATACATTTACTGAACAAAATGCAAGCTTAAAAAAACATGCTGATCCCATTTAGGAATACAAAATAAATTACCTAATTTTGTTAATTCTCACAAATGGCCACCACACTGCTCTGCAATGATGTATGTAGATAGCATTAAGCATTTTCTTTTGCGCACATGCCAATTACTTTTGTTTATTTTTTTCCAATCTTAGATCATTTCCACTGATACTTTGCAATTAAATAACATTGGTTATTTGAGCTTTTTTCATATACACGTTGTTAAGAGAGTTCACAGATTATTTCTGATTGAATGCGTCTGCTACTTCTCTTTCTGTACAGAAGTGTTATTCCAATCATATTTGTTCAGGTATTCAGTGGAAATGAATAGTAATCTGCACACATCCAATAGGATCCTGAAATTCTGATTTTTCTTTCTACTTATATGTTGAAAGAGAGTTGATTTCTAGGCTCGGCAACAGGTTTCTCTAGACACAGAATGGAGACAAATTATGAAGCAACAAGACACGCACCCTGTCCAAGATGAGATGGTTTCTGAGAAGTGATGTGGCCACTGCTATCCAAAGTGTACTGGGTACTTAATTCGTCAGCAGCAGTCTTGGTTGTGATATAAACCTGAAAGAAATGTGCATTTAACTGTTAAACCTTTATATATTTCCATTTAAAAACATACTTGGAAGCTTTTCTCTGGAACATGCACTAAACAAACAAAAACAATGTAGAATGGCACAAATTGTGTGTGATCCTCAAAAAAAGATTTTACCTTCACCCAGCGAAGCAGTGGACAGTTAAGAATCCTAAGAGCAGTTAATGTCGCAGAACAGCAAAACATTCCTATATAATGAGACCATCTTACATTGATGTTCAACTTGAAATAAAACATTCTCAACTTAGACATGAAGGAGGTCCAAGGTAATTGTAGCAAATTAATTTACTTCCTTCAAGCTAAGCATCATGACATGAAGGGTGAGAGCCTACCAAGCACATACAGGTTCTCCAGGCTTTTCTGAAACGGTAATTACACAATACACAGAAAGCATAAGGAAGTAAAGGACTGAGGAAGAACTATCAAAATGGAATGATATAGCAGGTATGGCATTTTGCAATAGCACTAATTATAATTCAGCATTGGCAAATTAGGAAATGTTGGGAAGGTCCTTCATACAGTTAAGATGGTGATTCAATTGTTATTCCAGTACTCTGCAAACAATGTATTTTTGTATTTGTGACAAGTTATACCCTCCTTAAAATAGAGATTGGAAAAAATATTAGTTTTATTACATGGCACATTAGACATTTACACGTTTTTAAATCTGACAAGTGACAGGGGGGAGGCGTGGTCTCGCCAAGCAGCAAGATGGCCGCTTGCTGAGAGGGTGCCGCTTGCTGAGAGGGTTCTGCCAGCCGAGACACTATCCGGCATTAATCCTAGGTTGAAGGAGTGCTCTAAGTGAATGCAGCGGATGGCGACAGACACATGACCGCAAGCTGCGCTGGTTGTGAGAGTCCCAAACCTGGGGCTCCATGGAAGTCTGAAGACGGACAGCCTGTGAACTGAGCCCCGGATGCGCTTGGAGAGCCCTGCTGATCAGACCTGCTGCGTAACAAGGGCCTGCCGGCACAGGTGAGGCCAAACAAGGGCAGCCTGGAAGTGCCATGGGCCGGTGCCCGGGATCCAAATGAGCGTCGAAGAAGAAGAAACAAATACACCCACTGTGCTGCGCGGAGAGACTGCCTCTGACGGGACTGAGACGAAGGCCGCAGGGAGAGAAACCAGAGGTGACGAGGTGAGAGCTTCCTCCATGGCGAGCTGGCCTGACCCTGGGGCTGCCGACTGTAGGTGCTTGGGTCTCGGTCTCTGCCGGTGTTGCTAGCTTAAATTTTATCCCCCCTGCAAGAGGAGGCCTGCGGCGAAAGTTAGAGAGCGATGGCGAGATGTGACGCAGACATTTTAAACAGCCGTTACTGAGGCGGCCCTGGCGCAGATCCGCCACAGCAATAACGAGATCGGAGCGCTCGGTGTGAGCGACGGAACACTGGGCCCTTCTACGGTAGAGCGCGAGCCAGCCCATATGCTATGCACAGCTGAGAAAACAGAGTAACAGCGCCACCTGATGTACACACGGCCCAAACGTACATCACAGGCCACTGGGAACCATCGAGAACAAACTGCCAGTTCTCATCAACCACATAATGTCAGATTAGGCCGACGTGGCCCGCTTGGTAGACTAGCCTGCAAGGTACAGCCGCAACTACTGACCAAGATATACCCCCTCCAGCTGCTGACCTCCCCTAAAGCCACTAAACTACAGCTCGGCAAACATGGGGAAAAATAATGCGAAATAGACCGATCTCACCTTTGAGAATAAAAGACTGACACGGCTATCAGATGCTGGGGCTGAGTGTGACACTGAATCTGGTCCCAGGAAAGACCCTGACCAAACAAACTACGACCTCCGCACCATACTACTAGAGGTCAAAGCCAGCCTAAAAACAATTGACTCTAAACTTGACATACTTAGCTCACGGCTAGACCAGGTAAAACAACAGGTATATATACCCACGAAACACGGCTGGACCAACTTGAAAACCGCGTTTCAGATGCTCATGACTATCAGGTTGAATCCAAGGAGCACCTGCTGCAAATAGAAAAAGTCTTGAACAAAATTAAAGCAAAGAACGAAGATTTGGAAGCTCGCTCCAGAGGGAAAACAACCTCCGCATTACGGGCATTCCAGAAACCACAGCAATACTCAAAATGGAAACATTTGTGGAGTCGCTGTTACGAGAGCTGTTTGGACCAGATCTCTCAACTGTGTTTATTGTAGAACACGCCCACCGGTCCCTGGGCCCCAGACTCCCTGTGGGCGCCACGCCTATACCGATCCTGGTGTGACTGCTTAATTATTGTGCCCACAACACCACCAAGGTAACAAAAATTAATTCTACCCAGATTTACCATCCTCGTGCGGCAGCCTGGCGCGTCTTTGCTCCAGACAAGCGTATCCTACAACAATCTGGAGAACCGTACGCCCTTCTGAACCCAGCTAAGCCAGCAGTCACTTATGACGGCCAATCAATCTACTTCACTGAGGTCAAATCAGCCCTTAAATTCGCTAAGCACATTGGCAGTTAGAAACGCACCCCCGAATTCTCAAAACGTGGCCACCATGGACGTTGGGCTCTGCGATAATGACTGAACTTTCAACATAGGAACATTGTAGGCCTGAGATCTGAGACAAATGCAATGTCTGCGGAAGCGTCACAGCTCTACAACCGGGAACTGATCCAGTATATAGACATAACTCTGCCGCCATCTGTTTTAATTGTTTGACTTAGGATAGGGTTAACTCCTTTGCTATTTCTGACAACTCAACCACCCCACCACCAGGCAGGGGAGTTCTCCATTACTCTCACGCCCCCTGGGAGAGCTACCCTTCCTTTCTTTCTATTTTGGGGTTTTGCAATGGTTGCAAGAGGGAGAGTGGGTTCCAGTACAACCTAATTGGGTGGTTGGTGTGGGGCAGGATTGCTAAGTTGGGTCAGTTTTTCTGGGGAGGGCAGATAAGGAACATCGAGCTACCACACCCGCTTGGATATACAGATATATAGAAGCTCCACAGGTCTCACCACACAGACAATGCATAACCCAACTATACTACAACAGCGACATACATCAGGGGACAACAGACAACCAAGACGGCCAGGCCCGCTCACATTCACACATATTACACATCACCAATCTAAATGACGACGTACACTTTCCTTACTTGGAACATCCTGCTGCAGGGATTCTGCACAAATACATAACTATGTGCATGAAATGGGACCTTGGTGTATAAGGACGGAGTCTTCCCACCACCTTTGTACCCACGGACCAAAGACCGACTAGCTATAGTGTCACACATGCTCTCCTACTCCTCACAGAGAAACAAATGATTAGACACCCCACAACACAACACTCCCAGATCTCACAGGAATCGCGGTAACAAGACACACCTTTTAACTCACTTGTACTCGTCCACAATAAGATCGGACGGAGACACAAAACAGTTTAAAATATTTATTTTAACTAAAGTGCCCCAACATGCAGTATACGTGCCACAACAAGCAGGAAAATGCATTGTACAAATATTGTCAGCATAGCAGTCAGTCCATAAATCATGAATGGAGATGTCATCATAAAAAAACAATGGAGAAAGGTCTATAGTGCCTAACCTCCCTCCCCTTGCTAAAAAGAAGTATTAATCTATAATAGAAGATCTCTGGGCTTTGTCAGCAGACCCCATACCTTAGCCTATAGATGGTAGATCTACATCATGGGTGCTCTTCTCCCTGGAAAATACCTCTCCAAGTGTGTCTCTCCTATTCGTACACCCCACTAAAAACTCAAGTACGCTGTCCAAACAGCAGCTGCATCGGTATGTATTGTTGTTTGACCTTGCACACAATGTTCAGTCAAAATCCCAGGAACATGCAGAGAATGAGCTCAGCGATGAGTTCCCATGTGAAAGCAGTCTTTGAAATTATTGCAAAAAATAATGATGTGTAGTAATGGGTGCAAAACAGCAAGCAAGCTGCAACGTGGTCATGATTAAATATTTGGTGTATTAATTCTAATTAAGTGGGAGATTTGTGTTTAGCAGCAGCTTGTGGTTCTTGGCACCTGCAGTTCGAAGGTCTCTCAAGCCGATGTGAGAGCCACTTCTTGTTGAAACAATAGAGCTTTGAGTCTGCTTAGTTTATTGAAATCTGTTTTAAAAGTTGGAATGGAAGGTCAAAGGCAAACAATTCATGCGGGGGTGGAAATAGGACATTGCTGCAACATGTAAGTCGTTGAGAAACCATTACTATATTCGAGATGCTAGCTCTCAAGCTGCAGCAATCGTGATTATTCAAAAAAAGATAACTACCATTAGAAAGCACAGTTGATACTGGAATAATAGCTGGGACAGGGGTACCTTTTAAAAAACAAGCTAGATTAGGGGCCACACCGTTACAGGCTCAGTGAAGCTTAACTTTTTTACAGACTAGGGAATGTCCCACTGTGGAATCACAGTCCTCCCCTGTAAGGAAAACTTCCTTTCCTGCGCGTTGGCATCTGTAAGCAAAAGGTAATGACCATAATTTGTGAATAAAATTATTGCTGAGGGGCTCATATCTTACAGAGTGATGTTTCATGCATGCGGTTTACTTAAAAAGGGAGATAGGCAGTGAAATGTGAAGTGAAGTGTATTAACCACACCGCTGAATCAGTCTTGGCCACCGAATGGTAACTGTTCTAATTATTCAATATGTAACAATGTGTATGTGGCATCTTTCATGGACGTTAATTTCTGTTTATCAGTCAAATTAAACAGCAAAAACAGTGCAGAAGCATTCAAATAATCCCACGGCACTTTTCGAATTTTTGAGTGTTTGCAACATCTAAACAATCTGCATTAAAGAACGTAACTGATTTTGACCATTATACAAAACAGACACATAATGTTGTACAATGTCAATGACAGAAGATACAATATCATCTAAAGTATATATACGGGAAGACAGTGCATTAATGCTATTATCGACAACTTCAAGAACTTTTTCTAAATTAGCCTGGTCAATTTGGCGGAGACACACCGCAGTTTCCATCTGCAACAATTTCCAAAATTCATTATATGCGGAATAAATAAAACGTTTTGCTCGAGGGGACTTTGGACCTAAAAGAAAATCAGCCAAATCGAAGTCACCTGACAAATGAGAGAGGTGTTGCTTCATAGACGACATTGTGGAATGTTCCAACCATTGCCGACATAATTTACCCACTGAATATGTGGTGACTGTATGTGAATGTGGGAAGCGTGGATCAGGTCTATTTTGTCTAAAACCTTTTGAAGTATGAAGAAAGCATAATTGACATGCATTTGAAGTTGTCAGTCACACCAGCCATCCTAAAGGGTCAATATTGGACGAGATAAGTGTGCCATTTTGAAATAAGACAGCTAAGTCTTCAATCGTGTAGTTTGCCATGTATCATATGGAGTCAATAATGGAATGGAGGGTATATTTAGGTTTTTGGCCATGGCTAATTGGAATAAACCAATTTAGTCTGTGTTAACATAAATTTAGTTTGGGGCGGCATCTTCAATTATTAAAAATTGGATCGTGGGTCAGCTATGCAAATTTAACTTGTTATGTCTTTGAAATTCCCAGTAATGGTGTTGGGCAATGCTCCCATTGGGCATTATTAAACAAGCATTGGAAATGCAATAGGCCTTGCATTTGTTGGAGCTGGAGCTATTGGCATTGTAAATGGCAATGTTTTGTACTTTGCAATAGGTCTTGTATTTGTTGGAGCTATTCACATTGTAAATGGCAATGTTTTTTTATTTATTCTTGGAGTTTTATATAGCGCGAACTTAATAGCCTCAGTTGTGAATTTCGATTCATCAAAGTTTTGTGAGCCCTGAAATTTGCACAAGTAAAGTGCTAACAATATAAATATGGGCACTGTTTTATAAACAAAGCCACTGCAATACAAGAGCAAAGGTGACCTTGTGACTGCTTCTGGGTTGACGGAGTTGCTTACAGTTACTGCCTGTTAAAGCTAGCTAGCCCGCTACTATGAGTTTATCAAACTTAATGCTATGTTTTCTTATGTTGTTATGCTATGCTTTTTTGTGTTTTGTTATGTTATGCTATGCTATGTTTTGTTATGCTAGGTTTTGTGTTGCTATGCTAGGTTTTGTTTTGCTATGCTAGGTTTTGTTTTGTTATGCTACGTTTTGTTATGCTATGTTTTGTTATGCTATGTTTTGTTGTGTTTTGTTATGCTATGTTTGTTTTGTTATGCTATGTTTTGTTATGCTATGCTATGTTTTGTTATGCTATGCTATGTTTTGTTATGCTATGCTATGTTTTGTTATGCTATGCTATGTTTTGTTATGCTATGTTTTGTTATGCTATGCTATGCTTTGTTTTGCTATGCTTTGTTCTATGCTTTGTTTTGCTATGCTATGTTTTGCTATGCTATGTTTTGTTATGCTTTGTTATGCTATGCTGTGTTTTGTTGTGTTTTGTTATGCTCTGTTTTGTTGTGTTTTGCTATGCTATGTTTTGTTATACTATGCTATGTTTTGTTATGCTATGCAATGTTTTGTAATGTTTTGCTATGCTTTGTTTTGTTATCCTATGTTTTGTTATGCTATGTTTTGTTATGCTATGCTATGTTTTATTGGGTTTTGTTATGCTATGCTTTGTTTTGTTGTGTTTTGCAATGCTATGCTTTGTTTTGTTATGCTATGTTGTGTTGTGTTTTGTTATGCTATGTTGTGTTTTGTTATGCTATGCTGTGTTTTGTTATGCTCTGTTTTGTGGTGTTTTGCTATGCTATGTTTTGTTGTGCTATGCTAGGTTTTGTTGTGTTTTGTTATGCTATGTTTTGTAATGCTATGCTTTGTTGTGTTTTGCTATGCTATCATTTGTTTTGTTATGCTATGTTGTGTTTTGTTATGCTATGCTGTGTTTTGTTATGCTGTGTTTTGTTATGCTATGCTGTGTTTTGTTGTGTTTTGTTATGCTATGTTATGTTTTGTTATGCTGTGTTTTGTTATGCCCTGTTTTGTGGTGTTTTGCTATGCTATGTTTTGTTATACTATGCTATGTTTTGTTATGCTATGCGTTGTATTGTTTTGCTATGCTATGCTTTGTTTTGTTATACTTTGCTATGTTTTGTTATGCTATGTTTTATTGTGTTTTGTTATGCTATGCTTTGTTATGCTATAATATGTTATGTTATGCTATGTTTTGTTGTGTTTTGTTATGCTATGTTTTGTTTTGTTATGCTATGCTTTGTTGTGTTTTGTTATGCTATGTTGTGCTTTGTTGTGTTTTGTTATGCTATGTTGTGTTGTGTTTTGTTATGCTATGCTATGCTATGTTTTGTTATGCTATGTTTTGTTATGCTATGTTTTGTTATGCTATGTTTTGTTATGCAATGCTGTTTTGTTATGCTATGTTTTGTTGTTTTGTTATGCTATGTTTTGTTATGCTATACTTTGTTGTGTTTTGCAATGCTATGCTTTGTTATGCTGTTTTGTTATGCTATGCTATGTTTTGTTGTGTTTTGCTATGCTATTTTTGTTATGCTATGTTTTGTTGTGTTTTGTTATGCTATGCTGTGTTTTGTTATGCTATGTTTTGTTGTGTTTTGTTATGCTATGCTGTGTTTTGTTATGCTATGTTTTGTTGTGTTTTGTTATGCTATGTTTTGTTTTGTTATGCTATGCTTTGTTGTGTTTTGTTATGCTATGTTGTGCTTTGTTGTGTTTTGTTATGCTATGTTGTGTTGTGTTTTGTTATGCTATGCTATGCTATGTTTTGTTATGCTATGTTTTGTTATGCTATGTTTTGTTATGCTATGTTTTGTTATGCTATGTTTTGTTATGCAATGCTGTTTTGTTATGCTATGTTTTGTTGTTTTGTTATGCTATGTTTTGTTATGCTATACTTTGTTGTGTTTTGCAATGCTATGCTTTGTTATGCTGTTTTGTTATGCTATGCTATGTTTTGTTGTGTTTTGCTATGCTATTTTTGTTATGCTATGTTTTGTTGTGTTTTGTTATGCTATGCTGTGTTTTGTTATGCTATGTTTTGTTGTGTTTTGCTAGACTATATTTTGTTTTGTTATGCTATGTTTTGTTATGCTATGTTTTGCTAGACTATGTTTTGTTATGCTATGCTATGTTTTGTTATGCTATATTTTGTTGTGTTCTGTTATGCCATGCTATGTGCTATGTTTTGTTGTGTTATGCTATGTTGTGTTTTGTTATGCTATGCTATGTTTTGTTGTGTTTTGGTATGCTATGTTATGCTATGCTATGTTGTGTTTTGTTATGCTATGCTTTATGTTATGCTATGTTTTGTAATGCTATGTTTTGTTGTGTTTTGTTTGGCTATGCTATGCTTTGTTATGCTATGTTTTGTTATGCTATGTTTTGTTGTGTTTTGCTATGCTTTGTTGTGTTAGCCTAGGCTATGTTACGTTGTGTAAGGGTAGGCTGTGTTATGTTGTGTTAGGCTAGGTTGTGTTGTGCTGTGTTTTGTTATGTTTTTGTTTTGTTATGTTTTATGTTAGGTTTTGTTATGTTATACTAGGTTATGATATACTGTTATGCTATACTATGTTATGCTATACTATGTTTTGTTATGCTATGTTATGATTTGTTGGGTTAGGCAAGGCTATGTTTTGTTAAGTTATGTTATGTTAAGCTATGCAATGGTATGCAATTCTAGGCTATGTTTTAATACCAGCACAAACCCATGATGTGGCACCTATAATACCGGTACCACCCAGTTCTGTTGCACAGACAATATCTGCATGCCCCCTGCTGTGGCAGAGAAAATACCGGCACCACTCCATGCTGTGGTGCACAAATACCTGCATGACCCCATGCTGTGGCTTAGACAATACCTGCGCGACCCCGTGCTGTGACACAGACAATCTAGGCACAGTCCCTGCCCCAGCACAAGCCCTTCGCATGAACACACTGGAACAGCCCAGGCCGTGTGCAAAGACCTCCCATGCACAATCCCTCCTTGGACACGTTCCCTCTTCCTGGCATGTAGCAGACCTGGACAGCATCTGCTTCTGTACAGGGTTCACCTGTACAGACCATAGGCATTTCTACAGATGCTACATGCCGCTGCACAGATCTCGAGAGCCGTGTCTTTGAAAGGGTGTCCAGCACCTGTGCAAATCACACCGACCCCTGTGAGACACACGGAGTTTCCCAAGTATTGTAAAGCCCGCCTCTGTTCCTGTACAGATCACACCGGCCCCTGTAAAGACTACACTCCCCCTCCTATGGAAGCGGGTGAGATCGCTCCATGATCCCAGGAGAGGCCCCCTGCCCCCCCACACACCCGCCTCCCTCCTGATCTTGTGAAAGCTGCACCGTACAACGGACAAGTTCTGTGTAAAGGGGTCACCCTGGGCCCACAACAGAGCCTGCTGCCCTTCAGGGGAACTCTGCACCTATACAGGGAGATGACCCCGTACAAAGTGAGCCATCGGCCTGATGCGCGCACCCTGTATAATGTGGGTGCCGCGGTACTGTGGGCACCCTGTAAGATGCGGACACTAGTATGGTTGGGACATCCGGTATGATATCCGCACCCTGTATCGTGCGGACTCCCAGCGCGATGCGAACATTCCGTGTAAAGAAAATTGCCCGTATCACGAGGACGCCCCGTTTCATATCTACAGGCTGCGTGACGAGAACAACCTGTATACTGTGAACACCCTGTGTTACATTGATTCCCTGTATATAATGATGAAACCTTGTTTAAGGCGGACTTCCTGAGTGATGTGAGCACCCTTTATAACGTGGGCACCCTGTGTGATGCGTGCGCCCTCTGTGGGTGGGTGTGGGGGCTCTCCTCTTCCATGAGCTCCCGGGACTGTCTGCTCTCGAACATGCCGATTCACCCTATGGGACAGCCTGTGTCCTGCCTCAGACTGACACCCCCTCCCCCGCCGCCCCCTCTTCACCAGCCTGACATGCTGAATCCTCCCCCTCCAGACGCAGCATTCCACAGTCCAACTTGTACATCTCTGCAAAGTATACTGCGTTTAGGGGTGGGCACCGCCCCAAACAGTCAGGCAAATGAAGGGGTCGTAGAACATACTCAAGGGCATAAAAAAAACAGGGCACCCCAAAACACCAGAGTGAGGGCAGGGGAGTGTAAATTACACACGCCGAGTGTTTAAGGGGTGGCGGGGGTGCCCTCCTGTCTGAGACATCCCTTTCCCAAAAGAACCATCCTCACTGCTGCTTAAGCCCGTCTTTATTTATTCTTTTGTTCAATTTAGCGCTTACTAGACACAATGCGTCGCAGCGCTATACCACATTACACTTGAAAATCTAACAGTTTATTGGGAGACATTTGATGAGAAAACACAGGCGCTCACTTCACCAAGCTGCCATGTATCGAATAAGCATCCTTACCTCCCCCACCCCCCAGGAGTGCACAGAGGAGGCGATTCAGAAAGAAAGTGCATTGAGGCTGTCTAGACAGGTTGGCTAATAGGCTGATTAGCCTTTATATGATGTTTCCAATTGGCCAAGACAAAGGACTGGTGTCGGGTGCGCCCGCCAGAACAACCTTACACCAGTTCCTATCATTGCTGAAGTGCTGGAAGCAGCGCGTGCATAATTGTGGAAACCTCGGTGTGTTTTGAACTTCAAAGTTAGTTGGAGGGGTACACACTTACAAGCAAAGTGCCTTTGTTTTTAACACAAAGCTTTGAAATCATCACCGACTTTGGTTTATTTTTGCAGTGTTACGACGTGTGTGAACATAGAAACTTAAAGCAACTTTACGGGGCTGTTATTTCTGTACCTACAAAAAACAAGCGCAGTCCGAGCCTGAGCATGGAGATCTCTTGTCTTTATGGGGCCATGTGCTTATAACACATGGCCCCATAAAGATAAACTGGTTTGCGACAGACGCAAAGCAGGCCACTGAGTCGGGCTCGGAGGCCAAAGGGCGTCCACCAAAAACCCTAATTTCCAATGGCAGGCCACGGTGACGCCAGCCAATGGAAATGAGGGGTGGGGCTTAAAGCCCTCTTCTGAAAGTCCTGGTCAACAATAAATCTTGCGAGGCGAGCAGCACATGCGCTGCCACGCCACGCAAGACCTAAAAAGGGTCTCTGTGTTTGGTCTTGTGTAAGGAATGATGGCCATAATGTTGATAACAAAATTAAATCCGCGTAATTAGCTGAATTTAAATACAAATCTTCAGTGTAAAATGCAGCATAATATTTTAAATCCGGGAACAGCAAATGAACGGCATGAACATCTCAGTCATCAGAATGGATGTGGGGCAAAACCACATCTCCTAAGGAAACGCGAAAGATGTATGGAATGTTCAAAACCTCCGTCGGACCATGGATATCGTATGCAACTTTGTCCCAGACGATACCATCAACAACAAGGAATGCCTTGGTCTCTTCATTATTTGGGACGATGTGTGAGGGGCTAGAACTCTATCAACAAAGTTCACAGCAGAGCGTTCAGGTAAATAATGGCCATTAATATGTAGAAAAAATACAGTCACAAATCTGATGCACATGAAGAGGAACATCATCGTAAGCACTATCCAGATACACGTCCAGGGCGGGATAAAGCTAGTCTTTTTTAACCTGGAGATGAAAACACTGGTACGGGTAGGGGTCTCTTACACAGTAGATGACGAGGAAGACGTTTCAGAGGAGAGGCTATTACGATCCATATAATAACCACTGGACCCCAGCTGAAACAACGGTGGATGTGCTGCATCAGATGTTTCAGGTATGGTACTCTCAGGAATGTCAATTATGATCTCAACTGGAGGAGAATCATACTCAATATCCGCAGATGTGGATGTAGAAGGAAAACAGGTAATAAATCAATTGAAGTTTCCATCTCCCCTTGTAATTGAAGAAACAGAAACCACCAGGTTCAGTGAAAGTTCTCAACATAGAATATTTTGAGGCATACTATTCAGTACCAGCCATATGGTGTAACCTGACAAGTTAGTTTAAAATCTAACAAATCTCCTTACGACCAGGTAACGGAGGCAGGAGCACAGTGCGTGTGCCTTTCAAACCAAGGACTCTAACCGGTGCACGGTAGGATGGACCAAATTCTTTTTTTTGTTCTCCACCTTTTCACGGACCAGATCACCAACTTCAGGAAGCCAGCCAGAAAAAGGATGCAGCACCACTGGATCTGCAAAAGAGGGCAACTGCCTCTTTCTTTTTGTAGATGCTGTAACATAGCACAATGGTTATCTACGTCAAACGTTACGGCAGGCGCCACAACGTCTACACCATCAAGGTCTGGCACAAACATTTTAAAGCCAGAGAGCATTTCGTATGGGGTCCGCCCACCCAGAGATCTTCTAGGGAGATTAGTTAGTGCACTTTTGAACTCCGTACAAGTGAGTCAGCCAATGCCTGCCAGTACCCAAGACTCTAGCTGTCAAAGATTGCTTTAAGTCACAGTTCATCCGCTCCACAACTGAATTGCCCTCGGGCCGGAATGGAGAGGAAAATAGCACCTGCACCCCCAGAGACTTCATCGCATCCTGGTAATCCATAGAGGCAAATGCAGGACCTTGGTCCAAATGGAAGGTGCCACAAGCAAACATCCCGACAAAGACACGCAAATCTTTATTGACAGTTCGAGCGTCTGCACTACGTTGAGGCCTAATCCAAAGGAATCTAGTGCACGAATCCACTGCAACCAAGATTTGTTTAAATACAGTGTCAGAAGTCAAAGGACTGCAGTGATCAAGATAAATACAGCCAAACGGCTGATTAGAGATGTAATGCAGTGTATGTGGTGGGCGTGCAACAGTAGAAGGCTTAATTTGTCAACAAATGTCACAAGAAAGAACATATTTACGTGCCTGTTGGTATAAACCGCGCCACCAAAAACGCTGCTGCAAAAGAGAAACTGTTGCATTTACTCTGGAATGGGCAGAAGCCACACCTTCATGAGCTGCAATGATCAAAAAAAGTCTGCGGTCCTCTTTGGGAATCAGCTGATCCCCAACTGACGGAACAGTTGCAAACGGAATTTGATCAGGCGACAAGTGGTATGTAGAACGTGAAGGAAAACTTTGGGGAAATTCTGTTCCCTCCTTTGTCGCAGCAATAGCTGCCAAATTAGCCTCATCAATTTTAGTCATGGAACTAGTGACTGCCGCTACAAAACAAGTGGCTACAGCAGAGTTGGCTGCTTCATCAGCCAGGGAATTACAAACAGCGCGTGCTCCCACATGTTGATGGCCCAAAGTATGGATAACATGTTTGAGCGGCACCCAGACCCAAAGCGTTTTATGCGTAGTTGCGCTACCTTTAGAGTCACGGAAATCATTTGGTTTCCAACAGAATAAGTTGTCATTGAAGGATTGTACGCAGTAAAACGAATCGCACACAATAAGCGTAGGAACATCTGGATCAATTTAAAGAGCCAAAACCAAAGCAGTCACCTAGAGACTGTGTGTGTAACAGGGGGGATTTAAAATCTCCATCTACAATTTCTCCAGCCACAATCATGCATACCACCAAATAAGCATGTTTAGAACCTACGGCTGCTGCACAGAGCCATCAGTGTAAACAATGCATTTGTACTGATCTAGAGAAAGTAACGTAAGAGGAGGTGGGTGAACATGCTAATATCGTAAAAACTCCTGTGTCTGCAAAGATGATTCAAAGATAAAATTGACATCAGCCGACGCCAAGAACTAGCCCATTGTATCCAGCGCAGATGCAAGGATTTCGGGACACTAGCCTTCGTAACTGCTTCTAAAGCAGGTACTGGCGAGACCATAAAAATGCATTATCCCTGAGCCAGAGAGCGTTCTTTCAGAATCACCAACTGGACTGCCGTCAAAACATTTTCTATAGAAGAGGAACGCATCTCTGCTGAAGTGTACAGATGCGATTTATAGGCAATGGGGATCGGGTACCTTTCACTGAACGTCAAGTTTACGAAACCGAACGCGCCCTGGCACAATCCTTATGACCAAATTTGTAGAATTGTCACGTGTTAACAAGAAGTTGGTCGCAAGCAGTTCAGACTGCAAAGACCGAAAAATCGCAGTATGCTCCGGAAGCCATCAGAAAGCAGAAAAAGAAGGTTGTATCAAAGAGTAAAGTGGTTTGATATGCTGGGCATAATCAGGAATGTATGTCTTCCTGAAATTCAGAAAACCCAGCAAAGATTGTAAATTTTTAAGAGTAGAAGGAGGTTGCAATTGAGCACATTTCTCCAGAAAGTGGGGGGGGGGGGGGGGTAGCCCCCTACGGGGGGGGGGGGTAGCCCCCTACCTTCATTGGTGAGTTCATAACCCAGAAAAAAAACTGGCAAACAGGCAATATGCGACTTGGCAAAGTTGAATTTGTATCCCAAGTCTGCAAGAGACATTATGATGCAGGTCCACATGCACAAGATGCAGTATCAACTCATCATCCGCAAAATAGATATCATCGACGCATGAGAAAGCATCAAGGTCAATTTCAAGTAAAACGGATACTATGCGTGCCGCAAAAACGCCGGGACTATTCTTATACCCCATAGGCAAATGAGTATACCTTTTGTGATTGCCAAGGGCGCTGAACGCAGTCAGGTCACGGCTCTTAGGAGCCAAATTGTGACCGTAAAATCCATTGGAGATATCAAGAGTTGTTTACAGTATCGACTAATGCAGAGCTGTGGGTGTTCTGTACCGCAAAGGTACGAACATGACTGTTTAAACAACGGTAATCTAAAACTGTACGATACGAACCGTCCGGTTTCATTATCTGAAAAAGAGGATTATTCATTGACGAAACACAAGGTTTAATTACACCCTGATATTCCAATTGGGTCAAGATTTCACTCAAGGACGCTTTCGCGTCACGCTTAACTGGATATTGTGGTTGGGGTTGTGGCATTGATCGTAAAGGAAATTTATGTGCCGGTGACTCCATATCCCAACCCACCTGATTACGATACACAGCCGGGGCAAGCGCAAGCGCCAACCCCAATGCGTATGCTTGTTTAACCTCCTCCGAGACATAATAAAAAAAACTCGGGAGAATAACATCTTCCCCTTTAGAAGAAGCTCGAACAAATGGGGGAGGCCAATCAACCTCCACCATCAAAATATCATAGGAAGAAGTAAGGTTGTCCCAAAAGACCGCCTTAATTGTTCGTTTAATATCACCTTCAATTTGGGTGCCTATATCATAAAGCCTATCAGGTGGTGCAATTCATGTGTCAGCTGTTTCCACTGCAATGAACGCGTCAGCTGCTTTCGCCTCCAGACACTGGTGGAGTGCCTCCCGCACTATGGTAACTACCGCCTCGATGTGTTACCACCCATCTCTAATCGAGGAGCAGGGTTCTCACCGTCTGAGGCATACTTTGCAGTCAAAGCTGCAACTTTTTTCTTCTGAAATGGGGCACGTTTTGGCTTTCACGTCCAACTGGCGCTGCGGGTCACGTCTTGGTTGCGCAGACTCACCTTCTGTGCGATCCTGATGTCCTCCCCAGCCGAACTAGTGATCCGAAGATTCCTGAAAGGAACGAGGAGAACGAGGATCGGGAACCAGAAACCTCTTGGGTGTTTCAATTTTAGAGCGGTCACGCAAACCATATCTACGTTCAGAAGCATCCAGTGTTGGTGAACCAGCACGAGAACTAGGCTTCTGCTGTTGCTGCCGCTGATTTTTATTCCATGTCTTTTTAAGAAAGACTGGACAACCCTCCTTGCCCTGAGGGGGTTTATTTTGTACCAGAGTATAAGGTCTTACTCCCAAACAATTGCGACCCAATGATGTATATATATCCGCAGTGATGATCGGTAACTGCCGCTGCACGCCCGCCACCGCCAAAAGGCGTTGACGTACTTGCAAGCTAACTGCTTCACCTTTGACATTGGCCAGAATCATATCGGAGACAATAGGTAACACGCTCACTAATCTCATCCCCAATTCCAGGGCTGGACCAGCCCTGTGTTAATCTTGAACCTTCTTAAGAACGCTTGGTAGAACGCTCATTGAGGGGGTGCCAAATCACAATGTATACACCGCAGCAAACACTATCCCACAGGTGGTGCAATTGCTGAAGTGGAAACAATACCACTCGGTAAACACATGGTAAGGATCCTGTGTTTTTCAACAGGTGTTGTAGGGGAAAAAACAGCCTCGAGTTGCTCAAGTGTTTCTGCAAGCCAGTAAGGGAAATCATGCCTATTGTGAGGACGCTTGCCCATCACTGAATTAATCATGACGGGACTAATGACAAGACCACCACCATGTCCAGGTGGTTGAGGAGCGGCTCCAGCTGGAGTCACTAAATTATTACCGGCTATAAACTGTATGACAGCACTATGTATATGAATCAATGTCGTATGGAATTTACATAGCTCTGCAATGGGAACATTAAGATAAAACCAGCCAAGACTGGCCACATGGCCCCATCAACTGATAAGGGGCCCAAGCGGACCACAGAAACAGGGTGAGGAAGGGCACCATTAAACCATATGGTATGCTCCCAGGCCGTCAACGGAACTTCAAGTAATCCATAAGGACGATAATTCGGCAGAACCACGGCTGCATTATATTCATGAAACAAGTTATCATTCCCATCCACAGCTGGAAATGTAACCCAAAAATAGAAAACCTCGAAGCAATAAACTGCATCCGCCTCGACTACAAAGATAATAGGAGCCCCCGCATTAGGTACTCCATGTTGAGTCAAATGTGTTGTGACCTCAGCGCGGTTAGGAGCCGCAATAGAGACCTCCATACTAAATGCAGATTAACAAATCAGAAGAACGGTAGAGCAAAAGCGGGTCAGAAAGAGAAACTAAACCTTTTAAATTTCAAGCTTGAAAAACCTATACAACTTAAATCTAGGAGGCTAAGCCCTTACACCACGGATGTCTCCAGAAACCGGTGTGAGGGGATTGTGGAAAAGCACAAGCACTACTCAGGGGTCTTGTGAATAAGTACCAGATCAATCGTTGGTAGCGCCATGTTGCAGGGATTCTGCACAAATACAGAACTATGCACAGGAAATGGGACCTTGGTGAATGGGACCTTGGTGTATAGGGACTAAGTCTTCCCACCACCTTAGTACCCACAAACCCAGGACCGACTAGCTATAGTGTAACACATGCTCTCATACTCCTCACAGAGAAACAAATGATTAGACACCCCAGAACACAACACTCCCAGATCTCTCAGGAATCGCAGTAACAGGACACACCTTTTTCCTCACTCTCTTGTACTCGTCCAATATAAGATCTGACGGAGGCACAAAACAGTTTAAAATATTTATTTTAACTAACGTGCCTTAACATGCATTATACGTGCCACAGGAAGCAGGAAAATGTATAGTACAAATATTTTCAGCATAGCAGTCAGTCCATAAATCATGAAGGGAGAGGTCATCATAAAAAGACAATGGAGAAAGGACTATAGTGCCTAATCTCACTCGCCTTGCTAAGAAGAAGCATTATTATATAATAGAAGATCTTTGGGATATGTCAGCAGACCCCATACCTTAGCCTATAGATGGTAGATCTACATCATGGGTGCTCTTCTCCCTGGCAAGGCCCCTCTCTAAATGTGTCTCACCTATTCGTACACCCCAATAAAAACCCAAGTACATTGTCCAAACAACAGCTGCATCGGTATGTTTTGTCTAAGGGCTAAGGAATGGGCAGAACAAAATAACAAGGGGCATTGTTGTTTGACCATGCACACAATGTTCATTGAAAATCCCAGGAACATGCAGACAGCGAGCACAGCAATGAGTTCCCATGTGAAAGCAGTCTTTGAAATTATTGCAAAAAATAAAGACGTGTAGTAACATGTGCAAAGCAGCAGGCAAGTTGCAACGTGCTCATTCTAAGTTAGTGAAAAACGAGAAAGTCCCTATGGGTCATGTGACAATCTGAGGACTAAACGACCAATAACCCACAAGTACGTACTTCCATTTGTAGACAACCGCAATACGGCTAAAGCGCGGCAACTTGGCCTCAATACTTTCACAGACTTATACCCCGAGAAGACATTCCTGGCCCCCCTATTGTAGGGGATTCTTAGCCAACTTTCTCAGCCCTCCTATAATGCTATCAGATCTGTGCAGCGTTCCGCCAGATACACAGCACATTTCCGAACCCTCCCCCCACCCTTCCGGCCCTTGAACATATGCTGACCAACCCATCCCCACGCAGACTTATCACAAGTCTCTATAACACTATGTAACGCACCACCCCGGTGGCTAAATCGAAGGCACATGAGGAATGGTGCTCAGAGCTACACTCACCAATAACAGACTAGCAATGGCGCTTTTGCTGTAGCCAATTCAAACTTCTGTCCCCCAATTACAAACTAGGGCTTATTCACTTTAAATTCATACACCGATTCTACCGGACTACCCTGCAGCTCTGCCGGATGGGTCCCAGACCAGATGCCAACTGCTGGAGATGCCACACCACTCCTTTCTCATTCCTACATTGGTGTGTGTGTGTGTGTGGGGGGGGGGGGGGGGGGGTTGAATGTTAATGCAATTTGAGAAATGCTGGAGATAACTTTGGAACCTGCACCTCTTAGAGGCCTGCTGGGATACAATAAAGACGCCCCAATATCAACTCCCCTTCTCCTTGCCATGCGGCTCCTACTAGCTAAACGCAGAGTTGCCATTCACTGGGGGAAACAGTACGCTCCCTCATTTGACACTTGGATACATGACAATATCTATTGCTAAGAACAACTGTCCACGTTCTGGGACCAGATGCCAGTTGGGTCTAGACCCAAAGATATTTAGGGCCCAATCGCAACATGTGATACACACTCGCAAATCAGATCACTCCAACCTACCTACATCACAATGACGTCAATAGGCCCACGTACACATTACATGCAGACCTCAGACTGCCTCCGCATACATAATTAGGTTGTCCTCGATTTACGTAAAGATTGTCAATGTACTTACGATGTCGCTATATAACATGCTTTGCATATTCAACAATATGTTATGAATATCTAACGTACATTCTCTTGCAGTTGTGCAAACCTGCTGACTTAAAATTCACATTGAATGGCTGACTAGTTCCCCTGTATTCTCCCACCTGTTCATTGGCTACTGCTGGTATAGATAGAACACCTTATGTACCATAATCCTACAAATGTACTATGTATATGTGATAATCTTTAAATGCCAAAAAAGGTTTATAAAAAAAAAAATGGTTAAGCGACAGATTTAACTGTGGTCAGAACTCATGAATAGAAATGGAGAGACTTTTTTGATGAACTTCATTATGCAGCTCGACATTTAATTGGCCAATAGTACTATAAGTCTACCTTCAGCGAAAAGTGGACTTTCCCTTGTCTTTCGGTCAGCCCCCTTCAATCATTGTTTTTTATTAACAGTGCTACTCAAATTTATAGTCAGCACTCAAGACAGCCACAGCTTTGTTTTGGTGTCTCTCACATTTTTGTTTACCTTAAAAGACAGCATACATGGAATGAGGCAATGAATCAGCCCCCTTTAGCCATTGCTATGAAGATTGTTGTCAGTCACATTTTATAAACAGAGAGCACAAACCACTGAAATAGTATCAGTGATTGGGAAGGGGAGAGAGAATTTTTCAAGGATATAGTCTGTCTGACCAATGTCAATCAAAACTTTTTTTATCCTACAACCTATAAACTTAAATAAAACCTAGAGAACCTTTCTTGTTTTTGTTGAAGAACCTCACCCATTCTATTACAGCTCGATGATGTAGCATGCCACTAATAGACTGGGTTAGGGTCTTCAACAACATGGAAGATTATCTAGGGGTTACCTGCCATTTATGTTCCTAAGCTGTATATACCTTTCCGTGTAAATCATATAAGTTACATTTTATGAACAGCTTATAAGACAGCCCCTTTCAGCCACTGATTTGTTGCAGTATCATTCAAATGTCAGATTAGCCCAGATGGCAGCTTTGACAGGTTAAGGCTTACACTTGAACTCTCCAACTCCATAGAGTTTCAAAATTACTCCACATATTGAGATTTATATGTTCTTGGCTCAGAACTAAGTCAAGTCACAGACAGTGGCTCGACATCACTTCAAGCTAATACGCCACACATCATTCTTGACCTTGGAATTGATGCTAAAACAGAAAAGATTTAAAAAGATTTAATTGAATCAAGGCAGGAAATGTCACCCATGCAATTCAGCAGTTCTCTGGAAGCCAGCAGCACATGACTGCATTCTGAAACTTAGCTGAGGATGGCAGAGGTGATCTACATTGTCAAGTGAAACTCTGTCATCAACAGCAGCTTAAGACAAAGGTGAAAAAGGCTGTTAAAACTTTACCTTGATTAGTGTTTCAAGAAGGCTTGCACAACACCCTTTTTTTTTTAAAACAAACTTTATTAGGTTTATAAAGCAAGATAATAATTTTTCATACTTCATGGAATAATTCACTCCCTCCCTTACAATTTCCGTACATTCGCTTATAAATTCTTTGGCATCCTCCCATGGTTCATCTCTATTGTATGTTTGAGAAAAGACAGTCTTAGGACTAGGAGTGCCTCTCCCACTACTCAGTATGTTCCATATGTATCTCCATTGCTTGCCCTAATGAGTCTAAATCTTACCCTAACTATCCCCTCCCACCCTCCTTCCAGGCATGCCACGTCCAGTGTTTCTTTGCGTTCAGCTAGAACTAATGATAGTTGGAAGTCAGCTGTTTCCAATTCTCATTTAATACAGATTGATGCAGGCTTTCACTCCAGTCTCACTCTTCTAATACCGGTCGAATGTGGTTGGGCGTTACTTCTAGGCACCACGAAGGGCCTATTCCGTGCCCGGGGTTCCCGGTTCTGTATCATCACCACTCCCATCCTCCGGGTCCTTTAATAATCCCACCAAGTGTTTCCACGCTCTGGCTGCCTCAAGCGCTCTCTCACTCCCCGCTCTCCTCGCTAGCTGTAGTCGTATTATTCCATCGCATTCTGCCCACTTGATAAAAGCTCTCTTCCATCTAACTAAGCTCGGTGCCCTCTCGCCTTTCAATGCATTGTGATTTCTCTCTTGGCCAACACCAACCCCATGTCTAAACTTGCTAGTAATCTTGGTTCTAGCTGTATGTGGAAACCAATGCAATATACAAGTCCCCAGCGCCAGTTCCAACTCTCTTTCAGTCACCTCCTTCAACAGTGTAATTACTTCATTCCAATAGCCAGTGAGTGGCGGACATCCCCAAATCATGCGAGGGAAATCTGCCCCCTCCCCTCTACATCTTGGGCATTCATCTGAATCCGTGTTGAAGTAAGTTTTGATTTTGGCCGGTGTGAGGTAGGCTCGATGCAAGATATAGAAGTGAAGCAACTGGAAGCGAGCATTCCTGGTGCTCTTCCATGCTCGTTCTACCATCTCAGCCCAGGCCCTTTCCGGAATCTCTTTTCCCACATCTACTTCCTATTTTTGCTTGAGTGCATCCAAGGGGGGCAGCTTCTCAAGTGTCATACGCTCATAAAGGCATGTAACCGCTGTAAAATTCCCTGCTGCAGTTACCACATATTGGCATCCCATCGAAACCCTAGGTTCTGCTTGTCCCTCCTTCCAGTGCGCGAGGATAGCCACAGTGAGCGATGCGTGGAGCAAAAAGTCCCCACCTCTCCAGTCGAACTTCTCTTGCCCAACACCCTTGAAGCAGAATTCAAGCTTTACTGATCCAGCCATTACTTGTGCTTAATCTGGACTTTGATGAGATTGTACGTACCAGCCCAGAGACATGTTTATTAGGGTTAAGGCTATATTGTTGTCTTCTTCTAAGGGTTGGGAATTTCTTAGCAAGAGGAGAGCAGAGGTCCTGACTAAGAAGACTAGGGCAAGTCCAGCTGAATGAAGTCTGCATGGCCAATGCCTCAGGAAGTCACAGGAGCCACAAAAAGCAGTTGATTGATTTAAGGTCGAGAGGCTGCAGAAGCACATAGAGTTTGAAATGTGGTGATCCCAGCCAGGATCATCTCTGACCCAAGGAGAGTGTGCATCTCCCAGTTTCTAGTTCCAACCCCTGCGGGTAAAATCCTGAAGTGATTGGAGAGAGCATAGAATGGTCATTGTCCAACGCCCAGTGGGCCAAGGGGGCACACTAATTCTGGGCAGGGGAAGGGAAAGCGAGCAAAGATAGAAACAGAAAGAAAAAGAAAAGAAGAAAGAAAAAAAATTAAGGGCGGGGGGGGTCAGCCTCAAACAGGAGGGGATCCGATAGCTCAAGGAGCCCAGACTCCCAGCGGGGAATTAGGACCGGACCCGACACACTGTCACAAAGAGGTGAAGGGCCCGTAGTCTAGGCGCGCAGGCAAAGCGAGGCAGACCCTCAGACAGGTAACCCACCAATGGACTCCAGATATAATCAAACCCCTTGTTGGATTCCTCGATAATAGCCATCATCTGCTCAAGAGCTAGGGCCTGCTATAGGCAAGCATGCCATTGGGTAAGAGAGGGGGCCTCCGGTTTCTTCCAGGCTGCTGCCACCGCCATTTTAGCAGGCCCCAAATAAAGCCACATAATTGAGCGTCCCCCATGGGTCTGATGCTTCAGACTGGGGTCCGGTATTGGGTAGCCCAGGATCTGTTTGATTTGGGAAAGAATTTCCTTCCAGAAAGGTTGAATGGAGGGGCAATCCTACCAGATATGGCGAAAGTCACTAAAGAGCCCATATCCCCGCCAACATCTGTCTAAAGTGCTTGGGAAAAGGGTGTTTAGTTTCTGGGGGTGTAGATACCAATCAAACATGATTTCATAATGGGCCTCCCTCAAGACAGATTGGTTGTATTTAGCAATGTCTTTATATAAGGAGCTCCACTGTTTCTCCATTATGGGGGTACATACCAGGGCAATCCTAAACCCTCTATGAGTCGGGGGCTGTGAGGGCCCCGCCGTGAGAAGGAGAGAGTACAAGAAAGAGATGCAGCCCTAGTCGTAGTGCCTGTCTGAACGAATCTCTCTATTGGGAGCAAGTCCCTAGTCATGGCCAGCCGCACCTGCGGCTGTTGTACCCAGTGTTTTAACTGGAAATAGTGATATTCCTCTGTGGGTGGAAGTTTGAAGAGTGCAGCACAATCTGTAAAGGTACACAGTTCACCTCGAAAGAAGAGGTCAGACAACATGAGGCAACCACCCTCCCTCCATTTGTCAAAGGGACCCTCCTGTAGCGCTGGAGGAAAGGCAGCATTGAAGTGGATGGGGGTGTGTGGGGACGGGAAGGTTGTAAGGAGCAATGACATTGTGACGGTGTCCCAAACTAAGTAGTGACTGTGGGGGTAGTAAGGTAAGTATTATATGGCCTGTCTTCTGTTGGTTATCAGGGGAGGTCCCAGATGATTCAGCAGGACATCATCCGCAAAGAGCAAAATGTTATGCTCGCCTGCCCCGAATTTCAGGGTTGGCTCTTATCCACTCTGCGAGTGGTTCAATACAGAGGGCGAAGAGCATGGGTGACAAGGGGCAACCCTGTCTTGTGCCCGTTGATAGTTTGAAAAAGTCCAAGGCTTCTCCATTGACCAGAACTCGACTTAGGGGAGTGATAGTTAGCCTTCACCATGACCACGAACGCCTCACTGAACCCAAATCGGCATAGGGTGTGCGTTAAGGGCCAGTTAACCCGGTCAAAGGCCTTCTCTGCGTCCAAAGAGAGCAGGGCCGCCGGGATGAGCTTCTTCTGTACTTTGTCTATTAAGTGCAGTATCCTGCGCAGGTTATCATGGGTCTGCCGTCCCTTGATGAACCCCGACAGGTCTGGGTGGATCAATGTGGGTAGAATGTTTTCCAACCTGCTGGCTAAAATCTTGGGAGTATAATTTGGCATCCAGATTTAATAGCGCTATAGGCCTGTAAGAGGTGCACAGTTGGGGATTTTTCCCTGCTTTGGGGATTACAGTGATTAACACTTCCCCCATGGCTGGGGATACTTGCTGGGAAGTTGCTATTTCATTAAAAAGTGCCGTCAGATGTAGACTGAGTTCAGCCGCGACTGTTCGGTAGAACTGGGCGTTCAACCCATTGGGGCCTGAGGCCTTCTGGAGTTTAATGGCGTCTATCGCCTTTTGAACCTCTTCGCTTGAAATAGGTCGGCCAAGCTCTTCATTGGAGGCAGGGGATACCTGTGGGAGCTCCATTGAGTCCTGATAGTGAGATTGATCTTGGTCTATTAAGAGGTCAACTGTGCAAAGGGAGCTGTAAAAGTCACGAAAGGCACCTGCTTTCGCCCCAAAGCAAAACCAAAGGAAATGATGGACGGAGTGTTGAACATTGCAAGCACTCAAACCAAGTCAACTGATCTGGGTTTAATCCATCACCATTCTTTAGCCCACTCTGCCACCCCAGTTCAGACATGGCCATATGCAAATCAGTCTGACCCTGTGCCTCATGGGAACAGTCCAGCCCGAACTGCCAAGCCATGTCTTCCCTGGACCGGAAACAAGCTTCCTAGGACCGGTTTCTGGCATTTCAGCCGTCTTCAGCCAGGCTTGCTTGAATCCAGTGGCAAAGTGAGCAAGGGACTCACGTCTGAGCATACCCTGCCAACTTATGGCGAACAAAGCAAAACCAAAGGAAATGATGGACGGAGTGTTGAACATTGCAAGCACTCACCCCCAGTCAACTGATCTGGGTTTAATCCATCACCATTCTATAGCCCACTCTGCCACCCCAGTTCAGACATGGCCATATGCAAATCAGTCTGACCCTGTGCCTCATGGGAACAGTCCAGCCCGAACTGCCAAGCCATGTCTTCCCTGGACCGGAAACAAGCTTCCTAGGACCGGTTTCTGGCATTTCAGCCGTCTTCAGCCAGGCTTGCTTGAATGCAGTGGCAAAGTGAGCAAGGGACTGGGGTGGCAGAGTGGGCTAAAGAACGGTGATGGATTAAACCCAGATCAGTTGACTGGTGGCGAGTGCTTGCAATGTTAAACACTCCGTCCATCATTTCCTTTGGTTTTTGCTTTGTTCGCCATGAGTTGGCAGGGTATGCTCAGACGTGAGTCCCTTGCTCACTTTGCCACTGGATTCAAGCAAGCCTGGCTGAAGACGGCTGAAATGCCAGAAACCGGTCCTAGGAAGCTTGTTTCCGGTCCAGGGAAGATATGGCTTGGCAGTTCGGGCTGGACTGTTCCCATGAGGCACAGGGTCAGACTGATTTGCATATGGCCATGTCTGAACTGGGGTGGCAGAGTGGGCTAAAGAACGGTGATGGATTAAACCCAGATCAGTTGACTGGTGGTGAGTGCTTGCAATGCTCAACACTCCGTCCATCATTTCCTTTGGTTTTTGACCTGCTTTCCCCCCTTCATTATGATGTGTAGTGCCAGAGTCATCAATTATTTGTGTAATATATTCTTTTTCCTGTTTTGCTCCAAGCTGATGGGCCAGCAGGGGGCCTACTTTGCTGTTCCCGTCATACCCTCGAGCCTGGAGCAGTAGAATATTTTTTTCCACTCTGTTGGTGTATATTACCTGGAGCTTCCCCTTTAGGGTGGTGACTTTCCGCAAGGTTAGTACGGACGGGGCATCTTTGTGTGTTTTTTCCACATCCCTCAACTCCCCCTACAGCGACAGCCGTTCTGCGGTCTGTTGCTTCTTTAAGGTGGTGTCTAGAGTGATACATTTGCCCCTTAGAACTGTCTGAAAGGCTTGCCAGTTGATCAAAAGGGAGGTGTTTTTGGGGTCATTGATAGCGAAGAAATTTTTAATCGACTTCAAGTCGTCGATGAGAAGTCTATCTCTGCAGAGAACGTTAGGGAAGCACCACCTTGAGCGATTTGAGCGCAAAGCCAGCCAGTTGATCAAGATTTCCAGTGGGGCATGATCCGAGAGACATATTGGGAGCAGTTGAACACTTGTGATGGTCTGGCGGAGCGCTTGGCTAATGAAGATGTGGTCAATCCTTGAGTATGATCTGTGGGAGGGGGAGAAGAAGGAGTAAACCCGCGTAGCAGGATTGCGAGCCCTCCAGGAGTCCATCAGTCCCAGTCGTTGTAGCGTGGCCTTAAGAGTCTTGCCAAAGACCACCACGGCTGCTCTGTGAGGGTGTGCAGTGTCTACCATAGAGTCCCATATGAGATTGAAATCCACCATTAAAATTATGTCCCCGGATGCGAAGCTTTCCAATTGTAGAGAGAAATGTGAGGAGAAATTCAAGATTGTCCGGAGTTGGGCGCATATAAAGTAGCAGTAGTGCATGGCGCCCCATCAAGACCCCCTAACCATCAGAAATCTCCCCGATTTATCAGTTTTGGTGTCGTGGGGCTGGAAGTGAGTCGACGAGTGGAAAAGGAGAGCTACCCCATTCTGTTTGGTAGTGGTCGAGGACCTATATATTAGTGGGTAAGTTTTAGGTCTCAAGCGGAGATCCTCATCTTTCCTCAAGTGAGTCTTCTGTAACGCTGCAATATGAACATGATGATACCCAAAACATTTCCAAAGGCATTGTCGCTTGTTAGGGGAGTTAAGACCCCTTACATTTCATGACGTACAGTTAACTGACATTTATAGAAATGTGGGGAAAGTCTCTTCCGGGACTTGCAGAAAAGTGACCATGTCGCTGCTTCTGGCTTTTCGAAGGATACATTCCTTAATTTTAAAAGAACTATATTTAGCCAGGATATCTCCAGGGCGTTGGTTACCTCCCTGACGTTGTGGGCCCACCCTGTGGACACGCTCAAGCTGAACCTACATCTCATCATCTTCTAGTACACAGGCGAAGAGGCCCACAATAAATGCTTCCAGGTCTGGCCCCTCGCTACCCTTCTCCAGGCCGCTCACTCGTATGTTATCTCTGCAGAAGTGGTTTTCCAAATCTTCGCATCTAAGCAGTACAGCGTGTAGTTGGGAGTTTAGGTTGGCAGCACCTTCTTCCATCGGCCTTATACGCCCTTCAAGATCTTGCCACTTCGATTCCAGGTCTAAGGTTCGAGTTCCCACGGAGTCCACATCGCCTGGGGCGCCACCAGCTTCGATCCCACCTCCACCCAAAATGTGTCAAATGAGGAGCCGATATCTGCTTCAATGTCTTCCCTAAGTTCCTTCTTGAAGTCCCTCAGGGTCGCCAGGAGATCTTCTCCGGTGATCGCCATCCCGTCTACCACGCGGCTCTCTCCTTCTTTCTCTAGTCGGGACTCAGATGGACCAAAGTAGCTGGAGACGCTGTTGGTTTGAGTCTTTTTTGGTGGTATATGGGTGAGGGCGATGCCACCTACGGCTGGTGTAGGAGACCGGCGTTGTAATCTGGGGCAGAATGGGCAGCTCACGCTCGGTCAGGGCGTCTTGCCTCTAAAGGATCAGAGACCAGGATAGCTCCAATGCCCCTCAGTGTGTCGCCCAGACGTTCCTTGCTTATGGTGATGAGTGGGCCTTTTAAATGTTCACCTCCGCTGGGCTCGTGTCGCTCGGGCCAGGCAGCTCTCCCTGTGGAGTCAGGAAAAGCTAAAGAAACAAATCCCTAAAAGCAAGGCAATCAAAAGACACAGGGAAACAACCATGTCAAATAATGAAAAATCCTTTTCCGTATACGAAGGTGGAAAACGGGGAGGAGGGTGGGACAGTGAGGAATCCACAGGCAGATACTGTATCCACCGGAAAAAGCATTACCGAAGGTAAGTAACTTGTTCTTCTGATGGATACACCTGCCTGTGGTTTCCTCACCTTTTGAATTGAATCCCACAGCAGTCCTGCTCCCGGAGGAGGGTGTCCACCTACTCATACCAAAAGGTCCTGCAGCACAGAACGTGCACAATAGCTATCCCTCCAAACCTCTGAATCCAAGCAGTAATGCTTAGCAAAAGCGTGGAGGGAGGCCCAAGTTGCCGCCTTGCACATGGCTACAACAGGAACACCTCTAGCCAAAGCAGAAGAAGATGACTTAGCTCAGGTGGAAAGTGCTCTTATACCTTCAGGCGGCTCCTTCTTGGCCAGGGCGTAGCAGATCTTGATACACAAGATGATCCACCTGGAGAATGTTCATTTGTGGACAGCTTTGCCTTTCATTCATCCAATATAGCCCACGAAGAGCGGGTCATCCAGCTGTAGGTCCCTGGTTCTGTCTAGATAAAAGCGGACAGCCCTCTTAGGATCCAGGTGGTGAAGTCTCTCCTCCAACTTGGAAGGATGGGGGGGGGGGGGATAGAAGGTAGACATGGTAATGGACTGCCCTAGATGGAAAGGAGTAACCACCTTAGACAGGAAAGTAGCACTGGTCCTGAGAACCATCTTTTTTGTATGAATGGTTGAGGTAATAGCGATCAGAAACACCGTCTTGAAAGAAAGAAGCCCCAACAGGCAACTATGAAGAGGTTCAAAAGGAGACCCCAGCAGGAAAGAAAGTACTAGATTCAAATCCCACTGAGGCATAGTAAAGGGAATGGGAGAAACCCTATTGGTGAGGCATTTAATGAACCTCATAACAATGGGGGACTTAAATAAAGATGGCTGATCCGGCAAACAAAGGAAAGCCGACAAGGCCGACAAGTAACCTTTTACCGTAGCCACAGCACAACCCTGCTGAGCCAAGGAAAGAGAGAAACCAAGCACATCAGACAAATGGGCCTTCAAAGAATCAATGGACTTCTCTCCATACCATTTCACAAATTTGGGCCACCTAGAGGAATAAATAGATTTGGGCGAGTGTCTCCTGGATGATAAAATAACATCCACCACATCCGGTGGGAGAGAGAAAGAACTCAGATTGCCCCATTCAATCTCAAGGCATGAAGGTGCAGGCTCTGGAGGTGGGGCTGTAGAACCTGCCCCTGCGACTGCGAGAGGAGATCTGCCCTCAGAGGGAGACGGAGAGGAGGGTGCGATGAAAGGTGAAGTAGTACCACACCCTTCTTGGCCAATCCGCAGCGATCAATATAACTTGGGCCCATTCTTGGAGAATCTTCCTCAGAACCTGAGGAATCAAAGGTATGGGAGGAAATGTGTAAAGAATCTGTGAACCCCATTCCAACTGAAACGTGTCCCCAAACGCTCCCCGCATCGGTAACTGGAGACTGCAGAATGACTTGCAGTGCGCATTCTCTTGAGTGGAGAAAAGGTCCAACTGAGGGAATCCCCACTTCAGGAAGATATGATGGACTACCTCTGGATGAAGCCTCCACTCATCGTCGGCCGAGAAATGTCGACTGAGACTGTCTGCACGCACATTTAGCACTCCGACGAGATGATTTACAAACACACAATTCCGATGGTCCTGACCCCAAGACCAGAGTGGCACAGCCTCTCTGCAGAGACGATACAATCCTACACTTCCTTGTTTGTTTATGTACCACATCGCGGTTGTGTAGTCCGTCAGGACCAGCATAGACTGACGGCGAAGGGAGGGAAGAAAGGCCTTGAGAGCCAAAAGTATTGCGCGCATTTCCAGATGGTTGATGTGAAGCAACCTTTCTTCCGGAGACCAACGACCATTGATCTCCAGACCCGCTAGATGAGCACCCCACCCTAGAGTGGAGGCATTCATGATCACTGTGACCACCGGTGGAGGAAGTTGAAAGGCATTTCCTTGCGACAGGTTGCCCTCCACACTTCACCAAGACAGATCCACTTTAGTGTCCCTGGAGATGCTGACCATCTCCCTGAGATCTCCGTTGTGCTGAAACCACTGCCTGCTGAGGCACCACTGGAGTGCCCTCATGTGCCAGCGTGCACGATTGACCAACAGTATGCAGGAAGTGAACAGACCGAACAGGCGTAGGACCTTCATGACTGGAACAACCGCTCTATTGTGAAACAAAGGAATCATCTCCTGAATGTCGAGAATCCTCTGCGGAGGCGGAAAAGCTCGACACACAGTAGTGTCCAGTACTGCCACTATGAACAGGTTGTGCTGTGAGGGCACTAGGTGAGATTTTGGTACAATTATCGAGAAACCCAAGTCGAACAACAGTCGTGCTGTTACTTGCAGATGACGCAGCACCATCTCTGGCAACTTTGCTTTGAGCAGCCAGTTGTCCAAATAGGGGAAAACAGGAATTCCAGACTTTGAGATGAGCTGCTACCACTGCCATCACCTTTGTGAAGACCCGTGGTGCGGAAGTGAGACCGAAAGGGAGGACTGCAAACTGATAATGTTGAGACCCTGACAAAGATAATGGTGGGACTCGCACAGCTTGAAAGTAATAGATGTAGATCCGAAAGTTTATGGGCTGTCGCGTGCTGCTAAGGGGGCGCTGTCTGTTCCGTTACAGCGCTAAGTACTACAACGACTATTACAATGCGTCCCCAACTTGGGGGCGGACTACTTAGTGCACAGCGTAAATGAGACTCAGTGGTCTAGTTCAATGTTGAAAGTTTCACTCGTGTAATCCATCAAGATCCAAATTAAAGTTTATTCAACATATTATCATCGAGGTTTATTCAATTTGCAAAAAGATTCTCCATATCTTCAAATATGCCAATGTATTAAATCGATGATGCCGTCCACATTAGATATCCCCAATGCATTTCGGGCTATTACTGCAGCCCTTCCTTAGGGGGTAGCTCTACAAATTAAAGAAAAAATGCAATGCTGTCAATGCTATACTACTGTGTATTGCGATTGTGCGTTGTTTACTTACAAAGTGAACAAAGTGTATCCATGTCCGTAGCCCAGGTGACAAACACTATCGCAGTCCATGGGTCTTAATAAAAATAAATCAAACGTGGTGGTGAAATTGTGCAAGTTAGAAATGTAGCTAAACTGCGGGTCGCGTTATTAATGCAGGGGTTTAATCAACCGGTATACGCGTCACCTCGGTGGGCGGTATCTAAACACTTGTGTGAACAGTAAGTCATAATTAATACTGTTCCCCATGCTATTAACGCTATTAAAAACTGAAGTATCACTCACTCAATATGACGAGCAGTAAATCAACATCAACGACAATCTGTTAAAGTAAGCGTGTGTCACTACCGCTGTGATTCAATGGTGTCTCCAACATAATGTATTAAACAAAGTGCTCAAAGAGAGCTACCCACGGTATGCACAATTCCGCGGGTTAGCGGGTCAGGTTGACGAGCTCCGGTTAAGCGAGCTTCGGTCTGTTCACGTAGTTATGCCCGGAGTAGTTTAGTGTGATTACTAAACGTGTGTGTTGAAACAGACAAAGGACTAAAGTGTCCAAGACGGAAGCGGCCATCTTGGGTAAGTAAAAGTTGCGCCATGTGGTGTAAACTGCAATACGAGAGCCGTAAACTCAAATCTGAGGTGAAGGCATTAATAACAAACTAATTAAAGTGAATAAAAGTAGAAGAATGGTACACAGACTGCTGCATGGAAAAAATAGCAATTGCTCACAATAATTAATGAAATATGGCTATGCAACATGTAGACATATCAAATACCACCATATTTTAGATACACAGTGCGTTATAAATAACATAGGAATTCCATGCGATCATTGAGTCCGTGCGGCTGCATGGTCGCCATGTATCGGATCCAGAAGTTCTCCCGTTTCAATAAAGTATTCTTATTATTCCTAATGGGTGCAACCTGTTCAAGTATCAAAAATCTTAGTTGGGCGACTGTATGACCAGATTCAAGAAAATGCGCTGCAACAGTGGATTTGGAATTTCTTGTCCGTATGTTACTTTTGTGCTCTAGAATCCGCACACGAATTTTTCGCTCGGTATGTCCAATGTAACATTTGCCACAAGGGCACTTCAACATGTGAATGACATTGGCCGAATTACATGTCGCATTCACTCGCAATTTAATGGACTGCCCTTTCATAGGGTGGTGTGCGATGTTCCCTTGTATACAGTTGTGGCATACTTTTTGCTCTGGCGGTGGAGCCGCTCGCCATACGCCTTCGACAGGAGGGGGGGAGCTGGGGCATCCCGGTGGCGGACACAGTGCATAGTGTTTCCTTATACGCTGATGACTTGCTGATCTATGTGCGGGACATTACCGACGACCTGACCCCCCTCTGGGAAACATTGACGGAGTTTGCGACGGTCTCGGGACTACGGGTGAATTCCCCCGCGGGAGGTTCGACTGGGTGCTCAGTGGGTGCCCTGGAGTGCGGAGGCCCCTCGATACCTTGGGATCCGTCTCTACCACTCCCCCACAGATATGTTTGAGGGTAACCATAATAGGGCACTGGCTAGTATTAGGGCTGCGATCGGATTTTGGAAGAGACTTCCACTGGCTCCAATAGGGAGAGTGGCGCTAGCCAAGATGATCATAGTCCCAAGATTGCTGTATTTTTTTACCAATCTGCCAGTGATCCCGCCCAGAGCCTTCTTCCGGGACCTAGACTCCCTCCTTAGCGCACTCATTTGGGGATCCACTAGGCACAGGATAGCCCTGAAAAAACTGCAGCTACCCACCACACAGGGTGGCTTGGGAGCCCCCTCATTTGAGGCCTACTTCTTGGCGGCACAACTGCAATGGCTGTCTCACTGGACGGCAGACAGATACACTGTGGAAACTCACACTGTCGCAGGACAGATATTGGCCCCGGAGATCCGTCGCCTACTCCTCCCTGGCACTAAACCAAAGCGCACATACCCTTTACAAGTATCGGTGGCGCGTAAGTGCATGATGAGGATACACCGTATGTCCCCGGGGGCTCCACTGTACTCCCCTCTGCTCACCCTGGTGGGGTGGCCCAAACAGGAACACTACTACACCAATAGCGAGCTCCGCACGTGGACATCGTGCGGATTAACAGAGGTGGAGTCCCTATTCGAGGAGGGGCAACTAAGACCATTCCATAGCCTAGTAGAAGAGTAAGATCTTCCCCCGGGACAATTCTTGCTCCATCGCCAACTCCTAGCGAGCTACCGACCGCATCAGGACCTCATCAAAGGGGAGCCATGCACACATCCGGTTCTTCACGCGATCTTGCGCATGGGCGTGGGGCGCCATCTCACTACCTGGCTTTATAAAGCCATCCGGGAACTGTCTTACCAACCACTGGAGACCCTGCGAGCCACTTGGGAGGCCGAAATTGGGCGTGCGTTCCACGAGGGGGAGTGGGGGAGAGCCTTGGAGTACCCTAAGAAGGTCTCTAGGAACGCACGCTTTAAGAACATTCAATACTACATCCTGCATAGGGCCTATTTAACACCCGCACGCCTCCAACGGTTCTACCCTGACCCTCAGTTCCTCTGTCCCAGATGCCAAGAGCGGAATGCAGATTTCCAACATATGTTTTGGAATTGCTCCACCATCAAAACTTTCTGGCACCACATTCACACCGCACTAGGTACCCTCACGGGGCTAACCTGCATGACCACATGGGAGGCCACCGCCCTAGGCATCTTCCGCGCGGGTAAACAACACAAGGTGCGGACTCGCTTCCTTTCCCTGGCGGTGCTTTTGGCCAAACGCAGCATCGCTATGCACTGGCGCTCCCCCACAGGTCCACCGCTGGCGGCTTGGGTGGGAGCTACACACAAGTGGGCGGCGGCAGAGGAGGAGACGTTGCGGGAGGAGGAGGTGAGAGGGGTCCGCAAACACCACATATCAATGGAATGGGCCATGTTATTGTATCAGTTCAAGCAGCTATCCCCGGGTGCAGATCCAACGGACAACCTACTCACACCGTCGGCTCAGCACGCGCAGTCACAGACCCCGCCCAACCAATCTTTCGACATTCCACCCACATGATCTGCTTACATACCCCAACATCGGTTATGCTAACGTAATTCTAGGTCGACCCCCAATAGGATAGACACTCATGAGACACAGAGGTGCCTTACCCCAACGACACAACAAACCCTCGCCGATATCATTGGTTGTGACTGTTCATGCCTCCCCCCCCTAGTTTAGGCCTTCGTTTTACCCTAGTTTATGTGCCATATCTGGAACCTGAGACACCGGGGTATACACCTCATATCAAGTCTGTACGTGGGTTATGATTTCCGATGACGTATCACTGATATATGTAGCTGATGTGTACCACTATTGAATGTACTATCTGTTACAACTATCCGAAAGATCTATATGATGTACAATGTGTCTAATATAAAAATGGCAATAAAAATAAGTTACAAAAAAAAAAAAACAGTTGTGGCAATTGCTACAATTGTAGCAAGGTTTAAGCCCTTTGTAGGTATCCGAATGAGTTTCCGACGTTCGATGTGTCAACATTTCCTTGAGATTCCGTCGCCTGGTATAAGCAAAGATAGGTTGTTGGTTGAATATTCCTAAAAAGTCAGGTTCCATACTCAATAGGGGCCAATGTTTGGATATGATTTTCCTGTACTGATTACTTATGACAGAGTATTTCGAAACCACTACCATGCGTGAACTCGGTGGTTTGGGTTTGGTTTTCAACAACTTGGATCTGTTGATCCCTTCACAACGGGCAACCGCCTTGTCAAGGATGTCTTGTGGATAGCTACGTTGCCTAAATCTTTCCAACATGTTATTCATTTCCACTTTGCTTTGGGTCTCGCTGGAGACAATACGTTTCACCCGTAACAGCTGCGAGAATGGTAAGTTATTTTTTAACCTTTGGATCTTGATGGATTACACGAGTGAAACTTTGAACATTGAACTAGACCACTGAGTCTCATTTACGCTGTGCACTAAGGAGTCCGCCCCCAAGTTGGGGACGCATTGTAATAATGTTGAGACCCTACCATAAACCGGAGAAACTTCTGATGCGACTTCAGGATGGGAATGTGAAATTACGCATCCTGCAAGTCGATCGACACCATCCAGTCCTTTTGCTGCAGGGCCAGAAAAACATGAGCTAGGGTCAACATCTTGAATTTCTCCACCATGAGGTAGAATTTCAAGACCCTGAGGTCTAGGATCGGTCTTAACCTGCTGTCTTCTTGGGAATCAGGAACTACCAGGAGTAGCATTCCTGACCCCTATCCTGCTCCGGAACCACCTCTATCGCACCTTTCTGAAGCAAAACAAGAACCTCCTGCTGCAGAAGCAGCAAATGCTCCTCTGAAAACCAGCCCTGGCAAGGAGGGTAAGGAGGTGGAAACTCTCAGAAGGGAAGGGCGTACCCATTTTCCACAAGATTCTAAACCTAAAAGGTCTGAATTGATAGATTTCCAATCTTGTAGAAAATGGGACACCCAACCCCCTACACGACCAGCATGCTCCAAGATGGGGGATCTAGAACTGCTTTTCCGTGGTACCAGTGGTGGGGACAGGGGAGGAAGAAGAGAAGGAGAGTTGTCGGGATGCACGCCGCAAACTATCTCTGCCCTTCCCTCTGTACGACTTGTACAGAGGGTTCTGCTGCTGCTGTTGCTGAGGTTGTTGACGGCCCCGAAAGGAAGCGTCCTTACCAAAACCACGGTACCTCCTATAACCAAAGCCCCAAGACTGGGACTGAAGACCCAAGGACTTTGCAGTGGATCTACGGTCTTTGAACCTTTGCAGTACAGAATCCGCCTTTTCACCAAAAAGCTTGGATCCATTGAACGGAGATCAAGAAGAGTAGCCTGCACATCTGGAGAGAACCCCGAAGACCTGAGCCAGGCATGCCTCCTGGTAGCAATAGAGGAATCCATCACCCTGGCCACCGAATCCACAGTGTCCAGGCCAGATATTATAAATAGACGGGGTGCAGCCTGCATATCCGCCAAAACCTCCAAAAAGGAACCACGATCATTGTTCGGACCCTTAGGAGCCAACTCTTTGGCCGAGTCAATTAAGGCATGTATATACCTCACCAACAAGCAAGTTGCATTGGTAGACTTCAACGCCATGCTCGAAGAAGAGAAAACCTTCTTGGCAGACTGCTACAATTTCTTGGGGTCTCTGTCTCCAGGAGTTTGAGGGAAAGACTCAGCCACCTGTTTAGAACAGGAAGCCTGCACTACCAAACTTTCTGGCAAAGAATGAGCAGAAAGAAAGGAAGGATCATTAGGAGCAGGCCTATACCTCCTTTCTACATTCCTTGAAACAGCAGGAGCCGATAAGGGCTTCCGCCACACCTCCAGAATTGGCTCTGTCAAGGTCTCATTAAAAAGGTAAAAGGGGCTCAACCACAGATGATGGAGAATGTAACACCTCTGTGAGAATAATTGGCCTGAAATTAGCTGTGGGTAACTGAAGGTCTAAAAGTTCAGCAGCTTTCCTGATGACAGCATGGAGATGGTAAGGCTTTTGGCGAAGTTAGCTCCCACTCAGGGGAAGTGTTTAGACCACTTGCCTCTCGAAGGCCCTCGAACTCATCAACAGAGTCGTCGATCTCACCTTCTTCAGCCTCATCCTGCTGATATTCTTCCTCCTTCAGCAGTCTTTGGGCTTCCCTCCTTGACCGCAACTTCAGAATCAGCGTCAGCAGCGCCAAGCGCGACATGGGAGACACAGGCGCCGGCGGAAGACCTTCTGAAGCGCGGAACGGTGCCGATCGAAGTAGAGAGGAAGAAGGACCACAAGATGGCGCCGGAGATTGAGAAACCGGCGTTGAAAACCTCAGGGTCGGAAAGAGCCAGGACGGCGCCGACAGCATAAAAGGCAGAAAGAGTGCCTGGGCATATTGATGAGGAACGCCCAAATTGAAAGCAAGCGGCCCCACGGGGCCAGACGGTGCACCGATAGGGTAGGCTGCCCTGGCAAACATACCATACATTGCATTTGGAAAAGAGGAAGGATCCGACCCAGGCACAGGAAAGGGTGGATAAGGAGCAAAGTCTGAATCCACTCGAGGCCGAGATGAAGGCCGAGGCTCCGTCGTTGGGGGTGTCGGATCCGGAACAGGTGAGGCCACAGGCAGAGCAGAAGACTCCCTGGGCTCCAAAGAATCTCTTGAAGCCGGAGATATCCTTGGTGCCGGAGAACACCTCGGCATCGGTGAGTGAGTCGGAGTCACTTGAGGAGAAGGAGAAGGCGAAGGCAAGAAGACCTCTTCAGAGCAATGTCGTGGGGATGGAGAAGGCAATCTCGAAGCCTTACCCTTCGAAGAATGGCGTAGAGAACCATGCCTTCTCTTCTTTTTGTGCTTCTTCGACTTCAAAGTATGCAAGGTTGACGACTTCGATTTAGACCTCTTACGACCCCTCTTCTCCTTTCTTGCTTTTGCCATCATAAAAAGCTTAGCCTCACGCTTCTTCAAAGCCTTCGGATTCATCTTCCGACAACTGGAACAGCCTCCACCGTTGCGGTCCGACAAGAGTTACCAGTGACAGTCATCATGGGGATCAGTGATGGACACTCTCTAGAGGGCTTAAATCCAGACTTTTCAAAGTAGCTATCGCACTGCTACTCCAAGAGTGAATAAGAAACAAAGTAACGAAACCAATTGGAGAGTCCCAGAAAACAGTTACGCGTCAACGGCGTGGAAAAAAGGTAACTCACGTCAGCACGCCGACGAGGTCTCTTATGGCTCCGATGACGTCATACGGAGTCGTGAGCGGAACCGTGCCATTATGACGTCCTGGCCGACGTGGGAGAGCTAGAAAAAAAGTGTTTGTAGAATGCTGGAGCAGGGGTAATTCAAAAAGTGAGGAATCCACAGGCAGATGTATCCATCGGAATGACCATTGTGACACATATCCAAATGTATCTTTTGAAGGAACCACTCTACCATTCTTCATCACTTTGCCTTATACTTCGGAAAGCTCATTCCTAACTTTGTTTCGTAAATCTTATCCAAGAGCACTGTTCTAAGGCCATCCTTGACTAATTCTGACTCTCACTTTTTTCAATAAGGTATTGGCCTCCTGCTTAAAATGTCTGCAACTCTGATTTTTACCCTCAGTACATACTGTACTTTAAAGTTATAGTCCAAACATTTTATAGACATGTGAGAGCTAAAAGGAGAGAAGCACTGTACAATCCTTTTGCAGTAAGGATTTTCATCATGGGTTTAGGATCGTGCCTAAATGTAACAGGCAAACCCCAAATAAATTGCCTAAAGTGTTCTAGTACCCAAACACATGCAAGTGCGTCATGTTTCTGGTCCAGGAAGGACCAGGCTTGGCAGTTCAGGCTGGACAGTACCCATGAGGAGCAGGGTTAAAACTGATTTGCTAAGTCTAAACTGGGGTGGCATGGTGAGCAAAAAAACAATGGATTAACCCAGATCTCTTGACTGAGGGTGAATGTTTGATTTGTTCCACATTCCGTCCATCATTTGTGTGTCATTTGCTTCACGTTCTATCGCAGCATATTTCTCCTCTGTCTGGGTTAGAGAGTATGAGGCGAAAGTGACAACATTCTTCTTTCCTGATTTGCTGTAAATTTGTGGAACAACTGCCCCTATATCCTTCCCACTTGCATTGGGAGTAACTATGCTTCTAAGTTTGCTTCATGAATTTCGAGCACAATTCAGCAAGACCTAAAAACGCCCTTATGTCATCCTTACTTTTCAGAGGAGGAGCATTCACTATTGTATTCAACAATTCTGTTTCAAGTGTAATCCTCTTTGCTTACCACATGACCCAAGTATGTTACTTCTTTTTTTGAAAACTTGCAGTTTCCATATTGAGCAGCAAGACCTTTCCCTTTTAAGATTCTCAAAACCTGTTCAAGTTTCTGATCATGATTCTTCTTGCTTTAACTAGTTTGTCAGCTTGAAAAAAAGATGACATTCTTCACCCCCTTGAATAATTTGTACATTAACCTTGGGAACATTGCCGCTGCAAGTCCAAAAGGTACTCTGACAAATTGGAAACACCCAAAGGGTGTTATGAAAGTTTTAAGTCTCCTACTAGAAGAGTGTAGTGGAACCTGGCGGTAGGAAGAAGTATGGCCAATAGCTGTAAACCATTCAATACCTTTAGTTATAGACAATAATTCATTGATTTCAGATGGGGCAAACTGGTCAACCAGAATGTTCCAATTCAAATCCCTTAAGTCCACACATAATCGGATCATACCGTTGGCACGTCGTGCCACCACAAGTGGTGTGACTCAATCAGAGGTCTCTATATGTTCAATGATCTTATTAGACTGTCATTTTTGTAATTCACTCAAAATGTCTTCCATGATGATCATGGTATTTGTGTTGCCTTGCGAAAGCATGGCATGGCATCTTCCTTAAGGGTTATCTTGTATTGGAACACTTTCGACTTCCCAATTTTACCTGAAAATACTGTGGTAACCTTTTCTATTAATCTTTCCTCTAAATTGTCTCATAACACCAACGCAAGCTCAGAGCTATTGGGATCCAACTCACCCTGATCTCTCCAACCCAAAACAAACGTGACTTCCTTGGATGCATGAAATTTACACTCGGCCTCTCTCCCCTTGAAATCAAACAGTAACTTCCTGAATCCTAAAATGTCAATGGTTTCACTAGTGAAACTTTTGGGTACTATATCAGGACCTTCCAAATGCTCACCAGTTCTCATTACAAATTTTGCTTTCCATATTTTCGTGTTAATTATAGTACATGGGGAGCCTTTATCTGCAACAATGGACATTTTTACACCTCCCCCTCCATCCAAATGTCATTTCACATACAGGTGTCTTTCCTAAATCTCTGGATGATGTGCTGTCGTTAGGGATAACATCACAACCCATTATCTTTAAATGATCATTCTCATCTATGCTCAACACACACATGTTCATATCATATTCATATCATATTCATCCGTACTATCGGATTCAGAGTCTGACTTTTTATCCAATGTTATAATACATTTTAAATGAGTAACTGTCCCCAAGCAATGCAATAATACTTTTCTCAGGTGTAAAATGTCATCATCATCAAGAATCAAAATCAAATTAAACAAAAATTCCCACCACTCTTCACATTTTAAAGACGATTCACCAGAGGCTGGAATAAAAGCTTGTGGTGGAGTAAGGTTTAAAGGCAAAGCCATATTAAGAGACAGTAAAGACATTTTACCTTACCAAAATACATTTTATAGATGCGATGAAATATACCTGCAATGCTAGGAGATAGTAAAGCTGCAAGGCTGTGTACATAAAACGGACTAGTGCGATGTGATAGTACTGGACAGTAAACTCTTGTCTGTAATCTAGTAATGTAGCATACACGAGTGATTACAGTTTACAATTTGCTCATAGGAAGTTGTCGGAACATGTGAATTGGCTAGCAACTGTGATAAGAGACTGTACATAACCTTTTAATATACCATGTTTTTTTAGCTTCCAAAATGGCTGCAAGTAATGTCGGAGGTCACACTGGGAAGTCACTCGTGGCATGCAGCTGCAGTGATGCTCGTGGGGGAAGACGTCTCACAGCAGTGCACGCAGGATCATTGCTCAGCTTCAGAGACCCTACTGAAGGAAGCAGCTTGCAGGGGCACTCGTGAACAAAGCGGCTCGTGGGGTAGTGCATTCTGGAATGCTAGACTCAATTCAAAGGAGGCAGGTCTGAACTTACAGTTTGTCGAGTCTTTAAAATGTAGCTGTCCATCTCCCGCACGTCCCGTTTGACAAGCATGTTTGGTTTTCTTGAAGTTGAGTAAAGTATGGCAGCCTTTCATAAACTCTACTCATGATTTCAGGAATTCACAAATGTGGTTTTTGTAGAGAGTCATCCGGAGAAGGTAGTACCAGGGTCAGTAGGCCCAGTCCCATCGCCAAGTTTATAAAGATAACACACTCAGATGAGTTACAAGAATAATTTATTCCATGGAAAATTACCCTGCTACAATACCACTACGGAGAGCCAATATATCTGTCCAGCTCCCATCTCTCTTCGATCCTTCTCTACACAGCAGACTATTTTTACATCACTATAAGAACTCCCAAATATGGAAGCTCATAAGCTTTTGCATAGAATGCAATCACAACATAGCCCAAAAGTGGCTCAAACCTAGACTCACAGTTAATAGCTACTGCTGGCAGGCAGCACTTTTACTTTACCATATTTCATAAAAGTTCTAATGAAGTTACCCACTGGAAGAAAGACCAGAAATGGTTAGAGGAATAGAAAATTGTCTGCACATGCCGAAAAATGAACTAAGCTTAAGATTTTTGTAATTTCAAACTGATGCGATGAAGTGAATGCAGAACAAGAGCATGCTATTGAACAGCTGTTCATTATAAAGTACTGAACAGCAACATTAACTTGATTATGAGTTTGAGTCATATTCCTCCTTTGTCTAGTTATTTGATACTCTGCCATATGAAACAGAGATATGTGAAAAGACAGTTATATACAATTAGTTGTTAATCAAATACCTCACTACGGAGTTATTTTCCTTTATTATAAGTGTAGCATTTCAGTAGCGGCATTGCCCCGATTAAGATGAAACAATCAGAACACCTTTATGGCTGACACAATTAATTTATTTCCTCATTTGGATGTTAAGACATTTGTTGTGGGCTGGAAAACATCCTATCTCAAGAGCGCCACTTTTTATGTTGTACTTATAGCAAATACTTACCAATTGTTTGGTAACTTTAGAAGCACATTGGCATTTGAAAAAAAAACAAGATGTCACAAAAAGCAGGTCTCTCATTTCTAGATAAATTAAAGATGAATTATCTCATAACAACTTTATCTGCTAGACAACTATACATGCAAACTAGTTTACAAATACTTCGTTACTTTAACTGGAAATGTTAACTTACAAAAGAACTCTGAAGTTGTCTTAGTGTGGTTGCAAAAAGTGTCTGCTGAAATAAAAGTAGTCATCGTTTCAAGAACCTCTGAGCTTGGAATCAATCTCTTACCTCTGCCAGTGAGCATATTGACCCCAAGGCTTCCCCTCGAAACCCATAAGTTTCCAGGTTTTCCAGATCCTCATGGCTGTTGATTTTAGAAGTGTAGTGCCGAACTGCCATGACTGGCGTATCCACAGCCTTGATCCCATCACCATTGTCACGTATCTCTATCTTATCAAATCCGTAATTTTCCTGTAAAAGTAAAATAGGTGTAGTCAATGACCTACTTCACAGCATCATATAGTAGCAAAAAATAAGTATGGAGTGAAGGAAATGTCTTGTTTAGTAAAAAAGGCAAAATGTAGAAGCCAAGGTAGATAAATAATGTTAGTTACAGTTATTACTCAATATTTAGATTTCAAAACACATACTAGAACAAGGGTTGCAGCTAGTATAGAGCCATGCATCAGACTATGTCAGACTCTGGTAATGATTTATTTTTGGAATGTACAGCTTATCAAAATCAATAATTTTGTTGCGCTCAGTAGAACCAGATGTACAGTTGGTAGGATTACCCAGTGAGCTAAATGTGAACCCTGGAAAACCCAATACAGTCTTCCATCCTTTTGAGGTCAGTAAGCTGAGTACCATTTAACTGGTTAACAGTAATTTGCTTTCCTCCAGTGCACTAAGCCAACTTCAAGACTACTTGAGATGAGCCATGGTTTTTTAACCACATTTTAGAGAAGAGCCTAAGCTCAACTGGTTTGGGAGATGGGGATCTCAAGTGTAACCCCACTCATGAAGGATGGCAACTGCCCCCTTGTAGAAGGCTATGGGGCAATTGGCTACTGATAACACCTGCCTTTTTACTTGTACATCTGAAGAAGAAAAGGGCCTATCAGTCTCTCCCATGTAAAACCTCTGTGCTACCCCCTTTCAAACAGTATGTAAAATGTTACAAGTCGGTTTTTAGTATGGCAGAAGCTCTAGATGGTAAGCAAGGTTAACAGTGTCTCTGGAGGACAAGGTTGGTATACACAAAATTACGGCTGCACTGCAGGATATCCATGGCCACCTGGGGAAGTGAAAAAATTGTTTGTTCCATTTCAGCAACTTGGCCTTGATGCTAGCCTGCAGGGATCTCCTTAAACATTGGACAGGGAGAACGTTGCCAAATAGGCGTGAGGAGGGGGAAGATATGGACTAGTGTATGGGAGCGGAGCAGTTGATTTACCGAGCAAGGGGATACCCCTGTTAATTCGAGAAGATCTGGGGTCCATGGATGGAAATGAGGGAGGAAATGGGGTAGAGTTTCAGGGAAGAGAGGAGACAAGGTGGGGTGGGGATCCGACTCTGATCTTAGACATAACCCCACGGGCACTAGGACCAACGGAGAGACCGGTGGGGTACTGCAGTGAACAGTGGTCCAGTCCTAGGAGAATGAGAAGCAATGTATGTTGATGGAAGCACGCTTGTCCACATGCCTTTTGTAATGGGGGGGGGATTGTTTTTGTTATATGTTCTGACTAAAAAACAATAAATATATATATTGTTTTTCAATTTTTTGTTTCTTGGACACCTGCCCCAAAGTTCCAAGAGGTCTGTGGCTTACAGGAATCTACATCTCCCTTCCTGCTAACTTTAAATCTCAGTCCCCAGTCCCTACTGATCCAAGCTATGGCTTAGGCCACCCAAGCTAACATTTACAACCATGTAATGTGCCTCTATAAGAATGCCCACTGTGTCCAGTACACTAACTATTGCTTTAACAGCTCTTTCCCGATTTTCAGGACATGCATCTCCTTGCAATCCCAAACTACTGAATCACTGGTGGCCCTATTAACAGGAAAACAAAACATTATTGCAATGTTGTACTTTTTTGTTAAACTAGTGTGAGACCACTGTTGGGTGGTTTTTCAGGCATTACGGGTTAATATGTTTCATATTGGAATTTCAGTCACAGACAAAAAGCCAGTGAGCTGTCTACATTTTCACCCAAGGCTGTAAGAACATTTCACCTACAAATTACTGATTTCAGGTGTAATTGTATAATTAGTTTAATGGAAGAAAAACAAGACTACAACACAGAGGTCATCACACAAAAGCCCAGGACTGTAAACTGTGTGTAATAAGCTTGGGGAAAGTGGTCATTCTAGGTCTGCAACAGGCCTTTCTGGCTCCTAAGCAGACCTAATCTAATTTTACAGTCGCCATTCAGACTTCAGTGCCATAATGCCTCTTGGTAATAGCATTCTGCATTGGTGTCCAATATAAAAACATTAGATGCATTCCCCTACAAAATCTAAAGACCACACAAATCTTTTCTGAAATTGAGGCTCAAGTAGAAGCGAAGTATGTAAATGTTCACCCATGAATCACCACTTTTTTATTTTCAATGATTTCAAGCAAATGCAGAACTTTATATCAGTTAAATGTATTGTTATTTTTACGGGTAGCAATAATATCAATAGATTTGTGTGGTCTATAGATTTTAAGGGGAATGCATCATTCCTACAGTAAATTACAATGGATGATTTGTACTTCTTTTGATAATTTCCCATACCATTCACTTGATTTGGTACAATAAAAAAAAGTGGTAATTCATTACTTTATAGTTTGGGTGTAAGGGAGTGACTCAAACAATGGACATAGACAGACAATTCCCAGTGAAGTGGGAGCCTGTGTAAAGTAGACAGAAGACATACCAATTTAATATCGATGCTGGTGGCTCTGGCATCTATAGAATTTTCCACTAACTCCTTCACCACACTGACGACTGATGTAACCACCTGAGAACTTGACAGGAGGCGAACAGTTGATGATGGCAGTTGATGCATTTTGAAGCCCTTAAGGAGGGTCAATAATGATGGTTAGTGTGCAGTTTGCAACATTTTAAAATTATAACAAACCATATGTTGAATAGCAATTAAACGGCTTACCGGAGTCTGGGAGAGGACCCTACAGTGATTAGGTACTATGATCAAACATGAACCACTTACTTACCTATGGCTCATTTTATTAATGATCTAGCCTTTTTACTGCTAACAAAACAATAACAAATAAGACATAATTAACATTTTATCAACAACTGGAAAGCGTCAGCATTTGTGGAAGTGTGTGCTGGTGCAAAAAGACAAGTCACTACTGAAGGCCCCTTTTATAACTGGAAGAGTTTAGAAGCATAATCAGTTGACATCTGCATGCACACTCAAAAGCCAAACCACCCCATTTCGGGAAAATAATATGCTTTCTTTTTGCCTCACATATTGTAAATTTTTAACGCCACCCCTGCACATGAAACCAATTTTGAAAAAAATAGCTTTGTGTTCTATATTCTGTGTCCAGAGCTTTCATAAGAACATTTCACAAAAACAAGTGACAGCAGATCAGTCAATGCTCCTACAAGAAGGAACAGATTGCAAAGTGAGCATAGCTCAAAGTGGCTGGAAGAAAAAGCCTCAAGGAGCTCCAGCAGCAGGTATACTGAGTAAGTTGGACCTCATGGTCAGAGAGATGACGCAATTAGAGTTTTAATAGTTCTACATGTCATTTGGCATGAAATCTTAGGCCCTCTAGAGTATACGTATATATGTACATTAATCAGTTCTTAATTTGAGACTGTGGTTTCCAGTGCTTGGCACCAGTATTTAATTGTTAAATCCCATATTTATGACAGTCTGCCACATGCTAATGCTGTTCATCTAATTTAGAGACAAGCCCAACAGTTGTTTAATAATTCAACATACATTAAAAATGATTAACACCTTCTGCCAAAACAATTCTTAGAGCTTTGAGGGCTTGGAATAGTGAGAATTGCCACACCAGTAGGAATGTGATGGTTAGTAATTGAATTTTTTACTGTAATTGGCAGGCCGCAGGCAAAAATGACCTCCCGACTAGGGCCATTGCACTTATGATTATTTTTTGTACAAAGTAAGCATGGACATAAATGAGCAAATACAGGAGCAGAGATGCACTAAGGAAATAGGTGTCTGCAAGAACACATTCCCAGACACAGTAGGCAGGGTGTAGGAAGCTGGGTTTCTGTTGCAGTATCCCCAGCACGTTTGCCAGATTTCTGATGCACTTTGGCTTGATGTGCCCTGGGTCCCTGCCAATCAGATTTCCAGGGCCTGTGTTCTTTCCCAAAACGGTACCTTTTTACCCCCAATTGGCACCTCTCTGGCCACATGTAAGTCCCTTGTAAAAGGTACCATGGATACCAAGGAAGACCTCGAAGGGCTGCAGCACATATTGTACCACCCTTAGAGGTCCTGTGTTCATTCTGGTTTTCTCTCTCTCTCCCCCCCTCTCCCTCCCCCTTCCCCTCTCCCTTCCCCTGTCCCTCTCTATGTAGGCAGCGTGTTTTGGTGCCGAGAAAAGTGAAGAATGGCACATGGCACATATTCCTGTGTGCACTGCCTGCAACCCACTGCTTATGGTATAGATGAGACATCCCTCTAGCTGGGTGCACTATACCACTCGTGAGGGTACAGTTGCATGAGCACTGTACCCCTACAGTGTCTAAGTCCATTCTTAGACATTGTAATTGCAGTAAAGCCATAAAGAGTATATGATCTGGGAGTTTGTCATTAAGAACTCCACAGCACCATAATGGTATTACTGAATTCTGGGAAGTTTGGTAGCAAACTTCTCAGCATAATAAACCCACACTGATGCCAGTGTAGGATGTATTATACAATACACTCAGAGTGCATCTTATAGATGCCCCCTGAAAAACAACCAGCTTCTGATGGGTTCCCTGACTGGTAAACCCCAGCCTGCCACCACAAGACATGTTTCTAGACCCCTGGGGTGGAAGCCTTCGCTCCCTGAGCCGAGAACACTAAGCCTTTTCTGGGCAGAGGTGTCCACACCTCCCCCAGGTCAGGAAGAGCCATCTATGGCAGGAGAGCTTCAAAGGCCTTGCCGCCTTTGTAACGTGTCCCACAGCCTCTCCTGATATGAGGAGCAGGCCCCCTTCCTGTCTCTGCTCCTTTTTGACGGGAAGACAGGCCTGGAAAATTAGAACAGCTCAGAAGGTGTGCCCACCCCTGCCAACCCCACCCCTCAGGTGGGAGAGGCGAGGTGACGCCCACTCTTCAGTGCCCGCCATCTTGCAGATGGCAGGCCTTCTCCAATCAGGATTAGGGATTGTGCCCAATCCCCCACGTGGGGTGAGCACGCCAAGGGTGTAGTCACTCTAATATCAGTAGCCCATTGGCTACTGACCTCGAGACACCTAAAATGCCCCCAAATGCAGATCTTAGGGGGCAGCCCTCAACCAAAAAGAGAGATTCCCCCAATCTATGAAGAAGATGGACAAAAGAAGATGCCCAGCAGAGGAGACTGACTTGGCTTCAGCCCAAACGGCCCGTCAGCACTTACCAGAGATCCTGCGCCAAAGCTGGTCTTGTCTCGCAGCCAGCGACCTCCAGAACCACTGGGAGGACTGACTACCTTTAACAAGGAATGGATCTCCCGTGAACAGCAGCTCTGTTCAAAAGAAACACCAAATAAATACTCTGAGCCTGCTGAGGACAAAGAAACCAAGCGTCTGGAACCACCACCACACCCGATGCCTACGGCCCGAATACGGGTAGCGCACTGGTACCAACGAGGTCCCCCAGCGCTATAGAGTACGAGTCCACTGTGGGTTGACCTCTCCAGGACTCCCTGACGTCGCCTGCAGTCTCTGCACAGACACCCCCGGCGTCCCAAGCCAAGAGTGTCCTGGTAAGGTGAAATCAGACATCAAAAGACACTCCTGCATCCAGCCACCCTGCCTCCTGGAGAAGAGAACCTGAGGTGCACCTATGTCCCTAAGCCCTCCAACTTACCTGCTCAGCTGTTAGTTCCTCCTGGACCGAGCCTGCAGCTAAAAACCTAAACGGGCAATCCCCATTGAAAACAACAGGGCACCAGACGCCAAAACAGCACCCTGCACCTGGTTGTGTCTGTGTCGGTATGGGTACACCTTTTGTGCAACTAGGATCCCCCTTTGCCCTAAGCTTAAGTCCATAAGCTTTGCTCCCACAACCTTGTGACCTGTTCGTGAGCAGCCACCAACCAGAGGCCCCCCATTACCCATTGGATAACAAAGGGCCCTAGTGCCGATGAGAGTACTTTGAGAGTGCATCCTCGATAAACCGATAACACTGTTTTTTTCCCATAGGACTGCTTTTCTGTGAAAAATCTTCTAATACTTTTTCACTTACCTGCACTAGGCCTGGCTTGGATCTAGAAATAAAATAACTAAATAATATTTTATACAAACAAATTGGTCTGAGTTCAGTCTTTGAGTGTGTGACATAATTTCTTGCCTGAGTGTGTACAATAAATGCTTGACATTACCCTCCAATAAAGCCTTACTGCTTACCCACACTACCACAAACCAAGAGTAAGGTATTGTCTACTTTTCCCTCTGCCTAGCTTTGGGGTTCCACTGGACTCTGTGCACACTATACCTTACTTTGGTATAGTATAAACCGAGCCAGCTTCCTACACAGGGGCATAGACATATTAAAAATAATTTCTGAGGGATCACATTTCCAATTAAAATAAAGTGTGGGGTAACCTTACACTGGAAAGAGAGGTAGTGGGAGAAAGACATGTAGGCAAGAGCTGTTTTCTGCATAGCATATCCGTGGTATTGTATGTAATATGCACACCCGCAAACCTTCTGCCCGATAATGAATTTGATGGGTTCATTATTGTTTATTCAGAAAAAAACCTTAAGCAGTTGTGCTAGACAGAGAGGGTAAAGTATGATTTGCTTTATTTATCAAGTGTGCTTGTACCTCACAGTATTGAAACACTATCATTTAGGGGATATTACTATTAGGAAAGCAGTATATTTCCTGCCATAAGTCAGCAGGAAGAGGAAGTTGAATACTATCTTTGCCTTGGATTCACTAGCACCTCAAGTGGTAGACATGAAGGGAGTAAGAGTTATTGGAGAGTTTCTGAATGCACAGAGATCCAAAATCCTTGTACAAAGAAAGGTTAATTGATTAAGTATTTGGCAGCTGTAGCGCTGTAATGAATTTCAATCACATTCTGCCCACAGTCATTCTGAAAACACCACCTGGAATGTAGGCTTGGCACACTTAAAAATAACTCTGCACTATAAGAAATTGGAATCAACATGTACGATATTAACATAACAACAATGTTTGTACTTGCAGCACATTTTCTTGATGCTGGATGTTATCTGCTGCATTGCTACCAAACAGTATAACACCAGGCATCAACTGAGAGCCCTTCAGAGGTTTACCCTTGTAGGCCAGCCCGTGAGAGCAGCCAGAAGCAGCTGAGATGGAAGAGCTCAAAGTGAAGCAATGAGGTGATAAGAGTCAGCTGCCATGAGAGCCCATTCACAGAGACATATGGTAAATGGAACTCTGCCTGGCTAAGGTACTACCTATATAAGATTTTATGGGTATTATATTTTTGGTGCATGCATAGCCAGGACTTTGAGGCAAAGATCTCTATCTGTTACCAGTTGTCTTCAGTGATTTCGCTATGTAGATGGTGTTCCTACCTAAGCATGTAGTTTGATGTATGAACGTAAGCAGTCACGATTTGCATGACATAAATACATGAACAAAAACTTTGTAACGGAAAGTGCATTTCAATTGTCGGAGAGCCACTTTGCTATTTCAAACACTACTGGTTCCTATTTTTTTCGTGCTTGGCGTGCTATTAGGACATTTTGTTTCCAGTGTTCCACACAACACAGAGTGTAGAAAATTAATGCTGACCACCTTTTTGCTTGGTGGCAAGAACATATAAATAAAAAAAGAAACAATAAAGAAACTTCATTTGACAGCTTGGATATCCATATGCAAGGTGCACAGGATCAAATAATTGTGAGGATCCATGTCCAGACATTTTAAATTAATGGGACCAAGTAGATGCTGAATATATAAAATTGAAATTTTGGACTTAGCCATGATGAAGTCATTACTTGCTGGGACGAAACACATTGGCTGTATGTTGCTTCTATTTTGATTTTAAAAAAAAGCTTGCTCTTTATTATGTTTAACATAAAAAGGGCCAGAACCTCAAATAAAACTGGATTGTTAAGGAAATATGGAATTCCCTGGAAAAACGAACTAGCACCACAACCGTCTTTTGCTTTGGTGTTATATTTATAGTGGAATGTGCTTTAAACTGTGTTTTTGAGAATTCATCTTAAGAAAAATTGGAGTGTATCTCCTTGTTGAAGTGTGGTGAAATAATGATAGCAAGCACTTGGGAGGTGTACAGCAGCCTTCCCCGTGTCACTGGCAACTTGTCTGAGTTGAGAGATTTGCAAAGTACCACAACTATTTAAGTGTTGGAACGGCAATACCCCCCTGCAAGGTAAACAGGTGTGTACCTCTGAACTGGGTGACCTGACTGCTTGTGAAACTGGTATCCTGACTTCTTTGACCAGCCGGCACCCCAATCTAGTGTGTGTGCTGACGCCTACGCCTGTTTATGCTGATTCCAAGTTCCAAAACGTGTTCTGTTACCAGGAGAGGCGTACCAAACTACTGTCCACGCCCTGGGATGTTGCCATCAAGAGCTGTGGATTAATAGTGCTGAACAGACTATTTTTAAGGTACCGGAGGAATGCGGTGTGTACCAGCTCCTCTCATGTGAAGCTCCCCTTAAAAATGACACACAGACTCATGCGTGTATGTAAGGTATGGATGGTAGCATGACTGTGCTGCGGTGAGAGTGAGATGGCTGTGCCGAATAGATATCCCCAGGCGGTAAATATAGGCATCTCGAGCCCAAAGCAGAAATCTAGACCCTTCTTCCAAGCCCCAAGGCAGGGTGGGGAGGTGTCCTTCCAGGCCCTTGCAATGTCCCGCTTCGCGAGTGTAAGGCCCAGTAGCAATAGATGGCATTTATATATATTGCCCCCGATGTCATCCGTTATGTGCAGAATAGTTCATCTGAGTGGGTAAGGGATTTCCCAGCCCAAAACCGACGACATACATGCAATGATCCAACGCCAGAACCCCAAGAGCGATGTGCACAGCCACACGGTATGGTTGAGGGTACCCGCGGCCGCCTGGCAGCGCAAGCAGAGTGGCGAGGCAAGAAGCCCCGCCCGCCAAAGCTGATATCTAGTGTAATAAACCCGGTGGAGGTATTTAATGTATATATCGCAATCGGGTCGCAATGGCAGCACGCTGTGGAGACGCCAGCGCCTCGGTCCAGTCTTCGTCATCCAGTGGGCCTAAGTCTGCCTGCCAAGCCTCCCGTGTTTTAGATAGCGTTGGGTGGCTATTCGTGGTAGTGTGCAACAGATTTTGGAGATCTTGTGTTCCCCCAGTTCTCCCATAAATACTTTTGCCCCGAGAGGACTAAAATCAGGTATGGTCTCCTGGAGTGTGAGATATGGAGAAAAGGCATGGCGAAGTTGAAGATATCTGTAAAACTGCGATCAGGGCATAGCATATTCTTGCTGTAGTTCCTGAAAGGACTTCAGGGTCTGGCCATGAAGGATGTCCCCGACAGTGGAGATTCCTACAGCCTCCCATCCCGAGAAGCTAGGAAGCCCAGTGAGTTGCGGCTAGAGGCCATTATGCCAGAGTGGAGCTTCTTTTGTTATCCTGCCCCACCATCCCAGTTGCCGGAGTGTGCGTTTCTATAGATGAAAGACTGTGGCGGTCGCCGATGGCAAAGGCCTCCTGGTCGAACCCGCATAGAGGATTGTGTGGAGGGGTGTGGTACCCATCCGCCATCGCTCCACCGCATATGCAGGGTCTGACCTATCTCCGGACCACCAATCGTTTAATATCAGTAGGTGCGAAACCTTGACATCCGGTGTAGCCAATCCACCACAGTAGGTTGACTGAAAGCATGTTCGCAATGCTACATGAACCGAGCAGCCCCCAAAGAAAATTCCAGAGAGTGTAATTAAGTTGTCTGAACCAATTAGGTGGTATCAAATATGGGTGGTTTTGAAGTTGATACAATAGGCTGGGCAGGGAGACCATCTTGAAAACGGCAGACCTACCGAATAGAGAGAGTGGCAGATGCGACCAGGTGCGAGTCTGCTCCTTAATTTGCACCCACAGTGGGGCTAGATTCCTGTTCCATGACAGGGGTTGCGAAGTAGCCAGAAAGACCCCTAGATACTTAAAGCCCACCTGCACAAACACCCCCTCCTCTCACCAAGGGCCTGCGTTGCATATGGGCCACAAGTAGGATTTACGGGGGTTCATATATAGCCCAGAGGTGTTGTCAAAGATCTGCGTGATCCTGAGGAGCCTGGGCCCCGATCGGTCAGGTCGCGTAAGGAAGAATAGCACATTGTCCGCATATAAAGCTATACAATCAGACGTCGCACTAGGCCACTCAAACCCACAAATCTGTGCATCTATCCGCACCCAAGCCGCTAGTGGCTCCATAGCGAGCGCGAAAAGATACAGAGAGAGGGGGCAGCCCTGACGGGTGCCAGTCCCGATGGAAAAGGTCTACAAAACGGCGTCCGCCACATGGATGGAGGCAGTGATATCCGTATAGAGAAGTTGGATATATTTCAGAAGACGAAGACTGAAATTAAGGCGACTGAGAAGCGCAAAGAGATATGTCCAGCTCAGGGATTCAAAGGCCCTGTCCATGTCGGCAAGAAATGGTGCAGCTGGCTTGCCCAGGCGGTCCGCTGAGGCAATAGCATTGCATGCGCGTCGGATGTTATGTCGCGTGGAGTGGCCCGGCATGAAACCGGCCTGGTCCGAGTGGACCAGATCAGAAATGTGCGGGACTATGCGATTAGCTATGATCTTGGCGAGTAGCTTAGCCTCCACATTCAGGAGTGATATCGGGCAATACGAAGAGTGGAGTTCAGTAGGCCGGCCTGGCTTGAGGAATACCACTATCTCCGCATGGTGCCAGTCCACTGAAAGAGAATGGTCATCCAGAGCAGCGTGGAGTGCGGCATGATAGGGAGCAGAGAGCATAGATTGATACTTCTTATGGAATTCGCATGAGAAGCCATTTGGGCCAGGCGCCCTGCCCGGTCGCATCTCAGATAACGCTGCCTGAATCTCCTCGGTAGTGATTGGGACATCTATGTCATCTCGTACACGGTCTGTGAGGGCGCGTGGAGGCAAGTCATCAATAAACTTCTGAACTAGCCGTGGCGGAATGGTCTCCCGGGGGGCCTATAGCTCCGCATAATAGTCCGCAAAGATTGCTGCTATTTGTAAGGGGTCAGTAAGAACTCTCCCATCGGGATCACGCAGGCTCGGGATGGAGAGGGGGCAGAGAGCTCTCTGACACACACGGTGTAGTAGAGTGCTCGATTTGATGTCCCACTGATTTTTGTACTACGGGTAGCCATCCAGGCCACCCGAGCCTTTTCTAACAGCTCACTGGCGTAAACCTGTTGATTATGGCGTAGCTGTCTAAGTGAATCTTGCCCATTTGCCTCTCTACCCGCGCATTTAGCGACCAGTAGGTGGGCCTCCAGTTCTATCAATTTTTCCCGACGCAGCTTGAGCTATGTCCACATTACCCCCCCTGGAGTGTAGGTTTCATCGCCTCCCACACAACGGCAGGCGATCCAACCAACCCAGTATTGGGCATGAAATATTCTGAAAGAGCATTGTGCATATGTGACCTATATTTATCATCTTGTAACAGCCCACTGAAAGAGAACGTCATCCAGAGCAGCGTGGAGTGTGGCATGATAGGGAGCAGTGAGCATAGATTGATACTTCTTATGGAATTCGCATGGGAAGCCATTTGGGCCAGGCGCCCTGCCGGTCGCATCTCAGATAATGCTGCCTGAATCTCCTCGGTAGTGATTGGGACATCTATGTCATCTCGTACACGGTCTGTGAGGGTGCGTGGAGGCAAGTCATCAATAAACTTCTGAACCAGCCGTGGCGGAAAGGTCTCCCAGGGGCATATAGCTCCGCATAATAGTCCGCAAAGATTGCTGCTATTTGTGGGGGGTCAGTAAGAAATCTCCCATCGGGATCACGCAGGCTCGGGATGGAGAGGGGGCAGAGAGCTCTCTGACACACACGGTGTAGTAGAGTGCTCGATTTGATGTCCCACTGATTTTTGTACTACGGGTAGCCATCCAGGCCACCCGAGCCTTTTCTAACTGGAGTAAACCTGTTGATTATGGCGTAGCTGTCCAAGTGAATCTTGCCCATTTGCCTCTCTACCCGCGCGTTCAGCGACCAGTAGGTGGGCCTCCAGTTGTATCAATTTTTCCCGACGCAGCTTGAGCTATGTCCACATTACCCCCACTGGAGTGTAGGTTTCATCGCCTCCCACACAATGCCAGGCGATCCAACCATCCCAGTATTGGGCATGAAATATTCTGAAAGAGCATTGTGCATATTTATCATCTTGTAACAGCCACGGTGATAAACGCCTACGGAAAGGGGGGCGTTTTGGGTCCAGTCGCAAGTCTATTTGCAGTGGGGAGTGATCCAATATGCCACGAGGCAGTATTTTGGCTGCTGCAAGTTTATGTACATGTGCAGCTGATAAGAAGACGTTATCTATGCGAGAAAAGGACCCATGGACGCTAGAGAAGTAGGTGTAACCCTGTTCAATGGGATGAAGTCGCCTCCAAGTGTCCACCCAATCCAATCCCTGCACCATGGACCCTAATTTTGACTCGTGGGGTTCGACTGTATTCCCTGAGCTGCGCCACCTATCGATCGAAGGAAATATTGTGTCAGTCCAATCACCCCCGACTAGGGTCAACCCAGGGGGAATTTCAGCCCACAGCTTCATCAAACGTTCCATTAGGTTGCATGTGAGGGGTGGAGGGGCATATACAGATCCCAGGACATATACCTGTCCATTGCAATGACAAATCTACCCTGGGGATCAGTCCAGGTTTTCTCACATATGAAGGAAATTCTGCGGTGAATCAATACAGCTACCCCTCGTGAACCTCTAGTGTACCCGGAATAAAAGGCCTGTACAAAACCAAACCACGTGAGGCATGGAAGTTTGTTCCAGAGAAGGTGCGTATTGCAATAGTAGAATATCTGCGCCATAACGTTTGGCCTGGCATAGGACAGCTCCTCTTTTGGCCTTATCCAGATAGACCCCAGACATTCCAGCTGACCACCCAAAGACGTCTTTCTTCTATCCTAGGCATATTTAATGATATGACGGGCATCGATGCGCGTTTGCAGGGGACCGCATGCAGTGATCACAAGTTTAAAAATAGCTGCAGAATTGGCATGTGAATGACACTTAGTAACAAAAAACACTAACTTTCCCCAACAGTCCCCACCCCAATACCTCATAAATGTAGAAGCATCTGTCGTGGCATGAGGGCACCCCGAGCCCCAACTGGGAACCGGAGCATCCCCCAGCCAACGGATCCCTATGTTGCCTCCCCTAGACACAGCAATGTCTCAGAGTCCAAGGAGAAGTATAAAATGGGTGCAGCCCATATCTTTGTGCCCTCGGCCATGAAAATTGGTCACTCATTAGGATGAGTGGCACAGTGAAGTATCTTTCATGCGGTAAGTCCTGGGAGTCTGACGTGTAATTTATTTCAACATTTAGAAAGTTCCTTGGCTAGTGACCGTCGGTGTTGCTCTCCGGAGACCCGGGACAACCCACGGCCCGGCCCCCCAGAAGAAGAATCTGAGTCCAGTCTGGGCGGTGTATGCGGCCTAAGTTTAGTATTTTCGTCTGTCCGTGTGAACACCTCTTCGGGGGAATCAAAGAAGAGTGTACGCTCTTTGTAGGAAACTCGGAGCCTGGCAGGAAACAAGGAGTATTGATCTTAAGAGGACTCAGTTTGGCTTTCGCTTCGGTGAATGACTGTCAGCACTGCTGGACCAGCCTGGAGTAGTCCAGAAATATCATGATCTTTTGTGAGAAGAAAAGGAGAGGATCTTTGAGTCTAGCTTGTTGCAGAACGACATCTCTCTCTCGAAAATTTAAAAATCGTGCAATCGGAGCTCTAGAACGAGCACCCGGCGGTGGCCTCTGCTGCAGTGCTCCGTGGGCACGTTCAAAAACAAAGCAGGGGGACACAAGACCAGGGGGAGCCAATCCACCAGCCATTTAGTCAGGAAATCCGCTGCGTCACCCTCCTCGCAGCCCTCGGGGAAACCCAACAAAGCGGAGGTTGTTGCGGCTGGCGCGCCACTTCATGTCCTCCGCCCGCATCGCCAGGCCTTTAGTGACAGATTCCAAGGCAGATACCTTCTTCTGAAGCGTCGAGACAGAGTCCTCTACATTTCACACCCTGGACTCGGCCTCAGTTATGCGCTGTACAGCGTTGCACAAGTCTTACCGGAGGAGCATAACATCGGACCCAACCGCCCCAATCTTGGCCTCCAGCATGTCCCTGTATTGTGTAATGGCAGCCAATATAGCTGCATTATCTGGCATAGACAACGGCAGGCGGCTCGTAGCTTGGGCCTGCGCAGTTGCGCCAGCATATTTATCCATGGTACTTTGCCGAACTGTGGCACCTGGGATCTTCTCTTTAGTCATGGTGCCGAAGTACTGCTTACGTGGTAAGGACTCCCAACCGTGAGACCACAGGGTAGGTATGGATCCTGTCAGGATAATAGATCCCCCAAGACCCAAACGCACCAAACTCCAGCAATGGAGAAGGATTACAGAGGCAGGGACCACAGTTCCAGACAAGGCTCCCTCAATCAATTAGTCTCTCCCCACAGTCTCCGATAGAGGCATGGAGTGCGTACATGCTGGCAGAAAGGGGGCCGAAACACCACGCCCACATGGCGGTTCAGTCACTCAGCTGGCCGAGGAAGTAACGCACACGCACAAACACACACGCTGCAAGGCCCCTCTCAGGCATGGGATCCCAGCCATCTATCGCCGCCCCTGGGTCAGATATCCACTACTGCGGGTGCAGAAGTAAGGTGCATTACAAAGTTCAACCTCAAATCGGCCTCTCCAAGTATTGAGCATCAGCCAATGGTGCTAAGTGCGTCTCACCGTGACCCGAAATGGCCGCCAAGTCTCACCAGGAAACACACCGCAGGGGGCGCCCCATAGCCACCCGCACGGCCAGCGGCGATATTATGGCCCCTTGATCTCATGCACCCCCAGGAGCACGTCACCACTCCTCAGGCTCAGGCAAGAATCCCGGGCCTCCAATGCCCATTGCTGTTAGGCCGCATTCACAAACTGCGGCTGCCCACAGCCCCCGCAGGGGCCCACCTCAGATGGCGGCCCTCCTTAGTTCCATTTGGGCACTTCCCCACCCACATTCACTACTGCGGGACTCCAGGAGGAGTCCCCTTACAGGGCGCGCCAGACACGTCATGTCCGGCGCGCCGTGGGGTGGGGAAGGTATTTAGGCCTCCCCCCTCCATTTTGGGTCCTCTTTGTTGCCTGGCACGTCGTCTGGTCTTGCGTTGGTCGGCGTGGTTGCGGTCTTTGCCCCTGCTGGACACGCTGTGTCTGCAGCGCGCCTCGGGTGTTGTGAACCCGGGACCAAGTGGTGGTCGTCACTCGCGGTGAGTTTGGGGGGGCAGGGTGTACCTTTGGGCCTTCCTTCGCCCCAGAGCATTTTTGCCAGGGGTGAATCAGGCCTGCCAGTTGTGTGCTGGGCTCCGAGCCTCAGGCTTGGCTTGGCTGTGAAGGGGGTTTGAGGTGATGCGAAGGGCCGGTTGCGCGGCCCTCGGTCTGCCGATGCGTGGAGGGGGCATCGAGGTTCTGTGCCATCTGGTCAGGCCTTCTAGTACCGCTCACGCGTCGGGTCAGTGGTTGTCTTCAGCAGTGAGTTCCCCCCTCCCCTTTGTGGGTGACATTGTCCGCGGGACACGCTGGCATGTCCCCTGTCTGGCGCTGGTTTGTTGCGGTGAGTGCCCGGGTATTGCCCCCCTCCCCTCACCTAGGACCCGCGATGTGGTCCTGCACGGCCTTTGTGTCCCCTGGGGTCGTGGTTGCTCGCCGTGGCACTCGCTTTGAAGTTGCTGCCTGCCTTGTTTCCACCTCCTTTTGAGTTGCAAACTGGGTTGGTGGTCGCATCGCATGGTACTGAGATGCGGTTGGCTTCGGGTTAGCTGCGTTAAGTGCGGGTCCCCCTGTTGTGTACCCAGTGGCTCCGATCCGGTGGTTGCCCGGGGGGAGGGTCTTTGGGTAGTCCTGTGTGCCCTGGGGCCCCTGACTGTGATGCGACGGGGGTTAGATCTTCAGGCCGAGTGGGCGGCTTGGGCCACCCCATAGTGGACTACTTTGTCGGGTGGCAGAGGCAAAAAGAGCAACGCATGTGGAAGGCCCGCGGCATGATGAGCCCAGGCCCCAAAGGGAGGAGACCGATTAATAAATCCAACTATGCTACGGGCTGTAATGAGGGCGCTGGTGATTTAGAATGGTACGGCATTGCAGTATGCAAGCAGGTTTTCTTTTCTGTTCGGGCACTTACGTAGGTTCTAGCGAGTATGTAAGTTATCCTGTGCGTGTATTAGGGGGGCGCAGGTTGTCCTTTTCCTGGTTTCCTCACCCATCAGCGCGCTCCCGGTGTGGGGCGGCACTGGGGGATGTTGGCCGGTGGGCAGGAGGAAGCAGTGCTTCCACGGCGGGGGGGGGGGGGGCGGGCAGTCTGCTGTCAACCCTTAGTACAAGGAGAAACAACGGTTCCTGTGGACTCATAAAAAATGATTCAACCAATATAATTTGCACAATCGCAATAAAAAGAGGGTAGAATAATGTCAGAGGGCAAGGAACCACCAACACATTTGTAAAATTATGACTTGTTTTATAAACACAACAGACTTATTATATACATTGTTTAAATTTACAATAGAACAGATATTTGTGCACTGTGTCCAAAAGTGAAAAAATGGAACCTAATCGTAAGTGACAGGGTGTACTGAGGAGACCCCGTACTGATAGAGGGTCGAAACGCCGTCGACAAGCTGAAAGAGCGAACCATTGCCCAGCGCGTATTATTATATACAGTTGCTGTTTACAAAGAAATTATACAAGAATGGTCGCCTTTTAAGATTTATGGAAACCTTATATATAAATATAAACCCTGTCACTTACGATTAGGTTCCATTTTTCACTTTGGGACACAGTGCACAAATATCTGTTCTATTGTAAATTTAAACAATGTATAGAATAAGTCTGTTGTGTTTATAAAACAAATCATAATTGTGCAAATGTGTTGGTGGTTCCTTGCCCTCTGACATTATTCTACCCACTTTTTATTGTGATTGTGCAAATTATATTGCTTGAATGATTTTTTATGAGTCCACAGGAACTGTTGTTTCCCCTTATGTAACCATTACCCTGGTTCCATTAGTGAGTAGGGTTCCCCTGTCCTTTCTCTGTCAACCCTTAGTACTGCACAGATGTGTTCATTGCTAGTAATCTTGCCCAGGGGGGGCCACCAATGTAACCCTGTTTGATGTGGTCCTTATTATAGCATTAATAAGGTTGTGGCTCGGGACAAGCTTCATTAGGCACAAGTAGCTCTCATGATTGAAATGGTTGAGATCCCATTGAACACGGGCGTGTTAATCCTGTACCATAACTTGATGTGATTCACCACCCTGTGGGATATGCGTGTTATTAGGATACTTTCTGGCCTTACTTGTAAACGCAGTCCATTGCGTTGATTGATTACCCAGAGCATGATCAGTGTTGCGATCACCTAGGCATGCGCACATTTTCAACTCTCCTCGACTCTTTTGTGCATTAATCGGCAGTGTAGTGTTTACGTTCCGACTACATGTTAGTAATGCCGGGTAATTTCGTTCCACCGCGCGCAGGTTTTACGCACGTTGTGTAATTGGTTCATATCTCGATGCTATGTCCACGTTACATGCCACTGGATGCACCATGAGCTCTGCATGTCACAGATCACAGGACTCTGCACCTTGTTGTCTCTCTGCATTGTTCCCTTGGGAAGAGATAGTTCTAATGCTGCTTCATGTCGATGTCATGCTCAGGTGTATGAAATCAATCCAACAGGGGTTGAGATACCACTTTTGATAGGTGTTCAAAGGAGAGTTTTGTTCTTGTAGCTCTTGTATACCTTAAAAACACGTGCCCTTCCTATTCTCTAGATTCCCCTGCTTTGCAGCGCTCGATGGAAGCATGGCACGTAGTTGGGGGATACAGAGCAGCGGAGCCTGGTGGCACGCAGGTTGTCGACAGGAATAATGGAGTGCCCTGTCTGCGTGGAGGTGCCACTGAGCATGCGCCGGCCTGCAGAGGCGGTGGTCGCGGTTCGCCGGCTGGCGCTGACCACGAGTGCAAAGGCTTGCTCATTGGGCACACTCACCGCCTGTGCATTGTGCTTTGGCCGGTTTGTTTCATCCTTTCATAGGGAAGAGATGTGGGGTACCTAATTGCTCACAGCATGGCACATTAAGGTGGGCGCAAACCGGGTTGTTACCCATTTAATGTTTGATAATAAATGCTTTGGGGCACCTGCAGCAGTGAGGGATGTTTCCGGATTGCCTAGGAATTGAGGGTTAGGAGCACTCCCCTCCCTAGGCCCACAGGGCTTTCAGCAGAATGGCCACAGGCTCGAGCAGGTCCAAGGGGGATTTCTGCGCAGTGCTTGTAGAATGTCACCATTAAGGGCATGTTGCTACTAAAGTTGTCCCAAAGTTTTGTGGTCAAACTGTGTGGGGGCAATAAGTTAAGGCACAAATAGGCCACAATGTATTGAAGAACATTTAGCATTCCCAGTATTCAAGAAAGGGCAGGTATCGATACATATTGTTCCCCTCCTGTTCCCATTGTCTTGTCTGCTCCCTGGTATACTAGCAGAAGTTTTGGAGGGCAAGACTGCACTAGGGGGGTGACTGGCTTAATGCGATGGACAAATCCAATATGTTTCACATTTACTAACGTGTGAAAGTTTTCAGCTGCTGGTGCATAGTTTTATTCATATGCACAGTATTATTCATTTAAATAAATCGCTGTATGGAGTAGTGCAACTACCAGGCGTTTACGCACCAAGGCATCTTTCAGCGGTGAAGGTTGCCATGCTGTAAGGATATAAAGTTTAAATACGACTATCAGGTCCTGCTGGGGTGTCAGCCAATTGACCACTTTCGGGTTTCAATCAACCTTCCGTCCTTCTGTGGTTGTTAAAATGAATATCAGTAGCGGGGTAAGAAAGATCTCTGATCCAGCGGCAACATGCCTACGGGAACACTTGCACTTCAAAATACACAAGCGTCATGCTCCAACAAGCGCTATACACAGATAGCTGGGGAAGGAAGTAAGGCGGGCTGGATAATTTTTACTTCTCACTGCATTGGCACATCTTGTCAGAAGTCAAAGGTATTGCACTTCAGCCAGGCAATGTCAACACCCAGCCACTCCAAGCCGATTATTTAAGGCATCTTGGGCCTCATATACACTGCCCAGTATTAGGCCCCTGGGTTTGTCAGTGTTGTGAATTACTAAATTTAACTGAACAAGAGGCGTGACCATGATTTACACTAGCAGAAGTTTGGGAGTGCAAAACTCCACCTAGGGGGGTGGCTGGCTGAATTTGATGGACTAGTCCAAAAGGTTGCACAGCAACTGCACGTGGGAGAGTGCCAGTTAACTGTTCATAGTTCTCGCAGATACACCATATCATATTAATTTAAACACTTGCTTTAGTTGCAAGTGGTAATCGTGAGATTCCCTCAATTTCACCAACTGGTCACGTTATCAGCAATGAAGCTGCCTGGGAGGTCTGGGTGCAGTCACCACAGTAAACTAAACAGGCAACAGCTTGGCAGGAAAGGAGGGATGTTGAATCGATTGCCCACTTAGCAGTATGACTATGACACAGGAGGAGGTCAGCTTATGCTGGGTAGGAGGTTCCATATCACCAAACAGAAGGGTTTCTGGCCTTACGGCGATGTAGAGCCATTCTCAGAGGTATGACCAGGTGAAAATTGTGTACTGCTTAAGGTTCTAATGACCAGTGCGGTTTGCGGTATTTTTTCAAGGTGAAGAGATATGTTAGGCACTGAATTGCTTACAACGTAGCACATCCAAGTGGGCGTTGTTTTATTGCACGTTGCAACGGGAGATTCCCTTATTAAGCCAGCAGCTGCGCACGTAGCCAGCAGTACGCAGCCTGGGAAGTCTGGGGGCGAACACCACAGATTAAACTGTAAAGGCAAATTTACTGTACGACAGGAGGGTTAATGGCAAGTACACAAAGACTCCCTTGCTTAAGTCACATATTCCATGGCGGGATAGTCCCCAATTGACACTGGGAACCCTAGATTCTAATAGTATCATTGGTAATATACACACAACTCCGTGGTCTCGTGGGGTATGTAATCCCACTCTGAAGTGTAGAATGCAAAATAACTGCATTGCCACTATTTTGAGTGTGACAGATGCAACAATCTGATCCCTGCCTAAGCAAACCAAAGTTCTTAGGGTCAGATGCACAACATACAACCATTCACTTCAGCCTCACTGAAGGGAGTCTTTTAGCAGAGGTGTAGAACGAAACGTCTTGCGCCAGGGTGCGGTCATTGCACGGGCGACACAGCAGATAGTCTGCTGTCAGACGAGGGTGCTTGCGGGCTAGGAGGCCAGGCAATGTAGCAGAAACAATGCTAAGGACCCCTCTCCCCCCACTGGACTGCCTGAGCATGTGAGTGCAGTTGGATGTGCAATATTACAGGTATTTTCCCACCCATATAGGGGCAGAAGGGTACATTGCAGGAATCTACATAAATAGAGTGGGGGCAAGACCTATAGAGCATCAAGGGTCACAGCTGGTTAGCAGGATATGTGGATATCTGTGGTCGAGCATTAGTTAAGCAAGCCTGGTAGTTGGCGTAAGTTGTCGCTCCATATGGTTGCTGTGACTGCAATAGTGTGCGCTATGCGAGCAGTCTTGTTCGCCATGGTTTATTAATCGCAAAGGTCTGTGCACATGTCTGGTCAACCTCAACATAGTAGGTGCACTCTGCTCCCAGGGCAGGTTACGGGTTGCTCAGTGATGCATGAAACGCCCCATCCGCATAGCCAGAGTATATAGGCTGGTTGTCGAAGCGGTCTTCTTAGTAAGCATGCTGCTGTTCCAGAAATTAGGGAATCAGGCGTTAGGGAGCACAAAATGCTAGAAGGGCTGCAACTACAGGCTGCAGGAGGTGGGAGCCACATCAGCTTGCAGGGTAATATAGCGATGTTTAAGACTGCTCCCTCCTGGGAAGCCATCATCCTCTTGCAGGTCATGTGAGGCACTGGTACATTCCCAGACAAGAATAACCCACTCCATGCGCAAGTTCGCAGAGCTAGGGGCTTTGGCTTCAGCAGGCATGGGCTATGCCGGGCGAACACCAAAGGTTATTTTGACAAAGTTGGGGTGCACCTGGCACAGGTGGGCTTGAATCTGTTCTTACTGGACATGAATGAGGCCCAGGAAATTGCAGGTGGCAAGTGAGAATACAGCTGTGTTGGTGGGGGGCTCTTTAGGCGACGGGGGCCGCCTCCAGAGCTGTGGCAGAGTTACAGGGCGATCTGGAAGCAGCTTGGGTACAGAAGGATACCTCTGCAAGAGCACAATAGGGGTGCCAGAGCCAAATCCCAGGAGCCTCATGGGAGGGTCCTGGAACAATGAGGTCGGCGCCCCGTTAATCCTACGGGCGGTTGTGGGCCTGAACAACCGGGGGCTTGCCTTGCTACGCTCCGCCCTGAAAGGGGCGTGAGTAATAAGGGACCAATGTGTCACGTGATCCAGTAAGGGGATCACCCCTATAAGGGTAGCGCTGATTGGGTTTTCCACAGTACTTGGCTCATCAGGCGGGCAGAGCAGCATAGGTTGGTATAGCTGCCTGCCCTTGGATCGCCAGTAAGATAACCCACCGTATTTGCATACTTTTGTATGGAATAAACATGCAGCAATATTTTCTCCAAACAAAAAGTTGTGTTGTGTATTTATTCATGCATGCCTATTCTGCTGTGGTCTGGGTGGGGTCTTGTGCCTATAATGGAACTAACGCAGTGTCGGCTGAAGGCAGCGTGCACCGCCGATGACAGAGCCACCCACCTCATCATAGCATCCGGCACTCGAAGCGGCCGGCGGTACACCGCGGCTCGATGCAGCCACCGAGTTAAGCCAAGTCCACCATGCAACACGGCCTCACGGGGAAGAAGGGAGAACACTGCGGCCCGACATGGTTGCCGGCTCTCGCCCAGAATCTCCTGTCGCAAGGGGGGTAAGAGGGGCGGCACACCACGGCAAAGCACAGCCACAGGGTCCCGCAGTGCCCTCTGAACCAGATGTCACTCCCATCCCGAAAACAGCAGCCACCGGGGGGCAGATGACACGGTGTCCACTGCTGCACGCTAAGGTACAAAGCAGCTCCACAGCAGCACCACTCACTCAAGGGCAAGGCTCGAGAGGCCGCAGTCTCTCCTCAGTGTCCGGGCGCCACCAGACAGGGCGGATGAGTTCAGCTAGGCTCACAGGAGGCCTCCATGCTCCAGGGGCATTTACCGGGAGTTAGACTTGCATGAAAAGCGAAAAAACTGCAGGATATTCGAAGGATTAATGTGGGGCTGCAGGAGCTCATCTAGAGCGCGTCCACCATGTTGGACCGCTAGGCCACGCCCCGGTTCGGGTTGTTTTTAAACAGATCTATACTGTTGCATATTTTTAGACTGTTTGTGTGGCCTCACTTTATTTGTAATTAAATGGTGTGTCAGATGTTTCTGCTATTAACGATCCCCTACATATGCATCTAGTCATTACTCTATGCTTTCCATCCCTGAGTTTATCAGGTGTCCTTGTTGAAACGGTGGTCTAACAGAGGACAGACTGTTGATCTGATTCTAGAACCTGTCAAAAGTACCTATTGTAGCACTATCCCTTGCAAATAATGAGTTTTCTTTCTACAGTTTTGCAGCCTCAACATGCATGCTATCTCAAAAGTCTACTCTATGCTCAAACAACCCTGCATGAAAATTTGACTCCACTTAAAACGTTCAATTGTCGCCTCTGTCTTCTTTGAATAACCCTCTCCTTACTTTCCATCTTCCTCATGCCTCCTCTCTCTTAGCACAGCCTACTCTAAAGTCATGAGCAAGTTTGACTTACTCTCCATTGTTGTATTCCAGCCAATTCCCACACCTCAATTCAAATATCACAACCTGTCCTTCTTTGAAAGTCATACCCTGCAACCTAGCAATATATTTCCTCAAGCGCCCATCTACTAACACTATCACATATCTGAATAAACTCAGGACACCACCCCCGTATAATCACACCTAGCTGCCACTAATTTAATCCAACTCATTTGTTACTAGAGTAAATGCATACAATAGTAGCCTTCGGACCAGACATCTAAACGCAATAACCACTGGATGAACCACTAACCTTGGGTTCTGGAGCAATGTGATGGCTGGCATAAAGTGCTAAAATGGCTCATTAGGGGTAGTAGGATGCGGGCTGTGACACAGTGAAGAGAGCACTCCCAAGTTCTATCCAAGCCATGTCCAGAGAACAGGTATAATTAGGCCTGAAATCAAAGACTAAGGGACAGATATAGATATTGGCATACAGGTTATTCCTGCACAACATTGACAGATTTCCTGTCCGCCAAAATGTATATCCAATAGGGTATAATGGGAAATTATATTTCGGCGGAAAGGATATCCGTCACTGTTGTGCCGGAGTAACCCATCCGCCAAGATCTAAATCAGGCCCTTAGAGACTGTATCTGAACTCGAAAATATACACCTGCAAGTTTGGGAATGTAATGAGAGTGCGCATGAACTCTTTTGAGCAAACTCAAGGAAAACTGTCCTACAGATTATCACACACAGTAGTTGCTTGCACATTCTAATACAGTGCTCATCTCGTGCCTATGACTATCACTGCCAGAACACTGAAGATATTGGGGACACCACAGGAGCTGTGTAGACCCCTGTAGAAAGAGTGAGACGTGTACTGGTTTAGAGCCTTATAGACGTGGCTGTTGAAGCCTGTAACTAAATCCCCTGGACTGCGAGTTTTTATTTCACTTTGCTGTGATATAAAAGTAATTAACTTTATTCCAAGATAGGCACTGGATAGACAGCAAGTTACTGCGTCTGTTGATTGAATATTGGAGGTCGGAGTCCCTGCCGCCGAAACTACCTCCTTCAGATGTTTCTGACTGCTCACCCTTGGTACCCTGAGAATCAATTGCATAAAGGATGTACTTAACCAAGTTTGCAGAGCCACAGTAGGAAGGACCCCAGAACAGCAGAGGAAAACTACTCCAACCACCATGATTGTGACTCAGTAGGAATATATGACGTTACAACGCAAACAATTACAACGCATGCCTTTACAACGTGGTTTTTACCTTGCAGCATCCATTACAATGCATGATTTTACAATGCATGCCATCACAATGCATTTTTAGAAACTACATTTACAACTCATTCCATTACCACGCATACCATTACAACGCATAATACTTTTAGGGCAAGAGTAGAGTAAATGTTGGATAGTGTAGGAGTAAAAATTACTATTCCCACTCCAGTGAGTGCAACAGTAGGGTAAGTGTTGGATAGTGTAGGGGTAAAACTACTTTCCATATATACCCCAAAACCCATACCCACCCTAAAACCAAAAAATCCCCATTACTTACCTTATAATGAGTTGTAATGGGGTGCGTTGTAATGGTATTCGTTGTAATGGCATGCGTTGTAGTGACATACGTTGTAATGGCATGCGTTGTAATGGCATGCGATGTAAAGGCAGCTGCGTTGTAATGACTGCGTTGTAAAGGTAGTGTGTTGTAATGGTGGTTTCCCACTCAGAAGCCTCTATCTGCCCTGTGGCCTCCCTGACACAGTATTAATACTGCCCCAGGAGACGCCAGACAGCATTACCGGCAGCATCAGGGTGAGAGCCACGCAAAACGGGTTCATAGGACTCCAATCCCCAGGCTTCCCTGCACCGCTTCGTCACGCCTGCAGCGCCTGGAGGCGCATTTAAACATCCGCGGGTTCCCGCAGCGCGGGACGCCCCAGGAGACGCCAGACAGCAATACCGGCAGCATCAGGGTGAGAGCCACACACAGCGGGTCCATAGGACTCCAATCCCCAGGCTCCCCTGCACCGCTTCATCACGCCTGCAGCGCCCGGAGGCGCATTTAAACATCAGCGGGCTCCCGCAGCGCGGGACGCGCGGGCGGGGTCGTATCCTTCGAGTTTGCCCACGGAAAGCCCAGGAATTCAGGAATGAGACTGATGGACAATAACCAGTGACTGGTATCGTACTTGTGGCATTTATCTGTGATTTACCTATTTTGTTGTGCCCAGGTGTATTTGAACTGCTTCTTAGTTGGCTGAGAGATGAGGGTGAGGGAGACCACGGGGTTGCCCGGGTGGTGCACAAATACTATTTAAGAAGCGTTGTATAGAGTCTTGTAGAGCTCCTTAACCTGCTCATATAGTGGAGAACTGTACTTCTTTTTATTGAGGCTGAGTGAAGATGGGGAAAAGGAAGAGCCTTGACAAGGCTCAGGGTTTGGAAAATTCAAAAAGGAAAAAATAGTCACTTGGGGCTGTTTGTCATGATACCATTGATAGAATTGAGCTGATATTAACAGAGTGCCAGGAAATTGTGGATCAAGATTCATCAATCTCACTAGTAAATGTGATCAATGATAATGATGGTAATCCTGTTTTGTCACATGTCCAAAAAGTCCAAAATTGTGTAGTGCCCAAAGATAGTACCGTGGGCCCGACGAAAGGGGAGTCCTGTGTCAAAAGTATTCCCCAAATGTTTACCCGGGGGAAGAAAAGGAATAGAAAAATACGGGAGTCTCAACAACAGTTATCTGAAAATGATTTAGTTACACAGGCCCATATAGGACAGAATAGTGGGACATTAGATTCAGCCCAACTAATTACAGTGGAATGTCACAATAGATATGAGACGTTATCGATGATAGACCCAGAGTCCCAGGGGGCGGCCGTTACTTCAACCGAACCCTCAAAAAATGACCCTATACTAGAACTAATAGCATTAAAACAAGTTATTGAGACCTTAAGAGATGAGGTTGCCGCACTTAGAAAGGAGGTTGCCTCCCTAACTGTAACAAAGATGGCACCTCCCAGGAAAAAAGAATGTTTTGGTCTACCAAGTGCTTCTCAACTATTGACAAAAATCGCAAGTGGCGAATAGGAAGGAAAGGCCATATGATAGAAGAAGTGTAGAGGAACCATTTGCTGAAATTCCAAATTCTAGCTCTAGCTCTAATCACCAGAAAGACATTCCCAAACACTGCCCCTATAAGCCCTCGCATGTTGAGAACCCAAGAATTGCTCTGCCAGGCATTTGTACTAAGAGTAATCTAGTGGGAATGGATGGCAATAAAGCAATATTAGATGGGAATATTGCACTGAGGTCGGTAAGGGGTGGGATTTATATGAAGCAGAGAGATCTTTGTGATGGAAATGTGATCTACCCTACAAATGTACCAAAGCTTGCACAGGTGGGGTCTGAAGATCATAATTATGTAAAAAATAAGGTCATTCATTGGTTAAGATTCTCCCGGCATTGCTACTCTATAATAAGAGAGGATATTAAATATGCAAAGAGATCTAACAAACCAGGGATATCAAGGGACATGATTGAGGTGGGTTCTATGATAATGATATAGTCTCTGGTCTGCTTTCGTTATAGTCCCGCACTATTCCTTTGCAAAATACATCTATTGCTATAAAATATCGACGACCCCTGGGACCCGAGCAAGTAAATACGAGGGCTACCACGGGAGACACCCGCCTAGGGCTGGGTAGAGGTGAAATAGATGCAAAATGACTACAATTGGCCGAAAGTCATCCGACCAACACAGGGGAAACGATAAACCTGCCACTTTTTAAAACACTAATTACTAGCCAGCAGGGGGGTGAAAAGGTGGATAACCTAAGACCTTTAACTGGACTAGAAAACCCCAGCCCAAATAAAAGCCCTAGTAGTAGAGATAGGAGGGTATTAGTTCTCCCAATCGCATATAGTCCATTAGTAAATCTGAGTTATGTATTTTGGTGTGGAATGTTGCTGGTATTCAGAAACTATTATTGGACCCCGATTGGTGTAGTTTTGTGGATACTTTTGATGTTATTCTTTTCCAGGAAACATGGAGTCTGACTACCCCACACAGGAGTGGCTATTCAGTATAGGAAATTGAAGCAAAAAGAAAAAAACAAGGTAGACCCTATGGTGGTCTGGCCATCTGGGTAAAAACCGCATTAGGGTTTAAATTTAAAGTCAGGTTGTTAAAAATCGACACACAGGATATCTTGGCACTCAAATTGACTCTATACTGTGGGTGGAAGGTTAGAATATTTCATGTTTACAATAGAGTAGACTGTGCAACTGAAGAAACAACCACTATTAGCAAGTTAGATGATGCCTTAACTAAATACTCGGATAGCACCCCCACTATAGTTGCAGGTGATTTTAACTGCACTTTTGAACCCTTTACTTATACTCCCCGAGATCTCACTGAGGATTGGGACTGTTAATGGACTATTCCCCCCTTAGATCTACTAACAGTAAGGTGGTCAAAGAGAGGAGCACAGGTGCTTTTGCTAACTCTACAACATGTGCTTAGAGCCACAAATGGTAGGACAAAATCTGATCTAAAAGGGGAACACACTTTTAATAGACCTGGTAAAACCAGTAGAATGGATCACTGCTTAATTACTCCAAACTTATGGCCTCAATTATCTGACATGATGGTGGTGAAAAGGACAGAAAGAGACCATCATGCTCTCGCCCTTACTCTATTAACAGACGGCCCTTTGCAGCCAACCCACAGGGTACATCCTGATGTGGGTATCCTCACTACTTCAAATAATCTGAAAACTCTAAAGTGGACATGGGTGGAGAAACACCCAGAAACCTTAGAAGTAGTTAAGACTAAAGCAAGACAGTTGATTAAGGACCTGAGTGGTCTCTGCCCTAAAGATGCCATTGCAATTCTAGGGCCTTCCCATGACCTTTTCTTTAGTGAGATAAGAAACTTGCTGAGCCAACCAAAAAAAATCAAGGAGTAATGAGGGGCAATGTGTAGGCCTAAAGCACGACAATAAGAGTTCCTGGTTTAACCAGGACTGTAGGAAGGCAAAGGGGGCGCTTATTGGCGCAATTAAAAGAGGGGTTCATGCAGATATTTCTACTTGTAGAGTTGGATATAAAAAGGCTATCAACAAAGCAAAGAAGGAGTGGGAAGACTCACTTTGGGATTCTTTGCACACTGCACTGTCGGGAAGTGGCCCTAAAGGGTTTTGGAGACTCCTGGGAGCGCTAGGGGGCGCCTGACCATCATGGCCGCTTAGCGGTGCGGCTCCGGGCGCCTGGCCCCGTTTCTCTCTGCCTGCTCCGTCCCGAGCTGCCCTCGCCGAGTTTTAGCGGGCGCATTGGGGCACGGAGCAGACCCGCATCCTTGGGTCCCAGTTTGAAGAGGTCCGGCCCTCCCCGGGCGCCGCTGGACGACATCGTAGCGGGCCCGGGGCGTGGACGCGGCGAGCCTGGAGCAGGGACCGGGGAAGGCAGCCACTCGAGCCCGCGGCGCCCACGAGGTCTCTGGGCCCCTGGCCTCCGGTGGCGAAGAAGAGGCGCTTGGCTGCGGTGATCGTGGGGGGCTCTCCCCCCCCCCCACGAGGCGAGAGCTACCCGGCCTGTCTGGGGTGTCCGAGGAGTTTGTGAGGACGTGGAGCTGGTCCCGGGGGGCAGCCTGACACCAGGGGGTTGCCGGTAAGTGCGGCGCGGCGGAGGCAGGCGGCGGGGCAGCTGGAGCTGTGAGGGGGATCTAGAGGAGGCTCCAGGGGGGGGGGGACCTGCGCTCCCTCGCCCACCGCCCCCCCCTCCGCTGGTGCTGCCCTTCTGGGGGTGCTGGTCCCGGCCTATGGAGGGACGCTGCGTGGCGTGAGGTTCTCTCTGCTTATCGGGCCGCGGGCCGGCGGTTGGGAGGGCCGGTTCCATTTCCCCCCTCCGCCCGCGCCCCGGGGGGGCGCCCTGCAACGCTTGGACACCCGTGTGGGGTGAGTGGGCACTGAGGCCCCACTGAAAACGGCGGCACTGACCGTGGGCAGTGGCGGGTGGCGGCGTACCACCCTGGGCTTCGACTGGCCGCGGATCGGCGGCGGTCCCTGGGGGCGGATCGGCTGCCATATCGGGCAGCGCCCCGGGAGGTGATTTGCGGGGCTTGTGCCGACGGGCTGCCCAGGCGAGTGGAGGCCCCGACTGCACGTTCTCCCTCCTGCCGTTCAGTTCCCCGGTCCTGGTGGGCTCACCGAGATCTACTGCGGGGCCCATCGGCGGGTACGGCCGTCCCCCACAGGCTGAAGTGGGGTCACCATGGGCAAGGACAGGGCCTCCAGACCGACACCTGCGGCCACCCAAACCAGGATTGAACAATTTACGACCTCTGAGAGGGGGACTGGCCCGACCGGGGAGGCGGCATCGGCCCCTGCTACAGATCTGGCCGCCATCTTGCAGGCCATCAACGCGTCCCGCTCCTCCCTGGAGGGTATGGTAGGGGAGGTCAGGGTGGATGTTGCCCTCCTCCGACAAGACTTGCGCAATGCCACCACCCGCATCTCTGAGGCCGAATCGAGAATATCGACTGCTGAGGATGACATCCGCCAGCTGCAGGACCAAGTACGGGAGCTCACCACCCACTCTAAGGAGCTGCATCGCCGGGCCGAGGATGCAGAAAACCGGGCGCGGCGTGGCAACCTCCGCCTGGTGGGATTTCCGGAGGGGGCCGAGTCGGGCCGGGCAGATGACTTTTTGGAGCGCTGGTTTAAATCCTGGATGCCTGTGGGCAGCCTGTCGGCCTGGTTTGTTGTGGAGAGGGCCCACCGCTCCTTGGCTCCTAGGCCTCCGGGGGCACCCCCCCGCCCCTTCATCCTTAAGATCCTTAATTTCAGAGACAGGGACGCAATTCTCCGCGAGGCCTGGCGTGCTGAAACTCTTACATACCAGAATCATAATATCATGATCTTCCCGGATTACACTCGGGAGGTCCAGGAGCTGCGGCGGTCCTACACGGAGGTGAAGCAGAAGATGCGGGCTCTGGGCCTCCAATACCAACTTCAGTTCCCGGCCTGTCTCCGGGTCATCTTTCAGCACAAAGCCATATTTTTTGATACGCCTCGAGCAGCTTGGACTTGGCTGACGGAGGAACATCCACTGCATCGATCAGGACAGGGCTCACCGTCGAGGAGCCGCAGGGGACAAGCAGTGTCCAGACCGTCAAGAACCCGTCGACGGCGGCGCACAGTGCCCCGGGGGAGAGCAGAGGGAGAGGTGGTGGCCACGCGCTCCATGGGACGGCCGCGTCGGGCCTCTGGAGCCTCACCCGCCTCTTCGGTCGCCCCTGCCAGTCCCGCTGCTGCTGGAAGCCGGGCCGGGTCTACCCCACGGGTGGGCTCTGCGGTTCCGCCTGCTGCGCAAATGGACACCTCGGACCTCTCCCGCAGTCCAGTTATCTGACTCTCTCTTGCTGGGGGTGGTTTGTTGGGGGGCTTGGGAGTGATCTACCAAGCGGCTAGTGCCAGCGTTTGGACTTCCGTGCCCCACTTTAGAGATAGCTCGCGGCCAGGGCAGGGGATTTAGTCATGATCCGGTCTGTTGAGGGGTCCACTATGCGCTCCGAGCGTTCTAGCTTGGTAGTTGTTCTTTAGAGTTAGGGCGACAGATGCTTCCGTTTTCGAAGTATAGGGTGGGGGGTGGGGGGTTGGGGTTGTTTTGGGGTGGTTTCCTTTTTCTAGGGAGGATTATGTTGGCTGGAGATATCCTCCTCATGGTTGTTGTCCAATGGCATCATTGCGTTCCTGACCTGCCCACTGACCTGCTTTCCCGGTGTCTCTCCCCTTGGGAAGGCCCTGCGCCTGCGTCCCCCCTGGTTTCGCTGCTGGGTGCGCGCTCTAAGGACGCCCCCCTTCCGCGTGCACTGGATGCCCCTGCTTGGGGCTATGGCTGACACTACCATTCCTAAGGCCGCCATGCGTATTTTGTCGTGGAATGTCAACAGCCTTTTGGACCGTTTCAAACGCATGGCGGTCCTCAAGAACGCGCAGTATTAAACAAGCGCCATGCCGGGGTTGAAAATAACTGCTTTCGGTGCCAGGCCTTGGGAGAGGGGGACTGGCTTCATATTTGTTTTAAATGCCCAAAACTCCAAACGTTCTGGAATAAAAAAAATGTCAGCTATAAGCTATGCAATTGATAAAAATATTGATCCTGAGACAGAGGTGGCATTGTTTGGGATCTCTAGAGTAAGAGCTGACCTTAATAAAGCAGAAGCAACGTTCGTGGCTATTGGCACTGTAATAGCACGGTCATTGATTCTACAAAAGTGGAGAACAGAAGAGATCCCCACTTATTCGGAATGGTTAATTAAAATGTGGAGGACAAGGAGATATGAAGAAGCATATGCCAAGCGGGTAGGGGCAGTAAAAAAATTTACTTTGGTTTGGAGGTTTTTGGATAAGTATCAAGCTATATAGAACTTTAGTACGGGACTGGTTCAACACTTTAGCACCAAGCACTTTAGCATACTGCACTTTATGAAAATTTGTAATTTTGCACAATCTATTGTGATTCGATGAAATAGATTAAAATATGGCGGGAAAGAAGGGTGGGGAAAAGCAATGCTTTTCCTACGGTGGATTGGAGGCCATTAGATAAATTGCTAGCAATATAAATTTGAAGTTGTGTAAAAAGTCTAATAGTGATGCATACATTATCAAGCTATATAGAATTTTAGTATGGTAATGGTATAGCACTTTAGCACTTTAGCATATTGCACTTTAAGAAAATTTGTATTTTTGCACAATTTATTGATGACTCGAGGAAATAGTTTAAAATATGGCGGGAATAAGGGGGGTGGAAAAGCAGATGCTTTTCTTACTGTGGAATGGAGGCCATTAGATAAATTGCTATCAATATAAAATTGAAGTGTTGTAGAAAGTCCCATAGTGTTGCACACTGCACTTTAGTAGCCCTACACTTTGTTTCAGGTTATTTTTATGGCTTGTACTTTAAGAAAGCAGGACGCTACTTTATGTGGGGTTGCTTTTTTTTTTTTTTAAGGCTATATTCTCGTTTACAGATTGGTATGTAACGATGTGTTGTTTCAGATTCATACATGTATCAGAAAGTAACTGTAAAAGTGTTTAAAAATTGTTATTTATCCTGCTCTCCTCTGCTCAATAAAAAAAAAAAAAAAAAAAAACAAAAAAAAAAAACACGCAGCGTATGGGGATTGACGTCCTTCTCCTGCAGGAGACCCATCTTCTTGGCAATAACTGTCCCTTTCTTGCCCGTTACGGGTACGATAGGGTGTGGCACGCAGGCTTTGCTAGGGGTTCCCGGGGAGTGGCTATCCTGTTCAGGCGGACTTTTCCCTTTGTTCTAGCCCAGGTGCATTTCGACTCCCAGGGTATGGCTGTTGCCGTATGTGGTACGCTCAAGGGGCAGCCACTCACCCTTCTATCCTTTTATGCGGCGCCGTCCCTGTTGCAAGCTGTCCTCTCATACACTGCAGCCTTACTTCCAACACTCCCGGCGGGCGCGCTCGTTTTGGGGGGGGGATTTTAACGCGGTCTCCACGCCTAGCATGGATGCGACAGGCCCGATCTCCCTTGCCAGAGCCGCCCGCGCAAAGCATCTGTCGGGCTGGGTCGAAGCCCAGGGCCCATGTGATGTGTGGAGGGTCTGGCACCCGCAGGCCCGCCAATACACCCACACCTCGGCGGCACACCACTCGCACGCTCGGATTGATTTAATCTTTGTCCCGTCTACCGAATGCGCGGGGGTTCAGGACGCCCGCATTCTTCCCAGGGGCCTCTCGGACCACTCTCCGCTGCTTCTGGCCCTCGGCCCACCTCCCTTTTCCACCCGCCCGGTGTGGCGCCTGAACGCTTGGTTCCTTCAGGATAAGGACTTTCGGAAGTCGGTAGGAGATGAGATCTCTAGCTACTATCACCACAATGTGGGCTCCGTTTCTTCCGCGGCCGTCCTCTGGGAGACTGGTAAGGCGACTATTAGGGGAGCGACCAAGGGACTTGTACAGCAACAGCGCCGGAGACACCTCCAGCAGCTTACGGAGTGTGAAGTGCAGGCCTTGGAGCTTGAGCGTGACCAGGAGCTGTCATGTAGGCAAGAGCTGTTTTCTGCATAGCATATCCGTGGTATTGTATGTAATATGCACACCCGCAAACCTTCTGCCCGATAATGAATTTGATGGGTTCATTATTGTTTATTCAGAAAAAAACCTTAAGCAGTTGTGCTAGACAGAGAGGGTAAAGTATGATTTGCTTTATTTATCAAGTGTGCTTGTACCTCACAGTATTGAAACACTATCATTTAGGGGATATTACTATTAGGAAAGCAGTATATTTCCTGCCATAAGTCAGCAGGAAGAGGAAGTTGAATACTATCTTTGCCTTGGATTCACTAGCACCTCAAGTGGTAGACATGAAGGGAGTAAGAGTTATTGGAGAGTTTCTGAATGCACAGAGATCCAAAATCCTTGTACAAAGAAAGGTTAATTGATTAAGTATTTGGCAGCTGTAGCGCTGTAATGAATTTCAATCACATTCTGCCCACAGTCATTCTGAAAACACCACCTGGAATGTAGGCTTGGCACACTTAAAAATAACTCTGCACTATAAGAAATTGGAATCAACATGTACGATATTAACATAACAACAATGTTTGTACTTGCAGCACATTTTCTTGATGCTGGATGTTATCTGCTGCATTGCTACCAAACAGTATAACACCAGGCATCAACTGAGAGCCCTTCAGAGGTTTACCCTTGTAGGCCAGCCCGTGAGAGCAGCCAGAAGCAGCTGAGATGGAAGAGCTCAAAGTGAAGCAATGAGGTGATAAGAGTCAGCTGCCATGAGAGCCCATTCACAGAGACATATGGTAAATGGAACTCTGCCTGGCTAAGGTACTACCTATATAAGATTTTATGGGTATTATATTTTTGGTGCATGCATAGCCAGGACTTTGAGGCAAAGATCTCTATCTGTTACCAGTTGTCTTCAGTGATTTCGCTATGTAGATGGTGTTCCTACCTAAGCATGTAGTTTGATGTATGAACGTAAGCAGTCACGATTTGCATGACATAAATACATGAACAAAAACTTTGTAACGGAAAGTGCATTTCAATTGTCGGAGAGCCACTTTGCTATTTCAAACACTACTGGTTCCTATTTTTTTCGTGCTTGGCGTGCTATTAGGACATTTTGTTTCCAGTGTTCCACACAACACAGAGTGTAGAAAATTAATGCTGACCACCTTTTTGCTTGGTGGCAAGAACATATAAATAAAAAAAGAAACAATAAAGAAACTTCATTTGACAGCTTGGATATCCATATGCAAGGTGCACAGGATCAAATAATTGTGAGGATCCATGTCCAGACATTTTAAATTAATGGGACCAAGTAGATGCTGAATATATAAAATTGAAATTTTGGACTTAGCCATGATGAAGTCATTACTTGCTGGGACGAAACACATTGGCTGTATGTTGCTTCTATTTTGATTTTAAAAAAAAGCTTGCTCTTTATTATGTTTAACATAAAAAGGGCCAGAACCTCAAATAAAACTGGATTGTTAAGGAAATATGGAATTCCCTGGAAAAACGAACTAGCACCACAACCGTCTTTTGCTTTGGTGTTATATTTATAGTGGAATGTGCTTTAAACTGTGTTTTTGAGAATTCATCTTAAGAAAAATTGGAGTGTATCTCCTTGTTGAAGTGTGGTGAAATAATGATAGCAAGCACTTGGGAGGTGTACAGCAGCCTTCCCCGTGTCACTGGCAACTTGTCTGAGTTGAGAGATTTGCAAAGTACCACAACTATTTAAGTGTTGGAACGGCAATACCCCCCTGCAAGGTAAACAGGTGTGTACCTCTGAACTGGGTGACCTGACTGCTTGTGAAACTGGTATCCTGACTTCTTTGACCAGCCGGCACCCCAATCTAGTGTGTGTGCTGACGCCTACGCCTGTTTATGCTGATTCCAAGTTCCAAAACGTGTTCTGTTACCAGGAGAGGCGTACCAAACTACTGTCCACGCCCTGGGATGTTGCCATCAAGAGCTGTGGATTAATAGTGCTGAACAGACTATTTTTAAGGTACCGGAGGAATGCGGTGTGTACCAGCTCCTCTCATGTGAAGCTCCCCTTAAAAATGACACACAGACTCATGCGTGTATGTAAGGTATGGATGGTAGCATGACTGTGCTGCGGTGAGAGTGAGATGGCTGTGCCGAATAGATATCCCCAGGCGGTAAATATAGGCATCTCGAGCCCAAAGCAGAAATCTAGACCCTTCTTCCAAGCCCCAAGGCAGGGTGGGGAGGTGTCCTTCCAGGCCCTTGCAATGTCCCGCTTCGCGAGTGTAAGGCCCAGTAGCAATAGATGGCATTTATATATATTGCCCCCGATGTCATCCGTTATGTGCAGAATAGTTCATCTGAGTGGGTAAGGGATTTCCCAGCCCAAAACCGACGACATACATGCAATGATCCAACGCCAGAACCCCAAGAGCGATGTGCACAGCCACACGGTATGGTTGAGGGTACCCGCGGCCGCCTGGCAGCGCAAGCAGAGTGGCGAGGCAAGAAGCCCCGCCCGCCAAAGCTGATATCTAGTGTAATAAACCCGGTGGAGGTATTTAATGTATATATCGCAATCGGGTCGCAATGGCAGCACGCTGTGGAGACGCCAGCGCCTCGGTCCAGTCTTCGTCATCCAGTGGGCCTAAGTCTGCCTGCCAAGCCTCCCGTGTTTTAGATAGCGTTGGGTGGCTATTCGTGGTAGTGTGCAACAGATTTTGGAGATCTTGTGTTCCCCCAGTTCTCCCATAAATACTTTTGCCCCGAGAGGACTAAAATCAGGTATGGTCTCCTGGAGTGTGAGATATGGAGAAAAGGCATGGCGAAGTTGAAGATATCTGTAAAACTGCGATCAGGGCATAGCATATTCTTGCTGTAGTTCCTGAAAGGACTTCAGGGTCTGGCCATGAAGGATGTCCCCGACAGTGGAGATTCCTACAGCCTCCCATCCCGAGAAGCTAGGAAGCCCAGTGAGTTGCGGCTAGAGGCCATTATGCCAGAGTGGAGCTTCTTTTGTTATCCTGCCCCACCATCCCAGTTGCCGGAGTGTGCGTTTCTATAGATGAAAGACTGTGGCGGTCGCCGATGGCAAAGGCCTCCTGGTCGAACCCGCATAGAGGATTGTGTGGAGGGGTGTGGTACCCATCCGCCATCGCTCCACCGCATATGCAGGGTCTGACCTATCTCCGGACCACCAATCGTTTAATATCAGTAGGTGCGAAACCTTGACATCCGGTGTAGCCAATCCACCACAGTAGGTTGACTGAAAGCATGTTCGCAATGCTACATGAACCGAGCAGCCCCCAAAGAAAATTCCAGAGAGTGTAATTAAGTTGTCTGAACCAATTAGGTGGTATCAAATATGGGTGGTTTTGAAGTTGATACAATAGGCTGGGCAGGGAGACCATCTTGAAAACGGCAGACCTACCGAATAGAGAGAGTGGCAGATGCGACCAGGTGCGAGTCTGCTCCTTAATTTGCACCCACAGTGGGGCTAGATTCCTGTTCCATGACAGGGGTTGCGAAGTAGCCAGAAAGACCCCTAGATACTTAAAGCCCACCTGCACAAACACCCCCTCCTCTCACCAAGGGCCTGCGTTGCATATGGGCCACAAGTAGGATTTACGGGGGTTCATATATAGCCCAGAGGTGTTGTCAAAGATCTGCGTGATCCTGAGGAGCCTGGGCCCCGATCGGTCAGGTCGCGTAAGGAAGAATAGCACATTGTCCGCATATAAAGCTATACAATCAGACGTCGCACTAGGCCACTCAAACCCACAAATCTGTGCATCTATCCGCACCCAAGCCGCTAGTGGCTCCATAGCGAGCGCGAAAAGATACAGAGAGAGGGGGCAGCCCTGACGGGTGCCAGTCCCGATGGAAAAGGTCTACAAAACGGCGTCCGCCACATGGATGGAGGCAGTGATATCCGTATAGAGAAGTTGGATATATTTCAGAAGACGAAGACTGAAATTAAGGCGACTGAGAAGCGCAAAGAGATATGTCCAGCTCAGGGATTCAAAGGCCCTGTCCATGTCGGCAAGAAATGGTGCAGCTGGCTTGCCCAGGCGGTCCGCTGAGGCAATAGCATTGCATGCGCGTCGGATGTTATGTCGCGTGGAGTGGCCCGGCATGAAACCGGCCTGGTCCGAGTGGACCAGATCAGAAATGTGCGGGACTATGCGATTAGCTATGATCTTGGCGAGTAGCTTAGCCTCCACATTCAGGAGTGATATCGGGCAATACGAAGAGTGGAGTTCAGTAGGCCGGCCTGGCTTGAGGAATACCACTATCTCCGCATGGTGCCAGTCCACTGAAAGAGAATGGTCATCCAGAGCAGCGTGGAGTGCGGCATGATAGGGAGCAGAGAGCATAGATTGATACTTCTTATGGAATTCGCATGAGAAGCCATTTGGGCCAGGCGCCCTGCCCGGTCGCATCTCAGATAACGCTGCCTGAATCTCCTCGGTAGTGATTGGGACATCTATGTCATCTCGTACACGGTCTGTGAGGGCGCGTGGAGGCAAGTCATCAATAAACTTCTGAACTAGCCGTGGCGGAATGGTCTCCCGGGGGGCCTATAGCTCCGCATAATAGTCCGCAAAGATTGCTGCTATTTGTAAGGGGTCAGTAAGAACTCTCCCATCGGGATCACGCAGGCTCGGGATGGAGAGGGGGCAGAGAGCTCTCTGACACACACGGTGTAGTAGAGTGCTCGATTTGATGTCCCACTGATTTTTGTACTACGGGTAGCCATCCAGGCCACCCGAGCCTTTTCTAACAGCTCACTGGCGTAAACCTGTTGATTATGGCGTAGCTGTCTAAGTGAATCTTGCCCATTTGCCTCTCTACCCGCGCATTTAGCGACCAGTAGGTGGGCCTCCAGTTCTATCAATTTTTCCCGACGCAGCTTGAGCTATGTCCACATTACCCCCCCTGGAGTGTAGGTTTCATCGCCTCCCACACAACGGCAGGCGATCCAACCAACCCAGTATTGGGCATGAAATATTCTGAAAGAGCATTGTGCATATGTGACCTATATTTATCATCTTGTAACAGCCCACTGAAAGAGAACGTCATCCAGAGCAGCGTGGAGTGTGGCATGATAGGGAGCAGTGAGCATAGATTGATACTTCTTATGGAATTCGCATGGGAAGCCATTTGGGCCAGGCGCCCTGCCGGTCGCATCTCAGATAATGCTGCCTGAATCTCCTCGGTAGTGATTGGGACATCTATGTCATCTCGTACACGGTCTGTGAGGGTGCGTGGAGGCAAGTCATCAATAAACTTCTGAACCAGCCGTGGCGGAAAGGTCTCCCAGGGGCATATAGCTCCGCATAATAGTCCGCAAAGATTGCTGCTATTTGTGGGGGGTCAGTAAGAAATCTCCCATCGGGATCACGCAGGCTCGGGATGGAGAGGGGGCAGAGAGCTCTCTGACACACACGGTGTAGTAGAGTGCTCGATTTGATGTCCCACTGATTTTTGTACTACGGGTAGCCATCCAGGCCACCCGAGCCTTTTCTAACTGGAGTAAACCTGTTGATTATGGCGTAGCTGTCCAAGTGAATCTTGCCCATTTGCCTCTCTACCCGCGCGTTCAGCGACCAGTAGGTGGGCCTCCAGTTGTATCAATTTTTCCCGACGCAGCTTGAGCTATGTCCACATTACCCCCACTGGAGTGTAGGTTTCATCGCCTCCCACACAATGCCAGGCGATCCAACCATCCCAGTATTGGGCATGAAATATTCTGAAAGAGCATTGTGCATATTTATCATCTTGTAACAGCCACGGTGATAAACGCCTACGGAAAGGGGGGCGTTTTGGGTCCAGTCGCAAGTCTATTTGCAGTGGGGAGTGATCCAATATGCCACGAGGCAGTATTTTGGCTGCTGCAAGTTTATGTACATGTGCAGCTGATAAGAAGACGTTATCTATGCGAGAAAAGGACCCATGGACGCTAGAGAAGTAGGTGTAACCCTGTTCAATGGGATGAAGTCGCCTCCAAGTGTCCACCCAATCCAATCCCTGCACCATGGACCCTAATTTTGACTCGTGGGGTTCGACTGTATTCCCTGAGCTGCGCCACCTATCGATCGAAGGAAATATTGTGTCAGTCCAATCACCCCCGACTAGGGTCAACCCAGGGGGAATTTCAGCCCACAGCTTCATCAAACGTTCCATTAGGTTGCATGTGAGGGGTGGAGGGGCATATACAGATCCCAGGACATATACCTGTCCATTGCAATGACAAATCTACCCTGGGGATCAGTCCAGGTTTTCTCACATATGAAGGAAATTCTGCGGTGAATCAATACAGCTACCCCTCGTGAACCTCTAGTGTACCCGGAATAAAAGGCCTGTACAAAACCAAACCACGTGAGGCATGGAAGTTTGTTCCAGAGAAGGTGCGTATTGCAATAGTAGAATATCTGCGCCATAACGTTTGGCCTGGCATAGGACAGCTCCTCTTTTGGCCTTATCCAGATAGACCCCAGACATTCCAGCTGACCACCCAAAGACGTCTTTCTTCTATCCTAGGCATATTTAATGATATGACGGGCATCGATGCGCGTTTGCAGGGGACCGCATGCAGTGATCACAAGTTTAAAAATAGCTGCAGAATTGGCATGTGAATGACACTTAGTAACAAAAAACACTAACTTTCCCCAACAGTCCCCACCCCAATACCTCATAAATGTAGAAGCATCTGTCGTGGCATGAGGGCACCCCGAGCCCCAACTGGGAACCGGAGCATCCCCCAGCCAACGGATCCCTATGTTGCCTCCCCTAGACACAGCAATGTCTCAGAGTCCAAGGAGAAGTATAAAATGGGTGCAGCCCATATCTTTGTGCCCTCGGCCATGAAAATTGGTCACTCATTAGGATGAGTGGCACAGTGAAGTATCTTTCATGCGGTAAGTCCTGGGAGTCTGACGTGTAATTTATTTCAACATTTAGAAAGTTCCTTGGCTAGTGACCGTCGGTGTTGCTCTCCGGAGACCCGGGACAACCCACGGCCCGGCCCCCCAGAAGAAGAATCTGAGTCCAGTCTGGGCGGTGTATGCGGCCTAAGTTTAGTATTTTCGTCTGTCCGTGTGAACACCTCTTCGGGGGAATCAAAGAAGAGTGTACGCTCTTTGTAGGAAACTCGGAGCCTGGCAGGAAACAAGGAGTATTGATCTTAAGAGGACTCAGTTTGGCTTTCGCTTCGGTGAATGACTGTCAGCACTGCTGGACCAGCCTGGAGTAGTCCAGAAATATCATGATCTTTTGTGAGAAGAAAAGGAGAGGATCTTTGAGTCTAGCTTGTTGCAGAACGACATCTCTCTCTCGAAAATTTAAAAATCGTGCAATCGGAGCTCTAGAACGAGCACCCGGCGGTGGCCTCTGCTGCAGTGCTCCGTGGGCACGTTCAAAAACAAAGCAGGGGGACACAAGACCAGGGGGAGCCAATCCACCAGCCATTTAGTCAGGAAATCCGCTGCGTCACCCTCCTCGCAGCCCTCGGGGAAACCCAACAAAGCGGAGGTTGTTGCGGCTGGCGCGCCACTTCATGTCCTCCGCCCGCATCGCCAGGCCTTTAGTGACAGATTCCAAGGCAGATACCTTCTTCTGAAGCGTCGAGACAGAGTCCTCTACATTTCACACCCTGGACTCGGCCTCAGTTATGCGCTGTACAGCGTTGCACAAGTCTTACCGGAGGAGCATAACATCGGACCCAACCGCCCCAATCTTGGCCTCCAGCATGTCCCTGTATTGTGTAATGGCAGCCAATATAGCTGCATTATCTGGCATAGACAACGGCAGGCGGCTCGTAGCTTGGGCCTGCGCAGTTGCGCCAGCATATTTATCCATGGTACTTTGCCGAACTGTGGCACCTGGGATCTTCTCTTTAGTCATGGTGCCGAAGTACTGCTTACGTGGTAAGGACTCCCAACCGTGAGACCACAGGGTAGGTATGGATCCTGTCAGGATAATAGATCCCCCAAGACCCAAACGCACCAAACTCCAGCAATGGAGAAGGATTACAGAGGCAGGGACCACAGTTCCAGACAAGGCTCCCTCAATCAATTAGTCTCTCCCCACAGTCTCCGATAGAGGCATGGAGTGCGTACATGCTGGCAGAAAGGGGGCCGAAACACCACGCCCACATGGCGGTTCAGTCACTCAGCTGGCCGAGGAAGTAACGCACACGCACAAACACACACGCTGCAAGGCCCCTCTCAGGCATGGGATCCCAGCCATCTATCGCCGCCCCTGGGTCAGATATCCACTACTGCGGGTGCAGAAGTAAGGTGCATTACAAAGTTCAACCTCAAATCGGCCTCTCCAAGTATTGAGCATCAGCCAATGGTGCTAAGTGCGTCTCACCGTGACCCGAAATGGCCGCCAAGTCTCACCAGGAAACACACCGCAGGGGGCGCCCCATAGCCACCCGCACGGCCAGCGGCGATATTATGGCCCCTTGATCTCATGCACCCCCAGGAGCACGTCACCACTCCTCAGGCTCAGGCAAGAATCCCGGGCCTCCAATGCCCATTGCTGTTAGGCCGCATTCACAAACTGCGGCTGCCCACAGCCCCCGCAGGGGCCCACCTCAGATGGCGGCCCTCCTTAGTTCCATTTGGGCACTTCCCCACCCACATTCACTACTGCGGGACTCCAGGAGGAGTCCCCTTACAGGGCGCGCCAGACACGTCATGTCCGGCGCGCCGTGGGGTGGGGAAGGTATTTAGGCCTCCCCCCTCCATTTTGGGTCCTCTTTGTTGCCTGGCACGTCGTCTGGTCTTGCGTTGGTCGGCGTGGTTGCGGTCTTTGCCCCTGCTGGACACGCTGTGTCTGCAGCGCGCCTCGGGTGTTGTGAACCCGGGACCAAGTGGTGGTCGTCACTCGCGGTGAGTTTGGGGGGGCAGGGTGTACCTTTGGGCCTTCCTTCGCCCCAGAGCATTTTTGCCAGGGGTGAATCAGGCCTGCCAGTTGTGTGCTGGGCTCCGAGCCTCAGGCTTGGCTTGGCTGTGAAGGGGGTTTGAGGTGATGCGAAGGGCCGGTTGCGCGGCCCTCGGTCTGCCGATGCGTGGAGGGGGCATCGAGGTTCTGTGCCATCTGGTCAGGCCTTCTAGTACCGCTCACGCGTCGGGTCAGTGGTTGTCTTCAGCAGTGAGTTCCCCCCTCCCCTTTGTGGGTGACATTGTCCGCGGGACACGCTGGCATGTCCCCTGTCTGGCGCTGGTTTGTTGCGGTGAGTGCCCGGGTATTGCCCCCCTCCCCTCACCTAGGACCCGCGATGTGGTCCTGCACGGCCTTTGTGTCCCCTGGGGTCGTGGTTGCTCGCCGTGGCACTCGCTTTGAAGTTGCTGCCTGCCTTGTTTCCACCTCCTTTTGAGTTGCAAACTGGGTTGGTGGTCGCATCGCATGGTACTGAGATGCGGTTGGCTTCGGGTTAGCTGCGTTAAGTGCGGGTCCCCCTGTTGTGTACCCAGTGGCTCCGATCCGGTGGTTGCCCGGGGGGAGGGTCTTTGGGTAGTCCTGTGTGCCCTGGGGCCCCTGACTGTGATGCGACGGGGGTTAGATCTTCAGGCCGAGTGGGCGGCTTGGGCCACCCCATAGTGGACTACTTTGTCGGGTGGCAGAGGCAAAAAGAGCAACGCATGTGGAAGGCCCGCGGCATGATGAGCCCAGGCCCCAAAGGGAGGAGACCGATTAATAAATCCAACTATGCTACGGGCTGTAATGAGGGCGCTGGTGATTTGGAATGGTACGGCATTGCAGTATGCAAGCAGGTTTTCTTTTCTGTTCGGGCACTTACGTAGGTTCTAGCGAGTATGTAAGTTATCCTGTGCGTGTATTAGGGGGGCGCAGGTTGTCCTTTTCCTGGTTTCCTCACCCATCAGCGCGCTCCCGGTGTGGGGCGGCACTGGGGGATGTTGGCCGGTGGGCAGGAGGAAGCAGTGCTTCCACGGCGGGGGGGGGAGCGGGCAGTCTGCTGTCAACCCTTAGTACAAGGAGAAACAACGGTTCCTGTGGACTCATAAAAAATGATTCAACCAATATAATTTGCACAATCGCAATAAAAAGAGGGTAGAATAATGTCAGAGGGCAAGGAACCACCAACACATTTGTAAAATTATGACTTGTTTTATAAACACAACAGACTTATTATATACATTGTTTAAATTTACAATAGAACAGATATTTGTGCACTGTGTCCAAAAGTGAAAAAATGGAACCTAATCGTAAGTGACAGGGTGTACTGAGGAGACCCCGTACTGATAGAGGGTCGAAACGCCGTCGACAAGCTGAAAGAGCGAACCATTGCCCAGCGCGTATTATTATATACAGTTGCTGTTTACAAAGAAATTATACAAGAATGGTCGCCTTTTAAGATTTATGGAAACCTTATATATAAATATAAACCCTGTCACTTACGATTAGGTTCCATTTTTCACTTTGGGACACAGTGCACAAATATCTGTTCTATTGTAAATTTAAACAATGTATAGAATAAGTCTGTTGTGTTTATAAAACAAATCATAATTGTGCAAATGTGTTGGTGGTTCCTTGCCCTCTGACATTATTCTACCCACTTTTTATTGTGATTGTGCAAATTATATTGCTTGAATGATTTTTTATGAGTCCACAGGAACTGTTGTTTCCCCTTATGTAACCATTACCCTGGTTCCATTAGTGAGTAGGGTTCCCCTGTCCTTTCTCTGTCAACCCTTAGTACTGCACAGATGTGTTCATTGCTAGTAATCTTGCCCAGGGGGGGCCACCAATGTAACCCTGTTTGATGTGGTCCTTATTATAGCATTAATAAGGTTGTGGCTCGGGACAAGCTTCATTAGGCACAAGTAGCTCTCATGATTGAAATGGTTGAGATCCCATTGAACACGGGCGTGTTAATCCTGTACCATAACTTGATGTGATTCACCACCCTGTGGGATATGCGTGTTATTAGGATACTTTCTGGCCTTACTTGTAAACGCAGTCCATTGCGTTGATTGATTACCCAGAGCATGATCAGTGTTGCGATCACCTAGGCATGCGCACATTTTCAACTCTCCTCGACTCTTTTGTGCATTAATCGGCAGTGTAGTGTTTACGTTCCGACTACATGTTAGTAATGCCGGGTAATTTCGTTCCACCGCGCGCAGGTTTTACGCACGTTGTGTAATTGGTTCATATCTCGATGCTATGTCCACGTTACATGCCACTGGATGCACCATGAGCTCTGCATGTCACAGATCACAGGACTCTGCACCTTGTTGTCTCTCTGCATTGTTCCCTTGGGAAGAGATAGTTCTAATGCTGCTTCATGTCGATGTCATGCTCAGGTGTATGAAATCAATCCAACAGGGGTTGAGATACCACTTTTGATAGGTGTTCAAAGGAGAGTTTTGTTCTTGTAGCTCTTGTATACCTTAAAAACACGTGCCCTTCCTATTCTCTAGATTCCCCTGCTTTGCAGCGCTCGATGGAAGCATGGCACGTAGTTGGGGGATACAGAGCAGCGGAGCCTGGTGGCACGCAGGTTGTCGACAGGAATAATGGAGTGCCCTGTCTGCGTGGAGGTGCCACTGAGCATGCGCCGGCCTGCAGAGGCGGTGGTCGCGGTTCGCCGGCTGGCGCTGACCACGAGTGCAAAGGCTTGCTCATTGGGCACACTCACCGCCTGTGCATTGTGCTTTGGCCGGTTTGTTTCATCCTTTCATAGGGAAGAGATGTGGGGTACCTAATTGCTCACAGCATGGCACATTAAGGTGGGCGCAAACCGGGTTGTTACCCATTTAATGTTTGATAATAAATGCTTTGGGGCACCTGCAGCAGTGAGGGATGTTTCCGGATTGCCTAGGAATTGAGGGTTAGGAGCACTCCCCTCCCTAGGCCCACAGGGCTTTCAGCAGAATGGCCACAGGCTCGAGCAGGTCCAAGGGGGATTTCTGCGCAGTGCTTGTAGAATGTCACCATTAAGGGCATGTTGCTACTAAAGTTGTCCCAAAGTTTTGTGGTCAAACTGTGTGGGGGCAATAAGTTAAGGCACAAATAGGCCACAATGTATTGAAGAACATTTAGCATTCCCAGTATTCAAGAAAGGGCAGGTATCGATACATATTGTTCCCCTCCTGTTCCCATTGTCTTGTCTGCTCCCTGGTATACTAGCAGAAGTTTTGGAGGGCAAGACTGCACTAGGGGGGTGACTGGCTTAATGCGATGGACAAATCCAATATGTTTCACATTTACTAACGTGTGAAAGTTTTCAGCTGCTGGTGCATAGTTTTATTCATATGCACAGTATTATTCATTTAAATAAATCGCTGTATGGAGTAGTGCAACTACCAGGCGTTTACGCACCAAGGCATCTTTCAGCGGTGAAGGTTGCCATGCTGTAAGGATATAAAGTTTAAATACGACTATCAGGTCCTGCTGGGGTGTCAGCCAATTGACCACTTTCGGGTTTCAATCAACCTTCCGTCCTTCTGTGGTTGTTAAAATGAATATCAGTAGCGGGGTAAGAAAGATCTCTGATCCAGCGGCAACATGCCTACGGGAACACTTGCACTTCAAAATACACAAGCGTCATGCTCCAACAAGCGCTATACACAGATAGCTGGGGAAGGAAGTAAGGCGGGCTGGATAATTTTTACTTCTCACTGCATTGGCACATCTTGTCAGAAGTCAAAGGTATTGCACTTCAGCCAGGCAATGTCAACACCCAGCCACTCCAAGCCGATTATTTAAGGCATCTTGGGCCTCATATACACTGCCCAGTATTAGGCCCCTGGGTTTGTCAGTGTTGTGAATTACTAAATTTAACTGAACAAGAGGCGTGACCATGATTTACACTAGCAGAAGTTTGGGAGTGCAAAACTCCACCTAGGGGGGTGGCTGGCTGAATTTGATGGACTAGTCCAAAAGGTTGCACAGCAACTGCACGTGGGAGAGTGCCAGTTAACTGTTCATAGTTCTCGCAGATACACCATATCATATTAATTTAAACACTTGCTTTAGTTGCAAGTGGTAATCGTGAGATTCCCTCAATTTCACCAACTGGTCACGTTATCAGCAATGAAGCTGCCTGGGAGGTCTGGGTGCAGTCACCACAGTAAACTAAACAGGCAACAGCTTGGCAGGAAAGGAGGGATGTTGAATCGATTGCCCACTTAGCAGTATGACTATGACACAGGAGGAGGTCAGCTTATGCTGGGTAGGAGGTTCCATATCACCAAACAGAAGGGTTTCTGGCCTTACGGCGATGTAGAGCCATTCTCAGAGGTATGACCAGGTGAAAATTGTGTACTGCTTAAGGTTCTAATGACCAGTGCGGTTTGCGGTATTTTTTCAAGGTGAAGAGATATGTTAGGCACTGAATTGCTTACAACGTAGCACATCCAAGTGGGCGTTGTTTTATTGCACGTTGCAACGGGAGATTCCCTTATTAAGCCAGCAGCTGCGCACGTAGCCAGCAGTACGCAGCCTGGGAAGTCTGGGGGCGAACACCACAGATTAAACTGTAAAGGCAAATTTACTGTACGACAGGAGGGTTAATGGCAAGTACACAAAGACTCCCTTGCTTAAGTCACATATTCCATGGCGGGATAGTCCCCAATTGACACTGGGAACCCTAGATTCTAATAGTATCATTGGTAATATACACACAACTCCGTGGTCTCGTGGGGTATGTAATCCCACTCTGAAGTGTAGAATGCAAAATAACTGCATTGCCACTATTTTGAGTGTGACAGATGCAACAATCTGATCCCTGCCTAAGCAAACCAAAGTTCTTAGGGTCAGATGCACAACATACAACCATTCACTTCAGCCTCACTGAAGGGAGTCTTTTAGCAGAGGTGTAGAACGAAACGTCTTGCGCCAGGGTGCGGTCATTGCACGGGCGACACAGCAGATAGTCTGCTGTCAGACGAGGGTGCTTGCGGGCTAGGAGGCCAGGCAATGTAGCAGAAACAATGCTAAGGACCCCTCTCCCCCCACTGGACTGCCTGAGCATGTGAGTGCAGTTGGATGTGCAATATTACAGGTATTTTCCCACCCATATAGGGGCAGAAGGGTACATTGCAGGAATCTACATAAATAGAGTGGGGGCAAGACCTATAGAGCATCAAGGGTCACAGCTGGTTAGCAGGATATGTGGATATCTGTGGTCGAGCATTAGTTAAGCAAGCCTGGTAGTTGGCGTAAGTTGTCGCTCCATATGGTTGCTGTGACTGCAATAGTGTGCGCTATGCGAGCAGTCTTGTTCGCCATGGTTTATTAATCGCAAAGGTCTGTGCACATGTCTGGTCAACCTCAACATAGTAGGTGCACTCTGCTCCCAGGGCAGGTTACGGGTTGCTCAGTGATGCATGAAACGCCCCATCCGCATAGCCAGAGTATATAGGCTGGTTGTCGAAGCGGTCTTCTTAGTAAGCATGCTGCTGTTCCAGAAATTAGGGAATCAGGCGTTAGGGAGCACAAAATGCTAGAAGGGCTGCAACTACAGGCTGCAGGAGGTGGGAGCCACATCAGCTTGCAGGGTAATATAGCGATGTTTAAGACTGCTCCCTCCTGGGAAGCCATCATCCTCTTGCAGGTCATGTGAGGCACTGGTACATTCCCAGACAAGAATAACCCACTCCATGCGCAAGTTCGCAGAGCTAGGGGCTTTGGCTTCAGCAGGCATGGGCTATGCCGGGCGAACACCAAAGGTTATTTTGACAAAGTTGGGGTGCACCTGGCACAGGTGGGCTTGAATCTGTTCTTACTGGACATGAATGAGGCCCAGGAAATTGCAGGTGGCAAGTGAGAATACAGCTGTGTTGGTGGGGGGCTCTTTAGGCGACGGGGGCCGCCTCCAGAGCTGTGGCAGAGTTACAGGGCGATCTGGAAGCAGCTTGGGTACAGAAGGATACCTCTGCAAGAGCACAATAGGGGTGCCAGAGCCAAATCCCAGGAGCCTCATGGGAGGGTCCTGGAACAATGAGGTCGGCGCCCCGTTAATCCTACGGGCGGTTGTGGGCCTGAACAACCGGGGGCTTGCCTTGCTACGCTCCGCCCTGAAAGGGGCGTGAGTAATAAGGGACCAATGTGTCACGTGATCCAGTAAGGGGATCACCCCTATAAGGGTAGCGCTGATTGGGTTTTCCACAGTACTTGGCTCATCAGGCGGGCAGAGCAGCATAGGTTGGTATAGCTGCCTGCCCTTGGATCGCCAGTAAGATAACCCACCGTATTTGCATACTTTTGTATGGAATAAACATGCAGCAATATTTTCTCCAAACAAAAAGTTGTGTTGTGTATTTATTCATGCATGCCTATTCTGCTGTGGTCTGGGTGGGGTCTTGTGCCTATAATGGAACTAACGCAGTGTCGGCTGAAGGCAGCGTGCACCGCCGATGACAGAGCCACCCACCTCATCATAGCATCCGGCACTCGAAGCGGCCGGCGGTACACCGCGGCTCGATGCAGCCACCGAGTTAAGCCAAGTCCACCATGCAACACAGCCTCACGGGGAAGAAGGGAGAACACTGCGGCCCGACATGGTTGCCGGCTCTCGCCCAGAATCTCCTGTCGCAAGGGGGGTAAGAGGGGCGGCACACCACGGCAAAGCACAGCCACAGGGTCCCGCAGTGCCCTCTGAACCAGATGTCACTCCCATCCCGAAAACAGCAGCCACCGGGGGGCAGATGACACGGTGTCCACTGCTGCACGCTAAGGTACAAAGCAGCTCCACAGCAGCACCACTCACTCAAGGGCAAGGCTCGAGAGGCCGCAGTCTCTCCTCAGTGTCCGGGCGCCACCAGACAGGGCGGATGAGTTCAGCTAGGCTCACAGGAGGCCTCCATGCTCCAGGGGCATTTACCGGGAGTTAGACTTGCATGAAAAGCGAAAAAACTGCAGGATATTCGAAGGATTAATGTGGGGCTGCAGGAGCTCATCTAGAGCGCGTCCACCATGTTGGACCGCTAGGCCACGCCCCGGTTCGGGTTGTTTTTAAACAGATCTATACTGTTGCATATTTTTAGACTGTTTGTGTGGCCTCACTTTATTTGTAATTAAATGGTGTGTCAGATGTTTCTGCTATTAACGATCCCCTACATATGCATCTAGTCATTACTCTATGCTTTCCATCCCTGAGTTTATCAGGTGTCCTTGTTGAAACGGTGGTCTAACAGAGGACAGACTGTTGATCTGATTCTAGAACCTGTCAAAAGTACCTATTGTAGCACTATCCCTTGCAAATAATGAGTTTTCTTTCTACAGTTTTGCAGCCTCAACATGCATGCTATCTCAAAAGTCTACTCTATGCTCAAACAACCCTGCATGAAAATTTGACTCCACTTAAAACGTTCAATTGTCGCCTCTGTCTTCTTTGAATAACCCTCTCCTTACTTTCCATCTTCCTCATGCCTCCTCTCTCTTAGCACAGCCTACTCTAAAGTCATGAGCAAGTTTGACTTACTCTCCATTGTTGTATTCCAGCCAATTCCCACACCTCAATTCAAATATCACAACCTGTCCTTCTTTGAAAGTCATACCCTGCAACCTAGCAATATATTTCCTCAAGCGCCCATCTACTAACACTATCACATATCTGAATAAACTCAGGACACCACCCCCGTATAATCACACCTAGCTGCCACTAATTTAATCCAACTCATTTGTTACTAGAGTAAATGCATACAATAGTAGCCTTCGGACCAGACATCTAAACGCAATAACCACTGGATGAACCACTAACCTTGGGTTCTGGAGCAATGTGATGGCTGGCATAAAGTGCTAAAATGGCTCATTAGGGGTAGTAGGATGCGGGCTGTGACACAGTGAAGAGAGCACTCCCAAGTTCTATCCAAGCCATGTCCAGAGAACAGGTATAATTAGGCCTGAAATCAAAGACTAAGGGACAGATATAGATATTGGCATACAGGTTATTCCTGCACAACATTGACAGATTTCCTGTGCGCCAAAATGTATATCCAATAGGGTATAATGGGAAATTATATTTCGGCGGAAAGGATATCCGTCACTGTTGTGCCGGAGTAACCCATCCGCCAAGATCTAAATCAGGCCCTTAGAGACTGTATCTGAACTCGAAAATATACACCTGCAAGTTTGGGAATGTAATGAGAGTGAGCATGAACTCTTTTGAGCAAACTCAAGGAAAACTGTCCTACAGATTATCACACACAGTAGTTGCTTGCACATTCTAATACAGTGCTCATCTCGTGCCTATGACTATCACTGCCAGAACACTGAAGATATTGGGGACACCACAGGAGCTGTGTAGACCCCTGTAGAAAGAGTGAGACGTGTACTGGTTTAGAGCCTTATAGACGTGGCTGTTGAAGCCTGTAACTAAATCCCCTGGACTGCGAGTTTTTATTTCACTTTGCTGTGATATAAAAGTAATTAACTTTATTCCAAGATAGGCACTGGATAGACAGCAAGTTACTGCGTCTGTTGATTGAATATTGGAGGTCGGAGTCCCTGCCGCCGAAACTACCTCCTTCAGATGTTTCTGACTGCTCACCCTTGGTACCCTGAGAATCAATTGCATAAAGGATGTACTTAACCAAGTTTGCAGAGCCACAGTAGGAAGGACCCCAGAACAGCAGAGGAAAACTACTCCAACCACCATGATTGTGACTCAGTAGGAATATATGACGTTACAACGCAAACAATTACAACGCATGCCTTTACAACGTGGTTTTTACCTTGCAGCATCCATTACAATGCATGATTTTACAATGCATGCCATCACAATGCATTTTTAGAAACTACATTTACAACTCATTCCATTACCACGCATACCATTACAACGCATAATACTTTTAGGGCAAGAGTAGAGTAAATGTTGGATAGTGTAGGAGTAAAAATTACTATTCCCACTCCAGTGAGTGCAACAGTAGGGTAAGTGTTGGATAGTGTAGGGGTAAAACTACTTTCCATATATACCCCAAAACCCATACCCACCCTAAAACCAAAAAATCCCCATTACTTACCTTATAATGAGTTGTAATGGGGTGCGTTGTAATGGTATTCGTTGTAATGGCATGCGTTGTAGTGACATACGTTGTAATGGCATGCGTTGTAATGGCATGCGATGTAAAGGCAGCTGCGTTGTAATGACTGCGTTGTAAAGGTAGTGTGTTGTAATGGTGGTTTCCCACTCAGAAGCCTCTATCTGCCCTGTGGCCTCCCTGACACAGTATTAATACTGCCCCAGGAGACGCCAGACAGCATTACCGGCAGCATCAGGGTGAGAGCCACGCAAAACGGGTTCATAGGACTCCAATCCCCAGGCTTCCCTGCACCGCTTCGTCACGCCTGCAGCGCCTGGAGGCGCATTTAAACATTCGCGGGTTCCCGCAGCGCGGGACGCCCCAGGAGACGCCAGACAGCAATACCGGCAGCATCAGGGTGAGAGCCACACACAGCGGGTCCATAGGACTCCAATCCCCAGGCTCCCCTGCACCGCTTCATCACGCCTGCAGCGCCCGGAGGCGCATTTAAACATCAGCGGGCTCCCGCAGCGCGGGACGCGCGGGCGGGGTCGTATCCTTCGAGTTTGCCCACGGAAAGCCCAGGAATTCAGGAATGAGACTGATGGACAATAACCAGTGACTGGTATCGTACTTGTGGCATTTATCTGTGATTTACCTATTTTGTTGTGCCCAGGTGTATTTGAACTGCTTCTTAGTTGGCTGAGAGATGAGGGTGAGGGAGACCACGGGGTTGCCCGGGTGGTGCACAAATACTATTTAAGAAGCGTTGTATAGAGTCTTGTAGAGCTCCTTAACCTGCTCATATAGTGGAGAACTGTACTTCTTTTTATTGAGGCTGAGTGAAGATGGGGAAAAGGAAGAGCCTTGACAAGGCTCAGGGTTTGGAAAATTCAAAAAGGAAAAAATAGTCACTTGGGGCTGTTTGTCATGATACCATTGATAGAATTGAGCTGATATTAACAGAGTGCCAGGAAATTGTGGATCAAGATTCATCAATCTCACTAGTAAATGTGATCAATGATAATGATGGTAATCCTGTTTTGTCACATGTCCAAAAAGTCCAAAATTGTGTAGTGCCCAAAGATAGTACCGTGGGCCCGACGAAAGGGGAGTCCTGTGTCAAAAGTATTCCCCAAATGTTTACCCGGGGGAAGAAAAGGAATAGAAAAATACGGGAGTCTCAACAACAGTTATCTGAAAATGATTTAGTTACACAGGCCCATATAGGACAGAATAGTGGGACATTAGATTCAGCCCAACTAATTACAGTGGAATGTCACAATAGATATGAGACGTTATCGATGATAGACCCAGAGTCCCAGGGGGCGGCCGTTACTTCAACCGAACCCTCAAAAAATGACCCTATACTAGAACTAATAGCATTAAAACAAGTTATTGAGACCTTAAGAGATGAGGTTGCCGCACTTAGAAAGGAGGTTGCCTCCCTAACTGTAACAAAGATGGCACCTCCCAGGAAAAAAGAATGTTTTGGTCTACCAAGTGCTTCTCAACTATTGACAAAAATCGCAAGTGGCGAATAGGAAGGAAAGGCCATATGATAGAAGAAGTGTAGAGGAACCATTTGCTGAAATTCCAAATTCTAGCTCTAGCTCTAATCACCAGAAAGACATTCCCAAACACTGCCCCTATAAGCCCTCGCATGTTGAGAACCCAAGAATTGCTCTGCCAGGCATTTGTACTAAGAGTAATCTAGTGGGAATGGATGGCAATAAAGCAATATTAGATGGGAATATTGCACTGAGGTCGGTAAGGGGTGGGATTTATATGAAGCAGAGAGATCTTTGTGATGGAAATGTGATCTACCCTACAAATGTACCAAAGCTTGCACAGGTGGGGTCTGAAGATCATAATTATGTAAAAAATAAGGTCATTCATTGGTTAAGATTCTCCCGGCATTGCTACTCTATAATAAGAGAGGATATTAAATATGCAAAGAGATCTAACAAACCAGGGATATCAAGGGACATGATTGAGGTGGGTTCTATGATAATGATATAGTCTCTGGTCTGCTTTCGTTATAGTCCCGCACTATTCCTTTGCAAAATACATCTATTGCTATAAAATATCGACGACCCCTGGGACCCGAGCAAGTAAATACGAGGGCTACCACGGGAGACACCCGCCTAGGGCTGGGTAGAGGTGAAATAGATGCAAAATGACTACAATTGGCCGAAAGTCATCCGACCAACACAGGGGAAACGATAAACCTGCCACTTTTTAAAACACTAATTACTAGCCAGCAGGGGGGTGAAAAGGTGGATAACCTAAGACCTTTAACTGGACTAGAAAACCCCAGCCCAAATAAAAGCCCTAGTAGTAGAGATAGGAGGGTATTAGTTCTCCCAATCGCATATAGTCCATTAGTAAATCTGAGTTATGTATTTTGGTGTGGAATGTTGCTGGTATTCAGAAACTATTATTGGACCCCGATTGGTGTAGTTTTGTGGATACTTTTGATGTTATTCTTTTCCAGGAAACATGGAGTCTGACTACCCCACACAGGAGTGGCTATTCAGTATAGGAAATTGAAGCAAAAAGAAAAAAACAAGGTAGACCCTATGGTGGTCTGGCCATCTGGGTAAAAACCGCATTAGGGTTTAAATTTAAAGTCAGGTTGTTAAAAATCGACACACAGGATATCTTGGCACTCAAATTGACTCTATACTGTGGGTGGAAGGTTAGAATATTTCATGTTTACAATAGAGTAGACTGTGCAACTGAAGAAACAACCACTATTAGCAAGTTAGATGATGCCTTAACTAAATACTCGGATAGCACCCCCACTATAGTTGCAGGTGATTTTAACTGCACTTTTGAACCCTTTACTTATACTCCCCGAGATCTCACTGAGGATTGGGACTGTTAATGGACTATTCCCCCCTTAGATCTACTAACAGTAAGGTGGTCAAAGAGAGGAGCACAGGTGCTTTTGCTAACTCTACAACATGTGCTTAGAGCCACAAATGGTAGGACAAAATCTGATCTAAAAGGGGAACACACTTTTAATAGACCTGGTAAAACCAGTAGAATGGATCACTGCTTAATTACTCCAAACTTATGGCCTCAATTATCTGACATGATGGTGGTGAAAAGGACAGAAAGAGACCATCATGCTCTCGCCCTTACTCTATTAACAGACGGCCCTTTGCAGCCAACCCACAGGGTACATCCTGATGTGGGTATCCTCACTACTTCAAATAATCTGAAAACTCTAAAGTGGACATGGGTGGAGAAACACCCAGAAACCTTAGAAGTAGTTAAGACTAAAGCAAGACAGTTGATTAAGGACCTGAGTGGTCTCTGCCCTAAAGATGCCATTGCAATTCTAGGGCCTTCCCATGACCTTTTCTTTAGTGAGATAAGAAACTTGCTGAGCCAACCAAAAAAAATCAAGGAGTAATGAGGGGCAATGTGTAGGCCTAAAGCACGACAATAAGAGTTCCTGGTTTAACCAGGACTGTAGGAAGGCAAAGGGGGCGCTTATTGGCGCAATTAAAAGAGGGGTTCATGCAGATATTTCTACTTGTAGAGTTGGATATAAAAAGGCTATCAACAAAGCAAAGAAGGAGTGGGAAGACTCACTTTGGGATTCTTTGCACACTGCACTGTCGGGAAGTGGCCCTAAAGGGTTTTGGAGACTCCTGGGAGCGCTAGGGGGCGCCTGACCATCATGGCCGCTTAGCGGTGCGGCTCCGGGCGCCTGGCCCCGTTTCTCTCTGCCTGCTCCGTCCCGAGCTGCCCTCGCCGAGTTTTAGCGGGCGCATTGGGGCACGGAGCAGACCCGCATCCTTGGGTCCCAGTTTGAAGAGGTCCGGCCCTCCCCGGGCGCCGCTGGACGACATCGTAGCGGGCCCGGGGCGTGGACGCGGCGAGCCTGGAGCAGGGACCGGGGAAGGCAGCCACTCGAGCCCGCGGCGCCCACGAGGTCTCTGGGCCCCTGGCCTCCGGTGGCGAAGAAGAGGCGCTTGGCTGCGGTGATCGTGGGGGGCTCTCCCCCCCCCCCCACGAGGCGAGAGCTACCCGGCCTGTCTGGGGTGTCCGAGGAGTTTGTGAGGACGTGGAGCTGGTCCCGGGGGGCAGCCTGACACCAGGGGGTTGCCGGTAAGTGCGGCGCGGCGGAGGCAGGCGGCGGGGCAGCTGGAGCTGTGAGGGGGATCTAGAGGAGGCTCCAGGGGGGGGGGGACCTGCGCTCCCTCGCCCACCGCCCCCCCCTCCGCTGGTGCTGCCCTTCTGGGGGTGCTGGTCCCGGCCTATGGAGGGACGCTGCGTGGCGTGAGGTTCTCTCTGCTTATCGGGCCGCGGGCCGGCGGTTGGGAGGGCCGGTTCCATTTCCCCCCTCCGCCCGCGCCCCGGGGGGGCGCCCTGCAACGCTTGGACACCCGTGTGGGGTGAGTGGGCACTGAGGCCCCACTGAAAACGGCGGCACTGACCGTGGGCAGTGGCGGGTGGCGGCGTACCACCCTGGGCTTCGACTGGCCGCGGATCGGCGGCGGTCCCTGGGGGCGGATCGGCTGCCATATCGGGCAGCGCCCCGGGAGGTGATTTGCGGGGCTTGTGCCGACGGGCTGCCCAGGCGAGTGGAGGCCCCGACTGCACGTTCTCCCTCCTGCCGTTCAGTTCCCCGGTCCTGGTGGGCTCACCGAGATCTACTGCGGGGCCCATCGGCGGGTACGGCCGTCCCCCACAGGCTGAAGTGGGGTCACCATGGGCAAGGACAGGGCCTCCAGACCGACACCTGCGGCCACCCAAACCAGGATTGAACAATTTACGACCTCTGAGAGGGGGACTGGCCCGACCGGGGAGGCGGCATCGGCCCCTGCTACAGATCTGGCCGCCATCTTGCAGGCCATCAACGCGTCCCGCTCCTCCCTGGAGGGTATGGTAGGGGAGGTCAGGGTGGATGTTGCCCTCCTCCGACAAGACTTGCGCAATGCCACCACCCGCATCTCTGAGGCCGAATCGAGAATATCGACTGCTGAGGATGACATCCGCCAGCTGCAGGACCAAGTACGGGAGCTCACCACCCACTCTAAGGAGCTGCATCGCCGGGCCGAGGATGCAGAAAACCGGGCGCGGCGTGGCAACCTCCGCCTGGTGGGATTTCCGGAGGGGGCCGAGTCGGGCCGGGCAGATGACTTTTTGGAGCGCTGGTTTAAATCCTGGATGCCTGTGGGCAGCCTGTCGGCCTGGTTTGTTGTGGAGAGGGCCCACCGCTCCTTGGCTCCTAGGCCTCCGGGGGCACCCCCCCGCCCCTTCATCCTTAAGATCCTTAATTTCAGAGACAGGGACGCAATTCTCCGCGAGGCCTGGCGTGCTGAAACTCTTACATACCAGAATCATAATATCATGATCTTCCCGGATTACACTCGGGAGGTCCAGGAGCTGCGGCGGTCCTACACGGAGGTGAAGCAGAAGATGCGGGCTCTGGGCCTCCAATACCAACTTCAGTTCCCGGCCTGTCTCCGGGTCATCTTTCAGCACAAAGCCATATTTTTTGATACGCCTCGAGCAGCTTGGACTTGGCTGACGGAGGAACATCCACTGCATCGATCAGGACAGGGCTCACCGTCGAGGAGCCGCAGGGGACAAGCAGTGTCCAGACCGTCAAGAACCCGTCGACGGCGGCGCACAGTGCCCCGGGGGAGAGCAGAGGGAGAGGTGGTGGCCACGCGCTCCATGGGACGGCCGCGTCGGGCCTCTGGAGCCTCACCCGCCTCTTCGGTCGCCCCTGCCAGTCCCGCTGCTGCTGGAAGCCGGGCCGGGTCTACCCCACGGGTGGGCTCTGCGGTTCCGCCTGCTGCGCAAATGGACACCTCGGACCTCTCCCGCAGTCCAGTTATCTGACTCTCTCTTGCTGGGGGTGGTTTGTTGGGGGGCTTGGGAGTGATCTACCAAGCGGCTAGTGCCAGCGTTTGGACTTCCGTGCCCCACTTTAGAGATAGCTCGCGGCCAGGGCAGGGGATTTAGTCATGATCCGGTCTGTTGAGGGGTCCACTATGCGCTCCGAGCGTTCTAGCTTGGTAGTTGTTCTTTAGAGTTAGGGCGACAGATGCTTCCGTTTTCGAAGTATAGGGTGGGGGGTGGGGGGTTGGGGTTGTTTTGGGGTGGTTTCCTTTTTCTAGGGAGGATTATGTTGGCTGGAGATATCCTCCTCATGGTTGTTGTCCAATGGCATCATTGCGTTCCTGACCTGCCCACTGACCTGCTTTCCCGGTGTCTCTCCCCTTGGGAAGGCCCTGCGCCTGCGTCCCCCCTGGTTTCGCTGCTGGGTGCGCGCTCTAAGGACGCCCCCCTTCCGCGTGCACTGGATGCCCCTGCTTGGGGCTATGGCTGACACTACCATTCCTAAGGCCGCCATGCGTATTTTGTCGTGGAATGTCAACAGCCTTTTGGACCGTTTCAAACGCATGGCGGTCCTCAAGAACGCGCAGTATTAAACAAGCGCCATGCCGGGGTTGAAAATAACTGCTTTCGGTGCCAGGCCTTGGGAGAGGGGGACTGGCTTCATATTTGTTTTAAATGCCCAAAACTCCAAACGTTCTGGAATAAAAAAAATGTCAGCTATAAGCTATGCAATTGATAAAAATATTGATCCTGAGACAGAGGTGGCATTGTTTGGGATCTCTAGAGTAAGAGCTGACCTTAATAAAGCAGAAGCAACGTTCGTGGCTATTGGCACTGTAATAGCACGGTCATTGATTCTACAAAAGTGGAGAACAGAAGAGATCCCCACTTATTCGGAATGGTTAATTAAAATGTGGAGGACAAGGAGATATGAAGAAGCATATGCCAAGCGGGTAGGGGCAGTAAAAAAATTTACTTTGGTTTGGAGGTTTTTGGATAAGTATCAAGCTATATAGAACTTTAGTACGGGACTGGTTCAACACTTTAGCACCAAGCACTTTAGCATACTGCACTTTATGAAAATTTGTAATTTTGCACAATCTATTGTGATTCGATGAAATAGATTAAAATATGGCGGGAAAGAAGGGTGGGGAAAAGCAATGCTTTTCCTACGGTGGATTGGAGGCCATTAGATAAATTGCTAGCAATATAAATTTGAAGTTGTGTAAAAAGTCTAATAGTGATGCATACATTATCAAGCTATATAGAATTTTAGTATGGTAATGGTATAGCACTTTAGCACTTTAGCATATTGCACTTTAAGAAAATTTGTATTTTTGCACAATTTATTGATGACTCGAGGAAATAGTTTAAAATATGGCGGGAATAAGGGGGGTGGAAAAGCAGATGCTTTTCTTACTGTGGAATGGAGGCCATTAGATAAATTGCTATCAATATAAAATTGAAGTGTTGTAGAAAGTCCCATAGTGTTGCACACTGCACTTTAGTAGCCCTACACTTTGTTTCAGGTTATTTTTATGGCTTGTACTTTAAGAAAGCAGGACGCTACTTTATGTGGGGTTGCTTTTTTTTTTTTTTAAGGCTATATTCTCGTTTACAGATTGGTATGTAACGATGTGTTGTTTCAGATTCATACATGTATCAGAAAGTAACTGTAAAAGTGTTTAAAAATTGTTATTTATCCTGCTCTCCTCTGCTCAATAAAAAAAAAAAAAAAACACGCAGCGTATGGGGATTGACGTCCTTCTCCTGCAGGAGACCCATCTTCTTGGCAATAACTGTCCCTTTCTTGCCCGTTACGGGTACGATAGGGTGTGGCACGCAGGCTTTGCTAGGGGTTCCCGGGGAGTGGCTATCCTGTTCAGGCGGACTTTTCCCTTTGTTCTAGCCCAGGTGCATTTCGACTCCCAGGGTATGGCTGTTGCCGTATGTGGTACGCTCAAGGGGCAGCCACTCACCCTTCTATCCTTTTATGCGGCGCCGTCCCTGTTGCAAGCTGTCCTCTCATACACTGCAGCCTTACTTCCAACACTCCCGGCGGGCGCGCTCGTTTTGGGGGGGGGATTTTAACGCGGTCTCCACGCCTAGCATGGATGCGACAGGCCCGATCTCCCTTGCCAGAGCCGCCCGCGCAAAGCATCTGTCGGGCTGGGTCGAAGCCCAGGGCCTATGTGATGTGTGGAGGGTCTGGCACCCGCAGGCCCGCCAATACACCCACACCTCGGCGGCACACCACTCGCACGCTCGGATTGATTTAATCTTTGTCCCGTCTACCGAATGCGCGGGGGTTCAGGACGCCCGCATTCTTCCTAGGGGCCTCTCGGACCACTCTCCGCTGCTTCTGGCCCTCGGCCCACCTCCCTTTTCCACCCGCCCGGTGTGGCGCCTGAACGCTTGGTTCCTTCAGGATAAGGACTTTCGGAAGTCGGTAGGAGATGAGATCTCTAGCTACTATCACCACAATGTGGGCTCCGTTTCTTCCGCGGCCGTCCTCTGGGAGACTGGTAAGGCGACTATTAGGGGAGCGACCAAGGGACTTGTACAGCAACAGCGCCGGAGACACCTCCAGCAGCTTACGGAGTGTGAAGTGCAGGCCTTGGAGCTTGAGCGTGACCAGGAGGCATTGAGTGATGCCGGGCGGGCGCGGCGGCTGGCCTTTCTGCGGGATGAGATTCGTATGCACTCCATGGAGGCGGCGAAAACTCAATGGCGCTCCTCAGTGGCTCGGGTATACGGCTGGGGGGATAAGAACGGTGCACTTCTCCACCGGCTGGCCACGTACCCCCGGGCAAACAGGATTATCCCTGCCATTGTGGGCCCTAACGGCGAAACTCATACAGTCTCCGTGGCGGTGGCTCAGTCCTTTGCCGATTATTATTCCACGCTGTACTGGGCTCGGGCACCGGGGATCCCCCTTACGGAGCTGATGGGAATGAGTGGAGCGGGCCTGAAGTGCTTGGAGCGGGAGGCCGGTGAGACCCTGGACTCGCCCGTTACGTTGCAAGAAATTGACGAAGCCATCAGCCATCTGGCTCCTGGGAAAACTCCTGGTCCGGACGGCTTCCCACAGGAATATTATGCCCACTACCGTGAAGCCCTCGCTCCGCAGCTTTTGGGCCTCTATGCAGAGGTGATAGAGAAGGGTTCGTTCCCATCGGAGACGGACACGGCTACGATAGTCGTTCTCCCCAAGACGCAGCCCCCATCACAGTCCTGCTCGGACTATCGGCCGATATCTCTTATTAATACTGAAATTAAAATATACGCTACCATCCTGGCACAACGGTTGCGCCCGCACCTTACTTCGCTGGTCCATCCGGACCAATGTGGATTCGTGCCGAACCGAGGGACTCGGCACTGCCTGCGGCGCCTGCATCTTGCCATGGCTCACCGGGGGCGCATCTCTCCTTACCTGGCCCTGTTGCTGGTCGACTTTGAGAAGGCCTTTGACTCGGTGGGGTGGGTCTACCTTGGAGAGGTACTGAAGAGGATGGGGTTCGGTCCTCAATTTCGCGCCATGGTCCGGGTCTTGTACGCGGCTCCACGGGCCAGAGTGTTGGTGAATGGGGCTCTATCCCGCCCGTTTCCCATCGGGCGGGGGACGCGTCAGGGTTGCCCGCTCTCGCCCCTCCTCTTCGCCTTGGCAATGGAACCCCTGGCCGTTCTGGTCCGGTCGGATCCTGCTCTTCGTGGGTGGGACTGGCCAGGCATGGCTCCTGATAAAATAGCTCTGTACGCGGACGATGTCCTCCTTTACCTCTCAGACCCAGCTATCTCCAGTCCTCTTGTTCGTCAGGTTCTTCGCCGGTTCGGTCAGGCGTCGGGTCTCCTTCTCAACCCCAGGAAATCGGTCTTGGTTCCGCAGCATCCGTCTAGAGATTGCTTCGACTGGCAGTCCGATATTCCCCTCCGGAGACTTTCTTTTAAGTATCTGGGGGATCTGGGTCACCCTTCTACCGGAGCTCTGCTGGGCCCTCAATGTGGCCCCCGTGGTCAATAAAGCCAGATCAGACCTGGCGAGGTGGCAATCGCTCCCATTGAACCCACTGGGGAGGATTGCACTCTACAAGATGATGATCCTTCCCAAGTTCCTGTACATGCTGCAGAACACGCCCTGCTCTTTTTCTCGTCCTTGGTTCCGGGACTTGAATAGGATGGCGACCAAGTTTCTCTGGGGAGGCGGTAGAGCCCGTCTGGCCCTGAGCCGGTGCCGGATTCCGTCATATGAAGGAGGTCTGAGCATGACCAACCTTTATCTGTATTATCTTGCAACTCGGCTCCTGGTGGTCCATGATTGGTTTTCGGGCGGGTGGGACGACCCGGCCTACAGGCTGGAGGTACAGCTGATGGGGTTCCCCTCCATTCAAAATATGCTCTACGGGGCGACGGTTCCTCGGTCGCTCCCGGACGTTGTACGGGCCCCTTTCTTGGCATGGCGTGCCGCTCTACGACATACCCGGTGGTCGGGGAAACTGACTCGTGTTACACCGCTCTGGTATGGCACTTGGCTGCGGGAGGTCACGGGCTTGGGAGGGTTTCGAGCGTGGGATCTCCTTGGGATTTCTTGTTTAGGTCATGTGTGGCGGGGGGAGTCACATGTGCTCCTTCCAGGAGCTCCGGGATCGGTTCTCGTTGTGCCCCTCGCCGTTTTATAAATATCTCCAGCTGCGTCACGCGATTCAGTCTCATGTACCTCTGGATTCAAGGATCCCCGATCATAGCCCACCCGAAGCTCAGGTGATGTTGGGGTTTCTGGGGAAGGGGGGAATCTCCCGTATTTACCGGACCCTGGTCAATAACACCCCGACGGACTGGGACGACATGAAGCTGCGCTGGGAGGCCTGGGTGGGACCATTGGACGAAGCTGATTGGAGGGGCGTTCTTATGTCACACCCAGGACGATTACCTCATCAGCCAGGTTGCGGCTCATCCAGCTTTATTACCTACATACCGCCTATCTGACCCCGGAACGCCTCTACTGTGCGGGTCTTTCTCCAGATGCCTCATGTGCACGCTGTAGGGCAGACCCGGCGGACTTCTTCCACATGGTGTGGACCTGCCCGCGTCTGGGAGCCTACTGGGGCGAGATTGAAACTGAACTAACTGAGACACTGGGTTGGGAGGTTCCCCATGATCCCAAATTGGCCCTGCTGAGGATAACGGGCGGTCTGGACGGTACCCGTAATGAGAAATTCTTCCTAACTACTGCTCTGGTGGTGGCTAAAAGGGACATCGCGGCCGCCTGGAAGCGGACTGATCCACCCAAATGCGCTACATGGAGAAGGGGGTGGACTGGTGCGCGACGCAGGAGCGCATGATTTATTCGGCACGGGGTTGTCCCAAAAAGTTTAGCAGAATATGGGGGGGGGGGGGGGGGAAGTGGCTAGGGGTATAATCTAGGGGTGTCGAGGCGGGTGGAGGGAGTGAGGGGGACGGGGAGGTGGTGGGAGGTCTTGCGATTGAGTGTCTATGAACCCAGGAAATGTCATATTGATGCCAGTTCATTTGGATGGTTGTATGTGCATTTATGTGTGTTCTTTTGCAAAAATTAAAATTAGCTTATCAAAAAAAAAAAAACGTTTTTTGGAGACTAGCGGCATACTGGTTAAGAGGGGAAGGACCCACACTTGAATATACTGTACAACCGGAGGATTGGGTTGCACATTTTGGTCCCCTGTATGGAGACGATCCTTTTATAGCTAGTGATGTACTAGTGGAAATGGAGCTTCCTAGGGGGTGTGAAGAAGGAAACCTGGTTATTACACTCGAGGAAACATTATTAGCAATATCCTCTTGTGTGTCATCACGTGCCCCTGGTCCGGACAAAATCCCTAATGATTTATATAAAGAAGATAAAATGCTGTGGGGCCAATATATAAATCTAATTAACAACTTGATACTGGCAGGTGCTCCGATCCCACCTTCTTGGCAGATAGCTGACATAGTGCCCATCTTTAAACAAGCATTTACAATGCAATGGTCTCGGCATTGGTAAAATTAGAGCTATTGGCATTGCTCATGACATTATTTTTGTTTATGTTTTTGTTTTTAAAACATTTAAAGAAACGGCATTGTCATGAGCAATGCCAATGGCTCTAACTTTAACAATGCCGAGACCGTTGCATTGTAAATGCTTCTTAGCCATGCTGTAATGCGGCATGGCTGAAAAGAAGGTTTTAAAAAAAAAAAAAAACACTCGTGGCATTTTGAAGGCACACGCTAATGTGGATGCTGGCGCCTAGAAAACAAGGTGAACATTTTTGTTCGCTTTTTATTTACAAATCCAAGGTGAATTAGTAAATAAAAGTTGTACGAAATGCAATTTTTTGATATAGCGCTAATTGTGCCTTTTAATTTTTTTTTTAAAAAACAGGAGAGTGAGTAGGGGGGTGGTGAGTGCTACTGTATAGGTGCTGCCCTGGGACACAACCCAAACTGTACTTTTTGGCACCCGAGAAGATTTTTGTGAGTACCCACAGTCCGGAGTATGCCAATTAGCCAACACAAACCCTTCTGCACATTCTCCAGAGTAAATTTTGGGTTTGATTATGAAGCAAATGTGTTCCACACCTCAAATGTGATTTTGCAACATTTTATCCTTTGGGTCGCAATGCTCGCATGGCATCAACCAAGCTCCTAGGCTCATTGCGGAATATCTTGATTACTAATACCATGGCCAAAGATCAGATGACGCTTCTTTCATAGGAAGGCAGAAGCAGGCGGGTCAGGCCTTGAGCTTTATTTGCTTCCCATCAAAAGTGATGCGGTATCACAGCTCTGCTGAGAAGTGCAGGTACTCTCCCTCTCAAAATGTAAACAAATGCATGTACTAAGTACCTGAGAGCACCGGCCTATTTAACTACTTCAGTTCCAAGAACATGAACAAGCGGGAATAAATCCGGCACAAACATAATACAGTGATGGAGAACGGTTAGTATGACGGATTGTGTATGGGGAGGGATGAGTGAATTGTGGACATTAGTCAGCCAGGGAGATCTCCTCACAAAGGACTGATCCATTCAGGGCGCCAGAGGGAATTTAATTAGGTCGTTTTCTACTATGTGGGAAGCTGGGAACACATGATGTTATTTAACCAGTAGAAGGGTAACGTTTATTGCCAAAAATACTGTTTTGAGGAGAATAAAAATATATTTTAATTTTAAAATCTGGCATAATACACACTTTCAGGATACCAATGACTGCACGTAAAAAATACTGTAGGACAGCTGCGGAGAACCTCCCCCGTGGGATGTGCAGATTATATACATATAGTCTGCTTTTGAATCACAGGCTAGGCCAGAAAAGACCTGCACATGGAGGGCAGAGGTGTGCCACTGAAGTCCCAGACACAACTGGCACGTGTAGGGCAGAGGTCCTACATACCCACTGACCCAAAACAAACAAAGGAGCTCCTCTCTCACTTCAGACAGGACAGGGCGGTGCGCGAGCTCACCGCTTCCTCTCTGCAGAGGGTGCGCGCGGCTGCCGCTTCCTCTGTGCCAGCCTCCCAGTAATGCCAGCAGGAAGCAATATTCAGGACTGTGGAAGCACGGGGGAGGGGGTGCTGCGCAGAATCTCGTGACCCGCCCGCGGTTATGCCTCGATCTCCTCGAGACGGATTTCGGAAGCTTTCTTGGAAACATCAAAGAGCCTTACTTACCCCTTGCCCCATCACATTTGAAGTCTGCTAGACTTTGGCCCGAGCCCTGCGAAATATGAAAATCACACCAACCAACGCCCCACAGAAAGCGCCTATCGCCGAATACTACGTTCCTACAATGAATTCTGAGCAGAGATTGATAAAGATGGAGTTAGGGGGCTGCAAGGGAAGGGGGTGAAGACTGAACGGGCTAACCACCCCCACCCCCCCTCCCGTCACACACTTCTCCCAAACTCAGTGTTCGGACCAAACTGGAGACCACGCAGAGTGCAGCAGAGGCAAGAAAAGAGACTACACAAGTCCCGCAGTCCGTCCTCCACAAACCATCCAGCGTCTGACTCGTAAACAAAGAAGCCCGAGCCCAGGAGTGAGGGGGAGGGCACAGAGGCGCACCAGGAAGCGAGGAGGATTTGAACAGAACAAAGGGGAGGCATATGTGGCAGCCTCAGAACGTGGGTTCTTTTGGTGGGGGGCGGCATCAGTGCACAGCGGGTATACCATGAATTACGGGTTCAGAGAAGGGGAGTCACGAGGTAGGTGGGGGGGGGCAGTCACAGAGGGACAGCTGGCAGAAAACGAAGTGGAGCCCTCGTGGGAGAAGGAAAGGGACAATGGGAAGTGGGGGTATGTAAGGGGGAGCAGCGAGGAGAGCAGAAACAAGAGCAAGCACACACCACCGAAAAGGCAGCGTCGTTTTCGGATTCGGGGGCGTGTTTTGCTGTTGTCTCCTCCCTGAGACTTTTCGCAAAAACCACGCCCCCGATCCGAAAAGGACGGGGCCTGATCGGAGTGACTGACCTCTTCTCCAGTAGCTGGCCAGCATTTACGAGGCCAGCCAATGGAGAACAGGGGAGAAGAGGGGCTGGATCAAGCCCCTCTTCTCCAAGTCATTAAATCTCCGACTTCCGGTTCTGCCTTTCGGCAGACCGGTAGTCCTCGACCTAAAAAGGGGATAGATCTGCTCCGATGAATTATAGGCCCATCAGCCTCATCGATTCCCTGCAGAAAATCTTTTGTAAGCAGGTTCTAGGAAGGGTTCAAAATTGGATAAAGAAAGCACAAATTCTAAGTGATTTTCAGACAGGCTTTCGCTCCAAAACCAGTACGTTGAACCCAGTGTTCCAACTAATTTGTATTTACTGGAAGGAAGTAGTTGTAAAGGGAGGAAAGCTTTATGTGGCTTTTGTGGATTTGCGTACAGCTTTTGATTTAGTTCCACGCAAGAAACTATGGGGGGGTGTTAATGGAGATGGGCGTTCCAGCTAATATATTAAACATTTTAATTCGATTACATTCAGAAAATTCTGCACAGTTTAGATGGGGTGACAATAGCCAAGTGACCGATACTTTTCCCGTCAAGCGAGGAGTGAGACAAGGATGCGTGTTGACTCCAACACTTTTTACTCAATGGAGTGGTGGGGTTTTTAGATAAAGATGGCTGCGACACCCCAAAAATAGGGTTAGGTAGAGTACCGGCATTACTATTTGCTGACGATACCCTATTAATTTCAAAATCTCGGCTAGGATTGCAGCAACTTTTAAAAGATTTTTTTAAAATTTTGTAAAGAAAGAGGGCTTAGCCTAAATTAAACCAAGACAAAATCTATGATCTTTGAGAAAGGTAAAAGTGTAGCAAAGACTAGGCCAATGTGGGCCGGTCGTACAAAACTGGAGAAAGTTGAATCCTTTGATTATTTGGGTATTCGACTTACCCCAATCAGCTGGAGTCCTCAGGGGGAAAAATAAAAAATCCAATTAATTCAACAATGCGCACACTTATGCAAAATACATAGGAGGACAGTATCCAGGCAAATTGCCCCCGTTCTCGAAATTTACAATACCAAGATTTTGGGTGGGGTACTGTATGGTGCTGAGCTTTGGGGCGTAAGTTCCCAGGCCTCTCTCACTATAATTGAAAATCGATTTCTTAGATCACTGGTTGACCTCCCCGTCAGTACCCCTTTGATTCCCTTTTACTTTGATATTGCTCATAAACAACTAAAGCACAAAGTAAATTACAAAATGTTATCATTCTGGTTTAGACTCTGGACGACAGAGGAGTTGGATTCCTATTGTGATGCCTTAAGGGATCTTTTAAGATTCCCTCAGGCTGCATCAATAAGGTGGTTTTCCTGCCTGCGTGATTTACTAGGGAAATTGGGGATATATAGTTTCTGGTCTAGTCCAGAAACTATGAGTAGTATTTCGAGAGATAAGCTGAAAAAGATGTATTGGGAAAAAATATTCCAAATGGAATTGACAGAACATTCCTTAGGCTTAACAAAAGATTTTTTAACCTATAAAAATGTCCCATATTTTGAAACGACAATAGATGAAATTACTCCTCCTTTGGGCCGTAAGCTTTTTCTGCAGTTTAGATATAAGACCCTACCAACTAATCTTTTCTGCTCAAGGTGGCGTATGTGTCCCCTAGTAGTCGACCAATGCCCTGCGTGCAAAGCTTTGCCAGAATCTATTGTTCATTTACTCTTTTTTTACCCCCACTATGCCATATTGAGAATGAAATGGATAACACCGTTGTGTAGAGCTGTTGGTCCGGGTCATTATCTTGAAATCCTGAGGCTACTGTCTACGGATACCCGTAGACTGATAGTCTTTGGTATTTCTCGTTTCTTATACGCAGTGCGGATTGGTCGGGGAAAGTTAATGCTCTGAATTTCTATTTTCTATGTAGGATTCTGTATTAATAGGAAAACGAATTGCTGTATTTTGTATATGGGAAAAACTTTTTAACTGATTTTATCTAATTGTTTTATCCCCTCTCCATGGATTCTGTGATGCGATGTAGTTTTATGAATCTCTGAGATTGTAATAAAGTTTTAAATTGAAAAAATGGAATTCTGCTGGGGCCCGCTCTCCTCCGGGAGAAGAACACACACCAGAGATTATCCACAGCCGCACAATATAAAGACTGCCCTTCCTATTGCACTCAGGCACAACAGAACTGTCTTATGCCCATGACCTACTGACGGGTTTGGCTGACCACTTGTGCTGTTCACAAATATCTGGGGATGTGCGCGCCTCTCCCATGTGCCCTGACACGGCATGTCACCTGGAGTGGGATACCCCCGGGAGAGCCAGTCACCATGGAATGAGACCGCCCATCATTCTCTCAGATGCAAAATAAGATGGTATGCTTTACGCACTCTGCTTCAGAGACCGCCAAACCCATAGACCATCAGCCATCTGCTCCCCCTTCTTAGGGACTCCTTGGGCACGTACTCCATATTGCAGGAGATCCCAGCATCTTGCACTGCCCTCAAGACTAAAACGGAGGAAGTTGGCATATATGTTGCACGCCTACGCCAAAACTTGCAGACAGTTACTGAGACCGAAGGGCGAATCTCCGGTCTGCAGGATGCATCTGGAAAACTTCGACAATGGTCTCATGCCTCTCTACCTTTGTCAAACTCTTGGAATAATGAGTGGAAGGTGCCAAACTTAAAGCATGACAAAACAAACTGTAATTCGTAGGATTTCTGTAGACGGTGGAATGCTCGACTTCAGAGAATTTTATTTAGTCCTGGATCTCATTCTGGCTTCCAGTTGAGCAACTATCCCCGTAGTTCATCCTCAAGGGAGCCCACAGTGCACTGATGTAGAAGCCCCCCTCTCTGAAGCCCCACCTAGGGTTCTTATTGCCAAGGTCCTTCATTTTAAAACAGAGATGCTATTCTTAGAAGAGCAACAGAACGAGTACCCGTCCCTTTCCAATCATCGCGTATTCTTGTCTTTCGGGACTACCCAAGACTTATCCAAAGCACAGAAATTTGTTTTATGAGTTCAAACAGAAGCTGAAGGCTATGGGCCTCACCTATATGCTTCTGTTCCCGGCACGTCTAAAGGTACTCCACAACTCCCGCTTCTTCTTCTTTGACACTTCTGAATAGGAAAATGAGTGGGCAATGGAAGAGAGGGCCCTCTGACAGCTTTCTCAGAACACAGCCCCATTAGAGGACACCATCTGCCAACACAACAATAAAAGTACCACTGCCGGGGATGGGACCCCTCTGAATACGCTGCTTCAAGGGACGCAAGGTCCTACTTGAAGACAGACTGAGTCCTTGACCCCTGCTTCCGATCTGGCACTTGTTCAAGAACCTATTTGATCTCGCCGAAAACCTTTGCACACTGTACTTATTAGCTATTAATTGGAATCATTGTGAGCTTCTTCATCCATACATTTTTGCCAGCACCACCATATCCTACCATATATGATGAGGCCAGACCTAGATAGCCATGTATCACACATTCCATAACCATGTAGATGGGGTTGGTTTGGGCGGCAGATGCTTTTAATGTAGAAGTGTATGGTGGAGAGCAGTTGGAGGTACGGGGCTTGTTTTGGTTTTTGAGTTTGTTTCTGTTGTTTCAACTACTGTTCATATATCACACACATTATACACCAGCAACATCATGCTTACAAATCTCTCAAGAGCTAAATGGGTCCATAGAAAATATTATGGGAGGATTGAGGGAGCTGTTCCCGCTGTGCCCTTCACACTCACAACTTCCCACACCCACATGGATGCATTCACAATAATGACCTGGAATCATAATGGTCTGACAAGAAGTACCGTCTTTCGATTTGTAAAAAGTCATTCACCAACGGTCTTGCACCTCCAAGAGACACACCTCCCTGGCACACGTTGCCTGGTCGTAGCCGGTACCAGGTATGACAGGGTATTTCATGCTGCCCATACTAAATACTTGTGGGGACTGCATTTCTACTGCATCGCAACTTCCCTTCACCTTCTTGATTACTCACTCCTCTACCGATAAACACATTAGATTTACAATGGTGGAAGGCCTTCTAGAGGGCGTTTGCTACAATATCCTCAGGATCTATGTCACTTCAAAACTAGTGAGCAAGTTCCTTGCAGACATTCAGGTAGTGGTTCTTAGCCTTCACCCAGGCCACACCATCAGAGGAGGGGACTTTAATGCAGTGTTGGACACCCCCCAGATGGACTCCACGGAAGCTAGAGCTGCTGCTTCTCATGGCCCCTCCCCATTGGCAGATTGAGCCAGCAGCCTTGGCCTCTGTTATGCATGGAGGACGTGGCAACCTCAGGAGCTCAGGTACACACACACATCTCAGTAGAATATGAATGCCTGTCTCATCTGGACCACTTCTTTCTTCAAGCCACAGACATGGCGACTATGACCTTCTCGTGAGTGATCTCTGACCACGCTCCGGCAATATTGTGTTTGGGGTTGGCAGGGTGAGGGGGGGGGGGGGGGGGGGGGGGGGGGGGAGGGGTTATGACCTATGTGGCTATTAAATGCCAAGTGTTTCTAATAGACCCCCAATGCTCCCAATACCTCCTACACAAACTAAATGCATACTTTAAGCTAACTCAAGGCTCAATAGGTGCTCCTTGAACCCCCCCCCCTCCCAATAGCAGCTGGAAAGGCAGTCCTACAGGGTAAACCAAAGGTCAACATATGTAGGAAATCCAAAGCCAGGCTCCAGAATGTAGTGGACCTTGAGACTACTCTGTTACGCCTCAAGAAAGAGTATCAAAGGCTGCAAGACGAGCCAACAAAACAGCACCTTGCAGCACTCAAGACCTCCACGCATCAATTCTGCTTACAGGCCAAGAAATGTTGGATTGCCACACAAGCACGAATCTAGGAATAGGGCGATAAGCCTGAAAAGCGGCATCATTGACTGGCAACCTAAGATACTGTGACCCGATTGACCCAGAGGATTTAGAGTGCCAGGGGACCCTCTCAACACATCTGTTGAAATTGCCGCCAAATTTGCCTTATGCTACAGTAGTCTATAACCGCAACATTATCGCGCCCAATGCAAAACCACACACCCTCGCATTCATGACCGCCCCTCTCTACTTTGCAAGTAGCGGATACAGCATCACTTGGGTAAACCCCTGACTCTGGAGAAAATCATTACAACTTTTACAGATAAGCAACCGGGCAAGACCCCAGTACCCAAAAAAGTTCCGGTGGACTACTACTTTTAGTGTAAAGCTACACTCACCTCCAACCTCCTCAATTTTTACCAGTAGGCTGTTAAGATGGGCCAGTTCCTCCCGAACTAGATATAGCCACCAATATTTTTATTCATAAGGCAGGGAAACCCCTAGAGCACTGTTCCTCCTATCGCCCAAGCTGACCGATCAACACAGAGCTGAAACTCTATGCTGAAATACTAGCTAAGAGAGTACTTCTGGTGAACACTGCAGTCATCCACCCTGACCAATGCAATATCATAATGCACTGTAGCACTCGCCACTATATACACAGAGTCTATTCCGCGCTCGCCAGCCACCTCATGTTTCCAGTTCTGCAGCACTCTTACTAGTTGATTATGAAAAGGCAATCTACCCCTTGACAGGTCGTTCCTCTTCCTGGTCCTCATCTGGATGAGCTTTGGGATGCACTTCATGTCCTTTGTTAAAATACTTTATGCCCAACCTAGAGTGCAGGTGAGAGTCAACGGTGTCCTGTCCTCATGTTCCCTATAGGCAGTGGCACCAGAAAAGGTTGCCCTTTCTCACCACTACTATTCGCCTTGGTGGTTGAACTACTGGCAGCGTGGATTTAATGTGATGCGCTGGCATGAAGGTTTTGAAGACGACATAGCACCATATGCGGACGTCATCCTGCTCTCTAAGTGTCGTCCAGATGTCTCGGTTCCCAGACTGCTCCAGATACTGCACCTATATACTGAAGCCTCTGGCGTCACCATACCGCTTATGGTAACCCAGAAAGGAGACAATTCAACGCTTGCTTGGCAGTCCCAGTCCCCGATATGCTGCCTCAGCTTCAAATATCTGGGCGTCTATGTTGCCCTAGATCCAGGGCTGAACTGGAGACTTAACCTCCGTCCCTTAATGACTTGCACCGCCTGAGACAGGACTAAATGGGTAAACATGCCTCTTAATGTTCTTGAATGAGTTGCCCTTTTCAAAATGATGATTCTACCGAGGGTTCTATACTGATTGTAAAACTTCCCTCTCCTCATTCCTCATACTTAGTTTAAACAACTCGCAGCAAAGATACAAATGTTTATTTGAAAACACAAAACCACCTATATCGCCTTTCATAAATACATACAGTCTACATATCATTGTGAGATGGGCATGGCCGGTCCACATCACTATTACTGTGGCACCCTAGATTCAAGTAATGAATGACTGGGTATTTGGAGGCCATGAAGACCCAGCCTTCCGACTTCAAGTGTCCCTACGTGGACGTCAACATATAGAAGGGCTACTATGCGGGTCACTTCCAGAGATGAAAACGTGCGCCTCTCTAATGTTAAAGAGTAGCTCTCCACTGGGTCCGATGGGACCGTAGACCCACGCAGGAAATTTGTGTGGCATGGCACATGGCTCATGCACACAGCCTGATTGAGGGCTTTCGCCACAGGAACATCATCTGCATTTCCAAACTGGGGGATGCATAGGCTGGTTCACAGATGAAACCCTTCACAAACCTGCAGGTAGAATTCATGCTCCACAAGTCTCAATTTGATAAATATTCACAATTACACCATGGCTTAACGGTAAACCAACCCACATGGACTGACCTGCCAGACTGAAACCCCCTGGAGGCCAGTTACCTTCGGCCAACTGAGACGCAGAGCCAACTCAACCCTATATAGATCCATTAGAGTAAATGCACCCAATCACTTTGCGCCCCTGCAGTAGTGATTGGAGAGTTGGTGGGGCCCCCTAGATGAATGAGACTGGCAGGATGTGAAGATGGCCCTGAGGGAAGTGGTTATCTCCCCCCACCTTCACATCATTGCACTCAAATACCTCCATATGGAATACACCCTCCCACCACCCCACCGTATTGTTGCCAATATGGCTAAATGAGACATTGCAAAACATTAGTAATCCATCCAGGCTCCTTCTCTCGCCGGATGCAGGGGAGCAATGGACCTCTGCATCAAAGTACAAGAATAAACATATCGGGCATAGGTTTGTCTGCACAAACGTGGTGGTCCCACTACGATATACTTGCGCCTTAGCAGCGGAACATGACGTGCTCTTCTTTCCCCGTAGCCGTTCTGCAGTCATTATTCGATGGGGGGGAGGGGAGAAGAAAGAGAGAGAAAGAGAGAGAAAGAGAGAGAAAGAGAGAGAAAGAGAGAGAAAGAGAGAGAAAGAGAGAGAAAGAGAGAGAAAGAGAGAGAAAGAGAGAGAAAGAGAACACACTGCAAGTTCCATTGATTATTAAATGACTGTGTGTATACACGCACGCACACACACACACACACACACACACCCCCGCCAGATCTCCTCTCTTCCTTGTATGTCTGACATGCCTGCACTGCCCTAGAGTCACTTTAACCTCAGACTACACAAGCTTAAAAAAAAAAACACAAACAACACTTATCAACCTCATCAACACACACAACGTGATCCAGCTTATCAAACAACCAGCACACTCAAACGGTCACAATCTCGACCTTGTTTTTTCAACATTACCAACAATCCAATGCAAACCACCCATACTCCTGGACAGGGTCAACTATGTTGTTATCCCCAGCTCAGTGTCCTAGCTATAAACCAAGGTCAACACAGAAGAAAAGGCCAAATCTTCAGATTCTTCATCAACCTCTTAGTAGACAATCTAATTCTGGACCTAATCTCTCACTCTGTCAACTACACGACTGATGAAAACCGCTTTCTAAAAAACTCCAACATTTTTGGAAAGCTATGAACATTCACACCCCAACTAAAATACATAACTGCAAGCCAAAGCCTTCAGCAAACTGGTTTTCTAAAGACTTTGCTGATTAATGATGCATCCGCAGACAGGATAGAAAATGAAAGAAAACTGAACTCCAGATGACCTCACGATGCTGAAGACTCTCAATGCAACACATATAGACAGCTGATCAAAGCAGAAAAAGAAAATTACCATACCAACACCTTCATTGAAAACACGAAGAGAAGCAGAACGCTCTTCAAGGCAATCAAGCACTATATTAAACCTCTTTCAGAGGCTATTCCTCACCCGACAGAAAAGTGAAACACCATCAACCTCTTCTTCAAAGGAACAAAACCCCAAAAGATCCGTCAACATATTGACAACACCAAGCCTGCTTCATCTTTTAAGCCATGATCTTGAGCTCTTTCAAATGATTATCTTTTGTGTGTGCTGAATCTTGACACAATCTAGATGATGCTCACCTTTGTCCCACAGTTAGTGATTTCCTGCTTCCTCACCAACGTGTTTTTCTTGAATACCAACAATATCTGGGGATACCTCCTTTGGAGCTGGGTTTATGTTTTTTTTATATTCCTGCTTCAGAATAAGCACTGATTTACTCCACAGATTTCTCTGATTATGGTTTCCAAAAAGACACTCAGGCAAAAGGAGAGGTTATATAGGCATTGTACTGCTACTTAGGTTTTGGTGAATACATGACTGACTATTTTGTGGGCAAGCATAAACTGAGCACAATGCATTGGAATGTTCGCATTTTATATAATGTCACTGGCAGGTGCTGTCTGTGTGACATGCCACAATGGAACAGGAATTAAGTTAAACAAGAGTGTTGTTACTTCAGTTACACACATGGCCTATTTCTTAGATCCAGGCATCTATCAATCTATAGCGAGCGGGGACTTCTACGCAGCCAGTACAAGACTCCTGCATTGTGAAGCTGTTGACAGTTAAGAGAGTCTGCAACAGACCAGAACCACCAGTCCTCCCAAAACATATGGATACAGAAGCTGCAGCAGATTGAATGTTTAAATATGATATCCTGTTGCGCTTTCTGGCATCAGAACAATGCCACAGCATTTACAGACAACTGCCTTATTCATGGTCTCTGATACAGTTGCTCTGCAGGAGGGATCAGCTATTTGCTATCTTGGATGCTTTAGGGAGGGCCTAACCTCATCAGGTCAAGCATTACTTTCCTAGAACACCATCTAATGTGTTCAATTTATCTCAGCTCAATATATTTGAAATATCTGTGTTTGTACCGAGTCCTGAGTGCCGCTACTCTGTGGAAGCCCACATCAATAACATATCAATGCCAAACCCTTGCGACTTGGTGGGTGAGACTAGAGTTAAACTACACCATGACAGACAAGCAGCAATTGAGACAGTGGAGTGTCAGTATTCCATCAAGGGCTCTCAATGATCCAATTTTCCAGAAGAGGTGGAGGCTTCCCCAGCACGGATACAGAGCTCAATGTCGATGGGGTGGTCATTAATTGAGTTTCAGAGCTGGTTCTCTGTACTCCATCAGAAAATTCTGGAGTCAACTGGGCTCCTTCGTAAGCAAGTATGCCGTCAAAAGACTACTTGTCATAGCAGAGAAATGCTCCGGAGGGTAGCTCAGAGCTATATCAGGGCATAAGAGGTAATAGTTGCTTTCTAACCTTATGTTCAGAATGTGCAACATTAAGGTAAAAGATTACCAGCAGGTCATCAAGGTGAACAAGGCCAAAATGGTCTAGACCAGTGGTCTAGACTCCCAGGGGCAGTGCTTAATTTGTAAAATATTAAGTCCAGGTGCTCAAATGTTTTTAGGAGGCCACACCCACTTCCCCCAAATCCACCCACTACATCCATTGGCTCCACCGATTTACTCTATTGGCTCCACACACATCCTCAACTGGCACTGCTAAAAGCTAGATGTAATATCACCATACAGATAGGTGCATGTAGTGCTCCGATGCAGTAAGTAACACTTCGCAATACTTAAAACACACTTTTACCAAGTGGGACCCTACAGCACAAGGGGGACCGTTTATCCACATGAACAGTTATCACATGTAAGGAGCCTTGCATCACACGAGACATTTTTAATACACGCTACTTGGCCTTTTAACACACAATTGTGACGCAGGATCATCTTAACTCAGTGACTTACTGTACAACACAGACATTTGCTACACGTCAGGCTCTTTACCACACGGATGGAACTTCATCCTTCTACTGGGAACTTTACCACACTGGCATTTGTCAGCTTTTCGCACACGTGTTTCTTAAACAAGACCTTTACTGGAGGGATTAATCACGTGGCTGTTGGCCCTGCGGGACTTTGATCAAACACGCCATGTAGCATCCATAAAGTTTTTTTTTTAGTGAAACCAGACTTCACATATTCAAAACAGGAAAGGGTCAGCAAGAATATTTACAATAATATTTGTCAGCTTCTGTATTACAATATTGAAAACATACCTCACTATCCCTGAATATTAGATGAAAACACATTTAAAATTTGGAGGAGTCTGCTGGGGCCCCTGTCTCTAACTTGGCTGAGGAGGGCATGAAAGAGCTGAAACTGGATCAAAAAATCGAAATCTGTTCTGAACAGGGTCCCACAAAATAAGTTTGGCCCAGGGACCACAAAATCCTTATAATGTTTCTGATCTGTCCTTCCTAAAACTCAAGCCTTCTCCTGTCATTTGTACAAGTATTAAGTGTGAGCAGTGCTTAATTTGTAAAATATTAAATACAGGTGCTCAACTATTTTTAGAAGGCTGCACCCACTTCCCTGACCCGACCCACTTCCTCCACCCACTTAATCTATTGGCTTCACCCACATCCTCAACCGGCACTGCTGCAAGCCAGATTTAATACCCAATCTGAACTTCAACAAGGGGGCCTTCCTCAAGTAAGGCTTTGATGGGAGGTTGAGGGAGGACGAGGTGAGTTAGTGAGAAGTGCACTCAGTAGTTCTAATCTGAGATAATTTGGACCGGAGGAAAAATAGGAGTTATATGCCACTGGCAGTAAGACCAGAGATATGTAATGGGGTGTGTAAGAGTATGGAGAGAACTTTTTGAAGGTGATAGTTCCTGAGAGAGGATTTTTGTTTTCTTTCTTTGCAGTTTTATATAGCGCGACCTCAACTCGAAAGTATTCGAGCGCTTTAGATGAGTACCAGCAGTTACATTACACAAGGCAGGCCTAGCTTCAGAAGGTAGCGCTGATTGCTATCTCAAGGAGATGAGTGCAACGCATGGGAGGGAATGCAAGTGGAGTTTGAAAATGAGTGGATGGGGATCTCAAGTACCAGAAGACTAGCACTGGTGGCAAGGGTTCATTTAGTGGACCATGGACAGACGCAAAATGGTGGCTGAAGTGAAGCAGCATGACAGTAGCAAGTAGTGGGTGTTCGACAGTCCCTATCCCAAAGGACTGTAAGAGAGCCAATGATGAAAAGGTATGGTTTTAGGTCAGGATTACAAGCTATCCCGTATCCCCACTTGAAAGGTCTATCTCTTTGTTTTCCTGAATATCAGCACTTCATGTGGGTTTCCGTTGAGTGGCTGCTCAATAAACATTATTGTTCCCCATGAGTTTACATCTCAATTTAGGATATATCCGGGCCTCATCCCATCACGGGTTAGGCAGGAAAATTGTCAGAATGTTTTGCGAAATGGTCTAGACCAGTGGTCTAGACTCCCAGGGGCAGTGCTTAATTTGTAAAATATTAAGTCCAGGTGCTCAAATGTTTTTAGGAGGCCACACCCACTTCCCCCAAATCCACCCACTACATCCATTGGCTCCACCGATTTACTCTATTGGCTCCACACACATCCTCAACTGGCACTGCTAAAAGCTAGATGTAATATCACCATACAGATAGGTGCATGTAGTGCTCCGATGCAGTAAGTAACACTTCGCAATACTTAAAACACACTTTTACCAAGTGGGACCCTACAGCACAAGGGGGACCGTTTATCCACATGAACAGTTATCACATGTAAGGAGCCTTGCATCACACGAGACATTTTTAATACACGCTACTTGGCCTTTTAACACACAATTGTGACGCAGGATCATCTTAACTCAGTGACTTACTGTACAACACAGACATTTGCTACACGTCAGGCTCTTTACCACACGGATGGAACTTCATCCTTCTACTGGGAACTTTACCACACTGGCATTTGTCAGCTTTTCGCACACGTGTTTCTTAAACAAGACCTTTACTGGAGGGATTAATCACGTGGCTGTTGGCCCTGCGGGACTTTGATCAAACACGCCATGTAGCATCCATAAAGTTTTTTTTTTAGTGAAACCAGACTTCACATATTCTAAACAGGAAAGGGTCAGCAAGAATATTTACAATAATATTTGTCAGCTTCTGTATTACAATATTGAAAACATACCTCACTATCCCTGAATATGAGATGAAAACACATTTAAAATTTGGAGGAGTCTGCTGGGGCCCCTGTCTCTAACTTGGCTGAGGAGGGCATGAAAGAGCTGAAACTGGATCATAAAATCGAAATCTGTTCTGAACAGGGTCCCACAAAATAAGTTTGGCCCAGGGACCACAAAATCCTTATAATGTTTCTGATCTGTCCTTCCTAAAACTCAAGCCTTCTCCTGTCATTTGTACAAGTATTTTTTTTGATAAACAAGTTTTATTGTTTTAAACAGCACAATAACAAAAACAGTCTGGTATTCCGAATCGGTATCACACAGCAAAGCATTAGGAAGCACCCCCCGCCCCCCCCGCCCCCAGAATCCTCCCCCCAGCCCCCACACCACCCCGTTAAGGTATGTTGCCTAGCCATTTCCCCCAAACCTTTCGGTATTTCTTGGGGCATCCTCGTGCCTGATAGAGAGTACGTTCCTGCGCCGCGCACCAGTCCACCCCAGCGCCCCATTTGGCCACACTTGGCGGCAGCGGCTGCTTCCATGCCGCAGCAATGTCGCGCTTGGCCACCATCAAGGCCGTCATGAGAAACAGTTGCTCTGAGCGCGAGCCATCTAAGCCATCCGTGATGCCCAGCAGCGAGTGTCTTGGATCATGGGGCACCTCCCACCCCAGGACCTCCGTAAGTTCGGTCTCAATGCCCCTCCAGAACCCCTCCAGGGCCGGGCAGGACCACACCATATGCAGGAAGTCTGCCGGGTCGGAACCACATCGGGGGCAGGCCGCATCCCCGGAGAGGCCCGCACGGTGAAGGCGAGCTGGTGTGAGGTACGCCGCGTGGAGATAATAGATTTGGATGAGTCGCAGCTTAGCGGAAGCCGTCACCAACCGGGGGGCCATAAGGGCGTCCCGCCAGTCGGCCTCGTCCAGGGGACCCACCCATCCCTCCCAGCGCTCCTTAAGACCCGCAAGGGATGTAGGGGTGCAGTTAATGAGGGAGCGGTAGATCCTGGAGATGCCCCCCCTCCCCAGGTTGCCCAGCAGAACCTGAGCCTCCGGAGGGCTGTGATCCGGCAGCCGGACGTCCAGTGGCGTGTAGGTGCGTATGGCGTGGCGCAGCTGGAGGTAGCGGTAAAATTGGGAGGAGTGAAGGGAAAAACGCGCTTGCAGCTCCGAAAAGGAACACATCCGCCCTCCCCGCCAGACGTCCCCCAGCTGGGATATGCCGATAAGATCCCATGATTTGAAGCCTTCCAGCGTTGTGACCTCCCGCAACCACGTCCCGTGCCACAGGGGAGTGACCCGGGTCAACCGTCCCGTCCATCGGGTGAGGCGGAGCGCCGCTCTCCAGGACAGGAACACAGCCCTGGTGATGTCCGGGCAAGAAGCAGGGATGGGGGCGCCGTACAGGCGGTCTTGGATGTCGGAGAAGCCCAAGCCGTGAAGTTCCACCCTGTAGGCCGGGTCGGACCAACCCCCTCCATACCAGTCGTGAATGACCAGTAGGCGGGTGGCCATGTAGTAGAGGTAAAGATCAGACATGCCCAGGCCCCCGTCAAAGGTGGGAATACGGCACGTCGACAGAGCCAGCCGCCGCCTCCCATCGCCCCAGAGAAATCTCGTCGCCATCCCGTCGAGCTCGCGGAACCACGGGCGCGGAAAGGAGAGGGGAGTGTTTTGCAAGACATACAGAAACCGGGGAAGGATCATCATTTTGTAGAGGGCGACCCTTCCCAGCGGGTTGAGGGGCAGCTGCTGCCACCGCGCCAGATCGACCTTGGCTCTCTTGACCAGGGGGGAGACGTTGAGCGCCCAGCTTAGCTCCGGGAGGAGAGAGACCCAAATGCCCAGGTACTGAAATGTTAAGCGACGCAGAGGGATGGTCTCCTGCCAGTCAAAGCATTCCCTGGAGGGGTGCAACGGTACCAGGACCGACTTCCGTGGGTTGAGGGAGAGACCCGACGCCCGGCCGAAGCGGCTCAGGATGGATAGTGCGCGCGGTCCGGAGCTCGCTGGGTCCCCCAGGTAGAGGAGGACATCATCCGCATAGAGGGCGATTTTGTCGGCTTCCAAGCCGGGCCACTCCCACCCCCGAAGGAGGGGATCGGATCTAATCAAGGCGGCCAGAGGCTCCATCGCCAGGGCGAAGAGAAGGGGCGACAATGGGCAACCCTGCCTCGTCCCCCGGCCAATCCGGAAGGGCCTTGACAACGCACCATTGACCAGCACTCTGGCACGGGGCCGGGCATAGAGGACTCGCACCATCCCCAGGAACCGGGGGCCAAAGCCCATACGGGACAGGACATCGAAGAGGTAGGCCCACCCCACCGAATCGAAAGCCTTCTCGAAGTCAACGAGGAGGAGGGCGAGGTACGGGGTCAGTCGATGGCGATGGGCCAAGGCCACATGGAGACGGCGCAGACAGTGGCGCGTGCCCCGAGCGGGCATGAAGCCACATTGATCCGGGTGGACCAAGGTCGACAACATGGGCTTAAGTCGTTGGGCCAGAACCGCCGCATAGAGTTTCACGTCAGTATTGATGAGCGAAATTGGGCGATAGGCCGCTCTATCAGCGGGCGGCGGCGTGGATTTGGGCAAAACCACAATCGTGGCCAGGTCGGATTCCAGGGGGAAGAAACCCCTCTCAAGCGCCTCCGCATAGTGGGCTCTAAGCCGCGGGACCAGGGTGTCCTTGTAAGCCGCAAAGAATTCCTGGGGAAAACCGTCCGGTCCCGGTGTCTTCCCCGTTGACGTACGCCCGATTGCCTCCCCGATCTCCTCGGCGGAGATGGGCGCCTCCAGGCTCTCCATTTCGTCCGGCCGAAGCCGGGCCAGGCAGGCGCTCCCGGACGCGAGCAGGGCGTCCAGAGAAAGGTCCGGCGCACGCGCTCGGTAGAGCTGGGAGTAGAACTGGGCAAATGCCTCCGCCATAGCCACGGAGGAGGACTGGAGCACCCCCGAAGAGTCGGCAATCGCCGGAATGATGCGCGACGCCCTGGGGTAAGTGGCCAGGCGGTGCAATAGTGCGCCGTTCTTGTCACCCCAGCCGTAGACCCTCGCTACCGAGGACTGCCAAAGAAGCTTGGCCGCCTCTAGGGACCGCTGACAAATCTCCTGACGAAGGAGCCGCAACTGTCGGTCCACCGCCGGGTCGTCATGCTCGGAGAGCGACTGCTCCAGCCGCAACGCCCGGGCCTCGCAGGCAGTGAGCTGCTGCAGCTGTGTCTGGCGGTGCCGCACCACCTGTGCCTTGGCCGCCCCCCTGATGGTTGCCTTGCAAGCCTCCCAGAGGGTGCCTGCAGACGAGACAGAGCCCTCATTGGCACCATAGTAATGAGCGAGCTCAGTGCCGACCGTCTCGCGCACTGTCTTGTCCTGGAGGAACCAGGCGTTGAACCTCCACACCGGCCTGGCCGCGTGAGGCGGGGGGCCCAGACCCAGGAGGACTGGCGAGTGGTCCGAGATGCCCCTGGGAAGGATGCGGACATCCTGGACACTTCCGCACTCGGTGGGGGGGACAAAAACCATATCAATACGAGCGTGAGAGTGGTGAGCGGCTGAAGTGTGGGTGTATTGACGGTCGTGAGGATGCCAAAGCCTCCAGGCGTCGCAGAGGCCCTGGGCCTCCGCCCAGCCCGCCAGCTGTCTCGCTCGCGCGGCACGGGAGTCCGAAATCGGTCCCGACGAATCCAGCTGTGGGGCCAAGACCGCATTAAAATCGCCCCCAAGCACGACAGTGCCCACGGGGAGAACTTCTAACAACGAGGCGACGTGGGATAAAGCCTGCGACAGTCCCGAGGGGGGCACATAGAGTGAAAGGAAGCTGACCGGGCGACCCTCCAGCGTACCACAAATGGCAATCCCGATTCCCAGGGGCGCACGGGCCACCCTCTGAAGGACGAAGGGGAAGGAACGACGCAGCAGGACCGCCACCCCGCGGGAACCACGGGAGAACCCCGAGTGCCACACCCGGTCGTAGCCATAGCGCGCCAAGAAAGGACATTTTTCCCCAAGGAGATGGGTCTCCTGAAGGAGGAGGACGTCGGCCCCAACGCGCTGAGCATATTTAAGGACCGCCGTGCGCTTATGCCTATCCAGCAGGCCGTTCACATTCCAGGACAGGACGTGCAGCTGTGCCCTGGGGGTCACGTCAGCCATGGATGCGACGGGTACATCGGGACATAGCAGGGTCGGAGCCACCCCAGGGGTGTCGGGAGGACATCATGTCGTACTGATGCGCCGGGAGGAGAGGAGGATCGCCCAGGACCCGCGGGGAAAGCAGGGGGCAGGCAACAGGGGACCAGGAGCGCCCGGCCAGGAGCGGGCGGCAGCAGACTGTGGGCAGGAGCCAGCGCGGAGCGCAGCAATGACGCCCGCGGGAGGAAGCCAAGGGGCGCCAGGACGGGAGCGAGCAGCAACAGGCCGCGTGCGTGGGCAAGCGCTGGGCTTTGCAGTAACGCTTGCAGGAAGCTGCGATACGGCGCGCCCATGGAAGACCAGACATGAACGAAAAGGACCACCCCCCCGAGGAGGAGTATCCAACAAAACATCCAACAAAACCCACCCCTTAACCCCCAACCCCCCACCCTACACTTCGGGAACTGAAGCATCTGTCGCCCTAACATCAACAACTATTACAGAAGCCCCAAGCGAGCGCTCGGGTGTCAAGAGCGTGGTGGACCCCTCCAGAAGTACGGATGCAAGTGTTCCGGCCTAGACTACTACTCATGGGCGGAGATCCGCTGAGTCCAGGACCGTGGCGGCGGCCCCAGCCGCGGGACCGGGCCACCAGAGCTGCTACCAAGATGGAAGACCACCCCAAGTCAAATGACCGGGCTGCGGGAGAGATCAGAAAGGTCCACAGGCGCGATGAGGGGGGTCAGGGACGGGTCTGGCGGTCGCGGCGACCGGCTCCGGAGGCCCCCAGCCGCCTGAGTAGATGTCCCGGATGAGGCAGACGATTCCCTCGGCATCCTGCCCGACCTGCTCGTGGACCGAGGCCCAGCCGTCAACCCCCCCCGGGGCCGCCGGGACTGTGTGCGTCTTCTACGGCGTGGGCGAGGAGGCCTGGTTGTGTCCAGATCCGTAGGCCTCCGGGCCGGGGACGCTCGCCCAGATTGTTGCAAGGGGCGCTCCTCAGTGAGCCAAGTCCATGCCGCCCGAGGAGTGTCGAAAAACAAGGTCTTAGCCTGGAAGACCACACGGAGGCGGGCCGGGAACTGAAGTTGGTATCTAAGACCCAAGGAGCGCATCTTATGCTTCACCTCCAGATATGATCGGCGTTGCTCTTGAACCTCCCGAGTGTAGTCGGGGAAAACCATGATGGTATGGTTATTGAAGGACAAAGGAGACTGCGCCCGCGCCTCCTTCAGAATGGCATCCCTGTCCCTGAAGTTGAGGATCCGCAGGATGAAGGGGCGCGGTGGGGCCCCCACCGGAGGTTTGGCGGCCAACGACCGGTGCGCTCTTTCCACCACGAACCAGGTGGACAGGCTGGCCGCGGGCATCCAGGACTTAAACCATTTCTCAAGAAAGTCATCGGTGCGGCCAGATTCCACCCCCTCCGGAAAGCCCACCAGGCGGAGGTTGTTGCGGCGGGCCCGGTTTTCAGCATCTTCTGCCCGCCGATGCAGTTCCTTGGAGTGGGTCGTGAGCTCCCGGACCTGATCTTGGAGCTGCCGGATGTCGTCCTCCGCGGTCGAAATGCGGGATTCCGTCTCGGTGATGCGGGCCGTGGCATTGCGAAGATCCTGTCGGAGGAGCGCCACGTCCACCTTCACCTCCCCGACCATCCCCTCCAAGGACGTGCGGGAGGCGGTGATGGCCTGCAGAATGGTGGCAAGGTCCGTGCCAGGAGTCGGCGCCGCCTCCCCCCCAGCTCCGGGGGGCTCAGAGGTCGTGAAGCGGTCAATCTTGGTCTGGTGGGGTGCAGCCGCCGACTTGGCACCCCGTTCCTTGCCCATGACTGCCTTCAGGGCGCGTGCGCCGGTGCTCAGGCGCCGCGTGGCTCGCCGTCCCAGTGTCCCCACTGCCAGCCGGTGCGGATTCGGGAGATAGGGGTGGTGCCCTCACCCCGGTATGACGGGCCGCCGGGGGTGCCGCCGCCCCGCGAGAGGCGGTCCAGTGTGGTAGAGTCTCTCCGCTGCTCCAGGTACAGGGCCCGCGACCAATCAGGCCCCCGCAGCGGCCTCTCGGGCGTATTCCGGCGGCGCTCCCCGCCGCGATCGGCAAAGGAACCTCTCCCCGAGGAGGGGGGGGGAGAACAGGGGGCCCCTCTCCGTCCAGCGGGCGACGAGGGAGGGGAGCGCGCGGATCCCAGTGTGGCGATGGGCCCCCGCCGCCAACCGCCGACGCCGGCACCTGTCGTGGGCACCGTCGCGTTGTTCGCACCAGTTCTCGGCCACCACCAGGAAGGAGTCCAAGCCCTCGCGCAGGTGCGCGTCTCTCACCTCTGATCGGCGTTGTCTCGGGGTCCTTGCAGGTCCCAGGCGTCCCGCGGGCACAGCGTACACCTCTCCACACCGGGAGCGGGTAGTGGGTGGGGGGGGGCCCGGCCGCACCAATCCAGCATAACCTCCCCGTCAAATCGCCGCCTCAGGCACCAGAGCGCGACACCACTCCTGTGTGGGGCCCACCACAGGCCCCGAGGGGGGGGCCCAGCCTCCACGAGGGCGCCCTGCCAGCAGCCAATCCACCAAACGTGTAGGGCAGTGGGGCAAGGGGGGGGAAGAAGGAAGCAGTCCCCCGCGGCACGCCCCGGACCATAGGCCAGAGCAGATCAGTGCGGCGGATGGTGGCAATCCGGTAGATGGGCCCCGTCTCACGAGCTCCTAGCATCCGGGCCGGTCCGCCCGGCGATCAGGGCCCTGCGGCCGGGGGGGTCTGGGGAGGCGTCCGGGACCCGTCGCCCCTCCCGCAGCGCTCCGCAGGCCAAGGTGTTCCCCCGCGGGTCTCCCCCGCCGCCACACAACTGACACCAGATTGCGGCCTGCGCCCCTCGTGTGGCGCCGCGGGCGCTCGTAGCGGGCGCCGCCGGTCGAAGAACCGGCCGAGTGCACGTCCCTGCAGCGGTGCCGCATCCAGCTGGCAGAACTCAGTCCCCGCGGCACCAAAGCGTCCCAAAATTGCAGCGGGGGTGGGGCAGCAGCTCCTCCGCAAGCGTCAGGAAGCGGAGCGCGCCCAGGCCATCAGCAACGGAGGATGAGCGGATGCGAGGGGTCAGGCATCGCGGAGCTCTACCTCGGCGCGGCCATCTTGGCTAGCGCCACCTAGCGCTCTCCATTTGTACAAGTATTAAGTGTGAGCAGTGCTTAATTTGTAAAATATTAAATACAGGTGCTCAACTATTTTTAGAAGGCTGCACCCACTTCCCTGACCCGACCCACTTCCTCCACCCACTTAATCTATTGGCTTCACCCACATCCTCAACCGGCACTGCTGCAAGCCAGATTTAATACCCAATCTGAACTTCAACAAGGGGGCCTTCCTCAAGTAAGGCTTTGATGGGAGGTTGAGGGAGGACGAGGTGAGTTAGTGAGAAGTGCACTCAGTAGTTCTAATCTGAGATAATTTGGACCGGAGGAAAAATAGGAGTTATATGCCACTGGCAGTAAGACCAGAGATATGTAATGGGGTGTGTAAGAGTATGGAGAGAACTTTTTGAAGGTGATAGTTCCTGAGAGAGGATTTTTGTTTTCTTTCTTTGCAGTTTTATATAGCGCGACCTCAACTCGAAAGTATTCGAGCGCTTTAGATGAGTACCAGCAGTTACATTACACAAGGCAGGCCTAGCTTCAGAAGGTAGCGCTGATTGCTATCTCAAGGAGATGAGTGCAACGCATGGGAGGGAATGCAAGTGGAGTTTGAAAATGAGTGGATGGGGATCTCAAGTACCAGAAGACTAGCACTGGTGGCAAGGGTTCATTTAGTGGACCATGGACAGACGCAAAATGGTGGCTGAAGTGAAGCAGCATGACAGTAGCAAGTAGTGGGTGTTCGACAGTCCCTATCCCAAAGGACTGTAAGAGAGCCAATGATGAAAAGGTATGGTTTTAGGTCAGGATTACAAGCTATCCCGTATCCCCACTTGAAAGGTCTATCTCTTTGTTTTCCTGAATATCAGCACTTCATGTGGGTTTCCGTTGAGTGGCTGCTCAATAAACATTATTGTTCCCCATGAGTTTACATCTCAATTTAGGATATATCCGGGCCTCATCCCATCACGGGTTAGGCAGGAAAATTGTCAGAATGTTTTGCGAGCTGTCAAAAAAGAGAGTGCTTGGAAAGATTTACACCACTGAGAAACGAAAGTTAAATGTTAACCTGTACATAGGGAGTCTCTCACCACCGAGGAGAGTGAACAATGTGGAGATTGTGTGGGGAGTCTCTCAGCAGCGAGGAGGGAGTGATAAAGGTGAAAGGCTGTCAAGCTATGTCTTCCTGTACTGAGGAGAAGGCAGCAGGGGTGAAGGGTGCTGTGGTGTCACTGTGCATAAATACATGTCAAGACTCCAGTGAGGAAATGTCTGGGTCTGGAATATCCTGTTAAGTGGCATCGAAAGAACAAATTCATCTTAGGTCTACACGGCACCGGGGGGGGATTAAGTGATTTGCCCAGAATCATATGATGTGTTGAGCCGACACCGAGACTCGGGTTCCCCAGTTCCAAGATCGGCAGATCTTAATCTGGCCATTACGCCACATGCTCTCATTCACTGAAATGGCATGCTGCAAAGGACCCAGTGTAAGAGAAGACATGAGGTCAAGGCAAGAACTAGGAAGCTTGTTTCCGGTCCAGGGAAGGCATGGCTTGGCAGTTCGGGCTGGACTGTTCCCATGAGGCACAGGGTCAGACTGATTTGCATATGGCTATGTCTGAACTGGGGTGGCAGAGTGGGCTAAAGAACGGTGATGGATCAAACCCAAATCTATTGACTGGGTGTGAGTGTTTGATTGGTTCTGATGCTCCGTCCATCACCACCCCCTTTTGTAAGAACTTAATTAGGTCAGGTCAAAGCGGTGCTGAGTATCTGTTATGATGGTTATTTTTCTCTCCAATGTTAGATCATTACTTACTGTGCCGCCTTAATTAATCTGAGGCCTGCTTCTGCAGTGCTCGAGTCAAGAGTCCGAAAAGCTGCTTGCTTCTTCTATGAAATCACTGGCTAGCGGCTGTCCAGCATGCTGGGGCGAAGGGGCAGGCGAAAAGTGGGGACACTAATCTCTACATTGGTCCCACTCTGAGCCAATGAGAGACGGGCTAATAACAATCTGTCTGCAAGCAGTGAACAGTTATTGATACTAGCGCTGCGCTATCTACTATGATTGATGGACGTGTCACCTGTTACGCTGAGGATAGGGACCCAGCCCAGGTAGTTTCTGGCGGTATGTGTGAGCCAGTGGTGCCTCATGAAGGCAGGCAGCGGCAGTGTGTCGACAAATTTAAACAAGCATTGGCATAGCCAATAGGTCTCGCTTTTGGGACCTTATAAGTGTTTAGTTATGCAACTGTTGCATGGCTAAACACTTATAAGGCCCCACAGGCGAGACCTATTGGCTATGCCAATGCTTGTTTTATCCTTTCTTAGCGTTGGACTGTCCCTTTCAGCAGCATGACACTGAAAGATGGACCAATCTGAAAGGGCCAGTTTGTGGCCTGTTTTTTTGTTGTTGTCCTGTCACGGTCCTCAGGACCAGAAAAAAGCAGCCCATACATTAGCACTTTCACGCTGGCCCATTCTTTGTTAGAAATCCAGGGACAAGCTTAACAAAACCCACCTGCAGACACTTAACAGGATCAAGAACGGAAAAGGTTTCACTACTGAATCCTGATTTCCTGTGTCAAGTGCCTCACAATGGAGGCCCTATAGAACCCTCTCCTAATTCTGCTGGCCAAAGCTAAGATGCTAGAACTACATTTTGCTAAGAAACATTTCTCCTATCAGTCTATGCAGTGGAGAGGTTTGCAATGATCTTCTAAGAGAAAGGCGAAACCTGCAAACTTAATGTTCACCACAGACATCTATGGTAGCAATATCACAGCACTGCAGGCATGAGGTAATGTATTCCACATGCTCAAAAAGCTTGCCAACATCTGTATCTTATTGTTAGGGCTTACAGTTTTGTGATTTTTTGTTTTACATTTCTGTGTATTTATCCAGCCTTAATTTATGTTTAGTCTGTAAATGAAGCAGCGGTGGGTATATTTCCATATTTATTTAACTAATATGTTTATATTCACATTTGAATGTTTTTAATTATATACAGTACTATACTGTCATCTGAAAATATTTGCATTATAGAACAGCATAATCAGCTGTATATCTGTACTTAGCTAAGCCTCATTTTGAAATATTCTTTCTTTAAAAACAAAAAAACCCTACCGGTCAATCTGCATACCTACTAATCTAGCATTTGTGATTGACAATAGTGAGAATCATACAAGGATAACCCACTTTTCGTATTAAAAAATAAATACAGACCGGAAAATAGATATTTGTCTTTCTCTATTTATCTCTGAATATCAGTAAAACAAAAAGTTGAGAGCCCTAGTAATTGTACATGTCTGCAGTGTTTATGCTTTCAAATTACCAGGACCATACCTGTTCTAAATTAAGAAAGTTTGATGATAATAGGATTGTGCTTACTAAAATATGACATGTTCATCGTGCTGTAGGAGCTGAAGAATATGTATGCAAATATCAGCATGTCTAGTAGAACTACACTAAAGAAATGCAATTAAATATTGATCAGAATTTAGATTCCCTATCATTAGCCTCCAGGTCAATGGAAGCAAAAGGACATTTTACAATTAAATAAAATAATAATGTCTATTTTCACTGAGATCTCAAGCCATGCAAATAAAAGGAGAGCAAGTTGATAGCTACTGGTGTAATACTTACACTAAGGAAACAAAGTATATTTTCACATGTTTATCTACAGTCTTGATGTAATTTTGACAGTGACAGAAGATTGCATACTCCACCACCATCAGAATAGAGGACGGGAAGAGCCTCACGAGAACATCAGAGCGGCCGCGAAAGTGAAACTAAACGCGGTAAAGCGCGACGCGCGCGCCCGCGCACATGCACTGTAGATCTAGGCTGGCCTGGTAGCACTTTTTGCAGCCCTCACAAAATGTCTCGCCAGACCAGCGCATGGGCTGGGTCAGGCGAGACCTAAAATGGTTTCCGCACACACAGGAGTCGGACGACCAAATCCAGCCCAATCAATCAGTGACCCGTCAGTGGTGATTTTTCCAGCACAGATGAGAAAAAATATCACCCATTTGTGTGGAAATCGTATAACTGGCAGGGAACACCGATTACCCAGGGATGGGTTTACTGTGTGGCGATATCGGCTCTTCACCGTGTGACAGCGTGAAGTGCCGATATATCACGTGACACACTTTGCCACCAAACCATGTGAGTTGGTAGGTGTGTCATAGATCCAGCCCTGAGAAATAAGTGCAGGTGCTAAGCACTGGCACAAATTAAGCACTGCTCCAGGGACACACTGAAAGTGCATGATTGCAAATGCAGTGCAACATCGGTGACCTTCATACAGTCTGTTTGCCCTGCTGTATCAGCACTGTGGGAGTGGTGTTGCCTCCTTTGAATTGGGTCAGGTCACACAGCAAATTAGAAAAGGCCCCTCTGAATCACTCTGGAGTGGAAAGGGCTGCACAAGCATCTGTAGTGCCATCTATAACACAAAAGCGGCACAAGGGGCAAACAGAGGAGTCCAAACAACTGCAGCACCCATGTGGTACCCTCTGCAATATAGCTCCTAGTAGAAATTTTTCAGGCATGGTAAATTTGACGGATAGTCTGCTGCAATGATAATCATGTTATCATGGCTTCTGTGGGCTATGGACTTCAAAATGTCAGAGTAGTCAAATGCAAAGCAAAGGTTGAAAAGCATAAATGTAAGTGCAGTTTCCCCAAATGGTGAGAGGGGAGGAAGATTATTGTGTAAGGGGGCTGCAGGGGTGTAGAGCAAGTTTAGTCTTTGTGGTGTGCGTAAGCAGGACAGGGGCTACGTTTGTGAGACACCCTAAAGCCTTTTTACCTACCAGAAAGCTTGGTGATAGTAGTCAGCCTTCACAGCTTTGCCCTTCGCTGGCACGACTCCTTTAGTGATTCTTCAAACACGTTTTGCACCCTGCTATCCCATACCTGTAATTATTAAAAAACACAACACTTCTTCAAAATAACGTAATCTTCTCTTGGATAATTAAATCTAAAATAGGACTGCTGTCCACATGAGCCTTACGCAGCGACTACCGCACAAAGGAGCAGGTGTTTACTCCACAAATGCCATTCACAAATACCCAATATGTAGGTCTTGGTGTCAAGGCCCCATATTTCTGCTCTATAGACCATAAAAATGTGGACTATTATGGCAAGTAGCACCTTATCAATATGTTGAGAAAATGTGTTGCCAAGATTACAGTCAAACTTGCTTCGGCTTTAGCTTTTGTGGCACTTATATGAGGTTTCCAGGATAACTTTTTGTACAGTTGAACTTCAAGATATGGGTAAACATTATGCTCCTTCAGGCTATCTTAGTGTAGGCATGACTATCTCAGTTTGCTCCTTCTTGGGTACATGATGATTGCTATGACTTATGGTCTGGTGGTACAGTTAAGTTGTTCACCATGCAGTAGCATCTTATGGCCTAGAGTTGAACTTGAAAAGGAAGCTTCATTCTTGTCATCAGAATGGAATCTTCTGCACATAGTAAGAGGGACACTGGGGGACCACCCATCACTGGAAAATCCTTTGAAGCATTCAAGACTAGGGTATTTATGTCAGTGCCGTAAAGTAAGAAAAGACGTGGCACTAAAAGGAAGCATTGTTTTACGCCTTTTGTGTGAAAATGTTTGGCTCAGCTTTCCTTCCTGAGTGATCTTCACTGTACGGAGGTCCCTCACAACTAACAAGACTTTCTCATCCATGTTTCGTTTTCTCTAATTTTTTCACTGAACTTGCTTACAGACCAGATCAAAAGTGGATATAAAAGAAGGGTATCTGTATGTCGTTGCTATATCGGTGAAGGAAATTCAGCAGATTAAAATCCTGGTCTTCGTGGTAAAGGCCAACTTGTAAAGAAATAAGGATTCTTGCCTTTTATAGTTTGCCATACAATACATTTTACTATCCATATTTATTGGTTGATGGGCTCCGACTATATTTGTTGGTCCTTTTTTGCTTAGCAGAACAACAATACTATTCAGCCTAGATCCAGGGAAAGTAATTGAAGAAGGAAAATGATTAAAGCACTGAAAAGAACTAGAAATCACCAGATGAAATAAATATGTTAGAATGATGTGTTTTATCAGTGTGAGCTACAGCACAGTGGTGTGAGCGCATTCACTTGTTAGTAACCTAGTAGCCAGTGTGGTGTTCTTGTGTGTTAATTAATGAAAGGTAGGATGCGTACCTCAGAAAGCACAAGAAAGGCAGAAATGTGTAGCATTCACTTTAAACGAATCAATGGGAATGTTGCAGGTAGTTGTTTTATTCAGAATTGTAACTAGAAAACAAAGAGCTCACCCTAATACTAGGATAGCTCAGAAACTACTATGCACACTGAAAGGAAAACTCTTAATGGGCTAAATAGATTAGTAAAATCGCAAAAATCCCAAGTGAGAGGCTATTTTCGGCACACTGCTGAAAAAAGAAACACACTGTAATAAAAACATGGAAGTTCACTTATTTGCTTAACTGCCTATCATATTTTCCATATTACTACCCAGTCTCGATAATCCAGCCAAGCATTTCAATCAGGAAGTAACAAAGGCATCAGAGCTTTCAAAAAACTAGCGATTGCTTCCTCTCATTACAGGCAATAGCGCCAGAAACATATGCTCTTAACACTCACCTCCTACTCAAAGTGGTCATCAAAGGGCTCTATAAAATGTTAAACCACCACAGGATGCACTGAACCTCCGACAAACCACTTCTGCCTAAGGCAGAATTTCTTGGATATTGTGAAGATACAATGTCCTCTCTCTTGTTAGAAACTCCTCCATAGCAGATGTGTCCCCTGCTGTACCTTCACAGGAAGAGGCCCACATGCACCAACAACCACTAGGCTGCCTCCTGACGACGCTTAGGCCGCTGCTACGCCTTTCCCTATGCTTTGCTTTTGCTGATGTTGTGCCCAACATGCATGCGTCTAGACGTCCAGTTGCATAACATGGGATCCATCTGCCCTAGCGCAAACAAGACAAGCATTTGCAATGCAATAGGTCTCGCATTTACGCGAGTTTGAGCTATTGGCATTGTAAATAACAATGCCTTTTATTTATGTTTTAAAAACAGAAACAAAAATAAAAGGCATTGTCATTTACAATGTCAATAGCTCAAACTCACGTAAATGCGAGACCTATTGCATTGCAAATGCTTGTTTTAGTTAGGGGTTAGGGTGTTAGGCCTAAGGGCAATGGGGGGTTCGGGGTAGTTATAGGGACAGCGTGGGGTGTGAGGGGGTTGGGTAGTGTATTTAAAGGAGCAGAGTTTTAGGCCTCAGGGCAGGGGAATGGGTAGTTGAGGTTGTTTTTAGGGCTTAGGGGCTAGCGGAGTCGTTTTTAGGGCTTAGGGGTGGGCGGGGTAGTTTTTAGGGCTATGGGAGGTCGGCATAGGTTTTTAAATTAGGGGTTAAGGTTTTAGGCCTGAGGGCAGTGGAAGGGGTTGGTGTAGTTTTAGGGACAGCGCGGTGAGTAGGAGGGGATCGGAGGAAGGTTTTGGGCCTCAGGACAGGGGGGCAGGTAGGGAGTTTGTAGGGCGGGGGAGGGGTTCAGAGAAGTGGCGACTTTAGCCACACATACCCCTTTACCATTCATGGCTTTACCATGAAATTGTGTGATAAAGGCATGCATGGTAAAGGAATGTGTCTTTAGGACGCATTTGGGGTTCGAGCTGCGTTGTAGAGGCACATGTGATTAAGCCATGCGTGCCTCTATCATACAATCTCTGCAGCACACATAGCAAGAGGAATACATCTCTCCCAATGGTTTTTGTGCAGGAAGGTGCCCCTCCCTGCACAAAAACAATCCTGCCTGCAATGGAGGCACCCTGGTGCAAGGGTGCTTAGGTTGGAACTAGGCAACAAATTAATCAGCGCAGGGGTAAAGAACAGGAATGCACCTTGTTTCATAAATACGGTGCATTCCACCCGTTTCACATTGGCGTAGGACAGCGCAGCAAGAAAACTTGATGTGCTGCCCTACGCCAATTCCTCGTAAATGAGGCCCATTGTTCGGGGGGGGGGGGGGGGGCGGGGGGGAAATAAACACAAGCACTGAAAATGCAATAGGTCTCGCCTTCGTTTATGTTAAAGCAAGTGTAGAGAGTGGTAGTGAGAGAGGTGGAGAGGTAGAGAGTAGTAGTATAGAGTGAGTATTTGAGAGTGAGTAGTAGAGATTGAGTATTAGAGTAGCAGAAAGTGAGTATTAGAGTAATAGAGAGTGGATAGTAGAAATTGAATTGCAGAGAGTATTAGAGAGTTAGTAGAGAGTAGGAGAGAGTGAGTAATAGAGAGTGAGTAGTACAGTGGATAGCATAGAGTAATAGTGATTGAGTAGTAGAAAGTGAGTAGTAGTTAGTAGTAGAGTGAGTAGTAGAGAATGAGTAGTAGAAAGTAGAGAGTGAGTAGTAGAGAGTGAGTAGATAGCAGTAGAGGGTGGTTGAGAGTGATTAGAGAGTAGTAGAGAAGTAGAGTGAGTAGTAGAGAGTAGTATAGAGTGAGTATTAGAGAGTGATTAGTAGTGATTGAGTAGTAGAGAGTAGTAGAGTGAGTTGCATAGAATGAGTAGTATAGATGAGTAAAGAGTGAGAAGAGGGTAGAGAGTAGTTGAGGTGAGTAGTAGAGGTGAGTAGTAGAGAGTCTGTAGTAGAGTGAGTAGTAGAGTAAAGAGTAGAGAATAGAGAGTAGAGAATAGAGAGTAGTAGAGAGTGAGTAGTAGAGAGTGAGTAGTAGAGAGTGAGTAGTAGAGAGTGAGTAGTAGAGAGTGACTAGTAGGGAGTAAAGAGTGAGTAGTATAGAGTATTAGAGAGTGAGTAGTAGAGAATGAGTTTCAGAGAGTAGTGTGTGTAGTAGAGAGTAGTAGAGAGCGAGTAGTATTGAATGAGTAGCAATTAATAACAGCAAGCTGCGTACTGAAAGCGGCATTTTAATATAAGAACAGCGTAGTGACACCTTCAAAGCTCCCGTTGCTCTAACTGCAAGCTGCGTACTGAAAGCGGCATTTTAATATAAGAACAGCGTAGTGACACCTTCAAAGCTTCCGTTGCAAGCATTACCTTTAGCTGCGCACTGAAAGCGGTATTATAATAAGAAGGAACGGCAATTAATAAAAGCTCAAACACTCATCTGGATCCCTTAAGCAAGACGTGGTGCCACTGCACCTGCTGTACGTGTGACTGCACTTTGGTACGGCTGACTTTAGAGCAGTCTGTGGCCGCTGTGCTGCTGCTAGGCCATCGCTCAAGCAAGACGCGGTGACACTGCACCTGCTGCACGTCTGACTGCACTTTGGTACGGCTGACTTTAGAGCAGTCTGTGGCCGCTGTGCTGCTGCTAGGCCATCGCTCAAGCAAGACGCGGTGCCACTGCACCTGCTGCACATCTGACTGCACTCTGATAGGGCTGAAAGCGGATTGTAAAATAAGAAGGAACGGCAATTAATAACGGCAAGCTGCGTACTGAAAGCGGCATTTTTAAATAAGAAAGAGTTTTAAAGGAAGAAGGAACGGCAATTAACAGCAAGCTGCGTACTGAAAGCGGCATTTTAATATAAGAACAGCATAGTGACACCTTCAAAGTTTCCGTTGCCAAAACAGCAAGCTGCGCACTGAAAGCTGCATTTTAATAGAAGAACAGCATAGTGACACCTTCAAAGCTTCCGTTGCAAGCATTACCTTTAGCTGCGCACTGAAAGCGGTATTATAATAAGAAGGAACGGCAATTAATAAAAGCTCAAACACTCATCTGGATCCCTTAAGCAAGACGTGGTGCCACTGCACCTGCTGTACGTGTGACTGCACTTTGGTACGGCTGACTTTAGAGCAGTCTGTGGCCGCTGTGCTGCTGCTAGGCCATCGCTCAAGCAAGACGCGGTGACACTGCACCTGCTGCACGTCTGACTGCACTTTGGTACGGCTGACTTTAGAGCAGTCTGTGGCCGCTGTGCTGCTGCTAGGCCATCGCTCAAGCAAGACTCGGTGTCACTGCACATCTGACTGCACTCTGATAGGGCTGAAAGCGGATTGTAAAATAAGAAGGAACGGCAATTAATAACGGCAAGCTGCGTACTGAAAGCGGCATTTTTAAATAAGAAAGAATTTTAAAGGAAGAAGGAACGGCAATTAACAGCAAGCTGCGTACTGAAAGCGGCATTTTAATATAAGAACAGCGTAGTGACACCTTCAAAGTTTCCGTTGCCAAAACAGCAAGCTGCGCACTGAAAGCTGCATTTTAATAGAAGAACAGCGTAGTGACACCTTCAAAGCTTCCGTTGCTCTAACTGCAAGCTGCGTACTGAAAGCGGCATTTTAATATAAGAACAGCGTAGTGACTTCAAAGCTTCCGTTGCTAGGACACCAAAATAAACAAGAAGGGCCAAAATAAACAAGAAGGGCTGGGCGAGAAGGGAGGGGGGGAATGCCAGCAACAGAGGAGCCCGCGAAAGTGAAAGTGATCGGATTACGATCGCTACGGAGTTAAGACACATGGCGCTGCGCGCGTGCACGTTCACGTGCACTGTAGCTTTAGGCCACGGCAGCACTTTGAAAAGCCCAGATATAAAATGTCTCTTCGAGCCTTTGGCTCGCGAGACCTAAAAATGGGCCTCCTGACTGCTGTTTGGGTAGTAAAATAAAGCAATATTGGACCCTCAGGTCTCCGGTGCCACTATATATACTGTACCATTGATGGCTAGCTACACCCATGAAGAGGTCTTGACAAAAAAGTCAACATTTACGCCATTTGAAGCCCCAGCAGCATTCTGCAGCCTTCTACAGAACGGTTTAATCGAAAGACCCCAGGGTCTTATTAACGCTGGTCCTTATGCAGGCAGAAGCCTACGGTGCAGATAATACTCAGATCGGAACTAATCAGCGTGCAACGAAACTGTCTGCATAAAATATAGTAACCGCACCACACGGATCATCCCAGCCTGCAAAGAATGACAGTTACAGAATAGAGCTAAAAAATATATTGGAGATTCTTAAGGTTTTTATCTGGGCCACGATTTTCAAAGTATTTTTAAAGACAATCTAAAATTTTGTGTTTCCATGACAACAAACTGACAGCGCTTCCAGAGAGCACCCCTCGCTCCCTAGCATCGGCACACGATCATCCACGAAACTCACAGAGGAGAGAAACTCCTGAACGTAAGCACCACCCCTAAAACTAGCAGCTACGTCTCGCTGCTTGACAATAAGTTGCTACCCCACTCCCAAACACTTACCCGCTCGACTGCACGGCCAGACATCCGCTTTTCTGTTCTTGTCCAAACGGGCCACGGTCCAGATCCTCCCGGGACAGTCTGCCCGTACACCACACAAGGAGCAAGAATTCAAAGTGCGCGCACACTGCCTGGACCGTCGGCTCAGGAGCAGCTGGGCTTTACCTTCCGGAGCGGCGACAGTCTCTAACGCGGCGGCGGCAATAGAAAGTAATGTCTTCCGGTGCAGACGTAAGGGTGGATCCCCTGAGACTGGGTTGAAATGTCTATTTTTCTAACCAATCCCAGAGTCACTTGAGGCACAGCCACCGCTAGTACCGCCCCTAGCCTGTCACTTACTTCGGAGCAAGCTTTCCATTACCTGCCCGAGCCTTCGGGTATTGAAGTTGAATGGAGGCGGAAGCTTAGCTGAGGCATTCAACGCTTCAAATCTGTCCGGAGATGGGAGGTAAGACCCGCACGGAAGCCACCGGAAAGGTGTGCATGTAGGCATTTGTTGTTTATACCTGGGTTTTGTGCTGAAAACAGAAAACGAGCAAGTGGTTGTACACTTTTATCAGAACAGACGAAAGTATTTCAAGTAAATTAACAAGATAATTAGAAATAATATTACCAAGGGAGGGATGCCACGCTGAACTGTATGTAACACTCCAATAGCACACACACACATACATATATATATATATATATATATATATATTTTTTTTTTTTTTGGGGTGCCTGTGAAAAAAGAACAATACACGTATAATTGTCGCAGCACACTGTTGTGGCTTTGTACCAGTTACTTTACTAAATGCATTGGCGGGAGTTCTGCTGTAGCACAGAGGCTAAGACGGTTCGGTGTGCTTACGCTTACTGTGAATAAATGCGGTGTTCTAGAGGTCTTGAGTTCTGATCTGGCCTTACAGACTCGCCCTTCCATCTTTCTGAGATTTGTGAACTGAGCACCACGAACTGGGTAACGGAATTGTCTGCTTTTACAATTTTTAGAAATTACGTAAAACGTGCTAGGTAAATACATGTTATGAAAATATATATTTTTATACAGCGCTCTAGAGGCAGTCGCCCCACTTGTCATTTTGAACACACGTAATAGAATGCTGTTTAGCAAGCTCTGCACTATATAATATGTTCTGTTATTAGAGAAAGGCCTGAGGCATCAGACACCAGAAACTACAGAAAATAATAACATCATGAGTACATGTGGTGTTCTGATACTGCAACACTTTTATGTGTTAAGTAAACGGAGTCATGGCATTGTAGTGCAGTAGCCGCATATATATCGGATCCCACTGATTAGGTCTTAAGCACACAGAATGAGAATTGAACTACCTGAAGGTACAGTCAGATAATAACAAGATATGGAACCTATCAAAGTGTTGGGTGCAACAAGAGTTTGAAATTAGAACAGTTACAAAGAATAACTCAAACACACACGTGTTTAATTTTAAATAGATATGGGTGAGCCAACACATTAACAGGGAGAGTCAAGGGCCTGGCTCGGATTTTAGAGCCCGTGCAAGAGCCGAGCCCTGAAAATATTTGCTATGTAAATTACACAACAAAAATTGCCTAAAATGTGGTAAAGTCTTTTCAGAATACCAAAAAGTGTATTTCTTTAACATATGAAAGCTTTAACATTAATTACTAAAGATACAAGTAAGAATTTGCAATGAACATGATAGATTACGAAAAGGCAATCTCAACTCAGCATTCCTTAACAGAAGAAAGATTTACAGTGTTGTCGTTATGTACCTAAAAAGAGAAGCCACCTTTTCTTAGTTGTAAATTGCCTTCCTTCTAACTGTGTGACAGAGAAGCCAATGACTGTTGTAAGTTAACAGGGAATAATTTCAGTAAAACGGTGTCAACTGCAAAGGAAAACATTTGAATCAGTGCATACTGGTGGAAGCAATGTTCTGATGTTCTTCAAGTAAGTAGGCATAAAGAATATAACTTAAATAAACAAAAAGGGCGCCAAGATACGCCGTCTTTTGGGCATTATTAACTGGTTTCTTGGCCAGGGACCCTTTTTTCCCAAGGCAAATATTTAGCCACATATCGATATAAAGCACTAATATTAAAGCTAGAAGAACCTACATACACCCTCGAGATCACGTTTTAATAGTTTAGCCATTAATAAATTACATTCTACTAAAACCAAAGTTATTTCCAAAATAAAGAAATAAGCTATAAGGGCCTTTACTGCCACTCTTGGGTGAAATCCTTCCTATTTTTTTACGTGTCTGCACAGAGGCAGACAATAGCCAATTTTCTTTTACTTTACAAAACCAGTTTGATTGACTAGAATGATGTTCTTTCCCAAAACCAAGTTTTGCAGATGAATCCAATAGCACTATAATTCCATAGTGATTTGTGTTATTATGTTGGTCTCTTTTATAAATGGGACCTGCAAGGGTTTCTTTCCAGACCCGTGAGATACTCCTTTCTTAGATGCAGCTTTCAAATAGAGGATGTAAAAGATTAGACCAATTACCTGATTTTGTTTTAGGAATGTCCATGCCGGCCCAATTGCTGTTGATGATTTCAGTGTCCTAATCAGGTATCTTATTTTACTTTTTGTTAAGATATGTAAAGCCTGTGTTCTTTAATCAAAGTTGGGAGCTATCAAAACTTTTCAGTATTAGAGGGATTTTAAAGTCTGGATAAGTGTTCACACCAAGCACTCCAATGGTTGTGGGATACTGGTCTCCTTCCTATAGAGCTTTTAGAGGTGCAACATTTAGAAGAATTCTAATTTTTCGTAAAGTCCTGCACTTGAATTATGTAAGTCCTGAATTTTGTGTACTTTTATCATAATAACTGAGGCACTAGTGTTTGAGGGAGATTCTTTAAACAATTATTCTTAACACAATTGACTCTTTAATAACACATAGTGCATCAAACAGATTTGTCTCATCTTTTGTATTGTTTTGTAATTGCTTTTATATAGTGTTTCCCACCCCTAATGAGGTGTTGAAGCACTTTCTTGGCGAATAGCACGCTACTCCGGAACCCATAAAGGATTAGTGGTGAATTAGTATAGTGAAATATGAAAGTAATTTCAGTGGTGTCTATTAATCAGTTATTTGGATTGAGAAGGATAGTGGAGGGATAGAAGAAGGACAAAGGTTTGCATATATATAATGCACTTGTTACCCCTAATGGGGTGTTGAAATGCTTTTTCGGCGAGTAGCATGCTACTCCGGAACCCATAAAGGATTAGTGATGAATTATTATAGTGAAATATGAAAGTAATTTGAGTGGTGAATATTAGTCAGTTATTTGGATTGAGAAAGATAGTGGGGGCATAGAAGGTTTGCATTTATATAGTGCTTGCTACCCCAAATGAGGTGTTAAAGTGCTTTTTTCGGCGAGTATCACGCTACTCTGGAACCCATAAAGGATTAGTGGAAAATTAGTATAGTGAAATTTGAGAAGTGGACATGTTAGTCTGTTATTTCGATTGAAATCGATATTGGAGGGATAGAAGAGTATAGTATTTAGACTTTTTTGGGGAGGTCATAGCAGTAGTGGGAGGCTTGAGATGAGTAAAAATGGGTGTGGAGGGGAAGAGTAAGAGGGAAGAGTTTAGAAAGGCTTGTTTTGGGAGATCAGTACAGTACAAAGAGGTGTCAGGTGGTGCAAGGAGGGGTAGAGTAGGGAGAGTCTAGAAAGGGCTATTTTGGGAATCATAGTAGTGGTATGGGGTTCGGAATGAATAAGAGAGTGGAGGTAATGGCTATATTGATAGAGGTATAGGGTGAGGAATAGGGTAGTGCATTGAATTTGCTGAATTAGACGAAAGTAATAAATATATAGATCCATAAGTACATGGAAAGTTTATAGATGTATAAAGGAAGGGAGTATATGTAGATTAAAGATATTGATAGAGGCATAGGGTGAGAAATAAGGTAGTGCATTGAATATGCTTTTTTTTCCTGGAGGAAAGTAATACATAGTTCCAAGTATACAGTAGGTATATAGATGCATAAAGGAAGTAAGTATTCTTTTTTTAAACATAATTATTCTACAGCAATACACATATTTAGGAACATATCTATAGTACAAATAAATGCTTATATACAGAGGGATATGCTATATATTTCTGATTGCGTATGGTTTTATGTGAGGAAGAGCCAATTCTTGAGTAGTTTTCAGAAGATAAGGTGGTTGTCGGTGGATCTTATGTTGGGGGTAAAGAGTTCCATATTTTGGCTGCTTGAACAGAGAAGGATGTGCCACCCGTGGTTTTTTACTTGCATCATGGGATTTTGAGGCGAGGTGCCACTCTAGAGCGGAGGTTCCTACGATGAACATGTTTGGTGATTTTATTTCTGATGAAGAGCGGTCCCATTCCATGTATGGCTTTGTGGGTGATACAAAGCAGCTTGAACGTGGATCTTCTGGCAACCGGTAACCAATGCAGGGCTTTCAAGGCAGGGAAGATGTGGACTCTCGGTTTGATATGCAAGAGTAGTCTGGCAGCCGAGTTCTGAATCCATTGGAGTCTTTTTATAGTTGTTAAAGGTGATCTGTGGTAGAGGATATTAGCATAATCGAGTTTGGTCAGAACAAGGGAGATGGTAGCTTGGACCTTGTGTGGAAATTCCAAATGGGGGAAGGTTTGTCGCAGAGTTTTTATAGTAACAAAGCTTGATCTTGCTAGTTTGTCCACTTGGGCGTTCATCGATAGCTTGGAGTCCATGGTCATTCTGAGGTTTCTTACTTCCTTCGATACTTTAGGCGGTGATCCCAGTTCATCAGGTTAGGCGGCAAGTGGGTCATAATGTTTCCAATCGCCACATGTGAGTATTTCCGTTGTGGAAGCATTTAATTTGAGATGACTCCAAGTCATCCATTGATCCATGGCTCTGAGACAATGAAAATTGGTGAGTTTTCAATATCTTTGGGGCATTCCAGTTGAAGGAGTATTTGTGTGTCATCTGCATAGTTATAGCACGTGAGTTGAAATTGATTGATCAGTACCGGTAATTACTTCATGTAGATGTTGAAAAGCATTGGCGAGATAATAGCGCCTTGAGGGACCCAGCTTTTGTAGAGTATGGTTTGGAACATATTTGCAACTAACAAATGATTACAGTCTGACGTGTAATTGACAGTGAGGGACATTGCTGAAAGTCTTTTAGAGTTATGAAGCTTTAATCGATTAATGAATGTGAATTAATGTGATTAATAAATGTGAATAAGCAGAAATACTTTAGACACACCTCCAATGATGAGACAAGGGTGAAGCTTCAATACCACATTCATCATTAATAGGCCCCTATGTTTACTCTTGGATCTCACAAGACTGTGCTTTATTTTTTTAAATTTATTTTATATTTAAAAAGTTTTATATGGTGCAAACATGACCCTTGCGGGTCACAGAGAGCTTTACAAATATTGAAAGAGCAGAGTTTTATAGAACCAATAATGTCATAGTCGAGAACAGTACACAGTAAGGCCCCCTATTGTTTTCCAGTATCTTTTCATCCATAATCAGTTTATAACCTGGACTGATTTCTGCATTAAAATCATGGGCAGATATAATATGTGACTAGGATACTTTTAGTGTAAATCATTTATCGACTATTCCATTGCCTCCATCAGGATCTTGTATTCTTTTGTTGGTGAAAGGTAATTAATTATTTCAATCATGGTAGAATTGCCACTTATTTGAATCTTTAAAATCCCTTCTTTACAAACATGTGAAGAAGAGAGAATTTAGTTAGGAGGCTTATTTGCTTTTTTCCTCAAGTTGTCTGCACCGGTTTTGCAAGAGTCTGCTCACCAGTCCCTGGTAAAATAGAGACGTTGATTCTGTCTGTTGAGTCAGAAGTACATGCAGTTTCTTCCCAATACATGTTTTGCCAGCCGAACACCTTCTGAACTTTCAGGTTACCTTTGCATATATAATAAACTTCTCCTCAATTGGAGGAAATATCAGTTTGCAAATTTCAAGGTGCTGGGTGGGTAGGCAGAAAAGGCAAATTGTGTCTCAGCTGCTCTTTCTGTGGTCTGCTCTGGACATTCCCTGTGCATATTATGTTCACTTCAAGTACTGACTTTTGTTTATATGGATTAAAAATTAAGCAATCAAACAAAGCCGCTGTCAATGAAGAAGCACTTTTATCAACAACAAAAAATCTAGATTTATTGGTGTAGCCAATGCCTGTTATTTCTTAGTGTTTTATGAGCGGTATGTGCTTTCTGGCTGCTGTTCCTTATTGTTTGGATCATGGGCTAGAAGGCTGCATCATTCCCAAGTTAAAGTCTATTGGCTTTTGTTTTCTAAGAAAGATAACATTTTTTTCTATTGCCAAATATACTTTCATTGTTTTTGTTCCTTTTATCTTTTAGGTATATACACAACACACTTTTACAAACATTAAAGATGAAAAGAAATCCCAGAATTCCATTTAACATCAAAAAGAAATTTAAAAAAATAAAAATATTCTAACAATTATTCAAAGTATCTAGTGAATGTAAAAGCGGCTGTGCTTCTCTAATAATTCTTCTATTTGTCTGTATTATGTTTACAGCTGTAAATAGCTCAGGGGAGCAGGATTAATCTGATAAATCAGGCAGGGATCTTTCTTAAACATTTCCAAAATGGCTCCTACCACTATCTCCCACTTGTAATTCGCATCAGTTCTCATAAGGTGCTCGTAGTCTGAAGAGGGCGGAAGCCATTACACCCTCCCCTTAATTGAGAAAACCTCTACCATCATGCCCTCTATGGTCCAAATCTAACAAAATAGGGACACATATCAGTCACATGTAAGAAGAAAGAGAAAATAATTTTCAAAGATGCCGCGGTGGTCTACCGTTTGATTCAATGAGTCATCCTCTTGTTTGATTTGGACTATAGAGGGCATGATGTTAATGACTTAATGTACGTTTTGAGTCCTGGGTCACCTGCGAACATAAAGGTCTGAATATTCTGCTTGCATGCTCACATTCCACCTGATGTTCGTTTGTATTCACTTCTTGTGTATTCGTGGGTAAATTGCATTCATGTTATGAACAGCTGAAATGTTATCGGTAGGCTAGTGATTAAAAACGCATTTTCTTTTCCTCTACGACTTTTTCTTTTAATTGATTATTATTCCTTTTATTTACCTTTCTAAATGTTAATACATTCAGTGTACGCATTGTTTTTATCGTTGTAATGAGAATGTATATGCTAGAACCACGTGAAAAATGTTGGTGTTATTGGAATTCATAGACAATTTCACTGTCTACTGCAGTTGTTTAGTGTCAGTAGTCTTTAGCACGTTACTAGTACTGATTGATTGGCTACTGTTCCCCCTCAAACCCAAGTACAAAATCATTAAAAGCGAGTGTACGTTTGTGTTATGCGGCCCATATTATGCTTTCCTCTGAATGTGAGCCTGCGTGCTTTGCTGTGCTTCTGCGTGAAAGGGGAAGTTTGAACTGCTCCTGGTCATACTGTATCTGGAGTGTGTTAAGCGTGTTAAAACCGCCCAACTAAACTAATTTCTGTTGAAATTGAAGGGGAAAGAAGGAGTTTTTTTTTTTTTAGTTTCCGAGCTTCATCATTTACGGCACAGAACTTGGGTGGAGAGGCCCACTGCACTCCTTTATTGTATGGTTACAGGAGTTTACGTCATTTTCCTAGGTTGATTTAATCCCACAGCCTGGAAGCAGAACACGCAAACATACACTCTCTCTTATAATTCTGCGGCCTCTGGCATAATGGGGTATGTTTGTTCTAAGGGCCTCCAGTGTATGTCTTTTTTTTACCGACATCTGCTCCGGATCTCTGTACCCTGCAACCCCCACCCCCTGTTATAACTGCGTCAATCCCCCCCCCCCCCCCCCCCAATTTCACATACACAAACCAGGGCGGGGTAGTGCTACCTGTCAGGACTGATGAGTCGACTCCGCTGATAAATTGGTCATGGATGCTATGTGGCGTTACCCTTCTCTGAAAGTAGGCAGCACCCATTGGCACTGTCTGGCACAAACCAGCTTACGTACACGTAGAACTTGTAATAAAACGCAAGGTGTGCGTTCTCCATCAGAGCTGTGAGGGAGCGTTTAGCAATCGAGGACGGACTGGACCACCCTTCTTCCTTCATTGATTTAATGCTTCCCTTTATGATAGTGTTTGTTTTCTCTCTCCACACAAGCGTCGCTCTCTCCACGTAGATACTTCATGTTCTGTAAATATTCTGCACGGAGCGAACCTGTTGGTTAGCTTTCCATTTTGTCTCTGTTTCATGCTACGTCAACCTTTAGGAGGCTTAACAGGTCTGCTTACGTGGGCCAGGGTAGTGTTCTCCTACCCTGGCGAGGATGCCCGGGCCTCCTCCACCCGGTAATACCGGTTTTCCCTGTTTCTCCTCCAACAATAGCACTTTGCCCTAAAAGGCATGGGCGTGCTCTGAAAAACTGGATAGGGCCCAGCCCAAGTCCTGCCTGATCAGCCCATAGCTGCGACCTCAACAGCTGTTGTTTAATGGTTAAAATGTTAGCGACCGTTCTCTTGGTGTATACTTTTAAGCAAACCATGAAGACATTTTCTACAAAAAGTGGTGGATTTTGAAAACTCTATCACGATTAACCACCAAGTAGTGCGTTGTTGTTTTATCAAAGTCGGATATGTTTACTTGCAGATGTCTGCATTTGGTTGGTAGCTGGGACAAAATCCGTTCCCAATGGCAGCAAATATAAAATAAAGTCGTTGACTGTCTTATTAAGGTTTGATCAGATGTTCCGTTGCTTTGCAGATTTCATAGCTAGGTTTACAAATACTGTTTAGTCACTTCGGGGCCCTACTTTGCCGAATCCTCGACATGCAGTGTTATCACTTTCCATTTAGATGAAAGTAATTCCTGACGTTTCACCTACTGTCTTGGACACTCAAAGGCTGCGAGTGCCCCGGGAGAGGCGTTTCCTCAAGGGATGGGTGGAACGGGGAGGGGGGTACTAAGTGCTTGAAAGGCCCACCACAGTGACTAGGGAGAGGGGCTAATGAAACATTTAAATTGCCCTTCCTTAGTTCATGCTGCTCAGAAGAAATTGGTCATTTTGCTTGGAATTTTAGTACTGTTTTTTTTTTTCTGGGAGATTTTTGACAAAGTAATTGTGACTGCAGAATTATAGCGTTTGTTCTCTCATGCATTCTGAATCCCTCCCTTGGTACACTCTGTCTTTTGCCCAGTGGCCGTTGTTCTGTGTACTTATGTGATTATCGCGTTTAGATATGTGGCATGTCCGCATTTAGTGCAGCCGTGTAGAAACACGCCCAACACCGAGTCTGACTCATAAACGGCGGTAGCTCCGCGCGTGCAGGTATCGATTTGACAGCCTTCGTGCCCTTTAGTGGCTGTCATATCAACGTTGTTCTTTCATACAAAGGGGGAGACTAGATAGAACATCGTAAAATTGACTATTGAACCCTTTGAGATGTTGTTTGAGGCCGTACACTCATTTCTATAATAGGGAACCTCAAAAAAGTTGACTGATCATCTTGGTTTTTATTGACATTTTTTATATATGATTCAGTCTTTTTTTTGGGGGGTGGGGGGGGGTGGTCTTCAAATGGACTTGTTACTGCTCAGAATATAGAAAGCATTGCGCGATGTCTCGCCCAGTGACTTACGGGATCCTCCAAGTTTTTGTATAATTCGTTGCCAGTGGGTTCAGTAAATATTGACATATGATTAAGGCATTTGTCTTGTGGACATTGACTGTCTAAGGCACGGCGCTGATTATCCTTATACATAATCTTTTATGCCTCTGTAACTAGAAGACATGCTCGTTGTGGTATTGTATTAGTGTTTGGTATTTGACCTGCACTCATCCCTAGCCACAGTCTCCCCCAAAGCTAGTTTTAATCCAAAATAAAATCAGTTTTTGGATTAAAATCCAGCCCTTTTTAATTATGTTTTGGGGTTTAGGGCACCCTCAAAGAATGCTTTCTAGAGAGACTGTGATTGGGTAAAACGATTCTCCAGCATAATTGTGCAGCCTGCTGCTCTTTGACTGCCATTCAATCACCTGTAATTACGTTGTTCCAGTAGCCCATTTTGAGTGCTAAAAGCTTATCCTCATATTTACGCATGGAAGAAAGTAATCCCATTCTCCTAAATCAAGAGTTTGCCATTTGAAATTACTGTAGTTAAGATGCTCTCTGGGCTGTCATAATAATGCGCTAACCTCTGAGAGTGTATGGTGGACTTCATTGGTCATTGCAGACAGTGGTAGTGTAATGCAAAATGATATGCTCCCTGGAACATTTGGTAAAGCGCTTTACAGTTCCACATAGGGTGGCTGCCTGCCAAACATACAAAGTACTGGAGATGAACACGGTAACCTAGAAGGGTGGTCCCTACAATGCGCTATTGGGTTTACTTTAGCCCCCTGAATGCAGAGACTGGAGTCTGATAGCCACATGATGACCAGGGCAGAATGTTGTACTGTGCACCCCTAACCTCCATTAATATTTTTCAGCAAACAGTTTAGGCTCTTTTGTGAAATACATTGCAAATCTGGTTATTGAAACATGTCAACGTAAAGCCCAGTTGGCGTTATTATTTGTAATTGAAGTCCCCATCCACCCTACTCAAGGTGGCAGCATACTGTGCTCCTACAGGTACTCAGTGCCATTCTGCAGACAACTCTCCGAGCACATGCAAGCACGTACTGGCATACTTAAAGCATGAAGTGTAGCTAATGCAGACGCCTGCAGGCACTCTGCTGAGCTCCCACAGACACACATTGACTTCTTGCTGACACCCTATCTTACATAGCTATCCCACTGATAGAACTCATGTCCAGAGTCATTCGAGCTTAGCTGCACATCCCATTGATCTCTAGCAGACGCTCCACAGAACCTTTGCATGCACCCAGCAGAGCACTTGCATGCACCCAACCATACACAAGGAGGATGGCCATTCTTCCAAACATAGCAGTGAGCTCCTGCTGACATTTAACTGTGATCTTGCAGGCAACCGATAAAGGCTGTTCAGGCTTCCAACAGAGGTCGTGCAGTTGCTCGGTTGAGCGTATGGAAAAGCCACGTAGAGCTCCAGCTTCCAGTTCTGCTGGACCCTATGCAGTTTTGTAGTACCATAGCTCAAAGTAACAGTGCTGTTACAGGGCTCAGGTGACTAATGGCAGAGAGCACACTGAGGTCTGGCAGACACCCCTCTGACTTATCTCAGACACCACACTGAGCACCTGCAAACGGTAGAAGGTGCTTCCTTTCTCCATCCCTGCTTTCTCTTCTCTCACCTTCCTACTGTCTCATAACCTCTGTCACTCATTCAGTATTACTTTTCTACTCTACCTTTCTCTCACTATTAGCCCAATATTCATTTACCTGTTTAATCCTTCCTGTTGGTCTACTGTCCCATGATTATACATCAGAGGGTCCCTGTAAAGTCCATCAGGAAGAGGAAAGAACCAGGGAAATACAATCAAATAAACAACACAAAACCCCTTCCAATTTATAACGAAACACTGTCCCACAAAGGAGCTAACCAATTTCTCTCATGAGTTAATATTTTATTCTCAAAGATATATTTCTTTTTCATACAAAAATATACATCACTAGATCAATAAATACATATCGCTATATTTTTCATCCGTATACGAAAAATCTCAGAACAAGACGAAGCAACAAAGTTGATCCAGGTACATGACTGAGCAACAAATGACATACAAAGAAAAAATATATAGACAATTAATCAGAACAGACAAAAAAAGTTATTGTGCAAAATACATATAACATTAATATACATCAGAGACCATATACAAAACAAAAATAAACAAATGCGCCAATGCGCGTTTCGAAATCCAATGAGCCGTTCTTCCTCAGGGCACTGATGGTATAGAGAACCGATACTTCATAATAACTGATATATTTATTTCATATACCCAAAGATTCAAGTTCAAATATTAATCGAAGCTTCGTCAATAGCATCTGTGGGAACAGTTATATAGTCATTTAGTTTTTTGAATAAATCAAACTTTATACTTAAAAATGTTTCATAGGAGCTTAAAATAAGGAGTCAAAAAAGAAGAACGTAGTTCCAATAGAATGAAAAAATCAAAAATAATGATATAAATAGACCATAAGCAATCAGATAAAGTTAGATAACAAATGAATCACCCAGTGAAAAAGAATACTTTAAGAATGGAGATAGACCCAAATGCACCAAGTACTCAAAAATATATATACAGACATCAAATTCTACATACTTGTCACACCACACGTTGTAAACATGGTGTACTATAGGTCACAGGTGTAGATTATATCACTGACAGTCTTATCCAAAGATTGAGTTTTGTCAATGCGTATCCTGGGTAGAGAAATTGTTTTAACCATGGACAAAGACCACCAGTCACTATGGATATTTAAGTGTTTAAATCCTCTTAGTGCGTCAACTAAAAGAAAAAAATATATATAACAGCATTAAGAAAGTTATATAGAATATATATTGAATTGAATTTTGTTTCAATCCGAAAGGCTATTCAATAGAAGTTCTATAAGAACCGCCATAACACCCACCTAGAAAAGTTGATGTCCAATATATCCGTAAAATAGAATATCTTAAAATTTGAATGGCATAAAATACATGAAGCGATCTGTTTCCACAGGAAACTACGTACAAGGAATGAGAGGGAAGGGTGGGGGAAAGGGAATAAAAAAACAAAAATAGACCAAGGTCAGACAAGATGGACAAATCTTATCTATTAGTCATCTAGTTGAGAAACCTATCCAAAAGATATATAAATATATTACTGAATAGTACCTTAAGTAATAGCAGATTATTCAGATTTGCTACATGTTGGAAATGGTAAGTAATCCAATCGCTCGACTTTGATTCTTCTCTCTTACAATAATAAATAAAAAATCTAAAACATAAAATGAGAAGAGAAAAATGAATGGAGAACACTTCGATTAATATTTGAACTTGAATCTTTGGGTATATGAAAGAAATATATCAGTTATTATGAAGTATCGGTTCTCTATACCATCAGCGCCCTGAGGAAGGACGTCTCATTGGATTCCGAAATGCGCGTCGGCGCATTTGTTTGTTTTTGTTTTGTATATTGTCTCTGATGTATATTATTGTTATATGTATTTTGCACAATAACTGTTTTTGTCTGTTCTGATTAATTGTCTATATATTTTTTCTTTGTATGTCATTTGTTGCTGAGTCATGTACCTGGATCAACTTTGTTGCTTCGTCTTGTTCTGAGATTTTTCGTATACGGATGAAAAATATAGCGATATGTATTTATTGATCTAGTGATGTATATTTTTGTATGAAAAAGAAATATATCTTTGAGAATAAAATATTAGCTCATGAGAGAAATTGGTTAGCTCCTTTGTGGGACAGTGTTTCGTTATAAATTGGAAGGGGTTTTGTGTTGTTTATATGAGGGTCTACTGTCCCCTGCCATGGTTTGTTCTTTATCTATTCTTAATTCTTCTCTATGCCTTTCTAGTTGCCACAAATGGGAATGTTGTAATGTAACGTTGCGATGATAGTTAATGGGCTTCTCTAACAGAGGATGCAGATGAATGCTGACCTCTGTCCCAGAGGTGCATTTCCCTTATACACTTGGTAATAAAATATACAAAGTAGATAATTGTCCGTAGATTTAGTGAGAATGTTTGTTTTTATTCCCATTCAATTATATTTGGTTGAATTTTTTTCATCATTTGTGTTTCTTTCATTTTTTATTACATCATAACAATGGTTTCACATGATTGTCCATTCATCTATGCCCAATGCATTTCGGGCGCAAAGCCCCTCTTCAGGAAAACCAACGCAACACAGCGTTTCAGATAGAATGTCACACTAACAACACCTACTGACCCCTGAATATCCGGGCTAACTTCACACAGATCAGAATTGCATGGTGATTTATCCAATATATCTTTACTTTACACAGACCACATTCGGTTGGTTATCTATCCAATATATCTAATACATTATTGATCCCGTCCAATTCCAGTTTTCTTGTACTGAACCTAAAATTTCCTCTACTTTTCAGTTCACACAGCCCCTGAAGAAGGGCTCTGCGCCCGAAATGCATTGGGCATAGATGAATGGACAATCGTGTGAAACCATTGTTACGATGTAATAACAAATGAAAGAAACGCAAATGATGAAAACATTCAACCAAATTTAATTGAATGGGAATAAAAACATTCTCTCTAAATCTACGGACAATTTGTATATATTATTACCGAGTGCATAAGGGAAATGCACCTCTGGGACAGAGGTCAGCATTCTTCGGCATCCTAAATATTATCCTCATACTCAGGAGGATTAACCCGATTGCACCACCGACCTGCTTTACTACACCAACATACTTTTTCTAACCACAGGAGTGCGCCACATTGGATACAGTCTAGAGCTACTCCAAGAGAGCACACACATTTCCCACTACAATCTCCAATCCTTTGGTGGCATGGTTGTACAGTAGAGGTGACTAATATGTAAACTCAGCTATCCTTCCTCCAAAATAACCTTTGATTTTGTTTGTGCTTGTTTTTATTGACATTTCTAGTGAGAAATAATCCATATTCTTCCCTGCACGGTAGCAAACATTATAGCAATACAAGGATTGGCAAGGCCAACAGATCGCACCATTGTTAGTTGACTATTTGACCTATGTGACAGTTGTGCGGATTCTGTTCAGCAGCAGCAAAAAGAAAAATAAGTTACTGATGATGCTGCACAGCAAAAAAATAAGAAAACAAATTAAAATACCCGGCCCAGTGCAATGTCATATGCCCATGCATGTGTCATCGCAATTGCACCTGTGTGGATTGTGCTTCTGCAAACATTGTTTAAAAATGCTTTTGGGGGCATACTTGGCATATGAGGGACACCCATGAAAAATGCTAGGCACAATCGAGGCAATTTTTAGGACTCGCCTAGGCAGTGCGCATGCGCTGCCCCAGGAGGGCCTTTAGCCATCGTTCTTCACTTTTCAAGCACTGCACTCGTGGTTGTGGTGGCATCCACCTTGCGGGAGCGAGCAGCGGCGCGCCACAAGCACGAGTGCAGTGCTTGAAAAGTGAAGACTGCTCTCCCAAGTGCACGCGCACCACTCGCGGGCTCACCTCCTGCTCCCCCTCACAACCTCATCCTCGTCCTAAATTACTCCCTCCTACAGGCACCCGACTTATTTCTCCATTTCCCCAACCATGCACCCCTCCGCCTCTCTCTCCCCCTCTGACGTCCCTACTGCTGCAGCCAACACGCGTCTCCCGTACCATTCAGGTATCCCCCTCTTTCACCCGTTGCTTTTTAGGTCTCGCCTTTTTTTTTTACTTTCAGCGCGAGGCACACGCTTGTTTCCCTTCCAAACCGTGCATGGTTAGCTGCTGAAGGTGCCTCCTTGTTTAATTTTGAAAAAACTGGCAAATACATACCGCGTAGGAGGGACGTTTGCTGGTGCCGTGACTTAATGGCTGAAGTTCCATTTGTCTTAGCATCACGCACCCCGCGCCTACTCAGTACGAGTCCGACTATCAGAAATGTTATCGCAGGGTAAGCGCTTCTCCTCTCGCAAGACTCAGCCGCTCCATCCACAATCCCGCACTTGCAGTGACCGGGGCTTCACAGTGAGAATGAACTCTTTCTTCAGCCGGCCCAGACACCCGATGAAGAAGCAGAGGAGCATCAGCAGCTTTCTTGACAGGCGAGTGGACGGCGCACGTGGACATTGAAGAAACATTAGGCGTAGTGTAATAATTACATGCCATGTTACCTCCTTCCTTTCCGCCTGGGGCCTCTCTCCTCCCATGCGGATTTCTGGAAATGTGAGGGCTTTTGATGTTGGTTTTGGGGTCCTGGTCAGGTCTTCGAAGGTCTCGCAGTTGCAGTCCAGCCATTCCCGCTCTGGCGGGAAAGTCAATATGGCAGAGCAATAGCTGCCAAGGTTTCAGGTCGCTTACGTGTGACATTTCTATGATTTCAGTCTGCCCATGAGTGACATTCTATTGTCGAGTGTAACACTTCAAGTAACATATTCTTGAGAGCAAATCAAAGCAATGACCATTATGTGTGTTTCTCTGAGTTTTCAGTTAATTTATAAAAACGTATCTCGCAGTAATAAACGTACACCTAAACTAAGACATACCTAGAGCTTTAAATGGGATGGAAAAACTGTGGGGGTGGGCTGGGTGAGGGGGTTTCTTAAAGGGGCGTGGCTGAAGTAATTAAGGGCGTGGCTTAACCCCTTCTGTGCCCATGACGAGATAGTCTCGTCATGGAGCGCGGTTGCGCTGTGCCCATGACGAGACTATCTCGTCATGGACCCCGCCCGCTAATGAAAGGGCCGGCACAGGAGGGGGAAAGGGCGGGGCACTCAAGGGGTTAAAATACATGAGCTCAAAATCTGTGCTTAGCATAGTGCGCCACCTGACTGGTATTTTGCTGCTTGTGTCACTGCTACCATATATATAATATAACAAGTAACATTACACCTGCAACAGGTCAGGGCTATTCGCTTTATCAATGGTTGTTTGTTGCATAAGACAAATAAGCAACAACTACGGCTCCATTGTTATAACATTGAAAATGCTTTAGTTCTTAAATGATGAGACTGTGAAACAAGCATTGGCATAGCCAATAGGTCTCGCCTTTGGGACCTTATAAGTGTTTAGTTATCCAGCACAATATCCTTGGTGCAACAACATCAAGTGTTGCATGGCTAAACACTTATAAAGTCCCAAAGGCGAGACCTATTGGCTATGCCAATGCTTGCTTACATATATGGATACCCATAGCGCATATATTTTTTAAGTTGGGTCAGCTCCTGGCGAATGTTGGGTTTCACTGACTTGGCACACTATGAAATAATTTGAATATTTAACGAGTGCTCTCTCAGAGCCTATGACTTAACACATTTATGTGAAAATTGTCCTTTAAAATTAACTATTTAATCTCTGGGAGAGAACTTACCCCTCCCCAGCTCCCTGTCCCCAAAAAGGTCTGTCTCACTCACATCGCTCGTTCACTACTATTCAGAGCAAGAAATATGCCCACCGCTTTCAGAGATCACATTAGCACCAGAACATAAGTGGTATCTAAGTACAAAATGTATCTGTGTTGTGTTGTTAAGTTAATCAAGGAGTTATTATGAAACTTCAACATAGTCAATTATTGTGATGTCCTCTGGGTTAAGGTCATGGGACATCACTTTATGGGAAGATTTGTGTTCATAGTTCATATGGAATTGTATTGTATTGTAATTGCATTTCTATAGCACTTACTACCCATGACGAGGCGTTAAAGCACATTTTCGACTAGTAGCATGCTAATCCGGAACACAGAAAGGATTAGTGGTGAATTAGTATAGTGAAAAATGAAAGTAATATGTTAGGTTTTTGGATTGAGAAGGATAGCGGAGGGATAGAAGAGGAAAAAAGATTTACATTTATATAGCGCTTGCTACCCCTGATAAGGTGTTGAAGCGCTTTTTCGTTGAGTAGCACGCTAATCCGGAACCCAAAAAGGATTAGTGGTGAAGTAGTATAGTGAAATATGAAATTAATTTTAGAGGTGGACATGTTGGGCTGTTATTTGGATTGAAAAGGATAGTGGAGGGATAGAATAGGGAAGGATTTAGACTTTTTTGTTTGTTTTGGAGGTCATAGCAGTAGGAGGAGGCTTGGGATGAGTGAAAGGGATGTGAAGGGGGAAGCGTCAGAGAGAAGGATTTAGAAAGGCTTGCTTGGGGGGATCGGAATAGTAAAAGAGGTATGAGATGATGCAAGGAGGGGTAGAGTAGGGAAGAGCCTTGAAAGGGTTATTTTGGGGATCATAGTAGTTAGTGGTAAGGGGTTTGGGATGAATGAGAGAGCGGAGGTAGATGATATATTGATAGAGGTAGAGGGTGAGAAATAGGGTAGTGCATTAGAAAGAGTAGTAGAAAGAAGTTTGAGATGAGTCGGAGAGTTGAGGTAGAGGAAATATTGAGAGAGGTATAGGGTGAGAAATAAAGTTGTGCATTGGATATGTTGAATTAGAAGAAAAGTCTATATAGATACATAAGTACATGGGCGGTGTATAGATGCTTAAAGGAAGTAAGCATATATAGATTAAAGATGAATTAAATAAGCTCAGTCTTTCAAGTGTTGTTGCACTTAAAACAAACTTTATTTGTTTTTATAGATACATATATTTTTTTCCCCTTTTTTTGTAATTCAATAGTGAAGCAATTGTAGATAAATAGTTAAGATAAAAGATTTACTTATTTATGCAGTCGCTTCTATACATGTACATTTGGTTCCCAGAACTAATGAATATATATTTTTTATTCTTTTTTTAAAACATAATTATTCTACATGTTTATACAAAGCGATACGCATATATAGGTACATATCTATAATACAAATAAATTCTTACATACAGAGGGATTTGCTGTATATTCCTGTTTGCGTATGGTGCTTAGGTGGGGAAGAGCCAATTCTTGAGTACTTTTCTTAAGATAAGGTGGTTGGTTATCTGTGGATCTTAAGTTGGGGGGTAAAGAGTTTCATAGTTTGGCTGCTTGAACAGAGAAGGATGTGCCACCCATTGTTGACCATTGAATTATGGTTTCTTTCTATAAAACCCGACAGCTCCCTGTATTACAATGTCATGCTGATGTGGACTGATATGTTTGTTGGCTGTATTGGCTGTTTTGCAAAACTGTTCAATAAAAAAAAAAAAAAAGGATGTGCCACCCATGGTTTTTTCTTGTATCTTGGCATTCTGAGGCAAGTTGCCACTCTAGAGAGTAGAGGTTCCTTTGTTGAATGTGTTTGGTGATTTTATTCCTGATGAAGAGGGGTCCCGTTCCATGTATCGCTTTGTGGGTGATACAAAACAACTTGAACTTGGATCTTCTGACAACCGGTAACCAATGCAGGGTTTTCAAGGCAGGGTAGTTGTGGTCTTGCGGTTTCATATGTAAGAGTAGTCTGGCAGCCAAGTTCTGAATCCGTTGTAATCTTTTCATTGTTGTTAAAGGTGATCTGTGGTAGAGGCTATTGGCGTAATCGAGTTTGGACAGAACAAGGGAGATGGTAGCTTAGACCTTGTGTGGAAATCCCAGAAGGGTGGGAAAGATTTGTCGCAGAGTTTTTATAGTAACTAAGCTTGATCTTGCTAGTTTGTCCTCTTGGGCATTCATCGATAGCTTGGAGTTCATGGTCATTCCAAGGTTTCTTACTTCCTTCGACACTTTAGGCAGTGTTTCCAGATCATCAAGCCAGATGATGAGCGGGTCACACATGAAACACATGAGTATTTCTGTTTTGGAAGCACTCAATTTGAGATGGATCCATGTCATCCATTGATCCACAACTCTGAGAAGACTGAGAACTGTTGAGTTTCCAATGTCTTTGGGGAATTCCAGTTGAACGAGTTTTTGCGTGCCATCTGCATAGTTGTAGCACGTGAGGTGAAATTGATTGTTCTGTGCTGGTGATGACTTCACATAGATGTTGAAAGCATGGGCGAGATAATAGAGCCTTGAGGGACCCCTGCTTTTGTGGACTATGGTTTGCACGAGAAAGGTGGGGTATGGATGACATTTGTTCTGTTGTGAAGGTAGGATGCGATCCACTCTTGAGCAGTCCCTCTATGCCGGCTTCGTAGAGTCTTTGTATCAAAGTGTTATGGTCAACCGTGTCAAAGGCAACCAAGAGGTCCAAGAGAAGTAGCGCAGCAACCCCGTTGCGGTCAACTGTGTTCTTTGGGTCATCCCAGATGGCAAGGAGGGCAGATTCTGTGCCTCTTCCTGGACAGAATCCCGTTTGGAAGTCTGAACGTATGGGATTCTCTTCAATTAATTGTGACATCAGGACGAACACTGCTCTTTCTATCAATTTGCCCAGGAAAGGTCCATTTGTAATCGGTCTGTAGTTGTCAGGGTCCAGTGGGTCCAAGTTTATTTTCTTCAGTAAGGGGCGTATGAATGACTTTTTGAGCTCTTCTGGAAATATTCCGGTAGTTAAGAAGTTATTGATGATTCTTCTTACAGGAGTTACAGAAGAGGTTTTTAGAAGAATTGTCTTGAAGGTTTACGGTGGACACGGGTCAGAAGGGCTGCTGGCAGGCCTGCTTGCTTTGACCAGGTCCATAAATTTATCGTGTGAAATGTGTTAGAAGTAAGGTAGAGGCTGGGTTAGAGTATTCTTGGATTGTTTTTTTGTAAAAGCGTAAGTGCTGGTGCTTTGTCTTTGTTTTAAGTATAAGTCCAATGTGTCGGCTTTGTCTGTGTCATGATTTGGCAGTTAGTCTGTGAAATCTTGAGTAATGGGATGAGCTCCTTCCTGGCAATTTGGTTTACGAAATTCATTGAGTATTTAATATAATTCTTTATTTGCACATTTAGCATCTTGAACTCTGTCTGAATAGTATCTTTTATTAGCTTTTTTGATAGCTGGACTTCTATAATCTGTTAATTATGTGTAGGTGAAGTTTGTCTTAATTGGCGTTTGTTTTGAGCCAGGCATGTTGCAGCTTTCTAATTTGTTGTTTTATGTCTTTTATCTCTGTATTTCTCCAAGGTGCTTGTGTTCTTTTGTTCTGTTGTGTGGTTTTAAGTGATATCAGGATATCAAAAGCTTCTTGTAGCCACTCGTAGTTTTTTAACAGAATTTATTGTTTCTAGATCTGTACTGGATGTTAATTGAGTTTCTAAGTGTTCCAAATTGAGTTTTTCAATGGTTGCTAAGTGGATGCCCATGAGGTGGTTTCAGGTGTGTTGCTTAGTTTTGTTTTATGTTGGAATGCAAGCATATGGTGGTCTGACCATGTGACCGGAGTCATAGTTTGAAAGGTAACTAGTTCGGTATTAGCAAAAATCACATCAGGGATGTGTCCAGCATTGTGTGTGGGTTTGTGTATGATCTGGTGCAGGTTCAGTGCGTCTAGGCCAGCGATGATTGTTGTCAGACGGGGCATATTGGGTTTGTCAAACCCAATGTTGACGTCACCCAGAATGCATAGGTTAGAGTGTAAGGTTATCAGGTTGGAAACTATGTCTAGAAGCGTGTCTGGGAATGTAGCATTGCTAGGTGGAGGTCTGTAAAGGAGTAGGAAGATACAGGAGGAAGATGGTGTTGGATTGCATCTGGTGAAAAGAGGCTCACAATTTTTTGTGGAGACGTCGTCAACTTTATTGATATGTAATGTTTGCCTGAACACAACAGCTAGGCCACCTCCTCTTTTACCTATATGAATTTGGGAGATCGTTTGATAGCCTAGATGATTTGGCTTCATGCAAGACTTGAGCCATATCATCTCCCAACCATGATTCAGTTATGAATAGTTTTAAGAGGCGCAGACAGTATTATTAAATAGCAGAGATCTTTATTAAGAAGAGGGGAACGGCCCCTGAACAGGTCCATACAGCAGCAACCAAATCCAACTCTGCCCCAGCTTCCAGAACCCCTGGAAGCTTGTAACTAAGATTGGAATTTATCAGCAGTTACTAGGACACAACACATCTTCCTTCCAATAACAAAAACATGAAAACATTAAATAAAATTAACAATTAATATAACCAGAGGTAAGAAGTTTGTACTATATACATGTAATGCAATGTAGCAGCATGTTAATGATGCACATAATCTTTGTGCCATTTAGGACTCTGCCTGAGACGTTTGGTGCTATTAGATACAGTAGATATGTCGTGATTTTGGTCATTGCACATAGCATTATTCCCCCCCCTTTCTTGGACACCACATATCACGTTCCATATTATTACATTTAGTGATGGAAGCACGGTTGCGCTGTGCCCATGACGAGACTATCTCGTCATGAACCCCACCCACTAGTGCAACGCCCGGCACAGGAGGGGGAAAGGGCGTGGCACTGAAGGGGTTAACCACACGTTGTTACAGGTAACTTTGGTGATACATTTGGGCACTGACCATTTTGACAAACCTCCTTTTTGAACTCCCATGGTGTTAGTCCTCACCCAATCACCCACTGCAACCACCCGTCTTCCTTTTTTAGGTCTCGCCTGAGCCAGTGCATGCGCTGCTCTGCGAGACATTTAGTAAGCGGGGTTTTCAAAGTGCTACCACAGGCTTTTGGTGGCCTCAAGCTTGCGTTCACGCGCGCGCGCACCCACCAGCTTTCACCGTCCGAGGCGCCATCTGGACTGCGATCAGTTTCACTTTCGCGTTCCACTTTCGCACGCGCGCACACAACTCCCATTCGCGGCCGCACGTCTTGTTTAAACAGACATTACCGGCTTGTTTTTAACAAATAAATTGAGCGCGCAGCAGCGGCAAGGGCAGGCTGCATTCTCGTCTCAAGTTACTTGTTTGAGCTTATATCTACGTTTCCTGAGTCACCTTCCCAGTGCACCCACCATTTACCCTTTCCTCCCTTTTGTTCCGGGTTTCTACAATGCACACTGCAACGGTTCTGTGCTATTTTCATTGCAGCCTTGCAGTGTTTTGAAAAGTGAGCAAGATTGGGAGGCCGTTTTCTATGCATTGAAAGCTTCTTCAGTTAGAGGAGAGGGGAGGGCTGGAAGTAAGAGAGGCTTAGATGGAGATCCGAGGCCGTGAACTAATTTCTCGTGCTTGTGTAATCTCTAACAGCAGCATTGCTTCTCCTCCTTACCAACAACAGACGACTGCAAGGCCCCTCCTGGGTTGAATTGTTTTATTCACCTCCCACGCAGCTGATGGTAAATCTTCGATTTGGACACATCCGTTTCCTCTTTAGCAGTGTCATGTTCATTAAAACTGCAGAGTGCGGGCCTATTTTATTATGTACTGTTCCAGGGAATCTTGTTTACAATGTCATTAGCACGTGGGTGATGGAAAAGGGGAGCTGTGAATCGAAGCCGGTGAACACATCCTTGGAGGAAAGGGTATGTTAGCAGTGTGCTAAGGGTTAATAAAATTAGGTGTAAGTTTCACTTTTGTATCACTCTTTTTATATGCTGTATTTTGTGTGTGTGTGTTTTTTTTTTAACTTTGATTAGCCGAACAGCACTTAGCGCTGCTTTATATTTAGCTGTTGCTGCAGCACTGCTTTCCACTTTTTGATATTGCCTTTTACACTGTTATATTTTGGTATATTTGTTAAGGCCTTTGGATTTGCATGTGCTCGTTTTCAGACAGAGGCGATGTTAATGTGTAGTGCCGAAGTTCTTTCATGAGATGAAGGGTGAGTGGGGGGTAGCGCATGGGAGGAAGAGTTCAAATAGAAACGAGCATTGGCATAGCCAATAGGTCTTGCCTTTGGGTCATTATAAGTGTTTAGCCATGCAACAGTTGTTGCACCAAGGATATTGTGCTGCATACCTAAATACTTAAAAGGTCCCAAAAGCGAGACCTATTGGCTATGCCAATGCTTGTTTAATTTGTCATTATGTCCGCACACATATTTGCCCTGGTACTTTTTGACCTTACAATCTAGACTCGTTTTGTTAACTTTCCGTAAACAATTCTTAAACATCCAAGCAGGGGAAATTCTTGTCCCTGGTTGCCTGCCCTTGAGTAGAATAAATGGAGTCTCCTTCATAACAGAGTGGGGGATAGTACGGTAACTCCACAACATTTCTTTTACCGCTTACTTACAATCCCCTCCACTGTTTTCAGTTAATTGAGTACATTCCTTCAAAACACGATTAAATCTCTCGACTAAACCATTTTCCCTGGGGTTATAAACTGCAGTAGTATGGTGAGAAATGCCCATTCTGAACAAATAAGATTTGGATTCTTCTGCTACAAATTGGGGTCCATTGTCCGTAACTAAAGTGTTAGGACATCCCTCCCTGCCAAAGATTTGGTCACAAAACTCAATTATGTTTGCCGCTTTGATTTCTCCAGAGAATGCCACCTCTGGCCATTTAGAATACTAATCAATTAACACTAAAGCAAATTTATTGGTTTTGCCTTTGGCCGAAAAAGGCTCACATATATCCATGGCCACCCTTTCCCATGGTTTGCTCGGAAAGTTGGTGGAGACAATGGGAGATTCCTCTACACGGTGAGACTTGTCACTACACATGCAATCAACACATCCCCGTACATGTTCTTCCACATCCCTGTCCATCCCAGGCCACCGAAAGGTTTCTCTAGCTTTCCTTTTCATGCCAGACATACCACTGTGTCCCTCATGCCGTATCTTTAGGAGTCTGGAACGTAAACCTTCTAGCACCACCATGCGTAACACACTTTCCACTACTGAAAGTTCTGTCCAAACAGTCCAGAACTCACCAAATGTTTTCTTGAGAAGAGAACATGAATTCGAAGGATTAGATAGTTCAATCATTACATCCTTAATTGTGGCGTCTTCCACCACAGCAGATTTCCACTCATCAACAGAAATGGCACCCTCACATGACTCATACACAGTCGCCACTACACAGTCATCGTTTGAATCTTCTTCCTCATCTCCGCACACTAGGGGCAACCGTGATAAACAGTCTGCATTGACATTGCGACTACCTTTAGCGAAAAATCATACCCCTGGAGTCTGTACAACCAATTTGTGATCCTGGGAGTCGCTTTTCCAGCTTCCTTGGTAGTGAACAAATCAATAAGTGCTTTATGATCTGACCTGACCTCAAAATTGGTTCTCCAGATGTAAGTTTTAAAATAGTTCACGCCCCACCAGCATGGTAGAGCTTCTTTTCCAATAACGGAATAAATAGCCTACGCACCCTTAAGTCCCACTGTTTTAACTATAGACTTTTAATTGCTGTTTTTTATTCATAACAGATATAGTTTTATTAATGAATTCTTAGGATTTGTATTATGTAGCCATGGTAACAATTATTTTGTTCGTAGTGATGCAACAATGTGCTATTTCGCTCTGACTGAGAAGATACCATGGACTAGCTATGTTTTATATGATAATCCCTACTCGTTTAACTCTATTTTCTAAATAAAATATTATATGATGCTTTTATGATATTTGTTATAGAAATAAAGCATTTGACTAACTGACTGTATTAACTATCACAGCATGGAGTGGCTAGGGAGTTAACAGCAGTGCTTTTATTATGTCAGTGGAGCAGCAGCTGGTGCTAAAATGTGGTAATGAACACAGCAAGATGCCCTCTGGCGCAGGGGGCAGGGTCACAGTCCCTTACATGGTGAGGATCAGTCCCCTGTCAGGGAGGCCTGGCGATACCACAGAATCCAGGGCTATGAGTGCTGCATCCGGCCATTTTCTGAAAACCACCAGTACAGGGGCTGAGGAACGTCGGCAACTTCACTCCAGAGTATCAAACAAAGTTAAGTAGGTCGCATCGGAGGGACTCCGAGAATGTTCCCTGTTCGTTGCCACTGCTGGTGAGGGCCACATAAAGTTGGGAAGTAGAACTTCGTGTGGAATCTTTTGAAACAAGTTTGAAACAAACAAACATTTTCCAAGAGACAGTTGAGCAGAATGCACCCCACACTAAACTCATACTACGTCCCCGGGCCTCGGCTCACTGTAGGCTGCCTATCTGTCTCAGTCAGTCCCCCCCCAAACACGACACAGATTTTAGTCGAGATTGCCCACACCACCCCCTTGCTCCTCCTGTCCATGGTGCTGATCGTGCTTCAGCCGTGCTCCCGACCCTCCCACTGCACGCTGATCAGCCCAGGATCGTACCTCTCCCGGACCAAGCACCGGCAGGCCTCCCTTCCTCACCCAACCCCTGGGTGGGCTCTCACCCCCTGTCGGGTCGCTTCAGACCGGCTCCAACCCCTCTCAGCTCTCCGATGACTCTGGCCGACACCACATTCTACCTCAGGCTGACACGCTCCCAGCACCTACAGCGGTAGTCAGCACGTGCTCTTCCCGGCACTGCTGCCTCTAGCGCCATGATTAAAGCGATAAAGTAATGAAGTGATCCACTCAGCAAGAAAGAGGGAGACTTCCATACATATCTACAATAGGTAACTAGGCAGGAGAACGAAATGGTTACTTATCAGTAGGAGTAGTTTTGCAGCTTGAAGAATTTTCTGGATTCACATGCTGTGCACCACTCTGCGATCCAGTGGCCGGGTCCGGAAGAGCCTCCACTTCACTTCTTCTCTTCATGTGACATCGTTCTGCACCACCCGGTGTCAGGTCAACCCCGCGCACGCCAGAAAGCGCCCCGGAAGCCACCGCACGTGGCAGTCCTCCTCCGATTCCTTTCTCCCCTTTTCTTTTTTTTGTAAAATAGGGTATGTCTTCACTTTCCTTGTCTTTTAGTTCTTTGTTTTTCTTTTAGGTGATCTTTTCTCCCATCTGTTTGCATTTGTCACTTTCTGTGATGTCATTAAAGTCGAAGGGTGTGTGTGTGTGTGATGTCACTTATGCTATTTCTGACGTGTTGGTGAATTCACGTTGATGTGGAGCACACCTGCAGAAGTAAGCTTCACAAAGTAAAGGGTGTGCTTGAGTGTAGTGCCCTGGCTGTTAGCACGATCCTTGGGACGTATGGTGACAGGTTAAAATAATTCTATCCCTTTGGTGCCCTGCCTTAATATGCTTGAATGTAATTGTTTTTTCCAAGCAGGGAATTAATTTGCTAATTGCCACATAATAAGTCACAAAGTGTACAATTAAAAGTACTTAAATAATCACACTTCTTTCATCACTTGAAAGTAACTGGCTACAAAAATGTATTCTCTGGAAGAAACACTTGTTTATTGACTGGTTCTAATATTAGCAAGAGCATTTTTATAGTACTTACTGACATGCAGCTTCTATTCTATTCTATGCGCATTGGTAGAGCGCATGGCGACCCATTGGCATCCCAGCACTAGCAACACGACACAGAATCCACCAAAGTGCTCAGGGTGAATTAGTTATCAAATAGCCAAGTATTTAGAAGTTTACGGAATTTTAGTTCATTTTTAGTGAGCCTCATTGTGAAGGGGAGGGAATTCTATAATTTGGCCACCGTTTATTTGAAGGATCTCCCTCCGCTTCTTGCTCTTTTTATAAATTGAACAGTGACCAAGCAGGCGTTGGTGGAACGGAGGGCTCTAACAGGCGTATAATGGAACACCAAAGGTCTATGGATAATGGGGCCTTTTGTTTGGAGTACCCTGTGAGCTATGCAAAGGCTTTGAATTTTACCCTTTGTTCCACTGGTAGCCATTGGACGGTGTCCAGGACCTGCCGGGCAGTGTTGTGTTTAGGAATGTTCAGCAGAGCTCAGGCTAATGCGTTCTGCACCACTAGTAGTTTCTGGAGTGGAAGGGGAGTATGTGTAGTATTTTTCGGAGCATTCTGAGAATGCCATAGTAGCATGCAGCAAGTTTTGTTGTCTGGGCCACCATGCTTAATATTTTGTCCAGCCATAACCCCAGGCTTTTAATAACAGTTTTGGAGAAAGGGGGAGCGCCTAAGCATTGAGGCCATCCCAGGTTGGGGTGGCTATTGAGGTTATTGCCTAGTACCATTAGCACTGGTTTCTCTCCGTTTAGTTTGAGACAGGTGTCTGCTATTCATCTAGCTAATCTCTCCAGACAAGGCCCTAGTGTGAGTGATTGGGAGTCACCTCCCGGGGTTAGACAGAACACCAGTCGGGTATCATCTACATATGAAACCAGGGATATCCCGAATGATTGTACTTTGTCTGCTAATAGAGGCATATATATGTTGAAAAGTGTTGGGCTCCGGGATGAACCCTGCAGAACTCCGCACCTCAAAGGGAAGACGTCCGATAAGCAGGATCTATCAAAGACTTGGAAAGTCCTGTCTTTCAAGAAAGAGGTGAGCCAGTTGAGGGCAATGCCCAGAACACCTGCACTGTAAGTTCTATTAATGAGGATGTCATGGTTCACTGTGTCGAATGCTGCAATGAGATCGAGGAGGATGATAGCTGCCGTACCTCCTCTGTCAAGCAACAATTTTGACTGCTCTACTACTGTCAAAAGGGCGGTCTCTGTGCTGTGCTTGGGACGTAACCCCATCTGCATGGGGTGCAGTATATTGTTTGTTTCAAGGAAGTCCGAAAGATATTGTTTACATGTTTCTCTACCACTTTGCTCAGATCAGGTAGTAAAGAAATTGGTCTGTAATTTCCTGTGCAGAGAGGGTCCAATTTGTTTTTTGTTTTTTTAGCTGTGCCTTGACCATGGTGTGTTTCCATGTGGGGTGCACTATTCCTGTTACTAGAGATAGTTTGGCCATTTCTAGCATCACCGGGAAGGTGAGGTCAGCAGCTTGAGAGAGAATATGCGGAATGCTGTATCAAGTGGGGAGCCTGGTTTGACTTTATTAAAGGTCAGTGAGAAGCTATCAGAGATACATTTGGTGTTGACGTTTAAAAGACTTTATTTAAATATTAATTTGGACAAAAAGCATTAACAATAAGATAATTAAAACTACATTACAATAGAAGTAGAATTCAGAAAGAACAGTTAAAGTCTTTTTATGTTTTAGAAGGAAAGGGGGAAGGGGAGGGAATCATAAGGAGGAGCAATATAGATAAATATCAGAAGAATAAGTCCTCGTAATTTAAATCTAAAATAAACCAGTCTAAATAACATACCCAGTGCAAAAATAAAGAGTATACAACATTAACCTGTAATTTGCAAGTATAACTAACAACAAAGAGAAATAATTCATGGTGGTAGAAACGTTTCTGAGGTATACAATCTGTATTAGACATGTCAGTAACAATAGTATTTAGAAATGAAGTTAGGGGGTAACCATAACATTTGTGCACTATTAGATTTAGCAAACTGAAACATATGTATAGTATCAAGTTTATGATGAGAGCAAACACAATCCCACCAAGTCTTATATGATAACTTAGTGGAACATTTTCAAGTAAAAGCAATTTGTTGGAAGGCAATTGCTAAGAAATCGTCAAATAGTTTATACTCCGGGAAAGTAAGTGAAGAATCACTAGTTAAGGTGCCTATGAAAACATATAGAATGTTGAAAGGAAGGTGTATGTTAAATATTTGTTTAATTTGTGCCCACACCTTATGCCAAAAGGAAAGAGTAATAGGGCACTAAAATAACATGTGCATAATATCAGCTTTGTGGAAACCACAAGTCCAACACTGAGGGGAAGGTTGTTAAGAAATTTTGAGCAATGTGTATGGCTGTAATAAAGCCTGTGGTAAATACAAAATAGTGTTTGAGTAATATTAGTCATTCTAGAAACTTTCTAGATGTGTGACCATACATTATATATAATAGTATAAATATAATAATCCAATTTACACCAAGATCACTTTCACAAAGGAGCTCAGGTTTGGATTTTTTTGATCAGAGTTTGAGGATGAAAGAGCTTTGTAAATAACAGCATCTTTAGGGTACTGTGCAAGGAGATTTGTTAGATCAGAAGTTTGTGGTACATTATTATCGGGAGGAAATTTAGGAAAGTCCATTTTCTCCACAATTAAATTGTTATTGATTGGACTGGAACTAGAGTTCTTGCTAGGTTCGGGAAATGTGAGGTAGATATCCGAGGACTTCAAAGCTCTTTAATTAATAGAAGTTGTCAATATTACAATAAATGGCACTGAATCTATTGACATCTGAACAAGAAACAGCTGAGTGTACTCCTTGGACATCACTACTAATAACTTGAGAGTGAAAAAGAAATATCAACAGCCAGTGTTCAAGCCACTGAGTTACCTTATTTGCTGCATTGTGTCACTAGAATCCAGGAAATATACTTTAGGCTTTTCTGTTTTTCCTGTGTCCACATTTTCCTGATCCAGCGGTTTCTAGCTATAGACCTTGAGGCAGCGGCGGCCCTTTTTTTTTTTTAAAGATGTTGGTATGTGTGTGCTTGATTTGAGCATACGTATTTAGGACCTTGCTGGGGTGCTCCAAATAGCATTGACCCAAAAGGGTACATCTTCTCTTCAGTGTATGAAAAACTAAAGTCTGATCACAAAATACAGCCAATTGTAAATGCCTAAACTTTTACTTTGTTTCCTTCTGACAACTAAATATGAACATTTTGTCTTGAAATCATAACTGCAGCAATTTAGGTCTATAATCACAAGTTGGAGTTTTTCTAGAAGGGAGGTTAATGTGTGTGAGAAGGTCAAGTATGGGCAATTTGTGCCAGGATACATACCCTCTTGGGTGATTTAGTGCGCTATATAAATCAGCATAACATAACTCAACAAGTGATGATCAAAACCTCACTTTGGTTAGTTGAGCCACCTGGACAAGTCATACCCAAATTATTTGACACATAAACAAATACCCCTCATGTAACCCCGAGGTTAAGGGCCTGATTTAGATCTTGGCAAATGGGTTACTCAGTCACAATGGTGACAGATATCCCGTCCGCTGAAATATAAATCCCATATGTAATGGGATTTATATTTCAGCGGAAGGGATATCCTTCACCGTTGTGACGGAGTAATGCATCTGGCAAGATGTAAATCAAGCCTTAAGTTGCCTTTGCAAGCTCACTGTATCTCAGATTTGCACATACTAGCCAAGCCAGACAAGGACACAGCAGTAGCACTGACAACCAAAGAATAGGGAATGACAACATTTTATTTGATATGCAAGGGCAGCAGTAGGCCTGGGAGGAGTTACATGGAATGACCGAGTCGCTGACATAGAAGGGGCAAGATATGATAGTGGTAGGAACTGCATTTAGTAACACCAGCAGGGCTGGCAGATAATGGAAGCAAAAAGAGCTAGAGACATCAAGAGATATACCCGGAGGCAGCAATGGGACTGCAGGATATAATAAGAAGCGGTATTACTGAACTGACACCAGTACCCTTTGACCACAGCGGACTTTCAAGGTATCCTGTAAGCATCACTGACAGCATTCCAAGTGAAAGCAGAATGAGTAATAAAATACAATAACATGTATTGACAGAAATAACCCAAATGAGTGGCAATGACACTCAGCCATACTCTCAACTCTTTTTAATTAAGCACCGGCTAAGTATACCTGTGTTTGTACTCTGCATGCCACCAACGACTAAGCTATTCTGTAAGCAGTGGAAGCTTGCACTTCTGCTGCTGTATCTGTTATGCAAGGAAGGAAAGCCTGCACTTCAGCCTTCTCTGTGAGTCAGGGATGCATGTTTTCAGGATCAGACTGACCTATAATACGACAATCAGTCAGTGCCCGACGGGCTGGTCTGACAGTTCAGTGAGTAGGCTGGTTATTTGGCTGTTTTTGGGCCTGTTTTATTACCTGATTGGCTGGTTTTTACTGTTGATTTCCCTTACATTAAAACATTCTGTGACCACAGTAAGCTCAAATCCATGAATCTACATACATTGCAAAACACTTATACTGCGTGCCTTTACAAGTTGAAAACTACCCCAATTTGCAAACATCAGCCACTTTTTTAGCTATCTGATTAACTAATGGGGCCACTTTTATTTTGGTGCCCTGGCCTATTTTCTGTCCCAGTCTGACCCTGCTTGTTTTGCAGCTATCGTGCTTATGTGTTCTATAAGGAAGGTAAGTTTGCACTGTTGCTGCTCAATTCTGCTTCTGAAAGAACCTTCTGCCGCTTCTTTTGCCACTTGTCCCTTCTCTTGTTTATAGTCTTTTTATTTAAAATGTAAAATAAACATAAAAATACATAGGGCCTTATTACAAGTTCCGCGATCTGACTGCCAAAGGACTGAGACTGCTCGGATACCGCCATATTACAAGTTTTCTTATGGACCGGTAGTGTGGCTGCGGCGGACTTGTGGCGGTGGGCAATGCATTTCCACATATATCAATGCCTGTGTCTACATTCTGACTGCATGTGTCGAATGCACACACATGTAGTAAAAAAACACCTACACTCTGCCGGAGTCCGACCCATATGTGGACAGGCCCGGTAATGGGAATATGCTACCAAGGCACTTAAGACGGAGTCGTATTCCTCTAGGTGAAGATGCTCCTGTGTAAGGGGGACCTGGAGATTGTGATCCACGTCAAAATCTGCTGGGAAGAACTGGAAAGGGGTTTGTATGCACCCCAAATCCTTCATTTCCGCCGACCTTTTGGCGGCTGTCCAACCACCTTGGAAGCTTATCGAGAAGCCAACTCGTAATACGGAAGATGATGTTGCTCCTCTGTACTGCCTAATGGAGGCTGCCTTCCCCTGACTGCAACCCCAGCAATCGGTGGTGTACTGGCAGTACCTGCGATCCAGCCTCGGTCCTTGCAAAACCAGTCTGCCCAATTCATAATACGGCGGACGGCTCACCACAGTAGGACCCCCACCATCGGGACGGCGTTCCAAGGACCACCAAACTTGTAATAAGGCACCAAGTGTAATGCAAAAATAAAAATACATATTATAAAAGTAAGCATAAGTATTAAGCATAAACCAAATAAAAAGCAAGCTAAAAACTATAAAAGAAACAAATAACTTGCTGCTTGTCTTCTATCCTTTCCTTGTGTTGGGGGAAGACTTCCCCTGCTCTATTAATGAAGCTCAGTGTAAACCTTTTTCACTATTCACAAGTCAAAACGAGTGGCGTTGTTTGAATGCATCAGAGACAAAAGTGCGCTTTATAAAATTATATGAAAAAAGTTTACTTTTGGTTCTGCATATGAAGCATGCAACCAGTTTGCCATATGGACAGCATTACTTTGTAGAGTGTTAAAACACACAGTTGTCCCGTGGCTCTTTGGCCGACATCACTTTCCATTATTTTTAATTTTTAGTTAATACTTGTAGTGTTTAAAGCAAAACTTCAAGCCCCACAATACAATGTACTGAAAAAGACCATACAGGCTAATATCACAAAATGCGAGGACTCATGAGCCATCTAGTAAAGGAAAGTGTTTTTTTTTGCAGCATACAAAATGTTAATAAAACAACTTGAGTAAAGGCAGAGAATGCTTTTGAACTGCAGATGCTCGCGAGCATTTACATTCCTATAAAACACAGGGGGACCTTAAAGCTAATGTAACCACATACACTGAGAGCCCCCGTGGGGTACGTTTCCCGCAACACAATAAACCATTTGCCAAACCCATCCTTCTGAGATGACTCTGCAGCCGAGTGAGTTGTAGAGCTGAAGTTGTCTCTGAGAAACAGAACCCCAAGTACTGCCGCTCCGGTTACCGAGCCGAGCTCAGACTTTTGTGGATTTCGCACAGGGGCAGCTGGTGTACATGGGCGAGATGGGCGTCAGCCTGCCACCCTGAGGGATTAAAACAAATGTGAGATTAAACACCGATCAGCTAGCAATAGAGTTTTCTGGCTGCTCGGTGAACAAACATATGCAAATCCGTTTTATTTTTTTAAAGGGGGTGGGGGAGGATGGCCCTTGGCCCTGCTGCACATGCTTTTGCTGGGCGAAGATTTCTTCAACCTGGAGCTAGAAAGCAGAGCAGTGACGACATACAGGTGGGCAGTATCTGTGTATCACTGCCAGAATAACTTTTCATTGGGGCGTAATTCGTATAACCTAGGGAGGAGTCAGAAGCTCCCCATTAATTCCAATGGCAGGGGGCAGGGCAGTCCGTTTTACAGAATGACATAGTGCGGTGTGGCAGTGGCCTCTGCCTCTTCCATGAGACCCAGCAGCAACAGTTGCATATTGGTGTGCTGGGGTCTGGGGTAGGAGTTGTCCAAATCCAGCATTTTCCAGTTCTGCTTGTGCGTGCTTCCCATGCTGTGTCTGCACTCTGCAGTCCTGCAGTCATGAGGAGCCCGGGCTGCCCGGCTCGAGAACGTCCCAGCGTTGGTGACCAATGTTAGGTAAGCGCACTAGGGGCACTTTTTAGGTCTCGCCTGAGCCAGCGCGCATGCGCTGCTCTGCGAGACATTTAGTAAGGGCTTTAAACTTTGGAACACGGGCTTGTGCTTGTGCTTTGTTTTGCATGTGTCTTTCTAAGACAGACAGCACGCAAATGGCCAAATGCGGGTGCATGTCCCGCCTTCTTTCTCTTGTGGCCTACGGTCCGCGGGAGCAAGTATGAGTGCCATATGTTTCCAATTATCGCGCCGTGTCTCGTGGTCGCTGTAATTGGAAACATATAGTCAACCGCTGCACTTTCACTTTTGCCGGCGAGCGCGCGCACCACTTCCGGGCTTTTGCTTACTAGCTTTGGCATGAAAACACAAGCAATGCTGGTAAAATATTGCTTACTTGGCAACACTGTAATTCTTACTCTCAAATGATTTTATCCAGACAGAATGGCAGAGTTTAGATTATTACACTAGCAGCTGTTCAAACGTGTTGCAAGTTAGGCTTGTCTTCATCTGCCGTGTTTACCTGCCCCCAACAATCCTCCGAGATTGCTGATTTTTTTCCCTTACAGCGCGCACATTGCACACCACTAGCGGGACGCTGTTCTTTAATTTAAGTTAGGCGTGTTTCCTGTGCCTTGTTTGACCGCCCCCACCATCCCTCCCAGATTGCGGGGTTTTTTTTTCACCGTTAAGCGCGTGCACACCACTCACGGGACGCTGTACTTTAATTTACATTCGGCATGTTTCCTGTGATTTTTTTTTTAATATATATAGTCTGGCAACGCAGTTTTGTGGCGAACCGGATTCCCAGCTGGTCATTTAAGACTTTATCAGAGGAGGCTCCTCACTTCACACCGCAGTGTGTGGGGACAGACAGTCCCACCAAAGAACACTGAGAGTTAATCAGGCTGAACTTTGACCCCAAATAAAAAGAGGTTTCTGGCACGACCCAGAACATCTGTGTAATATTTTTGTATCTCAGTGGGGGTCAGGGTGACATATGCCATTCCTCATTTATGTGGCTAACTCCACAGCCAGAATTCTGTTTCGAGACCTGACAAATTGCACGTTTGGCATCATCCCCGGGTGTGCAGGCTTGTGCCCCCCAGGCCATGTTCGAGGGCATGGGGAAGTGTGGGGGAGGAGGCGGGGGAAACTATGAGTTGCCAGTGAACACGCCTGGCACTGGGCCGTGGTGGGAGTGACCGAGAAACGTTTGTTCTTTGTAATATTGCTCTAATATCTAAGCCAAGGATGCTTCTCAGTGAGGTGATTAAGAAAAGGAAGTGTATGTATGTGTTTGCGTGCATATCTGTGCGTGGGTGTATGTGTGCATGCGTGTGTATGTGTGTGTGTGTATGGGCATGTGTGTCTTTCTCTGTAGATCAAAGGTTCCCATCTCTTCAGGGCCCCCTCTGCCTTTCATCCTTCTTCGTTTGGTGCCATCCTCCCTCTGACATGTCATTCCCAGTACCCGCTGCCTGTGTGTAGCTCACGCCCCTGCCACAGACCCTAGAGACTGAATACACACAGCAGCAGTGAGTGCTGTGATGCTGAGCAGTCTGTCTGGCAGCACAGTCCCAGCATGCCACTGGGGTGCCAGTGACACTCCTTCAGCTACACTGGCTGCCAGTGAAGGCACAAGTCTCCTTTAAAGCACTGACAGTTGCCCTATCAGCCTTTTATAAGACCGACCCAAGTTACCTTCTAAATAGGACGCACACACACACACACACACACCTACCCAAAAGAGCCCTACGCTCCCAGTCGGCCCATTTCCCTGTCCATTCCATTCACCAATAGAAAGAAAAAGGCTGTTCTGCTGCTCGGCGAAGGCAGCTAAACTCTGGAAGGAGCTTCCCTTCGCCCTCACATACATTCCAGATCACAAATTATTCCACAGACAATTGAAAAGCCGCCTGTTTAAGGGATTAGATGCCTCCTACCCTCTCTCCTGGCTCTGCCTAGTACCGGGACACACTCGTAGTATCCAGGCACTCTACAAATCCTTTCATTCATTCAAACATTGGGGCGCTATACAACCGGTTGTCACTGAGGTATGTACTTCAGTGAGGGAGGCACTAGTTGCTTTCATCTTACTGAAGGTGTGGACTAGCCTTATACAGGCCACTGCCTGGCTTTAGATGTCTGTCTCTGGCAGAGACGTTTTAAGCTCTGGGGAGGGGGGGGAGACGTTTTAAGCTGGGGAGGGGGGGGGGACGTTTTAAGCTCTGGGGAGGGGGGGGGCTGCTAGAGCCAGCTCCCTTCTGCAGAGTCTTGCCCTGATGACCTTGAATAATTCATATTGTTTTAAGTACGAATTTCCTTTAATTTATTTCTAATGTGTATGGTGTATGGGCGTCTATTACAGTCATTTTGCAGAGAAATGTTTTTCTTTTTCAACACTGTGCAACATCTGATTATTTTCTTTTAGATCAAGCAAGTTAGCAGAGCTGTGTTTTCTTGCACTCTTCTTCGTGTGTGTCCCCTGCCAAATACTTGTGGTTTGTGTGAAAGGTTTAAGGGCCAGACTAGTCTGCAGACATATTCTGCTCCTCGGTTGCTGCTTCTCGGGCTCTGAGGCGCGGCCATTGGAGGAGGGGCCAGAGGTGGAGCCGGGGTCGCTGTATCTCCTTTGCAGCTCCCTTGTCCCTTCTGCTAAACCTTTCATTAACTTTCCAGAGGCTACAGAGGCAGACTGGCTTGCTGAGACACTCTTGGTTACTCAGGGTGTCCGTTTCATTTTGCAACATTACTTTCAGCCTGTTAATTCATAAATGCATTTAAGAATTAGCAGGCTGACAAAACAAATGTTGCGAAATGAAACGGACTCGCTGTGTAACCAAGAGTGTCCCAGCCAGCCGGTCTGCCTCTTAAAAGTTTTTAAGGCAGCTCTGATTACGGTGCCTCCGGCAGAGCCTGGAATTTGAAAACTAATTATCTGCTGAGTGTAGCAAGCACATACTCTCAGTTAACAAAAAGAAACATTTACCAAGCAGTTAACAAAAAGAAACATTCGGGACTAGAAGTAACAATATACCGTCTCACATTCAGGCTTTAATCAAATGTTAGAAATCCCTTCCATTGCACTGCACACTGTCTTTTCGTAACCTCTTTAGCGGTTCCTTTCCACACTGACCAGTTTGCCTCCCTTTTTTACCAATTGCATCCTAACACCATCATACTAGTGGTAAATATAAACCTCTTATATCTTCAATTTTAATTTTGATGACTTAGAAGGTCCCAAAGTTGTGTGTGTGTGTGTGTGTGTGTGTGTGTACATGGGAGAAGCTGTATGGGGTACGTTTGTGTGTGTGTGTGCGCGCTCTTTCTGCCTGTGAGTGTGAAACTTTGCAAGCATGTCGGTCTACCTACGTGTGCTAATGGCCATCTGTTGTTTGCTCTGAATAGTGCATGCATGTGTTCTTCGGTGTGTTTATTTGTTGTATAGCTCTTCAATCCCTGGCAAAACATGCACCCAGGATAACATCCTGCATTGCTAAAACTTATAAGGTCCCAACGGCGAGACCTATTGGCTATGCCAATGCTTGTTTATTTTATAAGTGTTAAATATGTTCAAGGAGCCTCCCTGGAAAGCCCCACAGTGATCAAGATCTTTATTTAGGAAGGAAGTCTGTTCCGTCTGTAGTATAAAGTATAAACTGTTCATTGTTTTACTGGTTCCAGGGGGAGTGTTAGAAAGGGTGGGTGAATGTCTCAGCCAACAACATACCCGGAGAACACAGTAGCACGCAGTATTATAAGCGTAGGCGGCAGACCGCAGAAGAAGATCCAGCACTCGAAGTATGGCGCCGCTGTGTATTCGACGCATGCTACTCTGTTTTTCAGTTTGCCATTCATTTTTTAGTAATTTCTAGTATGCTACACACCTCGCTCTCTCCAGAGTCCACCTAGCTATTTAAGTAAAGTATGTAAACGCACATTTATTTAAATTTTGCAAAATGCTGTATTGCACCTGATTATAGCGTGAACGACTTACGACGGCTAGTTAAAGCTGCAGCTGCCGCTGCCGACTTTGGAGCTGGCTACCTGCTGGGGAACCGGGTTTGAGCCTCCCTCGGTGTTGGCTCAGTATCCTGTCACTGTGATCAGGACTGACTGTGATTAATTCTGGTGGGCAAAAAATCAGTTACCTAATCTCCCCGTGCATATTAAAAATAAAAGTGTCACTATTGTGTTACGTTACATAACTGGTGCTCATGTAGAAGCGCTCCCAATACCTTACGGTCGAGTTTGCGGCCCGCTATAATATTAATCTTGAATGTTAAAATCATATATAATGTGGGTGAGAGTGAAGATCGGTGCATTGTTCGCAAGCCGCCGAGCATGCCCTCCCTTGTGTTGTGTGGCTTTTCCTCAGGGGTCCATATTGTGAGTAACTGTTTTTGCGAGGAATAGACAGACTAGGGTCAGGGTGGCGATAAAAAAAGTCACAACTTCGCACAGCAATTTTACATGGGCTGTCTTCAAACAAACTTTGTTGAAATTGATTTGGAGTATGACTATGAATATATGTATGTTGTTGGTGCCGGTGGTTAAAGAAAGCTAATAGAACACCTTTGCTGCATACTGATTCTGTTGATCTTGATTTAGATTAGCAGGCCCTTTGTCTCCACCTACTGCATTCAAATAAGGGAAAACAGTTTGTTTCATCATGGAACCGAAACCGAGTGTCTGCGGGGCTGAGCCTTAGGCTCTTATCTTTCTCAACCTCAGGCTCGCTCACCCCTTCCAGGCCCAGCATTAATGGGTGTTATGACTGTCCTCTCGGGCCTGTGGCTGTTTATGACTCCGGGCTCCAGTGCGCCACCAGCCTGATAGCTTGGCCACCTTGGGCAAATTAGGGACGCCTGATGCAGGATTCATTGTGAGGACAGCCGAACCAGAGTAGCGAGGTCAAGTACTTTATAAATGAGGCATGAGGGCATCCTTAAGAGTGAGGGCGTCCAGAAAATAGAAAAGAAGCTTGGGCAACTGGGATATTAAGTTAAGATGCAGATTAGGTGTGAGATTGCTTTCCACTTTTAGATCTGCTAAACAAATATAAAACTAATTGACAATGTGGTTCGGCAGATGTGGCAGCTAGCAGGTTAGCATTTCATTAGATCAGCAGCTACGAAGTGAGAGTATCAAGATTTTTTTCCCCTCTTACCCTCCTTTGAAAATATACTCTTGAGCCAAGCATTACTTCGTTGGCTAAGTGTTTGTTTATCCATTGTAATGAAGATTATTTATGCTTCTTTACTCGACAGTTTCTTGAAAAGGGCATGTGAGAGACCTGGTTCCCACATTGACTCCATGTGCCCATCTTCATCACAGTCCTTGCTGCTTGCTGTGAGTCCCACCACTGAGACAGGAGTCCCATTGAACTGGTTTATATGGTTAGTCTTGCCCACTCCTCCAGAAGGCAAAGACAGCTGAACTACCAATACCTACTGCAACTTTCTTGCATTTCCTGGACTCCTAAGAACCAGGGCTGCCACAAGAAGTATGTCCTTCCCATGCAGGGATAGCAAGTCACAGGAAGGACGCGTAAAACCAGCTGAGACAAGAGGGATGTATGCAGCCATAGTGTTGCAATCTCCTTGAAGATGTCTTTCGGTTTAGGAATCCGCCAATATTTCTGTACTCATAGTTACTCATAAAGCTACAAGTGAAGCCTCACCCGACGTGTAATGGTTTTCTCTTTCTTCCCCTCCACCTGCCATCGGCCCACATTTCAATTAAAGAATGACAAACTCAACATTCCATGTTCCATCGTTCTCTCTAGGCTGAACAGGGGAACACGAGGAAGACAGTTGTCACTTGTGGAACAGGTGTGGAGTTGAGATATTCTTGACATGTTTGCCCCGTTAAAAGCAAAAGCATGTGACGTGTGAGAACATAGAAGAACATAGACAAGCAATGTGGAATTTCAGAGTGTAGGTTGGAAGTGATGACAGTCTGCATTTTTGACATAAGAAGCATAATGGATAGGCTGTGGAGGTTATACTGAATAAAATGGTACCTATGTTGTTATATGGCATCTCTTTATTAATGTAATAACTGCAGTTTCACAATTGCTTTATTGTTGTGTTTTGATTTAGATGCCTGTACATAGGTTTCCCTGAATCATGTCCTTGTATAGGCACAATTCGCATTGCCCTTATTTAGGCATAGAATCCCAGTCCTTATTTAGGCATTAGCCATGCTATCCAAATACAAGCATGGTCACCTACATCCGTTCATCCCACGTCACAACGAGTTCTTAGAAACCAGACCCTTAAGCCATCGGGACTTTCCCTAGCTAGGATTATTGATTTCTCCAACAACTCCTCTATTATGCATGAACTACTATTCTTTAAGGGTTCATTCATGACGTCTTCCTCTGCCTGACTTTAGCATTCCTAAGCACCTTCCAGGTATAAATATACCTTCCCTTACCATGGCAAGCACGGCTCAGCTCGACTCGCCTACACTGCTCGATACAGCTCGCCACAGCAAGTTCGGAAGGAATTCGAGTTCCCGCCAGACGCACTGACCAGACGCTGTCATCCCTGCTCATAGAGAATCCAGCTTTCAGTGTTCTGACTCCCGTCGCGGGGTGTTGGAGTTTGAGATTCGGAAAGAGATTCCCACCTCTCTCACTCTAACGGTATGGAGCTGACTAGAACCTAGAGGGACTCTTGGCATATAAACTTAGTATATACCATACTATAGAAAACAGCACCTACTTCTTACCTTGTACTACACTTAGGTTAGATATACTGGTGTAGAACTATTAAGAAGCATCAGATGAGTATTCACTTTTTAGCCTGTGTTATTTATGTATGTATATATGAATATATGTCATAGCTAAAAGACAATGCTATTGCAGTATTATTTCTTCTTACTGCTTACGCTGTACGTATTATATCTTGCTTACTGTCTAATGATTGTAACAGCTCATATCTCTTACACGAGAAACAAGACTGTTCAATAAATCCTTTTATTGAAACGCCGTCTATCTATTTCTGTGTAACTGAAGAAACTAAGCATGCACGTTTGACTGAGTGAAACTGTTATCTATTGTTTCCACGATTCTGAGACACTTTCCGATTCTAATGGAAACAAAGTTGTCCTGTTTATGCGGTTGTCAGAAACTACTCCCTTCTTGTTTCTTCGAGAAGTTTCTAGTGACCTCTGAGTTAGCTGGTACACAAGTAATTAAGTTTAATGTACTCGATAGAGGCATACTGACCTTAGTCCTATGAAAAACTATAGTGTATATTATTCCAATGCGCAGAGCCTATAAGGGAAATAGGAACTATACTACATGGCGCCCAACGTTTGGTAAGGCACTAATTTAACGCTAGATACAGAAGTCGTGCTTTTCTCCGAGACCCCTACTCATAATTCTCCATAAGACGTCTGGAGTGGGTAGGGTTAATATCCGCCATATCTGAGTAGGACGAGAATCCTATGTATTAGCTGTTTGGTTTGTTCAACGTTGAAGAATACAGTGTTCCAAAATATTGTGCACCTTATCTTTGTTCCCTTGAAACTTGTTCTACATTTGTCATTAAACAAATGTCCCTTAACGGGGAAACCGAGGCTACGGCTGATCCAGTCGTACCAGCTTTTAATACCACAGGTTTAAATGAAACCGATGAGGGTGTTATAAACATCCCTCCAAACTTAAGGAGAGCCATCATTCTAAAACGTATAAAACATGGCCTAACACCAAGAGGTGGTAGAGCAGTTTTTGTGATCGAGGCACATGAATCTTTTCAGACAGAGGTATTCTATTCATGGATTACATTCCCAGAATCAAATCCAGTAACACATGTGTTTCACTTCTTCAAAGAAGATGAACCACTTGAGGAATACATTCCCTTCGAGGATGCTGAAATTCCACTCGCATACCAGGAGCATCAGCTCTGGTTTAAAGGCGCCCTAAAACATTACAATCACATTACCAGGCTCGGTCCACTAGGTAGACCAGGAGCAACATGGCCGATTTTAGCCGGCTACACACCTCATCCTGACATTGAAGCAATCTCAGACAAGGAATTACTTAATCAAATACAAGAATTAATAGAATGACATAGTTAAACCACAACTGTCTGAAAGTCCTGAGAAGGACTCAATTAAACACAATCCTACATCTTCTAAAAACAAGTGGGAAAATAACAAACAACATTCAAAAGAGAAACGTTCTCAATCCCGAGGTAGGTCTCCTCAAAAGGAGCCATCTGAAAGAAGGTATAACCTCAGAAATAGGGATAATTTGAAAAAACCTGACAGGTATCAAGATACTGATACACGTTCCTCTCGTTCCTTTCAGACATCTTCACAGACTTCCGAAAGAAGAGGACAGTCAGATCACAAAGAAGAACGTGTAAAGTCCAAAGACGATCAACACGTTCAGAAAAACAAACCAAAACCTCAATTTACTAAGAAAAAGGTAGCAGGTCTGAAGATCAGACATGCCGAAAATTCTGAGAACACAACTCAAGAACAGAGAATGGGCTCAGACAATGCTGGACAGTGCAGCAGAAGTAACAATAGCTCGCCAGAACCTGAAGGAACTTCTGGAGATAGTGGACTTGAATGAGTACATCACAGTTGAGACTGTAGACACTAGTAGTTCTCCACAAAAGTTATATGAAATAACACTCCGGATGGAGGGAGACATACCAAGAAAAGTGAAAACACTCTTTTGGTAAAAACTTTCATGGGGTTATGACATACTTCTAGCAGAACGGGACTGGCCACCAAAATTTGTCAGGGAGTGCCAACATGGTATAGACATAGTTATGCCAGCCTTCTCCAACCATGTTCCTATACATTTTTAATATACTTATGCTAGGAAATAGGTAGTAGCCCAGGCCCCAGCATTATACAAAAAGTATGTAGGTTGGGATGAGGACTCACCTCACCATAAAATCCAATTAAAATGTCAACCTACTGCACAAAGACAGTACCCAATTAAGCAAGAAGCTAAAAAACAGGTCAGGGAGATCTTAGATCAACTTGAATACCAAGGGGTGATTGAAACATGTACCTCATCGATTAACAATCCTTTGTTTCCTGTTTCCAAACCAGACAACACATATTGTCTAGTTTTGGATTACAGACACCTGAACACTTGTTCTAAGACATTTGCAGTGCAAAATGCACACAGTACAGCATTAATGAATAACATTGTGCGTAAAAAATATAAAACCACATTAGATATTTCAAATGGTTTCTTTTGTCAAAACATAGCACCTGAAAGTAGGTACTTGACAGCTTTCTCAATAATGGGGACCCAGCGTCACTTTTGTTGACTCCCTCAAGGGTTCAAGAACAGCCCGGGGTTATTCTCAACAAGAGTAACAGAGTTGCTACAAATTTACGATGACGAGGCATTGTCATATGTCGATGATATCTAACTGACAGACGATGATCTGGATAGGCACTTGAACAGGGTAAATACCATTATACTGAGCTTTGCCTCTGAGGGCTGCAAATTCAATTTAAAAAAATCAAGAATTGCCCATCTCAATGTCGTTTTCCTAGGATATGAACTTTCAAGTGAAGGTAAAAGCCTGGCAGCTAACTTTTTAGAAAAGTGTGCACTACTCCAACCTCCGAAAACGCGGAAACATTTAAAGTCGATTCTAGGTTTCCTAAATTTTGAAAGAACTTTCATTATAAATTACGCAGAAAGGGTTAAACCTCTCTACGTATTAATCAAACCTGATTTCAAAAACAAAAATTGGACACAGGATCACACAGATATCCTGCGTTCACTACAAGCTGACATGTTGGCAACAAATCACTTACAAACACGCGTAAATACGCGTGATACGAATAATTTCGGGGCAATGCGGATTCACATACTTAACTTTTAATGAAGGTGAAAAAGTACCAATTGCATACAAATCACATTTGTATACACAAGCGGAAATGCGATTCACTTCGACAGAAAAATCTGACAGCAGTTAAAACCACTGTAGCAAAAGAAAGAGCTCTAGCTCAGGGGAAACGCATTATTGTCGTGACTCCGGTACCAGCCTTAGAGGCAGTTACAAAAGCGAGCATTCCAAATGCAAAAGCTTTACATCCAATGTGGATAAAATGGGTTAATTCTCTTGCGGCAACAGAAGTTGAATACGTTTTGATCCTAATTTTAAAACACAAGCATTCCTGCAATACGAACACGAATGTCCTCTGCCTATTGAGATTCTCCCTCTTGACGAGTATGAATTTATAATTTATACTGACGGATCAGCACAACCCGCTACGGGGAGTAAGCAAGCTTACAGTGCAGCATGCGCGATCGTTAAAGGTCGTATGCGCAATGGTAAATTCCGACCGATGGTCACAAAAACACAATCTCTAGGAGATTGTACAGCTCAGCGAGCTGAACTACAAGCATTCAAATTGACACTTGAAAATACGGATCGCGAATTCCCCACACTTATAGTGTGCGATTCTTTTTACTGTGTTCAATCCTACATACAGAATTGGCTTCAAAATGGTTTCAAAGATGTAAAAGGTGGCACAATCAAGCATAAAATGCTTTGGGTACAAGTAGTTCAGTTGCGAGACAGACTACAAAACACTCACGTGATACATACGCTGAGTCATCAACGTGATGGCGTTCACGTTGCAGGGAATTCATTGGCTGACGAAGCCGCAAAGGGGGCTGTGCAAACGGCTTCTGTAGCTGCGATCACTCGTTCAAAAACGAGAATAGACAGTGAGATATTGTTGGCTGTCAATGCTTCAAGCAAAGGCAGTGGTGCAGCGTTACCTAAAAAATTCCACTCAAATACTCGTATATAATTGATGCGAACAACGTTCCGTTTGCTCAAATCCCTGGAGTGAGGGTTAGGGTAATTCCAAACATGGAACGTAGAGCAGCTTTGATTTATGAAGCACATCTGGGAGAGGGTCTGTCACATCCGGGGATCTCTAGAACTCTATCAATATTAAAAGAGATGTACTGGTGGCCTGGGATGAACACACTAATTCACATCTTCATCAATAACTGCATAGACTGCATTAGACCGGGTAATGCAAAATGCCACCAGACATCAGACTACGAAGTAGCCTGACCAGTACAGACACCATTGTTAGACAGCATTAGACTATCTACGTGCAGGCGTCCTCTTGGACAAATGCAATCCCACAAACACTAAGTCAAGGTTCCTATGGTTGTGGCCTCAACGCTCGGCTGACGCGCGAACTGTTATAAAACATTTGCGAGTCTTTATCGGCACATAAGCAATAGGCACGCTACGCTCTGACCAGGGCCCTGCGTTTAGCTCTCGGGCTTACAAAGAAGCCATGGCCAGTTTGGGCGTTGCATTGTGATACTCCTCTCCATTCCATCCTGAGGGAAATTCTGTTGTGGAAAGGAAAAACCGGGACATAAAGCGGTCTATAATAGCTAGAGTATTCGGTTCGGTGATGGGTGGGTCAAACACCTTTATGGGGTCCAACGCTCATTAAACAATTTGCCAAGAAATTCTCTAGGAGGTGTCACTCCATATGACGTCCTATTTGGGACAAGAATGTGGGTCCCTAATCTCAAATGTAAAGACACAGTGGTTGAAAATAAACCATTTGATATCAAAGATCGCTTGGCTGTTTTACAGGACTTAAATGAACTAAGATCGAATCAAATCAACGTGTTCCTGAAGCCAACCACCACTGGGGAAAATCCAGCAGTCCCAGCAAGGCCTGTCTGGATCCCAAAGCTTGGGGATCTAGTCAGAGAGAAGATCGCGGACAAGAAGGAATTTGGGCCTTCTTACAGACAACCAGTACCTGTGCTAGCCATCCTTGGAACAAAAACAGTACTTCTGCCGCCCCTTGCTAGTAAAAAGGAGAAAAGATTTGTGTCCATCGACCTAATCAAACCACACTATGTGGCCAATACTAAGCAGTAGGCCATGTGGACTCCGACCAAATAGCAGACGCACTCCTCAAGCTACTATCCAAGAGATTCAAACTGTAAGACTCATTACCATTGAGAGTTCAACAGTAAGAAATTAAGGACTAAGCAACAATACTATAGGAACTCCTTCCTCTTGAAACCCAAATAACAGTTCGTCCTGATACACCTGTCTACACCAACGTAGCAAGTGATCAACTGGTTCCAGCAATTTCAACGAATCCTGATGCAATTTCAACCATTGACAGAACTGCGTCTGGCTATTTCATTAACTTTGATATGTTTTCTGAGGATCCAAGTGAACTAGAAACGACGCCAGCCAAAAGAACTTTCAAAGAACAAGCACAAGACTTCTTTCATCACATGAAAAAGACTTATCTGGTTTCACCATGGATTGAACTATGGATTATTTCTGGAATATTTTTCTTTCTGCTTTGGCTAGCTTTAGTGATGACTCTGATCATGCTGATAAATGGAAGATATATTCATTTGGATACAGGAAGTAAAAATGTGAACTTACTTTTGAAACCACACAAATCATCCCATTGTGAAGCAAGAGACTTGTCAGCAGTGAACATCACAACCGTTCCTATACAAGATGGTATAGTTTGGGAGAAAACGGATTATGATATATTCGGCCCATCGGAACTCTTGAAGATTCCACACTTATTTAAAATTTCGTTAAGTGACTTTATTACCTCCAGTACCTATTCTGATGATTGGGACTTTGAGACTGTTAATAACATGATGTCTGATCTAGAAAGGTCTGCTGCATTCTCTAACCACGAATACTTAGAGGGTTCAACAGACTATGTACAGCTTTTTTGTTGCAACCACTATGGCCATCATTTCTTGCATAAATCTGCAACACCTAGAAATGTATTTATGTATAACCAATAGAAACATTGTCCTACACCACCAAGGGGTAGCTCAAAAACGTTTGCAATGAAGTTTCCATATTTTTCAGGGTACAATACATCCAATCCAGAAACGTTTTACTTTCAAAATGTGAACAAAACGGGAACGAAAAATGTTAACCAATACGAAACAGATTTATTCTGCAGCCTTTATTGCCCAACTGTCTAGACAAGGTTTTGAGTTTTGGAAAAACACAATTGACACAAAATCTGTCTGGGGTACAAAAGATTGGGAAGTGCAGGGGATTGAAGCTTTGTTTAGAGCCTATATCATCCCACAGTAGGTAATGTTTTTGAATGACACTGTCCAACAAACGTCTTGCCTTGGGTTAGCCAAGATCAAAGACATGAACACACATTCTGTACCAACTCCAGCTAGTAATGGCACTGAACAGGGAGCGGTGACAATAGACACACGTTTGCAAAACAACAGATCAGATTCCGAATGGAAAAAATGGTTGCTCTGGCCCACAGACACAAACATCTATCAAGAAAAATTCCTGAATAAAATACAGGGTTTTACTATCAATAGGCCAGACCCATGCTATGTTCAAAGACTGCATCCAGGGGTAGTAACAACATACAGTGTAGGAAAATTATGCCTTGATTGGCTACAGACATCTACACGAGAGGATGTGAAACAACACTTATCTTTACTTAAGGAAGACGCAAACCTTAGGGATTTCTTGCTAGGACCAAGAAAACCGCGTCAAAAACGTTTCATATATGCCAAGATCTATGCTGCTTATAATGAAATATGGAAGGTTACCCAAGCAGACGCCACAGAAAGAATACGAGAAATTGATCGTATTCATTTAGAGAAATCTCTTGCTGTGGTAGACAGCGGGTTAACAACTCTGTCATCCAGGATATATACATTGGGCAACATTGTATTCTGTTATTAGGCTGGACGCTACAAAACTTGCGTGCAGGCTATGTGCCTTGGCGTTTCATCAACACAACTTCTCTGTTTTCTGAATACAATCTCACTGATAAACAGATCGAACTGGCACAAAGGGGAGCAAAGTATACAGTGCTAAGCATTGAAAAACTGGAAAAATTGCCATTTACGGTAGCAGAAAAACCGGCCACAGAATGGATCATTCATGGCAAAATAACTCTGCCTGTTACAACTTTCCATTTTCAGTATTGCCTCAAACACATGCCAGCAGGCAAATATGAAAGGTTGGGTAAAGAATACATTAGGACATCCTGGGATTTACCTTACACACACAGATGTTGGAGTGGGGGGCGTGAAGTGTTTCTTAGCGGTACACACTGTGAAAATACACTGAGCGGTTCACTCAAATGTCGGGATATTGGTTTACACGGGGCCTGTAGCGGTTCCACTGCAAATTTATCCTGCCACATGCAAAGTTCACCGGCCGCTATGATTAATCAAACGTTTGGACAACTTTCAAATGGGATTTACCTCATGTTGAATGATCAGAGCTGTTGTGGCATGTTGCCAGGTATGTATTGATCAATGAATATAATAGCTGTGCGCACAACCTGTGGTAATTGGATCTTTGAGTGAGTCTGCTCTTTTCTGAGGTGCTCCAGGGGTGACGTAACCGTCCTAAGGTACGTCAAAGTTTCACTGTAATATCTGTGCTTCCAACTATGTTTGGTTGCATCCCCCTTTGGGCTCTCTCTTTGTGCCTTCGTTGAGGTTGGAAAATTAATCGAATCCAAATCAAAAATGTTTTCTTAAATCCGTTCCTTTTTATTTGAAATTATTTTCTTTTCAGTTTTTCTTCTTGTACATTGTTAATTCATTCATATATGCATGAGTCTCCAATGCATTTCGAGCGTTACTCGCTCTTCATCAGGGAGCAATTCTACAATAAAGACATTATGCACTGTTTATGTCACTTTATACTTGCATTCAATCAAACTGTGCATTGTGTACATTTGGTGAGTGAAAAAATGCCCTTGTGTTTATAAACTCATGTGCCCATTCTTTACTGTGCTTAGTGTGCACGCAGTGAATACGACATATGTGTACCCAACTCGCCCGTCTTTTAAAATTGGGCTATACATTTAAACTTTATACTCACGAGTGTGTTGCGTGTTTGTTCGAATATTCTAGGCTAAAAGTTATCTGTGTAAATGAACAAAAACCATGATCCTCATTAGAAGGATATCGGCGTTCAAAACATTGTCGCGTCTGGTTTTTAAATAAAGTTCTAAACGCGATCTACTGCTCACTCGAACACGTGTTGCAAGATACACTTACTTGGGAATTGATCTTCGACAGCAGTGGGCAATCTCCAGCAGCATGTTCGTGTTGCTTAGTGCAGCTCTGATTATTATTCACCAAACGCTATGTTTTCCTCGCGTTTTGTGTACGCGACGTCAGGCTGCGCGAGATTAAAAAACTGCCTATTTTGTGTATGTGTTGTGGCGGCCATGTTGGATGTGAGTAAGCCGGAATGTTTCACTATGGCTTCTATGCCTAAGTAAAGAATATGTTAATAATTGCGCAAATGTGTGTGTGTAGTTAATGTAGGCACCTATTGGGACATTGTGAATCACTGTCTATACTAATGGTACAATTGCAAATATTAGGCAACGATACAGTTCCTCAGAACAGGGCGATTTAGTAACTGTTAGAACCGGCAGTCTCTAGTTGGCAGAGGTATACACTTCTGACAAATAGGGACCAACCAACTCTAGTCAGGGAAAGGGGATTACACACTCAGATAACCCCTGCTACCCCCTTGGTAGCTTGGCAGAGCAGACAGGCTTATCTCAGAGGCAGTGTGTTAAGCATTTATGACCACATACAGTAATAAAGTGAATACACTACAGATGGACACGACACAGAAGTTAGTATAAAAATAGTATTTTTATATAAGGCTTAGCACAAGACCAAATAACGACAAAAATATACCACAGTCTTAATAAATATTATTTGGAAGGAAAAATGATAGTTCAAGTAAGGTTTCTTCTTGGCAAATAGTTCTTTAGCAACAAAATTAAGTATTCTTCTGAAACACAGTTCTTTGGCAACAATGTGACCCCCACAGGAGTCACACGACGTCGCGTCTACAAGATTCCCAAGGTTCGGCGTCGACCGCGAGGAGTGCTACGTCGAGCCTGGAGTTGCAACAGACCCCACAAGTACAGTACCTTGAGAAATGAAGAAAACGATGATCCTCGGCGTCGAGGTCGGCGTCGATCGTGCCTCGGTGTCGGGTCAATCTGCAGCGGCGTCGAGGGATGTCGGGCCGGAGCAGCGCTCACGGCGTCGAGAAGGGCGTCGAGTCGATGCGATCAGCAGCGGCGTCGGGACGGGGTCGCCCGGAGGTGGAGCCGATACTCACTCCTCACTGGCGTCGATACAGGCGTCGAGACGGGGTCACTTGGAGCCGGGGCCGATACCCACTGCTCACTGGCGTTGCTGCTGGCGTCGATCGGGCCCGGCGGCCGGCGTCGAAGGCTCGGGACACTGGAGCCGTTACTCACGATGTCGAGCTGGATTCGGCGACGTCGGCGGCGTCGAGACTGCAGATTTTCCCTTGTGTACTGGAAACAACACTTTCCAGCAATTCAGCAGATGGTGAAGTCCTTTGGCCCTGTGACTTCAACAGGAGACTGGCACTCTTCCAGCCCTTGGAGATTTCCTAGCAAGTATTCAGAGAGTACACACCAAGTTCCTCTCTCCTTGTTCCTTGGCAAAAATAAAGAAGCAGCTTTCAGGTTCCTCCACAGCAAAACAGCACTCTGGCAGAAAGGGGAGGCAAGTCCTTAGATCAGCAGGCTTCTTGTCCTTGGTACAGGTTTCCTTGTCAGAAGTGATCTGAGTTCTTGGTTCAGGGGTCCTTCTCTTATACCCCTTTTCTCCTTTGTTCCCTTTGTCCAAGCAGGGAAATTCCCCCCATCTCAGGTTCGTTGTGGGTGTTGCCAGGCAGAGGCACCTGGCCTATTCACTGGGCAGGGCAGAGTCCTCAGCCGCCCAGCAGGAGGCGGAGCCAGTATTGTCACTGGCAGGAGCAGGGCTATCAGTCGCCCAGCAGGAGGTGGAGCCAGTATTGTGTCAGGCAGGGCAGGCTACTCTTCCCTCACTCTATGTGTAAATGCCTCATTCACCCCACACTGACTCATTCAGACCTCTGGAGCCACCCAGCCCCTAACACACACACCAAACCAGCAGAGACTGGTGGATAGTTGGACAAGAAAATAGCCACTTTCTAAAAGGGCTATTTTCAAACACAGAATCTAAAAACCATCCATCCTAAAGGGTGTGTTATTAAATTCTGAATTCAGGGATACTAAACTCGACATGCTACCATGCTCCCTGAGTCAGATAGATTATAATGGAGTTAATAATCAGTCTGCCCAGTCTGGCCTATTGGAGGCAGGTAGCCCTTCAATAGTGAAAAACGAAAATTGCTGTAATTCACTATTAGGTCATGCCACACACATCAGGGCATGACCTACCTTTTACCAACAATGCACCCTGCCCTAGGGCCTACCATAGAGGTGTCTGATATGTGGCAAAGTGAAGGTTTAGAGACTGGCAAGTAGGTTTCCTTGCCAAGTCGACGTGGCAGTCAGGGACTGCACGCAGGCGCTGCGGTGGCAGGCCTGAGACACATTTTACAAGCTGCTTCTGTGGGTGGCACAACCAGTGCTGCAAGCCCACCAGCAGCAGTTAACTTACATGCCCTTGGCACCCGCAGTGCACTAGACTAGGGACTGAACAGTAAGTCAACCAAGCCAATCATGGTAACACCAATCAATGTAACAATTTAACATAGGGAGCACTTGCACTGTGGCACTGATCAGCAGTGGCACAGTGCCCAAAGCAATAAACCAGCAAAAACATCGTAAACAGAGGAGGCAAACAGAAAACAATGGAGGAGAGACTCATGCCAATGATGCCAGGTCTAACAGTAACTAATTATAAGTAACATGCATATTCAATGCGTTCATTGTGACCATTCGGGCTGCATGATTGCATTTTCATAATCCAATAATTTTCACGTCTTAGCAGATATTTTCTGTTGTCTCTTCCTTCCGCCCGTTCAATTACTTCCAATATGAGATATCGTTATTGGGATATGTTGTGTTTGGCCTCCAAGAAATGGGTAGCAATCGTCGACTTCATGTTGGCTGTTCTAATATTGGACTTGTGTACGTTAATCCTTATCTTGAATTTTCTTTCAGTTTTCCCCATGTATACTTTGCCGCAGGGGCATTTCAACATGTAAATTACATTTTCTGTATCGCAAGTGGCTGTCACGTAGAGATTTTAATAGCGTGTCCTTTCATGGGGTGATTTATTTTAACTGGCTGGCATATTTTCGCAGAGGGAACAAAGAATAGCACGTTCTGGCAGAGTGAGAGGGCACAGATGCTTCTAGGAAGTCTCGCGGCTTGTTCTGGGTGGAGGCTTTGTTATCGTAAATGCAGATCTCCTGGACTCGGGTGCTCAGAGCTGGCAAGTGATGTCCGCTGCGAGAGCTGATATTGGCCCCTTTGTTCTCTCCAGGGTAGAGTGTTCCTGTGTTTAAGCATGAAGGCTGCTCGGCCGCCTTGGTATTTTAATCGGCATGCTTTTAACAAACACGTCCCCGCCATCATCAATAGACAGCAGCTATTTCTTTCAGCATCCAACTGGAGAACAGGTAGGAACATGGAGCACAGGGGAGAAGCACTCAAGGTGAAGAGAGCATCATGGAGGGCGGTGGGAGGTGAAGCACACAATGAAGACCGCTCCAAAAGACATGCCGACGCATGGAGGACTTACCCAAAAAGAAGAAAAGTTCCTTAAAAGTGTGCAGTGGAAGGATAGACCCAGCTAACCATAGAGATAGTTCAGTTGCCTCTCCAATCATGTCAACCTGTGAGTTGTATAGCTTGGAATAGTAACTGGTGAAGGTTGGTAAAATGTCAGTTGTAGTCCTGACTAGTTCGCCATTACCCCCCTTCCAACATCTAGGCCAAGTACTTCATTAGAGGGCTGAAGCATACATATCAGATAGGACAGCGTCCTGCCTGCTCTCTCCCCCTCACCATAACTTCTGATGGATGCAGATTTACCTAGATATTTCATCTATCTATACCTAAATTATACCAGTAACTTGTTTACACTTCCTAAGACTTTTGATTTGTGCGTCAACTAGTATTATTTTCCAGTTCCTTAAGGCCCCTTTCTAGGCATTGAAGTGTTGATTGAATAGATCTCAGTACCCCTGCTTGCTTTGCGACACATATGCCCCTAATTTACACCTTGAAGATTTCCCAGAGCACCCCTGAACTGCTCACTGATCCCGTGTTGAGCTGTGAGTTGAAAATAGCCGTCTATTGCTTGTCTCATTTCTACTTTAAATACTGAGTCAAGAAAAGCCCTCCACCCTTTGGCTAAACCCTGCTCTCTTTGTAGGGGTAAATGTTTCTTGTAACTTGTACCTGTGATGATTCACATAGGAAACCACCTGTATAGTTTTGCTGGCATCATTGAGACCCTGTTAAACAAGAACGGGAGGTACCCCTATATATTTATTAGGGACGAGGTGTATTAATGAGTTAAAAAGCAGAAAGTCCCTATGTCGTAATGAGTAAAAAAGAGAAGATACCTCTATCTAAACTCAAGAATTAGATGCCAAAAAAGTCTAGCGGTATTCAAATACCCGCTATGTGCCTCTGTCAAAAGAAAAACTCTATAAAAATCATTGAGACCCTGACATTTCATGAAAGTAATCATTTCTAGGGGGCTTAGTCGTGTGTTTGCCATGGATTTGAATGTTTGATGAAGATGTGCTTGTCTCTTAATCAGTCACCCTCAGCATTCATGTAACAGGTTCTGTACACAGTTGCTTAATGTGTAGCCTGATCTTATGTAAAACATATTACCACCAGTTTAACTTTAACCAGCCCACCTACAAAAAAATTACTTTTGCCTTTCTCTCACCTACACCAGTCCCTCAGATGACTAGTGAAATCCTGAACCACCAAAAGAACAGTAGAAACCTATTACATACCTGCGATCAAAGTATTCTGTACATGGGACCTGTGTAACGCCCCACACTTCACACTAGTTTGCTTGGAAGGATATCTGGCCCCTCTCTGGCCAGATCTCAGCCTAACAACCACACAAGTTATATTTCCTATACATCTAGACTGTGGCCATCTTCTCAATACCTCAGTACCCTCCTGTAACTAAGAGCCCAGACAGATACAAATCAAGAGTCTTACGCTTGCAATCTTGTGGTAATGGTGAAATAGGGATGCGGAATTGCATTTATTAAATACTTTTGCAAGGGACAGGATACCCCAGAAATCTACCTGTCCCGCATAAATAAGAATCTGTTCCGCCCTGTTGGTGCAGTGCAGTGTGGCAGCGTTCCTATTATATCAGAGCCCTGATAAGAGCCTTTCTGATTATGTTGGGGTTCATATTGTATAAGAGCTTGGATTCTAGGATGGTTCTAATTTTGCCACCAGTCAACACATTTAAATACAGGCCCTGGAAGGAGACGGGAAGCAGCCGTTCCAGGGGTGGTATGACCCCCTGGGTCAGTGTTCACCCACAAGCTAATATATTTACGGGCAATAACCAACTTCTCTCAATCTATTCCCACCGTGGCAAATATTGAAAAGGTTCTTCTGATAAGGGCAGGACTGAAACCTTTCCCAGGGAAAAGGGGTTAGGGAAAGTAAATTTGCAATCACTCCGCAGATTTTCTAATGAGCAAATATACATGTGCATATTTGCTCATGCAAAACTGGTATTCGTAAAAGTTTACTAGGACTTGTGAATTCCTGAAAAGTGTAATTAGCATCAATTCATAGACAGATATATGTCCATGCAATTTTGTGATTTTCATTAAGTTTCAACCTCTTAATCCTTGAGTATTAGTTTTTGTTATTTAAAGATTAGCATGCATCAAATGCATTTAGCTAAATAAGCATTGTCAAAGTCAAAAGGCTCAGCTCTAAATTGCTGATCTGTTGGCTTTGCCAGTGCTTTATACAATTGCATGTATGAAGCTCCATACACATGCAATGGCAATTTTTAAATGGGGTTTTTAATACAAAAAAAAAAAAATACATTCCAAAGTGGCCACCAGCATAATCACTGATGTACACGCATCGTGACACGAATATCATGATGCAGCTGTTGAGATGCCAGCAGTCATTTATATTTTACCAACCTAACACGGTGGCTGATCTTGTTAGATCAGTAAATGAAGTAGTGCCAGGCATTTCAGAGCATTGTGATGGTGGCTCGTGATGTCCCCTGCTATCCAACTCTCCCAACCCTCAGCCTCCCCCTTCCCATCTCTCTTGACAAGCCATCCAGCTGGTAGCTGGCAGTGTGTGCTGGAGTCAAGTCATCTGGAGGAACTGCATGATGCGCTGCATCGCTCTGCCCAACTACCTGGTAATGCATTTGGTGCTAGTGTGGCTTCTGGGAGGTTTTATTGCCATTTGTCCCTGCTGCCTAGATGATCTCATACTCTTAGCAGGCTTCATTTCTAACACAAGTTTTATACAAAATGGCGATTTGGGAAGAAAAGCACTAAGCCGATGTAGACAAGGAGTGGAATGGACATGGAAAGTCTAAGGGTAGTGGCCAACAGTTTGCGATGATGAGCAACATGAAGAGTTTTGGACAGCAGGTGAGAGCTGTGATGAGATCACACAGGAGTGAGAAGTAATAGAAGAATCACACGTGATGTGGGCACTTGGGGAGAAACCTGTGCATGTGATGCTGGATGGCACACTAATGCTACCTTCTCCTAAGTTGAGTTATGAATTAGTTTGCAGAGTTGGGATCCCTTCACCTTGCTTGCATCAATAGGTCTAGCAACATCATGCACAATGGGCCATCTTTTAGCACCGTTATGCAGGTTTACAGAAAGCGGCAAAGAACGATGTGATAACTTACTTTGTCACTGCCAAACACCCTTCCCACTTTTCAAACATCACTGCAGCGTATTAACCTTCCCCTGGCTATTCCGCTAGAACATAACTCACAATTCCTGAATTACTTACTTGTAATCTACATTACTCAGATTCTTCTTTCATCACCTCATCCCTCATCAGCAATCTGATAATGAGCATGGTTAGTTCTTGAAGTGATGTGGAGGGAAGTGGAGGTTATAGGGCGGGCACAACTCTCATCATCATGGAAAGAGAAAACCGCTTGGGGAAAGTCGTGACTTGAGCTGGGTGAGATGGATAAACCTCAGTAAAGTAGGGAAAAGGTTAAGTAAGTAGATGCGGTGGTGTTGGACTTGGCCCTTATTGTCCTAATTTGTTTTCGCTTTGTCCCCTAGCCTTTTTACTGACAGGGTGTGTCTGAACTGAAAATGATTAATGCTGTGCAATGGTGTACGCACCTTTATTTCCACCATGGTAGAAATGCACCTTTGTAAAATTTCACTTTTAAAATGGATGCCATTTCTGTCTGAGGTGGGTTCACGGTCTAGTGTTTGAAGTGTTTGAAGTGACAGAGTGTCCTACACCTCCTCCACAGTGACAGTTGGGACTGGAACTGCCAGGAGCCTTCTAGAAGGTTCTAGCCCTTTCTGGTAGGTGGGGTGAGGGGTGTATAAATAGCGGAGCTGGGATGCCATGTGCTCAGTCTGAGCATGGACTTGATTGTGAAGGGACATACTGTCAGGAGGTACCGCCGCAAGGGCCTGTGTCCTGGCACCTGTGCCTACCCGTTCCCCTCCGCTGTCCACAGGGCCAGTGAGAGCCCGCTGCTGGAGTACAGACTGCGGTACCAGGAGGAGTGCCACGTTACAGGGGATGACGGCTCCTAGGAGCTGCTGTCCTGTGCTGATGAGTACCCACTGACTGCGGATCTGGCCTAGCACTGCCTGCCTGCTCTCCTGCCCTAGCGCCTTGTGAGCGCTACAACTCTATTCCATCAGTTAGGGCCTGCCATAAGGAATGTGAGACATTTAGCCAGGACTTTTTCGGATCACTGTCCAGTGTCCAGTGCTGCTGACGCTGACTCCCCCAGTCTATGATAGACCCCGACCGAGCTGGAGAATGCAACCCACAGCCCTGTTAGATATAGTATTTCAGGCAGAGCTCGGAGAGAAAATTAAGGATTTTTTTGCCAGAAACAAGGGGACCGTAGATAGTGTTGAATTGATATGGGAGGCTTTTAAGGTGACGATAAGAGGCTTTTGTATTTCAAAGAGTTTTGGGGTATTGAAAGACATACAGAACACGTTACGCAAATTAGAGCAAGAACTTCGAGACCTGGAGAGAAGAATGGGGAGAGGAGAAGTGGGGCAAGTGCAAAATGACTTTCGAGAGAAGTTGTCTGACTATAAAGACACGGCGCAGAGAGAATCCAAATTTAGAGGGCGATATTGGGTGGCCCCTAAATATGGGGAAGGAGAGAGGCCGGGTAAGGCGCTAGCTGAGGTGACGCGAAGCCCCCGCTTCAGTGCATACATATTAGAGATACAAGAGAGTGGGGATGTCCTGCACCGTGACACACTAACCATCTTAGACGCATTCACCACCCATTACAAGACATTATATGTATCCCAGAGACACGAACCCCCAGACTTAGATGCATTTATGGGAGATATAGCGCTTGGATGGCACAGTGATGCACAAAGGGAGTTCCTAAATCACCCGTTTGAGATAGACGCAATTATGCAACTAAAGAACAGGAAGGCACCAGGCTCAGATAGCCTACCAGCAGAATTTTATAAAAGCTACATTGACATCATGGCACCTGTGTTAAAAGAGGTGTACGAAGAATCCCTAGAAGTAGGTATACTCCCCTCCTCGAGTTATGTCGCTATTGAAGCCCGGAAAGCCCCCTGAGTCCTGCGACTCATATCACCCATTATCGCTGATAAATTGTGATACGAAAACTTTAGCAAAAATACTGGCTAAACAATTAAGTCTCCTAATGGACAAATTAATACTTCCCGACCAATCAGGGTTTGTGCCGGGCCGGAACACGTCCCACAACCTCCAAACTTTATTCCCCTTAATTCAGACGGTAGCACCGGAGTTCCCACTTGCCGCAGTATTCCTAGATGCCACCAAGGCGTTTGATTCAGTGGAGTGGGATTACCTGTTTGGAGTATTACAAAGAATGGGCTTCCTGCTTCAATACTTGTCCTGGATCAAATTATTGTATCACCACCCCACTGCTATGATCTTGATTAATGGTCACGTGTCCCAGCCGATAACTATCTCTAGAGGCACCCGACAGGGATGTCCGTTATCCCCACTATTGTTTGCCATAGCGGTAGAACCTTTGGCTTCTAGATTAGGCCAGGTCCACAAAGACAAAGCATTCCGCTACTGCTTACGCCAAATATTGATATCATTATATGCGGATGATATGACGCTATACATCAGAGACCCCCTACAAAACATCAACCCCATACTGCGAGAATTTATCAGATTTGGCAGGTTGTCAGGTATTAATATTAACTGGGGCTGTGACTCACTTTCAACTTGACTTCCCGCTAGAATGGTGCGATACTGACTTACGATATCTTGGTATACAGATCACCAGAGATAAGGAAGAAACGATAAGAGCAAATTATGGCACGGCTATCACACGGCTTAACTCCAACATTACGCGTTGGATCTCACTGCCGCTTTCATTAGCGGGGCGGGCATCCCTTATAAAAATGATTGTACTCCCACAATTTCTTTATTTATTTCCAATATCCCTTATCATCCTGGGCGACATTTTTTTCATCCATTGTGATCTGAATTAATCAGATTGTTTTGGGGAGGGAAACAACCGAGACTTAAATGGTCGACGCTAGTGCGACCAAATGAACAAGGGGGTTTTGATGTTCCGGACTTTGAAATATACTTTTTAAGCGCACAGGTGCACTACGCATATTATTGGATACATCCCCCCCGCTACATGCCACAAATAGCTGTAGAGGACTGGACTGATATATGGACCTACTCGCACGCGCACGACACCACCCACCATTATCACCAGTACGGTTGGCGCATGGAGCCAGATAACCTCTCTGTTGGCCTTGCCTGTCCTTTACTCCCCACGACTCCCGCTGACTTTTCATCCTAGTCTTTCATTATTGCAAGAAAAGGGATTTTTGGGGCTCTGTAAACAAGCTCATGTTAACACGTGGGGTGGCCTGTTTCATGCTGGAATGTTTCGTACTCTAGAACATTTTCTACAGGGTATGCAACATACACCATTAGATGTATTCCTATACGTACGACTAAGACAAGGAATACGATCGATCATCCCTGAATTCCCGAAAGAACCATTAAGCCTCATCCCATTACATCACATGTTGGGATTCAGGGATTCACTGATGCAAGACATTTATTATCCGCCTTGTACACCAATATACAGACACACAGAGAAGGAATCACTAGCTCATCCCGTGAACACTGGGGAGGACCTTGGGCGAGAAATAACTGACGATCAGTGGCAATACTGCTGTCTACAAACGGCACAGATCTCGGCAAGCTGTAGGCTGCGAGTGATACATTATAAATACCTACATCTCTTGTACTATACACCGGCTAAGAAATATGAATTTAAGTTGGCAGATACTGATAGCTGTGAGTGGGATTCATACATTTAGCATGGGTACTGGGAACAGGTTTTTATGGCGCTCGAGAAAATGACTGACCGTGTAATAGAAAGAGATCCATTACTTGCACTCCTGGGATACACTGCACAGAGACCCAAAACTTGCAGGAAATTCCTCGCTGTGTCATTGTTATTAGCTAAACGAAGAGTAGCATGTAGATGGGGAAGGGGAAAAGCCCCGAAATTTAAAGAATGGTTGACAGACTTAACATATTGTAAAGAACAGAATACCATTTGCGCTGAGACATTGCCACGTACCTCCAAGCCCAAAAACATGTGGAGACCTCTCCAAGGATACTTGCTATTACAAAACTCTGAAGATACCCCTTCCACTTCAATTGCAGCTACATAAACGACTTTAGATATGCTCCACTATTGTTCTTTTGTCTACACTGCAGGTCTGCCAAGACTGCTGATATAACAGATGTCTAGGAACTATGTGTTGTTAAACGGTGACTAGGCTGCCTATCCATAGTCATTCATACCTGACAGCTCTTCAATGGCCCATGTAAAGTAACTCCTTTATTTGTGTTCTGCCTGCCCTTTGTCATTACTGTATAATTGAAAATGTTGCTCTGTCAAATAAGTTGAAATTGAGACGTCTAACCAAAGAGACTATTGCGACAATATTGTAATTCACTGTACGATGTACTGTTATATAATGGTATGATCTATGTTAAAAACTACAAATAAAGTTAAAAAAAAAGAAAAACCTCTATTCCATCAGTGACTGTACCCCAGCAAGAGGTGAGGAGCGTGGGCACTACTTTACCTTCTGGAACCTAGCGCCTAGTGAGCGCTACAGCAGTGCACCCAGGAGGTGAGGAGCGTGTGTGCCTCGTGAGCGCTATATCCTAATCGCCAGAGGGAATCCCGGCGAGTGGGATCCCCCCCTTCTCTCCTGAAATTAGCGGGAGCCTACCCCGTGTGATTGCCGCCTGTTGCCTAATTGAAACAGCGGGAGCCTACCCCGTGTTTCTGCCGCCTGTGTACTTTATTCTTACAGCGGGTGCCCACCCCACGTTATGGCGGTGCTTCGAATGCCTTTAAATTAAGCGGGTGCCCACTCCGTGTATTGCCGCCAAGATATAAATCACCGCTGCGGCCCGAGTACAAGAGCGTCTGAAGCGCTTTGAAAGAAATCACCGCCGCAACCGGGCGTAGAGAAAACCCCGTGCCGCTGCGCTGCTCACAGCGACCCGGAAGCCAGGCAGGAGTGCGCCTGGTTGGGGGGAGGGGTGGCCAGGCCCGCCGGCAGGAAGGAGGAAGCCGGAAGCCAGCGGTGGTGTTGCGGAGCTCCCGTGGTGACGAGGGAGCCCCGCGTTGGCCCAGCAGCACAAGGAAACGTCCGGAGCCTCACGGGGGCTGCATCAAAGTCCCGGGTCACAGAAGGGGGCCCGGGTGACGTCTTGAGAAGTGCCGGTAATCGGGGCTCCCCCGGAGCTGAGGAGAGCCCCGAGTGCAGCTGGAGTCAGCCAGAGTCCCGACGTTGGAGCCTACGGGGCGCCTGAGGCCACAACCAGACAAAGAAGAATCCCGGTGAGTGGGGAGCCGGGAGGAGAGCGGTGTTTGGGTCGGAAGGAGCACCAGGAGTGGCCATGTTTATCCCTGTGCACAGCGGCGCCGCCGTTGCGGGCCGCTGCAACAAGTGAGGCATAGTATCGGGGGCACTTCTTCAATTACCGAGTCCCCGAGGGGACTCCAACTTGCCAGTGACTTGGGGGGGCCTCCTTTCCCACAGCTGCGCCCTCGTAGTGGGCAGCTGCACCGTCTGGGGGCATTGTTCATTTGAGGGTCCCAGAAGAGGGGCTCTCACGTTCCCAGTATTGGGCAGAACTGAGTTAACTCTTCACAACTGCCCCGCTGGACAGTGGGCAGTTGCAACGTAGTGACATTTAAAAAGGGCATAGCTTTCCCCTATGGTGGCCCTGCTGATTTTGTACACCCAATGCTAATTATTCATGCCTAAGGTGAGGTGCTGGGATGTTGCCTTCATGTTCGCGTGGTTTATGCCTCAGGCTAATATGGTCCTGCATAGGATGTTCTTGCCTAATGCTTCCATGCTAGTGGGGTGTTCATGCTGTTAGGCTCATGAGGAGGGCCTAAGACCCCATGTCTATGCCTACTCTGATTTACGCCCCCAGGATGAGGATCTATGTTTATGCCTAATGCACGTATGCTAATGGCATGCATAATGGGTTGTTTATGCTAAGGGAATGCTCACCCTGCTGATGGTTTTATGCCTTATTATTCTAGGCATTATGGGTTCTGATGCATAATGAGTTTACATGCCTGCAGTATTGTTTATGCATGGGGACTTACGCCAATGAGATGCATAATGCTTTTTCCCTAATGCCTACGTGGCTAGTCTAGGCCTGAGGTGGATACCTAATGTTCTGCCCCTAATGTGTACAGTGTTGATTTTAGGCCTATCGAGTTCCTGCGGAGGAGGTGCCACATACTAATATGTTTCTAGGCCTAATGTTTTCATTCAAGGCCTGCGCTAATGTGATCATGCTAATGAAGTTTCTGGGCCTAGTGTTTTCATACTAGGGAGATGCTGCATGCTAATGCTGTTCCCTCCAGGTTAATATGGTTATGCCTGAGCTAATGTGGCTGCTGCTACGGCAATTTTGCTGACCTCATTATTTTACCAGTAAGTACTGGCGGATTCACATTTAATCCAGATGGCTTTACACTTGTCTTTGTACCTTGTAATGATGTTGGCAGCGTCCCGATTGGCCCTGCCGTGTAAATAGTCCCCTGTAAATTGCTACCCAGTGCCGGTGGGCACAATGTATATGCCACTGTGATTACATCCTGAGGTGTTTATCTCACAATAGATAAGTTATTTTCACATCACCTGGTGTGGTCTCTTTTTGTAGTGTGCCTGGTGTGTCGCCTGTGAGTGTGCTGCTCAGATGTTTTACACATTTCCTCCGGAGTTTGGCCCACCCGCTCTGCACCACGCTACCCATGTCTAACAGGTGGTAATATTAATTTTAGCAACCTATTGGCATTATTGGGCAGAGTGACTTGCAAAGCCCGCTGGAGTGTAGCTGCCATTCAAGGAAATAACTCAATGTAAGTTGAGAATCTCTAGGACTATATGCTCTGCAGTGATCAAGGTTAACCACTTACTCCTTTTTTTGAAAATCTGGAAATTATGTAGTAAGCAGGCTCTATGCAGATTGGTGAACCAGTTAGATGTTGTATACTTTTAAAATTTTAAAGCTGTTTTGTTGAGACAAACAAATCTAATTAATCCGCTTTGAAAAATGTCATATTACATTTAATAGCCAACATTTTCCTGTTTCCAGATTAAAACAAGGAAGTAAACAAAGGCTCATCTGACATCAAAGGAGTTTCAAAGAACGGTCACTGTACGTCTCCACGCGGGGTAGTTGTAAATATCTCTACCATGAGAACATAATGTCCTTATCCTTTTTCTATAAATCCTACCAGACGTTTCCAGTAGAATTTCCATAAGGAATTGTGATTAAAGACTTTCAGTTTTCAGTGTTCTCCCCACACACAAGAGCAAAATATTTTAAATTTCAAAATACACAATTACCTGCCCTTTCCAGAATTCAAATCCACTTTTAATGCAGCCGTCCTTCCTCAGCAATGATGTGTATATGTAATCCGTGTAGAGGAGCAACAGTAAAACAGTGATGTGACCCCCCACTTCTCAGAGGGCATACTCTGGTATGAAGAATAGTGTACCGTCTTCGGAGAAAAGGCGAACCGGTAGCTGCCACTCTCTCCACAGCATAGTGAGTTATGCTCATATAGATATGAGGAGTTCGGAGTTAGAACATCCTGTCAGAGTAACTCTCATGTGAAAGAGAAGTGATGTGTATACATATGGGGCCCATCACTGGCTTCTAGAATCAGTAGGTACACACAGCTGTTGATATTGTACAATAAAGGTTATTTAATATGCACTACACGTACATAAATCAATGTTTCAAAATGATGGTAATTACAATAAACTCAGCAGTGATAATATAGAACTTGGTGAATATGGAAATACCTCAAACCTATTACATCATTCATCAAATCTATGAGATTAGTCTGACCTCTACCTAATATTTACATATATTTTATCACCCTCATGGTTATTATATTGGTTAAACTGTTATTAGAATTCCCTATCTATGTACCAAGCCAAGTATCCCCACAGGCCTCATAAAACCATCAGGTTTGCAGTCGGAGACCAATAGTTCAGCATGTTCCACCAACAATTAGTCCTCAACTCTCCCCATCCCAAATGCTTGGTACTCTTTAGACCTTCTCTTCCAATGATGTTCTGTGGAGAGGGAAAATGAGGCACTCCTATGCAGCTTCTCACCTCACACTCCGGAATACTAACAAGGTTTCTGTTACAGAAGCAGACAGAAGGCAGGCATATGTTGCCATTTTTATTTCCTTCCAAGTCTGATTTGTACAAGGCTGGGTGGCCTTGCATCTCTAATCATTACACATAGTTCTGCAGCATTTTATAGAGGGGAACATGTCAGTTCTCTATTTTGTTAGCATGACTAATGTCAACTTAAAGCTTCTGAAAATAACATCTGAAAATAATATGGTGATCTTGCGCGCATATAGTTAATATTACCATTCAAAATATTAGTTTTCTAGTTCCTAACCCAGACACATACCCAGATGACGAGTTAGTGCCCTCATGTTGGTACACAATTGAGCATGGTTTGCATGTAACATGTATGTATTGACAGGAAAGCCATGACAGCAGACAGTGTTGCCATGTATAAATACAAAGCAACTACAAGATAAACTTTAACAAGAGTTTATGTTAAGAAATGGAAGCGTGAGCAAAAATATGCCATCAAGGACAAATTACCTTTACACAAAGTAAGCCTTTTGGCTTGAACTGTTAGATTGGTAGATATCAGTATCAATGTTTCTCCTCATTTCACCCTAGGGGGATCTCTGATATTTACCAACCTCCGAGATCAGCTGGTGCGTTTATCAAAGCTCTGGGAGACGCTATTGTTCCCCGAGCTCTGCTTTTCACCCATTACATCGTTCTTGGCGATTTAAATATTCATTTTGACCAGACAGGCTCAAAGGACACCCTTGATATATCTGACATCTTGTCCCTCGCTCAACTCACCCAATGGGTTGGCCTTCCAAGGCATTCAGGGGGCCACCCTTTAGATCCCATCTGCGCGAACTTCTCTATTGCAGTTGAGTCTCCTACTCCTGTGTCTTGATCGAATCACTTTCTATCATATTTCTCTTGGGCTTTACCTGCTGCTAACCTCCCCACCCGGTCTGAGCGTGAGTCGGTGTTTGCTAAAATTGACCCATCATTATTCAGCCAAGCCCTGGGTTCCACCAGACCGCCTCCTGCCAGAGATCTTGCAGTGGGGTTAGCTGGGTTCACAAGCTGGATCTCAAACTGTTCATCTCACAGCTCCAGCTACCCGGCATAGACATTCTAGGGATTCCCCGCCTAATCGATGGTTCACTCCTAAGCTGAGGTCACTGAAGCAGGAATGCAAGAAACATGAGAGGCAATGGCGCAAGGGTTATCACTACGAGGATAAACTCATGCTGAGAACCAAACAGAAAGCCTGTTATACGGCCATTACACAGGCTAAAAGCCATTACTATGGGAATAGAATTGACGTAGCCAAGAATAACTCTAAGGTAATCTTTTCTATAGTTCAAAGTTTCCTGGCCCCAAAAGCACAAGCTAGCACGATTCCATCCTCTGGCATATGGTGTGAAGATCTCTCCATTTTCTTTATGGAGAAAGTCCGCACTATACAGGCGTCCTTTACCACCATTAATAAAGTCCAGGATGCCCTCCCGGCCGGAGGCACCCCTCTGGCTTGTCCTTCTCATTAGCTGGCCGCGTTTACCCCCATAGACCTTCCTAGTTCCCTTAAAGTTTTTAATGGGGATGAAATCAGGATCCCCTGCGGACCCGTACACAGCTAGACTTCTGGCCGACGTGGCGGATACTGTTAATCCCGAAGTCAACAGACTTGTTACCATGTCCTTCACAGAAGCTCTTGCCCCGGCCGCATGGAAGCAGGCCAAGATCCTCCCTCTCTTAAAAAAAAATGCTCCCTTGATCCGCTATGCCTGTCAAACTACTGAACGATCTCCCTTTTGCCCAGCCTGGCCAAGGTCTGTGAGAAAGTGGTCACCAGACAGTTGACTGATTACATTGAAAGTTCAGGCCTTCTCCACCCGGCTCAATCGGGCTTTAGGGCTTCATTTAGTACGGAATCGGCCGTGGTGGAAATCTCTGAACCATCAGAGATTGCCTGGATGCCGGCGGGAGGGCTACTTTGGTGCTGCTAGACCTCTCGGCGGCATTCGATACGGTTCTCCATGCTCTGCTGCTCTCCCGACTGGCGGAGATAGGTGTATCAGGCACTGCCTGGGGCTAGCTCCAATCCTTTCTGGAGGATCGGACACAGGAGATATGGCTCCCACCATTTTCCTCATCACCGAAGAAAGTGACCACTGGGGTTCCACAAGGCTCTTCTCCAAGTCCTCTTCTTTTTAATATTTACGTTACCCCTCTGGTCCAGTTGGCGGAGGACTTGGGAGCAAAGATAATCGCTTATGCCGATGACACACAGCTCCTGTTCACTTGGAGGAAAAACAAAGTCTCTACTTCGTCCGCCAAACGCTGTCTGTCCACAGTCTTCCACTGGTTGGCAGGGGCTGAATTGAAATGTAATGAGGAGAAATCGGAAATCCTCTTATTCTGCAACTTTCCTGCCTGGTTTAGGGAATCACTTTGGCCCTCCGACTCTGCATTGCCTTCGTCCTCAGGGTGTCCAGTTAAGAACTTAGGGGTTTGGTTCGAGGAGAATCTCTGATTTTCAACCCAGGTCAAGAAACTTGCAGGGACCTGCTTCGGTCTCCTAAAGTACCTCAGGAAGTTTCTTCCCCTTCTTCCCCAGGCGGCTAAGGAGTCAGTGATTCGAGCTCTTATTCTTCCTCGGCTAGACTACGCCAACGCTCTATATGCTGGCATCCCAAGCTACCTATTAAATAAATTGCAAGTGGTGCAGAACGTGGCGGCAAGGATGCTCGTGAACGTTTCCGACAGATGTAGCGTGATACTACACCTTCGCCCCTTAAGCTTGTTGCCCATGGCAGAGAGCATCAGATTTAAGATCCTTGTTATTGCCCACCGTGCTCTTTATGCCACTGGGCCTGGCTACCTTCAGAAACGGTTTTCCTTTTAGACCCCTGCAAGAGAATTGCGTTCTTCCACCCAACTCCTGGCCCAAATCCTGCGTTTCCGCCTGCAAAGGTCAGGCGGCAGCTCTCTAGCTGTGAAGGCCACTCTGGCCTGGAACGGTCTGCCCTTTGCGCTCCGAGGCATTCAGGACCAGATTATTTTCAAGAAGAAGCTGAAAACGCATTTGTTCCCCTAATCTTGGCTCTTGGCGTTTCGTCTCTCTCTCTCGAGGTTCGCGCCGGGACACTCTTGCAGTATCTGTGCGCGTTAGAAATTCTAAATAACATAACATTGTTTACAGTGCTAGTGCTTTTCTGCAAAGTCTGGCTCAGCAGTTTCCTTACTTAAACATTATTGCCCCCATCTGCAGGCAATATCGGTTGTTAATTACCCTCGTTGTGCCGACTCCGCCCCATCTTCACTAAAGTGAAATGTAAGCCTAAATGCTCAGTGGAAAAAAACAAATGTCAGGTTTGTTTTCAACTTTTTAGTTGTTGGGGTTTACATTCTCCGCTTGTGAAGGAACCAGAGGGGCCATTCATGAATTGCATTCAAGAGTAATTTTGCATCACTAGTTAAAGCAATTGCTAAATTAGTCAAACTTGAGACCACCAAATGTGTAAAGGGTGGGAAGTGATGATGAGTCTTCAGTAGATAGTTATGTCGGTGTGAGGAGGTTCCTGGGGATCCGGAGCCGTGGCATTTAGAGTACACTGACCTGTTGCCGCTCCATGTACAGGATATGAGCGGCCCCTTTAACCGGAGCTGGGAAGGACGGGAGGAGGAGTGCACAGAGGCGACGTCAGCACAAGCCGCCCTATCACTGGAAAGTGCCGGCCTGACGACGGAAGAAGCGACGTATGGGGAGGTGCCTGCAAGGGAACGAGAGAGAAGACCCGATAGAGCGTGGAGGAGCCAGGAGAGTCGGAGGGAAGCCGCCACCTTGTTGGAAAACCCAAAGAGCCCCCGGAGGTATCAGACAACGAAGAAGAGCCAGGCCGCCAAGCAAACCGCGCGACGCTTCGCCACTCTCCAGGAGGAGCGTGGCTGGAGCAGGTACGTCACCGTATACGGGGGTTTGTGGTATCACGGGGAGGGAACGTGTGAATCTTTGAGGGTGGACACCGTTTGTTTTCTCACTTTGTTTTCACGTGGTGGTGGAGCTCAGTAAACCCCTCACAGCCCCTTCACTGCTAAAAAAACAAAAAGCCTGAAGGTTCCCCACCGATTCGTGGCTTTCTTTTCTTTTTCTAATGCACCTCGTGCCTACTGGGAGGAAACGAAGCCAGGAAACGAAGCCCCTGAAGTACCCCCAGTCCGAACCAGAACAACACCGAGAGCATCAGAACCGGACCCCAAGACTGCTTAAATCTATCACGTATTTCCTCACAATAAAAGCACAAAGCAGAAAACTACTCAGTTATCCCGCCGTGTTCTTTGAAAAGGGGGAGAGAACGGGGAACAGCACCCACCCCAGGGGTAACTCAATACAGTCGGTCAACCTGATTGTGTTGAAAAAGCAGTTATGCATTGTTTTAAGTTAAGGAATAAATGCATTCATAAGGAACATTAGCGCCAGGTTCAATTGGCATGACACACCCATATTTCCTGTGAAGTGGAAGTGAGTATATATAAGCCTTAGCAAAAGCATGATACTGTCTCTAATAACATTTTCCAGAAGCATATCAAAGATCATGATAAAGATATTCTTCGTATAGACCAATTGACAAGCTTCTTCAATTAAAGAATTACAAAAATTACAGTATAATGAGGAGAGGCAATATTGTAAAACATAACAGCTGTGTGTGATCACCAAATAAACTTGTAATGGAGAAGTGGCCTCTCGTTTATGGTGAGCCTAGACAAGTTTAAATAACTTAGGGAGTCTGCTTAACTCTCTTAAGAATGCAAATTTTAGTTGCCCAGTCTTGAACAATAAAAGTTCTAGGCACCACCACCCAACAATGTAGAGGTATTAACACCCGTTCCTTCTGTTCTTATTACAAGCAATACAAGAAACAAATGGTTATCAGCATTATTCATACAAAATTCCAATATAAGGAGACCATCACACTCTAGTCTTCCTCTCTGGAGACGATTGGATTTTTTCAGCATTCCTAAGAGACTATTTAGCACAGACTCGAATCATATATCTAGCATCATCACAATAAAGACACAGCCCAGCCTTATGCCTGCCACCCTTTTCACTTTCAGTCAATGAATCCGACACAGTTCCTATTTGAAAACCTTTTCTTGAGACAATGGATTCACTAGAAACTCTAATCGAAAAAATTAGAATAGCTTCCTCAAGACCTCATTCTTTCCTGAACTCTCTCTCGTAATCTATGCTCAGTCAGGAGCCCTAAATTAACACGTTCAGAAAATAAAGTCCGATATTGCAAGAAGGTCAGTTCATTCTTAATTACTTCTTTCAGATCAGATTAAAAGAGAACAATTTGAGTGATTTCAACGCATGTGTTTTTAGCTGTTAACTGATAAAACAAGTCGCATAAGTCAAATCATCTATTCCACCTTGCTGAATATCACACATGGCTTCCTCAGCTGACTAGTTCAAACCAGGACGTTCAAAGTTATGCAACAATGCTAATCAGAAGGCATCCTAAGACGTCAAACAAACATCTGAATTCATTATTAAAGGAATTGTCCACGCCATTGCTGATCCAGAAGACTAACAGTGCAAAATGGCAAGAAAGCTAATTTCAACATGAGAGAAATCAAAAATCGTAACTTCACTGGATCCCCAGAAAAACCTGTTGCACTTGAAGGAACTACGGGGATCTCTGTCAACCGTGACACCAAGGTGTGCTTCAACTGGCCTTCTGAGGCTGCAATTTTAACTTTTGTGCTCAGTACTGGGAAGGATCCATAGCATTACCAAACACAACGAGGCATCGCCCTGCAATATGTCAAGGAATGGACACTGAGAAGGTCTGTTGAGTCCCAGTCTTGACTAACTGAGGAAAGTGTGACTTCACCCAGTATTGTTAGGAGCAGCCTGCACGGAACAGTATAAGTGAAAGGTGTCAAGTGTCTCTTTAAAATTATCCCAGATAGGAAATACAAACCTCCTTAGCAATCTTATACTATGATTGAAGAGGAAGATAAACAGTGAAGTGATTAGCAGGATGCCTAACTCCTCCTGACATCAGGGAATAGAAGAGAGCCAGCAATTATATCCAGAAGTAGACTCTAGTAGAAGATCCAACCACTAGAAGCAAAAATCAGAAACAGAAATAGGAGTAAGGGGCAAAGATTGCAACAAAACAAAAATTGAATGTGTTGTCATGCATCTTCCTCTTGTATTTTTCTCGTTTAGCTATGCTTCAAACAGGAACTGATATAACCGAAAAACATTCTCCTACATCTTCGATTGGGAACTTCATATGGACAGACCACACCTTGTAAATGGGTGCTTATAAGGTTTGTCTACAGCAGTTTTTTCTGAGATTCATGACAATAATCTGAAAAACACCTAAGAAGCATGTTTGCATTCTTCTTGCCGCAATGAATTCTGCAATCTGTCCTCTAGCCTTTACTTTTTCCCAAGATCAGAGGCTGATACCATGGTGCAACCACTCAACTTCGACTCAGTGAGCACATTTCTAATTCACATATATCTTAGCAGTGCGTTTGTCAGTCTACTAGTAAGACCAGTAGCTATACTGCAGTATACCTTTGAAGTCGGGTGGGTCAAAGGGCCTCCCTTTGAAACACAAATGTCTCCCCAAAATATCATTCCTGTCTGCCATGTGGCCACGGAATACAGATCTTGATCTTTAGTGGGGCTATGATCTGTTTCCAGAGACCAAGTGTCAAAACCTCCTCCTCCTCCAATCTATCCAGCCAGGCCCGCAAATTGCAGAGGTCTGTCATTCCATTTGCATGCCCTATGTTTTATAACTCTCACTGGGGAATGTCCAGATGTGCTCCCCCAACCTCCAGTGTCGACTGAAGCCAAGCACAAAGGACACAAAGAGTTTTAGAGCATAGAAAGGCCCACTTTCTAGAAGTGGCATTTCTACGCTAGTCATGATAAGACCGCCTTTAACACTGGAAAGGGTTTGTCACTGCAAATCTAATGAAAAAAAAACATTACGTGGTTGCTCCACTGCAATCCACTATTGCAGCCTGAAGTAATTTCAACCCTTTCCCCATGTTAGCCTATGAGAAGAGCAAACCTCCTAGGTAGTGAAAGGTATTCTACACTAGCTCGGCAGGGAAGATACGTGTGTACCCACCCTGCCTTTCACCTACCACTCGCTTCATCCCTCAGGTGTACCTGCAGGTGCTCTGGTGATAGTGTAAGGTTCTTTCAGGATTGCTAGTGATTTAAACAAGCAAGCTTGAGTAGACGCTTAATGACGCTCACACAGACCTGCAATGGCATGTTGGACTAATCACCATCGGTGCAAGTGCGCACTCCAGCCTGCAATGGCAGACTGGACACAAGGGTAGAAACACCATTTGTGCAAGTGCATGCCCAAGTCTGCAGTGGCAGAATGGACCAATGGGTAGAAACACTATCGGTGCAAATGCACACACCAGCCTGCAATGGCAGGGGGGTCACAGGCTTTAGAACATCATAGGTTCAAGTGCACACTCTGGTTTACAACCACCGTAGGTGCGAGTGCGCTCACACAGGACTCCAACGGCAGACCTGCCCTGTGTTTAAAATCCTCAGGTAAGGACCACTTCCTAACGTGTGTAGGAATGGAAAGCACACTTTCACACTGCATTTACAGAGCGAAGTGTCCCAGGCCCTAATGCCACAACTAGAGCATCAGTCTCACCCAGGAAGTTTCCCATGGGGAGAGCCCACCGGTCAGTCAGCCCATGTCACACAGAGGTGAAGTAGCAGAAAGGTGCCCTCACAAGGCCTGCACATGCCCACCTCCTCCTGTCTGCCGCTTCCCTGGCCAAGTCCAGTGGCGCCCTAGCCCCACAGCAGGGCACCTCTGCTGTCCTTCAGACCCCAGCCTGCCCTCTCAATGCTGGCTTCCCCGGAGGCCAACGTGGTGTTCCACTGGCCAACTGCATTGCGGCAGGCAGCGTCACTTGTCCTGGCTCCTTATTTCCAGTTGATCTCCACCCGCAGGTTCTTTGGCTCCTCAACGGCCACTGCCTTCTGCCATAGGAACCCGGCACACTCATTTGCCAGTCCGGGTCACTTCCATTCGGTCACACCCTGCCTGCACCTGCTCTCCTGGGCCTTGTTTGGCAGTCACTGTTCATCCTCCTCAAGGCCTTGTTTACTGGCCGCACCCTGCCACAAGCCCCTACTAGGCCCGCAGCCCCAAGCAGCTAGCACCAGGGTCCCAGCCTTTTGCCAGAGTGACATCTCATGCCAGGCTCCATAGTGGTGTCGGGCCAGATATCACCCCGTCCCCAGGATTACGTGAGATGCACTGGTTAGGGCAGGACCATCCAGCATTACCACAGGCGGTGCAGAGCACTTTTGTCCTGCGACCGCCATCTTCAACGTCTAGGCCACACCCCTATTTTTTTGTTTTCTTAACTTTCTATTAACTTTGATGCCATTAGCCAAATCTGCATGAAACTTTCCTCCCAAAAATTGCATCCACTTTAGGTTCTTCTTGGCAAGTGATCTGCAAATCTTTCCAATACGAGCCATGAAAATAGGAGGGCCCCAGAAGTGAAATTACCTGTTTTAACTCCCATTGTTCTTTGATACAGAAAAAACAGCTTAGCTTGTAAATAACGTTTACTCTCAGAAGTGCATTGCTTGGTTTGGTGTAAATCAGTACTATCGTTTTCCAAATATTTGTGATTTAAAATGTTCCTGTCTGGGAATGATGTGTTACATTTTAGAGCTATCTAGACCCTCAATTTGTGTATCCTCGGAGAATTTGCGAATCCACAGAGGATTCACGGATCCAGTTAAAAAATTACCTTTGGACGAGGGAGCGGTTTCTCCCACTTTGATGGGGAAAATAAAAGAATGAGGGTATAAGGCGGCAGGGTGAACCTACCCTGAACCTTGACCCATATTTGGGGCACCAAATGGACCACCCCAGAATGAAATAAATATAAAAAAATATATTTTTGTGGAGGTATATGCACATTAAAAATGGAGCACTGTTCTGTGAAAAATAAAAAGAAAGACGGAATTGGGGGTTAACCTTACCTAAACCATTTTGATGACGAGAGCACCAAATATATTAGCCTGGCAATGAAATAAATATTAAAAAATGTCTTTTTATCACAGTATATGAAAATTCTATGAGTGAACCTAGCATAGGATTTGTCAATCCTAAACTGGATTTGCAGATCTGCATTGCATACTGCCCATACATAAGCTGTACATGATTAGCAGATCTACTTTGCATACTTCCTATGGCCAAGTTTCGGCACACCTGCACAGAAAATATACAACACCTATGCCTTGATTTTTAAAGCTTGTAGAGAATTTACAGTATTACATAACATGTATACATTCTTACAAAAGTTTGCACATAGATTTGCAGGCAGATTCTGGACTCCTAAATTAACAAAGGGAAAGGGAGGAATTGTTCGGTCCATCACATATCCTTCCTATTTTACAGACTCTCAAAAATAAAGTTACGTTCCATGTGATTTTGCACCTACATGAAAAAATCTTGTTGTACCCTGACTGTAACTGAGTCACTAGGGGTATGCTTTTCAGGATGCACTGACCCTCACTTATTGAGGTGGTGTGCTTCATCATTTGATCGGGCTTCACGTTGGGTGGGCGGCACCGTACCGAATGGGCCCCCCAGAGGAGGCCCTTATTCCCACAGAATAGTTTTGTGGTAGTTCATAAAGGATTGTGTGTTTAGTGATAGTAATATGACCTTCAGGTAACCCCAAAGGAAAGCTTCTTCTTGGATTTATCTGTGGCAAGATTAAAAATAAAGGTAGACCGTTAAAGCTTTAGGTATTCGTTGGTCTAGTTGGTGGTTGACCTGTTTCATGCCTCCCTGTCCAGGAGTGAGTTTATTAAGGACCTTGTGATAGAACCCTAATATACTCTTATATAGATTATTTCTAAGAAGCCTTAGTTGTAGTTGTAGTGTATCTAGTGAGGAACACAGTCACTTAAGTTTAGAAGGAGTGTATGGTTTGTCCCTAGTTGAGGAACTCGAATGTTCTTTTTTTACTTAAAAGACAAAATACCGGTACATAGACAGACACAATTAAAAGACATTTTTGTAGCAGAGTAGGATCTGCTTCACATGTTTAACGCCACTTTTTTCTGGTGTTTCACTGTTTTTCGACTTTAGTCTGGCTGGGACCCTGCTATTCAGGGCCCCAGCCTAGCTGCTTTCTCTCTAAAATGATTCCATGTACTTTAGGTACATTACAGATTGGATCTAAGGTGCCCTTGTAAGCCCCTAGTATATGGTATACTATGTACCCAGGGCATAGGTACCCGAGGCCTACCAGGGGCTGGAGCATGTATTATGCCACCCCTGGAAAGCCACCCAAAATTACACCACAGGTCTGCTACTGCAGCCTGGGTAAGGTGGTGCATGCACCCCTTACTGTGATATAGGTTACCTGTATCACTTTATATATATATATATATATATACACATATAAAGCTATAAGTCACTCCTGTGGCAGGCCTTATGAATCCTGAAGGCAGAGTGCTTGGTTCTTATGTGAGAGCGTGCCCCTGCATGAGCAGAGCCCCTCTGCAGTGTTCGGAGACCCTTCTCTGATGCTGTTTGTAGTGCAGCCTGACCATATACTCTTAAGTGCATTATAACCAAACGGTAAATGCTAACTTTGGACTGGCTGCACGGAAACATGTCGTGTTTGGTGTAAAATACCTTGGAATCATACCCCCACACCAGTAACTGGTGTGGGAGTATGATCCCACCCTTCGAGAGGGAGAGACATGACAGCACTGGAATACCCAGTAGAAACTTAATACAGCCCTTACATTACAAAACGGATGCTGCAGCCACAGACATGGGCCTGGCCTCCTGCTGCTGACCGAAACTCCGGCAGGGGAGGCCTGGGCAATAGGTTTCCATTCCACCTCCCAGACAGGCTGATGTGTATTGGGGCTGGGTGGGAGCACTCGCTGAGTGCTTTGAAGTCCTGCACTGGGGGCACATTTGGTGTCCCTGTGCATAGTCCAGCTCAAACCGGTTCAGGGGCTTCCAACCCCTGCTCTGGCGCAAAACTGAACAAAGGAAATGGGTGTAGCCACCCCTCTTTCCAAACCCTCCCATAGGTGGGTCCCCAGAGTATGTCCAACCCCCTACCTTAGTATAAGTATGGGACCCCTGTCCTTAGGACTTTAGATTACCCTGGACGAAACTCTGAAGCCGAATCCTGGACCTTTGCCGCTCTGCTCAAGACCAGAGGACTGAAGAAATCTCCCTTGGGGTCACGGAGTGACTCCCCTGCTTGGCAGGCACCAACGAAGTAATTTTCCGGTCTGCATCATCGAAGCTCCCGCTGGACTCCGAAGTATTTGCAACCCAGGAAGAGGATTTCCAGACATTTCAGAGGCCGACCTGAGTCCCCAGCAAAGCTGAGACCCGCAGCCCTCGTGAGTAGCGTGGAACCGGAACTCCTGGTCACCATGCATTTCTGCAAGTGCATTGACTTCTCGACGTCTCTTGAAGTCGTGCTTGGGCTGACTTGTAGCCCCCACCTCGAGCAGTGAATCCACCAAAGATTGTTGGCCTGGGCATTCCGAGTGACCCGTGGGCCGCCATTTTGTGTTTCGTCTCGAGGTCCCTTCACGATCCCTGGTCCATTGACTGGTGGGTCCCTGAGGGGGTAACTTTGTATTTCCTTGGGCTTTCCTGGTTGCTCCAGATGTGCCCCGACTCCCTACCAAGTGGTGAGTCCCACAGACCTTGCTGGCCTGCACCGAAGCATCTTTCTCGTTTCTGCGTGGGTTGCTGTTGCCAAGGCTTGTTGTGTCCAATCCGGGCACCGACGCTGCAGCACTCGACATCCTTCGTGGGACAGCTCTAATCCAGCTCCTGGTCGTCCTCGACGCCTCCTGGTCCTCGTGGCTGAAGAGTCAAGCTTTACCTTCTTCACCTGAAATCACCAGACATTGGTGGGCATCTGCTCATCGCTTTCCTGGTCACTGGCAAGTGACCCAGACTCTGTCCCTTCGGCTTTCAGGTTCTACTCCTCCTCGATCCAGGCTTGGATCTCTTCGGACACTTTGCATCTTCACGGCAGCAGCCAGCTCCCATTGAAATCGATGTCCCGACCCGACCCCAAAAGACACCTATGCACCCGGCTTCCCTGGGTGAGGTAACACGAGTACTCCGGTGCTCCCGTGGGTGCTAACCATAGATCTTACTAAGTCCAAAAGGGTTTGGTCCTGACTAATTTCTAAGTGTCCCTAATCTTTATAAATCTAACCGCGACTTTCCCCATAGAAGCTAACGGGAGCTCGCGGCTGTGTTCACACACTGCACACGGCCCCCGTGGTTTCCCTGTGTCACTACCTTGGGTGGTTCCTTGGGGTCCCAGCGATTCTACAGACTCTAGACCTTGTGTCTAGTTAAGTTGTGGTTCATATACCACTATTTTAGTGTATGGTTTGGCTCGCCCCTAGGGTCTGACGTGTATTTGTGCTATTTTACTATGATTATTGAAGTGTAACTTATGTGTTTTGACCTCTAGTCTCATAAAGAGACTAGGAGGGTGTGTTTAGTAATAAATACATATATTTTATATATATACCTGGTGTGGATATCTTTCATTTAGTGACTCAAGAGATTATAGACTGGTAAAAAAAGCTGCTTTACATTCCTTCATGACTTAGCCTGAAGGCTGCTCTCCATAGCTGCCACTAGGATAGCTTTCAATAAAGGTTGTCTTTAACCTATACCCAATAAGGGGTTGTTTGGACTGATACAAGGTGCCCACTATAACTAGTGGACAGCATATATCAGGCCAATTTCTCACAATTACTATGTGACTTGTTTCCAGTATTGCAAACATCACGTAAGAATTTGGGAATACTCAGGCCTTTAGCATGCTAAAAGTGAGCACTACGCCCCGACCTAGCCCTAGAGAATCGTCACGCACTCACCCCCTATCTAGCACTCCTGCTAGTGGATTTTGAAAACTCCTTTGACACAGTTGATTGGCAGAATCTAGATAGCGTGCCGATCGCAGCAGTTCTAGGCCTTTATTTCCGCCGCCTCTTTCAGGTCCTATACTCCAAACCCAAGGCGCGAATCCTCATAAACTAGGCGCTTTCCGAGTTGTTCCCGGTCGGTAGGGGGAAGAGACAGGGATGCCCCCTCTCGCCCCTTTTCTTCGCCCTGGCGATGGAGCCACTGGCATGCCTCATTCGGCCAGATGAGCAGATTCAAGGTTGGAAATGGAGGGGTCCCCACACAGACAAGATTGCCCTCTACGCGGACGATGTCTTGCTCTTCCTAGCAGACCCAGGGCAGTCTGGACCCAGATGCTTCCAGCTCCTCCGCGCTTTCGAGCGGGTATCAGGATTATGTCTGAATCCCGCCAAATCGACCTTAGTGCCCCTTCACATCTCAAGAGAATGCTTCGACTGGTAGTCAGCCATCCCCATAAGGTGGCGATCATTCAAATAACTAGGGATCTGGATTGCGTTGTTCCCAGACTTGGCATGGTCACTTAACATCACCCTGTTAGTCAAGAAAGCAAAAGAGAACCTCAGAAACTGGCAAGTCCCGCCACTCATCCCTCTTGGAAGAATAGCCTTATTTAAAATGATGATATTGCCCATGTTTTTATACATCGTCCAGAACACCCCCTTCCACCTTCCACGTAGTTGGTTCAAAGAACTTTACAAGTATGGCCATGAGATTCCTTTGGGGTAACTCGAGACCTCAAATGACCCTCGCCTATTGCGATAAGATTAGTCATACCCTTCGACGTGGGTAAGACTAATCTTCAACTATACTTCTTAGTGACTCGGCTGCTCGTCCTGCATGATTGGTTTAACGGCGGCTGGTCTGACCCAGCCTACAGGATCGATCTGGAGGAGCTGGGACTGGCAATGCTATATGAATGCCCAGTTCCCTCGGTCCTTCCGACAGTGACCCAGGCGGTCTTACTGTCCTAGCGCTCTGCCTTATGTCACACCCACTGGGACAATAAGTTGACTCAGCAGACACCCCTATTGCAGGGAGCCTGGCTTAAAGAGGTTGGGACCTTGGAGGGTTTCAAGAGGTGGTACCTCTTTGGCATCTCGCAACTGGGCGACGTGTGGGTGGGGGATCACCTATGATCATTCCCGGATTTACAGACTCAGTTCTACAAATATTTGCAGCTGCGCCATGCCCTTAACTCACATATACCGGCAGGCACATCACTTCCCAAATTTAGTCCAATGGAAGAACAGATTATAAAGGGGAAATTAGGGAAGAGGGGGTTTCAAAGATATATCGCTACCTAACCAACAGCAGTCCAATAACGCTCGATCCACTGAGACACCGGTGGGAAGCCTGGCTGGGACCCCTGGAGGACGAAGACTGGCGGGATGCCTTGATGGCCCTTAAAACCATCACTATCCCGGCCAGGCTCCGCCTGGTCCAACTGTACTACCTCCATGGTGCATATCTCAGCCCCGGTCGTCTCTACAGGGCGGGCCTAAGAGCCACTCCAGCATGTCCACGTTGTGGGTCGGAACCAGCCGATTTCTACGGTGGGGGCATGTCCACATCTTACCCCATACTGGGAGGCGTTGGAATCCGAATAAACGGGCGTCCCGTGCTGGGTGGTACCACACAAGCCCCTGAACCTACTCTTGGGGGTCATGGACTGATTCGACGGATCCAGGGCAGACAAGCTCCTCCTAGGTACCGCTATCATGATGGCCACATGAGACATCGCAGCAGTCTGGAAAAATCTCACCCCACCGAGCATAGTAATATGGCGCAAAGGTGTATATTAGTGCGCAGCGCAGGAAAATCCGCTATATGAGGCCAGGGATGTCCAGCCTAACGCAGAAAGATTTGGAGCAAAGGGTTGGGTCAAGTAGAATGAAGAGGTTTTTCCTTGCGAACAGTAGATGGGTATGGGTCACTTCTTATATCTGTGCCCAACTGGTGATAAAGGTACATCAATGTATCAAATTGAAAATGCATATCAGTGCTGTGTTGTTACTTTTCGTTTTTCCGAAAATCAATTAAATTAGTTATAAAAAAGAAAGAAAGTGAGCACTTCAAACAAAAATAACCAATCACACGAATACTGCTTTACTCCTCTGATTATATATGTGTGGTATATTTCATATTTATGGGGTCTTAGCCTATTCATAGTTTATCAGGGCTCATAGGACCGGGGATATGGCACCCTTTAGTCCCAAGACTGAGCCCAAAATTAGGGGACATTTTTTACAGGCGAAATTCAGACTTTGAATGCCCTTAATATCCTGTACAACTGGTCGAAATACCTATTTCTTATTTTTCTTATTAGAAGTGTTCAGACCTATAGGCCTACCCATGCCATCAGCTCCAGAATAATGCCAGGGAGCGGGAGTGGGTGTTTTTAAAGAGCCTGAATCAGTTGATTTCCTCTGCGTTAATTGGTCGGGTGAATGAACCACGCTCAGATTAGCGCCATCACTTGTGTATGCCTTGTCACCGCCTGCAAGTAATGAGGCTTGGGTTGCTTATTCACTATCTTGAAATAGTCACACTTGCAACAGATGGGGTCCTTTTCGCTCTATTACCTTAAATATTATTTAATTTAAGTTTGACCCTGTGGATTTAATTTTTATGCTTCAATTCTATCTTTGAAGGATCATTAAAACTGGGCTCGCAATCTGTCATAAGGAGAGCAGTTCTTTTGTGGGTACAATGAGTCAAATAGGAGATTACCTGTATATTCGGTACATAAACAGGATTGATTGAGTAAACCAAATGTCATGTCAAACCTATGGATTTCACTGAACCTAGTAGAAAGTGTTTATGTAGTTTTACAAGTTCAAATGTGCAATTTGTTGTGGTTCATTAGTATTTCGATATACATCAATCCTTGCCCTTCGTCCAGGGATAAATGGATTGGTGTCAATAAAACCATCTAGTTTTCAGGTAAAAGATACAGACTCTGTAGTGGGCAAGGATAGGTCGTAAGATTGTTCATTAGTTATTAATGATAAATGTGTGTGTTCTACAACCCGTCTTCCTCGCCCCCCCTCGTAACAAAACAAAACAGCAATCTCCTGGGTGCAAAAGTTTTTGTCCCACTGTGAAATGTCCACAAATCTTCTAAGTCCACCCACGTGAGATCTTTGGTGTATGGTTATTTTCTTGAAAGTGTGCTGTATGTCTTGTGGTGGTACATTTACAGTGAATGGTACTCTTATGCTCACTGACATTTATTTTTACTGGTCAGGTAGTTATCCTCACCTGGCATAGCCTGCAGGAGCAGGTTACCATGTAGATACAATCAGGTGTAATGCAGTTGGAGTGTTTGCGTAATCCCAATGGTTTGTGAAGACCCAAGCCTATTTCCTTAGCCTGGGTGGTAAAATAGCAGAATTTGCAGTCCCACAATGGAAATTTCCAATTATGCGTGGTGGGTTCCAACTCCTTTTTACAGTCAGTATGTTTTCCAGTTATCACTCTAATATATACTACAAACAAAGAACTATGTGAAGACATTACGGGAAAAAACTGATTAAGATATAAGTAGTTTAGTGATCCGATGAGGGAAAGGAGGAGTAAAGGAAGAAGGGCCTTAAGTGAACAGAGAAGGCAGAAAAGATTAATTGGATGGGATTAAGGGATAACGGAGAAAAGCTAGAAAAAATAAAGTAAATGAAGAAAAAATTAACTGAATAAAAGATGAAAGGAATTAAGGAGGGAGTGAAAGAAGGAGATGGCCGAAGGAAGGAAGTAAAGAAAGAAAGAAAAGGGACAAGATTGGTCCAAATTTGAAACATCTCTCTATCTCTCTCTCTCTCTCCCTCTCCCTCCCTCCCTTCACATCCCCCACTGGGGAGCGAGTGAGAGACTCCCCCCTCCTTCCTCTGGTCTCCCCCTATCCATCCCCCTTGATCTCTTACCACTCCCTTCAACCATCCCTCTGCCCTTATTCCTCCTCTTTCTCTCTCTGTCCCCCAGACCTGCCCCTGTGCCTCTCACCACTTCCCCTGAAAAACACCAGTCTTGTAAATCAGAGCAGAGTCGATCTCTTTGCTTAATCTGATGTGTGACCTTTCATGAGCTGGTTTGGACAGACCAGTCCCAAACACTTTACAATAGTGCAAGATTACCTAGTGCATGTCACAGACCAGTGTATCTGTTTTCAAATCTGAACTTTGTCGGAGATAACTTTTTTTTAACTAGAGGAATGTATGGCATCTGTTACATGAACTTACAGTTTACATTAACAGGATATTTATTTGCAAGCGGACGCTATTCTTTTGCCATTAGATCATGAGTGGACACCTGGGTGCACAACAAAATTAGGCATTGTAGAAACACAGGAAGTTGTATGTATTCATAAAGGCCTTAGAAGTATGTGTGAAAGTAGAAAATGTAACCCAGATGATGAAATAGAAATTTGTCAACATCAATTTTGTAAATACATTACAGATGGGTATAAAAGTGTATCTTGTACTGTTCATGTTATGTCCCTATAGCCAATGGCAAAACCTGGGGCTGAGTGACCCCGAGACTTCCTGAATAAAAGGACTCCTTTTTCTTAGGTCCATGCAGTTATTCTCCATTTTCACCCAAACTCTGAAAAGCTGAAATTTAGTGTAGAGATACTAGGAAAATTCAGAGAGTCCAAACTCCAGTATTCCCACATCAAATTCAAGCAAACCCATAGTGAGGACCGAAGTGTTTTAACACAGATAGATTTTAGAATACATTATAATGATTTAGAAAGTAAATGTTAGGTGTGGTTAGTGGCCTGCTATAACTGAGTTTTTCATACTAAACTTATCTGCACAGTTAGAGAAGAGCCAAGTTTTGTTCCTATGCAGCTTCCATTGTATGCAAACCTATTATGATATCATACTTTCTTCTCATTCTACAGGGCTCCTTTAAGAAACTCCTGAAAGTGCTTCAACATCAAGACGGTACCAATAAGCCATGGCGACCGATGACAAAGTTGCCATTTTATCTGACGATGAGGAGGAACAGAAGAGAAAGTATGTGCTTGCTGACCCATTTAACTCTGTTTCATTGGAACACACCAGGACACCAAATGAACCTACTACCACTGAAACGAGAACTACTCCAGACCCTGACATGGATTGGATAGAAAAGCACTGCGTCAAAATAAACAATGACCTCCTTATTTCAAAAGTTTTTTATTTTTTCTTTTATGCAGCTTATGGATCACTCTATCCACTTTTACCTGTATATTATAAGCAGTTGGGCATGTCACCAAGCCAGAGTGGGTTCTTGGTGGGAATCAGATACTTCATTGAGTTTTGCAGTGCTCCATTTTGGGGAATAGTGGCAGATCGCTTCAAGAAAGGGAAAATTGTGCTTCTCTTCTCAGTTTTATGCTGGGTTCTATTTAACCTCGGAATAGGATTTGTTAAACCAGCAAGTTTAAGGTGTTTACCAAAAAACCCTTTACCAGTAAACCCTACAAATGGAAGTCTTTCAACAACCGTTACCCCAAATACCACTTTGACTTCTCTACTTACCATGCAAAGTACTACATCTCAGATTGTTAGACGTAAGAGAGACTTACTGGCCCACAACCCCCTGCCGTTAACCCAGGAAATCAATTCCTTCATGTCTAACCATGTTGAAGGTGCTGCCCTGGATTCAATGCATCGAATAGTTCGAAGTACTGGCGAGAACATTTCTAGACTACTTGCAGAGAAGATGACTATGAGTGCAACAACTACAACAAAAGTCACAACTAAAGCTGCCCCCACTGCTGCAACTACTACCACGGTACCTTCAGACCAGTACATACTTGTGTATGATGAAGAAAATGTAGAAACTATTTTTTTATTGATCCTGCTTGTTGTGATTATTGGCGAGTTTTTCAGTGCCCCTTCTGTTACTATTGTAGACACTGTGACTTTGCAATATCTTGGGAAACATAGGGATCGCTATGGGTTGCAACGAATGTGGGGTTCATTGGGATGGGGGCTTGCCATGCTGTCTGTTGGAATTGGAATTGACCACACCCACATAGATGCAGTTTTTACAGGCATTGGGTGCAAAGTGCCAGATTATAAAAACTACCGGATTGCTTTTATTGTTTTTGGGGTTCTGATGTCTATAGCTATGATCGTGTCAACCCAATTCCGTTTCCATTATCACCAATTAACACAAGAAGATGACAACCGGGAGGAGGTGATAGCCACGCAAGGGGAGGGAAATACTCCTGCAACATCCCCAGAAGACAACCATTCCAGCACTGGTGAAGTAGTGGCCTCATCTGAGTCTTTCCGGGTTTGGGACCTGATCAAAATCATTTGCTCTGTGCGATACAGCTCTGTGCTTTTTGTAGCCTGGTTCATGGGATTTGGCTACGGCTTTGTTTTTACATTTCTCTTCTGGCACTTGGAGGACCTGAATGGCTCTACCACCTTGTTTGGGATTTGTTCTGTCCTGAGCCATGTTTCAGAGCTGACTGCTTACTTCTTCAGTCACAAACTGATTGAGCTGATTGGTCACATTAGGTAAGTGAAAAGCAACCCCAGCATGAAAATAATCATCGATAATTGTTTTGTTTAGTTGAAATTTACACTAGTTGTGGGGCTAGATGTACTTAGGCTTATCTGGGCATTTCGGATTGTAGTCGGGTTGAGGGCCGTACCTTATGCAACTAGCACAAGTCACACACTGTATTTGTTTTCTCTCTTCTACAGTATCATAGTTTCTCCACCATTGTTTCATGAGTTAAATTGATCCCTCTGAAATACAATACATGTGTGGTTGGTATTTCATCATTGAGATTACAGCATATGTTTGTGTCTGAGGATCTTTAAATGAGTGATAAAGATGCCAATTAGGAATTAATACGAAGGAGTATATCTGTGAAGCACAAATGGGCTCGTAATGTGTGTATGTTTACCTTTAAAATATGTTCATTTATTACATACACATTTCCAGTTTAGAATGATATATACTTTGTTGGTTTGTCTCTCTCTGATTGCTTTCTCTTTTGCTTTCTCGGTATTCTTTTCTCCCTGGGGTTTCTGGGCTATGTGTTTTCATTTTAAAACAAATTTTATTATGTCAAAAGTCATGTACAGTGCAGTGCTCCTTAACCCAGGAAACATTTGCCAAATCAAGCAAGGCAGGCCATTGTCTTTGACAGGTAATTTATACATTATTATCGTCAAAATCAAAAGGTACAATATAACATAAACATCATAACCCCCCTCCACTCCCCCCCCCCGCCCACCACCACAGTTGCAATAGCACACGGCGGCGTTTCGGTTGTCACCACTTCTTCCATCTCAGCGAAACCGTTCCTCCACTACATTTCCAATCCCTTACTCCAGTGGCCCACAGATCAAGGCAGTTACAGATGCGTCTACTAGGGGCACCGGGTCCAATTCCAGGCCTCGGTAGTCTGCCCATCGTTTCCAGATTTTGGGGTGTTTTTGCGGGCAGCCCCTGGCCTTAAATATCAGGATCTCTAACCCCATGCTAATATCCAACCCATTCTTCCATGCCGAGAGGGAGGGCGAGACCGTCACCTTCCACAGCCGTGCTATATCTCTCTTGCCCAGGGTAAACCCCAGTAGCAGTAGGTGCCTCTTGTATATGTTGCCTCCTAGACCCTCCATGATATGCAGAATTGTCAATCTCGGTGAGGAGGGGAGCTCCCACCCCAGCACCTCCGCCAAGCAGGCCAACACCCCTCTCCAAAATTTGTAAGTGTTGTGCAGTGCCAAATGGTATGAGTTAGGGACCACTCTTCCCGCCCACATCGCAGGCACATCGGGGATGCTACTAGACCTGCCCTCCATAGCCTGAGCCTAGTGTAATAAACCCGGTGAAGGTATTTGAATTGAATGAGACGCAGCCTCATCAATATCGCTGCTCCTCTAGGGAAGGCCAGTGCATCCATCCAGTCATCTCCATCCAGTTGACCTACACCCCCCCACCAAAGCCTCTCTGAGTTTATCTAGCGTACTGGAGCTATGGGTCACCAAGGATTGATAAATCTTTGATATCTTATGATCTTGTAAATCTCCCATGAAAACCTTGTCTGCAATCGGACTGAATTCAGGGAGAGGCTCTAATCCTGAGATACTCTGATAAATAGCATGCGGAAACTGGAGGTATTTATAGAACTGAGTTTTTGGCATGTGGTACTCTCGCTGAAGATCTTGGAAAGATTTGAGCACCACGCCTCGCATTACATCCCCTAATGTGGAGATTCCTATGTTATCTCATTCTTTGAATCCAGCTAGCGCCGCCAGCTGCGGTAGACGGCCATTATGCCACAGCAGGGTCTCCCTAGTTAGCCTACTCCACCACCCATCTTACGGAGGGACTGTTTCCACATTCGAAACACCACCTGAGTGGCAGACTGTAAAGAAATGCGTAGCGACGCAGAGTACAGAATGGTATGCAAGGTGGATTCACCCATACACCTCCGCTCCACCGCATATGCGGGGTCCTCCCGGTTACCATACCACCATTCATTTAGTACCAGGAGATGTGAAGCCACATAGTACGATTGAATATCTGAAGTGGCCAGCCCTCGCAATATGCTGACTGAAAGCGGGTCCGCAGCGCCACCCTGGAAGTCCCCCCTGCCCACAGTACTGTCTCAGCGTCACATCAACCAGGCAAAACCAACCTCGAGGGGGCACCGGGTAGGGATGGTTCTGCAATTGATAGAGCAGGTGCGGCAAGGACATAATTTTAAAAATTGCCAATCTACCATATATGGAAAGGGGCATGTGTGACCAAGTTTTCATTTCTTCCCTTGTTCGTGTCCAGATTGGAACTGTATTTCTGTCCCACGCAACTCTCGGCAAATCTGATAGAAAGACTCCCAGATATTTCACACCCTCTGTCGACGCCCGTGCCGCCGTGGCCCAGGACCCCAATTCTGTCATTCCCCCCACTCCAGCACCCACAGCGTGGACTTACTTGGGTTCATATACATTCCCGATGATTCACCGAAGATTTGCATAATGTGGAGGAGCCTTGGCCCCGTCCTATCTATGTCTGTTAAAAAAAACAGGACATTGTTCGCGTACAAAGCAATACAATCCGAGAGCCCATGATCCCACTCAAACCCCGCCACCTGCGCGTCCATTTGACCCACGCCGCTAGCGCAAAGAGATACGGCGACAGAAGACACCCCTGATGAGTGCCCCTGCCAATGGAAAACGTAGAAGATATGGATCCCGCCACCCGCACCGACTCTGTGCGGTCTGTATATAGCAGTTTTAGGTATGCCAGGAATTGAGGACCTATATTAGGAAGATAAAGGAGCACAAATAAGCATACCCAACTGAGCGAATCAAATGCCCTATCCATGTCCGCCAGCAGAAGGGCAGCCAGCACTCCTCTTCCCTGGATGGCAGCTATTGCATTGTGTGCCTCCCGGCTGTTGTGCCGCGTGGCCCGCTGAGGCATAAAGCCCACCTGATCTGGATGAATCAATGTAGTTATGTGTGATTGCAGACGATTGGCCAATAATTTGGCCAGAATTTTGGTCTCTACATTTAAAAGTGAAATGGGGCGATAGGAGGCGTGTTGGTCCGGAGGCCGGCCTTGCTTGTCAAATACGACCACCTCCTCATGCCTCCACTCACGCGGCAGACATCCCCGGTCTCTAGCCTCTTCGATAACTTGGAGGTAGTGTGACCCTGTCTGGGAGATGTATTTCTTAAAAAAATTCAAAGGGGAACCCATTCGGGCACAGCGCTTTTCCGAAATTAAATTATCCCAATGCTGTGCAAATCTCCTCCTCAGTAAATGGCAGTTTCAAGTCTGCTCGCGTGTCATCGGAACGGGTGGGGGACGGTAAATCATCTATAAAGCGATGGATCACATCTTCCTACAGGAGCTCTCTAGGGGTGTAGAATTCCGTGAAATACTGTGCAAAACTCTCAGCTATAAGGGAGGGGTCGCTCAGGACCCGGTATACTAGGCAGAACCTGGGGCTGCAAGGTCCCTTGGCATAGTCTATGCAGTAATTTACTGGACTTATCACTCCATTGATAGATTATGCTACGGTACACCAGCCACATAAGGCGGGCCTCATCCATCAGGGTATCTGAATAGGTTTGTCGAGTCAGCACCAGCTGTTGATGCACCAAATTCCCTCCCTCCCCCTACTACTCTGCTCTAGTTGCATTAATTGGGCCTTCGACCGCAGCAGAGTCTCTCGCCGGGTGCGACGTGCTGCCGCGCAGAAGGAGATGCCCACTCCGCGATAAGTGGGTTTCATGGCCTCCCACAACGTTGCGGCCTCGGCCACCATCCCCACATTTGTATCTAGATATTGTTCAGTTGCCTGTCCCATGTGATCCCGATATTTCTCATCCTGAAGGTGCCATGGGGAGAGACGCCATCGAAAGGGGTGTCTCTCAGGACCCAGCTGCACTGTCAGAACCACAGGGGAATGGTCGGATAGGCCCCTTGGGAGCATCTCCACTGCCCTCACTCTCCCAACGGCTCTTAAAGGCACAAAGAAATAATCAAGACGGGAGTACGAGTCATGGGAGGTCGAAAAATATGTGTAGCCTAGTTCCGTTCCGTGCAACCGCCGCTAAACATCCACCCATCCCAGTCCTGTCACTAAGAAGCTCAGTTTAGTACTGTGGTGGACGGCGGCATATCCCCCTGATCTCCATCTATCTGGAGCCGAGCCCATTACATCGTTCCAATCTCCCCCTATTCTTGCCAACCCCTCCGGCATGTCAGCCCACAGAGTCGTGAGACGCTCGACCAAAGCCCACTGTAGAGGCAGGAGGGCATACACACAACCCAAAACCACCTGTTCCTCGTATATGGTACCCCCCAAAAATATGTATCTCCCCTGTGAATCCGTCCATGTCTTAATATGTTTGCAACAAAATCGCGACTCCCTAGTGAACCCAGAATGAAACACCTGGACATAGCCATAGCGGAGGAGGCACAGTGCTTTAGTACCCATTAAATGCGTCTCTTGGAGCATCAGAACATCAGCTCGGTATCGTTTGGCCTGTTGGAGTATAGCTCCTCTCTTAACTTTATCTAGAGCCCCTCTAACATTCCAGCTCACTATTCAAAAGGCGCCCGCGCGGAGCCATGCACTAACCGTAAGATTTCGAAGGGTCTCTGGACCTCAAAGTGTGGGACAGCCTTGAGCCAGTGCGCAATAAATAAACCTGTGTGCTAAAAACATAGTGCAAATGTAAAACAAATATTCCCCAACATCCCCCAACCCCCTTCCCTATAACTCAAAACAGCTGAAGTATCTGTTGCGGCGGATGTGGCTTGCGGACACCAACGGGAGCAAATGGATCCCCAAAAATCTGCCCATAGTCACCGGACGTTCCCCTGAACTATTGAAGTTCGAGCAGAAGTACTAGCCCCTGCTCACATTTCATCTGTCTGGACATACGACACTAACAGTCTCCAGCCAAGGAAGTCCTGGTACTGTTATGATGCTGAAGAGCCCTGACGGGGCACATATGTAGATCTACCAGGATCACTGCAGGACTTGGAGCGGTATCTCGATCTCCTCAAGCCTCTGGTCTTGGGTGGCTTGCGGACAACCTCACTAGAGAAAGAATCGGACTCCAGCCTGGGCGGCATGCGTCGCCGAATCTTCACAGTTTCATCTGTCCAATTGAAGACATCCTCTAGCGATTCAAAGAAAAGAGTACGGGACTGATACACCACCTGCAACTTGGCTGGATACAACAGTGCGTAAGGAAGTTTCAGCTTGTTGAGGCGGGCCTTAGCTGCCATGAATGATTGTCGTTTTTGTTGGACTAGTCTGGTATAGTGTTTTCGTATAGTAAGGGTTCCTGAGACTGGCCTGTTTTAAGATCACATCTCTGTCATGGTAATTCAGAATCCTAGCAATGACAGGTCTTGGACTGGCACCCGGGGTCGGTTTCTGCATCAGGGCTCTATGTGCTCTTTCAATGACAAAACAACCAGACAGCGACTCCGATGGGAGCCAGCCCATCAGCCACCTAGTGAGGAACTGTTCCATGTCCCCCCCCTTCACAACCTTCGGAGAAACCAACAAATCAGAGGTTATTTCTTCTGGCCCTGCCCTCCGCCTCCTCCACCCGCGATGCCAAACCTCTGGTGATTCACTCTTGCAATGTGACCTGTTTCTGCAATGTGACGACTGAATACTCCACCTAAGAGACTGTAGTTTCGGTCTCAGTAATGCGTTCTACCGCATTTCAAAGATCTTGCTTCAGGAGCGTGACGTCAGAGCCCACCTCCCCAATCATTGCTTCTAGTGCGGCCCTGGACTGTGTGATGGCTGCCATGAGCGCGGCATTGTGTGAGATGCCTTCTTGTGCCCCTCCCTGGTCCGCGGCAGAGGCCCCCGGTCCAGTAAAGCGGTCTAGCGTGCTCTGCTTGGCAGATCCTCCCGCTGGTTTGTCCGTCATTATGGCGGTCGGATATCTGTCCACTGAGATGGCGGTTCAGCAGTCCCAAACTAGGTTTCCAGCACAAAGCGCCTGGACTCTGCACGGCACCGGCCGATCTACACTTGCGCAATCTCAGTTGAGAGTAGTTGGTGCAGTTTCAGGCTTCTTGGCATATAGGACACTGTGGAAAACTCCCACCCACAAGCCGCACCGGGCGCTAACCCGGCCGCTTCCGCGGACAATCGTGTCTCCTCCCCCCCCCCCCCGAATGGGTGTCCCTTCAGGTACCAACTCCAGACGATCAGGGAGACAGAGCCGACCCCCACACCGGTCTCCACAGTCGTTTCGATGTCTTAGCAGCACCTCCCTGCAAAGGACGCTCTGGTGTTGTCCAGCTGTCTCAGGCCAGTCCCCCAATCATATTTCCACTGGCTGCCATTCACCAAAGCACTGCAGTGATCGAGTAGGGCCTCTCACCACTGCACAGGGCCCAGCACTGCTCACGAGATGCACATCCAACCGGCGCTCACACTCAGCGCTGCCTCTCCAACGTTGTTTTGGCGCACCGCGTTCAATGCCCAGGGCAATTTGTAGATATACTCAGACCGTATAATATTTTAATTCATGGCTGCCTTTCTGCCATCGGGATACCTGCACATGGCTCATGCTGTCCTATGGTGGTGGTCTCGCACTCGCTCCACGGGCTCCAACTTGCCGCCGCCCAAGATACCAGGCCTCATGCGCCAGTCCTCCCTCAAATCATCAATGAGGCCTCAGTGCCTTGGCCACAATCTTGTGGTGCGCCGCCAGGGCCTCTAACTCTGGGATATGTTTTAATTTTCTCTTTTTATTTCCATGAGTCCTACCTCTGCCAAACCTCCATTTTGAGGTGGAACCACTGACTCTGCCTGTAGACTGGCCTATGGGTCTTTTTATGAAGCATTAGCTGTGCCAGAAGCAAGCCTATCTTCACTAGTCCTTGCCAGGATCATGCATTTTGTTTGCTCAAATAATTCCATTGCCCACTCACGTCTCCTTCTAGAGAAGTTTCTCCTTCATGTCATTATATTTATAACAGGGTTTCCCTTTTAGCTACCGCACCTCAATATAGCAACGCTTTCCTTCCCTCTTTACCATCTGGGGACCTTGCAATGAGGCCGACTACTTGGCACTTTAAATGTAATGTTTGTACTTCCTTATTGAAAGCCATGCTATGTGATGTCAGATCCCTCCCTAACTTTTCTATCTCAATTCGCAACCTCTTTACTGATGATGATATTGTTCTTTGTGCTTTAGCTGAGGCTTGGCTCAGATAAGCATTCACCTCTTGTGTCACCTTAGCCAACCACCAGGATGTGAATTATTTTATTTGAATCGCCCCACTGGCCATGGTAGAGCCATGGTCTTCATGGTTCGGGCCACTTGTAAGATGTGCAACTCCCTGCCTTTGTATTGGCTGAAACCCTATGAATTGTTCCCTTCATTGTGCTCTCCCATGGCTCTTCGTTTACTGGTAGCCGGGCTATGCTCATAACTGTGGCAAAACTGTGGACATCTTTCCTGCTATTGTATCTGCTTCTACATCTATTATTGCCAATATTGCCAATTTTAATATAAAGGCAGCCTGACTTGATCACCCAAAGGTCAGTCCCATATTGGATTTATCTCTTATTAACCTCTAGTAAACCTGTTTGGTCTGACACACAAATTGATCTTATGTTTTTATCTGTAACCCATTTCATTACAGTGCAGGAAATGTTCCCTCTTTCTTTCACTGACTGATAATCTGCTTTTCTTTTTATCATGAATCTTTCAACTACATCCAGTCACTCATCCCGGTTTTGATTTTTCCTAGTTTTAACTTTCCACTTTGGCTTTCGGAAGGACATGATTTGTCTTCCTTTAGACAACCCAATTTTAAGCCTCCAGCAAGCCCACAGCTTCCTCTCTAAAGTCATGAAAGATCTCCCATGAAGAACACATGCTTTAAGAGATCCTGTTCCTCAGGCCCCCATTTTCAGCATCTTTCAGTTGATAAGTTACAAGGAGACTCCTGTTTTAGAATAGGGTCCCCTGCGAACTCCGATCCCTCTCAAACAGCTTAGGAAACTGTAGGTGTGTTGGCACCAGTTATATGCCACAATATGATGTGCACATTTGCAACCATTCCTGCTTTAGATAAGTTAGAGCCGTATCATTTCTCAAGAAGCCTATGGCAGATCCTTAAGAGCTGACAATTTCAGACCTATCTCTCTAACTCCTATTTTGACTAAAATTATTGAAAGGTAAGTTAGTGAAAGCTTTTTCTACCATGCATCTACTTTCAGTTTTGATACTTGTTATTCAGGCTTTTGTCTGGCCCCTGCAATCGAAAATGACCCCTGTATGGTTTGGAGTTTGGCAGTTTCTCGGCTCCAGTTGTTTTAGATCTCTTTGGGCTCTTTGCTACACTCGACCATTCAAGTCTAATTCATAGGTTCCAGAAAATGTGTATCAAATCTTTCGCTCTCAAATGAATTTGTTCCTCTCTGTGTGGCAGATCCCAGAAGGTCCCCATTTCTACATACTGCTCTCAGTACATGTATTTATAAAATTACATTGTGCAGGAGTCATCCCTTAGCCCGCTCTCTTTAATGCATTTGCCACCACCATTGTCCTCCCTTGCGAAAACATTCTGCCTGTTTTGACTGATTGTGACTGATTGGGCACTACCTTTTGGTCAAATCTGCCTCCTTTTGGAATGGTATGTCACCCACTAAGATTTGTTGTGTGATCATCTTGGATTTGACTAACAACAAAAACTGTTTTGTGAGTGCCTACGAGTTGTGTGGATGTTCATTATATTTTTCAGGGCTCAACATGGAGTGACCCCTTTCTTGCTTCTTAAGCTAAGTGTACAGTGATGGATAATCCACCAGACTGAGAAATTTTGCCCCTGTGTTATGTGCATCTTGTAAGATTAAGAAATCCAAATTGCTGTAGTTTACAGTATGGCAGCATCTTTTGTCAATCTGATCTCTCTTTTTTTGCAGGTTCTTCTGATAAGAATATATTTCTCATGTCATTCAACCATTATCTATTGAGTGCAATACCTTTTTGTTCTAAACATATATATCCCCTTGTTTCACTATGCCCCCGTTTGTAACAGTTTTAACCCCTATGCATTTAGGATTTGCTCCGGAGATAACCAATTCTGAATTATTACAGAATTGGAATTTGATTGTAAGGCAATGTACCAAGACTCTTTAGAACATGCACACTAGTCTATTTGTTCTAGCTCCTCATTATTTTCAATGCTTGTGATTTATATTACCCTAGTCTACTTGGTTGGGTTACGGATTACTACATTACATCCCTTCTGCTACATTGCCTAACGTTGCACTGTCTGGGGTGAAGACCCAACCCCTCTCTATTTGTAAAAAAAGATTACGTTTCCCATACCCTATTCTTAACTAAATGCCCCATCCCATGTCCTATTTTATATAACTTACCATTGACATTATGTCAGACGATGAAGTACCAGCAATGTGGAGAGGATGTACTCTTTTTTTCTGTATTCATTTTCACCAAGATTTGGATGTTATTGAGTTCTAATGTTATCTTATTTTCAATTGAGGAAACCCATGGAGTCACTCTGGAACCACATGTGATAAAACCTATTCGACTAAAAGAATCACATTGTAGATCACAACAAGATGATGCATACAAGGAGTAATTTTTATATGATGATGTATACTAACAAAAGACTTGGGTAATAGCACACCATGTAATTTCTCATACACACTACTCAAAATACACAGTTCCTTTTGCCAGAAAACTAACTAAGACAGATACACATAGGCAATCCTGTATCTCCTCTAGAGACTTTCCATTACTGGACTACTGATAAGATGGAAGTGGTTGTCTGCTTCACTTGCAGTATTCTTTTTGTGTCACATGGCTTATGTGGCATTACATCACTTCATTAGGGAAGCATGAAGAAGAACAAATACCTACAATTCAACTAAACTGAAGAAGGGAGATTTGAAAACAGAAATAAATAAGCTCACTTGATATTGTGCTGCTCTTCATAGGGACAGTCGTTGTATGAGCCTAGAAGTGTTTCTGCTTGATCCAATTAGCCAATTCCATTGACGACAGGAAGCAGGATCTGTATGCATTAAGGAAGGTGTGATCATGCACACATTTAGGGCACTCCTGCCCCATTACCCGTCCCCGCACCAGTGTTCAGGGGTACAATAAGGTATAGATGGCTGAATTAGCTTTGTTCGGATAACATAGTGCCTAGGCTTTAATTTTGCCATTGACCAGTGTTGAAACAATGATATCAAGAGGAGAGCTGCATAGCACTGTGGTCAACATGAAGGTCCAGTTCACATTTCAGAAAATCAAAGTGTAAATATATACTATTCCTAAAGAACATTCGTTCTACGCATGCAAGTGTTGTCTCTTGATGAAACTAGACCTGTCAGGTTATCTTATGAAGTTATCCAGGTATATATCTAAAACCATTTTACCATTTCTGTGGTCTGCAACACTTTCCAAGTCTAGCTGACCTTTACTTTTTTTGGACAATGAACACCCAGAGACAAGGTGGTCTTTTGTCACTGAGGGAGCTCTGTCTGTCCAGTGTATTGTTTAGTAATGTTTCATATTAGGTAATGGGTAATATAAGATATTTCCAATGACTTTGTGGATCTTTGAAGTGGATTATGTGAGGATGTTTGTGTCGAAAGTCTCTGTGGTTGCACTTGTTATACTGGATGAGTGTTATGTTTGAGTTACTCTAATCGGAATATCTATGTCGGTGAGTAGATGTCCCTTTGAGATTGTGATACAGCAAACTATATGGCTTGGTGGCATGTTGTACACAAGAAACTTCAAGGTGAAATGTCTGATGTGTACTGTTGATGAAGCCTCACTTTTTGTTTTTTAGGAATCAGTACGGTTATTTAGGAAGTGCTACATCCTGCTTTCTGAAATGGCTAAGAACATACAATTTTTACGTTTTTTGATAATATAAAATGTGTGTTGATTTGGATTCCATCAATAACAAATGGGTTAGCATTGGCACAGTATAGAATGTTGTGCCTTTCACTAGGGCAATTCGTTTTGGACACTTTTGCTCTTTCTCACAGTTAAGGCCAGTATGCCTTTTGAAATGATTATCATCTTTTTTTTTTTAATGGCCAGATCCAGTGATATTACATTTGAATGCTTGTCTCCATAAAAAAAACAAGCATTGGCAGTGCCATTTGGTTTCGCCTATGTGAGATCTTATGGCTTTCACGTGTTTTTTAGACATGTTGCTAAGAGGGACAAGGTGCATAATGATAGCGTGTATAATAAAGCAATTGGGTAACAATGCACTTAAACATGTATAATAATATTCATACATTTTTAAGGAGCATGTGTCAATCATGTTAGTAATCAATGTGAAATGAAAGGGAACGTATTGGCTCACATGTAGGCCACTATACCAGCTCAATTATAAAATTTTCTAATTTCCTTCAGTGCAGCTGACATTAATCTAAGATGACCATCAAACAAAACAGGGTCTGGTTCTAATCAGCAAGGCTGAGCTGCTCAACAAAAGCAACAAACCAGTTTGCCTGTACTGATCCTTATTCGAAGAAGTAAATCGACAGGGTGACAGCAAACAAATTATTGTCCACCTTTTCTAAATTATTCAAAAATAATTATTTTATTTTTCATTTAGAACTTTTTGTTTTTACATAACATCAAAATTCAACAATTCATACATTACACCACAAGACCAAAAAACAAATTAAATTACTATAAATTGGAACACAAATAATGGACAACATCAAAGGACAAATTACTCACATAAAACACGAAAAACACAAGACGTATACACTTATTCATCTTTGTGATGCAAAGAAATCTTTACATTGGTCAATCCGACTAGAGAAACCAACAACAAACAGTGTGAGTTCTTCTAAAAGCAAATTTTTCTGCACTGTGCCAATCTATGGACATTTAATTCCTCATTCACTAAACCAGGCAGAAAATATCTTAATTTTAGTCACACTTGTTTCGCAATAACATCAAAAAGGGTCAAATCTAAGATGGCCAGCGCGTTATCGAAAGCAATTAGAAGCCCTATTCTATTCCAGTTTCGTTAAAGCGTATAGTTAAGGGTTTATTGTATGTCTAAGGTTTTCAGACTTTCTTGCTATTAAGACAATTAAGAATATCTTTAGACTGTACCTGTCCGAGTTAAGTGGCAAAGCCAATAGGTTTCACCTATAGCTCCAGGAACAGCAGATATAAGCATGTCCTTCATTGAGATTTACAGCACAGAATAAGTAGGCCCTGCAGTTAGATGCATCAAAAGAACCATATATAACAGTTTGCTCATCTGTAAATAACACTTAGAGAACAGCTGAAGTCCGCACGCCCTGCAATGAAGTGCTTTCAATGGACGGGGATTGGGTGACTGCACCACCTTCATTCAAAAAGGGCAAACAGGTACTGTGGTATTGTGAGCACCTGCAGGTTTTTTCATTTAAAGCCCTGCTGCAATTAGTTTTTAAATATCAACATGCCATACAGTGAGACATGCAGAGAACTACAGCATTCCCTGCAGTTAAACACAGAATTGTAGGCACCAGCATACCCTGTTATGAGCAACAGTGAACCACAAATACACGTATGCGCTGCCCCCAGCGGCGTAGCTAGGGGGGTGCGGCAGGGGCGGTCCGCCCCAGGCGGCACCATTTTGGAGGCGGCGGCCGCGCGGCACTGGTGGCCCGTTCCGGCAGCCTTTATAATTTATTTGGGGACACTCACTGACTGACACTACTGTCAGTCGTTACAGAAGTGTCCCCAAATAAATTATAAAGGCCGCCGCAACAGGCCCCGTTTGAAGTGCACCTGCTACTTGCAACTAATGCCTGCAGCGTGCAGCGCACGCACGCCACGCCACGACCACCTAGAATAGTCCCGTCGCACGCAGAATTAACTTCTGCAAGGTTGACTGCGCCGGGCGTGCTTGCGAAGACGGGACATTTAAAACCTGCATAAAGCTTCCTCCGCCGCAAGAGCACTGTTTGTGGAATGTGAGGGGAGCTTCATATGCAAGAAACTGAAAGGTGAGCAGTTTACCTTGCAAATGAGCGACGGTATTAGCAGGCATAACACGTATAAGTGCAATAAAACTCACTTTCTTTCCATTTCTTGCAAGACTGGGTTAATCTTAAACTTCAGTATTATCAGGTTCGGGGGGTGAGGTAACTGTTTGATGGTGTGCTTAGAAGCAAGTCGACTTTTTCTCGGGAGATATTTACATGTGGTCGAGATTTTGTCAGTCTTCGTTTCTGAGCCTATAATTTTGCAGTCAATGTGCTTAGGTCTGGCCTAGAGACGCCTAATGTTATCCCAAACGTAATGAAAAAATAAATACAGGGCTTTCGGTTCCCCCAGTTCATCCATTGGTCTGTTCATACTGTCAGTCAGATTTACTTCCGCCCACCGTGGTATGGGCTCAATGCGTCAGTCAACTGGATTCCTTTGGCGATGTGCACTGTGAGTGACAGCACTTTATCTGCTCGTATGTGCTTAGCAGCCTGAAAAGGATGGCACTTTAGTATCAGGGGAGGTATGTCAAGGCTGCTGAGACACTGCTTAATTTTCACGTTTTAATACATTTGGCAATTTATTTTTGGATATTGCAAATGTTTAGAAAAAAAGACATTAAAAAAAATGTTCACGCTTTTCAAAGCCAGGTCTATTTTCTTTGCCAATCCTGGTTTCATCAGGTTCTCAGAAGCTACACTGGGCCGTTCAAGGACCTGTGACGACTTATTGATCTGTTTCACCATGTTTTGATGGTTTTAAGCTGTGCTCATGCTATGTATCTGCATTGCAACATCTCATCACACCTTATTGTTGGTTATTCTGGAATGGGAATAGAGTGTGACAGAATTACAAATGAGGGGGTGCATTCGAATACTGGTATTAGAGCTGTCCTGCAATTAATTGTAGTGGGACGTGTGTGACACTCAAGGAGGGGTTGGTCGTGATCTGCCCGATGTTACCCCTGCCCACCAGGATTGCTTTGGTTTAGCGCATGGTGATGTGCGCAGGTTAGGGAAAAGCTAAAAACGCATGCCTCTGGCACTTGGATGGTTAGCAAAGCAGTCCGTGTCCTGTCATTTGTACGTCTCAACATACCTGTCAACAAGGAGGCGGCCTCATGCCCTGACCACAGAGCTGATGATGCACCACAAAAAGTTTTCCTGCACAGACTGTGCTGCTCAGGGCCAGCTTTAGCGCTGGTGGCATCCGGTCAATGAAATGATCTTCTACAGCTGGAAACTGTATGGCACCAACTTAGGTTGCATCTGAGCTAGAAACGTTTTATGTAGAGATCTGCAATTTATATAGCAGATGGCGGATTATGTGGAAAGTGCAGCAAATCCATATTTTTGTGGAATAATTCTAGGACGCAGAGTCTAATAATTCCAGTGGCACCTCTGGCATAAGGTTTCTCCTCTCTGTCATAGTGAGACGTCACATGACATCACAGTCCCAAAATACTAATTGAAGGGGGGGGGTTGTAGTAAGGTCTGCCTTTTCAATGGCGAATGGGGCACTATTAAGTTGAAACTCCCTTGGACAGGGAGTGAACTAAAAACAAAAATCACCTCCCCTTGCCTCTTGTTGGCCAGCGCACTTCAGCTGAGCGTCTTAATTTGCCATCAGAAAGAAATGCTGTAAACTCATCCTAGGAGGGCATGTGAGACATCCGCAGGGGACACTACCCCCACAATCTATAAAGCAGGACGCTCTGAAATAACCATTGTTTAAAATAATGAAATATAACTAAATAAAGTTGGTCAAAAGAATCTTGCTAGGGCGATGAAGACGTGATAACAGTCACCAACCACTGTCTTCATTACAGTGACTGCCTGATACCATGAAAAATCGGACATCAACATGAACCCTAAGGACACCAGTGGCGTAACACAAAATGATGGGGTACCCCTCCAGATTGTGATAAGGGGCCCCAAGTCCCCAATATCTCATAAGTATTCATAGGCTTTGGGCTGAATGGGGGCCCCCTAAAAGGTTTGGGGCCACCCTGCGCCACAGAGGATTGTGTTTTGCCCCTGAAGGAGACCTCTGATTTGCAGAGATGTGCAGCTTCTGAACTAAAGCTTAGAGCAGGTGCGGCCAATGCAGCTCCAGATTCCTGCCATATTTTCAAAGTAACTGATATGTATATGAGTCCTATTTAGATTTGCGGCATGTAAATGTATACTATGCACATAATCTGAAACTGTATCATGCATCAAGCCATGCTGGCCCAGCCGCCTATTGATGGCCACCGCTGACTTAGATCATCTTGCAGTGAACATTCTGCAGCACCCCATTGTTCCTGCTCTACATTAATATAACCCTGGTGTCAAACAAATTGAGTAGAGGAATTTTTTTTTTAAACATTACCCTACTACACTGGAAGCTAATATATACTGTAGCCCTTATATAGTGTATTCAACTGTGTAGCCTTGGACCGTGTCCTGTAACTTGCATGATCGAGGTAACTATTAGCAGCGATCCTACGTGTCAATTGGACCTCTTTCAAGTGCTCGCCGTCGTTTTCCCCAGCAACACCCCCCCCCACCCCCCGGGGGCGGCAATCTGAGGGATAGCCCCGGGCGCCACAAGCTCTAGCTACGACTCTGGCTGCCCCTGGGGGTGTTTAGTATTTGCACAGCAAACACAAACTCAAAAAACATGATCAACAAGTATTCTGACAATGGTACCACCTCACTGCACATAATTCACTCAATAGCACGTCTCAGATGTAGGTTTTCCAATCAATTAATGACGGAGGAGGTGGATTTTAACAACAATGTAGTTCAGTGGAGTGCCAGTATGGCTTAAAAGGAACAAAATGGAATCCAAAGACCAACCTCTGTGTACTTATATGATTCCAGAACAATATTCGAGGGCTACAACTTCCACAATGCTATGCATGAGACAATAACCAGGCTACTTCTGTACTTATGACTAGTCACAACAGCCCGTGAAAAATGCTGTAACTTTTTAGTTCACTGTGACCATTTGGCTGAAGAAGCAAGGAGAACGGTTCGGCACCAATACACTGTACACAAACATTGTGAATTCTAAAAAATTTAGAGTAACCGGACAGGAGAAACCTATATCTGAAATGCGCATGGCTAACTTTGAGCAAGTACATGTGCCTGGCAAAATTTTAAGACTAAAATAAAAGGCATTGACAAAGCCAATAAGTGTTGCCTACGTGAGACCTATTATGTGTAAGGTACGGTAATTTTGTATTATGCATGATTAATTAAAACCATTGCATATACATTTTGCATATAGTTAACAGGATTTATACAAAGTTATAAATAAAATAAAAAATCCTTATTTAGTCTATAATAATAGATTACTAGGGATTTGAGCTTAAAACCAAGGGAGAGCATTACTGGATTCAGATTCTTAATTTAACCCAGTGGTGGTGTTTTGGCTACGAAGGAAACCTTCAAAAATTCGAATAATAAAATGTCTTGTGCAAGTTACTGCAGTGCAAAATAGGCTTTCTAAAAATGTAGGTCCAAGTTAACCCTATGACTGTCTTGCACCCACAGTCCTTGTCCTATTGGCTCGAGGTTTGCAGTCAGCTCTTTTTGCTGTAATTAATGGTGTTGTGTATTGTGCGAAATTATCTGATGTGCAAAGCTGTCAAAATAATGCAATAAAAGGTTGTGGGGTGGCTCATGCTTATCAAGCTGGTCTTGTCTTATGTTTGTGAGACCTAATGGTGTTGGCAATGTTTTTTAATGATGTTGCACAGCAGCGCCGGCGTCATTGACTGCGCCTTAGCGCTGTATTTGTTTACTTTAATCCATGTTACACAGCAGTACGAGCTGTGTAACATGTCAATAAAAAGAAAGAATTCCAATATCTTCAGGTCGAGTTTGCGCCATATAAATGTGGGGGAAAAAACCAGCAAGAGGCTGGCAAACCAAGAATGTGCAGCTGGAGGGGGCGGGATGGGTTACAGAGAAGGACAGCGGGTTGGGAAGAATGTTCGAAAAAAGAATGGACAACCGGAGGAAAGCAGGTTTAAAAGACCAGACAACAGGAGGAGTGGGGATTTCATAGGTGAAGGAGATTGAGTGCAGAGGCATGCACTTTATAAGAGTGTGTGCTGAAAAGTAAAACAAGAGTATCTGAAGGAGCCTGTGGCCAGTGTAAAGACACTGGCCACAGAAAGCATTACTCAGACCATACTCCACAGCAGGGACAAAGACTGAAATCCAGGAGTAAGCTTGAGGCATGGAGGAGGCGCTGACCAGTAGGAAGCAAGGCAGCAAGAGGGACGTAGGAGCCAACCAATGTTAAGTAAAGGCAATTAATGGCTGAGCTCAAAGCCCCTTTTAAGGTTTCTTAGGTCTCGCCTATCTATTGCGTTTACGCATTCGCTATGCGAGACTCTAGTAAGAGGGGCATTTCAAAGTGCTCCCAAAAGTGGATTGCATGGCGAGCACGCGCACAATCACGTGCATCGTGCCGCCATGCAATCCGTTTGGGGAAGCGCTTCAGCCCACTGGCGCGTGCACGTGTAGCCACAGCCTCGGCATCATACTTCAAAGGGTCCGCTCCCCAGCCTGGAATGCGCTCCCCCCGCCCCCGCCACAGCATGCCGAGAGATTGTTTCCTCATGGCGCCTCTCACAACTGCCCCTACCACACCACAGGGCTAGTCTCACGGACGCATTCCCATCCATCGATTTCACTTTCATGCCCGTGTTCTCTTTGCCTTTCAGCACACAGCCCGCCCTCCCCATCCGTGTTTTCTTGCAGCTTTGCCCAGATCTGAGTCTCAAACAACCAAAATAATAAGTTTGCCCTGCACGCTTTCTGCGCTTACAAAGTTAACATATGCCGCGCTCATTCCCTTTTCATCCTTCTAAGGTCGATAACATTAGCTCCATTAATTCTGCGTCAAAGGATTTAAATAACCATATGTTTTCTTGCAACTTCAGGCACTTCACACACAGCTCCACTGCTCACACCAGAGGCGCAACTAGAGCCAAATTTCGGGGGGGGGGGGGCTAAGAAAAGATTTCGGGGGGGGGGCTGAATCTTTTAAGCCATTGGCAGAGTGGAACTGCAGGGGCTCTTAGAAGGGGTGAAACAACAGCGAGGCCTCATTAACATGCAAATGGTCTTTTAAGGACCTGTGAAGTGCTCGGGTGCGGCTGTGTGTGCGCCGGGAAGCTGTCTCATCCTGGGCGCCAAACACGACGGGGGGGGGGGGGGGCTGAAGTCCTTTGAGTCCAATGGGTGTTGCGCGCCTGGCTCACACACACAGGCATCAAGGCAGCAACAGAATGCTCTGAGCCCCACCAGTGTTTGCCACACACACATGCCTTTCGCATCTCGTGTTTTCGTCCAGCTTTGGCCCGTGTTCTCTTTGCCTTTCAGCACTCAGCTTCCCCGTAACCACCATTTAACTAACATCCTGCCACACTCATTCCATTTTCATCCTCGCTTTCACTTTCATGCCCGTGTTCTCTTTGCTTTTCAGCACACAGCTTCTCCGTAGCCACCATTTAACAACCATCCTGCCACACTCATTCCATTTTCATCCTCGCTTTCACTTTCATGCCCGTGTTCTCTTTGCTTTTCAGCACACAGCTTCTCCATAGCCACCATTTAACGACCATCCTGCCACACTCATTCCATTTTCATCCTCGCTTTCACTTTCATGCCCGTGTTCTCTTTGCCTTTCAGCACACAGCTTCTCCGTAGCCACCATTTAACGACCATCCTGCCGTAAACACCATTTAACTACCATCCTTTTAGTTAAAATAAAAGAATTACCTCTAAGGGTTTAAGGAACCATAGAAATACAAGGCAAGGCAACATACACTCCGAATGCCACTCAGAGCCACATAATTACATGCCACATAACTACAATGCACTCAATACAACAGACACTCCAAAAACCAATCAGTGCCACGAACCACTCACCTGCTGCTTTGAGCGGTGCTATATCTCTCCTTCATCCTCTACGAGCGCCATCTTGGGACAGTTGGGGACAGAATTTGGGCTCCATATTGGTGTGCGCACTAGTGTTCAGACGGCAGACTACTTAAGCAGGCTAATGGAAGCGGGCGCGCCTCCGGCGCGCAGAGGCGCACCAGAGGCAAGCCCGTCTGCGCCCGTCCGCGTCCCGGACGAGCCCGGGGCGATATACGATGCCTGTAAAGTCAACAAGGCACACCATACTTATTCCAGAAAACAGCTTCTGGATATAGGTAGCAGGGCAGACACTGCCGCTGATGTTAATGCTGCTGACCTTGGGTTGGACACAGAAAATAGGCGCACTAACACTCCCAGTTACTTCAATTGCGGGCTGATAAACAGCAGATCATTAGTGAAACATCACACGGAAATTGCGTTATTGATTGATGATATGAAGCTTGATGCTCTGTTTCTTACTGAAATCTGGATTAGAGCAGAGTCAGCCGTAGAGATAGGCCTCGCCTGTCCTGACGGATTTAAAATCATACACAAACCTAGGAAAGAGGGTAAAGGAGGAGGGGTGGGACTTATTTTCAGAGAGGAACTCAATTTCACTCTGCTACAGGTGGATGAGCTAGATGGAATTGAATTGATGGGATTCTCGCTTCAGGAAGCTAGAGGTAGTCTTTTTACAGGACTGCTCTGTTATCGTCCTCCGGGGAGTAACACTTTGCAGCAGGCCCTCCTGAACACCATCGCTAACTTATCTTTAACACATTCTAAAATGGTTATCTTGGGCGACTTCAATTTGTGGGAGAATGCAAGTATGACAAGCATTGGCATAGCCAATAGGTCTCGCCTTTGGGACCTTATAAGTGTTTAGCCTTGCAACAGTTGATGCATAACTAAATACTAATACGGTCCCAAAAGCGAGACCTATTGGCTAGGAGGTCGTAACTATAACTACCTGCTGGCAACCCCCAGTAGGAGATATATATATATATACACACACACACACACACACACACACACACACACACACACACACACACACACACATACATGTACTTATCTTGTGCAAATGAGAAGACAACAGCAAACAGACCTCTATGAGGAATGGAGTGAAGGGTGAATAGTAAGAGTCCTGAATCTGGACAACACCAAGATGAGGAGTGGGGGCAGTGCATGTGAAATGGGGGCTAATTGATTACTTCAGTAGGGGGACACTGGCTAATTAGTTATTGAAGGTGAATTCTTTAATAAACACAAAGAGTAAAGAAAATTTAGCTCATTTCCACACCGTGGGGAGAGGGCTTACGAAAAGTAGGAAGTATTAATTATACAGAATCCCAAACAGATGTAGGACGAGCAGAAATGCAGTGTAAGGAAATTGCGCACCTCGGGGAGATCCTGTGGCTTTTAAAACATACACATGCCTCTGAAAGGAAAGTAAGAACAAAAAAAGTCGAGAAATGTGAGGAAATTGGACAAACTGGCAACTGAAAGAAGAAAAATGTGAGAAAAGATTGAAAATGAAGTGAAAGAAGGAAGGAAAGGGAGATATGATGAAAGGACTAATTTAGGAAAGATAAAAAAAATGGGAGAAAGGACAGAATGAGAAAGAAATGCAGAAAGAGAGAGAAATTAACAAGAAAAGAAAGAAAAAAATAAGAACAGAGTGTGTGAAGGGTGAGAAGTTTGAAGAAGGAAAGAAAGCAGTGGAAGGAAAGAAAGAAATGCTTGAAGATTGGAGGAGGAAATTCTCGCTGCCAGTTTGGCGGCTGTAAAGTAAATGTTTCCTACTGTCTAGGAGGGGGCATGGTGGGTGCAGGGGGCACCTTCTGGTTTCAAGAAATGGAAGAAGTCGTAGTTGGGCAGGCAGGAATTCGAAAAGCACTGACAGGCTGCACTCAGGCGGCAGGACATGAGGCTTCCCCAAGAGCCATGCAGAAGTGAATGTAGCACCGAGATAGAAATGCAGGGATGAATGAGTGTGCAGACATTAATGAATGCATGAGTTCACAGGTTGAATGACTATGGCATGCAATTAATGTGAATGTGTGAGTGAAGGGGTGGATAAGTACATCAGTGAAAGACTACCAGAATAAATGAGTGCACTTGGTGAATGATTGCAGTAGTGAATGACTGAATGAACCAGTAGCAGTTAAAGTGTAAGTACAGAAGCGAACAAGTGAGGCAGTGAATTTTGAAGTGTGTATGGTGTAAGTGTAGAGAATGCATAGAGTAATTAATAGGTGTGGTGGAGTGAATGTGTGCCCATGCAGGAGTGATTGAGAGCAGAAGTGAACGAGCAAGCACAGGAATGAATATGTGGGTGTATGGGAGTGAATGAGCGCAGCATAAAGTGAGAGGATCAGTCAGCTAGTGCAACAGCGAGAGAATGTGTAAGTGCATGAAGCAGTGAATGAGTACACAAATGAAGTGGTGAGCAGGAGTGAGTGCAGCAGTGAATAGGTGCTAGAATGAATGGATTAGTGACTGTACATGAGTGAACATGCATAGCAGAGAGATGGTTTCACAGTGTGCGAGTGGATGATGGAAGCACTGAATGACTGCAGCAGCGACGAAAAGTGTGCGCCAGTGAGGGATACTGCGAAGGAGTGAATACACGGTAGATGAATACGTATATTTATGTAGCGCTGTTGTCACTTCCTTAGGAGTGCACGTGTGTGATATGAACTGGCACGGTGTGTGTGTGTACAAGAGCTCAGCACAAAAGGTTATTTATATTGTGATAAATCGAAGTGGACGGTCGCGCAAGCACCCTCTGAGGCTCTCCCTCTGGAACGGTAGAGGTGAATGGGTCTGCTGGGGAAACATCGTGCAGGCAGGGTGTCGGCAGGCAGTACCAAACTTGGTAGGGGACAGCAGCCATGAAACTCCACGCAGCACCTGTTCTGAGCGCTGGGTGGGCGCGGAGCCATGCCAGACATCTGACCTTTCTTTTTGATAAGAGAAGACTTAAATACCCAATCTCAGCCAGGGCTATTAATATTCCTTGTACATTTACAAGATGCCGGTGTGTTTCCTACTGGCAGCGCGAAGCGGAAGGAAAGTGGCAGGCAGGCTGCGAGCGGAGGCTCTTCCGATACCCAGGGAGGGAGAAGGGGCTCCTGGAAGGAAGTGTGTGCGCGTGAGGGGCTGGCAGCGGCTATCCGAGGGAGGGACGGAGTGGGGAAGAGAACAGTGACCGGAGACAGACAGGAGATAGTAAAACTGCCTGATTGGGGCTGAATGTGGGGAAAAGGAACAAGCCAACAGATAACGGAGGGAGGGAGAATGGGAGCAAGCCATCAGAATCCACGAATGGAGGAAGAATGGAGAAAACTAACAGGAACAACAAACGGAAGAACAAGCGAAAGTGATCACGATCGTGATCAAACATCAAAGCGGCCGCGAAAGTGAAAGTAATGTCGGTGCGCGCGCCCGCTCACATGCACTGTAGCTCTAGGCTGGCCTGGTAGCACTTTTTGGAGCCCTCTCAATAATTCTCGCCAGACCAGCGCATGCGCTGGGTCAGGCGAGACCTAAAAAACCAGCTGAGAGACTTGAAGTACACCTGTAATAATCTTAGTCTCCGACAACTGGTCACCTCCCCGACTCACCGGGGAGGACATATACTTGACCTTTTATTTGCAAATGAGTCAGAGGTGGAACTTTTAAATATTGTACCCCAAAATTGGACAGACCACTACCTTATCCATTTCAAAATACGGTTAGCTGATTATCGAGGCCAAGCCAATATCGCCGTGTCGTTTCGGAAAGGCAGGAATTGGACTAAATTAGCGAGGACAGGTGCTCTCTTAACACCACCCACAGTGAGCCCATTCCAGGTATCCAGTACGGTTGAGGATAATTCCAACACCTATCAGGAGTTTATTACGGATGCTCTGGATCAACTAATTCCGCTGAGAAATATAACAATTAGAAATAAAATGTCAGCACCCTGGTATAATGACCAATTGAGACAGTCAAAGCTACAGTGCAAAAAGGCCGAAAGGAAATGGAGGAAGGGGTACTTGGACGGGGACAAGCCAGTATTAAAGTCAGCACAGAGTAGATACAAGCTGCTTATTCTGGAAAGCAAAGCTAATTTTTATGCTAAATCCATTGTGCAAGCACCCAATGGGACTAAAGAACTTTTTAGAATTGTAAGAGCTACATCAGCTCCAACATGTCTGGAGGACAAAGTAGAGGCCTCACAGAAGCTGTGTGACGAGATTGCCATCCACTTTGAGGATAAAGTGGCAAAGATCGTTGACCTCCTCAAGGACAATGAAGTGGCTGCTCAGGACCTTGGTACAGAGGTAACTAAGGGGACCCTGGGCCAGCAATGTTCCTTGGTCACTTTTCCCACCTTTACAGACCTTACTTTCGACACAATGGTGTACAGTATTTCTTCTGGTTCGCCTCTTGACCCCTTGCCCCAGAAAGTGTGGAAGTCATATGGCCGCCTGACTTTTCCTTGGCTACGTCAGATCTGTAACCAATCCTTGGAAGAAGGCTCAGTCCCGAAGGGATGGAAGCAGGCGGTGGTGTTCCCTCTTATCAAAAACTTAACTTAACTTCCGGCCTATTTCCCTCCTTCCTTTTCAAATTAAGATCTTGAAAAAGGCTGTGAGCAGATCTCTCTCAGATTATTTTGAAGGAACATCACCTGCTGGACAGGGATCAGTTTGGCTTCCGTCCCGGTCACGGGACGGAGTCAGCCCTGATAACCATGATGGATAACTTGCGGATGCGGGCTGACAACGGGAGCACCGCTGTTCTGGTGCTCTTGGACATGTCAGCCGCATTCGATACAGTAAGTCACCCAATTATGCTTGACAGATTGGAAGGAATAGGGGTAAAGGGCCGGGCACTGCAGTGGCTTCAGTCTTACCTGATGAGGAGACAACAGGTGGTAACTTTGGGGCCGTTCTCCTCTGGAAAATCCCCCATAGTTTATGGGGTACCACAGGGCTCCAGTATCAGTCCCATTCTTTTTAATATATACTTACAGCCACTATTTTCGATTATCAAAGCGTTTGGGGTTGAGTTAGTCAACTACGCAGACAACACGCAACTGGCAATTTCGCTAGAGGGGAAACAGGCGGTCCCCTTGGAACAATTCCAAAATTGTATGCGTCTGACCACAGACTGGCTGCGGAGAAATTCCTTGCAGTTTAATGGAGGAAAGACGGAGGTATTATATTTCTCACCGGCAAGATTGATCCAACACCTGCCGGTGGAGTTTAGGCTTGCCCCGGAGGAGGCCTCATTGGCCCCGGCCAATACAATACGCAACCTCGGGTTCCTGTTTGATAAAAACCTCCAACTGGACTCGCAGGCAAGTAAGACAGCCAGCGTGTGCTTCGTGTTACTGCGGCTATTACGTCGGATTCTTCCGATGTTGCCAGAGGACATGCGACCGTTGATTGTTAGGAGCACGATACTGAGTAGAATAGATTATTGTAAGTCTCTGTACTTGGGGGCCCCTCAATACATCTTGCAGGGGCTGCAGAGAGTCCAGTCGGCCGCGGCGAAGCTTGCGCTAAACCGTAGGCTCGACTCTTCTTCTACTCAGGCTTTGAGAGAGCTCCACTGGCTGCCAGTCGGGGAAAGGGTCCTTTTCAAATCCCTTTGCCTGATCCACAGAGCAACACATGGATGGGCCCGGTCCCTCTTCAAGAAAGATTTCATGATATCTCCCCCAGAGACAGCTGCACTCCTCTAGCGCCAATCTGCTGGTAAAGCCAAGATTCAAACGAGCCAGATTGGGCGGGAGGGCTTTTAGTGCGGTGGGTGCTCGGATGTGGAACGAGCTCCCACTGAGGATCAGACAGATTGACTCCTTAATGGAATTCAGAAAGAGCCTTAAGACTTGGCTTTTTCCGGTAGCCTGACTGTTCCGCCCCGCCTAATCCCTCAGCATCAGTGATATTTGTTTTTATCAGAGCGCCAGGATACCCGTGGGGTGACAGAGCGCTATATAAGCACCAATACAATACAATACAATAGTTACACACCACATAATTACACAGTGCTCAATGCCACATACACTTCAAATACCACTCAGCGCCACATAATTACAAACCACATAATTACACTACACTCAATGCAACATGCACTCCAAATAACACTCAGTGCCAATTAATTACAATACAAACAATGCAAGATACACTCAAAATAACACTCAATGCCACATAATTACACGCCACTAAAATCAACATACACTCCACACAAAACCACTCAGTGCCACATAATTATATTCTACATAATTACACTCTATCTATCGCCCTCACTCTCTATCTATCTATCTTATCTATCTATCTATCTATCTATCTATCTATCTATCTATCTATCTATCTATCTATCTATCTATCTATCTATCTATCTATCTTATCTATCTATCGGACTATTGCACTCTATCTATCTATCGCATCACTTAGCACCACCACAGCATCACTCAAGGGCACCACTACATCACTATGCACTACCACAGCATCAATTAACGCCACAGCATCACTCGACACCACCACAACATCACTCACCGCCACCACAGTATCAATCTGTACAACCATTCAGCAACAACTGGCTCTAATATGTTCTCTCAATATTTAGGCTTTATTACAAATGGCACAAAAAAAATGATAATATTTAACTTCTGTTCTTGGATTTTAGGCGCAATTAAATACACTAAACATAATCTTCACAAGAGTTATTAACAAAAGTTTAAACGATTGCTATTATAATTTACATGAACTTTTATTTAAGTATTAATTATTTGCAAAAATTAAAAGCCATTGTTATTTGTAATATCAATACATCTAAGTCACGTAAATACAACGCATATTGCATTACAAATGCTATAGGTGTCACATTTGCAACAGTTAAAACTATTGACATTGTACATGAGAAAGCTAGTTATTTCAATATTTTCAATACCAACACATAAATAAAAAATTAGTCAATTTACAATACAAAAAGCTCAAACTTTCCTAATGCGAGACCTATTGCATTGCAAATGCTTGTTTTCTTTACAAGAGATTTCGCAAAAAAAACACCACAAGCACTGTGCAGGTGAAACCTAAAAACTATTGAGACAACATTGAAAGCCAGAGGAAGCAGAGATGCTACCGCCAGAAAAAAGGAGATGAAATTAATACAGTAGTAGATGGAATATGGGGCAAGGTTGTGGGAAATAGAATGAAAAATATTGAAGGAGAAAAAGTAAAGCGAACACAATGAGAAACAGTAATTTGAAAAGTAAGAAAAATAACATAATCTTATGCCCACAGTGTTAATGCTTCAGAATGCAGTTCCATTAGGGGTTAACTAAGAAGAGAATAGGTGAAAGACAGAAGTCTCCTTCAGATAAACCTGGTCTGTGAAGGATGTCTCAAGCGGGAAGCAGGGAGATAAATCCATAGTGGCCTTATTAATAAGCATGAGCAAAGCCAATAGGTCTCACCTTTGAAAGGTGTTAGTTGACTCCATTGCTTCACAAATACTTGTTACTGATGTTGAACTCCATCATCAAGGCAAAACGCACAAAATAAATCTGGCTAATTGCAGGGCAGTGATGTACAAGCATGCATGCATTACTTATGCGCATGTGTGCATCATGAAGCTGTTTCTGCCATTTTTCTAGTATTTTTACTTTTTATCATTTCAAGACGGCTGTCAACCACTTTGTAGCAATATATTAAATCATTCCAATTCCATGAAAATACGTGGACCAACCAGAAAGTAATTTCCAGCTTCTGAGCCCTTCTGAAAAAATATAAAAAAACAAAAAGAGGTTAGGGCGAGACATCTGAACAATGGAGAACCAAGGGGGAAGTGTGCCGGGGTATCAACGGAGGAACTGGGGGTAATGAAATGAAAACAATATTAAAAAAGATGAGCGGGATGGGGTGTTATGGGGGAAGCAATGGGCAAGCTGGAAGGGAGTGAATAGATAGTGCAGAGGGGCCGGGAATGTGAGCGGAAATCACCACACAAGGGGGAGAGCAGGTCAATTAGTGTCATTTTACAAATTAAAAGTCCAATCAGCAGCCTTATATTGCGCTGAAATTTCGGGCCATGTGAACTCAGACCCACTCACTTTAAGTGAAAATGAATGTATCCGTTCTCTTCTCCACCTACCCAAAGGTACCCTGTTAATACCTATGATCCTTGATGTAGCGTTTAAACAGGTGGGAGAAATTGCCTGGCTAAGGGCACTAGTATGCAAGGTAAGGATCTGGACTACGGAGGAACTCAAACCATACAGTAATGCAGTGGAGGAACTGTTGTCCTCTCAGAAAGGCCTTTCCTTTCCATGGTTCAGGCATGTCTAATCATAGCTGGAAAAGCTGGACCGTGGATCTTTTTTGTCGGACCAGAGATCACTGACTACTACTTCCAAGAAGCAGTTAAAATCTTGCTACTGGGAGTTCATTCAAGCTAGTCTCCACCAAACCTAAACACTTGGGAGTCTGACATACCAATTCTTTCTCATTTAAGATAGCCCCTCATATGAAGTATTCTTAGACATCCCCCAGCAACAATTGGCTAAAACCTTTTATTTTAAGTTTCATTATGGTACCCTTGATCTAGGACCTTTTACCTCTCTTTGGAACTCTGGCATGTTTTCTAGTCTGACTAACTCCTGTCCAATGTGTTGTTTGCAAGCCAATTCTTGTTTTTCTGCCCTGCTTACAATTACAGACGTAAATGGATCCATCCACTTTGTAATCACCTTGGCATTAGGAGACATATTGAGGAAGAGTGACATGTCTCTCTATACAGTGACAAAGAAAGAAAAAAGACCTAAGACTGTCAACTCCAATGCTATGGGCGTTTGAGGAACACACTGTGGCACACTAGACATAGCCATTTCCTCCCCAAGATTTATTAGGGGAAGAACGAATCGCTTAGCCTATTAAATTAATTTGCTATCCTAAGGTGAGGGTATTTTCCCCATATGTAAGATTCCGTTTCATTAGAATTTTCGTACAAACCTAAATAGGACTCACTACATAAGTTAGCTAGTATATAACTTATTTACCTATTTACTGTCCAATGTTTTGCTTCTTGTAAGCAAGCAAAATCACATAGGAAAGAAGTTTAATACATGGTGTGTTGTTTTAATGGATTCTATTAGATTTTTTAGGAAATACACATAATAGTCATAGTTATTTTAAAAATAGCCTCCGTATCTTATTACATGCATTAAATAGCTATACTGTAGCTAGTCCGAGTTATGTAATGGTTAGCTGGCTTACAGGATTGTGTTAATGTGCTAGAACATGTCCAATCAAGAATTTTGCACTAGTCGGCCTAGTAGATTAGTTATTGGAGGAAGGGCAAAGCTTGATAACAATTTTTTTTATTGCTACCCTTGCACACGTATTTTATTTTCGATGAATCGGAGTTAAATGTTTTAACTTTAGTATGAATGTATTTTAATATGAACTGTTTTTCTATGTGTATATTTTATGGAGTGTCCATTCCGAAACAAACATCAATTAACTACTCGGAAGTAAACTCATGCACTGCCATAGGGTGCTGAAAGCACAAGAAAAAAAATAGCAATTTGAATGTAATCATTGAAAGCATACAAGTCATTCAAAATAAAGGCTGGCTAAGGAACTATCCTCCAGTGTAGGGTGGAAATACAGTAAGAGGTATGCAGTACAACAAATGAAAAGCAAGCTGACAAAATGGACAAGAAAGGCAAGCAATGGGATGACCCAAAACTCACTGTAACCACTGATATTGAACACAATAATTGTTTTGCCTACAGGCAGCTACAGCTGTTTTAGGCCAGACCGAAAAACCAGTAAACCTTTCAGGGTGCATTCTTTATCTTTCTGCCCCACTCCTCTTTTGCAGGATTGACCCTTCCAAATAATTGTGCTTAAGCATTGTTCTAGAATAACTATCCAATGTCCCGTGGTGTGAGAGTACATAAAGTTACATTATCTCATTCAGGTCGTTGTCTGTTCAAGTAAGGGTAACCCTTTGCTGAGAACACATAATCCAGAAAGTGAAATTAAAGGGAACTGAAATGGTGGGGTAGGTGGGATATGTGAAATGTGAACTTCTTTGTCTGTAAGGAGGAGCCCCCGCCCTGTTCCCTGCCCCTGATACCGAAGGGTGCACCAAGAATCTGCACTGGTTCTTTGGCTAGATGGCATAGGAATGGAAACCTACTGAAATGGGCTGAGTGTGAGGGGGTGATTAGATTACAGATTGGAAATCGTACAGGGAGTGAAAAGGCGATGGACAGGGCGAGAGCTTGGGAACTGCTAGTAATGGCGCTCAAAAACCCTGACAATGCGGAAGAGGCTGCGCCTGTGAACAGCCCAGTGGTGGCGGTGGATTAGCCCGTGGTAGTCTGAGCGCCCACCCTGTTTGGCGCCTCGAGGTGGGAAAAGGCGCCTACCCTATGCATATTTGTTCCTTTTCAATCTCCCCTCATTGCAGCGATCTGCCCCTCGTGCAGCTATAGCTTCCTATATCCTGTGAGGCCGGTACTCAAGTGACACACCTGGGAGGTTGGGGAGGGAGGGTGAGGCAGTTGGGTGTTCACATTTCTCTATGACTGATCAAGGACACATTTACAGGACTTACCCAGGGCTTTGCCCGGACCATAGGGTTGGGTAGCACATGGGGTGTGCATTGTTTCATCGATTACAAATAAATGCCCAGAATCTTCTTGGATTGCTATTAAGCCTGTTCGAAAGTTGATCTGAACCATCTCCTGTTGCTGTAAATGTGCCTTAATTAATCTCCTTGATACTGGGGGACCGACGATGGTCTGGGGCATGTAACCGAAACCCCTTGTTTCTCCTCACACTTCATGTTCTTTTTGAATGTACAATAAACCAATAAAAATGTGTTTAAAAAAATGGCATTGGAATGGAAACTCAGAAGTCTAGACATAGTGAAAGGATGAAAAACAACAGATAAAAAGTGAGAAAACAGCTATAAACAGGGTGGCGGAGCACTAACTGTAAAATAGCAAATACTGTAGGGTTCTTCCAAGTGGCACATTGGTGTAATGATGGCTTACGTTCTGCTTTCTAAAACAGACAAAACACTTGCTTATTAGGTAAAGGCAGAATTGTATCTATCCTCAATAAACTTTATTTAGTTGCCCAGATAAAAAAATTACAATTTCAAAGGTAGTCTTGCATGCAAATAATTGAATGTTTGCTAGCCTTAATTTTTTCAGATCCAAACGTATTAAATACAGGCTCTGACTAAATACTATTCATGTGGGACTAACGGTCTACTTCAGTGAATGTTCTTGCTGTCCCTCATTTTAAAGAATCCTTTTTTGTGGCAAGGCATTCTTTGTGCTAGCACTGTTGCATTAGAATAGTCTCCCTTATGTTTTGAAAACCAACCCTTACCATTTGCTTTTCAGCAAAAAACTTATTTTTTCTTTTCATTCAATAACTTCTCTAACTCTCTGATGACCCCCTTACTACCCTCAGACCCAAGAGACCTAGGGTTGTAAGCTGTTCTCCTCAATTGCTATACATAACATAGGAAAGTGATGAGAGGTGATGTGAATTTCGCTCTGTAACAGACTGTTACACAGTGCTATAAAAAGGAAATTTACTGATACAAATTATATTTGTGAACATTCCATCTACCATGTAGATTAGATGATAAAGGTTTGCAGAAACACTTAGTTGTAAACCGTTAATCCTGAAGCAGAAGAGCCCGACCGGTAGTAATGTTGTTAATAGTAGCCTAGACTTTGTACACTAGTTATGTTAATTTTAGGAACGGGAGGCAGAGTTTATCTTGATTTGCAACATTCCACAGTCTGTCTGTAAAACAAAACGTGACACCTAGATGAACTCATTAAAGTACCACACCTAATGAAAGCATGCTATGGGATTAGTAGTGACATATGAGCCGTTCTCTTTCCTCTTTGCTGTTCTTGGTCCCATTCATGGATTTTGTTTAAAATGGATAGGTAACATGTATGTAGTCACACATAAATGAGAATCTTGGTTATTACAAGAATGCTTAAAGTTGTGAAAACTTTCTGCATTATCATTTGTCCATCTCTCTTTACAAAAGAGGAACCAGGAGCTTGTTAGGTCCAGCACGCGTGCTCCTTGTATCAAAGAATTATAAGAAAAGGAGATGTGCAGTTCCTCAATACACTAAAGAAATAAAATTCTGAAGTTCCAGGGAAAGGAATGCGCTCCAATAGGAGCGCAAGCCCTCACACACCCAAATGGGTGTCGTGCTTTATCACTGGACTAGCTCCTCATCGGGCCGGCACTGCAAAGCCCGACGGCGACCTACTAGGGGGATCTTTACGAGAGATCTTTTCTTAGCCGTCTGATCAAGAGAGATTGTATGGGTTCAACTGGTGTGTGTGAAGCGGTGATGAAGAATGGGTTAAAATAAGTACAATACAGCTTAAATCATAGATCACCATTCAAGCGGAAAAACAATATAGTAATTCACAATAACATCTCAAACTGTGTCTTGAGAGAGTAAATAGGCGAAGAGACAAAAGAGTAAAAAACATTTGCAAATAAAATAAATGCAGATTCAGAATATCATATGACTTTAATAACTATAGCACGAAAAGTCTGAAAAGCTACCCTCCGGCCAGAAGAGTAAGCTAGGGCACCCTCAAGAAGGTATGAGGAGCAAAGTCAAGGAATCCGGATCGGCAGAACAACAGCCAGCCAGTTAAGGTAGGAAACAGCAACATGGCTCTCTCCTCTTGCAAAGTCAAAATCTCACTCCAAAGCCTGTCTAACTATAAATTCTAACACTAGTAATTATACCCTAATTCATTAAAGACCCACCTCCCCCATGTATCAAAACCCAAGAAATCCTCAAATCCCATTGGACTAGGGCAGGGGTTGTCCGATCACTCCACTTCCAGTATACCTAATTTTCAACAGTTCCTTTGTCTTTAGAGAACTTTGGTCATTGTCCTTCAGCAGAGGAAACTCCAATAATCTCTTCCGCGGCTTGCACATTTCTCCAACTTGCTAATTTATCAAACTTGTAGCTTAAGTGTCCACATACTCTGGTAGGCAAGGAAATTCCATTAATAACGTTCATTACTTCCTCCACACAGCCTTGGCCATCAGGAACTCACGAAAGACAATATACTTTTATTTGCAACCTACGTTTTTATGAAGCAAATTAAATCTAAAACGACTTTTGAGGTTTTCTCTGCAGAACAGTAAAATGTACTCTAGAAAAAACAAATACACGTGATTATCGTAGTCACTACAAAACTTAATTATTAATACTCTTAAAACTTTGTATTTCTCTTCAGGTTATGTACATTATTTTCAAACAGTTAGTGGAAAGGAAAATATCATGTCTCTTTTAAACGTATGACTATCATTATTTTTCATTGGCTGTTATTTCTGCATTAATCATTCACATTTGCGGCCTACTACAAAAGCACTGGTAATTGCTGATTTCTTTCCAGCACGCATTTGCACAATTTCATCTCCCCTATTTAGTTTTACACTGTTCATTTTCACACCATTTTGTTAATAATCTACACAATGAGAAGTTTGATCCGAGCAGGTTTTATTGCGCAAATCCCTGCTCCATCAGTACCTTAGAATTAGCAAAGATCAACCTGGAACACAATGATGGCCAAACATAACAAATAAGTTTCTGACTCACAAATGAACAATTTATATAAAGAGGCATGCGCAATGATTCATAAGTATATGCCCCTAATGAAACAACAAACACTGACACCACCATCCATTCATAACATAGTGCTAGTGACTTTCTAGCAAAACAGCGCGGCTTGATACAAAAATAACTAGAATTTACCCAATTTGGGTATTGAATAAATCCCCATGAGAAGGCAGAGGAAACTCCTATTAGAGTACTAAAAAGGGGAAAGATAAGGCTTTAAATGACAGGAGCGTCTTACTGCGGGCCCAGTAGAGTTTTTGTGATTGAGTCGCCATATTTACTCGGATGCAGTGTAGCATCTGCTGTGAGACCTACCCCTGCTCTGCTTCCTCTAAGGGAAGCGAGGGCGGGGTTCTTATGAACGTGGCTGTAGCATGTGCATGTATGGACGCGCCTTTGGTGTGCACGGGCCTTCTGTAAAGTCAATGACTGGTGTAACCCGGTTGCGATCTTGGGACTGGGAATATTAATGGTGTTTAATGCATTTTTTCTTACGAGAATGTTAAAAATTGGGCACAGTTGTTGACAAGAGCAATCAAGTTTGTATTGTACCTCAAGGGGTTCGATTCTAAAAAGTTTAATGGTACTCAAACTGATTGGTAAATGTAGGTAGTCAAAAAGGTTTTTGCCCCTCTATCAACCCTGGAGGAAGGATGGTCGCTGTGTCTGTGTGCAGAATACCCAGCTATCTCCCATCAAGTAGGGTCGGGAAGTTCAGGCACACTACGCGACCAGATTACTGATGGCTCACCTTGGAAGCCTCTAGACTGTGCCATATTTCTTTGTATATGGAATGAGTGTGCTAACCAGCATCTTTGGACACTCCAATTGTGTGTAGACTATACTCCAAAAAAAGTTTCAAAAGCCCAAGTTGTCTAGACAATAAATGTACTTCTATCCTTTGGAAAAGCCTTGATAATTCTTTTGGTGCCACCCCAGCCTTTTTAGGATTTTCCTAGACAGTGTTTGGGCTGTCTCAGTGAGACATGTCCTTTACATACAATGGGCTAACATTGTTAGCTTTAGCGTCGCTCTCATTTAATTTCCTTCGTCCCCGTTTGTCACAGCATGCGGGCGTCATGCCCCCTTGTTACGTTTGTCCCTCCCCTGGTGCATGGACCAAGTACATCTGTCCATCCACTGCTCCTGTTTTTGGAGCTACTTTTTCCTTTTGCTCAAGACCTCCATATGAGTGCTTGGTTTTCAGGCCATATCCATTATCCCCGTCCATGTTGTTGTCCGGCTTGTATCAATTGTAGTAAAACTGTGCATTTGTCAGACAACACAAATGTTGGGATAGTGCGAGTCTGATTCCCTGCACCCCCTCAGGAGATGTTGGCCTATAGTCCTGCTACCTCACAGTGCACTATCCGAACCCCTAACCTCCCTGGATAACAAATGTGTGTGCAACAGCAGAACATGACAACCCTGACCCCCCTCCCCCCCCCCCCCCAAGGAAATCGTGGTAACGGATCTAGAACCTTTTTGTTTGGATTCTCGTGCATACCCAAAGATGTACACAAGTAATACTCAGCAAGGCTTTACAATATTTATTGTAGCATTTTGATTCTTGCATGAAATACGTCTGCTGCAATTATGAGTAGAATGAAACAGATTAATGTAACTAGCATTACAAGAACAGTGAAGAGAATGAATATTTCCACCATTGTGGTAAGTCAGTGTATATATGCAGGCATATTAGTACTGGGTATATGTGTACTCCTAACAAGCGCTCCCTAATCATGTGGTTGCCTAGGGTAGGTCATCTGCCAAATCTTTGCTGAATGGACTAACTCCCTGTTTCCTGTGGGTAAGTGTAATCAGGCTGTCCGTGTTGGTGTACGGCTGGACATCCCTTGTGCTGGCACACTGTAATCAGCTGTGCTGGAATTCCGACATGTGGTAACCCTGCAGTGTCATCTGATTGCTCCTCTGCCTACACAAGGAAGTGGTTGTGTATTTATAATAATATATCCCATGTGGCTATGTTGCAGTCGTTTTTTCTATTTGGATAGCCGTGTCGCCAAACGGACAAATAATAAATATGTCATTTGCGCAGTGAAATTTGGCCCTCATGCTAAATGTTCAACAAGTAGAAATGCAAGCAGTGCAAATTGAAAGAATGTTATCCTGCATTGACACACACGCAAATGTATGTCAAACATTGTGTGTAAAAGAGAAGGCAACTTAAGAAATGCAAGAGTGTAAATTGCAGTGTTTCTGCTAGGCGTATTCTAACCACATGAGAATGTAGTTTCTGTTCCTTCAACTCCGTCCCTCTTCCATGTTGCTTCTTTTCCTGCCCACTCCTTACCTTGTACTCTACCCCACTGCATTCAACTCTGCACAACTCCAATCTATGCCACTGCACTCTACTTTGCACCTCACCTACTCTACGCCACTGCACTTTATGCCACTCTAGACCACTGTACTCTATGCCACTGCAATCTACACCACTGCACTCTATGCTACTCTTTTCTTCTCTTGCACCACTCTCTCAGCACTACTCTATGCCACTGCACTTTACTCCACTCTACTCTACACCACTCTACCCTGTACCTCTCTATTCTATGCCACTGCACTCTGTACCACACCGCGCAGCACCACTCCACGCCACTGCACTTTAACCCATTGCATTCTACGACACTCGATTTGTACTACTTTTCTTTACTCCATTGCACCCTATGCCATTTCACTTCATGCCACACAACTCTAATCTAGACGACTGCACATTACACCGCTTTATTCTGCACCTCTCTACTCTACGCCACCGCACTCTGCGCAACTGTACTTTACTCTGCCCCAGCCACTCTATTTTACACCACTGTACTGTATGTCATTCTAATTCACTCTGAACCGCCGTACTCTGCGCCACTGCATTCTACGCCACTCTACACTACTGCTATATTTGAAACTGCACTCTATGCCACTTCACTCTACTCTGCACCATTCTACTCTGCATCACTACACTCTACGCCACTCTACTCCACAACACTGTCATGTGAAAGAAACAGTTATAGATTCCTTATCTTAGAATTACCCCCAGGCGTCAGACCGGATCCGAAAAAGTTTTTCGTCAGTAGTACCCCTGCACGTCGGAAGGTGGCGTTGGTCGACTCCGCGTTCGTAGTCGTGGTCGCCGGCATGACGTTGCGGTAGCTACATAGATGCCGCCCTCGCGCGCTGATGTCAGTTCTTTCTTTTTCCATGCCAGCAAGCGCAAATTCGGAGAGAGCGGTACCCCCAGTCATTTTGTGACTGAGCTTTTTTTCTCGACTTTAGTCGACTTCGTTGTTTTTTGAGTCCTTACGACTCCTGGTACACGAGGGATGCCCAGCTTTAAGGTTTGTGGTTCCTGTAACAGACTGATGTCGGTGACATATCCGCACCGTGTGTGCCTTTAATGCCTGGAGCACGGCCACGACCCCAAGTCGTGCTTCGACTGCCGGACCATGGCCCCAAAGTCTTTGCGGGAGCGGTCCCAAAAAGCTATTCGAGGCCCGCCAGTTGGCTCCGTGTCGTTCGAGGTCCCGGTCACGGAGCCAACACCATTCTTCCTCTAAGTCTTCACACTCGGGGTCAGGTAAGTCGAAGCACAAAAAGAAGTCGAAGAAGCATCGTCGCTCTTTGACTGCTCGTCCGTCGACCGACGCGACGAGGGATGCAAGTGGTGCCCCTCCCACAGCTCTGCGTGTGGAGCCCGTAGGGTTGACTCTGAGTTTTCCCCCCATCTCGGGACCGGTAGCGACCCCAGCCCAGCTTCGTTCGTTCTACGAAGCAATGCACACCATCTTTGGGCAGCCCGACTCTGCCGGCGAACCTTCAGGCCCCGTGGACTCGCCTGGGGGCCCTGGGCCTTTGGGGGCTTCGGCGCTGCAGTGTCCCCTTTGATCCAGGCCTGGATCCGGATCGGCGCCAGTTCACCTCCCCCGGCGCCGATTCCACTGTCCACCAGCTCGAAGTACGCTTGTTACGCTTCCCCCAGCTGATGTCAACCCTGGCCTCCACCTTGAAGTAGACACGGAGTCGCCGACGCCGGATCCGACGCCGGCGGGTACTTTTGTGCCCCTGTTCTTCCCTGGCTCTTTGAGACCAGATTGGCAGCCAGAGGAGGGTGAGGAGGACCCTTTACCTGACCAGTTGGTGTACGAACAGAGCTGGCGAGAGGAAATGGGGGAAGCCAGTGGTCTGGATACCTCACCAGACCTTGGCATGTTGTCTCCTCCTACCGTTGACATACGCAGTGGTGCTGCATAGGGTGCCTGAGGCTCTCCACCTTGAGCTACCTACGGTGGCAGTCAGGACTAACCTCCTGGCAGAGGTCCTTCAACCAGCAGCGAGCTCTTCGGAGCCCCTGCTTCCGTTTAATAAAGCCCTCACGGACATCCTTTTGGGCACATGGTCCAGGCCCAACATTGGGGCTCCTGTGGACAGGATGATTGCCCAACGCCACTGCCCGGCCCCAGGTGACCCCACTTTCCTCTCCCAGCACCCCACCCCTGAAAGGTTGGTGGTCCACTTCTAAAGGCACCTTCCCTACCGCACCGCCGGATAGGAAATCCAAAAAGCTGGACCTCCTTGGGAAGAAAATGTTTTCTTCCTCCAGCTTGGGACTGCGGTCGGTAAACACCGCATGTCTGTTGGGCCGTTACACCCAATATGTGTGGGATACGATGGCGCAGGTGCTGCCTCAGTGCCCAGAGGAGGCCCGGGCCGTACTCTCACTTGCAGTTGCCGAGGGGAGAGACGCAGCAAAGTTTACCATCCGCTGCTGTGGGCTGGATATCGCCGACGCACTTGGCAGGACGATTTCCACGTCAGTAGCCCTTCGACCCTACTCCTGGTTGCGTTTGACTGGTTTTTCCGGGGATGTCCACTCCACCCTTATGAACATACCCTTTGATGGCCGTCGCCTTTTCGGCAACAAAGCAGACATCGCGCTAGAGCGCTTTAAGGACTCTGGCTACGGCCAGGTCCTTGTGCCTCTCCACTACCCACCCTGCGCAGTCTGCCTCTCGCCCCTTTCGTGGCTACGGAAGGGGTGCCCCGCTACATCCCGCCCAGAGCCACAGGCCGGTGCAGGCTGTTCAGCCCCAGCGCGGGCAGGGACGTGGGAACCACTACCGTGGTTCTGGGGGCCAGCGAGCGGGCCAGTCCACCTCAGCCCCTCGGCAGCAGCCTCCAAACCCTCCTAGTATAACCTTTCCGGGCAACCAAATGCCGGTGGGCAGCAGGATCCACCATCACCTCCCCCACTGGCGCACCATCACGTCGGACAGGTAGGCTTTGCAAATAGTCCAAAGGGGCTACTCCCTCCCCTTCGAGACTACCCCTCCCCCCATGCCACCACAGTACCATCACATGTCGGATGATCACCTGGCCCTTCTCCAACAGGAAGTTTCGGCACTGTTGGCCAAGTGTGCAATTGAGCGCGTTGCTGCCCCAGAAGAAGGTGGTGGTTCCCACTACTTTCTGGTACCCAAGAAGAACGGCCTGCATCCTATCTTGCAGTACACACTCACACCCAGTCAACAGATCTGGGTTTGATCCATCACCATTCTTTAGCCCACTCTGCCACCCCAGTTCAGACATGGCCATATGCAAATCAGTCTGACCCTGTGCCTCATGGGAACAGTCCAGCCCGAACTGCCAAGCCCTGCCTTCCCTGGACGGGAAACGAGCTTCCTAGGACCGGTTTCTGGCATTTCAGCCGTCTTCAGCCAGGCTTGCTTCAATCCAGTGGCAAAGTGAGCAAGGGACTCACGTCTGAGCATACCCTGCCAACTTATGGCGAACAAAGCAGTACAAAAGGGGGTGGTGATGGACGGAGCATCAGAACCAATCAAACACTCACACCCAGTCAACAGATCTGGGTTTGATCCATCACCATTCTTTAGCCCACTCTGCCACCCCAGTTCAGACATGGCCATATGCAAATCAGTCTGACCCTGTGTCTCATGGGAACAGTCCAGCCCGAACTGCCAAGCCCTGCCTTCCCTGGACGGGAAACAAGCTTCCTAGGACCGGTTTCTGGCATTTCAGCCGTCTTCAGCCAGGCTTGCTTCAATCCAGTGGCAAAGTGAGCAAGGGACTCACGTCTGAGCATACCCTGCCAACTTATGGCGAACAAAGCAGTACAAAAGGGGGTGGTGATGGACGGAGCATCAGAACCAATCAAACACTCACACCCAGTCAACAGATCTGGGTTTGATCCATCACCATTCTTTAGCCCACTCTGCCACCCCAGTTCAGACATGGCCATATGCAAATCAGTCTGACCCTGTGCCTCATGGGAACAGTCCAGCCCGAACTGCCAAGCCCTGCCTTCCCTGGACGGGAAACAAGCTTCCTAGGACCGGTTTCTGGCATTTCAGCCGTCTTCAGCCAGGCTTGCTTCAATCCAGTGGCAAAGTGAGCAAGGGACTCACGTCTGAGCATACCCTGCCAACTTATGGCGAACAAAGCAGTACAAAAGGGGGTGGTGATGGACGGAGCATCAGAACCAATCAAACACTCACACCCAGTCAACAGATCTGGGTTTGATCCATCACCATTCTTTAGCCCACTCTGCCACCCCAGTTCAGACATGGCCATATGCAAATCAGTCTTACCCTGTGCCTCATGTTTGTTGTAACGCTTTTCGCCCTAAGTGGGATGGGTATTCCCAGACGTGGGACCCGTGCTCACTACGCCACTGGAGTCAAGCTATCCTGGCTGATGACGGCTGATAGCCAGAAACCGGTCCTAGGATGCTTGATTCCGGTCCAGGGAAGACATGGCTTGGCAGTTCGGGCTGGACTGTTCCCATGAGGCACAGGGTCAAGACTGATTTGCATATGGCCATGTCTAAACTGGGGTGGCGTAGTGGGCAAAAGAACGATGGATTTAACCCAGATCTCTTGACTGGGGGAGAATGTCTGCATTGTCAGCATTCCGTCCATCATTTGTTTGTTGTAACGCTTTTCGCCCTAAGTGGGATGGGTATTCCCAGACGTGGGACCCGTGCTCACTACGCCACTGGAGTCAAGCTATCCTGGCTGATGACGGCTGATAGCCAGAAACCGGTCCTAGGATGCTTGATTCCGGTCCAGGGAAGACATGGCTTGGCAGTTTGGGCTGGACTGTTCCCATGAGGCACAGGGTCAAGACTGATTTGCATATGGCCATGTCTAAACTGGGGTGGCGTAGTGGGCAAAAGAACGATGGATTTAACCCAGATCTCTTGACCGGGGGAGAATGTCTGCATTGTCAGCATTCCGTCCATCATTTGTTTGTTGTAACGCTTTTCGCCCTAAGTGGGATGGGTATTCCCAGACGTGGGACCCGTGCTCACTACGCCACTGGAGTCAAGCTATCCTGGCTGATGACGGCTGATAGCCAGAAACCGGTCCTAGGATGCTTGATTCCGGTCCAGGGAAGACATGGCTTGGCAGTTCGGGCTGGACTGTTCCCATGAGGCACAGGGTCAAGACTGATTTGCATATGGCCATGTCTAAACTGGGGTGGCGTAGTGGGGCAAAAGAACGATGGATTTAACCCAGATCTCTTGACTGGGGGAGAATGTCTGCATTGTCAGAATTCCGTCCATCATTTGTTTGTTGTAATGCATCCTATCTTGGATCTCAGGAATGTCAACCGCTTCCTCCGGAAGGAGAAGTTCAAAATGTTGACGCTCGCTCAGTTCTTGTCTGCCCTCGACTATGGAGACTGGATGTTAGCGTTGGACTTGCAGGACGCTTACTTTCATATCCCCGTCCTGCCGGTCCACCGGACTTACCTGCGGTTCACGGTAGGCCACAAGCACTTTCAGTTTACCGTGTTCCCCTTTGGCCTTACAAGCGCCCCTCGGGTGTTCACGAAAGTGATGGCAGTGGTCGCAGCCCATCTGTGCAGATAAAGGGTTCCAGTCTTCCCCTATCTCGACGACTGGCTGTTGAAGGCAGGCTCGCCCCAGGCTGTCGTCTCCCAACTCCAGACTACGGGCGACTTCCTGCATTCGCTGGGGTTCTCCATCAACGTACCGAAGTCACACCTGACCCCCGCTCAGAAGCTCCTCTTCATCGGAGCGGTTCTTGACACGACACAGTTTTGGGTTTATCCTTCCGAACAGCGAGTCCGGGATAGTCGAGCTATGATTCCAATCTTTCAGCCTCCATCCCGGGTTTCGGTCAGAATGACCCTCAAGCTGCTGGATCTGATGGCCTCCTGCATCCTGCTGGTAGAGCATGCCAGATGGCATATGCGGGCTCTGCAGTGGGACCTGAAGTTCCAGTGGGTGCAACATCAGGGGAATCGGTCCGATTGCGTCCCGATCTCGGAGGGCACTGCACACCAGTTGCAGTGGTGGCTCACGAACCAGGATTGGGTCGGCGGCAGATCCCTCTCCCTTCCCTCACCAGAGTTCACAGTGGTGACCGAAGCATCACTTCTGGCATGGGGCGGCCACATAGGGGAGGGGAAGATCAGAGGCCTCTGTTCTTCGGCGGAGTCCGGGCTCCATATCAAACTTCTGGATCTTCGGGCGATTCATATTGCACTCAAAGCATTCCTTCCCTCTGTCCGGGGAAGAGTAGTGCAGGTGTTCACAGACAAAACCACTGCCATGTGGTACTTCAACAAACAAGGTGGACCCTATGTCAGGAGGACTTCTGCCTCTGGACATGGCTGGAATATCAGGGCATATCCCTGGTGATTCAACACCTGGCAGGGCAGACTAACTTAGTCGCGGGTGCATGATGGATGACGAATGGCGTCTTCACTCGGAGTTGGTGCAAGGTCTCTTTCAGCATTTGGGAGAGCCTTGGTTAGATCTAATCGCCACCGAAGAGAACACGCAATGTCAGCAGTTCTGCGCGTTTAAATTTCCAAGGCAGCACTCGCTAGCCTTCTCTTTTCAAGTCCCCTGTTGTAAATAGATTCCTTAAGGTCATTACTCCTCTTTTTCCTCCTGTTCCCTTCGTAATGCTCCAGTGGGACTTGAACTTGGTTCTTACCTATCTTATGTGCGCTCCCTTTGAGCCACAGTCCTCTCAGGCTTCTCACTTTGAAAACTGCCTTTCTGGTGGCCATCACCTCTGCTCGCAGGGTGAGTGAGCTCCAAGCTCATTCTTTCAAGCCTTCCTTTCTGGCTGTTCATCCGGACAAGGTCGACTTGGGAACTAGACCTTCCTTTCTTACCAAGGTGGTTACTTCTTTCCACATTGGCCAAACCGTCACTTTGCCCACCTTCTTTCGGCCTCCGCATCCTTCAAAAGAGTAAGAGAGGCTCCACCCTCTGGATCCAAAACGTGTGCTTTCCTTCCACTTGTATTGCACAAAACAATTCTGGCTGGACGACTAACTCTACGTGGGTTACGTGGGCACTAAGAAAGGTCGGGTCGTGCACAATCGGACCATCTCCAGGTGGGTCATTCTGTGCATCAAAGCCTGCTATTCTTTGGCAAAGAAAGAGCCTCCAGTGGGACTGCGCGCCCATTCCACCAGGGTGACGGCAGCTACCACTGCTTTGGGACGAGGAGTCCCCCTTAATGACATCTGTCAGGCAGCTACGTGGGCATCGCTGCACACGTTCACCAAACACTATTGCCTGGACAGCCAAGTCCGGAGAGATGGCTTCTGTGGCCGTTCTGATCTCTAGGACTTTCGGGTTTGAACTTCGTTCGCAGACCCACCTCCGGGGTTGGTATTGCTGGGGTATCTATTATAAGGTAATTAATCTATAACTAACTGTTTCTTTCACATGAACAAGTTACTTACCTTCAGAAACGATATATATATCTGTAAGAAACATAGGTTAGTCATAGATTCCTTACTGCGCCACCCATCCTCCCCGTTCTGCGAAACTGACTTCTAGGGTTAAGGTCATCCTTTCAGGCCCTAGTTTTGTGTACCAGTGGTCAGTGTCTTGCATGGCTCTGCTCTTCTGGCATAGAAAATTGTGTACAGAACTGAAGTCAGCACGCGAGGGCGTCGTCTATGTAGCTACCGCGACGTCATCCCGGCGACGCCGACGACGAATGCGGAGTCGACCGACGCCACGCTCCGACACACAAGGGCCTGGGGGTAATTCTAAGGTAAGGAATCTACAACTAACCTATGTTTCTTACAGATATATCATTACCGAAGGTAAGTAACTTGTTCATCTATGCCATTCTAATCTACTGTGCACCACCCTACTCTATGCCACTGCTCTCTGGGCCACACTACTCTGCACCGCTCTACTCTACTCCACTACACTCTATTCTGCACCACTCAACTCTGCGCCGTTCTACTCTGCACTCTACGTACTCTGCACCACTGCATTCTACTCTTTAACCACTTTACGACACTCCATTATGCACAACTGCTTTCTATGCCACTCTACTCTGCACCACTCTATGCCACTGAACTCTGCTCTGCACCACTGCACTCTATGCCACTGAACTCTGTGCCTGTCTACTCTACTCTGCACCACTCTACTCAATACGTCACTGCACTCCACTGAACTGTACACTACTGCACTCTACTGCAGTGTGCTCTATGCCACTCTACTCTAATTTGAACCCCTCTGCTCTATGCCACTGCATTCTACCCAAGTGTACTACATGCCACTCTACTCTGCACCACTTTACGCCAATGCATTCTACACCACTGTACTCTACTGTACACCACTGTACTCTACGCCAGTCCACTCCATGCCACTCTACTCTACACCACTGCACTTCACACAGTGACACTCTGCGATACTACACTCTATGCCATTCTACTCTACCATACTCCACTCTACAACACTATACTCTAAACTACTCTAAGCCACTCTACTTCGCATCACTCTACTCCACTCATCTCCAGGCCTGTTTACACCGCTCCACTCCACTCTACTCAGTTCTACTCTACGCCAATCCACTCTACGCCCCTGCAATGTACACCATTCTATTCTTATCCACTATACTCTTCGCCAGTCCACTTCCCTTTACTATAAGCCACTCCACTCTATTCTACGCCACTCCAGTGTCTGCCGTTCCACTGTAAGCCAATCTACACGACTCCACATCACTCTACACCACTCTAGACCATGCAACTTCACTCGACGCTGCTGTGCAGCACAGCTAAAAGACATTGGCAAAGCCAATAGCTCTTACATAGACAAAACCTGTTGTCTTTGTTGATGCTAATTGCCATGAGTTTATGCCTGGATCAAGGTGTACTTCTCCAGCCTTCAAAGCTGGCAGACGTTCAGAGAGTGTCAGGCTCATTTTGTGGCTTATTTCTGTGTTAGGTAGGCAGTGAGGTCTTTCCTCTCCTAGCACCTGTGACCAGCCAGGAACCTGTGTCAAGACTCCAAACCAATGTGCCGGTGATCAACAGGCTGTGATGAGGTTGGGTCAATGAATATAATCTGTGACCAATTTAGTGATTCTAAAAAGGGATGCATGTTTTTCTTTCACTTCCAAGACAATCCGACTAATGCATCTGGAATCAGGGAACTATTCTTTAATTTGAAATGTCAAGGATAAAAGGGTTACCCATGAGAGCCTATTTTATCTCCAGAACAGGGGCTACCTGCCTCTGGTCTTGGATGTATGTATTGTGTTGCAAAGGCCTTTGCTGGCTGTTCATGAGATGGGAATAATTGTTCCTAAAGGGACCTGCTCTTTACCTACCCTCTCAATCAGAAGACGTGTGTTTTCGGCGCATAATTGAGATGGGGTGAAAATAAGTGGCCAGAAAAGGCCATCATCCACTTCAGGTCACCTATCCATGCATTATAAGTAACTGGTCTGTAATTTACAAGAAGTGACTCAGCATAAGATCTAAAGGATATAACTAGCTATAATCTACAAAACTAGCCTTGGGGTGGGATAAAATGTAACCAAAACCCATATTACTACATTTGGGAAAACAATCATTAACTTATCATTTTATATAGAGGTTTTGGAGATCTTTGAAAAAAGATTTCCTTTCTAAGACTGCCTTAATATGCAATCCCATGCCAATATTAGGTCTGGCTGAACAGTGTGGCTTTGTTTGTCCCTTTTGTGATCAATAGAAAAAAAACTTTCATAAGTACTGAGGTAGGGGCTTAGGCTCTGCCCAAATGTTGTTTATCTAGAGTACAGCATTTGATTGGGCAGAAGTTATGCATATCTACAAAAAAATAGCGGTTGTGTTGGACTTTTTGTCTTGTGGCAAAGCTTAGGCTCAGTACAACAGGCCTATGTGGGCTTTGGTGGGAAGCCAATGATAAATGCTATAGGCCTGATCTGTTCATTACAAAAAGTATTGATAAAGGCATATTGATAAAGGCAGTAGGCCTGGCTTATTTACAGATTACCCTAGTAGCTAAGGGTTTGGGTGTTGGTTACCCCCTTTCACAAATCGAGGGAATAGAACATCTGCATTATGATAATCCTTGTTAAGAGAGACAGTATTCCTCTTTGCCTACTGTTATTTTGTATGCATTTGGAATTTTATAACTATCTGCCATGTTCACCCTATGCAAAAGCTTACGTTCAATACAGTAGTCTAGAATTTGTTACGGTGACAAACCAATGATAAAGGCTATAGGCCTGAATGGCTCACTGGGAATATTTGTGTTTGTTGCCATGGATCTTATGTGTTTATTCTCAAAAGGTATGACAAATGCAATATGCCTAGCTTCTTTATTGTGAAAAGAATTTGTTATAGCCAATGGTACTGTCATGGTGGATTGTTATCACACTGTGTTACAGGCTGTAGACAGGTATTTTATCACATGCAATCTCACAGTTAACTGTAGTAGGCAAGGGGATTGGTGTTGGTCATCTAGGTTTACAAACATGTAAAGAGAGGGATGCGGGGGAGTACGGTAGAAGGTTTTTACTGCAATAATCTATGTTAGGCCCTTTTGAAAGAGATTGTATATTGTTTTGTTAACTGTAAATGTGTACATTATTGTAATTTTATAATTATGCCTAGTAGTTACCATTTTATGTGTTTTTCAGTAGGCCTGCTTTAATTATGGTGTCAATCTAACAGTAAAGATTTGACCTGTTTAATATGAAATTTTATGATTAAGCCAGTAGGCTTGACTTACTAGATGTGAAAAGCATGTTTTAAGGCAATAGGCTTGTAATGGTTGATTGTTATCACACTGTACTAAAGTCTGTAAGCAGGTATTTTAATATCTTCACAGATTGCCATAAGTACGCAAGGGTTTTGGTGTGGTGATCCCACTTCAACAACCCTTCAGAATAGAAGATGTGAGCTATGATAATCCTTATTAAACCTTTTTTGGGAGTAATTTGTACTGTTCTGATAACTTTTGCTGTAACTTTGTGCATATTTTTAATTTTGCTACGCCATTCCTGATAGTTGAGTTGTGGGAAAGCTTCTGCTCAATGCTGTAGGTCTGAGTTAGTTATGGTGGTAAGCCAATGATAACATATATAGATTAGATAGGTCTTAATCACAATGATTGTGATCAGACCAAAGCCCAAATGTGTTGGTCCTTGCAGTTGACTTCTCAATAAATGTATGAGAACTGTAACACTGTCAGACTGTGGTCTCTTCATTAGAAACTAGATGGAAGTCTGACAAATATCCAAGGGGATGGGCAGCCTCCCTGTGAGCTGCACTGGTTGCCTGAGGTGCTTAGTAGTTTCCAACTTAAACTGGTGGTATATATATATATATATATCCACAACGACCACTTGTTTCCAATGGTCCAGCCGCACCAACTCCAAAGATCTTCCGTTCTTGTCATACATGAAAGGTTTATTCCGATTTCAAACAAATGTGCCGCAACACACAACACGGGGCGCTTACACGTTTCGGCTTCTGCCTTCGACTGGGCAATCCCGGTCCCACTATCACCGTGATTAAAAACAGTAAAAGTACATCACATGAATCACTCCCATTTATGTTGACAACATCTAGACTGTGTCTTTCAATTCTTATTGTTCATTAGCGACTGCCATGTTGAATTTGCTAATAATAATAATAGTAGTAGTGGTAAAACTTCATGATTACTAAAACATATAAACTATTTTCATAAGTCTATTAATTCTAAAATAGTTCATAAATCTATTTAAGACATATTGTTGCTCATTCCTTGAAATCATCTCTGCTGGACAAGTTATCTTATCTAAAGCTAATTCTGTTCACATGTCAGAAAAAGTGAAAACATCCCCTTCAACTCCATATCGTGCATTGTATTCTCATCATCTTCTGCCACTCATTATAGAGAACGTACTCGCTTAATTCATAAAGTGCACATGCTCATATCATTGTACAAAGTGCAAATGCATATATAACTGTATAAATATACATGCAAAAAGCCAAGACAATATCTATGAAGATGCACATATATCAGCATATGTTCCTATACATTTAAAATGTATATATAAATAAGAATATATATATATATATATAATATATATATATATATATATATATTTATTTATTTATTTTCACTCCAGACTCCACCTCCTGTGCCGAACTTATAGCGGGTACTACCAGCAACGTGAAAGTGGATCACGTAATAATAAATGCTTCAAAAGAATTGTGGAGACACGGGCTGCCATCTCGGTATAAGTGGAATGATCACGCTAACATGGCGACTGTAAATTACTAACGTTCAGTATTAGATCGTGCAGTCTTTCGTTGCTGTTGACAACATAAAATTCTCCAATAGGAGTGAGACTTTAACATTCACAAGATCATGATTTTGTTTACCAGCACATTTTTTTATCAGAAAATCATTGAGGAAGGCATTATAGCGGAAAATCGTCTGCTCAGATTAAATTGATTTTTAATGGACCCAGTGAGTGCTCCGCAATTCTTTTGAAGCGTTCACACAAACACACACACATTCACGTTTGTCGCAAGATGTATACCTAATTCTGAGAAATGATTTCTCTACCATACAAATTCTTTACCTCATTTCGAAGGTGCACAAAAACATTGACTCTCCTCCAGGAAGGACAATGCTATCTGCAATTGGGGGGTTATTTGAGAGCACCTCAAAATACTTTGATTATTTCTTGCAAGAATATGTGCGTAACCTTACTAATTACATCAAAGATACAGGTGACGTCTTGAGAAAAATCTATCATGTTTATTGAGAACATGACTTTGTATAAATTACTAAGAATGTAACATCATTGTACACTAGCATAGAACACACAGATGGGCTTGGGGGCTATTGAATACTTTCTCAGCACTAGACCCTTGACCCTCTTAAAACATATATGTTCGAGGCATGTGGGCTGCTGAATTCATATCTGTGCATAGATCGCCGCCTAGTGTTGGGTCCGGATGATTGCACGTGGTTGTCCTGGAAGAGTCTTCGAAGTATCCTGGGATAGGTGACTCCTCCCCTGGACTACAGTGCGCATGGGCATCCTCTCCATCCTCAGATTGTTTTTTTCCGCCATTGGGTTCGGATGTGCTTATCTTGACTCAAGTTAGGAAAAACTTTTTCTAGGCCAAAAGGCCTTTAGTTCGCGTCGGTACTGTTCCCGATCGGTATCGATAGTATCTTGTTAGTTTACTAACTTCCAGAACCAACTTTTTCGCTTCCTTCCCGACCATCGACCCGTCATCGACGATGGAATCGAGGACACCATTCAAGCGGTGTCCGGGATGTAATGCGAAATATCCCCACATCGACGTCCATCCGGTGTGCAACAAATGCCTTTCACCGGATCACGACGAATCTACATGTATGGCCTGTGCCCGATTCCGATCCAAGAAGACTCTCCGGAATCGACGAGCAGCGAGACTCAAAGCGCAGCAAGCGGCACCGGCCCCGGCCGACATCTTCAGCGCTGAGACCGAAGATGTCGAAGACGTGGAGAACCTACCCTCCAGCCCCGTTTCCGAACACGACTCCGGCTCGGAAGACGTCGAAGAAAGCCTCTTTCGCAGAGACGAAGACGACACCGAGGTAGGAAACTACAATGAGGCCTTAGGGGCCGAAGAGAGTAGCTCCGGTGACGAGCAAGGCCTACCCGTACAGACTGAGGACATCCCAGTGCGCCAGTCTATGGCTCCGGTCGAGGGATCGCCTTCGGGCCTTACCCAGGACCTATCCCGCAGTTCTTCGGCCCCGCCCTCTGGCCCGGCCTCGGACATTCAGCGGCAGCCATTAATACCCAAACCGGCTGGTTTCCCTTCTTCGAAACCGAAACCGAAAGCTATATTGGTTCAACTGAAACCGAAACCGAAAGTAACGCTGGTCGGATCGAGGCCCACCACACCTTCGACGCCAGCAAAACCCATCGGCACCGAGCGCACCAAACGAGACTTCGGTGCCGAGCTTGCAACGGCCGACGTCGGCGTCGACATACGGAAGAAGACCTTCGGTGCCACCAAACCTACTCGGCCCCCGGCACCGACGCAATCGACTCCGACCCCAAAGGTCAAACTGCCTGCTGCGTCTCACACCGCTTCGACAGCACCACCAAAGGCATACTCATCGAAGACGTCGACGGCCATTACCGCCCCTCGACTCGATGACTCACCGGCGCCGAAAAAGTCCACGCCCGCTTCTACGGAACCGGTCGGCGCAAAGGAATCGATGGCGCTCCAGGTGCGGCCCGTTGCTGCGCAACGCACCAAACACAAAACAGTCCTCCAGGACACATCGGGCTCCGAGCCAATAAAAGCTCCAACAGCCTCTTCGGCACCGGCCAACATTACTTTTGGCCTGCCGCCATCCACGGGCCCGAAACTGTTCCAAATCAGGACACGGGTCACCCACACCACGATCACGCCTGCCGAACGTTCTCCTGCGGAGACGTCTCCGTCACATATCATCGACGCCGACACCAGCAGGATGCTGCTCCACAAAAGGAGAATAACTTCAGAGCCAGCTTTGGACTCCTTCCGGATCCCACTTAAAAGAAAGCTGCCAGTGGCTTCGGAACCGGTTCTTTACGAACCTCTCCATTCCCCCTACCAGGATCCACAGTCCTTCTCTCCCACACACTCCGACACAGATGTTTTGGAGGACTACATGGGTGACCACGTCCCCTACCCCGGAGAGATGGACCCTGAAGGCCAACAGGACCCTGATCAAGCTTGGGATGACCCTGTCGACTCCGGTGCACCTATAGATGCACAGGACCTGCAACTCTATGGAGCAAAAACATCTCCCACAGAGGACACTGCCGCGTTCAACGCCTTAATTGAACGTGCTGCGGCCAATCATGGGGTGCAACTTCACTCTGACACCGTAGAGGACGACTTTCTCATGGACACTTTCGCATCCTCAGAAAGGAACATAAAAACTCTACCCATGTTGAAGGGTGTCCTCAAACCAGCAAAGGACATCTTCAAGGAACCCACCAGGGCAAGAGCAATAAACCCCAGGATCGACAAAAAATACAGATCGGCGCCTGGGGACCCCACCTACATTAGAGGCCAGTTACCTCTGGATTCAATTGTAGTTGCGAATGCTCGCAAGAGGGCACACTCGCAAACAACAGGTGATGCTCCTCCCCCGGACAAAGAGTCCAAGGTGCTAGAGACCTCCGGCAAACGGGTTGCCGCACAGGCGGCTAACATATGGCGTATTGCCAATACTCAGGCGCTCCTCGCTCGCTACGATCGAGCACACTACGACACATTAGAACAACTACTCCAACATCTCCCTGACCAATACAAAGAAGGTGCAGAGATCCTCATCAGGGAGGGACAGCTCCTCACAAATGCATCCATTAAGTGTGCACTGGATGCGGCGGATACAGCTGCCAGAGCCATAAACACTAGCGTCATGTTACGACGACATGCCTGGTTACGAATCTCCGGATTCAAACCTGAGGTCCAAAATAACATCCTCAACCAACCTGTCAACCCCGACTACTTATTCGGGCCGGAGGTTGACACCACCCTAGAGAAAATAAAAAAAGACACGGACACTGCAAAGTCCATGGGGGCTCTACAAACGCAGTCCTTTCGGAGCGGCTCCTTCCGTCGCCCCGGAAATAGAGGAGCAGGTAGAGGACAGGGGTCACAGCAAACATACAACAAGGGCAACACACAGAGCACCTACGACAAAAACACCCGGGGTGGATATCGTGGCTCCAGCACAAAGGGCAGAGGACGCGGCTACGGCAACACCAGGTCCTCCCCCAAGAACAAGCAGTGACGCCCTCTCCCTTCCTCCCGACCACATACGCCTGTCGGGGGAAGGCTACAAAGGTTCCTGTCCACGTGGAACTCCATCACCACGGACAGGTGGGTCAAAGATATTGTCAAATACGGTTACTGCCTAGAATTAACCTCAACTCCACCCACAATACCTCCAAAAAACCGTCCTTTGTCCTCAGAGCACTTAACGCTCTTACAGCAGGAGGTGCAAAGTATGCTACTAAAAGGTGCAATAGAGGTCGTACCCGTTCACGAGCAAGGTACGGGGGTGTACTCCCTGTACTTTTTAATACCAAAAAAGGACGGGTCGCTCAGACCTATATTAGACCTGAGACCCCTGAACCGGTACATTCTCTCTGAGCATTTTCACATGCTCACTTTACAGCAAGTCCTCCCGCTGCTCAAGCAGGGAGACTTCCTGGCCACACTGGACCTCAAAGATGCGTATTTCCACATACCCATTCACCCCTCACACAAAAAATACCTCAGGTTCACTGTTCAGGGGCAGCACTACCAGTTCAAAGTCCTTCCCTTCGGCGTGACAACAGCACCCAGGGTTTTCACAAAGTGCCTAGCTACTGTAGCGGCACATCTGCGGAGGCAGCACATACACGTCTACCCTTACCTGGACGACTGGCTCATTCAAGCAAAGTCAGCCCAACAATGTGCCAGCCACATGTCCCGCACCATTCACCTCCTTCACAGTTTGGGGTTCTCACTAAATTACCCAAAGTCCCATCTCCAGCCCGCACACGTACAACAGTACCTAGGTGCGACCATAGACACTCTGGCGGCCACAGCTCAGCCAAATTTAGTGAGAATCAACAGCATACAGATGCTGATTTCCAAGTTCAAACCACAACACTCCCTGCCCGCGCGAGTGTTCATGCAGTTGATAGGCATGATGGCCTCCTGCATTTTCATAGTCCCACACGCGAGACTACATATGCGCCCGCTCCAGGAGTGCTTAGCACGTCAGTGGAATCAGGCTCAAGGACAGTTGAAAGACCTAGTGTTGGTGAGCGGTCAGGCATTGGTGGAATCCACAAAACCTTTGCAAGGGCCGACCGTTCCAAGAGCCTGTTCCACAAATAATACTGACAGCGGACGCGTCTCTCCAGGGATGGGGAGCTCATGTACTCAACTACACAGTGCAGGGACTATGGACAACACAACAAAGAAAGATGCACATCAACATTCTGGAATTGATGGCGATCTTCCTCGCGATGAAAGCGTTCAAAGTACACTTGTGCAACAAAGTCGTGTTGATCCGGACGGACAACATGACTGCCATGTACTACATACAGAAGCAGGGAGGAACACACTCTCCACAGTTGTCTCATCTGGCTCAGAGCATGTGGAAGTGGGCCATTCAGAGGAACATGTTCCTCATGGCAGAACACCTCCCCGGCAAGGACAACCAGATGGCGGATCTGCTCAGCAGACACAGCCTCCAGATGCACGAGTGGGAGTTACACCCATCAGTACTCCAACCGTACTTCCAGCAGTGGGGTCATCCAGAGATAGACCTATTCGCCACAAGCGAAAACGCAAAATGCCAAAGCTTTGCCGCCAGGTTCCCACATCCGCAGTCGCAGGGCAATGCGATATGGATGAACTGGTCCGGCAGATTTGCGTACGCTTTTCCCCCAGCACCACTAATACCGCTGGTGGCACGCAAACTCAAACAACACTCACTGACACTCATCCTGGTTGCTCCAATGTGGGCACGCCAGCCGTGGTACACCACCTTTCTCGAACTCTCCGTGGTGCCGCATCAACGGCTGCGGGTCAAACCCGAGCATTTGACGCAGAACCATGGAGAGGTTCAGCACCCAGATCCGCAACAGCTGAACCTGGCAATCTGGCTCCTGAAGTCCTAGAGTTTGGCTACCTCAACCTGCCACCTGACCGTATGGACATCATTAAGGAGGCCAGGAGACCCACTACCAGAGCTTGCTATGCAGCCAAATGGAAGAGGTTCGTCATTTATTGCAATAATAATGACATCAACCCGCTAGACGCATCCATCCAAAACATTATTTGTTACCTATTACACCTCTACCGATGCAATCTGGCGTACACCTCTATACGTGTCCATTTGACCGCAATATCAGCCTATCTACAGACCAGGCAGCACCTCTCTCTATTCAGAGTGCCTGCCATCAAAGCATTCTTGGAAGGACTCAAACGAGTCATTCCTCCTAGCCACCCACCAGCCCCAATGTGGAACCTCAACATGGTCCTCACACGCCTGATGGGTCCACCCTTTGAACCTCTACACTCATGCGAGATTCAATTCCTTACCTGGAAAGTAGCTTTCCTAGTAGCGATAACTTCTTTACGAAGAGTTAGTGAACTCCAGGCACTGACCGTCCAAGAGCCATTTATACAAGTTGACGCCAACAGGGTCGTACTACGTACCAACCCCAAGTTCATGCCCAAGGTGGTATCGCAGTTCCACATGAATCAGACTATTGAACTGCCGGTTTTCTTTCAAAACCCACAGACTGTCGCTGAAAGGGCACTCCATACCCTAGATGTAAAGAGGGCCCTCATGTATTATATCGACAGGACCAAACCCTTTAGGAAAACACAACAACTTTTCGTTGCCTTTGCCCCACACCACAAAGGTAACGCTATCTCCAAAGCAGGTATAGCCAGATGGATCGTTAAATGTATTCAAATTTGCTATCAAAAGGCTAAACGCACTTTAACGATTCCCCCACGAGCCCACTCAACACGTAAGTTAGGGGCCTCCATGGCTTTCCTAGGAAACATTCCTTTGCATGATATATGTAGAGCAGCCACCTGGTCCACTACACATACATTTACCAAACACTATTGTGTAGATGTACAATCAAATCAGCAGGCAGCTGTAGGACAGGCTGTTCTCAAAACTCTTTTTCAGACCGCTGCAGCTGGCACTGGTAGCCGCCGCTAATAGAGGGCACTGCTATGTATTCTATGCACAGATATGAATTCAGCAGCCCACATGCCTCGAACTGAATATGCTACTTACCAGTATGCATCTGTTCTTGGCATGTAGGGCTGCTGACATTCATATCGCCCTCCCTCCTCCCCGGCGCCTGTAGCAGCTGCAGCTCTCAGAATTACTGTAAAGCATGGTCATCACTTTCTGTATCTACTCCATCACTGCCACAATGGCGAAAAACAATCTGAGGATGGAGAGGATGCCCATGCGCACTGTAGTCCAGGGGAGGAGTCACCTATCCCAGGATACTTCGAAGACTCTTCCAGGACAACAACGTGCAATCATCCGGACCCAACACTAGGCGGTGATCTATGCACAGGTATGAATGTCAGCAGCCCTACATGCCAAGAACAGATGCATACTGGTAAGTAGCATATTCAATATGGTACATTGGTGTCTATATAAAAACTTTTTTATATTTGACAAATAAGTGTACAGGCAAATCAGGGGGGCACCTGCTTCGCCCAAGTTATGCTAATTTGAATATGGGCTCGAAAAGCAAGCAGGTGCTCGCTGATCAATGTGCTGAAGAATGGGTTCATAATGTGGTTCTTTGGACCTGGTATATTGATGATTTCGTTTTTATTATTTGGAGGGGTCCCGGGTTTCGCAGAAAAAGTTGTCAAAAAGATCATTGATAATTGGCTGAATCTACAATTTAGAAGTTCTGTCAGGGCTCTTGAATTTCATTTCTTGGACTAAGAATATATGTAAAAAATGGAAGGTTGAACTCAAAAGCATACAGAAAGCAGACTGCGGGCAATACAATACTATGTGCACTGAGTTGTCATCCACACAAGCTAATTTTTAGCATTTCCTGTGCTGAAAATATGTGCATAAGACATCTTAGTAGTGGAGAGGAGGAACTGTATCAAGCACAGAAAGATTTGACCAATACATTTATCTGGGGGGGGGGGGCTATAGGCAAGAGATCATTCAAGCTGCCTAAAATAAAGCTAATACTAGAATACGTGAGGACCTGTTTTCTAAAACAAAGTCTAGAGTAAGGGTCCAGGCCAAGAGATTAGAATGATCAGAGTATTGCTCAGAACATCGTTCAATAAGGAAAATTCTTACCAAACATTGGCATTCAAATAAACATGATCCAGACATTGGGAAAAGTATACACAACAGGCCCCAAACGACCTTTAGGAGAGCTAAGGCTATGAGACAGGAACTCGGAACAGCAACCCTGAGATGAATATTTTAATAAATTGGCTAAATGTGTTTTTGCAAATGTCATAGATGTAAAGCTTGAAACTATGGCAATTAACATGTTTGAGGTGACATCAGCCCTAACCAATATCCCATGCAAGGTATGAAGGGCATTCCATTGCAAAAGTGAATTCGTAGTATATGTATCGTAGTGCCAATGCCCCAAAATCTATGTAGGCAGTAACATTCTCCAGGTACACAAGAGAATATTACAGCATGTTCAGGCTTTTTTTTAAAACAAGGATCAAAGCTACTCTGTTGCCAGGCACTTTCAAGAAATACAGAACAGTAATGATGTACAACTGAGATATTTTTTGATTCAATACCTTTAAGCATTAGAGGTGCCGACAGGAAAAAAACAGTTGAGAAGAATAAAATCCCATTACATATTTGATTTAAATACCAAAACACGACTAATCCTCGCAAACTCAACTTAACCGGGTCCACGGCACGGATGGTTGAGACTTCGCACAGCGTCACCAGAAAGTTGGGATGGCATAATCGTTTGAGTAAAGCGACTTCCCTATGGGAACCCAATATTCTTGGTCACCTTAGTCATGCTCGGGGTTTGACAAATAGGATACAATTGGGATCTCTGCGATCAGGGATATCTGGGCGAAGGGGAGGCTGGCCACATTCACATAACTGAAGGTGAAATACCAATTGGCTCAATCTGAGGCATTTAGATACTTGCAGATCAGGCATGCTGTATCTTCTGCTATACCGAAGGAGGGCCCCCTCCCCGCTTCTTCTCCCATGGAGGACCGGTTGGTGTTGGATCCTATGGAGCGCAAAGCCATCTCACTCACATATAAGAAACTAGTTAACAACCGTGTAGACCCGATACAAAAATTACGAGTGGGCTGGGAAAAGGATTTGGGGGAGATGGAGTACAACATGTGGCGGGACGCATTGACCTCCCCTCGCGAAGTTGCTATTCCCATGCTCATGCGACTCCTCCAGCTCAAGATACTTCACCGGGTCTACTTTGATGCCACATTATTGTTCAAAATAGGTAGACGCCCTGACCCACTCTGCCTCCGCCACTGCAATCAAGTGGGTACCTATTATCACATACTATGGGAATGCCACCGAATTCAGGGATACTGGGGAAAGATTGTCCGTCAGCTCGTGTGGGCGAGTGACAAGTCCATTGAGCTATCACCCCAACTATGCCTGTTTAATATTTGGGGGGCGACTGACCTATCCCAAGCCGAACAGACATGGGCCTCGATGGGCTTTGTCATTGCGAAACGAAATATCGCGCAAAAATGGGGGGTGGAGGCCGTCCCACTCCTAATAGAATGGGCTAAGGATATGGACACCTCAATTATTGCAGAGAAGTCTGTGTTTAAGAGTCTGGGTTGCCCCAGGACATGGGATAAAAAATGGGAAAGATGGAATAAATATAGAGGGGCCATTTGCATCTCTCCGACGGTGGAGCTCCGGAGATATAGACGAAACATTGATGGCCCAGTTGAGAGCGGAGGTGATGGCTTCTCCCCCATTAGCTGTATTGTCTTCGCCATTCCCTAACTCACTCTACTTATCACATTATGTTCAGGGTTCTTTGGGTAGCATTTCCTCTTTCGAGGGATCAGATGTGGCTTGGATGTAATGACTGTAATGATTCTCATTTTGTCTATTCGTGGATGTTGCAATGCTGATGTTAGTAGTGGAGGGGGGAAATCTTCTAGTAACTTTGTACTGCTTGTGCCGGCATCCGATTTCTGTTGCAAACCAATAAAAAGTTTATTAAAAAAAAAAAAAAAAAGAACATGGGATGGCCTGAAAATTGAAGAGGAACTGTATTTACACCTCTAACCTCCTTCCCCTCCCTGAGTCAATAGAGCCTATTGAATATGTAAGCCATAACTTTGAACGCTCACTGACTGAATGTGTGTTTGTTATTTTGCCCCTTAAGGATATTATGGTTAAAAAAATTAGTTATTTCATGTTCCGTACATAAATATTATGACGTACTTGGTACCCACCAGGGTTTATTTTAATTCAACCAGTTGACCGCAATTTGTTTTTGGAACACAGGCAGTTTAAATATAGAGCCCGAGTGTAAACTACACTGGGGGAAAATGCTGATCGGCTATGTAGAGGGAACACGAAGAAAGTGCATGGCTGATATATCCCAATTTTGTGCTGTAAAATATGTAAATAGTAGAATTGCAATGGTGCATTAAAACAAAGCTATTGATATAGTGATATGCTCTATGTACACCATTGGAAGGACATATAAATCTGTTTATATACACATTTTCATTCTGAATTTATTTTATTTTATTTTGGTTTTAACTGCCCTACAAGGTTATGTACCAATAGAATGAAAGTATTTTTTTCCATGTCGAGTATGGCCAAATATTTATGAATTAGGTTCATTATAAGGTTAATTATACTAGTCAATAGCGGGTTATTGATTTAATTTCATTCTGTTTCATTTTCAAATAATTGTTTTAATTTCAGTGTGCACTTAGACTAATAGAGATGTGTTTAATTACAGTATTTCTTCTATGTTGGGTATAGACTACTCTTTTTAAGCATTCTTCTCCTAGGTGGGCAGCCTTTTTGGCGTCATTGTATAGCAACGTTCTGGCAAATTAGGTTACTTCCCGAAAGATGGAAGGGCTCAATAATCCATCCCATTTTTAAAAGCATCTTCTCCCACCAGCTACCGTCTAATTGCACTTTTGGATGTGGATCTTAAATTCTTCTCTACTCTACTGATACACGATCTGGAATCTTGGGGACATTAAAACGGAAGACTCCCACCAAATCAAACTGGTTTTTATAAGAGGTCAAGGTGCTATTACCAACATCATGTCTGTGGGCCTGATACTGAATAGAGCAAAGGCAACTGGTACACCGCTTTATATGTGCTTCATTGATTTCAAGGCAGCTTTTGTCTGTGTTCCACGTAATAGTCTATGGTAAAACTCCAGCAATGGGGAATTCCATCTAACTTCCTGCGAGCAATTAGATTAATATACTCTGATACGTGGATTAAGATAGATTGGAGATGGTACCCATGTGGCACAGAAAGTTCAAAGAACGATGGGCTTAAAGCAAGGCTGTGTGTTAGCACCCCTTTTGTTTTACTTATATATTGCAGATCTCTCAATGGAGTTGGATGAGCTGACAGTGCATGCTCCGAGCTTGGGTGGATAACCATTTTCAAATATTCTTTATGCAGATGACTTATTACTACTAAGCAACACACAAATAGGCCTTCAAAGGCTTTCTAATTGTCTTGGCGCTTACGCAGAAAAGAATGGGCTGGAAGTAAACCGCAAAAAACAAATGTGTTTGCTTTTAACCGGCGCATTAAGAAGGAAACTGCAAATGGTATCTTGGGAAAATACTGTAAATGAGGCATCCACCTACTTAAATTTAAGGGTAAAAATAGATGAATGAGGAACATTTGTACCCTAAAGAAAGGGAAAATCCCAATCAATCAATTATGCCTTTTCAGCATTGGCAAGATTCATTCACGGGCATGACCTGAAACCTTTGGGAGCAGTAATTAAGGCTAAACTTACACCTTCCATTGCATATGGATCTGAGATAATGCTAGGCGATGATGCCAGCCTATTTGACAAACTAGTGACAGGATCGTATAAACGAGCCTTTTGTCTGCCCAGATCTGCCACGCCTGCCCAAGTTCGGCTGGAGATTTCAATGACCAAACAGTCACTTGCCAGACCTGCGGCATTTGTAAAGCTTTGCCACAAATTGCGTTCAGCTGCTGACAAGATGCTGGCTAAGCGAGTTTGGGCTGAAATCAATCTCCAACTGGGGAATGGAGCCTATAAGAAATATTTGGAGAATAGCATTGTGTTGCTAAAACTGGGAGATCTATGGAACGCTAACATCTCTGGTCAAGTTTAAAAAATAAAAAAAAAGGTAAATAAGTTGATCAAACTCCAAAGCTCAATTTCAGATAAAGAAATGCTGTCAAAGTGCCGCCACAATGGTTGGTATTGAAATCCTATTCAAGCCCAAGAGAATCTTTACTTTTGGAAGCACCTTACCATTGGAAGTTTAAACAGATATTCCTGGCTCTAAGATCTGTTAAAAATACCTGCACTAGACTTTGTCCCAAAATGGAGGAAAGGCGGCGCAGGTGAGAACAAGAGTTGCTGCCTATGCCATCAGGCGGTAGAAGCTCTACAATATGTTATATGTATCTGTCCTGTTCTGGTAAATCAGCGAAAAAGCTTATTAAGACAGGAGTTTAACGGCCTAGGAATTAGGACCTGTAGGAATGCCGTGCTGGAGTAATTGGACCCAAGAAACACAACGCTGAACATCAGATTAGTGTAGTTTCTGACTACTTTTAAAACCATAACAGGAGCACAAGTTTGGTTATGGGAGGTGCCGGGGGGAGTGGGTGGTAAAGTGACCAGATAACTGTTTTCCCGGGGGCCATTGATATGTATGGGACGGGCTGCTAGAGGAATCAGTCATATGCTTTCCCTATCCCGTCAAACCTACATAATCATCATCATCATTGATCTTTATTTCGACTTCGTGAAGTCATAAAAGAGATACAGTACAGATAAGTCCAGGACTAACACAGTAATTAACATTGTTTACAATGGAAAAATTACATCGTCTAAAAAATATTGTCCAGGAATAAGTACTTCATGTAATACAAATAAAATTTAATTTTGTCAGAAAAGTTCTTCTAACATTCCACACAGCAGCTAAATACTTGCTGACAGCAAATACAGTTAGCGGGGATAGATCTGATTTCAGCAATCGATAGGCATCAAGATGGTGCCTAAAACCCCAATTTCTGCAAACGGGAATAATCCACTTTCTCCTGGATTTCGCATAGGATGGACAGAAGAACAATAAATGAGTTTCATTCTCCAGCTCTTCAGTGCAAGCCGGACAATTTTTAGGAGTAGGTGGTTGCCAACTACTAGTAAGGGCTCTGATAGGCAATGCATTATGTCTCCATTGGAGAAATAATTTCCTGAGACCTATGGGGTTAATGTCATCCAGGACTGTCTCCAACTTATAAAAGTCCTTCATTGTTAGGAAGGTAGTAGACATTAACCCTAGTGAATCATTTGCTAAAGAAGCAGTCAAATTGCGATCATAGTACAGAGAGACCAAGTCTTTGCGGGATATCGTACTACAGGCCTCTAGTGGATTAATCCACAGGGCCAATAGACCCAAGCCAAATAATTCATTCTTTATGTATGTTAACCATGGAATTTTTCGCAAAGCTGTATGCTGGTAGAGTTCCAAAAATTCACTCCGGTAACACGAAAGTTCGGGGGTTACCCAAAGTCGCCTCCAGAAAGTTAGGGGCTTCACACCTAGTTCCTCCTTTACTGATCTTAATCCCAGATCAAGCCTAAGGGGGAGAAGTGGTGAGCTCGATGGTAGAGCAGCCAAGTTCCGTAGGAACTTCTTTTCTGTGGTAACCATTTCGGGGGCGCAGTTATTGCCCCACAATTCACCACCATATGTTACAGCCCCACGCGCCTGCATTTTGTAGATTTCAAGTGGCGAACCAATGGGATGAGTCAAAGATTTATTCCATAGATTTAAGATACCCCCCACCTTTTGTGTTCATTTTAGATTTGATTTTATCTGGTGATGAGACCATGTCAGATTTTCATTCAGAGTCAGTCCCAGATACTCGAAGGTGTGAACTCTCTCCAGGCTGATACCGTGAATAACCGGGTTGGGGCGGGTTGACCAGGGGGGTTAAAGATCATGAATTTTGTTTTAGCTGTGTTGATCTCTAGGCCCCGATCAGCACAAAAAGAGACAAATCCATCCAAGTCTCGTTGGACGCCCATGGGAGTCTTGGCGAGTAGCAGGGTTTCATCAGCAAACATAATAGCTGAGATTCCCGTACCTGTGAGTCTTGGAGCGTCTCTGTTTGGCACCTGGTTCAGGTGAGAGATAAGTCCATTTACATAGAGGCAAAACAGGGTCGGTGCCAAGACACAACCCTGCCTTACCCCCCTTTCAACGGAAAAACTAGATGATAAGCCTCCATCACTCCCACATCTGACCTTTGCAAAATTATTAGTATGGAGACGCACTCTAATCTGCAAAAGAGGTACTGGGATGCCTAGTTCTCGCAACACAGACCAAAGTTTCGTGCGAGGGACCAAATCGAAGGCCGCACGCAGATCAACGAAGACTGTATAGAGGGAACCCCCCTGCACCTTGACTGTCTTCCAGAAGAGCATACTCAACCTAAAGATCTGATCGATTGTTGAGACGCTCTTTCTGAAGCCCGCCTGATAGTGACTCAGAATCTCAGATTCCTCCATCCAGTCCAAAAGACGGTCAAGGATTAGCCTTGAAAAGAGTTTCTGAGCAACATCTATCAAACTGATAGGCCTATAGTTACTGGGGAGCAGAGGCGACCCCTTTTTAAAAATAGGGACAACCTCTGCGCCCAGCCAAGTGTAGGGAACTGGCATGCCCCCGGTAATTGCATTAAATATTGTTTTAAGGTAAGGTGCCCAAACTCTGGGTTCGTGTTTATACAAATCTCCAGGAACCCCGTCCAACCCAGGTGCTTTTCCCACGGGAAGCATAGATATGGCGCAATGAACCTCACTTAGGGCAAGGTTAACCTGCTCTAGACCAGCGGCATCGCGCAGAACAGACTCAGACATAGTGGAGTCAGAACAGGCATAATCCCCGCTATAAAGACTACTGAAATGTTCTTCCCAAATTTCAGGGGCAATATTTGGTTTGACTGCTACTTCAGGCTCTGCTCTGCCAGTAGACACGGTCAGCCAAAATTTCCGCAAGTCTCTAGCCTGAAGAGCAAAAGTTAACCTATCCCAGTTTTCTGTAGCCCACTCAAGTTTGGCGTGATGTAATATATTCCGGTAGATTCGTCTCTTATGTTGGATAACAGCCCTGCTAGCTTTCTTTTTTAGTGCATCCAGCAAGTCACTCTTGGCCGAACTGCATGCCCTGTTATACCATTGGGACCGTCTGCAAGTCCTGTTCGTTGAGGGAACAATTGGGTTAAATATATCAGCTAGGCTGGTGAATAATTCTTTGTTAACTTCAACCAGTTTTCCGTATAAATCAGGGTAAGAATACTGCTCCATAAGGGTGAGAACATCATTCAATGCTGGGCGGCCTACCCTAGTGTATACTTGTGAAAGTTCCCCTTGGTTTCTAGCCAATTTAGCCCATTTGACTCTACATTTATTATTAGTCAAAATAGCTCTGTTCGGTACCAAAGATTTAGATGATGGTAAGGAGTCACCCGGACACAGACCTAATAAAGAGACGTCCAATATCAGGGGATTATGATCACTCTCCCCCCTTGGCAACACCACAAAATCACATACTCTGTTCCACTCCTTACACTGGACGAAAATATAGTCTAGTCTAGCCTCCCTTCCCGGCTTGTTATACGTAGGCCTTGAGGGGTTGTCCGAGATTGTTCGGCCATTACAGGCCCTAATCGAGTGGGCCATTGTTAGTGAGGTAATTTGAACTGCCAGGGGGGCCCAGGACCTAACCATTGGGCCAACTACCCGAGGGATATGCCATATTTCATCCTCCTCATGGTTTATTTGGTCGACCAGTCCCTGTAGAGGTTCAAAATGGGAATTAAAATCACCAGCTATAACAAGCATTGTACCCTTGGGGATCTTATTTAGAACATTTGATAAAACGTCAATGACCCCAGATTCCATACATAAATTCACAGGTCTGGAATACACATTGATCACCGCAAGCTTAATGCCTGTCCGCCAATTCAATAACAGGCAAAGAACATCCTCAGACCCAGTTTCTAGAATCGTAACAGTACAACCCAAGTGGGTAGCAACCCAGATGGTTAAACCTCCTGAAGGACGACCTCTGCCTCCCCACGTGGCCGGAATAGAAAAAGAAGCGAACCCCGTGCGGTGATATTCCTGCCTTGCCCATGTTTCTTGAAAACAGCATATATGGTGGAGGTCTATAAAAGAACCCCAAACAGGGCAGATGAGCTTATTGGCAAGTCCAGCTATATTCCATGAAAGAATTTTACGTATAGCCAGAGAATTTGCAGTAGCATCAGATTTTTTATGCGTAAGGGATTCACTAGAATTCATCAAAACGGTTGGGAGAGTATCAGGTAGGACGATAGAGGGAAACTGAGGGTCAGGAGACTACTCAGCCTCAGTGCGGGGGTTGGAAGTACTGTCCTCTTGGCTCAGTCAGTCAACCTCTTCAAGACAAGCATACCTATTGGTACACAAGTAATCACCTCTAATTGGCACATCGGAGCGAATGTGCCTCTGTCTTCCTCTAAATGAACTGGATCCAACCCTAGTCCAATTTTCAGCATTCTCGGGCTGGGTCAGGATATTTGTTGGAGGGTAGAAGAAAGACAGTGGTAGAGATTTAATAGATGTAGCTCCATTATCGCCTAGCCAATTACAAATGTATGATGCGATCTGAGGGTTACTGAAGTTTACCAAAATACAATCCCCCTTTATTTTCTTAATGGTACTTCCTACCCATGGAACCCTTCTAACCATTATGACCTCTGAACTAATATTTGGGGGAAGAGGCCTATATGTATTTAACCAACTGGTCACTTTATTTTTGAGAGAAGCATAACTTTCTGAAGCAGAATTGGCCAGCTTTGGAACGCCACTTAAGATTATAACATAGGGCGATGCTTCAGGGGGAAGGTTAATTACATCTTTCCATCTTGTACTGGCCACTTCTCTGTGTATATGTTCACCAGACTTGCTAGAGGATCCCCCAGCTTCTGTTTGGTTTAGTTTGGCTACTCGAATGGGACTCTTTGACGAAATGGATAGTTGGCTTGGAGCAGGTAAAGAGATGAGAGTGGTAGGAAGAGAAGAGTTAGGTATAGCTGGTAGTGATCTAGGTGGAATAGATTGAGTTCTAGCAGGGAGGTTTGTCGTGGCTATAGGTTTTGAAGGAAAAGGGAGTTGGGAGTCACCTATGTTTAACTCGGGTACATTATAAGTTTTACCACTGCTCCCGAGGAGATTAGCTGTATCTGCTATAATCCTTTCTATTTCTCTTAGCCTTGCATTGATAGTATCAAACCTAGCCATCAAGGGGTTAAAGAATCCCCTAAGAACATTATTTAAGATATTTGTAAGATGAACATTCCCCCCTTCACACCCATCTCCCAAATTTGAAACAGGCAGCAGGGGCTCAGATTGAGGAGAATTTATCACTGGGGATATGTTTGTTGTCACCCTAGTATCTGTAGCTGGACTAATAACCATTTCGGGTAGGGGCCTTAGAACATTGGTATGAGAGGAGTCCAATCTCGCTTTCTTCCCACGTTTAGAATTCCCCTCCCGTTTCCTTTTGGGGACTGCACCCTGGTGAACCAGTTGAACTCGGCTCAACCCAGGAGTGCTCTTTGGATTAGATGATGTATGAAGCGTCGGAGGGGGTATACGCTCAGGGATAGATTGGAGTGTATCTTTACGTGACGAAGTACTAGACCTAAGGTCTTGGAGAACCGAATCTATTGTTTGGTCGATACTGTCCAAAAGAACTATGTGTGAATCATCCAAATTAGAAGGAGACCTGACAGATGCTAACAAACCCAACGAGGACCTCCTAGTGCTCGTAATCCCATCAGACAGGCGCCTTTCTAGCATATTCAATTCACTTTCTACAACAGAATTGGCCCTGATAATAAAACTGTCCAAAGTACCAGCAACCATGGGATGAGCTTTTGTAGGTTTACTTCGGGTGTCCATGGTGAGAGGCGTCTGGCGTCACAACGGGAGGAAGGTAGTGAAGCGAAGAGAGGGGGCCCGGTCCGGTCTTGTCCGTGCTTGAACGGGCTTAAACGGGCCCGCCCTTTGCCCGGGCTTCGCCCCATTCTGCGCCCCGCACGCGTCCCGCTCACGCGAGACTAAGTGTGGCTTAAATAAGAGGAAGGAGGAGTCGGGAAGAGGAACCAGGTGGAACAGGTCAGCAGTCCGCAAGGCGCCCTGGTCCTCGCAGTCCAAAGGATTAAAAAAGCACTTTAAAATTGGTCGTTGTCCTCCTTAACCGCCGATCGTAACCTCCGTTGCAGCCCAGGTGAAGAAAGTACAGTGTCAGAGCCTGCGAGCGGCTCGCGCGAGGCGCTAAATACTTGCGAGGGGAGGAGTCGGGAAGAGGAACCAGGTGGAACAGGTCAGCAGTCCGCAAGGCGCCCTGGTCCTCGCAGTCCCGAGGATTAAAAAAGCACTTTAAAATTGGTCGTTGTCCTCCTTAAACGCCGATCGTAACCTCCGTTGCAGCCCAGGTGAAGAAAGCACAGTGTCAGAGCCTGCGAGCGGCTCCCACGAAGCGGGGGCCGCTAGGCGCTAAATACTTGCGAGGGGAAGAGTCGGGAAGAGGAACCAGGTGGAACAGGTCAGCAGTCCGCAAGGCGCCCTGGTCCTCGCAGTCCCGAGGATTAAAAAAGCACTTTAAAATTGGTCGTTGTCCTCCTTAAACGCCGATCGTAACCTCCGTTGCAGCCCAGGTGAAGAAAGCACAGTGTCAGAGCCTGCGAGCGGCTCCCGCGAAGCGGGGGCCGCGAGGCGCTAAATACTTGCGAGGGGAGGAGTCGGGAAGAGGAACCAGGTGGAACAGGTCAGCAGTCCGCAAGGCGCCCTGGTCCACGCAGTCCCGAGGATTAAAAAAGCACTTTAAAATTGGTCGTTGTCCTCCTTAAACGCCGATCGTAACCTCCGTTGCAGCCCAGGTGAAGAAAGCACAGTGTCAGAGCCTGCGAGCGGCACCCCTACATAAACGTTTGCCTAACGCATAGTTACTCTTGGCACACCCCTCCCCCATTAGCATGCTGTATTTTTATGGCATTATATCTTACACTTTGGCAGTTTATTTGTAAATCGACAACCTGCTATATTATCTGTATGACTATTTAATTATCCTATGCTCTTGGTTCCAACTTGCACATTGGCACTTTAACTGGATTTTACTGTATTTATAGCTATTTTACATATGTGCTCCGTAAGTAAGATATGAAAATAGTTGGTCTATGATCGATAAATTATTTTAGATTGTAGGTAAGTGTGGTGGATTACTTGACTTCTGAACCATCCCAAACTGTGCATATTGGTGCATATTTTGATTTGTGATTATGATTATGAGGGGACGCAAATAATGAAATTGTTGTAAAATCAACAAATGAAATGGTTTGTTATTGTTGCGGTCGAGAAGGCCCTTTATTGCAATGCAATATGTCTTGCATTTGTGAGAGTTTAAGCTATTAGTATTTTAAATGACAATGCCTTTTATGTTTTAAAACCCAAAACATAAATAATGATAATAGCTCAGACTCGCGTGAATGCGAGACCTATTGCATTGCAAATGCTTGTTGAAATTATGTGGTGAAAAAAAATATTTTTATAGGAACAAAACAAATCGGAGCACTTTACCTAATGATGTGCAAATCTTAAATATTTAGCTGCTCATTTCAATGGAAAATGTGCTATCTGTAAATTACAGTGCTCTACCACATCATGCTTTGGTAATATATTTATGAAAAGTTAGTTTTTAAACATGAACTTGGAAATATTCCTGCTCCTGCCCAGATGACAATGCTATTAGTAAACAAAGGCAAGCCAGGGATCATGTGTACCCTAAATGTGGGCTTGCTTCTTATTATACAACGAGCAAACGTTGAGTCTATAAGTAGAGTTTTTTGTACAGCAGAAATAGTAAACTTGCATATTTAAAGGTGCTCTCATGCGATGATTAAGAAAAAGACGCTCCATAAGAAAAAATATTTGAATAGGGTCACACAAGCAGAGACCAGTTCATGGGTCAAGTACAATACAGTTAGCCCGAGTAGATTCTGCAAGTTACTAGATTTGCAGGTCTTGTAACGTTTTTTATGATTTTTGGAGCCCTGACGTATGTTATTGCTTCGGGGACATAAAGGTTTACCAATATTTTTCCCACTTATTTCGACAATACCGTCTGGTCTCTTTCAGAGCAAACTATGCTATAGTTTCTGTTTTTCTGTTGATGGCTTCCATTTTTTCCTCTACTTGACCACTAAATTCATATTCAGCCAGTAATTGTACTTTTTATCTTCACAAAACATTTGTATTTCTTTTGTGAAAAATAAAACAAAGAGCAGCAGAAATATATGAACACAAAAAGAAAGTAAGATAATACTCCAGTATGCGTCCATGAATATTGTGCTTGTTAGCATTTAGTATACTTTATACATACATTTATCATTGGTCTGGGAAAAAAAGGGGGGAAGAGGAAGGGACTGGAACATAGAATGAGCATTAGGAAACACTTGCAAGGTTAATGAGATAGATTCAGGAAATACCTCTTCACTATCCTAGTTCAAATAGATCTTTGTATGGGGGTACTGTTGAACGTGAGTGTTGAGTAAGAGGGGTAGTGATTTAAGAAGGTTTGAAATTGGTGAAATAAATATCTAGTGAGTTCCATATAGCTCTTATCGGGCTTTTCCAAGGGCAGTGTTGTCCGGAGATGTTATCCACACCTCTGATAAACGAAAGCCATTCTTCCCAGGCAAAGAATGAAACTTTATATATATATTTTCAATTATTGATTGATATACAACCTAAGGTTGGTATAAGGTCTGGGAGACATATGTCATTTTTGGTATCTCCCATATCTAATTCACAATTCCAGCACAGTGGATTGTCCACTTAAGCTTATGCGAATGGTGGGGTGTGTAGATTGATCTGCGTAAAAGTATACATTTGGTTTGCGCTAGTATTGGGGACTTTTTATACTTAAAGGGAGTTTTCCTTACGTGAGTATAGTTGTGGCCATATCCTACACTCACATTGTCCTTTCTGATTTAAGTAGCGTTTTGTGTATTGGTTTAGCTTGCAACTGCTGTAAATCCTGGAGACAAAATAACCACGTATATTTAGTGTGCTTGTGAATTAAAGAATAGATGTTACTTGTCTATATTTGGAAGCTTATTTAAACAGACTTTGAGTCTCAAGTATTGATGGAATTCGAGATTATTGAGGTGATGTAGAGTTTGTAGATTAAATAATTTTTGGGGAAGATTTATAAGATCCTAGGTGTTTAATGAGAAGGATTCCTTTGGATGACCACTGTGGCTAATTTAGGTAGTTTCTATCAATTAATCTTTTTTTATATCAAAGGGAGGCTATGTGTGAGTTCTTTATTGTAATATCTAATGAGGTATCTATACGTAGAACAGCTTTTTGGTGCTAAGTGGTGTATTTAGAGTAAGGAATATTTAGTGAATGTTTTATTTCTAGTCATAATGGCATGTGGGATTCTGAAGGTAGGAACCATTTGATGCCTTGTTTAACCAAGAAAGCAGTTAAGCAGTTAAGTAGTTTCTGAAGTGTGATACGATGACTCCCTAAACCCCCTCCCCAATTTCTTTAAAAATCTGAATTTTGTAAGTAAAATTTTGGGCTACTTGCATGGCCATATACACTTGTTGAGTACAGAGTCAAGTTTGTGATGAAATTCCTCTGACAAAGTTAAAGGAATCTTACCTATTAGGAAGTTAATAACAGTTTCAGCCAATATTTGTATAGTTTCAGCCCTTCCCCACTAGGATAAAAACCTTGGCAACCAGCTGTCCAGTAAATCCAAAACTTGTTTGAGTATTTATTATGTCTAGTGGTATCAGTAAGGTTAACAGCAAATTCTACACCCAGGTATTTCTGGTGTTTTAGTTGCAAAGCTAGTCCAGAGTTACCTAATATTTCTTTGGATCCTAGGTGGTTTAATAGCTTGACTTCTCATTTATCTCTGTTGAGATTGTACCTGGATATAGCAGAATTTGCTTCTATTGTGTCCATTAAGGTTTTAATGCACAGGGACTTATTTTCAGTAACTACTAAAATATAATTTGGGTAAACTGCAATCTTCACCATAGTCCCGTTAAATCCTGCACCTGAGACTTTGTTGTTGTTCCTAATTATATGAATTAAGGGTTCGAATGCAAGGAGCAGTAGAGCTGCGGACTGTGGGCAGCCTTGTCGTGTAACTTGTTTGAGGTAGAAGGAACCTGAGACTATTCCACCTGCTCTTACTCTGGCTTTGCGTTCAGCATCTAGGGACATTACCATTTTGACCAACTTATATCCAAGTTGGAACTTTTGAAAAAACATTTTCAGGAAAGTCAATGATACCTTTTCAAATGCCTTCTTGGTTAGAGTGTAATTACTAGTTGGTGAGGAAGAGCTCTTGACTTTATCAATGTTACTCGACAAAACACATACTGGTATTTACCTATTAGTTGTGGTTAGATTGGGTCTAGTCTTATAGCTAGGATTTTCTCATATATTTTGCAATCAATATTTAACAGTGAGATTTGCGGGTCATTTTTGGTGTAGGGAAGACCATTGTCATCTTTTTGGAGCACAGCGATTATTGCTTTGACCGGAGTTCCACTGATTATACCAGAACTGGCAAATGTTTCAAACATTTGATTAAGAGGGTCAATTACCAGTGTGCTTAAGGTTTGGAGTTGTGCTGAAAACCCTTCTGGGCAGGGAGCTTTCCCTAACTTTAGTTTTTTTTAATGGCATTTGAGATTTCATATAATTTAATTGGTGAGTGTAATGCTATTCTGTCATCCTTTATTATAGTTGGAAGTTGCAGATCATTCAGGTATGGTTACCAGACTTTGAACGTCATAGTTCCATATTGGAAAAGTGTTAATTGTAAAGTTCTATAAAAATATCCATGATTTTCTGGGGGTTTGTGTGGGAAGTACCTTTGTTGTCCTTAAGGGACGATATAGTTTGTTTTGTTTGATTTGCATCTAGAATGCCAACATCTTATCTTCCTCGTTTGCTTCACAAGTTCTTTCATTTATTGATCCAAAATCCAGCTCTGGAGCTTAGAATTTTATTATACTTCTATTTCTTATTTGTGTGTTTAGCAATGAAGCATTGTAGTGGTTTGTTCTTCATATATTGCTGATTGGAATGCTTGTGCCATTGATGTCCTGGGTGTGAGCATTCCACTTCAAAATATAGAAATCTGTGTTTGAAATGTTTCTGCCAGTTGCTGCCTGATGGTTTTCTGAGCCGGGTGCTGCGCAGCACCTGTTGTCAATAAAGCTCTACTTCTTATACTACGCTTCGTTTGGCGTCCTACTTACTACACTTCAGGTGACTGCAGAACCCACGGCACCCCACAGTCACTAGTTTCCTGTTGTGCTGTCCTCCTAAGGTAGGATGAAACCTCGTCAAGTGAAATTCGTAATTTCAAGCGAGAATCATCTACGCTTCCCCACCGGACTTAAAGGTACTGTAATCATTTGCGAGTATTGTGGCAGCGTTATAGCGAGGGATAATGCGAAGTTGGTGTGACATCAACGTAAAAACCAATGCAAGACAATCTGCATGCTAGTTGTTCGCACGCAAGTCACGCAGCCTAGGCGCCATCTTGCATGTACTTTTAGCAGCAATTGGTAGGTACATCATTCGTACGATGTCAAAGTCAAGTTGCGGATATTTGGGGATTGGCAAAATTGTCTCCTTCGTGCATGTTTGTCAATCGAGGACAGACATAAAGTTACGGGAATTTTGTTTAAGAAAAGACGTGTGAAAGCCTTAAGGTCACAAAAGTGAAATATCGGGTGCAGTAATTCCCACGTCTAAACACGTGTTGCTTTGACGGTGACACGCGCAACTGGTGTGTCAACTAGAAATCAAGCAAGCATTCATTTGACGTTGACACGCACACCTGACATGTCAACTAAAGTTACAACAGTTACGACGAATACAGCATGCACAAGTAAACACGCATATTATTGGCACGGTGATACGCACACCAAGCGTGTCAACGAGCCACATCAAGAATACGCATTCCATACAGATTAAAACATGCTTCCTTTACAACACTGACACGCACACCAAGCTTGTCAACGAGTCGTATTAAAACACGCATCCTTTACAGTGGTGACACACACACCAAGTGTGTCATCAAATCATACTTCGCTTTTAGGAGCATTATCTTTTATTTTAGAACAATAGGTGGCTTTAAAAAAAACTTTTTTTATATTTCCAGTTGCAACACTTTAATTCTTAATTGTATCCTGTTAGAATCCCCGGATCCCTGGTTGGCTGGGGTAGGTACCTTAGGCCAAACAGGGACCCACGAGCCCCCAACGTTAGGGAAAGACAGGTCGCCTGTAGAGATAGCCCCCGCTCCACCCCCTTGGTAGCTTGGCACGAGCAGCCAGGCTTATCTTCAAGGCCAATGTGTAAAGTATTTGCAATTACGCTCACAGCAACCCAATGATGACGCCACAAATAGACTCCACACAAGTTTCATAGAAAAACAAGTATATGTTTATATAAAGATATATGATGCAACCACACAATACTAAACTAACATGTGCGTCCGGGTAAAGCTCCCCCTGGCATATTACTATTGAGCTAAACTAAACAATCCTATGTAATCCTAATGTCGTAATATGCAGCTCGTTATGCAACAATCGGGTATTTCACAACATAAGAATAATGCAGATCGTAATACGGCTATCTGGCGATTTGTACTGTTACTGTAATGCAGTGTGTAATGCAACAATGCAGTAAACTGTTGTGCCCCCGTACTGCAATGTATACGGTCCCCTTCAGATACTCTGTTAGGAAAAAGCAATGCAACGTGTAATACAGTTATCAGGCAGTTCGTTATGCGAAACGAATGCAATGGACAATACGACCAACAGACAGTTAGTTGTGCTTATATAAGGCAATGCTTCATACAATCATCAGATACTCTGTTATGCAGGAATAATGCAATTCGTAATTTACTCCAGCACCGGTGGTCTCTCCGCCACTCGTGCTGGCTTGCGGTTAGTCTCTGGCCACAGTTGCCCCCTCCCCCCACACTGGTAAGATATAACACAGTAAATGCAGCTTTGCACTCCGGCCCCGGTGCTGCCACCCCCTTGGCACACGGGCCGCGATCTGAGCCGAAGCAGAGGCTCACGCTGCAGGACAGAGAAAGAGGCTGAGTACGTCTCCCTCTGAGCCCGTGCCCCGTCCCAGCAGTCGACACACGTTACCTGGGGGGCGCAAACCCACTCTCTTCTCCTCCTCCAGCGACTTGGGCCTCCGATGCCATCTCTGAATTTCCGGTCAATGGGAAGATCCCAGGCTGCACACTACACCCGCACTCAGAGTCAATGAGACTCACTGGACTCCGGGTGCACGATAACCAGACAACTCCTCACGAGGGTCTCAGGCTGCACACGACACATGCACTCAGCGTCGCTAAGACACACTTGATCTTCTGGTGACCCCAAATCACAGGGATCCTCTGGCGAGGGTCTCCGGCGGAAGAAAGCACACACACTCCGCGTTGCAGAGACACACTTTATCTTCTGGCTCCCCCAATCACAGGGCTTAACTTGCGCAGGTCTCTGGCTGTAGAAAGCACACGCACACAGCGTTGCTCGAGACACGCTTGATCTTCGGGTGCCCCTGATCACAGGGCACCTCTGGCGAGGATCCCAGGCTGCAAATAGCACATGCACACAGTGTTGCTGAGACACACTTGGTCTCCTGGTGCCCACGATCACAGGGCACAACTTGCGCAGGTCTCCGGTGGTAGAAAGCACATACACTCCGCATCGCGGAGACACACTTTATCTTCTGGTGCCCCCGATCACAGAGTACAACTTGCGCAGGTCTCAGGCTGTAGAAAGCACACGGCGTCGCTTGAGACACGCTTGATCTTCGGGTGCCCCCGATCACAGGGCACCTCTGGTGAGGGTCTTAAGCTACAAACAGCACACGCATACAGCGTCGCTGAGACACACTTGCCCTTCTGGTGTGCGGATCACGGGCCAATCCACACGAAAGTCTCAAGCTGCTCCAAGTACAAGCACACTGCGTTGCTGAGTCTCGGTTGGAACTCCAAATGCCCAAGATCACAGGGCATAACTTACGAAGGTCTCAGGCTAGACAGATCACAAGCACACAGTGTCTCTGAGAGTCGTCTCTGGAAACTTTTGTGTTCCTGTGTTTATGAACAGGGAGCCAGCTCACCTCAGGCCCTTGGGGACAGTTACTTCAGGACACAGCCCACCGCAAAGTCCTTCAAGCAGGGGGACACAGCACACGGCAAAATCCCTATAGCCTTTCCTTGGTTGAAACAGCAAACTGCAGGCCAGCCCCAGATCACACAGCAAGAGCAGTCCTATCCATCAGTCTCTTCAGTTGTTTCTTCCTCAGCAAAGGTCCTCTTGACCACGAAGTAGCTCCAGTCTTGTTCACACTTAATCAAGCCATTCTCCAAAGTTCAGGTGCTTCAGCTCGCGTAGTTATACCACTCAATGACTTCGAAGTCTTTGTGTTACAGGGGGCATGCCTCTTCACCTCCAGGGTCTTCTCCTCCCCCTACACTCCAGATGCAGGTCAGCCTGTGCTGTCTCACCTCTTCCCCTGGGTCAAGACATTCCCCAGATCCTATCACTTTCAAATCCAGCTAGTCAATCCACAACCAGGCAGAAACACACAGAAATGTTTAAAGCACAAAAACCCAGCCAAGTCTGAAAGAGTGGCTTACAAACACATAATGCAAAAACCATCTTCATAAATGGATGTCTTATTGCAGGGTGAGTTCAGGCTTACTAAACTTCACCTTTCCATCTTAAGCCTTTGGTAAGATAGGCTGGACAGGATATTACACAGCCTTCCCATTCTATGCTAATGGGCAATATGGCCTTTCAACAGGGAAAACAAAATGATGATTATTTCACTGTCAGGACATGACACACAACTTAGTACACATGTCCTACCTTTCACATGCACTACACCCTGTCCAGGGGGGACCGTAGACCTACCATAGGGGTGTCTTAGGTGTACAGAAAGGGAAGGGTAAGGTCTGGCAAGTGAGTGCACTTGACAGACCAACATGGCAGTTTCACAAACTGCGCGCAGGCCCTGCAATGGCAGGCCTGAGTTCTCTTTTTAAGGCTACTTGAGTGGGTGGCACAATAAGTGCTGCAGGCCCACAAGTAGCATTTGCATTACTAGCCCTTGCACACACAGCGCATTTTACTAGGGACTTCACTAGTAATACTGTTGTGTGTCACTTTAGATACCCGTATATAGGTCTGTTGAATCATGTCCTTATATAGGCACAATTCGACTTGTCCTTATTTAGGCATTGGCCATGCAGATCCAAATACAGGCATGGTCACCTACATCCGCCCATCCCAAGTCACAACGAGTTCTTAGAAACCAGACCCTTAAGCCGTTGGGATTTTCCCTGCTTGGATTATTGATTTCTCCAAGAACTCATCTATTATGCATGAACAACTATTCCTTAGGGGTTCATTCATGACATGTTCCTCTGCCCGACTTTACGTCAATGTTAGCATTCCTAGACACCTTCCAGGTATAAATGTACCTTCACTTGCCCTGGCAAAGCACGGCACAGCTCGGTCGAGTCCCCGCCTGAAGCCCTGAACAGAGGCTGTCTTCCCAGCACGCCAAGATTCCAACATCCAGTGTTCCAACTCCTCTTGCGGGGTGTTAGAGTTCGAGATCTGGAAAGAGATTCCCACCTCTCTCATTCTAAGGTATGGAGCTGACTAGAACATAAGGGAATTCTTGGCATCTCATATAATATACTAACTTAAGCTCATACTAACTATAGCTTAAATCAGCACCTACTTCCTACCTTGCACTACATACAATTTAGGTACACTGGGATAGAAATATTTAGAAGCACCAGATGAGTATCCACTTTTAGCCTGTGTATTTATGTGTATGTATATAGATATAGGTCATAGCTAAAAGACAATGATGTTGCAGTTTTACTTCTTCTTACTGCTGACGCTGTGCATAATATATCTTGCTTACTGTCTAATGATCGTGACAGCTCATATCTCTTACACGAGAACTAAGACTGTTCAATAAATCCTTTTTTATTGAAAACGCCCGTCTTCCTATTTTCTGTGTAACTCTGAAGAAACTAAGCATGCACGATTGACTGAGTGAAACTGTTATCTATTGTTTCCATGATTCTGAGACACGTTCCGATTCTGAAAGGAAACAAAGTTGTCATGTTTATGCGGTTGTCAGAAACTAATCCCTTCTTGTTCATTCAAGAAGTTTCTAGTGACCTCTGAGTTAGCTGGCACACAAGTAATTAAGTTTAATATACTCGATAGGAGCATACTGACCTATGCACAGAACTATAGTATATATTATTCCAATGCGCAAAGCCTATAAGGGAAATAGGAACTACACTACACTGTATACAGGGAGCACTTGCACTTTGACACTGTTTAGCAGTGGCAAAGTGTTCAAAACATCTAAGCTGGCAATACATGTCAGAGCAAAAGGTCTAGGGGAAAAGCAAAAAGTTTAGGGAACTTTAGCCAAAAAAGGCCAAGTCCCACACATCCTTCTTCATTACTTTTCGTTTAGATTGCCATATCTTCTATGAGGTTTTAGTCACCTACTGCAAATCTGTTTTTCTAGTCGCATAGTCAGGTTTAGAAATGTTCAAGTGTATACTATTTCTCTTCGTCAAAGTGTATATTGTTCAATATAAAAATGCAGTCTGTGTCTGCACCACCACCATTCCTCGAACTTCCTGGTAATCCGCCTATTTCGTGGAAGAATTGGTATGATGCATTTGTGACTTATCTGGGTGCCATAGGTGCATCTCGTTATAGGGCAGAAAGGAAGAAATGCCTCCTTCTACACTCTTTGGGTTTCGAAGGTCTTCAAACATTTGCCAGCTTTGGTATGAGCACAAGACGAAGAGGTCATGGGTGAATTTGTGAAAGATGTCAAGAAGTTGGAGTTACGTTCTGATTGTTCATCCTAGTCTAGTAGTAATCAGACACAAGTTCTTCAAACGTGAACAAAGACTTGGAGAGGATGTTGATACCTTTATCTCTGCCCTGCGGAAATTGAATGCAGACTGTCAATTAGAGACTTTTATGGAGCAGGTAATCAGAGACCAATACATTTATAAGTGTTCAGATAAGAATATTCAACAACAATTGCTCGCTTGTCTACCAAATGTCAGGATGTCAGCGGCCCAAGAATAAGGTTTAAAGCCACTAACCTCGAATATCGTCCAGCAGGGACGACGGCGGGTAGAGGAGGCTCCCTACTCCCCTGGACGCAACCGCCCACAGAATAATAAACACTACTATGGAAGGGAGCACCCTGGGGAAAAGGGAAGGGGATAAAATAACAAATACTGCGGATATGCGGGCGTCTTGTATCCCTGCGTCTGGTCTGGGGTTCTGAACGTCTCCACTGATCTCTTCATGTAAGGGTACTGCATGAAACGGAAGAGAGAAGTGTATGAGAGGCTATACAAATAAGGCACAAAAACATTAGTGACCAGAGAAGTAAGAATTCATTCACTCACTTGTTCCCAATGCACTATGCGCGTTTCTCATGGATTAGAACCCCCATCATGTAATTACATCTCATTCAGAGAGCTCTCTTTATATGGAAGCCAACAAGGGCCTTATACATCGACTGCAAATCGTGCAGAACGCTGCTGCACGTTTTGTCCTGGATCTTTCCAGGGCTTCTTCTGCTACTGCTGCGAGGAAAGACCTTCATTGGTTGCCTATTCAGCACAGAATTTATTTTAAAATTCTGTGTTTGACATATAGAGCACTGGAGGATGAATCTAAAGGCGCTATCAGCTCTCTGCTTACTCGTTATCGCCCCTCAAGGCTTCTGCGCTCTTCAGGGTTGTTTCAACTTGTTGTTCCTCGCTTTAAGCTCACCAGATGGGGAGCCAGGGCTTTTTCAGTTGTTGCTCCACAACTTTGGAACAACCTGCCGATAGAGCTGAAGACCCTGCCCTCTTTAGCGCTGTTTAAAAAGGCCCTAAAAACCTGGTGCTTCTCCAGAGCTTACACAGGTTGAGCTGCAGGAGCTTTGTTATGAGCTGGATTTGGAATTAGGCGCCTTGACGCCCATTGGGCTGTGTTCGCGCATGACAAGATCCCTTTTATTTATTTATTTTTTTATCACCAACGAACAGGAACCAGGAAATGCCAGAATCAGATATCTCTACCTTCGAAGCACGCGGTTCTGTTTTAAGGACCCTTTGACTGGCGAAAGGATTGAGGCCAACAGAATTCCTCCCAGGCAATGCCCCCTACACGCTATGTAATCCACAACGTAGAAAGGACTGGAGCAAAAAGTAACAACCCTTTTTAGGGGGTACAGCACTTGTTAGAGATCACAGCAAGGGTGCGCGTAAGTTAGGTTCGAGTGCCCAAGAAAACGACAATAAAGACTGTTCCAACCGCACCAGCTGCTGTTAAATCCACAGCGCGAGTGAGATACAAAACATTAAATGCACCTGATCCGAGGTTAAGGGCACCGTGGAGGTGCTCAGTTATGAACAAGCGCTAACTCTCCAGCGTGCAGGAAATAACAAATAAGTCACGGAAGTCGGGAAAGCGTTCCGACGCTTCAGACCCGAACGAGACTGAGGTACCTGGGAGATCCGCGACCGGGAGTCAATATCCATGGCATGCAGGCAGAAAAGAGCACCGCCGTGCTCTAACGGAAGTCCAGGCAGAAAAGAGCAACGCCGTGCTCTAACAGAGATTCTTCTTCGCTCGGGAAGCCAAAAACAAGCCACAAGGAGTTTCAGGAAATCCAGCAGGGAATACCTTCCGCTTACGTTTTCCAACGTTCAGGCAAGATTGTCAAGCACCTCCCTCAGGAAGAGGAGGTGCTTTATAGCGGCCGTTTTCTCTAGGGAGTCTGATCCGGTCTCTTCTGGGGCACCCGAATGGTTTCTTTGGGATGTAGTGTTTTTGGCGCCTAATACAATCAGACCGGCATACATTCATGCATGGGAGGGAAACGCTGCGTGTATGTGTTATCTCTGCTCTTTCTCTCGGTCCATGCACCGTGCATGTGACACCAAGTTGCTTCAGTACGATTTTGAAGTTTCGTATATTCCTGGAAACAAAAATGCAAGAGCTGATTACTTTTCAAGGTTTCCTATTGACGAAGTCGAGTATTTGTATTTGTATATAGCGCATATACACCGACAGGTCTCTTAGCGCTTGACAGAGGAAACGCAGCGTCCGGGCTGAGGAGGTCACCATGGTAGTAGGAAGTATTAAGAGGTATCCCTAAAAAGAAGAGTTTTTAGCTGTCTCCGAAAAGGGAGCACACCAGATTCCTTCCGTAGAGTGTCTGGCAGCTGGTTCCAGAGTTGTGGCAGAAGGACTGAGACAGCTCGTCCCCCTTTGGAAACAAGATTTCCCCGGGGGCAGGCCAGTTGGGCGGCTTCTGCAGAGTGAAGCGCTCGCCCTGGCACATATTTGATTAAGCGTTCCCTTATGTAGCAAGGGGCATGACCATAAAGAGCTTTGTGGGCAATACACAATCCTTTGAATTTTGATCGCTGTCTAACAGGCAACCAGTGCAGCCTACGTAACAGGGGTGAGGCATGGGTCCTCTGGGGCAACCTGAGGATCAACCTATCAGTGTCGTTCTGTACCACCTGCAGTCTGTTCATAAGTTTCTGGGAAAGTCCCAAGTAGAGCGCGTTCCCATAATCGAGACGCGAGATGATGGTAGCCGATACAATGGTCTTCATAGATGAAACTGAGAGCAGGGGAGCCAGTTTCCTCAGTTGTCTCAAAAGACCAATACATGTGCCTACCACCGAATTGACTTGATGACTCGTAGAGAGTTCAGAGTCGATCTTAATTCCCAAGCTTTTCACAACTGGTGATGGGCTAGGAGGGGCCCCAAGTTCTTTAGGCCAAAACAGGCCACTTCAGAGGTTGTCTTTTACTGGAATGACAAGAACCTCCGTTTTGTCTGGGTTAATTTTCAAGGAGTTTGCAGTCATCTAATTAATGGTAAACTTTAAGATGTTTTGGACTGTCTCTTGAGCACGGGCCGAGTTATCGATCCTCAGAACAAGCTGGGTATCGTCTGCGTAATTGAAGACTCGGCATTCCATGTTGGTCAATGCAGCCACCAAGGGCTGCAGGTAAATGTTAAAGAGGAGCGGGGACAATGCGGAGCCCTGAGGGACCCCGCAAAGGCAGTCACTTTCTGGCGCTGTAATGATGATGATGAGGACGACTGTTTTGGCACCAGTTTGGTTTTGAACGACGTGTGCTGTGACTGAAAGGGAGTGGAGAGATTAATTATCTAAAGAAGTTTTGCTTGCCAAGTTAACTGTGTCAAGAACGGTTGGACTAGAGAGAAAAATGCGCCTTACTCTTTACAAACATTTGTGAAGGTCTCTTTGGAACAGTCTGTGGAGGATGGTTTGTTGGTGCGTGGCGACAGATTAGTTCTTCCAGAAATGGTGTGAGCAAGAGTGGTCAAGGATGCTCATGAAGGGCATTTGGGCAAAACGCTCACCAAAACGGGGTTGCGTGAATATTTTTGTTGGCCTGAAATGGACAAGGATGTTGATGTATTCGTTGGTGAGTGTGTTGTATGTTCCAATGCTGAAAAAGTTTTAATTTTAGAACTCCTCCTCTTCAACTTATTGACCTTCCTGCAAGACCTTGGGAGAAGATTGGTATTGATCTTGTTGGCCCTTTCAATGTGCTTCCAACTTCCTCAAGGTTTGCAGTTGTTGCCATTGACTATTATTCAAAGTGGCCGGAAATACGTTTCATTGGTGAACCGAACTCAATTTTTTTAATTCATTTTCTAAAAGATGTCTTTCTGCAGGAGGGCTTTCCTTCCACTATCTTATCTAACAATGGAGTGTAATTTGTCAGTTAAGAGTTTGAATGTTTTTTGCAGCAAGGGGTAATAGCTCATTCCAAAAGCTCTCTCTATCACCCACAAACGAATGGTTTGGTGGGACGCATGAATACGGTTTTGAACAACTGTGTGCAATGGGCGCTAGCTGGGAAGTGCAATGTTCAGAATGCTGTTCGGTCCATGTTATGGTTCTACCGCACTACACCTCACTCGTCTACCAAAGTGTCTCATTATGAACTTTTACAAGGAAGAAAACCGTGGTCCAAGGTGTGTCCTGGGAGGATGTCTAAGTGGGTCAAAATGGATTCTGTGATTGATGTGGATGGTCTTGTAAGGGATAATGTTTCTCGAGCACAATCTCGTCAAAAAACATATTTCGATGCCAGGAAAAGATCCGTTCCTCATTCGATTGCTGGTGATGTGGTACGTGTGAAGATCCCTGTACATAGCAAGAAGGGAGACTTCAAGTTTTCTGATCCCTTGGTAGTAGATTGAGTTTGTGTAAATGCTGTCAGGCTGAACAACAAACATTGGTGGAATATGTCCAGAGTTGTCAAACTGTCCGGGCATTGTAACAACAAAAGTTTGCATGCGGACAGTCTGATGTAGCTGATGATTTATACCCCAATGTTCCTTCACAGGTGTCTTTACGCAGGCGCAAGAGAGAACGTTTTGTTCCCTAGCAGATTCCGTTAGTCACTTTCTAGGTAACTTTCAGTTTACTGCATATTTCGTTTATCTCTTTTCTCTTCCTTCTTTTCTTCTTTTGTCTCGTCTTTCCTTTCTTTCTGTCCTTCTCTATTCTTGTGCTGTTCTCTTCTCTTTCCTTCTGATGGTGCAATTTTTTATCATTTATGAGGAGGAGGATAATGTAGTGGTTTGTTCTTCATGTATCGCTGATTGGAATGCTCGTGCCATTGATGTTCTGCTTGTGAGCATTCCACTTCAGAATATAGAATTCTGTGTTTGAATAGTTTCTGCCAGTTGCTGCCTGATGGTTTTCTGAGCCGGCTTCTGCGCAGCACCTGTTGTCAATAAAGCTCTACTTCTTCAACTACGCTTCGTTTGGCGTCCTACTTACTACAAGCATCCCTCCAGTTAATTTGCTGAATGTCTAATTTTAGAATCTTGTTGTTTGTTTTTTGTTTATCCTATCTCTAATACTTATTAGTTCTCCTCTAACAGTGGGTTTTATAGACTCTCATCTAATGGAGGGTGATAATTCGGGGTTAAAGTTTTTTTCTAGGTAGTTTGTGATTGTGGCAAATATTTTCTCAATATTCCAGGGGTCGGTCAAGATTCGGTCATTAAGTATTCATATATTATTTTCTGTTTTGCAGATGATTCCAGTTATTGATAAAATAATTCCAGAGTAGTCTGAGATTAGTAATGTTTCTCCTGATATGTCATGGAGTGTATGTACATAAATCAGCTGATTTGAGGATGTATTTAATACTTGAATGAGAGTTGTGAGGTGGTGAGTAGAATGTGTTATCTTTTTTTAAATTTGAGATTTTCAGACTTTATTGAGAACAAAGAAGACTATACAAGTGTTATCTTCGACATCTGGATGCTGTTGTCTCCAATCATCTTTAATGTTGAATCTAGTGTAGAAGTATCCCATCATCCATCTGGACAGGAAGGGACCTTACTGGCATTCCAGCCAAAACTATCTTTAAAAGAAGTCAACCAAGAGGACTTATTTTCCCATCACCCATCACCCATCAGCACAGTAAATGACATCACAGCACCCTGCACTCCTCTCCCTCCCAGGACCTACTTAATGGTAGCGACCACTGGTGCGCCAATGGTGAATCCGTCTGTGCCCATCCGAATCTGCACCACGCCTAGAAGCAGGAACCATGGTCCGAACACCTTTTTCCGAAACTCCACAGCACTCCTAAGGAATCTAGACCCTGGATGAAGTTCCTCCAGCTGCTGTTGTGCCACACCACATACCACGGTAGGAGCTCACACCTGCATCCATTGGTGGTTTTCCAGCAGCCACCTATGCACACTAGGCCTGGGCGGTAAATTCCGTTCCGCTCGCGGAATTTGCGTAATTTCGCATTCCGCGGAGAACGCGAAATTGCCCAAAATTCTGCTTTCCGCAACTTCGCTAAATTTTTTGCTTGTTCGCGTTCTCAAAATGCGTGTTCGCGAGATATTTCTCCCCGAGCACCCAAACAGCGATTGTGAACAGGAAAAAAGCATCGCGAACAAGCAATTCCGCGTGTTCGCGGAATTTCTGCGTGTTCGCGGAGATTTTTTACCGTTTCGTGGAGATTTGCGTAACGCGATTACGCAAATTCCGCCCACCCCTAATCCACACCCCCTATGCAAATACTAGTAACGCCCTCAACACCCCGTCCCAATGCAGAAGCACCCACAACACCTACACCCCCACTTCCAAATCAACACACCAAGTCAACACCCTGCCCTAGTTCAGCATTCCAAGCTGCAGCTGGGACAAAATCATAGAAGCAGACTGGCTCAGTGCCCTCAGTACCGATCAACCTAGCCCCACAGGCAACTTCAACAAGGACTTTAACAACTGGATCAAGTACTGCTCAGACTCCCTCACTCCTATCAAACCCAACAAAAACAGTAAATCAAACAAGCAGGCCAGCTGGTACACAGAAGACCTCCTGAAATATCAAAAAACACTGTAAACAGCTAGAAGGAAAATCGAGAGCCAGCCACAACACCACAAACAGAACTACATACAAGGCTGCACTGAGGCACTATCACCAGCAAATAAGAGACACCAAGAAAAAAAGCACTTGTGGACCTCACCTGAAGGAAGCTCCAACAGCTGCAGGGGAGTTTTGCGATTGTTAAGGATTTTATCTCACCTTTAGCCACTGTCAACATCGCTGCTCCCAACAACTCTGTGACAATGTATCCAACTTCTTCCACAGCAAAATCGCAAACATCTACAGCAACTTCACACAGCAACCCAACCCCAGAGATCTCATTGCTAACTAACCAACCTCCAACCAAGACGACCACCTGACTGAATGGACAACCCTCACCAGAAACAACACAGCAGCAATCATGTTGACCATCCACTCAATGACCCCGATGGATCCATACGCCCAGTACATCTACAACCTGGCAATATACCAATCAGCGCCACCCTGACCCACATCATCAACACTTCAATCACGTCCGCCACTTTTCCGGATAAATGGAAACTTGCAGAAATCAATGCCATCCTCAAGAAACCCATAGCCGATCCGAATCAACTGACCATCTTCCGGTCCATCTCCTAGCTCCCCTAACCAGCAGAAGTGATTGAGAAGGCCATTAAAATCTTCTTAAACTGAGGAGAAACAGCAGCAAATAAGAGTTCGACATCTCCGTTGCCTTTGACACTATTTTCCATAACACCCTCCTCAGAAGACTCCATGAGCTTGGCATACAAGAATCTGCTCTCAAAGGGATATGTTCCTTCCTCACAGGAAGAACCCAAAGTGTCATCCTTATAATTAGAGACCAAGAGATTGATATGCGGAGTCCCACAGGGATTGTCCCTCAGCCCCACCCTTTTCAGCATATACATGACACCACTCACTAACATCATCCAATTGCAAGATATCACCGTCATCACCTATGCCAATAACACCCAATTAATCCACTGCCAGATGGACAAAGAAACCACCACCAGAACTAACTTCACCAACTGCATGACCATGGTGGCAGACTAGGTGTGAACCAACTGCTTGCAGCTCAGCTTCAACAAGACCGAAGTACTGGTTTTTGGCAAAAGACCTCCCCATGGAACTGCACCTGGTGGCTGTCGGAACTAGGACCGACACCCATAGACCAAGCTGGAAATCTAGGGATTCTTCCAGACGACAAGATCAACATTAAGCCTCAAGTCAACGCAGTGTGTACCTCCTGCTTCCACATCCTATGCATGCTACAAAAGATCTTCAAATGGTTGCACCAGTGTGACCATCACACAAGCAGTTATCATCACCAGGCTGGACTACGGCAACACTCTCTAAGCCAAACTTTCCAAGCAAGTCCTACACTGACTCCCTATGATGAACACCATTGCAAGTCTCGTATTTGAGCTCTCATGCAGCACAGACAACACACCATACCTCAGGAAGCTTCACTGGCTCCCCATTCACAAGCACAACCATTTCAAACTTGTCACACACACATACAAAGCACACAGCACAGGACCAGAATACTGAACAGCCGCATACACAATCACCAAATCCCCAGACACATATTCTCTGTCTCACTCTCACTGGCACACATTCTCTGCATCTGCAAAAGCAAAATTGGAGGTCGCTCATCGCACCCAAGATATGGACCGACCTCCCTCAACACATTAGAGCCTCCTCCTCACTTATTGAGGTCCGCAAGAAGCTGAAGACCTGGCTCTTTGTATAATTAAGCACCTTGGACACCTCACACCTGCCCAAGCACCTGGATATCCTCTCAGGTGATCAGTGCACTATACAATTCCGTTTAACATAACATAACATTGGTTTGTGTCATTTAAGTGGTCTGTACCTACATGTAGATTTTTCTATCAATTTACAAATCCGTATAACATCAGTAGTGCTGTCCTTTTAGAGATTAAAGTCATCTCCTACCAATATCCTAATTCCATTAGCGATATCTCTAATTTTATTGCAGAGCTTTAACCACAATGAAGAGTTGGCGCAATTTGGACCACATATATTAACTATATAAATGTAATTCCCAACTTTATGAAGTTTGGAGATGATCCATCGTCATCAGTTATATTTGAGATTACATTGATTTTGGCCTTTTCAGCAATTAATGGAAGTCCACCTATGGCTGTTTGTCTGATTTGCTCTTTATAGCCGAGTCTGGGGTTGTCCGATCCACCTTTGATCATTTCAGACCAGCAGGTTTTGGTGGTTACCTGTAAAGGTTGCTCGAGACTTGTTTGGTTGAGCTTGGGTGGCCTTGTTTGGCCTTCATTGGCAATATTGAATGACACAAAGGTCTTGTTTTTCTTTATTGGGGTACCTTTGAATTCTTTGAGGACGATTCTCTGGCTCTGTTGTTTGTTGAGTGTGATTCTACTGATAGCGTGGCTGTGAAATATATCCTAAGCTTGACATAAAAGGTTCAACATTGTTAACCTTCCATATTTTTCTTATATTGGGGAAATTCATTGATTCCTGAGCTTGGTTCTTTTTTTTTTTGAAAGATTCTTTTTATTAAACAATACCAGGTGAGAAATCAATGCATACATTAGATCATATTACAGGTGCATCACATATACGCAGATGGAGATTTTAACATACAGTAGTACAGTGGGAAAAATATTCAGGATAACAGTATGATTTATCACAGAGTCAGTGGTTCGTCAGTGGGGGGAACATACGGGGGCTCACAGATATTGCCACGATAAACGTTCCATCTTTTCCAGACCGCTAGCCATTTCCAAGGACAACCACGTGACACATAGATAGTTTTTCCCGTACCATACACCAGTCCATGTCGGTTTTCCATGCAGTGAGCGTCGGTGGTGTCTGCGCCTCCCATAGGCGAGCGATATTCCGTTTAGCTACCTTTCTGGCCGAGCGTCGCCCCGAGTTTACCTTTTGTGCTGAGATCAGTGGGCTCCCATACATTTAGCAGACACCTTTTTGCTTCTAGCTGTAGTTCAAGCCCCCATATGTCACTCATACACTTTATTACCTCCTTCCAATACTTGTGAATTAGAGGACACTCCCAGATAATATGCAGAAAGGACCCCTCTAGGCCACAATTTCTTCTACACATCCCCTCCTCGCTCCTGCCCATAAGGACCATTCGAGGACCCGAAAGATACACACGATGTAGGATTTTTAATTGGACCAACCTAAGTTTTGCGGAGATGGCAACCTCCCTCGAAGAGGAGAGCGCTTCCTGCCACTCCTCGTTGTCCAACTCCAGGCCGTCCCGCCCCCATTTCTCCCTCAGTACTGTGAGAGGATCTGGTGTGTTGCGGATTTATTTTTTGTATGTGAGTGAGATAGCTTTCTCGGGGAGGTGGCTGTCTAGCAGTCGGTCCTCGAGTGGGGAGGACTCTGGTAGCTGGGACCCAGCCGGGATGTTCGCCTGAAGATAGTGTCTGACTTGCATGTATCTGAAATATTCTGATGCAGCTTATTCGTGTGTCTGTTGTAGTGAGGCGAATGTGGTCATTCCGTTGTGCCCCCAGAGGTCACCTATTCGTGAAAGTCATATACAAACAGTACATTTTCAACAGAAAAGGTCAAAAACAGTCCCACTAGCATGCATTTTTATTTATAAGACTATATAGTGTATAAACAATAATCTGTGAAAATTGTGTTTCAGCAAATATATTTATCCTTTTCTCATCACCAAGTAATGTGTTCTGATTTGTTTTCATACTATTAAAATATTTTTTTCAGCCAACAGAATTACAAATTAAGGGCTTTTATAGCTACTGAAATTTATTCTTAAATGTTTGCACAGTTCACTTTTTATCTATTTAAATGTGTAGTATAACAGACAAGTCGCCCTACCTACAGCCTTTCATTTCACATGTTTTGTACAAAATCCTCTGCTGCTTTGTAGTCCTAGAAAGAAAAGTAATTGCAGATGTAAACTGACTTTTTACCTCTGTCTCTGAACACAGAATAAATGTGACAGGATAAAAAACAAGATCTAAAGGCATCTTTAATGCTCCTTCACTTTGTAAGTGAACAGAACACCTGTTGTTAGTCAGCGCGCCAGAAGGGGCGAGGAGGCCCTTAATATAGCTTGCCCTGATGAAATCTGACTCGCTATACCAAGTAGGCGAGTAATATGCCTCATATAATGTGCGACTCACAAATGTACTAAAGACAATCCACATGTGCGGTAGCCAGAGCCGGTAAGGTGAATATTGGCTGAATACTGCAAAAATATGTTGATTTCCACGTATCTATGGTAGATGTCCAATTATCTGAGCACTTAGCAGGAAGTGACGCTCAAGAGCTCCACACGATAAATATGTCTACATCAGGGATCTCTAATCTTTTCAGAAATAGGAGCTACTTATGCTCAATGAAAATCACCCCGTGCTACTAATATTATTACTGTTGTGATAGTGACCTCATCAGACAAGATTACATTATTGCCCACCCCATGCAAGATTACCAGCAGTGATCCCACTGGGTGCATCAGGTTGGGTCCAGCAGTAATGTAAAAAAAGGTTTTGCTAATTTGGATTGTCTTTGCAAGTGTAATACACAACAGACGTAGCTGCAGTGCTCCTGGCACCAAGTAACAATATTAATAGTAAGTCTCCACAGTGCCAGATGCCTTATTACTGTTACCCCAGCTTTAAATATATTTGAGAAACTCGATCCTTTTCTAAAAACATCAGCTTATGAGTTCTGAAAATACCCACATTTTCGCCTCCAAACATACTTTTCAATATTGGGATACATATATTAATTCACTCAAGCAAAAGCTTCTAATTTTGTTGGGTGGGCTGCACACATGTGAGCAACTTGCAGGTAGCTGGATAGCTAGCAGTTGCTCACGTGCTACTCGTTGGAGAAACCTGGACTACATTGTGCACATCTTGCAAAGCGAGCGGGTTCTTGCCTTCTGCAGAATTGCGGCTCAAATATGGGGGAATGCATGTGATCGGCCCCTTTTCACATTCCAAGCGCAGAACTAAAGCATACTTAGGGGATCCCAGCTGAAGTTGCTGCATGTTTTGTGTGGCTGCATCATGCTTACCATGCAAGCAAACTAGTTCTAACTTCTATAGAGTCGCAGTCCCGTTTTAGAGGAGGTCGTGTGATCAGACCCCTTTCTCATTAGAAGCACAGAACTAATGCTCACTTGGTTTCTTGCATTTTACTTATTGGGAATGTCAGGAGACATTATGATGTTTGTGTTGGTGCGTATTCAGCCTTTAGCATTGTTCGCTATTATTACTTACAGTTCTTGTGATTCCATAACGTAAGGGGTCATGAGTGTCTGTCCTTGTTCCATTAAGAGGTATTCAGGTTTGTTTGTTGATTCCTCAATATGAAGAATTTGGCATTAGATGAGAATGTTAAGAGGAGACCTCCATCTTGGGACACTGTCCAAACAAAATGTATTGTCCCTAGAGAAAGTTAATCGGATTATTCAGAAGTGGTTCATAAGTTGTCCATGGGGTTTAGGAGGAGGAACTCACAATCAAACTGCTGATATGTGCATAGTTTACCCCACAAAGGGACTAAACTGCTTAGCTAATCCGCTATTTTCCTCCCCGTCCAAGAAACCATCCCGCAGTATTTGTACTTTTAATAGTTAGTTTACCATTGGAAGTTATATTCTCTTTAATGAGAAGAAAACTAAGTGGGTGTATGTTCTAGGTGACCACTATGCTCTCCCATGCTATGAATGGCAGCAAAGTGTATCTATCGCTGGTAGGATGTAGGCCTAAATAAGTACATGAGCACTGGCACTGTGACATTTGCTCTTTTCTGAAGGAAGAAGCTGTAATGAAAGAGCAGCACTTAGAAACACCTAATGGTGAAAGAAAGTCATTTCAGCATAAATGTCCATGGATGGCAGGTATTCAAACCTCTGACACAGAGGTATGCGCCTTAGAGAAGATAGTAATAATGTTCCATAAACATGTATGTATGTATGTCCATGGCCGACACTAGGGAGGGGGGGGGAGGTACAGTGACACTGGAGTGAAAGGCCTGCCTAGCTTTTTAGGTGGCGGTAATATTTTAGTCCAAGAAGGTCATAGGCCATATGCTTCGGGAGGTGAATAAAATACTGTGAACAAAAAGCTGAATATCTGTGAATAAACAATAGACGGCACATGCTCTATCTGTCATCGGTTGAAGTGTGAATAGAGGTCCGCTGTTCCAAGATGCTGCTGGCGCATGTGTGCTGGACTGGCAAACTCTGGTCAGGAGAAAAGAGAGCGGGTTTTTGGAAACACCATCTTGAATTGCCCGTTCCATGATGCTTCTGACTAGATGTTGTTCTATGTTCTATTTATTATGTATAACTACTGACAAGATTAGAAACCATTTTACATCCAGTGCATCAAGAATTATAATACGAGTATAGACCCTCCAGATGTATTCAAACATGTAAAAGATGGACAAGCAAACAGCAGCCAATGTCCTGGGCAGAGAAGTGGATTCCTAACGAGCCCTATACAGAGTATAATAATACTGCTAACAATAGCAAAAGCAGGATTTATGCTGTCTAACGCTTTAATGAAGTGCTAATGATGGGATGCGGAGCCAATCAAATGGATAATAATTTAACGATTCATTGAATTTGACACTCCTCTCACATGTGGCTAATATTTCTCTCCAACCTAGAGTCTTGTACATTGGCCTTGCCTGTAATACAGCCCGCTACCTGTACATCTCCTACCTGGAAAACGCCTGGACTGTACTCCCCATGGAGGTTCTTCAAGGTAAGGAAAAGATATATTGGATTGTTTAGCTTGAAAACCGTCTTTATACGACCTTTAAAGTAGTATATTTGACAGGGAGTAATATAAATGGATGCCATGTTGGAGGTCTACTGAGAAGTGCATAACATTCATCTATAACTGGCATAAAAAAAGCTGCGAAAATTCACAACAGGATTTTATTACATAAGGACTTAAGTTTGGAAACTGTGGATTCCAGAGGTGCATTTTGTATAGCCCTAATCGTATGCAAGTAGATAGATTATATGTATTAATTAAACTCAAATGTACATCGTTTACATTGAGCTTTTACTTAATTCTGCGTCACTTATTTGATGTCAAAATTGTCCATACATTTTATTGGGAATTTTTTTTATATATATATATATATATATATATATATATATCACAACAACTCGCAATCAGAACTCCCTGAGAGGGAAATCACGGGCGCAGACCTCTTGGAGTGCCAAACAGTTTATTCAATAAGTATCCCCAGCACAGATGTCAGGACGCGTTTCGGCCGTCACAGCGGCCTTGATCACCTGACCACGCATTAGTGCAAACCCACTATTTAAAGTGCAAGTGCAATCAAATTAACAATGGACATAGAAAACATATTATGACATCAGGAGATTTTTCAAACAAACAATGCGATATAACAAAAATTCAATTTTTTGCTGTTTCATATATTCAATCACAATGTAACTAACAAATACATGCCTAAATGCCTATGACGTTATCAGAAAGAGATATTTTACATATATCTATTTCCCTGGCGTCAAGAGACCCGATGTCATTATGTCCTATTGATATTTATATAGAGTGCTAACCGTGTAAACAATAACCCATACATAACGAAAAATAATAAACGCTTTCAACAAATGTCCAACAAAATATCAAATGTATATAAATAAATGCATAAGTGCCTAAATATTTGAAGGACATAAAGTGACTAGTGCCACACTGATGCAGAGACGAGGCAATCACATTAATACAATAGTCCAACTCTATGTTTTCAATATAGGATCAAAATAAAGTGCAAAATGCAACAGTACTTTAAAACATAGAGTGACCAATATAAATAGCACTAGTCCAACTTTAGGACTCTATATGTTGAGTACAATATCAAATAAAGTGCAGAATGCAACAGTACTGAAAAACCTAAAGTGACAAATGCTTTTAGTAATGATTCAACTCTAGAATTCTATATTTTAAATATAGTATCAGATAAAGTGCATAATACAACAGTACTAGAAGACCTAAAGTGACAAGTGCTACTAGTGCAAGATAACAATGGCAATCAATTGATGGAGACTAACCATGAGATGTAGAAGCAAATCCTATTATATAAATATATAAAAGGATACAAAATATTTAAATACAGCAAAACAGTAGGTTACAATCATATTCATTGAAAGTGGCAAATAAAAATCAAGGATATATTTAAGAAAAGGACCAGTGACATAATTAAAATGATCAATAAAAGGAACTGGGTATAAAAAATGAAATACTACCCTACATATCCTTAAAACCAATCATTAAAATCAACACTGAAAGTTCCCAGGTTTATATTTTATACCTGCCTTGCCAAGAGTACGAGTTAAAATAAGGGCATTATCAACAAATAAAACAAAGGTAGCCTATATTTATATAAAAATTACAGAAAAGTATAAAGATCCTCCGTGGCATTGAGGCCACTCGGCCATTTGGAATCGAACTCTAAGATATATTGGGTTTCCAAACGACGAAGTGTTGCCTCCCTATTGCCACCTCGTTTCCTCAATGGTACCGATTCGATTGCAAAATATTTAAGGCATTTGGGGTCACTGTTGTGTACCTTTTCAAAATGCCTGGCCACGGGATAATTCTGATCTTTATTGTTAATGGCTCTAATGTGTTGCAAAATGCGTTTGTGCACTGCCAACTTTGTGCTGCCAATGTATTTCAAAGAGCAGTCACATTCCAGGACATAAACACAGTACTCCATTTTACATGTCAGATGTTGTTTGATTTCCCGTTGTGTACCCGGGAAAGTTGTACAATACGTTTTGGTATTTATACCAAATTGGCAGGCCTTGCATGTGGAGCATTTAAAAAAACCATTTCTTATAGGCAACCACATTTGTTTTTTAAAAGTGTCTTGACTGTTACCAGTCAACATATTGCCCATACTCTTGGCTTTCCGGAAAGTAATAGAGGGATTGAGTGGCATATAACACCCTATCACTGGATCTTCACGTATAAAATGCCAATGCTTTCTCATAATATTCCTCAATTCCTTTTCTTGTTTGGAATATGTTAAAATGAGGCGTACCGGTGCCTTATCGGTGTTTGGTGCCTCCATCGTATCTTTTTTTCTATATTCCAAAATTTCCTCTCTCGGTTTCAGTTGGGATCTTTTCATGGCAGCTTCCACGACTTCAAGACTATACCCTCTAGCCAAAAACCTCAACATGCATTCTTTTTGTTTTATTTCCATATCCTGAGGATTGCTACATATACGCCGGATACGGAGCATCTCACCATAGGGTATACTCCTAATCAGATGTGGGGGATGCGAGCTAGTTGCATGGAGGAGTGTGTTGCCTGCCGTGGGTTTTCTAAAAAGGGTAGTAGTTAAAATGTTGTTATTTACTAAAACCTGTACATCTAAAAATGTCACTGTCTCATTGCTCACATTTGATGTAAAAGAAAGATTTAAACTCATTACAATTGATATCTTCTACAAATTTCTGCACACTTTCTTTGGACCCTTGCCATATGATAAAAAGGTCATCAATATAACGAAACCACAGCATCACATTTTGAGTAACAACCTGCTGATATTTGCGCCTGACCACCAGCTCCTCCCACCAGCCCATAAACAAACAGGCATAGCTGGGGGAGAAGCTGGCGCCCATCGCTACTCCTCGCAATTGCTGATAAAAACAACCATTAAATAAAAAAAAGTTGTTCTCCAAGCAGAAGGAAAGCATGCTTAATAACATTTTGGTATGATCAGCATATTCAATTGTTCTGGTACTCAAATAAAACTCGGCCGCTCTCAGACCATCTTGATGTTTGATGCTGGTGTATAGCGAACATACATCCAAGGTAACTAACTGATAGTTCTCTTTCCAGATGAAGTTATCGATCTTTTTTAGAAAGTCACCTGTATCTTGGATGTACGAATCCAACTTTTTCATATGGTCTTGCAGGAAGTAATCAATGTATTTTGAAAGGTTCTCAAAGGGGCCATCACAAGCAGATATAATTGGTCGGCCCGGAGGTAAAGTCAAACTTTTATGGACCTTGGGGATGAAGTACATATAAGGGGTTAACGGATATTCTTTTTTGATGAATTTGAATTCTTCCCAACTAAGGAGACCCATACCTTTCCATGCCAATAAATTTCTAAATAGAGTCTCTTGTGCACTTTTGTATTTGAAAGGAGTACTTTTGCTGTAACATCCTGCTTCATCCAGTTGCCTGTGGGCCTCTTTGAGATAATCCGCTGTGGGCCATAGTACAATGTTACCTCCCTTGTCCGAATTGCGGATGATTAAGTCTGCCTTCTGTAGCTTCGAAATCAATTGTTTAAATTTTCTTTGTTGATTGGAATATTTCTGTTTCCTTGCTGAATTGCTTGTGTACATAAGTTTTTTAAGCTGAATTGTTACATGTTCGCGAAATGTATCCAACCCGTCGTGAGAGGATAGAGGGATAAATTTCGATTTTGGTTTGAAGGGAGTATCAGGCTTCTTTTGGTTATAGATTGAAATTGATTCACCTGATACTGCTGTATCACCCACTGCCAACTGATATATATCATTATACAGTACTGCATCCAAAACCTGAAGATTACTGAGGTTAGTGCTGTTGTCTGACCTTTTATCAGTTTCCAATGCTGGCTTCTGTAGATGTGATTTTTTAAGTTTGAGTTTCCTAATAAATAGGTACACATCTGCCCTAGTACGAGTATAATGAAAGTTTGTTTCTGGGCAATAGCTTAGACCCAGGCTCAGTATTTGATTTTCCGCTTTCGTCAATTTAGTTTGTCCCAAATTGATGATTGACTTGAGCTCCTGAGCCTGATGGCTGCCGGCTTCGGTTTCTAATATCTTCGTGAGCGACCGCGTCCTCGCTTCCTTATTTCGCCGTTGCTTGTTTGCCCGGCGTCTCGCCCGTCTTCTTTGGCATTTTGTGGTGCCGTCATGTTTTGCGGTCTTGGCCTCAGTGTCTCCCTTCTCCCTTGTTTTAAAACGTCCAACTCTTCCCCCACCGTCAGTTTGATTCCTGATGTATTGCGTACCCCTTCGTTTTCTGATTCACTCTCCCTTGCTGAGCTGGAGAGTGAAGAAAGTTCCACGTGGCTACTCTCAGGGAATCATAGCGCCGTGCAAAAGTGAAGATTTGATCATTTGCATAGTCATCACGGTCTCGTTTAAATTTCCAAATTTTCCGTGCTTTTATCTTCTCCTCCTCTTTTCCCAGTCGATTATTCATGTCTTCCCTGAGCTTGGCTTGGAGTTGGGGGTCATGTCCTTGTTGCTGAATAAGAGCTTCCTGAGCATCTATTTTAGTTTGTAAAGCTGCTCCATCTATTTCAACATATATATATATATATATATATATATATATATATATATATATATATATATATATAATCTACTGGCGGTCGCCAGTAGATAGTTATAGTTAGGACCGTGTTTCCATAGGAAATCCGCAACATTCTATTTGGAATAACTTTGTCGCCGGTTGACGAATCCTCGCGTAATTTTCAAAATAGGTGGGGAGCTCCGCTCCGCTCCTACCCTGAAAGTCTCGGGGGGATTCGTCAAGCGGGGGCTGAGACAAAAGGGGGGTCCCAAAACGCGTTTTCCCCATGCAATTTTCCATAGGGACCTTTAGTCCAAGGTACAGCCCGAACGGCTGAACAGAATTACTTGAAATTTGGCAGAGAGGTAGTCCTCAGCTCAGGGAAGTGCCTTTTGCAGGTCTGGTGTCAATCTGTTCAGTAGTTCCTGAGAAAATCAAAAGTAAAATCATATATATATGTGGGCGGAGCCTAACCACACATCTCATCCTGAGATCTGATTGGCTGTCAGCACTTCATCCAAGAAGTGTTGGCAGCCATCTTGGGACCAATATACATGATAGCACCTCATTAAAAAGCATTGCAGTTAATAGAAGGTTTTAAGACTTTAGTTACATTATAAATCATTTGTTGATGGTACCATACTCATTTTAGGAATTGTGGTATGTTCTAAGGTGATTTCACCATGTGGAAAAGCCTTCTGCTGGGATATCGTGATTGAGAGAAAAATATTTTCTCCTGCTTTTCCCACAGAGGTTTGGGTTTGGAAGGTGATCTATAAGCTAAACTGAGAGCTTATTTTCTGTAAATTCACATTATCTTTCTCAGTCATGTGAGAATGAAGTCTGACATTCTCAGTAAAACATGTACATCCAACAAGGGCAGAGACTGTCAGTTGATTCCTTTGTGTTCTACTGCAGCTGCCCAGAGTGTTCCAAAGAACAACTAGAGCGCTAACAGTCCTACTTATGATAAACGTATGGCACACCTGAAGCCATCTTGCTTGGATTAAAGTGGTAACTCTTAAAACATTTAATTTAAAAAGGAACAAAATAAGGGGGTTCATTTTCCCATAAAAAGTATGATTAGTGCTGCAGAAAGAAAAATTAGGGCACATTTTGAGTGACTTCTCAAATCCTCTTCTATTTCATTAAAGAATTCTGACATGCAGACTGAAACATGCACTTTCAATACCAGCAGCAGTTTTCCCTGGTGAGCAGTAGCTTTACTACAATGATCTAATGAGCAAAAAGAGTGCTAACATTCTGAATTTATGACAAATGTGTGACACATCTGAATGCCTTCTTGATGGTATCAAAGTAAAAAACTGAAAGTATTTTCTACTGAGGAGACTGCAGTAAATGAGGAAATTAGGAAACTTCATAACAAATAAGTCTCCCAAGATGGCCACCAGAGATAAAAGAGCCCAAATGTAGCCCAAATATCACCCAGATGTAGCCCAAGTATAGCCCAATGACAGAATGTCCCAGAGTGTTCTTAAAAACAACTAGAGCGCTTACTGTCTTCATTATGGCAAAAGTATGGCACACCTGAAGCTATCTTGATTGGAATAAACTGGTAACACTTAAAACATTTAATTTAAAAAGGAACACAATGAGGGGGTTCATTATGCCATAGAAATTATGATTAATGATGAAGAAAGAAAATGAGGGCACATTTTGAGTGACTTCTCAAATCCTCTTCTATTTCATTAAAAAATTCTGACATGCAGACTGAAACATGCACTTTTAATACCAGGAGCAGACTTCCATGGTGAACAGTAGTTTTACTACAGTGATCTAATGAGCAACTATAGTGCTAACTTTCAGAATTTATGGCAAATGTGTGACATATCTGAATACCTTCATGATGGAATCAAAGTAAAAAACTGAAAGCATTTCCTACTGAGGAGACTGCAGTACATGAGGAAATTAGGAAACTTCATAACAAATAAATCTCCCAAGATGGCCACCGGAGACAAAAGAGCCCAAATGTAGCCCAAAATCACCCAGATGTAGCCCAAATATAGCCAAATGACAGAAGTGTGCACAACACTTATTATTTTGTGTTTTTGCAGTGTTATATAGTGCAGACTTGTCAGGTATTGGAGTGCTTTACATAAGCATTGGTTACATCACACAAGAACAAATTCATTTTGGTTGTAGACATGGGGAGACTAAGTGATTTGACCAGAATCACAGAATGTCGAGCTGAAGCAGAAACTCCAACCTGGTTCCCAGTTGCAAAGTCTGCAGTTCTGGAAGTAACACCACATCCTCTCCCCTAAGTGCAACATTTAATCAAGTGGTCAACTGGATAAAAAAAACATAAAGATAACAAATAATTTAAAAGTGCTTTGTCGCTATTTGAAAACTCAGAAAATATGTCCTTATTTTAGTCTTTTAGAGCACTAACCATAATTTTGATGCCAATAAGACCCTCTCATATATGTAATTTCTAAAGGAAATGCTCTAGGTATTACAGTTTTGATTACATCAAGATGACGTCAGGCGTTCCACACTTTTGTAATAAATATAGAATGTTAGCAATCTAGTTGTTCATTAGGATACTGTTGAGAGGCAGAGGCCAGGGGCACGGACTCTGAAAATTGAAGGCAGGTAGGAGGGTGCAAAGGCAACAATTTAACCACACTGAGCAGGCAGGAAGGGCCGTGCCAGCACAACAGACTATGGAGGGCAGTGGAAAGGGGGGCAGGGACAACAAACCAACAATACAGGACTTGCAAGAGAGGCTGTGGCAATGTAATAGACCATTGTGGGCAGAAGGAAGAGGCAATGGTAGTACAACCATACATGCCAACAGACCCGATTCAGCCAGGAAACGTCCAATGTTTTTAAGCTTAAATGGGCTTTATTTGATCTGTCTCCTGTCTACAATCTCCTCTTTTTCAATGTAACTCAAAGGGGAAAATCAATACCCCAGTTTTTTTTTCAAAATCTCCCTCTTACCAAGCTCAAAATGTTCGCAAGTATGGTACATTGGATCATGGAAGGAAATGGGGTAGGGACATGGACTTGGATAACAGAGGACAGGAGGGACATGGAGAGGTGCACCAAACTGACCCTGCAGGGCAGGCATCAGGGTTTGCAGCAGCACAATACACCACACAGGGCATGCGGGACGGGAGTGCAGCACAACAATCCATAGAAAGCAAGAGGGAGGGGACAGGACCATGCACATGGACAACAGAGAACAGAGGGGCAAGAGGCAATGGTAGCTAGCTGACCATAATGGACAGACAGGAGAGAAAGCTGCAGCATAACAGACCATAAAGGGCAGGAGGGACGGATCAGGGGCATTACAATGGAACAGACAAGCCAGGAGGGAGGGAGTAGGGGTCTGCACATGGAAACAGAGGGCTGGGGGCAAGGGGGCAGGGCAGGAGCAGCAAGATAGCCATGGAGGTCAGGCAGGATGGGCACTAGAAGCAAGACACACCATGAAGAGCAACAGTGAGACTGTGATGGCATACACACAGACCATGGAGGGAAGGTGGGAGGGGGTCAGGGGCAGCTAACTGACCACACAGGGAAGGTGGGAGGGGCCATGGCAGCACAGAAGACCATGCATGGCAAGTGGGAGGGTTATTGGCAGCACAATGGCTATGATGGGCAAGAAGGAGGGTGCAGGGGCATGCACAAAGGACGATGGAGGATAGAAGGGAGGGTCAGGACCTGTGCACAGACAAGAAAGTTCAGGGGAAGGGGCCTCACAACAGACCGCACAGGGCAGGCAGGAGGAGCAGTTGCAGCACAACAGACCAGGGAGGGCAGAAGGGTGTGGCAGTACAATGGACCATGTAGGACAGGAGAAGGAGGATAGGGGCATCGAATGTGCAAGCCGGGGTGAGGTGGAAGGGACAGGTTACAGTCATCTGACAATGCTAGGCAGGTGGGAGGGGAGTGGCAGCTCAACAGAACACTCAGAGTAGATAGGAGTGGCAGGTCCATGGAACATGGTGGGCAAAAAGGATGAAGCAGGGGCATGCACAAAGAAATCGGAGGGCAGGGGGAAGGAGAATAGGGGCAGCAAGCTAAGCACAGAGTTTAAGCAGGAGGTCAATGATGGGGCATAGAGTTGGGCAGTGGAGGGCAGGAGGAGTGGACTGGTACATCATACTAAATTGAGGTGAAGTGGCAGCACATCAGACCATGCATGGCAGGAGGGAGGAGGCTAGTCCATGGATTCACACAACAGAGGATAGGGAGGAAGGAGATGGGGCAGCAAGCTAACTGTTCAGAGAAGGCGGGTATTAGGAACTTTATTGTTTTTAAAACGTGTGTCTGTGCGAACTACTTAAAATATGAACAAGTATGCAGCATAATCTCACTTTTATTCAGGAAGAAGAGGACGTTTGTGACTGTGACTCCGGGCTCACTTGGCAGAAACACCCCCTGACCCTCCACCCCCTATCGCAAAATGTAATGCCCGTGAAAAGGGTAGGAGAACACAGTGTTATTTAGAAAATAGTCCTGAGAGCACGATTGAAAATGAAAACTAGATATAGTGTATGGTATAAACTATGCACCAAAAAGTGTGATATAAGATGAACCGGGCGTGAAATATAATATGCAATACATTGTGCATATTATGACAGATTCATTTGAGAGTGCGAGATAGCATAGGCACTAGCGCGTGCTATGCGATATGCGCCTTGGAGTGTAATATGCACAGGGCAATGTTGTGTAACCTAACTAGTCTCTAAAGTTGTAATATAAAATATGTGCTGGGGAGTGTAACGTTGCATATGCACTGTGACAAAGATATGGATCCCAGATTGTAATATGTATGGCATAGCACTGTGCGTTATAACATAGGCATCGAGGAAGGCACGTTAGATGGGGCAATATAACCCGTGCGAAGACAAGTGTGGCATGACATATTCACGGGGTGGTGTTACAGTGCACATGGGCTAGAGAGTGTCATAGCATATGCACTAGCTGGTGGAATACAACACAGAGGTGTGTGGCACTCGGCAGGCAATGGTGTGTGTAACACAGCATTGGGCGCTGCCAGGAGCGCGCTGTGACTCTCAAGTGATGTTCGTCCCCTTTCCAGAGAGTAAAATAAAAAGTATTACACATCCGGCAGTGGATGTGTGTTTTATTAACCGTGAGGGGGGTTTTTGCATAGTTTTGGTCGAATTTTTGTCAAATCCCCTTTGAATTGCTTGGTGTGCATGTGTATTAAATGTGCCCGTCAATAGCTACCCATGTTTGTATAAATAAACGACAAGGGTGTCTACCGGGATTAGGCACGGTAGGGCATCAGACATGTCAGAGCTTCACTAGTGGTGTAAATACATTCCACGTGGATTCATTGTATGCATAGTCGCCTTTTAATGAATATCACGCAAATCGTCATGGTGATAGGTACGTACGGTTTATCCAGCATGTCCTAGGTGTGTCTATAAATATATATTTTTTAAAAATAATAAAAAAACAGTGGCCGGCCCTGGGGATTGGGGTCAAAAAAATATAATTAGGAGACAGGCCCTGGGGGATGGGGTCATCAGGGCCAATAAATTAGAATAAGAAGGGGAACCACACAGCCCCCCTTCTTAAAAAATTAAAATAAATAAAAGACTGGCATCGTGCCGGAGGCCACGCCCCCTCCTTGCAGCACTCTGCAAACGCGCCCCCTGGCGAGTTGTAAGTTGGGGAATTAATTCCTCTTCAATACTGAGGGTCCCTGAGGGCCAACTAGCCCAACAGGCATCTCCAGTATGCGCCAGGGAGCTGCGCTGCAGACAGGTGTTCTGAGGCCAAGCCCCTTTTTACACCTCTCTGCAACGCAGCTCTGTGGCGCTTACTGGAGGTACCTAGTGGTCTAGTTTGACCCTTAGGATTCAAGGGGACTTAATCTCTCAACTTAGAACAGCCACAGGGCGCGTTTACACAGTGGTGAAGGGAGGGGACGGGGCCTGAGGTGACGTGTGCAAACACGCACTATGGCACGTTTTAAATTGGGGATATAATTTCCCTTCAATACTGAGGGCCCCTGGGGGCTAACTAGCCCACCAAGTGCTTCCAGTAAGCGCCACTGAGCTGCATTGCAGAGAGGTGGTCCAGGCCGTGCCACGTTTTACACCTCTCTGCAATGCAACTCTGTGGCACTTACTGGGGGTACCTAGTGGGCTAGTTGGACCTTAGGGACCCTCAGGATTCAAATGAACTTAATCTCCCAACTAAAAACGGACACAGGGCGTGTTTACACAGTGGTGAAGGGAGGGGACGGGTCCTGAGTTAACGTGTGCAAAAACTCCCTGTGGCCTGTTTTAAGAGGTAGTTTTAACCCCCCTGCCCTATTATATACTAGGGGCTTACAGAGGAGGTCATGCTAATCACAGGCGGACCCCAACGCATAATGTTCCCTAGTGTATGTAGGTGTTTTCACTGTATTCTAAGTGTCTTTTAACATAGCACTGGCTCTAGGACTGGTTAGTCAGACTCAGTTACCACCAGTATCCGTCTGAAAAAGTTGAGGGTACAGGATGATTTTGCAACAAGGATTCTTTCTGCTCTTCTTTTTGTTCTTTCTGCACGTTATCCTTCTTCCTGCACTTTTCTTCGTCTTTGAGGACTTCTGTTGCTTCTTTCTGCACTTTTTTTTTTCTTTCTGTGCATTTTTTCTTCTTTCTTCACATGTCCTATCTCTGTAGGCATAGTTAGAAATTAGCATTTAAAAAACCTTTGAAATTCACAGAAAAAACCATAGGTTTCAGGCACGTTACAGTTAGGAATTAGCATTTAAAAAATCTCAGAAATTCACTGAAAAAACCATAGGTTTCAGGGGTGTTATAGTTAGCTGGACTTATCACTTGTACAAAACAATTGAAATTCCCCCGTTATAGTTAGTTCAGCTAACTATAACTCGCGCGCCCGCAATGCACTGCTGATGACGTCACATATTACATCACTCATGACATGGTCAGTGACATCACTCATGACATCACTGATGACATCTCAAATGACATCACTGATGACATCATCCTTGTGATAGAGTGGCAGACCTCCTCCTACCCTAATATAACCTTTGATACACACATTCAAAAATAGAGACTAAAATTTTCAAAACAATGGACATACCAATACCAGTTACAACAACCTCTTCAGTAATTCTAAGATCCACATACACATCCACTCATTCACCAACAGTCCTATACAGTCACTCATATATGTACTCACTCATCATATGTACTCATACACCTATACATCCTGTTACACAATGCCACTCATCCATAGAGTTACTCACACACATAGTCACTCATGCTAATAAAGAATCAAACATACATTTACTTGCATATACAGTTATACACACACCACCACACTTACTTCTACGGAAACTTACACATACTTAGTCTTTTAAACAATCCCTTATAGAAACACATACTTATTCATACAGGAACTCTTTCAATCTCTCACTCTCACATATACTCACTTATATACACCAATAGTCACATATACTAGTTTAAAACATATGTAGTTACTCATAAAGACACTATTGAGACAGTCATTCACTCACTAACACACCCATGCACACACTCATCCACCCATACAGTCCTGCACACATGCTGTCTTCAACACATACAACACATACAAACTCATTCATGCACCTATGCACTACGTAATACCCCCCACCGAACCATGCAGACACTCAGACTGATACTCAAAAAACCAACTAATAACCTATATAGATACCCATGTAGCTACTCACCAACCCATGCAGCCACTTATACACAATGTGAGAGACTGATACAGATATTTACATATTTAAACATTACTCACTAAGCCATGTATTCACTATATACACTTAATCAGTCAGTTACACAATCAATTTTTCAAAAACAAATCATCCATTTAGACACTTATATACCCATTTATTCTTCCATCATTGTTTAGATATACATATATAAAACATATTTAATTTTCAGAAAAACAGACATTCACTGGATGATGTCATCAGTGATGTCATCAGTGATGTCATTTGAGATGTCATCAGTGATGTCATGAGTGATGTCACTGACCATGTCATGAGTGATGTAATATGTGACGTCATCAGCAGTGCATTGCGGGCGCGCGAGTTATAGTTAGCTGAACTAACTATAACGGGGGAATTTCAATGGTTTTGTACAAGTGAAAAGTCCAGCTAACTATAACACCCCTGAAACCTATGGTTTTTTCAGTGAATTTCTGAGATTTTTTAAATGCTAATTCCTAACTATAACGTGCCTGAAACCTATGGTTTTTTCTGTGAATATATATATATATATATATATATATATATATATATCTTGTTCACAGGTGAGTGGGATAGCATTCAGTCCAAGTATTTAAATCTGTGTTGTCACGTGACTTGACATACTCTTACAGATACCAGAATGCATCGTTGTTGTTCCTTGTGTGTTATACTGTGATGCACATTTGTAATAAAGCTGAATAACGTCACAACACCACAATTGAAAGTTGATATTTTTGAGTGCAGTTCATTCCTTGCAAATTGTTAAATGGCCACGTGCACTTCATAGTGATGGTATATGTTTTCGCGATCCTTATTGCCGCTCCTCTATAGCCTAGCTCACGCAGAGAGTCCAGAATTTTTCAAGGGAGGTGAATGCCTCCCTCATCTCCCTTTCTCATCTCCATCACCACTATTTTTTTTATTTTATTTTTATTTTCTTTTTCCTTGTTTTTCCCTATCACAAGTAGGACACAAAAGGGAACAACATAAGTTCTCGGCAATATACAGCAGACATATTAGGATTAGATAACATCATTGTCAATTTAACAGAAGATGAGCATACATTACGCAGTACAATAGTAGAGTGACAAATCAGTACCTCGTATTGGCGTACGCCTTATTCTCTGCAGCCTAGGCTAGATGTGCGGCAAACACAATAGCACCATGCAACAAGCCACTTACAGTTTCTCAGGTGGAGAAACAATATTTCTGAAGCATCCGCAGCATGGGTACAGGTGAAGCATAAATTTCAATACACATCATGGGAGACTCACCAGAGCAGCACCACGTCTACCATATTATAGGTTTTACCTTGCTGTCCCGTATGTGGCATAGCTCCGCTGTGTCTGGATCGTCTGTCTGAGATTCCGCGGACTGAGCTAAGAGGTAGCTCTGTAGTGGGCTCCATATACTTTTGGGCTTCGAGGCCCTAGGCAACAGTTCCGCATATAATGTCGATTGGTCTTGGCAGTAAATCAAGTCCTCCAGCCATTCCTTGTATTTTGGCGCCTGCCCTCTGCCCCATCTGCAAGCCACTCTACGTTAAGCTAAGAGTAAGGCAACAGCAAGAAACTTACGATAGGGCTAGGGGATGAGTTTAGTATAAATTAACAATGCTAGTAATGGCCTGAATTCCAACTCAATGGCACCATCCGGCGCAGAGCTTTGAACACCTGAAACCAGTATTCTTTCACGCTAGGACACTCCTAGGCCAAATGTAAAAAGTCCGCCCCTGGGCTACATCTATCACAGTTATCTGTAGCTTGCAAGTTAAATCTGAGCATTTTAACAGGGGTGTAATAGAGGCTCTGCAGGAATTTATAATGTGTAATACAGAGCCTGGAACTGGCAGATATCTGCTCTGTTTGGAGGCTACAGTATGTCCATTGATCATCTGTTATCTCATACCCCAATTCCTGATTTCACCTAGCACGGGAAGAGCCGTGAGATTCCACTTGTTGTGTGCGAACAGCTTGGTAGAGTACAGAGACCAAGTGTCCTGGCGATGTGACACGTAATAGCATATGTAAGGGGAGACATGTTGGAGGCTCCTGGGGAAATTCAGGAGTGATCCATCGTATACCTTGTCTAAGTCGGACATAGAGTAATACATCTAATGATGCAGGTTGGATGTCTTGAAAAATGCTTTCGGAGGTGCAAAATGTCCCATTTCGATAGAGATCCCTCTCCCCATATACTGACCTTGTAGCGTTCGCATACTTTGACGAACCCTGTTTCCTGCGGAAGTGGAATATGTGTATGATAAGTGAGTGGGAGACGTGGCGAATATAGCATTGTACACTGAAGGAGAGCTAGGCTTCCACTGTGCATGTGATGGTGATAGGCTCAATATCGCGCTTGCGAGGAGAGGCGTGTAGCATGCCGTTTAATGGAATAGGATCCGCTAGCCAGTGTTCGGCTGCAGTTTGTGGCATGTATCTAGGGGGATGAAACCAGTAAAACGCATAGTGAGCCTGCGCACAAACATAATATAGTTCAAAATCTGGCACATCAAACCCCCCCCCCCGAGCATATGGTTGCGTTAGAACCTTCCATTGCAACCGTGCTTGTTTGCCCAAACCGTCCCCCCCACCCCACCCCCCCTCCACCCCCACCCTCACCAGGCAGTCTCGACATTTCAGACTTGAGCCTCTGGAAGAAGTACCGCCCCGCGTGGAAAGGGATATTTAAAAAGAGGTATAATATTTGTGGCAAAACCACCATTTTGATCAATGCCGCACGTCCTGCTAAGGACAACGGCAAGGAGATACACCGGGTGACACTTTCCGTGATCCGGTGCAGAACGTTGCCATAATTGAGACACATCAACTCCTCACTATTTCTGGTTGTTACGATCCCTAGGTAGCGTAGGTCCAATTCACACCACTCCAGAGGGAAGTCCAAGGTGAATCTAGAGGCAGCGGAGGTCAGTGGAAATATTTGTGACTTCCCCCAAGTTATATGTATCCTAGAGAGTTTGCCAAACACTATGAATTCCCGCAATAGTGGATTTAATTTTCCTGTGGGTGCCTAACATATAATGTTATGTCATCCGCATATAAAGATATGAGGATTTGTATTTGTCTTAGGTTGCATCGCAGGGCCTTGTCTTGGTGATGCTGCCGCAATTTGGATGCTAAGGGTTCAATTGCTAATGCAAATAATAATGTTGAGAGTGGGCACCCCTGCCGCGTTCTTCTAGAGACAGGGAACGCGTCAGACAGATGCCATTATTTAAGACTCTCGCCGTTGGTAGCTGATATAGCAGACTTATCCAGGACAGGAATACGGCAGGAAACCCCATGCGCCGCAGTATACCAATGAGATAGTCCCATTCGACCGAGTCAAACTCTTTAGTAGCATCCCAAAAAACTGCCGCTAGCGGCAGTTCCGGGGCAACATTCTGTGGTATAGTGAATATGGTACGAAGATTATGGGTGGTAGCCCTGCCAGGGACGAACCCTGCCTGATCGGGTAGGACTAGCTGGTCCATTAATAATGCAAGTCTATTCGCAATCACCTTAGCCACAATTTTGGCATCACAGTTAATAAGAGATAACGGCCGATAAGAATCACAGTGTAATTGCGATTTGCCAGGCTTGAGCAATGATGTGATATATGCTTCTCTCATGAAGCGGGAAGTGAACCAGCCTCCATCGATTCCTCATATAGTTCCTTCAAGATCGGAGCCATCAGGTCTATGTATGTTTTGTAAAACTCAGCAGGCAGAACGTCAAGACCGAGGGCCTTCCCTGACTGCATTTGCATTATAGCTTCCCTTATTTCATCTATCTCAAAGGGGGCACTCAGGAATTCCCTTTGCAAATCTCCCAGCCATCCCAGGGCCACATCTCCGAGGAAGCTGTCGAGTTCAAAATGATCCCTACGTTGTGAGGTGTAAAGTGTCGAGCAGTGCTCTGTGAATGTAGCTAGAATATCCGCTGTGTCGCGGTGTATAACCCTTCCTGATCCCATGATTTCTAAGACACAATTGGAAGACCGAGGGTGACGTATGATTTGAGCTAATGCCTTCCCAGGTCTTTTACCTTCTCCATATTTCCGAGCCTCACTATATTTTCCCTTAAATTTTGTTTCCTGCTCAACAGCTTCCATATATTCAGTGAGCTTCCCCCAAAATTCATTTTGCAGGTCTGTCTCCCCCCTCAGTCTCAGCTGTGTCTCTAACTCTTTTAACTCTGCATCTAATCTTCAGATCGTACTCTGTAAATCACTCAAGACTCGCGAGCCCTTGGACATACAAAAACCTCACACTGTCACCTTAAAGGCTTCCCAGATTGTTTCCACCTCATTTATGGATCCCTTATTCCTGTGGAAGAAGTCTTGAATCTCATCCCCTAATTCACTGTGGAATACCGTGTCTAGGAGTGTTAAGGGCTGCAATATCCAAGTGTGGCGTGGTTTATTAAACCCAGGTGGAGCTATTGTGAGTTTGACCAGGGAATGGTCCGAGTACATCCTGGCCAGCAGTGTGACATCTTATATTAGTGGGCCTAGTCCACTAGATACTAAAAGATAGTCCAATCGCGCCCAGGAGGCAGCTTGGGCTGTAAAATTTGTGCCTTCCCTCTCCTGTGGGTGAAAGTGTCGCCAGGCATCCAGTAAACCCCCTTCTTTTCTAATTCCCTGTAGGGCTTGGTGGGACCCATTGTAGTGGTGTGATGCAGGGTTAGATCTATCTTCCGCTTGGTTAAGGGCTACATTTAAATCCCCACCCCATATTATATGAGTAGACCATATGTCCAGTATCTTTCCCCACAACTCCGTAAAGAATGTGGGAGTGTCCACGTAGGGGCCATAACAACTCACCAGAGTGACCGAGTCCATGCCCAGGTGTCCCCACACAATAGTGTACATGCCATTGCGATCTAGTGATACACCCGCTAGGACGAACGGTGTTTGTTTTTTAATAAGTATGGCGGTGCCTCTGGCATAGGATGAATATGAAGAAAGAGTCCGTGGTCCGTCCATTTTGCGGCGAATGTAGTGGAGTGTAATGGGTGAATATGTGTTTCCTGGAGTAATGCAATGTGTGTATTTTGTCTGTCTTAATATGCCAAAAGCTGGCGCTGCTTTCGCGGTTCCCCCATGCCTCGCACATTCCACGTTACTATCCGTAAACTTTGATGAGCCACCAAGTCAGCTATTCGGACTCGGGGTAGATACAAAGTGGCGACATGTCATCTGTACTCTGTGTGCCATCTTTGCCAAAACAACATATGTCTGCCATGATGCAGCATAACAATTCTCAAGAACCAGTGTGTGAAGTCCTTCCCCCCCCCCCCCCCTCTCCTCTCCCTCCAACAACAGCACCCCAATTGTGCCGGAATATCTTTTCCCTCACTAAACCCAGTAGTTTCCCAACAGGTAAATTCGGTCAAATGAGACCAACAGTGAAGATAGTCTGGTGGGGGATTACCCATAACGGGGGAACCGCCGGTGTGTCACAGTCACCTCCCTGTTCCCAGGGACTGAAACCTGTACAGTAGCAGTGGGTAAGTCATCCGGTGGGAGGGTGCTCGGCACTATGCCGTGGAGAAAGACAAGAAAAAGAAAAAAGTCAATGTACAAATCATAAAAGTAGCACTGTATATAATGGTAGTAGCATCAGGCGTTCTGAATACACTTATCTGCTGCCTTCTGGTGGACCCAGAGACCATTCTCCAACCGGATGGGAGTAGTGTCCTCTTGCGTTGCATGTTGGGCGCCCAGAACCAGTAAGCCAATGGCGGTGTTCACGGAGGCCTAGTAGCTGCAGGTAGCGCCAGTTGAATCCCTCCATTCTTATGACGGATCGTCTGTCTCAGGAGTGCGAGGCGAGGGGGAGAGATCATCCGGGTTCCGTCTGGGTGATTGTCGATTGGTACTTTTAAGAAACTCTTCAACTTGATGTGGATTAACCAATATCTTTTGTTTACCCTGGTGCGTGATCTGCAGGCGCACCGGGTATAGGAGTACAAAGTCAATTTATGCCTTGCGAAGTTTCTGCTTTACCTGGAGGCACTTACGACGGGGCGGGCCTCCTGTACTACAGCAGTGAAGTCAGAGCATATGGTAAAGTCCATGCCATCATAAGTAAGGTTCCTCTTCTCTTGCGCCAAGCGAAGTGCAGTGTCGCAGTCACGATAGTTAAGAATCCGAGCAATGGTAGGGCGCGGAGCGCTGGCCGGAGGGGGACGAGGACCCAAAGATCTATGAGCACGTTCCACAGTTAGGTGTGGGGAGAAGGCGTGTTCTCCAAATGTGTCATGTAGAAGGCGCTCGATGTAGTCTTCCATGCGGCCCGTGTGCGTGATTTCCGAGATGCCTAGGACCCTTATGTTGTTTCTTCGACTCCTGGCTTCAAGATCTTCATTCTCGGTGGCTATTACTTTGAGGATTTTATCCATTTGAGCCAGTTGCTTCTGCATTTGTGTCGTCGCATCTTCCGTGTCGGATATCCTCCGTTCTGCTTCCTTAATCTGCTCGTCGTGTTTATCGACTTTTAGCACCAAGAAGTCCAGACGACTATTCATCGTATCCATCTTTCCTGATAGGGAGGTAAGACTCTGCTGCATTGCTAGTAGTAATGTTTTCACCTCGTCATCCGAGGAGGATGATCGTGCCTGGGATGTGCTTTCTGTGTTTTGTATTAGCTCTTCAGCAGTAGAGCAGGTGACTGTCTTTTTCGCCTCAAACACAAGTCTAGGTTGCTTGCCGTCCGGCTTCCCCATGATTCACCAGCAAGAGTAGGTAGGTCTCTTCGTCTGCATATATTGTATATAGGACAGCCGGGGTGTATATGGCAATGGGCGTTTGCAGAGGTATCCGGCTCTGTTCCAGTAACAGCATCGTCCAGGTCATATACTGGATGTGGGTGTTAGGTAGTAAAGTAGCTGGTGGGGTGGATCTGTCCCGAAGAGAATACTGTCAATTGTATGAGCTTCGGCTCCACGTGGGCCGGGGTGAGGCACTGTGGTCGCGGTGAGCGCCTGGCAGGAGTTATGACGGCTAATTGGCCCAGATGTATGACACCGGCTTGTGCAGTCACCTACGGTTCAGTTTACGGTGATCATCAGTACCTCGCATTGGAAGCTGCTTATTACTGCTTAGACAGTCCCAGCGCCTGATAGGCTATCGAGTATGGCAGCAGGGGCTTCACTCTCGACTGCTTTTAGTTCCCAGTGTAAGGGCTCCCATTTATTCTCCCTCAATGGTTCGTTTTCGGGTCGCACGAAGTCCCTCTGGGGGTCTAATAAATGTCGTATTCACCCCTCTGTGCGGTAGCAAGCAGCGAGCAAGTTCTCTAGGGTTGTGGGCAAAATGGCAGGCACATCGGCAAATGCTCAATCAGCAAGTCTGTATCTGTCGTATCCTCGCCAATGCGCAGCGCTAATAACTGAACCCACCGCCGTTTCCTCCTGCTGCCTATCTTACAACGCGTCCGTCGACAAGCACCAGCATAGATCCCCTGCGTTTATTCCTATTTTGCGTCCCGACGGAGGCCGAGGATCTACGTGGCGTCGGTATCCACCCTCATTGCAGCGCTGTGTCCTGCCCGTGAAGTGGCGGCTGGTGTGTTATGATCTGGAGAAGTTTATAATTGGGCAGAAGTCTATGCACGGAGACGTCAGAACAGATTTCCACCTAAAACGTCTGACACCGATACTTCACCAGTAAGCAGTGACTCTGATATGACCCGAAATAAATCCAGGGGTTTTCCTCGTACAGACAAACCTCGAGCAGAAGCCAATAGTGATACTGAGATTCCATCTACTTCAGTTTCAACATCTTCTTCTGCGGTTCCTTTTTTAGGGGCAAGCCAACCAAGTCACGGAGACCCAGGAGGGGCAAGAAAAGAAACCCCATCCGTTCCATCATTGGAAAAGAGACTGACGAGGAGTCAACGTTGAATGATCCTGACAATCTTGTCATCAACATCTCTTCAACTTCGCTCAATAAATCTCAAATAAAACTACTTCAAAAGGGATCATCGTTTGTTCCGACATACACTTCAAATCTTTTGGAAGCCGAAGTTAGTTTTTACAAATTCATGTGTAAATTAAGACTTAGGCATTTTTTTGATAATGTTCTCACTGAACCATCTACACGAGCATTGGACTCTTTGCAAGGTTTGAAATCGAAAAGCAGCTTTATGGCCCCTGTGAGCCACAAAGTCCTCGACACCTTTGAGTCCTTGGTGAAACATGACCTAAAATCTATTTTCAGACATAACAAGATCAAACAATCTAACATAACATCCAAAGACAAATCTTTGTTAAGAAATCTAGCAAATGACCCCAAGATCATTTTTTTTAATGCTGATAAAGGGGGAGCACTTGTTGTGATGGATACTGATCATTACAATCGTAAACTGGAGGAGCATGTGTCTGACTCTTTGACTTATTCCATTCTTTTTTTTTGTTAACATTTTTATTAGAAACTTTTGGTACACAGTAAAATACAGACAAGGGCCTACAACCACCAGGGCCGGCCGCTATAGAGCCCGAGGGCCCGCAGTGCAACGCCACACATTCAAATGAACCAGAGGCAAAGCTCCTGGCAGTTCGTGGGCACATGTAACAGGCCGTGGCCATAGGCCAGTAGCAATCGGAATAAACAGTTTCATTTTTTATTAAATATAAAACACACTCAAGGCAATGAGAGTCCGAAATAGCAGCGTGCTCTTCCCAGGACGGGGAACAACGTACAGTGTCCAAAGCAGTTCTTGTCTGGAAGCGGTAGAGGGGGGCAACGGGAGAACAAAGCATGGAACACACCTCACACCATCCCGCAGAATGCGTGGCTAGGGGGACAAAGCAATATCGACCTCTAATAGCAGAGGCGGGGTGCAGATACGTCCTCGATATAAATTCCATGGACCCCATACCTTAGTCCACTTCCCTGGCTTGCCTCTCGCCACATACACCGTCTTTTCCCTAAACATACACCAGTCCATATTCTCCTTCCATACCTCGATCGTGGGCGGCCTCGGGGAGCCCCACAGCTGTGCAATGTTACGCTTAGCCACCATGTACCCCAAGGTCACCCACTGCGTCTGTGCCGCATTACAATCATTCGGTTCCCAGACATTCAACAAACACCTCCTAGCCTCTGGTAACAGGGCAACGTGCGTGACCTCCTCCATTACGGTGTGGATACCGTTCCAAAATCGCACAACCTCCGAACATTCCCATAAGATATGGAGAAAGGAACCCGACAGGCCACATCCACGCTTACACAGTCCATCCATCGAGTAACCCATACGCAGCAACCCGGGCCCCGTGACATACACTCTATGAAGGATCTTCAGCTGTACGAATCATAAGCGGGCCGGGATCGCCACCTCTTTCGGGGAGGCCACCGCCGATACCCAGTCCTCATCGTCCAGTTCCAAGCCATCGCCCGTCCATGCCTCCCGCAGACGGAGCAGCAAGTCCGCGCGATCATTAATGAGTTTCTGATAAATCAGAGAAATAGTGCTGTCGGGCACGTAGCCATCCAACACTCTATCCTCCAGTGGGGAATACTCGGGGATAGCAGCAACGTCTGGAAAGACCGAACACAGCGCATGGTAGACTTGAGCATACCGGAAGTACTCTCAATCGTTTAATTTATATTCAGTTTTAAGCATTTCAAACGTTTTGAAAGACCCCTTCGCCCAAAGATCACCCACCTTACATATACCAATCATATCCCATTTCTCAAAGCCTTTCGATCTCCACAAACAGCCCAACCGCCCAGAGGCATACAACGGCGTCGCCCGAGTCAAGCGATCCCTCCACCCCATCGCAGCATTCGCCGCGTGCCACACACGTACCGCTACCTGCGTGGGTCCTGTCAACCGCGTGTCCGGGGTCACCGAATACAGCGCCCTATTGTAGTCCCCACCCGGGAGCAGAAATGTATCCATCTCGAAGGCTGGATTCAAGGCAGGACCGTATATCCCGTGGTTCACCGCCGCCAACTGAGACGCCCAATAGTATCGTTTAATATCGGGGAGGGCGACCCCCCCATCGTACCAAGGGAGCGTCAACTTGGCGAGAGCAATCCGCGGCCGCCCATCCCAAAACAGTTGGCGCTGAAGACCCACCACCTCCCGGAAATAACGGGCCGGCACGACATCTAGATTATTTTGCAAAGCGTACAAGAAGCGAGGTAGTGACATCATTTTAAACAATGCCGCCCGTCCGAGTGGTGAGAGCGGAAGTCGTCGCCACCTCGCGACGTCGGCCTTCAATCGCTGGAGGGGAGGGAGAAGGTTTCGCTCATAGCGGACCGCGGGATCCAGTGAGATAAAGATTCCCAAATATTTGAACCCCAGGGTAGCAATCTGGATAGGGCAATCCCGTGGTAGGAGGGGGGCCTCACCCGAGAGGACGTAAACACACGATTTGGCCCAGTTGATGACCAGGCCGGAGTTGCGACCAAAGGAATTCAGGACGTCCACCAATACAATTAGCGACTGTCGGGGAGAGGTGAGATACAGAAGGATGTCATCCGCGTAAAGGGAGACACGGTCTTCAAACTCCGGCGTCCATCTAATGCCTCGCAACGACGCCTCCCAACGCAACCAGGCGGCGAGAGGCTCCAGAGAAAGTGCAAAGAGAAGGGGTGATAACGGACATCCCTGCCGCGTGCCTCTCCCCAGTGCGAAGGGAGCCGATACCCTACCATTCACCACCACCTGAGCCAGAGGGTCAGCATATAGTAATTTTACCCAACCAATAAACTCGGGCCGAACCCAAATTTCGCCAACACGGCCCAAATATATGGCCACTCCAAAGTGTCGAACGCCATAGTAGCATCTAAAGATGCCAAGATGGCCGGCTCACATATAAATTCCGCTCTAGCAAGCACGCCGTGCAACCGCCTCAAATTTAGAGCAGTATTCCGATGAGGTATGAAACCGGACTGATCCTGATGAATCAAGTCGCCCACGACCCGAACCAGTCGATTAGCCAATACCTTGGCCAGAATTTTGGGTTCTGCGTTCAACAGCGAAATGGGCCTATAGGAGGCGCAGCGATCTCGCGGCTTCCCCTCTTTGTGTATCACAACTATGTTGGCGAGGCGTTGGTCAGGGGGGAGGAAGCCCGCTGCACGTGCCGCGAAAAACATGTCCCGAAGATGTGGCGCTATCTTATCGGAACGCAACTTATATAGTTCGATGGGAAGACCATTAGGACCCACAGCTTTACCCGATGCGATCGAGTGAGTGGCCAGAGCGATCTCATCTGACGACAACTTCGCCTCCATCAATACTGCATCAGCCTCCGATAGGGTTGGCAATGCAATGTCTCTAAGCAACAGATGAGAATCCTCCTCCGAACGCACCGAAACCGGAGAGTAGACCCCGCGGAAATGAGCCGCGAAGCAGTCAACGATCTCCACCGGGTCAGTCACACGCACTCCATCCATTCTCTCCACAACGGGCACCACCCTGCTCGCTCTCTCCTTCTTATCCAACCAAGCAATCAACTTTCCGGCCTTATCCCCCACATCATACAGTCGTCCTTGCTGCTCTCTACTCATCCCTTTAGCAGCTTCCGTGACTAGCGCTCTATAATCCGATTGTTTGAGGCTGAGAACATGCACTTTCTCATCAGTAACTCCCCGCTCCAAGTCCTCCTCCATTTCAGCTATTTCAGTTTCCAGGCGAACCACCTCTGCTCTCTCGCACCTCTTAGCATGGGAGATAAGGGACAAGGCCTGCCCCCTGATCACCACCTTATAAGCCTCCCATAGGGAGACGGCCGACGGCACCGACCCCACATTATCATTAAAGTAGTGATCAGTGGACTTGACCAGCTCCGCGCGGATCTTAGGGTTACGTAGATACCAGGGGCTAATGGGTGCCACTCTCCCCTCTGCCCCAGGGACAACCTTCAGTTGCAACCATATAGGGGAATGATCAGAAATACCTCGGGCTAAATGACGCACCTCCCCAATCATCCCAGCTTGGATCGCCGGCATAAGCATGTAATCAAGTCTCGAGAGACTCCCATGGGCCCCCGAGTGAAAGGTATATTGCGCCTGACCCGGGTGCATCAATCTCCAGCAATCTACAAGTCCCAAGGTGTCCAAAAAGCCACCCAACCGGGCCTGAGCCCTAGGGAGATCCCTGGGGGGGTGACGGTCCTCCAACCCAGAGACAACGGCATTAAAGTCACCCCCCAACACCAGAACCCCCCCAGGGAGTCCCAGGACCAAACGCCCCAAATCAGCAAATGTAGCCGTCTGTAAATCCGGAGGCACATACACAGCGACGAGCGAGATAGTCCTACCCTCCCATCTCCCCACCAGTGCCACATAGCGCCCCCTATCATCGTGAAGCACCTCATCAACTTCCAATGGGAGAGAGGCCCTAACCAAAATGCCCACTCCCCTAGAGCCAGACGTGAAACCAGAGTGAGAGGCAAGGCGATAGCCCCTCCTATTTAGGGCATGGAAGGAGTTCCCAATCACGTGTGTCTCCTGCAGGAAAACAATGTCGGGTGAAATCCGCTTCAAAAACTGCAGCACCACCCCGCGCTTGATCCTGTCCCCAAGTCCATTCACATTCCACGAAAGGATTCTCAATCCCCTATCCCCCATCCCACTCCCGTGCATGACACCCACATCCCGGAAAGCACAACCCGGATAAGTCAGCAGAGAACTTCACATTGCCTTGCGAAACAAACAAACAATCCCCAACAACCCCCCTCCCCCACAATCCCCAAACCACATCTCCCCCCTCCCTGCACCCCTGCTTGAGCCCGAACAGCCCCCCCAACTCGCAGTGTGCCTGTCGCCCTAAGATATACCACAAAAAGAACCCCAGAAGGAGGAAAGGACCCCAATAAGCTCCCCACAACCCCCGGGCATTTGAAGGGCATATTGTGCCAATCTAGGGTCCAGTTGAGCCAAGGTCACCAGTTCAGTCCATCACCAGGAACCAAGTTCTAGTCCTGCTTCACCAAATCCCGTCCGCTCTCCGCCATCCGACTGTCTCGATCTTGTCCCCGAGGCAGGGCATCCAACCAGTCTCCAGCCGCCTCCGGCCGGTCGAAAAAGTGGGAACGACCCTGGAACTCAACCCGCAGCCTCGCCGGGAATAACATCGCATATTTCAGCTCCATGTCCCTCAAGCGCCGTTTGACACCCAAAAATCCCAGCCGTTGTTTCTGGACCGCTTGCGTGAAGTCCGGGTAAAAGCTGACATTGGAGTTCTCAAACTTCAGCGGTCCGGTAACCCTCAACGCCTGAAGGATAGCATCCCTATCCCGAAAGTTAAAGAGTCGGGCGATTATAGGCCGCGGGGGAGCACCCACCTTTGGCGCACCACCCGGAATCCTGTGGGCCCGCTCCACCGCAAAAAACTTGCTCAGTCCCTTGGGCGCGAGATGATTGGTCACCAGATCCTCAACAAAAAGATCCGCAGCAGATCCCTCCGATCTTTCCGGCACTCCAATGATACGGACATTGTTCCGTCTAGCCCTGCTTTCAGAGTCCTCAAGTCGACGGTCCGTCAGATCACTGGCTAGCCGCAATCTACGGACCTCTGTCTGCAGGGCGGCCACGTCCACAGTTAGACTCGACGCCGCTTGACTCAAGGAGTCGACCCGCTCGTTAGTTTTGGACAGGTCTGCCCTGACCAAATTCACATCGATCAGGACCGCGTCCAGTTTATGAGCCAGGGTATCAAACTGCTGACCCACAGCGGTCTTCATCTCCTCAATGGTGCCCATGACGTCCAGCAGGGTCAATTCCGACGATGGGCCGGAGACCTCCTTAGACCTCTCGGGCGATTTATGCGAGCCACCAGGGGATCCCTTTGCCTGCGCATATCGATCCATGTTATTGACCTGGGTATAGGCACCCCTCCGGGTTGACTTGGGTTTCGACTTGTCTCCGTCTAGGTTCGCCGCCATCATCCGGAGGCCACCAAGGCCGGCACCCGTCCGCACCAGAAGGGACCAAGTAGCTAATTCAATTGAGCACAGCCTTCGCCGACAGTCAGCCCATATATAATCCGAGAGTCAGGCCAGACACTTCGCCGTCCGCGCCCCTCTGAAACACCAGAGTCTCTCGGCCGATAGCAGAGAGCAAGCTTGAAAACGAAAGTGAAAGTGTGGGGTCCGTGGCAGGTCAAGCCCAGCCAGCCGCTGTTGTTCACTTCGTACCCGGGCACTTCACCAGCTCGAGATCGGGACCAAGGCAAGAGCAGGCCGCAAACTTCGGAGTGCAACCATTCCGGGTCCCAGCGTCCGATCTGAAATTGGAAAACGGGTGGCCCCTCAGCGCAAGTTCATCTGCAAAAGCCCGTGAAGTAAACCAGGATTAAGTCAGGATAGACGTGGGAGGTTGCAGAGGCCCTCGAGAGCGGTAAGCCTACGCGGCCATCTTGGTTGCGCGCTAGCGACTTATTCCATTCTTGATCATAATCCCACATTGGATATACAAACAGTTTTGCAGAACATCATTGACAAGGCAGTCCTATTTGGTACCATTGGAGACACAGAGCGTAAATTTCTCACCACCAAATTTCCCAAAAATCCAACACTACGCATGTTACCAAAAGTTCATAAAAATTTAAATGATCCAACAATGAGACCCATAGTTTCCACCCAGGGCTCACTTCATGAACCCGTCGGGAAGTACCTTGACAAACATCTTCAACCACTGGTCCAAACCATGTCTACATTTGTCAGAGACACAACACACTTTTTGAACATATTGTTGAATTTTGCAACCCCATGGGAGGAAGACATGTTTTTTTGTACGATAGACGTCACGTCTTTGTATACTTCAATTCCACACAACTTGGGCATAGAAGCCGTTGAACATTTTTTATTGGGGTCAAAGATACCACCTGATCTACAAGTTTTTCTTCTTGAACTGCTACACTTTACGTTGTATCACAGTTATTTTTGTCACAACAATGTTTTCTTTTTGCAGATCAACGGTACTTCTATGGGCAATTGTGCAGCTCCCAGCTATGCAAATTTGTTTATGCACAAATTTGAGTTAGATCACATCCTCAACAATGATCCATGGAAATCTCACTTACTCCTTTTTTTACGGTATATTGACGATATTTTTTTGATTTGGCGTGGTCCAAAGATGTTGTTAACACAAGCCATCGATCAACTCAATCACATCAATGAAAGACTGAAATTTACATTCACCATTGGTGAGTCTCATATTAATTTTTTGGATGTGCTTATTTACATCAAAGACAACCACATATAAACCAATTTGTACCGTAAGGATACTGATCGCAATAACCTTTTACACTTTTTCAGTTTCCACCAGCCTTCCCTCAAAAATCACCTACCATTTTCTCAAATTCTCAGAATTAAATGCATTATTTCGGAATCTACCCAATTGTCTCAACAAATCTCAAACATGGAACGCCGTTTTTTAGACAGATGTTACCCACCTAAAATCCTGGCTAGGGCGGTTGAAAAAACTGCATTGAAATCCAGAACACACTATTGGATCAATCTCAGATGAACATCAAATCCACTTCTAGATCCGTTATTGTTACCAAATTTTCTACAGAAAGTTTCAGTCTCAAAAAAACAATTCTCAAACATTGGCCTATGCTACAAGTAGAACCTGATTTCAACAAAATTTTTGCAGAGAAGCCACTGTTCGCCTATGAAAGAAGTAAAAATCTGATGGAATTATTGAAACCACCTATGGAAAAACAACTAACATCAATACACAAGGGCACGACGCCTTGTTACAATTGCGGAAACTGCAACAGCATCATCAAAGGGAACTGTGTTCAACATTCCACACGTGGTTATAACATCAAACTTTTTGTTTCCGCCACCTGCAATTCAAAAAATTTAGTTTATATGTTGAAATGCCCATGCGGCTTAGCATATATTGGCAAAACAGAAAGGAAAATAAAAACACGTCTGAATGAGCATAAAAGCAACATCAGGAAAAACAACTTGAAATCTACAGTAGCCGTACATTTCAATGAACATAACCACAACATTAATCAACTACGTTTTCTTGTTTGTGAAATTGCTCCACTCAAAGATGGCAGGGACAACAGAAAAATCTTAATGCAACGTGAAACATACTGGATTTACAAAATGAACTCCTTGGCACCTACTGGACTTAATGATCAAATTGAACTCAGTTGCTTTATGTAAAATTGTATTGTGCCTTTCTTTGCGTTTCTTGTTGCGTTTCTTGTTGATCGGAACAGAAACTGCTTGATTAGCAGTAACAGAAGGAGCTAGAAAGATCGTGAATCAGGGCGGCACTGCGGCCATTATCTTATTGGACCTCAGTGCCTCCTTCGACACTGTGAATCATGACATCCTACGCCACAGATTGTCAGAGCTAGGGACAACCTCCACTGCTGCGGCCTGGCTACATTCCTTTCTTTCAGACCGCTCTTTCCGAGTCAGTGAGGGTAATACCACCTCGCCCAGCAAACCTCTCAGTTGTGGGGTTCCCCAGGGCTCGTCCTTGAGCCCCACACTGTTTAACATTTATATGCTCCCCCTCGCAGAAATAATACGCCCTTTCGGCGTTCAAGTCGTGTCCTACGCCGACGATACGCAACTGGTGGTTACCCTGACTCATCCCTCCTCTTACTCCAGCGATCTCAGAGGCTGCATGGAAGCAGTATGCTCCTGGATGAGCCAGTCTTATTTGAAGCTGAACGGCGACAAAACAGCTAATGGTGCTGGGCAACTCCCCCCAAAAATCCATTGACTCTCTGTGGCCGCCAGCACTAGGCCCAGCACCCCCAGCCAGGGATACCATCAAGAGCTTGGGTATCTGGCTGGATAACGCATTAACCTTCGGCCTCCAGGCAACCAAACTAGCAGCCACCTGCATGGGCATTATTAGACTCATACGAAAGATCCTACCGCTCCTCCCTTTTAAGGCCAGACAGATCATGGTCCAGGGTCTAATCCTCTCCCGGCTGGACTTCGGAAATGCCCTATACCTAGGAGCCCCCGATTCCACCCTGAAAAAACTGCAGGTTATTCAGAACTGCGCTGCTCGCACTCTCCTGCGCATTCCCCGCCGGCAATCAGTGAAATCTGAACTAAGAGCACTTCACTGGCTGCCAGTAAAGGATAGAGTCAACTTCAAAAGCATGTGCATCGCCCACCGTTCTTACTGGAGGAAAGGAGCAATCCTGAATCACACCCTGATCACCCCCTACCATCCCAAAAGGCAGCTGAGGTCGACCCTCACCTTCCAAGTCATCAATCCCAGGTTCAAAAGAGAAAGAAGTGGAGGAAGAATGTTCTCAAGAAACGCGGCAAGGCTCTGGAACTCCCTTCCACTCTCTATCCGCTCAGAACCTAACATCCTGCTCTTCCGAAAAAAACTAAAAACCTTCTTCTTCAGCCGATAACCTCGACCCGCTTCACCCACCTGTATTCTGCTAAAGCGCTGGGACGCCTGCGGGTAGCTATCGGGCTATATAAAAACCTATTCCATTCCATTCCATTCCATCTTGTTACTACTCGTATACTTTCCTTTTATGTTACTAATGCCTCTATTCTATTTGTCTTTAATTTCTTCACTTAAGTTAACTTTTTATATATTCTTCTTATGCTCTGTCAACTTTTGTTTGTATTTGTTCAACCTTCATTAATTTTTTTGACTTATTTTTTTGCCAATCTTTAATTCTTCAATCTTTATTGTTCACACGCGTAATTTTCCTATTTATTTCGTTTGCCTCATTTATTTTTCATACTCTACCATCACTTCCACCATACACTTTTATTTCACTTATGATATCGTTTATACATTATTTAGATCACAGCGCTTCATTTGCTTTAGCATTCCCATTCCAAGATGGCCACCATTTACGCGTTAGATTAACCGTTCGCTTTTTTTACCTTTAACGTGATGTAACCATTGCTAGCACCAGTTTTACCAAACATGTGCAGACAGTGCGTGTTTATTTGATATTCACACACACATATGCTATGAATTAAGAGTTTACTGGCTTACGTTTTGTCATTCCAAGATGGTTGCCAGTTGCGCGTCTGATTACTTGTCCGTTTTCACTATTTATAAAACGTTGTAACAATTGTCAGCACTCGTTACAACATTTGCACGGACATGGAGAGTGTTCGTGTGTGATACTTACCGAAGGTAAATCTTAACTTAGTGACAGTATTTTCACAGCATTCTGATTACTCTCGTTTTTTCACTGCGGTTTGGCTGTTTTCTCACTCAAACTTCTGATCTAGCACTTGTTTATGCGAAACTTATCCCGCACTTTTTGAATCACTGTGTTTTTCATTCAACACTTGGTGAAGGTATCTCAGGTCTTATTTTTCTTCGCTAATTCAATAACGGTGAACATTGCGACTTTTACCCAATTTAATTTTCAGACTTTCCTTTAGTCTTTAGCTTCTTTTTTCTTTTTTTCTTCCTTTTTTTTCACGACATTGTATTTATTCCGAGCTTTCATAGACAAGTGGGTAGTGACACTTTCTCCTATCTTTACATTTCCCAGGATTCCTGACGAAGGGTTACCCACCCGAGATGCATTGGGGATTTATCCTTCATTTTCCTTTTGAAGCAAATGGAATGTATTAAGCTTCTCCATGGTTGAATATTCATGATGACAATGGATATATTATTTGGAATAAAACTTCAAGATCAACTTTTGTGATATTTTCATTCGGATACTCAGCGATTTTCTCGCATTACTACAGCTGTGCTGCTAGAGGGACACCACTCACAATCGAGTTGTGCAACTGTTTTCCATTTTTTCACCTTGGTTTAGAGGACGACTCCTCTTTAGCACGCTCAAAAATCCTTTTAAACAGTTTATCTTGTCTACACATAAGGTGTGCGTGGTAATTCATATCATTATGATCTGTTTTCCCGCCGTACTTCCAATCCTCCTCTAACCGCCTCTGTCTGTTACCTGTGAGACTCTACTGTGCCCAGATCAATAATGCGCCTGCCCTGTTGTTTGCTGCATTGGGGTGATAGCAGTCCCATTCTCTGGTTTGTCACGGTGTATGCCTTCTCCACTCTAACTTAGAGCGACGCCCCTGTCACTAGCACTTGCGGCAGTCGCACTCCCCAAACTTTAGCGCCTCAGTTTCCGATGCTCTGCATATGCTCATATCTTTTCCGTGATGTGTCGGCGGCGTGATGGTGCCCTGTGTGCTAGATTTCGCAGTCTTTTTAGAGCCTCAGCGTTTTGGCGTCTTTCGGTGCCGGGGTCCAACACCTCGTGGGAGACCGGGCGCTCGCGTACCTGCTTCCGCCGCTGGTGTCTATGCTTAGCGCTCCATCCGCCTTCCGCTGTCTCCTTTACCTCCCTCTGCAGGGGTGTCCCGGTATCCAATTTCACTGAAACTTGCACCCGAGCCGGATGGCGTCTTCCTGCACGATCAACACACTTTATGAATACTTTCTCCCGGGGATAATAGGAGAACTGAAGGATTATGGGGCTGAGCTACCGGAGCCTCACTGAAAAGCGGCCATTCCGGTTGTGCGCCACCTAGTGCCCCCCTCCGTCACCACTATTTCCATGGTAAATCCTTTTTCTGGAACGAAGGTGAGCGGGTCATGCCCCCCTAATTAAATATCCACAAAACAAGACTCCATGAAGGGGACCCCGACCCGCAATTTGCAAGTGTTGAACTGCACTCAAAAATATGAACTTTCAATTGTGGTGTTGTGACGCTATTCAGCTTTATTACAAATGTGCTTCACAGTATAAAGCACAAGGAACAACAACGATGCATTCTGGTATCTGTAGGAGTATGTCAAGCCACGTGACAACACGGATTTAAATACTAGGACTGAATGTAATCCCACTCACCTGTGAACATATATATTATCTACTGGCGGTCGCCAGTAGATAGTTATAGTTACAACCTAGTTTCCATAGGAAATCTCAAAATTCTATTTTGAATAACTTTGGCGCCGGTTGACGAATCCTCGTGAAATTTTCAAAACTAATGGGGCGCTCCGTTCAGCTCCTACCCTGAAAGTCTCGGGGTGATTCGTCAAGCGGGGGCCGAGAAAAAGGGGGGGGTCCCAAAAAGCGTTTTCCCCATGCATTTTTCAATAGGACCTTTAGTCGCAGCTACAGCCCGAACGGCTGAACAGAATTACGTGAAATTTGGCAGAGAGGTAGCCATAAGGTCAAGGAAGTGCCAATCCTCTGCTGATGACGTCAGATATTACATCACTGATGACATATGTGTCTTTATGAAAAATAAATATTTGTAATATATGTATAGCTAAAGATTAATGGAAGAAGACATGGGTAAATAAGTGTCTAAATACAGTGATGTAATATCTGACGTCATCAGCAGAGGATTGCGGTCGCGTGAGTTATAGTTGCCTGCACTAATTATAACGGGGTAATTTCATTGGTTTCTTACGAGTGAAATGTCCAGCTAACTATAACATGTGTGAAACCTATGGTTTTTTAAGTGAATATATATATATATATATATATATATATATATATATATAGATAGATAGATAGATAGATAGATAGATAGATAGATACATACACAAACACAGTCTCCAAGCACAAGGAGCCCCCGACCCTTCAGGGCGGCCTCATGGAACATTGAGCATGGAGCAGCTCACCAGTAGTCATCACGACAAGGCAAAACAAATGAGGCCCATTTCTGTGAGCAAGTCATTTATTACGAAGGCAGCAGCACACATTTCCCTTTCCTTACGCGTTTCGGCAGATGCCTTGGTCACAGGTTGGAAATGATTCAAAAAGCAAAGTGCGTTGTGCATACTTAAATACGTAATGTCACATGACCAGTTCGTAAAAAATACAGGATCCACAATGCATTGAACTGAGTTTAAAATATTCCACATAGAATCTCAGTAGATCTGTTATTTAGCATGTGCAAAAATCATTCTTTCAAAGTACCTGCATTGTTCCAGTGGCAGTATAACTCCTGCATCCATATGTTTTTATGTTTATTCCTGCAAGTGCTCACAGTCAGCGTAAACCTACGTGAAAAAAATCATTGTTCCTCAGAACGGTCAAAAGCGGGATGTCATCCCCTCCGACTCCCTTCCACACAGTTACCTTTTTTCACACTAGTATATATATATATATATATATTTTTCACACTAGTATATATATATATATATATATATATATAGAGAGAGAGAGAGAGAGAGAGAGAGAGAGAGAGAGAGAGAGAGAGAGAGAGAGAGAGAATATGAGAGAGAGAGAGAGAGAGGGAATATGAGAGAGGGAATATGAGAGAGGGAATATGAGAGAGAGAGAGAGAATATGTGAGGAGAGAATATGTGAGGAGAGAATATGTGAGGAGAGAATATGTGAGGAGGGAATATGTGAGGAGAGAATATGTGAGGAGAGAATATGTGAGGAGAGAATATGTGAGGAGAGAATATGTGAGGAGAGAATATGTGAGGAGAGAATGTGAGAGAGAGAGATATGGATATAGACATGTATATTCTATCTCCAAATGTACTCCGTAGTTACTCAAAGTATGTTTTAATTGATTAAGACATCATGGAGTGATCAACAAAACAAGCAACATCCTTCAGTATGTTGAACAAGGCTTGTGAACATACATTTATTTTTTATTTATAAAATATCTTTGTTGTGCAAAAAAACTCTCCATTTATTCTCAAAGTTATCCCAATTATTATTCAAAACTGTAAAGCATTGAACGTTTTCCCATCTATAACTTTTCTGTACTTTAGTGAGGTACCCCACTGTCCTCTTCGCCTACGATGCACATAGCCTGAAGAAAAATAGCAACGCTTCCATATGGGGATGATGTAACATATAGGTGGCATCACCTGGCTGTTTCTGGGCTAGTGTTAGAACAATCGGCTTCTGGCAGTGTGTGTTACTGCTGCTCCACCCCCTGGCGTCTTCTTACTAGTAGTTCCTGACTTATCTTTGTTGTCATCTTCTGCAGGTCTTTAATTAGGGCCAATTCTGATGACATAGGTGGTCATTGCTTTATATTTTGATAGTTTAGTGTTTACATTAAGCAATGCTAGATATGGTCCTCTTCTCTGGTCTCTGGAATCCTAAATATTGACCTTCCGTTTAAGCATGCATGCATTGAAGGAAGGTTAGTACTAGACTTCATCAACACACTACACCTGCTTTTCCCAACCGAGTGTAATTATCGTTTATTATGGTTGGATAGAAACTATGAACGTTAGGAAATACCTAGAATAGATTAAGTTCACAGCATCTGAAAGAAAGTACATCATTTTTAGGTCTCGCTGAGTCAGCGCGCATGCGCTGCAGACTTGAGTAGGTGAGTTTTCAAAGTGCTGCTGGCTGGCGACAAGCTTGCGTTCACGCAAGCTTGCACGCGGGAACCGACAGCCTTCAGCGCCGTTTGTCTTTCCTCTTGCTTGCTCCCTGCCTCCGCCCCTCCCCCAGCCTTTGCCCAAAGTGTGCTCCGTGCCCACATATGTGCTTCAGGAAACACAGTGCCCGCAAGGTGCGTGTGCTAGAAATCAGCTCAACTGCGCTCTACTACAGGATGCTGATAAAAACAAGCTTTTTAAAAACAGGGTTGTGCTTTAAAATGTCCCCATGTCTAATGTGCCTGTAAAAACTAGCAAAGTGAGCTCCGTGCCAATAATTTCGAGTCGTGAATTATACGAACAATTCACGCATACAGAACAAATTGTGAGCCCTTTAATGCACAACATTCTCTCAGCAACAGAACGGGAAATGCTACATGAAAATAAACACATTTCTCTTGCTGTCTGTCAGGAACAAATGCACTATAATTTTCTGTGCAATCATTCATTACATTCACATAATCTTTCCACCAGAAGTAAAATAACTGTGAAATACATTGCATAATTTCACTTCTAGACACAATATATTTTTGCACGTGCTCCATGCCGGAAGCAGCAATCCTAAAATATTCCAATATGAGAGCATTTGCACTTCTGCCAAAGGTATAGTGTAGTTCTTGTAGAGTTGCATCTGGTTAGAAAGGGAAATATACAACAGACCAGAGGCCAGGCAGATTCAACCAATTCCCAATAGTTTCCTGTATTGCAGAAAAAGAAACTCGTGCACATTTCTCGTGTACTTTTTAAGGTCTGTGTTAGCAGCTACAAAGTGATGTCATATACGTTCCTCATTTGTTAATTAGCGTTCTCATGGGGGGTGGGTCTCCCACGTGCAGGACTTGTTGGTTGAGTCTTTTCCGGCAGCACCCTTTTCCAAGATGGCCTCCTATGTGACACGCGCCTGGTTTAAGACTGGTCTGGAACGAATGCCGCATTCTCCTGGACTCCAGGACCAGGCGGCGAGCATAGCTGTAGAACTGCACGTTTTGGGGTCTTATAGATTCGAGCCCTCATGCAAGAGACTTGTTTCCCTTCTTCTTTAAACCAGTTCCACCCTTTTCCCCTTACCTGTGGCTTGCTTCCCCATCTTTCACTTCGTCTCTTTTTTCCATCTCTCACCTTTATCCTCCTTTCTGTTTCCACCCCCTTTATCTTTCATCTATTTTTTTCTCCGCCTTCCTCACAGTGGTTCTCTTCCTTTCAATCTTTTTTCCCTCGGTCTGTATTTCTTCCTTTACTCTTATTCCCAATGTTCCACTCTCTGCAGTGGTACCTTCCTGAGTCAGTTTTCGATATTCACTCCATGGTTAGCGAAGGGTTCAGCATACATTTGAGCAATGAAACTCAGTCCTTTCTCAGTGTTACTTACCAACATCCAAAAACGCTTGGTTATCGAATAGATGATGCAAATTATATCAAAGCTACACAAAGCACAGATCATCTGAAAAAGAGCCATCCGAGCCCCAGACTGTCAGATCTGCAAAGTTGCAGTTTCCTTTCCATATTGTGGCTTCATCCTAGGACAAACGCTTTGTTAGGCAGGAGTCACATGAGACAAATGCTTCACACCCTTCCCTCACACACCGCCTCCCCTGGGATAGGGCCCCTGTTGTCGGGTACCAACATCAAACATACAAGGCTCAAGGTGTCCTAACAGTGCAGTGTTCACAGGCTCCAATTGCCTTTTGTTTCTGAGCCTGAAATATGCTGCTTACAGAGGGAAACAAGCATTGGCTTATCCAATAGGTCTCGCCTTTGGGACCTTATAAGTATTTAATTATGCAGCACAATTTGCTTGATGCAACATCAACTGTTACATGGCTAAACACTTATAATGTCCCAAAGGCGAGACCTATTGGCTATGCCAATGCTTGTGTGTTAGTGTGGTTTACCCAATTTTACTATTTACTTTTGCTGGCTTTAGGACTCACTGGCAAAGAGTAGTATAGCGCCTGTGTGTTTCTTCCTAAAATAGTGTCCTGTGTGCTTATTTAACTTTCTTGTAAGACCATCATAGTTTGTGCAGAAACTGCACTGGAGTTAAATATCACATGTGGGATAAACTGTGGGTTTACACCAGCCACTTAACATAACAAAAAGATTTGGCTGCGAGGAACACGCTGTGCTCTGGCTGAACTGCAGTTTAAAAGAATTGCCATGGCACATGACAAGGAAAAGTGACTTTGTCACATAAGAAATCTTCTTTTTTTTATATATTAACAAGTTACCCGAAAAGTGTGCTGTTAAGCGCACAGAGCTGGTTACTTGATATATAAAAAGTGGCCCACTTCATATTGAAAATAGTATGCCTCGACTGTGTCTAAATATCAAAAAGTTGTTTTCGCTGTTTAAATTAAGCTAGATTCTCCATAAACAGACCTAGGTGTAATTAAAACCCTAATTTATATCATATTTTGGGCAAATGCTAGTAAAATTGTTCAAAGTATTTTATGGGCAGAGCAGATTTTGTGGAATAGTAACTTTAAAAAAAAATCACTTTGTGCTACCTGAGCAAAAACTGGCTTTAAACCAGTTTTGTCAATCTTCCCATCCCCAGGGACCCAATATACAAAGCTGGCTAAAGTTAATGACCCTGCTGTCTACAATCAATTACACGGTCTCTGGGCCCAGGAAGGCAGAGGTGTTCTCAACAACTTGCCAGTTAATATCAATTGGCCGTCTGAAAGGGGACAGGAATAGGTGGCATGACCAAGGACAGCCTTCCCTCTACCTCTTTCAATTTCAAGATGCCAAATGGGGCTGATAGGATCTGCGCTCATTCTTTCCAAGTGTCTCCTAGACTTCCTGGCTCATATCCTAGCAGGGAGATAAACAATTCTTGCCACTGACAAAGGGAGGAAACCTCATCGAAATAGGGTAGTGTTACAGGGAAAGTCAGAACCCCTTCTGATGGAAAAAGAGGTTAGCTATTTTTGTTGTCATTTGTATAGTAAATAGGATAATACCATTTGTATGTGGTACAACATCACATGTTATGGGTTAGGCATTTTGGATTTAGGGCTTCTGGGAATTTTTACGGTAAAGCAAAGAAGAAGGACTGTAAAAGGATTGACAGGTTTGGGTTGGCAAAATTCCTCCAATCACTGGCTAGTGCAGAGGACTGGTACCTTTTGGATTTTGAGAATCAACCATGTCCGAAGGTAAAACCTTGGACTGGGGTGAGGGAGCAAATATATTGCAGTTTTGCAACAAACCTGTGAGCTAAGGAATATAGCTCCAAAATTATTAATTGAATTCCTAACAGCTTCCTAATGGCATACTATGTATACCAAAGAATATAAAAAAATCAAATAATGTAAACGCCCATTAAAGGAATCAGTTTGTGGAAAAAATAAATATGCTATTGTTGTTTACCAAAAAACAGTCTTATCAAAACCTGTGATCCATGGCAATATCGCGCTGGATCATATTAAATGAATCCTGGACTGCTCATGCCACTTTGTTTTTAGGTCGGGCGTACAACGCTTGCGCTGACGCTTAGCGACCTGTTGTGTATGCTTTAGTAGGTGAACTCTACCCATTACTTGTGATTGCTTTGTATTTAGTGTCATTTAGAAATGCTTTCTTGCCAATGGGCAATCTGCTATCTTTGTCCCTCCTTCAGATTTCCGGTTTCTTCATGCAGCCCCGACATCTTACTCTTAAGGTGTTTATTTTTTTCGTTTGGGGACTACTTTCCTTCTTCGTGTTTCCCTGCCTCAGCGCCGCACATTCTATACGTCCTTCGCACTTTCCGTTTGTTTTCCTTTAGGTCACTTTTCTGTTACTGACGCCGCATTTTTTGCCTTCCTGTCTTTGAACTTACAAGTGGAAAGGTAAAAATAAAAGGAAGGGAATGACTTCACGGCATGAAGATGCTTTTATTCATCGCCACGGGCTCGTAATAAAACATGCTATTTTTCTCTGTAAAGAGGAAATATTGCTCCTATGATTTAAAATAACCATTTTGTTTAAATAAATGACTCCCGTGGTTTGCAAATACCTCATTCTTTATGGGTTTCAGTGAAAGCAATGTTATTCTGAATAGCTGTTTTCACTCAATTAGGAGCTGCCCAGATACTGTATGTATTCCATGTATTAAACCACAGGGGCTGCTTCTTACTGCTGTGTGAGTTATTATTGGAGATTATCCTCCTCCTCCCTGGCGGTCAGAGATCTAATACAGAGGCGAGTCTCATACTATCTTTTTAGGTCTCGCCTGGCGAAAAGCAGCGCATGCATTGCTCTCGTCATGCATGCGCCTGCATTGACAAAGATGGCTGCTCTCGCCATCTGTCCATAGCCGACAGCATGCGCTTGTCCATGGGACAGTGGACAGTCCGTCGCCATCTTGCTCACGCCGGCTTCCTTCAATTCTGTCTCCGGCGTGCGTTCACTTTAAATAGTGCACACGCGCGAGCGATGGACCCAGATTTGAAGGAAGCCGGCGCGCACTAAATAGCGCGTTCACCTCCCTGCCGCGCTCCCTCAACCCCCCGCGCGTTCACGCTGCCGTGCTCACTTCCCTCCGCCCCTCTCGTGATTTGCCTAGATTCACAGGATGTTGGTGCCGATGCCGAGACTCCAAACACCACATCTCCTCACCTCCATCTCTCACCTAGAACGCAGTGCTCCACCACAGAGCGCTGCATATTAAACTGCTTGTTTATTTACCTGCAGGTTTAAGGATGACCCACCGCAGTCTACACAGCACTCCACGAGTACACACCGAGGGAACTCCCTCGCACTGCGTGTTCCTTCCAGGCCAGGGAAGGAGGGGTAGGCAGGATGCGAGATGAGACATGCTCTGCCCAGAGTTTGCGTGCAGCAGATTCATGTTTGTTGGAAAATAACACAGATCCTTGGGTTCGGAGAGAGCAAAGGCTAGCTTTCTCCCCCCAGGTTGGAACAAAACGCAAATAAAACATGCTTATGCGCATCCCGTGAAAGAGCGGAGCAATCACTGCCGTTCAGTCACTTACACCTTTTAGCTAACTATGTGGAGCCAAAAGATATGTTTGTATCTCAAAGTATGAGCCTCGGTCAAATGAAGCACATTACAGGTCAGGTGACCATGAATGGACGGGATCATGAAAGGCCACCTGTTTCCATATACATCCTCAGACCCGATTTTACCACCGGAAAGTCAGGTCAGTAAAATTGCATGAGACTTTGGATGCAACAGCAGCCGATGCTCGTTCCCGAGCAACCCGGGTGAGGGGGGCGGAGGAGGGTATGCCGGACTCTCCCACGCTAAACCTATTATTCCCTCCATTTACTACCTGCTCCGAGCAGGTGGTCAATGGGAGCATTAAACTGCTCAGCATATCATGTGAATTCTGCATGGTAATTCTGTGTCTGTCGTTATTCCACATTCTAGTGTCTACCTCGCAACAGTTGGAAACCCATGTGGAGATATTGGCACTAATGGAATGTCTGCATGACATTCATCTAACTTGTTATATACCGCGAACATTACCCGATGGTGTCAGACCGACATCCCTCATTTTAAAGCAGCAACTTGAAGCTCTCTAAGCAGTCTACGCTACATTTCCGGCTGTTAGATCTCAGTCGACGTTATCGATTTGGAAATAAATGTTAAAATGTAACGTAAATCATAAACCGTTGAACGTTTTGTCATATGGCTACACGCAGATCACTGGGGCACGCGCATTACTCCAAAGATCACGCGCCCATCAATGCTAGTCAGAGAGAGAGGTTTCGCTCAGTTTAGACTCACAAAGATGACGGGCCGACTTTCATGTAGCAGTCCGCGGTGAGAGCACAGGTAAGTAATCCCAGAACAGCGCTCACGAGAAATGTTGGAAAGTCATGGCCTCACTTCCACCAAAATCAAATTCAAGTAACTAACTGTGAGGTGGGGTGGGCGAGGACTATTACATCCTGCCCCCTTACTTTAAGTTGTGCTTGAATACCTAAAGAAATGAGGCCGCTTCAAAAAATAGGTTTTCTCCGTGTGGACTATATGGGGGGCATTTCGAGGCGGGAAAAAGGTAAAAAAAAGAAAAGAAACGATTCAGATGAGTGTCACTGATGTATTTGTTGTACAGCGACCTCACACTCCAGGAAGTGTCAGGGCATATGTACTGAACTGCATTTTGCTTTTACTCAAAGGTGGTATATGTTTTAAATTTCCCAATTTCCTTCAATTTTGCCTAAACGCAGGGAATGCTGCATTAAACCAGCAGACACGCGAGGCACATCGATCACGCACCTGGAGGGTGATGTGCTGTTATGACAGTTTCAGGTGTTCGACTTATTTAATTGTCAGCCGTCTCTTTCCAGTGACCTCATTGGGCAATGCACATTCACCAAAAACGAATGAAATGTATATTCTCTTGAATGTTTGGGAACTACATAACCACTGCAACTCCAGCAAAAACTAGCACACTCACACCCCACTAAAACAAGCATTTGCAATGCAGTAGGTCTCGCATTTACGTACGTTTGAGCTATTGGCATTGTAAATGACAATGCCTTTTTTATGATTTGGGTTTTAAAACCTAAATAAAAGGCATTGCCATTTACAATGCCAATAGCTTACACTCGCGTAAATGCGAGACCTATTGCATTGCAAATGCTTGTTAAGCTATGCAGCTTCCTGCTGCATCACTGTATATGGCCGGATGGCCCCTGCCTGAGCACGCTCATTCACACGGGACATTTCGACGTCACACTGTTTCCAATGCTTGGTCAGGGGTTAATTGTGTGGTATTTGTGATGGTGTGTGTGTTCGGTGATCTTTTGCCCCTCTTGCCCATTTATTCGTTCTGCTGCAGCGCACCTTCTGGGTTTGATGCCTGAAGGAGAGCTATCATGTAAATGATGTGCTTGAGAGGCGGGTCTTCGAAATCTCTGCTATCAATGGTTCATATCAAAATATGTTGGAAAAACTCTCGTATTTTTGCTGTTTGATTGTACAAGTAAGACATAATTTAGTGCTGAGCATTGACTATACGAACCTATCACAAAATGTTGAAGTGTGCAAGTAATTCCGACAATAACCGCACACTCTGCGAGATGATAACGTCGAACAGGACGAGCCCCTTCCCACACAGGTAACAGTGGGGAGGTCACCATTATAAATCACTTCAAATTTGATAGTGCTTTTTGTAACGTGAAGGAATTCTCTCAGCCAATCAAATAATACCCCAGCAGTAACTATTGAAGCAAATTATCGCCTAGTTTACCAGACATGCGTGGCAACCTGGGCATACGTTTAAACAAGCATTTGAAAACCAATAGGTTTCTCGCTTGAGCTATTGGCATTGTATATTGACAATGCCTTTTATTTATGTATTTTGAAAAGCTGCAAGTTGTGTGTAAACACGCACTTTGTACATATAGTTGTTGCTCACCAGAAGCAAGGCTGGCAGTAACTGTGCCTGTTTTACTGCCAGCCTCTAGTAAACAAGGACAACTAGTACAAAGTGGGTGTTTACGCACCACGTGCTGTTTTTTAGAACACCAATAAAAGGTAATGTCATTTACAATACCAATAGCTAAAAAATGCAAGACCTATTGCATTGCAAATGCTTGTTTTGCTTACATTTAAGCAACGCGTTGCCTTACACCCCGCGTTTTTTCAGGAAGTGCATGCTGACAGGCCTGTATAGTTGTGGTACAAGCAAACAGTTAAAGATCAATATTTTTTTTCTCCTTCTGACTGGAAGTAGCATCTATAGACCACAAATGGCAAACGTTTACAGAGGTTGCCATGGAGAAGGCTGAAGTCAGGAAACTGGTTTTGCAGATGGTTTTGCTGTGTTTGTTTTCGAGCATGTCTGAGCCTGAGTGCATTAGTGTGGGGGTTGTTGGTTTATCAAAACATGTGGCATGGGAGGAACACACCCTCTCCTTAAACAAAGACTGCGTCACATGTTTCACATAGGCGTGCCTTTCCTTGACAGGAGATTCTTGATGTAGGGAAACAAAATGTGTAACTACAGCAAAGTGACTGACTGATTCACAAACATAACTACGCTTGCTGTAATTCATTGTCCCCGCCCCCACTAACGCATCCCACTCCTGATGCATTATGTCCCCCACTGTAAGGCAGTACCCTCTTTTAGCAAGATTGGCTCTACTTAAGCCCACATAAATAGATATATGTACTTGCATACATTGAGAAAGAAGAAGAATCCAAGAACTACTTATTAAATGTAAGCAATTTGTATCCTGCAAGGTTGTATTTATTAGCCTGAAATTACCCTCATCTTCAAGTAATCAAAACTACGATCATCACAACGGTGAATTTGATTTTTAGGAGTCTTTCTTCAATTTGACTGGAAATATATTATGAAGAGTAGTTTATCGTCTCTTTATTACAGAAGGCTGGTCCCACTTTGCATCAAGTGCGGTCAGAAAGGTCAGACCTACTTTAAGTCTCATTCTGCAGTGAGGCTTGGATGATCAAAAACTTAATAAGTGACCACGATTTGTAAGAAACAGCTTCTCAGTCCATTGATAGTGCTTGTATTGGAGACCAATGCACGACAGAGTAGGAGGGGAACTATTTTAGTGGTGGCAGCTGTGGTGGGTGATCCAATTGCCAAAGAATATCTTCCAATGACAGTATTTAAATTAGCATAGGTCTGTGGAATGTAGATGTATATGGATGCACTCATCAAAGAAGACATAAACATTACATATTAATAAGCAATCTCCATCCATTTTGTAATATTAACTTGGCGCTTTCGACTACTGTAGGCTTGTGTCAGGGGAACCATCCTTTTTTAGGATGTAAATAGACTAGATCATGAAAAACTTCAAAAATAATTTTGACTTCGCACGCCCAACAGTTGAATGAGTTGTTCTTCAAGTTGTTATATGCAACTGGGCCCTGCAGTGTGTTAGAATATGCTATCATATTTTAAAACCCATTGTTTGATGATGAATGAATTTAACCTAAAGTACTGTTTTCTGACCCCATTCGTCATTCAGTCCAGGCTTTGAAACTGCATTCTACGATTTGTAGCTTATTTCAAAATGGTATCAACAAAGGAAGAACATACGGAATGCCAAAACATGGATTGAGTAAGCTATTCAAGCCTGAAAAACTTGAGAGCATGGAACATACTAGGGCTAAACTTACGAAGAGTCATTGTACCTCAACAGCCTCTGCTGCTCACAAGCTGCTCCCCATAGAAAACCGAAATAGTGGCCGTCCAAACCAAAGGACTTTTGACACTAGCACACTGATCAAAAGGAAAACTGGCATAACCACAGCCCCCAAAAGTAGCATATCTGCCAAACCGTCATAAGTAGATAATACAGATGTGGGCATAAACATAAAGAGACTTAATCAATAAGCAAAATTCTGTTACAAATACGAGCAGTGATGGCTGCTAAGGAACTGGGTGGCGGGGCAGGTGGGGGAGTTAATAAAAAACAAAAATCACTTACCTGGTTACAGCCATCCTCTTTCCTCCATCCTCTTCTCTTCCTCCTGACTCCCGGATGCAGGAAGCTCTTAGACTCCCCTAAGCCAATCAACACGCTGCTGTCACAAGCTTGACAGCAGCGTCGTGATTGGTCTGAGCAGCCTGTTTGGCAGCTCAGGCAGTGCCTGGGAGCCTAAGGACAGTTCTCTAGCCAGCTGTCCTACACAGCCCGGTGGAGACTGCTGGCCAAACTATTATGCACACTTAATAGTGCCCATACCACTCCTCCTCCTGTGAACCAGCCGAGCCCTGCCCTAACCTGGCTTAGTGCATCGAAATAAAGTGATAATAACCATTTATTATTATCATTTTATTTTTTTATTTTTCTTTGTTGCACTGCTCTAAGAGCAGTGGGGCGACGCTGATTGAACAAACAAATGTACCTTTCATACATTTGCCAGGAATTACAAAATTGATTCCTGATAGGCATAAACACATTGATATGAGCTGAAATCTTCACCACAAGTGGAGAGTTCTTTGCAACCTTTATCCTATTCGTCAGCTGGGAAATGGGCATTCCAACGCGTGATTAGCCCTGGAAGATTGTGAACACACAAAAACATGTATGTATATTTGTATACGTTCACAAACTTCTCTCATTCTCCACCATAGAGAACTCAGAAATGTGAGAATAGGACTCTGCGTGGAAAGTCAAATGGCCTTCCCTAACTAGGAGACTTGAACTATGCTTACTCTTGGGATTGTTTGTGAATAGCAGAATGGTCAGAAAATTAGGTGCAGGTGAATGCCGAGTTCTCTGCCTGTACTTTCTGACTTTATAGGTGAATACGCCCACGTCCCTAAGTGGTTATTGGTTAGTATTTGGGGCAGGAGGGACCTGTCTGCGCAAAGCTACATAATGCATTTTCAATCTCTGTACTTCACTGCAAGACATGAGTATTTAGTCCCATTTATAGGCAAAAACTACGAAATCCTTGTGAGAGCTACTCATTTACAAAAACAACTGTGCTTTATAATCCCCAAGTCCCTACCCCTATTTCCACCACCACACCCTACCGGGTTGCTCCTTGAACATTTTCAGCCTGTTGAATTAAAAACCTGATCTCCGTGAGATGCAGAAAGCTTTTGATTCCAAAACTAGAGGCAAAGATTAAAATATACTTTAAAATCCCTGCTCTATAAATGCTTAGAGGAGGACATCAACGGGGCAGCCTAGTCTCTCCTAAAATTGTAATTGACATGTTTCTCCTCATTCGCACACTGAACACACCGAAAAATGATTCACCTGCATGAACACATTTTATCTGAAGGAGATGAAGCAAGATGTCTCTTGGGTATGCAGCAAGATTGTCCAATGCAGGGTCCATCCCGGGCGTGATAAATGACTCTTTTAGACCTTGCAAAGTAAGACAGAGGGAAATCCTAGCCAGAGTAAAGAAGGGGAGACTGAGACCACAACACCACCACATGGTGGGTGACACCGGTGCTTCTCTATTTGCCTGAGCTGCAGGGCCGAGTCTAATTCCAACTGAACTCGGTGCTGATGTACAGAAATGAGTTGTAGAGCTGAGCACTAGCAGGCACTGGCACAACTTAAGCATTTTCTATTTAAGGCCATTAGTATACAATTAACACATAATGTATTTTAACAGGTGCGGCAAAGGACCATTTATGTCTGACTGATAAAAAGTATCTGACGCTTAATCACAGTGCTGCACTGCAAGCAATGAAAATATGTACGTTTAAAAAAAAAAATGCGATGCACACACAATGTTTTGCCATGTACAACTAGTGCATATTGCTCTGTATGTCAAAGGGTGAAACAAAAGGAAATTCATATCAACCTTTGCATTTATTACAGAGACAAGGCATACTGCCTACATAGTTATGGATAGACAGTCCATAGGAAAATATTTTTGTCCTGCTAATAACTTGACACTGGCTAACATACCTCTCCAAAATAAAACAAAATTATACTCCAGTTTAGGTCGAGCTGGTAACGTTTTGCTCCAACTGGTTAAGGCAAAGGTCTTCAAACCTTTTTGCTCTGAGCCCCCCTAAGCAAAATGTTTTGAAGTGGACCGCCCCTTCAAAACTTTAAAGCAAGGATGAGGGAGCGAGACAGACAAGACTGAGCGCAGGTAGTGGAGGTTATGAGATAATTTCAGGAGTACGTTTTTTGTAGCTTATAACCCAGACTACACATGAGACAAACAGCAAATGCATCAAACAAAACCAGTAATTGACCTAAAAATACACCTCCCCATAATTGGGGTTGTGTGAGCCCCTTGCACTCTTGTGCCCCAGGGCATCTTTGGCAGTAATGATTTCTGAGGCCCTGAGCAGCAGGCTAGTACCTCTGCCTCTTTCTTCCGTTCCCCACCATGCCTGACCATTACTGTAATCTTGAAACAGGTTCTCTGTCCCTTTCAAGAAAAAACATGCAGTCTCCCTTTTTCTCCAAGGGTGCCCACGGCTCTAGTGCTATAAGGGAAAATCAGCCCCATGGCCCCTTTTTATGTCTCGCCTGCGCATGCGCTGGATAGGAGGGCCTTTAGCCGTTGCTCTGCTCATTTTCAAGCACACACTGGTGCTTGTGGCGGCATCCATCTTGCGGGAGCGAGCAGCGGTGCGTCACAAACACGAGTGCAGTGCTTGAAAAGTGAAGACTGCGCACGCACGCACCACTCCTGAAAACAGCTGCTGCTTGTTAATTAGTGCAGCGCGCGCGTGTTTAGCTGCTGCTTGTTTTTCTTGCGCGTGCCCGTTCGTTCAAATGTGTGGACTTACTGATTAAGTGTAAGAGGGTTTGTTGAACCTAGTTACCCAGTTGCATGTCTGCAGCTTTAGCCGCTAGACCACATGATCTCCCACTATAAATAGCGATCACAAAAGTGATATTGGTAGATTTTTTTAAAAAGTAGAAACACTCACAAAATGCAAACATGTCACCTGCGCTGGTCTGGCGAGACATTTTGTGAGTGTTGGACCCGGCCCTTCTGGCAGGTTCACCCCGAAACTTTTTGCTTTTTGTTGGTGACTTGGGTTAGTGATTTTTTTGACTTCTGCGCACTTTACCGCTGTGTCCCAGGGTAAAGTGCGTGCGTGTTGTGAGGTTGGCCTGCCCTCCCATAGGAATGCATGGGGGAATGTATGTGTCCTGGTAGTTCCTGATGCGTTGGGTGTGCAGGCCCGTGTTTGGTATGTGCGGACTCGTGTGAGTGAATGCTGCGCGTTGATGTGTGCGGCGTGCATGTACCTAGTGTGGAAGTGCCACTTCTAGAAGTGGGCACTTCAGTGTGCAGTATGAAATGTGTGGCTTGTCTGGCGATTGGCTGGTGAGGTCATGTGACGGACTAGGGAAATCCCCAGAGTCAGGGGGAGTCACCCAGTGGTGAATGGGGAGTTAGCATGCTGATGGCTGGGGAGGAGTATACCTGGGTCCTGAATAGGACAGGGCTTTCCCCACACAATGCTGGTGCCGGCCCCTGTGGTGCGTCTAATGACCCTAGCCCTGCCAGTGAATAGGGAGAGGGGCTGAGCAAAACAAAGTGCTCAGGAACCTGTTGGAACTGGTTCGCCCCTTCCCTGCACCTTTAGACAAAGAATTTACTGTATAAAAAGGGGGCTGTGTCCCCTTACAAGGGGTTCTCTTGCAGGATCATCTGAGGGGGGGGCCTGCTGCTGCTGGGCACCAGGAGAGACCGCCACTGGGGACTGCCTCCCTGCTGGAGGGCCCTGTGTGCTGGCTCTGGGCCCAGCCTTTGCCCCCTGTTCTTTAAGGACTCTTTACTGGACCTTTTTGTTGATCTGCAGCGCCTGGGAGCGCTCCTTGAACTTTGTAGCGCTGTGCGCACTGTTTTCCTGGACTTGCTATCTTTGTAGCGCCTGGGAGCGCTTGTTGGGCTTTATAGCGCTGGGAGCGCTGTGCGTGGCTTTATAGCGCTGTGAGCGCTTTGATTCTGCTTGCGGGTGCCCACCCCGCTTATTGGCGTTTATGACGAGGGAGCCAACCCCTCTTATTGCTGAGGTTTCCGATCACCGCTGCAGCCCGGTCCGGGGAAACCCGGAAGTCAGGCAGCCTTCGTTGAGACGGGGGCGGGACTTCGAAGCAGGAAGCAGGCGGGAGCCTACCCCGCGCTCCTGCGTAGTGCCCGGGTGAAGCGAGGACGTCGTGGGAGGAAGCGGGCGGGAGCCTACCCCGCGCTTCCCCCAGGAGAGAAGGACTGCTGAGGCGGCGGGGCCCCGAGGCACACTGTCGGTGCCTGCCCCGCCACGAGAGAGAGCCGTCCTGACGCCGGAGTCCCCAGAGAAGAGCCCGGTAAGTGGTGAAGGGCTGGGGGACTCCGTATGTGTGGGACTCTGACGGACCAGAGACATTGTCGAGGTCTGAGCGCGTGGCGCTCCAACAACGCCGCATTGCTCACGAGCCCTGTGAGGCTCCAAAACAGGGCGTATTGGTTTCTGAGCCCCGTGGCTCCAACGGAGGGGCAAAGTGTTGATCACTCGAGCCTAGAAGGCTCCAGGAGGCTGTCATTGTTGTTTAGAGCCCCGAGGCTCTAGGGGGCATTTCTTAGTGAGTAGAGCGGCCCCGGAAGGCAGCGGGCCGCTCCTACGTGTCCCAGGGCACATTGGTGGTGCCCATGCTCAGTTCTCCAGCTGCCCAGCACTTAGTGGGCAGCTGCACCGTTTAGGCGGGGATAATTTACATTCTGGCTTGCGCAGCTGGCGCCGCCTGACTGGGACAGAGTGTCCTAGCCCCGACAAGGCCAGTTGGCCTAGGGACTGCCACAGGTGGTGGCTTATGTGTGTTTCCCTTACCTGCACCTCTGAATGTATTTCGATGCGTCATGTGCCATTGCTTTACACCGCTGAATGTATTTTATCCATCATGTGTTTTCCTTCCTTACACCTCTGAATGTTTTTATGCATCATGTGTTTTCCTTCCTTACACCTCTGAATGTCTTATGCATCATGTGTTTTCGTTCCCTACACCTCTGAATGTTTTAGGCATCATGTGTAATGTGTGTTTACCCCTATAGGTATGGTGATACTTAGGTGGTTGTTTGTTTCCTACTAGTACAGGTGGTGCTAGTGAGGTCCTAGTTCCCTGCGCAGTATTCTCCTAAAGTGGTTAGGGTTGCGTAGGTGATACTTTCTTGTTACCAGTAGTTACTGGTTGTGTGTTATATGTGTATTTTGTGCTACAGTAATTTTATATTCTATAAGTGCTGGTTCTTGACAGTGGTCCATGTGGCCCTGTCCCCTGTATATATATAATCCCTTGTAAATTCTGCCCGTGCCTGTTGGCACATTGTAAAGTGTGTGTTTTTATCTAATGTGTTGTGTATAATACAAAGGCTATTTTTATAGAATACCTTGTGTGGAGTTTCCTTTGTGGTGGGCCTTGGGTGTTGTTGCTGGGTGCGCGCGCAAACGCTTTACACATCGCCTCAGAGATAAGCCTGACTGCTCGTGCCAAGCTACCAAGGGGGTGAGCAGGGGTTATCTTTGGCGTGTAACTTCCTTGCCCTGACTAGAGTGGTGGTTTCTGCCTGACTTTGGCGCAAGCCTTAGCCAACCAGAAATCCCAGTTCTAACAGTGAGGGTTCCAAAAAGTGCTACCAGGCCAGACTAGACCTACAGTGCATGTGCAGGGGCGCGCGCGTCGCGCTTTACCGCGATTACTTTCACGGCCGCTTTGATGTTTGATCGCGAACGCAATCACTTTCGCGGCCGCTTTGATGTTCTCCGTGAGGCTTCAATAGATTGCAGCAGTTAAAACAACCATTGGCATAGCCAATAGGTCTCGCTTTTGGGACCTTATAAGTGTTTAGTTATGCAACTGTTGCATGGCTAAACACTTATAAGGTCCCAAAGGCGAGACCTATTGGCAATGCCAATGCTTGTTTTTGTTTGCTATCAGGTGTGTTAATTTAATCCAACTTAATTAAACTGTATTACAACTACAATTAGATAAAACATTTAGACTACAGTAACTCCCTGTTCTATCATAATTTAGACATTTGGAACTTTTAGCTTACGAGCAGTCTTCTGGATCGGAGGATGCCTTTAAAATTGTTTCATTTCAGAATTTACAAACAACGCCCGGTTTTCTACGGCTACGTCATCAATCACTTTCTAATATCTATCACTCCTAATATTTTAATTATAATTATGAAGTATGTTGTGACAATTGCTTCAAATCAAACAAACAAAACTGCATCTCTCAGAAGGCACTGTTGTCAAATGAAAGGCCAGGGTGGAAAATGTAGTGCGCTAATGACATGTTGATATGTTTCGAGCAAAGTTTGTACCCTCCCTCGCCTCGAGGAAAGGTCAAGACGTAGTTGCTCAGGACACAGGCAATCATCTACATTGGTCCTTAGTTGAGGTGGCAGTGCGCTAAGTCTGTGTCCACTTCGTTAATTGTTTTAGAAGCATACCTAGTTAGGGGTCAGATGTGTTGTATAGCACACCCAGCCCTGGATTTCTTACCCAACAACCCTGTATTGTGGGAGTTGAGCCTCATAAATTTCAGTGCTGTGTCATAATTAGTGCAGGAGGTACAATGGCACAGTGGCCAGGGAGCCGTAGGGGTGCCCTCTACTCCAATTATGAATGTTTTTGCTACCCATCTGGGTGGCACTGTGGCTCACTACACATGCTTGTGTTGGGGCCCATGATATCCTTGCTGCACGACTGATAAATCCGCATTATTAGTATATGAGTAGATTGTTCAGCATGCAATATGGCTCCTTACAAAACACAGAACTGGCTGCAGTGTCCAATATACGATGCAAGCACTTGGTTCATATGTTGTAGAAATGGATATCACTAGTTTGTGAGAAAGCAATTACAGTCTCTAAGAAATGGGTTTGAGGGCGGTCAGAGTTGATAAAAAAAGCATTATCTCATATTAAGCATTACTTGGTCACTGTGTCTCAAGCTTTAAATGGGTAAATATTGAAACAGTTCCATTTCATGTCTTCTGAAGAACTATAGGTGGCTAAGCTCTGTCTGAAAAATTGTAACTAAGGAAACCGGTATTGGCATAGCCAATAGGTCTCGCCTTTGGGACCTTATAAGTGTTTAGTTATCCAGCACAATATCCTTGGTGCAACAACATCAAGTGTTGCATGGCTAAAAACCTATAAGGTCCCAAAGGCAAGGCCTATTGGCTATGCCAGTGCTTGTTATAGTTAGGCAGTCATAATTGTGACACAGTGTGCTCCTCCGACACCTGGACCCCAGAGCTGCTGTACAATCATAGCTATTGCCTTACAAAGTGGCCCGTCTTTACAGCCCCTCATTAAAAACAGGGCTTCTATCTTGCCACATTCCCCTCCCTGCCATCTCTTTGAGGCCAAACTAAGGTAGGTGTCTCCTGTGCTTCAATTTTCCCCTCCCTTAAGCCATTGCTCTGAGGCCCCAAGCAACGCTGGCACAGCAAGTGTGCACTTGACCATAAGGTAAGCAAAGAAGGATAGTATAACGGCTATGATCGGGGTATAGTTAGCATTCTCATGCCTCTGGGCCTGGGTGGCACTGTACCTGCAGTATCAATGAAACTTTATGTCTGTTGGTGATAAAAAAATTAAAAGAATTTGGCTAGGGTGATCTGGGCTCTAATCCTAGCAATGATCTTTAGCCCCCACTTCGCTTTTCCCTATCAAGACAGCCAAATTGGTGCAGTGGCCCCTTACACTATCCATAGATTGCCCTCCTTTTCTCTTTTACCTGGGCCATTACTCTGAGGGCCCATGGAGCGAGAGGGTTAAGAGTATTCATTTAAACGCACCCTGGTGGCCTCCTCCTTGCCATCCCACAGACTCACCTTTTTCAAAAACAGCTATTCCTGAATGGTTAATTCTGACCGTAAGGTGCTTCTGGATGAAAGCTAAGGGGGTGGGATTGGGGGCACAGAGAGCTAAAGAAGAAGCAGGCCTTCTCATCAACTTTAATTGATGAAGTCACTTAAAGCTTCTTGGTGACAAAGGTTACTTTTAAGCAGTAATGTAAGTGTCTTATCAGCTGAGTTCTGGAGTAGTGGAGACACTTCCAAAAATGTTTGCACTAGATACAGTCTGATTACTTACTGCTAATATATATGTGTATATATATATATATATATATATCAGTTCAATTGTACCCCTGGCAGGGCTGCCTCCACGTAGCCTCTGGTCAGATAATACAAACACGGACCAACTTCTTAGTGCAAAGATTTTAAACGCTCAACTGCAAAGATATCGTCATAACGTTTCGGCTCTCCCTGAGCCTTGATCACATGACGGATATATATATTCACTTAAAAAACCATAGGTTTCACACATGTTATAGTTAGGTGGATATTTCACTCGTAAAAAACCAATGAAATTCCCCCGTTATAGTTACTTCAGATAACTATAACTCGCGCGCCCGCAATCCTCTGCTCATGACGTCACATATTACATCACTCATGACATGGTCAGTGGCATCACTCTTGACATCACTGATGACATCATCCTTGTGATAGAGTGGCGGTCGCGCGAGTTATAGTTATCTGAAGTAACTATAACGGGGGAATTTCATTGGTTTTTTACGAGTGAAATATCCACCTAACTATAACATGTGTGAAACCTATGGTTTTTTAAGTGAATTTGCAAGGTTTTTTAAATGCTAATTCCTAACTATAACGTGTATGAAACGTATGGTTTTTTCAGTGAATTTGTATGGTTTTTTGAATGCTAAATTATGTATGTATTTTTGTTTAATATATATTTATTTTTCAATAAACTATGTATTAAAATTTTATTTTATTTTTTATGGTTTTTCACGGTGCGCACACGGTGCGCGCACCCCCGCGATTAAAAAAAAAAAAAAATTCGCCACCTTCCTTTTCCACTCTCGCACTGAAAACAAACAAAATGGCGGCCGACACTTCCTGATTTCGACCGATTCGAACGTTGACTGACATGTAACAACCAATCAGAATTACGCTCGCGCACGTTAGGGTGCGCGCTTATAGATATTTATATGCTTTTAAATGCTATTTTCTCAGGAACTACTGAACAGATTGACACCAGACCTGCAAAAGGCACTTCCCTGACCTGAGGACTACCTCTCTGTCAAATTTCAAGTAATTCTGTTCAGCCGTTCGGGCTGTACCTTCGACTAAAGGTCCTATGGAAAAATGCATGGGGAAAACGCGTTTTGGGACCCCCCTTTTTTCTTGGCCCCCGCTTGACGAATCACCCCGAGACTTTCAGGGTAGGAGCTGAACGGAGAGCCCCATTAGTTTTGAAAATTTCGCGAGGATTCGTCAACCGGCGCCAAAGTTATTCAAAATAGAATTTTCAGATTTCCTATGGAAACTCGGTCCTAACTATAACTATCTACTGGCGACCGCCAGTAGATAATATATTAAAAGCGTGTTTTATCAAAGCTCAGTTTATACTGTGTGTAATAAATACTGTTTAAAAATAATGTCTTACCTATTCGCAATGCTTTCTGTCACAGGCCGGGACCTCATAGCACTATAAATACACAAGTCACTAGTCCACTTTGGGCCAACAAGAATTCAATCTTGTGCCTCTCTGGTCTTACCTAAACAGAGATCTACAGTAATCGCATTAAACAACTGAGGTTTCATAATGTAAGAGTGCATTTCCGATAGATTAGTTAAATTTGCATTTGTTTTTCATTTAAGCTATGAGCTCTTTTATAAGCAGTTACCTAAAGGCATAAAACAACGAAATACATACAGAATATTTTGTTCTTAATAGCCACCACACTCACTGCCCCATGCCGCCCAGCAGCACACTTCGCATATTTTTTAATGCATTTCAAGGGCTGCTTGCAAATGAATACAGTTTAGAAACGTGCCAAATAAACAAGGTCGCTCTTCCATACACAAATTCTTGCAAACCCATCGAAATCTGATTGTGAGCAGCTAATCATGTTGCTGCCTCTGCCATATTCTAAGTTCTGCAGGCCTTGCCAAGTCTGCAGAGCCCTTTGTGGAAAATGCGCTTTTTAAACAGTGTAGAAGGGTGAGGGCATGTTGTGCATACTGCAAGCACACACAATGACAGAGTGCACACTGTCTTGCCCCGTCACAATGTAATGGCTAATTTTGGACACTAGTCTGCCAACTTCAAATCGACAAGTCTGCCAACTTCAAATCAATGGGCCCGATTCACAGAACTAATTTAAGACAAAATCCTAAACTTACTACCATTTTCGTATTCACAGAAGGTACTTACTCATTTTGGTATTCACAGAAGACACTTACTCATTTCGGTATTCACAGAAGTTAGGAGTCCTAAGTTTAGGACTCCTAAATGCCTTCTGTGAATACCGAAAGTCTTAAAATTAGGATTTTTCTCAGTTTAGGAGTCCTAAACTTAGGAGTCCTAACTATACTACTACTAAACTGAGAAAAATCCTAATTTTAAGGCTTTCGGTATTCACAGAAGGCATTTAGGAGTCCTAAAGTTAGGAGTCCTAACTTTACTACTACCAAATTGAGAAAAATCCTTATTTTAAGACTTTCGATATTCACAGAAGGCATTTAGGAGTCCTAAACTTAGGAGTCCTAACTATACTACTACTAAACTGAGAAAAGTCCAAATTTTAAGGCTTTCAGTATTCACAGAAGGCATTTAGGAGTCCTAAAGTTAGGACTCCTAACTTCTGTGAATACCGAAATGAGTAAGTGCCTTCTGTGAATACCGAAATGAGTAAGTGCCTTCTGGGGGGCTCTTGGCAGACAGTGGTGAAACTTACCTGACGCCCGGACGCTCTTTTCACCTCCTGGCACTTTCTTTGGGTCGCTTACGCTGTGGTCTCCCCCGCCGCCTTCATCCTGCTGGACGCTGTGAGGGGGGACTACAGCAAAGGGCGGGCCCTCTGTGGCCCTCAGAGGACCGAAAGAGGCCGGGCTGGGCCACGTTATTGAGGTGTAAGGTATATAACCTTGTAGAGCTCCGTGTTATTGGACTGGGTGATCTGCTCATCCCCTGATTTTTATACATTGTTGTGCTATTTTTATTTAATTCATTGTGGCTTACTCGTATCACTGTATGTGTTGGTAATAATATAACGTGATTGTTTAATTTAATTTTTAGGAATTCCCAGGGTTTCGTTCAACATGACTAAACTAACGTTGGGAAATAAATCTTCCACTGCTTCAACGTTAGATAACTACTTAGTCAAAGTTGTTACTAAAATTAACAGTGAAAGGCGTAAATCCCTAGGTCAGGGTTCTACCTCGACGACCGCCTGCCCTTCATTGAATAATACACCTACTATATCATCCCCTCCATTCCACGGTGTGAATAGTCCCAATGATAACCATGACTTGGTAACCCTGGGTGATCTGGTTCTTATTGAACAAGATTTGCCTGAAGGTAATAGGGACCCTGAAATAGTTGTAAATGAGGCTCCATCAGTGGAATCCCCGGATCTGATCTCAAAGAGAGTTCTGAGACCCCGTAAATACACCCAATCTAAACGGGGAAGTGTACGAAGTAGTTATAAAAAAACTGGTTCTGTGTCTTTAAATGGGGATATTCCGAAGGGAGCCTCCTCCAATAATCTAATAACCAAGATTGATTCTGATCAATTAGATTCTCTGGTAGGCATTCTGGAGGCTAAAATCTTAAAAATAGTTGAACCCCTAGTAATCAAGATTGGTGAACTATCGGCTGAGATCGACGGTCTACGTAATCTCGTGGGCCTTCGCAACAACTCTCCCGTTAAATCTTGTAGCGTAGCTGGGGGTTCATGTGCAACTGCTGACCCTTATAAGTCCTAAGAGGAAATTTTAAATCATGCTGAACCCCTGGCTGTTGTACCCATAATTAACGTGAATAACACTTTACCATCAGATAGTCGTTCAAGGAGCAATCAGGTACACCGGGTCATGCACACAGGAGGAGCGCAACCAGACTTACCCCCTGATTGCGCCCCCTTTGTTGTTGTGTTAACAAACGTTCCCCCCTTGCAGGATGGTGCCCAAAATATTAAATCAGAATCCCACGAATCTCTTAAGAACAAATCTGTTTCGTGGTTAAATAAACAGTGTGGATTTCCAGTGCATTTAGCCCATCAGATATTAACAACTAGAAGAGTTTCATGGATAGGGCACTCTCGCAAGAATATAAAGGGGGATTGTGTTATAATAAATTTTAGTAATCCTTCCTTAGCTAATGATACTCTATTAAAAGCTACTTTGCTCCCTCATTCTGACCAGGGTATTACCCTCCGACCATTGGGTTATTTTTACAGGCAACAGATAAATCCACCCATTAGTAAATCACTGGAGGGTAGAGCACGTTACTTTGAAGGACAGTCTTTTCATGGTGTCGTTACTTCTAACCGTTTTCAAGCCTTGAGTGATTTAGACTCAAACGACTGACTTCACCATGTTTGGGTTACTCCTATATCTACTAGGGAAGGATCAGTTTTCATACCGGAGGAGGATCAGGAATTAAGTGGAATTGAGTTAAGTTTGAGGGTAGAGGGTACCCTAAATCACATGACCGTAGCGAGGAATGTTAATGTTGAAAATGTGGTTAGTACAGCTGATGTCCCATTACAGCCTGCAGGCACAAGTGTCCTTAGTTGGAATATAGCCGGCCGTAACAGTAAAGCGCATGATCCCTTATGGAGGGACTGTTTATTAGGCCATGAAATTATTGGGCTTCAAGAAACTTGGGACACTGAAAGTACCTTCTTGTTGGATGGGTTTTCTGCTTTTTGGTCACCTGCGGTGATCTCTTGCAGGGGGAGGGCAAAAGGCGGACTTCTCACTCTCATCTCGTTGACACTGGAGGGTAAATATCGTAAAGTGGAGTCTGGTTCGCCTCATTGCCTAGCAGTGGAAATTCAATCCAACTCCAATGGGAATTGGCTCATTGTTAATTTTTATAATTCGTTCACCAAGAGTACGCCAAATGAACACTTGGTCAGTCTATATGATTTTTTGCGATTGTATAATGAAAACAACAAGAATCCTTACTCGGTTATTGTGCTTGGTGATTTTAATGTTCATTGTTGTTTTAGCAACTGTTTTGTATGGGACAGCCTTGGTCCATCAAACCAAGGAAACACGCATTTCGAACAGACCCCACAGGGTATGTACCTGGATGAGCTTCTTGCTGGTAATGCCTTGGTCCACCCCGTCAATCACTCAATTGATATCCCAACTTAAAAAGGAAGTGGTTTGGGCTCCACCATTGACTACATATTTGTTAGCACAACCCTAGCAGAAAATGTAAGTCGGTATAAGGTTAATTGGTCTATGTTTAGTGACCATAATCCTGTCCAGATAACCCTGATTGACAATTTAAGGAAAAGAGAATCTGACAATCCTACTGTCAGAACTCAGGACATAAGGCCAACTGACCAAACACGTCGCCTGAAATGGTGTCAAGTGGTACCGAGCGATTTTAATGAGAATTTGTTGGGTACGGTTGGGGACGAAATGTATACGTGTTTGCAAGACGGGATTTTTGGTGAAGTGGTCCTGACAGCTTTTGGTAAAATATGCTCACAGGTAAATAGTGACCTTAAAAAAGCCTGTAAGGCCAAACCCATGAATAGGCTGAAATGGTTTGACCACAGTTGCTCATTAGCCCAACGGAAGTTAATGAGAGCCCTGAAAGCTGTCCCACCAGACAGAGCAGAAATCGCTACACTCAGGAAAGCCTATAAAAAGGCGCAGAGTAAGCGTAAAAATGAAATAAGGGAAGAAGCATGGAATGAACTTTTATCCATTGATGTCATTAAAAATAGTGCCAAATTTTGGAACATCGTAAACAAGCCTTTTTTTAACGGTAAAAGTAATAATGAGCTTGACTGCGGTATTCAAGAAGATAAGTGGTTTAGTCATTTTAAATAGGTGTATGATGGAGATGGCTCTAGGGTGTCGTCCTCATTAAACCCGGAGAATTACACCCTGTCCTTTACAGAATTAGAGGTCACACATGCCATTATGCAAATGACAAGTAACAAGGCGCCGGGACCTGATGGAGTCCCGGCAGACCTTTTTAAATCAGACATAAAAACCTGGTCCAAAATTTTATTCAACGTCTTCGTAAATGCATGTCAACTGGGTCTACCGTCGACATGGGCGAAATCCGTCATTATACCTATCTTTAAAAAAGGTGATAGAGGGGATCCGAGCTGTTACCGTCCAATTTCCTTAATAGATTCATCTGTGAAAGTACTGGGGAGGGTTGTCCTTGCCCAACTGACTGGTTGGCTAGAAGAAACAGGAACACTCTCAAAGGTCCAGTACGGATTCAGAAAGGGGATGGGCACCATAGATCAATGTCTAAATTTACAATTATTAATAGGCAAATACACGGTGGCCAAGAAGGGAACCCGATTGGTGGCCTTTATGGACCTGTCATCGGCCTTTGACCGTGTAAATAGGTCAAAACTATGGTCCCTGCTCCTATCCCATGGAGTGGACAAAAACATCGTCTACTTCCTAGCTGATCTTCATAGGGATCTATCGGCTACAGTACGGTATGATCAAACAGGCAATTGCACAAAAGATATACCTATATCAAATGGTGTTAGACAGGGGTGCATTTTGGCACCTCTGCTCTTTACACTTTACATAAATGAATTAGACAATGCCTTAATCACCTCATGTAATGACATTCCTCGTGCAGGGAAAATTTTAATCCCTGCACTGTTATACGCTGATGACGCTGCTTTACTTGCAAGAACGGGAGTGGGTCTCCAGTTACTGCTAGACTCATTTGCGGCCTTTATGAAGGCCCTGGATTTAACTGTCAATTTTGCTAAATCGCATGTTATGGTTATTGGTCCAAAATCTGCTAAGTCTAAAACCTTTAAATGTGGGGGCCATCAATTATCTAGGGTATCCTCGTTTCCATACTTGGGCGTCCTCTTTGACGACCAAGGTTCGTGGGTAACCCAAATAACAGCAAAAAAGATTGTTCTTTCTAGAGCAACTGTGGGTGTTCTTGGCTTTGCCAGAAAGCTAGGTGCCAGACCAATGAGGGCCCTTATTCAAGTTTATAAAGCTAAGTGCCTTTCTTTGGCACTGTATGGAGCTGAGATATGGGGCTTTAAAAATGTTAAAAGTATTCAGATTGTCGAGGATAGGTTCCTAAAAAACCTCCTTTCAGTCCCAATCTCGACAGCAAATTTTTTTTTATTTTTTTTTTTTTATTCTTGAACCTTTATGATCAACTGATCAAGACGTAGAAAAGCTGTACACTCATTGCTCCAAGATGCACCGTTATAACTACAGTACCATTTATCAACACTTATGCAGCTAAACTGGGAAAAGAAGAATACCAAAATTGGAATGCAAGGATAAGCAACCTACTGTGAATAGGTTTTGTGAAAAGGCAGAAATAAGCATCCTTCTAGCTCAGAGCATACAATCAGCACTTCTTAAAGTGTAACAATGACAATAAATGTCCATCTTTAGATTTTCCATGTAGTTATGTTTTCCTAGAAAATGAGTAAACTCCATTGACAAATCGCAAGCACACCGATGCTAAAATGTCGACATGGCCTGCTCGTGTAACAAACACTTGAATACACTGCTCACTCGACTGCAAATTTTAATGTCCATCAGGAACTTGGAATCGGTTTTGTAGAAGATAGCATTGCTCTGGCTCCATTACTGAAATGGATTAGCACTTGGCTTAACCCGGACCTACAGCTGAACCGCACAATTATGAAAGACTGTACAATGCTGGACTATGGGTCGCGTATACCCTGGCTGAAATACATTCAGAACCTGGCCACAAAGTTAGGCAGACCCGAATTATATCAATCCCCAGAGGCCCTAGTGAAAGGTGACATTAAATGGTGTAAAGAAACATTTATGTACATATCCACCATGGATAGGGAAGGGAATGAGCTGGTTAAGGACACTGTCAGGGCTCACCAGCTCTGCAAGACAACACCATCCATGGAACCATATTTAGGTTATGTCACAAATGTAAATCACCGTTTCCTACTGACTAGATTTAGACTAAATCAATTACACCTTTTGTTTGGAGATGGGAAAGGCTGGAAAAGGGCTGTGGATCTTGGCCCTTGTTCCTGTGACAATTTTTCCACTCAGGATATGATACACTTTTTCTTCTTCTGTGAGCACTTTATTGACATAAGGCAACGCTTTTTATTCCCTATATTAAGAAACAAAGGCTTTGTTCAGGTGAGACCTGCTCTTCTTTACCTTCAGATGTTCAATGATGTTTGGGAAACTTTTAATATTGCGAGTTTTTTATCTGTTGTAATTCGCTCTTTGAGGAAATGAATTGTATCCTTTTTAATGTTTTTAATTGGACATGTTGCCCTGTTTTATTAATTAGTGTCAATATGTTTAAAATGAAATTTGTATTTTTAAGTTTATTTATTGTAGTATGCTTTTATGGTTTGCACTTAAACCGAATAAAGACTTTTGACTGACTGACTGAATACCAAAATGGTAGTAAGTTTAGGATTTTGTCTTAAGTTAGTTCTGTGAATCGGGCCCATAGTGAATATTTTTATAGATTCTTGCTTCTCCAATTTAGCAGACCTCACTTCAAGGTGCAAGGTACCATCTGGAACAAGCCTTGCAAATATGTTCCATATTTTCAAAATAATTCTAGGATTAGGGAACCTTTTTCTGATTGTATGCCATATGTCTTGTGAGATTTTTTCTGCCTTGTCTTCCCATTCAGACCTATACAATTATTTCTGATTCATATCTCTTATCTGAAGAATTGCATGCAAGTGATACTCCAAAATCTTTTTGATCCAGTATCATGCAAGCCTCTTCAGTAATGTTTTCCTAAGAGAACCTCCTTTCTCATTTATTATTTGCAAAATCTAGTATTGGAGATTGCTGATAAGTGCACTTTGTTGGACGCATGCGCCAGACCAGCCTTGGCAAGAGATAAGAGATAAGGCAAAACGTTCTCATGTGGTGAAGAAAGGGGATCAAAAGAGTTTGCGGCACACCAGTTACAGAATCTTTTCCACTTAGCCAAGTAACATTTGATCGCAGAAGGAGCTCGAGCATTCTGCAGTATTGTCTGGCAGTATTGTCCGCAGTCGTCGTAGTAGGTGTCACTGACTAAACCGTCGATGGAGTGCCCGCTAAAGTGGAGCAGGAGGTCGTAGACGGTGATTTCTTCATTGACGGGCCTGTCGACAACTGTTTTCTGTTACCTGAAGAAGAATTCCTGCAAGGAGAGAGAGGCGTCGATGGAGGGGCAGAACCCAACCTCTGGCGGGACGATGAGGAAGGACCGTGCTGGTCTTTTTTTTAACTCTTTTCTCCTCAACACTCTCCTTACTTTGAGACCTGGACTTTTTAGGGTCTTTAAGTAATGAAGAAGATCCTTCTTCATTTATCTTCTTGGAGGAGGTCAGAGTCCTTTGCTGCCTTTTTCCTTTGCAGCCAGAGAAGCAGCCTACCCTCACGGTCCTTGAGGGTTTTTGAAGAAAAAGTACAACTGTTCTTGCATTCTCTGAGCTTGTGCTCTGGGTATAAACAGTAGACACTATTTTTGTGGGTCCTCTGAATAAAGTCTGTACTTTCCACAAGTCTTACAGGGCCTAAACAAACCTTTTTTAGACTCTGATATTATGAAGAAAAAATAGGTACTCACACTCCTGACTAGTACCTCAGAGGAAATATAAAGTGCAGTGATGACCAGCTAGCTGGAGTTCAAAAGGGCAACAGTAGAAATACTGTCACTGGGCAAAGCTCAGGGAGACTCCCTAACACACGACATCCAGTAAGAAATCTGAGGTATGGTGGCCCTGCAGGGGAAGGAGATTCTTAGGTCTACGCTCTGATTGGCTAGAGTTCAGATGTTTTATAACAATGATAATAGGTTGCTAAAGCTAGTGAGTTCTTATAGGCATGTAAATGTTAAGTTTTAATACTGCTATTTTACTGTTCCATGGGACTCACACCATGACAACGGGGAAGATTCAAGCATGTGAATCTACAAAAGATATCAATATTGGAGAACTTCAGTGTACAGGTAAGTAATTTGGTTTGTTTGTGTGTCTGTGTGTGTGTCGTGTAGGACAATTTTGGCTTTATCAGTGTCTTATAGTATATCTTCAAATTGTTGATTTACATATTATTATTGCTCTTTACTGAAGAATTCACCATCAGATGAATGTTGTTGTAACCAATTTTGAATATCTTCTTGTCATCAAGCATTTTTTACTCCTCCATGGTAAAGATTTTATTTTCTGCGAAACCTGTTTGTTTCGTATTTATGGATTGCATGGCTGCCCTGGAACAGGGCATCCCAGCACTAAGAGACCATCCAGGCATAAAGTTTCGAAATAATTGGACCAGCCGTGTTTTCCGTTGTTTCCTAAAATTTACTTCAGTAGGACTCGGAGATGAAGCAGTAGATTGTTCCAAGGTTTGGTGCTAGGTATCTAAAGGAGCGACTTCCCTGTCCGGCTCTTTTAGCTCTAGGAACCGAGACTGGCATTAAGTTGGAGAACCAAAGAGCCTTAGAGGGAATTTAAGGCTGAAACAGATGCTGAAGGTATTGTGAACCTGTGTTGGAGAAGGCACAATGTGAAAACACAGAGCCTTGAATTTAATTCACCTGTCGACGGGCAGCCAATGCAAGTCGTGACATGCGATTAAATGGAATGATATTTTGAGTTCTGCATAAGCAGGTGAGCCACAGGGTTTCAGATTATTTAACTCCTTCCCTGCTCATGACGGAACCACTCCGTCATGAGCCACGGGCGCCGTGTGCTCATGATGGAGTGGTTCCGTCATGCTGCGGCCGTTGGCGGCCGCTCCGCCCACGCGGCACTGATTCCCCGCCTGTGCGGGCGATCAATGCAAGTGGGCGGAGTCGTGACGGAACCACTCCGTCATGAGCACAGCGCGCCCGTGGCTCATGACGGAGTGGTTCCGTCACGAGCATGGCGGCGCCGCAAACCCCCCCAGCGCCGCGGCAAAATTCGTGCCGCGGCGAAGGTGTTAAAGACTTCTCAGGAGCGTGTGGGAAAGACCCAGGTACAAGATATTTACGTGGTCCAGATGACAGGTGATAATGGCCTGGGCTGCGGTTTTGTGGACTGACAGCGAACGGAGCCATATGACTTTCTTAAAGACACCTGAGGAGATCAGGTAGCAAGCTATCAGTCTTAATTTTATGGTCCATGATATAATCAAGCTAGTAGCCCAAATATTTTCATAATGGGTTTGGGAGATGGAAAAGGGACCTATTAATCTGCCCGCTAAATAAGGGCCCATAAATTGGGCTGATTCTCCACGACCATAACTTCAGTCTTTTCTCCATTTAGTTTCAGGAAATTAAGGACCATCCATTCTGCAACATCTGTTAGGCAGTTTCTCAGTTGGAAAGAATTGTGGCAAAAATCTTGTGTAAGTGAAATGACGAGCTGAGTATTATCAGCATAAGCAAGCAAGGTAAAGCCAAAGGATTGAATTATATTGGTTAATTGGCATAAATGGACATTAGAAAGACAACGTTATAAAGAGGAGCCCTAAAGAATGCTAGAGGATACTGGAAAAGTGATAGATGGGACCAGTTTAGTAGAAACTTGGAAAGGTTTTCAAGAAAGGAACTAAGCCATGCCCGGGCATCCTTACTGACCTCGCAATCAAGTGCTCTAGTCAGTAAGGAATTGTGCGATTCTGTGCCAAATGCAGTGCTCAGATCAAGCAGAGTGATCGCCATGGAGACCTTTGTTGAAGGCTCCATCACAGGTCCCCAGTGAGTGCAAGGAGGGCAGATTCCATACTGTGAAGGGGACGGACCCAGATTGGGACAGATGAAGCATCTTATTTGTTTATAGGTAGTAGGGAATTTATCTGTCGATATGTTTTTCCAAAAACTTGGCAGGAAGGGGTTTTTTTTTTTGTTTCAGATCTGTTTATTGAAATTATGACAACCAAAGAGAATCAACTAGGTTGAAGGTATACATTCTTGTCAGGGCACATAAAATTAAATACACAATCCAATATTAACAGCACAGTACATCGACAATAATCTGTGGGAAAAAGTCAGTACCATACATCGTAAATCTAAAACTGCAAATGAAAGAAACGCTGGACTGGAAGCAAAAGCAATATGGAATGATCTTCAGCAAGGCTATTGTGGGACTCATCTCATGTCAAGAAGGGTCAAAGTAGAATGCATAGTAATACTTAAGTTATTTGGAGAGCTGTTCTTATCGCAAAGGTTGTGTAGAAAGTGTCCAGCTATGTTTATATGGTCTTATACACGTGTACTGTTTCCTAAACGAGTGCTGTAGTTGGAGCATGGTATTAACAGGGGTAAACCAACAGCTTTAGTTAAAAAACAAAAAGTGAAATTCTCATAGAGAAAGGAAAGCAGGAAAGGGAAGATGCGTTTGTGAGGGGGGTACGAGGTCTCGTCGGGATGAGAGAGGGAGAGTCTCTTATGCTAAGACAGTGACCCTGGGGATTCCATCTGTCGACCCCTAAAGTAGGGTTCAATAGGATCATCAAATAGTTGTAGAGCTCACTCTAATGAATCTGCTTTTCACAAAAAGGACACACGCAAAAACCCTGCACTCCCCACCTGGGAGGCTAATTTGCTACGGCACTTTTAAATCACACACTTTGCACAGCACTCCCACTTTGGAGGCAAAAGACACATTCAGGTGCTTTGAAATAACACACACACGTTTATTAATGAACGGTAGGCCAAATATATCAGTAAATGCAGATTCATTAGATATCAAACACTTTTAAATGAACAAGTAAAACGCAGGGACTCTCTCTCTTTTAGAATAAGGCTTGGGGTTTATTACACAATGCTCTCTAAACAAAGGCTGTTTCAGTTGCCAAATGCACAAAATTCAGAAATATGTAGCAAACTATAATCTAATTGCATGAATAATACTGATTAATACTCATCAAATGTATGCATAATACTGATTGATGTAAGATAAGACACACTGGACGTCCCGCAAGAGATCAGAAAGCTATATATCAGAGAATTACTCTGGATGTGCACCTCCCACACAACAAAGAAAACACCTCAAATGATCAAAGCCACTGGCTAAACATCACAATGGCAATAATAAAAACTCAATATATCACCTGGCGCAAACACTGCATCTGCATCTTAGCCCACTTCTGACTGGGGAAGTTTACAGCCGGGGTTCAGAGCTCAGCAACCAGGGTCACTCCGAGATAGACACGTCTGCCCTTGCTCGGATTCCAAACTCCCAATTTCCCAGTCTGCAACCCTCAGCTTTAAACACACTAGAAGATTCGCGAAAGACCTCCTCCCAGCGCCAGAGGAATTTTACCAGAACTGGCCTAGTTCCAAGCAAGCATCCCCATGGCACTAAGGAGCTCTCACGTTCCTTCCTCCATTCTCACATCTTCCAGTCTCTATCTTAACGAAGCTCCCACAAGTCCTTCCAGAGTACATTAAACAAAAGCAATTGCTAGAAAAACAGAAAGAACTTGAATGTGAATAACCCAAACAACTTGCAAGCACAGCTGTGCTCGCAGCAGCAAGGCAGAGTCAGACAATAAGATGACATGAGGCCATGTCAAAGCCAATAGTAAGCACCTATAATTCTCATCCACACAACTTACAAGCACCACTGTGCACACAGAAATGTTTGAAGCAGGGTAAAGTCAGAAAGCAGGATGACATGAGGCCATGTCAAAGCCAATAGTAAGAACTCATAATTCTCATCAATGCACAATACAATACACATTTCTGCACAACTGCTTATAGCATCACGTACTTTATCCCTCAATGTACAGCACCGAGCACGTGTGCACCACCGCCCACAACCTTGCACTTCGGGACCAAAAAGTACATTCCACACCTCTCTCTCCCTCTCACGCCTTCAAATGCACATCTCACATGCTCTGCTCTTGGCAAGACTGTTCCACTCCGTGACAGCTCCCACTGAAAGGCAGCAAGATTACAGGACAGAAGAGAAGCAGGTATATGCAGGATCCTCCTACATTAAGGCTAGGGTAAAATAATACACTAAAGTCAGTTAAAATGGTGGTGGTTGAGGGTCATCATAGGGCACCTTAGAATGCACAGGGTCTTAACTCACCCTTTAGTGCACACTGACTAAACTCCCCAACATCTAGTACAATTAAAGATTTTTTACTAGCCCTGTTGGTTTTTAATTATCTTCATTTTTTCACCACTGAACACTTCACCAAACTCACTCTCATTTTTTATTTACGATCACTACCAAAACAACCAGTGGTACGATCTCCAGGTGGAGAAAGCATAACAACAAACCCAATGATGATGCTGTCACGTTACTAATAACGAAGCGGAGAACGAAAATATACCGCTAACATCCAAAACGTTCATAACGTGATTGAGGGTTTTTTAAACAGTACCTTACTGTCCTTGCACACCCTGGTTCTCTGGGACTAGTGATCCACTCCCTTTTGATTTACCAGGTCATCATAGGGTGCCAAAATCACAAGAGTGGCTCTTTTATTACAGCAGCCAAGGGGGAACCAATCTGGAGTGTTCGATCTTGGAAAAGTAGTGTAATAGTGCCTGCCAATTACGGGTGAACTTAGCGTCTGTGTGGTTGAATCGGGAAGTAAGTAGTTCAAGGGCTAAAATGTGCCATAAGCGAAGAAACCATGTAGTTATAGGGGGAGGTTGAGACCTCTTCCAGAATAGGGCTATAGCCTGCCGGGCAGTTCCCAACATTTGTAAAATCGGACTCCAATCTGTATGTGTCATAGCAGCCAATGTCGGGGGTCTGATGCCTAAAAGTGTAACCGCCGGGGAGGAGGGAATGGGGAACCCCACCACACTCTTCATGTGGCTAAGGATCTCCTTCCATTAGACCGTATGAAATCACCTTTGGCACCCTGACATCTCCAGCACGTCGTGGGAAAGTTTGGTAGCATTTGTTGTAAGCGGGCTGGGGTATAGTACCAAGGGGTATTTTTGAGGAGTCATTTGAGTGTGTTTTGTTTGCAGTGGAATGACCACAACATGTTTCTATGGTTGTAGAACCTTAGCAGAAGTAAGAGAGGTTGATAACTCAACTGAAATCAGATGGATGATTGAAGAGCCTTTAGTGATGGCATGCGGAGGAGCTGAGTCAAGCGGAGAGCCTGTTCATTGATCTGAGAGCTAACATTAGCTTCTTGGTCCATTAGCCTTCTCACATACAAGAGGTCATTGCTTATTTCTGAAATTATTTTGTCAACTGTCGATTTATAGGTAGATATTTCATTTTGTACGCCATGCTAACATGGAGCTTGGTCATCTCCTTCGGCCACAAGTGTACACAATAGGATGGCCGTTGGATTTTCATTGTGCATTTTCAATATTTTCCTGAGATGATGAGAAATCTTTAATTACAGTGTGTTTTTCTTGCTTGGGTTTAACAAAGGACCAGGTGTGTTGCTGTTTATCTTCACATCTACTTGGATATCCAACAGAAGTTACATTCTCTCAGTGCAGACTCAGTGTACATGCTGCGCTACTAAGCTGAATTCAGGAACATTCAGAAATTATTGGTGTTGCTATGAAATCCACTAAATGAATATTGTGTTTGAGGAAAAAAGTGAATGATAACTCTAGATCCAAGTGAGGTCCTCCTCTGTATATTCAATCCAAGCTGATCTTGAAGACTCTTGGTGTGTAAGGTTACAATGATGAGGGGTTTCCAAGTTAGAGAGTTGCAGACTGCTTTTTGAGGGATCTGCAGGTGCCCAAAATGGATGCCAGCAATAAGCACTTCCAACTAAGATGACCTCTGCTTTTGTCGAAGGAAGAAAATACTGTACTGAAAGATAAAGCCATGCAATTAATTTTTAATGTCACATTATTGAAATTATTTTTCAAAGATTAGAGCACAACCGTTACGATGGTCAGTCCGGTTGGGCAATTTTCAGACTGCCTGTTCTGCAACTGCCCCGTGAAGTGTACTTCACTACTGCAGCGATCTAGTTTGCTTACAGTAACACAAAACTCGACCACCACTATGAATGCTCACCATATGATCCAGGATCCTGAGTGTTGGAGCACTGGAGCTTACAACCATATTCTACACAGTGGACCTATGGTGGGGAGAGGTGTTTAGACAGAATATCAGAAACAAAAATATTGTGGAACAAAATATTGTGTCAAAAATATCGGGGATAAAAATATTGGAAAGGTATGTTTCTATAGGTAAGCAAAGGTTTACTATATATAACTCCATATATAGGTACCTTCACAATATGTATATATATCTTCAAGGGACGTAGATGTGGGGTTAAGAATAATAAATCTATACTTACCTATTTGCACTACCTTCTCAATATTTGGGTCCTTGATATTTTTGACACGATATTCTGTCCACACAATATTTTTGTTCCCAATATTCTGTCAGTGATCCGTGGGGAGAGAAACTGCATGCTGTGTGTAAAGGCCAATCTTCAGGTGGAGGTTTTGTATGTCCTCAGCACTGAGTGGACACCATGACAGGCGGCCTACAGTAGACAAGGGGGCCTTCGAAGACTATAGGAATGGAAGGTAAAACAACTATTTCTTCCAAATTGTTCAGAACAACTGCTGCACCAGACCCTCTGGAGGTTTAGACAGCCAAATATTGTCATTGCCTTTCTACTTTGAGTGCATGTGGGCAATTGAGAACTGTGGGCCAGATCAGAGGAATTATAGTTTGGATTTAGGAACAAAATGTAATGGAAACTACCTGGCTGAATGCCACCATGGAACAGTGTGCCAGCTACAAGTGTTCCTCTCAGATAAAATGAGGGAATCTTACACACTGGGACAGTTTCCTGAGAATCTGACAGAATGTCGTCCAGCATCATGCCCAGTCTTAAGTTGCTTGATGCATAATGCCTATGGGTTCACTTGTTGACCCTAACACAGTAAGGAACAGCTCTTGCAACAATACTTTGATATCGGGGGGCGCTAGGTGGCGCACGACCAAGATGGCCGCACGCCTGTGAGGCTCTGGCAGCTTGGCAAGAAAAATCAGTCAAAAATCCTACCCCTACAGCATGACTCTCGACAAACGCCTGCAGCTCACTTCTTGATGTATCCTGTGATGCTGTGGTGATTTTCGTGGCCCCCGGACGCTGCTAACTGGCTCCAGATCGGCCTCTGTCTGTTGTGCGGCGAGCGTGCTTCATCTCCTGGAGGCCGACGTGGCTACCGGTGTCACAAGAGTCCCGGGGATCCCACGTGGTGGCGGGCCCCATTTGCAGGCGGTGTATGCTGTTTCCCCATGCCCGCTGCTAATCCGCCCGATTACCAGCCCAGCTGCCACTGCCATGTGAAGGGAGAGAGGCGGTGATCCATCGGCGCCTTCAGAGACACACGGTGAGGTGCCTACTGCCCTTTGCTGATCCCGGGGCCCTGACCGAGCGACGCTAAACGATACTTTGTTAGACCTCCCGCCGGCCGCGCTTTGAGGCGTCCTGGGGGACCTCATTGTCACCCCAGCCTCAATCATCTGCTAATTAAGTAAATACTTGCAGCAGCCGCTACTCCATGCGAGCGGTGAAGACTGGTCTCCCTACCTTGTGCTGTCGACTTACACTGCAACGAAGCTGCCGCCATTGCCGACCCCGCCGCACTGGACTCCATGCCGCTTCCAGTTGCTACTGTGGCTGCCTAGGATCCTCGTCTGTGGAGCTAGACTGCCTGCTGACCTCCCTGGAGGATATTGGGGGTGCCGCCCGAACGCCCAAATTCGAAGCCGTATTCCCGGCACGCCGCCCGCTGCTGTGAGCCTGCACCCCTGACCCGTTGTGGATGCGCATATCGTCACCGGTGGGCACTGCGGCGTCTGGGAGTCATTTAGCCTGCCCTGGTGGATTGGATATGCCTGCATGGTGTCTATAGCGGTCTGTTCATACATGTGCTGCTCCGCTAGTGTTGGGATACCGGCCTGCGGACCGCTTGTACGATCCTCGTTGTGGCTGTTTGCGGTGCTAGCTTTTCCACTCCACACTATATTGCTACAACTGGTGACCCTCCTGCCATTGCGGCGCAGACTCCATCTTAAGACATATTGGGTGCTGCTATAGTGGGCGACCTGGGCTCCTTTCTGTGACTGTCCACATTTCTCCCATACTGTCTGCCCTTCCCCTGGAGCGTCACCATCCACATACCGCATCCTGCGGTGACCCCTTGGGCATACAAGCCTTCGTTCCGTCTCCCCACACTATTCCTGGCTTACTCCTGCCAGCTCCCTGATCTCAATAATGGGGAAGCCTGATGGCCGCCAGCCCAAGCTGGTCTTTGACTCCACAAAGGTGGCTACAAGGTCCAATAATGATGACAATAGCCAAATAGGCCCCGAACAATCGCAGGAGACGCAGTCAGCCCCAGTAGACGAGGTCAAGACGCTATTATTAGCTCTGCAACACAGCCTCCCTGATCTCTCTGGCAAGATGGACACTATGAATAGCGGCCTTGACTTCCTTGTGCAGAAAGTGGACAAACACGATGAACAGCTCAAGGTGGTGGAACAGCGTATTTCTGACACGGAGGATGCAGGCTCCCAAATGCAACGTCAAATTTCGCAAATGGACAAACTCTTGAAAATCATCACGGCCAAGAATGAGAATCGCGAGGCCCGCAGCCGCCGCAATAACATCCGTGTGGTGGGCGTACCGAAAAGCACGAACACAGGCCACATGGAGGACTATATTGAACGCCTACTGTTGGCTGCCATCGGCCCTGAGTCCTTCTCAGCTCAACTCATGGTAGAACGAGCACATCGCTCTCTTGGCCCTCGCCCTCCTCCTGGTAGCCCGCCACGACCCATCGCGGCTCGTCTCCTCAACTATCGAGACCGAGACACCGCACTGAAGATGACTCAAGAGAAAAAATCATTATCCTTTGAGGGTAAATGAGTTTACCATATACCCAGACTTTACTATCACGGCCCAGGAAGCCCGCTGGCCATTTCTGCAAGTTAAGCAAAAGCTATGCAAAGCCCAAGTTGACTATGCCCTCATGTATCCGGTATGACTGCGGATCACTCATGAGGGTAAAACCATAATTTGTACCAATCCACAGCAAGCAGAGGACTTCCTTAAGTCTCTTAAGCGCAGATCGCCATGCCAGGATTCCTCCAACCAGGATTCCAGACCTTCATCCCCTGCAGGAAGCTGAACTGAAAGCTCTGTTTCGTGTTCCACTGGCCCCCCCACATTGGTGTTCCCCCAGGCGTCACATTTTTTTTTTGTTTGACTCATATGGTTCATTTGTTTGGGACTGTTACATCAGAGGGATTTGGGGCAGGGTGTGGGCGATCATGCAACAGCACGATTGGGGTGCTGATATGGGTGGGGGTAGGGGTGATTGTGTTTTTGAGACTCCACTACGTTACTGGCACTATTTGTGTGCTATCGCGAGCGGTGTATCGTTTGGGATTGTTGTATTTTTTTGTTGTATTTTTCTCACATCAGCAGACTGACATGTTAGCTCACACCGCACGATCTGTACGCTCACTGCACCATAAGACATCATCTTTACAGCACAGTATAATCTGGCATGGTTCCACACTCTGATTAGCTACGATTAAATCTACTCACATGGAATGTCAGGGGCCATGGTGACCCACGTAAGCGTCGGCAGATCCTCGCTTACCTTGATAGGCATCACATACAGGTCGCATTGCCGCAGGAAACACACACAGACCCCCGCCGCACCCAGTGCTTTGGAACCAGATGGGCCAGTGATCGGATCTTTTCCTATTATTCTACATATTCCCGCCGTACGCTGATTTTGATTAAAAAGAACACCCCCTTCATTTATGGTGGCACTTACAGTGATCCCTCAGGGAGAAGTTGCATGCTCTGGGGCATGCTAGGTACCCAGTCCGTTACGCTGGTCTGCTGTTATGGACCCAATACAGACTATCCAGATTTTTTTACTACCCTCTGGGGCACATTCTCAAGGTGGGGTCTACCCATATCTTATGGGGAGGTGATTTCAACACTACTTTGTCCCACAGTTGATAGGTCTAATCCCCTCCCACATCATTACACCAAAACCCAAGACACGCTATCCCAGCTGATTCTAGACAACAGTCTAATTGATGCCTGGCGTCCTGTTCACCCGCAGGGGAAGGAAGGCACTTACTACACCACCGCACATTCGTCATGGTCGCGCCTTGACTACTGGCTATGTTCCCGGGGGGGTTTGCCCCTGGATCTTCTCAGCTGAGCATCTATCTCGGACCTTTTCCGACCATGCACCGGTCTGTGTAACAATTGCGCCTCCCAATCTTCTTGAGACTCCACTGGAGGCTAATACCCGAGGCATTGTTAGATACTGTCTTCGTGACAGAGCTAGGGGAGGAGATTTCGGAATTTTTTAACCGCAACAAAGGTACTGTCACACATGTTGGCACGGTCTGGGAGGCATTCAAAGTTACGATACGCGGCACATGTATGTCCAAATATTTCGTAGTCCTTTGGGACATACGTCGTGAATTGAGACGTTTGGAGGGTCAATTGAAACAACTCGAGAACGGTTTATGGGATGAGACATCTGGTGCCCAACGAGCGCAGCTCCTAGAAAAAAATACTGACTATACCTCCATGGCCGAGCGGGAAGCCAAATTCCGGGGCAAATACTTTGTGGCCCGACGGTATGGGGAAGTGTCCCGACCTGGTAGGGCTCTAGCAACTGAAATTCGCCACCCACGCTTCTCTAATTACATAACAGAAATTGTAGATGGCATTGGCGTGCGGCACAGGGATTCTCTTGAGATCCTTCATACGATCACCGTGTTTTATACTGATCTCTACAGTTCTCATAGAACTGTTCCCCTGGATTTATCTCACTATCCTCAGGATATCGCTCTAGGCTGGTTAGAGGATAATCAGAGGGAGTTCTTATCCGCCTCATTTGAAGACGATGAACTCCGTGAAACAATTATGCAAATGAAATCTGGGAAGGCTCCAGGGTCCGACGGGCTCCCTGTCGAATTTTATAAAACCTATATTGACCAATTACTCCCAGTGCTAAAAGAGGTCTATCTCGAAGCCCAGGAGACTCAAATTTTACCAGCTACCATGCGGGAAGCACTCATTACTTCGCTTTTGAAACCCACGGATCGGTGCGATTCCTACCGCCCCCTCTCCCTTATCAATATTGACGCAAAAAGCATTGCTAAACTGTTGGCTAATCGCCTCAGTCTCCTGATGGAGAAGCTGGTATTACCGGACCAGGCTGGGTTTATACCTGGGAGAGCGACATCCCAGAATCGCCGAACACTCTTTTCTATACTCCAAAGTGTCGACCCCCAATTAGCTCTTGTCGCAGTCTTCCTTGATGCCACCAAGGCATTTGACTCGGTGGAGTGGGACTACCTTTTTACTATTCTCCAATGCATGGTTTTGCCTACCGGGTTTCTAACATATATTCGTCTCCTTTACACTTCCCCAAGGGCGAAAGTTTTGATTAATGGACCTGTCTCACACACTTTATCTCTTTCGCGCGGTACCCGACAGGGCTGCCCCTTATCTCCCCTCCTGTTTGCTCTCGCCATAGAACCCTTAGCTGCAAAAATCCGACAACACCATCAGGAGAAAGGTCTCAGTTGTTTCCTTCCCCAATTCTCATTTCTTTATATGCAGATGATGTTACCCTATATGTAAAAAAAAAACCCCAACAGAACCTCAATCCGCTATTGCGAGAATATGTCAAGTTTGGTGGGCTCTCCGGTATTCATATAAACTGGGCTAAATCTCAGATTTTCCTGCTAACTGCGTCGGCGACGCCATTTGACACGGACTACCTCATAGAATGGTGCTCTACTGAGGTCAAGTATCTGGGCATACATGTTACTGCTGTTCGCGAGGAACTGCTGCGGCTTAATTACGGGTGAACGCTTAACCAAGTAACGGGCTACATCACTAGGTGGAACGCACTCCCTCTTAATATGGCGGACCGTATCTCCCTTATAAAAATGGTTATCCTTCCGAAATTTTTATACCTGTTTTTAAATATCCCGTATGACCCGGGTTGACATTTTTTCTCCTTGCTCCGCACGGAGCTACTTCACCTCGTGTGGGGTGGCCGGCAACCCCGAATTCTATGGGACGTACTCGTGAAACCGTACTCCTAGGGTGGCTTTGATGTCCCCAATTTCGAACTGTATTATTTATGTGCCCAGGCCCATTATGCCCAATACTGGTTCCGCCATCCCATTTACACGCCACATGTAGCAACCGAGCACTGGCTCGCAAATCCGATCCCGCTGGACGGGGTTATATTGTCCACGGTAGCGCCTAGAGCCTCATGCCCTTCCTCCGTTGAATGCACTATCAAGGAATGGACCTGCATCGCTCGCCGCCTCCACTCTCACATGCTATACTCTATGTTGCTTCCACTCACTTATCATCCAAAACTGTCCCTACTAAAGGAAGGAGTGTTCAAAAGAGTTAAACTTCAGCGACTTATACAGTGCTGGGGCGATCTCTACCTGAAAGGCACATTCCGTACACTCCAACAATTATACCCGGATCCCCCGCCATCTGCCATGGAAATCTTCCTATACGTTCGCTTGCGCCAAGGGATTAAAGACTGTACCCCTGCAAACCCTCACGAACCCTCGACGGTTCCCCCCTTGCATCTCACACTAAGCGCGAGCTCCGCCTCTCATTTAGTCTCTACACTCTATCATAACCTATACAATGATGCTGCTCGATATAAGTGGTCAACAGAGCGCGGACACAGGACCTCGCAGATCAACAGTGGGTATATTGTTGACAGCAGAAGGAGCGGATTTCCTCTAGTAGTCGGCTCCGCCTCATACATTATAAATTTCTACACCGCACCTACCACACTCCGGTTAAACTACATAAATTCGGGCTGAGAGACACTGACAGTTGTGACAGATGCCGGGCGGAAGGAGCCGACTTCCTGCACTTGGCCTGGGAGTGTTGCTCGGTTAATGCATATTGGCAACAGGTATTTACTGCACTGGGTCTGATGATCTCCACGACTCTTCAGGCATCCCCAGTACTTGCACTACTTGGGTATACTGCAAAACTGCCCGTAGCTTATCGTAAATTCGCATCATTCACTCTACTGCTGGCTCGTCGGCAGGTGGCCTGCAGGTGGGACGGGGAAGGGCACCTAAATTCAAGGAATGGGTTGCAGACCTGATATTCTGGCAAGAGCAAACCCACACATATGCCGAATTAATCCCAATCTCCTCACGCCCCAGAGATATTTGGGGGCCACTACAGTTCTACCTCCTGGCGCACCCTGTTGGGACTTGATGAGATGCCTGCCGCCCCCGCCCAAGCCCTTTGGGAGAGAGATGTGTCTTGCCTGGTTCCAAGTACTATGCCCTGACTATACACATGCGCAATATGCTCCCTGAGGCTCGCTCATGATTACTGCTAGCTGTTAATTCATGATTATATTCTCGTAAAGTTATCCAATGTCACGTACTACTATTGTAATGTGCTGTACAATGCTATAACTTTCCCTTACAGAGTGTTATTTAATTGCCAAACTCCGAGGTATTTGCTAGAATTGTGATGTATGTACCTATAATTAAACATCCGTGGTAATGTGGTTGTTTTCTCATGTCTGATGTGATTTAATGTGTGAAAAAAATCAATAAACATGAAAAAAAAATATATATATATATACTTTGATATCTCTTGGTCACAGCGGAGTCAACACAGTAGGGCCTTAGTAAAACGGAGACCGTGCAACAGCCCACTAGGTCGAGTAGAGGGCACTACAAGGTCCCGGAAGAGAACTGTGATCTGTATGGAAATATTCGCCGAGAAATACATGCAAAATTCAGTTCCTTAATATTTCTTAAATTACAATTCCAGTGTTGTTTATAGCTTGAATGTTGTCTAACTCAGTACTTCCCTAAACGTGGCCTACTCCATTTCTTTTGCAAACAAAAGTGCTGTATTAATTGGGTGGTTAAGAAAGCATGACAGGTTCTGCTGTGTCTCAAGCACTTTACTTCGCTCCATTTTGACTGAAATGTGAACAGGGCGGACCTGGAATCATTTCCGGTTTCCGGCCCCATGCCACAGCTGGCACGCTGTACAAGGAAAGTCTGGTGCTCAGGGGACGCCAGTCTGCAGCTAGATAAATAGACGAACCTTTCCAATAGAATGTAACTGCCATATATGGGTGCTTTACGCAGCATATAATGTCAACTATGTTTGCTCTAGAGAAAACCTTAGCTCACCTGTGCTAATCCCGAAGGGCCGGCAAGTGGCTTTTGAGCAGCAAAAGCATAAGTAATTGTTCAAATTAACGCGCCCTCCCAGATGGCAGAGCTTCTGCCAGTTGTGCAGGCTCCATCCACAAAGAGCTTTGGTTTAAAGGACTAACAAATGGAGCCATGCAGCCCTTCAAACTTGATATGTTGAGTGACATACAGGCGGGGTTGCCGCTCTATTTTCAAAATGGAGAAAGGAGAGGACGGAAGAGATGTTTTTTCCATTATGCTTCATTATTATTTTCAGAGCTGGTAAGATGTGAAATAAAGAAGTCTTTACGAATAAAGTTGCTAATATATACTTTGGGTCAACTTCCTGTAGGGTTTTGTAAAACGAACCCTTCCTTATGTTAGACCCTGGGGCACTTAAACACCTACCACATCATTCTATTCCGGGATTCTGTGATGAGCTGGAAACATGTTTAGAACATAAAAATTCCAAAACTGTAGTCAATGAAAACATAACTAGAGACCATGTTAGTCCTTCAGAGTTTAACCAACCCTGTCTAACTTACCTCTGAACCACCAACTGTTAGCCATATCTGCTGAAACCCTTCTTTCCAACTGGAAAATCTATGACATCTCTCAGCTCTGCTGCACACCAAACCACTGATCCAAACAATTGGGTGTCAGGACAACAGTGCGATGATCCATCGATCAGCAACATGGTACAAATTCTGCATGGAGCACACTACATTGGGGCGCATATCAGCAGCAGCAAGTGCACACATGACCAGACCACCTATGCAGAGCTTGCGCATCACACACAACTCTTCCAGTTAGGACATACTACAGGTATATATAGTGTAATCAGTCTGAACCGCTTGAGAAGTACAATGCCGCACTAGCAACAGTTGTGGACTATACTAGTGGGCATATCTTTCGGTGGTGCCTCTAATACATCTAGACCATCGCTAGGAGTGTGAAGTGCTACCTGTACTTCAGATATAGCTACTCTTTGTTACCCAGTTGGGTTACTAGGGTCTTCCAGTTCTTGCTTGGAGTAGGTCAAATTGAACCTTTGCTATGGTACTGATGAAATCTCTTGTCATGCCTACCATAGGCGCTTGAGGTGAGGTGCCACTAGGAGGAGCCTTGGTGGGGTTGCCATGGGCTGTCTGAACGAAATGTTGACCGACTTTATTCCTTTGCTTTGTTGGTAAAATCGCTAAAGAAAAAAACATATGGGGCAGACATGAGTAACTGGAATTACTGCCAAAAATTGATTTTTTTACAATGGGTATAATAAAAATATAACTATTCATCTTGTAACTGTAATGTAATGAATTTGTTTTTATCGTTCTTTATAGGAATTATATATATGATTTCTTTAACTGATGAAAGTTGATATTTTCTTTAAAAGTGAATGAACTAAAACAAAATAAAGTGACAAGTATGTATGCATAATCTTTGGCTTTTTTTGCATAAATTAGGATATATGTACTGGAAACTCAGTAACAAGTCTGTATTAAAAAAAAAACAGCTAGTCTGTTTCAGAACAAAACGGGCCGAAAATAGCAAAATATGAGGACTCCTATTTTAGTAAACTGTATGCTGCAGGAACGAAAATGGTACATGTAAAACTTAATGAGCATTAAATGAGCCACCACATGGGCTAGTATGTGAGCTTCTGCTCTGCATGAGTAAAATTATTAATCCTCCAGGTAAACCAATGGAAGAGAAAGTAAAATAGAGTGTGTCTGAGAAGATACTGTGCTTCATATATATAATTTATCCCAGTGGCTTTTAACCTTTTGACTTCTGTGGACCCCGGCTGAATCCCTACCTGGACTTTGCAATTTCTACCATTGAACCTCAAAATAATATGCACAAAAATGCAGTCACATGTATAGGTCAAATAGATAAACACATTGTTAATTATATTATTTAATTCACAAGCAAAAAATTAAATATTGATGGAAGGTTCGCGCTTCTCAAAATGTGGTATTAAAACACATTGTTAATTATATTATTTAATTCACAAGCAAAAAATTAAATATTGATGGAAGGTTCGCGCTTCTCAAAATGTGGTATTATTTTTAAAAATATGAAGTGATATGCTGAATTTAGCTCCCAATACAAAACTGTGCTTACTAGATTATTTTTGCTGTACTTGCCTTGCTCCCACAAATCAGTCTAATGATTCCTGCTAAATGTTAAGCTTCCCATTTCAAATCCCTTCACATTTACAAAGCATATTAACATTTTCAGTTTTGATTTCTTTATATTTTCTATAATTGACTAATCTGCTGATATTTTTTAATTGACTTCAAGTCACCTGTTCCCCGAGTAGGCATCAGAGACCCCTGGTGATTTGTGGTCTCTGGTAAAAAACCGCTGATTTGTGCAGTTTTGATTCCAAACAGTATTGTGGTTTGATGGCAAATAAGCATTGGCCTCCAATGTTACCAGTAAGTAAATAGCCCTTCAGCTGAAACAATTACAAGTAGAAACAAGGGCGGTTGAGTCTCTTTCTTTAGTTAATTGACAGCTGGTCTACCAGAGAGATAAGCTCTGTTTGCTTAGCCACAGTACCCCATTAAAAACAGTGTAAATGGATTCAGGCATTTCATAACAGCATATGTTGACTAACGCTTCCTAAACAAACACTGCTGTTTAAATAAAGGTTAACCTGCTATTGCGAGAGTTAAGTTGGATGATCTTAAAGGGCCTGTTCTCCTTTGTTAAACAGGCTTATAAAAAGGGCACATTTCTCAAATACATAATTTCTTCATTCAAACAAGCATTTTTCAATGACATACTGTAAAATAAGGCTACCTGCCTGTAAAATGTGTTGGGTGGCTCTGAAGATTCCGAATGCCTATGGTATATCTGCTCAGTCAACATAAGGTCATTGGACAAATATACAGATCACTTGGGCTGTGTGAGACGTGTGTGGCAAGCTTCAGTGCCTTGATAAGTGGTATGTAACACATTGTATATGGGAGTTCAGTTAAGACTGGTCCCCAAAAATATTTAGGCTCCAAAAACGGTTGTCCATATTTATGAATCATGTTTTGGTGAGTACGTAGAGGTGGAAAATGGTAAATTTTCACATCAGCTCAGTGTTTAGGCAAATTTGATATGAAATAAGTGGCAGCTCCATATTGTGTGTCGTTCATGATGTTTTTGAAGAATCTAGGGCCTGATGTACAATGCTTTTTTGAGTTGGCAAACGGCGTTATTCAGAGGACCGGGCCGTTTGCAAACATGAAGTGGCATTTTCAAATGTACAGAGCACAAATAGTGATTTGGTATCCTGTTACCAAATCGCAATTTGGGATTGTGAATCGGTATTTGAAAGGGGTGTGTTTAGGGCGTCCCTTCTTAATACCAATTTGCATTGGTATGTACAAATGTTTTGCAACCAAAATGTGGTTGCAAAGTATTTGCCTTTTACCACCAACTCGAAGTTGGTGGTAAGCCATTCGCAAAAGTTAAAGGGATCCCCATGGGACCCCTTCGAGTTTGAGAATCAAAAATATATATTTTTGAAGAGGAGACAGTGGTCCCAGGGACCACTGCCTCCTCTTAAACAAGTATTGACATAGCCAATAGGTCTCGCTTTTGTGACTTCATAAGTGTTTAGCCATGCAGCACATTATCCTGGGTGGTTCAATTACAGCTTAATTCCTGAATATGTGAAAAGTTATATCAAGCCCAAATTGCATCCATTAAAGTGTATGCCAAATTGCAGGTACATGACATGTGAAGCACAGTAGACAAGTCTCAAGAACGTGAAGGTACCACCCATACCATTTTGGGACGGGGTAATTGCTCATTTTAATAAGGGGGAGTGTTAGAAATTGAGTCTCTAGTTGGCAGTGGTTTGCACTCTGTCCAAGGAGGGTCCCTCACTCTAGTCAGGATAAGGGAGTCACACAGCTAAAATAACCCCTGCTCACCCCCTTGGTAGCTTGGCACGAGCAGTCAGGCTTATCTCAGAGGCAATGCGTAAAGCATTTGTACACACACACACACACACACACACTCATATTGTGTGACTGTGGATTCACATCCTTTGTATACTCCTGGCATCTACTGTTATGCCCAAATGTTTGCAACTTGTTTTTCTTTAAAGAAGTATGAGTCACAAGACTTGTATCTCCTCCCTTGGTCCAAAATACATCGGCACACTGGCTCCACCTTAGATTGTTTTCCGCTCAGCGGTCAAGTGTAGTGTAAGCGGAGAGCGCTGTTGAAGAAAGAGTGTGCTGTGTATAGTAAAGGGAGTTAAAAGGATACAGATACATTTGTGATAATCGCTGGCTTTTTGGGAGGTGGGTGGACGAATGTGAATCTACAGCACTACACACAACAAATAGATGGTTACTTGGTAAGTAACATTTCCTATTTGTAGAATGTGTGTGGCTGAAGCTCAAGTAGCAGCCTTGCAGAGGCAGTGTGCCCGCTAGTCTTGCATGGTGTGTGAGCTGGGCACAGGGATTGAGCACTTGACTAGCAAGTCTGAATGTACTTAACAACCCCTCTTACAATGCCTCCTTTAGAGATGGCATGATTCCCTTTGGGGTTTGGCGAAGGATATAAAACGTTTATTGGCAGTCCTAAAAATGTCTTAATTATATCAATATAATACATCATAGTCTTCTTACAATCCAGAATCAAAAGGGCCCTTTCCACTACAGATACTGGTTAGGGGAAGAAGATAAGTATCTCAAAGGTCTGGTTGATTTGAAAAGGTGGGACAACTCTGGGCAGAAATCTGGGGTTGAAATGAAGAACTTCCCTATCTTTGTGAACCTGGATGAAGGGTTACTGTATTGTAGGAGCCTGGAGCTCACTAAAGCGACTGATATAATATGAAGTGTGTGTATGTGTGTTTGTATGTGTCTCCCCTGCAGATAAGAGCTGTGTTTAATTTAAATCTGTGTTTTCCGGTGCTTGGCACGGGCACTTAATTGTCAACATCAGAACTTGTGACAGTATGGCACAAGGTGGCACTGTCTGTTTCATTCAGAGATGACCACACCAACAGGTAATAATTAATTCAATATGCATTAAAAAGAAGTATTGCCTCCCGTCCAAGCCATTCTTATAGCTTTGGAGGCCTGTAATAGTCAGAATTGTCACACTTGTAGGTGTGTTGTTAATAACTTTGGCAGCTTGGCAGGGGCGATGTGTGGTGTAAGCTGCAGTAGTCTTCTGACGAGAGCCATGGCTCTTATTTTTTTTAACAAATTTAGTACTGGCTAAGAGTTCTCTGATTTGATTTTCTGACTCATAACTGGATGAGCCTAACTCATCAAAGAGGAGAATGCAGGGTGGCAACTATTCAAGTGTCAATTGCTCTGTTCAGGGCATAACTGTGTTTCATCTGGCCTTGTTTGCAACTACTGACTGTGAGAAGCCCTATGGATTATACTTAACAATAGTCAGGCGGATCGCAACATATTGGGACTGCTGATCCTCAGGTGACCATAAAAAAGAAGCTGAGTGGGTGTGCCTCAAACTGGACCCAGTTTCCTGGTCGAAGGAAATCCTCAAAAGCATTCTGGTGCTTCTATATTCTCACGAGTGTGCAGGCGTGCCTTCTGAGTACTGGACAGCATACAAGCAACCATGAGAAGCCAGACTTATCCTGTCAGTGGGATAAGAGATTTGAGACAGAGCACATTCGGGGTGATTGAAGGGCATCTGTGCAATATTCTCATTACTCCACTTTGAACCCAGAACCAGGGAGAAGAACCTGGGGACAGAGAACAAGTGAAGTAGGATCAACACCTGTCAACATAGCGCTCAGAAGATCTAGCTGTTTTGGTTATTCTAGTGATTATTTGTGAGTCTGCCTCACAAGTTTATACAGAGGACAACAGCAGGGTCCAAGTCCAGTTACTACTGGTCATCTGGGTACTTCCAGGAAAAGGTTTCTTGCAGCTTGTTTCACACAGAAGGTCAGCCAACTTATCCAACGAGTCCACCACGTCTTTGGGTACTGGAGGGACCAGGTCCATTCCTAGCGGGCTCCTTTTAGACCACAGACAGCAGGTCCTGTTCTCTTTTCATCTTCCACAGGTCCAGACTGGACATGCCACATTTATGCCTGGCACTAGCTAGTGGGTGGAAATGACTCCTGGGCGTGTATTAACCAATGGGATATAATTTTCCAGGGGTAAACCTACCCACTTGTGCAGCAGTTCCTATTTGCTTTACTGCAGACCGGCCCAAAATACCATGTCTCAGGGCATTTTCAAGAAGGCAAACGTTTTAGGCCAAACTAACCTTGGGCGCTGAGGGCAGGGTGCGTGTGTGTGTTTGTAGGGAGTGTACTATAGTAATCCTTGTATCTTCCCAGGCTGGCACTTTTCCCACAACAAACTCAGAAACAAATGTTTGGTAGGACAAAAGCAGAGTCCTCTGGCACTCAGATGGTGGATACACATGAATTGTCCTTTCATTCTGTTCTCCCCCTTTCAGGTGTACCCCCAAGTGTTCCATGTGGCTCAATAGAACTGTCAAGAAGGATTTGATCAGTATTGTCAAAAAAGATGCCCACAGTCCCCATCCTGCATATTCTGTGGAGTTCAGAGGAGTCATCTCTGGCCACTGAGGTCAGCCCACTGTTTGCTTCTGGGGGACATTCAATTTATATTCAGGGCTAATCAGTGGCTGGGCTGCTGATGGAGAGCTAATGCAAATTAGCCTCTTGGAACTTCAAGCAGTTAAAAAGTAACTTTCTGAAAGTTACTTTTCCGTAATATTTATTAAAAATCCAACTTCACCATTGAATTGGATTTTTAAGAACTATTTTAAAAAAAAAAGGTCGTTTTAAAAGTTCTTAAAAATCCTATTCAGGTGTGAAGGATTTTTTAAAAATAATAATGAAACATAAGTTTTAGAAAGTTACCTTTTCCCTGCCTAAAGCTGCTCTTTTATTATTTTTCGAACTGTCCCAATCCCGAAATAAAGTATTATTCATTAATATTGCTTTTCATTGTTTCCCCATGGGCCAGCCAGCATTCCTACAGTGAAAGTAGCTGTTTGGTGGTAGTTACTGTAATTGATTACTACTACTCTCTGCACTGGTTCTGTTTAAAAATGCACTGCTTGGACTGCATCAGGTCTGCCTCTAAGCAAGACAAGTTTGTGAGTTGTTTTCGTTTAGTATTGACTGTTGATCTTTGCACATGGTTTGTAAATCTTCGCTTAAAAGCCCGATTTGCTATATGCATTGACTGTTCTGTTATCCTTCTTTTTTGAAACATAGTTCAGCGGAATCTTTTTCTCAAGGTTTTTTGCAGATCTATATTGCAACAGGTTTGTGTTCTGCGTATTTTGCACATTGCCCTAACCCTAAGCGCAAAAGTCTGCTTTGCTATGTGCTCCGTTTGTTCTCTTACTTATTTTATAAAACAGGATTTCAAAAAAATCTGTACCTAGTTAGCCTGCCTTCACCATATGGTTTTATCTTGATAAATTGTATACTTTATTTTTCTTTGCTGTTTGTAAAGGTTTTAGTTTAATCATACAATAAAATTGGCTATCGACAGGTCACTGTAAGGACATATTAACCTTACATTTCTTCGTGTCCTACTTTTAAATACCATGTAACCTGCCTTGTGGGCTACAAGGCCTACATAGGTGTGACATTAATCTTTAAAAGGAAGGTTTTTACCTGACAGAGGGGTTTATTTTGATAGGTTGCAGTGCATGTTTTGCACAGTCCAGTACAATGGTAGGCCTCTAGCCACATTTATACTGCAATCATAGTGGATGGCACATTAGGTGCTGAAGTCCACTAGTGGCATTTAACATACAGACCATAGGTACATTTTCTACCACATGTCAGGTGACTTACAGTTTAAAGTTAAATATACCAATTAGCAGTGTGCCAATTGGACCATGTTTAAAGGAGGAACGCAATCCCTTGCTATTGGTTTGCACAGGTGCAGAGTTCTGAAGCCAGTAAAACTCTATAGTCCAGCAAAAGGCAAAAATTGGAGGGGTGACCAGGCAGAAAGGCGAATTACATAAAATGTCTCAATATTAGACAGGCTACGTTTTGAGTTATTGCTACCAAGTCCGGGAATGGTCCTTCTCATAAGTAGAGCTGGATGCCATTAACTGACTATCCACCTCTCTAGGTGAACCAGAAAGCAGGAGATTTGTGCACTATGCTTATCATCGACCCAAGGACTAAAGTTCCCCAGTACAATGATATTGGGATTGGGTACAAGTATCATATTTAAACAGATTGGTGAAATCCTCCTCAAAGACTGGTTATTTCCAGGTGGGTGGTACAAACAGACCCCCTTTCACATGGTTCTCAAAGACAAATAGAGTTTACCTACCATACTTAAAAAAAAAAAAAAAAAACAGACTTGGCCAATAGTACTTGCACAATTGGTAGATTATTATTTACAATTAGCGATCGCCCCCACACATTCTGTTGGTAGGGATTCTCTATGACACAGAAGTTGATCCCACTTCTAGACTCTTTTCAGTGGAGCTGCATTCTTTATCATAGTGGTCAGTTGCCATGTACGTTACTGGCTTCGGTCGCAGGTTGCTATCGAACCAAAAACCTGCCCTGTTTCTTCACCTCAAAGTAGACATGCAACGCTCTCTGTGCAACAAGATTATTCTTCCCAATTAACCTGTATCTAAACACATTTTTGTGTGTGTTGTTTGTTCATATACAACATTTTTTACATGCAGTGTTCGTGACAGTCCTTACTTTTACCAAAGTGGCTTTCTAGTTTTGCCCCATTTATGCCACTTAAAAGCCATTATTGTCTATTCTACCAAAACTGCTATGGCAAGAAACAGATTATTAAAGCCCAATAGGCTACGTTTAGACAACATTTTGTAAAGTTTGTGTCAAGGCCTATTATCCATCCAATCACTCCTTATATTTCATAAGAATTTTCCTCAAATATAGCCTCAACAAAAAGGTCTGGATCATGTCGTTGAAGTCCACTGTATCTGTTATGCAAGGCAGGCAATTGACATCTGAATTGCTATGTGTCCTAATAATTTTATAACCTAATCTGTAAAAATCTTTAAGGTAAATATAGATTCCTACTTCAGGTACCCTTGTGCCTCCCTTCAGTTTTCCTAGTTTGTTGTCTTCATGCAATTTGAAACCTATAAATTACACTTAGTAGGTTGATAGACATGCATTCTTTCTATAAAGCAGCTATGGGTTTTCCCTGTATCTTTCTTCAAGGCTCCAGGTCTGGTGGATACTTTCGCACTGCAAAGTTAGCTGGGAAGGGAATTTTAGACAAAATATTGGAATCAAAAATATTGTGGTACAAAATATCATGTCTAGAAAACCAAGGACAAAAATATTGTGAAGGTATGTTTCTATAGGTAAACAGAGTTTTACTATATATAACTCCAGATATAGGTACCTTGACAATATATTTATCTTCAAGGTACTTTGTTGCAACTGTGGCAGAGTACCCTCTCTGCCAAACTGAAGGTCCGCCCACCTGATTTACAGTCAGCCAGACCTTAAGTATGTCAGCGATGGAGCATACTCTGGCTCCATTGCTGCCATACTCCTCTGACGGCTCGATGGATTAAGGCCTGTCAGAGTTGGGACCATTCGAGCATTGGCCTTTTTTAAAGTAGGGGGGTGAAATGGCCAGTTTTTACTACCCTTAAAGCCACGAAAAACCTGGTGATAAGGAATAATAAAAACATTTAAATGACTCCCACACAATTAAAAAAAATGCGGAAAAAACTCTTATGGTGTGGGGGTCATTAATTTTTGTCTTTTCAAAAACAATATCCCGCTCTGACTTGCCGCCTGTCAAACTTTTAACTCATTTACAGGAACCGCCATGACGGTTACTGTCCATGACTAGAGTTATCCATAGGGCCGGCAGACAACTCTAAATTAGGAGTACAGGTACTCATTTAGGGCTAAGGAGTAAAATACTCCGTCACCCTGACGAAGTAAATACTGTACTCAGATCTCCAAACCAGACCCTAAGTCATCCGGGCAGCTGTAGGTCCCTTTGCTCCCATACAGTTTTCTGTACACACAGTCAGTGGTTCGCCATCATAACCTGTGGAAGATAGTTATATTTCTTGATAGTCCTTGCAGCCCAAGCCCACCTTCCTATATTTACCTGCACAACAACATCAGTGCAGTACGTTGCCCCAGTTCAGCCTGAGCAAATTCCATACCAGGCCCTGGATCCTAATGAATTCTGACTAGGGATAATATAGGGTGCATCTCTAGCACGCCCAGACGTCTCAGGAACATAGTCATTTTATGCAAGACACCCCTTTTCATCATGGAGAGGGGAAGATCTACCCAATATACCTCATCATTCCCAGAATGCAGCAGCACTGGCTCAAAGTTAAGCCTGATTAAATCTCATTAAACGTTGTGACATCGGATGCTACATACTTAAGGGACTGCATCTTTATCATCAGGTAAAAAATCTAAGAGATTTCCATTAAGCCTTTGTGAACTGATAAGAATATTTTATTCCTACTGTTCTATTCTCAGATGTCTTTATTTTCATATTCCTGTATCACAAATGTAGCCATCCTCATCTAAAGATGTCTGCAATTCCCAGATAATTAACAGAGTATTTGCAGAAAGGTATCTGTTATTCACACCTATACATGTCCATTGAAACCCCATCAATATTGAATTAGATCTCATTCACTCTGTCACATCTGTAATACTAGAGAACAGAGAAATCCCAAGAGGGGACATCCCAATCTTGCAACTTTACACAGCATAAATACCTTTAGCTGTCAGTTATTAATATCGGCTGTAATCTCATCTGAGAAATCGCCAGCCAGAGTCCATCTTCTGTAATAGGGGAACACTGACCAGTGGTGTGTTTCTTTCCTCTGTCCAGTCTCAATGAGTTTGATTTCCAGTTTCTTACCTCATGTGCATTAGTGATTGTTATCTTGGTATGCTCTTGGGAATTTAGAGCTCTGCATTTTTTGATATTGGCAGGTTTTTCTTCGATTCAAAGTTCAAACTGGCTGTGACAATGTGTGAGGACTTACTCTTTCAGCATTTCCCTGTATGTTGGATGCTTAATTTTGGCAGTCCGGGTCAGTGCTTCACCAGTATTTGCCAGAAGATTATGCATCAGTAAACTTCATATCCATTATGAAAGACGTCCCTGTCAGCTGCTGATCAGTCATTGGGAGACTGCTTGGCAGTGGGAATACTTAAAAAGATGTCACTGTTTATTGTGTCGCAGATCTCCTTAGTTTGTCATCTGTGCTCCAGTCATGTTCGACTTTTCAGATGCTGGAGGAGGTAAGTTCCTTTCCTTGCTTTTGTAACATAATACACTTAGGGGCTATGGAAGTACTAGCGGAAGCTTGATTTATTGTGCTTCTGAGGCTTTTATCAAATTAATAGGGCTTGCTTCTGGGACAAGCATCATTTCCTGGTCCAGTTGCAGCACAATAAGGACCAATAAACTGTCAGCTGCAACAAGCACATATTCTGAGTATTTCTTTCTTTTTAAACAGTAAATGTGATGCACTGGGTAAAACGGGTGTTCACAGGTAAAACACAGGATTACCTATTTCCTCGACAACTCACAGGACAGGATTATTTTCACCCAGTGCTCAAACTGGGTACAAAACATAACTTGTACAGGAGGGCTGCATATCTGCCTTTGGAAAGCAGTAATCTGGGTTACGTTGTAGAAAGAATATTGGATTACTCATGTGTTTTATGACTGTATTGCTAGAGAACATGAGCACCAAGAAGCGACATTCTTAACTTGTAACCAAACGGCTCATAAGCCTCACAGAGAAAGAACTTCCACATACCTTATCCATTGTAAGCATAGAAGACAAACCCATCTCAGAAAGCACAGACCATAGCTCCTTTTCTAGAGTCCGTGATCATTGGTGTATACATCTGTCTTGAGTTTCTATCCTCTCTCCCAGCTCACTGAGTCTGATGTCGGGTTGCATACCTCTTGTGTCATTGTGATTGTTATTTTGCTGTGTTCGTGGATTATAGATCCCAGCATCTTCTCATATTGCCAATTGTTGCTTATGTTCTCAAGTTTGCACTGGATGTGGTTTGGGCGATGTATGATGCCCTAGTAACTACCAGAATGAGAAATTCTGCTCTACATAGCCTGTTACGCTCAATGGTGGTACTACAGCTTGCCTAACTTGCTCCCCTGCTAGTTTTGTGGGCTTCATCACACTGTGAGAGGTACGCATCTTCTCTTGTTACTGCTAGCACAACCTTTACATTCCTTAATGATACTCTCCACAAACTGATCCAATCCCAGCCACCAAAAATGTCTTAGATGGGCCATATTCACCAATCTCTTGTCAGTACCTCAAATAAAGCTGTTCGCGACCCCTGGAATTCAATTAATTTACCAGGCACTGTTCTTCTCAAACCCTCAATATTCTTCCTCTCTGTCTCACATCGCTTTCTTTTTGCACAGAATCCGTTTACATTTTTGCTAACCTACAATACTGCAGTCAATTATGACAATCCTAGTACGCACACAAATTCTCCATTTCCTCCTCCCACCGCTCCTGTGGTTCTACATCATCAATTTGTAACCGCAAAAACCTTCCTTACAGTGGAAAGAGTAAATGTGTCTATTATTCCTTTTTACAAACTCTAATATGAAAGCCTACATGTATTTTCTCACCGGCAGTCTATCATACCACTAGAAGGCTACCAGTTTAGTGGCTTTCACTGGCTTAATGTACCTCTCTCTATGCTATCTCTATACCGCATTTGCTACCTCTTCACTCCTATAACTTCCCTCACCTTTTGTTTTGCTGGTACAATTCTAGTGCTCATGCATATTTTATGCTGATATCATTTCAAATAACCAGCAATATGGGGCTATTAAATGGCAGAATAAACATTATACAGTTGCAACCGAATATAACATAAACCTCGTTCTTTCCAAAACATCAGACCCATCTTCTTCTAACAAACACTGAAACCGAGGATCACCTTCTAATTCGATTTAATTTGTAACTTCTCTCTAGTGTATTTGAATGAAAATCTACCCATTTTTGTCTGAAATCTATAGTTACCTACAGTACATCTGCTACTGAAACGTCTGCATCCCTCAAATAGTCCTATGATTTTAATAGGTTTCCCACTTTCTTTACTGGTGGGGGCGCGGGGGGGGGATTTGCTTTATACTATTATGGAAGATAAACAAAAAAACAATAGTGCCCATGGTGAGAACAATGTGTATGTGCAGGTTTTAAATTTGTGTCCTGTTACCTCCTGACCTGTGCTCCCCTACTCAACACTAGGAAGATCTGTGCAGGTCTTCTTTCCTTAGAGAATGCAAGCTAGCTTTTTCTGCTTTGAGATTTCTGCTGTCCCCACACACTGCTTGCCTTATGGCACTGTCTAAATATGAAAGTTAAACATTTTAGTTTGTATCATGTGGTAGGAGGCTGGGACTGTTTCTATTTGCAGGAAGCCTTGTTTGAATAATGTCGCTCAGTTGAGAATCTGTAAAAATCTATGGTTGTACAGACCTCCTCATACGGAAACCATATTTCTGACCATGAAGATTAGTTTAAATACTGGGTATGTTTTCAGTCTCAGCTGGAGTTTGGTGGCTGACTAGGATGTTTTTCAATCTGTCAACATACTACTTGGGTGCATCTAAATAAATGTGTATCTTGATGTTACCTAAGAAAAGATTTTATTCTACAACACTACCTTCCCCTCAAACTGGTCTCTGTAAATCTCTTCAGATATAAAAGTGAGCTTAGACCAAGGGTCAATTAGTATGCTTCGACACATGTCCATCCACCTTCATTTCTCTGCATAGTTAATCTCTTGTTCTTATTCAGAGTCAGCTCTACTTTGGCACATAGACACATTATTTCAGTTTCATTAACCTCACGTTACTGTCTGCCCTAAGTTTTAGTTTGCCTATGGCATCACTTCTTGTGTGTTTGCTCCCTTCACTGCTATCACCAAAGGACACTTTTGGGAATTTCCAAAATATGTGATGCTTGCAAATTTGTAACAACTGCGAAAACCCAATTTGCAGTCCTTTACTTTAATGCTACCACGCACACCTTGTAAATTTCAGCGGCTATTTCAGCAGTTAACTATCTGCTCATCATTATATTTATTAATACCATCGGCCTTCCATAGCTTTCAAACACATTTCTGAGCATGTCCGTTACATTTGTCAACACTCATTACTCTCTAGTTTTGAGTGGAGATATGGCTTACTGTAACTGGGAAGCCTGATTTGATTCCAGGCCTCAACTCAACAGTGTGTGATTCTGCACAAATCACTTAAACTCCCTGTGCTTAAAAAAATGTAACACTTGTTTTTTTCGTTTTCTTTACTCTTTTATCACTTATGGTCTGTTCTGTAAGGTTTGAGAACTGAGAAAGTGGAGTTTAGAATTCTTTAATTAGTCTGACACCAAAACGTTCACAATTATGATAACAAACGTCCAAAACAGTCTTTGCATTCAAAGGCACTTAATTGGCCACCAAATGGCAGAGAAAGAGGAAGGACCAAGGAAGAATAGCCATTGTATGTGTTGATGGTGCTGACTGGTAGTTCAGTTCCAAATTGATGTTTTTTTTTGTTTTTGATCATCTTGTTTGGCTTAGGTGCACATATGAAGTGTAGGTGTTTGAAGTTACACGGGTTGCTGAGCATTAAAAGAAATAAAATCCTAATCATAACCTCTGTTTCATCACTTCTCAAACTATGCAGAGTAGACCACAAGTAGCTAAAGAGTGAAGACAACTGAAGAATTTGATAGAGAATTCTATGCATCAAAGAGCTTGCTCAAATCCACGCAAAATAAATTGGATTCCTCAGTTAGAAGCAAAGAATATTCATTGTTTGTGAATATGTTGTGGGTCGGATATAGGAGTCTCAAGTTATTTACTATGATTTGCGTGTTTTGTGTACATACATGAATCCCATACTACCCAAGAAGTTCAAAATAGTCTTGAGAAGAAAATGCTTCAACTTCTCATCAAAAAGCAATTCTGAATGTTTTTGAAAGAGGAGCAAAGTCAAAAACATTTTTAATAGGGTTTTAATACCCCACAATCTGAATGTACCTACACGAAGATGTACAGTAGAGCTGTATAAGCTTTGGTGCAGAATCCCCAGCATTCTTCAATCTACCTTGTGCCTATCAAATTTTTAAACTGCTAAATTGGTGCGTAAAGGATCAATATGACTCATTGGACATTGTTTTGGAGAAACAATTTTCCTACCTCCGTGTCTTTATCCGAGCTTCTAATTTTGGGCAATTCCCAATGAGATTTAAGATGCAAAAAAAAGCTTTTATAAGACATTGCACCCATCACTCCACTGCAGCTGTGTACTTGCAAAGATCCTTTAAACCTCATAAGGGCATACCAATTGAATAGTAAACAATGGTGATGTTACTGAGCAAGGGAATGTAATAACTAAAGAATGTTTTTCTGAGTTTTAAAGAAAGCTAGTTTATAGATACAGTCTGTTTGTACTTGAAACTCTTTTTAGGATCTGTATTAGAGATTTAATGTCTTGATATTCCTAACTGATAGTCTTATCTGAGGTCCTCATGGTTTATTCTCAACTTTGATAATATGATATTCTGCAATGTTTTGTTGTTATTATCTGTTTTCAGCAGCATTTACCATAAAAGATAAGTGTGCTAACTGCAGTATTTTCTCTTTGCAGGAGTGACACATGCAGCTATATGGGCGGCTTGTATTTCATATCTCAGTGCAGCTGTGCCTCCTGCCCTGAGAACCACAGCTCAGGGGATCCTGCAGGGACTTCACTTAGGATTGGGCCGTGGCTGTGGTGCCATGATAGGTGGCGTTATGGTCAATTACTTTGGTAAGGTGCTACTGAATTCTTATTTTGCTTTGTTTAATGGTTCCGAGAAATATAAAACCATTTTTATAACAATTTTTTATAAATCTTTATTGAGTGACAGTTATAAAATTACTTGTTTACATTTTACAACATCACCTTGACTTTGCAGCGTGACTTCAACAAGTGATCAGACCAAATACGAACCACCAAAAAAGGATAACTGCTGCCATGATCAGATGTCCATAATCTAATCAAAAATATAATTAACGAAATTAACATCCTCCAAACTCTTGCTCAACAATTGTTACATATGCCATCTATGTAGAACATAAATAGTAATATTGGGAACATAAAAGTGAACTTCCACTTAGACTCAGGATTGTTAACTTCCGCTTTAGGTGTATAGTTCCCCACCAAAGGTCTCGTTTCAACTTCCAAAGACCTAATAAGTGTACACAGATCGAAATGGAAGGGAAATTCCCATGCGCTTTCAACCTTCGTGAGGTAAACATTTTTAATAATGAAGCTTAGAACATGGCAAATACTTTGTTAATGCCTTCAGATCCCCCTATAGTTCACATTCTTAGGTCAAGCCTTCATATTGTTCGACATTTTCTGTTAAAAATAGACTACTGGACAGTTGCTTCTCTGAGCCGTATGCCATGTCCCTTGCGGTTTCCTTTAATGATTAAAGTTATCCGGCATTTTCACATCAATCTTTTTTGTTCAGTCCTAAACACCCTGTTTACTTTCAAATCTGGTGAGATACTTAGGGAGTGTAATGAGGGAGTGTCGTATCTTAGATGAACTAGGAGTATTAGTAAGGAAGTTACTGTAAAATGTGTGTGTAGAGATTGGGATGGGTTGGTACATTGTGATAGAGAGCCAGAGGAAATACATTGAGAGGAGTGAGGTAGAAAAGGTATGTGGAAGTATGTAGAAAGACATGAGAAATAAAGGTAGATTAGGAAGAGAAAAAGAAGTGCTAGAGAGAGTTGACATAGTCAGATATAGCAGCCGACAGAAAAGTGTCACAGAGAGAAAACCAAGAATCACTGATTCGTGAGGCGGAGATATGAGATACAACACAAAAGAGAAGAAAGAGAAAGATGTGAAGTTGGCTGTTATCATCTTGTGGATTGGGTGGTGCACGCTGTATTGCGCTATGCCACCTCTCCTGGCTAGAGGTAGGATTGGCTATTTTCACGTAGACTTGTTGTCCCTAAGCTAAGGAATCCAATGGTACTGACTTGTGCCCCAGGTGGTTTCGGCACCTCTGATGTTGGAAAATATACAGCATACCCCAGGTATTTGACTGTACTAACCACTGCAGATGCTCAGCAGGGTTGATTGATTGATTGAACGGTGATTTATAATGCGCTACTTTGCCCGAAGGCATCAAGGCGCAAAAGATGGAAAACAACGATCAGCCACATCTGAAGAGAAAGAACAAAGAAAAATTTAGGGATAGGATTCAGAGAAAAGGAAGGTTTTAAGAGCTCGACGAAACAGAGAGAGGGAATCCTGATTCCTCAGATCAGGGGGAAGTTCATTCCAGAGTCTAGGGGCAAGGGCAAAAAAGGCCCTGCCTCCCCACCTTGCTTTGGCAAAACGGGGGACCGTGAGCAACTTCATACTGGAGGATCGAAGGGCTCTACCTGGGATGTAATAGGACACCAGAGACCTAATGCCCTCTGCACCTGCATCATGAAGAGCCCGATAGATGATGGTCAGGATTTTGAATTTTATCCTGGCTTGAACAGGGAGCCAGTGAAGATGTTTCCTAATGGCAGTCCCGGAGGAGCGTCTGGGGGCTTAACAACAAACCTTGCTGCCGCGTTCTGAACGACTTGCAGCCGATGGACCAGGTTGTTGCTCAACCCAAGATAGAGGGCATTACAATAGTCAAGGCGCGAGGAGAGAAGGGCAACCGAGACTTGTTTCCGGGCGTCGGGGGAAATGTAGTGAGTGAGCTTTCTCAACACCCTCAGCACCCCACAGCAAGTGGAGACCGTCCGGTTCACTTGCTTGTCGAAAGTCAGCGAGGTGTCGAATAGGACTCCCAAATTTCGAGCAACAGTCGAGGATTGTGGACAAACTCCCAAGGCCGGCGGCCACCAATCGGATGACCAGACCTCTTTGTTTCCCCCAAAGACAAGGATTTCAGTCTTCTCCCCGTTCAACTTTAAAAAGTTTGATGTCATCCAGCCTGCCACAGCTCCCATGCAGTTCCTAAAGTTGAGAGCAGTGGAGCCGACCGATTGTGAAAGTGATACCATAATTTGGGTATCGTCGGCATATGAAAGAACTTCCAATCCAAAGGATCTAACAAGTCTAGCAAGAGGGGCCACATAAACGTTGAAAAGAGTAGGGCTCAGGGAGGAGCCCTGAGGGACCCCGCAGTGCAATGGCTTGGCAGTGGAGAGGAAGTCGCCCAGTTTTACCTTTTGCTCCCTGTTGTTGAGAAAGGAGGTAAGGAGACTGAGCGCCGGTCCCTCCACCCCCATCTCACCTATTCGGGAGACCAAGATGGGGGGAGACAGGGTGTCAAATGCAGCTGTAAGGTCGAGCAGGATCAGAAGCGTGGTCTGACCCCTATCGACCCTGGCACGGATGTTATTGACCATTACTGTGAGGGCTGACTCAGTGCTATGCTCCTTTCTGAAGCCATGCTGGGAAGGGTCAAGCAGGCCGGTTTTCTCAAGAAAGGAGCTGAGATCGAAATTCATGTGAGCCTCCAGCATCTTGGCGGGGGCAGGGAGGAGGGAGATAGGGCGAAAGTTCTTTAAAGTCCCAGGATCCAGAGTGGCCTTTTTTAAGAGAGGCTTCACGATTTCCAGGAGGCAGGGAAGGTTCCGCTGGAAATAGCCCTATTCATAACCTCCAGTATGGGAGGGATTAGGGGGGCTCTACAGTTTTTTAGGATCTTAAGCGGACAGGGATCAAGGGGAGAGCCTGATTCTCGAGGTCGGAGACCGAAAGAAGAGGAAAACTGGAAAAAGTTTCACAGGGAGGGGGCATGTTCACAGGGTCAGGAGAATAAAGGTTAGTGACATTGTCCACTTGTAGAGCTGAGTAGATGTTGAGTATTTTGGTATGAAAAAAGGAAGAGATCTGATCACAGAGGGCTTGTGAAGGGACTATGGGGTCAGGGTGATGAATAGAGGATAAGGTTTCCACAATTTTAAACAACTCACCAGGGGAGGAAAGGGAGGATGTGAGATTGGAGAAATATGATTGTTTTTTGGCTAGAACCGCCGCTTTATAGTTCTTAAGGAGAATGTTATGGTTGAGCCGGCCTTAAGCGTCAGGCTGAGATCTCCAGAGCCTCTCCTGCCTCCTACAAACCTGCCTCTGAATTCTCAGGGAGTCGGAGTACCAGGGTGCTGAGGGACGTTTCCTGGCAGAATACACCGATTTAAGAGGGGCCAGGGTATCCACTGCCATTGCGATGGTGCTAGCAAGCTCCTTTGCTGAAAGATCAATGTCCTGTGAGGGGGGAGGCATAAATTTGGCAATAAAAGGGCTTAAGGAAAGATCAGTTAGGCCCCGGAAATTCCTCTTCTGCACCCAACAGTCTGAAACTCCCCTAAAAGCTGAAGGGGCACAGGGAGTGAATTCCATGGAGACCGCAAGGTGGTCAGACCAGGAAAGAGGGAGGAGAGGCCCTAATTCTAGCCTGGGATCATTCGTAAATACGCCGTCTAACGTATGACCGGCAATATGAGTGGGAGACAAAACCTTTTGAAGGAGGTTAAAAGGGGCCAATGACTCCTCAAGGGATAACGTCTCGCTCGAGTTGTTGCTTTCCAGGTGGAAATTAAAATCCCCAAGGATAGTGAGGGAAGGCCTGTTTAAAAAGGGCTCTATGACATCCAAGAGGTCAGAGCCAAACGCGGATCTAGGGCCAGGAGGTCTATAGACAAGAACCCCGGAAAAATTTTCAGAGGGAGAGGAACTGAGGGAGAAAAACATGGCCTGAAAGGAATTATTAGGAGAGGGGAGAGACTCCATACGACAGGAAAAGGCGGTCTTATGAATAATGCCAATTCCGCCCCCTTTTCGGCCCTCTCTGTCCAGTCTGACCATGGTATAGCCATCAGGGAGAGCATTGAGCAGGTCAGGGCCTGAAGAATCAGAGCCCCACGTTTCTGTTACGAAAACCCAAGAGGGTTGCCTTTGGGACACAAAGTCCCTGAACACTAAGTTGTTTTTGACCAGGGAGCGAGTGTTGATAAGGAAGCCAAGTTCTTTCAAGAGTGGGGTTTTTCGCGTCCTTTTATCCGGTAAGAGGTTGGTGACAGGCTCCGGCAGAGCAGATATGGACCCTTTATGGCAATTACAGATGAAATTATAGCGCAATTGGTCAGGCGTGAATGTATGATGGCAATCTTGCTGGGGGGGTCTCAGGGATTTAAGGGCACTCAGGGAATACAGTCGGGGACGGACTAGAGATACTAGATGCCGAGCAGTATCCCTGGTGCCTGGCGCCTCCTTGGCGCTGACGGGCGCAGACGGGCAGGACACTGGCATGAGTCCGGCGTGAGTCCGGCCCGTCCGCGATGCGCGTCCACTGCGCGAAGGGGACGTCATCCCCTTATATAGAACAACTAGAGCGCGTCCTCGCGCTACGATTCCCCCAATATGGCCGCCAAAGCCACAATCGCCTCACCGTCAGCAAGCTCTCAGCGTCAATACTCAGCTGAGAGCTGCCCGGGAGCGACTGAATGAGGAGGTGAGGCACAAGCGGTAGAATCTCCAGGGGAGATTGAAACACCAAGCGCTAAGCCCCCAAAGCTGCCAAGAGCAAAGCACACAGTGCAGTTAAAAAACGAGTTCAAATAAAACATATAAGAAATCAACCAAATGGTTAAAAATGTAGCAGGCAAGAGAGCAAGAGCAGACCTCCCGGCTTGTCGCCTCAGGAGGGAAATAAGGCTGTCGGGAAATAAGGGTTGGTCTGGTCATCCGATTTGGAAACAGGCATAGGTTTTCCTGTTTCCTTCTGCCCCTCCTAACGCCCAATGCGTGATCTTTTATCCTTCCTCCACGGTTGTTGAGCGACCTGTTAGCCTTCCCTCCCGGCAGATGTGTGATCTGTTTTCCTGCCTCATGGCTGTTGAGCGGCCCTTGTATGAACCTGTGTTCTACATATATATATAATGTTCCATGGTTGCTTTTCGATGGGTATTGCATCCCTCACCTGTCTTGTGGGAGTGTTTTTCCTGAATATCCCAGTAATTCTGGTTTATTCATTCATGCAATCTTGTTGACCTCCTAGGTCTAGGTATTGGTACGCTCCTTTGGGCAAGCGCACTCTTTCATATCTCCCCTTGGGGAGTACGTGCCTGTTGAGAATCTTCTAGCAGACAATGTTGTCTTGTGTTCTAGCCTGCTTTGTTATCGGAGGAGCATGTTCCCCCTTGCCTACCCCCCTTTTTCATTGCCTGTATTATTGGGCTGCGGCATGCATTACCTGCACAGGTATTTTGCTAGGACGTTCTTCAGTTTTTCATAGGTCCATTTATGTCCTTTGGATATAATTTGTTATGCGGACCTTTCGTACGTGCAGTGTCCATCCAAGCATTAAGAATGCAATAGGTCTCGCCTTCCATTAAGTTAAAGCCATTTGCTTTGCTATACAAAACCATTAGCAAATCAAATAGCTTTTACGTAATCAATGGCGAGACCTATTGCATTTTCAATGCTTGTTTTTTTAAGTGGTTCACTGATGCGCCTTTCCAAAGTTGGAGCAAATGGAGGCCCAAAATTCGACCCAATGATGACTTTATGCAGTTTAGAAGGCTGAAGATCAACGTATTTATCTTAAGCTGTGGTCTCACTGCTTGCTTATAAGACTCTACTCTCACAGTTTCCCTCCCTCCAGCCCACCTATCTAAAGGGGAACTCAAGCTGCTGAAAGGTAATGTGACTGCTATATAAAACTTGAAATCCATGAACAGATATTAAAACAATATCAGCAGTGATAGATATACAGGACGACAATTTAAAATGAGAGGCGGAGGAGTTAGTGTTTCCATCAGCTAGCAGATTTGGAACTATATAACGAACTGTATTTGATAGCTCATGATTAAACTTGGTGCTGTACATGCCTCTTTCAGTGATCAGTGTGATTTGATGCTGCGCTAGCGCTGCTCTTACTCCCTATAAGCCAATTCCTCATGATGGCTTGAATGTACCCCCTCCTGGTTGCAGCTGCCAGTAGTACCTCCTCCTTGGTTATGGCGTTTCCTATTCAAACCTACATGATGCCCTTACAATAAAATGCCTCTGCCCTGTTTGTTGCTAACGGTAAAGTATTACTGCCCAAACTCATGTGCTGTTGATGGTTGTGTACTGAGGGTCTACTTTGTAGAATATGTTCTGCTGTGATCTTTCCGAGCTGTTAAGCACACTGCCATGTGTGATGCTGCCGGTGGCAATATTTCAGGTGATACTGTGTCAGTTTCGTCCGGATGTGTGATGCATTGGGGAATGGCAATATATACTTCATGTGGTGTCCCTATTTGTGTGCATTAAAGGTTGTATTGTAAAAGTGCAGCCCTCCATGTGCACTGAAGGTGCAGTTTCAGGGCTCTTGTTCTCTACCTGTGCACTGGGTCTGCTGTGTCGCAGTCCCTTCTCCTTGTGCTCTTTTGCTTGCATGCCTTCCCTCCCCAACCCCCGGTTTTAACAATACTCCACTCCTTCGTGAGTGCTGTTGGTTTTGTGTCATTGCCCCTCCCTTCTTGTGTTTCCGGCAGGGCCAGCTGCTCGAGTAGTCAGCAGCGTGATGTTTGCTTCGCGAGCTGTCAGTCCCCGGTATGATGCTGGTGCTGTGCAATGGCTCTGGGCGATGGTTCCGGGATGGGAGGAGCGGTCTTTTACTCATGTAATGCTCGTAGAATTTGGAGAGCCGCAGTTTGCCATGGTTGTTGAAGATAAGTATAGCTTTGATCATGCTGAGGCCGACGCAAAGATATGGGGGAGCCGGGTTCAGCGTGTAGGCCTGGGTCTCCTCTCGTGTAATCGCCTCTTCTGCTCAATACGACTCTAGTCCTCTCTCGGTCATTAGGTTCTGACACCAACACGCATGCGCACGCAGCCGCCATTTCCAGTGCAGAATAATTTGGTTACAAAGCAGGAAGTGCCTTAGGATTTAGGCAGAGCGCTGTTCCAGCTCATTGATAGCAGTGGCTGTCCTCGTGATGAGGGAATGACCGAAACATTACGTTCCTTGACCATCTCTGCGAAGACCAGACAACACATAAGCAAATACTTTATATTTTCCCTGAAAAATGATATATATAGTCATGAGGCGGGCGAGCCAACAAATTAATAAGAAGTTAAATTCAATACTATCGCAAATCCCATGTAACACATCTTGGCTAGGAAAGTTTGGAGAAGAGCTATTTGCAACTAAACAAAACAAGCGAAGCCCGTTATGGGACGGACAGAGGATGTGCATGCGGGGACTGCCTTTACTGGCGGTGAAAAAAAGTCCCCAGTGTATCACGCCGCCTGTAAAGCATCCAGTCCCCGCGTGTACATCTTCTGTCTTGTTTGTCTTCCCATGTGCACGCTGGAATCGTATCTATTCCAAAAGGCCTCTGCATGGCAGAGCAGCGCATGCGTTGCTTTCGCCAGGCCGAGACCTTAAAAGGGGGTGAGAGAAAAGGGAGAGAAGCACCCAGGATGGAGCGTTCTCCATGTTAGAACTCCTCTCCTTCGTTTGGTGTATGCCTCGTTTTCTAGGGCCTTCCCCTACTTGGGTTAAGGGGATTTGTGTCTGGTGGCCCTTCTTCTGTTGCTCTTATCAGGCCAGGAGTCTCATGTGTTATTTCATAATCATTTTTAGTGTACTTGGGGTTCACATAAGGCATTCTGACTGTTGTCCGGTGATTTTGTGTAGGATTTTGCCCTCTGCCATAGTTTTCCCTGAATCGTTATCTTTTCCTCTTCATTGGGCCAGGCGCCGTAAATCAGAGGCAGCGCCCTGTGCTAATGATGTCTCAGGACCTCTTCAATGCAGGGGTTCGACTCCCATTGTGGCAGCAAAGTTTTAGTAAGTCGTCTTTTCCCGTGGTCTTTCTTTCCTTCCAGGTGGTAGGACAATTAATTAATTTTGTTGTGCTTGGATGGGTCCATTCACACTTATCTTAATAGCTCAGTTTTTCTTTCCGCTTGGTTTCCTTTGGCTCCTCTAGTGGCCACGTCCTTTCATATAAGATAGATGCCATCCTCTGGTGGCTCAGTCTTCTATTGTATACAGTGCGGAGTCCTCTGCCCCTTCTAGTGGCCCTGTACCCACGTTCCAGTGGGGCCAATTAGCCTTTTGTTTTATTGGATTCATGCTTATATTCCTTGGAGTTAGGTTTCAACGGGCGTCTGTACTTCGGGTCCACTATGCCTAAGGAAACATGCTCCTCCCTCTTGGTGTATGTTACTTGCTTTCGTCTATGTAGCGATTGCTACCACCCTTAAAAGAGAGCTCTTTGTCTCTCTTCCTTATCTTCTCCCACTGAGGTGTGGCTGAACTTTAATCTCGGTCAGCCGGTCCTTCCGGACCTATTATAGGATTGGTTCGCAGACCCTCTTCCTAGAGACTATGGCTATTGTATCTAATTAACTAGTTAAGGGGGCGTGGCCAAGATGGCGAGGTGAACAGACGTCTTCCCCGCGAGCTCCTAGGCCTCTCAGCCCCTAGACCGGTATTTAGCGCAGAATCTCCCCCTGATCTGCGGAGGAACAGGAGACTACGGCGGTGGAGTGCTGGCTGCAGCCGTGCGGAACCCGGGGGTCTCGAGGAGCGCCGGTGTGACCCGGCGGCCAACGAGATTGACGACGCGGCCGGGAGGAGGAGCAAGGAGCCGGGCCGAGAGACCGCGCGCCTGGGCTGAATCTTACGCAAGTGCCCGGCGCTGAGGGAGCGGCCTGCCGCCGCGCAACAAAGCAGCCGGAGACGCCCGGCGGTGAGCGAGGGCCGGACCGGACGGAAGAACGGCCAGTGGGAAGTGGCTGGAGGTGCTGTTTGGCCTCGAGGCGCGGGCTGTCCCGCGGCGCACGTCCGAGTCGGCCCCGGAGACATGTGGAGCTCTACCAGCGCACGATGCCCTGAGAGTGGCAGCGAGGAGCGACGAGGCAGGAGGGCAGAGCAGTAACAGCGAAGGACGACTGTCGGAAGGAGCAGCGCCGACCAGCTTCATACAAGGGCGAAGCGGCCCACACGGGAACCGGAGGGGGCGAACGGCTATCAGTGCGGCGGCCTGGAGTGAGCCTCGGGTCTCTGGCGACGGACTGCTGGTGCTCAGAGACGGACCTGGCTCCACGGAGGAGGTGAGGAGAGATCCCTCGAGGGGGGGGTGCGCAGTGAAACACCGGCGCCAGGGGCTCGCCGATCGCAGCCTGCCAGGGAGCGAAGGAGGAACGGAGGGCTACCCCCAAGCGACTAACAGGGGTGAAACAGGGAGACACCCCCCCCCCCGTCTACTTATCCTGGAGGACTGGCAATGGTGGAGCTCGGCGGGGAGGGCACGGCCCGCGGCTCATAGCACCGGGGAGTGGCGGGGACTGAGACCGCACCAGACGGAAGCGCTGAGCCCATAAGCGAGCGGATAGCGCTGCGGGGGAGGACCAACGCTACCCGCGGCAGGGCAGGAACGGAGCACAGGACCTTGGACGCAGCGGCGACGGAGAGAGCGGAGGGCCGGATCGCCGGCGTGCGGAGGGACTCGAGGGCCTAGCGATCGCTGGCACTGGTGCAGGTAGAAGTCTCCGCGAAGGGGTGAACACGTGGACTTGGCCGGGGCCACCTGGAGGCAGCGCTGAGGGCTGGGGGCCTTCACGGGTGGTGAGCGGAGCGGACCGGTCGAGAGGCCTCACGTCCCACCAGCCATGGCAGGCAACAAGGGTGGAAAGAAGGGGGAGCGCACACTCCCCGAGCTCCTTAGCAAAAACCAGCAGAGAATGGAGAGGGGGCACCAGTCACCTGGCTCCTCTGGAGGCACTGGGGGGGTTGCTGGTGGCGAGACTCCAATCACAAGGTTCTTTATGGAATCCCTCTTTAGCTCCCTCAGGGACGACTTCCAAACCCTGAAAAATGAGGTGGCCAGCGAGGTACGGGAGATGCGCCGAGAGGTGGATGGCCTGGAGGAACGTGTGGCTACAGTGGAGGATGCTGGCCAGAGGCGAGACGAGTAGTTTGAACTACTGCAACAAGAGGTGCTGCGCCTCCGGGACCAGCAGATTGACCTCCAGGCACATGCCGAAGACCTCGAAAATAGATCTCGGCGGAACAATGTCAGGGTTCGGGGAGTTCCGTCAAAAGAAGAAGGGGCAGACACTGCGGGATATCTGCGGGAGCTGTTTCGGGAGGTTCTGGGAGAGGCGGAGGACTTCCCCATCAGAATCGACAGGGCGCATAGGGTGGGGCTGCCGCGGAGAGCATCGGCGCCGCCCCCGGACATCTTGGCCTTTCTCCCGGACTTCCCCCTTAAAGAGCGCATCCTGGCAGAGGCGCGGAAGCAACAGTCCTTGACTTTCCGGGGCCACCCGGTGGCCCTCTACCAAGACTTATCCGCCATCACACTTCAAAAGAGACAAACTTTCAAAATTGCTACTGACTTTCTAAGAGAGCATGGCACACCGTACGCCTGGGGACACCCTTTTCGACTAATATTCAGGTGGAATGGCACTATGCACCAACTCCGCTCCCTGCAGGAGACGTGTGGAGTTCTGGGCATTACTGCAGCGGAGGATGATACGACAGCGCAACGACGGGGGCGCTCTGGGGGGGATGGATGGCAGCGGGTATCCAGGCGGCGACCCAATGAGCGCTCCGGGAGACCGGACTCGCCCACCATCAGGGCCAGCATGGAAAGCGCAGTGATGGAGGTGGCCGAGAACACTGGCGCCAACGCGGTGGCACTGACTACATAAAATCACTCTGGGGGGAGATCACTTTCGCCAACTTCCACTTGCAGGTTTTGGGGCTGGGGGAGGGGGGGGGGGGCGAGCGGGGAGAGACCGGTGGCTGGACGTCCACTTGAGTATCCTACCAAAGACTGGTTCCCGATGGGACTTGACTTAGACTATGATGACCAGGGGTTGGGGGAGGGGGAGACCAGGGAGGAGTTGCCCAGAGTTATTGGCCCGTTGCCAGGGGAAGGGTTGGGGGGTGGTTGGAGGGGTAGTTGGGGGGGGGAGAGGGGTGGGAGAGGACGGGAGGAAGGGGGTCCGATGGGACAGAGGGTGGGAGATCGAGGCGAGAGGGGGGGTCGTCCGGTGCGTGAACAGGGTCCCTGCCGCAGCTGCAGCGCTTGGTGCACGAGTCGGGGGTCAGTTGAAAAGATACGCGGATACATCGGTCTCCTCCCGCGATGGCCACAACTCTTAACATTGTGACGCTTAACGTCAGGGGCCTTAATAACCCGGTTAAACGGCGGGCTGTCCTATCCCTTTTAGAGAACACCCGGGCGGATATCTGTCTTCTTCAGGAGACGCACCTCTTACCCAGAGACTGCCTTCGATTACGCTCACACTCATTCCCAACACAGTTCTTCTCGTCCTGCAACACGAAAACAGCGGGGGTAGCGATCCTAGTAGCCAGACACTTTCGAGGAGAAATCCTCAACAAACAAGCGGAACAGAAGGGAAGGCTCTTAGCTTACAGGTTCAGAGTGGCGGGCCTCTCCTTCACAGTAGGGTCTCTCTATAGCCCGAACGACAGGCAGGAATCCTTCCTTAGCTCAGCAGTGGGGGAGGTCATGGCTACGCCAGACAGGCATGTCATTGTCGGCGGCGATTACAACATGGTCTTTGACTCGGCGCTTGACAGGTCCGCGCACCGCTCCCCGCAGGTTGGGGAGTTCTCGGCCGGGTGCAAAGCCCAGCTGGCAGAGATGGATCTACATGACCCCTGGCGCTGCTTGCACCCTACTGACAGAGACTACTCCTACTACTCGCACGCACACAAAACTTAGGCACGGTTGGACCACTTTCTGGTCACGGGGCCAGTGCACTCTTTAGCCACGGCGGCGGAGCTGGGGGTGATATCCATGTCGGACCACGCCCCCGTCATGGCTACGTTTAGCTTGCCGCCGGCTTCCCGCTCCCCCCGGGTCTGGCGTCTCCGGGACTCCTTGCTCTATAGGAAGGAGGTGGTCACGCAGGTCACGGCTGCGATCCGGGAATATCTTTCCCACAATGACGGTTCTGACACCTCCAGAGCGACCCAATGGGCTGCATTGAAAGCGGTCCTGCGAGGGGAATTTATCGCTATCTCCTCCGCGGATAATGCGGCCCGGCGGCAGAAGCGAGATGAACTCACTCAGAGGGTCCGTGAACTGGAGCAAATGCACTGTAGGACTGGGGCCCCCCGGGTTTGGCGGCGGCTCAAGGAGGCGAGAAAGCTATTGACGGCGTTAGATATGGACCGAGCGGAGTATGCGGCGTTGCGCTTAAAGCACGCCTATTACACGGGGGGGACAAGTGCGGTAGGCTACTGGCAAGTAAACTCCGGGTGGTACGACAGAAGCAGATGGTGAAAGAGATCTCCAGCCCAACGGGCTCGAAAGTCTCGGAGGAAGCTGATATTGCAGAGCTCTTCCGCAGGTACTATGCCGACCTTTACGCCGGGGAACCCCCGGACACACTCGCGACAAAGGGGTATCTGGATTCGGTCTCCCTGCCATCCCTGACACTCTCACAGGCGGAGACCCTAGACAAGGAGATACGGGTCGACGAAGTTGTATCGGCCATTGCTCGTCTTAAGCATGGTAAATCCCCAGGCCCAGATGGCTATACGTCCCTGTTTTACAAAACGTTCTGTACGACATTAGCGCCGGTTCTCACGCGCCTTTTCAACACCTTCGCTGAACCAGGGGCCATTCCGCCGGACTTGTTACAGGTGTCCCTCGTGGTTCTCCCCAAGCCGGGGAAAGATAGATCGCAGTGCGGCTCTTACAGGCCGATATCTCTTTTAAATATAGATCTCAAATTATACACTGGGATCCTGGCAGCGCGCCTGGCTCTACATCTACCGGGACTTCTTGACCCGGATCAAGTGGGGTTTGTCCCAGGAAAGCAGACGGTGGACAACACTAAACGGATTACTCATCTCATAGAAAAGGCGTCACGGATCCCAGGGGAGAGAATGTTACTAGCGGTGGACGCGGAGAAGGCGTTTGACCGCGTCCACTGGCCTTATCTAGAACAGGTACTAGTGAAATTGGGGTTGGGGGACAAATTCCGCTGCATGATATTCAACTGCTACCGGTCCCCAACTGCGGTGGTGCGAGTGAACGGTTACAGCTCTAAAAGTTTTAACATTGAAAGAGGCACGAGGCAAGGATGCCCGCTGTCGCCTTTACTTTTTGCTCTTTACATGGAGCCCTTCGCGCACAGGATCCGTAGCAACTTGGCAGTGAGAGGGGTGAAATTTGGCGGTTTTTACCACACCGTCAGCTTATACGCTGATGACGTCATACTCTCACTGGAAGACCCGCTGCGGGCCTTGCCGGCGTGCATTGCGGAGCTAACCTCCTTCGCAGAGGTCGCGGGATTCAAGATGAACGTGAGCAAATCTGTAGCCCTGGACCTCTCTCTCTCACCGACGGCCAGAACCCTTCTACAACACCGAGTACCGATAGTCTGGTCGTCAGATCCAGTGCCCTACTTGGGAATTATGCTGGCCCCAACTTTGCCCGCTATGGTTGCGGCGAACTATACCACCTTGGGCAAGAAGATAAAGGGGGAATTGACTCGGTGGGATCGCAACACCCTCTTGCTGCTGGGTAGAGTGGCGGCAGTAAAGATGATGATTCTCCCTCAGATTTTGTATCTGTTTCGAGCGCTGCCGCTACAGCCGCCGGTCGGTTGGATCCAGAAAACACAGTCTGACCTAGCACGCTTTATATGGCAGGGCAAGAAGCCCCGGATGAGGAGAGCGCTCTCCATGTTGGCACCGGAGGCGGGAGGACTGGGCATACCGGATCTCCGCAAATACTTTCAGGCGACGCAGTTGCGTTATCTAGTGGAATGGAGCCGGTGGGAGTCCGACAAACACTGGCTCTTCCAGGATCAAGCGATTGCGGGCAGGCCCCTGCAGGAAGTGCCGTTTCTACGTAGGGCTCACCGCCCCGCGAATCTATATGCCTCCTATATCACCAGAGTCCCTCTAAGGGTATGGGACGCCACCAACATAGCGCTCGGCCTAACGACCTTTCCTTCGCCACTGACACCCTTAGTGGATAACCCTGACTTTACCCCGGGGATGGAACGGGGGGCGTTCACACACTGGCGTACGGCGGGATGCCGGGCGCTGTCACCTGTACGACTCGGAAGGGGTCATTCCCTTTCAGTGCTTCCGGCAAGAATACTCACTCCAAGAAACTGAGAGGATGCTTTACACGCAGGTGCGCCATTGGGCTCTGCATCCTCAGGTACGAGAGACTGCAGACAGATGGCTCCTCCCTTACGAACGCTGGCTTCTGACGAGGACGTCGGACGCTAAGCTCATAAGCGACCTCTATCAGTTTCTCCAACTACCCTCGTTACACTTTTATAACCCGGGAAGGGAGCGCTGGGAGAAGGAACTGGGCAGAGCCTTAAGTCAGGAAGAATGGGAACAGATATCTTATAGGGCCAGGCACTCGGCATACCACACAGGCCTCACTGAGACCCTCACTAAAATCTCGACCTATTGGTACTATACCCCAGAACGCATACACGCCATGGACCATAGTAGGGAGGACACTTGCTGGAGGGGCTGTGGGAAGGTGGGCACGCTTTCACATCTCCTGTGGGACTGCCCGCTCTTGGACGCCTATTGGAAGGAGTTGTTAGACAACGTAGATTCCCACTTTGACACCGAGCTGCCGCGCCTGCCGGTCTATATCTTGCTAGGCCTCCCGAATAAGTTGATGTACCCCTTAAAATCTCGCAGAGGGAGACAGATAGCCATTGCCTTAGGGTCAGCCACCCAGAACATTCTGGTACATTGGCGCACCGCTACACTTCCCACGGTTACGGGCTGGCTCCATAGATTGTGGCATGTACTGGGAATGGAGAAGATGTCGTTGGCAGTGGCGGGCGAGGCGGAACGGTTCGCGGACATATGGCAGCCGTTCCAGTCTTTACTGGTCACGGAATTCAGAGAACTGACCTGCCCACGATATCTTCGACTTCTGCGACTTACCGTGCAGGGGGAGGGCGCCTCTTGATTGTGTTTGCCACGCAACACCTGAGAACGACTGTTCGAAATCCCCAGGAATATCCGATGACGCGCACTGGACGACGGGAGGGGGGGGGGGGTTGGGGGCAGGGCACTCTGGGGGTTGGGGTGTCTGGGCAGGGGAGGGGGAGAGTTTAGGGGGCGGATTGAGTTTATCTTTTTCTTTGTTTTCTTGAAGTATCGAGGTGGATAACGCCCTAACTGGTAGATCATGGTCGCAGAGCCTTACGCCTAGCGCGGAGTCTTAGCCTCATTAGGGGAGACCCCTATCTGACATGCGCTGTGCGGAGTGGTTCCTCAATGGCCCGGCCCGGCTGGGCTGCATATGGTGGAGAATGGTCAACACTGCCCCTCAGAGACCCCGGGGGTCCTCCTCTCCCGTTCAGTTTAAAACGCGGCCGGCCCCACGGGGTTGTAGGCGACATGCTGTGTGTAAAGGGGGGCCGACCACGGGGAGCTAGTTGAGGCCTTGATGAGCTGACCTACAAGCGCAGTGATCCGCCGGCCCGCAGGGTTGTAGGCGATAGCTGCTGATGCCACTCCGATACTTTGTTTTCTCTAATAAAAAACAGATTTAAACCTAATTAACTAGTTAAGGAATCTGCAGCTAGATGTCTCTGTTAGATGAACGAGTTAATTACCTTTGGTAATGATGTATCTGGTAGAGACATAGTCTAGCCGCAGATTCCTTAATGCCCTGTACATCCTCCATTCTCTGCGAATGGCCTCCATGTCTGGTCCTGGTGTCCTCCGTTCACTAGCTCCTGATTGACTGGCCTGTGGCATGGGAGTGGTTCTTTCCTTTCCTTTCTTTCCTTATTCTGCTTCTGTTGTGGTGGAGTTCTCCAGATTCGCTGGTCTGGTCTCATTGACCTTTAATGAAATACGCTTGGTATATGATTATAAGGGTTCCCCCCTCTCCTCCTGGTGTATGGCGGAGGGAGTAGGAGGTGTTTTTCTTATGTACTGTGTCATGCGCCTCTGCGCAGTGTTCCACTGACATCCCATCCGGAGCCAAAGTCCCATGGAGCCATGCGGCGCCGCCCCCTGGCGTACAGAGGTGCTGCTGAGAAACAATTTCCAGATCCAGTCTGACGCCTGGGGAGAATTCACAAATTAAGGAATCTGCAGCTATACTATGTCTCTACTAGATACATTGTTACCAAAGGTATGTAATTTGTTCTTCTCTGCATTCTGCCACTACCTCACGTCTTTCTGTATTACTTCTCTCTATGCCTCATCCCTCTGTGTACTCCACACCTCTTTCTACATTTGTTTATCCCTATCTCTAGCTTTCTCTACCTCACACTATAACCTTACCTATCTCTCTACTTGTCTCACCCTACATCTGTATCATTCTTTCTGCTACCTCACCTTTATCGCTTTATCTTATCTCTCCATACCACACCGTCTACCCTATGTCTCTCCCTACCTCACCTATCTCTTTACTTCAGCTCTGTCTTTACTTCACTTTGCTTTCTTCTTTACCTATTTTGCTGTACAATTCTCTTTAATTATTAGTCTTTTTCCTGTCGCCCGACCCCTCCGTTTTCTCTTGCTGAAAAGAATAGGTGGTCACCCTCTATCCAAATTAGTGTACACATAGAACGAGGATAAGGAGGTACAAGGCAAGTGCAGAGAATAAAAGAGAAAATTATCAGGTTTCATCCCAATATTTTGATTGCCTCTGCTGCAGTGAGAATACCAGTGACTGACGTGTATTTACTTGTGATTACAGGTGTGCAGCAATTAAATTAACATTTCCAGCTGTTTGACTTATTTTAATATTAAGCACTAGTCAACTAAACATCCACCAAATCACTCGTACCCTGCCTCCCCTTCATTAGGAGGGCGGGCGTTGTTAGACAGTGAATGATGCATAAAATGTTGAAAGACAAATATAAGTATATCCGAGTGCAAAAAAAAATGTCTTTATCAATGGTTGCTCAAATATTACCTAATTGGCAGAGGTTGGGCAACTTTAGTTTTCAGGTCAGTTTTTATAGTTTATGCAACTTTAGTTTTCAGCTAATTTTTCGTGTCTCTGTGTCTGAAAGTTTAATGTGTTATTCAATATTGTCTGGCATCGTGAGGTACTTAGCTCGTTTCCCCCCCCTCCTCCGTCCAAGCCTGTTGGAATGTGCCATTACAGTTGAAACCTGAAGGTTCTACAGCTGACTGGAACCTGTTGTGGTAATGAGATGTAATAAAGAAAACTTCCTACCTTCCTGCGTCATCTCTTTGTAACACTGGCGACGATCCCCGTGTGGGGACGGTTCACCACCAGCCCCAAACACTACTCCAGTGACAGTTGTTTCTACCAGTGGCGGCTGGTTTTAATGGGCGAAAGGGGTGTTGCCCTACCAGTTGCCGGGAGAAGAGAGAGATATGCACACCATGTGGAGCAGCAGCTTTAAAGCGCTCCGCTCGGCTCTCACTGCTTCGTGCAAATTCTAGGTTTTTTTAATGTAAAGGAAGGGGTGAGGACGAGGTCAGAGTGAGACGAGTCCTCCTGCGCATATGTTGACCGGGGGCGAGGACTATTGCTCGCCCTCGAGGCACACACAGGGTGAGTGATGTCACCATGATGTTAGTGGCCGTAAAAAGCAGCAATGGATAGCTTTCAAATTGGGCGCTTAAGCTGTAGCCCAGGCGTTTTTCAGCAGAGCGCTGTTGAACTAAATGGTAAGGGGCAGGGCTGGCCTACATCGACAACGTGAAGTGGGTGGCAACAACAACTGAGGCACTCCCTTCATGTTTGCGTTCTGTTTATGTTTAAGCCTCCTGATTGGGCAATGGAAGCTGGGGGAGTGAGCTGTGGAAGAGTTTGTCCACACAGCAGCAGCTCCGATTTCATTTCCGTGGCAGGTGAAAGTGTTGGCTCATGTTTAGCCTTCGGCTTCAGGAGGGAAAGCACTGGCGCACAAAGTATAACTGCAGTGTGCAGTCACAGCGGAAGGCTCGGGTGAGAAGAGAACATTTCTTAAATTAACAATGTCGAGGTCGGTGTAAAATTAATAATGACTGGGAACTAGCTATAGCCAGTTTGACGCGATATATTTAACGCCGATAATGTAACTGGTCAGAATCTTCCAGTACCGTGGGTCAAACCTCATCTCTTTACCTTGTTGTTCTACGAGCCCCATGCTAAAAGCCCCCATTTTACAGTCAATGGAACCAAGCATGCTGGGACTTTCAGTTTCACTTTCCCGATTATTACACGTGCCTGTCTGTAAGTCCCATTAAACCTAAGAGTGGTTATGTATAAAGAAAAAAAACGTACGCGGTGACCTGGCATGTGGTGCAACAGCAGAAAGGGCGGCTCGCAGCACGGCATAGCAAACATCTAACCGTGTAAACGAAAAGGCGGCCAAAGTGGATCGTAAATAGGGCTCCCGGTTTTATGGTATTTATTTTTTGTCCATTTCCGTCTGTATTTATCCATATTTATTTTTTGCCTATTTTATCTGTATTTATCCATATTTATTTTGTGTTTTGCATATAAATGAAGTTGTAAAACTGTACATTTCCATATCTATTTAACTGATAGACACGCACCTCTTACTTTGATGTCTGCCGTGTTTTAGCTATTTAAGCTGCCAAATATTACATAACCATACACCTATTGGTAAATACTAGCATTATATTATAAATTTTTATTTAAAGAAATGTCATCCTGTTTTTAATTAACCATGCTATTCATCTGCTCAGCTGCTGGCCTATAATTCATGAAAGACAGCATGTAGAGTCACTTAAAAGAAGCACAATTTTCTGTATTTATCCACTTTTAAAAATAAATACAGACAGAAAGCTCATTGTTTTCTGTCTGTATTTATCTGTAAAAATCCGTAAAAACGGAAAACAGGGAGCCCTAATCGTAAGCCACTATTATTTTATCAACTTCAAACACATGCACGAAATTTAGATTTTGGCTTGGCTGAGACAAATAAAGGGTGGGGGCGGAGAAGAGGCAGGAAAATAGCCCAGATAAATTCACTTGTGACCGTGTTCCAGCTATTCTTCTGCTGCTTTTAGTGGACAGCGTGGTGCCTTTAGGAGCGATGGCGTACGTACATATTTGCCCTGAAATGCTTAGCACTTTATGTGCTAAACATTTCCAGTCTGAAAACTGCGCTGCGCAGAGGGATATTTTTTTTGTATTTTAGCGGTGGGGGAGGGTTGAGTCGGAGCACACATAAATGCGTTTGTGTTGTCAGGAGGTACGGGAAAAGGGGCAACGGCACTACACGTGGGACAACAACTGCAACAAAGGGCGCTTGTGGCCTTGTGCACAAGAACGCACAATTCTTTTTCCGTCTTCGGGTCACTATTTTTGCAAACCTTGTAGAAGACAGGCACTCTGTGGCCCTCACCAAAACACCTTGATGAGAGTGGAGGAGGTAGGCAACGTCACCACGACCCCCCGCCCCCACACACACACAGTTTGGGGCCAACCTGTGCCACATGTTCACCATGACACGCTGTGCACACAGCCCCAGGCACACATGACCAGAGAGGAGAAGCCATGTCAAGACTGCAGCCTGACCTCGCATTGTGCAGAGGACGTCAGGCATACAGAGTAAAAAGAGAATACCTTTGTGCCCCAGCACAGTGTATGTGTGGGAGAGCTTGCAAATGTGTTCTGCATGTGGACACTGAATAGTGGTGTGTGGCATACATGGCAAATCAAGCACTGTAAAAGCCAATAGGTTTCACCTGTGCAAAATTTATTGGCTTTGTCAATGTTTTTTACATGTTGCACAGCAGTTGCGTCTAGGCACATTATTATTTATTTGAGAGTTTTATACAGCGCTGGCTGGACCCGAGGGTATCGGAGCGCTTTGCAGACACGTGATATTTATTTGCTAATTCCATGATGTGATTAGCTGGTTTTGGATTCGTTCTCAGCTAATTGTCTGGGTGGCTAAATTGCTGACTGGGGAGTCAGTTCTGATTCCAGCTTCTCTAACTTAACTGTGTGATCTTGGACAAATCGCTTTAACAATATGCCCATGTTCTCTTCTAGAATCTGTCTGAATGAATGAGTAATTTTAATAAAGTCCATTCTTTAGAATTAAGGACTTTCTTTAAAATATAGCTGGAAATTTAAATAGTGGAAGGAACATGGCTTGCCTCCCATGCTTTCACCAGAGTAACTTTATCCAGAGTGCGCTTCCCAATTTTGGGATTATGTTTATGCCTGTTTGTTGACCTGCAAATGTAATTAGAAGCACTGATTAATTTTACTTGGAGCTACAAAGCTAGCTGCTCGTATTTATAGTGCGTGCATGTTCTATGTTGTATCAAGAATGGATTATTTCAGATGCTGTACTTGTTAAGGGCCGTGCCTAGATCTGAGCGACCAGCGCAGGCCACTTCACAAACAAACACGCAAGCAGTCAGACAAGGCAAGCTTGAAGCTGCAGCGGGGCCTAAAGAGGAATAATGGGCGGAGGGGGCATGTCTGATCTGATAATCAATCTATACTGTTATTAATATTTTCAAAGCCATTTCTGCAACCTGTTAAGTCAGTGAATCGCACCTGTTCCAATCCCACCCCAGTGCCTAGTGGCGCACCATAAATCAGAGAGATGAAATATAAGAGCCCCTGAAAGCCCAGACACAGGGACATGTTCTAATGGGAGCGACAGGGGGGGGGGGGGAGAACCCCCTCCCCAAGCCCTCCTCATGACAGTCGTGCTCGTGCGCTTCGCACGGGATGCAACACTCAACAGCTTTTACAGCTTCCGGCTTCGTGCGGAGTTTTCCTGCTTGCAGTTGTTAATTTCCTCAACGCAGCCGCGCTTTGTCTTGCTCAGAGATTCCAGCTATCGTATGTCCAGCTACTTGTTTTCTTTTGCAGCCCTGTTGGATCTTCACTGATGGGCACAGTTTGGGGATTTTACGGTATAGCCTTTAATTACTTTTCCTCAAAGTTGCTTCTGCCTGTCTGCGCCTCCACGCTGATAGACACAGCCTGAGTGTTACCACACTTTGTTTCCCCCCAAGGTCATATTCTGCCTATCAAGTTTTTTCGCTGCTAGGCACAGCCTGTATTTTAATTATTCTAGGAGTTGATGTTCACTGTACCGGGTTTTCTTTCACCACCCTGGTCAGTACTCAATCTGTCTGGCACAGCCAAGGTTGTAGGGTCGTTTCAGCCTGTCAGTCTCTTATATGCTGATAGGCAAAGCCTGAGCATTGACAATTTTTGTGTAGGCACAGCTTTATCTTTGACAATTTTGTTTATGTATGTCTGTCATTTTTTTTGACTTGGGGTTCAGATTAGGGGTGGGCGGAATTTGCGAAATTCACTTTCGCAAATTATCGCGAAAATGTTAAAAATCTCCGCAAACACGCGGAAATATCGCGAAAATGTTAAAAATCTCCACAAACACGCGGAAATATCGCGAAGATGCAGAAGTTTTTTTCCCGCCCGTTCGTGGTATTTTCTGCGTGGTCGCGGCTCGCCAACTTACCCATGCGGTTGCTCGCGGCCGCGGCCATCTTGTTTTCACTTCTCTCGCGGTGCATGATCGCGAGAAGAAAGACGTGATCGCGCGACGCATGACCTTACTGCGGGCGCGAACTGTCGCGAGACAGCGCAAATGACTCCCAACAATCCAACATCTCGTAGAGAACGCGACCGGATCAGGAAAACTTGTCGGCGAACGCGGGGATTCAGGTAAGGCGATCACGCGCTCGTGAGAATGTATTATTTTACAGCGCGAGCAAGAAACAAATTATCGCTAAGCTGCGGAATGCGGAAAATTTGACATTTTCGCGCTTTCCGCAGAACGCGAAAATGCCAAATTATCGCAATTTCCGCGAACGGAACGGAATTTTGGCCCAGGCCTAGTTCAGATGGACTGTGTTTGTGTTTTCACATTCAAGCACATTCTGTAGTACTCTTTTCCGTGTGTTTTTTTCTCTCTTCTTTCACAATAGCAATGGCTGCAGCGAATATGTCACAACTGCCTCCTTTTCTAAATGGGGTAGGAGAACCCAACCTACCATAGAAACGATGTTTAGGCCTTTTACAATCGTATCTCATAGCTATTGGAGGGGAAACGTTTTCACCTTTGGATAAGTTACACACCTTACTGCACAGTTTGGATGTTGAGGGTCGTAAAACCTATGACAATATATTGGTATCTTCTCGGAGTGATGAAGAAGGGAGTGATGGAGATGAGAATGTTTACAATGTGGCATTAAACAAATGGGGTACACGCATTGGTGAAAAAATAAATGTGGTGTTAAAAGACCCAAATTCATTTCGAGAGTGCAAGGAAAGGGCGAGAAAATAAAATCATACATTGCTGTGTTGAATGGGTCACCCCACATGTGCATTTGAGGGTTTAATGGATTCCCTCATCAGAGATCAGTTAGTGAGATGTACCAACAACTCTAAGATTCAAGAGCCACTTTTGGTGGTCAACCCGGATCTTAAAGAAGCTGTTGACATTGCTGTGGGAATTGAGCATACTGCTGGCTGTATGAAAGAGGAGGGGGGACAACCATACTGAAGTAAATGCTGGGAAATATATCATACTCGTTGGGTACTGTTCAAATGAGTGCATCAGATCAATACTAACACCCTTATCCAGATCCTGAAAAAAAAATTTTTTGAAGAAAGGGTCCTGGATATTTTAGTAACAGATAATGGAGTTCAGTTCACGTTGGAATCAATGAAAAAGTTTTTATCTGATCTCCAAATTGTAGATTACAAGACTGCTTTGTATTGCCCTCGTGCTAATGGACTGGTAGAGAGAATCAACCGCGTGATTAAAGAGCAGAATTACTGAGAATCCCCGCCACCACTGCTTTGCGGTAGACCCTAGGGGCGTACCACACCACGCCTAATTCTGTTACAGGCATTGGTCCGTTCACATCACTCAAGGGTAGAGTCACCAAAACCAAACTATCTGCCACTTGGTTAACAAAATATGGTGTATGTGTCGGAGACAGGAGTGACATTTGTAGAAGAGTTTCTGATCACCAAAGCAAGTATAATAGCTGGTATAATCATACCAAGCATGTGAAACACTCTAATTTCCACAAAGGGGATTGGGTCCACATTGACCTTCCTAAACCACGGAAGAAGGATGCTTCCAGGTTCTCGGAACCCTTCAGAATAGCCAGGGTTGGCAATAATATTGTCCATCTTCAAAATGGTCAGACCTGGGGCAAGGACAAGGTAGTTTCACATATGAACACTCAGGTGCCCAGTGCACACCCTACTCTTGACTCTGCCATTCTGGATGCCAACCCTTACTTCCCCAAGAGGTCTCAGAGACCCTAGTTTTCTCCGGTTTGGCAAAATGACTACTGTATAATTAATAATTAAATAAGTAAATTCCTTGGTTGTGTCCTCTTCCAGATACACTAGTTCTTCTGTTGGCAAAGCGACTACTGTATAATGTAACTCTTTATTTTGTCTCCTTTCCCAATCTTCTGTAACTTTGTTTCCCTTGCTTTGTTCCCTTGTTTTCCTCTTCCTGTGTCATCAAATTCTCCTCCCTTGCTGGGGAGGCGTGTTGTAATTTATATATTTGGTACTTAGCTCTCAGCCTCCGCCCCCTCCCCCCACCCCTGCTCCGTCCAAGCCTGTTGGAATGTGCCATTACAGTTGTAACCTGGAGGTTCTACAGCTGACTCCAGCTGACTGGAACCTATGGTGTTGATGAGATGTAATAAAGAAAATTTTCCTGCGTCATCTCTTTGTAACACTTTATCAATGGTTCCTCAATTATTACCTGATTGGCAGAGGATGGGCAACTTTAGTTTTCAGCTCATTTTTCATTTTTTTGTCTCTGTGTCTGAAAGTTTAATGTATTATTCAATATTGTGTGGCATCGTGAGGGGTTGAATTAAATTGAAAATGGGCAGCAAATACAAAAATAATCCTTAAGATGTCAGTGCTTCAATCTCCTTGTATGTTTTTCCAGTGTCACTTCTTATCTTGCTTCCTGACAACACTTTTCAGTCCCTGGCCATTTAAGTTAAATCGCACAAGCAGCGGGCAGGCCAGAAAAATTGTAGACAAAGCCAAGCCAGAGGCAAGCTTAAGGTACATGCAGAGCCAGACCCACTATACAGTTTACACAACAGCCGACTTAAAAAAAAAATGGCACGTATTCATGGAGGCTATCAGTAAGTAAAGGACAAATGTAGTTTATTTCTCCACATAAGGAAATGCGTTTCTCACTTTACCTATGTTTTTTGTATCAAATTTTGTAATACTTCTTTGAGAGTACAGAGTAAATCCAGATTTCCGTTGTCTCTTCTTAACCAAAAAAGCAGACATTTGCCTCAAGCCATCACTTGCTTCCACAGTGATCTATTAGATCACACAGTCGAATATAGCGTGAAAGCTGGGATTACAATGCATGTTTTCAGTGCCCAAACCACCAACGGGGTGTCCACATCTCCTTACTCCAGAACTGTATTCCTCCTCCCGATGTAGCACATGAATTCTAAAAGTATAAAACACACTTCATGCACATAACTAGTTTTACCCACATTTTGATCTCACCAACTGTCAACGTCTACCCTGCACCCCTTCTCTCACTGAACTACATTCTGACATGTGCCCTTCATTTTGCAGTAGGGTTCCATCTCACTTTGTCATTACAGGCTCTCTTTATGCTTCCTGGCTTTGTGGTAACATCCCAATGCATTATGGCTCCTATAGTCTTGGTCCACTTCCATTCAACTAATTAGAATGTAATACCTGATAGCAATGATATGTAGATGAATAACAAGGATTCAGAATGGTGTCTGTGATAACATGGAGAGTGAGATAGCCACCTAACACAGGCTATCCAGCATCTCCTGCTCAGCCACCTTTCTTTCATATGTTCTATCAGGATCCTTTAATTTGTCACCCATCCTCTCACCAGAGAACTTCACACCACGCCTTGTGTGTCACACGGTGTATGTAATTGCAAGACTATCAAGTGGCCCCATGTCATAGGTGACAAATTCAGCCAGATTTGCCTTTTAGCTACAAGCATGGTCCATGTTGGGATTCTTTTATTACTAAAAAAACTAACTACAAGAAAGCCAAGTATGTCGTCGAAAATCCAGGACTGGCTGATGAAGTGTCACTTTGACAGGTATGTAAATGGCTGAACTAACCACAGTGACAAAACCCTCACCACTCTGAAATGCACTCTTGAATCGTCCAGCCCTTTTAACTTCTTAACATGTCATTAATGTATTTATATTGTGTTGTATGATATAATTTATAAAGCACTTTGTACACTTAACACGGCCACAAAAGGCTCCCATTCATTCCCAGTCCGTAGCACCCTTTCGAAGTGCATGGTTGGCATGGTGTGTAACAGAAACAATGTCTCAAAAGTTAGTACTTATTGGGCTAATAAGCAATTGTGTACATATAGTTTCAAGAAGAAAGGAACAGGGAGACTCCAAGGTAAAGCTATGTGCCAAGGGCACTATTTATATTAAAAAAAACATATAATGGGAAAAACAGAAGAAACCTTGGTATCAGCACTGTTTTCATTCAATGTGGGCGAAACCTGTAGGAAACATCGTGCACATAAGTGCTCACGACACATAAGGTGGACAGCACTAGTGGAAAGTGACACAGCGATGAATAACGCGGAGTGAGAAAAGTGAAGATATTTACAAGGTACTTTTGGTTCACGGATAAATATTTACACTAGTTACAGAGTTTTTAATTTACAATTTGTGAACCAGAGTAAAGTGCCAAAAGTTGTGCTGGGAAGTCAGTGTTTCAACCCGTAGTAGGTTTAGGGTCATCTTCAGTACCAGGTTATCGGATAGTTCGTGCTGTTGTGGGGCGGGATCAGAAGGAAAGAGTCCGCAGGAGCTGGTACATTGCATCGGCGTAGGAATGTCCTAAATGCTGTAAGGCCCAGGACTATATCCTAGGCTATTCCAGAATGTCTGATAACAGGTAGTGGAGAACATCAATGGAGGCCAACACACGGGGATTTGTGTGTGACGGGCTATGAAAGAAAAAAAAAAAAGCGCGCCGTATGAGGCAGGGAAACCGGTGTCAAGATGTGCGCATCCAGTAGCTGAGGGGGAGTAGTGGGGAGGTCAGGTCTGCCATCTCAAGTGCAATGAGGGGCCACAAACTGGCGTCGCGAATATAGCGTTCGGATGCTTGGGGAGGGGAGAACTTTCAAGGCTGGGATACCAGCATCATGGGTCATGCAACTGGATCCTGGGTGTGAGAAGTTGGCCTGGTATATGATGTTCACTAGTTAAAGTGACCACCTTGTACCATGCCAAGCAACCCTTATGGTGTGGTTGTAAGTCAACCTTTTCGGACTAGCTGCCCTAGTGGTAGCGTAGGCTAAGCAGTCTTTGAGGCTAAACTCGTGAAGCGTGTTAAGCCAGCTGTTTTACCAAATGCAACCCCCTTTTATACCAATGAAAGGACACCACACAGATATATATTCAAAATATATATGTATTTATTTCTCAAAGTAACCCCTAGTCTCTTTATGAGCACAGGAGCACAAATCGTCAAACAAGATTACAGTAGAATACACAGAAGTTGCACTTTATATGGATAGGCCCTGGTGGCCGCTCAAACCATATACTAAAATAGTGGTATAAGTACCACGAACAGAAAAGGGAAAAGGCCTAGGGCCTCTAGAATCGCTGGGCCTACAAGGAGCTAACTTCAGTTAGTGACCAGGAGGTCCACGGGTGGCGTGTGCAGAGCAAATAGTCACACGCGTGCTCCCATAGGTTTCAATGGGTGCGTAAAAAGTACAAAGTTACTGCAAAGAGGATCTTCCGGATGGACTAGGAACTCAAGATTTGGAACACAGGCACTAGAGATGTAACACTACACTTGGGCACAGGTGTGCCAGCTTTACCTCACCCACAGGAAGCGGGTGCATAGGCCTCGAAGTGCGTCGGGTTTCTTCTATCTGTTCCGTGGAGCTTGAAGACAAAGATGCTGCAGGCGGTCGGTCCGGGAGAGATGCAGTGGATCCAAGAGTGGATCGGAGATGTTGAAGACCTGTAAGCAGAGGGGGCAGTGTTCACAGTCACTAGCCAGTGACCAGCGTGGCACCAGGTGGGTACCAGGCAATGTCGGGTGCAAACAGGAAGAAAGGTGTAGCTTGTCTCTGCAGCCACGTGGTCCCTGGAGGTCGACGACGTCCAGGAGTCGGTTCACGAGCTGTCCCACGCAGGCTCTCGCTGTCGGCGGTGTCGGCGACTTGATCGAAGCAAACAAGCCTTGGCAAAAGCAATTGTTGTAGGAGATGAAATAAGCTGATGGTTCTGACCAGCAAGGTCAGAAGGACTGCTCCTTTGGAGAGGAGCAAGGGCCAGTCTGGAGCAACCAGACCAGCGGTGTATTTCGTAAAGTTCGTCGCCAAGATGGCTACTAGCCAGCGGGCCAGCAACCGGTTAGGCGCGTCGAGTGGCAAAATGCAGAAGGGCCCCACGCAGATCGTGGAGATGCTGGAGGGCTCACCTTTGGTGCAGATGCTGCTCGAGGGTTGGGCTTCTCAGATCCCAAAGCACAACTTGGAGGGAGCCTCGGTTGTTGCACTTGTCAGCTTGTCGTGGTCGTTTCAAGATGGCTGGCTCCACGTGTCTCGGTGCCTCCACGGGTCTCCTCTTTTCAGGGACTGTGGATCGGGCGGTGAGAGGTCTGGAGGTCCAGGTCTTGTCAGTCTCTGGGCTCGGGCTCCGGCGGGAGACGGCGGCAAAGCAGACATTGATTCGCTGGATGGTGCTTGCGTTAGCAAGGTGGTCACTCCCTGACCACAGGGGAGATTTCCTTCAGTCTTCTGTGCAGCAGAAGGTCGAAGTTCCCGTCTTCTTCTTAGTTTCAAGTTGATTCCAGGATGTCTGAAGTCTTAGGACACAGCTCCTACCTTTAAGCGGATTCTAGGGGCCGGACTACCTGCTAGGTCCCTCCCTATGGGTGGGACCAGGAAGGGGGGTGGTTACACCCCCAATCCTTTGTCCAGCTCGCCCCAGGCCCGGGACTGGTGTGCCCCAGGACCGGTTTGAACTGGCATATGCACCGAGGCTCCTTGTGAGCCACAGGCATGTCTGGTTTCTTTCAAGCCCTACCTGACCAATACACAAAATCCTGTCTGGGGTGGTGCATGCACCTCCCCTGGCAGGAAACCCTTTGTCCACACCTCCCAAGCTGGAAGGACTCCCAGCAGCAGGAGGGCAGACTTGTGTCTGTGGTGGCAGCATCCATTTTGTGGAGCTGAGGCTATGTCTGATTTTACCCGGGTTTCAGGTACTGTACATGTCGTGTCCCTCTAGAAGGGTGGAATGCTAACCCCGTCGCCAGAATTGGCGAGGGGTTAGTATTCCAATTCGTATGACACCTTACTCGACATGTTTTGATAAAGCCAAACCAAAGATAGCATTTAACCGCGAGGTTCATAATGCACTTAAGAGTATATGGTATGACGATATCTGGAAACAGTAGAAGGAAGTTGTTCCGACCACTGCAGACAGGCTCAGCTCATGCCAGAGCACCATCTCACATGGAACCAAGCACTCTGCCTTCAGGATTGTTAAGGCCTGCCATAGGAGTGACTTATAGGTTACCAGGTGTCCCATTTAAGGTTAGGTATAGGTATACTACACCTTAGTAAGAGGTGATTACACCAACTTACCCCAGCTGAGTGATCAGCCAGTTGTGTCAAATTGTTAGGCCAAGCCTGGGGTGGCATAATACATGCTTCAGCCCCTGGCAGGCCTTGGGTACACCAATGCCCTGGGTATCTAGTGTACACTGGTACAGGGGCTGACAGGGTGATCCAACCAATTGGGTATGTACCTAGGGTACATGGAGTCCATTTTAAAGAGAGAACAGCCAGGCTGAGATCCTGAATAGCAGGATCTCAGGCCAACTAAGTCGAAAAACCAGCTAGACACTAGGCAAAAATTTGGGGGTAACCATAGTCAGATATCCACCTTCCTACACTGGGGCTATTTGTTGAGTCGGGCCAAATTATGGCTGTGAGGTCCGGGCTGGATCCTCTACGGGTATTCAACTGGGATCGGCTTGAGTCAAGAGTCGGGGGTATGGTGTGCATTGAAGGTTGGCTTTTTTTGGTGCTAGGTGAGGTAAATGAGGACCTTTCAGATATACTCTTCCCAGTTCCTCCTGTTTCCGTTCTCCTTGCCATCTCTCGCCCTGCCCTCTCAGACTTAACTGGTTGCCTTTCAAGATCGGGTCACTTTGTTTGTTTGCTATGTAGAGCAGGCAGATGTGTTGAAATATGGAGACTACCCCCCAGGGCTGCTTCTTGTGAAAGGTGGATGGCCTGAGGCATTGTACCTCAGTCACAACCTTTCACATACAATGACCTGGCTTAGAGACGTGGCAATTTAACTTGAGACGGGCACTATAAGAAGGTAGAGTCTCTGAAGCCCTTGTTATACGTAGGAGTCCCGGTTGACCCAAATAATTCTCTTACTCTCATTTTCTATTGGTGATGGATTCTATGGAGAACCCCCTGGCTATAAAGGACTTCGAGGGAAAGTAGCATGTAGATTATCAAGGTGCGTTTACCTTTTATACTGCTCAAAATTTTGTACTCCTATTCCCCATTTTTCGACTAAAAGTAGCATGGCTGTTGCTTTGTAAGATTTATTCAGTAAAAAGCAAAGTAAAGAAATATAAAAGTTTGTTCAGAAACTTCCAGTTTCCCTCCTTATCTTTGAAATGTGTCAATTGTTCATACAATTCAATGACCCTTTGCTGATGGTTAACAAGCCCATAGGATACAAATAATAAACTACTTAGGTTCTAGTTTTTCCAGGCGCCATATCAATGTGTCAGTGCCTCACCTGTAGTAAATATACAGTTTAGAGGCTGATGCAGGTGCGATATTTTTGCCAGAGATCACATAAACGAGAGCGCAGTGATTCAATGCACATAGTTTCACTGAAGTCTGTTTTTACCCATTGACTGAACGGAGTAAGAACTGCCATTATTTGAATCAGCTGGCATACACATAGGCACATCGAGCACATACCTTTGAAAGTTTTAAAGGGAAGCTTTTCAATCTGTGGAGGATTCCATTCGAAAGTTTGTCTGCAACATTCCTATTGGTTGAATGCGCAACAGACAGCCCAGGAACTTCGGGCAACTTTATTACAGCTTTGCAATGGGGCAAAGACACCAAAAGTGATGCCAACACATGTAAAGTGTTCATTTTGGTATTTACTGTCCATGGAAAACGTTTGGTGCTGGGAAATTGTCTAAAGTACCATGTAATAGTGCTTTGCACTCCTTTGCATCAAGGGAGCGTACCCCCACCCCACAAACACACCTTTGTCCTATGATCTAAAGGGGAGTATGTCTCACTAGACAGCCTTAAAGTGTGCCATCTCTTGGAAAGAGGGCAGCTGCACAACACAATAGTATATTTGTTCCTGTCATGCTCTCTTCTTTTCGCAATGCCGCGCAGAAACTTTGCATGCTCAACAAATAGACATCTTTTTAGCTCAAAAAAGATTTGTGCTGGAAAGTAAAGTGATGCTCCTTTGTGTCATGTTATGTGACTTTGCAGCCAAGCAAAGCCTTGATAAATGTACTGCCTTGAATTATGCCCCTTCCTGGGCCCCGCCAATCAAGTCAGGCAACAGGAATCGTGATACATTTCACTTCTGAAATGCAAACAGTTCATTTGAAAAATTAGCCATCGAGTGTGCAGCAAATTAAATGCTTGCATTTCAATTGTAAAATACAAGCAAATATCCTGATCATATTTGGCAAGAGTCACCTTGGAAACAAAAGGGCGAGCTGGGGGTGCCATGGCCTTTTTCGCCCCCTATTTGCCCCTTGCAGCATGTCGGTGGTTCTTTTGACAGTGCCTACCGACAACGGGCCACTTGGGTGAACTCCACTTACAAATGGCTTTTCAAAGCAGAGTCTTTAACTGTTAAGTGTTTGGCCTTCCCTAAATGTCATGAAGAATAGGACGTTGGTGGTTGTGGGTTGGAGCATCCAGTATGGCACGTTAATTTAAAAATATCCTTCAATTGTCCTTGGTCCCAAAATGCCTTGTGAAAAAACTTTGCAGATAATACTTTCAAGTCATAAACCAGAAACAAAAGTAAACCGTCAAAAAAAGAAAATAACCAGAAGTATGTCACATTCGTGAACGAAATTGTAGTCTTGGGAGCAGTGGATATCACTTACCCTACCATAGTCTATACAAACTTCATTCCGTATCTAGTTATATAAGATGTGCAAACCATTGCATTTAATTATTATGAGGTGATGCAGATAATTTGCTTATCCTTAGAACATCATTTCTCTACACAGATACCACAGCAGGTGCCACCACAGGCAACAATATCTAAGGGAGAAGGTACCATTTGTATGATGTTTGTTGATCATATAGAGATACTAGATCACTGGTCCGCTGATTTTATGAGCTAGTAAAGGTGACTTGCATATCTTATCCCCTCACCCCACCCTTCCCCCACTACTGGAATAGCTGTAAATCTTTATAGCAGTCTTTGTTTCCTTTTGGATTTGTGCAGTATCTAGTAGCAACATTTGTTCTTGGATTAGGTTATTACACGTGAAAGGGTTCTTATAAGAAGCTGATGTACAGCTTTTTAATATAGTTATTATCATTCATGTAGCTTATACATTAAACAAGCATTTAACAATAGTTTGTCTTCAGGTTTTAATCTTTGTTTCCTACATTTCTTTTCTTTTTGAGGTCATAGGAAAAGCATATGAAATTGACAAACTTATTTCAGTTATTGTTGCTTCAGACATATTTTGCACTGTTAACACACGATTGGCATAAATCAAAGTTTGTTTGAGATTTGAATTAATAAAAGGATGTGCAAATAATTTCTGGATGCCATTCTAGGTGCTGCTGAAACATTCAGAGGAATAGGAATGACCTGTTTGGTGATCCTTCTGTTGTTTGCACTAATCCAGTGGTTTGCTGTACCTGCTCAAGAAGAAGGTAGGTGTTGCATTCCAGGGACAGACTTTGAACTACCTCCCAAGCTCATGTGCTGTCCTGAGTAGATCTGAATAATGCTCTCCTGGCATGAGGTAGTACCACAAGACACAACCTGACGAGTATCTAAAAGTACACGTCCATGAGAAACTACATCTGCAGTTAAGATAGAATGTCTATTTTTTAAACACTGTTGTCTAGGGATCTAGTGCTTATCTGTCAAATACACTAAAAACATCTCTGATGGCATTAGTAATTTAAGGAACAAAACTATTTTACCTCAAAATATATGTGGAATTGTTCCCAGATTCTCTAGATGTGAAGAAGAGTAATAGTATTAGCATCTTTTACAGTCGTGCCTATCATCTAAGTTCTTGGAAAACGTATATAAATATAAAGTGGGTACTTTCATTCTCTAAAACAATTTAAAAATTCTGATTGAAATTTCTTTTCTTACTTTGTCTTCTGTTTAAAAGGGGTTTAAAATAATTTCAAATAATGTTTGTCTCTTATAAGTACTTTTGTAACCCCCCTACATGCAGTCTGCCCACGCATGTTTTCTAGTTTCCCTGTCCTATTGCATCTGCATATTTCCAAATTCCTGACCCGGTTTTTGTTCCATCAGTTTTATGAAAGCTGTGAGTAAAGCAATAGGATAAAAACGTTTTAAAATGGCAGATTCAAAGTTCACTTTCTTCAACCGATGGATCTCCGTCCATTTCAACCAGAGGTAAGGAAGAAAACCTGAACTCAAAGAATCATGGATGGCTTCGTATAAGAGAGAGTATCGGGGGCTAGTGGCAACCCCATTAAGGTGGAAACATTAACAAAATGTGATGGAGAACCTAAGCAGACCTCGTCAGGGGCTTAAGAAAAATCCTCGTCTGTTAATAAGGGGAGAGAGAATATATTATTTCTTTCACCCTTGAGACCTAAAGCAAGTTTTAGTGTAACCTCAGCCTTGGTAGCCCAAATGTATATGTAATATCATCAATTTATTTTGACAAAGAGGCTAGTAGGGCCTCACAGAAGGAGGCAACAAAAAGATAGAAAAGTTGCAGCACTTTGGAGCCAAAAACGATTATGCCCTTTAAGCAGAGCTTTAGCAGGATTGATCGATGAGGCGATAACGTTTAATTTAGCCTCCTGAAGACAAGCTTTATAAAATCTGAGAGGGTGTTTGTACTGCTTTAACAAATCTAATGAGTAAGTTTAGTACTAATTGTTTCTGCCTCTCTAGTAGCCAAAAGGATAGATCTAACCTTAGGTGAAATAAGACTGCAGGGTAACTTAATGAGTGTAAGCATCTGCTAATAAGGCCAACTTGTTATTAAGCTGCTCTGTATTTAAGAGTTGCAAATCGGTTATAGCTACTTGTGTGTTAAGTCCTCCACTTATATTTATCTTTGGGTGCCTGTTGTTCTAGCATGTATATGCATCTTATAAAAACAGTAAACTAGAAAGGAGGAGGATTAGTAATTATATGGAACACCTTCTGCGATAATATGGATATTTCATTGGCACAATGTGTTTTGTCTATAATACTGATTGAGTACTTTGTAGTTGTGTATAGACCGCTGAGCATTGACACAAACTTTGTTGAATCTTTTCATCAGGGTCCGTCTTCATCAGTCTCGACTTATAATAGCGGACTTCAGCTTTTAGTTCTGATGACCATTATATTCACCAAGCCCACTTATTTCTGGAAACTATATCATATATATATGAGATTTTCATATGTGCCAATTAATTAAGCACAAATTAGTGCTGGGCACATCCATGATTTTATTCTCACTTTAATAGTCACGGCCTTTCAAAATATTTCTTATCTTCCCATTGCTTTTTCTGATCACTTCTTTATTTACTTTACATTTGAAAAGCACTTCATAAAATTTAAAAGGGCTATATTTGTGTCAAGAAACCTCAATTAAAATCTCTTAACACCACCTAAACTTTTTCATTTTGGAAGACACAAATTTGCAATTAAAAAATCTCTCTGAATTAACTTCAGAATCCATACATAAAATTACCCCCCAAAATGTGGAGAAAGGATGTTGTTTGGAAAGTGTTGCTAGATGAAAAAAAGACCAACAGGAAGCTTGGAAGCAAATAGTGCTGTTACTATGACCTTCCAAGAAAATTAATGTTCTTGAGGCAACTTATAGTTCAGGAAAAAATAATTTTCTATGAGATTTTTTAGCTCTATAATGTTCGTTTAGCTCCTACCTCAAGCCTGCAAAATAATTAATGAACTTTGAAGTCATCTGTTGTAGCAATGGTGAGTTATAGTGAAGAAATTGCTGGTTAAAAAAACAGGCATTAGAAATGCAATCAGTCTCACATTCATTTGAGTTAGAGCTATTGACATTGTAAATGGCAATTTCTTTTATTTATCTGTTATGGAGTGTATGAATGTGACGTGTAGTGGAATTATGTGGGTTGGATTGGATTAATTAGTTGTGTAATTGATGGCGTGGAATTGTGTGGTGTGGATTTGTGTATTGGAATTATCTGGCATGGTGTGCTGTTGAATTAGGTGCATAGTAATTATTTGGTATTGAGTATACAGGAATTAAGTGGAATGAGATTGTGTGTTATAGAGTGCAATTATGTGGAATGAAATGTGGAGTGGTATGCAATAGAGTTTAATTACGTTGTGTGCGTTACATTTTGTGTCTCGATGTGAAACTGGTGTGGATTGGATGTATGTGGTGTGTTGTGTAATTGTGTTGTTGAGTTGTATCATCGGGTTTGGTGTGAAATTATGTGGTATGGAATGGATTTGTATGGGGTTATATAGTGCTGCATGGAACAGTGTGGTATTGTGAGATTATGTTGAGTAGAATTATGCAGCATGATGAGCGGTGTATTTATGTGGATTGTTATGTGGTATGGGGTGGATTTATATGGGGTGTATTTATGTGGTATTGAGTAACGTGTAACTAGGTGTAGATGAATGATGTGGTGTTGAGTGGTATTATGTGGATTGTAATTATGTTGCGTGGTGTGGAATTGTGTGGTACTGAACTGTGTTTTGTGGAATTGTGTGGTGGTGTGTTGAATTATGTGCACCATATGTCGTAGAGCAAGCTTCCATTATAAATAAAACTGGCAGGGCGTGGACTGCAGAGGCGCTAGCCTGCCTCACAAGCAAGAGGGATACAGCATTGGCACTTTATAACCCCCTCCTACGAGGAACGGGAGCAGGGTATGCATCAGTGCAGGCTTCCCACACACAATATGTACACCACATGATACATAGCAAGCTTCCAGCATAAATGAAACTGACAGCGCATAGACAGCAGAGGCACAGGCCTTCCTCAAGAGCAGTGAAGATACAGCACTGTCAATTTACACCCCCTCCTACAAAGAATAGGAGCAGGGTAACCAAGAGTGCAAGGTTCCTACACACAACATGTGCACCATGTGTCGCAGAGCAAACTTCCACCATAAATAAACCTGGCAGCGCATAGACAGTAGAGGCGCAGGCCTGCCTCAAGAGCAGTAGAGATAAAGCACAGGCACTTTACACCCACCTCCTACAAACATCAGGAGCAGGGTAACCAGCTTTGGCAAGCCAATGGGTGCTATGACCAAAAACACATAAAACATGTGCAGAAAATAAAATAGTGACAATTATACTATTGAATCAGAAATAACACACTCTCCACTACTGTATTCACATTTTGCTTGCAAAAATAGCAACCTGAAAGCTACCCTTTTGGCAAAGAAAAGGGGGCGCATCACCAAATAAGTAACTGTTATTGTTTAGTGCAGCAAACTTTGATGTTGACCCATTGAGTAGAATTACTTGGCTCCCTCGCAAATTCATGGTATTAATTTTAGATTAAAATGTACTGAGAATACTCTGATTTAACTGCAGTCAATGATAAAGTTTCACTTTAACTCTGCTAGAATTAATGCGCCAAACTGGGGATTGTAGATTACCCAGATTGATTAGCTAGGAGTTTGAGTAAACAGATTCGTTTTTGTTAATGATAATAATGGGAATTCAAGGGTGGGTCTCCAAACATAGGGCTACATAACCGGTATCTGTGAAACGTCCTTTCAAACGTGTGCATTACAATTATCATGGGCTACATCTAACTTGGAAACCGTCCTGGGTTTGCATACAAAGTAAAAAAAACAGGCACCTGGCGTGAAATGTTTTGGCATGTGGATTGCTCAATAGTGATTACCTAGTACAGTCCCAGCGATGGAATCTGTGACAGGAAGCTAAACAGTGGACTATTGCAATCAGCTTAAACCTGTAGAAGAAGATCTACAGAGATAGAAATAGACAGTTAAGTTAAACTGTTAATTAATGGGTTTTCAGGTGAAAGCAATATTCTCTTCTTACATTTGGAAGGCCAGTAGTTTGAAGTCCATTGTATGGAAGAGTAAAGTACGGGGCAAGGGGACATAGGGTAGCTTGCAAGTTTATCCATTTCAGATTGCAGTACACCGGCATGATAGGTGACTCAGGTTGGATACAAGGATTACCTCTTGTAGAGGACAAACATGGCAACTGCAATAACCTAATGTAAATAGCACCGGAGATGAGATTAGATTTGGAATAGTGGCCCAGTATTGGAATCGCAAGGGTCAAATCTAGCCCTCCTACAGGAAACTCACTCAATAGGCAATTACAGCAGACGTTTAGGAAGGGAAAAGATACTTTCCACTACTTCATGCAGAGTTCACCCATAGTTCCATAGAGGTTTTGATACTACTAAGAAAGACTCCCCCTTCACAATGAAAATGGAATTGACAGACCCTGCCTGGTGTTACATGGGTGCCTGCGGGACCTGTGGCAAGATGTATGTACAGTGTTTAACATCTATACATCACCACGTTTATAGAAACGCACACTAGATAAGGTCAGCTTCATCTTACAAGAGTCACCTCATTGCACATAATAGGTGCCGACTTTAACAATATGATGGAGTGAAATAGAAATAAATCACCATGTCTTATACAGAGACTCCCCTCTTAACTGGCCCAAAGGGCGGGAGCCTTGTGGCTGACTCACAGATAGAGATTATAGCACCCCTCTGATCGACATACAATATTCCATCTTTTTGGGGCACCTAGATCATTTTCGAGACGATGTTTTATCCTGATGGTTGAAGTCCCCCGAATGTAGAGTACCTGGCCACTCTTCCCTACAGTTAGTATTGGGTATGCAGCCCAGACGAGAAAAACATGCCTGGCGCCTTGAGAAGTTTAGGATGAGGAGACAGCTACAGTTTCAACAGATGCCACTGATAACTTTTTGAAGGATAGCCTGGGCTCAGTTCAATCTCACATTAAAGTCTTGGAGGCACTGAAGCCAGTACTAAGAGGCGCATCGCCCATGATAGGATTGGTAACAAGAAGAAATTGAGGATGTAAAAACATGTAATTTAGAGGACAACGTAACTGAGATAGAAAGGAATATGAGTATTCTGGTCAAAAGAACAATCTAAGACAACTGAGAAGAGGTTTTACAGAGCTGAGGCTCCCAGTGTGGCAAGAACTCAGTACACAAGCATACAGAAAACACTGTATGAAATAGGAAAGAAAAGAGGTCAACACAGAACTAAAATTTCCATAAACGGAGACATACCCCAGGTCTTTGCTGGTTATTTTAATTCACTATATGCAGGGATGGGGACACGAGTGGCATTAAGAGTCAAGCTATCCTGGCTGATGAGGGGTGAAACCCCGAAACCGGTCCTATAATGCTTGATTCCGGTCCAGGGAAGACATGGCTTGGCAGTTCGGGCTGGACTGTTCCCATGAGGCACAGGGTCAAAACTGATTTGCATATGGCCATGTCTAAACTGGGGTGGCGTGGTGAGCAAAATAACGATGGATTAAACCCAGATCTGTGACTGGGGATTAATGTTTTGCCAATGTGCAACATTCCGTCCATCATCTTGTGTGTTTTGCTGTTCGCCCTATGTGGGAAGGGTATGCCCAGACGTGGGTCCCGTGCTCACTACGCCACTGGAGTCAAGCTATCCTGGCTGAAGAGGGGTGAAACACCGAAACCGGTCCTAGGATGCTTGATTCCGGTCCAGGGAAGACATGGCTTGGCAGTTCGGGCTGGACTGTTCCCATGAGGCACAGGGTCAAGACTGATTTGCATATGGCCATGTCTGAACTGGGGTGGCGTGGTGAGCAAATAACGATGGATTAAGCCCAGATCTGTGACTGGGTGTGAATGTTTTGCCAATGTGCAACATTCCGTCCATCATCTTGTGTGTTTTGCTATTAAGACATTGTTGGCCTTCCTGAAAGGCCTACATCTCCCTAGATTGGAGATAATAGAGATTTTCCAGCAGGAGATATAACAGTTTCAGAAATAATGGAAGCTATCCAACAATTTTAGTGTCTGCATGTCTCAGGGCCCAATAACCTGCCACCTGAAATGTTCAAGACAATGGCTTCCAGGTTGGGACTCACCTACTGGATCTGTTCAAGGAGGCCCGCCCTCTGGTAGAGCAACCTGGAAATCTCAGACAAGTTATAATAACAGTCATTAACAAACAGGGCAAACCTAGGTGCTCTTCATTTCTCCCGACATCGGTCCTTAACATAGAGACAAAAGTTCTTGCCAACATCATGAAAAATAGACTTCTCAGCCTTGTAGCGATGCTCATCCATCGAGATCTAACCGGCTTTACTTCCAGGAGATACACTAGACTTATCTTCTGTTAACTCGACAGTTAACTGGACATTACAAAAAACAAAGAACATCCTCTAGCTATCCTGCCACTGGATCACAAAAAGGCTTTCTATCCCATTGACCGGCAGTACCTCTCTCTGGTCCTGGAACAATTCGGATTGGGCTCCATGTTCAGAACCTAGGTGGGAACTGCTCCCTTTCTTCCAGACCTTTGAAGGATAACCTGGATACTGGCTCAATCGGGATACGTCTATAAGGCTTAGTCCAAATAGATGGTATGAAGAACCACTCCGAATGCACGAGGTACCAGCAATCACGGAAGGGTTCAGATACCTTGGGGTGGAGGTGACTTGTGGTAGACACACATTCCTATTCTGTAACCTCAGGACTATGTTATCTAATTTCAGGCTGGGGGCGAAGAGATGGTAAAAGCAAACAATATGACACATGGTCATGCCACCATCTTAAAAATGATAGCAGTACCAAACTTTTTATATATAATGCAGAATACACCTAATAACAGATGCATTTTTTTTAAAGTTGGAGGAGGAAAGATGAGCACTGTTGTGTGCTGGTTGACCCCTTTTACACGAAAGGCATTACATATATTATTGGGCCTCCCAACTTCTTGAACGTAATGACTGAGGACATTCCGTAAGTGTAAATCCATCTGGACAGACTCTCCATGTAGAGCATCACCTATCTGCATATCAAAGCTGCTACAGACAACACAGACAATGCCATATGTTTGGTGCAAAGAGATCACATTCATGAGCTGATACGGGAAGGTCACAAAGCAGATGCCTCTATGAGTGGCACTGTGCTGTCCCTTAATTGAAGGGCTTCTATAGATTGGAAAAAAATTGGTGTCTTAAGAGTGGGTGATGTGTTTGGTAAAGCACACTGAAGAACCTCAGCACGATGTGGGATGAGCTTGAGAGTTTGAACTGACCGCCTCTCCGGGATTTAAATACATGCAATTGACATGCAGCGGCAGCTTGCACCATGAGGTTTCCCAGCTTACCTGAGGCAACCCTGCATAGGATACAGGGTGCTAAGCGAGGAATTGAACAGAGGGGCTATCTCAGGACCCTAATAAAAAGGCACCAGACTGGCTACAACTCACTAGTAACACATAGAAAATGTAAATTGGAAGGGCCACCCTTAATGCAGCCACTGGACTTTGTGATTAGCGCTCCTGATATGGCTGAAGATTTTACATACAGTCTACTACAATAGGAGCAGATTGTACAAGATGGACCTGCTTCTGTCTGGTAGTATTTCAGATGCAGGGAGGCGAGAGGTATGATCCTACATACAATGTGGTACTGTAGAGTAATAAGGAGTTTTGGACCAGAGTGTTAGTTGAGCTCTCTGAGTTATTGGACAGTAAGCTCCAACTCATGCCACAATTTGTGATTCTAGTTATCCGTAATGATGTGAATCTACCCTGACACAAACTTATAATATAGTTGTTGAAACTAATGATAAAAAAATTAGATTCTGCAAGCGAGTTGGGAAATCAGCTATGTCCCACAATGTCAAGATGAATGGAGGGCATGTACCAATATATAATAGCAGAACAAATGATCTACAGAAATACAAGCTGTGGAAATTCGGGAAAATATGGCATCACTGGCGATTCCACTCAAGACTCGATGTCCCCACAATGGAGCCACCTGAAATCTATAGCTGAGACTCCGTGTGGGCGCATGTAACTGCACCAGTGGATTTGCTCTTGTCTTCAACTTTGATGAAGGTGATTGCATACTAATGTGTGCACTTCTGAGTGTGCGCTTATGTGTGTAAATGTTTACCTGACTGACAATACTGTAATACTTCAAGTCATTTATAATGTACAAGTTCTTTATTTTAAGAAATGAAAAAGCAAATAAATAAGTGCCAAAAAAAAAAAAGACTGAGTAATGTTTCGGTGACCAAAAAAACAGATGATCAAGCCATGTTGAATATTAGAACAACTAGGTCAGTCAAGCAACCACAGACCTTAAACACTCTGTCCAATACTTTCTCAAAATATAAACCACCAACATTTGGAGCAGGGGTGAGGGAATAGGGACTTACATTTTCCCAAGATTCAAAACTTTGTGATAGAAAAACATGATGAACACTACCCTCTTTACCTTAGAGGCAATTATTTACTTGAGTTTTATATAGCGCTGGCTAGACCCGGAGGTATCAGAGCGCTTTACATGAGGAGAGTTACATAGGTTACAAGTTACACATTGTTACAGAAGGTACGTCAATTACAAGTTACATCCGTTGGGTGAAGGAGTGTAGAGGGTAAGGGGGTAATGTAAAAGGGCGACGGGGAGGGAGATTAAGCGGAGAATTGGCACAAGGAAAAACATATCAGGCAGGTGGAGAGAGATTCGGGGGAGAGGGATTCAGGGGAGAGAGATTCAGGGGAGAGAGGAAAGGAATGGGGTAGGCAAGCAAAGAACGAAGGAGGGAAGAGGTGGGGGCGTAGGAGACACAGCGAGTAGATGAGGAAGTAACTGTGTCTGATGTCCGGCTGGGTGGGAGACGGCTCCCCGCTGTAAAGAGATCATTTCCAGTCTTCCATTTTGTGTGATTCCATTGTCGCAGTGGACTCTCTCAGCGGGGTTGCTGAGACTCCAGGGCATAGATGCTGGATCCCTCCTCAACAAGGGGAGAAGAGTGCTTTGGTCATGGGCACACTTAGAAAAATGGAGGAGGGGGTGTAGAAAACCCAGCGTGAACACAGTGTCTGACTTCCGGCAGGGTAGGAGACGGTTCCCAGTGGTAAGGGGATCAATCCCAGACCTCCACTATGTGAGACTCCCTTTTCACTGTGGACTCTCTAAGAAGGGTCTCTGAGACTACAGGGCAAAAGAGCTGGATCCATCCCCAACAAGGGTAGTAGGAGTGCTTTGGACAAGGGCATACTAGAGGGGGCCATATTAGGGAGTCGGGCTGGTAGGGTTACATAGGTTACAAGTTACACATTGTTACAGAAGGTAAGTCAATTACGAGTTACATCCATTGGTTCAAGGCGTGCAGAAGGGTAAGGGAATAATGTAAAAGGGCGACGGGGAGGGAGATTGAGCGGAGCATGGACACAAGGATAAACAAAGCAGGCAGGGGGAAAGAGACTCAGGGAGAGAGGGGAGGAATAGGGGAGGCAAGCAAAGAATGAAGGAGGGAAGAGGTGGGGGAGGGGGGAGGAGACACAGCGGGGAGACGAGGAAGTCCAGGTTAGACCCGGAGGTATCAGAGCTTTTTACATGAGAATTAAGACGTGTTCCAGCCAATGTTCCCCCTAATTTATTTCCTCTGTGTGCGGCAGTGGAGGGTCTCTGTGCGCTGCAATCTTGGCTATGTGCGCCAGGAACCAGACCGCGTGCGTGTGCAGCGCCAAATGTCACTCCAAACGTTTACTTTAAAAAGTGAAAAGATGGTTTGCGCATTTTTACACATACAGCGCCACGTTAAGGGTTTTAAGGTCGGTTTGCAAATTGGATAAACACTCCATGACATTAATTGGTTACACAGGCAAGTACACTTCAGGTTTAGAAAAGCACAAGACTCCAAGGGGCATATTATCAAGAAAGGCGTAAAAATTATCGCCGCAGCTTGCAAAGAGAAGAGCAACTTTAAAAACACAGCGTGTACTTTCTGGAAGTACACGCTGGGTTTTTAAACTTGCTCTACTCTTTTGTTTGTAGAGCGCCATGTGGGGAACAGGACCGGCTCCCGGAATTTTTATTTGGGTGGGCCAAGGGTGCATTTGGGTGGGCCACTGCGGGCTTGATTTGTCGCATATATGTCTAGGCAGGCATGCTTCCGGGCCCTCCTTTATCTCTTCTTAGTCTTACAAGGCCCAGTAAAACACACTTTTTTCCAAATCTCTTTCTAAATATTATCACTCTCAAAAAGTGCTTTTTCCATGTAATGTTCCTTTATTGGGAAGAGGAGGTTTCTGAGGTGGGAGTATCAGGCAAGTGACACTTCTCGGGTTCCCTCTGCGCGAGCCTTCAGGGAGAATCCCTCTTCATTACTACCTCCGCCTGACCCCGGACTCTGCAACGCACTCCCTTACAGGCTTGATTATCCACTACTCCTCTCCAGTGCACCTTATCTCACAGCTGACCTTGGGCCCCATCCCCATATCAGGCACCATAGGACTCCACTTTAATTTTTCCCGCTAAAAACATTAGTAAAATCGCCTACAAACTTAAAACATTGAATATAGCAGTAAATATAATTAGCACGCACTTTAAAGTATGTTCCACAGTAGCCCTTATGACCCGACTGCTAATTAAATAAACAAAAACAGAAAGGCCAGGACAGGGCCGGCTTCAACGCTGATGCGAAAGTATTTTTTGGTGCCACACCAATAACCTCTTTCTCCGTAAATACCTTTACTACCACCTTCCAACAGTGCCCCTCATCTTTACGTTGCCCCTCTCTCATATGCATTTCATTTGTTGTATAGCGCTACTCATATCAGTGTAGTGTGTGTCACACAAGTGAGATTTGGGCTCTGTGAATGATGATCAAGGCGTGGCGTCCCTTCCTTCCTGCAAATTAAATTCTGTATACGTGCCACAATTTTATAATGGAATGCTTGGTAGGTTTTTGATGTCATCTTATTCATCCGTGGTATTATGCCGCCTGCATATACTTTATCGAACAAAAGAAATGTCCACTGGCCTTGAGTCGGTAAAGCATACTTCATCAGGAAGTACCACAAACTTGGGAGTACTTTAAAGTTATGCGAAAGCAGTTACTTGTAGCTGGGAAACTGCTTGTCCTTTGATCTCCTTTTAAATGCTTCCCCCTCCGGGACATTTTAGGGGATTTAAAGATCAGACAGTTGGATGAACTATGTCTGCTTAAGACGTGGCCCGGATAGACCACTGGATTCCTTAAAAGAACAATCATTGTGTGGTCTCATAAGTAAATACCTCTTGGACAAAATCTGCTAATTATTCAAAATAATTCTGTCTTTATCATTTAGTCCACCAATCTGCCACCAAACTGTAGTCAATTCGACACAGAAGGGCATCCCTTAATGCAGTGCAGTGTTCTGGTATGGTTTCAATTAGGTCTAATATCCACAGAAAATGCGGGACCTTTGCACACGTTTTGTTTCAGAACCGCTGATGCTGCACATTTCTTCAGAGGATTAGCGTTGTGCCAAACAGGCACATTCTGTGTTTTTAGCAGGTGAGCAGAGTTCCAACACAACTGGTAGGACGAGGCGTTTTTCATACTGATGCATACTCTGTTGATCAGACCACAGCACGGATGCCCTTTCACACATGACAGTAACCCGATTCAAATCTCCCACTTTGCTCTTCTGAAATGTTGGCATGTATGAATTCAGTGCCAGATACTCCTTGCAATTTTATCTGCCTCTTGCATGTTCGTGCGTTCTCCCTTTGTGCTAGTAGGTAGTGTGGAGATGCAGGTGCTAAGAAGGGGTGAAAAAAACCGACAAAGCTCATTAGCGTGCAAAATGCCTTTTAAAAATCCGTGAAGTACTCGGGTGCGGCTGTTGGGTGCCCGGGAAGCTGCCTCAGCACGGGGGCCCACACACGACGGTGGGGGGTGAGGAGGGGCTGAAGCTGAAGCACTTTGAGCACAATGGGCTTTGCGCGCCTGCAACACCATGTCTCTGCCACCCGCATGGATTTCGCGCCGCTCGCGTTTTAAAAAGCGGCGGTGCGAACAGTCTCGTAGGGATGTCTGTGCGCGCTAAACCCTGGGCACTGCGCGCTCCGGCTGACCATCGTGCGCGCGCGCCCGCGGCTTAGTGGGAACAGTGGTTCCAGCGTTACATCAATTACAGTTACAGTTAGATCCGTTGCAAGTGCATTCAATAAACATAGAAAAACAAGATGAGGAAGAGAACCATCTCTGATGTCCAGCTGTTCCCTCTGCTCACCTTTGGGGGCCACACAGGGCGTAGACCTGAAATCGCCTGACCGGCACCATTTTGAAGATAGGTGACATCAACCAGTATACGATATTGGGCAAACATAGCAGGGACCAGGAGTGTGAGTATAGGTAAAATAAATGACCACTCCAAGATGGCCACCATAGTTTGTGAAGGGAGCAGGCCCATTTCTATTTCCATGCTCAGCAGATCCTCCAGATCAGGGAAGGGGGCGCCATCTTCGGGATCAGAGGTAGGAGGACGACATGGCAGTCTAATTATAGCAACAGGCCATAAACATACAAAATGGGCGCTCATGAATGCACACTTCAGCCCAAAAGGAGTCCCGATGTTAGCAGTCACTCAACAGGTGAGGGATAGTATTGCTGTTATCAGGGGATCACCCCCTGTTGAATGTCTCCGAGTCAAGAGACCGACCCCTGGACCTTCCATGGACCTCAGAACATGCCCTCAGAACCCAGTGCTCCTGCAACCGGAAAGCACGTGGAGCCTCCGACACACAGAGCAACGGACAGGGTCCCACACTCGCATCCACGGAGGAGCAGGGAGGGGCAGGAGAGCTCCAATATAATCAATGGGAGGGGAGCGGGGGAGGGGGAGTAGAAACATTGCATTCACCGCCGGCAATTGTCACAACAGAAAATCTGCCAAGTTCCCAGTAGCGTGCGTGGTAATCCGGTTGCGGCCCAATTCCAGCCGCTATCCTAGGCCTGAGCAGGCTCTGCACTGCTAGGTTCGTTATGTGGGCCTGCACCGGAGCGGCATGCAGGGCAAGGCTGCGCTCAAAGTGTGGGCTCCAGCAGGGTCCCGCTGGAGCAGCGCCGATGATCCTACGGCGCCAGCGAGAAGGCCGCTCAGCCTCCCAGCTGCTCCACAGGCCAGCTCAGCTCACCTGCGTGCTGCTTCGCTGGGAAAGAGTGTTCTGGCTCCCTCTCAGCAGCGGATCGCAGCCTCAGTCATCACACACACCTTGCACGAAAATGCACGCGGCGGGCCCCATGGGAAGTGCGAATAATTCTGGATAGATGTAGACAGCTCGTAGAGCCGAGTTAGCACACAGCCATCTTGGAGCCTGGCTCCTCCCACTGCAATTGAATGAGATGACCAACCTAAACCAGCAATACAGAGATTACAGTACTTTCAGACTTCCCCACTTTATTTTCTAAAACGACACATCTCAACATACTTCCCAATCAGTTTAAGACTGTCCAAACATCTGGACGCTAACTCTGCCTAGGCAAGCACATACGTTTTGTCTCCCTTGACCTCAGATAGGCAGTAGGGACGTAAGACTGCTGCTCGAGTCCCAAATTGGAGCTGTTCTTTCCCCATGTCCCCCGTTTTTCGTCCTGCATACAATTGTGTCAGTACTGAAATCAAAGGACAACATACTTTTCTGACCACATAAAAACATCCTTGTTGGCGTTTGCCTCCTTCAGCACTTCTTTCTTTTATCAATGTAGTTCAAGTACCTCGTCCCTTTGCTTTTATCACTGCAATTGGATCCCCTCACAGATAACCAAATGCCCATACCAGTTTGAGTCTTTTCGAGTGCCTGCCTGGAACCAGTTTGCGGAAAAAACACATTTTTGACTATTCCCATAAGTTCAACTTCTTCCCTCCGATATGGGCCAGCCCAGAATTCTCTAATTTGATGACCACCATGGTTTTCCAGTAGTTCAGGATAATTCCCCAGGTGAGCCAAGGAAGGTACTGCACACATGCGGAAAGCTAATTTTAAACTTCTACAGTGGACCCTCTCTAGAAGCAACGTTTTATTCGAAGATAATCTCTGGCATCCACCTGGTTCAGTCTGGCCTGAGAAGCTATCATTCTTTTATAAATAGTCCAATTTGTTGAGCATAGTGCCATGAAAATGTTTCTCGTTTTGTCCGGTCAGATGTATCCCCTTCAGAATTAGTTTGCGCACGTCGTGTGAAAGTGTTCCTAAATGTTCAAGAGATGCAGTTGTCCTCGCATGCAGTGATGAAGAACTGCTTGGCTCCGACGTTTCACCCCTTTGCAGCTTGCCCATATTGTGGGTATATTCAATTATTGCTAGAGTGTAGTTCATAGAATTACAGGAGAAAATGAAGAGAACCTCCAGTGAATTTTAGTGCAGCCAGTGTTTCAACCCTGTATTTTAAAGTTCTCTCAATTTTTACCAGTCTTTTATGACTGATATAACTAAAGTCATTGATAACTGTAAAACCTCAGGTTCTTCTTTAGATAGTTCTCTTGCATTTTTGTTTTTTAAATCCTATTGCTTCATGCCAAAATTCCTAGCCTTAAATCAGTAAATAATCAGTCTATGCTCAGGAACAGTTTTTGCAGAGCCTATTTCGTGTTGTGCAATCACAGTTTGGTAGCATATTAAATGCAATAATATTCCTAATGATCATCAGGCTGGCTTTTCGGATGCTCTTACTACTGAATCAGTCATTACAGCAATAATTGAAAGCCTTTCTGTGATGAAGACAGTCTCCATCGTTTTGACCCTAAGAAGGCACTAAGCTTTTATAAAGACTGCACCAAAAACGATCCGAAGGACAGTCGGCACTTTGTGGGATTGTGGGGACAAAGATCGGCAAGGCAGTGCCAAAAAGGACCATCTCCCGATGGATTGTTGTTTGTGCAAATGTCTGCTACGCACTGGCAAAGAAACAGCCTCATGAAGGCTACGGGCTCATTTCACCTGAGCTAAGTCTGCTACCACTATTTTAGCAGAGTACTTGTCCTGGACATTTGTCAGGCTGCCACATGGGCGTCTGTACATACTTTCACGAAGCACTACTGCCTCGACAGTCAGGTACGTTAAGAGGGGCATTTTGCCCACTTTGTCCATTAGAACTATTTTATCTGAGCCAGTTCACATATCCATCTCCTAGGGAGGGTACTGCTTTGGTATCTATTTACAAGATGAGGAATCTGTGGTTACAAGTATGTATCAGATGAACAAGTTAATTACCTTTGATAGCAGTCTTGTCTGGTGGATACTCTATCTAACCTCAGCATCCTCACTGGCCCAATCTGTGAATTGGACTCTTTTCTTACTAGAAAGTTCCCAATGTAGAGATCTGCACACTGGATGGGCCCTGCGTCTTAAGGAGCGGACAGCCTAATAAAGTAACTGTCATCAGCTCGTATGGATGGCACTTATATGTGTCTCAGCGTGGAGCTGCATGGTGCCACCTACCGATGCACAGGAGTACTACTTTAAAGTTTCTGGATCTAGTCTGCTGTTGTGCATTATTCTAAGTATTGTATTGTCTATCATATGATGCATGAAATGTCAACTATGTAATATAGAATGTAATCAGGTGGTGGTTCTGGAATGTGGGAGCTCGGGATGGTAGTGGGTTGGAAGACGAGGGATCAAACGGTGCGTTTTAATATGTGTAACCAATGCCAGGGTTTGAGTCAAGAAATGAAGGAGAAGAAACTATTCCCCTTCGCGTGGTATGTGCATAACAAAGTGGCGACGAGCGGCTCACACGCCACTGGATTTATGCAAGTACTCAGCTCATCTGTATCATGAGAAACTGTAATAGTGCTTTCATTTAAAGCAGTAACTATAAAAAGCAGTTTTTGTGGCGCTTAATAGAGACCACCATCAGTTCACAAGCTTGTAAGTTATAGGCTCCTGGTTTTACATTCGGCCTATTTTTTAGAAAAAGAGGAATGGGAAAAAGAGTAAGTAGAATACTCTTCTGAAGATTAAGACTGCATGCGAGGCTTAAGACTGCACACGCTGCACTCGCACAGGGTTCGTATATCCTTCATTTTGCTTGAGTGGTAGTTGTGTCGCACTCGTAGAGATGAGGAAGGACGTAGGTGCAGGAGCGTATGTGGAAGTGGCCATTTTAGTTGAGGAGATATCCGGTTGTTCCGAGTGCAAAAGACTTTGGGCGGCTGGATGAATATGACGGTGACAGCACACCAGATAATAAATACTCAAACCTGTGATTGTATTTGGCGAATCTTACAAGCAACTATTCCACTTTGTGTGGTATGTATGCAATATCTACTGCTTGGGGGAAATGCACAAGATAAGCAATCTGCAGATAGAGTATCTACCAGAAAGATCGAAGGTGAGTAACTTGTTTGTAAAGGCCTCAGAACCATTCAAATGGAGATGTGTCCAATGGAGGAATAATTGCATTGTCAGCAAATTTGGAGGATTTCTTTCTAAGGTTATGTTTTACATGGGAATTAACAGTTTGAGACTTTGGTCCTAAGAAAACAAACATTCTCTAGAAAAGTGTGTGTTTTTTTAACAATGCTTTCTCATTACACCTCTTCTAAAACTTCCAGAAACGTCAATGCTGGCAGAAAGGATTCCAGTTCCATCCAGCCCTGTTCCCATAGCAACCATCGACCTCGTGCAGCCGCATTCCGACAATATCATGCCTCGAATAGAGACGAAACTTCCTCCAAAGAAAACAAAGCACCAGGAAGAGCAGGAGGACGTGAACAAGCCAGCTTGGGGCGTCAGTGGCTCCCCGTGGGTCACACTAGCATTCGCTTTCTTTCAGGTGAAGGAGATGATCCAACTGTCCAAAAGCAGTCAAAACTCCGAAAATCAGCCTTTACAGGTAATTGTCATGCAAATGTAACATTTGCTAACTAAATTTCTGAACTCCTAGACAGTCATTCTAGTAGTTATGCCTGAATCTACAGTAATATTTAAAGGGTCCAGCTAGTTTAAAGAAAACAGTTCTCTTTGCCGAGTGCTGCATTTATAACAATAACCATCAATAGATATTCTAGAATGTTCGTTTGGTTCATGATGGTAGCTATTGTTTTAAGATCTGTTGTGATGTCATTTACTGTGTGACCCCTTTCGAGATAAAATTATTTCCAATATTTGGCCATACACTAGCCACAGCAAACATTCAATGTCATCACTGTGCAGCCCGGTCATCATTTTAGTTAGGTATTTATTTCCAGAATTAAGGCATTGAAGTAATTGAGGTCCGGAGATCGTGAAGGTTGGTAAGCTGTTCTTTATTTGTAAGTCTTACAGCACCCACAACCAGACGCTCCCGTCGCATTCCAGGATCTCTGACAACTGATTAACGTTGTCAGAATCCTGGAACACACCGTTTAGCATCCGATTGTAGAACCATACTTAAATGAATACATGACAAGAGCGAGGCATCCTCGAGCCAGGATGCTGGCACGAGGATGCTCGCAAAAGCTACACACTACAGGCATCAACATAAGGCCCAAATTTAGAATATAAAATATCATCTGAGGCAAGATGGTAATTGATGAAACTGTCCCATAATATTGGATACAATCCTGAGGAAGTATGCATAAGATGGGTGTAATATATGCGCTTACCGGCATCCTCCTGTCAGTAGCATGGCTCGAGGATGTTTGTTGTGTAGTATGTTTTCGTTCAAGCAATGTTCCATGATCTGGTGCTGAACGTTGCATGCCAGGATTCTGACAACGTTATTCAGTTGTCGGAGATCCTGGTATGCGGCGGGAGCTTCTGGTTGTGGGTGTTTCATTATAATAAATCTAAGCAACACTTACAAGCTACGAAGTGTTCCTGTATTTCCTTACTTCATTTGGCGACGAGCGGACGAAGCTACGCGTCCAACACCCACCAGCCAGGACTTCTCATCGATCAGCGGTGTTCACCTCTTGATTCATAGCGTCTGCCAAGCGGAGGTTTTTGTCGGTCCCAGCTCGGAGGTCACTCCTGGTGCACACGACAATTTTGCTGGCCCTTCAAACATCGTTTTTGGGCAGTAAATTGGGAATCTTCGCGTCCCAGTGTCGCTTGCCTTCAACGCTTGGTGGTCTTCACGCGCGTCTTCGCGCATACGCACTAACGCATGACGCGTACGTGCATCGACGCTGGCAGCCATATTGTGTTTCGTTTATTTGTTACCTTGGTAACCCTAGAGACACAACGCCACGCAGTGGAGAAGCAGCTGATTCTTTCGTAATTAATCTCCTTGCTTCGTTTTTATGTAGGATCCAGCCTGCATGCTTCTACGGTGACAGGCACACCTTATCTATTTCAAAGTACTGATTCATATGCACGTTGGAGCCTTCAGATTCGGTGACAGGCTCACCTTACAATTATTAATTGACATGATTTTGCTTTCTTTTGCTCACCTATAGTGTTGATTTTATATATCTTTTTACATCACTAATTGCATTTATTTCATATGTAAACTATTTTGTCTTCATATCAACACCTTCTCTACGTTTTCATTGTTAATTGTACTCACAACAATGGCTTCTTCTCAGCAATTTGCACAATCGCCTCCTTTCTTGCAGCAACCTGGGAAACCCAGCATTCCATGGCGTCAATGGGTAAAAGCTTTTGAAAATCATATAGTAGCTATTGATGTCGTTAAATTTTCTCCTCAGCTTAAGGTAGCAATTCTTTATGGTTGTCTTGGTCTTGCTGCACAACACGTTTTTTTGAGAATTTACCTAAATTCCCAACTCCTGCTGGTGATGCTGATCATTGGAATGTGTATAAAGAGGCGTCATCACGAATGGCAAATCACTATGATCAGGAGTCAAACATTATGCTTGAGAGACATAATTTCTTTAGAAGAAAACAAGGTGAAGAAGAATCTGTGGAAGAGTATATTGCACAATTGCGAGTTTTAGCTTCAACATGCGAGTTTGAAGCTGACCCTAAAATTTACATTCGCAATCAATTTGTTTTTGCTTGTTTCTCAAGAAAAATTCAGCAACACCTTCTCAGTTGTAGAAAACCATCTCTCCAAGAGACAATTGATATCGCCAAGAATATTGAGAGATCCATCGTTACCTCTAAGGTCCTTCAACAAGATCAATCTCTCACCTCATTTAAGACTCCTACACAAGACGTTGTCAACTCTGTGAACGCTATTTCTACACATAAACCTACTAAACAATTGTTTAAGAAAGGAAATATGTTCTGCTATAGATGTGGTTCTAAATCGCACCTAAGCAATTATCCCATGTGCCCGGCTATCGGAAAAAGATGTCTTCTATGTAAAAAGATTGGTCATTTTCAAGGTTCATGCAGATCCTAAAAAAGACCCACCAGCATCAATAGTGTAGATTATTCTGGAGCCGTTAATGATTGTTCAGACCAGTTTCAAGACATGGTAGTTTCTATTGAATGCAATTCCATTTTTACTCCTCACTGTGTGAAAGGCCCTTTAGGAACTGCATACTTTGGTATTGTGGAAATTCCCATAATGGCAGACTCTGGTTCTCCTATAACCATTTTATCGGATGTTATATTTCATGATATATGAAAAGGTTCAATCACTCTATGTCAAACTGACATCAACCCAAAGGCTTTGGGGGAGTTTGACATAGACATGTTGGGATATTTTAATTACCGACTGGAATGCTTAGGAAGATCCATTTTTACTAAGATTTACGTTGCAGTTAGAGGACGTAATATTGGCTGGCAGGATTTGGCGAAAATGGGTTTGCGTCTTATTCCAGGTTCTGATAATCCAATTGCTCTTGGTGATCCCCCTCAGGGCTACAGCCCTGCTGGCTCTAGGAATAATTTGCAGCCCATTACTGATTGTTTATGTCTTACAGATCATAATTCTGACATCAAAAAGCTCTTGGATAAATTTCCAAATTTATTTTCTGAAAAGTTAGGAACTGTTAAAGGTTTTCAACACCAAATTAGGTTGAAATCTGATGCCCAACCTTTTGTGCATAAAGTACGCCCCTTGCCTCTTAGTGCAAAGGACAAATTTAAAGCTGTTCTTAAAAAACTATGTGATGATGGCGTCATTGCTCCTTGTGACTCCTCTGAGTGGGTTTCTCCCATAGTTATTGTCCGGAAAAAATCCGGTGAGGTCAGATTATGTGCGGACTTACGCACTTTGAATAATAACATTCTTATTGACTGTCATTCCCTTCCCAAGATTCATGAACTTCTGGCCAATCGGGGAGGGGCCAAGTTTTTTTCACTCATTGATTTGCATTCAGCTTATCATCAGGTTCCTTTAACAGCCGATTCTCAGGAGTTCACAACTTTTGTCACACCATTTGGCATGTTTAAATACCTTAAGTTACCTTTCGGCTTAGCCTCTGCAGCCAGTGTATTTAAAAAAATCATGGACAATCTGTTTAAAAACATTACAGGGGTACAAGCCTATCAAGATGATATTCTGGTCTATGCTGATGACTGGGAGACTCATTTGAACAATTTATCCTCTGTCTTAAGCAAATTAGACCACGCAGTCATGACAATCAGGGCAGAAAAATGTAAATTCGCTACACAGAAGTTGGAATATTTGGGTCATACACTTTCTCCGGAGGGTATCAAACCAAAAATGTCTCTCGTCAAAGCTACTCCTCCCAAAGACAAAGACGCACTTCGGTCTTTCTTAGGCTTAGCGGAGTATTACGCCCGTTTTGTTAAAGGGTATGCACAAACGGTGGAGCCTTTACGCTCTCTCCTCCGTAAAGGTTCAAAATTTGAGTGGTCTGAAGAAGTTTCTTCTTCTTTCTTTCAAGTTAAGAAACTTATTATGGATGCACCTGCCTTACACCCTTTTCATGACTCCTCAAAATGCTTTATTATGGTTGACGCTAGCCTCACTGGGTTAGGTGCTGATCTGGGTCACTGGGTTTCAGGTAAAGAGCACACCATAGCTTTCTCCTCTAGAATGTTAAAACCATCTGAAAACTCATTATAGTACTATAGAACGCAAGGCTCTTGCCTGTGTTTGGGCCATTGAAAAGTTCAGGAATTACATTTGGGGTAGTCAGTTTGCTCTTTTCACTGATCACAAGCCTCTGACGCAGTTATTAACTGGGAATGGTCTTGGCAAAGCATCAGCTAGGTTAGTTAGATTGCTGTCTAAATTGCAAGAATTTCACTTCTCCATTAAACATATATCTGGAGGGAGGAACTTTAGGGCTGATTGCCTTTCTCGCATGGCTTTTCATGATCCCTCAGAGGTTGAGAATTCAGAAGATACAGAATGTGTCATTGCTACTCTTGATGCTGTATCCTCTTGCCCAAATATTACTGAAGAATCTTGGCTAGAAGCACAGCATAAATATGACAATCTTAAACTTGTATCTCAGTATATTGTAAAAGGTTGGCCTGAAAGTAGGAAACTTTCAAATGAGTTGAAAGCTTTTGCCATGGTTGCACCTGAATTATCTTTAGTTAACAACATAGTCATGCGACATGATTGGTTTGTTCCTCCTGCCGGTCTTAGGAATTACATTATTAAGTTTGCTCACAAAGGTCATTTAGGAATTTCAAAAACTTCTCAACTCATCAAGTTATATTATACTATTGGTGGCCATCCTTAGAATCACAAGTTAAATATTTTATTGACTCATGCCCGGAGTGTTTATTATCGGATAAGAAATGGAAAGTTATGAATACACCACTGCATCCTGTCCCTTATCCTACCAAACCTTGGTACAAAGTTGGTTTAGACTTTTCTGGCCCTTATGATCTTTTGCAACACGATCTAAAATATATCATTTTGTTGATTGATTACCACTCTAAGTGGATTTATCACATGTTTTGTGACTCACCCAGTTCTCATAATGCCATAACATTTTTGAAGAAGGTATTTTCTCTTGAAGGTTCGCCTTCTGTTTTACTTTCAGATAATGGCACTCATTTCATTTCTCAGAAATTCAGTTCTTTTCTTACTGATTGTGATGTTACACACTTTAAAGTTGCTCTTTACTCACCAACGTCCAACGGTTTGGTTGAAAGAGCAAACAGGTTAGTTAAAGATGCCATTCAATCAGCTCTGTCCTTCCAACAGGATGCTCAAGACTTTCTTGAAGCAAAATTATGGGCTTACAATATCTCTCCTCATTGTACCACCGGGGTGTCACCATTATCGGTTCTAAGAGGTAGAACTGCTCACACTAATTTGTTTCCAAAGTGGTTGGTTAACAAACATAACAACAGTGAGGTAGCTTCTAGAGTTGCTCAAAAACAGAGTCTCATGAAAAGTATTCAAGATGGTGGTAAAGTTTTCAATTCCTCACACCTAGAAGTTGGTAGTTGGGTTCTCATTAAGAATCCCCAAAAAGTGCCAAAGGGGACTTCAAGATTTTCTCCTCCTGTGCAGTTCACTGGTGTTAGTAAGGCATCAGCCTTGCTTGGTCATAAAGGGTGGTGGAATAAAAGATCGCTGGTTCATCTTTCTAATTCCCAGGCTGATTCCTTACTTAAATTATCCAGTCAAGAATTAGAGGATTCTGATTGGGTTCATTTATTACATGATTTACCTTCTGATGTTGGAAATTCTTCCACTCAGTCTCCCATTTCCCATCCTAGTTTGGAACATTGTGCAGATGCTCGCACTGTTGTTACAAACTCGGATGCAGGTCTTTCTTCATCAGAATTGGCAGTTCGTTGTAGGAGATTACCCACAAAATTAAATGAATATGTTTTGTCATGATGCTGTGATTTATCGCTTCTTATAAGCTTTTGTTTATATTGTATTCATGCCTTTTGTACTGTAATGGATACTGTGCACTTGGTTAAGTTGTTCTTTGTGTTTAGTTCCTTGTGGGGAGGGAGAAGTTGTAATATATGCGCTTACCGGCATCCTCGTGTCGGTAGCGTGGCTCGAGGATGTTTGTTGTGTAGTATGTTTTCGTTCAAGCAATGTTCCATGATCTGGTGCTGAACGTTGCATGCCAGCATTCTGACAACGTTATTCAGTTGTCGGAGATCCTGGTATGCGGCGGGAGCGTCTGGTTGTGGGTGTTTCATTATAATAAATCTAAGCAACACTTACAAGCTACGAAGTGTTCCTGTATTTCCTTACTTCAATGGGAAGGAGCCACTACAGGAAATGGCACATCCCAAGCTCCAAGAAACAACAAAAACTTCAAAAGGACGAAGCACAAAATGCCCAACTGTACTATGGAGAAAGGATGCTCCAAGCAAGGTAGTTTACCACGTAGATTTATTGAAGTGGTAAGTTAGATACAGAGAGGTAAAGTCAGAGTCTAAGTAGGAGCGCCACCAGGAGCAGCTTCTCACAGCAAACGTCCTAAAAATTGGCATCAGTCCTTTCCAAGTAATTGAAAGTACTGGATGACCGCATGTGCCGATGTCGTTGTTTACTATGGGGTGCCAGAAGTTAGACGTGGTAAAGCAGGGCAGTTGGGCTGATATGATGTTGCTGTTGAGTAGTGGCATAATCTATGAAAGACAGTCCACGTTGAAATAGGAGTAGAGCAATATGACTCCTAAAGCAGGTGCAGCAAACCAGGATAGGAACATCAGAGACACAGCAGGTCCAGTACAGTTCAAGGCAGGTTACACGCATTGGAGAAACACACCGAAGGCAGGAACTGGCAGGTAGCAGAACAGTGCTCCAGGGCAGCAGTAAAGACAAGCAGGCAGTAGCCAGCAGGTAGGTAGCAGGCAGAAAGGAACTTTCACAGAAACGTTGTGGGCGACCGGTGGAAGGTCACTGGTGGGGCTCGGAGGTGCCAGTTACTTGAGAAGCTCTGCATTGAATTAAAAGAAAGTCCTTTAGCTTGATTGTGGGTTCTTGTTTCTTCAGTCTCTTCTTTTCAGACTGTAGTCAGACACTCCTGGTACCAAAATGTAGTATGGAGAAACGACGCTCCAAGCAAGGTAGTTTACCACGTAGATTTATGAGGTGGTAAGTTAGATACAGAGGTAAAGTCAGAGTCTAAGTAGGAGCCCCACCAGGAGCAGCTTCTCTGCTGCTCAGCCCTTCATCCAACTGTTTCACACACGCACACATTCCAAACACTAACATTCCATCAGGCAGTCATTCTGGCTGAGCAGCAGGATACCACACCAACAGCAACATAATACCACCCTATTGAAACAAACAGAAGAGATCAAACAATACTCTTTGCAAAAAATCTAAAGCGCCAAAGGGGTGAAAGATGGTAAACTTCACAGATCATCAAAACTTCCCACAAATACAGTGCTAGAGTGAAGATAATCCCAAACTTGAACACAACTACCCGTTAAACTCACACCACATATACTCTGACACGACCAGTGTTGTAAATAAAGTCTGGAAGCCAAGGTGTATGTTATATAAGATGGTTTATTTATCTTAGTTGTTGGTAAGTTATAAGTTTCAATAGCAATCTTCAATGAAGTGCTGTAGTAATGAGCCGCACCAGGAGTAGCCTTCCTGCTGCTCAGCCCAACACTAACATTCCAATGCATCACCACGCACCAACATTTCACGCAGCACATTCATACTGGCTGAGCAGCAGGTATAACAACCAGTCCATACTCACTATAACTCAACACAGAAACGGGAACAGGTTTCTTCCACACAGTAGTGCATTGGATGTACACGTACCCCCATAATCATGCACTTAAAAAGGACCCTAGGTTTTACCTACCTTCTACTACATAGGGAAGTAACAAGGCACTCCCTTAATCATTGGGCTAAACTACCTATCATCCTACACCTAAAAGATAACTACCCACCGGGCTAAACAAATGCCCCTACACCCTTAACCCCTTAGGAAGTGTGGTGCCTTGGCTAAACAAATGTCCCTACACCCTTAACCCCTTAGGAAGGGTGGAAAAGTTTGGGCTTACACAACACCCCTACATCCTTACCCCTAAGGAAGGATGAGCAACCTTGAGCTTACACACACTGCCCTACACCCTTTGCCCCTTAGGAAGGGTGAAAACCTTGAGCTTACCACGTCACTGCCCCTAGATCCTTGCCCTTTAGGAAGGATGGACCACATTAACTCAGCATTAAATAAATATTTCCTTTCATTATGGCATCACACCAGGACTAATCACATCCACAAACACACATCAGGGATTTTTTTGTAAAAAACTTGTACAAGTACACCCATCACAGGCAACGCCACAAAATAATCTCCATGAGCAATATATTAAACAGTGCATTGTCAAAATATTCGCCAGGCAGCAACCCAGACCAACAGTGACTAACACTGCATGCTATAAATTTTCAGTAAAATCATCTTGTAGCATGTCATATGTGGGCATGGCATCATAAGCAACCACTCCTTACAAGTCACCACAAATTGTATACCAGCAGCTCATTACAGTCACAAAAATACATAATTTCAAATACTGCAGAATTAAACATACAATTGCAGTCAGAACATTTGGGTTTTACACCAGTGAGCGATCTCTTAGCTGATGTTCACCAGGGCCAGACACTTTACACGATTCCCAAAAGTAAAGTGGGATATCCAGTAAATGGTTGCAATGCAAAAATTCCTGAATGCAGTGATCGAACCAGAGTCCTTAGTTCTGGTATTCTAGGCTACACATGAAGAGCCACAGAAATTGAATTATTCCAGCATTTGTTTGGTTTGTAGCATATTGGGCTTTCAAAACCGATTCTCCCCTCATACCTTAGCGCTGCTCCAACAACAGAATCCTCACCGATGATGCGTGATGATCTCACAGCCCTCAATTTGACGTGTGCTGTGTAGGCCTCCTCACACAAATGCACAATCCAGTTTACGGCATTTTCGTCACAAAGAAGGGCATGCGCCTTGACCAGATAAGGATGACAACTCGGGGACTCTCTTCGCCTGTGGCTTCGTATGACGCACAGCAGCCCATGCGGGCAGTTTCAAATGCCGCATAGGATCACAGTAAATGGACACTTGCTCTGCCTCATGTGGCAACCTCACAGTACATTCAAAAGCTGCACCAGGAATGTGCTCCACCCTGAAATAGGGCGCTCCCTGCCCCTGAGAGGCACAGAAAGTTAAAGTAAGGATACATGGTGCAGGCACATCGCGCAGCTCACCAGTCTTGAACTTTAGTAGTGCTGTACCTGCTGCCCATTCACTTCCTATATTGGATGTAAATCTGCGCTGTCAACTTCATTCCTGATTAGTACATGTTGCAAAATGATGTGCTGCTGTGAGTTCCTGTCAATTGGACACTACTGGTTTCTGTAAAGTAAGCACTGCCAAATTCCAAATTAATATAATTCAACAAGTTCACTTGAATGTACACATGCAGGTACACTTAGTTTGATGCAGCCACAATTTCATTCAGATGGCCGCCTATTCAAATCCCCTGAATTTCTGGCTGTCTGGTGTAAATAGACACTGGTGGGGCTACCAGGCGCATTACTTCCATACGGGCTTCAATTACTTTTCTTTGTAATCCTCTTAGTTTCTTCAGTAGTTTCTACCTACATTTCTGTAATAGTCGACATGTCGGCATCGCGCGGTTAGCGCACGATGCTTATGAATATAATGTTATGCTAGTCATCACGCGGTTAGCGCGATGACACTTTAGGAATGTTAGGATGTGTTCTGTGGTCTGTGTTTATTTGAATGTGGGCCTGACACATGGCGCGTTCCCTGGTTGTGATTCGTAGTCGGTAGCCCAGTTGCCGTTCGTTCACTTTCCTGGGAGGACGCGCCGTGTGTTGGTTGGAGTTATACAAATAAACTTGGAAATCGTTTACAAGAAGATTTACGTGACTGTCCATCTTTTCATTTGGCGACGAGCGACTCCACCCACATACCCACGCAAAGGAGGAACCTTGAAGCTTTGACCATTGTACCTGTTTTTCCTCACCAGCACCGGAGCGGGATCCACGAGACAGCATGGTGGATCGAGTTTCTCTGGCTGTTCCTGATCGCCTGACGGGTGAGGTAATGAGGAGGTACGTGGTTTTTGGGTTCGTTTGAGCGGAGCACCCAGCCGGCACGCGCTCACCCCTACTCTCATCGTACACAGTCTCAAGCGCTCCCATCATCCTTGGCGAATCAACGTCATCACGCGACGCCATCTTGGTTTGGGATATTCTTCATTGAGAATAATGGCAATTCATACAGCACGCTCTGGGCGAAAGTCGAATCAACCAGCAACGCGCACGCTTTGTTTTCATTACCAAACTAACCAAAGTGGCATCCTTTCTGCGCGCCTGCATTCCTTACAGCGACGCGCACGCTTTGTTTTGCATATTATTAGTGGAGTTTCATCAGCGCACCTGACTTACTTTCAGCGATGCGCACGCTATAACTTTGGATTTGTTCAAGCTTGTGATTGACAAATCAAGTGCATCACAGCACGTTAAGCTTTATTTCAGCGACGTGCACGCTATAGCTATTTACCCTGTTTCAATTTTTTATGGTGTTCTCCATGTGGTCACAACCAGCCATCTACCAAGTTTGATTGATACACTCTACAATGTGTCATTTAATTTATTTTCCAACATAATTTGCATTTATACAATCTACATACTGCTATTTAGAGTGTTAACAGATATTGTTTCACAATTTATTGCTGTTTTATTATTATTTCTCTTGTGTTCTATTATGGCTAATGTGCAACTGATAACGCAACCTCCTCCTTTTCTCAGTAAACCTGGTAGTCCACCAATTATTTGGTCAGAATGGTACAGACTATTCGAAAATCATTTGGTAGCCATTGACGCTGTGGATTATTCACCTGCTCGCAAATTTGCTTTGCTTTTCGAATGCCTGGGTCAAGCTGCCCAAAGGATTTTTGATAGTAATGAACCTGTTCCACCTCCTGCATCCAGTTCTGGTGACAGTGAATGGAACGTCTACTTGGATGCCGTCGCTTGCCTCAAAAAGCAGTTTTCCGATGAACCAAATATTATGTTGGAACGTCATAAATTCTACAAAAGAAAACAGGGAGAAGAAGAAAAGGTCGAGGAAGACATATCGGCACTAAGGGTTTTGGCTACAACTTGTGGTTTTGGATCACTCACTGACAATTATATTTGAAACCAATTTGTTTTTAATTGTGTTTCACGAAAGATTAGAGAGAGGATTCTTGGCAGTAAAAATCCTTCCCAATCTGAAGTTACTGAGCTAGCCCTTAGTATCGAACGTTCTGTTATCTCAAGCAAGGTCATGCAAGAAACCGCTAAAACCAGCATTAACCTAGTCTCATCCCTAGAGGTAGAACAAGACAATTCCATTTGTGCCGTAAATGTCAAAGGTAGAAATGTAGTCAAAAGAAACAGCTATTCTGTTACAGATGTGGGATCTAAAAACCATATTAGTAATTTTCCAAGTTGCCCTGCCATTGGTAAGCGCTGTGTTATTTGCAAGAAGATTGGCCATTTGCAGGGGGTATTCAGGAATGCTAGGAGGTCACTCAACGTGAACAGTATCGACAATGATATAGATACATGCAGCATTTCTCTGAGTAATGTGGTAGTTACACTCGACTGTGACAGCGAGCCTAATTGTATAAAAGGTCCACTATGTCCAGCTATAATTGACAGTATTCCTCTTCAGGTAATGGCCGATTCTGGCTCACCCATTACGATTTTGAGGGACACAACTTTTTACGAATTGTGGAACAAACAAGTTAGGTTGTTACATTCTGATGTAAACCCTAAAGCATTTGGGGAAAAAGATATCAATATGATTGGGTATTTTACTGGTACCGTACAATGCCTCGGAAGAGAGACCGAAACTAAAATTTATGTAGCGGAGAAAGGGAAAAATATTATTGGGTGGAAAGACTCGGATGGGGCTATATTTAGTCCCAGGGGACGAGAACCCAATTAAAGTGGGTGACCTTCCCGTATGTAACATAGAGTGCCCAGTAACTATGTCGGAAAATGAATCAGTAAAAAAAAAAAATTCAGAATTCAAATCCGTGTTTAACAACAAAGTGGTTAAAGGAATTGAACATCGTATCAGATTAGCACCTGGTGCCCAGCCAGTCTCACACAAAGTACGTTCCGTCCCATTGAGTGTCAAGGAAGAATTGAAATGCACCTTACAAAGCCTATGTGATCAAGGGATTATCGAGGCTACTGACTCTTCGCAGTGGGTGGCCCCCATCGTGGTCGCGCGTAAAAAATCTGGCAAGATCAGACTCTGTGCCGACTTACGCGCCCTAAATAAAAATATAATCGTAGATTGCCACCCACTGCCGAAGATCCACAAGTTATTAGCGAATCTCGGAGGGGCCAGATGGTTTTCGTTGATAGATTTAAGATCGGCTTACCATCAGGTCGCTTGGACGACAGACTCGCAAGAGTTAACGACATTCGTTTACCTCGTTTGGGGAATACACATTTTTGTGCTTACCGTTTGGCCTTGCTTCTGCTGGAAGTGTATTCCAGAAACTTATGGATACTTTATTCCACGACATAGGTGGGGTCCAAGCTTACTTGGACGGTATTTTAATTTTTGCGAAATCTTTGAATGAACATAATGACATTTTGGGAAGAGTACTTGTATTTTGAAGTCTAGGAACGTGACTGTCCGCGCGGACAAGTGTAAATTTGCCGTGCAGGAATTGGATTATTTGGGTCACTCCATATCAAATCATGGAATTAAACCTAAGTTTTCCGTTATTAGAGCCATTGAAGATGCTAAGCCTCCTTCCGACAAAGATGCTTTACGGTCATTTCTTGGGCTAGCTGAATATTACGCGAGGTTTGTACCTTGCTATGCTCAAGCGGTCGAGCCTTTACGCTCGCTACTAAGAAAAGGGCAACGTTTCAAGTGGTCTACTGAACTAGACTAAATTTTTGAAGACGTTAAAAAGATGGTTATTTCAGCCCAAGATTTACATGCTTGCAGAGATGACTGTCTCTCTTGTATAATATTCGATGCCAGTATCCACGGCCTCGGCGCAATACTTAGTCAAAAAGTAGAGGGTCAGGATCAAACCGTGGCATTCGCCTCACGGTCCTTAAAGTCATTTGAACGACAGTATAGCACCATTGAAAGGGAGGCCTTGGGATGCGTATGGGCTGTACATAAATTCAGAATGTACATTTGGGGGCGAAAATTCAAACTGGTTATGGACCATAAACCTCTTGTTTATATTTTTAACAAAGTGAATTCCCCGAGCATGTCTGCAATGAGATTGGTGTCCAAGCTTCAAGAGTTTTGTTTTGAGGTCAAGTACATACAGGGTGGGAAAAACTTCCGCGCCGACTGTTTGTCTAGGTTATTGATGCACAAAGATGACGATGAGGATTCCGTTACCGATGAGATTGAATGTGTTGCGGTTGTGGACGCGGTACAAGAATATAATTCAGGTCTGTCTGAAACCGATTGGAATTCAGCATGCGAAAATGATTTGGTTTTACAAAAAGTAATAGAGTACTCCACTCAATTTTGGCCTGATGCTAGGTGTTTGACAGGGGAGTTACGTGTGTTTGCTCAGGTTTCCAATCAACTTTCAGTGGAGAATAAGATTGTCCGGCGTGGTGACAAGTTCGTTCCGTCCACTTCTCTTCAACCTTCAATTATTAACGAGGCACACCTGGGACATCTAGTAGTGACTAAAACCATAATGAAAATCAAACAACATTACTGGTGGCCATCGTTAGATGCACAAGTTAAAAGGATGATTGATAACTGCCCCGTCTGTCTTTTGTCAGACAAACATTGGCGTACTATCAAAACCCCCTTACACCCCACAGATTTCCCAGGTGCCCCATGGGAAAAAATTGGTCTCGATTTCTCAGGCCCTTATTCGATACTAGATCAGGATAGGAAGTACGTTATTTTAGCCGTAGGCTATTTTTCAAAGTGGATGTACCATAGTTTTGTGAAATCGCCTGACACTGAATCAACTATCACGTTTTTGAGTAAAAAAAAATTCTTAGAGGGATTCCCTAAAGCAATCGTCACCGATAATGGTACACACTTCGTGTCGGAGAGAATGCGTACATTTTTAAAAGACTCCGACATTAAACACATGAAAGTCGCCTTATACTCTCCCACATCTAATGGCTTGGTTGAGCGAGGGAATAAGGTATTGAAAGAAGGCATTCAAACTGCGCTTGCTTCCGGCATGGAAGTTGTAACTTTTGTTGAAAAGAAATTTGGAACTATAATACTTCCCCCCCATTGTACTACTGGCGTACCTCCTTTCACTAAGGGGTAGAGAAGCACACACTGTCCTTTTCCCTTCTAGGCTACAGAATATATCTGGTGAGAATAAGATCAACCTTCATGAAATTGCTGAGAGAGTGAAGGCGAAACAAGTCATGATGAAAAACGAATTCGATAAGAAATGTAACTTACAGGGTAAGAATGTACTGGTTGGAGATTGGGTCTTGATCAAAAAAACAAACTTAGTTAAAAAGGGGGAATCAAAATTTTGTACTCCTGAGCAGGTACTTAAAGTTAGTAAGGGGGCTGATTTTGTTGGAAATAAAGGTTGGTGGAATAAAAGGCATCTAGTTAAAGTGTCTCCACATCAAGCGGAGATCATGCACGATAACCGCAAAAATTTTGAGGATGATCCGGATTGGGAACAATGGTTGGATTCAGGGAACAAAACTGCGGGAATAGTTCCACCTATTGTTACACTAATTGTTGACCCTTTGTCAGGCACCAATGCCCAGCCTGTTCTTAACACATCATCCTGTAATTCTAGTACCTGTACCTCAAGAGGTCGAATTGTTAAATTACCAAAGAAACTTGATGGATTTATTAGATATTAAGTATGATTAGGATATTATTCGGTGTAGTTTTACTTTGCCTGTATTTGTTTTGTGTAAATGGGAAAGGTGGTGTAATAGCCGACATGTCGGCATCGCGCGGTTAGCGCGCGATGCTCATGAATATAATGTTATGCTAGTCATCGCGCGGTTAGCGCGATGACACTTTAGGAATGTTAGGATGTGTTCTGTGGTCTGTGTTTATTTGAATGTGGGCCTGACACATGGAGCGTTCCCTGGTTGTGATTCGAAGTCGGTAGCCCAGTTGCCGTTCGTTCACTTTCCTGGGAGGACGCTCCGTGTGTTGGGTGGAGTTTTACAAATAAACTTGGAAATCGTTTACAAGAAGATTTACGTGACTCTGTCCATCTTTTCAATTTCCTTTAAGTTTCTTCAGTAATTACTTCACCTTGCTCCCCACGCGTAGTTTCTCTCCTAGATCATCGCCAGAGTTGTAATCAAAGTTCAGAGGGCGTAGTGTAGATTATAAATAGGTTTATTAGGTCTTAGTTTCATGTAGATAAGTAGAAAGCGAAGACCCACCAGGAGCAGCATCCTGCTGCTCAGCCCATATCTCCAACTGACGCTACAATCCCACAAGCGCACTCCACATTCTAGACGACCTCACACACTGGCTGAGCAGCGGGGACTTAGAACACTGGGGAGGTTGTACTAAACTACAACGCCGGTTCAGCTGTCAACAGCAGTTGAACCATAAAATGGTAGCAAAGTGACAACAGAACATTTAAGGATGCGCTATGAGAGATATGACTGTGGAATAAACACAATAGGAACAAAATGGCAAAACAAAGGTAAAACATGTTGAACACAAAGACATAACACACTGGCTAGGCAGTGCTCTGTGGTAGTTCTGTTTACAATACACATCTTACAAGCTGTTTAGTAGACATTAAGTTGATGTCGAGTAAGCCTAAGATATACTATATTCTGCAAATTCAATAGTATCTGACAATGCTCAGTCTGAAATCGTTTAAAAAAACTCTGTTGCATTCCAGTCAATTTCTTTGTCATAATAATAACTTGTTTTTTTATTTGACACTTCTTACAGCACATCAGCTTTCTTGTATTGCTGAAATGTCACATTTTACTGCTCTCGAATGGCACTAGGTGTATTGCCCGTCTTATATATTATCTGAAATAGCCGAAATGGCTTGAGCACAGTTCAGAAATGCAAAAGTTAATACTGTGCTGGGGATGGAAAGCAATCCATTCTTTGCCTATTGTTAGTCGACTCGGCGGCGGCTCCCCCCCCCCCCCGCCTCTTCGACTGCCTGGCGTCTGGATGCCACGATTTGGGCAACTGGCCACACTCACACGTGGTGCGGACTTCTGCCGGGACGACTGTGTGGTGGAGAGCGGTGCGAGATCGTCGTGGGACCTCCGGCGGTGTGGTTGTTGCTGGCAGTGCTATTCCTGTGAACTGGTGAGGTGCGGATCTGCTGGCGTTGTGTGGGGTGTGCCGTGTGGGCCCCCCCCCCCCCCGCCTGGAGTGATCACTGTCGGCGGACGCTGCTCTCCTCCCCCCCCTGACTGGATCCTTTAGCCACCTGGTGTTCCGCTCCTTCCTGGCCTGGGGGGCGCCTCCTTCACCTGGTGGCCCTCCATAGCGCCCGGGCCGGTGAGGGCTGGAGGGGCGATCATGGGCAAGCCGGACAAGGCTCAGGCGCGCCTCACGTTCGAGACGCGCAAGGGAGGCAAATCGTCGAACTCGCTGGCTTCGGACTCGGAGTTGGAGTCTGCCGCGCCGCCCCCCACTGCCTTAGAGAAGACACTATCGGCAATTCAGGCCAGCCTGCAGTCCATAGATGGCAAGATAGAGGCTCTCAGTGGTCGCATGGACTCCATTTCCGCCAAGTTGGACAGGCAGGGGGTGCGCTTGGGCGAGGCGGAGCAGCGCATTTCGGACAACGAAGATGGCCTCCGGCAGGTTTCTGACAAGACCACGGACATGGCGAAGCTGCTGGCAGTGATACAGGCCAAGAACGAGGACATTGAGGCGCGTTCTCGGCGCAACAACGTACGGATTTTGGGTCTGCCGGAATCCACAAATGTGGGCAGGTTTGAGGACTACATAGAAACCATGATTCGGGACATCTGCGAGCCCACGAACCTTTCAGCCATGTTTGCCGTTGAATGCGCTCACAGATCCCTCAATGCGCGCCCGCCGCCGGGCGCTCCACCGCGCCCTATCATAGCTAGGTTGCTGAATTTCAGGGACAGAGACACACTGCTCCATATCACTCGCCAGAAAGGCATGATCAACTACCAAGGCAATGTCCTTTCCTTTTTCCCTGACTTCACTGCCGCAGTCCAGTCGGCTCGTAAAGAATTCTTAGGGGTTAAAAAACTGCTCATGAAAGACCACGTCCCCTATGCGATGCTGTACCCGGCGCGACTCCGCATTGGCACTGACGAAGCCTCTAAAATATTCACCAGCCCAAAGTCAGCTATGGACTATGCAAAATCATTGAGGAAAACGCACCAACATTCTGCTCCTACCCCCGAGACTGATGATTGACTTAGGTTTCCCCTTTCCGATGCCGGAACTGTGCCGAGACCTACTCGACTTGCACGCTTTGTGGAGGCCATGGGCCGCATGTCTGCGGACCTCTATTTACTGTTTGCTACGCTGCCATGGGGCGATCGCACTACCTCTCCTTTGACTCCCTGCTAGCTACTGCATGTGCTTTTGCTGGGGCGTGGGTGTGCGGCTGATCCGGGGGTTTGCTGGTTGTCCTCTGCATGTACTTTCAGCCTTTGGCTGTCATAGTGCGGGGTGGGCTGCTGGGTCTCCTGGTTGGCTGCACCCGTGGAGATACTGTTGTACGGCGACCTGGGAATATGGCCGCACGATGGGCAGACACATGGCGCACCGGGTGGTGGGCTAATCACTGGTAGCACTAGACACGACGCGGTGGCCCCCTCCCCAAAAGACTGGGAGGTGTTTGCGGTCGCTACGTTCCCCCAATGGGTGCTCCCCACTTTTCTATCTCACCATTGTGCATTGGGATTGTTTTTGGTTTTGTTTTCATGTTGTGTTGTGTAGGGGCAGGGATCATCTTTGGCAAAGTTGGGCTGCTGAAGTGGGTGGAGGGCGGGGGTCTACTACAGTTCCGGATACTAGAGGAGTGCGAACCTGGAGCGTTTGCTTGGATGACGGCGCGCAGTGCGAGTGGTAGTGTGATGGGGGAGATGGTCGCTGAGATTGCAGTGGGGCCCCTGTTTGGTGACAATGGGTGAAGACTACAGATGTTTAACCTGGAATGTCCGCGGCCTTAACACCCCCAAGAAAATCAGGCAAGTCCTACACTACTTAGACAGGCACAATGTTCAGGTGGCGCTGCTGCAAGAGACACACCTCACCAAACACACAGAGACCGCGGTGGCGTGTAGGTGGGCGGGGTTTCGGCTCGCTTCATCATACTCAGCTTATGCGCGCGGGGTAATCATACTGATTAAAAAAGGTGTTCCTTTCCAACCCGTACATACGTCTACTGACTCAGAGGGGCGCTGGGCGGCGGTACAGGGCAAACTCGGCATGACCTACGTTACGATTCTCAATATGTATGGCCCTGTGGTGGATGACCCCTCCCCCTTTGCGCAGATGCTCGCTGCGGTGCGCTCCTGGCCGGATGCTGCGATAATCTGGGGGGGAGACCTCAACACACATCTCAATCCACAGGTTGATAAATCAAACCCGGCGGGTGCTCGCACGCTTAGAGTTGCTCAATGCGTTCGTGAGGCCATGGGGGAGTGGGGACTGGTAGATGTCTGGCGGTTGAGGAATGAACGGACTTGTCTAGGCACGCACATCACACCGGCCCACAATAGTTGGTCCCGACTGGATTATTGGTTATTGGGAGAGGAAACTAACAGATGGGTGCTCGACGTCCGCAACTTACCACGCACACTGTCCGATCACAACCCTGTATATCTGCACCTGCGGATTCCGGCGTGCCCCCATCGCCCCTTCACATGGCGCTTTCGCGCGGAGGCACTGCGGGACCCGCTCTACGTAGACACTATCAGGGAGGCCATTGTCAATTATTTCGCTGAAAACACGGGCTCCGTGGCCAGTCAGGCGTCTCTCTGGGAGGCGTTCAAAGTGACGATCCGGGGGGTATGCATTGGCACCACCGCTGGCATTCTGAAGGACATACGGGGGCAGCTTGCTAAAATTGAGACTGCTCTCGTTGGGTTGGAGAGGGCCTATGCCGCGACGCCGTCTGCTGCCACGCTGGCGCGTATAAATGAGCTGCTGGTGGAATATGACAAATGGGCAGACACAGAGGTCAAATACAGGGGGAAGAGACATGCGGCCAGGGCATACGGAGAGGGTGGGCGACCTGGCAGGAATCTGGCCGCTAAATTACAATTTCGGGCGCATCATCAACACATAGATAAAATTGTGGATGCTGCAGGCATAGAACACTTCACACCGCAGGCCATTGTAGACCAATTTAAGGATTGTTATCAATCACTTTACACGACGCAGGGGGAGGTGGATGGGTCGGCCCTGGCGGACTACCTGTCGGACATAGCGTGTGCGTGGCTCTGTGAATCCCACCGGGAATATCTATCACTCCCGATAGATGTGCAGGATGTCCGAGACGCTATTCATTCTCTTCCCAACAAAAAGGCTCCCGGGCCTGACGGCCTGTCGGCCGAATTCTACAAGACTTATGCCGACCTACTTGCCCCGCATCTACTAGAACTGTACGCTGAGGCGCATGAGACTGGCGTACTGCCTCCAACTCTGCGCCAGGCCATGATTATCACCCTCCTTAAAAAGGATAAGTCGCCCTCCAGCTGCGACTCCTATCGCTGATCAATCTGGACGCGAAAATATTGGCTAAAATTTTGGCCACAAAACTACAGCCGCTTATGACCCGACTGGTGCTTCCCGATCAATCTGGGTTCATACCGGAACGATCCACCTCTCACAATCTGCGGACTATTTTCTCCATGTTCCATATCCTTAATCCTGAACTGCCAGCGGCTGCTGTCATGCTGGACGCGGCTAAAGCCTTTGACTCCGTCGAATGGCACTATATGTTTTACATGCTGCGTAAGATGGGCTTCCCGGAAGTCATGCTGCAGTGGATTCGGCTTTTATACACGGACATATCGGCGGTGGTGCGCGTGGGCAACCACACGTCTGGGCCGTTCCGCATTGCGAGAGGTACGAGACAGGGGTGCCCGCTGTCCCCTCTACTGTTCGCTCTCGTTCTTGAGCCGCTAGCTTGTAAGATTCGACAACGTCACAGGGAGTCTGCCCTCAACTTTAACCATCGGCCAGTTGGAATATCACTATATGCGGATGATATGGTCTTGTTCATCAGGCACCCACAAACGCATTTATCCCCGGTCCTCCGAGAATACATTAAATTTGGCCTGTACTCGGGGGTCACGATAAACTGGGACAAGTCGGTCGTGATTCCACTCACGATGATTACTGTTGTAATCGTCTACTTGGTACGTTCCTTCCCCCCCCCCCTCTTTCCTCCTCCTTTGGTTCTTCCCTTTCCCTGTCACCACATTCTATTGCACCCTTCCTCGGTATGCTGGATCCTGTGGTGGTGAAAGGACCATTAAAGAAGAGTTACCGTTTACCTGTATTGGTCTTTATTATAACACTGGCGACGGTTCGCTGTGTGGGGACGGCTCACCATCACCCCCATTTTCTTCTTCAAATCCAGTTTTCCTGTTTGTTGGCGGTTGGGAGTACTTCGCAATCCAGAACCTGTGGTGGTTCTCCGGTGGCTAATTCAAGTAAGACTGTGCCTGGTTGCCGTGTTATGCCCCTGCGTGCATTGGGCTGTTGAAAGGAGCATTCTTTTGTTCAAGTCTTAGCGCTTCATATGGACTACTGACTATATCCCTGCATTTGGTCTCAGCTTTGCTAATGCCAAGGTTGCGGGATAATCCGATTCATACCGAGGTTTCCCTCGCTGTTTACAACCTGTGGGGGCTCCGCTGCTTTGAAAGGAACAAGTAACTCAGGGTCTGTGCCTTGCTGCCTCGCTTCAACTCTACCTTGAGAGGAGGAGGGGAGCCATCTGTCGCTCTGTTTGTCTCTGCTGTTGCTAGGAGCATCCTGGTGCCTCCGTTGCTTCTTCGCTCCCCCTGGTATTTCCCTGCTGTGGCCCCCAGCGCTGCCGCTCCAGTCTCCTCCGCGGGGCTGGGTCATCTGCCTGGGAGGGAGACGAAGCTTTGCCTCAGCGTTTTGGTTTTCCTCAGTGTCCCTGCATGCTGGGTCTCTGGCATTGTAAATTAGGTTGCCATCTTCCTCGTTTCAAGGAAACTGTGCAGCAACCTTTTGGAGAGTTCCTTTGGTGAGGCATTTCTGACTGGATTCCTGTCAGAAGCCGGGCATTCTTCCCCGCGCTCTCGCAGCTGTCAGTCAGTTTCACTCTCAGCTGTAGCGAGGGAGTGCGTTTCTGTTTTAGTCCACTGGGTGGCAGTGTGGCTTCACATTACAGTCCGGCTGTGAGGAGACTTCACCTCTGGGGCTCCAGTGCATTTCGCCATCGTGGATTAACTTGTCTTCATTCATTGCTTCTATTTCGCTGAGCCACTTATCCACTTCAGTGCGGAGGAATCCATCCTCGTGATTATCCTTCCTTCTCGCTGATGGGCACAGCTTTTAGAATTTCGGCCTGTCAAATTCACGCTGACAGGCACAGCTGCACGTATTATTGTCACTGAGGGGCACAGTTTCCATCATTGTAGTCGTGGGTGTCTGCTCACGCTGACTAGCTCAGCTTCTATTTCTTAACTTGAAGGTCACATGCTCGTATGATTTTCCTGGGGTGGTAATTATTCGCTAGAGAATTGCATAATTTGTTAAGATACTCAATTGCATTTTTGATGATTGTACAAGCCTGCATTTTTGCTTATGATCTGTACTGCTCTACCACTTATTGAAAGGTGCATGGAATTTTGCAGGGGCAAGGGTGTAAAGCAATTGTGCGGTTTTTGTTTTTGCTCCTCTCCACTTTCCATAGTTTTAAAAAGGGTTTTTGGTGGGTTGTTTTTCCTCCTTCCTGCCAGTATTGTATCATGGCAGCTGCTAATATGTCGCAGCCCCCACCGTTCCTTAACGAAGCAGGAGAACCTGTTCTGCCCTGGAAACAATGGTTTGGGTTACTGGAGTCATATCTAATTGCTATTGGGGGAGAAAATTTTTCCCATTTACGTAAGTTACACACCCTGCTACACAATTTGGGCGTTGAGGGACGCAAGGTCTATGATGATATTTCGACTAATGCAGAAGGGGGAAGTGATAGTGATGATGATGAAAATGTGTATATAGTGGCAGTAAACAAACTAGAAAAGCATTTCAGTAAGAGGATAAATGTAGTGTTAGAGAGACATAAATTCTTCTCAAGAACACAAGGGAAGAATGAAAAGGTTAAACCATTTATTGCAGCCTTAAAGGGTCTAGCGAACACATGTGAGTTTGAGTCCCTTCAGGATTCCCTGATTAGAGACCAGTTGGTCAGGTGCACCAACAATCATAAGATTCAGGAGAGGCTTCTTGTGGCCAATCCTAACCTCAAGGAAGCCATAGATATAGCGGTAGGGATTGAGCACACGGCAGATTGTATGGTTGAAATGAAAGGTGAAGGGGGCAAAACCATGGAGGTCAATGCCATAAGCAAAGATCACAAAAGTAAGATAGCTAACACCCCACTTCAGGGAAATAAACTCAAGTGTTATAGGTGTGGGAGCCCAACACACTTAGCCAATAACCCGATATGCCAAGCACGTTCTGTTGTCTGCCACAAATGTGGGAAAAAAGGACATTTGTCTAGGGTTTGTCATGATCAGCGCTCTAAAGCGGTGTTGGAGATCGAGCCTCAATTATTTCCTGATCCCAAGCTAATTTTTCAACTTAAAGACAAAAACAATACAGACAAATTCCCCTCTTGCAACATTACCCTGGATAACAAAACCCTTACGGTCTTTGCTGATTCATGTTCCCCTTACACCCTTGTTGATGCCACGATATTTTCTCAACTGTTTCCCTCATGGGAAGAAACGGTCCAACCTCCGGACATACAACCAGGAGGCTACAATGGGGACCCCATACCCCTATTAGGCATGACCACCAAGGAAATAGGGTTCAAAGGAAGGAACACGGTGGGCAAGATATACATTACCCAGAAGGGGTCCAACTTGTTGGGATGGAAACACCAGAGGGAACTCCGGATTAAGTTAGACCCCAACAGTCCCGACCAAGTCCTCTTAGTGGATCCCTCGGTGGGAGGGATGGATGTTTGCAATGATTTCCCCAAAGTGTTTTCTGATGACCTAGGCTTACTCAAGAATTATCAGCATTCCATCAAATTGAAATCCAATGCCAAGCCGGTAGCACACAAAGCCAGACCCATACCACATTTAATGCACGTGCCTCTTCAAAATGAGCTAGACAGATTGCTGTCTTTGGGGGTGATCGAACCCATAGAGTGTTCACAATGGTTGGCCCCCATTGTCCTTACCACCAAGGCTACCAGTAAGGACATCAGGCTCTGTGTGGACCTCAGGGACCTTAACCAGAACATATGGGTAGACAGGCACCCCCTCCCACGTATTCATGAGGTGCTTACCCTCATTAATGGTGCGAGTTGTTTCAGCGTTCTCGACTTATCCTCTGCCTATCACCAGGTGGAGCTTCATCCCAACTCACGGCATCTCACCTCCTTTGTGACACCCCTGGGCGCCTTCCAATTCCGTCGCATGCCTTTCGGCTTGGCTTCAGCTGCGGCTGCCTTCCAGAGGATCATGCAGCATGTCTTGAAAGACCTTCCCAGAACTCTCTGTTTTCAAGATGACATACTAATCTACGGGAAGGACTTGAACGAGCATAACGTCACCCTCAGGATGGTCTTGTCCAACTTGGAAAAATCAGGGCTCACTCTAAAAAAGGAGAAATGTCGCATTGGGGTGGGATCGGTTGAGTATCTAGGACACACCATCTCTCAAGATGGTATCAAACCCAAAATAGACCTAGTTAAGGCGATTAGGGACACTGAGGCCCCTAAAGGTGTTCAAGACCTTAAATCATTTTTGGGCCTTTCCGAATATTATTCAAAATTTGTGAGGAACTATTCCTCAATAGTGGAACCTTTACGTAACTTACTCAAATCCAGGACCTCGTATGTGTGGTCCGATGCCTGTCAGAAGGCCTTTGATCTTGTCAAAGAAAGCATAATTTCTGCACCATCCCTGGGTAGGTTTGACCCTAACAAAACCACAATCCTTTGCACTGATGCAAGCAATAAAGGGTTGGGGGCCAGCCTCACCCAAATGGGGGAAGGCAAGGAACACGTTGTGGCCTTTGCATCTCGAGCTCTAAAGGGGGCTGAAATCAACTACTCAGTGGTGGAGAAAGAAGCACTAGCCTGTTTCTGGGCGATCAAACACTTCCGCTTCTTTCTGTGGGGTATCCCTTTTACTGTAAAGACGGACCACAAACCACTGATGTTTGCTTTCACCACCAAAGGGGCCAACAAAACCACCCCCAGAATTGCTAGATGGATTTTGGGACTGGAAGGATACAATTTTTGTGTGAGATATATGCCGGGTCATCAAAACACGGTTGCTGATTTTTTGTCACGATCTCCATCAGAGGGAGAAAGTGCTCCTGTTAGCTGTGAATGTGATGATGTGATTTTGCAACTTACATGCTTAAAAAAGGAAGAATGGAACGACAGTATGCAAAATGATGCAGAGATGTGTTCTATTAAAGAGTTCATCAAGAATGGTTGGCCGGAAAACAGGAATGATATTCCTACCAGTTTAAGTAAATTTTGGGATGTCAGAGTAGAACTCAATATACAAGGAAATGTGGTTTGCAGAGGGGAGAAAGTGATTCCACCGGAGAACTTGAGAGAAAAGATTGTGGGACTTGCACATGTAGGACACTTAGGGCGAAGCCTAACCAAGAATAAAATCAGACTGGAATATTGGTGGCCAGGTATGGACACCATGACGGAACAGGTGGTGAGAAATTGTGTAGACTGTAGCCGGAGTGACAAAACTCACCAGACCCGCAAGCCCCCCCTTTCGCCTGTCGAAGTGCCTGATCGACCATGGGCAAAGTTAGCCTTGGACATCATTGGTCCCCTCAACCTAAGAACATTAAAGGAACGTTTCATCCTGGTGCTAGTGGACTATCACTCAAGGTGGTTGGTCTACAAATGTGTTGAGCAAATAGACACAAGAGTCCTCATACAATTCTTAGAAAATGTGTTTTTTGAGGAGGGGTTACCTGATACCCTTATAACAGACAATGGAGTACAGTTCACTTCGGACAATATGAAAGAATTTCTGTATCACCGGGGCATCACTCACCTCAAATCTGCTTTGTACTGTCCCCGTGCGAATGGGTTAGTGGAAAGGATCAACCGGTTGTTCAAAGAGTGTTTGCAGAGAGCAGAAGTAATGGGGACACCAGCAAATTCAGCGCTAGTGGAAACAGTATGGGCCTATCGCACTTCTCCAAACAGTGTTACTGGGGTTTCTCCGTTCACCTCTCTCAAAGGAAGGATCCCGAAGACTAAATTAACTCCACCGGTAGGGCCAAGAATGGACGCTGGTGTAGTAAACAGAGGTGAAATCTCAAGAAAAGTGGAAGAACACCAAGCTAAATACAAAGTCAGGTATGACCAGACCAAAAATGTAAAAACACAAATGTTCAAAGAAGGTGATTGGGTCCGGGTGGATTTACCTAAAGCACGCAGGAAAGGAGCGTCAAGATTTTCGGATCCTTACAAAAAAACAAGTGTGGGTAGGAATGTAGTCAATCTCGACAATGGCCAAACATGGAGCATGGACAGAATCATTCCTCATGGACAAGGGGGTGGTTTGGACAACAATAGTGACCCAGAGACAGAGTTGCAAACTCTCAGTCACAGAAGGTCTATGAGAGCAAGGAGCTCACCTGTCTGGACCAGAGACTACTGTGTTAAGTGAGATTTATTGTAAAGTGTTCCTTGTGGTTCCTTCTCTAGCTTTGCTGTTCTACTGCTTACATTGTTACTGCTGTGACCTTGTCGCTGCCTGTTGTTACTACTATCTCTCTCTTTGCCCTATGCAGGGAGGTGTGTTGTAATCGTCTACTTGGTACGTTCCTTCCCCCCCCCCTCTTTCCTCCTCCTTTGGTTCTTCCCTTTCCCTGTCACCACATTCTATTGCACCCTTCCTCGGTATGCTGGATCCTGTGGTGGTGAAAGGACCATTAAAGAAGAGTTACCGTTTACCTGTATTGGTCTTTATTATAACAATTACGTCCCGGCCTCAACTGGAATACCCTCTGATCTGGACGTCCGACCCAGTAAAATATCTTGGAGTGTGGGTTCATCGTGACCCCGAGGTAGTGATCAGGGAAAATTACGGTAGGGCTTACGACGCGCTGGTGCAGCAGGTGGACGGTTGGCTGCGTCTCCCCTTGTCCCTGGCAGACCGCATCGCTGTGATAAAAATGGTCGTCCTTCCGCGCTTTCTATACCTATATTGCAATATACCGATAAAACTAACTCAGCAATTTTTCACGCTGCTGTGTGCCCAACTCCTGCGCTTAATTTGGGGACGACGACACCCTAGAATTAGCTGGAAAACACTGACCTTGTCGTATGAAAGAGGGGGATTCGCGGCGCCAGACTTCTACGTGTATTATCTCTGCGCACAGGCGCAATACGCATACTACTGGTACGGACCACACAACTTTATTCCACATGTGGCGGTGGAAGATGGGGACGCCCATCCCACCCCGCTTCGAGGTATGCTCACGCACACTGCCCGACATACGCCACGCGCTGAGATTAACACGCTGGACATGACTATTGCGGCCTGGCAGGCAATAGGCTGTAGGACGCAGAGGCTGCCGCTGTATGCGCCGGCCCTGCCACTGGCACACCACGCCGCTCTGTCGGTCACACGAGAGGCGGGTCCTCTAATATCGCTCAAGGAAGCTGGTATCACTCATATGCAAGACTTGTACCCGCAGGGACATTATCTAGAGCAGAATGATCTGGCCTACATACAAAACCCCACGCCACTATTTGTGTATACATGTCACCGTCTCAAACAGGCCATGAAAGCTCACTACCCCTGTTTCCCTGCAGAGCCCCCCACACTCAAGGCACTGCAGCTGCTGCTGGTAGCACCGTCTAAGAAGAAACTACTTACTAAATTGTACAAAGCTGTACAGGAGGAGACGGTTAACGGCCCTGATACTAGTCTTGCCAAATGGAATGCTATTCTAGATCCCCCACTCGCAGCTGCGGATTGGGAGCGGATTTGCCAGTTGACGGGCCGCCTTACCCCCAATGGCAACCTGCGCATTATCCACTTTAAATTCTTGCACCAAGTATACTACACCCCGGCCCGACTGCACAAAATGGGGTTGAGGGAATCGGCTCGGTGTAGACGATGTGGCCAAGAAGATGCGGACTTTTTACACCTAGCGTGGGGCTGTGGGCCAGTATTTGAGTATTGGGGGGCGGTGCTGACTCATATTCATAAGATGACGGGGGCATTGCTTCCATGTGTACCAGCGGTGTGTCTGTTGGCTCATGTACCGCAGCTGAAGGGCGTGGTGGGCAGATTTGTGAGGATCGCCCTTCTGCTGGCTAAACGGCGCACTCTGTTTACATGGGACGGTGTGGCCAAACCAACGTTAAACAAGTGGTTGTCAGACATGGTATACTGCAGGGAAAACTTGGAACTGTATGCGGAGGAGCTGCCCGCCTCCTCCCAACCGAAGGATATTTGGGGGCCGCTCAGAAACTTCCTTGCTGAGACAATGTTGGCTGATACTGAGTGAATGCGATTGTGTCACGTCTATTTCAAGGGGTAATGCTGTGATGCTGTTCGTGGGGTGGGCCCGCAGCAGGGCGCATGCCGTGTCTCCAAATTGCACACTGTCATTTCTTACTCTGTCCGGAACTGTAATGTTGTTATAACGTTTTTGTTCTTCTGTATGCTGCTCACTGATGACTGTGAAACGTATTCTATTTTACCTAATAAACAGATTTAAAAAAAAAAAACTCTATAAATCTGGCCCTAAAGACTATTCATAATAGGTGTTCAAACTCAAATAATTGAGTCATATGATGTAATAAAATTACTCACACAAAGTTACGAAGTTAGCAGAGGTATTATGGATATGAATAACCAAAATTGTTAAATTATGTTTTTCATGCCTAGTGTAATATGATAAAGATGTACAGGTATCAGGTAAACAACATGACTGTCTAGAGCAAACACCTTGCCTTGCTCATTGGCTTGCTCATGGCCTCACCTTGCCAAAGATATTAAAGTTGCCTCAACATCAATCTTTCTGCTTCTACAGCCAGACCTAAGGGCAATACTATTGGTGGAGTTTTCTTTATGCAGGATGACATAAAGTCGTACCATGTTTCAAATTTCATGATGTTCACAGGCCTACTAATCATGTTACACTCTTTTTAAGCATTGGAATACATCATGTACAGTCACGTACACCAAACGTTCACTTGTTGACAGGACAAACTGTCATTAAAATACATGGATGTTGTAAGAATCCACATTTCAAAATAGCATTATATCTCAATACCTGTGATGAAGCTGACATCACATATTTATATGGTATGCATTCATTCAAGAAATATTACCAGTGAAGACAATTGTACTAGGTGTTAATTCTAGTGTCCGTGCCTATTATGCAATTTAAATGATCACTAAGGATGCATATAGGCTAGTAAATGGTTAACAGTAGAAACAGCCTGCATCAGATCAAGAGTATTGAGCAAATGCTCATATAAGACAAAGATAGCAGGTATAACAGGCCATAAGAAGTAACCATATGTTCGAGGCATATGAGCTGCAGATTACACACTTGTGCATAGATCGCCATCTGGTGTTGGGCCCGGATGTTTGCAGTTTGTTTTTCCTCTTGGAAAGTCTTTGGAAGTCACGAGGTCGGTGACTCCTCCTTTGGATCGTATTGCGCATGGGCTTCGGCTCCATCCTCAGATTGTTTTTTCCGCCATCGGGCTCGGATGTAATCTTCGCGCTCTGGTTCCGAACAGCTTCCAGTTCAACGGTCGACGCGCAATCCTCACCCCAAACCGCGGTATTGTTTTGATCGCGATCTCCCCCACTCGACGCGCCTTCTCATCGGCACGGACCTTCGGTTCCAGTCGTCTACGGCGGCCTTCGGGCCTCTCCAAGCTTCGGTCCTGGCTAATGGAAGGGACTCCATTTAAAAAGTGCCCTCGATGTGGGTCCAAATTTCCCCACACCGATCTCCACGAGGTATGCAATCTCTGCCTCTTCCCTGAACACGAGGCTCGAGACTGCCCAGCGTGTAAGTCCTTCCGGTCCAAAAAGACTATTCGGGACCGAAGAGCCAGAAGAACTATGGCGCACTCCTCGACGACGATTCCGGGCGACATCTTCGGAGAAGGCATCGACGCTCCAGAGCGTTACACCGAAGAGGGCCTCGTCAGCGCTTCCGAGGCCGACGACTCAGATGTGGAGGACATCACCCCGGCGCAGAGGGTCGTGAGTACTGATCCCCCCCCACACCCCCTCCCCGCACCGAAAAAGGCTCCGGTCACACCTTCGCCTCCGGGCCTAGGCAAGACCAAGGACACTGCTTCCAACACCCCACCTTCGGGCCCGGTGAAGAAGCCAAGCAAGCCTTCCGGCGGCTCGGGCTCGAGCCAGCCTATCCTCGGTGCCGATAAACACACTTCGGCACCGAAAAAGAAGCCGACCTCCATATCGACACCGAAGTCGAAACCCAGCTCTTCGGCACTGACACCATCTTCGGTGCCGACCAAAGCACACAAGGCCACCGGCACCGACAATTCGAGGCTGAAACCCATCCCGGCGCCGACCAAGCGTCCGGAGGTTCCCAAACCAGGTTCCAAACAACGAACCGGCACAGAAAAGCCTAAAAAGCCAACGGCCCCGACGCCTCCGGCGCCGACGGACCGACCAGCCTCACCGGACTTATTTACACCGGATCCCTTGCAAAAAACACTCACCAAGGATCCAAAAACTGGACATTTAACACTTTCTTCCAAAAAGAGACATTTTGATAAGCCTGCTCCACCTCCGCCTCCAAAGAAGAAGGAATCTGCTACCTCTCCGTACAGAATACCTTCCCCACCTCTTCCACCTTCTCCACCTCCACCCCCTCTGCCTTCTCCACCCCAACCTCATCGTTCTCCCACCCCTCCTCCACACGATGACGATCACGGGGACCCATATGATGACATAGGGGATGTCCCCCAGGACCTACCCACAGGGGACCCCACTCCTACAGGATCCCCCAGACCCATGGGACGACTACAATATCCCTGATATCCCCAACGTCCCACAAGATGACCTTTACCCTTCCAGACCATCTCCACCAGAAGACTCATTGGGGTTCCACCATCTACTTCAAAGGGCGGCACACTATCACGGGGTAGATTTGCATACCGACCCCGTGGAGGAAGATTTCCTCCTCGACACATTCGACACCACACATAGGTCTACCTCCATATTACCTATGCTTAAAGGAGTGGTAAAGCATGCGCCAGAAGATTGTAAGGACCCAGTTAGGGCCAGGGTCATTAACCCACGCATAGAAAAGAAATACAAAGCTGCCCCCACAGATCCCTCCTACATCAGAGGGCCAGCACCACTAGATTCTCTAGTGGTGTCCACTACACGTAAAAGGGCAAATTCCCAGGCGTCAGGCGAAGCACCACCACCTGACAAAGAGTCAAAGCTGCTGGACGCATCAGGAAAGCGCACTGCGTCACAAGCAGCCAATATGTGGCGTATCGCCAATACTCAAGCGCTATTGGCCAGATATGACAGGGCACATTATGACGAGTTAGAAAGCATAATGCACCACCTCCCTGAAAAGTATAAAGCTAGGGCCAACAAACTAATTCAAGAGGGTAAGACTATTACTAACACCTCTATACGCTGTGCCTTAGATGCAGCAGACACAGCTTCCAGGGCCATCAATACCAGCGTCCTCCTCCGGCGCCATTTTTGGCTAAGAATATTAGGGTTTAAACCGGAGGTACAAGCCTCCATCCTTTACCATCATTTTGACCAGGAAGATCTATTTGGCCCAAAGGTGGATGAGGCCCTAGAAAAAATGAAGAAGGATACGGATACGGCGAAGTCTATGGGAGACTTACAGTCACACCCTCCTAGACGCTCCTTTCGCCGCTCTTCCTTTTGAAGTAAATCTAGAGGCTACTCCACAGACACCGCGTCCACTTCATACAAATCCCCCACTCAGTCCACCTTCACGAGGGTTTATCGAAGAGGCGGCTATAGGGGTAACAATAACAAAGGCAGAGGCAAAACAAACAACGCCCGCTCTGCCACAACGCCTACCCAATGACTTCCCCCGCTCCCCCTAGACCATTCCACTCCGGTCAGGGGCAGACTTCAACATTTCCTTCCTGTCTGGGCTACCATCACCTCAGACAAATGGGTAACACAAATAATTTGGTCAGGCTACTGCCTAGAACTAATATCTACCCCCCCCCCCCCCCCAAACATTCCACCCAGGCAGCGCCCAATGTCACAAGAACATTTAATACTCCTAAAGCAGGAGGTAATCTCCCTCCTACAGAAACAGGCAATAGAGCCCGTTCCTACCAACCAACAAAACATGGGAGTCTACTCCCTATATTTTCTCATACCAAAAAGGGACGCGACTCTGCGGCCCATCCTAGATCTCTGGCCCCTAAACACATACATACATTTTCATATGGTAACGCTTCAGCAGGTGCTTCCGCTCCTCTCCCAAAACGACTTTTTGACCACCTTAGACCTAAAAGACACTTATTTCCACATTCCAGTGCACAAAGCTCACCGGAAGTACCTCAGATTTGTAGTGGACGGACAACACTTCCAATTCAAAGTGCTGCCGTTCGGAGTCACAACAGTGCCAAGGGTATTCACCAAGTGCCTAGCAGTGGTAGCAGCACATTTGCGAAGACAACACATCCACGTCTTCCCATACTTAGACGACTGGCTGATAAAAGCCAGGTCATACAATCAGTGTGTAGAACACACGTCGACCACCATTCAACTACTCCACCAGCTGGGCTTCACAGTAAACCATCAGAAGTCCCATCTCCAACCATCCCACATAAAACAATACCTCGGTGCCACCATAGACACCTCAAGAGCACTAGCCTACCCCAATCCTGCCAGGATTGCAAGCAATTAAAGTTCTACGCACAAAATTCATAGTACAACACTCCCTTCCAGCTCGAGTGTTTATGCAACTAATAGGGATGATGGCCTCTTGCATTTTCATAGTGCCTCACGCAAGACTCCAGATGCGTCCTCTCCAAGAGTGCTTAGCGCGCCAATGGAATCAGGCCCAGGGTCAATTAACAGATCTGGTGTTGGTAGAGGGTCGCACCCATCGCTCTCTGCAGTGGTGGAACACCACAAACCTTTCCAAAGGTCGACCGTTCCTGGACCCGGTTCCTCAAATAGTACTGACAACGGACGCATCGCTCTCCGGCTGGGGAGCTCATCTACCACATCTCACCACACAGGGCAAGTGGACACCTCTAACAAACAACACAGTTCAAGGGGAGAGTCCAAGGGAATGAGTTTAAAGACCACTAAGGATTATATCCCCAAACAACTAGTATTATCAAACAATGAAAATCCTAGGGTCTATACAATTACCGGAGGTACCAGTAAACGAAAAAGCAAAAGAACGAAAAGAAGCAAAACAACACCACCTCCAAGTTGTAACCTAAACCGGTGCGGTGATGGTCAACCTATTTGGTAAGAATTGGCAAACAGAGTGCATCTAAGGGCAAATCCCTTTTAGGACGTAATCCCTCACTCACCAATGGTGACATGCTTCATCATAGGGACTCTCCTCCCAAAGGAAAATCCTAGTTCCTTTGGGGGCTACAACGAGGAGCTCAGGGATGTTTTGTTTATAGTTTTAGAGGATCGACTAAATCCACATATGATGAGCCAGGATGTATGAGTGAGGATGCAGCGCAAACAATATAGAAGAATTAGTGAATATGTGAATACAAGTGATGGTTAAAACTGGCTAGGAGGCATCAAAACTATACTTTAATCAGGAAATGCCCACTGTCAGGATTAAAAAAGCAGTGAGTGCACCTGCGGTATGGATTTAAACCGCTATGGTGTAAATTTAGATGGTCAACATGTTTCAGCCCTAGAAGACCCAAACTGGATCAGGCTTTCGTCGGGACCTTGCAAACAAGCTACTGTCAAGAGTGAAGTGAAAAAAACTGAAAAGGATATGGGGCCAGAGCACTGTCATTGGCCTCTCATAACACCTGCTGTTACCCGCCAATGCTGGGTACAGGACCTCACCTCTACCTGGCAACCGCTCAGGCTCTCTGGGTCCAGTAGTACCGACGGATAGAGCGGTGCTGCCTTCCTGAGCACAAGTGTGTAATCTGCAGCTCATATTCCTCGAACGGAATATGCTACTTACCAGTATGCATCTGTTCTTGGCATGTAGAGCTGCAGATCTACACACGCCCACCCGCCTCCCCGGCTACCTGTATCTGTCCCAGTTTATCTTATTTAGATAGCACACACATGAGCATCTTCACTGTTACTACTGCGCTCCATCTTTCCCTGCTGGCGAAAAACAATCTGAGGATGGAGCTGAAGCCCATGCGCGATACGATCCAAAGGAGGAGTCACCGACCTCGTGACTTCCAAAGACTTTCCAAGAGGAAAAACAAACTGCAAACATCCGGGCCCAACACCAGATGGCGATCTATGCACAAGTGAGTAGATCTGCAGCTCTACATGCCAAGAACAGATGCATACTGGTAAGTAGCATATTCCTTCTCTTCAATATCACGTCGTCCTTTGCTTTCTGTAGCTCTTAGCAGTATATGTACAGCATGTGAACCTGTAATAGATGTACAATGTAAAAGCCAAATGTCACTTATCAGTAACTTAAGTTTTGTTGCATATATGGGATGTAGATTCACATTCAACATACCAATTCTCAACGGGAGCTGGAATGGTGTGCAAACAGAAATCTGTTACTTTTGCAGTTCTGTCTTTTTTATGTCTCCAAGTATCAGGTGCCATAAAAAAACAATGGTAAGAATTCCACTGAAATAAGGGTTCTCTATACTTTTAACGTCACAAGGGCCTCTTTTTAAACACTACCATGGATATGGCGCCTCTCAGCCAAAGACTAATGGCCAGATTTATATGTTCCAACCAAAATAATGGCCCTCCCACTAGACTGTTAAAGAGGGCGGTCCTTTGGTGTAACCACGGCAGAGAATACTTGGTCTCCACCGTGGTCAGACTGCCTGCTGGAGTAAGGACTGCTGGAGGTTGACTTGTATGTCTGCCCACCTAATTTAAATAGGCAGCTCAGTTTTCAGTGCCCGTCACCACCAGGAAAACACTGCAAAATGTCCCCTTCACCATGGGAGATAACTCCCATGGTTATGGGGGCATTGTTTTTTACTCGCAAAAACAAAATCCTGCTTTGGGGGTTTGTTTTTGAAAATCCCCAAAAATTGTAACTTTGCCGTATGGCTCTGTCAAATTTAATGTATGGAGTAACACGTCATTGAAAGGAACCGATATGACCGCAGTTCCTGTCAGTGCAATAGTGTCTACCAGCCTGATGGACATTTAAAAACTTTAAAGTCAGGACCTCTGCCAGAGCGATGGAGTAAAGTAATCCTTCGCCCTGGAAAAGGACGGCCGGACCGCCAAAAAAGAAATCTATTCCTACATTTCAAAAATTTGTGAAGATGGCGTAGTAATGCTGAAATATCCACAAAACTGTTTGTTGTTGCCAACAGAATGTGGAGTACAATGTAGGAGGTGTTACTGGCATTAATCTATGATGAAACCAATGAGAAGGAAAGCCCTAATTTTCCTCAACATTTGCTTGGCCTGTGCCACCAACGAAAGAGAACACAGTATTCAAGCAATTAAAGTAGTGCCCACAGTGCAGTATCACTGATACAGATGTGGCACAGACATATGCAAAACATAAATCACAAAACAGTACACACCAATTAAAAACGATTCAGCAAATGTGAGTTACAAAGCAGCTGTTACTATACACACTAAAGGAACATGGCACAAAACATTGAGCAAAGTAAATGCCATTATTCCCAAACTCTGAACACGTTAGTGATGCTGCACACCCCAACTATGCCTTAGTAAAGAACCTGCAGGTAGGCCTCAGCCTCCTTAAAATGTAGATCTATCAGAGAAACAGAACCATGCCGAACCTCTGGTGGTGGGGCGAGAGACCACACAGAAAGGAAAGGTTCAGACAAAGAACAACACTCTGGGGCTATAGCCACCAGGAGTATACCTGTCATCATATGCCATAGAGTCAGACACCTAGGAAAAAACACCCTAGGCCTTGACAACAGAGATTTAGCTGCTAGGCTTTCTCCTCTACTAAGCCATAGGGATCCTACAGGCAATTGTCATTTCCCAAACACCTGTCTGCAAGTCACCAGTGCATTCAGATTCTTTATGTTACAATTACAAAATAGTCACTGACAGGGGAGATTCACACAGAAAACAATGAATATAGGCCTGAAATCGGTGCTATATTAAATCTGTTGAACCGGACAGAAAAGCTTATAATGTATCAAATCACATAAAACACAAGAATAAAGTGAGACACAATCCTACGTCCAACGCAACATATATAACAAAGACACAAATTAACAGACATTCACTAATTCAGAAAAAGGCTCAGGCAGGACAAAAATTGTATAAAGAAATACAACAAGCAAACAATATGTAGAGGCACTGTTACACATCAGTAATTAATTCAATTGCGTTTACGGTGCATATAAGGTCACCGATGTTTCGATCCCGTAGAAACAATATTGGGATCATCAGGACGTGAAAATTACATGCCTGAGGGAATTTTAGCCTGAAAGACAATAGTGAAAGGTAGAGGGGACAAAAGAAAAATAAGTAGATAAAAAAGACTTTAGAAAAATGGTTTGTAACATAGCGCTAGCGAGAGACAAAGGTGGTACAACTCTTCCATCCAGACGTCGTGTACTAGGTGTTGATAAAATACACATGCTGGTGAAAATTGGTAAGAAACAACGATCTCAAGGTGCAGCAACGGATCAAGACCTTAAAGTTTTACGGCGTGGGTGCCACTGATGAAATGGCAGCCATGCATACAAATGCTATAATGTTGTGATGGCTTAGTTGTTTCTAGCAAAGCTTACCAAGTGTAATAGCATGGGGCAAGCAATGAGGCAATTGCGATAATGCCAGGAAGGGATTACTGCGGTCGCACGGAGGTACGTTAGATCACTCAAGCGTCTTGGCGCTGGTAAAAAGAAACAAATTTCAGGAATAGCCACCAATTGTATGGTCTAAAACCAAAACGGGTATGTGTTAACTCTTACCATAGCAAAGGAGGTAGGGTGGGATTGTGGCAATTCCCAATTGAGGATACTGGTATGGAGAGGCGTGGTAACCTAGTAAGAAGAGAGAAGGCACACAGACAGTGAGAGTGCTGAGGGGGTAGGCATGTGAAGGCTAAAAATGCCAGCTGCTGAAGGGCTTACCTAATTTCACAAAAAGTGGCAACCAATCCAATTTGGAAATATTTGAAAGGTGCTGTAAGTCACGCAACAATGTTGCGAGTACTCCTGAGCCAGTACAAGGACCTGTGCGGGGAGATAACATTATGTCAAGGGAGTGAGAAAGGATATCTATGCAAGTAGGGTCTTGCCGGTGACAGGGCTTACCTGTGTATCCTTCGGTATTCCAGTGTGCTCGGGGAATGGGCAAGCCGGGAGGAGGGTATATAAGGAAGTGCAGGGAGGGTCATGTGACAAATCATGTGATCGGAAGGTGCCCGGTGACTCGGCAGTAGTGACCATATTGAAAGGGTAGAATTAGCGGAGCAAAAATAATATTAAAAAAAAGAGGAGGTTATAGACTGAAAAAATAGTTAAAAGATTGTGGGCATCATTTTTTATAATAAACAGATCCGTTAAGCTGACAGATGTAGCTGTAAAGACAATGAGATACCCAATCCTACAGGCAATTATCTGCAGAAACAGTACATGTTAATGACGGCCGGGCCATCTTAGAGTGGTAGAAAATACATTGGCTACTTGGTAGTTAGAAGACCGAATAACAGAGAAACAGCGCGGCCGTCTTAGAGTTGTGGAAGAGCTAAAAATTAGAGAATATTAAAAGAAAGAGAAGGTTATAGGCAATGGAAAGATAGTAAAAAGATTGTGAATTTGCAGACACTACAGTTTCCACATTTGGCATGTCCAATCAAGGGTTCCAACCCTCTGTGTTCATTCAGTGTGCCTGCTTCCTTTGTAGTTGGTAGTGCAGCTTTGACCAGGTGATATTTTATATTCTTACTCTTGCGGAAGGCAAAGAGTGCGCGGTCAATTTTCAGATTGCCAGCATTAAGAATACCCCAGTGTTTCAACATGCATTTGCACACCCAGGGCCGGCTTTAGAGGTTGTGGCGCCCTGTGCGACAATCTTTGTTGGCGCCCCCCCAAACAAACATTATTTTTTGTGGTGAGTTGTATGGTTTCTCAACCGCATAGTACATATATACAGGATAAATTTTAGAGTATATAAAATGTATGCTCAAATATCATGTAAATTAAATAAGGATTAGATGGGGAACAGATGTTACGACACAGCACTTGGTTCTCCTTTGATTTGAAGCACACAGTGCGTTCATAAGGCACATCAACGAGTCTTCCGGTGAGGCTGAGCACCTTATCCTCTCCTAAGTTGTGTCACTAGTCCTACTTTTATGCCTATTACCCATTGCTCCTCCCCACAGGTACATCACTATAATGGAAATTTGAGTGTTCTACTGCTGCGCTTCACCCTGTCCTCACTAATACACATCACACTCTGCTTTCTGTTGTGCAGCTTACTTTGTGCCACTGATGCACACTCCCCTATGCAACCTGTTGCACAGGTTTGTGTATAAATGTTGGTCTGTTTTCACTCTTTAATAACTGTATGTTTGGTGATTTGTGTGCATGGTCATCTGTTGGACTTGGGAGAAAATGGTCTTTGTGGGTGTGTTTTCCTGAGTCCGTGTACCATACCATGTTGCACCAATTTGTGCCTCTATGTGCATGCAATCAAAAAACAAATCCTGATGGTTTGTCAATGCTTGGTATATATAACTATTTTAACCGAGTGTTAATAAAACACAAATTGAAGTTCCACATACATGATAGAATACAGCATGTACAGGACACAGAAGAAGAAAGAAATTAACAGGCAAGGTCTGAACACATTTTTTAAATAGAAAGTTGCACATTATCATTTCTATTATTTTTAACTGGACAATTTTTGCTTAAGATAAAACGTTGACCTACTCTGACCTTTCATATGCTGCAGAGAGCGGTGCTCGGCTCTCTGTGCCCAGAGATCAATTAAATGAAAAATCCCCGAATGTTCACAAAAAACCTTTTCTTTTTTTTCTTACTCCGACTCCTGGGCAAAGCAAAATAGGTCTCCATCCTTTTCTGTAGTGAGAGCTACTTCTGATTAGTGAAAATCCTGATGAGATCCCCCAACCCCCAGCTTATTTAACTTGCACAGTGCACATGCACTGTTAAGTGTACAACACCCAACCCAGGATTCATATGTTCCTGTTGTAAACAACGCTGTGTAATGTAGAGTGCCCTAGGCTGGTAGGATGCCTTAATTGCTTAAGGTCCTGCCCAGAGAGCTACAGGAACAGGCTTGAATTTCAGCAGGGCCTACTTTGCCTGTCATCATTACAAGGCCCATAATGTGTTTTCTGTCCTGTAACCATTACACCTGTCATTCAAGCACCTGATGCAGTCTGTTTGTTTAGTTGACCAAGTGAATTTGCTACTGTTCACGTCAGAACAGGCCACAAGCGATATAAAAAGCAGGGGTCGCGCCAACATTTTGTCAGTGAAGTAAAACCATCAAAAGCTCCTAGTGCTCTGGTTTTGAAAAACTTGTAAGGAGATCTGGGTGTGACTGGGGTGTTTAAGGCGACTCTCAATAGGAGAATATGTGAAGCTTGGCAGTCAGAGGTCAGCAGCAGATCCCTTGGAGGGCCAGAGAGGAAGCTTGTTGCAGCCCTGCCTTGAATTAGCTCAGGCAAACAGCAGACAGGTGCATGTTGTAAACGCCACCACCAGAGCAATGCACATGATACCATAGTGTTGTAACTCTGCCACTCCAGTGGTGCACATTATAACACAGTGCCTGATTGTGTGCACTTTATGCCACAGTGTTGTAACTGCGACATCTGAATTGCAGAGCTCTTTAGTCAGCCACCTGTTGCCTGGACCAGTGCAGATTGTAACACAGAGTTGCTACTTCTCCACCTGGACTTCAGCCCACATCGTACTGTAGTCTATTCCTCCAGCCCCCTAAAAAGATCCTTGTCTGGGTTTTTAGTGATAAACCGCTAGTGTGCCTGGTTTGCTTTTAAGAAACTTCTGGGGATCGTTAAAGAGACAAACACCTAAATTAAATAACACACAAAATATATCAATACCCGCCATCGGGCCTCCAAGCAGATACCAAGCACTTTGTGATCTCAGTACGGATTGACATATACTTTGATTACCAGCAAAGTCCCTTATATGCAAAATTCGAAATTGTTTAAGGGTCTTGTTAGACCTGGCATTTCTTGGCTTGATTACCCCTGACTTTTTGCCTCTACCTCCTCTATTTTTTGATGCTGTGATGGATTGAGGTTTACTGGCTTAGATGCTTTGGGCACTTTGCCACTGCTGATCAGTGTCAAAGTGCAAGTGCTCCCTGTATAAAGTGTTATGGTAATTGGTTGTCCATAATTGGTATGTTTGCCTGACTTGTAAAGTCCCTAGTAAAGTGCACTATGTGTGCCAGGGCTGGTAATGCAAATGCTACTCGTGGGTATGCAGCACTAATTATGCCACCCACACAAGTAGCCCTAAAGAGAGAACTCAGGCCTGTCACTGCAGTGCCTGCACGTTGTTTGCAAACTGCCATGTTGTCCTGACAAGTGCACCCACTTGCCAGGCTTTACCCTTCCCTTTCCATGCACATCAAACACCCCTATGGTCGGTTCAGGGCACCCCCACCTAGTCAGGGTGCAGATATGTACTGAGGTGTGTACCATGTCCTGACAGTGAAATACTCTCCATTTCGTTTTACATCTGAATTGCAGAGCTCTTTAGTCAGCCACCTGTTGCCTGGACCAGTGCAGATTGTAACACAGAGTTGCTACTTCTCCACCTGGACTTCAGCCCACATCGTACTGTAGTCTATTCCTCCAGCCCCCTAAAAAGATCCTTGTCTGGGTTTTTAGTGATAAACCGCTAGTGTGCCTGGTTTGCTTTTAAGGAACTTCTGGGGATCGTTAAAGAGACAAACACCTAAATTAAATAACACACAAAATATATCAATACCTGCCATCGGGCCTCCAAGCAGATACCAAGCACTTTGTGATCTCAGTACGGATTGACATATACTTTGATTACCAGCAAAGTCCCTTATATGCAAAATTCGCCATGAGCACTTGCGTTGCATTTCCCATCTTTATTGTAGGGCTAAAAATAATGTTAAAAAAACAGATCCAGAAACTTCATTTTACGTTTTTTTGGGCTGAAAAGAGATGTAAAGTGAAGTTGCAAGAGGTACTTTATTTATTTTAAAAAAATCCCTGTGTAATGCTGCTTTCATTTAATAAAATGTTTCACTTTTTCTTTTAAATAAATAACGTACCTCTTCATTTTACATTTATCACCTATTTCAAAAATAAGAGTGTTTCACATGGATATATATATATTTAAAATAAAGTAACTCTTGCACGTTGACCACAACCAGCATCAGCTCCCTTCTGCTGCCTGTCCCAGGCCTAACACTGGTTGTGCTCTTCGGGCCAAGGTGCCGAGCACTACATCACTTGCATGCGGTATGCAGCTGCAACAAACCCAACCGGATTCATGGGCCTTCCAAGGCTCCGGTGACAAGACTGGTCTTCCGGCTGCAGAGATTGCTCATTATAAAAGTGTAGTGTGGGGCATCAGAAGACAGGCCCATCGGTTCCCAGGGCCAGCTTAATACTGCTGTTTCCGGGCTTTTAGCACTGACATCAGCACTGACATAACTCCGAGGTGGCGAGCCCCCGAGTATACCCAGGACAATTGAGTACACGTGAGCTTTTGTCGTCAGATTAAACTCTGCGCAACAAAGATTTACCATTGGTTATGAAAGCAAGATAGTGACCGCTTGCTGCGTAAGGATTTCGATACAGGGAGCGAGAGAAACTACCATCGTATTGAAAGTTAAATTGTACTAATAATTTTTAAACGTATTGTGGAATCAGTTTGGTGAAGTTCCACCATAGACCTGGGATTACCAGTATCATCTTATGCTGTACTAGAGTGTACACTATTCCTGGAAGTTTTTTTCCTCCCCATCCCCCTGTCGACTCTACATCGAGATCGATTTCGACTTCATGGGATTACATCTGACCTGAAGTCGTTTAGACTTAACAAATGAGACTGACGAGGCATAAAAGAAAATCTATGAAATTGAATGAATGATTTATTTGATTAGGTTCATTATATTGAATTATATTGAGTTCTCACTGTTTTGAAATGCCATCAGCGCCCTGAGGAAGGAAGACTCCGAAACGCGCGTCGGCGCATTTGTGTTTTCTTTAATGTTTCTTGTATTGTTTTTTCATCTGTATTTGATTGTTTTGTATGTTTTCACTGAATTATTCACATTTGTATACACTGCACTAATTGTTATTGTTTTGATGTGATGTTGTGATTGTCGATGTACCTTTCATTAGTTGTATTGCTTCGTCGATCCTAGCTTGATCAATAGCTGGCCTGTTGTTATGTTTCTGAACAGAAAAATAAAATGATTTATTCAAAGAGAAAAATTGATACATAACTTTATATTTTTTATAATAAAAACAAAAAGAATGGTATAGCAGATTGTTTGTCTTCTGTGGGATAGATAGACTATTTCTCTTAAAGGGGTTTTTTGTGTGTTTTTTGAATCAGCACTGACATCACCCCCGCGACCCGCTCCATCTAAATTTAATCCAGCCAATTGTGAGCAGTTTATTTGGGTGAGGGCGGGCACGCACTGCAACGCATGGGCGGGCAAAAGCGTACCTGCTGATTTGTTTAAACTCGGTTATCTCTCTTTCATTTCTACGAAGATTAACATCGTAGAAAAGAAAGAGTTAGAATAGTGTGTTTAACAGTGCAGGTTTTTGGGCGATGTGACTGGCGCCGATTTCAGAGCACAAATGGCGCTCCCCTGACCTTGGCACCCGGTGCGGTGGCACCGCTCGCACCGCCCAAAAGCCGGCCCTGTGCGCACCTTATGCGAGACTGGTGAGAAGGTCATGACACACACTAGTTGGTTTTTTGTAGATTTGGGTTTAGGAGATAAAAGGCATTCCCTGGGGCAATACCAGGCTCTTTTTAATGAGGTTCGCATAAGTCTCCGCGGATAGCCGCTGGCCATGCGTTTCTTAGAAAGGAATGATACCTCACGGAAATAGTCTTCCTTCAAGGTACAATTGCATCTAATCCTAAAATATTGGGAGTAGGGTAGGGAGTCACGAAGTGCTCGAGGATGGTTACTCTCATACCTGAGATGTGCATTATGCTCAGTGGGTTTCCTGTATAGGGCAGTAAGGCGTTCACCATTGAGATGTTGAATGGTGAGATCAAGGAAAAAATTGTATTTTTGTCAAAGAAGAGGGTGGAATTAAGGCCCTGGCAATTGTTGTTAAGCCAGTGCAGAAATTGTTTAAGAGTCTTGTTAGACCTGGCATTTCTTGGCTTGATTACCCCAGACTTTTTGCCTCTACCTCCTCTATTTTTTGATGCTGGGATGGATTGAGGTTTACTGGCTTAGATGCTTTGGGCACTTTGCCACTGCTGATCAGTGTCAAAGTGCAAGTGCTCCCTGTGTAAAGTGTTATGGTAATTGGTTGTCCATAATTGGTATGTTTGCCTGACTTGTAAAGTCCCTAGTAAAGTGCACTATGTGTGCCAGGGCTGGTAATGCAAATGCTACTCGTGGGTATGCAGCACTAATTATGCCACCCACACAAGTAGCCCTAAAGAGAGAACTCAGGCCTGTCACTGCAGTGCCTGCACGTAGTTTGCAAACTGCCATGTTGTCCTGACAAGTGCACACACTTGCCAGGCTTTACCCTTCCCTTTCCATGCACATCAAACACCCCTATGGTTGGTCCAGGGCACCCCCACCTAGTCAGGGTGCAGATATGTACTGAGGTGTGTACCATGTCCTGACAGTGAAATACTCTCCATTTCGTTTTACACTGTTGCAAGGCCATCTTGCCCATAGGACAGAATGGGAATGGCTGTGTAATATGTTTCTAGCCTATCTTCCCATAGGCTTAAGATGGAGAGGTGAAGTTTAGTGTGCCTGAACAATTTAATAACACATCTTTTTGTGGAGGTGGTTTTTGCATTGTGTGTTTGAAAAACGCGCTTTTAGAAGTGGCTGGTTTCTTTGTTCTAACAATTCTGTGTGTCTCTGCCTGGTTGTGGATTGACTGTCTGGATTTGAATGTGATAGGATCTGGGAAATGTCTTGACCCAGGGGAAGAGGTGAGACGGCAACAGGCTGACCTGCATCTGGAGTGTAGGGGGGAGGAGTAGCCCCTGGACGTGAAGAGGCCTGGGCTGCTGCCATAAAAGAATGGCTCCACCTCCTGCTGAGTGATTGAGGAACCGACCCCCACTAATGAAAGAAAGAAGGTGTCACTGGCAGGGAGACACCCAGAACTGGTTTGGACAGGGGTTAGTGCCCCCCTGAACACAAAGACTTCAAAGACATTTAGGGGTATAACTATGAGAGATGAAACCCCTGAACGTTGGACTGTTCAAGACTGAAAAGGATTGAAGCTTCTTTGTGGTCAAGAGGAACCTCTGCCAAGGAAGAACAGCTGAAGAGACTGAAGAAAAGGACTGACCCTTGCTGTGTGTTCTGGAGCTGGCCTGCAGTTTGCTGATTTAACCAAGGAGAGGCTAAGGGACTTTGCTGTGTGCTGTGTCCCCCTGCTCGAAAGGACTTTGCTGTATGCCGTGTCCTGAAGTAACTTGTCCCTAAGGGCCTGAGGAGAGCTGGCTCCCTGTTGTGGAAACTCAGGAACATCAAAGTTTCCAAGTGTGTCTCAGCGGCGCTGTGTGCGTGTGCTTTTTGCAGCCCAAGACTGCTGTTGGGGTCCGTGGTGCTGGTTGGAAAGTGCCCCGTGACTGCAGTGCCCCCGCAGCGTGAATCATCGTCCACACTGTTATGTTGTTTGTGGCTTGAGTCATCATTGTAACGGAGGCTGCGGATCAAGATCGCCGGCCCGTGCCGCTACGTGCTGAAGGATTTCGTAAAGCTAAGGAAGTTGTGAGGTAATCGTGATCGTTGTTCGCAAGAGCAATTTGCCAAGATCGTCAGCAACGGAGAAGGCAGCGCCGTAACCTGTCCGGCTACCGCGTCGCCGTGCATCGGAGCTGCGTCGTCATCAGGAGCACCCAGCAGGACGTCCGACGAGCGGAGAGAGAGAGAGAGAGAGAGCCAGCGCATCTTCCAGTTAAGGCATGGACTCCGGTCGGGAGCCGAAAGAGTGTGTTGCCTGGGGAGGTGCAGGAGGAGTACAGGAGTTATACCGTCTCTCTCCCGCTGCATCGCGTTAGAGGAGCTGAGTCCTCGAGCGGCCCGGACCTGCCCGGCGCGCCCTCGGAAGTTCAGGACTGTTGCCTGTGGTTGGGGCCTAGTGGTGCCCGTGCTAAACGCGTCGATGGGCCTGGTATTATTCCTGCATTATGAACTGCCTTATTACTCGCATTGAGGATTGTATTATTCCTGCATTACAAACTGCCCTATTACTTGCATTTAGGATTGCATTATTCCTGCATTACGAACTGCCGTTATACTTGCATTAAGGAGTGCGTTATACTTGCATTACTAACTGCCTTATTACTTGCATTGAGGATTGTATTATTCCTGCATTATGAACTGCCGTATTACTTGCATTAAGGAGTGCGTTATACTTGCATTACGACCTGCCTTATTGCGTGCATTGAGGATTGAATTATTCTCGCATTACGAACTGCCTTATTATGTGTATTGAGGATTGAATTATTCACGCATTACGACCTGCCTTGTTACTTGCATTAAGGAGTGCGTTATACGTGCATTATGAACTGCCTAATTACGTGTATTGAGGATTGCATTATTCTTCCATTACGAGCTGCCTGATTACGTGCATTGAGGATTGCATTATTCTTGCATTACGAACTGCCTGATTTCTTGCATTGAGGATTGCATTATTCTAACGATACGAATCGCATTACGAACTGCATAGCATTGTATTAGGACTGCATTTGAACATTGTGAACTGCTCATTAATACCGCAAGAACCTACAAGTGTTTGTTGGCCTAATAACCTGCAAAGTGAAATATTACGAATACGCATATGTTGAATTTTTATCGTGTGGGTTTTCTTCTTGATAAAGATGCTGCTATTTTCATACATCAGTGTGGTGTCCATTTGGGGTGTTATCAATGTGCCACTGGGAGCGTGATTGCAAATACTTTACACATTGCCTCAAATATCAGCCTGGCTGCTCGTGGCAAGCTACCAGGGGGTGAGCAGGGGTTATCAAAGAGGGTGCCCCTCCTTTCCCTGACTAGAAGCAAGGGTCCCTATTTGGACTAAGGTAACTGCCTCAGCCAACTAGAGACCCCCAGTTCTAACGGGTCTCTTCTGTGTCATGCCAAAATGACAAAGATATCGTCAGTGTATCGTCTCCACAAGCCTATGCCTGGATGGAAGGGATTGCTTGTGGAGAGGATACAGGTTGTTTCAAGGGAATCCATGAACAGTATGGCTAGGTTGGGGGCGAAAACAGCCCCCCTTGAAGTACCCTTGACCTGATGGTAGTATTGGTTATTGAAGCTGAAGAAGATCCTAGTGAGATATATTTCGAGTAATTGAAGAATGAAAAGTGTAAGAACTGCATGGGGGTGTGGTCTGGTGTTAAGAACGCGTTTGATGACAAGTAATGATTCTATTTGGGGAATATTGGTGTAATAATATTATTTGTAAGTGGTTCAGTTCAGGTTGGATCTTATAGTAAAGTCATCCAATCTTCAAGTCTGAGTCCAGTTTTGATGCTTCCAGTGCACAGGATCCACTTGAGTTCCTCCTTATTCAGCAGTTGTCCTAGATCTCCTCCTGTTGGTGGTGGTTTGATCATACTGATTACAGTTTAATATAGCACTTATTTCAGGCTTATATTCATTGCTTCCTATGTGAATTTACCCTGTCAGGCACTATTTTGTAATCGTAACTTACTACTACCCAAGGTCCCTGACCATTACAGTTGGGTTCCCTTGTTAAATAAACACGTTGAGCCCAATCGCTGGATTGCAAGGGTTCTTGACTCCATTCCCCTTCTCGAAGTGGGTTACCTTCCTTGCTTCCCCTTATCCCTCCTTCTCCCTTTCAGACTTCCCTTTCACTATCTATCTCTATACATAGTGCTATGTCTGACCATGCCCCACTGAACTCTGACGATTATATCCAAAAAATACTTGAGGGAACATCCCTGTTTTCAGACTCGACAGGACCTACTCCCAATACCAACATCTCTCTTGCAGAACAACTAGAGAAATGTAAAAAGAAATATGTTAGATTGCATTTAATGATCCGTATATCGACTGAATACCTTGGGGAAAATATTATTCCGGCAGGCCTGGAAGTAAGAAACGTACCCGGAGTCTTTACTGACAATAACAAATATATCACTAACTTTAGCTACATCGGAACTACCTGCTCACGGCACTGGATGGTGCTGGGCATAGACACCGCCACAGAAACATTGCAGAAACTCAATGAGGAAATTGCTGCCATTGAGAAAAAAAATCAAAGACACCAGCTCAATTGCTGACTATAAAAAAACTACTAGAGCAAGTCCAAAAAACCATAGACGAATTCTACCGACTCAAACAAAATTAAAAAAATCTTAAAGTGAAAGAAGATATCAAATCGTACAATCTAGAGAGAACGTACCCATACCTACAAAAGGACTTCTACCTTAATCGATCCTATTCTAATCCTCAAAACTCTAGACCTTGGGGCAGATTCAACAGACGAGATAACCTGGTCGGATTTTCTGATACTTCTGCAGAGTCGTCTGACAACTCAGACCTAGGTGAAGGTCCCAGTACCTCCTATCGGGCACCCAATCAACCTTTTTTAGGCAGAGGACAAAACGAGCCCCCAAAACGAGGCAGAGTGAAACAACAGTAACAATCGTACTACCCTCCAGGCGAACCCCAGACCCGGCAGAAACAGTGGTAACTAATGATACAGAGACTACTAATGATCCCCTCACCATACCCATCTTCAATTTGTCCAGACATGCCCTAACTGACCCTGAACAATCACTTCTGAGTAAGGGCCTCTCATATGTCCCTACTATCCACCCCAACTTCCTGGAGGTACAAACAGAACTTTCGTAGAATTAGACTACATACCTACTTTCTACTCCACACCTCTCCTACTAGCATCACCAACACTCCCCTTTGCCCTCCCTCTACCTTCTCTCCTGTTGCCAATATGATCCCTGGAGAAGTTCTCACTTTTGAAAAAAGGGTTATGAAGGATGTCTCTATTCTTGAAACTGCCAGGTGCTACTTTCCGTACCATATATCACTCTGGGAAAAGAGGGCCCTTACGGATCTTAAAAACAAGACTCCTTGATCACAAAGCCTGCCGATAAGGGTGGAGGAATTGTCGTAAAGGAAAAAGATCTATACAAATCGGATATCTTAAGACAACTATCCAATACAGACCATTATTGTAGACTCACTACAGACCCTACCAAAGAACTACAGAAACACTACGAACTTCTTCAGCTTCAATGACTAATAATACCAACAGGTCAATGGTACTACAGCTAGGCACTTTGCAAAAAAAGGGTCAGTTTTCACTGTAAAAATGTGGTGTGTCCACGTTGCCGTTTGGGCTGTTTCCTGTCGCGGGCACTAGTCCTACCCACACAAGTGAGGTATCATTTTTATCAAAAGACTTTGGGGAATGCGGTGTGGGTGGAAGTTTGTGGATCTGCGCAGATTCCAGAACTTTCCATCACAGAAATATGAGGAAATTATTATTACTTTTTTTTTTTTTTACAAAGTTTGAGGTTTGCAAGGGTTTCTGGGTAACAGAACCGAGGGAGAGCCACACAAGTCACCACATCCTGGATTCCCCTGGGTGTCTAGTTATAAAAAAATTATAGGTTTGCTAGGTTTCCTTGGGTGCCAGCTGCGCTAGGACCCAAAATCCACAGGTAGGCACATTAAAAAAACGTCTGTGCTTAGTGGGCTTTCTGCCGCCCTGGGAAGGGGGGAATTCGGGGGCTGTTGCCCCAATATGCCCCCAAGGGGGGGCGGAAAGTCTGTGGCTGTGGGTAGGTGGGAACCTTGAGATGCCCATTCTGGGCAGCCCCCACACCTATGCATAAAAAAAGCCAGCATAATCGCTGGTGCCTAGTGTGCTCTCTGCCTCCTGGGGGGCAGAAAGACTGTGGCATCTTTATTTGGGGGTGGGGGCATTGGCATACCCATTCTGGGCAACTCCAACCCAGAATTTTGGAAAAAATATACCTCTGGTGCCTTGTGGGTCCTGCACCCTCCCCCCGAGGTGGCAGATACGGGGGCATTGCCCCATCTGCTCCGGTGGAGGGGGGGGGGCGGACAAAGAATGTGGTAATATTTTGAGGGTGGGGCAGCCCCCACCCCTACATGTAAAAAAAAAATGTCCCCATCTGCCTCCTGGGGGGGGGGGGGGGCAGAAAGACTGGCATTTTGGGGGGAGGGGTGGGGCTATTGGCATGCCTGTTTGGGCAGCCCCAATGCGATCTCTGGAGATAAAAAATCCCTGGTGCCTAGTGGGCTTTCTGCCTCCCCCCCTCCCCCATCCCCCCCCCCCCCCCCCCGGGAGATAAGGGGCCATTGGCCATTGCCCCATCTGCCTCCCAGGGGGGAGGGGGGGTTAGGAAGACTGTATTCTGGGCAGCCCCCACCCCTGGCCTATAAAAAAAATCCCTGGCGTGTAGGGTGCCTTCTTCCTCCTCCCCCCCCCCCCCCAAGGGAGGGCACAAAGGCTGTCTGACACATTTGTATGGGGGAGCAAAGACCCTTTCCCAAGGGGCCGCTCCCCCCTCCCTGGTGGCTAGTGGGTGGATCCCTGCTTGGGGATCGCCCTCCTGGGGTGATCCCCAAGCAGAGATCCACTAGGGAAGGGTCCCAGTGGAAAGGGGAGATTCTCCCCTCCAACGATACCACTCCCATGTTTTTCAGTGCTCTGCAGGCTGAGATAGCCTGTTTACAGCAGAGGGATTTTTTTAAAGTGTGCTCATGACGGAACCATTCTGTCATGAGCATGGAAGGGGTTAAATGTATCTAAAAACAGTCGAACGTATTTACAAAAATAAGTCTCTTTTGCCCCACGATGTGCTGTCATGGCCAAGTTGTTGTCTATCTGTTTAACTGGTTGTGTGCTATTTTGGACAACTGCATATTACATGTGGGCGTTTGAAAGGATAACACAACGTTTGCAAGAAAGCCCTTATGCTGCTCCACCCTTGTCCAATCTGCACTACACCATAAAATCTTACTTATACTCCCTTTTGTAAGCTGTACTGAAATCTATATTTTGATTCAATCGTTGAGTCTTATTCTATTAAAAAGGCGATTTGGAGTGTTTTCGAATGTAACTATCTGGCAAGTCTGTGCGTACTGTTCCTATATGAGGACTGCAAAGAACCTTTTTCCAGTTTACAATCAAATGTGGGGTTTTGTTTACATTGTAGGTAGACCTAGGGCTTGAGCAAAGGAAATGCCTTGTGTCTAATACCACTAGGGTATGCAACTGGCAATGTAATGCTGGGTCTGGTGGCTTAGTGGACTAATGCATCCACTGTAGGGGCCTGTATTTCACCTCATGGTCACAGGTTCGAAATCAGCCATGCATCCTTCTGAGGTCGATAACATGAGTACCATTGAGTTGGGTAACAATAAACATTTGTTATTTAGCAGCAAGATTCCATTCAGGGGGTAATGTGCGCTCTATAAATACACGTTATGTTACTCTGGGACTAGGTACTGAGAACAGGGCATTGCCTTGAGTACAGCATCTGCATAACATGCCTGCAGGCCATCTTTGTAGTTGCTGAGGGCATAGGTATTAGACACAAGCCATGCTACATGCCATGAACTGTGCCCAGTCCCCATAGGTATGGCTGCAGTCCTTGCCTTGCGAATTCTACATTAATGGGTAGCGAGCAACGAGTCTGGCCAAAGGCCCCGTACGCAGAACCCCAGGATATCGCAGAGTTCATAACCTGTATTGACTGCAAACTTTAGACAAAGTACATCAACACGCAGTACACAAAGTTCACTATCAACCAGTTGTTAAAGAGATATCATCATTACAATCAAAAACAAAAAAACACACTGACAGTCTGTTGTTAGAGCCAGCTATGCTACCATTACACACCCAAGAGCACTAGCCATAACCTGGCATATGACTTCCCATATGACATAGAAAGTACCATCGCCATCTTTGAAAACATGCAACATCATCAAAGATAGAGGCCATGCGCTACCTAACTAGTATCTTTATATGTACAACTAAAAGCGCAGCGTTGATGGCCATGCCCAGCGCACCCAGGATGAAGATTTTATTTATGTGTTGGTTTTCAAAACAGATCAATAAAAGGCATTGTCATTTACAATGCCAATATCTTAAACTATCGCAAATGCCAGACCTATTGCGTTGCAAATGCTTATTTTCTTTGCGTTTCGTTCTGTTTTTGGTGGAGATTCCACCAGATCCTTGGAAGAAAATTTTCATTTCCATCACCTTTTATTTGAATTCTATCCAATCTTTGTTATTCCTGTTAGTGCTTTTGTTCTCTTTCATTTATGATTAGATGTAGATTTTGTTCTGATGGATACATCTGCCTGTGGATTCCTCACCTTTTGAATATCCCCTGTGCCAGCATTCCACGAAAACTTTTTCCTAGCTCTCCAAGCTGACGAGGTCATCACAATACTACGGCTCCGCTCGCGACTCCACCTGACGTCACTGGAGCCATAAGAGAGCCTCGTCGACGTGATGACATCAGTTCCCTTTTTTCCCGCCGTAACGGTAACGGTTTTCTTGGACTCTCCATACTGTGTCGAGTTACTTTGTTGTTTCTCCAGTTTTAACTGTAGCTTTATGATGGCGACTTCGAGGAAGTCAGGATTTAAGCCCTGTAGAGAGTGTGCGGGTCCTATGTCCATCACGGTAAACTACCTTCACCCCGCATACGTGACCCCGCATGCTGTCACAACGCGGTCGTAACATCGACCGCGTTGTGACAACGCATACCATCCCTCCGCAAGTCGTTACAACGACTTGCGGAGGGGGAGAAGGTGTTGGATTTAAAATCCAACACCTTCCCTACAATCCGCACAGACTGGAGTTAGAAAAGCATATTTTACTATTCCAACATCCAGCGCCCTCTCCTCCGCAAGTCGTTGTAACGAATTGCGGGGTAATGGTATGCGTTGTCACAACGCGGTCGTTGTTACGACCGCGTTGTGACAGCATGTGGGATAATGGTATGCGGAGTGAAGAGGCATATTCGTCCATCACTGACCCCCATGAGGACTGTTTGTGGTGTTTGTCAACGGACCACGACGTGGAGGACTGTTCCTACTGTCGTAAAATGAACCCGAAGGCTCTGGAAGAACGGGAAGCCAAGCTTTTCATGGCAAAAGCAAGGAAGGAGAAGAGAGGGCGAAAAAGATCCAAGACGAAGTCGTCGACTTCGCATGCTTCGAAGCCGAGGAGGCACAACAAGAAGAGGAGGCATGGCTCTCGGCGCTGTTCCTTCTCCGGCTCCTCAACGTCATCAAAAAGACTTTGTGTCTCCTTCGCCTTCGCCATCTCCTCAGGTGACTCAGGAAAAATCTCCTTCACCAAAAGGTACTCTGGTGCAGTTGCCAACGCTGAGAGGCGCTCCGGAGTCGGAGGACTTGCCAGTTCAGGATGATCCTTCTCCTGTACACAAGACTGGTCTTGTGACTCCTCGTGTGGATACTGACTCAGCTCCGTATCCTCAATTTCCTACTCTGGGATCAGATCCTACGTATTTTTTAAATGCAATGTATGGCGTGTTTGCCAAGGCAGCCTTCCCCTACGGAGCACCTTCGGGTCCCGTGGGTCCGCTGGCCTTCAATTTGGGCGTGCCTCCGCATTATGCCCAGGCACCCTTCGTGCCTTTTATGCCGACGGCGCCATCATGGCAGTTTCCAGCTCTGAGATTTTCGATGCCGTATATTGAGTCCCCGGCACCTTCTGGTGGGCCTTCCTCCATCGGATCCTCCTTCAACGCCGGCACCGGAGCTGTCGGCGCCATGTGTGGTGCCGCTGATGCCGCAACTGAGGATGCGCTCGAGGAGAGAGGCACAGAGACTGTTGGAGGAAGAACAGTATCAGAGAGAAGAGGTTGAAGAGGGTGAGATAGAGGAGTCTGTCGATAAATTTTAAGGGCTTCAGGAGGCGAGTGGCTTGTACACCTCCCCAGAGTGGGAGCTTTCTTCTTCAAGGACTTCTTCACCTCAAGAGGTAGCTCCATAACACACTGTTATCAAAAAGGCTGAGGAGCTCTTGAACTTGCAACTGCATACAGCAGAATATAAGCCAAATTTGCTCACAGAGGTTTTGCATTTGCCATCTTCGATAGTTGAACCGCTGTTGCCTTTTAATGAGTCTTTAACTGAGCCTATCCTGGAGGTATGGCGTAAACCGCTCTCTTCTGCTGGATCTAAATCTGTGACAAGGAGATATAGGTCTGCTCCAGGGGACCCTCTCTTTCGTTCTTCACATCCGTCCCCGGATAGTTTGGTGGTACAGGCAGCCTGTTCTAAACAGTCTTCAGGTGCTTTTCCTCAGGCTCCTGCCGACAGGGACTCGAAGAAGTTGAAGCAATCGGCTAAGAAAGTCTTTTCTTCCTCTTGCATGGCACTAAAATCAACCAATGCAAACTGTTTGTTGGGACGTTGCATACATGCATTGATGGATTCAGCTAAGCAATTGGCGCCCAAGTTGCCGGATGAGGAGCGGGGAAATTTTATGGCGGTACTGTTGGATGCTCATGCTGTTGCTCGTCAGGTTATACAGTCTGGCCTGGATACAGCTGATTCGGTGGCCAGGGTTATGAGCGCCTCCATAGTTACCAGGAGACAGGCTTGGCTTAGATCCTCTGGTTTTTCCTCAGACATACAGGCTACCCTTCTTGATTTACCCTTTGATGGTTCAAAACTTTTCAGAGAGAAGGCTGATTCCGCACTTCAGAGGTTCAAATATTTCAAAGCCACGGCAAAATCCTTAGGGTTGCAAACTCAGTCAAGGGGGTTTGGATATAAGAAGTATCGAGGGTTTAGAAGGTCTTCCTTTCGTAGCTTGCAACAGCCTCAGCAACAACAGCAGCAAAATCCTCTTTATAAGTCCTACAGAGGAAGAAGCAGGGGTCGCCAACGTGGGTCGGCCCGCAATCTCTCCTCCTCCTCTTCTTCCTCCCCTGCTCCCCCTGGTAACGCAAGAAAGTAGCCCTAGATCCCCCATCCTGGAACATGTGGGTCCTGTTAGGGGGTTGGCTGTCTCACTTTCTACAGAGTTGGAAATCGGTCACGTCAGACCTTTGGGTTTTAAACCTTGTATAGAATGGGTATGCCCTTCCCTTTCGGGAATTTCCCCCTCCTTAACAAGGTTTCTGTTCGGAAGACCATTTGCTTCTTCTCCAAAAGGAGGTCCTTGCCTTATTACAAAAATGTGCGATCGAGGTGGTTCCGGAGCAGGAAAGGGGTCAGGGATGCTACTCCCGGTATTTCCTGATTCCCAAAAAGGATGGCAAGTTACGTCCAATCTTGGATCTCAGGGTCTTGAATTTTTACCTCAAACAGGAGAAATTCAAGATGCTGGCCCTTGCTCAGGTTCTTCTGGCGCTGCAGCAAGAGGACTGGATGGTGTCGATCGATTTGCAGGTTGTGTATTTTCACATCCCTATCCTGAAGTCGCACAGGAAGTATCTCCGTTTTACGGTAGGGTCGCGGCACTACCATTTTGCGGTCCTACAGTTTGGTCTTACTACTGCACCTCGAGTCTTCACAAAGATGATGGCAGTGGTAGCAGCTCATCTCAGGAGGTCGGGGATCCCGGTTTTCCCTTACCTGGACGACTGGCTGCTCAAGGCGGAGTTGCCTTCTCACCTGGTGCCTTCTCAGCGCAACCTGTTCATAGGGGCGGTACGGGATACTACTGTGTGTCAAAATTTTCCACCTCCTCAGAGAATTCTCGACATTCAGGAGATCATTCCTTTCTTTCACTTTGGAGCGGTTGTTCCGGTCCTGAAGGTCCTTCGCCTGCTTGGTCTGTTCGCTTCCTGCATTCTGTTGGTCAGTCATGCACGCTGGCACATGAGGGCACTCCAGTGGTGCCTACGCAGGCAGTGGTATCAGCACAACGGGGATCTCAGGGAGTCAGTCAGAATCTCCAGAGACGCTGCAGCGGAGCTGGCTTGGTGGAGTATGCAGGGCAACCTGTCTCAAGTACAGCCCTTTCAGCCTCCTACGCCGGTGGCCACAGTGATCACGGATGCCTCCACTCTAGGGTGAGGTGCTCATCTGAAGGATCTGGAGGTCAAGGGTCTTTGGTCACCAGAGGAAATGTTGCTTCACATCAACCTACTGGAATTGCGGGCGATACGTTTGGCACTAAAGGCTTTCCTTCCTTCCCTTCGCGGTCAGTCGGTTCAGGTCCTGACGGACAACACTACCGCGATGTGGTACATCAACAAACAGGGAGATGTAGGGTCGTATCGTCTCTGTCGCGAGGTGCTACGACTCTGGTCCTGGGATCAGAACCAGCAGATTTGTGTGTTTGCAAATCATCTAGCTGGTGTGCTGAATGTTTGTGCGGACAGTCTCAGTCGGCTGATCACGAGTGGCGGCTTCATCCGGAGGTGGTCCATCACATCTTCGAGATGTGGGAGTTTCCTCGATTGGATCTGTTTGCCACTCACGAGAATGCGCACTGTCTGTTGTTCTGCAGTCTCCAGTATCCGATGCAGGGAGCGCTGGGGGGCGCGTTTCAGATGGATTGGAGCTCACGACTCCTTTACGCGTTTCCTCCCATACCCTTGATTCCTCGGGTTCTGAGGAAAATTCGCCAAGACCGGGCCCAAGTTATATTGATCGCCCCGGATTGGCCAAGAAGGGTGTGGTACACAGATCTACTTCACCTCTCATCGCACCCTCCGCTCCGTTTCCCTCTCAGGGCAGACCTCCTCTGGCAGTCGCAGGGTGTCAAGAATTCCTGTCATACGAGGGGAGGAAAACGGTAACCAGCGAAAACGGACTACATCTCCCAGGATGCTTAGCGGTTGAGAGGTTATGTAAACAGGAGAGCTGTTACATAACTCAAGGGAAACACGCCCTTATGTAAACAGGAGAGCTGTTACATAACTCAAGGGAAACACGCCCTTATGTAAACAGGAGAGCTGTTACATAACTCAAGGGAAACACGCCCTTATGTAAACAGGAGAGCTGTTACATAACTCAAGGAAAACACGCCCTATAAAGGGAGGAACCGGGAGGTACAAGGCTGTCGGATATTGTGTTTACACCGACGTACCTGCTTCGTGAAGAGCAGTGTTCCGGAGTGGTGCTCCAGTAAGGCAAGAACGGAGGTAGGTCGAGTCGTTACTCCCTGGGCCGTGTCTTGCCCCATCGTCACCTGTGAAGGACCCGGAAGCTCTACCGGTCAACCATTGAGCTTCGCTTTTTGACTCGGCTGAGTCCAAGCGCAGTGGCGCTTTTGCTGGTTGGAGTCGTAACTCCCAGCCCGACCAGAGACACAGGGACTGCCAGCTGTAACGCACACCAGGAGGTGTTTGCCGCGTTACAGACTCGGAAGTCCACAGGATCGATCGAGCGGCTGCTCTCGGTTCAGTCTTCTTGCTTGTGATTGGGGTATCGGTGACGCATCACCAGGAGGTGACTCCGCGTCCCGGTGCAGTCTGAGGAAGAGGTTGAGCGGCTGCTCCCTTCAGGTAGAGACCCCGGCTGGGTGTTTCCCTGACTCCTCGATTCTCCCCAACACTCTTCGTGCCCCTCACAGCCTACCGATTGGCATTGTCGGCCATTTCATTTCTGCCCTCTGTTGGCATACGCCGGGATCGGCGTATATGCAGAGGACGGTTAGGACCATCCGTGCTGTGGGCTGGTAACGTACTTAGCCTGGAGGATTCCAGTGACTATAACTTTTGTTTGTTCTTTGTATTTTATTTGCCTTCATTAAAAGAACTAACCCTTCACAAGTGGTTGCGTCCTCATTGTCGTGTCTGTTAAACGATCCTGAGACGTTCAGGGCGTTACAAAATATCCGACCTTAATAACACTAACTGTCTCCCGGTCGATAACAGACATGGCAACACTTGATGATGTGCTGGCTGCTTTAGCGGCCATGCAAGTTGAAGTGGCTGCCTCTAGGCAAGAAACAGCCGATGTAAAAGCCAGACTGGATGCTATCCAATTGGACCCGCTCACGCCCAGCACCTCCCTCACGAACCAGACCCCTGTGGTAGTAGTGGAAATGCCGGTAGCCATCCCCTTGGCAACACCAGAGAGGTACAGTGGGGATCCTAACACAGTGCAGGTATTCCTCACACAAGTGGCGCTACATTTATCGTGCAAACCAAAGGCGTTCCCCACGAGTCAGGCTCGTGTGGCTTTCCTTATATCCTATTTGGCTGGAAACGCGGCACAATGGGCCGTACCTCTGGTGAGCAGGGACGACCCCCTCTTATGTGATTGGGGTGCTTTTCGCGAGGAATTCCTGAAGGTATTCGACAGAAGGGCTGACTCGTACACGGCGGACCGTGAAATGCTTGAGTTGAGACAGGGATCCAACGACCTGGTGCAGTATCTCAACGCGTTCCGAAGGCTGGTTGCGGAAACCAAGTGGCCTGTTGCTAAACAGACGGCGCTCTTCCATCAAGGGCTGTGCGATGAGCTCAAGGACGCCGTGGCTCATATTGACCCTCAACCCAAGACATGTGAGGGCCTTATCAACCTGGTATTACGGCTGGAACATAGGCTTAGTGAAAGAAAGGGGGATCATGGGAGAAAAGGAAAATCCCTTCCATCCTATGTGACGGTGGGAAGTCCTGAAACTTCCACCGCATCCAAGGGAGAACCCATGGACATCGGCGCAATACGAGCGAGCCTCACAGCCACGGAGAAAGAGTCACGCCGTAAACAAGGATTGTGCCTATATTGTGGCAAAAAAGGCCACTACGTACGTGAATGCCCTGCCAAACCGAAGACGTCACGTTATCGGGCCAACCGGTCGGTAACAGCCGTGGTGGACATACCGGCGGAAAACTAGAGGACTCCAAGACCAGAGAAGGGGCATCTCGGAGTCACTCATCCATCCCTTCACTTTCCAACTCGGTCACTAAGGGACAACGACACCTGTTTATCACGGTGCACGTGGGAGTGCATGACCAGTGGATACCCGTTGTGGCCATGGTGGATTCAGGGGCCACTGGCATGTTTATGGACCACAACGAGGCATGCAGGCTAGGGCTAGTGCTTCTTCCCAAAGCAGTACCCGAAGACGTCTATGCGGTAGACGGAAGGCGATTGGTGACGGGGCCCATCGGACAGCACACGGGGGTCCTTCCGATGAGATATGGGAGGAACCATTTGGAACAAATCGATTTTAACATCATCCGAGCGCCCCAATATGGCGTCATATTGGGATTGCCGTGGCTACAGAAACACAACCCCTTTGTGGATTGGCCCACACATCGCATCGAAATGACGTCACCGTATTGCATCCTGCATTGTGGAATAAGAACGGAATCCCTTGACGCAGATGAGAGCGGGAGTCAGACGGTGGCTACAGCGGCAGAAAAAGATGTGGCTCTCCCCCAGGCTTATCACAGTTTTGAGGATGTATTTGATGAGGTGAAGGCGGAAGTGCTACCACCACATAGACAGTTTGACTGCCAGATCGACCTGGTGCCAGGGGCCAGCGTTCCCAGCGGCAGGCTGTATGCCCTGACGGAGCCTGAAAACGTGCATCTCCGGGGGTACCTGGATAAACTCCTCAAGCTAGGATTCATCCGCCCGTCCAAGTCTCCGGCCGCCTCGCCACTCTTCTTCATCCCGAAGGCTAATGGGGAGCTGAGAGCCTGTGTGGACTTTAGGGCATTGAATGCGATAACCATAAAAAATCGGTACCCCTTGCCTCTCATCAGTGTACTTCTGGAACAGGTCAAGAAAGCTCGTATCTACACCAAGTTGGATTTGAAAGGGGCATACCATCTGGTGCGCATGAGGGACGGAGACGAGTGGAAGACCGCCTTTAAGACCAGGTTCGGCCTTTTTGAGTACCTCGTCATGCCGTTCGGTCTGTGCAACGCCCCGGCAGCCTTTCAGTACTTTTTGAATGAGGTATTCAGAGAGGAGTTGGATATCTACGTGGTCGTATATATCGACGACATCCTCATCTATTCGTCCAGTGTGGAGGAGCACGTACACCACGTCAAAGCTGTGCTCCAAAAGCTGAGGGAAAACATGCTGTTTTGTAAACTCAGCAAGTGTGACTTCCACGTCACATCTGTGGAATTCCTCGGAGTGATGCTGAGTCCAGAGGGACAGGAGATGGCAGAACGAAAGATCAAGGCGGTGAAAGAATGGCCGGTGCCCCAAAGCGTGCAGGACGTCCAAAGTTTAATTGGCTTCGCCAACTTTTACAGGCGGTTTATAGATGGATTTTCAGGAGTGGTGGCCCCAATCACACAGCTACTGAGGAAGTCCAAGGAGTTTGTCTGGTCCCCTGAAGCGAACAAAGCCTTTGAGGCCCTGAAAAGCGCCTTTGGTAAGGCGCCGGTGTTGGCTCACCCCGATCCGGATCTCCCCTACGTGGTGGAAGCGGACGCGTCGGATGTGGCGCTGGGGGCTATCTTGTCCCAACGCAACCACGACACAGGGGTGCTTCATCCCGTTGCGTACATGTCCCGCAAACTCAACGACGCCGAACGCAACTACCATATTGCGGAGAAGGAGCTTCTCGCAATCAAGGACGCCTTCACCGAATGGAGGCATTGGTTGATGGGGGCAAGACATGTGGTATCGGTGTACACGGACCATCGGAACCTACAGTTCATGACGGCCACTAGACACCTTTCTCCCAGGCAGCTACGGTGGATGATCTTCTTTGCGGGGTTCAACTTCCGCATCACATATCGGCCGGGGACGGAAAACCGGAAGGCGGACGCCCTGTCCCGTCAATCTGCAGTTAAGGAACCATTGCCTGCGACCGAGCGTTCCATCATTTCCCCGAGGATGGTATTGGGGGTTATCCAACCGGATACTTTCCTGAGGGGAATAAAGAGAGGGATCAGGTCATTCGCATGGCGGAGGTGGCTCCTCAGTCACAGAGAATGGCAGCTGAAGGACGGGATACCCCTGAAGGGCAGGTGCCTATTGATACCCACGCCTAGGCTAAGGAAACAAGCATTCATCTGGTGCCATGACTCTCCATGTGCAGGTCATTTGGGCTTTGAAAAAACGGTGGCTAGCATGGGACGGCATTTCTGGTGGCCAACCATGAGAGTGGATGTCAGGAGGTGGGGACAGGAGTGTCCTACGTGTGCTACCATGAAGGCCGACCATGGCCGAACCCAAGGGCTCTTACATCCACTTCCGACCCCGGATAGACCATGGGATAGCATATCACTGGACTTCGTGGTGGGCCTACCGGTAGACCAGGGGATGACGGCAATACTGGTGGTGGTGGATTACTTGACGAAAATGGGGCACTTCATCCCCTGCAAGAGAGTCCCTACGGCCGGGGAATTGGCGTCACTACTCCTAAAGAATGTGGTACGACTGCATGGATTACCTGGGGTGATCGTGTCGGACCGGGGGTCGCAGTTTACTGCGCAATTCTGGAAGACTTGGTGCACTGCGCTGCATGTTAAGACCGCCCTGTCCACCAGCTACCACCCTCAAACGGACGGCCAAACCGAGCGCCTGAACCAAACGCTCAAACAGTATCTGCGATGTTTTGTGGACCAGGGCAGGGAAGAATGGGTCGACTTGCTATGGGTTGCAGAGATAGCCTATAACAACGCCACTCACAGCTCCACACAGTCATCTCCGTTCTATAGCAACTATGGCCAACATCCCAGGTTCTTGCCATTTCTACATCCGTTCAGAGAGGACAGGATTCCCGCCACAGCGGACAGGGTGGCACACATAAAAGACACGTTGATGCGCTCAAGGGCTGTCCTAATAGAGGCCAAGAGAAGATACAAGGCTGCGGCAGATAGGAAGAGAAGGCCCGGGCCACTGTACCGCACTGGAGACTACGTCTGGATATCCACAAGAAACATGAGGTTTCGAAAGAACAGTGTGTTCCATCCCAAGTACATGGGCCCCTATCGTATTACCAAGTGTATGGGTCCCGTGAACGTGAAGGTGTGCTTGCCCCAGTCATTGCGGATACACCCTGTCTTTCATGTATCATTGCTCAAACCAGCACCCTCCAAGCCGTCTGGGACACCTAGGCCGGTATGCGTGGAGTCGGAGGTGGAGTATGAAGTGTCGGGCATACAGGCGTCCAAATGGCGCAGGGGGAAGCTGTGGTACCTGGTTGCGTGGAAAGGCTATGGCCCGGAGGAGCATTCATGGGAACCGGCTGAAGGGGTTCATTCTCCGCGCTTGGTCTCCTTGTTCCATCGGCGTTTTCCTGCCAGCGCTGGACCCGTGGGGAGCCGCTGAGAGGGAGGATGTACTGTCAAGAATTCCTGTCATACGAGGGGAGGAAAACGGTAACCAGCGAAAACGGACTACATCTCCCAGGATGCTTAGCGGTTGAGAGGTTATGTAAACAGGAGAGCTGTTACATAACTCGAGGGAAACACGCCCTTATGTAAACAGGAGAGCTGTTACATAACTCAAGGGAAACACGCCCTTATGTAAACAGGAGAGCTGTTACATAACTCAAGGGAAACACGCCCTTATGTAAACAGGAGAGCTGTTACATAACTCAAGGAAAACACGCCCTATAAAGGGAGGAACCGGGAGGTACAAGGCTGTCGGATATTGTGTTTACACCGACGTACCTGCTTCGTGAAGAGCAGTGTTCCGGAGTGGTGCTCCAGTAAGGCAAGAACGGAGGTAGGTCGAGTCGTTACTCCCTGGGCCGTGTCTTGCCCCATCGTCACCTGTGAAGGACCCGGAAGCTCTACCGGTCAACCATTGAGCTTCGCTTTTTGACTCGGCTGAGTCCAAGCGCAGTGGCGCTTTTGCTGGTTGGAGTCGTAACTCCCAGCCCGACCAGAGACACAGGGACTGCCAGCTGTAACGCACACCAGGAGGTGTTTGCCGCGTTACAGACTCGGAAGTCCACAGGATCGATCGAGCGGCTGCTCTCGGTTCAGTCTTCTTGCTTGTGATTGGGGTATCGGTGACGCATCACCAGGAGGTGACTCCGCGTCCCGGTGCAGTCTGAGGAAGAGGTTGAGCGGCTGCTCCCTTCAGGTAGAGACCCCGGCTGGGTGTTTCCCTGACTCCTCGATTCTCCCCAACACTCTTCGTGCCCCTCACAGCCTACCGATTGGCATTGTCGGCCATTTCATTTCTGCCCTCTGTTGGCATACGCCGGGATCGGCGTATATGCAGAGGACGGTTAGGACCATCCGTGCTGTGGGCTGGTAACGTACTTAGCCTGGAGGATTCCAGTGACTATAACTTTTGTTTGTTCTTTGTATTTTATTTGCCTTCATTAAAAGAACTAACCCTTCACAAGTGGTTGCGTCCTCATTGTCGTGTCTGTTAAACGATCCTGAGACGTTCAGGGCGTTACACAGGGGCAGGTTCTACACCCCCACCTCCAGAACTTGCACCTTCATGCCTGGAGATTGAACGGGGCAACCCGAGTTCTTTCTCTCTCCCGCCGGATGTGGTGGGTGTTATTTTATTGTCCAGGCGACACTCCACTAAGTCTATTTATTCTTACAGATGGTCTAGATTTGTTAAATGGTGTGGATAGAGGTCTATTGATCCTTTAAAGGCCCACTTGTCAGATGTTCTTCAGTTTTCACTTTTCTTGGCTCAGCCGGGTTGTGATGTGGCCACTGTTAAGGGCTATTTGTCGGCCTTATCGGTGTTTATTTGTTTGCCAGATCAGCTGTCTTTGTTTAAATCTCCCATTGTTTTGAGATTTATTAAGGGCCTTACCAATAGGTTTCCGCCTTCCCCCTTTTGTTATGCCTCAATGGGATTTAAACTTGTTTTGACTTTCGTTATGTGTTCCCTGTTTGAACCCTTACATAGTTGCCCTTTGAGACTCCTATCTCTTAAAACGGTCTTTCTTGTGGCTATTACCTCAGCCAGGAGGGTGAGTGAGCTTCAGGCTCTCAGTTCAAAACCCCCGTTTTTGACCATACATGCTGAAAGGATGGTCCTCAGGACCAGGGCTGCTTTTCTGCCTAAGGTGGTTACTCCTTTCCATCTAGGACAGTCCATTACCCTTCCTGTATTTTATCCCCCCGTCACCCTTCCAAGTAGGAGGAGAGACATCACCGCCTGGATCCAAAAAGAGCGGTGAGCTTTTATTTGGATAGGACTAAAGACTTGCGATTGGACGATCAGCTCTTTGTGGGCTATGTTGGACGCATGAAGGGCAAGCCTGTGCACAAGCGCACTCTTTCCAGGTGGATCATCTTGTGCATCAAGATCTGCTATGCCTTGGCTGGTAAGGAGCCTCCTGAAGGTATTAGATCTCATTCTACCAGAGCCAAGTCATCCACTTCTGCTTTGGCCAGAGGTGTACCTGTAGTGGACATTTGTAAGGCTGCAACTTGGGCCTCCCTCCACACTTTCGCAAAGCATTATTACTTGGATTCTGAAATGAGGAGGGAGGGCCACTTTGCACGCTCTGTCCTGAAGGACTTTTTGGTATAGAAGGGTGTGGACACCCTCCTACGGGAGTGGGACTGCTGTGGGATTCTATTCAAAAGGTGAGGAATCCACAGGCAGATGTATCCATCAGATGAACAAGTTACTTGCCTTTGGTAACGCTTTTTCTGGTAGATACAGTATCTGCCTGTGGATTCCTCACTGACCCACCCTCCTCCCCGATGTCCACCCTTGTATACTTTAAAGGTGGCATTGTTTAACATGTTTGTTTTGCATTGTCTCTTCTATCTTTGTGTATTTATAGGAAATGCTTTTATTATTTGGCTTTCCTCTTAATTTCACACTGTGTATTGGTATGAGTTTGTACTGTGTATACTTTGCACCTGTTCGCCTCAGAGGCACGGAATAAATGGGTGGAACTGATGTCGTCACGCCAACGAGGCTCTCTTATGGCTCCGTTGACGTCATGCGGAGTCACGAGCTGAGCCGTAGTACTGTGACGACCTCGTCGGCGTGGAGAGCTAGGAAAAGGTTTCCGCGGAATGCTGGCTCAGGGGATATTCAATGACATGCAGATACTGTATCCACCAGAAAAAGCGTTACCGAAGGTAAGTAACTTGTTCTTTATTACAGAAGTATTGTCAACAAAAGAATGAAGTGCTGCCATCTTAGCAGTTGACTGGTGCTCTAACAGCGCTTTACATTGTTTATAAGTGAGCTGGGAGCAGATCTTTCGTACAGACTATTTATCTTATGCCTATACTAGCCAACCTATTTAGACTGCTGTTCGTTATAAATCTTCCACTCAGTAAAGAGTGTTAGATTTTGGACTCCTTTGTTTCCCTTGAACGAATATTTGAAATACATTGGTAAATATGGTGACGTTTCTGCCACTGCTGGTACAGGCAAGGCCCCAAAGTTCACCCTATGTGAAATACTTTTCGGGCCTGTGCTGTTACTACTGTTAATTCTGGTGCGCCTCGCTTAGTCATCAAGTTTCCATGCTTGTGGTGACAAGGGAATGTTGACCTCCGACTGTGACGCGTTTTCTGCTGTCTGCCGTCATAACAAACACCCCCCACCAGTAGCTACTACGCTTTGCAGATAGGGTTACCCATTTCCTAGAGAAAAATACCGGCTATTTGTTAAATTTTTACGCTTTTGCAGAAGTGGGAACATGATATTTAAATCGAACTTTATATAAAATCGTGTATAATCATTTTTAACACGGCCTTTCTCACTTTGTCTACTTTTATTATCAGTCAGGGATCATAAAGGCAGCTCTAGAACACATTTTTAAGTACATACTTTAGTCTTATATTTACTGTTTAGACTAAGTAGTGGTAAAGGGAAAATATACCGCCTTTAAGTGACTTTTCTAATTTTTGTACCGGCCGGGACATAAAGATGCTACTGGTCATGTCGGTATGAAAATGGACTCCATCTTATTCGCAGTTTGAGACTTGTTTTATGTAACCACTACAACAATTACTGCTTTCCCTACTGTAGGCTACTTACAATGGATTTAAAATGATAAATGAGCTAATTTCATTTTTTACATGCGGCATGTTACACGGCAGACTGCAAAAAAGTCACAAGGTAAGACTACTGTATTTTTATTTGTTCGAAATAACACAATTTCTGCAATTTGTCTTGTGGTTACTAAGAAGAAAAACTATGTTTAATAAAAATGTGGCAAATTTCCTTGTCTTGAAGGTAAATATTTTTGTCTTGTTTCTCGCATTTTTCCGGCTCTCGTCTTAAATGTCTCCTTTTCTGCCAACGTGCGTGTATTGTAATTATGTTGCTCTTCTGTTCATTTCTGACTGCATTGACTAACCCGCCAATTTACAAACACAGCTGCATCCGTTTAGTTCTACAGATACCGTGCCTGAAGGATTGTGGGCCATGCAGGTGACACGTTTGCATGTCCGATTTCTACTGATCTGCATCCTGTCCTGTTGTCACCTGAACATTCCATCTTCCAGCACTTTTTGCTGCCACCTCGCTGGACGTTTCCTATCGAATCTGTTTAGCACGCGAGGAAACTCTTTAGAGCAACCTGTGGGGAACGGACATGGTATTGCAGCGGTACAAGGGACTGTTACCAGGCACACTGCTGACACACTCCCAAAGCCATATGATCTGAAATAAGCCAGCAAGCTTTTGGAGATCTCCAGTGCTGGGGCGGGGGTATAGTGCTGCTCACCCACAATGCACAGCTCGAGTGTGGCTTATCAGCAGACCTCTTTAGGCTCACATTTTGATGGCACTGCCACGGTTGATGACTCTGAAAGCAGCTGACCCTTGGGTTATTCCTGCATAGTTTAATGCTTTAGAGTTTAGCGGCAGCCAGGAAATAAAATAACTAAGCGGCAGACTTCCAGTAACATTGCACTAATGAAATCCTCTAATTAAAAAGGAAAATCACTTAATGGGAAACATTGGGTCGGGAGAGGAGTTGACCTAACGGCTAGGGCGGTCGACCTCGAATCTGGGGATCAGGGTTCAAGTCTCGGCAAAGACGCTGAACATCCTGTGATACTGTGCAAATCACAAATATGAATGTGTCCTCATGTAATGCAACTGGTGCTATGTAAAGCCCTCTGATACCCGATACCTTCGGGTCAAGTTTGCGCTATATAAAACTCCGTAAAATAAAATAAATGCGAGGCAGTGAAAAAGTAGTTTTTAATCCTCCCATTACCAGTTGTGAGTCATTACTTTGCAAGTAATGAAATCACAGCCACAACATCTGAAGTGACCACACCAGGACTACCTTTACCTCGCAACTTAGCAGATCATTTTATAATCAATTAACTTAGGGAGGTACACGCAACCTCCCACAAAAGAGTAAGTCCGTCCTTTTTACAAACTACATTTATACATTTGCTACAGCCAAAAAAGGATCCACAACAGTAGTAAATGTACTCCAGAACAGACCTGAAGTAAATCCAGCAACACACAGGGGCAACTACTTGTATTACAACACCCTTAAAAATTAGAGGCAGGGGCTTAAAATAGAACCCCATAGAAAGTAATTTTAAAATAAATGTATTTCAACTTCTTAAAAATATACCTAAGTTGAATTTGATTTTAAAAATATGTGAACCGAAAATAATTTATTAGAAAATATCTTAACCTTTTCAAACGTAAAAAATAAATTCTATACAAAACTTTCTGACAGATACTTCTAACCTCAGATTCCTCACCATATAAATATCACCAAGTGCCAGCCTGGATCTGGAAAACTCATAAACAGTAGTGCTGCTGGGCACCGGTGTGCATCAACTCTGGTCCACTCCAAAAGTGATGAGCAAAAAAACATGTAAGTGCCACCCATTCACGCTGTCATCAGTTTCTTTCTTTCCATGTCTTTAGATGTGGATCTTGAAGTCAGCTCCTATTTTCTTCACTCTGTTGAGAGATTTCTTCCCAAAAATGTTCCAGTGTAAGGGAATATCACCCCCTAGGCCTACAGGATTTAAACCTTGTAGGGCCTGTGCCAAACAGATGTACACATGGGTGACCTGCCCCACAAGGTGTGTCTCTGGTGTTTGTGTTCTGTACAGAACTCTAAGACTTGTGACAACTGTGCTCAGATGAAGCTGAAAGCCATCAGAGAACGTGAAGATAAGCTCTTTGTAGCAAAATATTACAAGACTCCATGCAGGGCCTGCTCCAGGTCCAAGATGTGAGTGTAAACCTTCTCCTGCTTCTAAAGTTGTGCCCGCAACAGATCTGCTTTGTGATGAAAGCCTTCAGGTAAGCCAAAGAAAAAGCATAAGAGGTCTAAGTGCGTCTTTTCTCTTTCCGCCACCTTCATATTCCGGTTTTGGTCCCGAAGTGCCCTGAGTTCCCGGGTCAGTCAGCAACATTGCAACAGGTTGAAGACTTGCGAGAGGCCATGCTGTGCATCCTTTGGCACACTTTTGGCCCACTGTGGCACACCTTAGGGTCCCAAGGAGCCACATGGGCCTCCATTGGGTTAAAGCTGGCAGCTCCATCCTCGGTGTCTTCTGTGCTGCATGAACCTGCTTCCGTTTCGGTACCGGCATCAATGCTAACTAGGTCACATGCTGAAATCTGCGCCTATCCCTTGTATGTCACAGGGGCCCTAAGTCATTGGCACCAGAAGTGGAGCCATAATCTTTTTGGATATTTGACTTCAAGCCACATTAGTGTTGACCAAGGCATCACGCAGATCCTGATGTGGTGCAACCAATGCTCAATCTCTCAGATTCAGACACTATTCCAGTACTGCACAGTGATGCATAACCACTAAACCACCCTTTTATCTCAGACTTTTGCCAGAGTCACCATACAGAGGGTATGGGCAAGAGTTTGCCACATGTTATGATGAAGACAATAGGTATATGGACAAATAAGATGCCAGTGGATTGGCGTCCTCCCCATACTTGGTTGGTTTCCTTCCTGGACTAGCAATGAAGGAAAGCTACTGTTATCTGGAGGGCTCCTGAAGTCCTTAACCTCCATCTCCCCACTATGGAGGTAAAGACAAATGTGCTTACTGAAGTCCTTCATCCTGGCCAGGCATCAAACAAACCTCTCCTGCCTTTCAATTAGGTCCTCACAGACATGCAACTGAGTTTTGGGCCAAACTATGAAGTCTCCGTAGAGCAACTCCAGGCGACCCTGATTTCTTAACCCAGCATCCAACACCTAAGAGTTTGATGGTGAAGGCGTCCATGAGCACAGTCAACCCTATAGGCCAATTTCGTTTAATAATTGACCTACTTTGTCTTTCCTGTTGTTTGAAAGTGAGGATGAGTCTGGGCGTATTGATTTCTCGTAGCTGGTCTGTGTTTCTAGTTTTGGGCTCTAGCAGGATTTTCCCTTGATTTGATGGCCACTTTAGCCACTGCCTCATTGAGAATTGATGTGCTGTATCCTCTCTGTCTGAACCTTATTAGTGCCTCTTGTGTGCACCTCTCCTGATCTTCTGCGGTACTATATATTCTTTTTATTCTAAGGAATTCCCCATAGGGTATACTCCGTACCAAGTGTTTGGGGTGTGCACTGGACGCATGAAGCGTCGAGTTTCCAGCAGTTGTTTTTCTATGCAGAGTGGTTGTGATGTGTCCTTCATTAATGTATACGCTCACATCTAGAAAATCAACACTTTTCGCTGATATATGAGGTGAATCTTAAATTTACAGAGTTATTATTGATGTGGTTTATGAACATTGTGGCACTTTCCTCACTGTCGTGCCAAACAATAAAAACATCTATATACTGAAGCCAATGCTTCGCATGCTTGGTATACATTTCTGAGTGAGTTGACCTGAGGGCCTGCTCATCCCACCAACCCACCATGAGGCAGGCGTAGCTGGGAGAGAAGCAGGACCCCATAGCCACACCCCTCAGTTGTTTATACATTTGATTTCCAAACATCAAGTAGTTGTTGTTTAGGCTCCATGTTATGCATTCCATAATAATTTTGTTATGTTCGGAACATTCTGCAGGCCTCTTAGCTAGGAAATGTTTGATCGCCGCCAGTCCTATTTTGTGGTCTATACATATATACAATGACTCTATATCTAGAGTTATGAACCTCATGTTGTCTCCCCATTGTATAATCTTGGTTTTATTCAAAAAGTCTCCTGTGTCTTTTACGTAGGTTGGGAGATCCTTAACTAAGTTTTGTAAAAAAGTAGTCCACATACTGAGATATGTGTTCTCCCATACTGTTGATGATGGAGATTATCGGTCGTCCTGGGATTTGACTGATATGTTTGTGAGTTTTTGGCACAAAATAGATTGATGTAATCACCGGATATTCTACCCATAGGAATTCGAATTCTTCTCCTGATATCATGCCATCTCGTTTGAATTGATGGAGCTTTTTGGTAAATGTTTCCTTGGCTTTGTTGTAATCCTTTATGTCGGATTTACCATAGCATGCTTGGTCAGATAGTTGTCTGTGTGCTTCTTTTGTATATTCTGATTGAGGCCATAGTACTATGTTGCCTCCTTTGTCTGACTGTTTGACGACCACCTCATGATTGTTGCTTAGTTTGTTGATCAATTTGATGTATTCAGTCTCTTTATATTGTTTTTGCCGTCTCTTCTAGTTTATTTGATGATACAATTGTTTAATGTCCTCCTCATGGAATATATCTATAGCGTCTTTGGGCATAGAAGGAATAAACATAGATTTTTTCTTAAATGGGCTACTTCCTGCCCCTTGTTGTGTGATATCTGATTTTTGGAGCTGTTCTTGTGTTGACCTCTCCGACAGTTGAATTTCATTGTCGCTGCTAGTTTCAGCCATGTTGGCTTGTGCTGTGAGGAGTACAGGGATATCTGAAACTAATAGATTACTTTTGCTTCCTTGTTGTAATGGCTGGTCAGTACGGTTAGTTTCTAGACCGTTTTTGATGGTGAAAAACTTTATTAGTTTCAATTTGTGAATGTAACTAAGATATCGATCTTTGTTTGTGAATAATTGAAATTATTGGGTGGGCAGTATGATAACCCCAACATGAGCACTTGTTTTTCTATATCTGTCAATTGTATTGTTGAAAGATTGGTGATGGTTTTGTCTTCCTTCATGTTCATTTGCGCCAGTATCTTCATTTTGGTTTTGCATTTTTTCCGTCTGTCTCTCCTTTTAGTGTTCCTGTATTTTCGAGTGGCTGTGTTTGTTTTTGCGGCCTCAAGGTGTTCTGACGGTCTGTAACTAAAAAATCAATTTCCTCTCCTAAATCTAACCGTCTTCCTTCTGTGTTGTCACTAGTTGCACTCATGTTGCCGCTTTCAGAGCCAGTATCACTGGTTACCGAATTCTCTTCTGACAGTGACGTGGAGTCTTTAGACGTTTTCGCATGTTGTTGTATTCCTGATGCTGTATCTTTTTTAGATTCAGCGTTCCGTTTCAAGCAAATGTGTAAATCTGTCTCTGCTCATAATCTGCTCGGTCTCGAGCAAATTAAAACACTTTGCACTGTTTGATTTTTTTCCTCTGGTTTTGTTATATATATATATATATATATCCAGCTCAGGCTTGCACCAACAATTTGAGAGGCACTCAAGCGGACACGAGCCTCAAGCGTCAGCCCATTCATCCGTCAGGATCCCCGGACTGCTGATAACATTAGCAGCCCAACCACCACTGCCTGACGCGTTTCACAAATCTTCCTCAGAGGCTGTTCGTGGAAAGGAACACGCACAGTCTGGAACTGCAGGTAAGGAACTTCTTTAATTGCGCGCCCCCTATAGGCGGCCCAATGAGTCTGCGCATTCGCCTTATGGTACCTGTAATCCCAGAGGGATGTAGATATCCCCACAAAACTGCGTTCAATCTCCTGCCGGAATTTTCAAGCCCCCAAATGAGCCTCAATAGTCAGGGGTTCCCTCAATTCAAGTGTCCTACGCCCCACATCACGAGGCTGCCTGATGCAATCCTCTGTGGCTCCCAGGTTCACGGGGTGGTGCTTCTCTCGGCGACTTGGCAGCCGCCTATAGATCCAGCTCAGGCTTGCACCAACAATTTGAGAGGCACTCGAGCGTGGACACGGGCCTCAAGTGGCAGCCCATTCATCCGTCAGGAACCCCGGACTGCTGATACCATTAGCAGCCCAACCACCACTGCCTGACGCGTTTCACAAATCTTCCTCAGAGGCTGTTTGTGGAAAGGAACAGGCGCAGTCCGGAACTGCAGGTAAGGAACTTATTTAATTGCGCGCCCCCTATAGGCTGCTCAATTAGTCTGCGCATTCGCCTTATGGTACCTGTAGTCCCAGAGGGATGTAGATATCCCCACAAAAGTTCCTTTCCACGAACAGCCTCTGAGGAAGATTTGTGAACGGACAAGTTAAGGAGCTCCAATATAGTGGAGAAGGTGGCTGGAGCTCCTTGTGACATTGTGTGTGGGTGTGCGGGGTCAAGCGGGGACTCTGATGTGACCTTGCTGAGAAGAGCAGGAAGTTCTTCCTCGTGATGGGGTTGGGGGAGAGGCAGGCCAATGTGGCATGTCTTGGGCATACACTTCTCTGATGTGAGGGAATTTAAAATTCTGTTCTTTTGTAGAGACCGCTGAATATCTGCTTTTTTGTTCTGAAAGAATGCTGCCAATTTGTTGCAGTGTTGCAGGGATTCTGCTTTTGCACAGAACTATGCGCAGGAGACCAGGACCTCAGAGAATTGTGGTGTACCAGAAAACTCCCCTCAGAACCCAGAACCCCTTATCCGACTAGCTTAGTATCTCATTCGTTAACCTAGATCTAGCTAGGTGGTCCCAATGTATAGACAAACCAGAACAAGCGACTTAGATATTTCTCAGGAGTGGTGGGAATCCGAAATACCTGTTCGTACTTATTTATTAGTCCACAACATAATAATACAGACACGGTAAAGTTTAAAGAGTTTATTTTATAAACCTCGCGTCCTAAGATGCAGTACTTTGGCTAACACTAGCAGACTAACAGTACAGATCAGAATCATGAGCATTATTACAATACCATATAGAATGAAAGGAGCAATCATACTATTAATGACAGTGGTCTACGGCCACACTCCTTTCACTATAATCCAATACATTATTATTATTAGACTATTAGAAGGTCTCTTAGGCTAACAGGGGGGACCCCATACCGTATAGATCAGCTTAGTAGAATCACATGAAAGGATCAGCTCTCACAGCATGCATCAGCTCTTCTTGTTCGAATGAATGTAAAACGAAACTGTTCTGCAATATTAAAGACGCTTGTCCTTCAAATATTGGCAGCTGTATGCATGATATGTCTAACAAGTGGTACGATCAATCTAAATACAACACTCTGTACCTTCTAGTGACCCAGACGCGTTCTTTGCATGATGTACAGTCCAAGGGCACATTTCACGGTTAAGAATGTGCAACAACAGTTCGTTATCCTGTAAGGCAAAGTCGAGTCAGCATTTCTAAAATGAATAACACATAACAACAGTGTCATGTGCAGCGCAGCAGAAACGACAAGCTTGCTTGTTAACCATGATCTCGGTTATGCTAACTGAGTGTTGTAAATAGGACGTGGCTTAATCCATCTCACACCCCCCCATGTTTGGAGCACTAACCAATAGGGATACACTTATCAAGAACGCAGAGTTCAAGTGATTTAGAGCGGAACCAAGGGTATATAAGGTAAGTGTAAAGTCTGAGAATAAAAAAATGTTCGTTTAGAAAATGAAAAATGATGTGCTAAAAAATAAGCAAAATTTTCGTAGAAAATTAACAATTCTGGATGCAAGCAGCATTGACAATGGCAATCAGTCAATCCATGAAGGTATATGCACCATAAGTTGCGACTGCTTCCAAGAGGAAATCATTGGAGCGTTCCGCAAAAGTATCTGCCATCCAGTTGAGCAAAGGAAAGGAACACACATGTTCATCAATTATCGGAGCATCCAGCACCATAATAGGACAACTGTCAGTCTCCTCGATATAACTCCTTTCAAGGAATTCAATAGCTGCCTCTCCGATATCCCAGTTTCCAAGGACTCCGTGTGCAGCACCCAAAGCCATAAACCCGACACCAGAACAGTTGAATTCATGAGCCACTAAGGGACACATTAGTTCATCAAAATCCGGGTCAGGTGACGCCAAGTTTGACAGGCACAAGTCCAGAGCCCATTGGAAGGGACAATCTAGGCAATGAAAAACAGGTTGCACACACGTAAAAAAGGGAAACTGGAAAGACAATCCATACTTGACGCTTAATACCGCCAGTGGTAAGATGCCGTAGAAATCAAGCATCCGGCTACGAAGATGGAGCAAGCGCAGCATTCTGTCTTGCAACTCCCGGTGTGCAGCCATATCGAAGTGCGCAAATCAGCAAGAGGATCCCAGCCACCAAAGCGAGGAGTAAGGGGAACCCTCCGAAGACACTTGAAAAAATAGAATGTAAAAATGCGGGGATCACACCAAAAACAGTCTGGAAAGATGTCACGAGGCCGGAGCCCACAATTTAAAAAAAATGAACAAGGCCAGTCGTAGACGAAGCATTAAAGATAGTTTGAATCAAGGTTCCAAAATGGAGGGGGAGGTCGGTATTTAAAAGAGCTTGTACCTCAGTGCGTGTGTTCGCAACATTAAGAAGAAATGTTTCACGGCATGAAGTCAACGCCACCTCTTTTTTAGACAAAAGAGCCCTTATTCTGCTCATCCTATTGAACTCTGCGTTCAAGGTTGGAATCGCTGGCCAGATGGATATATCGAGTCGGCCTTGCGGGGGCAGGAAAAGGACGTTATTACAGCAAACTACTTTTTGTGAAACAGTCACTATGTTAAGAATACCCACTAGCATCCCACAGCAAGCTTCACTATTTAAAAGCAAATAACTACCGTTAGCAAGCAGCTTAAAAGAAGACGTTATAACTGGCATTGGAATCCCCTTTAGGACACAAGCTAAATTAGGAGCGTGTATATTGCAAGCGCGATGTAATTGTATATGTCTGCAAACAACAGAGTGATCAGGAGCGGAATTGCAATCTTCACCTTTTAAGTAAACTTCCTTGCCATCCCTCACGCATCTGTAAGTGAACGGAAGTGACCAAACTTCATGCAGAAACGCATCACCAAGTTGTTCATATCTGCCGATAGCATAGTGTTTCATGCACGAACTAAACTTGAACAAACTGAACGGTAAAGTTACTAATCCGTGAACTAACCACACGGCTGAATTTAACTCAGCTACAGAAAAAGGTAAAGGTTCTAATTTTTCAATGTGCAGCAATGCATAAGTTGCATCTTTCATGGACATGAACTGCTGTTTTTCAGTCAAATTAAACGGCAGGAACAATGATGAAATATTAATGTAATCCCAAGGGACTTTCCCTGCCTTTAACGTTTGCAATGTCCATGCAAACTGCATAATTGAACACAACTGATTTTGACCATGATACAACACAGATACATCATCTTGCACAATGTCTACGACAGAAGAAACAATATTATCTAATGTATAAATTCTAGAAGACAACGTATTAATACTATTATCTATCACAGCCAATACTTTTTCCATATTGGCCTGGTCAATAGCACGTAATCTAGAAGCAGCTTCAATTTGCGACAATTTCCAGATTTCATTGTAAATAGCATAAGCCCATCGTTTAGACCTGGCATTTGCAGGACCCTTAATAAAATCATTCAAATCTATTTTGTCATTTAATCGTGATAAATGAAGCTTAACTGAAGTTAACGTGGAATGTTGCAGCCATGACTGACATAATTTACCTACAGAGTAGGGAGTCACTGTGTGTGAAGATGTAAAACGAGGGTCAACCCTAAGTTGTGTATATCCTGGAGCCAAATCCAGAAACCGACGTTGACAGGAATCTGAGCTTGTTTGCCATATCAACCAACCCTCAGGATTCAATGTCGAAATATTGAAGATGCCATTGGAAACAAGCGACTGCAACATAGTAAGGGACAGATCTGAGTGATTTTCCCAACCCGGATAGGCACCCAGATCAGGGATCGAGGGTGAAATTAATTTTTTAGATATAGCCAATCCAAAACAGGTGGTCTGAAAAATAGATGAATTTAAAAATAAAATATGGTTTGGGATAAGACAGGCACGATGCAAAGCTTCTGTTCCCTGTACCTGCCATGGTTTAGTTCCCCAAACCGATTTAAGATCGACAGTAGCTTTCCATACGTCATAACCTCCAATAGCCAATTCCTCCATAAAGGATTTGGAATATAATAATTTTGTGTGTGTCAGTCTGACCTTAGAAGTGGGTTCTACCGCTACCTTAAAATAAAAAGACTCAGGGTTTGACACACTAAAATCCGAAAAGTATGTGAATTTTTTCAATAAAGTGGCAGAGCTGCCGGTCATAGGGACAGGACAATGTTCCCATTGTGTGAAATTAACAAAATTTCGAAATTTATTTGCTCTGTGTAGGAAATGTGTGCCATAATGTTGAAAACAAAACTGCTCATCATAGTTTGCAGTATTGAAATACAGGTCTTCAGCATCAAATGCAGCATAATATTTTTAAATCAGAAAACAGTGCTTCTATTGCTTGTACATCCCAATCATCTGAGCGGATGTTTTGTTTAACTACATCACCCATAGAAACACGAAAAACAGTTGGCACATTAATAACTTCGGTGGGACCATGAATTTGAAAGTTCACCGCATCCCAAGCAATCCCATCACGTACAGGCCAGGCGGTGATGTTCACAAACGTCTGGTCTCTTTTCATGATGTGTGATGAGGAATGGGGGGCCAAAGTTCCATCAATTCATTGAATTGTAGAACGCTCATTCAGGTAGTGTCCGTTGATAAGTCTAAAAAACACTACCACAAAGCCAATTGTCATGAATAAAAAAAATACAAATCAGCACCAACCAGATGTAAGTCCAAGGTGCAACCAAAAAATGTCTCTTGAACCAGGCAAAAAATATAGAGATTTTGGAAGGGACAGTGGAAGTCAATGATTCAGTTTCAAAGGAAGAATGTGACTGGATAAGTGTTGTTGTATTTAATAGGGGCAAAGCGACTTCTGTAGGATAAGCATACACAGGATCAGCGGGCACATCACCAGCATTAGGTGGTGGATCCGTTACTGTATTCATCTCAACGGAAACCTCAGGCACGATGACAGAGGGTGGCAACACAACAGAGTTTCTCAGCATTGAAGGGCAGGAAACCGAAGGTGTCATACTATGGAGAATCGGCCACCCTGTGTAGCTTGACATTTTCAATTGAAATGTACCTTTTTTCCTTGCGACCAGGAAGCGGTGGTAAAACAACTGTACGTGTACCCAATACTCCAAGCACTGGGACTGGTGCACGATAAGAGGGGGCAAACTCCTTCTTGTTCTCCACCTTCTCACGGACCAGATCACCAACTCGAGGCAGCCAGCCGACCACCGGAATCAGGAGCGCTTCTTCAGATGTAGAGGGCACGTGTTCCTTAGCTAGAGTGTCTCTTGCTTCTTGTAGATTCTGTAATACAGCACAGTGGTCATCGAGGTCAAAAGGCGCGGCAGCTGCCGCCATGTCTAGACCATCAAGGTCTGGAACAAACATTCTCACTCCAAAGAGCATCATGTACGGGGTCCGCCCACTCAGAGACCTTCTAAGGAGATTATTAAGTGCACGTTGGACGTCATACAAGTGGGCAAGCCAGTTCCGGCCTGTACCTAACACCTTGGCTGTCAACGATTGCTTTAGGTCATGGTTCATCCGTACCACAACACTATTGCCCTCAGGCCGGTATGGAGACGAAAATTTGACTTGGACCCCCAAACTTCTCATAGCCTCTTTGTAAGCCTTAGAGGCGAACGCCGGGCCCTGATCAGAGTGAAGGGTACCACACGCAAAACTCCCTATAAAGACACGCAATGCTTTGATGACAGTCCTGGCATCAGCACTCCTTTGTGGCCACACCCACAGAAAATGTGTGCACGAATCCACTGCAACCAAGATGTACTTGTACGCAGTATCAGAGGTAAAAGGACCGCAGTGATCTAAATAAACACACACTAGTTGTTGATTAGATATATGCAGCTGCGTTGGAGGTGGACGCGCAACAGAAGAAGGTTTGATCTGCTGGCAAATGTCACAATTAAGTACATAAGCCAGCGCTTGTTTATACAAACCGTACCACCAATAACGTTGCTGCAAAAGAGAGACAGTTGCTGACACTCCAGCATGCGCAGACGCAACACCCTCGTGGGCAGCTGTTATCAAATTTGGTCTGCAGTCCGCGTTGGGAATCAATCTATCACCAACGTCGTTAATCCTCACTAATGGGACGTTATCAGGACTTAAGTGATAATGGTATCGAGAAGGAAAACCTCTAGGGAAGTTTGTCCCTGTCTCAGAAGCAGCTATAGCTGCTAAGATGTCTGCATCTATCTTATATTTTGATCTTGTAACTGCTGCTACTAAATATGTCGCCACTGCTGTTTTAGCTGCCTCGTCAGCCAAACTGTTACCGACAGCATGGACACCAACTCGTTGGTGACCAAGAGTGTGAATTACATCCACAAGCGGCAGACTCCCTTTGAGTTCTGACACTCTAGCCCAAATCGTTTTATGCTTTACTGAGCAACCTTTGGAGTCACGAAAACCATTCATAATCCAAAAAAGTATATTGTCGTTGTAAGATTGAACACAGTAGTAAGAGTCACTCACTATAAGAGTAGTGACTCTGTGATCAGCAAACTCAAGTGCAAGCACCAGAGCACGAAGCTCCGCCAGTTGCGCGGTACAATCACCCAATGACTGCGTATGCACTGCATCAGATTTGAACTCTCCATTCACGAAAGTACCGACTACAATTGCGCAAACCGCTGAATAAGTGTGCCTTGATCCAGTTGCGGGTTGCGCCGACCCGTCAGTGTATATGACACAATGGTATTCCTCGATAGGGCGCAATGACTGTGGAGCTGGATGAACAAATTCATACTCCAAACTTTCTTGAGTCTGCAACGCCGCGTCAAAGATGTATTCGACGTCTGGCGAAGCCAAGGAGGTTGCCCATTGTATCCACCTCGGATGCAAAGCCTTAGAATTTGGTACAGTAGCTTTAGTGACTGCTTCAAGAGCAGGAAACTGTGTTACCACCAGCATGCGCTTTCCTTGTGATAGCGCTCGTTCTTTCAGGATCGCCATCTGAACTGCTGTCAATACTTTTTCAACAGTGGAAAATCGCAGCTCAGCCGAAGTGTACAGATGAGATTTGTAAGCAATGGGGACTGTGTCACCCTCATTGAACGTTAAGTACGTGAAACCTTCCGCGCCAGGAACAATTCTAATGACCGGGTTGCTGTGGTTGTCACGAGTTTTTAGATATTTAGCTGTAAGAAGATCAGTTTGCAAAGTATATAATGCCAACGAGTGCTCTGGCAGCCAGCAAGATCTGGTATAAGTTGGTTGTATCAAGGTATAAAGTGTCTTGATACGCTGGGCATAATCAGGAATGTAGGATCAACCGAAATTCAGAAAACCCAGCAAGGATTGTAGTTTTTTCAGTGTCGTAGGGATACGAAGGTTTGCGCATTTCTCAAGGAACTGCGGTGCCAAGCCTCGACCTTCATTATTGAGTTCGTACCCCAAGAATAACACTGTAAATTCAGCAATGTGCGACTTCTTAAAGTTAAACTTGTAACCGAAGTCTGCAAACATAGTCACTATGTTATCCACACGAGCAAGGTGTGGAAGCAACTCGTCGTCTGTCAAATAGATGTCATCGACATACGAGTATGCTTCCGGGTCTACCATCTCTAAGAGAGAGACACCACGCGAGCGGCAAAAACTCCAGGGCTGTTCTTATAGCCCATTGGGAGTCTCTTGAACAATTTTTGTTTGCCACCCGAAGTAAATGCTGTCCACTCATAACTAAGAGGGGCCAGATTATGGCAATAAAAGCCATTGGATAAGTCGAGCGTAGTTTTGAAACGTTTTCTCACAAGACTATCTACGAGAGCCGAACTATGAGTATTTTGTACCGCACACGTCCGGCAATGTGTGTTTAAATGCCGGTAATCCAAAACTAGGCGGTACGACCCGTCAGGCTTCGTTACAGTGAATAAAGGATTATTCATGGGTGACACACATGTCTCAATTACTCCTTGATATTCCAATTGTTCAAGGATTGACGCGACGTGAGGTCTAGCCTCGCGACGCATGGGATATTGTGGTTGAGGCTGGGGATCGGATCGCAATGGAATCTCATGATTGGGAGAACATTTATCCCAGCCAACCTGATTACGATATAACGCAGGCGCAAGCACCTGCGCCCACTCCCCGGCCAACCTAGTAGACTCCTCCGTGGGCACTGCGTGCCCAAAGGAAGGAAGTATAACTTCCTCTCCCCTAGGGGCGTCTAAAACGAAAGCCGGAGGCCAATCTTTCTCCGCCAAAAGAATATCATATGTGGTGGTAAGATTATCCCAAAAAACCACTTTAATTTTGCGTTGTATGTCACCCTCAATATTAAGGACTATTTCAAATAATCTTTCCGGGGGGGCTACGCGAGTATCAGCAGTTTCGACTGTTACATAAATGTCAGTTGCTGTCGCCTCCAGAAATGGACGCAATTCTTCCCGCACTACTGTAACTTCCGCCGCGCTGTCGAGCAGCGTTAGTGCCCATGTCAGGTTCCGAAGCTGTGTCCTGACCATCTGAGGCATATCTCGCTGAGATAGCAGCAACTTTCTTTTTCTGAAACGGTGGACGTGGTCTGGCAGCGTCTTCCTGCTTGCCTTTACCGTCAGTCTGGCGGGGCTGGTCTCGACTTTGAGTGCCCCATCCTCTTCCACGTTCTCCACCACCAGAGTGCGAAGTCGATGTTTCCTGTGAAGAACGAGGAGAGCGTTGTTCAGAGACCTGAAACCTATCAGGTGACTTAATACGAGTACGATCGCGCAAATCATAAGTGCGTTCACTATACGACTGAACTGGTGAGGCAGGACGAGAAAACTGTTTCTGTTGCTACTTCTCTTGTTTTTTGGCTCGCCAACTCTGTTTAGGAAAGTTGGGCTTTTCATCTTTTGTAGACGAACTCACCTTAGTTTGTTGTTATACATCTGGAATTTAGATGGTGGATTTCACACCCAAGGCACTACGTCCAACCATCCTATAGGCTTTCGCGATAATTTTTGCGAACTGCCTAGGCTTGTCGGCATCAGCCAAAAGCTCCAGCATATTACCAACTTGGAACTGCATGGCATCTCCTTTGAGGTTGCCCATTACCATGGAACAAACCACATCGAAACTGTCGACAAGCCTCATTCCTAACTCAATAGCTGCCTCCGCACCATGACTTTCTTGAACTTTCTTGATGACGGAGGGTAGTACAGCCATAGACGGAGTGCCGTAGCACTTCGAATATGTCGCAGCAAAGACTTTGCCCCAATTGTCACAATCAACATGTTCAGGGACCAGGTCTTTCGGCAAAGTAATGGTGAGTATCCTGTGTTTATCCACAGGTGTAGTGTTTGGAAACACGGCTTCTAATTGATCAAATTTTTCCGCAAGCCAGTAAGGAAATTCATCCTTACTGAGGGGGCGCTTGCCGACAACCGCGTTAACCATAACAGGGCTTATCACCACCGCGTGATGGTGATCCGCCCCGTGTCCAGCAACCGCAGGTGCTCCCACCTGAACTGTGCGTGACACATACTGCACTAAAGCCCTATGGACTGTAATCAGGGCTGTGTGTAGCGTTCGTAAATCACCCACTCCCACCGTCAGGTAGCGTGGGTGTGGAGTATATCCGGCCAGTACCGGCCATGTAGCCCCTGCAATTGACAACGGGCCCATTCTCGCCGATACGACCTCATGGGGGAGGGCGCCATTAAACCAAATTGTATGCTGCCAGGCAGAAATAGGAATTTCCAGAGTCCTATACGGGGCATAAGCCGCAGGAACAGCCGAGGCTGTATATTCGTGGAACAAATTATCGTCCGTATCCACCTCCGCAATAGTCACCCATGAGTAAAAGAACTCATACGGGTAGGTGGTATCAGCACTGACCACAAAGACTACGGACATCCCGTCATCCGGTAACCCATACGCCCTCAAATGAGCGCGCAGAGGAACCCTACTATGAGCGGGAATATTAACCAACATAAGGACTCCTTAAAGAGTAACAACGATATTCACAGTAGCACTTGGGCTCAAAAATTATAACCTTTTTAATTTTCAAGCTTGATAGAACCTTTAGTCTAAACCTAGGTAGGTTAAACCGTCACTCAAGTTTTCCGGAAACGAGAGTGAGGGTTGTTGCACTACTAAAGCGTCTCAGACTTTAAGACCAAACGTTAGGTGCGCCATGTTGCAGGGATTCTGCTTTTGCACAGAGCTATGCGCAGGAGACCAGGACCTCAGAGAATTGTGGTGTACCAGAAAACTCCCCTCAGAACCCAGAACCCCTTATCCGACTAGCTTAGTATCTCATTCGTTAACCTAGATCTAGCTAGGTGGTCCCAATGTATAGACAAACCAGAACAAGCGACTTAGATATTTCTCAGGAGTGGTGGGAATCCGAAATACCTGTTCGTACTTATTTATTAGTCCACAACATAATAATACAGACACGGTAAAGAGTAAAGAGTTTATTTTATAAACCTCGTGTCCTAAGATGCAGTACTTTGGTTAACACTAGCAGACTAACAGTACAGATCAGAATCATGAGCATTATTACAATACCATATAGAATGAAAGGAGCAATCATACTATTAATGACAGTGGTCTACGGCCACACTCCTTTCACTATAATCCAATACATTATTATTATTAGACTATTAGAAGGTCTCTTAGGCTAACAGGGGGGACCCCATACCGTATAGATCAGCTTAGTAGAATCACATCAAAGGATCAGCTCTCACAGCATGCATCAGCTCTTCTTGTTCGAATGAATGTAAAACCAAACTGTTCTGCAATATTAAAGACGCTTGTCCTTCAAATATTGGCAGCAGTATGCATGATATGTCTAACAAGTGGTACGATCAATCTAAATACAACACTCTGTACCTTCTAGTGACCCAGACGCGTTCTTTGCATGATGTACAGACCAAGGGCACATTTCACGGTTAAGAATGTGCAACAACAGTTCGTTATCCTGTAAGGCAAAGTCGAGTCAGCATTTCTAAAATGAATAACACATAACAACAGTGTTGTGTGCAGCGCAGCAGAAACGACAAGCTTGCTTGTTAACCATGATCTCGGTTATGCTAACTGAGTGTTGTAAATAGGGCGTGGCTTAATCCATCTCACAGCAGTGTGCCGAGGGGGTGGGTAAAGTGTTTCCAGGTTTTGGAGTGTTAAGGGATTTCACAATTCTAAAAGGTTCTCTAAGGGCGTGCGATGCCTGGAATTTTTTCGATTTCATAGTAGGACGCTTGGGCCTTTTGAATTTGTATATGATAATTTCTAATTGCAGTTCGATTATCCGTTTTATGGTGATCCTCATTGTTTTTTTCTCCATTTCCTTTCACGTTTTCTACATTCTTTTTACAGGGAAACAAGATGGAAGGTAAAACAGGGTGTGTTTTTTTTCTTTTTCTTTTTGTCCTCTTTTGGTCAGTGTTATTGGGATATTTTAATCCGGAAACTGTGTGATCCATTCTTCGAATTCCGTGTTGGCAGAATCCGAGTTTTCTGCTAATATAGGTTTGGTCAAGACTAGGGATATAGTCTATTCCACTGTATTCAGTTTAGACAATCTACGGTCAGGAGTGTTTTTAATCCCAGTCTTGGGCGCATACTTATCAAATGTGATAGGGATTAAAAAATGGTCTGCATAGGACGTGGACTTTTTACAATGATTTCGTGATCATTGCTAAAAACCGGATCAAGGAGGTGTCCTTTCATGTGTGTACGGCTTTCAACTCTTTGCGTGAGCTGAATAACATCCATGTCATGTATTTTACCTGCTGCGGGTGGCTTAGTAAGCTCATCAAAATGTATATTGTGGTCACCTAGAAGAGTAATATTCGATTTTTCAAGTGCAAGGCTAGCCAAAATGTCTGGGAGGGACTCAGGGAACCTAGAACAGAGTCCAAAAGGTCTGTATATCTATACCCCTGAGAAGGTGCAGGTGGGTGACAGATTTATTGTGAATGAGAGATTCCCACATTCAAGAATTGGAAGGCAGTTGGACACGCATTTGTAGGAATCTTTTAAGACTATTGCAATGCCATCGCCCACTTTATTTAAACAATCTTTCCTGCACATATGTTAATACCCTGTGGAGAGTGTTTGGTTAATGTCCGGTATGGCGTTCTCGTGAAGCCAAGTTAGCGTAAGGAAAATGGTATCTGGCAGTTTGTTTTTTATCAACATTGATAGCTCTGTTTTATGGCGATGAAGGGACCTTCAATTAATTAGGAAAATATTCCAGCAATGATTTTTCGTAGGAATTCTGGACTGACTTTCTTTGCTGTAACCATGTAAAAGTTGCACTTTGAGCAAAATAGTTCCCTGCTTTCTAGGTTTCGAGGAAGGCAGAGGAGTAAGAGGGGTGGTGGTCTGAGTGTGAGTAGCTGCCGGGCGATGAATGCTACCTTACTTGGGTGGTTTCTAGTCCCGTTGGCGCACAAACGGTTTTGCCTTTAGCGCTCCAGCGGCGCACCTGCTGCGTGCCCCAGCTATCATATGAGGCCAAGAGCAATTCAACTGCTAGAGCGCTGATCTGACTGTTGTCTCTATGGTGGGAGTATACTACTATAAGTGCTCCCATGCTCTATGGTAGTTTCCACCACTCCCCCTTGGTTTTCAGTGCAAAGCAGCCAACTTTAAAAAGTTTTTTTTTTTAAACATCTGTGCAAAGCAGCAGATTTAAAAAGCAACTTCGTTTTAAAAAACACACTACCTAAAAAACACTTTGTCACAGATTAAAAAAGTATTTCTTCTTTCAGTAAACTTAAGTTTTATTCGACAAAAATGTTATAAAAGCAGTTCACATAAAAACATATATCACAAGTTCTATAAAGATCAATACAATAAAATATAGATAAAAAGAGAGAATCAAACACATTAAAAAACATTTGCTCAATGTTGTAAGGTAAAATGAATACTTGTAATTGGTAAAAAGTTTTTTTTTTTTAAATACCAGCATTAAGATATAGCTTACTATTATTGGCGACAGAAGCCTTCATTCATCAATGTACTAAAAGAAGCTTAGATCTAATTGTCCACATCCATCTCAACAACTTTGCCATTGATACTGCGTACAACACTGATGGATCAGAACACAATATCCTGACTATAAAAAGTGATTTTCTTTTTAAAACCAGTGCAAAGCACCATTATAGCAAGCAATGCGTTTTTATTAAAACAAAATAAATGCTTTTAACTAATGTTTCCTAGTTTATTTTAGTGAATGCTCGACCGCTGCCCCAAAAAAGAAGTTATATAAAAACTTTTACAAAAAAAGACAAGCACTGACAAACTAAAAGGTTGCCAGCCAAAGCCATACCTATTCTTATTGCCAGTGCTTGTTCTGTATTTATAACAACTTGCTTTATACCCTTTCTCTTCTGTGTTGCATTCGATACACTGTTTGCTTGCAATTCTTGTACTATTCAGCTTGAGCTGAAACGTATTTGTATTGAGTGCATTGGGATATTAGAAGAACTCTTGTAGTGATTGTATCATAATTTCCACTTAAACAGATACAACTGTAGCTATAAATTGGACCAGAAAATAATTAATACTTTTTTCTGTTTGCAAGATATAACTCTTCTAAAGGGTTTGACTCCACGTGTTTCTTGTGTTTCTTTTTTAATCCTTTTTGCAGATAAACATAAACAGTCAAAATGAAGCTCTTGAGCCCCGGGATCGAGTAAGACCATCCACCCAGATAGGAAACGGAGACCCATCAATTCCTGCTGCAACCCCTGAGCTGCAGATACAGCCAAGCCAACCAGCCACTGTTGAACTACCCCAGGATGTCAACAATCTGTCATCTGACACGAATAGGCAGAATGAATCCGACTCATAACTACCTTTCTCCTATTAGAACTACAAAATGCTAGCATCCCCCCCCAACTTCTGCAGTCAGTAGTGGATATGAAGTTCGAGTGTATGCTACAACTGCCTTCATCAGATGAAGGTATGTCACTGTAGAACATTAATAAAAATTACTAGTAGGGCATCCCAGCGTGAAGCACGGAAAAAAGGCATACACTTTGCACTATTTGGGACAATGCCATCTTTTTTCATCCCAGCATAAAATGATGAGGTTAGTTTTAGCAGTAAGGGTTCTTTCTGCCTTCCTCTTGTGACAGAGGTAGTTTGAAGCATCCAGCCTGTATATCACGCTGGTTTGTGTTGTACGAACTATTTTGGACATAGTTTGTATCTGAACCATACATAGCTTTAGGGTCTTTCAACCATAGCAACCCCCTGAATTTATTTTCAAGAAGCACTTTGCCGTTTTAAGCGTATCATAGGTTGTGTTGCTAAGAAAAGGAGAAAATGTGTGAGTGAAAACAGCCGAATTTGTTTTCTTACAAATACCAAAAACGCGCCTGAAGTTACCCTAAACACAATTTTTTAGAGTGGCCATGTCCTAGCATCTTTATGATTGTCTTGAGATCTCCTGTTCATGTTTAAGAGCTGTGCGTCGAGTTTAGGTTTGTGCTTTTCTTTTGGTCTATAGAAACTGTGTGGTATCAAGGGTACCTCGAGTTATTTCTCCTTGCTTTCATCAACATGCATGCTTCACCTAGAGCACTGCCTGTCTTTACTTGTCAGCTCTGATTAGGTAAATCTCTCAATTATGTTACTTCTTTCAACACCAATCTTAGCAGTGTCCTCTGGCACTCGTTAAACCTAGTACATTTATGTTTTTATGAAGAAAGTAATTTTACAATTTCGTTATCGATAGATTTTTTGCAATTATTCTTTTTACAAATCCATCAGATAAACTCTCTAAATGAAACCACGTTGGCAATCCCCTTTTTTTTTTTTTAAGTTCGAAGACATTCAGCAGGCCGTAAAGTTTCCTTTTGTCCTACATATTTGAATGAAATGTTGATAGAGATTAAAAAAGTACACCTGGTGCCTAAAGCACATGCTGGGAGCTTTAGTTTTAAACGGTTTTGTTTTGAAAAAAGTTAAAATCACTATTTGTCTGGACAATTGCAAAAGAAAAATACCGACAGTGCTGTTGTTGCTTACCAAAGCTCAGAAAGTTCTTCTTGGGCACATCATTAAAGAGGTCTTAAGCAGAACTTTCCCATCTTGCTAACACTCCCTCTCTGCTCTCTCAAGTGAAAAAGTACCTCAAGTGGAGCATCCTAGAGACTACCGCCTGCCTCAACTTGGATCCTTAGCTTGCCAAAACTTCCGGTGGCCTCCAGGATTCTCATACATGAGCTATTGCTGCATACAGCTGCAGTGTAATAGTGAGCGTATAATACAATCAAGTTCTTGAATATGATTTCAATGGCTTACTCTCAAAACCCAGCTTTAATGTTAAATGGGTTAATGTTTTCTCCCCAAATTGTTCTTTATGAGGAACAATTCGATGGACTTGTGGCATCTGAACGTTTGTTCCCAAATTCATCCATTTTTATCACAAATGTATATTGAGTTTTCTTCTTATCGAGGCACACATGAAATTGCCCTTCAAAAGAGGAATGACGTACATAGAGTTTGTACTTGTGCTAAATGTTGGTGACTGTAGCTCCAATAGTATTTGGAGAATATTTTGAAGAGGTGTCAAAGGTGAGTGAGGAGAATCCATGATTTCACGTCCTGTTGTGAGTAGGCCGTGCAGGACACCCTTCCATGACCCTGCACAATACCTCTATAGCTCGTGCCCCCCTTGCCCTTAAAGTAAATAAAAATGCACACACAGCATATCATGTTGGGTCATCCACCATGCACGCTAGTGGCCCAAACGAAAAAGGGAAAGTCCTTTGTACCGCTGTGTGCCTTGGGTATTTATTATTTTAGTTAGTAGAACACCGATAGGTAAAACGTTTGTTTTTGGGACCAAATTGTACGATTTGTATTTTACAATACGCTGTATAATATCCAGGCATGGTAAACATGACCAATTCCTGTGTAGACTAAATTCATGTGATGTGCATGTTGCAAACCTAAACCTATTTTGTGGCTTGCATAAATTATGTTTTGAATTATATTTCTAAAATATTTAAACTGGATATATGACCTTTGGTGTGGATTTAAAATGTAACCTACTGGTTGTATCTCGGTCACTGCCATGTGCTGATGCTACATCTAGTTAAAAGTGTCCCTTGGTCCAGGTTTTTTGTTTTAAAGTCTGTTTTAGTGGATGCTATCCATTGCCCTCTTTTTGCAATTTTTAAGTGCCTGTAAACTGTTTACCTAAGACACGCTAAAAGCTGTTTTGTTGTTACGACTTTAAATGTTAAAAAATATTTTAAATGTTTTTCTATTTGGAAAGAAAACAAACAACCTTTCTGAAAAAGGTTGTAACTCTACTTTGACATTCTACTGAGAAATTATGGGTTATGTTTGTTCAGATTTGTACATGTCGATTCAGAGCTTTAATTGATGTTTGCACTTGCCTTTGAAAGTACTGTATTGTGTCATGACTAGAAAACGTGGCCTTTAAACCTATACCATTATTTATATGTTTCATGTGATGTCGCTTCCTCGAAGCAAAATGGGAATTGGATAAACTGTACAGATCTTGTCGAAACACTGGAAAATATTAAAGTTTATGGTTCAAAAAGTTTTTATTATTGGATAATTCCAACAAATGATACATGATTAGTGTAATTCCTCACCTCCTCACCCCTCCCAAATCACTTTCCACATCTAGCAAAAAATTATAACAAGTCCTTTGAGCCAAGGCAGACTACTAATAATCTGGACTGCTGTCAATGTGGGTATGCAAGTTCCCTGGAGACCCAGTAGACGTCCAACAGCGGTCACCATATTTTTCCAAAAACATGTTACGTATTTTCGGTTACCAAAATGCGCTACAACCTGTGGTACCAGTGAAGCTTATAAGGTGGCGTACTGGTTCCCCCCTGCACAGAATGAAATGCCTCACCAACATCACTAAGAGAAAAATTCTATCTTTATTCCTCTTCCCTACTTTCAGTTTGTCTCCGATAACCACTCTAGCAAAAGTCCAGGAATAAGGGGGGAGGAATAATTCTCAGATTCGTTATGAATGTCATTTCACCGCAGGACTCTGCCTAAAAGCTTTTAGCCTGGTACAATACTATAAAAGATGTATCTAAATCCCTTCAGACCTTCCAGCATGCATGGCATGGAGTTTTTCTGATTTGTAATGCCAATGAGTGGGTTTAATTCTACTTTGGTATCTTGTGTACCAGAGGAGCCCTTTGTTGCCAAGCATTGGCATAGCCAATAGGTCTCGCCTTTGCGACCTTATAAGTGTTTAGGCATGCAACACTTGATGTTGTTGCACCAAGGATATTGTGCTGGATAACTAAACACTTATATGGTCCCAAAGGCGAGACCTATTGGCTATGCCAATGCTTGTTTTCTTCTTTAAAGGGCCAATCAGAGTGGACGTTGGCGCGGTGCTGCTATTTCTGACAAATGAAACTGTAGCCAATTCAGATGAGGTCATACTCTTGAACAGGAACCGAAAGTGTGACTAAATAAAAGTGATACTGAGCAGTTGCTGCTTGTTAAACTACTAGCACAGTTTATGAGGCCCACTACTGCACAAAACTACAATAAAAGGTGAAGCGTAACATAGAAAAACTTACCAAAAGGCTGCATCAACCACTGCTTGGTACAGCTTGTAAACATCAGCCCAAGATCAATATTGCAATTTTCTTGCATTCAAATCAAATCAACAAAATTAAAGTTCATAGCAAGCTGACACACAAGCGTAAAAAATAACAATTCTCCGGTTCCTTATGCTCACTCTACTCGCCCTGACTAGGATCAGCTATTTCAATGGCAACAGCCTGTGGAGAAAGCAAAGTATCCACCGCCGGCATGGTGGCCAGCGTCCATATTCACCAGGCACCTACCATCTCACACCAACTCACCTAGCATACACACGTGAGAAATATAAGAGGCAGGTGAAGCTGAGCTATCCGAGTCCTCTTACCCAACATCAGCCAATCCCAGCCTGCCACCGATATAAGCCATAGATGTTTACAAGCCAGGTTCACATTTAGCAAAAATGCTCCCATGTCTGGCTAGCATGGGTGCAGCGCGATTGTGTTATCACACACTTACAAATGCTTTTTCTGCCAAAGACGTCGGGCACTGTACCAAGCCATATTATTGTACAGCATGCATGATTCCCTTTTAATAAAGCCTTAACCTAGTACATTCAATAATACAGAGTACATGCCGACTAGTTTGCTGTACAAAAGTGCATTTAGGGAGTTGTATAGATCCACCGTGTGTCCCATACTCTCCATGTGTTTACTTTTGGCATGACAACAAATGGGAAAGTTGTGACAGCCCCAAGAATGTTGGACATCATTTTCTGAACTATTCCCTTTTATTGATTTTTGTTATATCAATTGCATAGTACGAAAGAGTAAATACAGGACTGATTGGTTAACCTTAAGAGCCGCAGACATTCAAAGGTAAGTTCAGAATTCACAATTAGGAGGAAGAGTCCTGCAGATATGGCATAAAAAGTACAATGACTACCAGACTTGCTTGAAGGCTACTTACACACTTGGGCGGTTCTGCGATTTTAATGTTGCAATTGGGTCGACGTACGGGGGCGCCGGCCTTTGTCTCGCTCCCGAAGAGGAAGCAGCAGCAGACGTGGAAGCTATGACAGCAGCCAAAGGAGGCGGAGGAAGGAGAGACAGGTTTAGATCCTAAATAAAAGAAAAAGAGAGAGGTGGGTAAATGTATGCTTAATGTTACACTGTTAGACTTGATTTTCTTCTACTTTCTTCGGAGAACACCTAGCCCAGCTTCCTTGTGGGTTTTCCTTTTTATCACACTTTCATTTGAAAAAAAAGAAATGTGTTCTTCCCACCTGGGCTCACAGGGCCAACCTGCAACAAAATATGATGCTCCAGCAATCAACTGAAGATGAATCCATTCAGGCTAATTTTATGATCAATTTCTTATGCAAGAAACGGGCTCAAGTATCTATGTCCTTAACTAGCTCACCTGCTCGGCAGGTCAGAACTTAGCGGCTGCTCTCGTAACCTAAAACTGAGCATCAAGGAACTGCTATTCCACACCAATGGGCCCCGGCCTTTGAAGTGTGGCGTAGGCAGGGCAAGTGCAAGGTCAAACCACAGCCTCGCGCTATTGTGGCCACTTTCCTTCCTTCTTCTCGGTCGCATTAGCGCCCTTTGAAAGTCAGCCATATCAAAACGAGCCATCTCCAGCGAGCACCCAGTGAAAGCATGCGGTTCTGCTCCAGCGGGCAGGCCCTAATGGGGGGGTTCTCTCTCAGAGATCATGTTCCCTTTGAAAATCAATGGAGCAGTTGTTACTTTCTGATCCATAAAACCTCAGCTACATTTTTTGGGGGGTGTTGGGAGCTCGAGACTGACAACCCTGGGAAAAGCATGCACTCAAAATCATGCATTGCCCCAAAACAACATCTTTGGTTTGGAATTGGCCATTTTGCAGTTAAATGCAAGAATGATCACAAAATAAAAAAGCCATGGGATGTAGAAACAAGTACAAATGCGTCTCACTCTCGGCGTAGGGGTGGGGGAGTGCGGCCGAGAGCAGGGAGCGCAGCGTTTACCTTGCGCGAGTGAGCGCGATAATTGCTAACAGATGGCGCTGCTCGCTCCCGTAAGGGAAACGCCAAACGTGCACGCGTTGCAATTGAAAGCAATGCAAAGCGTGCATGTTTTTGGGCAAAAAAGCGAATCGATTCCAAGAGGTCCCCTCCTATGCATCGCATACGCGCTGCGTAGGCGAGACCTAAAAATCAAAATCCTAGTCCAACTCTCAAGCTCTTTCTCCCATACTGTCTGGTACTTCGATATAAAGGGTATGCCTGCCATGCTCAAAACCCTATATATGGAGGAGGTCAGATGTTCATTTCCACTGACTTAATCAGAATTCTCAAAGAAGGAACTAAATGGGCAATAGTATGTTGTCAAGTTTTCCCTGTGAAACGTTACATGCCAGACCCTCGATGTGACCCCCACACCCAAAAATTCCGAGCGTTTCAAATGTACTGTCCCTTTTAAGCAGTGGGCATTTCCGTATTGGGTGTTGTGCAAGGATAGGTTAACGAAGCAACAGTCTTTCTCCATTTCCCTATGTGACCATCACCAGAGATATCTAAGCTGTGAAGCTCTTTCATAAGACTTGAAATTTGTCATACTCATATCGCCTCCGTTTGGATCCTAAAATTTCTTTCGAAGAGCTATCCAAATCTTCCAGCTGCCTCCTACAAAGTTGGAGATTAATCTCCAAATCTTATCTATTGTAGTAATGACGGAGTAAGGAAAAGGCTCCAGGGCAAAATGGTATTTTTAGGAAAGTTATACAACGTAGACAAGAAAGTGGTTTACTATGAGAGCCAACATTCTTCCTCAAAAGGGGATGGAAGTTAGCTTGCAAACAAGTTGCGGTATGATGGTATAAATTTTAAACCCAGATATTTTGCGAAGGAAGTGCCTCATCTAAACAGTACCACTTTGCACTATGTCATGGCCACAGTCAGTGAGAAGAGGTTGGCAGACCGTCCCAGCACCTCTCTAGATTCCTTCTGTTGTCCAGGAGTTCACTCAGGGGCTAACTGAACTCCTTCCACAGTTCCACCTGCCATATCATTATGCAGCAAGAAAAGGCTCACTGTCTTTCTCAACTTCCTCTGCCATAGCCATGACATTCACTGTGTAACCTTTCCCGAGGTAAGGCTTCAGACTGTTCACATGAAACACCTACTTGGGTTCCCTTGCTTTACCTATATCCACCAAGTAATTAACCTCAGAAATCTTCTGAACTAGCTTGTATGGCCAACACCATTTGTTCTCCAAAGCCCTAGGACAAATAGGCTTTAAGACCAACATCTCCTGCCCTTTCTGATACCCAGTTAGCATAGCTTTCTAGTCCTACCGTTCCTTCATCAGCCCTTGGCTGGCCAGGCTTTCCTTTGCCTGACTTTTGTATTGTGCCATGTTATTCCTGGGGCTAATCAGAGTCTCCACATCCGTCTGTGAAGACTCTGAGGTCCCTTCCCACCCTTCTCTGACTGTGGTGAGTGGCCCCTGCACTGAGTGTCCATACAGAAGCTCAAAGGGTCTGAACCCTACCCTCTTCTGTGGCATCTCTCAGTAGGCAAACAAGAAACATGGCAAGAGAAGATCCCTCATCCTCTTCAGTGTCTTGTTAAATCACTCCACCAAACCATTGGTTTGTGGGTGATATGCTGTGGAGAAGTGGTATGTCACACCAGCTTGCTCCCACATCTCTATTATATAAGAGTAGATGAACTTGGTTTTCCGGTCAGAAATTACCGTCCTTGGAAATCCAACCCTAGAAAAGATCCCCAAGAGAGCTTTCACAAGCATCCGTGCACTCATTCTCCTCGGAGGTACAGGTTTCGGGTACCTACCTGGAGGCATGATCCACCACAACCAAGATATACTTGTGGCCTGATTTGGGACTTGGGGTGGGGATGAATGTACCAATTAGGCATATTTACACCAGCTCAAATGTAACATCTATAACTGGTAGAGCCTCGTTTGTCCTCCTGCTTTGCTTTCCACTCATCTGGCATGCGAGACAAATTCTACAGAACCTCTCAGTATCTATGAGCACCCCTGGCCAACAGACCTGGGATGAGAAAGGCCCAGGCTATGTTGGATCCTACAAGTGTCCTGCTAAGGGCTCTTCTTGGGCCAGTGACAACCGGAAATTTCCTGCACAGTAATGAAACCACAAGCTTATTCCAGTATTGGAACTTTCATAGATTCCCATAGCTTGTGTCATTCCCCGTCGTCGGAATGGAAGTCTCGGTATCCAAAATAACATAGCAGTAGGTACAAAAGAGAAAGAAAAAGGCCTAGGTCTCATTCCCTTTTGTAGTATATCTACCTCTTTTTGTAAAAGAGACCAAAATAAAGCAACAACCAATCAGATTAGCCTCACCCCACAGAACCTTCCTGAGAGAAGCTCAGAGCCTCAGATTTTCTACCGCACGTTGTGCTTAGGGAGTCTCCTTTGAGCTCTGCACACTTCTACTTTGTTGACTGCTTTTTTCAAAATATTTTTCTTCCAACTTGTTGCTGTTTTCCTTCAGGAATGTCTGACAAGGAGAAGAAAGCCCTGTTCAAGCCTTGTTCCACCTGTGGCAAAAAGCGGCTCTATGTGGAGGACAGGCATAAGGATTGCATTTATTGCCTGTACCCGGATCATAAGGCTGCGGAATGCAAGATCTGCCGCACCTTTTTTTACAAAGACCCTCCGGGACCGTGAGGGTCACCTTCTCACGTGGCCCCAGAAGGTTAAGTCACGGAAGGGTGCTACATCCAGTGACAGTGAGAACTCATCTTCTGGCACCTCCTCTCGCAGGTCAGTGAAAAGGGGTAGGGGTTCCCCTTCGCCATCCTCTGACTGCCCTACTAAGGCCTCAAAAAAGACCCCCCCCCCGTGAGTCTGAGAGCCGGAGTCCGAGTAAATCTCCTCACCACGGTGCAAAGGAGAGGGAAGGACTTTCTACTGCCCCAGCAGTGGTGGTATCCACTAAGGCGTTCAAGAAGCCCTCTTCTCTATCTTCAGAGAAGTCAGAAAAGGACTCTAGATAGTCGTCGACGACGCAGCTGCAGACTCCGTCGACGAAGACTTCAAAACCTCAACTTAGGAAAGTCCCGCCGTCGACGGGCTCGTTGATGGTGCCTTCTGTTCCAGCATCGACGGCAGCGTCGACGACGATACCGGCGTCTACAAGGGTGTCGACGAGCGTGTCGGCGGTGGCGACGACGGTGTCGTCCACGAGAGCTATGACTACGTCGTTGATGACGACGGCGGGGGTGTCGACGACGCCCATATCTTCGTCGACGATCCATTATCAACGCCGACTGTTCCCTCGTCGACGGAGAGGATTACAATTTCCTTGACACGTATAACAACGGATATGACATCGCCAAGGAGGGTGACCCCCTTGCCTCCCGCATTGTTATTAGAAGAAGAAGACTCTAATGGGGATGATCAGGATTCTTGATGTTATGCCCATAGTCCTTCACAACTACTGGTGAAATGTCAGGACACGGATTCAGAGGGTGACTACACGCCTGGGTACGCCTATCCACCATCCTATGGGGTCAGGACAGCGCAGGCCAGGGTATGGTTGCAGTTCCTTCATCGCTCCTGGCAGATCTCCAGGGCATGTTACAGGATTATCGGAAGAGTTTTTCTCACGTTCTTCCTCCTCCGTCTTCGACTTTCTCTGCAGTGCATACTGTGCCTACTCCATCGGCTCCTACAGAATTTTCACCGGGGCAACCGCCTCAGGTGGTTTCTCAACTGCACGTTTCCAGCCCAGGGTTGCCCCCAGTGATCCCGGTTGTTCCTGATGATTCCTCTAATGAGGATCAAGATACTGGCAACACGTCTAATCAGTGTGCTGAGTGGGAGGACTATGTCATTCCGGACCCGGCTTCACCTACTCCTGATCCGGTGGATTCTCCCCTGGCAGATGTTGGGGGTTTCCACAAGCTGATGGAAAGGGCTTCCAGTAGATTCCAGCTTCCTATGCCGTCAGCCCAAACGGAATGCTTCCTGTATGATTTTACGGAGCCCTACAGGAAAGTGGTTTGTTCAATTCCCATTCTTAGCCATCTCTGGGACGAGGGTTTGAAGGCTATGAGGAACCCGGCTACGGTGATTCCGGTTTAGCCGCGCCTCGAAAAGAAGTACAAGGCGCCTGAGGACAATGCAGCGCCCTTGATTGGTCAGCCGAAGCCGGATTCGATAATCTCCCAGGCGGCGCAATCCTTCGCCACCACTCACCACCCCTCCGGATAAGGAAGGCAGCCGCCTGGATAATGCGGGAAAACGTTTCTCCTCTATGGCCAGTCTTTTAGTAAGGGCAGCTAATACGTTGGCGACCCTCGGCAGGTACGATCGCCAAATGTGGTGCGACCTTTCGCCTTACTTGGACCAACTTCCATCGGAGGCCAAGACGGAGGCCAAGAAAATTCTTCAGGAGGGGGAGGCTACGTCGGCGGAAGTGATCGACTGCGCCATGGACATTGCCACTACAGCTTTCCGTGCACTGGCAGGTGCGGCTGTTCTTCGTCGGCAGGGCTGGCTCCGAGCGACTTGGTTCCGACCGGAGGTTCAGAACAAGATCTTGGACCTCCCGTTTGATGGGGAGGCATTGTTTGGGAAACATGTCGCTGATGCCCTCCAGGACATTAAAAAATATACGGAGATGGCGAGGTCTCTAGGCACTCTTCAGTATCGTAAAGTGCCTTTCCGTGGGGCCAGAGGGAAGAGTACTGCGTCCTACAGAGGCTCGTACCACCAGCAACGGTACTCTTCTTATGGTTCGACATCCCAGTCGTATCGCCCACAGTATCAACAACGACAAGGCCAGTCCGCGTCTTTCTCTTGCTCAACCACTAGAGGGAAACAGACTCGCCAGGGACGTGACACCTCCAAGAGACAATAGCGGCGTTCTGGCTCTTCCTACTGTACCCTCCTCCTGTTGACACCTGTGGGAGGCAGGGTTTCTCATTACCTCCACAACTGGACCCTGATAACATCGGACCGTTGGGTCCTCAACATCATTCGAGACGGTCATACGCTGGAGTTTCTTCATATACCACCTTCCAAGCCCCCTGTCGCCATGCCTTCAAAACATCTGCGTCTCTTAAGACTCGAAGTACATCAGATGCTCCTCAAGGGAGCAGTGGAACCGGTTCCCCTGTCTCAGAGGGGGGACGGTTTCTACTCCAGGTTTTTCCTGGTCAAGGAGACGCCGGAGAATGGCAACCCATTTTAGATCTCAGGGAGCTCAACACCTATCTCATCTGTCAATCCTTTCGGATGGTGTCTCTCCAGGATATCTTGCGTCTCCTCAACCCGGGAGATTTCATGGCCACTCTCGATCTCGAAGATGCGTATTTTCACATCCCTATTCATCCAGCCCACAGGAGGTTTCTACACTTCACAGTAGCCAAGAGCCACTTCCAATTCAGGATTTTACCCATTGGACTTCGTTCTGCCCCGAGGATCTTTACCAACGTGCTGGCACCGGTAGCAGCTTTCCTCAGGAAGCAGCATTATCAAATCTTCCCCTACCTGGACGATTGGTTGCTGAAGGCTCCGTCCAGGCTCATAGCGGAGGAAACAGTCGGGGCGTGTACAGCTTTGTTCAGCAATCTGGGTCTGACTCTCAACAGAGAGAAGTCGTCGCTCTGTCCGTCCAAGAGAGCACGGTTCCTAGGTGCTATCTTTGACACATCTCTCAACAAGGCTTCCCCAACCTTCGAAAGGCCAGAAAAGCTGAAGTCCTTGGCACATCTGTTGTGAAGAAGGTGCCTTTCAGTACGCCGTTACAAATCCCTGCTAGGAGTGATCTCTTCATGCATCCCTCTGATACTCCATTGCAGATTACGGATGCGATCTCTTCAAGAGCAACTAGACATGCAGTGGCAACAAGTTCACGGCTCTTTTGACGACAAGGTGGTGATTACTGCGGCGACGCCGCCTTGTGGTGGACACAGGAGAAGAATTTATCTTGAGGTCTATCCTTCGTAAGCAATCCGGCTCCTCATTTTGTCACGACAGATGCCTCGCTGGACGGCTGGGGTGCGGTGCTTCAGGACTTGCAGGTCAGCGGGCATTGGTTACCCAAACACCGCCTCCTTCATATCAACCTCCTGGAACTCAGAGCGATTCGCCTGGCTCTTCAAGCATTTCTGCCACGGTTGCAGGGTTCCGCGGTTCTCGTCCGCACGGACAACACCACGGCCATGCATTACATCAACAAAGAAGGGGGCACCAGGTCTCTTCCGTTGTCACAGGAGGCCCAGAGGATTTGGGAATGGGCGATCCTCCACGGAATATCACTCACAGCGGAACACCTTCCAGGGGTCCTCAACGAAAAGGCGGGCAGGCTCAGCAGGCTTTCATCCATCAGCCACGAGTGGGAACTAAACCAGATGGTCTTGGAGGACATTTTTCGCCAGTGGGGAGAACCTTCGATAGATCTTTTCACAACCCCAGAAAACCAGAAATGCCAGTCTTACGCAAGCAAAGTTCACCATCGCGGATCACTGAGGAATGCGCTTCCGATAGCTTGGTCAAGCGCATTTGTGTACGCTTTTCCCCCCATTCCGTTAATACCGAGGATACTCCGAAAGATCAAGGCGGAACCATGCAAAATTATCTTAATAGCCCCGGCATGGCCGAGGCAGTTTTGGTTCACGGAGCTTCACCTTCTGTCTCTGGTCCCTCCTCGTCCTCTACGGACGATTCCGGATCTTCTCACTATGTCCCAGGGCCAGATCTGGCATCCGGATCCTCGTTCCTTACACCTCTCAGCATGGCTCCTGAGCAGCGAGAGTTCCTAGATCTTCCTCTCTCGAACGAAATAAGGGATGTTCTCTCTCAGGCTAAAGCCCCTTCCACTAACAAGACTTACGGTCTCAAATGGAAACGCTTTTGCATATGGGGCCATCAGCAAGGTGTGGATCCTTTTTTGTCTCAGCCTCATCAAGTTCTTCCTTATTTCCTGTCCTTGGCTAAGGCAGGTTTTGCTCATTCGTCAATAAAGGTGCACTTGGCTGCAGTTTCTCGCTTCAGACGCACTGCCTCTGGGCCGTCTCTTTGGTCCTCTCGAATTGTCAAGCAATTTCTCAAGGGACTGTTTCGAGTTTATCCTCCCGTGAGGCCTCCGCCTCCCACATGGTATTTGAACTTGGTTCTCTCCCAGTTCATGAAGCCTCCTTTTGAACCGGTTCATCGAGTGGATCTGAAGTTCCTCTCATGGAAATTGGCACTCCTTCTTGCTCTCACGTCAGCAAGGCGTATTGGGGAATTGCAAGCTCTTACAATTCAGAAACCTTTCCTCCAATTCAAAAGGAATACTGTCATTCTACGGACTAATCCAAAGTTAATTCCAAAGGTGCCTTCGGACTTTCATTTAAATGAGCCGGTGATTCACAAGGCTTTCTTTCCTCAACCGTCTACACCGGCGGAAAGGGCACTTCATTCGCTGGACGTGCAGCGGTGCTTGAAATTTGATCTGGACCGTACTGAAGCCTTTAGAAAATCTTCGCAATTGTTCGTTGCATTCAGTGCTCCCCGCAAAGGATAACCCCTGTCCAAGCAGGGTATTGCTAGATGGATCTCCAGTGCTATACAGTCCTGTCATTCTGCAGCGGACAAGCCTCTAGAGGGCAGAATTGGAGCACACTCGACGAGGTCCATGGCTTCCTCTACGGCTCTCTTTGCGGGGGTCCAGATTAAAGACATCTGCAAAGCTGCGACTTGGAGCAGCGTGTACACCTTTACAAGACATTACTGTCTGGATACCTTAGCATAGGAAGACACGGCTGTGGGCCAGGCAGTCCTGAGGAACCTCTTCCATTGAGTGGTGAGCTTTCCTTTCTTCCCACCTTCCTTTGTATGGTTCTTGCACATTTTGCTATGTATTTTTCTTATGTGATTGCATGGTACTTTTATGTAAAAGAAATAAAATAAATAAGTACGGTGATATATAGTTATGGATACTGAGATGTCTCAGGGAGGCAAAATGTGTTGCTAGCTACTCTGATACAAGCTATGGGAATCTATGAAAGTTCCAATACTGGAGTAAGAAACAAGTTACTTACCTGTAACTTTGGTTCTCCAGTATTGGTCACTTTCATAGATTCCCATGCGCCCACCCTCCTCCCCTGGGAAAGCTCAACCCTCGGCAGGTTTGGTTGTACTGTTACACAATGGCTACGAAAATCTGAGGCTCTGAGCTTCTCTCAGGAAGGTTCTGTGGGGTGAGGCTAATCTGATTGGTTGTTGCTTTATTTTGGTCTCTTTTACAAAAAGAGGTAGATATACTACAAAAGGGAATGAGGCCTAAGCCTTTTTCTTTCTCTTTTGTACCTACTGCTATGTTATTTTGGATACCGAGACTCCCATTCCGATGACGGGGAATGACACAAGCTATGGGAATCTATGAAAGTTACCAATACTGGAGAACCAAAGTCCCTGGTTCAGGATTCACTGACTCACTATAGAGTAGGCTATCCTACCCTAGCCAACATAGGGGCATATGTATAAGGAATTGGTGTGGTGCTGCAGCAGATATTGCAGCGCCGCATTATATTATACAGGGATGCGCCCTATTTACAAGAATACAGTGCACCCATGTGTTTTGCCTAACACCGGCGCTAGAAATAGCTGCCTAGCGCCAACAGAGACTCCCTTGCACCATAGTGCAAGTATGCCTGCATTGCAGGGATGATTGAAGGTATCCCTTCCTGCACATAATCAAAAATGGTGATTTGCTAATTTGTGTGCTGCATTCTGCAGCACACATAGAAATAGCAAATTGACATTATTTAATGATTGTGTGCAGGAAGGAATACTTTCTGCTCTTTCTGTGTGCGCTGCACAATGCAGCACACATAGAAAAAGCAAAAATGAGGAGAAATAAAAATATTTCTCCTCGTTGCGACAATCTAATGCCTGCTTTTTCATGGCGTTAGTTTTTGGCACTGCCTCAGATTGACACATCCTTTTAAATCTGGGGCAGCATCACAATGCAACTGGTGTAGTGGTGCCATACTAAGTGGCTTAAAGCTGCTTTGTAAATATGGTGCACGGCAATGAGTCACCGGAACGTGGAAAAAAGTGACATTCCTGTCGCACCAAATTCCCTTGTACATATGCCCCACAGTGTTTCCCAGCCACTCCTTTGCAAACCTGTTCCTTCGAAATGTGTGCAGGTAGGCACTCTAGCAGCTACCAATCCTTGTAGCTCTGGGCGCAACCCAGACTCCAGAAACTGGCCCATTTCAGTAGGCTCATCCTTCCTTCCCTTTGGAGCAGAAGCGATGACCTCCACAGCCATTGCCTTTCCAGAGTCTGCCCTTTCCTGCAAACTACCTTTTCCTGGTCCCTGCAAATCAGCAATGATCCCAGTCCCACTCGGAGACTGTTGTGCAGCCTGGGCTCTGGTCAACACAGCTGACGTTGTCCAAGCCATAACGGCTTCTGGTCCTGGCACCAAGCTAGGGGCAAACATGTAATTGCCCAAGAGACAGCCAGAAGCTGGCTTTTCCCTTACACCGATATCAGTCATGGCCTCCTTGCTATTGAGCTCAATCTCAAACCTGACAAATGGATGTTCCATGCCCTCTACATTGGCTACCAAACCTGTATCCTTTGTTCCAGGGAGCATCTTCTCAGGCTTAAGGTACTGCCTCCCAACCATAGCCCTCATGGGAGGCACTTTCCTCCCATTGATACTTACATTCCTGCACATTCCACAGTGTGTAAGGATGAATGTGCTTCAGAGCATCTGGGTTCCTCCACCCAGATGTCCATGGCTACTAGATTGAGCGCAGCCGGGCCATTTTGGGTGCCGTCACCCACATATAACATGCTTGCTACCATGGATGCTGCTAGGTGAGGGTCTTCTGCCTACCAGTCTCTCTTGAAGGGAGATTTACAGGCACATAACATGCATACATATAACATACATGCACTGCACAACACTACATCCTTCATGTGTAGTACCAAAGACTGTAGCCTTTCACCAATATGAGGAAAGCGCCTTTTGTGCACCTCCCGGTCCAACAAGACCGCAATCCATGAGACATGCCTATATCATGGTGCACAGGCATCGTCCATGTTTACCTAGGACAACAAAAGATGAGCATTAGAGATCCAGACATCAGTACAGACGGGGCACTCAGCATGGGTGCACGTCCATTACCATGCGGAGAACTTTTCCTTCCCACCAACGGTCTAGTACCTATCCAAAACTGGACTAACGGAGGAAAATCAGAGCCCACACAGAATGTGTGCCATCTTCAAATGTTAAATCCCCACCTACCCATGGTAGCATGAATATCTGAGTGCATTTTCCCAGTCTTGTTATACTAACCATGCTGTGGTTTTGAAGTTATGCATCAGACATGCAAATAAGGACGGAGATGTTGAAATGCAACTCTGGGAACTGTACAGTTCATCCTACCTATTTTAAGTATACCATTGGGTTGGTTGTTAAGGTGGTAGGTTCAAAAGCGAAAAAAAGGAACTAAGACAACTGAAACTTTGAATCAGTTATAATACTTTATGTGGAGTTGGAACGTAGAGCGGATCTGCTACATTTATCATTCTTCATTTATTGTGAAACAAATAGTTACTAAAGACAATTCTGAAATGCCTTGTATTTAGTACCAATTAACTATTTATTCAAATGAAGAATGAAAACTAAAAGAATAGCATGTTTTACAATACATTAAAAATGGTTGTTTGCAATTGAATTCCTTTTCTTTTAGAAAACAAAAACAATAACCTGTTTTACAACACATTAAAAATGTTTGCCTTTAATTCCATTCGTTTTCTTTTAGAAACACTAAAGCCATCAACTATTATTTACAAAGCTAATATAAAACAGACTAAAAACAAGTTGAAGATTTAGGCAAAACTTGACACTTCAAGAAGGGTCCACACACTTTAGAGTACTACATTTTGTATAATTTATTGCATACTAGTAAACAATAAGGAAAATGTAATTAAAAAAATAAAGCTGCAACCATTTCTGAATTATTACATTTCAGAGAAGGCACTCATACATTTGCTTAGTTTGAAGGGAAACCACTTTACACTTGTCCTAAGCACATCCTCGTTGAAATGTGAATTATAGCCTTTCACATTAACTTGCTTCTAAAGTTTAAAGTTCACTTCACCATGGGTGTGGCCATGACTAGCGGCACTTCGCTATTGATTACTTTACCAAACATTCCCCCACTGCAGAAGAGTCTCAAACATAAGAAAATCTATTTATTCAAAATAAAATCTTTTTCCCCCCAACACTAAGCTCTTTACAAACAGCAGCAGCACTCGGATGCCTATCCCCTACGTTAAAAAAATGTGCCTTAGAAGGAGCAGTGGCTAATACAGGTAAAGATGATACGTTTTTCAACAAGCAACCAAAGAGGGTTGGCCAAGTGTGCGAATGTTGGGGGTATTAAGCTTTAATAGCTGCTGCCAGGGAGAGACATGTGCAGGTTTTTTTGGGGGGGGGTGGGGGGGGGGATTTCGGGGGTGAATTTACTCAGCATCAAAGCCATGTCGTCACCTCTTTAAGGGCCTCCGTTAGGAGAGACTCGGATGTCTTTTCATGTTTTCAGAAGCTCAGAAATAACTAGTAAGATAAAAGCATGAACAGTGGATGCCTATGGGTTACAAACAAGGAAAGAAATAGAAGGCAGAATAAATAAAGAAAAAGTGCAAATGATGAAAGGGTGGGACAGAAAGAAAGAAGGAACGGCAAAGCAGAAAAAAATTAAAAGAAGTAAATCTGGAAAGAGTATAAGGACAATTAAATGCAGGACAAAAGGGAAGAGGTAAAAAAAGGAGGATAGAAAGATGAAAATAGAAAAAGGAGGAACAGAAAAGAGAATAGAAACGTATAGAAAGAAGGAAAGTGTGCTGCAAAGAGGAAAGAAAGATGGAACAAAATGGAAAGAAGGGAAGAAATATGCAAGTGAAGAAAGGAAATATGTACAGAACGAAACACAAAGAAAGAAACCAATATGGGAAGAAATAAGTACAGTAGAGAAGAAAATGGAAATAGTCTGAAATAAAGAAATTGGAAAGCAATTGCAAGAAAAAAGTGGCCATGTACGAATTTGATACAAAAGTAAGAAAGAAGGTGGAAACTCTTATCAGGAATTTTGGGTCCCAGGCTGTGCATGCTCTCTTAATGCCATCTGTGATATGGTTCAACGTGTGACATGTTTACTTTTTTGACTACTCCCTTGTCTGGAGGCTAACGTCTGGAAACGAGACAGTTGGGTATGTCCATATAAAGAGCATTGCCACAGTCTAGAAAAGGCAAATGATGACCAGAACCTCCATGTTCATGCCCTAGGTTGACAAAGGACAAGTAATTTTTCACAAGGTTTAGAGTAAGAAAAAACGGGTAGACACACCCTTATTCATTTGGGAAGTAAGAAAGAATTAGATTCTAGACTTTAAGGCACGTTGGGTGCTAGTATCTGGCTGCAAAGCGGATAACCACACAAAGCGTACTTACCGCAACCTAGACTTCTGTTTTGCCAGAGTTCAGTTTGAGAGTTACTTAACATCCAGAAGCTGTTAAATCATTTAGGTTGTCTAGAATTGGTTTAGGAGAATAAAGTGACACACCATTTTTGAATTAGGTGTAAACAATGAAAGCAAGTGTTTAGAGATGGAGAGGAACATTTTTAGAAGTTGGCAAAGTGGGAATATACCACTGCTATATCTGAGGAATCCCGAAACCTTAATGGGATGGAGGTGGATGATGGTCTAACGATTAAACAAATGTTCCACTGAGATACTAAAGAGTGATGAAATTAAGCTTGAAATCTGGCTCTGGAGACACACTGTCATAAAATGGGAATAGGTTAAAGAAGAAAATCCTCTGGAGTAGGTACTTACAAACAAGAATACGAGGAGGTGAATGTAGGCTCGTCATGTAGTAGAGTAGAGCTTGCAACGGGAAAAGCTTTTGTCAAACTTCATAGAGAAGAATGTTGCAATGACAACACCAATTGTACATTTGTACTTTGGCGACGAAAGCAATGTGATGCTATTTGCCCAAACAGCATTAATATGGACATTCTAAAGCAGTATCCAGGAATAAATCAAGAAAAAATAATAATGAACTGTATTGGGGTTGCTGAAGGGGAAGTAAGTGAGGGTAGGGTAGAATAACACACTCAATGGGCACATTTACGAGTACAGGAAAATGGTTAAATGTTTATGATGGGTAAAGGATAAGAATGAAAAAGGAGAGGCAGAAAGCCTTGGTAGAGGGCCAACAAGTTAACTAAGAACTGAACCACCAGAAAGAAAGGATGGAAATGAGAAGGGCGTCTTTAGTGAACATAAGTTTGGGCAGGCTGCGGAATGCTAGGCTGGAGGAATAAATGGGAAGTGAGCAGCAATAGGTTATACAAACAGCCATGTAACAGAGGCAGTTCAAAATAATGTATTTGATGTTGGGTTAATGAGAGAGGGATGGCACTGTATTGCTATAATATGGGAACCATCATATCAAAAGCAACTTTCAGAATATAGCAAGTGTGTCTGTGGTTGGTTGTCCTGCATGAACCAAGTGTGCTGCTATGAAGTCCTCCTCGATAGTCAGCAAGTGCCCACTCAGTTTGAGGAGTACATTTCTGAATAATACTGCCAGTTTCAAGTTGCATGTGTAAACAGTAGTTTAAGTGTGTTTTGTGAATAAACGACTAACAGCTTAATATTTCACTTAACAATTATAAATTTATTCAAGTTCTGATTTCACATTTCAGCTGTCTCGGGTATTATCCCAAAAATCTTAATGCGTGCTCAGCTGCACATCTACAATACTTTAAAAAACGCATTGATAAAATGAGACCTATTCAATATGTTAGTGTACATAATTTAAATTCACATTTGGTTTGCTAAGCTTAACCTGTGTTTAATTAGTTTTGAGAAACATCAGCAGGGAATTTCTGGTCTCACCAGATGTCTGAGTGAGTCAGGCATAAGCTGAATATTCCACCTCATCAGAGAAAAACAGCAATTTGTAGGTTGTTATCGAACTGATTTTGATTTTACTGTTCTGCTTCAGTCACCCTTCCAAGTAGGACCTCAGGAAGCCACTCTACAAAGCTATTTTTTTCTTGGCAATTATGCAAAATCTGAGCTAAACCAGGAGCTCCCGCACGTGCTTTAATGGATTCCTATTACTTCTGTCAAGGTATTAACCCCTTCGACGCGCTTGACGGAACGGTTCCGTCATGCACGTCGGTTGGGCTGTGCTTATGACGGAACCGTTCCGTCATGGCCCCGCCCGCACACGGAATCTTCAGCGTGGCGCGGAAATCCGCGCCGCGCTGAAGGGGTTAACTTCCACTGAACAGGTCATTATATCAGATTATACTAAACACTAAGTGCTCCACAACTGAGAACGGTTACAACGATTCCAACCAGGAACTCATTCACACCAAAGCCTTCATTACGAGTTGCTCGGAAATAAAAGGATCGAGAGCAACAGTGTCCGCGTCTGATCCCTGTTTTCCAAATTGTGCAATATTACTGCATTGAAATTATCCCCTCACAAATTCCTCTAGGTAAAACCTAGGGAAAAAAGGTTGGAAGTAGGAAAACGTGAACATTTGAGGTTATTGCCCCATTGCAGATTCATTGATTTGGAATGTTGGCAGTAAAATTACCAAAGAAAGCTGCAGTAATGAGACCATGCTGGTGCAATTTCACTGCATGGTATTTGCGTGAAATTTATAGTAAGGGCCGTATTGCTATTTTTTAGGACATTAGACTCCAGTATTGCTCATGCTACAATGACATGAAATTCAGTATGGCAACAACGCTGGTCTACCCACCTCTTATTCTCATCACTCCCTACATTTTTAATTAGAAATGGAGACCATTTAAAAGGACAGATTGAATCTCTACTAGGAAATACAATGTCCAGTTAAGCTAGGCTGAGAGATCCTCAATTATTAGGCACAATGTGGTTCAGTGGCTGTACCTCAAATGTCAAAGGGTTACTTTCATCATTTAATATAACTTCTCAAAAAAAGCACTGAGCTATATGGTGCAGTTATACGTGTGCACGTTGTAAGCTTTCCTAAAAGGATTATGAAACAATCGTGGCAATGTGAATAGGTCTGGAGTTGGCTGCCAACCTTTTGGCATTGTCAATTTGCTTGTCATAGTTTTTATATAACATTTTGATTGGGAGAGCTGCCATACCCTCACCAATATAAAAAAAAGCATTGGCTAAAAGGAAAAAGATTTTTTGGTCTCTAAAGTCTCACATTGCCATAGTACTACCTGCCACTGATGGGAAGTACTTAGTGTGCAGATGTGGTCCTTGTTAAAGAGCAGAATGCCATGACTCACAGGGAATTTAGCTAATGTCTGAAATTTACAGACCCCACTATGCTGTAGTTGCAGAAAGCAGAATACAAATGTGAATGATACAACATTAGACCAATGTATAAAGAGGGCTGGCTGAAGTCCCTAAATGTAAGTATATGATATATAGAATTGTTGTCAAATCAAAAGGCCTTGGGCTCCTGTGAGACCTAAAAGCAGGTGATCAGAACCACTTAAGAAATTAAAATGTTGCCTCCATCCCTCTTGCTGCATATTTAATTAATATCATCTGCTAGGGATGCAGGTTCAGGTCTGGCAAAAACTTGTCCAAGAACTCTGCACCACCATGGTAGCTGTGAAGAGGCCTTTCACCTGGCCCAGTAGGCAATCGATTGTTAAACAAGGACAGTCAGTATTGAGTTCCAGACCCATTACTGAGGCCACACTAATTAATATCAATAGATCACAGACTTGTAAAAACATTATTTGTGTATTGAAATACATTCAGTCACAGAACGTTTTCTTCATTTCAGTAAAAATAAAATTTTGCTAAGAATATAGTAACATTTAATGTATCAATAATTGTTAAAACATGAAAAAATATTATTTTGGAAATACAAATATTTTAAGATTGCATGAAGGACTGCTATTGGGCATTAAAAAGATTGGTTATATACAACATGTTTTCCCTTCCCTGAGACTGGATATCCATTGTCAGTACACATCCAGGGATGATGAATGAGCAGCCTAGAGCACTTAAGATGCTTTTTCCTCTAGGCTCAGATGATTATAGGTTGGCCTGAAAACAGCAAGTGTGAGTCTCAGAACCCTCTGGTCATGCAGCATGCCTCAAACAAGAAGTTCAATTATGGCTCAATTATGAGCAACCGTTGTACGATGTGTAGTTTATAACAATGCCATTTATCCTGTGATTTCCTCATTATTGCCCAAGTGGTTTTCATTATTTTCCTCAATTTCTTCTTCTTCTTGACCGCCTTGCACATGCAGACCTCCCTCTGGCTCTCCACTGGTATCAAAGAGTTGGTCTTCTAAGAAGAGGCCCCCTGGCCCGTACTGTTGATCGTGTATTCTCATTTCTTCTGGTGATACATGATAAGATCCCAGAACAAAGCTTGCAAACCTGCAAGAACAAAGAAGACAGACAAAATGAAAAATACATTAACCAATAACCACGTAACTCTGAAAAAGAAAATTAGTCATTTGGATGAAATATGTTGAGAAACTAACTTCCATATCAACAACTAGATCAAGGGAGAGTAAAAGTAAATGATTTAGGAGGCAGTTTTAAATTCATGCTCTTATGCGAGGATATACAGCATTTTTAGGTCTCGCCTGAGCCAGCGTATGCGCTGCTCTGGCGAGACATTTAGTAGCTGCTTCAAAAGTGCTTCCTTGCCGGCCACGAGCTTGCTATTGCGCGCACAAGTGCGCGCGACGTGCACAGCACTTTTTCCCATCGCGCGTGCTCACCACTCGCGTTTTTTTATTTCATATTTGTGAGCACAGTGCGCGTCATCGTGATCACTTTCACTCTCAACGTGATCGCGATGACTTTCGCGGCCGCGTGGCTTTACTTTTACGGCCGCGCGGCCAATGCTTGTTTTGTAATTGTTTTACGCATTACCGAACCAGAGCGCATTGGTCGTTTCCTGGCTTGTGATTCGCACAGTGTGGGCGTGTGTCGTAAGCAGGGGTTCACTGTTGCCAGCACTCACACAAACGGGTATTTGTGTGCCTCGAGGCCTCTTGCTGACAATGGTATATTGTGTCGCAGTGTTCAGTCCTTAACATGCAAGTTGAATGAACTACTCCAAGCAGACGAACACGCGGCGCTGTGGTAAATATAGACCAACGCCACAGCAGGGGTGCAGCTGTTACGAGCTGTTGGAGGTGGCCAACAGCTGAGAGTCAGTAAAAACAAAATAACCTGGTACTCCAATTACAAAAGGGTTTTGTAAGCCTATTGAAGTGGTTGAAAGTCTGGATTTTAAGCGGTGTGCAGATGTTTAAAATGTTGCCGCAAAACTTGGGTTGTGACCGTGTTTGGTCACAACCCAATGGTTGTTTGCAATTGAATTCCTTTTCTTTTAGAAAACAAAAACAATAACCTGTTTTACAACACATTAAAAATGTTTGCCTTTAATTCCATTCGTTTTCTTTTAGAAACACTAAAGCCATCAACTATTATTTACAAAGCTAATATAAAACAGACTAAAAACAAGTTGAAGATTTAGGCAAAACTTGACACTTCAAGAAGGGTCCACACACTTTAGAGTACTACATTTTGTATAATTTATTGCATACTAGTAAACAATAAGGAAAATGTAATTAAAAAAATAAAGCTGCAACCATTTCTGAATTATTACATTTCAGAGAAGGCACTCATACATTTGCTTAGTTTGAAGGGAAACCACTTTACACTTGTCCTAAGCACATCCTCGTTGAAATGTGAATTATAGCCTTTCACATTAACTTGCTTCTAAAGTTTAAAGTTCACTTCACCATGGGTGTGGCCATGACTAGCGGCACTTCGCTATTGATTACTTTACCAAACATTCCCCCACTGCAGAAGAGTCTCAAACATAAGAAAATCTATTTATTCAAAATAAAATCTTTTTCCCCCCAACACTAAGCTCTTTACAAACAGCAGCAGCACTCGGATGCCTATCCCCTACGTTAAAAAAATGTGCCTTAGAAGGAGCAGTGGCTAATACAGGTAAAGATGATACGTTTTTCAACAAGCAACCAAAGAGGGTTGGCCAAGTGTGCGAATGTTGGGGGTATTAAGCTTTAATAGCTGCTGCCAGGGAGAGACATGTGCAGGTTTTTTTGGGGGGGTGGGGGGCGGGGGGATTTCGGGGGTGAATTTACTCAGCATCAAAGCCATGTCGTCACCTCTTTAAGGGCCTCCGTTAGGAGAGACTCGGATGTCTTTTCATGTTTTCAGAAGCTCAGAAATAACTAGCAAGATAAAAGCATGAACAGTGGATGCCTATGGGTTACAAACAAGGAAAGAAATAGAAGGCAGAATAAATAAAGAAAAAGTGCAAATGATGAAAGGGTGGGACAGAAAGAAAGAAGGAACGGCAAAGCAGAAAAAAATTAAAAGAAGTAAATCTGGAAAGAGTATAAGGACAATTAAATGCAGGACAAAAGGGAAGAGGTAAAAAAAGGAGGATAGAAAGATGAAAATAGAAAAAGGAGGAACAGAAAAGAGAATAGAAAAGTATAGAAAGAAGGAAAGTGTGCTGCAAAGAGGAAAGAAAGATGGAACAAAATGGAAAGAAGGGAAGAAATATGCAAGTGAAGAAAGGAAATATGTACAGAACGAAACACAAAGAAAGAAACCAATATGGGAAGAAATAAGTACAGTAGAGAAGAAAATGGAAATAGTCTGAAATAAAGAAATTGGAAAGCAATTGCAAGAAAAAAGTGGCCATGTACGAATTTGATACAAAAGTAAGAAAGAAGGTGGAAACTCTTATCAGGAATTTTGGGTCCCAGGCTGTGCATGCTCTCTTAATGCCATCTGTGATATGGTTCAACGTGTGACATGTTTACTTTTTTGACTACTCCCTTGTCTGGAGGCTAACGTCCGGAAACGAGACAGTTGGGTATGTCCATATAAAGAGCATTGCCACAGTCTAGAAAAGGCAAATGATGACCAGAACCTCCATGTTCATGCCCTAGGTTGACAAAGGACAAGTAATTTTTCACAAGGTTTAGAGTAAGAAAAAACGGGTAGACACACCCTTATTCATTTGGGAAGTAAGAAAGAATTAGATTCTAGACTTTAAGGCATGTTGGGTGCTAGTATCTGGCTGCAAAGCGGATAACCACACAAAGCGTACTTACCGCAACCTAGACTTCTGTTTTGCCAGAGTTCAGTTTGAGAGTTACTTAACATCCAGAAGCTGTTAAATCATTTAGGTTGTCTAGAATTGGTTTAGGAGAATAAAGTGACACACCATTTTTGAATTAGGTGTAAACAATGAAAGCAAGTGTTTAGAGATGGAGAGGAACATTTTTAGAAGTTGGCAAAGTGGGAATATACCACTGCTATATCTGAGGAATCCCGAAACCTTAATGGGATGGAGGTGGATGATGGTCTAACGATTAAACAAATGTTCCACTGAGATACTAAAGAGTGATGAAATTAAGCTTGAAATCTGGCTCTGGAGACACACTGTCATAAAATGGGAATAGGTTAAAGAAGAAAATCCTCTGGAGTAGGTACTTACAAACAAGAATACGAGGAGGTGAATGTAGGCTCGTCATGTAGTAGAGTAGAGCTTGCAACGGGAAAAGCTTTTGTCAAACTTCATAGAGAAGAATGTTGCAATGACAACACCAATTGTACATTTGTACTTTGGCGACGAAAGCAATGTGATGCTATTTGCCCAAACAGCATTAATATGGACATTCTAAAGCAGTATCCAGGAATAAATCAAGAAAAAATAATAATGAACTGTATTGGGGTTGCTGAAGGGGAAGTAAGTGAGGGTAGGGTAGAATAACACACTCAATGGGCACATTTACGAGTACAGGAAAATGGTTAAATGTTTGATGGGTAAAGGATAAGAATGAAAAAGGAGAGGCAGAAAGCCTTGGTAGAGGGCCAACAAGTTAACTAAGAACTGAACCACCAGAAAGAAAGGATGGAAATGAGAAGGGCGTCTTTAGTGAACATAAGTTTGGGCAGGCTGCGGAATGCTAGGCTGGAGGAATAAATGGGAAGTGAGCAGCAATAGGTTATACAAACAGCCATGTAACAGAGGCAGTTCAAAATAATGTATTTGATGTTGGGTTAATGAGAGAGGGATGGCACTGTATTGCTATAATATGGGAACCATCATATCAAAAGCAACTTTCAGAATATAGCAAGTGTGTCTGTGGTTGGTTGTCCTGCATGAACCAAGTGTGCTGCTATGAAGTCCTCCTCGATAGTCAGCAAGTGCCCACTCAGTTTGAGGAGTACATTTCTGAATAATACTGCCAGTTTCAAGTTGCATGTGTAAACAGTAGTTTAAGTGTGTTTTGTGAATAAACGACTAACAGCTTAATATTTCACTTCACAATTATAAATTTATTCAAGTTCTGATTTCACATTTCAGCTGTCTCGGGTATTATCCCAAAAATCTTAATGCGTGCTCAGCTGCACATCTACAATACTTTAAAAAACGCATTGATAAAATGAGACCTATTCAATATGTTAGTGTACATAATTTAAATTCACATTTGGTTTGCTAAGCTTAACCTGTGTTTAATTAGTTTTGAGAAACATCAGCAGGGAATTTCTGGTCTCACCAGATGTCTGAGTGAGTCAGGCATAAGCTGAATATTCCACCTCATCAGAGAGAAACAGCAATTTGTAGGTTGTTATCGAACTGATTTTGATTTTACTGTTCTGCTTCAGTCACCCTTCCAAGTAGGACCTCAGGAAGCCACTCTACAAAGCTATTTTCTTGGCAATTATGCAAAATCTGAGCTAAACCAGGAGCTCCCGCACGTGCTTTAATGGATTCCTATTACTTCTGCCAAGGTATTAGCTTCCACTGAACAGGTCATTATATCAGATTATACTGAACACTAAGTGCTCCACAACTGAGAACGGTTACAACGATTCCAACCAGGAACTCATTCACACCAAAGCCTTCATTACGAGTTGCTCGGAAATAAAAGGATCGAGAGCAACAGTGTCCGCGTCTGATCCCTGTTTTCCAAGTTGTGCAATATTACTGCATTGAAATTATCCCCTCACAAATTCCTCTAGGTAAAACCTAGGGAAAAAAGGTTGGAAGTAGGAAAACGTGAACATTTGAGGTTATTGCCCCATTGCAGATTCATTCATTTAGAATGTTGGCAGTAAAATTACCAAAGAAAGCTGCAGTAATGAGACCATGCTGGTGCAATTTCACTGCATGGTATTTGCGTGAAATTTATAGTAAGGGCCGTATTGCTATTTTTTAGGACATTAGACTCCAGTATTGCTCATGCTACAATGACATGAAATTCAGTATGGCAACAACGCTGGTCTACCCGCCTCTTATTCTCATCACTCCCTACATTTTTAATTAGAAATGGAGACCATTTAAAAGGACAGATTGAATCTCTACTAGGAAATACAATGTCCAGTTAAGCTAGGCTGAGAGATCCTCAATTATTAGGCACAATGTGGTTCAGTGGCTGTACCTCAAATGTCAAAGGGTTACTTTCATCATTTAATATAACTTCTCAAAAAAAGCACTGAGCTATATGGTGCAGTTATACGTGTGCACGTTGTAAGCTTTCCTAAAAGGATTATGAAACAATCGTGGCAATGTGAATAGGTCTGGAGTTGTCTGCCAGCCTTTTGGCATTGTCAATTTGCTTGTCATAGTTTTTATATAACATCTTGATTGGGAGAGCTGCCGTACCCTCACCAATATAAAAAAAGCATTGGCTTAAGGAAAAAGATTTTTTAGTCTCTAAAGTCTCACATTGCCATAGTACTACCTGCCACTGATGGGAAGTACTTAGTGTGCAGATGTGGTCCTTGTTAAAGAGCAGAATGCCATGACTCACAGGGAATTTAGCTAATGTCTGAAATTTACAGACCCCACTATGCTGTAGTTGCAGAAAGCAGAATACAAATGTGAATGATACAACATTAGACCAATGTATAAAGAGGGCTGGCTGAAGTCCCTAAATGTAAGTACATGATATATAGAATTGTTGTCAAATCAAAAGGCCTTGGGCTCCTGTGAGACCTAAAAGCAGGTGATCAGAACCACTTAAGAAATTAAAATGTTGCCTCCATCCCTCTTGCTGCATATTTAATTAATATCATCTGCTAGGGATGCAGGTTCAGGTCTGGCAAAAACTTGTCCAAGAACTCTGCACCACCATGGTAGCTGTGAAGAGGCCTTTCACCTGGCCCAGTAGGCAATCGATTGTTAAACAAGGACAGTCAGTATTGAGTTCCAGACCCATTACTGAGGCCACACTAATTAATATCAATAGATCACAGACTTGTAAAAACATTATTTGTGTATTGAAATACATTCAGTCACAGAACGTTTTCTTCATTTCAGTAAAAATAAAATTTTGCTAAGAATATAGTAACATTTAATGTATCAATAATTGTTAAAACATGAAAAAATATTATTTTGGAAATACAAATATTTTAAGATTGCATGAAGGACTGCTATTGGGCATTAAAAAGATTGGTTATATACAACATGTTTTCCCTTCCCTGAGACTGGATATCCATTGTCAGTACACATCCAGGGATGATGAATGAGCAGCCTAGAGCACTTAAGATGCTTTTTCCTCTTGGCTCAGATCATTATAGGTTGGCCTGAAAACAGCAAGTGTGAGTCTCAGAACCCTCTGGTCATGCAGCATGCCTCAAACAAGAAGTTCAATTATGGCTCAATTATGAGCAACCGTTGTACGATGTGTAGTTTATAACAATGCCATTTATCCTGTGATTTCCTCATTATTGCCCAAGTGGTTTTCATTATTTTCCTCAATTTCTTCTTCTTCTTGACCGCCTTGCACATGCTGACCTCCCTCTGGCTCTCCACTGGTATCAAAGAGTTGGTCTTCTAAGAAGAGGCCCCCTGGCCCGTACTGTTGATCGTGTATTCTCATTTCTTCTGGTGATACATGATAAGATCCCAGAACAAAGCTTGCAAACCTGCAAGAACAAAGAAGACAGACAAAATGAAAAATACATTAACCAATAACCACGTAACTCTGAAAAAGAAAATTAGTCATTTGGATGAAATATGTTGAGAAACTAACTTCCATATCAACAACTAGATCAAGGGAGAGTAAAAGTAAATGATTTAGGAGGCAGTTTTAAATTCATGCTCTTATGCGAGGATATACAGCATTTTTAGGTCTCGCCTGAGCCAGCGTATGCGCTGCTCTGGCGAGACATTTAGTAGCTGCTTCAAAAGTGCTTCCTTGCCGGCCACAAGCTTGCTATTGCGCGCACAAGTGCGCGCGACGTGCACAGCAATTTTTCCCATCGCGCGTGCTCACCACTCGCGTTTTTTTATTTCATATTTGAGAGCATAGTGCGCGTCATCGTGATCACTTTCACTTTCAACGTGATCGCGATGACTTTCGCGGCCGCGTGGCGTTACTTTTACGGCCGCGCGGCCAATGCTTGTTTTCTAATTGTTTTACGCATTACCGAACCAGAGCGCATTGGTCGTTTCCTGGCTTGTGATTCGCACAGTGTGGGCGTGTGTCGTAAGCAGGGGTTCACTGTTGCCAGCACTCACACAAACGGGTATTTGTGTGCCTCGAGGCCTCTTGCTGACAATGGTATATTGTGTCGCAATGTTCAGTCCTTAACATGCAAGTTGAATGAACTACTCCAAGCAGACGAACACGCGGCGCTGTGGTAAATATAGACCAACGCCACAGCAGGGGTGCAGCTGTTACGAGCTGTTGGAGGTGGCCAACAGCTGAGAGTCAGTAAAAACAAAATAACCTGGTACTCCAATTACAAAAGGGTTTTGTAAGCCTATTGAAGTGGTTGAAAGTCTGGATTTTAAGCGGTGTGCAGATGTTTAAAATGTTGCCGCAAAACTTGGGTTGTGACCGTGTTTTAGGAGTTTGCCGCGGTTTCTTAGCATAAAGCAGTCACCTGTCTGGCACATTTCACAAGATTAATCCATCTTTCTTGTCTATTGGATACCTCAGATGCCAAGTTGAAGATTTCTTGATTGACTTGGACTTATTTTTAGGTCTCGTCTGAGACGGTGCATGCGCTATCGCTTATGAATCATTGTGTTAACCTTAAGGGGGCTTAGAGCCTGCCCATTGCATACCTTTGGTTGGCTTCATCGTCACTTCATGCTTTCAGTGTCCTGCTGCTGCTCGCCCTTTGACGGCTGCTAAAAACTCCATAATGCTACATATTCAAGGAAGCACTCCATTATGCTACATCTGTTTGAAGGCCTACTATTTTCGTCCCCCTTCCGCTTCAAACACACTCCACTGTGACAGAGGAAGTTTATTTTTAGAATTCACATGTTCTTTATATTTTTCAGAATTTTGTTATTGTGTTGTATTGACAGACGTCGTTCTATGTTGCTTTTGCACCCTTTTTTCCCTTTGTCCGTCTTTGTCACTGCTGGAAACACGCTGCACCATAGTTGAGAAACTGTGTTTTCGGAGTGTGGGTGACACCTACAATTTTCTGACGTTTGTTGTTTTAGTTACAGTGCAGACATGATCTTCCTTCTTGCTGCGCTCCCTCCCTCCCTCTGTCTGTCCATTTTGCCTTTACCCCCTCTCTCTCACCATCTGTTCTGTGGCTTTTGACCGCTTTATCGCCATGTTTATTACTGCTTCAAACAGGCTACACCATAGTTGACTAAGTTTATTTTCAATGTGTGTTACTCCCATTTTTCTGACTTTTGTTATTTTTAGTTGTATGGCACACGTTATTCTTTGGTGTTGCCCTTTCTCCCTCAATCTGACCATGTTGCCTTTACCCGCCGCCCTTCCTTCCATCCTCCGTCTCTGTGGATTTTGACCCCTTGTTCCGTTACCATACCATACCATACTATTCTGCGATAAGCCATGCTACACCATTCTATAATACCAGGCCATGCCATAGCATACTATACAATCACAGGCCATACCATACAGTGACAGACCATACAATGACAAGCTATACAATGATAATCCATACCATATCTTATTGTACGACTGCCCATGCCATACCTTACCATACAAAGACAGGCAATACTATACAATACAGTGACAGGTCACACCATACTATATTATACAATGACATGCCATACCATACAATGGCAGATCATGTCATACCATACAATGGCAAGCCATACCATACCATACAGTGACTCGCCATGCCATACAACATGGCTAAAAAAATGGACAAACCCAATAGATCGGGTATAAGCAAGACCTATTAGCTTTGTCAAATTAAATGTGTTTTATTATCCGAGCCCCAAAAACCGCGGCAGGAACTAGGGAAAAGGCCTCTCTCTCTCTACACACCTCTCTTTCTCTCTCTACACACCTCTCTCTCTCTCTACACACCTCTCTCTCTCTACCTCTAAGTGGCAGCCAGAGCCTGATAGCACTGCTTGTCCTTTAAAATAAAAAAGGAAAAGCATTGGCATAGCCAATAGGTCTCGCCTTTGGGGCCTTATAAGTGTTTTACCATGCAACAGTTAATGTTGTTGCACTTAGGATATTGTGCTGCATAACTAAATACTTAAGGTCCCAAAAGCGAGACCTATTGGCTATGCCAATGCTTGTTATAAATGCTAAAGTCTGTAATTTCTCTCTGTATGCAAAGGATACATTCCACTAAATACCACTACGAAGCCACTCATAAGAAAATAAAATGACAGCTGCATCACAAGCAGGCAAGGAGCAGGAGTCATACTGTCTAAACTGCTAAGTACATTTTATAATATATTGAGTAACAAATCCAACTCCCGAATACATTTTTATTACTTTTCATTCTAATATCGAAATAGTCCTTTTGACATATATTTCACATTTATCTTCTGTTTGTATCCCACTATTTTTTCTATCTGGGAAAATATAGCAGATACAGAAGTTTATCTACAGAGGTTTTCCAACCCGGAGACTCGTATGTATTTTGTAAATTTCTTGCTATAAATTATGTTTAGGTGTTTAAAACGAGTTAAGGTTCTTAGTTACAAAGGCATTAGAAGTTAAGAGAAATGTTTATTTGGTGCAATAAAGAACTTTGAAGAAAAAAAAAGACTTAAATCTCTTGCAGTTGGAGTAGTCAAGGGAAAAGTTTGTAATGCAAGATTTAAAAAGTTTGATGATTTTCATCTCAAAATTAGGTACATAGTGTAGGAGTTTCAAAAGGTTGGGACTGTTAATGTAAAGCAGATAAAGTTATTTTTTCGCTCTGAAAATGTTGACAGGCTCAATAAAATTGCAATACAAATTACTTTCAATTAAAATTACATTTCTAATGAAGAACTACGGCAACTATTTTTATGCCTATAATGAAATATAATTTTATGTGATCATAAGGTGTTATAAATGTCAAATGCAGGTAAAAATTATCTTGATCACATTAGCACATTGCAGTAAAGCATCAATATACGTATACCCACCACCTTTTGCATGAAGGAATAAAATATATTCTTTCATGTATATAAGTGACAACAAAATGTAAGTGATCCCCTACCCTAAACCAAAGAAACATGTATCACTTAGCTACATCAATATGTGTTGCAAATATAATACTAAATGTAATGATTTTTTTGTCATTGGGAGTTTTAACGCTTAACCATACAAAGTTGTGTGATTCCCCGGACAATGAAATGATCACAAAACGTACATTTTCCACTACATCGCAGTGCCCTGACTGGGTGAACATTTAGTAAGGAAAAGTTGTTTTTCTATGTGATAATACGAGTAAAATGAAATTGAACCCTAAGAAAGGATTACTTTAAAACTATGAATGAAGAGCATGTCACCATTACATATACATAAAGAGCAAAAGTTCAAGCAGATTGTGCCACCTGTATCAGTCTTCCATTGTTAGAGCAGGTTAGAGACCGTTTTAACCGTCTCACAGAGGTTTATATAATCTATCAAATCAAAGGACTATGTAGGGTTCCAAAATCCAAAGGTTTCCAGGATTCATGTATATACAAGCACACTGAAAGAAAGTGAGCCATACGAACCTTGAAACAAAAAGGGATTTTGGTCTACTCCTACTAGAATTACCTGAATTTTACAGGTTCAACTGGAGGTCATTCCACTATTTGGATCGTACTAGTTGGAGGCTTTTACTCCATAATATAGGGTCTAATTCAGGAAGCAATGATTATGAAGCTGTAGCCCAGTTTGCCAACTGAAGGGTCCAATTTGGCAGATTACATTAAAGATCATCACTACACATCGAAATCCAAGGTAGTCACTAGTAAACAATGCCGTCTCAGTTAAGTTGACCTTACATTCTCTTCAGTTGAGTCCTGCTTGCAGTGTGGCCACATAATTCTGAATTATTTTTAGGTAAGGATTTTCTTGGAGGTGACAACACAGTTAATGCAGCAGTAATCGAGCTGTGAGCCAACCACAGGCATGACAAGTATGCCTCTACTTTCTTCTATTAGTCATGGCTGTACTTTAAATGGGAAGTAAGTGGACATAATGGTGGCAGGGTGTGATTTAGAGGTTAGAGGAAACAATAAGTTTCCGACAGTGGTGCCAACCTAAGGCTCTGCCTTTGTAAACCTAGGAAGTAGTAGCCCATCTGCATCTGGGCTGCCTAATCATTGAATAAAAAGCCCTATTTTATTTAAAGAGGACCTTCTGATGCATATTTTCCCTGCCCATGGTTGCCCTGTGCAGCATGCCAGATCTTGACAAAACAAACTATTAATAGCCACCACAACTACAGAGGAAACTCCCAGCATGTCTTAAAGAGCCCCCCTTGTTTTGGAGATTCCTTTCTGAAATATAAAAGTAATGCAAAGTTTTCTCAAATGTGTTTTCTCCCTGGAAGTCGCAAGGAGATCTCTCGATTTGGCTAGGGATCTCTCGATTTGTCTAGTGTCCTCAACCTGGCAAGTAGACTGATTGGATGTGCCAGCAGTTGGCAGGCTGCTCATCCAACTCACAATGACCCCACTGGTGAGCTGACTGGCTGCACACCATACTCATTATATCTCAAAGACCACCCTGTGTTCCATCCTACTTCCTACATGAGATTGATTCTCAAGTCTCATAAGGTTCAACTTCTAAGTGACTCAATTTCTTAATCAAGGACCCACAAGCATCAGTTTGGCCATGCTGGTATTAGGTGCAAAGCAGCTGTCTTGTATCACCCCTTGACATTTCAGCAACCCCCCCCCCCACCCCCCAATCCTGTAAGGGCTGTATCTGGTCATTCCCTTAAGTTTCGTTCACCTGCAGGGTACCATGTGGAAACTCAACGAGACAAGTTAATGAAGAACAAGGGGTCACAGTTCACTGGCCACAGGTCTCACGTGCACAGATTCCTGTCTTGCAAATAAAGTAAGACAACAACTCTGGAGGACTGGCCTGTGGCAACTAGGGAGACTTAGCAGGCATGGGACTGGGATTGTAGGATGCAAGTCAAGCAATGGACTCCCCTGGCAGAAAGTTATAGACAGTATAAGTGGTGGTTGCATGAGGAACCTGGCATCTGCCAACCACTTTGTTCTTGCTAAGAATATTGCGATTCATGACCAAATTTGCACCAGTTCCTTCGTCCCTACACTTTATTTCTTCACTTCCCCAATGCCCTTAAAATCTTCCCTCAGTAAGCCTGATCTAGAATTGTCTATTATATATTTTTGTGTTCATTTGATTCTTTATTCAGGTATCTTTATATCCTTTCTGTGGAATTTATCCAAGTCCGAGCGAGCTGGGTGCCCCCAATCCCTCAAAATATTCTTTAAGCCTGTACATTTTATTGTTGTACTGCTCGGGCAGTGGTTTCCACATCCTACCTCTTTTGAGAGATTAGGCTTCCTGTCTTATGAGTAGCCACATCCAGGCTTCCTGTCATAGGAGTAGCCACATCCAGTGCTTCCCTAATTCGCTCAGTCTCTTTCCCATACTACTTCTACTGTCTATCTCAGTCTGTTTCCCATTCAGGTTAAGGATAGAGCACAGGTGAAGTTGGGTGTTTGATGTTGAATTTGTCAACAGATCCTCATGTCTCAGCCGTTGGCCTGAAGTCTTCCTTCTCAGACATTAGCAACTGTATGTCATCAGCACAGAAGTGAAACCCTACACCAGAGGTAGCAATCATCCAAGTTTTACTTATGCCAGTTACATATAACTGATATAGTTTCCTCGTCTTATGGTTTTTAAAAGATAGTGGATCTATAAGATTTTTTTTAAGGTAACTCAAAATCTTACTACCTTCTTCACGTATGACTTCACTTTAACATGTGTGTGTGTAAGAATAGGGGGTAAGGGTGGGGCTCACAGGGACACCGCATGTCCACATCACCAAAGGAATTAATATTCAATCCTTATCCAGCTGATGTTTAATTCAAATAGAAAGTACTCAAATCACACCAAAAGAGAAGAAACCTCAGTGATGTGCTGTTGAAGGTATTTGAAAATAACTTTGATCAAGGGTGCCAAAAGCATCTGGGAGGTCCAGCAGCAATCGAAAAATTGCAGCCGTGTCCTCCTCTGCCATTTTAGGAAGACATTTCTGGGCCACAAATAAAACAATTTCAGTACTATGATATAGTCAGAAGCGTGACTGTAGACCGTCAAGGATGTTGTTGGCCTTCAGGATTTAGGTCAACTACCTAGCAACAACCTTTCCTAAAATCTTGGTGAGAAAAAGAGTCCTGCCAGTGACATACGTAGCTTGCTGGGTGTGCAGGACTCAATGTTTTTTTTATTTTTTTTGCAGCGGAGAAATCTATAAATGTTTTAAGCAGTCTGGCACTAACCCTCTACTTAGTGAGCTATTAATAATCTCAGTAATAATCGGTACATGTATGGGTGTACGTTTTTCCACCAGCATGGAAGCAAGTTGACCAACAGGTCACAAATAGATTTTCGTAAGGCCTATACAATTCTCAATCTTAGCAACTAATACTCTTGGTAAAGTGAATATGATGGACTGCACAATTGACAAATCAACATGACCTGATGTGATAGTAGTCATGATTGAACAGTAACTAGCCCCTTCTCCTCTATATTAAGAAACATTATTACTTTCTCAAATAAAATGTGCCTTTACTGAGAAGAAGACTTGAAGAATTTGGTCACATACCTCAGCTTGTGAGTCAAGAGACTAACGCAGCTTACTGCAGTCACTCAGCCTCGGGTGGACGGCATGATTAGTAGCTACTATTTGGTATTAGATTATATTCTAGTGGCCAGAAAAACTTCCGCTCCAGCATTCGTAATGGATAAAGAGGAATGGTAATCTTAGAGAGATGATCGGGAGCTAAAGCAAAATCATAAATCTACCTTGACTTAATCTGACTTTGGAAAGCTGCTTACTAACCAATACTCGGATATTGCTGCATGGTACAACTAAAAAGACCTCCTTGAACTTTGGGAGAACCAGAGAACAAGAGCCCACCACTATTGTAGCCCCGCATATTGCTCCTACAACATTTCAAAGATCAAGCCGAAAGGAGGGTATTCAGACATCTATAGAGCCAAGATGGCCGGTCACTCAAAGGAAGGAGAAGACACCAGTGGAGAGCAGACGTTGGATGCTGTCCAGTCAAGAAACAATCACCAGAACATACATCCCACCTGCATAAGTGACCATAATGAAATCTGAAAGAGATCTAGGATCATGAATGCGAGTGTGCTGGCACCATCTTGGGTGGAGAAACTGGCAGAAATGGAGGACATGACGGAAGTAGAAAAAGTCATAACGTGATAGCCAGAGCCAAAATATCCTGCACATCAAGGACATCTGCTACATCCCTCCAACAAACTGAACAAATCAGAGACTTGTAGGAAGACTTCAAAAACTGCATGCAAACAACAACATACAAGTCTTCAATATAACTGAACATTAAGAAAAGGGGAGGGAGCTGAAAACATTCACTGGGCAAGTCCAACTGATGGCCCAGGAATTCCCAGATGATAATGAATTACACACTGTAAAGGCATACAGGACACTGAAAAAATGTCTGGTCCCCTAGATTGATAATAGTCCACTTGGAGCATGACACAGTTCTCAGTGATGCCTGGAAAATCGGCAACAAGCTATAATATAACAGAAGGCACATCTTTGTGGACAAGGACTACCCTGAAAGTTGATAACACTTCTGATAAATATGATAATGAAGGAAAACAAGCACTGGCATAGCCAATAGGTCTCAGCAATCCAAGAGATATTGGCATTGTCAATGTCTTTTAGCAATGTTGAATAGCAGCATTGCTGTTCAGCATGGCTGAAAGTCATGGAAAAAAGATATTACTAAGTTAGCGCTGACTGCCTCATAGCGCTACTCTTTTATTTGAGAGTACATATCTTGAGGAGGCAGCACATGAACTTGTAGCCAAGGCCTATAAGAAGAGGTAAGTGGCCACGGCAGAGCTGATACAAATTGAGTTCATATATTTGTAAAAACAATGAAATGTCTTTCATGAATTAAACAGTGTTAAAGTGTTGTGAGCTGAGATGTGGCAAATACTTGTTAGGAGAAAACACATACAGCACTTAGCTGGCATGCAACGTGTCAACACGGGCACATGATACATTTAGGGAAAGTCATTTTGTAGACAGATGAGATAAAATGTGCCAGCAGGATAAAGCTACAATTTTTATTCACAGGTTGAAGTGAAAATTAAGCAGCGCAGTCCGAACACGAATATAAACAGAAGACACTGGTTAACGGAAACCATTTAATTTCTGGCAGCGGGGATGAAAGTGCACAATGAGAATGGAGTTTTTCTCCAAAGTAGTGAAAAGAAGAAGTGAGCAAAGTCGAGGGAACTATAGGCAGAAATGTAAGTAGAGAGGCAGGAGCTCAATGTAAAGCGCACCAATGCTCTTCCGGCCGAGTGCCTGCTACATATATAAAAACTTGTCATGCATGATTTTTAATAGTCTCTTACAAAATTTAACCTCTATTACTTTTCCCTTAAAATAATTGCCAGGATGCAGACCATGTTATCCTCGTCCCCTTACATGACACGTCCATGTTCCCTTTTTATGTTGGCTCTGAGCACTGGAATGTTAGAAAAAGACGAGGGGCTGCACATTGCAAGGTCGATTGGTAACATAATATTCAAAAGCCGAACAAGTAAGCTACAGAAGTGTGTGGCCTGACATTGAACTCGTTGTCAAAATGCAACAACCATCTTATAAACGTAGTGGTGGTCGATAAACACCATTGGAGACAGATTTTTTGCTCATAGTACGCAACCCAATCTGATTTAGTTTTGTTTGGGCTTCAAAATAACAACTTTAATTAGAGATGATTAGCACATTTTGTGTATTTAAAACATAATTTTGTGGAGGCGTGGCTTGAGGAGTCAAGATGGCAGTCGCACTCTAAGAGTGCTCCGGACCCCCTCCGTCATCCGCCTTGCATCCGCCGCCAACTGCTGCCAGCCACCCTGCCTACCTGCTGCTGAGGCTCCACTACAATCTCAGGCTGCATCTTGGGCCGTTTCTGGGCCTCCCCGGTCGAGTTGGTGCTCCTGCTGCCACAGTGTTATCTTGTCGTGCCAAAAATGGCAGCCTGATCCAGGGGGTGAAGCCAGCGCGGCGGACTCTGAGTGCCACTACCCCCTCCTCTTGGTGCCCTGCGTGGCGGCGTGTGGGCAGTTGCTTGCATCCATAATCCTGCAATGCACGGGGACTCCAGGCAGGGGGGGGACTGATGCTGCCTGCGGCTCCGGGCGGTGCGGCGGATCCAGCCGTTGGGGGTACGGGCCGGAGGGTGGAGCCTGCGTCCAACCGCCGGCCCTGAAGAGCTCCGGTTCCTGACGCTGCCGGGTGGTGAGACGCGCTTCAGCTGCCGAGTTCGGGCAGCGGTGGGACGGCCCGCGCTGAAGCTTGGCTCGTCTCTGTGTTTGTGGCCTGTGCTGCTCTGTGGCCCCAGAGGTTGTGGTGCTGGGCCTAGCCGGCGGCCACGCCTGAACTGCAGATGAGCTGGGGTGGACGGTCCCCGAAGCTAGGGGCTGCTGAGGCTGTCTGCTCAATCTAGTTGTGGCGGGTCCTGCGTGGTTGTCCGGAGCCGCAGGGGGCATGGCCTTCTACTCCGGACCTGCCGCTGTAGCCCTACGGGACGGGCCCTGCTTCTACGCCAGCCGGTGAGATGAGGCCTTATTCCCCTACTTGGCGCCATACTTTTCACCCGCGGCTGGGGGGGCCTGAGGGGGGCTAGAGCCGGCCCTCGGCTGTTGCTGTGTTGGTGGGGGCGCCTTTCCACCTCCGGTGGGGGGGGGTGTGACCATCACATCGGGTGGCAGGGGCGGGGGGGCGTCCAGGTGGTCCCCGCCCCCCCTCTTTTCTCATCAGCCTCCTCATCCTCCCCTGGTAGGCGTGGGCCCGTTTACTGGCGTCTGCCAAGGTGCCTCTTCTGTCCATCGCTGCCTGACTTGTCCGGCGTTGAGCCCGCTGCCGGGGGGGCCCGGAGTGCCAGGGAGGTCCTCTGCCAGATGTAGTCCCACTGGTGGTGGGATCCTAGTTCTCCTGTCGGGGAGGTTCGGCCATCGTATCGGGTGGAGAGAGATGGGAGGGTGATCTGCTGCCCCTGGCTCCCACTCTTCGTTCACCTCCTTATCCCCCCCTGGCGGGCTGGGGCATGCCTCCCGAGTGGCCTGGGGTTCCACAAAGTGCCCTCCTTGGCCTCAGTTGTTTGGATTGTCCTGGGCCTGCCTCTGCGGGTCGCTGCTGCCCGTCCTCCGGCGTGGGGTTTGGGCGTGGGGCCTCCCGTCCACGCGGCGGGTGGGGATGGGGGTGGGGTTCGGCCATCGTGTCGGGTGGCGGTGCAGGGGTACAGCGCTGGTGCCCCTCGCACCCCCCCACCGCCTCTCCATTCTGGCATGACACCCGTGCTGGGCGGCGGCTGATGAGGCGATCTCCTGGACCAACCTGATAGCCTCCTCTGGCAGCGGTGGATATCTGGGACTGAACGGTGACGGCTGGAGCCGACAAACCCCGGGCCCTTCTCACCCGGTGGGCCTGGCGACCTAACTTTGCTTCCATTGGACTGTTGGGCCCCGGTGACGATGGGTAGGACCCGAGCGCCGCAGACCCCGGTCCCCTCCACTCAAACGAAAATGGACCAATTCACCATGGCGGACCGAGACCCAGTTGCCGGATCGTCTGCTGCTTCCGGGGTCGCGGGAGGAGATCTTTCCACCATTCTTCAGGCGTTCAGCGCGTCACAGGCCTCTGGGAGGGCAAGATCGGTGAGGTGAAGGTTGACGTGTCTCTCATCCGCCAAGACTTGCGCAATGCAACGGCACACATCACAGAGGCGAAGTCTCGCATTTCCACAGTGGAAGATGACATCAGCCAACTCAAGACTCAGGTGGCCCACCTCCAAACCCAAGCCTCCGAGCTCCACCGAAGGGTGGAAGATGCTGAAAACAGATCGCGGAGGAACAACCTGCGCCTTGTTGGATTTCCCGAGGGTGCAGAGCCGGGCCAGGCCGACACATTTGTTGAGACCTGGGTGTCTTCATGGATGCCCAAAGCGGACCTTTCATCCTGGTTCACTGTGGAGCGGGCCCACCGCTCTTTGGCTCCCAAACCTCCACCTGGAGCTCCCGCCCGTCCCATAATCCTGCGGGTGATGAACTTTCGAGACAGAGACGCTATCCTTAACGCGGCCAGGGCACGCGGTCCCCTTCAATTCCAAAACCATCAAATTATGGTATTCCCAGACTATTCCAAAGGGGTGCAGACCCAGCGCCGCTCCTATGATGACGTCAAGCTGGAGCTCCGTTCCCTGGGACTCCAATATGGTCTTCTCTTCCCTGCCCAGCTCAAGGTCATTTTCCAAGACAAGACCCTTTTCTTTGACACTCCACAGGCGGCCTGGAACTGGCTCACGGAGGAGTGGCCTCTTTGTCGGGGGCCGGAGCCCTCCCCTGTCCGGCGGGGATCCTCGCTGCCCTGCTCGGCCCTGCCTAGGCCCCAGAGATGTCGAACCAGGTCCCGTAGGAATAACAATTGTCGGGAAGCCACATCTCTATCACCAGGCGCGGTGTCCCCGCACATCTTCTCCCGGGCCCCGTGTCGGGGGTCTGTCTCCCCAGGCACGGCTGCCCCTCTGATGGACCAGGGCTGCCTCCCTGGGCCCTCGGGCACAGTGCAGCACACGGTGTCGGACTCTGACCTGTCCCGGAGCCCCGAGATCCGTATAACCGGTACCGACGAGAATGACTGAGGGGACCACACAAGAAGGACTTGTTCTCGCCTCCTGGCAGCTTCTACAGAGACATTGATCGCGGCGCCTTGTAGTGAGGAGGTTCCGCTCCATGCTGGTTGGTCTGGGTGGCGTATGCCCGACTTTCTCTCCGGACTCACTTTCATACTATGCACAAACTGGACTTGATTGTTATGGCAGCAGTTAACGTATCTTTATCCGGCTACATTGAGGGGGGTCCATCTTTGCCAGGCTCCTGTCCTGCTAATCGTTTTAGCTTAGCACTTAGCCTCCTTGGGGGGTTGTTGGTTTGACCTAGTTTCCTTTTCAGGGTGACAGATGCTTCAGCTTCAGAAGTATAGGGTGGGGGTGTTGGGGAGGGGGGGAAACCGTTGTCTCCCACTAGTTTGTTGTTTTTAGCCACCTACGGGCAGCTGTTCCCAGTTCTACACAGTAGCTACACAAGCCTGTTTACCTTAGATGATGACTTGAAACTCGATAGCTCACACACCTCTTACTCCACGACTCAGACCTTGCCCTGTCGCCTTCCCTGGGGCCTGGGCTCTCTCGCGCTGGCCCTCCCCCCCTCCCGCATCACCCATCCCGATGGCACATACTTTTACTAGAGCCCTCCATATCCTCTCCTGGAATGTTAATGGCCTGTTAGACCGTATTAAGCGCACGGCTGTCCTGCGTAGCGCCCACCGCCGTGCGCCAGATATCCTGTTCCTGCAGGAAACACACCTCTTGGGCTCCCAGTGTAATTTCCTCGCTCAGTAGGGGTTCTCGGGGGGTTGCTATCCTAATGTGGCGTGGCCTTCCCTTCACTCTCATTCGCGCCGAGCTGGACCCGCAGGGTCGATTTGTAGCTTTGACTGGTGTGTTTGAGGGACAACCCCTTAGTCTCCTTTGCACATACATTCCCCCTGCCACTTTGACCTCCACACTCCGCCGCCTCACTTCCACACTCTCCTCCTTCCCTCCGGGCCTGACGGTGGTGGGGGGGACTTCAATGCCGTCCTGCCGCCCTCATGTGACACAACAGGTACTTCCTCGGCTCCCCGCCTAACCTCTGCAAGGCGCCTTTCTGAGTGGTCCTCTGCCATGGGTCTCTGCGATGCCTGGAGGGTGTTGCACCCTCACAAGGAACAATACACTCACACTTCGGCGGCCCACCACACCCACTCTCGTATTGACCTCTTCCTCCTGCCAGCCACGGACTGTCAATTGCTATCCGGGGTCACTATACTGCCCAGGGGGATCTTGGATCACTCCCCCGTTTCCCTTTGCATTGGGCCCTCCACCTCTGGCACCCGTCCGGTCTGGCGCATGAACGCTCGGTTTCTGGAAGACGCCGACTTTGTGTCCTCTCTCGGGCGGGAATTGCAGCTTTACTTCTCTACTACTATGGGGTCGGTCTCCTCACCGGGAATCCTGTGGGAGGCTGGAAAGGCGGTGGTGCGGGTTGTTGCTAGAGGCCTAGCCACACGAAACGTACAGAAAGGTCGGCTCGACTCGTGAGGCTGGAGGCACAGGCGGCCCGCTTAGAGGGTGCCCAGGCCACCGACAGTGGGGAGGACTCTGATCGACAACTCGCACGTCTCCGCGAAGAGATCCCTAAAATCTCGTTTGAATCTGCCAAGATGCTATGGCAGTCGTCGGTGGCACGTATATACGGTTGGGGTGATAAGAATGGTACATTGCTCCACAATTTGGTGTTGTACCCCAGAGCCGCCAGTATCATTCCTGAAATTCGGACTGAGACCGGAACCTGCCAGGCCACGTCTCAAGCCATTGCCCAAACCTTCGCTAAATACTATGCGGCCTTATATGAAGCCCGACCTCCCCAGACCTCCCTGGCGGCCGTATTGGCCGAGACTCAAGCCCATTTGCCTTGTCTCTCCCGGGCAGCCTCGGAGACCCTTGATCTCCCCGTTACCTCGGAAGAAATACACGGGGCTATCTCAACCTTGCATTCCGGTAGGATACCTGGACCTGACGGCTACCCGCAGGAATATTATGCGACTTACCGCGACACCTTGGTACCTCATCTTCTGTCCCTGTTCACGCACGCAGCGGAACAAGGATCCTTCCCACCTGAAGCTGACAAGGCTACCATCGTCGTTCTCCCCAAGACACACCCACCCTCCCTCGACTGTGCCGATTATCGCCCGATCTCGCTCATCAATACTGAGATCAAAATATTTGCCACTGTGGTGGCTCAACGGCTCCGGCCCCACCTACACGACCTGGTCCACTCGGACCAGTGCGGATTTATGCCTGGCCGGGGTACCCGGCACTGTATTCGCTGCCTCCATCTTGCCCTTGCTCATCACCATTGCCTCACCCCCTACTTGGCGTTGCTTTTCATAGACTTCGAAAAGGCGTTCGACATGGTGGATTGGGGTTACCTTGGCGATGTGCTGGAGAGAATGGGTTTCGGCCCCCTCTTCCGACGCCTTGTCCGGGTTCTTTATTCTCAACCCAGGGCGCGGGTCCTCATTAACGGTGTGCTCTCTGTGGCATTTCCTATCCAGAGGGGCACCCGCCAGGGTTGTCCACTTTCACCACTACTATTCGCCTTGGCGATGGAACCTCTGGCTGCGATCATCCGTCAGGACTCTCTCATCCGCGGCTGGACCTGGGACCAGAGCCACGCCGATAAGATAGCCCTGTACGCCGACGATGTCCTTCTGTATTTAGCAGACCCCGAACACTCTGGTCCGCGCTGCCTGGGCGTCCTTTCGGCGTTCGAACGGGTCTCTAGCCTTCGGCTCAACCCGGCGAAATCTACTTTGGTTCCTCTGCACCCATCTCGGTCATGCTTTGATTGGCAAACGAATATTCCCTTACGTAAGCAGTCATTTAAATATCTGGGTGTGTGGGTCGCCCTCCTTCCGGAGCTCGAATGGGCCCTGAACATTGCGCCCCTGGTCGCCAGAGCCAAAGCGAACCTTAAGAAGTGGCAAACCCTCCCTCTTAACCCCTTAGGTCATAGTGCCCTTTTTAAAATGATGGTCCTTCCCCGTTTTCTGTACATTCTACAGAACACAACCGCCCACCTCCCGAGCTGCTGGTTCCGGGAGATGGACCGTGTTCTCATTCGCTTTCTATGGGGTCACAGGAGATCGTGAATGTCCCTAACGCACTGTTGCATCCCCCCCTATGACGGGGGCATGGGGGTTACTAACCTTCACCTTTACTACCTCGCCACACAACTTATCGTGATCCATGACTGGTTCACAGGTGGCTGGTCGGATCCGGCGTACCAAGTGGAACTCAGAACCCTGGACTTTTCACGGATCCAGGATTACCTACATGGGTGTCCAGTGCCGCAGGACCTTCCTTCCATCACTAAGTCGGTGATCCTGGCCTGGCGCACGGCTTTGCGCTACGTCAGGTGGGACCGGAAGCTCACCAGGCAGACGCCCTTGTGGAATGAAGCATGGTTGAGGGAGGTCTCCTCCCTTCGAGACTTCCGGTGCTGGGACCTCGTAGGGATCTCGCTTCTGGGGGACATCTTGGTGGGGGACCACATTAGAACTTTTGCAGACCTGCAACAGCGTCACTCTCTCCTTCCCTCACAATTTTACAAATACCTCCAACTTCGACATGCTCTCCAGGCGCACATCCCTAACCCTACTACTCTTCCAGAATTCAGTCCCTTGGAGGCCAAGGTGTTGATGGGGAACCTTGGCAGAGGGGGGGTGTCGAGAATTTATAAATCCCTGGTTAACAACGGTCCTGCGTCTCTCGCCCAACTACGCACCCGGTAGGAGGGGTGGTCGGGCTCCCTGGAGGAGGCGGACTGGAAGGATGCCCTTATGGCACCCAAAATGAATAGAGGCAGCGCACTCCTGTTAATTCAGGTTAAAACGATGAATATGCTAGTTTCAAACTCAGGTGCTACAGTGGTGTGCTCACTGTCAGATTGAGCATCAAATGAACAAGAGAAAAAGTTAACCAACAGATGGTTACCACTGTGCACAGTGCTGCGGGTCGCTATGACCTTATATTGTAAATCACCTAGGCATGTACTAAATGATCAATCGAATCAATACATTTCAGAAGTCATATATTAATTCATATATATCAATTTGTTGGTACACGTATACATTTATATAATTTGTAATGCAGTGTACATCATCATAATGCATCATAATGCTAATCCATATTGTAACAGAATATAGACTCAATACATCTTGAGTTCATACAAGTTGGTACATGAGGAAATTGTGAAGTGCCCAATGCATTTCGGGACCGACACGTCCCTTCGTCAGGGGAAATCTGAGGACAAAAACATAATATAGATACACATTACTAATGAACAAATGCATGTTTAGGATACTCAAAATGAACCATTAGTACAGATTGCGTCTGTTGCGAGCCATGCCATTTAGGAGGACTGACGCAATTTTGTGAGGGTTTATGTTTGCAGAAAAGAGAGGTACTTATAGTAGAGATAGCTGGAAGCAATGCCACCAAGATGAATCATGCACCGTGTTGTAATTAGGGAAGGGAGTTTGATTTCAAAGTAAAGACATGAAAAATGAAAGAGAAATCCAAAGGTTAATGCAAAAATTGCACAGGGCGAGATAAACTCACTTCATCTAATGTACCAGAGACGTCCTATATAGGAAGTGGCTAACAACCAAAAGAACCAGCCAGTGTGCAGCTGTAAAAAGACGGAAGAAAATGTAAAATTAACGGGCTGAAGTGTGATGAAAAACGTGTGTAAATCGACTGTAATCTGGCTTACCAAAAAGGTATTCCTGAAAAACGCGAAGGTTTAAAGCTGTAGGCAAAAGAAGTGAAAATGCAGTCAAAGTTCAACCTATCGTGAAAACGGGTCACTGAGATAACACTAGGAAAAAATCGGAAAGGAACGCGAAGTTGCTAAATACTGTTTGAAAAAGCGGACGACTCCGGAGAGTGACGTCCGGTGTAAGGATGATGAACATGAAAATGGGACTGGCGGGTTCCGCCATATTGAAATAGTGAACGGTGTTACACGACAAGCCTCTTGTGTCCTTGCGGGGATTCAGGGAAAGAAGCGAATAGCAACCTGTACTTTTTAGAAGCTCCCTTAGTGCAAGCTATAACAACCTGTACTTTTTAGACGCTCCCTTAGTGCAAGTGGTGGAGGGAGTGTCCACTGAGTTTCTCCCTTAAATAGCTCTCCTCAGCAGCAAACCGGTGCTTGGCTTTCAGATTCGTAGAGTCCTCAGTCCACGCCCCTCCTCGCTGTGTTCCTGTTGTCCTAGGGAGCCCGCTTTGCTGTTCTCCTGCAACCTTTCCTTTGTCCAGGCCCCTTTGCTGTTCTCCTGCAACCTTTCCTTTGTCCAGGCCCCTTTGCTGTTCTCCTGCAACCTTTCCTTTGTCCATGCCCCTCTCAGAACCTGATATGTGTATCTAATCCCTGATTCTCCCCGTCTCCAATTGGATGCAGTCGTGTGTGTTGTACTGAGCAACGCGACCGCGGTGAACTTGCAACATTGTTGCATTCCTCATTCCTTTACGCTCGGTTAGAGTGGTTGCATTCCCAGAGCCTTAGGCGTCAGCAGAGTCAGTCGGATACATTGTTTCCTGTATTCGAGCTCACCGCGCCTTGTAATCTGCTGAAGGGGATTGTATTTATTTTTACACGCGCTTGGTGCGCGTTTAGGAAATTCCTTTGAGGATCCTCAAGTAATTTCTTGGCACTTGTTTGGTGCTTGTACATAGGCCTGTTGGTCACATTTTGTTTCTTTCGATATTGACTCACAGGGTTTCTGAAACCTAAAGAAATCCTCCTCTTCTTTTCATTTATACTCTTTTATAGAGTCTTATTTGAGCCTCCAAGTCTGAATTTACCCCGTGTAGTATTCCTCCTTTTTAGTTTCCAACAGTGGCCCCGATCTCCTGTTCATTGCCTGGTGGATTTTCCTCCCCTGCCTTGCTGCTTCCTCCAAGTCCCAGCTGAGTCGCTGTTTGCAGCTTAACGAGATGTCCAGCGGGTAAGAGGGAAACGGGGTAGAGTTTAGTTCACCTTAACTTAGACAGTTTGATAGTTTTACAACCCTATGAGAGAGCAGAAAGTAATTACTCTTATTGTCTTTGCTGCAGGTTGTTTCTGCTGTGCTTATTAGGAAACGCCCGCTGGGGGATTCAAGTGAGCTCTTCCAAACCTTGTCCCCACATCTCTCAGGGTCAGTCTGCTGCTAGAGTGTAAACAGGTTCACGCTTCCGTGGACTGGCCTCAAGAGTGTGGGGGGTATTCTCGTTGTTCCTGTGGATTGGGACTACGACTTCACGCAGGTGGGTCTACTAGGCCACAGAAAGCCAAGCCCACGTATTAAGTCCACCTGAACGACGATGAATATGGAAGGAGCCGGTTTAGTATCTGAGACTCCTCATCCTAGCCCTACTATAGAGGAGTTGGCAGCAGCCCTGTTAGATTTACAGAGAGAAGTAGGGAGATTAAGGACAGAAAATCCACAACTACACCTAGAGTTAGAAAGACAACACCAAGTAGAGAGGAGCACGGTGTCTGAAACTCCACAGAAAAGTAAAAGAACATATATACAGCCTGCTCGTTTTCTAGTTCCTTCTCCGTTGGGTGAGCAGGTGACTGCTAGTACTTCCAATCCTCAAGCCATACAGGTAGATGTGCACACCCCTATCCCCGTTCCTTTAGCTGTCCCAGAAAGGTTTTATGGGGACAGCGCTAAATTTAATGTTTTTCTTAATCAATGTCAGTTACATTTTCTTTGTAAGGCTAATGCCTTTCCCGATGACGCGGCCAAAGTTGCGTTTGTAGTGTCCTATTTAGGGGGTAATGCTGCTAATTGGGCGGTTCCTTTAGTGGAAAACAATGATCCCCTATTGTATAATTTCACGCTGTTTAAGGATAAATTGAAAGGTCTGTTCGCGAAGCATACCTATGTACAAGCTAGTGATAGCGAATTATTAAGCTTGAAACAAGGGAGTAAGGATTTATTGACCTATGTGACAGAATTCAATAGATTAATCGTAGAAACGCAATGGCCAGAAGAGAAACGGACCTCTCTCTTTTATAGAGGTTTAAATGATGACTTGAAAGATCTTTTGTCTCATATAGTGGACCCTCCAGAGGATTGCTCTTCCTTTATCGACTTAGTGGTGAAGCTTAATCACCGTTTAACGGAAAGAAAAGGGGAGAAATCACGTGGGAACCTAGCACGACTGTTTATAGTGCGAGGAGATAAAACAGAAAATAAAGAAACCAAAGACACTAGTGAACCGATGCAAATTGGAGGGGTGAGAAGTCCTTTAACCATCGAAGAAAAAGACAGACGTAGGAAACAGAATTTATGTCTTTATTGCGGGAAAGAGGGACATTATGCGAGAGGTTGTCCTAGTAAAACAGGAACGATTCCTAAGACCGCAGCTCTGTGTCAAGAATATGGTGCACCTTCGGAAAACTACAGCACTTGAAGAAAGACGAGACCGGTTCTTCGAGTGATATAAATCGGAAGGTCTCTGGAGTGGTGGCTAGTATACACACCCCGGTGGCACGCCATTTTACATTATCAGTCACTCTTGTTGTGTCCCTTCAAAGTCGCAAGACGCTATCCCTTCTTTTAGATTCCGGGGCGACTGGCAATTTCCTAGATATACAATTGGCTCAAACCCTGCGTATACCTTTTTTGCAGAAATCCAAACCAGAACCCATTAGAGCCGTGGATGGGAAGGAATTATCATCTGGTTTGGTCACCTATCATACTCCTAAATTGACTATGGTGTGCAGCAATGGACATTCAGAACAAGTGGAGTTTGATTTGATAGACACACCAAATTTTGGGGCCATCCTAGGGGTGCCATGGCTACAGACACATAACCCCTATATTGACTGGGTTTCTCGCAAGATCACCCTTAAATCCGCATATTGTATGCTACATTGTTACAACGAAGCCCATGATTGGGAGACGCCTCTATGTTGTGCTATGGAGACGATGGAGTCAGCGCTTCCGCCTATGTATCGTGACTTTTCAGAAGTATTCGATGTGGAGAAGGCCGCGGCCTTACCACCGCATCGAAGTTATGACTGTAGAATAGATCTGATCCCTGGGGTCGAATTGCCCGTGAGTAGGGTCTATGCTCTCACGGAACCGGAAACAGAGTACTTACAACAATATCTGGCAGAAATGTTGGACAAGGGGTTCATACGACACTCTACCTCCCCTGTATCCTCTCCCCTCTTCTTCATTCCAAAACGCGAAGGGGGTCTACGCGCCTGTTTAGACTACCGTGCCTTGAATAAGGCAACCATCAAGAACAAGTACCCATTACCGCTCATTTCAGTACTTCTGGATCAACTGAGAGGGGCTAAGATATTCACCAAATTGGATTTGCGGGGTGCTTATCATTTGATAAGGGTAAAACAGGGTGACGAATGGAAAACCGCTTTTCGTACTAAGTTTGGCCTATATGAATACTGTGTCATGCCCTTCGGGCTATGCAATGCCCCTGCCGCATTTCAGTATTTCATCAATGACATCCTACGTGAATATCTTGACCTCTTCGTCATTGTTTACATTGACGATATTTTGATATTTTCCGAAAATGAGAACGAACATGTCGGTCATGTAAAAATGATTTTGAAAAAACTACTGGACAACCATCTGTTTGCCAAATTAGACAAAAGCTCGTTTCATACAGAAAAGGTGGAATTTTTGGGATTCATCATTTCGGCCGAAGGAATTCTTATGAACCCAAAAAAGATCGAAGCATTAGTCCAATGGCCTAGTCCCACCTCAGTGAAGGAGGTGCAATCGTTCATTGGGTTTGCGAATTTCTATCGACGCTTCATCGATCATTTTTCTGAGGTCATCACACCCATTACTAAGTTATTGCGTAAGGGTAGTCAATTTAAGTGGTCAGAGGAAGCAGAAAATGCGTTTGTGCAACTGAAGAAAAGATTCACAACAGCACCGATCATGGGTCGTGCAGATAACTCCCAACCCTATTACGTGGAAGCCGACGCTTCACAATACGCGGTAGGAGGAGTGTTATCGCAACGGAACACCACCACTGGGTGCCTACATCCTGTAGCGTATTTCTCAAAGAAACTCCTCCCTGCCGAACAGAACTATACTATAGGGGAAAGGGAACTCCTGGCCATAAAACTTGCCTTTCAGGAGTGGAGGCATTATTTAATGGGGTCCCCGCATACGATTACCATCTACATAGACCATCGCAATCTACAATTTTTCAGATCTGCCAAAGCTTTAACCCCTAGACAACTGAGATGGGTGTTATTTTTTAGTGAATACGATTTCATAATAACCTATCGGCCAGGGGCACAACAGGGAAAAGCTGATGCGTTGTCTCGATTAGATGCAGAGCATCGAATACATATTCATGAGCCCACTCCACTCATTCCTTACGATAAAATAATAGGAGTTACTGCTCCAGACCAACCCCCTGCAACATTTATGGAGCAGCTTATGGAAGCCTATGGAGAGATCTCTCCGCTAGAGTGGACCACTGATCAGCAACGAACCATCAAGGATGGATTATACCTACACCAAGAGAGGATATACATCCCTCTTGCCACTCTACAACAACAAATAATCAAGTGGTGTCATGACTCGTCCTTAACGGCTCATCCGGGGGTTGACAAGACTGTTCAGTTATGTCAAAGATGGTTTTGGTGGAAAGGAATAAGCAAAGATGTATTGTCTTATGTAGCCAACTGTCAGGTATGTGCTAGACAGAAAACCTCGCATTCCGTTCCGGCAGGGTTGCTTCGTCCCATTTCCATACCTTCTATTCCTTGGCATACTGTTAGTATGGATTTTATCACTGATTTGCCCTCAGTACAGGGGTACAATACCATATTGGTGGTGGTAGATTTATTCACTAAAATGGCACATTTCATTCCTTTAAAAAAGCTGCCTACTGCGAAGGACTTGGCACAAGTATTCATAGAGCAAATCATCAGATTGCATGGAGTACCCTCTGTTATTATCACGGACAGAGGTGTGCAGTTTGTTTCTAGGTTCTGGCAGGGCTTATGTACAGCATTAGGAATAGATCATAGATTGTCCACAGCTTATCATCCCCAAACTGATGGCCAGACTGAGAGAACGAATCAGACGCTGGAACAATATCTGAGATGTTTACTGTCAACAGTCACCTCGAATTGGGTGCATGCCCTCCCGTTAGCGGAATTTGCTTATAACAATTCCATGCATTCCGCAACTGGGGTTTCCCCCTTCTATTTTGCTCATGCCCGCAATCCTAGGTTCATGCCCTTACCAGTACCTCTGCACCTAGAAAGCATACCTGCAGTACAACGGCATCATGCTACCATTTTAGAGACTTGGAAGGCTGCCTCAAGGGAGTTAAATAAAACTCAAGAGACTATGAAGAGACAGGCAGATAAGCATAGAAGACCAGCCCCAGAATATAAAGTTGGTGATCAGGTGTGGCTATCTACCAGGAATATCAAATTGCCAGGTCCACGTAAACTGCAACCCCGTTACATAGGACCTTATAAAATCATCAAGACAATCACTCCCATATCCATGAAACTAGAGCTACCTGAGGAAATGCAAATACATCCAGTATTCCATGTGTCCCTGTTGAAAGAACATCGAATCCCTATGACACCTGAGGTCCCTCCTCCTCCTATAATAGTTGGGGACGAGCTAGAATATGAAATCAAGAAAATCTTGGATTCTCGTAGATATCAGGGAAAACTACAATACCTGGTAGATTGGGTAGGTTTTGCTCCTGAGGATCGGTCATGGGAACCGGCAGAAAACGTGCATGCTCCTGTTCTGGTTCGTAGATTTCATGCACTACATCCTGACAAACCTCGCCCTGTGCAGCGGCCTTTGGGTGGGAGAACTGTTACACGACAAGCCTCTTGTGTCCTTGCGGGGATTCAGGGAAAGAAGCGAATAGCAACCTGTACTTTTTAGAAGCTCCCTTAGTGCAAGCTATAACAACCTGTACTTTTTAGACGCTCCCTTAGTGCAAGTGGTGGAGGGAGTGTCCACTGAGTTTCTCCCTTAAATAGCTCTCCTCAGCAGCAAACCGGTGCTTGGCTTTCAGATTCGTAGAGTCCTCAGTCCACGCCCCTCCTCGCTGTGTTCCTGTTGTCCTAGGGAGCCCGCTTTGCTGTTCTCCTGCAACCTTTCCTTTGTCCAAGCCCCTTTGCTGTTCTCCTGCAACCTTTCCTTTGTCCAGGCCCCTTTGCTGTTCTCCTGCAACCTTTCCTTTGTCCATGCCCCTCTCAGAACCTGATATGTGTATCTAATCCCTGATTCTCCCCGTCTCCAATTGGATGCAGTCGTGTGTGTTGTACTGAGCAACGCGACCGCGGTGAACTTGCAACATTGTTGCATTCTTCATTCCTTTACGCTCGGTTAGAGTGGTTGCATTCCCAGAGCCTTAGGCGTCAGCAGAGTCAGTCGGATACATTGTTTCCTGTATTCGAGCTCACCGCGCCTTGTAATCTGCTGAAAGGGATTGTATTTATTTTTACACGCGCTTGGTGCGCGTTTAGGAAATTCCTTTGAGGATCCTCAAGTAATTTCTTGGCACTTGTTTGGTGCTTGTACATAGGCCTGTTGGTCACATTTTGTTTCTTTCGATATTGACTCACAGGGTTTCTGAAACCTAAAGAAATCCTCCTCTTCTTTTCATTTATACTCTTTTGTAGAGTCTTATTTGAGCCTCCAAGTCTGAATTTACCCCGTGTAGTATTCCTCCTTTTTAGTTTCCAACAGTGGCCCCGATCTCCTGTTCATTGCCTGGCGGATTTTCCTCCCCTGCCTTGCTGCTTCCTCCAAGTCCCAGCTGAGTCGCTGTTTGCAGCTTAACGAGATGTCCAGCGGGTAAGAGGGAAACGGGGTAGAGTTTAGTTCACCTTAACTTAGACAGTTTGATAGTTTTACAACCCTATGAGAGAGCAGAGAGTAATTACTCTTATTGTCTTTATTGTCTTTGCTGCAGGTTGTTTCTGCTGTGCTTATTAGGAAACGCCCGCTGGGGGATTCAAGTGAGCTCTTCCAAACCTTGTCCCCACATCTCTCAGGGTCAGTCTGCTGCTAGAGTGTAAACAGGTTCACGCTTCCGTGGACTGGCCTCAAGAGTGTGGGGGGTATTCTCGTCGTTCCTGTGGATTGGGACTACGACTTCACGCAGGTGGGTCTACTAGGCGACAAACGGTCTGCGTACACACAATTACAATTGGAAAATCTAAAAGTAGGGCAAAAAATAAATACTGATGTGTTGAAAAGAACATTAAAATGCGTGAAAAAACTCGCATATGATGAAAAAACTCGAAGAAATGTACAGGCTCAGATAAAGACAGCTGAAATGTGTTGGAAACAGCCGAAAAGTGTGTCAGGTAATCAGAGTGACACAAATAATGGGTGGATCGCTGTTCAATGGAAACAACTCGTGATCAAAAAGAGAAGGGTAAATGCAAGAAAATGGAACCTAAAAGAAGATAGCAATAGGCAAATGATCTGGGATATGAGACGGATAAAAACCGCTATTTTGTGGGGACAACTCGTATTCAAAAAGAAGAGGGTGAATGCTGAAGGATGAAACCTGAAGAGAATGACTGTAAACACATAATCAAAGAGTAGAATAGAGGACAACTAGACACCGATAGAGAAAGGGATAAGTTGAAGAGAATGAAACGTGGAGAGTGTAGGGAATGCTAAGGGATACCATAAGGAGCATGCTTATGTCAAACTTAACTTTGCAGTGTAAACGAGTCCTGAAGGTTTAATTGCTGGTAGGCCTATAGAAAACATGACATGTCCAGACGGTCATTGAGACCAGACGGAGACAGTGTTTGAATTTTTTTGATCCAGAAAATTTCTTTGCGGAGCAGGATGTTAGTGATGTCAATGCCTGGTCGCAGTTTTATGGACTCAATGATTTGGAAACGTAGTTGTGAGATGGTGTGTTTGGCCTCAGACCAATGGATAGCCAGACTGGAGGTGGTATTCTTATTTCTGATTCTGGATTTGTGTTCGGTTATTCGGGTTTTAATTTTGCGTTCAGTTTTTCCTACATAGGCCTTTCCGCAAGGACATTTAATGCAATAGATGACGTGAGCTGTATTGCAGTCGCTGGTATGTTTAAGTTGTATTCTGGTCCCAGATACTGGGTGGGTGAGTATGTTTCCTGTGATTACATTATTGCAGTGGATGCAAGATAAACATCTTCTTGTACCGTGATATATGTTCAGCTCTTTGGTGACTGGCGGAGATTTCAAAAGAGAACGTAGGTTTCGGCCTCTAGTATACGCGAACATGGGTGTTTGTTGAAATAAATCAAGAAAGTCCTCCTCTTGTTGAAGCAATTCCCAACGGGAATGTATGATTTTCTTTAAGTTAGTAGAGATAGTTGAAAATTTACTAACAAATACTAATCGTTTTTGGGGATGACGTGGTTGTTGTTTGAGAAGGTCGTCACGAGGTTTGTCCATAGCCTTGGTTACATTTTTTGCCAATACTTCCTGAGGATAACCCCTGGCTGAGAAACGTTTAGCGGTTTCCTGTAGTTCAAAGGAAGAGTTCTCGATGTTAGAACAAATACGGCGTATTCTGATAAATTGGGATAGAGGTAAATTGTTGACAAGACTTCGTGGGTGAAAGCTTGAGAAAGCTAACAGGTTGTTACGGTCAGTAGGTTTATGATAGATCGTGGTGTGAAATTGATTACTTGCTGTTCTAACAACTTGCACATCCAAGTAATGTATGGTATCACCGTCAATTTGATACGTGAGTTGAATATGTGGATTGATGTTATTCAGGAACTCGATCATTGTTTTGAACATGGGTACAGTGTCATTCCAAATAAGGAAAATATCGTCAATGTAACGATAGTAGAGGATGATTTTGGACCACCAAGTGGGATTATCAATAATATTCTCTTGCTCATATTGCGACATATAGATATTGGCATATGCCGGTGCCCCGGAAAAGCCCATCGATGTTCCAGTTAATTGTGCATAAAATTTCTGTTGATATTCAAAATAACTGTTATGTAGGCAAAACTTGAGAAGTTGAAGTAGAAAGATTTTTTCAGTATCTAGGTCCTCCATTTGGAGGAGCGCCCATTCGACGGCGTCAAGTCCAGCTGCATGCGGTATTGAGGTGTAGAGGGCTGTGACATCAATTGTGCAAAGATAAATAGTACTTTGAGGATCAATCTGGGTGAGTTGAAGAACCTGAAGGAAATGAGTTGTGTCTTTTAGGTATGTACTCCACTTTTGGACAAACAGTTGCAAGTAGTGATCAAGAAATTTCCCAACGGGACCAAAAATGGAACCGCAACCGGACACAATTGGACGGAAAGGTGGATCGTTGGGGTCCTTATGAATTTTTGGAATCATATACAAATGTGGCCTCTGTGGATTAGTCGTTGTTAAATAAAGACATGTAGTGTCGTTGATCCAATCGTTGTTGCGTGCCGCCTCAAGTATTTTGGTGAGCATATCTTGAAGTTGAGCGGTGGGATCCGCTGGGAGCGACATCTAAGTGTTGGTATCAGAGACATGAGATAATACTTTGAAATGATAATAAGCAGTGTCCATGACCACTATGGCGCCTCCTTTATCAGCAGGTTGGACTGTAATCAAAGAATTGTTGACAAGTTTTTGGATGATGTTACGATCATGCTTGGAGATATTGCTATGACTTTTGGGTTGGTAGTTCAATTTTTCAAGATCTTTATTCACAAGAGTCTCAAAAGTATCCAATGTCTTGTGCGTAATTGGAGGCAAGAATGTGCTCCTAGGTTTAAAGCGTGGCTGAATTGGATCGCTCTCACGTTTGTCAGAAGTTGCAATGTTACTGAAAAAATGTTTCAATCTGATGGTACGCATGAATTTGAAAAATTCACCCTGTGTCTGAAGGAGAGTAGTATGCGATGTTGGTACAAATGACAATCCACGTCCAGGAAGGGTCTTTTCTTGATCGGTAAGTGTGTAAGAAGAGATATTAATTACTAAGTTACTGTTTTTCCACTGCGTAAGGACTTTCCACCTACTTCCTGTCCCTCTCCTGGTTTTCCGTGTAAAGTTTGTTTGTGTAGGTCTAGATGGGCTGGTGGACGCCCGTGGTCCGTGGCCTGGACCAAAAAAGGTGTAGAAGTGGAAGCAATTGGACCAGTTGGGGTGCCATCAGGTAAGGTAGAAGGTCCGGTTTGTTGAGTGAGGTTGCTCGCTGATGCTGGTGTGCGGCCAACGGTTATATCTTTATCTGAAACGAGACTCTCGTCTGATGTTGTAGGTGTCTTCTTGGTATCAAACCTCTTACGGGTGTATATGTCGGCCCAAGTATATACCTCGTTAAGTTTGTAATCGATGGTGTCCCGTCTATATTTCCGTAATTTACCTTCTTGGAGTTCTTTTTCATATTTATCCAGTTTCTGGTTAAGCACTTCTAATTGGAGTTTCCATGAATCAGTTTCCATACGAATTTGTAGTTCATTTTTGAGGGAATATATTTCATCTTCAAGATCTTTTATGGTTTTTGATAGTTCTTCAATAATCAAAAGTATAAGATCTAAAGAGCATTTATTCAGAATCGCATACCACTTGTCCATGAAGGTGGTGTTTAGGTGGAATCGGAATAACATTGGTTTGATGGCCAGACGTAATCCTCTTGGAATCCTCTTAGCTTTGTGGTATTGAACAAGAGTTGATGCGTGCAGTTTTTGATTAAGTTGTCTCCTTGTTATGAACTGTTATGGCACCCAAGACCCTTACAACTTTCTGCAAATTTCGCCTTACCCAACTTTATTTCCTACATACGGCCTACCTCACTCCGGCGCGGTTATATAAAGCTAATATGTGGCCCTCCCCAGCTTGCGCGCGTTGCTCTCATACCCCTGCGGACTTCTTTCATGTGGTCTGGCAATGCCCCGTTATTGAGCCGTTCTGGAGGGGAGTGGAAGAGGAGCTCACGGGAGCCCTGGGTTGGGTGATTCCCCATGATCCGCTGCGCCTGCTGCTAGGGGTGTTGGATGGCCTAAACGTATCCCGGGCAGATAAACGCCTAATGGGAACGGCAGTGGCGAAACAGGACATTGCCGCATTGTGGTCCCAAGCCAGACCACCCACAGTGCGGCGCGGGGGTGGATTGGTGCTGAGCCCAGGAGGAGCCCCTTTTTGCAGACAGAGGTTGTCCTGAGATGTTTGGTAGAGTATGGGGTAAATGGTTCAATCTCCTTCCCCCGTGAGTGTCCGATTGCGTAAGAGATAATGCTAGTCCTCATACAATGGTCTATCTATTCTATCTGTGTTTTGTGAGCATCAGCCTTAATAACTTGCTTATACCTCACCTGACTAATGTGTTGCACTGCTACCGCTGTAAGTTTGTGTTGGCATTGATAACTATAAATGCAATAAAGTTTGCTATAAAAAAAACAAAACATAATTTTGTACAAGATTTGAGTTGCTCTGGGTCTCAAAATGGCCTTAATACAGCTGTTTTTTAACATAAATCCTCTAAGAAATAAGGCGCATTTCGTGAGCAGGCATACTTATAACGCCCCACTGCTCCTGTAAGATGGCCATATTTCCATTTAGTACCGTTTGTGTATCTACTTTTAATGCTGTTCTTGCTTGCTGTTTCTGAGAGTGCACCTCATTTTGCCTGCCCGGTCAAGCAGCGACGGAAGGTAGGAGGCGGGGCAAATGAAAAGCAGTAACTATGGGAAAAGCAGAGAGGGGGCAGGGGTTAATGCGTGGATGGGGCATAAGGAGCAGCAGCAGTGTTTGCAACGAGATAAGAACAAGATCTACAGACCTTTTTACAGGAACAGAGCTCGGAGCAAATGAAAAAACAACCGCTCATGTAGTGTTCCAAATAAAAGTAAAAAGTAGTTCCAAAAACATTTGCTAAAATGGGAGCTGGGGATGGACAGTAGTAATTGGTCCATGTTCTCAGAGAGGTCTAAAGACAGGAAGAGGTATGACGCATGCATGCCATAGACAAATGGGGAGATATAATAAGAGAGCAACAATGTAGTTAGCAAGTGGGAAGCTTATGGGTGGGCGAAGCCCACAAAGTATTTACAACATGTCTTTCGAGACGTTGCATGTGCTGTCTAGAGCAGGTACCAGAAACAACTATAATAATAGGCGGATGGAATAAAAGAGTATGATTACAACTGAGAGGCCGAAAAACACATTAAAAACTATGGGCATTGCCATCCCCAACAACAAACTCAAATATGTAGAGGGCAACTTCGACCATAACAAATGGATTCACAACATAGGATTTCACAAGCAACTAAGTGAAAGACGGTTAACATAAATTGGGGGAAATCCCAGATATACCCTCTTACAGACTCCACCACGCGCTTTGAATCTGACTACCCACTTGCGTGGTGCCCAGATATGCTCACATACCTCGGAATAACTGTATCTCGTAACCGAGATGAACTGATGCGCTCCAATTATGGGCGAGCACTGGACCTCCTAACCGACAAGATTACCAAGTGGATTGTGCTGCCCCTCTCCATGGCTGCCAGAGTCTCCTTGATCAAAATGGTGGTACTGCCCAAATTGCTTTACCTTTTCACAAACATCCCTCACGCCCCTAGCCGCCATTTCTTTAAAAGTATTAAAACCCAACTGATCCGTCTTGTGTGGGGTGGAAAGCAACCCAGACTTAGCTGGGACGTCCTCACGCGACCCTTTGCCGCCGGAAGATTTGAGGTACCTGATCTAGAACTCTTATTTCGCGTGTGCCCAGGCTCACTTCGCAGCTTACTGGATGCATCCCCCCTTACATGCCCCACTTAGCTATAGAAGACGGCTATATGACCCCCACACCTTGTACAGCGTATCTAAGTACCCTGCGGTCCCCAGACACCTAGCTTCCACCACTGTACAATGCACCACCAGCACCTGGCGTGATCTGGCACGAAGAACCCAAAGTCCCCTACTCTATTCACCTTTGGTGCCTCTACAGGGGCTACACAATCTACCGGTCACAGAAGAAGGAGGCTGCCGCCGTATGCTAAGCAAGCTGTCCTGTCTCACATGGGGACAACTATACGCACACGGGAAGTTTTGCACCAGCAACAAATTCTTCGGAACCACTTCCCCTACCCCCCTAGAGCGATCCTACTACGTAAAGCTTAGACAGGATATGTGGACCCTCACCCAATGCTTCCCACTAGAACCTCACATTATGCTCCCCCTTCACGTCCTCCTACAGCAAACCACTCCCGCGCATGTGGTGTCATTGTTATATCGCACCACTCAAAAGGAGCGTGAGGGCGACCCTACCCCAGCCAGTGCAAATGGGAGGAAGAGCTGGGGCATCCTCTCACGGACGAACAGTGGTCATTTAGCTGCTGCCAGACCGGCGACATCTCTGCCAACAGTAGGCTACGCCTCACACATTACAAATACATGCATCGTTTATATTATACGCGTGCTCGCCTACATCGCTTACACTTGCGGGATAACGATATTTGTGATAGATGTCGGGCAGTGGGCGTGGATTTTAGACATTTGGCCTGGGATTGCCTGCCTATCTGCAAATATTGGGGGGAAGTGTCGCTTTTTACACAATGGCAGGAATACATGTGCCGGCTGACCCCCTCACTGCAATCTTGGGGTAAACCGCACCACTGCCTGCCAAGATACGGCGTTCCGCCTCCTTGGCTCTCCTACTAGCTAAACGACGAGACGCCCGCAGATGGAGCAGGGGCCGTGCCCCCAAAATTCAAAGATTGGCTACATGACGTTGTATATTGTCAAGAGGAGTTACGCATCTACGTCGAACTCTTACCACCCTCCTCTTGCCTGCAAGATATTTGGGCTCCTCTCCAAACCTACCACCTGGAGCACACCACCACCACTGACACAGAGTCTGAACCCCGCTTGGGCGGGAATAACACACGGGGCGAGGATAGGAACTGAGAAGCAGGGGACACCCAAAAGACCGGGACGCACCGACGACAATACTATCGTGGGGATTCGACTACACACTATATAAAGATGTACTTGGGTAGCATGAATTATCTAATGTGGTCTCAGTGTTACTTGGGTGCTGTGGACGAACAGTGGTGCTATTATTGTGCTTGATTGACTTTAGGCACCATGCTGTGTAAGAAACTAATGGCATCAATAAAGGTTTTTTGAAACTTAAGAAAAAAAAAAACTAAGTGAAAGACATTTTCAGACAGACAGTAGGCTTTCAAACACTATCCAAAAACAATGAAGCCTAGAAACAATCTTGCGGAGTGTCAAAACTATCATATAGCATGATCTAAAGGCATTTTTATGCTTTCTCTCAAAAGATGCAACAGCTAGAGGACCAAAAGATGGCCAAGTCCATTTATCATGGGGGTCCCATTCCCCTATAAGATATGTAATTGTTTCTGACTTTTTTCTAATGTTGCCCCACTTAAAGCATAAAAGGTTCCAACTAAATTTGTGCTGTGATTTACAGCTGGAATCCTACATCACATTGGAATGAACCACCTTTCACTCTCTTATACCTTTTAGTTAGCACTCTCCTCCTCTATGGAGTTGCTCTACATACTGCATCCCCAAACTGAGATCCCAAAAGAAAACCCATATCCTTTTGAAGTCCTGGTGTGCTGTAGATATCATCCAGGAGACAGCAATGGGAGCTTGCGCCATCAGCATTCTATTTTATTTGTATATCTCTCATTGTACGAAAGGTCCATGTGGGGAGGAATAAATCACCACCCCATAGGAGAGGTGACTCTGTTGTACCATGCACTGGTTTTGCTCCAACTGGGAAGCAACGTCCGCTTATGAGACCACATTTTGAGACTTAACAACTCCTCTCTGAATATTCCAGATTGAAAAAAATCCACAGATAATTTCACAGAGATAAACAATATGGTGGAGGTAGGTGAGATACTGCTTTGAGAGAGCCTCAAAGTGGTGTAAAGGGGCATCCTAAATGTGCAAAACTTTGCGGAGTGCATATCGAGGTCCTTAAAATATTTAAAACTACCACCCAAATCTAAGGCAAGGGAGACTTGAGGGAAAGGCACACAGGGTGTTTTGAAACTTAAATTTACTAACGATTGAACACAATCTGGTGTAATATCAGATATATTATGAAAAAAGAAACAGAGCCATACAAATGACACCAAAACACCTCTAGCATTATTGGTAGTATTGATACAGACCTACTCTTGCCACACGCATCTGACTTCAGAGAAAGTCTTTAGAAAGGAACTATGACGAGATACACAACTCAGAGGTACATCTAATGAGCTGCAGGTCACAAGAGATATACTCTGAGGAGTAAGATTGGCAGACATCACCCACAGACTGGGAGGTAACCCTGGCCAAGGCCTTCACCCCAAAACAAAATCAAACTGTCTTGATAGGATTACCGTCACCAAAGTCCCAAAGCCAAAACACCCACACAATGTAATTTTTTAAGAAAATGTCATGACTTCTAAGTGCCAATTTTGCTTAAAGCCTTAGATCAACTCTGGACTACAGGTAGGGAGATAGCAAAGTATTGGCTACAGGCAACCATTACGATCATGCCAAAACTGAAAATAAAATACTGACCAAACTGCTAGTGAATATATTGTAAGTCCTTATGCCATATTATAGTCCTGGAGACCACACTGAGCTCAAACATGGAATAATGGATTGGGACAATGTCAGGCACCTTCTTACAATTCAATATGCCTGGCTTGAGAAGGGATGGAGCTCTTGGCACAGAGAAAGCTTTTGACCAAGTAGAGTGGCAAACACATTAAGGAAGTGAAACGTAGAATGGGGTTTCCCAAAATACTACTCCACTTTTTACATAAATTGGACACATTTAATGCCTTGCAGATAGGGGGCAGGCAGGGCTGACCACACCCTCCGCTTTTGGTTGTTCTGCCCACTCAACCACTAACAGAGTGAGCGTTCCAGTGGGAGTCTACGTGTTGCAAAGGTTCCAGGTGTAGACAATAGAATATCCCTTTTTGCAAATTGTTACTTTTATAAGTGCCAAATTCAACACCTTTCTTCCCAAAAATCATTGAAAACCTGGGAAACTCTGGGACAATCACAGGCTATAATAAGAAGAAACAAACTGGCAGAGACTGAGAGATGGAAGAATAAATGGAAGAGGTACAGTGAAAAACAAAAATTAAATATCTAGATAATAATATAATAAAGAGAAATGACGCTAATTAAAGAAAGTAAAGTTAGACGGTTCTCCCTATATCCTCGCAGTGGAGGTATAACAATCAAAATTAACCTCTTCCTCATTTAGTTCTTGTTTCAGTAGCATCCCTTCCCCCCCCAGAGCATTAAAACACTCTATAAGCATATCATGACATTCATGCAAGGGCAGGCCATCCATGGTTCACTATGAGTAGTTTATCAAATCTGAAACATGAGGATTGGCTGAGTGACAAAGGAGCCTCGAGTTCCTCTATACGGGTATGTGGCTGAAAATCATTGCATCTGTGATCCTAAATACATCAGTTCTCACATAAAATGTAAAAGTGAAAAGGAACTAGAGATCTTGCAATCTCCCTACCCACTAATGAACAGGAACCACCTCAAACTCAGCCCTTGTGTAGCTCTGAACAAGGATTCTAGCATACCAGCAAACCTGCACACACCAGACGTTGCCCCAGACATAGATAAAGTCACTTGAAAGGAGATGAGCTGGTGAGATTTCTCTCAATTCATATAACACAGCAGGGTGGTAGTTTCGGAGTACTACTAGGAATCTGACGTCACACACAAATACTTTTAAAAATATCAGTAGATTACATATTACTTTCAGCCCCCCTGCCAGACTTCAATATTAATATCAATTCATAGAAAATAAACATGTGGTAATATCTAAGGGTCTACATAAGCAATTTGATGTCAAAAACAAATAATTTTACAGATAACTGCAGACTGCACATTACTTTCAGGCCTGAGGCCAAGAAGGCAACAGTTATTATTCACCAGCCAAAGGGTATCCGTAGTTCAACACTATATAAAGCAACATAGCTAGGCTTGACCATTTATACAATGCTGAATGATGTAAAGTGCTGGCCCATTATTGCCATATTAATAAAGGGACAATATTAGACTAGCTATGGTGCTTTACATGAGGCCATGGATAAAAGGAAGCTTAGCCACAAACCAGTACCTCACATCTAATAACATCAGCAACCTAAAACCAGACCGTGCAGCAGCAACTACATATGCCATCAGGGAAGAGGGTGTGCTGTAGGGACAACCCTTATCCTCGGTATGCCTTGGACGTACCTCATTGCTTTCTGACAGCCTGTACTCACCTAATACTCAACCAACAAAAACTTCACTTATACCATTTTATACTGCAGCTCAAATATTTGCTTTCATTAACACAAGGAGTAGAATGGAATCACAGAGTGTGCTACATTAAGGTAAGATGGGGAAAATGCACAAACTAGCGGTCGAAATACATCTTTTTATACAGGACCAGAAAGTGCTAGATGAAGTAAAGATTGCAATGTTCTAAAATGTATTGAACCATAGGAAAGAGTGCGTCATTCAGTGCATGCTTCTGGGGACCATATGAAAACAAATCCTGTACAGACCAAAGTGCTACAAGGCCACAGTAAAGACAGATGCGCCCAATACAAATGTTCATAACGAAATGGTTACTTACCAGTAGGAGTAGTTTTGCAGCTTGAAGAGTTTTCTGGATTCACATGCTGTGCATTATTCCGCCATCTAGTGGTTGGATTCGGAATAGTCTTTGTTTTTGTTTTTTGTTGTTTTTTTTTTTCTCCTGGCCGTCATCGACCACTATTTGGTACCAGGAACGTCCCTTGTCTGACATCAGCGCCCTGGAGGTTGTTGTGCATAGTAGCCATCTTCGGATTCTTTTTTCTGTGTTTTAGTCTTATAGTCCTTCAGATGGTGTTTACCCTGGATGTAAGGAGAACTCTACTGTACTATCTACAGAGAACAGAACAAACTCACAAACAGCTGTTTGTTTCCCACTCACATACAAAAACATGGACGGCTGTTACAAAAGCAACAATTTCACGATGGATCTTCTAAGCCCTCCAATTATGCTATACCACCGCAGGTAAAAGATTAAGTGTACAACCAAGAGCTGACTCAACTAGAAACAAAGGAGCGACTCTTGCATTTATGGCTAATGTGCCCATAGACACTATATGGGCATCAGCCACATGGGCATCCCCATGCACCTTCACCAAACATTACTGTGTGGACATACAAATGAATAAGTAAGCACAAATAAGACACAAAGTACTTAAACACCATGTTCGCAAAGTCTTCCTCTTACCACAGCCTCCCCAAGAAGGGCAAAACCGCTACATAATCGAATGCACAGCATGTGAATCCAAATTAGGATTTACGCTGCAAAACTAAATGGTTACTTACCAGTAGTAGTAGTTTTGCAGCTTGAAGAGTTTTCTAGATTGACATGCGACCCACCCAACCTACCCTTCAATGAATACAAACAGGTGGAGAATCAAGTCCAACAATTCTCTTAAATACCATCTGAAGGACTGTAACACTAAAACACAGAAAAAAGAATCTGAAGATGGCTACCACGCACAACAACCACCAGGGCGCCGTCTGACATCACACAAGGGACTGACCTGGCACCAAATGGTGGTTGACGACGCCCAGAAGAAAAAAAAACCCAAAGACTATACCGGACCTAACCACTAGATGGCGGAATAATGCACACCATCTGGATACAGAAAACTCTTCAAGCTGCAAAACTACTCCTACTGGTAAGTAAACATTTAGTTTGCACCTCTTGTTTAAATCGGATATTCTAAGCCAGGCATGCCATCTTAGTGTGGTACCTGTGCACATTTGTCTACTGGCCGTGTATGCTGCGTCGAGTGCTGATTTAAGGTAAGTGTTAGCAATGTTTTTGCCTTCTTGGATAATAGATTTTGCCCTTTTCTTGTCTTCTTCCGGGAGCTTGTTGATGAGCTTCTCGATATCATCCCATTGTTGGTGTACGTATCTGTTCAGCAGGGCATTAGAGTTTGCGATGCGCCGTTGTGTTGCTGCCTCTTTTTCCATTTTCTGCATACCATATCCATCAATTTGCTCTCCTTCTCTGGAGGTGGTCCAGTGTTAGAGAGGGCGTTTGCCCTTCTCCCGGCCGTGGTAACAATGATGGAGTCAGGCACTGTGTTGCCCTGGATATATTTTGGGTCCTTGGAAGAGGGTTTCCACTTCTTTGCGACTCATGGTGTTACACGCTTGCTTGAGGCTGGCTCCTTGAAGGCTTCTTTGCCTTGATCCAGGATGCTTGGTAGCATAGGTAGATATCATGTCCCCTTGTTGGCTGGGGCTAGTGTCTCTTTTTCCTCTTCGAGGGCGACCCCGAAAGCGTCCGCTGCTCTCTTCACTAGGCCGTTGTATAAGGCTATGTCATCTGGCGGCCAAACGTTCGAAGGATAATAGCATATCTCCTCCTCTGGGCTTTCTGTGTCGAGGCCATTCCATTGGTACTCGAAAGTTTCAGAGGCTTCTTCCTCTTGCTGGTGCCTCAATGTATTATTCGAGGTCTTCATCGCGTGGTTGGAGGTGACTCTAGGATCTCCTCTTCTTCCCCTTCGGCGTCCTCCATCCCTTTGGCGTCGACATTGTCCGTGTCGGCGACCGGAATCTTTGAAATACGGAATTTCTTGAGTGAAACGTCAAACTCCTTTTTCTGGATGAGCATCAGCATTTCAAGTTAGTCGTTTCCTTTTTCTTTTCGACCTCGAGGGCTCTCGGTGTCACAGACCGGAGATTTTCTTTTCTTGCTCGCACTTGCCTGTGGCTTCGAGGGAGGGATAGTTCCCTATGAAGGTCCGTGTTCGACCTTTGTTTAAGGCACCTTTGGCGATCTTCCCTCATCGGCGTCCCATGGTAGGGTTCCGTGGGGTTCTTTGGATTGGGCTGGCCTTCGATCGCCTTTTTCTTCGGCATCGGGACTGACTTAGGCTGTGCCTTATCATCATGGCCCTTCGGTCCCGACGGATGTGTATGGCGTCTTACCTTACCCGTCTTCTTCTCTGTGTCCTTCGCCATCTTTTTGTGGGTGTTGGTTTTTCCGGTGTCTACCTCCAGAATTTTGACTTCCGATCCTTTGTGCGTCGATTCTGCTGGAATTCTGGTCTTCTTCGTCGCTGTAGAGGCCCAGGTCCTTCAGGGAAGGTTTCTTCGGTGCCTGGGGCATTGTCGCAAAATGGGCCTCTCTCTGCTTTCGGTGGGGGATACACTAGCCTTAGCACCTTGCCACGAACTTACCTGGGGCTCAGAGCTTTCAACCTTCGGCGGGGCGCTCACGCTGTTTGTCTCCCCCGCTGCCTTGACGACATCGAAGGCTGCTGCGGGGGGAGACTACAGCTCCCGTGATTCAACAGTGACACGCCCCCTTCCGGCTGATCGCGCGCCCGGAGGCGCTTCATAACCGGCGGCTCCCTCCGCATCGCGGGACGCGCGCGGCGGGCGCCGGGCAGAGCCCGGGCAGAGGGCTGGCCGTCTGTGGCCGTCCGGGGCCGACAGAGGCTGGGCCGTACTATTTCTAATTTGCCCTAGACATCCCTGGACTTGGAAAAGACTGTAGAACACCGGCTGGCTGATTATTGAAGTACATAGCATTCCGGATATACCATGAGTAAATTGGGCAAAGTATCAAAGTCTGTTGCTTCCCGCCCTAACACTAGACTTCATCCAGCTACGACTCAACCTTTACCGACACTTACGGCCATTGATAAAATGTTACAACGGACTATTGGAGTTGTGGCCACTGCTATAGAAAATACAGAAAGGAGACTATCTATTACTCCCACTTTAGGTTTACAAGACTATGGGGGGGACTGTTCTGTTATTACTATTGATCCTATGGTTGCTGATTCTTATCTTGTTCCTACTTATGCTGAGCTTCCATGTTCTCAGATACCCCCAGAATTTGTGAGGAATGAGGAATCAGTTCAGGCTTCTGTGATGTCAGCTAATAATGCTGAGAACCCTCGCTCTATTCCGTCTAGCTTCTCCCCTATAGTGATTGCAAAACCTGGGAAGTCAGGTCACAAACTAAGGAAAAATTGTCCCCCCAAAAAAACTAGGAAACTCGGGAAAAAATTGCAGGCCAACCATAACTTGGTGACCCCACTGGACAGCACATTGCATCCCCAAGTGGGGGTGCCATGTTGGGTCTCCAATATGGTGGCCGATTTACAGGCATGCCTGGAGCAGATTATAGCCTCTCATATTAAACCCCTAGTTTCTAAACTAGATAGAATTTCCTCCTTTATAAATAAGAAGGAGGGGGGCATAGTAAAGCCTATAACTGTTAAGGACAAGATATTACCACCTGTAACTGGTAATTTGAGGATAGTAACTGATGACATCCAAGAGGTGCAGAACCCAAATCAGGGAGCTCCAATAAGTACTCATGAACATATAAACCCCATGCCTACACTCCCCCCTGTTTCAGTGGTAGTGGGTTCTACCTCCCAGCCCCCAAGGACTCCACCCGCCAATCACAGGCCACATTTTAAGGAGAATATGATGCTCCCAAAAACTGCTTCATCTATGGCAAAGAGACCCGAGGAACCAAGGACTGGTCCCTTCCAGTTGTCTTCCATAAATCTTCCTCCAGAGGCACAACCTTATGTGGTGGTCTTAGTAGGTGTTCCGGCCCTTGCAGAGGAAAAAAAGAATATGAGAGTGACCTGAAAAATAAATGTATTCAATGGCTAAGCAAAAACAGACCTCTCCCCCCCCAATATTACAGGGGAAATTTTGGCGGTGAGAAGAATTGATTGGATAGGAAGGGGTCCCAAAACAGTGGCAGGAGATGCCATAATAATAAACTTTAGGGACCCTGCTGTAGTGGACTATATCTGTAGAATCCCTCCTTGGTGGAATTCTCAGATATTTCCCCTGCATTTGTCTTATTTCTACCCCACCCTAAGCTTGAATTCGATCTGTGTACAGAGGCCCCAATGCGATAGGAATCAGTTCCTGCCACCTAACAGGACTTGCCAGTGGAAGTCCATTTATGGAATGTTCCTCAAATCCCATTCCCCCCCTTCAGACATATGCCCATAGGAACAGGTTCAGCGTTCTAGAGGAGGTAGATTGACTGACCCATGGTGAAACCCCTAGCATAGAATCAAATAACAGTGACTTTAAGGATGGTTTTAGACCAATGGTGATTATCACACCTCCATCCTCTGGCGCTGATTCCTGCCTTAATGATATTGGGAGGGTGCAAAAGGGAACTGAGGACATTCCAGTTCAAGCACCCTTAATAGAACAGGGGAAGGAGGTGCAAGGCTTTGACAAAAGGAAACAGGGATGTTTAAAGATTCTATCATGGAATATAGCTGGAGTAAGGAACACATTACTAGAACCGGAGTGGCTTACCTTTATGGCAGACCATGACATTTGCTTGATGCAAGAAACTTGGGCCTTGGAAGGGAGTGTATGTCATGGTTTTGCGACCTTTGACATCCCTGAAGTTTCTTCAGGTAAGGGCCGCCCTTCTGGTGGCTTGTCTATTTGGGTAGGAACACATTTGGGTATTCAGGCCACTGAGCTTGGAACAAACTCTTTAGACATCCAATGTGTCCTACTAATCCTTTCTGATAAGTCACGAGTGGCCCTTATAAATATTTATTCCAGGCCCACTTTGAATGGAAATGAGTCAAACACTTTTACTACCCTTGACTCCTTCATCCAGTCCCTTGACCCTACTATATCGATCATCTTGGGCGGTGACTTTAATTGCCAGTACGGACCTCTGAGCATCCCTGATCGTGGCAATTATGATGAAGTGGACTCGCTGGGGTGTGTTCCAGCTCCCGCGATAGCCCCAGTCAGGGCTTGGACTAAGCTGGTATTGCAAATCAAATCTTTTACACTCCCAATGTCCTTATGGGCATGCAATGGAAGGTTTGATAATCCATGCTCTGGTCTACCAACATTTAATAGATCTAATAGTACTTCTATTTTAGATTATATTCTAATAGAAGCTAAACATTGGGACATGCTAAAAGATTTTACTGTTGTAAACAGACAAGATAGTGACCATAATGTCCTGGTTTTAACGCTCAAGCCTGGTGCTTTTGGCATATTTAACCCAGACCCAAGTACATTGTCGGTTCCTCCACCATATATTTTGTCTAATAATAGGAGAAGGGTTAAAAGGCCAACATGTCTGGACTCACCAACACGCCTTGCAGAAATTTACCAGATTGCCATTCCACTTATCAGTGAAATGGGGGACTTTGTCTCTCCTAGCCAGGCCGTAGAGCTACACAGAAACTTGACCACGAGTCTTGGAGAAATATTTTATCCAGTCGCCAGGCCCCGGTATTCAAGGGTCAAAACTCACCCCTGGTATGATCATGCTTGCAAAAGTGCGAAGAGAGACATGCTTGCAGCAATTAAATCGAAGGTCACTTCTAATATTAGAGCACTTAGGTTGTCCTATAAAAAGGAACTGAATAGGGCCAGGAAAGAGTGGGAGGAATCTAGATGGAAGGACATGAGACAAGCACTCCTTCTCAAGGATTATAAGAGTTTTTGGGCTATTGTCTCTCTTTCATCGAGAGGCGATCAGGGGGAGGGGGTATCTAACATTGCCCCCTTAGTATGGGAGGCACATTTTAATTAACTTTATTCTAGCCCTGATTTAAGGACTACTGTCTATTCGGCACAGAATTATACATCAGCTCAAGGGATCGCTGCATCTGCAGATCCTTCCCTTCTTCACAGTCATTTAGGATCAGGGATGAGCTCGCAGGACTCTACCGTTGGGAATGAGGCTGATTATTATTCTGATTTTATTTCTTTAAAAGAAGTTGAATCTGCAATCGAGGGATTGCCCTTAAATAAAGCGCCAGGCCTTGACAAGATCCCTGGGGACCTTTTCCGTGCCCAACCTAAAATCTGGGCCCCATACCTGACTGTCCTGTTTAATGCGGTCCTGCAAGGTTCAGCGTTGCCAGAGACATGGCTCGGAGCAGAGATCGTTCCAATAGGGTTGTCCACTTGCCCCATCCAATTACAGACCCATCAGTTTATTGGATACCACCCAAAAACTGATGGGCAGAATACTCCTGAATAGAGTACTAGATTGGATGGAAGCGAACAAATTATTGACGCCTTTGCAAGCTGGTTTTCGAACAGGAATTTCTACTCTTGACCAGATCTTTCGGCTGCAGGTCCTCTACTGGAAAACCACGAGAGTGGAGGGTGGCAGCCTCTATCTCGTCTTCGTGGACCTGCGGGCCGCATTTGATCTGGTCCCCAGGGAGAAATTATGGATGGTGTTGAAGGAACTTGGTCTCCCAACCTTCTTACTCGACGTCTTGGTCCGCTTCCATACAGGGAACTTCGCACAGGTGAGGTGTGGGAAGAATGGGGAACTTTCAGCTCGCATTCCCGTAACCCGTGGGGTTCGCCAGGGTTGTGTACTGGCTCCCACATTGTTCAGTTTATACGTAAATGGTCTGATTAATGAATTAAATAATCTCAGGGATCGTGACGCCCCGTTTCTGGCTTCTGGTCGGGTGCCCGCTCTGATGTTCGCGGACGACACATTGTTGTTGTCGCGGACATCAACGGGTATCCAGCGGGTTTTGGACGGTTTTATGATCTTCTGTGCCTCGAGGGGACTGGAGATCAATCTGGGGAAAACTAAGTTTATGATCTTCAATCCCCCTAGGCACACCCGCCCGAACACTGCACTAGCTGGTGTCCCCCTAGAAAGAGTTAAGACCTTTATTTATCTGGGAGTCACCCTGACTGAGCACTTTGTATGGGATGCCCATGTAGCTAAATCTTCTCTGAGGCTTTCGCAGATAGCGGGAGGAATTGGAAGATCTCATAGAATCTCCATATTTAAACCAGTTACTCCTGTACTTGAAATTTACAAAATTCAGGTGAGGTCAGCAGCCTTATATGCCGCTGAATTGTGGGGCCACACAAACACATCCAACTTGCAGAAGGTAGAACATGCTTTTATGCGCGGGTTGGTTGGCCTTCCCCAGAGCACCCCTCTAACACCACTGCGTTTGGATATGGACCTAGAATCTGTGAGTGATCTGGCGGCTCTACGACCACTACTTTTTTGGAGAAGGCTGTGGTCCGTCCCCGAACTCGCAACTTTTAGGGGGGGAATTCATTGCAGTTTGGAGACAGCTAAATTATAAGAAAATACCATGGCTACTCCATATTAAGACTTCCCTGTATCAAGTTAGTCTGTCCCACCTTTGGGATACCCCGGCTATAAGCTGCGTGAGGACTCAGAAGTCAGAGATACTGGCGGCTGTAAGATTTTACAATTCTAAAAATGTATGCTGCTCGACCTCTTTGGGGAGGTTGACTTCTGAGTTCTTAATGGTGAAAACTGACTTTGCCTTCGAGGTATTCTTGGACCTAGTTCAGCCTCCCTTAGCTCGAAAATTATATATTCAGTTGAGACATGGTTCCTTGCCAATTGGGGCACTAACATCTAGATGGGATAAAACAAAGGAGGGCATATGCCCAGCCTGTAATGAAGACATTATTCATATTATGTTCTTCTGCCCAGCCTATAGTATGATCCGGAAATGTTGGCTTGTCCCTCTGTGCAAAAATCTGGGCCTTAGACAGTGTGCACAAGCATGTAGAGTCTTGATGTATGACACTAATCCTCTTATTGTTTATGCAGTTTCCCGCTTTTTACATGGCATGTGGCGGAGAAGGATGAGTTTTAATTGATGAAATGTTTTGTTTTAGTCTCTTTTCATGATAACTCATTGTTTAATAATTGTCTTAAATTAGTTTTCCTATTTATGGTCTTATCCTTGTACTTGTATATATTTTATTGTACTTTTATGGTCTGATGACCGAAATAAAGTTATCCTGAAGGAAGGCTTTCGGTGTGTCCTGAGGGTTTTCGGCAGGAACGCCGCGCAGGCCTCACAGTCCTTGTCCTTTAGGTCCTTGGGCAGGCAGAGGTTGCACACGTCGTGTGGATCGCGTTGTGAGAATTTGTGGTGGAACTCGGGCAGAATTGGGGTATTTTCCATGGCCCCTACCTCGCCATTTGTCGACCCTTGATGTCCTTGGTATTGGAGATGTCGTTCCTGGGGTGAAGTTGTGTTCTCCGGTTGCGATGTCGATGTTTGTTTTTAATTCAAAATCTCGAGTTTTTCAGGGACTTTTCTGAAAACTTCGGAGCGTCCAGTCTTGCTTCCAGACCCAATGGCGGACAAAAGAATCTGAAGATTGCTACCATGCACAACAACCTCCACGGCACCAAATGGTGGTCGACGACACCCAGAAGAAGAAAAAAAGACTATTCTGGACCCAACCACCAGATGGCGGAATAATACACAGCATGTGATTCCAGAAAAGGACTCCCACTGCAAAAAATAACTTCTTCTTGAGGTCAACCAAAGAGGGGAACCCAGTGAGAACAAGTGCTCTACTTTTCTGTGCTTCTTCTTGTGCCTTACAGAATATTGCAGCTAACAGGCCTCTTTTACATCCTACACTCAACAGCAGTCTGGGTTAACTAGAGGGAATGAGGATAAGCCAGGAAATGTTTATACCATGCTAGACTGGGAATGCAGTTAGGGGACCCCCAGGAGGTGCTCTACCACCCAGTGTAACCCTACCATTCACTAGAGAAGACCAATACAGAGACCTTGGAGGGACTGACCAAAGAGTGCGGAGCATTCAACTTCTCCATGCAACATGTAAGCTACACTCTACCCAGAGAGACAGGTTTCAGCCAATGGTGCAACTGTGGTTTATGACCTCTGAGGTGCAATGACAAGTCTCTGAAGCTGACAAAGGTTTGTTCCTGGAAGCATACAGACTCTGGGTGCTTTGTGAATGAATGAATGATATAACTTTTAAAGCACACGAAAGCCTGGAGGCGTCTTGGCGCTATGCAGAGCAGAGAAGAGCCGTCAGTGTCCTGAGTAAGAATGCTTTAGGATCACTGTTTGAAGAGCCAGGATTTAAGTTGTTCCCTAAAGGGAGTTAAGAGGCTGTTGTCAGTTTGGATGGCAGACGGTTCCAATGTAGAGCTGTAGCTCTAAAAAAGCATTTTCCGCCCCAGGTGCCATGTTTGTAATTAGCAACCTTAATAAGTCTGGCTGCACTGGAACGGACCACTCAAGGTTTTTCCTATAGGAGGCTAGGGCTTTCCCGTAGAGTGTCTTATAGGCCAGACAAAGTGCCTTAAAGTTGATTCGATGGCTAACTGGGAGTCCATGCAATTGCCTAATGGCTGATCAAGCTGATTGCAATTTCAAACTTTTTAGAAGGAATCGTGCAGTAGCATTTTGAAGAGTTTGTAATTTCTTAAGTGGTCCTTTTGGGAGGTCCACATAAGGGCCATTACAATAGTCCAGTCGTGAAGAGCTTTCCCAGCTCCCGAGGCTGTTCCCTGAAATGACGATCAGCGCGCACGTTGCGCTGACATAATTTCAGTGAAACCGAAACTGAAATGAGCCTTGAGGCTCATTTCAGTTTCACTTTCTATGTGCTCAGGGGGCTATCTCAGCCCTCCAAGCACGTAGAAAGACGGGAGAGGTATCATTGGAAAGGGGAGAATCTCCCCTTTTAAATGGTACCCCTTCCTAGTAGATCCCTGCGTGGGATACACACATTTCCTACCACCCAGCGTTCCCCCAGGTCTCCCGATAAAAATGATACCTCACTTACATGGGTGGGTCCGGTACTCGCGACAGGCAAGGGCCCAAAACATATTGAGGAGACATCAAAATTACCTATCACAAATCAACCTGGTTTTGCAAGGGGGGTCCCCTGGGTTTTTGGCGCCGAGCTCAGCGGCCATCTAGGGAAACCTACCAAACCACACATTTCTGAAAACTAGACACCCAGGGGGGGTCCAGCGAGCTATGGCTTGCGTGAGTCCCCCAACGTGTTCCTACCCAGAATGCCCTGCAAACCTCAGATTTAGCTGAAAAAATCACTTTTTTCTCAAATTTCTGTCTGAGAAAGTTCTGGAATCTATGTGGATCCACAAATTTCCTACCACCTAGCGTTCCCCCAGGTCTCCCGATAAAAATGGTACCTCACTTGCGAGGGTGGGTCAAGTACCCGCGACAGGCAAGGGCCCAAAACGTATTAAGGACACATCAAAATTACCTATCACAAAACAACCTGGTTTTGCAAGGGGGGGTCACCTGGGTTTTAGGCCCCGGGCTCGGCGACCATCTTGGGAAACTACCAAACTCACACATTTCTGAAAACTAGACACCCGGGGGAGTCCAGCGAGGTATGGCTTGCGTGGATACCCCAATGTTTCCCTACCCTGAATGCCCTGCAAACGTCAAATTGAGCTGAAAAAAATCACTTTTTCCACACATTTCTGTGTAGGAAAGTTCTGGAATCTATGTGAATCCACAAATTTCCTACCACCCAGCATTCCCCCAGGTCTCCCGAGAAAAATAATACCTCACTTGCTTGGGTGGGTCAAGTACCCGTGACAGGCAAGGGCCCAAAACGTATTGAGGAGACATCTAATTGACCTATCACAAAACAAGCTGGTTTTGCAAGGGGAGTCACCTAGGTTTTTGGCCCCGGACTCGGCGGCCATCTTGGGAAACTACCAAACCTACTCATTTCTGAAAACTAGATAACCGAGGGAGTCCAGCAAGGTATGGCTTGCGTGGGTCCCCCAATGTTTTCCTACCCAGAATCTTGTAAGAATCTTACCGGAAGAGATTTCTGCAGGAGCGTCACGGAATTCCAGGATTCTGTAGGTAGTGCCTCAACTTTCCACTATCACCAAGTGCCCCTATCAGACACTAGAGTGCACTGGTAACAGGGGAAAGAAGGGAAACAAAACAAGGGAAACAGAAAGGGGAAACAATCCCTGGATTTCAGCCACCACTTCACAAGCCGATGGGAGGACCTTAGCTCTCTGAAATGGAAAGAAACAATGAGTACTGTACTAATAAGCAAATCTAGATAGAGACCGGGTATTAACTAATTGAATGAAAGTACCTAGAACCTTAAGTATAACCTCGGATCAGGGGTATACAGCACTGGGCCTCTGGGTGTGACGGTAGACTTGGGCATCAAATAGAAGTATCACAGGTGAGGAAATACAGGTAATGTGGACCAGGTTAATTCTCCAAGCGACAGTCTATTCCTACAAAATAGATACAACATTAAGGCAAGGAACAGAAGCAGGGTATATTATATATATCGCTCTCCTATAGCGCTGTTACCGTAACACCAAGTGTTGACTTCAGCGACGACTCAGGTCTTAGATGAGCTTCAAATAGGTCGTAGCACCAAATCCAGAAGTACTACACCGTACCCATTTCACAGGTACTACATAGTTCCCAGGAAGAAAGGAAAAGAAAAAGGACTGGTGGAAAATGGGGGCCCCCTCCAGATGCAGCGGAACAGTAATTGCTTGAAGCTCACCGTGGCCAATATCGGTGTCACGAAACCCAGCCGGCCGACGGGACAAAATCCGGACGGCGGGCGGAGCACGCCACAACCAGCTTCACCACAAGGCAAATGGAGCAGTGAATTGTCCGGCTACACCTAGGGCGAGGGGCCAAAAAAGGGGAACACGAGGCAGTCCAGAAATTTGAACACAGGACAGACGTTCGGACTGAAGCTGAAAGAGATAACAAGGAGACGAAGACGTGGTTGTACCAAACCGCTGCAGGATAACTCCGGGAAGTCTTTCGAAACAACAGGAAGTCCGAATTCAGATACGGGGCAACACTAGAACGCGAAGCCTCGTCTTCACAGGAAGTCAGGCCTCTCCTGCAAACCTCAAAGCTGAAAACCCCCACATTTTCCACATATTTTGGGGTGAAATCACTGTGCCCACACAAATGTCATACCCCACAGCATTCCTCCAAGTCTCCTGAGTAAAATAATACCTCACTTGTGTGGGTGGGACAAGGGCCTGTGACTGGGAAGAGCCCAAAATATAGGGATTTAGGGTATAGCACCAACAATTCTAACACTAAATCTTTTTAGAAATATGTTTTTAGCCTATTCTGCATTGGACACCCACACAAGGGAGGTATCATTTTACTCGGGACACTAAGGAGAATGCTGTGGGGTAGGACATTTGTGCCAGCACGTTGATTCCACCCAAAAATATGTGTAAAATGTGTTTTTTTACAGCTAAATTTGAGGTTTGCATGGGATTCTGGGTAGGGAAATGTTGGGGGATCCACGCAAGCCATACTTCATTGGACTCTCCAGGGTGTCTAGTTTTAAAAAATGTGTGGATTTGGAAGTTTCCCTAGATGGCGGCGAGCCCGGGGCCTAAAAACCAGGTGCCCCCCCCCAAAACCAGGTAGTTTTGTTATAGGTAATTTTGAAGTCTCCTCAGTACAATTTGGGCCATTTCCTGTTGCAGCTACTATGCCTACCCACACATGTGTGGGGAACGCTGGGTGGTAGGGAAATTTGTGTCAGCCCGGTGATCCTACAACTTTCTCACTCAGAAATGGGAGAAAAAATTGTTTTTTTTCAACAAACTTTGAGGTTTGCTGCAGGGGATTCTGGGTAGGGAAATGTTGGGGGACCCACGCAAGCCATACCTTGCTGGACTCCCCTGGGTATCTAGTTTTCAGAAATGTGTGGGTTTGGTAGGTTTTCGTAGATGGCCGCCGAGCCTGGGGCCAAAAATTCATGGGACCCCCTTGCAAAACCAGGTTGTTTTGTGATGTCTGCCTGTCGCAGGTACTTGTCCCACCCACGCGAGTGAGGTACTATTTTGCTTGGAAGACTTTGGGGAATGCGGGGTGGGTGGAATTTTGTGGATCCACAAAGATTCTAGTACATTCCACCACAGAAATGTGAGGAAAATGTTTTTGTTTGTTTTTTTACAAATGTTGAGGTTTGCAAGGGATTCTGGGTAACAGAACCTGGTGAGAGCCAGACAAGTCACCCCATCCTGGATTCCCCTGGGTGTCTAGTTTTCAAAAATGTATAGGTTTGCTAGGTTTCCCTAGGTGCCAGAAAAAGCTAGGGTTCAAAATCTACAGCTGGGCACTTTGCAAAAAAGTGTCTCTTTTCATTGTGAAAATGTGGTTTGTCCATGTTGCGTTTTGGGCTGATTCCTGTCGCGGGCACTAGGCCTACTCACACAAGTGCAGTACCATTTTTCTCGGAAGACTGCGGGGAATGCATGGTGGGTGGAATTTTGTGGATCCACACAGATTCCAGAACTTTCCACCCCAGAAATGTGAGGAAAATGTGTTTTTTGGGACAAATTTTGAGGTTCGCAAAGGATTCTGGGTAACAGAATCTGGTGAGAGCCAGACAAGTCACCCCATCCTGGATTCCCCTGCGTGTCTAGTTTTAAAAAATGTATAGGTTTGCTAGCTTTCCCTAGGTGCCGGCAGAGCTAGGGTTCAAAATCTACTGCTAGGCACTTTGCAAAAAAAGGGTCAGTTTTCACTGTGAAAATGTGGTGTGTCCACATTGCGTTTTGGGCCGTTTCCTGTCGAGGGCACTAGACCTACCCACACAAGTGAGGTACCATTTTTCTCAGAAGACTTTGGGGAATGCTGGGTGGGTGGAATTTTGTGGATCAACGCAGATTCCAGAACTTTCCACCACAGAAAAGTGAGGAAAATGTGTTTTTTGGACAGATTTTGAGGTTTGCAAGGGATTCTAGGTAACAGAACCTGGTGAGAGCCAGTCAAGTCACCCCATCCTGGATTCCTCTGGGTGTCTAGGTTTAAAACATTTATAGGTTTGCCAAGTTTCCCTAGGTGCCTGCAGAGCTAGGGTTCAAAATCTACAGCTTGGCACTTTGCGAAAAAAAGGTTCAGTTTTCACTGTAAAAATAAAGTGTGTCCATGTTGCATGTTGAGCCGTTTCCTGTCGCGGGCACTAGGCCTACCCACACAAGTGAGGTACCATTTTTATCGGGACACTTAGGGTAACATAGAATTGTAGAGCAATTGTTATTACCTGTTGACTTTCGATGCATTTCTGCCTTCCAAATGAAAGACAATGTGTAAAAAAAGTAATTTTGAAAAATGACCTATAATTCTCATGCTAGTATGGGTACTCACAATTTCGGAAATGTGCAAATATCTACTGTTTCTAAACTCTATAATTTGTTCCAATTTCAGAAATACAAAGGTGTTTTTCATACCGATTTTTCCATGTATATATTTTCCCAAATTAATTGCTATATACCCGGTACATAATAAAAAACCATTGCAAGACACTGCTCAGTTATTGGCTCTGGGTTCGTCGGGTACTTGATGAACCTACAAGTCCTATATATCCCCACAACCAGAAAGGTCCAGCAGATGTAACGCTATATTGCTTTCAAACAACTGTCATAATTAGAAGTTACAGGTGAAAACGTTGACACAAATGGCTGTTTTTTCAACTAATTTTCAATTTTTCCTATATTCAACTGTTAGTTTCTTTAAAGAAACCTTGAAGGATCTACACAAATGACCCCTTGCTGAATTCAGAATCTTATCTACTTTTCCAAAGTGTATAGCTTTCCAGGATCCATTATTGCTTTCATACCCATTTCTACCATTAACTGGAAGGAGGTTGAAAGCACAAAAAATAGCAAAAATAGGCTATGTTCCAGAAAAATGCCAAAACTGTGCAAACAATCCACAAACCCTGGGTACCTTTAGAATCCCCATGATGTTGGAAGAAAAGGATGCAAAATTGGTGCGGATACCTTATGTGGTCAAAAAGTTACAGGGGCCTAAGCGCGATCTACCCCAAATAGCCAAAAAAAAGGCTTAGCACAGGGGGGGTGGGGGGAGGTGGGAGGCCTAGCAGCAAAGGGGTTAAACCAGTTGTCTGAATCGATGGTACTTGCTAAATGGGACTTCCCACTCTCTCCCCCATTCACTACAATCCACCAGAACCTCTTAACATCCCTGGTACTAGCTTCCCACATTTCTGTTTCCCAGCTCCTACGAGATGTAGCCTCAGCCTGCTTATATGTTTTCTTCTTTTGACTGATTTAGTTTACATTACCACTTTCAATAGCATGGCGTAATGTGTTTTTAGCCTTCTTATACCATAAACTGCCAGTTTTAGGTGGCATTAATTGCCGATGTGGCTTCCCCTGAAAACATTGCCCTATAATATTGTACAGATTCACATGAATGACAAGAACTGCAGAGCTTCTATTCCGGTGTGGCCGTAAAGTAACTAGATTTCGCAGGGCATCAGAGAGCTTTATCCATAATGGCCCTACGCTCTAGATCGATTTAAACCTTAGGCCTTTTGAGTCTATGCCTATTATTTGATGGGGACAAACCGATGAAGAGCGAAAGAGGAGCGCCCTTAAGATGGTTAAAAAGGTTAGACAGTGTGCAGTGCATGGCATTGTGATCGCTATCGTTTCTGGGGACGACCCTCATATCGACTACAGAGCGCCACTACGGAAAGGCAATTAATACATAGTCGATCCTACTGGTTTGTCCTCGTTGGTTAAAAGAAGGAAAGTGCTTGCAGATCAGATTTCGTGCGCCTGTTACATGCCCTTAACTTCATCAGGTGTGTAAGTTAGATAAGTTGGTAAGCTACCTCAGACCATTGCTTATTGGGTTCAATATCAAATATGGGTACCCCTATTCCTTATCCTCCGCACTGGTAAATGAGTGACCTTTGTCAAGTGGATCAAAGGTGGTGTTAAAAATCACCTTCAACAAATAAAGTGGTGTGAGTCAAATCTCTTCCTTTGAGACACAAAAGCTTTTAGTGTGGGTGATTCAACTCCCGCTCTCAATCCACGATTGTAGATGTTAAAAAAAAAAAAAAGTGTGAGATTGTCCATTCCTGTGATGGTTATACCTTGAATGTTGGGGGAGATACATCAAGTGTACACAGTATAACATTGAACGAAGTGCGCACCCAAAGTAAAAGGCCTCCAGAGGGACTTCCTCTCCCATTAGAATTAGCTGGGACAAAAAAGGATCTAGGGACCTTGGGGCAGATATACGACCATGTTTTGCAGTCGCAAATGGGAATTTGTTCCGTTTGCAACCGCAAAATTGGTCTGCCTAATGCACAAACCATATTTTGCGAGTCTGTAACCTATTATCGACTCGCAAAATATGGGTTGTGACTCGCTATTAGGAAGGGGCGTGCCAAGGGCGTCCCTTCCAAATAGCGAGTCTAACAGCAATGTATGTATGACCGCAATTGAGGTCGCAAAGCAATCGCAGATTACCACCTACTTTAAGTAGGTGGTAAGCCACTCGCAAACAGGGGACCCCTTCCCCTTTGGAAATGGGCGCGAAAATATTTTTAAGAGCAGGCTGTGGTCCCAGAGACCACTGCCTGCCCTTAAAGAATTTAACTGAAAAGTTTCAATTTTCTTTTATAAATGCACCCTGTTTTCCTTAAAGGAAAACGGGCTGCATTTTTTTTTTAACTGCTTTATTAAAAAGCAGTCACAGACATGGTGGTCTGCTGAGTCCAGCAGGCCACCATCCCTCGGAGTGCTAGCCATTCCCAATGGGGTCACAAATTGCACCTGCCTCATGAATATTAATGAGGTATGCAATTTGCGACCCCATTATGAATCGCAAACAGTGTCTGAAACACTGTTGTACATTCCATTTTGCCAGTCGCAAATTTTGAGTCACAATTTGACGCAATTTGCGACTCGTAAAATGGAATGGTCGCACATCTGGCCCCACGTTTCCTATAATAAACATATGTCAAACTGATCTATAATCAGGGTCACCGAGCTTGGACCTAACACCCGCTACATTCCAGGACCATTGGTTGGGTTCCAGCTTTCCCCGAAAACGATATTGATGGTGGCAAAACATTAGGGGAGATTCCACCCTCGTGTGGAGCATTAAAAGATGGTATATCTTCGGTACCAGAGGATTCCCCTCCTCTCGAGGGAGGATACGCACTACTATTGTGGAGTCAATCCACCATTGACATTCCCAGATCGTCAGCAGAGGCTAGCGGTATGGTGATGAATTGGGACGGTGGGGTCTCTGGGGTTTTCGTTTGAAACGAATTTGGGAACCAGACGGGTTTTTATTGCCGAGTTCCAACCCCATAAGCCCTTCTACCACCTGGCTATGTTTTAAACAAAGCTCAATTTAATCAAAGGCACCCTCATTTCATGATGAGTCATCAAACGTTTTAGCATGTAGGATATCTGAGCAAATTAGGGAATAGCAATGGTGGACCGATCTTACATAGTGAGTACATTTATTTATTAATGTGTCCATGTCCTCTCTGACCAACAGGCTCAGTTTGGGAACTTTGGTCTTCAAAACCTTGCTTGATCTCCCTGTACGGCTCTTTGGCCCCTCCCTGGGTCAATTTTGGTCTTGATCCCAGAGGTAGGAGACTGATCAGAGGATGCTGTACTTTGGTCGTATCTGGCCCCCCAATGTCCTTACTCAAAGCCCCAACTTTGCTAGTGGAAGGGATGTTCTATACTGGCTATTTGGAGGGGATGAATTTGTGGTCAGGAAATTCGTTCCTGCCCTCCAGGGTGCCTGAAGGTGCCCGTTTTAATCGCTACTACATTTTCGCCTGTTTTGGATATCAATTAGTGTAGTATACACGCCGTTAGCTACATTAGGAGGGCTCTTGGGATGCAGGGTACTTCCCGGTTGCCTCGGCTTCTCAACCTCGTCTGACAAAGCTGCTACTAGCTTTTTTAACTTATGTACCTCGTTGCATAGATATTTAACCAGATCAACAAGGTCAGTGATATTCGTATCCTCAGAAGGCCTTGCGTCAGGTACCATAGTACTAAATTTTTATTTACAATACTGTCAAAACTGCACCCTCCTACCTGATCTCAGCAGCCTTATTTACGGGAGAAAAGGAAATGACGGAAGTAGTACAGACGCTATCTTGGATTGGGATGTAGTCATAGAAATTTGAAGCACCCACCATCTTAGATTGGGAATATTGTTATAGGCTAGCTGCTCCTCTTCCTAAACTTCTGTGAAAAAAGACTTGGGAATAAGGAGGATTCTATAAGGTAAGTAAATGATCTTTCTCTCGTCAACAAGTCTTTCCAACCACCTCTCCATCTGACAACGTGCTTTTACAGAAACACAGCCGTCTCAGAAAAAGAAAAGCGCAGATCTGCTGTACTTCTGGAAAGTTCCGAACACCCAAAACACAGTTATGGCGTCTTCAACACGCAAGTAGTACATCTTGCTAGGTTCAGACTCCTTACCAGCAGAAGCACATGCCCCACATCTTCCAGAACAGCTCTCAAGGTCTTCTTGCCTAGTGAGTAATCCCGGTCTACCTACAGAGGCACACATAGGATGGAAATCCTCTACACCGGAGAGCTAGATGTGTTTCAATAGTCATATTTCCTTCACCAACAAACATAAGATTAAAATTGTTTTTACAAGTAAAAATATACATAAACATTCAACCCAATTACAATTCTATTGCGCTATTTACTAACAACAATATTTTCCAGAGATAATAGTTTGTCCTACTTTTTGGGTGAATGGATTTTGGACATAGCCAGCCATGACGGGAACTCGGGGCTCCTGCAGAACGAGCGTAGTTCCTCTAGTGCGTTTAGCGTTTCTGCCTCCCCCTGATCTCGGTATTCTTCTTCAGTAAGAAATCGAGCCACCGGCTTACTGAATGGAAAACAGCCTTTGACTTTTCTACAACAAGAAAATTAAATGTAGGGAGAGAAATAGAAATGCAAATATGAAACTTTCACAACATTTCACAATTCAAACACCGTATTACAATATAAATGAGGAGGTATGATAGTTGCAGATTACCTAGCCAGTGCATTAGGAAGATAAGTGAATACTTCATCAAAAGGTTTAAAGGCAGGACAAACAAAAGCAAATAACTGTGAAAGGGTGTAATGTGTCAGTGCTGACACAATAAAATGACAGCTGCCATGGACAAAAATGAAAACAATTACAACCCATAACTTGCAGTGCTAAAATATGTGCTTTTTATATTTCTAAAAAAATCTTACAGAAGAATTAAAATCACAAAAACACATAATACAATCATGCAATAATTAATCTGCAATGTACCTCTATGCTAAGAAAACATTCAGGTGCTGCCCCATTTTAACTGTTACCATACGTATGACAGTAAATCTCAAGAAAATGGGACCTTTGAGGGCTTAAATAGACCCTGCACCTGCTGGAGAGGGTAGTACAAAATTTTGTATACCCCCCATTCTGCATGTTTATATTTATTTGAATAATTAACTAATAGTAATCGTATTAATTGGTTTGCTGTGGTACATTTATCAATCATACTAATAAAAGAATTACACGTGGGAATTGCACTTTGCAAGGCTATACTAATTGTAAACTAATTTAAGTACGCATATTAATAGAGAGAAATTAGAATATTGCATGTTATATGTTGATTTGGTGATGTATTTGTAATTTGTGCTTTATTCAGGGAGTATAAACCGCTCTGAGTGTTGCTTCTGCTAGATAAATACACACACATATGGGTATTAGCAAGGGGATAACATTTGATTTGCCATTTCTATGTTTTAATTACGCTTTTGTGTTTCTTTTGCTTATGTTGACCATTTCGGCCTAAACAAGATGGCTGAACGAGACGTTGAACGTGACTGCCCTGACAACACGAGGTTCTGGGTGAAATGCGCATGCGTCACCGCTAGCAGCAGTGGCCTGGACCTAACCCCGGGAGAACATGTACCCTTCAAGGACGCTTCGGGAACCTAGCCAATACCAAAGACAATGCTTGATTTAAAAACCGGAACCAGCAAGTATGATGAGTTCGTTTGGACACCCTGAGAACTTTACCTCCTAACCCCAAGTCAACCAATCGGGATTTTCTAAACCCCGATCTTGATACTTTTTGACATTATTTTCATTATAAAAGTAGGTAGGGAATTGAACTATTATCGCACGCTCTTCTTTGACGAACTCGATTTCCTGGCGTTATGCTGACGGAGAGGACGATGACACTGCTGGACAGCTGTTATCCTGAATCTTTGAGAGACTGAATTGCGGCCTAACTTTGCTGAATAAAATTCTTCCTTGACCGGACTGACATAGAGGACGACTTTAGCCAGAATAGGTAAATATGATGCACTGAAATGCTGATGATGATTTCTAACGTTTCTTGCAATATTTCTAAGATAAAGAATACTTGATTAATTGACAAATGTGCTGTGTCGATTATTTGAAGAAGATTATTAGGATAAAGAAGTAATGTGTAGATAGATGAGTTTAGTCACTAAAATCATAGATAGCAACTAAATGATCCATCTCCTTATGAGAGGGATATCTTAGGTTAGAAGTCAATGTATTTAGGGTAAGGTAAAGGTATTCCTTTCATGTCAGCGTTTGGAAGCTTATTTCCCTAGGTAAGCAGACCAACGGAGTGTAAGTATTGGTGTTATGGGCCCCACCAATGAGTGAATTTGATGTTAAGGTATTTAGTCTGTGACGAAGGGGAATTGATGTTCCACGCTGCAACACACCTCACAATATCCAACAGTGAAAGGGGTGAACAGAAACAATTAAGCATTAATCTTAATGCTTTTTATTGGTTTTAAGCAAACAACAAAGCACTCAGTGCAGGTCGACAGTTCCATACACAGTCTGAAATCAAACACATGACAGAGGTAGCGACAATCAAGAAGCATACCGGATCCCTGGGTGGGATCGTCCATCCGTCCCAGAAACGGCCTTAGCTGTGCATACAGAAAACCAAGGCAACGAGCTGATCATTAAACAGGGAAATCCCATTAAAAACTTGTTCAGCAGAAAATATACATACAACAGTTCTATATTCGAATTAACCCTCCGCATCAGAGCTACTCTCAGATGACGCATTGTCACTGTCTTTAAACATACACAGCAACTGGGCCCACAGCACGATGGCCTCAGCAGCCCCCTCATCCCTGCATGATAATCTCATATACGGTTCCTCTGCCACCCCCCATTCCAACAGGTCTCTCAACCAAGATGTCAGTGGCGGAGAGCATCCATCTTAATGTAGATGGTTTATATAGCTTTTACTCCCTTTTTAGGTCTCGCCTACGCAGCGTGCATGCGCTGCGTAGGAGAGAGACCTAATGCCATCGGCACAGCTTTGGGGGCAAAAACGTGCACGCGTTGCATTGCTTGCAATGGCAACGCGTGCACGTCTGGCGATTTCCTTGCGGGAGCGCGCAGCGCCATATGGTGGTGCCATATGGTCTCACGCTAGGGATTGTGCAGGCCCCCTCCCGTCGCGCGAGGCGCGCGCTTGTTTCTCAAATCTCTGCATAAATGCGGACAAATGCTTAAAATACCACCCCCCCATGCATGTGGACGTGACAGATGGGTTGGGCCATCAATCTAAGCTGAACTCACACGTTTTCCAAGTCCCTAAGTACAGATGTCATCCGGGCCTCGATTTTTCTTTCCATTCTTAGACTTTTTTCCACATTTAATAGTTGGATAAGAGGAGACTACAAATTCCAGAATGTATCCAGACTCGATGTCCAGGACAACTTGAGATCTGTATTTTTTTTCCCCTGTGCACATAAATCGAGTACCATTGCATTGTTGAACATTTGTAACATGTTATTTCTAGCTCTTAGACATGGTAAAAACTGAGGCATGAGGCACGAAACTCAATACCGAAACTAGTTAGCGGTATTCGTATTGATAACAATAACGTCTCCACTGATCTCCACATTCTTGTGTTGAACGGTCCTTAAACACATTTTTGCAGTGTTACACAATGTCCTCCTTTAAACAATGAACAGCCACGAACGTTTTTTTTCCAAAAACGGTACAAGGTACATTTAAAATATATAGATAGCTTATTAGGACATGGTTTACTTGTAAAAACGTTGCATTTTGAAGTGGCAGCAGCTATTTTCACGGTCTCAAATGGGCGATTTTGTGTTACTAAAAAAGGCAAATTTCCCATTGCATAGCTCTCTTGTGTTACCATAACAATCGGCATCACAGTTAAGCATCAAAACAGAACAGGCAAGTGAAATGATTGCACAACTGAGCAGTGGCTGATAGGGATGGGAGTGAGATGGAGTGGTACATGCCCGCAGCCAAGGAGTATTTGAATAAAGAGGATTTTGATTCCTTTTTTAAAGGTGGTTACACTGGAGGTCATGCAACATGCTAGTGTAGTGAGAGAGTGCCAGATCCTTGCAGCATTTCTCGTGATGGCCTGTTTCATTCAATGTTCTTTCTTGGAATTGGAAGGCTCCAAGATAAGGGACGTACATGTACCTTCCTTGATCCCCCTTTAAGAATCAGAGACTTACAATTTTGCAGCCAGGTAATAGGGAGAGGAAACATGAAGGGTATTTGTGAGTAATGTACGCAGTTTTACACTACACTATACTATAGCTTTAGTAGGGAGCTATTGAAGTATTAGTATGACTGGAGTGACATGGTCAATTTTTTTGTGGCCAGTAGCAAAGGTGCTTCCATGTGCAGGGATGCCAGATACAATTTATTTTGTAGTCTGAAGAGGAGCGAGTCCCATAGAATAACCTAGAAGAACAAGCATTGGCATAGGCAATAGGTCTCGCCTGTGGGACCTTATAAGTGTTTGTGATCCAGCACAATATCCTTGGTGCAACAACATCAAGTGTTGCATGGCTAAAAACTTATAAGGTCCCAAAGGCGAGACCTATTGGCTATGCCAATGCTGGTTTAGTTTTGCCTTTGTCAGGTCTCCTGGCCCTCTGGGTCTAGAGGCCCCTCTATCTATGCGCTTGTTGGGGGACTGTACCAGGGAGCACCAGCATGATGGAAATACAGCTGCTGCGATGCTGTAATGTAACCACACGACTCATCTAGATTCCTCGGTGCAACCACAGAGCTCTATGCATGTATGAATCACTGAGGTGCATAAGACAGCGCCTGATCCGCGTCAGATGACTGAACAAAGCCTTACCACATGCTCACAGACTGCCTTCTCTTCCATTTTGTTTAATGTCACGTTTTGGGGGTATTTTGTTTGTTTATTTCTACGATTTCTTTGGTGTCTTCTAAAGCACTGTTGCTTACAGATCATTGCCTGTGATTTCTCTCTGAAGTACAGATGTTTCTGTGTTGGCACAACCGGTGCTCAGTTTACAGTGACTGCAGAAATGTAATTAACTTCATCTCCAAAAAATAGGTGTTTCCATGTTGTCTGCGTCAGCAATGACAGCAGATACATCCAGTACTACATCTCTAATGCAGGTATTTCTGAGCTGTTACAACTTATTCCTTGGGTTACTGTTGCTAGCAGACTATTGCTTGATCTTGCTCTTCATCCCAGAAGTACAGGTACCTCACTTTTGGAAAAATCCAATATTTTGGAATACAACAGTTGTTTTTCCTTTTAGAGGATCAGCATCTGCTGCGTTACTTTATTTCAGCTGGTGTGATTGGATGTGCGCATGCATGTTATGAGTAACTAAAAGGACTTCATGACATGAGTTCACTCTTTCATTAAGTGTGCCCTTCCATTACATTTCTAGATCACATCCTGTTCATCAGTTCCGGTCCCATACCCTACCCATTATGACTTCCCTTCAATATATTCTTGAGTTCATATGAATCCTACTTCTAAGCATTTACTTCCTTTGTGTAACAACAAAAGCAAGGACCCAAAGCTTTTCTTAGGAGCCAGCAACGGCACTGCCGGGGTGTAGATTACCAGGGGTGCCTAGTTTGATTCTGTTGTCTCATATTTCTTCTACCATCCAACACTTTCCGTCTCTTTATCTCACTTTTGCAGGTTCTTTTTCATCCCTTTTTCTTCCTTCTTCTTTCTCCCTTTTCAACTTTTCTCTCTTGCGCTGGCTCAAAGCCTGTTCATGGAAAATAATCCCCAGTCCACAACAAGCACTGGCAATCTCAATAGGTCTGGCTTTAAAGGAATATTGAATGGTAGTTTGAAGCATTACAAATAGATAGCCTGGGAATGTATTTATGTGCAAGCAACAAACTGTAAAATAATATTAGTGTAGGTTGTGAGGTTAAGTGACAGTTGCACTATCAAGCCAGGCCTAAAAATCCATGTAGGTTAGTGATTGCCCTCCTCCCATATGTGCGGCTGGGAGAGAAAACATCATAAATAATCAAGTTTTCTAAGACACTTTAATTGCTTTACAATGTCACATGTGAGCTTCTGAAAGTTCAAGCTCAGGAAGCATGATAAATAAACAAAATGATCATAGCTGTGTGAGGGCAAGCACTTTCTGTGGAATCACACATATACACCTAACTCCCACCATGTGAGTGGAGCCAAAGCCTCTCTCTTGGTGATTCTCACATAATTGTCTGGTGAAAGCTGCATTGTCAAGCCAGACATAAAAATGAGAGTGAAGTGTGCGTTACCTGCAGTCACTAGACACATTGAGCACTAATCCCAAAGCCACGCACTGTAACCGTATCTTTTCAGGAGGTAAGGCTTAGTTAGGGTTGGGATTAACACTCACATTGGCTCCTGCTATTTTAATTCAAGGTGTCAGCGTCGACAATGTGCACTTTGTAGTAAAAAGCATTTTAAATCACTCCTACGTCATTGTAGAGAAGAGTTTCGAAACTAGAAACATGCATCCTGGATGAAAAAACATCCTGCAGCCAGCCCCAACTTGTCACCTACACTTTACAAGGCCATTCGGACCTGGAAATCATTAAAAACTGACCAATATGAGAAGATATATGTCAGACCAAAACAAAGGAAATATAAACCAAAATTGTGCACTTTAATGTGCCAATGCCACTCCCAAATGTAAGTTTTGAAACTTTCAATGTTTTTAGAAATGCCTACTCTTCTTTCGGGCGCACATAGTTCAAATGATGCTATGTGAAATGTGAATGTGCATAATCACTTAAAAAGGTGAAGTGCAGGAAGCAGGCCTCCATGGCAAGGTCACCTTCAGATCTCCGCCTAAATCAGAATAGCACAGACAGCTGCAGCAACTGCTTGTTTGCATGCATTGCTTTTTTACTTCGCTGAACTATTGTTAGTTCGATTCAAACATGGACGGATTTGGGGTTCCAACCTTCATATGTTTTCCTAATTTGAGGTGCAAATCTGTACGCAATTCACTTTATCATGGCAGGTGGTAAATCGGTTTCCCCCAATGTTCTGCAGCAACAGATAGAAACCAGTGTAGATCTAAAGTGATAGCTATGGTTTTACACAAATAATAATACATCCAATCTGCCTGCAATGCAACATTCTTTGCAATTAGCAACAGTTTACCGAGGGAGTCAGAAATGAGGCACTCACCTGCCCAGGTAACACAGCAATCGAACTGGATAACACAATACTTTCGAAGAAACGAGAACAACTATAATGCCATATGCAATGGGAGTAATGGCCACACCAAAATAGATCAATAGACAGCCAATAAGCTCCAGAGTTCCGGCCAACAAGTTTACACTCTGTGGATTCGTTAGCGGCCCATGTTTGTAGCAAATTGCAAAGCTGATCGTTCCCGTTAGTAGAAAGTACCCTGTGGAAGCAGAAAACAAGAGTGTAAGCCAAGGGCATTTCTGATAACGTGCATAGGTTCCTCTTACTTCAAACTCTCACAGCATTCTACTCGTATCAATTTCTTAAGAATCTTTTATAGCTGCATTTTTTGTGAACATTTGTTGTTCAAATAAATCGTAATGCCATTGTGCACATGTACACGATGACGTTATGATGTAATACATACTAAGTCATTGTGTAAAATAAAGAACAATGGTTACAAACATGGAGGGAATAAAAAAATGTTTATAACAATTCACAGCAAACTGCGGCACGATTGTTACTACTCTTTTGGAGAGGAACAGAAATTCATGTTAAATAAATATCCCTAAGAAAGCAATCATCATTCTTGAAATAACCTTAAAATATAATTCATCCTTTGAAGGTAAATCTTACTGAGCTTAGAGTGCTAATTAGTGGTAAACTCCTGTTGTCAGGATTAGATAGTGTGATTGTTTTAATTTTGTGTTTCAAACTTCATTGTTTTTTAAACACAGTTTGACATTGAAGACGTGGCAACCTCGAAAACCTTTTTGTTGTATGAGAGGAGATGGGGCTTGGAGGGAGGTGGGTCTGTGAGCTAGTAACTGTCTGAAGAGCCATAGAGAGGGGGAGAGAAAATGGACAGAGGCTGTAGCGTAGTGTCATTCTTTGGCTAAAACGCCACAAGTTGTCAATTGAGGGAGTGTGACAATGGGTCCATTGTCGCTGAGCGGCCTTTCCTCCCTCCTCAAAATACGGCTTTTGTATCCTAGGGTATATGCCAAAACCATAAGGAATTTTACAGAGGGGCTGAGACTCTGCAAATCATCTGGAACCCTAATCTATCTAGTATTTTCTACCTCACCTTAGTTTTGCTATGTATTATCAGCTTTTTACTGACTGATCGGGTGAAGAGATCTAATATTGTGTGACAAACAGTGGCAGTTTAAGTTAACAGTCCTGGACAAACAGACATGTTTTGTCAATTTACTTGTTATGAAGAGAATTTGTACATCTAACACGGCCACTGCATGTTTCAAGGTTCTAGTAAACTCGGGTGCAATGGACTAATCCTTGAACCAAATATTGCTTGTTGCCCCTGGAACCTCAAGAACCAGATACTGCAGAGAGCTCACTAAATTGGCAACTGCTTCACATGAAGGATAGATTGGCGTCACAGCTGAATCGATGCGCAAATAATGTGTTGTGCCCAATATCGCTAAATAAATACTTATCCAATCAGTGCTTCAATAGAAAGAAGGCAGCCACCAAATCCTTCTAATCAGAATAAATTCCCTATAAACATGTACACAATTTCCTGAGCACCAAAACCTCAATGAATGTCCAATTTCATAGTAGTCCACAGCATGCAATTATTTTCTCTATTCAGTTTTGACAGATGCAAAATTCATAGAAGTAGCCAGTAGCCAACACATGTTTATTCATAGTAAGGATTTCACCACTGACTTCCTCAGAGCCTTAGTTCCATTTAATTATCTCATCCATAGAGATTGCTCCACAACGTAATTGAAATCCAGGCGTCATATGGCAACATCCTCTTGAGTTTTAATTTTTAATCCTCTCTGTCACCAACACACAACAGTTTATTTTAGCACACATGGGGAAGGTCAGGACAATCCACTGGAAGAATGCCCTCTCCATCTCTCAGGATTTTGCGAGGGATACAGTTATGAGAAATGTTAGCCCTCAGGAATGACGCTGCCAGAAATGTCGATTCAACACTCCATCATGGGCCCGTCTAAGTTCAGAATTGTCTTCAAGGGTCGTTCACACAACTTTTTTTAACCAGGGGGTCATAAGCCACCTACCTGGATCCCATGTGATTGCAATTGGGCAGCGACACTAGTCCTTGAATCCTCTAGAGACTTGCCCTTAGTTAACAGAAGGAGACACTGCTTCTGTGGCAAATACCAGGGGGAAGGAGGTTGGGATGGAGAGAGCATGTAGAGTCAAAAAGATGCTGTGGCTCGTCTACTCAACCGCAACACTGCAGTATCCATTCACACCAGGCTGATGAATGGTACCGACCGATAAGTTATCTATAAACAAATGAATAATACGGCTTTAGTCTAGTATTAGCTATATCTTTTACGGTATCACCTCACAAAAGCTTTATATATCTCAAACATACTTTAGTTTTGTTCTCAGTTGTTTATAGATAGTTCATAGAGGTTCCTTCATCAAAGTTTCAAAACTGTAGTGAGTATGATTCCAGCATCAAACCCACAAGATAATTTGGACAGGGTTAACTTCACCCAAGTCCTTTCTGGGAGAGCCCTGCCAACAGAATGTACAAGTTGAACAAAAACACTGGTTACCTTGTCTACAAGCACGATGTTGCAACTGAGCTCAGCGCATAGCAAAATCAAGTCATTTAACGCATCTCTCTTTTTCTTCTTATTTTTCCATCCAGGTGCGTGACTGATGCAGGACGCCTTTTGCGGTGAAGTCGAAGTGGATGGAACAAGGGAGCTGGCAAGACAGAGTCCTGGAAGCCAGGAAACATGTAAGTGGGAGGGGAAGAGGCTAAGCGAAAAGGGAGGAGTGTGGACGGTCTTTAAATAAGACTGCTTTAGAACGTTCGTAAAGGTCACATTCTAATTGTTTGTAATAAGGAACAGGTGCAGATAATTAACTTGATGAGGCTGCCTTCTAGAAGGTGCTTTAGAATGTTCACAAAGGTTGTTTTCTATTTGCTTAAAGCAAGGAACAGGTGCTGATGATTAATTTGATGATGCTGTCTTCTAGAAGGTGTTTCAGAACGTTCACAAAGGTCGTGTTCTAATTGCTCATTACCAGGAACATGTGCAGGGGATTAATTTGATGAGGGGTGTCTTCCCGGAAGGTTCACGTTGAGGTCATCTATGCCGGTTGCTTTATGCTTATTTTGGTGGATTTTCTGTATGTTTCTATTGTACCTAAAACCTGACCTTGCATATGCAGGGCAAAAAAATTGTAAAAGCAATTAAGCCTTTACAAACAAACCATGGAACACCAGCTGCAGCTAGCAATTACCAACAGCATGTAATATGGTTAAAAGTCAGGGTATAAGACGTTTGTTCATTCATAAGTGTTGGGAGGAATAATATGAGTCATGCCGAAGTACTGTGATATACAAGAGAGGTGAGCTGTGGCAGGAATCCTGTTAGGTAATTTCCTTGACAACACCCTTGAAACCCACATGGAGGGGACCTCTGCCAATCGTGGCTAACTTGTCAGACGTGACGCTTATGTGGTGCTATTTAACGACCATTAGCTAGGAAGATGCTTCGTCTGATTCATTCTTATATCCATTTTCAGGTTTTTGGTTCTATTGTTTATTGTTTCTCAGTTTTGGTTTGGTAACCCCTGTGAATGAGGCCAAATGTGTTGATAGAATTTAGCATTTTGTATGACTCCGACTAACATTTGATATGTTGTCTTGTTTGTCTATGCAGAGGTTGGGGGTGGGGGTCAGGCTTTTTTTCTTGACAGTCTCCATTGTCTGTTTGTGACTATTCTACTTTTGGCCAATGGATCCAGTTGAATGTGCAGCTACATTTTCATATCATGGGCCTTCAATCCTTTTGTTTATATGACTACTACTTTATACCCTGCAAAGGTCTTAGATACTCTTGCCAATTCATTGATCTTGTTATGTGTGCCACTTAAATCCTGTATCTCCAGCCTCATATCCAATTTTGATGTGAACATTTTAGGTGCTGCTGACTTGATACACAGTAACAAAACTCTATGTTGACTTGTTTAGGTTTGAACATTGTCTTGGTTGCTTTGTTTTTCAGATATTTTGTATTATGAGTATTAATGTCCTCTTCACTTACTCAGTCTTCATTTTATTCGGAGGGTGGTTCTCGTTCACAGGTCTCTTGGTAGGTCTGCTTGTCTTGCTTGTTATTATTGGGGGGGTTGGGAGAGGTTGGGGATCGATATATATGTCTATGTGTAGATCTGCTCTTTCGTTTATCTTTAGCATCAGGGTAGTTCATTATAGAGTTTGTTCTCCTTGCCATATTCAATTTCGCGTTTTTATGATTCGAAGCAAATGTGTTTAATTGCAGGGTTTTGTTTTGTGTTCTGATCGTCCAATATACTGCTGAACCTCATTTGCGTTTTAGGCGTTGAGGGGGTAGGCTCCTGTTTCCTACTCTGTGTTTGCTACACAGCCTAGTCTAAAGTTTTGCACCCCTTGGTATGCCGCTCCCATCTTCAGGGAGTTTTATTGTTGTTTGGTTTAGTCTTTTCTCATTCTCCTCTATTTTTTGGAGCTCTTCTTCTTTCAGAGACATGTTTTCCCTCATAAGACATTTTGACCTATGGTTGCTAGATGGACCACGTTTACTTCTTGCACCATGAAACTCATTATGGTATTATCTATCAGATTTATGTCTACGCTTAAGGTAGTTTCTTTAAATACAAAAAGGGCTTAACCATCTGGCGAAGCACAGACAGGTTCCAGAGTATTGTTGCTCTTTGAAAGGGGATATTGTGTATTAAATCCCAATAAATTCTATTCCGAAGTTTGAGGGATCCTTCGGCCCAACTTGGTTAAAGAAACTGAAATATGAATACAATAAAATTGTAAGTAAACGCGCTTATCTGCGTCTTCAGGCGCAGAAAGGAAAGAAACTGTTTTACTTAAATAAAGCTGGGAAAACATTAGCCGCTTACTTAAAAACTCCTCATAGATTTCCAATATTAGAGTTCCTTTAGGATCCATAAAAATGAAAAACACTTAACATCCTTCATGTCTTCCAGAATTTGTATGCCGACTTGTATGCCCCTTCCGTAACCACCTCTAAAGTAGATTGCTCAACATTTCTTCAGTCTCGGACATTAAAAACTCCCTCCCTAGATGACAATATAAGACTGATTGAACCAATAGCACAAAGCAAGATACAACAGGCAATTAAGCTTATTCCATCTGGGAAGGGCCGGGTCCTGATGGTCCCCCATAAACCTTTACAAGAATTTTGGCTCCGTTCTCATGGACCATTAGGAAAACGTTTGAATTACTTGCAACTACCGGTTTGGTATCTGGCACTGCAGTGGAGGCTACTATTGTTGTTATTCCAAAAGAAGGGAAATACCCTCAGATCAAAAAAGGTTTAGACCAATTTCTTTGATAAATATGGAAGCCAAAATGTATGCTGCCTTGCCCCCTTAATAACAAAGTTAATTTATCCCTCACAGACAGGCTTTGTCAAAGGACGATTGCCAAGTGATAACATCCACTTGTTCAGCCAGATCATTGAAAAGGCATCCCTTCCATCCCTTCAGGAAGCCCCATCGACTATGAACATAGCTCTGGATGTGGCGAAGGCCTTTGGTCAGGTTTCTTGGCCTTTTTTGGAGGCCATTCTGACTAGGTACAGCCTTGGAGACATCTATATTAAAATTATCATGGCCTTAAATGGCAAACCTACCGCACGTATTAGGGTCAATGGAGATCTGCCCTCTCCAATCTCACTCCAACAGGGCACCCAGCAAGGCTGCCCATTAAGACCATTACTCTTCTTGTTAGTCATTGACGCCCTGATTCAGATGTTAAACACGTCTAAGAACATTGAGGGGATACGGTTTGGTGATATGTTCTTTAAAACCGCCACTTATGCGGATGGCATCTTAGTTTTTACTGAGGAACCAGATACGGCTATTCGTGCCATAATAGAGTTAATTAATATATTCCCTGACTTTTCTAGCTATTCTTTAAATAGGGATAAAACTAAAGTCATACCTCTAATATTCACTACACCGCCTCACATCTGGGTTCATCTCAATTCAAGTGGCAACCTAAGTCCATCAAACATCTGGGTATCTTGTTCTGTAACAACCTAGCTGACTCCTTGTAGCTGAATGAGAACAAAACAGTTGCTAGAATTAGAGATCTCCTCTCGGCTTACTCCCCCTATCTCATGGTGGGGCAGATTGGACACTTTAAAGATGATGGTGACACCCTTGATCAACTTCCTTTCTAGTACGTCCCAAATCCGCCTCTCGGTTTCCTTCATCTCTAAGATTGATAAAATATGTTCTGAGTTCCTTTGAAATAATCAAAGGGCCAGATTGAGCTTTAAAGATCTTAGGGCCCCTATGCGTGTAGGTGGCTGTAATCTTCCAGAGTGGTTCAATTATCAAATGGTGTTTTAGCAGCTCAGGGTATACGATGATTAGATCCAAACCAAATTAATTCACCTTCCTGGCTTATGATTGAACACCATATTAGTTATCTATTCCCGATGCCTGCAACTTTGACTATGTCCCATCATGTCTTTGCCCAGTCTAGTGACTTCCTAAATGATACAATTAAAGTCCCATTGGTATTAGCCAAACTCCTGGCTTTTAATGTTATATGTCACTACTTCGCTTTGGAACAATAAGAAGCTTTTGAAATCCAACTCGTCAGTTTTGAGCTTGAATTGGGCAAAAAAAGGCATTGCCGTCAGCTCAGATTTATAAGAGAAGAGGAACATTTATCATTTGCGTCTCTACAAGGACGACATGCCCTACCCAACTTAAGACTTTTACAAATTCCTAAAGCTTAAAGCTAGAATCTCTTAACTGGCCCCCCTGAACTCCACTCCCTTTTTCTATGCTCTCAGACACATTCAATCGGGTGAAACGTGGCTGCTAAGATTTGCAAATTGTTACATGAGGGCTCTTCCCAACACGTACTGAGCCTCGCTACTAAATGTCTGACCATTTTCAAAATAAAGGAGTCACCCTAACGGGTGAACAGACGTGGGACACAACCTGCTCCTCTCTATTTCGAGGTAAACCTATCCCCTCTCTAATGCAAACTAATTTTTTTCTTGCCCATTCGCTGAACTGGACCCTTAGTAAACTTTTCAAACTGAAAGATTCTGATTGTTGCCGGTTCTGTGCTAGGGTGGGTGGTGAGATGGAGCACATGTTTTTTACATGTCCTCTTCTTGCCACTTACTGGAATGCAATAGCAGCCCATCTAAGTAAAATATTTAATACTACCATATCGCTGGATTACTTGACTTTTGCACTTGTCCCAAACACTATTGATACCTTTCCCCCGCTTACAGACAGCAACCTCGTTCTCCTTGATTGGCTGATTACCATAGATATTAAAGTTATTCCATTGGATTGGATGAACTTTCAACACGTTTCCTATCGCACTTGGGGCACCTTCGACGCCTTTATGAATAAGATGGAATGATTGTTCATTGACCGCCTGCACGCTCACCCCTTGATGCAACTTTGGACCTTAACTTGCTTGTGCCATTGGTTATCAACTGCATGTCTCACTTTTCTTTCCTTCATGCATTTCCCCTATTCCCGTTCCTGGCCACTTTCATGCTATCATTCTATTTCCTATTCTACATACTTACCTCGATCTGTTGGTTTCCTTTTTCCTGCTCTTTATTTGCAATTGTTGCTTTAGACATACCTCTCATAAGTCTCACAACCGACTAGTCATTCCGAGCAGTCTCTTATCCCTATGCCACCTACCAAAATCCCTGAGTCGGATTTTATCATTTAATTTTAGACCTATTTCTCTCAATTTTGTTTGAGTGGTGATTATTGATGATATGTGCATGTCATTATATTGCATTCTGTCTCTATTAGTTCATATTTTGTTACTTTTTACATACCCATGGATGGAGAGTTCTCTCTTGTATTCACTAAAAACTTAAATAAAGGTTTTGGAACAATAAAAAAGGAGGTGCTTGTGCTTACATTTTTATCTGTAGATCTATCTGTTGCAGATATATATGTAGATCACTTACCTTTTCCTGATGCCTATTACAAGTTGTTACTATCGTACACATTAAGAATAGAAAGAGTTGTATGCGGGAGTACTAGGATTAGAAAGCTAAAGGACGGAATATTGCAGCGTATGGTAGACCGAAGCAATATTTAATTTCTAGCTGCTTTCACACTACCAAAAGTGCATATTCTGTACACTGCGTGCACATCTACACCCAAGAATTTATATGTACAACATTTAAACAATTCCCTGCTCAGACATTTCCAGATTTCTACCAAACAGCTGAAGCCACTTTGACAACACTGAGAGAGCGTCATTGGAGTTAAGATTTGTAGGGGTGCACCATATTCACTGTTAGTCAGCACCCGCTTATAATCCAAGAGTGTTTAGAATTATCCTAGAAATATATTCGTCAATATAGAGGTGTAGAAATGTAATCAGGCCCTGAAAGAAATAGTGGCCATCAGTTATTATGAAATGTATTTGTATTACGGTTAATGTTTAAAGCTCTGCAATGATGCGATGTATTAAGCACTTGTAGATCATGTTAAAATTAGAATGTAGGTTGCTCATGTATAAGTATGCCAAAATAATGATTGTAATGAGTTTAGTTCGCAAGGCCTAAAACGTCCATGTAAAGGAGGAGGCCTAGTCGTTCCTTATTTTAGCTATGTTTATTAGGCTGACAGGGCTTTTTCAGTAAAGCTTAAATTGCAGTGAAATGTAAAACTTCATGATGTGTGGGGTTTTTCCGTTCCCTATTTTTGTTGCAGGTGCAAGGACATTTAGCTCGTTTGTAAGAATAAGTCTTTGTTGTAGGAATTGAGACAGAAGGAGTAGACCGGAGGGGAGTGAATTGGAATGTGAAATTGCAACTCCTGGTACAGACGGAGCCCGAGACCCAAGGTCGAATTAATGAACAAAGAAGATGAAGAAGTCTGGATGGAAAATCACCGAAGGGAAGACCCGCTGAAGGGGTGTGCTGCAGGGCGTGTACCAGGGTTTTGTATTAGGGACAGTACCCCGTGGGTTGAGTAGACGAGACTTGGGAGGGAAGCTAGAAGGAGCATCATAGATCGAGCTCTCATCAAGTGAAGACTTCTTAGGAAGTTTCACTGCTGACACCTTTTTATGGTTTTCTCACCTGAAAGGGAATGTTATGTAGGGATGTCACTTTAGAATAGAGTAGGGACAGAAATGCTTTGATTCATGACTTTGAAATATGACATCACGATAGTCATTTTGTACCTGATGCTTTTAGAAGCTGTAATTCTTTTTATATTCAGTCGAATGCGAATACTTCGTAGAGTAGCATTTGTGTTAGTTCCCATTTATCTTTTGTGCCTTGTATTGAGGTGCCTTTATATTCAGATGTTTTTGCTGATAATAAAAGGTCAAATTCCCAGCCTTTGAGTCATCCTTTATGAAGAATGTCAAATTGCGGTAAATATATTCTGATAATTGTGTTCCGTCCCTCTACGCTATCAAGCAAGTAAAAAGATCCTGGCGATCTGAGTGGGTTCATGTAGATAATTGAGCAGAGACAAGAATCCGGCTTTCTCAGTTGGTAGCAGACACGGATGGTTTACTTCTGGTAGCGAGGGAAGATTTAGAGTAGGATAAGTGATCCTTGAGGCCCATAAATGTTAAGCGACGGTGCATCATCAGAAGGTGGGCAGCAAACGACTTGGCGGACGGACATTGATGGCGAGTAGCAGTGCGGCAGACAGCAGTGGTTCGAGGAGTGAGTATGAACAGGGTGAGATGTTGTAGATTGCGGTGTTGGATTGGTGTGTGATGTCTTGCGGAGTTGGTGTGAATGTTGAGTGATTGTGAGATCAGGCTGTGAGCGCGCGCAGCCCGGGAAAGTCATAGGCGATGAGAAGCCTAAGCGATGGGGTGTAGAATACACCCGTGGTAGATTTTGTTGACCACTTGAAGGGGATCGTGAGGTACCATCGATCACCTGGACTGAGATAGGGGGAGCGAATGTGTGAGTGTATGACAACCTGACGCTGGTCGTGGGTTGCTGTATGTGGATTTGAGTACTTGTAACCTATCAGAGGCGATCTGTCTGCCCGGAACTTGTTTGGGACGGGGACAGACAGTTGCCAACCGAGGTCGACAATTTCGAGAGACTGTGGACAGACAGTCAGAGGCTGTGGATGGACAGCTAGAGAAGTAACTTGTTTGGGACAAACGGTTATTTCATTGTACGAATGGGACGAATGTATGAGGACGGAGTGCGTCGAGACTAGGGAGAACGGCTGCGAGTGGAGAGAGACGTGACGTCAGGAGGTGTCGCGCTGCGATAGGTTGGTTGGAGCGAGAGACGTTGTTATTGGTGGACGGTTACCAGGAAGTAAACGGAAAATTGTATGCGTTCAGAATTTGGCCATTATGAAATGTTTTAAAGTTTTTCGAGAATTGTGCAGAGGTGATGAACATGTGGTTACTCGCGAGGGAGAAGAGGCCCCTCCCGAGGATACGCCAGCACACTACATGGCAAGAAATGTGGGGTTGCATACCATAATTTGGCTTGAGAATTGGCACAAATTGACCCAAAATGAAGGAGAGTTAGCTTTCCCGAGGTATGGCTCATTCAGGTTAGCAGTGTTGTATCAGCTGAAGTCTGTGATGGCGGCTTTACGACCTTTGCCATGGCCGACACAGTTCGAAGCACTGCATGCATGGATTAGAGCAGCGCATGATAAGACGAGAGATAGACACCAGGAAAGGATGAAAAAGTCGATCAGGGCTTTTCAGGATGCCAGATGGGATGCAGCGGAGAAAAGATGGAGAGTACAGGCAATAGAGGAACATAGACTGTACCCCTTGATAGTACAAACTGACAAAACAAAAGAAAAGTTGAGAGAGGAGGAAGAGGACAGTGATACGGATGACAGTTTATTGGAAAGGTTGTTATCCGAGAGACCACCTCCATATAACCCGGAGGCCTCAGAGGGAAACGAGACCAAGGAAGAAGAGAGTAGGGGAGTATTACCCCGTTCAGAAGTAAGGGTGGAAGGAAAGATCTCGTTAGGAACGGAGAATACGAGAAATAAGTCTGTGAATAGCTTTGCGGTTGAAGGAGGTGTGAGGTGACCGGATGCTTTGAAAATACCGGTTATTATTGGACCCGTTGAGTCGATGTATGAACTAGAACCGGAGAAGGTAGAAAGCTCAGAGCAGTCAGAGGTAGAGGTGAGGAGTGTGGTCCAAGAAAGGGGGTCGGTGAGGAGAATAGAGCAGACTCCAAAGCCTGTAGAATGGAGTACGCCGCTACCAGCTACAGCTGACTCCTCGGGAGAACAAGGGGAGTCGAGACCTGGTAGACCAAAGTCTTTAGCTGAGTCAAGATCAGATTTGAGAATGTGGACGGCACCAGTGAGAACCCAAAGTCAGGGTGTGTTGCAAGCAGAGAGAGAACGAGGGACGATTGTAAATCGTTCTGCTCCTATGGGCATGTCAGGAGAGAGTAGGCCACAGGAACGAGAATGTGGGTACGACGAAAGAGATGGTGCAGGGTGTCGAGAGGTTCTGAGAGGAGCCCTGAGAGGGAGGATGCTGGATGTCGTAAGACTAAAAGCTGAACTGGACGAGATAATAACTGGAAATTTACCCCTAGAGAGAATAATGATGTACAAACAGGATGAATTACTCTTTGTGGCGAAGGATGTGACTCGCAAAGCGCGGACGGCACATGAGAAATTGTCAGAGCTGGCAAAGAGATATGGGGTAGATTTGTCGAAGACTAAAGCATTGCAAGGGAATCACAGGTTGCAGTACAGTGAACAAGAACTAGAAGAGAAAAGAGTTATAGGATTGAGAACTCATGTCAAGGAATTAATCATAGCAATGAGGGCATGGATCATGCTTGATAAATGGGAAGAAAGGTGGTCAAAAAAGAAAAGCTCCAGGGGAGTAGTGGGAGAGACGCCACCTCCGGGTGGAGGTATGACGGAGATAGGGAACTTCCCTTCACGGGAGGTATAGAATAGAGGGTACGTTCATGTACCTTGGAGCAGGGGTGATTTGGCTGCCTTTACAAATGATTTTCCCCGTTTAAGGGAAAAGCCCGTGGAGTGGTACAAGCAGGTTGATCGCTTTGTTAAAATTTCGAAAGTACTGTGGATTGATTTGAACACCTTGTTTGACATAGTGGTTCCTGGTGATCTGTGGTCGGCATGTAAGATTGCTGTTGATTGGCCGGCCTTAGAGCCCAACAGAAACCCGATTACAAATGGTCCGTCGCCTATAGTGATGAAAAAGTTTGAGCAGGTGATTACATGGTTGAAGTCGAAAATCTCACCTCAGGACATTGACTGGGTGAAGATTGACAGGACAGTGCAAGAGCCTAAGGAGACAGTGCATGCGTTTTACGAGAGACTTTTGAAAGCTTTTAAGCAGTACAGTGGCTTGGATGCATTAGACACCAAAGACATGGGACAGTTTGTTTCTAAATTTGTGTTGGGATTGAGGCCAGAGGTTAGCCTCATGATACAGCAGCATTTGATTTGTTGGCAGAACAAGCCTGTGGATGAGATTCTACGGTATGCTAGATACTGTAGTGATGAGATAGAATCCAAGCACAGGAAACTGAAAGATGATTTGCTGTTGGTACAGATGCAGACAGCCCAGGGACAGCCTAACGGAGGAACGTTGGGAAGGAGGCACTGAAACTATCAAGGAGGAGCACCGAATGTCCAGGGACAGGGAAGACCAAGGGGAATAGACCCTAGGACAGGAATATATGTGGCGGTATTGAAAAAGACCACAGCTTGTCATCTTTGTCATCAGATTGGACACTGGAGACGCGAGTGTCCTTTGAACCCGTTGAACCAAATGCAACAAGAAGGGGAGATAGCTCAGGTCCCTGTGACGGAGACAGTCCCTACAGTGACCCGACCTAGGATGCCCAAAGGGGGGACGGGTGCTCCGCAGGTCCAGGTTCCCCAGCCACCCAGGATACCGAATATGCAGCAGGGAGCTCGGACTTATGTGCAGATGCCCCTGTTCGAAGTGAATGTGGAAGAGGATTTAGACTTAGTGGCACGACCCTGTCTGAGGGGAGAAAATGATTGTATGCTCAGGGCTGTCCTAGAGGTAGATCAAAAGGGGCCCTTTGTAGAAGCTGAGATCGATGGTCACCCTACGACCTTTTTGGTTGATAAGGGTGCTACGCGTTCGACTGTAAGGTCTGCCGTGGTTCCGGACCTACCTCTTTCTGGACAAACGATCCAAGTCATCGGTGTGGCGAATAAGACATTGACTAGCCCACTGACGGAACCCATACCCATTAGGATAGGGAATTTCATGGACCGACACCAGTTCGTGGTGTGCGATTCTAGTCCTGTCTGCTTGTTAGGAAGAGATCTATTGTGCAAGCTTAACTGCACTATTTATTGCACCCCGAAGGGAGTGGAAGTGCAGACGAGGGACGATGATGCAACCTTTAAGGTTGCGAACCAGCGTTGGTGTGTGGAAATGTATCCAGCATTGACGGTGGAAGAACTTCCCTTCGACCTGAGAGACTCAGTGTCAGTTGATGTGTGGGACCTCAGTGGTGAAGAGATCGGACTAGTTAAAGGCGTAGATCCAGTGAAAATTCAGGTTAAACCAAACGCAGAATACCCAAGAACACCCCAGTATAAGTGATCACCGGAAACCATCGAGGGAATTAGGCCCGTAATTGAATCTATGATTAAGCAGGGAATTCTGAGAGAGATCATGGGTAGCCCATGTAACTCGCCCATTATGGGATTACAGAAACCGAGCGGAAAATTCAGGAAAGTGCAAGATTTGAGAAAAATTAATGAGATAGTTGTTCCATGTTGTCCTGTGGTACCGAATCCATCTGTGATACTGTTCCAAATGCATGTGAAGCGGAATGGTTCACAGTGGTTGACCTGTGTCAAGCCTTTTTCTCGGTTCCTCTGCATGAGGAGAGGCAATTTATTTTTGCGTTCCGACTGGAAAATCGTGTTTTAACATGGTGTCGTATCCCACAGGGATATACTGAGAGCCCGTCTATTTTCAATCAGATATTGAAAAAAAACCTTGAAGGTCTGGTGCTTCCACAGTAGTCTGTCCTTGTGAAGTACATTGATGATTTGCTTGTGGCGTCAAAACTGAAGACGCTTGCAGGATTGATACGGTAGCGCTGTTGAACTACCTGGCACAGAATGGGCTGAGTGAAGTACAATATTTGGGTCACCGGATCGAAAAAGGGAGAAGGAAGGTGTCACCAGACCGTATTGAGGCCATTTTGAAAATGCCTGTTCCGACTACCCAGAGGGCAGTTCGGATGTTTTTGGGAATGGTTGGTTATTGCCGCCAATGGATCCCAAACTTCTCCTTTGAAGCGAAGCCCTTACAGCGGCTGACGCGCAAGGATGTGAGTGATCCAGTACATGGGATGAGGACTGTTTAAGGTCATTTTTGAGACAGAGAGGCCTTGTGCTGCGCCCCAGCTTTGGGGATGCCAGACTATAACAAGGCGTTCGCACTGTTCTGTTGCGAAAAGGAAGGTTGCGCATTGGCAGTGTTAACTCAAGTTCATGGGAATGTCCGTAGACCAGTTGCCTACTTTTCGGCTACTTTAGATCCAGTAGCCTTTGCGTTGCCCGGATGTCTCAGATCCGTTGCTGCAACAGGTGTCAGTATCGAAAGATGTGAGAGCATTGTAATGGGTCACCCGCTTACTGTGCATGTGCCACATTCTGTTGAATTACTGATGACCAGGACTAAAACACAGCACCTCACGAACAATAGGTTGACTCGTACCAGGATTTTGGGGTTTTGTATTAGGGACAGTACCCCGTGGGTTGAGCAGACAAGACTTGGGAGGGAAGCTAGAAGGAGCATCATAGATCGAGCTCTCATCAAGTGAAGACTTCTTAGGAAGTTTCACTGCTGACACCTTTTTATGGTTTTCTCACCTGAAAGGGAATGTTATGTAGGGATGTCACTTTAGAATAGAGTAGGGACAGAAATGCTTTGATTCATGACTTTGAAATATGACATCACGATAGTCATTTTGTACCTGATGCTTTTAGAAGCTGTAATTCTTTTTATATTCAGTCGAATGCGAATACTTCGTAGAGTAGCATTTGTGTTAGTTCCCATTTATCTTTTGTGCCTTGTATTAAGGTGCCTTTATATTCAGATGTTTTTGCTGATAATTAAAGGTCAAATTCCCAGACTTTGAGTCATCCTTTATGAAGAATGTCAAATTGCGGTAAATATATTCTGATAATTGTGTTCCGTCCCTCTACGCTATCAAGCCAGTAAAAAGATCCTGGCGATCTGAGTGGGTTCTTGTAGATAATTGAGCAGAGACAAGAATGGAGTAGTTTCTTACCTGTAACTCCAGTTCTGTAGTAGGGGTATCTCTGTTATAGTCATAATCTATGAATAATCCCCGCCCATGTGCGGGGACCCCGGAGCAATCAAAAATATCTCTTAAGCTGTCCCGCATTTGCAAACCTGCAAAGACACTTAAGAGACAGACAAAATAATACAGCCTAATCACAACAAGGCTGCACTGGCCAGCACTTCCTCTGAAGTGAACACAAAAGCCAAAATAAAGTTTAAATGTCATTTTTATTCACATTTGACATGTTCCTTTATTATCTCACACTCCCTTCACCAAAATCCCTTTAAACAATAGAGAGGAAGGGGTGGACAGACAAGCCCTATAGGCTGTCATTATGTGTCTGCTAAAGGGATACCGTGCCTTTAAGAAACTCTCCAGAGACCCCCGGTATCCCAGGATGCACAGCCAACCCAAGTTACTTTCAGTTCTTTTTGAAGGTGTATAACAACAGGCCTGATACCGTCAGGTTACTCCACCGGGGAGGAGGGAGGGTCGCTTATGACTATAACAGAGATACCCCTACTACAGAACTGGAGTTACAGGTAAGAAACTACTCCTTCTGTAGTAGGGGATCTCTGTGTATAGTCATAATCTATGAATAGAATGGCAAGCCCATCCCAACCAACAAACAGCGGTGGAGTAAAAACCCAGACACCAACAAATTACTGTGCAAACAAATTCCTCAGTGAAGCCACGTCCAACCTGCGCATCTGCCCTAGCATCAGAATCCAGGCAGTAATGCTTTGAAAACGTATGGACCGACTTCCAGGCGGCAGCCTTACAAATGTCAGCAATTGGAACATTCTGAAGCAAAGCTGCAGTCGCTGCTTTGCCTCTAGTCGAATGTGCTGTAGGCTTACCCCCTAACGTCTTATTAGCTTTCTGATAACAAAGCTGAATACAGGACACCATCCATCCGGAGAGGGACCGTGTTGAGGTAGCTAGACCAGTTCTTACCGAACCATAATTCACCAACAGTGGATCCGACCTGCGGATTCCTTTTGTCTTATCGAGATAGAAGGTCAACACCCTACGCACAGCAAGTGAACGCAGAGACCTCCCCGCCGGAGAGAAGGGATGCTGAAAAAACGTAGGCAAAGTTATCATGTGATTCACATGGAAATCAGATATCACTGTAGGTAAAAACTTAGGCTGAGTACGCATTACCACTTTAGAAGCATGGAATACAGTATACGGCTCTGAAAAACACAGAGCCTGAATCTCACCTACTCTCCTGGCTGATGTAATCGCCACCAGGAGAAACAGCCTTCCAGGACAAATACTGCAAGGAGGCCTCATGAATAGGCTCAAAAAGGCTCCCTCATTATCTGGACAACACCACAGTCAACACCCATGGTGGAGAAGGTCGTCTAACAGGGAGGAACACATTACGCGAACCTTCCATAAAATCCGTAACCACAGGCATGTGGAAAAATGAGGTTTGGGAAGGGCCCTTTCTCTACGCAGTCAAAGCTGCGAGACGAACCCTGATAGACTGAAAATTAAGCCCAGAGGGAGCCAACTGCAGCAGATAAGGCAGAATAGCATATTCTCTACAGGATGTAGGGTCAACGTCCTTTGCCCTGCACCATAAGCAAAATCTCTTCCACTTATAGGCAGAAGAATTTCTCGTAGACGGTCTCTTTGCCTCTTTCAGTATATCCATACAGTCCCGAGGCAGAATCAAGTGTCCATATTGCACTAACGCAGGAGCCAGGCTGCCAAACTCCAGGACAAGAGATCGGGGGAACCATCTGTCATCCGAACCTCGTGAGAAGGTCCGGCCGACATGGCAGGCGCCTGCGTGGAATAACAGACCGGTGAAGAAGGTCGGTGAACCACCAGTGCCTCGACCCCTCCAGAGCCAAAAGGATCATCCTGGCTCTGGATCGCGACAGCTCGATCAGCACCGCCGATATCAGGGGAAAGGGTGGAAAGGCGTAGAGAAGCCGTTAGACCAGCTGATCCAGAGAGCTTTCCCCAGCGTCCCTGGTCGGAAGCACCTGGACGCGAAGTCGCAGCCTCTGCTGTCTTCTGCCCGAGCGAACAGATCGACATCCGGGGAGCCCCACTCTGCGAAGACGTCTATCAGCACGTCGCCGTTTAGCACCCTCTCGTGATTCTCGTGAACGAGCCTGCTGAGCGCAACGGCTTGGGCATTCTGCACTCCCAGCAAATGGGTAGCCGTGATCGGTAGGTTCCTGGTCACTAGCAAATACCAGATGGCCTGCGCCTCCCGAGACAGCATGCGTGAACGGGAGCCCCCCTGCTTGTAGATGCAATACATGGAAGTAGGATTGTCCGTCTGAACGAGCAGGGAGTCTGCCTTGAAGGAGGAATGGAACGCCTGCAGGGCCAAGGGTACCGCTCTGAGTTTCCCAAAAAGTTGATGTGGTAAGTCATCTCCGTCTGCGACCATACCCCCTGTGAAGAGGGCCCGACTGAGGAGATTGTCCCCCGAACACCACCACTGCAGCGACTGAGGAGCATGCAGCGACAGCCGAATCTCGTCGTCACAAGCCCCTCCGATGGAGCGGTCACAAGGGCCTGAGCCTACCGAAGGAGTGACCATCGTCTTTCCGCCGAAGGAGACACGCTTACTGACAGCGTAGAGATGGAGGCCGCCACGTACTATATGCACTGGAACGGCGCCGGGAACGACTTGGACATGGTGACGTGCCACCCCAGCTTGTTCAAGAGAACGCACGTCTGGAGGGAGTGCGCTTGCGCTTCTGAAAGGAGTGTGCCCTGACCAACCAACTGTCAGAGACGAGACCTGCCCCACCGTTGGGGGGGGGGGGGAGGGTAATAATCCAAGAACTCGAGCCCTACGAAGGATCGAAGAGCGTCTCTCCTCCGAAGGGCACACAGCCGTTGAGTCACGACAGACCTTGTGAGGTCGGTGCGGAGGCCCAAACGAAGTAAGAGAGAGAGAGCGAGAGAGAGAGAGCGAGATAGAGAGAGAAAGAGTCCAAGTGAAATGCAGGCGCGCTACCCGAAAGTAGCTGCCTTGATCAACCAGCCGTTCAGAAACGGAGAGACAAAGCCACTGTGACTCTCATATGCGCAGCCACCACGGCCTAGCGTATGGAACATTCCAAGGTGTAGGCTGCAGGCCGAAAGGAGGCACAAAGCAATGATAATGGCCGTTGCCCACTGTGAAAAACAGGAACTCGCGATATTTTCCCCGCTGCATAGTCAGTCACCCTGAGGAGGTTGAGGGGAAACCTAAGGCAGAGACCCCCACCGGAATGTACTACTCTTTGATCCCACGAGTCGGCTTGTCGCCCGCCGAACGTGGGTCCAAACTCGGTCATGTCTCCCTTGCACGCTAGAAGGAACGGTGAGTACCATCCCTGTCCAGTCCATCCCAGAGGAGCCGAGTCTATCTTCCTTTACTGGAAGATGGAGGTGGCCTCCTTCTACAACTCGCGCACAGAGCGCGAGCGAGGTGGAGGGAGCGCTGGAGGGAAACCGGAAGAGTCGCACGGCGGTCAGCCCCAAAATGACTCAATGGCGCCTCGCTATCCGCATGGGAGCACAAGAGTTGCGGCAGAGAAGGAGAGTAGAAACACACTGCTGCGCAGGCTGCAGAGATTCCGTCGAAGACAAGAACGTCGCCGTAGAACAAACCCACGGCAAAGCCCGGGATGCGCCTGAAGCGAAACATCTGCTGCAGAGCCTAAGAATATATATATATATCCGCAACCATCATGCCCTGTAGACTATCCCTGTCTCTGGGCAGGAGATCCACACGTCGGTGAAGGAACGCACACAGGGATCACCACAACGGCCCAGCCAGAGGTTCGTAAGAACAGGAGAGCACCTCTCCCTATTCACGTAAGAGGCCACCCTGGCATGCCTGACCCGAGAACTTCCATAACGGTGACGACGGGACCTTATGGAAGACAGCGGATTCCATGGGACCGACGCCCCCACACGAGACCTCGTGCTAGGGACATCAAGATTCCACGGAGGGGGGGGGGTCGCCGGCCGAGGCGCCACAGGCCCCCCGGTGAGTGGGAGATGAGCCGGAGAGAATTCTGCGGCATCCCCGTGGTATCACCCGTGGGGGCGGAGCAGGAGGCGACCAAGATGGTGAGCCGGTGCGCAGACACTGCTAAGCGAGGGGACCAAAGTTCCGCGCTTCCGAGCGGACCACGTGTAAGTAGCCCCAGACACCGAAGGGTCCCTCGGCGCCAGCTCAGCGTCGAGAGTCGACGCTGCCGGGAAAACGAAGTCCCCGCCTATGATGGTAGGCCCACAACAGAGCGAGGTCCAGAACCGGACCTAGCCATCGAGCGCCAGTAATGACCCCTCGACGTCACCCATGACCTCACCATTACTGCGATGTCATCAGCACTGCGACGGCACCACCACAGCGGTGTCGAACCTCCTTCTGCACCTTGACGTCGAGCATCACCGCGCCTCGACAGCGATCGACGTCACGCATCACTGCGCCGCGACGCCAAGCGTCTCGACGTCAAGCATCGTCTCGACGTCAAGCAATGCATTGACGTCCAGCCATGCATCGACGTCCAGCCATGCATCGACGTCCAGCCATGCATCGACGTCCAGCCATGCATCGACGTCAAGCCTCGGACCAACGTCAAGCATCGCACCGACGGCAGGCATCTCATCGACATCAAGCAACAACGTCAAGCGTCGACGCCAAACGTCGACGCCAAGCGTCGACGCCAAGCATCAACGTCAAGCACCAGCGTCGACGTCAAGCACCAGCGTCGACGTCAAGCACCAGCGTCGACGTCAAGCACCAGCGTCGACGTCAAGCACCAGCGTCGACGTCAAGCACCAGCGTCGACGTCAAGCCTCAGCGTCGACGTCAAGCCTCAGCGTCGACGTCAAGCCTCAGCGTCGACGTCAAGCCGCAGCGTCGACGTCAAGCCGCAGCGTCGACGCCCAGCATCAGCGTCGAAGTCCAGCATCAGCGTCGAAGTCAAGTATCGACGTCCGTCAAGCCTCAGCGCCGACGTCAAGCCTCAGCGTCGACGTCAAGCCCCAGCGTCGACGTCAAGCCTCAGCGTCGACGTCAAGCCTCAGCGTCAAGCCTCAGCGTCGACGTCAAGCATCAGCGTCGACGTCAAGCATCAGAGTCGACGTCAAGCATCAGCGTCGATGTCAAGCATCAGCGTCGACGTCAAGCATCAGCGTCGACGTCATGGCTCTCGGGGTCATGGCTCTCGACGTCATGGCTCTCGACGTCATGGCTCTCGACGTCATGGCTCTCGACGTCATGGCTCTCGACGGCATGGCTCTCGACGGCATGACTCTCGACGGCATGACTCTCGACGTCATGACTCGACGTCATGGCTCTCGACGTCATGGCTCTCGACGTCATGGCTCTCGACGTCATGGCTCTCGACGTCATGGCTCTCGACGTCATGACTCTCGACGTCATGGCTCTCGACGTCATGGCTCTCGACGTCATGGCTCTCGACGTCATGGCTCTCGACGTCATGGCTCTCGACGTCATGGCTCAGCAGCCTCCTTGACGTGGGCCTTTTCTTGGGTCGACGGAGAGCATTGGCGTCACACCTGCTCTCGACGTCGCCGTCCTCGATGCTGACCGGCTGGGGAAAGCCCCCGAGGCCACAGCATGGGACGTGGTAGAGGACCTACCCTCTCCTTACCCAGGGGCTGAAGAAGAAGCCTAAACAGGTGTCAAACATAAGACACAGGCAAGCACAGAAGACAAACTCTGTGAGCTTCAGCTTTGGCCTTTATGACCTACCGCAGTCAAAGCACTTGCTAAACAGGTGTTCAAATCCGATGCTATAGAGGCAAGCAAACTGCAGAAATTCTGCCAAAAAACCACAGCAGAATGTAGAGAAAGGCCAAAGACGTCGAATGAAACTTCAAATCCAGAAAAAAAATCACTCAAAATGAAGAGCTAATGCTCCAGGGTCCTGCCAGCAGGAGCCGGAAAAAAGAACTGGAAGTAACTTGGGTTGGCTGTGCATCCTGGGATACCGGGGGTCTCTGGAGAGTTTCTTAAAGGCACGGTATCCCTTTAGCAGACACATAATGACAGCCTATAGGGCTTGTCTGTCCACCCCTTCCTCTCTATTGTTTAAAGGGATTTTGGTGAAGGGAGTGTGAGATAATAAAGGAACATGTCAAATGTGAATACAAATGACATTTAAACTTTATTTTGGCTTTTGTGTTCACTTCAGAGGAAGTGCTGGCCAGTGCAGCCTTGTTGTGATTAGGCTGTATTATTTTGTCTGTCTCTTAAGTGTCTTTGCAGGTTTGCAAATGCGGGACAGCTTAAGAGATATTTTTGATTGCTCCGGGGTCCCCGCACATGGGCGGGGATTATTCATAGATTATGACTATACACAGAGATCCCCTACTACAGAACCAGCTTTCCCAACACTGTATTGTGATTGCCCATTTACAGCATGTAATGGTTATTAGTTCGTGCCTATGATCTCACAAGAGGACAAATGACCTTCATAATAGACTACATTTGAACCACTATAGTTATTCTCTCACCTGCTGCATTTGCTGAAGGATCCCGGTGAATTTCACAAGGTCTAGGAAATCTGGACACTTAATCCATATTAAAATAAAGCTCACCCTAGATATAAGTCTTCATTTGTTACCTGTTTTCAAATTCCTAAGCAAAATGTTTCTTTAATATGTCTTAACAGGATTAGTCCTAGGGAACGCTGCAGGCCCATGCTGACTGCCAACGCACAACGCACATTAATGAACTTCAGTAAATGTTTGCGATACCGCATCCCCAGGGACTCGAAGATCGGGGTGTGTTGGCTGAAATGTTCCCAATTTGCCTGTAGGGCTGTACGCGGTGCTTAACCTACTGGCATTCTGGCAGCACAACACACATTTCTAGTTCTTCATCGACTCTTTTCTGTCCTATTTGAATTTATAGTATTTCTTTGTGAATTGGGGATGAGAAAGAAATGGGACAGAGGAATTAAAAGTTTAGGTGGAGACTGAATAATAGAGCTTTCAGTTTTTTACAAAAGGTTTTTTTGGGGGGCTCATCCTCAGTCAGAGAGCTCCACGGGGAATGAACAGCACTAAAAAATGATTTGCTTGAGGCAGAGAAGAACAAAACATTTTTTTGCTTCCATAGTTGTTGGCACCCTTTAGGGCACCTTGTAGGGCAGCTACAGGTATCCAAGCTCTTTATGACTGGGTGCTTTGAAGGTGTGGGACGGAACCTCAAACTTAATTCTTGCCTTGATGGGTAGCCAACGAAGATCTCTTAATATGGAAGTTATGCGGTCATACGTTTTGGAACCAGAGACATGTCTGACAACGAGTGTGACAGAGCCCATTTCTGGGTGCTCCAGTGTGAATTGTGCTACTATTGTGAATGCCTTGCAGCACACATACCTTTTTGATATAAAAATGGGCGTTATTAGTTTTAAACATAAAATGGCAGTCCTGGCTGGTTATGGGCATTTTGAATCTATTGGACCTCGGAGATCAATGAAACTATGAGCCCCAGAGACCATGCAAGTGCATCATTCTTAATGTGTGGCAAAGGAGCAGGCGATGGGGAGCAACGAAGAAAAGGAGATCACAAAACACAAAGATGTTTGCAATGGTACATACCCAATAAGTAGTTTTTATTCTCATGCCACAACCAATTCATGTTTTCCTTTATGTAGCTGATGATGTATAGTGAAAAGGCACAGCTGGCAGTCATTAGTAGTCCAAACGTGCTATGCTGTAATGAAAACAGTCCCAAAGTGAACAGTGAGTGCATAAAATGTAACTATGCTATAAATGTCTAAGCTATTGAAGTATTGTAAAGATTGCACTTGGAATTTGGACCTAAGATGAACACATCTTGACAATGGGCTCTCCCCATATGTCCAGTTAACACTTTGAGTTCCTCTGAACACATAGCAGATTCATCGTAATATCTTTGACATCCACGTCCACCCAGAGAAGAAGGAATCAATTAAAAAAGCAGAAATAAGTATAACAATAAAAAACATGCTTCTTGAAATGCACATTTATATTTGATTAGCCTCTGAAATAGGCTATCTAATGAAATTAACCCACTAGCACGGTTTGACTAATGTGCATGGTTTCAGACTAAACATAAAACTTTTTCTTTATGCACACCCAAAGGCTCTACGAAAATAACTTCAATTCATATAAAATGCTTGGAGGAAATAATTTTAGAAACATTTTTAGACAAGTGCATGACACAATAGGTTATTAATAAATGACAAATAACAGAATACTACCAATATTAGATCCGGCATTGTAATACGCAAGATATAATGCTGAAATATTGGTCGTTTCTTTGACAACAACGGACTGGCAGGGGGATATTAATAACTGGTACATGCATTCTACACCAACAATCTAATGTCTCTCTCCTTGTTTTAAACAGAACATTCTGCCTTAAATGGATGGACTTCCCTAACAGCATGATAGGCAATTCTATTTGAATACTCCAATCGTAAAATACCCTCTCTCCTTACTACATTACTCGCCTGTAGCTCTAGTTTGTAACTTGGAGAGATGGCATTTAAGTTAGCAATTGAAGGCCTGCTCCAGCGGTACTGGCGGAAGCCTAACGTGAGCATCAACAACAAACGACTGGTACTTTAATGGCAACACAAGCCTTGTCAAAGCCAATAGGTCTCGACTATGCAAGAGCTATTGGCTTTGTCAATGTGTATTAGCCATGCTGTACAGCAGTTTGGCTGCTGTTCAGCTTGGCTAACCATTTGTGGCATAGAGGAGAGTGGAGTGGCATAGAGTGTATGTCATGGAGTGAAGTGTTGTAGAGTGCAGTAGAATGGAGTGGTGTAGGGTGGCTTGGAGGCGCGTAGGGTGGCATAGCATAGAATGGAGTCAAGTGTCATAGAATGGAATGTCATAGAGTGGAGTGGTGTAGCATGGAATCGAGTGTCGTAGAATAGAGTGGCAAAGAGTGGAGTGGAGTGCGGAAGAGAAGAGATGAGTGTCGTAGAGTGAAGTACAGTGGCCTAGAGTGAAGTGGCATAGAGTAGAGTGGAGTGGCATGGAGAGGAGTAGAGTAGAGCAGAGTTTCGCAGAGTATAGTGAAGTATTGTAGTGTGGCGTAACAGAGAGATTAGTGGCAGAGAGTGGAGTGGAATAGAGTGGCATAGAATGGAGTGGAGTGGCATAGCATGGAGAGGGGACTAGAGTGTCGTAGTGTGTCACATAGAAGAGTGTTGTAGAGTGGACTGGAGTAGAGTGAAGTTGCGCAGAGTGAAGTATGCAAGTTTTGATAGCGCACTGCCATTACAGACTACACATTTTCAATTGAAGTGACCACTGCATTTACACAGACAGTCCTACTGATAAAACTATATTGCACACAAATGATAATGTGTAGAAATAGCATCACCAAATGTATAGATTCGTTTTGATTTTATTACAATTTTATTTCCACCACACTTCGGAATTACAAAAAAGTGTGCTTAATTTGTGCTTTCCTAATTATGATATGATATATATTCTGAATTGCCCAGCTCATTTAAAGACATTTAAATGTTTTCGTGTTCTAGAAAAAAATAACATCCTACAACCTCTCCTCGCACATGGGTACCAAGCAAGATTGTCACATAAATCCTCTCCTTTTGATGTCAGAAAAAGAAAAGTAAACACCAAGCTCCCTTGGATGACAGAGCGTGACAATTGACCTCGGTCTTTGAATGCACAGCAAATATGACAAGATAAGAACAACATTTAAGGGCTTGTTTACAGAAAGTGAGCACTAGTAGAAGAATACAAGGAGCAATAGTAAATAGGTGATGCTCCACGGGAGGGACAAAGACATCCTTGACAGCTAAAAACAAAGCCAGCAAATAGAAAGCAAGCAAATGGAAGTTACAAACCACAACGCCAATGGTAAGCAAAGGGCAGAATGCATTTCCAGGGCAGCTTTCAGAATTTCCCCAAGAAGCCGTCAGCAAACCAGACAGCTTTACTGTCTTCTAGGCTTCGACCTTAAAACAGCCTGCCACGGCCCACAGGGGATTTTAAACACCCACAGATTGGAAGCTTGTGCACCATGTACAACTTCTGCTGTGTATGTTTGACAGATGCTGCCTCTGCCATGGCACCAGCAGCAAAGGTCAAACATGGAGGGCAGGAGCTTTCAGACGAGGCAGAAGACAGCCTCAGTCTACCTCAATCTACCAAACTGCTGTTCTTCATTTAGCAGTGCAGAGGAGGAGGGGCAGAGTAGACTTCTCCCTTCTTTCACTGGTGTCTCCAGTATCACTATGAATCATGGAAGGAAGTAGTAAGGAAGGCTGGCACTTTTGTCTGCCCACAAGCTTTTCCATTCCTCTGAGCACAGCAAAGGAGAGGGAGATTCGGTTTAGGACATTATAATGTTAACAGAAGCGGCCTATACAAACGTGTATAGCCTGCTGCTGCACTGTCATCAAGACAGCTCTCAACATTCCAATGCTCCAATGTCCTCTGCAACGGTTTAAGGTGCTCAATGAACACAGCCATATTAAGAGATGTGATTTTGTTTATTAACAATAATACAATACTTGCACAGCAAGTCCGATTTAACATGAAGCTACTGGAAAAAACACATTGTTGGAAAATGCACATGAATGCAAAAACAATGCCTCAGTATTTATGTAAATAAATAAATGGTAAGCTCGTGGGAACAGGCAAAACATAAGAAAGACTTTACAGTGTGTTATGCCTGGTTATTAGATTTAGAGTGTTAGACTGTGTGGCAGGGTTTCATTAGGAATGTTCATGGGTTGCTGGGTGATGGTGTCAGAAGATTCCAGGTTTTTCAAATGTATGCGAAGACGTTAATTGTCGAAGGTGGATGTCTTTTGTTGCCTCTGCTGTGTTGACCAGTAATAAACCAACCTAAAGGATCCACGACTCCTGAGTTTATTACTACAATTTGACTGGCGACGAGGATGGGATACGAACCCACGCATGGGTCATCTAGGTTGAATTGGAAGACAAGCTTCCAGACCCGGTGAATGCGATCTCGTCCAGTTCAAAATTCAAGCGCAGTGACCTCAAACCAGAGGTCAAATATAATGAGTCTAAAAGATCCACTTCAAAGAAAAATGTGTATGTCTCACATGACCCCAAGAATATGTGCAATAGATGTGGTAACAAACAACATCAGAAGGGGACTAGATGCCCAGGGATAAATATTATATATGCAGTTATTGCAAAAAAAACAGGGCATTTTGCCAAAGTTTGTTTCAAGAAGAAATTTAATGAGCAAAAAAGGTCTGTTGCATGTGTGTTAGAGTCAGACTGTGAGTCAGATTCAGAAACAATTGGTGTTGTTCTAGATAGTCCTGATCATGTTTTAAAGATTTCTGATGAAACAGACTGTGTCGATCCGATCGTTGAGATTTTGGTGGGGGACAAAGCACTTAATTTACTTGTAGACTCTGGAGCTAGGATAACAATGATAACCAAGGAACTATTTGAGGAAACTTGGGGAGATAGGAGTCTGCTACCCCCCGATCGCTCGCCAGTATCTTATGAGGGTCGTAGGATAGAACTGTTGGGTTACTTTGAGGATGAACTTCGATTTGATGGTAGAGTGATCAAGGGCAAGATTTATGTTGCTGTCAAAGGACTAAATATTTTAGGATGGTTTCACCAGGGGTTATTTGGGATGATCCTAAAACCAGGTTGCAGGGTGCAAGTTTTAACAGTTTCTGATGGTGGCTTTGATGGCAATGTAAAATGGGAACAACTTTTTCCTACTGTTTTTTCTAAGGGGTTAGGAACGATCCGAGGGTTCAAGCACCGAATTATTGTTAAAGAAGGGTCACTACCGGTTAAGCACAAGCTAAGGGGTGTCCCGTTCAGTGTTAGGGAGGACCTTGAAGTAGAGATTAAGCGCTTGTGCCAAGAAGACATAATTGAAGCAACAGAGTCTTCTTTATGGCTTTCTCCTCTTGTCGTAGCGCGTAAGAGGTGTGGTAAGTTGCGTGTCTGTGTGGACCTTAGGTCCCTGAATAAGGAGATCTGGGTGGATTCTCATCCTCTGCCAAAAATTGACGATTTGTTTGCATGCGTCAGGGGTTCGAGATTTTTCCAAATTAGATTTGGCAAATGCTTACCACCAGATTGAATTGGAGGAGGAATCTCGTCATTTTACATCATTTATTTCTCCTCTGGGAACTTTCCGCTATAAACGTATGCCATTTGGTTTGGCTTCTGCCGCGTCGGTTTTCCAACGTGTGATGCAGGGTATGTTGGGTGAAATCAAAGGGGTGCTGGTATTCCAAGATGACGTGCTGGTTCATTCCCAAGATATTAGTTCGCACAATGTTTTGTTGAGGAAGGTCTTCGAAACGTTCAGAGAATATGGAGTGGTAGTGAAGCCAGAAAAATGTAAATTCTTATGTGATGAAGTCGAGTACTTGGGGCATCACATTTCTGGCGAAGGTATTCGTCCTAGGCAAGGTTTGTTGGATGCCATTATCAATGCGCCCATTCCGAAGGATAAAACAGGGGTTAAATCTCTGTTGGGTTTATTGGAATATTATTCTAAATTTATTCCAAACTATGCCTCGGTTGTTAGGCCAATCAGCTATTTATTGAGGAAGGGTGTTGTGTTCGGCTGGTCGAACGAGTGTAGTGCAGCTTTGGAGTCTGTGAAAGTTCTACTTAAGAATAGTGAGGCACTCAAGCCTTATGATCCTTCCCTTTCTACTTGTATCACGGTGGATGCAAGTCAAGTGGGTTTGGGATGTGTTGTTACGCAAGATACTCGAGGTGGTGAAAACACTATTGCTTTTGCATCCAGAGTTTTAAGGGATGCAGAAATGCAATATTCAGTAATAGAGAAAGAGTTGTTGTCTTGTCTCTGGGCTGTGAGTAAGTTTCGTACGTATGTTTGGGGAAGACGGTTCACTTTGAGGACCGATCATAAACGCTTGGTGAATATTCTTGGTGCTGGTACTAGCAAGTGTTGTTCACCGAGGATTGTGAGAATGGTTTCAAGGCTTATGCAGTACCAATTCGATGTGGTCCATGTTTCTGGTGGTAAGAATACAAGAGCGGATTTCCTGTCTAGATTTCCTGTAGGCTTGGACCAAGGGGTCTGTTCAGATGAATACCGAGAAGACGAAGACGATTCAGATGATTGTTTCATAGCTGCGGTTGACATTGCTGTTGGAGACGAAGGGAGTTGGTTAGAAGCCATTGCTCAAGACGAGGTGCTTCAGCAAGTGAACCATTATGTGATGAATGGTTGGCCTAGAGAGAGTACTTTGGTGCATTATTTACAACCATACTGGAAAGTTCAGTCTGAGATTTCCATTGAAGGGGGGGTGTTAGTTCGGGGAGAACGGCTTATTCCTCCTCTTGGTGTCAGGAAAGATATTATTCTCAGAGCTCATGAGGGTCATCTAGGTTTGACTCTCACCAAACGAAGAGTTCGAGATGGTTTCTGGTGGCCATCTATGGATTCGGATGTCACAGAAGTTGTTGACAGGTGCGTCATATGCAGCAAAGCTGTTAAAAGCTTGAAAGTAAAGACCCCTCCACTCTTGCCAGTTGACTGTCCACCGGGTCCCTGGAGTAAGTTGGGGTTGGACATCATGGGGCCAATAGAGGGTTTGCAGAATGGTGGACGTTTTGTTCTGGTTTTAATCGATTATGTCTCAAAATGGCCAGAGGTTAAGGTTGTTAAGGATATTTCTTCTTCTACGGTGATTATGTTTTTGAGAGAGGTGTTTATTCGAGAGGGGTTTCCTGAGACATTGGTCACGGACAATGGTACTCAATTTGTTAGTGTAGAGTTTGAGTCTTTTCTTAAGTCTTCCAACATTAAACACACGAAAAGTTCGCTGTATCACCCACAGTCTAATGGTCAAGTGGAGCGCATGAACAGAATGGTGGGTGACTGTATCAGATGGGCTAAGAGTGAAAGAGTTAATATACAAGGTTCCATTGATAGTATGCTTTGGTTCGATAGAACTACTCCTCATTCCACCACTAGAGTTTCTCCATTTGAGCTATTGAGAGGACTTAAAGCCAATACATGTTTCCGACCAGGTTGGATGAATAAGTGGATCAAATCGTTACATGATGTCAACAGTCTGATGGAGATCGTGAAAAGGAATGTTGGGAGTGCTCAAGTCAAACAAAAGCGGTGGTATGATAAGAAAAATTCCGCTAGGCTTGTTGAAGTGCAGGTGGGGGATTTTGTTAGGATTAAATCTTCCATACATGTCAAGAAAGGAGAGAGTAAGTTTGGACTACCCATCCGTGTCATAGAAATCGGTAGGAATGCTGTAAAGGTTGAAGGGGGAAGTTGGTGGAATGTAGGTAAAATTGTTAAAGCTAGGGAAACAAGTGGGACAGGAGAGCCTTACTCTTCTGATGCTTTAGATGCTGGTCGTAGAACTGGTGATGTGCGTTCTACTGTGAGGAGGAGTAGTAGGACAAGCAGAATTCCCATGCGTTTTCGTGAGTGAATCTATGTCGTAGAGTTTATGTGAAAGTTGGGGTTGTTTTATATTTTTGTGTAACGTTTATTTTGTTTTCAAAAAAATGAGAAAGGGGGATATGTTATGCCTGGTTATTAGATTTAGAGTGTTAGCCTGTGTGGCAGGGTTTCATTAGGAATGTTCATGGGTTGCTGGGTGATGGTGTCAGAGGATTCCAGGTTTTTCAAATGTATGCGAAGACGTTAATTGTCGAAGGTGGATGTCTTTTGTTGCCTCTGCTGTGTTGACCAGTAATAAACCAACCTAAAGGATCCACGACTCCTGAGTTTATTACTACACAGTGCGGTACCTGCATCTTGAAAACACTGCCGCTGATAATCCCACACGCATTTTTTTTATTGTAAATATATTTATGCTGTGCTTCATGCTGCTTACAGTGCACCGGAGGGCATTGGCAGGCAGATAGCAGTGACGCGACACCGTGGAGCAGAGAGGGGCCGGAGGAGCGCTGAATGGCGGCGAGGCTTAGGCAGGAAGTATTATGGTGTGGTGAATGAATGAGTCTAAAGCTGTGCTTTCATCCTGTCTTAGTTCACTGCGTCTGCAATCGGAGGAAGAGGAGGGAGAGTTCAAGGCTTGTAGTTCACAAATGATTGTTTCTCTTGATTTAGATGGTCTCTAAATAATCCACCCAGAGGAAATGTAGGAGCTACCCCAGGCATGCACCCGATAGAGGCAGCCATGCTACTATATGCTATGTGCAGGGCATGAAAGGGGAAAAGGGTGGAAACCGTTACGACACCCCCAGAATAGTGAGTCAGAGCTTCTGTACACAGTCTTTGGTCATGCATAGGAGGGCGGAGGTACAAGGTGCCATTAGTCGTACCATATACCAAATCTGCCCGAACCTGTGCAGCTGGTCTAGGATGTCCTATTTGTGCTGCAGCTGCATATGAGGTTCATCTGTGAGAAGCTGGCCCATTTGTATGAACCAGCTGGAATCAATTTAAAAAAAAAATGTGGGGCAATATACCATCTTTGCAAGTCTTGCTCATTTTCACGTAGGACAAACCCACTGCGGCACTGGCACCAATAGTTTCCGATATGCTCACCTATTCATGCTGACAACCGTCATTGTCCTTAGAGTTCATCTGAAAGGAAGTGCACTTAACCATGGGCTTCAATGATTGTATTCTTAGCACAGAAATTACAATAATAAGGCCCTATTTACAAGTTACGTGGAGTACAATTCTTGTGTGGAATTTGGTTCTACACAATTAGAAGTGGGACGGTGTTTACGCAGCAAACTACTCAAGTGCAGGAACATGGAACCCCATTTTACCATCCACAGCAGAGACCATGTAATACCTACTACACCTGTCATGCTCGGGCCACAATTCCTCTTCCCTCCTCTACTCTGCCTTTCCCCGTGCCCCCCTGCACAGGAGTTCTTGCAGAAATGCATCACCTGGTCTATTAAACTGGGCATTTCGTGCAGAATACAGGCTGAAAAAAACAAGGCCCATAGAGTTAGTCTCCATCTCGTGGAGTCTAACACTTAATTGTTGGAATTACATGCAGACATTCCATCTGATATAGGCAATTGTGGGCAGCCAGTGTCTCTACATACGTTACCTGTAATAAGAGCCTAAATACTGATGAAACTATTTATTTTTGAAAGAATCATTGTAAGACACCCATCCTTTTGCAAGTTTTACCCCCACCCTCACTGTTCCTTTTAGCCTGAATGGCTTGATCTCTGAGATGTTGGGATGTGCTAAACATGGAAACCCATTTCTGAGATTAAATCTCCATATTTGGCCTTTGCATAAATCATCTGCAATGCATGCATGCAGGCCTCCTTTAACTCAAGGACTAGAGGAAACACTCCCCAATCACTCTCCAAAGAAACCTGCAACAAGGGATACAAAACAGTAATGTAGTAAACAGACATGGTGTGTGTGTCTAAAGAAAAGACATTTTTGTACCTTAATGACAGATTTGCCACTTTGTGATTCTGATGTAAATGCTGTGCTCATGATAAATGTGTGTCTGCAGGGTAAATCTTTGTTTGACTTTCAACCAAATAGCATGGTTGAAAGTCAAACAAACATAAGTTTACATTTAGCTTTGGACAATTGCAGATTGTACATGAAATAAAGCATTTTAAAGTTATTTGCACCAACCTCTTGTTAGGAATAAGGGTCTCTAGTTGGCAGAGGTTTTCACCCTGTTCAAGAAGGGACCCTTATTCTAGTCAGGGTAAGGGCATTACACAGCTAAAATAACCCCTGCTCACCCCCTTGGTTGCTTAGCACGAGCAGCCAGGCTTATCTCAGAGGCAATGTGTAAAGCATCTGTACATACACACACAGTAAAAGTAAAAACACTACAAAAGGATACCACACCAGTTTAGAAAAATAACCATTATTTATCTGAATAAAACAAGACCAGAAAGATAAAAATCCAACATACACAAGTTAAGATATCACTTTTAAAAGGTTCAAAATAGTTCAGTCCATAGAAAACTATGGATGCGTCGCTTTTATCACAAAGTACCTGGGAGGAGTTAAAATCAAAGATGAAAACAGGCACAGGGGAGGTTAGGTTCAGGAAAAACAAAGCGATGCATCAGTTTCTTACTCCCGGGGGAGGTGGTGCATCAGATCCTTACTGCCTAGAGAGGTGATGCGTCGGTTCCTTGCTGCAGCACAGGGGAGGTGATGCATCGGTTCCTTACAGTTAAAGGGGGTGATGCATCAATTTCCGGACACGTGACTTTGGTTCCTTAATGCTGGGCAATGTTGATGAAGAACTTCGGGACGCTGTGTCGAAAAACCAGACACGCCTGGCCGATGCGGTGGCAGAACAGGCACTGCATCAACTTCGCAGTGGCTAAGCAGGTGATGTGTAGATTTCTTCATCTGGACAGCAGGACCCATGTCAGAGTCGGAGTGTAAGCCACGGACGTTGGTGACACAGTGCTCGGGACTCAGGCTGCGGCGATCTTGCAGCCGCACGCCAGGCGCTGGACTACTCATGTGGGTGGCACAATCAGTGCTGCAGGCCCACTAGTAGCATTTGATTTACAGGCCCTGAGTACACACACTGTACATTAATAGGGACTTACCAGTAAATTAAATATGCCAACCATGGATAACCAATTATAGATTCAATTTACACAAGGAGCACTTGCGCTTTAGAACTGGTCAGCAATGGAAAAGTGCCCAGAGTTCTAAAACCAGGGAAAACGAAATGCAGCACACAGTCAAAATCAGGAGTTCAGAAGCAAAAAAGACAGGGGGAAAAGATGAAAGGTCTAACACCTCTGTTAAGAAATACTTGGAAATATATCATAACAACATTTAACTCCTAATAGAAGAAGAAAATCAATCAGCATACTAGATTTGAATTATCTTCAGTGTATTTCTGCCAACAGTTTGACTAGTCTCAACTGCTGGATTAATCCTTTTGCCTAGCTGGCTAAATCTACTGAGTGTCAGTGCTAATGACTGTATTTCATACCTCACTGATGCTGAAGAGAAGTAGCTACCTGACCTCCTTCAAAGGGCCCTGTCGCTATTGTCCCTCTGTGCCTGTCAATTGATACTATGATACCTCTTACCTTTCAGGACACTTTTTTTCCATTGCATTATTGGTTTTACAATATCTAGCAATAACAATGGCATATCCGGAACTCAGCTCAGTGCTAGGGACATACACAGTGGAGTCATAGTAACGCGTATGTCACACATCTACAGCCTGGTATGCAAAAATAACTTTAGGTTTACAGACCACCATTGTACAAATATAGGATACCACGGATATAGTTGGAAGGTCTTATACGGGGTTTCCGTGGAGGGGGGGATATGCAGCCATTTAATATCCACTAGCTTGCTGTGTCTAACCTATCTCTTGAAGGGCCGTGATGACGAGTGGCTGATTAAATAAAGGAAACTGCTATGGTGAAGAACTGGGCATATATTGTGTGTTAGGTAACTGTGTGGGATTGTGCACTCACGAGCATTAAGGATGTCTCTAGGCTGTCAATGGCATTGTGACTGATTTAAGAGCCCATAATGGTACATAGTCCAATTCATAATTTCCCACTGCCAGCATTCCCCGTAATTGAGCAATAGTAGATTGCATAGTGGGAGGTGCTCGAGGGGACAGTCAAGGTGTTTGTGTGTACATTGATTGCTTCCAGGTTCCTAATGTAGAGGTCCCAAGTCATTACCCCGGCTCCACTACGTCTACGGGTCTCCACGAGGACATCTGATTCACCTTTTGCCCACTTCACCAAGATGTTGAGCCAACATTGCGTGTCCGGGGCTGCGTGAGATTTTGAGGACATTGCAGTCTGCCGTTTGAACAGTATAAATGCTAAGTCAATTAATCTGTGTAAGTATTTATCTTCCCTAGCCTTGAGTCCAATGCTCAAACAGAAGGATTCTGGATGGGCCAAAACCACGCCTTCAACCAATGCAGTGGTGGCTCCCGTGATCTCCCTCCAAGCCTGTCCCATCACCAGGCACTCCCACACCATGTGTAAGAAACCACAATCAGGTAAGCTGCATCTGGGGCACCTGGAAGGGGCATTTGGGTAGATGAGGGTTACGCGTTGTGGCGTGAGATATGTCTGGTGTAGGAAAATAAATTACATGTAGTGAAATCGTGGATTGCGTGAGACCCTTTTTACCAGCTGCAAGACTTGTGCATATTGTTTACATAATAATTGCGTCTGAAGGTCCAGTGTTTGTGGACCCTGGGGTCAAAGTCTGTGGTGATTGGCAAACAAGGCAGCGTAGAGGGCTGTTATAATTTTTCAAGTGCCTCTATGTGACAGTGTCGTGTGTAGCGGTAGTGATGTGGGTGGTTCAGTTAGGCCCTGCCTCCACTGTGCGGTGATTGGTGGTTGCATGGCGTTGTACATCAGATAGTGACCTGCTGGCATACCGTATGTATCCATTAGCTCCTGAAATGACTTTATACGCCCTCCACAAAGAAATCCCCTGTTCGTTCTAATCCCGCCTCCCTCCAGCCCGTTATAACATGATGTCGGCCAACCCCTGCTGCCATTTGCCAAATAGGGAGTACTGGGGAGATTGAAGGATTTTTACTGTGTATAAATTTATGCCATTACTGGTGTGCTAGTTATCTTCATCTGGGGGGGATGAGAGGGTGTAGCCAGGGGTTCGATAGCCAGGTGTATATATGTGGTCCATCTGGGAGACGCTGGTTGTCCATTCGCTCTGAGCAGGAGGTCGTCCCCAACCAAGGCACCAGCCACTGCAATTGAACAGCCTTGTAGTATAATTTGTAGCTGGGGGCACCTAATCCCCCTCTTGCAGTGGTCATTGTAATTTATCGAGTACTACTTGCCGCCTGCCCGTGCCCCATATCAGCTACAACAGGAGCTTGTTCAGGTCAGCAAAGAAGCGTGCAGGGAGATCAACAGGGACAGTGGGCAACCCTGCCTCGTGCCCCTTTGTATATCAAAACCACCAGAGTTAAACTGCCCCATTTCAACTCTTACTATCGGACACCCATTTAAGGCGTGGAAGTAGCAGATATACCTCTCGCCTATATGCATCTCCTCTAATGTCGCTAATAATTGATTCCACCTCAGGGTAGCAAAAGGTTTTTCTATGTTGAGCGACACTGCCACCTGTATCTGGGGTGGCCCTCATCAGGAGTGGACGAATACTGAGAAATATATTAGGTGCAGGTATAAACCAGTTTTGATCAGTGTTTTTTAAATACTGATAATGGGGAGCAATTCATTTACCCGTACTTTCTCTAATATCTTATAATGTAGGTTTAACAGCAAACATCTAGCGGGCCACGACCTGGTTTCGGGATTACACGTATCTGTGCATCCTACAGTGTGTCTGGGAGCTGTCCCAGCTCCCTCGCCTCGTTGTAAATTTCTAATGGCTTCAGGGAGAGTGATACGCTAAAGGTGGCTTAGTATTCTATGGGGAGGCCAGCCGTACCCTGGATCTCATTACAAGCTATTTGAGTGATTGCCATGCGGATCTCTTGTAGAGTGGATTCAGGCAGGGGAGGGGAAGCCCCTGTAAGGAGTCCTTTAGGATGTCTGTGGGGAAGCACTCTACCTCTGCATAGAGGGAACAATAAAAGTCCAGGAAGGCAGCATTTATGTCTATGTGTTGAGGACAGTGGCATTGTCTAGCTGAATCGCCCCTATCGGTGAGTGTGTCTGATCAGCACGGACCAATGGCACCAACATCATGTCCGCTCAGTCTCCCTTGCCACAGAGTTGGGCGAGGTATTAAGTATAGTCAGCCTTACCCAGGCGTGCTTTGAGGTCCCTATGGTATTTCCTCAGCTGTCTTAGTTGGTCAGCTTTTGCGACCTGTAATGGAATCTCAGTATCAAGCAACCTCATTTCTTGTTCCTTAACAGGAGTTCCTTATGCAGGGTCTGACAGACCCTGCCACGTGGTGGCTATGCAGTGTCCACGCACAAACCCTTTGTGAGCATCCCACTCCACTACCCTGGAGTATGTGGAGCCCACTTTTGTTCAAAGTATTGGGTAAGTTGCGTCACAGGGAAGGGTACATACTGGAGTCACTCTGTTTGGAGCGTCCAGGTTGGTATGTTAGGACGGGCTCTTCCCCAACACAGAATCATTTGCAGTGGGCCGTGATCTGAGAGAGTACATGCCAGATTCTCTGTACGTCGGATTCCTGTCCTTAGTGCTTTGCTACGGAGCAAAAGGTCCAACCTGTTGTGGATCTTGTGGACCACAGACTCAGAACTCAGTATCCTCATGATGTTGAAGGCACCATATGTCATACACTCTACTATTATCCCTCCATCTCCTAAACTGTTGTATTGTTCTGCGACAGGTCAACTGCCACTATTTAATATCCACGCAAGTAGGTGGAGGCTGGACAGGTTCAGTTGAAGAACCATCCCCTACTGCTGCGACAGAAGATCCTCCCAAAGGGGCAGTTTGGTTGGAGGATTGATGGCCATGCTCAGAATGTCGGAATACCAGACTATTCGTGCCCAATCCAGAGCAATAAGAATGACTTGAGCTCAGCCGTGCTTGATCTTCTTGAGCAGTCTGGGTAGAAGTGGTATATGCGAAAAGCGGCGCCTTGCGAGAACCGCCTTGGAAACACCACTGCGCAATACTGCTGACAGTGCATGTTCTCTACGGAGGGGAACAGATCTAACCAAGGCTTTTCTATTCGCTGAAAGAGACCTTGCACCACCTCCAGATAGACAGGTCATTCGTGATTGACCAGACACAGGCGGATGAGTTTGCCCGCCCTGGCGTTCAGAGAACCTGCCAGGTGTTCAACCACCAGGCTTATGTCCTGATGTTCCAGCTTTGTCCATAGACGGGAAACCTCCTGACAAAGGGTCCACAGCCCCACCACGCCCTGTTTGTTGCAATACCACACGGCGATGGTGTTGTCTGTGAATACCTGCAACACTTTCCCTTTGAGGGAGGAAAGGAATGCTTTCTGTGTCAGTCTGATCGCCCGGAGCTCCAGAAGGGTGATATGGAGACCGGACTCCGACGGAGACCAGATGCCTCTAATCTCTGCCTCTCCCAGGTGTCTGCCATATCCTAGGAGTGACACATCTTTCACCTCCATCAGATCTGTTTGGGAATGGGATCTGCCTCTGACCCAATCTTGGTTTGTAAGTCACCACTGCAGTTGTTGTGCAGTTCCCTCCAAGATCTGGACATAGTCGGAAAGATTCCCCTGATGCTGCGCCCACTGGAACTTCAGGTCCCACTGCGAAGCCTGCATATGCCATCTGGTGTGATCCACCAGCAGGATGCAGGAGGCCATGAGGCCCAGCAGCCTCAGTCATTCTCACCGAAATCCCGAATAGAGGCTGAAACATTGGTATCATAGCCCAAACATCCTAGACACGCTGCTCAAGAAGATAGGCCTGCAACTGCACTGTGTCCAGAACCGCCTGATGAAAGGGAGCGTTTGAGAGGGAGTCAGGTTTGATTTCGGCATGTTGATAGTAAACCCCAGCGACTGCCAAGAGGTCAGCCATAGTCTGGAGGTGGGAGAAGACAGAAGTCAAGATAGAGGAAGACTGGTAACCCTGATCTGCACAGATGAGCTGCGATCACCGCCATCACCTTTGTGGATACCCGAGAGGCACTGGCAAGGCCAAAGGGGAGCACGGAAAACTGAATGTGCTAATGGTCCACCGTGAACCGTAAGTAATATCTGTGGGCAGGCAGGACGAGGATATGAAAATAAGTGTCCTGCAAGTCCAAAGCTACCATCCAGTCTCCTGGGTCAAGGGTAGAAAGGACCTGGGCCAAAATAAGCATCTTGAACTTCTCCTTCCAGAGGAAGTAGTTGAGGGTCCGGAGGTCTAGGATAGGATGCAGACCCTTGTCCTTGTTGGGCACCAGAAAGTAGCAGGAATAACAACCATGTCCTACATCTGGCACTGGGACCCTCTCTATGGCCCCCTTGGCCAAGAGGGCAGGGACTTCCTTGTGGGGAAGCGCCAAATGATCCTCCGACATTCGTCGTGGTTGGGTGGCATGCTGGAAGGGGTAGTCTCGAAGGGGAGGGAGTAGCCCCTTCAGACAATTTGTAGAACCCACCTGTCCGAAGTGATGTATTGCCAGCAGAAGGAGGTGATGGGTCTGAAATGTTGGACTGGGAAGGTTTGGAGGCAGTGGCAGAGGGGAAAGGGTGGACTGGCCTGTCTTCTGGCTACCTGACCCATGAGGGCACTGGGTCCCACATCGGTGACCCCGCAGAGGCTGGACTGCTTGCATGACTCAGTGGCTGGGCTGGAGAGGATGTGACTGGGCGCCCCTTCCATAGCCATAAAAGGCAGTCTGAGGTGGACGGGAGGTAGCCATGAGGCCCATGGTTCTGGCCATAGCCTGAGAATCCATGAAGCGTTCAAGTGTCGAGTCTGCCTTGTCGCTGGAAAGGTGCGTGCCATGGTAGGGCATGTCAATCAACGAAGATTGGACATCGCCTGAGAAGCCAGAAGTCCTTAACAAGGCGTAGTGTCTGAGAGCTACAGACGTGCCAATTGTTCTGCCCAGTGAGTCGGTGGTATGCAGTCCACAACGGATGGTTAATTTGGCTACATCTCTCCTGTCTGCAACTGCTTGGGAGAGAACAGCCTGGGCCTCCTCTGGGCACTGAGGCAGCACCTGCGCAACCGTATCCCAGATAGTATGGGAGTATCAGCCCAAGAGGCAAGCAGTATTCACTGACCGCAATGCCAAGCTGGAGGAAGAAAACATCCTCTTCCCAAGATGGTCCAGCTTCTTGGATTTCCCATCTGGGGGAGCAGAAAAGAACACGCCTTTCCATAATGAGTCTTGGGACAACTAAACTCTCAGGTGAGGGATGTTGTGTCAGGAAAGCTGGGTCGCCCGGAGCGGGCGGTGGCGGTGGGCTATTGTCCTGTCCATAGGAGCCCCTGTGCTGGGCTTATACCAGGTGCCTAAAAGAACATCAGTGAGGGCTTCATTGAATGGTAAAAGGGGTTCAGAAGTGGACCAAGCGGCAGGGAGTGGAGCGATCAATGTGAATTAGAGTGGCGTACCTCCTGATGAATATGTGACTACGAAGGACTCCACCCCTCCCTTGACGAGTTTCTGGTATCAACTAAAGCATAGGGTGAACGACGACATGTGTATATTTATATCCCAGGTAGGACCCATTTTGGTTGTGTTGTAGGTGCACTTCCTCACGGTAGCACATAGCTTAGCGGTAGACACCTTCTCTGGGTCTGATACGAATCAGATAGCCCTTACGAATGCCCCAGACCGTTTAGGCTTTCAATGTGGGAAGAAACATGTTGGCTAGGAGTCATTATCCTCTTTGGTCTCCATCACTTGTACTGTTTTTAGTGTACCTCAGGTCCTCAATAATAAAGGTGATTTTTAATTAAACTGGATCGCGATGTTGTCCAGTAAGTTTTATGTAAGAACTCCCTCCTACTGCCAAGTCTTCGTGGAGGTTGAGTCCACCCTGGTAGTACCATCTTACTAGGGTGGGGAGAAGATGCATATGATGAAGCATGCAACAAAATTATGGGTGAGCCATCTTCTTCCATTAAGGATGGCCTCCTTGACCTGATTAGCGCTGGGTTGACTGCGGCAGACAGTATCCGAATCTAACCTATGGCGTCCGCTCGCTGTGTTGGTTAAACAACCCTCTTTTTTTGTTGTTGGTTCAGAAGTGGAAGCCACAGGCTGAAGCACCTGTCAGGAGGTTAGTCCTGACTGCCACCATAGGGAGCTTGAGACCGAGGACCTTGGCAACCCTCCTCACCACCACAATGTAGGAAGCCCCTCCTCTGTAGCCACGGTAGGGGAGAAAGCAAGCCAGTGTCAGGGGAAGTGTCCAGACCACTGGCCTCAACCAGGTCTATCTGCCAGTCCAGGTCTTCAAGCTGGTCAATTAAAGGGTCTAGCTGCACCTCCCATTCCTCAGCACCACTTTCGGGCCTAAAATGAACGGCAGGGATAAACACAAGGCCAAAAATCCCTTCGGGCATCGGAACAGACGTTGATCAATGTTAGTCCAGCTCCGTGTTCACTTCGGGGACAAGGATGGAGTCGGCACCGAATGGGGCACGGTCGACGATGGGAGCATCGACGTCAGGAAAGTTCGAGTAAGATCGACCGGCGTCGATCTGGATCCGATAACGACTCCATGTGGGCCCTCGGGAGTTGGGGCCAAAGCCGGCTGCTTCAAAGGCCTAGGGTCCCCAACCAACTCTGCCGGGCCAAGGCACACCAGCGGAGCCGCGGCCCAAAACGAGGTACAATGCGTTATAGAATTTTCGGATTTGGGAAGGTAACGCTCCGGCTCCCAGAAAAAGCAGGGAGGTGCGGAGTCGTCTCAGTAGGCGGCTCAGGGGACGGAGATTTTGAGTGATGACGCTTGGAGTCCCGTGTCCCATCAGCCGACAGACGGGGAGAAGTCGAAGAACGCCAGTGTTTCTTCGACTTCTTCTTGTGCTGGCCTGACTTACCTTACCACTTGGAGTGCAACGAGGAGTGTGGGCTCCGCGACCATCCTAAAGACCTTCCCCTCAAACAATAATGGGAGCAATGCAGGGCGGAGCGCCTCGCCTCCAACAGCATTCAGGACAGCTCCCGCAAAGCCTTCAGGTTGATGACTCAGCACTTGAAGCACGACTTCAGGTCCTGTTCGAGCTCCAGACATCAGAGGCACACAAGGTGCGGATCCGTCTCGGACATCATCCGGTGTCTAGAGCCGCAGGGCTTGAAGTCGGGCCTACGCTGGGATATCCTCGACGCACCAGAAGTCGAAAAAGGCTAGTCAAAAAGAGGCTAAAGGGTAGCTGTTTCCGGGTCTTTGCTTAGGCTGGCGCAGAAAAAGAAAGAACTGACGCCAGCGAATATGGGCTGCGTCTATATAGGTCCCATAACGCCATCCCGGCGCTAACGACGGAGCCGATCGACACCAACTATCAACACGCAGGGGTACTGCTTATGAAAAATATCCAGATCCAGACTGATGCCTGGGGGAAATTCTAGGGTAAAGAATCTACAACTAATAGTGTATCAGATAGTGGAAAACAAGAGTTCACAATGAAAACAGGACTGCAAATGCATTGTGCTCCATGTTGTGATCTTCATTATACTGGGCACTCAGGTAACAAATATTTCAGGAGAACAAAATTCTAGAGAGGAACAAGGTAACAGCATAACCATGAAGTTCATTAAAACAAGGGCTAATTAAACAACAGATACCTCACCTACAACTGAAATTGACAATGAGAGTGCACAGTATCCAAGTATCTTTCTTATGAGATGTCCCTTGGCTAAAGGGGGTATACTGTTTTGAGAGTAAAGGTACCTCTTGACTATGTGGGTACTAGCTGAATGAACTGCTTGAAAGGTTATACTTCTCACTTCTCTTTGCCATGCGGCGTACTACAGGGGCCGTCGCTCAATCCCACCGTATTCAATATGTATGTGGTTCCCCCCGTTGATAAATTTATTAGATCATTCGGTTTTTCAACCACCTCCTATGCTGATGGCACACAAACTGTGGTGTCTATCACTAGTAACATTGAGGAGGTGGCTCATCATTTCAATAGTTGTATGCGAGCAGTGGCTAGCTGGATGGGCAACCACTGTTTCAGGTTCAATTCAGATAAAACCAAATTACTTCATTATGGGATGGACGCATCCCTTTGGAGTGACACCTGGTGGCCACAGTCTCTGAGACCTCTATCAATCCCAGTTTCTAAAGTAAGAAATCTTGGAATCATTTTTGATTCCCAACTCTTTTTTGGGAACAATCAAATAAACGCACCCCTATCTGTTTTCATCAGTTAAAAAGTTTGAGGAACATCTTGCCCTTCATTCCAAATGATTTACAAAAGACAGTGCTCTTTTCACATGTCCTTTCAAGACTAGACCACTGCACTGCCTTGTATTTGGGCATGCAGCAGGGATCTCTCAAGAAATTGCAGAGAGTTCAGAATGTGGCTGCCAGGCTGCTCAAAACCCTTAACCCAGTTTCAAAGGCCTTGGTAGAGGTGCATTGGTTCCCCGTCAAAATGAGAGTGAAATTTAAGGCACTGTGCACTGCTCATAAAGCGCTCCATGTCTTTGGGTCAGAATACCTTAAGGACAAGTTGAATGGTATTCCTTTGTTCAGAGACCCCCAAAATGTTGGATTACAAAGAATTCACACTGCCTCATTGGGTGGCAGAGGTTTTGTACATTCAGCCTGTAAGCTTTGGAACTTAAGAAGCCAGGCGAATCTGATGATATTTTGGAAACAGCTCAAAACATTGCTTTGTCCACTTCCCATGAAGATGCAATATATTACATCCAGTTGATCTTTCTGGTTAAAGTCACTAGCACCAAGACGCTCTCAGGCATTTGTCACACTGTATAACTAATAAGCAAAGAAAAGGCCATCATGAAAAATCTGAAGAAAGATCATAAGAACTGTGTAACCCTCAAAGTCAACAACACACAACATATTTGCCATGGACATAATGGATCTGTTGAAAAGTCATTTAGGGTGCACGGAATGAGGTACTGTGATTTCTTTCAATGCAAAAAGATGAAGAATGGTTAGAAAATGTCTACTTATATTAGAAGATTTAGAGACAGTCTAAAACTAGCTTACTCATAGACTAAGCAAATGCAATTGATTGTTTTGAGGCTGGAACTAATTATCCAAGGAGCTGGATTAACCTTCATGATGATTGTGAATCTTAAACGTGGAGATAGAGGGCAAAATCCATCATTGTATGCTAAACTAATGTCACAGAGTCACATGAAAGAGGAACACTTAGAAAACATATAAGATAACTCTGAGATATCAAAACCTTATTCAGACTGTTGACTGCTCCAATTTGAGAAAACAATTTCAATGAGAACAGAGTTGCGCAATTAAGAAGATGAAAACAAAGGTGATCATCAAAGAAAATGTACAGCCAAGCTTGGCAGAGAAGGAGAATCTGGAAAAGGATAAGGAATGTGTTGAAAGTCATACTTTTCAATAAACATTACATGAAGAGTTCAATGAAGGCCTGGAAGATGCGCCCAGGAACAGCCTGTATACCTGAAAACCACAAGGCAAAGCCAATGGTGATGGGAGCACCCAAAGGAAATTCTTTCCCAGTAGAATTAGTGGTAAATCCAACTTCCTTACCTCCAAACAATGAAAAACGGTGGACTATTTATGTTACGGTGAAAGTGTTACCAATCATGATCTCACTCTAGCATAAAAAACAAATATAATTCAATTTCATCTCATCTCTACAACAGCATAAGAAGCCAGATTACAGAAACTTCTACCTCAGATAGATTTGAATTGAATGTTTGGATTCACCATTTGTGAGTGGAAAAGGAGAAAATGCCATGAAATTATACATGCAAGTGTGAAGTTGTATCAGTACATGGAGTGGAACATAATATTAAATTGGCAGATGATACCCCTTTCGGAGAAAGCAGCAAATTTAGAACATGCGATTCATAATCTTGAAGGTTTGCTATCACCTGGAATTATCTATATGCTCCCCAAATTGCTATTTTGGAGAAGTTGTGAGTGTGCATTGACTATGGACAATTTAACAGGGAAAAAATACAGGATCACAACTCCCAAAGTTGATGATGCATAAGACTTTTTTAACATGATGCAATGCTTTTTTGTTTTAGACCACAGAAGTGGTAATTATGAAATACAAGTAAGCCTTTATGATAAAAGACTAACAACATTCATTTGTAAGCATGGATTCTGCAATTTCTATTCTATGCCCAAAAGCGCCAGGTACAGTTCAATGCTTAAATAAATAAATCTTGGGAGTGCAACTGTATTTTGATCACATCATTTGTGATGGGCTGTGCACTCTGTTGTACACTCTATCCACACCAGTATAATTACTTTTTGAAGCACATATCTTGGAAATATCTTGTTCCTTATGTGCATTACACAAGTGGTTAGACTGCACATGTCCACATGGATCCTGTGGCAAGTACCCATGACCTGGTGGCACCGGGAAGTACACATTACAGGGGGTGTTACCATGGCAGGTTACAAAATGAGACAAGGCGGTACTAAGGAGGGACTACTAAGCTTATTGGCCAACGTTCAGCCACGGTTTATAGTAGACAATGACACAAGCCAATGAAAAAGATGGGCGGGGAGTGGGCTGAGCTACAAGTCCCTACCTGAATACAGCATGCTCGCAGAGCAGCGCATGCACTTCCCCGGCTCAACCTAAATAAGTAGCGCTGCATTATGCAAATTCTTTCACACCAGCAGCATCACAATATTTATCATAAAGCGCTCAACGGTGCAAAGCTCTGCGTCGCAGCAGAACGTGGTGGAAACCAATTGGTCACTGCGTGACACAAAAGGTACTTGTGTGTCACAACTCGTTGCATGACACGAGGTATCTTTGAGTCGTGCCACTCTCTAGGCATTCACGCAAATTCGACACAAACATTTTGGATTTTCCCTACTACCAGATAGCATGCCAGGAAGGGGCTACCAGCTAGAAAATTACAAAGCAACAAGTTGTGGGAAAGAAAGGTTAACTTTATCAAGGAAGAGAATGAAATTAGGATTTCGGAAGTAACACTTCAAAACTTCCACTAGCTAAGTAAGTTGCTTTGCGGAGAGCAGCTGTTTTTATTTGCATTATTTTATTGTATATTTTGTTAGAATTGGTATGCTATGATTATTGTTTCTCTATGTTGTGATGATAATGTCCAAAGCATGGTTTAAAGTCGTGTGCCCCGCCCTGAGTGCCCAATTGCGAGTATCTAGAATCCTGGTTTTTAATATTTGCCCCACAGTCATGCTAATTTATTGTGTTTGTAAAAGACTTGGCCGTGGTACTGCTCTATCTCTCTACAGCTCTTGACACGGTCGACCATGGCATCTTGGTTGACCGTGTCAGGAGTACGGGCATCCAAGGATCGGCTCTTAGCTGGTTCAGTTCATTCCTGGAGGACCGCTCCCAGTCGGTCCACATATCCCAGTTCACAGCACCAAAAATGAGGAGCACATGTGGAGTCCCGTATGGTTCCTCACTATATCCTCTCTTGTTTAACCGCTGCAGTACCTATACAGCATGGCTTGGGTCCTGGGCTGGGAGATCCCGCATATGCCACTGAATGTGCTCCTGGGGGTTGCCGAGGGACTGGACGGGTCCAGAGTTAACAAACTCTTTTTGAACACTGCCATGATGGTGGCCAAGAGAGACTTTGCGGTTAACTGGTTGAGCCCTGCTGCGCCCTCCACTGCAAGGTGGCATAGGGGAGTGGATTGGTGCACAGCATAAGAGAAACCCATGTACAAAGCCAGGGGATGCCCAAAGAAATATCGCAAAGTCTGGGGCAAATGGTTGGAGGTAATAGACGACTAGCATTACATTTATGTATCTGTAGACTTGGTATAACAATTTACTATGTCCTCCTTTTTGATCCATGCCTTTACCGGGAGTGGCCGTATGATGTTACGATGATGCCATACGTTTGCTGTATTCTAATGTCTCTGCTTACTGCTGTTCTTATGTTTATTGCTGTTTTAAAAACCAATAAAATAGATTAGCAAAAAAATAAATTATGTGGTTTGGTGTCAAATTATGTGATGTGGAATGGACATGTGTGGAGTTAAATTGTGTGGCGATGAACTGTGTGGCGTTGAGTGGAATTATGCTAATTGGAATTATATGGCATGGTGTGGAGTGTATTTATGTGGATTGTTTTTTTGTGACAGCGTGGTTGTATGTGGGGTGTATTTATGTGCTATTGGACAAAAAAACACGAATGCGACCATGTGTAAATGTAACTGGTGCTCTTTTTAGTATTAACAAATGCCACCTTCGTGAAGCCCCTGAAGGCTTTACCCTTCTTTTAAAGCACTCTTGTTGGGATTTTTGAGCCTAGAAGCAATCTTGATAGCTGCCTAGGCTCAACCTGCACAGATAAGTTGCCACCCATCTTCAGTAACCTTGCAAATAGCAAAGGCATTGGGGGTCAGAGCCGTGGAAAGTCGCCCTCTTTCAAAATGATTATTGTTTTGCAAAGTTTGGAACCACATAGTGAAGTGAGGTTCCGCAGCTCACCTAACATGTTCACGTCAAAACTACTATACACCAGCTCAACTGGATTCTTATTTCAATACTGCAGCTGGCAGAAAGCCTCTGGCACAGCAAAGTGGAATTAGCACATGCTGCCAAATACCAGTGCTTCTTACACCTTCAAATCCTGAGAGTAGGACACCAAACAGCTTCACCTTTCATCCTGGCGGCTGGTAACTATGGAGAATGGAGGCTGGGCAAATGGTCTAGGTGCATGCATTTAAGGCGCCTTTGGCACTATGAAGTTATCGAAATTTAACAGTACTTTACAAAACTCCTAAACACATTAATTAATATAAGATTACATCCACAAAACCTTACATTTTTTCAAGAATCACACATGCACTTATTGATAGAATTTCCTGTGGAACTACAAGCTTTACACACTTGCTTTCACTAAACACAAACCCACAATGGCACACACTAATAGAAACGAAAACAGCCTTTGTCCCCTCCCAGAGGCGCTGGACCTCACTGTGTGCCTGGTGTTTAACTTTCAAGGGGTCCTATGAACGCAAACTCCACTGTTACCAACGTGCAGGCACACAGAGCTGAACTCACAACAAAGTACAGCTCACTTGGGTAGCTTCACATTGCTGGGTGTACTCTGCTGTTCGCAGGTTTGAATCTTTACCGTGCCTTTCATCCGAGTCAATGAATGAGTGTCGGGTTTAAATTGAAAATCATGGTGTAGATACAATGCTGGCTTCTTATTTGTAGCGCCTCAAAGACAACACCAAGTGGTGTACAGAAATTCATCTTATAAATATATACTGAAAGATGAGGCTGTGTTCTACTTTCGCATGACTCGGGGGGGCGGGGGGTGTTATGGGGTGGGTCAGAGGTGGTGGGGTGTAGGAATGGTGTGGGTTGGTAGGGGGGGACTTAAATACATTTTAAAACACTTACCTTACCGGGCCCCGCACAGCCTCTGCTCCTGGCCGGGTCCCGCGTTCAGCAGTAACAGGAAGCAGGCATCCTCCCTCCCTCTGCCAATCACAAAGCTGCAATGGCAGCTTTGTGATTGGTGCAGATGGCGACCCGCCGGGCACTTGTAGTGAAGCCATTTTCTCTATGTAGGCAGCCTACATAGAGAAAATGAAGCGTGCACACAACTGGTTTGGTCGGCCCCAGAGGGCCGACCAAGCAGTCAGGGCCCACAACATTGGGGAAAACACTCCGCCCACAGCCCGCCCCCAACCAGGCATACCATTCTGCTTCCTCGCAGCGGGAGAAGTAGAAACATAAAATGGTATTTAAAATACCATTTAATGTTTCTGCTTCGCGCACTGCAAGAAAGCAGTGGGGCAACGCTCCCCCGCCCCAATGGAGGAGCCGCCCCTGAGTGAAAGTTCCTTGAGACACGAAATGCTTCGAATACCATCATGTTGGAGCTTGAATTTCTTTCACAAACGGTCATGAAATGGGAAGGGGGTGCAGAGACCATGCAAAATAACATATTAGAGCCATTTTAAAACATGATTACCTGAAGTGGATTGGGGAGGGGTTGGCACAGTCTTGTGGGTAGAAGACTCAAGCTCACAGCAGTACGACGGTATAGTAGCAAATAGGGAATGTTAAATGTTGGTACACATGAACTGCTCTTCGTGCGTATTCAATAACCACAATAAAATTGAATTCTCTGAAGAGTATGCTGACAAGTGTCAATTTTTAGTGTGCGTTTAACTTGGTGCTCCTTAAAAAACACAGTGATCAAAACAGTAGTTTATTTTTACATTATGATGTCAAAAAATGCTATTCAAAGATTAGAAGGAATGGCTTCTGCACTACCGAAAAAGAGTTAATATGTGTCCATCCGGTTATCTTAGAAGTGCACTGGAGTTCATAAAACCAAGGAAAAAATAGTCCCCCAAACCAACAGATAAACAACCAAAGAGTAAAGATACAGTACTTGGTCCCTGCTCTGTGGGAGAACACGGAAAATTAAAAGGAGGGACAAAGAGGCAGGACTGACCACTTGCAAAAAGGATTTTTGAAGGACACTTAAACAAGCAAATGAAAAGCAGAGGGCAGGCTTTAAGCCCACACAGAAGTATATACTAAAGTATATGCAACAGGTCCTGAAAGCTCAACCTAAAAATGATGACCTGGGTCTCCAAACGAGGCCCCCATGAGGGCTATGCACATCCCTACTACTTTTCAGAGTCACCAGTCTGTTTGGAAAGAACACGTTTTTTGTGATAAATGCAGGAAGCTGCGGCATATTCTATCCAACCAATTGTTAGTCTATAAGGAAGAATGCAAACTTAGACCGCCAACTGATGGGAGCTGGAGGATCGGGAACAATTGAAAATGAAACAGCAATTGTAAACTCCCTGTGTGCAACTACTGAAAACTTCAGAAGGTAACGTCCCTGAACAAAATATCACACTGGTTTACTGTTGAGCTGGTGTCTCAACATCCTAGGAAATTAAGACATTGCAAAGTAGAGAAATTAATGCAAACACAAAATATTGCACTGGCAGAGAGAAGGGTGTCGGCAAAAAAGTCAGAGCACTGAAATGTAGATCGTATATGATAGAAGTTTACCTTTAAAATATGTCTCCGTAAGAATTTAGGCAATCACCCCTTAAGAACCAAGGAATTAACTTAAAGGATAAATACCATAAAAAAATGTCCCTGCTTCAAAATTCACAGCTATACAATATCTATACCTTTTAAGATTGTTGCTTACTTGGACAGGCTTGATTTGTTTGAACTCCGAATCTTATTAAGCAGCTACAGATCTTGAGAATCAGGCACTCAACGTGCTTGACACACCGGACATGCTGATCTACAGATTTCAGATCAATACCTTTGAAATGAAGCGCTTCAGTATCATAAGCAGGAGGATGAGCATTGCAAGCATTCCTAGGGCGACTCCAGCAGAATAATGAAAAGCAGCGCTCCTAGAGAGAGAGAAAAAGGAATCGTATAGTTATGAGAGACCAAGCAGGTAATTCATATAGATTAATAAACATTATTCAAAGGTGGTATTTTGGAAGGTGAGTAAATCAACGCAGGCGTACCTATGCATTTATGTACAGTCAGGGAATTAAATAAGTGGGGACTTCGCTTCAAAGCAAGGCAGGGATGTACAACGGTGGCGGGAAACAGGAGATAAGTCTTCTAGTTATGATCTGCTCAAATGCTGCAAACCCCAGAAAAACTGACAAGCCAAGGTAAAGACGCATGTACATGTATGCAATTGTCATGGATTGTTTTGGAACCCCACCGCTTCATGCATCTGTTGTTAATTTGTAGTTCACATGTTAATCAAAGAAATAGATACATAATGACGCCACACTTGCCAAGAGTTTATGACACTGTTCCTTAGCAGTCACAGTTGAGTTAGGTTGACATGGCTGCGTGGCCTTCAATGCATGTCCAGTCACCCTATGTACAGAACCCTACTGCAGAAACAGGCAGCACACCTTACTTTAGAAGTGTTGGGTCAAGTGGTCATGTGTGACATGTGACATGTGTGATACAGTAGCAGCTGAAACATCGCTTTCTGTTAAGCACATTTTTGGGAGCTTGGGTACCAAAGAGGAAGGAGACGAGGAACAATACATTGGAGAAATAAATGTTAACGTGACTGAAATTGATTTCAAGCGATTTGTAAAACGGCTCTTTAGGTCACTGCCAAGGACATGGTGATGTATACCTAATCCTGGATCGTGTCCAATGCTTTGGCTATTTATGGACCACAGAATTAGGCTCAGAAGTTGTATTCTTATGAACGCATACATACAAAAAGGATGCCATGCAGGGCATGCACAATACAATAAATATTTATTTCAAATGGTCGCAGGCCATCATTAATTGATCACAGATCATCAGTGAAGAACAAGTTACTTACCTTCGGTAACGATATATCTGTAAGAAACATTAGTTAGTTAGATTCCTCACCTTAGAATATCCCCAGGCGTCAGGCTGGATCCGGAAAGATTTTTCGTCAGCAATACCTTTGCGCGTCGCTAGGCGTCGTCTGCGGCTCCGCGTCCGTCGTCGGCGTCGTGCGCCGGGATGACGTCGTCGGAGTACTTAGACGCCGCTCTCGCGCGCTGACGTCAGTTCTTGTACATAGCTTTCCGCGCCAGGAACGCAGAGCCATGCAAGAGACCGACACTGGTGCCAAAAAAGTCTAGGGCCCCAAAAGGGATAACCTCAACCCTAGATATCGGTTCGCAGAACGGGGGAGGATGGGTGGGTCGGTGAGGAATCTAACTAACTATTGTTTCTTACAGATATATCGTTACCGAAGGTAAGTAACTTGTTCATCTGAAAGAAACACGTTAGTTAGATTCCTCACCTTAGAATAGATACCCCAGCAATACCAACCCCGGTGGTGGGTCTGCGAACCAAGATCACACCAGAAAGTCCTGGAGAACAGAACGGCCAAAGAAGCCGTCTCTCCGGACTTGGCTTTCCAGGCAATAATGTTTGGCAAACGTGTGCAGCGAGGCCCACGTTGCTGCCTGACAAATGTCCTGCAAGGGGACTCACCGGCCCAGGGCAGTTGTCGCCGCTGTGGCCCGAGTGGAATGGGCCCTCAGCCCTACAGGAAGTTCCTTTTTAGCTAAAGAGTAACAGGCCTTGATACACAAAATGACCCACCGAGAGATGGTTCGCTTGTGCACCGCCCGCCCCTTCTTAGCGCCCACGTAGCCAACAAAGAGTTGGCCGTCCACCCGGAACTGCTTGGTGCGGTCCAAATAAAAGGACAGCGCCCATTTTGGGTCCAGACGGTGGAGCCTCTCTTCCTCTTTCGAGGGATGCGGAGGCGGAAAGAAGGTGGGCAACGTAACAGACTGCCCGATGTGAATGGCAGTTACCATCTTAGGGAGAAAGGAAGGACGAGTCCTGAAAACAACTTTGTCCGGATGGACAGAAAGAAAAGGAGGCTTAGAAGAAAGAGCCTGGAGCTCACTCACCCTCCTAGCAGAGGTGATGGCAACCAGGAAGGCAGTCTTAAGCGTCAACAGACGAAGGGGACAATTATGAAGTGTCTCAAAGGGAGCGCACATCAGATACGTCAATACCAGATTCAAATCCCACTGAGGCATTACGAAAGGGACAGGAAGAAACATGTGAGTAATGCCCTTGAAGAAGCAAGAAACAACAGGGGATTTGAAAAGAGAAGGCTGATCAGAAAGCTGGAGAAAAGCAGAGATAGCTGAAAGATAACCTTTAAGAGTGTCCATCCAGGCGGAGACTATAATCGAGCACTATACTCGGGGTCCCTTGATGCGCGGTTGACGGGCCCGACGCGGGTCGCGGTGCAGGTGTGGCATGCAGCAAATGCGGCGATGGGGTGGAGGGATCGCTTGACTCGGGCTACGCCATTGTACGCGTCCCAGCGTTTGGGTTATCTGTATACTACGAAAGGCTTTGAGAAGTGGGATACGATTGGTATCAGCACGGTAGGGGATCTCTGGACGAAAGGGAAATTTAAGACGTTCGACATGCTGAAAACGGAATACCAGTTGAATGATAGGGAATACTATCGGTATGTTCAAGTTCATCATGCCTTGTGTTCCGTGTTTCCAGACGTGGCGGCTATTCCGGAGCATTCCCCGTTGGAAGACAGAGTATTGGACGGCTATGTGCCGGATAGCACCATTTCGTTGATTTATAAAAAGCTTATCAATGATCGAATGGGTTTGCTGGCCTCATTGCGGGAGACATGGATTGCCGACGGTTTAGAACTGGACGACGAGGATTGGGTGTCAGCGGTGGCCTCCCCGAAAGAGGTGGCTATCCCGGCCCGATTGCGGTTCGTCCAGCTTAAGATACTACATAGAGTGTACGTCACGGGGCCTGGTTTGATGCGCATGGGGTATTCGGTGGTGGTTTGTGTAAGCGAGGCTGTGGGCTACTGGGGACATATCTTGTGGGAGTGTCCGGAGGTGACTCGGTTTTGGTGCAGAGTGCATGCGGTGTTAGAAGAAGTCACGCATGTTGCCTTGTTGCCGGAGGCACGAAGATGTTTGCTGAATGTCTGGGAGCCGACTGATTACAATGTGACGCAGACGCAATGGGTGACTCTAGGCTATATGGTAGCGAAGCGTGACATTGCACAATTGTGGGGCTCCCAGAGGCCGCCAACGGTCTCCGAGTGGAAGGAACACATGGACTGGTGTATGTTTAGAGAGAAAATGGTGTATGTGACGAGAGGCAAGCCTGGGAAGTGGATTAAGGTGTGGGGTCCCTGGAACTCCTATCGTGGAGGTATTTGCGCCCCGCCCCAGACGCGTGAGATGAATGCTGCTCTGTCTCCCTAGCCCCCGCATTCCTGTATGCTCCTGCGACATGCGAATTTGTCTCTTCTGCCTTGCCCCCCTCCCCCCCCCTCTGTCTCCCAGGTTGGTTTACTCCCTCGATACGAGGAGCACAGGTTCCTGTTATTAACTTCCTCTGCCTTGTGTGTTTGATGTTTTCTGTTTTTCAAAAATATGAAACCTTTCCTGTTTGTTTATGGACTGCGGCTGCGGCTGACTGCGATGATTAGCACTTTAGTAACTCTTTTGTTGCTTTATTGATGTGAATGTTAAGTCGTGCCTAGGTTTACACTGCGTTTAGCGGCCGGCCTGTTGGTTGTAGGCCCATACTTGTATCTTTTCGAAATTGTAATAAAGGTTTTTTAAAAAAAAAAAAAGAGTGTCCAGAGCAGAGCCCTGCTGGGTCATGGAAAGAAGAAAGAGGAGAACCTCAGAAAGAGGGGCGGAAAGGGGATCCACAGCCTTTGCTGTGCACCATGCCACAAATTTGTTCCACCTGCAGGCATATACCGATTTTGTGGAGGGACGCCTGGCTGCCAGAATCACATCATAGACTTCAAGAGGCAAGTCAAATGGCATCAACTGCCGCTGCTCAATCTCCACGCATGGAGGTGGAGACTGGACAGGTTTGGGTGGAGGACCGTCCCCTGCTGCTGCGACAGAAGGTCCTCCTGAATAGGCAGTCGTATCGGGGGATTGATCGACAGACTGAGTAGCTCAGGATACCAGTACCTTTGTGCCCAATCCGGAGCCACCAAGATGACTTGGGCCCGGTCGTGCTTGATCTTCTTCAGCACTCTGGGCAGAAGTGGTATAGGCGGAAAGGCGTACAACAGACCGCAACTCCACTCGCGACGAAAGGCGTCCCCGAGCAAGTGCCGCCTTGGAAACTCCAACGCGCAGAACTGCTGACATTGCGCGTTCTCTTCGGTGGCGAATAGATCTAACCAAGGCTATACCCACTGCCGAAAGAGGCCTTGCGCCACGTCCGAGTTGAGACGCCATTCGTGATCCATCATGCACCGGCGGCTGAGTTCGTCTGCTCTGGCGTTCAGAGAGCCCACCAGATATTGAATCACCAGGGTGATGCCCTGATGTTCCAGCCATGTCCAGAGGTGCAGAGCCTCCTGACAAAGGGTCCACGACCCCACCCCACCCTGTTTGTTGCAATACCACATGGCGGTGGTGTTGTCCGTGAACACCTGCACTACACTTACCCGGAGAGAGGGAAGGAATGCCTTCAGTGCAAGTCGGATTACCCTCAGCTCCAGAAGATTGATATGGAGCCGGGACTCCTCCGGAGACCAGAGGCCTCTGATCTCTGCCTCTCCCATGTGGCCCCCCCATCCCAGGAGGGACGCATCCGTCACTACTACGTGCTCCGTTTGGGGTAGGGAGAGGGATATGCCACTGACCCAATCGCGGTCCGTTAGCCACCACTGCAACTGTCACACAGTGCCCTCCGAGATCAGGACGTGGTCGGACAGGTTGCCCCGATGCTGGGCCCACTGAAACTTCAGGTCCCACTGCAGAGCCCGCATTCGCCATCTGGCGTGATGCACCAACAGGATGCAGGAGGCCATCAGACCCAGAAGCCGCAGCACCAACCTGACCGAAACCCGGGATAGAGGCCGAAAGATGGGAATCAGAGCCTGAATATCCCGAACCCGCTGTTCCAGAGGATAGGCCCGGAACTGCGCTGAGTCCAGAACCGCTCCGATGAAAAGGAGCATCTGGGAGGGACTCAGATGCGACTTCGGCACGTTGATGGAGAACCCCAGCAAATGCAGGAGGTCGGCCGTAGTCTGGAGGTAGGAGACGACTGCCTGGGGCGAGCCCACCTTCAGCAACCAGTCGTCGAGATAGGGGAAGACTGGAACCCCCAATGTGCGCAGATGAGCTGCGACTACCGCCATCACTTTTGTGAACACCCGAAGAGCACTGGTGAGGCTGAAGGGGAGCACGGTAAACTGAAAATGATCTTGGCCAACCGTGAACCGCAGGTAACGCCGGTGGGCCGGCAGGACGGGGATATGGAAATAAGCGTCCTGCAAGTCCAACGCTACCATCCAGTCTCCAGGGTCTAGGGCAGCCAGAACCTGAGCTAAGGTGAGCATCTTGAACTTCTCCTTCCAGAAGAAGGCGTTGACGCTCCTGAGGTCCAAGATAGGGCGTAGGCCCCCTTTGCCCTTCTTGGGAACCAGAAAGTAGTGGGAATAACAACCACGACCTACTTCTGGACCAGGAATGCGCTCGATGGCCCCCTTGGCGAAGAGGGACGTAACGTCCTCCTGTAGAAGTTTCAAGTGATCCCCCCGACATGCGGTGGTACTGCGGTGGCATGGCTGGAGGGGTCGCCTCGAAGGGGAGGGAGTAGCCCCTTCGGACGATTTGCAGCACCCACCTGTCCGACGTGATGGAACGCCAGTGGAGCAGGTGATGGCGAACTCTGCCTCCCACTGGCGTGGAATGGGCCTGAAAGCACGGACTAGGAGGGCTTTGAGGCGGATGCTGCCGGGGTAGATGTGGACGGACCGGCACGTTGTCCCCCAGTACCGCCTCGGCAGAATCCACGTCCGCGACCGCGTGGAGGTTGATTCTGCGGCCTGTGGCTAGGCGGACGTGAGGGGGCGCCCCTTCCTTGGCCACGAAAGGGGCGAAAAGCGGAAGTTTGCGGGTGCGGGCCGAGAGGCCCAAGGACTTGGCCGTAGCCCTGGACTTAAAGCGCTCCAGCGCACTATCCGCTTTGTCGCCAAAAAGGCGACTGCCATTGAAGGGCATGTCCATGAGGGTGCTCTGGACATCCCCAGAAAAACTCGTGGACCGCAGCCAGGCGTGGCGACGAAGCGCCACCGTGGTCGACATTGCCCTACCCAGCGAGTCCGTAGTGTCCAGTCCACATCGGATTGCATGCCGCGCTGCATCCTGCCCTTCGGCAAGAGCCTGGGTGAGCCGTGTCCGGGCCTCCTCCGGACACTGGGGCAGCACGTTCTCCACCGTATCCCACAGGGAGTGGGTGTAACGGTCCAAAAGACAAGCGGGTTAATAGACCGCAATCCCAAACTAAGGGAAGAGAACAGCTTCTTACCAAACTGTTCTAGTCTCTTGGATTTCCGATCCGGGGGAGCAGACAGGAAGGAGGTCTGGGAAGTAGAGGCCTGGATAACCAGGCTCTCGGGCGTGGGGTGCAGGGACAGAAAACTGGGGTCGCCCGGTGCAGGGCGGTGTCGCAGGGCCACGTTCCGGTCCACAGGAGGTACTGTGGAGGGCTTGGACCAGGTGCCCTTCAGAACGTCAACCAGTGCTTCATTAAACTGCAGCAGAGTCTCCGAGGAGCTTGCTGACGGTTGGAGCACTTCAGTGATGAGGTTAGTCCTCACGGCCACAGCAGGTAGCTCCAGCCCAAGGGCTTGCGTAGCACCACAGAAAATGCAGCACCTTTCTCCGAAGCCACGGTCGGAGGAGAAATGAAGCCAGTGTCAGGGGAGGTATCAAGACCACTGGCATCCCCCAGCTCGTCTGCCCAGTCCTGAGATAACTGGCCCTGCCGGGCCAGAGGGTCCTCAGACCAGTCGTCACCGTCATACGATTCCTGGTAGACAGGTGGAATGATCGGAGCCGGGAGGAAGATGAAATTGCCACCCATCGGCGTAGGGTGCGGCGCCGGAGGGCGCCGCTCCGACGCCGGGCCCAGACTAAACTGGGGAACGGCGTTGTCCGAAGGCGGTGCCGGGGGTGGCACCGGAGTTGGCGCTGGCGGAGGGGTCGTGAGGTCGACCGGCGCTGACTGGGATCCAGGCCTGGATCCCGTGGGGGCCTGCGGCGTCGGAACCGGAGTCGACGACGGCGCCGGGGCCGGAGCCGCCGACTCGCTAGGCCTCCCAGTCGAGCCCGTGTGGCCTAAAGGCATGCCGGCAGGCGTCGACGGCGGAGCCAGGCCTTTCATAGCCATGAGGAAGGCACTGATCTCCGCCGGAGTCGCGTCAGTCCCAGGGACCGGCGGGTATGGGGACGGACGGGACTCCTGCGGCTCCGACAGAGCCGCGTGGGTGGTACCACCCGAACCCTCAGCCGAGTCGCGCGACCGGCGAGGGGAGCCCGAAGAGCGATGTCGCCTCTTGGACTTCTTGCTATACTTCGACTTATCCGAAGACTTGGAACCCGACGAGTGGTGGTGATGGCTGCGGCTCCGCGACCAGTCCCTCGACCTCCTCCTCGACCGGAACCGTGAACGGCGCGGAGCCGACTGCCGGAGCTCGAGTAGCTTGTGGGACCGCTCCCGTTTAGCCTTCGAAGTCAAGGCCCGGCAGTCGGGGCACGACTCGGCATCGTGATCGGCCCCAAGGCAATAGAGGCACCGGCGGTGGTGGTCCGTAACCGACATCAGTTGGTGACAGGAGTCACAAGCTTTAAAGCCAGGCATCCCAACCGGCACCAGAGTCGAGTCGACGAGAATAGAACCAAAGGAGTTCAAAAAGTTTAGTCAAAAAATGACTAAAAGGGTATGCTCTTCCCGGATCGGCGCTGTCTGGCGCGGAAAAAAGAAGAACTGACGTCAGCGCGCGAAGGCAGCGTCTAAGTACTCCGACGATGTCATCCCGGCGCAGGACGCCGAACGCGGAGCCGCAGACGACGCCTAGCGACGCGCAAGGGTATTGCTGACGAAAAATCTTTCCGGATCCAGCCTGACGCCTGGGGATATTCTAAGGTGAGGAATCTAACTAACGTGTTTCTGTCAGATAGAAGATGCACAGTGGTCAATACTTACACAAGCCCTCAAAATACAAATGAATTCCTTCATATTATCTACTTTAATAGTCAGGATAAAAACAAACATGTCCTCTATCAAAAATGTTCACTAGCACACTACATGGACAACATTCTATTTCTGGCTGGCTCTCCTTCACCGCTGCCTGCTCCCAATTGGTCAGAATTTAGTGCTCCAACTCCACCCTGCTCTCATGGCACAGAGTACACCAGGTACCGATCCTTGCCAATGTATTATTTACATCTTTGTGGATGGAAATAATTCTAAAAATCAAGAAAGCAGTTACGACGACCCCAAAATTAAGAAACCATTACCGCAATGTTTTTTTGAACCAATATCAATTGTTTAACCACCACGAACTCAAAACAAAAATACAATAATTCTCTAAAATGCTTTAAATTAAATAGCTTTTCTGCCCACTGTTTCTTCTTTTTCTTTCTTTTTAAGATCCCCAAGCCACTCCGAGCTTCCCATGCCCTTTACAATCCCCCATCTTTTCTCTCCCCTCCCCAAAAATCATCTATTGCAGTAATGATAATTACATCTTGACAGTGTCAGTCTCTGATATCTAGGTAGAACTGTCTAAAGCTGAACCGTTGTCTTTTGTTTGCAAGAATGCAGGGGCACACAAGTGCAGGCAACGAATTGCCCCAATATGAAAAGATCTGTAAACCTAACATTCCTCTATTACGTCCTCAGCAGAATGGCCAATAGAATTTATGACAACCTTTGTCCAAAGCATGGGCCCTCTGCGCAAGACTCCAGTAAAGTCAATATGGGTGCTTGGTACAACGACTAACTAGGGCATCAGCCCTGTGATGGGCCCAGAACCTATGCAGAAAGTACCTGCCAGGCATGCTGTCACAGCAAGCTGTGGCGATATTAGATGGTGAACAGTTAACTAGATGTGGTATAGCATATGTGGCTTTCCTGAAGTAACACACAATAATTCTGGTTCGAGGAGGGGCTACAGCTGTTTTTTCCTATTCATCTTGTGCCTGTATCGACATTCTCCCCAACATATTACGTTGACAACCAGTATTCTCTGTTTACACGTTTATTTTGGTATAATATAGCACTTTTTCTCTTCATTGCGGCCACTAATTTCTCCTGCCCAGTTACGGGAGCCATAATCTTTTTCAGAATGTAAATCAAACTACCTGCTTTACTTGCCATCTTCATCCATATTGTAAACTAACTCTAGTCCCATACACATGTTCTATTGAAACTTTCATACACCTTGGAACCTGCGTCGCTGTTTTTTATAGCACAAATTCACACTTTTACAAGCTTAGACTGGTGTATCATTTACTCTCTCTCTCTCAGTCTCATGTCACTGCCTTCATTCGAAATCCAAATTGAACTCGCATCTCACAAAACCCTGATCATTTTGAACAAATTTAAAGGTAAATTTCATGTCACTTTTCAGGCGTCATCATGCATGTCTAAATATTTTCCAACAAAAACCCCTTTTTACCATTTTGTTTGCCCTTTTCCCCGGTCTGCTTGACCTTGGTAAATACAAAGTATTTATAAGGTGTGCCAATTCTCTTTTCTTTAAGTACCCCGGTATTTTTTAGGTCTCGCCTATCGTTGCAGCGCGAATACGCTGCTATCACTTTGCGAAGCATGCAGTATACACTATAGTGTGGAAGCTTCGTGGAAGCTCTGCCCACTCTCCGGCCCATCTTCTTCATTGGCTTAGGTTATAAATGCTGCCTTCCGATTGGTTTTAAGCTCGTTAGTCCCTCCCTATGACAGCCATGTCAGTCATTTGTATCCTTCCATGGCTACTGGCCCCTTTACTGCACAGACTACTTTCTTCCCATCCCTTCCTACCCCCCCCCCGCAGTCCGTGACTTCTTAGGGCCCCTGACCCCCCTCCCGCGCACTCCCGGTTGTGCTCGTGCCCGCCCACACTCCCGTTTTCAATGCAATAGGTCTCGCGTAAATGCGAGTTCTATTGCATTGCCAATGCTTGTTTTTTTCAGCTGTTGCTCCGCTGCTTTCATACGTCGGCGTGGTTATGTCCTTCTGGGTCCCTAGATTTCTGGGCCCTCACCAGTGCTGACATGTTGCTCATGCACGTTCGGCATAGGTGCGGTTTCTCTCCTCTCTGCCGCTTCCTTTGAAACAACAGCTGTCTCAGCAGCACCTATGAGAAATCCCCGCCTGTGGTTGGCGATGGCGGGGGGCGGCCGCATGAAGTGAAGGCCTTTTGTTTGCTTGCTTTTCCTGGGCCGCTTTCTTATTTTACTGGTCTGCTGGCCGAGAGAGAGGAGTTACAGTGTCACGGGTCCGGGCAGGAACAAGCGCACGGTCACGTGACTGCTCGCGCACAGGGAGCTGGTGTTGGCAGATATCTATGGCCTGCCAGCCGTTGTGAGGCATACTGTGGATGGGGTGGCACCATGCCACCAGAGCTCCGCTGTTACCGACAGCGACGCGGTTCCTCCTCGTCCCACCTTCAGCCTCCTCCCTCTGTTCTCTTTCTGCTACTTCTGATTACCTAATCTGCCTGCCTTCGCCCTAGCTTCTGTCTCATTGTCACCTGTCCCACAATTCTCTCTGCTGCCCAACCTCATCTGGAGTGCTAATAATAACAATGGGAACAATAATGTGTTTTTGTATAGCGCTTCGTATAGCATGACTCGTGTCTAAGGACTGGAAATAGCAAGTGCTATTATCCAGGTAATTGGACTCAATTTACCAACCTAAGAAGAATGTAAGGCTGAGTTGGCTCTGCTATTATACAATCATATAAACTCCAAATGCACGTGGATGTGGGCAGTGAGCGTTTAATTAACTTCTGGGGTGATGCATGGGAGTCCTGTGCACAGCCACATTGTTCCAGGTCCTCCGTGTCCCGTCGTCACAGCTATTTCATTATATCAACATACTCTGAATATTAATACACATATATCAAATACGGTATTTTGTATCAGCGAGACACCCTCCCCCCCCCCCCCCCCCCTCCTAACCCCTGGGGTGGAATGATGAAAACAATTTCGTCCCCACAGGAGTGCAGGGGCTGCGTTGACTCCGGCAAGACTCCGGCAGACCCGGAAAACCATTATAAAACATGCATTCCTATTGCATTGCATTCCAAATGCTTGTTTACATTCATAGTTTATAAAATATTTGAACGTTGATATGTAATACAGAAGTAAAGTCTAACGTACAATATACACCATTGCCCATATACAAATCCCTAATGTGGCCTAACGGCCGGAGTTGTTGATTTTGGAACTTGAGAATCAACATCCTGTGATTCTGGGCGAAAGAGTCCATCTCCCCGTGCCATAAAAGTGACCTTACTACTGTATTCCGGTGGTCTCATAAAGCGTTCTAAAGCCCCTGCACCAAGTTCACGGTCTATGAAACTGTAACAAAAGAGTAACGAAAAATCTATACATTGAAACAATCTCACTACTACGGTGCATCATTATTATTGCGTTTGTTGTGGTCGCTATCATGATACTCCGTGCTTACTAAGAATAGTGATTGACATGTTTGCTCTCTCGCGGAACCACCACGGACTGCCTCATTTTCTCTAGCAAAAGCAAATGAGTCCTTTTACCCTCTACTTGCCATTTGTTCTGCAGAAGGCCTTATTCTGGCTTGACCAAAAACAAATAAAGCTATAATTTATTTCTCTTATCTAATAGCCATCGGCTATTTCAGAGCCAGTGTGCCTTTGTTCCTAAAATATGTTCTCTTGACTTCGGTTTGCTTTGTTTGGCATTACAGAATCCCGATGCTTGTGCTGTCGTTAATTTTGTTTCGATTATTTCAGTTAACTACTGTCTAAAGCAAAGTACATTTACACTCACTGTTGTAATTGACTCTAAAATCCCACACTTCGTGTTTAGCAACCATCACCTCCTTTCATTCCAGCACTTTTATACATTTTATTTCAGAGCAATTTTATTGGACAATGTGAATTAACACTTATTATTTAAATATGTCCCTCGTTTCTGTTTCGTGCGTTTTACCTAGTGTCTATAAAAAAGTAAATACGTTTCGCATTGGGTTATTTCTTTTGGTGATATTTACTTGTTGGTGTAAATGCTCGCCTACTGCCCAGTTGTCTTTTTTTGCTGGCTGCTCTCATCAGTCGAATGGCAGTAAATTATGACCTGTGCCCTTGAAAGTGACCTTCCAGCTGTTTATTAAGCTGGTGCCATTTTTTGGGCGAGCTTTGAGCTGGGTTGTTATGTGATTACATTTTGTGATTTATCATTGCCAAGTTATCTAGAGATGAAATGTGCTTTGTTGATGATAAGGTAGCAAGGTCTCCCATATGTTCCACATGAGCTCTTTTGTGAGGTGTCATCCGCTGTGTCAGATCAGGTGACACTGCTGAACATGATACCACCTAAATGGACGTTTTGTTGCATCGGTGCATCCAACACTGCAAAAAAAAAAATGGACGGTAACTTCAGAGATTGTTACGAGTTTTCTTTGATACAGACTTAGTAATTATACCTTTCAGCATTCAGAGGATTTTAATTAGCTCACCTGCCTCAAGCTTTGTGGACAGGTAGAGAAAAATGGAAGAGCTTCTTCCCTAGACACAAGCATTACATGAATGTCGTGCACGTGTTTAGATTTGCTTTTTAGCTTTTTTTTGTTTTATAGCCATCAGGGACATGTTTATTGTGCTTTGTTTTCATGTTAATACATTTTCTGTAGAGTTGCTTGTGCCCTTTTGTTTTATTTCTGTCACAAGACACAATCAGATCTTTTGATCCCGCTTCACTGTTTAAAAAAGCCTTTGCAATGCAATAGGTCTCCCATTAGTGAACGTTTGAGCTATTGGCATTGTAAATTATATTGCATTAAGGATGCAGTAACTTATGCAGCTAATAGAGGTCCCTTTACAACTCCACCAGCAGAAGTCAGGAAAATAGAATCACTTTAGCAATCCCTAGATTCCAGGCAGTAGAAACTTGTCTTTCGTGAAGACCCGCAGACAATAATATTATATTGTAATGTTGTATTTTCAGTGATACGACCACCGAAGGCCCTGATTGTATATTAAAAACAGAGTTTTGGACAATACCATTTCCTGCTTATAGGCAGTATTTCCCATACCTGGTGTGTTCCACAGTTTGGTGCTTACTCTCTCTGGCCTGTACCTAATGCTCGTACTCAGCCTCTGTGTGCCACCTTCTACCATCTCCGCCGTGTTCAAAACTGTGGCGTAATGCCAAATGATGCCCCCCTCGCTGAATGTGATGGGGTGAGTCTCTCATATATCACAGATACATGTTGGCCTTGCATGATTGGGGCCCCTCTAAATGGCTGGGGCCTCCCGGAAGAGTTGGGGGAACCCCTGCGCTATAGAGGGTGCAGGGGCCTGTGTCCCTGGTTTAGAGCTCAGCATCTCGCTCTCATGCACAGCAAGTCTCTGCCACCTGCAATCGCATTCAACACCCTCGCAACAGCTTCACATGAGCTTCCCCAAGGCCACACATAATATCATCTTTCATCCCACCCTTTCATACACTTATTATGCCTCCTACGGTGAGAGACCTAGGCAATGTCCTAAAAGTATAAATCATCAAATCACCTCCTGAAAACTAGTAACCTCAAATCAAGTGACATGCACGTTTCACTTACCCTAACACAAGTTGTGCCTGTGTACAACTGTAAATCTTGTGATAGGGTGTTCCTGCAAGATCCAGACTGCTTAGAATTGCAAGGAAGACTGAATATCAGATATGAACGCTCGCCACTGACACATGCAGTGTTCTGGAGATCATGGGTTCAACTCTCACCAAGACTGATTCAGCCTTGCTCTCTTCAGAGTCTCAGGTTTGAATGCTGATAAAGCAACTTTAGCCGTATGAGTTTGCTACAGAAAGAACAGTTGTATTGGGTTATTGCGCTACCTCATGTTAACAGGACTACTAGATGGAAAATCGTCAGTAGCAATCACTACAAAAATACAAGCATTGTCAGTGCCAACAGGCTTCGCTTTCTTATGCCTTTTTACAAGTGTGGTTCAAAAACAGAAAACTCAACAGGCCACAAAGTGTCATGTTCTGGAGCCATCCCAAAATGATCGAGTTGGACTCTTCACTTCTATGTTTACTAAAACAACTGCGGCAATATGACCATCAGTGTCGTTATTTCGAAGAGGGAGATCATTCAGGCTCTTTTCTACTGCGAATCGTCATAACGGGTTACATTTCACTTCAGTGCACATTTCCGCATCACCACACAGAAAGGCAAGTAGAGATCCTCCGTGCCTGCTTTTACTCCTGCTTCATCTACGATTAAAATAATTATATATAATAATCACCGTATGTTGTTGGGTCTTCACTGTGTTGTGGGGATTACATGAGCTGGGGATATCATTGTGCTGAAGATACATGAGAGCAAGGCTATGTTGCAGTAATGTGCGACAATGTACAGTCCAATAATGTGCCTATTAGTGACAAAGCCTCTACGTTACAGAACAGTAGTTATTTCAGCACCAAGGATAATGTGCAGCATGGTTAAATACTTATAAGTCCCCAAATACGTGACCGATTGCATTGCAAATGCTTGTTTTCCTGGGATACAGCACCTCACGTCTATCTGTCACTATTGCAAGAAAATCTCAGTCTTCCACAAATGCATGCTCTAAGAAATCTATCACCCATTATTCGTCATACTCCTAAAACTAGCCACTTGATAGGAGAGTTTACACCACTACACTTATGCCCAGGTCACACAGTGAGGCTTTCTTCAGGGTATGCTGGATAGATGCTCCTTCAGCCGCGTGCTGAGAGGGGTTGCTCCTAGATGCATGCACTTGTGGTGCGACATTCCATTCATCTGCCCAACTGCACAAAGCCATGGTGCAATCACATTGTGCATTATTGTTTAGGGTTTGATCTAATAAGAAGCTTAGACATGGGGCACATTTATTAATGCAAAATGACTGACAGTGGGCTTAAAAAAACAAGCATTGGCAACGCCAACAGCTCTCATCCATTGAGATCTCACGTATATGAGATCCATTGACTTTGCCGATGTTTTTTTTGTTATGTTGAACAACAGCGCAAGTGGGGCTGCTGTGCAATGTCTGAGAGTAAAGGTAAAAAAGTGATATGATGCGGGTAGCGGTGAGCCTGTCATAGCACTTTTATTTTCTTTACTTTTAGCCATGTTGTGCAGCAACATTGCTAAAAACTATAACAAAGCCAAAAGATCGTGTATAGGCAAGAATTTTTGGCTTTGCCAATGCTCGCTTTGAATGCTGTGGGCTACTGTCTCCCCACCCCTCCTTTCTGTACCCTTTGTTGAAGGATTTGAAATGGGAGATGGAAAATCGGGAGGCGCTAAATTACCTGCCTGATATGCACTTATTGCTCCACACATATCCTCTATTACCAGGGCCCAGTCTTAATATTCCAAGCATGAAGAGCCATAGAGATAGCAGACTGATTAAAGGGGAAAATGATTAGGAGAGGATGTTGCGCTACGGCCAGAGCTACCGACTGGGGAACCAGTTTCTATTCTCGGCATTAGCTCAACATCCTTGTGATTCTCGTCACATCACTTAATCTGCCCATGCCTAATTTAAACAAGCATTTGCAATGCAATAGGTCTCGCATTTGCGAGAGTTTGAGATACTGGCATTGTAGATGACAATGCCTTTTAATTATGTGCTTTGAATACCTAAAAGCAGTGTGTAAACAAGTTACTTTGTACTTCTAGTCCTTGCTTACTAGAAGCAAGGCTGGCAGTAAAAGAGGTGCAGTTACTGCCAGCCTATCAGTACAAAGTGAGTGTTTACACACCGCTTGCAGGTTTTCAAAACATATAAATAAAAGGCATTGTCATTTTACAATGGCAATAGCTCAACCTTTCGCAAATGTGAGACCTATTGCATTGCAAATGCTTTTTCTTTTTACTAAGCTCGATACGAACGCAAGAGGTCTTTAAAAAAACCTGTGTGAAATAATGACATGGGGTGAAATAAAACCATATTTCAGTGTGATTACAAAGATAGTGGTGGTAGCGTGAGGTTTTCTGCTTCATGGCGCCCATACCCATGTACGTATGATAGCATTAAAGTGTAGCAATACACGTAACAGTGTGTGCTTTACTAAAATGCTAATCCATTTTTTTCTATGTAGCACTTTACATTGGGGATTGGCACGTTTCGAAGAACACCCAATTTTGGATAAACTAAATGGGACCCCTTAAAATACAGTCATTTGCCCAGGCACCCACTATTTGTCAACTGCGTGAGCTGGGATTACCAAGATCAACGTTTCTTAACTATATAAACTGTGAAGACCATGAAATGCATATAATTCCCGTGTGAAACGTGTGCCAGTAATGTAACTTGAAATGTTGGGAGTCCCAGATATGGTGATGACCTAAGAACAATAGCTATAACTGGAGGTGCAGTGGACCCCTCAGTCAGCTGTGCTCCGGTGTGGCTGCACCTGCTGCACTATTGATAGCTACGCGCCCCTGATGCTACCTACTCTACCAGCCACAATAGGACCACAAGTTGTAATAACACTGCCCGGTAGGGGCCCTGGGGGGCTGCCAAGCCTCCACCCTGTTCAGGGTAGCGCCTCGCAGCACTGGGGCTGCAGGGACATATGCTATGCCCGCGGTGATGCCTGTATGAATTCCAACAAACATGCTCGTCACGATGGTCAGAACTGGACCTGTCCTATTACTACTGACCCTTCTGCGCTTCTATGCAAGCAAAGGTTTTTAGAAGATATGGACAGAAATTACAGCACCTCCTCTGTACACTACTGGCCTTCGTATTACCATTTCAGACACTCACACGAGGTTTCTGAGTTGCCTAAACACGAGAACTCCAGTAAAACCAAAAAAATGCATTTACAATGCGATAGGTCTCGCAATAACGAGATTTTGAGCTATTGGCAATGTAAATGGCCCTTTTATAATATTAAAAGGCATTGTAATTTACAATACCAGTAGGTCAAACTTTAGCAAAAGCAAGACCTATTGTATTGTAGAGCGCGGTGTCCGTGAAGCGGACGCAGTGCTCACCAATAAAGTAAACAAAAGCAAAAAAGAAACAAACCGAGCGCGGTGTCCCTGAAGCAAGCGTCGCACTCAACATTATAGTTTAAAAAAAAAAGGAAAATGGAGTGCAATGTCCTTAAAGTCCATGACAGTAGAGGTAGGTAAAAGAACAGTGACAGTCAGGGAAGGTGTCACCCTTGGAAATTCGTTTGTCTACTAGCACAGAAAGAACTACAGCAGGTCACATGAGCGAGTCTCAGTGGGGTCTCAGCTGCTGAATACAGTCAGCTGAGCCCAGAGCCCACTGTGGCACGAGCCTGAAGCAGTTCTGAGTTACAGGCTGCTAAAATTACAATATATAGTATTAATGATCCTCAATCTCTCAACATGTCAGGCAATATTTTATTTATTAACACAGGCCTGAGTGGCCAGAATGAGCCTTGTAACACCGTATGCACACAGCACTCAGATGCCGCGCTGCTCTTAATGCAACTCTGACAGTCACTGTCATTCCCTGCTTCTCTCTCACAGTGTGCAGGTGGGTAAGGTACTAAAATGCGTGATTAATGCATTTTAATGCGGACCACCAACCAGACTCATAAACCCTCCTATCGGACACCACACACCACTTTCCCTGTATGTCTTTCGTTGTTGTCTTTCTCCCTATCACTTCGTTTTCACCTTTTCCGTCTTCACCCCCCTTGGGGCAGCCTGGCACTGCCTTTTCTTGCATGAACGCCAGGCGTTGCACGAGCCCCTTCAACGCCTGGAGATAGTTTTATTTTGAATGTCTCATTATTCTCAGTCACAAATGAGCAATAAGAAGTAACCGCTAGGGGGCAACACCGGCACTTCCAATAAAGGTGTCGATCGGACAGGATATAAAGCGAGGCAGTGTAGCCCATCGTGTCAATGCGCCAGCTTAGACGGACATTCTTACTGGGCCAGCCTTGTCGTTCATCCTTCTGAGTTTGAAATGGGCACTGACTGTGAATTAGGGGTGCTATGCACCCACAGATGCCCTAGTCCTGCATGCTCGTCCCCATGGAATGAGTTACAATATGAAACAATGCCGTGGTGCTTGCCTAAATCCACCTAGGCAGCACTCCGCATTCAAGCCAACATCCTTCAAAAGGGACATTTTAATTTCAAATAAACGCAATGTTTACTGCACCACTGTCCATTATAGGTAAAAACAGACATACAAAAAGTATACATAAAAACCAATAATTTTTAGCCATTTACAAAGTCATGCAATTGTTAATGACCATGCATTGCTAGGCCTCTGTGCCGGAAGCCAGTCTTTAAGTGCTCGCTGGGAACGGGTGGCGGACGGAGTCTGTCTGAGGGACGGCCAAAGGGTTCACACTGAGGAAATGTTTTCTTTTATATGGTGCGCATGTAGTCAAAGTTGACGTCAGAGCGCTTTAATAAAAGGCATAGTAAACATTGAAAACTATGCACATTTAGTGTCGAAACAATTGAATCACGACGCTCGTCAGGGGTAGTAAGCGCTATATAAATGAATAAATAGCCTTGCACTCCTGTGTTCGTCACAGAAGTGCTCTCTCGATGAACGAAGGTTGAAAGTGAAGCGTTTGAAAACCCGCAGGACGTTTGAAATCCCGCAAGGCCGGAAGAGGCGCGAGATTAAATAAAAAAAAAGAGAGAGGATATGCGTGACAACCCCTTACCTTGGCCGTGAGAGTCCGGAGGGCCGTTGGCCTTGGAGGGTGGTGGGCACAGACTGGGCATTATCTGCACACACAGGCCCTTTGCCTTCATACCAGCACATTCTGGGCAGACCTGGTGCGGTGCTGTGAACTGCTGATAGGAGTTTGGCCAACCTCTTCAACTCTCCGTCCCCCGTCTAGAGTAGTATGCAGATGGCCAGGAGGTGTTGTTGCCCTGAAGCAGGGGAGGGCAGGCAGATCTCAAAACCGGCCCTACTTGTTCAGGATGGGCTCGGAGACCAGGCGGGTTCGCACCTAGGACATGTGCAGACTGGACCAGACAGGAGAAACTGCAGGAGCGTGGCTGGGACAGTAGACGCCGCTGGACACCAGTGCAGAAGATCGTGCTCACCTAATTGGCCTCTCCACGGTGACACCTTCAGGTCGGTCCCGGGGGCATGGGGGCTCTGTCTGCCACAGGAGGTGCGGTAATTGGTGGGGTTGATGGCAGGGGCAGCCCAGTTGTGGTTCACGCAGGCCGGGGCAGACGTACAGGAGGGTCGGCCGTCTGTCATGCTGGCAGAGCATGAGCTCTGTGGCGCCTTGAGGCGGGAGGCACAGATGAGGCACGGGCGGCTTGCAGTAGAGAGGTGGTATATAGGGTGCAGCCGTGATTCAGCTGAGGCGGGGTGGGGTGTTTTATTGCCCCATCCGTTGTTTGTTGAGTCTTTGTCTCGGGACACCAGAGGCGAGGCACGGGGGATGTTGCACAGGGAGAGATGCGGGGGAGGAGGGTTTACGTGGAGTGGGCCGCGTCTCCGACCCAAGGGACGGGGGTTGTTTGCGCAGGGGTGCAGAGCGGCTGGTCATCTTCCTATGGGGAGGGCAATAGGCGTGGCGGGGGGAGCTGGGATGGGGGGCAGGGAGTGTGTGCAAAGAATGCAGGCCCTGCCCCCCCACTCCCACCCCTTCGGGTCGAGTGTGCGCTATCTAAATATGCAACAAAACAAAAACAAAAAAAAACACGTTGTGAGGATGTCACCAGCGGTCCGAATGCAACGACGGGTACAGTGGAGGTTGGACGATGTGGTCAGTTGTCCAGGGGCATTGAGAGCGCATCATGTGGTGGGGTGACATGTTCTGTGGGGTTTTTGAGTGCCGTGGTAATTGCCGCTGTCCGGGCGGTGAAGACGGGGATGCAGGGGTGTCAGAGGCTGCACCCAGTTGGGCGGCGGGGGCTCCAGGAGAGTTTTGAGGCTGCTGCGAATCGCCAGAGATGGAGGAGCGCGCAGCCATCACACGGAGCCTTTGTTGCGGTGCAGCGAGGAGTGGGAGCGGAAGAGCCGCCACTTCAGGTTTTAAGATAGTGTCTCCAAAACAATGTGCCCGGCCGGCTCCGAGTGACGCTCTGTGCGGGGGCAGGTAGTTTTCGCTGGGCCTCTTCTGCCGTCCCACTTGGACGGCCTTGCCTGCCAAAGGTTTCTTGTCTTTATGGGGCCATGTGTTTGGCCCCATAAAGATAAGAAACCTTTTGCGACGAACGCAAAGCAGGCCAGGCCGTCCAAATGGGACGGCTCAGAAAGCCAAGCTAATACGTCACGGACACCTCTTTTCCAATGGCTGGACACCGTTTAGCATAAACGGTGACGCCAGCCAATGGAAAAGAGGGGCGGGGCTTAATGCCCCTTACAGGAAAATACCTGTTAACACTAAATCTCGCCAGCGAGACTGCGCATGTCTGCGCAGTTTTACGCCAGGCGAGACCTAAAAAAAAATAGAATGTGACCTTCTGGCGCTCATGGAAAGTGCTCCTATACATGGGGTCGAGTTCGTGCTTTGTCAAACTGCAAAAAACATTTATTTTTTTAAACTGCAATGTTGAAAATCAGTGCTTGCATTGCAGCCTGGCTAGCTCCGCCCCCCCCCCGAGCGCCCCTCCTTGCCCCTCCTGCGGCCGCCCATGCTTTTACGGACGCCTTTTGTCCGTAATTACAGGCCCTGCAGGGAGCAGAGGTGTTCCCTGCCAGAGGCCTCAACTCCCTGATGGGATGCCTAGCACTCCTCCTCGCAGCCCCTCCTGCCCATTGTCATTCTGTCTGTGGCTGATTATCACATACAGAATGACAATGGCCAGTTTGAGCTTTTCTGAGAAGTTCTTGGGGGAGTCGATGCATTATCCTCCCAAGTCAAAACTTAAGGTTGCAGCATAGCCCGGATTTCTGATCCCACCAAAACGTACACAGACTTGTGTCAATAACATATCTATCTGCCATTATGCACCCTATCACTGCCTCATATCCCCCTGTACCCCACGCCCCGCGCTCACTGCCTTATATCTCACTGCCTTATATCCCTCTGTACCCCACACCTCGCGCTCACTGCCACAACATATCCCTCTGTACCCCACCCCTCGTGCTCACTGTCACAACATATCCCTCTGTACCCCGCACCTCGGGCTCACTGCTACATAGCCCTCTGCATCCCACTCCTCACACTCACTGCCTGATCGCTCACTTTACCTTGCCATTCATCTTCTACATGTTCTCTCCCCTTCCACTCCCCTTCCTACCTCTGTTCAACCCCTTACTTCTTTTAGTACCTTACTCCTTTCTCAATACCTCTACTCCTTTTCCTCTTCAGTAACATCTCTCTGACACATCTCTGCACTTCCTTTATTTCAACACACCCCTCTACCTCACCTGTCTACCTCAGTCTTTATTATTCCCTCTTCCTCAGCTGTCTCTACCTGTCTCTGACACACCACTCCCTCTCTCTACCTGGCCCTCTCACGTTCTACGACTGCGTTATTCTCCCGTCTCCAGCTTTGATTTATCGGTCTCTGCTCCTGAATCTTTTCCTTCTACACCTCACTTCTTTGTCTACCCTTCACCCCTCGCTACCCTTCTGTTTGCCTCACTACGGTCTTTACCCGACCCACCTTTCAGTGCCTCTTCCCATTTCACCTCCCTCCCTCACAGCACTCTCCTAGCATGCATCTGTTTCTCCCCTCACCACCATGCCTGCCTCTACCACATCTTACCTTTCTAACCAGCCTAACTTTCTACCTTCCTGTTATTCCTGGTAGTGAACCTTTCATTTCACCCCTCCGGTTGTATTACCTGCACATTCAAATTGAGTAGGTCATTGCTGTGCTCCCAACCCGACATCGAAACCCAGTCCCCTAGCCTCTCAACATGCCCAGATATAACAACAAGCATTGGCATAGCCAATAGGTCTCGTCTTTGGGACCTGCTGCAGAACTAAATACTTAAAAGGTCCCAAAGGCGAGACCTATTGGCTATGCCAATGCTTGTTTTTCTCAGCTTGGACGGAGCATTACCCGATCCTGATTGTCTGCCATTTTAGCCCGCCCCTATTGATTAACATTAGCCCTGCCCCTTCATTTGCCAGGTTATCCCCCCCTGGAAAAATTTCTGCCGACGCCCATGGTTGTGAATAAAACCAATCTGGCTGCTTTGCGATCACTCTGTCTTGTTTTATTTTTTCCCGTATTTTGAACCTTTTTGTCTCTCCGTCCCGAGGCTGCACTGTGGAAAAGAAAAATTTTAAAAAAGACATTTGCAGCCAAAGTATTTCTTTCTTTTTTGGATCCAATTCACAGGGGAACAAATAAAGGAAAGGAGAGAAAAGAGAAGGTATGAGCCGTTTGCTCAAGTCATGGTTTTCAGCAAGTGAGGAGCAGCGAGACAGAAAGAGAGGGAATTAGACGCAGAGGAAGAAAGAAAGCGGGGGCAGCTGCCAAGCAGGAGACATGAACACTGTAGGGAGATGGGCAGTGGGAGATGAGTGTGGTGGGGGGGAGTGGGGTTTATCATTTTCAGAAAGGGGCCCCTACACCGTGTTGAGGAATGGGTGAGGCAGATAAATCCATTTAAATGATTGGATTTATTGTGAGTGGATCAAGGACGAGCCGAGGAGCAAAACTAATGCCATCAGCTAAGCAAGGAATCGCGTTACCATCCAAAACATGAAGCGCGGCGTCCATGAAACTGGCGCCGTGCTGGTACATGAACTGAGGGAAAGCCAAAAAGAAAAAAAAAGAGTGCGCATGAAGGAACATATGTTAAAATAACAAAAGCAAGGCCACACGTAACGGGCAGATGGCTGGGAGGGTCCGAAACACCAAAAGGCTGGACTAATTATGCACATCTACCAAACAAAAGCAGGCCGTTAGGAAGGGCATTAACAGGAGCCAATGAAAAGACGGGAGGTACTTTAAGCACATATTCTGGATACAGCAGCAGCACATGTACTGCCTAGGCTCAACCTTATAATAATGGTATCAAAAGCATAATAGAGCGGAAACAATATACATTTTCCCATGATGAGTAGTTCAAACTGAAAATTTCTCGGGGTAGAAACTAGATTTATAAAGTATGATTCATGGAGGACACATCCCCTCTTCAACCAGATCGATGGATAGTTTGTCTAGACTCACACAACCTGCTGCTTCTGGGCTTTTTATGGGGGAGAGTGAGAGCTAAACTGCTTAAGTACATCATTAATTTCAGCGTTTATTTCTAACTGTATTAGTTAGAAATTGGAAGACGCAGCTTAACATTTGACCTCTGACTTTGAATGCCAAGCAAACATGACAAGATAATAAGATTTAAAAGCCTGGTTACAGAAAGCGAGTTTGAAGTCGGCAAAAGGAAAGAAAAACAACAGGCTTCCTCGGACGATACAGTTTGACATTTGACCTCTGTCTTTGAATGCCAAGCAAACATGACCATACCAGAAATATATTTAAAGGCCTGTTTGCAGAAAGCGAGTTTGTGGAAGAATACAGTAAACGCGATTTAGGCACCGGGAGGGACGAACTGAATCTGGAGAGCCAAAGCAAATAAAGCCACACAATGTGAGTTACAAACCACAAAGCCAATGGTAAGCAATGGGCGGAATGCATTTCTAGATCAACTTTCTGAATGTTCTCAAGATGTCTTTGGCAAACCAGACAGCTGCGACCTATAAGGGAATTATTAATTTTGTAAGACTCTAAAACCACAAAAGTTTGAATGAAATTGTGCAAGTTTGAGCATGCCTTGCTCTCCGTGGAAGTCAGTATCAGATTAGGACACTCTGCATTATTCATTAGGTCTACTGGAACGAAGGCCAGTGATATCTTCAAAAGCTGTCCCTATATTAAATTGCCAAAGGGAACCTTAACACCAGAACATCTGATCCCACAAGACTAATGTAAGTGGCTAAAACATGATGGTTCGACTTTAGAGGTAATGGGCACCAAATCATAGGTTGTTGAATCAAACTACCTCGGATTCAAGAAACTTCTAAAAACTGAAGTCTTCAAGAAAACCATCTCCTGAAACAATTCTACTTAGTTTCACAATAGAAGAATGGCAGTTGATTGCTAAAATAATATATTTCTGCGATTTGCCTAACGTCTTGCTGAACTATACTATACTCTGCACTAAAGTACTTTAAGGTTATTGCAAGATGACAACTAGCTCTTTACAAAACATTATAATAAATAAATAAGGCAACCCTGTGGTTGAAATGCTTTAAAATGAAAAGTCATTTATTGCAAATATACTCAATACAATATCAATGTACACAAAGTCCTTTCTTGAACATCTAATGCGTACATGTATTGCATAGTCATACTTTTGGTACTTATTTTGCACTTCTGGTTACCACCATACATCATCTTATGTCATACATGTTGAAAAATAACTATTTTTTATAATTTTATTAGAAAGTATAAAGCAATATTGAGAACATCTGAAATTGAAAGTGCTGTTTAATTGTGTCAAAAAATGTAAAAAGAGACTCAGTAATGAATAAACACAACAATGTGAATTAACGATGACTGAAGTACATCTGGCAGCCCCAACAGAAAACAAGCATTTACAATGAAATAGGTCTTGCAATGACATTGTTTTGAGCAATTGGCATTGAAAATGTTATTGTTTTTATTTTTCCCCTTTGTGAAGCATTAATCAAGTAATGGCGTTGTATATGACAATGTCTTTTACACCCTGTTGACCCCGGCAACCTGATAACTTGCCCCATAGGTAGCCCAGGTGCGTTTTTCCTATTGCATGCTGGTAATTGTTTATATTTATTTTTTTTAAGAGTAGGAACCACAGAACTACAATTGTCAGGTGTTAGAGTCGGGGATCTCTGGTTGGCGCAAGGTTGCCCTTGTGTCAAGCAGGAACCCTCTCCTCCACGTCAGGGCGCAGGATAACCCCTCGCGAATGACCCTTGCTCACCCTCTAGGTGCGTGGCGTGAGCAGCCAAGGCGATTCCTCAGGCGTTGTTGGTTAAGCACTTACAATCATACACACAGTAAATACATCAATCCCCCCAGAAACGGACACCAGACTTGGATATATATAAAAATACGCTTCTTTATGTCAAAATAAGGATATATATCTCAGCAGATTTATCACAAGACCAATAACGTTTTCGCTATGCCACCAGGTTGTAAAGCGGGCAAATGTTCGTTGTTCGTAGCTTCAAATGGATACTTTGTAGTCTCTTGCAAAGGTTACTTGGGGTTCCAGTACTCACAGAGATCGGCTCCTGCGAACGGGGAAATAAGGCGTTGCGGGCCCCGAGCCCGATACTGGACTTCTTTCGTGATGTGGAGAGTCGGCACAGGTCGGTGCGACACTCAGCTTCGGAAGTGTTCTTGGGTCCTCAATCAGCAGGTGTGGGCAGGTAGGCAGGCGCGGCCAGCGACCCTTTAGCACGGCGGTGCAGGAGGGTCTCCACAGCGGGGGCGGCGCGGCCTGAGATGTCCGGGGATAGCGAAGCGGGGTCGCAGGGCACGGTCAGTGCAGCTGGTTGACCCGGCGTAGATCACAGTCGTCGGACGGCTTCCGGCGGGAGGGGTGATAGCGCGGTCAGCGCGCTCCAGTAGCAGGCGGTGACAGGGATGCAGGCGGCCTGGCCCGGGGACAGAGAGCGGCTCGGGACGGAGCGGGGCTCTCACGGGTTTGAGGCAGGCAAGCTTCTGAGTGTCACGGCCCTAGGAGGGGCGATGAGGGGCGCAGTCTCTTTCCAGCGGGATGCACACACGGCTCGAATTGGAGGACGAGCAAAAGCACAGAGAACCCACTGGTCCTGGGGTTCAGTTCAGGGGGCAAGCTCAGATCAAGCCCTTGGAGAATGTTCAAGCACAAAGTAGCAAAGTCTTTTCAGTAAGTCTCTTCCTCTCCTTTCTCAGCAAGGCAAGCAGCAGGCCAGCTCCTCCAGCGTCTTCTTCTCCTTCTAGTCGGGCAGAGGTTCTTTGTGGTAAACAGGATTCTGATTCTTAGGAGCCAGGCTCCTACTTTTATACCATGATTCTTTTGTTCTTTAGCGCCAGGGGGCCTGGGCCTGGCTCAGTCCAGTTCTGGAGCACTTTGTTATGGTGACTCTGCTCTTTCCTTTCAGCAGCAGGGCAGAGACATCAGCCGCTCCACAGGGGGCGGCGCCGGCTTTGTGGTGGCAGAGCACAGGTCTATTCAAGAGTCAAGGTGTACTCCTCCCACCCATCCAGGTGTCACCTCTCTACCCACCACCTGGCAGCCAACCTGTCTCTGGGGATTCCCCAACCCTGCTCCTTACTGTTGCTAGGCAGAACACACACACACACAGCAGAGGCGGACTGAGATGGTCAGGTCAGTAAATACTAACTTTCTAAAAGTAGTATTTACAAACCCAGGATATTAAAATAAACTTGACTACAAGAAGTATTTTATCATCCTGAGTTCAGGCATACTAAACTTGACACTTCTACCATGCTCTCTGAGTCCACTGGGGTCACAGCGTTGGCGTGATCCCGGCAGCCCATTCTGGCCTATGGAGAGCAGGTAGCCTTCAATAGTGAAGAACGGAAATGGCTGTAATTCACTACTAAGACATGCCACACACATCAGGGCATGTCCTACCTTATGCCTACAATGCACCCTGCCCTTGGGCCTACCAGAGGGGTGGCTAATATGTAGGTAAGGGAAGGTTTAGGGACTGGCAAGTGGGGGCACTTGCGCAGTCAGCGCGACGGTCCCAGACCGCGCACAGGGTCTGCGGTGGCAGACCCTAGACACACTTTACAAGGCCGCTTCCGTGGGTGGCGCAACCAGCGCTGCAAGCCCACCAGCAGCATTGGCATTCACAAGCCCTGGCACCCCTGGTGCACTTTACTGGGGACTGACAGTGAATCCAATAAACCAATCCTGGACATCAATTACAGGTACATTTTACTTCGGGAGCACTTGCACTGCGGCACGGATTAGCCGTGGCGCAGTCCCCTGAGCGGACAACACCAGCAAAACAATCGAGGCACACCATCAAAAAGTGGAAGGGAAACCCACGCCAAGGTGCCAGGTCTAACACGTGTCCCCTCCAGCTGAAATGTGGGGAGAACTACCCTTGCCCAGGGGGTTCCTCGTCACTAAGGCGGAAATACCTGGACAGACCGTCAGCGTTGGCGTGATCTGTACCAGGACGGTGTTCCACCGTAAAGTCCATACCCTGTAGGGAGATGGACCACCTCAACAGCTTCGGGTTCTCACCCCTCATTTGCATCAACCATCTGAGGGGCCTGTGGTCCGTCTGAACCCGGAAGTGAGACCCAAACAAGTAGGGTCTTAGCTTCTTCAGCGCCCAGACCACAGCAAATGCTTCTCGCTCAATTGCACTCCACCTACTTTCCCGTGGAAGTAACCTCCTACTGATGAAGGCTACGGGTTGGTCCCAGCCCTCCTCAGTCATCTGTGAGAGAACAGCCCCTACACCATGCTCTGAAGCGTCTGTCTGTACTAGGAATTCCTTGGAGAAGTCAGGGGCCAAGAGCACGGGCGCCGTGCACATGGCAGTCTTCAGGGTGTCGAAAGCTTTCTGACAGGTGTCAGTCCAAATCACGTTCCGGGGCTGCTTCTTAGAAGTCAGCTCTGTCAAGGGGGCAACGATCGTTCCATAGCCCTTGACAAACCTCCTGTAGTACCCAGTGAGCCCCAGGAAGGCCCTCACTGCGGTCTGCGTCTTGGGGGGTTCCCAAGCCAGGATGGTCTCAATTTTGGGTTGCAAGGGTGCCACCTTGCCACTCCCCACTTGGTGTCCCAAGTACACCACGGAACCCTGCCCGATCTGGCACTTGCTTGCCTTGATCGTGAGGCCTGCTCGGCGCAGAGCCATCAACACTTCCCAGAGGTGGCGCAGGTGTTCGGGCCAGGTGGCACTGAACACTGCGATGTCATCCAGGTAGGCGGCACTGAACGCATCCAGCCCAACCAGTACCTGGTTGACCAACCTCTGAAAGGTGGCAGGGGCATTCTTCATCCCAAATGGCATGACTCGGAACTGGAAGTGCCCATCTGGTGTAGAGAATGCGGACCTCTCTTTGGCCCCATCGGTCAAGGCGATCTGCCAGTACCCAGACGTTAAATCAAACGTGCTGAGGAACCGGGCAGCCCCCAGCCGATCAATGAGCTCATCAGCTCTGGGGATGGGGTGCGCGTCAGTCTTCGTTACTGAATTGAGTCCTCTGTAGTCCACACAGAACCGGAGTTCAGGTGTGGCTCCCGGCGCAGCAGCTTTGGGGACCAAGACCACGGGGCTGGACCAAGGACTGCTGGAGGACTCAACCACCCCTAGTGCAAGCATTTTGGAGACCTCCTCCTTAATGCAAGCTCTGACCCTGTCAGTTACCCTGTAAGCCTTGTGCTTTACAGGTAAGCTGTCTCCTGTGTCCACATCATGGACGCACCAATCTGTGACACCAGGAACCAGGGAGAATCGGTCGGAAAACTGCCCCAGCAAGTGGCGGCAATCTTCCTGTTGTTCGGGCGTCAGGGTGGGTGAGAGGTTAACTCCATCCACTGACCCATCTTTCTCAGAGGCCACTAAGAGGTCAGGAAGAGGCTCGGTCTCCTCTTCCATTCCATCATCAGTGGCCAGCAGCATGCCCACTTCGGTCCTCTCTAAGTGGGGCTTAAGGCGGTTAACATGTAGGACCCTCAAAGGGTTCCTGGGAGTCTGCATGTCCACCAAGTAGGTGATAGGACTTTTGCGCTCCACAACCTCAAATGGACCTGTCCACTTATCCTGAAGTGCACACGGCTCCACTGGGGCCAAGACCCACACCTTTTGTCCAGGTTGAAGCTCTACCAGAGTGGCATTCCGGTCGTACCACCGCTTCATCTCCTCCTGGCTGGCTTCCAGATTTGCCTCAGCAAGTTGCCTGAAACGCCGAGTCTGGTTTCGGAAGGCCAGCATGTAACTATATACATTCTGGGGAGGTTTCCTGGGAGATTGCTCCCAGCCTTCCTTTACCAAACTCAGAGGTCCTCTTACCGGGTGACCATACAGAAGCTCAAAGGGGCTGAACCCTAGAGACTTCTGCGGCACCTCTCGGTAAGCGAAGAGCAGGCATGGCAAGAGGACGTCCCACTTACGCCTCATTGGACCGTCCAGGCCCATGATCATGCCTTTGAGGGTTCGGTTGAATCTCTCAACCAACCCATTTCCTTGGGGGTGGTAAGGAGTGGTGAACTTGTAAGTTACCCCACACTCCTTCCACAGGGATTTCATATATGTGGATATGAAATTGGTCCCCCTGTCGCTCACCACCTCTAGAGGGAATCCCACTCGGGAGAAAATTCCCATCAGTGCCCGTCCCACCACGGGGGCCGTCACTGTCCTCAGAGGGATGGCTTCAGGGTACCGGGTGGCATGGTCCACCAAGACCAGGATGAACCTGTTGCCCAGGGCTGTCTTGGGGTCCAGAGGCCCCACAATATCAATACCCACTCGCTGGAATGGCGTACCGACCACGGGGAAGGGCTGCAGAGGAGCCTTGTGCTTCCCTCCGCTCTTACCACTTGCCTGGCAAGTCTGACAGGTTCTGCAGTAGGAATCTGAATTCTTGTGCATTTGGGGACAGTAAAAGTGGGTGACAAGCCTGTCATAGGTCTTGTCCATCCCCAAATGTCCTGCTAATGGCACATCGTGAGCCAGCCCCAGTAGGAAGGTTCTGAACTTCTGGGGTACCACCAGCACACGGGCTGACCCAGGTTCAGCAGCCTTAGGCTCGGAATACAGGAGGTCACTCTCCCAGTACACGTAGTGTGTTTTGGCCTGAACACCATTGGCCTGGTCTGCAGCCTGCTGCCGCATACCTACGAGAGAAGGGCATTCTTTCTGCTCCCTGCAGAATTCCTCCCTGGAGGGACCTCCTTCTTGCTGCCAATGGGTCAGCTCAGGCAGATCTCCCAGTTCGGCAATCTGTTCCCCGGTAGGCTCCAGAGCATCCCCCTCAGGGTCTACTTCCTCCTGGGCCGTGGGAACTTCGGGGGCCGGTTTCCCGCGCCTCCTGCGCCTTCTCCCTAAGGCCGGTTCCTGGACCTCTCCCTCAGGCTCCAGGACCCTCTCAACACCCCTACTGGCTGCCATGGACCGGGTGGTCACGCACGCCCAGTCGGGTAGACCCACCATCCTCAGATGCGTGGTCTTCTCCACCTTTTCCCAAGGGGAACTCTCCAGGTCGTTCCCTAGCAGACAGTCTACAGGCATGTCAGTTCTCACAGCGACTTGTAGAGTACCAGAGACCTCCCCCCACTCAAAGGGAACTTGAGCCATGGGACAACGACTCTCTACGTTGTCAGCATTGACAACCCTACAGTAGGCATTGGGTACAATTTGCTCTTGAGACACCAGGTGTTGCCTCACCGAGGTCACGCTGGCTCCTGTATCTCTAAGAGCCTCAACCTTCTTTCCATTGATGGTCACTACTTGCCCATATTTCTTAGTGTTAGAGGGCAGGTAGGTTACAGGGACCATCTCACTGTCTCCTAGCGAGACTAGGGTCATCTGCCCGGGACCCCCCCCCTCCTGGACTGCTACCTCCTCCCCAAAGTTAACACTAGCTACTTGCCGGGGTGGAGCACCAGTGGGTGCGGTCTTACCAAACAGGCGACACTTAGGATCAGAGGCAATGTGACCCGGGTCACCACACCTATAACAATTGAAGGGCCCCTTTGGAACAGGTCTATCTGTCGGGGCCCCGTTCTGCTGCGGGGGTGGGGGAGGCTGAGAACCCTTCTGTTGGTTCCCTTGGGAATTACTTTGGGGGCCTTTTTGGAACCCCTTCTGTTTACCCTTGTCCCCCCCACTCTTCTGCTGGGGACCCTGCCCACCTTTGGCGGAGTCTCCCACTTGACCCTTGTGGACCCTGGTGCTGAGCCAGCGGTCCGCCTCCTCAGCAAGCTTCCTCGGGTTGGACAGCTTGCTATCTATCAGGTGCTGGCGTAGCTCAGGAAAACATTGACTGGACAAGTGCTCCCATGCAATTAAATCAAGCAGCCCTTGATAATCATTCACTTTGCTACCCTTCACCCAACCATCCAGCGCTCTGCAGAAAAAGGTCACATATTCCACATACGTACTCTCAGGGATCTTCTTGGTCTCCCTGAACCTCTGTCTATATAGCTCAGGAGTTAACCCATACCTGGTCATTAAAGCTTCCTTCATATGGGGGTATGAGGTCTGGACTTCTAAGGGCAAATCTAACAGTGTGTCCCGCCCTTCCGCAAGGAACCTTCCCCACAACCCCGCTCCCCAGTCTTTCTCAGGGACCCGGTGTGAGGACATGGCCACCTCGTAGGCTCTAAACCACTGCCCTATGTCATCCTTTCTAAAATACTCCTTTACTACATCTTTGGGGATGTACACCTTGGACTCTACCTGCGCTGGTGGAGTGCTGCCACCAGAAGGAGCGGTGTCCAAACTTTTCGCCTTCAGCTCCAACTCCTTCAATCTTATATCATGATCCATTTGGCGTTGTTGTGCCTCCAGGGCCAACTTCTGCTTTTCCATTTCCATTTGTCCGGCCAACTTTGCCATCTCCATTGCATGCGCCCTGTCGGCTGCCCTGTCTGCCAGCTCCTCTGGCGACCGGACTCTGCTGGGCTCCTCAAGATTGTCGGGTGGAACGATGTCCCCCGCATTCCGTGGGTCTCGTGACTCCTTCCAGGCTCTCAACGCCTTGGTGTACTGGGTCTTCCTCTTGAATCCAGCATGGGGGACTCTGAATTTTACACTGTAGCCTTTCAATTGCTCCATCGTGTAGCCTTCCAGTCTCTCCCAATCCACCTCATCTATTCCAGAAATCACGGAGAGCGCTCTTCCAGCAGAGAGTGAGCCAGGCATGGTTGCAGTAATGGCAGATGTCTCAACAAAGTTCAACAATTAAAAACCTGTGGCTGCGTTACTTGGTCTGCTCTCACTATCTGGTGATTAATAATTCACTGTATGCAAATTACAAGTGCAAATCCGAAATCCCACCCGCTGCCAACAATGTTAGAGTCGGGGATCTCTGGTTGGCGCAAGGTTGCCCTTGTGTCAAGCAGGAACCCTCTCCTCCACGTCAGGGCGCAGGATAACCCCTCGCGAATGACCCTTGCTCACCCTCTAGGTGCGTGGCGTGAGCAGCCAAGGCGATTCCTCAGGCGTTGTTGGTTAAGCACTTACAATCATACACACAGTAAATACATCAATCCCCCCAGAAACGGACACCAGACTTGGATATATATAAAAATACGCTTCTTTATGTCAAAATAAGGATATATATCTCAGCAGATTTATCACAAGACCAATAACGTTTTCGCTATGCCACCAGGTTGTAAAGCGGGCAAATGTTCGTTGTTCGTAGCTTCAAATGGATACTTTGTAGTCTCTTGCAAAGGTTACTTGGGGTTCCAGTACTCACAGAGATCGGCTCCTGCGAACGGGGAAATAAGGCGTTGCGGGCCCCGAGCCCGATACTGGACTTCTTTCGTGATGTGGAGAGTCGGCACAGGTCGGTGCGACACTCAGCTTCGGAAGTGTTCTTGGGTCCTCAATCAGCAGGTGTGGGCAGGTAGGCAGGCGCGGCCAGCGACCCTTTAGCACGGCGGTGCAGGAGGGTCTCCACAGCGGGGGCGGCGCGGCCTGAGATGTCCGGGGATAGCGAAGCGGGGTCGCAGGGCACGGTCAGTGCAGCTGGTTGACCCGGCGTAGATCACAGTCGTCGGACGGCTTCCGGCGGGAGGGGTGATAGCGCGGTCAGCGCGCTCCAGTAGCAGGCGGTGACAGGGATGCAGGCGGCCTGGCCCGGGGACAGAGAGCGGCTCGGGACGGAGCGGGGCTCTCACGGGTTTGAGGCAGGCAAGCTTCTGAGTGTCACGGCCCTAGGAGGGGCGATGAGGGGCGCAGTCTCTTTCCAGCGGGATGCACACACGGCTCGAATTGGAGGACGAGCAAAAGCACAGAGAACCCACTGGTCCTGGGGTTCAGTTCAGGGGGCAAGCTCAGATCAAGCCCTTGGAGAATGTTCAAGCACAAAGTAGCAAAGTCTTTTCAGTAAGTCTCTTCCTCTCCTTTCTCAGCAAGGCAAGCAGCAGGCCAGCTCCTCCAGCGTCTTCTTCTCCTTCTAGTCGGGCAGAGGTTCTTTGTGGTAAACAGGATTCTGATTCTTAGGAGCCAGGCTCCTACTTTTATACCATGATTCTTTTGTTCTTTAGCGCCAGGGGGCCTGGGCCTGGCTCAGTCCAGTTCTGGAGCACTTTGTTATGGTGACTCTGCTCTTTCCTTTCAGCAGCAGGGCAGAGACATCAGCCGCTCCACAGGGGGCGGCGCCGGCTTTGTGGTGGCAGAGCACAGGTCTATTCAAGAGTCAAGGTGTACTCCTCCCACCCATCCAGGTGTCACCTCTCTACCCACCACCTGGCAGCCAACCTGTCTCTGGGGATTCCCCAACCCTGCTCCTTACTGTTGCTAGGCAGAACACACACACACACAGCAGAGGCGGACTGAGATGGTCAGGTCAGTAAATACTAACTTTCTAAAAGTAGTATTTACAAACCCAGGATATTAAAATAAACTTGACTACAAGAAGTATTTTATCATCCTGAGTTCAGGCATACTAAACTTGACACTTCTACCATGCTCTCTGAGTCCACTGGGGTCACAGCGTTGGCGTGATCCCGGCAGCCCATTCTGGCCTATGGAGAGCAGGTAGCCTTCAATAGTGAAGAACGGAAATGGCTGTAATTCACTACTAAGACATGCCACACACATCAGGGCATGTCCTACCTTATGCCTACAATGCACCCTGCCTTTGGGTCTACCAGAGGGGTGGCTAATATGTAGGTAAGGGAAGGTTTAGGGACTGGCAAGTGGGGGCACTTGCGCAGTCAGCGCGACGGTCCCAGACCGCGCACAGGGTCTGCGGTGGCAGACCCTAGACACACTTTACAAGGCCGCTTCCGTGGGTGGCGCAACCAGCGCTGCAAGCCCACCAGCAGCATTGGCATTCACAAGCCCTGGCACCCCTGGTGCACTTTACTGGGGACTGACAGTGAATCCAATAAACCAATCCTGGACATCAATTACAGGTACATTTTACTTCGGGAGCACTTGCACTGCGGCACGGATTAGCCGTGGCGCAGACCCCAGAGCGGACAACACCAGCAAAACAATCGAGGCACACCATCAAAAAGTGGAAGGGAAACCCACGCCAAGGTGCCAGGTCTAACACGTGTCCCCTCCAGCTGAAATGTGGGGAGAACTACCCTTGCCCAGGGGGTTCCTCGTCACTAAGGCGGAAATACCTGGACAGACCGTCAGCGTTGGCGTGATCTGTACCAGGACGGTGTTCCACCGTAAAGTCCATACCCTGTAGGGAGATGGACCACCTCAACAGCTTCGGGTTCTCACCCCTCATTTGCATCAACCATCTGAGGGGCCTGTGGTCCGTCTGAACCCGGAAGTGAGACCCAAACAAGTAGGGTCTTAGCTTCTTCAGCGCCCAGACCACAGCAAATGCTTCTCGCTCAATTGCACTCCACCTACTTTCCCGTGGAAGTAACCTCCTACTGATGAAGGCTACGGGTTGGTCCCAGCCCTCCTCAGTCATCTGTGAGAGAACAGCCCCTACACCATGCTCTGAAGCGTCTGTCTGTACTAGGAATTCCTTGGAGAAGTCAGGGGCCAAGAGCACGGGCGCCGTGCACATGGCAGTCTTCAGGGTGTCGAAAGCTTTCTGACAGGTGTCAGTCCAAATCACGTTCCGGGGCTGCTTCTTAGAAGTCAGCTCTGTCAAGGGGGCAACGATCGTTCCATAGCCCTTGACAAACCTCCTGTAGTACCCAGTGAGCCCCAGGAAGGCCCTCACTGCGGTCTGCGTCTTGGGGGGTTCCCAAGCCAGGATGGTCTCAATTTTGGGTTGCAAGGGTGCCACCTTGCCACTCCCCACTTGGTGTCCCAAGTACACCACGGAACCCTGCTCGATCTGGCACTTGCTTGCCTTGATCGTGAGGCCTGCTCGGCGCAGAGCCATCAACACTTCCCAGAGGTGGCGCAGGTGTTCGGGCCAGGTGGCACTGAACACTGCGATGTCATCCAGGTAGGCGGCACTGAACGCATCCAGCCCAACCAGTACCTGGTTGACCAACCTCTGAAAGGTGGCAGGGGCATTCTTCATCCCAAATGGCATGACTCGGAACTGGAAGTGCCCATCTGGTGTAGAGAATGCGGACCTCTCTTTGGCCCCATCGGTCAAGGCGATCTGCCAGTACCCAGACGTTAAATCAAACGTGCTGAGGAACCGGGCAGCCCCCAGCCGATCAATGAGCTCATCAGCTCTGGGGATGGGGTGCGCGTCAGTCTTCGTTACTGAATTGAGTCCTCTGTAGTCCACACAGAACCGGAGTTCAGGTGTGGCTCCCGGCGCAGCAGCTTTGGGGACCAAGACCACGGGGCTGGACCAAGGACTGCTGGAGGACTCAACCACCCCTAGTGCAAGCATTTTGGAGACCTCCTCCTTAATGCAAGCTCTGACCCTGTCAGTTACCCTGTAAGCCTTGTGCTTTACAGGTAAGCTGTCTCCTGTGTCCACATCATGGACGCACCAATCTGTGACACCAGGAACCAGGGAGAATCGGTCGGAAAACTGCCCCAGCAAGTGGCGGCAATCTTCCTGTTGTTCGGGCGTCAGGGTGGGTGAGAGGTTAACTCCATCCACTGACCCATCTTTCTCAGAGGCCACTAAGAGGTCAGGAAGAGGCTCGGTCTCCTCTTCCATTCCATCATCAGTGGCCAGCAGCATCCCCACTTCGGTCCTCTCTAAGTGGGGCTTAAGGCGGTTAACATGTAGGACCCTCAAAGGGTTCCTGGGAGTCTGCATGTCCACCAAGTAGGTGATAGGACTTTTGCGCTCCACAACCTCAAATGGACCTGTCCACTTATCCTGAAGTGCACACGGCTCCACTGGGGCCAAGACCCACACCTTTTGTCCAGGTTGAAGCTCTACCAGAGTGGCATTCCGGTCGTACCACCGCTTCATCTCCTCCTGGCTGGCTTCCAGATTTGCCTCAGCAAGTTGCCTGAAACGCCGAGTCTGGTTTCGGAAGGCCAGCATGTAACTATATACATTCTGGGGAGGTTTCCTGGGAGATTGCTCCCAGCCTTCCTTTACCAAACTCAGAGGTCCTCTTACCGGGTGACCATACAGAAGCTCAAAGGGGCTGAACCCTAGAGACTTCTGCGGCACCTCTCGGTAAGCGAAGAGCAGGCATGGCAAGAGGACGTCCCACTTACGCCTCATTGGACCGTCCAGGCCCATGATCATGCCTTTGAGGGTTCGGTTGAATCTCTCAACCAACCCATTTCCTTGGGGGTGGTAAGGAGTGGTGAACTTGTAAGTTACCCCACACTCCTTCCACAGGGATTTCATATATGTGGATATGAAATTGGTCCCCCTGTCGCTCACCACCTCTAGAGGGAATCCCACTCGGGAGAAAATTCCCATCAGTGCCCGTCCCACCACGGGGGCCGTCACTGTCCTCAGAGGGATGGCTTCAGGGTACCGGGTGGCATGGTCCACCAAGACCAGGATGAACCTGTTGCCCAGGGCTGTCTTGGGGTCCAGAGGCCCCACAATATCAATACCCACTCGCTGGAATGGCGTACCGACCACGGGGAAGGGCTGCAGAGGAGCCTTGTGCTTCCCTCCGCTCTTACCACTTGCCTGGCAAGTCTGACAGGTTCTGCAGTAGGAATCTGAATTCTTGTGCATTTGGGGCCAGTAAAAGTGGGTGACAAGCCTGTCATAGGTCTTGTCCATCCCCAAATGTCCTGCTAATGGCACATCGTGAGCCAGCCCCAGTAGGAAGGTTCTGAACTTCTGGGGTACCACCAGCACACGGGCTGACCCAGGTTCAGCAGCCTTAGGCTCGGAATACAGGAGGTCACTCTCCCAGTACACGTAGTGTGTTTTGGCCTGAACACCATTGGCCTGGTCTGCAGCCTGCTGCCGCATACCTACGAGAGAAGGGCATTCTTTCTGCTCCCTGCAGAATTCCTCCCTGGAGGGACCTCCTTCTTGCTGCCAATGGGTCAGCTCAGGCAGATCTCCCAGTTCGGCAATCTGTTCCCCGGTAGGCTCCAGAGCATCCCCCTCAGGGTCTACTTCCTCCTGGGCCGTGGGAACTTCGGGGGCCGGTTTCCCGCGCCTCCTGCGCCTTCTCCCTAAGGCCGGTTCCTGGACCTCTCCCTCAGGCTCCAGGACCCTCTCAACACCCCTACTGGCTGCCATGGACCGGGTGGTCACGCACGCCCAGTCGGGTAGACCCACCATCCTCAGATGCGTGGTCTTCTCCACCTTTTCCCAAGGGGAACTCTCCAGGTCGTTCCCTAGCAGACAGTCTACAGGCATGTCAGTTCTCACAGCGACTTGTAGAGTACCAGAGACCTCCCCCCACTCAAAGGGAACTTGAGCCATGGGACAACGACTCTCTACGTTGTCAGCATTGACAACCCTACAGTAGGCATTGGGTACAATTTGCTCTTGAGACACCAGGTGTTGCCTCACCGAGGTCACGCTGGCTCCTGTATCTCTAAGAGCCTCAACCTTCTTTCCATTGATGGTCACTACTTGCCCATATTTCTTAGTGTTAGAGGGCAGGTAGGTTACAGGGACCATCTCACTGTCTCCTAGCGAGACTAGGGTCATCTGCCCGGGACCCCCCCCCCTCCTGGACTGCTACCTCCTCCCCAAAGTTAACACTAGCTACTTGCCGGGGTGGAGCACCAGTGGGTGCGGTCTTACCAAACAGGCGACACTTAGGATCAGAGGCAATGTGACCCGGGTCACCACACCTATAACAATTGAAGGGCCCCTTTGGAACAGGTCTATCTGTCGGGGCCCCGTTCTGCTGCGGGGGTGGGGGAGGCTGAGAACCCTTCTGTTGGTTCCCTTGGGAATTACTTTGGGGGCCTTTTTGGAACCCCTTCTGTTTACCCTTGTCCCCCCCACTCTTCTGCTGGGGACCCTGCCCACCTTTGGCGGAGTCTCCCACTTGACCCTTGTGGACCCTGGTGCTGAGCCAGCGGTCCGCCTCCTCAGCAAGCTTCCTCGGGTTGGACAGCTTGCTATCTATCAGGTGCTGGCGTAGCTCAGGAAAACATTGACTGGACAAGTGCTCCCATGCAATTAAATCAAGCAGCCCTTGATAATCATTCACTTTGCTACCCTTCACCCAACCATCCAGCGCTCTGCAGAAAAAGGTCACATATTCCACATACGTACTCTCAGGGATCTTCTTGGTCTCCCTGAACCTTTGTCTATATAGCTCAGGAGTTAACCCATACCTGGTCATTAAAGCTTCCTTCATATGGGGGTATGAGGTCTGGACTTCTAAGGGCAAATCTAACAGTGTGTCCCGCCCTTCCGCAAGGAACCTTCCCCACAACCCCGCTCCCCAGTCTTTCTCAGGGACCCGGTGTGAGGACATGGCCACCTCGTAGGCTCTAAACCACTGCCCTATGTCATCCTTTCTAAAATACTCCTTTACTACATCTTTGGGGATGTACACCTTGGACTCTACCTGCGCTGGTGGAGTGCTGCCACCAGAAGGAGCGGTGTCCAAACTTTTCGCCTTCAGCTCCAACTCCTTCAATCTTATATCATGATCCATTTGGCGTTGTTGTGCCTCCAGGGCCAACTTCTGCTTTTCCATTTCCATTTGTCCGGCCAACTTTGCCATCTCCATTGCATGCGCCCTGTCGGCTGCCCTGTCTGCCAGCTCCTCTGGCGACCGGACTCTGCTGGGCTCCTCAAGATTGTCGGGTGGAACGATGTCCCCCGCATTCCGTGGGTCTCGTGACTCCTTCCAGGCTCTCAACGCCTTGGTGTACTGGGTCTTCCTCTTGAATCCAGCATGGGGGACTCTGAATTTTACACTGTAGCCTTTCAATTGCTCCATCGTGTAGCCTTCCAGTCTCTCCCAATCCACCTCATCTATTCCAGAAATCACGGAGAGCGCTCTTCCAGCAGAGAGTGAGCCAGGCATGGTTGCAGTAATGGCAGATGTCTCAACAAAGTTCAACAATTAAAAACCTGTGGCTGCGTTACTTGGTCTGCTCTCACTATCTGGTGATTAATAATTCACTGTATGCAAATTACAAGTGCAAATCCGAAATCCCACCCGCTGCCAACAATGTTAGAGTCGGGGATCTCTGGTTGGCGCAAGGTTGCCCTTGTGTGAAGCAGGAACCCTCTCCTCCACGTCAGGGCGCAGGATAACCCCTCGCGAATGACCCTTGCTCACCCTCTAGGTGCGTGGCGTGAGCAGCCAAGGCGATTCCTCAGGCGTTGTTGGTTAAGCACTTACAATCATACACACAGTAAATACATCAATCCCCCCAGAAACGGACACCAGACTTGGATATATATAAAAATACGCTTCTTTATGTCAAAATAAGGATATATATCTCAGCAGATTTATCACAAGACCAATAACGTTTTCGCTATGCCACCAGGTTGTAAAGCGGGCAAATGTTCGTTGTTCGTAGCTTCAAATGGATACTTTGTAGTCTCTTGCAAAGGTTACTTGGGGTTCCAGTACTCACAGAGATCGGCTCCTGCGAACGGGGAAATAAGGCGTTGCGGGCCCCGAGCCCGATACTGGACTTCTTTCGTGATGTGGAGAGTCGGCACAGGTCGGTGCGACACTCAGCTTCGGAAGTGTTCTTGGGTCCTCAATCAGCAGGTGTGGGCAGGTAGGCAGGCGCGGCCAGCGACCCTTTAGCACGGCGGTGCAGGAGGGTCTCCACAGCGGGGGCGGCGCGGCCTGAGATGTCCGGGGATAGCGAAGCGGGGTCGCAGGGCACGGTCAGTGCAGCTGGTTGACCCGGCGTAGATCACAGTCGTCGGACGGCTTCCGGCGGGAGGGGTGATAGCGCGGTCAGCGCGCTCCAGTAGCAGGCGGTGACAGGGATGCAGGCGGCCTGGCCCGGGGACAGAGAGCGGCTCGGGACGGAGCGGGGCTCTCACGGGTTTGAGGCAGGCAAGCTTCTGAGTGTCACGGCCCTAGGAGGGGCGATGAGGGGCGCAGTCTCTTTCCAGCGGGATGCACACACGGCTCGAATTGGAGGACGAGCAAAAGCACAGAGAACCCACTGGTCCTGGGGTTCAGTTCAGGGGGCAAGCTCAGATCAAGCCCTTGGAGAATGTTCAAGCACAAAGTAGCAAAGTCTTTTCAGTAAGTCTCTTCCTCTCCTTTCTCAGCAAGGCAAGCAGCAGGCCAGCTCCTCCAGCGTCTTCTTCTCCTTCTAGTCGGGCAGAGGTTCTTTGTGGTAAACAGGATTCTGATTCTTAGGAGCCAGGCTCCTACTTTTATACCATGATTCTTTTGTTCTTTAGCGCCAGGGGGCCTGGGCCTGGCTCAGTCCAGTTCTGGAGCACTTTGTTATGGTGACTCTGCTCTTTCCTTTCAGCAGCAGGGCAGAGACATCAGCCGCTCCACAGGGGGCGGCGCCGGCTTTGTGGTGGCAGAGCACAGGTCTATTCAAGAGTCAAGGTGTACTCCTCCCACCCATCCAGGTGTCACCTCTCTACCCACCACCTGGCAGCCAACCTGTCTCTGGGGATTCCCCAACCCTGCTCCTTACTGTTGCTAGGCAGAACACACACACACACAGCAGAGGCGGACTGAGATGGTCAGGTCAGTAAATACTAACTTTCTAAAAGTAGTATTTACAAACCCAGGATATTAAAATAAACTTGACTACAAGAAGTATTTTATCATCCTGAGTTCAGGCATACTAAACTTGACACTTCTACCATGCTCTCTGAGTCCACTGGGGTCACAGCGTTGGCGTGATCCCGGCAGCCCATTCTGGCCTATGGAGAGCAGGTAGCCTTCAATAGTGAAGAACGGAAATGGCTGTAATTCACTACTAAGACATGCCACACACATCAGGGCATGTCCTACCTTATGCCTACAATGCACCCTGCCCTTGGGCCTACCAGAGGGGTGGCTAATATGTAGGTAAGGGAAGGTTTAGGGACTGGCAAGTGGGGGCACTTGCGCAGTCAGCGCGACGGTCCCAGACCGCGCACAGGGTCTGCGGTGGCAGACCCTAGACACACTTTACAAGGCCGCTTCCGTGGGTGGCGCAACCAGCGCTGCAAGCCCACCAGCAGCATTGGCATTCACAAGCCCTGGCACCCCTGGTGCACTTTACTGGGGACTGACAGTGAATCCAATAAACCAATCCTGGACATCAATTACAGGTACATTTTACTTCGGGAGCACTTGCACTGCGGCACGGATTAGCCGTGGCGCAGTGCCCTGAGCGGACAACACCAGCAAAACAATCGAGGCACACCATCAAAAAGTGGAAGGGAAACCCACGCCAAGGTGCCAGGTCTAACATCAGGCAAGTAAAGGAATCCGGACCGTGAGAGCCTCCCAACTGGCTTGAGGTTTTAGAGACGCCCTGGTAGATATGCCAAGGCAGATTTTCTGGAAGGCAGATATTGCTGGGGACAGTCAGCCCGCACCCCAACTTAAAGCCATGTTTGCTTGTGTGGACAGTGCTTTAAATGTAAATATAGGTCTGTAGATACTCACTATTTAGAGTACCTGTTTCCTACTGAGAAGTGCAGGCACTCTATTAAATGTATTGGAGCAGTGCTGAGATGTGGGTACCTCCCCATTACATGTATTGCAGCAGTGCTGAGAAGTGCGGGTACCTTCCCATTACATGTATTGCAGTGCTGAGAAGTGCGGGTACCTTCCCGTTACATGTATTGCAGCAGTGCTGAGAAGTGCAGGCGCTTTCCTATTAAATGTATTGCAGCAGTGCTGAGAAGTGCGGTTACCCTCCCATTAAATGTATTTCAGCAGTGCTGAGAAGGGTGGGTAACTTCCCATTGTATGTATTGCAGCAGTGCTGAGAAGTGCGGGTACCCACCCAATAAATATATTGCAGCAGTGCTGAGAAGTGCAGGACCCACCCATTAAATGTATTGCAGCAGTGCTGAGAAGTGTGGGTACCTTCCAATTACATGTACTGCAGCAGTGCTGAGAAGTGCAGGCACTCTCCTCTTAAATGTGCTAGGAAGGGACCATTCTCAGGCAGGGTAGGGGTGCACACCTCCAAATGGGGGCGGCTTGGGAATTAACCAGCCTCAGGGAGGGTAGAGGTGCTCACAGGGGCCCGGCCTGGGAGGGGCCAGCCTCAGGGAGGGTAGAGGTGCTCATGGGGCCCGGCCTGGGAGGGGCCAGTCTCAGGGAGGTTAGGGGTGCTAACAGGGACCCGGCCTGGTAGGGGCCAGCATCAGGGAGGTTAGGGGTGCTCTCAGGGGCGCAGCCTAGGAGGGGCCCAGCCTCAGGGAGGAAGGGGTGCACTCAGGAGCCTGCGGGCCAGCCTCAGACAGGGACAGGGTATGGGTGCACATGGGGGTGTCAGCCTGGGAGAGGTCAGTCTCATCCAGGGTTAGGGTGCACAAGGGAATTGCCCTGGGAGGGGTCAGCCTCAGACAGGGTATGGGTGCGCATGGGGGTGGGGGGGTATATGACCTGGAAGGCCCAGCCTCATGGAGGGAGGGGGTGCACATGGGACTCGACCTGGGGGGGGGGGGACCAGCCTCAGGTAGGGTCCCGCCATGTGAGGTCGGCCTGGGAGAGCCAGCCTCGGGGTAGGGGTGCACATGGGAGGTCGACTTGGGAAGGGACAGGCCTCAAGCAAGGTGCAGATGCATATGGAGGGAGATCCTGTGAAGCAGCCAGCCTCAGGGAGGGGCGTCCACAAGGACCCCGCACCAGGCAGGGTGGGGCAGCGCTGAGGCCAAGGCTTGGAAGGGGGCCAACAATTAGTAGGGTGGAGACAGACCAGTGCCCCATCTTGGAAAGGTTCAGCCTTCCACACTGAGGGTGGGTTCGATGGAGGGGTCTGTCCTTTAGATGTGACCCGCCCCAGGCACCCTCACCTCTATTCCCCCACCAGTGCCCCTGCCCTGGGTGCACGGTGCTGCTGTGGGGGCACCCACACTGAGCCTTGTGCTCTCTGCAGCTTCTGAAGGAGGCAAATAATGAAGTTTCTGTGCACCCCCCCAATCCCTCAGCCCACCTCCGTGCCCATGAGAATAGCTCTCTGCCACCCCTCCCCGCTCACCCCACACATCTGACTGCTCTGCCCAGGATCTGTTTGCCAGCTCAGCTGGAAAGGAATTTAACCATTGCAGCGCTGGTTGGGGGAGGGAGAGTGGGAGGAGTGGGGGCAGAAAGGGGGAGGACGAGGAGCTGAGCTGACTGAGGAAGAGCCGAGGAAGAACTGAGAATGGTCGAAGAGGATGGTGAAGGTGGAACGGATGGGTGCGCGGGAGGTGTCCAGAGGAGAGGGGTGTCAAGGGTTGAATGTGAGGGGTGAACTGGAGAGGCTGGGCAGAGGGGAGGAGGGATTGAAAAAGTGCGGGAATGAACCTTGGGGTAGGAGGAGGGGCACACAAGGTGAAGGATAATACGAGAGGGGGCGAGGTTTGAACAGAGATGAATCGGAGGAGAGACATAGGAGAAAGCAAAACACGAAGGGCGACTGTGCGTTCACTGGGAACAGTTAAAAGGCAGAGCAAAAACCAGAGTGAAGAGAGGGAGGGTAACAAAGGCGGGGGGATGGGGGGGTGGGAGAAGGATGAAGGGAAGCAGAGAGAAAGCAATAAAGAGGTCGAGAACAGAGGGGCAGTGAATTAACGAGACAGCAGAAGAACAGAATGAGACAGAAAAGAGAGAGGTAAAGAGGTTAAGAGAAGGATCGATAAATACAAAGAGAAGCGAGAGAGCAGTGGACTAGAGAAGGACGCAGTGAGGCAGAGAGCAGAAGGAGGCCACAAAGAACAGACGCATGAAGAAAGACAGAAGAGAAGAGGCAGGGGCCGAAGAAGAGAAAAGAGAAGAAACAAAGAGAGTGGAGAGGAAAACAGAAGGATAGCGAGTAACGGAGAGAAGAAAAGAACAGACAAAGCAGAGCAATGCAAGCACAGAGAGGGGCAGAGAGGGAGAGAGAACACAGTGCCGAGGAACACAAATGGAAGAGAAGCAAAGAGAAAAGAAGAACTAGAGAGGGAGAAGAAGAACAGCTAAAGGGCGGCTAGAGATAAATAGGAAAGTGGGAGGGTAACGGAAAAGAGAACACTGGTAAAGAAAAGAAAGACGGAGAGAGGAGGGTAAGGACAGAAGGAGGCAAAGGATAGTCAGAAACAACATGAGGAGTCTGCACTGATCACTGTGCTAGAGCGGACCTGTGGCTCAGAGCTCACCACACACCCGCCCCTCCCCAGGGGCCTCAGTGTGCAGGGTAGTGCCTGCAGATTTTCTTATCTTTAGGGGGGGGCATCTGTTTCTAATTAGCATGGCCATGCTAATTAGAAACAGATGGCCCCCCCTAAAAATAAAAAAGTGTTTCACGACAGCTGTGAAGTAGACAACCCAGTCAGGATGGGCCGTCCAAGAGGGAGAAAGGGAAGTGGCCCAAAAGCATCCTTTCAATGGGAAGCCAGCGTTTAGCATAAACGCTGACGCCACCCAATGAAAATGATGGGCGGGGCTTCAAGTCCCATTCTGAAATCTACTCTCTCACTTTAGGTCTCCCCGAGCGAGCACCGCATGCCCTGCAACGCTAGGCGAGACCTAAAAACTGTTAGCTTTAAAAACGAAAGACAATGCAGGCACAAGAAGTCTGACTTATCGGAAGATATTGTAAACCACTCAGATACATTTCTACCAGGTCCACACTGAGTGAAAACTCTACATGACTAAATAAAATAGATGTTCCTGTACAACAAACATCTTTCAAAATGAACACGTAATCTCAGCTCCAGCTTGCTACTGTTACGTTCTTCAGCACACTATATAGTTGCTCCCTCTCCGAATGACATATTGAAAAGGTAGGAAAGTTGTAATTTGCATGGGCTGGACTTTATATTATGATGTCAAACAAGGAGTGTTTTTCCGCCCACCCCTAAACATGACAATGGACCTGGGTAAATGTATTTTCGAAGTGCATTGTGGTATATTGTGACGAACATAGTTGTGTGCAGTCTCCAAGGTGCAGGGTCATGATGTAATATAGAATATAGAACTTAGAATTTTAAACTTGTCAGTAGCTTTGGCAGTTGCTCCTGGTTTCTGTAAGGTGAGGTGCCTTCATTTAAATACTGTTTTACCTGCTCTAAACAAGCTGTTGGAGTCACGTTATTTTGGTGAGGTGGCTTCACGCTACATGCATCTAGGATCCATACTCCACAGGCATTTTTCACCTTAAAGCCCCAATTTTAAATTTGGAGGAAGGAGGCAGTTGCTGGCATCCCGGCCACGAAGAGAGTCAAATAGATTATAGAATCCCGCACTTTGCCAGGGACACCTGCATACTAAACTCCATCTGCGTAAGAATCATAACTAGCTGGTGGTGGGCCCCACCTCTCCCTTCATGGAGGCTTAGCGAATCACTCGGCATTTTACCCACAGCTGCAAACATGCCTGGTAGACTATAGGAATGCCAAGGCATTCCAAGCCCTGATGGGGAAACAACTCCTTTTTTTCTTTTATTAAACAGCAACTTTATTACATACAATTAATACTGGAGGAAAAAAATTAATCAATTACAATATACCCAAGAGTCAAGAAAGAACCATCAGATCATTTAAGGCAGTAACAAAACAACACTTCACTGAAAAGAAAATTAATTATTATTTTTAAACCTAGCAACACATAAAAGAAAATTACAGAACTACCAATTTGTTATGGATCAGAAAATCACCTAACAGCCACATCCTCCTTCCATCTATAAATAGGAGCCCAAATTCACCTACCCAGCATTCTCCCTCTTTTACCCTTTCTTTCATAAATCCCTTTTTCAAGATTATAGGAAGCTAGAAGCCGGGCAAGCCATTGCTGAAACGTTGGTGCTGCTTGATCCAACCAGGCAGAGGCTATACAAATCCGCAGCACGGCCATAGCTAGAAAGAGGAAGTAATAAAATTAATCTTGTGTTTCATTACTATCGATCCCTAAGAACATTAGTTCAGGGGTAAGCAGAACTTTCAAATCCAACGATTGATCCAAGAGTTTTTCAATTGCTCGCCTCAAGGTATCTAATCGAGGGCAGATTGAAAACATATGGATATCAAAATCCAAGATATCACACCAGGGACATCAAATTCGTTCCCGTCCACCCCACTGCGCAATCCTTGCAGGAGTATAGTACAGTGAAAATATTGTTTTGAAGTGCTGCGCTTGGAGCCCCGCAGAGCACCGAATAGTCTGTCCCAGTTCTAGGGAGTCAAGGAATATATTTTCATCGATTTCCAGTTTATCTGCCCATTTTTTCCTAATGGTACAGTTCTCATTATCTCTTATAACATCAATAATTTTAACTTCCCTAAAGCCGTTCAACCCGCCCTTTTTCCCAACAAGAAAACTGCTTATCTGTAGGTATTTAAAAAGAATTCTCCTTTAAATACCAAATTTATCCTGAATTTCACAGAATGAACAAATTCCATCCTGACCTAAAAGATCCCCTATTTTCCTAAGCCCGCACCTCTCCCACGCAAACATTGTTGAAGCGAAGCCTCCAGGAAACGTGAGGTTTCTGTACATCTGGGTATGAAAATGTATCCTCCCAAGACCAATCTTTTTTTTAAATGCCGCCCAGAGCTTAAATGCAGCCCCCAAAGTTTTAAATCTTGTTTTTTTTAAATAACTGGGTTCACTCAACTTCATAAAGCAGTTCTCAGCCTCCTCTCGTAATAATAGCTTGTATGTATCTGGTAAACCTATACTAGACCAGGGATCTGAGACACTCCCGCCAAGTAGCCCGCTCATATATAGTTAGGCCGCAGCCCAATAGTACATTTTGAAGTCTGGGGCTGCCCAGCCCCCTCTTTTCCCTGGCAGTGACATATACCTAAGAGCCCTCCTAGTTTTACTGTGTGCCCAAATAAATCTATTCACTATATTTTCAAGCGCTATAAACCATTGTCTCTCAAATTCTAACGGAATTGCCCTGAAGAGGTAAAGTACTTAATGTAAAAAGACCATTTTGGCCACATTGCACCGATCTGCCAGTGACATATGAAGATTATGGAATCTGTCAAAATCAAGTTTGGTCTTCCTACGTATTGGCTCAATATTTTTCTCTACCAGCTTCCCCAGATCTGGTGTAATATCTATACCAAGATAAACGGCTGATTTTGTCACCCACGGGTCATCTAATACAGCCACACTATTCTTAACTATCTGCGTCTTTTGACTATTTAATAAATACCCAGAGAACAGACCAAAAGCTTGTGCTTCACTTTCTATTGCGGCTAAAGCAGTTTGAGGATTGGACGTGACCACAGCAACATCGTCTGCAAACGCCAACATTTTTTATTCCAGGTCATGATAGCTGAGATGTATTATTCAATTACTGAGCGGCAGCTTTCTAATCAAAGGATCAATATATATGGCATAGAGGAGGGGTGAGCATGGGCAGCCCTGCTTTGTGCCCCGTTTAATTATTAATGGTGCGATATACCCCCTATTTAATCTTATACGACCCAACGGTGCTTTATATAAAGCCTGAATTGCCTTAATAAAGCCGCTCCCCATGCCAAACCATTTCATAGCCGCCCAGAGAAAGTCCCAGGAGCCCCAATTGAATGCTTTTTCGGCATCCAAAAGCACCAATGCCATAGGGTCCCCTAAGACTTCAGCTGCATCAAACAGGGTAATAACCCTACGTATATGCTGTGTTGTTCCCCTCCCCGGTATAAACCTGTGTTGACAAAGGTGGAGTGTTTTCCCGATAATAAGATTTAAGCGGGTCGCCAGGGCCTTTGAAAAGATTTTTGCGTCACTATTCATGAGCGTGATAGGCCTATAGGACCCTGGATCCCTAGCTGGCTTGCCCTTTTTTAAAAATACAATAATATCTGTCTCAGCCCAACACTCTGGAACGGAGCTCCCTTGCTGACCTTGACGCATTATATCTACCAGATCTGGACCAATTGTATCCACAAACATTTTATAAAACTCCAGGGGAATCAGGTCCGGTCCTGCTGTTTTCCCAGGTGAAAGATTACCCACCGCTGCATAGATCTCCTTCTGTTTCAGTGGGGTCTCCAGTGTATCCCTATCCTCCGGGGCAATACCCTGTATTGGGAGTTCCCTTAAATACCCTTGAATTACCTCTGCTCCGCAGATTGCTCTTCACTATATACATTTTTATAAAATTGTTGAAATACATCCCAAACCCCAGATGGACCCTCAATCAAATTCCCACTGTTATCTACAATTTCATGAATCTCCCCTGCCACACTCTTTTGTCTCAATCGAACTGCCAGGGTGAGCCCCACTCTCTCACTAAACTCGTAACAATGCTCTATTCTGGCAAGAAATCTTTCCGCTGCCTTAGCTGCTGCAATATCCCCTATTTCTGCCTTAGCTAAAGCCAACCTGAGCAGTATATCATCCAGAGGTTTATTATTGCAGCTGCGAGCTCCTCCTCAACCCCCAATAGCATCCTACAAAGCATTTTCTCCCGTCGTGTCTCCCTCCCCTGCCGATACGGACTGTAACTCAATGTCTCCTCTCTGACCTGGGCCTTGAACGCATCCCAGACCGCCCCAGAGATAGCACTCTTCCTATTGATATCCAAAAAACCCTTAATCCATTCGTTTATGTGACGGATATACTCTGTATCCTTTAAAAGTGCTCTCTCAAAAGTCCAAAACCATTCTGACTTTTCCCCCCTCCCTACTGCAATCGTTAAAATTAAAGGGTTATGGTCCTAGATTATCCGGGGGTGTTTCTCTATCTTACATCTCGAAATTAATGAATATGGAAAAAAAAAATCTAGTCTGATAACTAACTTATGGGGAGCAAAATAGAACGTGCTTCCGGGATCATCGGGATTAAGGTGTGACCACATGTCGACACACCCACTGTTCTGTACTAGATTAGTAAGTGCCCTAAAGAACTTTTTCTTTCGACCCGTATACTTATTTCTAGCTGCCCCCCAGAGTCCCCCAGGCCCTTAATGTTGAAATCCCCACACAATATCACTGGGGTAGACAAAGATGCAAGCTCAACATCCAAGAATTCTAAAATTTCTGGATCATCCCTGGTCGAGCCGTAAACTGAGCAGATGGTAAACACCTCATCATGCAGCATACATTCCACCAATGCCCAACGTCCCCATCGATCGGATAGCTTCCACTTAAAGACTATATCACTACGCCTGGAAAGAATGGTGACCCCTCTTGTTTTAGTATCTTGCGTAGTGTTAATAATAAGTTTGAACCCAAGTTGCTCCATGATGCTACCTTTAATACCCTCTATATGGGTCTCTTGAACACATAATATGTCTATACGTAATGTTTTCAAAACAATTGCGGCTCTTGCCTCTTGGCCTGATCATTCAAACCACAAATATTTATTGACACTACTTATGGCTCTTTTACATCTTTGCCCTCCAGAATAAGTTTGTTGATATATTGTTTTCTTTCCATTTCTATACTTATTAATTAGTTTAAACATGAAATAGTGTGCTGTGCCCTCCACTTCCCCACCACCCGAACCCCCCCCCCCTCCCCTTCAGCCCCCCACCCCCACCCCCCAACCATCCTGCCGGGCAAATAGGTCAAGCATGACCTATGAGAGGCAGCCAAACTCACATCTCAAGCTGCCACGTATTCCCCCACCCCGAACCCGAAATACACCACGATTTTAACATTAGCATAAATAGAACAAAGATAAGAAAACAAGGGAAAGTTAACCAATTACATGTTCAAGGAGATTCCGCTAAGCTGAACCCTCTGCCTAGTAAGAATTTCTCAGCCAACTGTGGGATCCCCTTGAGACGGTCTCATTACTCCAGCCCTCCCCTTTGCCTCTTTCAGCTCGGTCAAGTATTCTTGTGCTTTTAATTTCAGAAAAGAACATTAGACCCTTCCATTTAGGATAACCTTGAGCCACGCAGGGAACAGATAATAAGCTTCACAACCAATCCCCTGAAAGGGGGTTATCATCTGCTGGAGTCTTCATCTCCTCTCGACAGGGGCGTGACAAACGTCTGGCCGCGCAAAAAAAGTATGGCCCTTAAAGGTCTGTTTTGCATCTGGCCGTGCTCTACTCACACTAGCCTGCCAAAGGAGAAAGTTGCCAATATAGATTAAGATTGCTCTAGGTCGCTCGCCCTGCAGTGTTGCCTTTCCTTTGTGTCATTGGGAAGCTATGTGCCCTCTGAACCTCCGTTTTCCAGTTCCATTGGGCGAGGTCCGGGAAAGCTCCTTTTAGAAGTGTTACTACAAATGACAAGATGTTCTCTCCTTCAATGTTCTCACGCTTTGGCAGGGTCACCGGCTTGCTAAACTCTGTGTAAGAAACATAGCTAGCTGGTGGTGGGCCCCACCTCTCCCTTCATGGAGGCTTAGCGAATCACTGGGCATTTTACCCACAGCTGCAAACATGCCTGGTAGACTATAGGAATGCCCAGGCATTCCAAGCCATGATGAGGAAACAACTCCTGTTGCCTAAACCCCCTAACACACCATAATAATCCCTAAAATTAGGGATAGGAAAAATAATTCTATGGATTTCCATGATGCCTTAGGAAAATCCTAGGGATTTCAAATGTCTCTGCCTCTCACTGCTTCTGCCAGGCTGCAGGCATGTCAGCATTGTTTTGTGGGCAAGAGGCAACAACCTAAACGGGCCTTCATAGGACGAGAACCTTTTTGAATAAATAAAAAAATGTATGCACGTAAAGAGAAAATATGGCATATCCAGCATCTTGTGCCAGCTAATGATATTAGTCCTGGTAGCTGTCTTATAAAAAAAGGGCCAGCTTGCTTCAAAATCTATTAATAAACGTTTCAGGAGAAACAGCCTGCCGGTGATTACACCTCCATTCATATATCTGTCTGACATTCTCCACTGCAACTTCGCTGCTCCTGTAACCAAGGGAAATTATTGCTGGTGGCCACGAAGGGGTGTTGGTAGGGCTGCCTCTACCCAGGTGTAAATAAAAGATTAAGTCCCTTCAATGTTTTTTTCACATTGAAGATATGTCTAAAAGAAAGGTTTACATTGATGCAAACCGTGGAATGCAAAGCAGTCTTACGAATGGGTAAAATGATCGACAAGTAGCTACAGCTAAGAGGTGTTTGCAAGGTAGCTGGCTTTTATGGACCTGTCTTCCTGTGCATATAAAAGCATGCTTTATTACTTAGGTCTTCAAAGACCAAAAGAACAGTTCACAGCAATTCAACCTCTATCACGGCTTGTAGTTCTAAGCAATGCCATGCAGGTGCGAACACGAATTATAATAAAATTTGAGGGCATTAAATATTGCTAATACTTACCTACTCAGGGAATTCGCATACCAGAATAGAAAAAGACCACTGCAGAACATCACGAACAGTCTTAGGTCAAAGTCTGAAAAAACAAATTCAAGAAGTTGTTTATTGCGTATGTGGCTTTCAACTGACCGGCTGGGACACGGCCAATTGTTTGGAAATAAATTATAAACTTAGCAAAATAAGTGCACAGTAACAAAACATGGCGGCTAAAGTAGATTTTTCTGTCTCAAATGTTTCAATGCAACACATGACAACAAAGGTAAAACGTCACAGAAAATAATCATTTATTCAGTTTACATATACTGTAGTTCACTTTTATTTAATATATTTACTTTGCCAAATACACTGTTTTAGTTGATGTCCTCATGGAGACTAAGACCTCTGATTAAAGCAAAGAAATTAATATTTTAGGTTGAAGTCTTTTTATTGATTTAACAACAAACAAGATGCAGTGAGAAATGAATCCAGAGCATGGGCTGGCGACCATCCGAGTGCTACGCAGAGCATCAAATTAAAACTAAAATAAACCTTCGAATAAACCCTCCCACTGCCCGCCCTCCCCACCCCCTCCCGTCTCCTCCCCCGCTCAAGCTGCTTATACATGAAAGTGGAAATTGGGCTTAGCACATTCTTGCTCAATGTGGTGGTATAGGGGTTGCGTCTTGGTTCAGCGTGGGGAGGCGTAAAAGCCGCAAGTATCCAGGGCAGGATAGTTCCCGAAATTCAGAACATAACAGAGCGACAGGGTCGCCACACGTCAGCAAAAGCAGTCCCATCTCCCTGGAGCGAGAAAGAAATGCGCTCCTTACCTAGCACATAAAACAGGCAATGAAGCCATTCCTGGAAGGTTGGTGTCTGATCTGTGCCCCATAAGGAAAGTATGTTCGGTAGTGCCGCCCCTAGGGCTTTGCCTAGTTGCTTACCTTTATGAGACTTGAGTGGGTAGGTAAGCCTATCAGAGACTCCTAGGACCACATATTCAGGAAAACGCAAGAGTGTGGTATCGAAGTGGCAATCGATCTCATCTAATACCTGTGTCCAATAGGGTGTGAGATTGGGGCATTCCCATAATAGATATAAAAGTGTGCCGTCCACCTCACACCCCCTCCAGCAAGTGGGAGAGCGGTCGGGGTCACTTTTATAGAGTCGGGATGGTGTGAGATACCAATACATCATGATCTTAGTGGATGTTTCTATGCTAGAATTGTTGCGTGCAGTGTCGAGTTCTGTAATGGATATCGGTCCACTCTTTGGGTTCAGTGTCTTTCCAATCTCAGCCTCCCATCGTCGTTGGCCTGCTGATTTGATTGCCTATTTTGGGGGCCGCAGAATGTGATATAATTCAATGATAAGTCTCTTTGTGGATTGTTTTGAGAGCAACCTACGAAGTGAGGAGCCGCTCCGCTCCAGGGCGAATCTGTGGCTGCACAACCCAGTGTCTTATTTGCAAGTAGTGATAGCGCTCAGTTTCAAGCATATTAAAATCTGATTTAAACGCCTCAAAGGATCGGAGGCCCTCCGTATCAAAAAAGTGCCCTTTGGACCGGTACCCCGCTTTGTTCCAGTGACTGAATGCCTCCCAATCAAGGCCTGGGGAAAAGTTTGGGTTTTTGGTAATAGGAGTGAGAGGTGACGGAAAGGTTGTCAAGTTGTTGCGTGTGGCTGTGGCATCCCAGGCTTTCAATGTAGCTGGTGCCACCGGGGAACCATATAGCCCAGGGGGCCTAGAGGCCTTGCAAACAAAGAGAACCTCCCAAAGAGACTTTCCTGCCAGTGCACACTCCATAAAGAGCCAGTTCTCCGGTTGGGCCCATTGTAATAGAATTCGCAACTGCGTAGCTCTATAATAGCGGTCGGGGAAACCCAGGCCCCCCCCTCTTCATGCGGTCGGAAACTCAGGTCCCTATTTATTCGCAGTCTCTTATCTGCCCACACAAAAGCACTAAATTCGGACTGAAGTTGCTTCAACGCGCTCAAAGGTGGTTCTAACGGGAAAGTTTGGAATAGATATAAGAGTTTAGGGAGTATACTCATCTTGAGAGCTGCCACCCTGCCTAACCAGGAGAGATTGAATGGCCGCTATCGCTGGAGCGTTTGTCTGGTCTGCCGCAGCAACCTAGTGTAGTTCAGAGAGAGCGTTATAACGATATACCCAAGTATGGAATGACCTTCTGGTCCCAGCGAATAGGGCATGCTAGGGCTAGTGTGTCGACAGTTGACTGCTGCAAAGAGAAGCCCAGCGCTTGGGATTTAGTCACACTGACTTTGAAGCTGGAAGCTGTGGACAAGTCCTCTAGCTTGGCCAAAAAGGTCGGGACCAAGGTCTGGGGAGACTCCATTGTTGCAATGACATAATCTGCATAAAGGCTGATGGTATGCTGCTCTCCCCCAAAAAGGATCCCCTTGATGCGCTGGTTTTCCCGGACCTTCTGGGCAAACGGCTCCATATAAAGAGCAAATAAGAGGGGGGAAGAGCGGACAGCCCTGTCGTGTGCCCCTTGTGATATGGAAGGGATCGGAGATGAAGCCATTGACCCGAACAGTGGCGGAGGGAGGGCTATAACCGCTGAACACCCACTGGCGGAATCTATGCCCAATTACAAACTCCCCCAAAACGGTCTCTAAAAACGGTCAATGGACCCTGTCAAATGCCTTTTTGGAATCTATAGACAGGAAGACACGCTCCTTGGACTGGCGGTGGGACTTATCCAAAAGGAACAGTAGCCTTCTGGCGTTATCACTACATTGCCTAGTTGCGACAAACCCAGCCTGGACGCTAAAATCCCTGTGAAAATGTTTAAATCGACGTTTAACAGAGATATCGGCATGTAAGAGGCAAAATATCTGTTGTCCTTCCCTGGTTTAGGCAATACTACTATCGATGCCAGGAGCATTGTAGGCGGTAGCTCGGTGGTGCTGTCAGTAGTATTAAAAAGTCGGGTCAGTATTGAGGCTAGAATGGGACAAAAGGTTTTTATAAAAGATGTCTGTAAAGCTGTCTGGGCTGGGAGATTTAAGGAGTTTAAGACGGACTATGGCCAATATGATCTCTTCAGTCCTACTAGGGCTATCTGGGAAGCTGCCTGATCAGGCTTCAACCTAGAGTGTGATATACCCTGACATTACCTGGAAGGGTTCTGATCAGGCAAGAATTGGGCAGTGTAAAGAGCTGCAAAGAAGTCCCAAAAAGCATTAGCTATTTCTTTTTTCTGTGTGATCTCCGCACCCCCGTCAGCCAGGAGGAGCGGGACCACTGCCGCCTGCCGCTGTGCACGCAATTTATGAGCCAATAAGCGGCTGCTTTTGTCCCCTCCAGTATAAAATGTATATTTCAGGCGAAGAGCAGCATATTCTGCCCTATCAAGGTCTAAGTTGGCAAGTTGAGCCCGTGCTGCTTTGAGTTTCCTCCATACACGAGGGGCTCCGGTCCTCTTGGGGATACCTTCTAGTTCCAACACTTGTTTGGAAAGTTCATCCCTCTTCTCCCTGAGTGCCTTGTTGTCTGCGGCGGATATAGCTATGAGATCGCCCCGAATTACCAATTTGAGGGTTTCCCAAAGGGAGATGATTGAGGTGTCCTGTGTGTCATCAGTAGCCAAGAAGTGTTTTGGTAAGGCGTGTCACTACTTCAGGGCGGTGAAGGAACGCATCTCTGAGCCTCCAGGAGTATGATGGGCGAGAGGTGGGGAGAAACAACAATGTGGCGGTGAGGGCCGCGTGGTCAGAGCGACTGAGGTTCAATTTCCGAGCCCTGTGCAATTGAGAGGAGAGACCGAATCGTTAGAAAGTAATCTAGTCGTGCGTATGTTCCCCGAGCGTGTGAGTAGAAAGTCTAGTCCCCCCAGGTGAGCCCATGAAAACATTGTCTATATTATCGGCATAAATCAAAGTGACAGTGTCGAGGCAGAAACTATAACTGGCGAAAGGTCTGTGTCAATCCGAGGAGGTCCCTGCGAGGGTCGACAACACTGCCTGCCGTTCCTTGGCCATAGTGTCCGGGTCCGGGCGTGCCACCGCACTTGGAGGCTTAATGATGGTCTATCCATGGCCGCTTCGGTATCTGCGGGGGCGAGAGTCTGTGCTAGGCCAGTCTGTCGCTGGTTTTTCAATGCCTAAAAGATTGTAGGGTGCTAGAAGTGATCAAATTTGCCACAATTCCCCTTTGTAGGGAAAGATCAATCTGAACGGGTGCCCCCAGGAGTATTTTATTCCGGACTCCCGAAGGCCAGCAGGATTTACGTTTAAACAGAGTAGAGGCAGCCAGGTCTTGAAAGAGTGTGGGTTTATGCCCCTGATATGTAAAGTCCGGGCGGCTGCAAGCCTCGCGAAGGATCCTTTCTTTCAGCTGATAGTCGTGGACACAGGTCAGTATGTCCGCAGGTAGCGCAGAGGCAGCTTTCTGTGGGCCCACTTTATGAGTGCGATCCAGCTTTACCGGGAACTCTAGGGGTTCCCCAAGAATGGAGCAGAAGAGGTCTACCACCAGCGCCTCGATATCACCATCGCCCTCCGCATGCGCCATGTCTCAGATGCGAATGTTGTTCCGCCGAGACCTATTTTCTAGGTCCTCAGTGTAAGCCTGTAATTCCAAGTTCTGTTCTTGCAGTCTTAGGACTTCTTGTTGGAGGTTTTCAATTTCCTCATTGCGGCCTGTTTCATGCTCCTCCAGTGTGTGAACTCGCCCAGAGAGTCCACATAGCGACGGACATCTCGCAAATCGTCCAGAAGCTCATGTTTCATGGCAGACAGGTCATATCGAAGAGAGGAAAAGAGCGACTCCAAGTGGGAACGGCTAATGGGGGCGTCCGAGCTCTCACTCCCTTCAGTCTCGTCTGCACTCCCCACTCCCGGCTGGCTCGCAGACTGCTGTGTTGATTTAAGCAAAAGGTCCTTCACCGACCTGTCTTTCCTGCCCTTATTGGCAGCCGTGACTCTGGGTGCGTGGGATTTGCTGTTGTGGTGAGGGTGAACACGCCGAAGGCAGCTGGCCCAAGTGGCCGGGAGGGAGAGCAGAGGGGCAGTATCACAGCTGGGGGGGCCCTATAGCGCACCCCTCTCCCGAGAGATCCCCGCTCTCACCTCGGGCCCCACCCTGTGGGATATAAGCGCTTTTGGTGCTGGAGACCTGCCACGTCAGTTTTGCCGCCCCGGCGTCAGCCCAGTATCGTCGTCCTCCTGGCAGGGCTGTCCGATGATATGTTGGCTGATATGCTGGCTTATCCCATGAGTCCTCCGCACTTAAGGAATTTGGGCAGGGGGAGCAGTGACCCTAGGCGCTCTTCGGACCATGGCCGGTGAATAGAGGGTACCCCCACGACTCCTCACCAGGGCACCCCCGCCTGCAAGTGTCTCTATGTCTGGGGCAGGCCTCTAGGACGCTGTGCCTGTGCACCCCTCGCACCAAGTGCTGTTCCTGTGCCACTGCTAGCTGTCCAAGCCAGCCTTTCTGCGCCACAGCCCGGTGATTTGCGCACTCTACCAGGGCAAAAGACTTGAATGTCCGCAGCAGCGACCCCAGGCGGGCCCCCACAGCCAGGACAGCAGAGTGACAGAGCCAGCCCCGCACCTCCACCAGCAACGTGGCTGCACTCGTAGCCCAGCTGTCCTCCAGCCTCTTCCGGCCACACACGTGGTCGCGCTGGTCCCAAATAGCCGACTTCAGGGCCCTCTGCCCCGGGCAGGGCTCCGCAGGAATAATGGCAGACTGGCGTGTGCCACTTCTCCAGGCCTTCCGGTGGGGGAATGCTGTGAGGAGCCAAATGTTGGTGGGCGCCCCAGGCACTGCGAGCGCAGCGGCCCCTCCCCCACTACGTCTGTGGAAATGCGGCCTTCTCGCAGCAGCGGAGCCGGGGTTTCGCGTGGCTGATGGTATCCGGAGCTCTGCCTGCCCAGCTCAGGTGCGGTCTCGTTCACCGCTCTGGGGGAGGCCTGCCGTTGGTGCACGCCGCGGCGGTCCCCAGATCTTGAGGGGGTCACCGAGTACTACGGGAGATGTGCCGCGTACACTGGAGGTAGCGCTGACCCTCCCAGGTGCCCAGCAGCTCCGTGCATCGCTGGCAGTCACGGCATTTACCTCGTCGACCGGACTCCACCGCCCCCACTTCTATCACTCGGTGGTATGTTGCTTCTCGTAGGCTGGTATCGCTTAATTTAGGGCAGATCCGCCTCCAGAATTGCTGTGAAAGGCCCGGTGGGAGCGGAGGGCTCCAAAGCTGCATCCTACAGCGACGCCATCTTGGCCACGCCCAGAAATTCATATTTTAAAGGAAGAAAAGTCAGGACTTCAACAGAGGTTATTTATTCAATTAAGATAAAAAATACAGTGTCATAATACTTCACTGTGGAGGCTGCATGCATTATCTTATAGGACTCAGACCTCCTTACATTAAGACTGGCAGTGGCTCACTGAAAAGGTGCATTACTATGAAGAACAGAAAATCAGCATTGAAACACTGCACTACAAAGTGTATCGAGGGAGACGTGATAACTGACCCAATAGAAATAGTAGAAAAGTTTGCAACAAACTTTTAAAAAGTCTATACCTTGGCGTCAACTTTCACTACATCTGGCATACGAGATCTTCTCTCCACTATAAGAGTTAATTGCCTTACACCTGAGAACCAAGATTCTCTCAAAGGGGAACCCACAACGGAAGAAGTGCAACATGCTATTCAAGACATCCGTTCAGGCAAAGCCATGGGACCAAATGGATTCCTGATCGAGTTCTTTAAAATAGCCCCACTAAGGTGACGCTACATCTTTGCAAATGTACCTAGAAAGCTATAATAAAGGGCTTTTGCCTTCTGAGATTCGACTTGCCACAATTGTGGTAATACACGAGCAGGGCAAACCGGCAGATGATTGTAAAGCATATAGGCCCATCTCCCTCCTTACAGCGGAGGTCAAACTACTTGCAAAAGTACTGGCTAATAGACTCATACCACTGATTACAAATCTAGCACACTCGGACCAGTCAGGCTTCATGCCTGGCCGGAACACTGCTCTGAATTTACGACGCCTACACTGGGTTCTGTGTAAGGTAGACACAATAACAGATGACGCTGCCCTTCTGTCCTTGGATGCCAAAATGGCCTTTGACACCATTGAGTGCTCTTATATTTTTGTTGTACTAGAAAGAACGGGCTATGGGCTCAATTTTATAAAATGGATCAAGTTACTATACGCACGCCCAACAGCACAAATAGCTGTGAACCGTCACACATCACTGCAGTTTCAACTGGGCAGAGGAACTCGGCAAGGATGTCCCCTGTCGCCCTTAATCTTTGCATTAGTATTAGAACCACTGGCAAAGTGGGTAAGGGCTTACCCCCTGGTACGGGGCCTTAAATGGACCGAAAACTACGATGACAGAATCTCGCTGTACGCGGATGATATATTAATATACATGGCATCCCTGACTTCTACCATTCATCGCATTCTTCACGTTGCGTTTCTATGAAACTAATCTGCAGAGGCCACTTACACGGCTGCGCACCAATGTACAACACTGGCGAGCCCTTCCACTGACTCTCCTGGGGCGTGCAGCGCTTTTTAAAATGCAAGCATTACCTCGCTTCCTTTACGCACTGCAAAACACCCCATACAGAATACCAGATTCCTACTACTCTAATATAGATAGCACAGTGCGTACTCAGTTGAGGGACGGATGAGCACCGCGTATTGCAAGGCAGAAATTGACAGCGGCATGGTATGATTGTGGTATCGCAATACCCAACCTCATGTTATACTATTGGGCAGCCCAATTAATAGTAGTCAATCGCTGGGCCCATGGCTCTCACGCCGACCCAAGTATTCGGACTGACTTGTGGCTCATGGGGCAGGGAGGATACCATAGAGCACTCTACACGAACCCTAAAAGACTTGGCCTTACCGGACTCACGGCCCGTACAACAGAAGTTTAGCATCTGGTTAATAAAAAAATCGGGTGGCATAACAAATTTACACGTGCAACCCCACTCTGGGAGCCTGAACAATTTGGTCGATTGAGCACTTGCCCCAGGTTCGATAAATGGGATTTGATAGGTATCTCCTCAGTGGGAGACATGTGGAACATGAAGGGAATGGTCTCATTGGCAGACCTACGGACGGAATACAAACTTGCACAGTCCGAAACTTTCAGCTACCTGCAGATCAGTCACGCCCTGAAAGCAGCCATACCAGAGGGAAGTGTACTCCCTGAAGCATCCCCTCTTGAGGACAGACTAATATTAGATCCCATGACTACGAAGGCTATATCCCTAACATACAAAAAACTTATCAATAATCGACCCCCCCCCCGCTTATACGCCTGCGACAAAAATGGGAAGCAGACCTGGGCGAATTAGATGATGAGGACTGGCGTGATGCTTTGGCTTACCCCAGGGAAATTGCTATCCCCAAGAGGCTCCGGCTGGTCCAACTTAAAACCCTGCACCGGGTTTACCTGACCACGAGAGTCCTGGTCAGGATGGGTAGGAGGACTGACTCAAACTGCCTTCGACAATGCCACCAGGAAGGAACTTTTTATCATACTATGTGGGAGTGCCCAGTCGTTCAAAAATATTGGTCATCAGTCACTACACAGATGGAGAAGGCCGGGAGGGGGGAAACCTAGACGCTACCCCAAACCTATGTCTGCTAAATATATGAGACGCCACTGACCTCCCTCAAACTGAGAAATCATGGGTTTCACTGGGATGGGCCCTCGCAAAACGTAACATTGCTCAGATGTGGGGAGTTGGGGAACCACCACTAATTGCAAGATGGGTTGCTAATATCGATGGGGCCATGGTTGCTGAAAAAGATGTTTTCACAAATGGAGGATGCCCCCCAAAAAATGGGATGGTAAGTGGGCAACCTGGAACAACTATAGGAGTGAGATATGTTTGTCTTACAATGTCCAGTTACGCCAGCGAGATGTGAGATTGAGTGCTGTATTGAAAATGTACTGTACTGGTATTGTAACTGGATATTTCAAATCGATTGAACGTACTGCTGTGTTTGTTGTGGTATTGCTCAATAAAAAGTGTTAAAAAAAGACTACATATAACTTTACACTGACGATGCATATTATATTCTTTCTCTCTCTCTCTCTCTCTCTCTCTCTCTCTCTCTCTCTTTCTCTCTCTCTCTCGAGATTGTTTGTGACAGGCAGTGTAAGTCCAGTACTGGTTTTGAAAGATCTATTCAAAAAGGTTTATTCTTTGATCAAAACACAAAGTGCAATCTGAGAAAATTATTTAATTTCACTGTAAGCTTTCATTTGACATAAGCACCCCTCTTTTAGGGGAAATATTTACTGGGCAAAAAACAGGACAACCAGTCACTTAAAAATGATTCTTCACTAGTATGATTGATAATTTTAGGATATCTATATTGTGGACTATATAGGTTGTTAGAAATGGGATTTCAGATTGGCTGAGGTATGCACCCAGGCCAGGCAGGAATCACTACTCTAGTAAGAGTAAGAAAGATACACACTAAAAGATAACTTGTCCTCACCCTCTGGAAGCTTGGCACAGAGAAGGGAGGCTTATCTAAAGAGACACTGTGGAAAGTATTTGTGCAACACGCACAGTAACAGAATGAATACACTACAAAACACCTCAACAAAGTTTGAGAAAAATAGACTATTCTGAACAAAACAAGACCAAAACAACAAAAATCCGATTATAGAAGTTGAGATATTGAATTTTAAAGGAATAAATGCAGCAAGGCGCTTAGAAGCAAGTAGCGCAGGAGCGGGGCAAAGTCAAAATTCGGGCCGACCGGGATGTTGTGCTGGCCAGCTACAGAACCCACAGGCAATGGTGAAAAAAGTAAATTTCCTGGTCGCAAACAGTCTGATGCGTTAATGTCAAGGCCCGCAATTACACTATGCATTGATCTTCTCCACACAGTGAAGGCGATGCCTCAGTTCCGAAGATGGGTGTCGGAGTCGAGAGGGATCGAGCGATGCACAGTTAAGGGGATGTGTCAATCTCACCAAATTGCATCGTTGGTGATACGCTGTCAAATGTGTCGATCTATGGAGACAAAGCGTGGTTTCGAGGTGATGCGCTGATTTTACTCCTGCAACCGGGTCGATGCACCGGTCCTGCTACACACAGACAGAGATGCCTCGAAATCTGTGTTGCCAGGCACAGGAGCAGGGGTAGAGTCTCAAGCAACAGGAGGCAAGCCAACAAGCCCTTTGAGATCCTTTGGAGTGAAGGCAAAGTCCAGCTCTCCTTCAGAAGAGTCAGAGAGCAGCAGGCAGCAGAGCAACAAACAGAAAAGCAGGCTTTCCAGATGAGCAGTTCAGTCGAGTTCTTAAAGCAACACAGTTCTGGCAGGGCTTCAGCTACAAGTCCAGTAGTATTTGTTTTAAGGGTCTCAGGGACCCAGTACTTATATCAAAAAGTGCCTTTGATGTGGGGGGTGACCTCACGGCAGCTCTCTCAAGTGCACAAGTATCCCTTTAGCTCAGTCCTGTCTCCCAGGCTATCTGTGTGTGGGGGGGTATATATGGGGGGGGTAGTTAGACCTCTGTGTGGGGACAGGACACTGTGTATTTAAGTGAAGTGCTAGCCCCTTCCTTCCATCCTACCCAGGCAAGGCCACCAGAATCGAGATGTATGTAGATGGGTACTCAGACACACCTATCCTTCCTGTGTTGTGGCTGTCTAGAGGGGATGCACAAAGTGTAGCTGTCACCCACCCGACATGTATTGGAGAGATGCTGTCAGGCACACAGAGCAGTAAATGCAGAGAAATGTTCAATTTCTAAAAGTGGCAATTCTAAAACAGTAATATCAAATCCAACTTCACCAGTAAGGAGGATTTATCATTACCATTCCAATTATATGAAACATGAAAAAGCTACTCCATTATGATCACCAAGTCTTATAATGAATTTCCAATGTTAGCATATGAGAGGAGTAGGCTTCACAGTAGTAAAATACAATTTGAGCTGTTTGCCACTACCAAGACATGTAAGACTTAAAATTACATGTCCTGCTTTTTACTCACATAGCACCCTGCCCTTAGGGCTACCTAGAGCCAACCTTAGGGGTGACTTGTGTAATAAACTGGCAGTTTAATGCTTGGCAAATCGTTTTAAATGCAAATTTGAAGTTGCAATAAACTACACACGCAAGCCTTGAAATGGCAGGCCTGAGACAGGTGGGTTTGAAAGGCTACTTGTGTGGGAGACACAACCAGTGCTGCAGGCCCACTAGTAGCATATAGACTACAGGCCCTAGGTATATGGTATACGACCTTACAAAGGACGTATAGTAAACTAAACATGCCAATCATGTATACACCAATGTCACAATGTTTTGGGGAGAAGTACATGCACCTTCGCACTAGTCAGCAGTGGTAAAGTCCTAAAGCCTACAAAAATAAGATCATAAAAATGGAGGATGAAGGCAAAAGGTTTGCACTGACCATTCAGATAGGGCAGTTTTCCAACATGACCCCCTTCAGCCTAAAGCCAGGGTAGACTAATCTATACCTTGATGGGCCTCACAGCTTATGGTGATAGTACATACACATTGGCTCACTACTGCAGGGGCACTTGCTAGTTATAGGCCTTTCTGAACCCAGTTGGATCCCTCTGTCTATGCTCTCTAGTGCCACTGAGGTAACCCATGGAGAATTCTTCTCCTTACCTGTGGACCCCATCTGTTCAGCACATAACGTTAATATGCTCACAGATGCATTCCAGTAGGCAAATAGTACCACCATGGCCAAAATGTGATGTGGCCTATTCCCTCCCCCCGCCTCTTGGGTCTGACTTCTGTCTCCAACACAATGAATACTCTGTCCACAAGAACAGCAACCAACAGAGGCTTCTGAAAGATGTCAGTGTCAAGAGCCAGGGGTCTGTGTCCTCTGTGGTTTCTCAAAGAGTGGGGGGCAGTAGCCCCAGGTGACTTGCACCTTTCTTCCACTGTCCCTCCCATCAGTTCAAGGGCGGTATCCTGAATCAGGCCTTTCAACCCAGGGTCTGTACTCTTAGGCTGAATATGTGCCTGTAAGCTAGGACTTCCAGGGAAGTACAACTACCCCCCTAAGAAAACATGCTCTGCATGTGTTGTGCAGGAGTCTACCTGGTGCAGGTTCCCAGCCCTCGGTCCATATGACAGTGCATGGAACTACCCCAGACCATAAGAGACCTCACCAGGGTAAGTCTTGAGGTGCTCTGATCTCAGAGCTGGCAATCCCTGCCCCACTGTGGATCATTTCCACCTCCTGTCCCTACCTCTGGGCCTTTGTGTCCTCGCTGTGGAGTGGTATCCCAACTCCTGCTCTTAGAAGGTTCATTGGACTTCCCTTCCCCAACAATACTGGGAGTGGTCTAGGTCACGGCGTACCTACCTCTCACTGTTGATAGGAACCTGAACCACCCTCCTGTGGGTCACTCCCAAATGCCTTCTCAGACACTCTGGTACTCAACCTTTGTATGTACCCTGGTATAAGAGAACTTGCAACCAACCAGGTGTTGCCATTGCTCTGAAAAACAGTGACTGAACGTATGTAATCTGGCAATCAAATTGTACAGCCTTCCCTTCTAAAGTGTTTATCATGCTACTCTTACCCAACCATCCAGTGCCTTGCAAAGGTACCCCAGAAAAATGTTCCAGGACTAGTGAGACAGTTGGACTGTTCCTGTATTTAAACCTGCACTCTACTGTGGTGAAACCATACTTCTTGACAAGGGTCTCCATGTTGAGATGCCTCAGCCTTTCCCCCTCTACAGGGCCAGTAGGGTATCCCTCCCATCACCAGGAATATGACTCCATATGCCAGCTTCCCAATCCTTATCCGGGATCCTGTGCCCCTATAGAGCTACCTCATATATCTGAAACCCCCAGTCTATGTCATCCCGTGCCTTGAAGTCAGGAACACCGTAGCTTTGCTACCACCATTTCTGCCAGACTCTGCTAGCTGTTTAGCCTTCAAGTCCAACTTCTTGAGACTCAGTTCATGAGCCAGCAATATATTTTTCTCTGCTAAGGCTCTCTCAGTCACAGCTTTTCTCTGCTCTGTAGCCAGCTGCAGCCTCAGGCCCCTCTCAGCTAGTCTATCCTTTAACTCCTCTTGAGACAGAGTTTGGGAGAAGACACTGCTTCCTGCATCCAGGAGGGTCTAGAAGAGTCCCCCTCTATGTGGAATCCCCTCTATCCTCTGGAGCCTTTACTCAGTCATTTTTCTGCTGCTCTCCTTCCTAGGGCCACTGCCCTTTTGGAGCCCTGATGCTGATTTTAGGTATAACCAGGATGCTGCATTCTCTACAGTAGTGAAGCAGCCCTCATCACAGTCCTCCTGTGGTGCAGATTGCATTCTGCAGTCCTCCGCTCAGGCTTTAAGGGAAAACTGACACTCAAACTTGTGATCACCATCAGGGATTTGCAGTCCTCTCTCTCTGCACAACTTCCTCAGCTCAGTCATGCTGTAGCTCTCAATGGCATTAATATCCAACTGCATATGTGACAGGTCCCTATTAGATACTGATGGAGCAGGGTATTTGCGAAACAAAACCTGCTCGGTTTGAACCTCTCATTTGCAAAATAACCATTAACAGTTGTTACTAATCGAGTTTGATTTAAACTACGCATGCGTAAATGTGAACGCGTTTAGAGAAAACCTGGGGTAGGCAGCAAGCCTGCACATGCCTCATGCAGAAACTAACGACTACAGGGCTGCAAGTTTAATAATCACATTAATGCTTTTGAATTTTGTGCAAACCATTAGTATTGCTCAACTAAACACTTTAGAAATACACTCATTTAAAGTTATGATTTTCACGTTGTATTTGTCTACCCTAGAAAATTGCTTTTTCTATGCTGGAGAGAAAGGCCTCCGAAAAGATGTAGTTTGAAGTATTAACCACATTGCGAGGAAGGAGAGTGCGTAATCAGCTTTCCATGTGCCACCGGTGATGGCCAAGGTTACATGGAGGAAAACAATAAGCTACTGAGAGCGAGTTCCTCTGGAAGCGGACATGCGATAGACCTTTGACCAATCACCCCCAAACTTTCAAGATAGGAGCTGATCAAAAAAGAGAAACTTTTTGGAAAATGTCCTAAAAAAGTTATAAGCACATGAAAAAATGCTTTTCCTATGGAAACGTGGTCTTAACTATATACTGGCAACCGCCAGTAGATCTCATATATATATATATATATATATATATATATATATAATATCCATAAAGACATTATGTACAACTGAACGACCCAATTAAAAAAGGATTAACTTTAAAAATGTATTCTAGTATTTTGTCCTTGCAATTCTAGCAACTTCTTCCTGCCTGTTCTAATGCTTGTTTGTTAATAAATGGGAGGTTGGAGACTGGGAAATAGTACCGGAATTACAGCATGAGCAGCAGACAGAATTTAGAAGAGAATCAGCAGATGGCAGATTCTGAGGGAAGACTGAAGTGGTGCTGAAGAGGTGGTGTGCTGATGCGGGGGTGATGCTCAGGTGATGGTAAATGATACTCTTGTGGTGCTGAATTATGGTGAGGTAGTACTGAAGTGGCGGTGTGCTGGTGCAGAGGTGATGCTGGTTGATACTGAAGTGGTGCTGAGTGATGCTGTTGTGCTAAGTCAAGCTGAGGTGGTGGTGCTGCACTGGTGCTCAAGTGATGCTGAGTTGGTGCTGTTCTGAGGTGATACTGTGCTGATGCCGCGGTAGTGCTGATACTGAAGTGGTGCTGCGTTAGTGCTGAATTGATGCTGAGGCGGGGCTGTGCTCGTGGTGCTGTGCTGATGCTGATGCTGAGATGGTGCGGTGCTGATGTTGAGGTGGTGCTGCGCTGGTGCTGGGGTGGTGGTGGGCTGGTGCTGAGGTGGTGCTGAGTCGGTGCTGCACTGGTGGTAGTGCACTGATGAAGAAGTGGTGCTGAGATGGTGCTGTGCTGATGCTGAGGTGGTGCTCATGTGATGCTGAGGGACCCTGAGGTTGTGCTGAGTCATTCTTAGGTGGTGGTGGTAAGCTGGCGCTCAGGTGGTGCTGAGTAATGGTGATTTGGTGCTGTGCTGATGGTGCGCTGTTGTTGAGGTTGTGCTGCAGTGATGCTAAAGTGGTGCTGCGTTGTTGCTGAATTGGTACTAGCAAAAAACTGACAGCAAAAGCTGATGCAAAGTAGAAAAATATTGCACTATAGTGGTTTAATGTTCCTCGTATGGAGGGGCGTGGCCAAGATGGCGGGGTGAGCGGACGCTTCCTCCCGTAGCTCCTCCGGCCCGGCCAAGCTAGAGCCCTTTTCTTATGCTCTTCTCCCCCCGCTGAGGCTCAGCGCGGGAGAGGAGCGTGGCGGAGCATCAGGGGTGCACACTGGTGCTGTTTTGGTTCGGATCGCCTCGGGGGAACCCCCCCAAAAGTTCGATCGAGATCAAGGAACGACGACGGCGAGCCCGAGGGGCGGAGCGCATTGGAGAGCTGTCCGGGCGCCTCGGCTGGGCCTGGTGCTGAAAGTTGCGCTCTGGAGGGGATCTGGCCCGCCGTTCGACGGTGACTGGAGGAGCCTTGCGGGAAGGGACCCGACGGTGTGGAAGGCTTGGGACGGGTGCCCCGGCACTCAGACTGGTGACGGCGACACCTCGCACTGCGGAGGCCCTAACCCCTAGCCGAGGTACAGCGGACTCCCTGATGGGGTTGGACCATCTGGGCCCCTGTGCGTGACAGACGGGGGCCGGTGGTGGAACTTATTTTACTGCGGGGTGCCTCGGGGGCCCCGGTGGTGTCGTCGGGCCTGGTCGCTTTGGCCTGCTCCGCCCGGCCGCCATTTTGTCCCCGAAGGAGCAGTGGTGGCAGCCTTCGCCGGAGTCCTGGCTGCTGGATGCAAGCGACCCCCGCTGCTGCTGGGCTGACTACCGGAGGGATGTGCTGATGAGACCCCTCCGCTGCGGCCCCCTTGGTTGTCTCACACAAGCTTTTGCAGCTGACGGTGACCGGACTGGGCCGCCATTTTGTCACCTGTGACGCAGCGACTTCACTCGTGGGGGATACCCAGGTCGAGTGCTAGCCGGCGGCTGAGCATCCCTGGGGCGCCTGGATCGGTGCCCGACTGCGGAGCTAGCGATGTCTGGAAGAGGAGGCCCGAAGAAAGGGGACCGTACCCTGCCGGACATGCTTGGCAGGGCCCAGCACTTGCGGGACAGGACGCAGCCCTCACCGGGGCCCTCCCGGGCTCCGGCGGCTGTGACTGGAGGGGAGCCACCCGTCACGAGGGCCTTTATGGAGGAACTGTTTAGCTCCCTCAGGGAGGACTTCCAGACACTGAAGCGGGAGGTGGCCAGCGAGGTCCGAGAAGTGCGCAGGGAGGTGGAGGGCCTTGGCGAGCGTGTGGAAGCGGTGGAGGCGGAGGGCCAACAGCGAGCGGAGGAGATAGTCCACCTCCAGCAGGACGTTCTTCGCCTCCGGGAACAGTGTGTGGAGCTTCAGGCCCACTCTGAGGACCTTGAGAACAGATCTCGGAGGAACAACATCCGAGTGCGTGGCGTGCCGACTGCGGACGAGGGGTCCGATCTGGGGAGCTACCTGCGGGCCCTGTTCCGAGAGATCCTGGGGGAAGCTGCGGACTTTCCCATCAGCATTGACAGGGCGCATAGGGTTGGCCGGCAGCGCCAGTCATCGGCACCTCCACCGGACATTCTGGCCTTCCTGCCCGACTTTCCACTAAAGGAACGCATCATGGCTGAAGCCCGCAGGAAACAGCCCCTGACTTTCCGGGATCGGCCGGTGGCGCTTTACCAGGACCTCTCCGCCATCACTCTGCAGAAACGCAGGTCCTTCAGGATTGCCACTGACTTTTTGCGCGAGCATGAGACGCCGTACTCTTGGGGTCACCCCTTCCGCCTGATTTTTCGGTGGAACGGAGTGTTACACCAGCTACGCTCCTTGCAAGACATTTGTGGTGTCCTGGGGCTCACGGCGGCGGAGGAGGAGGGAGCTACGCCGTCGTGGAGGTCCTCGGAGAGACGAAACCGGCGGAGGTCAACGAGGCGGCGCTCAGCGACCAGTGTGGGGCGCCCGGACTCCCCTACCATCAGAGCGGACATGGCCGACGCCCTGAGGGTGGCGGCCGGGGACTCGACCGGCTCCTCTAGCGTGGCCTTGACGGCCTAACACACACTCCGGGGGGAGATGTCTTTAGCTTCTTTACATGCTTGGTACGGGGCGGGGGGGTTGGGGGGGAGCGGTTGGAGGTGAGTGGCTGGACGTCCACTTCGCTCTTTTCTACGGACAGATCGGCGCAGCGCTTCCCGCAGACGGGGGAACTGTCCCAGGCTGGGAGGGTCCGGATTGCGGAAATGGATTTGCACGACCTCTGGCGCTCCATGCACCCCACGGATAGGGACTACTCTTACTTCTCGCACGCACACCGAACCTACTCACGGCTGGACTACCTCCTGGTGAGTGGACCGATGCGTGCCGCTGCCACGGCGGCGGACATCGGGGTCCTGACCCTGTCTGACCACTCCCCAGTCACCGGCGTTTTCCAGTGGCCGGCGGCCTCCCCCTCTCGGGGGGTGTGGCGCCTCCGGGATACACTTCTACACAAAAAGTCGGTGGTGCAACGCATCGGGGAGGTCATACAGGACTATCTCACCCACAATAGCAACACTGACACCTCGCAGGCGACACAGTGGGCGGCATTGAAGGCCGTCCTCCGGGGGGAATTCATCTCTATCTCTGCAGCTGAGAATAAGGAGCGGCAACTGAAGAGGGATGAGCTGACAGCTCAAGTCCGGGAGCTTGAGCAGGTCCACCGCCGCACGGGGGCGCCGAGGGTGTGGAGGCAGTTGAAGGCAGCGAGGAAGCTTCTGTCGGCTCTGGATCTTGACAGGGCGGAGTACGCTGCCCTACGCTTGAAACATGCCTACTACACTGGGGGGGACAGATGTGGCAAGCTCCTAGCACACCGGCTCCGGGTCGCGCAACAGCGCAGCGTTGTGAAAGAATTGGTGGGCGCGGACGGGGGGGTTGTCTCCGGGGACGCGGAGGTAGCGGAGTCTTTCCGCGGCTTCTACGAGGCGCTGTATGCTGAGGAGCCCTCCTCGCCACGGGATGCCGACGGCTATTTGGAGTCGGTGACCCTCCCGGTACTGGATCCGGCTCAGGCTGACCACCTGGAGCGGGACATCCATGTTGAGGAAGTGATTTCAGCTATCGCGCGGCTGAAACATGGCAAGGCCCCGGGCCCGGACGGGTACACGTCGCTATTTTACAAGACTTTTTGCACGGCCGTGGCCCCTGTCCTTACTCGGCTATTTAACTCTTTCTCCGAACCGGGAGCCATCCCATCGGATCTCCTGAGGGCGACGGTCGCGGTAATCCCGAAACCTGGGAAGGACCGGGCCCTCTGCGGCTCGTACCGACCCATCTCGCTTTTAAATGTCGACCTCAAGTTGTACACGGGGATTCTCGCGTCCACACCTCCCCGACCTGGTGGAGGCGGACCAGGCTGGTTTTGTGCCCGGCAGACAGACGGTTGACAACACCAAGAGGGTGACGCATGTTCTGGAGAAGGCCTCAAGGATCTCGGGGGAGCGGATGTTGCTGTCCGTTGATGCGGAGAAGGCCTTCGACAGAGTTCACTGGCCGTATCTTGAGCTGGTCCTCAAGAAACTGGGAATCGGCGATAAGTTCCGCACCATGGTATTTAACTGCTATAAGCATCCTTCAGCGTCGGTGCGGGTCAACGGGTGTAGTTCCGGTGGCTTTGCCATCGAGCGCGGCACGCGGCAGGGCTGCCCTCTTTCGCCGCTCTTGTTTGCCCTCTACATGGAGCCGTTTGCTCAGAGGATTCGTAATAATCCAGATGCTGTCGGGGTCCGGATGGGCCAGTACGTCCACACCGTCAGTCTCTACGCGGATGATGTCCTGCTGACTTTGGACGACCCTAGGAGGTCGCTGCCTGCTTGCCTCCGAGAGCTGGACGCCTTTGCGGGGGTGGCCGGCTTCAAAATGAATATGAGCAAGTCGATGGCATTAGACGTGTCCCTGGCTGCGGAAACCAGGAGGGATCTTCAGCGGCTCTTCCCCATGCAGTGGTCCTCGTCCACGGTGCCGTATCTGGGGATTCTGCTGGCGCCTACATTACCGGAGATGGTTACGGCCAATTATGCCTCCCTCAGCAGGAAGATCAAGGACGAGCTTGGCCGCTGGAACAAAGGCCTGCTGTCCTGGCTGGGGCGAATCGCGGCGGTCAAGATGACGGTGTTGCCCCAGATACTATATCTTTTCCGGGCCCTTCCGCTCCAACCCCCGGTGGGCTGGATACGACAAATGCAGGCTGACATCTCCCGCTTTGTCTGGCAGGGCCGCAGGCCACGCATGAAGAGGGTCCTCTCCACGCTTGCTCCAGAAGCGGGGGGGCTCGGCATTCCGGACCTCCGTAAGTACTTTCAGGCGGCACAGCTCCGCTATCTGGTGGAGTGGAGCAGGTGGGAGTCCGACAAACATTGGCTCTTCCAAGACCAGGCAGTGGCGGGCCGCACCTTACAAGAGGTTCCATTCCTGCGCCGCGCGCATCGCCCCCCTAATCTTTACGCTTCCTTTGTTACGCGGGTCCCCCTGCGGGTGTGGGACGCGGTCTGTGAGGCCCGGGGCCTTACCACCTTCCCTTCGCCGCTCACTCCCATTGCGGGCAACCCGGACTTCTCCCCAGGGATGGAGCCGGGGGTTTTCTCCCACTGGGTGCAGGCGGGCTGCAGGGCACTCTTCCAGATCTATGGCCCGGAAGGAGTGGTTCCTTTTCAGCAACTCCGCCAGGAGTTCGGCCTGACGGAGCTGGACAGATTGCGCTACATGCAAGTTCGGCATTGGGCCCTCCAGCCCCAGGTGCGTGCCACCGCCGCCCGTCCAATTACACCGTATGAGAGGTGGTTGGCTACTCGGACCTCCGACGCTAAACTGATCACCGACCTGTACAAATACCTACAACCCCCGCCGTTTCACTACTACAACCCGGGGAGGGAGCGTTGGCACAGGGAATTGGGTAGGACACTCAGCCACAAGGAATGGGACAAAATTGCGTATCGGGCGCGGCACTCTGCATATCACACGGGCCTTACGGAGACCTTTACTAAGGTGTCCACATACTGGTACTACACCCCGGAGAGACTGTATGAAATGCATAAACACACTGACAGGGGGTGCTGGCGGAGCTGCGGGCAGGAAGGTACCCTTACACACATTCTTTGGGATTGCCCAGTGCTGACCGCCTACTGGAAGGAAGTCTTGGACGAGGTGGATAAGCACTTTGGGATAGAGCCGCCGCGACTCCCGGCGTATGTCCTGTTGGGCCTCCCCAATGACCTAATGTACCCACTGAAGTCCCGTAGGGGTAGGCAGATCGCAATCGCGCTGGGGTCTGCGGTTCAGAACATTCTAATCCACTGGCGCACAACCACCGTCCCCTCCATCACCGGTTGGTTGCATAGGCTCTGGCATGTGCTGGGGATGGAGAAGCTGTCGCTTACGGTTGCGGGGGAGATAGACCAATTTGAAGAGCTATGGCAACCCTTTCTAGCGCTGCTGTCCACGGAATTCCGGGAGCTCACCTGCCCGAGGTATCTTAGGCTTCTCAGGCTGACGCCGCCGGTGACCCCGGCGGACTAGCTTACATGTGAGACGGGGACCCCCCGGGGAGGGAGGGGGTGCGGGGCTTCCTGGTTAGGATTACTCTGATGCGGGACCATAGGACGGGGGGGGGGGGGGGAGTGTTGTTGTTTCGTTACTGGGAGGATGGGGGATGGGAGGGGGGGGATTGTGTTCTGTTGAGGTGTTGATGGGGGGGTTTTTATTGCTTAGATTTGGGGTGTCGGATACGCGTGCGGGGATTCCACAGCTTGTATTTCTAGCTTTCATTTACTGTGTTTTTCCCCCTGACCCACCGCGCTACCTATTGCCAACCCTCTGGAGTTGCACCCTTTTTCTTTGACTGTATTCCATGTATCCTGCCCTCCTATCCCCCTCCCCCATGGTTTGTTTTGTCTCAATAAAAACGTTTTAAACATAATGTTCCTCGTATGGAAATGGTTAATGGCACTATATATTGCGGGGAGCGACTCTACAAAACTGCTAAATAATTTCAGGTTGTGCTTCAACAACATGCACATACCTGCTTCAGCTCCCATACAGGAGCATCACCAATGCAGCACTTCGGGGGATCAGACACATGAAGTGGAAGTTCAGTCTTGGTGTTTCCTTAGAATTCTAAGCATGGTAGTCTTAGTTTTAGCCTGGATTAGGGTTAAACAAGACTACAAGTCCCAGAATTTTAAGAAAAATTGCACTTTTGCTATGAAATGTGTTATTTGTACTGTCTTTTTTACTACAAGGTGAGCAGAACCCTCCTAAATGCAAGCTTACCAGATGGCGCAATGGTTTTGGCCTTTCTTTTACACAGCATTCTATTGAGGTACTATTTCAAACGAAGTGAATTGGAACTACAATACCCAGAATGCATTAGGTTGTGAACATCTGGGACCGAATGCCCGTGCACAGTATTCTACTAATCTTCATAAGAGGGTCCCTGAAAAAACACAATTTGAGGGGGAAGCTACCAGGAGAAAAAACAGTAAGAAAAAACACAAACACTCTCCATCTCAATGTTCTTCGTAATCGGTAATGCATCCAGATTAATAAGTCCCACAAAACAAGTGATTTAGGTAATTTATTATCAAAAAATATATAACATTATTTTTGTTGAGGTATTATATGTATGTATATATATATATGTACATATATCTTTATAATATTACATATTCTGACATACTACATATACTGAAAAATTCACAACATAGTACATAAATCAGAAAGGAGCCCCAAAATATATACAGAAAAAATCATACACTGAATGTACATTTCTCCACAATAACAGACACCAACAGAAACATATAGTGAAACAATAATACAGTGGGTTACAATGAACATACAAACAACATTACATACAATGTGTAAAAACCACATAAAAAATGCGCCGACGTGCGCTTCGGAGGTACCATGTACTAAAACACTCCTTCATCAGGGCGCTGAATTTATTATTTATGCAGTGGTCAGAAGGCCATCTGTAATTCGTATGCTGTGTCCATGTATCATAGTATACCAGGGCTCAGTACACTACTATATGGTATTGCACAAACACAAGTCCTGTCCCTCCGCTGCCACCAAAGTTAGAAGTGGGATTCCTCGTTATTTATTTTATTTATTGATAGGATTTATATAGCGCAGGCTAGACCCGAAGGTATCAGAGTTCTATACAGAATCGAGAGCAAGGCAATAATCCAGTCACTGAGCATTTGACGGGCAACAATGTTAAGGTTCAAGTACACACAACAATATATACACATGAAAATAAATATTAGGCAATGCAGGTGGAATACAAAAACAATATATATACAGAAAATAGGCCATGAGGGCGGTTACCGATTGTGGACAATTTGCAGATTGTGAGTCCAGAGAAAGGAAGACCTTCTAGGCAAAAGACGCAAACAAAAAAAACTGGCAACTGTTCAACAGGGTCTAAACTGAGAAAGAGAGACTAAGAACCGAGTTCAAGAATTGCTCATGTGTTCCAGTATTTGTTGAGGAGATGGCGTTTCAGGTCTCTTTTGAAGCCAGTGAAGGAGGGGTTGCATCGTAGGTCCCTTGGGAGAGAGTTCCATTTGCTAGGAGCGTTACTTGAAAAAGAGTAAGCCTGGGTGATTTCTTTTTTAGTTTGGGAGCAACAAGTATAAGTGTGTTGGAGCTTCTCAGAGATCTGGTTCTTCCTGCTTTTGTGAGTTTGTTATCTAAATAGTCATGGTTGTGTGAGTGAATGGATTTGTGGGTGTTACAGTCAGGCTTGTAATTGCATCTTTCTTCGATGGGAAGCCAGTTAAGGGTCTTGAGTGCAGGAGTGATGTGTTCATACCGTTTAATATCTGTTATTAGTCGGGCTGCCATGTTTAGTACTGATCTGAGGGGAGCGTTGGCTGAGGTATGCACCCAAGTCAGGTAGGGTAAGCTAGATGCACACTAAAAGATGTCCTATGCTCACCCTCTGATAGCTTGACACAGAACAGTCATACTCATCTAAAGAGGCAATGTGTAGAGTATTTGTGCAACACACAGTAACACAAATGCACCACAAAATTGAATCCACTCTGGTTTACAAAAACAGATTATTGTTTTCTAAACAAGACCAAAACAACAACAGCATTTGCAATGCAATAGGTCTCACATTAGTCAGATATAGAGCTAGTGGTATTGTAAATTACAGTGTATTTTATCTATGTGTTTTGGTTTGGAGTGTAGTGGATGTATGAACAGAGACAAAGCCGCAGCACAGTCTAGTGGACTTAGAATGATGAATTACCACTGGGTCTAGAGAAGCAGCCGCAGCAATATCGAGAGGACTAAAAATGAGGAATTATCACCAGGGCCAGAGAAGCAGCTAGCAGCATTTGCGAGAAGACTAAGAATAAGGAATTACCACTGGGGACAGAAGAAGCTGCAGCACTGCCTAGAGGAGTAAGAATGGGGAATTACCACTGGGAACAGAGACACAGCTGCAGCACTGCCTGGAGGACTTAGAATGTAGGCATTACCAATGAGACCAGAGGGCAGCTAGCAGCACTGTCTGGAGGATTTAGAATGGGGGAATTACCAATGAGACCAGAGGAGCAGCTAGCAGCAGTGCCTAGAGGACGAAGAATGAAAAATTACAACTGGGAACAGAGACACAGCTGTAGCTCTGCATAGAGGACTTAAAATGTGGGAATTACCGACGGGACCAGAGTACTAGCTGCAGCACTGTCTAGCAGACTTAGAATGAGGAATTACTGGCGAGGCCACAGAAGCAGCTAGCAGCAGTGCACGGTCTATAGGACTTGGAATGAGGAATTATTAAAGAGCCCAGAGAACCAGCTAGCAGCACTGCCTAGAAGACTGAGAATGAGGAATTACAACTGGTAACAGAGACACAGCTGTAGCTCTGCCTAGAGGACTTAAAATGTGGAAATTATCGACTGGATCAGAGAAGAAGCTGCAGCACTGTGTAGAGGACTTTAAATGAGGAATTACCGACGGCACTAGAGTAGAGGACTTACAGGTACATGCATCAAAGGAAAAACCGGTCGCAAACGGGCAGATTCTCAGAATCTGCCCCTTTGCAACCAGTATTTTTGCATTTGGGATGCATCATCCCAAATGCAAAAATCGCAATTTAAGGAATCTCTAAATTGCGATTACTTAAATTGCGATTGCATTTAAGGAATCCCAAATTGAGATTCCTTAAATGCAATGCATTAAAGTAAAAAAATTCGCGATTTCGCTAATAGGGGGAGCAAATTACCATGAAGTTGAACTTCATGGTAATTTGCAAAAACTTTGAAAAATGCACTTTTGTGCATTTTTCAAAGTTTCATGTTGCGCACACACATGCCCTTAGAGCATGTGTGTGGGCAACATATGTGCACAGATCAATTTCAGGGGTGCAATAGGGTGTCATTTTGACACCCTTGCACCCTTGAAATTGCATGAGCAATTTGCGAGTACCTACTGGTACTCGCAAATTCCTCATGCAATCTCCAATTCATTCCTATGGGCCTGGAGGCCCATAAGAATGAATGGGACGGCATTCCTTAATTGCGACTCGCAATTTGCGAGTCGCAATTAAGGAATGTGCAGGACTCGCTATTTTTATAGCAATTCCTACATGCATAGGCTTTTGCAATTCCTGAATTGCGTTTCCTTAATAATCGCAAATAAGGAATCGCAGAAGTCTTCGTTGATGCATGTGACTGTTAGAATGGGAAATTACTGATGAGACCAGAGAAGCAGCAGGCAGAACTGTCTGGAGGACTTAGGATGAGGAATTACCAGTGGAAACAGAGACACAGCTGCAGCACTGCCTACAGGACTTAAAATGGGGAATTTACTGACAGGACCAGAGAAGCAGTTAGCAGCACTGTCTCGAAGACTAAGAATGAGGAATTACCACTGGAACCAGAGAAGCAGCTGCAGCACTGTCTAGAGGGCTTAGAATTCAGCTAGCAGCACTGTCTAGAGGACTATGAATGTGGATTTACCAATGAGACCAGGGAAGCAGCTGGCAGCAGTGTCTAGAGGTCTAAGAAAGAGGAATTAGAACTGGGAACAGAGACACAGCTGCAGCACTGCCTAGAGAACTTAAAATGTGGGAATTACTGACGGGACCAGAGAAGCAGCTGCAGCACTGTCTAGCAGACTTAGAATGAGGAATTACTGATGAGACCAGAGAAGCAGCCAGCAGCATGTCTAGAGGACTCGGAATAAGGAATTACAGACGGGAGCAGAGAAGCAGCCAACAGCACTGCCTAGAGGACTTAGAATGATGAATTACTTACAGGACCAAAGAAGCCACTGCAGCATTGTCTAGAATTTATGATTCATGCAGTGGTCAGAAGGCCATCTATAATTCGTATGCTGTGTCCATATATCAAAGTACACCAGGGCTTAGTACACTACTATATGGTATTGCACAAAAACAAGTCCTGTCCCAGGGCTTGCTCCTGCTATGTCCCGCAGTGCCCACCCTGGGACATAGCAGTTTTCTTTCGCTTGGCAGGAACTGACAGCTTTCGCCAAGCGAGAGTAAACATAACTCTGCTTCCACCAAGCAGAAGCTGTCAAATCGCTTCCACTTGTTAGACGCAGAGTTTTCATCCGTTTCTCTGCACGCTGTCATGCGGGCGGGGAAGCGGATAAAACTATTGCTCCCGCACGTTGGGAGCAGCATATTTAGCAGCTCCCTGCATGCAGTAACAATGCTGGCTCCCGCAGGAGGCGGGAAGCCAGCTGAGACAGCAGTGGTCTTGAGGCTCCTCCTACCCTATTCAATTATGGCTAGGCCCTGAGGGATGGGGTTCTGGGGCCAAAACGTGGCTCTCCTGCCCCACTGAATAAGAGGGCAGAAAAATAAGAAGAAAGGCAAAGCAGAAGGCAGAAAAATAAGTAGGACAGTGAAAACAGAAGGCACAAAAACGAGCAGGAGAGGCAATACAAAAGGGCAGAAAAATTAGCAGAAAGCCAAAAAGAGGGCAAAAAAACAAGCACAAAAGGCAAAACACAGGGCAGAAAAACAAGCAAGAAATGCAAAACAGATCAGAAGATGGCAAAACAGAGGACATTTAGACGCACACACCCCCCACTCACAGACCTGCTGAGACTCATGCACCCACTCACAGACCCACTGAGGCACTCATGTACCCACTCACATACCCACTTCGATACTTCGATACTCATGCACTCACAGACCCACTCAGAGACTCATGTACTCACTCAAAGTCCCACTCAGACACTTCCGTGTCCATCGAAAGATCCACTGAGACACTCACACACCCACACAGAAACTCATGCACCTACTCACAGATCCACTCACTCACGTACCCACTCCCAGAACCACTAAAAGACTCATGTACTCACTCAGAGACCCATTCAGACTCATGCACTCACTCACAGACCCACTCAGAGACCCGCACACCCATTCTCAGACTCAATCAGAGACTCACATACCCACTCACAGAACCACTAAAAGATTATTATTATTATTATACTAATTTGTAATGCGCGGCGAATCATCCCCAGGGGGGATCTCTCGGCGCCTGAGTAGCCTTCACCTAAAAAGAAACAGAATCTTAAAACAGCCAAGTCCTGAGCAGTTTCTTAAATTGAGACAGGTTGGAACAGGCCCGAATCTCATCAGGGAGACTGTTCCAATGGACGGGGGCTAGATGAGAAAAAGCACGACCGCCCCTTTTGGCTTTCCTGATTCTCCGCGTGCAGAGCAAATTGCGATTGCTAGATCTCAAATGACGCACGGGTAGATACAGCTCGAGTTTCTTCTTGATGTAAGCAGGGCCCGTCCCCTGAAGCTTGAAAACTGCTCTTTTTCTAATAGGGAGCCAGTGCAGTTAACGTAGTAGAGGTAGAGATGGGGTGCGTACCGGTTTATTGAGGGCAAGGCAGGCTGCTGTGTTCTGAACCACCTGCAATTTTGATAATAGGTGTTCCCTGATTCCGACTAGTAAAGAGTTACCATAATCCAGTCTACTAACCAACAGCGACTGAATGAGAGTTTTCCTTGCCATGATAGGGATCCAAGGGAAGATCTTTCTTAGCATGCGCATTATTCCGAAGCAGGTGCCTGACAACGTCTTCACATGTTCCTCCATAGAGAGTTTATTGTCGATTCTGATGCCTACATTCTTTGCCTATTTTTTGGGTGAGGGAGCCTCCCCTAATTCTAATGGCCACCATTCTGGGGTTCACAATTCCTCAGCTTTACCAAACAGCAGTATCTCTGTTTTGATGGAATTAAGCTGAAGAAAGTTCTTCTTCATCCATATGGCTATATTTGACATACAGTTTTTAAACTTAGATTTGGTCACTGCAGGGTCTGACTCTATAGGGACTATCACCTGCATGTCGTCTGCGTATGAAATAGTCTCGAACCTGCAGCTTCTAATGATTGAGAGGGGCCACATATATGTTAAACAAGGTGGGACTTAAACTGGATCCCTGAGGGACCCCCTTATCCACCCGTGTGGTCTGTGATACAAAGGAATCCAACTGGACACATTGTGTTCTGCCAGTCAGAAAACTTTATATCCATTAAAAGGCCATACCTCTGACACCAATCTCTCGAAGCTTATCCAGAAGGATACGATGAGAGATGGTGTCAAAGGCTGCCGACAGATCAAGGAGAACTAGCATCGAAGGGGTCCCCCTGTCCAGTGACATCCTTATGGTGTCGGTGGCTTCCAACAATGAGGACACAGTGCTATAGCAAGCACAGAATCCCGACTGGGACGAATCCAGTAGGTTATTCTGTTCTAAATAACCAGAGAGGTGACGATTGATTAATGTCTCCATGATCTTTGAGCTACAAGGGAGGAGAGAGATCGGCGACGATTGATTAATGTCTCTATGATCTTTGAGCTACAAGGGAGGAGAGAGATCGGCCTGTAATTTTGTAGATCAGTAGGATCTGCTAGCGCCTTTTTCAGCAATGGCTTGATACGTGCTTTTTTCCACTTACGAGGAAACGTGGCTGTAACTAACGAGATATAACAGACTTCAGCGAGCACATCGGCTAAGACCAGAGTAAGTTCTGACATAATAAAAGGCGGATTCAGGTCTAGTGGAGATCCAGATTTCATGTGAGCTAATAAGGAGCCCACTTGCTCACCAGTGATAGCAGGGAAAGATTCTAGGGTCGGAGAATGACTGTTTTCCTGAGGGGGGGGGGATCTCCCTCGTGATCTACCTCCTCCGGACCAAAGGAGCTATAGATTTTATCAATCTTTTGAATAAAATGTTTAGCTAGGTCCTCACATAACGCTTGTGTGGGCGGAGGTAGACGGTTATTGCCCTCGGGTTAGTGAACTCCTTAAGAGTCTTAAAGAGCTCCTTGGAAGAGTTCTTCGCTTCCCTAATTCAGGAACCTAAATGTGCTCTTCTGGCTATGTTGCAGCTTTTTAGATAGGCTCTATGTGCAACTTGATAGAGCGATTTGTCTCTCTCTGATTTTTTCTTTCCTTGGTTCTACATATGGCCTTTTCTCTCTTAAGAATTTCTGAGTACCATGGGGCTGGGGCTGCCCTGTTCTGGATTTTTACTCTCTTAAGCGGCGCAATAGAATCTAGGGCTTCGGTTACTTAAACCTTGTACCTTTCTAAGGCTGTGTCACTGTCTTCACAGTTAATAAATTAAGGGGAGGTGTACGCCGGACTGAAGGCGAGGGTGTCACCTTTTTCCATGATCTGCGGAGGTCTCTGCGAACTTGAGGCTGGCCAGCCGGCCGATTTCGTGAGCGCCCAGGAGAAACTTAGCGCCGAATGGTCAGTCCAGCCTAATATCGGGGGGGGGGGGGGAGGAGGTTCTGCTGCTAATTCCGGGAAGTTAGTGAAAATGGTGTCCACAATATGCCCGGCAATATGTGTGGGACTAAGTACTCTCGAGAAAAGATCCAGCGACTCCATAGCGGCAACTAGGCAGCCTGACTCTGCATTGGCGAGAACATCCAAATGATGGTCAAAGTCCCCTACCAGTAGAAACTTATCAGTTTGCAGTGTGTAAGGGCCAACCTTTCTAATAGCGATGTACAAAACTCGTTCTTGTTTCCTCCTGGTGGGTGATAGACTAAAGCTCCCGTCCATTCAATTGCCCGCTCCCGCTCCACTCTGAAGACCAACAACTCCATATTGGAGGAGGAGATAATGTCCAAAGTCTTGATGTGATATGGTGGAGACACGTGGCAATAGCTAGACCTCCACCCCTCTTGCCTGATCTATCCAAGCGTACAACAGAGTATTCAGCGGGGAATGCTATTGCCAGTGCCGGCGTGGCATCATTGTGCAGTCAGATCTCGGTGAAGAGACACATATCTGGTTTTAAGTCGTCCAACAGGTCCCAGATTTCTGCCACATGCTTTGGTATGGATCTTGCGTTGAGATACAGCCCCTGGAAGGGAACTGCTTGCCCTTACTTGGTCTGCTTCTCAACCCTGAGGGACTGCTCCTTACATAATCGATTGTTTGTGGAGACGGGGTGTAAGAGGCCAGGTCTTTGCTGTTGCTCGGCCATAGACCAACCACATTGTGGGCATTTCCCCAGAAAGATGCCGCCCTCTACTCGTGGGTTATCTTTGCACCCCACGCTAGGGGCCAAATCCCCCAGCTCCAATAGCACCTCTCTAGAGTAGCCTACCATGGGCGAAGGAGATACCTGTGGGAAAATGAGCAGCATCTCCTGACAGCTGGCAGCGTCCAGGCGCGGACGGGTGCAGGCGGGCTTGCCTTAGGCGTGCCAGCGGCGCGCCCGCTGCGCGCGCCCGCGATTGCTGTTGTTTTATGCCCCAGAAGGCCCAACAACTCATGTACTCATTCAGAGACTCACTCAGACTCATGCACTCACTTACAGACTGACTCACACACTCATGGAGACACTCGCAAACCCACTTTGACAACTCCCAGACTCACTCAGACTCTCACGCTCCCACTCAGACACTCATACACCCACTCACACACCCACTGAGACACTCAAGCACTCACTCACATACCTACTGAGACACTCATGCACTTACTCACACACCCGCTCTCAAAGGTTACAAGTTACCGTCAGGAAATAACATTTTAAAAAACACTAAGCAATTCACTTAAAAAAAACGAAGGTTACAGGGATGTTATAGTTAGCAAATAACATTTAAAAAAACTTAGAAATTCATTGAAAAACCAAAGGTTACATGGATGTTATAGTTAGGCTCCGATTTCACTTGTATAAAACCACTGAAATTCAGCAATTATGTTACCTGAGCTAACTATAACTTACACCCCTTCAATGCACTGCTTATGAACTCACATATTACATCGATCATGACATGGTCAGTAACATCACTGACGACAAGGGATCCTTGAGGAGAAACTGCTCGTGGTGTAAACAGAGTGGAAAATCCCACGAAAGTTTTAGAAGAACCGGAAACCAGACTTGCGACCTCCAAGTTGGGATTACAACCACCAGGTCCGCTTGTTGATGGCAGATCTGCGCAATGAGTCTCATCAGCATTACAAATGGCGGGAAGGCATAACCAGTCTCCGTGGACCATTTTTGAGAAAGGCATTGGAAACTAGTCTCCAACTAATGAACCGTGGAAGTTGACGGTCCTGCCGGAACGCAGAGAGATCAACTGTGAAAGGACACAAACCACTCTGAAGGGCATGAAACACTTGTGGAGACAGTTTCCACAGTCTTGTATACTTGAGATGACAAAATTGCCAATCTGCCACTTAGTTGTCTGAGCCCGGGAGATGCTCCACCTCCACTGACACGTGAACTTTGAGTCAGTATTCCCAGAAACTCTTCACCAGATCGGACAGCGCTCGGGAGCGCACACCTCCCAGATGGTTGATGTAACAGACTACTGCTATATTGTCCATTTTCAACATTACATAGCATTGGAAACATTCTCTCGTCCAACATCTCACCGTAAAAAAGCCTGCCATAAGCTCCAGGCAATTGATGTGCAGAACCTGCTCGGGCGCGGACCATCCATCTCCAGTGGCAAATTCCCCACAGTGTTTCCCCCAGCCAGAGCCAATGGCGTTGGATTCTATTACCAAATCCGGTTTGAACCGAAAATAGCTCGTCCATGCACGGCTTCCATGTTTAAACCACCAGTGTAACTCATCCTTGGCCACTTCCGAGAAGGGAAAGATCTAGGAATAAGCCAATCAATCAATCAGGGGTTTATAAAGCGTGCTACTCACCCGTAAGGGTCTCAAGGCGCTAAGGGGGGGCAGCTCCGGATCAATCGAAGAGCCCGGTCTTGAGGTCCTTCCTGAACAAGTGCAGGGTCACGGCATGTCTGATGTTCGCCGGGAGCTCGTTCCAGGTTTTGGCCGCAATGAAGGAGAGGGCTCTCCCCCCTGTTCTGTTCCTGCCGATGCGGGGGACCACTGCCATGGTGAGGTCGGTGGAACGGAGGTTCCTCTTGGGTACGTGGAAGGATACTCTCTCGTTGAGGTATTTGGGTCCGATGTTGTTGAGGGATTTGTAGGCGTGGGTGAGGAGCTTGAAGGTGATCCTCTTCTCGACGGAGAGCCAGTTGAGGTCTGGTAGGTCTTGGGTCATGTGTTCATGACGCGGTGTCCCGAGGACGAGTCTGGCTGTGGCGTTCTGGATGGTCTGGAGCCTGTGTAGGAGTCCTGTTGATCCCGGCGTATAGGGCGTTGCCGTAGTCCAGTCTGCTGGTTATGAGTGCGTGGGTGACGGTCCTTCTGCAGTCAGAGGGGATCCATTTGAAGGTCTTGCAGAGGATACGCAGGCAGTTGAAGCTAGTGGAAGCGACGGAGTTGATCTGGCGGTTCATGGAGAAGGAGAAGTCGAAGATGATGCAGAGGTTTCGTGCGTGGTCTGTAGGGATGGGTGAGTTCCCGAGGGCGGAAGGCCACCAGGTGTTGTCCCAGGTGGAGGTGCCGGGTCCAAGGATGAGGACCTCGGTTTTCTCTGAGTTGAGTTTCAAACAGCTGTATGTCATCAATGCTGCTACGTTCTTCATTCCTTCCTGGAAGGAGAGTCTGGTGTCTTCTGGATTCTTCATGAGAGGATAAGCTGGGTGTCGTCGGCGTAGCTTATGATGTTGAGCCCATGCTGTCTGACAATGGCGGCGAGGGGGGCCATGTAGATGTTGAAGAGCGTGGGGCTGAGCGATGATCCTTGGGGTACTCCACAGTAGGTATCAGTGGTTTCGGAGAGGAAGGGAGGGAGTCTGATCCTCTGGGTTCTGCCGGAGAGAAAGGATTGGACCCAGTCGAGGGCGGCTCCTTGTATCCCTGCATTGTGAAGTCTGGTTGGAGAGTGCGATGTGAGACGGTGTCGAAGGCTGCGGAGGGGTCTAGAAGGATGAGGCCCGCAATGTGTCCCTGGTCGAGTAGCATGCGGATGTCGTTGGTGGCGGCAATGAGGGCGGTCTCAGTGCTGTGGTTGCGGTGGAATCCGGACTGGGAGGTATCTAGGATGGAGTTCTCTTTGATGAAGGTAGTCAGCTGGGCGTTTACGACTCTCCCGGTGATTTCGGACACGAAGGGGAGGAGAGAGATGGGTCGGTAGTTTTTCAGGTCTGTAGGGTCGGCTGTTGGTTTCTTGAGGAGGGGTTTAACCTCCGCCCATTTCCAGTCGTCTGGGAGGATGCCGGACAAGAAGGAGGAGTTGACGGTCAGTCCTAGTTCGGGTGCGATGGCGGCAGCGGCCCTGTGGAATATGTGTGGTAGGCAGGGGTCCGTAGGGGTCCCTGAGTGGGTTTTCTTCATGGTCGCGGTGATGTGTTCGACGGTAGCGGGGTTCCAGGTCCTGATGGTTGGCTTTTCGACGGTGTTGGGTGAGGTGGGGCATGGTGTCAGGCATCTGTTCGCTGAAGTTGTCGTAGAGGACCTTGATCTTTAGATGGAAGTAGGCGCTGAGCTTGTCGCAGAGTTCCTGGGAAGGTGTGACTTCCGTGGCTTCGCTAAGGGTTTTGCAAACTGCTTTATGACGTTGAACAGTTCCTTGGCGTTGGTCTGGACTTTGTCTCTTATGAAGATCCGTTTTGTGTCTCTTATGCGCTGGTGGTATTCCTTCAGGGTGTTCCTGTGGTTGTTCTGTGCTTCCGAGGTTTTCTGGTTTCTCCAGGTTTTCTCTAAGCGTCTGCAGGAGCGTCTGGCCTCTTGTAGTTCTGTGGTGAACCAGGCGGCCTTTAGAGGGCGTTGTTTGGTGGGGTGGCGGAGGGGTGCGAGCTTGTCGGCGCAGCAGGAGATTCAGCAGTGAAGTTCTGTGGCTGCGGAGTTGGGGCGGTCTTGGAGGAGAGTGGTGTTGAGGTGGTCCTCTGTGACCTTGCTCCAGTTCATTCGTGGCGGGCTCGGGGCGGACTCGGGTGCGGTGGTGGTATTGATGGTGAAATGGACACAGTGGTGATCCGTCCAGAGGGGCTGGGTGGTGTGGCTGAAACGGACGTTTGTACCTCCTGCGAAGATGGGGTCGAGGGTGTGTCCAGCTCTGTGAGTGTGCGTGTTGACCAGCTGCTTCAGTCCGAGGTTGGTGAGGTTGTCGAGGAGAGTGGTGGAGTCGGGGTCACTGCAGTTGTCGAGGTGGAAGTTCAGGTCCCCGAGTAGAATGTAGTCCGTGGAGGTGATGGCGTGGGGGGCGGCGAGCTCAGCGATGGTAGATGCAGACTGGGTGCAAGGTCCCGGCGGTCTGTAGATGAGGGTGCCGTGTAGCGTGGTCCTGGGGTTGGTCTGGATCTGGAAGTGGAGGTGGAGGTGTTCTGTGCTGGAGTGGGGGTCACTCGATCTGGATGTGGAGGGGGGTCCTATGTGCGATGGCGAGTCCTCCTCCTGGGCAGTGGAGGCAGTCCTTTCTCTGGATCTTGTAGCTGTCGGGCATGGCAGTGGCAGTGTTGGGGCCGGAGGTGGCGTTGGTCCAGGTTTCTGTGAAGAAGGTGACATCGGGCGAGAGGGAGTCGATCAGGTCCCATATCTCTATGGCATGTCGGTGTAGGGAGTGTACGTTGAGGAGGATGCATGTCAGGGTTTTGGCGGTGCGTGCCTCAGGAGGGCCTTCGGTGGCAGTGGGGGGTTTGTCGATGGTGAAGGATCTGCGGCAGGGTCTGCACGAGAACTGTCTGTGGGTGGTGTTCAGCCAGGATCTTCCGCAGGCGGTGTGTCTTCCGGGATTAAGTGCGTGGAGGGTCGTGGAATCATAGCGGTGGGATCCAGAAGAACCAGGGTTCCTGGCGCTGGCCACAGTCGGGTCACGTACGGGCGCAGATGGGCTTGCCTGCGCGCCCGCCTGCCGCGACCGCACAGCGGTCGCCATTAAGTAGGGGAGGGGGCGGGACCAGGGTAGGGAGGTGGGAGCGAGGCTGTGTCGGGGGGCTGGGCCGCAGGGGCAGCAGCGGCGGGAAGAAGGGTCCAAAATACAGCTGGGAACCAACAAAATAATACAAACACAATCAGTAAAGGACTACAAGACTAATATGAAGGCACAATTAAAGGGGAGAACACAGAGTAATACGCAGACACAATCAGACCAAGCAACAATGAGGAAATAGAGCAAGCGGCAGGCAAATGAGGAGAGACCTGGGGCGCAGGGACTGGCTGCCGGCGCAAACACGGCTCGTGCAGGGCTCTGAGTCAGGAGCGGAGTGGCTGTAAAGGCGGAGCTGCCGAGGAGAGTGCTGGCTTGGACTAGAGGTCCAGGCTTCACACGCGCTCCCCCGCAGCGGTCGCCATTAAGTAGGGGAGGGGGGCGGGACCAGGTTAGGGAGGCGGGAGCGGGGCTGTGTCCGGGGGCTGGGCCGCAGGGGCAGCAGGTGCGGGAAGAAGGGTCCAAAATACAGCGGGGAACCAACAAAATAATATGAAGGCACAATCAGTAAAGGACTACAAGACTAATATGAAGGCACAATCATATGGGAGAACACAGAGTAATACGCAGGCACAATTAGACCAAGTAACAATGAGGAAATAAAGCGAGCGGCAGGCAAATGAGGAGAGACCTGAGGCGCAGGGACTGGCTGCCGGCGCAAACCTGGCTCGTGAAAGGCTCTGAGTCAGGAGCGGAGTAGCTGTAAACGCGGAGCTGCCGGGGAGAGTGCTGGCCTGGACCAGAGGTAAGGCTGCGACAAAGGTGAGACACCTTTAGGCGTTGCAGGGACTCTTAAGTGAAGAGGCCCCGGAAAAATGGCCTGTATGGATGAGGCTAGAAGGCTGACTACCCTGGCAATCTGTTGGAGAGAGGTTAAGGGTCTTATGAGGGTTCTGCACACCTTGGGATGGATTTTGGCCATTTTCCTGGACGGTAGAGTCAAGTTGAAGTCCAAGGAGGTGATCAGAAATGCCAAGAACATCAAAGATAGTGATTGAGTGAGTGCCGACTTCTCTCGATTGATGATAAAGCCAAAGGACTGAAGGAGATCCACTGCACTCCACAGGTGCAAGTTCAGAGCCTGAGGGTATAGGTCCATGATGAGTATGTTGTCTAAATAAACTATCCTGCGGATCCCTGATGCACTTAGAAATTTAACCACCGGCTTGAGCACATTGGTGAAGCACAATGGAGCGGAGGAGAGGCAGAAAGGCAGGGAGTTGTATTTGAAGGTCTGGGACGCCTACAGGAACTGTAAGAACCGATGATGTAGTGGGTACACAGGGATTGTCAGATAAGCATCCTTCAGATCCAGTGATGACTGACCTCTGCTAGGGGCTTGTGTTTGCTGGCCGTCGGCCGAGCGCTCCCTGCCACACCTGGCCTCATCGAAAACTCCAGGGGTAAAGATGCATTTGATTGAGGACTTCGCTTTATCAAGGGAATTAAATGTGGAGACAAACATCTCATGCTCCTTGATAAATGGCTCACCAAAAAGTCTGGTGTGTGCCACCTGCCCCGCCTCAGAGGTCACTAGATCCCCTAATTCAGGGTCGATCCTAATGAGGCAAGATCGGCGCCTCTCCGTAGGGATTGCACAGTTTGCGTTTCCTAAGAATAGCACCGCCTATTGGGCTCAACTATAGAGTACCTCCGGGATTTAAGGGCGTCCGATGTTTTAGCATCCTCGTCATGTCAAGAATTTTTGTCAATAGCCCTGTTAAGCCTAATAGCTTATCTTGGCATGATCGGCAATAGTGGTCAATGCCCTTTTTGAGGTCTCACACATATTTACCCACGAATGTGGCCATTTTGGAGTCTATATCCAGCGTGGCTGCCACTCTAGCTTCCAGGGATGGTCTGAGGCATTCAGCCTGTAAGAAGTTAGAGTTTTCCTGATCCAAAGGTTTATGCAGCCTCCCCGCCACATACATGGCAACCTTCACACTCAGAGTCCACTCTTCTGATCTGGGGTGCATGAGTACCTCAGGACTCAGCATATCAGACTCCCCACCCTCTGGAGTGCTCGCAGGAGGTTCTGTCCCCAAGGGGTTATCTGTTGCCTCCAAGGCTGTTCTTGATCTGAGTCACCATCGAAATCGACTGGGTATCTGTCGGAGGCAGGTAGGGAAGCGGGGTGAGGGGTCATAAGGTAGTACCTGGGAATTACCCTCGGGCTCAAGTTTAAAGTATGACCCATGAAGGACTTTTTCAATCTAGTGAAAGCACCCAGGTGTACCGCCGGGTGACGCTAATGCGGGTTCTTAGGGAGCACGGGCAATCTAGGAGGTGGTGGGGGGAAAAGGCCCAGGCATGTCAACCCTCAAAGGGAGGGGTGTAAAGCACTTTTGTGCATATTCAGCATCTTCTTCTCCAAAGGTGCTACCTGGTCTGAGACCGCCCAGTGGATCGAGAAATCTACTGCCTCACACAACTCATCCTACACCGGGAAGTAGGCTATCTCCGCTTCCTTGGTGTAGGTGTCTTTGTACTGTTCCATTGTACTCATCTAATGGAGGTAAGTAGCTATTTAGGGAAGAGTAGTAGAGGGTATTTATGAGCTGGGGGGAACCTAGGTAATTTTTGGGGTAGCAAGTTACACTGTGTGAGTGGGCAGCACCTCCAGGACACCACTACAGCCTTGGTTTTATTGGCCAATTAACAGCCTGGGTCGCTGTCCCCAGTGGCGGCTCTTCCATAGGGGAGTTTGGGCGTCGCCCCACGCCCCTATGGAGGAGCCGCCACTGGGTCTATTGTTTCCTTCATATCAAATACCTCGTTCACACAGGCTTTGTAAAACAGGTCAGCTTAATAGAAGTGCCTGGTTGGGGGCGGGAGGGTGGCCGCCTGGAGCCGACCAAACAGTCAGTACCCACAACAGTGAGTAAGCCACTACCCACCGCCCACTCTCCCTTTTTCTCTTTGTAGGAGAAAATGGAGCCGTTGGGGCGCTTTCCCCTGCGACTCACAAATCACAACGCTGCCATTGTAGCGTTATGATTTGCGGAGGGGAGGGAGGGAGGCTGCATTTCCTGATGACATCGAGGAGAGCTGCAGGAATAGGCAGAGGCCGGCGGGAGTCTGGACTCGAGTCGGACCCATCCAGAAGAGAAAGTTTTATTTTATATTTTTATTTAATTACAACCCTCCCGCCTTCTCCCAATTCCCCATTCCCCCCCGGGGCCCCGCGACGAACCCATTTCCACCCCCCACCCGCCCGAAATGCCGGCCGCGACTTCACGCTCTTTCTTGCTGTAGTCAGTTAAGCACATTTGTTTAGATCCTATCAAAACATGTCAATCGTATATTATTTGTTTACTTTTGTTTCTATGGTTGGTCTGTGGTTTATCAAACTTCGATTTTATGCTTTATTATCTTCAATTCATTTGGTTCCAAGCGTTTTATATGCTGAAATGGGCTTGTGTTGCATTACCAGCACAAAAGTGTTGGCTATTTCCCAATGCCTCACTTCCTTCCAGCAAGCGCTCACATCCAGGAGACTCAACACTTAAAAGCGTTCTGATCTTGTTTCTTTCAGGAGGCTGTTTTTTATGCGCATAGTTGAGATATTTTCTTCAAATAAAACACAAATCATGATCTACTTATTTTTGTAATTTAAATCAGAACGAATTTCAAATCCGTTAAACCATTGACGGAAGGGCAGCTCTTTGTGTATGCTTTCTCTAGTGGTGTCTGTTGTCTGTTTTGACTTTCACTGTGGAGTTACTTTGTCTAGACGCGCGCTCGCCAACTATACAGGGATTTTTATGTCAAAGGGTTCCATTCATAGAAAGCCTGTATTATGACCTAGAAATATTCGTCTGACTAAAACAACTAAATATAAACAGTTTAAAATGACAATGCAAAACTGGGGATTACGTGCTGTAAGTGTAAGAGTAGTTGAGAGAAGGTGAAATATGTGAGCACAAATGTTGACATTTCATGCCTTACTACATTGTCATGAATTCACACGAGTAAAGGCTTTGTAAATATATTTCACCCTTGTGCCCATCGGTGTTACCCCTTGCACACCTGTTCTTTCTCATCCTCTTGTCATTGCCAATTTCTCTTCTGTCCCCTATCCTTGGGTATGCGGCCATTGCATGGTTCTTTTGCCTCAGCGGTCATTAGTATGGTGTGCAATATGTTTGTTTGGTCTTTGGTCTCACTATGTGTGTACTTTTACGAATCTGTGGTGTTTGGTTCATTGATTGCTTATCATGCGATTCTCATTTTAGTTGTTTTAGGGATGCTGTTCACTTTGTGTTTACAGTGAATGGGGTTCATGAAAACATATCCCTAACTTTTACGCCCTACCACTTTTAAATTTCACCAGCCACCAGTGGCTGTCCCTTAAACCAATGCGGGCTTGCTGTAGGCCTAATGCAATACTACAGACCTCCAGTGGGACGTTCACAATGTTGTCACTGAAAAACGAGCCAATATAGCCCGAAGGGTCAATCAAGCAAGCCGTACAGGAAGCCAAGTAGTACCGACCCCACGGTGGTATTCTGACTCCAGGCTGTGGAGGCACCCTGAAACTGACACATGTATGCAGGGAACGCTCAGCCCTTGCAATCAATCAAAATTCCGACAGTACTGCTCTCCAGGGAAAGACATAGCGCTCGCATGAGACACAGCACAAACGCAAGCCCTCTAGCATTTGGAGGACCACCGCGTGTTAGCCCCTGCAGCTCTGCAGAGCCGTGAATACCCATGAGTGGCTGCAACAGAGCCGACAAGCGTTCCTGCGGCCGCAGTGCAGCAACCTAAACAAGCATTGGCATATCCAATAGGTCTCGCCTTTGGGACCTTAGAAGTGTTAAGCCATGAAACAGTTAATGTTGTTGCAGTAAGGATATTGTGCTGCATAACTAAATACTTATAAGGTCCCAAAGGCGAGACCTATTGGCTATGCCAATGTTTGTTTTAGTGGGCACGGGGAGGTTAAGTGATATGCCCAGAATCACAGGATGTGTAGTCGACCCCGAGGTTCGAACCTTGGTTTCCCATCTCCAAAGTCGGTAGTCTAGCGTTAAGACCACATCCTCATTCTGCCTGCACGAGCTGCAGGGATCAGCAGGAGCAGGCAGTAGCCTCATTGTCTCCTACTGCGTGCTTTCCCTTTCATAATGTGGCTCTTTTGTGGCATTGTGACCCTCGTAAAGATTGTTGCCTGCTCATCTCACCTAAACACACTACCCGCACGCAGCCTTTTGTCCATCAGGGCCACCGTTGGGAGAGAAAGAGAACTTTCAATGCATATGGGACACGCAGTCTCGCGGTGCATTCAAGGAATGTAGTAAAACGTTGTCAGGCCTAAGATCACGGGTTGTTTTAAACCTGAAGAGGCAGTACCCAGCAAAGATGTCGTGGGCACATGGTGCAAGAAAGGAAAATGCTCCCTTTGACAGCTGCTGGTGTAGTAAACTACAGACATTATCAGTGTTCAATTGGCCTTTTAAGGCTCTGGGCACTGGTGCCACTGCACCTGCGGCACCAATGGCAGCTACGCTGCTGTGAGCAATTCGTCCATAAAACGACTTGAAGTCTGAAGATAGAAGGGTCTGTGTACCATGTGACTGGTCTGTTAAGCTGTCTATAAAGTGTCCCGAGGACAGAGACGCAGTGTACAGTTCACCTGTAAAGCGCTTTGAAATCTAAGAACAAATGGTGTATGTCTGTAAAACACAGATCTGAGGACAGTAAGTTCGGGTTGAGGTATGCTGTGTCTGGAGGCGCTGTGAAGACTGGTGTATTGTTTTATATGTTTGTAAAGCACTATGAAGTACGAGACTAGACGGTGATGTGCTCTATGTAAGCGGTCTGCAAAGCGTTCTGAGGACAGAGGCGCTATACAGTGTGCAACCTGTCTATATAGTGCATTGGATTTTGAGGACAAACGATGCTGTATGTGGAGCATGACTTTAAAGTGCTGCGAGGACTGATGTATTTAATATGCTTATAAAGCACTGTGAGGTACGAGGCTAGACAGTGCTGTACTGTATGTAAGCGGTCTGTAAAGTTTTCCGAGGACAGTGGCGCTATATAGTGTGCAACCTGTCTGTAAAGCGCTTTGAGTTTTGAGGACAAACGGTGCTGCATAATGTATAGCATGCCTGCAAAGCACTGTGAGGTCTTAAGACTGAAAGTGCTGCATGACGTATGTACTCTGTCTGGAAGTCCTGTGAGGACACATGGCGGCGCCCAAGAACGACTAAACAAGAACGTGAAGGCGAGAGACAGGAAGGGACCATAAAGCGGGTGAGTGGACGTGATATTATAGAGGGGGAGGCAAGACAGAGGCAGAAAAGTGAGCAGAGAATCAGTTGTGCGTGAGAGAGTGACTGGCACGCGGTTAGTGGGAGGTTGATTAATAGCATACATTCCAGAAGTGGAAGCGGCACTACCCAGTCAGGACTTTTAAGGGAACAGGCAAAGTTTCACTATTTGATTTATCACTACATGGCCCTGATGAAGCGAAAAACGTTGCAAAAAACGTGCTGGCCCTGCGGCCATGAGACGTGCTCTGTGGTGGGGGAGGGGGACGACCATGCGCTGGTCTGGAGAGCCAGTGAGAGGAAGTTAATTGAGGTGCGCGCGACGGCAAACGACAAAAGCAGGCTGGCGAGTGGTGTGCGATGTGCGCGCACCATGACGAGAGAGGAAAGCCAGATGGCACCTCTGCTCGTCATTGCGCGCGTAACCGCATGCTCTATGCCAGCCAAAAGCGTGTGGTCGGACTTTTAAAAGCCCACACACTAAATGTCTTGCCGAGCAACGCATGCGCTGACTCAGGCGAGACCTAAAAAAGATGGAGAAAAACGCATCTAATGCAATAGAAACACAATAATAAAGCATGTAATACAAAGAATAATCAAATAACAAGAGTGGGCACCGAGGTCCCTGACTTAACTTCGACTGCAGCAGGAAGAAAGATCACTAGGGGAGGCGGACGGAGACAGACAAGGGCCATGATTAGACAGTTGTTTCTGTGTTTTTTCCCAGCTTCTCTTTAATGATGGGAAATGTAGTTTAGGTGTTTATAAACTGGCTGGTGTTGTAATAAACGGGGCTAGTGGCTTAGTGGACTAATGCGTCCACTGTAGGGGCCTGTATTTGACCTCATGGTCACAGGTTTAAATCCCGGCAGGTCCACTCAGTCTTTCATCCTTCTGAGGTTGATAAAATGAGTACCATTGAGTTGGGTAACAATTATCATCAATAAACAATCAGAGCCCGATTGCCGAGGGGTTAACATGTGCTTTACAAATACACGTTATGTTAGTAAATGAAGAAAGTGTTGGCATAATCCTCACCTCATGGTCCTGACAGAATTTCGTTCAGCCGTTCGGGCTGTAGTTGTATCTAAGATCCCTTTAGGAAACTGCATGGGGAAAAAGTATTTTGGGACCTCCCTTTTTCTCAGCCCCAATTGACGAATCACCCTGAAACTTTACAGAAAGCAGCTGAAGTGAGTGGTAAACTAGCTTTGAAAATTGTGATGATTTGTCAAACGGCGCCAAAGTTAGTAGCAAAACAAAAAAAGCTTTTCCTATGGAAACTAGGTCTAACTATACCTACTGGAGACTGCCAGTGGGGGATATATATATATATAAATATATGTATATATATATATATATTCACTGAAAAAACCATAGGTTTCACACATGTTATAGTTAGCTGGACATTTTACTGATAAAAAAACAATGAAATTCCCCCGTTATAGTTACTGTAGGCAACTATAACTCACGCGACCGCAATCCTCTGCTGATGCTAATACTGTATTTAGACACTTATTTGCCCATGTCTTCTTCCATTAAATTTTAGCTATACATATATTACAAATATTTTTTTTTCATAAAGACACATATGTCATCAGCAGAGGATTACGGTCGCGTGAGTTATAGTTGCCTACAGTAACTATAACGGGGGAATTTCATTGGTTTTTTATCAGTAAAATGTCCAGCTAACTATAACATGTGTGAAACCTATGGTTTTTTCAGTGAATTTGTACGGTTTTTTAAATGCTAAGTTACTTTACGCCATTTGTGGCGTGCGCGCCCACTTAACGCAGTTCGTTCCATGCGCGCACGGTGCGCTTCGCGCACCGTGCGTGCACAGTGAGCACGCGGTGCGCTTCGCGCACCGCGTGCCCACATTACGCTAGATGGGCCATGAACGCACGATGCGCTTCGCGCACCGTGCGCACATGGAGGACATATGATGAGCATCGTTGTGACAGGTAAAATATATGTTTTGATTAGCTTTGATAAGCCATGCACAAAAGGTACCCTGCGGGCACCTTTTGCACACGGGGTGGGGAGAATGTGGATATTTTTTTTATTTTTTTTTTTAATTTCTTACCGTACGCGTACGGTAAGCGTAATCGGCGAAATATTCGAAAAAATTAAAATTGCCTTTTTTCACTTGGGGGTCGTTGGGGACTCCCTCGACATGGCAAGGTGCTTGGGAGCTGTGTAAACAGCCCCCTTACGTGTTTTTGCACTTGGTTGATCAAACCCCCTGTCAGAGTGCGAGAGAGAAAATGGCGGCCGTCGCTTCCTGGTTTCGACCGATTCGAATGTTTACTAAGATCTAAGGGCCAATCAGAATCGCGCTCGCGCACGCCACCGTACGCGTACGGTAAGCGCACCGTAAGCGCACCGTAAGCTGGCTCAGATATATATATTGATTTAAAGGCTATTTTCTCAGAATGTACTGAACAGATTTACACCAAACCTACAAAAGGCACTTCCTTGACCTGAGGACTACCTCTCTGCCAAATTTCAAGTAATTCTGTTCAGCCGTTCGGGCTGTAGCTGTGTCTAAAGGTCCTATGGAAAAATGCATGGGAAAAACGCGTTTTGGGACCCCCCTTTTATCTCAGCCCCCGCTTGACGAATCCCCCCGAGACTTTCAGGGTAGGAGCGGAGCATAGCGCCCCACCTATTTTGAAAAATTCGCAAGGATTCGTCAACCGGCGCCAAAGTTATTCAAAATAGAATGTTGCGGATTTCCTATGGAAACGTGGTCCTAACTATAACTACCTACTGGCGACCGCCAGTAGGTAATATACATATATATAAATATACATATATATATACACATAAATACATATATATATATAAATATGTATATGTACACACACATATACACACATACATACACACACAGACACACACATTGAGAATAAATGATAAATGTGTTGTCATTATTCATCACAGCCCAAAATTCAAGTTCCAGTTTAGAATCACAAATGAAATGCATGAAATTTACAAGACAACATCATTGTTTACTGCCTCATAGATTGCAAGGTACAATTATTTTAACCATGGAAACAACACTCCCAAAAGACAAGGCATTTCCAATTGATTTTACATTACTTCACAAAATGAACATTTTATATCCTGGTTTTGGTTAAATATTTAACAAAAATACACAAGAAAAACACCATGGCATTAACCATACAAGCAAATGTGCAGAATGTAATACAGCCTCATAGTCCACCGCCGGGGGCTATATCGGCTGTTAAAGGCCTTGAACCGGAGTTATAGGCCCAAGTTGCAGACTAGCACTGCATCAGGAGGAGAACAGAATACTATTTTAGTCACGTAGAATCTTATATATATTTATTTTCGACTACAGGTAAGAGCTACATTCTAACAGTATCACTCTCTTAAAATTACTAGAACAAACCTAAAATATTTTTTACGTATGGGGGCCATCTAATCTAATCGTTTTCTTCATTAAAAGAGGTCCATGCTCAGTTCAGTATACAATTCTGGCTTCATGTCCACTTCCTTGCCAAAAAGTATCTTGAGCGCAGCCTTCACCAGTGACATAGGAGCACTGTTCGCTCAGATGGCACTCTGGAGGTGGTGGAGAGCCTCTGAACTGAAGGATCTAACTAGATCTTGTGAAATCTATATGAATTCATCATAATCTACTAATTACTGACCAGCTCTGAAATAAGAACCCCACCCTCTGGTGGTAATATATGATATTACAGCAGCAGATGAGAAACTTCTTCAGCTGAATAAGTACATTTGGAGGTCTACAATGCCCATACGTTATCATACTCAAGGCAAAGGTATCTGTTGGCTCTTTGTTCTATGAATGCAGTTATTAGTATATTTAGAGGAGTACTTCTGTGAGAGTTATGTATAGTCTTAGCCTACACCAACCTGTCTTCTTGAAGGTTACATTTTTTTAATGTTTTAATTTTTCTATAAAAGATCAAGTAAACCAGGCAGGAAAACAGTGACAAATTCACAATAATATGTCACAATTAAGAATATTAGTAGAATTCGATAATGACAAATTGAGACACATGAGGAAGTACAATTGGCTCGTCAGTGTAATAATACACATTAACGTAGGAAAACCTACACACGTTAGTTTTAAATTAAGCCTTTAAAGGTTGTTTTTTTTTTAAAATATACCATGACTTTAATGGCTGTAACCTTTGAAGAGAACTTGTCACAAGCAGCAAATATGAGTGCAAGTAGAAGCAAGTTAAAATATAAACATGTATTCATGTGCTGTTATAATCCTGCCTTTAATTAAAATTTTAAATATAAACAAGCACGGTATCAAACATCTTCTTAACTAAAACTTTAATGTAGAAAAATTCTCCTACTTACTGTTCGTCTTCACATGCATTGTGTAGGAGGAAGACTGGTCTGTTGGTTGCACTTGGAAGCATGCGTCATCATCATACTGATTTAAGTTTATAATCCTCTCTTTACATTCTTCCCACTGCCAAAGGTTCTGCAGTGCACATTTTACAAAGACGGAGAGATTGTTTGGATTCTGACAGTTCACTTCATGTGACGTGTATGCAACTGTGAAGGTGTCTGTGCTGTTAATTGTAACCTACGCGGGAAAAAAAGAAAATGAATTAAATTGCACTATTTTACATAAGCCTAGCTTGTTAAATGGTTGTTCGCAAATGTACATACGCTCCATAACATCTGAGAAGCTCTTACCAGTCATTACATATACATTAAATATATATTACTGACAAGGTTGATGTCTACCTGGAGAGTTGACCAGATGTTCTTCAACTTCATCGCTTCTTTTGGAACATGGCAGAAACAGTCACTTTTTTCGCTGATAATAGTGGCGTTTTCATTAAAACGTTTGCACCCTTTAACTAAACAAACACAAAACAGCATTTAGTTCATGGGTGCTCGCAAACTTTCTGTCAGGGGCCAAAATTACAGTGTGGTTTGTAGCCGCACCGGTAGGGGTGGGATCAGTGGAGGGCGGGGTCTGGGGTTAGAATAAAAAAAAAATCAAACCTGTTTCAAAACATTAGACAATGGGACAATGCTGTATTAACTACAAAGAGAACATTCCGATAATACATTTTTATTAGCAGACAATAGCAATCTTAAGAGGTGTTGCATAGCTTCATACACACTTTGACCACAATTCCATCACAATCTCCCTCTCTCAGTCAGTCTCTCTCTCTCTCTCTCTGAGTTAGTCAGTCTCTCTCTCTCTGTCAGTCTCAGTCAGTCAGTCTCTCTCTCAGTCAGTCAGTCTCTCTCTTAGTCAGTCAGTCACTCTCTGTCAGTCAGTCTCTCTGTCAGTCAGTCTCTCTCGCTCAGTCAGTCCTCTCTCCCTCCCAGTCTCTCTTTCTCAGTCAGTTTCTCTCTCTCTTAGTCAGTCTCTCTCACTCTCTCTCTTAGTCTCTCTCTGTCAGTCAGTCTCTCTCTCCCTCAGTCAGTATCTCTCTGTTAGTCAGTCTCTCTCTCTCTCTCTCAGTCAGTCAGTCAGTCTCTCTCTGTCAGTCAGTCTCTCTCTCTCTCTGTCTCTCTCTTTCTCAGCCAGTCAGTCTCTCTCTCTCTCTCTCTCTGCCAGTCAGACTCTCTCTCAGTCAGACTCTCTCTCAGTCAGTCAGTATCTCAGTCAGTCTCTCTCTCCAACTCTCTCTCTCACCACTCTCTCTCTCACCACTCTCTCTCTGGGGGGCCATGGGTATATTACCTGCAAAGCCCGCGGGCTGCCAAGCAGGGCCTGCCGGGCCACTGGCGGTCTGCAGGCCGTACTAGGAGTACCATGGATTTAGTTGTTACAAAACTGAAAATAGATGCATTTCTAAATCAGTTGGCAGCGTCTAAATAATTTCTCAGTGTTGAGAAGTATTTAAGCTGACGCACTCACACAAAACTTTCGCCCGCTTTGGCACCAATACCTGCCTTTACCAATGGGTATCCGAGGGGCGGGGGAAGAGCTGGGGGCACTGACTTGTCAATGGTAGGTTATGAAGATTTCATAATTCACTCCTAGGACAGTTTGAAAGGTTTGCTGAATTTGCCAAATTTAGGGCCAGACGTACGGCCGTTATTTGCATTCGCAAAGGGGATTTTGGCCCCTTTGCGACCGCAAAATAGGTCAGCCTAATGTACTAAACTTATTTTGCGAGTCGCTAATCAATTAGCGGCTTGCAAAATAGGGATAGCGACTCGCTATTAGGAAGGGGCGTGCCAAGGGTGTCCCTTCCTAATAGCGAGTCCATAACCTATGTATGAATGTTTTGCGACCGAAATTGCGGTCGCAAAACACTCGCAGTTTACCACCCTTCTCAGAAGGGTGGTAAGGTACTTGCAAACGGGAAAGGGTCCCCAGGGGACCCCTTCACCTTTGGGAATAGATGCACGAGTAATTTTTTGACGCAGGCCTGCCTTTAAAAAACAAAACTGAAATGTTTCATTTTTTTTTTTTAAATGCATCCCGTTTTCCTTTAAAAAAATAATACTGCTTTATTGACAAATCAGTCCCAGACATGGTGGTCTGCTGACCCCAGCAGGCAACCATCCCTGGGAGTGCCAGCCATTCCCAATAGGGTCGCAAATTGCGACAACCTCATTAGTATTCATGAGGCATGCAATTTGCGACCCCATTGGGAATGGCAAACAGTGTCTGGGATACTGTTGTACATAGCATTTTATGCCTCGCAAATTGCGACTTGCAAAATGCTATGGTCATACATCTGGCCCTTAGAAAAGTACTAGGGCCAGATGTACGAAGCATGCATTTTGTGACTTGCAAATTGCGTCGCATTGCGCACCCATTTACAAAGGGGAACAGGTCCCCTGGTCCCCCTTCCCGTTTGCGAATGGTTTACCACACTTTTGAAAAGGGTGGTAAACCGCGAGTGTTAAGTATATGCCATTTGGCACGCCCCTTCCTAACAGCGAGTCACAAACCATATTTTAAGAGTTGCTTATAGGTTAGCGACTCGCAAAATATGGTTTATACATAGGGCTGACCTTTTATTGCGGTCGCAAACGGGCCCAATTCCTGTTTGCGACCGCAAGAAATGGTCGTATATCGCCCCGTAGTTTTCGTGCACTTTTATTTTTTTTTGTAAAACCTTTTAAATTCTGTCAAGTGCACAAACGCTACCACCTTTGTAGCTTTCAGACTGAGGAAGCTGTTGCAACCTCCTATCTGACTTTGTGCCCACTCCTTGCTTTAGGGTTACTTCAGCGCAGGTTTCACCGAGAAGGGGAAGCCGAATATCACCTTAAACTCCATCCTTACCACTGGCCGTGAAAAAACCAGAATAGCGAAAATTAATCTGAGAGCTAATAAACTCTCTCAAGTGCTGGCGACAGGATCAATATCACACGGGGACATAAAGAAAGGGGGGAGAACCCTTGCAGGTGCTCCCAAACCACTCGGGGCCTTCTGCACGTCAACCCCTTAATGTATACTTTTATGCATGCAGTCTCCACACTCACTGGGGGGTGGACCGGATAGGAGCGAGTGAAATGGGTTTTTAACCCCAGGCCTGTTGGTATCTCGAGCAGCGTATCCATGAACTCTGACCTCGGCCACCGTAGCTTGGCCTAAAGGGACAGTCGTTGTCCCTTTTCCATCAAGGTTTACCACAGTACGAGGAGACAAACACTCAACAAAGCTTGACGCACCTTTTAAAGAATTTTAATATGATTTCTACGGGAGAAGGAAAAATACCAGGCGATTCGGAAATCACAAAGTGATGGTAGGGGTGCAGTGGAAGCATGTCAAAGGTATAGGACTCAACAGCTTTCCTACCCAAGTCTTCTCACCTGTTCCAGCTCACCTCACTCATTCAACCCTCTTCCTTTTGTCTCCTCATTTCCGTCATCATTTATTACAATCCCTTCCATGGCACAAGACAGGAGTATTACAAGGCAGAAATGAAAACCATACATGCAGTGGCAATAAAAAACAAACATAGTCAACGCCAACAAATTTGACACTTAAAAGCAATAAAAAAATCATTCTAAAGTCCAAAACAATTAAAATAAGGGATCACTTTGTGTATACAATTCATAGATAAAATAAAACATGCATTCCAATGGAGGCTAAAGGTTACACCCAAACAGCCAATAGAAAGAAAGCGAGCACTGCAGTGGTGTAGCATTGAAGGAATAAAATTATTTAACAAGTCTCCCTTCCAGCAGGTAATAGGTTTAATGAAGGGAAAGTTGTTTTAAAGAATTAAATAACATTTAAATACAGTGATGTGAGAATACTGAGGGCAGATAATTAAATTAGACTTTTCCTAACAAAGAAGCCTGTGCCACCTTCCCATGTACGGTGGTATATGAACACTGCAACTGTGTCACCCCCTCATCTAGGCCAATAAGAATCTTGTCACGCCCCTTGCCTAAACTCCCCCAGAAAAATGGGTATTAGAGCTTGAAAACTCCAAGCAATCAACTGCTACTGATACAACCGAGACCAACGATAGATTCAACAATTGGATTGAGAACACATTAGATCTTGTTCTCCCCAAGAAGTGTTCCCATCTGAAAGCAGGGGCGTACAGAACCCCTTGGTATTCCTCCAAGCTCCGAGTGCTAAAGCAGATTTGTAGGAAACGGGAAAGAGCATGGAGAAAGGATTTCTCCCATAAGAAATCAGAACACAGGGAAGCCATAAGATCATATAAAGCTGAACTCAAACTGGCCCAGGCTAATTATTATGGGGAAAGAATTTCCCAGGCAGCCAATTCCCCCCGTGAAACTTCTTAAAGTTCCTTCACTCCCAGATAGGCCTGATGCCACTGGCCAACGTTGCAATAAACTCGCAGATTATTTTTTTAATAAGATCCAAACTATCTACTCATTATTCCCCCCTGAGGGTAGCCTAAACAATTGCCCAGAGGAGGCGAGTCTACGTAGTAGAGACCACTATCTCGAGGCCTTTCCTCTGATGGACTGTGACTCACTTCAAACCATCTCGGCACTCTTAAAGAGCGGGTCGCCTAGTGACCCAGCTCACCTAATATTCTGAAACAAGTGTCCAAAACAGTTTTTCCGGTCATCCTTGATTAAATCAATGCCTACTTTTCTACTGGAGTGGTCCCATCCTTGTGGAAAAAAGCAATGGTGAAGCCTCTTTTGAAAAAACCTAGCTTGGATCCAGACCTACTTAGTAACTTTCGCCCTATCTCGCTCCTTCCAGGGATTAGTACAATAGCAGAGAAATATGTCAACGCGGAACTCTCGACATACCTGGAATCCCACTACCTCCTCCATCCCTCCCAAACTGGCTTCCGCTGGGATGAGGCAAGATGGCGGCCGTCAGCTCAGAGGAGTGAGCTGGCTGCTCCTGTGTTCCCCCACCCGCGAGAGGATCGTTCCGTGGTGAAAGCGAGAGGACGAAGGTGGGCCTAAGTACAGTTCTGACTCACCGGCATGCTTGGATTTGCCACAACTGTATTCCTGTCTCATCTTCACAGAATTCGTAACGGATACATTATATCTGTAAGGGGCTGGCAGTGGTCGCTGGGACGCCCGGATACGTCAGTTTTAGGCAAGAGTGCTGGAGGCCCGAGAACAGGCTCCTGGCCGATGCTGGGGCTGCAGAAAAGACCGCAGAGATACCAAGCGGTAAGAAGGCCACAAACACAAGCGGCAAAACAACTAAAAGGGAGAGCAATGCCAGTACTCGCTCTAACTCTACGATTAGCCCCGGTAAGCGAACTATTCCTCAATTGTTTTCAGTAGGAAGAGGCAGGAAAAAAGATGCTCAGACCACTCAGACTTCCCAAATGGAAAATCTTACAGTGACACTGGGCTATGAGGACGGCGCTGAATCTTTGAGGTGCCAGAAAGCAGTGGAGGAGAGTTCTGGTATACTCCTGCATGTCCATTCTACCGCTGCGAGAGAGGGTAGGCCCATACCTGGCAGTAATACTGTAATGGGTAATGGCTCTGGTTTAGAGGCTCCACCTGACGGGACAGCAGTAAATAATAGTGAGCTGGAGCTTGGGAAGTCGGTGAGTCCTGATATAGCTATAGCTCCTAATTCGAGTATTGACATTGAGGAAAGAAGTGACGCTGGTTGTGTTGGAATTCTTAATGGTGCAGAGCTCTTTAGTGGTGGGACTTTAACAAAGGAGGCAGAATTGGTGGATTTAGTAGAAACGTTTTTTTCACTATCTGATCACTCAGATGTGTCGAGTGATGAGGCGTTGAGAAATGGGAAGACCCCTATGAATCGGCAAGGGGATGAGCTGAGCGAACATAGTAGTACACCCCCCGAGGACATGGGAGGGGACTCATCGGAGGGCAGTCCACAGACATTACATAAGAAAAGGGCTCTGACAGAGGACACTCAGGCGACTCTCCTTCATCTGAGCTAAATGCAGGGATTAGACCCGCTGATGAGACATATAGGTCAGATTCCATGGTACGGAGAATGGCAGAACCAATAGAAGATGTATCTCTAACTCTCATATACCAAACAATAATGACTCACAGAGAGGAAACACGAGTAGAGAGCCAGAGGACATAAAATGTCTGTTGCAAATTACAAAATTCAGTTCGGCGTATTGCACAGAGTTTACCACAAGGATAACTGAGGCAGAAGCACGAATCTCATGTCTGGAGGATGAGCTGGCAGCACAAAAAACGATGACAGAGACCCTGCGTGCAGGGAAGGATGACATGCTGTGGAAGATTTGGAGAACAGAGCCCGACGAAATAATCTGAGAGTCCTGCAAATTCCGGAGGGTCTAGAAGGGTAGGATCCATGTAAATTTATTATTGAACTGTTTACTCAGGCGTTTCCTGAACTAACCCAATGGGACTGGCAGAGAGAGGTGCAAAGGGCACATTGCTTCCCCTTTTCTATTCGGAGCCGGCCTGGTTAAGCAGCAGCAGTGCCTAAACCGAGGGCTATATTGATTTCATTTAACAACTTTTTGGCACGTGAAGCTGTATTTGATTTGGCTCGACCTGATAGAAAAAGAGCTGGGAAGGGAGTCGAGTTTTTTGTTAGACCAGACTACTGCCATCAGACGGCAGAAAAACGCTGGCAACTTCGCCAACTTATTGTACCTTTTCAAGCTAAGGGGGCCCAAGCTTTTCCATTGCAACCAGCCAAACTGAAAATTGTTTATAAAGAAAATACTAGGATTTTTACCTCTGAAATTCTAGCGAAAGAATGTCTGCAAACTCTCAAAGTAGGATAAGTAGTGAGTCTGGTCAAAGAGGGCATTGGGTTTTATATAGTAACTGTGTCATGTGTTAGAGTCTCTTCGGAGACTGTTTGTTTAGGTTCTTTTTACCTCTCTGCTTATGATGTTTTATATCCCCATCAGTATTACTATGTTATACATACATAGGGGGAAGAGAATAAGTATGGAAATGTGCTTGTTTTGTGTTTACTTGTAGGTTTCTCTCACTGCTTCCCTTTTTTAAAATTTTTAGATCAAGTGGAGTAATTGTAGATTGAAGACCAGCTATTATATGTGGGGAGTTACACGGGTGTGGGAGGCACTTTTGGGTGGTGGGAGCATGTAATCGCTAGGACTAGTAGTCCTAAAGCCTCGACGTAGGGACTGGGTGGGGGGTGGTGGTGGGGGGTTCATGTGTGGGGGGTTCATGTGGGGAAGGGCAGTAGTGGGGGAAGGGGGGTGGTGGGAGGGAAAAAAGACAAATAAACCATAGCAGCAAAGAAAGGTGTAGAGTGTCGAGAATATTTTTGTATGGCCCTGAAATAATGCTAATCTGGACTATATGGCGAATTTAGGCCTTCGAATATGCACACTGAATGTGTGTGGGTTAAATAATCACAATAAAAGGCAGAGGGTGGCTACAGAGCTACGGGTGATCCAGCCTGATGTAGTGTGTCTGCAGGAGATGCATATTCCATGGGCGAAATGCAAGACGTTGTTAGAATTAGACTATACAGTATTGGTAACCTCAAGGCAGTCAAATATGATGAGAGGGGTGGCGATCCTAGCAAGACCTTTTATCCAAACAACTGGATGCACGCTGGCCGATATTTTTGGTCGGTGGGCCATTGTGGAATGTAGGGTAGGGGAAGCAACATTTACCCTTTGTACAGTATACGGCTCCAACTTCAAAAAAGCTCTGATATTGGAATATGAAAATGGGGAGCTTGCTACATGGCCCCCTCCGCTATTTTTGTGTGGGGACTTTAATATAATTTGATGTATGAAGATCTTCAAAACTGTGGGCGGAATTACAAAGGCAGAAAATCCAGGGTATGCAAGGCCTTATGTCAACTGCTAACAGACCACGGGCTGTTGGATGCCTGGAGTAATTTGCTTAGGCAAGATCCAGGATATACGTTTTATTCATACCCACATAATAGTCTTGTACATCTTGATTATTGTTTTTTATCCTTATTGTTATTTACTGGGCTTAAAATTTGTGTGTACTCAAGGGTGACATAGGATCATGCACCAGTCATATTAGAAATTACGGCACTGGGGCGGTGTGCCGCCCCGAGAGCTTTCACTTTTGATAGAAAGCATTTGCTGGATGGTATTTTTATTGAGCATTTGAAGGCCTGAATAAAAAGATTTTTCAGATTAATCGGCACTCTGCGTCCTGGGGGATTTTTTGAGATACATTCAAAGCTGGGTTCAGAGGGGAAACACAGAGCTATGGGTTTTATAAACAAAAATTAACTAAGTAGGCATTACAGGTATTATATAATGAGCTTAAGACTGCGGAAGAGGAATTGGCGAATGGGCTAGCTGCAGGTCATAATACTGCAGCATTACAGAATAATCTAGCTAGGTGTAAGTCCAAAATAAACTTAGAACGGAGCACAGAAATTGCTATAAAATACCAAACTTATAAAAAGAGTGTCATGAATATGGGGATGCCACGGGACGATGTTTAGCCCAGAAATGATGCATAAAGGAGGTCGAACAAAGAATAACGGGGATTAAAAATGCGGCTGGGGTCATGGTATTCGACCCCCAGGAAATTCTTAAAGTCTTCTTTGATTTTTATACAGAATTATATACAGAACAGGACACGTTCTTTGATGGATTTAGGACTTCCAGCCTCATTGTGGGGCCAACTGATGTTGAGTTGCTTGATGAGCCTATCACGTTGGGGGAATTAGAACAGGCTATAAATTCTCTTGCAGTAGGGAAAGCTGCAGGCCCTGATAAACTGCAGTTGGAAATTTTTAAGACCTTCTTCCAAGATATTAAATCTGATATGCTCAAGGTGTTTCAAACGGCACAAAAAGGGGAGATACCGCGATCTTGGGCTGAGGCCAATATCTGTATTTTTTTTTTTAAAGGGGAAGCCGTCTGAGCTACCTGGGTCAAACTGTCCAATCTCTCTTCTCAACTCCGACGGTAAAATTTATGCAAACATTTTGGCCACACGTTTGGCAAAAATTATAACACCAATAGTATCCTTAAAACAACACGGTTTTATACCTGGAAGAGGGACAGTGGACCATGTGAGTAGAGTAGTGACACTCTTTGATGTTGCACAGGTAGAAGCTAGAGAATTAGGGCTGATTTTACTTGATGCTTTAAAAGCATTCGACCGTGTGTCTTGGAACTTCTAATGGAGGGGCTTACAACAAATAGGGTTTGGGAAGGGGTATATTCAAGCCTTACAGGCCCTATACTACCTCCCAACGGCGAAAATATGCTCAATGGGATGCTTTTCGGAGACTATCCTGATTTCTAGAGGCAAACGACAAGGGTGCCCATGTTCACCCCTTTTATTTGCGCTATACATTAATCCCTTTATTAATATGTTAGAACGGAGTAAAAAGATTATGCCTTTTAATGTACGACAAGAGCAGTTCTGCGTAATGGCATACGCCGATGACATCGCAATTGTTCCGTCCAACCCATGCCTTGCAGTTCCCGAAATAGAATTTTTAGCGCAGAAATTTGGCGCGGCATCTGGATACAAATTAAACACAGCCAAAACCCAAATTTTATGTACGAGTCAAGTAATGGATAGTGATTCTAGGGTGGTTAGGAAAGCCACATATTTGGGTATTATGATATGCACTTATGTAAAAGAGATCGTAGAGGTCAACTGGGCCGATATTATTTGGGGAGTTAAACAGTCACTCGAAATGTGGGAAAATCTGCATTTGTCATTAATTGGCAGAGCCAACGTATTGAAGATGAATGTTTTGCCCCGGGTTATGTATTTTTTTTAGGGCAGTGCCTCTGGAGGTATCAGGCAAATAAATCCAGCATTTACAATCACTCTGTGCCAGATACATGAGGGCCCCAGGGAAACCTCGAAGAGCTGCGTGATATATGACCCTATCTTGAGAAAGAGGAGGGTGGTCTGTACCTGATTTTGCTTTTTATTATTATGCCTGTCCTAGGAAGCTTGTTTCCGGTCCAGGGAAGGCATGGCTTGGCAGTTCGGGCTGGACTGTTCCCATGAGGCACAGGGTCAGACTGATTTGCATATGGCTATGTCTGAACTGGGGTGGCAGAGTGGGCTAAAGAATGGTGATGGATCAAACCCAGATCTGTTGACTGGGTGTGAGTGTTTGATTGGTTCTGATGCTCCATCCATCACCACCCCCTTTTGTACTGCTTTGTTCGCCATAAGTTGGCAGGGTATGCTCAGACGTGAGTCCCTTGCTCACTTTGCCACTGGATTCAAGCAAGCCTGGCTGAAGACGGCTGAAACGCCAGAAACCGGTCCTAGGAAGCTTGTTTCCGGTCCAGGGGAGGCATGGCTTGGCAGTTCGGGCTGGACTGTTCCCATGAGGCACAGGGTCAGACTGATTTGCATATGGCTATGTCTGAACTGGGGTGGCAGAGTGGGCTAAAGAATGCTGATGGATCAAACCCAGATCTGTTGACTGGGTGTGAGTGTTTGATTGGTTCTGATGCTCCATCCATCACCACCCCCTTTTGTACCGCTTTGTTCGCCATAAGTTGGCAGGGTATGCTCAGACGTGAGTCCCTTGCTCACTTTGACACTGGATTCAAGCAAGCCTGGCTGAAGACGGCTGAAACGCCAGAAACCGGTCCTAGGAAGCTTGTTTCTGGTCCAGGGGAGGCATGGCTTGGCAGTTCGGGCTGGACTGTTCCCATGAGGCACAGGGTCAGACTGATTTGCATATGGCTATGTCTGAACTGGGGTGGCAGAGTGGGCTAAAGAATGGTGATGGATCAAACCCAGATCTGTTGACTGGGTGTGAGTGTTTGATTGGTTCTGATGCTCCATCCATCACCACCCCCTTTTGTACCGCTTTGTTCGCCATAAGTTGGCAGGGTATGCTCAGACGTGAGTCCCTTGCTCACTTTGACACTGGATTCAAGCAAGCCTGGCTGAAGACGGCTGAAATGCCACAAACCGGTCCTAGGAAGCTTTTTCCGGTCCAGGGAAGGCATGGCTTGGCAGTTCGGGCTGGACTGTTCCCATGAGGCACAGGGTCAGACTGATTTGCATATGGCTATGTCTGAACTGGGGTGGCAGAGTGGGCTAAAGAATGGTGATGGATCAAACCCAGATCTGTTGACTGGGTGTGAGTGTTTGATTGGTTCTGATGCTCCATCCATCACCACCCCCTTTTGTACCGCTTTGTTCGCCATAAGTTGGCAGGGTATGCTCAGACGTGAGTCCCTTGCTCACTTTGCCACTGGATTCAAGCAAGCCTGGCTGAAGACGGCTGAAACGCCAGAAACCGGTCCTAGGAAGCTTGTTTCCGGTCCAGGGGAGGCATGGCTTGGCAGTTCGGGCTGGACTGTTCCCATGAGGCACAGGGTCAGACTGATTTGCATATGGCTATGTCTGAACTGGGGTGGCAGAGTGGGCTAAAGAATGCTGATGGATCAAACCCAGATCTGTTGACTGGGTGTGAGTGTTTGATTGGTTCTGATGCTCCATCCATCACCACCCCCTTTTGTACCGCTTTGTTCGCCATAAGTTGGCAGGGTATGCTCAGACGTGAGTCCCTTGCTCACTTTGACACTGGATTCAAGCAAGCCTGGCTGAAGACGGCTGAAACGCCAGAAACCGGTCCTAGGAAGCTTGTTTCTGGTCCAGGGGAGGCATGGCTTGGCAGTTCGGGCTGGACTGTTCCCATGAGGCACAGGGTCAGACTGATTTGCATATGGCTATGTCTGAACTGGGGTGGCAGAGTGGGCTAAAGAATGGTGATGGATCAAACCCAGATCTGTTGACTGGGTGTGAGTGTTTGATTGGTTCTGATGCTCCATCCATCACCACCCCCTTTTGTACCGCTTTGTTCGCCATAAGTTGGCAGGGTATGCTCAGACGTGAGTCCCTTGCTCACTTTGACACTGGATTCAAGCAAGCCTGGCTGAAGACGGCTGAAATGCCACAAACCGGTCCTAGGAAGCTTTTTCCGGTCCAGGGAAGGCATGGCTTGGCAGTTCGGGCTGGACTGTTCCCATGAGGCACAGGGTCAGACTGATTTGCATATGGCTATGTCTGAACTGGGGTGGCAGAGTGGGCTAAAGAATGGTGATGGATCAAACCCAGATCTGTTGACTGGGTGTGAGTGTTTGATTGGTTCTGATGCTCCATCCATCACCACCCCCTTTTGTACCGCTTTGTTCGCCATAAGTTGGCAGGGTATGCTCAGACGTGAGTCCCTTGCTCACTTTGCCACTGGATTCAAGAAAGCCTGGCTAAAGACGGCTGAAATGCCAGAAACCGGTCCTAGGAAGCTTGTTTCCGGTCCAGGGAAGGCATGGCTTGGCAGTTCGGGCTGGACTGTTCCCATGAGGCACAGGGTCAGACTGATTTGCATATGGCTATGTCTGAACTGGGGTGGCAGAGTGGGCTAAAGAATGGTGATGGATCAAACCCAGATCTGTTGACTGGGTGTGAGTGTTTGATTGGTTCTGATGCTCCATCCATCACCACCCCCTTTTGTACCGCTTTGTTCGCCATAAGTTGGCAGGGTATGCTCAGACGTGAGTCCCTTGCTCACTTTGACACTGGATTCAAGCAAGCCTGGCTGAAGACGGCTGAAATGCCAGAAACCGGTCCTAGGAAGCTTGTTTCCGGTCCAGGGAAGGCATGGCTTGGCAGTTCGGGCTGGACTGTTCCCATGAGGCACAGGGTCAGACTGATTTGCATATGGCTATGTCTGAACTGGGGTGGCAGAGTGGGCTAAAGAATGGTGATGGATCAAACCCAGATCTGTTGACTGGGTGTGAGTGTTTGATTGGTTCTGATGCTCCATCCATCACCACCCCCTTTTGTACCGCTTTGTTCGCCATAAGTTGGCAGGGTATGCTCAGACGTGAGTCCCTTGCTCACTTTGCCACTGGATTCAAGCAAGCCTGGCTGAAGACGGCTGAAACGCCAGAAACCGGTCCTAGGAAGCTTGTTTCCGGTCCAGGGGAGGCATGGCTTGGCAGTTCGGGCTGGACTGTTCCCATGAGGCACAGGGTCAGACTGATTTGCATATGGCTATGTCTGAACTGGGGTGGCAGAGTGGGCTAAAGAATGCTGATGGATCAAACCCAGATCTGTTGACTGGGTGTGAGTGTTTGATTGGTTCTGATGCTCCATCCATCACCACCCCCTTTTGTACCGCTTTGTTCGCCATAAGTTGGCAGGGTATGCTCAGACGTGAGTCCCTTGCTCACTTTGACACTGGATTCAAGCAAGCCTGGCTGAAGACGGCTGAAATGCCAGAAACCGGTCCTAGGAAGCTTTTTCCGGTCCAGGGAAGGCATGGCTTGGCAGTTCGGGCTGGACTGTTCCCATGAGGCACAGGGTCAGACTGATTTGCATATGGCTATGTCTGAACTGGGGTGGCAGAGTGGGCTAAAGAATGGTGATGGATCAAACCCAGATCTGTTGACTGGGTGTGAGTGTTTGATTGGTTCTGATGCTCCATCCATCACGACCCCCTTTTGTACCGCTTTGTTCGCCATAAGTTGGCAGGGTATGCTCAGACGTGAGTCCCTTGCTCACTTTGCCACTGGATTCAAGAAAGCCTGGCTGAAGACGGCTGAAATGCCAGAAACCGGTCCTAGGAAGCTTGTTTCCGGTCCAGGGAAGGCATGGCTTGGCAGTTCGGGCTGGACTGTTCCCATGAGGCACAGGGTCAGACTGATTTGCATATGGCTATGTCTGAACTGGGGTGGCAGAGTGGGCTAAAGAATGGTGATGGATCAAACCCAGATCTGTTGACTGGGTGTGAGTGTTTGATTGGTTCTGATGCTCCATCCATCAGCACCCCCTTTTGTACCGCTTTGTTCGCCATAAGTTGGCAGGGTATGCTCAGACGTGAGTCCCTTGCTCACTTTGCCACTGGATTCAAGAAAGCCTGGCTGAAGACGGCTGAAATGCCAGAAACCAGTCCTAGGAAGCTTGTTTCCGGTCCAGGGAAGGCATGGCTTGGCAGTTCGGGCTGGACTGTTCCCATGAGGCACAGGGTCAGACTGATTTGCATATGGCTATGTCTGAACTGGGGTGGCAGAGTGGGCTAAAGAATGGTGATGGATCAAACCCAGATCTGTTGACTGGGTGTGAGTGTTTGATTGGTTCTGATGCTCCATCCATCACCACCCCCTTTTGTACCGCTTTGTTCGCCATAAGTTGGCAGGGTATGCTCAGACGTGAGTCCCTTGCTCACTTTGCCACTGGATTCAAGCAAGCCTGGCTGAAGACGGCTGAAACGCCAGAAACCGGTCCTAGGAAGCTTGTTTCCGGTCCAGGGGAGGCATGGCTTGGCAGTTCGGGCTGGACTGTTCCCATGAGGCACAGGGTCAGACTGATTTGCATATGGCTATGTCTGAACTGGGGTGGCAGAGTGGGCTAAAGAATGGTGATGGATCAAACCCAGATCTGTTGACTGGGTGTGAGTGTTTGATTGGTTCTGATGCTCCATCCATCACCACCCCCTTTTGTACCGCTTTGTTCGCCATAAGTTGGCAGGGTATGCTCAGACGTGAGTCCCTTGCTCACTTTGAAACTGGATTCAAGCAAGCCTGGCTGAAGACGGCTGAAATGCCAGAAACCGGTCCTAGGAAGCTTTTTCCGGTCCAGGGAAGGCATGGCTTGGCAGTTCGGGCTGGACTGTTCCCATGAGGCACAGGGTCAGACTGATTTGCATATGGCTATGTCTGAACTGGGGTGGCAGAGTGGGCTAAAGAATGGTGATGGATCAAACCCAGATCTGTTGACTGGGTGTGAGTGTTTGATTGGTTCTGATGCTCCATCCATCAGCACCCCCTTTTGTACCGCTTTGTTCGCCATAAGTCGGCAGGGTATGCTCAGACGTGAGTCCCTTGCTCACTTTGCCACTGGATTCAAGAAAGCCTGGCTGAAGACGGCTGAAATGCCAGAAACCGGTCCTAGGAAGCTTGTTTCCGGTCCAGGGAAGGCATGGCTTGGCAGTCCGGGCTGGACTGTTCCCATGAGGCACAGGGTCAGACTGATTTGCATATGGCTATGTCTGAACTGGGGTGGCAGAGTGGGCTAAAGAATGGTGATGGATCAAACCCAGATCTGTTGACTGGGTGTGAGTGTTTGATTGGTTCTGATGCTCCATCCATCACCACCCCCTTTTGTACCGCTTTGTTCGGCATAAGTTGGCAGGGTATGCTCATACGCGAGTACCTTGCTCACTTTGCCACTGGATTCAAGCAAGCCTGGCTGAAGACGGCTGAAATGCCAGAAACAGGTCCTAGGAAGCTTGTTTCCAGTCCAGGGAAGGCATGGCTTGGCAGTTCGGGCTGGACTGTTCCCATGAGGCACAGGGTCAGACTGATTTGCATATGGCTATGTCTGAACTGGGGTGGCAGTGTGGGCTAAAGAATGGTGATGGATCAAACCCAGATCTGTTGACTGGGTGTGAGTGTTTGATTGGTTCTGATGCTCCATCCATCACCAGCCCCTTTTGTACCGCTTTGTTCGCCATAAGTTGGCAGGGTATGCTCAGACGTGAGTCCCTTGCTCACTTTGCCACTGGATTCAAGCAAGCCTGGCTGAAGACGGCTGAAATGCCAGAAACCGGTCCTAGGAAGCTTGTTTCCGGTCCAGGGAAGGCATGGCTTGGCAGTTCGGGCTGGACTGTTCCCATGAGGCACAGGGTCAGACTGATTTGCATATGGCTATGTCTGAACTGGGGTGGCAGAGTGGGCTAAAGAATGGTGATGGATCAAACCCAGATCTGTTGACTGGGTGTGAGTGTTTGATTGGTTCTGATGCTCCATCCATCACCACCCCCTTTTGTACCGCTTTGTTCGCCATAAGTTGGCAGGGTATGCTCAGACGTGAGTCCCTTGCTCACTTTGAAACTGGATTCAAGCAAGCCTGGCTGAAGACGGCTGAAATGCCAGAAACCGGTCCTAGGAAGCTTTTTCCGGTCCAGGGAAGGCATGGCTTGGCAGTTCGGGCTGGACTGTTCCCATGAGGCACAGGGTCAGACTGATTTGCATATGGCTATGTCTGAACTGGGGTGGCAGAGTGGGCTAAAGGATGGTGATGGATCAAACCCAGATCTGTTGACTGGGTGTGAGTGTTTTATTGGTTCTGATGCTCCATCCATCACCACCCCCTTTTGTACCGCTGTATTTTGGTTAATGCACGTATTTTGTTGACTGGGGAAGAGGTTAGCAATCCGGCTGAAGCCCCCTCAATCTACCAGATGATTCTGGGCCCTGAGGTGAAAGATTTTTGGTTTAAAAGATTGGAAGGCAGCTTATTTAAAAGAACCCGTTTTATGGTGTTAAATGCCGTGTTTAAAGTCTGGAATATAGTTTGGAGAAGCTTTAAGGTTCCCGCACTCTCTGTTTATACTCCTACTGATGCCACTGGACTTTTACCTCCGATCTTCTGGGATCATGTGGCTACAACTTGGAGAGAGAAGGGCATTATTCGACTTAGTGATATGTATCAGGTTGATGGAAGTTTATATTCATTTTCAGAGTTGGCGGGGAAATATCATTTATCCCCAACCCAATTTTTTACGTTTTTGCAAGTAAGGGATTTTATCAGAAAACATCGAATTTGTACTATAACTTTTAAGATTGTAGAAATCATTAGACGACATGGAAATATCGGGATAATATATAAAATACTCTTAGAGGGAAGGAAGAACAGATGATTTGGAAAAGTATAATTTTAAAATGGAGAACTTGGTTGGGAAACCCTGAAATCTCATTGGAGAAATCTATTGATTTGTCTGGGAGGATTTTTATGGCAGCTAATTTAAAAAGTCAACATTATAAAATGTTATTTAATCTGTATCACAACCCCTCAAGATGATTAAGTGGGGGGTCAGCATGATGGAAAATGCTTTCGCTGCGGAGCAGATAGTGCAGATATTCTACATGTGTTTTATGTCAGCACTGCTCTAAATTCTCTGATAGGATCTATAGAGAGGTTTCTGTCAGAAATTATGGCGGCTCCCGTATAAATCTCTCAATCTATGATGCTGTTAGGGATTGGGGAAGAACTGCGCCAGGGGAAACTATTGTTTAAATACTGTTACTTAATCTTTATGGCTACTGCGGTGGCACGGATATCAATATCGTCCTTTTGGATACAGCAAGAGGCTCCTTCTTTTGAAATGTGGTGCGCCAAGCTGTTTAATGTTTTTAATATGGAATACAGTCTATGTGCTGTTAAAGGATATAGAAAAAGGAAATTGGGGCTAGAGGTTTGGGGGGCCATATGGAAGGATAATTAGTTCTGGCGAAATGTAAATTGTTATGTTTTCATGCAGGACCATGGTTTTTCTTTTGTTATGGTTTGCCATAATTAATGATGGATGTCTTTATGTATTTCGCTGCTATGGATCTCAAATAAAAATTTACAAAATAAAAACTGGCTTCCACCCGCATCAAGGAACAGAAACTGCGCTGTTGGCTGTTGTTGAAGCATTAAAAAAGATTCTTGATGCTGGCGGTTCAACAGCGATCACCCTCCTTACCCTCAGCGCAGCCTTTGACACGGTCAACCACCAAATTCTGATCCATCGCCTCAGAAGTTTGGGGGTGACCGGAGTAGCCCTAAAGTGGCTGCAATCTTTTTGGGAAGAGAGAGTCTTCGAGGTGTTGGAGGGTGATGTTACTTGAAAACCTCTGCCTCTCCATTGTGGAGTCCCTAAGGGGTCGTCCCTGAGCCCATCCCTTTTTAATGTCTATATGACTCCACTTGCAGAGATCGTGCTCCCATTTGGGGTCCATATAGTAACTTATGCTGACGACACCCAATTGGTCATAGCTCTAAACCACTTGAATAATGCCTCGACTGGCCTCTGTCCCTGCCTAGAAGAGGTAGTCAAATGGATGAATTAATCTTTAAAAAAAATAAAAGGTGACAAGACCGAGTTGATGATTCCTGGTAATCCATCTCTCTTCAGGGCAGATGTCGTATGGCCAGCTTGCATGGGCCCTGTCTGGGTCTCTAAGACCCAGATGAAGAGTCTCAGTATCTGGCTGGATCAAGATCTCGGCTTTTTGATCCAGGCACGGAAGGTTGCGGCGTCCTGCTATGGCATGCTCAGGATGCTCCGGGAAGTGCTTCCACTTCTCCCATTCCAGGCAAGAAAACTCATGGTACAGGCACTTATTCTCTCCCGTCTGGACTACGGGAATGCCCTTTACCTTGGGGCTCCAACCTCGACCTTTACAAAACTCCAAACTGTGCACAACTGCGCTGCGAGAATCCTTGTGGGAACCCAGAACCGGTAATCTGCAAAGCCCGCCCTGAGGTCCCTTCATTGGCTTACCGTTTGGGAGAGAGTCTATCTTAAGGCCATGTGCATTAACCACAAAATGTTAACAGGGAATGGTCCCGCGATCAACCACTCCCTGGTCCAGCCTTATGTAGCGAATAGACGGCTCCGCTCAGACGATCTAGGCCTGGCTGTAGTTCCCAGGATTAAAAGAGCTAGAAGTGGCAGCCGCCTATTCTCTTATAATGCTGCAAAGCTGTGGAATTCTCTCCATCTCAGCCTACGTAAGGAATCTAGCCATCTAGCCTTTCGGAAATCATTGAAGACCTGGCTCTTCCCCTAAGTGTGCTGCGATGTCCCTCTTAATTACTGCCATAGCCCTGGGATGCCCACGGGTAGCTATGCGCATAACATATATTATTTCATTCATTCATTAAAGCTTAGGATACGGCTGACTGTATTTAAATGGTTCGCCCTCAACCTTGCACACTGCAGGTTCAGGCTCATAATCCTTCAATGATCTGCACACTTGGGCTCGCATGTTTAAGCAATCTGCCCAAGACATATAACTACATAAACGTGTTTCTTTCTACAGTTTTACATCCTCAGGTTGCAAGGTACCTCAAAAAGACTCTTTCCATTAAATTCCCCAATACTTGCATGAAAAAGTGACCTTGACTTAAAACTTGCAATTGCTTTCTCTCCTTGCTTTCTTCTAAGTGGCCTTCTCCTTACCTTCCATCTACTGGGTGGTGCCTCTCTCAGTACTCGCATGGCTGCCTGCCCTAACTTCTATTATAGTATTTCTGTAAGTGACTTACACCTCATTTTATAGAGTCCAACCCATTTTCCTTTAAACCATATCTCCGCAATCTAACAACACTTAATCCCTGATAGTCAATGTATTCAATCCACAAACCATTTGCATGAACTCACATTGCTCCCACTAATGATCATCCCAAACTCATTAATCTACCACAAGGAAACTGAAGTAAATGTACTGAATGGTTTAACCTGAGAAGAACAAATGCCGTATTCTAATAACCAACAATAACCAATGACCACTCATTACCCACTAACCGGGAGTTCCGGGGTCACGTGATATTCAACATTTAGCTCTTCAACTTCAGGGTTAGTACGATCTGTATAAATGCAATTATAATACAATTCAAAGAAACTTTAGATTAGAATCTAAATGTTAAGATTGTGTGAATTTGCTTTAATAGCACATATAGTTGGGCCGAATGCTATAGGTTACCAATTCATAACTCCGATATACTGCTCAAAAGAAGGCAATTGTTTTTAAAGCTATGCTCAAGGTACATACAGAGGGTGACAAGCAAATGACCAATGAGGGTCAATTTGCATAAAGGAGCAAGAAAGGGAAACAACTGTCCTCAATGCCCATGAGCCTGGCTTAGGCAAATTCCTTGAGGGCTTAGATTAACTGAAGATAGATGTCTCATGGGCACGAAACGGTAAATCCTCTCCAAGCCAGCAAGGTGTGTCACCAGAAAGATCTCCAAGCACAATACAAACACTGCTAAAGTGTATTCTCCTACGGAACATTAATCAGGGATATGATCTCAGCCTATCAGTTCAATTAAAGGTGCATAAATCATAGGCCAAAAATAATATCTTGGTTTTCTTTGGGGTGCTGCGATAAGGACAATCCGTTGAGATAGTACATAGTCTGGGAATCCAGTTTTGAAAGGTGTCCAACAGTGCACATTTGTTTAAAAACCCTACGATTGTCTGAAATTAAGTAACAACCGTAAAAAGCCTTCATAAATAAAAAATGATTCATGTGGCTAGTAAAGAGAAACAGTGAGCAAATATGCTGAAGCATTACATCATAGTGTACATGTTGGACTTTGCCCTTTTTGCAGGGTCACCCTTGAACTTTTTGCCTTCCTCCTAGCCTTTTTTCTGACATGGTGTTTGTGGTTTCAGGACTCTGGGTACTTTAGCACTGCTGTCCAGTGTAAAGTGCGTGTGTTCTCTGTAATTAATATGGTAAGAATTGATCTACACCGGTTTGGCATATTTAATTTACCTGTCAGTCCCTTGTAGAGTGGTATCTCATATACCCAGGGCTGGTAAATTAAATGCTACTGGTGGGCTTGCAGCGCTGATTGCGCCACTCACCAAAGTAGCCTTTTCAAACCTATCTCAGGCCTCTGCCATTGCAGGGCCTGTACGCACAGTGTTACTGCCGCTGTGACGTGGCACCTAAAGTGTGTGCCATGTCTGTGACCCTCCTTTTACTGCATGTCAGTCACCCCTAAGGTAGGCCCTAGCTAGCCCTATGGCAGGTAAAATGTAGGACATGTACCTTAAGTGTGTGTCATGTCCTGGTAGTGACAAACAGCCATTTTGGTTTCTCACTACTGTGAGGCTACCCTCCCATAGGAATGCATTGGGGATTCCCTGATAAGTGTTTCAGTGGTAATTCCTGATATGAGAGGAGCAGCGTGGTCAAGTTTGATAATAAATGCTACGCAAAGGTGTGTGCAGATTTATTATACCTATTTTAGAAATGCCACTTTTAGAAGTTGGCATTTCTGTGGGCTATGTGTCTGCCTGCCTTATGCGCATTGCATGTCTAGCTTAGGAGAGACAGGGGCTGGTGAAGTGTGTGTGGCTCCAGATGGGGCAGGGTGAGTCAGCGCTAGGCTGAATAGGACATCTGCATTTTGATTAGTGGGAGGAGTAGTCCCTTGACCCTGAATAGGATTGTGCCTGCCCTAGTGAATGCTGGCTCCGCCCCCCTGTGGTGTGTCTGATCACGAGCCCCCATCTGACAATAGGGAAGAGGAGCCCTGTACACAGAGTGCTCCAAACCCCCCCCCCCCCCCCAGACCAGCTGAGGCTGGTTCCCCCCAAGCCCTGTGCCAGGGCAGACAAAGAAAATGCTAATATAAGTACTGGGGCTGTGACCCCATGAAATGGTTGTGCTTTTGTGATTCCTTGCTACTTAGGGACTGCTGCTGCTGGGCCCCAGGAGGAAGCGCCACGAGGGACTGCCTCCCTATTGGAGGGCCCTGTGAGCTGGCCTGCCTGGGCCCAGCCGTGTGCCCCTAGAACTTTTTTGTTTGGAGCTGTGGCTCCTAGTGCCTTGTGAAGCGCAGCATCCTGATTCTCCCAGGATGGGGAGAGTGCTGGAGCTCTGCAGCGCTGGGCTGCGGAGTGCTAGAAGGGAATCCTGGCGTGAGGGATTCCCCCTGTGCTGCTGGGAATAGGAACGGGAGCCCACCCGCATGTTGGTGCTATTTTTTGTTCAGGGGGAGCCCACTTCGCATATTGGTGCCTCTAAAAACCGAAGCGGGAGCCCACCGTGCATTACCGCCGGACTGAGGAGCCGCCGGACCGGCAGAGAAGAAACCGAACGTCAGGCATATTGCCTGACTGTGGGCGGGGCCCGTTCAGTCATGTGACGGCCGGAAATGGCAGCGCAGCTGGAGGCGAGGCGATGTTGACCCCGAGGCGGCAGGAAGTAAGGCGAGCTTGTGCCTGCTCGTAGGTGGGGTTCCCATGACCGGAGAGAGCCCCGCATGCTGCCAGCCTGCCACCAAGTCGGAGAGCGCTCAGAGACGAGGAGCGGTTGGGCTGCCTGAGCGCAGCACCCAAGTTGAGCCCCCGGAAGCCAGGAGAAGCCGGGCTCTGTAAAGAGCCGGCCGAGGCACATTGTCGGAGCCTTTCCCCCTGCGCGAACGAGAGACCGGAGGAGTCCTGAGACGCCCCGGTGAGTGGGGCTGCGCTGGAGCCTTTCTTTATTTTCTTCACGCCGCGAAGGCACCAGGAAAAGCCCCGGTGAGTGGGGCAGAGCGGAGCGGTGTTGGCGTTCCAAAGGCACAGTTAGTGCCCGTACCCATTTGGCCTGTTACAGCTGCACCGCCTTGACTACGGGCAGCTGCAATGTGGGGCAAGTTTTATTTTGCAGAGTCCCAGAGTGGGGCTCATGGGGCGCAGTGAGTGCCGGTGCCTGTTTGTTTACTCAGCTGCACCTTGATAGTGCGGGCAGCTGCAACCCGTGGGCATTTTGTTTTCCTCATGAGGAGGGGGTGAGTTGCACCCCACGCCCCCAGCACATGGCGCACCGTGGTTTCCGCTGCATGGGCAGCCAAGGGCCCAGTGGCAGGCCCACAGCGTATGCCCTGACTTTCTGGACAGTGGCATTTGAGCCCCAGTGAAAGGCCAGTTGGCCTGAGGTCAGTTTGTAAGGTGATGTATGCACCTGGTCAGAATACTGTGGTGCACTGCGTTTTATAGCATAATGTGTTTATGCTTATGATGCCTAATGTCATGCTATGATGTTTTAGGATGATGCCTATTGCGTAATGTGTTTATGCTAATGAGGTTTGGGCCTAATGTGTTTTATGCCTAATAAGATAATGCTTAGGTCATTATGGTACCAGTAGTTACTGGTTGTGTTTTATGTTTATTACCTGCATTCTGATGGTTCTGATCGTGGCCCGATTGGCCTGGTCCTGTATATAATCCCCTGTGAATATTGCCTAGTGCCAGTTGGCACAGTGTATATGTGTGAATATGATTCTAATGTGTTTTGGATAATACAAAAGCTATTTTTGATATAACCTTGTGTGGAGTCTCTTTTGTAATGTGCCTAGTGTATCGCTGCTGTGTTTATGTTGCGCAAACGATTTACACATTGCCTCTGGGATAAGACTGACTGCTCGTGCCAAGCTACCAAGGGGGTGAGCAGAGATTATCTTCAGTGTGTAACTCCCTTGCCCTGACTAGAGTAGTGGTGTCTGCCTGGCTTAGGCGCTTACCCTAGCCAACCAGAAATCCCATTTCTAACAGTACATTTACAGTATGGTTCTTCATACTGTGCACATTACATTAGAGTCTTTAAACAAATACTTTCCAAGATACCTTTTTTTCTGCATTCATTTACATAAGGCTTACATTCTCTGTCCCCTGGAGAAAGCTGGTAGGCATTAAGATCACCTACGAACACAAATGAAAGGCACCAGCAGTTATTTGTGGAAGTCCCTTCTTTATTTTGCATATTCAAACCCAATTAAATTCAGGTGAGTAGTTCTGTTGCATGATGGGACTTGAAGTCCTAATTACCATTGCCAAGTGGGCGCTGGCCTTCAAAGCGTGATAATAATCCTCGTGGGACAAACAAAGTTCAAAGAAGGGACTTCCACAAATAACTGCTGGTGCCTTTCATTTGTGTTTCATGCTGCCCAGAGGAAGGGAGGTGTCCCGAAACGCATAGGCGGCGTTTGTGTGGGGAGAAGACCTGAGAGAGCAGCCCTGTCACTGGCCTGACCTCCAGCGAGTGCGATCCACCGGAGTGGCAACCTCTTTCTTTTGAATATATATATATATCCCCTATAAACAACTTAGGGGAGTTGCGATGGGTGCATGCTTTTCCCCAACATACGCCTGCCTTTTGGTTGGATGTTGGGAGGAGCATGTACTCAAAGTGACACATGAACAAGCTTGGAATGACCATGTTATATACTATGGCAGATATATCGACGATATATTTGTCATTTGGGACGGTACGGAATGCGAAGCAAGACAATTTGTCTCAGCCATCAATCATAATTCTATGAATCTTCAATTCACAGCCACTATCAGTAAAGAAAGGGTAGATTTTCTTGATGTTGAGGTTTACATTGTGGATAGCTGTTTACAAACTCGACTACACAGGAAGAGCACTGCTGGCAATTCCACTCTACATGCCAGCAGTGCTCATCCACGCCACTTGATTGACAGCATTCCGTACGGAGAATTTCTTCGGATACGGCGTATTTGCAGTTTAGAGTCAGAGTTAACTAAATGTCAAAAGGAGGCTTTTTCTCGCTTTGTAGACCGTGGATATGAACGTTCCAATCTACAAAAAGCTTTGGACAAGGCCAACTGCTGTTCACGGGAACTCTGTCTCCAAACCAAGAGAAGCCTCGCCATTACAGCATGCGATCAACCCACACCAGAAAATAAGCAAACTATTTGTTTAATCACCACTTTCAGCAAACAGGAAACAAATATCAGACATATTGTGTATAAACACTGACCTATTGTCTTAACGGACCTAACATTGAGATTCCTGCTGCCCACATTGCCAAATATAACGTATAGGCGAGCACCTTCAATGAAGGATGCCCTGATTAAAACCAGTCCTGAAGTTGTAGTGAAAAAAAACTGGCTTTTTAAATCTGGCTTTTTCAAATGCTCAACATGTCGAGCTTGTAAGTTCGGCTTGAATCTGTCCGAATACCACACAGCTTTTAGTGACATTCCGATTCAATTGAATGAGCATTACACGTGTAGGACGGAATATGCTGTATACCAACTAGAATGCACCTGCCAGTTAAAATACAAAGGCAGCACTAAGTTACCAGTTTTCAATCGAATTCTTCAACATCTTCGCACCATAGTTAATTCTGATGAAAACTATCCAGTGGTGCGACATTTCAAGGCTGTTCATAACAACAATTTGAAGGATTTAACCTATTCAGTGATTGGTTCAGTTCCCCTGAATCATCGGGGAGGGAACAGGGAGAAGAAATTAAGGCAGTTGGAATCTTCCTTTATCCTTATGTTAGACACACGTACGCCACATGGGTTGAATACTAGTGAAGACTTACACCACTTTCTATGACATGAAAGAATCTATGTAACTCTCCTAGATGATATACCTGTCAAGACACATAGTTACAAAGTGGGCCTTTTTCTCCAGTATCTCACAATATAATTCATTGTGTTTTTTATTACATGGAGATCAAGCTTTGAGAAGCCTAATATTATTGTTTCCTTCTAACATTTGCATCTTTCTTATGGACATCTATGTATAAAAAAAAAAATGTTTTAGAAATTTGAGATTACCAAATTTACAGCCAAATTTAATTTGATGTAATCAATATCAATTTCTTTAAATTTTTAGCCATCTGCTGCACTCCCATTTTTTAAAACTTATTCATATAGGATTATCATATTATTATTTTTTTCACTTTTTTGCATGAAAAAAATTAAAAAGAGGTTACAATATGTGACCAATTAGTTCACAATGATCATGCATCATAAACACATTTTTTAACCAGGGGAATTGTTCATCACATATACATTATTAGTTGATTTTGTTTAGAGCAACATGAGATGAGAATCAAGTGGCACTAGCCAAACACTTCAATATCGCCAGAAACTATCTTCTTTATATTAGATATTGGACAGCCTTAATATTGTTGTTATTTGTAAATTTTTTACTGCAACCAAAATCGGATAAAAATTGCCAGTGATAGGCTTCAAAATTTGTCTACATAAAGTAGTGGCGAAGTCATTTCATATAGTCAAACAAGATCATTGATGATGACTTAGATTTTCTCTTTTTCCCTCACATTATATTTATATATGTGTTAGTTTGAATAGATTTGCAATTGCAATCAATTTCTTGATTATGTGTTTTTTTTCTCTTTAAATTGTGCAATAGTCTTTCTATTCTGTCTATGGATATGACGTGATTGCTTGAATGAATTCCATTGGTTATAATTTATTTAAAAATGGAGTCCTGTCACCGGCACGTCTGGTGAACAAGATCGTTTTCACGATCGAAACGCGTCCGGGGCGGACACTTGTCTGTACACTCTATTTATTTTTGGTGATATGAAATAAATTTATAAGGAAGCTGTAACCCGTTTCTTTGGATGCTAATTTTTTAAGAACATTTTAAAGACTTTGGTGGACCGTACCTGGTGATCCCTGGATCGATATCCAGCAACTCAGGTTTTTCTTGCATATATATATATATATCTCCCAGGGTTAATTGCAGTTATGCCACAACTATGGAGTTAGAAACAACGAGCAACTGTGACAGTGAAGTGTGATGGTTTATTGAACATTTAAAAAACTAAGCAAGCAATCCCTGAACAGCCAGAAAGGAGCACTGTGCTTTTGAAAGCAACCTAAGGTGGCAGTGCCTGCTACTCTGTTATGACAGTCAAAGGATGAGCATCTTACAGGTGGTATATTACACATATTTGTCACATTGCATTTGTACTTGCTCTGGTTGCAATAGATACTTCTCCTGTATAGGCATGGGTGACAAATGCTTAATAATAGCAGAATTGCATATTCTGAAGAAATTCTGAACCAGTGAAACCCAAAGGAGTATACATCGATTCTTGTCCAAGCCTCAGAAACCACCCTGTTTGAGAAAAAGTGAAAAAATGCTGACTTTGCAGCTGCAGTTGGGCGACTACAACTATTTCCCAAAAATGTCAAACTCCCACCAGGTCAGTGATAGTATGATACAAACAAAATTGCCAAGGGTTCAATCATGGTTTCAATTGCAGTGTTTATTTAGTTAGAAAGCGTATTTTCAATAGTTAGCATGCTATTTATAAAAATAATTTAACAAAATCTGTGCACTTATCACCAATACTGGGGACACAAAGCATAATAAAATGCAAAGACAGCACCCTAATTACTGAAATTCTCTTATAGGTTTACTTCCTCTGCTCTCCACCCTTGACCTTTATCCTTCCCATACTGTGCCACAGCTTCAACAGAACTCTCTCCTTACACCATAATGCAACTTACAATATAGGTTCCCTCCTGCCCCACGAACAACATTACTTTTAAGTGTGTGTTGTGGCCTAAGAACTGTAGTCTGGTTTTTTTGGAACTCGCACTTCTCTGTATTCAGAGTGAGACCTGTATCCCAAGCAGATGGCACACTTGTATGAGTCCTTTGTTATGCTCCTTTCATGTAGCCGCAAACAACCAGGATATCGTCAGTGTAATTAAAAGCATGTGTGTCAGGTTAAGTCAGTTAAGTCCTGTCCTGTTCTGGAGAGCCCTTGGAACGAAGCTTCCACAATGGACCACTAGCTGGTCAATTGACCCGGACGAGGTTCGTGTCACTGACACTTCTAACGATAGCAAGATGAAGGCTTATGCCGATAAGCACGATGCGCTCAGGACACGGTTTTTGAAAAAGGAGATGAGGTACTTGTCAAGCAAAAAAGGACCCATAAAACTGATTCTCCGTTTGATGCTGAGCCATTGAAAGTTGTGGCCTGTAAAGGACACATGGTGACCTTGCAGCAACCTGGAAAGACCATAACCAGAGACTCATCACACTTTAAGCATCGGCCTTGATGTTTGTCAGGTCCAGACCTCACAAGTGGGGCCATTCCACCCGAGAGCCCACGTCAAGCATCTGGTTCATCATCTGAGATGACAGTTGACAGCGCCCCTCTTCTACCTCATACAACTCGATCTGGAAGACTGGTTCATGCACCTCAATGACCCATTGAGGAGATCTAATGTATGTATGTTGTCTGCACTTTTTATTTAGAAAAGGGTGAGGTGTTGTGCCTTGTGCTTATGTGCACGAGGACTCTAGTGGTCCTCGGCGGACTCCTTAAAAGCATTACTTAATCGATTGGGGGTAGGTAGCTGGGGGTGTCTGGACATGGTTAATAAAGTTAATGACGCAGTACATTCAGTTAATGGTTGCATGCAATTGAATAAAGACGTGCAAACCAGAGCTCAGAGCACAGTGTGGCCCTTTGCATGCTCCCAGGCTGGGGAGGTCGATACAGGTGATTCCCTGATAATCATTCTAATGGGAGAAAGTGTTTTACTCTTATTTCTTTTGTTAGGAAGGACACTAAGAGTACCTCTGTAACACATGCCTGGTTCATTGAAGTTAACCTTGAATTAGGACTAAGTCAAAGAATCAAAGCCCGCAGTGTCAAAAACTGAGCTAACATTTTGCAGAACCTCTTTCATGCAATGCGTCCCAAAAACCTACAATTAAGCCCTTGTCCTCACATACATTCTGTTGGAAAACCACACTCCCACTCTGAAAGGGTGGTGGTGGTCTTCCGGACACACTGTGGTAGCTTGGCTCGAGTGGTCAGGAATCAGGCTCCGTGCTAAGCATACGACATACCCATACAATAACCATGCGTGCATCCGTTCCAAAAACGACTCTACACCGTAAAAATTATGAAAATATCTTTCTTTATCTTCTTTTTCTCTTAGTTGCTGATTGGATAAAATAAATAACAATCACAATATACAAACTTTTTAGAAAGTGCAGGTCAAATAAATACTGGCTTAATGATTCAATAAATAGGGGTGATCATAAATACTGAAGGCATAAATAAAAGTGCAATACATACAGGCAATTAAATATTCTGAGGCAATAAATACTGTAAACCAATAAATATTGTGCATCAATAAATACTGTGGACCAATAAATACAGTGGAACAATAAATAGGTTAAATACAATAAATACAGTGCCCCTAATAAATACTTAAAAGCTGACAGTGACACTCATGGAATCAGATCACTTTTGAATTCCTAAGGGCTGATTTGGCCCAGGCACAGCTTGTGGGGATGTGGAAGGCTTGAGGGTGTCTACTCCCTGGCTTGGACAAGGCTGAGGCCTAAACTGAGGTAGATCAAGGGGGGTATACCAGAGACCTGGCTCTCTCCCTCCACACAACCTCTCTAGATTAGTCCCAGCTCACCCCTGGCACAGTCAGGTTGGTTCCAGCACCTCCCTAGCCCCTTAGAGCAGTCTCTCAGGTCTCCACAGGGCCTTAGGCGCCCTCTACTCCACTTACTGCCCTTTTTCTGATGCTCCGACGCCGCTGGAGTCGTGTCGACGCCGTGAGGCGGTTCCGGTTCGATGTCGGCGGCCTCGGCACAATGTCAGTTCCTGACGACGCCGGTAGGCGGTTCCGGTTTCGATGTCGGCGGCCTCGGTTCGATCTCGACCTCCGATTCGATGGCGTCGGGCAGTCTTTACTCGATGTCGACTTCGGGCGGCTCCGGTCCGATGGCGACCTCGGATTTGATGACGTCGGCCGGCCTTGCCTCGATGTCGACTTCCGGCGGCTCCAGAGTGCGATCCTCACTCCCGACCTCCGGTGCTCCTCTCCTTAGGTTTCCGGCGACTCCGGAGTGCGACCTCCACTCCCGACCTCCGGCACGATTCTCACAGGTTCCGGCGACTCCGGAGTGCGATCCTCACTCCCGACCTCCGTTACACTTCACCTCGGTCTCCGACGACTCCGGAGGGCGGACTTCACTCCTCCGATGACGCCGCTCACTCGACCTCGGGTGACTTCCTCCTCGACCTCTGGTACTCCTCACGACCTCTGACGGCGCCCTCTCTCGACCTCTGGCGGCTCCGGGTACGACGTCTGCTTTTCCAGTCAGCGCCGCTTCTCCACCTCGGGCTCCAGGTCTTAGGCTACTCGACGTCGGACTTCAGGGAAACCAGTTTCCAGGTCAGAATCTTGCTGTTCTCTTGTTTCTAAGGCCTGTTCCTGCTGTCCAGATCCTTAGGATGGTTTTTCTGGCTTCTTCCCACACAGGGCTCCAGGCTGGGCTCAGTCAGTAGGGACTAGTATCAAGGGTGGGTTTATGGACCCCACTCCAGGCACAAGTTTCCACCCCTGCTGCTTCACTCCTTCCTCCTTCAAGTTTTTGCTGCTCACTCTTCACCAGTCAGGTGCCAACTGCCAGCTCCAACTGCCAACTCTCTGTCTTAGCTTCCCAACATTCGAAACCGCCTCCAACTGTCACAGGGTTCTGGAATGTTCTGGAAGGTGCTAGCAGGTTCCAGTGGATGCTGGTGATGTCACAGGTGGCCACCATTTTGTGCTCCAGGCCCTCAGACAGAAGTTTCAGGGGTAGCTAAAATGGCTCCCTGAATCTGCAGCAACACGAAAAAGTCTGGTGGTTCCCAAAAAGGAAAAATTCAAACAGGGTTTGAGGCAAAAGTGGGACAAAATAAATAATGATGAGGAGGGACCACCCAAAGGGCTGACAGGTCTAACACGCGTCCCCCCCAGCTGAAAGTGGGGAGAGCTACCCAACCCCTTGGGAGTTCTCATCACTAAGGCGGAAATACCTTGAGAGACCGTCTGCATTGGCGTGGTCCACTCCAGGCCGATGTTCCACCTGAAAGTCCATTCCCTGTAGGGAAATAGACCACCTCAACAACTTGGGATTCTCCCCCCTTCATTTGCATCAGCCAACGAAGGGGTCTGTGGTCGGTCTGAACCAGGAAGTGCGAGCCAAACAGGTATGGCCGCAACTTCTTCAGAGCCCATACCACTGCAAAGGCTTCACGCTCTATTGCACTCCACTTTTGTTCCCTGGGAAGTAGTCTCCGGGATAGGAAGACCACGGGTTGATCCAGGCCCTCTTCGTTGAGTTGCGATAACACTGCCCCAATGCCATGTTCTGATGCATCTGTCTGGACAATGAACTCCTTGGAAAAGTCTGGGGCCCTTAAGACCGGGGCCTCGCACATGGCTTTCTTCAATCTCTCAAAGGCTTGCTGACAAGCCTCCGTCCAGACTACCCGTCGAGGTTGTTTCTTGGACGTGAGCTCCGTGAGGGGGGCTACGATGGTACCGTATCCCTTCACGAAGCGACGGTAGTATCCCGTGAGGCCCAAAAATGCTCGGACCTCAGTCTGAGTCTTGGGGGGTTCCCAGGCCATGATGGCCTCGATCTTCGCCTGGAGGGGTTGCACCGCTCCCCTACCCACCAAGTGTCCAAGGTACACTACCGACCCCTGCCCGATCTGGCACTTGCTGGCCTTGATCGTCAATCCAGCTTGTCTCAGGGCCTGGAGAACAGCCTGCAGGTGACGCAAGTGATCCTCCCAGCTGTTACTGAAGACGGCTATGTCATCCAGATAAGCAGCAGAGAAACTCTCCATTCCGGTGAGGATCTGGTTTACCAGGCGCTGAAACGTGGCAGGGGCGTTCTTGAGCCCAAAGGGCATCACACAGAACTGGTAGTGGCCATTGGGCGTGGAGAAGGCTGACCTTTCCCTTGCTCCATCAGTCAAAGAGATCTGCCAGTACCCAGAAGTAAGGTCAAAGGTACTTAGATATTGGGCAGCTCCCAGCCGGTCAATCAATTCATCCGCCCTAGGGATCGGATGAGCATCAGTTTTGGTCACTGAATTCAGTCCCCGATAGTCCACACAGAACCTCAGTTCTGGTTGGGCACCCGGTGGTGCAGCTTTTGGTACTAACACCACCGGACTGGACCAGGGGCTGCTAGAAGGTTCGATCACTCCTAGCTCCAGCATCTTATTGACTTCACTGTGAATGCTGGCCTTCACCTTGTCTGACATCCGGTAGATCTTGGACTTCACAGGTGGGCTGTCTCCTGTGTCCACGTCATGGACGCACAGGTGAGTCCTACCCGGGACAAGGGAGAACAACGAAGAGTACTGCCCCAGGACCTGGCGACAGTCCTCCTGCTGTTCAGGAGTTAGAGATGGGGAGAGAATCACTCCCTCCACCGACCCATCCTTCTCTTGAGACGCAAACAAATCGGGGAGAGGCTCGCTTTCCACGTCCTCTCCTCCGTCAGTCACCATCATCAAGATGACTTCGGGCCTCTCGTGGTGGGGTTTGAGGCGGTTAGCATGCAGCACCCGCAGGGGCTGACGAGGGGTCTTCAGGTCCACCAAGTAGGTAGCCTTACCCTTCTTCTCCAACACCTCAAAGGGTCCTGACCAGCGATCCTGGAGGGCACTAAGCTCTCCCGGTTCGATCACCCACACCTTCTGGCCAGGCTCCAACTCCACCGGGTGAGCATTGTGGTCATACCACGCCTTCATCACTGCTTGGCTGGCTTCCAAGTTGTCAGAAGCTTGCTTCCACAACTTAGCCATTTGGCTCCGGAAGGCCAGCATGTAGCTCACCACATCCTGGGGAAGCTTTCTGGGAGTTCTTTCCCAACCGTCTCTCACCAGGTTGAGAGGTCCACGTACAGGGTGCCCATACAGAAGCTCGAAGGGGCTGAAGCCCACTCCCTTCTGTGGCACTTCCCTGTAGGAAAAAAGTAAACAGGGTAGGAGGACGTCCCATTTCCTCCGCAGGCTTTCAGGCAGACTTCTGATCATGCCTTTCAAGGTTTTGTTAAACCTCTCCACCAGACCATTTGTCTGGGGGTGGTAAGGAGTGGTGAACCGGTATGTCACTCCACACTCCTTCCACATTGCCCGCATATACGCTGACATGAAGTTGGTCCCCCTGTCGGACACAACTTCCTTGGGAAAACCCACTCGGGTAAAAATTCCCATCAGGGCCCTTGCCACAACAGGTGCTGTTATGGTCCTCAGAGGTATTGCCTCTGGGTACCGTGTGGCATGATCCACCAGAACCAGGATAAACCTGTGACCAGCTGTAGTCGGTGGATCTAACGGACCCACAATGTCGATGCCCACCCTTTCAAAGGGGGTGCTAACGACAGGAAGTGGTTCCAGGGGAGCTTTCAGCTTCACCCCCGTTTTCCCACTGGCTTGGCAAGACACACATGTCCGGCAGTAGGTATCGGACGACACTTTCATCTGAGGCCAATAAAAGTGTGGGACAAGACGGGCGAAGGTCTTGTCTTGCCCCAGGTGTCCTGCCAATGGTATCTCGTGAGCCAACTCCAGAAGGAAGGCTCGATAACGTTGAGGGACTACCAAGGCTCGCGACGATCCATGTAGGGGTGCCTTGGGTTCACTGTAGAGGAGGCCATCCTCCCAGTAAACACTGTAGTTCCCTTCAACGTTCCCTGCTGCCTGGGCTTCGGCCTGTCGCCTCAGCCCCTCAAGGGTAGGGCACTCCCTCTGGCCCTGGCAGAATTCCTCCCTGGACGGGCCTCCCTCCACGTGCCACTCGGCCGGGATGGGTAGGTCCTCCAGTTTGGTAACGTCCCCCACCGCAGACTCCTGGTCCACCACCTCCGGTGGCCTATCCGTCCTACGGGGTGGGGACGCCGAGGCAGGCTCCTCCTGTCCTCGGTTCTTCCCTTGACTGGCAGCTGGCTGGGCCTTTGTTCCAGGCTCCAGCCGAAACGAACTCCCTCTTTGGGTAGTCGCGGACCTTGTGCTAACACAGGCTCAATCAGGTGTACCCAGCATCTCGGTGTGAGTCCGGTATTCCACCTCCTTCCAAGCGTTGTGCTCCATGTCATTCCCCAGCAGACAATCGACTGGCACGGCAGGGCTTACGGCAACTCGAAGTGAATCTGCAACCCCCCCCCATTCAAAGGGAACCTCGGCCACTGGATAGTGGCCTGTTCTGCCGTCAGCCATCGCGGCTGGGTGGAGTACATCGGGAATTACCTGCTCTGGAGACACCAGTTGACTACGTACCATAGTCATACTGGCTCCTGTGTCTCTCAGAGCCTCCCCTCTTTGGCCGTTGATGGTGACCCACTGCCCATACTTTGCGGTATTTGCGGGCACCTGGATCTTAGGAACCATCTCCCGTTCTCCCAGGGACACTAAAGTGACACCCGCCCACTCCCTTCCCTTAGTTAAGGGCATCTCCTCCCCGAGCACTACACTAGCTACTCCGGGGGTCTTTCCTCCAGTGGGAGGGGGTGGTCGTTTCAAGCACTTCGGATCTCCTTTATAGTGTCCAACGCCACCGCACTCATAGCAATGGACAACCCTTGGCTGCTGACTCTGGCCAGGATTAGGGTTTCTGGGTGGGTTAGCCCTAGGGGTGAATCCTGTTCCCTTCCCTTGGAAATTATTTTGGGGGCCTTCGGAGAACTCCTTTTTCTTTTCCCCTCCCTCTTTCTTCTGGGGGGCGCCCTGTCCGGCCTTTTGAGTATCCCCTCCAGTCCCCCTTGTGGACACCCGGGTACTAGCCCAAATGTCCGCCTCCTCAGCAAGCTTCCGGGGACTGGTCAGCTTGCTATCCACCAGGTGTTGCCGCAGTTCAGGGAAACATTTCTCGAGCAGGTGTTCCTTCAGTACTAGGTCAAACAACCCCTCGTAGTTCCTCACTTCACTGCCCTGAATCCAACCTTCCAGTGCCTTCTTTGCATAGTCCAGGAAGTCCACCCAATTCTGTGTGCCCAGTTTGTGACTACCCCTGAACTTCTGTCTGTACTTTTCAGGTGTGAGTCCAAACTTTCTGATGAGCGCCAGTTTCATGGTGGGGTAGTGGGTCTGCTCATCCTCCTCGAGGGCCAATAATGCATCCCTACCAGCTGGAGGCATGTACTTGTACAATCCCCCTCCCCAGTACTTCTCTGGAACCCCATGGGCCCTCAACGAGACCTCATAGGCCGCTAGCCACTTGGCGATATCGTCGCCCACTCCATAGCTAGCTACTATGTCCTTTGGCAGGTATGGTTTAGGTTCCCTGGTGATCTCTTGGGTTTGACTGCCACCATTAGGAACAGGTTGTGCCCCGATTCTCAGGATCTGAAGATCTATTTCTTTCAGTCGTAATTCATGGGCCATCCTCTGCTCCTCCTTCTCCTTTTCCAGCCTTGCTAAGTCCCATGTGAGCTGTCTTTTCTCCCTCCGGTCGGTTAACTCCACTTCAGACAAGCCACCGCTAGAGGCACTGCTGCCCTTCCTGGAAATGGTTCTGGGCCCCGCTGACAGGTTCCCCACCTCAGGTTGGTACATCTCAGCCCCCTCGGTGTCAGGCTCTCCATCCCTGTCTTCCTCCTCAGCCTTGCTTTCCCGTCGTGCCTCCCCCCAAGCCCTTAAGCTGGTTTGGAGTGCACCCTTCTTTGCTCCTGGGGGACAGTACACCCCCTCCCGCTGGCAAAACTCCCTGAGTTGGGCCACAGTGTACGTTTCTAGATTTTCTAGTACAAACTCCATCTCGCCCACTCAGGTTAGAGGACAGGTTTTGTGCAGTAACTATGCAGGGGGGTACCTTTAATAATACCTCCTCCCACCACCAGAGTAAATTTGGAAAAACAAAAACCCACAATTAGGAAGGCCGCTTTGAGAAAACTCCCGGTGTAGGCCTATGGACTACCCACAGTTATTGTTGAGTATACGTAGGCACAGCTCTATCCCACCACTGAACACCAATTTATGTTGGAAAACCACACTCCCACTCTGAAAGGGTGGTGGTGGTCTTCCGGACACACTGTGGTAGCTTGGCTCGAGTGGTCAGGAATCAGGCTCCGTGCTAAGCATACGACATACCCATACAATAACCATGCGTGCATCCGTTCCAAAAACGACTCTACACCGTAAAAATTATGAAAATATCTTTCTTTATCTTCTTTTTCTCTTAGTTGCTGATTGGATAAAATAAATAACAATCACAATATACAAACTTTTTAGAAAGTGCAGGTCAAATAAATACTGGCTTAATGATTCAATAAATAGGGGTGATCATAAATACTGAAGGCATAAATAAAAGTGCAATACATACAGGCAATTAAATATTCTGAGGCAATAAATACTGTAAACCAATAAATATTGTGCATCAATAAATACTGTGGACCAATAAATACAGTGGAACAATAAATAGGTTAAATACAATAAATACAGTGCCCCTAATAAATACTTAAAAGCTGACAGTGACACTCATGGAATCAGATCACTTTTGAATTCCTAAGGGCTGATTTGGCCCAGGCACAGCTTGTGGGGATGTGGAAGGCTTGAGGGTGTCTACTCCCTGGCTTGGACAAGGCTGAGGCCTAAACTGAGGTAGATCAAGGGGGGTATACCAGAGACCTGGCTCTCTCCCTCCACACAACCTCTCTAGATTAGTCCCAGCTCACCCCTGGCACAGTCAGGTTGGTTCCAGCACCTCCCTAGCCCCTTGGAGCAGTCTCTCAGGTCTCCACAGGGCCTTAGGCGCCCTTGTCAAGAATTCCTGTCATGCGAGGGGAGGAAAACGGTAACCAGCGAAAACGGACTACATCTCCCAGGATGCTTAGCGGTTGAGAGGTTATGTAAACAGGAGAGCTGTTACATAACTCAAGGAAAACACGCCCTTATGTAAACAGGAGAGCTGTTACATAACTCAAGGAAAACACGCCCTTATGTAAACAGGAGAGCTGTTACATAACTCAAGGAAAACACGCCCTATAAAGGGAGGAACCGGGAGGTACAACGCTGTCGGATATTGTGTTTACACCGACGTACCTGCTTAGTGAAGAGCAGTGTTCCGGAGTGGTGCTCCAGTAAGGCAAGAACGGAGGTAGGTCGAGTCGTTACTCCCTGGGCCGTGTCTTGCCCCATCGTCACCTGTGAAGGACCCGGAAGCTCTACCGGATAACCATTGAGCTTCGCTTTTTGACTCGGCTGAGTCAAAGCGCAGTGGCGCTTTTGCTGGTTGGAGTCGTAACTCCCAGCCCGACCAGAGATACAGGGACTGCCAGCTGTAACGCACACCAGGAGGTGTTTGCCGCGTTACAGACTCGGAAGTCCACAGGATCGATCGAGCGGCTGCTCTCGGTTCAGTCTTCTTTGCTTGTGATTGGGGTATCGGTGACGCATCACCAGGAGGTGACTCCGCGTCCCGGTGCAGTCTGAGGAAGAGGTTGAGCGGCTGCTCCCTTCAGGTAGAGACCCCGGCTGGGTGTTTCCCTGACTCCTCGATTCTCCCCAACACTCTTCGTGCCCCTCACAGCCTACCGATTGGCATTGTCGGCCATTTCATTTCTGCCCTCTGTTGGCATACGCCGGGATCGGCGTATATGCAGAGGACGGTTAGGACCATCCGTGCTGTGGGCTGGTAACGTACTTAGCCTGGAGGATTCCAGTGACTATAACCTTTGTTTATTCCTTGTATTATTTTTGCCTTCATTAAAATAACTAAACCTTCACAAGTGGTTGCGTTCTCATTATCGTGTCTGTTAAACGATCCTGAGACGTTCAGGGCGTTACAGCCCTCTACTCCACTTACTGCCCTTTTTCTGATGCTCCGACGCCGCTGGAGTCGTGTCGACGCCGTGAGGCGGTTCCGGTTCGATGTCGGCGGCCTCGGCACAATGTCAGTTCCTGACGACGCCGGTAGGCGGTTCCGGTTTCGATGTCGGCGGCCTCGGTTCGATCTCGACCTCCGATTCGATGGCGTCGGGCAGTCTTTACTCGATGTCGACTTCGGGCGGCTCCGGTCCGATGGCGACCTCGGATTTGATGACGTCGGCCGGCCTTGCCTCGATGTCGACTTCCGGCGGCTCCGGAGTGCGATCCTCACTCCCGACCTCCGGTGCTCCTCTCCTTAGGTTTCCGGCGACTCCGGAGTGCGACCTCCACTCCCGACCTCCGGCACGATTCTCACAGGTTCCGGCGACTCCGGAGTGCGATCCTCACTCCCGACCTCCGTTACACTTCACCTCGGTCTCCGACGACTCCGGAGGGCGGACTTCACTCCTCCGATGACGCCGCTCACTCGACCTCGGGTGACTTCCTCCTCGACCTCTGGTACTCCTCACGACCTCTGACGGCGCCCTCTCTCGACCTCTGGCGGCTCCGGGTACGACGTCTGCTTTTCCAGTCAGCGCCGCTTCTCCACCTCGGGCTCCAGGTCTTAGGCTACTCGACGTCGGACTTCAGGGAAACCAGTTTCCAGGTCAGGATCTTGCTGTTCTCTTGTTTCTAAGGCCTGTTCCTGCTGTCCAGGTCCTTAGGATGGTTTTTCTGGCTTCTTCCCACACAGGGCTCCAGGCTGGGCTCGTCAGTAGGGACTAGTATCAAGGGTGGGTTTATGGACCCCACTCCAGGCACAAGTTTCCACCCCTGCTGCTTCACTCCTTCCTCCTTCAAGTTTTTGCTGCTCACTCTTCACCAGTCAGGTGCCAACTGCCAGCTCCAACTGCCAACTCTCTGTCTTAGCTTCCCAACATTCTAAACCGCCTCCAACTGTCACAGGGTTCTGGAATGTTCTGGAAGGTGCTAGCAGGTTCCAGTGGATGCTGGTGATGTCACAGGTGGCCACCATTTTGTGCTCCAGGCCCTCAGACAGAAGTTTCAGGGGTAGCTAAAATGGCTCCCTGAATCTGCAGCAACACGAAAAAGTCTGGTGGTTCCCAAAAAGGAAAAATTCAAACAGGGTTTGAGGCAAAAGTGGGACAAAATAAATAATGATGAGGAGGGACCACCCAAAGGGCTGACAGGTCTAACACATTCCCTCTAACATAGGTCTGACCTTTGGACACTTATTTCATTTCTAATTTGACACAGTTACCATTTTTGGGGGAATCTGGGGGAAGGAAATTATTTTCATGAAAATAGGTTTTAAATAAAAAGGAAAACAGAGCATAAAAGATATTTTAGAAATATTTCTAATTTTGTAACACTATGTTTTAGGCTTAGTAAATAGATTTCCAGTGTCCGAATATCTCCAGTACTTTAGTAAATGTCTTCATGGCCCAGATTCAGTGTGTTGTGGTTCCCTCATCCAGTGTCTGTGCACTATGTTTTCGATTTGCACTTCATTCTTGGTCCCAGTGTTAGTATATTTGAGATTCCATTGTTAGTGTACTGTTGGTCTCAACATCAGTCCAATCTTATTTACAGCCCAATTAATCTTCCTGTCACTATGTCGGTGTATTCTCTGGCCTGATGTCACTGCACTATCTGTCCCAGTATATTCATGGATCCTTTGCCCATATATTTTCTTCCCCACTGTCTTCTATATTTCCAATTACAAAGCAATTTTAGGTCACAGCCTACCAAACAGCGCAGCTGTCTGGTTGGTTAAAGACATCCTGGGGACTTTCAGAAAGTTCACCTAAGAATGCATTCTGCCTGTTGATTGCCATTGGCTTTGTGGTTTGTAACTCACATGTTCTGGCTTTCTTTTCACTGGCTTTATTTGCTGTATGCGCTCCAGGTCCAGTTTGTTCCTCCCGTTGCCTAAACCCCGTTTACTGTATTCTTCCACAAACTCGCTTTCTGTAAACAGCCTTTAATCTTGTTTGGATCTTGTCACATTTGTTCTGCATTCAAAGACTGAGGTTAAATGTCAAGCTATGTTTTCTAGGAAGCTTGGTGTTTATTTTTATTTCTACGACTTCATGCTGGCTCTGGAGAAGTGTCTGAGGAAGGCTTTACGATGTTATTTCTTTTCCTAGTACACATCAAAATGTAAATGTCTGTCAATGAACATTGCTGACGATCAAAACAATACACTAGGTGATGACATTTCCACACACTGTGCACTGTATATATCTGTATATATTTTATAAGTAAAACTGTATGCGAGTGGAAATGTAATGGTCATTTCAATTGAAGATATGTTGTCTATAACTAAAGTACTCTACCGTACCACCCATACTCCACATTACCCCACTCCACCCTACTCTGCACCACTTCATGCCACTACACACTATTCTTCACCACTCCACACTGCGTCACTGCACTCTTCTTCGCACCACTCCACTCTACTCTACATCACTCCACTTTACTCTATGCCAAGACACTCTACCCCACACTACTCTAGTATGCACCACTGCACTCTTCGCCACTGCACTCTACACCATCCCATGCCCCTCCACTCCACTCTATGCCACTGCACTTTAAGCCAGTGCACTCTGCTCTGTATCATCCCACTGTGCGCCAGTCCCGCTATGTCATTCTACTCTGAAACAATCTACTCTACACCACTGCACTCTGCGCAACTGCACTCTACTGTGCACCACTCTACGCCACCGAACTCTATGCCAATGCACTCTGTACTACTTTGATCAAAACCAATGCACTCTATGGCAATCCAGTCTGCACCACTGCACTCTACACCATTGTACTCTGTCATTGCACTCTACGCCACTCTATTCTACTCTGCGTAACTGCACTCCGCGCCACTGTATTCTACTTTGCACTACTGCTCCCTATGCCACTCTACTCTGCTCCAAAGCAGTCAATGCCACTCTACTCTGCTGCCCCACCGCACTCTACACCAATGCACTCCACACCACTCTACTATACATTACTGCACTCTTAGACAGAATACTCTGCAACACTGCCCCCTATCACTCCACTCTATGCCACTAAACTCTGCATCGCTCCACTCTACACCAATCCACTCTAAGCCACTTTAATCTACTCTGCACCACTGCACTCTACGCCACTTAACTCAACTCTGAAACAATCTACTTAATGCCACTACAGTCTATGCCACTCTATTCCATTCTGCACTACTCCACTCTACGCCACTGCACTCTATGCCAAACTACTCTACACCATTGCACTCTACGTCACTTTACTCTGCATCACTGTATGCCACTGCACACTCCGCCACTCTACTCTACACCACTGCAATCTATGACACTCTGCTCAGCACCACTGCACTCTCTGCTACTGTACTCTATGCCACTGTATACTCTGCACCGCTCTACTCTGCGCAACTGTACTGCACTCTACGTCAATGCACTTTATGCCACTATAATCTACTGAGCACCATTGCACTCTACACCGCTTTACTCTATTCTACTTTATTATGCACCACTGCACTCTTCACCAACACACTCTACAACACTCCAGTCTAGGTCACTACATTCTGTAACACTGCACTCTACATCACTACTCTATACCACTCAACTATACACCACTACTCTATGTCACTGTACTCTACCCTGCACCACTATACTGTAGGTCAATTCACTCTACACCACTTTAGTCAAGCTAGCGTAGGTATGCCACTGTACCTACACTAACAACTTTGCACCATTGCACTTTACGCCACTATTTTATAAACATTCTACTCAGTGCCACTGCATGCTACATCGCTCTACACTGTTGCGCTCTATGTCACTGCACTCTACGCCACTCTACTCTGCACCACTGTACTCTATGTCACTGCTCTCTGCACCTCTCTATGCCGCTGCACTCTACACCCTTGCACCACTCTACACTATGCCAATGCGCTCTGCATCGCTCTACTCTATGGCACTGCATTCTACCCTACACCACTTGACTCTGCCACTTCACTCTACACCACTCTACGCTGCATCACTTCACTCTACGCCAATGTACTCTATGCCAACCCACTCTATGCCACTCTAATCTAAGCTGCACTACTGCAATCTACTATATACCACTGTACTCTATGCCACTTCACTCTACTCTGAAACAATCTACTCCATGCCACTGCAGTCTACACCACTCTATTTCACTCTGTGCCACTCCACTCTGCAACACTGTACTCTATACCACTCCACTTGCACCACTCTACTCTACACCACTTCAATCTACTCTGAAGCAATCTCTTCTATGCAACATTACTCTACTCTGCACCACTCCAATATTTGCCACTGCAATCAATGCTGCGCCACTCTGCTCTACACCACTCTACTCTATGCCACTGCGCTCTACTCTGAAACAATCTATTCTACACCACTACACTCTATGCCACTGCACTCTACGCCACTTCGCTATATGCTGCGTCACTCTACGCCTCTGCAGTCTATGCAATGCCACTGCTCTCTAAACAACTGCACTCTGCGCCAATGCACTCCACACCACTTTACTCAAAATCAGTGCACCCTATACCACTGCAAATATGCCAACTACTCTGCACCACTGCACTTTACGCCACTCTGCTCTCCAACATTCTACTCTATGCCTATGCACACTAAGTCACTCTACACGACTACACTCTATGTCATTGCACTCTACGTCACTCTATTCAATTCTGCATCACTGTACTCTATCTCACTGCTCTCTGCACCAGTCACCGACCCTGCACTCTGACACTCTAGTCTACATGATTGAACTCTATGCCACTGCAATCTACTCTGCACCAATGTATTCTTTGCCACTACACTCTATGCTACTCTATGTCACTGCACTCTACCGCAATTTCCTCTGCACCACTGTACTTTACACCACGTCACTCTACACCACTCTACTACACTTCATTCTACGACACTACACTCCACTATACTCCACTCTATGATACTCTGCTCTATTAAATTGTGCTCCACTGACACTCTACTCCACTCCACTCTACAGCATTCTACGCCACTCTATGCCATTTTACAACACTACTCCACGATGCTCTACGCAACTCCCTCTATGCCACTCCATGCCACTTTAGTCCACTCTCTTCTATGACATAGTACTCCTAGCCACTCAACGACAATCTACTGCACTCTGTGCCACTCTACAACATTATACCCAACACCCTCAACCGCTATTCCACTCTGCTCTACACCACTCCACAACACTCTATGCCACTCCACTCTATTCAACTCTGACACTATACTCAACTCTATATCACTCATCTGTACACCCTTATACTCTACGACACTCTACTCGCTCCACCCCACTCCACATCCCTGTTCGCTACTGCATGGCACTTCACTTCACTCCTCTCCACACCACTCAACTCTCCTGTACGCCGCTCTACTCCATGCCACTTCATAACACTCCACTCTATGACACTCCATTCCACGCCGTTCTCCTTTACCCCACTAACATGGGCATTTGTGTAGGCAAGACTTACTGGCTTCGCCAATGCTTGTTTGCAATCTCGCCACAGACAACTTCACCTGTCAGACGGGAGACAGCACTATATAGAACACTCCATACAACCAATCTTTGCTCAAGATTGGATGGCTTTCTCTCAGGTTCTTTCCCTCAATGGTGGCTTTCCTCCCTCTCTGTGTTTGATCCCGCCCACAAGAGTATTTTGATTTCACTCTCAGTAGATTCTTTATTCGTCCTGCTCCACACGCACTGTTGCATCAATTGTATGCAGTGCACTCAGCAAAGTGTAGTGACTCCTGATGTTACTGGAAGGTGATCGAAAATATGTACGTTTAATAGACTTTGTGTTGCTGAAACACCTTCATTGCCTAATAAGACTGGGCCACAAGCCTTACATTGTACCAGAAAATAAATCGAGTATAACTAGGGCTCTTGTAATCTGTTGAATGGACTTTAGTCACCATTAAATTGAGTTGAAATTGTGTGACTACTGTGACAGCTAGGGGGCGCTTATGCAAAGAGTTTATTGTTGAAATAAAACTGAGTTGCTGTCACACCTGTGTATGACAGAGTACGCCTACTATATTAAATTATGTTGTTTGATTAACTGAAATTGGATAGAATTGACACCAATCAAATCACAAAGAAATTCGGTGTACTTTCATTTGGGATAGTGATTGAATATATTGGTTCCCAATCACAGAACTAAGTAAATGTTTGTGAAATTACTCCTTCAATAGTCATATAAGCAATCTTATTTATTCTGAATTTGCTGACACCAACACTCATGTCATCGGTTATATCTTGCATTCTTTCCCTCTTTTTTCTAAATCACAAGTAGAGGCACTTATTTGCAACACTGGATCCCCGCTTGATCCCTATCCTCCTAAGATTCTGCACCTGGCTCCTGATATCATAGCCAATCATTCTTAACTCCATGATAGAGTCGGTCTGCTTCAGAAAGAAGTGATAGTGATTACCCTGCTTGAAAGCAAATCTAAGAGTTCTGCCCAGAATTCGCAGGATTAGATGGGGTGGCAAATCATTTTCTTCCAGCACAGCTAAACTCTTGACCACTCTGCCTCGTTCTAGTACTATGATAGATAGTTATTTTCATTTTAGGAGAAGCCTTAAAACTAGGCTCTTCACTCTTTAGTTCAAGCAGGTTTTCTGGTCTACCTTTCTATCTGGGTATCTGAATATCAGGCACCTTGACGTCTATGGGTATGTGTGCGCTGGATTAAGAAATAAGTTATCCTTCAATCCTCCACCCCACCTGATTCCCTCAGAAGTATCCACATTTGAGAAAGCGGTTTTGAAAGATTTTAAGCTATTTAAAACTCAAGCGAAACAGCCATTCTTTAAACTTTCAAGACAAGAGATGAAGTGTTTAAAACCACTGGGTTATGATAAAAAAGATCAAGATCAAACCAGCTGGCAAGGGGAGTGCCATGGTAATTCGAGACTCCAATACTTATCTAGAGGAATGCTTCAGCCAATTGGACAACACCAAATACTACAGGACCCTACAGAGAGATCCCACTCTCAGAATACAAAATACCATAAGAGCACAGGTCGACAGGGCCAAAGAAGCTGACTGGATCACAAAAGGTGTTGCTGAGTTCCTTGTTAATACCCACCCCAGAATACCGTACTTCTATATATTACCTACAATCCATAAACCCACACAACCACCTCCTGGAAGACCAATTGCATCCGGGATCAACTCACTTTTGGAACCCATTTTCAATCTGTATATTGGTTCCTAAGACCATCCTACCTGCAAGGCACAAAACACATTATTTCCTTCCTTACTGAGGTACAGTTTGATCCCCAAGTACATTTTTTGGTATTGTTCGATGTGGAGTCACTTTATATCAATATCCTGCAAGAAGAAACTCTACAGACTGTCAAAAGACTACTGACACAGAGGGAACAAGATGATCTGACTCAAACATCTTTCATGATGGACTGTGTGACCATAGCAATGAAGGAGAACTTCTTCCAGTTCGAAGACCAACTTTTTGGGCAGATTACTGGGACTTCAATGGCCAGTATGGCGAATTTCTATATGTATAATCTTGAGACCATTACAATCTATCCAGATGACAACCCCTTCCAGATGACACTCAAACTATGAAAAAGAGACATAGATGATATCATGGTAATCTGAAAGGGGGATTTACTGACTTTACAATATTTTGCTACTTGGCTGAATTCTAGAGATAATATGAAATGTACATGCGAACATAGCAAGGACACTCTCCCATTTCTAAACTTGTTACTTCACCCAAAGGATGGGGGTGTTTTTTCAGACCTTTATAAGAAACCAATGTCAGGCAACTCCTTAGTATCTTACAACAGCTTTCACCCACATGCCCTTTGCAGAAACCTTCCAGTGGGTTAGTTCCTCAGAATCAGGAGGAACTGTAATGAGCAACACATGTTCAAGAAATACGTGAACTTACTGAATGATAATCTTATACAAAGACAATATCCACAAAACTTCATCAGAAGAACATCCAAAAGGGCCAGAAACTACCATAGGGATGCACTCATGGAGACTATCCCTAAATGCTCATCTGAGAGACTGGTGTGTGTGAGTACATATAGCCACCTCACTAACACCATCAAGAAGGCCATTAACAGGAATTGGCACATTCTTAACAATGGTGAAGGCAACCAGAAAAACCCTGTTTGCTCTCAAACACAGCAGAAACATCAAGGACCCGGTTGTCCACAGCAGACCTGTACCATCGTAAAGAAGCAATCAGGATACCCTGTGGTCCTTACTGCCGGTGAAAGGGCAATTTCCATGTGGATCCTGCTCTGTCTGGCATTTGACACAAACAACAAGCGGGTGGACCTAGGCCTGAGGACCCCGTGGCAGCTACACAATCACACAAACTGCAACACCAGTGAGGTCATTTAACTCATTACATGCTCATGTAGATTAAATTATGAAGGCATGACTACTCACAAAGCTAAAAAGAGTAGTGGAACATTGCAGCTCAGTCAGATGGAAAGAATCCCACACAAAGCTGACAAGACATTTCCTGATGACTGGACACACAGAAGAAGACATCAGATAGCTCATTACTGACAAACCTCACCACTACAGTGGCAGGGGAAGTCTAGAGACCCTGCTATTCCGAAGAGAAGGGCGTTGTATTTTTAGATTGAAAAGTCATGTGAATGGTCTGAATGATGACATTCCATGGACTACTCTAAAACACTTAAAGTTCATACTTAGCCACATAGACATTTAGTACATTGACAGGCTGTTAAACCACTGACCTCTTAATGTCATGAGTCAATATCAATTACACACATGAAAGAAGCCTGATGCCATACTAAGCTTCTGAGAATTTATATATTTCAGGGGTGTGGAATTTAATAAAATATCTACTTGTCCATGGGACGGGTTGCTTCATAAATCTACTTGTCCTGTCACAAAATCCACTTCTCTCTGTGGTGCTAGATACTGCGGCGACAAATTATGGCAGCAATCTCATTATATAAGAGCTCTGATAATAGCCTCTCTGATTATGCCAGGGCTAATACTTTGGTAGGGTTTGAATTCTAGCAATTCCGTTATTTTGCCACCGTTCCACGGATTTACATACTAGAGCTGGAGGCAGTGTTAAGCAATAGTTCCAGGGCTGGAGTGCGCTTTTGAATTAGTGCAAACTTACTAACTTACTTATTTTAAGTGTATTCGCCAGCTTTTCAAAAATCTTTTCCTGTACTGAGAAACGTTGGAAAATTACTCCTGACAAGGGCAGAAGTAAAACAGTTTCTAAGGTTGGTAAAAAAGTAGTTGGAGGGAAAGTGAAATACACATGCATATTTGCTCATGCTAGAATGCAGTTCACAAATATTGACTAGGAGTATGATTTCCTGGCCTACTTCAGTCAATTACTGTGAATTCATGAAAGTAGTAAATCTGCACTGCTGGAAGGACGTATTTCATGGGTGCACTTTTGTGACTTACTTTAAAAATTAGGCCCCTGGGGGCGGAGCCAAGATGGCGGAGTGAGCAGACGTCCTGCTCGAGAGCTCCCGCTACGGATCTCTGCAGCACCGGCCTGAAGGCCGTCAACAGCGCTGACGACGACCCTGCGTGGCAGCATTCTGAGCCCCGGAGCCAGGGGGGGTCACCGCGGTGGTTGGAGCGGCGGCCGAGGCCTGTGGTCAACGAGACGGTGAGGCGATCGGTGGGGTGAGGCAGCCAGGCCTCCCCGGAGCGGCCAGAAGCCAGTGCAGCGATGTCGGCCTGCTGAGCTGGAGCCGGACCCTCGGGACCCGGAGGCCGAGGCGGCGGTGAGTGGCGATCCTCAGGGGCAGCGGCGACGACGGAGCTGATGTGAGTTGAAGGCAGAGCTCCGAGCGGAGCAGCAGCTGGGCCTGGCAGGCCATACTGCTTTGTGACCGCGCTGGGATTGGCCCGCCGGGGCCTAGGGGCCAGCGGAAGGACGCGGCGGTCCGCCCGGGGCCTGGGGAGCCGGTGTGAAAGGCTGGGCTGGTAGCCTTGCAGAGCAGCTGCGGCGAGGGACAAAGCGAGGCGGCGCCCGGAGGGGAGCCACGACCGAGAGCGGCCCGTCGCGCGTGGGGAGCTGCACTGGAGACGAGAGGTGCGTTCTCCTCACCCCGGGCCTGGGCTACAGCTTGGAGATCGGCAGCCTCGCCTCAGAAATGGAAGCACAGTGGCTGAGCAGTCGGTAGATGTCGCGCGGCTGTGCCAGAACTGAGTGGGCTGGTGTGAGCATGCAGAGCCTGGGGGCTGGGCCTTCCCCTTGCAGTGGCGGCGAGTAAGCAGGTGAGGGGCGCCGTCGGAGTCTGAAGAGGCCTGCTATCTCTGGTGCCTGGTCGGCAGCGGTAAGGGCCCGTGAGGTGCGTTCCCCTCCCCACCCACCACCATAAGACTGATCGCGCCGGCTGAGGGCCTCTGCGGTTTGGGGCCCAGGGATCGACTGAGAGGCTAGGCGGCAGCAGACCATCGGGAGCGGAACGCTGTGGCCACGATTTACTCTGCTGCGGTGGGGGAGAGTACTCTGGTGTGCCGGGGAGCAGTGGTGGTGACAGCGGCCGATGCGCCCGCCGCCAGTAGGGGATAGCACGAGGGCGCAATACCGGGGGCAACAGTAGCAATCCACTGGAAGGGCCTACTAAGTCGTTGGAGATTTGGAGTTTCGCGGCCCCTACTGATCGAGCCCTTAGAGCCCTGTCCCTCGGCTGCGAACTGGTGGGGGAGAGACGGCTCTCTTGCACGAGGCTCTTCGGGCCCGGGGAGCGGCGCCATGTCCAACCCCAGGAAGCGGCAGGATAAGACTCTCAAAGATCTGTTCTCTAAGGCGGCAACCGGACAGGCAGTTTCTGGCATGGCGGAGGGTTCGCCGGGGGTGCGGAACCTATCACCAAGGCATTTCTGGAGTCGATGTTCTCCGCGCTGCGGGACGACATCCACACGCTGAAGTGCGAGTTCACGTCCGAACTTAAAGAGGTCCGCCGCAACATGGATGGCATTGGAGAGCGATTTGCGGACCTGGAGGGTAAGAGTGATGGGAGGGATGTAGAGGTAGCGGCCCTCCAGCAGGAGATCATCAGACTTCATGACCAGCAGGTGGACCTTCAGACCCACCTTGAAGACCTGGAAAATCGCTCCCGTCGCCACAACATCCGGATCAGGGGGGGTTCCACTGGATGACATCTCAAAGGATCTTTTTACCTATACGAGAGAACTCTTTAACCACATCCTAGGGCGCCCCCTGGAAACAGCTGTGTATAGATCGGGCGCATAGAGTGGGCCCTCCTAGAGCGGCGGCGGCTCCACCATCGGACATCCTGGTATGCGTGCAGGACTATCGCACCAAGGAACTCATATTACAAACAGCCCGCCAGTCGCACCCCCTTCAGTTTCGGGAACACAGGCCAGTGCTGTACCAGGACTTGTCTGCTCTCACGCTGCAGAAAAGGCGCCTCTTCAAGCCTATTACTTCGCATTTGCGGCAACTCAACATACCTTACAGCTGGGGCCACCCCTTTCGCTTGGTGTTCCGTAAGGATGACAAACTATACCAGTTATGCTCTCTGTCTGAGGCCAGCAAATTGTTAGGAGTGGATCTTCCAGAGGAGGAAGGGGATACCAAGACAGGACCAGATGAAGCCGGGCCTCGTTGGAGGCAGCAGGGTTGTAAACGCCGTCTCAAAAAGCCACAGGCCGCGGAGATCACGAGGGGCCGACAATCGGCGCTGGATGCAGTGTCCGCGGAACTCTCTGGCCCGGCCCTTGGCTGACTTTGAACGCTATGCTGTGCCGCGGGGTTTCGTCTCCAATGTTCAGATCCTTGGCGGGAGGAGGGCTTCCTTTCACTATTGGTGGATTAACCCGATGACTCTTCACCGATCACCGACGAGTGATGGACTACATGTTCTCCACTATGGTGGTCGACAGTTCCTTTTTTGGAGGTTTGGGGGGGGGGGGGAGGGGAGGGATTTTAGTGCTCCACGTCTACTTCTCCTTTGAGATTCTAAAGACCTTCTGTGGCCGCGCTTTCCTGGCCCGTCTACACAGCGAACAACCCGGGGATGCTCCAGTTGCCTTCCCTCTATTGCAGGATTTCCCATCCACTACCTATCATGCCTCCCACCACACTTAAGATTTTGACCCTCAATGTGCGGGGTCTTAACAACCCAGTTAAATGCAGGGCGGTCTTATCATGCCTAGAGAACTCACAAGCCGATATCTGCCTTCTGCAGGAGACACATCTCCTGGCGCGCGACTGTCACCGACTGAGATGCCGGAAGTTCCCCCCCAGTTCTTTTCTTCCGGGCCTACGAAGACGGCGGGGGTGGCGATCCTGGTGGCTCAGAGGTTTCCGGGCGAGGTCTTGCACAGGGTGGCCGAGATCAAGGGGCGGCTACTGACATATCGCATTGCACTGGGGGGAATGACGTTCACTATTAGCTCCCTGTATGCCCCAAATGAGGGACCGGAGAGATTGATACATTCCGCCATCACCGAGGCTACAGCCACACATGATCGCAATATCATCATAGGGGGCGACCTTAACCTGGTTTTTGATAATGCTCAGGACAGATCCGCTCAGCGCACTCACCAGGTGGGGGCACTTTCTGCGGGGGGGCGACTGCAGGATCTGGAGCAATGCGACCTCTGGCGCAGCCTTCACCCTAGGGATAGGGAATACTCCTTTTATTCCAATGCACACAAGACTTATGCTAGATTGGATCATTTCTTAGTGACAGCCCCGGTCCGAGCGCTCACGACCGTGGCCGACATTGGGGTGGCTTCTTTGTCGGACCATGCCCCGGTTCTGGTGACCGTCACCCTCCCGCCCATGTCCCGACCGGTCAGAGTGTGGCGCCTTAGGGATACTCTTCTACACCGTGAGGAGGTGGTTAAACACATTCAACACTCCATTCACGACTATCTTACACACAACGCAAATCAGGACACCACGCCCGCTACACAGTGGGCTGCTATGAAGGCGGTTATCAGGGGGGAGTTCATCTCGATTGCAGCGGTAGACAATAGGGAACGAGGAGGCAAAAGGGAGGAACTCACGCAGCAGGTCCGCGAGTTAGAGCGGGTGCACCAGCGGACGGGAGCCCCAAGAGTGTGGCGGCAACTTAAAGCCGCTCGGCAACAGTTAGCGGCGCTTGACCAGGATCGGGCAGAATATAATATGCGGCTCTGAGGCTGCGACATGCCTACTACGCGGGGGGAGGGAGGACAGGTGGGGCCGCCTTCTGGCACACAAATTGAGAGAGGTCCGCCAGCGTCAAGGAGTCAAAGCGATCATGCTGGAGGATGGCCCGTCCGCCACGGAGGACGGGGCTATATCAGAGACATTCCGGGAGTTTTACGCCGTGCTTTATGAGGGGGCTCCTCTAGAGCGTTCTGAGGGGGCGGCGTTCCTAGACTCAGTCCCTTTACCTGTTTTGACAGCGGCACAAGCCGAGCACCTCGACAGAGCCATTCAGGTGGAGGAGGTCGTAACCGCCATATCTCGTCTCAAGCTGGGGAAAGCCCCCGGTCCAGACGGCTTTTCCGCTGTATTTTACAAGCAGTTCTGCTCCGTGCTGGCCCCGATTCTCACTCGGTTGTTTAATTCCTTTGCAGTCTCGGGAGTGATCCCGAGTGACCTATTGGAAGCCTCCATAGCGGTCATTCCCAAGCCTGGGAAAGATAGTTCACGTTGTGGGGTCTAACGCCCAATATCTCTCCTCAACATAGATTTTAAATTATACACAGGAATATCAGCGGCTCGTCTCGGCCCCCATATGCCCTGCCTCATTGATCCAGACCAGGCGGGCTTCATTCCCGAGCGCCAAACGTCGGATAATACGAAACGGATATTACATCTTATTGAGAAGGCTACGCGGGTTCCGGGGGAATTTATGATGCTGGCCATTGATGCCGAAAAGGCGTTTGAACGTGTGCACTGGCCCTTCCTGGAGCAGGTGCTGGAGAGGGCGGGGTTGGGAGATCGATTCCGCACGTTTATCCTCAATTGTTATCGGTTTCCCACAGCTACGGTCCGGGGGAATGGCCACACCTCTTCTCGTTTCCATATTGAGCGGGGCACGAGGCAGGGGTGTCCATTATCCCCCCTCCTCTTTGCCCTTTATATGGAGCCACTAGCTCAGAGGCTGCGACAGAATCCGGGGATCAAGGGAATAAAGTTTGGGGGCTTTGTCCATACGATTAGCTTATACGCTGATGATCTGTTAATTTCGTTAGCGGATCCGGCGTCTGCACTACCGGTTTGCTGGGCGGACCTGGATGATTTCGCGCGAGCGGCCGGGTTTAAAATAAATGCAAAGAAATCCCTAGCCCTGGACCTATCATTGTCACGTACCACCCGGGAGTCGTTGCAGACCCAACTCCCCATTCGCTGGGCGTCGGACACTATACCGTATCTAGGGATTCAGCTGGCCCCCTCCCTTCCTCAGGTAGTGGACGCTAATTATTCCTTGCTTTGCGGCAGGGTTCGACGGGAACTCGATCGGTGGCGGCACTACCCCCTCTCCTGGTTGGGCAGGGTTGGAGCGGTCAAGATGACCATTCTCCCGCAAATTCTTTACATTTTTCGCACTATACCTCTACGACCACCTGTCGGGTGGATCCCGAAAATGCAGGCCGACCTGGCCAGGTTTGTCTGGAACGGTCGGAAGCCGCGAATGCGCCGAGCACTAGTGTCGTTGGCACCGGAGTCTGGGGGCCTTGGGGTTCCCGATCTAAAACTTTATTTTCAGGCAGCTCAGCTGCGATATTTAGCGGAATGGAGCAGATGGGAATCCGAGAAGCACTGGTGGCAGCGAGGCCCTTGCAAGAGATCCCCTTCCTGCGTAAGCCTCACAGGCCCCCAAATTTGTACGCCTCCTATATTACACGTGTTCCCCTGGAAGTGTGGGATGCCACTAACCTCACCCATGAACTCACGACTTTCCCGTCTCCACTCACGCCGCTGACTGGCAAACCTGACTTTACTCCAGGGTTGGACGACACCGCCTTCGCAGGCTGGAGGGCGGCGGGTTGCCGGTTTCTGTATCACATCTATGGGGCAGAGGGGGTGCACTCGTTCACTCAGATGCGGAAAGACTTTGGGCTACCAGAGACGGAGAGGCTACGGTACTTGCAGGTGCGGCACTGGGCGCTCCAGCCGCAGGTTTGCTCTGGGGCCAATAGACGCTTCTCCACGTACGAGCGATGGCTCATCACACGCACGTCGGACAAAAATCTAATCTCTGATCTCTACAAGCAGCTGCAGCTCAAACACAAGCACTCACACAACCCTAGCAGGGAACGATGGGAGCGGGAGTTGGGCAGAGCCTTGAGTCATAAGGACTGGGAGGGCATTTACCATAGGGCCAGACACTCTGCATATCATATGGGGCTCACGGAGACACTTACGAAGATTGTAACATATCGGTATTATACTCCGGAGCGCCTGCATGCGATGGACAGCTCTCGTGAGGTGACATGTTGGAGGGGTTGCAGCCAAGTGGGAAACCTGGTCCACATACTCTGGGACTGTACACACATTCAAACCTACTGGACCCAGGTGCTAGACAAAGTGGATAAGCACTTCAAGACCGAAATACCGCGCTTTCCAGCCTATGTACTGTTGGGCCTTCTCAATCCTCTGACTTACCCATTGCCATCTCGTAGGGGCAGACAGATGGCCATTGCTCTGGGGTCAGCGATACAAAACATTCTTGCACATTGGCGCACCCCTCGAACTCCCACCTTCACAGGCTGGTTGCATCGTTTGTGGTACGTTCTGGGTATGGAAAAATTGGCACTGACTCTGGCCGGGGAAGGGGACCGATATAGTGAATTGTGGCAGCCATTTTTATCACTTTTGGACACTGAATTTACAGAAATCACATGCCCCCGGTATCTCCGGCTCCTACGCATCGCAGGGGTCCCGGGGGAGGGCGGTCGATAGGAGCGCAAAGGGTTTGGGATGGCTTGGGGGAAGACGTGGAGCACGGGGAGGGGAGGGATGAGGGTAGGGGGGGTTTCTTTGTTATTATAGTTCGGGGGTTTCAGTATTTCCTTTTATTTGAGAATTCCTTTTGGTTAAGGTCTTTAATCGACTATGCGCACACAGTTCGGATGACACTGTTACAGGACTTCCTTCAGGTATATCATTGCTGTGTCTGATGTTCGTTATACGCATGTAACCTTGCTTGTCGCATGTGAATTATTATTAATAAAAACATTTAAACCATAAAAATTAGGCCCATAATTCGGTCTTAAATTAACTAAGACCTTTTGTTTTTGTTAAAATTCTGTCGCTCTCTCTCGATCTATCTGTAAGGTGGCTTCACTGTGAGTGAACTATAAAAGACTATAAAAGACCCTCACTCCCTCTTACAGACAGAGAGGAGAATTCCTTCCAGGCCGGACCGAGACTATGCAGGCTAATCCTTCGATGGGCGAAGACCTGACATGCATTGCGGGATGCCATCCTCGACGCAGAGAGGTGATTCTTCATTCAGAACCATTAGGTGAGGGGTTAGTACTTCCCCATGGGATTCTTGGCTCCATCAGGATCCATCCTGACATTTACATACACAGGCTTCAACCACATACCACGGCTAGGTACATTTAGGTAGGCTATGCATTGTAGGAGTACATCAATGCTTTTGTTTTAATATATTTTTATTCATCTTATTAGCACAATGGTAGCAATGTATCTACTTTTTACAATATTGGTACTAGTGATTACATTTATCTGCTCCTGTCTTTTGATTGTCGCAGCTAACATGTATCATACTAGACTGACGCTTGACCAATAAATAATTATTGAAACCGTTTCAATCGTCATTCTATGTGTATTCTGTAGAAAAGTAAGCACGAGAGACTGAGCGAAAGATACCGTATTGTTTCCAGGATACCGGAGGAATCAGAGTTCTCATGTTCAGTGGTTGCCAGAAACTACCTACACCGCTGTAGAATACAGGGGGGTGGTAGTGGCACTGTAGAGCTAGCTGGTCTAACGGCTGATGCATCCTGTGGTAGTGTCCTGAGTCTGTCTGCACACCAACCCTTCAGTTTAGGTCATACAAAATGCGCAGGTCCTGGGGGGGTCCTAGGAACTACACGACATGGCGCCGACAACGTCAGTTTGTTCATATATTAACAGGGGGCTTCTCACCTGGCCGGAGCAAAGCGGACACAGCAGCAGGCAGAACCGGGCAGCTTGCGGGTCCCTGACGTTGTTTGCTCCCCTCGCCGCCATCCTCCACTACTGGCCGCAGCAGAGGGGAACTACATCTCCCGCCATTCCCTGCATCCCATCGGACTTCCGCCGGACACCAGCGCGCCCGGAGGCGCTATTTAATACGAGGCTCCCTCGGCAGAGCGGGGGGCTTTTCACCTGGCCGGAGCAAAGCGGACACAGCAGCAGGCAGAACCGGGCAGCTTGCGGGTCCCTGACGTTGTTTGCTCCCCTCGCCGCCATCCTCCACTACTGGCCGCAGCAGAGGGGAACTACATCTCCCGCCATTCCCTGCATCCCATCGGACTTCCGCCGGACACCAGCACGCCCGGAGGCGCTATTTAATACGAGGCTCCCTCGGCAGAGCGGGGGGCTTTTCACCTGGCCGGAGCAAAGCGGACACAGCAGCAGGCAGAACCGGGCAGCTTGCGGGTCCCTGACGTTGTTTGCTCCCCTCGCCGCCATCCTCCACTACTGGCCGCAGCAGAGGGGAACTACATCTCCCGCCATTCCCGGCATCCCATCGGACTTCCGTCGGACACCAGCGTGCCCGGAGGCGCTATTTAATACGAGGCTCCCACGGCAGAGCGGGGGGCTTCTCACCTGGCCGGAGCAAAGCGGACACAGCAGCAGGCAGAACCGGGCAGCTTGCGGGTCCCTGACGTTGTTTGCTCCACTCGCCGCCATCCTCCACTACTGGCCGCAGCAGAGGGGAACTACATCTCCCGCCATTCCCTGCATCCCATCGGACTTCCGCCGGACACCAGCGCGCCCGGAGGCGCTATTTAATACGAGGCTCCCTCCGCGTCGCGGGACGCGCGCGGGCGACGCCGGGCTGAGCCCGGGCAGAGGGCGGGCCGTCTGTGGCCGTCAGGGGCCAAAGGAGGCCGGGCTGGGCCACCCCTCTAAGTGGACAATATCTGAACTCCGCTAAAGACACCGATGTAATCAGGGTGACATTTATTTCCGTGGCTTATTGACACCTTGCTGTATGCTGTGGAATTTGAGGTGTTGTTCTACGCCAATCAGGTCTGTCCCTGCGTATGTCATATACGTGTTCCTGTGGTGTTTAGTTGGTCTTTGTACTCTGCACATAAAGGACCTAGGTATACAGTATCTGCTAATAAGCATTTAAATCTAAGGTGTTTTTACTATGGTATATAACCATTTTTTATTCGTATCCAATGTTTATATTGGTGGTATCATTTCATAGTAAGCGCTATTTTAAATGGTAGTTATTGTTTTATAAAGTTTATTTTATTACTTTGATTTTTATCTTAGGGCAGCATGTCTAAAACTACTGGGACCCCTCGTTCAACTGTGTCTACACTTGATAATTATTTAGTTAAAGTTGTAGACAAAATCAACAAGGAACGCAGACTATCCCTAGGTCTGTCTAGTAACTGTGGCCCTGAGTTTACGAGCCAATTAGTCTCCGTTGAGATCCATTCATCTGATGATAGCCAAGCATCGGCTTCTATAGTTTCCCCAGCGAGGGTGGGTGTATGCGCAACTGAGCCCATTCTGGTTCCCCTGCCCAATACTGATTTGCTCATGAATTCTGATATTAGCAAGTCTCCCAATGTTACTGTAGTCTCGACCCCTGTACTCCCCAAAACACATAGAGTGCTAAGATCAGGGTTACACCTTAACAGATTTGTTCCACCCAAAAAGGGGGGCCGCAAAAGTAAAAAGAATACGGTTTCTAATGCTGGCTCCCCTGAGCATACCTGTTTATATAATGGAGATAACCCTACCCAAATGATATTAGCACCAGATCAGCTAGAGATGTTAATCGGTATGATTGATAGCAAATTAGATAAAATTATCATACCGCTCTTAGATAAGCTTGAGGCTGTATCCAGGGAAGTGAACAGACTGGGTGAACTGGTGCAATCTGGACTTAAATCCCATAATAGCTGCCTACCGATTGCTGTGGTGGGGGAGACTGCGGATTTATCGGGCAAACATGTGCAACAACCCAAAGACTTATTAATTACTGGACAAACATGCGTGGGTTCTACTTTTCCCTCTCAGCCAACTAGAAGGATCAATCCTACTAACGACCGGCGGGGGTTCGCTGGTAACTTAACACGACCCGTTCTTGGGGATATATCTAGTGCTACTCCAGCTAGGCCTTCTTGCCCTAACGGTACCCCTCCTAATATAGTTATTCATGATACAGGGAACATGAATAGGACTCCAAGAAGAGGGAGGTTTAATAATTGTCGCCTCCCCCAACCTAATCTGCCACCTGATTGCGCACCTTATGTGGCAGTCTTGACCAACGTGCCACCTATTAGAGAGGACGGGCCTAATCGTTTTGTGGAATCACATGATTCCCTCAAAAATAAAACCGTGGCATGGCTTAACCGTGAATGCGGTTTTCCTGTGGCTATGGCGGACCAGATTCTGGTTACCACCAGAACCAATTGGATTGGAATGTCCCCCAAAAATGTTCCCGGTGATTGTATTATTATCAATTTTAGTACCCCCCACCTTGCAACGACAGCTTTGATTCGTGCTACGTCCCGTCCCAGCACTGACCAGGGTATCGTACTCCGTCCCCTTGGCTTTTTCTATAGTCAACATATTGAGCACCCTCCAGTGCACCGGGGGGGGAGGGAGAATGCGGGGAGAAGAGGGGCTTAGTTTGACAAACACCGAGGTAGCTACTGTTAACCGTTATCAATGCCTGAGTGGGTTGGACCAAAATGATTGACAGGAGATGGGTGCCGTCTTAGGTCCAACAGAAGATTCCATATCAATGGATAGGACGGGTTCCCCCGCCGTCAGTACGGAACCCTCGGGGAACCAAGACTTGTTGTCAAGAGGCCCTAATATTTGCGTACCAGGGTTGGAGGCGGAAATCACTATAGTCTGTCTGCCCCCAGCTGAGGAGGGAGATACATTGGGTAACCCTGTGTTAGATGAGGAGACTCTCAATGTTGTCCCTTCTCAACAGGGTAGCAATGGTATAAATTTGGGGACAGGTATCCACGCCTCATTTGGTTGTTACATTGTAAGTTGGAATATTTCTGGGATTCGATCAAAAGCAGATAAGTCTGGGGTGGTTGGAATTCCTGGATCTTTTTGACATTATTTGTTTACAGGAAACTTGGTGTACTGATTTTAAAGGCTACAGTGGTTTTAACTCATACCACCTTCCCGCTATTGGCTCCGTATCAGGAAGAGCCAAGGGGGGTTTACTTGTTTTGATTTCAGTTAAAGCCCCTTTATCAGTCATTAAATATGTACAAGTTGGGGCCTACTCCCAGATTTTATGGCTGCATATAAGAGGAGGTAGGAACATTCTTTTAATCAATTTTTATAATAATCGTTTTACTGATTTCAGGGATCAGCCGGTTAAAGATCTCTCTAAGGCACTGGAAGAGTTTTTCAAGGACTCTAATGAAGTCTTTGATATGATCTTCGCAGGGGATTTTAATATTACCACTTGCCCTTTCTCAGAGGCTAACGTTTGCGGATTGGTGGACGCTCACGAGGACGGGATTCTCCATTTCCAACACAATTATTATGGTGATGCCCTAAATAACTTCCTTGCCTCATATAATATGTATATCATGGATAATGAGAAAAACGCCAAGGGGGATACTTGTCCTACCTTTATAGGACGGGGAACAAATTCTGTAATAGATTTTATTTGCATTTCCCCGGGCCTTGAGGTCTTGCTTACGGCCCCAAAAGTAATAGATATTCAACTGAGCGACCATAACTGCCTGGTAGTAAAGGCTAAGTTGTGGGAAAAGGATGATGTTAGTATCCCGGGCCGCACTTTTAATAGTATTGAGGCTGAGCGCCCCAACGGTACTAGACTCAGATGGAAGGGGGATAAGGCAGACATTACGTCTGATTCTATCATAACTAGTTCCCTGGTACATATTACCGCGATCCTTGAAGATAATTTAGGTACTTCTTGCTCTATTGAGCATTTTATTAGTATTAATGCGGCCATTAACCTAAAACTCACAGGTACCTGCAAACATAAGGAGGATCAACCGCGGGGTTGGTTCAACTCAGCTTGCACCTCGGCCCTGAGGGAGCTGAAATCTGCTCTATCAGTTAAACCCAGAGATAAGGGACTGGTTATAGATCTAAGAGCCAGATACAACGAAACCCTTAAAAATAGGAAAATGGAACTTTGGCAAGAGGCCTGGGACAACTTGACCAAGGCAGCTGAATTGAATAATTGTTCCTTGTTCTGGAAAACTGTCAATTCCCCATTTCTTAAAGATGACAAAATTCCAGAATTAACTTCCTACGTCATGCAGGCAGAATGGATCTCGCATTTTTCTAAAATTTTCCAGTCAGATGGTGGACCTCAAGTTTCAGGGAATCAATGGCCGCACATCCCATTAAATTTTACGGTACAAGAGGTTTTAGATAGTATACGGGACAGTAAAGGGGGAAAAGCACAAGGCCCAGACGGGGTCCCAATTGATGTATATAAATTGGTCCCAGAAATATGGGGGCCTCTGCTTACTAATTTTTTTAATGCAGCTGTCAGAAATGAGATGCCCCCGACCTGGGAAGAATCCATCTTAATTCCAATATTCAAGAAAGGCAATCGTGGGGAAGCCAAGAATTATCGACCAATCTCCCTGTTGGACTCTTCTGTTAAAGTTATGAGTCGTGTGCTCTTGGTGAGATTGGAGGAATGGGCTGAAGAAAATGGTATCTTAGCCGAGAGCCAGTTTGGCTTTAGGAAGGGTCGTGGAACGATAGAGCAATGTTTAAATTTAGAATTGCTCGTTGGTAAATATACCTTGGCCAAGACTGGCACTATTTACCTCTGCTTTGCGGATCTAAGTAGTGCCTTTGATTTGGTGGACCACGGCATTCTCTGGGAAAAGTTGTTAGAAATGGGGGCCCCAGAGGGCATCGTTTTCTTTTTAGCCCGCCTATACACTAAATTAAGAGCTTGTGTCCGTTTCGGGTCACAAGGTGAATGTACACCCATGTTTAAGATTGGGCGTGGAATACGTCAGGGTTGTGTGCTAGCCCCATTGCTTTTTATACTTTTTATCAACGAGATTGAATTCTTTCTTAAATCTTTGGCAGTGGATGCTCCCAAAATCAATAATGAATATGTCCCTGTGTTACTTTACGCGGATGACGCGGTTTTAATCTCACGTACACCATACGGTCTTCAACAGCTGCTGGATGGTTTTATGCAATTCATTAAAAGCAGAAAGCTAGTTTTAAATAAATCCAAAACCTATGTTATGGAATGCGGCCGTAGGATTGGAAAGAAACAGCCCTCCTTTTTTATAGAGGGTCAAAAGGTTCAGGTTGTTGATAACTTTTCATATTTGGGGGTTACTTTTTCAAACAAAAACACCTGGGCAAATGAACTTAAGAATGTATGGTCTAAAATGGCCAGGAGTGCATTTGGTATTTTCACTATGGCTATCAAATTGGGAGACAGGCGGATAAACGACATGCTGAAAATGTATCAGTCACGATGTGTCTCAATCGCTCTGTATGGAGCTGGTATATGGGGCTACGCCCCTGCAGGTTCTCTCCAGGTTGAGGAGAACGTATTTTTGAAAAAACTTTTGTGCCTGCCAAGCTCTGTTTCCAATACCTTAGTGCACAATGAATTGGGTATTTACCATCTCTCCGATTTGATTCTCCTTAGACCTTTGCTCCTATGGCACTCCATTTGGATTAAAGAAGAGACCTCTTTGTGTAGAGCTATCATTTCTGACTGTCTTACTATGGACCACTTTACAAGGATCCCATGGTTGAAGTACGTTATTGATAACTTTCGGGTGATCTTTAACATCGACATCCTAGTGGATCATAATGGGGTAGATATGTTGTCTAAATTTGATCTTAAGCAGTGTTTTTTACAACAGGCTGCTATTAAGAGACATCAGAACAGCTCCAATCTTTCATCTTATACCTTTTATCATGATTTAAATGAAGTTGTGGGCTTTCAACCATATCTGTCTCAAGTAACTTGGAAGGCACATCGGTTTGTGTTGACCAGATTTAGAATGGGAGTTGTTCACAACCTTGTTGCCTTCCCCTCTTTGAATTTACATCCTGTTGGTCCATGTCCATGTGATAACTCTACTTCCCAAAGCACTGTGCACTTTCTTCTGCTTTGTCAATTGTATAAACATCTCCGGATAGCTTATCTGAAACCCCTGTTTTTAAAATTTGAAGTCAGAACAATACGTGACTGTATGTGTTCACTTTTTAATTTACATCATCCAGTAGTATGTTTTTATACGGCTACTTTTCTTCTTAAATCCATTAATGCTAGGAAAAGTATGCTTTTTTAAATGTTTTATCTCGATGAATTTTTCTGCCTCTGTATTATAACAAATTTTGTTTTAATGTGTGCTTTTATGAACTTGTTTAATGTTCGAATAAAGCCTTATGAAATGAAATGAAATGAACAGTAAAATCTGAGTAGTTCAGTTGTGCTTTCTCAGACAATCCTACTCGCATTTTCCAGAGACGTCTGATGTGGGAAGTAATATCCACCTCAGCTGAGCAGGTACACCCTGTATATTGGCTGAAGGTTTTAGACAAGCTTGTAAGGATTAAAGGTTCCCATATTGTGCTAAACTCTACCTCTTAAACCTTTACATTCCTCTCCTTTCAAAATGACTGAAACTGTGAGTAGCAGTGGAAGTACGGAAGGAGACGAAACTCTTAATATTACGTAGAACTGCCGAGAGGCAGTAACTCTGAAATTGTAAGAACATGGATTACCTTCAACAGGTGGCCATGTTACCTTCATGATTGAGGCACAAGAGGTGTTCGGATCAGAGGTATTCTAATCCTGGGTGAAATTCCCACCTGCAGATCCACAGACCCATTTATTTCACGAATACATTGAAGTGGAGCCACCGGAAGTTTACATCCCATACGAGGACATTGAAGCCCCGTTAACTTACCAGCAACATAAAAACTGGTTTAAAAGCGCCCTCAAATACACAGCTTCAGTCGTAAGACTCGGTCTGCTCAGCATAGGAGGAGCGACATGGCTGGCCTTAGCAACTTACACTCCACATCCTGAGATAAACACACTCCACGTAGGGGAAGTGCGTACACATTATAAAGAAGTAGTCAGTCTATATAGACACATTGTCCAGTTCGTCATGCGAACACTCACATTACAACCTGCGAGAGCTGCGCCACCTGGTACAGTCTAGTCCCATCACACACCAATAATTAGTCCTCAGACACTAAAAGCAATAATGGATGCGTTCCCATCAAAAAGGGATCAAGTACCAATCCGGATTGCTAAAAAAATAGCACAGTTGGAAGCAGTATTTCCCCATACAGGTCCGCAGGAAAAACACAGAATGTTAACAACTTGCTTGCCAATGGGAATAGTTCCCTCAATTGAGGATTGTACCACTTGGAGAACAATCTTTGCTGCAGTCTACATTAGAATACACGGTACCCAAACCATATCATATCAGTTATTCCTGAAGTATTAAAACAGATACAAAATGAGTACGGGCAGGACCTGCCCTGGACTTGGGGATGAAACTGATAGGTAATTTTGACCAAGTCTTAGCAATTATGCTAGGCAACATCAAGGGGAAAGCAGCAGTGGTGGCTATATGCCAATGCCTAAGGGAAACACCTCCTATGAATCAGGAATGTGCATTACCAAAAATTATCGAAGACACCTATGCCTCATAGGCAGAGATAGTTTGGGGGCCAAACTCCGGAGACCACTAGTGGTGAGTAGCTCTAATAGAGGTAAAACCTTAGGAATTGTGACAACATTAGGAAGCCTGACAGGTATCAGGATACTGATACACATTCCTTTCGTTCCTATCTGCGTTCATCAAAAAGAGGCAAGGACGGTCAGAACAAAAAATTGAAGATCGACCAAAGGGAAAAAAGGGAAACACATTGCACTTCAGATTTCATTATCAAACAGGAAGAGCAACCTAAACCAAAGGCTCAATTCAACAAGAAGAAAATAGCCGGTTTAAAAATGAGAAATGCCCAGGTTACTGAGGACTGAATGGGGGATGGGCTCTGACGATGCTAGACAGTGCAGCAGAAGTAAAAATAGCTCACCAGAACCTGAAGGAATTTCTGGTGACAGCAGTATTAAATGAATACATCACGGTACAAACACCTGATACAAGAGTGAGTGTCCCACTCCGTCTACACAAAATTAATCTTCAAATAGAGGGGGACATCTCAAGAAAAATTAAAGGTCTCTTTTGGTAAAATTTGACATTTGGATATGATATCCTGTTAGCATAAAAACATTGGCTGCCTGAATTTATAATGAATTGCTCAAAAAGTGAAAGCGTCATTTTGCCTGCTTTCTCCGACCTCGTGCCTGTTTCCTTCAAACACTCATACACGCTGGAGTGGGCACAAGCGCTAGTTCCGGCATTATACCGGAACCACGTAGAGTGAGACGTGGAGTCCAAACACCACAAAATACCATTAAAAAAGACCCCATTTCCACAGAGATAGTACCCTATTAAAAATGAATTGAAAAAACAGGTCAAAGAAATATTAGACCAACTTGAATACCAAGGTGTGATTGAAACTTGCACCTCGCCAATAAACAACCCTTTGTTTCCAGTCATGAAACCTGACAACATATATTGTTTGGTTTTAGATTATAGACACTTGAACACATGCACAAAAACATTTGCAGTTCAGAACACACATAGTGCTGCATTAAAGAATAACATTGTGCGGAAGAAATACAAAACAACACTAGATATCTCGAATGGATTCTTCTGTCAAAATATAGCTCCTGAAAGCCGATATTTTTTTTTTAAATTCTTTTTATTGGCATTTTCAATAACAAACTTAAAACAATGCTTCACACTGCTGCGTACATATTTCAGGCAATGACGACACGTCTCCCCTCCAACAAGGCACAAATTACGGAATGGCAAGGACATCAATTCAGTGTTACATGTCAATCTTCGCTTTACCCAACCATCAATCCGCCACATCTGCCCACCCGTGTCTCCCCACCCCAACAGCCGCCAACACGCCACCCGGGCAGCAGCAAGTATTGACCTCACCCTCCCGTCCTAGGGGATAACATCGAGCTACAGCGTTTGTAGCGGAGTTAGCTCCAGCCAGTGTATGAAGGGCCCCCATACATCCCTAGGCCTGGATCGCATCGGCATGAGCTCCCAGTACAGGGTCAACTGGGTCTGGCAATAGACAACGCTTTTAACCCATACCTTAATGCTAGGTGACGTAACAACTCCCCAATGCATAGCAACTTGTCGTTTGGCCAATAATAATAGCATTGCTGGCAGTTTACGGTGTTTGGGCTCAACCATGTGCAAAATCCCCAGCAATGCAACCTGGGGTGTGCATGGGATCGGTATGCCCGTGATAGCGCATATTATCTGCACTACCCTTGTCCAGAACAACGCTATTGCAGGACAGCCCCAAGCCATATGTATAAAGGTGGCCCCCGAGGCGTGACAGCGCCAGCATTCATCGGTGTCCCTTAAACCCATGCGGTGCAACCGGCTTGGTGTGCGATAAGTCATGTGTATGTACTTGAAGTGGATCAGGCGCAGCCTGTAGTTGGGGGACAGAATCTCAAGTAGCTTACAGCACAGATCCCAGTGTATATCAGAAATTTCCGCTCCCAGTTCCGCCGCCCACAGGCCCCGCGCCGCCGGAAGCATCACGGGGTGGTTAGTCTGCATTCGCACATACAAACGGGAGACCAGCTTGCGGCCAGAGTCCACAGACAACACATTCTCCAAAGCAAGCAGATCCGGCGGTGGCGCCGGGAAAGTGGGGAACAGCCTCCTGCTTGAGTGGCGGAGCTGGTAATAAAGAAGCGTGTCCAGTAGCGTCTGTGCCTCCGATCCACACATCTGCTCCGGCGTGAGGAAGGTGTCATCCGGAAACAGATCGCCCCCAGTGTGGAGGCCTAGCTCCGCGGCCCGCTCCCCGGTCCGCATAGTCCGCAGCGGCGGCCACATCGGGTTCCCGCGCAGGGGCACAGAGCGGGTATAAAGCATATCTAAGCCAGCCCTACTTCTCAAATTCCAGGCCCACCTGAGTGCGTGCACCGGGTCGATTTCCGTGCACCTCCGGACGTGTGGCGCGTAGAGTGCAACAGTCAGCGGCAGTGGAGCCGCCCTGTCGGTCTCGATCGCCACGTGCGGTTGAAACGGTGTGGGGTGCGCCCAGTAGTGCAGGAACTGTGCCTGTGCACAGTAGGCATATAATGAGAAGTCTGGCGCAGCCAGGCCGCCCTGTCTCTGTGGGAGAGTGAGGGTCTCCCAGGACACCCTCGGCTGTTTACCCCCCCAGGCCAGCTCCACCATCAAGGAGCGCAGCCGTCGCAGAAAATGTGCGGTCAGGGGCAGCGGGATATTCACGAATAAGTAGAGGAGTTTGGGCAGGATCACCATTTTAGCCACAGCAATCCTGCCAGCCAGCGAAAGGGGCAAATGCTTCCAGCGACCAACCCTCTCCTCTACCCAACCCGTCACACGCCCATAATTTTCAGTCCATACCTGCTGCATATCTGTGCTCACCCAAATCCCCAGGTATCGCACCGGCCCATTCGCCCATTTCAGTGGGCAGTCCGGGGTAAAGCGGGGAGTCCCGGTAGTCAGGGGTAAAATGACTGACTTCTCCCAATTTATATTGACACCCGACAACCGTCCGTATTCCAGCAGTTCTCGTGTCAGAGGGGAGAGGTTAACCTGAGGATCAGAGACATATAGCGTAACATCATCTGCATATAGCGATATGGTCAGCGCCCTTGACGAGAAGCCAATGCCTCTGGCCGCATGATGTTGTCTAATGCGGGCAGCCAAAGGTTCTGTGGCGATGGCAAAAAGCAGAGGCGACAGGGGGCAACCCTGTCTCGTGCCTCTCCGAATGGCAAATGGCTCAGAGATCAACCCGTTGACCCTTACCCTAGCAGTAATGCCGGTATAAAGCAGTCTAATGTATCTGATAAAGGCCTCACTCACCCCCATGCGCTGCAGCAGAGGAAACAGGAACCCCCATTCCAGGGAGTCGAACGCTTTGGTGGCGTCCAACAGCACCGCCGCAGCCTTAACATGTGGGGCCAAATAGTGCAGTACACCGAAGAGGGTGCGGAGGTTATGGGACGTCGATCGGCCCGGTATAAAGCCCGACTGATCCGGGCGGATCATCAGGGGTAACACCGGCTGTAGACGAGTTGCAAGCATTTTCGCAAAGATCTTAGCGTCAGTGTTGATTAATGATAATGGCCTGTAGGAGTCGCATTGCTGGACATCCTTATCTGGTTTCAGGAGGGTTATGATGACAGCCTCCCTCATGGAGTCTGGGAGTATACCCAACTCGACCGCCTCCGCATATATTGCCAACAGGCGGGGGGCCAGGAGATCTGCATATTCCTTGTAGAACTGCGCCGGGAGACCGTCCGGCCCCGGCGCTTTACCGGCTGCTAATGACCCAATGGCCTCCCGTACATCGTCTGCCTCAAATGGTCGATCGAAGTACCCTTTCTGGTGCGCATTAAACCATATAAGCTGTATAGTATCAAAATATTCAGACAGCTCCGCCTGTGGGTGGGCTGCCCGAGACCTATACAAATCCCTGTAAAAAGTCCGGAAGGTATCTAGTATTTCCGGAGGGGTATACACGGTATCACCACCCACAGTCATCACTGAGGAGACAAAAGTAGAGGGCCGCTGTGAGCGCAGCAGGAGGGCGAGCGTTTTGCCCGGGCGATCCCCTTCCCCATATCGGCGGGCCACCGCATGGTTAGTCAGGAATTTGAGCTCCCTGTCGGCCTCTGTTTGATATTCAGTGAGCGTGGCGCGAGTGTCCGCCAACGTGGCAGTCGAGGGGTCCGAGCAGTACTGCACCTCCAGTGAGTGCAGGCGATCTTCTAATTTACCGAGCGCACCCCTTATAGTCTTTAGGACTTTGGCCTGTCCCGCAATGCAGTGGCCCCTTATCACCACCTTAAACGCGTCCCACAAGGTGCCCAACGACGTCACGGAACCCTCATTGTGCTCAAAGTAGTCAAGTATGTGTTGATGGATATCCTCCCGAAACACCGGATCTGACAGGGCCTGTGGCGGCAGTCGCCACGTGAAGGGCGTGATGTATGGCTTGGGGACACGCAGAGTTAGCTCAACAGGGGAGTGGTCTGAGAGGGTACGCGCCTTATGAGCGACTGCAGACACCCAAGCAAGGACCTGCGGGGTCAAGAGCCAGAAGTCCAAGCGGGACCAGGCTCCTCTGTGCGGGGTGAAGCAGGTGCCTTCCCTAACCGCGGGATGCAATACCCGCCACGAGTCCAGTAGATTATAATCAGCCATTAGGCCGTGTATGAGACTTGCAGCTTGCGGGTGATGTGCGCGAGCAGCCCCCTCCCTATCCAGGTCCAGCGACAGCACGGCATTGAAATCTCCTCCCCACACGCAATCCCCTCCACCCAGTGATTGTGCCAGGTGCCAGACGTGACGGAAAAACCCAGGGTCATCCGAGTTGGGGCCATATGTATTAACTAATGTCAGCGGCATGTGAAATAGTTTCCCGCTCAGTATGATGTAGCGCCCCTCAGTGTCAGCATTTACCTTAAACGTTTGCCAAGGAAGGCCTTTACGGATAAGAATAGCCACTCCCCGGGAATAGCTGGAGCAGCCGGAGGTGTGTATCTCGCCCCATCTAGCACCTCGCAGCTTGTCCCCGGCGTTTCGAGGCAAATGAGTTTCCTGTAGGAAACATATGTCAATGTGGTGTCGTGACAAATGTGCATGAGTCAAGCGTATCTTGCGGTGATCGTTAAGACCGCGGATATTCCATGTAAGGCAGCGCAACTCGGTCAGGGAGGCTTATATGTGTGTGTCCCATACAGTGGCAAGGATATCAATGTCCCACTTACCAGGGGCCACCGGGGGTCCCCCCGCTGCCCATTCCCCGGGATCGGCAACCATATACAGTCAGCCTGTGGCAAGGTCACGTCGTCATGTCGTGGTGCATTAAGAAACCGCAGTGAGATAGCAACAACCAACAATAACCAGAACCCCCCACCACCCACTCCAACCCTCCAATCAGGTTGAGATACAGTCCCCCCCTCTTCCCCACCCAACAATAACTGTCATGTAACAATATCTCGGGAATCATCCCACAGGGCGTGGGGTCACCGGCTCACACCTCCGTCGAAAAGCGACAGGGTGGCCGAACATTGCTGCCTTTTGTCAACGCAGTACAACAATCCACAGCGAAAGGAGGCCCAACATTCCTCCCCCCGCAACGCTCCGTAAGGTATCAGCGATGTGGGCCGTGGCAAGTCGAACCAGTTCTCACAGGTCCGGGACAGATCCCTCGGCCCCTGCAGGCCCCACGGACCTCCAGCTGCGGCTACAGGCCGCGTACCTGACAGTCGCGGTGTCCAGCGTCTCTGCACATCTCAAAGTGATAGCGCGCTGTGTCATTCAGTGTCGCTCAACTGGCCCAGCGGAGGAGTGCCTTGCTCATCTCCTCGCTCACGTTGCGAGCGCTCTGCCTGCCTCGCAAATTTGAGCGCATCCGCCGCGGCTGTAAAGATCATTGGCTTCCCTTTGTGGTGTATCCGCAGCTTGGCCGGGTATAACATGGCATATTTAGTCCCCACCTTCTGGAATATTTTTTTAGCCGGTATAAATTCTCGCCTCGCAGCCTGTACCGCTTGCGTAAAATCCGGAAACAAGGAGATGGCCATATTTTGAAATCGGAGCTCACCTTTTTCACGCGCCAACCTCAGGATGGTATCCCTGTCACGGTAGTTCAGAACCCGTGCCAGGATCGGCCGCGGCGGAGCTCCAGGCACGGGTCGCGGCCCCAGCGTGCGGTGCGCCCGCTCGACCAGGAACATGGCCGACAGGTCCGCCCCAAACAGTTCGCGGAACATTCCTTCAATAAATTGTTCCATGTTGCCAATGTTTGTGGATTCCGCAATGCCAATAATACGCACATTATTTCTTCGGGAACGGGCTTCCAAATCCTCATTGCGCCCTCTGATCACCTCCAGGACCTTGTCCATGCGAAGTAGCCTCTCCTGGGTGTCTCCTTGGCTCTCCTCGCAGTCGGTAATCCGCGCCTCCGCCGCAGCGATCTGCTCCTCGTGCTGGTCTACCTTATGAGATATGCCATCAAGCCGCTGGGCCATAGAGTCGAGCTTGCCATCGATTTCCTTGAGGCAGCCTTTAAGGTCGCGGAACATGCTTCTGACATCGTCCTCCGGTGTTGGGTCTAGCTGCGTTTCAGGGACCACATTCGGCGATGGCGGAACCGCCACAGCGCCGCGGGAAGCCTGCTTCTCAAAGTGGAGCTTCCGCTGCTTGGTGTCGGATTTTCCCATGTCGCCTACTAGGGGCCTTCACACACCGGCACCAATGAAGAGGGGCAGTTGGCACTCCGCAGGCCACGGGCCCCAACCAGCGCCAGGTCGCAGAGGTCAGATATTCGTCCCTCCAAGCGGCCCTCACGCACCTCGGGGGACCTCTCCAGGTAGGCCCGGCCCAGCCAGCTCTCGGCCCTCCCGGGCAGCGGGTCGGCAGCAGCCACGCACCAATCGCGGACTCACCGCGGTCAGGCAGCAGCCCGGAAAGTCACCCGGCCTCTCACGCGCTGTTTGCCACCACCTCGTAGCGCCGTAGACATTCAGAGGCCTGGGCACGGATTAACACAGGCCAGACAGCCGGAGTCCCCTCATCGCAGGTACGGAACGGGCCTCGCAGCGTCCTTTTTCCGCCGCCTCACGCCAGCAGGAGTACCGGCCCAGTCAGCAGCGCAGATCGCGGCCACGCCGGCAAGGCCCAGGCAGTCAGTTTATCAGGCCAGCACACAACGCGCTCCAGAGCCGCCACGAAGGCCGCACACAGCCCAGCAGGGGCCCGCCGCTTCACCTCGGGTTCCAATCACCGGGCATCCAACGCTCCGCAGGCGTCCACGCCGGTCTCTGCGCGCCCACCGGTCAACGGCCCTTGACCAGGGCCTCGCGTAGCAGATGTCGCCGCCCAGCGCGGCACACCCCAGCCGCCGGAGCCACGAGGGCCTGTATCTCCGGATTTCCGCAGCCGATTTCTGCCGCAGGAGCACCGCCGGAATCCTCGGCGTCAGGGCACCTCCCGCCGTAGCTTCCCTGCACGGAAATTTAGGCAGAGGCCGGATGGGCTAACGGATTGGTTGTCCGGCCGGCAGAGCCCCGTTACACGGCGGCCATCTTGCAGCTTGGCTCGGCCACGCCCCCCCTGAAAGCCGATATTTGATGGGATGTTTTGCCCTCGGCACAGAGCATCAGTTTTGTCGCCTGCCACAAGGCTATAAGAACAGTCCTGAGTTATTCTCAGCAAGAGTATCAGAGCTATTACAAACTTGTGATGAAGAGACAGTGTCCTACGTAGATGATATTTATCTGACAGACGATGGATTACTTGAACACTTAAGCAGGGTGAACAATATAATTATTGGTTTTGCCAATTTGGGCTACAAATTTAACTTCAAAAAATCAAAAATTGACAATCTCAGCGTCCTATTTTTGGCATATGAGCTGTCAAGTGAAGGCAAAAGCCTGGCCGCCAATTTTCTAGAAAAATGCATGCTTAACCAGCCTCCAAAGACACCAAAGGGTTTACAATCCATTTTAGGATTTCTAAATTTCAGCAGACTATTTATTTAGGACTACCCAGAAAGAGTAAATCCTTTCTAGGACTTAATCAGACCAGATTTCACTTGAGCAGGGTGAACAACATAATCATTGGTTTTGCCAATTTGGGCTACAAATTTAACTTCAAAAAATCAAAAATTGACAATCTCAGCGTCCTATTTTTGGCATATGAGCTGTCAAGTGAAGGCAAAAGCCTGGCCGCACCTTTTCTAGAAAAATGCACGCTTATCCAGCCTCCAAAGACACCGAAGGGTTTACAATCCATTTTAAGATTTCTAAATTTCAGCAGAACATACATTCAGGACTACACAGAAAGAGTAAAGCCTTTCTAGGACTTAATCAGACCAGATTTCACAGCAAACAAGTGGACTCAAAAACATACAGACACTCTACGTTCAGTTCAAGTTGATATGATAGCTTCCAAACACTTGCAGACACGAGTAAACGTCCCCAACCTGGTAATACAGTTCGTCCCCCGGTTATCAGGGTATACCTACATCACGTTCAATGAAGGTGAGACAGTTCCAATAGCGTAGAAATCCCATTTGTACACGAATGCTGAAAATAGATTTGCAGCAACTGAAAAAATACTGACGCAGCACAGACTGCTGTAGGGAAAGAAAGAGCACTAGCACAGGGGAAACGCATCATCGTTATAACCTCTAGAACGACTTTAGAAGCGGTAACCAAAGCCAGCATTCCAAATGCAAAGGCATTGCATCCACGTTGGACACAATGGGCTAATTCTCTCACTGCAACAGATGAATATAGATCTGATCCTACACTGAAAACACAAGCATTCCTGCAGTATGACCAAGAATACCCTCTCCCAAATGAAATCTTGCATCCAGATCAGTATGAATACATCATTTACACTGACAGATCTGCTCAGCCCGCCATAGGAAGTAAACAGCAATATAGCGCTGCATGTGCTTTAGTGAAAGGTCGCATGCGGGATTGCAAGTTCCATCCCAGCAATACGACTACACAATCTCTGGGAGATTGTACAGCGCAGCTGGCAGAACTAAAAGCCCTGATACTAGCACTCCAGTATATGGATCGGGAATTCCCCACACTGATTGTGTGCGATTTGTTTTACTGTGTGCAATCTTACAATAAATAGCTTCACTACTGGGGCCAGAATGGGTTTAAAGACGCCAAGGGTGGCACGATAAAGCACAAATTGTTATGGGAACAAGTGGCAAAGCAGAAAGCATGCCTGCTACGGGTTCAAGTTATTCACACCTTGAGTCATCAGCATGTTGCCATACACGTTTGAAGGGATTTCACTGGCTGATGAAGCCGCCAAGACGGGGCTTACAAGTACATCTTAGTGGCAGTGGATTCATGCTCTAGATTCCTATGGGTTTGGGCCCAGTGCTCAGCTGACGCTGGACCTGGTATCAAGGATTTGCAAGTCTTCATCTGGACATACTCAATTGGCACGTTACATTCTGACCGTGGCCCTGCGTTTAGCTCTAGAGCTTACAAAGAAGCCATGGAAAGTAAGGGCGTGGCCTTGCGGTACTCCTCCCCTTACCATCCCGAGGGAAATTCGGTGGTGGAGAGGAAAAACCGGGACGTAAAGCAATCCTTAACAGCAAGGGTATTAGGCACGGGTGGTACCTGGGTCAGTCACCTATATGGGATCCAGAGGGCACTCAACAACATGCCAAGAAAATCCTTAGGAGGTCGTACCCCTTATAAAATCCTATTTGGGACAGGAATGTGGGTACCTGATCTTGACTGTGCCAGCACAGTGGCGGATGCAAAACCATTTGAACTGAATGAACTGAATGAACTCAATGAATTCCGAGCACTACAAAGTAACGTGCACGTCAAACGCACCACCACTGGGGAAGTGAAACCAGTTCCAGCAAGACCTGCCTCGGTCTCTAAGATTGGGGGCCTGGTCAGGGAAAAGATCGGGGTGAGAGTTTGGGCCATCTTAAAGAAGAGCTGTACCTGTCCTAGTGGTAGTGGGAACAAGAACAGTACTTCTTCCTCCTCTTGCCGGCAAAAAAGAAAAAAAGATTTGTCTCCATTGATCTGATCAAACCGCATCATGTAGCCGATCCTCAACAATAGGCCGCGTGGGGTCCTGATTAGCCACAGACCTCCTCTTGCTACTATACAGGAAGTTCAGATAGAAAGACTGATAACCTTTCAAGACTCCGCCACACAGAGTGAAGGAGTAACGAATAATGGAGTACAAATCACACCAGTTGGAATTGTAAAGCATCAAGAAGAAACAACAATGCAAGTTGCAATTTGGCCCAACAATGATGTCTAAATTAATGTGCCTTCAAATGACACATCTGCCAGTTCTACAAAACCTGCTGAGCTACCAAAGATAGATCGAACTGCATCAGGCTACTTCATCAACTTCGATGATTTCTCTTCAGATCCAAGTGAACCTGATCAAACGCAACCCATTCCAAAGAAAGAGAAACTTCTACAATTCTATCTTTTGCTCAAAAAGACTTACTTAGTGCCACCTCGGTTGCATATTTGGTTTGCAATAGGGGTAGTATACCTGTTAATTTGGATTGGCACAGTGACTGTCTTTTTTCTGCTTCTGAATGGACATTTTCTCCAAAGAATGCTCTACAGTACAAAAGGACTTGTCCCTGGTGAACGTAACAACAATTCCAATACCTGATGGTATAATTTGGGATAAAATTTCATATGATGTATATGGCCCCACTGAGCATTTGAAAATTCCACATTTGTTTAAAATTTCTTTAAATGATTTTATTACCCCCAGTACACTCTCTGATGATTAGGACATTGAAACTGTAAACACTATGCTTTCAGATTTAGAACAGTCTGCGGCATTTTCTTACAGAGAATTGTATGAGGATACAACCGACTAGGATACCATGTTTTGTTACCAGCGTTATGGTCATCATTTTTTGCATAGAGCAAGTGTACCGTCAATGGAAATATTGCCCGATACCACCAAAAGGTAGTTCTGCCAAATTCGCACAGAAATGTGCATACTTCTCAGGGTTCAATACATCCAACCCAGAATCATTTTACTATAAACTTGCACAGACTAACGCAACTGCGAAGAAGATTATGCTAACAAACACAAAGCTGATATATTCAGCACCTTTTATCTCCCAAGTGTCTCTACAGGGTTTCAACTACTGGAGAGACACCATAGACATAAAATCCATCTGGGGACAAGAGAGTGGCAGTTTCAGGGAACAGAGGCTTTATTTAGAGCTTGCCTTATACAATTACAGATGATTTTCCTGAACAGAACAGTGCAACAGACTACCTATTTTGGGTTTAGCAAATATTAAAGATCTGAAAACACTGAGCATCCCCTGCACGCACCTATTGAAGGTATTAGAAATAACACACTAACAAATGAGGGGTCACATGGTACAAGTACATACAATTCATCATCTCCCGGTTGGAAGGGTTGGTTGTTTGGCCCAGACACAAATATGTGTAACTCAAGATTCAAGGGTACCACCGAAGGGTTTAGAATCCATAGGCTCGACCCACGCTATGTACACACAGACGATCCAGGGGTAGTGACTTCTTACAGTGTCGGGAAGTGGTGCCTAGAATGGCTAAAGACCTCAACACTATCACAGGTGAAACAACACTTGTCCCTTCTGTCAGACAACATGGATCTTAGGGATTTCTTGTTAGGTCCCAAGAAACCACGTAGGAAACGCTACTTATACACCATCTATAATGAGGTTTGGAAAGTCTCCCAACAGGAAGCTGCAGAGAGACTTCGTGAAATAGATAGAATTAGACTAGAAAAGGCCTTAGCGGTGGTAGACAACAACATGACCACACTCTTTTCTCATATTTATTCACTGGGCAGTATTGTGTCCTCAGCTATTGAGCTAATGGAACAAGATTTGCCTATTTTACAACATGGGCAATCGCAGCTACACGCTATTATGCTTCTAAGCTGGAAGCTTCAATCAATGCGTTCTGGCCACGTTCCATGGCGATACATTAAAGACACAAATCTGTTTCCGGCTTACAATCTGACCAACAGACAAATGACCATGGCACGCAGAGATGCGAAGCACATCATGCTGTTGTGAGTCGATTTAGATACCGTATATAGGTTTCCCGATTTATGTTCTTATACAGACACAATTCGCATTGCCCATATTTAGGCATAGGAATCCTACCCTTTTTTAGGCATTATCCATGGCCACCTACATCCGTCCATCTACGTCACAACGAGTTCTTGGATAACCAGACTCTTAAGCCTTTAGGATTTCCCCTTGCTTGGATATTGATTTCTCCAAGTTTATGCATGAACATCTATTCCTTAGGGGTTCATTCATGACGTTCTTCTGCCTGACTTTTACATCAATACTGGCATTCCTAAACACCTTCAAGGTATAAATATAACTTCACTTACCATGGCAAACCATGGTTCGGCTGTCTACTTTCACGACGCGGCTCGCCACGGCAAGTTCGGAGGGAAGTCAAGTCCCCCCCTGACGCTCTGACCGGACGCTGTAATCCTCCTCGCAGAGAATCCAGCTCCAGTGTTTCCGACTCCTCTTGCGGGGTGTTAGAGATCAAGACTCGGAAAGAGATTCCAACCTCACTCATTCTAAGGTATGGTGCGGACTAGAACCTAGAGGGACTTTTGGCAAATCTTGGCACCTATAGCTAAACTAGACTATAGACAAACAGCACCTACTTCTTACCTCGTACTACACTTAGGTTAGGTACACTGGGGTAGAACTAGCTAGAAGCATCAGATGAGTATTAACATTTTAGCCTGTGTTATTTAAGTATGTATTTTTATGAATATCTGTCATAGCAATAAACCATGCTATTGCAGTATTATTTTATCTTACTGCTAACGCTGTGCGTATTATACTTCACATTCTGTCTTACGATTGTAGCAGTTCATATCTCTTGCACGAGAAATAAGACTGTTCAATAAATCCCTTTTATTGAAACGCCCGTCTCTCTATTTCTGTGTAACTCTGTAGAAACTAAGCATGCACGACTGACTGAGTGAAACTATTATCTATTGTTTCCACGATTCTGAGATTGTTCCGATTCTAAAGGAAACAAAGTTGTCATGTTTATGCGGTTGTCAGAAACTAATCCCTTCTTGTTTATTTCGAGACGTTTCTAGTGACCTCTGAGTTAGCTGGCACACACAAGTAATTAAGTTTAATGTACTCGATAGAGACATACTGACCTCAGTCCTATGTCAAAACTATAGTGTATATTATTCCAATGCGCAGAGCCTATCAGGGATATAGGAACTACGCTACAATGCTGCTCATTGAAAAACTAGAGAAGTTACCTTTCACTGTAGCAGAGTCACCGTCTACCGAATGGTTAATCCATGGCTATATTACACTGCCAATAACGACATTCCAATTCCAGTACTGCCTGAAATATTACTCAGCAGGCAGGTATGAAGGTTTGGGCGAAGGGTATATACGAGAAACCTGGGAGTTACCATACGCATATAGGTGCAGGAACAAGGAAAAGGAAGTTTTCTTGAGTGGTTCAAACTGCGAAAAGGCCTCAAGTGGGTCTTTAGTGTGTGAAGGAATATCGCTTCACGGAGAATGGAATGCGTCAATAGCAAACTTGTCCTGCTACATAAAGGGTTCCCCAGCTGCTGTAATTCATCCGGTTTTTAAGTTACTTTGCAATGGGAGTTACTTGATGCTGAATGACCAGGGCTGCTGTGGTATGATGCCCAGCATTGCTTATCTAGTGACTGTCAACTCCAGGGTTATTTGTTGTAAGCAAGTATTGTTTCCCCCAACTCGCACAGTTAGGGAGGCACCACTGTGGCCTTCACTGAATGTTTTTAACATAAGGTTTGATTCTCTGAGCAGACTGAAAGCCATGCGGTTTCAGCATAATGTGGCCTTAACTTCAGCCCGAGAGAACTTTGATCTCCAAGTGGAAAGGTCCTTGGCAGAGATACAGGCTCTGGTCCATACGAACTTCCCTCTCCATTTCGGGGGAATGGTCCATCGTATCTTTAACATGTCTGATAAGAGGGGGATAGTATACTTATTTAAGAGCATTGGAACAGGTCTGTTAACCACCTTTCAAACTATTTTCTTAGTGATTCCATCATTCATACACTCCATACTTGGAAGCATTTTTAGGGGACTTCCTTTGGTCCTGCTTTCAGTAGTGGCCATCCTGATTTTACTCCTATTGCTTCGCAATGGATGATCACTCGAGACATGGAGAGAACGCTACTGGAGTTCCGTTGTTGTGAGCGATTGGTGTTCTTCATGGTTATACCTCGGCTACGAGAGCCGAGTGAGCATTGGTTCCTGTCTTTCAGACCGGCCTTACTTGACTGCATCCTACCAGTATACTGCTGCGTGTTTTGTGGATTTGGACGCGTGTTGGACCTCTGTCTGACACTTCCATCGGTTGCGCCGCCGGACATAGATATGCTCCTGGTGCCTTTGCGGGCCCATGTGCACAGATTTCAACAGGGTTGGTGATGATGGCCTTCCTCGAGCCTCCACGGGACGCTTCAGCTCCTGTCAAACGGAAATCGGCTCCATCACTGATGTGCAGGAATCAGTCTCGGGCACACAGGCATCTAATTTGTCCCCGACGGCTGCAGTGGGAACTAGTGATGAGCACCTCTGCTCACTTGATATCATACTGGAGGTACTAGAAGGTCTGCCTCCTAGGGATGAAATGGTCAGTGATGTTGAGTCTTCAGAGCAGGATTCTTAAACAATCTGGCCTTTCCTATGCTAGGAACCATTTGGCACCTTTTTAAACATGTACCAAATTGAAGGTCAGACTGACTTTGTTTTTTTCTCTGCTCTATCTGAACGTAGTGGCTTTCAAGGTGCTCAAAAATACAATGACAATATATATTCAAACATATAAAGGACCTTTTTATGACTGCTTTTTAGAGACAAATGCTTTTACTATAGACCTTACTTTTATAGACATTTTTTAAGACTTTTAAAGTGCTTTATCATATATTTTTATGTACATGATCATTATGCCTTTTTTGGCTTTGCTATCTTTACCTAGCTGCCCTTGTTGACCTTTTGATGAGGAGTGGGCGTCATGTTCTTTAGGATAGTCCCATTATGTACATACCGATGACATACATTGTGTTCCATCCACACGACATAACGGTCCTAAACACAGGTGATCGTTTACCTAGGAGCTTACTTCTGTCTCTTCGACAACCAGGTTATCCTATCTAAATCCCTGTACCTGATGTACATAAACATGTCCCCATGCCCTGTAGATTTATTCTGTATAAGGGTCACCACTTTTTTCATCCATGGCCAGCAGCCAGCTGTGCATGACTGTTTTTGTTTCGAAAAGGATTAGCAAAGGATTACGTAATGTTTTAAAAACATATTTATTCTGAAAAACCCTGCAGTGACCACTTTAGTATAATAGACCCTCGCTCCCCCTTACAGACAGAGAGGAGAATTCCTTCCAGGCTGGACCGAGACTCTGCAGGCTGATCCTTCGACAGGCAGAGACCTGACGTTCCTTGCGGGGTGCCATCCTCAACGCAGAGACGGGGTCCTTCATTTAGAACCATAAGTTGAGGGGTTAGTACTTCCCTGTGGGATTCTTGTCTCCATCAGGATCTATCCTGACATTTTCATACACAGGCTTCACCCACATACCTAGGCTAGGTACATTTAGGTAGGCTAAGCATTGTAGGAGTACGTCAATACTATTGTTTTATATAATGTTTTTATTCATCTTATTAGCACTATGGTAGAAATGTATCTACTTTTTACGATATTGGTACTAACGATTTCATTTGTCTGCTCCTGCTTTTTTTTTTCAAACACATTTTTATTGGTTTACCATCCATTCAAAGAGATCATGAAGCGTGGAGAGAAACAAGGGGTTTCAGTTACATGCCCCATATAATCGTCGGTCGCCCAGTATCAAGCAGATTAGTTAAGGCACATTTATAGCATCAGAAGATGGTTCATACTTGTCTGCTCCTGTCTTTTGATTGTCGCAGCTAACATGTTTCAAACTAGACTGATGATTGACCAATAAGTAATTATTGAAACCATTTCAATCGTCATTCTATGTGTATTCTGAGAAAAGTAAGCACGAGAGACCAAGCTAAATATACTGTATAGTTTCCACGATATCTGAGGAATCAGAGTTGTCATGTTCAGTGGTTGCCAGAAACTACCTTCACTGATGTAGAATACAGGGGGTGGTAGTGGCACTGGAGAGCTAGCTGGTCTAACGGCTAACTCCTGTGGGGGTGTCCAGAGTCTGTCTGCACGCCAAGCCCTCAGTTTAGGTCATCCAAAACGCGCAGGTCCTGGGGGGGTCCTAGGAACTACACAACAAGGGACTAGATTAACTCCTTTTGCATTATGTAAATTTTTATACACACCCTTTAATTGTAACTCACAATATATACACTCAATAGTGGTGACTACTTTGTCACAGCTACGTGGGTCTTGTGTTCCGTATGTAACACAGACGTCGGGAGACTCCTCGTGAACAAGGACTTCATTTCCCAGACCCCTGTGTTGGTGTAACAGGTTTACAAGGCACAGAGGATGGACAAACAACATTTCTCATCATACCTGCCACACCTGTGATTTGTTACCAGTCGGCCCGCCTTATATACAGTCTGCAAAGATGGCCGCACTCTCGCCAGGCTTGCTGCATTATCGGTTACACATAGCAGACTTAAAGGTATCTGGGGACCAGGGATCGTTTGTTAATCAATACGCTAATATGCAGCAGGAGAATGCATTCCGCCACTAGTGTTATTTTAATTAACACCTTAATGTCTGCTCACACCATATTGAGCGGTACCGTTCTTGTGCATTTTACTGAGAAGGGCAGTGACCGCCGTCTACAAGGGTGCCAAAACGCTCTCCTCCAACAAATCCATCGCTCTCAAATAATCACGACACTATCATAAATAGTCTAGCGCTCACACTTGGGAATCAGTTTAAAATAGTTCTTAGTGATGTGCAATCATGGGAGAGGGAGGCTTGCGATGGTATCTTTGCCTCCATAGAGGAGTGCCGACAAACTTACTATGAGTCATACCAAGCGACTACTTGGGTGACTCATAGCTCAGTTGTCGGTTCAACACTTCATACCTAAGAGCACACAGATTGAAGATCAACATGAGACTACTTACATCAAGTACATAACAGATACCATTTCATGTATCTATATATGTTTTGAGTGCCAAAACCGAGTACCCCTGGACATAAGACACTAATTCCTCAAAATCACATGTTGTTTTCATTTGATATCTTGTCTTCCTCCTAATCAAATCTATCTATTCTTTTATGCAACAGCCCTATGTGATTGGTAGCCTTTAAGGCTTGAGAGTGCGTAATGTAACATTGGTTACGGGTAAGAACTACCCCTACTCTCTTTTGTTCACTAGTATGGATTGTGGTAGTGGAGATTTCACTGTTTTTTCACCCAGTCACCTTGTTAGACACTCATTTATTATTAGCTGTTTGAATGCCTGTAAAAATCTTTCTTTCTTTGTTTTTTTTTTCTATACAGCTGAGGGCTTTGTGATTAAGACACTGTGGGCCCCTGGCCTACTATGATGAGGCCAGTATATGGTTTTCACACAACTATTTGCAGAGTGACATTATAGTTTTTGTTGGTTCAGATGAATGTCCTTGAACCAGTTGGGATCCCTGAAGGACAGACACATGCTGACTTTAATGCTATAGGGAGTATGCTTTCCAAACTTTCATTTGTTCTGCTTTTTAATCCTGTCCACTGGCGGCACCAGAATAAAATTGAGATTTTGCCTACCAGGAGAAAGTTTTACTCTAATCACTCCCTCACTATTTTTGCTAATAACGAGCTAGCACTAAGCACTCTGGTGCTCATACATTCCCCCTACAAAAACACCTCTACTAGTCTCTTCAGAGAGTTGAAGCACACACCAGGTAACTTGCAGTGCAGGTGTGAGGAGGGATCACTATGATGAAGCATGTCACCTTAGGGTGAGTAAGGGGTCTGGTCCTAAGGAAAGCATTCTCCCAAAGACAACCCTTTTTCAAAAGATCCCTTGTGTTTCTTCTACATACACCTGATGTACTTGTGTGTTTTCTATGTGTGGGCTCTATACATTTTTTTCATTCATATTACTGATGAAGACAATCTGGCAAAGACCCGAGGGACGCCTTAACTGTCTGCCCCCCATTTTTGTCCTCAGTTACAGGACTATAGTTGTACCTAAAACACCTGTCATTTATGAGTGAGCAGCAATAAATGAAGGTAATGAAGAGAGGTAGTTCCAAGAAATCCAGGATTCAATGAGGTAAAACAAGTTTTGTTGTGAATGAAAAGGTGTCCACAACAGAAAAAGATCCAGTCTGTCAAACGCCTCAGTTGACTGTCGCCAACATTCTAAACTGCACTCCCACAGAATCAGGAGTTCCATGGAGCACAGTATTATGGTAGAACAGAGGGGGTTTAACAGGGGGAAGATACCAACTGTGATAAAAACTAAAGATGAGGAATGAGAGGGTAATAATATTTACAAAGTTAAATTACAACAGGTAGGTTTTGTTTGTGATTGATTAGACAGTTTCTATGCTTTCTCTCAGTTCATATGAAACAGGTACAGTGACAGAGTAAATAGTGTTTACATTGTGGGGTGTCAGGACAATGAACAATGCACTACTAAACAAGCATTGAAAATGCAACAGGTCTCGCCTTTGATTAAGTTAAAGCCATTTGCTTCGCTAATGATATTGTATAGCAAAGTAAATGGCTTTAACTTAATCAAACGCGAGATCTATTGCATTTTCAATACTTGTTCTTGTACTGCAGTAACAGCAGGCACGTCGATGTGCGCCTGCTCACTTCTCACTATTGGAGAAGTTACGGCATGACGTCATGCCAGATGAGTGTTGTAGGGGAATGGAAATCCTTTAAAGAGTCATTTTCTCTCTGGATGTCCCTTCTGTTTTTGAAACTAAGGAGCAGCAACATTGTCGTGGTGTCACCAGGGCTTTAAGTGGAAGCTTTTTCAATATTATATACAAGCCATAGTTGCTGATTATTTATCTTATGCAACTAACAACCATTGACAAAGCCACTAGTACTGACTTGTTGAAGGTATGATGTTTCTTGTTGTATCATATATCTGGATGCCATGACAGAAACAGCAAAATACAAGTCTGGCGGCACACTATGCTAAGCAAAGATTTTTAGCTTATGTGTTTTAAGCCACGCCCTTAATTAAATGTGCCACTCCCCTTTGAGAGACCCCCGCCCCCGTTTTTTTATCCCATTTAAAGCCCTGCCTTAATGTACCCTGTCCTCCCCCCATCTGCCTCACACCTCAACGACCCCCATCAACCCCTGCTCTCCTATTTGCCTCACACCTCCTGCCGGCGTCACACCGTAACTACCCCGCTCCCACAACAAAGACCACATGTTCTTTCCGCCCGGGGCGATGTTCTGGCCAATACGCCAACACACCTCTTCAGCAGGTACTTAACCACTGGAGCTACTTTCCTGGAACTCCTTACACACAGACCTCTGCAGGACACACTGAGCACCAGTCACCCTCTCCCTTTGAACCCATGAACTGCAGGTTACCCACAGTATCTGCCTTAAAAGACAACGTTTACTGTGTTCTCCGCCACGCACAGCCACTGGTATGGATGCAGCTTAAACTCCACTCTCAAAAAGAGGGGCTCGATGAAATTCGGCGCTATGGATTAAACCAACCAAGGCGGCACCTGGGGCACGTAGCCCAACATTAGGAGCATTTATGCCAGACTCCATGGGGAGTGGGGCTGGCCTCCGGTAGCGTGGCTCGGTGGGTCGTGCGTCTGCGGCAGTGACAAGTGTTACTCGGTGGGACGTGCGCCTGCAGCACTGACATAGTGTGGCTCGGTGGGTCGTGCGCCTGTGGCACAGCCCCACACCTCTGTGAAAGCTGCCAGACCCCGATACCAGCCTTACCAAAGGCCCGCTGCATTATTTCAAAGTAGAGAGGGCGGCAGGAGCCGCTCACACACCAGCAGGACGAGCCTTATGCGCGGTTTATCGTGCCCCGGGTCGGGCAGAGAAAGACCTTCGATGGTGCAGCCCTATCCTCCGGTGCCCTCCCACCCTCTCCTGTCGGCCAGGGCTGCCTGGGAGCGGCGCATTCCTACAGGGCCGCACCTACAGTTGTTGATATCAGGACAGGTGTCCCACCCCCATTCGCCCTAAGCCTCTGAGCGTGTGGAGTGGGCCCGGGGTGCCGCAAACCGCAGGGTGGAGCCGGCGTGAATAATGTGTCACCGGCACTCCGCGCACCCCGAGGGCATACGATTCGCAGACGCCTCCTTGGCCGAGGGCTGGCGCTAGACTCGGGGGGAGCAGATGGTTCAAGGGGGCGCATGGGCAACCAAAACCAGGGGAGGAGGGCACACGCACCCCTGGGCAAAGGTTCCAGGCTGGCTCAGTGAGAGCCAAGGACACAAGGGAGGGCTGGAGAAGGTTCATGCTGGATGGACTGTGCAGCAAACAGTACCCTGGGCACGGGTTCCAGACAGACACAGGGGGCGCCAAGCACACATGGGGGAGGGGAGCTTAGAGAAGGTTCATGCTGGACTCTGTAGCAGTAGAGGGTATCCTGGGCACGGGTTCCAGACAAACACAGGGGAGTGAAGGGCACAAGGGGGGCCTGGCGAAGGTTCATGATGGATGGACTGTGGCAGCAGAGGACCCGGGTTCCAGACAGACACGGTGGCGTAAAGGAAACAGGGGGCTTGGAGAAGGTTCATGCTGAACTCTGTGGGTGCAGAAGGCACAACGGGGCTCTGATCAAGTGTTGCAGACCCACTCGGGGGTGCAAAAGGAACCGGGTCGGGGGGGGGTTCTTCCTGTGCGATGACTCTAGTAAGGTTCAGTGGGAGCAGAGAGGATAAGAGGTGCACTGGAAAAGCGTTCACGCCGGACATAGTGGGAGCACAAGAAACAAAAGGACAGGGGGGGGGGGGGGGGGGATTGGCCGTAAAGGTTCAAACTTATCATTGCCCCGTGTATTGTGCACGCCAGGTTGTCCACCAGCCCCTACAGTGAATATGTTGACATGCATACATCTATGAGCCTATACCGTTTGTTTAAAGGGACCATTGGGCCGGACGGTGCCGTCTCCTCGGCATGCCGGTGGTGATGCTCCATCGTTAGCCTTTCCTGTTCAGTAAACAGGCTCCACAGGAGGTGGATGGGGAGGTGGGTGGCTCGCTGCCGGCGTGTGCCTGTAATTGCGGAGCCTCCTGCCTGGCTGTCTGCCTCCCACACCCTCGGCGGCGCCTCGCTCTAAGCTTTGGGCCACATTCCAGCCACGCTGCCAGGGATTCCCCATTGGCTTCCTGCAGCACCATGCCGCCGAACAGGGCATGAAGGACCTACAAAGCCTCAATGTCACCAGCCTACACTGAAGGTGCCCACTACGATATACATAGACATTCCTGCTCTGCGGCACTGCTGCCACCACACACAGCACGCAGGGCGCAGAGGAGCCCACACTTCTGTCACCAGAGAAGACACCACCTCCACCCAAGGTCACCAGCTTCTTCCACCCCTCAGACAAACGACAGCTGCTTGACCAAGGGGAGTCTACGAGCGTCATGGCCCTCACCAAAGATGACTTATTATCCTTATTGAGCGATTTTAAGGCTGAACTACGCGCTGAGCTAACTCAAGACATGAAAGCCTCCATCGACCAGCTCCGGACAGATCTGACCACGCGCATGCCCACGCTCCAACAAGACGTCGATTCTGTAGACACAAGAGAGAGGGACCTGGAAACACAAGCTTCTGGAATGGCCTGTGCTAGGTTTTTAGGTCTCGCTGAGCCCAGCGCATGCGCTGGCTCGAAGAGACATTATGTATGTGGGCCCCAAAAAGTGCTACCAGGCAAGCCTAGAGCTACAGTGCATGTGCGCGGGCGCGCGCGCCGCACTTACTTTCACTTTCGCAGCCGCACGGCCGCTTTGATCGCGATCAAGCTAACATCTGGTGAAAAACACTCAGGAAGATTAAACCAGTTTTACAAGTGCAGGCCACCAGGGGGTTATTAATCGGGCCTCGTTACAGAAAGGCTATTTTTCTTGTATTTAATATTCGATTACCAATCACATCAGCCCTTCATGAATGTTTTTTTCTTTCCGACATGAATCCCTCCCAAATAAACTCACATGAGCTTTTGATTAGGAGAGGCCGTCTTCAGCTGCAGCGCTTTAACCGTGTACCCCTCACCCTGCTGTAGCCTCAGAATGTCTCCTCCCTACAATGCAACCATGGCCTCGGTGGGGGTTTAGTCATGTTTTCCCAGGTTAGCGTTTACATTCTCGGAAAGCAGTTGCGCATACACAATATGTTGAGCTTTGGCTGTGAACGCAGCACTTGTGTAAATCGATCCATTGCAAATTCACAAGATTTAAGAGGGGGACAGCGAGAGGAGACTACGGTGAAGTCAGTCACCCACAGGAATGACCTTGCGCCGCCGTGATTAGCCGCGAGCTCCACTCTAGCCTCAGGTGAGTGCTTCCTGAATGAGTCCCTAAAGGAAACTGGTGATCCATGCAGCACTTTTAACAACTGACCCTCACTTAAGTCAATCAAGGAAGATGGCTTCGGAAATGAATGGCTTTCCTGTAAGGAGGCGCAGTCTAAATCTTCAGCAAACTCGTTCACGTGCGGGTTCTCCAGCCAATTGGCAGTGCCCGAGCTATTTTCCTCGTCAATTTTGAATGTCTTTTAGCGGTGCTGTCCATCAGCACATCTGCTGTTCATCATGTCTGAAAGTCATTGAAAGGCCAGAATCACAGAATGTTGAGCAAAAGCTGAGTCTCTTCACCCCCAAGGTGAGTTAATTTCCCTGCTTCTCCTAACACAAAATAGCGCTATGATGTTGCCTGTGTTGGCTGCATCATAGCGCTTTTTTTAGGTCTCGCTGAGCCCAGCGCATCTCGCTGAGCCCAGCGCATCTCGCTGAGCCCAGCGCATGCGCTGGCTCGAAGAGACATTATGTATGTGGGCCCCAAAAAGTGCTACCAGGCAAGCCTAGAGCTACAGTGCATGTGCGCGGGCGCGCGCGCCGCACTTACTTTCACTTTCGCAGCCGCACGGCCGCTTTGATCGCGATCGCGATCACTCACTTTCGTGCGCAGACCCAGCCTCCTCTGCCGGCACACCCACAACTGGCAACATTAGTTTTCTACAGCGCTTCGATCTAGCGCTTGAAATCACCTCACCTACCACCTGTTACTCTCGTCACTCAGCAATGTTTAGTTTCACCCACCCAGCCCAAACTAACATTGCTCCCCATCCCTTCCCATCATATCCCTTTAAAATGTTGTCCCTATCCAGCAACTGCAATATGCTGCTATGTCACTCATTTATGAAAAGGGTCATTTGCGCATATTTAACCTATTTATTTATTTTTTTATTCACCCCTTTCAAGATTGGCAAAGAAGCATCTTGGAACTGCAAAGAAAACATAAATGGCGGCTTTGTCATTCCTTAAGTGGTGTAGCCAGTGTGCCATGGGTCTTATTGCAAGGAAGAACCCACCCCCCCCCACCATTGCTTGAGCTGTGACCTTGGGGCCCAGTGCCACTTCACCTGCTTTAACAGTGATAGCAACAACCCTACATAACTTAAGTGCACACATGCATGTCGATGCATGAAAGCATAAACACACTCATGGTGAGTCGCTGCAGCGTCATGCCACCTATGTGTATATGTGTGATGACATGTGAGCTTACATACTGTTGGACTTTTTTTTTCACCAATGCTATTCAGCATTGGCAATAATCATTTCTCTTTTTGTTGATGCAGCATCAGTAAAAATAATTGCCAGAGCCTAAAATTCTGCATTGGCAAAGCATGCTGCCAGGGTTCTTGGCCCTCCCACATCTTACCACATCCCCCCCGGATCCCTTTGCATGCATATCAGCGCTAGAGCCTGGGTGCTCAAGATGCCACTATTGAAATGCATGGGAGAAAGCCCCGAGTGTAAGGGGAGAGCCTCCGCTGGGAGACTGAGCGCCGCGAACGCGGCTGTTTCTCCTCAAGATTGACTCCTCAGGTAACGACCCCTGAGGTTAGCCTGCAACTCAACTTTGCTGCTGCACAACAAATGCCTCAATCGCTACAAGTAGTTTTCCTAGCATATGATACCAGCTGAAGTCCGCCCTCCCTGTTTCAGTATTTTCTCATTTCTTTCTGATTCTGGGTGCTCTGTTTGCCTGCAAGTGCAGGTCTAGAAACCCATCTGAAAATAGTTTCCAAAATATTCAGAATATGCGAGCAGTTTCCAAAATGTACAAGGAATTTGTAAAATCTGCACTCATTAAGAAATCAGAATTCTCTGAATATAAAACCATTTCCACGGATTTGGGCAGTGCCTACCTGTCGATGTTGGTCAATAAATGTTTTAAAACTGATGTTCAGTACTGATTGTACATGATTGTACAATCTGTTTCATTATTGTTCAATATTCGAGTACATTACTCTAAGTTAAAACTCGCTTTTGTGACTTTGGTTCAATGCTGGGTTCGATATTCGTCTTTGCCCCACCACATTTATTACTCAAGACAAGAAGGATGCATATTAAGTTGGTGCTTTGATTTATAAGCCATACCTTGAAAATCACACTGGACAGAGGCTGAAGCTAAGAGTGCCCCCCCCCCCCAAACCCCGCCTTTAAACTTCTTAGGTAGTACAAGACAGCAAAAAAAAGAGTGACAATGCATGCCCTGACAAACTAGTCTTTCACATTTTAATATAGCATTAGTATGCTATGAAGATTTTTTTTTTGACTTATGATTGTCAGAATGGCTCGGCTTGTAGTAGACAGTCGTGTTTGAATTGTACGTCCAGATTTCTCGAAATGACCCTCAACTCGGCTGCTTTTCGGAGGCAATCCTTTAAGTACGACACACGCGGCTGTATGAGCCTGTATTACGCCTTCCAGTGGGATAATGACCTAGACAGCACCCAGGAAGGAGGGGAAGTTTAATCTCTGGAGGCAGTCCTTTTATCATCCAAACAGGGGGAACTTTTCTGTGTCCTCTTTTGTTTCTCTTGATTACTTCAGGGCTTGCAATCAAATGCAGCTTAGTTGCTGCTTCTATGTATGACCAGAGCGCCATGCGCGCTTTCACTGTGGCAGTGCAATGGGTCTCACATTTGCGAGAGTTTGAGCTATTTGGCATTGTAAATGACAATGCCTTTTATTTATGTGTTGGTTTTTAAAACATAAATAATAAGTATTGTCATTTACAGTGCCAGTAGCTTAAACTCTTGCAAATGCGAGACCTATTGCATTGCAAATGCTTGTTACCTTAGAGATGGGGCAAACTTATGGCTACAGAGAGAAAACAGTCTATTCCCCAATATGATGTTGTTTGCTCCCATTTAGTACTCTTTTCTTTGTCTACTTCCTTTGCTCCTATCCCGTCTCCCCTGAATCCCTCCCCTTATCTGCTTCACCGCTCAGCCCCGTCCTTCGTGCCCTTTGACTAAGCACTCCTTCTCCCCTTGTTGGGGAAAGATCCAATATTTATACTCTGGAGTCTCAGCGAACCCGCTGAAAGAGGCCACAGCACCAAGGGAGCCACTCACAATTGAGGTATGATATGGCACCCCTTGCCAAAGCACTCCCTCTCCCCTTTTTGGGGAAGGATCCAGTATGTAGGCCTTGGAGTCTCGAAGAACCCTCTGAGAAAGTCCACTGCGTAAAGAGAACCTCTCGCAACAGAGATTGGGAAATGATACCACTTCCCCTGGGATCACAGCTTACTGGACTTTGGACGCAGCTTTGACCGGTTTGTCTCCCCGCCACCCTCCCCCTTCTCTTTCGACGCTGTTGTCTCTCACCCTCGCCGCCACTTTCCCTCCTTCATTCTCTGTCTACTTCCCCTGCTCCTACCCCCCTCCCCTGAATCTCTCCCCTTGCCTGCTTTTTCCCTTACGTATATGTCCTTATTGTCTATCTCGACCTTACATGTAACTATGTTACTATGGTCTGATACTCATGTAAAGCGCTCTGATACCTCCGGGTCTAGCCAGCGCTATATAAAACCTTTAAAATAAAATAAATAAAAGAGTCTCAATGAAAAGAAAAACAAGCTGGGTGGCCAATTAACAAGAACTGTGATATAAAATATATTTTCGAAAATATAACTCCCAACCTTAATATGTTTCTTTTAAAAGTGCATGCCTAAAGTGAATGTATCACGTGAAATTCCTTTTTAACTGGGTTATTTATATTTATCTCTGGCGCCAGCTAGAGCTTCATAGTGTAGGCATTTTTGTATTTTTTTCTGTTCATACCGTTGAATAAAAATGCATCTTGTTTTTCTTCAAGCAATGTGTGCGAAGTTTAAAACCTCCTTTACGAGCCAGCTTGTCAAGAATGTAACTAGGTACTAAAATACATCACAGCCCCATAGTCTGCCGGGATACCCGTATCCTCCCTGTGACCCCTTGCGCCTCTGAGCTCTGTGCCTGCCTGCCGCCAACCAATCACAGAGCCTACTGGTGCATGCTCCAGGCGTGAAGGCAGCACGGTTGCAGGAAGCCCGGAGCACTGGCTTGCGTGCTTCATAGCTGTCGTGAAGACTTTTCTTATGTGCTTGTTAAATAAACAGGCAGATAAGAAAAGTCTTCACAACAGCCGTGAAGCAGGCGAACCAGTCCGGGTGGACCGGACCAAAAAGCCAAAGGGATGCAACGAAAAACCCTCCTTTCCAATGGGAAGCCAGCGTTTACCATAAACCAGGGGTACTCACAAACTTTCTCTCGGGGGCCAAAGTTACAGTGTGGGGGCGGGGCCTGTGGGGGAGGGGGCGGGGCTAGACAAAAAAAAAACTATCACCATGAGGTTGAACACAGGCCCCTGCAGCGGACGCCTTCGTCCACTGAGCCACCAGACCAGGCATTCACACCTATCTATCTATCTATGTATCTATCTATGTATCTATCTATCTATCTATCTATCTATCTATCTATCTATCTATCTATCTATCTATCTATCTATCTATCTATCTATCGCTCTGTCTCCCTCCCTCTCTCTGTCTCCCTCCCTCCCTCTGGCTCCCTCCCTCTCTCTCTCTCCTTCTCTCTCTCTCTCTCCTTCTCTCTCTCTCTCTCCTTCTCTCTCTCCTTCTCTCTCCCGCTCTCCTTCTCTCTAGCACTCTCCCTCTCTCCGTCTCCCTCCCTCTCTCTATCTCTCTCTCTCCCTCTGTCTCCATCACTCTGTTTGTCTCCCTTTCTCTCTGTCTCCCTCCCTGTCTCACTCCCTGTCTCACACACTCTGTGTCTCCCTCTCTCTGTCTCGCTCCCTCCTCCTCTGTTCTCCCTCTGTCTCCCTCCCTCCCTCTCACTCTGTCTCCCTCCCTCTCCCTCCCTCTCTCTCTGTCTCTCCCTCTCTCCCTCTCTCTGTCTTCCCCCTCTGCTTTTTTAGTGATTCAGTACCTCGATTCAGCCCTAAAAGGCGTCCTTGCGATATTCCCTTACATCTGCCTCTCTACAAACAATTTCTCTCCTGAACTGCACAGGATGAGAGGGGAGGCGGGGCGGGGCACAGAGTGGACAGAGCGCACACAGCCGTCGCACCCAAGTACTTCACGGGTCTTTTAAAGACCATTCACTTGGTAATGAGGCAATTTATGTACATTTCTAGCTTTTCATCTAACGAGGGAGTGGCACGTTTTGCCTTTCAAACTGGAAACCTAAACATTCCTGGCGTGACCTTTACGTCAGCAAGCAACAGTGAAAATATTAATTGGTGACATGTTTGTAATTTCTAAAGGTCCATATGCTTCCAAACAATCTTCTTCTTCTACCGAAGCATTCAGTGAGGATTTTCAATAATATATAAACCCTCGAAATTTGAAAAATATGAATCCTATTTAAACCAAAAGGGCAAATGGAACTTGCGGACATTTCTGAGAGCAAGTTATCATATTTGTCAACATAAAGTACAGTTTATATGCATGACTTGTCTTTTGACTTGCTATTCTCTCCACTTTTTGCATTTCAGTCTTAATGTGGAGCAGACGTGAGGAGAGGAAAACTGTTGCCGTCTGTTCTTTCATGATGGCGCACGTAGCAGCAGTGTCTGTTGTTCTTTGATCGCAGTGTCGGGGCACTGCCTTTAACACTGATGTTAATGAGGCTTTGTTGTATTTCATCTCCTCTTAGCGCCCCTGCATCTCCACTCATTCAGAGGGGAGATGCAGGGGCGCTAAAAAGAGGTGAAATACAACAAAGCCTCATTTACAAGTGACTTGGCTTTTAAAAAATCGCCCGGCCCCCATAGCTCCGCGCTGCTGCAACCAGCGGTGCTTGCTCAGGTACGATGTCTGGAAGGTCCGCGGGCCGCCAGGGAAGGCTTGCCGGGCCGCTGGCGGCCCGCGGGCCGTACTATGAGGACCCCTGCCATAAACGCTGACGCTACCCAATGGAAATGAGGGGGGGGGGGGGGGCTTCAAGCCCTTTTTTAAAAGTCCTCATTAACAATAGATATTGCCGAGCGAGCTACGCATGTGCGCAGCAACGCTGGGCAAGACCTAAAAATGTGAATACATTTTCAACTGTGTAGAACAAAAAACTGATCCACAAAACCCTTGAACGGTATGAAAAAGCGACCCAATGGTTACATTTTTGCCTGTGCAACTACGAAATCACTGTTTTTCCATTTTAGCTTGTCCACTTGCCACATTCTGCGATGCAGGGCAGATTATTTCCTTGTGCCTCAGGTCCTATAAAGGCCAACATAGGCAGGTTCTTAAAATGTTGTAATTGCTAAAACACCATGATAGAGGCCTCAAAAAATGATTAAAATGTTGCCAGACCTACAGTTCTGGTAACTTGAATAATCTACTTGACCTAATTGTAGTGGTCTTGTTGTTATCTGATGTTACAAGGAACTTCTAAAAAGCGCACGTTCACCAAAAGCCTTCATGGTGCTGGGAGCACAAGCGACAGGGCTGAGATATACGGCTTAATCATAGGCTTGTCTGAAGAGCCATGTTTTTTGCAGAGTTCTAAATTGCTCATAGGAGGTTGCTGCTCTAATGTTGGCTGGAAAAAGAGTTCCAAGTGCCGGGAGTCAGCACAGCAAACCTAGTTCCCTCTAGCATTTTCCTTTAGAATTTGGGAACCTCTAGGAGATTGAGATGAGCCAATCTGAGGTTGTGCCTAGGAATGCAATTCCGTACTCTAGAAGAGACAAAAATGGGGCTTTTACTCTGCCAGATTTTGCAGATTGTGCAGCCTGTTTTGAGCAGAGTTCTCTAGTTGGGGTGTACTGTGACAGTATCTAGGTAGTTGGTAGATCAATCTTGCTGTCTGATTCTGGACCAGCTGCAGTCTTTGGCTCATACCCTTTGGGAGAACTAGGTACAGGGCATTAGCATAGTGTAGTGAAGACTAACACGCAATGAATTTATAATCTGATGATGGCTTTAACTGAGAAACAAATTTCGATTTTTTTTAATTTTACGAAGTTGAAAGAAACTGGAAGAAGTCATTGCTGCAATCTGGGGTTCCATTGACAGATCTTCATCAACAAGTATGCCGAGGCTCTTGACTGCCTTTTTAGGAGTGGGAGAGGCACCTAACTCCTGAGGCCAAAAGGCAGGACTCCAGCAGTGTTTCTCTAAAATAGAAGGGTCATTACCCACTTTTTGCAAGAGGGGCAGAACCACTGCTTCCTTAAAGCTAATAGGGATGATGCCCTGGCTCAGGGATAGATTGGGAATAGCTATTGCTGATTCAGAAAACTTTGAAAATTGTGCTGTTTGAATCAGAGGGGCAGACATCATTGGGAGAACCCGATTTGACCTTCATTAGCAGCTTTGACACAGCATCCATAGTGATTGGAGAGAAGGTGGTAATATGGAGCTGACTACTGTCTAGGGTTAAGGCGGACAAGGGAACTAGGACAAATGCTTTCTTTAATTATCCTAATCTTTTCGATGAAGAAAGAATTCAGTTCATCACAAAGAGCTTGTGTGGGGGCCACCGGGATGCTTGGAAGGTCAGGATTAGACAATTCAAAAATTACTTTAGTATTATGTTTACAGTTTAAAATCTTATTTGAAAATAGGTGGATTTACAGTTTCTTGTAAAACTTTAACTGTAAGAGTAATTTAACCTTTTCATCGGGTTTGCATGCTTTAAACCATTTGCAATCAGATTTCAGAGCATGAGTTTGGCTTCTTTAAAGTCGTCTGTAAACCATTTGGATGCTTTATGGCGTCATGCCCCTCGTATTGCGTAGAGGGGCATGGATATCACTTGCTTCTCTGAGCCAGTTCGTCATTGCCCCCTCGAGCTCCTCCAAGACCTCGCACTGGCTGGGAAGGGACTGTGCCAAAGAGTTGCAGAAGGCAGGGAGATCTACATGTTTCAGTTCCTGGACAATGTGCCAGGACACAGAGGATGGTTTCTGAATTTAATTAAATTATGGTCTGACCAACACCAGGGAATAACCAGGAGATTGGCAATGTGGGGGTTCAGCGACCAGATTTGATCTAGAATATGGCCCTTGACATGAGTTGCTGTAGACACCTGCTGCAAAAAAGTTCAAACTAGACAACTGTTCAGTCAGATTGGAGGAAATAGGGCCCTCGTAAGGGTAGTTTGACCATAGATAAAAGTCTCAAATCAGTAATATTTTTGCGTAATCAATGGCAAGGGCCAACACTGCGTCAGTCAGAGGAGCCTGGAATTGGGGCATGCGATCTGGGGGCTGTACAAAATGATACATAATAGAGAGGAGGTAGGAGAGTCTAGTTGAATTTTTGTTGTAGTCTTAAGTTCCCTACAACTCCATGTATCAACATCTTGTGTTGCTATGGTTTTTTCGAGCTACCAAAAATGTCAATAAAATATTTAGGAAATAAGGCTGGCCCTGTTGTTCACTGCTGACAACAAAGTGTACACAAGGTGACAATTGGAATGCTTGATTAATCTCAGCCACTGGTAATTATCTGAGGCTACCTGCCATTCCATTGTTATCTTGCACACCAAGGGCTGGACTTTTCCCACTGGAGTTGGGTCATGGCTGAGTTGCATATGGCCAGGTCCAAACTGAGGTGTCATGGTGTGCAAAATAATGATGGACTGCAATGCAGCCCCATGTAATTTACAGTGGCTGCGATTAAAGGAAGCATTCCATCCATCACTTTTATTTTATACTTTAGTGGGCTGCCCCAAGTGGGACAGGTATGCACAGGCATGGGTCTCGTGCACACTGTGTCACTGGAACCAAGCTACACCTGGCTGATTAGTTCTAACTAGGGTGAAACCAGTCCTGGGTCGCCCTAGTTCTAGTTTACAGCAAGCCTGGCCAGGCAGTTCGAGCTGGGCTGATCCCATTGGAGCAAAATGAAGACTGATATCTATATGACTGGATACAAACTGCGGTGGCATGGCGTGCAAAATAACAATGGACTGGGACGCAGCCCAAATACTTACCAGAGCTCTGTGCTCCAACACTTTCTGTATGCACTGTTACTCAAAGGTCATTTAATTGTAGTTAGTAGAACACATTACTGTATAGCAATATAATAATTTAGAACCAATCTGTCTGAATCGGTTTTATAGTTTGAAGCTCTGTGTTAGTGTCCCTTCTACTTCGGGGCCCTTGTGATTGCTGCAGCAGGAAATGTCCACGCTGCCTTCTAAGCATGCAGACCAAAACAAAGTCGTTCAAAAAACAATATGCGTTCCGAAAGCTGTTTCTAATGTGGTTTTCTAACGCACACACATTGACCCAAACTGACAATTAGTTGTTTTATGCTTTGAAAAACAAACCGGGGACATTTGCAATGTAGATATCGAGTAAAACTAGTCTATGGAACATATTAAATTGAAGCCATCGAGCCTGCGTAGGTATTTCTTAATACAATGGCCGGATTTTACTATATGCAACAAAAGTAAGGGGATCATCGCTGTTATCAGTATTCGGTCCGAGTTTTGTGGGAAAAAAAGATACTATCAGAAACCTAATACGTGTTGTTCACCAGCACTCTCCTGTCACTTGTAAATATCTTTGAACATTATGAATATCAAAGCGTAAATGCTGAGAATCCCCTAAAACAATAAATAATTGTTAAACTTCTATGTGCCCATAAGACTAGAAGCCATTTCAAGATGGCAGCCAAGTTAACGCACTACAACTGAGTCCACGGCATGGCAGTCTTTTGTCAATGTCTATGGTATCAGCTGTGAAACTAAGGTGCTGCCTCCACTATTTAAACTTACGCATACAGAACAGTGAGGGAAGCAGGTCGCAAACACCCAAGGTAGAAAATGATTCACCTGCCAGTGCACCGCTCGTTGCTTTTAGGACAGGAATAAGCACACTTGCGTACAGCAGCTTTACCAAAGTGGACACCATCTTCCCTCTGAGGAATTGAAAGTACCGCTTTTCCTGCCAGACAAAATTAGTGGCATCAGTGCGCAGGGATCCGGCAAATGCTTTCTGTTTTCTCCTTTCACAGCTTTTCCTCACGGCATTACAATTCTAATAACCGTAATATACTATTGGGGATATTTTGTCTACTCAGCATGGAAACCAAGGTCAACCGTTTGAAACATATCTTCTGTGTACTGGGCACAAAAGGGACGAGACCGTCTGCGCTTTACTAGGGGTTCCGCTTGCAGAACGCATTAGCGATTGAGCGGGTCTAGGAAAGAGTAAAATCATTCATAACGGTTGCCGAGGAAATAAAAGCAATCTTTTGCAACAAAAATATTTTTGAATCTCTAACTCCAGCTCTGACAATGAATATTGACCGCAGCAGTACAGTTAAAATAAATTGCTCTGGCAGAAGTGCAATTAAAATGAACTGCTCTGCCTATATTAAGCGTTGATGAGATACGAAACTAAATGTGTACTGACAGCAAACTTTTCAGTTTTTTAAAAATAGTCCCTCAGGAATTCCAGAGGAGGGAGTATTCAACCAATAGAAAAAAAGGGTGAGAACAGAAATCTTGCGGTAATCTCTCTTTTGAAATTTTAGTAAATGTGTCAGAATGATCTTTAATTACCATTAATCCTGGCCAATATATTCTAGAGGAGACATATCTTTGCTACTGTATTTTGACCAAAAGAGCTCCTTCATAAACACAAGCTAACAAAAATAAATATTTTTGTCAATAATGAGCGGTTGTTATTAGTTTTAAAGGGTTTTATTTTATAATTAAAGATAGAGGTTTATCTGAGTCTTTATTGGTCAGTCAAATATCAATCAGGTTCCTTAATTGATACTAGAAAAATATAATTAATACCAATAATATTATAATAATCATAAAGCACATTCATTAAGGAAAGAATCCCTATTTTAAGAATCGGGCCCAAAGGATATCAGTGAGAACCCATGAAAAAAGCAAGAGTATGATTAGCATGAAGTTAATTAATCAAGGTTCAAAATCTTTATTCGATTCATACAATGAATCATAAAAGCACAAAGTTAAAACACATAATACACAATTAAGATGATCCATCTGTAAAACAAAAGATTACAATTCGAAAAAACCATCATACAGCATAAATACAAGTCCGATGGCAAAGTACAGTTCTACAGCTAAATTATCCATAGCGTTTCCTAATCAGAAGTGAAACTCGTATAAAATTTAACATGGCACAGCAAGTATCAACAGAAGATAATGACAGCAAATAATCGTAGCCTTCTTTATAGGTACATGGTTGCCGCCCCTTCAGGATAGGTTTAATAAATCTAATCCTTGGTTCTTGATATAAGGAGCAAAACAGGACAACATGTATAGTACTTTGGCTAACTCTGTCATTACAGGGACAAGGGGGTAGCCGCTCATACCAACCCCCTTGTTTAGGAAAGGCAAGAAGAAAATGAAGGGTATTTAGCCTAAACCTCGTGAGGTAAAACCGCCATTGGACATTAGTTGTAAAAGTTAAATAAAATTGGTGCTGTAACTTAGGTACATAGCTAATAGGGCCTCCCAGACAAGGGGAACCTAAAAATTTCCAGTAATTTGACTTAATTTGGGTTTTTATGTTTCCCTGGATGTTTGCAGGATTTTCATAAACATAACCCAAGCCTATCTTGTTCAACATGTCACTGACGTATGACAACCAGGGGATCTTTTTTGCATTATCCAGGCTCATGCAGTCTGAGAGAATTTCTCTCGAGAGCTGCAAATCGTCAGATAACCATATTTTGCCCCATAATAATAGGGGCGACAGACGAATAATGTCAGTCACTTTGGTCATTCCCATTTCATTATGACAGAAGCTATTTGATGAACCCGATGGAATCAGTAACACCCGTTTTAGGAATTTATTTTCCATCACTTGTATCACTGAGGGGTTTTCGGTCCCCCATACTCCAGCCCCGTAGGTGGCCACAGGTAAACATTTAGATATGTAAAGGGTTTTAAGGTGCGCAACAGGTTTTTGACCCAGCTTACCACAAAAACGAAAAAGACCTTCTATGGAGCGGGTAGCACTCTGGGCTCGAGCCTTCATTAATGGGGCCCAACTTAATCTGCTATTGAAAAGATTTCCAAGATAATTACAATTTTCCACCCTTTCAATAGTAGAGTGATTCACCACAAATTTTCTTGGTTTTGTCCCTTTTGGACCACAGACCATTGCAAAAGATTTTCCAAAATTTACCTTCAGGTCAAGATCCAGCATGAAGGTGTTAAAGGCATCTAGGCACACCTGCAAACTGTTTCCAGTGAGGGTCATTAAAACAGTGTCGTCTGCATATGAGAGTATAGGAATACTCCTACCGTTTGCCTTTGGAAAATCACAACAGTGGTCCAACAAGTACTTCTCTAGTCCATTTGTATATACTAGGAACAAGAAAGGCGCCAGAATGCAGCCTTGACGCACCCCCTCAGTCGAGGGAATAGGTTTTGTTGTTTCACCCCCAGGTCCGAATCTTATAGCCACGGACGTTGCTGCGTGTAGTCTGCGGAGAAGTGTCACCAGGGGTTCTTCGAAACCCATATCGTCCATCATCTGCCACAACCTACTTCTACAAACAGTGTCAAAGGCGCTTGACAAGTCCATGAAGGCAAGGTAAATTGCAGAACTCCTTGCCTTCGTGTACTTGCCAATAATTAGCGCCAAATTCAGACACTGCTCAACTGTCCCCTTCCCACTTCTGAATCCATACTGGGAATTCACAATTAGACCAACAGAGTCAGCCCATGTTTCTAATCTGGCCAAAATAACCCTCCCCAATAATTTACATGATGCATCAATCAAGGATATAGGGCGATAGCATCGGGGGTCACACCTATCGCCCTTCTTAAAAATCGGCACCACCACTGCCTCCTTCCACGATACAGGTATACGACCACGAACAACAGCCCTAAAAACATTCAGTAATAATGGTGCCCAAACTTCAATATTATGTTTAAAAAAGTCCAAAGGGACAGCATCAGGGCCCGGGGCTTTTAATGATATACCTTTCCTCAAAGCTTATTCAACCTCTTCCAATGTAAATGAAGAGCTAAGAAGCGAAGCTGAAGATGGTACCACCAAATCCCCTATATCATTCAACAAATCCGAAAGTGACAATGCTTTGGGATTAAAAATTTTACCAAAGTGGACTTCCCAAGATTCGCCAGTAATCTGCGTCACTATACTTTCCTTGGTGTCGCTTTTAAACAGGGGACGATTTACTACTTCCCAAAAGAGCCTACTATCTTTTAACTCAGAGGCCTTCTCTAGATCGTCCCAGGCACGATTTTTCAACTCCTGCTTCCTCTTTGTGATGGCCTCTTTATAAGCCCTTCTGGTCGATCTTATCAGTTCTTTATTTCTTGGTTTTTGTATAAGGGCCATTTTTAAGGATTTATGTGAGGCAGAGCATGCGGAGTCAAACCATTTAAAACACCTTAAATTCTTTTTCCCCACTGGTTTTTTAAGGTGTTCAGCCACGTGCCCACATAATTTTTCAAAACTCCCAATGACCTTGTCTGAGTCAGACGTCAGCGACAGACATGATTCGATCTCAGTTTTACAAACATTCATAATCTCTGCCTCAAGGCCTACAGCATTTATTTTCGCCCACTTCATAGTGACTCCCTGATTTTTATTATATGTTAAGGGTTGCTCCCAAACCAAATGTTTTCTGCTAACAGGAGCACACAAGGATAGCATTAAAGGGTTGTGATCGCTTACGGCACTTGCTATTACCTCAAGTCTGTTAACATAATGAAGAAAGTTAGTGGACACAAATACAAAATCGATAGTACTCATTGCACCTCTTGTTCCCTGAAAGGTTGGTATTGGTGATATGTTTGGGGCAGCCCAGGGCTCTACCATGCATAAATCATTTAAAACAATGATATTATTTAAAGCGTCCCCCTGGGGCGTGTTTTTAAAATGCATCAAGGGCTGTTCATTTGGATCATCAATACCACAGACACTGGAGCCACCAAATTTGCACAGTGTACAATTAAAATCGCCAACCCAAATAACTACTAATAAAGGTCGGTCACTACGAGCTTTACATATTGCTTCCTCCAAACTCTGAATTGTAGATACATCATTTCTATCAAAAACATTATGGTACCAATTAATTAATAACAAAGGCTCTGGGAACAGATTTTCCAACAAGAGCAACTGGTACCAGGGAGTATCCACTATTTTTGAGGTTATCAAGTTCTTTAGTTTGATGGAGAGAGCTGTCATTATCCCACCCCTTGCCCTCCCAGCTGGTGATGGGACCGCCAAAACATTAAAAGATTGAAAACCATCAATTTCCCCACCCGCTTTGCTCCATGTCTCCTGAAGGCACAGGATATCCTGACCACCCACAAGCTCCAGCCAAGCTTCGTCCTCCATTCTACCCGCAAGACCTGCAATATTCCATGAGATTAGACACAGCCTAGGTTCCCCTAGGCTATCGTCCACAGACTTTTTTGGAGTTGCCAGGTCAGGCCCAGTAATTGGTGGGTTTAGCTCACAGGCTAGATTACTAATAGTCTGAGTGTCGGAAGGCATATTAGGTTGTGCATTGTGGTCGAAAGCATCCACCACCTGGTTATCCTTCTGCCTTGTCCCCCCGTTTTCCCCCATGGCCAAATCTGTGGTAAATAAAATGCTTTCCTTTTTCTTGTCTAATGGTCAATCTAAACCCTCCATTCCCACCAGTGGGTCAAATCGGTTTCTTAATGGAATATTGTTATTTGGCATCCACCCTAGATATTCCTCCCCCTGAAATCTCCTTCTTGATTGATCATAGGGGATTTGCCCAAAATTTTTGAAACTTATTGGCCCCATGAGAGATCCGTCACCCTGATGCCACAAACCAGGATGATTTTGAGGGGGTCGAGATATAGTGTTAATCTGTGTCCATCCAGAGTAGCTATCACCCTGCAATCTCGACCCAGGGAAGCGAGAGTTAAGGGGGCCATGATGCAGATTGGGATAAAAATATTCGAGACCTATACATTGGATATCCCCCATTCTAGCGAACCTTGCTTTGTTACAGATTAGGTCCTTGACCCACCTGTCCCTAAAATTAATCAGGATACAGTCCCCCTCTAAATCCTTCTTGCTTGGACCAACCCAAGGGACCCTTCGTACATTTAATATTTTTGTGACAGAGGCTGGGGGGAGTGGTCTATTGTTGTTGAGCCAAAATGTAACTTTATTTAATAGGTCCTGATTTGATTCATGTTTATTTGGTGCGACCACCGGGACACCTGTCAGGATGACCATAAAAGGTGCAGATTCGGGGGGTATATTTACACATATTGGTTTGCTTGGAGGTGCCATTTCATCCAGAGCTAATGGGCCGCTCAGTGGAGTTAGATTAACTTGAGATGAGGCTACTGGCTTTGATGTAGTTGAGCTCGATGCTGCTGCTATAGCCATATTCGACATTGACTGAGAGTCCCCGTCAGCCACCAATGCAGGTCTAGTTGGGGCTGATTGTACAGAGGTTCGCTGGGAATCAGCAGATGCCATAGGCTGGGGTGGATTACTTGGATTTTGAGTATAGGTTTTGTGATCCCCCTTTTTTATTTCGGTACAGTTCCCCGAGGCCTGAGGGAGTTTGCTATTATTAGCCAAAATTTCCAGCGAGTGTGTGTTAACTGATATTAAATGTTCTAATTGGTCCAATTTTAGGTTAACAATTTGTGTTCTCTCTATAAGGGGCGTCAAAAGACTTTTTACCAGCTTCTCAATATGTATTAACAAAGCTTTATTGTTGTTGTTTTGGCAGCAATGGGTCAGATAACCGGGATCTCCCATTCGTGTTACCCTTCCCTTCAAGTGACCTCCCCCTCGTTTACGTTTACTAATTTTTGTGGCTTCTTGAACAGGAGCCGAAACTTTGGGTTGTAAGGAAATGGGGCCCAACAGGGTCAAATTAGGGTGTTGGATCCCATCCCCAATATTACTCAGTACAGAACAATCTTCTATTGGATCGTTCACTACATCACCCATAGATATTTCTTGATTATCTGGAGTAACAGCCAAATTTGGGCTAACTTCCAAGTCGTTTACTATGCTCTTTTCGGGAGTGACCACAGATGCAAACCGTCCCAGGGATGAACGCTTCCCCGTAACTAAATCCAGAGACAGACGCTTTTCAGTAAGAGCAATTTCTTTATCTAATATCCCCGTGGCACGGGTGATAAAATCATCTAGGGTTCCAGTGGCTTTAACACTACTTGACTTTACTGTAACCCGCCTACCCTTTCTTAGTGATGAGGACATCATAAGACTAAACAATAAGAAATAATGTGTACAATTAAAATATAAATTAGATAAATATTTAAAACTTCAATTACACACTATAACTACATTAAATATCTCATCGTATTCATAACTAAAACATACTTTGAGTCCTCGAAATCCGAATGTAAGAGAAAGGGCCCGGCCCGTCCCTGTACGTCCTTGGACGGCCTTAGACGGCCCGCCCTTTGCCCGGGCTTAGCCCCGGGCGCTCCCGCGCAGCGGGGAGAGTGACTGGCTATAGGCTGTAGCATGGGCGGGGCAGGCAGGGAGAGCGACCCAGGTGTTGCGGGTCAGGACCTCGCGCAGGGACTCCTGGTACACTGAGTCCCTGCGGGTCAGCTCGCAGCCCTGCAATCCTGTTTGTACGTGCGCAGTCACCAGCTGCACCGCCGCGAATCCGTAGGAGGCACAGGAGGCAGACAAGCCCAGCCGCAGTCACGGAGGTCCAGCGGATAACCAGGGGTCAGAGGCGGCGAAGCGGGACCCGCGAAGCGGGTCCGGCGAGGAATAGTAGCAGGAAGGTGTGTCCGGTGAGTACAAGCAAATGTTAGTCCCCAATTAATCAATAATTAACAATGGCCGAGTTTCCCATAAAAAGAAAATAAAGCATAGAGCAAATAAGCTTTGGCAAAGCCAATTTGTTAAAGCATAAATTCTGCGATTTTAATAAATGTCACAGGAACACGAAGCCTGTCATTCTGCTCTCTGCAGTCTTGCCTCCCAAACTCCAAATGAATCTGTTCTCTGCCTAAAATAATCTCTCTTTTCCCCTGCTCTCGTTTGAAGGCAATTGTCTCCCCTATAGTTATGCTTCTGCTCTTTCTGCGTCTGAGTCCGTTCTGTTCTATAGCTCCTAAACTAGGAACGCGTTTATAAATCTGTAAATGTTGCAAAAAAGGTGGTCTGTTCTTGTCTTCTCCAATCAAAATCCTGCATTCTCCTGTAAGCACATCTGCCCCTTCCTGCCCATACATAATTATCAGGCTATCTATCAGCTGGCTATCGATTTGTGCTTTGTCCTCACAATACATTTGACACATATTCAAAATTACTTTATTTCCTAACCGTGTTATTCTGACTAAACACATTACATTTGCTACAAGAGAAAAGTATTATTTAAACAGGGAACATTAGAACATTTGGTGGCAACGCATTTTAAAATGCGTGTGTGTTACATTCCTACATTAAATAAATAAGGCTTTAAGTCAGTTCATGAATGGAGGTCTTTTTTAAAATAACATTCTTCCAGCAGCTAACATGATATCAGTAAGGCTTCAGAGGTCATTCTGAGCGTCTCTATTTCACAACACATTTTTACTGTTATCTGCAAGGTCAAAATAAGCTTCTTCCAAGCAAGCTGCAAGCCATTAATTCTATTTAGCTGTCACTGCTCTGGTGCAAATGTTTTAAAATATTGAGTTCATTTAATACAAACCATACACTACCACTGTACACAGGTTTATAAAAGTGCTTGTAAAAAGCTGGAGCGTGTTTGGCGACGCTCGCATAATGAGCAAGCCAAAATTACCTATAAAGCAGCTATTATAATTTATCACAATAATGTTAAATTGGCCCGCAAAATGCATATTACAGAGACTTTGGAGCATGCAGGTAACAACTCTAGAATGCTTTTTCAAATTGTGCGTGACTTTACTAACCCTAAATCTTGCCAAACTAGAGATATTTCTTCTCAGACACTATGTGATAATATCTCCTTCTTCTTTGTACAAAAGGTTGAAAAGATTTATCAAAATATCAGCCTTTCCAATACTTCTATTCCTGTCCCTGTTGTGACTACATCCCACCCCACTAGTGTAAGCCCTCATCTGACAACTTTCCCTAATATCACCACCACTGAAGTACAAACACTTTTGAAATGTACCAGATCTGGATCCCCCCTGGATATCATCCCAGCTAAAATCTCTTCTAGATTTGCGGCTCAGCTAGCTTCTCCACTATGCTCTATTATTAATAGCTCTCTGAAATCTGCCAGTCTTCCACAAAGGTGGAAACACGCTCAAATTATCCCCATTCGTAAAAACGTAAACATCTCCCCGATTTCTTTGCTTCCACTACAGAGTAAGATCACAGAAAAACATATTAATAAGCACTTATCTGCTTTTCTTGAGTCCTCTAGTGCTCTTGATGTTTCTCAGTCAAGCTTTCGTGCTAAATATAGCACTGAGACTGCCTTAGTGGAGGTAACGGACAATATTAGAATGGCTCTGGATCAAGGTCAAGCGGCACTTTTGGTGCTGCTTGACCTTTCAGCAGCATTCGATACCATCTCTCACCAAGTTCTGCTGTACAGATTACAAGAGCTTGGTATTAACGGATCTGCATTGAGGGGGCTGTCAGATTTCTTGTCCAACCGTACTCAGGCAGTGTCACTGGGTTCCTTTTCTTCTGCTCCCTCACAGGTTACCAGAGGTGTCCCCCAGGGCCCTACCTTGTTTAACATCTATGTGACCCCCCTGGCTAAACTGATGAGGGATTTGGGGTTTAATCCTATCTCTTACGCAGATGATACCCAACTCCTCCTCACCTTCGACAAAACAAGATCAGATACACAAATCATTTTTTCTCAGGGTATGATGGCAATTGCCTCCTGGATGAAAACTAACTATCTCCAGTTAAACTCTGAGAAATCTGAGATTTTGTTGTTTGGGGGTGCTGACATCTGTTGGTCGCCCAGCTGGTGGCCCTAGGAGTTGGGTAAAGTTCCTGCTCCCAAAGAGGTAGTTAAAAATCTGGGCATTAAGCTCGATAAGAAACTCACCCTTCAGACCCATGTTAATACAATCGTTGGTTCCTGCTACCACATTTTAAGTTTACTTAGAAGAGTTTTTCCGTTGCTCCCTCTTTCCACCAGGAAGACTCTAATTCAGGCATTGATCATGAGCAAGATTGACTACTGTAATGCTCTTCTCCTTTCTGCCCATGCAGCTTCATTGGATAAATTGCAGGTCATCCAAAATACGGCTGCCCGTCTGGTATCTGATTCACCTGCTAGGACTCCCTCATTGCCTTTGCTGCATGAACTACATTGGCTGCCAGTCAAAAAAAGAGTGGAATTTAAAATGGGCTGCATGATTTTTAAGGCTCTTAACGAGCTTAGTCCCCTCTATCTTGCTAGGAAACTGAAAGCATATATTCCTAGATGCTCACTTAGATCAGGATCTAAAAAACTCCTTTCTGTTCCTAGAATTAACAAAGCCCGCACTGGTGGCAGGGCCTTTTCGTACCTGGCTCCAATGTTCTGGAACAGTCTCCCCCAATATCTTCGTACGGAAATGCCCCTTCTCCAGTTCAGAAAGCTCATGAAAACGCATCTATTTTAGTGCCGAGATAGTCTTCTGTTGCAAGCGCAGAGATACCCCTTGGGGTGATTCAGCGCTATATAAAATCATAAAATAAAATAAATAAAATTGTAAGTTAAGAAAACACATTCTATAATTAAATCAAAATCTAAACAAGTCACATTAACTATGAATTATACTTGCATGCCTTAACATTTTTAGAGAGCATTATTTATTACAGGAGAAAGTTTCTGATTAAAGGCCTTTAAAGCCTTGCGATTTAATTTTTTTGCACTGAATATCTGCGTGTCATTTTTTACAGTCTAAGGCAGATTATCATTTTAATTTGTTATGGAAGTCAAATACATTTTATTTTTTTAAGTTATCTCCCACAGAAGTGAGCCTGATATAGGCTTCGCACTTGGCCGTTTTCCACCCTGAGGAAGGTTCATGTCTCCCATGCCAGTCTGCTTTCCGCCCCAGTGCAAACAGACATTACTCAGGCAGTTGTTAGGAAAGTCCTAAAAGCTGGTGGTGTAGGTGAGCATTGCTCAGTTGACGTGAAGGGGTTCATGCAGGAGTGAATGTTCGCCCACTGCCTCGAGAATGCAGCAGTAGGGGGTGCAAGAAGGTCTGCACTGAACAGGGGTTGCTAAAGTCAGACAGCAGAGAGGACTTAGAGCATACCATCTTGTACAGGAACGTACAGTTCCTTAAGTTCACTAAATGGTGGAAATCTTTAGGGTGGAGATTTGTTTCTATTTGAGCAATGTAATCCATCTTAAAGGGATTAAGCACAGGTCCAAATAAAACATAACTGATGCGGGAGGGTGCAGCACTGATAAGGGGTTCAACCTCGCCTTCATGAAGACAAAGAAGAACCAGACAGTTGGAGAGTGGAAAGGCCCTACGTAAGTAAGCTAAAACACATTAAGGAACACGGATTGGCATAGCCAATAGGTATGGCCTTTTTAGTCTCACCTATCAGACACCTTTTAACTGTCTTTAGGTGAAAGATCCTGTGGACTATACCAAATATGTGCAATGGGCTTAGAGCCTGCACGTTGCCTACCATTCGTTGGCTTTATTGTCACTGTAATGTAATGTAAATTGGTATTTGTAAAGCGCTGAGCTGTCACTCCACAAGGAGTATCCTGGCGCTGGTTGGTTGGAGGTGAGAGGGGGCCCTAGCAGTGCTAAATGAGTGCAAGGCAGAATGCATCTGGGGTGCCATATAACCATGTCTTCAAGGCCTTCCTGAATTGAGTTTCTGTTTTTAGAAGTCATTTGTTTGCTTCTTTTCCATTGCTGGCCTCCTCTTAATTTGTCACTCCCCTGAGCATTCCCTCTTTACCATTCTTTTGATTGGATGACTTATATTCTTCCACTACTCACATTCAGAGAACCTCTTTTCTCTTTTTCTTTCCGCATTCTGGGAAAGTGCACAGGCTTTCTAGCTCTCTCTCTCGCGTGTGTGGTTTATCTCCAAATATCCCGTCCTCTGTGCTATCTCTGTTGCTCCCTTATCTTTCTCTTCCAAACTCTTCTCTGCTTTACCCAAGCCCATCAGCCTTTTAAAAAACATTTTTGGGGCATCCTGCGGGCTCAGCTTAAGTGCCACCGTTGCCTCCTTACGTTCCGCCCGTCTTGTTCCTTACCTTCCACTTATTCCCTCATTGGACCCCATATCCCTCGTTGTCTGTAAAAAATGTTTACATTTAATTTATGTTTCTTTTGGAGGGTCCAGCAGCTGCCTATTGGTGCTGGACTGCTAAGCAGTGTAAAAAGCACCTTTGAAAAATAAAATGTGAATTCTTTTATTTACAGCTCCAGTTGGCATCCGCCATTGAGTCACATCAATCCCTACGCGCATGCATGCATGCTAGCCCCTAGTAAATTATATGGCTGGCAGTAGCAGCCACGTCATTGCACCAATTTGTTATTTTTGCTTTTTTTAATGCTACACAACATTGCCAAAAAGCATTGGTAAAGCCAACAGGTCAAAAAAGGCAAGGCTGACTGGTTTTGCCTTTGCTTGTTGACTGACTGACTGACACATTTATAAAGCGCACTTATGCCGTGTCGTCTTGGCGCTGGGAAAATTGAAACAGACAACAACGGATCTTAAGATCTTGGAAAAAGCCAGGTCTTTATCTTTTTCCTGAAAAGAGCCCTGTTAGGTTCCAGCCTGACTGTCTCCGGGAGAGAGTTCCACAACGTAGATGCTTGATAAGAAAAACCAGCTCCTCCCCATCTAGCTCTTTTAATTCTGGGGACACAGACCAGCCCTGTGTTAGCAGACCTAAGCGTACATAGGGGTTGGTACACGGGAAACAGAGATTGAATATCCAAGGCTCCACCTCCATAGATTACCTTGTGCACCAGGCAAAGGGCTTAAAATTTACTCTCTGACACACTGGAAGCCAGTGTAGTTCTTTAATTACTGCCGAGGTCGGATGATGTTTAGGTAGGTCATAGAGTATACGCGCTGCCGCATCCTGGAGGGATTGGAGTTTTTTTAATCTGTCCCTTACCTATACCAAGATAGAGAGCATTGCAATAATCAATTTTAGTAAGGACAAGAGCTCCAACTACAGTTTTCCTGAGAGACAGCGGGATAAAAGGTAAAATCTTCCGCAAGATTTTCAATGTAAAGAAACAGGCTGAGGTAACTTGATTGACTTGGGAGGCGTATTTAAGATCTTTATCGAACACCACTCCCAGGTTCCTCGCCTTAGTTACAGGGACTGGACAGGAGCCTGCCTCTGGGGGCCACCAAATTTGGCTCCAGATGGAGTGGAGTTGGCCAAACTCTAGAACCTCAGTCTTATCCGTGTTTATCTTCAGGAAGTTCCTAGTCATCCATGCCATTACATCCGTAAAACAATTACGGAACCTCTCGGCTGGTAGCCCGACACTTTGGGACAGGGAGACCACTAATTGAGCGTTGTCGGCATAAGACACCAGCATTAAGCCATGTTCTTTGATTATCTGTGCCAGAGGTCTGACATACAGATTAAAAAGAGTAGGAGACAATGCTGAGCCCTGCGGGACTCCACACGGAAGATGGAATAATCCAGATTGTAGGCCATTCCAGTGAATCAGTTGCTCACGAGATGTTAGAAAGGAAGTGAGTAGGGTCAGGGCCACATCTGCAATACCCGCATCCTTCAGCCGCTGCACCAACACCGAATGATTCACGGTATCGAAGGCCGCGGTCAGATCTAATAGAATAAGTGTGGCTCTGCCTCCCCCATCCATCACCTTCAGAATCTGTTCAGTGGCCATAAGTAACGCTGATTCAGTGGAATGAGATGAACGAAAACCATGCTGTGTAGGGTCCAACAAATTATTCCTGTCTAAGTAATCCGTTAGTTGTAAATTCACGGCTTTTTCCAAGATCTTAGATGGTAATGGAAGACAAGAAATTGGACGTTAAATAAATTATAGCACACGCTCACTTTCTTTCACACGTATGCCCACACCACCATTTCTCTCACATACATAGACAAAACTCTCACACATGCAATGATTTTATAGAAACAAATACAAATTTGGTGTTGATAGAGGGTATGGCAATAGGAGTGGTTGTTATGGTACTGATTGTGCTAGTAGTGTATTGTATTGTATTGCAGCATTTATATAACGCTTACTACCCCTATGTGAAGTGCTGAAGCGCTTGCCAACATAGGTAGCATGCTACACGGTGTAGGGTGTTTGGTTGGAAGTGTGTTGGCTTTATTTTGAACCTGTGTGGGAAGTGTTTCCACCTTGTGCAAGAGGACCACAGAGGTGTGGTTAGCGTGTTATGGGACTCAGCGCTTAGCCATGTGATGGATGAAGAAGTGTGAGGGATAGGTACACCATTTATGATTTTCAGTAAGCCTGCAGCTTTGAGCAGGTCTACATGTCAATTTTTAGTATTTTTTTATAATCCACTTAGCTGTTTACTGTACTGAGTTGTCAGTTCTGAGATATTTTGTTTAGAAATGATGGCCCTGAGCACACCTAGGTTTAAAGGAGAAGTAGTTCAGCGATCTGCTAGGATGGACTTTGTTAACATCGCCACAAATCTGATTGTCATTATGAAAAGTCAAGAAGCAGCCGTAGTATGTTGCTATCAGGACTTCAATGTTGTACTAAATAGAGTCCTCTGTTGGCCAGCAGCACATGGCAGATCTCTTCAGTTATTCTGTGACTGTTAAGTAGTTGACAGATGGTTTATTGCTGTGGACTGGTATAGTACTTGATGATGGATATGACCTATAGCAGTTTTGTCTTATGTGAGTGTAAGAGTGTCAAGCAGTAAAAGGTAATTATTAAGCAGCCTGAATGAAATACAGTTGACTGTCTGACTGTTGGGTCTCATGGTATTTGTTTAAGTGTGGGTTATATTGTAATTGCATTATATAACACGTATTACCCCTGAAGAGCAATTGTTGTGCTTTTACACTGGGCAGCACACTGCTCCAGGTCCCATGATTAGTATTTTGTTTGTAGTTATCATGTTTATTGGGATTAGTCTTGTGCTCTGTAGGAACCATTCAATGCATTTACTCTTTCTATATGGTAGATGTCATTATTTGGAATTTAGTGTAATCTTTAGTGGGAGATGGAGATATGAGAATTTCATGCATCGGTTGGCAGTATCAATAGAAGAGATACAGGAGGTTATGTATTGTTAGGGTGCAGAGTACCTTTTTTTAAGGAGAGGCTGTGATCTTTTAAATAAGGTGTGGGCAATTTGCAGAGATACAAATATAGGGATTAAGGCAAACATGCATTTGATTTAGAGTGTGCTGTACTTAGATAGCAGAGATGGAGAGAGTCAGTCTCCCTGTTTATCGATTGCTTCGCAAGTAACATAAGTATGTTCATTCATTTTTCTTACCTACCCCTTCCAGCTTCCTAAGACTTTCTTGGTGCTAATTTTCTCATTTAGCCATTAGTTCCCCAGGTCATCCCCAGTCCTGAAGAGACTGTAGGTATTCAATAATCCGGATAACTGAGTCAAAGTTTGAAAAGCGAAATCTCTAAAAATGTTATGTTATGTTATGCTGTTTTATAGAGCGCTCAGCCGCCCCAGCAAAGGGGCTTCCCAACGCTGATGGCAGAAAACTACACATCCTCTAACAGAGAAAAGTCCTACAACGGAGGGAAGAGGAACGTTTTGCTTGCTTTACAAAATGCCAGATAATTCTTAAGGCTGCGGATGGAAATAGGGAGCGCGTTCCAGAGTTTTGGAGCCAGAGTACGAAAGGCCCCCCCTCCCCAGCACGGACCCTCCTCACCGGAGGGATAACCGCCAAATGCTGCCTCATCGACTGAAGTTGGCGAGAGGGGGTGTATGGCGCAAGCAAAGTGGCCAGAATACCTGGGGATGAAGAGTTCAAGATTTTAAATTAAATACAGAGGGACTATGTGATTGGCCACAGGCAGCCAGTGAAGCCGACGAATAGCACTAGATGCAGAGCATGTCCTAGGTAGGCCAAGGAGAGTTCTGGCTGCAGCATTCTGGACCCTTTGCAGTCTAACAATTTCAGACTGGTTAGAACCCAGATAAAGTGAGCTGGCATAGTCTAGTCTCAACAGAATCAAAGCCTGAACAATAACCTGCCTAATAGAGGGGTTGAAAAACCCCAGCAACGGTTTGAGCCTCTGCAGTATACCAAAACAGGTCCCCGCCACCTTCTTGGTTTGGGTCTGAAAGCTAAGGGTGGAGACGACCCCGAAACCCAGATATTTTACCAGCTGTTTGGGGGCAGGTGCATGTCCCAGAGTAGCAGGCTACCTGAGCTCTCTCCACAGCTCAGAATCTTTCCCTACCAGCAGTACCTCAGACTTGCTGGCATTGAGCTGGAGACAGTTTGTGGAAATGTGCCTTTTCAGGGGCACACCGGTGCAGGGTTCACCTTTAAGTTTGTCCATGGGTCCTTAGACCAACAAATAAGAGATTGGCACTGAAGCTGGAATTCAAAATAACAAGTTTATTAATCACTCATGAGTGGGACTACATCCATACAACACCCTCAGGCGCTTTACGAGGTAGTACATGGAATACAGAAACCATGGGCCTTGTATACACAGTTTGTTGCAGAGTAAGCATGTAGTTACAAATAGAAGGTACAGGCCTACACAGGAATAGCTATCGACTAACATGGGCAGATAATTATCACTTAGTCAGCAAAGTGGGAGGGGAAACAGAACTGCTTACATCAGTAGGATATGATAGAGAGTTACATTCTCAAACAGGTGCATTCTAGCAGCTACAGGCCTTTCTGAGCTCATACATTGCTCTGGCTCAGTACAGGAGTTAACTTAGGTTGATGACTCAAACAGAAGAGAAAAGCAGGCAACAGTGAAGATGGCAAAATCACAAGGCTACCAAATGGATGCTGCAAACAAGATGGCTTCAGCTCATGCTAACAGCAATTATTTTTGATTTCCACAGACGGCCCTTTTAGCATTAGCTGAAGACATCTCTATGATTTAGAAGGAGCATGGAAGATATCATGGACATCAATCATCATTAACTCACTAATTTCTTGGTCTGTTACTAGTCGGACATTTACATTCTTGACAATTTGTTTAGCTGGTGTACATGAGGTACAGGTAGAAGCACAAAGGGAACAGAGCATCTGGCCAAATTGGATACATAGGCAACAGATAAAACGGATCGCAACAAATATACATAGGGCTGACAATATCTTCAAGCCCCATACAGTAAACATAGTCCATAGCCATCCAGTCAAAGTCCATGTTCCTGAATCCTGATGGATTTCAGTGGCTATCTTGTGCAGCTTAGAAATTGCTTCAAAAACTTAAGGGGCATGGTCAGGCATGTAGACACAGCAGCTGCTCCCAATAATGCGGCATGCTCCACCACGGTCTGCCAGGATCACATCCAAAGCCATCCTGTTTTGGAGCACCACAATTCTCGCAATTTGTAGTTATTCTGTGATATTTCCAAGTGCCATGGCTGTCTGATTGGTTACAGCCTCTACAACACGTGCTAAGCTCCTTATTTTTCTGCTGTTTAAGGCTGCACCAACAAAGAAGAACAGTCCCAAATTAAAGTCAATATACTGCTGCAATGCAGTATCAGTTTGATCCACCTCATCATGATTTATTGTTCTCTTAAATCAGCTCTTAGAAATGTCATTATACAGTTTATAGTCTTTGTGGTAGGATGCAGGTACCAAAAACACAGGTGGTAGCAAAAAGGACACAAAACAGCTACATACCACCCAATAGGTAGGTGGTAATAGCCTTTACTTCAACAAATGAAATAGGTGTTATGTGAGGACAAAAAACTACTATTGTTCATTCCAGTAATGTTCAGCACTGTAGTACAGTCACTTTTTTCCACAGGGATACTGTTCGAGCTCTAGTAACAGCTATAACAGGAGGCCCATTACCCTTGACAGTTCGAGTGTTAGGGAAAACATAGTGCGTGGAGGAATTTCCTCGGTGATACTCCTCCATTTCCCATACAGTTCCTTTAGCTTGTGGATCTCCTTCCTCATCAGGGTAACTGACTCTATTTAACTGAGCGTTAAGTCTTCCTACATCAAAATTGGTAATGTTACCAATATGAGAAGCCCACAATAGTGCAAACCAGGCTCTGCAGGAGCCATTGTGTGAAAACGGCAAAGGAATGAAAGGCGTTCCTCCCTTTTTCTGATCAGCTGGCATCATTCCACACACCCAACAGTTGGTAGTGTTCGTAGCATTATGGGTGTGATGCAACATTTGAATGAACGTATTGTTGAGATAGGACATTCAATGCTTCTGCTCATGATAAGAGAGAGTAAAATATCGGTGCTCAATGGGGACAGGAGTAGTAGCAGTCAGTAGTTTCCAAGCAGGAGCTACTCCCTCTACAACCCATGTTATTGTAGCAATGATGACAAAAATCAAAGTGAGTCCAATAATGAACATACTCTTTCGATCACAAACTTTTGCAGCAGTTGATTTCTTCTCCGCAGGCATGTTCATCTTGCCGTTGAACAACGAAACAGATGGTGCCCTAAGGTCCTGGGCAGACGTTGGTTTCTTCGCTGAGGTTGAGATGAGTAGCCACTAAAAGAGTACCCTCTTTGTAACTCAGTCTTTCACTACCCAGGACAGTGGCTCAAACAGTCTTTTTCAACAACAAAGTGTTTCTCTTCCGGGGTCGTAGCTGATATCGAGATGTACCAGGGATCGTGTGGTCCGGGAAGACTTCCTCAGGTCCTTCAGGTGTCGTGGCTTGTCCTTTCTTTGTGTCCAGGATGTTGCGGTGATCTGCCAACACAGTTGGGCTCACAAGGTCCTGCAACACCTTCCGACAATGGGTTGTGTGGACCCAGTTCTTCCGGTTTGTCACTCGAACCCCAGTCCTGGTAGCAAAGAGCACCTGCTCAGGGCCACGCCAACAAGGCTCCAAGGAGCTGGTCCGCTGAAAGGACTTTGTTAGGACAAAGTCCCCAGGCTGTAGATTATGGCCCTCACCCTGAAACCTGTCTGGAAGAGTCTCCCGAACCTGTTGATAAATAGGAGACAAACTGTCAGTCAACTGAGACAAATAGTCGTTCATCAATACATAGGGTACATCATGTATAGGGGGTGGCTTAGGAATCCCCCAATTCAATGGTCCCCAAAACCACCTCATACGGTGTGAGGCCAGATCGTGTATGTGGTATCAATCTTCTAGATAGCAACGCTAATGGCAGTGCATCAGGCCATTTCAAAGATGTGGAAGCCTGTATTTTGGCCAATTTTAGTGTTAGGGTAGAATTGTGGGTGAAAAGCAGCATGAAACTTCTGTTTAATTCCTAACACTTTCATGAGGTAATCAACAACTTGGCCAATGAAATGCGGTCCGTTGTCACTTCACATAACTCGACAAATGCTGAATCTGGGGAAAAACTCCTTTAGGAGCACCTTTGCTCCTAAAGGAGTAAGAGCTGTATTATCTTTCGTAGCGTAGGCCTCCACCCATTTACTGAAGGCGCAAATCACTACCAAGATATACTTTAGGTTGTTACAATGCTCAAACTGTATGTAATCCATTTGCAGGACCTCAAAAGGTGCAGTAGGTATGGCAAAGCCTCCTGCTGGAGTTTGTGTTCCCTTTCCAGGATTATATTGGAGACAGATCAGACATGACTGGACTTTCTTTTAAGCTGTGCCGGCAATATCTGGATGATACCAAACTTGCATAAGTTGCTGTGCCATTGAGGATGTTCCAACATGTGCCGGCCCATGTGCCATGTGAATCACAGGATGTAAATAGGCTGAGGGTAACTTCCATTTTGTCTTTATTCCTCCAACAGCGCTCATCATCCAGTGTTCCCTCCTTAGACCATTGGTCTAATTCCTCAACAGAAGCAGATCTTTGCATATCCAGTACCTCTTGCCTGGCATCATGCCAACGCTGAGCCTGTGACTTAACTACATACATGGGTGTAGTACTTCCCTACATTGCAGTCTCACGAGCTGTGTGAGCCACAAAGGCATTGCCTTTTCCTATTTTATGAGTCACTTTCTTGTGTGCGCTACACTTAACAATTGCCACTTTCTTAGGATATGTCAAGGCAGTAAGGAGATTGTGTACTACTTCCCCATGCACTATTTGCATCCCATGTGAAGTAAGAAAGCCTCTTTCTTTCCAGAGTTGGCCAAACTCATGAGCCACTCCAAAAGCATATCGGCTATCGGTGTAGATGTTAACAAGTAGATCTGTACTAAGCTCACATGCTCTTGTCAGTGCTATCAACTCGGCTGCTTGAGCTGACTTCTGTGGAATGCGAGCTGCCTCAGCTACTGTCTGAAGTGTTGTGATTGCATAGGCAGCAGATGTTGTGCCATCAGGCAACTTCAAGCAGGACCCATCAACCCACAGTTCCCCATCAACACTAGAAAGGGGCATATCTTGTAGGTCAACACAACCCTTTGTTGGTTCTTCAGTAAGGGGTATACAATCATTTAACTCTTGTGACTGAGACTGAGTGGCTGGAAATAGCAATAAGGTAGCAGGATTCAGAGTCGAGCATCTTTTCAGTGTGGTATGAGGAGCCAAAAGTGTCAATTCTTATCCTGTCAAGCGGGCACTAGTCAAATGTTGTGTTTTTGTTTGATTTAAAAAAGCATCAACTGAATGGGGTACTAGCACAACCAATCTGTGTGACAAGACTATTCCCTCACTTTGTCGTATGGACACAGCTGTCGCCGCCACCGCTCGAAAACACACAGGCAGCGCACGGGCGACTGGATCAAGGACAGCAGAGAAATATTCACAAGGACACTGCTTATCACCGTGTGTCTGTCTTAAAACTGAGAGAGCACAACCGTCCCTCTCGCGTACATAGAGTGTGAAAGCCTTAGTGTAGTCTGGAGTTCCTAATACTGGTGCAGAACAAAGCTTGACGCAACTGTTGGAAAGCATGCTGGCATTCAGTAGTCCATGGGAGGGGCATCGGGAGTGTCTTTAGTCAAAAGGGCCAACAAGGGTTTAACAATGTGAGAAAAGCTGGGGATACATAGCCTACAGAAAGAAGTAAGGCCAATCAGTGAACGAACATCCTACTGAGTCGGGGCACAGGCGTGTCTAAAATAGCTTGAATGCGATCTGGTGTAAGTGCACGCCCCTCCTTAGACAGGAGGTGACCTAAATAGGTAACCTGCTGTCTGCAATATTGCAGTTTCTTCAGAGAGACTTTGTGATGATGAGAGGCAAGGAATGATAGCAATAACAGTGTTCCTTCTTCACACTGTTCAGGGGTATCGGCAGCCAACAAGATGTCATCGACATATTGAATAAGAGCCACCCCTTTTGGCACAGGGAAAGAATCAAGGTGCCTTTTCAATGCCTGGCTATAAATGCTAGGACTCTCTGTATACCCTTGTGCAGCTCTACAAAATCTGAATGATTGATTATTCAAAGTGAAGCCGAACAAATAACAGCTGTCAAGATGAATAGGTATCGAGGAGAATGCATTCTTCAAATCGATCACACTGAGTGTAGTTGCAGTAGGAGGAACCATAGTAAGAAGCGTTGTGATGTCAGAGACTGACGGATATTGGGGCACTACGATCTTGTTGACCTCTCGCAAGTAAAGCATGAATCTATAAATTTTAGAATCAGTGTCTTTTTCAAAATAGGAAGAATAGGGCTATTACAGGTATTGTAAGGGACTTCTTCCACAACCCCCACCATGATCAAATCCTGAACAATGTGTATCAATGCTTCTTCGCATTCCCGAGATATTTAATATTGGGGCAGTCGAGGCAAAGAAGCACCTTCTTTCACTTCAATATGTACTGGTGGGATAACCATTTGTCCCACATCGGTATCTGATGTAGCCCACAAGGTACTAGGTAACGATGCCAAAGCAATATCCTCTTTAATAAGACAAGACCTCTCAACTATTGGATAGTTATGATTTAAAATAACACGCACACCCTCTGGGAAACAACGTATTGTAGCACGAAAATGTTTAAGCATATTGATACCCACAATGTTATCTGGCGTGTTAGGGGAAAGCAGAAATGGACATGTTGCAGTGAATTTATCAAGACTAAATGCAAGTAGCTGTGACAGTGGGCTAAGTGTAGGTGTCCCATCGAACCCTATCGATGTTATCATTGTGCCAGACAGGGGGGCCCTAGGAACCAATTGTTTAGACAGAGCGCTATAAGTAGCTCCTGCATCAACAAGAAACTGATCAGTAGAACCCAAGACGTTTGCATCGACATATGGACCCCTCTGATCTACTGGGACCTCAACCGGTTCCGTACCCCATCCTAGGCATTCTTATGCATAATCAGAATCCTTAGGACCATCAGCCGAATAATCAGACATTTGGTATTGGTTTTGTCTATCAAAGGTATTAAAAGAATTTGAATTGTGTTCAACTGCCTCAATTCTGGTACGATTATCCATGCTTCCCCTATTTCCTGTGTTCCCTGGGCGGCTTCTCATACTTCCCCTACCCCGCTGATACTGCTGACCTTCCAAAAGGGGGCACTCAGCAATCCAATGTCCAATTCCTTTACAATAAGCACACTGATCAGAAGACAAAGTTGCTTTTGGGAAAGGGGGTACACCAGGGCGATACATCGCATGTCCACCTCTACCACCACCTCTAAATGAGGGACCATAGACTTGAGCCAACATAACTTTCGTTTTTAGATCTTTAACCTTTTTATCCTCCTTGCCTTTTGCTTCCAATTCCTGTCGCTCATAATACTGAGCCATAGTCAAAAGGGAGACTTGGGAAGACGTGGTCCATGAACTCTTGCTGGCCTTTAGGCGACTAGTTATTTCTGGCAACATGTTAGCGACAAATTTTTCGACGAACTTCAGCTTACCCGTGCCATCTGTCAATGACTGCCCACTAAAATCAAGGAATGTTTCTTCAAATCATGTAAAGAAATCAGAAACGGCCTCATCCGCTTTCTGTTTACAAGACGCTAATGTAGTCCAATCTATTTTGTTAGGGGGTATGAGAGTTTTCAACTTAGTTACAATAGCTTTAGAAAGATCTACTATCACCTGTTGCGGTTTCTGCGCAGGCTCTCTAGCCGCATCTATTTGCTCTAAATGCACCCAAGTATCACCATAGGCTACATTATCATCTACCTTCCAAATTGATCTCCACATATCAGGGTGCAAAATAAGCCCAAAAAACATGTCAATATCTGGCAGAGTCATAGTACAGGAGCTAACAGCTCCTTCTACTTCTTCATAAAAAGCGGCCAGATTTTTCTGTGGATCGGGCAAAGCAGCTTTAAGAGCCATAACGTCTGCTCTACTCCAAGGGGTGTAGACCCAATTATAAACAAAATATCCCTTTGCATCATCTGAATCTTTATCATCATTCGGTCCTGCTCCTTTTGGGGGAACATACAGATGTGCTGCTTTATGCATGGGTTTCATAGTAACTTCAATATCACTAGTATCTTTATCTGTCCCCGTAGCTCCCTTTTGTCACTCCAGGGTCTGAACTGTTTGCTCAGTTGTAGTTTTACTAGCTGCTTTTTTCTCCTCTCGTAGACGGAACGTGTCAGTGCGCAATATAACCACTCGCCTAATTAGATCAGGCACCTGTGAAGGAAGAAAGGTGCCATCACTTAATTGTTTACAATTAGAATTTACATCAGAGGGCTCTAACTCGTCAGAATGTTTTCTAAAACTGAGTATTACTTCCCAAGTAAACGTCTCTACAAAATATAACTGCTCTAAATCTTTCCACTGCTGAACCATTGCTATGAGTTCTGGGGCAGAGGCACTCCATGAGCTGCTTTACGAGCAGCGGATCTAAGAGTGGCCTTGCATTCAGTAGTTAAAGTAGAGCGAGTCTTCCGCCCGTCCTGCTTATCTTCATCTTTTTCTTCTGAAGACAAATGCTCTTCATCATAACCTTCATTCTCAGGGGCACTAGGGAATTTATACGGGGGTGGGGGTCGATATAACAAAATAGAATCATCTTGAGGTCTATTAGGTATGGGATAAATGGGGCGCCTAATAGGGTACTGGCCAGTTACCTCTAAACAACACTCCCTATCTTCATTTTCTTTTATTTCCCTAATCTCCTTATTTTCCAATTCCAATGCTTTTTTATATATTGTTTTTCGCTGTTCTTTTTCTGCTATAGCTTCTTCTTTCCTCACTCTCTCGTGCACTTCTTTCTCCCACATTCGTACACAATCAAACATATCTTGTCGACTCTTTCGTTTAAACAGACACTGCTCAATATACTGAATCTTTTTTAAATCAAATGACCCATTTACTGGCCATCGTAGATCAGGATCCTTTTTCGTATATTTGTTCCACAGTGTACTATCCATTATGGAAGAAATACCGTATTTAATATACTTGTACCTACTAGGTGTCCCCTCTAGGGGAGCCGGCTGACTACTTTCTAAATCCATTTTGGTACCACCAAGACAGCAACACAGCCTACGAAGTGTGCTAGGAGCAGGAATGCTACCAAATTGTAATTAAATATTACTTTTCCCAGATATATCAAAGTAGAGAAAAATCTCCACATTACCTGCTTTTATTTATTGCAATAAACAAACAAACAAAACCAGAATCTTGGCCTTGCAAATCCAAAATCAAGAGTGTCGCTTCAGCGACCTTACCAAACAAAAGTCTCCAACTTCCAATCTCATGGTCGACCTAATGGTCACTGCAAAACTTGCGCCAAAGGAGATCTCAGTTGGGACCGGCCACCACCTGGAGAGTCAAATCGGGAAAACCGGAAAAGCACTTCGGTCTGCACAGATAAAGGGTCTCCTCATGCAGGACATCTCCTCAGTAAGATTCCATTCCTCCGTCAAGACAACTCCTTCGGACGGCCGCGTCTCCGATGAGCCCCACGAGTCGGCCGCCAAACTGTGGAAATGTGCTTTTTCAGGGGCACACCGGTGCAGGGTTCATCCTTGATTTTCTCCACGGCTCCTTAGACCAACAAAGAAGAGATTAGCACTGAAGCTGGAATTCAAAATAATAGGTTTATTAATCACTCATGAATGGGACTACATGAATACAACATTCTCAGGTACTGTAGGAGGTAGTACAGAGAATACTGAAACCATGGGCCTTTGTTAGACCTGGCACATTGGCGTGAGTCTCCCTTCCATTTTTCGCTGGCCTCATGTATGTTTTGCTGGTGTTAGCTGCTAAGGGCACTGTGCCACTGCTGTCCAGTGCCACAGTGCAAGTGCTCCCTATTGTAAATTGATGTATGATTTGTGATTCCATGATTGGTTGGTTTGGTTTACTTGTTAGACCCTAGTACAGTGCACCAGGAGTGCCCAGGGCTTGTAATCCAAATACTGCTGGTGGGCTTGCAGCACTGGTTGTGCCACCCACAGAAGCAGCCTGTAAACATGTGTCTAAGGTCTGCCATTGCAGAGCCTGCGTGCAGTCTGGTACTGTCATGCTGACTGGGCAAGTGCACCCACTTTCCAGTCCCTAAACCTTCCCTTTCGTTCATATCAGACACCCCTATGGTAGGCCCAAGGGCAGGGTGCATTTTAAGGATAAGGTAGGACATGCCCTGGTGTGTGTGTGGCATGTTCTAATAGTGAATTACAGCTATTTTCGTTTTTCACTATTGCAAGGCTACCTGTTCTCCATAGGCCAGAATGGGCAGTTTGGTTATTACATTTTATAATCCTAACTGACTCAGAGAACATGGTAGAAATTCGAATTTAGTATGCCTGAACTCAGGATGATAAAATACATCTTTTAGTGAAGTTGGTTTTAACATTCTGTGTTTGAAAATGCCACTTTTAGAAAGTACCCGTGCTCACTATGCCACTGGAGTCAAGCTATCCTGGCTGATGACGGCTGATAACCAGAAACCGGTCCTAGGATGCTTGATTCCGGTCCAGGGAAGACATGGCTTGGCAGTTCGGGCTGGACTGTTCCCATGAGGCACAGGGTCAAGACTGATTTGCATATGGCCATGTCTAAACTGGGGTGGCGTAGTGGGCAAAAGAACGATGGATTTAACCCAGATCTCTTGACTGGGGGAGAATGTCTGCAGTGTCAGCATTCTGTCCATCATTTGTTTGTTGTAACGCTTTTCGCCCTAAGTGGGATGGGTATTCCCAGACGTGGGACCCGTGCTCACTATGCCACTGGAGTCAAGCTATCCTGGCTGATGACGGCTGATAACCAGAAACCGGTCCTAGGATGCTTGATTCCGGTCCAGGGAAGACATGGCTTGGCAGTTCGGGCTGGACTGTTCCCATGAGGCACAGGGTCAAGACTGATTTGCATATGGCCATGTCTAAACTGGGGTGGCGTAGTGGGCAAAAGAACGATGGATTTAACCCAGATCTCTTGACTGGGGGAGAATGTCTGCATTGTCAGCATTCTGTCCATCATTTGTTTGTTGTAACGCTTTTCGCCCTAAGTGGGATGGGTATTCCCAGACGTGGGACCCGTGCTCACTATGCCACTGGAGTCAAGCTATCCTGGCTGATGACGGCTGATAACCAGAAACCGGTCCTAGGATGCTTGATTCCGGTCCAGGGAAGACATGGCTTGGCAGTTCGGGCTGGACTGTTCCCATGAGGCACAGGGTCAAGACTGATTTGCATATGGCCATGTCTAAACTGGGGTGGCGTAGTGGGCAAAAGAACGATGGATTTAACCCAGATCTCTTGACTGGGGGAGAATGTCTGCATTGTCAGCATTCTGTCCATCATTTGTTTGTTGTAACGCTTTTCGCCCTAAGTGGGATGGGTATTCCCAGACGTGGGACCCGTGCTCACTATGCCACTGGAGTCAAGCTATCCTGGCTGATGACGGCTGATAACCAGAAACCGGTCCTAGGATGCTTGATTCCGGTCCAGGGAAGACATGGCTTGGCAGTTCGGGCTGGACTGTTCCCATGAGGCACAGGGTCAAGACTGATTTGCATATGGCCATGTCTAAACTGGGGTGGCGTAGTGGGCAAAAGAACGATGGATTTAACCCAGATCTCTTGACTGGGGGAGAATGTCTGCATTGTCAGCATTCTGTCCATCATTTGTTTGTTGTAACGCTTTTCGCCCTAAGTGGGATGGGTATTCCCAGACGTGGGACCCGTGCTCACTATGCCACTGGAGTCAAGCTATCCTGGCTGATGACGGCTGATAACCAGAAACCGGTCCTAGGATGCTTGATTCCGGTCCAGGGAAGACATGGCTTGGCAGTTCGGGCTGGACTGTTCCCATGAGGCACAGGGTCAAGACTGATTTGCATATGGCCATGTCTAAACTGGGGTGGCGTAGTGGGCAAAAGAACGATGGATTTAACCCAGATCTCTTGACTGGGGGAGAATGTCTGCATTGTCAGCATTCTGTCCATCATTTGTTTGTTGTAACGCTTTTCGCCCTAAGTGGGATGGGTATTCCCAGACGTGGGACCCGTGCTCACTATGCCACTGGAGTCAAGCTATCCTGGCTGATGACGGCTGATAACCAGAAACCGGTCCTAGGATGCTTGATTCCGGTCCAGGGAAGACATGGCTTGGCAGTTCGGGCTGGACTGTTCCCATGAGGCACAGGGTCAAGACTGATTTGCATATGGCCATGTCTAAACTGGGGTGGCGTAGTGGGCAAAAGAACGATGGATTTAACCCAGATCTCTTGACTGGGGGAGAATGTCTGCATTGTCAGCATTCTGTCCATCATTTGTTTGTTGTAACGCTTTTCGCCCTAAGTGGGATGGGTATTCCCAGACGTGGGACCCGTGCTCACTATGCCACTGGAGTCAAGCTATCCTGGCTGATGACGGCTGATAACCAGAAACCGGTCCTAGGATGCTTGATTCCGGTCCAGGGAAGACATGGCTTGGCAGTTCGGGCTGGACTGTTCCCATGAGGCACAGGGTCAAGACTGATTTGCATATGGCCATGTCTAAACTGGGGTGGCGTAGTGGGCAAAAGAACGATGGATTTAACCCAGATCTCTTGACTGGGGGAGAATGTCTGCATTGTCAGCATTCTGTCCATCATTTGTTTGTTGTAACGCTTTTCGCCCTAAGTGGGATGGGTATTCCCAGACGTGGGACCCGTGCTCACTATGCCACTGGAGTCAAGCTATCCTGGCTGATGACGGCTGATAACCAGAAACCGGTCCTAGGATGCTTGATTCCGGTCCAGGGAAGACATGGCTTGGCAGTTCGGGCTGGACTGTTCCCATGAGGCACAGGGTCAAGACTGATTTGCATATGGCCATGTCTAAACTGGGGTGGCGTAGTGGGCAAAAGAACGATGGATTTAACCCAGATCTCTTGACTGGGGGAGAATGTCTGCATTGTCAGCATTCTGTCCATCATTTGTTTGTTGTAACGCTTTTCGCCCTAAGTGGGATGGGTATTCCCAGACGTGGGACCCGTGCTCACTATGCCACTGGAGTCAAGCTATCCTGGCTGATGACGGCTGATAACCAGAAACCGGTCCTAGGATGCTTGATTCCGGTCCAGGGAAGACATGGCTTGGCAGTTCGGGCTGGACTGTTCCCATGAGGCACAGGGTCAAGACTGATTTGCATATGGCCATGTCTAAACTGGGGTGGCGTAGTGGGCAAAAGAACGATGGATTTAACCCAGATCTCTTGACTGGGGGAGAATGTCTGCATTGTCAGCATTCTGTCCATCATTTGTTTGTTGTAACGCTTTTCGCCCTAAGTGGGATGGGTATTCCCAGACGTGGGACCCGTGCTCACTATGCCACTGGAGTCAAGCTATCCTGGCTGATGACGGCTGATAACCAGAAACCGGTCCTAGGATGCTTGATTCCGGTCCAGGGAAGACATGGCTTGGCAGTTCGGGCTGGACTGTTCCCATGAGGCACAGGGTCAAGACTGATTTGCATATGGCCATGTCTAAACTGGGGTGGCGTAGTGGGCAAAAGAACGATGGATTTAACCCAGATCTCTTGACTGGGGGAGAATGTCTGCATTGTCAGCATTCTGTCCATCATTTGTTTGTTGTAACGCTTTTCGCCCTAAGTGGGATGGGTATTCCCAGACGTGGGACCCGTGCTCACTATGCCACTGGAGTCAAGCTATCCTGGCTGATGACGGCTGATAACCAGAAACCGGTCCTAGGATGCTTGATTCCGGTCCAGGGAAGACATGGCTTGGCAGTTCGGGCTGGACTGTTCCCATGAGGCACAGGGTCAAGACTGATTTGCATATGGCCATGTCTAAACTGGGGTGGCGTAGTGGGCAAAAGAACGATGGATTTAACCCAGATCTCTTGACTGGGGGAGAATGTCTGCATTGTCAGCATTCTGTCCATCATTTGTTTGTTGTAACGCTTTTCGCCCTAAGTGGGATGGGTATTCCCAGACGTGGGACCCGTGCTCACTATGCCACTGGAGTCAAGCTATCCTGGCTGATGACGGCTGATAACCAGAAACCGGTCCTAGGATGCTTGATTCCGGTCCAGGGAAGACATGGCTTGGCAGTTCGGGCTGGACTGTTCCCATGAGGCACAGGGTCAAGACTGATTTGCATATGGCCATGTCTAAACTGGGGTGGCGTAGTGGGCAAAAGAACGATGGATTTAACCCAGATCTCTTGACTGGGGGAGAATGTCTGCATTGTCAGCATTCTGTCCATCATTTGTTTGTTGTAACGCTTTTCGCCCTAAGTGGGATGGGTATTCCCAGACGTGGGACCCGTGCTCACTATGCCACTGGAGTCAAGCTATCCTGGCTGATGACGGCTGATAACCAGAAACCGGTCCTAGGATGCTTGATTCCGGTCCAGGGAAGACATGGCTTGGCAGTTCGGGCTGGACTGTTCCCATGAGGCACAGGGTCAAGACTGATTTGCATATGGCCATGTCTAAACTGGGGTGGCGTAGTGGGCAAAAGAACGATGGATTTAACCCAGATCTCTTGACTGGGGGAGAATGTCTGCATTGTCAGCATTCTGTCCATCATTTGTTTGTTGTAACGCTTTTCGCCCTAAGTGGGATGGGTATTCCCAGACGTGGGACCCGTGCTCACTATGCCACTGGAGTCAAGCTATCCTGGCTGATGACGGCTGATAACCAGAAACCGGTCCTAGGATGCTTGATTCCGGTCCAGGGAAGACATGGCTTGGCAGTTCGGGCTGGACTGTTCCCATGAGGCACAGGGTCAAGACTGATTTGCATATGGCCATGTCTAAACTGGGGTGGCGTAGTGGGCAAAAGAACGATGGATTTAACCCAGATCTCTTGACTGGGGGAGAATGTCTGCATTGTCAGCATTCTGTCCATCATTTGTTTGTTGTAACGCTTTTCGCCCTAAGTGGGATGGGTATTCCCAGACGTGGGACCCGTGCTCACTATGCCACTGGAGTCAAGCTATCCTGGCTGATGACGGCTGATAACCAGAAACCGGTCCTAGGATGCTTGATTCCGGTCCAGGGAAGACATGGCTTGGCAGTTCGGGCTGGACTGTTCCCATGAGGCACAGGGTCAAGACTGATTTGCATATGGCCATGTCTAAACTGGGGTGGCGTAGTGGGCAAAAGAACGATGGATTTAACCCAGATCTCTTGACTGGGGGAGAATGTCTGCATTGTCAGCATTCTGTCCATCATTTGTTTGTTGTAACGCTTTTCGCCCTAAGTGGGATGGGTATTCCCAGACGTGGGACCCGTGCTCACTATGCCACTGGAGTCAAGCTATCCTGGCTGATGACGGCTGATAACCAGAAACCGGTCCTAGGATGCTTGATTCCGGTCCAGGGAAGACATGGCTTGGCAGTTCGGGCTGGACTGTTCCCATGAGGCACAGGGTCAAGACTGATTTGCATATGGCCATGTCTAAACTGGGGTGGCGTAGTGGGCAAAAGAACGATGGATTTAACCCAGATCTCTTGACTGGGGGAGAATGTCTGCATTGTCAGCATTCTGTCCATCATTTGTTTGTTGTAACGCTTTTCGCCCTAAGTGGGATGGGTATTCCCAGACGTGGGACCCGTGCTCACTATGCCACTGGAGTCAAGCTATCCTGGCTGATGACGGCTGATAACCAGAAACCGGTCCTAGGATGCTTGATTCCGGTCCAGGGAAGACATGGCTTGGCAGTTCGGGCTGGACTGTTCCCATGAGGCACAGGGTCAAGACTGATTTGCATATGGCCATGTCTAAACTGGGGTGGCGTAGTGGGCAAAAGAACGATGGATTTAACCCAGATCTCTTGACTGGGGGAGAATGTCTGCATTGTCAGCATTCTGTCCATCATTTGTTTGTTGTAACGCTTTTCGCCCTAAGTGGGATGGGTATTCCCAGACGTGGGACCCGTGCTCACTATGCCACTGGAGTCAAGCTATCCTGGCTGATGACGGCTGATAACCAGAAACCGGTCCTAGGATGCTTGATTCCGGTCCAGGGAAGACATGGCTTGGCAGTTCGGGCTGGACTGTTCCCATGAGGCACAGGGTCAAGACTGATTTGCATATGGCCATGTCTAAACTGGGGTGGCGTAGTGGGCAAAAGAACGATGGATTTAACCCAGATCTCTTGACTGGGGGAGAATGTCTGCATTGTCAGCATTCTGTCCATCATTTGTTTGTTGTAACGCTTTTCGCCCTAAGTGGGATGGGTATTCCCAGACGTGGGACCCGTGCTCACTATGCCACTGGAGTCAAGCTATCCTGGCTGATGACGGCTGATAACCAGAAACCGGTCCTAGGATGCTTGATTCCGGTCCAGGGAAGACATGGCTTGGCAGTTCGGGCTGGACTGTTCCCATGAGGCACAGGGTCAAGACTGATTTGCATATGGCCATGTCTAAACTGGGGTGGCGTAGTGGGCAAAAGAACGATGGATTTAACCCAGATCTCTTGACTGGGGGAGAATGTCTGCATTGTCAGCATTCTGTCCATCATTTGTTTGTTGTAACACTTTTAGAAAGTAGGCATTTTCTTGTCTAACCATTCAAACCTGCCTCTGCTAGGCTGTGTGTATTCCTTTGTCTGGAGTTTGAGTGACAGGGCTGGGGAATTCCAGGAGACAGGGTGAGGTGTCCCAGTGGTGAATAGAGAGATCTTCATCCAGATGGGTGGGAGAAGTTGCACCTGGGATCTGAATAGGGCTGTGCCTGCCTTCCACACAGCTGGCTCCACCTCCTGGGGAGCAGCTGATGTCTCTGCCCTGCACAGTGAATGAAGAGAAGGAATCCTGTCAACAAAGTGCTCAAGTGCTTTACTTGCCTTCCACAATTCTGGCTCCACCTCCTGTGGGGCGTCTAATGTTTCTGCCCTGCACTGTGAAAGGAAAGGAGAGGTCTGGTAAACAGAGGACTCAGGAACTGGTTTGGACTGGGCAAAGGCCCCTCTGCCTTCAGAGGACAAAGGATTTCTGGGTATAAATATTGGGACCCTGATCCCAAGAATTTAGATCACTTTGGGAAAACAAGAAGAACCTCTGCTGAGGGAGGAACCAGAAGAAGCTGAGGAGGAAACTATCCCTGAAACTGGGGGATTGGCCTGCAGTGATTGCCCTACTGCCAAAGAGAGGAGAAAGGAACTTTGTGTGTACTTTTGCTCAACTTTTGTGAAGGATCTCCAAGGGCTTGGAAAAGAGCTTGCCTTCTTCTGAAGTCTCAGGAACAACAGACTTCACCCCCCAGCTCCCCAGAGTTCTTTAGAAGTGCCTGCTGCTGTTGTTGGGCCTTCTGAGGGACTGCGTGTCGCAAGGAGCTGGAAGCGCGACTCAAGAAGGAGAAGCGTGCCGCCGCCGGAGCTGTTGTCGTCACATCTTGTAAAGTGTGACGCCGCTGCAGCATCGCATCGAGCGGAAGCGTTTCACATCATCCAGGAAGTGTTTCGCAACGCCGAAGAAGCGTGTCGCCATCGTAGTTGTCGCATTGCACCGCATCAAGAAAAGCGCCTCGCATCCACGGAGAAGCGTGCCGCCGTCGGAGCTGCTGTCGTCGCATCGCGTAAAGGGGTGTCGCCGCTGCAACATCGCATCAAGCGGAAGCGTCTCGCAAATGTCGGAGAAGAGTGTCGCTGCCAAGGCCGCTTTCGTCGCATCGCGTAAAGTGTGTCGCCGCTGAAGCATCGAGTCGAGTCTTCTCGCAACATCGGAGAAGCGTAACGCATCTGGAAGATCTTCACGTCTTTATTTCTTTGCACCAGAACTTTGCCGCATTTCCATCGCTGCGACATTGCTTGTCGTGGAAGCGCAACGCATCTAAAAGGTACATTGACTTAAAGTGTCGCATTTAAGAACTTAAGAGAACTAAGCAAAATTCTACCATCTAAAGTAACAGTATTGTGTGTTTTTGTCGTTTAATGGTCTTGTGGTAAATCTATATAAAGAATACTTATTTTTGATATAAAAACCTGTGTGGTGTCCATTTGTAGTGTTGTCACATGGTTACTGTATGTGTTCACAAATGCTTTACACACTGCCTCTGAGATAAGCCTTTCTGCTCGCGCCAAGCTACCAAGGGGGTGAGCAGGGGTTATTTTAGGAGTGTACCCCCTTACCCTGACTAGAGGAGGAGGTCCCTATTTGTCACAAGTGCATACCTGTGCCAACTAGAGACCCCCAAGTCTAACAGCCTTTTATCCACAGTTTGTTACAGAGTAAGCATGTAGTTACAAATAGAAGGTACAGGCCTACCCAGGAATAGCTATCGACTAACATGGGCAGATGGATATCACTTAGTCAGCAAAGTGGGAGGGGAAACAGAACTGCTTACATCAGTAGGATATGATAGACAGTTACATTCTCAAACAGGTGCCTTCTAGCAGCTACAGGCCTTTCTGAGCTCATACATTGCTCTGGCTCAGTACAGAAGGAGTTAACTAAGGTTGATGACTCAAGCAGAATAGAAAAGCAGGCAACAGTGAGGACGGCATAATCACAAGGCTAACAAAATGGATGCTGCAAACAAGATGGCTTCAGCTCATGCTAACAGCAATTATTTTCGATTTCCACAAGTTGGCACTCATCCACTCTGCGACGGCCTCAAGATCACTCCGGAACTTGCAAGCATCCCGAGTGGAGTTGTCCGAGAGTGTGACTACCAACTGTGTATCATCCGCATATGATACTGCCGTGAGCCCTCTGCTCTTAGCCACCATAGCTAGCGGTTAAACATACAAGTTGAAGAGGGTAGAGCTCAAGGCTGAGCCCTGCGGCACCCCCTGTTTGGTAGTATGGACACTTGAAACGAAAGGGGGGTCTGCTACCTGGAAGGTCCTCTTTGAAAGAAAAGAGGCAAACCCGTCTAGGGCCGAGTCCACGATGCCCACCTCCTCCAACCGCTTCAGCAGGATCTGGTGGAACACAGTGTCGAACACGGCACTAAGGTCTAATAAGATCAGTGCCGAGGTACGACCCTCGTCTAGGGCCAGTCTCAGATGTTCGGTCACAGCTAGCAGAGCAGATTCCGTGCTGTGACCCGACCGGAAACCATTCTGAGAGGGGTCCAGTATGTTATTTTCCTCCCGATAACCCGTCAAGATGGAATTTATGTAGGCCTCAGAGATCTTTGAGACCCAAGTCAGGAGGGAGATGGGGCGAAAACTCTCTGGTTTGGCTGCGTCGAGATTGTTTTTTTTTTAACAAGGGAACCACCCTAGCATGTTTCCATGAGCTGGGGACAACAGCCGTTGAGAGAGATAGATTGATCACCTGGCTCAAAGGTGTAATGAGCACAGATAACATTTTCATGAAGTGGTCAGGCTTAAGAGGGTCGGTGGGGGAGCCAGACTTGACATTGCTACATAGAACGGACAACTCCTCTTGGGAGATTGGCGGAAAAGCGGCTAGAGTGTGCAACTTGGGGGTCTTGGCACAGGGTCAGGACATAGCGTTGCCTGGGGGAAGGACTTATAGATCTTATCCACCTTTGCCACGAAGAAGGAGGCTAAAGCATCACATTGCTCATCTGAAGATATCAGGGTCACATTAGGGGCCATGGATGATTTAAGCTCTTTCAGTATTGAATAGATACTTTTGGATGGGTTGTTACTACTCCTGATCTCATCCGCATAGTAGGTTGCCCGTTCCGTCTGGATAGCCCTATGATATTTTTTGATCACTGCCTGATAGGACCGCTTCAGGTTTGGGTCATAGTCCCTTCTCCAGGCTCTCTCCAGCCTTTTGCACTCTTTATGCAGGGAGGTGAGCTTAGCATTGTACCAGGGACTGGATTTGGTGTTACGGCTTTTTGACCACTTTACAGGAATGAGAGAGTCCAAAGTGCAGAGAATCCAGTCCGACAGTGATCTATCAGCCATGTCTGAGTCATCTGGAATGCTAGGCATGGTAGTGGAGAGAAGGCCATGAAATTGAGCAATATTGAGTTTATGCCAGGGGCGTCCAAGTACAAGCTTCTGAGATACCCTTCTTGCGGGCATGACCCCGGAGAGTGTCATCAATATTAAATAGTGATCAGACCAGCACATCGGGGAAGGGGGTGGACAGTCAGGAAAGACAGGTTAGAAAAAACTGGGTCCAGTAAATGGCCCGCAGTGTGTGTAGGGCCCTGCACCAGTTGAGATAGCTGACATGCCACAAGATCCGCTAAAACGTTGCCTATATCAGTATCCTGGGGGCTGTCCAGATGCATATTCAAGTCCCAAATTATACTAAAATTGGCCGCTCTCATGGCTAAGGGGTTCACCGCCTCGATAAGTGCAGCCCTAAACTCTTTGGAGTAGACCAGTAGGCAAGATAAGGTGTCATTTGCGTTAAATGAGCTCCCATAACGCGCGGCTTTGCAACCGACCAAGGGCTCCTTGACGAAGTTACAGGAGTAGGAAGATTTAAAGATAACTGCTATACCTCCCCCTCTGGACTCTCTGTTAAGCATTCTAATACTAAAACATGGGGGAAGCGCCAAACCAGGTTCAGCCACCCTATCAGCCGACAACCATGTCTCAGTTAAAAAAAGAACATACAGGGCTTTGTCCTGTAGCAGGTCATGAACATCTGCAAAATGTTTGACTAATGAGCGACAATTTAAACTGAGAAGTTTAATCTTGGGGCTATAACTAGGAGGTGGGCAGGGAGGAGTGGAGGTCGTCCAGGAATTGAAGCCACAGTGTACGCAGCAGAATGGTCCCTCCAGAAGGGTACAAGGAGGAAGACTGCAAGAGCTTTGCCCATTCCTAATAGCAAGGAGATTCGCCATGGAGTAGGTGACCATACCTCTGGTGAAACCGCAGCATGTCTGGCATCGGCCTGGCGTGGACGGGCGCAGATGTGCTTGCCTAAGGCTCACCTCGGCATGGGTTTAAGTAGAAGAAACCCTGAAATGCAGTGAATGCGAACCAGGCCAGCTGATTCCTAAACACACCCTCCGCTCAATCGGCACACTGCCGCGGCGAAACGGGGCGGAGACTGGGAGGAGGTGGAATATCCCCAGGCTAAGCAGAGGTAAAGTAAGAGCCCCGTTAAAGAAAAAGATAGTGCCACAATCAGCCCCCAAACCCAGCACACGTATACAACAGAATAAAATAAAGTATCAGCACAGCATTTAAAAACACAATTCACAATAAGTAAAAGCAGTCAGCAGCTGACCTCACTTGGTAAAGCATGGAAAATCAAGAGTGCAATTCTGTATAGACGAATATCGTGCTAGAGGCCTCCACACAGATATGGTCCTTTGCTTTAAAAATGTTTTAATGATAAAAATCCTTACATTGATAAGTTAACTTTTCTTGTTTAAATCTAGTGCAAGACACACACAGACCTTTGTCAACCATCTACATCACACAACAGTGGTGTAAACCAAACAAAACGGGAATAGCATGGGCACTAGAGTCATCACACACGCCAAATACATACTCCCATAGCGAAAAGAAAAACCAGAATGTGTAGCAGCGGTGGAAGCATAAGTCACACAACTGGCACGCTATGAGTAGCAACATTCAAAGTATTCTCCAACTGCACAACAGAGCATGGGCAGCAGCAATGATGTGCAAATTACCTCTGACACAATGATGAAGTACAACTGCAGTATAAGAAACTCTCTCACACCTAAACAGACAGAAGAGTGTTAGAGATTGTCATTATTTTACCACAGTTGAACAACTTCCTCAAACTTAAAAAACCTCCTCCTTGTCCTAGTGACAGAGCATCAGATGAGGAAGACAGTAACTTGAAGTGTATCATGTACCGTGCCCATTGTCATTGCAGAAGATGAGAACTGGTCAAAAAGTAGACACATCCAAAGCTCGTTTCATGGCTGGGGTCCCCAGTTAAGACTTCATATCCTGAACAATTCACACAAAAAAGGAATAAAGTTTAAACACAACACAAGAAGAATCCCAAACCATTTTAGAAATTAAAGTTGAAGAATAAAAGTATAATCTGTAGTCCAAAAGTAAACACACCTAAATGCACTTAGGGGCACATGCATCAAAAAATTATTTTGCGATTTCTTAATAGCGATTATTAAGAAATTGCTATTACGGAATCGCAAAAGTGAATGCATCCAAAAATTAGCTATATTTTAGCAAATCGGTAAAATTCGCTATTTCCAATAGCGAGCCTGCTATTACCGAATTGGTAATTGCGAATTCGCTATTACAGAATCGCTAATAGTGATTTACCCATATTGCTACATTGGGATGACATCACAACCAGGAAGTGAATCAGTGAATGCACACACCTGTTCACAGAGAAAGTCAGAGGAGGAGGCAGACTGGTGGATCTGAGCAGGAAGAAGATGTGTTTGGCGCAGAAGCAGTGAGAAAACAATAGCATGGCCACAGAAAAAGGGAAAAAGAAAGGAGAAGGCAGGAAAAGAAAACTTAAATTCGGTAAGAAAGAAGTGGAAATCTTCATTGAGGAAGTGGTGTTGAGCCACGATAAGCTTTTTGGTAAACTCTCCCTGCAGGTTGCAGTCAGTCAAACGAAAAATTGGGCTGGCAGTCCAAGCTAAGGTTAATGCTGTGGGGGTAACACGCGTTCAATCTCAGATACAACCGCATTTGAGATAAAGAGAGGGTGCTGAAAGGCTAGCAGCTGCAAGAAAACTGGAGGGGGACCATCTTCTGAACGTCCAAACACACCCCTGGAGGACATGGTGGAATCCACACTGCAGCCAGAGGCAGTCGTCGGGATAAAACAGATTGACACCTCTGAACAGGCAGGTACCACTCAAGGTTAGACCACTTCTAAATATATTTCAATGTTAAATGTTACTAAAATAGCCCCAAATGCATAGCCTGCGTAGTGTAGCACACCTGAGTCCAGTCCACTTTTTACTTGCAACACCCAAATGCATTGTGGGAGTTGTATGAAGACAAATGTAAGGGCAAGGCACGGAGGGACCAAAACAGCTTTAGTGCAGCAGAGTACAGCAAGGAAGTGACTAAAGTAGACTTTGTCTATTAACATAAGTAAATCTGTTAGACATTTGCATGCGCTATGTCACAAACATGTGCACCAAAAAATAACTGAACTTGCTCTGTTTAAATTCACAGATGCAGCAGCGCAGGAGAGTGACGAGGCTGACATCTACGAGTCAGAGGGACCAGTGGAACAGTCTGAGGACGAACCAGAAGTGCCAGCATCCTCACCCATACCTGCTCCCACTCGATGCAGGCGAATAATCCCACCACTGCCTGCTTCGGACAGTGATGAAGAGAGGCACATAGGAACTCCCACACAGCAGGTTCGCAACACACCACCAACACCAACAGAGGCACCAGTGCGGCTCAGGTACATGCATTTCCGCAGGCAAAGGCCCAGGGCAATCCTGACGTCTGCAGAGGACAATGGGGCAGCTGCGTGGAGTGCAAGATGCTGAGGGTCCAGCGTCTGCAAGGAAGGAACATGAGGATTATGCATGGCCAACTGGGGATAATGGCAACACACATGGGGGACATACGTGACTGCCTGAGAGAGCTCACCACTGTTGTAGTTGAAGGGCAGTGGGCAAATACGGAAAACCTAGCCAGTGTTGCAACAGCTATGCACGACTTGTGCAGGGTCATCCAGGGTGAGCATGCCTCCCATGGGAGGAGGCATCACAATTTGATGGGGCGCCTGGGTGGTTACACCAGGGCAATCAATTGGCTGAGCACAACTACAGCTCAGCTTTCCCATCGTGCTGTCAGCATGCATGTGGAAATGAGCCACTGCTGCGGGGATGTGGCCAGAGGCCTCATCCAGGTCACTAATGCAGTGGAACAACTCCAGACTGCTGCAGCTGGTGGCACCAATGTACTTGCATGGGGGGATAGTGAGGAGGCCTCCAGCCTCAGTAGCCTACTGACACCTGTCACAAATCCCAGTAGGCGCAGAAGCAACACTGGCACGGAAGGTTTAATTAGGGCTGTGGCTGAGGCTACTGAGAGGCCCACGGGAGTGCGTGGCCGGAAAAAGTAGTGACCTGGAAAGGTACTATTCTGGTGAGGTAACCAGTAGCATGTACATTGTTCATACTGACGTGTAAGTGCCAAGGCAATGTCATTTAATTGTCTGTATTCACACTACACTTTTCTGCACCTGGTATGTGTGCATTAACACTACCGCAGTATTATTGCAATAAACAGTTGAGCACCTACTGTGTTGTCTCATGATTACCTACCTTAGAAATAATGTTGAGTGATTTCTGCATGTCTCCGTCTCCCCTCTGCTGCATTTGGACGGCCTGCCGCTTGTGGTGGTTATCATGGCTGGATGTCTACCTCTGGCTCGCAATCAGAGTCTTTGAGGTGAATGCCTCGATTTGTGGTTATGTTGTGCAACATGGCACATGTAGCGACTATTTTGCAGTAAGTTTCCGGCCTATACTGTAATGCAGCCCCAGTTTTGTGGAGGCAGCGAAACCGAGTTTATAGTAATCCAAATGTCCTCTCAATCACGTTGCGTGTGGAGATGTGTGCCTCATTGTATCGCTGCTCACTTGGTGTAGTAGGATTTAGATATGGAGTCATGATGAATGAGCGCACAGCGTATGCGCTATCACCTACAGGATGTAAAAAAGAAAATACATTAGTCACTGCAATGTGTCACCATGGCAGACAGGTGTACAAGTCAGTATTACATCGGTTTACCAAGCAAATATCCTTCTCCAAATTCACCCGCAAGTAGACATCTGTGTATGCCACTATGTCTAAAGATATATGAGTCATGTGCACTGCAAGGGTAACTAGCCACAATGTCTGTGATTATGTTTTTAGAATTGCAGATAACTTGAATGTTCAATGAATGGTAAGATTTCCAGTTTCGGTTAATATACTCATTCCCTGAGGGGGGAAAATGGCTACATGTGTCCCATCAATGCAACCTATGACGTGGAAAATGGGCAACATGATAAAAATCTAATTTAGTTTGCAGCAATTCCTGTGGTGTTGTGAGGAACCTAATGTGGTGGTGTATCCTGTGCAACATGGCATCAAGGAATGCATTGAAAAATCTGGAAAGGGCACTTTGGGAGACACCTCCAGCAGCAGCAATTACTCCCTGGAAGCTCCCTGAAGCTAGGAGGTGCAGAGAACAGAGGACCTGCACATGAGTGGGGATGGCATGTGTCCTGCGAGTCTGACGCTGCAGTATTGGATCTAATTCAGCTATGAGCTCATAGGTTGTGTTAGCATTCAGCCTATATTTGTCATAAATCTCTTCCTCCGTCTGCCCTAGCAAAGTAACCCGCAGTCTGAATATGCGCTCCTGTATCCTCCTTCTTCTCTGTAATGCTGCTCTTAGCCTCATCCTCCTCGCCATGACATAGAGCACTGCCATTGTGAAACATTCTGATGCCTTCTGGGGGTGTTTAAGTAGTTTGCTGATGATTTGCACCTGATTTTTTCAATTTGAAATTGTTACCACCTAATAGAATTTGTTCTTATTTAAGAAATGCTAATTTCGATTTTTTGTGGATTTGCAGTTTGCGATTTTTTTATGCATAGTTTTTGCAAATCTCTAATTGCGATTACCTATAGCAGAATCGCTAATTCCGAATCAGTATTTAGGTAAACACAATTTTATGCAAATTTGTTTGCGATTCAGCTATTTTGCTTCATGCATTGCATTAGGCTATTTTGCGATCGCAAAGGGCCTTTTTTTGCGATATGCAACGTTTGCGATCGCAAAATAGCTTGATGCATGTGCCCCTTGGTAATGTGTTGCATAAAATGTATTAGTATCAGTTCCAGGCAAGTCTTATTAAAAATGCTTTAGGTCAGAATGTGTGGAAACATCCAGAGACCTTTTATCTTTCCTGTAATAACCTATAGCCTACAAAAAGATAAATATTGCCACAAATATCTCCTGTCTGTTGCTTACTCTTCATTTTGAAAAACAGATAGAAAAACAAAATGCCAGTTCTTTTTTTCGTTGTTTAAACTACAGCTTCAATAATGCTCTGATACCTGTCTTTGACCTGCAGTTGCTGGCAGCATGCAACATATGCCAGAATGCAGCTGTACTAACTTAGAGCCTGATTACTAATATGGCGGTTTATTGGAACGCCAAACCCGTGGTAGAGGTGTGGTGGTGGTTGGGGATTAGACCTTCATGGCACCGAGCAACCGCCAAAGATGCATGATCCCTGGTGATGGCACCGCGGTGTGAGGCTGCAATATCAGTGGCAGGGCCACTACAGCCCTGCTAAGCATATTACAAGTTTCCTCACTGCCAGCGGTCTCATGGTGATGTTCACAACATGAAACTCCTGGCGGTAAGGAAACTAAGGGGGCCCTGGGGCCTCAGGCCATGGGGATGCATGCAGGGGGCCACATGGTGTGCCCCATTGTCTGCATGCATGCCCAATTCATGCACGGCATTGACTTAACAGTCCATGCCATGCAGGAACTTGCCTTACATTCCTACTGCAGTGCCTTTTTCAAAGGCACTGCAGTGGGAGCGCCAAAGTACCACCCACCAGACAACAAGGAAACACGTAATCTAGCGGCCGGCCAGCGGCTGAGTTTGGTGGGGCGGTGGCGTGCCACCCCACAGCACCAAACCCATTGTCAGGTCCTTAATATTTCTAAAGACGGTACCAAATCCATACATGGCTACTGTGCAATGATCACCCACCTGGGGCACCTTTAATAAGAAAACTGTGCAGGAGCCAAAATCAAAACTGCCTTAGATTTCAACAATCACATCCTGTGTTACTTCTGAAAGACAGTAGAGGGTTATGCTCTCCGCAGCTTAAGTGGTGAAAATAGTGTTAGTGATGATAATGGTGATGATGGTAGTAGTGATAGTGATAGTGATAGTAATAGTGGTGATAGTTGTGGTGATGATTGTCATAGTAGTTATAGTGATGGTGGTAATATTGATGATACTAATAGGGATGGTGATAGTAGTAGTAGTGTTGGTGGCCGTTGTAGTGGTGATAGTGGTAGTGATGGTGATAATGGTAGTGGTATTTATAGTGGCGATTGTCATGGTGGTGGTGGTATTAGTGATAGTGGTATAAATGGTGGCTGTAGAGGTGTTGGTAATAGTGATGGTGTTAATAGTGGCGGTGATGTTATTGAAGGTTGTAGTGGTGTTGGTGATAGTGTTTGTTAGAAAGTCATCCTTTTGCCCTGTTCACCACCATTTGTTTTGCTGAATGATACTGTTGGTAACTGACTCTGACTGGACCCTGGGCTCTGCTAACCAGACTCAGGGCCTTTGCTATGCGTAAAAAGGTACATGTCATAGGGTATACTTACAGTTGGCAATGACAGACACTATAAGTCCCTTGAAGATAATAGGGCCACGCGGTGCAATCTTCCAATAAGTCCCTAGTATATAATGGGGCTTGGAGGTTTAGAGGCCCAGCAGATTTCCTGCACTTCCATGTGTGTGCTGCTTTTTGCCTGCTGTCCTTTAAAGGTCGTCCTGCCTTGCAGCTGGTCTTTAAAAGTAAATTTATTTTCACAATTGGTATTGACAGACCATAAGTCCCTAGTATGTAATAGGGAATGGAAGTGTAGAGGCCCAGCACATCTCCTGCACTTGCATGTGTGCACATCTGAGTGCTTGCTGTCATTTTAAAGGCAGCCTGACTTTACAGATTGTCTTTAAAAGTAAATTCTGTGTAAACTTGACTTTGGTGATATGGGCACTTTAAAAGTGATACTATACCTTAATTGTACATATTAGGCACCCCCAGATCTCCCCTAGGTGACCCATGAGAGGGGGGTCTGTAACTATAAGCAGGGACCTTATAAAATTGGTTTTATATGCCCTGGTGAGGAAAAACTGTTAATTTCATTTTCCCCGTTGTTGATACTTAGCTCTATAGGTTAACATTGCAATATTTTATTTAGATATAACTATTGCTAGAAAAGGAGAAAAAAGATACCATTCACGGACTTCAAAGATTGGCACTGATAAAGTCAGCAACTTGCCACTGTTGAATTTATCATAACTAGTATAAAGTTATATAACTTTCTTTTCTGTAAGCCAAAATCCAGCCTGCTGATTGGTCAGCCTTAACAGGCTTCGCCAGGCTGCTTTGAGTAGGTGTTAAGTGACCTGGCCGAAGTAGTGGTTGTTTGATGGAGAGAGCTCTGAAGCTGAGGAGGGTGGGTCCTGCAGAGGGGGATGGGTAAATCAAACTCAGCTCAAAGAGAGAGCAGAGCAGTAAGCCATGCCAGGTGAATCTACCGCACATCCTTTGCCCCAGTCAGATGGCAGGCTTAGGTCAGGAAATTGCTGAGGTCGGGGGGAGGAGAGCTAACACTAACAAGCCACACTGTGGGTTACTTAATTTCCTCTGGAGAGAAATCATCCATGTTGGACTTTTGAAGTGAAGTGCTTTGTGGGATAGGAAGATGCCACACTTTGGAGGAAGTTGTCATGCTTTTAGGTGGCACCCAGCATCCCGTTGGAAAGAAGTGACACCTGCTGGTCATCCCAGAACACTGAATGAAAATGTGTCTCTCAGATCTGCTGCCTGAAACTACAAGGAAAAGAACTGCCCTGCTGGAATCTGGATTTGCATCCTTAAGGCCCGCACTCTGAATGACTGCGCCTGCTGTACAATGTGGTATTATAACCCTGGGAACATCACCTTGCTTCAAGAAGGATTAAGGAGTGGAATCCATGCAAGCTACAGGTTAAAAGAGCCCAACTGCATCACCTCCACCAAGAGTCCTCATCTTGGAGTGGGCCCAGAGTCTTTTAAGGATTTGACTGGTTGCATTGTAGGAATTGCGGTCCAGACATCCCAGGGACCATCTAGAAGATTCCAGACCTTTGGATTCGTGATTTGGACACTTTGAACCTAGAAGTAGACCTCCAGGAAGCACCACCTGAAGTTTGTAGAACTATTGTGAAAAAGCTCCATGCGGTAACCAACCCAACATCAAGAGTCAAGCCGACTACCTTCACCATGCCCCGGCTAGGAACTCAGGTTTGTCTCGCTGAAAGCTCCGGAGCTCCAGACTTCCAGGATTTGATTGGGGCCTCGCGGAAAGTCAAACTGGTAAACCCTCTGTGAATCCAGCCTTCTGTGGAGGGTCGAGCGAAGTTAGAAAATAAAGCTCCAGAAAAGTTTCCAAGTGTGAAGGTAAAATTCCACTCAGTGTATCTGATTAGCGATCCATCATGGTCAGCATCAAACTTTGACTTTGTCATGGTCAAGCGCGACCAGATGTCCCAGAGTGGCATTATAGGTTTTTAAGCACTACAAAGTGGTTGATCTTACTCTATTTGTTCATAGAAATATTTCCTATTTTTATAAAATTGTGTGGGATTTTTATTGTGTGTTGTGTCTTACTTGTTTGATCTTTTGGTGGTTTTTTTAAAAAACATATTTACTGACTTTTTATGGTACCATTTAGGCCGCAGCCCGATATATACAAATTGAAGACAGGATAATGCCAACGTACCAAGCGTGTATACAACATTATCTACAGTTTGCATATTTAACAACGAGAACTTTGCGCAGACATTTCCATTCCACATGTATTTAAGGGTATGTTTGAGTACCTGTGTTAGTAACAATGAGAAACACAGTATGCAGCGTGTTGTGTCCAGAGACGTATAAGGAAAATTACTCATCAAGGGGTCTGGGAGGGAAGGGGGGGAGCTCGGTACCTCAATATGTAGCCCATCGAGACCATATTTTTCAATGTTTCTGATGGCAGCCCCATGCCTGGAAGACCACAATCTCCGCACCCATGCATTTGTCCAATTCTTTTCACCATTTCCCTAATGTCTGGGGGGAGGTCCCTTTCCACAGCTGAGCCATGTCTCGCTTAGCAATAGTGAGGGCCAGGAAAAGCAGATGCTGCTTATAGCGATTTCCCCCAATGTCATCAGTGCTGTGGGGTAAGAACAAACTAGGGTCGTGTGGGAGGTCCCAGGACAACACCTCTTTTAGACAAGCCGAGACTTGACGCCAGAAGGGCTGTATAGCGGTAGAACTCAATACCATGTGTATAAACGTCCCCTCCTCTTTTTAAACAGCGTAAGCACTGGAGGGATGGAATAACCCCCATCCTCCAAATACGGAGACGTGTATAATAAACTCGATGGACGTAATTGAATTGAATGAGATGGTATCTAGAGGACACTGCCACGCCCCAGGGACTAGCTATGGCCTCAGACCAGTCATCGTCAGTTAAGTCTGGGATATCGTCTTGCCACGCCCTTCTGGTCTTGTGTAAGGTTGCAGTGGAGTGTGTTGTCAACGTCTGGTAGATCTGTCGGATTTTATGGGCTCCTAAGTCACCCATGAGGAGGCGGCCCTCCAGGGGGTGAAACTCCGGAAGATTGTTCAAGGTGAGAAGCATGGGGGTGAAAGCATGATTCAGCTAAGGTATTTGTAGAATTGGGTTTTATGGAGTTGGAATTCTTTCTGCAGCTGTTGGAAGGACTTTAAGGTAGTGCCCCTCATAACGTCCCTAAGTGTGGATATGCCGACCAGGTCCTACCATCGGAACCACTTTATGACCGCCGCCTGGCGCAGGTAGGTACCATGCCATAAGGGTGTTGCCTGGGTCAATTGGTGTTTTTTTAAATGCTGTACAATCCTAAATTAGGCTTGACTGCTCATTGTCAGCTACCAAGGGTTGAGCAAGGGGCTAATTTACTGGGACCTCTACTGCACCCCATACTGTGTTGGTAGCCTTATTACTATTGGTGGTAACATACTCACCCCTTTTAATAACCCACTTTCCGACAGTGATGCTGATGATGATGCTGGTAGTGATGGTGATTACTGTAGTACTGGTAGTAGATGTGGTGGTGGTGGTAATAGTGGTTCTGGTAATAGCAGTGATACTGATTATGGTGGTGGTAGTAGTGTTGATGATTATGGTAGCAGTGGTAATACTGTAATGGCAATAGTAGTGATGGTGTCATAATCAGCGACACTGGAATTATGCAATATTGTGGCTACAGTATTATAAACATAGTTCTGATTTACCACAATTGGCACTTAATCCACCCTCTGCTGCATAATCTGAAGATTTAGCAAAAACAACTTTGTTTCTAGTTTAAATGGATGAAAAGTTACAAAGAATATCACACGTGATGCTGTGCGCTGGCAGATCCTTTGACGATTTTAAGTTGCTGATTGCTGTTTTAAGGGGTGTTAAAATTGTACTTATGAGGTAAAGCCTTACCTAGAGAGTAATAATGTGTATTAAAGCGAACAAATGATTAAATAATACTGCATCATGTGCATCATTGTCCCTCGTAGTTTTCCTCTTTTTACCACATAATTTGGTCCTCCATGAAGCATAATTGTAATCGCCCTGATTATAGTATACTCCATTGTTTTAATGTGCAAGAAAGTTTCTCTCAACAATCAGCACTAAAACTCTTCACACAGTATTATACATCGAATGTTGGGGTGGGAATGTCCAGTGCCTGGTGTACAATAGTGTTTCCTTCCCTGCTTGCCCCACCCTAAAGCGAATCAAGTACGTTTTTTATTTTATTTTTTTATTTTATTTATTGATCGGGACAAGTATACCAAGTAACACCAAAATTTTACAGCATGGTACTACAGTAGTATACAGTAAACGTGTAAATGAAAAACAAAGAAACATTTCCAGGACTATGATATAACGCATATCGATATCTTGCATTTCCTGAGCGTTTACCACTCAGAAGACGTGCTCAACCTCGCAATCCCAGGAACAGCACTCCCCTTTCCCTCCTAATCTTGGTCCCGGGGTTTACTCCAGGTATCTTTTTTAAGTTCAGAAAATTTTATTGGGTAAGTAAAGGTGTCAATACATAAGAAGAATTAAAACATGACTACCATATGAAAGAAAAAGTAAAACATTGCAGGAAAAATATACAATGAATCAGAGGATAACAAATAATTGAGGCTATATGAAAAAAAAAAAAAATAAATAACAATGTTGGAGATAATGAACAGTAAAATGAATCATAAAAAGAAAAATGCAAAGGAACAACAAGGTCAATCAAGGGGGCTTAGGGACTTCTTGCTGAATGGGAGACAAATGAGAGGAACGCTTAGCACAAATATCTAGGTAACGGGTCACAGGGAACCATAGTTGAGATCGTTTAGTAGCTAAACTGAGGGGGTACACGAAAACAGTGTCTAGCCTGTGATTGTGACACACATTGTACCACCATGCTCTGAAAGAGATGTTAGTAAAATTTTTCCAGTTAACAGTGATTTGCTGGAATGCAACGGCCAATAACAAGTCCACAATTTGCGTGTCCAGATCAGTATCATCCCAACAGGGAGAATGACTCCCTAAAAAAATATTTACATAGGAGAAGGGGGATGCAGTGTCGAATATGGCATTGATTTGGGCCCAAACCTGTTTCCAAAAATTGTGCGCAAGGGTGCAAGAAAAAAGCCTGTGAAAAAGAGTGGCCTTAGGTGTCAAACAAGACCAACAAAAATCAGGGAGGGAAGAAAATCTCTTATTCAACACCTGGGGAGAAAGTAGAAGTCTGTTGTAAATAAAAAAAAGGGTTTGTGTGAGAGAAGCAGCCCTGGATGTCTTGCGGATTTTGACCCACAATTTATCCCAAAGAGGAGTGGGCCAAGAGATGGCAAAATCCGATTCCCATTGTTCTTCCACCTTGGATTTTGGCCGAGAAGTGAGCTTCGTGTGAAATGAATGGTATATTGAGGAGGCCGTGGGACGTGTACGCAGCAAGGAATGAAGCTGCGAGGTAGGATTGGGAGAATCAAGAGGGATAGGTGAATTAGAAAGAATGACATAGGTGGACATAACTGCATTCTTAAGCGCAAGATATTTACGAGTAAAAGAATGAGGGAGATTGAAGTTTTGGCTGAGAACAGAGAAGGTTAAGAAATTGGACTTAGAAAAGAGTTGGGATACCCAGATCAAACCCCTTTGTCTCCAAGTTTTCCAATAAAAGGGCTTATGGTTGATGGAAATACTCTTATTGTGCCAAATAGTGGAATTGAGAAATTCGGCTACAGAGATCGGGGGACTTGGGGAAGTGGAGAGAAGCAATTTGGTAGTAAATTTATGGATAGGAGTGGAGGTAAGCTGGGGCTTACGAGAAAATGAGAGGTACTCAGCGAAAGTAAAAGGGGAAAGAGAGAGACGTTCAATGACAACCCATAAGGGGGAAGATTCACCAGGTTCCTGCAACCAAAGGGAAGCTTGCCGCAAAAGGAAAGCCTTGTGATAAGAGGGAAAATCCGGAAAATTGACCCCACCTTCTGACTTGGGGAGTTGTAGTCTGAGCAGAGACATACGTGCTTTCCTGCTAGACCAAAGGAAAGAAGAAAGAATAGTGTTAATTTTCCTAAAAAACTTGGCAGGGATAGGAACTGGAATATTGGAGATGATGTAGAGGACTATTGGGGAGAGCATCATTTTAATCGTATCAAGGCGACCCCACCAGGAGAGGTAGAGCGGGTGCCATCTAGAAGTGAGATCGGATAATTTCTGAATACAATTATTAAGACATGACGATACAGTGTCGGGGAGGGAAGGGGTAATGTGCAGACCAAGATACTTGATGTGAGAGGGACTCCAAGTGAAATTAGACGCCGCAAAATCAGGTTTAAAAGTGAATTTTGTAAGGGGTAAGATTTCGCATTTGTCATTATTCAACTTGTAACCAGAAATCTGGGAATAAACATGAACTTCAGCCAGGAATGCGGGAATAGAGGAGACGGGATTGGATACAAGAAGTAGGATATCATCTGCATAAGCAGCAAGTTTGAGGTTCGTTTGGGAAATTTGGAAGCCATGCAAATTAGGGTTCTGACGGAGTCTTGAGAGAAAGGGTTCCAAGGCCAGATTAAAAAGAAAGGGGGAAAGGGGACAGCCCTGACGAACGCCTCTGCCCAAATTGAAGAAAGAGGAGACTAGACCATTGGCGCAAACCGCCGCTCTGGGACTAGAATACAGAAAGGAAATGAAGGAAATAAAGTTAGGACCAAACCCGAACCATTTGAGGGCGGAGAAGAGGAAACTCCATTCTACTCTGTCAAACGCTTTCTCCGCGTCTAGGGCAATTGCTGCTAACGAATCCTGGAACTGTGGGGACTTGGAGAGAACATTAAACAGAAGTCTAGTGTTGTCTGTAATAAAACGGCCCTTAACAAAACCAGATTGTTCAGGGCCTAACAGTTCAGGAAGAAAGGGGTCCAGTCTTATGGCAAGAGATTTGGCATATAATTTGTAGTCAATATTAACCAGAGAGATTGGTCTATAATTCTTACAGTACTGGGTATCTTTCCCTTCTTTGGGTAAGACGCAAATGTGAGCGTCTGAAAATGTACCTGAGGAAGCACCACTAATTATGAAGGACTCAATAAGGGAATGCAGCCTAGGTACCAACAGTTTAGAAAAGTGCAAGTAAAATTCAACTGTGAACCCGTCTGGGCCAGGGGCTTTGTCCTTCGTGAGTGACTGAAGTGCAGTATGTAATTCATCCCTAGAAATGGGTAGTTCAAGAGCAGAAAGATCAACAGGAAAGTTGGAAGGTGCCTGAATGCTGGAAAAGAAAGTAGCAAGAGAGTGAGCAGTGGGATGAGTTTCAGAAGAGTAGAGTGTGGAATAGAAATGGGAAAATTGCTCTAAAATGTCAACATCCGTATGCTTTAAAACAGAATTAACATCGTAAACAGACTCAATATTCAATTTATTTTGCTTAACTTTTAAATAATTAGCTAAAACCTTCCCCGCTTTATTCTTACCCCCATAGAATTTTGAGCTGGATTTCAACAAATATAAAGAGGCATCTTCGGTGGATTGTTTGTTGAATCGCATCTTGGCTTCAATGAGAGCAGTCAAACTTTCCTGCGAGTGGGAGGTGTAAAAAGAATGCTCTAACTTTTTAATCGTAAGAAGAAGATCGCTAGTGCGTCTACGAGCAATCTTACGCTTATTTGCAACGAAGCCAATGATGAAACCTCTGGCTGCCGCCTTATAAGCGTCCCAAATAGTGTGTTTAGGCAAGGTGGGTGAGTCATTAATGGCAAAAAACTCTATGGTGAAATCAACAAAGGAGGTGGTGAATTTGGGATCAATAAGTAAAGTATTATTAAAGCGCCATCTTTTTGGCCCAGTGGATTTGGGTAGGAAGTCAATATTAATCAAAACAGGGGCATGATCAGAAAACAAGATGGGACCAATATCAGCATGAGAGAGGGACTGGGACAAATGATGGGAAAGAAAAATGTAGTCAATACGTGATTGCGAGTGATGAGTCGGAGAATAAAATGTAAACTCTTTAGAGGTAGGGTTACAAAGACGCCTGGCATCAATGAGTTTGTGTTGGGATATCGCTTGTACAAAGAGCTTATGAGACTTATTAGGGATGAAAGAGGCTTTAGAGTGTCTGTCCAAAAATGGATCAAGGGGTAAATTGCAATCACCCGCCAAAATAAAATTATCATCAATGTATTCAGAAACACAAGAGGCCATTGAGCGCCAAAAGACGGGATCACCACCAGTAGGGGCGTAAATATTAAGGAGGGAGATAGGGACACCCTTCGAGGAAAGTTTGACAAACAACCATCTTCCTTCAGGATCTGACTCAGAAACCAAGAGCGAATGAACAAGAGATTTGCGGACCAATACAACCACACCATTCCTCTTACCATCACCAGGAGATGAAAACACTGCACCTACCCATCCTCTTTTGAGCTTAGCAGCTTCAATATCAGACAAATGGGTTTCTTGCAAGAGGGCAATATCTACATTTAATTTGGCTAAGTGAGAGATGATCTTTTGTCTTTTGATAGGAGAATGAAGACCTTTAACGTTCCAAGAAATAATTCGGACTGACATTAAGGGTTAGTAGAAGAGTGAAACAGATAAAGAATAGAACAACGAGAAAGAGCCTCTACAAAGTAAGGACATAAGAAAAAGAAAAAATGAAGTAGAACTAGAAATGATGTAGCACGAGCAAAGGAAGAAGAAGTAAAAGAAGAACCAGAGAAGCCATGTAAGTAGAAAGAAGACAAGAAAATATTGAGGACAATATAAGGATTACAGTAAGGCTGAGAGAGAATGGTAAATAAGGGCCAAAAAGGATTAAAATATGCAAGGAGAAAAAAGCACGACCAAGAGAGCCAATATATTATGAGGAGAAGAGAGAAAAAAGAAAGAGAAGTAAAGAAGAGCAATGAAGAAGGTAATGACACCAATAAACCTGAAAGTATGAAGGGAAAAGGCAAAAAAAGGGAAATATAGAACAAAAGGAAACACAACAAAAAAAAAGGATGGAGGGTACTTACGGGGGGTAAACAAGGGAGAGTACAATCAGGAACAAGGAACAGCAAGAACGTACGTGGAGACGGGAGGAGGGAGGTAAGGCCAACTGGAAGAGGCAGGGCATTTGGGGAGTGTGAGACGTCCAACCAGAGAAACAGGACAGAACGCAGAACAATGATCTGTGGAGGAAGAGAAATAACAAGGTTAGGCAACATCAAACGACAGAAGCATAGAACAAGCAAAGAGCAGGATCAACTGAGGGACCAAAAGTACAATATCGGAGGCTAAAATAGAGAACAAACTTGGCAAGACGACACGGAATCTAAAGAACATATGAACATAAAAGCAGCGAACATAACATGCTGGAATATCAAAATAGATCTACAGAAACAAATCATGGTGGGAGAGATGAGGAGGGACTAGAAAGTTCCATATCAGCGTGGCCACAGGAGTTCAGGAAGCTCCGGAGTCGTGTAGGATCTTCATATGTTGTAGTCTTGTTGTTGTAGTTGACCTTAAATAGGCAGGGATGAAAAAGACCATATCTGGCACCCATGGAACGAAGAGCAGGTCGCATGTCCAAAAAGGCCTTGCGACGAATTGCGGTGGATCTGGCATAATCCTGTGCAAAAAACAAGGTGGAGCCCGACCATGTAAGACGAGGAGAGGCCCTGGCTGCTGAGAGAACTTTCAACAAGTCAGTGTATTCTAGAAAATACATTATCACGGCTCTAGGCTTCGCTGGCAAGGAAGGAGAGGGGGACACTCGACCAAGTCTGTGCGCCCGCTGGATATTGAGTGAAATATCGTCAGGCAAATGCAGAAGCTTAGGAAGAAAGGATTTGAAGAAATTGATGGGGTCACTCCCCTCACAACCTTCCACCAGGCCGTAGAGACGAAGGATATTGCGTCTATTACGATTTTCAAGGTCCTCCACCTGCTTCTGGAGGGAAGAAATTTGCGTGTGCATGTGAGAGACCTTGGATGCAGAATCCTGAAGAGAGGAGACATCACGCTCCACCGATGACACTCTTTCATCCATCAGAGCCCAGTTGTCATTAAGGATCTGCAGCTTAGCATTAGTCTCTTCCATGTACGGGCGCAGGGCCCGAATCTCTTCAAGGAGTAGCTCCATAGAAATGACCGAAGAGGATTTAGGAGGCGAAGGAGGATCTTTTTTCAGTCTCTTAGAGTTCGCCTTTGTCGAAGATTGCGAGGAAGCCTCCATGTTTGACGACATCTCAGTTGAAGGGGGAGACTGAGAGGCTTCTAAGTGAGCCAGTTCCGTGAACAACTTGGAATTTTTGATGTAATTACGTTTTTGAACTTTACTAGAGCACTCCGCCATCGGCATTCCTGTGGTGCGTAAGGATCAATATCTCTATTCCCGACTAAAAAATGAGAACGAGCGTAGTACAAGAACCAAAAAGCAGTCTAAAAAAGAATTATGCCAGGTTGAAAACTGCAATCTTAGATATCATGGATTAGAGTCACAAAATGGCTGCCTGTTATGAGGAGGACGAAAAATCCCATTCAAAACCATGAAGAAAATTAGAAACAGTGAAGAAAAGTCACCTTAAAATGTTGATCTGCCACATCTGTGCCTCGAAGGATGCTGGGAACGATTAAATGTAGAAAAGGACATCAGGAAACCCATGCGCGCTAAAACGCGCTACTGAAGCATTCGCGGGTAGAAATGCACAAAATGGCGGTCGCGGCCGATGAAGAGCCGCGACCGGAGCTAAAAGGGGCTGCAGAACCCGAAATAGCCGTGCCTCAGCGACGGAAATGGATCCAAATCGAGCCTGACATGCTCCGACGTAGGTAACTTCCCTTCGTTGGTGGGAGTAGAAACGCGAACCGCCGGTATCCTCTCAGGTGGACGGAGCTCCTACCCAAAAGCCGCCATCCTCCGCGGGCGCTTAGCCACGCCCCCTACTCCAGGTATCCTTAGGGAAGCTTTCCCCCACCTTCCATGTATAGTCCACTAGCTCTGCGCGATTTCACGGCTCATACATTGCCTGAGACACTATCCTGATGTTATTTGCTCACCTTCGGTCTCGCCCGTTTCTTTACCAACTAAATACTTTTGAAGAGGGTTCCAGTAGTTTTGGGGGCGGCTTTGAGGCGGCAACAGTTCACTATAAACATCTGTCTGTGTGTTACAATATACAATGTCTGTCTACCATTCCTTTATTGTAGAGGCGGGGTTCTCTTGCCCATCGCACAGCCAAAAGTAGACCATTCGCCACCAGCTTCCTGTCTTGGGCGACTATCTCCTTATCATACCCCAGCAGTGCTAGCATGGGATTCGGTTCTAATACGGTGCCTGTAATGTTACCCAGTTCCTGGAACACCCCTTCCCAGAACCGGGCAACCTCCGGGCAGAGCCATGACATATGCAAAATGTCTGCAGTTTTTGCGCGGCATCTCTCGCATTCTTTAGTATTTCGTAAACCATACCTGAACTTTTGTTTGCGGGGTATAATACACTCTATTAATGTACTTGAAATGGATTAACCTGTGCCTGACATTCAGTGACACCCTACGTGTTGCTGCACAACAGTATTTCTAACACCCATCGTCTAGTGTTTTTCTGCCATTCCAGTCTTGCTTTTATCATTTTGGGTCTGCGTGTTTCCTGTGCAAGGGTGTATATTTTCAGAACTAGCTTAGTTGTGGAGTCCGCCTGTTTCAGGACAGGTAGTACTGATATGTCTGGAGGTTACAGCATCTCATTCCCCAATAGTTCCCGTAAGGAGTGCCTCACTCAAGTGTACTGGTATTTAGTTAAAGACACAGAGGCAGTGGGGTCCTCAAGAAAAAGATCCCACTCCTTCAACACTCCGTGTGCGAACAGGTCTTCCATTTTTTCTACCCCCAGGGAGCACATTGCCTTTACTACCCCCCTTTCGGCTGAACCGTAACCAATCACACCATGTGAACTTCATGTGTGGTGAGTGTAGCAGAGGACCGGCATAGCAATCCTGTATCTGCTTCCGGGCGTGTATTGTGGAGTTGAGTGAGTCCAACTTCCCGTGCTGTCTCGCCGGGGCACTTAATAATAGTTTGGGTAGTGCAGTAGGGGCAACCACACCTCTTTCACTATATACGTGTGGTAAGTATTGTGAATCCGATAGCCAATGTAGTGCTGTTATACCCTGTGCCGCTGTGTAGTAGAGCTCCAAATACGGAGCGTTAAGCCCCCCCCAGCCTACCCTGTTTTTAGCAGGGTCTTGCCCCCTTCCTCATTCCGCATATAATTGGCTCCCTCACCGCCGTTTTGGCGGGCCTGGATCCCGGGGGTGGTTCACTGTGGGCGCCATTTTGGGTAGGGCTGTAAATGTAGCTTCGGGCGCCATCTTGGAGCGTCCTCGCGCTGGCGCTAGGATTGGTGAGCCTACTTAATGCTCCCCTCTCCCGCGCAGCGGGACGCGCAGGTGAGGACGCCGTCGCTTAGCCGGAGTCGTGCCAGAGTCCTGCCCGTCTGCGCTCGTCCGCGTCGAGGCAGCGCGAGGCGGGGCAGGCTCTGTTTCTTGTCGCGGTGTTGCTTCGCCGCTTCTGGCAGGTATGTTGTCTTACACACGGTCCGAGCTGCTGGACATAGGGCAAATGTCCAGGGGATGTGTCTGTAAGCCTGTGGACCCTTTAGTCGGCCCTTACAGCTGTGCCTGCAAAGGCTGGTCACTTAAGAGCCCTACTAAAATCCGTTCCTTGGAATATGCTATTCCTGTTACGCGAATGTGTGTTGCATCTCGAGATCTTCGTATTTGGTGTCTAAACATTAGATCGCTGGTAAAACACCACCTGTCCATTTATGATTTGCTTGAGAAAGAGGACCCCGATGTCTTTCTAATGACAGAAACCTGGCTTCAGGATTCGGATTCTGCCATATTGAATCTCGCATTCCCTCAGAACTATACCGTCTTCACTTCCAATAGGACCACAAGAGGAGGTGGTATTGCTATGGCAGTCAAATCCTGTTTTCCAGCTGAATGGAAACCGTCGGCACTACCTGCATGTGAAAGTGCTATTTTCAAAGTCGCTTTTTCCCATCAATTCACTTTCAGTGGTATGCTCATTTACCGTCCTCCCGGCAATGATTCTGTCTTCAGGTCCGCACTGGCCGATATGGTCAGTCCTATAGCACTCGGTTGTGCCAATTTCAACATCGTGGGGGACCTCAACATCCATTTTGATAATGGGTCATCCACTACTGTGAGCACTCTGCTGGCGAACCTTGAAGCTCTTCAACTCACACAGCTCGTCACCCTTCCAACCCACTCAGGGGGCCATATTTTGGACCCCTTCTTTTCCACACTTGATGGGGTGAGGTTGTCAGATCCGAGGCTGATGGGGTGGACTGATCATCTGCTGGTAGAAGCCTTTTGTCCGGTCCACGATAAGCCTTTTATAGCTGTGGACAGACCTATTCTAAAAAGGCTTTGGCACAAGCTTAGGCTTGAAGAGTTTTATAGCATACTGGAACAGAAACCTCTGAGCACCTTTATTAATGTGGAACAAGGTTACCAACAGTTCTGCGCTTGGATCACCGATGCCCTGGACTCTCTCATACCTCTACGGTGGTCGAAAGGCCGGACAAAAACACCTAGTCCTTGGTATAATGTGTCACTCGCAGAACTGAAAAAAGCTTGCCGAAAAACAGAGAGGGAATGGAGAAGATCCTATGACCCTGCTCTGAAAACTCGGTACTTTACTGAGCTGAAGTTCTACCATAGAGCTATTTGCAGAACACGAGCCGCATTTTACGCTCAAGAATTTGCTACCAGCCCCAACCCATCAAAACTGATCTTTAAGGTACTGAAGGACCTTATGAAAAACAGATCCACCTCAGAGGTGATTTGCACAGACTCCCACTGTGATAAGCTGGCCTCCTTTTTTGTGGAGAAAGTGAAAAAAATCTACCAAGGTTTTGACACACTCCACCAGAACCGAGAGGTTATTGTCCCCGATACGATGAGACATGAGACCCTTGCTATGCTACCTGAACTGACTATTGAGACCTTTGACAGGCTTAGCCTCAGGGTCAAGTCAGGTTCTCCCTCGGACCCGTTAAAGCCAGCCTTTATCAACACACTTTCCCCACTGTGCCGTGACCCCATATTGAATCTTATCAATATGTCATTGTCCAACGGAACGGTACCCACGGCATGGAAACAGGCAGTGGTTACTCCTATACTAAAAAAAGCCAACTCTGACCCCCGGTTGCCAGAAAATTATCGACCCATATCCCTGTTGCCTTGGATTGCCAAAGTAACAGAAGCCCATGTCAACTCTGTTCTGTCTGAGCATCTGGCTCGCAACCAGATATTGGATCCCAGTCAGAACGGCTTCCGGTCGGGACACAGTACCGAGACGGCATTACTCTACATCACGGAACATCTTTGCCAGGTACTGGACTCAGGTCGTACTGCAGCGCTTTTACTATTAGATCTAAGCGCTGCCTTCGATACTGTGTCCCACCATATACTGATCCAACGCTTACAGGAGGCGGGAGTGACTGATCTCGCTCTCCAGTGGTTTCGGTCTTTTTTATCGGATCGATCCTTTAAAGTGGCTATACCACCTGGCCAATCCGCCACTTATCCCCTGGAGCTGGGGGTACCACAGGGATCCTCGTTGAGCCCTACTATGTTCAACCTCTATGTGAAACCGCTGGCTGGTGTCGTCAAACAGTGGGGTCTTACGATGGCCTCATATGCGGACGACACACAGCTAGCGGTGACACTTAGTGGAGACCCTGAGGTGGAGGCCCCCAGATTCCGAGCGGGTCTGATGGCAGTAGCAAGCTGGCTTCGCACCAACTGCCTTCAGTTGAATGCCACCAAAACAGAGGTGTTGGTACTAGGGAAGCACGCTGAGCTATGGGGTAACCAGTGGTGGCCATCAGAGTTGGGTGTCACTCCCATTCCAGCTTCTGGAGTGAGAAATTTAGGCATCTGGTTGGACTCTGCGCTCACCTTCAGGGACCACACCAAGAAGGTGGCTGCCACGTGCTATGGCATTCTGCGGGGAATAAGGCCGGTTTTAAAGTACTTTGATCCCCCTACCAGACAGCTTGTGGTCCAGGCCTCTATACTATCTCGGCTGGACTACGGCAGTTCACTGCTGTTAGGGGTGAATCAAGCGGAGGCCTCTAGGCTCCAAAGGGTACAAAATGCCGCGGCACGGGCCATAGTGGGCCTCCCTAGACATTGCTCAGTGTCTGGTACCATCACGGCCTTACATTGGCTCCCGGTCAAACAGCGAATCCAGTTCAAAGCGCTGTGCCTGACCTTTAAAATTTTGAAATCTTCTTCGCCGCCGGCACTTGCCAACCTACTCACGCCCTATATTCCTTTGAGATCCTTGAGATCGGAGGGGCTTCATTTGGCTGTCTGTCCACGCTTTAAATTGAGTAGTATGGGTGGCCGCTCCTTTAGGGTGCTCGCGGCAGGTTTATGGAACTCGCTTCCGGTACACATCCGAGCTCTTGAAGACCTGCTCGCCTTCAGGCAGGCGATTAAAACTTTCCTGTTTCCCGTGTTTGTTTAATTTCCTTTTCTTTTATTGTGTGTTATGTTATAGTGTCTGTCAAAGCGCCAGGACGCCCCTTTGCTGGGGCAGCTGTGCGCTATAAAAATATAAATAACATAACATAACATAACATAACATAACTATGCCATATGGTAAAACTAAGGTATTCCATCGGACTCGAGGTTGTTTCCCAGCCCAGGCCAGCCGGAGCAAATGGGATCGCATAGTGGTGAAAAAAGAGCGGGGTAATGACATTGGGATATTAAGGAATAGAAATAGGAATCTAGGTAGGACCACTATCTTAATGATAGCCACACACCCTGACATATATATGGGTAATTTAAACCATCTGTCCACGTCTTCCTCTAACTTCTGAATCGCTCTTCCATAATTTCCCCCAAATATTTGCGTGGGATCAGTGTGTACCTGCATGCCCAGGTATCTGATCGGGTCGGTCGTCCACAGGAGAGGGATCTCCGCCTCTACTTGTGTTGTGACAGGGGTAAGTGGGAACATCAGCGACTTATTCCAGTTAACACGGAGTCCCGATAACCCTCCAAACCGAACCACCTCCCTTAGTACCGGTGATAAATTTATGTCGGGATCTCATACATATAGTAAAGTACCGTCCGTGTAAGTTGATATGATTAGTTTGTAGTTTAGGAAACGTATGCCCCTGTGTCCATGGTATTCTCTTAAGGCACAGGTCAGAGGCTCAGCGACTATGGCATATAAAAGTGGCTACAGTGGGCACCCCTGTCTGGTTCCCCTGGAGATTTCTATTGGGGCAGTCACTATGTTCCCTACCCATACCCTGGCTGTGGGTTCATTGTATAGGACCACTTTTAATTTGAGGAATATCTCCCCCACCTCTACTCTGCAAAGGATGGCCATCACAAATGCCCACTCTACCAAGTCGAATTCTTTCTCAGCATCCAGGAACACCGCTGCAGCTTTCACCTTCGGATCTATGTATTGAATAGTGTCGAAGAGTGTTCTTAAGTTAAGTAATGTGTCAGTGCTCAGCCCGGGAGAAATGCCGCCTGCTCCGCACCCACCAGTCCTGGTAGCAATAGAGCCAGCCTGTTAGCCAGTATTTTGGCATATATCTTGGTGTCCACATTTAGGAGGGACAAGGGTCTATATGAAGCACAGTTTCCTGTATCCTTGCCTGCCTTAGGTAGTGCTATCAAAAGAGCCTCGCGCATTGTGAGAGGCATGATGCCATTCTCCTCGTACAGAGTGATCAAGTGAGGGATGAGGAGGTATTGGTATTCCTTGTAAAAAGCAACATTTGGCCAGTCTGTTCCTGGTGCCATCCTCGATCGCATGCTAGCCAACGCGACCCTAACCTCAGAGGGGCTCAGTGGTGCCGTAAGATGCTCCCTGTGCTCGACAGCGAGCCAGGTCATCTCAATGTGCTCCAGGTAGTCAGATGTGGCAGCCTCGTCGGGAGTAATACGCATATGATACAGTTCTGCGTAATAGTGCCTGTTGTTTAGTGTCTGTGACCAGGTTCCCTCTCTTGTCTGCAATGCTTGTGAGTGCTGCTTGTTCTTTGCTGGGTCTGAGTAGTGTTGTCAACGTGGCGCCTGGGCGTTCCCCCTCCCCGTTTGTTCTGGTGGTAGAGTATTTGCTGAGGTGTTTAATTTCATCGTTAGCTGCGTCATTGTATTCAGCCAATGTTGTTTTTATCTCTTCCTATGCCTTTATATCCCCTGTGCTCTTGTGTCGTGTCTCCAAATCAGCCAATTCCTTATCTAAATGCAAAAGCCTTCCTCTTATGGACCTCAGGACTCCCCGTGTTTGGCAATCACCTCTCCCTTATGTACACCTTGAATGTTTACCACACCATGGCGAATGTGGAGACAGAGCCTATGTTTTGCACAAAGAATTCTTCAATCGCCTGAGACATCTCTGCTCGGAATGCTTGATCCATCAACAAATAGGGGGAAATCGCCAGGTGAACAGGGTCATCCGGCGACGTGAGAGCCTCATCTCCATGAGGACTGGGGAGTGGTATGATAAAGTGCGGGGGAGTGGGCTACACCTTCCCACACAAGCAACAAAGCTGTTGGATATGAGCCAATAAACCATACAAGTATATAGGTCATGTGCAGATGAATAATTAGTAAATCCCCGTTCGCGTGGGTGATGGTACCGCCATATGTCTACCAGTCCTGAGGTGGCAGCAAGGTCTAATATTGCTTTAGCGGTGGATGATCTGCGTCTGGGTGGCCCCCCCGACCGGTCCAAGTTTGGGTTGAGCGTGCAATTGAATCCCCCCCCCATATCTGAGGTGTGTTCCCCCTCTGCATTAGTCTGACCTTAAGGTTGTGGTAAAACTGTGGATCGTTGTTGTTGGGCCCGTACACTCCCACAAGATCTGCCACCAGGTTGTCTTTCTGGCACTTAGCTATTACAAATCTGCCACCTGTATCCCCTTGTATGCCGGTCAAGTATACCCCCGTTTGAGTATCTGCCCAAATGAGGACCTTCCTAGCATGTGATGTGAATCCTGCTGGGTAGGACTGCCCTCGCATCCTCTGCTTGGTTAGCATCTCAGACCCCTGCGGGAGATGGGTTTCTTGTAGTATAGCGACGTCTATCTTGTGGCGTTTGAGATAAGCTACAACTTTCCTTATTTTCTTATGATCGTTAAGGCTTCGCACATTCCAGGTGAGCAGTCTAAGATGTTGTGTCTCTGTGCTATCCTTTTTACCCTGTTCACTCATGTGTGTTGTAGGCCCCTTCGTGTGGTAAAACTGCCATGCAGTTTATATAACCTGTCCCATTTTTGCTTTTTTTTAAAATAACAACAAACGTAAACATTCCCCAGTGCACCCCCTCCCACGCTAATTGCCTCCCAACTTGGCAACGCAGATAATATTCCCTCCCACGCCCACCCAGATGAACCCCCCCTTAACCAGTCCCTTAACATACCCCATTTTGTGATCCCTTGTTGTGGTACACACATAGGGGCGGATGTTGCCTGCTATGTGTGTCTCTGTAGCCTCTGGCTCAGCCGCTCAACAGTCTTACAATGTGGCCCCACCCACAGCTCTCTATGTCAAATAAATAGTCAACAATAAGCCTGTGTACTGTAATCTCCTTGCCCTGCCCAATGTTAATGTCCTCCATTAAAGTTCTCTGAATCTGTCTCTTACTAAGACGATATGTTCCATCGTGAAGGCATAGGCCACATATAGTAGTGTTCAGTGTACCTCTGGGGAGAGGGTCCTAAAATATGTCTTAGGAGCCCAGATTACCCTGCCGCCAAGCCGGCCTTACCTGCGTAACAGTGAAGTCTGTGGTTCACCCTCCTCAGTCAAACTGCGGAGCAGCCTTGTGGATTGGACCAACCCCCGATGACATTGTCCCTCCTGTTTCAGAGGGGGAGAGGGCTCCTGATCATCCAGAGTGGTGCATTTGCTTATTCCGTCCCGTCTTCCATATCATTCCCTGATCTGTTGGAGTCTCCACACTGGGAGCTTCGTCTGCTGCTCGTGCCTTCATGCATCTTGAGAAAGTGCAGAGCCTGCTTCGGCTCCATGAAGTAATGTGCTTTACCCTCCGCCATGACGTGAAGCTTTGCGGTATACAGCATACGATAGTCCAGCCTCAGATCCTGCAATCTTTTTTTTGTTGGGTGAAGTCCAGAAATATCGATAGCTCCATGCCCTCATAAGGCAGAGTTTTTAGCTCCAGAGCCTTGCTAAGTGCTGCATCCTGATCTCGATAGTTGAGAAGGCGAGCGATGATTGGGCGAGGGACTGCTCCCGGAGCAGGTCTTGGGGTTAGTGAGCGGTGCGCCCTCTCCACAATGAAAATATTGGAGAACGTGTCTCTACCGAGAATGGTGATCAGAAGTTTCTCTACAAAGAGTTTCATGTTCTCGCGTTGTCTCTGCCACTCCTACTATCCGCAGGTTGTTCCATCGTGAACGAGCCTCCAAATCTTCAGCTTTGGCTCTCAGTACTTGCAAGGACTTATCCATCTTTTTCTGCGCCGTGGAATCTGCCGACAGAATATCTTCAGGGTCGGAGACTCGTTTCTCGACTGCGTCTAATCTTCCCGTATGTTTGTCGAGTTTCTCCGACATTCAGTCCATTCGAAATGTCAGCTCATCGATTTTTCCATCTATCTGTGTGAAGCTGCGTTGTATTGCTGAAAGTATCTGCTTACGGTCTGGGTCTGTTGCCTGGTCTGCGGGATACAGGTCGGGCCCTTCTCCCTGCATATCAGCCTCTTTCGTTCTAGGTGTTCTACGAGCCTCAAACGGAAGCTTAGTTTGCACTTTGTCCAGTTTTCCCATTTTGTATGGGCAGAGTTAGCTGCACTTATACTTACCTTCGGGCAGTATTCCGTGACAGAGCCACGTTTCGTCAGTCACGGGTCATTCCGCTTTCACGCAGTGCTTGATATGTGGCATTTGCAGGCTTCTGGCACAGGATTCCTGGACGATTATGCGGTCGGGTCTCCGGAATTATAGGCTCTTGTGGCCATCTTGGAGCCAGGCAAGCTCCGCCCCCTAATCAAGCATGTTCACAAAGGCCGAGGCCTGCCTTTCATTTGCGACGTGTCCTGGACCTAGAGGGGCCACCAAGTAAGCCGTCAATGGTGGCATAAGGACTATAATCCCTCTCACTGGTTCACACGTGTAGCAAGTGGTTGCAGCATACCACAGTTTGTTGTGATTCTAGTATGAATATGCCTTTTTAACCTTTGTCACATGAATGGCAATGGCCATGCACACGAAGTTCCGATGCTGACGGTGAATCCAGAATCTTAGCATTTAGATAGATATGCACAGATGTGTACATGTATGCTTGGGAGGTGAGGTATACACTGCATCAGTGTCTGAGTACATGGAGGGAACATGGACACTGACCAAGGGGAAAGAGGAGAAATGCTTCTACTTAGAAATTAGGTCCTTTCGGTTACAGAGTGATGTTGATTAGCCTCTCAGATATAGTGTCCCAGAAACTGCCATTTGGTGGATGACAGGGGTGGAGGGTCGGACTGCAGTTTCTGTTGTCAGGGTGTGAAGGGTCCTTCAGAAGGAAAGCAATTTCTTTTCTATTTTTCTGATCACACTCAGGTTTGTCTTGATAGTCAGGTGCAGATTGCTTATACCGCTCTGTGTCTCTGTTGTGGATGCTCAAACTTGGAGATGACCCTTCAGTGAAGCACAACACTCAAGGCAAAGAGTGTGTGATGGGTCAATTAGAAAGGTAGAAGCCCCTTGCCTCTTTCCCTGATCACAATCAGGTGTGGCTGCTGATAGTCAGTTGCAGTCTGCTCTCACCTCTTTGTGTCTCTGCTGTGGATGCTCCAGCTTGGAGATGACCCTGCAGTGGAGAGCATCCCTCAAGATGAAGGCTGAAGATGAAGACAACCTCAGAAGGGCACACAAAAAGAGAACTAAGCCAAACTGGTTCTGAAAAGACTGCCAGGGAACCCATATCCACTGTCTGCATTCCTGTATAATAGTGGGAACTGCTGACCTTTTTGTTGTTCCAGTTCTGAGTTTTATTTGACCAAGGGGTGGGCCACAAAGTGCCCAGTAGACTGCTGTGCAACCAGGGCTGGTGTTTGCCTGATAGCTAATGTGTGACTGTGGTACTTCTGAGCCTGTTCCTGTGCAGTCCCTGCTGTCCCAAAGAAGAAGCCTGCTTAGCTGTGGTATCCAACCCAAGATACCCCCACCATCCTACCTGAGTGGCTACCCAGGCACCGACCCTCAAGGGTGCTGAAGGTGCTATACCACTCCAAAACATTAAGCTCTCGTTTCTAAGCACTCCATGCCAAAGTATTACCTGGCAACGATCGCACAAAGGTCAAAGCACCTGATCAGTCTTTTGCCACTGTGCTCAATGATGCACCTTGATGCTGTGACATCAACATCAGAGCCTCGCACCTGTAGAAGAGAGCTGTGAGAATAACACATCCCAGGGAGGCAGCCCCCAGCATGAGTATCAGTGTGACTCACCAGAGTGGAGGATTTGGGCCCTCTGAGACTGTAATGCCCATTTGCTGCCAGTTGTCTGATTTGCTGCCCTCAGCGACTGATTGGGCTTCCTGCACCCACCCTGCCTTAGCGGTTCTGCCAAATGCCTTGATCACAGCCACCACCATTCTGCAGTAAAGTGGATGGCCTACTGCAGTCCTCTGCTGCCTGAAGTCAGCTTAAAGACTATTTGAGCTACCCAGCCACTAGAGACTGTGCTCTACGAGAGGGAGGAGCACTGATCCTGTCACAGAGACTATTCCATTAAGCCCCAGACCATTGAAATAGAGAGCGAGTATAGATTTCCTAGGAGGGGCCTCTAAGAAATCAGGCCTTTTTGCAGATGCCTCCCACGCCACTTATTGTCCCCATTTGGACTGCCAGATGCTGGTTTTCGACTTTGACAGGGTACTGAAGCCTGCTAACCAGGCCCCAGTGCCAGTGCCCTCCCCCAAGACTAATATGTGTGAATTGGTAACCCCGATTGGCAAAGGACCTTATCCCTCGTATAAGCCCCTAGTATATAGTATCAGTTGTACCCAGGGCATGGGTATTAAAACTGTCACCAGGGCCTGAAGCACTATTTGTGCCACCCTGAGTGACCCAAGTAAACTACTGACAGCCAGCCTGCCATTGCAGACTACAGGAGCAGTGTAAACAGCTTGAACTCGACTTTGCCCTCACCATGTGTGGCAAAGTCAATGCGCTGTTTTTAATATATGCCAGTAATCCCTAAGAAACGCTGCCTAAATCCCAGGAGGCAGAGTGCATTATATTAAAGGTGTGGACATGCCCCTACAGTGGCCTTTACCATTAAAGGACACTATAAGTGATAGACAATCCATAGGATAACATGGGCTGGCACCCTGGGTAATCTGAGGTTGGAAGCTCCATTATGATACTGCCCAAATATGTCATGTTTGGCTTCAAACAACAGGCCTCCTCACCCCTAAGATGAAACTTGTGTCGATGACGATGTAGCATGCACCCAGCTGGCTACCTTAGAGGTTGCCCACCTGTTTGTCCCAGCCTTTCCTGTGCTCTGGCTGACAGTCTGCGCTTGCTGCCACCAAGGCAGGAATCTGACCCCCTGCCACGAGATGTGATCTTTCCCAGGAGTAAGAAACAATGGCCTGGATGGAAAGGAGGTCACACCCTCCTTCCTGACAAGCTCACTAGTGAAGTGGCACATCAAGGCGGTGAACTTCAAAGCCTGAACCACCTGTAATATGCAACCAGGCTGCCTCACAAAGGAGAGAACAACCCTCCCCCACCCCCAGGCACGATTTCACCCGAGCAGGTGGGAAATATAGGTTTTCAGGGGGTATACACACCCAGAAGGCTAGCCAAACCTCGAGGGTGGGCTACCTGGTCTATACAGCTAAGGAAGATTTCTGCTATTTTGAAAAGTGGTAGAATAGTGGGTTCTAGGTGGAAAAAGTGACCTACAACTCCAGATGTGGTCACCTCTAGGGTAGATAAGCCGCTGGGCAAGTAGCCCATTTGCTATTTGCACCCACACCCCTAACGCCCCTAAATCTAGGATTTAAGGACTACGTCTGACACCAGAATCCCAGGTCTGAACCAACCTGCATCAAAAAGGAGAAAGAAGAGACCAGAGTCAGAAACAACAGGACTTGCACAAAACCAAAAGAGGGAGACGCTGCACCTGTGGCAACACTCCAGGAACTGCATGACTGAGGCTTGTCCTAGGCGAAAGTTTGGTTTCAGACAGAGGACCCCTGTGATAGCAAGTGGCAACCTCAGACTCCCCTGGACTAGTGGCACTAGTCCCCTGCAAACTGCAGGTAAAACAACGCTCCAGATCCAAAGAATCGCTGGCCATCGGACCCTCCGATGGACCACCCAAATCCAGATAGTCTAGTCAACTGTAGTGCTGCCCTCCACGACGTTTCAGGCCGTTACTGTGTTGTGGACGTCACGGTATCTATCTGCTGTACTTACAGCTGCCAAGTCTTGTTGGCACCAGTCTGTCAACTGACTCCTTCACTCGACACTGTACTGCATCTAGAGGGAATGCCATAAACTTCTGCCCAATGCCAGCAGCGGCCCCGTTGTTTAGATTTTGCGCCTCCCGCAGCACCGTGTCAGCGGTAAAAAGCAACACTCTTGCGGCTATTGTTCAGCACCAGGGACAGCCAGGACAACTCTGCACCCGGTCTGTACAGGCCAGGTAAAATTGAACTGACTGTCGTGGCTTGGTCCTGGGACCCTCATCACCTTTACCCTATTTGAGTTACAGGCAAATCGACCTGCAAGTGACCAATTGTCACTACCTCTTTTTTCCATTGACCACAATGCAAAAGTTCTCCAGTATTGAATTGCTGTGATTTGTGTTTTCTTCTAAAATCCATAACTTCTGATATATGTATCATTAATTTTAGTGTCTGAATTAATATAAAAATCTGCTTTCTTTTTGTAAATTGGTATCAGGTTTCTTTCGAGTTGTGCGAAATACTTATCCTCAATATTGGCACTCTGAAATGCTTAACACATGTTCTTCTAGCAAAGCCGGACTGCTCTTTTCCACTCTACCAGGACTGAGCTATAGATTTATTATTGTGAATCCAAGTATCATCTTTGGGGTTTGTGAGAGTATTTAATTATGAAGCCTAACCAGCATCACCACATAATTCTCCTGCTTCCTACAGGGCCCCACCTTGCAGCACATTGGATATGCACCCATATATTGGGTATCTAAGTCATTATTGTGTAGTGTGTAGCATTGTGTAAAGTACTTGTCATCTATTTTCAAAAGAGAAACACTGGACTTTACAATCATGTTATTGTGCTGTTGGGTGACTTAATAAGGGCTGAGCCTGGTCACCCCCACATTAACCTCCCATAGAAGCTGTGACTGCTCGACATCGCTACCACTGAGAGTCAAGTGCTGAAAGGGTGTATTTGGCTCAATTTGGTGTGCCCATAGTCGAGTGGGCGTTATAACAGTAGTGATGAATGACCCCTGATCCCACAGTTCTGGCCCAGTAGCCACTCCTCCTGTGGTCCCCCGTATCCGGTCTGACATTGATTATGTTATTATTTTTGACCTCACATCTGTTGGGCTTCTGTGGTGCCTTAGGGCTTTGGAGTATTATTCCAACCCTCTATTTTGAGTGTATAGCAACAAAGTAGCAGTTCTTGCAAAACATCAAAAAGCTGGAATTCAGTTGGTGAATCTATAAAGAGATCATTGAAAAAGTGTAGCAGCATGTCTGCCTCGGAATAGTTTTTGCAAGGACAAATTCTTATCCTCATATTCAACGAAAGAGTGCTTATACTGTAGTGTGATGCAGACTCGCTGGGTGATGGATGTATGCTTGAACAACCCTCCCTTCAAGGTCACTGGACACCTGACCTCCAACAGAGGTTCCTTTTATCTGGGTTAGGAAGCAACACTTTAACAATGGAGAATAAGCGCAGACAACGGATCTCTGGAAGAATATATTCAATATTTCAACACCTAACTCTAGTGAAAGATATATCAATTAATACTAAAGTAAGCATGCAAGGGCATACACAACCAAGCATTATTTACAGCCCCAACACAGGCAACCCTCTCTCACAGAGCACATGTGGGATCCAAGACAATCAATACCTGGTAGCGTGAGGAAGCACAATCAACATCTGTCCCATTCTAGATAGCCCAGGATCAAGAGTTTCCCCCTACTTGCAAACTAAGTTATATCCCCTTGGGAAACCATCTCACCCTTCAGTAATATCTGCTTGAGGGAGTTACCATACCATAACTCCATGGTGTCCCAAGTGAATAGCCATAACTCCATGGTGTCCCAAGTGAATAGGGGTGTGATAAGATGCGTGTTTAAGGTTCTGGGGGATCTGGGAGGATGCCACCCACCTCTGCCAGGTGTCATTGAGCATTCTCACCATAGAGCTGTCTCCTGGGCAGACTCACTTCCTTAATACTAAGCATGTGACAACGTGTCTGCCTAACTCCCTCCTGCATGGCCTACATTTTGCTACCTCAGTGGAGATGAGATTTTGTAGACCCAAAAGGGAAACCTGTTCCCAAACACAGAACATTCTCAACTATCCCCAGATATCCAATCATTCATATATTTTCTACACAACCATTCTAATGCAGCATGTCTCTCTGTCTATACACACATTCCCAAAAGACCACTAACCCTTTCCCAGCTCTCAATGCATTCGACAATTTTCAAGGGAGAAACATGGACATTCCAAAGTGTACAGAATGGAGAGAGCTCAGCTCTACAGCTATGTTGGATCTGACGAGACACCTCCCCCACACTGGAGATAGATGGGCAGAGGTCGGGTGCCTATTGGCCTGAACTCCAACCAGTCTCTACAATCGTCGCTGTTGATAGACCATCAGTGTTGGCAATCCTGCTCCCTTGTCAAAGTTCTGCAGACCGCTTGTAGCCTTGCAATGTAATGAACCACCTGAGGAGCTTTTCACATGTATCTCCCAATTAGTTCAGCTAGGTCAATGGGTTGTGGTCAGTCTGAACCACAAAGATTTTCCGATAGACGTAAGACTGCAGCCTGTTCAAGGCCGACACACTGCTAGATATTTCCTTTCAGCCACTGTTTCGTGGGCAGCAGCTTCCGGAACAGGTACACAACTGGCCAGTCTCTCCCATATTCTGCCTTCTGGCTTAGGACTGCCCAATGCCCACATTTGGAGCATCTGTCTGGACAATAAAAGGCATTCCTGGATCCATACTGGTTAGAACAGGAGCCTGATAAAGAGCTTCCTTTAGAGCCTTAAAGATCTATTTACATGCTAAATTCCAGTTCACCATCCTTGGCATTTTCTTCCTTAGCAGCTTGGGCAGGGGAGCTGCTATGGAGCTAAAGTTTGGGATAAACCCTTTGCAACAACTGCTAATGCCCACGAAGGCTGTAACCTGTACATGTTACTTTCCTCAGAGTAAAATGGAACTTCTCTGCTTTCACCGTCCATCCTGGTCTCTGATTTGCCCAAGCACTGTTTAGATATGTTTCAGGCAGGACTGCTGGGTCTGGCCGAAGAGGGCAACATCATGAAGGTGTACCTGGGCAAAGGTACAGATCCTAGTGGTTTCCTCTGCTTGGGAACATGGACTATCGGCATTGCACAGTCTGCTGGAGTTAGTGGTAATCCCCAGTGTCAAAATCTCCAGCTTGATGTTTGCTAGGGTTACAACTAAGGCCTGGTAGGGGCAGGATTGTAGTAGTATGGCATCACTAATATCCACATCATGCTTAACTCTTCCCACTGCCGTTGGCCAATTAGAGTGGGTGTCTTTCAATGTGTGGACCACCTGCTGCAAATACCTTCTCATGGGCTCTGTGACATCCACTGAAAACTTCACAGAGCGAAAGGTAGAGTCCTACTGGCACCTATCCATGAGGTCATGGATCTGGCCACTCTTCTTATCTGCGTCTTCTTGTACGCAGACTAACATGGCCACCATCGCCTGTGGTAGAGCTTCATCATGTTCATAAGATATGTTCTGTGGCCCTAGGTTTCTCCTCAGACACTACTACATAAGTGGTATCACTTACTTTCCGTACCACCCTGTGCAGCCATGTACAAGAGCTTGCATCTTCTCCTGCTGCATGGGAACTAGCAGCAAGACCTTTTTCTATTCTCATAAGAGTTTGCACTAGCATGGTCGTCATACCACAACTTCTGCTTGAGCTAGGCCTCTGCTAGATGCTCAGTTGCAAAGGACATGAACTCTTGGAGGCGCTCCCGCATCTTTAAGATATAGAGAACCAGAGTACCACTACGTCCTTGGAGTTTACCCTCCCATTCGGCTCTTATCAGCGGTTTAGGGCTCTTCCTCTCCAACCATAAAGGAGCTCAAAGGGACTGAATTGAGTTGATTCTTGTGGTACCTCCTGATAGGCGAAGAGGAGGTAAGGAAGACACTTCTTCCACTGCCTTCTATGCTTCTCAGCGAGGCCTTCAAGGTGCTCTTCATGGTCCCATTGATTATACCATAGATCATATTGGTTTCTGGATGGTAACTCATGCTGGGTTGGTGATTCTTCCCATTGATGTCTCTCAAGGTCATGCATAACATTACACATAACCCGAGTGCCCTGGTCTGAAATGATCTTCTCTGAGAGCCTTACCCTGGAGAGCACCTGCATGACTAACTCCATCCCTGAGTTGGTGGTGACAGACCCCAGGGCCACTGTCCCTGGGTACCTGATTGCATCATGAACAACCTCTAAGATAACAACCATACCACTGATGCTGGGGGGATCCAAGCGGCCAGCTATGTCTATCTCTACCCATTGAAAGGGTGCCCACACCACAGGGAAGGGAACCAAGGGAGCTTTAAACTTCTCTCCTGGCTTTCCCTGATAAATGACATCTATGACAAATCCATGTGTGATGGTGGACCACACAAAACTGTTCAGGACTCTCGTCCTGGTTTTAACCAATCCCAAGTCTACACTGGGGCCCAGTTAAAGATGGCTCTGTGGGCTCACTGTTGAGAAGGCCATTCTCCCAGTACACTTTGTACTTGGACACTCAGCCCCCATGTTGAGCGTTCTAAGTTGAGCCAATGTTGGGTCATTCCTGATTGTCACCTGGAATGCTCTCAGAGACCAAGTAGTCCATATGGCCAGAGGGGCCAACTTATTTAGGTTCTCTTCAGCCACTGGTTCATTAGGCTCAACACTTTTTGATTGTCGCCAGTCACAAATAACCCAGGACCCAGAACCCTTCCCCTCAGTGGTGCATGGGCCTTCCACACTGGGGCATCCAGGGGAAGCAGAGGTAGGGACAGATGGCCCTAAAGGAAGAGCTTTCGTCTGGCTTTGGCTCCAGTTTAGCACAGCCTCCATTCATCCAGGTAATTCAATCCAAACGAACTAGGTACTGGCAGACCTCCACCCTCATGAAAACTCCGTCTGAGCCCTCCTTTCCGTCCCACTGGAATTTAACCTGGGCAAGAGGACATCCTCCCAGGACCTGTTTCCAAATAGCACCCGCCATGTCTCCCTGGTGAATTGTTCAGGGTGCACAACTGTGCCGTTCACCTTTGCCAAGGTGTAGACAGTGTCAGGCAGAGCCTCCAACTCAGTGCCATGTACCATTGGTGAACCATTCTACTAGCCAGCTTAGGACTCTCTGTTACTGCTTCCCACAAAGCTGCAATACTCAGTGGATCTTCCCCTCCTTCAGCCACATAGTGAGCCCACCTCCACCTGGTGTTGCCTAGTACCCTGGGTGCAGTGCCTCTTGAAGTGATAAACCTCTCCACATTCCTAAAAAAAAAATCTTTATTGGGTTTTGTCGCATTACATAGCATGGAATACACAATGGCCGTACAAGTTCACTTTCTTTGCATCATACAAGCATTAAACTGTGCATATACTTCTCATAACGGAGCTTAGACCCAGGATGGTACAACAATTACAAGCACAACAAAAAGAAAAGGAAAGAGAACCAATCCAAACTTCGAGCCTGCACCCCTGGTGTGGGTTAACACAAACTGAAATCTGTAGTGTTCTTTAGTAGCCCGGGTAGGCACGCTGCACTCACAACTAGGATGTTAGAGTAGTATCTGTAGGGAAACTGCGCTCTATACCCTGTTCTATTATTTACTCTCCAGCTGATCCCAAATGTGGCTACGGTAGACGAGTTTCGTCATTGGGGTCAGTCTGGAGTGTATGAATGAGTTCCTCCCATGCAGTAGCTATGGGACATTTTCGTAGGCCATGCATTTTCTCCAGATGCAGCGCCAATGATTCGACTTCAGCCTATTGAATCATTGAGGCTTGCCAGTGCAAACGCGGTGGGACGAGTGCAAGAGCCCATTTTGCGGCATATGGTTTTTTGACTTCATTAGGGACAAGCGCAGTAAAAGATAGTAGTATTACATCTTCGCTTTGTGGGCAAGTACGAACAGTGCGCTGCATTGTTATGTTTCATATATGTACCCCAATATAGGCTGAGGTAGCACCATAACTTTTCACCAATATTCTCCCCTACCATTACACTACATACCGGTTCTTGGGACTGGCCTTTTACCTAGTTACGGCACTGCATACGGGATGTGGTGTTTTCCATGAAAACTAGCCTCATCCATTATGCATGAGGATTCTTGGAACCTCAGCAGGACTACCATCTCCTGCATAATACCTTTGTACAAGGGTCATTCCTTACATCAACCTAAGTCCGACATGACGCATCAAGGTAGAAACCCTGAGGGTCCCACTTTGGCTATATAAACACCATATCTTGCCGAGGTCGTTAGAGGAGAAAAGTACTTCCATGCCAACACACTGACACGAAACGCTGAGTATCCTGCACACAGACACTCCAGCTCGCAGTGGTCTGACATCTCTTGCGGGATGTCCACCTTGAGACCAAGACGGGGTCCCACAGTCTCTCACTTCAGGTAATGGGGTTGACTTTATCCTAGAGGGATTCTTGGCTTTTACACCTACATACATGCTAGGTACACTTAGGTACATCTAGTTAGGGCTGCATTGTAGGAGTGTGCATTCTACTGTCATGTATTTTATATACTTGCCTGTATTCATTGTTTTAGCATGATGGTAGACATCTACCATCCTTTTACTCTGTCAGTGCTTCAAATCATTTATCTCTGTTACTGTCTAATGGTTGTTTCAGCACACCTATTTACCACTAGAATGACGCTGGTTCAATCAATGCTAATTGAAAAACGTCCCCACCATTTATTCTGTGTATGTCTCTGAGATGAAGTGAGCACGAGTGACTGAGCGAAAAGTATTGTACTGTTTCCACGATCCTGAGGGATCAGGGTTGTCATGTTTAATAGTTCCCAAGAACTATTCTCTCCTTGGTAGGATGGGTTTCTAGTGGCACTGTGAGCTAGTTGGTATACAGGCTAACATACCCGGTAGGGGTGTCTAGAATCAGTCTAACACCAATCCTATAGTGTATGTTGTCTAAATTTCAGATCCTATATAGGTTTATAGGAACTACATGACATGGCACCGCCAATGTTGGTTTGGTACTTATTTAACAGTGAAATCAGAATAGTTCAGTTGTGCTATTCTCGGAAGACCCCTACTCACATTTCCCTCAAAGTCTGGAGTGGGAAGGGAACAGTCTACCCTAAGTATTGGCTGTGGGTTTATCAAGTTTGTAGGACAAACAGTTCCTATTGTGCATAAAACCTTAACTCAGTTTCCTTGAAAATTTCTTAATTCAAAAAACAATTTCTTATGAAGATGCCGCTGTGCGAGCACAACGTGCTACAGTCAGGGAAGAAGTAGAGGAAAATGAAATTGACTTTTCAGAAATCTAGCAGACTACAGAGTCACAGCTAGGGGTGGGACAGTAACATTCGGGATTGAGGCTCACGAGTCATATAGAACAGAGGTATTCTATTCATGGGTTAAATTCCCACAAGCATATGCACAATCAAATACATTTCATTCTTACACTGAAGATGAAACATAAATGAATACTGTTCGTATGAGGACATTGAAGTTCCGCTCATCTACCAGAAGCATATAAACTGGTTTAAATTCGCCCGCCTCTACACAAAAGACAAAGTAAGACTAGGTCTGCTCGGAAGAATGGAGCCACTTGGCCTGTCCTAGCAGCTTATACACCACATCCAGACATTGATTCAATGCCAGTAGCAGACTTACGTCCACTTCATAAAGTAATAATAAGACTTTACAGAAACCTGGCACAGTTCGTGATGAGAACACTCATACTTCAGCGAACAAGAGCTACACCAACAGGACAAATTCAGGAATCTACAACTAAAATTACACCACAAACGCTACATGCAGTTATGGGTAAAATGCCCACTAAATATGAGCAAAGGCCATTCTGGATAGCTCCGAAAATAACACAGCTAGTATTTCTACACACAAGCCCTCAAGAAAAACACAGAATGCAACCAATCTGCTTGCCAATGGGGATAGCTCCCCCAAATGGAGGATTGTACCACTTGGGATACAGTTTTCGCTGCCATATATATCACAACACATGGTATCCTGTCATTAGCAGTAATACCACATGTTTTAAGACAAATACAGAATGAGTATGGAGCAGAACCTGATCTGAACTTAGGGATGACATTTTTAGGTAATTTTGCCCAGGTATCAGCTACCATACTAGCTAACATGAAAGGGGATGCAGCAGTAGTGGCAGTGACGGGATTTCACTCCTTTACAACAGTAACGTGAATTACCTAAAATTATTGAACACACCTATGCTGAGTTAGGTAGAGATAGTTTGGGAGCTAGAGCAACAAAACCTCAACTCACGGGTGGTCCTGAAAAGGATAACAACAGGCAAGCACCTAATTCTTCCAAGAAGAAATGGGATAGCAATAAAAAAATAAGAATAGATCTCAATCCAGGAGTGGATCTCCTCAGCTGGAGCCCTCCAAAAGAAGACACAATCTTGGGAATAGAGATAACATAAAAAAACTTGACAGGTGTCAGGATACTGATACACGTTCCTCTTGTTCCTTTCAAGGTTCATCAAGAAACTCTGAGAGGGAAGGACGGTCACAACACAGACAAGAAGAGCGTACAAAGTCCAGAGACACGCCACACACTTCAGATTATACTTCCAAGTAGGAAGAGAAGCCAAAATCAAAACCTCAATTTAAAAAAAAGAAAGTGGCAGGTCTTAAAGTTAGACATGCCCAGAATTCTGAGAACTCAACTTCTGAACGGGGAATGGGCTCTGACGATGCTAGACAGCGCAGCGGAAGTAACAATAGCTCGCCAGAACCTGATGGAATTTTTGGTGACAGTGGAGTTGAATGAGCATATCACGGTGGAAACACCTGATACAAGGTAAGTGTCCTACATCGGTTACATGAGATAACACTCCAAATGGAGGGGGACAAACCCAGAAAAATTAAAGGTCTTTTTTGCAAGAACCTGACTTTTGGCTATGACATCCTTTTAGCTGAAAGAGATTGGCCGCCTGAGATTGTTATGGATTGCCCAAAGGGAGAAACGGTTATTTTACCGGCTTTTACCAAACTTGTTCCAATGTACTTAAAACACACATACGTGCAGGAGTGGGTGGTAGCCCTTGCTCCAGCATTATATTGCAACCATGTTGGGTGGGATGCTGAGTCACCACACCATGTAATCCCAGTAAAAATTACTCCAACTCCACAGAGACAGTACCAAATAAAACAAGAAGAGAAAAAAACAGCCAGGGAGATCTTAGATCAACTTGAATACCAAGGTTTAATAGAAATTTGCACCTCTTCAATAAATAATCCTTTGTTTCCCGTAATGAAACCTGATAATTCATACCATCTAGATTTAGACTACAGACATCTGAACACATGCACTAAAACATTTGCAATACAGAATGCACATAGTGCCCCATTAATTAATATCATTGTGCAGAAAAAATACAAAACAACACTAGTTCTTTCAAATGGATTTTTCAGCCAAAATATAGCGCCTGAAAGCAGATATCGGACAGCATTCTCAGCCCTAGTTTCACAGAGTCAATTTTGTCGACTCCCCCAAGGGTATAAGAATATCCCCGGGTTGTTTTCCACAAGGGTAACAAAGTTACTTAAAAATTTGGATGAAGAAGCATTGTCCTATGTGGATGATATTTATCTGACGGATGATGATTTAAAGGATCACTTGTCCAGGGTGAGCAACATTATTTTGGGTTTCGCCTCTGAGGGCTACAAATTTAACTCTAAAAAATCCAAACTTGCCCGCCTCAATGTCCTATTTTTGGGATATGAGTTATCAAGTTAAGGAAAAAGCCTTGCAGCTAACTTTTTAGAAAAGTGTGCGCTGCTCCAACCTCCAAAATCGCTTAAAAACTTACAATCCATATTGGGATTCTTACATTTTAGATTACGCAGAAAAGGTAAAACCTTTCTACGATATAATAAGACCTGATTTTTCAGTTAGGCATTGGACACAGGAACACACAGATATCCTTTGTTCCCTACAAGCTGACATGATAGCTTCAAAACACTTGCAGACACGCGTAAATGTCCGCAACCTGGTGATCCGTGTTATATCGGGTCGATCTGGGTACACTCACCTAACCTTCAATGAAGGCGAAACTGTACCCATAGCATACAAATCACACTTGTACACAAGTGCTGAAATGCTCTTTGCTTCTACAGAAAAAATCCTGACAGCAGTACAGACCGCTGTAGTAAGAGAAAGAGGACTGGCTCAGGGAAATGGATAATTGTCGTAACTCCAATACAGGCCTTAGAGGCTGCTACAAAGGCAAGCATTCCTAATGCTAAAGCCTTACATCCAAGATGGATACAATGGGCTAAATCTCTCACTGCAATGGATGTAGAATACAGATACGACCCAAGTCTAAAGACACAAGCCTTCCTGCGATATGAACAAGAATTTCCTCTACCAAATGAAATAATGCCTCTAGATCAGTATGAATACATTATTTACACAGACGGATCTGCTCAGCCGGCCATAGGAAGTAACCAACCTAAAGGTTTTCCACTCAAGTACTCCTACAAGTTAGATGCAAACATCATTCCATATGCTCAGATTCCTGGAGTGGGGGATAGAGTAATACCAAACATGGATCGCAGATTAGGTTTAATTCTAGCTGCACACGAGGGTCTAGGTTCTGCACACTAAGGGATTACCTCAACAGTTTCTTTACTGAAACAATACTATTGGTGGCCTGGTTTAACAAGACAGACGAAGAATTTTGTCTTAAAATGCGACATCTGTCAGCAGATGAAGGGTTCCACCCAAGCACGCCCAGCGCAGACACCATTACTGATATCAAACAGACCACTCGCGTGTGTCTTTTTGGACCACGGCGGCCCCCTACAATCAGACGGGGCTTACAAATATATCTTGGTGGCAGTGGATTCATGCTCTAGATTCCTATGAGTATGGCCTCAGCACCCGGCTGATGCTCGAACTGTTATAAAAGATTGTTAGTCTTCATAGGGACATATGCAGTTGGCACATTACATTCTGACCGTGGTCCTGCGTTTAGCTCTAGGACTTACAAGGAAGCCATGGAAGGTTTGGGTGTAGCATTGCGGTACTCCTCTCAGTACCATCCCAAGGAAAATTTGGTTGTGGAGAGGAAAAACTGAGACTTTAAGTAATCTTTAACAACAAGAGTATTAGGTTCGGGTGGTAGTTGGGTCAATCACTTATATGGGCTACAACGATCCCTTAATAATATGCCAAGAAGTTCTCTAGGGGGTGTCACTCCTTACGAAGTCCTATTTAGGATGAGAATTTGGGTACCTGATCTCGATTGTGTAAACACAGTGGCGAATGAAAAAACGTTTGATATCAATGAACATTTGGCTGTTTTACAGGATCTGAATGAATGCCGGGCACTGCTAAGCAACTTGCAAGTAAAACGCACCGCCACTGGGGAAGTCAAATCAGTCACAGCATGACCTGTCTCAATCCCAAAAGTCGAGGATTTGGTCAGAGAAAAGATTGAGAAAGAATTTGGGCCATCATACAGAAAGTCTGTACGTGTCCTGGCAGTCAAATGAACAAGAACAGTACTTCTTAAGTCTCTTGCTGCAAAAAAAGAAAAGAGATTTGTCTCCAATGATCTGATCAAACCACACTATTTGGCCGATACTGAATAGTAGGCCTTGTGGGCTCCTGGGTAGCCGACGCTCTCCTCTCGCTACCATACAGGAAGTTCAGACAGAACGACTCATAACATTTGAAGATTCACCAATAAAAAAATTATGGAATTTCCAACAATGAAATGGAACTTGTTCCTCTTGAAACAGAACTTCAAAATATTAATGAAAGACAAATTTTAATTCGGCCTAACATCGATGTCTATATCAATATGCCTCGACAACAGACACCTACCAGTTCAACAAAACCTGCGGTGCTACCAAAAATAGATCAAACTGCATCTGGCTACCTCATCAGTTTTAATACATTCTCTCCTGATCCCAGTGAACCTGAGACAACGCCAGCTCAAGTTTCCCATAAGCAACAAATTTGTGAATTCTACACTTTTCTGAAAAAGACTTACTTAGTTTCACCCTGGCTCCAGCTCTGAATCATAACTGTGATATTGTTTTTTCTGTTCTGGATTGGCCTAGTGACTGTCTTTTGCTTACTCATAAATGGAAAATATCTCCCAGAACGCTCTGCATTATCAAATGTATACTTGGTTCTGAAACCTCATACATCATCTCATCATGAACAAAGAGACTTGTTTCCCGTGAGCATTACAGCTATTTCAATTCCTGATGGTATTGTTTGGGACAAAGTTAATTATGATTTATTTGGCCCCACTAAACTTTTGAAAATACCATATTTGTTTAAAATTTCTCTAAATGATATAATTACCTCCAGTACATTTTCTGATGATTGGGATTTTGAAACTGTAAATAATATGTTATCTGATTTAGAAATATCTGCTGCATTTTCAAGCAATTAATTGTTAGAGGACGCATCTGATTTCAACAATATGGACTGTTTCCATCATTGTGGTCATCACTTTTTACACAAATCCAGTATCCCACGATATATCTTCACATACCACCAATGGGAACATTGCCCGACACCACCAAAAGGTAGTTCAAAGACATTTGCACAGACATTTTCATATTTTTCAGGGTTTAACACTTCTGACCTGACCTCATATTACTATAAGATTGCACCTACACCTGCACAGAAAAATATTCTGACTAACACTAAACAGATATATTCTGCATCCTTATTTCCCAACTGTCTGAAAAGGGTTTCGACTTATGGAAGGACACCATTGAAACAAAATCAGTCTGGGGTTCTTAGAAATGGCAAGTTCAGGGAACAGAAGTACTATTTAGAGCGTGCCCATTAAGCAACAGATAATATTTCTGAATGAAAATATGCAACAGACTTCCTGTCTTGGACTAGCCAAGGCCAAGAATTTGAACACATCTCGGATTCCCACACTTTCACACATCAATTTTACATTAAGTAGAGGGGATACAATAGATGACATTATGCAGTACAATACTTCAGACCCCAATTCGAAGGGATGGTTAATTTGGCCCACACACACTAACAGATATCAGTCAAGATTAAAGATTCAAGGGTACCACCAAAGGGTTATCCATAGGCGAGACCAACGCTATGTACAAAGAGAACATCCGGGGGTAGTAACATCATACAGTGTTGGGAAGTTGTGCCTAGATTGGCTAAAAACCTTGACACTGTCCCAGGTGAAACAGCACTTATCCTTACTCTCAGATGAGGTGGATCTAAGGGATTTCTTACTAGGTCCCAAAAGTCACGTCAAAAAAGTTTCTATTACGCTGTCTATTATGGAATCTGGAAAATCGGAGAGACTTCGTGAACTAGATTAAATTAACATAGAAAAGGCATTAGCTGTAGTTGACAATGGTATGACTACATTAACATCCAGAATATCTTCACTGGGCAACATTGTATCTTCTCCTATAGATATACTAGAACAAGACTTGTCCATACTACAGCACGAACAATCACAGTTACGTTCTATTATGCGATTAAGCTGGACGCTGCAATCATTGCACACTGGTTCTGTGCCTTGGCAGTTTATCAACAGTACGTCACTCTTTTCTGCATATCATCTAACTGAAAAAACAGATAACAATGGCACAAAGGGGAGCAAATTATACAATGCTGCGTATTGAAAAACTGGACAAATTACCTTTTACTGTGGCAGAGTCACCGTCCACAGAATGGTTAATCCATGGCCATATAACACTGCCGGTTACAACTTTCCAGTTTCAGTATTGCATCGAACAACAACAGGCAGGCAGATATGCAGCGATGGGTAGGGAATTCATCAAGGAATCTTGGGAATTACCATGGAGATTTCGATGTAGGAATGGGGACATGGAAGTGTTTCCTAGCGGTACCGACTGCAAGAGCGCTTTCATAGGATCTCTCATTTGCCAGGATATCATGCTGCACAGGGCCTGTAATGGTTCAGTTGCAAACTCATCCTGTCACTTGAAAGGTTCCCCAGATGCCGTGATTAATCTGGTATTCAAGTTGCTTTCCAATGGGAATTACTTGATGTTGAATGATCAAGGTTATTGTGGTATGCTTCCGGGCATCACATATCTTGTCACTGTAAGCTCCAGGGTTACTTGCTGTATGCAAGTATTGTTTCCACGGACCCATACAGTCAGGGAGGCACCATTATGGCCTTCGCTGAATGTTTCCTTTATTCAGTTTGATACTCTGAGCCGAATGAAAGCCATGCTTTTACAGCAAACGGTGCCCTTAATCTCCGCCCGGCACTAGTCCGGACAAACTGCCCTTTCCATTTCACAGAAATGATACAACGTGTCTTTAACATGTCTGATATGACAGGTATAGTCCACCTTTTTAAGACCATAGGTTATGGACAGTTAAGCACTGTTTAGACAATCCTCGGGGTTATTCCCAACTTCATACACTCCATATTCTGAAGCATTTTTGGAGGGCTTCCTCTGATCCTGTTTCTAATAGCAGGTATCCTGATTGTCATTTTTCTGCTACGCAATCGATGCCCCAATCACCATGGAGATAGAAAGAACGCTCTTGGAGCACCGATACCGTGATTGCATGGTAATCCATCTGGGCACACCTCGTCTTCGAGAACTAAGCGGATCTTGGTTCCTGTCATTTAGACTAGTCTGCCTGTCATTCAAATGCCTGTTCTGCGGACAAGAATGCGTGTTAGATCTCTGTCTAACAACTCCATCGGTTGCGCTAGCGGAGGTTGATGCTTTACTGGACCCGAGAACGGCCCATGTTCTGCTGTTTACTCAGCGTATTCCCATGTTGATGTCTGCATACTTAGAGCCACCACAGGATGCTTCAGCTCCTGTTGGAACGGATACTGGCTCCTCAACAACTACTCAGGCCTTGCATGGCACACAGGCTACCCCTGCATCGGCTGCGGATAGTGCAGAAGTACATCTGTGGTCGATTGACCTAATCTGCGAGGTGTTGCAGGGATCATCATCTGCGATGGCAAGCAACAGTGATGTTGCGTCTCCCAGTCAGGACACATAAACATTTGGCTCATCGTGTCCTCGGAAAAATGTTGCCTTTTTCCAAACAACCAAATTTGGAATTTTTCTAAACTGCATGGCTTTCAGTCACTCATTGTTCGGACTATATATACGAACATATGTAGTACAGACTTCTATTGCATGCAAAAAAAAATCTTTTATAGCATTCTTTAGAAATTGTATGTTTGTAAAGTTCTATTTTCAATAGACTTATTATTAGTTTGCGTACAACATTTAGCCGTACGTTAGAATTTTTAGTATGTTGTCTAGTCGAATGAGGAGTGGGTGTTATGTTTCATATAGGTACCCCAAATATAGGCTCAGGTAGCAACTTAACCTTTCACCTATATTCTCCCCTACCATTACACTACATAACGGTACCAGGGACTGACCTTTTACCTAGTGACGGTACTGCATACAGGACGTGGGGTTTTCCCTGAAAACTAGCCTCATCCATTATGCATAATAACTATGTACAAGGGTCATTCTTTCCGTCATCCCAAGTCTGACATGACACAGCAAGGTAGAACCCCTGAGGGTACCACTTTGGGTATATAAACACCATATCTTGCTGAGGTCATCAGAGGAGAATAGGACTTTCATGACACACTGACGAGAGACACTGAGGTTCCTGCACGCAGACACTCCAGCTTGCAGTGGTCTGACATCCCTTGTGGGGTATCCATCTCAAGACCAAGACGGGGTCCCACAGTCTCTCACTTTAGGTAATGGGGTTGACTTTATCCAAGAGGGATTCTTGTCTTTTACACCTACATACATGCTAGGTACACTTAGGGACATCTAGTTAGGGTTGCATCATAGGAGTACGCATTCTACTGTTATGTATTTTATATCCTTGCCTGTATTCATTGTTTTAGCATGATGGTAGACATCTACCATCCTTTTACTCTGTCAGTGCTTCAAATCATTTAGCTCTGTTACTGTTTAATGGTTGTTTCAGCACACCTATTTTACACTAGAATGACGCTGGTTCAATCAATGCTAATTGAAAAACGTCCCCACCGTTTATTCTGTGTATGTCTCTGAGATAAAGTGAGCACGAGTGACTGAGCGAAAAGTATTGTACTGTTTCCACGATCCTGAGGGATCAGGGTTGTCATGTTTAATAGTTCCCAAGAACTATTCTCTCCTTGGTAGGATGGGTTTCTAGTGGCACTGTGAGCTAGCTGGTATACAGGCTAACATACCCGGTAGGGGTGTCTAGAATCAGTCTAACACCAATCCTATAGTGTATGTTGTCTAAATTTCAGATCCTATATAGGTTTATAGGAACTACATGACATGGCACCGCCAATGTTGGTTTGGTACTTATTTAACAGTGAAATCAGAATAGTTCAGTTGTGCTATTCTCAGAAGACCCCTACTCACATTTCCCTCAAAGTCTGGAGTGGGAAGGGAACAGTCCGCCACAGCTGAGTAGGCATACCCTAAGTATTGGCTGTGGGTTTATCAAGTTTGTAGGACAAACAGTTCCTATTGTGCATAAAACCTTAACTCAGTTTCCTTGAAAATGTCTTAATTCAAAAAACAACTGCTTATGAAGATGCCGCTGTGCGAGCACAACGTGCTACAGTCAGGGAAGAAGTAGAGGAAAATGAAATTGACATTTCAGAAATCTAGCAGACTACAGAGTCACAGCTAGGGGTGGGACAGTAACATTCGGGATTGAGGCTCACGAGTCATATAGAACAGAGGTATTCTATTCATGGGTTAAATTCCCACAAGCATATGCACAATCAAATACATTTCATTCTTACACTGAAGATGAAACACAAATGAATACTGTTCGTATGAGGACATTGAAGTTCCGCTCATCTACCAGAAGCATATAAACTGGTTTAAAGGCGCCCTCCTCTACACAAAAGACAAAGTAAGACTAGGTCTGCTCGGAAGAGATTGAGCCACTTGGCCTGTCCTAGCAGCTTATACACCACTTCCAGACATTGATTCAATGCCAGTAGCAGACTTACGTCCACTTCATAAAGTAATAATAAGACTTTACAGAAACCTGACACAGTTCGTGATGAGAACACTCATACTTCAGCGAACAAGAGCTACACCAACAGGACAAATTCAGGAATCTACAACTAAAATTACACCACAAACGCTACATGCAGTTATGGGTAAAATGCCCACTAAATGGGAGCAAAGGCCATTCTGGATAGCTCCGAAAATAACACAGCTAGTATTTCTACACACAAGCCCTCAAGAAAAACACAGAATGCAACCAATCTGCTTGCCAATGGGGATAGCTCCCCCAAATGGAGGATTGTACCACTTGGGATACAGTTTTCGCTGCCATATATATCAGAACACATGGTATCCTGTCATTAGCAGTAATACCACATCTTTTAAGACAAATACAGAATGAGTATGGAGCAGAACCTGATCTGAACTTAGGGATGACATTTTTAGGTAATTTTGCCCAGGTATCAGCTACCATACTAGCTAACATTAAAGGGGATGCAGCAGTAGTGGCAGTGACGGGATTTCACTCCTTTACAACAGTAACGTGAATTACCTAAAATTATTGAACACACCTATGCTGAGTTAGGTAGAGATAGTTTGGGAGCTGGAGCAACAAAACCTCAACTCACGGGTGGTCCTGAAAAGGATAACAACAGGCAAGCACCTAATTCTTCCAAGAAGAAATGGGATAGCAATAAAAAAAAAGAATAGATCTCAATCCAGGAGTGGATCTCCTCAGCTGGAGCCCTCCAAAAGAAGACACCATTTTAGGAATAGAGATAACATAAAAAAACTTGACAGGTGTCAGGATACTGATACACGTTCCTCTTGTTCCTTTCAAGGTTCATCAAGAAACTCTGAGAGGGAAGGACGGTCACAACACAGACAAGAAGAGCGTACAAAGTCCAGAGACACGCCACACACTTCAGATTATACTTCCAAGTAAGAAGAGAAGCCAAAATCAAAACCTCAATTTAAAAAGAAGAAAGTGGCAGGTCTTAAAGTTAGACATGCCCAGAATTCTGAGAACTCAACTTCTGAACGGGTAATGGGCTCTGACGATGCTAGACAGCGCAGCGGAAGTAACAATAGCTCGCCAGAACCTGATGAAATTTTTGGTGACAGCGGAGTTGAATGAGCATATCACGGTGGAAACACCTGATACAGGGTAAGTGTCCTACATCGGTTACATGAGATAACACTCCAAATGGAGGGGGACAAACCCAGAAAAATTAAAGGTCTTTTTTGCGAGAACCTGACTTTTGGCTATGACATCCTTTTAGCTGAAAGAGATTGGCCGCCTGAGATTGTTATGGATTGCCAAAGGGAGAAACGGTTATTTTACCAGCTTTTACCAAACTTGTTCCAATGTACTTAAAACACACATACGTGCAGGAGTGGGCGGTAGCCCTTGCTCAAGCATTATATTGCAACCATGTTGGGTGGGATGCTGAGTCACCACACCATGTAATCCCAGTAAAAACTACTCCAACTCCACAGAGACAGTACCAAATAAAACAAGAAGAGAAAAAACCAGCCAGGGAGATCTTAGATCAAATTGAATACCAAGATGTAATAGAAATTTGTACCTCTTCAATAAATAATCCTTTGTTTCCCGTAATGAAACCAGATAATTCATACCATCTAGATTTAGACTACAGACATCTGAACACATGCACTAAAACATTTGCAATACAGAATGCACATAGTGCCCCATTAATTATTATCATTGTGCAGAAAAAATACAAAACAACACTAGTTATTTCAAATGGATTTTTCAGCCAAAATATAGCGCCTGAAAGCAGATATCGGACAGCATTCTCAGCCCTAGGTTCCCGGAGTCAATTTTGTCGACTCACCCAAGGGTATAAGAATATCCCTGGGTTGTTTTCCGCAAGGGTAACAGAGTTCCTTAAAAATTTGGATGAAGAAGCATTGTCCTATGTGGATGATATTTATCTGACGGATGATGATTTAAAGGATCACTTGTCCAGGGTGAGCAACATTATTTTGGGTTTCGCCTCTGAGGGCTAGAAATTTCACTCTAAAAAATCAAAACTTGCCCGCCTCAATGTCCTATTTTTGGGATATGAGTTATCAAGTAAAGGGAAAAGCCTTGCAGTTAACTTTTTAGAAAAGTGTGCGCTGCTCCAACCTCCAAAATTGCTTAAAAACTTACAATCCATATTGGGATTCTTACATTTTAGATTACGCAGAAAAGGTAAAACCTTTCTACGATCTAATAAGACCTGATTTTTCAGTTAGGCATTGGACACAGGAACACACAGATATCCTTTGTTCCCTACAAGCTGACATGATAGCTTCAAAACACTTGCAGACACGCGTAAATGGCCGCAACCTGGTGATCCGTGTTATAGCGGGTCGATCTGGGTACACTTACCTAACCTTCAATGAAGGCGAAACTGTACCCATAGCATACAAATCACACTTGTACACAAATGCTGAAATGCTCTTTGCTTCTACAGAAAAAATCCTGACAGCAGGACAGACCGCTGTAGTAAGAGAAAGAGGACTGGCTCAGGGAAATGAATAATTGTCGTAACTCCAATACCGGCCTTAGAGGCTGCTACAAAGGCAAGCGTTCCTAATACTAAAGCCTTACATCCAAGATGGATACAATGGGCTAAATCTCTCACTGCAACGGATGTAGAATACAGATACGACCCAAGTCTAAAGACACAAGCATTCCTGCGATATGAACAAGAATATCCTCTACCAAACTAAATAATGCCTCTAGATCAGTATGAATACATTATTTACACAGACGGATCTGCTCAGCCGGCCATAGGAAGTAAACAACAATACAGCGCCGCTTGTGTGATTGTGAAAGGTCGAATACAGGATGGCAAATTCCATCCCAGCGATACAAAGACACAGTCTCTAGGAGACTGCACAGCTCAGCTGGCAGAACTAAAAGCCCTATTACTGTCACTGATAAATACGGATTGAGAATTCCCCACACTGATTGTGTGCCATTCTTTTTATTGTGTCAAGTCATACAAAGAATATCTTTACAACTGAGGTCAAAATGGGTTTAAAGACTTAAAATGTGGCACAATTAAGCATAAAATGCTATGGGAACAGGTAGCTGAGCTGCAAAAACTAACTACCAAAAGCTCACGTGATACACACGCTGTCTTCAACGTGATGGCATTCACATTGAAGGGAATTCATTCGCTGATGAAGCCATGAATGGGGCAGTACGAACCGCTGCCGTAGCTGCAATCACTCGTTCTCAAACAAGAAAAGACAGACAGATAATGGTAGCTGTCATTGCTTCATGCAAAAACAGCTCAGCCCTACCTAAAGGTTTTCCACTCAAGTACTCCTACAAGTTAGATGCAAACATCATTCCATATGCTCAGATTCCAGGAGTGGGAGATAGAGTAATACCAAACATGGATCGCAGATTAGGTTTAATTCTAGCTGCACACGAGGGTCTAGGTTCTGCACACGCAGGGATTACCTCAACAGTTTCTTTACTGAAACAATACTATTGGTGGCCTGGTTTAACAAGACAGACGAAGAATTTTGTCTTAAAATGCGACATCTGTCAGCAGATGAAGGGTTCCACCCTAGCACGCCCAGCGCAGACACCATTACTGATATCAAACAGACCACTCGCGTGTGTCTATTTGGACCACGGCAGCCCCCTACAATCAGACGGGGCTTACAAATATATCTTGGTGGCAGTGGATTCATGCTCTAGATTCCTATGGGTATGGCCTCAGCACTCGGCTGATGCTCGAAATGTTATAAAAGATTTTTGAGTTTTCATAGGGACATATGCAGTTGGCACATTACATTCTGACCGTGGTCCTGCGTTTAGCTCTAGGGCTTACAAGGAAGCCATGGAAGGTTTGGGTGTAGCATTGCGGTACTCCTCTCCGTACCATCCCAAGGAAAATGTGGTCGTGGAGAGGAAAAACTGAGACTTTAAGTAATCTTTAACAGCAAGAGTATTAGGTTCGGGTGGTAGTTGGGTCAATCACTTATATGGGGTACAACGATCCCTTAATAATATGCCAAGAAGTTCTCTAGGGGATGTCACTCCTTACGAAGTCCTATTTAGGATGAGAATTTGGGTACCTGATCTCGATTGTGTAAACACAGTGGCGAATGAAAAAACGTTTGATATCAATGAACATTTGGCTGTTTTACTGGATCTGAATGAATGCCGGGCACTGCTAAGCAACTTGCAAGTAAAACGCACCGCCACTGGGGAAGCCAAATCAGTCACAGCATGACCTGTCTGAATCCCAAAAGTCGAGGATTTGGTCAGAGAAAAGATTGAGAAAGAATTTGGGCCATCATACAGAAAGTCTGTACGTGTCCTGGCAGTCAAATGAACAAGAACAGTATTTCTTAAGTCTCCTGCTGCAAAAAAAGAAAAGAGATTTGTCTCCAATGATCTGATCAAACCACACTATTTGGCCGATACTGAATAGTAGGCCTTGTGGGCTCCTGGGTAGCCGACGCTCTCCTCTCGCTAACAAACAGGAAGTTCAGACAGAACGACTCATAACATTTGAAGATTTACCAATAAAAAAATTATGGAATTTGCAACAATGAAATGGATCTCGTTCCTCTTGAAACAGAACTTCATAATATTAATGAAAGACAAATTTCAATTCGGCCTAACACCGATGTCTATATCAATATGCCTCGACAAGAGACACCTACCAGTTCAACAAAACCTGCGGTGCTACCAAAAATAGATCAAACTGCATCTGGCTACTTCATCAGTTTTGATACCTTCTCTCCTGATCCCAGTGAACCTGAGACAACGCCAGCTCAAGTTTCCCGTAAGCAACAAATTTGTGAATTCTACACTTTTCTGAAAAATACTTACTTAGTTTCACCCTGGCTCCAGCTCTGAATCATAACTGTGATATTGTTTTTTCTGTTCTGGATTGGCCTAGTGACTGTCTTTTGCTTACTCATAAATGGAAAATATCTCCCAGAACGCTCTGCAGTATCAAATGTGAACATGGTTCTGAAACCTCATACATCATCTCTTCATGAACAAAGAGACCTGTTTCCCGTGAACATTACAGCTATTTCAATTCCTGATGGTATAGTTTGGGACAAAGTTAATTATGATTTATTTGGCCCCACTAAACTTTTGAAAATACCATATTTGTTTAAAATTTCTCTAAATGATATAATTACCTCCAGTACATTTTCTGATGATTGGGATTTTGGAACTGTAAATAATATGTTATCAGATTTAGAAAAATCTGCTGCATTTTCAAGCAATTAATTGTTAGAGGACGCATCTGATTTCAACAATATGGACTGTTTCCATCATTGTGGTCATCACTTTTTACACAAATCCAGTATCCCATGATATATCTTCACATACCACCAATGGGACATTGCCCCACACCACCAAAAGGTAGTTCGAAGACATTTGCACAGACATTTTCATATTTTTCAGGGTTTAACACTTCTGACCCGACCTCATATTACTATAAGATTGCACCTACACCTGCACAGAAAAGTATTCTGACTAACACTAAACAGATATATTCTGCATCCTTATTTCCCAACGGTCTGAAAAGGGTTTCGACTTATGGAAGGACACCATTGAAACAAAATCAGTCTGGGGTTCTTAGAAATGGCAAGTTCAGGGAACAGAAGCACTATTTAGAGCGTACCTCATTCCGCAACAGATAATATTTCTGAATGGAAACGTGCAACAGACTTCCTGTCTTGTACTAGCCAAGACCAAGAATTTGAACACACCTCGGATTCCCACACCTTCACACATCAATCTTACATTAAGTAGAGGGGATACAATAGATGACATTATGCAGTACAATACTTCAGACCCCAATTCGAAGGGATGGTTAGTTTGGCCCACAGACACCAACAGATGTCAGTCAAGATTAAAGATTCAAGGGTACCACCAAAGGGTTATCCATAGGCCAGACCAACGCTATGTACAAAGAGAACATCCGGGGGTAGTAACATCATACAGTGTTGGGAAGTTGTGCTTAGATTGGCTAAAAACCTTGACACTGTCCCAGGTGAGACAGCACTTATCCTTACTCTCAGATGAGGTGGATCTAAGGGATTTCTTACTAGGTCCCGAAAGCCACGTCAGAAAAGTTTCTATTACCCTGTCTATTATGGAATCTGGAAAATCGGAGAGACTTCGTGAACTAGATTAAATTAACATAGAAAAGGCATTAGCTGTAGTTGACAATGGTATGACTACCTTAACATCCAGAATATCTTCACTGGGCAACATTGTATCTTCTCCTATAGATATACTAGAACAAGACTTGTCCATACTACAGCACAAACAATCCCAGTTACGTTCTATTATGCTATTAAGCTGGACGCTGCAATCATTGCGCACTGGTTATGTGCCTTGGCAGTTTATCAACAGTACGTCACTCTTTTCTGCATATAGTCTAACTGAAAAAACAGATAACAATGGCACAAAGGGGAGCAAATTATACAATGCTGCGTATTGAAAAACTGGACAAATTACCTTTTACTGTGGCAGAGTCACCGTCCACAGAATGGTTAATCCATGGCCATATAACACTGCCGGTTACAACTTTCCAGTTTCAGTATTGCATCGAACAACAACAGGCAGGCAGATATGCAGCGATGGGTAGGAAATTCATCAAGGAATCTTGAGAATTACCATGCAGATTTCGATGTAGGAATGGGGACATGGAAGTGTTTCTTAGCGGTACCGACTGCGAGAGCGCTTTCAGAGGATCTCTCATTTGCCAGGATATCATGCTGCACAGGGCCTGTAATGGTTCAGTTGCAAACTCATCCTGTCACTTGAAAGGTTTCCCAGCTGCCGTGATTAATCTGGTATTCAAGTTGCTTTCCAATGGGAACTACTTGATGTTGAATGATCAAGGTTATTGTGGGATGCTTCCGGGCATCGCATATCTTGTCACTGTAAGCTCCAGGGTTACTTGCTGTATGCAAGTATTGTTTCCATGGACCCATACAGTCAGGGAGGCACCATTATGGCCTTCGTTGAATGTTTCCTTTATTCAGTTTGATACTCTGAGCCGAATGAAAGCCATGCTTTTACAGCAAACGGTGCCCTTAACCTCCACCCGGCACTAGTCCGGACAAACTGCCCTTTCCATTTCACAGAAATGATACAACGTGTCTTTAACATGTCTGATATGACCGGTATAGTCCACCTTTTTAAGACCATAGGTTACGGACTGTTAAGCACTGTTTAGACAATCCTCGGAGTTATTCCCAACTTCTTACACTCCATATTCTGAAGCATTTTTGGAGGGCTTCCACTGATCCTGTTTCTAATAGCAGGTATCCTGATTGTCATTTTTCTGCTATGCAATGGATGCCCCAATCATCATGGAGATAGAAAGAATGCTCTTGGAGCACCGATACCATGATTGCATGGTAATCCATCTGGGCACACCTCGTCTTCGAGAACTAAGCAGATCTTGGTTCCTGTCATTTAGACTAGTCTGCCTGTCATTCAAATGCCTGTTCTGCGGACAAGAATGCGTGTTAGATCTCTGTCTAACAACTCCATCGGTTGCGCTAGCGGAGGTTGATGCTTTACTGGACCCGATAATGGCCCATGTTCTGCTGTTTCCTCAGCGTATTCCCATGTTGATGTCTGCATACTTAGAGCCACCACAGGATGCTTCAGCTCCTGTTGGAACGGATTCTGGCTCCTCAACAACTACTCAGGCCTTGCATGGCACACAGGCTACCCCTGCATCGGCTGCGGATAGTGCAGAAGAACATCTGTGCTCGATTGACCTAATCTGCGAGGTGTTGCAGGGACCATCATCTGCGATGGCAAGCAACAGTGATGTTGCGTCTCCCAGCCAGGACACATAAACATTTGGCTCATCGTGTGCTGGGAAAAATGTTGCCTTTTTCCAAACAACCAAATTTGGAATTTTTCTAAACTGCATGGCTTTCAGTCACTCATTGTTCGGACTATATATACAAACATATTTAGTACAGACTTCTATTGCATGCAAATAAAAATCTTTTACAGCATTCTTTAGAAATTGTATGTTTTTTAAGTACTATTTTTAATAGACTTATTATTAGTTTGCGTACAACGTTTAGCCGTACGTTAGAATTTTTAGTATGTCGTCTAGTCGAATGAGGAGTGGGTGTTATGTTTCATATAGGTACCCCAAATATAGGCTCAGGTAGCAACTTAACCTTTCACCTATATTCTCCCCTACCATTACACTACATAACGGTTCTTGGGACTGACCTTTTACCTAGTGACGGTACTGCATACAGGACGTGGGGTTTTCCCTGAAAACTAGCCTCATCCATTATGCATAATAACTATGTACAAGGGTCATTCTTTCCGTCATCCCAAGTCTGACATGACACAGCAAGGTAGAACCCCTGAGGGTACCACATTGGGTATATAAACACCATATCTTGCTGAGGTCGTCAGAGGAGAATAGGACTTTCATGACACACTGACGAGAGACACTGAGGTTCCTGCACGCAGACACTCCAGCTCGCAGTGGTCTGACATCCCTTGTGGGGTATCCATCTCAAGACCAAGACGGGGTCCCACAGTCTCTCACTTTAGGTAATGGTGTTGACTTTATCCAAGAGGGATTCTTGTCTTTTACACCTACATACATGCTAGGTACACTTAGGGACATCTAGTTAGGGTTGCATCATAGGAGTACGCATTCTACTGTCATGTATTTTATATACTTGCCTGTATTCATTGTTTTAGCACGATTGTAGAAATCTACCATCCTTTTACTCTTTTAGTGCTTCTAATCATTTATCTCTGTTACTGTCTAATGGTTGTTTCAGAACACCTATTTTACACTGGAATGACGCTAGTTCAATAAATGCTTATTGAAAAACACCAGCACCGTTTATTCTGTGTATCTCTCTGAGACAAAGTGACCACGAGTGACTGAGCAAAAAGTATTGCACTGTTTCCACAATCCTGAGGGATCAGGGTTGTCAAGTTCGATAGTTGCCAAGAACTAGTCTCTCCTTGGTAAGAGGGTTTTCTAGTGGCACTGTGAGCTAGTTGGTATACAGGCTAACATACCCGGTAGGGGTGTCTAGAATCAGTCTGACACCAATCCTATAGTGTATGTTGTCTAAACGCGCAGATCCTATGTAGATTTATAGGAACTACACAACAGTATGTCACCCTCAATTTTTATGTCCAAAGCATATAATATTTCTGGACCAGCTAGGGTTTCAATTGTTACGTATTGATCAGTTGCTTTCGCTGCCAGAAAACTCCTGGTGATTCCTGGGAGGGTGCTAGAGAGCCCACAGCAAGATTGCCACACTGTAGTGCAACTCTGCCGGCCGTAAGCGAAAATTGTTTCATTCTCTTGAAATCCGGCTGAAATCGGCTCCAAAAAAGATTAATTTGATGTGGTGAAGCGAGGGCCTACGATCGTAAGACAAGAGTAAAGAATTGCCTTTAGCGGAGATGTGAGAAACCCTACATTTTGGCAGGCCTGCGTGCTGCGCCGTAACTTACAAGATGGCGGGCACTTGATGTTAGAGGCAACCAACTAACTGCGGCGTATGACCGAGCCCAGTGGCTGAGCCGAAACGAAGTGCCAGAAAGCTACTACAGCACAGTAAGCCAAGCTCTCTAAAAATATATTGGCCTGAGGCTCCCACTCAGGGCGCGAGTCGGTGTGACTGTGCCCACAGTGCGTGGCTAGTGAGGAACTTTGTAGTGCAGTGCAGCTGCAGACTGTCGCACTCAGCAGCCAGTCTTCTTTGCTTTTCCTAGAATGCCATAACCACTGGGCGCAGGGGGAGAGAATTACCTCCTTTTGTGCAAAACATCTTTGTCTGTCCCATTAAGGTATGCATGTGTAAGGCCATCTAATAACCATACTAGCTCCTTATGGTCCTAAAGTAAGTTAGCTAAAGACAGGCAGGGACAAATACAGTGACATGCTGAAATCCCGTAATAAAATTGCATTTCTTTCCTTTTATTTAGCGTGATTGCCACTATGTTGTTTGTTGTTATTGTTACTGCTATGCACATTTCATGTACTAGCACCTTGATCTTGTTAGTTTAAATAATTATTATAAAGATATACCCTTAGTGCATAGTATAAGGGTGCCTATTCATGGTGAAAGAGGGTTTGGAACCTACTAACAACAAGTACCTTGTGAGTCTCACAGAATTGATCATTACTCTGAATCTCCAATTAAGCTGAAGACAGAGCTGGACTGACTGTAGTGGGCACCTGGTGTTTTCCCGGTGGGCCAGAAGGGCGGAGACCGGTTTTTGGCCACTGCGGACCGTTTTCTTACTGAGGGCGGATTTGCAGCAGTGCTGCAATATCAGCACCCATAACTAGAGCAGCACCGGTGCAAAGGAGGGCTGGAGGTTCTCAGTAGCACCCTCCCCCACAGGGGGCCAGTCAAGCAGAGATGACAGGGCTGGTTTTGTTCCCAATCCGGCCGTGGCTGCAGAAGGTTCATGGCATTATATTCCACCATGGTCTCTGTCTCTGGATTGGCACATTGACTAAGTCCCTGCTACAAAAGGGTCTAGGGGCACCCCAGTGCAGGCCATATTCCAGATAAATCAGGAAAACTTATGATCCCAACACAGGGCCAATTTTTGAGTAAACTTGAATGACACATTCAAGATTTTGCCAATTGTTACTAATAGTGGCGACATCCATTGTGATATTGGTTTCCTCCGTCATTTCAGACAGAAGCACCCACTGCTGTGGGTTTGTCAGGTGCTTGACTGGTAAAATGTGTTTCCCCGCTTCAATTTCAGTTTGAATCTCATGTTTTGAATCCGTTTTATATGATACAACCTTCTGTTCTGATTAATTTATTTGGCACCATTAACACAACATCTCATAGCTAGAGGTGTCCTGAATACAGAAGCTAGAGGTGTCCTGAATACAGAAGTGGTCCGCATAGAGCTCCTTCTCTAAGCGGGCAGGTGCTTTAAAAATGCTCTGGCTTGCTGGAAGCAAACTTGAGGTCTGTTTCTCTGCCCACACTGATGCAGGCAGGGAAACAGATCAAGATATTGCTCCTGCATGTAAGGAGCAGCAAAAATATCTGCTCCTTCCAGGCGGGAGCAATGCTGGCTTCCGTATCATGTGGGGAGCCGACTGAGACCACATGCCCTGGGGCTTCCCCTGCAACCCTTCACATTGTGCATGGTTGGCACCCTGAGTGGGCACCAGGGCACCCACATTTAAATAATGCTGGCCCCAGGAGATGGGGTCCCCGGGGACATAATAGGCCCATGGAGGGAAGCTGCATGGCCTCCCCTCCACTTCGGAACAGATATGTCCCTGAGGGACGGGGTCACCAGGGCCTGATGAGGTTTAGGCAGAAGGGCCAAACAACCCCCTCCCCTTTAAAAAAAAAAATACACGACCCTGGGGTATGGGGTCCCAAGGCTCAGACTAGGATCACGGAGGGGGGCCGCATAGGCCCATCCCCTTTTTAAAAGATGCTACCCTGGGAGGTGGGGTCCTTAGGGCCTAATTAGGCTCAGGGAGGGGTGCTGCGTGCTTCCCTTTTTTAACCAATTACTCGGCCCTGGGGGATGTGGTCCCTTGGATTGTGTCCCTGGGGCCCAAAGGCCAGTTCTACGTTGCGAGACAAAGGCTCAACCCCAGCCATGAACGGCCGTGCACTGCATGGGGTTGGCTGCCTGATGGGGGGGATTGGCCGTTTATGGGGGGCAGGCATTTGGGCAACACCCCACCGTACATGAGCAAAGCCTGTGCTCACTGCAGGGTTGGCTGCATGTGGTGTATGGCTGCATGCCCTTATCTCAACCCTGCTGTGAAAATACCAAAGGTTAAAGTGACATTATAGTTAGGTGAAAAGTCCAGTAAGAACGTAACGTTTTAAACTCTAAAAACCACATACGTTCATCAGTTATAGATATATTTATCTCAGTAACTATAACTCGTGCCCTAAGGTAACTATAGCAGGTGCATGAGTTAGCTTTACTCATTACCTTCGAGCATGAGGTATAGTGCTGAGTCGGGAGCCAGGGACCCTCTCACTCGATAAGTAGGTTTTAGGTAGTTTTTTAAGGCAAGCCCTAGCCTCTATGTCATCGTGAAGGAGGGTATCTACAGGAATTTCTGATAGTCCAGCCAGTCATGCCACTTTTTCCTCCATCGCAGTCTCGCCTCTCTGGTCACTGGCTTTCCTCTCTGAGAGCCAGTTCTAATCAGCCTGACATTTCCTACTGACATTTCACAAGGTGCCCCATGTGGTTTGATTACATGCACAGTTACTACACTGAATTACTGCATCCACAGGCATACATTGCTTGACCGAGCCAATCCTATTAGCATAGGCTAGATGTAACATACACAAAACATGCTGGACGGATGGGAAATCAGTTGGAGGGGGTTGGAGACAATTGGAGAGGGCTCTTTCACCCGATTAGGAACTGGTACATGTGTTGCTTGAGCTAGCTACATTTGAATGAATGATACCACCTCTGTAAATATGTTTCTTGCAGTAAACAGCTGGTATAACATCCCAAATAGAGGCAGCATTTAGGAACTCATTTAATGGTTGGTGTGTGGCATGTTAGGTCAGTAGGTCAGTAGGAGCCTCACCTCGTTCATCCCAAATGAGGACAACCTGCACAAATTAGAGATCCCCACTGTGTCAGCAGGAATTTTGTTGCCAAAAAACTATCTGCTACTATGGTGGATGTGATTTTGGTAAAACTGAATGCTAGCCATGACTCTCCATTAGGATTAATGCCCCAAATAGAGCAGTCCTCCCAATGCACACAAAGTAGCAGCAATGCAAAGTTATTTTACATGCTAGCCAGGAGAAGCAGGCTGGGGAGGCAGCAGTGCACAACTGCAGTAACTGTGCTATTTTTTAAAAAGAGCAGGTTCCCCAGCTGATTCCTATATCCTTAAAAAGGTTTTAATAAAATAAGTAGACAAATTAAACTAAGAATAATTATAGTAGTGGCCGTTGATATTCTTTTCAATAGGCCACCACACATATCACCAATCCATTCACAAATTCTCGCCAATCCTTTAGCAATCATACTAAACCCCGAACCGATCATTTCCCAATCACCGGTTTCCCCCAAAACTTTAGCTTCATGTGAAACATTAGTTATGTTATTAATAGATTTATTAATTAGCATACTATTATGTGGTACAAATGTACATTGCTGGACCTTGATTACACAACACACAGCACCTTATTTTGTAATTAAAACATTTAAAGCCATTCTGGTTTGAATTACTAATTGCCAAACTGCTATTATTTGTTCATTAATTTTAGTTAATGCACCTGCAGGATTAGGAGCCAAACAATCTACTAACATAGATATCTTTCTAATCTTCTCATCATTTAACCCACACCAATAGGAGGAATCAACACACCGAAAATATCCATAAGTACTAGTCCACATCAAAGGTTCACTGTTTTATGGCTCATTTCACTTATCTCATTCCTCTCATCCACTTGATACTCTCTTGGAAAGATTAATGCAAAATAGTAGGAACCTAATCAGTTACTTGGAATGTTAAATCCTAGCTGTTATAAAACAGATATGATAAGGGCCTCTAAATATAGGGTCATTACTCAACATATTATCTCCATCAACTGCATGGTTATAACTGCACTTACTTGCAAGTATGTACAAATATAGCTGTTTGTAACATTTATAACTCTCTGATGCTCAGTAAAATTCTCAAGAAAAACATCTCTATGATCCAATCTACTATTTTTATCTATGATATAAATCATTTTTATTTCCAGCAGCATACTCAAAAGGAGTATACAGACTCACTAAAACACCAATTAAAACTAATAAGATGAGAATCATAAAAGCTAATTTAGAGCCAAGTACAATTTGTTGCGAGTAAACATTTCCTGTCTATAAAAACTTTCAAAAACAAAAACAATAACTTTAAGCAAGGTGCAAAAATGTTAAAAACAAAATCTTCAAAACATTTACACAATTGCTTCCAGACGTCGTTATACGAGTAGAAAAGCTAATATAGGCATAAGGAAACACATGTTCAGTACAAATATTCATAAAGATTTTTAGATGATATTTAGATGGATTACTATCTAAAGTTGGATACCTAAGGTACAAAATTATTGTTCTTCAAAGCAGGCTTTTACTATTAAAAATACAGGCATAAACAAAAGAAATCTCTATCTCTAGTTTTTGATCTAAGAGATTTACGCAGGCACATATGGAAAGCCAAAAATAAATTGTTTTACTTTTTTTACTTCTCAAATTCAAAAATGTAGTTCCATGGCTCCATCAGGGAGATAATTCAGTGTTGAGCATCATTATCCATAGTTCATATCTTTTCATGGAGGTTCCCACCAAAAGAAATTGATAGTCTCTTTAATCAATGTTGCTTTTTTGGTCATTCAATATTTGCCAAATATGTCCATTCAGGTGCGGCATACGTTTTGTTTGCCACTCTTACTCTTGTTGATCTCCTGACCTCAAGCCTTTCCGAATCTTCGTCATTCATCTCTGCTACTTTTGTTCTCCATTTCTGTTCAAACTCTCAACTTCTTGGAACTCTCTTTTTCCTTCTCTCACAACTTTAGACAAATCAGCATGTCTCAAGCATCCATGTTCAGTCAGATTTGTGCCACTTGCCTCATTTTAATTTGTTTCATAATTTGCAAACTTGATATTGGAAGGCGTTGATTTACTCTAGGGTTTTTTTCAGAGTTCGCGTTTTCTCCAAGTTAGATTTCTTTTTCCTTCTCTCTCACCTTCATAGCAATCAGCATGTCTCAAGCTCCATGTTCAGTCAGATTTGTGCCACTTGCCTCATTTTCATTTGTTTCATGATTTGCAAACTTGGTATTAGAAGACATTGATTTACTCTAGGAGTTTTCAGAGTTTGAGGTTTTGGAGTTTGATTTTGTAGTTGTACTTTTTGTTGTTGTTCTTTTTCTTCTAGTACTTGAAATCTTTGTCATTCTCCCCTCTCTGGATCCTTGTAGCGAACTCGAATATGACTCTATGAATGAGAGATTTGTATCAACATTTCTTCATCTGCCTTCTTCACTCTCTTCATGTGAGATGTGTGCATCCAATGTGGCACAGTTCCACACTTCACAACAGTATTCATCACTAAGATTACTTGATAAGTGCCTTTTCAACACAGCTCCAAACAATGTTTCATCAGCAATACCTAGTCACCAGGATGTGGGTCCTGGCAGAGTCTTGTTGATGGTGAGGCAAGATTCATCTGGAACAGAGCATACAAGATCAGCCAAACTCTTACAGTAATTCAGAAGCAGATCGGCAGTAATATTCACAAGTGCAGCAAAAGGAATATCAGAAATTCTAGCCCCTTGGCCTATTAAGATTTCATGAGTAGACAGTCCTATAACCGTGTGGTTTGCACTCCTCAAACGTAAACTAAGAGAAGGGCATCTGGCCATTTCACCATTGTTGATGTGCACACATTCCCTAGCATTGCTTTCTGGGTATCATTGGCCCACTCCAAGATTTCCAATGCTTCCGAATGATGCACGGAATGACATTTCTGCTCCAACTTCAGTGCCATGCATAGGACTCTTAGGACATCGTTCTTTAAATGAGTCTGCCTATCTGGTTCTAAGGAAGGTATCAAACTGAATCCTGGAATTTACTTCCTCAATAAAAGACTGGCTTCAATGAGAGCATCACATCCCCAGGTTAAGTATGCCTCGACCCACTTGCTGAACAAACAAACAACCACCAATACATACCTCAAACCACTGCAGAGGGGAATTTCAGCAATATCTATTTATAATCTTGTGAAGGGACCTATTAATTTTGCTATGTGACTCATGGTCACACTGCTTCTTTTGTCAATCTTTAACTGCTATCAGATTATACATCTGTGACGCAAAACTTCTGCAATAGCTCTATAATTTGAGGATTGTACCAAAATCTTTTAACTGCCCTGATCCTTGCATGACATCCAACATGTGTAGTACAATAAGTACCTTGTGATTTGTAATAAAATGCAACCAGATAATACAGTCCTCCCATTAATTGACAAATACACTTCATTTTTGTCTTTTGAACATTCTGCTGGCTGTTTCCCATCTTTTTTTAATCTGCTGGCACCTCATTCTGTAATTTCATCATCGTCTTAAGTGATTGATCTGATATAGACAAGAAACTGTAGACCTTTTCCATTTCACATTCTAATGCTTAATCGATTCCCAGTGTACCAGATGCAAGAGCACGGTACTTTTCAAATTTGTCTGTAAAGGTATTTCCAACAGAATCCATTTCATTTCCACTTGTATGTGCGACACATTTCTCAATAGCAATTTACTTTGGGAACCATCCCGCTTCTAATCTTACAGAATTCGTGCCACATTTTTATGGAGGTGCCAGAGGATTTTACGGAATCCCTCTATCACCAAAATCATGGACCACTTCAAAACGGTATTGTTTATTCATATGCATTGTAAAACTCAGTCTATTGGCTACACAACATGCTCTTGTACTTGTGATCAATTCTCTCACTTGTATAAAAGTTACATTACACAAGCATGATGCTTCCACAGTATATCTTATTGTGCAAACTGCATATGCTGCTTGAATAGAACCACCCACAAATAAAATAAAAGAAGCTAATTTGAGTGGAACATCTTGAATATCCGGTCTTGATTTGGTATATGATTCTGTCATAGCAATACAATTGTGGCCACTCTCATCTATTTCATCATTAGCCTCCTCCCCTGGCAGTGGCAAAAGCATTGCTAAATTTGGTGTACTGCACGGACACTTCAGCTGCATTTTTGGGGTATTCTGCCCCCCTGGACTTCCACGAGACTTGGGGGCTCACTCTCCCTTACCCGCATAGTACCAGGAGGTGCGGGTGCAGTCTGCTGCCTGCAGGGGGCAGGGCCTCCTTGACTCATAATATAAAGCGCCTCTGGATTCTCGCAGCGCGGAACACTTTTACTGCATTCTATGGGGCATTCTACCCGGTCAGCGCCAGGAAGAGGCACGGCAGAGCCACCCCCGTTGGCTTGCAGCAAGAACACTGAAGTAAGTTGGTCCTGCTCCACTCATATTGACTGGTTCCTAGCTGTACTCTGGATGGTTGAGAACAGTATCCATATCCATATTCATGATTGGGAAACTATGATATCTGGGCCAAGTAATTAATCATTTACCCCACATCTATCCAGTCATTTGGGTTCGACCACAACTCGGGAGAGACTTGTGCTGTTATAACAACACTGCTGGACCTGTTTCCATTTCATGGACTTAGCAGTCAACCAAGTGTGTGTTAGGAGGAACGTTCACTTATGCTTTTATTGTTTATTTTATGAGGTTTCACATTGAGTGCATCACTTGTATATTGTACTTTCCTGTAGTTGCCCGCCTTAGCCCTTTGAGATAGAACCATGGGCAAAAGGAAAGTGGAATCAACTAATGTAAGGGACAAGCGTCCCAGGACAAACAATACTATTTTATCATTTTTGACCAATGCGGTGGGCGCACTCACAGAGGAAATCAGAGGAAATCTCAAATGTAAAAGAACAACTTGTTCAAAGTCAGCATGCATCAGGTATCCCCTCAGGTACCCCCTAACCGCTGAAAGACCAGACCCTTAATAATACAGGTGCGGACCCGCCACCTCAGTCCAAGACCCTGAAAAATCCCAACTTTATCGTGCCTTGGCGAATCAGATTAACACCTCATCTACCAACCATCCTGTTGCGTGGGTTTGCTGATTTTGACCTGTTTAATTTACTCCGCATACCAACAGTTAAGCCCCCGGAAGGTATCCCTGCTTGTAAGGGGCCAGGAGCAGGGATTTCCATTGATTAAATGTTTGTCTCAAGGGAACTTTTTCTTCCCTGGAAACTTTTTCCACATTATGGAACTCAAATATTGATCATAACACTTTGATGGCCAGTTTTGTATGGATGAAAAGTCAAGGAAAGTGGTGGAAAGGCTTTTTCCTATCTCATCCCCGTGTACTGGAACAAGCTTCCCCTTCACGTTCGTTCCTGTCCAAATTACTGTAAATTTAGGAAACATCTCAAAGCCAACCTATTTTATTCACCCCCTCCGCCTCCTGATTTCATTCCGCAACAGCGCCGAGATGCCCTTGGGTGATTTGTGCGCTATATTAAGTCAAATTAACACAACATAACATGGAGCATAAATGATTTTTATAAACCCTTTCTCATTTCCAAAGACAAAGGGTGTAGGATCAAATGGGGTGAGGTCGTTCCTGGAGAATTTAACACTAATATGTTGTTGTCCTGCCAAGAGGAGTTTGAAGCCTGTTTTGATGACGAGGCTTCAGATGCCCAGATTTTTATAGCACTTTGCTCCATCTGTAAGTATATAAATCGGGCACTCACTAACTCTGACCCAGCAGGGATACCCAAACCTTGTAGGTGGTTGATAGAAACTGTTCTAAGCAAAGAAGGAGCTCTTGATAGCACTCAAAGGTACCACTCGGGATATGGACTTGGTTAAAAGATGTAGATCAGAATATAAAATTACTGTCGCCATTAGGAAGACTCAGCTCAAAAATTATCTGTGGAATGAGCTGCTGAAAGCTAGCTCATCAAAAGATAGCACTAAGTTTTGGTGGGCCTTGAATCATTCTTTTTTCAAGGAAGATCGACTCCATGATCAGGCGAGCAATCATGTTCTGGCCCAGGCAAACAATTTGCAGTCCATTATGACTGTCTGGTTTTTGACCTGTTTCCTCCCCCTACTAATATAAATGTAGATATCTTTTCCATATAATGGTCTGAATCAACAGGCAATTTTGTCTTTACCCCAGGGTAAGGCCCGCCGATGAGAATAGAGTTCCGGGTGATTTGAATAAATCACTAGCTGATCTCTGGGCCCCTCTTTTAACTCTCCATATTAATGCAGTCATTAGAGACCCGCAACCATAGGCTAGGAAGCAGTCAGTGATGCAATGCAGCGCTAAGATTGGTCAGTGGAGCCTGGGTGCCTACCAATCACAACGCTGCATTGCTGCGTTGTGATTGGTCAATGGGGCCTGGCTGTGCTTCCTGATTCCTGAGGTGTGGGTCTCAGCGGGAAAGTAAGTTAATTCTTGAATTGATTTGCGCATCCTCGCACAAATAGTCCCCCCACGCCCGATGGCCGTCACCCGCGAGCCATACCAGCCGCCACTGCATTCATGACATTGTGTGAAATTAAGTAAAAATTACAACAATCAATAGATTTTCAGAAACTCATGATACATTAACAGCAACACTGGTAGAAACACCTTCAGAATGCACAATCTCATTTTCAAGTGTTTTCGTTAATGGAAAAGAACTCCAGCAGACCTTTCAAACATGAAGAATAAAGCAGACTTTCTTTTTGTACTTTGTAAAAGTGTATGTCAGTACAGGGAGTCTGAGCTGAGGCCAAGTTATGTCAGCTGGAGGCCTGATTATGCTAACTTAAACACACAGAAAATAATCATTATTTAATTAACAAATCTGCTCTAACAGAAATTGGAAAGGTCAGTCAGAATTTCAGAAATCAAGCTTCTCGGGAGACAATGCAGTGGTGAGCAGAAGCAGTATTTCAGAACCACAGCAGGCACTGCTGACACTGTTACACATGCTGCATTAATAAGTGTGAGAAGGACATAATCTGCCCAAAATGTTTTTACTCCTACATGTTTTTGCACAAAACAGGTCCATAAATGTAGCAACTCCGCTTGGGATGCTAGAGGCAAACTACCAATGAGAAAGTCGTCCAAATATATGAATTGTTGTGCATTTAAACAGAAATATGCATATACAGAAACAAAGGTAAGCAATAATGCACACAGAACAAGACACCTTCCTGCTTGCATGCACATAAAAGCTAACATTCCTGGTGGCTTGCTTCTTTCCTCACCCGAATAACCGTTCTCGTATTTTGTTTCTCTTCTCTTCTTCATTCCCTTCCTCTACTTTCTTCACCATAGAAACCTCAGATCTTTTGGCTTTGCCAATACCTAATTCTTTCAACACGTCAGCACTGCACGTCATTCTGCCTGTGATCACGGGGTGTCTCTGCAAGCGGAAAGCAGTGTCTCTGCTGATGATTGTCTACCTTGCAAATCACGTGGAACAATGTTATATAATTATAATTTATGCATCCTGTTGATTGATCGGGTAAGTGATTTCTTGACATAACATTTCGAATCTTTATTTAACTCTGCTGTCAAATGAAGAGCGTGCCAGGCACTGTGCCAACACTGTCAGGTGTTCTCAAGCTGCTCTCTGGGCTAAAAGCTCCACCCGCGTCTTTCTTCTCTCCTCTTTTGCATATTCTTGTTCTCACCTCTAGAGGACTAGTTTGTCTGCCCTGGTATTTTGTCTGCGGTTCGTTATCTCTGACAGGTATCCAGGGGTGTAGGTCTGTGAGGTAAGAAACCCTCCTCTGGTCTGCGCAGGGCAGGAGTGGGCGTTCGATCACTCGTCATGCGCAGGAGGCGAGCGTCAGAGGACGTTGCTCCACCGTGAGAGGAGGCATCTAACCCAGGCGATGAACACTGTATTTCCCAGAAGAGTCAAAATTGCCACAGGTGCATTTATTTTTACTTGCAGGCGGCTGCTGCCCCTGTCAATGGAATTAATGTAAAGCCTGCCTTTTCAGAGAGCACTTCAACACCAGAGATTGAATAAATCTCTGACTTTAATATGCGGTAGGTAGCTGGAAACTAAGCTATCATTATAATATTTTGCTCGACTTTTCGTGTGTGATATCTTGCTCAGTGTCCAGTGTGTGGGCTGCATAAAGTCCACGCGAAAACCGCTCTGTTCTTTCACCCAGGAGAATAACAACAAACCTCCCCTGAGACAGACTTGTCAATTCGAAGAGGTCTGTAGCCTCTGTCTAAAACCCTCCACCCCCTTTTTATGCCTCACTACAATATTCCCATGTTGGGGTTATCCTGCATCTGCTGACCCATTTCTGTTACCTCTCCCATGGTCGTTGTTCCTACTCCCTCTTTTTGTACCCTCTTTCACCCTAATCTCCACTTGCAGAAGGACGGAGCCGGGGTCTGGGGGCGAGGGTGGTCGGTGGGGCTCCTGTTAAATACTAACCACTCGTACACTTAGTCTGCACCTTCAGTGGTCTGCAGAGTAGCCACGATATTGTAGTTTGAACCTCAGCTGGTCAGTGGCGTAATGCCAATTATCGGGTCCCTCCTGCAAAATGTGAAAAGGGGTCCCTTGTGTCTCTCATATCTCACAGACATTCAATAGCCTTGAGCTGAATGGTGGCCCCTGAAGGTTTGGGGTCCCTTCTGCAGCAGGGTCCTGTGTTATACCTATGCTACTGGCTCTGAATCGTCCATATTTACGGTCATAAAAAGTGAATTCTTTTCAGAGTCCAGGCTGACTCTGGCACCATAGATAGACATAGAAGGAGGCTTAGAATAGAAATGAATCAAGAGCATATTAAGCTTTGCAGTTCCTTATGCATATTGTGCACCTATATCGGACCAGCAGCATATAAGGAGTGTGCCAGAACAACCAGCTCCACCTAGTGCTGACGATTAAGAACATTGCTTACTTCCAGGAGCACAAACATGGGATGAGGGACAAGGCTGCACAAAGAGGGAGGAGTTGGGAAGTGCAGGGCCCCAGGGCGGGGCCAGGGAAAGTCATGCTGCAAGTAGCAGGCAATTCTCTAGTATAATACTGGCAGGGGCGTAACGCAGGCCCCTGCTGCCTTGGGGTGCAGGTGGGCCCTCAACCCTTCCCAGGCCCCCATTCAGACCAAGCCCAATGAATATATGTGAGATATGGGAGACTCAGGGGCCCTACTTCACATTCTACAGAGGGGCACATTGTTTTGTGTTACGCCACTGATTACTAGTAGGATTTCCCAGGTGGGTTATTCTCTTGCTTCAGAGATATGTCTGTAATCTGCAGATCTGGAGTAGCATAAAATAATTTACAAAGTTAATATGCCTGCTGCAGTGCACTGTGTAAACTACAGGTCACAGGCTCATATCCTACTAAGATCATTAAGTGGTAAATGTGTTTTCTGAAAAGGTCCTTGTGAATGCTGCATATCCCAAATTCTAGTCCTGGTGAATTAACTCTGCATACAATGTACCCCCCAGGTCATATGTTCAGTAGATGGTGAGTCACACCAGAGGAGGTTAAAGGTCAGCACTTGCTGGTGAAGTAAATTGGACTTGCAGAAGTAGTTTGTCAAAATGAAAGGGGTGAGTTTTCTGATCAATACTTATTACTTTATTGAACATTAAGTGCTCACTATTTGTTATGCATCATATATGGGGCCCCTTCGGTACATTATAAGGATATTGCAAGTCACTGAGGAGGTCTGTGACAATATATAGAGGCACAAGACTGCTGGCCGGAACTCCAGACCCAGAATCAGATTGTACCAAAACCATTTCTTTTGGTTTCCGTATGGACACATGAATCATTAAAATAGAAGAACATTATGAATTTCTTTTCTGACATTCATTATTCATGTAATCTTTGCACCAGAGGTAAAATAATGATTTTAAAATGCATTGTATAAATTCGTGTTTTTGCACTTCGATCTTCCTGCACTTATCTGTTGAGAGAAGCTATGCATAATAGGCAATGAAAACATTCACTTCAGCCAATGGGCTCCAGCCTTTGCCTTTGAAATGTTTCATTTTGTTAGCTCGGGAAAGATACAGAGACTTGCCACCACCAGCAAGTTCACAATATTTTCAGTTTTATAGGGCAAGAAACTCATGCATGTTTATTTGTTGTGCGCATATTAAGTGCCTTCAGTTAGCAATACAAAAAAAATGTCGTCATTTTTAATTTTTTAATGACCTTTCTTACATAAGTCGTTTCTTAATGTGCAAATATGCGACTAAAAAACTATAAAATGCAGGGCAGACCATGCTACTGTATTTCATGATCCTCTATACCATCTATATCACCTGGGGCCTAAGGCAGCCTGCAGGAAATAAGTTGTATAATAATGGTTATATCCAGGAAATAACTAATCCAAAAAATATTCATTTAATTCCAAGGTTTTTATAAAGCGTGTGGCTACCCAAACATGTGCTTCCCAGTGCGAACGGTAACCTCATATCCCTTCAGGAGAACAGGTAAATTTGTTTTATTTATTTAATTGTTTACTTACTTCCAATTATCCATATTCCGGTGTTTAGTACCCCCCACCCTGACCCTCCCCCACCCCACCTTTCCGCCCCACGGAACTCCCTCCACGGGCCGCGGCTCCCTGCTTCGTAGAATCAGGTGGGATACAGTGTCAAAAGCTGCGCTCAAATCTAAAAGGATGAACACAGCTGATCCCCTTTGGTCCAAGATTCTCCTAAGATCTTCAGTAGTTGCTAGAAGAGCTGTTTCTGTCCCATATCCTGATCTAAGTCCCGTTTGTGTTGTACATAGCAGATCATGAGATTCCAGGAAGTTAGCCAGCTGTCTGTTGACTGACTTCTCTAAAATTTTGCTGACACCTGGAAGCTGTGAATTGGGTCTATAATTTTCTGTCTTATTTGGATCTAGGGAGGGTTTCTTCAGCAATGGATTGACGATTGTGTGTTTCCACCGATCACAGATCTGGACTTTTTCCAAGCAAAGGTTAAATAAGTTAGTCAGGGGTGATAAAATGATGTCACCTCATTTCAGTAGGATGTCAATAGGGGCATGATCTGAAGGAGAACCTGACTTGACTGTCTTTGCTATTCCTTCAAATAGATTATTTTCTAGTTGTGAAAACATTATCAAGGTAGAAGGATAAGGACTAGCTGGGTTATGACCTTGATTGGTAATGTGGATCATTTCCTGCTTTGTAACATTCCCTAAAGAGTCAGGAATGATGCTGACCTTATTGACGAAGTAACAAGCAAACTCTTCTTAGCACTCTTTAGAGGGGGGATGGTCTGACTCTGTGACTTTAGGTTTCAAGAATTAATTCACTATACCGTGGATTTCCCTGGAGGCCTGTGGAGACTGTAATTCTTTCAGCAATATCTATTAATCTGGCTTTCCTAAAACCCTGTTGAAACCTTTTCATAGTTTTTGTGTAAGTTTCTTTTTTGTCAGCTCCTACTTTCGTCTCCAATTCTTTTCCTCCCTTTTACATCGTTTCTTCAGGTCTCTGATTTCTGGTATTATGAGATTTAGACATTTTCTTTGAAGCCTGAGTTTCCAAAGATGATTCTACCCATTCCTCGAATGCTTGATAACCGGCATTGACGTGAGCACCCAAGGTCCTGAAGAGATTTTGTCCATTGAGGAATGTTAATTTTCGACCATTGCCTGGTTACTTTATGGCAGGATATGTGTGGTCTAGTAATATCTAAATTATGTATCCTGTATTCAATCAAAAAATTGTTTGACTAAAGAGTCGTGGGTTGCTTAACGTTATGTTGGGCTTGTTTGAGAAAAGGGAATCTAATATATGCTCCTTATCGTGGGTTGGGGATTTTACTAGCTGTTCAAGCTGAATATCGGCCATGTCATGGATCAAAGTTTCTGCCTGGATACAATGTTATCTGAGGGTAGATTTAGGTCTCTTAAAAGAGTGAAGTTAGCTAATTGAAAACTATGCGAGGCAATGATATCTGGGACATGCTGCAGAAAATCTACAGCCAGCCTGGGAGGCCTCTAAAGCAGCAGTCCTGAGAATGTGAATGAATGCGACAGTTGAAGGAGCTTAAATAACGAATCTTACTTGAGGATGTATGCAAATAAACTTTAATAGCTATTTTCAGTTTGGAAGGATGTAAAACAAGCATTTGCAATGCAATAGGTCTCACATTCACGCGAGTTTGAGCTATAGGCATTATAAATGAAAATGCCTTTTATTTATGTTTTAGGTTTTAAAACATAAATAAAAGGCATTGTCATTTACAATGCTAATAGGTTAAACTCTCGTGAATGCAAGACCTATTGCATTGCAATAAAGGGCCTTCTCAACCGCTTGTTAGATTGTAAATATCAGAGGAAGAGACCGGCCTGTGATGTCTTCAAATTAGTGATCAATAGGGCAGTGAAGAAGATGTGTAAGTGTTGCAAATTACACAGACACAAAGTGTGAAGTGAGAGTTACATATAATCCGAGCTATAAACTAACAAAGCGCTCTCCCAAACCTTTTGCTCTGTGATTACACTGTCGCGGCTCAGGAGGAAGGGTGGATCGGGGGGGGGCTATTTCCTGCCCTTTCCGTGATTTGAATGTGCAGTGTGGCATTGCGTAATGTCATTGATATCTTTGGCCTAATAAAAAACACTCCAGCTGTAGTTGGGACATGGCTTCACCTCCTGGTGCCCGGGCGGGCTGTGCTTTATGGCAGGCATGAAGGGAGGGAGGGATGGTCTCGGCTGCAGCTCCGGCCTCGTACAGTGCCCCTGCTATTACTAGTGAGCGAGAGGCGCTGAGGTGGTGGTATTTTTATTGGTGGTGGTGATATTGGTGGTGGTGGTATTGATGGTGCTGGTATTGGTGGTGCTGGTATTGGTGGTAGTGGTATTGGTGGTGCTGCTATTGGTGGTGGTGCTGATGGCATTGGTGAAATTGGTGATGGTATTGGTGGTGGCGGTATTGGTATTGGTGGTGGTGGTACTGATGGTGGTGGTATTGGTGGTACTGCCATTGGTGGTGGTGGTGGTACTGGTGATGGTGGTATTGGTACTGGTTATGGTGGTACTGGTATTGGTGGTGGTGGTACTGGTATTGGTTGTGGTATTGGTATTGTTGGTGGTGGTATTGGTGGTGGATTGTGGTGGCATTGGTGGTGGTTTTGGTCTTGGTGGTATTTGTGGTATATTGGTGGTGGTTTGGTTTTGGTTGTGGTATTGGTATTGGTGGTGGTATTGATATTGGTGGTGGTGGTATTGGTGAGATTGGTGGTGGTATTGGAGGTGGTGGTGGTATTGATGGTGGTGGTGGTGTTATTGGTGGTGGTGGTATTGGTGGTGGTACTGGTGGTGGTGGTGATGGTATTTGTGGTGTTGTTGGTATTAGTGGTGGTATTGGTGGTGGTATTGGTGGTATTTGTGTTGGTATTGGTGGTGGTGGTATTGGTATTGGTGGTGGTGGTATTTGTGGTGGTGGTAGAATTGGTGGTGGTGATATTAGTGGTGGTGGTGTTATTGGATACCACCAGGGCCTGGGTTACCGTCTTTCTGACTTTTTCTGGGATAAGGTCCATGATTTTACGGATCATCTGTAGCCTACCAAAACAGGTTGCGGATAATTTTTTGGCTTGTGTTTCCATGGAGAGATTTTGGTCTAGCCATATCCCCAGATTTTTTATGGATGTTTTAGGAGTGGGGGAGGACCCCAACTCCCAGGCCAGCTGATCCCGACCCAGGTACCAGGAACATTAGCTCCGTTTTGTCGCCATTCAGTTTTAGTCTACAGGTAGCCATCCATTTTCCTATTTTTTCCAGGAACGGTACAAGCTGCAGATAGTTCGAGTTCAACTCTTCTTACACAGAGACCACCAGTTGAGTATCATCAGAGTAGGAGACAATAGCCAGGCCAAATTCCTGTACAATGTATGCTAGGGGACTCAAATAAATGTTGAACAGGGTCGGGCTTAGTGACGAACCCTGAGGTACTCCTTAGGGAGCAGTGAAGATATCTGAGAGGATGCCTGATTCCATACACTGGAATGATATTTCCCTGAGGCAAGAGGCCACCCATTGATTGGCTTTGTTCTTAATCCCTATCTCTTTGAGCCTATGAATTAGGATTTTGTGGTCCACGGTATCAAAAGCTGTGCTTAGATCCAAGAGTAAAATTGCGGCGGCTCTGCCTTGGTCGAGTGTCATTTTTAGTTTTTTGGTGGTATTAGTATTGCTTTGGTGGTGGTGGTATTGGTATTGGTGGTGGTGGTATTGGTGGTGGTGGCATTGGTGGTGGTGTTATTGGTGGTGGTGGTATTGGTGGTGATATTGGTGGTATTGGTGGTGGTATTGGTGGTGGTGGTATTGGTGGTGGTGGTATTGGTGGTGGTGGTATTGGTAATATTGGTGGTTGTGGTGGTATTGGTGGTATGGTATTGGTGGTGGTGGTGGTATTGGTGGTGCTGGTATTGGTGGTGCTCGTGGTATTGGTGGTGCTGGTGCTGGAGCAGAATTTTCTATTGACAATTTATTGAGAATTAAACTCCAGTTTATGTTTAATGTCATGATTAAAATTACTGATAATTAATTGCTAATTATTAATTTTGTTTAAGTTCCCGACTAATCAACATTGCTAATGAAAGAATTACACGTGGGAATGCCTTTATGTTGCTTATTATTACGTGAACTAAATTGGTGAGCGAATTAATTAAATATGTGTGGCTAAAGTGCTATTTGTAATGTGATTGCGCTTTAAAATAACGTGCTTCTAATGCTTCTTTGTGTTGCAGATGGCTAGGTAATTACATACACATAAGGGTGTTAGTGGGAATTAACACTGTTTAATCATTATGATGTGGTAACATTGTTTTGTGTTTCTTTTAATTAAGATGGTCCGTTTTGGCCTAAATAAAGATGGCCGCTATTCACAGCCTGCATTTGAATGAATAGAATACGACGAGAGGCCTCGCTGAACATGGTTGGGAGCCACCCGATCTCGGCCTCTGACTGTATTAAAAGTTTCCGTGAGGACAGCAGCTCCAGGCTTGCTGCCAGCTGCCCTTGGAGAAGAATAAAAGCCACAATGAACTCTGATAAACTTGCGCTGGCTTCACTATGATTCCGAGGAAGAGCATTCATGGATGTATCATCTTTTGTTTAAGCTTCCTTCTTCCGTGTTTTTTATTTTTGTGATTTTCGAGAGCAAAGGTTTTTCTAAATGTTGCGAGTCAACATCCTTTCCTACTCGCTCTGCTTAGCGGCTCAACGGACGTTTAGAGTTTGTTTGTTACTTTTTAAGTGTTACTTTCCCTATAAATATTACTAGACTAGAGAGGGTCTGTTCGCGATTATGGCCATTTCTTCCTGAACCTATGCTCGAGAGAGGATCGATGCTGATTGAGAGGACGGTGACTCGAGAGACTTTACTGAGAGACCTGTCCTGACCCATTTAGCTAGAATAGGTAACTATGAGAATAATGATTTTGCTATTGATTGACTTTCATTTGAACTAATTTAGATAAACAACCATTTGTTTGAATCATAGCGTCTGGTGGTTATTTCTTTGTCATTTATTGAGTTACAAATGTATTTCCTATGTTTAAAATCGTGACTCAAGACAATTTCTTTAGGTTGCATTGACCTCGCTTAGATGCAGATTGGTTTAGGTTATCTCTCGTACCTTCAGTGTGGATAGAGTAATAGTTATGAATGTTAGTGTGATGGGCCCTAGCGTATGATGAGTGTATGTGCGTGTGACTGTGGAATTACTCTGTCCGTGGAAGTAGGGAGAATTCATAGGCTCCGATCTGCAGCAGTTTCCTGGTAGCAGTATGATGGTTTGGATTATTGTCTTGATCTGGTAGATTGCTTGTACATAGGCTTTTGATTCATTGATTTATTGATTGATGTTGATATATGTATTAACACTACATGGTTCCGTAGTAGGGCAGAGGGAAGTGTGTGCTGCTCTCGGGAAAGACGGAATTGTTGGAATTACCTGTACGTATGCAGGAAAAACGTGTGACAATTGAAGTTGCGCGTCACATTGTCTGGGTTCGGAATCAGTGACATCGTCGTGTGTTACTATTAGAGACATATTTTCGGTATAAAAGGAGTGTGTATGGTAGCGAAGGTTATCTGTGAAACTCTGGTCTTAAGTCCCAGGGATCCGTAAGGTTTGCCGTTAAAGCTTATCGCTGGAGAAGTAATAGGTATTCTCTGAGCTTGTCTGAAGGACTGGGCAGAGGTAAGTGCTGCTTGGTTAACGTGTGTTATAATTCTGTAGTGGAACAGACTGTTCGCTGTTCTCGGGAAAGGCAGGATTCTGTGTGGATGTACTACATTTTCTGGTATGAAAGTGTGTGAATGTATGAGCATTTAGTTGATTGTGAGACTCTTTGGAGCATTCCTGGAGTAAGCAGTTAATGGATGCATGTTAGAAGGGCAGAGTAGAGGGATGTGCTACTGTGTCAACGAAAGTAATAATTCCGTAGTGGAGCAGAGGTAAGCGCTGTTTTAGAGAGAAGCGGGATTCTTGTGAGAAAGACTTTTCTTACTATACTGTGGTTAGCGAAGCAGACAATGGAGATGTTTATATGTTGTAACTAATAGATTTTGTAGAATCTGAAACAGAGTCTACCGAGAAGACTTTGTAAAGGAGGGGTAGACGAGTGACAGGAGACAGGAGGCGACTGCTGACGTCAGAGAGTCAGAGACAGACCGCGCTGTGATTGGACAGTGGATTGGAACAGTGCTCGCGCTAGGATTCGTGCGTTGGTGTGAGCCGTGCAGGGATTGGAAGGAGTACAGGGTGACGTAGACGCTCCAGGATTGGTGCGTTGGTGTGAGTCGCGCTGTTATTGGACAAAAGATCGTACAGTTGCGGAAGGGAATAGTGGTAAACGCGAAAATGTATTACCAAACGGAGGAAAAGAAGCAAAAATCCTTGTTCGGTAAAATTAAAAGGTGGTTCGACAAGGATAAGAACATATTAACTAGAGAAGGTGAATTGTTACCTCCGACAAGGACTCCTGCATTCTTCATGGTTGCGAAATATGGGTATCATACCTGTATATGGTTAGACAATTGGGCTAAGTACACTAAAGCAGATGGTGTTTTAGCATTCCCGGAACATGGTTAATTTAATTTGGCCGTGTTAAGAAATTTACGGGAGAAAATGATGTGTCTAGAGCCTAGACCAAGGCCGACACAGTTTGAGGCGTTGGCGGAATGGGAAGATGAGGTGCATGAGCGAGAAAAGCAGAGGAGTGGAGGCAATTATAGGTATATTTTTGGGAGGAAATATGATCGTGAGACTCATCATGATCGAATGAGGAGATGGCGAGATGCTAGTATGTCAGAGGGATTATATCCTATGAGAACGGTTGAAGAAGCAGAAGGAAGGAAAGGTGCAGAAAAGATGCCTGATGCAGAAGTGAGAAGGTATGGGGCTAATGATTATGAAGATGAGGTCTTGGATGACATGATTTATAAGAGACCACCGCCATATAGACCAGAACCAGAAGAGGGAACGCCAGTTGCTACTCCCTTAAGAGATACTTTGCGAATTGTTAAAACTGAGATTGTGACACCTGATTTGAAAAGTGGTAGCTCTTTCACGGAAAGGGAGAGAGAGCGAGAGCGAGAGAGAGAGAATCACATTGGTGATGAGAAAACAAGAGAATTAGCCAGAACAACATCCGAGTTGACAGAGAAAATTAGAGAGCTGACGAAAAATCTGGAAGCTGTTACAGTGCCTGTAACCATAGGTCCGGTTGTGCCTATTTTTGAAAAGCAAAGAATGGGTGAAAATGGTTTGACAGTTCCCTATGTAGGAAATGGTTTGGTTGGTTCTTGTTCTTTGGAGGAATCAGGAATGAGGACGGGAGAAAATAATTTGAGACAGTTGAGACATGACACATGTAGTGGAAGATCAGATGTACAGCCTAATTCAGGATTGAATACTGGTTGTTTGGGAGGAACGATTTTGGAACCACAGAGGATGGCAGAACAAGTGAGTGCAGTGAAAAGGTCTACAGAAATAACAGCTGAGGATTTGAATGATTGGTTGAAAGTTCTTCAGAAGAAGGATAAAGATTCACAGGCAATCGATGTAGCCAGGTTGCGCATAGAATTGGAAGAGCTTATTGCAGGAACAATTCCTACAGAAATGTTGAAAAATCATCATGATGGAGAGTTGTTATACATGTGTAAGAGTATCACCTGGAGGGCTAAAAGTACACATGACAGATTAAAGAGTATAGCGAGTGAAATGGGAGTTGACATGGATAAGGTGAAAGCTTTGCAGAAGCCTTACAGAGTGGACTTCTCGGATAAAGACATTGAGAATCTAAATGGTGTTGGCAGAACAGGGCAGATTAAGGAAATGATTGCCTTATTGCGAAAATGGGGTGATGTGGACAAGTGGAAGGATAGATGGTACAAGAAAAGGGATGATTCAGTGGACAGGACTTACTCAGCTTTTCCCATGAGAGAAAAAGAAAAAACAGTGGATGCTTATCCTATGAGAGAGATTCCTGGAGGAGGATATGTACATGTCCCATGGACTAGACAGGATATTTTGTCATTTACGAATGATTTCTCTCGACTGAGAGAAAAGCCAGTCGAGTGGTATAGGCAGGTAGACAGGTTTGTGAAATTGTCAAAAGTGCTGTGGATTGACCTGAATAGTCTGTTTGATATAATTGTTCCAGCAGACTTGTGGGCAGAGTGTAAAATAGTTGTAGATTGGCCTGCTAAGGAGTATCCAAGAGATCCGAAAACAGGAGCACCAGACCCGGAGGTCATGAGGAAATATGAACAGGTTATTGTGTTCCTGAAGAATAAGGTACCCCCGAAAGAGACAGACTGGGTTAAGATAGATCGAACACATCAGGAAGCAAAAGAATCAGTTCATGCTTTTTATGAAAGGCTGATACTGGCTTTCAAACAGTTCAGTGGAGATGAACACTTGGGTGATAAGGATTTGAGTCATTTTGTATACAGGTTTGTATATGGCTTGAGACCTGAAATCAGTGAAATGATACGTGAGCATACAGTCGACTGGCAGAGTAAAAAGATTGATGAAGTCTTGAGACATGCGAAATACTTCAGTGATGAGATTGAGGCGAAACAGAGAAAGCTGAAGGAGAAAGCAATGTGGGCACAGGTGAAAGTTGCAGAAAGACAAGAAGCACAGATGGTGGAACAAGCAAATAATCCAGGAAATAGGCCCAGATATGGCACAGAAAAGGGAAAGGGGAATCTAGAAGAAGCGAAGAAAAAGTTCCCATGTCACAACTGTGGACAATTGGGGCATTGGAGATCCGAGTGTACCAATCCACCATTAGTGAGTAATGAGAATAAATCATTGAATCAACAGGTGCAGAACGAGGGGTGTAATCATCAGCAGCAACAGCAGAAGGTTGTCAGACAGCAGAGTCAAGAGCCAAAACCGCCCTTGCCGCAGAATAGAGGATCCCAAAAGTATAACCAGGACTCAGGATTCTACAATGATGAGCAGGTAAACAAACTGAGACGTACTAACCTGGTACAGCAGTACTGGTTAAAGAATGAGGGGAGTGAGTCTGAAGCGGACTATTGACGGTGCCGAAGAGAGGAGGAAGAGTGCATACTTGGTGCAACTCTAGAAATAGACCAGGCAGGACCATTTGTAGATGGGAAAATAAATGGGGAAAGTGTTACTTTTTTGGTAGACACAGGAGCGACGAGATCAACTGTCAGGTCAGCAGATATTAGAAATCTTCCTCTCTCGGACGAAGCAATCCAAGTGGTTGGTGTAGCTAATACACAGATTAAAACTCGTCTTACTGAACCAGTAAGGGTAAGAATAGGGAAATTTTCAGACATGCACAGATTTGTAGTCTGTGACACCAGTCCAGTGAACTTGTTAGGTAGGGACTTATTGTGTAAAATGAACTGCACAATTTTCTGTACTCCAGATGGAATAGCTTTTGAGACACCAGATGAGGATGTTTTGTACAGAATGACTCTAGATAATAGAGAAAGTGAGATTATTGGTACATATGCTGTGTTTAATCCAGATGATTTGCCTCAAGAGTTGAGACACACAGTAAAGACAGCAGTTTGGGATTTTACTGGAGAATATGTGGGATTGATGAATAATGTAGATCCAGTGAAGATTTCAGTGAAAGAGGGAATCGTTTATCCTAATATCCCACAGTACAGATTAACACCAGAAATAATTGAGGGAATAACACCTATAATTGATAAGATGATTCAGCAGGGTGTTTTGAGAGAGTTACTGAGTAGCCCGTGTAATTCACCGATAATGGGGCTAAAGAAACCTAATGGAAAATTCAGGATTGTACAGGATTTGAGAAAGGTTAACAAGATTGTAGTGGCATGTTGTCCCATTGTGCCAAATTCGTCAGTGATTTTGTATCAGATTCCTCATGATGCTGAATGGTATACGGTAATTGATTTGTGTCATGCTTTCTTTTCAATTCCATTGCATCATGACAGCCAGCCGATTTTTGCATTTCGGTTTGGACAGCGTATTTTAGCATGGTGTCGTATCCCACAGGGGTATACAGAGAGTCCTTCGATATTTAATCAGTTGTTGAAGAAATCATTAGAGAGTTTGATCATGCCCGAAAGCTCAGTACTAGTGCAATACATCGATGACCTACTGGTAGCATCGAAGACACGTGAAGCTTGTGAAGTAGATACCATAGCTTTATTGAATCATCTGGCAGATGGAGGGTTAAAGGTATCTCCAGCCAAATTGCAGTTTTGCAAGAAAGAGGTGCATTATCTTGGACACAATATTGAAAAAGGTCTGAGAAAGGTGACCGATGACAGGATCAAGATTATCAGAGGAATGAGAGCCCCAATGACCCAGAGAGAAGTGAGGATGTTTCTGGGGATGGTGGGTTATTGTCGTCAGTGGATAAGTAATTTTTCTCTGATAGCAAAGCCACTGATTAAATTGACCAAAAGTGAGGTGAGAGACCCATTGGAATTGAATGCAGAACAAATGGCAGCATTTGAAGAGCTGAAGAACAGAATGTGTGAAGCTCCTGCTTTGGGAATGCCAGACTATGAGAAAGAGTTTGAGTTGTACTGCAGTGAGAGAAATGGATGTGCACTTTCAGTGTTAATCCAGAAACATGGACAACTGAGGAGGCCTATTGCGTACTTCTCATCAACACTTGACCCAGTAGCTGTAGGTTTGCCAGGTTGCCTGAAAGCAGTAGCTGCTACATGCAGAAGCTTGGAACAGAGTGAGGGTATAATAATGGGATATCCTGTAAGGGTGTTCATACCTCATGATGTGGCAATCCTTTTGACCAGAAGCAGGACTCAATATATGTCACATAGTCGACTGACTAAATATGAAAAAATCATTCTGGGAGCATCAAATGTGACTCTGGAGAGATGTGTGAATGTAAATCAAGCGACACTATTGCCAGATGCTGAAAATGTGTGTGTGGGAGATGATGTTGATCATGATTGTTTGGATGTGTTTGATTACTGTACGAAACCAAGACCAGACATAAGAGATCTGCCATTACCTGAGAGTGACTATGTGTTGTTTGTGGATGGATCATGTCTGAGAACTGATGAAGGTGTGCTGAGTGCAGCATATGCGGTGTGCAAGGTTTCAGAAGTTATGGAAGCTTCGTTTTTGAAAGGAGTAAGATCTGCTCAAGTGGCTGAATTGGTGGCATTGGCGAAAGCTTGGAAAATTGGGAAGAATTTGAGAGTGACTGTGATGACTGATAGTCAGTATGGATTTGGAGTGGTTCATGATTTTGGCCAACTTTGGCTACAGAGAGGTTTCTTGACGTAGAGTGGGACTCCTATAAAGAATGCTGAAGTGATTGGGAAGTTGCTTGAGGCGATACAGCTGCCTAAAGAACTAGCAGTTGTAAAATGTGCTGCTCAGGGACAAGGAGATGATTTTGTTACCCTTGGTAATCGCTTCGCAAATGACATAGCACAGTATTGTGCAAAGAACAATAATTCGATTAACAGGGGAAGAGAGAGGGAAATGTCTTTTTGTTCTGTGATGTTTACTAATGTCCTGGAAACGTGGGATGAAGTGAAACAGTTGCAGGATGAAGCAGGAGATGAGGAAATGAGAGATTGGATCAAGGCAGGTTGTGCCCCAAGGGAGACAGATCATGTTTGGATCTATAGAGATGGAAGACCAGTTATGCCGAATAGCATGCTGTCAACAATGGCAAGAATGTATCATGGCCAGGGACATCTGGGGAGGGACGCTATGATTAGGTCCTTTAAACAAACCTGGTACAATGCAAAGTTCAGGCTGATTGCGGAGAGCATCTGTCAAAGATGTTTGATTTGCCAGCAATTCAATACTGGAAAGAAGACAGTGGTGAGCCTAGGAACAATAGGCAGAGAAGGAGGTCCTTTTACCAGAATGCAAATTGATTTCATTGAAATGCCCCAAGTGAACTGATTGAGGTTTGTTCTAGTGGTAGTCTGTTTGTTCTCAAGATGGGTGGAGGCCTATCCGACTAGGAGAAATGATGGGATAACAGTGGCAAAGTTACTGTTAAGAGAGTTGATTCCTAGGTACGGGTTCCCAGTGACAATTGAGTCAGATAGAGGTGGACACTTCTACAATGAGCTCATGGGTTTAATTTGTGAAGCATTGAGCATACAGCAGAAGCTACATTGTGCATACAGACCAGAGGCTTCTGGTGTTGTTGAGCAGATGAACGGCACAATCAAAAACAGAATTGGTAAGATGTGTTTAGCCACTGGAATGAAATGGCCTGATGTCTTGCCTCTAGTGCTAATGACTATTAGGTCTACTCCAGATAGAACCACAGGTTTGAGTCCACATGAAATATTGATGGGACGTGCGATGCGACATGCTTTCGTACCTGTCAACAAGTTGATGACAATAACTGATGACATGATTTTGGATTACTGTAAAGGCCTGGCTGACGCAGTTCATTCTGTGTTTCACCAGGTTGGAGAAGACGCAACTACACTTGAAAAGAAGCAAGCCCATGATCTGAGTCCAGGGGACTGGGTGAGGATAAAAGTACACAGAAGAAGAAATTGCTTGGTTCCAAGGTGGGGAAGGCCAAGACAAGTTATTCTGACTACGACAACTGCAGTAAAGTGTGCTGGTGTGAAAAACTGGATTCATGCAAGTCATACTCTGAGAGTTCCGAATCCAAAGGATGGGACTGGTAAGGAGTATTTTGAAGAGTCAGATTCCAGTGATGATTCAGACACTGAACCAGTGAGAAGAAAAAAGAATCCTGAAAGGGGAGGAGGAGAAAGAGAGTCAGGTGATTCTTTTTTCTTACCGAGAGAGACTTCAAGAGAAAAATTGAGAGTCTCAGAAGAGAGATCGGATTCTGTAAGAGTGCCTGAAGTTCCAACGAGTGGTGAAGGAAGAGGAGAAAAGAGCAATTCCGCAGAGACCTCACCTGAGTCAGATGGAGAGATTGAAAATCCACCTGGGATTACTCCTGAAGAAGTAGGGTCAGAAGAAGATAGAGAGGGACAGATTGCGGAAGACCCCCGAGGAGGTGTAGGGAACATTCCTGATAAGCTAGGTGAAGGGACAAGTAGACAGCAAGAAGATTGTGTGTCGGAGACCCGAGGAGGGACAGGAATAGGGAAATCTCAATTGGTGGAGAAGAAGTCTGTGGAGCAAAAGAGAATTGTTGATGAACCAGAGGCAAATGAAACAGAATCAGATGAAAGTGAGAATGAGAAACCAGAGGGTCGAGTTCTGAGAAAGAGAACTTGGATCGGAGAAAGGAATAATAAAGAAGTGAGACCGAAAAGGAGTGTAAGAGGAGATCTTTGGCCTAACAAGATAAAGAGGCTAAGGTACCGACTGACACGAGCAAGTTCAAGTTCATCAAAGGCTGAACAGGTGAACGAGGCGTCGAGTCAAAATCAAGCAAGAGAGGAGGAACAAAAGAAATCAAAAGAACCAGAGGAGATCAAAAGAATCAGAAAACCTAACCAGAAGTACAGGTCACCGGAATGGACGTATGTGGCACTGCCTGAGGGAGACGAAGAAGAGGCAGAGGGTCAAGGAAATCCGGAGGGGATCTTGCGAAAAGTGGTTAAGGAGGAGAAAACTGTTGGAATCCTGAAAGTTATCTTGACTGACATTGGAGAAGAGTCAGATGCTCAGGATGTTGAAGATCTGATACAATTTGATGTTGCTGAAGAAGAAGTGAAAAGTGATGAAAATCCAAATTGAGTAAACTGAAGGAGTCACTTGGAAAGAGTGAAAAGAAGAAAATCTGAAATTGGCTGTTAGGAATAATCTAGAGTTCTAAAATTCAGTAGTGGAGTAGTAGAGGCTAAGTCAAAAGACACTGCCAAAGTAATAAGATGGCTAACGCAGAAAATAATCAAAGTAGATGTGCCTTCTTGAAAAGATGGTGTAGAATGTGCTGCTGCTGTACAGGACTATTAATGCTACTATGGGGTGTACTTGCTTTACTAGTTACATTTAGAGTTACAAAAGACACTTTTGGAATACATACTGAGAATGTGACTAACATAGAGAAGAGTTCACAGAGAGTAGATCCAACTAGAATTAGTAACATTTACATACATAAAGATAGGTCAATTAATGATTTTTCTAGCAATGTTTTTTCAAAACTGTTGTACGAATACGTAAAGACAATGGAAGTAAGGGATTGCTACGTCTGTATGCAATTGCCTGCATCCGTTTCAGAGGGTGTTACTTATCACCATCTTCCAGCTACGTATGGGATTTCATGTAGTGTGTGAAGTAGTGTTTTTTATTTGTTAGGGAAAATAGATTATGAGATGTCTAACAAAGATAACATTTTTGGGCAATTGCCTATGGATAAAAAACTGAACCCTGCTAAAGAAGCTAACATTTTTGGTGAGATTTTTATTGAAACAGAAGAATTAACATTAGATTACATTTTTAGAAACAATTTAACTTGCAGTTTGAAAGAAGAGGAAAAGGCTTTCTTGGACATGGTAGAGGAAAGGAGAGTGAGCATGCATGAAAAGGCAGGAGAATATAAAATGAGTGAGACAGTGTGGGACATTGAGATGGGAAAGAAGTTAAAGGAAGGGGCCAGTCCAACTTTGGCTTTAGATGCACAACAGAAGGGTAAACTATGCATTATCAGAAGGAAATCCCAATATGATACTTATTTTGTTGGGACTAGTGTGTACCATGATACATATTTTATCGCAACCGGATGGGGATTCAAGGGGGGAGAAGATCCAGTTTTCCCGGGAGTGTATTATATTTGTGGGAATAAGGCTTATTACAGGTTGCCTGACCATTGGTATGGCACGTGTTATGTTGGCCTGGTCTTTGCAAAGATTTTTCATATAGATAAAATAGAAGATGTAGAACACATTAATCTACTAACACGTTTTAAGAGAGAAACTTGGTCAGAAATTGTAGGAGATATTTTTGGAGCTTTAAGTCCAGCAGTGGGAATTTCATTAAATGCATATGGAATTCGGAAACTGTCAACAGTGGTGGATCACTTATCGACAAGTACCGCTGGAGGGTTTCTTTTGGTAAATACGGAGATGGTTGCCGTTGGTGTGATTGTGGCATTATTGATACTTAGATTGGGGTGTTTGTGTTGTAAAAACAGGGGAGGGAAAAAGAAGATAATGAGAGAAAATGTTGAAAAGAAACAAAAGAGGTCAAAAAGAGACACACAAGAAATAGAATTAGAAAAATTGAGGGAGAGTGTTTACTTGGAGTCGAAGAGGGATGATGAAAGAGAGTCTGGTGTGTAGTGTCGTAAAAAAGACATTTCAATTTCTCCTAAAAATGGGATTTTTTTTTCTGTTGGTTTTTTGTGGTGATAATATATCACCAAAGGGGGGATTGCTGGAGCAGAATTTTCTATTGAAAATTTATTGAGATTTAAACTCCAGTTTATGTTTAATGTCATGATTAAAATTACTGATAATTAATTGCTAATTATTAATTTTGTTTAAGTTCCCGACTAATCAACATTGCTAATGAAAGAATTACACGTGGGAATGCCTTTATGTTGCTTATTAATACGTGAACTAAATTGGTGAGCGAATTAATTAAATATGTGTGGCTAAAGTGCTATTTGTAATGCGCTTTAAAATAACGTGCTTCTAATGCTTCTTTGTGTTGCAGATGGCTAGGTAATTACATACACATAAGGGTGTTAGTGGGAATTAACACTGTTTAATCATTATGATGTGGTAACGTTGTTTTGTGTTTCTTTTAATTAAGATGGTCCGTTTTGGCCTAAATAAAGATGGCCGCTATTCACAGCCTGCATTTGAATGAATAGAATACGACGAGAGGCCTCGCTGAACATGGTTGGGAGCCACCCGATCTCGGCCTCTGACTGTATTAAAAGCTTCCGTGAGGACAGCAGCTCCAGGCTTGCTGCCAGCTGCCCTTGGAGAAGAATAAAAGCCACAATGAACTCTGATAAACTTGCGCTGGCTTCACTATGATTCCGAGGAAGAGCATTCATAGATGTATCATCTTTTGTTTAAGCTTCCTTCTTCCGTGTTTTTTATTTTTGTGATTTTCGAGAGCAAAGGTTTTTCTAAATGTTGCGAGTCAACATCCTTTCCTGCTCGCTCTGCTTAGCGGCTCAACGGACGTTTAGAGTTTGTTTGTTACTTTTTAAGTGTTACTTTCCCTATAAATATTACTAGACTAGAGAGGGTCTGTTCGCGATCATGGCCATTTCTTCCTGAACCTATGCTCGAGAGAGGATCGATGCTGATTGAGAGGACGGTGACTCGAGAGACTTTACTGAGAGACCTGTCCTGACCCATTTAGCTAGAATAGGTAACTATGAGAATAATGATTTTGCTATTGATTGACTTTCATTTGAACTAATTTAGATAAACAACCATTTGTTTGAATCATAGCATCTGGTGGTTATTTCTTTGTCATTTATTGAGTTACAAATGTATTTCCTATGTTTAAAATCGTGACTCAAGACAATTTCTTTAGGTTGCATTGACCTCGCTTAGATGCAGATTGGTTTAGGTTATCTCTCGTACCTTCAGTGTGGATAGAGTAATAGTTATGAATGTTAGTGTGATGGGCCCTAGCGTATGATGAGTGTATGTGCGTGTGACTGTGGAATTACTCTGTCCGTGGAAGTAGGGAGAATTTATAGTCTCCGATCTGCAGCACTGGTATTGGTGGAGGTGGTGGTGGTGGTGGTATTGGTGGTGGTATAAGTAGTGGTGGTGGTATTGGTGGTGGTGGTATTGGTGGTGGTGGTGGTATTGGTGGTGGTGGTATCGGGGTGGTAGTGGTGGTGTTATTGGTGGTGGTGGCGATATTGGTGGTGGTATTGGTGATACTGGTGGTGGTATTGGTGGTAGTGGTAGTGGTATTGGTGGTGGTGGTGTTGGTGGTGGTATTCGTGATGGTGGTATTAGTGGTGGTGGTGTTATCGGTGGAGGTGCTATTGGGGGTGGTTTTGGTATTGGTATCGGTGGTGGTATATATATTTTTGGTGGTGGTATTGGTATTGATGGTGGTGGTATTGGTGGTGGTGGTATTGGTGGTATTTGTGGTGTTATTGGTGGTGGTATTGGTGGTGGTATTTGTGGTGGTATAGGTGATGGTATTGATGGTGGCAGTGGTATTGATGGTGGTGGTGGTATTGGTGGTAGTGGTATTGGTGGTAGTGGTATTTGTGGTGGTGATATTGGTGGTGGTGGTATTGGTGGTGTGGTATTGGTGGTGGTGTTGATAGTGGTGGTGTTGGTTTTCTAGCAATCCTGTGCACACATTTAAGTTAAAGGTCAGTAATGACAGCAGTAGGAACAACAAAATATACACAATTCTTCAGATGAAAAAGATTTTCTTTAATCCTCAGAGAAAGGCAACCAGCCGACACGTGTTTCGTCGGGGAAAGATGAACCCACGACTCTTCAGGGCTGGGAATGATACAAATATATGGTATAAAAATAAATAGTGGAGTGACAATATCCAGAGGGAAAACCCCTCTTAGTCAACAACCTATAATTGAAAAAACACCACCGTGGAAAGCCAATCCCAGGAACACAAAAAACAAGATGTAAGTGGTTCAAACAAATCCAGTGAGTCCAAACAGAGTGATAATTAGAGATGAAAACAATATAGGAATTAAAAAAAGCGGATAATGAGTATACACCTCAGTCGAAAGGAAAATTCAAGGTGAACATAGTGGCATCGTGTACTGTCAACAGAATCCCAAATCTAAAAAGTGTTATTCCCACATAAAGTGAAACAATTGAAAAGAAGGAAGAGTAAGAGAAAGAGAAAGAGAAAAGAACCTAGAGAGAAACAAAGAAAGCATATAGAAGAATAATTACAAGAGATTATTGCGGTCCTCAAAATACCTGACAAAAGTTGCGAGTACGTGGTGGTTGCTACACAGAAAGTGATAAAAAAGGGGAAAAAGAATGCAAAGATAAGTCATATGAAAAGATCGGATAGAGTGAAGTAAAATATAAAAGATCCAACCACTCTTACCCCACAGCCGGTGATAATTCCAACCCGGCTGGGTACACGAATCACAAGTGGAAAAGAAAGGAGGGATAAATCAGTCAAAGGTTTGAAATTGAAGGGTAATCTGCAAAAACGAAGAGAAATAACGGTAAAGACGAGGAATTAATGAAAATGCCAAGCAATTAAAAACCAAATGAAAGAGTTAGATAAAAAAGAGAAAGAGCAGCAAATCAGGATCTAATCCAGATCTTATCAAAATGCCGGTAAAAAAACCCAAGCCGGCACTCAGGACGTACTCTACGTCAAAAATAGGTAATTATAATCTAAGAAGCTAAAGGCAAGGTAAAGCGTATCTATCACTAGTGTGCAAAACATGTGTGCAAAAGAGCAGCACAAGCCCATCATAAACATGTGAATATATGTAGAGCTAAGTCTCACCTTAACTAACCACAGATCGAAAAAGGTAATGCCGCTAGTACAGAATGTAAACAGATCCAGTGAAAGTTAAATCTGGAATAAAGTGTAGAGGCAACACATATTAAGACAGGAAACGTTATGGTTCCAAAAAACAGTAGTTGGCGTTTGCTAACAGCTAAAAAAGCGTATTAAGGAATTTCACTTACTCGATAAGTATAAATGTAATGCATGTGTAGTGGTATACGGTTGAAACAGACAGACAAAACACGAGTATGTGTCCAAGGTCTCGTTCTAATGAAAAGGAAACAGACAAAAAAGGCAAAAGCCTGATTCAAAGTTCTGGACGACGGTGTATGTCACGTAAAATACATTAAAATGTAAAACACTTCTATATGTGGGGAGGGAAAATGCCCAGACATATAAAGCAAAGTTGAACTTACTAGAAGAGTAGTTACTCGCACATCCTAGCGGCGCCCGTGTCGGCGAAAAGTGTGCCCGGGTATACGTCGACCCGTAAGTGATATAATCAGTAAAGCGAGCCACAACCACTAGAGCGCGTCTCTAAGTATACACCGAACCGGAAATCGTGCGTACTGCGATTTAGGACTGTTCTTATGTGGTGCAAAATAATTGGCACATAAACCGTAAAACGCAAAAAACACGTAAACGTAAGACACCCAAGCAAAGAAAATTAATATTGTTTATCATATGAAGGCAAAAAGAAAAATGTGAAAACCGGGAAACTATTGTAGAGAGGGTGGACAGACCACGTAAAGAAGAAAACAAAGGGTTTAAAAAAGGAAAATAAGGGAAAAAATAAGAAAACAAGGGGAAAAAATCGTGTTAAGGTTATATAACAAGGAGACAGTAAAAGGAAAAAACAACCTAAAATAACCTGGAATGCAAACTAACATGGACATAAAATTAGTGAACTAAATAAACATCAACCTATAAGATGCGATGAACAGAACATGGCTGCAATCATGTAAATAAAGTGAAAGATTGGTAGTGAGAAATCATTGATCAATTCTCAATGGTAGCATTCTAAATGACAACAATACAACAGTTCTACTTGATACATGATGGAAAGCAGAGAAGTGATTGGGCTCAACATAATAAGTGGGTAACAGACATGGGCTCATCCCGAGCAGAGTTTGACAGTCAATTAAGTAATTGAAAGAATCCATAAAGCTGTTCTAGTACGGCAAAGATTACACCAATAGATCTTGAACATCTGAAAACAGTTGTGACCATGAAAAAACAGATAATAGTGGAACCTTAGTTAGATATACAAAAAGGACACATGTCTAAGTAGGCAAACTATGATTAACTCTCAGTTCGTTTCTCATCCTTACTTGTTAGCAAAACAAATACAGCAATAAATTAACTCAGGAAATATTGCATTTCAGAATCATAATTAAGACCATGTTCAACCGTCTGGAGGCGCATAATCCAAATTGCCTCAGACCTCCTTAGTCGTAGTTCTCTGTTGCCACCCCGTGGTACTTGATCCATGGTTTCAATCCCAAAGAATTGAAAACCCTTGCGTTAGCTCTGTGTGGGACACGTGGCTGTGTGTATCGCTACAGGATACCTTGCATCCTGTTGGTGTAATGCCCTAGCGTGCTCCCCAATTCTTTCTTTCAGTGCCCTGATTGTACTGCCCACATATTGTTTACCGCATGTGCATTCAATAATATAGACAACATATTTGGTGGTACAGTTGATGTTGGATCTAATCTCATATGTTTTCTTGTTATGGCATTGAAAAGTCTTGGTTTTGTGTTTGGCCCATTTACAGACTCCACAGCAGCCACATTTGTGGAAACCAAGAGTGTGTGGGGTTAACCACGACTGTCTACTTTGAGACCTGGGTACAGTGGGACTTAATCTAGTACGTAAAGTGTTACCCCGTCTAAAGGTGATTTGGGGGCGGTTGGTAAGAAAGCCCTTAAGGGAACTGTCAGTCTGTAGAATGCCCCAATGTTTATTAAGGCTTTTTCTGATGGTGTGGCTAAGGCCATTAAAGTCTGTAACCATGTGAATGCTCTGGTGGTCAGTGACTGTTTTGTTTCTAGGAAGTAGAGTGTCCACCCGATTTACCTTAGAAATCCTATTTTCTGCTCTTTTGAGAATTTGGGGTGAATAACCTCTCCTCTGAAATCTCTGTTTCATGTCTTGTATACAATTCTCAAATTCTAGTTCTTCGCTGCAATTCCTTCTAGCTCTTAAGAATTCACCATAAGGAATTGCCCTGACCTGGTGTGTAGGATGATTACTGTCAGCATGTAGAATAGAATTGCAGGAAGTACTTTTGCGAAACAGTCGACTGTTCAATTTCTCATCTTTGATGTACAATTCCATGTCTAGAAATGTAATGTTTGTGGTGCTATGTTCCATAGTGAATTGCATTCCAAAGTTGTTAGTATTCAGGTAGGTACAGAAATGAACCAATTCTGTTTGGGTACCGGACCATAACAGAAGGCAATCGTCAATGTAGCGACCCCAGAAGATGACGTGATCAATCCATGGTGCCCCATTCGTACCCCAAATCCATTCATTTTCAAGGCAACCCATAAACAAATTGGCAAATGAAGGTGAACATTTCGACCCCATTGCCATGCCTTTGACCTGTTTGTACCACTTATTCTCAAACATGAAGTAGTTATTATGTAGAATAAGGTGCATCATGGTGATCAACATCTCATTATGTAGCCATTGTGTGGCTGGTCTGTTGTTGAGTGATTTAGTGACTGCTTTTAGACCCAGATCAGGTTCGATGCTGGTGTATAGAGGCACCACATCCAAAGTGGCAAGGATCATGCCAGGTTGCCAATGTAATTCCGACAATATGCTCAGAATATGTTTAGTGTCTTGAATATAGGGTGCTAAATTCCGTACCAAAGGGCCCAAAAAAAGATCAACATACTCAGCTAATTTCTCTGTTGGACCACCAATGCCAGACACGATAGGTCTACCTGGGGGAAAAGGAAGATGCTTGTGGATTTTGGGTAATGTGTACAACACGGGAAAGGTAGGTCTGAATACTTTCATGTATGCGACTTCATTATCGTCAAGAAGGCCCTTAGTGTGCCACTCTAAAAGGTGTTTGTTGATAAGTATAGTAAGCGGCCCCATTGGGTTATGCGTAATGGGATGATAACATGTATTGTCATTTAATTGTGACAAAATCTCGGTGTTGTAATCAACATGATTCATAACCACAACATTCCCACCTTTGTCAGCTTCTCTGATGAGTATATCGCTATCACTGGCCAGTGTTTTAAGTGTCAGACGTTCACCATGTGCAAGGTTATCCTGAAATGTATTCCTAGTCCTTTTAGACTCATGCGTATTCAGATCTTCCAAAACCCGTTTGTAGAATGTATCAATGACATTGCCACCTGCGAGGGTAGGAGTCCACTTAGATTTGCTTTTGAGACCACTAGATGGATTGAAATCAGTGTCTATATCTAGTTCTTCAAGTAGTCGTACCATAGTGTAAGGTGATTCTTCAATGTCAGTTAGAGAAAGAAGAAGTTTAGTGGCCTGTATATCCTGAATTGTTGGAACACCAAACACATCATCACAGGGAATGTTTGTAACTATTTGCGTTGGGATTGTCAGCAAAAACTTTTTTAAGTTTAAGACCTCTAATGAACTTAAATAGATCAATCTTTAGTCTGCAGATGTCCCCTGATTCATGCGGATTGAAACTTAGGCCCTTGCTTAACAGAGAATTCATGTCTTGAGTAAGATCTTTAGAGGAGAGATTAACGACTTGTACATTTAATCCTATATCATCTGCTAGTTCCGCTCGTTGCCGGACCGTAGTTTCTTTCTGTAATGTGGTGGTGTTGGTGGTGGTGGTATTTGTGGTGGTATAGGTGATGGTATTGATGGTGGTAGTGGTATTGATGGTGGTGGTGGTATTGGTGGTGGTATTGGTGGTGGTGGAATTGGTGGTGGTGGTGATATTGGCAGTGGTGTTATTGGTGGAGGTGGTGTTATTGGTGGTGGTGGTATTGGTGGTGGTATTGATGGTGGTGGTATTGGTGGTGGAGGTATTGGTGTTGGTGTTGGTGGTGGTGTTATTGGTGGTGGTGGTATTGGTGGTGGGGGTGGTATTGGTAATATTGGTGGTATTGGTGGTGGTGGTATTGGTGGCCTGGTATTGGTGGAGGTGGTGGTGGTAGTGGTGGTGGTGGTATTGGTGGTGGTGGTCGTATTGGTAATATTGGTGGTATTGGTGGTGGTGGTGGTATTGGTGGTGCTGGTATTGGTGGAGGTGGTGGTATAAGTGGTGGTGGTGGTATTGGTTGTGGTGTTGGTGGTCGTGGTGAAATTGGTGGTGCTGATATTGGTGGTGGTATTGGTGGTACTGGTGGTGGTGGTGGTCATGGTATTGGTGGTAGTGGTATTGGTGGTGGTTTTGGTGGTGGTGTTGGTGGTGGTGTTGGGGGTGGTATTGGTGGTGGAGGTATTAGTGGTGGTGGTGGTGTTATTGGTGGTGGTGCTTTTGGTGGTGGTGTTATTGGGGGTGGTATTGGTTTTGGTATTGGTATTGATATTGGTGGTGGTAGTGGTATTGGTATTGATGGTGGTGGTGCTATTGGTATTTGTGGTGGTGGTATTGGTGGTGGTGGTATTGGTGGTGGTGGTGGTATTGGTGGTGGTGGTGATATTGGCGGTGGTGTTATTGGTGGAGATGGTGTTATTGGTGGTGGTGGTATTCGTGGTGATATTGGTGGTGGTATTGATGGTGGTGGTATTGGTGGTGGAGGTATTGGTGGTGGTGTTGGTGGTGGTGGTGGTTTTTGGTGGTGGTGGTGGTCGTATTGGTAATATTGGTGGTATTGGTGGTGGTATTGGTGGTGCTGGTATTGGTGGAGGTGGTGGTGTTGGTGGTGGTGGTGGTATTGGTGGTGGTGGTGGTGGTATTGGGGTGGTAGTGGTGGTGGTAATGGTATTGGTGGTGGTGTTGGTGGTCGTGGTGATATTGGTGGTGGTATTGGTGATGGTATTGGTGGTACTGGTGGTGGTGGTGGTATTGGTGGTGGTGGTATTGGTGGTGGTGGTGGTATTGGTGGTGGTATTGGTGGTGGTGTTGGTGGTGGTATTGGTGGTGGTATTGGTGGTGGTTGTATTAGTGGTGGTGGTGCTATTGGTGTGGTGTTATTGGGGGTGGTATTGGTATTGGTATTGATATTGGTGGTGGTTGTGGTATTGGTATTGATGGTGATGGTGCTATTGGTATTTGTGGTGGTGGTATTGGTGGTGGTGGTGGTATTGGTGGTGGTAGAGATATTGGTGGTGGTGGTATTGGTAATGGTGGTGGTGGTGGTATTGGTGGTGGTGGTGTTATTGGTGGTGGTGGTATTGGCGGTTATATTGGTGGCATTGGTGGTGGTGGTATTGGTGGTGGTGGTATTGGTGGTGGAGGTATTGGTGGTGGTGTTGGTGGTGGTATTGGTGGTGGTGGTATTGGTGGCGGTGGTGGTATTGGTAATATTGTTGGTATTGGTGGTGGTGGTGGTATTGGTGCTGGTGGTATTGGTGGTGCTGGTGGTATTGGTGGTGGTGGTATTGGTGAAGGTGGTGGTAGTAGTGGTGGTATAAGTGGTGGTGGTGGTTGTATTGGGGGTGGTAGTGGTGATTGTATTGGTGGTAGTGTTATTGGTGGTGGTGGTGATATTGGTGGTGGTATTGGTGATGGTATTGGTGGTACTAGTGGTGGTGGTATTAGTGGTGGTGGTATTGGTGGTTGTGGTATTGGTGGTGGTGGTGTTGGTGTTGGTGTTGGTAGTGGTATTGGTGGTGGTATTAGTGGTGTTGGTGTTATTGGTGGTGGTGGTATTGGGGATGGTATTGGTGGTGGTGGTGGTATTGGTGCTGGTGGTATTGGTGGTGCTGTTGGTATTGGTGGTAGTGGTATTGGTATTGATGGTGGTGGTGATATTGTTATTGGTGGTGGTGGTGGTATTTGTGGTGGTATAGGTGATGGTATTGATGGTGGTAGTGGTATAGGTAGTAGTGGTATTTGTGGTGGTGATATTGGTGTGGTGGTATTGGTGGTGATATTGGTGGTGGTATTTGTATTGGTGGTGGTATTGATGGGGAGTTATTGGTAGTGGTGGTATTGGTGGTGGTGGCATTGGTGGTAGTGTTGGTAGTGGTATTGGTGGTGGTATTGGTGGTGAGGGTGGTGGTGGTATTGATGGTGGTTGTGATGGTGGTGGTGGTGGTATTGGTGGTGGTATTGGTGGAGGTGCTGGTATTGATGGTGGTGGTGGTATAGGTGGTAGTGGTATTGGTGGTGGTGGTATTGGTAGTTGTGGTGATATTGGTGGTGGCTGTATTGGTGGTGTTGTTGTTGGTGGTGGTGGTATTGGTATTGATGGTGGTATTGGTGCCTCCAGCTGGACAAGATTTGGATGTGGCAATATATGTTTTTGAACCACCACAAGTTTACGTTCTCTTATTTTCTCTATGAAACGATAAAAATGATTTTCCCTTAAACTTTATCTTGTCTGGGTTTAAATCCTGCTTCACACCATCCATTTGTTTCCTTGTTGAAACAGAAGCAACCTCTGTTTCTTTGAATGGAGAGATCAAATATTCCACACTCTATCCTATATCAATCAGATCAGTCAGGGTTGGATTCTGATGTCTAAGCAATTGCTCCTGAAGCTTTTTGTTTGAACATCTAGTGATAATCTGATCTCTGATGTAAGTATCAATAGAATTATCAAAACTCTAGTTTGTTACTAAAGTTTGAGAAATCGATGTACCAGAGCACAGAATCAACAGTCAACACATAGTGTTTCCACCATACATATTAGGGAAGCAGCGTTTACATCGCATGCGATACAACACATGTGATTACAACGCAGTCGTTACAACGACATTGTTATTACAATGGCAACCATTACAACGCAAGTCGTTTCTACGACTTGCTGTAAGGGCACTCTAAACTAAGGAATAGTACAATTTACTATTCCAACACCTTCCCTACTGTTGCGCAGGCTGGATTTGGGCTAGTAAATGATACTATTCCTAAGTCCAGCGTGACCCCTACAGCAAGTCGTAGAAACAACTTGCGATGTAATGGTATGCGTTGTAACAACACAGTCGTTGTAATGACCGCGTTGTAATCACATGCGTTGTACTGCATGCGATGTAACATCGCATATTCTACATATTATTACATAGTGACCACAATAAAAGATCAGGAGCCAAATGTTTCAACGAAGCATGAATTTGAATCCGGAAAAACAGCTGACACGTGTTTCGTCACACAAGTGACTTCTTCAAGGCTGCAATCACATATGTACAAAGAATACAAGTCAATCAATAACACATTACGTATAAATACATTCTTTACATCTCACATACATCTATTAGGCTTCTAGCATTGTGTCGCAACCGGGCTCCAGGAAGGAAAAAAGGAGAACCATGGCTGTGCCACATGTAAGTCACACTATAGTATATCAGATATGTGCAGAAAAGTAGAAAAGACGCCGTAAACAATATAAAGATGAATTTCTATTGTGCACTTCCCTATTAAGGGTAACAAGGGAAGAAAAGCAAAGAAGCGGATTTGAGAGATACGACGATGAGTCCCAGCCGCGGCCCGTGGAGGGAGTTCCGTGGGACGGTAAGGCGGGGCAGGGGAGGGGCAGGGTGGGGGGTTCTAAAAACCGGAATATGGATAATTACAGGTAAGTAAACAATTAAATAAATAAAACAAATTTCGTAGCGCGCGCTGCATCGCAACTATAACTCGCGCGACCGCCACACTATCACAAGGATGATGTCATCAGTGATGTCATGAGTGATGCCACTGACCATGTCATGAGTGATGTAATATGTGACGTCATGAGCAGAGGATTGCGGGCGCGTGAGTTATAGTTATCTCAACTAACTATAACGGGGGAATTTCATTGTTTTTTTACGAGTGAAATGTCCACCTAACTATAACATGTGTGAAACCTATGGTTTTTAAAGTGAATATATATATATATATATATATATATATATATATATCCTCGCTCAATCTCCACTTCGACTCCATCCGGAGCACTCTCGGGCGGGTGCGGTTTTGCGGTAGTGGACACCGCTAATAATTGAAGCTCAATTCCCTCGTTTTTGAAGAAATACCGCACTCAAGGGGGGCATTGAAAATCGTTCTTTATTCAACGACCAGCAGCAAACAAACGCGTTTCTGCGAAAAGCCTTCTTCGGTGTTCATGACACATCGAAAGAGGCATGTTTAAAAAAGCGTTCACATAGAGCTTCGAAATCAAGAAGGGACAAACATTCATTGTCTAACATGGGTGCCATTTTGAAGTGGTACATATTAGTGCATATTCCATGCAAATTAATTAATTCACTGCATGTTTCATTGTAACATATTTGTCTATATGACATGATTGTAAGACATACTATATGCCCAATCACTATTTGTTGCTATTAAGCCGTGTATCGGCATAGCTATATTATGCAACTTTAGATCAATTTCTGTATTCAACCACATATCGGCACCTTCATATTGCGAAACTATTAAATCTCGCCGTGGATAGGCATATGTCCCTTCATACAACGCTTGTTATCAACACAGTATCATACATGATTCAATCATTTCAAAATTTCAAAGATTTCAAAAATTGACAAAAAACAATGAAAATTCATTATCAGGTCAGTATACACAGAACCTACATATATATTAAAGCTGATAAAAACTATGAGCCTATGTGGACTGCTAGTTCCTCTCCACTATTTAATCCTCTCGGATATTTAGTAAGTAGATCTATAATGCATCTCGACTCCAGTCTTCGTAATTTCCGTATTCTGTTTCCACCCCTAACGTTCATAGGAACATGATCTAAGCCAAAGTATTGTTGTTGGTTTCTATTACTTTGATGACATTCTGCAAAATGACGTGCCACAGGATATGCGGCATCTACTTTATCTATGGCTCTTAGGTGTTCTAAAATCCTAATTTTCAATTGGTGTATGGTGCTACCTATATAGTGTAGCCCGCATGGACACACCAAACAGTATACCGCATAGGGTGTGCTACAGGTTACAAATTTAGTTATTGTTCTTGTCTTCCCTGTATCTGGTATATTATACGACAGGACTCTTCTGCTATTAGAGCAGGCTTTGCATCTGCTGCAAGGAAAAAATCCCTTCATTTCTTTTAGGGTATTCATCCGTTCTGGGATCTTCTCTAAATGGCTTTTAACCAGCATATCTCGTAGAGACCTTGCTTTCCTAAAGGTCACTAAAGGAAAGGCCGGGATGTCCTCATTAATGACATTGTCTGTTTTCAAGATATGCCAATTTTTTCTTAGCATGCGTTTTAAATAATTGGCTTCCGAGGAATAAGGGGTAACCATCCGGAATTTACCCTTACCGTTATTGCCATCCTGTTCAGGTTTCTCCATCAGGAGTCTATCTCTTGAAATCTTTCTTACCTTCTGCAAGGTTTTCTCTAAGATCTGAGGTTTATACCCTCTCACAGCAAATCTCGCTATACATTCAGTGGCAGCCGCCTCAAAATCATTCTCCCTGGTGCTGTTCCTTTTTAATCTGAGAAGTTCGCCGTAAGGAATTCTCTGTATGAGTTTGGGTGGATGGTTACTAGTAGCAAACAAAGTGGAGTTCCCTGCTGTCGATTTACGATATAGTGCAGTTTGTATATTTCCATCTTCAAAGAACACCCTCAGGTCCAGGTAGTCAGCTGCCACCGGACTCACTGTGCCCGAGAAGTGTAAATTGAGATGGTTGTTATTAAGAACATCGATATAACTAAGAGCTGAATCCACTGTCCCTTGCCACACAATGAACAGGTCATCGATATATCGGTACCATTCCACCACTTTGCCACTACTCTGTCCTGTGTAGGTTTTGGGCACCTGCTCCTCCCACCAGCCGACGAACAGGTTCGCATAGCTGGGTGCGAAGCAGGTGCCCATCGCTGTACCAGATCTTTGTCTGAAGTGTTGATTTTCAAACAAATAATATTGTTCTTCAAACAGAACTCCAAAAACTCTATCAACATTTGATTATGTTCCACATAGCGTAGTTGACGTTTCTCAAGGTAAAACTGTACAGCCTTTATGCCATGCTCATGATCTATACAGGTGTATAGACTAGTGATGTCCAATACCATCAACAGATAGGTTAAATCCCATTTCATCTCGGATACTTTGTTTAAAAAGTCCTTAGTGTCTTTGATATACGATTGAAGCTGTGTTACAAAAGAAAACAAGAAATGATTGATAAACATAGATAAATGTTCTGTCAGACTGTTCAAGGAGGACACAATGGGTCTACCTGGAGGATCTATATTGTCCTTATGTAGTTTAGGAATATGATAAAAGGTGGGTATCACTGGGTTGTTGCTGCGAAGAAACATATGTTCTTCTGTCCCTAACATGGATTTGGCATACCATTTTTGTATTAATTTATCATACATTTTGATGGCTTGTAGGTATGCCTCGTTGGTTGTTCTTTCATAATATTTTTCATCAGAAAGTTGTCGTAGGGCTTCTTTGCAGTAACGTTCCCTGGTCTGTAATAGTACGTTTCCACCTTTGTCAGAAGGTTTGATTATTACTGACATATCTTTCATTAGATCTTGTATTGCTGTTTGTTCTGCAATCGTTATATTACTCCTTTTCTGGTGTATATTCTTGCTTGACCTGAATTTTAATAAATCGTTAACCATGGCATCTGAGAAGACGTCAATGGCGTCAAATGGATTGATTTCGAAGCTCTATGTGAACGCTTTTTTAAACATGCCTCTTTTGATGTGTCATGAACACCGAAGAAGGCTTTTCGCCGAAACGCGTTTGTTTGCTGCTGGTCGTTGAATAAAGAACGATTTTCAATGCCCCCCTTGAGTGCGGTATTTCTTCAGAAACGAGGGAATTGAGCTTCAAATATATATATATATATATATATATATATATATATATATATATATATATATATATATATATATATTTATATTTATTTTTTTCACTAAAAAAACCATAGGTTTCAGGCACGTTACAGTTAGGAATTAGCATTTAAAAAACCTTAAAAATTCACTGAAAAAACCATAGTTTTCAGGGGCGTTATAGTTAGCTGGACTTTTCACTCGTACAAAACCATTGAAATTCCCCTGTTATAGTTAGTTCAGTTAACTATAACTCGTGCGCCAGCAATGCACTGCTGATGACGTCACATATTACATCACTCATGACATGGTCAGTGACCTCACTCATGACATCACTGATGACATCTCAAATGACATCACTTATGACATCACTGATGACATCATCCAGTGAATGTGTGTTTTTCTGAAAATGACATATGTTTTATATATGTATATCTCAAGGTCGATGGAAGAATAAATGGGTATATAAGTGTCTAAATGGATGACTTGTTTTTGAAAAATTGATTGTATAACTGACTAAGTGTATCTTAGTGAATACATGGCTTAGTGAGTAATGTTTAAATATGTAAATATCTGTATCAGTCTCTCACTTTGTGTATAAGTGGCTGCATGGGTTGGTGAGTAGCTACATGAGTGTCTATATAGGTTATTAGTTGGTTTTTTAAGTATCAGTATGAGTGTCTGAGTGTCTTTATGGTTCGGTGGAGGGTATTACGTAGTGCATTGGTGCATGAATGAGTGACTCACTGTTTGTATGTGTTGAAGACAGCATGTGTGAGGACTGTATGGGTTGATGAGTGTGCATGGGTGTGCTAGTGAGTGAATGACTGTCTCAATAGTGTCTTTATGAGTAATTACATATGTTTTAAACTAGTATATGTGACTATTGGTGTATATAAGTGAGTATATGTGAGAGTGAGAGATTGGAAGAGTTCCTGTATGAATAAGTATGTGTTTCTATAAGTGATTGTTTAAAAGACTAAGTATGTGTAAGTTTCTGTAGAAGTAAGTGTGGTGGTGTGTGTATAACTGTATATGCAAGTAAATGGATGTTTGATTCTTTAATAGCATGAGTGACTATGTGTGTGAGTAACTCTATGGATGAGTGGTGTTGTGTAACAGGATGTATAGGTGTATGAGTACATATGATGAGTGAGTACATGTATGAGTGACTGTATAGGACTGTTGGTGAATGAGTGGATGTGTATGTGGATCTTAGAATTACTGAATAGGTTGTTGTAACTGGTATTGGTATGCCCACTGTTTTTAAAATTTTAGTTTCTATTTTTGAATTTGTGTATCAAAGGTTATATTAGGGGGAGAGGAGGTCTGCCACTCTATCACAAGGATGATGTCATCAGTGATGTCATCAGTGATGTCATTTGAGATGTCATCAGTGATGCCATGAGTGATGTCACTGACCATGTCATGAGTGATGTAATATGTGACGTCATCAGCAGTGCATTGCGGGCGCGTGAGTTATAGTTAGCTGAACTAACTATAACGGGGGAATTTCAATGGTTTTGTACGAGTGAAAAGTCCAGCTAACTATAACTCCCCTGAAACCTATGGCTTTTTCAGTTAATGTTTAAGGTTTTTTAAATGCTAATTCCTAACTATAACGTGCCTGAAACCTATGGTTTTTTCAGTGAATTTCAAAGTTTTTTTAAATGCTAATTTCTAACTATGCCTACAGAGATAGGACATGTGAAGAAAGAAGAAAAAACGCACAGAAAGAAAAAAAAATGCAGAAATAAGCAACACAAGTCCTCAAAGACGAAGAAAAGTGCAGGAAGAAGGATAACGTGCAGAAAGAACAAACAGAAGAGCAGAAAGAAGCCTTGTTGCAAAATCATCCTGTACCCTCAACTTTTTCAGACGGGTACTGGTGGTAACTGAGTCTGACTAACCAGTCCTAGAGCCAGGTCATGAAAACACCTACATACACTAGGGAACACTATGCATTGGGGTACCCCTGTGATTAGCATGACCTCCTCTGTAAGCCCCTAGTATATAATAGGGCAGTTGATTAAAACTACCTCTTAAAACGCGCCACAGGGCGTGTTTGCACACATCACCTCAGGCCCCGTCCCCTCCCTTCCCCACTGTGTAAACACGCCCTGTGGCCGTTTTAAGTTGGGAGATTAAGTCCCCTTGAATCCTGAGGGTCCCTAGGGTCCAACTAGACCACTAGGTACCTCCAGTAAGCGCCACAGAGCTGCGTTGCAGAGAGATGTAAAAAGGGGCACGCCCTAGACGACCTCTCTGCAACGCAGTGCAGCGCAGTGGCGCTTACTGGAAGCACCTGGTGGGCTCGTTGGCCTCCAGGTTCCCTCAGGATTGAAGCAGAATTATTTCCCCAACTTAAAACGTGCCACAGGGCGTGTTTGCACACGTTAACTCAGGCCCCGTCCCCTCCCTTCACCACTGTGTAAACACGCCCTGTGGCAGTTTTTAGTTGGGAGATTAAGTTCATTTGAATCCTGAGGGTCCCTCGGGTCCAACTAGCCCACCAGGTACCTCCAGTAAGCGCCACAGAGCTGCGTTGCAAAGAGGTGTAAAAAGTGGCACGGCCTGGACCACCTCTCTGCAACGCAGCTCAGTGGTGCTTACTGGAAGCACCTGGTGGGCTAGTTAGCCCCCAGGGGCCCTCTGGATTGAAGGGGAATTATTTCCCCAACTAACAACGCGCCATAGGGCGTGTTTGCACACGTCACCTCAGGCCCCGTCCCCTCCCTTCCCCACTGTGTAAACACGCCCTGTGGCCGTTTTAAGTTGAGAGATTAAGTCCCCTTGAATCCTGAGGGTCCCTAGGGGCAAAATAGCCCACTAGGTACGTCCAGTAAGCGCCATTGGAGAGAGGTGTAAAAAAGGGCACGGCCTGCACCACCTCTCTGCAACGCAGAGCAGTGGCGCTTACTGGAAGCACCTGGTGGGCTAGTTGGCCCCCAGGGTCCCTCAGGATTGAAAGGGAATTATTTCCCCAACTTAAAACGCACCACAGGGCGTGTTTGCACACGTCACCTCAGACCCCGTCCCCTCCCTTCACCACTGTGTAAACGCGCCCCGTGGCCGTTCTAAGTTGAGAGATTAAGTCCCCTTGAATCCTAAGGGTCCCTAGGGTCAAACTAGCCCACTAGGTACCTCCAGTAAGCGCCACAGAGCTGCGTTGCATAGAGGTGGATAAAGGGGCGTGGCCTCAGAACACCTGTCTGCAACGCAGCTCCCTAGCGCATACTGGAGATACCCGTTGGGCTAGTTGGCCCTCAGGGACCCTCAGTATTGAAGGGGAATTAATTCCCCAACTTACAACTGGCCAGGGGGCGCGTTTGCAGAGTGCTGCAAGGAGGGGACGTGGCCTCCGGCGCAATGCCGTTCTTTTATTTATTTTATTTTTTCAAGAAGGAGGGCTGTGTGGCCCCCCTTCCTTTTCTAATTTATTGGCCCTGGGGACCCCATCCCCCAGGGCCTGCACCCTATTTTTTTTGTTGTTGAAAAAAATACATTTGGAAGGAGGCCGCGTGGCCCCCCTCCCAATGCCTTAATCGGCCCCGGGGACCCCAACCCCCGGGTCATGGGCTTTTTTATTTTTTTTATTCTTTAGGAGGGGGCTGCGTTGCCCCCCTCCTCAGGCCACTTAATGCCCCGGGTATCCCATCCCTCGGGGCCGGCCTTTGTTTTTTATTATTTAAAAAAATATATATTTATAGAAACACCTAGGACATGCTGGACAAACCGTATGTACCTATCACCATGACGATTTGCGTGATATTCATTAAAAGGCGACTATGCATACAATGAATCCACGTGAAATGTATTTACACCGCTAGTGAAGCTCTGACGTGTCTGACGCCCTACCATGCCTAATCCCGGCGCCCCCGCCGGTGGGTACTCTCCAAGTAGACACCCTTGTCATTTATTTATACAAACATGGGTAGCTATTGACGGGCACATGTAATACACACGCACACCAAGCCATTCAAAGGGGATTCGATAAAAATTCGACCAAACTATGCAAGAAACCCCCCCTCACGGTTAATAAAACACACATCCACCTCCGGATGAGTAATACTTTTTATTTTACTCTCTGGAAAGGAGACGAACCTCACTTGAGAGTCACAGCGTGCTCCTGGCTGAGCCCAATGCTGTGTTACACCCACCAGTGCCTGCCGAGTGACACACACCTCTGTGTTGTATTCCACCAGCTAGTGCGTATGCTATGACACTCTCTAGCCCATGTGCACTGTAACACCACCCCATGAATATGTCATGCCACAGTTGCCTTTGCACGGGTTATATTGCCCCATCTAACGTGCCTTTCTCGATGCCTATGTTATAACACACAGCGCTATGCCATACATATTACAATCTGGGATCCATATCTTTGTCACAGTGCATATGCAACGTTACACTCCCCAGCACATATTTTATATTACAACTTTAGAGACTAGTTAGGTTACACAACACTGCCCTGTGCATATTACACTCCAAGGCGCATATCGCATAGCACGCGCTAGTGCCTGTGCTATCTTGCGCTCTCCAATGAATCTGTCATTGCGCACAATGTATTGCATATTATATTTCACGCCCCGGTTCATCTTATATCACACTTTTTGGTGCATAGTTTATACCATATACTATATCTAGTTTTCATTTTCAATCGAGCTCTCAGGACTATGTTCTATATAACACTGCGTCCACCTACCCTTTTCACGGGCATTACATTTTGCGATGGGGGGTGGAGGGTCAGGGGGTGTTTCTGCCAAGTGAGCCCGGAGTCACAGTCACAAACGTCCTCTTCTTCCTGAATAAAAGTGAGATTATGCTGCATACTTGTTCATATTTTAAGTAGTTCACACATTTTAAAAACAATAAAGTTCCTAATACCCACCCACAGTTTGCTTGCTGCCCCATCCACCTCCTCCCTATCCTCTTATGTCTGAATCCATGGACTAGCCTCCTCCCTCCTGCCATGCACGGTCTGATGGATTGACATGGAACCTCCGATCTTTCACCAACTGCAATACGACAGGAGTGGTATACCTGATCACCTGCGTCTGCAACCTTCATTATGTGGGGATGACCACAAGGAAGGTGAACACCAGAATAATTGAACACCGGAGTAACTTCAGGTGTAAACGCAATAACACAATAACACAAAAATGACGACCCATTTTCTGGAAAAATAACATTCACCTAATGACCTTAAATGGGTTATTCTGGAACACGTAAACAACCACCAAAATATTGAGAAAAAACTACATGAGAAAGAACAACGATGGGTTTTTAAGTTACGCTCTGACAGCAAGGGTTTGAATGATGATATACCCTGGGGACAATTCACATGACAATGATATTCTCTTCTTTGGCCTCTCCCCTTCTGTTCTCCTACAAACAGTGACACTCTGGTCATCATAGACTTCATCATACTTATTACACACCATGTGTGAGCCTTGTGATTCTGACATGTTGCCCTTCAACCTTTGCCAGATTCTGTCTTACTTTTACTCCCCTATCTTTGATTTTGTGTCCAACGACAGACATTATCTCCTAGCAGTCTATCTTCGGACTGTAGTTTAATAAAGTTTTTACGAGAACTTCTTTCAAGGCTTTCTTGTCCCAACCCACAATGGCCGCCCCCCTTTTTGCCAAAGCATCACTACTCCGAACCAATATCTTTGATTTTGTGTCCAACAACAGACATTATCTCCTAGCAGTCTATCTTCGGATTGTAGTTTAATAAAGTTTTTACGAGAACTTCTTTCAAGGCTTTCTTGTCCCAACCCACAATGGCCGCCCCCCTTTTTGCCAAAGCACCACTACTTCGAACCAATATCTCTATATATGAGACATCATCCCTCTGTGAGTTAAATATTATATCCCGTCGCACCATATCTTATTATCGGATAAGACAATAACATGTTGCCTGTTAACATTGTTTGTAAAATCACCCCTATCCAAAATGGCTGCCCCGTAAGGGTCTCTGTACACGAGCCCTTCTCACTTTCTATTCGAAATTCTCCTTCATAACCTGCTCCACACCGGAGACACGCTAGAATGCGGTCCGGTAGGTCTTGGCCCTAGTAGGTGTTCAGGAGTGTGGCTATCCACGTACAAGTAAGTGTAAGCTCTAGGATGGACCCCCTACCCGACCCGCTACGCGGTGAACACCTTCTTTCCCGTTTTCTCTCCCACAAGGGCGAACCATTACCACGGAGCACGCTACAGTGTTAACGGCCCCATTTACATTTTTCTTAGATGTACGAGATCGCCACACCCCCTCCGTTGACCATGAGGCACATAGTTGCTTTTTAAAAAGTATGTAATATCTTCTTTTTGTGTCATTTGTATGTCTGTGTATGTGTATTTTATGTTGTGTCAGACACGTTAGTTTTTTGTGTAGTTCTTTGTATAACTTACAAAAGTTCGACTCACTTTTCAGCACAAACGCCGGCATGGAGAAAGCAATTTATTGTTCCTTTCTTTTTTAAACCACTTTAAGGCACATCAGAAACTAAAGTGTATGTACACTTGGGTGTAGTGTGCTCACAATCATTATGGATAACAGTACATATGACCTTTTTTTCCCATTAACAATTGTTTTATTATATCCTACAGATATTACCTGACGTACATTACGTATGTATTAATTGTTACGCATGCTTTATTTTGCAGCGTCTCACATTTTGCACCTGATTAAGGTTAACTAGGAGTGGCACTGTCACACTGGGCTGGTCCCGGTGTAGTCCTGAAGAAGAGCTGGGGAAGCTCGAAACTAGTTGATCAGACCATATGCTAGGCACACCTATGCATTATAGTTAGGGCCTTTAGCATATCACCCCGTTTTTAAACCTATCAGCTAAGAGCATCAATAAAGTTTATTTGGCCCACTAGCTGATAATTTTAATTTTCCTTATCCCACTCCACTCTTTCACTTGCACTACACATATTCTGATTTTTAGTGCTCCTACATAATTCGCAAGTCGCAGCACGCCTCAGTTCGTAGAGGACTGGGAGGACCCCAATGATGAAGCATGTCACCGTGGGGAAACCCTGGTGAGTGAGGGGACTCAAGAAAGAGATAATTTTTTCCCTTTCTTTCAATTGGTGATTTTCAGAATCGAGTTGGTTTCTGACACCCTCCCTTCCCCCTAGGTTAGGTTCTTTTGACTTGACTAGCTCAGGTTGTTCTTTGATACATATACTCCTGGAGGGTGAACCTAACCTTTAACCTCTAATTCCCCCCATTTTTTGATAACCATTATTTACAGCGTGCAGCTGTGGGAAACCAACCCCCCCCCCCTGTTTTTTACAACTAACCACTGTCTGACATCCCTTTGCACATACTTTTCCATTAATCAATATGACTGAAAGAACAGGCCTCACCTACTCACAAGATGAGGTAGATAGAATCATAGCATCCATGCTTCCCCTGGCTGGGACCAGTACCAGGGATACCAACGAAGCCAGCCAATGCTGGGATGAGTTGACAGAATTGAAACGAGAACAAATCAAAACATTGATTCATGGAATCATGATGACTGAGTATGTAAGAGCCAACATTGCCCCACGTGGCTTGATAGTCAGGAATGAACCCTTTATTTTCCAAAATGACAAACTCTTTAAAAAGGATTGGTCTCTAATATCCTGGCACTGTACCAGAGACTGGCTTGTACTTATTATAAAAACAGCAGCACGCCTCTCTGAAGAAATGAAAATTGGCATTCATGATTTGGAAGTCCGTTTAAAAACATTTCAGAGTACAGCTGAGCTGAAAAAACGACTTGAAGAACTCAATAAAACCATGACTGAGTTTGAAATTAGTTTAAAAGATACGAAATACGTCAAATTACAAAAAGATCAGAAGAATTTCTCTCTAGAAAAAGTGTACCCTTACACTAGAGATGATTACATTCCCAACAATCGCAACCCTGGTTACAACACGGATAGCGATGGCTCCGACACAGGCTCAGATTTATCAGATTCTGGCAGGAATTATAACTTTCCTAACAGGAATAGACGATCAAGAGGAGGACGTCAAAGGAATAGAGGCGGACCAAGTTTTGGATGGCCTTCATATCAAAATATGCCACCATACGCCCCACCACCACAGTTTTTCTATGGACCACCTCCATTTCACCAATCCTACCCACCACAACCCTACCCATACTGGGATGGACCACAGAACCAGGAACAGAGTCAGTCTTTTTTAGGGAGAGGCAAAACCCCACTAAGAGCAAAAAACAGACGAGGCCAACAGGTACTATGGGCCCAGCCACTGGAGACAGTGAGGAGTCACACACGGAGCATGGGACCACCGACCATGCCCTCGACGAGCAACAACCCAGCCTAGTAGTCAACCTCTCCAAAGTAATTCTTACACCAATTCAGAAAACTGTTTTGGAAAAAGGATTAGGTTTTGTCCCTACAGCCTCATTGGACAAATTCAGACTTGTCTGTGAATTAAAAGAGTTTATTCGAAAGATTAAACTGGAGATATACTTTAAAGACAAGGAACCCAGTACTAACACTATTACGAATACTGGACTACATAAAAAATCCAATTTCACTCCTCCACCCAATAACCTTCCTATCGAACTACTAGCTTTCGAAAAATCAGTATTGAAGGAGGTCATAGAACTAGACCACAAAACAATAAAAGTATTTCACAACACCAGCAAAATCGAACAAGAGGCTATCCACCAACTATCAAATGACAAAGACCTTACTATAAAACCGGCGGATAAAGGTGGGGCAATAGTCCTACAGAATACTGTAGACTATCAACGAGAATGCCTACGGCTGTTGGCAGATGAACGTAACTATCTGGTAATACAACATGACCCCACAGAACGTCTACGGGTCGAGATCGCTAGCCTAGTGGAGGAATCCTTGACAAATGAATGGATTAGCAAAAAAGAAGCGGATTTCCTGGAAAACAAAAAACCTATAATCCCTTACTTTTACACGATTCCCAAAATACATAAATCAATGGAGGCGCCTCCTGGTAGACCAATGGTATCAGGAATAGGTTCCATTCTGGAACCACTATCTAAGTTTGCAGATGCATTCTTAAGACCTTTGGTCCAAGCCACGGAAACATACCTACAGGACACGACGGCAGTCCTCTGTCTAATCAAGGACCTGGAATTCAATCCTACGACCAGTTTACTGATCGGTTTAGATGTAGAGAGTCTCTACACTAGTCTCCCGCATCAAGACACTTTAGATATCCTTGAAGAGGTACTTTTTCAAAGCAACTGGGATTACCATACACCCAGACATGTGGTCCTTGAATGTTGTCGCCTGGCATTGACCGAAAATTTCTTCCAATTCAATGACACTTTGTACAAACAAACCCACGGTACCAGCATGGGAAGCACATTTGCGCCGAGCGTAGCAGGACTCTACGTATATCACCTTGAAAAACAAAAGATTCTTCATCTGCGCAACCCACACATTGACCATATAAAACTATGGAAAAGGTATATCGATGATGTGCTTTTGATCTGGGAGGGAAACGAAGAAGAAGCTGAGTTCTTCCTAGTCTGGCTAAACCAACAAGATCCTTTCCTGAAATGTACTTGTACTATGAGTAGGTCCAATCTGGTCTTCCTAGATCTAAACATAATAGCACATGAAGGACGTGTAATTACTACTACACATTTCAAGCCCACAGCAAGGAATTGCTTACTAGTCTATGATAGCTTCCATCCCAGAAGTTTGAAAGACAATCTTCCTTTCGGACAATTTTTGCGCCTGAGACGCAACTGCACTACACGCCAAGACTACAACATCCAAGCCAATGATCTATCTCAGAAACTGATACGACGAGAATATCCACAACATCTTGTTTCCAGAGCCCGAAAAAGAGCTTCAAACAACAACAGAGAGGCACTTCTGGAAGATAAACCTGAGACCATTCATACAGATCGCAAAAGACAAATCTGTATTACCACCTTCAATATTGCGTCTAACCAAGTAACCAAAATAATCAAGAAACATTGGCGGACCCTGAACAGTGGGGGTCTAAATTCACAAAAACCTATGTTCAGCCATCGGAAAGCTAAAAATTTGAGGGACTTTCTAGTTCATACCCGCCCCAACCCTACAAAAACCATGGGTCCTCCACGTTTGCTCCATCCACTACCTGAGGGCCATTACCCTTGTAGCAACTGTAGTGTATGTCATTTAACCGAAGTGACCAAAACAGTAACCTACAACAATGGATTGACATGGAACCTCCGATCTTTCACCAACTGCAATACGACAGGAGTGGTATACCTGATCACCTGCGTCTGCAACCTTCATTATGTGGGGATGACCACAAGGAAGGTGAACACCAGAATAATTGAACACCGGAGTAACTTCAGGTGTAAACGCAATAACACAAAAATGACGACCCATTTTCTGGAAAAACAACATACACCTAATGACCTTAAATGGGTTATTCTGGAACACGTAAACAACCACCAAAACATTGAGAAAAAACTACATGAGAAAGAACAACGATGGGTTTTTAAGTTACGCTCTGACAGCAAGGGTTTGAATGATGATATACCCTGGGGACAATTCACATGACAATGATATTCTCTTCTTTGGCCTCTCCCCTACTGTTCTCCTACAAACAGTGACACTCTGGTCATCATAGACTTCATCATACTTATTACACACCATGTGTGAGCCTTGTAATTCTGACATGTTGCCCTTCAACCTTTGCCAGATTCTGTCTTACTTTTACTCCCCTATCTTTGATTTTGTGTCCAACGACAGACATTATCTCCTAGCAGTCTATCTTCGGACTGTAGTTTAATAAAGTTTTTACGAGAACTTCTTTCAAGGCTTTCTTGTCCCAACCCACAATGGCCGCCCCCCTTTTTGCCAAAGCACCACTACTCCGAACCAATATCTTTGATTTTGTGTCCAACGACAGACATTATCTCCTAGCAGTCTATCTTCGGATTGTAGTTTAATAAAGTTTTTACGAGAACTTCTTTCAAGGCTTTCTTGTCCCAACCCACAATGGCCGCCCCCCTTTTTGCCAAAGCACCACTACTCCGAACCAATATCTCTATATATGAGACATCATCCCTCTGTGAGTTAAATATTATATCCCGTCGCACCATATCTTATTATCGGATAAGACAATAACATCGTTTGTAAAATCACCCCGATCCAAAATGGCTGCCCCGTAAGGGTCTCTGTACACGAGCCCTTCTCACTTTCTATTCGAAATTCTCCTTCATAACCTGCTCCACACCGGAGACACGCTAGAATGCGGTCCGGTAGGTCTTGGCCCTAGTAGGTGTTCAGGAGTGTGGCTATCCACGTACAAGTAAGTGTAAGCTCTAGGATGGACCCCCTACCCGACCCGCTACGCGGTGAACACCTTCTTTCCCGTTTTCTCTCCCACAAGGGCGAACCATTACCACGGAGCACGCTACAGTGTTAACGGCCCCATTTACATTTTTCTTAGATGTACGAGATCGCCACACCCCCTCCGTTGACCATGAGGCACATAGTTGCTTTTTAAAAAGTATGTAATATCTTCTTTTTGTGTCATTTGTATGTCTGTGTATGTGTATTTTATGTTGTGTCAGACACGTTAGTTTGTTGTGTAGTTCTTTGTATAACTTACAAAAGTTCGACTCACTTTTCAGCACAAACGCCGGCATGGAGAAAGCAATTTATTGTTCCTTTCTTTTTTAAACCACTTTAATGCACATCAGAAACTAAAGTGTATGTACACTTGGGTGTAGTGTGCTCACAATCATTATGGATAACAGTACATATGACCTTTTTTTCCCATTAACAATTGTTTTATTATATCCTACAGATATTACCTGACGTACATTACGTATGTATTAATTTTTACGCATGCTTTATTTTGCAGCGTCTCACATTTTGCACCTGATTAAGGTTAACTGGGAGTGGCACTGTCACACTGGGCTGGTCCCGGTGTAGTCCTGAAGAAGAGCTGGGGAAGCTCGAGACTAGTTGACCAGACCATATGCTAGGCACACCTATCCATTATAGTTAGGGCCTTTAGCATATCACCCCGTTTTTAAACCTATCAGCTAAGAGCATCAATAAAGTTTATTTGGCCCACTAGCTGATAATTTTAATTTTCCTTATCCCACTCCACTCTTTCACTTGCACTACACATATTCTGATTTTTAGTGCTCCTACGTAATTCGCAAGTCGCAGGACGCCTCAGTTCGTAGAGGACTGGGAGGACCCCAATGATGAAGCATGTCACCGTGGGGAAACCCTGGTGAGTGAGGGGACTCAAGAAAGAGATAATTTTTTCCCTTTCTTTCAATTGGTGATTTTCAGAATCGAGTTGGTTTCTGACACCCTCCCTTCCCCCTAGGTTAGGTTCTTTTGACTTGACTAGCTCAGGTTGTTCTTTGATACATATACTCCTGGAGGGTGAACCTAACCTTTAACCTCTAATTCCCCCCATTTTTTGATAACTGCCCTCCATTTAGCACGATGTACCAGTCCACTCCTCCTGCCCTCCATTGCCCAATTCTATGGCCCATCATTGACCTCCTGCTTAGCCTCTGTGCTTAGCTTGCTGCCCCTATTCTCCTTCCCCCTGCTCTCCGATGTCTTTGTGCATGCCCCTGCTCCATCCTTTTTGCCCACCATGTTCCATGGATCTGCCACTCCTATCTACTCTGAGTGTTTTGTTGAGCTGCCACTCCCCTCCCACCTGCCTAGCATTGTCAGATGACTGTAACCTGTCCCTGACACCTCCACCCTGCCTGTCCACATGCCATCCCCCTATCCCCTTCCTCCTATCCTCCATGGTCCATTTTACTGCCACACCCTTCTGCCCTCCCTGGTCTGTTGTGCTGCAACTGCTCCTCCTGCCTGCCCCATGCGGTCTGTTGTGTGGCCCCTTCCCCTGAACTCTCTTGTCTGTGCCCAGGTCCTGACCCTCCCTTCTATCCTCCATGGTCCTTTGTGCATGCCCCTGCACCCTCCTTCTTGCCCATCATAGCCATTGTGCTGCCACTAACCCTCCCGCTTGCCATGCATGGTCTTCTGTGCTGCCATGGCCCCTCCCACCTTCCCTGTGTGGTCAGCTAGCTGCCCCATACCCCCTCCCACCTTCCCTCCATGGTCTGTGTGTATGCCATCATAGTCTCACTGTTGCTCTCCATGGTGTGTCTTGTTTCTAGTGCCCATCCTGCCTGACCTCCATGGTCATCTTGCTGCTCCTGCCCTGCCCCCTTGCCCCCAGCCCTCTGTTTCCATGTGCAGACCCCTATTTCCTCCCTCCTGGCTTGTCTGTTCCATTGTAATGCCCCTGATCCGTCCCTCCTGCCCTTTATGGTCTGTTATGCTGCAGCTTTCTCTCCTGTCTGTCCATTATGGTCAGCTAGCTACCATTGCCTCTTTCCCTTCTGTTCTCTGTTGTCTATGTGCATGGTCCTGTCCCCTCCCTATTGCTTTCTATGGATTGTTGTGCTGCACTCCCGTCCCGCATGCCCTGTGTGGTGTATTGTGCTGCTGCAAACCCTGATGCCTGCCCTGTAGGGTCAGTTTGGTGCACCTATCCATGGCCCTCTCGTCCTCTGTTATCCGAGTCCATGTCCCTACCCCAATTCCTCCTGCGTGCCATGATCCAATGTACCATACTTGCGAACATTTTGAACTTGGTAAGAGGGAGGTTTTGAAAAAAAACTGGGGTATTGATTTTCCCCTTTGAGTTACATTGAAAAAGAGGAGATTGTAGACAGGAGACAGATCAAATAAAGCCCATTTGAGCTTAAAAACATTGGACGTTTCCTGGCTGAAACGGGTCTGTTGGCATGTATGGTTGTACTACCACTGCCTCTTCCTTCTGCCCACAATGGTCTATTATATTGCCACAGCCTCTTTTGCCAGTCCTGTATTGTTGGTTTGTTGCCCCTGCCCCCCTTTCCACTGCCCTCCATAGTCTGTTGTGCTGCCACTGCCCTTCCTGTCTGACCAGTGTGGTCAAATTGTTGCCTCTGCACTCTCCTACCTGCCTTCAATTTTCAGAGTCCGTGCCCCTGGCCTCTGCCTCTCAACAGTATCCCAATGAACAACTAGATTGCTAACATTCTATATTTATTACAAAAGTGTGGAACGCCTGACGTCATCTTGATGTAATCAAAACTGTAATACCTAGAGCATTTCCTTTAGAAATGACATATATGAGAGGGTCTTATTTGCATCAGAATTATGGTTAGTGCTCTAAAAAACTAAAATGAGGACATATTTTCTGAGTTTTCAAATAGCGACAAAGAACTTTTAAATTATTTGTAATCTTTATGTTTTTTTATCCAGTTGACCACTTGATTAAATGTTGCACTTAGGGGAGAGGATGTGGTGTTACTTCCAGAGCTGCAGACTTTGCAACTGGGGAACCAGGTTGGAGTTTCTGCTTCAGCTCAACATTCTGTGATTCTGGTCAAATCACTTAATCTCCCCATGTCTACAACCAAAATGAATTTGATCTTGTTTGATGTAACCAATGCTCATGTAAAGCATTCCAATACCTGACAATTCTGCACTATATAAAACTGCAAATACACAAAAAATAAGTGTTTTGCACACTTCTGTCATTGGGCTACATCTGGGTGATATGTGTGCTGCATTTGGGCCCTTTTGTCTCTGGTGGTCATCTTGGGAGATTTATTTGTTATGAAGTTTCCTAATTTCCTCATTTACTGCAGTCTCCTCAGTAGGAAATACTTTCAGTTTTTTACTTTGGTTCTATCAAGAAGACATTCAGATCTGTCACACATTTGCCATAAATTCTGAATGTTAGCACTCTTGTTGCTCATTAGATCACTGTAGTAAAGCTACTGCTCACCAGGGAAGTCTGCTGCTGGTATTCAAAGTGCATGTTTCAGTCTGCATGTCAGAATCTTTTTATGAAATAGAAGAGGATTTGAGAAGTCAAAATTTGCCCTAATTTTTCTTTCTGCAGCACTAATCAGAATTTCTATGGCAAAATGAACCCCCTCATTTTGTTCCTTTATAAATTAAATGTTTTAAGTGTTACCACTTTATTCCAATCAAGATGGCTTCAGGTGTGCCATACTTTTGTCATAAGTAAGACTGTTAGCGCTCTAGTTGTTCGTTAGAACACTCTGGGACATTCTGTCATTGGGCTATACTTGGGCTACATCTGGAAGATATTTGGGCTGCATTTGGGCTCTTTTGTCTCTGGTGGCCATCTTGGGAGATTTATTTGTTATGAAGTTTCCTAATTTCCTCATTTACTACAGTCTCCTCAGTACGAAATACTTTCAGTTTTTTACTTTGATTCCATCAAGAAGGCATTCAGATGTGTCACACATTTGCCATAAATTCATAATGTTAGCACTCTAGTTGCTTATTAGGTCACTGTAGTAAAGCTACTGCTCACCAGGGAAGTCTGCTGCTTGTATTGAAAGTGCATGTTTCAGTCTGCATGTCATAATGTTTTAATGAAATAGAAGAGGATTTGAGAAGTTACTCAAAATGTGCCCTAATTTTTCTTTCTGCAGCACTAATCATACTTTCTATGGCAAAATGAACCCCCTCATTTTGTTCCTTTTTAAATTAAATGTTTTAAGAGTTACCACTTTATTCCAATCAAGATGGCTTCAGGTGTGCAATATGTTTGTCATAAGTAGGACTGTTAGCGCTCTAGTTGTTCTTTAGAACACTCTGGGAAGCTGCAGTAGAACACAAAGGAATCAACTGACAGTCTCTGCCCTTGTTGGATGTACATGTTTTACTGAGAATGTCAGACTTCATTCTCACATGACTGAGAAAGATAATGTGAATTTACAGAAAATTTGCTCTCAGTTTAGCTTATAGATCACCTTCCAAACCTCTGTGGGAAAAGCATGAGAAAATAGTTTTCTCTCAAACATGATTCATGATATCACAGCAGAAGGCTTTTTCACATGGTAAAATCACCTTAGAACACACCACAATTCCTAAAATGAGTATGGTACCATCAACAAATGATTTATAATGTAACTAAAGTCTTAAAACCTTCTATTAACTGCAATGCTTTTTAATCATGTATATTGGTCCCAAGATGGCTGCCAACACTTCTTGGATGAAGTACTGACAGCCAATCAGATCTCACGATGAGATGTGTGGTTAGGCTCCGCCCAGATATATCTATCTTTTTAACTCTAATTTTCTCAGGAACTAATGAACGGATTTACACAATTTAAGCAAAAGGCACGAGTCTGAACTGAGGACTACCTCTTTGCCAAATTTGGTGTAATTCCGTTCAGCAGTTCGGGCTGTAGCTGCGTCAACAGGTCCTATGGGAAAATGCATGGGGAAAATGCGTTTTGGGAACCCCCTTTTTTCTCGGCCCCCGCTTGATGAATCACCGTGAAATTTTCAGGATAGGAGTGGACAGGAGCTGGCCAAAAGTTTGGAAAATTTCGTGAAGATTCGTCAATCGTCGTTATTCCAAATAGAATGTTGCGGATTTCCTATGGAAAATAGGTCCTAACTATAACTACCTACTGGCATCTGCCAGTAGGTAATATATATGGATATAGATATTTCACAAGACGTTTTCTGCCGGGATTGCCGCTCTCAACACAGCGGGTGCCGCAGCTCATGAAGACGTACTCGTGAAATCAATCGCACCGACAGTCCAAGGACAATGCTGTGCACTCAGGCTAATTAAAATAATCAAATTATTTGTTAATGCAACTCAAAGCAAACAAACTGAAAAACAAGTTTCAGCCTCCTGGCCTTTGTCAATATCAGTGATTACTCGTGAAATACTACCTTCTAACATAATGCAAGTACATTTGATAGTGGCTGAATCATAAAAATAGTTGATGGACCACACCATTGGGATGGCAAAAATTATTGAAAAACATTGGCCATCTTTAAACATTTATATACAAATTCTATATCTAATGAAATTCACAGATCACAAATAAGAGTGGCGAGTAAGTAAGGAATACTGTTAGTATTTCAAACACGTATAACAGACTAATGTCAAAGCAGTTCTGTTTTACATTTCCAAATTAACTCTCAATTGACTATTAATTCATTTTTGCTTAACTCAGTAGTAAATCTCAAAAACCAAATGATTCTCAACATATTACATATTTCATCCATGGTGGGAATGCTGTTCTGAGCCTGAATCCTATCAATAGTATCCCTTACGCGGAACTACTTAGACTCAAGTGCAATTTTTCCCGCCCTTAAGACTATCAAGAGGAAGAGATATAGATTTATTGAAAGGGGCTACTTAAGGGAAGTACTGCAGGGAGCTGCCGAAAAAGTATTCCTTACTCTCCACCCTTATTTGTGATCTTTGAATTTAAACAGATCTACCAGTGAATGTGCTTTGATAGAATCTGTATATAAATGTTTAAAATGGCGACGCTTTTCAATAACTTTTGCATACCAATGGTGTGGTCCATCAACTATTTTTATGATTTAGCCACTAGCCAGTCAATTTGTATAATGTTAAAAGGTAGTATTTCACATATAATCATTGAGATTGACGAAGGCCAGGAGGCCAAAACGCGTTGTCAGGTTGTTTGCTTTGAGTTGCACTAATAAATACCTTGATGATGTTATTTAGCCTGAGTGTGCAGCATTGTCCTTGGACTGTCGGTGCGATATACATCTATATACCTATATATCTATATCTATAGATAGCCACATACATATTATTTATATATTTATTCAAATATGTACAATGCAGAATGGTCTTCTTTACAATGTAACAACAGTATGTTCTCTATGTCCATTTCATGCAAATTGAGCACTAGCACTTTAAAAACGACAATCACAGTTTGAGCCGTGTCATGTGTTCAAGGCCGTGGGACGGCCGAAACGCATCATGGTGGACTAGCTTGGTGGCAAATAAAGAATTCTGAAGCACGGATTTGGGTCTACGCTAGTTTTTATTCTCGGAGTAGAACGCATAACGAGGAAATTACAATATTGGATGGAGAGGATGCCTCCTTTTCGTGGACCCCCCCTCAGGAAGCAGGCTCCGGATCGGCAAGTCAGTCTTCCGGGTTACTCCGCTGACGACCCTGCGGGCTTGCAAGTTGGAGTTGGCGGGGACCCAGGGGGCACTAAATAAATTTCCCGCAACGGAACAACCGGAGCCCCCTGCACAACAAGGAAACAAGGATTCTACCTAGCAGGCACCATCGCGGGCAGAGAAGCACTAATCTCGTGGGCTGTTCAAAGGAGCGACAATGGGAGCGGGAGCGTTCCTTCCGAAGGTGGAACGCCAACAGGTATGTGATATTTGTTACGGGCAGGAGAAGAGGTGTGCACCATAACGGATACTCTATTAACAAATACCATATATAGAGTATTCCTATATTGGGATAAATCATATATATAGCAGCCACCAAGCATGTTCGCCGACATGCTTAAAAACAGAGAAACAGTGGCAGAGGAGATGTTCTCAGATGATCCAGCCATAATACATAGTGCAAACAAAGAGGCAAAAGGTGAAAGCAATGGCAGAAATAAGGGACTCAAGGAAAATTATCGGGCATTGGAGAAGCTGAAAAGGCAGGAACAATCTAAGTGGTGGGAGGATAGATCGTTACAGAGGTACCTTGACGTGGGGAGAATCCCCAGGGGCCTCCGTATCATGCTCGCCCCCAGCTACGAAACACCAAACCCACTGATGATGGCGGAGTGGGTGCAATGTAACCTTGAATCTTCACGCCGGCTAGTAGGGATACTAGTCAAGTACGCGGAGATAGACAGAACTGAACTCCAAGCCAAAATGTATTTATTGGAAATTGAGATCCAGCAGCAAGGGGACTCTCACAGCAGACAGAAACTACGGGATGAAATGACAAGTCGACATAATAAAAAAGAAGAAAATATAAAAGCAATAAAAACATATAAGTTTAGGCGTGATAGAGACGACTACGCCAATGGTCAAATATTTACTTTTGCTAGGAGGTACGATTCGCTCAGAACAGCAACAGCTAACCGACGATTACAAGGCGCTAACAATAAGGATACAAGCCAGCAGCATACTGAGTCAGTGGCTATGTCGGATTTAAGCTCTGCACCTGATAGTGAGTCTCAGGGGCGTAACACAGGCCCCCGCAGCCCCCGCGGTGTGGGGGGGCCCCAAACTTCAAGGGGCCCCGTCGGCACTGCACTCTGGACAGAGGGCTCCTGATTGAGCCCGGAGGGAGCCCCTCTACATACCGTGCAGGGAGGCCCCCTCACTTTTCGTTACGCCAGTAGCGAGTCAGACACTGAAACTGCAAGGAGGAGACAAGAACAAAGTGCCATAAGACTAACGCTGGTGGAAGAGCTGGACATTTTAAAAAGAAACCGAAGAGAAACACTGCGACCCCGAAACAAGGGTCCTGCGGCAGCAGGGACACCCAGAGGAGAAGGGGGAAAAGACAAGCCCAGAGAAACAGGAGAAAATAAGAAGAGGGGGCGAGGTCGAGGGAATCGCAGATAAAAGATGCCGACCAGGAAAATATCATTACTACTGACCCCAATATCATTGCAGAGAATACCATTATTGATCTGGCCAATATCAATTTGGCAAAGGCAGAGCAGCAATTATTGTCATTAGGCCTTTCTTACTGCCCGGAATCCAATTTTGACTATGTACACACCAGGGCCAATATCTACCAATTTGATCAGAAAATTGAAGCTTGCCAAATTCCATCTGTTGAAAGAAACTAAGGGTAAATCAGACACCAATGAGATATCTTAAAGTGGAACAGAGTCTATAGGCCTAATGGTATCGGATAAGGGATTATTGCAAGATATGCATGAATTACAATTGGGGCGGCCACACTCAGTCAGTAGTACAGATACAGAAGCATCCCAGGACGCCAATGGCCAGGAACAAGAAATCCTACCAGAAACAATTGTCAAACCCAGCACTCCCTTCAAGGTGAAGTCCACATTTGTACCCATTATGCCACGAGATTCTCTTGACATTTTTAGTGAGCAATTGGTGGCACAGATCAAAAGGTTAAACTATTACATGAACAGATCTAAAATAAAATTTACACATCAAGAAAGAAGTTATTATTCACTGATGAATAAGTTGAGCAAAAACAAAAAAGTGGTCATAAGAAATGCAGATAAGGGTGGGAATATAGTACTTTGGCCCTTATACCAATATTTGGAAGAAGCTTACAATCAATGAAAAGATCAAGAATGTTATCGGAAAAGTTCCATTCCAAATACAGACAAATGCAGGAACAATTTTTCTCTCAGCTACTAGCGTGGAAAAGCTTGGGTCTGATTAATTGGGACGAAAACAAATTTATGAAAAAGGAATACCCGACCACTCCGGTCATGTATTTTGTTCCAAAGATACACAAGAATATAAGCAGACCACCAGGGAGCCCCATTATAGCTGCATGCAATGGACCATTAGAAAATATGTCCAGGTACGTAGATTATTTCTTACAGGAGCATGTGGTAAATTTAAAATCGTATGTACAAGACACAAGTGATTTTTGAGAAAGGTCAGAGACATAGAATGGAATGAGGATTATTTACTCATATCCCTAGACGTTTCGTCCCTTTATACTTGCATTAGAAATAGGGACGGAGTCAGGGCTGTGGAATATTTTCTGTCTAATAGACCCATACGATATGCACAACATAACAAAATACTTTTAAATATGCTGCTATTCTGTTTAGATAATAATCTTTTTTCCTTTAACAATCAAATGTATCATCAAACACAAGGAGTTGCCATGGGGGCCAGCTTCTCCCCCAGCTATGCTTGTTTATTCACGGGCTGGTGGGAGGAGCTGGTCCTCATGAGGCAACATGAATATACATTTTTAACGCAGATTGTAAGTTGGTTAAGATTTATTGACGATTTATTCATTGTATGGAAAGGAACAGAACAAAGTGCTATGAATCTTATAGAACAATTGAATGTGAATGATGTCAATCTTAAATTTATGTATGCGATTAGCAGAAATGAAGTTACATTTTTAGATGTGCAAATCAAAATAGTGAATAATTGTCTTACAACCACATTATTTAGGAAACCTATGGCAGGCAACACGCTATTACATGCATCTAGCCCTCATGCTACCCACCTCATCAATAGCATCCCATATGGTGAGATGCTATGAATACGTCGTATATGTAGCAATGAGGTTGATGCGGATAACATGCAAGCAGAATGCCGCAATCGCTTTTTAGTAGGGGGATATAAAAGCAAGGTTATTGAAACAGCTATAGCCAAATCCAAGCAAAAAGCAAGGACAGACCTGCTACAATACAAGAAAAAGTCTGACAATAAGAGTAAGTGAAACCGATCAGACTTATATTAGGTTTCTCTAAACAAGAAAAACAGCTTCGAACTATCATTAGACGTAATTGGCCAATCGTACGTGATGACCCCATTATAGGTAAATCACTACCCAAGAATCCTTCCATCACTTTCAGAAAAACTTCCAGCATGGGTAATGCATTCATAATAAGTAGCACGGAAGATCGGAGTAGAACTGCATGGCTGACAGCAAGGAAGGGATTTTTTAGATGTACTATGTGCAATGCTTGCCAGAAGGGAATCAATACCAGCACCTATCACACTGCATTTGATGATAAAACGCACAACATTAAACAGCATCTTACATGCAAGACTGAATTTTCAGTATACGTGTTGGAATGCAACTTAAAATACATAGGGAGTACCAAGCTGGCAGTACACAAAAGAGTTTTACAACACATGAGGGCCATCACAAATAACAATGCCAGTTACCCGGTCGCAAGACATTTTAAAGAGTTTCATAATAGTGACCTAAAACATCTCAAGTATTATGCTATAGAGTCAGTACCACCCCACAAGAGAGGTGGGGATCATGAAGGCAAATTAAGACGCCTAGAAACTATATACATTTTAGAATTTGATTCTAAGCATCCCAGAGGTCTCAACACTACAGAAGATTTGCACACATATTTATGAATTCAGGATTTTGTAAAAATGTTACGGTTGACATATTGATATTTTAGGAATTTCTTATCGGTGTTTATAGGTATTTATGTGATTTTTTAAATATATGGATTTCTATGAAGTATTGGTATATATTTTTCTATCATATTTTAGGATTGACACATTTATTTGCACATTTCTTAGCACTTTATGTAGTTCTTGATGAGTTTTGCTCTGATCTGTGCCCAAGGAAGAATTTGACATGTCATGACAATTTGGTTCTGTCTGTATTGAGGCAATAATTTACAACAGTTGTGATTATGAGATCTGATTCTATATTTATTTATATTTATACTGAGTATTTTATGAATGTATTTATTGTAAATATTTATATGAAGTATTTTACATTCAATTACAATTTTATGTATTTTAGCAGTAGGGGGTTGAATCAGTATCACCACATGAAAGAAGAGAAATCAATTACCCCTAGCTGCTGGACCTCATTTAGCCATAATGTTTACATCCACTATCCCTGGTCCCAACACCATCTGCATCCATAAGCATATTCCATTACCAAAAAATATTTTTAAGCCCATATGTAATGGGAATTCATGGTTATGCTTACTAGTTATTAAACTCAATAAACTAATCGAAGTGCATTAGCACGTCACACATGTACAAACATACTGTTGTACTTAAAATAACAACATATGATGTACAGTAATATAGAGCACACAGCACTTTATTATTATTATCATTTTTATTATTGCACTCTTTTTTTCATTTATAGGGCATCACTACACTCTTTAAATATGTTTTAGTATGTGCACCTTTGCAGACATCTTGAAATTCAGACTCATTAGGACTGGTAGTTCTGTCAAGCATTTAAGCATTTATTAAAACGGACATACCGTCCTTGTAGGGTCTAGGCAACATAACATAATTGAGCTATACAGGGATCTGTATGGACAATAAGGGTAATCATGTATTTGTACTCGAATAATGTCCTTTCGCACTGTAGATATCCACATACATATATTTATATATATTTATTCAAATATGTACAATGCAGAATGGTCTTCTTTACAATGTAACAACATTATGTTGTCTATGTCTATTTCATGCAAATTGAGCACTAGCACTTTAAAAACGACAATCACAGTTTGAGCCGTGTCATGTGATCAGGGCAGTGGGACGGCCGAAACGCATCATGGCGGACTAGCTTGGTGGCAAATAAAGAATTCTGAAGAACAGATTTGGGTAAACGCTAGTTTTTATTCTCGGGGAAGAACGCATAACGAGGAAAATACTATATATATATATATATATATATATATTATCTACTGGCGGTCTCCAGTAGATAGTTATAGTTAGGACCGAGTTCCCATAGGAAATCTGAAAATTCTATTTTGAATTACTTTGGCGCCGGTTGACTCATCTTCGTGAAATTTTCAAAACTAATGGGGCGCTCCACTCAGCTTCTACCCTGAAAGTCTCGGGGTGATTCATCAAGCGGGTCTGAGAAAAAAGGTGCGCGCCCCCCAGCCGCCATTTTGAGTTTTAGAGGCAGAAGAGAGCTAAAAACACAAGTGGAGAACGTGAAAAGGGGGCAGGGTAGAGAGTCCCTGACCCCCTAGGCCTTCTCAGGGGGACCATGAAAGACCCCTAAGGTCACATTTTTATAAATATTGCGCGTGCGCACACGGTGCACGCACGGTGCGCGCACCGTGAAAAACCCTTAAAAAAAACATTTTAAACTGTTTATAAGTTTATAGAAGATATTAACTATGCTGTTCAACTTTATCCAAATTAAAAAAAAAAAGAGCTGAGCCATTCCATATTACAGGATACAGTCAATCTATAACTATATACATAGGTAGTTTATTGTAAAATGAATATGTAAAAAATATAATAATACATACATAAATTAGCATTTAAAAAACCTTACAAATTCACTAAAAAAAACATAGGTTTCACACACGTTATAGTTAGAAATTAGCATTTAAAAAACCTTGCAAATTCACTTAAAAAACCATAGGTTTCACACACGTTATAGTTAGGAATTAGCATTTAAAAAACCTTGCAAATTCACTGTAAAAACCATAGGTTTCACACATGTTATAGTTAGGAATTAGCATTTAAAAAACCTTGCAAATTCACTGAAAAAACCATAGGTTTCACACACGTTATAGTTAGGAATTAGCATTTAAAAAACCTGGCAAATTCACTGAAAAAAACATAGGTTTCACACTTGTTATAGTTAGCTGGACATTTCACTCGTCCAAAACCATTGAAATTCCCCCGTTATAGTTAGTTCAGCTAACTATAACTCGCGCGACCGCAATCCACTGCTGATGACGTCACATATTACATCACTCATGACATGGTCAGTGACATCACTCATGACATCACTGATGACATCTCAAATGACATCACTGATGACATCTTTGATGACATCATCCAGTGAATATGTGTGTTTCTGAAAAATAAATATTTTTTATATATGTATATCTAAAGGTTAATGGAAGAATAAATGGGTAAATAAGTGTCTAAATGGATGTTTTTTTTGTAAAATTAATTGTATAACTGACTTTTTAACAGTATCTTAGTGAATACAAGTATTAGTGAGTAACGTTTATATATTTAAACATCTGTATCAGTGTCTCACTTTGTGTATAAGTGGCTGCAGGGGTTGGTGAGTAGCTACATGAGTGTGTATATGGGTTATTAGTTCGTTTTTAGAGTATCAGTATGAGTGTCTGTATGGTTCAGTGGGGGATGTTACTTAGCGTATAGATGCATGAATGAGTGACTCACTGTTTGTATGTGTTTTGAAGACAGTATGTGAGCAGGACAGTATGGGTGGATGAGTGTGTGTATGGGTGAGTAAGAGAGTGAATGACTGTCTCAATAGTGTCTTTATGAGTAAGTCCATATGTTTTAAACTAGTATATGTGAGTTTTGATGTATCTAAAATTGAGGATATAGGAGAGTGAGAGATTGGAAGAGTTCCTGTATAAATAAGTATGTGTTTCTATAAGTGATTGTTTAAGAGAGTAAGTATGTGTACGTTTCTGTAGAAGTAAGTGTAGTGGTGTGTGTATAGCTGTATATGCAAGTAAATGGATGTTTATTTGCATGTGTGAGTATGTGTTTGAGTAACTCTATGTATGAGTGTAGGTGTGTAACAGGATGTATAGGTGTATGAGTACATATGATGACTGAGTACATGTATGAGTGACTATATAGAAGTGTTTATGAATGAGTGGATGCGTATGTATATTTTGGAATTACTGAATAGGTTGTTCTAAGTTTATATTAGGATAAGAGAAGGTCTACCACTCTTACACAAGGATGATGTCATCAGTGATGTCATCAGTGATGTCATTTGAGATGTCATCAGTGATGTCATGAGTGATGTCACTGACCATGTCATGAGTGATGTAATATGTGACGTCATCAGCAGTGGATTGCGGTCGCGCGAGTTATAGTTAGCTGAACTAACTATAATAGGGGAATTTCAATGGTTTTGTATGAGTGAAATGTCCAGCTAACTATAACATGTGTGAAACCTATGGTTTTTTCAGTGAATTTGCAAGGTTTTTTAAATGCTAATTCCGAACTATAACATGTGTGAAACTTATGGTTTTTGTCAGTGAATATATATATACATATTCCTAAATCAGCCAAATCTAAGGAAAAATGTCATTGTGGTCATTTAATTAATTTTATTATGACAAAATAGTTATGCAATGGTTACATTTATGTAGCTGGAAAAGTACTTTAAGAATAATAGCAGTGTTCCAACAGTTCTCTGCTTCTTCAGCAGGCCACAAGTTTCCTGTGTAGATTGAAAGAAAGCTAATGTTTAGTCATAACAGCTTTGAAGCTAGGATACAGTTAACATATTGCTCAGAGTGCATTCCACAGCTATTATTTTGTTGTAATAGTTTTCAGCCTTTAAGGCATAGAAAGAGTTTCTTAGCTTTTGTTTCAGGCGTGCATTTCAATTAGTGGAGAAAGCGTCGAAAGTTATTTATTATTTGTACGGCACGAGCTCCTATACAGTTATTGACCACCAGATGGCGTACATGCGTTATGTTGGCCGAGCAAGAAATAAATAAATACAGCTGATAAGGGAAGCGGATTTACTAAATCTTGGGTTCCTTTTTGATTTTTTTTTTTTTTGCAGATTTATAAAGCGCGAACTCGCACCGGTTGCGTTACACAAGGACACATTCATTTTGTAATTTGTAGGCGCTCACATGATGTGGTTTTCCCAGCTCCAAGGTCGCAGCTCTAGCCGTCAGACCACATCTTCTCCCCAACATTTCTCCGTTTGATAAGAGCATAGCTCCCAGTGTCAAAGGTGCCTCGTTGAACTAATTTATTGTATGAAGACTCATGTGTTTGTGCCCTGGATACCAACACTTAAAAAAACAGTGTTGGCACGTAGATTCAATTCAAGTAATAATCAACGGCAGAGATAACTGCTGTACAGCATGCATTAAAGCAAAGAATGGGAGGCATGAAAAGAACAAGGTGTAAAAAACGATGATTTAAGCAACGGACTAAAGGAAGCAAAACGAGTCAGTTACTGCTTGTAGTCTTTTTCTTTTTGATACCATTCCTTTTCAGCAAGAGCAGCCAACGGATTTCACCTAAACATAGGCTTTCTCAGGGCAAATTCATTAGACACTTTAAAGCATAGAAGGAGAGGCAACACAAAACCAAAGTGTAAAAAACAACGATGTAGCCAGCATTTGCAGTGTCACTAAAGTAGAGCTCAATGGCTTCAATCCTGATGTAGAGTAGGTTAACAGGGTATCGTTGGGCAGAGAGTATTCAATTAATGCCGTGTTCGGCAATGACATTTCCCGGACCGTGGTGTCTCGTTTGCTGCTTGTAGTACTTCTACTACGTCCACCAAATGAGACACCGCGGTCCAGGAAAGCTTCATTGCCGAACACAGCATTCATTGGATTGAAGATCCATTGAGATCAACTTTAGTGAAACACCAAACGCTGTCTGCGATTGATGAATACGCTTTGATAGACTGCGACATTGTGGTGCAAACAAAGAATAGATCACAATTTGAATGACTTTGCTCTAAGGATTCCTATGTTTAGACAAAACAAGTTGGGCGAAATGCGGTGGCTGCGCTTGCTGAAAAAGAATGGATTAAAAAAGAAAAAAATATTGCAAGGAATGACTGACTTTTGTTGCTTCTCATTCTATGTTTTAAAGTGTCTAATGTATGGCCAATTGGTAGCTGGTCATTGTGAGGTTGGCAAATTGGCTTGACAATTGGTGATTACTTCAAGTGGTGCAGTGATAAGTCCCCTGGTTGCCAATATTTGTTTCAATGTACAGCATGCATGTAGTGTACCACAGCAGGCAGCATGCTAAATAAGATTATCACCAATATGGTAAAAGCAGTCGTCTTAATGAAGATGTGTCTCTGTTTATTGTGAGCCCACACACAACATGTGCCAGGTAAGTAGCAATGTCTCCAACTGAACTCTGATCACACAGTTCAATAATAAGCAGGAATGGAACATGTCGTGTCGGGAACACAGGAACAAGAAACAAGACATGAGACAGGGAGCTGGTGGAAACGTCTTTAATTAGCATGCTTGTGGGGTAGCAACACGCTTGAACCTCTGCTGAGCAGCAATCAACTTTTTCTCCCTCCCCAAAACTTCTCCCCTTTTACTCCCGCCTCCTGCTGGCAGCTTTGGTCGGAGACAATCACAGGGTCCTTGAGAGCCTGACTGTACACCTTCCCCTTTTAAATATGGACCTCATTTTTTAGGTCTCGCCTACGCAGCGCGCATTAGGTGCATAGGAGGCCCTTTAGCCGTCGCTCTGCTCATTTTCAAGCACACACTCGTGCTTGTGGCGGCATCCACCTTGCGGGAGCGAGCAGCGGTCCGCATGCTAATTGGCTGTTGCTCGCTCCCGCAAGGCAGTTGGTGCCAGAAGCACGAGTGTGTTTGAAAACAGCTGCTAGTCTCACTCGCTCCGCCCTCTCCGTCTCTTTAATATACCCAACCAGCATCAGGGCCGGAGACGTGATCATATCAAATATGAAAAAGATTAAAGCAAACGCTGCCCTTCAGCTGTATTTATTTACATATGAATAGACAATGGCATTTGAGAAACTGTTTCCTAAAACCAGCGTACGTACCTCCCTGTCATGTCACATTTTGAAAACAAGTGTTTTTAGTGACGAACTTCAGAAGATCGCAGTTAATTTGTTGCACTTGTACATATTTGTTATTTCATATAATCCCTCAATTTGTTCTAGCGAATTCTCTAAATCCATAGGAAGATCAAAAGACCTCCTACATTCTCGCGGCAGAATGGCCTGCGCAGCATTCTTACTCGCCTGCCTCGTGAGCTGCCTGCAGAAAACACCTGTGGGTGGAAACCTTTGAGGTGCGCGCATTACCAAACAGAAACATGCTAATGATTTTTTTTTACCTCACCGCACAATGAAGTTGTAACAAACACCAAAAGCGAAGACTAGAGGTGTACACCTCTCGACCTTACCACATAAAGTTAAGAAAGATTTCGCTTGGCCAGACTTTATTTATCGAATATCTTTCTACCTAAGTTCACTCGGTCAACATTCACTGAAATGAAAAAGATACGGTCACAAGACCCTTCTTCAGCATCCATGTCATTCCACCCAAGACAGGCCATAGTGCCTTGGAGGAGAATTAAGTGCTTTTCAGCGCTGGCAGTAACACTTATATCTGATAAAATAGTGCGTGATAGCCAGCGCTAGGATTCAGCGCGCACTTAAGAAAACGCCTAAACAAACAAGCCTTGGCATAGCCAATAGGTCTCGCTTTTGGGACCTTATAAGTATTTAGTTATGCAGAAGAATATACTTGGTGCAACAACATCAACTGTTGCATGGCTAAACACTTATAAGGTCCCAAAGGCGAGACCTATTGGCTATGCCAATGCTTGTATTACTAAATTTAGATGTCTTCAATAAGCTGTGAAACCCTCACCCACCAGGGTTACCCCTTGGTGGCATGCTTCATCATAGGGTCCTTTTCTTTCAGTTGTGAAACGGGGCGTGCTGCGACCTACGAGTTACATGGGATCACTTTTGTTGACTATGAGAGACAATATGGTCTGTGAGGGAGGAGTGGGGGAAAGGGGATCTTTAAAAATACCTGTCTAGTAGGTTATGAATATTTTATTCAGAACCCTAGTCGGTATGGTTAAAAAACAGGGGAAATATTAGGAAAAAGGGAAATAATGTTCTTTCCTCCTAATTGTTGCCATGTTTCTGACCTACCCCTATTGGCTATTCTTCAGGACCTAGCATATTAAATTGTTTTCTTCACTCTTTGTAATGCCTGGTTCCACTCCTGCTGTTATATACTTAACACAACGTTCAAACATGAATGCTTAATATAGAGGTGCATATATACTTATACCACCTGTTTCTTGTTCATACTATTGATTCTCTAAAGATAAGATAGGAAGAAAATTAAACTTTCCTTCTTCCAAGGTCACAGTTGTAAATGAACGCCCCCGGTATCATTTGAACCCTATGCCTTCAGTGAGCACCTTCAGGGTGAAAACTCAACATTTTGTGACTCGTTATCAACAGGATAGTGGCTGTCAGTGGCACATCTAGTGAGACACCCAATTGGAAAAATAATTGAGTGATCAAAACGTTATAAGTATTTTATCACACATACAAATATGTACACAGACAGAGACATACACACACCACGTACATGTGTAATATTCAGCCAATGTTTCATGGTTCATCCTGCTGTAGTCACACTCTGGTGCCGATTCCGATCCTGTAAAACCCGGGTACGAATGGTCGTACGGAGCGTATTCTCCGTACGACTCGTACCCGGGAAATGCACCTTACAAACCAGCAAGTACGATTCGTACAGAAATACCATTTCCGTACAATTCGTAAAAAACTACGTGCGATGAAAAAATACCCACAATTCCGATCCGGGAAATTGCGTACGTGACGTCCGGACGGAGTCAGGCAGCGTTCTACGGACCAGCAAGTACGATTCGTGCCTAAGTCACTCCGCACGGATCATTTTTTACGGCAGTCAAAAGCTCCCGGGAAATTGAGGACGACGCGAAGAAGGAGCAGCGGTACGCGACGGACAGCCATGGACCCCATCCTACGTGTCATCCCCGCCCTCCTAGCCTACGACCTGGTGCACCGAAACTGCCGCGTACGCCGCAGAAGGTCAGCACAACACCCAGGGGCAAAGGGGGGGGCGAGGGGCAGGAAACATAACCTCTACCTACTTTTAAACATACCATATACTGCCCATACATTACCTCCAGGGTCTGGTCACTTCGGGGGGCGTGTCCACCAATAACCACGTACACGTACCCGTCACCACTACAATGGTGGTACGGCCCGTAACCACGCCCTCCGAGCGTGGGTACGGCCCGTACCACCATTGTAGTGGTGATGTAGGTGTATGCACCGTACCCACGCCCTCAGAGCGTGGGTACGGCCCGTACCACGCGTACCCCTACATCACCACTCCAATGGTGGTACGGGCCGTACCCATGCCCTCAGGGCGTGTGTACGGCCCATACCACGTGTACCCCTACATCACCACTACAATGGTGGACAGGCCGTACCCACGCCCTCAGAGCGTGGGTACGGCCGTACCACCATTGGAGTGGTGATGTAGGGGTACGCGCCGTACCCACGCCCTGGCCCGTACCACAATTGGAGTGGTGATGTAGGAGTACGCACCATACCCACGCCCTCAGAGCGTGGGTACGGCCCATACCACGCGTACCCCTACATCACCACTCCAATGGTGGTACGGGCCGTACCCACACCCTCCGAGCATGGGTACAGCCCATGCCACCATTGGAGTGGTGATGTAGGGGTACGCGTGGTACGGGCCGTACACACGCCCTGAAGGCGTGAGTACGGCCCATACCACCAGTGTAGTGGTGATGTAGGAGTACGGCCGTACCCACGCCCTCAGAGCGTGGGTACGGCCCGTACCACGCGTACCCCTACATCACCACTCCAATGGTGGTACGGGCCGTACCCACGCCCTCAGGGCGTCGGTACGGCGCGTACTCCTACATCACCACTACAATGGTGGTACGGGCCATACCCACACCCGACGGGCGTTGGTACGGCGCGTACTCCTACATCACCACTACAATGGTGGTACGGGCCGTACCCACGCCCTCAGGGCGTGTGCATGGTATGTACCACACGTACCCCTACATCACCACTCCAATGGTGGTACGGGCCGTACCCACGCCCTCAGGGCGTGGGTACGGCGCGTACTCCTACATCACCACTACAATGGTGGTACGGGCCGTACCCATGCCCTCAGAGCGGGGGTACGGACCGCATCACCCGTACCTCTAGGGCACCAGTACATTAGTGATACAAGGCGTACACACGCCACGAATGTTGGCTTAGGGCCTGGTGCAGCATATAACCAGTATATTGGGGTGTGTTCATGGCCAGGACAGCAGTGTACAGCACAAGGGTGCTGGTGGGTGGGTGGGTGTCTGCCTAGGAGTCCCAGCAGTGGACAGAGACATGTGAGGGGTGGGTGCAGAGGAATACCAGCAGTGGACAGAGACATGTGAGGGGTGGGTGCCTAACACTCCCAGCAGTGGACAGAGACATGTGAGGGGTGGGTGCATATCACTCAGAGCAGTGGCCAGAGACATGTGAGGGGTGGGTGCAGAGGAATACCAGCAGTGGACAGAGACATGAGAGGGGTAGGTGCAGAGGAATACCAGCAGTGGACAGAGACATGTGAGGGGTGGGTGCAGAGGAATACCAGCAGTGGACAGAGACATGTGAGGGGTGGGCGCAGAGGAATACCAGCAGTGGACAGAGACATGTGAGGGGTGGGTGCAGAGGAATACCAGCAGTGGACAGAGACATGTGAGGGGTGGGTGCCTATCACTCCCAGCAGTGGACAGAGACATGTGAGGGGTGGGTGCAGAGGAATACCAGCAGTGGACAGAGACATGTGAGGGGTGGGTGCAGAGGAATACCGGCAGTGGACAGAGACATGTGAGGGGTGGGTGCAGAGGAATACCAGCAGTGGACAGAGACATGTGAGGGGTGGGTGCCTATCACTCCCAGCAGTGGACAGAGACATGTGAGGGGTGGGTGCAGAGGAATACCAGCAGTGGACAGAGACATGTGAGGGGTGGGTGCAGAGGAATACCAGCAGTGGACAGAGACATGTGAGGGGTGGGTGCCTATCACTCCCAGCAGTGGACAGAGACATGTGAGGGGCGGGTGCCTATCACTCCCAGCTGTGGCCAGAGACATGTGAGGGGTGGGTGCAGAGGAATACCAGCAGTGGACAGAGACATGTGAGGGGTGGGTGCAGAGGAATACCAGCAGTGGACAGAGACATGTGAGGGGTGGGGGCAGAGGAATACCAGCAGTGGACAGAGACATGTGAGGGGTGGGTGCCTATCACTCCCAGCAGTGGACAGAGACATGTGAGGGTTGGGTGCAGAGGAATACCAGCAGTGGACAGAGACATGTGAGGGGTGGGTGCAGAGGAATACCAGCAGTGGACAGAGACATGTGAGGGGTGGGTGCAGATGAATACCAGCAGTGGACAGAGACATGTGAGGGGTGGGTGCCTATCACTCCCAGCAGTGGACAGAGACATGTGAGGGGTGGGTGCAGAGGAATACCAGCAGTGGACAGAGACATGTGAGGGGTGGGTGCAGAGGAATACCAGCAGTGGACAGAGACATGTGAGGGGTGGGTGCCTATCACTCCCAGCAGTGGACAGAGACATGTGAGGGGTGGGTGCCTATCACTCCCAGCAGTGGCCAGAGACCTGTGAGGGGTGGGTGCAGAGGAATACCAGCAGTGGACAGAGACATGTGAGGGGTGGGTGTAGAGGAATACCAGCAGTGGACAGAGACATGTGAGGGGTGGATGCAGAGGAATACCAGCAGTGGACAGAGACATGTGAGGGGTGGGTGCCTATCACTCCCAGCAGTGGACAGAGACATGTGAGGGGTGGGTGCCTATCACTCCCAGCAGTGGACAGAGACATGTGAGGGGTAGGTGCAGAGGAATACCAGCAGTGGACAGAGACTTGTGAGGGGTGGGTGCATATCACTCCCAGCAGTGGCCAGAGTCATGGGGGTGTGTACATCATGATCAGATGAGCACAACTCCATGGGTGTATGTACGCATCCCTAATGTTCGACTATGTTGATAGTGCCATAACAACACATCACTGACAGCAGTGTCCCACTCCCATGAGGATGGATGTCCTTCCCCCGCTGCATGACACAACACATGTGGGTGTGAGGACAAATGACACATGCATACCCACACCTGGCGGATGCAGCACAATACACACACAGAGATCATGCCACAAGACTGTATAGTCATGTCAATGCCCACTACACTAAGAGTGCCAAAGGGAACACACACTGTCACGCACATCCCAGGACTGATAGGAATGTACAGGTGCTGGGACAGGCACCAAGATGTTGCCTCTCATGGAAGGAATAGGGTGGACTTCCCACAGATACAATGCCCACAATTGTCAGTCAGGTGCCCAAATACCCTGCAGAACAAGTACCAATTGTGTGCTAGGCTGGGATAACACACATGCATATTGCAGAAAATGCTGAATGTCGCCATTAAGGCATGACAACATACTCAATACACAAGTACAGTGACTAGCAAGGATGGCACAGACGATGCCGCCGGAGACATTGCTGAGCAGGCATGGCCATAGTTGAAGGGATCCGTCACCAACAAAGGAACTGTAGACCCAGGTCAGCACAACAAAAGTGCAACTCCCTGCAGGGAAGATGTCAGGTGCCACAGAGGAAGGAACACTCCTTGGGACAATGTCTCCAAACACAAATAGCACACACGAGCAAAGATACTTTGCAGAGACATTGTGATGGCACGCAGATACCATGGTCCACCCCATGAGCATCAGACTACAACTTTTTCCTGAAACATAACACATTACCACAACCCCAACTCCGCGACCATCATCCACCCACATCAATACCTGAAATGCAATTGTGTTCAAAGTAAAAAGAAAATGCTTTATTCAGCATTAAATGAAAATGTATAAAAGGACACTATTTACAAAGGCACATGGCCAGTCCAGATCAGAAGTCCTTGGGGGGGCACACATGGCCACGCGTCTCCCCTAGCTTGCCTGCACATTAGAACCCTCAGGTTCGTCGACTGGGGGGGGGACATCATGTGGGGAAGGACCAGGCACCGCAGGGGCAGGAGGTGTAAGGGTTGGTGTGGTAGGTGCAGGGACGGACGCCTCCACCACAGGGGGTGGGGCAGCGCCAAAGGTGGAGGTCAGCTCGGCGCTGCACACTGCTGCCAGGTCATCCAGCGTCTCCCCTTCACCCGAAGAAAACACAGGCTCAAAGGAGGGGGGGGGTCAGAGTGATGGGGTGCAGCGCTACTGGGGTAAGGGGTGAACAGCCGTGGAATGCCGTTCCTGTTTGCGGGCTGGAGAGCCAGAGGGGCTGAGGCCCAGCACAGCCAAGTAGGCCTCCTTGTCAGGTTGTGTGGTAGGGGAGCTGAGGGGAGTGCCTTTGGAGGGACTGGGAAGTGCGGCATGCGGCCTCGGACTGTGGCTGCGTGTATGCCTGTGTGCCCCAGACCCAGTGGGTGTGCCTTCATCCCCCTGAGTGTGCGTGCTAGGAGGAGTGCGCTTGCCCTTACGTGGTGGTGTGCTGCCTGTGTCAGGTGGGGTGCGTGCTTGGGAATGTCTGTGTGTGCTTGGGACAGGTATGGGAGTGGGAAGTGTGGATGGTGCAGGGGTAGGGGGGGACGAAGCGCTGCAGGAGACTCACTGCTGCCGTCAGTGAAGAGTCCATGGACATCAGCAACATCCGTTGGTCAGACATCGCTGATGACATGCCCTCCATGTACGACACCATCTGTGTCATCATTCGGGTGTGGCCATGGAGGACATTCAGCATCGATGTATGGCCAACCTGCAACTGCCGCAGAATGTCCACAGACTCTGCAGTGAGGGCAGCAGGGGGGACAGGGGCAGGGAGTGCGGTGCCTGGCACGAAGGAGACGCCGTGTTGCCTAGCACGGACAGAAGGGACCGGAGCAACTGGGAGGGCGGTGATGGGAATGAAGGGGGCGGTGACAGATGTAGTGCTGCTGCCAGGTGTCGTAGCAGCCTCCGCCCCCTCGAAGAGTTCAGCCTCGGACCCGTCAGCGTCGTAGTCAGTGTTGTCACTAGACAGGTCCTCTGCCTGACTCCCCTTGCCCTCCGTGCCACTTGCTCCCGCAGACTCGGCAGCAGTGGTGGCAGCGGTGCTGGATCCCTCCTCCACGTCCGTGCAGGTGTCTCCCTCGGTGTCCTCCGATGATGCTGTGGGCAAGGTGAAGATACAGAAAATAATCAGTCACCTGTATACAACAGACACATGAGTCCAAACAAAAATGTCACAGTGCATATCAGGAAATGCATCATGAGTAACATCTAGAATAGTCCGCACATATGTAACCCTGCACTCCCCAGCTGGTTGACCCACTATGCCACTTGGAAACAATGGAGATTATGACACAACAGCAAATAACTTGATATCGAATTATACTGAGAAGCTAGTGTCTGGGTACAGTTGAGCACAGCAAGACTATGAAGGCATGCCACCTCTTGTTCACTGTGAACGAAACAGTATTGGTGCATCCAAGGCCAAATAACACACCTCAATGCTGAAGGTGTCCCCACACTCAGAGACGTGTAAGTACTTTGGAAACCATAACCAAAAACAGTGCGATCCCTTGGGACTCACAACACTTTACACAATGTGCATGTTTAGAATGTGTGAATGTGCCACTTTGTGAACAGAAGACACATCTGCCTGTATGACAGAAGTCAGACAATGAGGTGCACACAAAAATACATTTACACAGTCATTGTATGAGCTGCCAGCCGAATTCTAATAAGCCACTGTAAAGAAGAAATGGGGTATCAGTGAGGACATATACATGGCACCACGGTGGTCTGGATGACTAGACACTTGTAAGTTGGTATCAGCAACAACCAAGGACTTACACACATGCAAACACACTGTGTGAACATGGATATGTATAATCAGAAAACAAGTGGTAATCAAACTGTGCCTTTCTGTAAAATGTGCCAGCGTGTCCACGGAAAGTGTAAAAGTACTTTCTTTTGCACTTCCCTGGGAGACATCTGTCATGCAGGCACATTATTGTCCCTCACAACCAACTAGCAAAATGAAGCATATCAAAAATTGAGACATGTTGACAAGTGTAGTGAGTGTCAAGGTACAATACTTCTTGACTAAAAACTTGAATCATGCCACCTGTCACATGGCCATCCGTACCATGATGACACAGTTGGCAACACATCTGACCCACTGCCTGTCATGTGGAGTGGCACACATGTCCAAACACAGGACAATGCATTAGCTAATGGGCTTGCAATGTGTCGGGATAAGGAGCACCTGCACTGAGGAGAAACCCTCATGGCAAGCAAGAATGTCCACACAGATGTCAGCACACACAGACCAAACTACGTAGCATCTCGACCACACACTGGTGGCAAAAATGGATGAGCATGAACCATGTATTTTAAATTTTGACACATGCTGCAAAGCACAAACATTAAACCCTGCACAACATGACTGGGTCGTTAGTAGCAGCTGGGTGAAACATCTCGGGTAGTGAAAAATTGTCTAGCAAACGCGACAAAGAATTTTCAATTCTATTAAGGACACGGAGGCGAGGATCATGCTTCTCTTTGCTTTACTGCAAAAACACAGCAGCCAATTAAAACAACTCTAAACATCAGCATACTCCCGGAAGTACAACCCCCTCCATAGTATGCACCAATCACTATTAGTACTTAGCATATATAGTCCGAAAACCACAACAGCACTTCCTCTTTCTTTGCGTGAAAGTCTTAAACTCAGTCCACAAACTTGAATGTTGAACCCTGGACCACCGATTTCTTCATCGACGTGCGTCCAACTGGAGCCCCGAATCTCCTTTCCGGAAAGCCTCATCCACTGTCACCTGTCAGCCTCGAAAAACTTGGTCTGCTTGGTCTGTTCCCCTGTAATGGAAACTGATATTCGCACCTGAGGCCAGAATCGTGCTGTGCTGCTCGTCACCCCCGGAGGGGTTGAATCCAGGGACTGCTGCCGCTGCCTTGCTGTTGTGCTCGGGGAAGAGCATCGCACGGGACTCCATTGTCCAGGAGTCCGTGCGTGAGCACACCTGCGCGGAGGTCCGCCTCCCTGCCCACACCCTTTAAAACAGCTTGCGGAACCCGCTGACGCGGGTCCCGCTTCGCACCTGAGGCCAGAATCGTGCTGTGCTGCTCGTCACCCCCGGAGGGGTTGAATCTAGGGACTGCTGCCGCTGCCTTGCTGTTGTGCTCGGGGAAGAGCATCGCACGGGACTCCATTGTCCAGGAGTCCGTGCGTGAGCACACCTGCGCGGAGGTCCGCCTCCCTGCCCACAACCTACGACTACTGGTTCCCGCTCATATATAAACAGCCACCCCTCGCAGAGCGGGACACGCCGCGGGACGCCCAGGACGAAGCCCGGACTAAGGGCGGACAGTCTGTGACAGTCCGGGACTGGAGGGGGTAGGAGGGGGCCATATATTTGGGCTTCATTTTGTCTGCTGTTACCTGCCAATTGGTTGTGTGATCCGCCGTAACGTAACTGCTACGAGTGTGGGGCAGTGTGTCATATAGTGGTATAACATGAAGTGACTATTAGTGCTGGGCAGCCATATATTGCACCAGTTTATAGGTTGTTGACTTGTTGTGGTGTTAACCTGTTTTTGATTATTGGTACTAGCCCAGCCCGGCATATTTATGCCTAAAGCCAAACCAGCGGCTGTATCGTCCACTATGGATAACTATTTGGTAAAGATGGTGGATAAAATTAACCAGGAAAGGAGGAAGTCCTTAGGACGATCGGGGCCTCAAAGCATGAGCCCTTCCTCTCCAATTGGATCAGCATCCGAGTCAATCCCCAACCTTGATGTTAGTGTTTCTACTAATCCTCTGGTTAGTCCCATTTTGGTTGATTCTAATGATACCATAAGTGAGGCAATTGTTATTACTGTGCCCACCAATGAAGTAGATTCTGATGCAGAAATTTCTTCTGACCCAATAGTTCCAAATGTGCAGGCTCCGAGGCCACAAAGATTAATACGTTCTTGCAGGAATAATAGCAAGATCAATCAGCCCAAACGAGGGGGGAATCGCCCCGCAAAAAGAATTGACCCCTTATTGCCCAATCCTCAGCATGACCAAATAAAGATACTGGATGGTCCCACGATCAGTTTGAACAATGAGCAACTTGATTTTTTGCCTAATGCTATTGAGGCCAAGCTTGATCTACTGGTTCAACCCCTATTAACCAAACTCGCTACAATTTCTGACGAAGTAGTCAGACTGGGAGGTTTAGTGGATACATTCTTAAATGCCGCAAAGGGAGTAAATTCCGTTGACAAAGATCTTGGACCTGCTGTGGTGCCTTTTAACCCTCACATTTTAGTTCCAACAACGGCCGTGTGCAGTAATTTCAGCTCTGGGAATGATTGTGAAGTAATTTCGGCTGTCTCCAATCCACTCCCGCAGCTGCCGGTCCAAGCTAAACCTTCCTTTAGCTCAGCACTAAGGAAGCAGGTGGGTCCTAATGTAAATCTTAACAGTTCTGGTAGCCCCCAGCCGGATCTACCACCGTCCTGTGCTCCCTTTGTAGCAGTCTTAACCAATGTTCCTCCGTTAAGAATGTCCGGAAGCAACCACGGCTTTGATGAATCGCATTCCTCTCTAAAGAATAAAACCGTGGATTGGCTTCATAGGCAATGTGGATTCCCCGTAGCACTTTCAGGGGATATTTTAAGCACTAGAAGAACCAATTGGGTGGGGAAATCCCGCAAGACTTGTGGAGGGGATTGTATTGTTATTAACTTTCGAAATCCACAACTTACCTCCACGGTGTTGATTAAAGCTGCATCTCTTCCTATACGAGATGAAGGAATTTCTCTACGCCTCCTGGGGTTCTTCTATAGAGACTTTGATATTCAACCTGATGCTGAGCGTTACCGAGGGAGGTCCAGAGAATCGAATTTGTGTGTTGGTCCTACCATTCCCACGTTTAATAGATTTCAGCCCCTGAGTGGCCTTGATTGTAATGACTGACTGGGGCTACCCCAGGTGGTCCCAGGGACTGTGATCATTCCCATGGGAGAGGGTAGGCGTAGAATGGCCAATGGGGCTTCTGAATCAGTGGAGACTATTGGTTTAAATGGTCCCAGTGTTAGTCATATTGATGTTCCAGTGGATAGTGGAATTGTAAGTTCAACCTCTGGCGATAGGGAAAGGGTCGTTCCAACTAAACCCATTATTTTAGATAATGGGAGTTGGTGCTCTATCGCCTGTTGGAATGTTGCTGGTCTCTTACATAAGGATACATGTCTAGGCTGGTTTGATTTTATTAATAATTTTAAAATCATATGTTTTCAGGAAACCTGGAGTCTGGCCCCCGTTAACTATTTGGGTTTTGTTTCTTACCATTTGCCGGCTGTGGCTTCCACTTCGGGCAGAGCTAAGGGTGGGCTTCTGACTCTGATCTCTGTGGATGTACCACTAATTGTTAAGAAATATGTAACCATTGGGGTCCATTCCCAGATTTTATGGCTTTCTCAGGAGCAGGGTAGAAATATCCTTTTAATCAATTTTTATAATAATGTATTTGATAATACTAGGCAGCAGGTAGTTTTTGCTTTAGAGTCCGCTTTGGCAGATATTGTCACGGGTAATAATATTGTGTTTGATTTCATTTGGCTAGGGGATTTTAACACTGCTGTGTGTCCATCCCCCGCCCATAGGATTTGTGGTTTTATAAATTGCTGGGGTGAAGGCGTCTCTCATTTTCCCCACAATTCCTACGGAGATTCATTAAACAAAATCTTGATGTCCTATGATTTGGAATTGTTGGAGAACTTGAAGGGTGCCTCTGGTGAAACCATCCCTACATTCACGGGCCGGAATGCAAACACGGTGATTGATTTTATTTGCATCTCATCTAGCCTTAACCCGTGGTGTACAGCCCCTCTGGTTGTTGATAACCTAATTAGCGACCATAACTGTCTAACAATGGAGGCCGTTCTATGGAAGGCGAAACTAGGCCCCAATCCAAACATAATAGCTAATATTGAACCCCACCGTCCCAACGGAACTAGAATTAGATGGAAAGGGGATAAAGCTGATATCTTGTCCAACTCCATTATTAACAAATGTGTTAACGATATTTCCGTTATCTTAGAGAGTAAAGAACCGACGGATGTAATTATTCCCAAGTTTATTAACATTAATATTACTATTGATGCAAAATTTACTATGCTTCTTAAGGGAAAGTCGTGTAGGCAAAGGGGATGGTTCGATCATGCCAGCACTATTGCACTTAAGCGTCTCAAAGAGGCACTTGCTGCAAAACCTAGGGATGTAACTTTGGTTAGGGAGCTTAGAGTCACCTATCAGGCTGCAGTCAACAATAGGAAGGCCGAACTAAGGCAAGACGCTTGGGACAAGTTAGACCAGGCAGCTGAAACTTCGGATTCCTCGCTTTTCTGGGCAACAGTTAATTGTCCCTTTCTTAAGAATGAGGAGATGCCTGAACTGACGGCAAACGTTAGTGCAGAATGTTGGGTCTCCCACTTCTCCATGATTTTCGATTCGGACAAATCTCTGGATGAAGGTCCAGGTGACTGGCCTGCTATTCCTCTAGATATATCCACTTCTGAAGTCCAGGATAGTATTTCTGCTAGCAAGGGAGGTAAGGCCCAGGGGCCAAACGGGGTGCCCATTGATGTCTATAAAAAAGAACCAGAGATCTGGGGCCCGTTATTAACAAACGTGTTTAACGCAGCGGTCTGCTTTGGTGTCCCACCCTCCTGGGAGGAATCTATTATTATACCTATCTATAAGAAGGGAGAAAGGAAGGATGCTAAAAACTACCGTCCAATCTCCCTTCTAGATTCCTCCGTGAAAATCATGAGCAGGGTGCTCCTGGTTAGACTTGAAGAATGGGCCGATTCTAATAACATATTGGCAAACTCCCAATATGGTTTCAGGAAGGGTCGAGGGACAGTAGAACAGTGCCTCAACCTTGAACTTCTTATTGGGAAGTATACGAAGGCCAAGAAAGGTTCTCTTTTTCTCTGTTTCGCAGACTTGAGCAGTGCCTTCGATATGGTGAATCATAAGATTTTATGGGAGAAACTACTAGAAATGGGGGCACCGGAGGGCATTGTTCATTTCTTGGCCCGGCTATACGCCAATCTTAGATCTAGTGTCCGCTACGGCCCGGGAGGGGAGTGCACCCCTAAGTTCACTATTAGACGCGGTATTAGGCAAGGGTGTGTGCTCGCCCCCCTACTTTTACACTCTTTATCAATGAGGTTGACTCTGTCTTAAAGACCGTAGTGGCTGACACCCCTAAAACCCTTGACTCCCACGTCCCTGTTCTACTTTATGCGGACGATGCCGTTATTTTATCTAGGACCCCTATCGGCCTTCAACGCCTAATGGACAGGTTTTCCCTGTTCATCAAGGACAGGAGGTTGAAGATCAATAAATCAAAAACTTTTGGCATGGAGTGTGGTAAGAGTTGTAATAAACCGCATTCGTATTTTATTGAAGGACATAAGGTTCAAACGGTGGACTCTTTCAACTACCTAGGTATTAATTTCTCCAAATCAGGTAGCTGGTCCAGCGAGATTAACTATGTCAGGGCTAGAATGGCGAAAAGTGCCCATGGGGTGTTTCAGTTTGCTTCTAAACTAGGGGATAAACGGCTCAAATACATGTTGAAAATTTATCAAATGAGGTGTCTTTCTATTACCCTCTATGGTCCTGGTATTTGGGGGCACGCTCCGAGTGGAAGTTTATAAGTGGAGGAAAACATCTTTTTTAAAATACTTTTAAGCCTACCTACTTCGGCTTCTACCGATTTGGTGCATAGGGAGTTTGGAATCCAACATCTTTCAGACTCCGTTGCGCTTAGACCACTTATGTTGTGGCGCGTAATTTGGGTAAAGGAAGAGACCTCCCTAAATAGAGCTATCATTAAAGATTGTCTCTCTACTGACAACCATTTAAAGATTCCATGGGTTAAATTTGTTTCGGGTAGTTTTTCTGAGATCTATGGTCTTAATGTAATTGAGGATCACTATGCTGCCTCTTGTTTGACCAAAAATGAGTTGAAATCTGTCTTTATGAACCATAGGAATGTGAAGCGTGGGAGGGCCAGTGGTAACTTAACAACCTGTCTGTTCTATGAAAGCTTCAGTGAAACGACAGGGTTCCAACCGTATTTGAGTTTTGTTTCCAGACCGTCCCATAGGTTCGTGTTGACAAGATTGCGTTTTGGGATTGTTCACCATTTGGTGGCATTTCCAAGCATTAGAAAACACCCGATTGGTCCCTGCCCATGTGATAATACTACCGCACAAAGTACCATGCACTTCTTATTGTTCTGTCCATTTTATGGGAATTTCCGTTTAGCTTTTTTAAAACCTGTTTTTAAGAAATATGGAGTCAGGACTGTAAAAGATACCATGAAATTGCTATTTAACCCGTCACCCGATGTCTGTTTTTTTACTGCCACTTTTCTTCTTCGGGCCATCAAAGCAAGGCATAGTATGTCATTTTAAAACTGTTTTAATGTATTTTTTAAAAATTTCCGACTGATTTTGCCAAAATGATGTTGTTTTATATTGTAATGTTTGTGCTTTTATGGACTTTGTGTTTAAGCTCCGAATAAAGCCTTATGAACTGAACTGACTGGGTCACTGCATGTTGAGTGTCTGTCCAGACAATTATCACACACAGGTCAGACCTGGCAAGGAGACATAAGGTTTGGACATGTAGGCCTTGCCCGCACAAACCCCCCATACCTGAGACAATGTTATTGAGACAGATCCAGAAGTTACACCTCTTAATCTGGGTTTACTCAAATGTGCATCAAGAATTCCTAAATGTACTCCACATCGCCTCGTGAGGCTGCCAACACATATTTGTGACAAACAACCATCAACAGATAGTTGTACATAGACACACAGGCACTGCCCAGTGTGAGGATGCACAAGCAAAATGGGGTCAGCCTGTACAATGGGCACATGTAGCACACTTTAGATAAATACAAATGAGAGCAGGGAACAATGCCACAGAGGCCAAACTATGCTGAACACACAGAGAATGGGCACAGTGTTGGATGACACACATGATTCCGAGGCAAGGGTGTCTTAGGGGACTGTAGTGGGAACACTGCTCCATGGTCCTGTGTTGGACTTGGCCCTTCTGGCAAGCGCCATTTCTAACATCCTGGAAATATCTGACTGTAACATGAGCTACCGTCCCGGCACTACGCATATCTCCCACTCATGCACATCATGTCTGAGGCCACAACGTCGGTCATGCATGCTGCAAGTCTGTTCACTTGAAAACTCACACTCCTATGTTGAGACTCAGCATCAGTGCCAACTAAAATGGACCCCCAAATGACTGAACAGGACAGGGCACAGGCAAGGTAAAAACACATGTCTCAGACCCCCCCCCCCCACATGATGCAGAAAGCAATGTGCACTTGGATTAACTGCCAGCCTAGATGACCATGTGCAATAGTGATTACACACAGACCAGGGAACACATGTCAAGGAGGGGAAGGGAGGAAGAACAGCACCGTTTGACTTTGGGGAACAGGATATGCACTGCACAAATTAACCCTCGCTGTGTATCCAGGCGACTGAGCACTTCCAAAAGCTGGTGACACACAACAAACACACATGTACCTACCCCCTTCCTGCAGCTGCAACTCCTGTAACCGCCTATCCAAGTCAGGGAAGACCACCGCCAGGACACGCTTCATCTGGTGGGTCAGGCGTCGGCCCCCGCCGTGCTTGCGTGGAGGTGAGTCCTTCAGCTGCCACCGGGCGATCCTCCGGGTCCAGCACCGGATGTCCTGCCAGCGTTTCCTCACCTGGGCTAGGCGCCGATTGCGACCCTCCACCGATCTCACAGCCCTGACGGCCCGCTTCCATATCTCCCCTTTGGCGTAGGCAGTTACCTGTGAGGATGACAAAGTGAGACAACTACACCAGCTCCATGTCACAGAGACACACATTTGAACAACTTTGATATGTTGAACAGGGCATAGTATGCTGGCAACAAATAGCACCTTTGTCATAGGGACATTAGCCTCTGTGGAAGCCCCAATGCACAACATGGCATTGAAAGTACACAGGTGGCATGAGGGGTGCAACACACTCCCTGATCATGGCACACGCTGTGCATCACATGCAACACCAGGCTGATGGACAGCACCTCCAAGCAGTCACATGCCCCAGGCCACTGACGCAACCTCAGCAGAGTACACAGACACACACAGGCACAGATCAATCACCTGCCATTGGCAACAGCGGATACAAACCTCACTCTGCACATGTGCCACTTGCCTGTGGGGTGTCACAGGTGTGGTGCTAGCTCAGCAAGCTCTTTCGAGCGACTTTGGGCTGACGAGCCTGGTGTCTGCACCTGCGCGCCTTGAAAGGTACTTTACCTATATATTTTGGCAGTCTACTTGGCACCCCGCATACCTACCTGCTCCCTGCTGACGAGAGGCAATTACCTCGAAACACGTGTCCAGGGATGGCATTATTTCACATACTCGTGGCATAGGCGTACTCACCGCTGCCACTACATTATCCAGAATTCTTTGGGGCTATTTGCTAGTATGACGAGCAGTGTCGCGACCCACTACGTAAACTATTTAAAGCTCTTTCGAGCGACTTTGGGCTGACGAGCCTGGTGTCTGCACCTGCGCGCCTTGAAAGGTACTTTACCTATATATTTTGGCAGTCTACTTGGCACCCCGCATACCTACCTGCTCCCTGCTGACGAGAGGCAATTACCTCGAAACACGTGTCCAGGGATGGCATTATTTCACATACTCGTGGCATAGGCGTACTCACCGCTGCCACTACATTATCCAGAATTCTTTGGGGCTATTTGCTAGTATGACGAGCAGTGTCGCGACCCACTACGTAAACTATTTAAAGCTCTTTCGAGCGACTTTGGGCTGACGAGCCTGGTGTCTGCACCTGCGCGCCTTGAAAGGTACTTTACCTATATATTTTGGCAGTCTACTTGGCACCCCGCATACCTACCTGCTCCCTGCTGACGAGAGGCAATTACCTCGAAACACGTGTCCAGGGATGGCATTATTTCACATACTCGTGGCATAGGCGTACTCACCGCTGCCACTACATTATCCAGAATTCTTTGGGGCTATTTGCTAGTATGACGAGCAGTGTCGCGACCCACTACGTAAACTATTTAAAGCTCTTTCGAGCGACTTTGGGCTGACGAGCCTGGTGTCTGCACCTGCGCGCCTTGAAAGGTACTTTACCTATATATTTTGGCAGTCTACTTGGCACCCCGCATACCTACCTGCTCCCTGCTGACGAGAGGCAATTACCTCGAAACACGTGTCCAGGGATGGCATTATTTCACATACTCGTGGCATAGGCGTACTCACCGCTGCCACTACATTATCCAGAATTCTTTGGGGCTATTTGCTAGTATGACGAGCAGTGTCGCGACCCACTACGTAAACTATTTAAAGCTCTTTCGAGCGACTTTGGGCTGACGAGCCTGGTGTCTGCACCTGCGCGCCTTGAAAGGTACTTTACCTATATATTTTGGCAGTCTACTTGGCACCCCGCATACCTACCTGCTCCCTGCTGACGAGAGGCAATTACCTCGAAACACGTGTCCAGGGATGGCATTATTTCACATACTCGTGGCATAGGCGTACTCACCGCTGCCACTACATTATCCAGAATTCTTTGGGGCTATTTGCTAGTATGACGAGCAGTGTCGCGACCCACTACGTAAACTATTTAAAGCTCTTTCGAGCGACTTTGGGCTGACGAGCCTGGTGTCTGCACCTGCGCGCCTTGAAAGGTACTTTACCTATATATTTTGGCAGTCTACTTGGCACCCCGCATACCTACCTGCTCCCTGCTGACGAGAGGCAATTACCTCGAAACACGTGTCCAGGGATGGCATTATTTCACATACTCGTGGCATAGGCGTACTCACCGCTGCCACTACATTATCCAGAATTCTTTGGGGCTATTTGCTAGTATGACGAGCAGTGTCGCGACCCACTACGTAAACTATTTAAAGCTCTTTCGAGCGACTTTGGGCTGACGAGCCTGGTGTCTGCACCTGCGCGCCTTGAAAGGTACTTTACCTATATATTTTGGCAGTCTACTTGGCACCCCGCATACCTACCTGCTCCCTGCTGACGAGAGGCAATTACCTCGAAACACGTGTCCAGGGATGGCATTATTTCACATACTCGTGGCATAGGCGTACTCACCGCTGCCACTACATTATCCAGAATTCTTTGGGGCTATTTGCTAGTATGACGAGCAGTGTCGCGACCCACTACGTAAACTATTTAAAGCTCTTTCGAGCGACTTTGGGCTGACGAGCCTGGTGTCTGCACCTGCGCGCCTTGAAAGGTACTTTACCTATATATTTTGGCAGTCTACTTGGCACCCCGCATACCTACCTGCTCCCTGCTGACGAGAGGCAATTACCTCGAAACACGTGTCCAGGGATGGCATTATTTCACATACTCGTGGCATAGGCGTACTCACCGCTGCCACTACATTATCCAGAATTCTTTGGGGCTATTTGCTAGTATGACGAGCAGTGTCGCGACCCACTACGTAAACTATTTAAAGCTCTTTCGAGCGACTTTGGGCTGACGAGCCTGGTGTCTGCACCTGCGCGCCTTGAAAGGTACTTTACCTATATATTTTGGCAGTCTACTTGGCACCCCGCATACCTACCTGCTCCCTGCTGACGAGAGGCAATTACCTCGAAACACGTGTCCAGGGATGGCATTATTTCACATACTCGTGGCATAGGCGTACTCACCGCTGCCACTACATTATCCAGAATTCTTTGGGGCTATTTGCTAGTATGACGAGCAGTGTCGCGACCCACTACGTAAACTGCTAGCTCAGCAAGTCAGACACTCCGCACAGCTTACTTCTCACATCAGATGGGTGGAGCTGTTGCCTCCTCCATGCAGCTGTGGTGCAACACTCCACATAGACACTCACCCACATGACAAGGAATATTCACACACATCAATGTCCAGGGGGCGTACACATCATTTGGACACTCTCACCACAGCTCCACTCAACTCACACACATCTGTGGGTACAGTCACCTGTCACACCGGGGGGGGGGCAGGGAATCACCTCTGGACTATAGAACAAAAATTGCCCAAAGGATTGGGCAGGCTGAATGTGCCATGCACTATGCAGTGAATGTCACAGTAAGCACAATGCAAGTGAGGAGTGCACACAGGAACTACATCATGCTCTGCATGGGAGACATAAGCCATTCCCCCCCTGGGACCCACTCTAAACAAAATTGCATGTCTGTCACACCTGGACACAATGCCAGAAGTGACAGTCACAAAAAAGGTGCACAGTCAAAAGCTAGTGGAGTCAGCACTCACCTGCTCCCCTGGTCTCCCATACAGGCTGGGGTACTGTGGGAGGTTGACATCAAGCAATGCCTCATTCTCCTCATGGGTGAAAGGCTGGGCCCTCTCCACAGACCTTGACATGGTGCCAGAGGAAGCACAAGCAGCAGCAGTGGTGTCGAGTGAAAGGTAGTGCAGGCAAGTGCCCTCTCATGGGTTCTGGCTGTCTTATATCTGCCTTGCTGGGCTGTTTCATTTACAGGAGTACAGAGTGATTGGTCAGTCTCATTTGCATCCTACGTTTCCTCCAATCCCTTTAAACATACACCAGTGAGTGCCTTTGCATGGTTCGAAATGTGAGCATCATGTGAAGTCAACAACCACTTTGCAACATTGTATTTAGTTGCCAACTGCCTTTTACAGGCCACATGATTGAAAATTTGAACTTGAAAATCGGTATCCATGACAACCAGCATGCATTTAGGCCCTAATACTTGTCCCTCATGTGCTCCTATTTAATTTAGCTATCCACACACAGGTACGGTGCGTTTCACACGTACCTCTACGGCACCAGTTGCACAGTTCGTTTGACACGTACGTGTACGACCAGTGTGTACACGTACGTGTACGACCAGTGTGTACACGTACGTGTACTACGGCAGTGTACACACTGGTCGTACACGTACGTGTCCACACTGGTCGTACACGTACAGGTACGAGCAGTGTGGACACGTACGTGTACTACGGTCATACACGTACGTGTACGACCAGTGTGTACACCTACGTGTACTACGGCAGTGTACACACTGGTCGTACATGTACGTGTACACACTGGTCGTACACGTACGTGTCCACACTGCTCGTACCCGTACGTGTACGACTAGTGTGTACACGTACGTGTACAACCAGTGTGTACACATACGTGTACTACCAGTGTGTACATGCACGTGTACTATGGTCGTACATGTACGTGTATGACCAGTGTGTACACCTACGTGTACTACGTCAGTGTACACACTGGTCGTACACGTACGTGTACACACTGGTCGTACACGTACGTGTACACACTGGTCGTACACATACGTGTCCACACTGCTCGTACCCATACGCGTACGACCAGTGTGTACACGTACGTGTATGACCAGTGTGTACACGTACGTGTACTACGGTCATACACGTATGTGTACGACCAGTGTGTACACCTACGTGTACTACGGCAGTGTACATACTGGTCGTACACGTACGTGTCCACACTGGTCGTACACGTACATGTACACACTTGACATTGATGTTGTTATGTACTAACTTCTCGTTATTCCTTCCAATTTTCTGCAGAGCACCGCCTCTCCCCGACCAATGCCAGACTTGGGTGCCATGAGGGAACGTGACTGCTTAAGACGTTACCGCTTCTCGCAACAGTTGATTGAGAACTTGACCTCAAAGCTTGAACAACACCTCCAACCGCGACACAGGTATCCTACTGCGCTGACCCCCAAGATGAAGGTGATGGCAGCCCTACATTTTTTTGCCACCGGTACGTTTCAATTCACCATAGCTGATGTGGGTGGCATGTCACAGACCATGTTCAGCCGTGTCCTGCATGATTTTTTAGAAGCCATGTTGGAGCACCTGGATGAATTCATCCATTTTCCAACTCATGAGCAGTTGACAGGTGTCAAGGGTGAGTTCTATGCCCTGGGAGGGATGCCCCATGTAATTGGGTCTATTGATGGGACACATGTGGCTTTGGTACCACCACAGGCACAGGAGGTCGCCTATCGCAACCGTAAAAATTACCACTCTATAAATGCCCTTGTGGTGTGTCTTGCTAACATGCTGATTTCCCATGTCTGTGCACGTTTTCCAGGGTCAGCACACGATGCCTACATCATGAGGCGTAGCAGGGTGCCAGAAATGATGCTGGGGCTGCACAATGAACAAGCATGTCTTGTTGGTGGATATACTCTGTTTGTCCTTTATTTAGCGCTATTTTTGTATCTTACGGCATCTCCTGACCCACTTCTTTACATGATGTTTCCATGTAGGGGACTCTGGCTATCCCAACATGCCATGGCTGATGACGTCCCTCCGCAACCCCAGAACAGCTGCAGATCACCGTTACAACAACGCACATGGGCAGACCAGGCGAGTGATTGAGAGGACGTTTGGCCTCCTGAAGAGCAGATTCCGGTGCCTTCACAAGACAGGCGGGTCCCTCCCATATGCACCGGTGAAGGCCTGCAAGATCTTCCTCGTGTGCTGCATGCTGCACAACATGGCAGTGGAGAAGGCTGTGCCACTCATCCTGGATCCGGATGAGCAGGAACATCCACCCGTGGAGGATGAAGGGCTTGGTCACGAGGCAAGTGAGGATGAGGAGGAGGAGGACGACGACATCCGGAGTCAGCTCATACGCAACTTCTTCTCATAATGGTGAGTCCATGGGTCTGAGTGTGCACGCCTGGAGCCTTGTGTGGCATGTGTTGCAATGTGTGTGTCCAGCTGACTGTATGCTAAGTGACTTAGATGTGTGTTCAGATGTGTCACTCGAGTGATGATGTCCTTCCACACATTTTAGCTTAGACACTCAATTTTAATATAGCATGGTGACACACTTATTCCTTAGAGTAAATGACCATGCATACGGATGACAATCTTTTCCCTGACTTCCTGTGTGTCTGTCATCCCCAGGTAGTTTTGCATGCTGTCTGCTCATGTCATCGTTGGCCTCCCGCTATTCCTCATGAGTATTGCAACGTGTGCTGAATCAGCGTCCCATGCACGGACATGGTGAAAAGTCTTTTTGGTTAAGGATTGCTGCATGGCATTTTGGTGTTGGTAGGTGTTTGGAATGTGTGGGCACTGCTCCTGTGCATGTTGTGTTGCTATACATACATGTTGACTCACCATGGGGCACATGACATGTTGCATGACTCCCATGTATTGATAGTCACCCTTCGTAACAGTCATCTGTGATGGGACTGTGGATTCTGATGAAGGCATCAATGTGTGTACAACTTCCCTCTGAAACATACGGGATGCTACGGGTGGACATAGTGTGGGACATCCCCATGAGAGGATAAATGGGGAATAGCAGCCCCTCCGTGTGCAGCAGGGGGTGTTTGGCTCACACCCTTCACTTGTGTGCCAGTTCAATGGATTTACAGCATCTGTGTTGTGAAGGGGGTGTCCAGTGTAGGTCCCACATGTTCTGCCAAATGACCTGTTAGTCTGTTCATATTGATGCAATTCCCTAGGTGTGAACCTGAGTAATAAAGGTGTTCCTCACCCTCCAAGGTGCCTCATCTCTGTCAATGCAGGTCTCTTGCCACTTTGCATGCGGCATCTCTGGCATAGTTGTCAAAGATTGTGCATATGAGTCTATGTGTAGTTTAGCAACATGCATTCAGTTCTTCAGGGATTTGAATATCCATTGTGCATGATGTCCATGGTTGTGTATGTATTTGGTATGTAATTGGGCATGTTGGACATGTTGGTGACCACAACAGGCCGTCAACACCTGCTGAGGGTGTGTATCCTGTGCGCAGCTCGTCCTTCAGTTTCATGATCCGGTGTCAGTCATCTTTGGTGATTGTGCATCCATTGTCTCTGGGTGTGCCATGGGAAACCGGACACTCCTTCCTTTACATACGCCTGTTGCAGTAGTCCTTTCTGACATCCTTGTCTTTGTGTGCAACTAGTGGCATAGTTTCCAGGACATGCCGCCTGCTGCTGCGGCCCCTGCAGCAAGGGCACAGAAAGTTTACAGATTCGGCAACACATCCACCTCAAAGATGCTCCTCCCTTCCTCCCTCTACCCATTCATTTGGCTGGCATCAGCTTGTCTGTGCCACAGTTGGGCCCACGCGGTGCCAAAGGCTGGACCGTCAGCGCATGCAACGTGCACATTGCACGACCCTCATGTCCTTACATGACCCGCATCACACTACAGTCTGATGTTGCAGCCACCCTCCAAGCATTGTCCATCCAAGGAGCTACCGCCTGCTCTCAGGCATACCCTAGGCACACACACGACACCTTTGCATGATGAGTGTGCAACTCCAACTGCCTACACAGCGCTGCCCTGCCTTCCAGGCACTGTCACACCAACCAGGTAATGTCCCTCCTACTCCCCACCAGCTCCGTACACCAGCAAGGCCATGGGAATGGGACTCAAGCCTTCAGCATGTAGTATAGTGGCATCATCTGGCACATGGCCCAGGTATCATCTCTCAGCGTGTCAATCTTCAATGTGTCCAGGTCCCCCTCACCGGCATCACATGCAAACAGCACCTCATCATCAGCTCGTATGCCATTGACAGCCAGGTGCTCCTCATCCTCACCAAAGACGCAGCCATTGGCAGTTCCAACATTCAAGAAGGCATGAGATCCATTGATGAATGGCTGAACATCAGCCACCTGAGGCTGGACTTGTACAGGACTGAGGTAATCATCTGAGGATTGTCCCCTTACAGCTGGGTCAACTGCTTGTGTCCCACCCGCAAGAGCCCTGCACATGCACCCAGTGGCCACGCACACAAGATGGTGTGCATCATGGATTTGTCACTTACATTTGCCATGCTAATCACCAGCATCTGTACCTCAGGGTGCAACACCCTCTGCATGATGCACATGATCCACAGATAGATCCACTCCAGGGAAAGACAGACCATGCCCCAGGCCCACGACACCAGCCGTGTCAACTACTGCCCCGCCCTCTACGGAGCAAGTACATCCTAACTCCCGGGAAACCAGTCGACATCCAGGCTGCATGTGCACACCTCAGCTTCAACATCCCGCGCCCCAGCCACACCACCAGAGATAGCTGCAATGGATCACTGTGTGCTGCAGGATGAGCTTCAGACTACTCACCCACACTCAGGAGGCAGGCCACAACCCCAGACCCCAAACCAACCTTGGCCGTCTGTCATCCGAGACCCCGTTGTGCCAACTCCATGCATCCAACCTTGCCCTGGCCACCATTCTTCACATCCACCGTACTTCAGCATGCAGGACATAGTTCTCCCACCTGGCAAGACATACCTGCTACTCCCTCCCCGGCAACATCCACATGAGCCATGACCTCTACGCCTTCAGGATACTCTTTCCAATTGGTTTGTCCGCACAGTAATGCATGCCCCCCCTCAGCAGCTTGAGGCCATCACAGCTGAGTATTGTGCTCCATGTCTGTATAGTATGATACATTGTGACCCATGTGTGTCCTGTCCCAGACTAAGATTCCAGGGTACGGGTGGCTGGAGTTAGTTCAACACTCATGCATAGTTTGACATTTCCCCACACGTAGGTTGTGTACTCATGCAAAATGAATGCAACATGTAATTGTAGAAAATGAGATTTATTTTCGGTGGGGGGCCTGTTTAGTGTGGACAAATTGGTGCTATACAGTGTGCATGGAATCCAAAGTCCACAGGGGGAGATGGCATCCTTGTCAGTTGGAGTCATCAGAGTCCAGACCACAGTGTTGGTCATCATTGGTCAGACTGTGACCAGCAAGTCCATGTGGCAGAGAATGTCATTGGATGAGGTGCTGCTGTTGTGCATGAGGGCCATGTGCCAGGCCAGGTGACCTGGGAGATGTGGATGGTCCGCTGCCTCTAACGGTCTTTTCCGTGGACGACCCAACTTCCTTGCGGGACCCTCAGATGCAGGCCTTGACGATGCTTGGGACGCTCCGTCGGACAAATCCTCCTCCTCCTCCCTCCCTGTGGCTGGTGCTGGTCTTCGCCTGGTGGCACAGGGAGGGTTGCCCATGTTGTCGGCGATCCGACGGAGTGAACGGCTTATGTCCGTTTGCACCGCCCGGAGCTCAGCCAGTCTTGCCTCCATCCGTCCTAGGTGTTGTTTTTGACTGGCGTGTTGCTCGGCCTGCTGGTTCTTAATCTCGTTGAGGGTCCCCACTACCTGGCTGATGCCCCTGGTGTCACGCCGGTATGTCTCCAAGATGTGGCATATGTGTGACATACCGGTTCCCTCAGCTGGCTGGTCAGGTTCGCGCCTCTGCCTGCCTCCACTCCCACCACCCCTGCCCACACGAGCCTGGCCTGCCGTTGTGGGTACATCGGGTCTACGGGACCCCTGAGGGATGGCATTTGCAGGGTTGTCTGCCTCCTCCTGGGTGGCCGGACAACCTTGTCCCTCCAGGTCAGACTGGCTCAGTTGTTCTGTGCGGGCAGGGCTCCTGGGTGTCTCCTGGGATGTGGCAAGAATGGGGGTGGTGGTTGGCACAGATGTACCTGACGCAGGTGCTGCAGGGGCTTGGGCACCAGAGGGTCCAGGTTGGTTGGGGTCATCCACAGAGTGCTGAGAGTCGTCGCTGCCGGTGGGATCCTCTTCCTGCCGAGCCTGGGCCTGTGATTGTTCCCCCCCAGTGTTGGGGGGAGATCCATGACGTTGCCCTGTGTGTGAGAGAGAGACAATGTTAATGCTGTTTCATGCGACATCCATGTTTCATACATGTTCTGGTTGCCACAGTTCCTCCAGGTAGTTGTATATGCCTAGCATTCACATCAATGTTCACTTGTGGATGGGTATGTTGCAGGGGACTGATTGAAATGTTATCCAGGGTCTTTGACATGTCGCATTTGGCGTTGGATGCTTTTTTGGCTGTGGCTTGATCTTGTTGTGTCACATGTCCATTGTGAGAGTGTGTGACTCCATTGGCTGCCCCGGGGGTGTGTACTTGTGTGAGGGGTGAGTGATCATCACTCAGCCCGACGCTGTTCAACATCCACATGGCCCCCCTCACACAAGTGGCCCACCACCACAACCTCAAAGACATCTCCTACGCCGACGACACCCAGCTCATCCTCTCCCTCACCAAGGACCCTCACACCGCCAAGACAAACATCCACAAGGGTCTGAGGGCCATCGCCGACTGGATGCAGAGCGGCCATCTGAAACTGAACTCGGACAAGATGGAGGTCCTCATCCTGGGACCCACACCCTCACCCTGGGACGACTCCTGGTGGCCGATCGCTCTGGGGACATCACCGACACCCACCAAACACGCACGCAACCTAGGATTGATCCTCGCATCCTCCCTCTCCATGTCCAAGCAGGTCAACGGCATCTCCTCCTCCTGCTACGACATCCTACGCACGCTCCGCCGGATCTACTGGTGGATCCCGACTTAAACAAGTAGAACAGTGACACAGGCCCTCGTCAGCAGCTGACTGGACTATGCCACTGCACTCTACGCAGGACTCCCATCCACACACCAATGGCGGCTACAACGCTTCTGAAACGCCTCTGCACAACTGATCGTCAACGCCCCCCGCCACAGCCACATCACCCACCTCCTGAGAGGCCTGCACTGGGTCCACATCGACAAGAGGATCACCTGTAGGCTCCTCAGCCACGCACACAAGGCACTCCACACCGCCGGACAAGCCTACCTGCACATCAGACTCAGCTTCTACACCCCCACCCGCCAGCTCTGCTCCGGCATCCTCGCCCTCCCAGCTGTCCCCTGCATCCAACGTATGCCCGCCTGCAGCATATCCTTCTCCTACCTCGCCGCCAAGACCTGGAAGACCCTCCCAACCCACCTACGACTGACCCAAGACCTACTTGCCTTGAGGAGACTCCTCAAGACCTATCTCTTCGGGCATTGGTGGAACCCCCCACTCTCTGCACCTTGAGACCCTGACAGGTAAATTGCGTGCCTTACAAGTACCCTGATCGATTGTTGATTGATTGACGCTGCCTGCTGGTGGGTGTGGTGTGATTTGGCTGTGGGTCTCCCAGGTGATGTATCTGTCCCACCATGGCACATGCTGCCATGTCAGTGTGTGTGAATTCCTGCCCTAGATTTCTGAGCTTGTTGTGTTTGTGTTAGAGTTTGCAGTTGTCACAGGAGGGCCTTGTGCTGCCTACAGCAGGGCCAAGTGTCAGCTACCTTGTCAGTACTTTGCCAGTCCCTGTGCATTGCGCATGGTGCATGGGTATGTACCTGTGCCATATGGGCTGAGGGCAATGGTGTCTGTTTCTGAGTTGTACAATATGTTTAGTGATTCCCACCCTCCCAGCATCCCGGACATCCTGTCTTGGGTTTGTGGTTTGTGTAGGCTGGGACATGGCATGGCCTTGCTTTGTGAATGGGGCATACTCATGTTAGTGGCCTGAGCATTGTTTAGAGTGTGGTTGTGTCAGGTGAGGGCTTGGGGGTAGGTAAGTGCATTTGTTGTAGTTGGGGTGTGGATGCCATTCCCCTCATGTTACGTGAGTTGTTTGTGTACTCACCAGGCTCTCAAACTCCTTCGACTCCGTGTACTCCCACCGGCGGAAGCAGGGCCATCACCTTCTCCTCCCAGGGATGGTAATGTACCGGTCTGATGGGCAGCCCACCTCCTGTGATGTTACTCTGGGCGTATTCCTCGTTCATTTTGCGCTTGACTGCTCTGCGCAGATCGTACCACCTGGCTTGACATTCATTCCTGGTCCTTCTGATGGGTGCAACAGCATTCACCTGATCGACGATCCTCTGCCACAGGCTAGTTTTTTGGGATATGCTGGTCTGTCTGACCAATGTTCCAAAGAGCTGTGGCTCGACTCTGATGATTTTGTTGACAAGGATGTCCAGCTCCTCCCTTGTGAACTTTGGATTCTTGTCTGTGGGCATGGTGTGGGTGTGGATGGTTGTGGGTGTGAATGTGTAGGTGTGTGTGTATGTGTAGAGGGGGTTGTGTGAAGGAGGTTGTGTGAAGGTGTGTGAGTTAAGGTGTATGGGTGCAGTTGTTTGTGTGTGATGTCTGTCAGCAGTGGGTCTGTTGCAAAGGCTCATGGTTTGTGATTGTGGGCCCTTTTTATTGGTCCATTTGTGGGTGTGGCTGGGTTTGAACTTTTGGTGGATGTGTTATAAGAGGTGGTTGTGAGTTTGGGCCTCTGTTTGCCTGTTTGAATGTGCCAGGTCAGTCTTTTAGTTGTTTTTTGTCCTGACGACGTGTTTTGCGGTGTTGTGCGAGTCGAATTGACGGTCCTTATGCTGTTTACCAGTTTCCTGGTTCAGTACGAGTCTTTTTCGCGTATGTAAGGTGTGTCCATGGCTATGTTGTTGTACAGTGATCACATGTGCAATGGTGTTGTACGACTCATACATACGCGATGCTGGGGTACAGTGTTGGGGGTATGGTGTGTCCAAGTACGGGGCTGGGGTGGGGGGTACGGGGCGTACATATGCAGGTGCTGCGGTGGGGGTACGGCACTTACATACGCATGTGCTGGGGTACGGCACGTACATGCTCGGGTGCTGTGGTGGGGGGTACGGCGCGGACATACGTGTGTGCTGGGGTACGGTGCTGGGGTGGGGGGGTACGGCGCGGACATACGTGGGTGCTGGGGTACGGCGCGTACATACGCGGGTGCTGGGGTGGGGGTACGGTGCGTACATGCGTGGGTGCTGGGGTGGGGGGGTACGGCGCGTACATACGCGGGTGCTGTGGTGGGGGTACGGCACTTACATACGCGGGTGCTGGGGTATGGCGCATACATGCGCGGGTGCTGGGGTGGGGGGTACGACCCGTACATACGCGGGTGCTGGGGTACGGCACGTACAGGCGTGGGTGCTGAGGTGGGGGGGTCCGGCGCGTACATACGCGGGTGCTGGGGTGGGGGTACGGTGCGTACATGCGTGGGTGCTGGGGTGGGGGGGTACGGCGCGTACATACACGGGTGCTGTGGTGGGGGTACGGCGCTTACATACGCGGGTGCTGGGGTACGGCGCATACATGCACGGGTGCTGGGGTGGGGGGGTACGACCCGTACATACGCGGGTGCTGCGGTACGGCACGTACAGGCGTGGGTGCTGAGGTGGGGGGGTCCGGCGCGTACATACGCGGGTGCTGGGGTACGGCACATACATGCACGGGTGGGGTGGGGGTCCGTACGACTCGTACCCCGGGCCCAAGTGTACCCGGGGTAGTGGTCGTACAAAGTTCGCTCCTTACGGAACGTTTTCCATACGCTTGTGTATTCGGGACGCCGGTACGGATCGGACTTGTGCGCTCGGACTTCAGTTTTACGACTCGTACGTAAATCTGTCCGGGGACGTCTCGTAGACTTTTCCCGAAGCAATTCGTATGTATTTTTACAGTACGAATCGTACTTCGCCGTTTGTACGGGACTTGTACGACTCGTACGTAAAAAAATACGGATACGAGTCGTACGGGAACATTTCTTACCCGATCGGAATCAGCACCTCTATTGGAGAGAGCATATTAAAGTTTATCAAGAAATTAACCTAGAATGTTCCATAATGCAGGATAAGCTGAGCGCAAGGTTTGTATTGTGCCTCAGAATGGGGTGCTCTAAGGACCTTAATTATCAGTTACTGGTTAGATAGTCAGTCATCAGCGAGCGCTTACCTCATCAACACTTCACTCTGCTTCTCTCACCTACTTGGGAGCCGCTCAGGAACTGCCTCTTGCAGGTACCACGGGTTCCTGCGGATTAAAGCAGAGCAAGGACGTACGCACATAGCGTCCCCGCGTCGTAACCACTAGACCACTAAAAAAACAAGATTGGTGGTCACGTAGTGGAGCAAGTCAGTCTCCATAATAGTATTCAACATTTCCTATCATCCGCGTTCATATTGGATGGCTCTATGTTTAAAAACCAGTTGAGGTTATTTACAGGGTAATGATAGAGAGCATGTTTCAGAAAAGTAATGCATATCTTTAATATAGGATCTGTGCTGGTAATGTATAGATACCCATATCATCATGTGTGTTCTATTTGCACCATTATGGGGGTTCCCAGAGAAGGAATACGACTCTGATATTCCTTACGTGTGGACAGCTGATACAATTATGGGGCATATTGTGAGAAAAGGTATCTCAAACTATAGCGATATCCTGCTGTTTGGTCTCTAAACACCATTATGGGGCATATTAAAATGGAAGGGGGGTGTAGGTATATTATTACCTAATGTAGGGTTTACAAATTCTTTGTCAGAGAAATGTAGGGCAACCTCTTAAAAACCTCTTTTGTAAGCGTATACCCCTTGTGTATATGCCTTTGTGGGTTTTTTTGTGAAAGGACCTTTATCATGTTTATGTCTTAAGGGTTGAGCTGGTGGACTGCAAAGGGGTGTAAAAAAAGGGGTTATCTGTTAATCATCTTACAAAACTGCCCCATGGGATATTATCGTTCAAACCCTCAGTATGTGTCTTAAGTTTAAAAACCCACCATTGTATATTCTCAAACAGTTTGGTCTCAACAGCACCCTGACCCTCCATGGATTCTAAGATGACCCATTTAAAAAGCTGTACTGTGTGCTTTTTTTCAATATAGTGTCCAGACATTTATGCTGTTGTACGTTCACAGCGTAGATTACTGCAATGCTCAAAGATTCTGGTTTTTACCTTTCTTGTTGTCATCCCAATTTAATTGAGACCACAGGGACACCTCTTTCAGTGTTGCAATTTGTAAATTTCCTAAGTTGCCAGGACATTTTGTTGCCGAATGTCAGTAGCTTGTTTGGTTTTGTCAAATGGCAAATACTGCAGTTACTACAGGGGTAATGACCCATGATTGGTGCCAAAGTTCCTTGGGTGGTCAATTGTGTATTCAGGTTCTTGTGAGGGCGTGTATGAACTAGTCTTTGAGGTTCTTGCCTTTACTGTGAGAGACCATACTGCAAGGTATTCACAGGGAGCCACTGTTGAGAATGCGCCAATGCTTGATAATGATTTTGGATACTGCATTAGCTGCTATGTTGTAGGTTGTTATGCAGATAGGTCTGTCTTCCTTCTCTTTCACAAATGGTGGTTCCAGGAGGGTCTCCCTGTTATTGTTCTGTGCCCTCTTCTTTGCTTGCGATACCATTTTTCTCGGATACTTTCTTGCTAATAGTTTGTCTGCCAAGCAGTGCTTGAGTCTTGTAGTCTCTTAGTTCAGAACAGTTCCTCCTGAGCCTTAAGAACTGTCCGGTTTTCCTTCAGGTGTCGGGGGTGGAATCTGTTGTAGAGCAGGAGGCAGTTCTTCGCCGTTGCTTTCTCATGGGTGGTGTTTCTCAGGTCCCGCGCTGATCCACTATTATGTTGAGGTCCAAGAACACCATATCTTCTGTACTCATGGTGCTGGTACATTTTAGGAATTCATTCTGTGTGTTGAGCCAAGACAGGAAATTTGTTGCCGTATCTTCGTTACCCTCCCAAATTACTAGTACATCGTCTATGTATCTTTACCATCATTTAATATGGCTCAGAAAGAGGTTAGGAGGTGTAAGTATCTTGTGTGTTTCCAGGTGGTACACATAGAGGCCAGCCATACTTGGGGGAAAAGTGCTGCCCATACTAGTCCCATGTTGTTGGAGGTATAGTGTGTCCTCAAACTGAAAAAAAGTTCTGTGTGAGTGCCAACTTACAGCATTCAATAACCAGGTTCCTTGGTGTCTGGTAGATCCAATCCTCCTCGAAGAGTACTTCCTCCATTATGTTGAGCATTTCTGTATGCGGGATACTGGTGTACAGACTCTCAACATCCAAACTCATCCACAGGTGTATGCCTGGGTCATACTGTGCATCCTTTATTGGGTTCAGCACTGCCTTGGTATCCTTCAAATACGTCCCGATCTTCTGCACAATCGGTCTGAGAAATGGGTCTGCAAATCTTGAAAGTGGTTCCAAAATAGAGCCGCTCCCTGATACAATTGGGCATCCTGGGGGATTTTCCAGGGTTTTATGGCTCTTTGGGATAGTGTAGAAGTAGAGAGTAACAGGATTCTAGTTGTTCAGAAACTCCCCTTCCCCGCCTGAAATCCAGTCATGTGCCAAGGCTTCCGCTATCATGCTGGTGATTTTGATCCTGAGGAACTCATTTGGGTCAATGGTGAAGTGTGTGTAATTTCTCCTGTCCCCAATTAATCTTAGGCATTCTTTCCTGTATGCTTCCATTGTTTATATGACTATAGAACCCCCTTTATCGCCGGCTTGATGACTATGCTGTTATCTCTGGACATATCCTGTATAGTCCTCTCCTCTTCTTTCGTGGTGTTATGGAAAACCTGTATGGTTCTAGGGTTAATATCCTCGATGTCTTTCAAAATCACCTTTTCAAAGGGTAGTATCTCAACTGGAATGGTAGTGGTAGGCGGGGTGAAGGATGATTTTACTCGAAGTCCAGTATCAACCTTATGTTCTTTTTGTGTTGTTTTCGAAGAAAGCCCTTAGTTTGATTTTCCAAATGAATTAATTGATTTCACTGCAAAGTCTAAACTTATCTAGGCCAGCTGTGGGGACAAAACCCAGTCCTTTTTCTAGCACCTCCATTTGGATGTTTGTTAGATCTTTTTCCATAAGGTTCACAACTAGACTGGGCGGTGGCTCGTACCTGCTTGGTTCGCCCCCTCCGTACTCATGCGCCGTGTGTTCATTCTCGCTTGTTCCGCTGCTGATGTCCAATGGATCTAGGTGCCTCTCTTCATTCTTTCTCTTGGGCGGTGTGTTAAGTGTACAACAGCAGAAGTGGAACCAGGCATTACAAAGAGTGAAGAAAACAATTTACTACGCAAGGTCCTGAAGAATAGCCAATAGGGGTAGGCTAGAAACATGTCGACCATTAGGAGATAGGAACATTATTCCCCTTTTCCTAATATTTCCAGTTTTTTAACCATACCGACTAGGGGTCAGAATAAAATAATCATAACCCACTAGCCTGGTATTTTTAAAGATCACCTTTCCCACATTTCTCCCTCACAGTCGCAGCACGCCCCGTTCCGCAGCGGAATGGGAAGGACCCTATGATTAAGTATGCCCCCAAGGGATAACCCTGGTGGGTGAGGGTTTCACAGACAACTTTGTTTTCTCCTGGGCACAAAACAGACTTTCCTAAAAATTGTTGGGTGCCTTTTTTCTGTGTTATGAAATCGGTTTTGGAGCGTGGCCTCAGCTCTTATCCTCTAACTCCCTCTGTATTTATGTTTTCAAGATTAGGGAGCGCACATCTGTGGGAGTGTTAATACTAACGCATACTTCACAGGCAGAGCCATACCACAACTTATTTTTCCTACCATCACTTTTCCAACCAATCGTTTCTTTCTTTTCTTAAACAACCAGCCTTCCCACAATCAGGAATGGTAGAAATCACAGGTCTAACTTTCTCCAATGAGGAAGTAGGTAGGATTTCAGACACCATCTAACTTTTTAAAGGAGCACATGCCCCTGAAACAGGCACAGACAATACAAATTGGGATGAGCTGACCAATTTGAAACAAAGCAAAAACCAAAGGAAATGATGGACGGAGTGTTGAACATTGCAAGCACTCACCCCCTGTCAACTGATCTGGGTTTAATCCATCACCGTTCTTTAGCCCACTCTGCCACCCCAGTTCAGACATGGCCATATGCAAATCAGTCTGACCCTGTGCCTCATGGGAACAGTCCAGCCCGAACTACCAAGCCATGTCTTCCCTGGACCGGAAACAAGCTTCCTAGGACCGGTTTCTGGCATTTCAGCCGTCTTCAGCCAGGCTTGCTTGAATCCAGTGGCAAAGTGAGCAAGGGACTCATGTCTGAGCATACCCTGCCAACTTGTGGCGAACAAAGCAAAAACCAAAGGAAATGATGGACGGAGTGTTGAACATTGCAAGCACTCACCCCCAGTCAACTGATCTGGGTTTAATCCATCACCGTTCTTTAACCCACTCTGCCACCCCAGTTCAGACATGGCCATATGCAAATCAGTCTGACCCTGTGCCTCATGGGAACAGTAGAGCCCGAACTACCAAGCCATGTCTTCCCTGGACCGGAAACAAGCTTCCTAGGACCAGTTTCTGGCATTTCAGCCGTCTTCAGCCAGGCTTGCTTGAATCCAGTGGCAAAGTGAGCAAGGGACTCACGTCTGAGCATACCCTGCCAACTTGTGGCGAACAAAGCAAAAACCAAAGGAAATGATGGACAGAGTGTTGAACATTGCAAGCACTCACCCCCAGTCAACTGATCTGGGTTTAATCCATCACCGTTCTTTAGCCCACTCTGCCACCCCAGTTCAGACATGGCCATATGCAAATCAGTCTGACCCTGTGCCTCATGGGAACAGTCCAGCCCAAACTACCAAGCCATGTCTTCCCTGGACCGGAAACAAGCTTCCTAGGACCGGTTTCCGGCATTTCAGCCGTCTTCAGCCAGGATTGCTTGAATCCAGTAGCAAAGTGAGCAAGGGACTCACGTCTGAGCATACCCTGCCAACTTGTGGCGAACAAAGCAAAACCAAAGGAAATGATGGACGGAGTGTTGAACATTGCAAGCACTCACCCCCAGTCAACTGATCTGGGTTTAATCCATCACCGGTCTTTAGCCCACTCTGCCACCCCAGTTCAGACATGGCCATATGCAAATCAGTCTGACCCTGTGCCTCATGGGAACAGTCCAGCCCGAACTACCAAGCCATGTCTTCCCTGGACCGGAAACAAGCTTCCTAGGACCGGTTTCTGGCATTTCAGCCGTCTTCAGCCAGGCTTGCTTGAATCCAGTGGCAAAGTGAGCAAGGGACTCACGCCTGAGCATACCCTGCCAACTTGTGGCGAACAAAGCAAAAACCAAAGGAAATGATGGACGGAGTGTTGAACATTGCAAGCACTCACCCCCAGTCAACTGATCTGGGTTTAATCCATCACCGTTCTTTAGCCCACTCTGCCACCCCAGTTCAGACATGGCCATATGCAAATCAGTCTGACCCTGTGCCTCATGGGAACAGTCCAGCCCGAACTACCAAGCCATGTCTTCCCTGGACCGGAAACAAGCTTCCTAGGACCTGTTTCTGGCATTTCAGCCGTCTTCAGCGAGGCTTGCTTGAATCCAGTGGCAAAGTGAGCAAGGGACTCACGTCTGAGCATACCCTGCCAACTTGTGGCGAACAAAGCAAAAACCAAAGGAAATGATGGACGGAGTGTTGAACATTGCAAGCACTCACCCCCAGTCAACTGATCTGGGTTTAATCCATCACCGTTCTTTAGCCCACTCTGCCACCCCAGTTCAGACATGGCCATATGCAAATCAGTCTGACCCTGTGCCTCATGGGAACAGTCCAGCCCGAACTACCAAGCCATGTCTTCCCTGGACCGGAAACAAGCTTCCTAGGACCTGTTTCTGGCATTTCAGCCGTCTTCAGCGAGGCTTGCTTGAATCCAGTGGCAAAGTGAGCAAGGGACTCACGTCTGAGCATACCCTGCCAACTTGTGGCGAACAAAGCAAAAACCAAAGGAAATGATGGACGGAGTGTTGAACATTGCAAGCACTCACCCCCAGTCAACTGATCTGGGTTTAATCCATCACCGTTCTTTAGCCCACTCTGCCACCCCAGTTCAGAAATGGCCATATGCATATCAGTCTGAACCTGTGCCTCATGGGAACAGTCCAGCCCGAACTACCAAGCCATGTCTTCCCTGGACCGGAAACAAGCTTCCTAGGACCGGTTTCTGGCATTTCAGCCGTCTTCAGCCAGGCTTGCTTGAATCCAGTGGCAAAGTGAGCAAGGGACTCACGTCTGAGCATACCCTGCCAACTTGTGGCGAACAAAGCAAAAACCAAAGGAAATGATGGACGGAGTGTTGAACATTGCAAGCACTCACCCCCAGTCAACTGATCTGGGTTTAATCCATCACCGTTCTTTAGCCTGCTCTGCCACCCCAGTTCAGACATGGCCATATGCAAATCAGTCTGACCCTGTGCCTCATGGGAACAGTCCAGCCCGAACTGCCAAACCATGTCTTCCATGGACCGGAAACAAGCTGGACTGTTCCCATGAGGCACAGGGTCAGACTGATTTGCATATGGCCATGTCTGAACTGGGGTGGCAGAGTGGGCTAAAGAACGGTGATGGATTAAACCCAGATCAGTTGACTGGGGGTGAGTGCTTGCAATGTTCAACACTCCGTCCATCATTTCCTTTGGTTTTTGCTTTGTTCGCCATGAGTTGGCAGGGTATGCTCAGACGTGAGTCCCTTGCTCACTTTGCCACTGGATTCAAGCAAGCCTGGCTGAAGACGGCTGAAATGCCAGAAACCGGTCCTAGGAAGCTTGTTTCCGGTCCAGGGAAGACATGGTTTGGCAGTTCGGGCTGGACTGTTCCCATGAGGCACAGGGTCAGACTGATTTGCATATGGCCATGTCTGAACTGGGGTAGCAGAGTGGGCTAAAGAACGGTGATGGATTTAACCCAGATCAGTTGACTGGGGGTGAGTGCTTGCAATGTTCAACACTCCGTCCATCATTTCCTTTGGTTTTTGCTTTGTTCGCCATGAGTTGGCAGGGTATGCTCAGACGTGAGTCCCTTGCTCACTTTGCCACTGGATTCAAGCAAGCCTGGCTGAAGACGGCTGAAATGCCAGAAACCGGTCCTAGGAAGCTTGTTTCCGGTCCAGGGAAGACATGGTTTGGCAGTTCGGGCTGGACTGTTCCCATGAGGCACAGGGTCAGACTGATTTGCATATGGCCATGTCTGAACTGGGGTGGCAGAGTGGGCTAAAGAACGGTGATGGATTAAACCCAGATCAGTTGACTGGGGGTGAGTGCTTGCAATGTTCAACACTCCGTCCATCATTTCCTTTGTTTTTTTCAATTTGAAACAAACCCAGACAAAAACAATTCTACACGTTCTAATGATGACCGAGTACCTACGGGTCAACTCGGTCCCACACGGACTCATAGTCCGTGATGAACCCTTTATATTTCAAAACGACAAAGCTTTAAAAAAAGATTGCTCCTTAATGTTGTGGCACTGCATGAGAGACTGGTTGGTTCTGATTATAAAAACAGTGGCATGCCTATCACTGGAATTAAAGTCAGAAATTCACACAATTGAGGTCTGTCTGAAAACATACTATTTCACAGCTAGCCTAAAGAAGAGACTATATGAATTAAACCAGACAATTAATGATTTTGAAGTGACACTCAAACAAACCAAATTAAAGAAGGATGCAAGGAACATCTATCGCAAATGAGTATACCCCTACAACAGGGATGTTTATGTGATGTCAGGCAGAAATCCCGAGTATAACACAGACACTGATGGTTCAGACACAGGATCATATAGCTCCAACTCAGGCTCAGGCACACATGAATACCGCCGGGGTAGAAGGTACATTAGGAGAAATCAAGGAAAAGGTTACAGACAGGGTTGGACACCATACAATGGCCCACCTACATACCCCGTGCCGTATTACCATCTCCTCTACAAATGCATCAGTAACCACCTGAGTTTTGGGGTCCCCCCTAAGGCCAATATCATAACTACAAACTACAAACAAAACCAACAAAAACCTTTTTTAGGACAGGGTCGTCCAAGAGGAAGAATGAAGAGTGCAAAAGTGCTCCCGAGTAACTTGTAGGTCGCAGCACGCCACATTCCGCAGCAGAAAGGGAAGGACCCTATGATGAAGCATACCACCAAGGGGTAACCCTGGTGGGTGAGGTTTCACAGAAAACCACATTTTCTTCACCTGGGCACAATATAGATTTTTGTCAAATGTTTTGGGTGCCTTTTTACTGTGTTATGAAATCGGTTTTGGAAGGCGGCCCCAGCTTTTATCCTCTAACTCTCTCTTTATTTATGTTTTCAGTCTTCAATAAGCTGTCAAGGCCTGGCCACAACTCAGAGCCTAACTGAGTGGTTACCACTGGAGGAGTTGTTTTGTTCACACAAGACATCTGCCTATGCCTCAGGACTCAGTGTTGCTGCTGAGGGGCTGTCATTGTCTTGAGTGGGGTTTGTGGCTTTAACATGTAATGCATTCTGAATAATTAATGTATTTCCCGAGGTTGGACGGTGTGACGATGATCCCCTTGGTGCTGTGACTTGAAGCGGCTTGGTGTTAAATGGGGTGTCTGTTTTCTTCTGTTGTCTCTGCTTGATTACCACCCAGTCGCCTGCTTCAGGAAGGGCCTACTGAGCTTGCCGCTTGGCATCCGCATCCGCATGCGCTTTCATTTTCGTTTTCTTTTCATGTGGCGTTCATGAGACCGTTGCGGCAGTTTGGTGCAAGCATGAGTGTGACCTGAATGTCTCCAGTTATTGACTGTGGGGTGGTCTGATAAGCTTGCAGAACTTGACAGGGGATTTTCACAAGCGCAAGTCCTTCGTCAGTAGCTCTCTGCTCCGTCCACCTGAGAGTCTCCATGAATCTCTCCACTATCCCATTGGGTTGAGGCTAGAGTGTGGTTATCCGTTGATGCTCAATACCTAGGCAATCCAGGAATCCTCTGAAGTCACCACAGGTGAATGGCGGCCCATTGTCAGACTGCAGGGTTTTGGGTAACTCCACGCTGCAAAGATGTCATCCAGGATCCCGATTACTTTGGCAACTCCAGTTGCCAGGCTCAAGTGGGCTGAAGAAGTCGACTGCTATCCTCTCCCAAACACTTTCTTGTATTTCTGACATCTCCAAAGACAGTGGTCATGTGGCTGGAGATTGGCAGATGCACAGATGACATTTTCGCAGCTCCATCTCTACCATGGTAATTAAATCATCAAACCATAAACTGTCTAGGAGTGCCCTTTTGGTGGGAACTATCCTTTGGTGTCCTTTGTGTGCTAGGTTGTTGTCTTGTTTGCAGAGTTTCTTAGGCATCACAATGCATGATCCTCTGAGGACAAGTCCCTCTCTTGTGACGGCCAGCTCATCCCTGACATTATAGAAAGCCTTGTTCTCTTCAGAGTCACCAAACACTCTTTTTTGTGTTTCCACTTATATTTGTCGATGATATATATGACAAGGGCTATATTTCTGTCATTCTTCTATCTGCTATTTGAAGACTCAAGAGTGCAGGGGGCACGCTCTTGCTGATGATGAATTGGAGGTATTCCTTTGTAATGGGCAAGTGCCTTTATGTTGAGTGTGGTGGCTGTCTGGAAAAACAGTCGGCTGGATTGTGCTCCTGTCCTGGTTTGGGGGTGATAATGTAGTCATACTCCTGGAGGCGTACTCACCACCATTTGATTCTGGGAGGCATTTTGGTTTTGATGTTGAACCATATGCCATATTAACAAAATGCTCTGCGAGACTCTCCTTCTCAAGTTGAGAGTAGTCTTTCTCAGTGTCAGAGAGACTTCCGCTGGCATAGGTAAAAATTTGACACTGGCACGAGACCCACTGGACTGGTGTCAACAGTCACTTTTGTGGACAGTTGACACCAGTTGGGGTCGAAGTAAGCCATGACAGTGGCCTTGGCGAGAGCAGTCTATATTTGTTGAAAACTGTGTTCACAGTCTGGGGACCACCAGAAAATCACATTCTGCTTTGTGAGGTGATAAAGTGGGGCACTGATGGTGGCATAGTTTCGAATTTACCTGGCACAATAGCTAGCCATGCCTAAAAAGGAGTGGAGCATGAAAACGTCACTTGGTGGGCTAGCAGCTGTGAGAGCAGGGACCTTTTCTGGATCAGGCATTATCCCCTTCTCTAAGAACAGGTGCCTAAAGATTTTCGATATGGTCCTGTGGAAATAAGTTTTGTCGGTGTTAAGGGTAAGACCAGCTTCACAGAGCAGATGACTGACCTTGTTCAGCGCAGCATCATGCCCTTTGCGGGTGGGTCCAAAAATGAGGATGTCATCAATGTAGTTTAATGCTTGTTGAATGACCTAGCAAATTACCTCCTTAAAGATTGCATCAGCTGACGAGATACCAAAATGTAATCTCTTATAATGGAAGAAGCCCAGGTAAGTGGTAAACATTGTAATATAGCAGCACTGTTCCTCCAATTCGATCTGATGACAGCCTTTGTTGAGATCAAGTTTGGAGAAGAGCTTCGCCCCATTGAGTTGGGTGATCATGCCCACAATGTGTGAACCGGGATGACATTCTCGTTCAATCGCTTTCTTGGCTGACACATATCAACGCATTGGCGGACATCCCCTTGCCTGTCCGTTTTTGGGACTACAACAATGTGAGACACCCAAGTTGTGGGGCCATTGGATGGTTCAATATTGTCAAGGATGAGTGGATTCTTGATTTCTCTTTCCACCACTTCCTGTAGGTGGAACGTAATTCTCCTATGATTCTACAAAACATTGAACATCGAATATACAAACAGCCTGTAGACAAAGAGGCATGCGGACAGAAAGGCATGCAGCAAAGGTAAGTGCATATTACCACCGGCTAACAGTAAATATGTTACATGTTCCTCCTTCTTAGGTCACAGCTCTAGATGGCGTGCATGCGCTGTCTCGAACCGAGACATGCTTTATCTACTGTAGCTGGCTTCAGCCTGCCCATAGGCTTGCCATTTTCTGGCTCCCAAGTTGTTCCATTATTCCTTCTCCCTATTAGTCATGGCAGCATGTGTCATGCCTCTTCCCGAATTTGGCCCTCCCATGAGAGCAGTGACCAACTCCTACCAAAGATACGCATCAGTCATTTTAATCCTTCATTTAGGAACTACTTTGTTTTAAATGTGTGACCGATCGCTGAGGATGTCATGGCTTCTTTGCCAGGCGCTTGCATGTCCAGCACAGCCTTGGACTCAGCACATCCTTATCCTGAGGAACTTCACCCAAAGCTGAGCAATTCCACCAGGACTCGGAAACCCTTGCTCATTCAAGGCAGGACTCGCCTCTTGGATGATTTTCTCACCTTTTTACTGCTTCTCGCATGTGTAAAGAATGCGCTGCTATCGCCCATGAGACTTATTTTCACAGTATTATCAGCACGCTCAACCGCTTACATATGCAACTACATTTCCAATAATGCACAACAAACACCATCAGTAATGAGCTTCCCATTATTTACAAATCACAATCCATAACTGAGCACAGAGATGGCAGCACAAGAAACCAGGGTATGAAACCGCTCATCTCTTTTCACTTTAGCAAGACGAATGTTATGGTTTCCCCTAATGAAAATAGAGGTTGTTATTTTTACTGCACTGACACAGCAGCAAAGTAAGAGGTGTTTATTTACCCTCTGTGGAGAGCCAATGCTCGCACTCACACTTGCCCGCTGTGCTGCAAAGATGCTTTTGCCTGCCACAAGAAAGCCCCAGATTAATCTAGCAACCAAAACACGCAACGTTATAGTTTGCATGGATTTGCGAGAATGTTTTACTGTATGCCATCTTCTCCTTCATGCATGCCTGTGAAATGCACCGCTTCTGGCATGAGGTAGCGAGGAGAGAGGAGAAATTTGCAGAAGAGCAGCTTCTTTCCAACAAGGACCTCTCTCTCCCACGAAATCAGGCACTTGGCCAGTTATTCACCCCCTTCAGTTAAAAAAGTTAGTCAGCATTCCTTTTGTAAAGAAAAAACATCCCAACTCTCCTGGGTGCAAAAACTCCCCTTCACATCTTCACTTTAGGGCAGTGTGGTCTTTAGTGCAGAGTCGAAAGGCTTTTGAAGCTCTGCGCTTTCATGTAATAGTACTAAATATGCTGTATTCCAAAGATGTTGGATTGATGACATTTCCTATTTTGTTCAAACTCTGTACATTTTGGCTGCGTGCCACCCAAGCGAGACTTTCCAGAGAAGAGGCAAGGTCAGTGACTTTTGAATGACAAACTTAACTAACTACATTGTCGTGTGAATGAATTGGGGAGAGGAGTTGTCTAACGGCTAGGGCGCTCGACCTCGGACCTGGGGGACTGGGTTCGAGTCTCGGTAATGATGCCGAACATCCTGTGATCCTGGGCAAATCACTTAATCTCCCCGTGCCTAACAAAGAATGAATGTGTGTCCCTAATGTAACGTAACTGGTGCTATGTAAAGCGCTCTGATACCTGATTGGATTCGGGTCAAGTTCGCGCTATATAAAACTCTGCAAAAAAAAAATAATAATAATGAATACATTACATTAACCTCCTTTCAACTAGTGATATTGTTCATATAAGTATTAGGCCTGGGCGAAAATTTCTGTTCCGCTCGCGGAAGTTGCAAAGTTTTGGCAGTTCAGCGGAGAACGCAAAGATGTCGAAACTTCCATGACCTGCTGCGAAAGCGGAAGTGTTTTATGTTCGTGCTTTGAAAATGCATTCTTGCGCGCACGGTAGCGACTTACCGGATCCCTGCGTTCGCCAACAAGTTTTCCTATCCGTTCACGTGCGCCACGAGATGTTGGATTGTTGATAGTCGGTCGCGCTATCCCGCAAGAGTTTGCGAACCCGAACACGTCATTCGACCCAAAACAGGAAATAAGCATCGCAAGCAAGATGGCCGCGCCTATTAGCGACCGCATGGGCAAGTTAGAGAAATATTTCCCCGCGAACACGCAAAAACACATCGCGAACAGGCGGGAAAAGCAATCTCCGCGTCTTCGCGAAAGTTCTGCATTCTCGCAGAGATTTAGAGCAATTTCGCGATAATTTGCGTAGGGCAACTACGCAAATTACGCCCACCTCTAATAAGTATACCCACACGAGCGAGTCACAAACCCCAATCCATTCATTTTCCAGCCACACAGTATGTGCACGTCTCCTAAATGTCCCCTTTAGTTTACATGGACCAGTCTCCTCCAACCATGGCATGGGTCAACTGCTTGTGTTTTTGTGCATCCTGTTTCGATCTCCGATGGATTAAAATATTTATGAGATACATTTAACTGCTCCTGTATATGGCACAATACAACAGGATACTTCAATGTGTTGCTGGCGTGCATAAGTAAAGTATGTCATTTTAGATAAATTCCAGAGAGAAGTACATGCATATATCTTTTAAACATGCTGCCAATGTTTTCTGGGCATTTCTACAGTGATACTGCGTTGCTTTCAGTTAGTCTGATTTTTTTAATCATGTTTGGTGAGCTCATTTAATCATATTTTTTATATGGGAGAATGCAGTAATCTTAAAACACGTTTTTGGAATTGATTTCGTGACTAAGGTCATCTCAGAAGTTGATCCCTGTGGCCTAGAAAGATCAAGGGGCAGATTTACAAGCCCCATGCGCCGTTGGTGCATCACATTGCGTGACGCACCGGTGGCGCAGCCTGATAAGTGATATTTACAAGAACAGGAAAGTGACCCTGCGTGACTTAACCTGTGCTTGTAAATATTGCCGCTGTTCATGCAACACTTTGCGTGTTAGGGGCGTAACATGGGTGTTGCTGTGGGTGTTCCCACGCAACACATGTCCACTGATGCATTTCCAGATTTACGAGAAATCGTAAATCTGGAAATGCATCAGAATGCTACGCCACATTAGGGGTGGCGTAGCGAGGTGCAACTAGGAGAAATGTTTTAATTTCTCCTCATTTGTTCCTCTTTCAATGCGTGCTGCATTCTACAGCACACATTTGAAGAGGAAATCACCTCAATTCATTGTTTTTGTGCAGGAAGGTGCCCTTCGCACCAGCACCATATCTAAACATTACATTCTCGATCTATTGAAAGCAACAACTGATGGCCCTTCGCTTCGGTAAACTACCTTCCATTGCAGATCAGCCAACCTGGGTCCATAAAGGGCCTACAAAATGCCGATTATGCAGCAGCAATAAAGAGGACTTCAGCCACATAATATGTGTATGCCCCAAACTTCGCACACCGCGAGTCACTTTATTGAAAAATGCACTGATAAAGTTTCTTAACTCTCATGAGCGGGCATTAAAAACAGAACAGCTAGCCATCGCGCCGATATGCTAAAAGCTTTATCTTACACGGAATTAAAGAGAGATTGTCTGTCATTTAAGAATCAAACCTGGAATGTAAGCTTTTGATTGTATAGTGGAACATTGATGAACTAATGCCCAGAACCCATTAATTGTATGCAACAAACCCTTGTATACTCTTGTATATTAATAACTGAGAATGTAAAGCTTTTAAGGTTTTAAGTAAAATGACAACATTTTATTGTTGATATTTTCTTCTTTTTTTTTACGTAGGCGACAAAATGTTATGGTTTTAATTAACTAAAACAATAAACATTTATTAACCATTTACCATTGCAAGCCATAAAACATAATTCCACTCCACATAACTCCACTCAACACCATACAATTCCACGTCACACAATTCCACAACAAACAATTGCAATCCAAACTGTATAATTCCACTCCTCACTACAGACATCCACTCCACTGCACATGGCTTAAAGACATAGTCATTGACAATGCCAACAGCTCTTGGATTTCCGAAACCTATTGGGTTTGCCAATGCTCGTTGAGTCTTGCCTAACAAACAGCTTTTTGCTGTGTGATAGGTGAAGCCTATTGTAGAGTATATCAAAAACCTAAAGTGGGCTTTGCCCAACCCATTGCTTACCATTGGTTGCTTTTGTTATCGCTCTTGCTTGCTTTTTTTCTATTACTTTCCTTGTCCATCATATGTCTCTTCCCTTTTTCGATTAACCCTCTCTCATGGAGTGCAGCTTCTTAATCAACCTTCTGATTGTATGCCTTATTTTCTCTTTGTCTTTCAGCACTCTATGTAGTGTATGTGTTTTTATCTCTCTCCCTTGTTTGCTGTTGCCCTCCCCTAAGCACCCTCCCCGCCTCATGGTCCGAGGTGCTCCCTCATCCCTCCACCAGGTTCTTCCATCGCTTTCCCCAACCCTCCTTGGCGTTTTAATTGTTTTTGATCCTTTTCCGGCCCAGTGTAAAACACCTTAATTGGGCTGAGCTGCAATTCACCATGTTCACCTGCCCACCTCCCCCTTTCCTTCCCTTTCTGTTTCTCCTCACCTCTAAGTTTCTCGTCCTCACCCTCCTCATTCTCCACCTCACCCTCCTCTCTCCCTACCTTGGCTTCCTCTCTCTTTGACCTACCCTTATCTATCTATCTCTCATCTCACTCTCCTTTCTTTCTGCTTCACTCGCTCCTCTCTCTCCACCTCTCCATGGTCTGACTGTGCCTCCACCTTCACTGCATTCTCTCTCTCTACCTCCCCCAACTCTCTCTTCTTCTTCACCCTCCTCTCCGTCTCTGCCTCACCAGCCTCCCTCTCACCAGCCTCCCTCTCACCACCCTCACTCTCTCTTCCTCACTATCCTCCCTCTCCTAATAACTCTTCTACCTATAAATCCCCCTTCTCACTGCTTCACCATCTCCTCTTTCTATCTCAACCATAACTCTCTCCACCTCAGCCGCTTCTGTCAGTCTTGCCTTTACTACCACTGCATTTGGGAATAACGATTTTGATGAAGTAATGGAATCTTGAGCTGCTTCCATAAAAGTGGTTGTATTTATGTGAGTGCGTGGATGCGTGCAATCCTGCTGCCCTGTATCTGTCCTTGTTCCTCAATGCTGGCCTTTACCATTTTGAATAGCGGCAGCACCAAGGACTGAATGTTATACATGGTGTGCTCATGAACATGCAAAACACCTACAAAGAGTTGAAAGCCATACACATTTCAAAGAAATGGTAATAGCCTATGCAACTTTTTAAAGTTGTGGATAGTGGCTACTGCTGTACATGTACTCGAAATAAGAGAAGTAACTATTGGAAGATCAATCAAATTTGGCAACCGAAGCTGAACCAGCCAAACTTCAAATGTAGGTCTGTTTGAACCCTTCGCTTCCCACTATGCCAAGAGTACAGCTTCCGAGACTGACAACTGGACCTTCCATTCGGTGGCTAGTTTCGCAAGCAATATTTGGCTATCAGCTTTTTGAGCAGTATGCATTCTAGGGGAAACACAGAGAAAACGTACATCTTCTGTGAATGCTTCAAAACGGAACTGTCTCTTTTAAATTGTGATTAGCAGCAGGGGCGGCTCCTCTATGTGGGTGTCGCCCCACTGCTTTCTCGCAGTGGGAGGAGCAGAAACATAAAATGGTATTATAAACACTATTTTACGTTTCTGCTTCTTGCACTGCGAGAAAGCAGAATGGTTTGGTTGGGGGCGGGAGGGTGGGTGGCAGGGCGGGAGTGGCTTTCCCACTCTGTGGGCCCTGATTGTTTGGTGTGCCCCAGGGCCGATCAAACCAGTCGTACGCACTCTCCCCTTTCTCCATGTGGGCTGCATGCAGCCTACATGGAGAAAATGGCCTCCCCATAGACACCTGTGAGGTCGGCGTCCCAGCCAATCACATGCTGCCATTGCAGCGTTGTGATTGGCTTAGGGGAGTGGAGGGAGGCTGCCTGCGCTACCCCCGTCCCCTCACCCGCGAGTCAAACCGGCCGCAACTGATTGCATGTTCCCTCCTCTTTCCCACTTTCTTACTTTCTCATAGTAGTATCCTACTCTCATCACCGTCCCCACCCATCACCCTCCTCATCCATCACCTTTGTCTCCCTTGTGTTCTACCGCTCTCCTCCTAACTCTCAATTTCTTCCCCTAACTTATCATTTGCTCAACACCCTTTTCTCTGATCACCTTCCTTTCACCCCATTTTCATCCTTCACCAGCCTCATCTACCACCTTCGCCATTTCATACTCCTCTCCCACTACTCCCATCTCATCACCCTCTCTCAGTGCATGCCTACCAATCACTCTACTCCCATCACTCAATTTGGTCATAGTTCTCCTGCTTCCTTATTCTGCTTTCCCAGAGTCCTCTTTAATCCTCCTTCATCCACCTCTGTCACCATCTTCATCACATTCTCTAGTTTAACACTCACCACCCTCATACTCCTCTCTAATTAACATCTGTTATATTTCTTCTCTTGCCTTATACTCACTCTGTTACACTTATTTCATCCACCTTTTTCTTTACAATTCTTTTGTCTTGTTCTTTTTCTTTATCTTCATATTTTCTATTCTGACACTCCTCTAATCACCCTCCTCCATTTCTCATATCTGCACCTCATCACCATTTCCTCGCCAAGATTCTTTAATTGTTGATCATTTCTGCTGCCCTATAGAACGACAGGTATGAAAACTGTTGACCTGGACTTCAAACACCACCCCAGCTGCTAGCTAATCATTAATTTAGTGCGATATGTGTTCTAGCTTTCGAAAGGCCCCAAAACCACATTAATTTGAACCATAAATAACTGTGTTATTTATCCAGATCTGAGACACTGAGCAGCTCAGAATGTTTATACTGATGGCAGACCCTGTAACTCCAAAATACCCATGGAGGAGGAACACAAAACTTTTATGAGAGAGACGAATTCCTCAAGAGCAGTACGTATCCCCAAAGAGATATGTGCAATAATGCACCTTAAAGTAAGAAGGGTCCAAATAAAAAAAAACCCAATGTAAGCAAGGCTAATCCATTGTGTTTTGCATGCGTGGGTTTGCATCCCATCCTAACACATTCTCAACAAAAATGTAACCATTCTGTGTTTAATCAACACACATAACTTCAAGTGCACCCTTTTATTGTTGTTCACATTCACCGTCATCGGTTTCTTCCACCCACATCTCTATGAAACAATTCCCCTTCCTGAACAGCATGTACTTCAGAAGAGGTTTTTTGTACCTACCGATTGTATTTGACAGAGCTTATGGTAACTGTAATGCTTTTACAAACAAAATGAAAGTTCTTGTTTGTCATAAAGTTACCCTTGTGTAGCTTGTCCACAAATATTAATTCACCAATTCTCTTTCTGTAAAATGTTCTGCACAATGACTCGTATGTATGCATTTTTCCCTCATTCCAGACAGAATGGTAAAACCCTGTCAATCATCAGGGCCATTATCCCCACCTCGTGGAGATTTCTTAATTTCTTGCCAAACTTAAAATTTAAGCTTTGCTACATTATGTCCTGCTTTTGCAAAGCACTTTGTTACTGAAGAATTCATTTCTTCACTTTGAATGTTTGACTTCTGTTTATTGGTCAGGATTTTCAAACTCCTCATAGTTTGACCCTATGTGCCTCTTCACGAAAACACTTTGATACATACATTAGAAGCTTTGTATCTCAAGTCGCAAAGCTTCTCTGAGCAAATTCCTCAGTACTTTTAGTATGACTTAATAAGTGTCTCTATTTAACTGTCACACCTCTTGATTCTCTACTCCATGGGAATCACTATCTGAAGCTAATTCACACCTTGCCCACACCCCCATATATCCAGCCAGTCCCACTATATAATTCGAACATTTGCAAAGAAATCCTGGGAAGAAAGGAGAAGTGGACTAAAAGAAAATCTAAGAGGAAGGCTGAAGCATCTTGGTAGCAAGAATAGGAAGCTTTGTTTCTAGAATCAGCTTATTCTGTCCAACTAGAGATCAGCTTGAAAACCTGTGAATTTGAAAAATCTTTATTACTTTTATAATCAACCCTAATGTTATACATTTTGTAATATCAGATAGGGCACATGTCCTTTCCTTGGTGCTGCTGTGTCATAGTGTTCTCTGGCATTTGTAGTTAATAAACTTCCTTCTAGATGAAGAAATAATCACAAACGCTAAAAATCCAATGTGCCAAGGTTGTAATGCAAACAATCAACTCTAAGCTCAAGTCAATTTAAGTCTGTTCAGAATGTGCAAGTAAAACAATACTCGAGAAGCAATTTCAAGTGAAATAAGCCCCAGCATGTGCCTGAGGCCACCCATGTAGCCGGCCATCTGCTGGATCCTGTTATTTCCAACCTTCCTCAGATCGTAATGCGTACTCCTATTCCACAGGCCTGGACCGACCATTTTTTGGTCTCCTTCTCCCTACAATTACAGACTAAGACAGACTAAAATTCTTAAACGCCCTTGGCACAGGTTTAACACGGAGGTTCTCTCTGTCTGGTTATCTAGCCATCAACCTCAGTTATCCTCGAATGTGGACGCAGCTAATCGGTGTTACCACGATTGGCTGATGGCCGGCCTGGATAATTACATTCCAGCTACATGGGGAAGGAAAGGTCGTGGGCCATCTAATCCATGGTTCGACGACACCCTTTCCCTAGCCAAGAAGGGCTGCAAACAGCTGGAGCGTGTTTGGAGACGCTCCTATGATGCAACAGCTAAACTGGAATATCGGATGGCCCTCAAGCAATGCCATAAGGGTATCCAAAGAGCGCGGGCGGATTTTATGGCCAGTGAAATTCTGGCCAGCTCCAACCCTGCCAAGATTATTTTTTCTTTGCTGGGCGACATGAAGAATACAGGAGACAACAGGGTTTCTCCTGTTGCCTCCAATCATCAATGCAATGAGCTAGCCCAGCATTTTATCAATAAGGTGGAACAGATCTATCTGAGACTTCTGCAAGTAGCTTCCCTGCCTGTGGAGGTGGACCCGGAAGGGGGTGAGGCTGTGGAAGGTCGTAATCTGGTGGCATTTCCTTCCATCTCGCCTTTGGAGTTTGTGGCTTTATGCTCAAAAATTAAATCAGGCTCCTCAGCAGACCCAGTGACTGCCACTCGCTTCCATCAGCTCTATCCTTCCATTTCAGGTGTGTGTCTGGATGTGGTTAATCTGTCATTGTCAACGGCATCAGTCCCACGGGCTTGGAAACATGCTAAAGTCGTCCCCTTGCTGAAAAAACCTTCCCTAGACACTGCAGAACCAGGTAACTATCGACCTATCTGTCAGTTACCCTTCCTGGCCAAAGTGGCGGAGGCGCATGTGAATTCCATTCTGGCTAACTTTGTTGAGCAACATTCCATATTTGACTCTACGCAACATGGCTTCCGGCCCCGGCACAGTACCGAATCTGCGCTCCTGGCCGTGTCGGAAGCCATTAGGAGTAATCTAGACGTCGGGGACTCAGCGGCCTTAGTCCTTTTGGACTTAAGTGCCGCTTTTGATACGGTGTCCCATAAAATACTCCTGAAACGTCTGCAGGACATTGGGATCAGGGATTCAGCCCTGGCCTGGATTAAATCATTTCTATCGGAAAAATCTTTTCAGGTCTTGGCACCTCCCTTTTCCTCACAGGAGTTTGCTCTGCACCAGGGGGTACCACAGGGCTCTATATTGAGTCCACTATTATTCAGTCTCTATGTTAGCCCGCTGGCAGAGCTGGCAAAGGGGAGGGGGCTGTCGTTGGTATCGTACGCTGACGATACCCAATTGATGATAGCCTTCTCTAGGAAATGTACCATCAATCTAGATAATTTCAAGGACGATCTGCTGGCCAACTCTGATTGGATGGCAGCTAATTGCCTACAGCTTAATTCCGGTAAATCGGAAATCCTGCTATTTGGGAAGGACAGGGAGCTGTGGACTGATCTTTACTGGCCAGACCGCCTAAAACCTGCCCCAGTCCCTAAGGATACCGTAAAAAATCTTGGGGTATGGTTTGACAGAGGATTGACTTTTGAGAAACAAACAAAAGCTGTCGCAGGGGTCTGTTTTGGACTCCTGCGGGGTCTAAAGCCGTTGCTCGGGTTTTTACCCCCTTCGGTGCGCCAGACTATCATCCAGGCATTTGTTTTATCTAGACTGGATTACGGCAACTGCCTATATTTGGGAGCAACAAGGGCCAGCGTAAAGCGCCTCCAGAGGGTCCAGAATGCGGCAGCATGGATTCTGGTCTCACTACCCAAGCACAGCTCAGTTGCCCAGGTGCTTCCCAAACTCCATTGGCTGCCAGTGGATAAGCGGATACAATTTAAAGCATTGTGCATCTCACACAAGATCCTAGCAAAACAGGCTCCGCCGGGCCTTCTCCATTTGGTGGAGGCCTATGTACTCAAGCGCCCATTGCGATCTGCTGATCTAGCTATGGTCTGCGCTCCTCGAGTGTGGAGGGCTAGGGCAGGGGGACGTTCGTTCCGCTGCCTGGCGGCAAAACTGTGGTACCCACTCCCAACCTCTACTAGAACTATTTCTAATCACCTGGCTTTCCGCAAGGCCTTGAAGACATGGCTTTTTCCCATTGCTACCATTTAACTGCCTCGATTCTCTTAAGCTTTCGTTTCTGGTCCCCTGTGCTGCGCTGGGACGCCTCGTTGCTGTGGCAGCCATGCGCATTATAAATTTGAAATAAATAAATAAATAAAAATTCAATATATCATTTTCCAACACCTAAATTAGGGTTCTACCCAATCACCCCACTAATAACTGAAATCTGGTAAGGTTGCTATTTTGTTTGGATCACAAAATCAATTCTTTCATTGTAACTTGCCGTTCTGGTCCCCAAATCTCCAGTACAGGGCAATAAGTAGATTATGCAGTTAACAGTCCTTAGTTAATGATCTCTGGTAAGAATTAGTCGAAAAATTCAGAAAAAAAACATATTCCAAGATGACTTGTCCATAGGTTATTGTTGGAAAACAAGCATTCCCCGCTTTAGTTTACTTTTATCTAAGATGGCCCCTGAGATTACCATCATCTTGTGAGAACTCTCTTGCCATCGTGAGTTACCAGAGGAAAAATGGGAAAATGAAGCAGATACCTAATTTTCCGCCCTTTGATTTTGACATTTCTTTCCAACTAAATTTTGTTTTTGACATAATGTTTGAAGATGTCTTACTGGGGGAGGTAACTTCTGCTTTTACGAGCTCAGTATCAACTTTATTGACATGTTAACGTTTGCAATGGCTGACACAACACTTATAGATACAGTGCACAGGATTTTCCCTTTCTTATTCCTTCTCTGATTATTCCTATGATTTCTGTAACCTCTGACAATTACATTGCTGGAACTGAAACAATTTAAAGAGGGGTAATTTCCTGTGACTTCCTTCCCAACTGTCTTTGCATATATTTTTTAATGACATGTTCTACACATATTAGGATTTCCCTTACGTTTTTTTGATGGGTGTACAACAGCAAAGGTATTCTATGACATACTTTTTTCAATAATGTACCCTTTTCCAAAATTGTTATGATTTCCATTAACAACTCTGACAATATACTTGCTCTGACTGTTTTATGCAAAATTAGTTTGTTTGTTTGTTTGTTTTAATAGTATCTCTTACTTCTTTTCTCAAATTTGTTAAAGCTTCTACCCCAGAAATGTGTTTATCTTTTTTATTTTTTGAATAAATGGTTTCATATAACTTCTTTAATGTCTCAAGTGTTTCATTGTATTGTGTTAAAAATTATTTCTTCTTGTATAACAATCCTAGGTACCTTTTGTAAGAAATCTCTGTATGGCAAACTCTCAATCACTGGTTGAAGGTGAAAACTAGCAACCAATAAAATATATTTTTACAATTTTATTTTGATAACTAGATCTTGTTCAAATGCTGAACTTTCTGGTTGTATTGTTGCATCCGAATAATCTATTTCAGGATTCCTTTTCTTAAAGGCCAGTTTGATTGAAAAGTTACAACTCTCCAAAAATGTTTTAAATTATTTAATTCCCTCTCCAAGCCACTCTATTTCCTGAAAACCTCATTGGAAACCCCCAATCATATTTAAATATGGTTTTTCCATATTGGATCTTCTATTTTTAATAAAAAAACATATTTTATTGGCATTTTCATTTCCTACCACACAACAGTATACATACATTTAATCATCAGTTGTACATGTCATGGTAGTTCCGCAGCGTGTTCGCTACTATGGTTACAGTAGTTCAGGTTGCTTGTATCATTCACTGTTTATCATTGGTCATTTCTAAGGATCTCATTCCTAACAGTGTTGTCCTCCCGACTTCCGTTTAAGCACTGTCCCCCCCAAATCCCCAACTAACCCCCCTCCCACCCTCGCATTGCTGTCAACTAAGAAACCTATGGCTCTCTGATATGTGTGTGTGATCTGGGTCTTCCTCTACTGTGGCCAGGTGTGTTGGGTTGTGTAAACCTCTCCAGAGCTACTGGTTTGGCATGTCATTGCGCTCCATGCTACTCATGCTGTCCCCCCCCCCCCACCCTCCTGGGGTCTACTTGAGCCGGACTTACAGGTCGGGACGGTCCCTGAGGTGTGCTAGGCATGGACTCCTGTCCCTCGTTCCTAATGTCATCGAGTAGTGTTCCCCACGCCTGTGCCCTCTCCAGCTACCCTATTCCTTGTTCTGCTCATCTGAGCAATATTCTGTGTTCAAAGCCTGCCCATTTTGCTAATTCACACTTCCACCTGGTGACCCCAGATCCCGCTGGCGCCTTCCACCTGCTGGTCAGTTCTCGCTTCGCCAGTATAAAGGCCAAGTCCTGGAACCTCGCAGTCACTTTAGTCTTCGCTGAGTGGGGGAACAGGTTGAGCAACACGTGGCTTGGCGTGCATGGTACTACCCTTCCTGTGATTCGTGCTGTTTCCCGAGTCACTTCCGGCCAATACATGTCTAAGTGTGGGCAACTCCACATCATGTGGATGTAGTTAGCATTTTTTTTCTCCACAGCGTGGGCAGCCTGCATCATCCCTATGGAAGTATCGGGTAATTCTATCTGGGGTAATGTATGCACGGTGTAAGATATAGAAACTGATCAGCCAAAATTGCTGATGTGCATTTTCCCATTCCCTACCTTCCAAAGGGTTTCCCAGGTCTGTTTCCCATTTGGTTCTCAGCCCCTCTAGCGGCTTCGTGGAATCCCGCCTAATGGCTCGGTAGAGGCATGAAACCGCTTTGATCACACCACCTGCCAGGCTAATGTATTCGCATGTGGAGTGTGTGGGTGGTTCTGTTGTTTCCCTCCTCCAGTGTCTGCGCATGGCCCCCGTTACAGGCCCATAGAGTAACAAGCATTTGCAATGCAATAGGTCTCGCAGTTACGCGAGTTTAAGCTGTTGGCATTGTAAATGACAATGCCTTTTATTTATGTTTTAATAAGCAAAACAAAAAAGGCATTGTCGTTTAGAATGCCAATAGCTCAAACTCGCGTAATTGCGAGACCTATTGCATTGCAAATGTTTATAGGTCTCCATTTAAAGGATGCATTCCAGAACTGATAGCCTAATAGTACCTCCAAAAGAAAATACCTATTTGTCATTTATAATGAGTCATAAAGAGCAAGTTGACAGTATAAATGAGCAGCGCCTCTCTTAACTGGCTGAAAAGCTATTTATTCCTTCCACTTCCCCTGATTGGCCAGGCGAGTAAGAGTTTGGTTTCAGTTTTACTCAACACCCCCATGTTTATTGGCTCACACTTGTAAATTACACACAGGTTTGAACTGGGCATCATGTGTCAAGCGTTTGTGTGTTCAATTGAAATGTGTGCGCAGATGTTGTTTGCGAGGAGTGTGCTTGAGCGTCCCTGGATTAGAGCTCCTAGAAGAGTCAGCACAGAGCTGTGGTTGTGATGTGCAAAGCCAGACACATAAACAAACACATCTAGGCAAAATATGACAAGTGCAGTCAGCACTGTAACTGCTGTTTGTTTAAGGTGAGGCGGGATCTCTTACTTACTGAAACACGCTTTTAATGACTGAAAGTGAGAAACATTGGGGAAATCTTTGTATTATTATAAAAACGAACACAAATACGACCCCGACTCAAGTCGAAGATGTGCACAGATGACAACAGTCGCCACAACTTTACAATTTACACCGAGAGAACCCTCTTACTGGAGTTCACCATCATCTGATGCACTCCGGTGCACCGAATAACTTCTGTTGACCCCGCAAAACCAGGTTATATATGTATGTGATCTGCATCTCTTTTATTTTATTTTTTAAAGCATTGGCAGAGCTATCTATGCAAAATCTATTGGCTATTCAATGTGTGTGTTTTTTTTACAAGTTGAAAAGCAGTCAGCTGATGTGCTACATGGCTTAAAGTTAAAAAAAAAACGCTATGACGCAGCGAATACTGGCATTGTCATACTGTTATTTTTATTTATGTTGCTCAGCAGATCAACTGCTGGTCAACGTGTAAAATAAAACATTTTGCAAAGGTGAAACCTATCGGCTTTGCCAATGCTTGTTCTCTTTCTTGCGAAGCTGTCTGAAATTCAGGTTGACGCACACATATTTAGACAAGGCCTGCATGATGAAACTGCTTTATTTATTACAGATGTCTACCAAACCCAGAAAACTGTATTTATTCAGTCGCCGAGTCTGTCGATGGGACCATTGCTGCTGCTGCACACATAACAAGCTGTCGCAATTGTGAGGGAAGTGGGATAAGGGAGGGGGTGGCAAATGGTGAGCTAATTTTGCGGCCGCTTTGATGTTCTCATCAAAGCGGTCGCGAAATGAGCTTTTGTAAACGGGGGATTTGAAAGTGCAAACTAGTGCTTTCAGGCTGCCAAATGGTGCGCGCGCCCGGAGCACATGCACTGTATTTGGAGGCCTGAAAAGCACTAGTTTGCACATCCAGATCCCCCTTTTACAAAAGCTCTCGCACTGTATTTGGAGGCCTGAAAAGCACTAGTTTGCACTTCCAGATCCCCCTTTTACAAAAGCTCTCGCGAGAGCAGCGCTAAAGCGCTGTCTCAGACGAGACCTAAAAAGTGCCCCAGAGGGATGTTCCAATCCGCGCGAAATTCCTCGAATGTGAGCAGCTATCCATCCCTATAAAGATCACCTATTTTGGTTTCCCCGGCTTGTAGCCATTCCTCGAGCCCCCTCCATTGCCCCCCATGCGTGAGCGTCTCAAGTAGTGTCACTGGCATCTCTGGTGAATAAGGGCGCTTGGTCTTTGTTTTTTGTAAACATCTGCTCCAGCAGCGCCTCAGCACTTTGTGCTCAGAGGAGCATACCCTTCGCGGTTTAATAGCGCTCATGACAGTGCTCAGTACGCCCGCTCTATCCGGGGTAAATGGCAGCTGTCTATGGTCCGGGTCGAGACTCCCTGCCACCCACTGTGTAAACCTCTGAAGCTGTCTGTTGTACTCTTATATGAAGTATACACTGGTAGCCATGATGTAGGTTTCAAAGCCTTCTTTATTAGTTCCAGTTCCAGGTGGCATCAGTCTAGGTTAAGCCATGTACCAGCTCTTACTCTAGCCACAACTTAGGTCCTTGTTACAGCCTCTATGTCAGCCCATGTAACAGCCCCACCAGGAGCAGCCTGCCTAGCTGCTCAGCCCATCTCCAACTGTCATCACTCACCCACACAGGCACCCAGGCATTCCATTCATCACAGTCACACCAACATTCCGTTACCATCTCTCACTCTGGCTGCGCAGCTAGGAAGACCTAGGCTAATTACAATTAAGTAAAACTCAGGATATAACATTATCCCTTTCCTTTTAAAATGAAAACAAAGTTTACATTACTACAGCAAAGAGCTATACACAAAATAAACCGTAATGTCCATAACTCAAGGATGCAACCAAAAGTAAAACATCACTAAAGCAAGAACAAAGTAAATTAAAGAGAAGAAAGGCAAAAACGACATATCATAATATAACATGCATCAACATAAAACGACATATCATAATATAACATGCATCAACATTACCCATCCTCCCTCATGAAGAGTATTATAACAATTTACAACGCACCTAACACTGCGTACTTTGGGGAAGACTTAACACTGTCTAACTAGCAGTGACCCCTCCTTCTTTCCCCTGAACATACAAAATACACGTAGTGAAAGGTGAACACACCACGACAAACACCCGAGGCCATAAACAGACATCAAGGGTGAACCGACACTACAAATACACGTGTACCACAATATGGACCACATAGAGGGTACACACAGTGAGGCGCAGGGCGACTTACACACGACCACAACTGAAGCGCAGGGCGACTTACACAGGACAACACGTGATGCACAAGGCGACTTACACACAACAACATCTGAAGCGCAGGGCGACTTACACAAGACAACATGTGACGCGCAGGGCGACTTACACACAACAACTGAAGCGCAGGGCGACTTACACAGGACAACATGTGAGGCGCAAGACGACTTACACACATACACACAGACTAGACGTGTAGCGCAAGGCGACTTACAAACACATCAGCCCAACGTGCAACATAAAACGACTTGCACACACAACACAAGAAGATGGGAACCACCCACCAATCATATAAGGCAGAAACTGTGGCATACAAATACAATGTACCCTTGTACATACATTAGGAATAACACCCACTGGTATAAGGAAGATAAACCATATACCTACCCCCATGTAGAGGTCACTAACTGGGACTAAAACCCAACCACACCCCTTTCTTCTAGGGGATAAATTGTGATGACCACCCACTAGGAGATTAGGACGTCCCAACCAATAACAGAGTAAAACAACTGTGGCATCACGACATAAAATGAACACTGTAGCACACAAGAAAACTGTGCCCAACGCCGGTGAGCGACCTCTCACCCGAGTGCTAAACAAGACACACATTAATAATGTTCTTACTCCACAGCTTTGAGATATTCACATATGCTATTTTGACTCTCATAAGCTAAGACTGACCGCACTAAAACTAAAGATGCAGAACACATCATTACTCCTTTGTCAAACCGGCCAGTGTTACACCATAACTGCTGGGCTCCTTATGATATTACATTTCCACACCGTCAAAGTTATATGCCACTGAAATGTGCCTGCTGCTTTGGAAGCTTACCGGCAAATACACAGTTCCGTGAGTCGACCCGAATTTGACAGTCCTGCATCAGACATCGATGCATACATCAAGTATCTCTTGCGTTGTCACCAGAGATCATGTCGATATACTAAAACTTTATTTGAAGATAAACGAACAACAGCGTGGTTGGCAGCACATAGCATGCATAGCAATGACAAAGGCAAACACAGTAGATCGCCTCCAAACTCAAGATGGTGGCACGTTTCATTACGTCCGCCGGGTGGCTCGCGGCACGCTGAAGCTCCCAAAGCGTCTAATGACAGAGCTCTGCACTGGAATCCACCTCACAGAAGTTCGAAGAGGGAACACGCGCAACTCCAAGTGTAATGTGAGTGGCACGCGCATATTTGAAATTTTAAATTGGAGTAAACGGTTGTTTTATGCAAAAGTTGAGGGCAGATTGATGAAGCTAGTAAAATAAAGTAAATAAAAACTCACCAACTTCCACAGAGCGCTTTTCACACAGCGCTTAACAGATGCCCCCTTCTGGTGCCCACTGCCGCCGGCAATTAAAGCTCACCGACAACGTGTTGCCACAAGTTCCCATTACACGCATGACTCGCTTCACAGACAAACGTCGCATTTCCTATGTTTCCAGATAAAGTCAGATGTCACGTTCCCTTCAAATCCATTGCCTATTTCGGATTACCTTCCGTGAGCCATGTCCCACGCTGTCCACGAGCAATATATGTTGCAAACTCCAAAACAATTTATGGAAATGTAGAGGATAAAATCAAAAACCACTTTGTTGAAATGTGCTTAGTAGTGCACATCCTGAGACCAAGCACTAGACTTAGCAAGCTTCCAGTCATCCATACCGTGTGCACTTGACACCAGATAGTGAAGATTGTTTAGAAGACAGCATATGCAGATGTGTTGCTTTGTATAATAACTTCCAGGCACATTATTTCCACCTTGTTCACTGACGCTGCTTGTACTTTCTAAGTGCCATAAAAGTACCAATCTTAGCAGAACCACACCGCTCCTGTGTGGCACCTGTGAATTTACTTCACTGAGTTGGACCACAACTCACATCTTGAACAGCCACTGGATACATCCATACGGCAGATTTGAAAGGAAGTGGTAGGGTGACAAGCAGTCATTTCACACCCTAACATACAGACCATACCTTTGGTCAAGTCCATGGAGTAAGATCAGGCAGGACACAGGTTGGGGCCGTCCGATGACTGGACACTGGTGGGGCCGGCTTGCCTTTTACTCCATACTCCATACTGTTTCATGTATTTTTCTTTCTTTTTTTTTTCTTTGTAGTTGAGCTGGTTCTAACAGTTTCTTTGTAGATCTGTTCAGTCCTTGAGTACGCTTGGGTTCAAGTCCGCTCGTCGCCAAAATTAATATGTTGTACTCTTACATGAAGTATACACTGGTAGCCATGATGTAGGTTTCAAAGCCTTCTTTATTAGTTCCAGTTCCAGGTGGCATCAGTCTAGGTTAAGCCATGTACCAGCTCTTACTCTAGCCACAACTTAGGTCCTTGTTACAGCCTCTATGTCAGCCCATGTAACAGCCCCACCAGGAGCAGCCTGCCTAGCTGCTCAGCCCATCTCCAACTGTCATCACTCACCCACACAGGCACCCAGGCATTCCATTCATCACAGTCACACCAACATTCCGTTACCATCTCTCACTCTGGCTGCGCAGCTAGGAAGACCTAGGCTAATTACAATTAAGTAAAACTCAGGATATAACACTGTCCTTCTAGATAGTAATTCTCCATCTCCGGGACTGCCAGGCCACCTTCCGTTTTCGCCCTCGTCAGCGTGGTCAGTGCAACCCGTCGCCTACTAGTCCCCAGATAAAGGCTGTGATAAGGGAATCAAGGGTGCGGAACCACGCACTGCGAATCCATACGGGCAGCGTTGTGAAGAAGTACAGCAATCTGGGGAGGGCTATCATTTTTAGTAAGGATTCCATATTGGATCTTCTAAAATATATTTTCCCTCAAACATATATATAAAAGTATTTGTTTAGGTGGGTGCTTCATTAGTCTGATCACCACAGTGGAGGTTTATTAAAAAATATTCTCCTTTAGATCTGAAGGAACTGAAAAAATGTAAGTTAAGCAATCTCATGAAAGAAATAATGATCTTTTCAAATTCCGTTTACACTTGAAAGTTTACACTGCTTCGAATTCCTTCAGGTATCAAGCACTGCAGGTGGCGTATCCTGCCAGGGCAGAAATCTTACAGCATGTGCCTACCTCCTCGGTCAAAATCAGGTGATGGCCCAGAGTCCCTAAAGCAGTGATTTGATGTAGCCAGCATCTGGCTGGGGCTAGGTGGCTCTGTACTTCTCACCTGTTGAGGATGAGGCCTGCTGTGTGCTGAATGTGCCTGCTGCCTTGTGGTGGAGTTGGACATGCCCTTCTTCAACAACTGCATTCTGCAGTAGACATAGATAGAGGAATATGACTTTCAGGATTGTTTTTGTGCAGGAAGGTGTCCCTCCTGCACACAAACAATCATGCATGCAACACAGACACCCTTGCACCATGGTGCTAAGGTTACTGCGTTGGTGCTAGGCAGCCAAAACAGCACCAGCGCAGGGGACAAGGCAGGAATGTGCTAGATTCTTTTAAATATTGAGCATTCCTACCCTTTTCCTATCACGCAGCGCAGCAAGATTTCTTGCTGCACTGCACTGTGTGTCACATCTCATAAATATGCCCCTTGGTGTTTAAGGGTGTGGGCAATGACTAAGGCAAGCCAGACCAGAACAGACAGAACCTCAGACTCCAAACCCATATAAGATGGCTACCTCTCCCTTTACTGTTATCGCTAATGACCGTATCCTAGGATAAGATGGCGCTTACACTTCTTCTGAGGCATTTTGCTTTTCCTTCAGGAATACTTTCTTGTGGAGACCTACCTGTGTCACAATGCAGTCATACATTTTTGGCCAGTTAGTCATCCCTTGTATTCATTTGATCCCATTCTTCAGCTTGTCTTTTTCTGGAAGAAGAAGAGAGACGTCTATTTGACGTTTACACTGCTCCACTCAGTATTCTGGGCTGTGTCAGGTCTTCCGCCACAACATTCAAGACATCTACTTTTCTTAAGTGGAAGTTTTTGCCTTTGTGATTTTTTTTCCCCTTTTTGTGACCCTTCCAGAAAGGCACCTGCTGTTACTCATTTTGTAGTGGATAGTAAATCAGAGTAGCTACTGAGGGTGTTGTCCTTTCTTCAGGTACCCAAAAAGAACTCCAGAGAGAGTATTGTGCCCACCCACCATCAGGTATGGTATGCCTCCATTAAAATTTGCATCAACACATGTACATAGGATTTCTTCAATATTACATTTTTCCAGACACAGTTTCAGTAATAGGCCTGTTGTATGTGATATATTTTAAAACTGAAGGGATACAACCTAAATATTTGTTCACCAAAAGGTCAATAAATACAATTTATTATACAAAGATTGACACATTGCCTGGGAGGATTAAGCTCATTGAAGATTTTTTCATGTCTTTATTTTTAGGCAATGCTTATAAAACGGGTACTCAAGTTTTTTTTAAAAAAATATATATCTTTATTGAACTTTTGTACAGACAAACACTGTTGGAAGTGGGGGTCCTTATCGCTTACCACCGCCACCAAATGCTGGAGGCGGGAGTTCCCGACCCCTCGCTTCAACATTAGGCTAAGTAAATACTCCGTCTGAGAGAGCCCTGCTCACCCCATTAGTAGCTTGGCACGAGCAGCCAGGCTTATCTCCAAGGCATACGTAGCGCCACAGTCATGTACTTTGCAATCGAAGGAATAATGCAAAGCGTATCACCACCAGCATGCCCTGTACCAGGAGGAAACAAAGCAATGCGTCACGCTACAATCCTGTACTGTGCAATGAAGCATTAATACACTGCGCCACGTTGTAATCAGATACTGTGCACTGGAGAAATAACGCAATGCGCCATGTTACAATCAGGTCATCTGCAAGGGAAAAATAACGCAGTGCGTAGCATACCAAGCATGTAGCTCGTCAGGCACAAATGAGGTCAGGCGTCATACGACAGTTCGATAGTTCGTTAGCAGCAATAATGCAAAGTGTAATACAGCAGTTTTAGGTGCTCCGTTAACAGTGCCCCCATTATGGATCAAATGATGACACAAAAGTACTGCTTCCCACTTCGGCCCCAGTACTGCCCCTTCTTGGGTCATCACGGGCCGAGATCCAAACCGAAGCAACGGCTCGCGCAGCTGACAGAAGCGGGAGGCCGAGAGTGTGTCCCTCCGGGCCTGCACCCCACCCGAGGTGTTGATCCACGTTACCTGGGGGGGCATGACCCCACTCTCCTCTCCGACGTCAACGACTTGGGCCTCGATCCAGAACTCCGTCACGGGGTGCGGCGGACTCGGGCCGGCGGCTCTGCTTTTCCGGGGCTGCTGGTCCGGGCCGCTGCTGGTTTACTCTGAGGGCCCAATGACTTGGCCCTCCTTCCGGCGGTCTCAGTCAACACCGAGATCCACCCTCAGCACTGTGGAGACTTTACTTCAAATTTGGTGCACATCCTTCCCAGGCACTCCTCACCAGCACCTCAGGTTGCACTTCGACACGCACACCGCACGTCTGAGACTCGCCTCTTCTCTGGTGCTCACGATGACCCGGCCCACTTCACCAATGCCCTGCTTGCACCTAAACACGCACCCTGCGCGTCCGAGTCTCTCCTCTTCTCCTGGTGCACACCATGTCCATGCGCTCTTCACCAACACCCTGGCTGCACCATGACACGCATTCTGCGCATCCGAGTCTCACCTCTTCTCCCTGTGCACACGATGTCCAGGCGCTCTTCACCAACGCCCTGGCTGCAACACGACATGCACTCTGCGCGTCTGAGACTCACTTCTTCTTTTGGTGCACACGATGCCTAGGCGCTCTTCACCAACGCCCTGGTTGCACCACGACACGCACTATGCGCGTCCGAGTCTCACCTCTTCTCCCGGTGCACACGATGTCCAGGCCCTCTTCACGAATGCCCTAGCTGCACCACGACACGCACTCTGCCTGTCTGAGACTCACTTCTTCTTTTGGTGCACACGATGCCCAGGCACTCTTCACCAACGCCCTGGCTGCACCATGACACGCACTATGCGCGTCCGAGTCTCAGTTCGTCTCCCTGTGCACACCACGACCAGGCGCTCCTCACCAACGCCTTGGCCCTCACCACAACACGCACCCAGCGCGTCCGAGACTTAACTTACTCTTGCGTGCCCACGATCACAAGGCACAACTTCTGAGGGTCTCAAGCTGCAAAAGCACGCGCGCACCGCGTTGCTTGGGACTTCTCCGGAAACTTTTATGATCCTGTATTTCCAGACAGGGAGCCAGCTCACCTCGGGCCCTTGGGGTGACAAGACAAGCACTGTCTTCTTCAAGCAGGGGGACCCAGCGCCTCCAAGCACAGTCCCAACAGCCTCTCCCTTAGTTAGAACAGCAAACTGCAGACCAGCCCCAGATCACGAAGCAAGGATTGGTCTTTCCACAGCAGTCTCTTCAGTTGCTCCTTCTTTAGCAGAGGTTCCTCTTGACCACAGAATGGGTCCAAGCCTTTTCAGTCTCAATCCATATCTGTTTCATACCAACCTTCAGGGGTTTCTGCTCTCCTAGTTATGCCCCTTAATGTCTTTGAAGTTCGTTTGTGCTCAGGGGTCCCTGACCCCTCCCTAAATCAGTTCTGAGTGTCTCTCTCCCAGTGTCACCTCTCTCCCTTTGATACTGGGGTCTGGATCCTTAATCACTCAGCAGGAGATGGGTCAATTGGTTTATAGCACTAGCCCAGGCCTTTTCACCTCCCGGGCTTCTCCTCCCCCTACTCTCCAGATGCAGGGCAGCCTGGTGCCATCTCAACCCCTCCCTGGGTCAAGACCTCTCCCAGCTCCTCTCACCTTTCAGTTCCAGACAGACAATCTACATTTCAGCAGAGACACACAGAAATGCCTAGAGCAGTGAGTTCATACATACTAAACTTCACCTCTCCATTATAAACTGACAGGAAACTAGGCTAACAAACACAACACCCAGCCTCCCCAATTCTGTCCTATGGGCAGGATGGCCTTTCAGCAGTGGAACACGAAATGAAGTGTTTTCAACTGTCAGAACATAGCACACACCTCAGTATATGTTCTGCCTTTTACCTACACTGCACCCTGCCCAGGGGTTACCTGGGACCTACCACAGGGGTGCCCAATGTGTATGTAAAAGGTAAAGTCAGGCCTGACAAGTGGTTGCACTTGTCAGGACAAGCTAACTAAGAACTCTGCTCACAGGCCCTACACTGCAGGCCTGAGTTCCCTTTTCCGCGTGCCTTTGCATTACTAGCCCTGGCACACACAGTGCACATCACTAGGGACTTTACTAGTAAGGCAAACATACCAATCATGGCCAACCAATCACCGTTACATTTTACATAGGGAACACTTGTACTTTGACACTGATCAGCAGTGGCAAAGTACCCCAAGCATCTACATTGGCATCTCTATGTCAGGAAAACGGTCTAGGGGGTAAGCAAAACGTTTAGGGAACTTTAGCCAAAAAGGCCAAGTCCTACAAACACCATAAATAGTGAGATGTGCCATATCAATATGCATACAGTGCCATTTGTTCACACTCCAAATATAATCGGCCGCCTCCCAAGTACAGCAGCATCAAGCTTCATCCTAGTTCGGACATCTCCCCCCCTGTATCTTATATGTGATGCCTTGATCATGAACAATCTCGCAGATCTCTGCTATGGCGCATGCCCCCCAGGCTTCTGTATTATGGATCAGCCAACCTAACTCCCACCCACCCCCCCTTCACCAACACAACTCTCCCTCACCCCTCCATCCATGTCTAGTGTGACCTCCCTGTTGATGTACCCTAATGAACCAAGTGTCTCTACTCCTCTTACCCCCTCCAAAAGTACTGTCCTACCCCGCCGCTCTCATCTCCTCGGTATTGTCTGCCTCTTGTCCTGAGTGTATACGCCTGCTACGTCTCTGTCTGCTCCGTCTGTTCCGCTGGCTACCAACGCCGCCACCATTGCTCTTCAAACCTGTACATCGTCTTCTAGTTTCTCATCGCGTCTGGTCTGCTGCATTCGAACCACCTCAGTGGTCGCCCATTCCTGCATATCCCGTACCCATTGTGACATCCTGGGCGGACGTCGACCCATCCATGATATGGCTATCCGCCGCTTTGCGAGTACCAGCCCCAAAAGGACTAGCGTCCGACTGAGGTTCTTATTTTTAGGTCGAGGCAACAGTCGCAGCAACACCACCCGGATCTCCCCTGCTATTACCCACCCCATTGCACCCCTCAATGCCTCCAGAACTGTCGCCCAAAACTCCCGGAGCTCAGGGCATGACCAAGCCATGTGTATGAACGCCGCCTCCGACTCTCCACACCTAGGGCAGTGCCCTGACCATTCCAAGTAGATCCTGCTAATCAGTTTTGGGGTCAAATACTTTTTATGGACATAATTAAATTGTATTAATTTAAACCGCATATTAGCACTCGTTTGTTTGACCCCTTCATGGATCTTGACCCAGTCCTTATCAGTAAGCTGATCCCCTGTCAATGCCTCCCATTTTGTTTGGATTGCTAACTCACCATTCACTCGGTCATCCCTGATCGCCCTATATAAATGTGAGAGCAACCGGAGGCCCTTAGCCATCACCATCAACGTCTGTAGTGTCTGGGATCCCGGGGGTTCATCTGGGAATGTGGGCCAAAGGTCCCTTGACACCTGCGCAATTTTTTCATACTGAAGGAATTGACCGGGCCCTAGCTCAAACAACTCCCACGCCTGTGCGCGTGTTAGATATTTTGCATTATTGTATAGATCGCCCATGGTTTGGCAGCCCCCCTCTCGCCACCTCCGCACGGACATTGATGCAGCAATCTGACGGAAAGGCTGGACCACTCACAGGGGCATGTCCTGCGCATACAGAGCCTGCTTCAGTACTTTCCGGACCACCACTTCCCACATTTCTGCCACATGACGCACTATATATGGGCATGTCAGAGGCACTCCTGCCCCCATCATAAGTAATTCGGGCAGCTCTCTTTCTTCAGCAGGGTCTTTTCCCAATTGTTTTCCCCATCTAACCAGTGCACTGCATATTGTAGTTGTGCGGCAATGTAGTAATATTCCAAACATGGGACCTCTAACCCCCCCAGCCTGCCATGTTCGTTGCAAAGTAGTCAGGGTCACTCGTTTGTGTTTAGGCCCCCATAGCAGGTCAACCATAAGCTTGTCCAATTCAGTAAAAAAGGCTCGGGGGTCCGTTAGAAGGAGTGTTGCATCGCATACAAACACCGCGGCAGGACCACCATTTTTATCAACACGATCCTTCCCATTAGAGATAATGGTAACTCCCGCCAGAAGCGTACCGACCCTCTCACGCCCTCCACAACCCTACCGATATTAGAAGCCAAATATTGATTGGCGGTGTCTGCTAGTCTGACCCCCAAGTAACAGGGTGCTGACCGTACCCATGGAAGCCCCACCTCTGGCAGTTCCTTGTCTGGGCAGAGGGCCAATCGACCTAACGGGACCAACTTGGACTTCCCCTGGTTAATTTTTACGCCCGGCACGCTCCCAAACCCCCCAAGGATGTCCAATAGCACTGGTATTGCTGCGCCTTGGTCCCTAACATACACCAGGGTATCGTCCGCATACATGGACACCACATGGTTAGTCTCGCCAACCCTGATCCCAAAGGGTGCCATCCTTGCCCCGAGATCTACCGCCAGTGGCTCTATTGCCACCGCAAAGAAAAGAAGTTGGCGCTCTGAATATTCTGTTCGAGTGGCCTCCGAACGCCGGCAGTCGTGTTGAGGCAAACTCTCCAGGACAACCACCTTCATCACCTCCCACTCCATGCACCTCGAGGTCGCCGATCTCCAGTTGGTCCTGAAATAAGACATAAGTTCTTCCTCTAGTTTCCTGACAAAGGGAGGATCCGCAAGCTCTTCCGATTGGAGCCGCCATGTAGGGATTGCTGCTCTGGGCCTGGCCATACTCAGCGTTGCCTGCAACGGGGAGTGGTCCGAGAGATGTCTCGGGAGATACGCTACCTCCTCCACTCTGGGCATCAAGGTTTGGGATACTAGAATCTGATCTAGCCTACTATACGTATTGGAGGCCTGGGTATACCATGAGAAAACTCGCGACGCCGGATGCCGGATCCTCCACACATCAAGCAAGCCCATCTCCCACATCACATCCAAGAGAGCCCCTGTCATGCCGGGTTCGCTCGAGGAGGCACGGTCCAACGTCCCATCCAGGACACAGTTAACGTCCCCTAAGAATATCACATCTTCACCCAAGTATGGAGCCGCTACCTTCATTACGTCATAGAAAAAAGCTGGCATGTCCACGTTAGGGGCATACACATTTATCAAGCAAACTTCCTGTCCGTCCAACCTACCATACAGTACTACATAATATCCCTCCGGATCTAGTGTGTGGTGTAAATGTTTGAAAGGTGTCCCAGGAGCCACCCAAATCAGTGCCCCCCATGCAAACCCCGAGAATGAGGTAGCATAAAGCTGTCCACAACGTCTCCGCCTGATGTATGGCAGTTTCTCTCCCCACACATGCGTCTCCTGCAACCCCGTAATGGCTATTTTATATCTCTTTAAAAATTAGTGTACCCTTCTACGTTTCTCTAGTGAGAGCATACCCCGTATGTTCCATATAATTAGCTTCATCAGGGAGGGAGCCATACGCCCTCACATCCGGCGGACCATTTCCTTTCCCATCCCACCAAGACAACATTGACCTGAGCATTCCAAATTGAGTCTCGACCCAGACATGGATCCCACCCTTGTCCCCAACAACCACGAACAAAAACTGAAACAGAGCAAACATCCTGATCCTGCCAACCCGCTGGGCAGAGCGACAAGACAATCCTCCCACTAACATAGCGAGTGAGCTGTACTATCCCCCGCCCTATACTGCCCCACCCCACGAGTTTCCCCAAGAAAACATTAGGATTTCTTACAACACACTCCCCCTTGAAACCCAGAGTGCTCCCCGTAGGGACGCACCTTGACTCTCGGTGATCATCAGAGCCAGGTGAGCGGCCGGCTCCCGAACCGGGCGTGAGGACTGGGTCTCTAGCTCCTGGAACAGGATTCAGCCGCTGGTGAGGGGCGTGTCCACCCCCGTGGCGTGCATATACAATACATCCTCACCCTTCAACTTATAGCGTGCACCCTAGAACAATTAGTATCAAAACGTTAAGGTACAGACACTTATCTGCTTGTCCTTTGTCCCAGCCATCATCCTCACTCCCCTCCAATATTCACTCCACATTTGTGTCCGGAATGACCTCTGATGAGGTTAGCTCAGAATCTGGCGATCCCTCCATCACCTGCAGGGTGCCATCATAGCACACCAGAACCCTCCCAGAGTCCCTTGTGTCCTTCAGGTAATCAGCGTCGTCCTCCATTCCGATCCAGCGACATTGCGCGTTGTGCCAACTGTGTCTGCGTCCTTCTCCGCAGCTCCCGCTCTCCTGTGTTGTCCATCCAGTCAGAGGCCTCCTCTGCCAATCCGAAGAAGGGAGCCTTGCCCTTATGTTCCACCCGTAGCTTAGCAGGATACAGAAGGCTGTATTTCATCACTGCTTCTCTCATGCACTTTTTTACTGAAAGAAATGTACGTCCTTGGTCCTGCACCCTCTGTGTATAGTCGGGGAAGATAGCAATATGATGCCCCTCAAAGTGTAGATTGGACATGGTGCGGGTAGCCTGTAGGAGCATGCCCCGGTCCCGGTAATCAAAGAAACGGGCGTATAATTGCCCGTGGCGGCACCCCAGGTCTTGGCGTAGGGACAAATGCCCTGTGGGCTCTTTCAATGTTAAAAACATTTAGACAGCTTACTGGGAGCCAGGATCTTCGTTATCTAATCCTCCAAGAATAGCTCCGCTGAGGGCCCCTCTGCCTCCTCAGGAAACCCCATGAACCGCAGGTTATTCCTACGGGAGCGCCCCTCTTGATCCTCAGTGCGCTCATCCAGTCTAATAGCTTTCTTCTGGAGTTCCATGACTGTGGTCCGTAGTGCCTTTACCTCCGATTGAAGTGTGTCCACATTCTGCTCCGCAGAGGTGACCCTCTCTGATACTTTACGCAGGTTGCAGTGTAGAAGGTTCACGTCGATCGCCCCTTCGTCGATTCTAGTCACCATCTCGTGTCTTGTCGTCTGTACTGCCGCTATTATACCTCTCAGAGATGGATCTCGCACGTCTTCCCCTGGTGCCATTTCATCATCCGCCTCTCTACGCATATCCTTCTGTTGTAGCCCCTGGGGTAGGGGTTGCGCATAGTTCAGAATTTTATTTGACTGCGCCTTTGCACCCTTCTCCTTCCCCATGCTGGCCACCGGTAATTCTCCTCCTCAGCTCCAACCAGTGCAGGCGCACCTCTGCTTTCACTCCCCTGGCCCTGCCTCACCGCGGCAGTGTGACCTTTCCGCCTCCCGGAACTCAGGTAATCTCGCTCAGGGGAAACCCCTCACAGTAGTCAACACCGTCGACCACCACACCGCGCACAATCCAGCCACTCCTCCGTTGCGCAGTTCCTCCAATGAGTCTCCCCGGAACCAAAAACCGTCATAGGCTTCTCACTCCCTCAGCCAGCAATGACCAGCAACCGCATCATCCAATCCCACAGCACTCGGATGGAGCAAGCCCCACCTCTCATGTACCTGCTCGTAAGATGTAGGCCACAGGCATGCAATCCTGGTAGTTTAGTCAGCCACTCCTTACTATTCCAAAAGGGTTAGCACCCCCACTCCATCACTGGAGGCCTGGGCACCTTTCATCTGCTGTGAGTCTAACCCCGGAATTGCTCTCCATGGGGTACCCCTCGCTCTGCCAGCTTCAGCCTCCACTGGTCTGCGAGGCAATGATGTCTGCGGGGAGGCTAACTGCTGGCAGACTCTCAACCCGCTGGTATATGGGGCCTCAGCCCCCTTCAAAGCTCCGGCGGCCCGGGATATGAGACCCGCCTCCTCCCAATCGATTAACGCACACACACGATCTCCAGGACGAGGCCAGGTCCCGAGTCGGTGCGCACATGGCACCCCGCAGCTATTCTGAGCCTCCGTGCTTCCGGGGACCGGACAGGGAGAGTCCAGATTCACGTCATGCAAGATGGCGGATCCGCCTCCAGGCCGCACTTTTTTCCGTGGGACACCCAGCCACCAGCTCATTCCCCATGGCGTCCAGCCCCCACAGTGGGCGCACCAGCCGATACGGATGGCGGGGTAAGGTCGGTGCCTTCACTGGCACCGCAGGATACTGTCGGAGTTATGCCGCAGTAGGACGGAGCTCTGCACCGCACGTCCTACTCGGCCATCTTGTTGGCCATGCCCCCAAGGGGAACTCAAGTTGTTTCTTGCATTAACTGCTTTGGTCTCATTTCTCCTGCCGGTAATGCTAGATTGATCAGGTTTTTTATTTATCGTTGAATGTATAATACTGAAATATTGTTTAACTGTATATAACTTCAGTTTTCGAATAGTTGTCCCACTTCATAAGTATAATACTTCTGACCTCTTATTACAATCGAGCAGCCTTTATCAGAAGCTTTCACAAAGAGGCTTTTTTTTATCATTCAGTATATTCAATGATGACCATTCAGATTTCTTTAAGTTAAATCCTTTTCTTTTTACATTGAACATTTTTTTCATATCTTTCAATACTGTGGTTATAAAGGATACTAAATTTCAGTTATTGGTTGAAGGTTCTGTTTGCTCAGTTTATTAAATAAATTATTCTTTGTAGGAAGGTAGGATCCTTCTGTATTGTTACCCCCACTTTTTGCCTGGTACTATGCTGTTTCTGACTAGTCTGCCTGGGATCCTGCTAATCAGGACCCCAGTCTCTCTACTTTCTCCCCTAAATTGTTTTGGTAAGTACTTAGCTACATTCCAGATTGGATACTGGGGTACCCTTATCAGACCCTAGTATATGGTGATAAGGTACCAAGGGCATAGGTACCCAATGGGTCCCCCATGGGCTGAAGCATGTATTATGCCACCCATGGGAGACCATTCCATCTGTCACTATAGGCCTGCCATTGCAGCCTGTGTAAGCTGGGGCTAACCCACTTACGAAAGATATAGATTCCCTATATCTAGGGTCACTGCAATTAAAAACTACAAGCGACCCACACAGCAGGTCTTTTCAATCTTGAAGGCCGGGTGCTCGGTTCTGAGTGTGAGGGTGTCCCTGCATGAGCAGAACACTCCTACAGCCTTCGAAGTCCATTCTCTCGGGTTGTAAGTGAGACAGCCATATAACATAAAGAGGGGCACCGAGTCATTACGCGATAACTATCTCGAAACTGGCTGCAACAAACCCTATCATGTGTGGTATCGAACATGTTAGAATCATACCTCCAACACCGTAAATGGTGTGGGAGGTATGATTCCAAGCACTGTAAAGGCTCTCCTTTAGGCCCTCAGTGCTCCCGGTACAAGTCATCTAGACCCGGACAGCTCAACATGGCTGCTGCCGACCAGAGACATGAGTCTGTCTTCCTTTTGCTGAGCCCAGCTTGAGCAGGGAAAGGCAGAACAATAGGTATCCTGTCACAGGGAGGTGTGACCACCTCCCAGACAGGGTTTAGTGTATTGGGGCAGGGTGGGAGCGCTTACCAGCAGCACATAGTCTGCGTGCAGGGCACAATCAGTGCCCTCCATGCATAGTCCAGTTCACACTAGTTCAGGGAGCCATTAGCTCCCGCTCTGGGGCGAAACTGGACAAAGGAGAGGGGAGTCCCCCTTGTCCGGCCCCTCCTTACGGAGGGACTCCTGAATCGCCACAACCCTTTCCTTAGGGTACTTAAGGGCTTACCTGAGGGTGGGCCCCTAGATTCGTAGTGGGACACGATACAATTCAGACACCACGTCAGCTTCGACCATCTGGGCACTCTGGACTTCGCTCTGGGCATCAAGGCTGCAACCAGGAAGACTCCTGCTGCCCCTGATCTCTTCGCCCTGCTACCCTGCTGCAACGTCCATGCCTGTGCTCCATACAGGAAACCTTCCAAGGCCTGTGGGCATCCAAGACACCTGAAGGAATATCCCTTGAAGTGAAGGAGTCACTTCCCCGCAACTAAGCTGACTGGTCTGCTGATCTTGGGCTTCCACGGACTCCGAAAGGCTCAGCAACACAGGTGGTGATTTTCCACATCCCTCAAGGCCTGCCCTGTCCTCTCACCAAGTTTGAGGTCAGCATCCCTCGTCGGAGCCGCAGGAACCGAACCCCTGTGCACTGCATCGAATTGCAGTTGCAAAGGCTTGTTGGCTTCCTTACACCAAGATCTTCAGGCTCCAAGTAGCCCCAACCTCCAGCATCTCCAGTGCCCAAGATCTTTGTCCTCACCGCATCACGTGCAGTTGCTTAAGGTCCTTCGCGACTCCAGTGCTGCCGGCCTGTGGGTAGTTGAGGGTCACCTTTGAATTCTTTTGCACTTCCCTGATTACTCTGGGCCTGCCCTGACACCCTTGCTTGTGGTGAGCCTCCTGGACCTTGCTGGTCACGACATTGCTCTGTCTTCAACTTCCTCGTTGGTTGCAGTTGCCAAGCCCTGTTGGTGCTCCCGCCAGACACCGACCCTTCAACTCTCGACATCTGACATGGAACAGCACGTGTACGGCTCCTGGTCTTCCACTGCGTTGCCTGGTTCACACAGCTGCAGTTCCCGAGGAGACCGTCAGCTCTCTTGCAACACCCGACATTGGTGGGCATTCATCTTCTGTGCCTGCTGGTCACACCAGAGTGGCATAGACTCTGTCCCCTCTGCTTTCAGGTTCTTCACATCTTTAATACACCTTTGGGTTCCGCCGGACACTTCCACCTTCTCCAGCAGCGGCATATTTCTGAAGTCTCCCATTGAATTCGATAACGGTTTCCGACCCCACTTCACACCTTTGCACCCAGCTTCACGGGTGCAGGTATCCTGGTTCCTAAGGTATCCACGGGTGGGGTGGCTCTCCAACCTCTGGTGTCCCACGGGGTTTCTTCATGGTCCACTGGGAAGGGTCCTCTTTCTTCAAAATTTCAACTGCGACATGCACGTTGATTTGTACGGAGAACGCGGTTGTGTTCCTACACTGCACACGACCTCCGTGGGGCTCTTAGATACTCACCTTGGGTGGTTCCTTGGGTCCCCAGCACTTCTACGTCCTTGACTATTGTCTTGACTCGAGTCATGGTTTGCATTCCACTATTTTAGTATATGGTTTGGTCTCCCCCTTGGGTCCACTGTGCATTATGTGCTACTTACCTGTTTCTATTGTAAAGTATTGGATCTATTGTGTATATCACCGGCTAGGAGATACCTGTATGTGTTAGTGAGTGTCTATAATAAATACATATTTTGATAAATACACTGTGTGGTTCTTTTTCACTTAATCTAAACCTATAAGATTATGTTCGGGTAAAACAAGCTGCTTTACACTCCTTGTGGACTAAGCCTGAAGTCTGCTCTCCACAGCTACTACTTAGAGACCTTTCTAAGGTTGTCTAAGACCACTAAAATCACCATAAGGGTTGTCTTACATAAGTTTACATCATATACTGAGCCAGCCTCTCCCATTCTTGCGTTCAGTATCTGAGATATCATTTGATTCAAAGCAAAAAAGGCTTTCCATTTCTAAATATCTTCGTAAAGGAATAACACTACGAGAGAGGATTTTTTGTGAATTTGTTCTCACATACAGGTTGGTTTTCCCTTAAGGGTATCATTTCATTTCCCCACCCAAACTTTTCTGTATCAGAATTCCCTTTTTCTCAGTATAGTTGTTTAACCCATCACTAATCACTTAAGTCCTGTGATTCTTATGTCCTTGTAAGGAAGAGAGTGGTATTTAAAGACATTTCATAAGCCTAATCATGACCCTGGGGTAAACATGAACACTTTACCAGACAATCAGTCTAATAACAGTAAGTATGCAAACTAAATGTTTCCGTTGGGGTTGAGTATCACTCGAAACACAAAAAGAGGGGGAGTGTACGCCACCACCTGTCCTCCCAAAGTAAAGACCCAAAACAAATAAAGTTATGGTGGCTTCTGCAACACTATTTGTATTAGTGATTTTGTACAAATCACTGATACCCGAATTACCAAGGTTCTCTTCTTGGGCTTACCCCTAACCACACCAGAATCTTGGTAATTTAGCTATCAGTAATTTGTATTATAACACTGATAAAAATAGCATTGTACAAGCCACCATACCTTTATGTGTTTTGGGGTTGAATAACACAACACTCCATCTGTTGGTGCGAACTGGCATAGGCTGTCCTGAAACTAATCTATCTTTGTATTTTCCAGAGTCTCCCAAGGGTCCAGTATGTTGGTGTGGACTGCAAAAGCAAAAGGAACAAATGATGGACGGAATTCTCAAACATTCAACCCAGTCACAAGGATCTGGGTTTAATCCATCATTCTTTTTCTGACCACGCCACCCCAGGTTGGACCCAGCCTTATGCAAACCAGTCTTGACCCTGCTCTTCATGGGAACAGTCCAGCCTGAACTGCCAAGCCAGGTCCTCCCTTGACCAGAAACAAGCATCCTGGGACCGGTTTCAGGACATCACCCCTCATCAGCCAGACTAGCTTGAATTCAGTGGTTCAGTGAGCACGGGACCCACGTCTATGCATACCCTTCCCACCTAGGGCGACAAAACCATCAATTGTTCTTTCTGCTGTTGGTGTGGACTGGCATAAACTGTCTTAGAATTAGTCTATCTCTGAATCTTGCAGATTCTCTCAGGGGTCGCAGTGTCTGGCTGACAGGCAAGTGGCCTCAAAGTTAATGAGGTTCACAGTGGGAGGAATCATATGATCAAAATTGTTTTCACCCCCTGCTTGAAGGTGGCAAACAGTGGGTTGGTATGAATCTCAGGTGGAAGGTACTTCCAGATTCTGTGGGCTGCTCTGGAGAAAGGTCAAACAAAGGTCCTGTTTGTTTTAACATTTTGGAGGTACCAGTCAAAGGAAGCTTGTGCTGTGTATGAAGTGGTTCCCTCCTGATATGGTGAGACTACATACAAGGTATTTAGGGGTATCAAAGTTTACTGCTTTGTGTGTCACACAGGCTACTTTGAGCACGCTTCACTACTGTATTGAGGATTGCCGCCTTTAAAAGGACTAGGTGAGATGTTGGTTTTCCAATGAGTGTGGATATACCATATTCCAGCCTGAATAGTACCATGGTTTACACTATAGTCTTTAACTAGGGTGCAGGGATGAACAGTTTGATCTACTTTAGGAGAATGAGTCTAAAAAGAGCACTGCCTGTGGATGGCTTGATATGGGCCTTGATGTTTATATTTTTGTCCAGGGTCCTTCCTAGGTAGTCAGTGGAGTTAATGATAGCGGGTTTGGCGTTGAGGGTTTGTTGTGCTTTTAATTTGACAAAATAGGACACACCTAAACCCTGCACTCCTGAGAGGTGGCAAATAACACACGTAAAACAGCACTCCCAAAAGACGGGGAGATAAGACCCAGCACTCTCTTAAACTCAGGCAAGAAAACAAATTCAGGTGCATTTAAAGAGACACACACATGTTTATTAATTCAATATTTTGGAAAGGTAGGCATAGTATATCGGTTGATGCAGACTCCCAAATATCAAGTAATTTAAGCACAAAAACAGAATAACATGCAGCATATATAATCTGACTCAAGTGAAGGATATGCTGTCTCTAAAAACCAAACATTCCAATGAACCTCTGGGCTTCCTTCCTATTTCGTGGCAAAGCAAATTCTTTAATCTCTTGTCTCACCTGCAGCACCACCTCTCTCTGTCCCTGATGCCATTGAATGCCCAAAAACTTCACACTTTGATAGGGTCCTTGTACCTTTGCAGGATTTATCTCCCACCCTTTATTCTGCAAATGCTCCACAATCCTGTCCAGATGGATCTGCACTTGCTCTTGTGTCTCTCCCTGTATCATCAAGTCATCAATGTAATGGCAATGCTGTACTCCCGGAATAGCTCATACCTCATCCAAATGCTCCGCCACCAGCCGGTGACAGATAGTAGGACTGTGCAAGTACCCCATGGGCAATTTTTAAAATGTATTCTGCCTATCATTCCATGAAAATGCTAATGGCTCTTGGTTCTCAGGGGCTATTGGTATAGAAAAGAAAGCATTGGCAATATCAATAGTCGCATACCAAGTCCCAGGATGCTTCTGTATTTTCTCAATTAAGGTAACAGAATCTGGGGCAGAGGCAGTCAAAGGAGGTGTGTGCTTGTTTAATTAATTATAATCAACTGTCATGCGCCAACTATTGTCTCTCTTGCGCACAGGCCACACAGTGGTATTACAGGCGGTAGTAATTGGAGTCACAATCCCTGTCTCTATCAAGTCTTGTATGGTTGCACTAATCTCCTCATGCCCTCCTGGAATTCTGTACTGTTTCAAATGAATTACCATGGTAGCCTGGGGCTCCTTCACTGGAGGAATCTTCAAGTATCCCACCCTCGTTGGCAATTGAAATGTACCTTTTTGATCCAAATTGATAGTACCTGGCCTCCAAATTTAGAGTCATTCCCTTCAAGATATCAATTCCAATAATATATTCAGAGAGGTGCACAATCAATACAGTGTACTCTCTTTTTTGTATTCTCCCTATTTTTATTTGAGCTTTTGTCTATACAGTTGGTGTCGCTTTAATGCCTAAGCCTGTGATTGTGAAATACTGCCCTTTAAACTTTTTTGGATTTCCATATATCATAGTGGCCTCCGCTCCGGTGTCTACTAGGGCACGGGCCTTATGAACATTACGATGTTTCCAATAAATTTCCACGTCAACATAAGTTCTATTGTCTTTGCGAGCCCATGTCTGAACCGGAGCTTGACCTATTTTCTAATCTGATTTCAATCTGTCAACCCTTGCCCAGGTCAAATCCGGGTACAACCTGTCATACTCTCAGGGGAACTCCTCCCCACTCTGGTTCTCATTGGGCCATTCACTTTCTGAATCCCTCCATTTCTTTGTCCTCAAATGGGCAGGTCTCTCACCTTCCTTTTCCTCTTCATCCACCTCTGACTTTCTCTGACTCACTTGCATTTTATTCTGCTTACTTACTTTCCTGCCTCTGTCATTTTTGTCCAACCCTCTTTTCCGAAACATCTCCAACAGACTTCTAGTCTCTATTCCATCTATATTCTTTCTCCACTACATCCCTCAACAAAGCCATAAACATATCTCTCCTAACCGGCCTGTTTTTATCTGTACGTGTCTCATATCTGGCAGTTCTTTCAGTCTTTATGTTTAATAGTAAAGTCGGATTTTTCATTACAATTTTGAAAATTGCCATTTTTCTGTCCTTAGTCCTTTTGTGCCTCTAACCTGTCTTGGGTCATATGACTAGGCATGGCTGACAGACTTTGTGAATTCCTTCGAGACTGTAACACAATAGAGGGATTATGTGTGCCTGAGTGGGCCAGGATTGTGGACGGAGCTGAGCACAGACCCATTTACACCTGAGTAGCCTGTGCTCTGCCTTCACACAAAGGGCATAATGGCCCTGCTTTGTCTCCTCAGCTAGCTTGGAGCCAGGCAGGGGGGGCAGGACATTCCTTGAACTTCAAAGCCACTGTCTAGAAGCTTGTCTCATCTTCCAGAACCAGGGCACCAGTGTATAAAAGAAGTACCTAAGACACAAACTCTTCAGCATTCAGTGTTACCTGTGGACACTCTGCCAGGAAGAAGGACAGCTATGCTGCTACAAGGGCTGCCACTCTGCTGGACTGCTGCTCTAAAGCAACTGCTACCCTGTTGGGCTGAGCTGCTGCCTGTTGCTCTCCTGCCTGGGGAAGAACAACTAGACCTGCAACTTCATCTTGAACCCAGGGCCTCTGTTTGACTTAAAGGGCTAGTCTGCTGATCTCCTGATCTGAGCCATTGGGACATAAAATGGTCCCCAACCATCTCCTGGACCCAGCTGCAGTGAGTCCCTGACCCCCAAGGGGTGCAACTCAAGCCCTGGACCCTTGGTGTGGTCACAGGCGCTTACAATCAAGCTTATGGGCTTTTTCATGACCGCTGACAGGCCTGTTCGCACCAAGGCTACACTGTTCGCACTGAAATTCCGTGCGAACCACTGCCAGACCATCTTTTTGCACAGCAAGCTTTGATCACCTGTGGAAGACAGCCGACGCAAAGCACCGGCCTGCCCGGCCTGATCTTCCTGCCACGCTGATCACAGCCCGTAATTCTATTCTTGCTCCACATGACCCTTTCCAACGTGAACAGGATTCTTGGTACAGAACTTGAGAAGGTAAAACTTCAGTAGCACTTGCCTGAGACTGTATCTGACCCGCTCTCCATCGGGTCGGCCTGAACATTTGACTTTGACCCTGTCCAGCTTGAACAGATAGACGTGGTTGGTGCTTTAATCCTTTGGGCACTATTTTATAGTTTATTCCTTAAAAATTCGTGACTCTGGTTTTACTGGTTGGAGTTTTAGTCCTGTGTTACCTATTACATTTTGCTCTATTTTTTTAACCTGGAGTGGGTTCTTTTTGTGTGGGTTGTTTTCACTGTGTTACTGTTTGAAGCCTGACTGCTCTGAGCCAAGATACCAGAGGGTTGGGCACAGGTTAATTTAGGGTTGGCTTATGCCTTACCCTGACGAGGATTGTGATTGCTGCTTGACCAGGGCTCAGACCCCAGTCAACCAGTAACTCAGTTTCTAACAGTTCTTTAGCAATAGAGTTTCAGTCTTTTTTAACTTTGCATTGAAAAGCTTTGAGATGTTCTCACAGGTTTGAGGGTAGCTTTCAATGGGGTTGTTTTTGCTACAGCAGATTTGGTGTGTGATGATTTCAAAGAGGAGGGTGTTTGTCTCCATATTCCTTGTACTAGTCTGAGTTTCCTTCTTTCCTCATTCAAGCTATGATTATACAATGGGTGCATTTTAAAATGTAGAGGTACCACTTTAGCCATGATGTTGTTCATCATCATAATGTAGTGCCAGGTTAGCTCCTGCAAGCTCTGTCCCTCCCTTGAGGGTGTGCGTTTCCTGAAGCAAAGGGCAGCCAATTTGGCCCGGTTGATCTGTTTCACGTCTCTTATCCATTGTTTCGGTTTGACATTTTGGTCTGTTGTTTAAATGCAGTGAGGTGAAAGAGGATTGGGCGGTGATCCGACCACTTACTCAGTAGGATGGATTCTATGTACAGTGATCATTTTTTGGACATGATGAGGTCCAGTGTCGCCTGTTTCACCTGGATCGGTCCTGTGGAGGCTTGCCAGACCTTGTGATTGGCAAGGAAGTTTTTCAATATGTCCGCATGATAGGACTGTGATGATCTTCCTAAGCTGTTAAATGCAGTGCTGATTCTCTCCAAGTGGGTGATAGATGAGATGAATTTTAGCCACTGATCTCCCTGCTGAGATTATTTTGATTGTATTCACAAGTGGGGATATTACCTATATCAAAGTTGGAGAGCTTAAGGATCTTTGGTGAATGAAGGCACTGTCACCACTTGGATGGTCTTCCTGGTCAAGTCGTTTAATGGAAAAGTTGGGTTTGGTGTCTCTAAGATGTCTATCAAAGGGGCAGAGGAGGCATTAAGCCAGGTTTCCATAAGAAATGGAATGTCCAGCTCATGTGAGATGAACATCTAAGCAATGTCTGCTGCATTTTTCGCTGTAGATCTGCAGTTATGCAACATCCATTTCAGGGTACCTTCGGGTAGTGGAATGGGAAGTGAATAATCAGGGGGGATTGAGATGAGGTTCGCTGGGTTGTGGCCATGGGCATTCCAATAATTTTCCCCTACATCTGAGTTATCAATGACCATGATGTTTAAAATGACTGTGGAGTTATCGAGGCCCTGCTTGAGGACTGTAGAAGTGAGTCAATTTTCTCTGCTGTAAAACTGATAAAGGGATCTCCTATGTTGTTGCAAATTGATCTATGTATGCCTAGAGATCCAGGGTGAGGTGGTGTTTTTTAACCTAAGATGTATGGCATAAGGTGTCCAGCAGTGTGTGAAAGTGTTGTGAGAAGAGTCTTGTTTCATTGAGACTGTTCGAGATGGATTCCACAATCTCAATTAGCCTAACTTGTATTCTAGGCCCCATTGACGGGATGCGGGTGGGTAGCGTCCGCCAATCTTGTTAGCACCCACTATTGGATCATCAAAGGCAGGATAGGAGGAGGTTTAGGGCTACCTAGTGCTGTTGATGGTCGTACTGAGGCCATTTGGGGTGCAATGAAGAGATGGGGTGGATCTGATCACCAGCTGGGGTTAGGAAGATGGTGTTTTGTGCTGTGTAATGATCGTCTAAGTGGTCATTGGCTTCCGGGTGGAAGGCCTGACATAGAGAAGAGGGTGTGGAATGTTTGTGGGATGAGTTGGGGTATGGAGTGTCCCAGATGGTCTGTTGCCAGTATGAAAGCTGAGGCCCATGGATTCTGGTGTTGTCAGGCCTCTTTTCATGGGGATCAGTGTTTGTATGAGGGAGAGGGGAGGGTGATGTTGTGAAGGAATTACCTAGACCTGTTTGTGGTGCATGCAAGGAGCGCCGTAGACAGTGCCAATTTTGGGGGATATAGTTTGATATCTTGAAGGGCCAATTTCCTTGGGGAACAGCATCCAGATGAAGGGCAGGGGTGGGTGTTTTTTGGGAATTTCCTGGACAAGGCCAGACACGTGGCAGTCTCTGAATGGGTCTTGGATGGCTGATTGTGGGTGGGGAACTCTGGCCAATGGTGAAACAGTGACTAGTTTGGGATACTGGTAACTAGTTTATGCAGGGGGGTGGTGCAAGCTGATGTGCCATGTTGGGAGTTATCCAGTTTAGAAAAGGTGTGTCGTGTTAAGCGAGGAAATATTGATATCTGGCTTAGTGAGTGATATAGGTAGGGAGGTTCTACAGGCCTTTGAAGCAAGGGGGAACGGGAAACTTTGAGCAGTTGACTATTGTGGTTGATTTTGAGCATTGCAGAGGGATCACAGACAGGGAAGCAGGAATAGTCCCTGAGGAGGGCATTAGGGCTTGGTCAGGTGGAGGAGAGAGAGAGGTGAGCCTGGAGCTTGGTATATTGGTGGCAGTGAAGGATGTTGGTGTGGGGAGAGATTTGGTGTTGTGCTTCATATAGAGGAAGAGAGGAAAAGGTGAGTTTGTGAGGGAGGCAGCCGCAGGCTCTGTGGGTTGTGAGGGGCTTCACAAAATTGTGGTTGGTGGGTGATCAGGTCAAGAAGGGGGTGGTTCTAGTAGCTCCAGTCTGTCTTGAGTGTCCTTAGCATGGAGATGTGAAGATCAGAAATCTCTAGATTCAGGTTAGATACTAGGATCCGAATTTTCCATTCTTGTAGATGCTAATTGACACCACCGCCCTAAAGCCAGACGATGGTCTAATGGAATACTTGGGTCCATGAGGTATTTAAATGGAGTTAAATGGAGATTGGTATATCTTTAGCGGTTCTCCCCAGCATAGTGTGCAGCAAGTGAAGAAAATGATGTCTGATTAGAGGGCACCTTTTTTGTACAAAGGTAGAGATCAGGGAGGAGGGCTTCAGGGAGATCTTTTAGTAGCCTGTGCTTACATTTCTTTGATGCAATTTGTTGAGGTTGGGTGGGGAGTTAATTGAGACAGGGTCTCCAACTACTACTGTGGTAAAATTTACTGTCTGACCTGGGAGGGTGTAAGCTTGTGTCAAAAAATCTCCCAGTACAACTTGGAAACCATTTATTGTCCATGCCAGGGCCTCAATAACACTGTTTCAAGTTGTAAAAGTCACAGAAGAAGCCGAGGTCTAGCAGGTAAAGAGTGATGATCTGTGGTTAGGCTCATGCCGGTTCAGTCCTTTCCTTTCACCTCAGGGGCCCCTGTGTTGCAACAGAGTTCTACTTTGAGCCGTGCACGTAGAGCTCAGAATGGGAGCCCTAACCAAGTTTATTTGACACTGACTCAGAGGGTGGGTTGCCACTGACTCAGAGGGTGGGAGCAGCAGCTTGCAAGGAGATCCCAGTGTTGGGAAAAAAGGTCCTGCTGTGATCCATGTTAAATATTAAGAGCATCTTATAGAGCTTGGCATCCTGTCATAAACTTGCAGTGTGCCTTTATTTTTTTTCCTGCCCAATTTGCCCCATTTAGAAGTCACTGAAGATTGCCTACAGATGACATAAATAAGACAAAAATCCTGAGACGTCGAACAGACAAATGAAAACAATATAGTGATCTTCACAACATCATACTCCTCGAGTGGCCAGCGTGCTATCTTGAACATAAGCAACATCTTGAATCTCCAGGAATGCCTCCATCTTTATCAATATGGAATGGGGTTATGGGTGCTGCTTCATGCTAAACCCTCTCACACTCATGCCACAGTTCCATGCTATTAAAGGGGCAGCCCTGTGCGCCACTAACTGAACCTCCATTAAAAGCCAATTGATGGAATGTTGTCCAATGCTTACTAACCCATAGATGCCTGTGGCTGTGAACTAGTTCCTTTTTCCATCTGCCCTCGAGCGCCTTTGTACCCCTCGTCTTCTCTGGGCCTCATCATTCTCTACCTGTTTCTGCCCCCAACACCCTTCCACACTATAGACTTTAACATCCCCCCAGCTGCACTTCACCACCCACTACTGGTCCTTAACCACTTCACCCCTACCACCTAACTCCTCCACCGATACATTTGCTGTTCACCAATGCCATCTTCTACCACCCGACAGAGCTCTGCCTTCTTGAGCCTTCCCACCTTCTCCTTAAATCCCAACTAACTTCATGACTTTTTCTGCATGTTTATCTTATGACCCAAATCGCAGCACCGCTGCCTCCTACCTATTTTCCATCACCTAAATGTTGAAGTACTTTCTTTCCCCACTGCTGCTCAACCCCATTAAGTGGTCCGGGTCCTACTGGGTCTCAGACACAGCAGTAATTAAACAAACATTTGCAATGCAATCGGTCTTGCCTTTGGGTTCTTATATGTATTTAGCTATGCAGCACATTAGCCTGGGTGCTGAAACATCCACTGTTCTTCATCATGGAGGGAAAGTAAGCACCAAACTGTGGAACACTCCAAGTATGGGAACACATGGAGAGAAATATTGCCTATCAGCGCGAAATTGTATTGTCCAATGCTCTGTTTTTAATATAAAATCAGCCACTTCGGTGGTCATATCACTGAAAATACAAGATTTGAAAAAAGTATATTTTTGAATACGGGTGCTTGTTGAATACAAGTTTCTCTGGCCTGGAATTTACGGAATGCTAAAGTGATTCTGGTAATTTACTGACCTCCTCTGGTCGTGTTCTATTAAGAAAGTTAAATAGAGGCAGTTGCCAGAAAAATAAAAAAGTAAGTCCCTTAGCAGAAAACAATTCTGGTATTTTAATGACTTCTACTGGTCGTTTTCATCAATACAGTTAATTAGAGGTAGTTGAACAAGCAGAAAGCAATTCTGGTATTTTACTGACCTCTATGGCCGTTTTCTATCAAGAATCCCTAAGCAAAAGCCGAAGCGGACAAGTCCTAGGGCTGATCTCCAGATCCCACAAAGTACATACAACAGCTCTTCCAGTTAGCGCAACTGCTGTCTAGGCTCGACGACATTGAAACTGGTCCTTACCGGGCTATAGATTCAAGTCCTTCAGTGGCAAAAAGAGTGATCGATTTCTCAATAAGGAATAAATGTAAAAATGCGTGTCAGTGATACAATCGAGGTGTACATTTCATGTTTTTCTTCAAGAGTATTTGCTTTTTTCCAAAGGTTTCTGTAGTATTTTTTCATGCAACATTTGACTCCTATATGTACACTTTGAAGTGAGTGGCCTCCGGGTAGGGCCAGTGCTAGGCATGGGCAGCAGGAACAGCTGCCCAGGGCCCCTGTGTTTGGTCTTGTGGCATTACCCCCCCCCACCCCCCACCCCCCCACCTGGGCCTCACACTATGCTCCAACACTGCCAGGCCCAGGGGAGAGACACTTCTTTCCTCGGCATCGCTGGCATGTGTAGTGCTGACAGGTGTAGGGAAAGGCCCTTCGGAACGACAAGCATATGGGAAGCCGTTCATGTCAAAATTACAGATCCCCATATAAGACGTCTCCTGAAATGCATGGGGTGCTGCAAAATGTATTTGAAACACACCATTAAAACAAATATGAAACATGACAGAATGAATATACTATCTAGTAGACAATTGAAATAACACACACTCTGAACTAGATAAAATATATACTGAGATGTATATTAACTATGTTAAAAGGAATATGGTGCTGCTGAAAAGAATACAACAAAAACTGGAGTGAACATAACCCTTAGTGAAATGATATAGACTGGTGCTGAAATGAATATGACCCACATTGGAACGAATATGGCAAACATTACATTAAATCTGACACTCTTTAAAATGACTGTGACACTCATGAAATGAATGTCAGACATACATCAATGAATACAAGCCATGTTCAAATGAATATGACACATGTCCAAATGAATATAAGATAAGCTTAAATAAATATGACTGGTGTCAAAATGAATATGATTAACACTGAACTGAATATGAAACATGTTCATTTGAATATGATTGCAGTTGAAATTAATTTGATGTATATTAAAATGAATATGACCCACACTTAAATTAATATGAGACGCTTTGAACTGAATCAACATCCATTGTAATGAATATGATACATATTAAATTGACTGCAACACTTTTTCAAATGACTGTGACACACATGAACTGAATGGCAGACAATCAGCAATGAATACCAGCCATAGTCTCATGAATATGGCACGTGTTCAAACAAATATAAGATAAGTTGAAATAAATATGACTAGTGTCAAAATGAATATAACTAACCCTGTACTAAATATGACATACGTTCATATGAAGATGATTACAGTTGAAATTAATTTGGCATGCCTTAAAAGGAATATGGCCCACTCTTTAAATGAATATGAGAAGCTTTGAATTATATACAACATCCATTGAAATGAATATTGCACATCTTGAAATAATTTTGACACATGAAACATACATGACACAAGTAACATGTTAATTGAATTTGAAATTACACACTTTCAAAGGAATACGACAACTGTCATAATAAGTCTTGATCTGTTGAAATAAAGATTACTCATGTCATAATGTATAAGACAGGCGTAGCAATGAATAAAGCAATTGTTAAAATGAATGTGATACATAATTGAATGAGTATGGCATGCACTGAAAGTCATCTACGTAGTGTTAAAATGATGATGACCCACACTGAACTGAATCTGATATATGCTGATATGAATGTGACCACAGTTTAAATGAATTTGTTATGCCTTATAACGAATATGGTCAACATTTAAGTGAATACGAGAAGCTTTAAACTGAATGTGCATCCATTGTAATGAATATGGCATGTTTTGAACTAAATCTGAAGCAAAAACCAAAGGAAATGATGGACGGAGTGTAGAACAATGCAAGCACTCACCCCCAGTCAACTGATCTGGGTTTAATCCATCACCGTTCTTTAGCCCACTCTGCCACCCCAGTTCAGACATGGCCATATGCAAATCAGTCTGACCCTGTGCCTCATGGGAACAGTCCAGCCCGAACTGCCAAGCCATTTCTTCCCTGGACTGGAAACAAGCTTCCTAGGACCGGTTTCTGGCATTTCAGCCGTCTTCAGACAGGCTTGCTTGAATCCAGTGGCAAAGTGAGCAAGGGACTCACGTCTGAGCATACCCTGCCAACTTATGGCGAACAAAGCAAAAACCAAAGGAAATGATGGATGGAGTGTTGCTTTGTTCGCCATAAGTTGGCAGGGTATGCTCAGACGTGAGTCCCTTGCTCACTTTTCCACTGGATTCAAGCAAGCCTGGCTGAACACGGCTGAAATGCCAGAAACCGGTCCTAGGAAGCTTGTTTCCGGTCCAGGGTCAGACTGATTTGCATATGGCCATGTCTGAACTGGGGTGGCAGAGTGGGCTAAAGAACGGTGATGGATTAAACCCAGATCAGTTGACTGGGGGTGAGTGCTTGCAATGTTCAACACTCCGTCCATCATTTCCTTTTGTTTTGCTTTGTTCGCCATAAGTTGGCAGGGTATGCTCAGACGTGAGTCCCTTGCTCACTTTGCCACTGGATTCAAGCAAGCCTGGCTGAAGACGGCTGAAATGCCAGAAACCGGTCCTAGGTAGCTTGTTTCCGGTCCAGGGAAGACATGGCTTGGCAGTTCGGGCTGGACTGTTCCCATGAGGCACAGGGTCAGACTGATTTGCATATGGCCATGTCTGAACTGGGGTGGCAGAGTGGGCTAAAGAACGGTGATGGATTAAACCCAGATCAGTTGACTGGGGGTGAGTGCTTGCAATGTTCAACACTCCGTCCATCATTTCCTTTTGTTTTGCTTTGAACTAAATCTGAAACATGATGAAAACCTCATTTTGCTGCAAGACAAACTCTTGTTTAAAATGATACATTACGCTTAGCCTCAGCCGCAGGAGTGAGTTGTTACGGGGCCACTATCTGTTCCATGGGTACTTGCTGCTGCTTACTCAGGGACATTTGCTGATACTAATATTTCCTTCGTTGCTGCTAGTTCACTGACCGGATTTCGGTCTTTTACTGTGTTTATTGTGTCTTTTACTGTGTTTACTGTGTTTTTATCTGCACTCTGAACCGCATACCCTCATTTAAAATCAGAATTCACTCACCTGCCGCTTGAGCAGGCTCTTTCTCTCTCTCTCTTCCTAGTCACGAGCGCCATCTTGGATCGGTCTAGATCCTAAACTTTGAGCGCCATCTTGGATCGGTCTAGATCCTAAACTTTGAGCGCCATCTTGCAACGTGCATTTACGCTCTCAGACGGGGAGACTATAAAACACAGAGTCATGCAAGCGCGCAGTGCGCGCGTGCAGCGGGCGCGCCGCGGGCGCGCCGGAGGCGCACCAGAGGCAAGCCCGTCTGCGCCCGTCCGCGACCGGACTCGGCCCAGGGTCATAACTTCTGGCCCTCCACTATGCTATTCTTCCCTGCAACTAAGACAGTTGAACCCTGGCCATTCCGACCGACATTGCATTATTCGGCCTCTCTCCACTGCAGTGGGCGTTAGCCCCACCCCTTGCCCTGGGTGTCAATACCAACTTCCGCAACCTCGTCTTCCTGGCTCCTCAGCCTTAGACCCCTGTTGTAATTTGCATGTTGCTCAATGTCTTGTAATGGAATCTACTTGTTGTCCTAGTGACAGAATGTGGATCTCATGATTCTGAATGAGATGGACATTCTGCCAGAGGAGACGTTGGTGAGAAGACCTGTTAAGGAACCTGTCGGTGGTAAAAGTCATTAAAGCTTCTTGAGAACCATCACTTCGTCTGGATTTATTACTGGCGACGAGTTGCTTGATTGGGGACAAGCTACTACCACCGATTCCCCTGCGAACCCATTGGATTTGGACTTCAAACCACGAGGCCATTACGAGGCCTCGTTCAGCTGCTGGTTTCGATTTATCTTGGATTTACAAAGGATATTCCAAGGAGATTACAGCGATTTTACAGCGATTTGGATTTTATTTGGACTTGGTGAACCGTTGCTCACTTACTCGTTTGAAGCTTCGCGAGCACATACGCGCGCTGCTGGCTCCATGACAACGATTCTCTGGCGGCTTTTTCATGCGCGTTGCTGACTCCATGGTAACAAGCGCAGTTTCAACAACGCCTGGACCGTGGATTGTTACAGGCGGACACTGACGCTCGCGTTACGTTACGCATAAAACGTGGCGGCCATCTTAGATTGGGCTATGTTAATACATTACATCAGTAAGCGTGGCAGCCATTTTGGTTTGGGCAATTAATTTAACATCGCGTTTAGCGATTTTCTGGATTCTTTCTTCAGGAACTGGTTTCTGGTTGGTGAAGAACATCTAAGGTGAGACAATTCATTGACTTTTGAGGGGGAACATTTTAAATACCTCATAAAATAAAATATGGCAGCTTCCACCAGCATGTCTCAACCGCCAGCATTTTTATCAGACAAGGATAAAAACAAGCAATACTATTGCATAATTTAGGTGTTGAAGGCAGAAACACTTATGACAGTATGGACCCTCTAACTATTGGTAATGGCGATGGAGAACCATCAGATGTTTATGAAATGTCCATGACTATGTTAGAACAATATTTTGGTCCACGGATTAATGTAGTTTTGGAACGTCATAGGTTCTTCACAAGAGTTCAGGGTCCTACTGAAAAAGTTGGTACTTATGTTGCTTCTTTAAAAACATTAGCACGTACGTGTGATTTTGGAGAGTTGTCAGATTCCTTGGTAAGGGATCAACTCGTCAGGTGTACCAATAGTTCAAGGGTACAAGGGAAGTTACTGTCTAAAAACCCCTCACTAACTGAAGCAATTGCAATTGTGGAAGGAGTAGAAAATACATCCTCGTGGGTAAAGGAGATCAGGAAAGACAAAGAGGATGTTGATCAAACCCACAGTGAAAGTGTGAAAAGACCCCAAGGAAGTGTGCACTCTATGTCAGAGTATGATGATGAGAATGATGAGAATTTTTCTGATGGTATTGCCAAAGTGTCATCAGGTTTAAAGAGTAAGAGTACTCTCAAGAACACTCATACACATACCGCTGGCAATAGAGAGAAGGATACTCAAGTGCGGAGTGAGCGTGATCCTCGTCAACAGCGTACTTTTGATAGGGAGGTGAAGAATAACATTGATGTTAAGAGAGTACGCTGTTACAGATGTGGAAGTTTTTCGCATACCTCAAATTTTCCTAATTGTTATGCCAGAGACTCAGTATGTTTAAATTGTGGGGTTAAGGGACATTATGCCAGGGTTTGTAAATCTGCAAGGAAAGGTCATAATGCGGAAAGTTCTTCTGACAAGATTCGCACGTTGGTTATATCAAATATTTCAGTGGTAGAAGACAAAGTAGACTCCGGGAAGGTGGCTATGCCTTTTTGTGACATTTTGGTGGATAATAACAATTTCACTGTCATGGCTGACTCGGGCTCTCCATTCACACTAATTGGTAACAAAATCTGGGATGAGGTAGTTGGGTTGGAAAGTGTAGTGTTGCAACCTCCAGATATTGCTCCTTTTAGTTATGGGGGTTCTCGAGTGGACATTGTAGGTTATACTACTGCTAGGATTATTTTTAAACAAAAAGAAATTACAGGAAAAGTGTACATTGCTGTGAGGGGAGATAATTTACTTGGATGGAGGCATCAACGTGATTTGGGAATAATTTTGAATCCCAATGCTTCCAATCCGAGAAACCAAGTCATGTTATTGGATGAAATGTGTTCATGTGGGAAGATTGCGTCAATTGATGGTGGGGATGTCAGTGAGGAGTTGGTCAAGGATTTTCCGGATGTGTTTACTGATGCCTTAGGATGTTTGAGTGGTTTTGAGCACCGAATTATTTTGAAGAATAAGGCCAGACCTTGTGTACATAAAGTGCGCAGAGTACCGAACCTGATGATGGAGCCGTTAAAATTAGAGTTGAAGAGGTTACTGGGTTTGGGGGTGATTGAAGAGATCGAGGCATCAGAGTGGTTGTCTCCGATAGTTTTAGCACCCAAGGATGGTGGGTCTGCTGTGAGGATGTGTGTGGACTTGCGTGGATTAAATGAATGGATTTGGGTGGATCGACAGCCTTTACCAAACATCTCAGAGTGTATTAGTTTGTTGAAAGGGGCAAAGATCTTTAGTGTGTTGGACTTGTCGTCTGCGTACCATCAAGTTAAGCTTCATGAAAGTTCGAGACACCTAACATCTTTTGTTACTCCTTTAGGAGCTTACCGATTTTTGCGAATGCCATTTGGGCTAGCTTCGGCAGCAGCATGTTTTCAGAGGATTATGAAGATGGTGCTAGGAGATCTTCCCAATGTCTTGTTTTTTCAAGACGATATTCTGGTCTACGGGAAGTGTGGAAGTGAGCATGAGAAAATGTTGAGGGTAGTGTTGAGTAAGCTGAGAGATAGAGGTCTCACCCTCAAGAAGGAAAAGTGTAGGGTTGGATTGAAATCGGTAACATATCTAGGTCATGTCATTTCTGGTGATGGCATACAACCAAAGTTTAAGTTGGGTGAGAGTATAATGAAGGCTCCTGCTCCAGAGAACAAGGAACAGGTCAGGTCTTTTCTTGGTATGGCGGAGTTTTACTCCAAGTTTGTGAAGGGGTTTGCCAGTGTGGTGGAACCAATTAGGGTTTTGTTAAAGAAGGGAGCGCATTTTGTTTGGTCACCAGAGTGTGAGAAGTCTTTTGAGCTGGTCAAGTCAGAAATTGGAGCCATGCCAACTTTGGGGCATTTTGATGCTAGGTTAAAGACCATTCTTACGACTGATGCCAGTCTTAAGGGTTTGGGGGCGGTGCTTTCGCAGGTGGAGAATGGGGAGGAGAAAGTTGTGGCATTTGCTTCCAGAGCCCTTAGGGATGCAGAGGTTAACTATTCGTGTATTGAAAGAGAGGCGTTGAGTGTATATTGGGCGATACACCATTTTAAGTTTTACTTGTGGGGGATTCCGTTTGAGGTGAAGTGTGATCATCGTCCTCTTGTTCAAATATTCTCTAGTCACCATAGTGATCATTTGACTCCCAGACTTAAGAGGTGGAGTGAAGGACTACAAGAGTTCAATTTTCGTGTTCATTACATACCTGGTTTGAACAACAAGTCAGCTGATTGTCTGTCTAGGTTACCGGTTGGTGGGAATGAGGTCTGGGAGGAGCCACCATGTGTGAATTGGGTGATGGAGGAGGCGATTTCTGAGGAAGAGTGGTTGTCTAGTGCTGCTCAAGATGAAGTTTTTCTGCTTTTGAGAGGGATTGTAGCTAGAGGTTGGCCTAATTTTCAAGATCTTGATCCTGTTTTAAAGCCATTTTGGTGTGTTAGGGATGATTTGACTTTTTGTGAGGACAAGTTATTGAGGGGTGATAGGTTGGTTCCGCCTGTTACTCTCAGAGATAAAGTAATCAACTTGGCACATGAGGGGCATCTTGGTAGGAGTCTCACGAAGGGGAGAGTCAGGGAAAGGTATTGGTGGCCAGGGATGGATAGCATGGTGGAGTCAGTGGTGAAAGACTGTCATTTGTGTGCTAACAATGACAAGTCTCATGTGACCAACCAAGTTCCCTTGTCACCAGTGGAAGTTCCAGATGCAGTTTGGACTAAGTTGGGGTTGGATATCATGGGCCCTTTGGAGTTGATGCCATGCCAGGAGAGGTTTGTTGTATTGTTGGTGGACTATACCTCTAAGTGGGTGGTCACTAAGTGCATGGGCACTGTGAATTCCAAAACGGTGATTGAGTTTCTGAAGGATGTTTTTGTTTCTGAAGGTGTGCCTAAGTACCTGGTGACAGACAATGGGGTACAATTTGTCTCACAGGAGATGCAAGATTTTCTTGTGGGCTTAGGCATTGTGCATCAAAAGACTGCGTTGTATTCCCCGCAAGCGAATGGTCTCACGGAAAGGATGAATAGGGTGGTCAAAAGTTGTGTCCAGAGAGCTTTGGATACTAAGGTTCCTTTGGGAGAGGTGTTGAGAGAAACTTGGTGGGCACATCGTACGGCTCCCAATGTGATTTCTCAAAAGTCACCTTTTGAGGCGTTGAGAGGTAGATTGGCGAGTTCTAAGTTAAATCCTGTTTGGCTCCCAGGGTGGGTGAGCAAGGGTGTGAGTGCGGAAGAGAAAAAACTAAGCTTCTTGAGTATCAAAGAAGATACAAATTACGTTATGATGACAAAAGGTCTGTGAAGGTGAAGGTGTGGAATGTAGGTGATAGGGTTTGGGTGAAGAAGGTGAAACATTGCCATAAAGGGTTGACAAATTTTTCTGGTCCTTTTGTCATCACAAGGATAAAAAAAAATGTTGTAACTTTGAATAATGGTTGTACTTGGAGTATGTCAAGGTTGGTTAAGTTCGATAGTAAAAATCTGGGTACAGCCAGTGTTCCTAGTTGTGTTCCAGAGGGTAAGGATGGTTGTGTTGCAAGATCATGTAGACAGAGATTCATACCTTCAAAATATGAGGATTATGTTTTATATTAACATCTACTACCTCAAATGTCTTGAGTCCTGGGATTGTGTGGGACTATGGGTATGTTGTTTCTTCTGCATAAAGTTGTTTAATTTATTTTGTTTTAAGTTTTGTTTTGTTGTAAAGGGGATGTGTTGTAATTTGCATGTTGCTCAATGTCTTGTAATGGAATCTACTTGTTGTCCTAGTGACAGAATGTGGATCTCATGATTCTGAATGAGATGGACATTCTGCCAGAGGAGACGTTGGTGAGAAGACCTGTTAAGGAACCTGTCGGTGGTAAAAGTCATTAAAGCTTCTTGAGAACCATCACTTCGTCTGGATTTATTAACCCCCCCTAGCAATATACCTTTTCATGAATTGCATATCACTCAGCCCCATGGTTGTCGAGCAGCGCTCATTAATACGCGCTCCCTTCCCTGTCACAGCTTACAGATCAGCGAGTTTATTCTCGCCCATGATCTTGACTTCCTTTTTGCCACTGAAACCTGGGGAGATGCTGGTTCAGGACCGGACTTTTGCCTGGCAACCCCTGAGGGCTATAGTGTCGCTAGGCATGATAGACATATAGGAAGAGGTGGCGGACTTGCTATCATTTACAAGAATCTCTATCGCACTACACTCGAACCCATACAGTCCATTAACTGTGAAGCAGCCACCTTTGCTATTAATATTAATCACAAACAAGCCCTCAAGGGAATTTTGCTATACCGACCTCCTGGGCCCCGAAATTCTTTCCTTGCCACACTCTCTGATTTTAATGATCTTATCATAAGTTCGCCGGAATACATGATCTTAGGAGATTTTAACTTCCCTCTGGAAGAACAGGGCAACCACGAAACCACTCAACTCACTGATGATCTCCTAACCTTAGGACTTCAACAATTGGTGAAGGGAACTACACACCAGGCGGGGCACATACTAGATGGTCTGTTTACCAACAACTCAGACATCTTTGTACAGGATATTCTTCCTCTCACCTGGTCAGATCACAGGGCCATTATCTTTGGGATCCATACACGGCACGCTAACCCTCCCCATTCCAGGCCACGAACTAGGTTAGGGACCCGTGCTTGGAAAAATGCGGATATCCATCAGATGGCAGATATCCTGACCCTATCCTTTCCTATGGGGATAGCCAATCCTGTCTTCTCAGCCTCCGACTTCCAAGACTGGATTCGGAATGCTGCTGATCAGGTGGCGCCGGAGAAGTTTACGCGACCTAACAGATTATCCCCTTCGGCGGTTTGGTATACCGAAGAGCTTAGGCTCCACCGACAACATTGCAGGAACTTAGAAAGGCGCTGGAGGAAATTTTACTGCCCCATAGCCAAGCATTCCTACAAAGACGCCCTGACAATATACAAAAAGGCTATCATTGCCTGAAAAAGTGCATTTTTCTCGGCTCAAATCGAGAATGCCAGCAACTCTGCTAGAGAACTGTTTTCAGTGGTCACAACTCTGTCCACCCCCTCTACGGGACCTGGGGTCGAACCCTCTCAGTCTCTCTGTAATGATCTGTCCAGCTTTTTCACCACTAAGGTAGCAGATATATACTCATCCTTTGCAGGGAACGCAGAGACAAGATCCAGAGTCTGCAGTGGTGTAGAACCTGCCACCGATCATGATCCCTTCTCTTCCTTTGCTCCCATTACGCAAGATCAAATCAGCAGACTTATCTTTACTACCAAGTCTGGCTCCCCCTTAGACCCCTGCCCTCCTTCAGTGATGGCTAACCTTAGCAAGGTGATCTCTTATCCACTTATGAAAATCTGTGACACCGCATTTCAAACTGGTCACTATCCAGATCTTTGGAAGAAGGCCGTGATCAAACCTCTCCTGAAGAAACCCTCCCTGGACCCCACAGCTCTGGCCAGCTATAGACCAATAGCATGTCTCCCCTTTCCTGCCAAAATATGCGAATCTCTGATGAATAAACAACTCTCAGAGTTCATCGATACTCACCAACTTCTCGACGAAACGCAGTTTGGCTTTAGGAAAGGTCATGGAACTGAGACCGCTTTAATAAAAGCTTCAGATGAGATTAGAGCCATTATGGACCAGGGAGGTGCGGCTGTCCTGATTTTGCTGGATTTGTCCGCAGCCTTTGACACGGTCGACCATGATATTCTGGTCGACCGTGTCACAGCCCTGGGGATAAACGGTATGGCTAGAAATCTCATCTCATCTTTTCTTGCCTACCGTACCCAGACAGTGAAGTTGGGTAACTTCTATTCTCCTGTCTCTGCACTCCCCTGTGGAGTCCCACAGGGCTCCTCGCTAAGTCCAACGCTATTTAATATCTATGTAGCAGACTTAGCGAGGGTAATAAAGGCCCATGGGCTGCGACTTACATCCTACGCAGATGACACCCAACTGGTTCTGGCAATACACAAGGACGGCCCAGCGGTGGCAGCTAATTTCCAAAGCGCCATGCTTGCTGTCAGTACCTGGATGTCCTCCAACTGTCTGAGGCTTAACTCGGACAAAACCGAGGTCATGACCTTTGGTAATCTCTCCCCGGTTTGGTCTTCTGCCTGGTGGCCTGACCAGCTGGGCTCTCCTCCTGTCCCAGTTGATAAGGCCAGAAACCTGGGAGTCATTTTTGACAGCAAGCTGTCATTCACCCTTCATGTCAACAAGGTTGTGTCATCTGCGTTCTTTATTTTAAAGAAAATTAGGAAAATACTGCCTTACCTTCCCACCTCAGCTGGGAAGACCCTGGTCTCTACCCTAGTGTTTTCCAAAATCGACTATGGGAACGCCCTCTTCCTTAATACTCAGAAACTCGTTCTATCTAAGTTGCAGTCCATACAAAATGCTGCTGCAAGAATTCTTCTTGACATCCCCCGCCGCCAGCCAACTACTCCAGCCATTCGTCACCTGCATTGGCTAAGAGTAGAGGGCCGCATTAAATTCAAGGCCCTCTGCATTGCCTATAAGGCAGTGCATGGCGTCGGTCCAAAGTTTCTGATTGAAGCATTCCAGTTGTATAGCCCCAAGAGACAGCTGAGATCCGCCAACTCCTGCCTGCTTCCGTTACCTCGCACGAGAACGGCAACCTGGGGAGACAGGCGCTTCCTGGTTGCCACACCTAAACTCTGGAACCTTTTGCCACTCACCATAAAAACTGCCCCCAATTTGATAAGCTTTCGTAGGCTCTTAAAGACATGGCTGTTCAATCAGTAATCCTGCGGCTCGGTCTCTCGTTTTTGTCACATGCGCCGAGACACCTTCGGGTATTTGTTTGCGCAATAAAAATCGCGAAATAAATAAATAAATAAATAAATAAAGTGGGCATGAGGAATTGCTAATTTTTTCATGCTCAACCACTTTTGTTTGCTGAATGTATTGCTGTTTTAGACTCTTAACACTATTTGATTTGATTTGAGCATTTATAGAGCGCACAACTGCCCGGAGGCGTCTAGGCGCTAATACCCCGAAATACAGCACGGCTGCCACTGTGACTAGGTGTGTGAGAGTTAGTTGACGAAAGAGCCATGTTTTTAGTGCTTTTCTAAAGGCCACATGAGTAGGGCTGTGTTTTATCTTGTCTGGAAACATGTTCCAGCTTTTAACAGTCACGACCAGGAAACTTCTTTCACCCCTGCAAGCTCTCTTGATCCTGGGTGTTTGTAGTGGTTTATGGTGGCCAGACCGTAGATTTCTAGGAGGTAAGTACCAGTTCAGTCGGCTCTTCAGGTAGTGAGGACCAGACCCATGGAGTGCTTTAAACATTAGGCATTGGGATTTTAAAGTAATCCTCTTGGCCACTGGGAGCCGGTGCAAAGTTCTCAACTTGTGCGAGACTGGCTGAAATTTTGGTTTATCCAGCAGCAGTCTAGCAGCCGCATTCTGAAGACGCTGCAGCTTTTGAAGGTGCTGCGTTTGGATCTCTACGTACAGCGCATTTCCGTAGTCCAGTCTGGACAAGGATAGTGCCGTCACCAGGGTTTTTAAGGATTCCGGGGAAATGAAGGGGTGAATTTTCCTAATCATCTTTAAGATGAAAAAGATTGAAGAGGTGAGGGAGCTGATCTGGTTTTTAAAGGACAATTTATCATCAAAATAAAGCCTAGATTTTTTGCCTTTTGCACCGGGACAGGAAGGTCACCCAGACAGGACGGCCACCATCTGGGTGTCGAAATTGAGGTGTCCGAGCCAAACAGGACAACCTCTATTTTCCCCCATTAAATTCCAGACAGTTCTGACTCATCCACTGATGGACCTGAGTCATGCAGCGGTTGAAACGATCTGCTGTCTCTTCAATGTTGCTGGAAATTGATACGACTAGCTGTGTATCATCAGCATATGAGACCACTGAGAAGCCAAACTTCCTGATGATTTTAGCCAGAGGGGAAACATATAGATTGAACAGCGTAGGGCTTAAAGCCGAGCCCTGTGGGCCCCAACATGGGAGTGTGAATTGTTTTGAGGAAAAGGTTCCAGCCTCTACCGATTGAGCCCTATCCGAAAGGCAAGAGGATAACAGTTTGCGGGCCGTGCCTCTGATTCCTATCTCTGAAAGCCTGTTGACTAAGATGTCATGGCTCACCATGGCACTGCTGTCAGCTCACAGTGTATGTGCTATGAACCCTAAAACCTTTAGTAATTGAATAATCATTGATTGGCATGCTAAGGCCATTGTGTATGATGTAGAAACTGCACCCAAGGCATGGAAATGGAAAATTCACCTAAGATCTGCAGCACTTATTGAACACTCCACTCAGTACGACAAGGAAACATGACATCAGAGCTACCATTGTAGCCTGACTGCTGCAGTGTAAAGCTTGCCGACCAAACAGTTAAACGAACCCTTTTTAATAGGTAAAAACCTCCCTTTTAAATATTAGTAAGTCACACCTATGTAGGCATTGTAGCCAATAAGCTTCGGTGGATGGTATTTAAAAGTGTCACATGTTGAAAATAAACATGACAATACATCCCTAAAAGCTATTTTTGGTTTGCCATTTCTTGCTGTCCTCTATATAAAACCAGAGTGATTTCGAATTTTTATTAAATAGAAATAATAAATAGAAAGTTACCATTAATCTGCCTGAGCTGTCACAAGGCTAAATAGCATTCACTTTTGCCAACTCCCAGCCTGTTCTCAAGCCTGGTAATAGGTGTGCAAAATGTGTGAACTGCATCCCAGAAGCAGGCAATAGGCTGACCTGAATGGGCAGAGATGACCCCTCGGAATTCCACAGAATATTCACAGGGGAGGCTGTGGGCATCCTGTTGACACTGTAATGTCCGATCCTGCTTAACAGGTCTGTTGAGCCGCATCTAACACTTGACAGAGAGAGAACAAAATGCCAAGACAATTCTTGTGTATTTAATGCATTTTACTGAAAGACCGTGCTTTGTTGTGACCTATCAGGCCTCATTCTCTGGGTTTGTTGTGGGTACAGAGAGTGCTTCAAACTGCATTTTAGTGTTAGATGTGGGACACACTAAGAATACCATGGTACACTCCCCACACTCAGCCTCAGAGCCCATGTTTTGTGTGGCCAAAGACCTGTGCCATAGTGGATTTGTCCTGACACATTGCATGTTTGGCCTTTTTAGAGTAACGCAAACAGGAACTACGGCAAAAATAGATTTGTCACAACCTGGGATCCTTTACTCCATTGGTCATAGAGGAACTAGGAGTGGCATAGGGTGTCCCCCCCTCAGGCTGATGAATTGTACAAGTCTGGACCCTCATCATTAGTCATTGCTCAGAAAAATGCTGAACTTGCAAAAGGATGCCAGGCAGACTGAATCTGCTGCACTTGGCTTTTGTGACCAATAAGAAGGACCCGAGCTGTTCGTACCCCCTTCCTTTTGAAAAAATTGTTAAGACAGATCTCCAACGATCATCAGGCTGATCCTCTGGGTGGCTCCAGGAACCTAAAAATCTGAAGAGGACATTCCTGTGAAGAATGCCAGTTGACCAGCGGCAACTGGACCTGGACTGGACTTTGCTGTTTCCATCTGCCAGTCAACCTGAGGGGCAGATTTATCATTATTTCATGCAGAGCAGTACAGCAAGCCACCTTGCTGGATGAAAGAGAAAGGGACGGATTGCACCATATTTAACATAATATGGCACATTCCTGTACTTGCTTGCACTGGTGCATAATGTGCTGCCAAGTTTCAACGCTGGCATCCTTGCGCCGTGGTGCATGGATGCCTGCTTTGAAGACAGGATTGTTTTGTGCAGGAATAGGCACATTCCTGCGCAAAACAATCCTCTGAGGCATTTCCTCTTTCTATGTAGGAACAAAAGAGGACAAATAAAGATATTTCTCCTTGGTACGCCTGACCTAGTAACGTATTTCATTTTGATCCATTCCCAGGTCTACCAGTAATGGTAAATCTGGGTATGTGCCAAAAACCTTGGGTGGATGCATGGGAAAAACCCACGCTCCAGCCATGAACCACCTCCCTGAGGCAAAGTACGCAACACAGCAATTTGTGCTGCATTTTGGTAGTCTAGATTTATCAAGCCACGCAATGTGACCTTGCATGGCTTGATACATCCGAATTAGTAGTTGTGTCGCCCTTGCGCCCCCTGCATGGCGCAAAGGCAATGCAACCCATTGATAAATCTGCGCCTTAGAGTCTAAAACTACTCCAGATGGGGTCCTGTGGACCTTATAAGTGTCCTCCTGTAGTAGTTCAGGCACCACAAGAAGTTTGGGAACTTTGCTCCAAAGCTTCAAGGGGACCGACGGCAAAAAGTATTTGATTGGCAATTCCACAGTGTGAGATTGGAATTCCTCAGAAAACGAAATACTTTGGACTTGGAAATTATTTCAAACTTCCCTACTTCCAGGCCTGAGCAGAGCCAATCCACTTGATGTATCCAGCTTGGTGAGGCGGCCCTGATATTAAAATGTATAACACTCTTTTATCTGATGAAATGCCCCTCATTTTTGATGCAGTGCCCTCCTGTGAAGACTTCTGGTTTTCAATAGTTGGCTAGTCTCCTGCTCTCTGTGGGTCTACTGTTATGTACTTCAGGTAGGAGAGAGACAGAAAAGACTTCTTTAGTAATCATAGTTCTGAATCTTTTCTTTTTGCATATAGGCATCAACACAGTTACATATTTCTTTCAATGCCCTGCATTACTTATGCAGTGAGTATGTAGCTAGCTTGGGAAAGTGTAACTCTTGTAAGGTCATAAGGGCATGGTTTGCGCTGATGCTGGCATCGTAAAAGGGGCCAGGCTTTTCTTCCACAGGTGATTAAGCTAAAAGAGAGCAAAGGACAAGGGAAGATGTCCTTTTCTACTACTTTAATGAGAACAGATATGAGACCAAATTCTTCCCACATTTTCACATATAGAAAGAAGAAAATGCCTCTTTGAATTGTTTTTTTTTGTAGGATCCTGCACATAAACCTTCCTGCACGTTACACAGACCCCCTTCTAGCATAATGCAAGGGTGCCTGCGTTGTTGCTAAGCAGTAACAAGTGTGCAAGCACTTGAGAGCTGAAGAGTGCCACATAGTTTAAATATGGCCCTTCTCAGCTCTCTCCCAGTCACAAAACACAGCATAGAAACTTGCCTTGCTGCACTGTTTCATAAACTGTTAGTAAATCTGCCCCTAGACCTGAGCCTGCTGATCTTGTGGCACAGTTGTGTCTTCCCCTTTTTAACCATGGATTGTGGGGTCTGATGCTGACTGGAAGGTGCCTCCTACTACCTGGATCCATGTCGAGTCCTATGACATTTTTGTTTTCAATCTACTTGCAAGGGCACAAAGCCCACAGCTTTGCTAAAGGCAATTCAGTTAATAGGCTTTGCAGACAATTTTGAGGGGAACCTATGGGAGTATCCTGTTCCTTCAGCCTCCGGCATTCAATTTAATATGTTGTTTCTTTGTGCCAGCTTCCCTGGTGTTGTGGTTAGTATTCTGTATGCTTGGGCTACTTCTTCCATTCAGTCCTCTGCCCTACAGAGCCTTGACCACTTTGACTTGTTTGTTTCCCCGCATTTGTGTACACTTGCATGTTCCAGTTCTTGGATCCCATTCCTACCTGGATCCATTCCCCGCATTTAGTCCTCTACCTTCCCATGCGTACCCCATCCTGGTATTGTTGCTTCAACCCATCTCAACAGGTTATGAACTCTAGTAGACTTCTCTTCCTGGCCAGTTAATATTGTGTAATTTCTTTCTTTCACTCTCCTGCACACACTGGGTGTATCCCATGCAGTCGGTTTTTTCTTTTCCTTTGCTTGTGCCATTTTCTCCCTATATCCTTTCATGCTTTGTCCTTACTTTGCTGTGTTTTTGTGACTGGACTCCTAGACATTCTCATTCTTCCTACCTTCCTTTTTCACGATAATGTCATTTTCATCACCTGGTCCAAATGAGACCTGACCTCCGTACCTATCTCTCCCCTGCCACACCCCTCTACTTGTGCAATTGCTTACCTGGCCCCTCTAACCATTGCAGACTGTTCCTTACCAGAATAACAATTTACTTGTAACGCCTTCTCTGGTAGAGACTCTATCTAGCCACAGATTCCTTTCCTTACAATATTCCCCAGGCATCAGACTAGATCCAGAAGTTTTCAAGCAGTACCCCTGTGTGCTGGTAGGTGGCGTCGTTCAGCTTTGTGTCAGTAGTATCTGCGCCGGCAATGAGATGCGTGGTGCCTATATAAATGCCACGTGGAGCACTGATGTCACTTCCTTTCGCAACTTTCCACACTGAAATGCAGGTCAACAATAAAGACTGAGAACTGGACTGAAATGCTAAGGCCCTTAAAAGGGTGACCCTCACACTGTAATCACTTGTGCAAGCGGTGAGGATGGGATGCCCAGTAAGGAATCTGCGGCTACATAGAGTCTCTACCAGATAAGGCGTTGCCAAAGGTAAGCAACTTGTTCATCTGATACAGACATCTAGCCACAGATTCCTTATCTTAGAATAGAAAACCCAAGCAATGCCTCCAGAGAGGTGGGCAGCAAAGCTGATTTAAACCAGGATGTCCTACAGGACCAAACGGACAAAGTGCCCGTTACAATGGACCTGACTGTCCAGGCAGTAATGCTTGGTTAACATGTGCAGAGATGCCCATGTTGCTGTCTGACAGATATTCAGGACAGGGACTCCTTGGGCTAACGCAGTGATCGCCACCTTGGCTCTGGCGGAATGAGTACGTAGGCCCTCAGGGGGTTGCTACTTGGCCAATGCATAGCAGATATTTATGCAGAGCACTATCCCTCTTGAGATGGTCCATATCAGTACAGCCTTCCCTTTCTTAGCCCCTAGGCACTCCCCAAAGAGTCGATCGTCTGCATGGAACTCTTTTGTGCGATCAAGGTAGAACTACTGCTCTCTCTCCAGACGGTGGAGTCTCTCCTCCTTTGAAGTGTGAGATGGAGAAAAAAAGTTAGGCAGTGTGATATTCAAAGGAATCAAAACCTTCAGGAAGAAGGAATCATGTGTCCAGAGTACCAGATTGTCCGGATCGAAGATGTTCTAGGGAGGGTGTACAGAGGGTGCCTGCAATTCGCTGACCCTTCTGGCAAATTTGTAATAGGCATTAGAAAAGCAATCTTCATAGTTAATAAATGAAGAAAATGTTAGACCTGGCATCCTTGACATGGTTTTCCCCTGTCTTTTTGCTTCTGCCTCCTGTATTTTTGCTGTGTGCTGGATTTCGTTTTTGCTGGTCTAGATTCTTTGGGCACTTTGCCACTGCTGATGAGTGCCAAAGTGCAAGTGCTCCCTATGTAAATTGTGCATATGGATTGTTGTTTGCCTGATTGGCTTGTTTGACTTACTACTAAGTCCCTAGTACTGTGCACTGTGTGTACCCAGGGCCTGTAAGTCAATTGCTGCTAGTGGACCTGCAGCACTGATTGTGTCACCCACACAAGCAGCCTTTCAAAGGGTGTCTGAGACCTGCCACTGCAGCGTCTGCGTGCAGTCTCTACTGCCTTGTCGACCAGGCAAGTGCATCCATTTGCCAGGCCCTAATCTTCACTTCTAGTACATGTGTGTCACCCCTAAGGTAGACCCATGTTACCCCTATGGACAGGATGTAGTGTATGTGAAAGGTAGGACATGGACTAATATATGTGATATGTCCTGATAGTGAAAAGCAGTGACTTTCGTCTTTCACAATTGAAAGGTTATCTGTCCCAGAGGATAGAATTGGAGTTTATTTATAATATCTTATAAGTATAACTTTCCATTGGGACAAGATAGAAAGGTGGAGTTTGGTATCTCTGAACTCAGACTATAAAAATGCATCTTTTGGTACAAATGATTTTTGTATTGTGTGTTTGAAAATACCACTTTCAGAAAGTGGGTATTTTCTTGCTTAGCCATCCTGTGTGTCTCTGCTGGTTTGTGCATTGACTGTCTGGTTTTGGAGTGACAGAGGCTGGGGATGTGCATTCGTTTCAGACAGCCACTGGGGGGATGAGGTGTGTACTGCCTTTCCTGAATGAGTCAGGACTGGGGTGAATAGACATGGGTTGCATTTAGAGTAGTGGGGGGAGGAGATTTAACTGCACCTGAATAGGTCTGGTCTGCCTTGGACAATGCTGTCTCCACCTCCTGCCGGGAAGATGGGCCAGAGAGGACAGAACTCGTTTTGACTGAGCACAGAGTGCCACAAGAGAACAAAGAGAAATGGAGCATAAATATTGGGGCCCAGACACCAGAACTATAGATTACTTCTGGATTCAAAGGAGTATCTGCCAAGGAGAAAAACTGGGAAAGCTGAAGGAGAGGTACTGCCAGATGTGTGCTGTCTGGGGTTGGCCTGCATTGGCTGTTTCTGCCAAGGAGAGGACAAAGACTTTGCTGTATGCTGTGTATCTGCTTGAAAAAGATCTCCAATCGCTTGAAGTGGAGCCTGCCTCCTGTTTTGAAGTCTCAGGGACACAAAGACTTCACCACCAGCTATCCTGAACTTCCTTGTTTGGAGTTCTGACCTGCCAAGAGGTGCCTGTTCCTATGTTGGGCCTCTGGGGGTTGTTCTTGCTGCTTGGACCTGGGAAAAGAGAAGCAACTACGGAAGCGTGAAGCATCCATTTCTGACGGACCATCGTGCTGGAAGAATTTCCACGCATCGCCATTGTGCTGCTGAAGAAACCGATACAGCGCCTGCCCGCGGCTAGAGAAATTGCAGCACACCAAGTCTCGTGTACCGATCCCTGAAGTCCAAGATCACAGCACCGACTCCGATGCAGGCCCTGCTGTGCGACTGCAAGAACCAACGCATCGTTGGACCTCGGCTGAAGAGATCAATGCTACACGGTTGCCGCCCTATCGAGAACCAAAGCATCGCCGGGGAGCCAAGTTTACAGCAACGCCGGGGCCGCATTGTAAGGAACCGACGCATCACCTCCCCTGGAGAAAGGAACCAGCGCATCACCTTCCCTGTGCATAAGATACCGACGCATCACCTTCCCTGCGGCTATTTTGCTTATGATTTTGACACATCCTAGGTACTTTGTGTTGAAAGTGTTGCATCTATAGTGTGCTATAGACAGAACTGTTTTTACCTTTTAAAAGTTAAATCTTGATCACTGTATTTTGAATTTTTGTCATTTTGGTCTTGTTTGGTTTAGATAAAGATTACTTATTTTTCTAAACTGGTGCTGTGTCCATTTGAAGTGTCTTCACCGTATTACTGTATGTGTGCACAAATGCTTTACACACTGCCTCTGAGATAGGCCTGCGGTAGGGACGACGGTGGCAGCATCTCCCGACCCCGCTTGGCGCCATTACTGATCAAAGTTGCATCGCTGTGTTTATTTTAAATTTAGAAGTCTCTTGAGCTGAAACTCTTTTAAAAAATGTTGTCACCTTTTTTTTGTATCTTACTTTAATGGTAGTGACCACATGATGTTATAATTTTACTGGCACGCTGTAATATTACCGCATTCTCGCACTCACTGAGGGGCTAGGTGCTTTAGTATTGTTCCAGAGCTTGAACTGTGCCTGCACGCCCGTTCCGACCCAGCAGCCAATCCCAGGTGCGGAGGGCGGGGCAGAGCCAGGCCCACACAGGAAGGCGAGCGGTTAGCGCTCTAGCTCTTCTACATTCGAGGGCTATTTAGCCACTCATCGCCTCTAGCGCGCAGCGTTTGCGCGCAGTGTGGCGCCTACTCCTGCGCCTAAGACGAGCCGAAGACCAGCCCGTCTGCGCCCGTCCGCGACAGGTCGGGGCTAGGGGCAGGGGGCTATGGAGGATTATACATCCAGCTCAGAGATACCTCCTAGCAGCAGGATAACATACACCTCTCAGGTATTAATAGAGATTGGCACACATGTTCCTAGGGTATGCACACATGAGGTGGGAACCAACCTAGAGGGCCCGTTTGCCTGTCGGGGATGTCATGTGCAGTTTAATATTCCCACTGAAGTTAGGCAACACTTGGAGCACCCCCCGGATTTGGCGCTACAAGTACAACATATTACATCGACAAACAATCCTATGTGCAATTTACCATTGGGGAGTAAGAACTTGCTGTGTAACATTCGTTCATTAGCCAAACATGCCACTGAGGTATGGGACCTTATATCATCTGAGGAACCAGATTTATGTTTCCTAACAGAAATATGGCTCAAGCCTCACTCAATCCCGGCCATTACCTTGGGTATACCGATAGGCTACAAAATAACCAGGCTGGATCGCCCAAATAAAACGGGGGTGGGGGGGTAGCTATCGTATACAAACAAGAAATGAACGTCATTATTATCGAGGAACTTTGCACACCTCAGATAGAATTATTGATTTTTAAAATCAATTCAGCATCTAAGGAACACAGGAAGGGAGCTTTGGTGTATCGCCCCCCTGGTCCATGCGAGAACTTTTCTGTTCTTCTCATTGAGGCTTTAGCTCCTCATGTGCAAGAGAAACCTGATTTTCTTCTTGTAGGGGACTTTAATGTCCACAGTGAGTTAGGAAACTGTACGGAGGCAAAAACCTTACTTACGGACTTAGACTTACTGGGACTAAAAAAGATCAATCATGGGCCCACTCATCAAGCAGGCCATACTTTGGACTTAGTCATGTCCAATTCGCCCTTGATCAAATGTATGCCACCTACTCAAGTGGACTGAACGGACCACTTCATCCTTAAATTTTACACCTTTGCTAACTACAAGCCCCGGGCTGGACAGATTGCGCTAGCCAGCACAAGGAGACCCTGGCACAAACTCACTTCGGAGGGTTTTAGGGAAAAATATAAGGAACCCATAGCTAATAACCCTGCAGATGATATCACAATTGAGTTAAATATGTTTGAGGAAGCGGTTGCCGAGGCTATAAATGCTACCATTCCTCTCAGAGTGTTTAAACCTCGTGTAGCACATAAGCAAGAGGTCTGGTTTTCCGATGAATTAAGATCCCTTAAACTAAATACAAGAAAACTAGAAAAGATATGGAGATCATCGCGGAGGACTGAAGACAAGGAACACCATAGGATCTCACTTAAGACATATCACAAGGCCATTCGTGCTGCACGGAAAAACTATATTGCAGCACAATTATCAGCAGCTGGTAAAAACTCGAAAGTGCTATATCAAATCTTACAAACTTTCATCAAGCCACCAGCCTGTGAAACGGCAGAAATAGCATCCCAACTCTGCGACGAGATCTCACTATTCTTTACAAGGAAGATAGATGGGATCTATGACAAAATAATGTATTCCAACAGATCTGCCACAGCAGATAACATCCCTCCACTGACTACAGGAGTCCATTCTCACTCCGCCCTGTGCCTCACTGATTTCCCTCCCATATCTATAGAGGAGGTAATTTCATTAATCATGCAAATAAAGAGTGGTTGTCCTTTGGATACCATCCCTGCACGTATCATGCCTATGTTGGCTAACGATCTAGGTCCGGAAATTCAGCGATTAGTCAATCTGTCCCTGAGTACAGGGGAGGTTCGCCTAGACTGGAAACGGGCGCTGGTAAGACCTTTGAGGAAAAACAATGCCATTCCCTGGACAGAACTGTCTAATTTGAGACCTATCTCTCTTCTTCCCTTTTTGGGTAAACTAATTGAGAAGTTTGTAAACCGCCACCTGTCTACTTACATCGAAAAAGCAGGGGGGCTGGATTCTTCCCAGTCAGGGTTTAGGCCTAGACACAGCACCGAGACCACTTTGCTGTCTGTCGCAGACGATCTACATATGTTCCAGGATAGGGGTTATTCTGTTATCCTGGTGCTGTTGGATCGGTCTGCGGCATTTGACACCGTGTCGCACAACATCCTGACCTCCAGGCTAGCTGACATTGGCCTGGAAGATAAGGCGCTGGCTTGGCTGAGGAGTTTCCTAACAGATCGTACCCAAAGTGTCACCTTGGGTACATATCGGTCAGAGGAGCTGGGGATCTCTAAAGGGGTGCCACAGGGCTCTTGTTTGAGCCCCACGCTTTTTAACATCTATGTGGCCCCCTTGGCCATGGGTTCATCCCGGTGTCATACGCAGATGATACCCAACTCCTCTTTCCATTTAAAACCCTCACTACAGAGATCAGGAACTCTTTTGCCCAGGGAATGAAAGCAGTGGCACACTGGATGGCGTCCAACTATTTGCAATGTAATGTTGCTAAAACAAAGGTGATGTTATTCGGTGAGGCCAAACTCCTGTGGACTCCGGACTGGTGGCCTCAAGATCTTGGGCCAGTCCCTGAGCCTAAACTGGTAGTGAAGGACTTGGGTGTCAGGCTGGACCAGGAGCTTTCCTTAAAACAACATGGTAATCACGTGGTGGGCTCATGCTTTCACATCATTGGGCTGCTTCGGAAAGTGTTTCCTTTACTTCCAGACGCCACAAGAAAGACCTTGGTGCAAGCGCTAGTTTTGAGCAGACTAGACTATTGTAACGGTCTGTTACTATCAGCAAACGAAGGAGTCATCTCAAGATTGCAGGTGGTTCAGAACACTGCTGCTCGCCTTGTACTAAACGCACCCCCTCGAACACCTTCCAAACCACTGTTGGTTAAACTTCATTGGTTACCAGTGAAACAGAGGGTGAAGTTTAAAATATGCTGTATCATACAGAAATGCCTGACTGGGAGAGGCCCGGCCTACCTGGCCAACAAATGTTCTCCGTATGTCCCCACACGCTCTCTCAGATCTAGTGAACAGGCCTTGCTATGGGTCCCCAGAGCTAGGAAAGCAAGACAGGGGTCCAGAGCTTTATCTGTGGCAGGTCCTATGCTGTGGAACAGCCTCCCCATAGCTATCAGACTGTACAGAGAACATTTTCCTTTCAGGAAACAATTAAGAACCTTCCTTTTTCAGAATTAGGATACCACTTCAATGCTATAATGGTACACGGCTAGTGTCTGTTCTTTTGTTTATTGATGGTGCTAAAGGGCGCGGAGATACTCCTCAGGGAGTCGATTCCAGCGCGGTACAAACATGCAAAATAAAAAAAATAAAAAAATCCTCGTGCCAAGTTACCAAGGGGGTGAGCAGGGATTGTCTAAGGGTGAAACTCCCTTACCCTGACTAGAAGCTAGGGTCCCTACTTGGACAAAGGTACATACCTCTGCCAACTAGAGACCCCCATTTCTAACAGAAAGCAATTGTGTAGTGGCTCACACGATGTGCACATTAGGTCCTTTTGTGGCATCATGAAAGGCCTGGGAGGAAATATATGTTGCAAACCTTTGAGTGACCTAACCACAACAGGTGACTTGAACAAAGAAGGTTGGTCTGGCGACCACAAAAAGACTGAAATGGGGGTAGCTGTGCTGAGAGCAAGGCCCTGCTGGGCCGAGGATAGACCAAACAGAAGAACCTGAGAAAGGGGTGCAGATAGAGGACTGATGTTCCTATATGAACACCATGCCACAAATGTATCCCACTGGCTGGCGTATACCGACTTGGTGGAGGGATGCCTGGCTGCTAGAATAACATCACAGACTTTATGAGTACGTTTGAAAGCTGTCAACTGTCACTGCTCAATTTCCACTCATAATGGTGAAGGGTGTGCAGGTTTGAGTGCATGACCCTCCCCTGTTGTTGCAACAGAAGATCTTTTTGATGAGGCAGCCTAATCGGGGGACTAATGCTCACGCTCAACAGCTCAGAATACCAGACTTTCCATGACCAATTCGAAACCACAAGAATGATTTGGACCCAGCCATTCCTGATCTTCTTGAGAACTCTGGACAGAAGTGGTACTTATAAAAAGACATACAGGAGGCCGGAGCTCCACTCAAGACTAAAAGCGTCTCCGAGCGAAAGATGCCTTGGAAACTCCAGCGCACAAAATTGCAGACATTGCAAGTTCTTGGCGGTGGCGCACAGATCTAGCTAAGGCTCTCCCCACTCTTGAAAGAGACCTTGCACCACCTCTGGATGGAGATGCCATTATTGATCTACTAGGCATAGTCGACTGAGTTTGTCCACCCTGACCTACAGGAAGCCCGCTAAGTGTTGAGCCACCAGGGAAACACCCTGGTGTTCCAGCCATGTCCAGAGATGTAGAGCCTCTTGACAAAGGGTCCACATCCCTACTCCACCCTGTTTGTTGCAGTACCAGATGGCAATTGTATTGTCCACGAACACAGGTACCAGTCTTCTCTTGTTAGAAGGAAGAAAGGCTTTCAATGTCAAGCGGATTATCCAAAGCCCTAACATACTGATGTGAAGACCAGAGTCCTCTTATCTTCATCACTCCCAGATGGCTGCCCCAGCCAAGTAGTGCAACATCTGTCACTATGTTCAGCTCTGGTTGAGGAAGGTAGAGAGATCTGCCCCTGACCCAATCGTGGTTCGTCACACACCACTGCACATCTTTCACAATTCCCTCCGAGAAGTAAACCATGTTGGAGAGATTCACCTGATGCTGTGCCCACTGGAACTTCAGGTCCCACTGCGGAGTCTGCATATGTTAATGGGCATCTGTTACAAGCAGGATACAGGATGTCATGAGGTCCAACAGCCTCAGTGTCATTCATAACGAAATCCAGGATAGAGGCTGAAACATTTGTATCAAAGCCTGAATATCCTGGACTCACCAAAACTGCACTTTGTCCAAAACAGCTCAGTTGAAAGGGAGCGCATTATAGGGAGTCTAGTGTGACTTTGGCACATTGATAGTGAACACCAGCAAGTGCAGGAGGTTCAACATAGTCTTGAGGTGGGAGACAACTGCCTATTGTGAGCCTGCCTTTCACAGCTAATCTCAAGGTAAGGGAAAACTGGTATCCCTGCCCTCCCTAGATGTGCTGCAACCCCCGTCATCACTTTGGATAACACTCAATGGGTGCTGATAAAGCTGAAGGGGAGCACTGCAAACTAAAAAGTACTCTTGGCCCACAGTGAATGGCAGGTAACATCTGTGGATAGGCAAGACGGGGATGTGGAAATATGTGTCCTGCAAGTCAAACACTACCATCCAGTCTCCCGGGTGAAGGGCACACAGGACTTGAGGGAGCATGAGCATTTTGAATTTCTCTTTTATCAGAAATAAATTGTGTGTCTAGGAAAGTACGGAGACCTCTGTCCTTTTTGGGCACCAGAAAGTAGCGATATAGAAACCGTGACCTACTTCTGATGCCTCTTGATTGCTCCCTTGGCCAAGAGTCAACACTTCCAGATGGAACAAGGAGAGGTGGTCCTCCATCAGCTGTTTGTAAGAGGGTGACATGGGTGTAGGTGTTGACATAAAGGGGATGGAGTAACTCCTTTTTACAATCTGTAAAACACAATGGTCGGATGTTTCCAAACTCTGGTGGTGTGGGTGATGGCCTATCCTGCTCCCCACTGGATTCCTTAGGGCAAACTAAAGGGGTTTGGAGGCTGCAGCTGCTGGGGGCGGTGTACTTTGGCTACCTTTCCCACATGGTCTGTGGGACCCATGTCCAAGGCTACGAAAAGGCTGGGAAGGTATGAATGCGGTTAAAAACCCCTTCTGTGGCAGAAGGTTGACTGCGGTTGATGAGGGGCCATGGAGAAGCCCAAGGAGCTGGCCATAGATCTGCTATCCTTAAAGCGCAGCCCCACTGAGCCCACTTTCTCTCCAAAGAGACGAGAGCCCTCAAAGGGCATGTCCATTAGTGAGTCTCAGGCATCCCCTAAAAAGCAGGTGGTTCTCAGCCAGGCATGTCGCGGAAGGGCCTCCGACAATGAGATCACTCTACCCAGCAAGTCTGTCGTGTTCCGTCCACATAGTATGTTGAATTTTGCTGTATCTCTCCCCTCAGCAATGACTTCGGAAAGTATGGCTTGGCCTCCTCCGAGTCCCAGATCATATGGGAGTATCGGCCCAAGAGGCATGCGGTGGTCACCGACCACAGTGCAAGGCTGGCAGACGAGGACATCCTCTTCCAGGTAATATCCTTCACCCCGCAGTTTCAACAAAGACCCGCTTATACAACACAGTCACAACCCCGACTGTGACGTTACAGTGCTGCAGATCGGCGCATATAAAATCTCCCTGCTTCCACGGACAGAGTAAACCTACAGTCACACGCACATACACACATCATACGCTAGGGCCCATCACTCTGAAATTCACACTATTACTCTATCCACACTGTGTATAAGAGAGGAAATCTAAACCAATCTGCATCTACAATGAGGTCAATGGAACCATAATGACATTGTCCTGAGTCATGATTTTAAACATAGGAAATACATTTGAAAACTCAATAAATGACAAAGAAATGACCACCCAACGCTGGAATTCAAACAAATGCTTGTTTATCTAAATTAGTTCAAATGAAAGTCAATCAATAGCAAGATCATTATTCTCATAGTTACCTATTCTAGCTAAATGGGTCAGGACAGGTCTCTCAGTAAAGTCTCTCAGAGCACCATCCTCACGAACAGCATCGGTCTTCACGAACATGGGTTCAGGAAGAAGTGGCCAAAATCGGAAAATGCTAAGCCAAGACCCTCTCTAGTCTAGAAATATTTATACTGAAAATTAGCATACTAAAGTTACAAATAATCTTTTTAACGTCCGTTGTCCGTTGAGCAGAGCGAGCAGGAAAGGATGTTGCAACATTTAGAAAAACCTCAGCTCAGGAAAAATCACAAAAATAAAAAACACGGAAGAAGGAAACTCGAGTTTGCAAATGTTACTTTCATAAATGCTCTTCCTTGGTACCATAGCAGAGCCACCGCAGACTAATCATTGTTCATTGTGGCTTTATCCTTCTCCAAGGACAATTGGAATCATGCCCAGAGCTGCTGTCCTCACGGAAACTTTTTATTCAGGCAGAGGCTGTGGTCAGGTGACTTTCAACCATGTTCAGCAAGGCCTCTCGTCAAAAATTCAATCACTCGAGTGCAGGCTGTAAATAGCAGCCATCTTGTTTTAGGCCAAAACGGACCATCTTAATTAAATGAAACACAAAACAACGTTACCACATCATAATGATTATACAGTGTTATTCCCCACTAATACCCTTATGTGTATGTAATTACCTAGCCGTCTGCAACACAAAGAAGCATTAGCACCCGTTATTTTAAAAGCATAAACACAAAACAAATAGCACCTTTGCAACACTCATTTAGTAAAACCGCACATTATTATTAAGCAACATATATGCATCCCACGTGTAGTTTCTCTCATTAGTAATGTTGATTAATTTGGACTTTTAACAAAACAAACTATTAATTCATGTTTTTAAATTAGTAATTTTAATCATAACATATAGACAAAACTGGAGCTTATAACTCGATAAATTTTCAACAGAAAACTCTGCTCCAGCAATCCCCCCTTTGGTGATATCTTATCACGACAAAAACCAACCCAAAAAAAAAATGAGTCTAAATTTTAGTCCCAATTTAGGAGAAATTGAAAATGTCTTTTATAACACAACATTAAACACCAGACTCTCTCTCATCATCTCTCTTCGTCTCCAAATAAACACTCTCCCTCATTTCTTCTAATTCTATCTCTCGTGGGTCTCTTTTTGACCTCTTTTGTTTCTTTGCAGTATTTTGCCCAATTTTCCTCTTTTTCCCTCCCCTGTTTTTACAACACAAACACCCCAATCTTAGTATCAATAAAGCAACAATTACACATGTCAAAGGAAATAATATTTTACCAATAAAGGTACTACCTATTTTAGCAATAAAACTCTTAACAGCAACTATCTTATTAGCTATTTTAGTCCAGATACTTTCAGCTTCCAGTGGTACTAATTCTTCATGCAAAACAGTAATATTTTTGATATAGACTTTTAGATCTTTGCTTTCATCAGGGATGTAAGTGCAACAATGTTGAACTTTCAGCATTCCACAGACTCCACCCTCCTTGGCCAATAGAATATCAAGGGCAAGTCGATTTTGCATAGACATGGCACGTACGGCAATCATTTCCGTATTTACCACAAGAAACCCTCCAGCGGTACTTGTCGATAAGCGATCCACCACTGTTGACAGTTTCCGAATTCCATATGCATTTAAAGAAATTCCCACTGCTGGAATTAAAGCTCCAAAGATATCACCTACTATTTCTGACCAAGTTTCTCTCTTAAAGCGTGTTAGTAGATTATGGTGTTCTACATCTTCTATCCTATCTATATGAAAAATCTTGGGAAAAACCAGGCCCACATAACACGTGCCATACCAATGGTCAGGCAACTTGTAATAAGCCTTGTTCCCACAAACGTAATACACTCCCGGGAAAACTGGATCTTCTCCACCTTTAAAACCCCATCCTGTTGCAATGAAGTATGTATCATAACACTCACTAGTCCCAACAAAATAAGTATCATATTGGGATTTCCTTCTGGTAATGCATAGTTTACCCTTCTGTGGTGCATCTAAAGCTAAAGTTGGACTAGCCCCAATTTTCAACTCTTTTCCCATCTCAATATCCCAAATTGTCTCACTCACTTTATATTTCCCTGCTTTCTCATGCATGCTCATTCTTCTTTCCTCCACCATGTTTAGGAAAGCCTTCTCCTCTTCTTTCAAACTGCAAGTTAAATTGTTTCTAAAAATGTAATCTAATGTTAATTCTTCTTTCTCAATAAAAATCTCACCAAAAACGTTAGCTTCTTTAGCTGGATTCAACTTTCTATTTATAGGCAATTGCCCAAAAATGTTATCTCTGTTAGACATCTCATAATCTATTTTCCCTAACAAATAAAAAACACTGTGTGGCTCAATGGTTAGAGTGGCAGACCTCGATGCAGAGCACTGGTCCGGGACCAGGGTTCGATTCCCGTCACGGCAGGGTCTCGGGCTATAAATTCCGCGGACCGGATATTCTCGCCTCAGTGCCTATTCTAATCATGGGTCCCACGCTGCAACTCTGGGCAAGAGCTTGCTTAATCTCCACAACGGCCCCAACAGCGCTGGGATGCCTGGCCTCACCATGGGGGTGCCCAGGAGTGGACACCTCACATGGAAAGCCAGGAAGGGTTCCACAGCGGTATGAGTAAAAGCGCCAGGATGCCCCCGTTGGGGGTGGCAGTGCGCTATACAAGTACAAACACATTTACATTTACATTTATAACACACTACATGAAATCCCATACGTAGCTGGTAAATGGTGATAAGTAACACCTTCTGAAACGGATGCAGGTAACTGCATACAGACGTAGCAGTCCCTAACTTCCATTGTCTTCACGTATTCGTACAACAACTTTGAAAAAATATTGCTAGAAAAATCATTAATTGACCTATCTTTATGTATGTAAATGTTACTAATTCTAGTTGGAACTACTTTTTGTGCACTCTTCTCTACATTAGTCACATTTTCAGGATGTATTCCAAAGGTATCTATTGTAACCCTAAAGGTAACTAATAAAGCTAATACACCCCATAATAGCATTAATAATCCAGTACAGCAGCAGCACATTCTACACCATCTTTTCAAGAAGGCACATCTACTTTGATTATTTTCTGTGTTAGCCATTTTACTACTTTGGCAGAGTCTTTTGACTTAGCCTCTTCTACTCCACTACTGAGTTTTGTAACTCTAGATTATCTCACACAGTTAATTTCAGATTTTTCTCTTTCACTTCTCCAAGTGACTCCTTTAGTTCACTCAGTTTGGATTTTCATCACTTTTCACTTCTTTTTCGTCAACATCAAATTGTATCAAATCTTCAACAACATCCTGTGCATCCGACTCTTCTCCAATGTCAGTCAGGATAACTTTTAGGATTCCAACAGATTTTTCCTCAACCACTTTTCTCAAGATCCCCTCCGGATTGACTTGACTCTCTGCCTCTTCTTCTTCTCCTTCAGGCAATGCCACATAAGTCCATTCCGGTGACCTGTACTTTTGGTTGGGTTTTCTGATCCTTTTGATCTCCTCTGGTTCTTTTGATTTCTTTTGTTCCTCTTCCTTCACTTGATTTTGACTCGACACCTCGTTCACTTGTTCAGCTTTTGATGAATTCACTCGTGTCAGTCGATACCTCAGCCTCTTTATCCTGTTAGGCCAAAGATCTCCTCTTACGCTCCTTTTTGGTCTCACTTCTTTATTACTTCTCTCTCCGATCCAAGTTCTCTTTCTCAGAACTCGACCCTCTGATTTCTCATTCTCACTCTCATCCGATTCTGTCTCATTTGCCTCTTGCTCTTCAACAGTTTTCTTTCGCTCCACAGTCTTTTCCACCACTGATTGAGACTTCCCTAATTCTATCCCTCCTCGGGTCTCCGACACGCAATCTTCTTGCTGTCTACTTGTCCCTTCACCTAGCTCATCAGAAGTGTTCCCTACACCTCCTCGGGGGTCTTCCGCAATCTGTCCCTCTCTATCTTCTACTGACCCTGCTTCTTCAGGCGTAATCTCAAGTGGATTTTCAACCTCCTCATCTGATTTAGGAGTAGTCTCTGTGGAATTGCTCTTTTCTCTTCTTTCTTCTCCACTGCTCGTTGGAACTTCAGGCACTCTTACAGAATCCGATCTCTCCTCTGAGACTCTCAATGTTTCTCTTGAAACCTCTTTTGGAAAGAAAGAATCACCTGACTATCTTTCTTCTTCACCTCTTTCAGGATTCTTTCCTCTTCTCACTGGTTCAGTGTCTGGATCATCACTGGAATCTGACTCTTCAAAATACTCCTTACCAGTCCCATCCTTTGGATTTGGAACTCTCAGAGTATGACTCGCATGAACCCAGTTTTTCACACCAGCACACTTTACTGCAGTTGTCGTAGTCAGAATAACTTGTCTTGGCCTTCCCCACCTTGGAACCAAGCAATTTCTTCTTCTGTGCACCTTAATCCTCACCCAGTCCCCTGGACTTAGATCATGGGCTTGCTTCTTCTCAAGTGTGGTAGCGTCTTCTCCAACCTGGTGAAACACAGAATGAACTGCGTCAGCCAGGCCTTTACAGTAATCCAAAATCATGTCATCAGTTATTGTCATCAACTTGTTGACAGGCACGAAAGCATGTCTCATTGCACGTCCCATTAAGATTTCGTGCGGACTCAAACCTGTGGTTCTATCTGGAGTAGACCTAATAGTCATAAGCACTAGAGGCAAAACATCAGGCCATTTCATTCCAGTGGCTAAACACATTTTACCAATTCGGTTTTTAATTGTGCCGTTCATCTGTTCAACGACTCCAGAAGCCTCTGGTCTGTATGCACAATGTAGCTTCTGCTGTATGCTCAATGCTTCACAAATTAAACCCATGAGCTCATTATAGAAGTGTCCACCTCTATCAGACTCAATTGTCACTGGGAACCCGTACCTTGGAATCAACTCTCTTAACAGTAACTTTGCAACTGTTATTCCATCATTCCTCCTAGTCGGATAGGCCTCCACCCATCTTGAGAACAAACAGACTACCACTAGAACATACCTCAACCTGTTCACTTGGGGCATTTCAATGAAATCTATTTGCATTCTGGTAAAAGGACCTCCTTCTCTGCCTATTGTTCCTAGACTCACCACAGTTTTCTTCCCAGTATTGAACTGCTGACAAATCAAACATCTCTGACAGATGCTCTCTGCAATTAACCTGAACTTTGCATTGTACCAGGTTTGTTTAAAAGGCCTAATCATTGCATCCCTCCCCAGATGTCCCTGGCCATGATACATTCTTGCCATTGTCGACAGCATGGAATTAGGCATGACTGGTCTACCGTCTCTATAGATCCAAACATGATCTGTTTCTCTTGGGGCACAACCTGCCTTGATCCAATCTCTCATTTCCTCATCTCCTGCCTCATCCTGCAACTGTTTCACTTCATCCCACGTTTCTAGGACATTAGTAAACATCACAGAACAAAAAGACATTTCCCTTTCTCGTGCCCTATTGATCGAATGATTGTTCTTTGCACAATACTGTGCTATGTCATTGGCAAAACGATTACCAAGAGTAACAAAATCATCTCCTTGTCCATGAGCAGCACATTTTACAACTGCTAACTCTTTAGGCAGCTGTATCGCCTCAAGCAACTTTCCAATCACTTCAGCATTCTTTATTGGAGTCCCACTCGACGTCAAGAAACCTCTCTGTAGCCAAAGCTGGCCAAAGTCATGAACGACTCCAAATCCATACTGACTATCAGTCATCACAGTCACTCTCAGATTCTTCCCAATTTTGCAAGATTTTGTCAATGCCACCAATTCAGCCACTTGAGCAGATCTTACTCCTTTCAAAGGCGAAGCTTCCATAACTTCTGAAACCTTGCACACTGCATATGCTGCACTTAGCACACCATCATCAGTTCTTAAACATGATCCATCCACAAACAGCACATGATCACTCTCAGGTAACGGTAAATCTCTTATGTCCGGTCTGGGTTTTGTGCAGTAATCAAGCACATCCAAACAATCATGATCAACATCATCTCCCACATTCACATTTTCAGCATCTGGTAACAACGTTGCTGGATTTACATTTACACATCTCTCAAGAGTCACATTTGATGCTCCCAGAATGATTTTCTCATATTTAGTCAATCGACCATGTGACATGTACTGAGTCCTGCTTCTTGTCAAAAGAATAGCCACATCATGAGGTACGAATACCCGTACAGGATATCCCAATTTTTTACCCTCACTCTGTTCCAAGCTTCTGCATGTAGCAGCTACTGCTTTCAGACAACCTGGCAAACCCACAGCTACGGGGTCAAGTGTCGATGAGAAGTACGCAATCGGCCTTCTCAGTTGTCCATGTTTCTGAATCAACACTGAAAGTGCACAACCATTTCTCTCACTGCAGTACAACTCAAACTCTTTCTCATAGTCTGGCATTCCCAAAGCAGGAGCTTCACACATTCTGCTCTTTAACTCCTCAAATGCTGCCATTTGTTCTGCGTCCAATTCCAATGGGTCTCTCACCTCACTTTTAGTCAATTTAATCAGTGGTTTTGCTATCAGGGAGAAATTACTTATCCACTGACGACAATAACCCACCATCCCCAGAAACATCCTCACTTCTCTCTGGGTCATCGGGGCTCTCATTCCTCTGATAATTTTGATCCTGTCATCAGTCACCTTTCTCAGACATTTTTCAATATTGTGTCCAAGATAATGCACCTCTTTCTTGCAAAATTGCAATTTGGCTGGAGATACCTTTAACCCTCCATCTGCCAGATGATTCAGTAAAGCTATGGTATCCACTTCACAAGCTTCACGTGTCTTCGATGCCACCAGTAGGTCATCGATGTACTGCACTAGCACTGAGCTTTCAGGCATAATCAAACTCTCCAATGATTTTTTCAATAACTGATTGAATATCGAAGGACTCTCTGTATACCCCTGTGGGATACGACACCATGCTAAAATACGCTGTCCAAACCGAAATGCAAAAATCGGCTGGCTGTCATGATGCAATGGAATTGAAAAGAAAGCATGACACAAATCAATCACTGTGTACCACTCAGCATCATGAGGAATCTGATACAAAATCACTGACGGATTTGGCACAATGGGACAACATGCCACCACAATTTTGTTAACTTTTCTCAAATCTTGTACAATCCTGAACTTTCCATTAGGTTTCTTTAGCCCCATTATCGGTGAATTACACGGGCTACTCAGTATCTCTCTCAAAACACCCTGTTGAATCATTTTGTCGATTATAGGAGTTATTCCCTCAATTATCTCTGGTGTCAATCTATACTGAGGAATATTAGGATAAACAATCCTCTCTTTCACTGAAATCTTCACTGGATCTACATTATTCATCAACCCCACATCTTCTCCAGTAAAATCCCAAACCGCTGTTTTTACTGTGTGTCTCAACTCCTGAGGCAAATCATCTGGATTAAACACTGCATATGTACCAACAATCTCACTCTCTCTATTATCTAGAGTCATCCGGTACAACACATCCTCATCTGGTGTCTCAAAAGCTATACCATCTGGAGTACAGAAAATTGTACAATTCATCTTGCACAATAGGTCCCTACCTAACAAGTTCACTGGACTAGTGTCACAGACCACAAATCTGTGCATATCGGAAAATTTCCCTATTCTTACCCTTACTGGTTCGGTAAAACGAGTTTTAATCTGTGTATTGGCTACACCAACCACTTGGATTGCTTCGTCCGAGAGAGGAAGATTTCTAATATCTGCTGACCTGACAGTTGATCTCGTCGCTCCTGTTTCTACCAAAAAAGTAACACTCTCCCCATTTATTTTCCCATCTACAAATGGTCCTGCCTGGTCAATTTCTAGAGTTGCACCAAGTATGCACTCTTCCTCCTCTCTTCGGCACCGTCAATAGTCCCCTTCAGACTCACTCCCCTCATTCTTTAACCAGTACTGCTGTACCAGGTTTGAACGTCTCGGTTTGTTTACCTGCTCATCATTGTAGAATCCTGAGTCCTGGTTATACTTTTGGGACCCTCTATTCTGCGGCAAGGGCGGTATTGGCTCTTGGCTCTGCTGTCTGACAATCTTCTGCTGTTGCTGCTGTTGATTACACCCCTCGTTCTGCACCTGTTGATTCAAGGGTTTATTTTCATTATTCACTAATGATGGATTGGTACACTCGGATCTCCAATGCCCCAATTGTCCACAGTTGTGACAAGGGAACTTTTTCTTTGCCTCCTCTAAATTTCCCTTTCCTTTTCCTGCATATCTGGGTCTATTTCCTGAATTATTCGCCTGTTCCATCATCTGTGCTTCTTGTCTTTCAGCAACTTTCACCTGTTCCCACATTGCTTTCTCTTTCAGTTTTCTCTGTTTTGCTTCAATCTCATCACTGAAGTACTTTGCATGTCTCAAGATTTCATCAATCTTTTTACTCTGCCAATCAACTGTGTGCTCACGTATTCTTTCACTGATTTCAGGTCTCAGGCCATATACAAATCTGTATACAAAATGACTCAGATCCTTGTCACCCAGGTGTTCATCTCCACTGAACTGTTTAAAAGCTAGTATCAGCCTTTCGTAAAAAGCATGAACTGATTCTTTTGCTTCCTGATGTGTTCGATCTATCTTAACCCAGTCTGTCTCTTTCGGGGGTACCTTATTTTTTAAGAACACAATAACCTGATCATATTTCTTCATGACCTCTGGGTCTGGAGCTCCCGTTTTCGGATCTCTTGAATACTCCTTAGCAGGCCAATCTACAACTATTTTACACTCTGTCCACAAGTCTGCTGGAACAATTATATCAAACAAACTATTCAGGTCAATCCACAGCACTTTTGACAATTTCACAAACCTGTCTACCTGCCTATACCACTCGACGGGCTTTTCTCTCAATCGAGGGAAATCATTCGTAAATGATAAAATATCCTGTCTGGTCCATGGGACATGTACATATCCTCCTCCAGGAATTTCTCTCATAGGAAAAGCATCCACTGTTTTCTCTTTTTCTCTCACAGGAAAAGCTGAATAAGTCCTGTCCACTGAATCTTCCCTTTTCTTGTACCACCTATCCTTCCATTTTTCTACGTCACCCCATTTTCGCAATAAGGCAATCATTTCCTTAATCTGCCCTGTTCTGCCAACACCATTCAGATTCTCAATATCTTTGTCAGTGAAATCCATCCTGTAAGACTTCTGCAAAGTTTTCACCTTATCCATGTCAATTCCTTGTTCACTCGCTATTGCCTTTAACCTGTCATGTGTTCTTTTAGCCCTCCAGGTGATGCTTTTACACATAAATAACAATTCTCCATCATGATGATTTTTCAGTATATCTGTAGGAATTGTTCCTGCAATAAGCCCCTCCAATTCTATGCGCAACCTGGCTACATCAATTGCCTGTGAATCTTTATCCTTCTTTTGAAGAACTTTCAACCAATCATTCAAATCCTCAGCTGTTATTTCTGTAGACTTCTTCACTGCACTCACTTGTTCTGTCATCCTCTGTGGTTCCAAAATCGATCCTCCCAAACAACCAGTATTCAATCCTGAATTAGGCTGCACATCTAATCCTCCACTACATATGTCATGTCTCGACTGCCTCAAATTATTTTCACCAGTCCTCATTCCTGATTCCTCCAAAATGCAAGAACCAACCAAACCATTTCCAACATAGGGAACCGTCAAACCATTTTCACCCATTCTTTGTTTATCAAAAATAGGCACAACCGGACCTATAGTTACAGGCACCGTAACTGCTTCAAGATTTTTCGTCAGCTCCCTAATTTTCTCAGTCAGCTCAGACATCGTTCTGGCTAATTCTTTTGTTTTCTCGTCACTAACTCGATTCTCTCTTTCTCGCACTCTCTCTCTTTCCCTTTCCATGAAAGAGCTACCACTTTTCAGATCAGGTGTCACAACCTCAGTTTTAATAATCCGCAAAGTATCTCTTATCGGAGTAGCAACTGGCGTGCTCTCTTCTGGTTCTGGTCTATATGGAGGCGGTCTCTTGTAAATCATGTCATCCAAGACCTCATCCTCATAATCAGTAGCTCCATACCTTCTCATTTCTGTATCAGACACCCTTTCTGTACCCTTCCTCTCTTCCTTCTCATCAACTGTCCTCATAGGATATAATCCCTCTGACATACTAGCATCTCGCCATCTCCTCATTCGATCATGATGAGTCTTACGATCATATTTCCTCCCAAAAAGGTACCTATAATTGCCTCCACTCCTCTGCTTTTCTCGCTTATGCACCTCATCTTCCCATTCCACCAACGCCTCGAACTGTGTCGGCCTTGGTCTAGGGTCTAGACACATCATCTTTTCCCGTAAATTTCTCAACACGGCCAGATTAAATGAACCATGTTCCGGGAACGCCAAGACACCATCTTCCTTAGTATACTTAGCCCAGTTATCCAACCATATACAGGTATGATATCCATATTTCGCAACCATGAAGGATGCAGGAGTTCTAGTCGGAGGTAGCAATTCACCTTCTCTAGTTATTATGTTTTTATCCTTGTCAAACCACCTCTTAATTTTACCGAACAAGGATTTCTTTTTCTTTTCCTCCGATTGGTAATACATTTTAACGTTTACCAATATTCTCTAGTCCCTTCCGCAACTGTACGATCTTTTGTCCAATAACAGCGCTACTCACACTAACGCACCAATCCTTGTAGCAGTATGATGGTTTGATTATTGTCTTGATCTGATTAGATTGCTTGTACATTGGCTTTTGATTCATTGATTTATTGATTTATGTTGGTATATGTACTAATACAAAATGTTGAAGTCGTTATGTTGAGTTTTATGTAGTGCTTCTGGAACTTGGGAGCTGATGACAGTTCCGTAGTAGGGCAGAGGGAAGTGTGTGCTGCTCTCGGGAAAGACGGGATTGTTGGAATTACCTGTACGTATGCAGGAAAAACGTGTGACAATTGAAGTTGCGCGTCACATTGTCTGGGTTCGGAATAAGTGACATCGTCGTGTGTTACTATTAGGGACATATTTTCGGTATAAAAGGAGTGCGTATGGTAGCAAAGGTTATCTGTGAAACTCTGGTCTTAAGTCCCAGGGATCCGTAAGGTATGCTGTTAAAGCTTATCGCTGGAGAAGTAATAGGTATTCTCTGAGCTTGTCTGAAGGACTGGGCAGAGGTAAGCGCTGCTTGGTTAATGTGTGTTATAATTCTGTAGTGGGACAGACTGTTCGCTGTTCTCGGGAGAGGCAGGATTCTGTGTGCATGTGCTACATTTTCTGGTATGAAAGTGGGTGAATGTATGAGCATTTAATTGATTGTGAGACTCTTTGGAGCAGTCCTAGAGGAAACAGTTAATGGATGCATGTTAGAAGGGCAGAGTAGAGGGATGTGCTACTGTGTCAACGAGAGTAATAATTCCGTGGTAGAGCAGAGGTAAGCGCTGTTCTAGAGAGAAGTGGGATTCTTGTGAGAAAGAATTTTCTTTACTATTCTATGGTTAGCGAAGCAGACAATGGAGATGTTTAAATGTTGTAACTAATAGATTTTGTAGAATCGGAAACGAAGTCTATTGAGAAGGCTTTGTAAAGGAGGGGTAGACGAGTGACAGGAGACAGAGCAGAAGCGACTGCAGCGACCGCTGACGTCATACAGACCGCGCTGTGATTGGGCAGTGGATCAGAACAGTGCGTTGGTGTGAGCCGCGCAGGGATTGGAAGGAGTACAGTGTGACGTAGACGCTCCAGGATTGGTGCGTTAGTGTGAGTTGCGCTGTTATTGGACAAAAGATCGTACAGTTGCGGAAGGGACTAGAGAATATTGGTAAACGTTAAAATGTATTACCAATCGGAGGAAAAGAAAAAGAAATCCTTGTTCGGTAAAATTAAGAGGTGGTTTGACAAGGATAAAAACATAATAACTAGAGAAGGTGAATTGCTACCTCCGACTAGAACTCCTGCATCCTTCATGGTTGCGAAATATGGATATCATACCTGTATATGGTTGGATAACTGGGCTAAGTATACTAAGGAAGATGGTGTCTTGGCGTTCCCGGAACATGGTTCATTTAATCTGGCCGTGTTGAGAAATTTACGGGAAAAGATGATGTGTCTAGAGCCTAGACCAAGGCCGACACAATTCGAGGCGTTGGTGGAATGGGAAGATGAGGTGCATGAGCGAGAAAAGCAGAGGAGTGGAGGCAATTATAGGTACCTTTTTGGGAGGAAATATGATCGTGAGACTCATCATGATCGAATGAGGAGATGGCGAGATGCTAGTATGTCAGAGGGATTATATCCTATGAGGACAGTTGATGAGAAGGAAGAGAGGAAGGGTACAGAAAGGGTGTCTGATACAGAAATGAGAAGGTATGGAGCTACTGATTATGAGGATGAGGTCTTGGATGACATGATTTACAAGAGACCGCCTCCATATAGACCATCCTCTGCTACCAGGAAACTGCTGCAGATCGGCGCATATAAAATCTCCCTGCTTCCACGGACAGAGTAAACCTACAGTCACACGCACATACACACATCATACGCTAGGGCCCATCACTCTGAAATTCACACTATCACTCTATCCACACTGTGTATAAGAGAGGAAATCTAAACCAATCTGCATCTACAATGAGGTCAATGGGACCATAATGACATTGTCCTGAGTCATGATTTTAAACATAGGAAATACATTTGAAAACTCAATAAATGACAAAGAAATGACCACCCAACGCTGGAAAACAAATGCTTGTTTATCTAAATTAGTTCAAATGAAAGTCAATCAATAGCAAGATCATTATTCTCATAGTTACCTATTCTAGCTAAATGGGTCAGGACAGGTCTCTCAGTAAAGTCTCTCAGATCACCGTCCTCACGAACAGCATCGGTCTTCACGAACATGGGTTCAGGAAGAAGTGGCCAAAATCGGAAAATGCTAAGCCAAGACCCTCTCTAGTCTAGAAATATTTATACTGAAAATTAGCATACTAAAGTTACAAATAATCTTTTTAACGTCCGTTGTCCGTTGAGCAGAGCGAGCAGGAAAGGATGTTGCAACATTTAGAAAAACCTCAGCTCAGGAAAAATCACAAAAATAAAAAACACGGAAGAAGGAAACTCGAGTTTGCAAATGTTACTTTCATAAATGCTCTTCCTTAGTACCATAGCAGAGCCACCGCAGACTAATCATTGTTCATTGTGGCTTTATCCTTCTCCAAGGACAATTGGAATCATGCCCAGAGCTGCTGTCCTCACGGAAACTTTTTATTCAGGCAGAGGCTGTGGTCAGGTGACTTTCAACCATGTTCAGCAAGGCCTCTCGTCAAAAATTCAATCACTCGAGTGCAGGCTGTAAATAGCAGCCATCTTGTTTTAGGCCAAAACGGACCATCTTAATTAAAAGAAACACAAAACAACGTTACCACATCATAATGATTATACAGTGTTATTCCCCACTAATACCCTTATGTGTATGTAATTACCTAGCCGTCTGCAACACAAAGAAGCATTAGCACCCGTTATTTTAAAAGCATAAACACAAAACAAATAGCACCTTTGCAACACTCATTTAGTAAAACCGCACATTATTATTAAGCAACATATATGCATCCCACGTGTAGTTTCTCTCATTAGTAATGTTGATTAATTTGGACTTTTAACAAAACAAACTATTAATTAATGTTTTTAAATTAGTAATTTTAATCATAACATATAGACAAAACTGGAGCTTATAACTCGATACATTTTCAACAGAAAACTCTGCTCCAGCAACAGCATGTTACTTTAACCCACAAAGTGTTAAAATGACTTGCTCTATGGGACGCATTGTTGGACTGGTGTTGGATTCTTAAGTCAAACACCTTCCCTACTGATGCCTAAACTGGAGTTGGAATAGTCATTTATACTATTACAAAGTCCAGCGCCACCTAAATCAAGTCATCGTAATGACTTGCATGGTAAAGTAAAGTGTGGTAACGTCACAGTCGGGAAGTGACTGTTTGTAAAGGTATGTGCAGTAAATGCATGTGGGGTTCCTTCATACAACCCATCTTCCCAAAGGTATCCAACCTCTTGTAGCCCCAATCCGGTGGAGTGGTATGGAACACATCAGGATTAACTCCAGAGTTGGAGGCCTGGGCCATGAGTTTCTCCAGGGTGGAGTGCTGGGTAAGGAAACTGGGGTCCCCAGGAGCGGAACAACGGTGACAGGCAATTGTATTATGCACAGCAGGCCCTGTACAGGGCTTAGACCAGGCCCCGAGTAGGACATCAGTAAGGGCTTCATTAAAAGAAGGGTTCAGATGGGGTGATTCACGACTGAAGCACCTCTGTCAAGACATTCGTCTTGGCTGCCATTGAAGGTCCAAAACCTCAGCCACCCTACACACCAACATAGCAAATGAGGCAAGAAGGAAACACACTTGTCAGCTAGCTGACCATGAACAGGGGTGGGAAGTTTTCTTTTATTTTGTTTAAGTAGCAAATTCTGTTTTACACTTTTAGAACTCCTTTTGGGCTGCTAGGCCTTGAATATGGGAAGTCCACTACCTCTGATGCTAAGCTTTTTACGTTGATGCTCATTGTGACTATGAAGGGAAGGTAGTTGGTGCATATTTTTTGGTACATTTTCTACTTGGGGACTTTGGGGAAAGGGTGGGGTTCTGGCTTTTTCTATTTAATTCTTCCAGTTTTTTTCTCTATTTTGACTTGTGTTGGGTAGGCCAAAAATAAGGGGATTGTGGTTTTGACTTTAAATTTACTGGGTGCCAGCCAACCAGGTCCCCAGGGCCAGAGCTCTTTCCCTTAAACTGTACCGCAACTGGCACAGCTTCAGACCACTTTATAAGTCCCTAGTAAAGGGTACGTCTGGTACCAAGGACATAGAAACTGAAGAAGGACCACTGGGGCTGCAGCACCAATTGTGCCACCCTAGGGTCCACTAACCAAGGCTATGCAAACTACCACTGCAGGCTGCATACCTTGATGCAAGCAAAACTAGAAGAGTCAACATGGCACACACCTCTGTATGCCATACTTACAAACACTGCTTGTGATATAGGTAAGCCATCCCCACACCAGACCTTACCAGCCCTAATGCAGGGTACACTATACCTCAGGTGTGGACATAGCTGCAGGAGCAGATATGCCCCTACAATATCTAAGTTGTTTCTTGGAAACTGTAAGTGCACAGGAAAGCCATATCAAGTACATGGACAGGACACTCATTATTAAGAGTTTCCTAGCTCCATGATGGCTTCACTGTACCCACAGATGTTTGGTACAAAACATCAGGTGCCCCCTGAAAACCTACAGACTACTTGTGTGGTTACTGACCATTCCCAGCCAGCCGCCACCACTAGATGTGTACCTTACCTCATGGGGTGAGAGCCTGGGCTCTCAGAGGCCGGGAACAAAGTCTCCTCCGGGCGGAGGTGTTTCAAACCTCCCCGGGCAGGAACAGCCTTTCAGGGTGGGAAGCTTCAAAGGCCACGGCATCTTTGAAATGTAACCCAGGCAGCTCCAACTTGTGTAGGATGCCAACCCTCCTGTCATGACCTCACTCTTGGTGGGAGGACAGGTGGGAAAACTAGAAAGAATAGGAGGCGTGCCTACCTTCAGCTAGCACCTCCCCTAAGGTGTAGCAGGCGAGGTGAAACACATTTTCAGTCCCCTCCATCTTGGTTTTGAGGGAAATCGTCATGTTGGGGGTATGCCCATTCCCCAGTGGGAGGGATCATATAGAGGGAGTACTAAACCTAAGGTAGATGGCCCAATGGCCATTACCTGGCACTACATTTAATGCCCCTAAATTTAGTATTCAAGCAGCATCCCAAAGCCCTGAACTTAAGATTTGATGGATGTAAGAAGAGAAAGGCAAAGAAGAGCTGTTGACCCCAAGAACAGAGAATCTGCTGTGGACATTTGGGCATGAAACCTTATCCGCCACTGCCAAACTTGACAATCAGTAAAGATGATCTCATCCTGCCGCTGAGAGACCTCTACACACCCCAAAGGTCTTCTAGCCACTCTGACTCAACCTCACTCAGACACAATCATTCTTGCTCACTCTGACTCATTCAATATCACTCTCTCTCACACACTGACTCACTGTCCCACTCATTCTGACTCACTAAGACTCACTCAGACTTGACTCACTCAGTCTCACAACCAGTATCATTAGGTTACACTCCCTGTCTGTCTCCCTCACTCATTCATTCTCACTTTTCTTATTGCTCACAGTCCTCACTTTGACTCACTCCTTCATTGACACTCTCTTTTACTCACACAAACATGCTCACATATACACACTCTCGCGGACACACACTCTCACATATACTACACATTATTTAAAAGCATTTTTTACTTACCTTGCTGTCTATGCAGGTCCTGTTTACTGCTGAACCTATCAGGTTCGGAAAATTGAAACTGAAACCTCAAACCTGCGCAGTCGCAGATTCGATTTTTCAGTCTCTGCTCATTCACCCCACCCTTTCCCAACTCTATGACAAGCACGGAAAGGGTGGGGTGACTTGCAGATTGATATGTGACCTCGGGCACTGCAGGGCTTCTTTTTCAGGGTAGGTCTGCACTGATCACCTGACTGTGTAATCAAAGATGCATTATGAACAGACTCAAATGCCCTTACTTAGCACAACGGATGGGTTTCCAACTGACTCAAAAAGCACCACCACTTATGGCCATTTATTTTTCAAATCCCAGGCCTATGGAAGTTCCGCTACTCTGCTCAGGCAAAGGAGCGTCACCCCACTGCATTTCAGCACTGCAAAAAAGGAAAAATAAAAGGATAATAGCGCAATGTTATTATCATTTTATTTTTCTGGGCTGAGGCAGTTTTGAGGGGGGCAAAGCAGGGGGGAGTGTTGGCCCTCTCCAAGTGTGCAAGACTGTTTGGCTGGCCGTCTTGTGCCGGCCAAGCAGTCATGCGCACTTTACATGTTCTCCACTGGCTGTATTCTACAGTCTGTGTGGAGAACAAGCTAGGGCTCCCAGTCCCTGTCTGAGCACCAAACCATGGTGCTCAGACCAATCTTGACGCTGCTTTCATTGTGACAGTAGCATTGTGATTGGCTTAGGGAAGCCTGGGTGCTTCCTGCTTGCAGTTCACACAGAAGGAAGAGGAAGGAGGAGAGGTGGCAGCCGGCAGGTAAGTGATTTTTTTTTTATACCGTACTCCCAGCCCACTACTTCTGCCAGGGAGGAGCTGCCACTGAGTTCTGGGTTTATGCAGTGGTCAAAGTGGGGGGAAAAAGTAGAACTGTGGCGAATCAGAGGGAGGAATAACTTGAGAATTGGGTCAGTGGGCGGAGTCAGAGGTGCGGCCAGAAAGGGCAAAACTTCCCAGTTTCTAGTATTTGTTAGGCATTTCACATTGTGCATGAAGCAGAGGGACTATCAAGTTTGTGAACATAGGGGCATATTTACAATAAAGTGGTGAAGCATATCATTAAGCCAAGAAGGCTAATGACACGCTTCATCACTTTTAAACGCAGGGCTGCACCATATTTAGTAGACTATGGTGCAGCCTGGCGTTTCCCCTTGCGCTGGCACCAACTTTAGCTGCCTAGCGCCAACGCAGGCACCCTTACACAATAGTTCAAGGGTGCCTGTGTTAAGGGGAGGATTGTTTATGCGCAGGTAGGGGGACCTGCACATAAACAATCTTTGAATGGTGTTTTGTAACTTCTATGTGTGCTACTTAATGCGGCGCACATAGAAGTTATTAAATGTAAACAAAAAAAAAAATGATTGTTTATGTGCAGGAAGGGTTGCCTTTCTGCACATAAACAATCATAGGCAATTTGCTGTTCCTATGTGTGCTGCACAAGGTAGCACACATGAAAACAGCAAAAACAGGAAGAAATGAAGTATTTTGTCTTGTTTCGCCTGTTTAAAACCACGTTTTACCTGGTCTTTATTTTGGCGCTGCCTCCTATTTATGCCACCCTTGTAAATAGGGGGCAGCATCAAAATCAATGGGTATTGCGGTGGAACGCCCACCGTAACACCCATTGCCCCCCCTTCACGCTAAATACAGCGTGAAAGGGTGCCTTATTTACAAGGCAGTGTTAAGCCACATTAAGTGGCTTAACGCTGCCTAGTAAATAAGGCGAGGCCACTATCGCCATCACAGCATCACTGAAAGTGACACTGTGGTGGCAATAGGTGGTTGTAAATATACCCCGTAGTTTGGGGTGCGTGCAAATCCTGCATAGCCGATCCCTGGTGAGTTGCACTAATACTGATAAAACAAGGCCAATGGAAGTACCAATGTGTGAGGCAGACTGGTCTCAAGGGTCCTGTGACTTCAGTGACAGAGTCACTGTTGCTCTAGTGTGTGCTGCTTCGGCCTGCCCGCAAGACTGCAGGTGAACTTCAAAGTGGGTTGTGGTGGACAGGCCATCAAGGTTAACTTACACTTGCCACCACTAGGTTAACCCTGATGGTGCTAAGACACCAGGGCTTCTATGGTCTAGCGGGGCCATCAAAACTCTAGCACAGGAATGTGCTCCCTCAGGAGAGTGGTCGGGTGGATTGGTTATGAAGGCTGAACCTGGTTCCTCAGTTCTAAATTTGGCAACTCTGGCCATAGTGCCACATCCTCTCCCCCACTGAACACCATACTGCCCCATACAGAAACTCGCACTGCCTTCAGCTACAACCCAATTGTGCCCCGCTATAAACACCTGGATGCAACTCAATTCAAATTATGCACTAGACAAGAGTAATATGCTGCCTGAAAAATAAAGTAGCACCATCCTGGAAAAAGCACACACAGGGAATGCAAGATTAAGTAAAGCATGTGAAATGTAAACAGCATGGTCAACTTTAACCTTTTACACTCATTATTCAGAAATTAATTTGTATTTTTGCCTGGAAGGGACACGTTTCAATGTCCATTGTTTATACCATTAAAAAACGTAAGCAGTATGGTTTAAAAAGACCACTTTTCTGAACACAGCTGCGGTACACATTTTACAAACTAAAATAAGGACAAAAGCTGATTAGGATCACATTCAACGTTTTGCACTCCACGGACCAATACAAAGGTGTATGTCCAGATTTCACTACCAGACTGCAAATATAGATCTCGGGCATCATGTCAATACAGGTTTTATTAGCTTTGGTGCCAAAGCATCGACTTTTATTTTCTTCAGAGGGTCTTAAAAATGGCTTGCAAATTGCTGATTTATTTGGATAGGTGCACACTACCGGACTGAGAGCTGGAGAGATGCTTTTTCACCAGATCATGGTCAATTCATACCGACCTTCGTTAATTAGAAGCCCAATTCACGCGCAGTGATTGATTTTTGCGCAGGGCTACACTTCTACCCCTTCGTCCCGAGGAAGACCCGCCGTGACGCTTTTTTAAAATTTTGCGCCTAACATAGTGTCGAAACGTCGACGTACACCATGAGTCCACACAACGTCTCAGTTCCAAAACCAATTCATACATGAACAGGATGCATATGTGATCAAGTATATGGACTCAATCTTCCAAAAATTACTTCTACCCAATCGTGTTTGTTATATTAAGTGTATTAAGTGTATCGTTTGTATTCACCTTTACATGTCACTTCTTCTTCACATTTCTGTCAATTGTATTTTTGTAGCCCTAATTATTCATTATTCTTTCTTAAAAATATCGATTCAAAAGTATTGCTTGGGTGTTGTCATTGCTTTTCCTAAATCATGGATACATGTTACATGTAATGCATTTATATTGTGAACATCCCAAAGCAATTGTAATTCCCCGACAGAACCATTGTATCCGTATAATAGATGGACTAGTCAGCACTTTTGAAAGAACTGCTTGCCCTCGTTGCTATTGAGCACCAGAGAGCCAATCACTGGTTTCTGCAACTTTCACCCTTATCAGTGTTTCTTCAACACTCTCCGCTCCCTGACTGACTTACACTGCTTACCTCCCTTTTCCCGAATCCACTCACTTGTACACACTAGGCGAGACCTATTTGCTCTGGCCATTGCACGGAGAAAGTGGCATGGCCAGCAGAGAGCGTGACAAAAATGTGCACTGGCCTGCAGGAAGAGAAGGTCACTGGCACTGGTAGGGGATACTTTGAGTCACACATAAACTGTGCCGAGGAAGCCCACAAAGGAATCGGGGTTTTCTGTGCAGGAATCAGGAGGTGGGAGACTTGCCTTGAAATTGGTGGTCTCCCGTCAGAATCGGGAGGGTTGGCAGGATGCAGATTCTGCAAGGCTGCCCGGGGGCGGGGGGGGGGGGTTGTGCAGCAGCCCCCCCTAAAAGGGCGGCCGCCTTAGTGCCACAGGAAGGCAAGGGAGGCACCGGTCTAGTCCCTGGGCCACGGCCAGGGAGGACGTCCGGTTGACCCACTTCCGGGAAAGGGGGAGGGGACAAGGGTATTTAGGTTGTCCCCCTGCGATGTTCGCCCTCTTGTCCCTCAACGTCTCGCCTTACGCCACGCCGTCTGTATACCCCACGGGACATCGTGTCCAGTCCCGCCGGCATTGTCATCGTCGGGTTTAGCTTCGTTTGCGGTGAGTGCGGGCCAATTGCCGAGCGGTGTATGAGATATGTAGGACTCCTATAACCTCCGTAGAGAAGTTCTGGGCACCTTGATTGCGAGGGACTGTTGGGTCACATTTTCGCGGGTCATGCGGCGAGCCCTGGGGTACTTGCTCGTGTCATTACTGGCACAGGGGTTATCAGCCTGGTTGTTCCGGTGTGGTTTGGGGAAGGTTTCGCCCCTGAGTGTAATTTGACTTTATCTGGATGCTTCTGGTATGCGGGGTGAATTGGGAAGCCTACTGGTCTGGCTTTGGGGCACGTCCGGCACTGCGTTGTATGGGGGATCTAAGAGCGGAGTCCGGGTAGTAGAATAGGCTGTAGTTATCCCGGTTCTGCCCTGGTTACCACTTTAAACTTAAGGGAGTCCAAAATGGCTCGACTGGTGAGTGAGGCAAAACCCCAGGCAGCTCGGACCCTGCCTGCCTCACGCCGATTGCTCAGCTTGTCCACTATATGTAAGGGTGATCTATCCCTTTGCGAGCTCACACGAATCAGGCGGGATACAGCAGCCGATGGTAGCGGAAACTTGGTGTGAGCTGAGAACGGGAGGCGGGCACTTAAGAGCAGGTCTCTCTAGGGCAGTACTCCTTGCCGTTGGAGGTTTCATGCTTCACGGTTGGGAGTGGTGGGATGTGTGCTTTGTCCCCGGGCAGGCCTTGTGTGTTCTCTACGCTATTATATTTTGTTTGCGGTAAAATGAGCGTCGGGTTGCTGGGCTCGGGTGCGCTAAGCTCCTGCCCGCGCCTAGTGGTGGTTCACGATTTTTGGAACAGTTGGATGCTATTCTGCCGAATATTGTGCGGGAAACCAGGGTTCGAGCTTCGCGGGCGCGTCCACATCCTGTGAGTCCGGGCAAAACTCTTTTTCCTCGTGCCGGATTGTGTAATTTACATACGGAGCTTAGGTGTTGTGTCCAAATAATTATTCCAAGGGCCACACTTACCACTGGCCCGCAATATTAAGTAAAATAAGGAGCAGTTGGCAACGTGGAAGGTTCAAACGTTTATTAGCCACCACAGAACTCTATATAGAGGAGCCTCGTCGATCCTCACCCATCAGGTGCGCCGAGGAAGACTGCTGGCTCCTTGACAGTAACACACTTTTATACAATTATCCGTACAGCATACAAAACCTTATATGTGGAAAAGTACCAGTTAGTCCTGGCGCTCCTAATGAACTCATGTCTATATCTAGTTTCGGTTACACATACAAAGGGTTACTATCTTTACAGAGAAGGTCGAAAGGGTGACTCCCTTCTCGTCCCAGGTCTAGAGGAATTTGCTTGATACTCCCTTTTAGCAGATGTGACCTTGCTTCTCAGCAATTCAGCCTGTCTCCTAACTAATGTATGAAAAAGGGGAAGCAGATGGTGTGCGGAAGAGACCATGTGATTCCTGAGCGAGAGAGCCACAATCCAAGATGGAGGTGGTTCGGTTCTCGGCCCTTTCAGTAATACTAAGCATAACAGGAATTTCGAACCCTTGAATACACCATAACTAATCATACTATCATTAGATATACTGCGCTAATCATACCATAGCAACCTGAACACCTCAGAACGGCCCTTTTAGCGCAGCATAGCTAATGGCGGAGTCAGTCTTCAAAAATACCCTCATCGATCTGCATTAAGTCATGCATCTCCTTCTGAGCCCGCTGGGTATCCATCCTGGTTTGGGTGGGCCTGGGCCTAGGGATAGATTGGCGAACCTGAGTAGCGCAATATGCACAACAAGCAGGCCCGCACTGGAGACAAAGGCAGCAGGTGAAAATGAACCCTACTATTCCCAAAAGAATCATGAATAACTTCCATCCCCAGGTAGTCACCAAATCCCAAAACCACCCGGACAAGGACCAAGTACCAGTCTCGGTGTGGATTTCAGAAGCTAGCCGATGCAGTTTCTGGATGGCTAAATGGACGGAAAGGGGCGGAGTCAGGTATATATACACAACAGGAACTGCCGATGACTCTACAAGCTCCTCCACGATCAGCCAGGATAACATCTAAAACAAGACGATTTTGAAGGGTCACAAGCCGGGTCGCCTGGAGCTCCACCGTGATATTAGTTAATATCCCTGCAGTAGTGTTAACCACCCCTTCCACCACTCTGGATAGCCTCCTAATTTCTTTACTAGTGAGGATGGGTCCCCATATGGGCAACACCCCTTTTATGATATCAACGAAGTGTTGGGCTGGAGTGTCAGTCTGGTCAGTGGCATCATTACTGGCGGCTTCAGCTCTCAGACTCCGCCGATTTAAGGAATGGGACTTATGATAATCAGAAGGGGCTATGTAAACCGGTGGGTAAAGGAAAGATAAGTAACACCTACCTGCCCATCCTCTGGGTAGCCAAGTGTATGCGTTTTCACCGCACACAAAATAAACATTGGGAGGGGTGAGTGTTGGGGGACTGCTGAACGTCTGCAGTCTATAAGTGTAATTACATCTACTATAACCTACAAATAAATGTCCAGTACCCTGCACGCAGAAGGAGGAGGATGTATTCAGCACCGGGACTGGAATGATTTTCTCATCTGAGACATTTCGCTCCTGGAAATATTTGAAATACTCAGTAAAGTTAAAAGTCATGAAATCCAATACTTCATCCCTCAACCAGGTATCATTTTCATGATCAGTGTACACGTTCATGCAGGCGGTAGGATCAAGGGTACCATCCGTTCCCTCAGCATTAGGAGTAAAACCTTGGTGCGTCTTTATATAGGCTAGAATCAAGGCATAATCCTTCTCTGAGAATCGACGTTCATCTATAGTGTAGTGTTCGTACAGCATGGATAACATTTTGAACCAGGCTTCGCAACTACCTAAATAAGATAAGGGCATTGATATAAACAAATCTTGCTTATGCATCACTGACGGGAGGAGACCACAGACCCAACAATCAGTAACATTTGTGGAACTATGAGTCTGGTGCAGCATCTCAATGAAGGCATTATGTACATATGTCTGTCGGTGCCTTTCCTTATGAGGGGCAAAGGTCTGGAAATGATGTTCCTTAGGAGCAGGGGTAGACACTATCAAGGTGTGTACAGGATGGCGGAACTCTAGATATAAAAACAAACCTAAGCATAGTACAAATGATACAATCAATATAGAAATGAAAACAATTTTAACACGCAAACTCCATGAGGAGAACATTGGCAAATGCGGGGGAATGGTACGGGGTACTATGGGACGCCCTTCTTCAGGGACAAAACGAGCAAAAGGGTAAATTTTCTCACTAAAAGTCCAATATAATCTCGGGAAAAGGGGTCTACAAGCAGTCCGACCTGCCGGAGGGTGCTTCTTTCCTGTGTCCGTATAGAGCCTCACAGGCAGACTCCTATTGTGCAGAGAAACCAAAAAGGTAAAAAGATAAAAGCTTCTCGCGTTGGGGTCACACTTGACGCAACCCGTGTCGAAAAGAAACTCCACCTGGGCCCCCACCAACTGATCAATGTCTCTATCTTCGTTCTGAACAGAGCTCTACTTAAAGTTCCATGCTCTCAACGAGTTCAGTCCAGTGTTCCAACAATCCTCAGGTCTTTGCTGGGGCCTCCAACTTCACTCGTCGAGGCTAGACCTGGGATTCTCTATTTCCGGGGCCGCAGGTGATATCGATCCCAACCAGGGGTTTCAGGATTAACAAACAAGGTGGGCACAGTGGGGTCAGACGAGGAGCTGGGCTCCCGACCAGATGCTTCGCTTAGGGCAATTGGGTGGCCACAAAGAGGGGTTTCCAAGCTCACAGCACTCTCCCCTCGCCCGTTAACCTCTCTGCGGGTGTCCAGGGAAAGTGACTCTTCAGTGCTGAGTTCGCCCTGAGTTGGCAGACCTTCCTCCTGGTCAAGCTGCTCCCTTGGCAATGGGAGGGGAACTCGCTTAAGATGGGAGATATGGATCCAGTGCTGCTTCCCTTCGACTTTCACCGCCGTTCGCGTAGCCAAGAGCACCTGGTACGGCCGGGACCAGCGCGGATCCAAACTCGACTTTCGTTGGTAGTTTCGGACCAAGACCCACTGTCCAGGTTCTACGCTGTGTCCAGGACCCTCCGGCAGGGGCTGCAGTACGGCAGATATCTGTTGATGAATGGAATGAAGATCTTTAGTCAAAGCATACAAATAGTCAGTTAACATAGGATGGTCAATGTCCCTGAAAGATTTGGGCCGGGGTACTCCCCACACATTGGCAGGTCTGCCAAAAATTACTTCATAAGGGGAGATACCGCTCCGTGAATGGGGAGTAGTTCTAACAGACAACAGGGCCAGGGGCAGGAGATCAGGCCATTTTAATCCTGTCGTGTCCTGAAGTTTAGCCAGTTTCAACTTCAGAATCCCATTATATTTCTCAACCAGGCCCGCTGACTGAGGATGTCGGGCTGCGTGAAACTTCTGCTGGATGGACAGACCCTTGCTTACATACTTAACTAAGTTAGCATTAAAATGTGTCCCGTTGTCACTCCAAATCACCCGTGGCAACCCATATCGAGGAAAAAACTCCTTTACCAGAGCTTTCGCAGTTGCCAGGGCAGTATTTTCCTTTGTGGGATACGCCTCCACCCATTTACTAAAAGTACAAATCACCACTAGCACGTATTTCAGATTGTTAACTCGCTCTAGCTGTATGTAATCCATTTGGAGTACTTCAAAAGGCAGAGTGGGTGGCGCAAAACTACCCGCCAGGACAGGAATACTAACCCCAGGATTATGCTGGAGACAAATTATGCAATGCTGGACCAAGTTCCTAGCTGTCTTATGGATATTAACATTATACCAGACAGGATCCAATGTTGCACAGATGCCCTGAACTCCCACATGCGAAGGTCCGTGTGCCATGGTTACTACCGCATTTACAAATGCGTTTGGCAGCAACCGTCTACACCTCTCTGACAAGTCAGTCCAACATCCATTCTCATCAAGCCTCCCCACCTGTTCTTGCCAGTATGTCAGCTCTTCCGGGGTCACTTCCTTTTGTAGCTCTTTCACGCTATCTATGGTGTTGTTAAAGACCCCTGCTTCTATCATTCTTGTTACTACAAACATGGAAGTGGTGTCAGACTGGGCCGTTTCCTTGGCGATTCTATCCGCAAAGAAATTTCCCCTCCCCACATCATCAGTTATAACCTTGTGTGCACTGCATTTGACTATGGCCAAGGTCTTGGGCAATGTTAATGCGGCTAGTAATCGTTCAACTAATGGTCCATTCTTTATTTTCTCGCCATGGGATGTCAAGAATCCTCTTTCCGCCCATAACCTCCCGAAGCTATGTGCTACACCGAACGCGTACTGGCTGTCGGTGTAGACATTTAGCCTCAAGCCTTTCCCCAACTCACAGGCCCTGAATAATGCAACCAATTCGGCCGCCTGGGCCGACCGGTATGGTATCTTTGCTGCCTCAACTACCGTTTGCAGGGTAGTGATCGCATAAGCCGCAGCTGTCGTACCATCCGGTAATCTGAAACATGACCCATCAACGTACAATTCTCCTTGGGCATCAGATAGTGGGGTGTCGGTTAGATCTATCCGGCCCTTGGTTTCATCTTCAGTTCGAAAGATACAATCATGTATGTCTTGTCCACCGTCTCCCAAAGGGAGGGGTAACAACGTGGCAGGGTTCAAATTAACACATCTTTTGATCGTTATATGAGGTGCAAACAGGGTCAATTCGTACCCTGTAAGACGCGCACTAGTTAAGTGCTGCGTCTGTGTCCTGTTTAATAATACGTCCACAGCATGAGGCACCATTACTGTCAGATCCGTATTCAGGACTAGCCCTTCCGATTGTCTGATTGCTATGGCCACTGCCGCTGCAGCCCTCAGACAACTGGGAAGTGCTCTGGCGACATTGTCCAAAACCGCCGAGAAATATGCACAAGGCCTTTGCTTACCACCAAAGTCCTGTGTCAACACTGAAAGAGAACAACCGTCCACCTCATGCACGTAGAGTATAAAAGGCTTCCGGTAGTCAGGGGTGCCAAGCACAGGAGCAGAGCAAAGAGCAGTTTTTAGAGCGGAAAAGGCAGTCTGGCATTCATCAGTCCAAGGTAAAGGTTCATGCACATCCTTCGTAGTTAGATACAGGAAAGGTTTAGTCAAGAGAGAATAGTTAGCAATCCATTGGCGACAGTAGGAGGTTATACCAAGCAAAGCGCGGACATCACGTTGCGTGCGAGGAACAGGCATGTTAGTTATGGTTGCGATGCGCTCAGAAGTCAACTGTCTTCCCTCCTTCGACAGGAGATGACCGAGATAGGTCACCTCCGGTCGACAATATTGAAATTTAGAGAGCGACACCTTGTTACCGTGAGTAGCCAAATGCTGCAGCAGGGTAACCGTGGCATCGCGGCAACCATGTTCTGTATCAGAGGCCACAAGGAGGTCGTCGACATACTGCAATAGGACAAAGAATCCAATACCCTCTTTAGAGCTTGGCTGTAGATACTAGGACTTTCGGTATACCCCTGGGGGGCGCGACAGAACCTAAAGCTGCGGCCCCCCAATGAGAAACGAAACAAATGTCTACTATCTGGATGAATGGGAATACTAAAGAAAGCATTCTTCAAATCAATCACCGAGAAAAAGGTCGCAGTGGGAGGAATCATGGTTAAAATGGAATTAATATCTGGTACCACAGGATATTGGGGCACCACAATCTTGTTAATCTCTCGCAAATCAATCACAAATCGATAGGTATCAGCATAATCAGGGGACTGGTGTACGTGGGCTCGTTTAAGAATCGGAAGAATAGGGCTGTTGCAGATATTGGAAGTCGTTTCCTCCACCACCCCTGTTCTAATCAAATCAGAAATAATGGCCAGTAAAGCGCGTTCTCCCCCGGGGGCTATTTTGTACTGTGGGATCCTCGGCAATTTGGCATTCTGTTTCAAAGTGATGGACACCGGGGGAATTTGTAGGAACCCTACATCAGTGTCCCCCAGGGCCCAAAGATCCCTCGGGAGTTTTGCAAGCTCAGGGGGTAGGGAGTCCGTTTTTGAAAAACATTGAATGGAGGGGATAGAGGTATTCCTAATGGTCAGGTAAACTCCATCGGGGGAGCAAAAGATGCGGGCATGCAGTTTCTTTAATATATCCATACCCAGGAGATTTTCCCCACACTGGGAGGTGAGGAGGAAAGGCGATTCTATCGTTACCGGTCCCAGAGTAAGGGAAAGTGGCTTAGAAATGGGGCTCACCACCGGAGTTCCAGAGAACCCCACGGACACATTATTCTGGCCAGACAGAGCGGCCCCCGGGACCAGGGCACGTGAAACAGAACTGTTCATAGCCCCTGTGTCAACCAAAAACTTACCTGATGCATCCAGCAATTGAGCATGGACATAAGGTCCAGCTTGATCTATCGGGATTGACACATGCCCCTTACTCTGCCCTTGGCTGTCCTATGCTTGAGTATATCCGGAGCCTTCGTCCGTCACACGTCCTTCATGGTAGTACTGTTTACCTTGGCTTTGGTCGAAATAATTCTGACTATTCTCACCTCGGGCTGCCTGTTCTTGTCTCGTGTATCCACCTCGGTGCCCACTCATCCTTTCCCGTCCACGACCCCTTGAAGCATTATTCTGCTCATACAACAACGGGCACTGGGCTCTCCAATGCCCCTCCTCCTTACAGAAAGCATATTGATTTATGCCTAGATCCGTTCGTCCAACCGTTTGCGTGGGTCCCGCCCCTCTTGGAACGAAATTCTGCAACCCTCTTCCTCTTCCCCTACCCCTCTCTACTTGCTGTAGTAACACTCGTGTTTTCAAATCCTTCGACTTCTTTTCTGTCTTATCCTTGCTCTCATTTTCCCGATGCTCATAACACTGGGCCATGCTTAATATTGTGGAAGGCGTGGTGGTCGTCCAGGTACTCTCAGCTGCCTGTAACCGGGCCGATACCTCAGGTAGCAGATTTGTTACGAATCTATTGACAAATAAACGCACACCCCCTTCCGTGGCCAGATCCTGTCCGCTGAAATCAATGAATACTCCCTCAAACCTCGTGAAAAAATCGGATACACTCTCATCCTTCTTTTGCTTACAAGCCGTCAGTTTATCCCAATCTACTTTCCTGGGTGGGATCAATGAATGCATATAGGTTATTATTTTTTCAGGCAAGGTCAGTATCTCAGGTCGGGGCTTGTTCCCCGGTTTACGATCTCTATCCCAGTTTCTCAGTTGGTCCCATGTCCCACCAAATTCCGTAACATGGTCCTGGTCATGTACCTGGCACCAAATGTCCACCGGTACTAATAAGGCAAAGAATAATTCAATATCCGCCAACGTCATTACTGCTGACGAGGCGGCCTCGGTCAGTTCCTTGTAATATGCAGTGGGGTTTTTTCTAGGATCTGGCAACTGGCTTTTTAGGGATAATACCTCACTCCGCTTCCAGGGGGTATAGACCCATTGTTCCTGGAACCGGGCGTCTATTCTCGGGCGGGTAACGACACCGTGGGCATCCACCACCTCAGTAACTTCCGGATGGAAGATAGGGTGCACTTCTCGCATAGGGAACTGGGAGAATCCGGCGGGAATGGCAGACTGCAAACGAGTTCTATAAGAAACCAAAGTCTGCACCTTCCCATACACTTCTTCCGGCGTCAACTGAGATTTGTGAATCTGATCAAGGATATCATACAATATAGCCGGGGCTCTCCCTCCCTGGTGTACCTGTTCCCATACAGAAATAAGACGGTTGGCCATATGTTCCAGGGCATGCTGTTGCATCACCGGTTCGTAGTCTCTCATGGTACTCCAAATATCAGAAAGAGTATAAATAGGATGCCTCATCCACTGGGACGCTTGTGTGGCAATAGTTTCCCTTTCTTCCGTCCCCAAGGCAGAACGAGTGAACAACCTCCTACCCTCCGTTAGACTGGCCAGGTGTATTAGAGTAGTCACAGCTGTTACCGGCGTTGTACTGGCGGAGGAGGAGGGCAGAACAGAAGGGGAAGACATTGACCCCGGCAACAGCTGAGGGGTCCCGGCTGCAGCTGCCGTCAATAAATTAGGCAGCATGGCCATAACTTCAGACACAGATGTCGGCAACCGGGAGAGGTTCGGCAGGGAGGGAGGGGTAGAAGTGACCGGGGGAGCCGAAGCCGAGGCCCCCAGAGACATATTTGGGACCGGGGCCGAGGCCCCTGACACCTCCGGATATATCCTCTGCGGTACATAAGGGGGCGGTGGCCTGGTGTCCAATAAATCCTCTATTTCATCTTCCGCATTCGGGCGGGTCACATAGCTCTTATCAACCTTCAATCTAAATTCGCGATTCATGCAATCCAATCCCTTTTCTACTCTGTCTTGGTCATAGGCCATAGCTTTCTGAGTAATATTCTGTCTGCCTTGGCTCTAGCTACTTTCTCTTCCCTTATTCGCCGTTGTTTGGCCTCCTTCTGCCATGCAATTAGAGCATCGAACATAGCCTGCCTACTTCGCCTAGAAAACAGTTGTTCCTGTAGGAACGCAATTTTCTTCTCATCAAACGAACCCGTCTTGGGCCATCGTAACTCCTCATTTCCCTTAGTATACTTATGCCACAGAGTGCAGAACAATAAAGGAGAGATCCCATGTTTGACATACATAAAATGGCTAGGACTGCCCTCCGGCGGGGCGGGTTGGCTCTCAGCTAATCTAGAGTCACTTGTTCGGCAGCAGCAGCCAAAACAATTTAGTTTACTAAAACAGGACATTTTGGTTAGTTTTCAGACATGTACACACAAACAACAATCAACACGAATCATACACAATATACGATCGGTATCAGAGAACCAAGCCCGTCGACTCTGGTTCACAGTTCAGACACCAAACTGCACGCGGGATTCCGGCCACCCTTCTGGCTCACCACTAAGACCAGCCCCAACGAGGACTAGCCCCGTCAGGAGTATGCCTTGTGGCTACCCAGTCTAGGTCGCAGGTTCTTCCACGTGCAATCCGTCTATATTCCTCCGGCACGTTGTTTTAGTCAAATCAATCAAAAGGTACGTACTTCAAATCAAAACCACTGTAATGCTAACCCGATCAAGCAAGGCACCACTCTCCGGTGCGCGCCTTCAAATCAATGCACCGCTGTCCAGCGCGAGCTTCAAACAAATGCAGCCAGTGTTCAAATCAAAAATGCATCGTTCTCAACGAATGCTCTCAAATCAATCAAATAGCACACCGTCTTCAACGCGTGCTTCAACAAAATAATGTACCGTTTACAACGCGTGCGTCAAATCAAATCAATCTATACTCACCGGGTGCACCCATATACGAATGCTCATTCTCCGCTGCCAACTTCTCCCGACCAAATCAGTCCATTTTCTGGGTTAAGCCCGTAGGACCCCGGTGAAGGGTGACTAGCAGCAGGGGACGTACCGAAAAGTCGCGCAGGGTGGGAGAAATCCTCAGGCTCCTCTCCCGCCAACCGGTCAGGACGCCCCCAATCCCACCACCCGAATACGGGGGGGGAAGACCCTGTCACGGGGTCCCTTCGTGGTCGCCAACTGTTGTGTCCAAATAATTATTCCAAGGGCCACACTTACCACTGGCCCGCAATATTAAGTAAAATAAGGAGCAGTTGGCAACGTGGAAGGTTCAAACGTTTATTAGCCACCACAGAACTCTATATAGAGGAGCCTCGTCGATCCTCACCCATCAGGTGCGCCGAGGAAGACTGCTGGCTCCTTGACAGTAACACACTTTTATACAATTATCAGTACAGCATACAAAACCTTATATGTGGAAAAGTACCAGTTAGTCCTGGCGCTCCTAATGAGCTCATGTCTATATCTAGTTTCGGTTACACATACAAAGGGTTACTATCTTTACAGAGAAGGTCGAAAGGGTGACTCCCTTCTCGTCCCAGGTCTAGAGGAATTTGCTTGATACTCCCTTTTAGCAGATGTGACCTTGCTTCTCAGCAATTCAGCCTGTCTCCTAACTAATGTATGAAAAAGGGGAAGCAGATGGTGTGCGGAAGAGATCATGTGATTCCTGAGCGAGAGAGCCACAATCCAAGATGGAGGTGGTTCGGTTCTCGGCCCTTTCAGTAATACTAAGCATAACAGGAATTTCGAACCCTTGAATACACCATAACTAATCATACTATCATTAGATATACTGCGCTAATCATACCATAGCAACCTGAACACCTCATAGGATAGCGCTCCTAGTCCGTGTAATGTATATACGGTGGCGGGCAGTAACCTTTGGGAGGCTCGCCTGGGGGTAGCAGCGGTGCTCAACATCGCCAGTCGCTTGCCCCCCCCCTCTCCACCACACGGAGCGGCACAGTTTTATTCTCGAGCGAGACGGGTGAGGCGAGAGTTAGTGGGGCAGGACAATGAGTGAGACATACTTGCGTGTGGACTTTAGAGCCATCCTGATGCCCACTAATCACCTCGAGGGGGTTGAAGTATGTGAGTTGGGCACCTCATCTGTCAGACTACAACCCTCAGAGGAGATACATGGGATTATATGCAGGAGAGTCTTGTCTTGTTGAAATATTCATGTGTGACAGTGGGTAATTAAATGTTCTATGATTCAAATTCTATTATTATATAGGATATGCAACATATTACTGTATGATGCAATATTTGTTTTTCAAGGAAGTGGTCTATTACTGTGGTAATAGGACCGGGTACGGTGGCTCAGTCAACTATACCCCCCCTACAGGGACGGGTTTTCGACCTCAGGGTCACAGGTTCAATTGCTCAGCCTTTCATCCATCTGAGGTTGAAATAAATGAGTACCTCTGAGTTGGGTAACTTGAATCATCTGTTATTTAGTGCCTAGTTACCTATTTGCTCTGCCTTTCATCCATAGGAGATCGATAAAATGAGTACCATGGAGTCGGGTAACAAGTACCATCTGTTATTTAGTGCCAAGTTACCTAATTGCTCAGCCTTTCATCCATCTGAGGTCGATAAAATGAGTACCATTGAGTTGGGTAACAGGAACCATCTGTTATTGAGTGCCAAGTTATCGTACTGCTCAGCCTTTCATCCACCTGAGGCGATAGAATGAGTTCCATTGAGTTGGGTAACAAGAACCATCTATTATTTAGCGCCAAGTTACCTACGGGTGAACGCGCTCTCTTGTTGTTATGATTACTTGGGATTGGAGAGGTAGGGAGATTTGGTTAGGAAGTTCGAAACAGTTGAGAATAAGTCTGGATCTAGAAATAAGGGATCAGGATTTCCTTTTGAATGTTGCTGGCTCTGGATTGTACACAGGCGGAACTAGAGCTACCCACAGTTTTATAGGGCCTTCCTTCTCTGTCTGCTGGGGATTTTCCTCCTCAGCCGCTTGCGGTATCTTCGGCTTTTCTTTGTGCCGGGGGGATGTTGGTGGTCCCGGGTTCCGCTTATAGCATTTATATGCCCAGAATCCTGTAAGCTTGTTGTTGGACAGTAGTAGGGGTCCGGTTTCACGTCGAGTGCTCCCCCGGCGGCCCCTTGGGTCCCTGGGCTGCGAGAGCACATCCGGACTCGGACATGATCTCAGGCTGTCTGGTGCCCTGTCTCGGCAATATCAGGTTTGTTGCGGCCAAGTTGTCAGCTTTCTTTAGTATCCACAAGCCTTCGTTGCTTCTTAATTTTCTTATGCAACGAACAACCATTGACGAAGTCTATAGTTCTGACGGGTAGGATTGAGGCTAGTGGTGTATTGGCCACCGGGTGTCACTGCCGCATTGTGTTCATTCGGCCCATACCTGTCAGATTCCTCGTTCCGATGTCCCCGGGGCTGTGTTGATGCTCTAAGGGGCCCACGTCCGGCTAGTGAAACCACGGACTTTTGGGGTGATCGAGCAGGGGAAGGAAAGGGTGGGGACTGCAGGGAGGGAGATCTGTGAAGGCAAAAGAGACAACAGAACACAGCATAAGACGTTTTGTTTCCGCTTTCAGCGTGAACCACAGGCAGTACTTTTAACAGCAGTGTGTTTAACTCTAGCTTGCCCTCTCACCTGTAAAGAAAAATAAGGTATGCCCGGACATATGGGGGAGAGCTACAGGCCGTGGTCTTTTAGTTGCAGGTACTAGTATAAACGACAAGGAAAATCACACGTATGGAGAATGACAGGGATCAACATACATACGCACACACACCATGTAACTTCTTTGTTGTGCAATACCCACTTGTCATAGCCCCTCTAGGTCCATGCCATCTGCGTTGTGACCACCCCTCTTTCCAGACTCTCTCATATGTCTAGGGAGATAAGCAGAAGAAATCAAAGAGGAAGCCTGGCCACCGCGTGGTGCCGTTACACACTGCTAGCGGAAGTCAGGGAGGCTGGAGCATGCTTCGCTTACTTTCCTGGAAGCCTGCTGCACTCCTGAGCTTCTGCGATATGTCTTTCAAAACCAAGTACAAACAAGTACAAACACACTCGATCGCGTTTTACTCAGTGCGGGTTTGGGCTAGATCACTGCCTGAATTTGACAGCGAGTCGCGCCCCGTGGGTCAAGTAACTATTTACATACACGTTCGCTCCCCTGCATGAGACCACCCGGTCTCTCCAAGAGAGGGGCGGATGAGGGTATCTCTGCTTGTTCGGAGAGCGTGTCTCCGACTATGATGGGCCGAGCCCCGAGTGGAACCCTGCCAAAGTACTCCTACCTCGGTCTCGGCGAACCTTGGGAAAGCACGGGCCGCTACCTGGGTGATGAGCTCTTCGGAATGCCTCGCCACTCCGCGTTACCTCGTCTCGTCTCCTGGTCCAAGAATTATCGGCTCCGTGTGAGGCGACCTTTCGCCTTTTGACGCACGGTGAGGGGCGCGGCGAGCGTTACGCAGCGCGCCTCCCGCAATGCCCATCGGGAATTGTAGTTCCGCTCGCGTTTTCCCGTCTTTGCTCTATTCCTGGCCGGCGTGCGCTGATGATCCTGACAGCACATCCCTCTTCCGAGGATCACCGCCGGCCGCTAGGCTTGCCTGGGTGCAACCTATGAAACCGTGCAATCAGTCTGGGCGCATGGACCGCCGAGGCGGGTTCCCATGAGTCGTCTTCCGGTCCATACCCCTTCCATGAGATCAAGTACCACAACCTGCCCCTCACTGTCTTTGCGTCCAGAATGGCTTTTACCTCGTACTCCTGCTCCTGTTGCACCTGGACCGGGGCTGGATGACTGGACTGGGGCTGCCGGGCAAGTTTCAGAAGGGAGACATGGAACACTGGGTGGATCCGAAAGTGCGAAGGTAAGCTAACCTTCACCGCCACCGGGTTTACATGTTCCAGTACTCGATATGGGCCTATGTATCTGGGGTTGAACACACTATATTTCTTAATCGGATGTTCCGTGTTGATACCCACACCCAATCTCCCCGACTATACACTGGCCCTTGTCTCCGATGTTTATCCGCCTGCCTCTTGTACTGTTCCTTTGCCTTCAACAGATTTCCTCTGGCTAACGCAAGAACCTTTCGCATAACCCTTAGCCTGTCGCGCAGTTCTGGGCGTCGCGTGTCAGTGTTGGGCATAAGTAAGGGATGGAACCCGTAAGTACTAAAGAACGGAGTGAATTTCGTGGATGAGTGTGTGGCACTGTTATACGCTATCTCCGCCGCCCATAACCACTCCACCCACGCATCTGTAGCCGAGCTCACATAACAACGGAGATATTGCTTTAAAGTCTGATTTAGTCTCTCGGTTTGGCCATCCGTCTGAGGGTGGAAGCTTGTTGATAGGGAAGAGGTGACCTGGAGTTTGGAACACCACGTTTTCCAAAATCCCGATGTAAATTGGGCCCCTCTGTCCGATACTATGACCTGCGGAAGTCCATGAAGACGAATGATGTGTGTCAGCAGGAGTATGGCCGTTTGCCCCGCTGTGGGTGCCTGTTTGCAGGCTACAAAGTGCCCCATCTTCGTGTAATAGTCGACCACCACCATGATGGCTGTCATTCCGCGATCCTTAGGAAGACCGACGATGAAATCTACTGAAACCCGTTCCCACGGTCGCTCTGGCGTGGGCAGGGGATGTAACAAGCCCGGTGCTGGACGGTGATCTGATTTCATCTGGGCGCAGATGGAACAATCCTGTACCCATTGCTGAATGTCTGGACGAACCGAGGGCCACCAGAACTGTCGGAGCACTTTTTCTAGAGTCTTGGTGCGCCCTGTATGTTCGGCACAGGGAGAGGAGTGACACCACCCGAAGACCGTCTTCCTCAACATCTCAGTGGGAATAAGCAATCGTCTCCCTTTCAAGGGGAGACCCTGATGGATTCTCCATTCGGGGTGGAACCTAATCCAGGTTCTCCAAGTTGTGGTGCGGATCCCTCTCCGAACGCTGTTCAGGAAGTCATCGGTGGCCACGATACCCACCACTCGACTCGGTTCTATGATCGTTGCTTCCTTTACCTGTTCTTTCTGAGGTGAGTTTTCCTGTCGTGTGAGGGCGTCGGCCTTCCGATTATTCACTCCAGGGCGAAAGGTCACTATGAAGTTGAACTCCGCGAAAAACAACGTCCATCGTAACTGACGCGGGGTAAGGTGTCGAGCTGCTCTCAAGAATTGCAGATTACGGTGGTCGGTATAGACCGTTATCTGATGTACTGCCCCCATCAACCAATGCCTCCATTCCATGAAGGCATCCTTGATCGCTAGGAGCTCTTTTCCCGCGATTGTATAGTTCAGCTCTGCGGAATTTAGCTTTCGGGACATAAAGGCAATGGGGTGCAGGTACCCGGTGTTCTCATGTCTCTGCGACAGTACCGCTCCCACCGCGATTTCCGAGGCATCTGCTTCAACAAAAAAAGGCATCTCCGGTTTGGCATGCACCAGAATGGGAGCGGAGATAAACGCTTGCTTCAATCGCTCGAATGCCTCCTGGGTTTCTGCGGTCCAAACGAAGGGAACCTTGACTCGGGTCAACTTTGTCAGGGGTGCGACAGTGTTGGAGAAATGTTGTATAAATCTCCTGTAGAAATTTGCAAATCCTAGCAGGCTTTGTATGTCTTTCACGTTATGTGGACGGGGCCAGTCCTTCACCGCCTTCACCTTCCTCTCTGCCATCACTTGTCCAGAAGGGGTCAGCATTACACCGAGGAATTCTACGGTGGTAAAATGAAACTCACATTTTGTGAGTTTACAGAACAAACGGTTTGTGGACAAGGCCTGTAGTACTCTTCGTACATGGGTTATGTGTTCTTCTTCCGTGAGGGAGTAGACGAGAATGTCGTCGATATATACGACTACGAATATATCCAGGAAGTCACGCAACACCTCGTTGAGAAAAAATTGAAAGGCGGCAGGGGCGTTACAGAGCCCAAAGGGCATAACGAGGTACTCAAACAGCCCATACCGCGTCTTGAATGCCGTCTTCCATTCGTCGCCTTCTCGCATACGCACGAGGTGATACGCTCCTTTCAGATCCAACTTGGTGTATATATTCGCAGCTCTCACCTGCTCCAAGAGAACCGGGATCAACGGGAGAGGGTATCGTTTTTTCACCGTGATAGCGTTGATCGCTCGAAAGTGGATGCAACACCTCAATTCACCATTGGCCTTCGGAATGAAGAAAAGAGGTGATGCTGCAGGTGATCTCGACAGACGAATAAAGCCGAGTTCCAGGTATTTGTCTAGGTAGGCGCGTAGGTGCAGGTTTTCGGGAATGGTTAGGGCGTATATTCGCCCGCAGGGTATCACCGCCCCTGGTACCAGATCAATTCGACAGTCAAATTCCCTATGTGGAGGGAGTTCTTCTGCCTTGCTGTCACTGAAAACCTCTTGGAAGGAGAGGTAGCAGTCCGGTAGCGTCATCTCTTTCTCGGCCGCAGTTGCTACCCCATGCCCGATGGCTAGCACCGCCGCCGGATGAACCGGTTCGCGGTTACAATGTGTTTGACAAAATGCTGACCTCAGCTGGAGGGTCTTCGAGGCCCAGTGAATCCTTGGTTCATGTTTCTGTAGCCACGGGAGTCCGAGGATGATCCCGTACTGAGGGGCGAGGATGACGTTGAATGATGCCCATTCATGATGATACCCCTCATAAGTGAGTTCGTACTCAGCTGTGTGATATCGTATGGGGCCTGACTCCAGTTCTTTTCCATCTACGGCGTAGACCAGTTCAGGGGAGGCTTTGAGAAGGAGCTGTACGCCAAGTCTGGTGGCCTCCTGTTTATCCATAAAACAGCCAGTGGCTCCTGAATCAACCATGGCTCGGACCGGTAGGAGCACGTTATTGATGTCTATCTGCAGGGTTATAAAAAAATGCTCTTTTTCCCTAAAGGAAGAAAAGTCCACTGAAGGGATAGTATGTTTCCCTGAGACCTTCCCTCCTTCCGGTCTCAGGTACGGCAGTTTTCCTCCCCTTTATCCGTTGTCACTGCTGCCATCTGGCCGAGACGTGGCCGTCCATATGCCGGTTTTACGGGGCATTCTCTGATGAAGTGGCCTTTCTTGCCACAATATAAGCACAATCCCTGTTTGCGCCGATGATCCCTTTGGCTCACGGTTAGCGAGGCCCTCACCGCTCTGATTTCCATAGGTTCGGGTTTGGAAGGGGGCTTCTCAGGGGGTCCGGTACGATCACTCCACGGAGTACCCCTTTCTTTGCGGGTATGCTCTCCTTTCCGCTCCCTTAAGCGATGGTCCAACCGCAGCGTCAACTCAATGAGGGCCGTACAGGTACTGGGTTGAGGCTCGATTTGTGCCAGGACGTCTTTCAGCTCTTCGGTGAGGCCATGGTAAAAGATGACTGACTGCTTGGCTTCCGGCCAATCGGTTTCGGCAACTAGCCGTCGAAAGTTGTTCAGGTAGCTCACCAGGTCCAGAGAGCCTTGCTTCAGCTCCAATAGATCTTTGTCCGCCGAGAACGTCTTGGCTCGTCGATCAAATGTTTTCTCGAAGGCCATGCGGAATGCGTCCCAGTCGTAGAGCAGAGGGTCGTCGTTTCTCACGATAGGGACGGCCCACTGGGCAGCTTCGCCCCCCAGATATGATATAAGAAACGCGACCCTGGCTTGGTTTGTGACAAACATCTTGGGTTTGCAAGTAAAATGGAGTAATACCTGGGTCATGAACACCTGGACTTTTTTCCGATCACCGTGGAACCTCTCTGGGGGGGCCAAGGGAATGGCTGCCGGAACTTCGACCACTAAAGACGTAGGGGAAGACGGGCTACCCATGCTAAACGGGTTCCTTTGCATATAGTCGACACGAGAGTGCAAGGACGCTGTTTCCTGTCGTGAGGCAGCTAATTCTACCTGCATCTGCGCTAACGTAGCCATCACGTCGTCTAAGGTAGCCATGGCAAGCGTTCAACACAACCAGGGGGATAAGAGAATTCTTGGGCCGATAATTCTGTCAGATTCCTCGTTCCGATGTCCCCGGGGCTGTGTTGATGCTCTAAGGGGGCCCACCTCTGGATGACCCCAAGTCCGGCTAGTGAAACCACGGACTTTTGGGGTGATCGAGCGGGGGAAGGAAAGGGTGGGGACTGCAGGGAGGGAGATCTGTGAAGGCAAAAGAGACAACAGAACACAGCATAAGACGTTTTGTTTCCGCTTTCAGCGTGAACCACAGGCAGTACTTTTAACAGCAGTGTGTTTAACTCTAGCTTGCCCTCTCACCTGTAAAGAAAAATAAGGTATGCCTGGATATATGGGGGAGAGCTACAGGCCGTGGTCTTTTAGTTGCAGGTACTAGTATAAACGACAAGGAAAATCACACGTATGGAGAATGACAGGGATCAACATACATACGCACACACACCATGTAACTTCTTTGTTGTGCAATACCCACTTGTCATAGCCCCTCTAGGTCCATGCCATCTGCGTTGTGACCACCCCTCTATCCAGACTCTCTCATATGTCTAGGGAGATAAGCAGAAGAAATCAAAGAGGAAGCCTGGCCACCGCGTGGTGCCATTACACACTGCTAGCGTCTGCCAGGAAACTGAAGTCAGGGAGGCTGGAGCATGCTTCGCTTACTTTCCTGGAAGCCTGCTGCACTCCTGAGCTTCTGCGATATGTCTTTCAAAACCAAGTACAAACACACTCGATCGCGTTTTACTCAGTGCGGGTTCGGGCTAGATCACTGCCTGAATTTGACAGCGAGTCGCGCCCCGTGGGTCAAGTAACTATTTACATACACGTTCGCTCCCCTGCATGAGACCACCCGGTCTCTCCAACAGAGGGGCGGATCAGGGTATCTCTGCTTGTTCGGAGAGCGTGTCTCCGACTATGATGGGCCGAGCCCCGAGTGGAACCCTGCCAAAGTACACCTACCTCAGTCTCGGCGAACCTTGGGAAAGCACGGGCCGCTACCTGGGTGATGAGCTCTTCGGAATGCCTCGCCACTCCGCGTTACCTCGTCTCGTCTCCTGGTCCAAGAATTATCGGCTCCGTGTGAGGCGACCTTTCGCCTTTTGACGCACGGTGAGGGGCGTGGCGAGCGTTACGCAGCGCGCCTCCCGCAATGCCCATCGGGAATTGTAGTCCCGCTCGCGTTTTCCCGTCTTTGCTCTATTCCTGGCCGGCGTGCGCTGATGATCCTGACAATACCGTCCTATTGAATTATCGAGTCTCCACTATTTCCATCGGTGTGTTGCACATTGGTGACAAAAGGTGCGATCGGCAGAGTTGGTTATATTTTGTATGCTGATTTTATTTCCCTCCCTGGCATGAATTGAAGCCGTGTAGATGGCTGCAGCCTGCAGCTGTATTTGTGTTCATCAATCCCATTGTAAGAGCGTTTTCGGCCAGACACGATGTTCAGCAGCCAGACATGTAGGCGCATATCAGGTCTCCCGGGTTATTGTGGCCGGGGTCACGCATGTCAGGGCCAGCGCACTAGCTGAAATCGGGTGGTGTTCCAGATGCCAGGGCCGCCCAACCTTGGTGATGTGGATACCACCTACTCCTGCGCATTCATGGGTTGCCTAGTTTCTTGTCAGAGGGGTGAGTTAGGCATGCATGCGCAATTTTGAGTTGGTTTATTTGCTGCCACATAGCACCTCTTTCGGCATTGAACTGTCATGACTTTTCGGACGGGGCGTGTTCATGTGTGGTACGGCGTGCATTCACACACAAGGTGTCTCGGCCTGCAAAGCAAGGCACGTTTCCCGGTAGAGGATCAGCTTTGTCCTAGGGGAGACCTGGATGCTTTTGGCACAGTTACCCACTGGGGGAACACTGGTCATCATTCTGGTGTTCCCGATTCCCCTAAGAACGATATGCTCCTACCATGCACCCCGGGGATGTTTTTCTTTGCGGTTGAAATTACTAAGGGTGCCTGGTCCCTCGGGAAGCCGTATGCGTTTCTCGTCTCAGTCTGCGGTTAATTCGATTATAATTTAGGGTGTTGAGGTTATGCCTGTCTTTTGGTTGCCAATCCCAAATTAATGCGATGGGGTGTGTGTTCCATATTGGGCAGGGTGCCAGTGCTGAGATCGTCAACCGTGTCCTCTGGGCAGCACAGCGGTATTAGACTGGCTGTGCAGTCCTCAGAGGTGAGGCGAGAGGTTTAATCTGCTCGGATCAGCACCAGCCTTGGGGGAATTTTGACATTAATGTGTCAGCTAAGATGTGGGCTCACCGTTAAAAGGGTTTACCGTTCGTAATGAGCTTGGAGCCCCGTGTCCGCGCTACGGAAACGATCAAGCATAATCAAGTTGCTGTCGCGTCGCCCAGGTTCCTTTTGTGTCAGAAACCTCTCTACTTGCTGCATCATCAAGTCAAAAAGACATTCTCTTACCCCTTTCCAACTGCTTGTGAGACGATACCCACACTGGAAAAGAGTGACTCCTTCCTGGAGAGCCTCTCTTCGCTGTATGATGCGTCAACTGTGTCATGCGGCAATTACGGGATCAGACTTGACCGCGCCCGCTTCCTGTAGAGGTGCGCGGTCTAGTTGTTCTTGCCCAAGACGTTTTTGAATCGATAATGCGCCTGCGCGCTTCACGCGCGGCGCACTTCAACTGAGGAGAAAGTTCGGACAGCAACGTTTCTTCGTAGCGCGTTTCAATTCTGAGGAGAATTGAAAAGAACTTTAGTCATTGTGGAGAGTTTAACCAGGAAAGTGAGAATAGCTTTTCTTTCGAGTTCAATATACAAATAATTCTAACCTGAGGAATTTATTTCACAGAAAAGGTTCTAGTCAGGAAGTGCAGGTCCATTATCAGTCACAGAATTTTGGCAGTGAGAGCTGAATACGCATGGTCCAGGGAACGTCTTCTGTGAAGAGAAGCGTTCCAACTTTCAAGTAAGCGTATGCAGTTCATTTCCTAATTGTGAGCAGGACTGTATTATTATTTTGGAAAGAAAAAACTATTTAAAGACTGAGCTTCAAGAAAGACTCTTTCAAGAAAGAAAAAGGATAAAACCCTATTCAGGAAAAGTGTGCACTCAAGAACATTAACAGCATTCAGCGAAGGAAATATCAATCGTTCTGTTGTTTGTCCTTGAGGCTATCTCTCAAGAACATCTTGAGCACTGTGTTCTATTGAGATAAATGAAGTAATTTCCTCTAAGCAGACAGCTAACTATAAACTCTGAATTCTTCCAGTAAATCAGATGATATAAGTTTAAGACAAGAAACATTTAAAATACAATTCAGGCAAAACAATATAGGGAGGAGCAGTTTTCAGGACTAGCACAGGTAATAAGGCAAAAAGGTACATAACAATACTTCCAGCCTAGGGAGTTGGGAGGGTTAACGTTTGTGCTTGCTATTACAGGTTTCCCATTCAAGACGAACAGAAGAGGAGCCAGGGTCCTGAAGCAGTCTCTCTTGTTTTGTCTTCCACTTCCCCTTTCCCCCGAGTTGAAGTTATTGGCAGTTGCTCTCACCTGTCATTGGCTTCGGCAGGAGGGAATTGAGGCACGGTCATCTGTTCCTGAGAAGATCGCTTTAGTATCAAAAGAATCTGACAGATTGAAGTGCCGTCCTCTTGATTGAGGATTACAGATCTTCTCCTGAGCAGTATGACGGAAGGATTAGATTTAAAGGCCTTAACAAACATCTTAGATGGTATGCAGAAACAATTGAATAATGCTTTAGAAGAAAATAAATCCTTGAGGGAGGAAGTCAGGAGGTCTAGTCAAGAATCTATTCAAACTAGACAAAAACTAGATGAGTTAGTGTCTTCAGGTTCGTTTTTTAAGGGGGCCCAATCTCAGTCAAGTCTGCCATCCTCTTCTGACATCTCCACTCAGGTGATTCATGCGATCTCACCCATAATACCACTCGCCCCCCCAGAGAGGTTTGGAGGAGACCCTCAAAAGGCGCAGATATTCTTAACTCAGTGCTCCTTGCATTTTTTATGCAGACCAGTGATATTTGTTGAGGATCAGTCTAAAATGGCGTTCATTCTGTCGTATCTGAACGGCGATGCTGCGGCATGGTCAATGTCTTTGGTCACCCGAAACGATCCAGTATTATATAATTTTGAAAATTTTAAAATTGAATTTTTGCGAATATTTGATCGTCGTTCTGCCTCTCAAGCAACCGACAATGAGTTACTAGAGCTAAGACAAGGAAATAGAGACTTGGTGGGATACTTAGCACATTTCAACAAACTCGTAGTAGAAACCAATTGGCCAGAGGAAAAAAGAGCTGCAATTTTTTACCGAGGATTAAAAGATGAACTAAAGGATGCTTTAGCTCAAATTCCTAAAAGACCTACTGCAGTCTCCGAACTTATTGACTTAGTATTACAACTAGATCATCGTTTGAGTGAGCGACGCAATGAAAAGAGAAAAGAGATTCGTCCTTTACCTCCTCGTTTTGATCGGTTTAAATCTGAAGTTCACAAGGTCTCAGAGAATACCACAACAGAAGAGCCAATGCAGATCGGATCCACAAGAGGTCCTTTAACCAAGGAGGAAAAGGAGAGGAGAAGAAGTTCCCAGCTTTGTTTGTATTGTGGATTGGCAGGTCATTTTGTGAAAGAATGTCCAAAAAGACCCAAGACTTCTCAGCAGGGAAAAGGTCAGCTTCATCTGTAGAAGGGGTTGCACAGGTGAAAGCGAAGGTCAAGTCAGCTCCAGAATTACAGCAAATAGCAAATACTCTACAGTCAGCAGCGCCTCATTTGGTGGTATCTTTCACAATAAAATTTCGTCAACAAGAAATAAGCAAGGTCTCTGTGATGATTGACTCAGGGGCAACCGGAAAGTTTTGTGATATAAAATATGCTCGGCAAATTGGAATTGAGTTTGTTAAGAAGAAGATTTTGGAGGCGGTTCGAGCTGTAGATGGAACCAATCTGTCATCGGGGCCGATCACACATGAAACAGAGAGAGTTCAACTGACAGGATTAAATGGTCATACAGAACAGATAGCATTCAATCTTATAGATGCACCTCAATTTCAGTTAATTCTTGGTCTTCCTTGGTTAACTGAACATAATCCACGCATTGATTGGAGCAAAAGGACTGTAGTTATGGATTCATCATTTTGTAAAGACCATTGCTTTGGCGGGCATCAAGGGCCCAGTGAGGAGTCACCAGTTCAGGGATTGATTTAATTTCCCGCTCAAATTTGTGCCATGGAGACCAAGGAAATTCCTGTGGAGTATCAGGATTTATCAACAGTATTTGATAAGAAGGAAGCAGAAAAACTCCCTCCCCATCGCCCATATGACTGTAAGATCGAGATTGAACCTGGAGCGGTGTTACCTTGCAGTCGTATATATGCCCTCACAGAGACGGAGAATACATTTTTAAAGACCTATTTGGATCAACATCTTGCCAATGGATTTATTCGCCCCTCCCAGTCCCCAGTATCCTCCCCCCTCTTTTTCATCCCTAAGAAGAATGGAGATCTTCGCGCCTGCATTGATTATAGGGCACTGAACCAAGTAACAATAAAGAATCGTTATCCTCTTCCTTTGATCTCAGTATTGTTGGATCAAGTTAAGAATGCCAAAGTGTTTACTAAACTGGATTTGCGTGGGGCATATCATTTGATTCGGGTAGCCCCAGGGGATGAGTGGAAAACGGCTTTTCAAACCCGTTACGGTTTATTTGAATATCAAGTAATGCCCTACGGTTTATGTAATGCCCCTGCCGCTTTCCAGCATTTTGTAAATGACATTTTGGGAGAATTTTTGGATCGAGTGGCTGTTGTCTATATAGATGACATCTTAATCTTCTCTGAGAACACGGAAGATCATGTTACTCATGTGAGATCCATTTTAACCAGATTACTTGAAAACCATTTATATGTAAAACTGGAGAAATGTGCCTTCCATGTCAAGAAGATTGAATTTTTAGGATTTGTGCTGTCCCCGGAGGGAGTCAGCATGGATGCGGCAAAAGTCAAGGCAGTTCAAGAATGGCCTCCCCCAAAAAATGTTAAAGAGATCCAAAGTTTCCTTGGATTTTCAAATTTTTACAGAAGATTCATTCCCGACTTTTCCCACAAAGTAACCCCGATCACTAAATTGCTTAAGAAAGGAGTGAAATTCATTTGGAGTGAAGAAGCCGAAGAATCCTTTCAATGTTTAAAGAAATTATTTACTCAGGCTCCAATCTTATTACATCCAAGAACAGAAGATCCATTTTATGTTGAAGCAGATGCATCCGATGTAGCCATTGGGGGAATACTGTCTCAGCGACATCAACATACTGGCCAGTTGCATCCTGTGGCTTATTACTCAAGGAAGTTAACTCCCCCAGAATGTAACTATTACAACGCTGACAAAGAGTTGCTTGCAGTTAAAGTTGCATTTCTTGAGTGGCGACATTACCTGATGGGGGCAAAACATAAGGTCACAGTGTTCACAGACCATAGAAATTTACAATTTCTTAAGTCCGCTCGCACTTTGTCTGCTAGACAATTGCGTTGGTCTCTGTTTTTTGCGGATTTTGATTTTGTGCTTACCTTTCGGCCAGGTGCCAGCAATGCAAAGGCTGACGCACTATCCAGAATTAATTCAGATTCCCAAGAATCTGAGATGATCCCACAGACGATTATACCAAAGGAGAAAATTATTTCCACCACCAGTAATTCGGATTTTTCAATAGAAATCAAGAAGGTTATGACAAAAGGTGAAATGATTCAATGGGCCCAAGAGCAAGGTGGCAGAGAGATTAGAAATGGCCTTCCATATCAAGAAGATCGGCTGTTTCTTCCTACTGAGGAGCTTCGAGAAAAGGCCTTGAAGTCTTGTCATGATGAACTGTTGGCGGGGCATAAAGGAGTTCAAAAGACCATTGACTTAGTGGAGAGAAATTTTTGGTGGCCCAGGATGAAGCCGCAGATACGACAGTTTGTAGCCACTTGTGAGAGATGTTTGAGAGGGAAGACTGACCGGATGGCTCCACAGGGATTGTTGTTGCCTATGCCCACTCCACCATATCCGTGGCATACAGTTTCAATGGATTTAATCGTGGATCTTCCCCCCAGTCAAGGTTATAATACTATCTTAGTAATGGTAGACACCTTCTCCAAAATGGCCCATTTTGTTCCCTTAAAAAAGGTGCCTTCAGCAAGCCAATTGGCTCAGTTATTCTCCCAACACATAGTGAGATTGCATGGAATTCCGAGGGTTCTGGTGTCAGATCGTGGCTCTCAATTTGTTTCGCACTTTTGGAGGGCCTTTACTAAGAGGTTGGGAATTGATGCTCGTTATTCCACCAGTTTCCATCCGGAAACTGATGGCCAAACTGAGAGAGTCAACCAAGAATTAGAACAATACCTTCGACTCTATTTGTTAGATCAAAAGGCTGAGTGGTCAGAGTTAGTTTGGGCAGCAGAATTTGCGTACAACAATGCGAAACACTCTTCTACTGGGAATTCCCCTTTCTATTTAAATTATGGCAGACACCCAAGTTTGATAGTGGATAAAGAAGAAGGCCCAGTCCCAGCAGTGGAAGAGTTTGTAAAAGAAGTGCAAAATTCCTTGATGCGAGCCAAAGAAAATGTAATCAAGGCAAAGGCTTCTTATAAAAAACAAGCAGATAAAAAGAGGAGAACATGTCCAAAATTCTGTCCTGGCGATAAAGTATGGTTATCCACAAAAAACCTTAGAATCAAAGAAAATCGCAAGTTTCAGCCTAGATTTATTGGCCCCTTTAAAGTAGCCAAGATGATAAACCCAGTCACAGTTAAGATACACTTACCTTCTTACCTGAAAATACACCCCACATTTCATGTCTCTCTACTAAAAAAGAGTCCACCTAATGTAAGACTTCAATCATCACCCAAGCCAATTTTAGTAGATGCTGTAGAAGAGTTTGAGGTACACAAGATATTAGATTCAATTGTCAGGAAGGGTAAATTGTATTATCTGATTGACTGGAAGAACTTTGGCCCGGAAGAGAGATCTTGGGAGCCATGTGCTAATGTCCATGCTCCAAGACTGATAAGAGAATTCCACAGAAAAAACCCAACAAAACCAAGGTTGGGAGGACGTTTTTTGGTGGGGGGTACTGTCAGAAACCTCTCTACTTGCTGCATCATCAAGTCAAAAAGACATTCTCTTACCCCTTTCCAACTGCTTGTGAGACGATACCCACACTGGAAAAGAGTGACTCCTTCCTGGAGAGCCTCTCTTCGCTGTATGATGCGTCAACTGTGTCATGCGGCAATTACGGGATCAGACTTGACCGCGCCCGCTTCCTGTAGAGGTGCGCGGTCTAGTTGTTCTTGCCCAAGACGTTTTTGAATCGATAATGCGCCTGCGCGCTTCACGCGCGGCGCACTTCAACTGAGGAGAAAGTTCGGACAGCAACGTTTCTTCGTAGCGCGTTTCAATTCTGAGGAGAATTGAAAAGAACTTTAGTCATTGTGGAGAGTTTAACCAGGAAAGTGAGAATAGCTTTTCTTTCGAGTTCAATATACAAATAATTCTAACCTGAGGAATTTATTTCACAGAAAAGGTTCTAGTCAGGAACTGCAGGTCCATTATCAGTCACAGAATTTTGGCAGTGAGAGCTGAATACGCATGGTCCAGGGAACGTCTTCTGTGAAGAGAAGCGTTCCAACTTTCAAGTAAGCGTATGCAGTTCATTTCCTAATTGTGAGCAGGACTGTATTATTATTTTGGAAAGAAAAAACTATTTAAAGACTGAGCTTCAAGAAAGACTCTTTCAAGAAAGAAAAAGGATAAAACCCTATTCAGGAAAAGTGTGCACTCAAGAACATTAACAGCATTCAGCGAAGGAAATATCAATCGTTCTGTTGTTTGTCCTTGAGGCTATCTCTCAAGAACATCTTGAGCACTGTGTTCTATTGAGATAAATGAAGTAATTTCCTCTAAGCAGACAGCTAACTATAAACTCTGAATTCTTCCAGTAAATCAGATGATATAAGTTTAAGACAAGAAACATTTAAAATACAATTCAGGCAAAACAATATAGGGAGGAGCAGTTTTCAGGACTAGCACAGGTAATAAGGCAAAAAGGTACATAACAATACTTCCAGCCTAGGGAGTTGGGAGGGTTAACGTTTGTGCTTGCTATTACAGGTTTCCCATTCAAGACGAACAGAAGAGGAGCCAGGGTCCTGAAGCAGTCTCTCTTGTTTTGTCTTCCACTTCCCCTTTCCCCCGAGTTGAAGTTATTGGCAGTTGCTCTCACCTGTCATTGGCTTCGGCAGGAGGGAATTGAGGCACGGTCATCTGTTCCTGAGAAGATCGCTTTAGTATCAAAAGAATCTGACATTTTGCCCATTTCCAGCCTTCTCCGGTTTCCTGCTTTAGATATGGAAGACTGCAGGGGGAGGGGCTGTTAACCGTTCAACCTTGTCAACGAAGCCGCTGTGTTGCGCACTTTCCGGCTATGCAGTAACGGCCAGCGCCCCAAGACCGTAAGGGTGTAAGGAAGGTCTGTGCTTCAGGGTCTCGTAGGCAATGAGCCTATTGAGCGGCAGCCGGCTAGAAGGTGGTCAGCTTCACCGCCAGCGCAAGGAGTGTACATCACCAGTCAGGCGTTATTTGGCTGTTGCTTTCCAGTGGGCCCACGGCACGTGCACGTGTGACCCTGTTTTAATCCGTTTCTGTTGGTTCAGCTGGTTAGCCAATAGATGGGCTTGCTGTAGGGAGTGCTTATTTGGTAGTTAATATAGGGATGCATGACATGTCCTCAGTATCGCACGTAACATCATTTACATGTGTATAATTGAGATGTATTCTCAATGCGCGTGAGATTAACGCCATGAATAGTGATCAGTCAGGCTTTTCAGTGCGCGGAACACCTAGTAAAGGCGCGGTGTGCTGGTGGCTGGTCTGCTTGCCATAGTGATCGCCTGAGCAAGCTGTGTAGCCCTGCAGATTAGTTAGCTCTTAAACGATCCTTGAACCCTGCGCAGGGCTCCCTCTGCTCCGTTGGTGTCTTTATGTTAGCCGTTCACTTTGGGTGCCCGGTAATTTCATGAGTGAGGCAGTGGAACCTATACCACTAGGGCTATCATGACGGTCTTTTGTTGGATCCTGTTGAAGGTAGGAGTACCCATTTTCGCAGTAACTGTGTGCTCCCCTGTGGTAGGATTTGGCTCATCGGTTACATTCAGCTTTCCTCCTGCCCAAGCTATCCTTCTAGCCTTGGGGGGGGGGGGGTGGGGCGGGTTTGCCTCTTTTGGCCTCTTGGAGTTCAAGGGAAATAGAGGCATGTCAGCTTCCCAAGCTTGATTGACACGTTGCTGCGCTTCATGACAGATGTTGAATGTCTCCAGACAAGTGCTGCTTGCAATTTTAGTTTACATTGGTTTGGTCAACACATTATCCTTCACTTGCGGTCGGAGAACGTAGATTATGTGGTGGATTTAGCATTTCATGTCCTGCGACACTGAGCGGCAAGCTGGCTAGCATTAGGACTAATGCTCCGTTAGTAAGGGAACCCCCTGGGTTAGGTGTGCCCGGCTAGGATCGGAGGGTAAACAGCAAAGGCTTGCTTCCAAGGTTTGTGAAGTGGATCAGATGGGCCAAGATGTGCTGCATAGCACCACGCATATTCTATAGGTCGCAGTTTGAATACTAGGTCCTATGCACAGTCACTGTTAGGTTCTGGTTCCTACACTCCGGCACACCTTCGCGTATATTGTACAGTCGGGACGCATGTTATACGCTCCACCGAACCCCCCCACGAGAGGTGATCACACAATTTCAGCGTTTTCATTTCCAACGGGCCAAGAGGGGCGAGTTGTGGGGAAGCAAGATTCCTGCAGCAGGGAGCGCCGCCAGGCGGTAAGGACTTGGAGAGTATCTGGGGTTTGAAGGTCCCGCTGGGTGCCTGCCACCTGGCCACTGCATGTTGTTGATGGTGATCTCCAAGGGCTTAGGAGGGGTCATGACAAAAATCACCGGGGCTGATTCACAGGCGGGTGCGGTAGTCCCGACCTCATTTCGTATGATGCTCCCTGCCGGGTCTGTCTAATGTTCATCTAAAAGGGTTTTAAATCAACAGCCTCTCTTCTCAGCCATACTGTGAGCAGTATGCAAGCAGTCTGTGGATCAGTAGGTTGGGGGGAGCATATCCGTTCCGGGGGTTGTGACTGTGAGTCCTGGTGTGACGCTTTGAGTCCTAGTCCTGCTTGCTGCAGGGCCGGATGAGGGTTGATTCTTATTGGTTGCGATGGATGAGGAGGCAGAACCCTGCAGCACACTCTGCTAAGCTATGTTCTGGCAAATTGTTTGACCTAAGCCCGAAGGGGGCACTTCTAGAGCAGGGCCAGATTGATTAGGCCAGGCAGCATGACAAAGGTCTTTTCGGCACTGGCAGCATGGTGCAGACTGCTAAGTAGTGCCATTGCAGAACATAGACTTGTCAACATTCTTCTAGGAAATGATTATTAACAGGAAGGTATTGAACCATGGTGAGCAGTTGGTTGTGGGTTCATGCTCAACAGGAGTAAGGGAATTGCATTCTATTCCATCAGGCTACGTGTACCGTCAATAGCACGGGACTGGTGCTGCCAATGTCATCAAACTTTGCAGCCAGACACTGATTAGGCATAAGACATACTTGCGATGGTGCAACGGGCACTCAGCAGTAGAGTCAGCTGAGTGTCATCATACCCTGGTATACCGTCAGTGATAAACGTAAGGTTGTGGCTACACACGAACAGGCACGCTAGGGCAGCTGGGGCGGGAGTGTGCCAGTGCCAAGAGGGTGCGGGTTGCCTGGTAAGGGCTGCTTGTTGGTAGGGAGCACTAATACGGATAGCCACAAGAGCACATCTTGCATTTATAGAAGGCAAAATTGATACTTTTATGGCATGGTGCCAGTTGCTTCAGTTATGCGCATGTTCCTTGGCAGTGTCAGGAACATTCAGAATGCAATGTCGGTGGTTAGCCTGTTGTCATGCTTTTCAGAGGTGTTTTAGCTCAGGCATGGCCAAGCATGGGTTAGAGGCCAGTGGGCTGCCTGGTATTCGTGTTAACAGGCAGGTGAAGCAGTAGAACTTAGAGGGGCTTGGGTCTGACCTCTGGTTACAAGGGCAGAGCCTGGTAAGCTCACTTAGTAGCCCGTCCTTGAGTTCGACGAAACAGGTACCATTGATGTGAGTAACGGTAACGGGTAACATCTCCCGCCCTCCAGCACTGGCTGGCAGCTATGCAGGTTGTGGAAGTGGCCTTCCAACGGGGGCGATTTGGTCCATATGATTGGGGGAAACTCCTGGGAAACATATTTGGGCTACAAAGTAGCAGGAGAACTATTGCCATTCCCAGTTTTCTAACACAGAGAGGTATTTATGCTTTGGTTCCCCCCTGGGTCACGCTGTCCTGTCTGCTCCCTGGTATGCTAGCAGAAGTTTGGGAGGGCAAGGCTTCACATAGGGTGGTGACTGTCGGAAGGTGATGGTCATACTCCGACTAGTGCTAGACTCAGATAACTGAGGAAAGAGGAAGTAGAGCGGGCTTGTCAACTCTTACCTCCACCCGCATTGGCACTTCCTGGCAGGAGTGGCTTGTCATAGGTATTGTTCTTCAGCCATGCAAAGTTAACATTGGACCAACGCCTATTTATAGGTTTCAGGTCATTCAGTCAAAATCCACGGGGAGTTTTGAAAGAATGGGGGCACCTGTACTGATGGGGCATGCTGGCTCCGGTCCTGTATGGGCTAAGACTTGTTTTGGCTGGACCTGGGGAAGCCCGGTTATCAGCATGTTGTAAGTTAAAAGGCCTACCTTGGTGGGGGGCCCTGGTAGTGACGGCGGCCACTCCCAAGGCTGTGGAGGAGTTACAGGGCGATCCAGAGTCTGCAGATACCAAGGGGTACTTCATGCAGCAGCACAGCGTTGTGCTAAGCCAGGATACCCAGGGATGTTTAGCGTTGTCCCCTGGAAGAACTACGGAGCCCCGTTAGTCCTACGGGCGGTTGTGGGTCTGAGCAACCGGGGGCTGCCATAAGACGCTCTGCCCACCTCTTTCGGGGGGGCGTGAGTAAGCGAGTGGACTGGTGGTCCACGGATGGGAGGGGTGGCCCCTCTCAAGATTTTGTATGCACCAATTGGCGACTGCCACGGTGTAATTTAGGCTTATCAGACAGGCAGGCGGCATAGGGGTTGGCCTGCCCTGGGATCGGATCGCCTGTAAGATAACCCACCATGTTTGCATATTGGTTATGCTTATAAACCTGCAGCAATATTTCTCCACTTATAAAAGTGTTGTGTGGTTTATTGATGTATTATGTGTGTTATGTGACTACAGTTGCCGATATTGGCACTAAGCGCGCAGCCCGTGTTAAGCCAGGATGCAAATTGCGCACCACCATGTTATAGAGCTTTGATCTGATGCCGAGGCGTCTATCTCCATCACTTTCAGCATTTAAAGGCACACTACTTTGAGGGCCTTATAAGAAGTGTGGTAACAGCTTGCACGGCTTGGAGCAGGATGGAAATCATGTAGCAATGGAGCCTCGTACTGTCAGCACTTCCCAGGGCTCCAGTGGAGGTCCGGAAGGTGCCAACCCCGTCCATGGGCCGCTGACCAGCAGGGGCTCATAAGGGGGAAGGGGAGCCCACTGGGCTCCAAGTAGAATCTCAGTGTTCTCACCGCTAGTACATCCCGTCACCACCGCAGCTGCACTCCTCCAAAATATATATCTTGGGGGGCAGCAGCAGCGACGACATGCAGCTGGATCTCAGGTGGGGGGCGCTGAGGGACACCTGAGAGACCCGCAACCCCTGCTGCAGTGCTTCGCAGACGTGGGAAGTGCAGCTCTCATGACAGTTTACAGGACATGCGTCCTTTCAAAGGGACAGTGAGAGGCACACCACCAGGATGACCGTCCCAGAGAGGCTTCAAGCACGTAGCAGGCAGAGGCGCAACTAGAGCCAAATTTCAGGGGGGGGGGGCTAAGAAAAAATTTCGGGGGGGGCTGAAACTTTAAGCAATAGGCAGAGTGGAGCTGCAGGGGCTCTTAGAAGGGGTGAACAATAGGCAGAATGGAGCTGCAGGGGCTCGTAGAAGGGGTGAAACAACAGCAAGGCCTCATTAACATGCAAATGGACTTTTAAAGACCTGTGAAGTGCTCGGGTGCGGCTGTGTGTCTGCCTGGGAAGCTGTCTAATCCCTCGGTTGCCACACACGACGGGGGGGCTGAAGCCCTTCGAGTCCAATGGGTGTTGCGCGCCTGGTAGCAGGTCCGTCCGGGCCCGCCTCACTCCTCCAGCCGCTGATGGCAACAGTCATCAAGGCTCGAGTGGCGATAATGGGCACGGGCACTCCAGGCTTTCCCTGCTGTTCATAAATGCGAGCCGAACTTGTGGTATGTGGTGAGCCCATGGGTCACAGCGGCCGAGGCCTTCAACAGGCTCGCCTCACCCCACGTCCAACAGAGCGCCGGAACAGTACCTTCCCTGCACCACAAAGCGGCGTCAGAAGATACCACTGTGATTGGCTGTCACTGTCACATGCTTTTCAGTATGTGTTATACACACAATTCACCATATCCAATTCATTCACATCCTTATCCAGTTCATTCAGCATTCTCTGCAACACAATATGATTCTTATCCGATTTCAGTGATGCTCATATTCATTTCAAGAACAGTGTTATTTGCCTCACTGTTATTTATATCAATGTCAAGAGTTCTTATATTTAAACCATTCTGTAAGGTTAATTTTTAAAAATTATTTTTAAATTAGCTTTTGTGTTATATCAACTCTATACAAAACAGTACCCTTGCCTACAGTAAAAGACAGCACCTTAACACATGGGGCAGCATATATTTTAATAGATTAACAGTCCAGCAGTATCCTTCTTTTCTCAGATTCATTTTTTCACACATCAGGATGGCACCTCCAAAGCATAGTGGTATTCATCAAAGCTGAAATGGGGCCGAGTTGGCACTTCAGATACTTTTACATTTGGAGCTTTTGTCCTGGAATCAGTGTGTATACACATTCCCATAATGCCTTCATTCCTCCCCCATTTTACTCTTTGCGTACTCCATGCCCTAGCTGCCATCACTCCAGAAGGCACACACCTGCATCTGCGGCCAGGGGTAGGAACCTATCTAGCGCTTAAAGCATGTCCTATGCCCGTCAGAGCCCGGAGGAGGCTGTGACCACCCTCTGACATCGTGATCCTGGGGTGAGTGCTCTCTATTATTGTATTGGAGAGCTGAATAGTGTGGATCGGTTAACATGTTTGGGTATAGCTCTACCCTGGTTGCTATTCTTTGGATACTGCCTCTGGTTATCTGGAGGTTTTGATAACGCCAAATTACAATGGGCAAACACAAACCCCAGGAGGTTGAGGCAAAAGCCCCTTCTCCCTCTAAGAACGCCAGCATCGATAAAATGTTGCAGAGGGCTATGGGGATCATTTCCACAGAAATATCCCTCACTGAGAGGACATTGTCTCTGGGAATCCCAAATGATTCAAGCTTGGACAGCTCCTTATCATACAGCCCAACTGGTACAAATAGTGCAGTGGACCATTTGGGGTTGGGTAACAACCAAGCCAGTGATAAGGAGGCACATTTGGCCCCTAATCCAACAGGGGCATGCATCTCGACCTTCTTGAGCCACCAAACGACCAAAACAGCAGCACACATCTCACTTTCCTCTAGCCCCTGCTAGCCCAAATGCTGACTCGAACATTATTGACCCTTATAATTCCAGCCTAGAGGGGACCATGCTTACACCTCCTTGGGCTTTGGACCTCATGGAGTCCTGTTTTAGAAAAATTAAAGAATATCTGCATAAAGAACTTTCCTCATTGACAGTGCGGTTGGAAGCCATCGAAAGGGGTCTCAATTGCTTTTTATCCCAACAAATGCAAGTTGTATGTTCAATACCAGTAGAAGAGGATGTTGCCAAGGTTATGACCTCCAACTGCCAACTCAAACTGGTTAAGGACTCTAGCACCAGCCACACAGCCACTATACCTAGAGATGCTGTAATTAGCCATGGTAAACGGACTGAGGTTGTGTGTACTTTGCTCACATCAAAAGCGTTAGGAGTTAATAAGGCCTCGTTGTCCTTTAGGTGAGAGGGTGTGGTCTCATGGCTAGACTGCCGACCTTGGAGCTGGGAAACCAAGGTTCGAGCCTCGGGGTCGACTCCAAATCCAGTGATTCTGGGCAAATCACTTAATCTCACCGTGCCTACCAAAAGCATAAATGTGTCTTTGTGTATGTAACTGGAGCTCATGTAAAGCACTCCAATACCTTTGGGTCGAGTTTGCACTATATAAATCTGCACAAAAAAAAACACTGGCGCTGTGGGGATACAGCCACCAATGCTAAATACCCCAGTATCCATACTGAGGCAACCAGTGACCGATCTCAACACAGTATCTTGCCCGTAAGTACTTGTTTTGGTAGGAGTTCCTGAGTTGAATGTGAATCAATGAATCAGAAGGAAGGTCAGGATGAGTTGATTAATACATGTTTAAATTGGCTGGCCCAACAGAGGAAGTTCCCCTATTGCATGGCTACTGAGATTTTGCTCACATGGAGAGTGGTACGGTTGGGGTCGGGATCCAAGGATCATTGTAGTGATTGTATAATTATAAACTTCAGATCCCCCCAGTTAGTGCAGAGGTTATTTGGCCTGCTTCCCTGACGCAGAAGAGAGTCTGTGATTGGGGTATTCCCGCTGGGGTATTTTTATAAACAATCTTGTGTTAGGGAATGTAATAGTTTTGCCAAAAAAGGTCATGTCTTCGCATTGGCCCTGTAAGGACTCCCATTGAGCATGTGATGAGGTCTGTTGGATTTACAGTTCCCACCTCTAATCATTTTGATGCCATGGATGGGATGGAGTGACTAGCCCCTGAGAGGAACGGTGCTCCCTGATTATGCTCTCCATTAGGGAAGGGCAGGAGAACTATCCAAGGTGATAGGCCACACTACGATAACGAGGGCGAGTCACGGTTTGACGTCGCCGGCTTGCTCTCACCGACAGGTTGGTCAAGTTATGGAGGTTTTTGACAAAAATGCTCCGAATGATCTCAAACTTCTGAATCTTCTTCCAAGAAGGTCCTTTTGTGGGTTCAGTGTGTCCTTAACAACAATCCAAGGCTCCAGATGCTCTGGAACCTCGGCCTTCTTCCCTAATGCTCCCTTCATTCTTCCTCACCTTTTACCCCTAATCGCTCATTCTATATCTCTTGGATTTCACCTTTTCTTTTCGCTTTGCGTGCTAAGTGCAATTGACAAATGATGATGTCATAAAATATTCACCACCCTGTCTATTTTAGAGCAATCTAATACCTCATGCCACATGCCTCTGTTCTTATTCCTTATTCCTTATCACTCATCCGTATCTCCAATTTCCTTTGTCCACATGACTCAGTGATCACCCCTCATTCATCCAACTTCTCTCCTTCGCCCCCATTCTTCACTTGTCACCATTCAATTCCTATTGATCAGTTCTAGTACCTCACCCCATCCCACACTCTTCTACTTTCACACCTCATACCTCACTCTTTATCTCTCATTCCTCATCTCTCACTGCATATTCTTTTTATTTTTACCTCTGTATTGTCTATGACTTACTTCAGATTACTCATCCCTCAATCTTCATATCCCATTGCTCAATTCTCATTCTGACCTCATTGTTCTTCATTTCTTGCTTCCTGTCCCTAACCCCTCATTTCTCATTTTTTACTTCTCTTTCTTCATCATGAGACCTTCACTTCTCTTATTTTCTTCCTCATACCTTAACGCTTACGCCTTACTTCTTGTGCCAGATTTCTTGTCCCACACTCTTCACATTTTTCACTGCTCGGTCCTCAACCCTCAGTCTTCATCCTTCACCTCTCAACCTTTGCACCTCATTCTTTATCTCTCTTCTCTCACTGCTTATCCTACACTTCTCCTCTCTTACTCTTCATCATTTACTCCTCACTCATTACCCCTTGTCCCTCAATAACCTCTCACATCTCTGTCTTAATCTCTCACTCACAATTTCTCTTTAACTCTCATCCCTTACTCCTCATTCCTCATCCCTCACCCTTTATCCTTGGTTTTGTATTCTTACTCTTCAGTCTTAACTTCTCAGACTTCACTCATCCCTCACTTGCCATTTTTCACTACTCACCTCTTGCTCCTCATACCTCATGCAGTAGCCCTCATCTTGCACTACTTACTCTTCATGCCTTAGTCTCACTCCTTATCCCTATCCATCACCCCTTCATTTCTGATCTCTTTCATCCCTGATTTATCTTTCACAACTGTTCCCTAATATTTCATCCCCACACTGTGCATATAGGTTCTGTGATGAATTATTGAGTGTTGTATTCTTTTTCACATTTCTAGGTCTCGCTTAGGCAGAGCTTGCACTGTCTCTTCGAGACATGCTGTATTCAGAATATCAACTTGACGCCCTGCCCATTTTCTGGCTATGTACTTAAACCCATCTTCTCCGCCAGCAGCAACATCACCTTCAGCTACACTTCCGAGCTCCTTTGGACCGACCACCGCTGCATCCAAACCCACCGTACACCACTGCGCCCATCGCCTCCCTTACAGAAGTTGGAACAAAGTCACAGAAGAACAGCTCACCACCTCCCTCAGTGAAACACGACCTCTGACATCTGCTGACACTAATACCTCAGCACGCAACCACCACATTCGGCTCTCCAACTGACCCGACACACTGGCTCCCCTCAAAGAAAACTCAGGCAAGCGACATTCCAAAAAACCCAGCTGGTTCTCTCCCGCCCTTCATGAGTCCAGACGCACCTGTAGATGGCTTGAGAAGAGATGAGGAGCAGCAAGACCTCGGAGGACCACTTAGCCTTCAAAACCGCAGTCACCGCACACCACCACCTCATTAGAACAAAGAAAGTGGCCCTCCAAGAAAGGATCACCGCCAACGCACTCAACAGCAAAGAACTTTTCACCATCATCAAATAATTCACCAAACCCAGCACAGAGACAGCAGGCATCCCACCCTCCCAAGACCTCTGCAACACTCTCAGCACCTTCTTCCACTGCAAGATTAAGGAGATCTACAACAGCTTCAACAGCCCCAATACCCAAGACCCTCTCACCCCACCCGTTACCACTACACCCAATAACACCGGACCCCAACAGACCCTGCTCAGTTGGACTCCCCTCACCGCTGACAACACCCTCAAGATCATAAAGAGCATTCTTTCTGGAGCCCCCTCGGGCCCCTGCCCGAACCACATCTTCAACAGAGCCACCACCTCCATTGCCCTGAACTCTGCTGCACCATCAGCTGCTCCATTAACTCCGCCACCATCCTGATAGACTGGAAACACGCAGAGATCAACCCCTTGCTGAAGAAACCCTCTGCCAACCCGAAGGACCTCAAGATCTTCAGACCCATCTCTCTGCTCCCTTTCTCAGTCAAGGTTATCGAGAAGGCAATCAACTCCCAAATTTCTGAGTTCATTGAAGAGAACCACATCCTGGACCTCTCCCAATCCGGCTTCCAAAGCAACCACAGCTCCGAGACCGTCCTCCTCGCAGCCACAGATGACGTCTGCACCCTCCTCAACTGAGGTGAAACTGCAGCCCTCATCCTCCTGGACCTCTCGGCTGCCTTCGAAACCATCTCCCACTGCACTCTAGGTACAAGACTCCACAAAGCCCTGTAATGGATCCGCTCCTTCCTCACTGGCCAAACACAGAGAGTTAGACTACCACCGTTGCACTCTGAACCCACAGAGATCAGCTGCAGAGTACCTCACGGCTCCTCCCTGAGCCCCACTCTCTTCAACATCTACATAGACCCGCTTGCAGCCATCGTCAGGAACCACAAACTCAACATCTTCACCTACTCCAACGACACACAGCTGATCCTCTCCCTCACCCACGAACCCACAGTCACGAAGAACAACTTCCATGACAGGATGAAGGCAGTCGCCACCTGGATGAAGTACAGCTGCCTCAAGCTCAACTCAATGAAGACTGAAATCCCCATCCTGGGCTCCACCCACTCCCCCTGGGACGACTCCTGGTGAGCCACAGATCTTGGATCCCCCCCACACTCATAGATCATGCACGAAACCTCAGCATCATTCTGGACTCCTCGCTCACCATGAACCACCAGAACAACACAGTCTCATCATCCTGCTTCCACATGCTACATCTGCTCCAAAAGATCTTCAAGTGGATCCCCAATGAGTCCAGAAAGATGGTCACCCACACACTCATCAGCAGCAGGCTCGACTACGGCAACACACTCTATGCCGGCATCAATCAGAAACTCCTCAAGAAACTGCAGAACATTCAGAATGCCTCAGCCAAACTAATCCTCAATATCCCCCGCTGCAGCCACATCACCGGTCACCTGAGAGACCTCCACAGGCTCCCAGTCAACAAAAGAATCACCTTCAAGCTCCTCACTCAAGCCTACAAAGCCCTACACGACGTGGGACCTGCATACCTCAACCACCGCCTCGCACTCCACTCACCCACCTGAGTGCTCGGCTCTGCCCAACTGGCCCTGGCCACGTATACACAAGACCATGGCCGGAGGAAGATCCTTCTCTTCTCGCAGCAAATACCTGGAATTCAGAAAGGACTTCAAGACCTGGCTCTTTGACAGAACCACAGTGCCTTCGACAGATCAGCAGTCCCCCCCACCAGCGCCTTGAGACCCTTATGGGTGAGTAGTCGCGCTTTACAAGTCACATGATTGACTGATAGACTCATGTGTCAAGGGTTGCTTTTATTCAATTCAACGCTGTGATACAGTGCCTGGAGTGATAAAACGCTTTGGTTATTTTATATTTCGGCATCAATGGCACTAGCTAATCCTATGTTTAAAGACTTTGCTGTAAAAATGACAAAAGACTTAGTGCCTGATTACGAATTTAGCAGTCCAATCGACCACCAAACCCACAGTGACGGTGCGGCTACTGGCAGTCCGACTGCCCGATTACGAGTTTGATGGTCGGACCAGCATAGGACCGCTGTTACCACGGGGATCCATGATCCCTGTCAGTCTTGCAGCGGTCTGAGGCCCGCAATATGCCGGTAAATTACAAGCAAATTACAAGTTTCCTCACAGCTACAGTTTTCATGGTGGTAAGCCCTCCATGAAAAGTGTGGTGGTGAGGAAACTAAGAGGGCCTGTTAGATTTGGGGATCTCTGGTTGGCACAGGTAGGTACTTGTGACAAGCAGGGACCCTCTCCTTTAGTCAGGGTAAGGGGGTACACTCCTAAAATAACCCCTGCTCACCCTCTAGGTAGCTTGGCGCGAGCAGACAAGGCTTATCTCAGAGCGCTATAGGTTAAGCATTTGTGACCATATACAGTAACTCAGTGACAACACCACAAATGGACACCACACTAGATTTAGATCAAAAATAGTGATCTTTATATATAAGGACTTAGCAAAAGACCAAATAACGACAAAAAGGACATACACAGTTCAAGAATATGATTTCAGAAAGAGTTCTTAGGTTAGCGACAAAATCATTCACCTTAGCGTCAGTTTTAACCCACAGTACCTGGTGATGCGATAAAAGTTCTTAGCGGCGCTCCAGCGTTGAAAATCAAGGTGTAGCTTATCCGGTAGAAATTTACTCGTTAAGGCACGATGCGACAAAATTCGGCCCGCTAACGAGCCGGGCGACAATTTCACCATCGATTATCTTGGTTGGGTCTGCGACGATTTTCACAGCGATAAAATTACTCACGCTAACGAGCGGTGCGATGATCTTGGCTTGGTCTGCGATGATTTCACACAGCAGCTGCAGGCTCTGCGACGAAGTTCGCAGCGATAGAATTCTGCCCGCTAACAGGCGGAGCGGGGATCTGGGCTGGTAGCGATCAATTTCGGCCCGCTAACAAGCGGAGGCGACGATTTGCCCAGCGCTGATCAGGCTCAGCAGCAGCAGGCTCTGCGACAAATTCCTCAGCGATAAAATTCCGCACGCTAATGAGCGGTGCGACTGAAATTTTCTCGCTAAGCCGGCTGTGCATGAAAAAGTGGACATCTTTGGTTTCTTTCTTCTTGGCCAGCTTCCCAACAGCAGGCACAGCTCCCAGAGGCCCCACAACTGGTTCCAGCACTCTAGGAAGGCAGAACTCACACAGCAGAGTTCAGTGGGAAGCTGTGGGTGAAGTCCTTTTGTTCCTGGGACTTCTTAACAGGAGGCCAGATCTACTCAGGCCCTTGGAGATCTTTTTAAGCACAAGTTGAAATAAAGTCTTTTGTAGTCTTTCTCCTCTCCTTCAGCAGCAAGGCAACCACTGCAGGCCAATCCCCCAGGTCAGGGACAGTACTCCTCCTTACAGCTTTCCCAGTTCCTTCTCCTCAGGCAGAGGTTCTTCTTGTCAAGCAGGATCTAATTTCTTGGGAGCAGGGTCCCAATACTTATACCCCTAATTCCTTTGTTCCTCTGGGGTAGGGGGGCCATTGCCCAGCCAGAACCAGTTCCTGAGCACTTTGTTGACATGTCTCTGACTTTCCATTCAGGGTGCAGGGCAGAGACATCAGCCGCTCCACAGGAGGTGGAGCCAGCATTGTGGTGGCAGAGCACAGCCCTCTTCAGAGTCCAGGTGCACTCCTCTCACCCATCTGGATGTCAATCTCTCTATTCACCACCAGGCTACCTATCCCTGCCCTCTGGAATTCCCCAGCCCTGTCACTCACAGAAACCAGGCAGCAGATACACATCATAGCAGAGGCGGGCTGAAATGGTTAGGCAAGCAAATACCAGCTTTCTAAAAGTGGTATTTGCAAACACAGAATATTAAAATAAACTTTACTAAAAGATGTATTTTATTATTCTGAGTTCAGGCATACTAAACTCGAATTTCTACCATGTTCCCTGGGTCTGTTAGGATCATAGAATGTAACAATTCTAGCAGCCCATTCTGACCCATGGAGAACAGGTAGCCTTACAATAGTGAAAAACGAAAATGGCTGTAATTCACTATTAGGACAGGCCACACACATCAGGGCTTGTCCTATCTTATGCTTACAATGTACCCTGCCCTTGGGCCTACCATAGGGGTGACTCACATGAAGTAAAGGGAAGGTTTAGGGACTGGCAAGTGGGTTCACTTGCCCAGTCAGCATGACAGTACCAGACTGCACGCAGGTTCTGCAATGGCAGACCTTAGACACATTTTACAAGGCTGCTTCTGTGGGTGGCACAACCAGTGCTGCAAGCCCGCTAGCAGCATTTGGATTTACAAGCCCTGGGCACTCCTGGTGCACTTTACTGGGGTCTGACAGTAAACCAAATAAGCCAATTATGGAATCAAACCAACCAACATATACATTTACAATAGGGAGAGCATATGCACTTTAGCACTGATCAGCAGTGGTAAAGTGCCCAGAGTCATAAAACAGCCAACAACAGGTCATAAAAAATACAGGAGGAAGGCAAAAAGTTCAGGGATGACCCTGTGAAAATGGCCAAGTCCAACAGGGCCCTACACGGCCCCCTGTTGCCTCTAGGCCAGGGGATGCATGCAGGGGGGGACATGGTTTGCACCCCTGTCTGTATGCACCCCCCGTTCCAGCACGGCATAGATTTCACAGTCCATGCTGTGCTGAAATGTGATGGTTACATGGCGTTGCCTTTCTAAGGCTCACATATGAGTCTTTGATAGGCACCGCCGTGGGCCGGCTAGCCGCCGCAGGTCTGCTCGACCTGTATTCCAACCGGAATACGGCAGGCGGCCAGACTACTGGTATGACCGTCTTGGAGCATGGCGTTGGCATGGCAGCCCGCACCAAGTCCGCCAAACTCGTAATCAGGCCCTTAGCCACTTTCTAGCTTGGAGTGAATGGAACTGTACAAATCCCATGCTTTAAAACTTTGCTAGAATAATGGATATTTGAGGTAAGCAGATTCGGTGTTGTTGTAGAGTGCTCCATAGAAAGGAGCTGCACTCCTTGTAAACTTGGAAACTACCCAGAGTTCCCTGCTTCCTCTTTTACATAATTTAGACGGCACTCTAATCCTGAAACGATAAAGATATATACATATGTGTGCACATCCATGTATATGGATTTATATGTGTGTGTTTTTTTTATTTTGTACGCGAGAACCCCTTTTTTATTCCTTACCTCCCTTTACCTCTATCCCCTTCCTAAACCCTATAGACACCATTTCCTCCCTTTACCTTTACCCACCCTAAAATCAAAAATTATTCTTACCTCCCTTTACCTCTAACCACCTCTAAACCCTTTATCTCTAGCCTCACATAAAAAAATTATGTTATTTACAAAAATACTTACATATGTGATAAGTACAGTGTGACAAATTTAGAAATATTTACTTGCATTGCAAATGGATGCATGTAACGGATGCATGGTAAAGGCTGGTTCCTTGTTTTATATTATATTCTGTTATATGTGTGTTATATTAATTTTAGGTAATTCAATGTAGTCCTTATCATATCCTTTCAGAATATGTAATATTTATTTCAATATGTATTATTAATTTTAAAGCAAATCAACATACGTTCATTGCAAGCCATATTAATTTGAACAGGGGTCATATTCATTTAAACATAGCTTGGTTCATTTTGATATGTGCTTATTAATTTTGAAGCATGCTACATTTATCTCATATAGTTCCATATTCATTTAAAAAAATGCCATATTCATTTTAATAAATGCCATATTCATTTTGATGTGGCCATCTTTATATCAACAGATTTCATATTCATTTCAAAGTGGTTTATATTCATCCTAACATGTGTCATATGCCTTTCAATAAAAGTCATATTCATTTCAATGGATGTCAGATTCAGCTTAACACCTGTCATATCAATTTTAACATGGGTCACATCCATTTCAACATAGGTCATATTCATTTCAATACATGAAATATTCATTTTGATGTATATCATATTCATTTCAAAGCATAACATATTCATTTTGACAAGTTTCATTTTATTTTTAGCCCTTTTCAGCCATTTTGAATCAATTTCAATGTGGCTCATATTCATTTCAATGCATGTCCTATTTATCTTAGCATATATCTTATTCCTTTTAATGGATGTCTCATTCAAAATAACAAATCTTATATTAATTTTAACATGAATCATATCCATTTCAACACTTATCATAATCATGTCAATGTGTATCACATTACTTTCAAAACAAGCTGTATTCATTTTGATAAATGACATGTTCATTTTGATCTTACTCGTATTCATTTTAAAACATGTCAAATTCATTTCAATGGACCTCATATTAATTTCAACTCATTTCATATTCATTTTAACATGTGTTACATTTTTTTGTCAGTCAATGTTATATTCATTTCAATAGATGTCATATTCATAGTAACACTTGTCATATTCATTTTAAGATGCAACTTATCCATTTTAACATTTATCATATTAATTTGAATATGTATCATATTAATTTCAATGCATGCCATATTAATTTTGACAACTTTCATGAGAATTTCAGCTTTGTTCATACTCATTTTAAGGCATGTCAAATTCGGTTCAATGGGGCTTATATTTATTTCAGCACAAGCTATATTCATTTGAAATCATCTCCTATTCATTTCTATATATCTCATATTCATTGTAATCTATGTAATATTTATTTCAACTTAATTTATATTCATTGCAACATGTGTTATTTTCATTTTAGTGTATGCTATTACAATTTCAATATGCATTATAGACTTTTCAGAATATGATATATTTATTTCAATAACTTATATTCATTTCAATCTATCATATTCATTTTAATGTATGTCATATTCCTCTTGGCATATGTCAGTCATTTCAAGGAATGTCCCATTCTTTTTGATGCATATTGAATTTGTTTCACTGATTGCTATATTGTTTATAATGAGGGCTATATTCATTAAAGTATCATTGATGTTTATTTCAATATATCTCTTATTTAATTCAGAGTGTGTGTTATTCATATTAATCACTAAGTAGTATATTCACTTTGCCAGGTTTCATATTTGTTTTGGTTCAAGTCAGATTCACTCTGCCAGGTATCATATTTACCTTGACAGATATTATATTCATTCTGGTGTGTGTCATAATCATTCTGCATCACGATATTAATTTCAGAAGGAGTCGTATATGGGGATCTGTAATTTTGACGTGAACGGCTTCCCATACAAGCAGCTCTCACTCTTTCAGCCCTTGAGCTGTGAAAGAGATGCTTGTCAGCATCTGGGAGGAGGCATTTCTGCACAGGAGGGGCCCCGCGCCATGCAGGATCAGGATCACCTTCAACTATTGGGATGCAGATTGGGTTGCCACTTTTCCATGAGAAAAATCCAGTTAATTTGTTGCTCTTTTTAGAAGTCTGCAAAGGTCTGGGCACAATGCTAAATGGTACTTTAAAGAAAACCGTGTGTTCAATATTTTAGTTTTTTTCAACAGTTTTATTTAACATTTTCAAACGGAAACAAGTCACCATGACACATCGTACAATTCCGCTAGGAATAATGATAATTGCTCAAAAGGGAAAGGAAAAATTGGACGGGAAAGCAGAGCATCCATACACAAATATGTTGAGAGAATCGATGCAACACACCTCAACATAGAAAGAGAAATAACATTTTAACCGACCCCTCCTCAGGGTCCGATGGGGACATAATGTGGATATCAGAGGTGCATACTTCTTTGGACATTGTCATATGAAGCCCTCCTGTGCGCTGTTGGCGTTTGATATGATTAGTAAAGGGGCACCGTATTGCATCGAATTTGGCCACCTCGTCCCGGGTACTAACAGTCAATTTCTCCATAGCGTAGATAAACCATACCTTTCCCCACCACATATTTAAAGAAGAAGGTAGGGATTATCTGCGGTACACACAACCGCCCCACCAGGAGAGAGAGCGGGCGGTTCATAGGAGTCAGTGTGGGAAAAATTATAGTGTGCCACAGATCACCGAAGAAAAGTGTCAATGGTTCCAGTGGAAGTTGAACATTGGTTATGGACAGCCCAGTGCTCTGGATCTCAACCCAGAGTGTCCAGACCACGGGGTATGACCACCATGTGTGTAAAAAAAGTTTCCCTCCTTCCCACACCTTCCAGCACAAATCCAAACCCTCAAACATTTTAGTCAGTCTAACAGGTGTAAGATACCAGTGAGTTCAATATCTTATAGGTGTTCTCTTTATAGAGGACACAAATCAAGGTTTAGCCGCTCTTTGCCAGATGGCCCCCCCAAGTGTCATTGGCTATATACTTAGCCAACTCCCTCTCCCATACTAATACATGAGCGTGCTGGCGAGTAGGAGTCAACTGTAAGAGGTAATCGTACAGCCAGGATATGCCGTGCGACATACGTTAGTAAGATAGAGTAACTCTATGGGGTTATCGTCGAGCAGGAGGGCCAGACGTGTGAGGGAGCTGCCTGCCCATTGGAGTGCCTGAGTCAATCTAAAGCTGTTGCGTCGAGTGAGGTCAAATTAAGTGACTACGTCACCCAGTGGCTGTAGGTCACCATCTTCCTAGAAGTTGCCCAAGTTCGGGCAACGCCCCTGAACGCAATGTAATGGGGCAGGGTGCGCCATCCTGGGGGAAAATCAGGATTATGCATCGGGGGTGAGTCATAAAGGGTAGGTCGTTAAAGACAATAATGGGGGAGCTACTGTCTCATAGAGCTTCAGAAGGCACAACAATTGGGAGCTAGAAAGGTCTGTCCTACCTGAACCCAGCCAGGGCTTCCCATCAGGGTCGATATTCCAATCCAGGGAAGCGCAGAGTTGTGCCACCAAGATTTAAGTAGAGACATTATGGAAGCCCAGCCCACCCTCCGAGACTGGTCTACTCAATGTTGCTCTTGCCGCACGTGGAGACTTACCCACTCACACAAAGTCTAGGAGTTTAGTGTGAATTTGTTTGTGGACCAAGGGAGGAAGGGCCAGCAGAAAAGTCTGGAGGACATACAACAACCAAGGCATGAAAATTAATTTCCACACTATTGAGCCTGCGTATTCATGAGATCTCAAGATTTCGCCAATGATATAAGACCTTGAAGAGGGACGTGAGTAGAGCTCGGGATAATGCAAGCGTGTAAGTCTTTCGTCAGAGGAGGCAGCTGAATCCCTAAATAAGTGATGGACGACGTCTCCCATTGGAAACCTCCCCTTCCATGTGGCCCTCGAGGCTGTTGTGGGGATCAACAATCCCTGCACCCCTTGACTTTTGGATCCGGATACCTGGGACAAGGCACCCTTTTTTTTCCATCAATCCCAGAGCTGTGGTGTCAGGGTTCATTAGGTAGCAAAGAATATCATCGGCGAATAAACCAAGCTTATGTTCTACACCATCAACTACCAAGCCACTAATGCGAGGGTTAGCCTGAACTTCAGCTACAAATGGCATCGTAAGGGCAAATATTGAAGAGGACAATGAGCATCCTTGACGGGTGCCCAGTGTAAGCTGGATAGGATGGGAGGAAGAACCATTCATTTTAAGCTTAGCAGTAGGTTTCTGAAAGTTGCCCAGGATAAATGTTTTCATTTTTCATCCTAGGTGAATTCTGTCCAGGACCTTAGTAAGGTAATTCGAATCTACCCTATCGAACACCTTCTCTGCGTCGAGAGAGAGAGAGAGTAGGGCCATAGGTTGACGATGGCGCGCAGCTACCTCCAGAAAGGCCACCGCCATCCTCATGTTATCATTGGCCTGTCTGTTGTGAATGACACTTGATTGAGTCGGAGTGATTATAGTCGGCCAAATCCATGTGTTCATTTATTACAAGACCTTTCTGTCTTTGTTTACCTTAATTATTATTCAGGGAACGACGAAGCTGTAGAACACGTCTAACTGTGTTTTTGTGTATATTTGCTGTTTTGATTGTGTACAGATAATGGCTAAAAATAATGACTGTAGGTGATTTGCTTATTTTTTACCGGCTGGAACATGAAACAGAACAGGACAGAAAACCTGCCAGGTGTCAACCTTAGATGCAAGCTTCCTTGAATGAAGAATAAAACTTATTTTTGCATTTTTGTATAGTGCAAATGCGACCTGAAGGTATTGGAGCATTTACATGAGATCCGGTTACATTACACATGGACACTTTTTCTTTTTAAGGCACAGGGTAATTAAGTGATTTGCCCAGCATCAGTTTGACTCGAGCTGCTGACAAGACTGGAGCCTGGTTCCCCTATTACAAAGTCAGCAGCTCTAGCCGTAATGCCACATCCTGCTTAGACAGTGGGTGGCAAGCAGAAGCCACATGAAAGCTCGGCTTTTTATGGACTTGGGCTTCAAACTAGAATTCAAGCAAGCCGGAGCCAGGGAGCACGCCTTTGGTGCCTATTTCTCACATTAAGCCTGTTTCAAAGTGCTACCGTGTTGTCAGATCAGTGGACCAGGCACAGGGAGAGCGTTATTTGCCCAGGATCAAACAGTTTGTTAAAAAAGTAGAACCAGGACTGCAGTACACTGCTACTTGGTATGAACGCTATATATTTATTTACCACTGTACTGCATTTAGGTGACAATTACATATGACTGAGCACTTCCCTAATCTACGGAAATATTCTGTACATTTGTTTGAAATCTCAGTGATTAGCAGTTTTTACATTGAATCGAAATACTCCCAACTTGCCAAAAAGGGAGCAACAGAGCAATAAGCAGGGCCACTGGAATTATGTAACATAGGAAGGTCAAATTATGCGGGAAGGGATGAGCATATTATGCATCAAGAAATAGCATATGATGCGGTGTAATTCAGCACATTTTATGATAGTATTACTTCACTACATTGTTATTTTTGCACTTATTAACACTGCCTTGGCATTGGTTGCGCTCAATTAGTACCAGTTTAACATCGAAATATAGCAATAAGCAGCAGAAAGGTAACCAGGATAGCTTTGCAAAGGATCTGCTGCTGTGCTGCAACACGTGTTGTTGTGTTATTTGGAACTTTGAAGCATTTGAGTTAGAAACAAAAAGTTTTTTGTTAAAACTTGCTGTTTATACAGCATATGATGAATTATGTGGCAAATGTGGCAAATCTATAATTATGTGAAAAGGGCAGCGGGCACTCAATCACATAATTCCAGTGGCCCTGGCAATAAATTCAGAAAAATGATTGCCCAAGAGCACACATTTTGGCCAAGTGGGAGGCCAGGATTACAAAAAACGCGAGGTCCTGGTTCCATATTTCCAACTAGTCTACTAGACCACAAGTGGGGTGTTGGTGATTCTGATGGCAAGGCAAAGGGGCTGCTTCCACCAGGGAATTGCCACTCTGTTATCGGCCCTACTCAGCTTTAGAACATGGTGATTATTTCCAGCATAAAACTCAGATTAGATGTCAAATATGCTAGTTCCATGGTTAAAAGTACCAGTTGGACCAGGTCCTGTGGCAGTGGGTACTTACTGGACAGCATGTGTGTTGTAAAGCGTAATCAAGCTCGAAAAACTCAATCTCCAGCTGTGTTATCCTTTTCATGACCTGCTTTAGAGGGGGGATTTAGAGGGGGAGACTCTTAGGACCCCTGCTCCCGTGTAAACATTTTCCAAAGTCTCTGCACACAAAAACGTGTCTTCCCATGTGGAGTTTCTCCAAAGGCACAAATTGTCCTGTGAAGTAATAATGGAAAATTGATCACCCTATTTGGCTCTAGCAGCAATGGCTGGGGACCATGGCTACGAGGCCCAGGGAAAGGGACTCTTCTTCCCTGTGTCTTGCAGCACCTGTTTAGAGATGTGAGATCCAGGGCAGTGGAGCCCCATCGCATGGATCTTGCTGCCCTACATCATAGCTATGAGGCCAAAGGATGGAACAACACTCCTATGGGCCTCACCACTGTGGATCATAATGGGGTGAGGATACTCCCTTCCCTTGGACTTGCAGTGATACACTATTGTTGTGAGGCCAATGGTAGAGGGCTCCCCTATCCTGGGTCCCCACTTCCGTGGCTCGCAGCAGTTGACAATGGTTGCGAGGCCTAGGGGAGGGTAGGCCCCTACCCTATGCCTCATACCTATAGTGTAGCATTGACAGGCCATGGGGAGGGCCCCTGTCCTCTAGGCCTTGCAGCAATGATATATATGCGGTGAGGCCCATAGGTTAGTGGGCTCCCTCCCCTAATCATCTCAGCGGTACACCATACCTGAGAGGCCAAGGAGGTGGAGGCGTCTCGTGTGGACCCCTCCCCTTGGCCCCATTGAAACTGTCTCACTGCTCTGTATCATGGCACTGTGCATAGGTCAATGTCAAGATACATGTCCTGTGATGTTGTTTCCTATGATTTCACGTTGCATGCAAATTAGAGGGGCCTAATACATTCCCTCTCTGCCTGGGCAAAGCCATCGGTCAGGGGCATATCCATCAGTGGTGGTATTGCTGTGTTACTTGCCTGTCTTTCATGGGCATTACAGCCATGTTCCAGAGCTGTGAGGCATGGGAGGGGACCTCCCTCCTCTAGGCATTACAACCTGCCATGGTTGGACACTCAGGGGAGGAGGCACCAGTCCATGAGCTTAGCAGAGCAGCAGTATGGCTGTGAGACTTATTGGGGGCCTCTCTCAGGGGTGTAGCTATCAGTAATGCAGCAGGTGCAGTGACACCAGAGCTCATGGATGATCTGGACCCAGTGCACCCAGATTATGACTGCGTTTTACTGTCTGGCATCATTTTCTTGCATCAAGGCCCATGGCTACATTACTATGCCACTGGTCCCTACTCTCATGCACAATCCAGTCATGATCCAGAGCTGCGAAGGTAGGGAAAGGTCAATCCTCCCCTAGGCCTACCAGCCATAGTCCAGTGATTAGAGGCGCAAGAGAGGAAGCCTGCTGTTTTGGACAAAGAGGCCCCTTTGAAGTGCAAGGATATCAGAAGAGCAGGAAGTGCAGTGGTACAGTGGCTTTGTGTGGTTATGGCTCTAATGTGCTCAAATTATGGTTGTATTTTACTATCCACATAAAAAGTATACAAAAAGTGATGGATGGAATTCTTAAATTATTCACAACAGCTGACAATCACTTAGATGCATCCCACTCTATCGTTATTTTGCACACCAGGCCCCCTCAGTTTGGACCCAGCTATATTCAAATCAATCTTGATTCTGCTCTAATGGGAACAGTCCAGACAAAACTACCATGCCAGTTAGGGATCATCAGCCAGGTACAGCTTGGTTCCAGTAACCAGTGTGCAAGGGACCCACGTCTGGGCATACCCGTCCCACTTAGGGCGACTCACTGAAGTATATAAAAATGTGAAGGATGGAATGCTGGAATGAATCTCAGCCACTACTGAGGCTGATGCCCTCCTATAATAAATTGAGGTCACCAGGGGTGCCTTGCCTCAATTTAACGACTTCTGCTTACACTATTTGTCTTTATATTTTGTGCATTTCCAATTTCAGAGATTTTACTTAGCTGTTGAGGCACAGATATTTTTTTCTATATTGCTACATCCATAGAAGTTCTATTGAGATTGTGTGATGTTTTAGACATGAAAATACTATCCATGATGGTAAAATACTAGCCAGACTGTTGTAAATAAATCGTCATCAGATTGTCATCAATTGTAAGTGTAGTTTATTTCAAGCAGAGAGGAAATACAAGAGCGGACTCTCCACGACAGAGGCAACTCGCAACTGCCGTGGAAGAGAACTTAGAATTGCAAGGCAGCATAGAATACAGGAGAAGGAACATTCTTCTAGCACCTACAATACTAAGAATGTACTACACATCTTCTTCCTTTCTAATGAAAAAAACAAAAACATAATCAACATATAAAATCTTGCAAATATGCTGGGGTTATCCGAAATCTTGGAGTGCGATTAGGAACCAGAGACATCGGCAAGGAAAAAGAACTAGAAACAGGATGAACATCAAATGTACAAGAATCACCACTCCCACATGTTGAGGTGTAGAAACTGAAGAGTTAGACTCTGGTGGTGATTGAGCCAAGAGGTAACCACTGTTGTTTGTGGAGGGAAGAGATTTATCAAAGCCAGAACAGGGTACACCTTTATCATAGCCAGAACATGGTATACCCCTTTTATACAAAGCTACACGCCTGAAGTTCCAACATTCACCATTATTGAGAATAACACAATGATCAAGAACTTTCTTGACCGTAAATGGTCCCTTGGACTTAGATAAACCTTTAACAATTCTGCCCCTCTTAACTTTGACCAAATCACCAACCATGAAAGGACGAAGATGAGGAGGAGACAATGTTGAAGGAATATTTTGTAAGAACACAACACGTTTCATCCATGAAGGAATTAGCTTAGAACCCGGAACACGCCCTCTCATGAGTTGAAAAGGTGAAAGCTGCCCATCAACCAAGGGAGTAGTGCGATAAGCCCACAACATTTCGTTAACCATTTCCCTCACCACAGAACCATTAGATGAGGCCATCTGTATGATACCTTTCACAACAGTGTTGGCCCTTTCACAGATTCCATTACCTTGTGGGTTGTACAATGAAGTACGGTGATGAGAAACTCCACAATCTTTAAGAAAGGATTGCATTTCAATTGAGGTGAGCGGAGTGCCGTTGTAAGTAATGATAATAGAAGGAATGCCCCCATCCTTAAACAAATTCCCCAGGAACTTAATGGTGCTCTCAGTAGTGACGCTGTTAGTAAATTCTACAACAAGCCACTTAGAGTAGATGTCAACTACAACGATGGCAAATCTATTCCTCTCATGTAGTTTGCCCATGGGGCCAATGAAATCTAGGCAAATACTATGCCATGGCGAACCAGGATTTTGCAAGTGACCTTGAGAGGAATTAGGGCCTACTTTAAGTCTTTTCTCACCATCTCTACAAGCAGAACAATTCTCTACCCACTCCACCACATGTGAACCCATACCTGGCCACCAGAAGTGATCCTTAAGGCGACGTTGCGTGAGAGTCTGACCTAAATGGCCTTCGTGCGCTAAGGCTATAAGTTTAGTTCTCAAACCAAGAGGAGGTATAAACTTTTCCCCTTTTACAATAAGGTTGTCATTAATGAGATAAAGATCTTCCAAGACTTTAAGATAAGGACGCCCAGAGATAGAAACTGCACTTTCTCTCCTAGAGCCCAAAGTGATGAGCTTAAGAACCTCTTGCAACGTAGCATCAGAAGCCATATCTCGTTCCCAATCCCTTGCCTGAAAAGCTCCTTCGCCAACAAACACAGCATCTTCAACAGAGGCCACTGCAATGTCCTCATTGGATAAAGGAATACACGGATCCACATCCGTGCGCCAATCCAATGACAACCTTGAGAGACAGTCAGCTTGAGAATTTTTCCAACCCTGAATGTACTGAACAGTGTACTGAAATTCCTGAAGCTTCGAAGCAAGTCTAGCTAGTCTAGCCGACCCTTTACCAGTACCACCAGGAGAGAGAATTTTAATGAGAGGTTTATGGTCTGTTCTCAAAATAAACTTCATGCCCCACAAATACGTTCTAAAGTACTCCACAGCCCAGGAAGCAGCCAACGCCTCCCTCTCAATAACCGAATAGTTCTTCTCAGCTTCAGTTAAAGTTCTAGAAGCAAAAGCAATTGTATGCTCAGACTGACCAGAGAGCTGTGAAAGCATAGCTCCTAAGCCTGTGGCACTAGCATCCACCGTTACGACAGATTTTTTTTTTATGTCAAAAGGAGTAAGTACTTTTGCATCACAAATCTCCTTTTTAATGGCATCAAAAGATTCTTGCAGTTGAGCAGACCATACAAAATTAATGCCCCTCTTTAAAAGTGACCTCATACTGGAGGTTTTGTCAGAAAAGTTTCTTACAAATTTCGAATAATACTCAATGAGCCCCATAAAAGAACGCAATTGGTCTTTGTCTTTGGGCTGGGGGGCAGAGTGAATGGCACGACACAGATCTTTCTTTGGTCGTACTCCACTCGCACTAATGGTGTATCCCAAGTAATCAATCTGTTCAGACAAAAATTGACCAGCAGATGAAAGTCTGTCTAAGACTATTTTGAGGGTGATAATGTGCTGCTCAACAGATTGGCCATAAACCAAAATATCATCTTGAAAGTAGATGGTATTGCCTACACCATCGAAGATATCAGACACCATTCTTTGGAAAACACTTGCCGCCGAATTGAGTCCAAAAGGTAGGCGCGTAAATTGAAACGTACCAAATGGTGCAATGAATGCCGTTAAGTGCTTAGAGTCTTTGGGCCCGATTCACAGAATTAACTTAAGACAAAATCCTAAACTTAGTACCATTTTGGTATTCACAGAATGCACTTACTACTTCTGGTATTCACAGAATGAACTTACTACTTTTGCGATTCACAGAATAAACTTACTACTTTTGGTAGTCACAGAATGGATTTACGACTACTAACTTTACGTCTGCACTCGGGCCGGAATTTTCGGCCCGGTGGCGGAGCTTCCGGGCCGGAGGCGGGGCTTCCGGCCAGTGGCGGAGATTTACTGACCAGAATAAAAATAAAATCACTTCACAAACCACCCAGAATGACCATAAAATGAAAGACGAATATTTTTATTTCTAAACCGTAGTATTATTGGTTTGTCCTTATTTTGTGTGGCTTAATGTGTAAACGTGGTGAGAAAAGGATCAAACAGTACCTTCAAAAGCAAACACACAAGGGCGTGTGCATCGCGGTAAACACTCCGAAATTCTATGCGGTGACACGTATCATGGGCGTGTGTATCGCCAGACGAACAAACGTGGGAGTTGAAAGGATACACTAAGGCGTGTGTATCGCCGTGAAAAATTGAGCAGGGAGACTGTTGTCACAGGAGTTGTAGACACGGCAACTGCAGAAGTAAGATGACCGCCGGAAGACGTGTGAGACGTAACTACGATAAACATCAACTGATGTCACAGGAATCGTAGTCACGGCAACTGCAAAACTAAGATGGCCGCCGGAAGACGTGCGAGACGTAACTACATGGGACATCGGATGGTGGAGACAGGAAGCTACATCACAGTACTCACAGCGTAAAATGACGAATAGACAGAGATGTTCCACTAAGACCACGGAGGATTCGGTGATGTCATCAGAAGGACAGCAGAAGTGCAAGGCAGCGGAGCTCCTCAGGAAACAACTGTCGCAGCGACACAACAGAAAGCAGGTGAATACAAGAGGATGAATTGCATGAGTTGCTTCTTCCGTAACCAAATTGGCATTAAACTGTACCTCACACACCTCTTGGTCACACACCAGTTAGGCGAACAGTACGTTTGAGGTGAGACAGGAATACTGGCAGCGAACTTCCAGCCCAAATAATCAAAGGGCTCACCTTGGACTGATGAAAATGAAAGCGCTGACCTCAAACTGTGAACGCCGATGGATCCACATAAGTGAAGAAAGGTTTCGCTCTTGTAGTAGGATTTCGATATGACTTGAAGCTTGAGCGCGGGTTGATGAAGGAAGAAAAATCGTCGACAAAATTGTTGTAAATAAATCGTCATCAGATTGTCATCAATTGTAAATGTCGTTTATTTCAAGCAGAGAGGAAATACAAGAGCGGACTCTCCACGTCAGAAGCAACTCGAAGAGAACTTAGAATTACAAGGCAACATAGAATACAGGAGAAGGAACATTCTTCTAGCACCTACAATACTAAGAATGTACTACACAGACACAACCCTAGAATCCTGACATCCCTCCCATGGGCCTTACAGCCATAGTCCTGTACTGTGAAGCCCAACAAAATGGACCGGTTAATGGGCCTAGCTGGCAAAATTATTTACTTGCACTTTAACAAGTGCTTTCCAGGTTTTGTTCAATATCAGGAGAAATCAAACAAGAGGAGATGTATCTCTAATCTGTTAACTGAATCTGCATCATGCTAATTTACAAAATGAAATGCACTCTGTAACCATGTAAGTATATCCTAATGATTAGTATCAGAACATTTAAAGGCTTCTGATTACTTTGATAGGGGTGTTGTAGCCATGGCACATGACATTAAATCCTTTTAAGCCTCTATATGATTGTGTTCTGGTAGTTTCTGGTGTTATTCGTTGACCAGGGTGATTCCTTTCATAGAAGTCAAGCTATTTTCAACTATTTTATTTGCTTTCATTTCTTTTTCGCATATACCCTAGCGTGCATTGAATATCTGGGAAACCATTTTGGAATTTTAATCTACACTGACCCCTTAAGGGCATTCTACATGCTGCAGTACACCTCACTAGGGCAAGAAAAAATATGATCACATCATAACACCGTGATGGAACTCCACAGGTCCTCCTTGCCGACCCGTACCATCTTCAATTATCTGCAAAGCTATCACAATGCATTTGAAGTTAACAAACCAGCTATTTTTCCATCACTCTTTGACTTTATGCTTGTCATTGACCCTGTACCATGCTCTGCTGCTTTTGGCTAGGTTAGCACTATATGACTGATACCCCTGCCTTCTTGGATGACAAGCGTGCCATCTCCAGTGGCTCTCCACAAACCTTCAGACGGAAGAAGAAGTGCTAAAAAGAGAAAAAACAAGAAAAGGCCTTTCCCATCTATGCTCCAAGGATCTGAAATGGTATTCCCATATCCATCCGGACAGCCCAAAGCCAGTATTCAATTTAGGAAACAGCAAATACTCAACTTTAAAAAAAACACTAAATCAAAATGCAGTCAGGATCCACAAACTATCTCCTCCACCTATCACATGTTGACTGTGTCTTTGGCCCTGTTCAGTGCTTAGCAGCCTTTCGGCTTGGTATATAAGTACTGCAAACACATATACATATCTAATGCACTAATCTGGAAACAGATTGCTAACATTTGATTGATCTTATACGATTTGGAGAGACCCAGGCCACACCTTTCCATCCAGTGTGATTAAGATAATGTATTTCCCGTTTAATGACATTTAAACTATATGTGCTTATTTTATTAGTGTTAATATTTATGTTTTTGTTTTACTGATATCCACACCAAGAAAGTTGCTTCTTGCAAAGTCGCTCAACAATAGTCAATTGATGGCACTTCGTATTATGTTATTTTCTGTGATTTCACGGTGTATGCAAATTAGGGGGTCTCACACATTCCCTTTCTGCTCTTCCCCCTAAAAGTCCTAGGACCGGCTCTGTCTCCGGGTGTCTGAGTGAGCTCAGGTTGTGGGTAGGTGGCCAGTGCTCTATGTGGCTCTGTCATTTTGCTCAGGGCATTTTTTGTGCCATTTTCTTCTTTGACTTTGACCATCTGTGCTCCCTTCATCAAGCTCATCATTCTGTACCCTCTCTTGAATTACAACCCATGCTCACCCTCCACTTGAGCACCTCCCCATCCCCATGTTGCCGACCTCCATCCCCGTTGGCCTGCACATTGCCTCACCCCTCATCTCCTCCCCGTGAACTTACATGCCAATTTGCAGCCACTGACCCGGACCACCTTCAGGCCTGCTCACTCCCTCCTGGTTAGGGTGACCAGACTTCCCGGATTTCCCGGACAGTCCCGGTTTTCAAAGGACTGTCCCGGGTTCCAGACTCTCTCCTTAATTGTAAACAAATGTCCCGTTTTTTGGAACCAGGGTCAATTCATACTGAAAGGAGAATTGAAAGGTATGCTCTCTTTAAGTACATTGTTTCTTCCAGTCAGCGCAGGAGAAGATCAGCTGCATGCATGGTGCAGCAGATAGGAAGACAGAGTGGGGATGGAGAGCAGGGGGGCTCAGGGTAGATGGTCGTTCCACATAGCTAATGTCATTTATGCATAACTTTCAAATGGTGCCAGACATTTACCATTTATCTGTGCGTGTGCGCACTAGTGTGTGTATTTTTTTGTAAGGCTACACAACATCGGGACAGCCCAGACATTTTTGTCTGGTCTGTCCCGTTTTTTTCTTCTCAAAATCTGGTCACCCTACTCCTGGCCCCCATTCAGGCAGTAAGAGTGGAAAGGCATAGGTGTAAGTAGTTGCTAGATCGGTAGCACATATAGATACCATCGATTGGCATTTTGTAACACCGGAATACTCAACATTCTGTCCCCAAACACCCAAAGATATGGAAGCGATGGGCATAACATAAAGGAATAAAATTGACACGGATCCGCCACAACCCCCAACCAGGGCCGGCTGTAGAGCTGGTGGCGCCTGGTGCGACAAAGTTTGTTGGCGCCCCCCCAATGCCCACCTCCACCATGGATTCCTTCAACACCACCCTTTAACAGTACCCAAGTCTCCATAACCACTCTCTCTCAGATGTATATATAGCATTCTCGCTCAGATGCATATATAGTGCCACTCACCAGTGTAGGGTGTCAGAGCACTTTGCATCAGATACACATTACACAGACACAATAAATCCTATGTGTGTAACTCAGCGTATAGCAAATTTTACATAAGACAGAGGACTCCAAGGTGTAGGATTCACATGTCATCAACACTGGTAGGCAGGGTAGTTAAATAGTGCTTAGTCTAGAGAAGCACATAGTCAGAATTTCAAAAGAATCACCATAATTAGGGGTTCACTTTAATAATGAGAATAGATTTCCGCCCAAATGAATCCTTTTTGCAACATTAATCTTTTCTCAAGTCTATACTTTGGAGGCTGCATGCAGTTCTTTAATAGTTCAGTACAACGACAAAGTGCACAGAATGTAAATAGGTCGGTGGTTTACTGCTTTTAAAAGAGACATCATTTTGTTACTTGCAATTTATAAATTAAAATCCTAATATAGGATTCGAATTTATGAATTGCAAGTAACAAAATGATGTCTCTTTTAAAAGCAGTAAACCACGGACCTATTTACGTTCTATGCACTTTGTTATCTGCTTGGTACCGGTTTTCTGCAACATGCGTATTAACCCTCTGTGCTACTTTATAGTGAGTCAAATCCCCAATTAAACAAACCTCCAAGGGAGATATTCTCAAGGACTTATCACCGAGTTAGCAGCCAAAGTGGTGATAAATTTATCGCACCATTCACAAGCTGGTGCAAACAGCCGATAACACCAGTTTTCCTGTGATAGCCGCCGCAAAAATTATCGCCACAGATGAATCCGGCAACTAACGCTAATGATATGCAGAGTAGGTGTTCCCGTGCAAAAAGCCGTGGAAACTCCACTTCGCAACACTCTCAACGACCAGCCAGATCAGCGATAAGAACACAAAACATGCAATAAGGTGCTTTAGCAGCAGGGATTTAACACGTGCTCCGACCTGGTGTTAAGTCGGACGACACCCTGCACCATAAAGGGAGCCCAGCCCAAAGCCACACCTGAAGAACAACAGATGCCATGGAGCTTCTCATCCTGCAGCTCGGAGCCCCAAGAGGGCCACAACACCCAACGCCATCACCCCCAAGCCCGCCACCTCCCCTCCCCCCCTGGACCACCACAGAGGCAGCACAGTCAAAGACAGCGGACCTTCAGAAAATGCACCAGCCTCACAGACTTAACACCAGAGGATGTCATTACCCACTACAGGCACAAAAGGACAACCATCCTACGCATCCTGACCATCATTGCCCACAGGCTGATGGTTCCAACATAGCGGACAACCAACATCCCTCCGCAGACAAAGCTGCTGGCTGTGCTGCACATGTTGGCCTCTGGGACCTTCCAACCAAAAACTGCCACAGGATTCGGAGGAGTCTCACAGCCAGCCCTATCCAAGTTCCACACACATGTATTTGATGCCATCATCAGCTTGGTACCCCAGTACCTTCACTTCCCACACACTGCGCAGGAACAGCTGGAAACCAAGCAAGGCTTCTACGCCATAGCTGCCTTCCCACACGTGTTGGAGGCAATCAACTGCACACATGTACTCCTCGTGCCCCCTGGCACCACTGCACACAATCACCGCAACAGGAAGCACACACATTCCATCAATGTGCAGGCAATAGTGGACCACTGTGGACTCTTCACCAATGTCGTCGCTAACTACCCAGGCAGTGTGCATGATTCCTTCATCCTCCAACAGTACATCAACAACCAGCGCTTTGAGTCTGGCACCTATGGGAATGCATTGCTCGTTGGTAAGTACCAAATGAGCATACCACACACCTCAACTCCACAATCATGCAATTCACAACTCTGGGAATGCACACGTTACAAACTCACACACAACAAGCCAAACAACATGCCCACCTACCAGACATGACAGCACAACTTACTGTGGTGACCTGGGCAAGCCATTTACACGGCATGGCACCTCAGCCACACAATAGCAGAATGTGGGGAGAGGTGGGAACCATGCATGTGCTAAGGAGGCTAATGACCCATAAATGAGAATGTACACAATGCCCAAGTGTGGCGTGGATGTGCTGGCCAGACTGCAGTATGCAGACCACAGACATGCCCATGTCGACATATACTGCTGGTGTTTGGAGTGTAGTGAACAGTGGACGCAACCATGTTACCCCAGGCAGTGGAGAAGAGCGGGAAAGTAGCTCATTACGCCCCCCCCTGTAAGCATGAGCGGAGTGGGCAGGCCCAGCGTATGCCAGGCCAGCGTAGAAGTGTGAATAAAAAGCTCATAGCTCTGGGCGTGGTTCTCTTCTGGAATGGCCAATGTGTCTGCCGGAGCGGCGCTTCCCAGCCCGCCACGAGGCCGGCGCCATGAGCGGCGGTGCCTGTGACCATGTGCACCTGCTGCACCCCAGGCCGCAGGTCCCCAGACCCGTTTTGACTGCCACTGCACAACCAGGCCACACCGCTCACCTTCCGACACCGGCGTGTGTCAAAGAGGGCCCACCACGTGCCTGTGCAAGCTCCAATCCCGAGTCCCGCGACCTTGGCAGCCTCCTCAGACCATCGCTGTCCTCCCCGAGACAGTCCCGCAGCACTCCTTTCTTGTTGGCGTACTCCACCGGCCTGCACAGCGGTTAAGTAGGTCACACATTTGGAACTGAGTCTTGATTATACAATGGCCGAGTACACATATCAATACAGAGTTTAAATCGCTATACTCCCTTCGATGTGCCAACTCTGTGCATAGCATTCCAATCACACGTGTCTGTGGGCCCTTGCTGACTACGCCTTCTGCCTACACTGCGGTCCAGCACCATGTGGTCACCTGTGTGCTGCCTACACTGCGGTCCAGCATGCCTCACACCAATCCAATCCAGCCCATACCAGGCAGGACATGGCATCATCGCAGGCTGCACACCCGCTCAGCTCTGGTGCTTATACCTCTGTCAACGACAAGTCATCTCCACATGCCATTCTAACGTCGTGTGTTACAGTTCCAGGAGGAGCTTGCTGAACAGCAGTTGGCCCCTGCTGACCGCTGCCTCCGGCCTACACAGCGGTCAAGTAGGTCATACATTTGGAACTGAGTCTAGATTGTGCAATGGCAGAGTACACACTTTATGGCTGAGTTTATATCACTGTACTCCCTTCGAAGTGGTGCCACCAACTCTGTGCATAGCATCCGAATGACACCTGTCTGTGGTCCCTTGCTGACTACTACCCTCGGCCTACACTGCGGTCGAGTAGGTCACATATTTGGAACAGAGTCTTGATTTCTGTATGGCAGAGTTCATATCATTGTACGCAAGGAGAGGAGTAAGAGGAAGACGTGGTTCAGTCTGGAGGAAAAAATGATCCTCGTTACGGAGGTGATCGAACACTACCAACAACTGCTCTGGTGCCACTAACTCCGTGCATCGAAAGCCAACGACACCTGGCTGTGGGCCCATGTGGACTGCTGCCTCTGGCCTACACTGTGGTCAAGTAGGTAAAAACATTTAGATCTGGGCCTTGATTTATCCATGGCAGAGTTTATATCATTGCACAGGCCTCATCGCAGACTGCATCACCTTTCAGCCCTGGTGCCACTGACTCTGTGCCCCGCAAATCATGGACACTCTCTGGTTGAACTTTGGTGGCATCTGAGTCTATGGCCTGGGGGTTGTCTTCTTCATCATGTAGCTGATACTGACTCGGTGGTAAAAAGGAGTCTGTAGCATTATACTCCTCCATTTGCCTGTTTCGGCTGGCTTCTGCCCTCTGCATCATGCAGTGGAAGGACACCTTCCACTGTCCCCCGAAACACTCCGCGACATTCACCTTTGACATCAACGAGGACCCGCTCAGCTCGCGTGGCCCTTCCTCATTGCACCGCAAGTCATTGTCCCGTGGCGGTGTGCCTGTGCCGGCCGCAGTGCATCCCCGGCCACCAACTCTGTGCAGCTCAAGTCATGGACCCTGTCTGATTGACTATTGGATGGCCTCTGTGTCGATGGCCTGGGGCTCATCAACGCCATGTGTCTGTGGCCCTGCGCTGCCCGCTGCCTCCGGCCTCAACTGCGGTCCACCAGGGCTCACACATCAAATCGAGTCCTGAGCCGCCAGGACGACGCATCACCGCAGGATGCACAAGCCACCACCGCCAGGGCCACCTCCAACCAACAACTGCCAGAGTCGAAAGAGTCTTTTAGCCAGACTATCCGAGTTTCTCACACATGTCTTGGATGCCATCATCAGCTTGGTACCCTGCTCAGCTCTTCAGGTGCCACCAACTCAGTGCACCACAACTCATGGACCCTTTCCAATAGATATTTTTTGATGTGGACAGCTCACGCAACAATGTCACCTCAGGCAGTGGGGAAGACCTGAGACGATGATGGGGAAGATATGGCCGGTGTGCGGAGAGGAAAAGACACGGACAATGGGAGGGCAGGCGGCAACAACGAGAAGGCACCAAGCAGACTGGAGGTGGTAGTCCAGCTACACACCAGGAGCTATGAATGAGGTATGTGCTATGTACAGCGGACGCAACTATGTCATCTCAGGCAGTGGGGAAGACTTTGGCACGATGATAGGGAAGATGTGGCAGGTGTAACACACCCTACTGCAGCTGCAGCAGGAATATCCCGAAGGGACACAATCTTGGACAGCTGCCATGAGTTCGAACCCCACCCACACCTGTTTAGCCACCTCCTTCTGGCAGTCTGACACCTGGCCGTGGAATGCGATGTGTGCTTCGGTGAGGTGCAGGGAGCCACCCGTGGTTGTGTGTGCATCCTGCTGTGTGGACTGTGCAGGGGGTGGCATCTCCTGGATGCAGTGGGGCTGCCCTGCTTCTGGAGGTCGGTTGCCTAAGATGTCCATGAGCTGTTGTAGAGCGTCTGTGTCGAAGGTGTGGAGGTCCTCTTCATCATCACTGATGAGTTGTCTGGTCTGCTCTGCAGGAGGTGTTGATTGTCCCTCTGCTATGTGAAGGGGAGATGCATTTTAACATTGTGTTGACATGTATGTTGACGCATTGTTCATGTTTACACATCGGGACTGCATGACAATGTACATTGTGACTGGGAGGAGCTGAGTATTCGATGCGGGACAGTGGACATTTGAACTACATCATAGATGTGAGGTTGGACACGTACATTTTCATTTCACAGTTTCATGCTATGCCAGATGTGATTGGCCAGTTTCCACGCACAGGCGGAACAAGTTGTTTCCTCTGTTCTATCGTGGGAGTGTTGCACTTTGTACCACATTGTCGTCAATGTTGATGTGCTGTTATTGCTATGTGTGTGATGCATTGTGGGTGAGTTGCCCCTGCTGCTCATATTTGGCTGCCCCATATCTCTTTAAGGTAGTGCGCCTTTGACTTCTAAGCTTCGACAGTGCTGGGATGTTTCTGACTTGAGTATATTGGGCTCTTGTTCGAGTTGTGACTCTTGGGCATGGTTTGTCCACAGATGTTTTGTTGCGTCAGGGGTGGTTTGTGCACTTGGATGTGTCGGAGTGTGGCCTACTCCTTTTCTGATGTGGTCCACACTCAGCCACCTCAGTGTCGCGGCGTGCACAATGTCATGATGATTGGACTGCAGTCATGATAATCGTCCTGTAGTGTCAATTGCATTGTCGGTGTGGCTCACAAATACGATTCTTTGCTGGGTTTCGCACGTGTGCATGTGTTGGTTGTGTTATTGGTGATGTGTGAGGTGGGACCCCTTTGGGCACGTTGTGGATGGGGGCCTACTTGGTGTTTGTATATGTGCTGCAGTGTGCCACGGGTGTCAGGGACATGATCCAGAGTCATTGAGGGTGTGCAGTGTGATCTGCTTAATTGTGCATGTGTGCCATTGTGCCTATCTCCCCCCGTATCCCCAGTCCCTGGTCAGTTCTCACCCTGTTGATGTTGTGTCAGGTCATGTTGAGCAGTGTCCGGTGCCACAGCTCCTGGCACCGTATCCCGACTGCTGACTGTGGCCACCATTTTCTCCATGTCATCCAGCTCCTGGTGTGCCGCTGGACCCCCACCTCCAATCTGCGTTGTTGCTTTCATATTAGCATCGAGTTTCTTCTTGGTTTTGGCCTTCACATCCTTCCAGCGCCTCTTGACCTCTTCCATTGTCCTCAACGCTGCAGCTGCATTCATATGGTCCAAGATAGTCTGCCATATTTGCGTGTTTGTTGCCAATGACACGTTGGAGGTGATGAACAGTTGTTGGTAGTGTTCTGTCACCTCCGTAACAGTGATCCTGTTTTCCTGCAGATTGAAACGCATTTTCCTCTTCCTCTTGGCCTTACACAACCTCGATGTTCCTTGCTGGTCGCCTGTGGGGCTTGTGGGGTTTCCGATGTCCTCTGCACTCGGTCCGGGTATATCCATGGTACTACGCAGTTTATTTATTTATTTATTTTTCCGGCTTTTATGATGCATTTTCCCGCATGATGCGTGGGAATTGCAGGCCTGTCGCTGGTTATTGCTGATTTTTGTATCGCGATTTGGGACATTGCCACTTTTTTCGCATTGGTGTTTCACAAATTTTTGTCGTTGCGTTAATTTTAACGCGGTCATTTGGCGCGCTATCTTGGGACTATCGCATGGTGCCGCTGTGTTGAGAACACAACGTAAACACAGTGTTATTGTCCCGCAATAGACTGCGATGTGCAAAGTTGCGTTAAGCTAATTTTCCGATGATTAACACACGTTCTTGAGAATATCCCCCAAATCTTCTATAGAAAGAACATTAATCACAGGTGTTATCCTGACATCTGTTTGTTGGTTGGATATTACTGGAGGAAACAAACGCGGCAGCAGGTGCCTTGAAATATAAACTTGCAAACAGGGCAAACCCCCTTCCCCCCCCCCCCCCTCCCCCACCCCGCCTCCTCCAAAAGTCATCACCCAGTGCGGTGGCATCGGTTGCTCCGCCCTAGAGCCCGCCCTACTAACTTCTGGATGAGAAATTCGGACTTTCCACGGCCCAAGTTAGTTTGAACTGCACGACTGTTGTGATACCGACGGATGTTGCGACTGAGCTAGGTTTCCAATGCTTCAGCTTACTCCACTGTTCTTGTGGGGTGGTGAGGGGGGGGGGCGGTGAGGGGGGAAGCAGGTAGGACTGTTTTATTTGTTACGTTTAGGGGCCTCACTGGCCATGTTGCATTATGTATATTTACAAAATAATACTCATCATTCAATTTTGTTGATTGAAGTAATAATTAGATAAACTTTCGTCGCGTTTCTTTCCAGAATGTCACAGTTCTCACAATAAAGGCATTTACCATGTTTTCAACAAATTAACTATAATTGTTCTGTCACAATCAGCACCGAAAGGAAGATGTTTGATCTTTCGCGCTCCTGCTTCGTTTTCCATCTGAAGTCACCCATCGAAAGCCAGCTGGACTTGGAAAACAGCCTGCACACGTGCAATGCACCCTTCAAGCCCAGATGCTGTAAATCTCCATATTTAATATTGATGATGAGAAGCATTTTTCAATTAGTGCCATTCGACTGAGGTGCACAAGGAGCGAGCCGAAAGAGGGAATATCAGATGCATAGAAGATAAAAATGAAATGCCTTTCATTTATGCTGGTTTGGGTGGGTCTGTGCAGTCCATACTTTTATGAGCAGAGCTGATCCTTTATATGTAAATCAATGTGCAAATAATATTCTTTCGCTCTCAGTGGAAGGCAGGAAGTGCCCTGCAAACCTTTACATTTGCCGATTTTAACGTAAACGATGTAAGCTACACAGAAGGATGTATGGTCTGAAAGCGCAGGTTTAAAAACGGGGTCCGCGTGAAGATTGCGCGTCAGCTATAGCGTTTAACAAAGAGCTTGTCGCTTGCTGCTTTCACGAATTTTCTCTGTGAAGGAAGGTTCTATGTAGTAATATTTCTTGCACACGATTGTATTTCGCATGTAGTCCTAATCCTTAGGTAAACACCTCTCAATAAGGTTCCTTAGTTTGCACTCCACCCCACAGCTCCTTTAAATACTCACTCCTTTCGGAAGCACATCTGGCTACGAAGCAGTACATATGTCTAGTGTCCCTTATCCTTAGGCACTGAAAGTAGGGGCTTGGGTGCTGCAGCCAGTGCTTAATTTGTAAAATAATAAGGACCGTTTTCCGGTGCTAGCAAAGACCGGGATGCCAAATACCAAGGGTGGATAGTTTTATTACTCCTCGTGACTCTTACTTCCATACCATGCACACTCTGCCCCTTTATTTCACTTTTTCAGTTTCTTTTTCATCCTTGACTTTTCCCTTTTACACTGTTTTTTCCATCTTTATCTTCGTTCTCTTTTCCTCATTTTCTGTTTTTCTTTCTCTTGCTCTGGGTCAAAGTCTGGTTAGGAAAAGTTAAGTAAGTGCTGGTCCCCATAAATGAGTGCTGGTGAGCCCCACCTGCAACCACCAGCTCTAATTAAGCACTGGCTGCAGCACCCGCAAAACAACTATTCTGGAGTTCAGAAGGTGAATGAGCAATAAAGATGGCTTTACATTTTTGTTTTTACTTGACATATTTACTGTGTCTTTGAGGACAGAGACCAAATGTCAGGCTACGTCTTCAGGTAAATTGCTGCTTATTCTTTTTACATGGAGATTGATGTTTTCTTTTCTTTTTCTGAATGCAAAGTGAAAGGATTTTATTAAGTGACTTAGGTACAGAGGTACAGAAAGTGTGAAAGGAAAGGCTGCAGGATCTCATTTTATTTTCAACACAACAAAATTAAAAAATCTGAAAATTAATTGTAGTAATATTTCAAAATATGTCAGTAGTTAGGAAAGCACTAATGAAGCAAACATTTTTGTAATTAGGAAGTGTGATGGAACCAAAGATTTCATTTGGATCAAACTAATCAAGACACTTTACCTCGTGATGCACAAAGGATAAATATTTGCTGATACTCCACTTCCACAAACATTGTTTTTTGTATCAGACATTTCAAAGGAAAATGTGCTGTCTGTAAAGGACTGTGCGCTGCCGCAGCATTCTTTAGTAAAATATTTGCGGCAGTGTGCTCCAAAATGCACTACCAGCTACTTACCACACCCATACCACTCTCTGATGAATGTGTGTTTCAGTCCCTGTGACTTCAATGACATAACACTGATGGCAGCTCCCCTGCCCTGAAAACTGTTCCAGCACCCCTGCACTCATCCCATCAAGTGGTTGAGTCAGCTCTCTGCCTCAACCAAAACAGAGAGTCTGCAGACGATTCCGTGGCAGGAAATGAGCCTACCCTTCTTTTCACGCTTTGGGGTCAGTCTGACCTAGTGTAATGCACTAACGGGTGAGACTTACAGTCGTGACATTTGCGCTTTGCAGTTATTTTTTCTATTCCTATTTACCAACCTATAGTGTGTGATTTTATCTGTTGCACTGTAGGACAAATATATATATATATAAGTAATTAATTGGTACATTCCTGATACGATAACGGAGCACTGTATTTGTATACTGAACCAAGGACAGGAGTCCATTTGATGTGTACTAGAAATTTGACATTAATTATCAGAACATAATTTAAAGTGGAAGATGTCTGCCAATAATATTACCCACACCCCCAACCTCTGGGACAGTCACCAAACAGTTACTAAGAACAAAATCAAGACCAGGCTGATCCCACTCCTAGACCAACGAAAAACGCAAGTCCTGTTCCCCTTAAAAAGGAAAATGCAACCACAGCCTTTATCGCATGGCGCCCCCACGCCGTGGAGGACCCTGTAAACACACTCCCTTCCGGTGCAGACTGAGCGTCATGCAAGGCTGCCCGGGGGGGTTGCGCAGCAGCCACCCTAAAAGGACGGCCGCCTTAGTGCCACAGGAAGGCACTGGGGTCGTCGGTCTAGTCCCTGGGCCACGGCCAGGGAAGACGTCCGGCCAACCCATTTCCGGGGAGGGGGGAGGGGACAGGGGTATTTAGGCTGTCCCTGCCCATCCTTTGCCCTCTTTGTCCCTCGCCGTCTCGCCTTCGATCGATCGCTCGCCTGGTACGATCGTCCGCGGCCCAGAACGTCCGCCTGTCGCGGTGAGTCTGCTTGAGGTGGCAGAGTGCTAGGGGCTCCCGTTTGCTTTATTGGGCGATATTAGAAATTGTGCAGTGAAAGCCGTGCAGTAAGACGTGTCCCATTCTGCTGCTTCCTGCAGCCAGCCTCCTCACGTCTTGATTATTTGTCCTGGCAGGGGGCTCGCCTTGGGTCTGAGGTCTCTGCGGTGTCTCTGAGGCCGAAGCAGTCAGTCCAGGGGCATAGGAGGCCTCGAGCTGCCATGTGTTCGCTTATAAGCATTGTGGAGTGGGTTGTCTGTACACAAGCTGACCCATGGTTCAGCATCGCGCCATGTTCTCGGGTCGGAAAAAACTGTCGGTGTTTTTTTTTCTGCGGTGAGACTGGGCCCTTCGGGCTCTTTCTGGGGATGCTCGTTTAGGGCTGGATGACTCTGCCCCAATGTGTTTATATACAGCGCTCTTCGCTGCCCCCTCTCCTTAAATAATATGAAGAGGGGGGCATGCATATGGGTTGTTGTCGCACCTAACGGGCGGCGCCCTTTTGTGTGGTCCTATTCCGGTTGCTGCCGGGGGGGTTTGGGGGAGGGGCAAGGTGCAAGTCCTTGCCGGGCCAACCTCACCCGCTGCTGAAAGTCTGTAAGCGGCGTTCAGCATTATTAGCCGTGAGTTTGTACCTCCTCCCCCGCAACTTGCCTGAGGTGTAGTTGAACCTGCTTCCGTTCCCTTCCCTTCCCACAGTATCACCAGGTTGCTGCAGCTTTGGTTTGCTTGCGGGCAGGCACGACTAGGCAGCGCCACTGCACATAGCCAGGAGGGGGCCGATATCTGGTAGGGCATGGACAAAGAACTGGCAGCCTTTACCACACCCATGGTTATACTTACCGCATAGGACCCTGTGGCAGGGAAGAGGCATTTGAATTTAGAGCAGTCTCTCCTGGTGCATTCCCGGTAGCGGGTGAATAATTGTGCGGCATATGAGTGGTTCGCTGCCCCTGTATAAGTGCGGCCTGAGTGCCAGTCCCATCGCCGATGATCAAGGCCCCAGTTGCGCCGTCCGCAACACCCTGTTATCCTGGAAGGTCATGTGGTCCCCCAGCCTGGCATGGAGTTGGTGCCACTGAAGGGGCGAACAGGTTGGCGCATGCATGCCCGTCTTGGCTATGGTTCTTTTGCAGTGCGAACCGTTTGGGGCCCGCCAAGCGGACCTGCATACTAGACTGTGCAGCGAGGCTGCTGCAGTCTGAGTCCGTCAAGGAGGTGCGCCCAAAGTTTGGGTCCTCATGTTGTTACCTTAGAGAGTGAGCTGTGCTGCGGGGCTTGGTTTTGGGTCCTCTTGTGGAGCGGGGATGCTCAATTCGGACCTCGGCTTGGCCTGTCCCGTTCTTACACCTGGGAGTGGCATCGTTGGTAGCGAGTTGTGCTGAGCAGTGGGATGGCGTACAGAGGGCGCCGAGTGTTGGTGCGAGGCCGGGAGGGGCCGTTGGCAGGGCAGCCATACCTGCATAGTTGGGGGATGAGAGGCAGAGTGTGCGGGGTCCCTGGTGTTCCATGTGTGTCTGGCGGGATACGCGTGTCCACGTCTCTTCCGGGCTGGAGTGGCAGTTATCATCCGGGTTGAGTAGTATGGCGGGCTGGTCGCGGGTCCGCGCCTTTGAGTCCGAGACCATCACTGCTTTGGACGTGCCGGGGCCTGGCGCCCGGACTGCATGCGATGCCTGTCAGACCAAACGGGCTGGGCTTTGAGTGGCACAAGTGGGTCTGGAAGAGTTGGTGGACCTGTCCCACATCTGAAATAATTTGTATACGCCGCCTTATTTGTTGCCGACACATTTCGATAATTGGCTTTGAGATTTATTGCGGAAGAATAATTCTCCATTATCTCCTGTTGGGGCTTGCTGTGCCGGGGGGCGCGGGTGCTCCTGTAGCTGGCACACTTGGATGAGGCAACACTGGATTGGGCCCCATCCCTCGGGGGAAGTAACTTACGCTAATGGGGCTTTCTATGGTGGATGTTGTGCGCTATAAGTGTTGTGCGGCTGGAATGCAGACTTTAAATTGCCGAATGGCAGCATTTGACGATGTGGTTATTAGTGAGATACGACTTATGGTGTGAGAGTAACCTAGGACAGTGGGTTTCGTGGTGTCCACCTCGCTTGTGTATTGGTTGGGTCTTCATGGCCACGGGGGGACAGCCGGTATTCAAGGTGCATCGTTGACCAGCTCACATCGACTTTCAGCGATGATGGGGATTCGGCCCCCCGCTGGCATTAGGTGAGGTCTTTTGAGGTGCTGGGGGACGCATGTTGGCCCGTCGTGTGTGGCACGCATCTGTCTCTAGTGGGGTGCCGGTGGTTATTTGAGACACATGGGGGCAGGTTCCGCCCTCTTGCACCTACAATGTAGCCATATAGAGGCGAATGTACAGGAGTGTCTATGAATGTGTTCACCCTCAGCGGACGGCGTCACCAACTGGCGGGCAGTGAATATCTGCATACCGGACGTGATCGCAGCGGAGGGCTTAGTGGAGCATCGTGTCTTCCAGCAGCGGGAAAGCCTTGTTGCTGCAATGGAGTGGTGGTCAGCAAGGGCAGATCATCCTCACAGGCGAGTGGTGGCGCGATTTCCCACGGCTGCCTGCACTGCTTAGCTGGACTGGGCTGGCAGGGTGCATAAGTCCCGTTAATCACATTTACACTATGTATCCCATTACCAGTTCGATGTTTAGGCCTTGTAGGAGGGTGCTTTTCAGATCGTTTTATTAGGGCTAGTAATCTTGCGCTTCATTTAAGGGAAATGCAACAGGTGTAATATAATAAAAATAAAAAAGCGGTTATACCCTGTAACCACCACAGTGGTGACAAAGGATGTGTTCGGCAGAGATTATTATATTTGTCTGCGGAAACGTACACCTACGATGCATTGTTGTGCTGGTTTTATTTCCCTCCCCTTGCATGAATTGAAGCCAAGAGCCTCGCCGTAGTTGTGTTCACCGACCTCATTGGATGAGCTTATTGGCCGGACACTATGTTCGGTAGCCGAGCATGTAGGCGCGAATCATGTGGCCGGGGCGACGCAGGTTCAGGGCCAGCGAACTAGTTGATATCAGGTTAGGTTTACCACTGCCATGGGCGCCCAACCCAGGCGATGTGGATACCTCCAACTTCTGCGCATTCTTGTGTTGCTGAGGTTCTCGTCAGGGGGGCGTGTTAGGCCTGCCTGCGCACTTGTTATTTGGGTTTTATTAGCAGTTACTTAGCACGAGCTTTCTGCATTGAACTGTCATTCATTTCTGCATCTTTTCGCTTAAATCCACAAATGTGCGAAAGTCAACCTTGGACTTTTAGAAGTGCGGCTCCGTCACTTAATTTTCATCAGTTGCAAAGTCTGATAGTAAAGAGGGGAGTGAGTTGATCGTACTATGGAGTACTTTCAGAGATCGATTGTACAGATGTAGCAGTGGTTGATGCATATTTACAAATGGCACATTTACCCCATCATATGACACTACCAGGCCAGTTGTAGCCATCCACCTGGTAAGGGTGTGGCAGCAGTTGCAGGATACTCGGGTAGACGCTCTCTTGTCCTGCTCGGTCCCCTCCAGGAAACAAGATGCCACTGTTCCTTGGACCTTTCGGTCCACTTTGCGTCTGAAGAGTTTTGCATTAGTAGTGTTCTTGGTCTACTCCTTCGTTGGGAATGTTGTCGGGAGCCGGATTGTATTTGCAATGAGCCGTTTGGCTTTGGCGCCTCGATGCCCTTTTGGGCGAATGTGCCGGTTGTGGGGAAATCAGCTAGTCGCTCTGGCCGTCACACGAGCCTTCGGACCATGGGGAGGTTTTGGCATTTGAATATTGAGAACCCTGGTTTGCAGATACAGTGGATGTCTTGCGAGGACACGATATACACAGAGTTTCTTAGGACACAAGCCGTTGTCATCGCAGGTTGCTTATTGCGGTGAATGGAAATGGATAGCCAGACGCCTAGAGGGCATCTCTGGCTTGGAATGTCATACGGCCTTGCGGAGACTGTCCCTTAGCACGTTTCCATTCTGCATCTAGGCCGGGACCCCTAACCTTGAGTCAGAGGGGCTTTGTTACACAGTGTGCTCTGTTTCCAGTGGGGACACACCCGGCCTGCTTTGGGACCGTACACAATTTTAAGAGTAATGATTGCGAGGCGCTTGGTGACGGGAACAGAGGGGGTGTGCATCCAGTGCCTGGTTTGGGTGTTCGACAACAGTGCTTAATAGATGGTCACTGTGACGGCCTGCCGCGCTGTGACCCTGTCTGCCAGGTTTGGGACGTGAGCGCGACAACAGCTGTTGATTGGTTTAATATACCTGGAGCACCATTAGCGCAGGCCACCCAGGCCAATTTTAGGCTTTGGTGTCTGGTATGGTATGAATTGTCACGCTTGTAGGAGTGCGATGGTTAGTAGTTATGTTGTTGCTGTCATTGGCGGCGCTCGCGGGGGGCATTGTATGGAGCATGTTTTTAGTCACTAAGACCGATCAGGGGTAGTGCACTACTCAACCTCGCTCGCAGGTCGGGTATGGTTTCTCATACCCCCTACTTGGCTGTGCGACGGTGCATATCTTGCTGAAGCGGTGGAATACACAGTCAATTCTTGATAGCATTATTACCTGGGGCCCAATTCTAACAGTCAGTAATGTGCACAAGGCATACAGCTCGGGGGGACCAGGGTACCATCTTGATTGCAGGGACCTGCTTTTCTGTGGTGTGCTTTCTAACGCTGATTGTGCAAATAGGGAAGTCTGCTTGTCACCCTTCTATTGGTTTGCGTGCATTCCACAGTTTATGTACGACTTAGGCCACATCCCACGAGTGAAGACTATATACACAGATTAGTCGAGCATTCTGACCCTGTAGGGGGTCCTGGTAGCAGGCTCAGAACCTGGTAGGTACACTCAGCAACTCATCCTTCAGAAGTCGTCTATTCAAGTGCCATTCAGTTGGGTGGCCTCGTTACCCTGCGTCAAGTTATCCAGCTGGGTAACATATTTACATTCAGTCTGGGAGGAAAGTTAAAGGAACTTTGCAAAGAGCTGCGGGGCTGGTGGCATGCCCTTATTTCTATGAAGCAATAGTTGGGGGTGGAGGGGTATGCGAGCCAGTAGGCCAGTGCGAGCCACCCCCTGCTGTTCTCGGCGTAGGCTGAACCCAGTTTCACGCTTCATTGGCCATCTCTATGTATGGGTCGCCGCGAACAGTTTCAGGTCTGAGCTGTTTTCTCTTCCTTCAGTTGGCCTTGCGGTGCGTCTGCTGGGGCGGTAACCGGACAGGGTACCCAGGGTGGGGGTAAAACAGTATATCAGTCTGGGGGTTGACGATTGGGCGTTATTTCAATGTGTACTGCCTGGGTGCCTTAAAGTGGGAAGGCCACTTGGGGGGGCAGAATTTCTGTCCTTGGGAGCATGAATGATTGTCTTCATGTACACACACCGACAATGGGCATGGCTCCACCCTTCTCAGCGAGGAAGTCCTACGTCGGAGGGAGGCTGCTGAGTTGCCCTAGCATGGTTTTTCTCGCTTCAGGGCCAGTTGGGGTTACGGTTCAGGGTAAGGTTAGACTTCTTGGTTGCGGCTGGATACTTTGATAGGTTGCCCTTGGGCATGCAACCTGGCGATAAGTGGTATTTTTGTGGGGTGAACTTGGTGTTTTTCAAGAAACTCATTAGATCTTGCAGTTCCGCCATTGTTGATCATAAGATTGGTCTACATTCTTCAAGGAAACCATTATTAGCAGGAAGGTATCCACCCATGGAGAGCCAAGGGTTGTGGGTCATGCACAACAGTAGTAAGGGATTTTCACTCAGTTAACAGGCTATGTGCACCTTCAACAGCACCATCAGCTGTATAGCTTCTTTTTCGCCAAGGTTTGGGGCTGGCAATGTCATCTAACTTGCAGCCAGACACGGAATAGGCAAAGACATACCTGTGATGGTGCAACGTGCACTCAGCAGTAGAGTTAGCTGGGTGTCATCATACCCTGGTATACCGTCAGTGATTGTAAGGTTAGGGGCTACACCCATACAGGCACTTGCTGTCTGCGGGGGCGGGAGTGTGCCAGTGCCAAGAGGGTGTGGGTTGCCTGGTTAGGGCTGATATGGTGGGAGGGAGCACTAATACGGACAACCACAAGAGCACTTTTTGCAGTCATAGAAGGTTAAATTATTAACTGGATGGCATAGAAGCAGTTTTCTCAGTTATGCGCATTTTCCTTGGCATTTGTCAGCGAACATTCAGAATACAATGTTGGTGATTAGCCTGCTGTCATGCCTTTCAGATGTGTTTTAAGTCAGGCATGGGTTAGATTCCCGAGGTCTGCCCCGGGATACATGTTCACAGGCAGGTGGAGCGGCAGAACTTAGAGGGACCTGGGTCCGACCTCTGGTTCAGGTGCAGATCTTGGCAGGTCCACTTAGTATCTCGTCCTCGAGTTCGTTGATACAGGATCCTTTGATTTGAGTGACGATATTGTGTGCTGGCAGGTGGTTGAAGTTGCCTTCCAACCAGGGCGACATGGTACATAGGTTTGGGGGGGAAACGCAAGATGCAGATCCTGGTAGGTTCTCTTGGTTTCCCGTCCTTGAGTTCGATGAAACAGGTACCATTGATTTGAGTAACGGTAACGGGTATTCTCTCCCTCCCTCCAGCACTGGCCGGCAGCTATGCAGGTTGTGGAAGTGGCCTTCCAACGGGGGCGATTTGGTCCATATGATTGGGGGAAACCTCTTGGAAACTCATTTGGGCTACAAAGTATCAGGAGAACAATTGGCATTCCCAGTATTCAAAATTTAGAGGTAATTTATACGTTGGGTCCCCTCTGGGTCACACTGTCCTGCCTGCTCCCTGGGATACTAGCAGAAGTTTGGGAGGGCAAGGCTTCACATTGGGGTGGTGACTGACGGAATGCGATGGACATACTCCGACTAGTGCTAGACTCAGACGACTGAGTGAAAGAGGAAGTAAGGCGGGCTTGTCAACTCTTACCTCCTCCCGCACTGGCACTTCCTGGCAGGAGTCGCTTGTCTAGGTATTGTTCTTCAGCCATGCAAAGGTAACATTGGACCTACGCCTATTTATAGGTCAGGTCATCTCAGTCATAAATCCACGGGGAGTTTAGAAAGGATGGGGGGCACTTGTCCTGAAGGGGCATGCTGGCCTCCGGTCCAGTATGAGCTAAGACTTATTTTGGCTGGACCTGGGAGAAGCCCGGTATGCAGCATGTTGTTAGTAAAAAGGCCTACCTTGGTGGGGGGCCCTGGTAGTGACGGTGGCCACTCCCAGGGCTGTGGAGGAGTTACAGGGCGATCCAGAGTCTGCAGATACCAAGGAGAACTTCATGCAGCAGCACAGTGTGGTGCTAAGCCAGGATACCCAGGGATGTCTTAGCGTTGTCCCCTGGAAGAACTACGGCACCCCGTTAGTCCTACGGGCGGTTGTGGGTCTGAGCAACCGGGGGCTGCCAGAAGAAGCTCCGCCCACCTCTTTCGGGGGGGGGGTGTGAGTAAGCAAGTGGACTGGTGGTCCACGGATGGGAGGGGTGGCCCCTCCCAAGATTTGGTATGCACCAATTGGCGACTGCCACGGTGTAATTTAGGCTTATCAGACGGGCAGGCGGCATAGGGGTTGGCCTGCCCTGGAATCGCCCGTAAGATAACCCACCATGTTTGCATATTGGTTATGCTAATAAACCTGCAGCAATATTTCTCCACTTACAAAAGTGTTGTGTGGTTTATTAATGTATTATGTGTGTTATGTGACTACAGTTGCCGATATTGGCACTATGCAAGGCTGCCCGGGGGGGTTGCGCAGCAGCCACCCTAAAAGGGCGTCCGCCTTAGTGCTACAGGAAGGCACTGGGGTCGCCGGTCTAGTCCCTGGGCCACGTCCAGGGAAGACGTCCGGCCAACCCATTTCTGGGGAGGGGGGAGGGGACAGGGGTATTTAGGCTGTCCCCGCCAATCCTTCGCCCTCTTTGTCCCTCGCCGTCTTGCCTTGCCCGCCCCTCCGCTTACCCGGCAGCCGGAGGTACAAGGTGTGAGGGGGGGTTAGGTTTTTCTAACATGTTATTTTGTGTTGCAGGAGGAGTTACAGGGCGATCCAGAGTCTGCAGATACCAAGGGGTACTTCATGCAGCAGCACAACCGTGGTGCTAAGCCAGGATACCCAGGGATGTCTTAGCGTTGTCCCCTGGAAGAACTACGGCGCCCCGTTAGTCCTATGGGCGGTTGTGGGTCTGAGCAACCGGGGGCTGCCAGAAGAAGCTCCGCCCACCTCTTTCGGGGGGGGGGGGCGTGAGTAAGCAAGTGGACTGGTGGTCCACGGATGGGAGGGGTGGCCCCTCCCAAGATTTGGTATGCACCAATTGGCGACTGCCACGGTGTAATTTAGGCTTATCAGACGGGCAGGCGGCATAGGGGTTGGCCTGCCCTGCGATCCCCCGTATGATAACCCACCATGTTTGCATATTGGTTATGCTAATAAACCTGCAGCAATATTTCTCCACTTACAAAGTGTCATGTGGTTTATTAATGTATTATGTGTGTTATGTGACTACAGTTGCCGATATTGGCACTAACCTCCCAGCATTCCTCTCTTCCACGCTGCACAGGGTTGTTAGCTGACATTAATGAGGAGGCTTGGAGACAAGATCTTGTACATCAACTGGGGTTTAATATACTTTGATACTTACATTACAATCTGTATAGCTTATCCTCTCTGTCAATATTCCCGATTCTTGTTTTCCATGTAATTAAGAACCATCTTGTGATTACCTAAGATACATGGAAACCCACTTAGAAAATGAATCAAATGAACCGCGGCAGGAAATAGTCAACACCGATAAAGTGGGACAAAAAAACGAAACAGCTAATAGGGAACAATGGAATTGTTTATAGATTGTGAATCAGGCAAGCCCATTAGAGTGCACAGATATGTTCCTTTTCTGTGACCCCGCCCCATCCTGTGACAAGATGGTAGAGGGCGAGGTGGAAAAGCAAGAACATGACACCTGAAGCCTGTGCATCCTTGCACAGACTCCAGCTTTTAGTTTACTGCTTCAGTTCTCATGGCCGGAAGAAGGCTGTAGTCCTGTCTGAGATTCTACACTGCACTGGCAGCTGAAGCGAACTAGTGCAGGCAGGTTATGACAAGTCAAACAAGCATTGGAAATGCAATAGGTCTCGTATTTGCTTGAGTTAGAGCTATTGGTGTTGTAAATGACAATGTTTTTTACCTATGTTTTTTGGAGTTTATGTATATGGTGAGTAGTGGCATTATGTGGGTTGGATTGGAATTGTTAGTTATGGATTTGTGTGGCGTGGAATGGTGTGGACAGTATTTCTGTAGTGGAATTATGTGGGATGGTGTACACTGGAATGGTGTGGATAGTAATTATATGGTATTGAGTGCACTGAATCTATGTGGAGTGGGATTGTGTGTTATGGAGTGCAATTATGTGGAATGGTATTTTGTGTTCTGGAGTGGTATGTAGTGGAGTTTAATTATATGGTGTGCTGTTGAAGTTTGTAGCATGATGTGGAATTCTGCGGTGCAGATCGGATGTTTGTGGTGTGTTGGGTAATTGTGTTGTTGAGTTGAATTATGTTGTTCGGTGTTGAATTATGTAGTATGGATTGGAATTGTGTGCAGTTGAATTGTGTTGTGTGGGGGTTTGCAGCAGTCCATCCTGGTGATGACAAGGGTTTGAATCAGGAGTTTTGTAGCCAATGCAGAAAGGAAACAGAGCATTTTTCTAATTATGCTCAAAAGACAGAACCAAGTGGAGAACACGGTCTTAATATGTTCCGCAAAAGACAGGTCATTCCTAGATTTGGTGCCTGTTGTATGGAGGGTACTTTCCCTAACATCTCCTGCCACCAGTCCTGCGACAAGGTGCTGACGGCACTAAAAACCTAAATTTTAGTTTTCCTGTTTTTAAAGAGCAGCGAGTTAAAACTCATCAACATTAATACTCATTAGAGGCAGTCTTTGAGATTCTCCATAGCCAGTCTTGGATTGTTGACCAATCTAACAACCAGCTGAGTGTCGTCAGCATACCTATGGAAAGAAATTCCAAAGGGCTCTATCAGATGCAACAAAGGGGCCATACCCAGAATAAAGATAGCAGGGCTCAAAACTGAGCCCTCTGGGGCCCCAATTAAATAGGCTTAGACAAAGATACAAATTTGGCCAGCACCACTGTTTGTGTTCGATTCTGTAAAGCAGCCTTCCCAAGAAGATGGAGGGACACAGCTTACACTGGTGTAGTTTACTGTGCACCATCACAAAAAACACACAGGAATGGAAAGGCATAATAAGCCTACCTGAAAAATGAATGCAGGCACAAACAAACATGAAAAGGACGTTTTTGAAGTCGATTTTACTTTTGGTAAGTCACATATATGATTCTCATATATAAAAGTATAAATGGGCATAGAAACGGCTGAAAATGGCAACATTTTAAAACAAAGATGTGGTACTTCTTAATTACATTTTAAGCGGTTTTACAGAATTTGATGTGCAGGGTGTATGTTTTTCAAAGAATTACTAAGCACTCACTGTTTTCCCTACATTAGCACCTCTTTAAGCAAGGGAGGGTAAATGCAGGGCAGTTGAAAAATTCAACAGAAAACTTCTGTTGGGTCATTAGCAAATTAGCCAGTGGGGTGTAAGCACCCTGGAGTGTTATTATTACTAGTGTATGCCAAAGCTGATTGGAAAATGCGAGCAGACAGGAGGCGAGGCACAAGGTGAGAAAACAAACTCCTGTCAGCATCACTTGTCCTTAGGCTAAGGATACCAGAGTCCACCCTCTAAACAAGCATTTACAATGCAATGGTCTCGGCAATATTATAGGTAGAGCTATTGGTATTGCTCATTATTTTTTTTATTATTTTTGTATCCCTAAATAAATGGCATTGTCATTTCAATTGGCATTAGCTTTTTTTTGCATATGTGATACCTATTGCATTAGCAGAGAGAGAGTGAGGTAGTGAGATAGAGAGAGAGAGTGAGGTATTGAAATAGAGAGTGAGGTAGTGAGAGAGAGTGAGGTAGATAGAGAGTGAGGTAGTGAGATAGAGAGTGAGGTAGATAGAGAGTGAGGTAGTGAGATACAGAGAGTGAGGTAGTGAAAGAGTGAGGTAGTGAGGGAGAGGGATGTTGTGAGGTAGTGATATATAAGCATATAGTGATGTTGTGATGTAGTGAGATAGAGAGAGAGGTAGTGAAAGAGAGTGAAAGTGAGTTAGTGAGATAGAAAGAGTGAGGTAGTGAGATAGAGAGTGATTGAGGTAGTGAGTGAGAGAGAGTGAAGTTGTGAGGTTGTGAGCTAGAGAGTGAGGTAGTGATGTTTTGAGAGAGAGAAGTTGTGAGATAGTGAGGTAGTGAGATGGAGTGGAGTAGTGAGGTAGAGAGAGTTATGTAGTGAGAAAGAGTGAGGTAGTGAAACAGTGATAAAGTGAGGGAGAGGGATGTTGTGAGGTAGTGAGATGTAAGCAGAGTGGTGTTGTGATGTAGTGAGATAGAGAGAGGTAGTGAAAGAGACAGTGAAAGTGAGTTAGTGAGATAGAAAGAGTGAGGTAGAGAGATAGAGAGTGAGTGATGTAGTGAGTTAGAGAGTGAAGTTGTGATATAGAGAGTGAGGTAGTGAGAGAGTGAGGTAGTGATCTTTTTAGAGAGAGAAGTAGTGAGATAGTGAGGTAGTGATATAGATAGTGATGTATAGAGAGTTATGTAGTGAGAGAGAGTGAGGTAGATAGAGTGTGAGGTAGTGAAAGAGTGAGTTAGTGAGTGAGAGGTATTTTCTGACGTAGTGAGATAGAAACAGTGAGTGATGTTGTGAGGTAGTGAGATAGAGAAAGATTGAGGTAGTGAAAGAGAGAGTGAGGTAGTGAGAGATGTTGTGAGGTATTAAGATAGAAACAGAGAGTGATGTAGTGAAGTAGTGAGATAGAGTGAGGTAGTGAAAGAGTGAGTGTAAGTGACTTAGTGTATTTGAGAGAGAGAGTGAGGTAGTGAGATAGAGAGAGTGAATTAGTGATTTAGAAAGAGAGAGTGAAGTTGTGAGGTAGTGAGAGAGTGATGTAGTGAAGTTTTGAGAGAGTGTGTTGTGATATAGTGAGGTAGTGAGAGTGAGATAGAAATAGATAGTAATGTAGTGATAGAGAGTGAGGTAGTGAGATAGAGAGAGAGTGTGTGGCTCATCGATTCCAATATAATATACTTTAATGAACTCGAGTGCAACTCGCCCCACCCCCGACGCATAACCACACTCTTAAACCATCTACCTTACCGAAGCACATGTATCACATTGAAATGCCTTTTACAAATGCCTCAGCCTTTCTGCTCCAAGCTCGGCAGACGATCCCCTGCCCCCGCGTGTGCACCAATCACTCATTTAGCCCCCAACTAGCCTGCAGCTTCCATCCGTCGGACCCGGTCCCGTGCTCATCCTCTCGGCATAGAAGCGCAGCTCGTCGGCGCGAGCCAAGGTTGTCTGTATGCGCTCGTGCCGCACCAGCGCCGTCAGCAAGTTCCGCAGGAGGTCCAGGCGCGAGTGGGGCCCCTGCCGCATGCGGCGAGCTACGCGGCCATGAGAAATCCACAGAGTAGGAAACAGCCGCATGGCGCCCGGAATAGGTGCGTTGGGTGAGAGTAAAAGCAGCCGATCGCCAATTTGTCCGGTGCTGCAGAATAGAGGTGAACGATGCCACCGGAAGTAAACAGTACAGATTGGAAGTCGTTGGGACTTATTGCTGGAAGTCAAGTGTGCCGAGCAGAAGAGGTGGTTGATGTTGTTGTTGCCGGAAGTTAAACTGTGCGGGGCGGAAGCGCTTTATTAGTGCTGCTGCCTGAAGTGGTAGAGGTAGGCGGTAGTGGATACCTGCAATGAACTACAGATCGGCTATTGTTCGTTACAGACCCTAACAAGCACACCACTGCCTTTCTCCGAGGCGAAGCAGAAATGCCTCGGAGAAACGCAGCGGCGGTTTCGGATTCGGGGTTGTGTTTTCTTTTTCTCTCCTCTTGCCATTGGCTGGAGGAGAGAAAAACACGCCCAGCGAAAAGTATCAAAAAAACACGCCCCTGAATCCGAAAAGGACGGATGGAAGCTTCAAAACTTTTTCGGCTTCGTGGGCGTGTTCCTGCTGTTCTAAAAAGGGCGTGGCTAAAAAGTGGAAAGAACAGCACGGAACACGCTCCCGAATCTGAAAAAGACAGAGCCTATTTGGAGGGACGGCTCTCTCCTCCAATGGCTGGCTTCCGTTTAGGAAGCCAGCCAATGGAGGAGAGCCAAAAAGAGAGGCGGGCTAAATAGCCACTCTAAGAAACATAAGATCTCCGGAATTCCGGTTCTGCCTTCGGCAGACCGGACGGTCCCTCGACCTAAAAAGGAGCAATAAGTGGGATAACATTAGCAGCTGTTAAATGAGTCGCTAACCCAGGTGCACAATATACGACACAAAAACTTAGAAATCGCCCCCACGAGAAAACCTCAATTAAAAGATTGTTTGCTCGTATATACAATTAGCACACAAAACTTCTCCCACTGCTGAAGTACTGGGAATTTTAAGCCCAGCGGTGCAGGGGAACACACCCTATGATTTCGGGTTCTTCCTGTTTCAGACCTACAGAAACACAGAGTCTTCTGGGTGAAGTTAAAGATCAGTTTATTGGCTGCAGACCAATTACAGGTATCCTAGAAGTACAACAGCGTGTATGTTCTCAGGAGACTGCTAAAAATTACAGAAACGGGCTTCTCCTTAAATACAAAATATCCTGCTTCAGGCACACATTCCTTGTTTTATGGCATGGTCATTCAAATGTATACATTACAAATGAAAAGGCAGAGTCATGATGACCATCCCACATTCCAGTTAAGCCAGCCCACAATTATTTACCCAGCAAGGCTCAGATCCCACATCAGATATCGATAGGCCCCAATAAACACGAGCATCTCCTGTTTGGAAAACAAGCCATAAAGCAGGAACAGTCAGGTGTAAAAGAGATTAGCTGGAGGCTCGTGTAGGATGAAAAGGCTTTATGGTGTGTCAAGCCCTGATGCTAATCACAGGTGGCCGTAGGACGGGGAGCTCGTGGGACCGGACTGACCTGGGGCAGAGGAGCCAAGCTGCCCAGGTCACAGAGAAGTCAAAGGAAAGCACATGTGCTCAAAAAGGCCCGTATTTGCTTCATGATATGTAGCCTATGTGAGGGCAACCATAAGATGGCCACCGCTCTAAGATGGAACCCACGTAGTGATGTATAATAACGTATACACAGTGCATTCATAGCTAAAACGTTACACAAAGCACTTGTACATACCGCATTGACCATTCGCGGTTCACTAATACCGGGATAGACAGGGGTAGGGCCCTGCCTCCTACGCGGTCCCAAATTGTAAAGTACGACAGACCCTCCTTTTGCCCTTACATAGGCAATAACTATACTCATTTCAATCCGAGTCTAGGTCAATATTCACGAAGTCATGGAGATGTTGCTGTAGCATCATCCTATTACTTAGCTCGTCCCTCGATACAGGTTTCCTTACACATAATGTAGCACAGAGGCCACATATTGCAGGAGCACACTGTATGCATAGACAGAACAGGAAAAGGATGGCTAAGATCATTCCAATGACCATCAGAATCTTCCAACCCCAGGCAGATATCAGTTCCCAGAACCACCCCCCCAGTGACCAATCTCCTTTATCCACGTGTATGGACTCAGATATTTTATGTAGTTTGGAGATGGCTTGATAAACTGTTGGAGCGTTGTCTGGTATGAAAATGCAACAACTAGATTGGATAACCTTACATACCCCACCGCGGTCTGCAAGTATGACGTCTAGAACCATGCGGTTCTGCAAAGTCATGAGGCGATCCGCTTGGAGCTCAGCTGTCAAATTACCAAGGGCACCAGCCGTAACATTAACAGTGGATTCAACCCCACGAGTCAGTTGTCTCAGGTTCCTACTATTGACCATAGGTCCCCAAAACGGCAGAAAACCCAAAAAGAAGTCTCCCGCTTCCTGACCGGCAGTATCCTCCTTACTAATCACGCCTCTCACAACTCTGGTCTTGTGATAGTCGGAGGCAGCAGTGAATGTTGGCGGTAGCAGATTTGCAATATAACATGTGCCCGAGAAATCAGGGGGCAACCATGTATATGCTCGGTCATTGCAGACAAAATATGTACCCTTGGCAGCCAAAAACGCTGGGGAAAACTGTGACGGAAAAGTGTACGTTTCAGTACAGTCACTTCTCCCCAGTTGAGCTCTAGGATTCTGACCATTACCTTGTAAACAGAACCGACCTATGTGGGGTACGACCCAGATTGGGGATGAGATTTTTCGCTGTCTTTCACCCAGACTAATACTATACCCCGTCGCGTTCCACCCTACATAAGCTCTCAACTCTTCTTTGGGAATAGATGAGTATGCATCGATATCTCTGCTCATATCGGCAACTCCTTTCATTAAGGCTTTATTATTTGTACTAGGTCTGATGGAACGCGGTTGTCGCGGGGAGTACGCATCTAGAGCAAAGAGAAACATGGTCTGGAATGCCCATGACGATCCATTGTAACTAAACGGCAGCACTAGATAAGGAATACCCTTATTAATGGTATGTGGCATTAAACCACACACCCAGCAATTGGTTGTATTCATGACTAGTTGGTGCTGGTGCAGGAGCTGAATAAACGAGTTGTTTACAAAATCAGACCGTCTAGCTTGTTCGTGTTCAGGCAGAGGGTGAAAAGAGTGTGAGGAGACAGTAGGAGGAGGTATAGGCTGTTCAGTGGGTGCAATGGGCTCTTGAGAGGAGAAGAGTACAAATCCTACGGTAAACACTACCATACTACATAATATAAACAAACATAAAAATACAAAACGTTTGCTCTTCATTATTTTACACATTCTTGCTTTAAAGTTCATTTCCTCAGCGGGTCTCTCCATCTTGAAAAACTCCATCCTCTAATCGTGCCGCTCGCGGCGGGTGAGTATCTTCTGCTAAGGAGTACGCCTGTCAGTCCAGGGAACGCCCTAGACAAACCAGAACCGTTGACCTAACGTCTTCGGCCTGTACCCCAAAGTCTTGGCACCGCGACCCTGCGGCTGAACCCAGATGGTGGTTCAAAAAACAAAAATCAAGAAAGTCCTTCAGATGGGAGAGCTATGGTTATCAAAAAATAAAAAGGTAAAAGAAAAAGAATATTTATTTGTCCATAGGCCTTGGTCTTAGATTGTAGTGGAAACGGCCAGGTACTGTCTGATCTTGGAACAAGAGTTCAGGCTCTGTAGTGTCCAATCGAATTGACGGTGGCACAGCTTCTTGCAAAATATCATCACTCTGTTGTGCTGAAGTTGTGCCTTTTATGCGTGCATCACTGAACGGCACAAAACGAGGTACAGTGTCTGTTTCAGAGTCAGCGATACCCTCCTGGACCCACTGGTCATACGGCAGAGGCAAAGGTATCCTTTTGACGTGGGCGCCGTGGATCCAGTTCTTCTTCCCCTTTACTCGAACAGCTGATCTTGTAGACAGAAGTAAGAGATGAGGGCCAATCCAACGGGGCTCATCGTTGTTTTTGCGCTGGAAATTCTTCACCAGAACCCACGTGCCAGGGTCGATAGGGTGTCCTGGAGCTTCAGAGGCCTGGGGAAGAGTATCGTGCACCTGTTGGTGTAAAACACGCAATTTAGCCGTCAATTCGTACAAGTAATCAAGCAGTACTGGATGTTCGATTTCACTGAATTTCGTCGGTCTTGGCACACCCCATACATTGGCCGGGCGGCCAAAAATAACCTCGTATGGGCTAAGTCCCACTCGTGAGTGTACGGTCATTCTGGTGGACAGGAGTGCTAGAGGCAGAGCGTCAGGCCATTTAAGACCTGAGCTCGCCTGGATTTTGGCCAGCTTGAGTTTTAGAGCGCCATTGTAGCGCTCTACTAATCCAGCTGATTGGGGGTGATTTGCAGCGTGGAACTTCTGCTTTATCCCTAATCCCTCACACACATTCTTCATCACTTGACCCACAAACTCACTCCCATTATCACTCCACACCATTCTTGGCATTCCAAACCTAGGGAAAAATTCCTTCACAAGGGCTTTGGCTGTGGATAGAGCAGTGTTGTCCTTTAGGGGATAGGCTTCTATCCATTTTGAAAAAGCGCAAACAACCACCAATACATATTTCAGGTTGTTGCACCTTTCCATGTGGATACAATCTAGCTGCAAAACTTCAAATGGATATGATGGAGGCGCAAAATGACCAGCTGGAGTTGGGGTTCCCCTACCAGGGTTGTATTTCAAGCATACCATACAATTCTTGACCACATTCTCTGCACACTTGGGAATTCCAGCATTCTGCCATACTGGAGCCAACAACTTACAGATTCCTTTCATACTGATATGTGCCATTCCATGTGCCATAGTAACCACTGGAAGCACATATGCATCAGGTAACAACCATCGCCTATGTTCTGACAGATCAATCCAACAACCATTCTCATCCAACTTACCCATACTTTCTCTCCACTTGCTCAACTCTTTCTCTGTGGCTTCAGCTTGAAGGGACTTTACACTTTCTATTGTGTTTTCACACATTCCAACATCACCAACCCATCTTGCAGGGCCTGCAACATACATTCGAGTCTTTACATCTTTTGCTGTTTCTTTCGCGACTTCATCAGCAAACGCATTACCACGACCAACATCATCAGTGATTTTCTTGTGCGCACTGCATTTCATAATCGCAACTTGTAACGGTAGGGTCAGCGACTCAAGGAGATCATTCACCAACTTGCCATTCTGAATCTTAGCTCCATGCGAAGTCAGGAACCCACGTTCTTTCCACAATCGCCCAAAACTATGAGCCACACCAAAGGCGTACTGGCTATCCGTATATATGTTCACTTTCATTCCTTCAGACAACACGCATGCTCTCGTAAGGGCAATCAACTCTGCTGCTTGAGCCGAATTTTGTGGCACACGCGCAGTTTCCATAATCGTGTGCAAAGTCGTGATAGCATATGCAGCAGTCGTATCACCATTTGGAAGCTTGAAAAACGAACCATCCACCCATAAAGTACCATCACACTCAGTCAGGGGAGTATCTTTAAGATCTACTCTCCCTTTCGTCTCTTCTTCTGTTCTGAACAGACAATCATGTTGCTCAATCTCATCTAGGTCTGCTGGAAATGGCAATAGTGTAGCTGGATTCAACGTGTTGCATCTCTTCATGTGTATATGGTTTGCTAACAGTGTCAGCTTGTATCCAGATAATCGCGCACTAGTTAAGTGTTGTGTCTTGGTCCTGTTTAACAATGTGTCCACAGCATGTGGAACCATAACAATCAATGTATTATCCATTACTAGGCCAGCAGACTGTCGAATAGACATAGCTACGGCGGCTGTAGCTCTCAGACAACTTGGCAATGCCCTTGCTACCGGGTCCAAGGTTGACAAAAAATATGCGCATGGACGCGGTCTATCGCCAAAAGGCTGTGTTAACACTGATAATGCGCAACCATCTTTCTCATGAACATACAATGTAAAAGGCTTGCTGTAGTCAGGGGTACCCAACACAGGAGCTGAACACAATGCATTACGCAATTCCCAAAAACTTTTCTGACACTCTTCAGACCATGGAATAGGATTCGGTGTGTCTTTGCATGTTAATGCTAACAAAGGTTTTGCCAACAAGGAAAAATTGGGAATCCAATGCCTACAGTATGAAGTAATGCCCAAGAAAGCACGCACTTCTCTCTGTGTTCTTGGCACACGTAACTGTGTAATGGCTTGAATTCTCTCTGGGGTCAGTTTCCTTCCCTCCTTCGATAAGAGATGACCTAAGTAGGTCACTTCTTGTCGACAATATTGCAGCTTTGAGAGAGACACTTTGTGATGAAAGGCAGACAAATGACGCAACAATGACAAGGTAGCGTTTTTGCAAATCTTTTCAGTATCCGCGGCGATTAGTAAATCGTCAACGTACTGAATGAGGATAGCGCCACTAGGTAAAACAAGTGCATCAAGCTGCGCTTTTAAAGCCTGACTGTATATTGATGGACTTTCACAGTAGCCCTGGGGAGTGCGTTTAAAGCGGAAGCTGCGGCCTCCTAAACTAAAGCCAAAATGTCTCTGCTCTCCTCTGCAATTGGGATGCTAAAGAAAGCATTCTTTAGATCGATCACTGAGAACCATGCAGCGGAGGCTGGAATCATGGTTAACAAGGCAGTTATATCAGGGACAACTGGAAACTGTGGCACAACAATCTTATTAACCTCTCTAAGATCAATCACAAATCTGTAAACAGGTGGCTGTGAAGGGTCCGTTCGTTTTAAGACAGGTAAAACAGGACTATTGCAAACGTTGCCTCTTGTCTCTTCAATTACACCCTTTTTAATCAAATCACTGACAATTGCTAACAATGCTTTCTGACCTTCATTGGAGATCTTGTACTGGGGAATACGTGGCAATCTGACATTGGCTTTTAAAGTGACCACATATGGCGGTATTTCCAAAAGACCCACATCATTGGGACCAGTAGCCCAAAGGACATCCGGAAGGGATGACAATTCAGGTGGCATTGCATTTTTAGACAAATACATCGGGGAAATCACTTTCTTGCCTAATGTAAGTTGTACTCCTGAGGGAGAACAATATAGTGTTGCATGCAATCTTTTTAGCAAATCTAATCCTAGCAAATTTTCACCACAACCTGTTGTTAGGATGAGGGGTGCTTTTAACTCGCAAGGTCCAACAGAAAGTGACATAGGACTAGAAATCGGGTTCCTAACTGGGGCGCCAGAAAAACCTACTGAAACATTCATTTCGCCAGACAAAGGCGCGCCAGGGAGTTTTGAATGCATGATTGAACTCTTTGCAGCACCAGTATCCAGCAGAAAGGGCTCTGTTACATTTGCTGTAGTTACTTTAACATAGGGTCCACTCTGATCCACTGGCACTGAAACAACTCCCTCTCTCTGTCTACAGCTGTCCTAGTAATCATTATCTTCTACATTGTCGTCTTCTGCATAATAATCATTATTGTAGTACTGAGCTGTATTACCAGTCGCGTTGGCTTGCTGATCAAAGCTGTTTATGGTATTTTGAGGCGGAAGAGGACGCGCGTTCTGGGGAACATTTCCACGCCCTCTGCCTCTAGGAGCTTGCTGACCACCTCTACCTCTTGTGCCATACGCATTACTGTTACGCTGCATTGATTTAGGGCAACTATATTTAAAATGACCTTCCTCTTTGCAATATGAACATTGGTTGGGACCTACAGAGATTCGTGGTTGATAATACCCATTCATTTGCTGATTACTCTGAAACTGTTGGGGTTGCTGATAGATACCTTGTGTTTGCCTATAATTATTCTGTCCTCCACGTGGTGGATGAGCCTGCTGCAAGAGGACCTTTGTTTTTAGTTCTTTCGTTTTCTTATCTGTTCTATCCTTCTCATCTTTGTCTCTATTTTCATAATACTGTGCAGTAGCCAGTATTTGCGCTGAAGAGGAAATAGCCCAGGAACTTTCTGAGTCTTTTAATTTTTTACACAACTCGGGAAGTAGATTCTGCACAAATTTATCAACAAATAACCGTTGGCCACCTTCAGTGCTCATGTCTTGACCACTGTGGTCGATAAACGTTTCTTCAAACCTGGTGAAGAAATCGGACACTGTCTCATCTTTCTTCTGCTTACATGCGGATAGTTTATCCCAATTTACGCGCATCGCGGGCATTATAGTCTTCATGTATGTGATAATTCTACCAGGGAGTTCTGCTACCAAAGGGTCAGGCTTCGCGCCACCAACTTGTCCAGCATCTGCAGCAATGATATTAGCCCATGTGTTACCCAATTCTGCAGCGTGATCTACATTACGAATGGATCCCCATAAAGGCTGTGGAACCACATTCCCAAACAGCATATCTATGTCAGCCAAATTCATTACATATGATTCTGCAGTTTGTGATAACTCCTTATAATAACCGGTAGGGTTTTTACGGGGGTCAGGCAATGTCTGCTTAAGCGCTAACACCTCGGATCGCTTCCATGGGACATGCACCCAAACACGCTGAAAATATGGCTGAACAGGTGGGTTAGCAGCTAAATCACCAGGTCTCCAAACTGGAGGAACCTCACGCATTGGATATTGGCGTGCTTTTACCTTCATCCCCACAGGGAAATCCTGCTCAAACAACGATTGCTGACAATCACCATTTCTGAAGGACAGTAAAATTGCAACTGCTTTATCTACATTGGGGCCCACAATTGTACCTTTTTCAAAATCAAATCGCATTCGACACAATTCCTGTGGGTTTGGGTTTGCACCATTATCCTCCAATTCCTCACAGAGGAATTCACACATTTTGTCAAAGACATACCTCTGTGTTGGGGCATCCCATTGGTGAAAAACGTTAACAACTGATTCCACATTATAGAGTAAAGGGAAACCAATCCACCTACGCGCCAGATGATCTAACACCTCTTTCTCGTCGGGACCAGGCAGCTGACTGCGCAATTGCTTACGCTGTAAGCCAGGAGTCGCACTAGATGATCCAAAGGGAGGCGACATTAAACTAGTAACTACATTAGCTAGTCGTTGTCGTGCTGAAGGAGAAGTTGAGGCGAAAACGGGGGGATAGACAGAGGGAAGAAAAACGGATTCAGATACAGGTACCTGGGTAGTGTAAGAAGGAGCGCCAGGGGAAGCCGCTGATGTGCTAGGCAAAGTCGCAGGAAGCGCGGGGGTAACAGGTAACAAAACTGGCGGCCCTTGAGAGGGCTGCACTGCAGGGATAGGAGCCAGCTGAGGAGGAGCTGGTGGATGTGGGAAGGCTTGCGGCATATTTACTGGAGGCTGCGCATTTACAAGCTGTGGAGGTGCTGTGGCATTTTGCGCATACGGGGGTGGCGAACTTAACAAATGGGACATTAGGGAATCTTTCTCTTTCTCTTTTGTCTCATCTTGCACAAGGGGTGACAAAACAGGGTAACATTTATCGATCCCTAGTTTGCGCTGTCTGTGCAATTGCTCATTCATTTGTTCCTCCTCATTATCTTTAAATTGCACAGCTGCTTGCATCACTGACATACCTCTTTCTCTCTTATTTCTTTTCGCTAGCTTAGTTTCCTTCTGTTTGGCCATAGGCGGAAAGAATCAAACATCGCCAGCCGGGCTTTCTTTTTAAACAATTTCACTTCCAAATTATCTAAGATATCTGTATCGAAACTACCATTTTGGGGCCATTTTAAAACACCGTCCTTTCTGGTGTATCGGATCCATACTTCATTATATGCAATGGGGCCCACGCCATGTTTTACATAAAGCTCATAAGTTGGAGTTCCAATTGGAGGAACCGGACATGAATCCTCTAACTGGAAATCCCTTCCACAACTCAAACAAAATAATCTTCCAAATACACTAGCACCAGGCATCTTCGCTCACTAGTCTAGTTCCAAACTTCAAAGGATTATCGATTACGATAATCTCGTGAATACACGAGTCCTCTGGCTTTGGGGTTTGCAAACTCCAAATCAAAATAATCCCGAAGGATACCAAATTCAAACTGGGAGACGCTCCACTTATACTTAACTGAATATCGATGATCAATGGCGTCACCAGAAGACTCTCTCGATTGTTTCGCTCTACCAAAATCGTCAAGGGTCCAAAACAGGGCGATTAATCAGGGCAGCAGTCCTTCGTAGCCGTCGGGACGCGGAGAACCTCACAGAAAAGACTTTCGGACCACGTCGACATGCAGGGGTCGATGAAGTGGCGGCCTTCCTCCAGAATTTCCACACGAAGCTCCTCACGAACCTCTGGCTTGGACCGATACCGCTGAAATCGCCCAACGTTGGGCGCCAACTGAAGTACTGGGAATTTTAAGCCCAGCGGTGCAGGGGAACGCACCCTATGACTTCGGGTTCTTCCTGTTTCAGACCTACAGAAACACAGAGTCTTCTGGGTGAAGTCAAAGATCAGTTTATTGGCTGCAGACCAATTACAGGTATCCTAGAAGTACAACAGCGTGTATGTTCTCAGGAGACTGCTAAAAATTACAGAAACGGGCTTCTCCTTAAATACAAAATATCCAGCTTCAGGCACACATTCCTTGTTTTATGGCATGGTCATTCGAATGTATACATTACAAACAAAAAGGCAGAGTCATGATGACCATCCCACATTCCAGTTAAGCCAGCCCACAATTATTTACCCAGCAAGGCTCAGATCCCACATCAGATATCGATAGGCCCCAATAAACACGAGCATCTCCTGTTTGGAAAACAAGCCATAAAGCAGGAACAGTCAGGTGTAAAAGAGATTAGCTGGAGGCTCGTGTAGGATGAAAAGGCTTTATGGTGTGTCAAGCCCTGATGCAAATCACAGGTGGCCGTAGGACGGGGAGCTCGTGGGACCGGACTGACCTGGGGCAGAGGAGCCAAGCTGCCCAGGTCACAGAGAAGTCAAAGGAAAGCACATGTGCTCAAAAAGGCCCGTATTTGCTTCATGATATGTAGCCTATGTGAGGGCAACCATAAGATGGCCACAAGATGGCCACCGCTCTAAGATGGAACCCACGTAGTGATGTATAATAACGTATACACAGTGCATTCATAGCTAAAACGTTACACGAAGCACTTGTACATACCGCATTGACCATTCGCGGTTCACTAATACCGGGATAGACAGGGGTAGGGCCCTGCCTCCTACGCGGTCCCAAATTGTAAAGTACGACATTGCCATAAATCCAATACTCACCATTTGCCACCACTTTAAGCATGGCTGAGTTGTCACTACCAACCCACAACTAACATAGAAAAGGTCCTGCGCAACATCCCTTTTACGCCGTTAAATGCTGCGGGCACGTTGGAATGATAAAAGTAATGTCACAGCAATAGAGGCCACGCTACTAACATTCGTACTGTTTGTTTTAGATGGAGATTGCTTCTCGCTAAAGTCGTTTCTCATTTTTCATACATCAGAGGGAACTGGTAATCATTTGTCAATTGATAAATAAACTAAACCTCCGACCCAGATTCTATTAGCGAAAACTCCCTCAAATGAGTGCATGCAAGGTTGCCATCTTTAAATGCAGCTCCGTTAGTGAAACTGTCTGAAAGAATACATTAACGTACATAAACTGCACGTTTTAACTTGCGATTTAATTTTTTATGACCACTAGTGGTTTTGATGGGGAAGAAGATGTGGTGTAAATGCCGGAGCTGCCGACTTTAAAAGTGAGGAACCAGGTTCCAATCTCGGCGTCGGCTCAACATCCTGCGATTCTGCGCAACTAACTTACTTTTACCCGTGCATACATAAAAACATGAATGCATCCTTGTGTGTTGTAACTGGTGTTCAATAAAGCGCTCTAATACTTTCAGGTCTAGTTAGCACTATATAAACTGCAAAAAGAATGTTTAACAAAATGTTGAATGACAAAAAAACACCGGGAAACTCTGTGCTGCACTATCAGGTCCTCTTTTCAGAAAAGTAGCACATTTTGACGTTTGGAAACTTATTTTATTTTGAAATTGAGAGCATATAAAACGCGCTCCAATGACGAATTCATACATTTGTTTGGAATGCCTTCCCTTGCATTCTGCATCTATCATTCTGCCGCCGCAAGGTGACCTGTCAAACTCAAAGTCCATCACGAGTGTGACAGGCCGGCTTTAGTAGAGCGCAGAGCACACTACAATTCCCATGGTACAGCATGCAGCCCAACTTCCTTGACACGCAGCGTACTAGCTTATTTCTGTTCCTCCCGCTCACTTCAGTTTACTTCCTGTCGGGTTTCAAGCAAAAATGGCGGCTGTGCTGCAGCAGGTTCTGGAGCGCGCTGAGCTCGCCAAGTTACCCAAAGGGGTGCAAGGCAAGCTCGAGAGGCTTCTATCAGACCAGCAGACCGAGATCGAGGCATTGCGCGCACGCCATGAGAAGAGTCGCGTGGACAGCGGTGAGCATGCGAGCGGAGGCGACCCTGTTGTGTCAATTTCACGTGATGTACTCTAGTTTCATCTATGATTCTTTATATGTATGACTGAGGAAAAGTTCATCCGGCAAGAGTTCTCTGCTGACTTTTGGTGAAGCGTTATGTTTTTCCTCCTGTCGGGGGCAAACAGTTTCTTGATTTTATGCACTGTCATTACTAGATGCTGCTTATGGCCCCCGAATCCGAAAAGGACGGATGGAAGCTTCAAAACTTTTTCGGCTTCGAGGGCGTGTTCCTGCTGTTCTAAAAAGGGCGTGGCTAAAAAGTGGAAAGAACAGCACGGAACACGCCCCCGAATCTGAAAAAGACGTAGCCTATTTGGAGAGACGGCTCTCTCCTCCAATGGCTGGCCTCCGTATAGGAAGCCAGCCAATGGAGGAGAGCCAAAAAGAGAGGCGGGCTAAAGAGCCACTCTCAGAAACATTAAATCTCCGGACTTCCGGTTCTGCCTTCGGCAGACCGGACGGTCCCTCGACCTAAAACCAGCAGGGAGACTCAGTACACGTGCCCACCTTTGACGTGTGTCCTGCTCATCAGTCTGTGATGCAGAGCAAGAGAAAGAGATGGTATGGCACAAAAGGGAGAGTTAAGGAGGAAGAGGAGTAGTTACATAGGGAGAAAAAGAAGTAAAAAAAGAACTTGGAAAAAGGAGTTGAAGAGAGAGGAAAGGTAGGAGTGCGGAAGGAAGAGATATTCGGTGGAATCAAGACTAGGCCACGGTGCTTTATTCTGCCGGGCAGCGTCCACGTTGCGAAGGTTCCGCACTTGGCTGAAATTGCCATACCACCTCCTATGAACCAAATTAGCCTTTTGGTCGACTAGAAGCAACTGTGGCTCGCCGCACTTACCCTGAAGACAAAACTGCGGCCCCGTATTGAGAAGAAGGAAGGAAAACTGCAATAAAAATGCCTCCATAATGCTGAGGCGTGGCCAGTTCTCTTGTAGAAAAACAGATGCAAGAAGACATTGCTTCTCGAGCAGTAACTTTGGCGTTCCCTGTGGCGAAAATGTAATTCATAAATACGATTTGAAATTAACTATTGGTCCTATTTGCAACCATTATGTAATATTCTAGGGCCAGGGCCTAGGACAAAGTAGAGGCTGTGCACACGTATGAACCAAACTGGTGGTTAGCCCTAGACTAAACCACGCCAAGCCTTTTGGGCTCTTTATTACCTCCGTTGCGTGCTGGCCGAGCGTACGCTGGGCCAGCCTACATCAGTCTTACGTGTGGGGTCTGTGCTAGGAGTACCCCTGACACTGTCGGCCGAATGGGCCTGTCCGTGGCAACATTACATTCCTCCTTTACCCACAGAACAAAACGAAACAATCAGGTCATCATAAACATTGGCTAACAAGTGCTAACATTGACCTATACAATGAAATACTAAATGGAACAGTCTTACTTGGTCAGGAGGGACTCGGATCTTCCGGCTGTCACTTCCCCAGGGCCTAAGATTGTACCGGCTCAAACTGTCTCTGGTCGGAGGAGTCAGCGGTCTCCCGGCCTGGCTGTCAGTCTCTCCTGCCAGCTGACTGCTTCGAGGGTCCATATCTTGAGTCACCTCAGGAGCGGAGGGGATCTGGTCATCTTCTTCGCTGGCTGTCGTGGGGCTATCTTCCGTTTCATCCTCCCTAGGTGTATTGTCCATTCTCCTAGTTCCAGGTCTGCCGGCCATGGGGAACTCCTCAGTGTCGTCGGCCAGCACTTTCTTGAAGAAGGAGTCGTTGCGGGTTACCTTTTTGCTTCCTCGTACCGCGGTTACCATCGTGCCTTTGACTTCTGTTACTGTCCAGGGATCTAACTCGAAGGGCATCCTAAATTTCCCGCCTGGGTGGCGGTCTCGCACGAGCGCTTGGTCTCCCACTTTGATAGGGCTCTCGACTGCGTGCCTTCTCCGAGAGGCATCCTGGTTGGTCTTTGTTCGCCGCGCTAGTGATTGACTTGGGGGGACCGGTGTTTCAGCCCACACGGGATGGTGTGGCATAGTATCCGTCACTGTTCTACCAAAACACATGCGGCTTGGGGCTACTCCCGTGGTACAATGAGGTGTGAGACGGTACTCCCGGAGGAATTGATACAGGGCTTGTTCTAGACCATGGACGTCGGCCAGGGCTATTTGGATCGTTTTGTTAAGTGTTCGCATTAGTCGCTCAACCTCTCCGTTCGCATGGGGCCATCTGGGAGTCACTTTGCGATGTTGGATCCGGCGGGACGAGAGGTATTCGGCTAACTCTGTGCTGGTGAAAGGCGGGCCATTGTCCGTCCGGAGCTCTCCGATGAGACCATGGGTCGCCATGATCTTCTCGAGTTTGGGAATGACATCACTGGTGCCAGTGGAGGAGACGATCTCAACTTCTGGATATCGAGAGAAGTCATCAACGACAACCAGCATGTACTTTCCTCCGGGTAGACTGCCGAAGTCTGCGCTGGCTCGGTCCCAGGGGGTGTCAGGACCCGCCTCCGTGATGACTGGTGCCGGCCTGTTGGGGAGGCTAGTTGCGAGGCACACCGGGCAGCGTTGAATGATCGACTCGACTTGTTGGTCCAGGCCCGGGAACCATACTTTGCTTCTGAGGCGTTTTTTCGTTTTCACTATCCCCTGGTGGGCTCCGTGGGCTAGGAGAGCAGCCTGGTGGGTTAAGCATCCCGGCTGGAGAATCCACTTCTCAATCCGCGGTGGAGGGCGCGACGATGAACCTGGGAAGAGCGGGATGAGGGGCTAATGGATGGTTACCACTTGAAATGGGTGTCCGTATAAATATAGGTGGAAATGGCGGCAACCCCACAAAATTGCGATGGCCTCTTTTTCGATTTGCGAATACCGTTGCTCGGTGGGTGTGAGAGTTCGGCTCGCGTAGGCGACTGGGGACCACTCACCGAAGGCTTGCTGCTGGGCTAGCACGGCTCCTAGCCCTGTGGGGCTAGCGTCTACCACTAGCTGGGACTCGTGCCGAGGGTCAAAGTACACCAGAGTCGTGTCGCGGACAGGGCGGCTTTCGTTTTCTGGAACGACTCTTCTTGTTCCGGTCCCCACTCCCAGTGGCTGGTGCTCTTGGTAAGGTCACGAAGGGGGCCCGTTAGATCTGACAGGTTCTTGATAAACCGTCCGCAGTACGTGACCATGCCCAGGAAACTGCGGACTCCGGACACGGACGTCGGTGCTGGAACGTCTTGTATGTCCTTTACTTTATCTGGATCTGGGCCGATGCCTTTGTCGGAGAAGCGGTAGCCGAAGAAACTGATGCTCTTCCTGAGGAACTCGCACTTTTCCCGATGAAGGGTGAGTCCACAGTTTCGGAGTCTGGTGAACACCGCTTGGAGGCGTTGGATGTGTTCCTCTAGAGTGCACGCATGCACCAGGATGTCATCGCTGACATTTAGGACGCCGTCTAGCCCTTGAAGGACCGTCTTGATTATGTGCTGAAATACTTCCACCGCGCTGGAATTCCCAAAGTTGAGGCGAGTGTAGCGCCAGAGCCCTGCGTGGGTGGAGAATGTGGTGATCGGGCGAGAATCGGGGTGTAGTGGGATCTGGTGGTACCTTGACCAGAGGTCCATTTTGGAGAACAATCTGGAGCCGGATAATTCCCCAATTATATCGTCTACTGTCGGGGTCAGGTGGCGCTCGCGCTTGATGGCGAGATTCGGGACCCGCATGTCCACACAGATGCGGACCGCATCTGGTTGCTTTGGTTTCTTTGCCACGACGATGGGAGACACCCACTGAGTCGGGCCTCGCACCAGTTCAATGATTCCTGCTTTCTCTAGAAGATGTAGTTCCGCTTCCACTTTATGCCGCAGGTGGAAGGCGACTCTCCGGTGGCGGAGGGCGATTGGGGCGACGGACTTGTCTATGTGTAAGCGGACGGCTGGGCCCTTCAGGCATCCGATTCCCTCGAACAGCATCTCGAACCCATGCAGCAGGTGTTCCAAGTCGTTGGCGTGGATGGGGAACGCAAAATGAATCAGGTTGAGGTCCTGTGCCGTCCGACAGCCTAACAGAAATCCTGAGCCTTCCTGGGACACGTATACTTTGACTCGCTGGTGAGTGGTCCCGTGAGAGAGATCAGCTTGAAACACTCCACATAGCCTGAGTGGAGACTTGGTGCCGTAGGCGTAGACTTGTACCCTGGTGGAGTGGAGTGCTGGGGGATTCAGGAGGGTCCGATATACGCTGACTGCCATGAGGTTAATGGTGGCCCCCGTGTCAATGAGGGCTGTGACTGCCTGTTCCTGTACTTTGACGGTGCACATAGGTGTGGCAGGTTGTTCGGCCAACAGGGTGTTCAGCATCCTGACCACGTGGACTGTGGCGGCATCGGCTTCATCGTCGTCCATGTCGCTGCTGGCATGGTCGTCTGTGGTGTGTTCCATCGCACGGACTCCTCGAGGTGGGCCACCTTGCCTTCGTCTCGGTGTGGAGCGATACACTTTGGAGAAGTGATTAATTTTCCTGCAGGCGCTACAGGTCTTGCCATGCACCGGGCAGGCGCCATCATGGGGTAAGGGGCCCCCACACCATCTGCACGGACGAGCGCGAGCACTCTGGTGGGCTGTTGCATTCTTCGGTCGTGCGGTCTTCTGTTTTGGCTCGTGGGTTTCGGTGCGAAGGGCGCACATGGGTTCTTCCTTGACAGGAACGCTTGGTTTGGGGTCCATGTGCGCTGCCCTAACCTTTGATAGTTCCTTTGAGCGGTCGAGTGTTAAGATGTCCCTCATTGACATGTTGTGTTCCTGTAGGATTCGTTCGCGCAGTTTGGTTGACGCGCAGCCTTGAATGAATTGGGCCCGGACTACATCGTCTTCATCTGGGAGGGTGCAGGTACTTGCTAGTTCCTTCAGCCTGGCGTAGAATACATCCACCGATTCCTCCGGAAGCTGGCGGGCTTGGCAGAGCAGGAACCGCTCGTAGTCAGGGTTGGCGAACGGCTCAAAGTACGCTGTGATGGCGTCTCGTAGTGAAGCGTAGTTTCTGGGGGGACCAGCCTCCCTGATTCTCTTCGATATTTTATGGATGTCGGCACCACCCAGGTGCATGAGCATGGGTCTCCTCCGCGGAGCCGGGATGTCCGCAGCATCGAAAAAGTTCTCAAGGCACTCCACCCATTCTTTCCAGCGCACCGCTTGGGACGGCGGAGGGCCAGTGACGGTGAACGGCTCTAGCGGGGGTATCGTCGACATGGTGGAGTAGCGTTACTCACTGCCCGGGGAGCTATGCCGTGGTGCTAGCGCGGTGGAAGGTACACCACGTAGACTGAGGCAGAGCCAGGCGGAGGGCCGAGAAGTTGCGACCTGGAGGCAGGTGAGTGTGCCAGGAAGATGCCAGGAGAACGTCAGATTGAGGCTTTGCAGGAAGCCCTGAGGGTGAACAGGTAGGAATTTGCTGGCAGCCACGTGCTAATGCCAGGTGCAGGCAAGCGACCATGTGGTGAGGGGCGAGACTTCAGGCAGCAGGCAGCAAACAGCAGGGTGCTGTGACGTGTGGGCACTGATGAGGTGCTAGCAGACCCAGGATGCTCCCCAGATGAAACTGGAGGCAAGCGCGCTGCCTGCGCACTTACTGGAGGGCCGGTGCAGCTGCCGGTAAGGATCCGCGCTGGGCAGGAGGTGCGCATGCGCGAGGAGCGCAAAACGGCTGCGTGAGCTCCATGCAGGCACACGGAGCGGGGAGGTGCGTCGGCAGCGGCCACGGGCAGCAGTGGCGGGTGGATGCCTGGATCTGAGGCTCACCCGGTAGGCAGCAGGTAGGTCGTGCAGGTGCAGCTGTCTGCGCGTTGATCCGCGCGCACCAGGAGGCGAACTATCGGCGGGGGCCCGGCAGGAGGGCCCTCGGTACAGCGACGTCGGCGCCGATCACTGGAGCAGGTATGCAGGTCGGCGGGGTGGGTCAGCCACCTCGTCGCTAGTGTAATATTCTAGGGCCAGGGCCTAGGACAAAGTAGAGGCTGTGCACACGTATGAACCAAACTGGTGGTTAGCCCTAGACTAAACCATGCCCAGCCTTCTGGGCTCTTTATTACCTCCGTTGCATGCTGGCCGAGCGTGCGCTGGGCCAGCCTACATCAGTCTTACTTGTGGGGTCTGTGCTAGGAGTACCCCTGACACTATCGGCCGAATGGGCCAGTCCGTGGCATCATTAAACATTAGAGCATCATTACCACTCCGAAAAGAATCCTGTCAGACCATATATGAATCACCGGCTTGCGCCCATTCTATGGCATCTTTTTGACATGTTTGACAGACGACGTGATAGTTCACCTCTATTTAGTGCTGGTTCTAGCAAAGGCCGAAGCAAGGAGAGCAGAGGAACCCCGCGACCTCACACAGAAGTGAGATGGCAGCTGCACGCAGTGATGGGCGGAAAGCAATGAGGCTGCATCCGAAGTTGTGGTGCACTGGAAACAGGAAAAATAGTTCCCAAACACAACATTAACAATAGAAGCGGAAGGAGATTGTACTTGGCCAGTGCTCCTGTACGAGAAAACGGAAGCGACATATCGGTGTATAAACCATTTAAGAAGCAGCAAAGAAGACCGACACTGCACTAAACCAATGGGAAGTTGCTCTCTTGGAAGACAGCAGGTCTTGCAGACAGCGCATGTGCTTTGCCTAGGCTCGACCTAGAAAACAACTATGAATTGTTGCATGTGTGTGTTTTTGTTTGTGTGTGAGTGTATTGGTGAAAGTGCAATTGAGTGAAAATAAGTGACCATGAGTGACAATGTCACTTTAAGTGTGAATGCGTGTGTGTGAGAATAAGTGAGACTATACAGAGTTAGTGTCAGAATCAGTAAGAGTAAGTACAAAATGAGTGTGAAAATGAATGAGTGAATGAGAATGGAAAAGAGAGTGGAAGTTCATTCCTGCCATAAGGGCTATCTAGGCAAAATGCATGCATGTTTTGGCACACAGGACACCTGTTATACAGTGCTGGTGCTGTCATACTGGATATAATTCTTGGTTTGAGGACAACCCATTGCAAAATGTGACACTGACTTATTGGAGGAAATTCTTGGCTTTCGAGACACCCATAGTAAAATGCTGGTGCAGGCACACTGGACCTTATTTTGCGTAAGAGAAAAACCTTGGGCAAAATGTTGGCATATTGAGGGTCATTTTAAGTACAATGGGCACCCAATCCGAAATCCTTGCACTGGCACATAGGAAGTAATTCTTGGTATAAGTGGTACATATTGGAATAGGTTGAGAAACACTAGAAGTATTTCTTGATATAAGGGACACCAATGTCAAAATGATGGTGCTGGGACACTAGAGATAGTTATTGGAACATAGAAAACCCATGACATAATGCTGGTCTTGAAATGCTAGTGGTAATATTTGATATGTGAGTCAACCATCATAAATGGATGCAGCCAATGGTACAATTTTGTCAGTGGCATGTTATATCTCATTCTTGCCATGAGAGGACACTTACGACATATTGGGGCATCTATGACAAAACACAAAATGCTGCATGACATACTGGAGCTACTTTTTGACATTTGGGCGTCTTTCGGAGTCTGGATGCAGTCAATAGCAAAGTTCTGGCATATTGTATGTAATTCTTTGCATAAGTTGGTACTCACAGCATATGAGGGGTATCCATGAGAGAATGGTGGCCCAGGCTCTACTCCTGTGGAGCATCCAGCTTCATTGACTTGGAACACAATGAAAGTACTTCAATATTTATTAAGTGTTTTTCAGAACTCATGGTTTTGCTGAAAAAATTGTGCTTTAAAACATAATAGTTTACCTCATTTAAAAAGAAAATTCTCACGGGGAGGACCACACTCTCCCTTCTCCCCACTCCACTCTCCACCCAGGCCCCTTAAGATGAAGATTGACGCTCTCCCTTTGCTCACTTACTGGAAATCAGGGCAAATATTGGTGACCATTACTCTCTTCCATTACTTGTTATACAAAACGTAATGTTGTCTTCAGGAGAATAAAAATTGGTAGCAGGATAGATTAATTTGTCTTGCATACTACATGTTTAATGTCAGTAAGCAAGAGTTTACAAATCTGGACTTAAAATATGTAATTTCAAACTTCCTGTTTGTGGCACACGCATTTCTAAATATTGCATTAGGCATTTTTCCCAGGAAAATGAGCGTGTGGTTTAAAAACAAAAAATTCTTTTCCAAGTTGAAATGGCAAATGATTAACTTTGCAGCTAAATTAACAGCAACACAAAAATGCAAAATAAAAATCACTTTTCATATAACAATATTATTGACCAGGTACATAGTGCAAACAAACAATTTACCTTCTTTAGTGCAGCCCGTACTTGCCACAACCGTACTTTTTTCAAGTCCACTAGAGCAGGCAGGGAAATGCTAGTTGAAATGGTCACTTCACCCTCCAGAAAAACAGCAACAAAAGAATCTGGTGGAGCTGGTTAGAGACAGGTGAAACTGGCAGAATGATCAGGGCACAACACCTCCACCACCACAGACTGACTATGGTGTTTAAAAAAGCAACTTGCAGGTGAGGTGTCAGGGCACTGGGCAATAGGCAGGCATCGGAATTGGAGTCCAGCAAGTCAATGAGGCAATATTTAGGCTAGTTCAGTCCTTCTCTAAAAGATGGGCAACGGCATCAGGCAGGATGTGGCACATTCCTGGTTTTACCTACCTAAATCACTCATCACCCTTTAAAGTAAGGAGAAGCCTCTGCTGTCATGATGTCAGTGCAGCCTGGACAGAGTCTTGTGATGATCCTGACACGTACATGCCAACATTTTGAAACAGGAGAGAGGGAGATAGTGAGAACAACATTTGGGGAATTTAATTTTCCCCACTAACCAGCATTGAAATATAGCCAATTGTAGGCGGAAGACAGCTAAAATAAAGCCATTTTTGGCTTTAAAAAGTGGGAGCCTCCAGCCTCAATTGCGTCTACGGGCATGTATGCTGATCTGCTCTGCCCGGATTACGCTCTATGGGGCATGGAGTGGACCTGGTCATGATGTCTGTGAATGGGCCTGGATGGAGGCAGTGGTGTAGTAGCAAGGGTGCTATAGGCCCCAAAACAAGAAAGGAAAATGCCTCCCACCCTTAAAGGGAAGGGCAGAAAACGACAGTAGTTATTTGGCTGCTCTGAGCCCCTCAGACACCAGTCCCCAGTGCCACTGCACCTGCTGTACTATTCATACCTTTGTCCCTGGATGGAGGAGAAAAGGTCATTTCTGTGGGAGGGAGTTTATTTTAGGCCTGCTCTCTGCCTACCCCACCACCATCTCCCAGGAGGGGGGGGGGGGGTGTTAATTGAGACAGTGCACACAAGGCCTCAATGTGAAGGTGGGAAGCTGTGCCTACCTAGGAGAGCTCATTGTCATTATTCAGTACACTACAATGAGCCCGCTTCTTTTCAATGAAGCCACAAGCACTGTAATGTACCTCCTCGCCTGTCTTTCTTGTCCCAGTCCTTACAGCTTGACCGACTGCTCCCTGCCGACAAAAACCTTTCCCTAGATAAAGTTAATTGTTCCCATCCCAAAATGGCTTCCATGCTATGTCACATCGCCAAATGCCACATATGCGATAACCCCCTATACCCACTTCCTGTTTTTGGCATTCTCTGGTGGCGAGTCCCATGGTAAAGATAACCTGATTGATGAGTGTATCAAAAGGTTCCTGTTTGCAGTAAATTCTTAAAAATGGGAGTAGTGAGTTTGCTATAGTGGCTCCCCAGGGGACCGGATGCAAAAGAGGTCATGTTGTAGTGGGCTCCTGTGGATTTGGGCCCTATTTTCCATTCTTATTTTATCTATTCAAAATTGAAACTGTGGCTCTAGCACTTGCTGAGCAGTGCAAAGAGGCCAGGGGGTTTACTAAGACTGATAGTGAAGTATACTGAAGCACACAGGCTGCTTTATGTCTTAATTCTATATTTCCTACGTTCAGCTCGACTGCTGGTCGGTGCTTAATATTAGCCAGATGTTACCGGCGGGGGCCACCAGCACTCATTCTTGTAGACTGACACTAATGTTTCCAGATTGGACAATTCTCGAGAGCATGAGAGAGAAAACACACAAAGTGGAAAGACAGAGGATGACTCATTGCAAAGGGGAAGTGAGATAAAGGGGGAGGGGTGACTGGTAGTGGATTAAAGAGGTATCAGGAGGTTTTAAGGCTATGCAGCCTTGGTATTACACACACCAACATTTAATTGCACTGGCCCCAGGCTTCTGAGCAGCACCAACCCTCAGTCTTTTACAAATCAAGCACCACCGCCCCCTGACCATAAGATGTGCAAGGAGTGCGTATTTAAATTTCTAATTGGGAAGAGCTGGTTTTGTCAAACTTCCCAGTTTGTTTGTTTGTTGCCTTGGAAGTAGCAAAGCCTTAGCATTCGCCCAGTTTTGTACGAGGACCCACTCTGGAGGCTTGGAAGTGGACACGTTGTCCTTCCAGTGGCAGAGGGTTATGCATTTCCCCCATCTCTCAAATTCTGAGGGTGCGCTAGAAAATCCAGGAGGACCAGGCAGGAGCGGTCCTTGTGGTTCCAAGGTGCTGGCACATTCCCTAGGCTCCACTTCTCCTTCAGCTGGCAGTGTGGGGTTCTTCCTCTGAAACCATACCCCTTGAGAGGTAATCCTCTTCTACTAGGAACCTCAGCTTCTATCCAGTTGGTCTGGCAACTGAGAGGGTAAACCTACGACGATGGGTTGCCTGACTGAGATAGCAACGCTTATTCAACAATTTTGTCACCCATCAATATTGTTAACTCACTCTTAGCACTGAAGACATTTTGAAATATGGTGCGGAGAGAGGAATGCCAATCCCATCTCATGGGATCCTACTTTACTATTGGACTTTCTATGAGATAACATTTTGTTGGTCCTAGTGGTTTTAATGTTAAGATCTAAATGGACCACTATTAGATCCTTCAGAAACCCTCAGAGAGTTCAGTGCCCTTTCTCACTAGATTACTGAGGAGTTTCTTTCTGAAGAGAAGCCATTATTTATTCACAGGACCCTACATGGTAGTTGCCCATAGTTTGGTAGGCATAAAAGAAAGAACCATTTGAGCCATTGGATTAGGTGGACTTAGTTTTTTTGTAGTATAAGGTTTTATTTCTGGTGGCTATTTCTTCAGGCAGAAGAATAGGAGAGTTGGACAACGTAATGTAACGTCCGAGTCCTCATTTTAGTGATGAGGTTCTGTCACCTTTCATTGCTCCTCTGAGTTTGTGTTGCCTCAGTATTTTCCGAAACAATCTTTCTTCCGAAGAGAAGTTAGTTCACAGGCTGGATGTGAGAAGAGCATTGGAAATCTACTTGTTTAGTACTAAACCTTTTTCCGTAAAGTAGATTTGTGTTTGTGTCATTTGGGGTCTCAAGTAGAGGTATCAGGCCTTTGACAGAGATGCTTGGCAGGTGGTGAAAGCAAGCTATCGTGCTAGTATATGAGAGACAAGGGGAAGACCCTTACAACCCAAGTTCAGGGGAGGTCAACAAGAGGTGTGTCAATATCTTGGGCGGATTTGAAAGGTGCATCAATGAAGGACATATGTAATACTGCAACCTGGTCCACACTCCATACCTTTATGAGACATTACAGAGTGCAGTTGGGGCGTAATGTCTGCTTGGCGTTTGGCTCTTGTGTTAGGTGTAGTAGCAGAGGGAGAAAGAGTGAATAATCCTCTTTTTCAGTGTGGTTCCTGATCTGCAGACATTATCATTCCACTATGTGAAGCTATGGTGGTGGCTTGGATATCATCTCAATCTGTAAGGACTAAGATGAAGAAGGCAAATGAGGAGGTAATGGCCCAATTACTTATCGGTAATCTTCATTACTCCGAATCATGGTTTTTCTTGTCACAGACCAAATTTTCCATCCCTCCGTTCCCCATTCAGTGCTTTAGCATCAAGGGGATTGGAAACTTAGGAATGCAAGAAGTGAGGATGGAGGGCGCCCGCTTTTGTGTCCTTTGGGGAAGTGACACCGGATGGAAGCCATCTTGGGATGGGAAAAATTAACTTTAGCTTGTGGAACGTTTCTGTTGGCAGGGAGAAGTTGTTTAACCTATCAGGGCTGTGAGGCAGAAGACCAAAACTTGCAGTAATAAAGATAAATGGTTAGTAATCAGATCCTTGTTTTACTTTGGGCAGGCCTAGCTTCCTGGGCCAGCTCAGTCACAAGCGAATTGCCCCAGGCATATTGGGCTGCAGAAAGTAAACAGTTATAAAATTGTCCCATTTAAAAATTGGTCCACACACAGCCCTGGTCAGTGGCTTTTCTACCCTTGTTTGAAAGGTGGAAGGCTCTGGATTACATATAGCGTACGCCAAGGCTATCTATTTTTCTTCACTTTGCTCCTCCACACCCCTCTCTTCACGGTTCATTCCTCATTGCCTGTCTTTACCACCCGAGCATGGTATTCAAAATCATATTTACTCAATGTCTTCAAAACCCATAGAGACTACGAAATAGAATGATTGTTTGAAAGTGTTCTTATGTCTCAAAGGAGATGAAAACAATATTAAGCAGGATAGTGTCATGCTGAAAAGAGAAAGGGCACACAATATCTGTGCTTCTACATGCGCAGAGGTGTAATACTCTTCCATCTGCCTTTTTCATACTTGCCCTGCTATGAGAGGTAATTGACCACCAGCAATAAAAGACAATATATTATTATTTCATACACTAGTATGCTTTTGAAAATTCAGTATTACATAGAAGAGTAACAGAAATCAAATGTTACAATTAAAAACAAAAGTTACAAAAGAAATTATTTTGGTAGTTCAATCAACTCTGATGCTTCCCATAATACATAAATAAAGACAATGTGACTCCCAAAGCTGGCACAGAGAGCACTGCATAGAAGCTCAGCAACTCTTCAATAGGACAACCTCTAAAAGGTGTATCTTGTGATGTGCAGTTCATGGATGTGTTCTTGGTGTCCCAGTTGTTGCATACAACTACCAAGTGACCTCCTGCCATCCAGGAAGCCTATTAAACGAATAGTGTTTGGCATTTGGTAGTTTTGCTTTTTCATTACAAGTAGAGGCATACAAATATGTGCTCGCAATGTGACTGAGGGTGTGAAATATCACATGGGCCACTCTCGGGGTAATTGTTTTTACAAGTCTGTAAGTGTTGTCCTACATCCATTGATGAGAATGAACCTCATCCCTAAGCTGCTTCATGCCAAGATAACTTTAAACACTCGAACCAACATACCACCGGATCATTTTAACTTCACATGGCCAGTACTCAGTTCATACCTTAGTGCAACTTTTATATTTTGACGTTTACTACTGGCTGATCTCAATGGACCGTCATCGTTCCTGATGAACCAGCCTCATGGCGTCGATGTTATCAGCTTCGACGTTTCTCCACCCCAACCCCAAAATACCACAGTTGGTCATTTTCCTCTTGTTGCCTGGATGACGTAATTCCGGATCAGAGATACAATGAGTTGCTTTACTCAGAGGAAAAGAAAGTATTACTCCTAAAGAGGGGGCATGCTGGCCTGGCACTTCTGGTTAATCGTGCCCTTTGAGTGGAGAGAAAAAGAGTGTAGGAGACTCCTTGGCAATGTACACTTATCACTCATAACAGAGACAGCTTCTCCTCTGCCTGTGCCACCCTTGTTGCCTTACACCCAGAAATCACTAGGCCAGATTCGCAAAGCTATTTTACCAATAGTATCTTTGCTACTGCTGAGCCTCAGCACATAAAGAATAGGACTGTCTTATCTTTTTATGTGCGGTGACTCTCCATAAAATACCTTTGTGAATAGCAAACGTATACAAAAGTGTAAGTTTAACTTTATGAATCAGGCCGACTGAATGCAGCACAGTTTGATAGGGGCATGAGGCGCAATAACAGTATTTTAGGCACATACAGAAAAGATTGTACATAAGCATATATCAACACTGATGTTTTCCATCGAGTAAGAGCAGTGGCGGCTGGTGGGATTTGAAACTGGTGAGACATATGCAGAACGAATCAACGTATGCGAGCGAGCCCAACGTAACAAAGAGGGGTTCGGGGGATTTTCTCCCCCTGTGAAGACATTTTTTTTTAAATTGGCATCTTTTTGGTGCGATTTCCAGCACCATTTCTGTGATAAATGGACTAAAAATTCAGTTCTTCTAGGCATTCATGAAATAAAACTCATATTATTTCAGAGAATTTCTGGGTTGCCAAGCAAGTCTGACTTCTGAAGAGAGCTAGGGTACTAAGCAAGACTGCTTTGGCTCTACCCTTTCCAATAGAAACACTAGTTAGTGATGTGAACAAGTTCAAGGGACAAACTTGGGGGGTTTCCTGAGAAAGAAATTTCTAAAAAGATTGGCAAATGGTGCATTTTAAAGCAAATGAATGCAGCGATAAAGCATAGTCTTGAAATATTAAACACATTAAAAACTGCCCTGTATCTTCTTGCAATAATTTGTTCAACAGTTACTGTAATATGTAAATTGTTCTGCATGACAACTTTAGCCCTTTAAAATGTATGCTTGCCCAGTGTCCTGCACTGCATGCAGCGTTAACTTTGGAAAAATATGCTCTAACCAGACTTCGGGAAGCACCCACAGCTGCCCCAATCTCACCAAACACCCGCAGGCAAGTAATGTCAGTTCCCTTTCAAACTATCCACAGCCACCACATATAACCCTTGTATATGTTAATCCAACGAACAGCCTCGCATTGCACCAGTGTACAGGACTGGAACAAACTGTCAGCCTCTTGAGCACGACTGAAAACTCGAAAGCGATCACACAAGTCCACACAGTTACACACTGGTTCTTCTCGCCGACAGAGTTCCATTGCGATAAACACACATGTTGGTCTCACAGACGGGTAAATTCATATTTTCGGACAAGTAAGTACATCCCGACAGACGCTGTAGATTATTCATCATAGGTATTCGAGTTCATCAGTAGAAACACTATGCAGTCATCACAGGCATATTCGTCATCAGAGGCCAACCAGTTCATACTCACACAGACACACAAGTGCAATGGTTGCGACAGGCCAACATAACATCTAATTAAAAGGCCGTGGAGACAAGTAACCAATCATCCACAACAAGGTAAAACACAAAACCGCTCAAGGAGACAAACAGCCATTGATAAAGTGCTCATGCTCAGTCATCGGTCGGCTCTAAAGTGCTAGCGTTCACAATAAATGCATTGGTTGCGGATGGCCAACATAACATCTAATTAAAAGGCTGTAGAGAGACTCAGGCCCCCACCCCTTAACCTGATCATAAGAGAGGGTTTCCAGACACCCGAGGATCTTTGGGACACAAACAACTTTATTGTTTAATTAAAAAAACACACCGACCTCCACATATGTATTTAATTTAAAAGGAAGTCGAGAGCACTTTAGAAGCCTTTCAAAGTCGAGTCACAAAAGCAACACAATCAAAGGTAGCTGTGATTCGCCAAGAAGCGCAGCCCTGCACACACCACAAGAAAAAAAGGCCACAGAAATTATTAAAAAGAGAGTCGGGCCTTGCAAATGTTTAACGCGGACTTTAACCTCTCGCTGAGCACAGGGAGAATTTTAAATTGCTGTTTTCTTAGGCATTTCACGCATATTTAATATTTTGTAATGGTTTCACTTAAATGGAAGGATGTAACCATGACAAAAGTTGAATTATGGAAACCCCCCACACCTTTCTGGTGAACAATTCTTGGACTACAAAGGAGCTGTGCTGCGTGTCCCAGCAGTGGCCCCACACCAGCAGCGATGCCAAAGCACTGGCCTTCAGAAAGCACAACAGCCAATGAGAAGTGCTCTGAATGTGACATTCAAAAACAAAGTAAAGTCTTCTACAACCCCCTGTCCGACCTGCTGGAGGCCCAGCGGCACTTGCTAGCTTAGACAAAGAGTGAAACTGTAAACTTTCACTTTTTATATCGAATATCATCCTGGTTTTAATCAGGTTTCAAAGACCTATTTTTGAGAGGCAAAAAAGAAACAGAGGCACTTGGAGAGAAAGTGATTTGCACACGATCACACAATTAGCGCTAGTGGGATACGCTAGGATTATATATACATACCCCTCTCGTCTACAGGCTTCAAGGTATACATCTAGCAGAAAGACCCTACCTAGCCTCAGTCATTTTCCACCCATTGAATCTACCACCCTCCTGTGGCATAAATATCAAATAGTTGGAAAGAAGACAGTCTGAACAAGCAGGTGCCAAATGGCCCCATGACTTGTGTGAGACCGTCAGCCGAGGTTCATTTAAGAAACAAAATGTCGCGGCACCTTGAAGCCACATGAAAGGCAGCTAGCTTGTCATTAAACAGTAAAACCGAAGCAGAAGGATGTCATTTATGAAGCGAGTTAAAATACTTTGGGGCAGATTTACAAGCCCCTTGCGCCACTTTTGCGTCATTTTTAACATGGGAAAAGTGATGCAAAAGTGGCGCAAGGGGCTTGTAAATCTGCCCCTTTGTATGCAAAAGTATGTATAGAGCACTTTACGTAAGGCCTGACCTCAACCAGCTGCATATTTTTAACCAACTATGCATTGCATTCTGGTACGTGTAGTTTAATGGGTAATGTTAATAAGCTTGGTGTGACAAAATCGCTGCACGCAGCCATGTGCCAAACAGCCCATAAGCACAGTCAAAACGATGTCTCGACAGCATCAAATTAACTTTTTTCAAGACAACCCCATAAGAATATAGGTAGAAGTGCCGCTGGCCACCAGAGGTTCTAAGCGCTATACAAGTAGCAATTATAAACTTAAAATATGTGCGCAATCTCAACTGGTCCCCGTCTAAGAGGGAGGCATCTTCTTCCAGCCATGGATTCTCACCGACCAGCATACTGGGACTTGTAGTTTCACTTTTCTCATGGTAAGCACAGACCCCAAAAACCCTCGCGCGCAGTGATGTCTGGAAAAACATTGAATGGTCAGGATGCAAGTCATCGCATCAGGCGCCCTCACCTGTCTTGCCAACGCCGCTGCCCACTAGAACGACAATCTTGATAACCTTGTTGGGCGCGCAGTCCGCGGGCGGGTACTGAGAAAGTTACTCGAGCGGTAAATAGCTGGATGTATGGGTGGAAGGGTAGCTGGATGGGTAAAAGGGTGGATGGATGAGTGAAAGGATGGATGAGTGAAAGGATGGATGAGTGAAAAGGTGGATGATGAGTGGGTGGATGGATGAGTGAAATGATGGATGGATTGATGAATTGATAAGTGCAAGGGTGAATGGATGGAGGGATGGGTGAAAGGGTGGATGTAAGGATGGATGAGTGAGTGAAAGGGAGGGTAGATGGACAAAAGGATGAATAGATGAGTGAAGGAGTGAAAGGATAGATGGATGAGAGAAAGGATGGATGAGTGATAGGGTCAATGGATAGATTCATGAGTGGATGAGTAGATGGATGGGTGGGTGGATGGATGGAAGGAAGGATGGCTAAGTGAAAGGGTCGATGGAGAGAGAAAGGGAGGATGGATGGATGACTGAAAGGGTGGATGGGTGGAAGGATGAGTGACTGGGTGGATGGATGAGTAAGTGAAAGGATGGCTGGATGGGTGAAAGGGTAAATGGCTGGATGGATGAGTGAATGGATGGGTAGAAGAGTGGATGGGTGAGTGTACAGTTGGATAGTGTGAAAGGGTAGATGGATGGATGAGTGAAAGGATGGATGAAGGGATGGATGACTGAAATGATAGATGGAAGGATACATGATGGATAGGTTTGCAAATGGTTGAATATGTTTGGATATGGCTGGGCTTACTTATATACTATTGCGTGACCTCCTCTGATGTGTCTGTAAAGCGTACCTATTGTCCTGAAGTTTTGTCCTATATTTTGAGCTCCTGTCCTGAATTTGTGTCCTGAATTTTGACCCTTTGTCCTGAATTTTTACACTCACCGTCCTGAATTTGCACCAATGCCAGTTGGTCACCCTAGTGGGACATGATGGCATCCCTGTGTGTCAGACGCATTCCCGCAAGCGCTGCCGGGGATTATTAACAGTGGAGTACTACATGCTAGAGATTCGGGAATAAGCTCCCAGGATTTCAGAAAATATTAAAAATCGCTCCGAAAAAAATAAAGTAGGAATGTAAAATGCAGAATACTATGGTCACAAGATAAAAAAAGCAATCCCTGACGAAATATATTCATATATAATTTAGTGAGCTGTATGGCTAGGCTGGTTATTTTTGGCGGGAGAGGAGTTGAGGGGTAATAAGTGAGGAGTTTCGAGGACCACCAGTACTTTTGAGGGCAATTCTTTGAACAAACAACGGCTACAAGGCAGTCGCGGCTCACGCTCCAATACTCGCAGGGGAGGGGGGTCGCGCACGGCGCAGGGGAAGTTAAAATAAAGCACCCTTATTAAGCAAACTTAACTAGTCTAAACTTACCGGATCTGCGCCGCCTCTGCGAGTCCTCCTGGACCATGTCCGACTCACACGTTGGCGCCCAACTACCGCTTGCTCTCAGCCAATCCAGACGCTGCTCCAGCAGCAGCGCCAGGATTGGCTTGAGCAGTAGTGCGCATCTTCTGTTTAGGGCTTATCAATTTTTTGTTACCAGCCCGAACATGCGCACTAGGCTGCCCATTAGCAGAGCAGCATGGAACAACCCTCGCTCTTCTAATGAGCAGCCTAGTGTGCGCATGTTCAGGGCTGGTCGCAAAATGTTTAAGCCCTAAATAGAACATGCGCACTCTTGCTGTGCACTCCGCCGGCACTGATGTCAATCACTTCCAGCTGAACTCTGTTGTGTAGTGCTGCCCCGCCCCCTTCTAAGCTGACTGCCGGCTCTGGCTGGGATACAGCCAGGATTGAATTGTTTGTGTGAGTGAGAGAGTCCCTTCCGAGTTAGAGAGTGACAGCAATGCTCAGTGGGGCAATTCCCAAACGCCCTAATGGACGCACCACCCCTGAGTAAGAGTTGTATGTAGTGAAATGTGTTAGCTACCCAATTAAAGTTTTATGCTGCATATGGCTTTCCCATCATAGTTCCACCCTCCCCAAGCTGACCTCCAAGACAAACTGTGGAAGAAATGAAGAGCGTTGGGGATCCGTACAAAATAGGTCTCTCCCCCAAACATGTCTACACTTCTTTTTTTTAAATTTAAATAACAATGTTATTAAAAGTAAATCGCAGAGTCATCATTGCAATGTCACAATACATATCCAACTTTTGGGTTACAGTGCTTCCGTAAGCGTCTGTTACAAAAGTGGACTGATGAGAGTCTATTGTTCTGTTCTTCTGCGCATCGCCATATCGTCTGTTGGTGAAGTACAAATATCCCCCCTAAATGCATTCCATCCCCCCCACTTCTTATCTGATTTCTTGGGGCAACCTCGCATTTTATAAACCTCCTTCTCTGCTATCATGTACCTATCCATTTCCATCACCCAACCAACCGTCAAAAGCCGTTTCTCCGACCCCCAAAGCATTGCTATTGCTCTTTTCACTAGCATATATCCCAATGCTACCCATTGTTCAATTTCCGTCAGATCTGTGGGATCCCATATATTCAAAATTCCCAGCCGTGGTGTCAGTAAGAGCTGCTTACCCTCATCTTTGTGGTTGCATTATTCCATAGAGGGCGTACCTCGGGACACTCCCATAAGACATGATAAAAGGTGCCATCTTGACCACATCGCCTAAGGCATAGCATGTCCGCCCGTCTGCCTATCTTAGCCAGGAGGACCCCGGAGAGATAGGATCTATGGAGGATTTTTAATTGGATGAGGTGAAAGCGATGATTTATCGCCGTCTCCCTGGGGGACATTAGTGCGGTCTGCCAGTCGTCGTCTTTGAGTGGCCCTATATCCATCTTCCACTGATTTCGAAGGGACTGAAAGGAGTCAGGCAGATTGTTACAGAGTTTACGATATGTACAGGAGACAGCCTTTTTCAGGAGTGGTTCGGAGAGTAGGCGGTCCTCCAAAGGGGAAGTGTCTGGTAAGAAGGACATGTCAGGAATGTTAGTGAGAAGTGCATGTCTGATTTGCAAATATCGAAAGACTTCGCTTGGCACGAGGTCGTATTTAGTTTGCAGCTCTTTAAAAGCGAGAAGTTTGCCCCTGGGCATCAGGTCCCCTATGTTTGTTATACCGATGGTGTCCCATTTATCAAAACCTGTATGATGGCAAAGTAGTCCCAGCTTCTGAGAGGACCAGAGCGGTCTGGATTTTGTGAATTTATCTGTCCATCCCAAACGTTTAGTGGCCTGATGCCAGATTGCCACTGTTTGCGAAAAAAGGTCCTAGGTAACGACCCTTCCGGACCTTACTATAGAGGGCACCTAAGTAACTCTCCCACCCAGTTTGATAGCGTTCCAAAGGAAAGGCCGGATCCGTCGGGGAACCATGGATCCAGTGGTTAGTGGCCACTTGCTGCGAGGCCCAGTAATAGAGACACAGGTCAGGATGGGCGATTCCCCCATCATCCCTTCCCTTTGTCAGCTTTCGGAGAGCTATACGAGGCACCTCGCCGTCCCATTATAAAGTGCGGATTTCTCCTAAAATAGGTGTTGGCAATTGGGAATGGGCAGTTTTGGAGCACATATAAAAACCTAGGGAGGGCAAGCATTTTAAACAGGGCTGCCCTTCCCAGGAGGCTCAAGGGCAGTCATCTCCAGTGTCTGACATCAGTTTTTAGCCGCCGGAGGGGGCCCAAAAGATTCCGCTCATAAAATGTTTGGGAATCGGGTGTGATGTAGATTTCTAAATATTTGAACCCTCCAGTAGCTACCTCAATATCATATCCAGGCAGCAGTTTAGGTGGGGGGCCATATAAAACGTAGAGGACCGACTTGGGCCAGTTGATAGTATATTCTGCGTTTTTACCAAAGTTGGTAATGACGTTAAGCAGGCTATTAATAGAGACCCGTGGGGATGCCAGATAAATCAGAATATCGTCCGCATATAACGAAATTTAATCATCTGTATCATTACTCCATCGCAGTCCACGTATAGAGACATCACGTCTTATCCAATACGCTAATGGCTCTAGAATCAGCGCAAATTGTAGGGGAGATAAGGGACAGCCCTGTCTAGTCCCTCTTTGCAATTAAAACGTTCATGATGTGTGATTGTTTACTCGAACCGGCCCCAGCAATGCAGTTTACAACAATGCCACCCACTGTCGAAGTCGAGGACCGAAACCAAACCTCGCCAGAACCTCAAAGAGGTAAGGCCATTTTATCAACTCAAACGCCATGGCGGCATCTAATGACAGTATAACCGCGTCCTCTTGCAGATACGGTTGCCTCCCAAGGACGTTATGAACTCAATGAATATTTAGGGCGGTGTTACGGCCTGGTACGAATCCCGATTGGTCATTGTGAACTAAAGAGGGGAGAACTGCGTTTAGGCGGGACGCAAGGAGTTTGGCCAATACCTTAGCTTCAGGACTTATTCATGAAATAGGCCTGTATGAGCCACAATTGGTCGCCGGTTTGCCGGGTTTGTGTATGATGACGATAGACGCTAGCCTCTGATCTAAGGGAGAAACACCCTGCCCCAGGCTCTCGTCATACATGTTTTGAGGTGTGGGGCCACTTTAAGGGCCATGCGCTTGAGGAATTCAATTGGGATACCATTGGGCCCCCTTGCCTTCCCTAAATTAATAGCAAATATAGCTTTACAGATCTCTTCCGCTGTTATGTCGGCATCTAAAGTTTCTCTATCGCTATCTGACAGTGTGGGGAGGGGCATGTCTTCCAAGAGCCGACGGGAATCATCAGAGGAGTAGATGGTCTTGGAGGAATATACCGCCTCCAAGTGATCTGCAAACGCTTCTGCCACCTCACGTGGGTCTGTTATCTGCTTCCCAAGTTTCAAGTAGGAGTTCGGGGACCCAGCGAGCAGCCTGGTCTCGCGGCTCCAGCCACGCCAGCATTTTCCCAGCTTGCTCTCCTAGCTCATATACTCTGTGGTGTGTACGAAGAAGTCTCGCCTGAGTCTGTTCACGCGCAAGGGCGTAATATTCCAGCCGCTTATTCCGCAGAGTGTGGGTCGTGGCATCTGTGGGGGAGGTGTTATGCACTGTTTCCAGATGAAGCAGGTCACTTTCTAATTGAGTCAGCTGTACGTTTTGGTTTCTAAGGTATCCTATTTTTAAGGCTAATTCATGACCCTTGATCACTGCCTTATAGGCTTCCCAAATAGTGTTAGCTGATTCAACTGAGCCGACATTTTCACGAAAGTTATAATCTGTGCATTCAGCGAGGTCCTCCCTAATATCTGGTATTGTAAGAATCCAAGGGTTTATGATTATAGGGCCTCGGGTACGGTGCTGATGAAAAGTAAGTTCAACCCTGAGGGGGGAATGGTCTGAAATACCTCTTCGGAGTCCCAGAGGACACTGAAATAATCCTATATCTGCAAGGGAAGTGAAAAAATAGTCAATGCTGACATGCTTTTGTGGGCATTAGAATAGTGCGTGAAGTAAGCTGTGTTGGGGTTCAGTGTGCGCCAAATATCAGTGAGACCCATCGCTTGGGTGAAGTCGGTCATGTGAGTGTGTCGGGGAGACAGCTTTAGGGAGTGTCTGTCGAGCGTCCCGTCCATCACCATATTAAAGTCACCACCTAGTATACGAGTACCCGGGGGAAGATCTATCAGAATTTTGCCCAGGTCTTGCAAAGCTATCGTACCCAACGAAGGTGGGAGATATACCGATCTTACATTCAAGGCCATACCGCCTCCAATACAGTGAATCTACCCTATGGGTTGCTCCAGACACGAGTAGGTGTAAGGGCAGGGTTTTTGCGTATAAGTATGCCTGTTCCCCTGGAGCCCGATGTGAATCCCAAAGGGACCGCAAGCTTGTACCCCCATCTATTAAGGGCCATGCAACTATTCCCCACCAAATGCGTTTCCTGCAAACACACTAAGTCCGGCAATTGCCTCTTAAGGTACTGTAGGACCACTCCCCTTTTTATCTTACTCCCCAAGCCATTAGCATTCCACAACAGCTTCAAATCTCTTGTGTTTGTCATTTCAGGTTGTGGTGGGGAACAAAGGGAGAATGCGGTGCGAACAACCGCACCCCTCCTGGCATTTCCAGACAAAAAGGACAATTTGCGGCAACAGCACTAGCAAAGCCTCTCCCGCCCCACCCTTCCAACATTGTAAAAGACATTTGCAATCTAGAACAAAAACATGGCGCCACCAGGTTCACTTGGATGCTCTGCAGGAAAATAACAATAACAGTGAAAACTCCCACTACCCACCCTCACCCACCCCTAACCCCCCTCCCTGCCCCCCTGCCAGTGAAATTGCAACGTTACACTCCCCAATAAGGCAGAGTGCCTCTCGCCCCCCGTAATTCGTAGGGTACCTGGCTAACCATCTCTACCCCCCCATGCAACGTATTATATTCATGGTATACTTAAGTACTTAGCTTTTTATCCGATCCTTAAACAATGTATTATATAGAGATGATAAGGTACTGAGGAATAGTCACCGCAGGGGAAACGACACCACAGAGACGGTCTTAGCAGACTCCCAGGTAGTTATTCTATATGGGCACAAACAACAAATCAAAGAGTGGAAATATGACCCGGTGGAGTCAATGAAGACAGCTAGAGTACAGCAGTGTGGCTCAGAGTCATCCATCCGAGACTTCTTCCAGGCGTCATTCTTTTGACCCCAAAGTAGCACGTTGGTTGATGTTAAATTCCTTGTTGTTGTTACCTTCCGACGATCGTCCCACTCGCCGCCATCCTTCAAGCAATTCCCAGGCTTCCTCCGGAGAGAGAAAAAACACACATTTTCCCCTCAGATTCCGCTCGGAGCTTGGCGGGGAACAGCATGGAATATTTAACATCTTTGTCACGCAGGGCCTTTTTTACCGCCGTGAAGCTGTGTCTCTGTGCCTGGACTTTAACCGTGAAATCTGGGAAGAAGGTGACGCTTGCATTATCTATCTCTACTGGAGGACCGGCCCTTGCTGTCTGTAGGATGATGTCCCTGTCACGAAAGTTAAAAATTCTTGCAATTCTAGGGCTGGGAGGAGCCCCAGGCTTTGGACGTCCGCCAGGGACCCTATGGGCTCGTTCTATGGAGAAATAGCTAGAGAGGCGCTTAGGTTGAAGTTTATTGAGCACTAGGTCCTCCACAAAGAGATCCATGGTCGCTCCTTCCGATCTTTCAGGGACTCCCAGAATACGAACGTTGTTCCGCCTCGCCCTCCCTTCGTAGTCATCCAGGAGCTCTTTTTCTGCTGGTCCTGAAGCTGGGTTACTTGACGTTGTAGAGTAGAGGTGTCGGATACCAAAGCTTGCGTGTAGTTTCTACATTTTTGACTCTAGAGTCCATTTTCTTTAGATCCGCCCGGAGGAGAGACACCTCTATGCTCACTAAGTCAATCTGAGTCTCCAGCAAAGTTCGCACACCTGCAATAGCCTCCATAACATCTTCGAGAGTGAGAGTCTTTGCCGAGGAGCGAGGCTGCGATGTCTTGGGGTTTTCTCCTGTCGTCGCTTCAGCATCCTTCCCCTGTTTGGTCCAGGCAAACTTTGACAACTGTTTTTGTGTCTGTGATTTAAGTCCTTTATTGGTGGCCATCGCTGCCAGGCGGGAGACAAGGGAGCCCAAGAATATCGGAAAATACTTGCAGGAATCTGAGGAACACACCTGTATTAGCCGCCCCTTCATGGAGGAAGAGGGGGATCCTCTGTCGGCCTGTCGGTGTTCCAGGTGAGTCAACTAGGGTGGGATGGAATGCAGTAGTTTTCTAGCTGCCGGGTGAGGCTGTTTCAATATCAGCGCACTTTAGGGTTTGGTCCATGACCAGTGAGAAAAAGTTCCACACGTAGCAAATGAGATGCGGGACACGTCACAGTCAGTCCCGTATGGGGAGAACTCCCTCCGTCCCCTCTCTGTGCAGAACGAAGGCCGGTGGGTTATGACATTATGTGGTTCGCCTGCTGTAGCTTCCAGTGAAGGGGACAGTGGGGAGAGCAGAGATGATGGCCGACTGAGGCCACAACCCCGCAGGGGGGGGGAGGCTGGAGGCCCCGTACTGCGTGCAATCCTTAAGTCAACCCTGATCTGCGGACACACACCCTACTTGCAAGGCAGGCGTCAGTAGGCTCCAAAACACCGGCCTCAATTTCCAGGGCTGCCGGATGTCCTCGCACCTCCTCCCCCTGCAGGCGCTCCCAGATACGGCCTTCGGTGCAGCATGTTAGCGTCGGCTATTTCCCCTGATGCGAGTGTATACCCCCAGGCTGGCCTTGGCTGTCGTTATTCCTGCAGTTCAAGGCGGGGATCCAGTATAGTTCAAACAGGCCTTGAAACCGGGGCCTCGATTTGCACTCGGCCGCCCGGTACCTTCCAATTACCCGTCTGGCAGCGGGGGCGGCTGATGCTCACGGTTGCCCACCGCTGTGTTTAAACAGCTCACTGGTAGCCGGTGCTGGTGGGCATGCGGAGGATGTGGTCGCCTTAGGGGTAATCCAGTGCCACAGCGGGAAGGCCGCAAAGCCGGGGACCTCACCTCGTCACACAGCCGATCCAGTCCCGTCTCCCCACAATCCGCCGCTATGGGCCACGCTCACCTCTTCTCTCCGCAGCTCCCGATCATCTCGTTCTCACCAGCTGGGCTCGGAGGTCTCCCACCAGCACCTCAGCTGCGATCCACAGTGGCATCGCCCGCAAACACAGCTCCTCAAGTCGGCAGTGTTATTCAGCCTCAGTGCAGGCACAGTGCGATCCATGAGCGGCGTTTGTGTGCTGGATTGGTTCAAAAAGGTGATTCCCGTGGTGAGAGGGGAATCTGCCGCACTACAAACGGATAAATGATCGAATATTAAGGCGAGGGCTGCAGAGCTGCCTCAGAGAGCGACCATTGCCGATGGTCGCTAGCCACACCTCCGTCTACACCTCTTTTTACCTTCGTTGGAGAGTACTCACGTTTGTAATGAAATTTCAGGAGACCCAGGGGGCGTGGCCAAGACAGCGGCTAAGATGGCCGCTTGTTAGTGAAGCTCTGGCGGCCGCACCGGCCCACTAGAATTTTCCCCAGCACAATGCAGCAAATTCTGCCCCAGGTCCGAAACACAAGAACGGCAAGGCACCGCCACTCCAGGACACCCGATTCCTGTTCGGTGCCCGGCCCTGACGGCGGAGATATCAAAGGTGATCCAGGAGTCACAGGCGATCGGACGTCTCGAAGACTGCGGCGGGCGGAGAAATCAATGAGGCCCGGACACCGATCGGAAGTGCTGCATCAAGCTGAACGGCGAAGCGGTGAGTCACGCTGCAACGGGGGGACCGGCTTGGCCCCCCACGTGCAACTACATCCCGCGGCGGTCTCGAGCACCGACTCGGCCCCACGGCGCCCCCATTGTAACATCAGAGTGCTCCTGTGTGTGGGGACTGCACGCGGCGGCCGGCGGGGGCGGAGCAGAGGCTGGAACATTGCTTGGCGGGCAAAGACGACTCTGCCACCCTCAAGGACTGCGGGGAGTAGGAGCGAGCAGGCCTGCCATAGTCCTGTATGCCGCTAAAGGTCTAATTACACCCCTGCTCAGCCCGATGTACCAAGGGACCAGCAACACCCATGACCACAGGGCTCCTTGTCACTGTTTGTGCCATTGATTATACCGTGCTCTAACTGGAGCAAATTTCTGCGCATACACAGATTCAGTGCACACCCATTTCTAGCTGACTGGCCCGCGATACTTGCCCTGCCACCTAGTACTATGCTAGGATATTGCTGAGGGATTGCACACCGTACAAAGGCCACGAGACTCCTACGGTCCACCAGCTGCTGTGACCGTCCTGCCGCTAGTGCCTGCTACTCTCCACTGCGGCCTGTACCACGCCGCCTGCTCACATTTCGCTGCACGGCATGGGACAAAAGGATCCCAGGCAGAGAACCCTACCATTCGAGAAGGTTGCCGAACCTACATCCCTAGACTCACCAGTTATGGCCGATAACGCACATGTCGCAGAGCGTCCCGCACCTACTGAAACAACTATAGCTGCTTTATTGCACGAAATGAGGGCGGGATTGAAAGCACTGGACTCACGCTTCGACGCCCTAGATAAAAATATTGCGGATTTATGGGCTAAAATACAGGTGCACGACCGGAGGCTCGATGTGGCGGAGGCTCGAATATCTGACATGGAGGATGGGACCGTGCAGTCACTCAAGCGACTGGAGCGAACGGAACGATTGCTCAAAGAAATAGCAATAAAGAATGAAGATTTAGAGGCCCGTAGTCGCCGCAACAACGTCCGCATCATGGGGGTTCCGGAGACGACGGTCCCCGGCCATATGGATCTCTTCATGGAGACGTTACTCACAGACCTCTTTGGAAGAGAGGCCTTCACTCCCGGCTTTGTTGTGGAAAGGGCTCATAGATCACTGTGCCCGCACCAAACCCTGGCCTCCCCCGAGGCCTATAATAGCATGCCTCTTCAACTTCAGAGATCCCGACAATGCACTGAGGCTTGCGAGAGAACGTGGGGAAGTGAACTGGCAGGGGTCAAGGTTGTCCTAATATCCAGACTTTACAGCAATGGTGCAGGAGGCCCGGCGTAAATTCAACGGGGTCAAAGCCACTTTGCAGAACCTCGGTCTCAAGTATGGCATGCTCTACCCGGCAAGGTTACGAGTGGATGTGGGAGGCAGATCCCGCGTATTTGACACGCCAGCAGAGGCGCAGGAATTTTGCCGGACACACAGGCAACTAAATGTTCAATCTGCGGCGGGAGGTCCCTCCCTTCCCCGCCTCACAGTGGTTCAGAACTAAATCTTTTTCCAACTCTGGCTCCGGTTAACCAACTGCTTGATTTCCTGCATGTAATGTATCCAAATAGGGAAAATGTTATGTATTTTACATTGCTATGTCATTTGGCTGGTTCGTCCCCTAGCTGCCACCCCCCTTGGTGTATCCGCTGAGTTGGTTTCAGCTTTTCTTGGATACTATGCATGGTCCTCATCAGCCCAATTTGAAGTTGCTTTGTACCTAATGTTAGTTGTTTCACGAGGGGTGGACCTCCTTTGGGGGTGAAGGCGGTTGGGTGGGGGGAGGGTGGGGGAGATGAGATTGTTTATTTTAATTGTTGTTGTTCACACCTATGCTCACTAGTACCAGATCTGCTCGATGCGCACCACAGTCCTGCTAGGACAGACTACACCCGTTGTTCTAATGCCACGTATTGGTAATGTAGAGGGCCCCTCGGCACTAACCTTGATGTCATGGAACGTCAGAGGCCTTAATGATAATCGTAAACGGCGACAGGTACTTCATTATTTAATTCGGTATGAGGTAGACATAGCATACCTGCAAGAGACACACCTCCCCCCAACGACTCTGCACAATTCGGCACCAGCTTGTGTACGCATAGATATTTCGCAAATTACAGTAGTTATGCTAGATATGTCCTCATTCTCATACACAAAAGGATCCTATTTGTCCTTAGCAACGTTCTCCGCGACCCTGAGGGCAGATACATCATTGTCGCTGGCACTCTCTATGGACACAAGGTCTCATTGATCAACATTTATGCTCCCAATGTGGATGCCCCTGAATTTTTCAAGGCACTCAACGCACAGCTGGCGAGACACGACCCCCCAAAGATGTTTTTGGGCGGTGACCTTAATTTATTATTAGACCCCGGTGCGGATAGCACCTCCTGTGCCCTTGACACCAAACCACGGGCGCGACGGGCCCTGAAGGACCTCTGTGACCAATATACACTAACGGACATTTGGTACAGCCGCAACCCCACACTCACTGAATACACTCACTACTCTGGTCAACATAATACTTGGACCAGGATTGACTACTGGCTGCTTTCCCCTGAACTTACGAACTGGTTTGATTCACTCACGACACTCCCCAGGACATATTCTGACCAATCTCCTATAGTGCTGCATCTGAAACTACCTAGACCAGAGGGGTATGAGCGACAGTGGCGCTTCCCGGGTAGGGCACTACAGGATGACTTATTCAAAGCAGACGTACGAGAGGCTATCGAAGACTACTTTGAAATTACTACCGGCTCGGTAGACTCCTGGGCTGTGTTATGAGAGGGATTCAAGGCCGTCATTAGATGGGTCTGTATCTCTAAACATGCCGGAGTGCTTAGAGACCTCTGCAACACGCTGTCCTGAATTGAATGCGAAATAGCTGCGTTGGACGCTCAATCATTAGTGAGCCCGAATTCAGGTTACCACGCAATAAGACTAGCCTTACTGTCTGAATACAGAGACGCTGCAGAAAGGGAGATTTTATATCTGGGGAAATATCACACCGCTCGACGCTATGGTGAAGGAGAAAGACTGGGGAGAGTGCTGGCACAACTCTTAAGGCCGTCATACAGTAAATCACATATCGCAGAAATCCACTCCGCTGCAGTGGACACTCTTACCACTACAACCGCTATCCGGGATGAATTCCTAGAATATTTCACAGCTCTCTACACTTCCAAAACTAGGCCGGATGGCACCGCCCAGACGGACTACCGTTCTGAGATTGCACTGGTATACCTGGAAAAGCACATGCAGGACTTTATGGCAGAACCCATATCGGTGGCAGATGTCACACTCGCCATTGACACTCTCAGGGGCTCCACAGCCCCGGGACTCGACGGGTTCACAGGTGACTGTTATAAGGAATAAAAAGACCTACTGGCTCCGCAACTCATCGAAGTATATGCGGAGGCATTAGAAAAACAGATGCCCCCCAGACACTACGCAAGGCCGTAATTATTCTCCTCCCGAAGCCCGGAAAAGATCCTACGCATTGCGGGTGATATCGATCCCTATCCCTACTCAATCTAGATTATACAATTCTGGCTAAAGTGCTTGCAAACAGACTATCCCAGCTAATGGAGTACATTATCTCCCCTGTGCAATCCTACTTTGTACCTCACCAATCGACTTCCCTGAACCTAAGTACGTTTTTGACGGTACTTCACAGAATAAACCCAGACATCCCGGCAGCTGCAATCCTGTTAGATGCCGAGAAGGCCTTTGACTCCCTTGAATGGCCATTCATTATCGAAGTGATGAAACGTATGGGTCTGCCATTTGGCTTTATTAATACGGTGGCCTTACTGTATTGCAATCCCACGGCGAGAATCCGTTTAAACGGCACACTTTCTAGGCCCATTCGCGGCACTCGGCAGGGCTGTCCCTTATCTCCGCTCCATATTGGCTATGGATCCACTGATTAGGCATTTTCAGGAGAGACATCTGCATCGAGGGATACAGTTTAATACCGGCCCCCTCATTGTCTCCCTCTATGCAGACGATACTATTTTATATGTCCGGGAACCGCATATTAACTTAGCACCCCTAATTAGAGAGATTCTCAGTTTTGGCAGATTCTCGGGCCTTGGTATAAACTGGCACAAGTCAATCATTTTCCCACTCACTGCGAGCACAGCACTGTGGGAGTGCAAATTCCCCCTTGAATGGTGCCACGATTCGGTAAAATACCTTGGGATACATATCCATCATGACACCACGCACATCATACGCTTAAATTATGGGCAAGCAGTTCACTCTTTGGAAGGGAAGATTGATAAATGGCTGAGGCTACCGCTATCACTAGCGGGACGGGTTGCAATCCTGAAAATGGTTGTCCTGCCTAAGTTTTTGTATTTCTTTAATAACATCCCCATACACCTCACCGACGGTTTCTTTCGCACACTAACGACACATATTACCAGACTGGTGTGGGGTGGGAAGCAGCCACGCATCCGGTGGTCCATCCTAACTTTACCGTATGAAAGAGGAGGGTATAGTGTCCCAGACTTCCAATTGTATTATTTAGTAGCGCAATGTCACTATACCCACGCTTGGTTTCACCCCGACGCGAGAATACCGTTACTGTGACTGGAGGCGGATCTTGTTCTCCTGGACACACTCTCCGAGGTGCTCCCTGAGGGGTTCCCGCGAGATCCACAAAACATTCAAACTGCGTCTACCACCTCCTGGGCATGGGCGAAATTGAGGAAATACACCGGCGCCACGACCTTGTATTCTTCCTCCCTTCTCCTACCGAATGCCAGATGGATCCCAATGACCCGTGAGGCTCTGGTGAAGCATACTCTGGCTACCCTTGACATTGCCAAGATAGGAGAGATTTATCCTGCGGGACATATATTCTCACTAGAGGAAGACCCTCGGTACGATCACTGTAGTTTCATGACCCGTTTTATCATGACATGTGTACGCTCGGCTTTACGAGTTTCCCTTCCCACATACCCCATGGAGCCGGACTCTTTCCTCCCCCTTACATTAGTGATTGAGAATTCAAATGGAGCATGCCTCATCTCTAAAATGTACAAAGCTAGCGCGCGCATCAAACCAGTGTCTGATGACAGACTACGACAAGCTTGGGAGGCAGATATTGGCAGGCAAATAACGGACAAGCAATGGTCAAAATGTTGTGCGGCCACTAAAAACATATCCCTTAACAGCAGACACAAGCTGATCCATTTTAAATTCCTTTGCTGCACTTATTTCACACCTGCCAAGGCGCACAAGATATACCCCGCCAAGCCCCACACATGTTTGAAATGCAATGCACCCTATGCAGACTTCATAAATTTGGCTTGGTCTTGTCCCCGCTTGCAACCTTACTGGGCTGACGTGCACACGACCCTGGAGAAAATGATCAACTTGGAAATTGCGCTGTTGGGATACACGGTGCAGTTCCCGAAAAAAATCAGACGGTTTGCCTCACTAGGCCTATTATTGACCAAAAGAGAGGTGGCCATACACTGGGGTAAGAAGACCGCTCCCAAAATGCAGGACTGGTTGCACAGTTTAGCCTATTGCAATGTAAACGCGGAGGCATACGCCTGGCTTATGCCAACTACATCCCGACCCAAGGATATCTGGGGTCCATTTAGGGAATATGTTGCGACGGCTAAGCTATCCTCAGGCGGCGAGTGGCATTGTACTGGAGGGTGTGGGATGATGGACCTGGGTTGGGTTTACAAACTTGCCAGTATTGATATTCTAAGTGATTGTTTTCCTTCTGTGTTAGCAGTTTTTCCTTTTATATTTACATTGATTGCTAGGCTGGCTGTGAGAAAGCGAGCGGGAGGGTTGAACCACGCGGGAAAGCTGGGGTCAAGCCCTCATGCATTGACTACGAGATCATGTGTGAAGGTAGCATTATTATTGTCATAATTGCAAATATCACCGAACTGTCGGGAGTGATGCGTATAACTTACGACATTCGTAAGAAACAAATTTCAGGAGACCCTAGCATTTATGGATCATCCTTCTTATAGAGTCACTTAGACTGACATGATAATGACAGGCGCAAAACACCATAGTGCAAACAAAATTTGCGATGGGTATTAGGTGTATTTTTGCACTCAGCTAGTTACGGATGCAAAACGGGGAATAAGATGTGTGCAAATTATATGTGTGCTCATGTTGAAAGTATTATTACCCCTCGTGTATTATTGTATGTGACAGTTATCACAGGCCTAAACTGGTGGCATGGGCATGTGCAAACACAGAAGCACGTTCAATTTTCACTCATCTTCTAAACAGTTCTATTGCTAAAACTGATGCAGTTTGAGTCTTTATTTTATCACTCACTATTCTAGCTTGTGCACAGAGACCTGGGCATGTTCATGACAATGCAAGGTCCAGGATCTGTCGTGTGACAAAGAGGGGTGTGATAAGTATGCCCGTTTGTGACAGTGGACCTATTGCCCCTACTGTGGGTGTGTCATGTAAAGCGGTGGAGGCAACAAACCACATTTTATTATTTGCCGTTTTACCAGACGTTTTCTTTGCATTAGCTAGAGTGTGATGTACTGTCTCATGTAAAGTTTCGTTATCATGTGAAACCTAGTGTTAGAACTGTCAGCCTTAGGGTGGTCTTCTCCCAAACTGCTTGCCCACTCTCCTCCTGTTTAGTTGAAATTCGTATTTTGTGTCTTTTGGACTCTGTGCACTTTCCACTGCTAACCAATGCTCAAGTGCTTGTGCTCACTCCTTAAAACATAGTACAATTGGCCCACACCGGATTGGTACATTTAATTTACTTACCAGTACCCAGTAAAGTGGCAAAACAGGTACCCAGGGCCTTTAAATTAAAGCTACTAGTGGCCCTGCAGCACCTATTGTGACACGAACTTAAGTAGCCCTCAGACCTGCCATTGCAGCCTTTGAGCAGTTTAAAACTGCCAGTTTGGCCTGGCAAAATTAACCTTTTGCCAGGCCTAAACCTCACTTTTTAAAACATGCTGGTCACTCTTAAGGTATGTCCTACAAAGCCCATAAGGAAGGGAGCCATGTATTGAAAAGGTTGGACATGTACTTTTAATGGGAAACAGTCGGAACACGCCGGCCTTAACCACGCATGTTGCGACTACGCAAGCTAAACCATGCTTCCCTTAACCACGCATATGCTTGATTAAGGCAGTGAGCGGTCTAGCTGATGGCAGCTGGGAATGGAAGCAGGAAGACCTCGCCAGGAAGAGATCTGTTGTGAGGTAAGTGGGGCTGGGCTGTAGTTATGTGAGCTGGGGAGGTCGGGGAAGTTTTCTGGGCTGGTGGTGTCGGGGGTAGTTTTCTGGGCTGGGTAGGGGGTAGTTTTCTGGGCTGGGGGTTAGGGGTAGTTTTCTGAGCTGGGGGTTCGGAGTTAGTTTTCACGGCTGGGGGTGTTGGCGGTACTTTTCTGGGCTGGGGGTTTGGCTAGTTTTCAAGGCTGGGGGTCAAAGGTATTTCTCAGGGCTGGAGGCTAGTTTTCAGGGTGGGGGTCGGAGGTAGTTTTCAGGGCTGTGGGGTCAGGCTAGTTTTCAGGGTGGGGGTCGGAGGTAGTTTTTAGGGCTGGGGAAGGGGTAGTTTTCAGAGCTGGGGGGCCAGAGTAGTTTTCTGGGCAGGCGGGACAGGGTAGTGTTCAGGGCTGGGGAGGGTCGGAGTAGTTTACAGGTCTGGGGGAAGGTTGCAGTAGTTGTTTTAATTAGGGGCTAGGGTATTAGGCCTAAGAGCAGTGGAAGGGGTTGGGGCAGCTTTAGGGACAGCGAGGAGGGTGGGAGGGGGTCGGGATAGTGTTTATTAAGGGACAGGGTTTTAGGCCTCAGGGCAGGGGGAGGGCAATGGGTAGTCGGGGTAGTTTTTAGGGCTCAGGGAGGGCCGGTAGTTTTTCAAAATAGGAGTGTGGGTTTTAGGCCTAAGGGCAGTGGAAGGGGTTGGGGTTGTAAGGACAGTGCAAGGGGGTGGGACAGGGTTGAGGTAGTGTTTAAGGGTTAGGTACAGCATGGGGGTTGGGAGGGGGTCGGGTATTTTGACCTCAGGCCAGGGGGGTGGTGGTGGGGAGTTTGTAGCTTAGGGCGGGGGAGCGGGGTCGTGACCTTAGCCACGCATACCCCTTTACCATTCATGCCTTTACCATGAAATTACGTGGTAAAGGCATGCGTGGAAATGGAATGCACAGTTAAGACACATTTGTGGTTCAGGCTGAGTGGTAGAGGCGCACGGGGTTTATTCTGTTGTGCCGCTATCATACAACTACTTTTAAGTTGTTTATGTCCTCGTAGAGAAAAACTCCTAAATTCGTGTTTCACTATTGTGAGGCCTACCTTTCCATAGGATACTACTGAGTTACCTTATGCCATTTAATAACTGATAACCTTTGTTCAGGAACTGTAGAAATGTCATGTTTGTTCTCAAAGTATAGTAATCTAAACTCCTCTTTAATGATAAAGTCAGATTGGAAGTCACAATTCTGAAAATGGCACTCTTAGAAAGTTGGCATTTTCTTTTCCTAACCATTTAGTGTCTGCAGCCTGTGCCCCGAGTCACATGCCTGTGAACAGTTGACAGTTTGCCTTTTTGTGTTTCAGACAGTAAGAAAAAGGGGCAGGATTGGCCATCCTGCCAGGATGGGAGTGGTTGAGCTGTTCCCTGCCCACTTGCATTTCAAAAGAGCTGTCTCAGCACACTAACAAAGAACTTCACATTAGTCTTTTGTCACCCTCGGCCTCTTGGAGCCTGGGCAGGAAAGAAGGAAGAAAATTCCAGATCCATCTGTGGGGGTAAAACTCCAAACATTTCTTCCACTTCAACAGGTAAAAAAATAAGACCCTCAGACCCACTCATTACTTCACTCCTGGACCTACAGAGGACACTCAGAAGACCTGCCTTGTACTTCAGAGGACTGCCCTGCTGCGTGAGGCCTGCTTTGTACTTCAGACAATATTTTTTAAGATTAAGGATTTCGTTAATTGCAATACCACTTTTTAAATTTACATGGTGACCTGTATCTGTTTGTTACAGTATGTTGGTTTGAGTATCAGACCACATAAAGAAATGTAGAAAGAGCATCTCAATACCAGATGAAACTGTGATACTAAATCTCCTGTAGTGAAGCATTTCATGGAAAAAATCCAACATAGTAACATGAGTCAAATCTCCTTGACAGGTATAGATCATGTACTCAAACATCAATGAGGTGGAGACAGGGAACTGAAATGACGATGTAAGGAGACCTGGTGGATGAACACACTACAAATGGTTCAATATGGTTTGAAGATTAAACATTTACCAAGAGCTTTATACCTTCTTTTAATTTGTTTGTTCATGTGTAGTATTTATCAATCATAGCAGTTGTGTATTGTTGGAGGCTGGCAAACTGTAGTTCATTTGCATGTGGTCCTGCACTCTTGTGATCGTGCCATTACAAGGTGTCACCGGTAGGATCCATATGACAGAAGGGTCCACAAAATGAGGACTCAAATGCCCAATGCGCCTCCAGTGTATTTTGCCTAAGTCAGCCTTTGGAGTACTATTTTATATACTTATAAAAAAAATAACTCCCCTGTGGTTTTCGACCTGCCATGAGAAACAGCTATTACTTCACAAATGAATTTTGGTTTCGTACTATAAAAATATCCTGTTGTACTCCATATGACTGATATACTAGACTAACTCAATTTTGCATCCAGAGATAGTTTATGTCAATATTTCTTCACTACATTTAACAACAGACCTACTTCGTCTACAGTTTTTCCTCTGTTCATTGCTCAGCGAGAACATTGGGCCTGATAACAATCCAGCTGGTTGGATCCTAAATGGTCGGGGAGAAGACCGCTGGCTCTGACAGGATCAGTTATCCCGTCAGGGCGGCGGCCGGAATCATAATCTCGAATGGAGGCAGTGCCGAGGCAGGCCTGTCGAGATTACGATATCCCTTTCCGATATCCTTTTTCAACAGCAATTTCATGTCTGAAAAACTGCCATGAAAAGGCTGTCCGAAATGGATTTTGGGGGGCCCAAACAGGATCCCTTTCTGTCAGGGGCACATGTAGTGCCCTAATGTACGTCCATGCACCGTGTGCCATGCACCTCCAACCGACTGATATCGTAATAAGGCCCATAGTGCTAGCTATATATCATAAACCAGGTTGAACTCTTGCTGGTTGACTATGCAACGTGATGAGATTAGTCATAGAAACTAGTTATTATCCAAAACCATAATTGTGTTAATGTTAATGGTGTCTTCTAGGGGTGGTTATTAAAAATATAAAGAGGAAAAAATTCCCCAACTGGACGTCAACATTTTCTATTATTATTTATAGTGCACAAAGCCAAAATTCTGAGTTGCGCCAGACATAGAATGCAAAATCAAAACATTGATGTAACCTTTGAATCACTTAATTAGTCCAAAATTTACAGGCACTGACGTGTATGTATTTTTCGTGAATACACTATATTCATTCAACAGAGGAGATAAACAAAAATAATGAACAGTGAGATAGAATTCAAAAAATGTAATACCCAACATCAAATGAAGAATTATTGATGAATACAAAATGCCAGACAAGAAAACCAACTACTTCAGTCAAAAGACATTTGTAATACCTCATCTGGAAGGGATTTGGTTCACAGTCCGAAGCTTATTCTGGTGACCCCATCTCTAGTTCCACAGAAGGACTACTACTTTAGAACAAGCATTTGCAATGCATTGGGTCTCGCATTTGCGAGATTTTGTGCTATTGGCATTGTAAATGACAATGCCTTTTATTTATATGTTTAAAAAACATACAATAATAAAAGGCATTGTCATTTACAATGCCAATAGCACAAAATCTCGCAAATGCGAGACCTAATGCATTACAAATGCTTGTTTTATTTTTGGTTGGGCGGTAACATAAATAATGGCAGAGTGAGAGGTGGGGTGAAGAATTAACACAGACAATGGGAGGGTGAGTGGAAAGAAGGAAAAAACAAAAAAAGCTGCATCAGCAGGAAGAAAGAAAGAAGCAGCAGCAATACTGACACTAAGATAGAAGGAGGAAACGGGGGTCAGGCAGCATTTTTAAAGTGGACTTGACAAACACTGCGATTCTGTGGAAAATAATATTAGAACAACCGCATTCTCAAAGTCCGGTTTCCTTTCAATATCTGACAGCTCGCTGCCTGTGCAAGAAATACAGGAGGCATTCTTTCAAAAAAGCTCAGACCCACTGCGCATTTTCTTAAATTTAATGACCATGACATACTTTAATATTTCTGAAATAACAAAATGTCCAATAAATATGCGGCAATTCAACAACACAACAAATCCTTTCATTGCCATTCCGCTGCTAGGAGCATCGGGAGAAGCCTCCCTCGGAACTGAGACTGTGTTATTGTGAAAGTAAAAGTTAACTCAGGCGGGCCCTGGGTGACAACAAACACCCGGATGGGTGCTGCTTGGAGGGGGGAGGAAGGAAGCCACTGCTCACTGAGCTCCCTTCCCTCTTTATTTCTATGCATACTATCACTCCCCGTGAGCGCCCGAGGGTGGGACGGGGATGAGGGGCTGTGAGCCACAGCACCATTATTAATTGCATGCACCCGTGTTGTGTGAATGTAAACGCGGGCGCCATGTTAAAGATAAAGCAAACAGGAAATAAACACAAGAAGCCCCCGTCATTGCCGCGAGTGGTATTTGAGGGGTGGGACAGTGAAGAAATAAAAGTAATGCACGTTGAAGAAACACACTGACGAGGGACGGTGAAAGTCATAATAAAAAAAAAAAAGAGTTCTGAAACACAAGAGCTGAAGAAGGGAAGTCCACGAAAGCGGACGAAAACTGTAGTTAGGCGGTGCTGCTTCCGGAATAAACGGAAGTGAGGCATCAGTTCTACAGCCAATAAAAAGCCCACTAAGAAAAGCAATGCCAGAGTTTACTAATGGCAATCGGCAGGAGAAATTACCCGGCAATAGGCGGAGTTTCACCCCTGATACAGATTACTTGATGTCTCGTAGAGATAGCTCATGCGTGCTGCCTAGGTGAGACCTAAAAAGGAAATTTGTTCAAAGATGATTTGCTCAGCAGTTTCCGCTTTGCATTTCAACCCCAGTGGTGATGAGTCTGACCTGCTGGAGAGAAGCAAATTAGTCAGGCAGAAAGCAGGAAGGCAACTGTAATTGCAATTTATGTAGATAGCATGCATTATGGACTGCTCTCTATTTGAGGGAATGGCTCCAGTAATGCCAGGGTAGCTGGATAAAGGAGTGAATGTACCGTTTTCCACTCACTTTTTTACTTGCAAGGAACGTCAGCAGTCAGCATGAAACCTAAATCTAGTAATGCTTTACAGTGCGGAGCACATAAATATATTATGACCTAGTCACTTTCAAGGATAACCAGATAACCAGATATTTCAGACTGATCCCATGACACCAACCTTTACAGACCCACATCGGACACTACAGCCAGCTCTCTCAGTACACATTAGTCCAAGTCCTCCACTCATTGATACCTACTGCCCCAGAAGTTCACCTCTTAGCCAAATTGGGATCAATGGCCCAGCAACACGGGGCCCTTTTCTTCCTGTCCTCTGAATGTCTTGCATTACCTTACAGGATGAACATCATTGAGGGGTCACCAGGGGTCGCAGCTGTGACTCCTGGTTTTCCCCTTGCAATCCTGGTGGGGGCTTTGCATTCCTAATTGTCTGACTGATTTTCATTATAGTACTAGTGAATAATATTTATTATTCACTAGTAATTTAACAAAAATGGAGCACACTTGGCACCTCTGATGGCAGACGTGGTAAGTAAACATGGTTTTAACTGTATGTTGTATGCGTGCTTGAGAGTGAGAGCGTGTTTAAGTGACAGATTGTGCGTAGGTGTGAGAAAATGTTTCTCTACTTGTAGGCATGTGTGTATGAGTGAAAGTGAATGAGAGTCAAGTGACAGGTAGTAAGAGGGATTGAAGCCCAGATTTAATATTTTGTGGCGCAGGCAACACTGCACCGAAGATGCTGAGCTGCCTTTCATTAAAGGGGGTTAGAAATTAGGTTGCTGGTTGACTGGGGGTTGAGCCCTTGTCAAGTAACAGCCACAATCACTTGCAGGGTGAACCACAAAAAGTCACCTAATTAACCTGCGCTTAACCCTGAGTAGGTTGGCACAAAAAGAAGTTAGGCTTAACTTATAGGCAACGTATAAAGCATTTATTCAGCACACAAACATTAATAAAGTGAAAATGCAACACAAGAAAAATATCAAACCATTTTAGAAAAATGGAGTACATTTTTATAAATTATTTGACACCAAAACAACAAAAATCAAATCAGTAGAACCAAAGTTATGCTTTTGTAACGTTTTTAGTAAAAACAAGCACCTAAATGTTCAAAGCGGCAACAGTGGATATCTAGTCGCGCTAGACCGGTTCAAAGTAAAAAAATATGGCTGGCCTCGATTTAGCGTGGTTTGGCTACAAGAATTGGATTGGGCCCGGTCAGCGATTACCTCTGAAATTCTCAGAAAAAATTCTGAGAAGACAAAAGTCAACGGGTCAGGGATGCAGGAAGTATCTAAAGAGGGAGCATTGTCTCTGGATAGCCTTGTATTGAAGCAGTGGTGAAGAAGTCTACGTTCGGACTTTGTCTTGAAATGGAAGTCGAAAAGCTCCAGTGGGATGAGGCAGGGGTTGTAGCTGAAGGCAGTTCCATGGCGTCGGATACCCCTTTGGCAAAGGACCACTGAAAAGGATTTGCTGCGGTGGAGGAGGAGAAAGTAGCAGGAGAAGCCATGAAGTCAATCCGATGGACGATGCACGTCAGGTGGATAGACGAGCAGGTTGGTCCTCCTGGTTCTCATAGCAGTTTTTAGCCAATGTTATCCTATAGGAGGGGTAGGACTCACAGTAGTGAAAAACGAATGTGGGCGTTTTTCACTACTAGGTCAAATGTGCCATATCTAATAAATATGGCGCACTGTTTCTCTCCTAGTGCGCTGGTGCTCTTTTAGCAGTCATGCGCCAACACACATACCCTTGTGCCACAGTTAAAGGTGTGTGTATTCTGGAAAGGGATCCTTCCAGTACAAAAACTATGCTTTAAGGCATTTCCTACTTTGCACATGTGCTGTACAATACATCACACATGCAAAGAAGAAATGAAAAACATTCTTGTTACGCCTGCCTCAAGGAGGCATATGTTTTAGATGCAAATTCTTGTCTACCAGAGTTTGAAGATAGGGATTTGCAATAAAATGCACTGGTGGTTGCATGGGAACCCCTATGCACCATCCATGGACGCCCTCTTGATACAAAAAATGCAAAAAAGTACATAACTCAACATTGTGTTACTTTGTAATACTATGCACGGGAATCTTCCGTTGTTATGGTTAGGTCATGTGACATGCCTTCCTAGAAACAATCAGGCTCAGGGATCAGATGATGTCACATGCTGTGATGTCATTGAGGTCAAAGATTATGTTATGCTACTTCCCCTACACCTGGCTTTTGGTGAATCGATGCCAATACCTCACAGTCAATATCAAACCCAGCCAACCCTCACGTTCAGCCTACAATCTTACAACTATTCTGTCTGCAAACTCCCCACATACTCTAAGCATGCCCTTGCCCCCGATAGGCACAGTGGCTACCTTTAGAGTGTCCCATCACCATCCCCCTTGCAAGCCCAGACCCACCCTGCAATCTCCCACACCATCAACTATCCACCCTCATATCCCACCCTAAATGACTAGGCATGGGATGACAAGTTATGTCAACCTGAGACACCATCGAAAATGTGGATGATAGTATTTCTGTCTTTGAAGATTTTACATTTTGAATCTTTCTGGTCACACCAAGGTGGCAGAGATAAAATGCCCCAAAATAGGCAAGAGAAACATCCTGGGGAACTTCAGGAGATCTTACAGATTTACAATACCGTCTACAGATTTAGAAGGTATTGTTGTCAGTTTGTTCAGGAGCATCAACCCTCTATGCAAGCCCAGTAGCTGTAACCTTTTCATCCTTTCAGGGGAGGTAAAGGACGTGGACATCAAGCAGCTACATCTTCCTCTTTTTATTATATGGCCACAGTAATAAAACCTCTCCATGTCCTCTTCAATTCAATTCAGACTCACAACTCAACCAGTTCATGTGATTTCAGAAAAAAATATTTTTATTTCATGGAATGCCATTTCGAAGTAACCATTTCCTGCTTTGGTGGTTTGTTTTTTAAATAAAAAACCTTTGCTGTGCTGTCTTAATGAGCGTGGTGCACACACAGCAAAGCCTCAGTGCCTTCAAGAAGCCATGCTGACAGCTCTTCTGAAGCCACAGAGACCAGCACTTGCCTTGCCAAGAACTCTAAATGTTGTGGGTTGTAGTCTGTCCGGGTACCGGAATACATCCCTCCGCTGTGCTGGCACAATGGATTACTGCCCATTACAGTTTAAATGAGCCCCATTGTCCTTAGGTTTCTAACAGGCCCCCTGTTTGAGTCTTTGTGCTCTTGCCCACTAAAAATGTCTTTAATGGAAAAAAAAATGTTTACTAGCTGTCAACTCCCCCCGGAGAGTCAGTGAGCCATAGACTCAATCTGCCTCTACACCTTTTAATGTGGTCCAAAACATTGTTATTCTCAGAATTAAGCCTTTCACCTTAAAGTAGCAGGGGCATTTGATGCCACTTAGGTCATGACTCTGCCTTCCTTTCTTCTTACAACTCATACTTCCAAGAGAATCATGATAGAGTGGACCCCAGCGGGGTCCTCGTTCACTTTATGAACAGAACTATCGCCTTTCATATTGATAATAACCTCTTGTTTAGTTTCACTGTTGGGCAATGATTTGAGTAAACATAACAAGTTTTGTAGGCTTCTTTGCTGGTTTAATACTTATGAATTGGTGGATATCCTCCTCATAACGGCTTCCTGGCCCGTTCCTCTAGAGGTCTGGCAGCTACTTCAGCTTTATTGTCAGGTACACCAGTGAAGGAGACTTGTGCCTACTTGGTCTTAGGTGCATTGTTTCACCAAACATTACTGTTTTTAGGTCTTGCCTAGCGTTGCAGCGCGCATGCGGTTTGCGAGACATGTAGTATATACTATAGCGGGAAAGCTTAGCGTAAGCTCCGCCCACTCTCTGCCCATCATTTTGTTTGGCTTACAGCCTAAATGCTGCCTTCTCATTGGTTTTCCACGTGTTAGTCCCTCCTCCTGACGGCCATGGCGTAATTTGTCCACATGCGAGGCTATTGGCCCCTATACTCAAACCATATTTTATGCCATATGCCCCCCTGTCCCCTTCCACAGTTCGTCAGTTCTCGCCCCCTGTTTACCCCCTCCACTCCCGTTCTTGCCTTTTTAAATGCCAGCACTCCTATTTGCAATGCAATACGTCTCGCGTAAATGCGAGCCGTATTGCATTGCAAATGCTTGTTTTAAAGTAGTGCACAGTCATTTAGAGGTACGCCCGACGAACCCTTACCGGAAGTGACATCCCTAGGGTGCATCGGAAAAGAACCCTTGGTTGCTCCGGAACTGTTGTTTACATTCCAATTGCGTCTCACTGGCGGCGCCCGCGAGGTCAGAAGAGAATGGTAATTTTAAAATATAATACGTATTGCTGAACCTTGGCTCCGAGGAGCGCAAAGAAGGGGACCATTGTAGTGAAGCTAGGACTGCCTTGTAGTGGTTCACAAGCTCTTTATTTCAGTAATGATATACAAGAACAGGTGAGCGCCAGGATACACCTCCACTCCATTCCCAAGACTAACTGCTACTCCCAGAATCCGAATGTCACTCACCTAGCGACATTCCACACACGCACGCACACTCTCACCTTAAAGGTACATCCATACAAAATGACACATCGACATTAAAGTAGGACACAACACATCCCCCCCATTAAATAACAAAAACAACCAACTACCAAAATACAAAAAAATAAAAAAATAAAAAAGCTTTCCCCCACATAAATGATAAAAACAAAAACACAAAACAACAGTACTACACAATATACTCCTTGAGCCAACTTGGCAAAATCCTTTTCCTTTTCCCTATGCAACCTTCACCTGAAATGACACCTTCCTGTGGAGGTACCGTGACACTTCCCTGTGGGGGTACCCTGACTGACCGACGCATCACAGACCCTTCCCCCTCTGTAACAGAAGAAGTAACCTTGGCACCCCCATGAAGTAATTCATCCTCCTGAGCCACCTCACGGTCCCGCACATCTTCCGCAGCTAACTGCGACTGTAGATTACTATTCTCAAAATAATCCTCAACCCAGTCAAAATCTTCCCTTTGATCCTTTACATGATCACCTCCATCCTGACTGCCAATCACAGCTATGTCTTTCAAATTCCACACTTTTCCATCATTTAATCTTACAGAATTCCTCAACATTTCCATTACTTGCTTAGGTGCCTCAAATTTGCTCTCTCCTTTAACAACTTTGAACGGTTTCCTGACTCGTACCCAATCACCAACCTCAATATTCACCTCCTTAGCACCATGCACCCTGTCATAAGAAGCCTTTGCCTTTGAATGCACTTCTTCCAATCTTCCCCGTACATCGCTAGGAGACCACTGATGCACTTCAGTTTGTACTAACCAATTTGGGTTGTACTTACTCCTTGGCGTTCTACCCCTCATCATGACAAAAGGAGACAAACCAGCTTGAACTTGAGAAGTAATTCTGTATGACCACACAGCTTTTTGTACTTGTATCCTCCAATCCAGATTTTTGTTCATTGATGCCTGTATGACTCCTTTAATCACCCTATTAAAACGTTCCACCGTACCATTCCCACTTGGGTTGTACAGTGCAGTTGTTTTGTGTTTAATCCCACACCTTTTAAAATACTCCTTAGCCATATTTGAAAGAAATTGCACCCCATTGTCCGTAAGAATGCAACCCGGCAAACCCTCCATCACAAAGATGTTATCTAAAAATCTTAAAACGGACTGAGTATCCGCCTTCTCCACAATTTCCACCACTGGCCACTTGGTAAACAAATCTATAGCCACCAACCCATACTCTTTCAACTCACCCACTGGTCCAAAAATGTCCACCGCAATGGTATCCCATGGCAAACCGGGAATCAATCCTTCACTCATTGTAGGTCTTAACGTTTTAAGGGACTTGTCCGCCGAGCAACAAACTGGACAACTCTTCACAAAATTTTCAATCTCCTTGTCAACTCCAGGCCACCAGAACATCCCCTTCACAATCAACTTCGTCCTGACAATTCCAAAATGCCCCTCATGGCACAATTGTAAAATCCTTCCACGCAACGTTGTTGGGGGAATTATTCTATCACCTCTCAACAATAAATCCCTGTCTAGAACCAATTCCATCCGTACCTCCCAATAAGATTGCAAACTTCCCGTGATACCTGCCTTCCTTGGCCATCCATTACAAACATACTCCAAAACTCTTCCCAACACCTCATCCTTTAACTGCTCCTCCAACCATTCACCTTTACTAATAGCCGATGCACCAGAATCATGTATCAAGGCCACACTACAATTCCCCCACGGATCATCCACACATTCCTCCAACGGAGTGGGCAATCTTGATAGGCAATCCGCCACCACGTTTTCCTTGCCCGCAACATGAACCATCTTATATATGAACTCTTTCATCCTCATTGAAATTCTGGCTAATCTAGCTGAAGCAACTGCTGTACCTTCACTAGATAAAATGCGAACCAAAGGTCGATGATCCGTACGAATCAACACAGGTTTCCCCCACACAAAAGCACGAAAATGTTCAAGTGCCCATGCACACGCCAATGCCTCTCTTTCTATGATCGGATATTTACTTTCCACTGGTGACAACACTCTAGAAGCAAATAAGATTATTTCCTCTTTTCCATCTTTACCCCTTTGTGACAACACAGCACCAAGCCCCTTGTCACTAGCATCCGTGGTCAACAAACTCTCTAAATTCGGATCAAAACTGGCAAGAGCATTCACTGCTTGAAGGTCCACCTTGACTTCCATAAATTCACTTTCACACTCCTTACTCCAATCAAATTTGACATTTTTCTTTAAAAGCGATCGAATATTGTAAACCTTCGATGCAAAGTTCTTTATGAACTTTGCACAATACTCTGCCATACCCAGAAATGACCTTATCTCTTCCTTGGACACAGGAGCTGGTGACTTAATAATGTTCTCGACCAATGCAGGTTTTGGTCTCACCCCTTCCTCACTTATAATGTGCCCCAAATATGAGACACTCCTCTGTGCAAATTTACATTTCGTCAACTCAACTGTTAATCCCACTGACTGTAAAGTTTCCAAAACCTGAATCAATTTGTTATCATGTTCCACTTTACCTTTTTCTGCTACCAAAATGTCATCCTGAAAAAAACACACCCCATCCACATCACCAAACAACCTGTGCATTAGTTTCTGAAAGACCGTTGCAGCGGATGCAAGCCCAAAAGGCATTCGTGTAAATTGATAGCACCCAAATGGGGTAATAAAAGCTGTAAGGCCCCTTGAATGTGGTTCCAATACTACCTGATGATAGGCCGCGGATAGGTCGATGGTAGAGAACCACGTAGCCCCTCTCAATGACGCTACCATCTCATTGATTTTAGGTAAAGGGAACTTTTCAATCACAATATTATTGTTTAAATGGCGCAAGTCTATGCATAAACGGATTTTTCCGTTGGACTTGCGGGCAACTACAACCGGAGAAATCCACTCCGATGTCTCCACTTCTTCAATCACCCCATTGCTTAGCAAATTCTGTATTTCATTTTTCACCTCATCCCTAATTAATATCGGAATGGGTCTTACTTTGTGAACTTTTGGTAGTGCATCCTTTTTCAGTACTATCTTGTGCTCGAACCCTCTGAGTTCCCCTAAGTCTTTCCCAAACACCTTAGGGAATCTTTTGCTCAACACTTCACCCATTTTACTGCACTCATCCATTATCAGCACTTTTTCCACACTATTAGGGTCTAGGATTATGTGCAAATCCTTTTGATCGAACCACCCCAAAACTGACGGTCCCCTCTTAGCTATATACAATTTCCCTCTTGTGGATCTTCCTTTAAATAGGAATGTTAACCATCTGAAACCTAACATGTCAATTTTTTCTCCTGTATAGCTCACGGGATTCACATCTGATTTGTTTAAATGGTTTCCGATCTTCCCTACAAATTTTTCTTTCCAAATCTCTTCATTAATAATTGTGTACGGTGATCCTGAATCCGCATACACCATTACCTTAACTCCACCTAAGGATAACTCACAAATAGGTTTCCCATCCATAGAGTTATCCTCTATGTTTAACATGAAGTTCCCTCTCACACTCTTCACACATTCTTCCTCACAATCATCATCCTCCTCATCAGCGTCCCATATATACTTTACGTTGCTGCGCCTACGACACATTTTGCTAAAATGCCCTAACAACCCACAAATACCACACTTTTTCTTCAAAGCAGGGCACATTTTGCTAAAAGCTAAATGCTCTTTGCTATCGCAACGATAGCATCTTCTCTCCTCAGTCTTGAAGTCTCTCCCCTGGTTCCTCATGGGTTGGTTTGTCCATCTCCCTTGCGGACGTTGAAAGTTGGGTCTAGCTTTACTTTGTATTTTAAATACCCCCTCTGTCATCTTTTCCGGATCCTTCTCTGCTGCCTTAACCACCGTTGCACACCTCCCCGACATTTCCGATTTCCTCATTATGGCCAACACGTCCTCCAGCGGTGCATCACCATTAACCCATAAACGGTCCTGTAGAGGCGAATTGTTGTTGTGCATGACCAAATGATCTCTAATCAAGTCATCGTGTAGGTCACCAAACTTGCAATCTATCGCCAATTTCTTCAAGTCATCCAACCAATCATCCACAGTTTCATTTTTAGCTTGCTTCCTTTGAAAGAATCTGTGCCTAATTACTCCTATGCAAACCTTCGGGGCAAAATATTTGTCCATATCCTTTATCGCATTCTCAAAAGTATTTAAATTTGCATCTAACACTTTGGACATCCTTGAATAAGTTTTCAGCCCCAAAGGTCCTAAGGAATGTAAAAGTATTCTCTTTTTCTGTTCAGGTTTCATTTTTCCCGCTTCATCAACCGCTGAGATGTAATTTATAAAGTACTCCTTCCATTCTAACCATTTAATACTTGGCTCCGCTCCTGTCGCCCAAAAGGTGTGTGGGTTACTGATGGAATAATTTTGATGTGCTATCTCTACACTTGTGGGATCTCCTTCATTGTCCCCATCACCCATATTTCGACTTTAATAATGTTAAGCAACTTCTGGCTTAAATTCCTTGCTTTAGGTATTTCCCCGGCAGTCTCACCTGTTCCCGCTACTATCCGCTGCTCAGAACCACCTGTGCTTCACTTCCTACGGCACTTCTCTTCAGCGCCCGTACCTTCGTGTTGCTAGGATACTGACGCTGAAGAATGAACCAAAAATGGCCGCCACGCAGGGTCACCACTGCGCATGCTCCTGACGTGTCCGGACGCACCTCCTACGTCAGGAGCTCCACACGCTTACGGTTCTGGAATCTCCACTGCAATTCGTATCGCGCTACCAGCGCGGGCCTTTCAACTGTCCAAAATCCTTTTGGAAAGCACGTATGTACCAAAACACTTTCTTTTTCTTCTTCCACCTGGTCTTCTGTCACCGTCAGATAATCCGATCCAAATAGGGTAATTTTTGAACGAGGATCCAAAAAAAAAAAAAACGCCTTCCTCAGTTCAGTTTTTTTTTTTTTTTAAAGTCCTTTGCACGCTGCCTCTCCAAATCCCGATCGTCGCCAATTGTAGTGAAGCTAGGACTGCCTTGTAGTGGTTCACAAGCTCTTTATTTCAGTAATGATATACAAGAACAGGTGAGCGCCAGGATACACCTCCACTCCATTCCCAAGACTAACTGCTACTCCCAGAATCCGAATGTCACTCACCTAGCGACATTCCACGCACGCACACTCTCACCTTAAAGGTACATCCAAACAAAATGACACATCGACATTAAAGTAGGACACAACAACCATGCACTATGGATAGGGCTCCGCCAGCCTGACACTGCTCGAACCGGCTCCAGCCCCCACCTTCCAGGGCCTCTGCGTGACTTCCAGTGGGTCACCAGAGACTCCAACACAGACTACAGCAACTGGAAGGCCCCTGGAGCCGGGAACAGCTGCTCGCAGCGCTGCGTGACCGAGCAGAGTGATCTGGCCTGGGAGGAAAGGGATTGCGAGATTTCAAGCCAAGGATTCCTGTACGAGTTCACCTATCCGGGCACTTCTAGACCGTTGAGTCTCGGCTTAGTGCTTGCAGTGACCTATGTGACCCCCTTCAGAGCTAATGGTAGCGACTTCATGGCGCTACCTCCTGACACGGTGGCCTCAATCTCCCCAGATGGATTCGACCTTCACTGCCGAGGCCAGGACATCAGCAGCATAAGATGGGTTTCCCAGAGCCCAGAGCCCCGGCACTGCGAGGTGGCGAACGGAGGCTGCAGCCACAGCTGTCGAGTGGAGTCTGGCATTGTCACCTGCACCTGTCCCCGGGGTCTGGAGCTGGCTAAGGATGGACGGCAGTGCGTCCTGCCCCGACCCCTAACCCAGCTCCAGCCACGGATGCGCCCAGCTCTACTACTCGAGGTGAATTGTCAGTATAACCAGTGCGGACGCATTGACTTTTTAAGACACCTGCTCACATTTGTAAATTTTGTATTTGTTTCATACATTAGCACCTATTGTTGAACATTTAATGGAGAATAGGTGGAACATGCACTAGATATTGCTCGGATTGTATTGCTTCTTTAATACCTCATCCTTCGAGAACCTTCATTTGCTAAGGGCCTGTCATTCTTTAGAAGTCGAAGCAAACATTAACGTTGGTGGAATGTTTGCAATCTTTGTATTCCTCGGTGAAAGGTAATGTGTGTGGCTGGGTGGGCGCGTTTTAAAGTTTGGATAGTTTATTTCTTTCGCGCCTATTGTAGTTATGGTCGTTTATGCCGCTTGTGCAGGCTAACTCCCTCCGAGGCCTCCGAGGCCTGCAGAGTTCTGTGATTTCTCACTGACAGGCTGGGTCATTTCCTGTGCACCTTCAGATTCGCTCCAGCCCATGCCTGTTTGAATCTGGTGTAAACAAAGCATTGTGTGTAAATCTGAGCTGTTTAAAATTTACACCGGAGTAAAGCCTTTCAAATTGAACGATGCAATTATATATTTTCGCTTCTTGCTGCGTCTGCTCCTGTGATTTGGCCCTTTCATAAGACCCCCTCAATAGAGAGCCCCCCATTGTGATTCATATTCCCTGCCTCCGGTGCATTGTGGTCCAGAATCTCTGATTGGGATCCTGACAGCAGATAACTGCCACTCATTCAAACCACAGAACCATCCTTTATGTGGCTTTCCAAACCAAAAAAACCTCCAACTGCAGGGGATGTGGGTGGAAGAGGCAGGGGCACAGCAAAAGAGCGCGCACAAGACATAATTTCAAGCCGCAGCCCCTCTACATGGTAAAATATGGCGCTGTAGCTTTGAAAACAAGCATTGGCATAGCCAATAGGTCTCGCCTTTGGGAACTTATAAGTGTTTAGTTATCCAGCACAATATCCTTGGTGCAAAAACATCAAGTGTTGCATGGCTAAACACTTATAAGGTCCAAAAGGCGAGACCTGTTGGTTATGCCAATGCTTGTTTTTTTATGCGATGGTTGCTAAATGATTTTAAACACAAGTTTCTTGTCTGCATGCGCATTAACTGAACTGACAGTAGGGGGAGCTGAAAGGTTTAATATAAGGTTTAATTGAAATACTGTTACTAAGTACACAAATTTCTGTGAAGAAAGTGGGTAATGTAATGCGTCTTATCCATGGCCCCGGCACAGAGACACATCAGACGGATGGGAAAGAAGTCTGTCCATGTCCGCCACGGTTTACGGTAGATAGTGCAGAACATAATGAAACACTGTGTATGAGTGACAGCCAAAGCTCGGAACTGCACAAGTGTACTGTATCATACGGCGTGCTGTAACACAAGCTCAAAACTAAACATGTGTACTGTAACAGTGTTAACACACGGTGAAGCTCACAACTCTGCACAGTGTACTGCAACACACTGTGGAAAGATGTGCGTCTGTTCTGCTCCGAGCTTCTACAAGAAACTTGAATGGTAAATGTATCTTGCATTTTCTTTTCTACAGTGGCGTCTTTTACGTTGTATACTTATTGTTGGTAAATAGACATAATATCGAAAAAATAATATCGAACAACAAGAATATCGAAGTTAAAATATCGAGATAACATTAATATCGAAGTGTAGAATATCGAGGTAAGTAATATCGTTTTTTTTGTGTTTAGTAAAATATCGAAGTATGAAATATCGATGTAGTAATATCGTTTGAAGATAATATCGATTGAATAGTTTTGTTAGAAATATCGAAATATAATATATATATTGTTTAAAATGTGTATTTAGTGTATATTGAATAAGTAAATTGTTTAATTATATGTATAAATACTTTATTAATGTTTAAAATATAATTAATAGTGTTAAGTAATTTATTGTATGATATGTTTTAGGAGCGGGATGTTGGGTTATTAGGGGATAAGGGTGGGGAGTGTTTTAAAAATATTAGTGTAAAATCAGATAATAATTTAAAAATATTAAATAATAAATAATTATGAATATTAAATTGTAATGAAATTTCTAAATTAAATATTTATAATTTAGAAAATAATAAAGAAATTATATATATTTTTTAGGAGCGGGATGTTGGGTTATTAGGGGATAAGGGTGGGGAGTGTTTTAAAAATATTAGTGTAAAATCAGATTATAATTTAAAAATATTAAATAATAAATAATTATGAATAGTAAATTGTAATGAAATTTCTAAATTAAATATTTATAATTTAGAAAATAAAAAAGAAATTATATATATTTTTTAGGAGCGGGATGTAGGGTTATTAGGGGAGAAGGGTGGGGAGTGTTTTAAAAATGTTATTGTAAAATCAGATAATAATGTAAAAATATTTTATAATCAAGATTTCGAAATTTCAAAATTTCAATAAAAATTCGAAATTATATAATTTGAAATTATAATGAAATTTTAATTTTGTTTTATGAGTGGGATGTAGGGTTATTAGTGTATAAGGGTGGGGAGTGTATTAAAAAGATTACTGTAAAATAGGATAATAAGTTATAAATATTAATACTAAAGAATTAGAAATGTTAAAATGTTAATGTAATTTTGACAATGTTTTAAAAAAAAATTCAAATTAATTTCGAAATTATTTTTTTGTTTCATGGTTGGGAATTTGGGTTATTAGGGTGTAAGGGTGTGGATTGTATTTTAATAATCATTACAAAATTATAGATTAATAAATAAATATTTAATTGGGAAAAATTCAAAATTGTGAACATTTTATGTCAAAATCTAATTATATAATTTAAATAGGAAATTATAATTTCAATATTTATGTTGTATTTATGGGTGGGATGTGGGTATATTAGGGGAGAAGGGTGAGGAGTAATTTTTAAAAATAATTGTGTAAACATAGATCATAAAACAATTCAATTTATTAGTAAATATTGTGAAATCTAAAATTTAAAATAAAAATTATAATTAAATAATTGTATATTTGCAATTTATATGGAAAACATATTGTACATATTTTTTTGGAAATTAGGGTTAATATGGGATAGGGGTGGGTATTGTAACTATAGTATTGTTAAATTTAATAGTTTTTAAATGATATCTCATAGTTAATAAATTTAGATTATTAATATTTTAAGTGATGTTATAACCAGCACCTTGTCTCAGTTTGAGATTTCTGGAGCGGGAATATTAAATTTAATTGGGTTAGTGTCCAGCACCTTCCCTGAGTTTATGTTAACTGGAGTGGGAATAGTAAATTATATAGGGTTACTGTCCAGCACCTTCTCTGAATTTATGTTAACTGGAGTGGGAATAGTACATTATATAGGGTTACTGTCCACCACCTTCCATGACTTTATCTTAACTGGAGTGGGAATAGTAAATTATATACAGTTAGTGTCCAGCATCTTCCCGGAGTTTATGATAACTGGAGTGGGAATAGTAAATTATTTAGGGTTAGTGTCCAGCACCTTTCCTGACTTTATGTTAACTGGAGTGGGAATAGTAAATTATATAGGGTTACTGTCCAGCACCTTTCTTGAGTTTATGTTAACTGGAGTGGGAATAGTAAATTATATAGGGTTACTGTCCAGCACCTTCTCTGAATTTATGTTAACTGGAGTGGGAATAGCAAATTATATAGGGTTACTGTCCACCACCTTCCATGACTTTATCTTAACTGGAGTGGGAATAGTAAATTATATAGGGTTACTGGCCAGCACCTTTCCTGAGTTTATGTTAACTGGAGTGGGAATAGTAAATTATATAGGGTTAGTGTCCAGCATCTTCTCTGACTTTATGTTAACTGGAGTGGGAATAGTAAATTATATAGGGTTACTGTCCACCACCTTCTCAGAATTTATGTTAACTGGAGTGGGAATAGTAAATTATATAGGGTTACTGTCCAGCATTTTCCCTGAATTTATGTTAACTGGAGTGGGAATAGTAAATTATATAGGGTTACTGTCCAGCACCTTCTCTGAATTTATGTTAATTGGAGTGGGAATAGTAAATTATATAGGGTTACTGTCCACCACCTTCCATGACTTTATCTTAACTGGAGTGGGAATAGTAAATTATATACAGTTAGTGTCCAGCATCTTCCCTGAGTTTATGATAACTGGAGTGGGAATAGTAAATTATTTAGGGTTAGTGTCCAGCACCTTTCCTGACTTTATGTTAACTGGAGTGGGAATAGTAAATTATATAGGGTTACTGTCCAGCACCTTTCCTGACTTAATGTTAACTGGAGTGGGAATATTAAATTATATAGGGTTACTATATAGCACCTTCCTTGACTTTATGTTAACTGGAGTGGGAATAGTAAATTATATAGGGTTACTGGCCAGCACCTTTCCTGAGTTTATGTTAACTGGAGTGGGAATAGTAAATTATATAGGTTTACTGTCCAGCACCTTCCTTGACTTTATGTTAACTGGAGTGGGAATAGTAAATTATATAGGGTTACTGGCCAGCACCTTTCCTGAGTTTATGTTAACTGGAGTGGGAATAGTAAATTATATAGGGTTAGTGTCCAGCATCTTCTCTGACTTTATGTTAACTGGAGTGGGAATAGTAAATTATATAGGGTTACTGTCCACCACCTTCTCAGAATTTATGTTAACTGGAGTGGGAATAGTAAATTATATAGGGTTACTGTCCAGCATTTTCCCTGAATTTATGTTAACTGGAGTGGGAATAGTAAGTTATATAGGGTTACTGTCCAGCACCTTCCTTGACTTTATGTTAACTGGAGTGGGAATAGTAAATTATATAGGGTTACTGTCCAGCACCTTCCTTGACTTTATGTTAACTGGAGTGGGAATAGTAAATGATATAGGGTTACTGTCCAGCACCTTTCCTGACTTTATGTTAACTGGAGTGGGAATAGTAAATTATATAGGGTTAGTGTCCAGCAGTTTTCCTAACTTTAATGTAGGTGAAATGGGAATAGTAATTTGTATAGGGTTAGTGTGCTGAATGTATATGTGTTGTGTTAATGAAGTATGTTTTTGGATTTAATGTTGGAAAAAAATGTGATTATTTACATTTTTAAACAATTAAATTAGCTACATTATATATGTGAGAGTTATAAATTATGAAATCCAATGACACATTTTATATTTTTATATAAGATTTATTTTTGTTGAAGAAAGTAGACAGATTATTTTTTTTTTATTTACAGAATGGAGTATACATTAGTAGACATACAGCAAATATGCATTCATTTGTGTCTTTTTGCAATGTTTTAAGGAAAATAAAATGTATTGATATTATCACATTTTATAACAGAAGTATTGATAATTACAAAAAAACATACATAACATTTATTACTTTTTAACATTGTTTGCAAATAAACATATTCTTACAGTATTCATATAATAATGTTTTTGTTGGCTATATACATAAAAAAAATCATTGCATATTTAATTTCTGAAGAATATTGTTTCATTTTTATTTTGTTGTTGTACATAATTAGTACATGACAAAAAGTATATTTTTATGCTATGTATTTTTAATGATGATTAATAATATTATTGTAGGAAATGTTAATATTATTAATTTTTATATTTTATAATTATATGAAAAAAATTGTTTTGCAACATGTACATTTTGTAAATAAATTTTAAATAATAAAAACATTTTATTATAGTTTGTACAGTTGTGAAAAAAAATTACTGTATTATAATCATAATAATAATGTATTTATAATTATTATGAATATAATTTTTTAAGGTATTGTTTATTAGAAAATAATTTTCAAAAAATTTAGATACATTTATGTTATATTTATATATGATTATAATGTTTTAATGTATTTACACTGATTTAAGTAGGGATTTTCATTTGAATGGGATTATTTTGTAACCGCTTCATGTTATTTTGGGTCATTTTGGACTGAGGAAGCTCGCGGTTGGAAGCTGCGTCGCGTTGAGCAAGGTAAGGGGTGTTTTAAGTATTAAGTGTTATTAAATACTTATGTTTAGGGTAGTTAGGATGTTTATAGTGTATTGATAGATAATTTAAAATGTTTTGGGTGTTTTTGACGTGTTAGTAATGATTTAGTTACGTCTGGTTGTTTACTGGTTGTGACGTAGTTTTCGAAGTAAATATTGTGATTAAATATGTGTTGTTTTGAAATGATGTAATTGTATTTATTAAATGTATTTGGGTGTGATTGTGTGGGTGGGTATGTTTTGTTCTGTTTTTCAGGTAAATGTTGATCGATGTTTTTTCGAAGACCAAGACGCGTTTTTTTTTTTAAAGTGTGTGTTACTTGATTTAAGTAATATTGTTAACACACTTTTTAACTTTTTACGGGATTTCATGGAGCGTTTATTTTGATTTTTCACTTCTTTTCGGGTTTTTGAGGGTTTGCATATTATGATGGAAAGAGAGACGTTATTAATTTTTTTTTTTTACAGTGTGTTTTAGTTAATGAAACTAATAAAGTTATCACACTGTTTTTTTCACCGGGATTTCCAGGAGCGTTTGTTACTATTTTGACCTATTTTTCGGGTTTTTGAGGGTTTCACGTTTTTGGATTTGTCGAGGATGGATTTACATTGGATGTGTTGATTTTTTCATTTTTGGTGGGGCAAATTTTTTATTATTACTATGGATTGACATAGAAATGGAAGGAGTCTTACTTGGTGGAATTCATCTTGTATGGCTACATCAATGGTAAGTTATATTTTGTTATAATTTGGGTGGGAAATGTTATTATAGTTTATTGTTATATATATTATATTTACAGAAATAATATTTAATTGTACATATATATTTCCGATATGAAAATGAAATGTATCTGACAATTATATATTATTTAGGAAAATATAGTATTAATATATGATTGCAATTGTTTATTGTATTGACCTATTTCATTTATTAGCTGTGTGTATGTTAATTATAAAATGCTTTTGGCTATTAGTGATAGGTAGTCTAGGCCACTTGTTGATGGGTATAGGTTTACTTGACTTTGTAGTAGATCAAACATTTGTTTGGTTTGTTTAGTTAATTTAGGACCTATTTGAGTAACAGATTGTTGCATCCGTAATTCTTGGTAGCTTTGTTCTTTTTGTAGAGATTCCAGGAGTTTTTGTAGGGTAGGTTTCCCTCTGCTTGTAGTTGCTTGGAAGGCATTATGCCATCCTTCAACACTATTGTTTGTTTTGGATTGTTTATTTAAGGTACTCAGGTATACATTCCACCAAGGAATGTGGAACTTTGGTTGTCTTCTATGTCCTGATCGATGTAATCTTCCCACCCAGGTGTCCTCAAAGTAGTCTAGGAGTTGGCTTAATTTGTCTTCGTTCTTTTTGTAATAGGGACTTTCTATTAGAATATTATAGTGTTCTGCTACATCTGTTACAGGTACGTATGCTAGTGCTATTAGTTTTTTAACCTGGTAGGCAAAAGTACTATCTGTAGCATATTGTACACTTAGGGTGGACTTTTGCAGATGTCTCCATAGACTCTGGTTAAAATGATAATAGCAACCTTGGATTGCTGTGTGTGGATAATTTTTTAGTATTGAATTGATCATGGCTAATTCGAAATCAATAATTATTTTTTGTGGGAAATAATTATTGGTTTCTTCTTTAATTTTGGTTAATATTTCTATGTATGTTGTTTGCTGTTTATTTGGTAAGAGGGCATAGATGAATGGAATGTTAGAATGTTGGTACAATCCATGCACTGTGTACAGCTGGTAAAATGGTTTTGGACAAACTTTAAAAGTTCCATCCATCATCCAAGTGTCACATTGTTGTAATTTCACTAAATTGTTTGCAGTAGCAAACATAATTATTCTTTTCTCAGGAGATTTGTTGTCAAAAAAAATAAATGGTTCATTAGTGTGAGTTATGCTTAATTCTGGGGGAATGATTACTGTCTCAAATGTTTTAGGGGTAGGTAAAGTTTTGGTAGTTAGTTTTTTTTGTCTAGCTATAGTTCTTTTTAAACAATCAATTGGGGGTAATTGTGCTGATGCATGGTGTGGTATTTTTATTAATTGTTCTTTGAGTATTTGGGTGGTGGGTCTATCAGTGCTAGTACTTGCTTCTTTAATGTTTTCAAGAGCATTTCTAACTTCTATCTCTGTAATATTGGGGGGGTGATTATGTTCTTTCACAGAAAGAACAGTGGTTTCTTTTGTAATAGCTCTACCATAGCATTTGTTTGAGTAGTATTTGCTACATTTCCAAAACATTTTCAGACCACTTTGCTTTTGTTGTGTATATACATAACCCATATAACATAACAACATTTTATTTTTTTGAGACGTTATAAATTCAGCACCTTCAGTCATGTTGTTCTGTATTATGCTAGGGGAGATGAAAAAATATTTTGTAAATATAAACAATGTTATAGATATTTTAAATATATTTACATTTTAGTGAATATACTTACAATGTATAATTTGATGTGTTGAAAGATGTTAATTAGCTGACTTCAAGCTTTCAGTTTAATCTTGGAGATAGATTTTCTGTTGATAAGAGAAAAAAATTTGTTAATAGTTGGATACATTTTTTTGAATGTGCTACTGTTTTAAGGGGAAAGTTACATTCTGGCTGCGTATTTTAGGCTGTTTAATGATTGAGGTTTATATACTTACTTATTTCTTTGGTCCAGTAGGTGATTGCGTAGAAGGTAGTTTTGGATGGTTCAGTGGTTTTCTGTAGAGGAGACAAATAAGGAATAAATATTTTTTAGAATTATTTTTTTAATTAATAGTTGTAGGTGGGTAGGAAAAAGTAAAACAATACTTACATTGATTAATATTAGAGTTGTGGGGATGTCCAAAATATTTCTGTCTTTTTAGAAGGTATCTATAGAGGCGAAATGAATGTAATTAAATGAAGTGTAGTACATTCATTTATAGAAATAGTTTCAGCTGTAGCATTCTAGATTAGTTGCTTTATAAATAGAGTTTAACTTACTTTCTGTAGTTGTTAAATTTTCTTTTGGACTGTAATTCTTCTTTCAGGAAACAGTTGAGTAGAGTTTCGTCTTATTTCTTCTTTTCAGTTTGTAGTGTGAAAGAGATGTTGAAATGTAGTCTTTTTATAGTGTGCAATTAATTAGTTGCTTCATTTCATTGGTTTAATTTGAAATGTGAGCATGTCATTGGTCCACCTTAATTTTTTTTTTCTTTTCTGGCTGTTTGTTTCCTTGTAAGGGAAACGCTAATTAGCAACTTATTAGTAGTAAGTCATTGTTTATTTGTAGTATTGAATGATTTAAAGATATTTTTAAATGTGGTTTAATGCATGTATAATAATTATAAAATTATTTATGTAGTGAAATGTATTCATATTGTTTATGGAATGTTTATTTTTAAATGTATGTGTTTGAACAAAAATTTTAATGTTATTTACGTGTTTTATTATGTATTACAATGTTAATGTATGTGTTGTGCTTAAAGTATATTTTCTTCATAGTTTTTTAGATAGTCGATATTGTGAAATATTCTATATTTTGGTTGTCTATATTTTTGGTTTCGATAATTTTGTCATTTACATAGTCATTTAAGAGTAGACGATAATTTTGTTAACGATATTTTTAAATTCGATATAATGATATACGATATTTTGTTAAGACGATATTGTGTACTCGATATTTTTGTATTTTCTTTAATAAGTATGGTGAGTCGATAATATTGTAGTCGATAATTTAGCAACGATATTTTAAGTAGTCGATATTTTGGTAATCGATATTATGTCAGTGATCCCTTATTGTTATTAGAAGCTATATTTAGGGAGTGCTACCTTAAGTAATGGTGAGAAGCCTCTCCAAATGCTACATTAAGTGGTGGGCGCATTCCTGGGAGACGTAAAAATTAAGTTGTGACAGTGACTCAAAACAAGAGCGCTCTTGTTCCGGTCAAAAACAAATGTTAAACAAGTGAGTACGGTCCCTCACCCCGAACCTGCATCACTAGCATTAAGGATCCGCTCGGGACATAGTCCCATTATGGCATCACACTCCACCCTTACCACAACAGAGTAAGCATGCATAAATAAATACACAACACAACTTTTGTTTGGGAAAAATATTGCTGCAGGTTTATTCCATACAAAAGTATGCAATATGGTGGGTTATCTTACGGGAGATCCAAGGGCAGGCAGCTGTACCAACCTATGCTGCCCTGCCCGCCTGATGAGCCAAGCACTGTGGAGAAACCAATCAGCGCTACCCTTATGGGGGGTGATCCCCTTACTGGATCACGGGTGATCCCCTTACTGGATCACGTGACACATTGGTCCCTTATTACTCACGCCCCTTTCAGGGCGGACCGTAGCAAGGCAAACCCCTGGTTGTTCAGGCCCACAACCGCACGAAGGACTAACGGGGCGCCGGCGTAGTTGTTTCAGGACCCTCCACACGAGGTTCCTGTGATTTGGCTCTGGCACCCCTATTGTGCTCTTGCAGAGGTAACCTTTCTGTACCCATATGCTTCCAGATCGCCCTGTAACTCCGCCACAGCTCTGGAGGCGGCCACCGTCGCCTAAAGAGCCCCCCCCCACCAAAACAGTTCCTTTCTCACTGCAACCTGCAACTTCAAGGGCCATCTTCATGTCCAGTAGGAACAGGTCCAAGCCCACCTGTGCCAAGTGCACCCCAACTCTGTCAAAATAACCTTTGGTGTTCGCCCGGCATGGCTCATGCCTGATGAAGCCAAAGCCCCTTGCTCTGCGAATTTGCGCATGGAGCGGTTTATGCTTCACTGGGAAAGGACCAGTGCCTCGCATGCCCTGCAAGGATGTGATGGCCTCCCATAAGGGGGGGCTCTACTCTTAAACATCGCTATCTTTGTTCAAGCTGAAGTGGCTCCCACCTCCTGAACCCTGTAGTTGCAGCTCACTAGCCTTTTGTGCACCCTATCACCTGGTTCAATGGAACCGCAGCACACTCGTTTATAGGACCGCTTCCACAACTAGCCTATATACTTGGCTATGTGGACGGGGCATATCGTGCATCACTGAAGCGACCCGTAACCCGACCTGGGAGCAGAGTGCACCTCTTAGTTGAGGTTGACCCGACATCATCACAGACCTTCTCTATAATAATCCATGGCGAATAAGACTGTTTACCGCCTAGCGCACACTATTGCAGTCACAAACAATTTGGAGAGAACTTACGCCTGCTACTAGACTTGCTTAACTAACGCTCCATCGCAGATGCCAACGTACCTGCTAACCAGCTGAGAACCCTGATGCTCGATAGGTCTTGCCCCCACTCTATTTATGCAGTTTCCTGCAATGTACCCTTCTGCCCTTGTATGGGCGGAAAAATACCTACGACCTTGCAAAGTCCACTGAACTCGAATACGCAGGCAGTTCGGGGGGGGGAGAGGGGTCCTTAGGATTGGCTCTGCTACATTGCCTGGCCTCCCAGCCCTCAAGCACCCTCGTCTGGCAGCAGCCTATCTGCTGTGTTGCCCATGCAATATCCGCACCCTGGCGCAAGCCGTCCCGTTCTATACCTCTCCTAACAGACTACCTTCAGTGAGGAAGGGTGAACGGTTGTATGTTGTGCGTCTGGCCATAAGAACCTTGGTTTGCTTTGACACTGATCAAATTGCTGCATCTGTCACCCCCACAATAGTGGCATGTGCAGTTCTATTGCCTTCTACACTTTAGGGTGGGACTAACATACCCCACTAGACCACAGAATCGTGTGTATCTTACCAATGATCCTATTAGGATCTGAGGTTCCCAGTGTCAGTTGGTGACTATCCAACTGGAGTGGATTGGTTGTTAACCATGCGAGGCAATACGTACTACCTTCGACAAACCTCTCCTGATCTGCATCTATATCCTTCTTTCACATCTTTACTGGTTTATGCCACATGGCACCCTGCTGGTTGGTGATACAGAACCTCCTACCCAGCATAAGCTGAAAATACTGCGCTGCCATTGCGCCACCTGTGTATCTTGGGTCATACTCCTGTGTCACCTAACCTTGGTTCTAGAGTGCACTTAATCTGCACCGTTGGACAGGTGATGTTATGTTATGTTATGTTATTTTACATTTATAAGGCGCACAGATGCCACAGCAAGCGGCGTCCCGGCGCAACAGAGGACGAGTAACATAACAGAAGGATGAAACACACCAGCCACGACCGCTAGGCTAAAGGAAACAAGAATGTTTTCACCGCTTTCCTGAAAGGAAGCAAGTCCGGGATGGATCGGATACTGAACGGCAATGTGTTCCAAAGGCTGGCCGCCAGAACACCAAAAGAGCGTCCGCCCATTCTGGCTTTTTTAAAGCGGGGAACTATGGCCAAAAATTGACCCGTTGAACGAAGTGTTCTAGCAGGAGTGTAGTAAGAAATAGTCTGAGCCAAAATAGGAGGGGAAGCAAACTTCAGAATTTTAAAAACCAGGCACAGTACTTTAAATTGTATCCTCTGTCTAACGGGCAACCAATGAAGATCAGAAATGGCGCTCCTGACTGAGCAAAATTTAGGCAAACCAAACAGCATACGAGCGGCCGCGTTTTGCACGCGCTGAAGGCGTGTGAGCTCTGCTTGATTGGTACCCAATAAAAGTGCACTGGCATAATCCAGTCTGGAAAGAATCATGGCCTGCACTATGAGTTGCATAGTAGAGGCATCAAAAAATTTAAGAATAGGCCTGAGACTCTGAAGAACGCCAGAACAAGTGCCCGCTACTTTCTTCGTGTGGGGAGTAAATGATAAATTGGCGTCAAGCAGAATCCCAAGATTCTTCACCTGAGTGACTGGTATAGGAGTTGGGCCAAGCTCTAAAGGCCACCAGTTGTCTCCCCAGAGATGGATTTCTTTGCCCAGCACTAAGACTTCGGTTTTTGTGGCATTAAGTTGGAGACGATTGTCGGTCATCCAGCTTGCCACCTCTCTAAGAGCTTGCTGAAATTTAGAGGAATTCAACGTAGTATACCCATTGAGTGCAACAGCTAATTGGGTATCATCAGCGTGAGATACCATAGTGAGACCCCATTTATTGGCAACTTCCGTCAACGGTCTCACATACAAGTTGAACAGGGTCGGACTGAGTGCCGAACCCTGCGGAACTCCTTGGGAAATAGGGCGGGGAGAAGACTCATAGGGGGGAGTACATACTTTAAAGGTACGCTCAGCCAGAAATGAGCGAAACCAATCCAAAGCAGTGCCATCAACTCCGACTTCTCTCAGTCTCTGGAGCAAAATCGGGTGGGAAACAGTGTCAAAGGTGGCACTGAGATCCAAAAGGATCAGTGCCGCCGTCTGTCCAGAGTCTAACAGACTGCGAAGATGCTCAACCATAGCCACCAGGGCTGTCTCAGTACTGTGGCCTGCTCTAAATCCATTCTGGGAAGAATGAAGGATACCTGTATTTAAGAGGTGGACAGATAAGATGTTATTGACATGAGCCTCAGTAATCTTAGAGACCCATGGAAGCAAAGAGATGGGCCGGTAGTGCTCTGGCTTTGCTGGATCTAATGAAGCCTTTTTCAGTACCGGCATAACCATAGCCTGCTTCCATTTTACAGGTACCGACCCAGTACTGAGAGATAGCTTAATGAGACTGAGAAGAAACGGAAGACAAGTCGCTGACAGGTCCCTGAATTGTGCAGGTCTCAGAGGGTCCATTGGGGAGCCCGATTTGACCCTCACCGCCAGGGAGTCAAATTCTTCCTGAGAAGGCGCAGGAAGCACCAATAATGGGCTAGAGATGTCATTCATAGGTTTTACAATGTTAATAGATGTGGCAGGGGGGGGGGAAAGATCTATAAATCACCTCCACTTTTTCAACAAAAAAAGATGCTAGTTCATCACAATGAGCCTGAGAACCATTCCCCAACACAGCGGCTTTCCTGTTGGTTAAATCTTTAAGAACCTTAAAGATTAACTTAGTTGGATTTGCGCTATTCCTGAATTCTGAGGAATAGAAGGAAGCACGTGCTTTGCAGATGGCTCGATGGTATACCTTAATACTGGCTTGATAAACCTGTTTAAGAGTAGCGTCATATGTCTTACGCCAGGCTCTTTCTGCCCTTTTACAGGCAACCTTAAGGAGCCTGAGAGATTCGTCATACCATGGGCTAGAATGGCCTGGCCTAGTCTTACTCCAACCCGCTGGTATTAAGGTGTCAAGAGCCCGGATCAGCCAATTACAGAAATGGTCATATCCAGAGGTAACATCAGTAGGGGGTTCTGGTAGATGTTGTGACAGCAGCAACTGAAAAACCTCCAGATTCAACTTCCTCCAAGGTCGTTTAAAAATGACAGATGTAGTATTTCTGGGAGGAGAAACAGTCAGAGTAATCCGAATATCAATCAGATAATGATCTGTCCAAATAATTGGTGTGGGTGGCAGTACTTTCACATTATCCAAATTTGTCAGGAAGGGTGATTCCACAGCCTTCTTTGACTGCTAGACCCTGGTGAACACATTAATGGTGTTGAATCTGGTTTGAAACAATATATGCATTGTGCCCTCTATTTGAGACAACTCACCCCTTCGTGGAGTGTTGGCTACACAGGTGCCTGCACAAGTCACCCAACGGACCAGTTGGCCCTGGCTACCTTGTGTTCTGGTGCCAGATTTGGAAAGAGCCTTGCCTTAAATTGCTGCCCCCTGGGAAACACACAATGCCCATGTTCGGTCTGCGATGAGGTGATGCCCTCATGTAGCCTCGAACCCCCGTTCAAACAAGAGTGCCAACTGCAACTAATTAAACCCACACCTAGACAATGGGTGGAGTCTAGCTATCCCCAAACTTCTGCTGTTGTAACCCACGGTCACACGTCTTGTTTAATTCAATGTAGTAATTAATGGCACTGACAACCACACTGGCCTAATACTGGGCTGTGGAAATGCGGCCCAGGGTGATCTTAAATAATCTGCTTGGTGTGGATGGGAGCAACTTTGCCCGGCTGAAGTGCAATCCCTTTGACAATTACTCCTGACAAGATGTGCCAATGCAGGTAGAAGAAAGTTATCTAGCCCGCCTTACTTCCTGTCTCGATGTGTGACCGTGGGTTAGCACAAGACATCCTAGCCTGACCTCAGCTCTTCAACCGACTCCCCCACAAGAGCCCCCCACAGACCGTGTGGCCTAAAACATTCGCCCTGTGTGGCACTTGCGAATGGACTGCAAACAAATCCTATGCATTCTCTACCAATGTTGTAAATCTAGTTAATGATTGGATAGGGTATGCAACTAAGCCTGGCCGAACCCACCTTTCTAGTAAGGAGAAGGGAGTACACACTTAAGCTGACACCAGCCCACCCCCTAGGTGGTTAGGCAGAGACTTTGGCTTAGCCCAGAGGCAGTGTAACTGTAAGTGACAACCGCACTCTCACCGTGACACACAACAGAAAGACTCCATCCCAGGTTATTTTAATTACCCTGGAAACAACTAAAAATTCTAACCTTACCCTGAAAAGTTACCATCACTGGCCCAGAAACGAGCAAACTATGCCAGGCAACTCAGCAGCCTCCCTCAAACTTTCGTGCTGGTTATTTGCTCAAGACTTGCAGCTAATAGCTTGTTACCCCGTGTGACCCCTGCTTGCCATCCTTGCAAGAGGTGGTCCTTAAGGGCTACTTCTCATGTACCATTTTGTACCTGTGCCTTTTAAACGACCTTTGTCGTGCTGCCGTCGCCTAATGATTCTGGCCCTGCACTAGAAGCTCCCACTTCGGCGTTGGACCAAACCAATTCCCCGGGAAGCTCCTCCTCAGTCATCGCACCCAGTTATGTAATCAACGCGCATTATTCCACCTGCCGCAAGCAGGACTATGGACTCAAAAATTCACATCAGGAGTCACAGCCCCTACGCAGGAAACGCGCGGGCTCAACCCAAACTTACTGATGCTCAACTGCTTGCTAAACGTTCACTTTTTAATCAAATAAAACTGCTCTGAAAAACTTTGGCTGCAATACCATAGGTCGCTACTCTTATAATTGAATGAAGGCATTATTCATTCATGTTCCGCCAAAGTGAGTACCACTGCCCCCTAGTAGCCTTCCCACTTTATGGCACTCAGGCAGTACAAATTGGCTTAACCACCAATAATTGAGAAAAGGAAAGGCAAACTCCACCCTGGCTTGTGCAGCTCCACTGCGTTGCCAAGCTTTGTGCATAATGGCTTTGTGCATAATGGAGACTGCCTTCCCTGTAGAACAACTCATGATACTACTTTATCGGCGATGCTAGCTCGGGAACGGTGTAGCAATGCCCTCGAGTGGCCTGATTGCGTAAATAGCTGACCCGCGGTGGGCTAAGTGCTTTCTGTGAAAACATTTAAACGGATTCCACATAAACCTTGAGCCTAGCTGTGAACCTATACATGCCATGAGTGCAGCCACCCATCCCCGAATGCCACATAACATTTGTAACTAGACTTCTTGCCGGGATGCCGTGACCACTGTCGTTAGAAGCTATGTGCTACTTCTACGTGCGTGCTTCAGTTATTTGATCATGGCTCCAGTTGCTGCTGTTGCATTCTAACTAGCTGGCAATTAAAGGACATGGGAAGAGGTCCGTTTGAATTTGTAAAATGGACCAGTGCTGTGTCTGGTGGGTGCTACCCTCCGTGGGTGTTTCCTGTCCTTACCACAGAAGGAGGAAAGGCAGGTAAATGTCATTGCCCTTGCTGTGCCTAACATAATGTGTTGGTGCTCACCTCCACTACCCAAGGTATATCCCAACGCTGCTTGCAGGTCTTAGCTAGCCAAGTTAATGGTACTTATTTTATTGCCCTCAGAGGGCAGCAGGAGGCCACTAAAGTTTGCACCAAGCAAAGCTCCAGCCCTGCTGCAAGTCCCAATAACATCACAGCTAATAACCCAAGCAATTGGGTAAGTGTGACAATTCAGACTTTTCCAGGCCCCCAGAGCTATAATAATGGCATTGGCAACAGGGAATAGTAATTTTAATGTATATTAAATTAATAATTGTCCGATGTTGTGGTCAACTCAAAATAGAGAGACAAGGCCAAGTAGTGGCGATCTGCCACCATCGCCGGCATTGATAATTACATGACGTTGCCGAGTACCGGAAACCACCCGGTCGAATCTATCAATTAATACCGGATAATGATTACCTGCAATTATAGAATTGCAACACCCTTACAACGATAGCGAGGACCTGAAAATGTTTTTTAGAGCCACCCCGTGGCCTACTGGTTCTGACCCGAACACTAGCTCCGTCTTTGTCATAGGATTAAAATATGAAAGCCGATCCCAATGCTTAGCGAAGCGTGTCACCTAGTTCAACCTTTTTTGTCATTGAGTCCCATATATGATCAACCCTTAACCTTGTACCTACAGCAAGCCAGGGCCCTTGACCTTGTCAATGGTGTAAAGGAGGAGCAGGCGCAATGAATTCTTCCCTTGAGCTGTGTGCTACCGTTTATGAAGAGCACTGATCCAGCTCAGAGCCGCAGGGAGCATCAGCTTTACTGATGGCATCACGGAAGGGGGTGCCCTGGCCAGGTCCCTCAAGTGGTCAACAATCTGATTCCCCATAGTGCTCCCTATTGGCATGCTTAACACAGACACCGTCATGCCGATTGGAGCACTTCGATAATAATAATTCACGGTTGCCATGCAATCGGATTACTTTAGAAACAACCCTCCGTTACAATCAACCTTCGACACAGAACATCCGAAAAAGAGTATGGCACCACGGACCAAGAAACCACATTCTTGGTCATTCAATTTACCCTCACTTGCATAAATCACAGACTACCTCATGCAAATTTCAAAAACCTGAGCGCAATTGCGTAGCTGCCAAACCGATATAGCGTAACGGGCCTTGTAATACTATGGCCTAAACATACGATTCATCCTTTGTGAATATGGACACCTATAACAAAGATGCGCATGTAAAAAGACTCACATCGCGCTACAATATGCAACAATAGCCGCGTTTTAAAATTGAATAAGACATTACCGCTTCGTGGCAATACGCCACATTTGCACAAAGTTAATTCTCATACCATGCACAGTTATTTACAATCGGAAACCTGTAGAAAAAAGGCGCACGTACGGAGTCAACACCTCGCGCTCAATATGCGGACAATTGCAGGGCATGAAAATTGCATGAATAAATTAACACTTCGTGGCAATGTGGAACATGTGCACATTGCTATTCAACATACAATTACAATTAGTTGCACCTCTTTCGCAGCACAGACTGAAGGCGCCCGGCGTGTCACTGCTCAAAATTCATAGAAAGGCCTCGACAGGCTCTCCTCTGCACACAACTCGCCAAGTTGTCCCCCACATAAAGCATACAACTACCCACTCCGGACAAGTGACAAATTGCAAGTGTTCGCTTGGTGCACATAAAACAACCTTTACAAACGGGGCACTGTTGACGTGTTCTCACATATGAAAGTTATACTTATAAACATTGGACACGTGGAAAAGCAAGCCTCAGAGGTCCAACATGCCTACAGCACCTGGTATTCCCCAGGCAGTCTCCCATCCAAGTACTAACCGGGCCCGACCCTGCTTAGCTTCAGAGATCGGACGAGATTGGGCACATTCAGGGTGGTATGTGTGGTCAGTGTGGGCATACCTGGGAAACCAGATGCCGTGGTGCTGTGTCTGGCGCTCACGCCCACTGAAGGACGAGACACCCGCCCCTTGGTGAGCCCAAACGATCGATTTTGCATATTTATGCGGAGGGACCTGGAGGTTGGGCACCCCAGGTAATGGCGAGGCAGTTCACAGGGGCTGTGAGTCGCTATAACCAGGTGTGTGAAAAGAGCACACAAAATACAATGCAATACTTCATTACAAAATTAAAAGTACACATCAGTTTCACGTCTCCTCGCACACATTTCAGGAAACACAATAAAAAACAAAAGCAAAGGAGATGGCAGGGCAATTGGGAGCGCCAGATCAAATGTGGATGGTTTTTCCCAATGTGATATTTACTTAATCACTTACGTTTTTGCCATTAATCTCTGCTTGGCTACACCCATAGATAAACAAGCGTGCGCGCACAAGTTTGACGAGGAGAGGAGGAGGCAGCAGGGGGAGGGGAGAGAGGAGGGGGCCTGTGCCTGTTTCCCTTGCGGGAGCGAGCAGGGGCACCAGATAATTACAAACATATGTCGTCAAAGCTCGCTCCCGCAAGGGAATCGCCAAACGTGCACGAGTTGCCATTGAAAGCAATGCAACGCGTGCACGTTTTTGCCCGAAAAAGCGGATCAATTCCAGGAGGTCTCTTCCTATGCATCGCATGCGAGCTGCGTAGGCGAGACCTAAAAACAACAGAAAGGCGCGTTGTTTTGGTTTGCACTAACCTCACAGTCCTCTTTCTAAACAGCACAAGACTTGTTTCATGGCCTTCTTTAGCGCAGCACATTTGGGCAATAACACTTTGTTTTTTCACAAAAAGGCAATGCTTCATGGTGAATCAGCTGCCATATACTTCCTTTGGTCCTTGTCTTCTTATCTATCAGGCTAGCAGTGTAATCACTATGCAGACACGTGGCAATACGTCCTCGGCATCATCAGACGTGTTTGTTAATATAATGAGCACTATTTAGCATAATTGTGGCACTGCACGTATGCCTAGTTTAGCCTAGTGTCCTGTAATTACAATCTGTAAGTAGTAAATTTGCTTTGGTTTTTATTTAACTGCCTAGTGGACGCAAGAAAACCAAACATTCTATTCCACAATACCTGCAGTTCCTTCGAGCCAGTGCCCTTCTAATAAAAGCAATACTAAACACTTACAAGGTCCCAAATGCGAGACCGATGGCATTGCAAATGCTTGTTATATGAAGTAAAGACAAAATGCGAACTTCACTAATGCTTTGCTTACATATTTCCTGGTAATTCTGATTGCTTAGCTTCAATCCATATCTTAGATGGAGCCTTGGGGGTAGAAGTAGTTTACCACTGTAACGCATCCTCTACAACTAGTGACCACTACAACCAAGTTACAGCGCATTTACCACTGCAGTGAGATATGTTCTAATGCATTACATTTACAATGCATCAAAGGGTTTAAGGTGAGTGATTGGTGGTGCATAGGCGTTGTAAGGGACTTTTAGGGCTGAATGAAGAGTGGTGTATAGGGGTAGTAAGGAATTTGTAAGCTTCAGAGATGATTGTGTACAGGGGTACTAAGGGTTTGTTTAGGGTTCAGGGGTGTGTAGTGAATCTGAGTAGTTAGAAGGTTTTAAGGACCAGGGATGAGTAGTTTACAATGGTAGTAAGGGTTTGTATGGGGTCAGGAATGGGTGGAGGTACGATGTAGAAAGGAGCTTATAGAGTTCATGGGTGGTTAGGGCATAGCAATAGTAGGATGTTTTATGGTCAGGGATGGTTAGTGTATAGGAGTACTCAGGGTTTCTTAGGGTTCAACAATAGGTAGTGTATAGGGGTAGTAAGTAATTTCTAGGTTCCAGGGGCGTGTAGTGTAAAACGGTAGTAATGTTTTTCTAGAGTTCACGATGGATAGTTATAGGATTAGAAAGGTGTTTTTAGGTTTTTGGGATCAGTAGTGTATTGGGGTAGTAAGGAAGATTTATCATTCACAGATGGGTGTTGTATAAAGGTAGTCCTGGGTTTTAGGGTTACTTCATGGGGTTAGTAAGGGATATTGATGGTTAAGGCATAGGTGGTGCTGTTGCCTGGTACATAATTGTGTCTGGATTCTTGGGTTTAGTGATATGTAGTATTCAGGGTAGTTTGGATTTTTTTATATAAATATGTGTGTGTGTGTGTTTGTGTATGTGTGTGTATATATATATATATATATATATATATATATATATCAAAACAGGTTGCCCTAGGTGGAGACGCCACTCGTGAGGATTGACACCTTTTTATTGAAGACCGCAGTGCAAACAGGATCACACACACCAAATTCAAAGTCTCTGAAGCCTTACGCGTTTCAGACATTGCTGTCCTTGTTCACAGGCAGGGAAAGTACAGAGCAGCAGCAGCGTTTGTGGACTCACCTGATAAGCATTTCCCAAGTCCTGCCCCAGTGGGCGGTGCCGCTCGGCATGCTGGTACTTGTCCCACAAATGTTCCTCCCAAGTGGGTTCTGCTGCTCTTCAAAATAAACACAAATGTCTTACCCAAGTGGGTCGAATTGGTGCCAGAAAGCTGTGTGAGCTGCATATCAAGTCTTTCAAAATGGCTCACCCACGCCATCAGCGCTGAAAATTCAAGTTGCCAAGGTCTGCTTTTAAGCAGTAGGGCATCTCCGCGACTGGACCGGCCGCTCAAATACATCAAAACAGGTTGTCCTAGGTAGAGACGCCACTCGTGAGGATTGACACCTTTTTATTGAAGACCGCAGTGCAAACAGGATCACACACACCAAATTCAAAGTCTCTGAAGCCTTACGCGTTTCAGACATTGCTGTCCTTGTTCACAGGCAGGGAAAGTACAGAGCAGCAGCAGCGTTTGTGGACACACCTGATAAGCATTTCCCAAGTCCTGCCCCAGTGGGCGGTGCCGCTCGGCATGCTGGTACTTGTTGTCCCACAAATGTTCCTCCCAAGTGGGTTCTGCTGCCCTTCAAAATAAACACAAATGTCTTACCCAAGTGGGTCGAATTGGTGCCAGAAAGCTGTGTGTGCTGCATATCAAGTCTTTCAAAATGGCTCACCCACGCCATCAGCGCTGAAAATTCAAGTTGCCAAGGTCCGCTTTTAAGCAGTAGGGCATCTCCGCGACCGGACCGGCCGCTCAAATACATCAAAACAGGTTGCCCTAGGTGGAGACGCCACTTGTGAGGATTGACACCTTTTTATTGAAGACCGCAGTGCAAACAGGATCACACACACCAAATTCAAAGTCTCTGAAGCCTTACGCGTTTCAGACATTGCTGTCCTTGTTCACAGGCAGGGAAAGTACAGAGCAGCAGCAGCGTTTCTGGACACACCTGGTAAGCATTTCCCAAGTCCTGCCCCAGTGGGCGGTGCCGCTCGGCATGCTGGTACTTGTTGTCCCACAAATGTTCCTCCCAGGTGGGTTCTGCTGCCCTTCAAAATAAACACAAATGTCTTACCCAAGTGGGTCGAATTGGTGCCAGAAAGCTGTGTGTGCTGCATATCAAGTCTTTCAAAATGGCTCACCCACGCCATCAGCGCTGAAAATTCAAGTTGCCAAGGTCCGCTTTTAAGCAGTAGGGCATCTCCACGACTGGACCGGCCGCTCAAATACATCAAAACAGGTTGCCCTAGGTGGAGACGCCACTCGTGAGGATTGAAACCTTTTTATTGAAGACCGCAGTGCAAACAGGATCACACACACCAAATTCAAAGTCTCTGAAGCCTTACGCGTTTCAGACATTGCTGTCCTTGTTCACAGGCAGGGAAAGTACAGAGCAGCAGCAGCGTTTGTGGACACACCTGATAAGCATTTCCCAAGTCCTGCCCCAGTGGGTGGTGCCGCTCGGCATGCATGGTATCTGTGACGGGCGAGGCACCGCGTTGAGACATTAATATTGGCAGCGGTATGGCAATGGACTTTTGATGCCTAACCCACTGGGGTTTTAATTATTTCGAACATTGACGGATGAATGACAGAAAGCCCACTGGGGTAATATGGCAGCACTACAAGTCACATAATGCTTAGAGGCCTGTAAGGGCGGGGCTAATCTTCAATAAAATGGTGACTGCCTGTTTGTGTCTCATCCTGCTTTGCTGGTGAACAAGGGCGCAAGCCTGAAATGCGTACAGCCGAAAGAGTAGGTTTCAACGGCTGTTCCACTTGTTGCATTCTCTACGAAGGAAGCAAAACTCGCTTGTGCGGCCCCTTCCATAAGGTGCAAACTTGTTGGATGGATATATATATATATATATATATTATCTACTGGCGGTCGCCAGTAGATAGTTATAGTTACAACCTAGTTTCCATAGGAAATCTCAAAATTCTATTTTGAATAACTTTGGCGCCGGTTGACGAATCCTCGCGAAATTTTCAAAACTAATGGGGTGCTCCGTTCAGCTCCTACCCTGAAAGTCTCGGGGTGATTCGTCAAGCAGGGGCCGAGAAAAAAAAAAAAAATATATATATATATATATATATATATATAAACGCTCCATTTTTCACCTCTGGCGTGTTCTGCACTCTCACTGACGGGTGCATAACAGAATGGAGGTAGATCCATTCTTTAACATCAAAGCTCCCATGTCCCGTGTTCGAGACATATTGCACTCTCGGGGCTCCTTCAACTTTCATCCAGCGAGGACACGTTTCGGCGTTCTGCCTTCTTCTGCTCGCTTTAAGGGAATGAAACAGCATGGTAGTGTCAGTACTTAAACTGCTAGATGGTTTCTCATTGGACGCAGTGGCTAGAAGGAAGAACGGGATTGGCTGCTCATCTGCCAATGGCTTTCTCACTTTAAGCTGTTAATGCGAGGTCCATAGTTCGGGCGTATTTTAAAAATGTTATTGCAGTTCTGATGGTAAATTACTGTCTTGCGTATTAAGCCCAATGGCGCTCCCAAAGTGTCAGTTGTATACCTCTCCCTTCGCCACTGCTCAATTTAAAAGTACCTCACTAGTTGCAAGAATGATCCGGGTTGGGGGGCCCCTCGTCAAACCTTGGGCTTAGAGACACTCCGCGCAAGGGTCGGCATATATCCTGTCCCTACCAGACTGTATGTCTGGCGACCTTGTCGACGCTGGTGCCTCAGATGCCCAACGGCGGTGCACCACGCAAAAATATAAACGCTCCATTTTCTACCTCTGGCGTGTTCTGCACTCTTACTGACGGGTGCATAACAGAATGGAGGTAGATCCATTCTTTAACATCAAAGCTCCCATGTCCCGTGTTCGAGACATACTGCACTCTCGGGGCTCCTTCAACTTTCATCCAGCGAGAACGCGTTTCGGCGTTCTGCCTTCTTCTGCTCGCTTTAATGGAATGAAACAGCATGGTAGTGTCAGTACTTAAACTGCTAGATGGTTTCTCATTGGACGCAGTGGCTAGAAGGAAGAACGGGATTGGCTGCTCATCTGCCAATGGCTTTCTCACTTTAAGCTGTTAATGCGAGGTCCATAGTTCAGCAGTATTTTAAAAATGTTATTGCAGTTCTGATGGTAAATTACTGTCTTGCGTATTAAGCCCAATGGCGCTCCCAAAGTGTCAGTTGTATACCTCTCCCTTCGCCACTGCTCAATTTAAAAGTACCTCACTAGTTGCAAGGATGATCCGGGTTGGGGGGCCCCTCGTCAAACCTTGGGCTTAGAGACACTCTGCGCAAGGGTCGGCATATATCCTGTCCCTACCAGACTGTATGTCTGGCGACCTTGTCGACGCTGGTGCCTCAGATGCCCAATGGCGGTGCACCCGGGACATGGGAGCTTTGATGTTAAAGAATGGATCTACCTCCATTCTGTTATGCACCCGTCAGTAAGAGTGCAGAACACGCCAGAGGTGGAAAATGGAGCGTTTATATTTTTGCGTGGTGCATTATTATTTTTTTTATATATTTATTTTACAATAAACTACGTATTAAAAATTATTTTTTTTTTTTGGTTTTCACCGTGCGCGCACGGTGCGTGCACCCCGCGATTTAAAAAAAAATAATTGTTTTTTTTTTGCCTTCGGTGTCCTTCAGGGACCCCCTGACAAAGGCTAGGGGGTCAGGAACTCTCTACCCTGCCCCCTTTTCACGTTCGCCACCTTCCTTTTTCACTCTCGCACTGAAAACAAACAAAATGGCGGCCAACACTTCCTAATTTCGACCGATTCGAACGTTGACTAACATGTAACCACCAATCAGAATTACACTCGCGCACGTTAGGGTGCTCGCACGGTGCGCGCACGGTGCGCGCGTATAGATATTGATATGCTTTTAAATGCTATTTTCTCAGGAAATACTGAACAGATTTACACCAGACCTGCAAAAGGCACTTCCTTGACCTTATGGCTACCTCTCTGCCAAATTTCAAGTAATTCTGTTCAGCCGTTCGGGCTGTAGCTGTGTCTAAAGGTCCTATGGAAAATTGCATGGGGAAAACGCGTTTTGGGACTCCCCCTTTTTTCTCGGCCCCCGCTTGACGAATCACCCCAAGACTTTCAGGGTAGGAGCTGAACGGAGCGCCCCATTAGTTTTGAAAATTTCGCGAGGATTTGTCAACCGGCGCCAAAGTTATTCAAAATAGAATTTTGAGATTTCCTATGGAAACACGGTCCTAACTATAACTATCTACTGGCGACCGCCAGTAGATAATATATATATATATGTATGTATGTATGTATATATACATATATATATATATATATATATATATATATATATATATATTCCAAAACAACTCGCAAATCCTTCTCTGATGCAAGAAAGGAGCCACACGAATCCAGTTTCCGATAATCTTTTTTAATCACAGGGCAAAAATATTACCTACTGGCGGTCGCCAGTAGGTAGTTATAGTTAGGACCACGTTTCCATAGGAAATCCGCAACATTCTATTTTGAATAACTTTGGCGCCGGTCGACGAATCCTCGCGAATTTTTCAAAATAGGTGGGGCGCTACGCTCCGCTCCTTCCCTGAAAGTCTCGGGGGGATTCGTCAAGCGGGGGCTGAGATAAAAGGGGGGTCCCAAAACGCGTTTTTCCCATGCATTTTTCCTTAGGACCTTTAGACACAGCTACAGCCCGAACGGCTGAACAGAATTACTAGAAATTTGGCAGAGAGGTAGTCCTCAGGTCAAGGAAGTGCCTTTTGTAGGTTTGGTGTAAATCTGTTCAGTAGATTCTGAGAAAATAGCCTTTAAATCAATATATATATCTGAGCCAGCTTACGGTGCGCTTACGGTACGCTTACCGTACGCGTACGGTGGCGTGCGCGAGCGCGATTCTGATTGGCTCTTAGATCTTAGTAAACATTCGAATCGGTCGAAACCAGGAAGCGGCGGCCGCCATTTCGTGTGTTTCACTCAGAAAAAAAAGAGTGATAACAAGAAAAGGGGGCAAGGAGGAGAGTTATAGACCCCCTAACATTTGTAAGGGGGTCAAAGAAGGACAGAAAAGTACAAAGAAAACATTTATTGATTTAAAAAAAAATCACGGGGTACGCGTACGGTAAGCGTACGGTAGAAAAAAAAAATAAAAAAAGAAATGAAAATCAGATTTAAGTGTTTAGATATTAGGGGGCTCTAAAAAGAGCCGTTGTGTTTATTAAGTGATTTTTTAGTGGTACCTACAAGTAAGTACCGATGCAGAGTCTAAGGTTCAAGAGGAAGACTCTGTTCCCTTCATCATTGAAGTGTACACCATCTCCTCTATAAATGTCTTGCATGTCATAACGCAAGTTGTTGTGGTAAATGGAACCCATACCATAGTCACGGAGGAAAGCAGAAACAGATGTGTTGACGTGCTTTCTTGCTTTGTCAATCTGCGGACAGAAATGATTGGACCAGTTCCATTTTTGCCTTTTGCATATGTTAGAAAACACAAAGGCAGTTTTAGGGAAAAGTGAAAACAGTTGTGCAAAGGTCTCCTTCATAAGCATTTCCAGACCTACCCCAGTCAAAGTGCCTAGGTCATTGCCACCACAGTGCACTATTATGAGGTCAGGGTGTTGGATGTGCATGAAGGATTTCACCAATGGCATCAATTGGTGCCACTTTAACCCTCTCTGACCAATCCATTTAATGTCTACATTTGGCAAAGCAAGGTCTCTCACCATATCTGTTTTCTCTGCATACTTTTCACTCCAGAAGACATAGCTGTGCCCTACAATCCACACTGTGAACATCTTCAAAGGAGAACTGGATGCACTCAGGAGGTGTCTTTCAGTAGAATGGCAATATGAAAAGAAAGACAGTTTGGAAATGGAGGCATACATATTTTTTTCAAAAAAAAAAACTGATTGGCTGTTTCATACCATTCTAGAATAAAAACTAGGCTGTATGTGTAAATTAATAGAAGCATGTTTTGTATTGGTACAGAAAAATGTGTTACCAAAGAACAGTACTATGGATTTGCTGTTAGGTTTGAAAAGTCAAGCACTCTTGCTCTTTGGAATTGAAACATTGTTTGGCGAACTTCTGACCTGACTCCACACAGCAGTGTTCCATGAGCTGTTGCTATGGTAGCAGGCAGAAGTCAAGTTGGGGGAAGGGTACTAGGCAGAAGTCAAGTTGGGGGAAGGGTACTTTTGGAAAAGGGTTGGTTTTCAACCAATAGAAATGTGTGATTACATTTGAAAAAAAGGGGCAAGCACTGAGATTTGAAACTAATATGTATATGTGTGGAAAAAGAGAGGGAAAGTTTGCCATTATCTGGTTCTGCTGAGAGGAGACAGGTGTAGAGAACAGAGATCCTGGCTCTGATAATCTGCTGTTTGAGTGCCTCATTTCTTTCACAACTAACTAATTTTAAAGGTGAGTTTAGAGTCTGAGAGGGGATGTATATGGTAAATTAAGAAATGAATAATAGAAATGCAATTCTTTTTGTTGAAGTTGTGTTTATTATTTTCTGTTTTGGGAGAAATTTAAATGTGAGGAACATGTAAAATAATATGGACTATGTTTTCACAATAAATTAAGGTGTACTGGTATAATAAAAGAATAGTTTAAGGGTTTGAGGTTGGACTCAGTAATGCAAATACATTCAGCATCACTAAGGCTGGTTGCCCTTGCTGGAGTGTAGGCAGACACCGAGGTTACAAATGATGCTGGTCTGAAAAAGCAGTTTGGACATGTGCTTTGTAAAAAATCTGAAAAGTGGATTCATAATGTGTCAGTCTGTAAAAGTGTTTATCACTTGCCAAAAAAAAGAGCAGTAAGTGTGCTTTCAAATTGGCAAAGAAATTTCGTTTTGTGACTAATGTGAAAACATGACTGTGTGCAAATAGGAATTACAGGCAGAGATTTATTGCGTATTGCTCTGGTGATTTCACAGTTGCATTAGAAGGAAAGGGGGAGCCTTTTTTTGGTGCAGAAGCTGACTCTTAGCACACAGGTAGCTGCTTACCATGTGGAATCATGCACAGTATTCACAAGCGAGTGGGGTTTGAGGTTTCAGTCAGTAATGCAAATACATTCAGCATCACTAAGGCTGGTTGCCCTTGCTGGAGTGTAGGCAGACACCCAGGTTACAAATGATGCTGGTCTGAAAAAGCAGTTTGGACATGTGCTTTGTAAAAAATCTGAAAAGTGGATTCATAATGTGTCAGTCTGTAAAAGTGTTTATCACTTGCCAAAAAAAAGAGCAGTAAGTGTGCTTTCAAATTGGCAAAGAAATTTCGTTTTGTGACTAATGTGAAAACATGACTCTGTGTGCAAATAGGAATTACAGGCAGAGATTTATTGCGTATTGCTCTGGTGATTTCACAGTTGCATTAGATGGAAAGGGGGAGACATTTTTTGGTGCAGAAGCAGACTCTTAGCACACAGGTAGCTGCTTACCATGTGGAATCATGCACAGTATTCACAAGCGAGTGGGGTTTGAGGTTTCAGTCAGTAATGCTAATACATTCAGCATCACTAAGGCTGGTTGCCCTTGCTGGAGTGTAGGCAGACACCCAGGTTACAAATGATGCTGGTCTGAAAAAGCAGTTTGGACATGTGCTTTGTAAAAAATCTGAAAAGTGGATTCATAATGTGTCAGTCTGTAAAAGTGTTTATCACTTGCCAAAAAAAAGAGCAGTAAGTGTGCTTTCAAATTGGCAAAGAAATTTCGTTTTGTGACTAATGTGAAAACATGACTCTGTGTGCAAATAGGAATTACAGGCAGAGATTTATTGCGTATTGCTCTGGTGATTTCACAGTTGCATTAGATGGAAAGGGGGAGACATTTTTTGGTGCAGAAACAGACTCTTAGCACACAGGTAGCTGCTTACCATGTGGAATCATGCACAGTATTCACAAGCGAGTGGGGTTTGAGGTTTCAGTCAGTAATGCAAATACATTCAGCATCACTAAGGCTGGTTGCCCTTGCTGGAGTGTAGGCAGACACCCAGGTTACAAATGATGCTGGTCTGAAAAAGCAGTTTGGACATGTGCTTTGTAAAAAATCTGAAAAGTGGATTCATAATGTGTCAGTCTGTAAAAGTGTTTATTACTTGCCAAAAAAAAGAGCAGTAAGTGTGCTTTCAAATTGGCAAAGAAATTTTGTTTTGTGACTAATGTGAAAACATGACTCTGTGTCCAAATAGGAATTACAGGCAGAGATTTATTGCGTATTGCTCTGGTGATTTCACAGTTGCATTAGATGGAAAGGGGGAGCCTTTTTTTGGTGCAGAAGCTGACTCTTAGCACACAGGTAGCTGCTTACCATGTGGAATCATGCACAGTATTCAGAAGCGAGTGGGGTTTGAGGTTTCAGTCAGTAATGCAAATACATTCAGCATCACTAAGGCTGGTTGCCCTTGCTGGAGTGTAGGCAGACACCCAGGTTACAAATGATGCTGGTCTGAAAAAGCAGTTTGGACATGTGCTTTGTAAAAAATCTGAAAAGTGGATTCATAATGTGTCAGTCTGTAAAAGTGTTTATCACTTGCCAAAAAAAAGAGCAGTAAGTGTGCTTTCAAATTGGCAAAGAAATTTTGTTTTGTGACTAATGTGAAAACATGACTCTGTGTGCAAATAGGAATTACAGGCAGAGATTTATTGCGTATTGCTCTGGAGATTTCACAGTTGCATTAAATGGAAAGGGGGAGCCATTTTTTGGTGCAGAAGCAGACTCTTAGCACACAGGTAGCTGCTTACCATGTGGAATCATGCACAGTATTCACAAGCGAGTGGGGTTTGAGGTTTCAGTCAGTAATTCAAATACATTCAGCATCACTAAGGCTGGTTGCCCTTGCTGGAGTGTAGGCAGACACCCAGGTTACAAATGATGCTGGTCTGAAAAAGCAGTTTGGACATGTGCTTTGTAAAAAATCTGAAAAGTGGATTCATAATGTGTCAGTCTGTAAAAGTGTTTATCACTTGCCAAAAAAAAGAGCAGTAAGTGTGCTTTCAAATTGGCAAAGAAATTTCGTTTTGTGACTAATGTGAAAACATGACTCTGTGTGCAAATAGGAATTACAGGCAGAGATTTATTGCGTATTGCTCTGGTGATTTCACAGTTGCATTAGATGGAAAGGGGGAGACATTTTTTGGTGCAGAAGCAGACTCTTAGCACACAGGTAGCTGCTTACCATGTGGAATCATGCACAGTATTCACAAGCGAGTGGGGTTTGAGGTTTCAGTCAGTAATGCTAATACATTCAGCATCACTAAGGCTGGTTGCCCTTGCTGGAGTGTAGGCAGACACCCAGGTTACAAATGATGCTGGTCTGAAAAAGCAGTTTGGACATGTGCTTTGTAAAAAATCTGAAAAGTGGATTCATAATGTGTCAGTCTGTAAAAGTGTTTATCACTTGCCAAAAAAAAGAGCAGTAAGTGTGCTTTCAAATTGGCAAAGAAATTTCGTTTTGTGACTAATGTGAAAACATGACTCTGTGTGCAAATAGGAATTACAGGCAGAGATTTATTGCGTATTGCTCTGGTGATTTCACAGTTGCATTAGATGGAAAGGGGGAGACATTTTTTGGTGCAGAAGCAGACTCTTAGCACACAGGTAGCTGCTTACCATGTGGAATCATGCACAGTATTCACAAGCGAGTGGGGTTTGAGGTTTCAGTCAGTAATGCAAATACATTCAGCATCACTAAGGCTGGTTGCCCTTGCTGGAGTGTAGGCAGACACCCAGGTTACAAATGATGCTGGTCTGAAAAAGCAGTTTGGACATGTGCTTTGTAAAAAATCTGAAAAGTGGATTCATAATGTGTCAGTCTGTAAAAGTGTTTATTACTTGCCAAAAAAAAGAGCAGTAAGTGTGCTTTCAAATTGGCAAAGAAATTTCGTTTTGTGACTAATGTGAAAACATGACTCTGTGTCCAAATAGGAATTACAGGCAGAGATTTATTGCGTATTGCTCTGGTGATTTCACAGTTGCATTAGATGGAAAGGGGGAGCCTTTTTTTGGTGCAGAAGCTGACTCTTAGCACACAGGTAGCTGCTTACCATGTGGAATCATGCACAGTATTCACAAGCGAGTGGGGTTTGAGGTTTCAGTCAGTAATGCAAATACATTCAGCATCACTAAGGCTGGTTGCCCTTGCTGGAGTGTAGGCAGACACCCAGGTTACAAATGATGCTGGTCTGAAAAAGCAGTTTGGACATGTGCTTTGTAAAAAATCTGAAAAGTGGATTCATAATGTGTCAGTCTGTAAAAGTGTTTATCACTTGCCAAAAAAAAGAGCAGTAAGTGTGCTTTCAAATTGGCAAAGAAATTTCGTTTTGTGACTAATGTGAAAACATGACTCTGTGTGCAAATAGGAATTACAGGCAGAGATTTATTGCGTATTGCTCTGGAGATTTCACAGTTGAATTAAATGGAAAGGGGGAGCCATTTTTTGGTGCAGAAGCAGACTCTTAGCACACAGGTAGCTGCTTACCATGTGGAATCATGCACAGTATTCACAAGCGAGTGGGGTTTGAGGTTTCAGTCAGTAATTCAAATACATTCAGCATCACTAAGGCTGGTTGCCCTTGCTGGAGTGTAGGCAGACACCCAGGTTACAAATGATGCTGGTCTGAAAAAGCAGTTTGGACATGTGCTTTGTAAAAAATCTGAAAAGTGGATTCATAATGTGTCAGTCTGTAAAAGTGTTTATCACTTGCCAAAAAAAAGAGCAGTAAGTGTGCTTTCAAATTGGCAAAGAAATTTCGTTTTGTGACTAATGTGAAAACAAATGTAGTAATATATTTAAATGAAATAAAGGAATTTTTTTTTAGTTTTTTTCAGGTATTGCTGAAGAGCAGTGAACAAAATTTAAGATGCCTACAAAATCCAGAGTAAAAAAAGAGCAGAAAAAAAACCTATATTTGAAGACAACTGGAGGACCTAAGTTAGTTGAAGATGCTCATGTTGGGAAGAAGAAAAAATCTTCTGGTAAGCAAACAAAAGATTTTCTAAGGAACATATTCAAAAAAAGGAAAAATGTACAAAATGTCTGTACTGGAAAGAATGATTTGAATCGAAAAGGACAGGAAAAAATTGAGAATTTAGTTAATGCAAATATACCTTCTGCAACTAAAAAGATAAACTTAAACAGAAAAACAGCGTTTAAAGAGATACGTAGAAAAATGTTTCAGAGGAGAGTTATGTCCAATTTGATAAAGGATGTGAAGAAATATAAGCAAAAGGCAAAGTTTTATAAGAGAAAAAAAGAAATTGAAGCCATTGCAGCAAAGGCATTAGAATTAAAAAGGAAACTATTCATTTTAATTTTGAATAGGATGCGTACATTAGACAAAATGGTTAATGTACTGAAATCACATAGCAAAAGGAAAAGAGTAGTGAACAGAACAAACTTTTGTAAAGTGTTTTTAGGAAAATGGATGCATAGTTCAAATAGTGAACCTTTTTTTAATGAAGAGAGTTATTTTCAAAGTAATAGTTTGCTGCATGCAGTTGACACCAGAGGTCGTGCTTATGAAGTGAAAAATGGTTGCATAATGGAGAAGGAGATAATGGTTCCAAGAGATGAGGTACAAGTGATGGCGGATGAGGCTATGGGGAGACGTCCTAAAGCCCCAGTGTACACTTGGAATTGTAGTAGTATTTGCACTGTGCGTCAGGAATCTATTGATAAATTTCGTGAGTTTCTAAGAGAATATAGCAAAAAAAGTGTGAAACAGAAGATTAAGGTGCTTCAAAGTCTAGATCCATGCAGAGTGAGAGAGAATACTGGTTTGCAGGGTCATTCTCTGGCTTGTCTATCTAGAAAAGTGTGTAATAGTGTTTTCCATCATTTTAGGATGCTGGCTGTTCATCATACTGAAATGAGAAAGTTTGTGAGACGGTTGTATTTTGCTAAAAGTCCAGCAATAAAGTTAGATGAATTGAATAGGGCTCTGTTCCGTGGAACGGTATCAGATGTAGAGAAGGTTGTTGATGAAATTCAGTTTTGTTACTTTGGTCCTGAACAAAACAGTGCAGAGAAGGACACAGTAAATGAGGAAGAAGTGGAAGAAAATGTAGAACCCTCTGTAAGTAAGACATTTAATGATCACATAACAAAATTTGCAATAATCTCTAATGAAAGACCAAATATAACTTGTATTTGTTGCCGCAGAGCTCATTATAGAAAACAAACCAGGTATGTTGATCTCTACAGAAAGAGTGAAAATGAAGATAATTATAAGTGGAAGGATTTTGCCACCTATATATTTCTTGAAAATTGTTTTGAATTGGGTGAAGTTCAGCGTATTTGTAAATACTGTTACAACAAGTTAGAGGAAAATAGAATGCCGACCAGAGCTGTACATAATAATTTAGAATTGGATGCTATTCCTGCTGAACTTTCTGAATTAAATACATATGAGTCTATACTCATTCAATGTGTTCATCCGTTCCAGACCATAGTACGTATGGAGCCCAAAACTGGTAAATTACCTCCTTCAGATTTACTGAGAGGTTTAAAAGGTAGAGTGGTGTATTTGCCCTTGGATTTGAAAAAAAATATGGAAACTATTGATGCGGATACTTTGGAAACTGAACCATTAATTATTCTGGTTAATGGTGTACCTACAAAGAATAAGAAGATTTGGCAGGAGCTGGTAGATGTACGGAAAGTACAAAGAGCAAATTTGTATTTGAAAAGGAATAACAAATGGTATGAATCAATTTATATAGAAGAAGAAGAAGAAGAAGATTTACAAGAAGACACAGAAACACCAACTGGACAAATTGAAAAAGTGGACAAGTCAAAGGAAGAAGAAATTTATGAACATTTTAGCATACATCCTCTTCATTCAAAAGAAGTTATGGGAGACAATATTGATCTATTTCAGATGAAGAAAGCAAAAGGAACTCCCGTGAGTGTATGGGAGGAGAGCTTGGAAGCTCGATGTTTTCCCCAGCTGTTTCCTAAAGGAAAAGGAGGACGATACGATGAACGTCCGGAACAGATTCCAGCTTCTGAGTATCGGACTACAAGACTATATGCTGAAGATCCCAGATTTCGACAAAGTATTCCTTATTTGTTCCATCTTTTATTTGAAAGCGACTTGTCTGCACTGTCTTATGCAGTAAATCACATTTTAAAAAGTGGAGTACATTTACAAAATGTGTCTGCTAAGGATTTTATGGAGAAAGTGCAGCACCGAGATGATCATTTGGAAACACAACTGATCAATCTGATGGCTTGTCAGCGTGGGACAAATGAATATTGGTACCGACGCCATGGTGAATTAAAATGCATGTTACGGAATTTAGGAACACCAACATGGTTCCTTACCCTAAGCTGTGCAGAGTACGCTTGGGATGATTTACTGGATTTTCTACGAGAGGCAAATTCAAACATTAAAAACATCGAATACAAAACAGCAGGAGAACTGTGCTCATTGGATCCGGTTAATGTTTGCAGATATTTCAATCATAGATTTGAGGCTATGATGTCCTTCATCTGCAATAAAAAAAATCCACCTCTAGGAGAAGTAGTGGATTTCTTTTGGAGAAAAGAGTACCAGGCAAGAGGTGCTCCTCATATTCATATGCTGTTGTGGATCAAGGATGCCCCAAAGTTTGGAACAGATACAGATGAAGCAGTGTTATCTTACATTGAAGAATATGCAACATGTGCTATACCAAAAAGCACAGAAGAGAAAAAGTTAAAGGAGCAAGTTTTACGTTTCCAAAGTCATCGGTGTGGAAAATACTGTCGACGGAAATACAAGAGCAAAGATAAATACTACACTAAATGTCGATTTGGATTTCCTAGACCTGTTCTTTCAAATGGAAGAGTTAACAGTTTTATGTCAGCTGTGAGACATACTATCACAAGAAAATCACCTAAGAATACCTACAACCTTAAAAGAAAAGAAGAATCAAAAAATATAAATGACTACAACCCAGTGATTTTATCCATGTGGAACGCTAACATGGATATACAGTATGTAGCTGACAATTCCATTGCTGTTGCTCGATATGTAACGTCTTACATTACGAAATCAGAAAAAACAGAATTGAAGGAAATGTGGGAAGAGATTTCTCACGAGAAAACTGTCAGTAAGAAGCTGTACAGTTTCAGTTTGAAGATGTTATCGCATCGAGAAATTGGATCCTACGAATGTTCAGATAGGTTATCTTCTGCAAGTCTCTACTCGAAATCAAGAAGAATAATTTGGGCAAGTTTAGGCCTTGCAGCAATGAGAAATCAGGTACTGAAATCTGTTGGAGAAATTGAATATTTGGCCGAGAATGACCCAGAAAGTACAGATATTTTGAAATCAAACATGTTGGATACATATTACCCAAAGAGAAGTCATCATCTGGAGAACATGTGTCTCTATGAAGTGCTGCAGAACTACATTTATTCACGGAAAGCCGCAGAAGACATCAACAATGGAAAATATAAAGTTATTGGTGAGGAAGGATGTTTGGTGAAGCAAACAAAAGGAAGTTTGATAAATCACCGGAAGCTGAGTTGCGACACTACTGACAAAAAGGAATTGTACTACTTGGCTCTTTTACAGCTGTTTAAACCATGGCGTACAGAGGATGAACTACTGGGAGAATTTCAAAGCTATGAAGATTCATTTAATGCTTGCAAAGACAGCATACAATGCAGAACATTCACAACTTATCTGCAAATGTTAAATGAAGAAATTGAACAGGAAACTACAATTGCAGCAGAAATAGCTAGAGACAGTTCTCAGGACAGCCAAAGTTCAGGAACACTCAGTCAAGATCCCCTAGGACAACCAATCGTTGAAAATGAAGCATCAATAGCCATGAATGAAGTGGAAACAGCTATGAATCAAGCTCAAGAAGAATTTATAGACTTACAAAATTTGGAAAGACAACTGAATCAAGAGCAGCAACAAATTTATGAAGAGATCAGAAACAAAATTGATCACGGATTTCTACATGAAAAAAAAGAGTGCTCATGCACATCATTTCATCCAATCAGGATGTATGTAAGCGGACAAGCTGGAACTGGAAAAAGTTTCCTTATAAAAGTCATCAGAAGCTACCTACAGCAAAAAACGGATTCTACTTTGTCTTGTGTGGTTACTGCTCCAACTGGGTTAGCAGCATATAACATAAAAGGAATCACTTTACATCGTTTGCTAATGTTACCAGTGGAGCATGAGAACAAAATACAATACAACAAGCTAACTGGAGAAGCATGCTTGGAAGTTTCAAGAGTATTGAAGAAGATGCAAGTTCTCATTATTGATGAGGTGAGCATGGTATCGAACTTAATGCTTGCCTTTGTGCATTTAAGAATGCAGCAAATTCTGAAGTCAGACTATGACGTGTTATTTGGAGGAAAACACGTCATAGTTTTTGGAGATCTTTTGCAACTTACTCCAGTTAAAGGACAACCAGTGTTTAATACTGTGACACATGAAGACACGAAGAAGTCATTGGGAAGCATCGGTAATGCAAATATTTGGTCCTTCTTTGAGTACAAGGAACTTACAACTAATATGAGGCAAGCAAACGATGAAGAATATGGAAGTATTCTGAAAGATATCAGGATTGGACTACTCACAGAAGCTGGCAAAAAAGCATTACAGACTCGGCTGCTACATAATTTATTTCCAAAGGAAGAAATAGTTGCAGAGAAGATATACAAGAACATTGCAGAAAAGAAAAGTGTCATCTGCTTAATGCCAACTCTACGTGAATGCTCAATATTCAATGAGGAGCTTTTGAAATTGGAAAAGGAAGATATCAGGAAATTGGAAGCAGTGGACAAAATTGAGGATGGAAGAATTACTGTCACATTAACAGGCACACTGAAAAATAAATTGGATTCACTAGAGAAGAAGATTTCCAAAACAGCTGGATTAGAAAAAAATCTATATGTTTGCATGAACTGTAGAGTATTTTTAAGGAGAAATTTGGATGTTGAAAAAGGTTTAGTTAATGAAGCTATGGGAAGAGTTGTGGGTTTTATTAATTATCAGAAAAAAGATGGAATTGAATGTTTAAAAATAAAATTTGATCAGATAGAAGAAGTTAAAGATATTTGTCGTTGTACAGTTCGTTTCATGCTTGTGAAAGACTTATATGTACGTAGGAAGCAGTTTCCGTTTTCTCTAGCATATGCTGTAACTATTCACAAGTCTCAAGGATTGACTGTAGATTGTGCATTTGTGAACATTGGTTCAACTGTGTTCAAAGAAGGTATGGCATATGTTGCTTTGTCACGAGTGAAAACATTATCAGGTTTATTCATGATAGACTTTGATGATTCAAAAGTTAGTGCTGATACAAACTGTGTAAAGGAGTATAATAGATTAAGAAGAAGCTATGCTCCTCATTTAGGTCAGTATCCTGTGTTGGAGAAACGTGTAGTTTCTCGTAAAAGGAGAAATGAGAATATCTGTAATGAAGATGTAGAGAGGAGGAAAAAAAAGAGGAGTGATGTAATTGCAAGCAAAAAGAATAAGGAAAATGTTGAAGAGGTTGTAGGTTGTCATTTTGAAAATAGCTCTGGTGTCAACTGCTACGCTAATGTAGTGCTGAATGTTGCATTTTATCTGGAAAGTTTGCAAGAGCAGATAATAGTAAATCAGGGAAAAAGATTCTGTACTGTGCTGAGTCTCCTTTTTGAAAAGCTGAGTAATGATAAAACTCAAATAGAAAGTGCTACTGAAATTAGAAAAGTTTTAGATGTATGTTCAGGACGAACACAGTTTTCTCAAAATGTACAGCAAGACGCACAGGAATTCTTGATTTATTTTCTTCAGGTACTGGAAGAAGAAGGGGTTAACATTGAAAATTTATTTGGTCTCTCTTATAAATGGGAACATAGTTGTGAAAACTGTTATAATATATGTGGCTCTAATGTTGATTCTGAAAGGTTTATTTATTTAACATTGCCAGAGAGTAAAACAGTCACTTTTGCTAAATTAGTTAAAGATGCTAATCATAGCATGCAATGCAGTGAGTGTAAATCTGACATGTTTTCAACATTAATTTTAAAGGAATACAGACAGTATGTAATTTTAATGATGCAACGATGTAGAGCTGATGGTTCAAAATTGGATACTTTAATAAAGAAGTTTACAGGACAGCAATTATCAATTTCAGGAAAAACTTTTGTAACAGTTGCAATAATTTTCCATGATGGACCTACTGTAACTTCTGGTCATTACACAGTTTATCTTAAATGTGAAAAAGGCTGGACACTGTGTAATGATTCCCAATTGATTTTTAAGCAACGTTTGCCTTTTGATTTAGCAAATTCCTATCTAATCTTCCTGAAACCTAAATTTTAGAGAGATTTGACAACATCTGGAGAAAACAATTTTACCATTTTATTGGATTACCATTTGGAATTTACAAATAAAAAGATTTAACAAATTATCATTTGACCTAATGGAAAGGTAACCAATTGTAATGTGGAATTTTTCCATTTTTTAAGGAAACTTTGGAAAACCAAAAATTTAGAAAAAATCGGTAACATCTGCACAATTTAAATTTTGGAATGTTATTGGATTGCCATTGGAAATTTTTTCAAAAAAGATTTTTTAAATTACTATTTGGCCATGCGGAAAAGTAAACAATTCTATTGTGGACTTATTTAATTATTAATTAATCTTTCGGAAACCAAAATGTTACAGAGAAACGGTGACATCTGTACAATTTAAACTTTTGTTTTTTATTGGATTACCATTGGAAATTAAACAAAAAAAGAATTTTAAAATTACTATTTGGCCTAAAGGAAATGGAACCAGATGTATTGTGGAGTTATTTGACATATATTATTGTGATTATACTTCTGAAACAAAAATATCAGACGGTATTTTAAAGAAATAAGTATAGATATTAGATGATATTTTTTTAGAATATTATGCATTTCTTTAAAGTTATGTTTATGAAAAAAGAGATTCTGGGCTTTTTTAAAAACAATCTTTGAGATTGTTAATTTTTTTTTGCCTGCTGTTAAATGATGAATGCAATTGCTTTCACAATTTATAGTGAAATGCAATATTTTCTGAAAACAGCAAAAAAAAGGCAAAAATATTTTTTGAAAAATATGTAAATATGTGTACTGTATTATTAAATGTTTTATTAAATATTAATACTTTTTTCTTTTTTTTCAGATTGAGATAGAAAATTTTCGAAAACTATAACCATTTTAAAAGCAATTAAAAATAAATTAAATGAATAATTCTTTTTTTGAGTGGGTATGGTAAGTAAATAATGTCATGGTCCCTTTTTTCCACTTCTCTACAATCACATTTGCAGTTTTTAATTGTAGTCTCTCAAGGACCTTGTAATGTGATAATTGATTTTTAGTGTTTTTTAAAAAAAAAAAAAAAAAATTACGCGTACCGTACGCGTACGGTAAAAAAAAAATAAAAAAAGTTTTTTAAAAAATATATAAAAAATAGATGAAAGGTAAGGTTGGCTCTTAAACGAGCCGTTGTGTTCATGCAGGGACAGAGGAAAGAAAGATTGGGAATATTAGACGGTACGACAAGTGTGCTGATCTATTTTACTGTTCACTAGGGAAACACTGGTCTCCCTATAAGTAATTAGATCGTGACAATGGGCGCACCGTACTTCAACCCTCGCAAACCGAGGGTTAATTTCCAGAGGACCAGAAAAAGGAGATGCTCCCCCCACAGATGAAGGGCTCACCTGACCTGCAGAAGAAGGACTCGGCTCTGCAGATGATGGTCCAGGCTGAGCTGCTGTGGATGTGCTTGGTTGATTTACAGAAGGGTTACCTTCAGTAAGTCGAGCATGTGTCCTTCTGTGTACATCCTTAAGGTGTCTCATCATGGTGTGATTCCCAAAGGAATACTTCCTGTCAGGATTACCTCTTGAAAGTACACGCTTACACAGCTTGCAAGTCACTAAGGGTGCATTTACCTTTTGCTGGCCTTCTGGAAAAGTAAAATAATCCCATACGTAAGAGGTCTTTTGTTTCCTCGCTCTCTGCCTCAAGGTAGTGCTGCTAGCCTCACTCTCAGAAGAGCTCTGCTGTTCTGCCATCGTATCACAAAGACAACCCAGCTCCTTCTCCTAAGGGATCACAAGCAGAAATGAGGGGAATGGGTGTGGTGTAGGAGAGTTCTAGAACTGAAAGTAGTTTCAACCAATCAAAAGTTGTGTTTCATGATCACATGACCTACCGTACGCTTACGGTACGCTTACGGCAAAAGTACGCATGCGCGTAAAAAAGACACGCGCTTGCGCGCATGCACTTAACAGTCACTCCCCGACACTTCCGCGTAACGTGCGCGTGTAGCGTACACGCGTACGCGTCCCACGCGGAGTACGCGCGGCTACGCAAATTGCGTAACTATACGCAAACAGCGTAGATAAATTACGGACATTGCGTAAACCGTACGCTTACCGTAAGCTTACGGTACGCGTACTAAAAAAAAAATTTAAAAAAAAGGAAAAAATGTATTGCTAATAAATTTTACCTGTTTATTTTATAAAATATATTAAAAAAAACATATTATAGAATTTTAAAAATTTAACCATAGTCTTTAAAAAAGGATAGAAAATTAAAATAAAAATATGTAAAAAAAAATAGAAGAAAAAAAAAAAAATTAGCATTTAAAAAACCTTGCAAATTCACTGAAAAAACCATGGGTTTCACACACGTTATAGTTAGGAATTAGCATTTAAAAAACCTTTGAAATTCACTGAAAAAACCATGGGGTTCACACACGTTATAGTTAGGAATTAGCATTTAAAAAACCTTAGAAATTCAATGAAAAAACCAAAGGTTTCACACATGTTACAGTTAGCTGGACATTTCACTCGTAAAAAACCAATGAAATTCCCCCGTTATAGTTAGTTCAGCTAACTATAACTCGCGCGCCCGCAATGCACTACTGATGACGTCACATATTACATCACTCAAGACATTGAATATATATATATATGTATGTATGTGCATGCTATATAACGTGTTGCAACGTAATGCCTCGTTGCGGTTTGCGTTCCACTAGTACATTTCATTGAAGTGAATGGGAATAAGCAGTCTCGTGCATGCATGGTACATGTGATATTGGTGTTCGAGTTTTAAAAGTAAGTCAACAGAGAAGTGCCCTATAATCGCATGGGAGTGGTTCATGTAAGGATCAGCAGAGGCGCACATCCATTTAATGACAAGCTACCTGCCTATGATATTGTTCTTTCTAATGGATGGGTTCTGATGTTGCCTAGAGTCAAACAGCGCCAGCAGCTGCAGAATAAACAACCAGGATCCAGTCTGGCACCTGAAAGCTCATGTAATGATTCTCCAGAAACTGACCCACCCAACAGAAAGAATGATACCAAAGGTCAATGACTTGATCATTGTCACAGCACGGTTTGTTGCTGGTTGCATAGGAGTGAGTAAGGGACATTAGGGGAGTGACAGTAGGGACAGGAAATAGGGAACGGTGGGAACACGCAAAGTAAAGGAATGTGGATTGACTCATGTCATTTTATATCTTCCTGAGCTCACGGGGACGCATCCTAATCTCCCTTCTTCTGATCGCCCTATATCAGCGTATTATTCATATTTATGAGAGACTGCTGCAACGGCCCTCGGATCACCCTGAATCCGAAGCAAATATGTATAAGGAAAGGGCGGGGTTTCTCTTTGTGGATTTCATATTCTCAAAGATGAATACTGAAGCCAATACATTATAGCAGTGTACGTTATGACACCTCTCTAGAACGCTCTGACTGAGATCATTATGCCAAAACTGTTTTTGTGAAGATTCAAATTCTTCTTGCTCCAGTTTAAACCATATGGGGGCATATTTACATGCCCCTTGCGCCATCGGTGCGTCACTTCGACCCGAATTAAAAGTGACGCACCGGCGGCGCAAGGGACTTGTAAATAAGCCTCATAGATTTCTGCTGTTTGGGTAGGGTGTTAAAACAGTCCAAAACTTCGAATTCTGTCGGCCATCTTTCTTAAACGGGACACACATGCAGACAGGTTACCCCGTCAGTATGCGAAAACTCGTTCAGCATCAAAGCAGCATTATTAAAACCGCCGAACAGGTCACAGAGGGCACTTTCGAAATGTTTTCCAAATTGCTACTTCTAATTGGATCTGCTTTTAGTGCCCATGGTAACAGCTGTTTACGTGCAGTGACATAGCATAGTGCAGGAAAAATGAAAAGAGATATCAGGTCAAGACGGAGGTGCTGAATATTCTCCCGTTAGCGCCGTTATGGATAGCATATCGGAGAAATCCTACGAGTTCTATAGAAATATCTGAGATTATTTCGTTATTTTTAATTACCTTGTTTAGGTGCATTTTGTCCTTATCAAAGTCACTGCTGTTGGTAGATGAATTCGTTCTAATGGTCATACTTGAAGTTGTATCCTGTTTTGTGTAGTGAACATATTCGTCAATTTTCTACAAAGGGAACTGTGACTCATCGCATAGATGGCAAAGAGCAGCTTCAGCTTCTCTTTAGTTTAGGGGAAGAGACAAAGGTTCCATTGACCTCTGGATCGAGGTATCTCGGACCCTAAAGGCGGATCCCAGGATCAGGAAAGCAGTCACGCTGAGTCAAGAAAGGGGTATATTTGAGACAGGCTCTGCGGGGGCCCTTGAGCAGAACCGTGGAAAACAAAGTGCATTTCTACTCTGACCCGCAGGGCTCCAGCTGAGCCAAGCCCTGGGCTTTGGAGCTCAAAGGATCTCACCTTGTAGGTGAGAAAGGGCAGGCGTGGTGCAGCAGGGTGGAAAAGCACTATTATTGCTCCAGCTGCCTTCTGTTGCTAAGGGTGTGCGCCACTTTCACTGAAAGCCAATATGGCGATGAAACTAGATATAAAAAGATGGTGCAAAAAGAGTTGTTGGAACATGTACCAGTTCTACTGGACGAACGTCTGGTAGCAGAGGCATAGCAATTTGTTTAGAGAAAGACCACTTATATAAACCATAAGGGCGGCCCATTGGGTTAAAGGTTCCAATGAGTGAAAGCATTCCTAGGGATGTGTCAAAGGTGCTTTCAAGTTTAATATTTTAAGAGCTACTCCTGGCACACCTGCCTTCTGCAATTCCCCAACTACTGTGGTTCACACTAAAAAAAGTGAAGTGCCGAAGGACTTGGAAGTAGGAAAGGCTCAGTGTGGACAGGATGGCAGAAGAGATTGTTGCAGCGGGATGAGATTTGCACCGTGCAGCTCTTAGGTACAAACTCAAGTATAAGCTGCACTCGAGTGGATGGCCCTTTTATCTTGGGCTGAGGATTAAGATCAACAAATCAACAACATATCAATGACACTGAAGCACATTAGATCCCACAGGGACGACTGAGAGTAATAGATTTGCAAACTATGAAGGTCTATTAGCAAATTAGTACAGTTACAACTGAAATCCCTCAAACTAGTTGTAAGTCAATAAACATCATACGAGTAAAAAATTAAGTATAATTCAAAACGATTTACATATGCCAAATACAAAGGTCAACTTTTTAAAGTAGTCATAAGTAAATCAGGTGAGTTTCAATTTCGGAAGGAAAATTCCCTAACATGCTACGCTAAAAAGCTAAAGGACTAAGAGCAATGGAGCTGAAGTGCCAGCAATAAAGCTTGCAAAAGGCAGAATAAAATGAAGATTCAGTCAGATAAGTGCGAAAGGATTTGCTAAGTAATGCAACTCTTTGAGCAGGAGCAAAATTCTCAAGAGAATGGAAAGGGACAACTGCTCTATAGGAAATGAAAAGGGCATCTGGCCCTAACTAGCTCCGCAATGCACAATTAAACATACAATTCTCAACAGTTTGCATCACTCCCCACGAGTCTCAGAGAGAGAGAGAACCAATCAGAGTCACACAGGTAAAAGATTATCAGTATTCTTCCCAGATCTCGCACAATGGAAGGCCTCAGCTTCCTGGCCTTCAAGAGAACTCTTGAAACAGGATGATACATCGCGGTCAGCTTGTCCCAGGCACAGGTGTGGAAATTCACTATTCACTCTCCATGACTTATATCAACAATCTATTCTCACAGACAGCAAAACATTAGCAACATTTAATTACTTCCAACTACTGCAGCTTGGCCCCTGAAATGAGAGAAAGAGAGACACAGCACAGCATCCAAAAGCACATTTTCAATATAGATTTAGTTGTTTAAACGGAAGCTTACATTGACTATGGCTAACATAACGTGAATACATTTTAACCACCCACAAGTATACCATGAAAATCACACTGAATATCATTATATGATGTGCAGATTTATATATCGCAAACAACCCAGAAAATAGTGACAGAGTCAAATCAGCAAACAAATTAGTTTGGCCACCTGTGCATCACACAAACAGGATTCTTCCACTACACCTTCTAAGGTGCAGACAGCATAGGCAGCTTTCAAAATACCTTGTTCATCTCTAGTTTTGAAAAAATATCCTAATTCTTTTCTTTTTTTTTTTTCTTTTGACTTCGTCAAACAGCAACTTTGTGCACAAATTTGCACCCAAAACAAACACAACACATCAGAGGCGGTATGAACACACACATATCTGCATACGCATGTCAAGCACATCGCATCAAGCTGTATTGCTAAAAAAGGATGAAATACAGTGATAGCTGGGACAACACCACCGTACACATTGGAATAGTCAGTCATGTTGAGGGATCTGCAGCATCCATTGGGAGGTGTAAGTTATAGAGTAGTTGTAGCTAGCTCCCCCAAATCTTGAAAATTGTACGTGGGCACCACTTACTCCTATATATGACCTGCTCGGCTGCCATATATAGGTCCACCCCCTTTCTCCATTCACCTAAGGTGGGAACCTCTGGTTCACCCAGGTGGCTCGCCACATCACGTTTGGCGACCACAAGCACCAGGTTACAAAAGAGGAGTTGTGACTTTGGGACGTCCACATCGCTCAGGACACCCAGCAAAATATACTTTTGACCGAGGGGGATGTTTCTCTTACCACATGACTAAGCTTCCCCACCACCTGTTACCAGTATTCCTGAATAGCTGGGTAACCCCATATTGTATAGATAAATACACCTGTTGATCCCCAATAGCGCACACAATCTGGGGACACTACCCTGCCAATGCAGTGTAAGCAGTCCCTGTTATAGTAAATTTAATGCAGTATTTTGAGCTGGATCAAATGCAGTCAGGACTTTATGGCCCCCTCTCTCAGGTGCATCAGGGCTGCCCCAGTCCATGTCCTCCAGCTCCCCCACATCACCCCCTCGCCTGGCTATCAGCTTAGCCAGTGTATATGGCATATTGCTATTAAGTGTCTTGTAGGGGAGCGAGATACCTTTCGATTCTAGCTCTTCTAGTAACCAGTCCCTTTGTCTGCCAAGCGTGCCTCAGCTGTGCATATTTTAAATATTGGTTCATGCAGTACTCCCTTTGAAGGGACGAGAAAGGCATCAGACCCAGCAGGTCCTATGTTCCAAAACCCCTGAGTTTTCCTAGCTCACGCATCCATGCTTCTTTCCGGATCAGCATTTACCCGTGTTATCTTTCCCGCCCAGCCTCTGCACCTAGTGGCCTTCCTCCAGGTGTACAATGCCACCTGTGTCGCTAGTAGCAGCTGTCTAGTGCCCTTCCCAACATACATATAATGTAAATGCGACATGCTGGCGAACTGCGCTAGCTCCAGTCTATAAGTGGAGTGATCCTGCAGTGCAAACAGCCAGTCATTTATGGCAACTGTGTAGGCCGCCCCATAGTAGGCCCTAACATCTGGGAAAGTGATGTCGTCATTGTACAGGTTCCACCTAAAGGTCGCAAGCACTGTCTTAGGGTGTCCAATACACCACAATAGTGTTCTCAGGTCACCCTTTAACTTAACAAATGTTGCCTCTGGGATTGGGTAGTATGTGTTCTGCAAGGCATAGAGTAATTTGCGTAGCGTAATCATTTTTAAGACAGCCACCCTTCCCAACAGGGCAAGGTGCAACCTGCGCCACCTCTCCACCTCTGCCTGTAAATTCAATCCCATCCACCCCAAATTCCTGGATAGACATGTCTCCATGTAGGGAGTGACATAAATGCCTGGGTTCTGGAAATCATCAGTCTCTACTTGGAGCATCCAAGGGAGGATGGCCAGGTCTAGTGGGCCATAAGGGTGATAAAGCACCGACTTGCCCCAGTTGATATGGTAGCCTGGGTAAGCCCTATATAACTCAAACATCTGGAAGATAGTGAAAATCGCGGTCACCAGCTCGGTGACATAAAGCAGTATATCGTCTGCATTCAGCAAGACTTTTTCATCACCCCTGTTGGTACCAGAGACTTTGAGCCCTCGAAAGGGCTCAATGGTGAGGGCAAAATGCAGGGGGGCAGAGGGATCCCTGTCGGGTGCCCAGTACTATGGGGAAGTGTGGCGAGAGAGCACCATTTACCCTCACTGTTGCAGTGGGGACCTGGTAGAGTAGGTTAATCCATTGTCTGTATTTAGGGAATCCAACCCTAAGAATACGTGGGATTCCTCCCTATGGCTATTCTCCGACATTCAGTTATGTAGGCGAAGGAGGTTGAGTTTAGTGGACCTACTGGGTATAAAGCCCAACTAGTCTCTGAGTATAAGAAGTACTAACACCATTAAGAGCCGGGTGGCTAGAATGATGGCCAGCACCTTCATTTCAATATTTAATAAAGATATAGGGCAGTAGGATCCACAGCTGGTCTCCGACTTGCCCTTTTTGTGGATCATGACAATGGTATCACACTGTAAGTCCGGTGGGAGTTCATTCTCTGGAACCAAATGGAGACCACTCTGCGAACACGCTAACTCAACCAAACCGCAACACTGCAATGCTTGACAACCCACAATCAAAGAGCATAACCCTACTTATACTCACACTCCCAGCACACTGTGATCACTACAAGAACCTGGAACACTGCCAAATCTCCGATCTATACCATGAAACCTTAGGAACATGGACTGGAGGATCAATGACATAATAGCAAGACAACAAATATCGAGACACACAGTTATCGAAAATTTTATATCAATGACAAAAATATTGAGTCCGTATACAGAACTATAAAAGTCACTTATATCGTACACATAAAAATTGCTAATAAAAACATCGACTTTTACATTTATCAGGAACAAAAATATTGAAAAAAACACATATCTCATGACTTATAAATGAACATCTGCCATATCAAAAATATCGACTGCAACAATATTGACTTCAAAATTATCGTCAACACAACTAGTAAACACAATTAAAATAAACCAAAAAGCTATTAAAACAAAGGAATGAAAGTTCAAAGAGGGTAAAAATTTACACGGGACCCTCAGGCAGGCTAAGGTCCTCAGATAGTTCGTAATGGGTGAGGGATTCACATTCCTGTACCCCTAAGAGAAACAGGAGCTCTAAAGTCAAGGGATACACAAACAGTATTAGTCACAGAGTCAAGATCTGGAGGCAGGACAGTGTCCGTGCAAAGTTTTGTCCTAGTGTGAACTTTCTTTCCATTTTAGGACTCGCGCCTAGCGTTGCAGTGCGCAGCAGTGCTCGTGCAGCGAGAGACCTCATGTAGGGGGTTCTGAAAGCTGACCACACGCTCGTGCGTGTGCTTTTGTTTTCGTCAGCTGCTATTGGCTTTAGCGAGCGTCTTTGTAAAAAAGGCAGCACGCCATTGGTGAAAGGCGTGTGAATGTCCCAGCTTCTTTCCAAATGTAACCGCCCATTTCCCAGTGGTGTCTGTTACGCACAGCAGCGGCGCAGACAACAGGCTCCCTCGTCCCCGCTCCTCTGTGGCACGCGCACGACTGGTTTCAATTCCATGCTTATTTTTCTGCATTCAGTCTACGACATTCCTGTCTGGGTTGTTCTGATGATTTGATAGCAGACTGGGTTAATGTTCCAGCTGCAGTGATCTCCATGTCCTGACGGTCGCAGGGTTCCATCTATCGCGCCACCTCCTCTTCGGCAGGTAGGGAGGAAGAGAGCGCTGAGTGCAGCGCACTGACTGAGGCAGATCTGCTCCGGGCGCCTGGGAAATGTCACGAGTGGAATCGTGGCTGGTGATGAAAGGGTCAGACTGAAGCACAGCGGCCAGACAGGTGCTGCCCAGTTCTGAAAACTCAGCCAAGACTGATAACTCTGCCAACTCCAGACACTGCCCTCCGTGTCACTTTCTCACACTGCCCAGCGATGCTAACTCTGCCAGTGGGTGCAAACTCGCCTCATGGCAGCCCTCCCCGTGAGTGCTTCCTCCTCGCACTGCCCACCCGTGCCAGTTTACACTGCCCATGAATGCCACCTCCTCAAACTACCTGCTGGTGCTAATCAACACTTCCCACTGTTGTAACCTCCTCAGAATATTCCCTTGTGCCAGCTGTTCTTCCCACAGTCTACTGGTGCCACCTTCTTATACTGCCCATGCGGGCCCACTTCCATATAGCGCCCACCAGTTCCATCTCCTTACATCAACACTGCCACCTGTAACAGCTCCCCAGAATGCCCAGAAGTGTTGTTTTTGCACACACCTGCCTGCGCCTACTCACACAGCCCAGCCGTGCCTTTGGTGCATCCCGTTACTCATTGTATTGGTACCAGAGCTCTCCTCTTCATTGGCACCAGTCCTACCAGCGTCACATACGTCACCATGCCAGCACCTCGCCATCCACCAGTGACAGCCACTGCCATACTGCTCACTGGTACAAGAACCGCACCCTGCTATTTTACTCTTGACTACCGATTCCAGCATTCTGCCTTTCACAGGTTTACAACTTGTTTCAGTTTCTTAGCAGCTCACTCTACATTGGGAAAAAACTGGTGCATCATGAGGCGAATCACTGCAGTAGAACACTCTGATTGGCTAGGTGGTGTCACTTCGATTTATTACTGGTGGCCTCTGCTTGTCGCTGGGCGTGTCTGTTTGGTAAGGATCATCACATCAGTGGCAGCGGTTGACTACTCATGTTTAGTTGCTTGACTTCTGTGCTTCACGCTCCCGCACATCAAGGGATCTTTTGTGTGCCATGTGCGCGTATTTGGGGTTGATAGGTAGTACTAGTACAGTCTCATATGTGATCAGTTTGAATATCACGTGTGATTCCTGTTCATTTTTAACAATGCCCGTATTTTCAGCATATTATTCGTTTTAGGAGTAACTCGAGGAAATCAGCGTGTTTGTTTTCCAGGTTTAAAATGTGAGGAAGTTTAGAAAATGCTAATTTAATATTACGGAAATGCTAACTAAAGGTCAGCAAGCCACTAAAAGTTCGAGCCAGCCAGGAACATCTGAAGAATTTTGGGGGCCCTGTGCCAAAAGTATTTTGGGGTCCCCTGTTTGGACAACTTTAGTTTTAGGATCCAATTTCAACTCTTTTTTGGCTTCTTTGGCCAGGTCACTGACAGTGGGCACACTCGTCCAAATTCTAAATTTATTTACATCTAATATCCTGGGATAGTGATGTGTGTTTTCAGTATTGTAACACAGCAGCAGCTCAATAATATTACTGCAAATAATCTCTGTGACATCCTTCCATATGTGAGTCATGTTTTGGTCAAAAAGAAAAAAAAACACTTTTTCATGGATGTTGCATGAAAACGGCATTTATAACAGAACAGAGTGGGCTCTATTAGGTGGCCCCCTGAAAGGCTGGGGCCCTGGGCCAGAGCCCACTTTACTGGGCCAGAGCCCACTTTACCCATGCCTTAAAATGTCTCTGGAGCCAGGTTTGAGGTCCTTTTAAAACCTCAAGGCCAAAGCGAGCTGAGATTTCATGGTAGGGTATGTGTCCCTCCCAATAGGTAGGGCTGCAGACCCATGATAATGGAGAACTAGGTTGCGATCCAGGCCTTGGCTCACTATTGTGTAAATCAGTGCAAAACATTTAATTTTGATGTGTCGATAAAATGTACAACATAGATTCGGTCTGTTGTGAAGTGCTAGTAACAAAGAACTTCTCTGGACACAAGCTGCTTTTACAGTTCCAGCTTTATTTGGTAAATATGAAGCATAATTGCCTGGGTCTGTAATCCCTGTGGAGTGCTCCATGTAGATGCTCCGTCACAACATAGCACCCAGCTAAAAACATAATAATAGAATTAAGACAAACCTTTTTTAGATGTGCATTGCATTTGCTTTTTTTATCAATTTTAGTCATAAATACAAAAATAATCATTAAGTAAAAGTTATAAAAAAATATAAAATCAATTTGATAAAAGAGTAATACGCATAACATTACAAAAGCCAGTTGAGAATTTTTTTAAGACAATTGACACCAAGCATTTGCAATGCAATAGGTCTCGCATTACTGAAAGTTTGACCTATTGGTGTTGTAAATAATAAAGCAACGCCAATAGCTCAAACTTTCAGTAATGCGAGACCTATTGCATTGCAAAGGCTTGTTTCCCTTTGTGTTGGCTCTGGATACATGAGAGACAGGACCGGACCACTCTTGTGAACCTGCAGGTTCTCCCCAGTGGGAGCGATCTTCACTCTCACATTGCCTAGTCTAGCGAGGCGCACCGCTGTGTCGATATTCTCCATTTCCCGGGACAGGCCTCACCCCCCTATGACCTGTATGGCTGATACCATATCTCCTGCCTATCATCTTGTGCCCTGAAGAAAGTGACCCACATCTGAGCTTCACTGAAACACGCGTCGGTGCAAACTCCAACCTGGATTTAAAACCAGGAACTATACTTAAAGAAAATATCTTGAATCTAAAATTGCATGAATGTTTCTCAATGTTTCATTCTGTTTACCTACAACTATGTCTGTTTTTATTTACTTGCAGGCATCGGGGGATTTAGTACCTCGGTGCCAGTTAGCATGGAGTTACCTGGCTCCACTTCTCCTTTCTTCCTGCGCGCCATATTGAAAGGGCCAAGGACAACTTTCATTTTGTTTTGACTAATTTCCCAGTACTTTCCCTCACAAGGGAGCCTGTGCTGGGCAAGCAGGGTTGCTCGGCCCTGAATTAACCCCCCTTTTACTTTGCCCACATCTTTTTAGGCTTGCACTCCTGCACCAGCATGTAGACTTGCCCACCCTCATATGCAGGGTTATTTTAAACCATAATCAACGCGTCCACGCAGTGGGCATGCTGCTGGAGTGCCGAAGGCGCGCCAAAGGCAACTGCCTGCGCCCGTCCATGCCCAGATCGCACCGAGCACCAGAACCACTGACGATTTTACCCCAGAACTTAATGACAAAATTGCCTTCTCAGGTAAGGAACTTTTAACCCCCAACAACTGTAGAAGAAACTGTAGTTGTTTCAACATGCCCTTGCTTTGGTCAGGCAACAGTGAAAGCTGCATGAAATGTGGACTTCATTTCCATGTACTGTCACTTCTTCCACACCTTTCTGCTCTGCATCCCGAGGCTAACTCCAAAAATAAGTCAACGGCATATGTCTGTGCTCCTATTAACATACGCGTGTTAATAAAGCATGCAATGGAAATGGCTGAGGTAATTGACCTGATATTATTTTTATTATGGAAACGTGGGCGAACAGCACCTCGATGCCAGAACTCCTAACCGCTATTCCCACGGAATACCTCATGCATAAACACGATCGCAAGTTTAAAATAGGTGGAGGGCTTGGAATTATATATCGAGATAAGTTCAGGGCCAAATTCACGACCTTAACGAATGAAGATTGTGAAGCCTTATCCTTTTGGTTTGAACTAACAAAAAAGAAATCCTTCAGAGACACTATTCCTCAGCAAAGTCGATCAAATCTATAACCTATTAAATCAGCCCAACAATGATAATTTACAATTGACTAATAGCACAAGGGATTGCTTGAGGGATAATGATATCCCACTGGCCGCGTTAAATGCCCTTACCCCAGTCTCGGTAGTGCAGATTGATAATCTCATCCAGACCACCAATCTGGATTCCAAGATGATCCCTGCCCCCCCTCAGTGCTCAAGTCTATTCCGAAGCCTATAGCCATGATACTGACAAACATCTTCAATTCCATGTTTAAGACAGGAATCTTTCCTACTCTCTGGAAGAGGGTGTCCATTCTTCCGCTCTTAAAAAAGAGCGAGTTTTGATCCGGTAGACCCTTCTAACTACCGATCCATTTCCAGACTTCCCTTTCCCTTACAAGCAACTAAACAATGGTGACCGCTACAAAAGAAGTTGCATTGATCACATGCAAGAAGTAAAAGCACAGTATCAATCAGAGTTAACAGAATTGAGGAACGTTAGTTTACTTAACCAGAGTATCTGTTCCTGAGAAATTACTTTACTAAGGCACCAATAATGTACTTAATACCAAAAATACACAAGAATAAGTCCCAACCACCGGGAAGGCCCATCATCTTGGTGAGAGAATGTCTGTTTGAAAACATGTCAAGATAAATAGGTTTTTCCTTTAGGAGCATGTACGCAATTTGTAATTGTTCGTCAAGGACACTGGCGATTTCCTCAAAAGAATTTATGATATACCATGGAGAGATGACTACCTTTTGATGACACGCGATGTGATCTCGTTGTAAACAAGCATGAACTACAGTGATGGATTAAAGCAGTGGAACATTTTCTAAGGAGGAAACCACTCAGACTGTTCAAGCACACATATATGCTTTTGTCTATGATTAAGTGGTGCCTTGAGAACAACTTTTTTCTTTTTAATAAAGAGATTTTCCACCAGCTGCCTGGAGCGACAATGGGCACCTGTTTTGGCCCCAGTTACGCATGTTTACACAAGGGCTGGTAGGAGGAGTAGGTGCTTATCGCCAACCATGCGCTATGTGGGGCAAAAATGTAATTTGCTGCCTCCGATTTATAGACAATTTATTTAGGGTGTGGAGAAGCCCACAAGAGGAAATGAGGCATTCATTGAGGCAATCAACTGTAATATGATCAACTTACACTTTGCTGGCCAGATTAGCAGAACAAAAGTTGAAATTCTAGACTCGCAGGTGTTTGTACAGGACAGCAAACTGCTGGTAATTCTACACGTCATGCAAGCAGCTTTCACCCCAGTCATCTGAAATCCAGCATACTCCATGGGAGAGGCTCAGGTTGAAATGTCAAGATGAATCTGTTAATAGATTAGTTGAATGGGGGTATTCAAAGAAATCCATAGATAGGGCATTGACCAGGGTGAACCAAAGAAGCAGAGAAGCCATGCTACTCAGCACACGCCCTATGGCAAGTGACTCAACCATCAGGCTGATAGCAACTTATAGCAAACAGGAAAGAGAGCTGAGATTCATTATACGAAAGCACTGGCACCTAATTCAAGAGGTCCACATTTAGGGCCATACCTAAATCGTCATCTATCACTTTTAGGCGAGCCTGCTCCATGAGAGATGCCGTAGTGAAGAGCAGCTCAGAGATAGTTCAGCAAAAAAAGTTGGCTGCAACAGAAAAGAGGCTTCCGCAAGTGTATGCCGTAAGTGTATGAGATGTAAAGCATGTGGCTTTGGGGACAACACAACGGAATATGCTACACTGTTTCATGACAAACCTTTCACTATAGCTGCTCATTTAACTGCAAAAAACAGAATATGCGGTATATGTACTGAAATGCGAGTGTAGACTAAAGTATGTTGGCAGCACACACTGCAGATCCATAAAAGAATACTGCAGCACTTGAGAGTGATCAGGAACAAAGACTTTTCATACCTAGTAGGTAGGCACTTCAGGGAACACCACAACAATAATCCCAAATGCCTCAAGTACTTTGTGATTCATGAGATCCATAGGCAATTGTGTGGTGGTGATTGAGCAGTTACTGAGACAAAGACACTGGATTTATACTTAATCTTGATTCCAAATTGCGTAATGGCTTGAATCTCGAGCAAGAATTATATATATATTTAAAAAATACGAACCTGATAAGCTGCAGCCCTTTTGTTTCCTTACATTCAGTATATAGTACCACAACAAAGCGATCTTAAATTGGCAGTATAGTGATGTAGGTGGGGGAATTCATCGCAGCATGGATTGGCAATACCTAAAAAGTGAACAAGGCAGGAATTTGGGCAAAAAGGAAAGGGTTAACAAGCAACGCGAGGATGTGCGAGGCAGCATTAGACGTTAAACAAAACATTAACATGGGCAATTGAAGAATAGGCCCACTTGGGCTTAATTTGATGTGCTGGGTTGTGGAGCCACATTTTAGGGGCGTACACAAAGAGCTATACAGATTAAATCAGTCAATATATTTGGAAGTGCAAATATAAAATGATCAATTTACTGTCATCTAAACTTGACTAAGCCCACAGGGGCATGATACTAAGTGCAGAGCGTTCTTATTACAAAACTATGGTTTACGTTATTGCTTCTTATATAATAAGATTTATCGTTGCACTCAGAACGGTGATTATAAACTGTGACAACATAGTAATCATGATTTATTTATGTGAATGCATTTGTTTTTTGACTATTTATATGCTCACCATCAGTTACCCATGTACGCTGTTAGTGCGTGTGTGATAACAAATGCAGGAATGCAATATCAATGTCCTTATGCCATTGTTTATTTTTAAATGCTATGAATTTCTCCAGAAATAGAATTATCATCATTTATTAACTTCTTGCAAAGTACTAATAATTTTTCCACTATTATGTTATGTCATTTAGATTAAGGAACTTAAAAATTGATGATTGTACTTATTAAATCTCAATGACCGGTTATCTCCCTTAGTGAATGATCGCATGTGCAATGGGTGAAAATTGTAACATAGTTCTATTATATTTTGTTTGCAATTTGCACAGGCTCTCTTCCAGGGTCATGAGTCACGTGGGTACTATACAAGGGAACAGCCAATGACGCTGCACGTATGTGAGCAAGGCCAAAGGTTTGACCGAAACACATAATGGCAGAACATTGCTAAATAAACAAAAAAATGTAGAGGAAATAAATTGGTGTCTGTGCCTGGTCGTTTGGATTTTACAGTGACGGGCTTGCATATATATATTTTTCTCAAATTTGTTTTTTACTACTGTAAGGCCTATCTCTCCCATAGGATAACATTGGGATTGCGTTATTACATTTTATAAGTGTAATACCCAACTGCGAAGAGATAGACTTTTTGAGTTTGGTGTCTCTGGAATAACAATTTAAAATCCACACTTATGGTAAAGTCGGATTTCAAAATGCAATTCTAAAAATTCCACTTTTAGAAAATTCAGTTAAAGCAGCAATTGGTTCTGACGTACCTTATTTTAAAATAAAGGTGAAAAGGAATGAGAAGGATTCAATCCAAATGGTCATTCAACAAGTTATACTGTACAAGGAGTCATAACACAGAGAGAAGGACCAAAGACAACATTATTTGATAAAAAATTCTTTGTTTTATAGAATCTATATAAATATGTCATATTCAGTAAGTCATTTTGACAGTAGAAGGTTGTCAGGAGAACTGTGAAAAGAGAGTGCTCATGTGCAATTGTGAACGAGAAGAGATAAGAATCAAGGAAAAATGAGAAACAAAAAGAGTCTAATTTGCATAGAAAACACTGGTTGGAATCAGTCATTAATTAACCAAACCAATGTTTTGCCTGTATACAGTCTAAATGCTCTATCTCATTGCTTAAGTGTCCTATTTTAAAGAATGATGTCACATATTCAGAACTATATCACTCTAAGCATTATGCAAGGGCCAATGAGTTGTATTCCAGGCCATATTAGGGTGAATGTGTCAACGTTTCAATCCATCTTGCGCGTAGAGGGTAACTTCTACCTCAGCATGCAGATCTTCATCAGCACAAAAAGACAACGTAGTGTTAGCCAGGACAATCCATAACGATTATGTTTTCCAAGAAATGAAGACAGGTGAGAAAGGCTGAACAGAATGGCGCTGCAGGAGCAAGAAGAACCATCCAGGAATGTAAGGCAGGAGAGAGAGAAGTGATCCAGGAATACGAGGCAGGCGCGAGTGAAGAGATCCAGGGAATGCAAGGGAGGGGCGTGCCACAGATGCAATAGCAGGAAAGTATATCCTTTTGAGAATGGGTCGGGATATGGGAGTAGGTAACAAAGGATGGAAGCGGGAGCAAAAACAACAGAGAAGGAATCAATGGAGACTTCTAGCCAAGTGCACATTAACATACGGACACAGCTTTTGACTGTGCCACGTCCAGGAATGGCTGCTGAATCACACGTGAGCAAGTAACCTTGCGGTGACGTGCACATGTTTCAGCACCCTTTCTAACTAGAACGGGACTCAGAGATGTCTAACCTCATATGGATACAGCGAAGTTAGACTTCACATAGGGGTGGGAGGCATAGGTGGTCACTGTTCAAAAACACTAGATTCCCTTTATTTTATTATACAGCCGTGCACAGCGGGCGCATCATCCCGGCACCGTACAGGTGCAAGTCGGTGGGGTCCTAACAGTCTGCCTCTGGTGTTGAAAGTGCATGTTTCAGTCTGCATGTGAGAATGGTTTAATGAAATAGAAACGTAAGATATTTGAGAACTCATTTAAAATGTGTCCTAAGTTTGTTTTCTATAGCACTTACCATGATATCTATGACAAAATGAATCCCCTCATTTTGTTCCTTTCTAAATGAAATGTTTTAAGTTTTACCAATTTGATTCAATCAAGATGGCTTTAGGTGTGCCACATTTTTGTCATAAGTAAGACTGTTAGTGTTCTAGCTGGGATGCTGCAGTAGAACACAGAGGATGATGATGATGAATGGAGAATTGTAAAGCATGTAGCTATTCCTGAGAGTGACCTGGCGCTAGGCTCACAGTTAAGGGCAACTTAACTTTGAGAGAAGAGCCATGTCTTTTTCACTTTCTGAAGCATGGAAATTAATTCGACTAAGCGAAGGTCCAGAGGAAGGTTAATTTCAGACTGAGGGACCCAGATAGTGAAAAAAAAGCGCCCGTGCTGGAGCTTCGCATCTTGGGTTCCAGCACTAACACCCTATTTGAGGAATGCAAATTCCTAGTGGAATGGTAGGATCAAATTCTGCAAACCAGATAACCAGGACCAGTATGATGAAGCGCTCTGTGAGTGAGTATGAGTGCTTTCAACAGAATGTTTTTTCTCATCGGGAGCGAGTGTAGAGAGTGGAGATGAGGAGACACTGGCATTGTCAGCAGAAATTTGAGGAGTAGGTGGTATGCTGCATTTTGCACCACCTAGAGTCTGTTAATCAGGTAGTCAGGCAGACCAAGGCACAGGGCATTTGCAATGTCCAACCTAGATGTGATGAGTGCCTAAAATACTGTTTTCGTAACTAGGAGAGAAAAGATGTGAAGAAACATTGTCAATATGCGAAGGAGACCAAAACTGGATCGTACCACAGAATTGCTGCTGACTGAGGCACCCACAGGGGGCCTCTAGAGAGGTCAGCACTGTAGTGTCGCCTGGGGACCCCACACCCCCGCCCCCTTTGGGGGCAGGGACTCCGATTGGAGTCCCCCCTCCTACCTGCATGGTCGTGACGCACAAGAGGCATCACTTCCTGGGCGTCCTGGACTTGGGGGAGGGTATATATCCCTCCCCCACCATTTTGGCGACCTCTTTGATCGCCGTGCACGCCGTCTGGAGGGTCGTGAGCTGCCCGTCATCCTGTCGTCGCTCCTCGGTTTGTGCGCTTTGTCATCAATCCACGGTGAGTGCAGCTCGTCCTCCCCCCCCCGCCCGGCCCCGTCCCTGGGCAGTACCAGGTTGCACGGGGGCCAATGGCATGGCCTGCCATGGGTGGGGGGGCACGAGCCCACGGATGGCTTACCCGCTTTCCGCCGCAGGGATGTGTAGGACCCTGGGGGGCTGTTGCGGTGTTCTACTAGCGCACGCCGGGTTTAGGTGTCGGCAAGCGGGTTGCACCTAGTTAGGTCTTTGCGGGTGAGGCCCTGCGGGTCCGAGTTCGCGCCCTTCTTGCCAGCGCTGGTATGTCTTGACTCCGTGTCTTGGATAAGCGTCCGACCTCAGATCGGATGTTGTAGGTGCGAGTTCCTTTGTTTGCCAGCTCCTCATTTGCGGGCTCTGCTTTGTTCCCTCCAGCAGCGCGGAGGGTGCCGCTCTCGGCGCGCCCCTTTCCTCTTGTGATTCTATCGCTTCCGGAGCCTGCACCGATTGGCCATGGGCCATGGCAGGCTCCGGGGTCTCTCTCAGGGTGCACCTGCTTAATTCTGCTCGGCCTTTGTCCACGAGGCAGTCGCTGGTTGCGGCTCCCGTGCGCGGCCCTCCTGCGCGACCTGTGGGGGTGGGGCGGGAGCCAGGCAGTGCTCACTGCCAGGTCCCTTGTTTGCTGGCCGTGTGGGTCTCCGCCCCCCATCTTTCCCCCCTATCGTGTTCCTGTTCATGTTGGGTCTTGGGTGTTGCAGGGTTTGGGGTTGTGGCACCAGGTTGTCACCTTCCGGTTCTGCTGGGGGTCCTGCCCGCGGTTTTGGGCCAGGAGGTTGGCGCTTCCGGTGCTGGGGGTGTACCTCTGGGTTCGTGCTGCTTCCTCCCCCGGTGCGCAGGGCTTGGCTGTCCGGACACGTAGGGTCCGACACCCTCACTCTCCTGGTTTAGTGCTCTGTCTTGGGTTTTGGGTCTAGGTACACGCCCCCGTCCAGGTCCTGACCTGGGCGCGAGAGCCCCGCTTTGCCTGGGTACTGCACCGCCCCCTTCCAGGCTGGTGTGAGTAACTGTGGCCTATTGTTTAGGGTCTGTGACACTCACTCCTAGGTTAGAGCCTGGTGTTTTTTCGCCGTGGTCGAGGGTTCACCCCCCGTGTAGCCTGTGTTCGCTAGGTCAAGTGTTCTTTTCTCCTTATGTATGGGTCAAGGAAACGCCTGTGTCCTGGTCCTGTCTTGGGCGTTAGAGCCCCGCACTGCCCCGGTTCCTGCTCCGCTCCCTCCCAGTGCAGGCAGCGCACTCGCTATGTGCTTCCCTCGGCGTCTACTCCTGCCGGGGCGGCGCTGTTCAGAGGGCCGGCAGCTGAGCGTCACTGTGGCTTAATGGCCTTGAGCCGTGACTCTTATTCTCTTGGTTACGTGTTCAATTCCCGTGGTTTCTGTTTCCTCAGTCAAGGAGTAACCAAGGGGCAACCCCCTCATCCCCGGACCTTTGTCCTGGGATTCTGGGGTCAGGATTTCATCCAAACGGGTAGCTACGCGCGATCACCCGGCGGTGCGCCAGTGGGGCTAGGGTAGCCCAGCACCGGGTGCTGGGGGATTCGGGTACCCGCTGCCATGGCTCGAGCCCCTCGTCCTTGCTGCATCGTGTGCGTGGGGTACCTTTGCGCCATACAGGGGCCGGACACCTGGCGTGCCATTTCTTGGTACTCCTATTGAGGGAGAGTTTCTTCGACATAGTTTCTACTAGATCTAGCTTTCCCTGTATTATTTCTCGCTCCACTGCGTGCGGTCATTTCTCCTAATCCTCAGCGGCCCGCAAGTGGCCTGGGTTGGATTACTGCTTGTGGTGGCTTTATTATTATGAGCGCTCCATCTTATATGTTTATCTTGTCGGTGCTCTACTCCTTTGTTTCGGCTATTGCTTTTTGGGACCAAGTACGATGGCAGACATCCTGCATTAAAAATTCCTCTCCCCGCTCGTTTTGTTTTACAGCTGCTGTGGCACTTCGCAGGTCTCTAGTGGAGAAGTGCGGGCGCGAACGTTTGGAGACAAGGTTAAGGTAACTAGACGGGGGGGCCAGAATTTTAGGTGGCCTTCTGGGTGTGAAGGCACGCTGCGTATGGCGCTGGTTTTGTCATCTACCGTACCTTTGCGTAAGGGAGTGGACACTGTCCAGCGTTCGGTATTGGAGGACAGTACCGTGCCTTTTGGCGCCTTACTCTTGGATTTGTCTCCACTAGCAGGCCTAACTGGGGCGGACAGCGCAGAGTATGCCGGATTCCACAGGGGAGACACGCACGCAGCAGTTATGGGCGCAGGGGGGGCAATTTGGTTGAACAGGCAGCAGCGTACGTAGTTTTGCGAGCAGAGAGCTATGCTTGCGCTGTTCCATTACGCATGGTGGCAGAGCAGAGTCACAGGATGTGCCCGTGTTTTGGGGTGTTGGGCCTGGAGGAATGGTGCATGGGAGGTATGGGGGAAGCTCCTTAACCTCTTCCTTCATCTCCACACACAGTGACTCTGAAGCTTGTTCCGACCGGCACCAGCGATACTTCCCTTTTCCCCCTGGGCGTAAGTAAGTACAGAGCCAACGGGAGGGGCAAAGTGGGGGTTCCCCGGGACAGGAGCTGGGCAAGCCGGGCACCGCAGCCATGGCTTTGTTGGCTAATTTTTTTTCCCCTTATTCTTCCAGATTGTGAGGCATTCGCAGGAGACAGGATGGATAGTCAGGGATCCCTACCGCTTTTCTCGCAGAGGTCCCAAGTCGATGAGACCCAGCCAGGCATCTCCCAAGATGCGCGGATCGCAGCCTTCCTTGACCTGGCCAAGACCAAGGGATTGGCTTGGGCCACAGAACTTTTGAAGGTCAACAATCCCGAGGACTCAGGAATCGCCATCGAGGTCCCGTCCACAGAACACGAGCCCAGTGATGAGGCAGGCCCCACTAGGTCTAAGAGGACACGCAGACCTACGGTCAAAGACTTCCCAGCAGATCCGCTGCCATCCAAGAGCCGGGCCATGGCCCCCCCTCGTAGCACCACCCCCCTTCTACCCGCACTCCCGGCCCCGGGACCTGGACCAGCACCCCTCATGGTCAGCAGCTCACCCCCCAGTGGGCTATGCAACAACTGAAGACTTGGGTAAGCTCACAGACACTCTGCAGAGCATAATGGCGGAGGTCAGAGCAGGCCTAGCTTTGGCTAGCTCACCCAGTGGGGGGGAAGTGCCATTTCTGCCCTTCCTGTTGGGGCACCTGGGGTCCCATCCATCACTCAAGTCTGGGGAGGGGGGGGTCAGCGCGGCTAGCGCTTCTCTTGATCAGGTTGGGGGATCGGCCTTGGCTAGCCCCACAGAGGCGGGTGAGCAGCAACTAGCGGTGGTGGCCACTCCGTCGCCGGCCATTGTCACCCCCCCTTGGTACCGCCCCCGGTGGCGACCGTGCCCACCGCACCTCAGGTTGTCTCCATGATCACACGTCCAGCAGAGTTGCCCTCTGCAGTGGTACCCAAGCCTCTGGTCACCATGGTGCCACTGCTTTCCGGACGATGCTGTTTGGGGTGGGTAGTTCCTTTGGCAGCCAAATAGGGGATTTGGAGGAGAGAGTTCATAGACATTTTCACTCTGCTCATGCATGGGGCCGAAGGGGTCGATACTAGAAAAATGGGGGGTAAAGACGAGGACAAGAAAGTGCGTTTCCAATCCTGGCCAGAGAAGAATATTGGCACGTGGGGGCAAGCTTTCGCCATCCTGGCGGCAGTGATAATGGAAAAATTCCCGGAGCAAGGGCCGGGGTTATTTCAATACGCCAGCATTATTACCAAGGAGAATGAGACAAGCGGGGGTATGGGATGGTACCGCTATGACTGCGATTTCAGAAAAAAGATGGCCATGTGTCCAGAATTGCAGTGGGACCAATTGGAGGTGAGGCTTTGGGTCATGCACATAGGAAAGCGCACAGTTGAAGGGATAGTCAAGCCTAGCACTTCCAACAGTGATAAACCCAAGGACCTGAAGCAGGAAGCGAAGGGCCATTCCAAGGAGTCCTTTCGGGGGGGTCGCGGAGGGGGCAGGAAGCAGGGAGCTAGAACAGTGTACAACGGGATCTGCAGGTTGTACAGCGCAGGGTCTTGCTCTTGGGGGAAGCATGCAGGTTCTCCCACAACTGTAGCAAGTGTGGGGCCTCCCATCCTGCCTCCTCCTGCTCCAAGAGAGACAGTTCAGCGCCGCCACCGGCTAGACAGGATAAATAAACCAGCTTCTCCCTCCTGCCCCCCACCTCCTCGCTCCCTCCCACTCCCACCCAGCAGCTTTGGCCCTCCCGTGCTCCCGGGAGGTGGGTCTGCTACCCTTCCTTTGGCTAAAGGTCCGTCCCTATCATCATCGCCAACCTCCTCCCCCTGATCCATGAGTATCCCAACACCAAGGACAGTTTGCTCCTCGCTGAGGGGTTTGTGGAAGGATTCAGAATTCCGTACCAGGGCCCCCTCGTGAGCAGCGACGCTGAAAACCTCAAATATGCAAGGGATCAACCTGAGGTCGTGCTGGCTAAGATCGATAAGGAAGCTGCCCTGGGGAGGGTGGCGGGCCCCTTCAACCAGCCACCACTTCAGCACTTTGTCATCTTCCCGCTGGGGTTGGTGCCCAAGAAAGAGCCTGGGGCCTTTAGGTTTATTCAGCACCTGTTGTATCCGGAAGGGGATTCAGTGAACTCTTGGTTAGACAAGTGATGTGCTCTGTGTCCTACTGCTCCCTGGACCTGCCGGTGGACATGGTCAGGAGGGCAGGGAAGGGAGCATGGTTGGCTAAGTCAGACATTGAGTCCTCTTTCTGCCTGCTGCCGGTCCACCCTGACAGACAACACCTCCTGGGTTTCAAGTGGCAGGGCAAAGTCTTCTTTGATAAGTGTATGCCCATGGGTTGCTCCGTGTCTTGTGCCTACTTCGAGGCGTTCAGCTCCTTCCTGCAATGGGTGCTGTTGAATAGGTTCAAGGTTGAGGGCGTAACCCACTACTTGGATGATTTCCTGTTCATGGGGGGCAGATACGCAGGAGTGAAGTAGAGGCTTGCAGTGCTTTCAGGACTTGGTTAGGCACCTGGGGGTTCCGTTAGCACCGGCGCAAGTCCTGACTTTTTCAGGCATCGAGCTGGACACGGTCAAGGGCGAGTCCAGACTCCCTACAGACAAGGTACAGGTGCTGCGTCAGGACATTCAGGCATTACTGGGGAAAGACAAAGCCACACTGGGTGACATCCAATGCCTCTTGGGCAAGCTTAACTTTGCAGCGAAGGTGATCCCCGTGGGGAGGGTGTTTGTCAGGAGACTAGCGATTTCTAATTTCTAGGTTTGGTGAAGCGCGACAGCTACCCCAGCAATGGGGCGTCCCGGCGCTAAGAGACAAGCTCACACCTGCTAGATGGGGGGGTGGCTAAGAACCCTAGAGAGCAGGAAAGAGGAGGGTTAAGAAGAAGCACCACTGAATCCATTTGGGGACAGGCTTGAAGAAAGACCTCACCATGTGGTGCGATTTCCTCACGCAGTTCAATGGGACGGTCATCTGGCGGGCACCCTGGGTGGACAGTCAGGAGCTCTGCCTCTTCATGGATGCTTCGGGTAGAGAGGGCTTTGAGGCAATTTTGGGCGCCGAATGGTGTGCTTAGGAGTGGCCCAATGCCTGGCGCAGGCGTAACATCACTGCGAACATCACTGTCCTTGAACTGTTTCCCATCGTCATTGTGCTACACCTATGGCCTGAGACACTGTCAGACAGAAAGGTCCTATTCTGGACTGATAACATGGCGGTAGTTCAGGCCATCGATGGGCAGACAGCCAAATGCCCGTTGGTCCTTTGCCTGCTCAGGGAGTTGGTCAGGGCTTGCCTGCGCTGTAATGTTGAATGCAGGGCAAGGCATACTGAGGGGGTCAAGAATGTGGCATCTGATGCTCTTTCTCGTTTTCAGGGGCTCCGCTTCAGGGAGGTCTGGCCGTGGGCAAGAGCACAGATAACCCCCTTCCCAGCACACCTCTGGAGGATCCTGCAGTGGACCAACGACTGAGAGCAATGGGGGAATGCGCGCTGGCTCCAGGTACTAGGTAGCGTTATGGGGCTCACCTGGCCACCTTCAGGACAGTGTCACAATCCCTGGGACTTTCTTCTCTACCATTGGAGGGCAGAGTACAGGCATTTGTGGTTTGGGCCAGGGAGCAGGGGAAGAGCCACTCTTGGGTGTGTGGCCACCTGGCGGCCGTGAGCCATGACGCCAAGCTGATGGGGGGGCTCGACCCAGCCAAATCTTTTGTCATTCGGGCAGCCCCCTAGGGGTGGGCCAGGGATGAGCCCAGGGTCCCCGACAGTAGGGCCCCTATTGATTTTGACATTCTCAAGGGCATGCTGTGTGTCTTAGACGGGGTCACCTATTCTAAGTTTGAGGCGACTCTCTTTGCGCCAGCTTTCTGCTTGGCGTTTTTTGGCACCTTTCTGATTATTGAACTGGTGACAAGATCCAAGACCGACAGTTGGTGGGACGCCTTAAGCGTTCAAGATGTGTCCCTCACTGACACCCTGTCCATCCACTTTCTGAAGTCCAAAACAGATCAGGCTGGTCGGGGTGTTGATGTGGTCCTTATGCCGCTGGGGGACCTCAGGTATTGTCCGGTCTTCAAGGTCAAGGAGTACCTTGCGTGCCATCCTCACGCCCCCGGCTACCTACTGATACATGCAGATCAGGGCCCTTTGACTAGGTACCAGATGGAAAGAATAATTAGGGCAAGCTTATCCAGGGCAGGCCTGTCTCAGCCAGATAAGAGATACTCCAGCCACTCCTTCAGGATAGGGGCGGCTATGGCTGCTTTTAAGGCAGGTATGGAGCCAGGGAGCGTAAAGAAGGTGGGACGGTGGTAGTCTGATTGTTACAAACGCTACGTCCGCCCTTGATTTACTTTATTTACTTTTAGTGTGCAGTGAATTGCAGTGTTTTCATGTCTTATTTTCCATGTTATGGACAATCATTAAATGAGTAGAGTGTGTAAATTGTGTCTCTTGTCTTACTAGGGCTCCCGGTATGGGTGATCGGGCATTCATGCATCTCCAGGGTGGCTCAGTGGGTGTCGCACCGAAACTGGATGCAGCGTTTCCCACAGACACAGTTTGAGTGGATGGGTTTCCATGGCATGAGATGGAGCAGCCTCAGAAACAAATTGGAACAGAGACTGGCAGCTCAGGGGGCACCACCCAAACTTTTAGTGATTCACTTGGGCGGGAATTACCTCATTGCCTTGGGTAGAAGGTTACTCTTGCAGGCCATGAAAAGCGATTTAGGTGAAATCAGCAAACGCTTGGGGCAATCCGTGGTTTTCTGGTCAGAAATGATTCCACGCAGAATGTGGCTAGGGCCTAAATCTGGGGAGAAGGTCAAGCATTCACGGAAGCAACTTAATGGGCAATGCACAAGTTCACTGACCAGAGGGGTCTGGGATTCATCAGACACAAGATGATTCAAGAGAAGGTGAAAGGGTACTTTGAGGACGATGGCGTTCACTTATTGCCAGTAGGCATGGACCTTTTTCTCTTAGACTTAAGCGAGATGCTAGAGATGAGAGGTTGCAGGTAAAACCATAGCTGTGATGGGGGCTCTGGCGGTGACGGGGACCACCTCCAGTGCTGTGGTGGAGTTACAGGGCGATCTGGAAGCAGGCCGGTACCAAGGGTACCTCTGCGCGACACCATAGGGGGTGCCAGAGCCAAATCCGAGGAGCCTCATGGGAGGGTCCTTAAAACCGTGTCGGCGCCCCGCTAGTCCTTTGGGTGGTTGTGGGCCTGAAAAACTGGGGCGTTTGCTATGCGACGCTCCGCCCTGAAAGGGGCATGATTAAGAACGTACCAACGGTCACATGATCCGGGAAGGGCAGCACAGGCGGGGTTCGCCTCAGTGCTGCCTGGCTCATCAGGCAGGCAGGCGGCCCAGTTGGTTGCCTGTCCTTGGATCACCCACAAGATAACCCACCTATTACATAACAGCGTATGTAATAAACCTGCAGCAATTGTACCCCAAAAAAATTTGTGTTGTTTATTTGTTCATGGGAAATGTATATTATGTTGGAGGAGTGGAAAAGGATGCCTATGACGATACTATGCTGCTGACCGAGGCACCCACAGGGGGCCACTAGAGAGGACAGCACTCTAGTGTTGCCTGGGCACCCCACACCCCCGACCCTTTGGGGGCAGGGACTCCGGTTGGAGTCCCCCCTCCTATCCTGCATGGTAGTGACGCACAAGGGGCGTCACTTCCTGGGCGTCCTGGACTTGGGGGAGGGTATATATCCCTCCCCCACCATTTTGGCGACCTCTTTGATCGCCGTGCACGCCGTCTCCCTCCCTACCGCTTACCCGGCGTGGTGGTGGCAGGAGGGGGGCAGAGAATATTGTAATGTTTTCCTTTTTCGTTGCAGGTGGAGTTACAGGGCGATCTGGAAGCAGGCGGGTACCAAGGGTACCTCTGCACGGCACCATAGGGGGTGCCAGAGCCAAATCCGGTGAGCCTCATGGGAGGGTCCTTGAAACCGTGTTGGCGCCCCGCTAGATCTTTGGGCGGTTGTGGGACTGAACAACCGGGGGTTTGCTATGCAACGCTCCGCCCTGAAAGGGACGTGAGTAAGAAGGTACCAACGGTCACGTGATCCGTGAAGAGGACCACTAGTAAGGGCAGCACAGGCAGGGTTCGCCCCAGTGCTGCCTGGCTCATCAGGCGGGCAGGCAGCCCAGTTGGTTGCCTGTCCTTGGATCGCCCGTAAAATAACCCACCTATTACATAATGGTGTATGTAATAAACCTGCAGCAATTGTACCTAAACAAAAATTTGTGTTGTGTGTTTATTCATGGGAAATGTATATTATGTTGGAGGGGTGGAAAAGGATGCCAATGACGATACTATGACATTTTGCTAGAAGGACAGGAGGCTGTTGAACTTGACCCCTAGGTTCTTAACCACTCCTGATTGTGGGCTAGAGGGAGAGTCCTCTCCGGTCAAAAGGTCTGCCAGACTTTGGGAAGTTTATAGCAGAAGAACAAAACTTCTTCCATCCAGTGAAAAACAGCAGCTATGCAGGATTTAATAAGGTTTTACAGGCACTGTTAGAGCTACAGTAGATCATCAAGTAAGAAGCATTGTACTGAAATAGATCATGTAACATTTCTACCAGCAATGCATTCATAGTCTATACAGCAGGTGGGGTCGCTTGTAGTAAGTGGGCTCACAGGTAACATCTAATATCGTGAGTGTGTGTCAAACAGTGCACCATCTTGACTTATTAATGGACTGATTATGTAGTGCAATTCTTTGTCCCCACTACTTTTTTTGCAGATTCACCCTGGAGTCGTGGCTACCAACAGTGTGAGTCTGACGCCCCGCTTCATGTTAGATAGTGTCGTGCTCAGCTGTGGTTCTCGTGCTGATCCTCAGTGTGAAAGGACCACATATGTCTTTGAGTCTAGATGCAGGAGGCATTAGATCCCAGTAGGCCGCAAGCTGTTCTTGGCAATAGGTGATGTCTTGCATCCAGATGTCTATCCGAGGCGCCATGTTTAATCCACAGTGCATTGCTATTCTCCGGCGAGCAGTAGCACCATAGCGGCTAGGCGACTAGTATTAGGAGAAGCAGTTTTGACAAAGCCCAATAGCGCTACAAGTGGTGTACGTTCATAGCAGAGGCCAGTGAACTCATGTATTGTCTCATACACCCCATTCCAGAAGCAGGATATATGTGGACAGTGCATTAACCAAGTGTAAAAATGTCAAGTGTGTCTGTTTGCATCGCCAGCAGTCTGTATCTGGCCTCAAGCCCATTTTATGGAGCTGCAGGGGTGTTCGGTACACTCGTTGGAGGAATTTGAAATGTATGAGTCTCAGTGTGCAGTTCGGTGAGAGTTTTGTTAGATGAGAGCAGCAATACATACCTTGTTTGTCTGTGGGGGGCGGGTCTAGCTCTGTGCGCCATTGAGGGCTCCTGGGGGTGCCACTCGCAGAGTGTGCACCCCCGGGTAGCTTCAGGCATAAGGTATGGCCCTGCGTACGGTTAGGCAATCCCGATTGGTCCGTTTTTCCCGGCGCGAGCCGCGCGTCGTGAACGTTCTATGTGGTGCGCCTAGCTGGTATCGTGAGGAAGGACGGCGAATTTTGTGGTCTCGCTGGGTCGTGTGAGGCGCTTGTGAGTTAACTAACTTTAAGCGTTTGACAATGGAGTCCGCCGCTTCCGTTAAGGAGGCGCTGCGGGTATTATATGAGGCGGGCAGGGAGGATTTACTAATTCCCGGTGTGCTCAGTGAGGCGTGGGTCGGGCTAGAGCAGCGGGGGCAGCAGGCTTCAAAAGGCGTTTCCGCCGCTGTCGCCGCATGCATTTCGAGTGATGGTTCTCCCGAGCTGGTGGGCAGCGCTATGAGCGCGTTGAAGGAGAACTCACCCCCGCTTTTTCAGCCGCCTCCCAGGTCATCGTCTGCTCCTGCCACCGCCGTGGGATTGAGAAAGGGGAGGGGCCGCACGCGCACACACGCTCTGTCTTCACAGGCTACTGTGGGAAGAAGTATTGTTAAAAGACGAGCCGGAGTAAGAGCGAAGGGCTCGCTGGTCGCAGAGAGTGTTACAAGGGCTCCACCAAGTGGCCAAAATGAGAATAGGCCCATTTTAAGGGAGTCCATTAATAAACAAAATAAAGGCATTGATATAGTTGCAAAAAATACCAGGCAGCAAGATAAAATGTCAGTATTGAGCTTGCAGGACAGGGATTTATTGCCAGTTATTGCCAGTAATCAAGGTGACACCATCCCGGGAGGCCACAAGTCTCCTATAGAGCAAGTTTTTTGTCCTCCATTGCCTAAAGCGCTGTTTGGTACTGTAGAGGAGCCTCCTGTATCTTTCGCAAAGGACATGATTGCCCCTTTTCAGTCAGATTTTCACGGAGTGAGCGATACCACACGATTTGCGAACGTTCCACAGTCTGAACAACTGGGGCAATGGGTGTGGATTCCTCAAGAAATAAAGGATAAAGATAGGTTGTTGAAACTCAGTCACAGGGGATCCTCACTAACTGCGAGTTCAAGCGGCTCGCAGTCCAACGTGGGCAAATCTCTGCCAGGCGCAAGAAAGGGCAGTAGAAACGCTACTATCAGGCTTTCAACGTCCTGCAACGTCAGAAATATGGAGGAGGGAGATTTTTCAACGAAATTTCCCACGCCGCTGGACGACACAAGAGCTGCATATTTTAAAAAAGCTGTAAATTGGAGGGAGTTTGATGGGGGTATATGCGATGGGGCGCAGCCGAGTTGCAGTGGTAGGGGCGGAAATATAAGTGGAAAAGGGGTGGTAGTTTCTGAACAAATTATGGATGACAACGATTCTTTGGAGGAAGGGGAAATATTGGAAGGGGAAAATTTACGGGAAGGTCATAAATATGTCTGGAATAAAACAGGGGGGGGGTTGTACTAAAGATTTGTCCAGATTTTATTTTTCGCAGAATACACTAAATGAGGGCACCCAGTCTGGATCCGTTTCAAGGCATCACATGGGAGCAAAGAGCAGATCAACGACCGAAGAGCATGCGCAAAATCAATCAGGTGAGGTGCATGGGCTTTTACCTACAAAGCGTATACGGGTCGATAAGGGAGTGGGTACTGATATTGTACACAATAATTCGATCAATTCAGTTCCCTGCCCATGAAGAAGGGGTTGTTACCCAGAAACGCGTCGGCAAGAAGATTGTGAGGTGACACAAGAAGGCATGCTGCATCGTACACGGAGCGCTGTAGAGTGACCTCCCGTTGCAGAGAGCATTTTGGTGAAAAATATAGCACGGCAGCTCGGCCGTGGGGAGGAGCACCACTGCCAGTTGGAAGAGGATTGCAAAACCAACTGGGAAGGCTGGAGTTTTGGAACTTTCAGAACGATCGGCACAACGCTCAATATGCTAATTAAGCTTGCCTGAATGTATCACCACCTACTAAGGAGAATAAAGCTTTTTTAATTCAAACCCACAATTGAACTTACTAAAGTTAATAATTTATATCGCATTGGGGACTACATGTCCCATCAGGCAATGAAACAACCTGCACCATGCAGACGCCCACTGGGGGCGGGCATACCAAATGCTTAAAGCCGGAAATGACAATGCGGGTTTCAATTGTGAAGTTCGCTGCCCATGAAGAAGGGGTTGTTACCCAGAAACGCGTCGGCAAGAAGATTGTGAGGTGACACAAGAAGGCATGCTGCATCGTACACGGAGCGCTGTTGAGTGACCTCCCGTTGCAGAGAGCATTTTGGTGAAAAATATAGCACGGCAGCTCGGCCGTGGGGAGGAGCACCACTGCCAGTTGGAAGAGGATTGCAAAACCAACTGGGAAGGCTGGAGTTTTGGAACTTTCAGAACGATCGGCACAACGCTCAATATGCTAATTAAGCTTGCCTGAATGTATCACCACCTACTAAGGAGAATAAAGCTTTTTTAATTCAAACCCACAATTGAACTTACTAAAGTTAATAATTTATATCGCATTGGGGACTACATGTCCCATCAGGCAATGAAACAACCTGCACCATGCAGACGCCCACTGGGGGCGGGCATACCAAATGCTTAAAGCCGGAAATGACAATGCGGGTTTCAATTGTGAAGTTCGCTGCCCATGAAGAAGGGGTTGTTACCCAGAAACGCGTCGGCAAGAAGATTGTGAGGTGACACAAGAAGGCATGCTGCATCGTACACGGAGGGCTGTAGAGTGACCTCCCGTTGCAGAGAGCATTTTGGTGAAAAATAATTCGATCAATGTAGACAAAAATATACAAGTCTGTGGCGAGGCGCATTCTTCGATTGACAACCCCAAAGGTATAGTGAGTTCAGATGATAAGCAAAAAACAGAGTCAGAAGACAAAGCTGCATCAAAATTTAGACGTCTACCGTATGTGGGTTTTTCTATGCCCCTGGGCGCACATTTGAATAAGTCTACTAAGGATAAGATATGGAGGGGGGATTTTATTGACGTTTTTAAACTTCTTCACAGGGAAATTCAAGCGAAGGAGGGTTCAAAAGAAGAAGCATGGGAATTGTCAAGAAGGCCCAGGGTACCCACGAACATAGACACATGGACTTCCGCCTTTCTTATTTTCGCCAGTGTATACTGCGAAAAATTCCCTGATAGATCGGTGTCCCTGTTTAAATACTTAGATACAATTCGGAAGGCAGCTTCAGAATTCGGGGGATATTCGTGGTTGCACTACGATGAAGAATTTAGGGTTAGATTAGTTTTGATGCCGGATAAACCATGGGGGAAGTTGATAATGAGCTTTGGGTACAATGGATGTATCCCCAGCGACCCCCTCCGTCCATGCACACTGCTAGCGGTTTAGCGGTTACTTATCAGCCCTTTCAGAATAGACCCACCCTGGGAGGGGGGGGGGGGTGGGTAATTGGAACACACAGCAGTCAGCCATATCCGGGGCATGCTGGAATTTTAACAAAGGGTACTGTGCAAAGAACCCCTGCAAGTATAAGCATGAGTGCTCAAAGTGCGGAGGTAGGCATGCAGTCTTGCAGTGTTTCGGAGAACACGCAAATTGGGGAAATAGTTTTCAAAACAGGGGCAGAGGCTTCACGTTTCAGTCTGGAAACAAGGGCTTCTACGCCAATCAAAGTGGACATCCTATGTAAATGGTTACGCTTTTACCCCAATTCTCAAGAGTGGGCTCTGTTAGCATGGGGCTTTAAGGAGGGCTTCAAATTAGGTTATCAGGGCCCACGCTGTCGCCGATTTGCTCTGAATTTAAAATCTGTCAATGCTTTCCCACAGGTAGTAAGGGAGAAACTGATGATTGAAGTCTGGGAGGGAAGGATGGCAGGGCCTTTCGACTCATGGCCCTTGGATAATCTCATTGTGTCACCTCTGGGCGTGGTTCCAAAAAAGGCCGCTGGAGAGTTCAGAATGATTCAGCATCTTTTGTGGCCTTTAGGTGGCTCTATTAATGATTTTATATCCAGGGATGATGCTATGGTGCAATTTTCAACAATAGATGCAGCTTTCAGGATGATCAGGAAGTCAGGGGAGTATTCTGAGTTAGCAAAATGCGACATCAAATCGGCTTTTAGATTACTGCCAGTACATCCCTCTGATTTTTCCTTGCTGGGAATCTTTTTTGAAGGAAGGTTCTTTGTTGATAAATCCCTTCCTATGGGTTGTGCCATATCATGCAGATTATTTGAAGCTTTTAGCTCCTTTCTTCAGTGGTGTTTTTCATTTACCACAGGACATACCGGGGTAACACATTACCTAGACGATTTTTTGTTCATAGGCACAGCCAATTCTCAGCAATGCAAAAAAGCTATACAGGATTTTGAAGGGTTGGCTCAAGATTTGGGGGTACCTCTAGCGGAGGATAAGACAGAAGGTCCCGCTTGTTGCCTTACGTACTTAGGCATTGAAATTGATACTTCTAAAATGCAGGCCAGATTACCTCAGAAAAGGATTCATGAAATAACTAAACTTTTGGAGCACGCTTGCTCGGCAGTGAAGCTAACATTGTTGGAAGTCCAATGCTTATTAGGCCATCTAAATTTTGCATGCAAAATCATTCGTGCAGGCAGATCTTTTTGCAGGCGTTTGGGTTTCTCCATGTCAGGTCTAAAGCTTCCTCACCACAGATTTAGAATAACGGCTCAGATGCGAGCAGATTTCGAGGTTTGGTTGACTTTCTTGTCAGAATTCAATGGCATAACACTCTGGTCTCTAGATGAAGATTTTACCTGGGAAATGCAACTCTTTTCCGATGCTTCTGGAGCCAATGGTTTTGGCCTTTTCTGGGAAGGGAAGTGGTGTGCGGAACGATGGCCGGCCAGTTTGGCCACAGAAAAGAAAAGCATAGCTTTCCTGGAATTCTTTCCTTTAATAGTGGCTCTAGCTGTTTGGGGAATGAAGTTGGCCAACAGGACAGTCTTATTCAACGTAGACAACAAAACAGTGGTTGATTTGATCAATGGTCAAAAGCTTAAAGATAAGCAGATGTTGAAATTGTTACTGATTTTCATGTTAGGCTGTCTTAAACGTAACATTATTTTCAAGGTAAGGCACATTTCTGGTATTTCAAATAACATCGCGGATGCCCTATCTCGATTTCAGTGGGAGAGATTCCGTGGCTTGGCGCCAGGAGCAGACATGAGGAAGACTCCGATACCCAGCGAGATATGGAATCTGGTGATGTGAATATGTATCATCTCATCGAGCTCTCTTTAGCAAAGAGTACAAAGCTGGCTTACAGAAGAGCTTGGCTGGAGTTTCTAGACTCAGGTGCTGCATTTAGAAGTTTCAATGGGGTGGGTTTAGAACAACGACGAAGGGATGTGGCGCAGTTCATTATGCTTAACATCAATAAAGGCATTTCTTCCACCACTATAGCCGGTAAGTTAGCCGGTATATCATTCTATGGAAAAATTTTCTGCGGCTAGGAACCGTCCGCAGGCGAGATGGGAAGAATAATTCTTCAGGGATGGGCTAAGACAAAAAGAGAGGTTCATACAAGAGAGATCCTATATCCCGATAATTGTTACATAGAATAGTCACCGTACTGCAGGAAGTTTGTTCTTCTGTATTTGAATTTCGATTATTTAAATTGTGCATGGTTTGGCTCTTTTTCGGGGCTTTTAGAGTCTCTGAGTTGTTGGGAAACGTAGCGAACAGTGACATACCAAAAGAAAACATATCCTTGATACATTCTAGCATAGAGATTTTTCTTCAACACTCCAAAACAGATCAAATAGGTAAAGGTGCTAAAATAATATTACAGGCTGTTGGTGGCTTATTATGCCCCGTCCAAGCATGGCTAGAATTTTTGTCAGTCGTGGGGCAATTTCAAAATTTATTTTTAGACATCAGAATGGGTCACAGCTAACTGCCTTTCAGTTGTTGTCTGTTTTACGAAAGGCCTTATTGAGATTGGGTAAGGATCCAACTAGGTTTGGTACCCATTCCTTTCGTATTGGGGCAGCATCGGAAGCAGTTCGATGGGGATTTGCTATTAATGATGTTAAAAAATTGGGACGTTGGTCATCGGATTGTTGCCTACGCTATATTAGACAGTTGGATCAGGACAGTTAATGTCGTGGAATATTAATTGTCTTTTCTTTTAGGTTGGGCAACAAACTCTGGAAAACGTCATCAAAGAGTCTGGATGGTCGGTCATTCGTTCATCAAATGGGCAGCTAAACAAACAGAAAAACGGCATTTTGGGAAGAATTTAGGTTTTTCTTCCGAAGAAGTGCTTTTGTCCTGGTGGGGAAAAAGTGGCATGAGATGGGGGCAGTTTTTACCTTTGATGAGCGAGTTATCTGCAAACAACAAACCAGATGTGGTCATTTTGCACCTGGGGGGAAACGATTTGGTACAGTTGTCAGGTTTGGGACTTTTAATTGAAATGAAAACTGACTTGGAACTCTTTTTCAACACCTGGCCTAATGCACAGTTGGTGTTAACTGCCTTAATGCCTCGCAGAATATGGAGAGGGGCGGACAGATTTACTGCCATGGTACGAGCAAGGAAGAAAGTCAACCGCGACATGCAGCGTTTCTGTATCCTTAATAGTATACATTGGCTTGTACTTAATGAAATAACCAAAGATGACTATCAATTTTTCAGGCATGATGGTGTACATCTATCTTTTATCGGCAATGAGATTTATATTTTAAATTTACGAGAAATGATTTTGAAGATTTTGAATATACAAACATGGTGTTGATTTATGCTGTTGAAGCGACAGTGTCTGTTTTTTCAGTTTATGCAATACATAACTGGTTCAATTTTCTGGTTCCAATATAGTCGCTTAGCGTCCCCCCCTTTTTTCTTCTCTCCCCTACCCCCCCTCCCCCTCCCACCCCCCTTTCCCCTCCCATTCTCATTTTGTTTCCCGAATTTTCGTAATTATTGCATGTTTTCTTTGCATTTACGCTGCCCGGTTTCAGTGGACGGTGGTAGTTTTCTTGTTAGGTAATGTTACTATTGTCATTCACTGTTTGGCGACAGTATACTTTTCTGTGTTCTCAGGTACTACTGGTTTTTTATATTTTTCTCGTAATAAATATTTTCCCAGCTACAGCGGCTGTGGTGCTCAGGAATCCTTTGGACTGTTTTTAAATCCGGTTGCCAATTGAAATTACGTCAAAGTGGAAAAGTTTTGGGGGGGACAGGAAAAACGCCGGAGTAAGGGTTTTTCCTGGTGGCAGAGAGTCAAGACAGGCAGGAAAGTTTGGGGGGCATTAGGAATAGCTTCGGACAGAGGAAAGCAAGGGAGAGAAATTGGAGGCAAGAGTTAGGCAGGAGATGGAGTTAGGGGTTTGGGGAGGAGGATTAGGCCGAACAAGGTGGGGTGGTAGTTGTACGGGGATATTGCTTAGGGGCGGGGGGTGTTAGTTCGGAATATGTTTGATTATGAGCTGATGCAATTGGATATCGTTTTTGCCTACCTGTCCAATAAAGCGGCCTTTTACCCCAATTTTGAGTCTTGGACATGATTATTGCCCAATGAGGGCTCCTAGGGGTGCCTCTCGCAGAGTGTGCACCCCCGGGTAGCTTCGGGCATATGGTATGGCCCTGCGGACGGCTAGGCAATCCCGATTGGTCCGTTTTTCCCGGCGCGAGCCGCACGTCGTGAACGTTCTATGTGGTGCGCCTAGCTGGTATCGTGAGGAAGGACGGCGAATTTTGTCCCACCCTCCCCACCCAAAAGAGAAAAAAAAAAAATATATATATATATTTGTCTGGGAGGTTGTCGCTTGGACAGGTGGCAGAGTTGGAGGAGATCAAGACATGCAGGAAAGTTTGGGGGGCATTAGGAATAGCTTCGGACAGAGGAAAGCAAGGGAGAGAAATTGGAGGCAAGAGTTAGGCAGGAGATGGAGTTAGGGGTTTGGGGAGGAGGATTAGGCCGAACAAGGTGGGGTGGAAGTTGTACGGGGATATTGCTTAGGGGCGGGGGGTGTTAGTTCGGAATATGTTTGATTATGAGCTGATGCAATTGGATATCGTTTTTGCCTACCTGTCTAATAAAGCGGCCTTTTACCCCAATTTTGAGTCTTGGACATGATTATTGCCCGATGCGGTAGTGCTCTGGATGCCGTGACTGGCGAGGTAGCTTGAGTAGTGTTATATAGATGTGTGATCAGCTTCCAGGGTGACGGATTGGTCAATATGTTTTCTAGGACAGTCAGAGCGGGTGGCACATTCGGGAAGGAGGTGTGTAATTGCCTACATGTGGCTCTGAGTTGATAATATAATAATAAGTGTGCCAGTGACATTCGGGATCCGTCAGGTAGCGGTGGTCGAGTCAAGAATGAGTTGTCTGGGGGTTGTCAAACGTGAATACGCACATCTAATGCACGCAGTGAACCACTCCTCTATCATGCAGAGGAGGGATGAGTGTATGGTACGCAAGTAGAATAGCTGGCGCGTATAACATCAGAATGTTTGCTTGTTTCCTAAGCCCCTCCCAAGCTCAGAGCAGGGACTCTACCATGCTCATCTCGTCACCTGTCCTCCTTTATGTCTGATACAAGGCTAACTGCAGGGGTGTAGGCTCCGCCACGGCCCGCTCAACAGCTACATGCGGATGAAGGAGGGTTGGATGAACCCAATTGTGCAAGTAGTGAGCCTGCGCGCATAGCGGGTATAGTTCGAGATCCAGAGCACCCATTCCTCCCTGTGCGAGTGGTACAAGGAACAGAGTTTTCTAAAGAATGCCTGCATTAGCGGTAGTGGAATGTTTGCAAACAGATATTGAAATTTTGACAGAATCACTGTCTTGGCTATGGCAATTCTGCCAGCCAGGGATATTGGCAGTTTTGACCAGGTGGCTATCTTGCACTCCAGCCAAATAATCAACCAGCCATAGTTCATACGCCAGATCTCCTGAATGTCTCTACTAAGCCACATTCCCAAATACTTGATCGATCCCTCAGCCCAAGTCAATGGGAAATCTAGCTCAACCGAGTGTGGGGCGAGTTTTGACTTGGCCCAGTTGACACCTATACCAGACATACCCCCGAATTGAACAACCTCTCTTAACGCGGAATTTAGATTCTCTCCAGGCTCCTGAATATATAGGGTGATGTTGTCGGCATACATCGATATAATTAAACCCCCCCTAGTATGTGCGCTGAGTGGTGTTGGCGAAGCCTGGCTGCCAGTGGCTCCATATTTGAAGGCAACAAGGGGACCCAAGTTAAGTCAGCCAGGGACCTTGGGAGTCAATTATTTTAAACGACAGTGGTCCCTACGGAAATTAAGGATGAGGAACACGTGAATAAATATAGACCCGATCAGTGCTATATTAGTTCGACTTGTCCAGCCGGACAGAGGTCTGGTATTTAATCGTTAGCAATTTAGGAAATATTTACAGACGAAGATACAAAAAGTGGGACACAACCCTGTATCCTACTACATCAACCGAAACAAACATTTAGGAAACACACAAGGAGGCTCAGGCAAAGCTCACGGTTTGTTACAGACAAAAGTTTTACGATGCAGGAAACAAATCGCAAGAAACACCTATACATATTCAATTGATAAAATTTCTAGTGACGTATAAGGTGTATTAAAGTGTCGACGGCGTTTCGATCCATGTGGACAATGCGTGGATCATCATCAGGACATTAAATGCATGCCTATATGATATATAGCCTTAGATAACTGGAATCAATTACAGTTGGGGAAGAAGAAACTGGGGAGAGAAATAAGGAGTTAGAACGGGTAATGTTCAGGATTACACAACCTCAACATTTAAGCTATTCAGAAAAACTTTCGAAGCGCCATGCAAGAACTAAGCGAATTAAAATTAAGCAAGCTATGCTTGTCAGTGATCATGGTAACATGATGGTCAGGATAAATTAAGGCGCAGTGACAAGGAGGTCAAAACTGTAAAGTGCCTATAAACATTATCATGGTGATACGATGGTCATGAAAACTTTCGGCGCAGTGACAAGATGGTCATAAAGAACTGTTTAAAGCTTCTAGGTATTTTTTTAAAAAACATGCTGCAGATTTTGGTAAACGGACAGGAGACTAGAAAGTTATAGGTGCGTGAAAGGAAAAAAAGTGATAACCCGAAGTGAGGCATGTGCACCTGAAAGACCAATTGGGGAAGTAACTACGTGTCTTGTGTCAGAAGCGCAGTGGTGAAAGCGGGTACTGGAGGAAACGTGAATGCAGAGTATGGCAACGCTGCGAATCACTAGAGCTTAAGGAACCCTTACATGTGATTTTCACGTAAGATGATGCGGGTGAACTGTGAAATCGGAGGGACGGGCCACGTGTATCGAAAACCGGGTCCTAAAATAAGGGAGAGAGACTGTGAGTGGATCAGCCCCGTCAAGAGCTTGGCTAGTTCTCAGAATTTGAGGGGTGCTTACCAGTCGCGCCCGGGAGATAAGGAATAAGGTGGGGGCGCCGTATGAGCCCACGGGAATGTCTGAAAGAGAGGGACAGAAAGGTGTAGTCCGGGTGGAGGCAATTAGGAGACCCGGTGAGGCTTACCGGCAGAGGTCCGATAGACTCACCTAGGTTTGGGAGGATGCGGTATACCGTCGGGTATATGAATTGTAGAAATGGGAAACGGTGTAGAAGCCACAGTCGTGTGCTCGTTCGGCGATAAGGCCTGAAATTAAAATGGAGGGTCACCATAGGGGACAGGGGTTGATTGGTGTTTAGTACCTGCGCGGATCGGCGGTGCATCTTACCTAAGTGTGGTAGCCTCACGCTGCTACGCTGGGGGTCTGCTTCTGGTAATGCGGGAAAGGGAGTACTGTGGTGATTCCGTCTATGTAACGTACGGTGAGAGGCGAGTGGCAGGGGCTAGTCATGTGATGGGGAGAGAGTTATGGAGAGAGAGGAGGGACCAGAACTTAATAATGGCGGCCATATTAGAGTAGGTTAAGGAAGTGAGAGCCAGTGATTAAAAGTGTGGCGGCCATGTTGGGTAAGATATAGGAAGAAAAAGATACAGCGTGCAGCAGCAGTAGTCTTTACATGTACATTCGGCACACAGAGAACGGAAATGTCTGAAAGCATATAAATTAAGGGAGATAAAAACAGTTCATATATTTACACAAGGTGGCATTTGGTGACTACACGATAAGGTGCCTGTGATATATTTACACAAAGCAGAGTTTGAAACATAACCAGTGACATATGGTAACAGTTGACTGAGAACAAGTCCTCTTGGGCAATCTAGATGATGGTAGTCCAATCCTCTGAGCGATTAAGCCCTGTATTTAAAATGTTAGTTTTCAAAATCCATTTTAGTTCTTCTTTGTTTAGTAGCTTAGAAATGTCATCCCCTCTGGGGGGCAACTTGATCACAGTTATAACAGTCCAGTGGATGTCATTCTCAGAGTGTCCAGTTTCTAGAAAGTGTTCCACAAGAGGGGCATTGGGTGTCTTGCACCTTATTCTGCTCCGATGTTGACAAATTCGAATGCAGATTTTTTGGGTAGTTTATCCGATATATATTCTGTTGCATGGACAAAAAATTGCATAGACAACATTGCATGTATTACAGTTCGTGAATGATTTCAGTTCAGTTTTCATATTTTGCAAGCTGAATTCTTTGCATTCTATCGTGAAGTCACAGACAATACAATTTCCACATTTTGAGTGTCCCTTCAGCGGTGGCAAAGACCAATGTTCATTCAGAGTACTAGTTTTTTTTTACTAGGTAAGGCTGCGCAAACCAGATGGTCTTTGATATTCTTATTCTTCTTAAATGCAAATATGGGGCGCTCGATATTGAGGGTACTAGCATTCAATATACCCCAGTTTTTTATAATGGTCTTACGCACATTGTTGGAGACTGGGGAGAAGGTAGTTACGCATACCAGACGATTTTGACTTGGTTTAGTTTTAGCTTCTAGTAGGACCTCTCGGGGGCAGTACCATGCTCTTTTGATAGCGTTCGAACAAGTCAGCGTAGATATCCTCTACTAATCAGCTTGTTACTCAGCATTTTAGCCTCATGGAAGTAATCCTCCTTCATGGAGCAGTTCCTCCTGATGCAGAGGAACTGGGAATATGGTAGGGAGTCTCGGAGTGCCCGGGGGTGGTGGCTGTCATATCTGAGCAAAGTATTGCGTTCAGTGGGTTTTCGGTAAAGACTGGTGATAAGTATCTCATCATTATGTCTGATATTGAGGTCAAGAAATTGGATGGAGGCCTTATCGTGTGTCAATGTAAATCTAAGCCCGCCACAGTTGTTGTTTAACCAGTGGAGAAATTACTCTAGTGCAGTGTCAGTGTCCTGCCAGATCATGAAGATGTCATCTATGTGCCTCTTCCATTTGCCAATACAGGTACTGAAGGGATTGGTAAGGGACAGAATGTGGTTGGTCTCAAGTGAGTCCATGTACAAGAGGGCCAGGTTGGGGGCAAAAACAGCCCCCATAGAAGTACCCTTCACTTGTTGGTAGAACTGGTCCTCAAATAGAAAGAAGTTCCTAGTTAAATAGACCTCTAGAAGTTGGAGTATAAAGTTGGTGGGGACTGAGTGGGGTCGTGGTCTTTTATTGAGGATAGTTTCCATCACTAATAAGGAGTCTATTTGTGGAATATTTGTGTATAAGGACTCTACGTCCAAAGTACACAAAGTGTCAGAGCTGGGGTTGAAAGGATGGTTTTCAATCAAGTTGATCATTGACATACTGTCACGGATATAACATTCAGTCAGTGGGACAAAATCTCTGATGAAGTAGTCGACGTACTGTCCTAGTGGTTCAGGAACTGAGCCAGAGCCACAGACAATAGGCTGGCCGGGGGGATTTTCCAGTTTTTCATGCACCTTGGGCAGTATGTAAATAACCGATGTACGTGGTGATTTGATATTAAGAAATTGGTGCTTGTGTTTACTGAGAAAGCCTTGTTCTAGACCGTCATTGGTAATTTGCAGAATCAAGGTCTGTAATTCCTTAGTGGGGTTGGTTGGTAATTTGCAATAATGGTCGGTGTTAGCCAATTGTCGGTTGATTTCCTCTCTATATGTGTTGATCTCTTGGAGCACTATGCCTCCGCCCTTGTCGGCAGGTTTGATCACAAGATTTTCATTTAGGCGCAAAGTTGTGATAGCTGTCTTTTCTGCTCTGGTGATGTTGTAGGGGATGAAGTGGTGTGAGTTTTCTAAATGTGCAACCTCTTTGAGGACCAATTTTTCAAAAGTAATGATCTCACTGGGGATCATACTAGAGAAAGGAGAAAAGGACGATGGCGGACGTAATGGTGTGTTTGATGAGTTAATGGGGCATGGATTCTGCAAAAAATAGTTGTGCAATCTTATCTTACGAAAAAAACGTAATAGTTCTGTTTGTAAGTCTAAGAAGTTGGGGTAAGTAGTGGGAACAAATGATAGACCCTTACTCAATATTAATACCTCATGATCTGACAGTTGGCGTGTGGAGAGATTGAAAATAGGAATAGACAGGTTATTATTGGTCTGGTAAGTGTACATCGTGGAAGTTACCATTGATAAAACTTCTGGCGTGTCTGGCGTTCGCCTGGGGGGTTGTACCAACGTGGTTGTTGTTTCACACGTCCTCTCTTTGGGGGGGGGGGTCGGATTGGCCAAGCCCTAAAAAATGGGTATTAGGGTTTCTTGTGGAGGTGCTGCTTTCCTCTCCTACGTCTATGTTGTATGAGGATTCGGCTGAAGTGTCCGAGAATCCCATTAGGTTGTGTCGCCTATTAAAGTGGCCCCAGGGTCTGGATTTTTGGGGGTTGTGATAGGACCTATTTGTATAGAAATCTTTGTTCAGGTAGGGATAGGCTCGTTTTTGTGAGAAGGCTTTTATATCCTTTTTGACTTTGTTTGATTTTTTATTCTGTTCTAATCGGTGGAACTCGTCTATGGTTTTCTAGATTTGTTCTATTCGTTTTTTGGCTTCAGTTACAGTGTTGCTATCTTTAATCTGTTTTTCAATGTCGTTAATTATGTCAGTGAGTTTTTTCACTTCTTCAGTTGCAATGTCAATGCCCAGCACCATCCAGTGTCTGGAGCATTTGGTGCCTATATAGCTGAAGTTTGTGATGTATTTAGGGTTATCGGTGAATACACCAGGGATGTTTCTAACTTGTAGGCTAACGGGAATAGGATTAGCTTTAAGATACTCAGTGAGCATACGTATCATTGGCTCAAGGTGGACAAATGTCTTTTTTTGTTTCTCTAGTTCTTCAGAAAGAGTGGTACTGGTACTACCCGGGGTGTCATCAGAACTGGTAAATAGTGAAGGGCCTTCTAAGATTTTTTTAATGTAATCATCAGAATATAAAGGTGGGTTTTCAGACAGAGCAATTAAATGTGTGTTGTTCAGGGACAGAAATATACAAGGGGGAAAAAAGATTCGGGTAGAAGGAGCTAGGGAAATGACCCACTTCTGAAATGGGGCAATCAAGTTTAGAACCCTTGCAATCAGGCGATTGCGCTAAACATATTTGAAGGCAACAAGGGGACACAAGTTAAGTTAGCCAGGGACCTTGGGAGTCAATTAGTTTAAACAACAGTGGTCCCTAGGGAAATTAAGGATGAGGAACACGTGAATAAATATAGACCCGATCAGTGCTATATTAGTTCGACTTGTCCAGCCGGAGAGAGGTCTGGTATTTAATTGTTAGTAATTTTAGCAAATATTTACAGACGAAGATACAAAAAGTGGGACACAAGCCTGTATCCTACTACATCAACCGAAACAAACATTTAGGAAACACACAAGGAGGCTCAGGCAAAGCTCACTGTTTGTTACGGACAAAAGTTTCACGATGCGGGAAACGAATCGTAAGAAACACCTTTACATATTCAATTGATAACATTTCTAGTGACGTATAAGGTGTATTAAAGTGTCGACAGGCGTTTCGATCCATGTGGACAATGCGTGGATCATCATTGGGACATTAAATGCATGCCTGTGTGATATATAGCCTTAGATAACTGGAATAAATTACAGTTGGGGAAGAAGAAACAGGGGAGGAAAATCCAGAAATAAGGAGTTAGAACGGGTCATTTTCAGGATTACACAACCTCAACATTTAAGCTATTCAGTAAAACTTTCGAAGCACCATGCAAGAATTAAGCGAATTAAAATTAAGCAAGCTACGCTTGGCAGTGATCATGGTAACATGATGGTCAGGATAAATTAAGGCGCAGTGACAAGGAGGTCAAAACTGTATAGTACCTATAAACATTATCATGGTGATACAATGGTCATGAAAACTTTCGGCGCAGTGACAAGATGGTCATAAAGAACTGTTTAAAGCTTCTAGGTATTTTTTAAGAAAACATGCTGTGGATTTTGGTAAACAGATAGGAGAATAGAAAGTTATAGGTGCGTGAAAGGAAAAAAAGTGATAACCCGAAGTGAGGCATGTGCGCCTGAAAGACCAATTGGGGAAGTAACCACGTGTCTTTTGTCAGAAGCGCAGTGGTGAAAGCGGGTACTGGAGGAAACGTGAATGCAGAGTATGGCAAGGCTGCGAATCACTAGAGCTTAAGGAACCCTTACTTGTGAGTTCCACGTAAGATGATGTGGGTGAACCGTGAAATCGGAGGGACGGGCCACGTGTATCGAAAACTGGGTCCTAAAATAAGGTAGAGAGACTGTGAGTGGAGCAGCCCCGGCAAGAGCTTGGCTAGTTCTCAGAAAGAGAGGGGTGCTTACCAGTCGCGCCCGGGAGATGAGTAATAAGGTGGGGGTGCTGTATGAGCCCACGGGAACGTCTGGAAGAGAGGGACAGAAAGGTGTAGTCCTGGTGGAGGCAATTAGGAGAACCGGTGAGGCTTACCGGCAGAGGTCCGAAAGACTGCATGGCAACCACAAATATGAGAGGTGAAAGGGGACATACCTGCCTAGTATTGTGTGTTATCGGGAGGGATCAGATAGCAGATTGTTCACTCTCAGTCATGCAGTAGGTTGGGTAAATAACAAACGGATTAATTTCATTAATTTAGAGCTGATACCTAGCCTGGGCAATATGGTAAACAGGTACGGCCACTCTAGGGAGTCAAACACATTGGTGGCGGCTAAAAAGGCTGCCAGGGCTGCCAATTGAGGACCTAATTGGTGCAGCGTGGAGAAGAAGGTGCGCAAGTTGTGTGTGGTGGATCCACTCAGGATAAACCCAGACTGGTCTGGCCTAACTATGAGCGGGAGGAGTGGCTGTAGTCTGGTGGATAGTAGCTTAGCAAGGATGTGCTTGAGGTGCGTTTCTTGTAAGAAGCAGATGTCGATTTTATGCCTAATCAAATATGAGTGCACTAGCCGGGCCTTTCTGTGATCGTTTAGCCCTCTAATGTTCCATGTAAGGAACGTTACAGCCATCATCTGACTGGTTGATGCCTCTGCCATGTGCGATTACAAAAGTGACTCGCTTTGCGGGGCTATGCTTCTAAACTGGTTGCGTAGTGGTGTATGTTACCGGTATTAAAGAGAACTCATGCTGGGTCTCATAGACTTTGTTTATATTTACATGTATGATCTGCATCTAATGTCTAACAAATTCTAGTTCCCCGCCCCCCCAACTATACTAACTTCCCCTAGCCCCTCCACCCACATCAACCCCCCAACTAGTTTGTGATATCGATTCCTCCCACCCCCCCTCATTGACCCTTAATATGCTAAGCAAGCAAAACATGGGAGATCTCCCTACGGGGGTTTGGAGCACCAGCATACTGCCCTACTCATGAGGTAGGGTGGCCGAGCAGTTAATATAGTGCAGGAGATCGCGGAGTTTGATATGTGCTTGCTGGAGCTACCCTTCATGCCCCTGATATCCAACAAAGCTGAACCAACTGCTGTCTTAGATAGAGCAGAACGTCAGTGGTGTCGCCCCGGATCAGCCAAATGGCACCTGCCGCCGAGAGATATGTCCGTCATTGTCACTTAGACAAGGGTCAGACATAGGCTTCTTAGTTGGATGAGGAGACTGCTTCCTGCCACCTATGTGCTTGGCGAACTGTAGAGCTGACTTGGGGCGTGGCCAAGCCGCGGGCTGAGATGGCCGCGCGGTGTTGAAGCTCCGTGGTCGACTCGGCGCCAAACCTGTTTTTCCCGACATCCTGATGCGGGCGAGGGCTGCCCGGACCCGGCGCTGACTCCCCTGCTCTCCCGCAACAGCCCGGAGGGGTGATCCGGCCCCGACAGCGCCCGGAACGACCAAAGAACGCCGGGGCCTAGCGGACCCGATGCACAAGATGGCGGCCTGGCTCGGTGGCCGGAGAGGTTAGTGCGGCGGTGGCGGCCGACGGTGATGCGGGTGGCCGGGGGGTAACTGGGGGGGGGTCTGAGCACTGGGGCGGGGTCTGGTGTGGTCCAGCTTCACCCCCTTCGCCGCCGTTGGCCTGAGGCGGGTCGGGCGTTGGGCCGTTGCTCGGCGCCGCGGCCGCCTCCTCCATTGCCGGCCCCGCTCGGGTTCCCCGCGCGGTAGCGGTCTGGGGGGCCTGGGGGAGCGTCGACACGGCTGACTGGTGGTGAGGGTGGGTTGGAGGGGATCTGCGCGGACCTCGGCGCCCGGGCCGCCTCTGCCCCCCTTCCCTGGGACCTCGCTCGGCTGCCCCTGGGGTTCTTGGCCTGCACCGTCCGTGTGCCCCCTCCCCGGTCCTGAGTCGCCTAGCCGACTCTACTGCCGCCCGGATTGGTCCGTGTCTCGGACCCCCTGAGAGGCGCCCCCTGGTCTTTGGCGCGGAGAGGACACCTGGTGGCGGTGCGGCCTGTGCTGGTGCCCGGGCCCGGTTGGACGCGTGGCCGGTGCTGGCGGGGGACCGCTACGTCGCCCGCGCTGCGGGCCGAAGAGGTTGCGGAGCCGTTTCTCCTTCCGAGTCCTCGTCCCAGTACCCTGGCACCGCCTGTTGGCACCCTGCCCACATCTGGCAGTCGTTCCTGGTGGGGGCATGGGGCGAAAGGACCCTAAGCAAAAGACCTTGCCCTTTGAGAGGCTCCACGATCAGCCTGCGGACCAACGCCCAGACATGTCGGACCCTGCTGGAGGCCAGTCCTCTGGCCCGGCGGCTACCGCTCCACCCCCTGAATGGCTTCAAGAGATGCGTGCTGGATTCAGGGCCCTCGATGGGCGCTTTGATGCCCTGAACAAAACGCTAGAAACGATGGGGGCGAAGGTTCAGGCCCACGATAAGCGTTTGGGGGAGGCCGAGACCCGGATATCTGCGGTGGAGGACGGCGCAGCGCAGGACACTAAACGCCTAGACCGGCTGGAGCGCATACTAAAGGACGTGGCCATCAAGAACGAGGACTTGGAATCGCGCAGTAGGCGCAATAACGTCCGAATCACTGGGCTTCCTGAATCCACGGCTACCGGCAGGCTGGATGTTTTTGTTGAGCAACTGTTATCGGACATTTTTGGGAGAGACTCCTTCACACCTGGCTTTGTGGTTGAGAGGGCGCACCGCTCCCTTGGGCCGCGACCTAACCCGGGGCTCCCTCCCCGCCCTCTGATCGCCCGGATCATGAACTTCCGAGACCGAGACACGGCCCTGAGGCTGGCCAGGGAGAAGGGCGAGATCACCTGGCAGGGCTCGAGACTCTCGTTCTACCCTGATTTCACCGCCATGGTACAGGAGGCTAGGCGCAAATATGTTGGGGCGAAAGCTGCGCTCCGCAATCTGGGCCTCAAGTACGGTATGCTGTATCCGGCCCGGTTGAGGGTTGACATCGATGGCCGACCGCGAATCTTTGACAATCCTACTGCGGTGCAGGAGTTCTGCCGAACATATAAACCACGCAGGGGCCCTTCGGGGGGCGATGAGGATGGACACACTCCACCGCACAGTGGTGCTGCACTTAGCCAAGACCTGTTCTCCGGCTCTGGGCCTGGCTGAGTCGGTGCCCGCGACGCAGCTTGGACTTCTTTTTCTGCCTGTTTGCAATGGGAACGTTTGAGACACTTTGCTATGCCTTTGTTTTTTCTGTGGCGCTGGGTCGGCGGCGGGTCGTTGCCATTCCCCTTTGGTTGACACCGCCGGGAGCATTTTTTGACCTACAATGCCTATTTTTTGTTTACTTGTTTATCAATGGTTTTGCTATTTGAAACTTCGCTTTTCTTCCACAGGTTGGGGATTGCCTCACGTTTGCGTGATGTGGCTGGGTGGGGGGTGGGGGGATGGGATGGGTAGTTTTGACACTCTTGACATGGCTGATCAGATTGTAACTTTGCGAATACACGGAGACACTTCTGCTTTCCTGCTCTCATTGTTAGGGATATGGCGGCAACAGTACACATAGGCTTACATGAAGCCCCCCAGGGTCTTTCACTCATGTCATGGAACGTCAGAGGCCTGAACAATCAACGGAAATGTAAGCAGGTGCTACACTATTTGAATCGGCACAGGGTCGACATTGCCTTCCTGCAGGAAACGCATTTACACACCTCTGTTCCCGCTCGCTTTGCAGCTTCCTGGGGCGCCCACAGATACTTCTCCAACTTTAGCAATTACGCCCGAGGCACCGCGGTGCTGATTCACAAGAGAGTCCCGTTTCACTGCCAACTGTTCCGGGGGGATCCTGAGGGTCGCTTCTGCATAGTACGGGGGGTGTTGATGGGTCATGCGATCATCCTGGTATGTGTGTATGCCCCCAACACTGATTCCCCGGAATTTTTCCACGCACTGTCTGCCCAGCTTGCGACGCTTGAGCCTGCGGGCCTCCTTCTTGGCGGCGACTTTAACTTATTGCTCGATGCAGCTTTGGATAGTACATCTGGGGCTGCTCCTTCCAAGCCCAGGGCGCGGCGCGCTCTTGCGGACCTCTGTCAACAGTTCTCCCTAGTGGACATTTGGCGCAGGCGCAACCCAAACACCACTGACTATACACATTTCTCGGGGCAACACAACACTTGGACCAGACTTGACTATTGGCTGCTGTCCCCGGGCCTGTCCCCATGGTTTGGTGGGCTCCTTACTCTCCCTAGGACGTACTCTGACCATTCCCCGGTCTTGCTCCGCTTGGATGTCCCACGCCCCGAGGGTTTTGAGCGGCAGTGGCGATTCCCTGGGAGAGCTCTGCTGGATGACTTATTTGTCCACGAGATTTCCGAAGCAATAGAAGACTACTTCACGATTAACACAGGGTCTGTAGACTCACAGGCTGCGCTCTGGGAGGGGTTTAAGGCCTACATCAGGGGGGTTTGCATAGCCAAGCACTCTGGGGTCCTTAAGGCACTACGCGCAACCATTAAGCAGCTGGAGGCACAGCTTGAGTTGATTGACGCTGAGGCGCAGCGCGGGCTGGACGGGGACGTGTCCGCGAGGCGTCTTCGCCTCCTGACTGACTTCAGGGAGGCTGCAGACAGAGAGATTCTGTACCTTGGGAAGTACCAGACGGCGCGTAGATATGGCGAGGGAGATAGACCGGGACGCACACTGGCTCAGGCTTTGAGGCCTCCGTATGGTAGGTCCTTGATAGTTGAGGTGAGGGGCGTGGATGGCTCGCTCCGCACAACTCCCACGGCGATCAGAGACGAATTCCTGTCCTACTTCTCCGACCTGTACAAGACCAAGTTGGGGGAATCCCCAGCCTCTCGTGCGGCCTACTTGTCCGAAATCGCACTTGTGTTTCTCGATAAGGGTATGCAGGAGTTCATGGCTGAGCCTATTACTGTGGCGGAGGTGCGCGGGGCGATTAAGGTGCTTCGCGGGTCCACGGCCCCCGGCCTAGATGGCTTCTCTGGGGATTTTTATAAGGCGTTCACTGATCAGCTGGCGCCACAACTGATAGAGGTATATGCGAAGGCCCTGGAGCGCGGCTCCCTACCGGCCACCCTCAGCGAAGCGGTGATAGTTCTCCTTCCTAAACCAAACAAGGACCCGACGTTGTGTAGTTCCTATCGCCCCCTCTCCCTTTTAAACTTCGACTACAAGATCCTGGCAAAGATTGTGGCCAACAGGCTCTCGCAATTGATGGCATTTATCATTTCGCCCGTCCAATCGGGCTTTGTCCCGCGTCGCTCTACGTCTTTAAATCTGCGAACGCTTTTTACGGTCCTCCATAGAATTAACCCTGCCACGCCGGCGGCGGCGGTCCTCCTGGATACCGAAAAGGCCTTCGACACTCTAGAATGGCCCTTTTTTCTCGCCGTCATGCAACGTATGGGCATGCCGGAGACCTTCCTTGCCACTACGAGGCTTTTGTATAGCCGCCCCACGGCCCGATTGCGTATCAATGGCACGCTGTCCTGTCCCTTCTCTTTAACGCGTGGTACGCGGCAGGGCTGCCCGCTCTCACCACTACTGTTCATTTTGGCCATGGACCCCTTGATCCGACATTTTCAGGAGCGCCACCTCCACAGGGGTCTCCAGTTCCGGACGGGCCCACTGCTAGCGTCCCTCTACGCAGACGACACCATACTGTATGTAAGAGAACCGCAGGTCAACCTTGCCCCCCTGATACGGGAGATCCTCCGCTTTGGCGCTCACTCCGGGCTGGGCATCAACTGGCATAAGTCCGTCATCTTCCCCTTGACCAGCGGCACCTCCCCATGGCAGTGCGAGTACCCGTTGGAGTGGTGCTCTGACTCGGTTAGGTACCTGGGTGTGCAGATCCATCTCAACACGGACGAACTTATTCGTCTCAACTATGGCCGCGCTTTGGACAGGCTGGAGACACAGGTGGAGGGATGGTTGAGACTCCCGCTGTCTATGTCGGCCAGAATTGCAATCATAAAAATGATAGTTCTCCCTAGATTTTTATACCTCTTCAATAATATCCCCGTCCCCATCACCCGCGCCTTTTTCACCGCGTTGCGATCCCAGCTGATCAGGCTGGTATGGGGCGGGAAGCACCCCCGGATTGGTTGGAAGACCCTCATGCTCCCTCCTGATAGGGGCGGCCTCGGGGTACCGGATCTGTATTTGTATTATCTGGTGGCGCAATGTGCACATGCCTATGCCTGGTACCACCCTGACGCTCGCATTCCGTTCCTGCGTCCCGAGGCGGATTTCGTTCTCCCGGGCCGTTTAGCGGCGGTGTTGCCGAAGGGGGTCCCCAGAGACCCAGTTGATATCCAAACGGTGTCCACCACAAGTTGGGCGTGGCACCGTCTTACTCGTTATCTAGCCCAGCCCCTCCTTTACTCCTCTTCTCTTCCACTTCCTAATCCCGGATTGCTGTCTGGCACGGGGGAGGCGCTGGTTCAGCGTACACTGACCAAGTTTCACCTTGCTACGTCCGGGGACCTCTACCCGGGGGGCCACATATTTTCGGTCTCGGAGGAGGAGCGCTTCAGTGAGGCCACGTTCATGGACAAATTTGTCCTGCGCCGGCTTTACTGTGCGGCTCGTTCAGACATTGCGGGATTCCCTCTCGAGCCAACATCCTTCGAGCCTCTGACTCTCCTCATTGACGACGACTCGGGTGCCCATATGGTATCTAAGCTGTACAGGGCATGCGCGGCGCTGGTTCCATGTGAGGATGGCCGGTTGAGAGCGGCCTGGGAGGCGGACTTGGGTAGGCCGATCACAGATGAACAATGGACCGCTTGCTGCAGAGTCACTAATGCGATCTCGCTAAATAGTCGGCATAAGCTCCTCCATTATAAATTTCTTCGCCGCTGCTACATGACCCCAGCTAGGCTCCACGCCATTGACCCGGCGCGCCCGCACACATGTTGGAAATGCGCTGCACCACACGCTGACTTTGCACACCTGTCCTGGACGTGCCCCAGACTGCAACCATACTGGACGCAGGTCCACGAGATCCTTGGCGCTATGTTGGAACTCACGCTGGTTCCCACTCCTGAGGTTGCATTACTGGGCTATACAGTGAACTTCCCCAAGGGCGTCCGCAGGCTTGCCTCCCTGGGCCTGCTGCTCGCCAAGAGAGAGGTGGCAAAGCACTGGGGCGGTAGGTCGGCCCCCACTGCCGAGACGTGGCTCACGTCAATGGCTTATTGCAGCACAAACAGCGAGATATATGCTAGTCTCCTCCCTGCAGTTGCGCGTCCCAAGGATATCTGGGGCCCCTACAAGACCTATATCGCTAACCTCCCGAGCGCTTCCCCTCCGCGTGCCAGCTCTGGAATAGTACCCACAGGGGTGGGGTAGCTCTGATGGTCCTAAAAAAAAGTTTTAAAAAAAAACTGTAGAGCTGACTTTGCATCGGTGAAGAAATGTGATTGACCTCCATGCGATATTTTCAGTTTCGCAGGGTACAGGATAGCGTATGGGATTTTGGCCTGTTGCAAGAGGCGCTTGGCTGTCACAAACTCTTTCCTGGCAACTTGTACCTGCGGTGTAAAATCTGGAAAGAAGGAAATGTTGTTGCCTTGGTGATTTATGGGACCACGGTTTCTGGTGCCCTCAACATGGAGTCTCGTCCCAGTAATTTAGCAAGCAGGCAATTATCGGCCTTGGGCCCAGCGAGCAGTGTGCCAGCTCTACTATGAGCAGCGAGGAGAGGTCTGGAGCAAACAAGTCACGGAGTAGTGTTTCGTTGTAGGGTTCCATTTTTGGAATTACCGTGGTTTCCAGTATTCGGGTAATCTGAAGGTTGTTGCGAGTAGAGTGCGCCTCCAAATCTTCATTTTTAGCTTTGATCACCATCAGAACCTTTTCCATTTGGAGGAGCTGCTCTTTTGATTCTACTTGATAGTCATGCAAATCTGAGGCGCAGTTTTCCAGCATATCTAAACGGGTCTCATAGGAATCCTCCTGTTTCTTGACCTTATCTAGCCTTGATGTGAGGGCGTCGATTTTAGTATCAATGGAATTTTAGGCTTGAGCGGACACCCAGCATTATGGCACGAAAGTCATCCTCCTGTTTATCTCCACCCTCCCCGGTGTTCAGTTCTACATCAGTGCTACATCCGTTTTTCTAGTGAGGCGCTTATTCTCGAATGGAAGTTTAGAGCTTGGGGTCGTTTTTCCCCATGCTTGATGAGTACTGTTGGGACCAGTTTACTGGGCTTATCAGTCGTGTTTCACCTCAAATCATGTACGACCTCCATGGGTGGAGCCGAGTATTCTCGAGTGCAGGCCCCTGCTTACAGCATCTAGGGGGTGCACCTTTGTGTGAGCGTGAGCGTGGCTTCCATTGTGCTTGACAGTGAAGTCATATGTGTGGGTGAGTGAGGTGGTTATGGGCTCAGAAAGAAGTTGAGGCTCGAGCTGCCTCCTGCTGCAGCGTACTCGACAACGGGCAGTGCCCCAGCTCTCAGAGCCAGCAGGCTGCCGCACGGTCACCTCTCAGCACCCGGCAGCCCCAGTAACGGCTTGCTCACCAGGGAACTGGAGGCCCTGCACCCGCCACCACTAGCCTCGGCCAGGACACATAGCCTGCAGTGCTTTACGGCTCAGCGCCCTCGGTCCAGCCTCCCTTCGGCCGGCTCCAGGAGTCACCACCCCTCGGGCCGGGTCTGACACAGCACCATCCCAGCTGGAGAGATAACCCGACAGCCCACCCCAAGGTCTCCAGATCCAGGAGCTCAAGTGTGCTTGCGCTTTCTTCACACTGGGTTGCCGCACTCCTCAGATCGCCAGTGCTCCAGGCAGGTGAGCGCTTTGCACGTCAGCAATGTGTGACCGTGCCCCCAGTCATTTCATCTCCTCTGGGCCTGCCTCTCTGGGTCCCAGGTAGCTCGATTGCAGCAGATTGGCTTACCGCACTTCTTGATAACCACAAAACCTCAGCACCCAAGTGCCGCCAGTCGGTTACAGCTCATTTGTAGTTTTCGATCGTCCCACAATTCCCAGATATGTTTAGGATAATGGGCTCGGCCGGCAGAGCCCTCTTAGAAAGCGGCCATCTTGCAGCTCGGCGAAGCCATGCCCCAGTCTTTAATAAGGTTCAGTTCAATGTCTTCTCTTTTTTTGAAGAAGGGTGGCTGCGTGTCATCCTCATAGGAGAATATTCTCGCCCTGCAGGGTTCTGCCAGATGTTCTTGTGGTGTGAGATTGATATTAAATAGAGTCGGGCTCAAGGCAGAGCACTGCGTAAACCCCCACTGTTAAATCTGTTGACCCCAAGAGGAATGGCAGGGTACAAACCTCGTGTCCTCTTTCACTTAAGAAGGAAGCCAGCATGGCTGGCCTCCTTTTTAAGTGACAGTCACTGTCAGTTGATTTTAGGGGAATCAACTGAAAGGCTGCCCCTGATGGAAGTACATGTTTTACTGAGAATGGCAGCCGTTGTTCTCACATAGCTAAGAAAGATAGTGTGAATTTACAGAAAATATGCTTTCTTTTGAGCTTCTGGAGCACATTCCATAACTTTTATGAGAAAACCATGAGAAAAAACTGTTTTCTCTGAAACATGATTCATGAAATCCAGGCAGAAGGCCGGCATTTTTCACAGGGTGAAATCAGCTTGGAGCACACCACAATTCCTAAAATTAGTATAATGCCACCAACAAATGATTTACATTGTAACTAAAATCTGTTATCACCATTTATACATGCTCCTTTTTGTGGCCCTCGAAACCAATCATCACTGCAATGCATTTCAGTGAGGTACATGTCCCAGAGTCCTTTAACGGCTGCTACAGTATGTTGTCCATGTTGTGGCCTGCCAATAAAGGAGGGTCCCACTAGGACATATTTACATTTTCTTTTTAATTCCTTTACAGGACCAAGTCCCTGAGTCTTTTAATGGCTGCTAAAACATATTGTTCAGGTTGAGAAAATAGGCTAATCAGAACATACCTCACATCATATGTCCAGATATACAATACTTTTTTTAACCTTAATTGCTCAAAAACTACTTAACAGATTTACACCAAATCACAACAAAAAGAACAATCTGCAAATCAAGATCTAGCGTCCTGCCAAATTTGGTGTGTTTCCATTCAGTAGTTTTTGCTGTAACCTTGTCTAAAGAAGTATGTGGAAAATGTATGGGGATTTTGTGTTTTGGGACACACCTTTTTTCTAGGCCCCTGCTTGATGGATCACCTCTAAAGTTTCCAGGAAGGAGCTGAGGTGGATCAACCTTTTTTTGACAAGATTTGTTAATAGCTAGCCTGACATTTCACTCATACAAAACCAGAGAAATTATGCCTTTATAGTTAGCTGAGGTAACTAAGACTCGCGTCCCCTCAATGCACTGCTTATGACCTCATATATTACATCACTCATGACATGGTCAGTGACATCACTGATGACATCTCAAATGACATCACTGATGCCATCAGTGATGACATCATCCAGTGACTGCGAATGTTTTTGTTTTAATTTTAAGAGTGTTTAATATATATACCAAGGTGTATTTGTGAATCAGTGGGTTTATGAGTGACTGTATGGATGACTCAGTGAGTGTGTGACTGACTGTATAAGTGAGTGATTAGGTGGCTCAGTGAATGTATGGGTGAGTGACTGGTTGTGTGAATGTGTGTAACTGTCGGTCATTTAATGTCTAAGTGGGTGTATTAGTGTGTTAGTGGGTACGTGAATGGCTATATGGGTGATTGATTGGTTGTCTGACAACGTCTATGGTTGTCTGGATGTCTGTGTTTCTGGGTGTAGAGGTTTGTATCTGCCTGTATGGATCAGTAAGTAGGTGAGTCAGTGGCTGTATGGGGTACTGTTGCATGTGTGAAAGGTTGTATGAGTGAGTGTCTGTATGTTGGTGATTGAGTGCATTGAGCGATCAGTATGGGTGCGTGCCTGAGTATGTGAAAGGCAGTATACATGAGTAATGGGGTATGTGATTGACTGTATGTATGAGTGAGTGAATGTGAGAGTGGTTATATAGATGAGTGCATGCTTCTGTCAGTGACTGTATAGCTGAGTGAATATCTGTTAGAAATGGGATCTCTGGTTGGTTAAGGCTCGCCCCAAATCCAGGCAGAGACCACCACTCTAGTCAGGGCGAGGGAGTTACACGCCAAAGATAATCCCTGCTCACCCCCTTGATAGATTGGCACGAGCAGTCAGGCTTATCCTGGAGGCCATGTGTAAAGCGTCTGCGCACGCACACAGCAACAACATCCCAGACACACCACAAAAGGAACTCCACACAAGGTTATATCAAAAATGGCCTTTGTATTCTCATAACACATTAGAATAGTAATCACATAATATACATTGTGCCACCTAGCACTAGGTAATATCTACAAGGGATTATATAAACCTGACAGGGTTGACTGGACCACTGTAAGAACCATCACAAAGTGAACTTAGTAAAAGTAGGACATCACATAAACGTACAACCAGTAATCACTGGTAACCACTGTACTCAGCATCATCCTGTGACATAAACCATATTATGCACAGTATCACATTTAGGCGTGAAATACATTCTGCGCCAACCTCACCAGCATAAACACATTATGAAATCATCTCATAAGTCTAAACGCATTAAACCCTAACCTCCTAAGCATAACTCACATTAGGGGCATAACTCACAGTAGAGAATAATCTCACTAGCATAAACCATAGTATGCAAATAACCTCATACATAAACCACAGTTAGAGGCATAAAACAGGGTGCCTAAATCATAGTACATGAATCACATTTTCTAGCACCACATAAATCACATTAGGGCCTGGCGCCCTACAAGCCCAACCGTCCCCCTGGCCAACTGGCATCATCAAAGGGGCTCAAATGCCCTATGTCTCAAATGTCAGGGCTGCTGTCAAGGCAGCGGAATCCAAAATGCGCCATTGCGCTGGGTCGGAGGAGTGCATCTCACTCCTATCTCCTAAAACATGCCCCAAAGAACTGTTGGCCTAAACGTTGCATCTGGCACTAATTGCTGCGCAGCTGTGATCGAGTGAAGGCCCTAGCACTCCTATGCTCTCTCTTGTCCCACCCGGGGACTTCTAGAACATCTGCGCAAAACATTGCAGCTGCCCACTGTTAGGCGGGGCAGCTGTGAGTAAACAAAGGACAGGCACGGCCCCCCAGTGGGGCCCGAAAATAATTATGCCTACGTTGCAGCTGCCCGCTACAGTGGCACAGCTGTGACAATTTCCTAAAGGAATTAGACACTGGGACCACTGGCCCTCGGGACCCCGACTGGGGCCCCAAAACTACCCTGCCCCTCGTTGTAGTCACATGGGCTCTTAAAACAAACAGGCCCAACGTTGGAGCGGCCCGCCCTCTGACGGGTCCGCTCGGGATCCAAAGCACCGACATCGTGCCTCAAAAGGCACCACCACATAGCGCCTTCACTCACCAGCTCCTTGTGGGACTCTGCGCTGTTCCCCACAGTCTCCTCTTCACCCGGTCCAGGTGGCAGGCAACAGGGGAGCCCCCACTCCTTGGGGGACTCCTCTCACTTTCTCTCTTTACCATACGCGGGGCTCCGTCTTCATCACGGGAGCCCCGCCTGGAATCCTGCTCCGGTCTCTTTCTGCCTCACTTCACCCGGACCCCCTCCTGGGACCCAGGACTTCCTGGTGGAGTCCGCGAGGCTCTGGCCTTCCGGTTTCCAGCTGCAGGGTCCGCCCCAGGCCAGGCAGACGTGCCTGACTTCCTGGTCGCGCTGCTGTGGCCGGTAGCAGACTTCTTCGCCGGCAATACAGGGTAGGCTCGCGTCATTTCAAATAATGCTCATGCGGGGTGGGCACCCGCCATCAAAGGTGCCTGAGAGTGGGGTGGGCTCCCGCTCTGGGTAAATAATCAAAAACGCGGGTTGAGCACCCGCAATAAAATAACACAGATGTGGGGTGGGCACCCGCCAAAGAGCGCACAAATGCAGAGTGGGCTCCCGCAATGATGCTTCAACATGGGGGAATCCCTATGATGGGGATTCCCTCACAAAGGGCTGCAGCGCTGCACTGCGAAGCCCACGCTCTCTCTCAGCAACAAAAGGCCAGGTGCTCTTAAAAATAAAAGCAAAGCCCTCACCGGGCGCAGGAGGCAGTCACAGTCCTGGGAGATGAAGCAAAGTAAAAGTGGTCCAAGTAATAAAAGGTCTTCCAGGTCCAGGGGGCAATGCAGGGCCCAGGGAGGCAAGCCCTCATGGCAGCCCCTCCTGGGCCCCAGCAGCAGCACGCCCAAGCAGGAATAGCACACCAGAGCTGAACAACTTTCATGGGGTCACATCCCCTCTACTTATACCAACATTTCTTTGTCTTTAGTGCAGGGCATGGGGGAACCAGATGCAACTGGTTCAGGGAGGATTTGGAGCACTTTGTTTTGCAAGCTCCTCTTCCCCTTTGTCAGGTGGGGGCTAGGTGATCAGACACACCACAGAGGGCGTAGCCAGCATTGTACAGGGCAGGCACCATCCTATTCAGAGTCAGGGGATTACCCCTCCCACTACTCCCAGCCCAGATGTCCTATTCAGCCCAGCGCTGACTCACCCTGCCCCTCCTGGAGCCACACACACCTCCCAGCTCCTGTAATTCACAAGCCAGACATGCAATTCACATCAGGCAGTCAGACACATAGAACACAGAAATGCCAACTTCTAAAAGTGGCATTTCTCCTTTAGTCACAGTAAATCTGCACACACCATTGCGCAGCATTTGTTCTCACAATTTCAAACATACCAGACTTGAGCACACTGCTCCTCTTATACCAGGAATTACCACTGACACACACTTAGCAGGGAATCCCCAATGCATTCCTATGGGAAGGCAGGCCAATCTCACTAATGTAACACAGAGAGCGCACACACTTTACACTGGACCACAGTGCTAAAGTGCCCAGAGGCCAAAAACCACCAACACCATGTCAGAACTTAAGGCAAGTTCAGGGGAGAACCTACCAAAAGGGCCAATTCCAACAGTATGTGTTCCTATTTGTATGAATAAGTAAGTGGGTGTGTGTGTAATTGTTTGGGTGGGTAAGTGGCTGTATGATTCACTGTATGGTTAAGTGTCTAGGTGTGTGAGTAGTTATACGAGTGACTCACTCAATGTGTGAGCGCCTGTATGCCGGTATGAGGGGATATGTCAATGGCTGAATTAGTGAGTGAGTGGGTCTATGAGTGGCAGTATGGGTGAGCGAGTGGATGTATGTATAGATCAATGAATCAGTGAGTGAGCATGTACGTACTGCTATGGCTCTGTGAACGGGTTTGTGAATGGTGGTGTAGGAATGGCAGAGGGTGTATAAAAGATTCTATAGTGGTGTGAGTGGGTGCGACAGAGATGCTTTGGTTGATGTCATCAGTGAAGTCATCAGTGATGTTATTTGAGATGTCATCGGTGATGTCACTGACCATATCATGAGTTATGTAATATATGAGGTCATAAGACGTGCATTGCGGGGGCGTGAGTTATAGTTACCTCGGCTGAATTTCTCTGGTTTTGTACTAACTATAACATCCCTCTAACCTTTGTTTTTTTATTCATGAATATCTAAGGTTTTTTAAATGCTAATTTCTAACTATAACGTCCCTGTAACCTGTGGTTTTTTCAGTGAATTTCTAAGGTTTTTTTAAATGCTAATTTCTAACTGTAACGTCCCTGAAAACTGTGTTTTTTCAGTGAATTTCTATGGTTTTTGTAAATGCAAATTTTTAACTATAGTGTCCCTGAAACTTTTTCAGTGAATTTCTAAGGTTTTTTCACGAGTAGCCGCTTTTGCAGAGTGGTTGAAAAAGGGGGCTTGGTACTCCAACCAGTGCTCAGGAATTCCGCCGCGTAGGACTTACAGGAGCTACCAGGAAGGCTTCTTGGCCCCCAAGGCCCCTCAGGAGTAAAGTGGACCTCATCCCCCAACCAGTAGTGTGCCAGGAGGCGCATTTAAAAAAAAAAAAAACGTACTCGGCTTGACACAAGTGGTGGCTTTTTGAGACTGAAAAACTGAAATTAAGCCTTTAGAAGACGGGCCATACCGAGGAAATGTGGGCTATCGATAGGAGGTTTGATTGTGATGCCGCCAGGACAGAAACCCTTTGTGGGTTGGAAGTATCACCGCAAATCGAAGGTTTTCTACTGAGGATTTATAGCCTTGAGAAAGTTGCGGGATAACCTCCCTATATGCAACGAAACACGTGTTGGCTGTTGGGAGCTGTTGGAAGATCTACACTAATAAACATCCAAGAAGAAAGAGAAAATAATCATGTTTATTTGATATGTATTGCTAAGTATGAACACTGCCTAACTGGAAAACTTTACTTATACTCGACGTATGCTGGGGAGTATTGTTTGTTCTTGTTGGCTCAGGCCTATCCTGGGAAGGTTGGTGGTTCTCCTCACCTTTCAGCACCGTCACGTAAACTTGGTATATCCAGATATTTATTGTGTGATTCTTCTTATTGGAGCCGTTCACCTATACTTAATACCACTGTCTGGGGTTTCGACCAGGAGGTGCATTTGCAGAGTGGTGGAAAAAGGGGGCGTGGCCTCTTAGCAAGCCCACTTTTGAATTTTTTTATATATTTAATTTGAAAATATAAATGTTACAGGTTACAGTGGTAAAGCCAAGAATTTACTGTATTACTTTATAATTTTTTTAATAATTTTCTTTTTAATATGTACACAGTTTTAAAATATAAGATAGTACAGTGTACTTAATTTTTGTTAAACAAATTAGGCAAAAAAATTAATAAATATTCTTCTACACTATATTTCCCCTCAAAACCCATAAATCACAGAAGGTGTGGTGTAAACTATATTTTGCACTTTTCAATTTGGAAGGGGAAAATTTTTGTTTATACCACACTTAGTCAGTGTTATGGTTTTTAAGCGGCAATATATGGCCTAGTTACGTAAAAAAATGTAAGCACTACACTATATTTAACATTAAAACCCAGAACGCACACGAAGAGACCGATTATGGTACGGCCCATAAAGGCTCCAAACTTAGGTTGGAGCCTTTAGGGCCGCATCCTAATTGGCCAGTCGTTTCTTTTCCGACTGCCTCATTATGATGGAGGCGGTCAGAAAGGAAACCAACCGGTCATTTCGGCTGACTTCTGACAGGCTCGGAGAGCACGTCCGCCAGTCAGAATCCAGCCTATAATCTCTTTCTGCCCTTGAGATTACGATCATGTTTTCCGACATGGTTACCATGCCAATCTGTCCAACAAGGAAACCATTTTGGAAAGTGTGTTAGGGGGCCCCCAGCAGGGCCACCTTTGGTGAACAACCTCCATAGATGCGCCCCTATTTATCCCTGCAACCTGTGGCAAGCGCACCTCCCGATTCACTATGGGAGCATGCATTATGGCTGCTTTACCGCTGTAATGCATGCTCCCATAGTGAAACACAGGAATACGACTGAACAGTGTTCAGTCGCATCCTAATGGGGCAGTCGGGACCACCATCCGGATGTTGGTCCGTACCATGACTGAGTCAGTGTTGGAGTGATTCCGCCCAACATCATAATGGCCCCCTAAATGCGGTCTACACAAAATGATAGCAACGTTGGACTCTGCAAATGTTGGTAAAAATATGTAAACGAATAAAAAACACTGTCCTTACTTTTACACACTTATATAAATGGACTCATCCCTTCCTATACACTTAAAAAACAGTAGGACACTATATTTAGAATTAAATACCAGAACACAGCCAAAGTATGGTCTAAACAATATGGCTGCATTTACTTTTGAAAGGACAGTCATTAGCCAATCATATGCAGCTTTTAGATCCTCATGTTCAACAGTATAACATCAAATTACTGTGGTATACCACGGGCCAATATAGTACTACCTTTTTATGTCTTATGGGCCTAATTCACAATGCTAAACTTACAAAAAAGTGTACTTTTACCATTGTTTGGTCTTCAGAAAGCCATTTCACTGTTAGTATCTTTACGACTGCCCAGATACACACATAAAAAGATAGGTCTGTACTACTATTTTAGGTGTGGAGACTCCTCAGTTGTACAGGAACGTTTTATGAACAGCAAACAATCGTAAACTTACATAAAAGCGTAACTTTACCTTAGTGATTCATGACCTATAACTTCAAAAATACTGAAACAATTTAGATTAAATACATGAAAATGACCCTTTATAGTACATAATCAATATTTCAGACACATTTCATCTAAACCCATACAGCCATTTTTACACTATGGTGCCGATTACGATCCTGTAAAAACCGGGTGCGAACCGTCGGACGGAGCATATTCCCCGTCCGACGCGTACCCGGTCGTAACAAGTTACAAACATGGAAGTACGATTCGCACGGAAATACTATTTCCGTATGAATCGTACAAAACACCGACCGACGAAAATATACATACAAATGTGATCCGGGAAAGCGCCGACGTGACGTCGGGACGCACGCAGCCTGCCATTCACGAACCAGGAAGTACGATTCGCACCGACGTCATCCCGCACGGAGAATATTTTCCGGCAGCCAAAAACTGCCGGGAAATCAGGACGACGCGAACAAGGAGTACCTGCACGCGACGGACAGACATGGACCCGAACCTACGTGTTATCCCGGCCCTCACAGCAGTCGACCTCCTCTACAAGATACGACGCAGATGCCGCAGAAGGTCAGAACAACAAAGGGAGGGGGAAAAGGGGGGGCAGGAGCAGGGGCAGGCCACAAAACCCCCACCAAAGTCACACAGCACACATGCCCTGGACATACCTGACCCCCAGGCCCTGGTCACTACGAGGGGGTGGGGGCGTGTCCAGCAAAGCCAGCGTCCGCCACAACGGAAGTGGTTGACGACGCGAACCGGTAACACAACAACACAGGTACGTCCCGTACCCACGCCTTAAGAGCGTGGGTACGAGTCGTACCACGCCCACACCTACGTCACCCCAACAATGGCGGGACGGCTGTACCCACGTGGCAAAGGCCTGGGTACGGCCCGCACAAGCATTCCACAGCGTGGGTACGGATATGTACGGACCGTACCCCCACCCCCGTATGCATGGAGCGTACCACCCATGCCAACAGTGTATGTACGATCCGTACCCTCACCCGCGTATGCATGGAGTGTACCCCCACCCCAACCGTGTATGTACGACCCGTACCCTCACCCGTGTATGCATGGAGCATACCCCCACCCCAACCGTGTATGTACGACCCGTACCCTCACCCGCGTATGTATGGAGCATACCCCCACCCCAACCGTGTATGTACGACCCGTACCCTCACCCGCGTACGTATGGAGCGTACCCCCCATGCCAACAGTGTATGTACAGACCGTACCCCCACCCCGTATGCATGGAGCGTACCCCCACCCCAACCCTGTATGTACGACCCGTACCCTCACCCGCGTATGTATGGAGCGTACCCCCACCCCAACCGTGTATGTATGACCTGTACCCTCACCCGCGTACGTATGGAGCGTACCCCCACCCCAACAGTGTATGTACGACCCGTACCCTCACCCGCGTATGTATGGAGCGTACCCCCACCCCAACAGTGTATGTACGACCCGTACCCCCACCCGCGTATGCATGGAGCGAACCCACACCCGTGTATGTTCTAAGCGTACATATCCTGAAATAGGAGGGTTGGGTGCAGAGTCCTCCCATCAGTGCCCAGTCATAAGAGGGGTGTGTGCAGAGTCCTCCCAGCAGTGCCCAGACACAGTAGGGGTGGGTGCCTAACACTCATAGCAGTGCCCAGACACAGGAGGGGTGTGTGCAGAGTCCTCCCAACAGTGCCCAGACACAGGAGGGGTGGGTGCAGAGTCCTCCCAGCAGTGCCCAGACACAGGAGGGGTGTGTGCAGAGTCCTCCCAGCAGTGCCCAGACACAGGAGGGGTGGGTGCAGAGTCCTCCCAGCAGTACCCAGACACAGGAGGGGTGTGTGCAGAGTCCTCCCAGCAGTGCCCAGACACAGGAGGGGTGTGTGCAGAGGCCTCCCAGCAGTGCCCAGACACAGGAGGGGTGTGTGCAGAGTCCTCCCAGCAGTGCCCAGACACAGGAGGGGTGTGTGCAGAGGCCTCCCAGCAGTGCCCAGACACAGGAGGGGTGTGTGCAGAGTCCTCCCAGCAGTGCCCAGACACAGGAGGGGTGGGTGCCTAACACTCACAGCAGTGCCCCTGCAAAGAAAAGGGTGGAGTACCCACAGATCCAATGCCCACAAATGTCAGTCAGGTGCACAAAGATCCTGCAGTACATGTAGCACATGTGTGCGAGGCTGTGAGTATACACATGCATAGCGCCGAAAAGAAAACATGTCCACATGAAGTCATGACAACAGTCTACATACACAAGTACAGTGACCACCAAGGACACCACGAATGATGCAGGTGGAGACATTGCTCAGCATGCATGGCCCAAGTCTAACGAGTCCGTCACACACCCAGCCAATGTAGACACAGCTCAGCACCACATATTGGAATGACCCTGCAGGGAAGATGTCAGGTTACACAGAGGAAGGAACACACCTTGGGACGATGTCACCATGCAGTAACTGCTTACATGAACAAAGTTATGTAGCCAACAGCTTGTGATGGCACACAGATACCAGAATCCACCCTATGACCAGCACAAGACTACAATTCCCACACACCCAACACATTATCACCACCCAAAATAATGGAGCAGGTCCACCAACAGCAATACCAGACAGACAGTAGTGTACTAAGGAAAAAGAAATTGCTTTATTCAGCATCCAAAAATCTGTTTGTCCCTTGAAAGTTCAAAATGTACAATGCCCATAGGGCAATCCAAAGTTCAAATCCAGGTGGGGGACACAGTAGGACGCGTGTCCCCTAGCTTGCCTGCACAGTCAGACTCCCTCGTCTTCCAGAGGGGGGTGGGCATCATGTGGGGGGGAAGGACCAGGCACCGCAGGGACATGAGGGCGAAGGGTAGGCGTCGTGGGTGCAGGGATGGAGGACTCCACCACAGGGGGTGGGGCAGCGCCAAAGGCGGAGGCCAGGATGGCGCTGCACACCTTAGCAAGGTCCTCCAGCGACTCCTCTGCACCCGTAGGAACCACAGGCCCCAAGGAGGGGGGGGGGTCAGAGGGATGGGTCGCAGCGCCACTGGGGGAGGGTGTGGACAGGGGGGGGACTCAACCACCCTGACCGGGGACTCCCTTGACCGCTTGCGGGGTGGTGTCACTGTGGGGCTCAGGGACAGAGCGGCCATGAAGGAGTCTTTGCTGGATATGTGGCCAGGAGAGCTGAGGGGAGGGGATTTGGAGGGAGTGGATTTGGTGGAATGCGTACTCCCACTCTGGCTGCGTGTCTTACGTTTGCCCCCCGACCCAGTGGGTGTGCCTACTTCACCCTGTGTGTGCGTGCCAGGAGGTGTGCGTTTGACCTTCCCTGCTGGTGTGGTGCCTGTGTCTGTTGTGGTGGGTGCATGCTGACATCTGGGTGTACGTGGGACAGGCATGGGAGTGGGAAGTGTGGATGGGTCAGGGGTAGGGGGTTGGACGAAGCGCTGCAGGAGACCCACTGCTGCAGTCAGTGTCGAGTCAATGGACCTCAGCAAGTTGCGTTGGTCAGCCTGCGATGAGAAAATGCCCTCCAAGTATGCCTCCATGTTGTTCAGCACTTGGCTGTGGCCATGGAGGACATTAAGCATCGCAGCCTGACCAACCTGCAACTGCCGCTGGATGTCCACAGACTCGGCATTGGTGGCAGCAGTGGAGACAGGGGCAGGGGGTGCGGTGCCTGGCAGGAAGGAGACATGTGGTGACTGGGCACGCTGGGAAGGGACACGAGCAAGTGGGAGGCGGCTGATGGCAATGGAGGGGGCGGGGAGAGATGTTGTGCCGCTGTCAGCTGCTGGTGCAGCCTCCGCCCACTCGGAGAGCTCATCCTCGGACCCGTCAGCTTCATATTCTGTGGTGGCACTGGACAGTTCCTCGGCCTCACTCTCCTCCGCCTCAGTTCCACTCGATGTGCCAGCCAAGATGTCACCGCTGGCACTGGTGCTCGGTCCCTCCGCTCGGTCTGTGCTGATGTCTCCCTCCGTGTCCCCCGACGATGCTGTGGGCAAGGTGAAGAGACAGCAATTAATCATACACCTGTATACATATGTCACATGAGTCCAATCTACATAGGTTACAGTGCATAGCCTGAAAAGAAAGATGAGTAACATCTACAAAACAAGGTACATATGTCGGGCATGCAACACACAGTTGGTTGACCCACCATGCCACTGAAAAACTATGGAGAGCATGACACAATAGCAAATGACATGAAATGGATTTTGACAGAGGAGCCAGGCTCTGGGGACAATCCAGCACTGCATCTGCACCACACAGCGTTGCCGAAAATAGAGATGAGCAGGGACCATATCCATGAACTTGAGGCACATGCTGCATAGGTAATACTGAAAACATGCCCACCATGACTGGCTCACTGCACCTTGAGTGTATGTCCAGACAAACATCACACACTGGCCAGACCTAGCAAGGAGATATCAGGTTTTGACATGTAGGCTTTGCCCGCACCAACCACCCCCTACATGAGACAATTTGTTGAGACACAGGAAGCACTTACATCTCTTAGTCTGGGTGAAATACACATGGGCTGGATAAATGCAAGATTGGACACAAAATACCCAAGGTGCGCCTGTCCAAATAATCATGTACAAATGGTCATCATCAGATGATTGTAACAAGACACACGGGCACTGGCCACCATGAGTATGAACAAGGAAAATCAGGTCAGGCTGTACAGTGGACACTTGTACTACATTTTACGTCAATATACATGGTGTCAGGGGACAATGGCACAGAGCACAACCTATGCTGTAGACACTGAGAGTGTCCACATTTTGTGATGACACACATGACACCTAGGAAAATATGCCCCAGGGGACAGTAGTGGCCACACAACTCCATGGTCCTGAATGGGAATGACTGCAACACACGCCACCATCCCTGCACCATGCGTATCGCACACTCATGCACATCATGTCACAGGCCACAACATAGGACATGCGTGCTGTAAGGCATGACACTTGAGAGACTAACTCCCATGTCTGGACTCAGCATCAGTGCCAACTGACATGGAACCCGCAAGTACTGAACTGGACAGGGCACAGGCAAGGTCCCAAAACCTGTTACACACCACCCCCACACATGATGCTACAGGCATTGTTCACGTGGATAAAGTGCCAGCCTAGATAACCTTGTGAAGGAGTGACTACACACAGACCAGGGAACACATTGCAAGGAGGGGAAGGGAGGCAAGAGAGCACCGCTATACTGTGGGTAACCGGATCTGCACAGCACCTTTAAACCCTGGCAGTGTATCCATGCAACTGTGCACTTACAAATGCTGGTGACACACAACAAACACACATGTACCTACCCCCTTCCTGCTGCTGCTTCTCCTGTAAGCGCCTGTCCAAGTCTGGAAAGACCACCGCCAGCACACGCTTGTGGATGTGGGTCAGACGGCGGCACCCGCGGTTCTTATGCGGACCCGTGCGATCCTCCGCGTCCAGCACCGGATATCCTGCCAGCGTTTTCTCACCTGGGCCAGGCGCCGCTTGCAACCCTCCGTCCTCCTCACGGCACTGACGGCGTTCATCCAGATCTGCTTCTTGGCAGAGGCGCCTACCTGTGAGGATGAACAAGTGACACTACATAAATACACCTGGCACATGTCACAGAGACACATATTAGAACAAATTTGCTGTTTACAACAAGGCATAGTATGCATCCAACGCATTGGACCTTTGTCATAGGGACATGATCCTCTGGGGAAGGGCAAAAGCAGTACGTGCCATTGAAAGTACACAGGTGGAATGAGGGCAACGACACAATGAATGATCCAGGCTCACACTGTGCATCACAAGCTACACCAGGATTATGTGCAGCACCTCTAAGCAGTCACATGCCACAGGCCACTGACGCTACCTCAGCAGAGTACACAGACACACACAGGCACAGGACATTCACCTGCCATTGCCAAATGCAGCGACAAACCTCACTCTGCACATGTGCCACTAGACGGGGGAGGGCTCACAGGTGTGGGGCTGGCTCTGCACGTCAGACACACAGCACTGCTCCCTGCTCACATCAGATGGGCAGGGTATATCCATCCCTCATGCAGCCCGGGTGCTACACTCCACATATGCATCCACTCACATGACAGGGGACTTACACACACACCGATGTCCAGGGTACGAACACATCATGTGGACACTCTCAGCACAGGTACACAGAACTAACACACATCTGTGGGTACAGTCACCTGTCATACTGGGCTGACCACATAATCACATGAGGACTGTAGAGGCTACATTCCCAGGAGGATAAGACAGGCAGAATGTGGCATGCACCATGCAGTGATTGTCACAGTAAACACAATGCAAGTGAGGACGGCAGACATGCACCACAGCATGCTCTGGCTGGGAGACATCAGGCATTCCCCCCCCCTGGAACCCCCCTACAGTACATTGCATGTGTGTCACACCTGGACACAATGCCTGAAGTCACAGTCACAAAAAAGGGACACAGTCTGTGCTAATAGACTCTGCACTCACCTGATACCCTGGTCGCCCATACAGCAGGGGGTACTGTGGGAGGATCACATCCAGCAATGCCAGGTTCTCCTCCAGGGTGAAAGGCTGTGCCCTCTCCACAGACCTTGACATGGTTCCAGGGAATCAGGAGCAGCAGCTGGGTCATAGAATCCAAAGATATTCAGGCAAGTGCTCCCTCATGGGACCTGGCTGCCTTATATCTGCCTTGCTGGCCTGTTTCATGCACAGGAGTACAGAGTGATTGGTCACTCACATTTGCATCCTATGTTTCCTCCAATCCCTTCAAACCTAGCACAGTCAGTGGGTTTTTATTGTTTTTTTTCTTGAGCATGATGTCAACTCCAGAACCACATTGCAACAAAGTAGATTCATTCAAACTGACTTCTGCTGTGCACCTGCTGAAAAAAATTCAAACTTTAAATTTGGTCTCCATGACAACCAGCATGCATGTAGGCCTTTATACTTGTCCCTCATGTGTCCCCTATGTAATTTGGAGTTTCACACACAGGTACGGTGCGTTCCGGGGCCCTAGGGCACCCCAAATGCATAGCAACGGCCCGTACAGGCGTGTGTACGGTCCGTATCAATATGGGTACGCATACGCGAGCACACCCATAGTGATAGTGAGCGTACAGGCGTGTGGGTTTGGTCCGTATCACTATGGGTGTGCTCGCGTATGCGTACCCATAGTGATACGGACCGTACACACGCCTGTACGCTCACTATCATTATGGGTGTGCTCGCGTATGCGTACCCATAGTGATACGGACCGTACACACGCCTGTACGCTCACTATCACTATGGGTACGCATACGCGAGCACACCCATAGTGATACGGACCGTACACATGCCTGTACGCTCACTATCACTATGGGTGTGCTCGCGTATGCGTACCCATAGTGATATGGACCGTACACACGCCTGTACGCTCACTATCACTATGGGTGTGCTCGCGTATGCGTACCCATAGTGATACAGACCGTACACACGCCTGTACGCTCACTATCACTATAGGTACGCATACGGCAGCACTCCCATAGTGATAGGGAACGTACACTGGCCCTCTGAGCGAATGTACGGTGCCTTTCACACATCACAGTGGTGACAGGCAGCACACAGGAAGGAATAGAGCTGACACACTTGTCCATGGATGGACATCAAGGCATTGTCTGGGCAGTACTACATGTGTGGGGCACAGGTGTGAAAGGCTGTGATGTGGCACATTACTCCTGAGTCGAGGAGGCAATAGATGTATGATGAGATGTGTACAGATGTTATGTGTGACGGTGCAATATGTGCCAGGCATGCCCTTAACTCCTTTGACATGTGTGCATGTCGTACTGCACACTTGGGATGAGCGTCACTGGCATGGCACAGTCAACAACACACGCAAGTGTCCCCTGATGCCCGCTACAGGGGTTACCACACCAGACATGTGACTACCCACGGTGCACGATGTGTCTATGTCATGTATGTGTGGTGTGTTCCCATTAGCTTGATGTTGGTGCTCCCTCAAAAGCATCAGCTGTTGCAGCAACCAACATGTGTCTGTGTGTAGATGGACATGGCACACTGTTACGCACACCAGGCCACATGTGGTATCGGATGTGAGGTGCGTATGTATGCATGGGACACGGAGTAGCATAACAAGGACATGTCTGCATCCTCTCAATGTATGTGTGGTGAGTCATTACATGTACACCTTATTGGCAAGGTGTGTGGGCTGTCCTAGTGTAATGTCATGTGACCTGTGGCTCTAGTGTTCCGCTACCTGTCTCTGAAATCGACATCCTACTTCTGCTAATGTGTTGATGTATGTCACTCCTGTGTTGCGTCTGGCTGTTCACTTACACTGGGACACAGCTAATCCCATGCCATGGCATGTGGAGGTTCACAATCTCCGTGTGTAGCTGGGTCTTGGTGGGAGTGTCACCTGGCAGCCATACGTGTCCAGGGCATGTGGCACATACCTGACTCCGTATGTAGCATATGTGTATTGACAGATTAACATGTGCTCAGTACAAATAAATTGTTGTTGTAGTGCACTCACTCTTCCTTGTCACTTCCAAATTACTGCAAAGCGCCGCCTCTTCCCCGACCAATTCCGGACTTGGCTGACATGCGGGAGAATGACTGTGTACGGTGCTACTGCTTCCCCCAACCGTTGATTGAGGAGTTGACGGCAAGGCTGGCACCACACCTGCAACCGCTGCACAGGTATCCTACGGCACTGACACCCAAGCTGAAGGTAATGGCAGCCCTACATTTTCTTGCCACGGGTACCTTTCAATATACCATAGCTCATGTTGGTGGCATGTCCCAGAGCATGTTCAGCCGTGTGCTGCATGATTTCTTAGAGGCCATGTTGCTTCACCTGGATGAGTTCATCCATTTCCCAACTCCTGAACTGTTGACTGGGGTCAAGCATGGATTCTATGCCCTGGGAGGGATGCCCCATGTCATTGGGTCCATAGATGGGACACATGTGGCTTTGGTACCACCACAGGCACAGGAGGTAGCGTACAGGAATCGCAAACACTACCACTCCATCAATGCCCTTGTGGTGTGTCTGTCCAACATGGTGATTTCACATGTCTGTGCTTGTTTTCCAGGATCAGCACACGATGCCTACATCATGAGGCGTAGCAGGGTGCCTGAAATGATGACGCAGCTGCGCAACGAACGAGCATGTGTTGTTGGTGGGTACACTCTGTCTGTCCTGTATTTTGCGTAGACTTCCAGCACGACTGCTTCTCCTGTCATATTTATGTCCATGTGGTTTCCATGTACGCTGGCTATCCCAACATGCCATGGCTGATCACACCTCTCCGCAACCCCATCACGCCGGCCCAGCTCCGCTACAACACCGCCCATGGCCGGACAAGGCGAGTGATAGAGAGGACATTTGGCCTCCTGAAGAGCCGATTCAGATGCCTCCACAAGACCGGCGGCACCCTCCCATATGCCCCGGCGAAGGTCTGCAAAATCTTCATGGTCTGCTGCATGCTGCACAACATGGCAGTTGAGAAAGCTGTGCCACTCATCCTGGATCAAGATGATCAGGACCATCCACCGGTGGAGGACGAAGGGCTTGGCAATGGGGCTAGTGATGTGGAGGATGTGGTTCCACAAGAGGACATTCGGAGTCAGCTCATACGCGACTTCTTTGCTTAGTGGTGAGTACCAGTGTCTGAGTGTGCACGCATTGGTCCCCGTGTGGCATGTGTTGCGATGTGTGTGTCCATCTGCATGTATGCCACGTGAGTCAGAGGTGTGTGTGGATGTGTCACTGGAGTGATGGTGCCAGTGATGAGTGTATTTCCCTAGTCATAATTGTGACCTAGCATGTTGTCATCCTTACATGTGTCGAGTACATGCACATGCAAGTGGCTGTGCTTTTTGTGGCTGACTTCTTGTGTGTCTCTCATCCCCAGGTACTTGCGCATGCCGTCTGCTGGTTGCATTGTTGTGGCACTGCTATTCCTCATGGACACGTCATCGTGTGCTGACTCAGCGTTACACGCACGGACAAGTTTGGAAGTCTCCTTAGGGCAAGGGATGCATCAGGGGTGTATTGGGTGTGGCAGTTGTTTACGATGTGTGCACACTGCCCCGTCGATGTTTGGTTCCTCTGCAGACATGTCGCATCAACATGGGACACATGACATGTAGCTGGGTACACCTGAATAGATGGTCAGACTTGTTGACAGTCATCTGTGATGGGATAGTGGATTGTGATGATGGCATCGATGTGTGTAACACTGCCCTCGGACACATACGGTTTGCATTGGCTTGACATGGTGTGGGACTTCCACATCAGAGGATCAATGGTGTATGGCAGCCTCTCCGTGAGCAGCAGGGGGTGTTTAGCTATTAGCCGACACTTGTGTGCCAGTTCCATGGCTATCACGCATTTGTGCTGCAGAAGGGGGGTTCCAGTGTTGGACCCACATGTTACTCCACATGACCTGTGTATGTGTACTCCGAGTTGCCTCTGCAGTCCCGAATACATGAATAATAAAGGTGTCCCTATGCCTCCAAGGTGCCTATTCTCAGTCAATGCTGGTGTGTTGCCACGGTGCATACGGCATGTCTGGCATGGTTTTCCGTGATAGTGGCTATGTGTCTATGTGTGGAGTAGCAAGATGCAAGTTGTTTGTGTGGGATTAGACTGTGTAGTGTGCATGATGTCCATGACTGTGTGGGTATTGTGACATGTGCCATCCCCATGCATCCAACGTTGGCCAGGCCACCATTCTCTGCATCCACCTGACTCAAGCTTGCAGGACATGGTTCTGCCACCTGTCCACACATACCTGGGTGCCCCCCAGGACACTCCACATGATCCCTGACCTCTGCGCATGGCTGTCGCTGTACTCAATATGTCTGTCGGCACGGTTGTGCGGCCACCCCCTCAGCTAGTTGGGCCCATCACGGGTGTGTATGGTGCTCCATGTCTGTCTTGCCTAATACATTGTGACCCATGTGTGTCCTGTGCCAGACTCAGGCCCCTGGGTGTGGATGGTTGAAGTCATATGAGAACTCAGGCATGGTTAGACTTAACAAGACACATGTAAGGTAATAATGCAAAATGTAGGCATCATCTCTTTATCGTGTAACATTTTATTTTTGTTGGGGTACATGGGGGGGGGTATGACATGAGGGGCTTTCCGGGTGTGTGGAATCCAAAGATCACTAGGGGAGTTGGTGTCCTTGCCATTGGAAATCCTCAGAGTCCATGCCACAATCGTTGTCAACATTGTCAGACAGTGACCAGCAAGTCCATGTGGCAGAGAATGTCTTTTGCTGATGTGCTGCTGTTGGTCCAGTGGGCCAGGTGCCAGGCCAGGTGTCCTGGGAGATGTTGCTGTTGCGCCGACCCTCACGGTCTTTTCCATGGACGACCCGCCCTCCTGCGGGAACTGTCAGAAGCAGGCAGTGACGATGTTTGGGATGCTCCGTCGGATGTCTCCTCCTCCTCCTGATCCCTCCCTGTGGGTGGTGATGTTCTACGCCTGGTGGCATAGGGAGGGTTGCCCATGTTGTCGGCTATCCGACGGAGTGTACGGTGAATTCCCGTGAACACCGTCACAAGCTCAGCCTGTCTGTCCTCCATCCGCCCTTGGTGTCGCAGTAGACAGGCATGTTGCTCCGCATGTTGCTGGGCCTGCTGGGTCTTGATCTCCTCGAGGATGGACACAACCTGGACCATTCCCGTGGTGTCCTGCCGGTATGTGTCCAGGATGTTTCTGACATGGGAATATACCGGTTCCGCAGCCAACTGGTCAGGCTCGCGCCTCCACCGTTCTCCACTCCCACCACCCCTGCCCACTTGCACCTGGCCTGCCCTTGTGGGCACATCGGGTCTCCGGGACCCCTGAGGGGTGGCATTAGCGTTGTCGCCTGCCTCCTCCTGGGTGCCCGGTACACCGTGTCCCTCCTGGTCAGTCTGGCTGCATTGTGGTGGTGGGGCAGGGATCCTGGGTGTCTCCTGGGATGTGGCAGGAGTGGGGGTGGTGGTTGGCCCAGTTGTACCTGACGCAGGTGCTGCAGGTGGTTGGACACCAGAGGGGCCAGGTTGGTCGGGGTCGTCTACAGAGTGGTGAGAGTTGTCGCTGCCGGTGGGTCCGTCATCCCGCAGAGCCGGGTCCTGTGAGTCTTCCCCCCAGTGTTGGGGGGTGATCCACGACGTTGACCTGTGTGTGAGAGAGACAATGTTAATTTTGTTCCATGCAACATCCATGTTTCATTCATTTCTAAGTTGGCACATTTCCTCTGGGAATTTGGATGTCTTGCATTCCACTCCCAGTGCACTTGTGCATGGGTATGTCCCTTGGCCACAGCTTTTGAGACTTTACCTATGTGTGGCACAGTCTTACTTGCTGCGTCAATTGTGACTGCAGTCAGCAGTGGAGTGAGCAGGTGTGGCGAGCCATGCATTGGCGCCTTCCGTGTTGCACTGTATGTGGGCACATGGAGTTGTTCCACACACTTATATAATGCAGGTAGCTGGCGTTGTGCTCGTGCACAGGTTGAGACATGGCCCAGTGTTTTGCCATGGAGAAGAGAGGGGGATTTAGGCACTGGCCACCCTTGTCTACATGCACGCAGTCCACCTGCTGACGAGCAGACATTCCCACACCCCACAAGGCTGAATTGGTCTCCCTGTGTGTCCCTTTCTCACTCCCTCTCTGTCCCCCTCTCCCTCCCTCCCTGTGTCAGCCTCCTCCCTCTGTCTGTCTCCCTGTGTCTCCCTCCCTCTCTCTCCCCCACTCCCTCCCTCTGTTTGTCACCCTCTGTCACCTCAGCCCAGCTTCCTAGGCACACACTTTTTGCAGATCTTTGAATGGCCCTTGGCTTGTTGATGTGAGTTTGTTTCTGATCTCCAGGCACCCATTGGGTGTAGTGTCTGTGTCTGCGCTGCTGCTGTGTTGGTGTGTGCTGCCACTCTTTCACAGTGTTGGCTGTTCATTAGCTGCTGTCATGTGCAAAAACGTGCCTTCACCCCCATGTCTTAATGCAAGGCGTCCGCCATTTGCTGGCAAGTCTTTCCTGTGTGGGGACACACTGTTTGTCTGGCTGTGACCTAGGCCATATGGGCAGAGGGCATTGTTGTCTGCTTCTGAGTTGCACTATGTGATTTTTGGGGCACACACTCCCGCCATCCGGCTTACCGTGTCTTGTGTTGGTGTTTTCTGTGGCCTGTGACTTGGCATTGTCCAGCTGGGTGCATGGGGCATGGTGGCACTAGTGGCATGTGCGTGTTCATGGAGTGTGGTTGAGTCATGCGATAGCTTGGGGTGGTTGCATGCCTGATTGTGAGTTTGGTTGTGGATGATGTTCCCCCCATGTGAGGTGAGTTGTTTGTGTACTCACCCGGCTCTCGGAGTCCTTCTACTCCGTCCACTGACACCACCGGCAGTATGGCCATCACCCTCTCCTCCCAGGGATGGTATTGTACGGGTCTGCGGGGCGGCCCTCCTCCAGTGATGTTGGCCTGGTTGTGGTCGTCGGTCATTTTGGCTCGGACCCTCCTCCGCAGATCGTACCACCTGGCTTGGCATTCATGCCTGGTCCTTCTAGTGGACGCAACAGCATTCACAGCATCGACAATCCTCTGCCACATGGCTGTTTTTTCGGAAATGCTGGTCTGTCTGACCAATGTTCCAAAGAGGTGTGGCTCGACTCTGAGGATTTCGTCGACAAGGACCTCCAACTCTTGGCTAGTGAACTTTGGATTCTTGTTAGTGGGCATGGTGAGGGGTGTGGGTGTGGATGGTTGTGGGGGGTGTGGGTGTGGATGGTTGTGGGTGTGTGGGTGTGGTTGTGCAGGTGTGTGTGTGAATGTGATGAGGGGGTGTTTGTGAAGGTGGGTGTGTGAAGGTGTGCAAGTGTAAGGTGTAGTAAAGGTTCAAGTATGGTGCTGTAGGTTGTCTGTGGGGTCTGGCAGCAGTGAGTCTGTTGCAAAGGCTCATGGTTTGTGTCTGTGGGCCCTTTTTATTGGTCCATTGGTGGGTGTGGCTGTGTTTGAACTTTGGGTGGGTGTGTTATAAGGAGTGGTTGTGTTTTGGGCCTCTGTTTGGGATTTTGGCAGTTGCAGGTCAGTGAATGTGTTGTATTTGTGCTTGTTGGACATGTTTTGTGGCTTTGTGCCATTCGAATAGTGTATTCTTGTGTTGTTTTGCTTTGTCCTGGTTGTGTACGTGCGTTTTTAGCGTGTGTACGGTGTGTACTTCGGCAATTTTGTTGTACAGTGCTGTCCTTGTGTCTGGCTTGGTACGACTCGTACATGCGCGATGTTGGGTGAAGGTGCTGGTGTTGGGTCCTGGGGTGCGCTCCGTACTTAGAATGTTGGGGTGGGGGTACGCTCCATACATACGCGGGTGTGGGTACGGGCCGTACATACACGGTTGGGGTGGGGGTACGGTCCGTACATACACTGTTGGGGTGGGGGTACGCTCCATACGTACGCGGGTGAGGGTACGGGTCATACATACACTGTTGGGGTGGGGGTATGCTCCATACGTATGCGGGTGAGGGTACGGGTTGTACATACACGGTTGGGGTGGGGGTACGCTCCATACATACGTGGGTGGGGGTACGGGCCGTACATACACGGTTGGGGTGGGGGTACGGTCCGTACATACACTGTTGGGGTGGGGGTACGCTCCATACGTACGCGGGTGAGGGTACGGGTCGTACATACACTGTTGGGGTGGGGGTACGCTCCATACATACGCGGGTGTTGGTACGGGCCATACATACACGGTTGGGGTGGGGGTACGGTCCGTACATGCACTGTTGGGGTGGGGGTACGCTCCATACGTACGCGGGTGAGGGTACGGGTCGTACATACACTGTTGGGGTGGGGGTACGCTCCATACATACGCGGGTGAGGGTACGGGTTGTACATACACGGTTGGGGTGGGGGTACACTCCATACATACGCGGGTGGGGGTACGGGCCGTACATACACGGTTGGGGTGGGGGTACGGTCCGTACATACACTGTTGGGGTGGGGGTACGCTCCATACGTACGCGGGTGAGGGTACGGGTCGTACATACACTGTTGGGGTGGGGGTACGCTCCATACATACACTGGTGAGGGTACGGGTCGTACATATACTGTTGGGGTAGGGGTACGCTCCATACATACGCGGGTGAGGGTACGGGTCGTACATACACAGTTGGGGTGGGGGTACGCTCCATACATACGCGGGTGGGGGTACGGGCCGTACGTACGGGGGTGTACATACACGGGTGGGGGTACATCTCGTACATACACGGGTGTATATACACGGGTGTACATACACGGGTGTACATTCACGGGTGGGGGTACGTCTCGTACATACACGGGTGTACATACACGGGTGTACATTCAGGGGTGGGGGTACGTCTCGTATATACACGGGTGTACATACACGGGTGGGGATTCCACTCGTACATAGGAGGGATGGGGGGAGTGTTGGGCGCGTATGCGGGCACATGTCTCCATGGTTGCTATGGGAGTTCGGTGCGGATGGTGTTTTTTCCATCCGGTTGTAACATCGGACGCACGGGATGGATCGTACTAGCGCGGTCGGACTTCACTTTTCACATTTGTACGGTGAATCGTCCGAGGATGTGTCGGACACATTTTCCGACCCGAGGACGTGTGGGGAATAATTCCCAATGCGATTCGTATGGAATTTTTCCCATGCGAATCGTACTTGGCAGTTTGTACGGAACTTGTACGATTCGTACGGTAAAAAGACGGGATACGAGTCGTACGGGGAATTTTTTTACAGGATCGTAATCGGCACCTATGTCTCTTTAAAGAATACTCTACAATATGAAGCGCCACTCCACTTCACTGTATGCCACGCCACTCCGTTCTATGACACGTGACTCCATTCTACAATACCCCACTCTGTAATATGGTTTTTACTCATTCTGTAAGACTGTGCGTTTAGACAAGATAATCATCAGAACTATGGGGACTGAGTCCACTCATACCAGCAGATTATGTTGGCCTGTATTACTGGCTAGCTCAAAGTGCTCCATCGGAACTCCTAAACTTCACAGGATACCGGAAGGTACCTGCAACCTCAGGACATGACAACCCTAATTCCCTCAAGGAAATCCTGGAAACAGATCTACCCTTTTGTTATTATATCAGGCATGGCCAAAGGGATAGAAAAGGGGGTGGTGATGGACGGAGCATCAGAACCAATCAAACACTCACACCCAGTCAACAGATCTGGGTTTGATCCATCACCGTTCTTTAGCCCACTCTGCCACCCCAGTTCAGACATGGCCATATGCAAATCAGTCTGACCCTGTGCCTCATGGGAACAGTCCAGCCCGAACTGCCAAGCCATGCCTTCCCTGGACCGGAAACAAGCTTCCTAGGACCGGTTTCTGGCATTTCAGCCGTCTTCAGCCAGGCTTGCTTGAATCCAGTGGCAAAGTGAGCAAGGGACTCACGTCTGAGCATACCCTGCCAACTTATGGCGAACAAAGCAGTACAAAAGGGGGTGTTGATGGACGGAGAATCAGAACCAATCAAACACTCACACCCAGTCAACAGATCTGGGTTTGATCCATCACCGTTCTTTAGCCCACTCTGCCACCCCAGTTCAGACATGGCCATATGCAAATCAGTCTGACCCTGTGCCTCATGGGAACAGTCCAGCCCGAACTGCCAAGCCATGCCTTCCCTGGACCGGAAACAAGCTTCCTAGGACCAGTTTCTGGCATTTCAGCCGTCTTCAGCCAGGCTTGCTTGAATCCAGTGGCAAAGTGAGCAAGGGACTCACGTCTGAGCATACCATGCCAACTTATGGCGAACAAAGCAGTACAAAAGGGGGTGGTGATGGACGGAGCATCAGAACCAATCAAACACTCACACCCAGTCAACAGATCTGGGTTTGATCCATCACCGTTCTTTAACCCACTCTGCCACCCCAGTTCAGACATGGCCCTATGCAAATCAGTCTGACCCTGTGCCTCATGGGAACAGTCCAGCCCGAACTGCCAAGCCATGCCTTCCCTGGACCGGAAACAAGCTTCCTAGGACCGGTTTCTGGCATTTCAGCCGTCTTCAGCCAGGCTTGCTTGAATCCAGTGGCAAAGTGAGCAAGGGACTCACGTCTGAGCATACCCTGCCAACTTATGGCGAACAAAGCAGTACAAAAGGCGGTGGTGATGGACGGAGCATCAGAACCAATCAAACACTCACACCCAGTCAACAGATCTGGGTTTGATCCATCACCGTTCTTTAGCCCACTCTGCCACCCCAGTTCAGACATGGCCATATGCAAATCAGTCTGACCCTGTGCCTCATGGGAACAGTCCAGCCCGAACTGCCAAGCCATGCCTTCCCTGGACCGGAAACAAGCTTCCTAGGACCGGTTTCTGGCATTTCAGCCGTCTTCAGCCAGGCTTGCTTGAATCCAGTGGCAAAGTGAGCAAGGGACTCACGTCTGAGCATACCCTGCCAACTTATGGCGAACAAAGCAGTACAAAAGGGGGTGGTGATGGACGGAGCATCAGAACCAATCAAACACTCACACCCAGTCAACAGATCTGGGTTTGATCCATCACCGTTCTTTAGCCCACTCTGCCACCCCAGTTCAGACATGGCCATATGCAAATCAGTCTGACCCTGTGCCTCATGGGAACAGTCCAGCTCGAACTGCCAAGCCATGCCTTCCCTGGACCGGAAACAAGCTTCCTAGGACCGGTTTCTGGCATCACCACCCCCTTTTGTATGGCCAAAGGGAGTCACAAGAAGTACACGTGATGACATTTCAAGCATTTATTTAAGCAACTGTATTTTTGTGTCAAATACATGTGCTGCAATGATTAGTAAAAGGAAATAGAGCAGTATAACCATCATTGCAAGAATGGTGAAAAACATAAATATTTCAATCATTTTAATGATTGAATCGATTAATCAATTCAGATAATTGTGCTTCTACCTAATTCTACCTATCCAGAGAGAATATGGTATATGTTGTTCTGCCAGATAACTTGGAGTGGTCTAACTCCCCATTTACTTTTGTGCGTGTGTCATCTGGAAGTCAGTCTTGTGCAGGCTACCTTCCCTCGCAGGATAGTGATGAGATTCAGCTGGGCTGGAATTCAGGCACATGGCGGCCACAACAATCCATGAAAAATGCTCCTCTGCTGAACAAAGGCTCAGGGCAGTTTATATAATGAAAACTGGACAAATTCTGCTGCCATTGTTTATTCTACCAATTCAGAGCTGTCTCCGAACAGAAAACAATATGCAAGGGCAGTTTGCACAGAGTATTTGGTCCTTGGACAAAATGTACGATAGTATAATAATGTGCCTACAATTCTTTTTTATCTGTAAGCAAAACACTTTCTAAATACACTATCACATGAAAGCATGCAAACAAAATGTGCTAAAAGTCATTGTCTAAAAAGATATCAACTTTAAATATGAACATGTAGAAAATGGGAACCAAAGTTGGGGGTATTAATTCACACAGGATATTTGCTTTGGCGCTTGCCAAATAGCGTGTAGTGAACTAGAATAAGGTCAGTAAATGCTGTGCCATAGGTGAGGGAAAAAAATTGGGACCCTCGGGTCCAGATATGTATAACAACAAGTCCTATGCACACGCATACAGGTAAAAGACAGTGCAACACATTTCTGTTGGTAAAGATGAAGAGAATTGATGTTTGTGCACAGGCCCCAATAACCTCACGACACCCACTCCTTGTCTGTAAGGAGACTGAAAGAAAACTGCATATAAAAACATATCTTAAAATCAAAAATAAGATATATATAATTAAAACTGAAGAGTCTAAAAAATGATTCACTTTAATATTAAAAAAGTATGTCTTTTTGAGCCAAATATTAAATGCACAAGCTTCATGCAATGATTTGTCTGACAATCTCAGGAAAATTCATCAATTTCAGCAAAATAGCCGGAAGCAGTCTGTGCGAAAACAGGGACTTCACGCTGTAGTGTAGAACTGATAGATAATTCCAAAGTCAGATCATAATAAACAACTTTGTTGTTAGCATGTTTAGTCGAGTACCATGAATTCATATACAGTGTGTGCATGGTGTTGGCAGATGTAACTGGAAGTAGCAGCAAAACCTATATCCCCCCACCGAAGATCAGAACCTTCTGTATTTTATGAATCCTTGCAACGGGGTCTCCTGTCAGGTAGTCAGAGGAGGCAGATAACTACAAAGGAGCCCTTGTGGCCTAATGTGTAGGACTGGCCACATGGTGTGGTTTGATTATATTATTCAACACAAATATTTTGTTTTTGAAACAGCAAGAGGCAGTAAAAGTACTGTTCAGGTGCCTTCAACCTCCACGACTAGCTCCAATGCACTGTAAGACGGGCCACATTGTTGTCCACAATCTTTTCATAAACCAGATCCCCGATCTTTGGAATCCTGCCAGGAGTTGCTGGTTGCACATTAAATTCTCCAGTGGCAGAACGTTTCTCAAGCTTGTTGGAGTGCTCGTTCTGTAAGTCTTTTAGTTCCTGTAAGACAGTCAAATGTTCAGTGATATCAAAAGGTGTTTCTGCTGCCACTGTTCTAGGAATGTGATGGTCCAAAATCAACGTCTGGAAACCGAACAGGACCACATAAGGAGTATAACCACCCAAGGATCTTCTAGGCAGATTGTGTAAAGCTCTCTGGACCCCATACTGGTGATTGATACAACTACAACCAGAACCTAATAGTCTAGTTGTTAAAGACTGCTTTAAGGCACAGTTTTGCCTTTCTACTATCGAATTTACCTCATGGTGATAGGGCAAGGAGTAGTGCATAGCCACATCCAAGTATACTGGTATGCCTTAGGGACAAACGTTAGGCCATGGTCCAAATGGAATGCCGCTACTGCATATGTTCCTATGAAGACTTGCAAATCTTTTATAACAGTTTGAACGTCAGCCAATCATTGTAGTACAACAGAAAATGGTCACAGTAGAATTCAGTTTTGCCTGATACGTAACTTTAGGTTATTCAACCATCACCATGATGTATTCAATTGAATGTGATCTTATTCTCTTCATCATCACATGATTATTAAAGACAGCATGATTGTCTGTACATTTTTTTAAATGGTGCTCGGAAAAAGGAATATAGTGCTCAGGGGGAAATATATGCTAGTGAGGGTTGTAGGAATGGAAAGGCAATGTGCAATATATACATCAGACATAGCTGAAACCTATCCAGCCTAATGATCGCAGATTAATACGAAACAATCAGAGCAAGTGATAGGCTCAGATTATTAATCTCTGTCATCTATGCTTGAAAATTAGCGCAAGACCGGCAACATTTCGACCCCTTAAATAATAAAGGTAATTTGATCCTTATCCTGGGGTCTTCATCAGGACCCGAGATTGGAAAAAGGGGGAAAAGAGCACCAAATTCTTGTGGCATGAAAAATCAGGCCACAGACTGAGAAGCGGAGGGCCCTTAGGGTCTTCAAGATGTGAAATTGGATCACAAACAAACTTAGAATGTGGGCTTCGAATCCTCACAGTACATGGATAGGTGGATCTTGACTTCCCCACATCCAAAACAGACCGCTGTCTGACTCAGGGAAATTTCCCCAAGTCAGACGGAGGGTACAGGAGGTTAATGATCAACCTTGTTTTGGTTGTGTGTGAGTCTCTGAGTGGGTCTCTGAGTGGATGAATGAGTGCTTGAATTCATCTGTGAGTGGTTTCAAGATTGTCTGAGTGGGTCTTTCAGTGGGAGCGTGAGCTTCTGAGTGGGTCTGTGAGTACGGTGCATAAGTCTCTGAGTAGTTCTGTGATTGTATGAGTAGATCTGTCAGTGGGTGTGCAGTAAAAAAAGTAGTGGGGCACACAGGAGCCAGCTCCCCCTGTGACGGTCTTCCTGTTCGGCTTGCCTGCAGTCCACTACCCTCTGCAGCCTTCATTTTTCTGCCTCCTCTGCTCATTTTCTCCTTGTTTTTCTGCCTCCTCTCTGCTTGCTCCTGCCCTCAATGCTGTGTCTTTCTAATCATTGTGCCTGTTATTGTGTCTCTTTCTGCTCGCTCCTGAACTTTATTTTGCCTCTTTTTGCTAATTTCTGACCTTTATTCTGCCTCTCTCTGCATGTTTCTGACCTTTATTCTGCCTAGATCTATTCTGCCATTGTTTTTAAAGTATCTGGCCCTGGGGAGGTGGTGCTGCCTGGGCGCTGGGTGGGGGTCTGCGGTTTCCCCATTAGGTGTTTTTTAGCCTGGGAAGGTGGTTGTCTCTGAGGCTTGGGGTCCGTGCAGCCCCCATCAATGTTCGTATAAACTCTGAGGAAGGTGGTGGTCCCTGGGTCTCTAAAGAGCCCATGGAGAAGGTGGTGGTCCACGGGGTCATAAGAGCCTTAAGGGGAGAGCCACACGCACCCCCCTCTTTTTTTTAATAAGTGGCCCAGGACTTGTTCCACCTGGGAGCTTCATGAAAAACAAACACACAGAAGTCTGCTTTAAAAAAATCTTTTTGCCATGGATTCGCGGTTCCGTCGCTTTCCTGTGGCAATTTTTTTTTAAAACTGCCTTTTGAGCCTGTTGGAATAATAACACAGGGCCATAGTTTTCTTTTTTTTTTTAAATGTTTTTTGTGGGACTCGTCAGATTTGAGCAAGGGGACTGCCTGATTTGCAGAGGATCTGCAACACTACATATCCAAATTTGGATTTGTTTTAATATCTCCCAAACTGCTGAATGGATTTGCACCAATTTACAAAAAAAGTCACTTCCTAGACCCACATCTACCTTTCTCCCAAATTTGGTGTAATTCTTTTAAGCGGTTCAGGCTGAAGTCATGCCTAAAATTCCTATTGAAATGAACATGGGAAACACAAATTTTTTTACCCCCTGTTTTCTTGGCTTCCGCTTGACAAATTGCCTCGAAACTTTCCATGCACAACAAGAATCACTGGCACAATTTTGTGAACATTTGTCGAATGGTGATAAACATACTGGAAAGTCAACAAACACTTTTCCTATGGACACCAGGTCCTAGCTATAACTACCTACTGGTGATATATATATTTTCATGGAAAAAATCAAAGGTTACAGGGATGTTATCGTCAGGCTCATAAAACACAGGTGAAATTCAGCGGCTAAAGTTAACTGAGCTAGCTTATGTCCCTTCAATGTACTGCTTATGGCCTCACATATTACATCAATCATGACATGGTCAGTAACATCACAGATGACATCACTTATGACATTTCTAAAGTTGTTTTGTTCTACTTCCTAACTGTAATGTTTAACCTTTGGTTTTTTCAGTGAATTTCTAAAGTTTTTCTAATGTTGATTCCTAACTATATCGTTCCTGTAACTTTTGTTTTTTTAAGTGAATTGCTAAGGTTTTAACATTTTATTTCCTAACTGTAACCTGTAACCTGTAACCTTTGAGAGTGAGTGTGTGAATGAGTGCATGAGTATCTCAGTAGGTGTATGAGGGAGTGCATGAGTGTCTCAATAGGTGTGTTAGTGGGTGTGTGAGTGTCTTTGCGGGTTTGGGAGTGACTGTATAAGTGTCTCACTGAATATGTGAGTGGGTGCATTAGTGTCTGAGTAGGTCTGTGAGTAGGTGCAGTAGTGTCTGAGTGGATGTCTGAGTGGGTACATGATTGCCTGAGTGGGTCTATGAGTGGGAGTGAGAGTGTCTGAGTGGGTTTGTGAGTGTATGAGTTAGTCTGTGAGTGAGTGCATGAATGTATGAGTGGTTCTGTTAGTGTCTGAGTAGATATGTGAGTGGGTGTGTTAGTATCTGAGTGGGTCTGTGAGTTGCTATGTGGGTGCCTGTATGGGTCTGTGAGTGGGTACATGTGTATGAATAGTTCTGTGAGTGGGTGCATATGTCTGAGTTGGTCTGTGAGTGGGTGCATGAGTATCTGAATGGGTATGTAAGTAGCTGTGTGAGTGTATGTCCTGGTCTGTGAGTAGGTGCATGAGTGTCTGAGTGAATGTCTGAGTGCATCTCTGAGTGGGTGTGTGAGTGTCTGAGTATGTTAGTAGGTGTCTAAATGTCTATGTAGGAATACCAGTAGCTGTGTGAGTGACTTAGCCTCAAAGGAACTGCACCGGCCCAAGAGTACACAGTTTCGCACAAAATAGCTACCCAAGTAGAGAACTTTCTACTGGTTATTTACTACTACTCAGAATGGCCAGAAAGGTGCTTCCCCTTCTCCCTCCCCAAGCCAAGAAAATCCTAGTCCAATCACTGATACTCTCAAGGATAGACTACGGAAACGCACTTTATCCAGGGGCCCCGATCGCAGTCGTTAACACACTACAAACTGTCCAAAACTGCTCGGTGAGACTACTGTTGGGAATGCCTAAGCGCCTCTCAGCCAAACCGGCTCTTTCCTCCCTTCACTGGTTACCAGTGAAGGAAAGAATTAGCTTTAAAACCCTCTGCATCGTCCATAAATCCTTGCAAGGGAAGGGACCACCATTAATTTCGGCCTTCATCCGCCCCTACAAAGCGAGGAGGAAACTTCGCTCGGATGAACTTCACCTAATTGAAACCCCAAGGATTAAGAGGTCCAGAAGTGGTGGCCGACGCTTTTCCCTCGTGGGTCTGAGTATTGGTCATGCCTAGCGCTGGGAGGCCTCCGGGTAGCCATGCGCTTTACAAGTGTCTCTTTCACTTCATTTCATTTCAAGTGCTACCTCCTTGGGTAAATGTCTGGCACATTTTCTACAGTACAGCTGCGTAATGGAGCACAGGGAAATGTCACTAGTGACCTTGTGCACATTTAGGCAATGTGATTATTCCTGGTGCATCTTTATCTAGGAGTATGTGATAACATGAATCCTCTCATAGAGAAGATAACGAGCCTACAAAGAGGTAAATCTCCATCAAACAAGGGTTTTTCCTCTTAACTATATGAAGTAAGTGCTTATTTGTTTGGTGAAGATGTCCTCATATTCCTACACATCAAGGAATCCTCACCAAAATTGGCGGGAAATGCGTTGGGGGCCACTCGTTAAGCTGTGCATCATCCTGGCAAAAGACAGGAAGACCTTTGCATACTACTAAGGTGGAAGGGGCCAAACAGGTAAAGCTCCCAAGTGATTTGTACATTTCCATACGCGAAGTAATTGAAAGGGAGTACTATGGACTCTGCTCTCACCAGGACACGACAAGAAAGAACCCACTCGTCAAAGTCACATACAGATTGTGCTCCAATAGATCAACGATGCATTCATCTCCATTAAGGATTTCAGATTGTTTCTTAATATGGAATTGCTGAGAAAGCACACTTGCTTTGCCTTCACCAAACCCAGGAGTTAGGATCAAAAGTCTTTTATGGAAGTGGAGCTTCAACTGGGGCACCTGCAATGTTAATATGTGTAAGTGCTTAGTGTTGAGGTTTAATTTTTGTGAAATGAGCATCAGGGCCATAATGGCCCTGGTGACCCCGGCCGAAATGTAGTGGGCGTGGGGGGCTGCGCTGCCCCCGCTTCATCTTAACATGAGCCCCGGGGAGGTGGTGGTCCCTGGGCATAAAGAAGCCCTTGGTTGGGGGCCTTGTGCACGTCCTCCATTTTTATATGAATACCGGCATTCCCTCTGGATTTGGCCCACCTGGGAGCTTCTTGAAAAACAAGTGCCGGAGAACGCGCTTGTTTATTATTTTCAATTTATGGCTATAGTCGCGAATATTTAGCAAAAATCACTGTAAATTTTAAAAAAATGCATTTTTTGCCGTGCCGTGGTCCCTCTGACCCAGGCTTGGTGGTCAAGGTATTCCTACCCTCTTTCCTTTTTTTAAGAATTATTTGTGAGACTTGGCTGAAACCGTGTCCCAAGATGGCTGCCAACACTTCCTGATTGAAGTGTTGGTAGCCAATCAGAGCTCTGCAGATCTCTGTACGAGCTCATTATTTGCAAAGACTTTGCGATCATATATATAAAATTTGAATTTCCTTTCATATCTCACAAATATTGAACAGATTCACACCAAATAACAAAAAGCACAACTGCTGACCAAAAGCTAGCTTTCTGCCAAATTTGCTGTAATTCGGTAGAGTGGTTCAGGCGGAAAGCGCGTTTAAAGAGTCTGTGGGAATTGACATGAGAAACACACTTTTTTTACCCCCCCTTTTTTCTCGGACTTTTTCTCGCTTGTTGAATCATCCCCAAAATTTCCATGCACAACTAGAATCACTGAGGCACTTTTTGGGGAATATTTCGTGAAGATTCGTCAAACAGCACAAAAGATATCGGCAAGTCAAAAAACTCTTTCCCTATGGAAACACGGTCCTAAGTACAGCCGGTAGGTAATGTGTTTGTGTGTATATATATATATTCACTGAGAAAACCAGAGGTTTCAGGGACGTTATAGTTAGTTGGACATTTTACTCATACAAAACCAGTGAAATTCGGCCGTTATAGTTAGTTCAGCTAACTATAACTCGCGCCCCCCCAATGCTCTGCTGATGACGTCACATATTACATCATTCATGACATAGTCAGTGACATCACTGATGACATCACTGATGATATCTCAAATGACATCACTGATGACATCATCCAGTGACTGTGTGTTTCTATAAAGTTTAAATATGTTTTATATATATGCCAAGGTGTATTGAAGAATGAGTGGTGTATAAGTGTCTGGATGGAGGATTTAGTAGGTGCGTGACTGTATAAATGAGTGATTAAATGTGCCTTACTGAATGCATGGGTTAGTGACTAAACTGTGTGAATGTCTGTATCAGTGTGTGTGTTGTGTAAGCTGCTGCATGGGTAGGTGAGTAGCTACATGAGTGTCTATATGGTTTATTGATTGGTTGCCTGAGTATCTGTATGGGTGCCTGAGTGTTTGTGTGGGTGGGTGGGGTGTGTGACTTTGTGCATAGATGTGTGAGTGGGTGATTCACTGGGGGTGTTGGTTCAAGAGTGTGTCTATGAAGGACTGTATGGGTGAGTGAGTGTGTGTATGGCTGTGTTAGTGAGTGAATGGATATCTCAGTGGTATATGTGTGAGTAACTACATATGTAAAAGGCAGTATATGTGAGTGTTGGAGTATATAAATTACTATATGTAAGAGTGAGTGATAGTGAGAGTGGCTGTATGGATGAGTGTGTGCTTGTGTCAGTGATTGTATAAGAGAATAAGTATGTGTTAGTAGCTGTATGAATAGGTGAGGTGGTGTGTGTATAGCTGTATAGGTGAGTAAATGGGAGTGTGATTGATTCTTTACATGATTGACTAGGTGTGTAAGTAACTGTATGGGCGAGTGGTGGTTTGTGAGTGTCTGTATAGGTGTATGAGTGCATATGATAGTGCTGTATTGATGAGTGACTGCATGTATGAGTGACTGTATGGGTGGATGAGTGGATGTGTGTGTGGACCTAGACATCAGTGAGTGAGTATGTAGTAACTGGTGTTGGTGTGTCAATGGTTTTGAAAATGGTACTCTGTACTTTGCAGTGGGTGTATCAAAGGTTATATTAGGTTGTGAGGAGGTGCATGAGATTATCACATGGATGATGTCATCAGTGATGTCATCAGTGATGTCATTTGAGATGTCATCAGTGATGTCACTGACCATGTTATGAATGATGTAATATGTGACGTCATCAGCAGTGCATTGCGGTGGCGCGAGTTTTAGTTAGCTGAACTAACTATAACAGTCGATTTTGTAGGAGTGAAATGTCCAACTAACTGTAACATCCATGAAACCTCTGTTTTTTTCAGTGAATTTCTAAGGTTTTTTAAATGCTAATTTCTAACTATAACATCCCTGAAACCTATGTTTTTTTCAGTGAATTTTAAAGGTATTTTAACTGCTAATTTCTAATTATGCGTACAGAGGCAGGACATGTGAAGAAAGAGGAACAAAGGCACAGTAAAAAGAAAGACAAATGCAGAAAGAGGCAACAGAAGTCCATAAAGACGAAGAAAAGTGCAGGAAGAAGCAAGAGATGTGCAGAAAGAACCAACAGAGGAGTAGAAAGTCCTCCTGTGCCCCCAACTTTTTGCTGATAGGTACTGGTGGTAACTGACTCTGACTAACCAGGCCTAGAGCCAGTGCTATGCTAAAAGACACTTATAATATTGTGAAAACACCTACATACACTAGGGAACACTATGCGTTGGGGTACCCCTGTGATTGGCATGACCTCCTCTGTAGGGCCCTAGTACATAATAGGGCAGGGGGATTAAAAATACCACTAAGTCAAAGTGGCAGAAAGATGCTTCTTTAAGTAGCAGTCATGTTTGCAGAGTGGTGGAGAAAGGGTGCTGGGCCTCCGACCAGCGCTCAGGAATTCCGCTGCGTAACACTTACAGGAGTTACCAGGAGGGCTTCTTGGCCCCCAAACTCCCTCAGGACTAAATTGGACTTCATCCCCCATCCCGTAGTCTGCCAGGAGGCACGTTTGCAGAGTGGTGGAGAAAGGTGGCATGGCTTCCAAAGACCTCTTAGCAATCCCACTGTGTGGGACTTACTGGAGGTAACAAGAGGGGTAGTTGGCCCCAAGTACATCCTTGGGGGCCAACTTCCCCTCCTATTACCTCCATTAAGTCCCACACAGCAGCATTGGTAAGTACTCATTCCAGGCCACGCCCCCTTTGCCCACAACTCTACAAACGCGCTTCCTGGCGCCTTCTTGTATGGGGATTGAAGTCCCCTTCGCTGCTGGGGGTCCTTTAGGGGCCAACTAGCCCACCAGGTACCTCCAATATAGTCCTCAGAGCTGAATTGCAGAGAGGTGGTCCGAGGCCATGTTCCCTTTGTACACCACTCTGCAAACACGCCTCTTGGCGCACTGCTGCTCCGGGGATGAAGTCCACTTGAGTCCTGAGGTCCTCAGGACACAAGAGGACCTCATTGCCCTACCAACAGTGCACCAAGAAGCGCGTTTGCAGAGTGGTGTAAAAAGGGGTGTGGCCTCGGAACACCTCTCTGCAACGCATATTGGAGGTACATGGTGGGCTAGTTGGACCCCAGGGGCCCTCAGTATTCAAGGGGAATTAATTCCCCATCTAACAACGTGCCGGGGGAACGTTTGCAGAGTGGTGGAGAAAGGGGGCGTGGCCTCTGGCGAGATGGCTTTTTTTTTTTACAAGGGGGCTGTGTTCTTTCACATTTTTTTTAAACGGGAAGGGGCCGCTTGGCCACCATCCCGAGGCCAATTTCAGCCCCAGGGACCCATCCCCCTGGGCATGGCCAGACTTTTTTTATTTATATATTTATATTTGTGGAGGGGGTTTTGTGGCCCCCTCCTCAGGCCAATTATGGCCCCAGGGACCCCATCCCCCGGTGTCACCCTATTAGTTTTTCAAAAAAAGTATTTTTTTTTTATTGTGGGGGAGGGGAGCCCTGTGGACCCCATCCCCCGGGGCCTGGCCTCTGTGATTGGGACTGTGGGAGGAGCCCCAATGCCCCCACGGTCCCGCTGGCTCCCCGCCTCCTGTGAGAGCCGGCATTACTTTTGAGCAAAGGGAGCTGCTGACATGCAGGAGCCGACCCTGGGGGATGGCGGTCCCCAGGGCCATCGAGGTCACCAGGAGGGGGGCCGCGTGGCCCCCCTCACTTCATTTTCAAAGCCCCGGGGAGGTGGTGGTCCATAATGGACCCCCAATTTCAATATTTAGTGCCCCGGGGAGGTGGTGGTACCTGGGGCATGTAGGAGGGCTCGAGCCCCCTACACATTTTTTTTAAAAACAGAGCCCCACGGAGGTGGCGGTCCCTGGGAATGAGGGGCCTGCGAGGCCCCCCCACCCTAATTATAAAACAGCCCCAGGGAGGTGGCGGTCCCCAAGGTTTGGGGGGCTACGAGGCCCCCACACTTTTTGCATAATTCCCCAGGGATGTGGCAGTCCCCAGGGCTGCAGGGGGCCGTGTGCCTCCCGCACATTATAAATAAAGCCCCGGGGAGGTGGCGGTCCCCGGGGCTGCAGGGCCCCCCGTGGGCCCCACCACACAATTTAGCATGCCCCTGGGGCTTAAATTCAACAAAGCGCAGGAAGCCGCGCTTCGTTTTTAAAAAATTTTCACAGGCGGATTTGTGACCCCAGTGCAAATGTGGCCGTTTAACAAAAAAATGCTTTCTTTGGCCTGGGGGTCCTTGTAGGACCCCCTGAGCAGGCCTAGGTGTCAGGGTGTTTCTACCCTGCCCCTTTTCTTTTTTTTCACCTTTTTTTTTACTCTTTTCTTGTGACTCGGTTTCTGAGTCACAAGATGGCTGCCAACACTTCCTGGTTTGGAGTGTTGGCAGCCAATCAGAGTGAAGCCTCCTCGGTGCTCAAATTTCAATTTTTTCCTTTTTCTAATTTCTCTGGAACTACTGGAACGGATTTACACCATTTAAAAAAAGGCATCTTTCTGAACCAAGACCTACTTTCTTGCCAAATTTGGTGTGATTCCGCTCAGCAGTTTGGGCTGTAGCTTTGTCTAAAGTTTCCTATGGAAATTAACATTGGGAAAACACGTTTTGGGACCCCCTTTTTTTCTTGGCCCCCGCTTGACGAATCACCCCGAAACTTTCAAGACAGGAGCTGACCGGAGTGCCCCACTAGTTTTGAAAATTTTGCGAAGATTTTGTCCACAGGCGCCAAAGATATTGGCAAAAGAAAAAACGCCTTTTGAATAGACACGAGGTCCTAACCATAACTACCTACTGACGACCGCCTGTAGGTAATATATATATCCAGCAAAACTCCTCCAACAAAGAAGGACCTTGAAGCCAAATTCCAGGGAATCCAGGCACTTTATTAAATAAAATTTCATTTGGCATCCCGCATTATTATCAGTCCCAACGAGTTTCAGCTTTACTTCCAAGCCTTGTTCACTGGAAAATGAAAGTTCATGCTTTCGGAAATGACCATGTGTTTTAAAGGCTCTTTAATTAGACGTTCTGCAGAGTCTAAGTGTCATTTACCAGCGCTTGCGCAGAGAACATTAATCAGCCCTTTTAAAATATTCTGCAGCATATTTTTGCAGTTATATTGAGGACCTACTTTCCATAAGAAATGTATATTTTGGTTTGCTAATATTATTGGTGCTGTTTGATGAAGCTTCACAAAACTTTCGAAAAAGAAATACTCACTTCAGCTCCTTCCTGGAAGGGTTTGGAGGGCTTCATCATGCAGGGGTCGATAAAAAGGAGGAGGTTGATTCCTAAACACAAATTTTCCTTGCAATTTCAATAGCAAATTTTAGACACGGCTATTGCCAAAACAGCTGAATGGAACTACACCGAATTTGGCAGAAAGCTAGACCTTTACCTTGCAAGCATGTTTTTTGTGATTTGGTGTAAATCAGCTGAATAGGTTTTGAGAAATTAAGGTTCATATTTTATATCTGTCTGGCCAACTGGTGTTTCAGGACTTTTGTGAAAGTCCCGTAGGAATGCAACTTCAAATAATAGAATGATTTGATTTGCAGAGGGAAGTTTTTTCCATCAGTTGCCTCACTCCCTCTGGAGTGAGAAACTTACCCAAGTCTTGTTTTGTTTTGCTGGCCGCAACATTAAGAGAAATGATGTTGCTGCCATTACAGGGCACAGGTACTCAGTCCCTACCCCTAAAAATGAAAGAAAATAAGGTATATGGGAGCAGTGTAGAGGCAACTCTGGGATCTCCTGGGACCAAATACATTTTTCTTTTTGTGTAAGAGCGATCCGTCAAGACTCCCAAGGGAGCCAGCATGGCCCGCTTATTCCTGTGAGAGTCCAGTGGGAGCACAGAGGGCCGCGGGTTCAGAAAACCATTTATAGAAAAGGGGGTGTGAGTGTCTTTGGTGGGTTGGCTGCATATGGGTAGTTGACCATACGGCAAACTCAGGTGGACTGAGGGGGGTGACTACCCACGTGGGGTTACTTGCAGTGCCTGGTCACAGCCAGCCCCACACTGCGCTAAGGTAACATAAAAACGAATGTTTACAAAATAAAACACTGAAATTCACCAGTTATAGTTTGCTGAGCTAACTATAACTTGCGCCTCACAATGCACTGTGTATAACCTCACACATTCAATCACTCATGACATGTTAAATGCCATCACATCTCAGTAAAATGTAGAGGGTGAATTTCACTGTTTTTCTGTTTTTTAAACATTAGTTTTTATGTTATTTGATCACATAGTTATAACATAATTTTGCCCTCCGTTTTTTTTCTGTGAATTTCTAGGGTTCTTTTAGCATACCTAACTATCAAATCTCTTCAACCTTTGTTTTTTCAGTGAATTTCAGTTTTTTCTAATATTTTCTGACAACTCCCCAACCACACACAGCCTTTGGCTGTGCACAACAGGAGGTAGACTGTAGGGCCTACTTCCTCGAGCAAGTGGCCAACACACTGTGGCGCACAGTGGAGCGTTGGCTGCAGAATCTGACTGGATCAATGAGTAGACAACCCTCTGCTATACACGGCAATGCCCAAGACACATTAAAAAAAATAACTGGGGATGCGGCTTGACACAAAGATACGGAACCACTGGGGAATGTAATAGTGGCTCTGGGTTTCTCCTTGCCTGCCCATTACCATGGGAGACTCACCACTCTTTCCGGCCTAATCTGCGCCCAATCCCGGCATGCAGCGAGGCCGTAAGTAACAAGCCAGAAGTATCGCAACAAACACCTGCATACTTACAGAATCAGTGGTGGCTGGTAGGGAATGGCGGCGGGTGGCTGAGGGAGGTAGGAGGAGGGTAGAAAATAAAAAAACGTACCTGCCGCTCGCGCCACCAGCCTCTGCCTCTCTTCAGCCTCTCCTCGTGGTAGGGAAAGCACCGGGGCGGCTAGGCTCCCTATGCCAATCACAACGCATTGTGATTGTTTCCCCTAAGTTCCCCTAAGCCAATCACAACGCTGTATTGCAGGGTTGTTATTGGTCTGAGTGCAATGGTTCGGCACTCAGATGGGGGCAGGGAGCCTGTGCATGTTCCCCACCAGGCTGTGTAAGGGGGTTTAAAAAATAATAAAAATCACCTCCATGTCTCCGTCACGTCTCTCCCCTGAGGCTGGAACAGGAAGCACCCAGGCTCCCCTAAGCCAATCACAAAGCTGCAATGCAATTTTGTGATTGCAAAGCGCTCAGGCACACCTGAGCCTACCACAATGCTGCAATGCAGTTATTGGTCTGAGTGCCGTGGTTCAGCGCTTAGCCCGGGAACGGGAGCCTGGGCCTGTTCTTCAAGCAGGCTATAATGCAGCCTGCGTGGAGGACATGCAAAGAGCATATGAATGCTTGGCCAGCTGGAGAGGGCCTGAGAGGGCGGGCCAAACATTCATGCACACTTTCAGTGGGCAAACCACTCCTCCCCCTTCTCCTCTGTCATCAGAGCAGCCTCACCCACAAACCTGCCATAGCAGGAAGACATAAAATGATAATAACCTCAAGTTATTATCATTTTATTTTCCTTTCTTTCACTGCTGCAAGCAGTGGGGAAACGCTCCTCCACCTTAGCGACAGCCTGAAACTTTCCAAGAATGCGCTGAAGTGGATGAATTTGTATTTTGTGAAGATTTCTGAGACAGCTCCAAATTTATTAGCAAAGCAAAAAACGCTCCTCCTATGGAAACTCCGACTTATCTATAACAACACAGTGGCAACTTCCACCATGCATTACACGGTGGTAGTCGTCATTGTGTAGCAGTGACTGCCTGGAAAGGTTTCTTGTGATCCGTCAAGTGGGGGGGCAAAAAAAAGGGGATCCCAAAAGATTGATTTCCCTTGTTAGTTACCATAGGAAATTTTGGGATGAGACACAAAAAAAATCTTTTAGAAAGCATGCTTTTTGTTACTAGAAGTAAATCCGTTGAGCCATTTCAGAGAAATTTGCGTTTAAAAGTGTTTAGTGTGGTCGTGAAGGGGTTAAAAAAATAGGTATACCCTTTGTTCCTACTTATCATACCAACACTTAAATAGAAGTGAGTTTCTTCAAGTTCATGCGAACTCTCCATCTTAGAAATTTCTTTGAAATATTGTAGAGGATCAGTCTCCTAGAAAAGATGGCACCTTAAAAGGTTTGAAACCGAAGAGTAACTACATGGCTCCTGTTTGCTACAAAATATTGGATTTGTTTGAGGTCATCATCAAACATGAAATCCAGAATTTATACAAGAGGACAAGACATTCGAACCTCACTAACAAAAAATGAGGACTCATCGATCGAATTGTCAAGAACTCAGATATTACGTGTTGTAAGGCTTAAGGCTGATAAGGGTGGAACATTGCTAATCATTGACCTATCTAATACTTGAATAGATTCCCATGGGAGAGTTTGTTAGGTACTCATAAACATTTTAGTCAAAGCTTTGAACAAAGGCAGATGCTATTTGATACAAGAATACCCAAGAAGTTCCAATATTCACATGATACCCAAATTTCACAAAAACCCAACTACACCACCTTTCAGACCAATTGTGTCCACATGTGGATCCATTCGTGAACCTATAGGTACATTTTTGGTTTGCTACTCATAGCCCATGGCACAAAAGATGAACACCTACATCACGGACACCACAGATGTTTTACAGAAGATTTCAGCTATTGAATTGGACTCTAACAACAACATTCTCCTATGTACAATTGATGATAAAGCACTATATTGTCTATTCCCCACAATTTGAGCATGGAAGCGATTGAATATTTCCTGATAGACACCAACCCGGATGAAGACCTAAAAGTATTCTTGTTATAGCGTTCACGCTATACACTCTACCACAGTTACTTCTGTTGGAACAATTAGTTTTTTCTACAACTCATGGACACTTCCATGGGCAAATGCGCTGCACCATGTTCTGCAAATCTCTTTATGCATAAATATGGAGTGGACTACATCCTTACGAATGGAACTTGAAAGAGTAACCTCCTAATGTACATTCATGACATTTTCATCCTCTGGAAAAAATCCAAAAGGGAGTTATCTTCAGCTATTGAGAAATGGAGTACCATCAATGACCGTATTGAATTCACACACTCAGTGTCAGTGAGGATAGCATCACTTTTCTAGATGTATTAATTTCCAAGGTCAACAGCAAACGGATATATACTGGATATATACAGAAAAGAGACTGATCATAAAAATCTATTATATTTCAACAGCTGACACCAAAATGCACTAAGAACCCATTTAACATGCTCACAGCTTTTAAGAGAATTGTAGAATTGTATCCAAACCAGACCAACTGGAAATGAGTACACTTGACATCATTGAAAGATTCAGGAACAGAGTTTACCTGTCTGAGGTGTTGGACAAAGCCCTAGAACGATCACTAACCAAAACTTACAAACAACTTTTAACTCCCACCTGCGAACAAAACAAAACAAACAGAGTGGTTTTGGTATTCAAATTCTTGATGACGGACTTCAAATAGAAGAAGATTATCATTAAACACTGGCCCAAGATACAAATGGAACCAGATTTCAGAGGTATCTTCTCAGGTCCTCCCCAGTTCACCTACAAATGGGGTAAGAACATTAAGGAGCTGTTAGAACTAAAAAGATTCTTGAAGAAAGACTCGACTACAAATGAATTGTTTCTTGTTTGAATTGAAATAACTATAATTTATTTTATTTTATTTGCAAAGATTTATAGAGCGCGAACAAGACCCAAAGGGGTATCAGAGCGCTGTACAGAGTTGTCTTCAGCCATTATACAAAACATAAAGGAGGTAAGTAAAAGTACAACCTGTGGGAAAACATTCAAGAGTAACGAGTAAGGTGTATCAGAGGCGCCACAGAGGGCTCTGAGTAAAACATCATACAATAGAAAGAACCAAGATGTGCGATGAGCATCAAGGAATATTAACAAAAGGGGATCAAGCAAAAATCAACACTTGATGCAGTTAAAGGAGCTATCGAGGACTGGAACAAAAAGAATGCAAAAAGAAGGTAAATACATATAGAACATCAGTGAGAATACGTCAAGATCATTAACAAAATACACGAGCATGATCAGTGCGATTAACGTTCGTTCATTAGTAGTCTTTTGACCAGTTTTTTAAAGGAAGTAGTGGAAGGATTTGATCTGATCTCGGATGGCAAGGAGTTCCAGATTCTCGGACCAAGACCTGTAAACGCATGGTTGTACTATCTTTTCTTTTTGAATCTTGGTGGTTTCAAGAGAAGGGTGGACGTACTTCTGAGGTTCCGGCTAGAGCCCGATAGCTCAAGTTTATTTGCTAGGTAGTATGGGGTATTGTGGTGTAAGGATTTATGAGTCAGAAAAGCAATCTTGAGTCGGATTCTAGCTTCAATAGATAACCAGTTTAGCTGCAAAAGGTCGGATGAAATATGATCAAATTTCCTAGAGCCCGTTAAAAGCCTGGTTGAAGCATTCAAGGTAGCTTTGAGTGGGGCTAAACTGGCTTTGGGGGGTCCTGTGAGGGTCACCAATTCATATTCCAATCTAGGTATAATCAGGGATTGTACCGCCGGCATAAGGTCTTCGGGGGGCAGGAATGGTTTGATTTTCTTCAGTGTGTTGAGTTGGAAATTGGCTCTCCCAGTAGTAGCGCTGATATGTGCTTGCATATTTAGGTGTTTAGCCAAGGTGACACCTAAAGATTTAGCAGAGTCTACAACGTGAGGTGTGCAGTTCAGAGCATTTAGTTGTTTAATCCAGTCAAGGGTAGAAGTGACTAGGTGGGGTGATCTAAAGAAATTCCGTTTTGAGAGTATTTAGTAAGAGATGGTTCTGGGTTAGCCATTGCTGAGTTTGTGCAAGTGCAGCATTTAGAGTTTTTATGTCCTCCTGTGATGAGATCTTCAGGTACAATTGCGTGTCATCCGCATACTTGTAGTATTGAATGTTGGCTCTGTTCAGAATGACTGCAAGAGGCTCCATAAATAGATTGAAGAGTGTAGGCGAGAGCGTAGAACCTTGGGGGACTCCAATCAGGATAGGGGTACTGGAATCTAGGGCATGATTAACTTTGATCCTTTGCTTGCGGTTGTGAAGGAAGGAGACAAATCAATTTAGGACCGGACCCGACAATCCCATCCTATGTTGTAGGAGATCAAACAAGTTTTCATGTTTGATGGTATCGAAGGCTGAGGACAGGTCTAGAGGGATCAGGAGACAAGGGACATTTTGGTCAAGGGCTCTAAGGCGTCATCAACGATATGAGTTAGTGCCGTTTCAGTGCTGTGTCCTGCTCTGAATCCTGACTGGTGAGGATCCAGGAATTGATATTTCTCAATATGTTTGCAGAGCTGCGAATGAACGCATTTTTCAAGCAATTTTGCTAGAGTCATACTGCTGGTGATAGGTCGGAAGTTGTAAGGATATGATAGGTCCGCATTGGGCTTCTTAGGAATGGGAGTAACTTGCCCAAATTTTAGGCATTCCGGATTCTTTCCCTGTAAGAGGTATTCACGAATGATCTTGGACCAAAGAGGGAGAACAGCTGAGATTAAATCTTTATAGATCTTGGCGGGTAGAGGATCACCAAAGTAGTTGGAGGGTTTGATGGATGACATGTTGCAAAATATCTAAGTGCAGTCTAGTAGGAGAAAACTGCTCCAAGAAGCGTTGTTTTTGAGAGAGCTGCCCAAAGGCCGGTGGTATATTGTCATGGATTCAGCCCCCTCCCCTGATCCTGCGGGTGGTATTTTGGATAACAAAGTTGGGGCGGTGGGTAATAGCTCTAACTCTATTTTCGTTGTTTTTTCAGCGAAGTGAGCTGTAAAATCATCACCACTAGAGAGCAGGGATAACGGAATAGAGCTCTAGTTAGAAGATTGGTTAGATTGTTCCTTAATGAGTTGGAAGAGTTTTTTTGGTCTATTTGTGGCTCCATCCAGTTAAGATCTGAAGTGTTCGATTTTTGCCAAGCGTATGTGTAACGCTTCTCACCTTCCTCAATTGAGAGAGCGCTGTGGTGGAAGGCAAGTTTCTCCAGAGTCTCTCAGAGACTCTTAGATTACGCCGTTCATCATTTAGGGCACCATTAAATCATGGTTTAGAGAGTTTGACTGGGATCCTTTTGAGCTGTTTCGGAGCACAGAGTCAAGAATGTTAGAAAAAGTGTTGAAGTAGTGACCCGAAAGATATTCAAGGTTGGTCAACTTAGAGGCTATAGTCTATTTTTGGTGATTGAGTTTATCATGTTAGTGTCGAGGTCCTTCATATTGCGAGTCATTTGTTTTGCTCTAAGGGGTTGTCCGTGTCGACCCAGTCCCTTGTCTAAGATGAAGAAGGGATTTTGAAAGTGATCAGACCAGTCACAGGGTAGGATTTCTCCTATTTGTATGAAGTTGTCTTTGGCAATGATGAGGTCCAGAGTGGTGCCTTTATTGTGAGTAGGGCCTTTACAGAGCTGTGAGAAATTGAGGTCAGAGAGGAAGGTCTTAAAGGAATTGACAATTGTATCATTTGTGTCATTCCAATGAAGGTGGAAGTCTCAGAGGAATATTTGGCAGAGTTGGTCTGAGCTCGAGCTGATGACCCCCATGATTTGCTCTGTGAAGACTAGATTGTTACCAGGAGGGTGATCTATCGAGTTCAGCACACAAATCTTCTGCCTTTGTTTCAGATTTCAGAGAGTAGCTGTTCACACGTGGATAAGACAATACAAGAGGATTGTTTTACTGTGAGGTTGGAGTGATGAATGCAGGCAATGTCCCCTCCTGTTTTATCCAGGTGATCACTTCTGAGAATAGAGTAGTCAGGAGGAATTAAAATGTCAAGAATTGGGGAGGAAGTATCACTGAGCCAGGTTTCAGTGATGATCATAAGGTCCAAACTATGCGCAATGATGAGATCAGAAATATCAGCTGAGTTTTTCACAGCTGATCTACAATTGAGGAATGTATGACATTACAACGCATACATTTACAACGCATGACTTTACAATGCAGTTTTGCATCGCAACATCCTTTACAACGCATACATTTACATCGCATGCCATTACAATGAATTTTTTTAAACTACATTTAAAACACATCCCACTACATCGCATTATACCTTTACAATGCATACCATTATAACACATACCATTACATTGCATTTAAGGTAAGTGTTGGATAATGTAGGGGTAAAAATTACTATTCTAACTCCAGGGGGTGCAACAGTAGGGTAAGTGTTGGATAGTGTAGGGGTAAAAATTACTATTCTAACTCCAGGGGGTGCAACAGTAGGGTAAGTGTTGGATAGTGTAGGGGTACTATGCGTTGTAATGGTGTGCGTTGTAATAACATGCAATGTAATGCCTGCGTTGTAGTGACATGCGTTGTAAAGGATGTTGCAATGTAATGATTGCGTTGTAAATGTAGTGCGATGTAATGACTGCGTTGTAAAGGTTGTTTCCCACAATTGAGAAGCATTGCGTTGATATGTCGGTTGGAAGTGACCACTTCTTGAGTTGAGGTGTTTATGTGAAGTACGTTCAGAAGAACTAAAAAGATTCTTGAAGAAAGACTCGACTACAAATGAATTGTTTCTTGTTTGAATTGAAATAACTATAATTTATTTTATTTTATTTGCAAAGATTTATAGAGCGCGAACAAGACCCAAAGGGGTATCAGAGCGCTGTACAGAGTTGTCTTCAGCCATTATACAAAACATAAAGGAGGTAAGTACAAGTACAACCTGTGGGAAAACATTCAAGAGTAACGAGTAAGGTGTATCAGAGGCGCCACAGAGGGCTCTGAGTAAAACATCATACAAAAGAAAGAACCAAGATGTGCGATGAGCATCAAGGAATATGAACAAAAGGGGATCAAGCAAAAATCAACACTTGATGCAGTTAAAGGAGCTATCGAGGACTGGAACAAAAAGAATGCAAAAAGAAGGTAAATACATATAGAACATCAGTGAGAATACGTCAAGATCATTAACAAAATACACGAGCATGATCAGTGCGATTAACGTTCGTTCATTAGTAGTCTTTTGACCAGTTTTTTAAAGGAAGTAGTGGAAGGATTTGATCTGATCTCGGATGGCAAGGAGTTCCAGATTCTCGGACCAAGACCAGTAAATGCATGGTTGTACTATCTTTTCTTTTTGAATCTTGGTGGTTTCAAGAGAAGGGTGGACGTACTTCTGAGGTTCCGGCTAGAGCCCGATAGCTCAAGTTTATTTGCTAGGTAGTATGGGGTATTGTGGTGTAGGGATTTATGAGTCAGAAAAGCAATCTTGAGTCGGATTCTAGCTTCAATAGATAACCAGTTTAGCTGCAAAAGGTCGGATGAAATATGATCAAATTTCCTAGAGCCCGTTAAAAGCCTGGTTGAAGCATTCAAGGTAGCTTTGAGTGGGGCTAAACTGGCTTTGGGGGGTCCTGTGAGGGTCACCAATTCATATTCCAATCTAGGTATAATCAGGGATTGTACCGCCGGCATAAGGTCTTCGGGGGGCAGGAATGGTTTGATTTTCTTCAGTGTGTTGAGTTGGAAATTGGCTCTCCCAGTAGTAGCGCTGATATGTGCTTGCATATTTAGGTGTTTAGCCAAGGTGACACCTAAAGATTTAGCAGAGTCTACAACGTGAGGTGTGCAGTTCAGAGCATTTAGTTGTTTAATCCAGTCAAGGGTAGGAGTGACTAGGTGGGGTGATCTAAAGAAATTCCGTTTTGAGAGTATTTAGTAAGAGATGGTTCTGGGTTAGCCATTGCTGAGTTTGTGCAAGTGCAGCATTTAGAGTGTTTATGTCCTCCTGTGATGAGATCTTCAGGTACAATTGCGTGTCATCCGCATACTTGTAGTATTGAATGTTGGCTCTGTTCAGAATGACTGCAAGAGGCTCCATAAATAGATTGAAGAGTGTAGGCGAGAGCGTAGAACCTTGGGGGACTCCAATCAGGATAGGGGTACTGGAAGCTAGGGCATGATTAACTTTGATCCTTTGCTTGCGGTTGTGAAGGAAGGAGACAAATCAATTTAGGACCGGACCCGACAATCCCATCCTATGTTGTAGGAGATCAAACAAGTTTTCATGTTTGATGGTATCGAAGGCTGAGGACAGGTCTAGAGGGATCAGGAGACAAGGGACATTTTGGTCAAGGGCTCTAAGGCGTCATCAACGATATGAGTTAGTGCCGTTTCAGTGCTGTGTCCTGCTCTGAATCCTGACTGGTGAGGATCCAGGAATTGATATTTCTCAATATGTTTGCAGAGCTGCGAATGAACGCATTTTTCAAGCAATTTTGCTAGAGTCATACTGCTGGTGATAGGTCGGAAGTTGTAAGGATATGATAGGTCCGCATTGGGCTTCTTAGGAATGGGAGTAACTTGCCCAAATTTTAGGCATTCCGGATTCTTTCCCTGTAAGAGGTATTCACGAATGATCTTGGACCAAAGAGGGAGAACAGCTGAGATTAAATCTTTATAGAGCTTGGCGGGTAGAGGATCACCAAAGTAGTTGGAGGGTTTGATGGATGACATGTTGCAAAATATCTAAGTGCAGTCTAGTAGGAGAAAACTGCTCCAAGAACCGTTGTTTTTGAGAGAGCTGCCCAAAGGCCGGTGGTATATTGTCATGGATTCAGCCCTCTCCCCTGATCCTGCGGGTGGTATTTTGGATAACAAAGTTGGGGCGGTGGGTAATAGCTCTAACTCTATTTTCGTTGTTTTTTCAGCGAAGTGAGCTGTAAAATCATCACCACTAGGGAGCAGGGATAACGGAATAGAGCTCTAGTTAGAAGATTGGTTAGATTGTTCCTTAATGAGTTGGAAGAGTTTTTTTGGTCTATTTGTGGCTCCATCCAGTTAAGATCTGAAGTGTTCGATTTTTGCCAAGCGTATGTGTAACGCTTCTCACCTTCCTCAATTGAGAGAGCGCTGTGGTGGAAGGCAAGTTTCTCCAGAGTCTCTCAGAGACTCTTAGATTACGCCGTTCATCATTTAGGGCACCATTAAATCATGGTTTAGAGAGTTTGACTGGGATCCTTTTGAGCTGTTTCGGAGCACAGAGTCAAGAATGTTAGAAAAAGTGTTGAAGTAGTGACCCGAAAGATATTCAAGGTTGGTCAACTTAGAGGCTATAGTCTATTTTTGGTGATTGAGTTTATCATGTTAGTGTCGAGGTCCTTCATATTGCGAGTCATTTGTTTTGCTCTAAGGGGTTGTCCGTGTCGACCCAGTCCCTTGTCTAAGATGAAGAAGGGATTTTGAAAGTGATCAGACCAGTCACAGGGTAGGATTTCTCCTATTTGTATGAAGTTGTCTTTGGCAATGATGAGGTCCAGAGTGGTGCCTTTATTGTGAGTAGGGCCTTTACAGAGCTGTGAGAAATTGGGGTCAGAGAGGAAGGTCTTAAAGGAATTGACAATTGTATCATTTGTGTCATTCCAATGAAGGTGGAAGTCTCAGAGGAATATTTGGCAGAGTTGGTCTGAGCTCGAGCTGATGACCCCCATGATTTGCTCTGTGAAGACTAGATTGTTACCAGGAGGGTGATCTATCGAGTTCAGCACACAAATCTTCTTGCCTTTGTTTCAGATTTCAGAGAGTAGCTGTTCACACGTGGATAAGACAATACAAGAGGATTGTTTTACTGTGAGGTTGGAGTGATGAATGCAGGCAATGTCCCCTCCTGTTTTATCCAGGTGATCACTTCTGAGAATAGAGTAGTCAGGAGGAATTAAAATGTCAAGAATTGGGGAGGAAGTATCACTGAGCCAGGTTTCAGTGATGATCATAAGGTCCAAACTATGCGCAATGATGAGATCAGAAATATCAGCTGAGTGTTTGACAGCTGATCTACAATTGAGGAATGTATGACATTACAACGCATACATTTACAACGCATGACTTTACAATGCAGTTTTGCATCGCAACATCCTTTACAACGCATACATTTACATCGCATGCCATTACAATGAATTTTTTTAAACTACATTTAAAACACATCCCATTACATCGCATTATACCTTTACAATGCATACCATTATAACACATACCATTACATTGCATTTAAGGTAAGTGTTGGATAATGTAGGGGTAAAAATTACTATTCTAACTCCAGGGGGTGCAACAGTAGGGTAAGTGTTGGATAGTGTAGGGGTAAAAATTACTATTCTAACTCCAGGGGGTGCAACAGTAGGGTAAGTGTTGGATAGTGTAGGGGTACTATGCGTTGTAATGGTGTGCGTTGTAATAACATGCAATGTAATGCCTGCGTTGTAGTGACATGCGTTGTAAAGGATGTTGCAATGTAATGATTGCGTTGTAAATGTAGTGCGATGTAATGACTGCGTTGTAAAGGTTGTTTCCCACAATTGAGAAGCATTGCGTTGATATGTCGGTTGGAAGTGACCACTTCTTGAGTTGAGGTGTTTATGTGAAGTACGTTCTCTATGTTCAATTTTCTGAGATTAAGGCTTGGTTCCCTGTCAGGGTTAGCAATGATCGTCATCAAAGGAAATCTCACAACTCATCCACACAAAGGAACGAAAATTAAGTTACATACAACACCCACCTGCGATACCAAAAGTGTAGTATACCTATTGAAATGCCTATGTGGCTTGGTTTACATTTATAAGACTGAATGCAAAATTAAAATCAGGTAAAAAGAATACACCAGCAATATAAAGTCTAGGCATTCAAAATCAGTCATAGTTTCCCACTTTATGACATTAAATCACAACATCTGCCAACTACGTTTTATAGTGCTAAAGACTGTAGACATCCTGGAAGGTAGACACAATTGCAAACACCTTCTGCAGAGGGAGATATAATGGATAAAAAGACAGGACACACTTATGCCGAATGAACTGAACAACTGCATTGAGTTTAGCTGCTACTTATAAAAAACACTAGGACACAAAGAGTGGCCCTTATTGCCTTTTCTTTCATATGTGGATCCTTGTGCGCTAAAAAACCCTAAATGTTTTGGACAATTTCTTGCCCATGAGGGGTCTCTCACAAACCCCTCCATCAGTCCCATGTCAGGTCAGGTACCCTGACCCCTTCTTACACTTTTACATTTTATTTTCCCCTGTAGGAACCGTGCCCTGATGCATGAAATGGCAGCAGCAACTTTCCTCTCAGGTTGCGGAAGCAAATCATAGCCTTGCTGTTGGTGCGTGGATCCGCTCAGATTTGCTGGGGGTCCACAAAGGATCTGCGTCTCTAGATATACATAAATATTTTTACCTTAATAAGTCCAAAGCTCCCAAACAGATTTTCACCAAATTACAAAAAGCACTCTTTCTGGACCAAGATCTAGCTTTCTGCCAAATTTGGTGTAATATCATTCAGCAGTTTGGACTGTAGTTGTGTCTAAAATCCCTATGAAAAATTGCATTGGGGAAAATACGTTTTGGTACCCCTCCTTTTTCTCATCCAAAACATTCCATACAGCAGCTGAAGTGTCTATCAAACTAGTTCTGAAAATTTTGTGAAGAATCGTCAAAGGGCTTCTCAAAGTTATTAGCAAAACAAAAAAAGCTTTTCCTATGAAAACAAAGTCCTAACTATAACTACCTATATATATATTCACTGAAAAAAACATAGGTTTCAGGGGCGTTATAGTTAACTGGACCTTTCCCTCGTACAAAACCCTAGAAATTCCCCTGTTATAGTTAGTTCAGCTAACTATAACTCGCGCCCCCGCAATGCACTGCTGATGACGTCACATATTACATCACTCATGACATGGTCAGTGACATCACTGATGACATCATTGATGACATCTCAAATGACATCACTGATGACATCACTGATGACGTCATCCATGTGATAAATTAGTGCATCTTCTCACACCCTAATATAACCTTTGATACACCGACTCAAAATTTCAGACGGCCATTTTGACAACCATAGATACTCCAATACCAATAACTACTCACCCACTCATTGACTTTTAGGTCTACATACATGTCCACTGACTCACCTCTACAGTCACTCATACTTACAGTCACTCTGTGCATTTATACACCTATATAGACACTCACACACCGCCAATCATCCATTGAGGTACTGATACATCTAGTCAGTCATGCAAATAATTAATCACAGTTCAATTTACTCACCTATACAGTTAAACACACTCAAGTTCACTTACTCATAAAAATACTAACAAATTCTGTGTCTTCCTGCAGAAAAAACAAACAGCACATGACACAGATATCCTTGCACTATGGCGTATACAGCCACACCCAAAATCTCACACACTCAGATATAGATAGTTATATACTCTTACACACATATACACTGCGTTTCACATATGTAGTTACTGACACATGTACAACTGAGATATACATTCAATCAATAACACACCCATTCATACACTCACCCAACCATACCGTCCATCACAGATGCACTCTTAAAACCATGCACCCAGTGAATCACCCACTCACACATCTAGCCACAGAGTCACACATACCCTACCCACACAAACACTCAGGCACCCATACAGATAATCAGACAACTAATCAATAACCCATATAGACACTCATATAGCTATTTACAAAACCATGCAGCCACTTATACACCAACACACAGACACATACAGACATTCACACAGTTTAGTCACTAGTCTGCAGTCAGATACATTTAATGACTCCCTTATAGAGTCAGTTACGCACCTAGAAAATCATCCATTCACACACTTGTACACCCACTTATTCTTCAACAGGCCTTTACCTATATATATTAAACATAATAAAACTGTTCAGAAACACATACTCAATGGATGATGTCATCAGTGATGTCATCAGTGATGTCATTTGAGATGTCATCAGTGATGTCATCGGTGATGTCACTGACCATGTCATGAGTGATGTAATATGTGACGTCATCAGCAGTGCATTGCGGGGGCGCGAGTTATAGTTAGCTGAACTAACTATAACAGGGGAATTTCTAGGGTTTTGTACGAGGGAAATGTCCAGCGAACTATAACGCCACTGAAACCTATGGTTTTTTCAGTGAATTTCTAAGGTTTTTTAAATGCCAATTCCTAACTATAACGCCCCTGACACCTTTGGTTTTTTCAGTGAATTTCAAAGGTTGCTTAAATGCCAATTCCTAACTATAACGTGCATGAAACCTATGGTTTTTTCAGTGAATTTCAAAGGTTTTTTAAATGCTAATTCCTATCTATAACTTATCTCTGAAGATATCATGAAAAGCATTCTTTTTTAAAAGTAGGGTGCACATTAGTTTTGTGGAAAAGCATCTTTGTGATTGGTTATGAAAAAGCAGTTTCAACGTGGAGTATATATCATAGGATAAAATTTGCTCAGCTCAACCACACCTGCTACTTGCATTTGGAAGGCGCTGTTCGAACTTAAAACTATCGTCAACTTTTAACCTGCACGTGTCGTTAAATGTTCAAGAAAATGTTACAAAAAAATATCGTAAAGTTTCAAACAATTTATGAACTTTTAACCTGCACGTATTGTAGAATGTTCTAGAAAGTGTGTTGATAGAATACGTTGCACTTCTGACTTCTATGTGTTGTTGAATATTTAAAAAAACGGTTCATATGGAAGATTAAAAAGAAACCAATAGAGAAGCTTTGAAACCTAAAAGAATCAAGGAACTATTCTAATTTATTCTTTACATGTATTTATGTGTGCAGCAACAAAATTATAGACACAACAGCACTAGGAAGAGGAAGAAGCAGGGAGTGGGGGGAGGGGGTGAGATGGGCAGAATGGCACACATGCACAATTAAGTACCACACACATATAGACTAACAATGGCCAAAATGAAACACACCAATAAGGAGCACAAGTCACACAACCTGCCAACATCACACCACTGAACGAGCATATAAGTGAAAACCATGCTGCATTCATACAGGATGTGTACAAAGGCCAGTCGTTGGTGTTGTGGGATGTCTGCGACCGTGGTCATCATGGATGAGATGCCCAGCATGTGGCACATGGTCGAGTTCACTGTGTTATTTTGCCAAACGGCTGCTCCTCCCTCCCACGAGCCCCCACACTTTTGTACGGTGAGCTGTTGTATCTCGTGCACTCGTACGGCATGCCATTGTAATGCCTATTTGCGCATGTCCTGCTACATTCCAACTACAACATCACAGTGCCGTTTGGAGGTGGTCCATGCCACTTTACAACATCGACTGCTGCGGCTCTTGTAACAGGCCACACCAGAACACAGAGACACACTTACCGCACTTCCTGTACACGGACAAGTCCGAGTTCCCCTTGCCAGATAGGCACACCCCTGCACTGACCTGTGAACAACAGACCAGCACACGCCAGTTGTTCATGCAGGAGGATGCGTACGTAGCTACACATCCAGGCTCACTGCCAACACTGAGGTGACAGCACACTGTGATGTTGCAGGGCTCGTGCCTATCATGCTAAGACAATGACCACAGGGACACACTTACTAAGATGTGGGTTTGGGGGGCATTGGCGGTCCTGGAGTTGTTGAGATGAGTCTTCTGGCCCTCATGGGTATCCCTGTATCATGCTCATTGACTCTATGGCACCGGTGGGTGTTCTGGTGTGGCTCTTGGCTGTGTTCCCTTTCATGGTGCAGGTAGTTGTCCTGCTTAACACCAGCAGAAAGCAGGTGTAAAATCCCTGGTGCTAACGTGTCTTATCGCTGGAATTTGTTTCGCATTGCAATTGCTATGAAAGTTGTGATGTGATTTTTTTCGTGTGCACAACAATATACGAACTGAGCAGTGTATCTCGTCAAGATCCAGCACCTGACGCACTATTCCCAATCAATATAAATACAATGAGATTTCTTAATAGATTTTGTGTGTACACTGTAAGTGCAGCCAATACCTCAGTGCAATACAATACAGGATTTTAGTATTTAGAATAATTCGCAAAGGTGCACCTCGTGTCTTTTTGCACGGGAACGGCTACTCTCCATTTCATTATCAGCACTTTAACGGAAGTAAAGTTGAGATAAATCTAACACACTATTCAGAAGTTGGTGCAAACTGCAGATATCACCAGTATTCCAGCGATAAGTGCCTCAAAATTTAACACCATGGTGGACTCCATCAAATAACAGTAATAAGAACAAGAAAGAGTCACACAGCAGTTAAGAGAACAACCAAAAACGTTATTAATTTTTTTTTCAAACTTTATTTTTTATAATAAATACATAAACGAAAAACTATTTTCAAACTTTATTTTTTATTCACATATATATGAACAATAAACTAATAAACAAAATGTAACAACAATAACAAAACACAACAAGGCGGAACAATACTGTGGGGACAATGGATGTCGACGACAGACCTGGAAAATAAGAAAGATTGTTAAAAAAAACAACAACATGGTATTCTCAACAAAATACCACAAGAAACAAATCACAGATATATAAAATGCATACAGCTAACAAAATTTTATAAGTTTAACTTACAAAAACTGTAAATGTTGCCGCTTTAAAATATTTACCGAATCTGAAGAAAATGTTTTGCAGAAGGCACCACACCAACAACGTTTTTCTTCAGTGGTGAGGACATTTTTTACTTTTTCCAAGGAGCAAACAAAGACCAATGCCACCTTCTTCACTCGCAAGATTTGCCAAAGAGTCCTGTTACGGGGGGATCCTAACAAAAAATACTCGTGCGGCACAGAAAGTATGATGAAACACCTAAGGACCCTTCATCCAAACAATCTTGCACGAGAAGAGTGCAAACAGATGAGAAACACTCCTGTTCTGTATCTGTAAAAAAGAATCACAAATAAATGTATATTAATAACTTTCAAATTTATACTATTCCATTACTGTACAAACACATTTTATATAAAAACTGACTAAGAAACTATAGCCATGAACCACAAGTGTGACGATCGTTAAAACACTACATGCATAGTGCATACTACTTTGAAGCAGTTCATGCCCTAAAGCCTACCTCACTAAAAGACTACATGCTAACTGACTAAATGATTACAGTACTATAAGGAGACACACTGGGTGAGTGACAGGGTGTTTGCTAGAAGAGTATGAATACTAACTAGGGAATTGAAGGTGTGAAACACAACTGTGTAGGTGATTAGAGGACTGCATCCATACCGCATAGGCATTTAAAACAGTCCATGTGCTAAGGCCTGGCTCACTGCATGACTACTTGGGTACTGACTGAATGATTAGAGTACAGCAAGGAGAGTGCCTAGGTGAATTTATAAGTGCTAGGCTTTTCGCACAGGGAATTGATTAGTACTTGGTACTGAATGGGTCACTAGAGGAGTGCAAAGGCAGTGTCAAGTGCTGGACTGTATGTATACTGACTAGGAAATTGAAAGTGTGAAAGACAAGTGTCTAGGTGGTTAGAAGACTGCATGCATAGTGGATAAGGGTTTGAAGCAGTCCATATACTAAGGCCTGGGTCACTGGATGAGTACTTGGGTACTGACTGAATGATTAGAGTACTGCAAGGAGAGTTCCTGGATGAATTTATTAGGGTTTGGCGCTGTGAATGGATTAGTACATGATGCTGAATGGGTTATTAGAGGAGTGCAACAGCAGTGACAGGGTGTTTGCTGGAAGTGAACATATACTGACTGGGGAATTGAAGATGTGAAAGACAAGTGTGTAGGTGGTTAGAGGACTACATGCATAGTGGATATGGGTGTGACGTAGTCCATGTGCTAAGACCTGGCTCAGTGCATGAATACTTAGGCAGTGAGTGAATCATTAGAGTACTGGAAAGAGAGTGTCTAGGTGAATTTATAAGTGTTTGAGTTTTGGCACAGTCAATGGATTAGTACATGCTGTTGAATGGGTCTCTAGAGGACTGCAAAGGAAGTGACAGGATGTTTCCTGGAAGTGTATGGATACTTACTAGGGAATTGAAGGTGTAAAAGACAAGTGTATAGTATGTCAGAACACTTTTATTTGAAGCAATCTATTTGGTACTTAGAAACTGACTAAATAATCAGACTACTTCTAGGACAGTGCTTAGATAAAACTTTTAAATTTTCAGTTCTGCCACAGTGAACAGAATAGTACGTGGTACTGCACCTTAGTGTCAAACCCTGACTCATTTTATCAATGCATAAGCAAAGACTAGCTTCTAATGCTACTAAAACGTGACAACATGAGAGGTTTTAAATTAGTTATCTGTCAGCAAATACACGATGTTACCAAATGCTTCTCTCACAGTGGTTCTCAAATGCACACAGACTCACAGTGTGATTCTAGACAACAACCACTATACCTAGGAGTTTACCAAAAATCATTCACTACTGTGGAAGTGGTAAGCGAACTGCACACAATCTTCATATTTCAGGACTGTACTTTTATGTCAAAGCCTGACTCATATAATCAAAGCATAAGCAAAGACTGGCTTCTAATGCTACTAAAACTTCACAACATGACCGGTTTTAAAACAGGTATATGTCAGCAAATACACGATGTTACCAAATGCTTCTCTCACAATCCTTACCCAAATGCACACAGACTCACAGTGTGATTTTAGACAAGCAACACTATTCTAGGAGTTTACCAAAACTCATTCACTACTCTGGAAGAGTTAATGGTACTGCACACAATCTACATATTTAAGTACACCACATCAGTGTCAAAGCATGACTCATTTAATCAACGCATAAGCAAAGACTGGATTCTAATCCTACTAAAACTTCACAACATGACAGGTTTTAAACCAGTTATCTGTCAGCAAATACATGATGTTACCAAATGCTTCTCTCACAGTGATCCCAAATACACACTAACTCACAGTGTGATTCTAGACAAGCACCACTATCCCTATGAGTTTACCAAAACTCATTCACTACAGTGCAAGTGGTAAGGGAACTGCACACAATCTACATATTTCATAACTGCAATTTACTATCAATGCCTGACTCATATAATGAAAGCATAAGCCATAACTGTCTTCTAATGCTACTAAAACTTGACAACATGACATGTTTTACAGCACTTATCTGTCAGCAAATACACAATGTTACCAAACACTTCTCTCACAGTGGTTCTCAAATACACACAGACTCACAGTGTGATTCTAGACAAACAAAACTATCCCTAGCAGCTTACCAAAACTCATTCACTACAGTGGAAGTGGTAAGGGAACTGCACACAATCTACATATTTCACGACTTCACTTTAGTGTCAATGCCTGACTAATTTAATCAACGCATAAGCAAAGACTGGCTTCTAATGCTACTAAAACTTGACAACATGACGGGTTTTAAAACAGTTTTCTGTCAGCAAATACACAATGTTACCAAACGCTTCTTTCACAGTGGTTCCCAAATGCACAAAGACTCACAGTGTGATTCTAGACAAGCACCAGTATCCCTAGGAGTTTACCAAAACTCATTCACTACACTGGAAGTGATAAGGGAACTGCACACAATCTACATATTTCACGACTGCTCTTTAGTGTCAATGCCTGACTCATTTAATCAACACATAAGCAAAGACTGGCTTCCAATGCTACTAAAACTTGACAACATGACAGGTTTTAAAACAGTTTTCTCTCAGCAAATACACAATGTTACCAAACGCTTCTCTCACAGTGGTTCCCAAATGCATACAGACTCACAGTGTGATTCTAGACAAGCACCAGTATTCCTAGGAGTTTACCAAAACTCATTCACTACACTGGAAGTGATAAGGGAACTGCAAACAATCTACATATTTCACGACTGCACTTTAGTGTCAATGCCTGACTCATTTAATCAACACATAAGCAAAGACTGGCTTCTAATGCTACTAAAACTTGACAACATGACAAGGTGTAAAACAGTTTTCTGGCAGCAAATACACAATGTTACCAAACACTTCTCTCACAGTGGTTCCCAAATACACACAGACTCACAGTGTGATTCTAGACAAACAACACTATCCCTAGCAGCTTACCAAAACTCATTCACTACAGTGGAAGTGGTAAGGGAACTGCACACAATCTACATATTTCACGACTGCACTTTAGTTTCAATGCCTGACTCATTTAATCAACGCATAAGCAATGACTGGCTTCTAATGCTACTAAAACTTGACAACATGACAAGTTTTAAAACAGTTTTCTGTCAGCAAGTACACGATGTTACCAAACGCTTCTTTCACAGTGGTTCCCAAATGCACAAAGACTCACAGTGTGATTCTAGACAAGCACCAGTATCCCTAGGAGTTTACCAAAACTCATTCACTACACTGGAAGTGATAAGGGAACTGCACACAATCTACATATTTCACGATTGCAATTTACTGTCAATGCCTGACTCATATAATGAAAGCATAAACCATAACTGTCTTCTAATGCTACTAAAACTTGACAAAATGACAGGTTTTAAAACAGTTATCTGTCAGCAAATACACAATGTTACCAAATGCTTCTCTCACAATCCTTACCCAAATGTACACAGACTCACAGTGTGATTTTAGACAAGCAACACTATCCTAGGAGTTTACCAAAACTCATTCACTAGTCTGGAAGAGTTAATGGTACCGCACACAATCTACATATTTAAGTACAGCACATCAGTGTCAAAGCATGACTCATTTAATCAACATATAAGCAAAGACTGGAATCTAATGCTACTAAAACTTCAAAACATGACAGATTTTAAAACAGTTATCTGTCAGCAAATACATGATGTTACCAAATGATTCTCTCACACTGATCCCAAATACACACTAACTCACAGTATGATTCTAGACAAGCACCACTATCCCTATGAGCTTACCAAAACTCATTCACTACAGTGCAAGTAGTAAGGGAACTGCACACAATCTACATATTTCACGACAGCGATTTACTGTCAATGCCTCACTCATTTAATGAAAGCATAAGCCATAACTGTCTTCTAATGCTACTAAAACTTGACAACCTGACTGGTTTTAAAACAGTTATCTGTCAGCAAATACACGATATTACCAAATGCTTCTCTCACAGTGGTTCCCAAATGCACACAGACTCACTGTGTGATTCTAGACAAACAACACTATCCCTTGCACTATAACAAAACACATTTCTTCATCTAGAAGTAGTACTACATTTTAGTATAGAAACATAACATAACTCATTTCACAAATTCATAAACAATGACTGGTTTCTAATTCTACCAAAATATAAAAACTGCACAGTTATCTGTCTACAAACACATGAAAAACACAAATGCCTATCACAGAATAGTTTCTACATGCACACACATTGTAGAGAATAAAAGTACTCCCTACACTTTAGCAGGAAAAATACATTAATCTGATTAAAATCAAAATAGTCTACATACATCCCCTCACAATTAAATAACTCATCTTTCAAGTTCTTTTGTAGATTAAGGAGTATATCAATCACTCACCATATTTTCTTTTACAGAATCTCTGCACTGTGCACCTCTCAGCAAAAGCAAAGAACGGAAAAGTTTCCCTTTCATTTTCCACACATATACATGTAAACATCAAATCACAATCCTTCGCACATAAACTAAAAAGCAAACACACATTTCTATTGGTTAAACATTTCAACCCTTTCCAACTGAAATACATTTAAACCCTTCCCCCAATCTGCCTTCTGCCTGTTACCATAGAAACAGGTCATGGAACACTGCACTGAGCTCACAGGTCACAAGTTCAGCACACAATGTTCCTACACAAGACAGGAAGTGTGCTTGACTTTTCAACATATCAGCTTATCATATATAATGTTCCTTACAATCTGTTTTTGTTAACCAATAACAATCATACCTTTAAAAAACAAAAATATACATCCTACCTTTCAGTGTAGAAAGTTGTTATACAACCAATGATTTCTTGTCGTTTTTCAAAAAACGTTGCTGTGGATCCGTGCACCCACCGCAAGAGAATCCGTGCATCCAACGCGATAGGATGCGCGCACCGTGCGCACATTTAGCCGCCTTTTTAAAAAAAAAAAAAAAGGGGGGCCACAGGGGGTCCTTCTGGGACCCCCTAAGCAGATCTAGAGGGTCAGAGTATTTCCACTCTGCCCCCTTTATATCTTTTACACACTTATTCCCCTTCCATCTTCAGCCTCGCTTCTACCGAGGCAGAAAATGGCCGCCAACAGTTCCTGGTTTCGAATGTAGAGAGACACTCAACAGCCAATTAGCATTCAGCGCGCGATCGGGAGGGTGCGCGCTCCGTTCGGGGAGGGTGCGCTTACGGTGCGGGAACGGTCCAGGGATCCTCCGCGGCCATAGATATCACTAACTTTTTTACCCTAATTTTCTCAGGAACTACTGAACAGATTCACACCAAATATGCGAAAGGCACAAGTCCGAACTGAGGACTACCTCTTTGCCAAATTTGGTGTCATTTCATTCAGCGGTTCGGGCTGTAGCTGCGATCCTATGGGAAATTGCATTGGGAAAACGCGTTTTGGGACCCCCCTTTTTTCTCGGCCCCCGCTTCACGGATCACCACAAAACTTTCAGGGTAGGAGCGGAGCGGAGCTGGCCAAAAGTTTGGAGAATTTCGCGAAGATTCATCAATCGGTGCCAAAGATATTCCCAATAGAATGTTGCGGATTTCCTATAGAAAATAGGTCCTGTTAGAACCGGCGGTCTCTAGTTGGCAGAGGTATACACTTCTGACAAATAGGGACCCACCAACTCTAGTCAGGGCAAGGGGATTACACACTCAGATAACCCCTGCTACCCCCTTGGTAGCTTGGCAGAGCAGACAGGCTTATCTCAGAGGCAGTGTGTTAAGCATTTATGACCACATACAGTAATAAAGTGAATACACTACAAATGTATTTTTATATAAGGCTTAGCACAAGACCAAATAACGACAAAAATATACCACAATCTTAATAAATACTCTTTGGAAGGAAAAATAATAGTTCAGGTATGGTTTCTTCTTAGGAAATAGTTCTTTAGCAACAAAAGTAAGTATTCTTCTTAAAACACAGTTCTTGGCAACAATGTGACCCCCACACGAAGTCGAGTTTACGATATTCCCAAGGTTCGGCGTCGACCACGAGGAGCGCTACGTCGAGCCTGGAGTTGCAACAGAACCCACAAACACAGTACCTTTGGAAATGAAGAAAACGATGATCCACGGCGTCGAGATGTCGGCGTCGAGGTCGGCGTCGATCGTGCCTCGGATTCGGGTCGATCCGCAGCGGCGTTGAGAGGTGTCGGGCCGGAGCAGCGCTCACGGCGTCGAGAAGGGCGTCGAGTCGATGCGATCAGCAGCGGCGTCGAGACGGGGTCGCTTAGAGCTGGAGCCGATACTCACTACTCAGCGGCGTCGATACCGGCGTCAAGACGGGGTCACTTGGAGCTGGAGCCGATACTCACTACTCCTGGCGTCGCTACTGGCGTCGATCGGGCCCAGCGGCCTGGCGTCAAAGACTCGGAACACTGAAGCCGTTACTCACGATGTCGAGCTGGATTCGGCGGCGTCGAGACTGCAGATTTCCCCTGTGCACTGGAAATAACACTTTCCAGCAACCAGCAATTCAGTAGAGGGTGAAGTCCTTTGGCCCTGTGACTTCAACAGGAGGCTGGCACTCTTCCAGCCCTTGGAGATTTTCTAGCAAGCTTTTTGAGAGTACACACCAAGTTCCTCTCTCCTTGTTCCTTGGCAAAAATAAAGAAGCAGCATCAGGTTCCCCCCAGCAAACAGCACACTGACAGAAGGGGGAGGCAAGTCCTTAGATCAGCAGGCTTCTTGTCCTTGGTAGAGGTTTCCTTGTCAGAAGTGATCTGAGTTCTTGGTTCAGGGGTCCTTCTCTTATACCCCTTTTCTGCTTTGTTCCCTTTGTCCAGGCAGGGAAATTCCCCCCATCCTGGGTTTGTTGTGGGTGTTGCCTGGCAGAGGCACCTGGCCTATTCACTGAGCAGGGCAGGGTCCTCAGCAGCCCAGCAGGAGGCGGAGCCAGTATTGTCACTGGCAGGAGCAGGGCTATCAGTCACCCAGCAGGAGGTGGAGCCAGCATTGTGCCAGGCAGGGCAGGCTATCAGGGACTACTCTTCCCCCACTCTAAGTGTAGATGCCTCATTCACCCCACACTGACTCATTCAGACCTCTGGAGCCACCCAGCCCCTGACACACACACCAAACCAGCAGAGACCGGTGGATAGTTGGACAAGAAAATAGCCACTTTCTAAAAGGGCTATTTTCAAACACAGAATTTAAAAACCATCCATCCTAAAGGGTGTGTTATTAAATTCTGAGTTCAGGGATACTAAACTCGACCTGCTACCATGCTCCCTGAGTCAGTTAGATTATAATGGAGTTCATAATCAGTCTGCCCAGTCTGGCCTATTGGAGGCAGGTAGCCCTTCAATAGTGAAAAACGAAAATGGCTGTAATTCACTATTAGGTCATGCCACACACATCAGGGCATGACCTACCTTTTACCCACAATGCACCCAGCCCTAGGGCCTACCATAGAGGTGTCTGAAATGTGGCAAAGTGAAGGTTTTAGAGACTGGCAAGTAGGTTTCCTTGCCAAGTCGACATGGCAGTCAGGGACTGCACACAGGCTCTGTGATGGCAGGCCTGAGACACATTTTACACGCTGCTTCTGTGGGTGGCACAACCAGTGCTGCAAGCCCACCAGCAGCAGTTAACTTACACGCCCTTGGCACACGCGGTGCACTAGACTAGGGTCTGAACAGTAAGTCAACCAAGCCAATTATGGTAACACCAATCAATGTAACAATTTTAACATAGGGAGCACTTGCACTGTGGCACTGATCAGCAGTGGCACAGTGCCCAAAGCAATATTCCAGCAAAAACATCGTAAACAGAGGAGGCAGGTCTAACACGTGTCCCCTCCAGCTGAAATGTGGGGAGAACTACCCTTCACCCAGGGAGTCCTCATCACTAAGGCGGAAAAATCTGGACAGACCATCAGCATTGGCGTGATCTGTACCAGGGCGGTGTTCCACCGTAAAGTCCATCCCCTGTAGGGAAATGGACCACCTCAACAGTTTTGGGTTTTCACCCCTCATCTGCATTAACCATCTGAGGGGCCTGTGGTCTGTCTGAACCCGGAAGTGAGTCCCAAACAGGTAGGGTCTTGAGCGCCCAGACCACAGCAAATGCCTCACGCTCTATCGCACTCCACCTCTGTTCCCTGGGAAGTAACCTCCGGCTGATGAAGGCTACAGGTAAGTCTCGGCCCTCCTCATTCATCTGTGCTAGAACAGCCCCCACACCATGCTCTGAAGCGTCTGTCTGGACAATGAACTCTTTTGAAAAGTCGGGCGCCTGGAGGACCGGTGCTGTACACATTGCAGTTTTCAGGGTGTCAAAGGCTTTCTGACAGGCGTCAGTCCAGATCACAAGTCTCGGCTGCTTTCTGGAAGTTAGCGAGGTCAAGGGGTGCACAATGTTGCCATACCCCTTGACAAACCTCCTGTAGTAACCCGTGAGACCCAAGAAGGCTCTCACCTGAGTCTGGGTTTTGGGCGGTTCCCAAGCCAGGATGGTATCTATCTTGGGTTGCAGGGGGGCCACCTTGCCGCTCCCTACTTGGTACCCCAAGTACACCACTGAACCCTGCCCAATCTGGCACTTACTGGCCTTGATTGTGAGGCCTGCTCTGCGCAGGGCCAACAACACTTCCTGGAGGTGGCGCAAGTATTCCTCCCAGCTGGCGCTGAACACTGCTATATCGTCCAGGTAGGCAGCGCTGAAATCCTCCAGTCCAGCCAATACCTGGTTGACCAACCTCTGGAATGTGGCAGGGGCATTCTTCATCCCAAAGGGCATAGCCCGGAACTGGTAGTGCCCATCTGGTGTGGAGAATGCAGACCTCTCTTTTTCCCCATCAGTCAAGGCGATCTGCCAGTACCCAGACGTTAGATCAAACGTACTAAGGTACCGGGCAGCCCCCAACCGATCTATGAGCTCATCAGCTCTGGGGATGGGGTGCGCGTCAGTCTTGGTGACTGAATTGAGTCCTCGGTAATCCACACAGAACCGAAGTTCTGGTGAAGCACCAGGCGCTGCAGCCTTTGGGACCAAGACCACTGGGCTGGCCCAAGGACTGCTAGAGGACTCCACCACCCCTAAGGCAAACATATTGGAGACCTCCTCCTTGATGTATGCTCTGACCTTGTCAGTCACCCTGTAGGCCTTGTGCCTCACAGGAGTGCTGTCCCCGGTGTCCACATCGTGGACACACCACTGAGTGACACCAGGGATTAGGGAGAACAGATCAGGGAATTGTCCCAACAGATGGCGACAATCTTGCTGCTGCTCAGGGGTCAGTGTGTCAGAGAGGACAACACCATCCACTGACCCATCTTGCTCTTTTGCACACAGGAGGTCAGGAAGAGGCTCACTCTCCTCCTCCATTCCAGCATCTGTGGCTAGGAGCATGCCCACTTCGGACCTTTCTAAGTGGGGCTTTAACCGGTTGACATGCAGGACCCTCAAGGGGTTCCTGGAAGACTTCAAGTCCACCAAGTAGGTGACATCGCTCTTTTTCTCCACAACCTCAATTGGTCCAGTCCACCTGCCCTTGAGTGCACAAGGTTCTACAGGGGCCATGACCCAAACTTTCTGACCAGGCTGAAGCTCAACCAGAGTGGCATTCTGGTCGTACCACCGCTTCATCTCTTCCTGGCTGGCCTCCAGATTTGCCTGAGCAAGATCTCTGGTTCCTAAAGGCCAGCATGTAACTGTATGCATCCTGGGGAGGTTTCCTGGGAGATTGCTCCCAGCCTTCTTTGACCAGACTCAAAGGTCCTCTTACCGGGTGTCCATACAAAAGCTCAAAGGGACTGAACCCAAGAGACTTTTGTGGCACCTCATGGTAAGCAAACAGCAGGCATGGTAAGAGGACGTTCCATTTACGCCTCATTGGTTCTTCAAGACCCATACTCATGCCCTTTAGGGTCCGGTTGAATCTCTCAACCAGCCCATTACCTTGAGGGTGTTAAGGAGTGGTAAACTTGTAGGTTACCCCACACTCCTTCCACAGAGACTTCATATAATTAGAAATGAAGTTGGTGCCCCGATCTGACACCACCTCTCTGGGGAACCCCATGCGGGAGAAAACACCCATCAGTGCCCGTCCCACCACGGGGGACGTCACTGTGCGGAGAGGAATGGCTTCCGGGTACCGGGTGGCATGGTCCACCAAGACCAGGATAAACCTGTTGCCCATGGCTGTCTTGGGGTCCAGTGGCCCCACAATATCAATCCCCACTCGCTCAAAGGGGGTACTGACTACGGGAAAAGGTTGGAGGGGAGCCTTCTGCTTCCGCCCACTTTTCCCACTTGCTTGGCAAGTTTGGCAGGTCCTACAATGGATGTCTGAATCCTTTCTCATCTGGGGCCAATAAAAATGGGTGACAAGCCTGTCATAGGTCTTGTCCTGCCCCAGATGTCCAGCTAACGGAACGTCATGAGCCAACCCCAGTAGGAAGGCTCTGGAGCGCTGGGGTACCACCAGCACACGGGCTGACCCAGGCTCAGCAGCCTTAGGCTCGCTATACAGGAGGTCGTTCTCCCAGTAAATCCAATGTGATCCTGACTGATCACCTGTCGTTTGGGCTGAGGCCTGCTGCCTCATACCCACAAGAGAAGGGCACACTTTCTGTTCAGCACAAAATTCCTCCCTGGAGGGACCACCATCCTGCTGCCAGTTCAGCCACTTGTTCCCCTGTAGGTTCCAGGGCATCCCCTCAGGGTCTGCTCCCTCCTGAACCGTGGGAACGATGGGGGACGGTTTCCCACGCCCCCTGCCTCTTCTCTTGACGGCTGGGTCCTGGGCCATACTTTCAGGCTCCAGGACCCCATCAACACCCTTACTAGCTGACATGGACCGGGTGGTCGCACACACCCACTCCGGCAGACCCAACATTTCCAGATGCGCTTTTCGCTCCACCTTAGCCCAAGGGGAGTCCTCCAAATCATTGCCCAGGAGACAATCAACAGGCATGGCGGGCCTTACAGCAACCTGAAGAGTACCTGAGACCCCCCCCACTCAAACGGAACTTGAGCTACCTCACACTTACTCTGTGAGTTGTCAGCAGCTACAACAGGGTAGAATGCATGAGGGACCACCTGCTCTCTGGACACCAAGTGACACTTGACAGCTGTCACACTTGCTCCGGTGTCTCTGAGAGCTTCCACCCTATGGCCATTAATGGTCACCCACTGCCTATATTTCTTAGTGTTACTAGGCAGAGGGGTTGGATGGACCATTTCCACGTCTCCTAAAGAGACCAGGGACATTTCTGCGGGACCCCACCCACCGGGGGCACCCATCTCACTCCCTCCCAGGGCTACATTCTCTACCTGGCGGGGGGTGCACGCGGCGGTGCATTCGAATCCTTCATGGGACACTGGGGATCACAATAACGGTGTCCCACCTGCTTACAAACGTAGCAGGTCATTGGGCCCCTGGCAACAGGTTTACCTGTCGGGACCTCTGGCTTCTTTACAGGGGGAGGCTGGGAACCCTTCCCTTGGTTCCCTTGGGGATTACTTTGGGGCCCTTTCTGAAACTCCCTCTGTTTACCCCTGTCCCCCCCACTCTTCTGCTGGGGACCCTGCCCACCCTTGGCTGAGTCTCCCACTGGACCCTTGTGGACCCTGGTACTGACCCAGCGGTCCGCCTCCTCAGCAAGTTTTCTAGGGTTAGATATCTTGCTATCAATAAGGTGCTGGCGTAGCTCTGGAAAACAGTTATTAGACAAGTGCTCCCATGCAAACAAATCATAAAGAGCATCATAACTATCCACCTTGCTACCCTTTACCCAACCATCCATGGCTCTGCAAAAGAAGGACACATATTCAACCCACGTAGTACCAGGCAACTTCTTACATTCTCTAAAGGCTTGTCGGTACTTTTCTGGAGTTAAGCCATACCTTAACATTAAAGCATCTTTCATATGAGTATAAGACATCCTTTCCTCAGCAGGCATGTCCAACAAGGTATCCCTCCCTTCATTGACAAAGCGACCCCACAACCCCGCTCCCCAATCTTTCTCAGGGACCCGGTGGGCCAACAATGCTAACTCATATGCTTTAAACCATTGACCAATATCCTCATTTCTACTGTAATCTTTTATCACATCTTTGGGAAAATAAAACCTACTTTCTGCAGGCACAGATGGAGTGCTGCCACCAGAGGGATTCAACTCTAAACTTTTAGTTTTCAGCTCCATCTCCCTCAACATCTTCTCACGTTCAAACGCTAATTTCTCTCTTTCAAAATCTAATCTTTTGCTCTCCATTTCAGCTTCCCTTTTGCTTCTTGCATTCTCTAATTCCAACTGCCCTCCTAATTTAAGCTTTGCCATTTCTAACCTGTACCCCCTCTCCTTCTCCCTGTCTTCCAACTCTTCAGGGGAAAGGCTCTTAGAGGAAACACTACTGCCGGGAGATGACACGTGCCCATTCAGGTTCTCTTCTTCTTCCTCTTCCTCTTCCGGTACCACCCCCGGATCAGAGGGATCTCTGGCCTCTAACCAGGCCTTCAGCGCTTTAAGGAAGTCGTCTCTCACTCTGAGACCTGTGGTAGGAACTTTAAACTGCTTGCAAAATTGCTCTAGCTCCTTTTTCTTGTACTTATTTATCAATTTTTTATCAAATTCCCCCACAACACTCTCAGCAGGTGCAGCAGCTCCGGCATCCTCCATGGTCAAAACTGGCAGTGTTTAAAAAATAAGCTCCAGGAAAGCGAAGAACAAAAATAGAATATCCTACCAAAAACAGATTGTGGCTGCGCTATGGTCTGCTTTCACTATGTAGCGCACACTAATCACTGCACATGAGTCATAAATGCAAAGTTCAATCCTCACCGCTGACCACCAATGTTAGAACCGGCGGTCTCTAGTTGGCAGAGGTATACACTTCTGACAAATAGGGACCCACCAACTCTAGTCAGGGCAAGGGGATTACACACTCAGATAACCCCTGCTACCCCCTTGGTAGCTTGGCAGAGCAGACAGGCTTATCTCAGAGGCAGTGTGTTAAGCATTTATGATCACATACAGTAATAAAGTGAATACACTACAAATGGACACAACACAGGAGTTATTATAAAAATAGTATTTTTATATAAGGCTTAGCACAAGACCAAATAACGACAAAAATATACCACAATCTTAATAAATACTCTTTGGAAGGAAAAATAATAGTTCAGGTAAAGTTTCTTCTTAGGAAATAGTTCTTTAGCAACAAAAGTAAGTATTCTTCTTAAAACACAGTTCTTGGCAACAATGTGACCCCCACAGGAGTCACACGACGTCGAGTTTACGATATTCCCAAGGTTCGGCGTTGACCGCGAGGAGCGCTACGTCGAGCCTGGAGTTGCAACAGAACCCACAAACACAGTACCTTTGGAAATGAAGAAAACAATGATCCACGGCGTCGAGATGTCGGCGTCGAGGTCGGCGTCGATCGTGCCTCGGATTCGGGTCGTCGAGAGGTGTCGGGCCGGAGCAGCGCTCACGGCGTCGAGAAGGGCGTCGAGTCGATGCGATCAGCAGCGGCGTCGAGACGGGGTCGCTTAGAGCTGGAGCCGATACTCACTACTCAGCGGCGTCGATACCGGCGTCAAGACGGGGTCACTTGGGGCTGGAGCCGATACTCACTACTCCTGGCGTCGCTACTGGCGTCGATCGGGCCCAGCGGCCTGGCGTCAAAGACTCGGAACACTGAAGCCGTTACTCACGATGTCGAGCTGGATTCGGCGGCGTCGAGACTGCAGATTTCCCCTGTGCACTGGAAATAACACTTTCCAGCAACCAGCAATTCAGTAGAGGGTGAAGTCCTTTGGCCCTGTGACTTCAACAGGAGGCTAGCACTCTTCCAGCCCTTGGAGATTTTCTAGCAAGCTTTTTGAGAGTACACACCAAGTTCCTCTCTCCTTGTTCCTTGGCAAAAATAAAGAAGCAGCATCAGGTTCCCCCCAGCAAACAGCACACTGACAGAAGGGGGAGGCAAGTCCTTAGATCAGCAGGCTTCTTGTCCTTGGTAGAGGTTTCCTTGTCAGAAGTGATCTGAGTTCTTGGTTCAGGGGTCCTTCTCTTATACCCCTTTTCTGCTTTGTTCCCTTTGTCCAGGCAGGGAAATTCCCCCCATCCTGGGTTTGTTGTGGGTGTTGCCCGGCAGAGGCACCTGGCCTATTCACTGAGCAGGGCAGGGTCCTCAGCAGCCCAGCAGGAGGCGGAGCCAGTATTGTCACTGGCAGGAGCAGGGCTATCAGTCGCCCAGCAGGAGGTGGAGCCAGCATTGTGCCAGGCAGGGCAGGCTATCAGGGACTACTCTTCCCCCACTCTAAGTGTAGATGCCTCATTCACCCCACACTGACTCATTCAGACCTCTGGAGCCACCCAGCCCCTGACACACACACCAAACCAGCAGAGACCGGTGGATAGTTGGACAAGAAAATAGCCACTTTCTAAAAGGGCTATTTTCAAACACAGAATTTAAAAACCATCCATCCTAAAGGGTGTGTTATTAAATTCTGAGTTCAGGGATACTAAACTCGACCTGCTACCATGCTCCCTGAGTCAGTTAGATTATAATGGAGTTCATAATCAGTCTGCCCAGTCTGGCCTATTGGAGGCAGGTAGCCCTTCAATAGTGAAAAACGAAAATGGCTGTAATTCACTATTAGGTCATGCCACACACATCAGGGCATGACCTACCTTTTACCCACAATGCACCCAGCCCTAGGGCCTACCATAGAGGTGTCTGAAATGTGGCAAAGTGAAGGTTTTAGAGACTGGCAAGTAGGTTTCCTTGCCAAGTCGACATGGCAGTCAGGGACTGCACACAGGCTCTGTGATGGCAGGCCTGAGACACATTTTACACGCTGCTTCTGTGGGTGGCACAACCAGTGCTGCAAGCCCACCAGCAGCAGTTAACTTACACGCCCTTGGCACACGCGGTGCACTAGACTAGGGTCTGAACAGTAAGTCAACCAAGCCAATTATGGTAACACCAATCAATGTAACAATTTTAACATAGGGAGCACTTGCACTGTGGCACTGATCAGCAGTGGCACAGTGCCCAAAGCAATATTCCAGCAAAAACATCGTAAACAGAGGAGGCAGGTCTAACACGTGTCCCCTCCAGCTGAAATGTGGGGAGAACTACCCTTCACCCAGGGAGTCCTCATCACTAAGGCGGAAAAATCTGGACAGACCATCAGCATTGGCGTGATCTGTACCAGGGCGGTGTTCCACCGTAAAGTCCATCCCCTGTAGGGAAATGGACCACCTCAACAGTTTTGGGTTTTCACCCCTCATCTGCATTAACCATCTGAGGGGCCTGTGGTCTGTCTGAACCCGGAAGTGAGTCCCAAACAGGTAGGGTCTTGAGCGCCCAGACCACAGCAAATGCCTCACGCTCTATCGCACTCCACCTCTGTTCCCTGGGAAGTAACCTCCGGCTGATGAAGGCTACAGGTAAGTCTCGGCCCTCCTCATTCATCTGTGCTAGAACAGCCCCCACACCATGCTCTGAAGCGTCTGTCTGGACAATGAACTCTTTTGAAAAGTCGGGCGCCTGGAGGACCGGTGCTGTACACATTGCAGTTTTCAGGGTGTCAAAGGCTTTCTGACAGGCGTCAGTCCAGATCACAAGTCTCGGCTGCTTTCTGGAAGTTAGCGAGGTCAAGGGGTGCACAATGTTGCCATACCCCTTGACAAACCTCCTGTAGTAACCCGTGAGACCCAAGAAGGCTCTCACCTGAGTCTGGGTTTTGGGCGGTTCCCAAGCCAGGATGGTATCTATCTTGGGTTGCAGGGGGGCCACCTTGCCGCTCCCTACTTGGTACCCCAAGTACACCACTGAACCCTGCCCAATCTGGCACTTACTGGCCTTGATTGTGAGGCCTGCTCTGCGCAGGGCCAACAACACTTCCTGGAGGTGGCGCAAGTGTTCCTCCCAGCTGGCGCTGAACACTGCTATATCGTCCAGGTAGGCAGCGCTGAAATCCTCCAGTCCAGCCAATACCTGGTTGACCAACCTCTGGAATGTGGCAGGGGCATTCTTCATCCCAAAGGGCATAGCCCGGAACTGGTAGTGCCCATCTGGTGTGGAGAATGCAGACCTCTCTTTTTCCCCATCAGTCAAGGCGATCTGCCAGTACCCAGACGTTAGATCAAACGTACTAAGGTACCGGGCAGCCCCCAACCGATCTATGAGCTCATCAGCTCTGGGGATGGGGTGCGCGTCAGTCTTGGTGACTGAATTGAGTCCTCGGTAATCCACACAGAACCGAAGTTCTGGTGAAGCACCAGGCGCTGCAGCCTTTGGGACCAAGACCACTGGGCTGGCCCAAGGACTGCTAGAGGACTCCACCACCCCTAAGGCAAACATATTGGAGACCTCCTCCTTGATGTATGCTCTGACCTTGTCAGTCACCCTGTAGGCCTTGTGCCTCACAGGAGTGCTGTCCCCGGTGTCCACATCGTGGACACACCACTGAGTGACACCAGGGATTAGGGAGAACAGATCAGGGAATTGTCCCAACAGATGGCGACAATCTTGCTGCTGCTCAGGGGTCAGTGTGTCAGAGAGGACAACACCATCCACTGACCCATCTTGCTCTTTTGCACACAGGAGGTCAGGAAGAGGCTCACTCTCCTCCTCCATTCCAGCATCTGTGGCTAGGAGCATGCCCACTTCGGACCTTTCTAAGTGGGGCTTTAACCGGTTGACATGCAGGACCCTCAAGGGGTTCCTGGAAGACTTCAAGTCCACCAAGTAGGTGACATCGCTCTTTTTCTCCACAACCTCAATTGGTCCAGTCCACCTGCCCTTGAGTGCACAAGGTTCTACAGGGGCCATGACCCAAACTTTCTGACCAGGCTGAAGCTCAACCAGAGTGGCATTCTGGTTGTACCACCGCTTCATCTCTTCCTGGCTGGCCTCCAGATTTGCCTGAGCAAGATCTCTGGTTCCTAAAGGCCAGCATGTAACTGTATGCATCCTGGGGAGGTTTCCTGGGAGATTGCTCCCAGCCTTCTTTGACCAGACTCAAAGGTCCTCTTACCGGGTGTCCATACAAAAGCTCAAAGGGACTGAACCCAAGAGACTTTTGTGGCACCTCATGGTAAGCAAACAGCAGGCATGGTAAGAGGACGTTCCATTTACGCCTCATTGGTTCTTCAAGACCCATACTCATGCCCTTTAGGGTCCGGTTGAATCTTTCAACCAGCCCATTACCTTGAGGGTGTTAAGGAGTGGTAAACTTGTAGGTTACCCCACACTCCTTCCACAGAGACTTCATATAATTAGAAATGAAGTTGGTGCCCCGATCTGACACCACCTCTCTGGGGAACCCCATGCGGGAGAAAACACCCATCAGTGCCCGTCCCACCACGGGGGACGTCACTGTGCGGAGAGGAATGGCTTCCGGGTACCGGGTGGCATGGTCCACCAAGACCAGGATAAACCTGTTGCCCATGGCTGTCTTGGGGTCCAGTGGCCCCACAATATCAATCCCCACTCGCTCAAAGGGGGTACTGACTACGGGAAAAGGTTGGAGGGGAGCCTTCTGCTTCCGCCCACTTTTCCCACTTGCTTGGCAAGTTTGGCAGGTCCTACAATGGATGTCTGAATCCTTTCTCATCTGGGGCCAATAAAAATGGGTGACAAGCCTGTCATAGGTCTTGTCCTGCCCCAGATGTCCAGCTAACGGAACGTCATGAGCCAACCCCAGTAGGAAGGCTCTGGAGCGCTGGGGTACCACCAGCACACGGGCTGACCCAGGCTCAGCAGCCTTAGGCTCGCTATACAGGAGGTCGTTCTCCCAGTAAATCCAATGTGATCCTGACTGATCACCTGTCGTTTGGGCTGAGGCCTGCTGCCTCATACCCACAAGAGAAGGGCACACTTTCTGTTCAGCACAAAATTCCTCCCTGGAGGGACCACCATCCTGCTGCCAGTTCAGCCACTTGTTCCCCTGTAGGTTCCAGGGCATCCCCTCAGGGTCTGCTCCCTCCTGAACCGTGGGAACGATGGGGGACGGTTTCCCACGCCCCCTGCCTCTTCTCTTGACGGCTGGGTCCTGGGCCATACTTTCAGGCTCCAGGACCCCATCAACACCCTTACTAGCTGACATGGACCGGGTGGTCGCACACACCCACTCCGGCAGACCCAACATTTCCAGATGCGCTTTTCGCTCCACCTTAGCCCAAGGGGAGTCCTCCAAATCATTGCCCAGGAGACAATCAACAGGCATGGCGGGCCTTACAGCAACCTGAAGAGTACCTGAGACCCCCCCCCACTCAAACGGAACTTGAGCTACCTCACACTTACTCTGTGAGTTGTCAGCAGCTACAACAGGGTAGAATGCATGAGGGACCACCTGCTCTCTGGACACCAAGTGACACTTGACAGCTGTCACACTTGCTCCGGTGTCTCTGAGAGCTTCCACCCTATGGCCATTAATGGTCACCCACTGCCTATATTTCTTAGTGTTACTAGGCAGAGGGGTTGGATGGACCATTTCCACGTCTCCTAAAGAGACCAGGGACATTTCTGCGGGACCCCACCCACCGGGGGCACCCATCTCACTCCCTCCCAGGGCTACATTCTCTACCTGGCGGGGGGTGCACGCGGCGGTGCATTCGAATCCTTCATGGGACACTGGGGATCACAATAACGGTGTCCCACCTGCTTACAAACGTAGCAGGTCATTGGGCCCCTGGGAACAGGTTTACCTGTCGGGACCTCTGGCTTCTTTACAGGGGGAGGCTGGGAACCCTTCCCTTGGTTCCCTTGGGGATTACTTTGGGGCCCTTTCTGAAACTCCCTCTGTTTACCCCTGTCCCCCCCACTCTTCTGCTGGGGACCCTGCCCACCCTTGGCTGAGTCTCCCACTGGACCCTTGTGGACCCTGGTACTGACCCAGCGGTCCGCCTCCTCAGCAAGTTTTCTAGGGTTAGATATCTTGCTATCAATAAGGTGCTGGCGTAGCTCTGGAAAACAGTTATTAGACAAGTGCTCCCATGCAAACAAATCATAAAGAGCATCATAACTATCCACCTTGCTACCCTTTACCCAACCATCCATGGCTCTGCAAAAGAAGGACACATATTCAACCCACGTAGTACCAGGCAACTTCTTACATTCTCTAAAGGCTTGTCGGTACTTTTCTGGAGTTAAGCCATACCTTAACATTAAAGCATCTTTCATATGAGTATAAGACATCCTTTCCTCAGCAGGCATGTCCAACAAGGTATCCCTCCCTTCATTGACAAAGCGACCCCACAACCCCGCTCCCCAATCTTTCTCAGGGACCCGGTGGGCCAACAATGCTAACTCATATGCTTTAAACCATTGACCAATATCCTCATTTCTACTGTAATCTTTTATCACATCTTTGGGAAAATAAAACCTACTTTCTGCAGGCACAGATGGAGTGCTGCCACCAGAGGGATTCAACTCTAAACTTTTAGTTTTCAGCTCCATCTCCCTCAACATCTTCTCACGTTCAAACGCTAATTTCTCTCTTTCAAAATCTAATCTTTTGCTCTCCATTTCAGCTTCCCTTTTGCTTCTTGCATTCTCTAATTCCAACTGCCCTCCTAATTTAAGCTTTGCCATTTCTAACCTGTACCCCCTCTCCTTCTCCCTGTCTTCCAACTCTTCAGGGGAAAGGCTCTTAGAGGAAACACTACTGCCGGGAGATGACACGTGCCCATTCAGGTTCTCTTCTTCTTCCTCTTCCTCTTCCGGTACCACCCCCGGATCAGAGGGATCTCTGGCCTCTAACCAGGCCTTCAGCGCTTTAAGGAAGTCGTCTCTCACTCTGAGACCTGTGGTAGGAACTTTAAACTGCTTGCAAAATTGCTCTAGCTCCTTTTTCTTGTACTTATTTATCAATTTTTTATCAAATTCCCCCACAACACTCTCAGCAGGTGCAGCAGCTCCGGCATCCTCCATGGTCAAAACTGGCAGTGTTTAAAAAATAAGCTCCAGGAAAGCGAAGAACAAAAATAGAATATCCTACCAAAAACAGATTGTGGCAGCGCTATGGTCTGCTTTCACTATGTAGCGCACACTAATCACTGCACATGAGTCATAAATGCAAAGTTCAATCCTCACCGCTGACCACCAATGTTAGAACCGGCGGTCTCTAGTTGGCAGAGGTATACACTTCTGACAAATAGGGACCCACCAACTCTAGTCAGGGCAAGGGGATTACACACTCAGATAACCCCTGCTACCCCCTTGGTAGCTTGGCAGAGCAGACAGGCTTATCTCAGAGGCAGTGTGTTAAGCATTTATGATCACATACAGTAATAAAGTGAATACACTACAAATGGACACAACACAGGAGTTATTATAAAAATAGTATTTTTATATAAGGCTTAGCACAAGACCAAATAACGACAAAAATATACCACAATCTTAATAAATACTCTTTGGAAGGAAAAATAATAGTTCAGGTAAAGTTTCTTCTTAGGAAATAGTTCTTTAGCAACAAAAGTAAGTATTCTTCTTAAAACACAGTTCTTGGCAACAATGTGACCCCCACAGGAGTCACACGACGTCGAGTTTACGATATTCCCAAGGTTCGGCGTTGACCGCGAGGAGCGCTACGTCGAGCCTGGAGTTGCAACAGAACCCACAAACACAGTACCTTTGGAAATGAAGAAAACAATGATCCACGGCGTCGAGATGTCGGCGTCGAGGTCGGCGTCGATCGTGCCTCGGATTCGGGTCGTCGAGAGGTGTCGGGCCGGAGCAGCGCTCACGGCGTCGAGAAGGGCGTCGAGTCGATGCGATCAGCAGCGGCGTCGAGACGGGGTCGCTTAGAGCTGGAGCCGATACTCACTACTCAGCGGCGTTGATACCGGCGTCAAGACGGGGTCACTTGGAGCTGGAGCCGATATTCACTACTCCTGGCGTCGCTACTGGCGTCGATCGGGCCCGGCGGCCTGGCGTCAAAGACTCGGAACACTGGAGCCGTTACTCACGATGTCGAGCTGGATTCGGCGGCGTCGAGACTGCAGATTTCCCCTGTGCACTGGAAATAACACTTTCCAGCAACCAGCAATTCAGTAGAGGGTGAAGTCCTTTGGCCCTGTGACTTCAACAGGAGGCTGGCACTCTTCCAGCCCTTGGAGATTTTCTAGCAAGCTTTTTGAGAGTACACACCAAGTTCCTCTCTCCTTGTTCCTTGGCAAAAATAAAGAAGCAGCTTCAGGTTCCCCCCAGCAAACAGCACACTGACAGAAGGGGGAGGCAAGTCCTTAGACCAGCAGGCTTCTTGTCCTTGGTAGAGGTTTCCTTGTCAGAAGTGATCTGAGTTCTTGGTTCAGGGGTCCTTCTCTTATACCCCTTTTCTGCTTTGTTCCCTTTGTCCAGGCAGGGAAATTCCCCCCATCCTGGGTTTGTTGTGGGTGTTGCCCGGCAGAGGCACCTGGCCTATTCACTGAGCAGGGCAGGCTCCTCAGCCGCCCAGCAGGAGGCGGAGCCAGTATTGTCACTGGCAGGAGCAGGGCTATCAGTCGCCCAGCAGGAGGTGGAGCCAGCATTGTGCCAGGCAGGGCAGGCTATCAGGGACTACTCTTCCCCCACTCTAAGTGTAGATGCCTCATTCACCTCACACTGACTCATTCAGACCTCTGGAGCCACCCAGCCCCTGACACACACACCAAACCAGCAGAGACCGGTGGATAGTTGGACAAGAAAATAGCCACTTTCTAAAAGGGCTATTTTCAAACACAGAATTTAAAAACCATCCATCCTAAAGGGTGTGTTATTAAATTCTGAGTTCAGGGATACTAAACTCGACCTGCTACCATGCTCCCTGAGTCAGTTAGATTATAATGGAGTTAATATTCAGTCTGCCCAGTCTGGCCTATTGGAGGCAGGTAGCCCTTCAATAGTGAAAAACGAAAATGGCTGTAATTCACTATTAGGTCATGCCACACACATCAGGGCATGACCTACCTTTTACCCACAATGCACCCAGCCCTAGGGCCTACCATAGAGGTGTCTGAAATGTGGCAAAGTGAAGGTTTTAGAGACTGGCAAGTAGGTTTCCTTGCCAAGTCGACATGGCAGTCAGGGACTGCACACAGGCTCTGCGATGGCAGGCCTGAGACACATTTTACACGCTGCTTCTGTGGGTGGCACAGCCAGTGCTGCAAGCCCACCAGCAGCAGTTAACTTACACGCCCTTGGCACACGCGGTGCACTAGACTAGGGTCTGAACAGTAAGTCAACCAAGCCAATTATGGTAACACCAATCAATGTAACAATTGCACTTGCACTGTGGCACTGATCAGCAGTGGCACAGTGCCCAAAGCAATATTCCAGCAAAAACATCGTAAACAGAGGAGGCAAACGGAAAAAAATGGAGGAGAGACTCATGCCAATGGTGCCAGGTCTAACAGGTCCTAACTATAACTATCTACTGGCGACCGCCAGTAGATAATATATATATATCCTGACAAACAAGACGCTACAAGGACTCCCTGCTTTGTGAATTGGGGCTCATTAGTGGGCCTCAACGCTCATATATTCCAAAAGGACAAAAACCCCTGCATCCGGATCTAGATATATATTTATATACACACACACACATATATGTATATATATATATATTACCTATTGGCGGTCAGCAGTAGGTAGTCATAGTTAGGACCTAGTTTTCATAGGAAAATTGTTTTTTTTAACTTGCCTATATCTTTGTCAGTGTTTGGTGAATCTTCATGAAATTTTCCCTCAAAAAGTGCCCTGCTGGTCTAGTTCTCTATGGAAAATTTTGGGGTGAATAATCAAGCAGGGGCCAAGGAAAGGGGGGTCAATAAAAGTGCATTTTCCAAGCTAATTCCCATAGGGATTTTGAACATGACTACAGCCTGAACCGCTGAACAGAATTAAACCAAATTTGGCAGAAAGGTACTTTTTGGTCCCGAAAGAACCCTTTGTGTTATTTGGTGTAAATGCATTCAGTAGTTTTTGCGATATTTAAGGAAAAAAATGTGTATATCTAGATGCGTGAAGCCTTCGCAACTACTTTGCATCGAGTCTTTAATTCACACGCCCACAGAAATGCTATGGTTGGCTGGCCGCAACTTGTGTGGAAATTTGCTAATATGATTTTATGTAATGGGAGACAGTCCTGGGGGTGTGAACATAAATGATGAAAGAAATAGAAGGATAAGGGTAGAGGTATCCTTACTCCATTGTTGGAATATAGGGGTTATCTGAGGGACCACTGATGTGAATAATATGTCGAAAATCAGTTTTTTTCCCAAAAGTGATATTTGTGAAGGAGCCGTGACTCTCAGCAAAGTCCCCAGTGTAAAATTGCAATGAATTCATAATTATCACCAAAAAATTCAAAAAATGAATTCACTCACTCAGGCACTAATGCACCCACGCACAGACCCACTGAGAACATTCATGAACCCACTGACAGACCCACTCAGACATTTATGCACCCACTCATAGTCCCACTCAGACACTCACTTATGCACCCACTCACAGCCCTACTCAGACACTCATGTACCCACTCACAGACCCACTTAGACACTGAAACATCCACTCAAGACCAACTCAGTGACCCATGCATCCAGTCAAAGACCCACTGAGACACTCACACACCCACTCAGAGACCCACTCAGACACTTACATACCCACACACAGATCCACTCAGACACTCACATACCCACTCACAGACCCACTCAGATACTCATGCACCCACTCTTAGACCCATTCAGACACTCACACACCCACTCAGACACTCATACACTGAGTCACTCACCTGCTCAGAGACTCATGAATCCACACATAGATACATTCAGACACTGACACCCCCAGTCAGATGCACTGAGTGACTTATTTAGTTGTAGGTTTAAAATGTGCAGGTGTCTATTGAAAGCTTCCTTTTGTTTTGGTTATTTGCGATGCATTCGCAAAGTTGAAAACAATGACTTAAACAGGGGATTTAAAAAGAAAATGAACCAGTGTTTGGGAAATAGGGAGGCTCTGAGAAAATCCTTTGTGTTTATCGTGTGTAGATGATAACCAAACATACAGCAGGATGTAGTGTTTCAAATTGTTGAGGAATACCCTGTTGCCTTTCTCAGTGAAATAAACACCATCACTTCTACAGATACCATCCATGTCAAAGCGTAAGTTGTTGTTGTAGAGAGAGCCCATGTTATGGTGTTTGAGCAATGCAGAAACAGTTTTATTGACCTATTTCCTGGCTTTGTCTGTCTGTAGACAGAATTAGTTTGACCACTTCCATTTCTGTCTTTGGCATATGTTGATGAATACCAAGACATTCTGAGTAAAAAGTACCATTAACTGAGCAAAGGTATTCTTCATTAGGATTTCCAGTCCTACCCCAGTAATTGTGCCTAGGTCATTGCTGCCACAGTGCACAATCATGTGGTCTGGATGTTGGCAATTCATAATGCTTTCAACCAAAGGCAGCAATTGAGTAATGTCCACATTAGAATAAGAATAAGTGTAGGATCACGCACACCGGTGTGTACAGATTGATAGTTTGTTGCGTGCCTCCGGGGTTTCACCCTCTGGTCATAGAGTGTATAAACAACAAATGAATAGCGTCTCCTGATTAGAGCATGTCCCCCTGAGCACAGCGTGTGGCCCACTGTAGGGTGGGTTTCAAACGGTGAATAAAGAAGTAATCAAACGAAGATTTGAACGAAGTGGTTAAGAGAATATCTCTGATATTTATTTCATAATTGATATTGTTGTCTTCATTTCAATCCACAATTCCAGAACATTGTAAATCATAATGCTGGACAAGACATTTGCATTTCCCAATGCATTTCGGGATATCTTAGCCCTTCATCAGGGGTTAAGTTCAGTGCTGTCCATTACTCCCCTCAGGCTGCTGCAATGCTGTCTGTCGTCAGCCTTCCTCCTTTTTTACCTTTTTTACCAGGCCCAGGCAGAAGCCTGGGCCTGGTTAAAAAGGAGGAAGGCTTACGACAGACAACAATTTTAGATTTAAGCTCCCTGGACTTTTGAGGCTTGAGAAGGGGGGCTGCCCCTCCCTTTTTAGTTCAGTCAGTCAGTCAAAGTACTTTTATTTCGATAAATAAATATCATAAAAAGACATAGGAACAATACAATACAAATTCATAAAGAAACATTATTTCATTAAGACAACTCAATCATTAAAAATGTTAAAAAAGAGGTCAGTCAGATAAAACCATCTATTTACATCCATCTAAAAATTACGTTTATATACAAGAATCCCCCAAGAAACGAGATCCTGCTGACAGTGTTAGTGAAATCACCATTATAAATTGCTATTTGTCTGATTATTGGGTAACTTGCTTTTCTTAATCCTAACAGCCCCCACCAGGAAACTAGCTACATGATACATAATCCTGGGGGTTTGTAAAAGCTGTAAAAAAAGGATTGCAGGCTTAACTTGAATAAACCCTGCCTCCCTTAAAATAGGAAGCAAATATTTCTTTCTTGGGGCAGTGTAATAGTCACAGAACATCAAGAAATGTGTAGTATCCTGAATCGAAAAATTATCACATTTACACGGACTGGCGTTTTCTGGGATACACCAGATTGGGAAATATCCAAGTATTAGGTGAATCATATTAAACCTGAAACGAGTTAAAAGGAACCGGTGAAAAGGTAGGTTTACTATGGTTAGATAGGGTTCGGTACCTATGTGAGTACTCAAAATAATGCTACTCCGAACCGAAGGTTTCTCCAATTCAACTCTTTCCCTTTCTGAGCTTAATAACTCGCCCATCATCCTCTTAATAAGACCAATATCTTTCGCAGTAATCCGTTCCGGGGCGGAAAAGAGTTCCAATCTCCCTAACTTAACAAAACAATTTTTAATGTAAGCTAGCCACGGTATATTTATGGCTCTATCCAACTGCAAACAGTCTTTTAAAATGATGTGGTTGAAGGGAATTTCTTGATTCAGCCATGTTTTTAACCAGGCCACGACCGGAGCTACTCTAATCAGGTCTGTGATGTAACCCATTCCAAGTTCTGTATGGACAATATATGTGGGAGAAGACTGCGGTACGGAGAGTACCGATCTCAAAAATTTATTTTCAGTAATCTGTATACTGTCAGAATTGCAATTGCCCCATATAGCACTTCCATATGTGGCAACAGCAAGACATTTTGCCTTATAAATTTTAAGTAGCGATGCTATTGGCCTAGCTCCTAATTTTTTACCAAATCCCTGAAGGGCTGAAGATGATCTAGCTAGGGCAATGTTTCTATTTTTTATCTGGGGGCCCCACGTGCCTCTTTCATCAAATGTGATCCCCAGGTAAGGAAAAGTAGCTACCTTACACAGCTCTTGCTTCCCACAAACAAATGTCTTTGAGATCTTACTCTTTTTACTCTTGCCCATTATCATGATTTGGGACTTTTTAGCATTAATCTTTAAGTCCAATGATCCCATAAAATTCTCAAATGCGTCCAATAATCTTTGTAGACCCACCCCAGTGCGTGAGAGCAGGACGGCATCATCAGCATATAAGAGAACTGGAATACCAAGTTCTCCTACGCGTGGGATGTCTAGGGTTGCATCTTTGAGAATAGGGTCCAGGGCGTTTATATAAATGGTAAATAGTAGCGGCGCCAGAATGAGCCCCTGCCGCACGCCCCTATCCGACTTAAAGTGACTCGTGCAGCGCCCTTCTGAAGTTACTCTGATCGAGGCTGTTAAATCAGTATGTAAGTCTACTAATAGATTGACAAGGGCCCTATCTAGTCCAATGTCTAGCAAAATTTCCCATAGTTTAGAGCAATTTACCAGGTCAAACGCTGACGAGAGGTCCATGAACGCCAGGTACATAGAACCCTCTTTAGCCCTTGTATATTTTTCAACTAGTAAGTGCAAATTGAGCCCTTGGTCTATTGTACTTCTTTTTGGTCTAAAACCATACTGGGCATTTGACAGTACCCCTTTCTTTGTAAGCCACTCATTCAATTTTGTTAAGATAACTCGTCCCAATATTTTCACTGAGGTATCAATCAGAGAAATAGGTCTGTAACAAGAAGGATCTTGCCTGTTACCCTTTTTAAAGACAGGAATAATGATGGATTTTTTCCAGGAATCTGGGATTCTTGCATTAGGAAGAGCATTAAAAACATTACATAAAATTTTTGCCCAAAATTTCGGCTCACTTTTATAGACATCCCCAGGCACCCCGTCAGGGCCTGGGGCTTTATTTTTTAGAGTTAAGTCTATCGCCCTTTCAACGTCTACTACATCAAAGAAGACAGCAGTGTCAACAGTAGAGGGGGCCCCTACGTCAGTTTCCGGAATCCCATCATTTGCAGCAACACTCATTGTTGCTGAATATATCTGACTAAAATATTTGATCCAGTCTTCATCTGGGATATTTGCCTCCAAGGGGCTGTTGGAGTCCTCAGAGAAAAATGGCTGGTTTATTATTTTCCAGAATAAACTACTATTTTTTAAAGTTTCTGGTTCAAGGAGTTGGACCAGCGCATTTTCTTTCAAGACCCTTTTTAGTTAAATTTCAACTCCCCAGGAGTGTTTTAAGACTCAGCAAGAGAGAGCATGCAGCCCCCCTTCCCTATATGAAATCAGCCCTAGGAGTAGGCTCCTTCGGGCATAAAGTATTTAAATGCAGCCAAGGTCACCATATTTATTTCAGATCCCACGAGAGTCTCATGAGATCGCGGCATCATCTGCTAGTCCCTTTGGGTCCCCATCTTGGGGAATAAGGGGTCAGGTATCCCTACTCTTCTCCCATATATCTTTATTGTTTTACAAATCCCGGACAGGGGACTAAGTCCCCAGGTCTTCAAATGGCTGCCAACAAAATTTTTCTCATGTAGCTGCCGGCCAATCAGAGCGCTCGCTGTCACGGGAGTCTGACTCCTGTGGGAGTGAGATGGCCTCAGGGGAATAAAGCTTCCTGGGCCAATCAGAATGCTCTATTTTTAAATTGGTGCTCTGGCAAGAGTCTCTGGGATTCTCGCAAGCTCAACCGTCCAACTATCTGATTTTTGTACCCTTAACATCTCAAAAACTGCAGAAGGTATTTACATCAAATCACAATCTGTGGACATAAATCTAGCTTCCTTCCGAATTTGGAGTAATTACATTCAGCAATTTTTGCTGTAGCCTATCTTAAAGAAGTCTATGGAAAATGCATGGGGATTTTGGCCCCCCTTTTTTCTCAGCCCCACTTGACAGGTCACCCCACAACATTTCAGGAAGGAGCTTCGGTGGATGAACACTTTTGTGGGAAAGTTTTGTGAAGATTAGTCAAAAGTTATTAGCAAAATAAATAATGCATTGTCTATGGGCAAGCAAACCTAGCTATAGCTATCTAGTGGCGACTGCTACTACTTACATATATATATATCTATATATATATAAATGTATATCTCTCTCTCTATATATATATACATATATATATATATATATATATATATATTCACTGAAAAAAACAAAGGTTTCAGCGGCGTTATAGTTAGGAATTGGCATTTAAAAAACCTTAGAAATTCACTGAAAAAACCATAGGTTTCGGGGGCGTTATAGTAAGCTGGACATTTCCTCGTACAAAACCCTAGAAATTCCCCTGTTATAGTTAGTTCAGCTAACTATAACTCGCGCCCCCGCAATGCACTGCTGATGACGTCACATATTACATCACTCATGACATGGTCAGTGACATTGGTTTTTTCAGTGAATTTCAAAGGTTTTTTAAATGCCAATTCCTAACTATAACGTGCATGAAACCTATGGTTTTTTCAGTGAATTTCGAAGGTTTTTTAAATGCTAATTCCTATCTATAACTTATCTCTAAAGATATCATGTTTAATGATTTTCATTGGATTTCTATATTTGTCAAATTCAGTGTGTCAATTACATTAATTATGTTTTTTTGAAATTCTTTTTTATCACCATTTTTTAAATTTATTTTTTTAATTAATTCTTTTAAAAACTTAAAAAATATTATTTGTTTTTTTTGGGTTTTTCAAACATATTTTTTTCAAAATATTTTTTTAACTATATGTTCAAAACTTTATTTTATATATATTTTTTCCATGTTTTTGGATCCGCGCACCCTATGCGCACCGTTCTCGATCCCTACGCGATAGGATACGTGCATGGTATGCGTTGGGTACGTGTTTAGTGCGCGATCACAATGCGACCGGTACGCGACTCCCAGCCTATACGCAACACGTTCGATGTACGTAATGCGACGTTTACGCGCTTCCACAATGCGTCATCTGCGTCTATGGGTAGGTGCGCGGATCCCGCGAAATATTTAACATTTAAAAAAACATATATATGTATTTCATGTGAATATTAATTGAAGACAAACTCTAAACTAGTCTTGCGGATGCGCGCTGGGTGCGTCATGCGTAAGCGCAGGGTGCGCAGATCCCATGTGACCTGCGAAAAAAGAGATTTGATTGGTTCATTACACTTCCTGTTTTAACTATGAAAGACCCCACCCAATTCAATCATTCTTCTTTGACCTTCTTTGGAGGAGCATCTCTTTGCAGAGAAGAAGATTTTTTAGACTAAGTTTACACTTAGCTCTAACTTTTTTCAACTAAAAATGGCTTCAGGGCAGCAGGCATCACCTGCATCTCCTCATACATCTGAGAATGAATTTTTGGAGGAGGCACCACACAAAGAACGGTTTTCTTCAGTGGTGTGGACATTTTTTACTTTTCCCAAGGGGCAGAATAAGACCAATGCCACCTTGGTCACATGCAAGATTTTGCAAAAGAGTGCTGTTGCGAGGGGATCCTAACAAGAAATACTCGTGCGGCACGGCTAGTATGATGAAGCAACTAAGGACCCTTCATCCAAACAATCTTGCATGAGAAGAGTGTAAACGGATGAGAAACACTCCTGCTCCTGCGCCTTCCACCTCATCGCAGCCGAGCACTTCAAGGGTGCATCCGTCAGCCCAAGACTTGGACATCCGTCCTCAATTTCATTATTTAAAAGTGCTCTGCACTAAGTGCAGTGCGACTTTGTGCTACGGTGAGCAGTCGATCGATCTGATCTGCCGCCGGCAAGAAAGTTACATTTGCTAGTTTTTTTTTTTATTATTTATTGTTCCCTGAAGTTCATTGTTTGGTTCCTCCTGTTTTGTTTTTTGTTTTTTTTCCCCCAAAAATCCCAAAAAATCACAAAATTGTTGGAAAAAACAAAAAAAAAGAAAAAAAAAGAAGAAAAAAAAGTTCTTGTAAGAACTAACTTTCCTGGTTTAAAAAAAAAAGAGCTACATTTCTTTGTTAGTGTGTGAAAGTTTAGATGATGTATTTGTAGTATGTAATTCACGGAAAGAATGCATTAGTAGCGTATAGTGAATGTATAAGTGCAGAACTATGAGGAAGTGCTGCAGCATCACACAGTAACCTCTTTAACTGCAATATGCTGTAGTACTTCCAAAGCACAGGGATGCAACATATGTACATAAATATGTTGCAAATCTATGCTTCTCTCTGCATGGCTGCTTAAACTGCAGCCATGTGGTGACACAGGCACCCTTGCACCATAGTGCAAGGATATTGCTGTCTGTTTTTGTGCAGGAAGACACACCTTCCTGCACAAAAACAATTAGTAAAGGCATTTTTCTCTTTCAATGTATGCTGAGCATTGTAGCATGCATTGAAGATATAAAAATGTGGAGAAATGAAAACAATTCTCCTTGTTGTGCTTTCCTACACCAATTTTAGAATGGTGCAGCATTCACACACATATCGAGATTTATGATTTCTGATAAATCTAGACATGAGTATTCAGTGCAATCATGCACAACAACACTTCTAGAACACCCTTTCAACGCAAAGTGGTGTGCATAATGAGGTTGTATTTACATGGAGTATAAAAAGTGCACAGAGTGCCTTTTGCTCTCTTTGTAAATGGGAAAGAGTGTCTTGCACAATAACTATGTTACAAAAAGTGACATATTTCCGGTTTTAAAATTCCTTGCGAATGATAGAAGGTAAGCACAGAGTTTTGTCTGCAAAGATGCTCAAAGAAGAATGATTGAAATGATTGTGGTCCTTCAATAGGCACAATGGGAAATATTATGAACCCCTCAAATCTCTTTTTTTGCAGGTCACATGATATCTGATTATGGTCAGATTTCAAAACTACATAGGTATAATCAGAGTGTTTTTAGAAACGTGTTTCAACTTTGTAGCTTCTTGCAGACCTCCTCATTCTGCATATTGAGACTTAGTTAAACTTACCTTCACAGTAATAGGAATAAAAAATGGTATACATTTTTTTCAGATTTTCATTGCAATCTAAATTCATATAAATTGCTTATTTTAAAATTTGGATCTGTGAAAGAAAAGGAAAAAAAAATTATAACATGTAATAATACATTTTTTACAACACAGCATAATTTCTACAAAGTAATTTGTTTGCCATTTTTTGCTGTTCTCAGAATATATTGAATTTCACTAAAATAGTGGTTTCAATCGTACTCATCACTTAACAGCGGGCAAAAAAAAAACCATCAGAAAGATTCTTAAAAAAACAACAACATGCTATTCTCAGCAAAATACCACAAGATACAAACCACAGATATATAAAATGCTTACGGCTAACAACATTTTATAAGTTTAACTTACAAAAACTGTAAATGTTGCCGCTTTAAAATATTCACCGAATCTGAGGATACATTTTTGGAGAAGGCACCACGCCCACAACGTTTTTCTTCAGTGGTGTGGAAATGTTTTACTTTTCCCGAGGGGCAAACAAAGACCAATGCCACCTTGGTCACATGCAAGATTTGCAAAAGAGTTCTGTCGCGAGGGGATCCTAACAAGAAATACTCGTACGGCACGGCAAGTATGATGAAACACCTAAGGACCCTTCATCCGAATGATCTTGCACGAGAAGAGTGCAAACGGATGAGAAACACTCCTGCTCCTGCGCCTTTCTGAGTTTCTTTTCTTTTTCTTTTTTTTTCTGGCATGATTTCTGTATTTTTACGTTGAAAAACAGTATCTGTAAAAAAGAATCACAAATAAATATATATTAATAACTTTCAAATTTATACTATTCCATTACTGTACAAACACATTTAATATGAAAACTTACTAAGAAACTATAGCCCTGAACCACAAGTGTGACGATGGTTAAAACACTACATGCATAGTGCATACTACTTTGAAGCAGTTCATGCCCTAAAGCCTACCTCACTAAAAGACTACATGCTAACTGACTGAATGATTACAGTACTATAAGGAGACACACTGGGTGAGTGACAGGGTGTTTGCTAGAAGTGTATGAATACTGATTGGGGAATTGAAGGTGTGAAAGACAACTGTGTAGGTGATTAGAGGACTGCATCCACAGTGAATAGGCCTGGCTCACTGCATGAGTACTTGGGTACTGACAGAATGATTAGAGTACAGCAAGGAGAGTGCCTGGGTGAATTTATAAGTGGTTGGCTTTTGACACAGTGAATGGATTAGTACTTGGTACTGAATGGGTCACTAGAGGAGTGCAAAGGGAGTGACAGGATGTTTGCTGGACTGTATGGATACTGACTAGGGAATTGAAGGTGTGAAAGACAAGTGTATAGTATGTTAGAAGACTGCATGTATACTGCATAGACATTTGAAGCAGTCTATGTGGTAATGTATGGCTACACAGGTCACTACTGTATCTAGCAGAGAAAAGAACGCGCAATAGAGTCAAAAAAAGTCTTAATTTTTAAAGACAAGAACCCTCACTCACCCAAGGGTGACATGCTTCATCATTGGGTCCCCTCTTACACACTACCACCGCGAGGTAGGTAGTGTGGGCTAAGAGACTCTAAAACAGAGTGAGAGGAGCGTGAGGTGTTTTCAGAGTAACCAATTTAGGCAACGGGAGTGGGGGACAGAGTGCACGTTACAAAACAAAAAAGTGCATTAAAATTAGCTCCTGGGTGGCAAAAAATGTATTTTAATAGTAGTCCCCATGGGCTAAAGTAAAAGCAGGTGAAAAAGGATTGAAAAAATATCCTATTTATCAGTGATCAGTGGTCAACATGTTTCCGCCTGTTTGAACATTAATTCATGGCATTCGTCAGGACCTAAGATGTTGTCACTCTGTATATAAACTGAATTATAAAATCAAAGAAAACCATACTTAATTGAATATGGTGAATCATGGACAAAGACACTAGCTTCAGTCAGGTTCTTTGTCTACAAAAAATACATATATAGAACATAATTAATATGGACACCATTGCAAAAATCCCTGCACCAAACACCACGTGAATATGACATTTCGCACGTGGATTCCAAAACTTGAAAAATGTGCACATTAAAATCCATCGCTCTCCACAAGAAAAGAGCAAAAAACCAAAAAACACTCACCTAGGGGGCAATATTAATTTACCTCCTCCCTACAAGGAGTGTGCTCTCAGATCGCGGTTTTCTGGAAGTAAAATCAATAAAGGTAGCGTGAGAAGCAGCAAGTCACATTCTTAACCAGATTGTGGTGACAGAAAGTATTCACATCTACTCAGACCCTTAATGTGCTGTATAAAGATGAACAGCATCATGTCGTCTATGCTAGATACAAAAAACGGCATGACCCTTCAGCTATTAACCTCGTTATGGGTAATTATACTGTACAGAGGAGGAACCCGAAATTATCATCACAGTATATGCATACTTGGAGCTCTGTCTCTACAATCCATAGCATCTGCTAAGAACCAGGACATTATGCATGTAAGGCTAGCCATAAACAAAGGATGGCACCTCATAGACTATCAAAGACATCGAGGGGTCTAGCGTCCTCTAAAAATACGTTATAGCGGTCAGCCACCCTTCCATTTACCTGATGATAAACGGCGTCAAATCTTCGTATGGCAACGCTCCAAAGGGGGAAAGGAACATATGTGACGAAATTCCTTTTAAAGTCTCCTCCGCTACCCGCAATATCTAGATAGAACCGGAAGTGTTGAATCTCACTACCGGGTCACAGGACACTTGGGTAATGTAGTCTGTCCCAACACAGCTAGGGAATCGTATCGTGAAATTAAAAGATAGCTTCCCATTAAACAGGTAAGGAACAGAAAAGGGTAACGAGATGTAATTCTCCATGAAGTGCAACTATAAAGAACAAGTATTTATGCGTCTCTAGTGCCTATGATGTCAGGATGTACCCGGAAATTCGGGCTCTCGTTCATGGGTCACTTGGGAATTGTAGTTTATCACGATAACACCTAAGAGTTAGTGGTCGTAGTTTGCTGAATGTATCGTCATGTGAAACAAAAATGGGGAAAATTAAACATAAATGTATTTAAAATTCTCTATATAGGTCAAACTGAGTCACAATGACCTCTATATTCATAGAGTGAAATAAACTATTGGATACACTCAAACTACAACTTATGTACCGGAGTACAAACTCCAAACTCACTCCAGACCACAAATGTATTCGCTGAATCAGCATCTATACGTGAAGTCAAAAATCTATAAACCCTGGGCAAATTATAAGGCACCCCATGGTATATCTTCATTCAAGCCACTAATGTGGCTTCTGGTATGGAACACCCAACGTTGTTCCCGGCAAAATAATACAGTTTCCAAAGGGCCCATATTGACGTCATAGTTGGGTTTATCAATGACTACCCATTGGAGATCATTCTCAGTATGACCTTGTTCCAAAAAGTGTTTCGTCATGCGTCTATTGTCTTTCTTGCATCGAAAGGTACTACGATGTTCTGTAATCCTTAGACGCACTTTTCTTACGGTCATGCCAATATGGATCAAGGAGCATGGACATTTGATCATGTAAATGACCCCACTTGAATTACAGTTAGTATGTTTATTCAATCTCCACGGTCTATCTGATTGTATGTCCACTTCTGTCACATGTGCAGTGTATGGACACACTGAACATGATCCACAAGGGAAGTGCCCCGTCACTGGTTCAACATTCCACAGTGTAGTTTGTCTATTCTGACAGTTATTGTTCTTAGGTCTAGTGTGGACCATCATATCTTTTAAATTACTACTGCGTTTCAATGCGAAAATGGGGCGCTCTAGTGTTAAATTCCCAGTGTTGAGGATGTGCCAGTTGGAGTTAATGGCTTTTTTGATGTTAATAGTTAAATTTGAGAATGTAGTGACACATACCATTCTTTCAAGACGTGGCTTAGTAAACGTCTCCAAAAGTGCCCCTCTGTCATTGTTACGGGCACGCTTGGAGGCTCTCTTGACCAATGATGTAGGGTAGTGTCGTGTGGCCAATTCTTCAGTCAATTTGTTGGCATGTTTTTTGTAATTCATTGTGTCTGTACAATTTCTCCTTAGTCTGAGAAACTGACCCACAGGTAAATTGTTAAGGAGAGCCCGGGGTTGGAAACTATTGTAGCTCAACAAAGAGTTGCGGGACATCGGTTTCTGATAAAGTTCAGTATATATCCTACCCTCATGCGGATATAGTTTGAGATCCAAAATGGGCATGGAATGGTTACTAGATTCACCAGTGAACTTTAAGTTTGTGTCACACGTGTTCAGCCACTCTGAAAAGACATCTAGAGATTCCTGGTCACCCTCCCAAATGACCAGGAAATCATCTATATATCGCTTCCAAAGTTTGAGTTTGTTGTGATAGGGATTATTTGATGGATAGATGTATTTAGTCTCAAAACCATGCATGTAAAGGTTAGCTATGCTGGGAGCACAGGTACTCCCCATGGAAGTACCTGTTGTTTGCCAAAAGAGGTCCCGTTCAAAACTGAAGAAATTTTCTTTCAGAGCTATAGTGGCACATCGTAACATAAAATCATTGGGGGTTTGGTCATTCCGTGTAGTGTTATTCAACAGTTCCCAAATCATGTTTAAGGTGTCGTCTTGCGGTATGTTCGTGTAGAATGCTTCTACATCATACGATGCCATGAGTTGGGACACAGGATAGAACATAAGGGTTTCTAAACATGTAAGTATATGTTTAGTATCCTGTAAATAGGATGGCATAAGAGACACCATAGGACGAAGAAAATAGTCCACAAATTGGGACAAGGGTTCTAAAACCGATCCAATACCCGAAACAATGGGTCTACCCGGTGGAGTTCATTGGTGTTTGTGTATTTTTGGAACGGTATAGAAGGCCGGTATTTTCGGGTGTTTCTGTATCAAGAAATCAGCCTCATTTTTGGTTATCCAGCCTGCCTCTTTACCTTCTTGCACCAATGACTTTATGCGTATTTGTAGTCGTCTAGTTGGGTCTTGTGAAATACGTGTGTAGAATGTTTAGTTGTTCAATTGTCTCAGACATTCCGCTCTGTATACCGCCGTATCCATGATCACAGTAGCTCCCCCTTTATCCGCTGGTTTGATAGTAATCAGGGGGTCATTGCCTAAAGTAGTGACACAGTGTCTCTCTTCATTAGATAAATTACAGAACAATTTCTTAGTATGACTGAGGCTAGTTTCATAATGTTTAAGGACAGCCTTCTCAAAAGTAAGTACCTCTGAAGGAACCTGTTGGGAAGTAGGTACAAAAGTGGATTTATTTCTAAGTCCTGTATTAGCCCCTTGAGAGGCTGACTCTTGTTCTTGGCCACTAAAAAAGAAAGCAAGGCGAACTTTACGAAAAAATTCTGCCAGCTCTTTATGTGTCACAAAATCATCCCCAATTTTGGTGGGTACAAAACCCAATCCTTTTGAAAGTACACTCTCCTCAAGTGGTGTAAGTATTTTACTACTCAGATTGACGATTAAGTTGTTATCTCGCTCGTTGTTGCTGTCATGCTCCTCGTGACTCTCTGTTCCAGTGTGGGATCCCAGCTGAGCCGCGGGTTCTCCATCGGTTTGCCTCTGTTGCCTCTTCGTCTTCCTCTTCGTCCTCTGTCCTGGCCCAAAAAAGGTTGATATGTAGGACCCCCATAGGGTGGACAGGGATTGTACATAGGTGTAGGAAAAGACCATGGCTGTGGAGGCCACCACGGTGTGTGTTGATTAGTTGGAAAAGGAAAACCTCTCCCTCGGCCTCTCCTTGGTATAGACGGGGGAGGCGCGTGTTCGATATCTGAATCGTTAGAATCACTCCACTCATCCGAGTTGGAGGTCCACTCGCCAGTATCTCGCCGCCAGCCTCGTGTACCTTTTCTGTTAATCTTTTTATTATTGAGGCTCGACTGATAACCGTCTGCAATATAAGGATATACCTTTTCTAAGGCAAATCTATCTAGGTCTTTCTTGAGTTTGCCAATCTTATATTTCACCAAGTCATCTTTCACCTCATTCAAATTTTTTGATATTTCATCCAATTTCTTTTTGTAACTGGTGATCTGTATGCCCGTTTTAAGTTGACTCTCTAGTGTCTGAATTTCTACAAGCAATAAATCAGATGTTTCTTTTGCTGTAGTTATAATCAAAACCAACCAGTCCCTAGTACAACGCCAAGCTATTTTGGACCAGTTAGTGACAAACAATTTGTTGCCTAAAAACAGTCTGGGGGTGTTGGAAACAATCAGACCTGGTGGTGCTATATTGCTCCTCAAGTATTCTGTAGGATAGCTGCATGTAAAATGGTTCGTACTTGTTGTTTCTTGATGTTACTAAGTTTGGTTCAATCCTCTGAATTGGATATAGTATATGACCGCTATAACTTGTTTTTAGAGGACGCTAGACCCCTCGATGTCTTTGATAGTCTATGAGGTGCCATCCTTTGTTTATGGCTAGCCTTACATGCATAATGTCCTGGTTCTTAGCAGATGCTATGGATTGTAGAGACAGAGCTCCAAGTATGCATATACTGTGAGGATAATTTCGGGTTCCTCCTCTGTACAGTATAATTACCCATAACGAGGTTGATAGCTGAAGGGTCATGCCGTTTTTTGTATCTAGCATAGACGACATGATGCTGTTCATCTTTATACAGCACATTAAGGGTCTGAGTAGATGTGAATACTTTCTGTCACCACAATCTGGTTAAGAATGTGACTTGCTGCTTCTCACGCTACCTTTATTGATTTTACTTCCAGAAAACCGTGATCTGAGAGCACACTCCTTGTAGGGAGGAGGTAAATTAATATTGCCCCCTAGGTGAGTGTTTTTTGTTTTTTTGCTCTATTCTTGTGGAGAGCGATGGATTTTAATGTGCACATTTTTCAAGTTTTGGAATCCACGTGCGAAATGTCATATTCACGTGGTGTTTGGTGCAGGGATTTTTGCAATGGTGTCCATATTAATTATGTTCTATATATGTATTTTTTGTAGACAAAGAACCTGACTGAAGCTGGTGTCTTTGTCCATGATTCACCATATTCAATTAAGTATGGTTTTCTTTGATTTTATAATTCAGTTTATATACAGAGTGACAACATCTTAGGTCCTGACGAATGCCATGAATTAATGTTCAAACAGGCAGAAACATGTTGTCCACTGATCACTGATAAATAGGATATTTTTTCAATCCTTTTTCACCTGCTTTTACTTTAGCCCATGGGGACTACTATTAAAATAATTTTTTTGCCACCCAGGAGATAATTTTAATGCACTTTTTTGTTTTGTAACTGGCACTCTGTCCCCCACTCCCATTGCCTAAATTGGTTACTCTGAAAACACCTCACTCTCCTCTCACTCTGTTTTAGAGAGTCGTAGCCCACACTACCTACCTCGCGGTGGTAGTGTGTTAGAGGGGACCCAATGATGAAGCATGTCACCCTTGGGTGAGTGAGGGTTCTTGTCTTTAAAAATTAAGACTTTTTTTGACTCTATTGCGCGTTCTTTTCTCTGCTAGATACGGTAGTGACCTGTGTAGGTCACTACGAGTTCATCACCCTTGTGAGACATATATTTAAGAGTAGTGATGAATGTGTTTACTCAACATCTATGAACCCCCTTGTGAGATACACAATGTATGGTTCACAACATGAGTACTTGGAAACTGACTAAATCATCAGACTACTGCTAGGACAGTGCCTGAATAAAACTTTTAAATTTTCAGTTCAGGCACAGTGAAGAGAATAGTACATGGTACTGCACTTTAGTGTCAAACCCTGTCTCATTTTATCAATGCATAAGCAAAGAATAGCTTCTAAAGCTACTAAAACTTGACAACATGACCGGTTTTAACCCCTTCGGTGCTCATGACGGAACGGTTCCGTCATGAGCCACGGTTGAGCTGTGCTCATGACGGAACCGTTCCGTCATGACCACGCCCGCGCAAGATTCCGTCAGCACAGCGGCGGAATCTGCGCAGCATGGAAGGGGTTAAAACAGTTATCTGTCAGCAAATACACAATGTTACCAAATGCTTCTATCACAATCCTTACCCGAATGCACACAGACTCACAGTGTGATTTTAGACAAGCAACAATATCCTACAAGTTTACCAAAACTCATTCACTAGTCTAGAAGAGGTAAGGCTACTGCACACAATCTACATATTAAAGTACAGCACATTAGTGTCAAAGCATGACTCATTTAATCAACGCATAAGCAAAGACTGGCTTCTAATGCTACTAAAACTTGACAACATGACAGGTTTTAAAAGAGTTATCTGCCAGAAAATACACGATATTACCAAATACTTCTCTCACAGTGGTTCCCAAATGCACACAGACTCACAGTGTGATTCTAGACAACAACCACTATACCTAGGAGTTTACCAAAAATCATTCACTACTGTGGAAGTGGTAAGGGAACTGCACACAATATACATATTTCAGGACTGCACTTTTGTGTCAAAGCCGAACTCATTTAATCAACGCATAAGCAAAGACTGGCTTCTAATGCTACTAAAACTTGACAACATGACAGGTTTTAAAAAAGTTATCTGTCAGAAAATACACGATGTTACCAAATGCTTCTCTCACAGTGGTTCCCAAATGCACACAGACTCACAGTGTGATTCTAGACAAGCACCACTATCCCTAGGAGTTTACCAAAACTCATTCACCACAGTGGAAGTGATAAGGGAACTGCACACAATCTACATATTTCAGGACTGCACTTTTTTGTCAAAGCCTGACTCATTTAATCAAAGCATAAGCAAAAACTGCCTTCTAATGCTACTAAAACTTGACAACAAGACAGATTTTAAAACAGTTATCTGTCAGCAAATACACAATGTTACCAAATACTTCTCTCACAGTGGTTCCCAAATGCACACATTTATGATTCTAGACAAACAACACTATCCCTTGCACTATACCAAAACATATTTCTTCATCTAGAAGGAGTACTACATTTTAGTATAGAAACATAACTCATTTCACCAATTCATAAACAATGACTTGTTTCTAATTCTACCAAAATATAAAAACAGCACAGTTATCTGTCTGCAAACACATGAAAAACACAAATGCTTATCACAGAATGGTTTCTACATGCACACACACTGTCAATAAGATTGTAGAGAAAAAACGTACTCCCTACAGTTTAGCAGGAGAAATACATTAGTCTGATTAAAATAGTCTACATACATCCCCTCACAATTAAATAACTCACCTTTCAAGTTGTTTTTTAGATTAAGAAGTATATCAGTCACACACCAGATATCAGTCACACACCAGATTTACTTATACAGAATCTCTGCACTGTGCACCTCTCAGCAAAAACAAATAATGGCAAAGTTTCCCTTTCATTTTCCACACATATACATGTAAATATCAAATCACAATCCTTCACACATACATTCAAAAGCAAACACACATTTCTATTGGTTAAACATTTCAACCCTTTCGAAATGAAATACATTTCAACCCTTCCCCCAATCTGCCTTCTGCCTGTTACCATAGAAACAGGTCATGGAACACTTTACTGAGCACACAGGTCACAAGTTCAGCACACAATGTTGCTAAACAAGACAGCAAGTGTGCTTGACTTTTCAACATATCAGCTTATCATATATAATGTTCCTTACAATCAGTTTTTGTTAACCAATAAGAATCATGCATTTAAAAAACAGAAATATACACCCTACCTTTCAGTGTAAAAAGTTGTCATCCAACCAATGATTTCTTGTCTTTTTTCAATTTTTTTTTCCTTGGATCCGCGCACCCAACGCGAGAGGATCCGTGCACCAAACGTGATAGGATGCACGCACCCTGCACGCATTTCGCCGTTTTTTTTTTTTTAAACAAAAAGGATGCCCCAGGGGGTGCTTCTGGGACCCCCTAAGCACCTCTAGAGGGTCAGAGTATTTCCACCCTGCCCCCTTTATATGTTTTACACACTTATTCCCCTTGCTTCTTCAGCCTCACTTCTACCGAGGCAGAAAATGGCCGCCAACAGTTCCTGGTTTCGAATGTAGACAGACACTCGACAGCCAATTAGCATTCAGCGCGCGATCGGGAGGGTGCACGCTCGCTTCGGGGAGGGTGCGCTCAGGGTGCGCATATGGTGCGCGGATCCTCCGAGGCTATAGATATATATGTACTTTTAACTCTAATTTTCTCAGGAACTACTGAACAGATTCACACCATTTATGCAAAAGGCACGAGTCTGAACTGAGGACTACCTCTTTGCCAAATTTCGTGTCATTCCGTTCAGCGGTTCGGGCTGTAGCTGCGACAACAGATCCTATGGGAAATTGCATGGGGAAAACGTGTTTTTGGGACCCCCCTTTTTTGTCGGCCCCCGCTTGACGAATCACCACGAAATTTTCAGGGTAGGAGCGGAGCTGGCCAAAAGTTTGGAAAATTTCGCGAAGATTCGTCAACCGGCGCCAGACTTATTGGGAATAGAATGTTGCGGATTTCCTATGGAAAATAGGTCCTAACTATAACTATCTACTGGCGGCCGCCAGTAGATAATATATATATATATATATATATATATATATATATATATATATATATATATATTACATACTGGCGATCGCCAGTAGGTAGTTATAGTTAGGACCAATTATCCATAGGAAAAAGGTAGCCCTTGGTTTAGAGTCGTGCCTTTTGGTTAAATGGTGTAAATCCGTTCAGTAGTTCCTGAGAAAATCAAAAGTAGAATCATAGATATATCTATGGGCGCGGTGGATCCTCGCACCCTGCCGAGCATGAGTTGTATGCTAATTGGCTGTCAACACTCACAACCAGGAAGTGTTGGCAGCCATCTTGTGTCTCGGTAGAACAGAGGCACAAGAAAACAGAAGAAAAAATGCACAGAATGCAAAAAGGGGGCAGGGTAGAAACACCCTGAGCAGGCCTAGGGGGTCCCACAAGGACCTCCAAGGCCCCCCCAATTTTTTTTTTAAATCGGCAAGATTCACGCTGGGTGCGCGGATCCTGCCGATAGAAACAAAAAGACGAAGTGCTGGCTTCCGCGCTTTGATGCTAATTAGCTCGGGGGCATGTTGAAAATAAATTGTGGGGGGGCCCAATGCTCCCACACTGCCCCGGCAACCGCCACCCCTCGGGGCAAAGTATGAATAATTGTGGGGGGGCACATGGCCCCCCCACAGCCCCAGGGACCGCCACCGCCACCCCCATGGCTTAATAGTTTAATGTTGGGGGGCCTCTAAGGGACTGCCACCCCCTGGGGCTCGACTTAATATACATTGTGGGGGGGCATACTCAAGCCCCCCCACACGCCCTGGGGACCGCCACCACCCAGGGGCTCTAAATATGTAAATTGGAGGGTCTGTAACGGAACCCCCAGCCCTGAGGACCACCACCCCCGGGACTTTGGAAAATAGTGGGAGGGGGGCCACGCGGCCCCCCCTGGAGCCAATGATGACCCTGGGGACCGCCACCCCCTAGGGCCGACTCCTGCAGTGTCCCGGGGTACCCGCCCCCGGGAAACTGTAGTTTGCTATGGCAGGGCGGGAGCCTCGCGGCTCTAGCAAACTAGGAAACCTTCTCTCTCTTTCAAAATTCAAACCAAATTGCTTTTCCACATGGGGAGCTGCATGTTAGCAGCTCCCCATGTGGAAAAGCAACGCCTACTCCGAGGGACGTGGGGAGCCGGCGGGACCGTGGGGGTATTGGGGACCCCCCCACGGTCCCCAACAGAGAGGGCCTCTAACCACCTACACACTTGTCTTTTACACCTTCAATTCCCCAGTCAGTATCCATACACTTCCAGCAAACACCCTGTCACTCCCCTTGCACTCCTCTAGTGACCCATTCAGCACCATGTACTAATCCATTCACTGCGCCAAAACCCAACAACTTATAAATTTACCCAGGCATTCTCCTTGTAGTACTCTAATCATTCAGTCAGTACCCAAGTACTCATGCACTGAGCCAGGCCTTAGCACATGGACTGCTTCAAACCCCTATCCACTATGCATGCAGTCCCCTAACTAACCAACACACTTATAGTTCTGCACTTATACATTCAACAAAAAAACAATATTTCAGTTTCAATATTTTAAAAAACATTTTTATTTCCATTTATATTAAAAATATATAATGTAATTTAAAAAACTGTAGCAAATCAGTATCAAAAAAATACATATAACTATTATTACATTTAAAAATTATCATTTAAAAAAACCTTCGAAATTCACTGAAAAAACGATAGGTTTCAGACATGTTATAGTGAGGAATTAGCATTTAAAAAACCTTAGAAATTCACTGAAAAAACCATAGGTTTCAGGGCTGTTATAATTAGCTGGACATTTAACTCGTACAAAACCATTGAAATTCCTCCGTTATAGTTAGTTCTGCTAACTATAACTCGGGCACCCGCAATACACTGCTGATGATGTCACATATTACATCATTCATGACATGGTCAGTGACATCACTGATGACATCACTGATGACATCATCCACGCGACAATCAGATACATCTCTTCATACAGTAGTATAACCTTTCATCACTCACTGTAAAATACAGAGTACCATATCTGAATCCATTGACACACCAATACAAGTTTCTAAAAACCCATTCAGGGAGCCTCAAACATTTGACAGATCTAATCGTGCACTTTACCTTTGGTCCTGGGGGAGAGGAGAAGGGCTGCTGTGCGTCTGTGGTCTCACCTGCAGTTTAAAATCGCCGCCGCTGCTGTGGGTCCTGCCTGCAGTGTGCGGAGTTCGTTGACCACAGCCCCCAGAATTCCCCGCTGTGGGCCCGCCCCCAATTAACCTCACTTCCGCGCCCGGAGGCGCTAAAAGCGGGCAAGCTCCCTCGGTGGAGCGGGAGCCTCAAACATTTGACAGATCTAATCGTGCACTTTACCTTTGGTCCTGGGGTAGAGGAGAAGGGCTGCTGTGCGTCTGTGGTCTCACCTGCAGTTTAAAATCTCCGCCGCTGCTGTGGGTCCTGCCTGCAGTGTGCGGAGTTCGTGGACCACAGCCCCCAGAATTCACCGCTGTGGGCCCGCCCCCAATTAACCTCACTTCCGCGCCCGGAGGCGCTAAAAGCGGACAAGCTCCCTCGGTGGAGCGGGAGCCTCAAACATTTGACAGATCTAATCGTGCACTTTACCTTTGGTCCTGGGGGAGAGGAGAAGGGCTGCTGTGCGTCTGTGGTCTCACCTGCAGTTTAAAATCGCCGCCGCTGCTGTGGGTGCTGCCTGCAGTGTGCGGAGTTCATGGACCGCAGCCCCCAGAATTCCCCGCTGTGGGCCCGCCCCCAATTAACCTCACTTCCGCGCCCGGAGGCGCTAAAAGCGGACAAGCTCCCTCGGTGGAGCGGGAGCCTCAAACATTTGACAGATCTAATCGTGCACTTTACCTTTGGTCCTGGGGGAGAGGAGAAGGGCTGCTGTGCGTCTGTGGTCTCACCTGCAGTTTAAAATCTCCGCCGCTGCTGTGGGTCCTGCCTGCAGTGTGCGGAGTTCGTGGACCACAGCCCCCAGAATTCCCCGCTGTGGGCCCACCCCCATTTAACCTCACTTCCGCGCCCGGAGGCGCTAAAAGCGGACAAGCTCCCTCGGTGGAGCGGGAGCCTCAAACATTTGACAGATCTAATCGTGCACTTTATCTTTGGTCCTGGGGGAGAGGAGAAGGGCTGCTGTGCGTCTGTGGTCTCACCTGCAGTTTAAAATCGCCGCCGCTGCTGTGGGTCCTGCCTGCAGTGTGCGGAGTTCGTGGACCACAGCCCCCAGAATTCCCCGCTGTGGGCCCGCCCCCAATTAACCTCACTTCCGCGCCCGGAGGCGCTAAAAGAGGACAAGCTTCCTCTGCGTCATGGGACGCGCGCGGGCGGCGCCGGGCTAAGCCCGGGCAAAGGGCGGGCCGTCTGTGGCCGTCAGGGGCCAGAGGAGGCTGGGCTGGGCCACCCCCCTTCAAATATCACTCCTGGTCATAAATGTTGGATGTAAGACACTATCTTTGTTCATTAGACCATACTACGAAATTGGAATCATACTCCTGTTCCTAGTTACGGTATTTTGTTTCCCATATAGTTGTGTGCGCTTAAGGCCACGTTACGCCTGCAGCCGTTAGGGGCTGAAGGGGCGGAAGGAGGCGGGGCTGGGCCCGCTTCCTAACATATTTGTTTAATCAGGATTAGTGAGAAGTGGAGGTGTGTTGTTCTTTGGATGCTTCCGTCTTCTTGCTAGTCGTTATATAGCGAGTCCTGATTACTGCTCCTGCTCATTATATCCTATGGCTAAAAGTAAGAGTAAGTGCCCTGCAATGGGGGGTACGGGGACATTAGATGCTTTTTAAAAAAAAGCAGAAACCGTTGTTTCCAGGGAAATTGAAATAGTGGAAAGGAGGTTATCTTTGGAGCCATTAACCCAGATTAATCTTGTGAAACAACCCGGTGATACTACCTTAGGTTTAGGTGCCTTACAGGCTGCATGTCATTTTTCTAGTAGGTCGGTGTTAGAGTCCAGTCTTGTAATTTCTCCCGCCTCTACGAGTATCTCTAGTCCCCCTCCTTCACCGCCAGTTACACGCACTAGGCAGCTACAGGCCCTTCCTGTCGCTGTTACTAAAATAGCCAAGGGGAAAAGAAAAGCTAATAACGCCCCCTAAGAAAGTCGGCAACAAGCCAAACAACCCAGGAACAAAGATTCCGTACATGGGCTGGCCATACAGGAAAGTATTGTGGTTGTTCAGGACACGGTTGATAAGCGTCACGGGTGTAACGAGTGTACTGACCAAGGAGAAGTAGATATCATGGGGGTTAAGACGGCTGAACTGTTAAAGCTTATGGATGAGCGTTTGCGAGCGATTATATTGCCAGTCATGGATAGACTCAATAAGATTGATGACAGACTTGTCCTTATTGAACGTCATATAGCAGGCCAGAATACATCGATGCCAAGGCAAAATCCACCTGAGATGCACCCTTTAAGTGTAGTAGCAACTAGAGTTTCTGAGTTGGTTGAGTCTATGACGACCCCTGCTGTAGGCCCTATAAATCCTCCTCCATCTACTTCAGGAACTAATGGTGGAGTTGGTTTGGGGCCTAGGGGCACGATAGGGAGACTAAGTCCTCCTGCTGAGTATCCATCAAGGGAACGTCCTTTGTACTTGCCGCCGGAGGCCTGTCCGTATACTGTAATTTTGGCAAACGTCCCGAACACTCGTGATGGTAGGGAAGAGCATTGGTCCTCGTTAAAAAATAAAGCCCTCCACTACTGGTAAGACAGTATTAGGGAGCCGCCTTTTTGAAAATTTTAAAATGGTATAAAGAGTCCCATGGGTGGGGAAGACCAATAAGTCGTTGAAGGGTGACTGCGTTGTAGTGAGCTTCAGCTCTCCTGACTTAGTAGATCACATTTTGAGGCAGGCAGGGTCGATTAGTATACATCAGGACTATGTAAATGTTCTCCCGCTGTTTTTTTTTTTATCCACCTCACAATTCGGGATTTTCTGGAAATAGAGGGTACATCTCTCAGTTTGCCCCTGCGAGTAGTACATTGGTTCTTAGTAATAGATATGAGGCCCTTAGCACTTTAGATGTCAATGATTGACTCAGAGCTGATAGAATTCAGGCCCATAATAATGAACTTAGAGCGGTTTTTTCTAATGACTCTGGGCTTCTGTTTTCCACTGTGTTGTCTGCGAAAGACAGTATTGACCTTAATGGCATTGGAGACAGAATTTTACCCCTAAAGACAGCTTGTGGAAAAGGAACTAGCCAGATGACCACTGAGGAGGTTCAAGCGGATGGGAGAGAAATAGTTCCCCCTATTGTAACTGCTAATCTGACTGTTACGGTACCTGTAACTAAAGAGGATGTTGATCTTCAACTCCTTTCACTGAATCCGGAGAGTACCGTGACACAAGAGATGGGGCATGGGGGGGAACCCCAATAACGAATAAAATTATGACTTTATCATGGAATATTGCTGGCCTGCGATCAAAAAGAGGTGATATAAATTGGAAGGCCTTTCTCTCCACCCATCATATAATTGCCCTTCAAGAAACGTGGGAGGCCAAAGACCCCTATCATTTGGATGGGTACCAGTCTTTTAATAAAAATGCCGTGCCTTCCACTATGGGGAGATCACGGGGGGGTCTCTTGTTATTATTTAGTCTCAAGTTATTATACAGTACAGAGTTGTTAGTGACTAGTTCTCCAAACATTTTGGCGGTTAAACTTGAAGGTGCCAACTTGCCGTCATTATTAGTGGTGAATTTTTATAACTCATTCACTAGGTCTGATGAATTGGAGCACCTAAAAGCACTGTTTACATTTTTGGACGAGCATGATGCAAATAATGTTACACCTTATTCTCTTTTACTTTTTGGTGATTTTAATATTCATGTATGTCATCTTAATTGTTTTGAAAATATTAATTATGATCTTTGCCCTCAAGAGGCCACCCATTTTGAACACTCTAAGGGTGGGATGTACCTAGAGAGTATTGTATCTGCCCTTCATTTATTTGCCCCTGTACAAGATTCTTTGTCTCCTGTCCCTACGTTTACTGGACAAGGCCATTATAGCACGATCGATTATATTTTCGTGTCTTGTCTTTTGAAGGACTTAATAGGTGCCTTTTGTGTCACACAAAATGCCTTAAGTGATCACAATCCTCTCACTATGGAAATTAAAGTCAAGGCCCTGATGAGGGATAATCCACTGCCTATGATTTCTAATTTAAATTTAGTTTCTAAAAATCAGGGAAGACGATTGAGATGGGATGTTATCACCCCGGCTGATTTCCTCGAGAAATTGTATAATAGTAATAACGAGGATCTAAGTCTATGCTTGTCGACAGAGTCGCAACCAGTGGAAATCCTTGGTGCTTTCGAGAGAATAACAAAACAGATAGTGGGTAACTTAACCTGTCACGGGAGACCAAGGCCTAAGAAACTAAAAAATTGGTTTGATCATGCCTGCTCTAGTGCACTGAAAGAAAGTGGAAAAGAGTCAAGTAAGATTGTAGAGGCAAGAAGGTCCTATAAAAAAGTAATAAAGGCAAGGAAAATTCAGTTAAGAAATATGGCATGGGATGAATTGTCAGAGGCAAGTGTTTTGAAAAATAGCACTCAATTCTGGAAGGTGATTAATAGTCCATTATTTGATGAGTTGGAGAACACAAATAAAGACTGTCTTATCCCGCCAGATAGATGGGTGGACCACTTTTGTGGTCTTTATTCTGAGATTCATCAACTTAACCCAGTAAATTACGGGGACATTAAACAGGCCTCAAAAATTCACTTTAAGGACGAGGAAGTCCTGGAGGCCATTGTGTCAATGGCAAAAGGTAAAGCACCAGGTCCGGACGGTGTCCACGTGGACCTTTATAGGGCAGATCCAAGGTACTGGGCAAAGATTTTAACTTCTGTTTTTAATGCAGTATCAAAGGCGGGTGCCCCTATGTCATGGGGCAAAGCAGTTATAGTTCCATTATTTAAAAAAGGGTCAAGAGAAGATCCGGCATGCTACTGGCCAATCTCTCTCTTGGACTCTGCCATGAAGATAATGGGTAAAGTAGTTCTCATTCGATTAACAAATTGGCTGGAAGATAAATCCATAATTTCTGACTTACAATACGGGTTCAGACAAGGAAAGGGCACAATGGGTCAATGCCTCAATTTACATCTTATCATTGGAAAGTACACGGTCGCTAAGCAGGGGGACTTACATTTAGCATTTATGGATTTGTCCACTGCTTTCGATCTTGTAAATCGTCAAAAATTATGGGCCTCCCTAGTGGTACTGGGGCTTGACCCTGTGTTGATATCCTTCCTCCTTAAAACGAGGGGTAAGACAGGGGTGTATACTTGCCCCTCTGCTCTTCTCGCTTTACATTAATAATCTGGGTGTGGCTCTAATTTCGACTTGTAAGGATATTCCTAGAGCCGGCTCAAAATTGATTCCCGCATTATTATATGCCGACGACACGGTTCTGCTGGCAAGAACCGCGAGAGGCCTACAAGCCCTTTTAAATGGATTTAATGATTTTATGGTCTCTTTAGACTTAATAATACATTTTAAAAAATCACATTCCATGTCAATTGGTTGTGGGAGGGCGAAACAGGCTAAATTCTACTGTAATGGGCAGGAGCTCACAAAAGTGCAGACCTTCCCATATTTGGGGATTGTCTTTGATGACAGGAGATCTTGGGTCATGCAACGCGCTCAGAAAATGAACATTCTTGCTAGGGCGACAGGTGCGCTGTTGGGATTTGCAAAATGTTTGGGGTGTAAACCCCTACCCGCTCTTATGAAGATATATAGAGCTAAGTGTGTTCCTATGGCCCTATATGGCAGCGAGGTATGGGGTTACAAGGCTACAACCGAAATCCAAACAGTAGAAAATGCCTTTTTTCGGAAAATGTTGTCACTCCCCCATCTGCTCCTATTTTTAATATACATGAAGATCTGGGGGAAGGCTATCTTATTGACCAAATTTCTGTGGCTCCATTATTAGGTTGGTTGAGAGTTTGGGCACAGCAACCTCCGAACCTAAATCAACTTATTATTCAAGACTGTTTGTCTCTTGATAAAGCCATGTCTATTCCATGGTTTCGATATATTAAAATTAATTTGGAGTCACTTGGCTGTCTCGAATTGTTTGACAAACCAAGTGCGTTGAGTAAAGCAGAGATAAAGGCCTTTAAGACTCAGTTCTTGAGTAGAGCGATGTTACTGAGGGAAGGAGGTGAACTGGGAAAGCCGGCAGTCAGGAGGTTTGTCACGCTAAGTATAGGTAGAGAGATCCAGCCATACCTGACCTACATAAACAAACCTTTTCATCTGTTCTTGTTAATAAGGTTCAAGCATGGCATGCTTCCCTGGATACTGGCTTACCCTAAGGGTTTTTTCAAAGAGGGAACCCTGGGGCCCTGTCCTTGTGATAATACCTCAGAACAAAACACGTTGCATTTGATATTTTTTTGTAAATGTTACTCTTTGCAGCGTAAGAAATTTATTTTTCCTATTCTTAAGAACTGTAATCTTGAGCAAGTGAGGCCCGCACTGGTTTATCTGCAAATGCTTGGGTCACCACTGGTATGCTTTGGAGTAGCCAGTTATATTACAGGGGTCATTAGGTGTAGAAACAGGGTGCAGTCTTTTTAGTAACCTCCCCATATTTTATTAGTACTGTTTTTAATAGTTGGAGAATGTGGACTGATGAAGTAGTAATGGTTTTATGGGATTTGTAAAAATTGCAGAATTATTTGGATAATATACTTTTTATTGTGATTATGTGCCAATTGTATTGTATTGTTTATTATTCATGAAATGTTGTAAATTGTGTTTAATCTGTATTGTGTTAGTGGTCTTGTTTGACTTTTGTAATTGTAACTACTTGCACTATGAAATATTGTCCTGTGCTTTGATGGTTTTAACATTTTTAACCGAATAAAGCAATCTTTTGACTTTGACTTTGATTCCTAGATCTACACACACATCTAATCACTTACCTATAGATTCACTCATGCATACTGTCAATGATCAATAGAACACTATCAAATATACTTATACACCTATATCGACATTACACACCAGCACACATCCTATTCACTTATGCAGTCATCCTACTCACTTATGCAATCAATGGATCATACTTACATTTACTCAGCTACACACTTATACAAACACCACTTCATGTATTCATATAGATAGTAACTCATACTTAGTGTGTTATAAAATCACTATTACAAGTATACAGTTATCCATACAGTCACTCATACAATCACTGAGTCTTATGTATACTTATTTATATACAACAACTGTCACATACACTGCCTTTTATTTTTCTAGTTTGTTGGACATGTACCATTGAGAGATATATTTGCTCATCCCCACACCCATAAAAATATTCACTCACCCAAACAACTGTTATAAGATGTAGTCTTAACCTCATATACCTACTGAATCAACTATTCACACATCTTTGGGCAGTCACCCCCCCCACCGAACAACACACACATTAATTCTCACATACAAATACTCAGTTGACTGATCAATAACTATTATAGACTTTCACATAGCTAGTAACCAACTGGTGCAGCAGTTTACACAACAACTGACAAAGTGATGCAGATTAATCACCATCCAATATATTTAGTGAGACACTATAAATTAGTCAAGTAAACAGTCAATCACACTGCTACTAAATCCTCCATCCGGATATTTATATTTATATATCCACTCATTCTTCAATGCAGATTGCTATATATATAATACATATTTAAATATCGAACTAAACCACATTCACTGGATGATGTCATCAGTGATGTCATCAGTGATGTCATTTGAGATGTCATCAGTGATGTCACTGACCATGTCATGAATGATGTAATATGTGACATTGTCAGCAGTGGATTGCGGGCGCGCGAGTTATAGTTAGCAGAACTAACTATAACGGAGCAATGTCAATGGTTTTGTACGAGTTAAATGTTCAGCTAACTATAACAGCCCTGAAGCCTATGGTTTTTTCAGTGAATATATATATATATATGTGCACCTTTTTTACCTTTTTTACTTCTAACCCCCTTCACTCCTCTGAACCTTAAAATTACCTTTACCTTTGTTTACTATTACCCACGTCTAAACCCTAAAATCACCTTCACCTCCCTTTACCGCCATCCACTCCTGAACCATATAATTACCCTAGCATCCCTTTACCACTACCCACCTATAAACCTTAAACTTGCTCTTACCTACTTTTTCCTCAACTTTTCATTTACCTCTTTACTCCCTTGAACTCTAAAATTACCCTTATTTCCTTTTACCTCTTCCCATGCCTGAACCCTAATTTTACCATTATCTCCGTTGACCTCTACACACCCCTGAACCTAAAAATTACCCTTACCTCCCTTGACCTCTACCCACCCCTAAACCCTCAAATCACCCTTACTTCCCTTTACCTTCACCCACTATTGAACCTTAAAACTACCCATTGTAATCTCAATGTATAATAGTTTGTCCCTCCTCCTTTTCAAGCTTTCTTACTTACTACCTTTACCTCCCAGTACCCTCACCTTTACTTCCTTTTTTTAAATAACATAAAACATTAAGCTATTAAAACAAATCTTACCTGCATAGTACAGTGTTGTAAAGGATACAAAAAACGTATCTGGGTGTAAAAGACTGTGTAGTAAAGACACAGAGGGGCCGATTCACAGAACTAACTTAAGACAAAATCCTAAACTTACTACTTTTGGTATTCACAGAAGTTAGGATTTTGTCTTAAGTTTGTCTTAAGACAAACTTAAGACAGACTTAAGACACACTTAAAACAGACTTAAGACAAACTTAAGACAGACTTAAGACACACTTAAGACAGACTTAAGACAAACTTAAGAAAAATTCCTAACTTAAGTTTGTCTTAAGTCTGTCTTAAGTCTGTCTTAAGTTTGTCTTAAGTCTGTCTTAAGTCTGTCTGTCTTAAGTCTGTCTTAAGTTTGTCTTAAGACAAACTTAAGACAAAATCCTAACTTCTGTGAATACCAAAAGTAGTAAGTTTAGGATTTTGTCTTAAGTTAGTTCTGTGAATCGGGCCCAGAGAGTGGAGGGTGTTAGAAGAAAGAGGCATGAGATTAAATCAAGCCCAGGCAGCCTTGATCGGGTGCCTGCACTGGTGCTAGGCAGCCCATTGTCCGTCAACGGTGGGAAAAGGACAGGAATGCACTATATTGTAATAAACATGGTGCATTCCTGCCCTTTCCCTGTAACGCAGCATAGTGCAGCAAGTTGACTTTCTGCCTTGTGTTAAAATTACATAAATATGCCCCTGTGTGTGTTGTCAGCGCAGCGTGGTCATGTTCATAAACATTATACAGTTCGGACCCTGCAGTGCTCGGACGTGGATCGGGAGCAGCACATTGCCTGTTGTTGTTTTCCAGCAACTCACCTGACCCAGTGACCACGCAGTGTCTGATTCAGAGCAGCTTCGTTTTTGATCCACTCAGCAGCAGTAGACAGACTAACAGCCGTAGTGCACTGAGCACCGAGAGAGCCTCTGCCTGCCTAGTTGCGGTCAACACCGCCAGCAGCGAGTACCAAAGCAATTTCATGAGGATCAGGCAGGAAATAACACAAATTCAAAAGAGAGCAGAAACCAAGACACAAGAAGGGAGCAATAATAGTTTTAAAAAAAACATGCAGTTACTGTCAAAAACAGTAAGCCCAGAGGCCCACTTTTAATCAGTCTCCATGACCATTTGTCGGGAGCTTGCGATTTCTCATGTCTTGTAATATTGACAGATACAGAGCTGCAGAGTTCCAGCCCTGCACTGGGCGCACCAGTGTCAACAGTAAGGACCGCTGCACCAGAGTGCTTGAGTAGTACATGCTCCTAAAGCTAAATACTAGCGAGGTTTCTCACACAGGAAGAGTGAGTGAAAACATAACTAGTTGCATTCTCCCAAATATGCAATTATGCACAAAAGGGCAACTAGGTGGAAGAAAACAAAAGAAGTGAGAGAAGGATACCACTTAACGGTCCTACAAAACCATCCTAAGATTTTGGAATAGACGCCTCACTCACTGAATCATGACATGCGTCATCATTGGCGCCTGCCCACACCATGGTAGGATGATACTACCAGGGCCGGCTCACCCAAAAGTGGGATTTCTAATATAAAGTATTTCTCTGGATAAAGCAGAGATCCAGATAGGTAAAAGATGCTAAAAATGCCTCACGGTATATCAAAAAGGATTCCTCTTTATTTGTAGGGTACCTTGGACATTATTAAAAATAGATACAATGTTTTAATTGAGCATTAGGTTCTCAATTGCACCTGATTTTTTCATTGCCAGCATGCTTCAGCCCTTGTCAAGAGCCCATCCATGTCTGGGGCCTTCGGCAGGGCTATATGTATATCCCTGCCTACTACCTATGCATCCACTCCATGTAAGGCTCACTCCATGTAAGGCTCACCTTGAATGATTTGGGATTTATTGGGATTTATTGGATTTAGCTCACCAAGTGCAGGAATTCAGTCCTTAGCTAAAAATGTGTCTGCTTGCAAGACAGAGGGTTGTGGATGTTTTGGAATAAATGTGTGTTACCCTTTCTGCTTAGTTAAAAAACTGGGTCACCAATACCTGTTATTTGGGCACCAACCATTCTCCAGTAAATCTACTCATTTGTGAATCCCCAAAAGAAACACTTTTTGATCAAACGGTTTGGAAAAAACCCTTTTTATTTGTTTATTCTTTCTTCATTATCCATAGGTACCGCTAAACTAGGAAGTTCTATTTTAGGTGAGAGCCTTGCGCCTCACGTATGTGTATGGAGTGCATGCAAAGGTAGGCAGGAATATACACAAAGCCCTGACGAAGGCCCCAGACCTGGATGGGCTCTTTGTGAGGGCCGAAACATGTTGGTAATGGAAACATCAGGGGCAATTTAGAAACTAATGCTCAATTAAAACATTGTATCTATTTTTAATAATGTCCACGGTGCCCTACAAATAAAGAGGAATCCTTTTTGGATATACAGTAAGTCATTTTTAGCAGATCCCTGCTTTATCCAGAGAAAAACTTTATATAAGAACTCCCATCTTTGGTTGAGTCCACCCTAGTGGTATCCTACTACCGGGGTGTGGAAAGACGCCAATGATGAAGCATGTCAGAATTAAGTGAGTGAGGCGTCTATTCCAAAATCTTAGGATGCTTTGGTAGGACCGTTGAGTGGTTTCCTTCTCTCTCTTGTTTTCTACCGTCTAGTTACAACTAACAAGACCATATTATAAGCTGTTAGACATATAAATTAACCCCATTTCCCTCCTCCTAGTTTATCAACATCACAACGCCATCAAAACATTTCAGTCAGGAAAAATGCTAATTTGAGGTTTCATGGTAAGCCTTTAAATCTGTTGTCTTTGTACATCAATATATATCCCGCACAGTTATAGATCACCGCACACGTTTCCTAATGATAAATGATGTATGAATAAATGTATATATTTTAATTAGCGTACCCTGAAAGTGCAAGAAAGATCTTTCTCTGGTGTCGTCAATAAAATGCATGTGTGGTGTCAATTTGCACCAAGGAGCTAATCGGCACCATATATATTGCATATATATTTATATTGATCGGTTTTAACCCCAATTAGATTTGACTCTCAGTGTCACTCATGAGATGCAGAATATTACACATAAGCACATGACCAAAGCAGGAAACTTGTCATCTATGCAAATTGTGTTTATGGCAATAAAAACACCAATATCCTATCTTGGCACTAATGCAGTCAGAATATAGGCTAGTAATAAGACATATAAATAAAGGGGAAACAATATAAAACAATAAAACAATGCTCAAATCTAATCCCGACAGGCCAAAAGAAGAAATCGCAAGAGATGAATAAACATGTAGTGAGCAAGGAGAATCAAGCGGTAGGGTTCAGTACCTAATTCAACCTCAGGGTGCCAGACGTTCCCAAGATTTGTGCGTGCGTAGAAAGTAAACATCATTTTCTACCGATTCTGCCTTCGTGGGTTTCTGTGGCAGTCGTCTGCACGACGGGTGCGCTGGAGGGAGACTGAAACCTGTGGTGTCGTGCAAGGAAGGGAAACACGTGGGTCAGTTGTGCTGGTCTGCTGCTGTCTTTGAAACACCGTGTGGAGGCTTGCAGATGTGTGCAAGAAGGTGAGGCTGTTTGTGGATGGATGTGTGTGAGTCAGACGCTGGGTGTAGGTGGATGCTTGTGGGAGGGTGCAGTAGGGCGCGGCTGGGTGAAGTTGAGTGTAAACAGATGTTTGAGGGTGAGGCTAGGATGTGTGGGGGTGTGTATGCAAAGATAGTAGCAAGCAAACGTATATCTGCTTTGAGAGTATAGAACTAGAGTAACAACCTGTGTCTTATTTGTTTTCATCTTGTAGCCAGCATATACCCAAAGGTATCCGAGGTTACTATGAGACGTAGAGGTGGACGTGCCGAAAACACAGTAAAAAGGATCATTGACGAGTAAGTTTGGAACTGCGTACTTCTTTGCAGGAGCAACGGCACCAACAATGAAAAATAAAACATAACAAGGTAAAACGCAGGTAGGTTTAGACAAGAACATTGTATTACAAGTCATACATCGACAAAATGCAATTTAAATTTTACTCGGAAAGCTGCCCTGTGTAGACCTCGACCGGTATCCATTGCTGTGAGGTAATGAAAAAAAATGTACAGTGTTGTTGTGTGGCTTCTAAAATTGTATATATAGTTAAAGAAAATCCTTTCAACTGTTTCTATGTAAGCGGGGTATGGCTCCACTTAGAAATCTTATCGATCTACCCTGCCTTGAGTTCCTGAGGCTAAGCTTAGGTTATAGCACAGCATAGGCATGCCCCTTTAGAGATTGGAGAGTGTCAGACCTGACAACCTTGGGTGGTAGTTCCCCAAACACTTTTGTTTTCACCGCTTCCTCTTTTCCTCAATTCGTTTTTGTTGGTTTTAGCACTGTTAACCAGTGGTAAATTGCACATTCTCTCTCCTCTGACCATGGTAAAATTGGCTTACACGTAATCCGCATATTTAATTTACCTATAATTCTCTAATAAAGTAGTATAACATTAATCTGGGCTGGTAAATTATATGCTGCTAGTGTAGCCTGCAGCACTGGCTGTGTCACCAACTTAAGTAGCCCCTTAAAACATGTCTCAGGCCTGCCATTGAAGCTAGAAGGCAGTTTTAAACTGCCAAATTGACCTGGCAAAATTAAACCATTGCCAGGCCTAAAACTCAATGTTTTAATACATCTAACTCACCCCTAAGGTAGGCCACAGGCAGCCCATATGGCATGGTGGATCTAAAAAGTAGGACATGTACTTTTAAGTTTTACATGTTCTGGTGATAAAAAACTCACAAAATCGTTTTTCACAACTCTGAGGCCTAACTCTTCCATAGGATAACATTCGGTTACCTTTATTATTATTTTTTTTTAAACTTCTTTTTATTGGCATTTACACATATTATCAAACAACACCAAAAAGAGAGGATTTTCATAATACAGTACGTTCTGCAGCGTATCCAGGGTGAGGAAGGAGAAGGAAACATAGAAAATCCCCATTACCTTAAACCCCAGTATTCCTTTGCCTCATATATTTTGTGTAGGGAACCGTGTCAGAAATCCCCTCATTCCTACTTTCCAGGGGAGTCGACAAGGTCCAAGTGCTTCCTTAACTCTCTTCTCCACACGACAAGTTCAATAAGGCCAAACCCTCCGTATACGTTCAAATCGTTCCATGTGTAACTGTTAGACCTGGCACCTTGGCGTGAGTTTTCCTCCCACTTTTTGATGGTGTGCCTCGATTGTTTTGCTGGTGTTGTCCGCTCAGGGCACTGCGCCACGGCTAATCCGTGCCGCAGTGCAAGTGCTCCCGAGGTAAAGTGTACCTGTAATTGATGTCCATGATTGGTTTATTGGATTCACTGTCAGTCCCCAGTAAAGTGCACCAGGGGTGCCAGGGCCTGTGAATGCCAATGCTGCTGGTGGGCTTGCAGCGCTGGTTGCGCCACCCACGGAAGCGGCCTTGTAAAGTGTGTCTAGGGTCTGCCACCGCAGACCCTGTGCGCGGTCCGGGACCGTCGCGCTGACTGCGCAAGTGCCCCCACTTGCCAGTCCCTAAACCTTCCCTTACCTACATATTAGCCACCCCTCTGGTAGGCCCAAGGGCAGGGTGCATTGTAGGCATAAGGTAGGACATGCCCTGATGTGTGTGGCATGTCTTAGTAGTGAATTACAGCCATTTTCGTTCTTCACTATTGAAGGCTACCTGCTCTCCATAGGCCAGAATGGGCTGCCGGGATCACGCCAATGCTGTGACCCCAGTGGACTCAAGGAGCATGGTAGAAGTGTCAAGTTTAGTATGCCTGAACTCAGGATAATAAAATACTTCTTGTAGTCAAGTTTATTTTAGTATCCTGGGTTTGTAAATGCTACTTTTAGAAAGTTAGTATTTACTGACCTGACCATCTCAGTCCGCCTCTGCTGTGTGTGTGTGTTCGGCCTGGCAACAGTAAGGAGCAGGGTGGGGGGATCCCCCAGAGACAGGTTGGCTGCCAGGTGGTGGGTAGAGAGGTGACACCTGGATGGGTGGGAGGAGTACACCTTGACTCTTGAATAGCCCTGTGCTCTGCCACCACAAAGCCGGCGCCGCCCCCTGTGGGGCGGCTGATGTCTCTGCCCTGCTGCTGAAAGGAAAGAGCAGAGTCACCATAACAAAGTGCTCCAGAACTGGACTGAGCCAGGCCTAGGCCCCCTGGCGCTAAAGAACAAAAGAATCATGGTATAAAAGTAGGAGCCTGGCTCCTAAGAAATCAGAATCCTGTTTACCACAAAGAACCTCTGCCCGACTAGAAGGAGAAGAAGACGCCGGAGGAGCTGGCCTGCTGCTTGCCTTGCTGAGAAAGGAGAGGAAGAGACTTACTGAAAAGACTTTGCTACTTTGTGCTTGAACATTCTCCAAGGGCTTGATCTGAGCTTGCCCCCTGAACTGAACCCCAGGACCAGTGGGTTCTCTGTGCTTCTTGCTCATCCTCCAATTCGAGCCGTGTGTGCATCCCGCTGGAAAAGAGACTGCGCCCCTCATCGCCCCTCCTAGGGCCGTGACACTCAGAAGCTCGCCTGCCTCAAACCCGTGAGAGCCCCGCTCCGTCCCGAGCCGCTCTCTGTCCCCGGGCCAGGCCGCCTGCATCCCTGTCACCGCCTGCTACTGGAGCGCGCTGACCGCGCTATCACCCCTCCCGCCGGAAGCCGTCCGACGACTGTGATCTACGCCGGGTCATCCAGCTGCACTGACCGTGCCCTGCGACCCCGCTTCGCTATCCCCGGAAATCTCAGGCCGCGCCGCCCCCGCTGTGGAGACCCCCCCCTGCACCGCCGTGCTAAAGGGTCGCGGGCCGCGCCTGCCTACTTGCCCACACCTGCTGATTGAGGACCCAAGAACACTTCCCAAGCTGAGAGTCGCACCGACCTGTGCCGACCCTCCACATCACGAAAGAAGTTCCAGCATCGGGCTCGGGGCCCGCAACGCCTTATTTCCCCGTTCGCAGGAGTCGATCTCTGTGAGTACTGGAACCACAAGTAACATTTGCAAGAGACTACAAAGTATCCATTTGAAGCTACGAACAACGAACATTTGCCCGCTTTACAACCTGGTGGCATAGCGAAAACGTTATTGGTCTTGTGATAAGTCTGCTGAGATATATATACCTATTTTTACATAAAGAAGCGTATTTTTATATATATCCAAGTCTGGTGTCCGTTTCTGGGGGGATTAATGTATTTACTGTGTGTATGATTGTAAGTGCTTAACCAACAACGCCTGAGGAATCGCCTTGGCTGCTCACGCCACGCACCTAGAGGGTGAGCAAGGGTCATTCGCGAGGGGTTATCCTGCGCCCTGACATGGAGGAGAGGGTTCCTGCTTGACACAAGGGCAACCTTGCGCCAACCAGAGATCCCCGACTCTAACATTGTTGGCAGCGGGTGGGATTTCGGATTTGCACTTGTAATTTGCGTACAGTGAATTATTAATCACCAGATAGTGAGAGCAGACCAAATAACGCAGCCACAGGTTTTTATTTGTTGAACTTTGTTGAGACATCTGCCATTACTGCAACCATGCCTGGCTCACTCTCTGCTGGAAGAGCGCTCTCCGTGATTTCTGGAATAGATGAGGTGGATTGGGAGAGACTGGAAGGCTACACGATAGAGCAATTGAAAGGCTACAGTGTAAAATTCCGAGTTCCCCATGCTGGATTCAAGAGGAGAACCCAGTACGCCAAGGCGCTAAGAGCCTGGAGGGAGTCACGAGACCCACGGAATGCGGGGGACATCGTTCCACCCGACAACCTTGAGGAGCCCAGCAGAGTCCGGTCGCCAGAGGAGCTGGCAGACAGGGCAGCCGTCAGGGCGCATGCAATGGAGATGGCAAAGTTGGCCGGACAAATGGAAATGGAAAAGCAGAAGTTGGCCCTGGAGGCACAACAACGCCAAATGGATCATGATATAAGATTGAAGGAGTTGGAGCTGAAGGCGAAAAGTTTGGACACCGCTCCTTCTGGTGGCAGCACTCCACCAGCGCAGGTAGAGTCCAAGGTGTACATCCCCAAAGATGTAGTAAAGGAGTATTTTAGAAAGGATGACATAGGGCAGTGGTTTAGAGCCTACGAGGTGGCCATGTCCTCACACCGGGTCCCTGAGAAAGACTGGGGAGCGGGGTTGTGGGGAAGGTTCCTTGCGGAAGGGCGGGACACACTGTTAGATTTGCCCTTAGAAGTCCAGACCTCATACCCCCATATGAAGGAAGCTTTAATGACCAGGTATGGGTTAACTCCTGAGCTATATAGACAGAGGTTCAGGGAGACCAAGAAGATCCCTGAGAGTACGTATGTGGAGTATGTGACCTTTTTCTGCAGAGCGCTGGATGGTTGGGTGAAGGGTAGCAAAGTGAATGATTATCAAGGGCTGCTTGATTTAATTGCATGGGAGCACTTGTCCAGTCAATGTTTTCCTGAGCTACGCCAGCACCTGATAGATAGCAAGCTGTCCAACCCGAGGAAGCTTGCTGAGGAGGCGGACCGCTGGCTCAGCACCAGGGTCCACAAGGGTCAAGTGGGAGACTCCGCCAAAGGTGGGCAGGGTCCCTAGCAGAAGAGTGGGGGGGACAAGGGTAAACAGAAGGGGTTCCAAAAAGGCCCCCAAAGTAATTCCCAAGGGAACCAGCAGAAGGGTTCTCAGCCTCCCCCACCCCCGCAGCAGAACGGGGCCCCGACAGGTAGACCTGTTCCAAAGGGGCCCTTCAATTGTTATAGGTGTGGTGACCCGGGTCACATTGCCTCTGATCCTAAGTGTCGCCTGTTTGGTAAGACCGCACCCACTGGTGCTCCACCCCGGCAAGTAGCTAGTGTTAACTTTGGGGAGGAGGTAGCAGTCCAGGAGGGAGGGGGTCCCGGGCAGATGACCCTAGTCTCGCTAGGAGACAGTGAGATGGTCCCTGTAACCTACCTGCCCTCTAACACTAAGAAATATGGGCAAGTGGTGACCATCAATGGAAAGAAGGTTGAGGCTCTTAGAGATACAGGAGCCAGCGTGACCTCGGTGAGGCAACACCTGGTGTCTCAAGAGCAAATTGTACCCAATGCCTACTGTAGGGTTGTCAATGCTGACAACGTAGAGAGTCGTTGTCCAATGGCTCAAGTTCCCTTTGAGTGGGGGGAGGTCTCTGGTACTCTACAAGTCGCTGTGAGAACTGACATGCCTGTAGACTGTCTGCTAGGGAACGACCTGGAGAGTTCCCCTTGGGAAAAGGTGGAGAAGACCACGCATCTGAGGATGGTGGGTCTACCCGACTGGGCGTGCGTGACCACCCGGTCCATGGCAGCCAGTAGGGGTGTTGAGAGGGTCCTGGAGCCTGAGGGAGAGGTCCAGGAACCGGCCTTAGGGAGAAGGCGCCGGAGGCGCGGGAAACCGGCCCCCGAAGTTCCCACGGCCCAGGAGGAAGTAGACCCTGAGGGGGATGCTCTGGAGCCTACCGGGGAACAGATTGCCGAACTGGGAGATCTGCCTGAGCTGACCCATTGGCAGCAAGAAGGAGGTCCCTCCAGGGAGGAATTCTGCAGGGAGCAGAAAGAATGCCCTTCTCTCGTGGGTATGCGGCAACAGGCTGCAGACCAGGCCAACGGTGTTCAGGCCAAAACACACTACGTGTACTGGGAGAGTGACCTCCTGTATTCCGAGCCTAAGGCTGCTGAACCTGGGTCAGCCCGTGTGCTGGTGGTACCCCAGAAGTTCAGAACCTTCCTACTGGGGCTGGCTCACGATGTGCCTTTAGCAGGACATTTGGGGATGGACAAGACCTATGACAGGCTTGTCACCCACTTTTACTGGCCCCAAATGCATAAGAATTCAGATTCCTACTGCAGAACCTGTCAGACTTGCCAGGCAAGTGGTAAGAGCGGAGGGAAGCACAAGGCTCCTCTGCAACCTTTCCCTGTGGTCGGTACGCCATTCCAACGAGTGGGTATTGATATTGTGGGGCCTCTGGACCCCAAGACAGCCCTGGGCAACAGGTTCATCCTGGTCTTGGTGGACCATGCCACCCGGTACCCTGAAGCCATCCCTCTGAGGACAGTGACGGCCCCCGGGGTGGGACGGGCACTGATGGGAATTTTCTCCCGAGTGGGATTCCCTCTAGAGGTGGTGAGCGACAGGGGGACCAATTTCATATCCACATATATGAAATCCCTGTGGAAGGAGTGTGGGGTAACTTACAAGTTCACCACTCCTTACCACCCCCAAGGAAATGGGTTGTTTGAGAGATTCAACCGAACCCTCAAAGGCATGATCATGGGCCTGGACGGTCCAATGAGGCGTAAGTGGGACGTCCTCTTGGCATGCCTGCTCTTCGCTTACCGAGAGGTGCCGCAGAAGTCTCTAGGGTTCAGCCCCTTTGAGCTTCTGTATGGTCACCCGGTAAGAGGACCTCTGAGTTTGGTAAAGGAAGGCTGGGAGCAATCTCCCAGGAAACCTCCCCAGAATGTATATAGTTACATGCTGGCCTTCCGAAACCAGACTCGGCGTTTCAGGCAACTTGCTGAGGCAAATCTGGAAGCCAGCCAGGAGGAGATGAAGCGGTGGTACGACCGGAATGCCACTCTGGTAGAGCTTCAACCTGGACAAAAGGTGTGGGTCTTGGCCCCAGTGGAGCCTTGTGCACTTCAGGATAAGTGGACAGGTCCATTTGAGGTTGTGGAGCGCAAAAGTCCTATCACCTACTTGGTGGACATGCAGACTCCCAGGAACCCTTTGAGGGTCCTACATGTTAACCGCCTTAAGCCCCACTTAGAGAGGACCGAAGTGGGCATGCTGCTGGCCACTGATGATGGAATGGAAGAGGAGACCGAGCCTCTTCCTGACCTCTTAGTGGCCTCTGAGAAAGATGGGTCAGTGGATGGAGTTAACCTCTCACCCACCCTGACGCCCGAACAACAGGAAGATTGCCGCCACTTGCTGGGACAGTTTTCCGACCGATTCTCCCTGGTTCCTGGTGTCACAGATTGGTGCGTCCATGATGTGGACACAGGAGACAGCTTACCTGTAAAGCACAAGGCTTACAGGGTAACTGACAGGGTCAGAGCTTGCATTAAGGAGGAGGTCTCCAAAATGCTTGCGCTAGGGGTGGTTGAGTCCTCCAGCAGTCCTTGGTCCAGCCCCGTGGTCTTGGTCCCCAAAGCTGCTGCGCCGGGAGCCACACCTGAACTCCGGTTCTGTGTGGACTACAGAGGACTCAATTCAGTAACGAAGACTGACGCGCACCCCATCCCCAGAGCTGATGAGCTCATTGATCGGCTGGGGGCTGCCCGGTTCCTCAGCACGTTTGATTTAACGTCTGGGTACTGGCAGATCGCCTTGACCGATGGGGCCAAAGAGAGGTCCGCATTCTCTACACCAGATGGGCACTTCCAGTTCCGAGTCATGCCATTTGGGATGAAGAATGCCCCTGCCACCTTTCAGAGGTTGGTCAACCAGGTACTGGTTGGGCTGGATGCGTTCAGTGCCGCCTACCTGGATGACATCGCAGTGTTCAGTGCCACCTGGCCCGAACACCTGCGCCACCTCTGGGAAGTGCTGATGGCTCTGCGCCGAGCAGGCCTCACGATCAAGGCAAGCAAGTGCCAGATCGGGCAGGGTTCCGTGGTGTACTTGGGACACCAAGTGGGGAGTGGCAAGGTGGCACCCTTGCAACCCAAAATTGAGACCATCCTGGCTTGGGAACCCCCCAAGACGCAGACCGCAGTGAGGGCCTTCCTGGGGCTCACTGGGTACTACAGGAGGTTTGTCAAGGGCTATGGAACGATCGTTGCCCCCTTGACAGAGCTGACTTCCAAGAAGCAGCCCAGGAACGTGATTTGGACTGACACCTGTCAGAAAGCTTTCGACACCCTGAAGACTGCCATGTGCACGGCGCCCGTGCTCTTGGCCCCTGACTTCTCCAAGGAATTCCTAGTACAGACAGACGCTTCAGAGCATGGTGTAGGGGCTGTTCTCTCACAGATGACTGAGGAGGGCTGAGACCAACCCGTAGCCTTCATCAGTAGGAGGTTACTCCCACGGGAAAGTAGGTGGAGTGCAATTGAGCGAGAAGCATTTGCTGTGGTCTGGGTGCTGAAGAAGCTAAGACCCTACTTGTTTGGGTCTCACTTCCGGGTTCAGACGGACCACAGGCCCCTCAGATGGTTGATGCAAATGAGGGGTAAAAACCCGAAGCTGTTGAGGTGGTCCATCTCCCTACAGGGTATGGACTTTACGGTGGAACACCGTCCTGGTACAGATCACGCCAACGCTGACGGTCTGTCCAGGTATTTCCGCCTTAGTGACGAGGAACCCCCTGGGCAAGGGTAGTTCTCCCCACATTTCAGCTGGAGGGGACACTTGTTAGACCTGGCACCTTGGCGTGAGTTTCCCTCCCACTTTTTGATGGTGTGCCTCGATTGTTTTGCTGGTGTTGTCCGCTCAGGGCACTGCGCCACGGCTAATCCGTGCCGCAATGCAAGTGCTCCCGAGGTAAAGTGTACCTGTAATTGATGTCCATGATTGGTTTATTGGATTCACTGTCAGTCCCCAGTAAAGTGCACCAGGGGTGCCAGGGCTTGTGAATGCCAATGCTGCTGGTGGGCTTGCAGCGCTGGTTGCGCCACCCACGGAAGCGGCCTTGTAAAGTGTGTCTAGGGTCTGCCACCGCAGACCCTGTGCGCGGTCCGGGACCGTCGCGCTGACTGCGCAAGTGCCCCCACTTGCCAGTCCCTAAACCTTCCCTTACCTACATATTAGCCACCCCTCTGGTAGGCCCAAGGGCAGGGTGCATTGTAGGCATAAGGTAGGACATGCCCTGATGTGTGTGGCATGTCTTAGTAGTGAATTACAGCCATTTTCGTTCTTCACTATTGAAGGCTACCTGCTCTCCATAGGCCAGAATGGGCTGCCAGGATCACGCCAACGCTGTGACCCCAGTGGACTCAAGGAGCATGGTAGAAGTGTCAAGTTTAGTATGCCTGAACTCAGGATAATAAAATACTTCTTGTAGTCAAGTTTATTTTAGTATCCTGGGTTTGTAAATGCTACTTTTAGAAAGTTAGTATTTACTGACCTGACCATCTCAGTCCGTCTCTGCTGTGTGTGTGTGTTCTGCCTGGCAACAGTAAGGATCAGGGTGGGGGGATCCCCCAGAGACAGGTTGGCTGCCAGGTGGTGGGTAGAGAGGTGACACCTGGATGGGTGGGAGGAGTACACCTTGACTCTTGAATAGCCCTGTGCTCTGCCACCACAAAGCCGGCGCCGCCCCCTGTGGGGCGGCTGATGTCTCTGCCCTGCTGCTGAAAGGAAAGAGCAGAGTCACCATAACAAAGTGCTCCAGAACTGGACTGAGCCAGGCCTAGGCCCCCTGGCGCTAAAGAACAAAAGAATCATGGTATAAAAGTAGGAGCCTGGCTCCTAAGAAATCAGAATCCTGTTTACCACAAAGAACCTCTGCCCGACTAGAAGGAGAAGAAGACGCCGGAGGAGCTGGCCTGCTGCTTGCCTTGCTGAGAAAGGAGAGGAAGAGACTTACTGAAAAGACTTTGCTACTTTGTGCTTGAACATTCTCCAAGGGCTTGATCTGAGCTTGCCCCCTGAACTGAACCCCAGGACCAGTGGGTTCTCTGTGCTTCTTGCTCATCCTCCAATTCGAGCCGTGTGTGCATCCCGCTGGAAAAGAGACTGCGCCCCTCATCGCCCCTCCTAGGGCCGTGACACTCAGAAGCTCGCCTGCCTCAAACCCGTGAGAGCCCCGCTCCGTCCCGAGCCGCTCTCTGTCCCCGGGCCAGGCCGCCTGCATCCCTGTCACCGCCTGCTACTGGAGCGCGCTGACCGCGCTATCACCCCTCCCGCCGGAAGCCGTCCGACGACTGTGATCTACGCCGGGTCATCCAGCTGCACTGACCGTGCCCTGCGACCCCGCTTCGCTATCCCCGGACATCTCAGGCCGCGCCGCCCCCGCGTGGAGACCCCCCCCTGCACCGCCGTGCTAAAGGGTCGCGGGCCGCGCCTGCCTACTTGCCCACACCTGCTGATTGAGGACCCAAGAACACTTCCCAAGCTGAGAGTCGCACCGACCTGTGCCGACCCTCCACATCACGAAAGAAGTTCCAGCATCGGGCTCGGGGCCCGCAACGCCTTATTTCCCCGTTCGCAGGAGCCGATCTCTGTGAGTACTGGAACCACAAGTAACATTTGCAAGAGACTACAAAGTATCCATTTGAAGCTACGAACAACGAACATTTGCCCGCTTTACAACCTGGTGGCATAGCGAAAACGTTATTGGTCTTGTGATAAGTCTGCTGAGATATATATACCTATTTTTACATAAAGAAGCGTATTTTTATATATATCCAAGTCTGGTGTCCGTTTCTGGGGGGATTGATGTATTTACTGTGTGTATGATTGTAAGTGCTTAACCAACAACGCCTGAGGAATCGCCTTGGCTGCTCACGCCACGCACCTAGAGGGTGAGCAAGGGTCATTCGCGAGGGGTTATCCTGCACCCTGACGTGGAGGAGAGGGTTCCTGCTTGACACAAGGGCAACCTTGCGCCAACCAGAGATCCCCGACTCTAACAGTAACTCAATCCCTTTATAGGGTAACCAAGCCGTCAAACAAAAACTAAAACTAAACCTAAATCCCGCCAGGGGCCTACCCCTATCCTATAGTTCTCTAGAGACATGCATTACTCTCAGTGTGAATCCCCGTCACCAAGGGCGGGGTAGTGCAGGGAGGGGCATAAAACAAGACAAAAAACAAAGACAGGGAAAAAAAGAAAAATCCAAATCAGAGCGGGGAGGGGGAAGTAACCCAGCCCGAGAGAGAGAGGCAGGGAAATCCCCATCGCACCCCGTCTCAAGCCCGGGGTCCGCCTAACCAACATTCTGCCTCCGCCACTTCACCCGACTCCCTCCCGGTCCTCCAGTGTCCCTAGCTCCTCTGTATCACTCCTCTCCGGCTCCTCCCTAGACTCCCATGCCTGGACAATGGCTCCCCAGCGCTCCGCAAGCGGTTTGCGCCTCTTGGTGATTCTGTCTTCTGAGATAAGTGCTTTCTCCTCCGCCCTAGCCCACCGTGTGACCTCCGCTCCCCAAGGCATTTTAGACGGGGGAGCTTTAGCCTTCCACTGACATGCTATCTGCCTCTTCGCCAGTAAGAGCGCTAAATCTACAAACCGGTGCCCTAGCTTCCGAGACTTTGGCCTAGGATAAAGACCCAATAAGCAGACCTCTGGGGTACAAGCCAGAGTTCCAGCCAGCACTTTATTTACCTGTGCCAGGACCTCACCCCAATACCCAACAAGCTGGGGGCAAGACCACATCATATGGTCAAAATCTGCGTCTAGTACTGCACATCTAGCGCAGGAGATATCCGTCCGCTGATAGATGCTATTCAGCTTATGCGGGGTCAGGTATGTCCTGTGGAGCATTAAACTGTAACACCTTAAATGCTGTTTCTAGACACCTTCTTAGGGCTTCGTTTAACTTGCTGCCACTCTCGATCCGTAAAGGGCCTGCCTATAGAAGCCTCCCATCTCCCCCTATGGTCTCCCAAGTCGTCTGGCGTCAAATCCCGGATTGCCAAATACAGCCATCTGATCAGGTGTCCCGCCGAGCCCAAAGTTGCCACCGCTTCCAGTGCCGAATGTGGATCCGGTTCCGCGGTGTGGGGTCCCCATAACTCAACCATGGCCTGTCGGAGCCTATGATAATTCAGGAACTGTCCCGCCGGGAGGTCATGGTTTTCCAGGAATTCCTGTAGTGGGAGCCACTCACCATCTCTATAACAATCCCCCGTGGTGTGCATCCCTGCCTCATACCACCCGGTCAGTTGTCGATGGGTGAACGGTGGCCCTCCTCCCGCCTGCGGGATACCTATGAGGGGGACACCTGGAGCATACTGGGTCTGGGCTCTGGAACGTGCCACACAGCGGTCCCAGCATTTCACCGCCCCGGAGAGTAGTATCCCCATCGGTAGTATCTTTTGCCGCTTATCTAAAAGTCGAGGATATAATCGGGCCGGAACCGTCCCCACCGGTAGCGATAAAGTGTCACGATCCCTACCGCTCAACCAGCGGGACAGCCACTGCAGCTGTGCCGCCAGATAGTACCCTTCAAAATCCGGGGCTCCGAGTCCTCCAGATGCCAGCGGCAGCTTCAGCGTTTTCAACGATACCCGGTTCCGCCCACCATCCCATATCAGAGAACGCAGGATTTCATCTAGCGTCCGGAACCAGGCCCTGGGGATCAGCACTGGAAGATTTACAAAGTGATATAACAACCGGGGTAGCATCACCATCTTAGAGAGCGCCAGGCGGGCCATAAGGGGCAACTTCAGTGAGCGCCAGAAGGTGACCTGGGACCGAAGGCCTCTCAAAGAAGCCCCCAGGTTCCCGTCGAACATATCCCTCTGGATATGATATATCTGAATCCCAAGGTATTTAATGGAGACCGGATCCCAAACCAATGTGTCCGGCACCGCTAGAGGTCTAGGCTGCCAGGCCTAAGCGGGAAGACAAAGGTCTTTCTTGCATTCACTCGTAGGCCTGAAAAGACTGCGAATTCCCCAAACAAATCCATGATCACCCGAATTCCAGCAGGGCCGTCTCTCAAATAAATCAGGACATCGTCCGCGTACAGGGAAATTATATGATTCGCTCCCTCCAGCGGTATCCCCAGCCTCCCCGCCTCTCCCCGCACTCGCGCCACCAGAGGTTCCATGGCAAGCGCGAAGATCAACGGGGATAACGGGCATCCCTGCCTCGTCCCCCTAAAAATGGGATATGGGGACGAGATGGTGCCTCCCGTCCGCACTCGTGCGCTCGGGTTCGTATAAAGGAGTTCAATCCATTGCAACCAGCCTTCTCCCAGCTGCATCTCCATCATAACAGCAAATAGGAAGTCCCACCGGAGGGAGTCAAAAGCCTTTTCCAGGTCGATGGCTATCACAACTGCATCTGGGAAATCGACAAGGGAGGGGTGGAACAGCACATGATAAAGGCGTCGCAAGTTACTAGACGTCGAACGAGCCGGGATGAAGCCGCACTGGTCCGTGTGGACCAGTTGCCTTATATGGGGGAGAAGTCGCAATGCTAAGGCCTTAATCAGGATCTTAAAATCCATATTCAACATGGAAAGTGGGCGGAAATCAGACAATGGGGCCTGATCCGAATTTGTTTTCGGGAGGGGAATCACCACGGCCTCTCTAATCAAGGGAGGTGTTAGTCCTGCCTCCAAAGCCAAAGCATACACTCTTTCCAATTGAGGAGCCAGTATATCAATATAGGTGGCATAGAACTCCGCGGGCAAGCCCTCCGGCCCGGGCGTTTTCCCCTTCGCCATCCCTCGTATCGCTTCTTTGATAGCCCCTACCCCCAGTGGAGCAGCCAGTTGAGTCTGATATGTACGGTCCAGCTGCACCAAACCGTGAGTCTCCAGGTATCGCCGCATTGCGGCAGCGTCACATGGATCCGGGTCATCATATAAGGCCTCATAGTACATCCGAAAGGCTCCATTGATAGCCCCTGGAGAGGTCAGTATCTGGCCGGTATGGTCCATAACACTGGTTATGGCAGTCCCCTGTTCTCCGGCCTAATCAACCACGCAAGCTGCTTGCTCGCCCTACCTCCTTCCGCATGTTGGGCAGCTTGATGCGTTTGCCAGTCCATGGCCCTCAATCGATCCTAGGCGCGGTGATACAGGCTCCTCAGCTCCACAAGCCGATCCCCTGGTTGTCTCCCCTCCGCCGCCTCCTTATCTGCCCGGAGAATCCGGGCTTCTATCTCCTCCAATTCCTGCGTTACCAAGCGTCGTGTGCCAACTGTCTTCCCCAAGCAGAACCCCCGCACCATCACCTTGCACGCCTCCCATTCCACCAGCCGAGAACCAGCTGTGCCTCCATTAACGGTGAAGTAGTCTGTCAACTGTTCCGCGAGAGTGTGTTGGAATCCTTCACCTTCCAGCAGCATAGTGTTAAGGTGCCAGCTGGGAATCAGGGTCCGTTCCCGAAGTGGAGTAAACCGCATAATCAATGGACTATGGTCCGATAGTGATCGACCCAGATATTCCGTGTCAGAGAGTAAGGGGGGCAGGGATGAAGAGCACCAGAACATGTCTAGTCGGGTATGCAAATAATATAAATGCGAGTAATAGGAGTAGCCCCGCGTCTCGGGGTGATGTAGCCTCCAAGTATCCCTTAAATCCCTTCCCTGGGCCCACGCTCTCAACCCTCTAGCTATTGTTTCAACCGGAGTCCCATGTAGCGGGGGTGTCAATCTATCCCATTGCACATCAACTATACAGTTAAAATCCCCCCCATTATCCGGTCGGTATGGGGGAAGGAAGCCAGGACCCCCGAGAGTTCAGACAGAAAGGAAATCTGATCTCTATTCGGGCCATAAACATTTACCAAAGTCACCTCTCTACCTCTCAAGGTGCCTGCAAGTATCACATATCTCCCTTCCTTATCGACCCGTTGCTGGAGGAGCCTAAAGGGAACCCCCAGTTTAATCCAAATAAGGACCCCCCTGGAGAAAGCAGAATACGTCGTAGCATACAGCCAACGCCTACCCAGCCGGGCCATCTCTCCCCCCGCCAGATGCGTTTCCTGCAACATGACCACCTGCGCCCCTCTACGCCGGACATAAGACAACACCTGATATCGTTTCAGCAGAGATCTCATCCCTCGCACGTTCCAAGTTACCAATTGGAGCTGCTCGGGCTTACCGTTTGTCATCATCCTTTTGCAATGTCGGGTTCCCCCCCCGCCCCACACTTGAGACCGTTACTGTGCCCCTGGCGGAAGCAAAAAACCCCCTTAACTAAAACTCCCCATCCCAAGAGCGGAACGACAACGGCCAACCACCCAAACCAGTCAACAAAACCCATGGCGATGCTACTCACCACACAACAAACGCAAATTATGCAAAGGCCTAAAGGCAACTACCCTCCGACCTGCTATGGGTGCGTGGCAAGATCAGTGACGTCCTCAAAAATAGCCCGCCCACCGCCGACTCTTCTCATGGTTAACCCTTGACCCCCCTTCCAGTCCCAGTCACACCCCCAGAAAGTCTCACCCCCATAGGACAGCCCTTCCGGCTGACTATACCCCCCTCGGTGGCCCTCCGCCTTCCCCTGTTCAGCAAGGCCAACCCTCACCACCCCATACAAGCAATTAGAACTTTAGTCCCATGCCTACAGTAGCCCCCTACAAATCATTCGCAGTCTGCGGTGTCACCGACGGCGGGGCCTCACTGGTAGCCGGCGAGCTCTCCGAGTCGATGTCCTCCTCCCCATACTTAGCCTCAGAGTCTGTTTCAGAGGGAGAGTCTCTGGACCGCATCACTGCAGCCACCGTCTCCAATACTTCAGCGCGCTCCACGGCCAGGCGTGTCGGACTGGGTTTCTGAACAGGTGTCCTGCGATTCCGTTGTCGTAAGCGTTTCCCTGCACGCGTCCGACCGTCTGGCGTCGCAAGGTCGAGTGGGGAGACCCACCTGCCCGATACTTCTCCAACCAGTCCCAGGCTGTCTGTGGGTCCTCACAGAAGTGATTCCTCCCATCCAGCATTATTTTTAGACGGGCAGGGAACATCAAGGCGTACTGAATACTGTCGTCTCGAAGGGCCTTCTTCACTTCCAAGAACGAGGCTCTCCTTTTTTGGACCTCCAAGGTGTAATCAGGGAAAAGTGTCACTCTACTGTTACCGACGGCGAAGGGGCCCGCCTCTCGTGCCCGCCTCAACAAGAGGTCCCTGTCTCTAAAGTGCAGCAACTTAGCCACCACCGTCCGTGGAGGCTGACCCGGTGCAATCTCCCAGCCTCGCCGCTGTCACAACTCTGCCCACCAAAGCCGGCGCCGCTCCGCTCTCCCCAGGCTCAGGGGGCCCCTCTCCGTCTCCTTCGCACACAAGGCCACGGGCAGGCAGTCGTCACACAGTGCAGGGAAGGCAGCCAAAGCGGAGCTGAAGGTTCATGCGCCCGTCCCCAGCGACCGCTCGTTCTCCTGGATCTGCGCAGGTGTCCTCGGGCCGCACAGGAACAGCCGACAACCCCCCTCAGCTTCTCTCAGGGCGAGTCCGCCGCGCCGGGAACAGAGGCCGGCCGGCACCCCTCAGCCTATGCCCAGTCGCGGCCAGTTCCTCCGGGACAGACCACTCACCGGGAGGAGGAGGGATCCCCTCGCCGGTCTGCTCGCCTCACTCGGTGTCCAGTCTTCCCCGCCTTTCCTGGACGCCGCAACCAGCGCTCGAGGCTCCAACCACTCAGTCGCGATGTCGGTCAGCCGGGGAGCCTCCGCAGGTCCGCCATTTTAATCGTCCCGGCCGGCGGTCTGAGCAAGCGATCCCCTCCGGCAGTTCTCCCACAGTTTACCCACCAAAACTGGTGTCGCTCGGTGCCCTCGAGTCCCAGGGGTCTCTCCTCGTTACTTCCCACACGGGACCGTGGGTAGGCAGGTATTACACCGGACGATTGAGTCGGCTGGCGCGGAGCTAAGGGCTCACGCGTCCGCCATCTTCGACTGCTTGGCCACGCCCCCAACATTAGGTTACCTTTAATAAGTGAAAACCTTTGTTTGTTATTAGGTAGGAATGTCACTTTGGTGTCTAAGGAATTGTAATTTAAAATCCTCTTTAATGGTAAAGGCGGATTTTAAGTCTCAACTCTGAAAATGCCACTTTTAGAAAGTTGGCCTTTTCTTGTCCTATCCATATAGTGCCTGCAGCCTGTTCCTGGTCTTCATGGTTAGGTATAGTTGGCAGTTGGCATTTCTGTATTCCTCGCAGACAGTATCACAAAAGGGGGACTGGGTGTTGGCAGGAGGGCCTTTCTGACTTGATGGGAGGGGTGGAACAGTCACCTACCTAACTTGCACTTCAAAAGAGCTGCCTGAGCACACTCACACACAGAACTTCACACTAGCCTGTTGTGCCCCAGACATCCTGGGACCAGGACAGGGAGGCAGGAAATTCCAGACACTTTTGTGGGGGGAAGCCTCCATAAATCTTTCCCACTTAAAAGCTGGCAACAGGTATAAATATTTGACCCTCAGACCCACTCATCAGAACACTCCCTGACCTGGGGATACTACAGAAGAAGGGCTGCCCTGCTGCTTGAGGTCTGCCTTGCTTTCTGAGATGGAAGAGTGGACTTGCCCCCTTCATCCCAGGTTACCTGATTGAATCGAAGGGCTAGTTAGCTAACCTCCTGCTCTGAGCTACTGGGAGATAATAAGCTCCAGAGGCCTCCCTGAAACTGTCCAACTGACCTACTGCACTGGACTGTCCAACTGACCTACTGCACTGGACCTGAAACTGGACCTGCATGAGCTCTTCTGGCCTCTGCTGGAGTTAGTTCCTGATCTTCAAAAGGTGTCTTCCAGGTCCTGGCCATTGGTGTGGCATCAGTTGAGCTCTTTTTGAAGGAAATGGAGAAGTCCCCAAGTTTTGGGCTCTTCACGACCGCAAACAGACTAACCCCGGGCAGAGACCTCCGCTCCGCCTGCGAAATGTGCAGAGATTTGCTGTCCTCCTCCTCTTCCTCGCCGTCTTTGCGAAAACTGCGCATGCGCATTTCACATGAGAAATGTGCATGTGCGGGCATGTGCGCATGGGCAGTTTTTGCAGAGACGGTGAGGAAGAGGAGGAGGGCAGCCCGGGGACGCTGCAATCCAGGTAAGTAGTTTTTCTTTACTTTGATGTTATTTATAATTAATGGTTAAAGGAAGGGTGGAGGCGGGTGGCGTAGTGTAGCGGAGTGGAGTTTGTTCTCAACTCCGTGTCCCTCTGCGTAGCCCCGCTACGCACACTACGCCCGGGGTTAAAACAGAACCGTGCGCACCAAGGTCTTGCTTCCTATGCTGACGGCCACTGCAAAGCTCCAGTTAACCCGACTTTTCGCTCTGCTGTGACTGCCAGCGTCAGCCAGCAAAACAAGTTCTGCACTTTGCACTAGAGCATCAAGAGCCCACAGTGACCGCCAATATGCAGCTCTAGCAATGACTGACAAAAACACCTGACAGAATCTTGTAGAGGACGCCCAACCAGCTCTTCGTGCTAAAGTGACAACCATCTGCAATGCTCTCCCTGCTCCTTGCGTCCTCCTCCACCACAAACCAGACACTTTGCGCCAGATTTTGAGACGATAACATTTTCCGTGAAATAAGCCTGGTCACTGTATCCAGCCCACGCTCCATTGCAGTCAGCCTGAACTTGTGACTTTCCCCATGGTCTAGTACAACCCGAAGACTGCGAGTGGTGCAAGGGGCTTTTTGGCCCTATACTTACATAAGACCTTTAAAAATGCATTTCTGTGGTTCTACTGATTGGATTTTTGTTGTTTTTTGGTTCAAATAATGTATTACATTTTACTGTTTTGTTCTAAATTGGTGTGGGATTTTTCTTGCTTTGTGTTTTCACTTTATTACTGTTTGTGTGCTGCATAAAAACTTTTCGAATTGCTAGTGAGTTATGTATGACTGCTCTGTGCCAAAGCTACAAGAGCGTTGAGCACAGGTTAATTTAGGGTTTGCTTGTGACTTCACCCTGAGAAGAATCTTGGTTGCTGCTTGAGAAGGGTTTAACTCCTTCAACCAGCAACCCAATTTCTTACACTGTTGTTCAGCGGTGAGGATTTGGAGTTGTGTTTGTGCAGTGCCTTACAGTAATTTTGTGTTACTCTATTACCCCCACATAAATAATCCGTGACCATTTCGAGATTTTAATTCTCCCTGATTGGCTATTTTGTCTCCAAATCTACTCTCCTTGTTGCATGACTCCAGTGATGGAGTTTGAGCTGGACAAAGTGGAAAGTTATACTGTGGCTGAGCTCAAGCAGTTCTTCCAGGAAAGGAGGCTACCCACTAAGAAGGGTACCAAAAATTTGAAGCTGCAGAAAGCTCGGAGGGCATCATTGGCGCTCCACCATTCATTTACAAATACAGAGGAGCAAGAGGATGAGTGTGAGAAGTTGGCCTGGTATATGCTGTCCTCTAGTTATAGTGGGCACCTTGCACCAGTCCAAACAACCCCTTATTGGTTATAGGTTAAAGACAACCTTTATTGAAAGCTATCTTAGTGGTAGCTATGGAGAGTAGCCTTTAGGCTAAGTCTTGAGGGAATGTGAAGCAGCTTGTTTTACCAGTCGATAATCTCTTGAATGGCTAAATGAAAGACAATCACACCAGGTATATATATAAAATATATGTATTTATTTCACACCCTCCTAGTCTCTTTATGAGGCTGGAGGTCAAAACACATAAGTTACACTTCAAATGTGACAGTAATAAGCACAAATACACGTCAGGCCCTAGGGGCGAGCCAAACCATTTACTAAAAAAGTGGTATAAGAACCACAACTTAACTAGACACAAGGCCTAAATCCTGTAGAATCGCTGGGACCCCAAGGAACCACCCAAGATAGTGACACAGGGGACCCACGTGGGCCGTGTGCCTGGTGGGAACACAGCCGCGAGCTTCCGTTAGCTTCTAAGGGGAAAGTCACGGTTAGATTTTTAAAGATTAAGGACACTTAGAATCGAACTAGGATCAAACCCTTTGGGACTTAGGAAGTTTTAGGGCCAACACCCATGGGAGCACCAGAGTACTCGTGTTACCTCACCCAGGGAAGCCGGGTGCATAGGTGTCAAATGGTGTCGCGTCGTTGATTTCAATGGGAGCTGGCAAAGAGGTGCTGCTCCCGGGAAGATCAGAAGTGTCTGAAGTGATCCAAGCCTGGATTGAAGATCAGAAGAACCTGAAAGCTGAGGGGACAGAGTCTGGGTCACTTGCCAGTGACCAGGAAGGCGATAGGCGGATGCCCACCGATGTCAGTTGCTTCAGGTGATGATGGTGAAGCTTGACACTTCAGCCACGAGCACCAAGAGGCGTCGAGGATGACCAGGATCTGGATTCAAGCTGTCCCACAAAGGATGTTGAGTGCTGCAGCATCGGTGCCCAGATTGGACACAACAAGCCTTGGCAACAGCAACCCACACAGAAACAAGAAAGATGCTTTAGTGCAGACCAGCAAGATCTGAGAGACTCACCACTTGGTTGGGAGTCAGGGCACATCTGGAGCAACTAGACAAGCCCTAGGAAAAGCAAAGTTACCCCCTCAGGGACCCACCAGCTGACGGACCAGGGATCGCGAAGGGACCTCAAGAGGAAACACAAAAGGGTGGGCCACGGGTCACTCAGGGTGCCTTTGACAACAATCTTCAGTGGATCTGCTGCTCGAGGTAGGGGCTACAAGTAACCCCAAGCACAACTTCAAGAAACATCGAAAAGTTAATGCACTTGCAAAAGTGCACGGTGACCAGAAGTTCCGGTTCCATGCTATTAACGAGGGCTGTGGGTCTCAGCTTTGCTGGGGACTCAGGTCGGCCTCTGAGATGTCTGGAAATCTTCTTCCTGGGCTGCAAATACACCGGAGTCCGGCGGGAGCTTTGGAAATTTAGACCGGCAAAATGCTTTGTTGGTGCCTGCCAAGCAGGGAAGTCACTCCTTGACCCCAAGGGACATTACTTCAGTCCTCTAGTCTTTAGTAGAGCATCAGAGTTCCAGGATTCAGCTTCAGAGTTTCGTCCGGGGATATCTAAAGTTCTGGTTACAGAGGTTCCTTACTTATACCTAAGGAAGGGGTTGGACTAGCTCTGGGCACCCACCTATGGGAGGGTTTGGAAAGAGGGGTGGCTACAGCCATTTCCTTGGTCCGGATTCGCGCCAGAGCAGGGGCTTGAAGCCCCTGAACTGGTTTGAGCTGGACTATGCACAGGGACACCAAATGTGCCGCCAGTGCAGGACTTCAAAGCACTCAAAGAGTGCTCACACCCAGCCCCAATACACATCAGCCTGTCTGGGAGGTGGTTACACCTCCCTGTGACAGGAAACCTATTGTCCAGGCATCCCCTGCTGGAGTTTCGGACAGAAGCAGGAGGCCAGACTTGTGTCTGTGGCTGCAGCATTCATTTTGTGATGCCAGGGCTCTATTAGATTTCTACCGGGTATACCTGTGCTGCCATGTCTCTCCCTCTAGAAGGGTGAGATCATACTCCCACATCAAGAACTGATGTGGGGGTATGATTCCAAGGTGTTTGACACCAAACACAACATGTTTCTGTGCAGCCCGTTAGCATTAACCGTTTAAGATATAATGCGCTTAAGAGTATATGGTCAGGCTGCACCACTGACAACCCCCGAGAAGAGATTCCGAAGGCTGCAGAGGGGCTCAGCTCATGCCTGGGCACCCTCTCACATATAACTAAGCACTCTGCCTCCAGGATTTTTAAGGCCTGCCATAGAAGTGACTGATAGGATTGTATGTGCAGTGATAGGTGAGGTATAGTGAACCTATGCCTCAGTAAGGGGTGCATGCACCACCTTACCCAGGCTGCAGTGGCAGACCTGTGGTGTCCTTTTGGGCGGCTTCCCATGGGTGGCATAATACATGCTTCAGCCCCTGGTAAGCCTCTGGGGTACCTATGCCCTTGGTACATAGTATACCATATACTCAGGACTCACAAGGGTACTCAGGATCAAATCTGTGGTGTACCTAAAGTACAGGGAATCACTTTATAAGAGAAAGCAGATAGACTGGGGACCTGAATAGCAGGTTCCCAACCAAACTAAGTCAAAAACCATCAAAACACCAGGAAAAAAGTGCGGGGGCAACCATGCAGTCAGATCCCACCTTCCTACAATGAAGATGATGTAGAAGACAAGGATCAGGACATCAGCCCTGAAATGCACTCTCCAGGGGAGACTCCATCCCCTGCATCAGAGCAGTAAGTAGTTTTTCATCGCATAACCTATTCTCAGAGGAGCTAGTGGACAGGAAGGCAGAGAGTGATTTTCAACTGCAGATGGGAACTATCAAGATGGGGAGAAACTTGCTTGGGAGCATTTGGCAAATGAAATGAGCCTTAAAGAGTTGAAACTGAAGGCAAAACAAGCAGATTCCAGAAATACATGCAGCATTAACTAAGCAGTGTCTGAAGGTGAACAAAATGTCTTTATTCCCAAAGACCTGGTACCCAGTTATGTTGAGGGGGATGACATTGATAAATGTTTTTCAGCTTATAAGGCCCCCCTGAGAGTATGCACGATCCCAGAGGAACACTGGAGGTGGTCTGTGGAAGCCTATGCCTCCAGTGGGGAGGGGCATGCTCTTGACTGTAGAAGTAGAGGACCAAACCAGGTACACCCCCATGAAAGCCATCCTGTTAGTTACATTTGGGCTGACCTCTGAAAAGTATTGCCAGAGGTTCAGGAGCAGTCACAAACTCCACAATCAGTCTTAGTTTGATTTCCTTGACTACTCTAACAAGACAGTGAAGGGCTGGGTGAGGGGCAGCAAAGTCAATGACTTTAATGGGCGGTACAACTTGAATCTCAGATAGCATATGCTCAATATTTGCTTTACAGACCTGCACCAGTACCACAATCACAGCAAGCTGAGTGGCCCCGGGAAACTGGCTAAGAATGCGGACCTTTGGGTCAGTACCAGAGTGTACAAAAAGGCATCTGGGATGAACCCCCAAAAGGGTGGTCTGGGGTCCCACCAGAAGAAAAAGGGGGGGGAGGAAAAACTTAAAAGTAAGGCATTCTCAAAAGACCCTGTAAATTATTCCCAAGGGAATTGCAGTGAACAGTCCCAGTCTGGGCCCTGACAAAAGGGATTCTTTGACAAACAGACAGGGAGGTTTGTCCCCCAATGTACTGAGTCTTATTAATAAATGGGCACTCCAAGGGAGACTCCAAATGTTCTAAGAGGGCACAGTCCCCCAATGGTGGTCAGACACTTGGGTTGGCGAGTGCAGAGCTCGGGGAGTAGGTAGTCCCAGTTAGCTTCAGGGAGCAGACAGAGTTGACCCTTGTGTCCCTGAGGGATAAACAAATGGTGCCAAAAGTCCATACACCCGCAAATACTTCTAAGTACAGGCAGTGGGGCACCATCAATGGGCGACGGGTGGAGGCTCTGAGGGACATTAGCCAGCACGACTTCTGTGAACGTCTGCTAGTGTCCTCACAGCAGTTCCTCCCACATTCCACCAAGTTTTAGTTCCATACAACTGTGAGGGTCATCTACTGGTGTCTCTGGTTCTATGTGACTGTGGAGAGGTCTCAGGTTCTCTAAAAGTAGCTGTGAGAACTTCCATGCTTGTAGATTGCCTGTTGGGCACCGACCTGGAGAATACCATCTGGAAGGAGGTAGAACTCAGGTCACACTTGGAGATGTTGGGACTGTCAGACCTGGTCAACTACTCAGAGACACTAAGCTGAAATCTTGACCCAGCAGGAGCGATGTACATCGAGTGTCCTTCCACACCCCTCAGTGCCGCAAGTAACCGCATTAACTGCCAGTACGATGTGCACCCAAGGTAGGGTGTCACTCTTGTCACACTGACATCTCCAAGTCTACTCGTCTTTCTGGGTATTTTATGTTTGCATCAGGGGAACAGAATATCATTATCACAAACTTAATCCTGTACTATCTCAACTGACTATATAGACCCTTCGGTCATATTGATACACTCATTCCATGTACCTATTATCTGTGACCAGAGTTCTCACAAACACAGTCTTTGCAGCCTATGCTTGATGATCCATCAACTTTGGGAAGAGTGGAGAACACCAACTCTCTGCCTCATAATTTGAAAGCCGGTTTGCCAAGTCTCATTAGGAATTATTGTTTTAGGTGCTAGCTGCTATGGTTCTCTGAGTTTGAGTGCTTTGGCAAACTCCCATTTAACAGTTCCTTCACTATTCGAATGGCACACATGTGACAATTTAAACTCTTACACTTATGTCTTGTTTCTTTTCTTTCAGGTTTTCAATTTTTTCAAGAGGCACCAGTGGAGTCGGAATGCTGAGGGCTGATAGCTGTCCAGGTTGGAGAAGGTCAGGTGAAACCAGGCTCTTCCCCTCCTGACACTTCAATTGCTTAGCAAAATGGTGTTGTGAAGGCATGGTTTTTATAGCCTGATGTTCAAAATGGATGCTGAGATGTCTAAATATTATGCGGCCTTACATACACTGGACCTGCATGAGCTCTTCTGGCCTCTGCTGGAGTTAGTTCCTGATCTTCAAAAGGTGTCTTCCAGGTCCTGGCCATTGGTGTGGCATCAGTTGAGCTCTTTCTGAAGGAAATGGAGAAGTCCCCAAGTTTTGGGCTCTTCACGACCGCAAACAGACTAACCCCGGGCAGAGACCTCCGCTCCGCCTGCGAAATGTGCAGAGATTTGCCTCCTCCGCGTTCCGCAGAGAATGCAGAGAAGGCAAATGTCCCCACACTCCACGGCGGTGTGGAGTTGGCCAACCCCCGCATTCACCCCCCCATTAACCATTAATTATAAATAACATAAAGGCAAATAAATACAACTTACCTGGACTGCGGCGTCTCCGGGCTGTCCCCCTCCTCTTCCTCGCCATCTTTGCGAAAACTGCGCATGCGCATTTCACATGAGAAATGTGCATGTGTGGGCGTGTGCGCATGGGCAGTTTTTGCAGAGACGGTGAGGAAGAGGAGGAGGGCAGCCGGGGACGCTGCAATCCAGGTAAGTAGTTTTTCTTTATTTTGATGTTATTTATAATTAATGGTTAACCCCTTGGCTGCGGCAGGAATTCTGCCGCAGCGCTGGGGGGGGGTTGGGGGCAGCGCGGTGGCGCTGTGCTCATGACGGAGCCACTCCGTCATGAGCCACGGTTGAGCTGTGCTCATGACGGAGTGGTTCCGTCATGACTCCGCCCACTGCGCTAATCGCTCGCACAGGCGGGGAATCAGCGCAGCGTGGGAGGAGCGGCGGCCAACGGCCGCAGCATGACAGAACCACTCCGTCATGAGCACACGGCACCCGTGGCTCATGACGGAGTGGCTCCGTCATGAGTGCTGAAGGGGTTAAAGGGGGGTGGAGGCGGGTGGCGTAGTGTAGCGGAGTGGAGTTTGTTCTCAACTCCGTGGCCCTCTGCGTAGCCCCGCTACGCATGCTGCAGATCAAAGCATATAAATTCTCCCTACTTCCATGGACAGAGTAATTCAACAGTCGTACGCACATACACTCACCATACGCTAGGGCCCATCACACCAACATTCATTCTAATTCTCTATCCACACTGAATATACGAGAGAACTCCTGAATCAATCTGCATCTAAACTGAGGTCAATGCAACCTAATTGATTTGTCTTGAGTCATGATTTAAACAATAAGAACACTTTAGAGATCTCAATAAATGACAAGAAATAACCACCCGACACTGTAATTCAAACAAAAGGTTATTTTATCTAAATTAGTTCAAATGAAAAGTCATTCAATAGCAAAATCATTATTCTCATAGTTACCTATTCTAGCTAAATGTCGTATTTAGGTCAGGACAGGTCTCTCAGTAAAGTCTCCCGAGTCGCCGTCCTCTCAATCAGCATCGATCCTCTCGAGCATAAGTTCGGGAAGAAGTGGGCTTAGACCCTCTCTAGTCTAACAATATTTATACTAAAACTTACACATTAAAAGTTACAAACAAGTTCTAAATGTCCGTTGAGCAGAGCGAGCAGGAAAGGATGTTGGCTCGCAACATTTAGAAAAATCTCCACTCTCGTATATTTCAAAAATAAAAACACGGAAAAAGGAAGCACAAACTAAATCTGCAACATTCATGGATGATCTTCTCCGCAATTATAATGAAGCCACTACAAGTTTATCAAAATGTTCATTGTGGCAACTGTTCTCTTCCAAGGATAGCTGGCGATGAGCCCAGAGCTGCTGTCCTCACGGAAACTTTTAACACAGACAGAGGCCGAGGTCAGGTTCTCAACCATATTCAGCGAGGCCTCTCTTCGTATTTCATCTACTCAAATGCAGACTGTAAATGTCGGCTATCTTTCAATAGGCCAAAATGGACAATCTTAATTAAAAGAAACACAAAACAACGTTACTACATCGTATTGATTATACAGTGTTAATTCCCACTAATACCCTTATGTGTATGTAATTATCTAGCCATTTGCGACATGAAAAAGCATTAAAGCATATTATTTTAAAGCGCAAACACATAACAAATAACACTTTAGCCACATATATTTAATTAATTTGCTCACCAACTTAGTTCACTCATTAATTAAGCCATGCCATTGCATTCCCATGTATAATTCTTTCATTAGTAAGGTTGATTAGTCAGAACACCCGACAAAATTAATATCTAATAGTTATTCATTAGTAATTTTAATTATGACATATAGAAATATAAGCTGATGTTCGGGTTTAAACAGAAAACCCTGCTCCAGCAATCCCCCCTTTGGTGATATATTATCACCACAAAAATCCAACCCAAAAAATTTAGTTCCCATTTCTTAGGAGATATTCAAATGTCTTTTTGTGTTACATTATACACCAGTTTCTCTTTCATCATCTCTTCTGGTTTCTAAGTACATGTTCTCTCTAAATTCTTCTAACTCTATTTCTTGTGGGTCTCTTTTTGACCTCTTTTGACTCTTTTTAGTATTTTCTTTTAGTATTTTCTTTTTACTCCTCCTATATCTACAACACAAACACCCTAATCTAAGAATCAAAAAAGCAATAATCACACATGTCAAAGGAAATAATATTTTACCAAAAATGGTACTACCTATCTTAGCAATAAAATTCTTAACAGCAATCATCTTATTAGCCATTTTAGTCCAGATACTTTCAGCTTCCAGTGGTACTAATTCTTCATGTAAATCAGTAATATTTTTAATATAGACCTTCAGATCTTTGCTTTCGTCAGGAATGTAAGTGCAACAATGTTGAACTTTCAGCATTCCACTGACTCCACCCTCTTTGGCCAATAGAATATCAAGGGCAAGTCGATTTTGCATAGTCATGGCGCGTAAGGCAACCATCTCCGTGTTTACTAACAGAAACCCTCCAGCGGTGCTTGTCGATAAGCGATCCACCACTGTTGACAGCTTCCGAATTCCATATGCATTTAATGAAATTCCCACTGCTGGAATCAAAGCTCCAAAAATATCTCCTACAATCTCTGACCAAGTTTCTCTTTTAAAGCGTGTTAGTAGATTAATCTGTTCTGCATCTTCTATTTTATCTATATGGAAAATCTTTGGAAAGACCAGGCCAACATAACATGTGCCATACCAATGGTCAGGCAACCTGTAATAAGCCTTATTCCCACAAATATAATACACTCCCGTAAAAACTGGATCTTCTCCTCCCTTGAATCCCCATCCTGTTGCAATAAAATATGTATCATGGCACTCACTAGTCCCAACAAAATGATAATCATATTGAGATTTCCTTTTGGTAATGCATAGTTTACCCTTCTGTGGTGTATCTAAAGCCAAAGTTGGACTGGCCCCATTCTTCAACTCCTTTCCCATCTCAAGGTCCCACACTGTCTCACTCATTTTATATCCTCCTGCCTTTTCATGCATGCTCACTCTCCTTTTCTCTACCATGTCTAGGAAAGCTTTCTCTTCTTCCTTCAAACTACAGGTTAAATTGTTTCTAAAAATGTAATCTAATGTTAATTCTTCTGTTTCAATAAAAATCTCACCAAAAATGTTAGCTTCTTTAGCAGGATTCAATTTTTTATCCATAGGCAATTGCCCAAAAATGTTATCCTTATTAGACATCTCATAATCTATTTTCCCTAACAGATAAAAAATACTACTCAACACACTACATGAAATCCCATACGTAGCTGGAAGATGATGATAAGTAACTCCCTCCGAAACGGATGCAGGCAATTGCATACAGACGTAGCAATCCCTTACTTCCATTGTCTTTACGTATTCATACAACAATTTTGAAAAAACATTGCTAGAAAAATCATTAATTGATCTATCCTTATGTATGTACATATTATTAATTCTAGTTGGTACTACTTTCTGTGAACTCTTCTCTATGTTAGTCATATTCTCAGTATGTATTCCAAAAGTATCTATTGTAACTCTAAAAGTAACTAATAAAGCAAGTACACTCCATAGTAGCATTAATAATCCTGTACAGCAGCAGCACATTCTACACCATCTTTTCAGAAAGGTACATCTACTTTGATTATTCTCTGTGTTAGCCATTTTACTACTTTGGCTGTGTCTTTTGACTTAGCCTCTACTACTCCACTACTGAATCTCTAGAACACTAGATTATTTCAATCCGTTAATTTTTAGATTTCTTCTTTTCCACTCTTATCCGAGTGACTCCTTCAGTTCACTCAATTTGGATTTTCATCACTTTTCACTTCTTCTTCAGCAACATCAAATTGTATCAGATCTTCAATATCCTGAGCATCTGACTCTTCTCCAATGTCAGTCAAGATAACTTTCAGGACTCCAACAGTTTTCTCCTCCTCAATCACTTCCCGTAAGGTCCCCTCTGGATTTCCTTGACTCTCTGCCTCTTCTTCTTCAGACAGTGCCACATACGTCCATTCCGGTGACCTATACTTCTGGTTGGGCTTTCTGATTCTCTTGACCTCCTCTGGTTCCTTTGATTTCTTTTGTTCTTCCTCTTTTGCTTGATTCTGACTCGACACCTCATTCACCTGTTCAGCTTTCGATGCATTCGCTCGTGTCAGTCGATACCTCAGCCTCTTTATCTTGTTAGGCCAAAGATCTCCCTTTACACTTCTTTTCTGTTTCACTTCTCTATTGTTTCTTTCTCCAATCCAAGTTCTCTTTCTCAGAACTCGACCCTCTGGTTTCTCATTCTGATTCTGTCTCATTTGCCTCTTGTTCATCAACGATTTTCTTTTGCTCCGCAGTCTTCCTTTCCACCAATTGAGATTTCCCTACTACTGTCCCTCCTCGGGTCTCCGACACGCAATCTTCTTGCTGTCTACTTGTCCCTTCACCTAGCTTATCAGGAATGTTCCCTACACTTCCTCGGGGGTCTTCCGCAATCCGTCCCTCTCTATCTTCCTCTGACCCTACTTCTTCAGGAGTAATCTCAGGTGGATTCTCAATCTCTTCATCTGACTCAGGTGTAGTCTCTGCGGAATTGCTCTCTTCTCTTCTTTCCTTTTCACCGCTCGTTGAAACTTCAGGCACTTTTCCAGAATCTGAACTCTCTCCTGAGGTTCTCAATGTTCCTCTCGAAGCCTCTCTTGGTAAGAAAAAAGAATCACCTGACTCTCTTTCTGACTCTCTTTCCCCCCTTTCAGGATTCTATTTTCTTCTCACTGTTTCAGTGTCATCATCACTGGAATCTGACTCTTCAAAGTACTCTTTTCCAGTCCCATCCTTTGGATTTGGAACTCTCAGAGTATGACTTGCATGAACCCAGTTCTTCACTCCAGCACACTTCACAGCAGTCGTCGTAGTCAGAATAACTTGTCTTGGCCTTCCCCACCTTGGAACCAAGCAATTTCTTCTCTGTGCACTTTTATTCTCACCCAGTCCCCTGGACTCAGATCATGGGCTTGCTTCTTTTCAAGTGTGGTGGCATCTTCTCCAACCTGGTGAAACACAGAATGAACTGCGTCAGCCAGGCCTTAACAGTAATCCAAAATCATGTCATCAGTTATTGTCATCAATTTGTTGACAGGCACGAATGCATGTCTCATTGCTCGTCCCATCAATATTTCATGTGGACTCAACCCTGTAGTTCTATCTGGAGTAGATCTAATAGTCATTAGCACTAGAGGCAAGACATCAGGACATTTCATTCCAGTGGCTAAACACATCTTACCAATTCTGTTTTTAATTGTGCCGTTCATCTGTTCAACAACACCAGAAGCCTCTGGCCTGTATGCACAATGTAGCTTCTGCTGTATGCTCAATGCTTCACAAATTAAACCCATGAGCTCATTGTAGAAGTGTCCCCCTCTGTCTGACTCAATTGTCACTGGGAACCCGTACCTAGGAATCAATTCTCTCAACAGTAACTTGGCCACTGTTATTCCATCATTTCTCCTAGTCGGATAGGCTTCCACCCACCTTGAGAACAAACAGACTACCACCAAAACATACCTCAATCTATTGACCTGTGGCATTTCAATGAAATCAATTTGCATCCTGGTAAAAGGACCTCCTTCTCTGCCTATTGTTCCCAGGCTCACCACTGTTTTCTTTCCAGTATTGAACTGCTGACAAATCAAACATCTTTGACAGATGCTTTCTGCAATCAGCCTGAACTTTGCATTGTACCAGGTCTGCTTAAAAGACCTAATCATGGCATCTCTTCCCAGGTGACCCTGGCCATGATACATTCTTGCCATTGTTGGCAACATGGAATTTGGCATAACTGGTCTCCCATCTGTATAGATCCAAACATGATATTTCTCTCTTGGTGCACAACCTGCTTTGATCCAATCTCTCATTTCCTCATCACCTGCTTCATCCTGCAACTGTTTCACCTCATCCCATGTTTCCAGGACATTAGTAAACATCACAGAACAAAAAGACATTTACTTTTCTCTTCCCTTGTTAATCGAATGATTGTTCTTTGCACAATACTGTGCTATGTCATTTGCGAACCAATTACCAAGAGTAACAAAATCATCTCCCTGTCCATGAGCAGCACATTTTACAACTGCTAGTTCTTTAGGCAGCTGTATCGCCTCAAGTAATTTCCCAATCACTTCAGCATTCTTTATAGGAGTTCCACTTTAAGTCAAGAAACCTTCTGTAGCCAAAGCTGGCCAAAGTCATGAACCACTCCAAATCCGTACTGACTATCAGTCATCACAGTCACTCTCAAATTCTTCCCAATCTTGCAAGCTTTTGTCAATGCCACCAATTCAGCCACTTGAGCAGATTTAACTCCCTTCAAAGATGAAGCCTCCATAACTTCTGAGACTTTACACACCGCATATGCTGCACTCAGCACACCTTCTTCTGTTCTCAAACATGATCCATCCACAAATAGAACATGATCACTCTCAGGCAGTGGCAGATCTCTTATGTCTGGTCTCGGTTTTGTGCAATAATCAAGCACATCCAAACAATCATGATCAACATCATCTCTCGCACTCACATTCTCAGCATCTGGCAACAGTGTCGCTGGATTCACATTCACACATCTCTCAAGAGTCACATTTGATGCTCCCAGAATGATTTTCTCATATTTAGTCAGCCGACTATGTGACATATATTGAGTTCTGCTTCTTGTCAAAAGAATTGCCACATCATGAGGTACAAACACCCTTACAGGATATCCCATTATTATACCCTCACTCTGTTCCAAGCTTCTGCATGTAGCAGCTACTGCTTTCAGGCAACCTGGCAAAGCCACAGCTACTGGGTCAAGTGTTGATGAGAAGTACGCAATCGGCCTTCTCAGACGTCCATGTTTCTGAATTAACACTGAAAGTGCACATCCATTTCTCTCACTACAGTATAATTCAACATCCTTCTCATAGTCTGGCATTCCCAGAGCAGGAGCTTCACATAATCTGCTTTTCAATTCCTCGAATGCTGCCATTTGTTCTGCATTTAATTCCAATGGGTCTCTTACCTCACTTTTGGTCAATTTAATCAATGGCTTTGCTATCAGAGAAAAATTACTTATCCACTGACGACAATAACCCACCATTCCCAGAAACATTCTTACTTCTCTCTGGGTCATTGGGGCTCTCATTCCTCTGATAATTTTGATCCTGTCATTGGTCACCTTTCTCAGACCTTTTTCAATATTATGTCCAAGATAGTGCACTTCTTTCTTGCAAAATTGCAATTTGGCTGGAGACACCTTTAACCCTCCATCTGCCAGATGATTCAGTAAAGCTATGGTATCTACTTCACAAGCTTCACGTGTCTTTGATGCCACAAGTAGGTCATCAATATACTGCACTAATTCTGAGCTTTCAGGCATGATCAAACTCTCCAAAGACTTTTTCAACAATTGATTGAAAATTGAAGGACTCTCTGTATACCCCTGTGGGATACGGCACCATGCCAAAATACGCTGTCCAAACCGAAATGCAAAAATCGGCTGGCTGTCATGATGCAATGGAATTGAAAAGAAAGCATGACAAAAATCAATTACTGTGTACCATTCAGCATCATGAGGAATCTGATACAAAATCACTGACGGATTTGACACAATGGGACAGCATGACACCACAATTTTGTTAACTTTTCTCAAATCTTGCACAATCCTGAACTTCCCATTAGGTTTCTTTAACCCCATTATCGGTGAATTACATGGGCTACTCAGTAACTCTCTCAAAACACCCTGCTGTATCATCTTGTCAATTATAGGTGTTATTCCTTCAATTATCTCTGGTGTCAATCTGTATTGTGGGATATTAGGATAAGTGATTCCCTCTTTCACTGTAATCTTTACTGGATCTACATTATTCATCAATCCCACATCTTCTCCAGTAAAATCCCAAACTGCTGCTTTTACTGTGTTTCTCAACTCTTGAGGCAAATCATCTGGATTAAACACAGCATATGTTCCAACAATCTCACTTTCTCTATTATCTAGAGTCATCCTGTACAAAACATCCTCATCTGGTGTCTCAAAAGCCATTCCATCCGGAGTACAGAAAATTGTGCAATTCATTTTACACAATAAGTCCCTACCTAACAAGTTCACTGGACTAGTGTCACAGACCACAAATCTGTGCATATCTGAACATTTCCCTATCCTTACCCTTACTGGTTCAGTAAGACGAGTCTTAATCTGTGTATTAGCTACACCAACCACTTAGATTGCTTCGTCCGAGAGAGGAAGATTTCTTATATCTGCTGACCTGACAGTTGAGCTCGTCGCTCCTGTGTCTACTAAAAAAGTAACACTTTCCCCATTTATTTCCCATCTACAAATGGTCCTGCCTGGTCTATTTCTAGAGTTGCTCCAAGTATGCACTCTTCCTCCTCTCTTCCGCACCGTCAGTAGTCCCCTTCAGACTCACTCCCCTCATTCTTTAACCAGTATTGCTGTACCGGGTTTGAACGTCTCGGTTTGTTTACCTGCTCATCATTGTAGAATCCTGAGTCCTGGTTATATTTCTGGGACCCTCTATTCTGTGGCAAGGGCGGGTTTGGCTCTTGACTCTGCTGCTTGACAACCTTCTGCTGTTGCTGCTGATGATTACACCCCTCGTTCTGCACCTGCTGATTTAAAGATTTATTCTCATTACTCACTAATGGTGGATTCATACACTCGGATCTCCAATGCCCCAATTGTCCGCAGTTGTGACATGGGAACTTCTTTTTGGCCTCTTCTAAATTCCCCTTTCCTTTTCCTGTACCATATCTAGGCCTATTTCCTGGATTATTTGCTTGTTCCACCAGCTGTGCTTCTTGTTTTTCTGCAATTTTCACCTGTGCCCACATTGATTTTTCTTTCAGCTTTCTTTGCTTTGCCTCAATTTCATCACTGAAGTACTTCGCATGTCTCAAGATCTCATCAATCTTCTTACTCTGCCAATCAACTGTGTGCTCACGAATCATTTCACTGATTTCAGGTCTCAAGCCATATACAAATCTGTATACAAAATGACTCAAATCCTTATCACCCAGGTGTTCATCCCCACTGAACTGTTTAAAAGCCAGTATCAGCCTTTCATAGAAAGCATAGAAAGCATGATTCTTTTGCTTCCTGATGCGTTCGATCTATCTTAACCCAATCTGTCTCCTTAGGGGGTACCTTATTCTTCAGGAACACAATAACCTGCTCATACTTTTTCATCCCCACTGAACTGTTTAAAAGCCAGTATCAGCCTTTCATAGAAGCATAGAAAGCATGATTCTTTTGCTTCCTGATGCGTTCGATCTATCTTAACCCAATCTGTCTCCTTAGGGGGTACCTTATTCTTCAGGAACACAATAACCTGCTCATACTTTTTCATAACCTCCGAGTCTGGAGCTCCTGTTTTCTGATCCCTTGGGTATTCCTTAGCAGGCCAATCTACAACTATTTTACACTCTGCCCATAAGTCTGCTGGAACAATTATATCAAACAGACTATTCAGGTCAATCCACAGCACTTTTGACAATTTCACAAACCTGTCTACCTGCCTATACCACTCGACGGGCTTTTCTCTCAGTCGAGGGAAATCATTCGTAAATGACAAAATATCCTGTCTAGTCCATGGGACATGCACATATCCTCCTCCAGGAATCTCTCTCATAGGATAAGCATCCATTGTTTTTTCTTTTTCTCTCATGGGAAATGCTGAGTAAGTCCTGTCCACTGAATCTTCTCTTTTCTTATACCACCTATCCTTCCACTGTTCCACATCACCCCATTTTCGCAATAAGGAAATCATTTCCTTAATCTGCCCTGTTCTGCCAACATCATTTAGATTCTCAATGTCCTTGTCAGAAAAATCCACTCTATAAGGCTTTTGCAAAGCTTTCACCTTATCCATGTCAACTTCCATTTCACTCGCTATACCCTTTAACCTATCATGTGTACTCTTAGCCCTCCAGGTGATACTCTTGCACATGAATAACAACTCACCATCATGATGATTTTTCAATATTTCCGTAGGAATTGTTCCTGCTATAAGCTCCTCCAATTCTATGCGCAACCTAGCTACATCAATTGCCTGAGAATCTCTATCCTTCTTTTGGAGAACTTTCAACCAATCATTCAAATCCTCAGCCGTTATTTCTGTAGACTTTTTCACTGTACCCGCTTGTTCTGCCATCCTCTGTGGTTCCAAAATTGATCCTCCCAAACAACCAGTATTCAATCCTGAATTAGGCTGTACATTTAACTCTCCACCACATGTGTCATGTCTCAACTGTCTCAAATGATTTTCTTCCGTCCTCATTCCTGACTCTCCCGAAGAACCAACCAAACCATTTCCTACATAGGGAATTGTCAAACCATTTTCACCCATTCTTTGCTTATCAAATATAGGCATAACTGGACCTATGGTTACAGGCACTGTAACAGCTTCTAGATTCTTTGTCAGTTCTCTAATTTTCTCAGTCAACTCAGATGTGGTTCTGACTAATTCTCTTGTTTTCTCATCCCCGATTGCATCCTCTCTTTCTCGCTCTCTCTCTCTCTCCCTTTCCGTGAAAGAGCTACCACTTTTGAGATCAGGTGACGCAATTTCTGTTTTAACAATTCGTAAAGTATCTCTTATGGGAGTAGCAACTGGTGTTCTCTCTTCTGGTTCTGGTCTATATGGGGGTGGTCTCTTATAGAGCATGTCATCCAAGACTTCATCCTCATAGTCATTAGCCCCATATCTCCTTAATTCTGCATCAGGTACCTTTTCTGCACCTTTCTTCCCTTCCGTCTCTTCAACGGTTCTCATAGGATACAATCCCTCTGACATACTAGCATCTCGCCATCTCCTCATTCGATCAAGATGAGTCTCACGATCATATTTCCTCCCAAAAATGTACCTATAATTACCTCCACTCCTCTGCTTTTCTCGCTCATGCACCTCATCTTCCCATTCTACCAATGCCTCGAACTGTGTCGGCCTTGGTCTAGGCTCTAGACACATCATCTTTTCCCTTAAATTTCTCAACACAGCCAGATTAAATGAACCATGTTCCGGGAATGCTAAAACACCATCTTCTTTAGTGTACTTAGCCCAATTGTCTAACCATATACAGGTATGATACCCATATTTCGCAACCATGAAGGATGCAGGGGTTCTTGTCGGAGGTAGCAATTCACCTTCTCTAGTTATTATGTCCTTATCCTTGTCGAACCACTTTTTAATTTTACCGAACAAGGATTTCTTCTTCTTTTCTTCCGTTTGGTAATACATTTTTGCGTTTACCACAACCCTCTAGTCCTTTCCGCAACCATACAATCTTTTGTCCAATAACAGCGCGACTCACACCAATGCACCAATCCTGAAGCGTCTACGTCACCCTGTACTCCTTTCAATCCCTGCGCGGCTCACACCAACGCACCAATCACAGCGCGAGCACCGTTCTAACCCACTGTCCAATCACAGCGCGGTCTTTCTGACGTCAGTAGTCGCTGCAGTCGCTTCTACTCTTGTCTCTTGTCACTCGTCTACCCCTCCTTTACAAAGCCTTCTCAATATACTCTGTTTCAGATTCTACAAATCTATTAGTTACAACATATAAACATCTCCATTGTCTGCTCCGCTAACCACAGAATGGTAAAGACCTTTCTCACAAGAATCCCGTTTTTTTCTAGAACAGCGCTTACCTCTGCTTTACCACGGAATTATTACTTTCGTTGACACAGTAGCACATCCCTCTACTCTGCCCTTCTAACATGCATCCATTAACTGCTTCCTCCCAGAATGCTCCAAGGAGTCTCACAATCAACTAAATGCTCATACATTCACACACTTTCACACCAGAAAATGTAGCACATTTACACAGAATCCTGCTTTTCCCGAGAACAGCGAACAGTCTGTCCCACTACAGAATTATAACACACGTTAACCAAGCAGCGCTTCCCTCTGCCCAGTCCTTCAAACAAGCTCAGAGAATACCTATTACTCCTCCAGCAGTAAGCTTTAATGGCAAACCTTACGGATCCCTGGGACCTAAGACCAGAGTTTCATAGATAACCTTTGCTACCATACACACTCCTTTTATACAGAAAATATGTCTCTAATAGTAACACACGACGATGTCACTGAATCGAACCCAGACAATGTGACGCGCAACTTCAATTGTCACACGCTTTTCCCTGCATACGTACAGGGCCAACAATCCCGTCTTTCCCGAGAGCAGCACTCACTTCCCTCTGCCCTACTACGGAACCGTCACCAGCTCCCTACGTTCCAGAAGCCGTACACACTACATATAACTCAATATGACGACCTCAACATTTAGTATTAGTACATGTATCAATATCAATCAATAAACCAATAAATCCAAAAGCCTATGTACAAGCAATCTATCAGATCAAGACAATAATCAAAACCATCATACTGCTACCAGGAAACTGCTGCAGATCAAAGCATATAAATTCTCCCTACTTCCATGGACAGAGTAATTCCACAGTCGTACGCACATACACTCACCATACGCTAGGGCCCATCACACCAACATTCATTCTAATTCTCTATCCACACTGAATATACGAGAGAACTCCTGAATCAATCTGCATCTAAACTGAGGTCAATGCAACCTAATTGATTTGTCTCGAGTCATGATTTAAACAATAAGAACACTTTAGAGATCTCAATAAATGACAAGAAATAATCACCCGACACTGTAATTCAAACAAAAGGTTATTTTATCTAAATTAGTTCAAATGAAAAGTCATTCAATAGCAAAATCATTATTCTCATAGTTACCTATTCTAGCTAAATGTCGTATTTAGGTCAGGACAGGTCTCTCAGTAAAGTCTCCCGAGTCGCCGTCCTCTCAATCAGCATCGATCCTCTCGAGCATAAGTTCGGGAAGAAGTGGGCTTAGACCCTCTCTAGTCTAACAATATTTTTACTAAAACTTACACATTAAAAGTTACAAACAAGTTCTAAACGTCCGTTGAGCAGAGCGAGCAGGAAAGGATGTTGGCTCGCAACATTTAGAAAAATCTCCACTCTCGTATATTTCAAAAATAAAAACACGGAAAAAGGAAGCACAAACTAAATCTGCAACATTCATGGATGCTCTTCTCCGGAATTATAATGAAGCCACTGCAAGTTTATCAAAATGTTCATTGTGGCAACTGTTCTCTTCCAAGGATAGCTGGCGATGAGCCCAGAGCTGCTGTCCTCACGGAAACTTTTAACACAGACAGAGGCCGAGGACAGGTTCTCAACCATATTCAGCGAGGCCTCTCTTCGTATTTCATCTACTCAAATGCAGACTGTAAATGTCGGCCATCTTTCAATAGGCCAAAATGGACAATCTTAATTAAAAGAAACACAAAACAACGTTACTACATCGTATTGATTATACAGTGTTAATTCCCACTAATACCCTTATGTGTATGTAATTATCTAGCCATTTGCGACATGAAAAAGCATTAAAGCATATTATTTTAAAGCGCAAACACATAACAAATAACACTTTAGCCACACATATTTAATTAATTTGCTCACCAACTTAGTTCACTCATTAATTAAGCCATGCCATTGCATTCCCACGTATAATTCTTTCATTAGTAAGGTTGATTAGTCAGAACACCCGACAAAATTAATATCTAATAGTTATTCATTAGTAATTTTAATTATGACATATAGAAATATAAGCTGGTCTCACCAAGGTCTTGCTTCCTATGCTGACGGCCACTGCAAAGCTCCGGTTAACCCGACTTTTCGCTCTGCTGCGACTGCCAGCGTCAACCAGCAAAACAAGTTCTGCACTTTGCACTAGAGCATCAAGAGCCCACAGTGACCGCCAATATGAAGCTCTAGCAATGACCGCCAAAAACACCTGACAGAATCTTGTAGAGGACGCCCAACCAGCTCTCCGTGCTAAAGTGACAACCATCTGCAATGCTCTCCCTGCTTCTTGCGTCCTCCTCTACCACAAACCAGACACTTTGCGCCAGATTTTGAGACGATAACATTTTCAGTGAAATAAGCCTGGTCACTGTATCCAGCCCACGCTCCATTGCAGTCAGCCTGAACTTGTGACTTTCCCCATGGTCTAGTACAACCCGAAGACCGCGAGTGATGCAAAGTGCTTTTTGGCCCTATACTTACATAAGATCTTTAAAAATGCATTTCTGTGGTTCTACTGATTGGATTTTTGTTGTTTTTTGGTTCAAATAATGTATTACATTTTACTGTTCTGTTCTAAATTGGTGTGGGATTTTTCTTGCTATGTGTTTTCACTTTATTACTGTTTGTGTGCTGCATAAATACTTTTCGAATTGCTAGTGAGTTATGTATGACTGCTCTGTGCCAAAGCTACAAGAGCGTTGAGCACAGCTTAATTTAGGGTTTGCTTGTGACTTCACCCTGAGAAGAATCTTGGTTGCTGCTTGAGAAGGGTTTAACTCCTTCAACCAATAACCCAATTTCTTACACTGGTGTTCAGCGATGAGGATTTGGAGTTGTGTTTGTGCAGTGCCTTACAGTAATTTTGTGTTACTCTATTACCTCCACATAAATAATCCGTGACCATTTCGAGATTTTAATTCTCCCTGATTGGCTATTTTGTCTCTCCTTGCTGCATGACTCCAGTGATGGAGTTTGAGCTGGACAAAGTGGAAAGTTATACTGTGGCTGAGCTCAAGCAGTTCTTCCAGGAAAGGAGGCTACCCACTAAGAAGGGTACCAAAAATTTGGAGCTGCAGAAAGCTCGGAGGGCATCATTGGCGCTCCACCATTCATTTACAAACACAGAGGAGCAAGAGGATGAGTGTGAGAAGTTGGCCTGGTATATGCTGTCCTCTAGTTATAGTGGGCCCCTTGCACCAGTCAAAACAACCCCTTATTGGTTATAGGTTAAAGACAACCTTTATTGAAAGCTATCCTAGTGGTAGCTATGGAGAGCAGCCTTCAGGCTAAGTCTTGAAGGAATGTGAAGCAGCTTGTTTTACCAGTCGATAATCTCTTGAATGGCTAAATGAAAGACAATCACACCAGGTATATATATATATAAATTATATGTATTTATTTCTAAACACACCCTCCTAGTCTCTTTATGAGGCTAGAGGTCAAAACACATAAGTTACACTTCAAATGTGACAGTAATAAGCACAAATACACGTCAGGCCCTAGGGGCGAGCCAAACCATTTACTAAAAAAGGTGGATAGGAACCACGACTTAACTAGACACAAGGCCTAAATCCTGTAGAATCGCTGGGACCCCAAGGAACCACCCAAGATAGTGACCCAGGGGACCCATGTGGGCCGTATGCCTGGTGGGAACACAGCCGCGAGCTTCCGTTAGCTTCTATGGGGAAAGTCGCGGTTAGATTTTTAAAGATTAAGGACACTTAGAATCGAACTAGGATCAAACCCTTTGGGAGTTAGGAAGTTTTAGGGCCAACACCCATGGGAGCACCGGAGTACTCATGTTACCTCACCCAGGGAAGCCGGGTGCATAGGTGTAAAATGGTGTCGTGTCGCGCCGTTGATTTCAATGGGAGCTGGCAAAGAGGTGCTGCGGCCGGGAAGATGAGAAGTGTCCGAAGAGATCCAAGCCTGGATTGAAGATCAGAAGAACCTGAAAGCTGAGGGGACAGAGTCTGGGTCACTTGCCAGTGACCAGGAAGGCGATAGGCGGATGCCCACCGATGTCGGTTGCTTCAGGTGATGAAGGTGAAGCTTGACTCTTCAGCCACGAGCACCAAGAGGCGTCGAGGATGACCAGGATCTGGATTCAAGCTGTCCCACAAAGGATGTTGAGTGCTGCAGCATCGGTGCCCAGATTGGACACAACAAGCCTTGGCAACAGAAACCCACACAGAAACAAGAAAGATGCTTTGGTGCAGACCAGCAAGATCTGAGGGACTCACCAGTTGGTTGGGAGTCAGGGCAGATCTGGAGCAACCAGAGAAGCCCTAGGAAAAGCAAAGTTACCCCCTCAGGGTCCCACCAGCTGATGGACCAGGGATCGCGAAGGGACCTCAAGAGGAAACACAAAAGGGTGAGCCACGGGTCGTGTGACACCGCATACTGTACTTTATGCCATAATTGCTGGAAAGTTGTGAATGACGTACGGTATATTAAATCTGAAAATGTCAATAAAAATATGTTACAAAAAAAAAAAGGGTGGGCCACGGGTCACTCAGGGTGACTAGGCCAACAATCTTCAGTGGATCTGCTGCTCGAGGTAGGGGCTACAAGTAACCCTAAGCACAACTTCAAGAAACATCGAAAAGTTAATGCACTTGCAAAAGTGCACGGTGACCAGAAGTTCCGGTTCCATGCTATTAACGAAGGCTGTGGGTCTCAGCTTTGCTGGGGACTCAGGTCGGCCTCTGAGATGTCTGGAAATCTTCTTCCTGGGCTGCAAATACTTCGGAGTCCGGCGGGAGCTTTGGAAATTTTGACCGGCAAAATGCTTTGTTGGTGCCTGCCAAGAAGGGAAGTCACTCCTTGACCCCAAGGGACATTTCTTCAGTCCTCTAGTCTTTAGTAGAGCGTCGGAGTTCCAGGATTCAGCTTCAGAGTTTCGTCCAGGGATATCTAAAGTTCTGGTTACAGAGGTTCCTTACTTATACCTAAGGAAGGGGTTGGACTAGCTCTGGGGACCCACCTATGGGAGGGTTTGGAAAGAGGGGTGGCTACACCCATTTCCTTTGTCCAGTTTCGCACCAGAGCAGGGGCTTGAAGCCCCTGAACCGGTTTGAGCTGGACTATGCACAGGGACACCAAATGTGCCCCCAGTGCAGGACTTCAAAGCACTCAAAGAGTGCTCACACCCAGCCCCAATACACATCAGCCTGTCTGGGAGGTGGTTACACCTCCCTGTGACAGGAAACCTATTGTCCAGGCATCCCCTGCTGGAGTTTCGGTCAGAAGCAGGAGGCCAGACTTGTGTCTGTGGCTGCAGCATTCATTTTGTGATGCCAGGGCTCTATTAGATTTCTACCGGGTATACCTGTGCTGCCATGTCTCTCCCTCTAGAAGGGTGGGATCGTACTCCCACATCAAGAACTGATATGGGGGTATGATTCCAAGGTGTTTGACACCAAACACAACAGGTTTCTGTGCAGCCAGTCCAAAGTTAGCATTAACGTTTAAGATATAATGCGCTTAAGAGTATATGGTCAGGCTGCACCACTGACAACCCCCGAGAAGAGATTCCGAAGGCTGCAGAGGGGCTCAGCTCATGCCTGGGCACCCTCTCACATATAACTAAGCACTCTGCCTTCAGGATTGTTAAGGCCTGCCATAGAAGTGACTGATAGGTTTGTATGTGCAGTGATAGGTGAGGTATAGTGAACCTACACTACACCTTACCCAGGCTGCAGTAGCAGACCTGTGGTGTCATTTTGGGTGGCTTCCCATGGGTGGCATAATACATGCTTCAGCCCCTGGTAAGCCTCTGGGGTACCTATGGCCTGTGTACATAGTATACCATATACTCAGGACTCACAAGGGTACCTCAGGATCAAATCTGTGATGTACCTAAAGTACAGGGAATCACTTTATAAGAGAAAGCAGATAGACTGGGGACCTGAATAACAGGTTCCCAGCCAAACTAAGTAAAAAACCATCAAAACACCAGGAAAAAAGTGCGGGGGCAACCATGCAGTCAGATCCCACCTTCCTACAATGAAGATGATGTAGAAGACAAGGATCAGGACATCAGCCCTGAAATGCACTCTCCAGGGGAGACTCCATCTGCTGCATCAGAGCAGTAAGCAGTTTTTCATCGCATAACCTATTCTCAGAGGAGCTAGTGGACAGGAAGGCAGAGAGGGAGTTTCAACTGCAGATGGGAACTATCAAGATGGGGAGAAACTTGCTTGGGAGCATTTGGCAAATGAAATGAGCCTTAAAGAGTTGAAACTGAAGGCAAAACAAGCAGATTCCAGCAATACTTGCAGCATTAACTAAGCACTGTCTGAAAGTGAACAAAATGTCTTTATTCCCAAAGACCTGGTACCCAGTTATGTTGAGGGGGGTGACATTGATAAATCTTTTTCAGCTTATAAGGCCCTCCTTAGAGTATGCACGATCCCAGAGGAACACTGGAGGTGGTCTGTGGAAGCCTATGCCTCCAGTGGGGAGGGGCATGCTCTTGACTGTAGAAGTAGAGGACCAAACCAGGTACACCCCCATGAAAGCCATCCTGTTAGTTACATTTGGGCTGACCTCTGAAAGTATTGCCAGAGGTTCAGGAACAGTCACAAACTCCACAATCAGTCTTAGTTTGATTTCCTTGACTACTCTAACAAGACAGTGTAGGGCTGGGTGAGGGGCAGCAAAGTCAATGACTTTAATGGGCGGTACAACTTGAATCTCAGGTAGCATATGCTCAATATTTGCTTTACAGACCTGCACCAGTACCACGTTCACAGCAAGCTGAGTGGCCCCGGGAAACTGGCTAACAATGCGGACCTTTGGGTCAGTACCAGAGTGTCCAAAAAGGCATCTGGGATGAACCCCCAAAAGGGTGGTCTGGGGTCCCACCAGAAGAAAGAGGGGGGGGAGGAAAAACTTAAAAGTAAGGCATTCTTAAAAGACCCTGTAAATAATTCCGAAGGGAATTGCAGTGAACAGTCCCAGTCTGGGCCCTGACAAAAGGGATTCTTTGACAAACAAACAGGGAGGTTTGTCCCCCAATGTACTGAGTCTTATTAATAAATTGGCACTCCAAGGGAGACTCCAAATGTTCTAAGAGGGCACAGTCCCTCAACGGTGGTCAGACACTTGGGTTGGCGAGTGCAGAGCTCGGGGAGTAGGTAGTCCCAGTTACCTTCAGGGAGCAGACAGAGTTGACCCTTGTGTCCCTGAGGGATAAACAGATGGTGCCAAAAGTCCATACACCCGCAAGTACAGGCAGTGGGGCACCATCAATGGGCAACGGGTGGAGGCTCTGAGGGACATTAGCCAGCAAGACTTCTGTGAGCGTCAGCTAGTGTCCTCACAGCAGCTCCTCCCTAACACATTCCACCAAGTTTTAGTTGCATACAACTCTGAGGGTCATCTACTGGTGTCTCTGGTTCTATGTGACTGTGGGAAGGTCTCAGGTTCTCTAAAAGTAGCTGTGAGAACTTCCATGCTTGTAGATTGCCTGTTGGGCACCGACCTGGAGAATACCATCTGGAAGGAGGTAGAACTCAGGTCTCACTTGGAGATGTTGGGATTGTCAGACCTGGTCAACTACTCAGAGACACTAAGCTGAAATCTTGACCCAGCAGGAGCGATGTACATCGAGTGTCCTGCCACACCCCTCAGTGCCGCAAGTAACCGCATTAACTGCCAGTACGATGTGCACCCAAGGTAGGGTGTCACTCTTGTCACACTCACATCTCCAAGTCTACTCGTCTTTCTGGGTATTTTATGTTTGCATCAGGGGAACAGAATATCATTATCACAAACTTAATCCTGTACTATCTCAACTGACTATATAGACCCTTCTGTCATATTGATACACTCATTCCATGTACCTATTATCGGTGACCAGAGTTCTCACAAACGCAGTCTTTGCAGCCTATGCTTGATGATCCATCAACTTTGGGAAGAGTGGAGAACACCAACTCTCTGCCTCATAATTTGAAAGCCGGTTTGCCAAGTCTCATTAGGAATTATTGTTTTAGGTGCTAACTGCTATGGTTCTCTGAGTTTGAGTGCTTTGGCAAACTCCCATTTAACAGTTCCTTCACTATTCGAATGGCACACATGTGACAATTTAAACTCTTGCACTTATGTCTTGTTTCTTTTCTTTCAGGTTTTCAATTTTTTCAAGAGGCACCAGTGGAGTCGGAATGCTGAGGGCTGATAGCTGTCCAGGTTGGAGAAGGTCAGGTGAAACCAGGCTCTTCCCCTCCCGACACTTCAATTGCTTAGCAAAATGGTGGTGTGAAGGCATGGTTTTTATAGCCTGATGTTCAAAATGGATGCTGAGAAGTCTAAATATTATGCGGCTTTGCATACACGTTCCTGATTGTTCCCATCAGTCTGCAGGTTGTTCTCCACAGTTCTGTAGCATGATTTCAACTTGCATATAAACAATATTCACTACCCCCTTTTCAGGCACAACAACTCAAGGTTTGACACAGTTGGTCCCTGCCTATCAACCACCTCAGTCATTCACATCATTCAGCATGAAACTCGACTAGGACATGCTTTGATGGCCTATTTTGTATCTCCATGCGTGCATACATTGTGCCCAAATGAATTTATGGGGTAACTTGTGATGCATGAAGTAGGTTCTTTAGGAGGCATAGGGGTTGGACTCTCTTGGCATGTATGCTGCCGGTTCCCCCCCTTAAGGACTCCCATCTCTGCAATTGTTGAGTGGGTCTTGTGGGGTTTTGGCGATGTAACTGGTGTACAAGTCTGGGTGAATGAAGGTTACAAGCAGGCACCCCAGAGCATTCCTCGGGTCCAAACCCTTTCCAGTCCACTAGATAACTGATCCGTCCTTGCACTTTGTTGGAATCTAAAATTTGATTGACTTCAAATTCCAATTACCCTTCAACTTCAGTTGGAGCTGGAGTTTTACTCAAACGCATATATGTTTGGCAGGGTTTAAGCAGCGATACATGATATAGTGGTTGATTCATCAGGCTCGATGGGAGGTCTAATGAGACCACAACTGGGTGGATTACTCTGTTGATAACCTATGGGACAATATATCTCAGTATTTGTTTTCTGTTGCCTTGTATGGATAAAGTGTTTGGGTGACAACCATACACAATCTCCTACCAGGTAAGTCTTTTCTGGAGATCTCTATCGATCAGGGTAAAAGTTGTTTCTACTCTTTGCTATTTTTAGGTGTTTTTGTGCTTGTAATTGTATGGTTCTTGGATGTTGGGGGTGGTCCTGCTGTTGTAAATTGAGACAGCGATGTGATTAAGCATTTACTAAAGACATTAATTCCCCTCTTATAGAGCATGTTTTCTCCGTTATGTTGACCGAAGTTTGGACTCCATTTTGTATTGTCATGCTTCCACGTGTTCCCCACGAGAAGAGTCCAACCTCTGTGTTAGTTGTTCTTGTAATCTGCCTAGTAACAGTCTATAAATAGCTCCTTTGTCCATCTGGCACATGCCCAGACTTGACCACATCTGTTATCAGTTAGCCTTGCTTGACCATGTTTTCGCGGGCTCAAGGAGTGTGTTAGCTCCGCCCACATATTGATTCAGTATCGAAAATGACCATAAATGGTAATGTTCTTCGGCCTCATGTTGTATCCACCCACTTATGAGCCCCTCTACTGTGTATAAAAGGGGACCATGTACGAAGGTTCTTTGTGCTACTCTATGCAATACTGAAGAGTGTTGTGTGGATTGTAGGACCACCCTTAAGGGTTAATAAATGCTGTCTTTGTACTTTGCAGTTTCCGTGCCAACTTCCTTATAGATTCCATTACAGGAGAGCGAACCCTTGTGTCCTGCGGGCCTAGCTGGGGCCTGTACTCATCAATTGGCGCCCGTCACGTGGGGCTCATCGGCGACTCGGATGCTCGAAGGACTGGTCGCGACGAAGGTGAGGAATTTGGCCGGGGACGTGATCACTGCCAGCGGCGTCTTAGCCCTGGCATCCCAAGGTTTTTCTTCCTTCCCTTCTGAGCTGACCGTCTGGGTGGCGCCGGTCCTCGACTGAGACCTCTTCTGTCGGTCTTGCCGTGAAAGCCGTTTGGGCGATTTTGGACCTTGGCAGTTGGAATCTGGACTCTTGATTGGTAAGAACCGTTGTACGGTACTTGCTCCGAGTTTTTGAAGCCTGGTCTGGCTATTTGAGTTTGATTTGTGATGACTAGTCATATTTTGTATTTGTCTTTGTGAAAATATATGCGTTGCAACACATATAGGCAGGTAATGTGGAGAGATTTCTCCGGAGCTGTGTAACTTTGAACGGCGCAACGATTAAGTGCCTTTTTTTCTATAATATTGCATATTCTGCATTATTTCTGAGCATGCCTGCTTTCAGCGCACTCCGTAAGTGGTGTTGCTGTTTCGGAAACCGGTTGAACCTCGAGGAATCTGCTCCAGCTCCCCCAGAGGGGACTCCTAATAGGGATATGTATGTGAAGCATGGTCTTTCTTCCATAATGTACAGCACAGTATGGAGGAAATATACAAAAAAAGATCCTGAGTTGCGATGGCCTTTGTATGGATCGTTTGATATACGTAAGATTGAGTATGTGGAACAGTGTATGTGTAAGCGACGTGCTCGTCAGGATATGTTTGAGTGTGTGCGGTTGTGGGTGAAGGAGGTGCGTGAGCGAGAGAAGCGTGAGAAAGCGCTGTTTGATAAAGAACAACGGAAGAATGATCATGTGCGAGCCCAGGAAGCGAAGCGTCGGGAAGACAGAGAACAGACAGAGAGACAAGAGAAAGAACGTAGGCTGCAAGTTTCGGGTCAATATGCTGTTCGGCAGCCACTTTATCCTGTCCTTAATAATCTTGATGATGATTTTTATTTACTAGATCGCTCTCCGCCCCCTTATGTCGGCGCATCTGCTCCGAGGCCGCAAGATTCTGTACCGGGTCCGGGTAAGGTAGATACGCGGTCCATGTTATCGGCTGAGCATATGGCTGAGCTTCGGCAAATCTCTTTCCGTGCACTTAAGGGTAAGGTGTCCGTGGATGAATTGTTCCATACTTGGGGGTCGTGGCAGGATAGAGAGAGATTGTATTTTTTGAGTCATTTCGCTGAGGAAGTGATTGCTGCTTTTCGGAAATATTCTAGTGTCTTTGAGCCTGAAGAAGTGACGTCGGATGCTAAAGCATTGCATGATGGTGTTTTTTCTCCCTCTAAGGCTCCTGATACGGCTCGGCGGCTATTCGCCTTGCGGGACGCGGTGCTGGCCCATAAAGGAAAAGCGCGCCCACGAGCAGGGGAGGAGACGCAGTCGGATTCGTGTACCGCCGAAGGCCACTCATCCACCTCTCAATCAGATAAGAGCGATCTAGTGCATGCTAAGCCAATGCGCGAGGCGGCGCCTTTGTATGTTCCTCCTAAAGGAGCGGGGACTAGCTCGGACATTACCTCCGCCGATGCTAAGGGATATTTTGTGTATAATTGGGTTTACACTCCGTGGCATAGGGCTGATGTTATGGCGTTGAAGAATGCGCTGCCCGACCCCCGCAAGAATCCAGCGGCCTTCTATGAAGAAGTTGAGGGGGCCTTGAATTCTTGCGTTATGACTTTAGCAGATATAGATTTGTTCTTTGGGCTTATTCTACCACCAGATATGTGGCGATCTGTGCGAAAGGTAGATGATGTTGCCACTTTTAAGGCTCGATGGTCTGAACTGGAGGATGAGGATAGGGAGAGGAAGCCTGCGCAGAAACCGCCCCAGAATATTTTAGATCTCCCTGCTGCTATTGTGGCTAAGCTAAAGACAATTATCCCCCCTAAAAAGATTGACTGGAATATGTTAGCTGCATGTAAACAGAAAGTTGACGAGTCAGTTGCGGACTTCTTTACGCGCTTTGAGGAGACGTTTCATGATTTTAGTGGACAGTCGCTTACCGACGATACGGGACGCCACCTTTTTGCGGATAAATATGTGGCTAATCTGCTGCCGGCAGTTGCGGCCCGTCTAAAAGCGAGTGAAAGTTCTTGGTCCTCCGCTACACCGACGGCCCTCCTGACTATCGCCCAGTATTATGAGCGTCAGGAGCAAGAAGCAAAGGGCCAGGAGGAAAAGAAATCGAAAGATTTGAAAACAAAGGTGATGTTGGCACAAGTCTATGGCCCGCCTCGACGGGGTAGTAATAGAGGTAGGGGAGGATCTTATGGTCCTCCCTCGGGCCGATCTGATTTGAATAGGAACCAATGTGCGTATTGTAAGCAATCGGGTCATTGGGCTAGGGACTGCCCGGTGTTGCATGCATCGCGTCAGGGGCATACCCACGGTGGCCCGCGAGGTAGAGGGGGTTTCTCGAACTTTCGAGGGAACTCTAACGAACAGGCTCGTTTTGACTCTGCTGGGCAGCACCGAGATAGATCAAATGTTTTCGATCGCCAGCATCAGTATCAAGCGTCAGGGATTGACCGGTCGGGGTACCATGACTCTCAGCATGCATAGGAATGCGTTGGATGGGGGTTAGAATCAGTTGAGGTGCCGGTCGATCAGAAGGGCCCTTATGTATCGGCTGAGGTTTTGGGCTCTACTGATCAGTTCCTAGTGGATACAGGAGCGACACGTAGTGCGCTATCTAAGCAATTGGTTCCGGGGGCTCCCCCATCCGGCTTAATGGTCACATCGGTAGGGTTTGACGGTACACTCTCCCGAAGCCCTCTTTCACAGCCCCTCATGTTTAAGGTTGATTCTTTTTCTGCACCCTGTCTGTTTCTGCTTGCCCCGTACACACCGGACAACATTATGGGTCTTGATATGTTAAAGCATTTTAGGGCTACGATCCGCTGCTCCCCTGCTGGTGTGCGGGTAATATTGAATGACAATTACCCCCGATCAGAACGGATGTGTGCGATGTCAGAGGATGCGCTGTTAGCTACCCTCCCTCGTGCTTTGTGGGCAACTTCGGATACTGATGTGGGACAAATGGTGATTCCACCGGTCCACATTAGCGTCCAGGAGGGGGCGGTGTTACCACGCCTCCCACAGTACCGTATTTCCCAGGAGGGGGAGGAGGCTCTTATACAGATAGTGCAGGATTTGATAGCGGTAGGGGTAGTGGAGGAAGTCCCCTACAACATTTGTAACAGTCCGATTCTTCCCATACTGAAAAAGGATACGGATGCCAAAGTTTATCGGTTTATAATTGATTTGAGAGAAGTGAACAAGATCGTGATACCTCAATACCCAGTGGTTTCCGATATCACGACGTTGCTTACCTTGGTCCCGCCTACGGCAACCATGTTCTCAGTGATTGATTTGAAGAATGCCTTCTTTTCCATTCCTATTCACCCTGATAGCCGATATCTTTTTGGGTTTACATTAAATAATAGATCTTATCGTTTTTGTAGGATTCCCCAGGGCTACACAGAAAGCCCTAGCATTTACAGTCAGGCTTTGAAACGACAATTGGATTCCTTTGCTCTGCTCGAGGGTGTCGCCCTCATTCAATATGTCGATGACATCTTGCTGGCGGCTGACACCCTGGAGTTGTGTGAAAAAAGTACGTTATCCTTACTTTCCTTTTTAGCATCCCACAATCATAAGGTATCTAGGAAGAAGTTGCAATTCTGTAGACCAAAGGTGACTTATTTGGGTCACCTTTTGTCTAAGGAGGGGCGTGCACTCACACCGGATCGTATCCAAGTAATTTTGGACACACCGAGACCGTCCACGCAGAAGGACGTGCGTGCATTTTTGGGTCTTGTTTCTTTTTGTAGACAATGGATATTGGGATTTTCACACATAGCTAAACCATTGTTAGCCCTCTTGACAAAGGACACGCCTATCCCAATCCCTTGGTCAGATGAGTGTGATACTGCTTTTCAGCAACTACGACAGGCCCTTTGTTCAGCACCAGTGTTAGGGACCCCTGATTATGCAAAACCCTTTTCGTTGTATGTGCATGAGAAAGATGGATGTGCATTGTCAGTTTTAGTGCAGATGCACGGCGATAAGCAGCGCCCTTGTGCATATTTTTCGGCTGTACTTGATCCTGTCGCCCGAGCATTACCAGGGTGTTTTCGCTCGGTTGCGGCGACAGCTGTGTCAATACGCCAAAGTGAGGGAATTGTGTTATCCCATAAGCTGTTGGTATTAGTCCCCCATGCTGTCGATGCCCTGCTTAATCAAACGAAGACGCAGCATTTGACCAGTGCCCGTTTAACGGGATATGAGTTGACGCTTTTTGCTCCTCATATTACGTTGAAAAGGTGCGTAACGTTAAACCCGGCAACATTGTTGCCATACCCCGAAACCCAGCCTGAGGCGCGGAGAGCACATGATTGTATTCTCGTGACTGAGGAACAAACAAAGGGTCGTATTGATCTCCAGGATACGCCCTTTCCAGATGTAGATGGAGAACTGTGGGTGGACGGATCATGTCTGAAGCTACCAGATGGTACGACTTCAGCAGCGTATGCAATTACCACGTTGCAAACGATAGTGGAGACTGCACGCATACCACAGAAATCAGCTCAAGCAGCGGAACTGATAGCATTAACACGAGCATGTGAGCTCAGTACAGGATTGTGTGATAATGTTTATACAGATAGCCGCTATGCCTTCGGAGTAGCGCATGACTTCGGCCTACTCTGGAAGGAGAGAGGGTTTTTAACGTCACATGGAGTACAGATAATGCATGGAGAGTTAGTTCACAATCTTTTAACTGCATTGACATACCCAAAGAAAATTGCCATCGTCAAGTGTAGCGCCCATAGGAAAGTAGTTGACAAAGTTGGAGAAGGGAATGCGTTGGCAGATCGGGTAGCACGGGAGACTGCGATGCAGCCCGGTACTACTGCCATGTATGTAGTAAAGTCACAGGTGGAAAGATGGCATGATGCGAAGGAGGAAGTGCGAGAAATGCAAAGGACCGCTTCTGACAAAGAGCGGGAACAATGGGCTAGTGAGGGAGAATTGGATGATGAGGGTTGCTGGAGAAATAAGCAGATGGATAGATGGAAATTACCCACGGCTTTTGTACAACCTATGGTTCAGATGGCACATGGGCTAGCACATGTTGGAGCTTCCGCAATTGTGAAATTGCTTACCCAAGTCTGGGAGCATCCAGAGATTGCTAGCACAGCGAAGAGGGTGGTGCAGACTTGTATGATCTGCTTGAGGTATAACCCAGGAAAGGGTACTCGAACTCCAGCAGGAGGATTTGTGACACCTACTGCGCCCTTCGAGGTTTTGCAGATGGATTACATCCAGCTTGAGCGCTGTAACAATCTGAAGTATGTTCTAGTAGTGGTCTGCGCTTTTAGCAAATGGGTTGAAGCGTACCCTACGAAAGACAATACTGCAATGACTACTGCGAAGTTGCTGCTGAAAGAGTTCTTCCCTCGATATGGCGTCTGTAGACTTCTGTGGAGTGATAACGGCCCTCACTTTGTAGCGGATGTTATAAAGTATGTCTTGAAGGGCCTAGGCATCACTCAGAAGTTCCACGCCGTGTTTCACCCTCAGTCTGCAGGCCTAGTTGAGAAGTATAATGGTACACTGAAGCTTAAGATCGCTAAAATTCAAGCTTCAACGTCTTTGACTTGGCCAGACGCTCTGCCACTGGCGTTATTGTCAATTAGATCGGTACCACACTCTCGAACTGGCCTTACACCTTATGAAATTGTTTTCGGACGCCCAATGAATATTTGGGGTCCACCAAGACCTAAGGCTGTGTATGATGTACCTTGTGTAATGATGAGCGATTATCTGGCACAGTTAACGGATAACTTGGTTTCTATCCATCAACAGGTCCGAGAGGCGCTCCCTGATCGGTCTACCGGTGAAGGACATGGTCTCCGGCCTGGGGACCACGTGATGGTGAAAGTTTTCGACAGGACGAACAGCTTGGAACCGAGATGGGTGGGCCCTGAGCAGGTCCTCCTCGCAACAAGGACGGCTGTGCGAGTCTCCAACAGAAAGAACTGGATCCACTCCCTGCACTGTAGGAAGGTGCCGCCCGGATTGGTGGAACCTGCCGTGCTGACCGATCAACGAGAAATCTTGGCTGCAGAGACAGGCCGTGCTGCGGAGCCAAATGCCACTGAGGAGCTTTTTCCGGACCACGCGACTCCTGGAGGAAGGCGATATCATCTCCGACCAAGGAAGTGAGTTTTCCAGTACCGGGACATACTGTCAGAACGGCCCTTGGGTTAGTGAAACGGAGAGCCGATGAGGCAAGGGGGGGGGGATCAGCCCTGCATTAGTGTAGCGACACCCGTCTTGGCCCGCTGGTGAAGAAATCAACCGCTGCCCAAGGGGAAGAGTTCTGACAGACTTTTAGTTTCAGGAAGATATTGGTTTTATTCCTTTATTTTTACTTTGATATGGAGAAAAAGAAAATCCTTTGTGCATTAGGGTTCATGTTGACAGTAGCCATTGTTGGGATAACCACATGGTTCGTGGAGGATGTAACACCCGCTCGGAAGATTCTTGTGTTGACAACTCCGGTGCCTGAGGAGCACTACTTTTATACATTACCATATCAAGAGTTGAAGCATCGACAGTCTTACTTGAATAACACTTTCATCCAGATGCTGCATCATACCCACGTTGCTACGAATGCTACGAACTGTTGGATATGTGGGATGATGCCAGCTCATCAGAAGAAAGGAGGAACGCCATTTATACCACTTCCTTTCTCTCATAATGGCTCTTGTAGAGCATGGTATACTTTGCTTTTTGCTACTCGGAAACCGACAGTGGGACGATTGCTCTTCAGACTCAATAAAGAATGCCATCAAGACAAAAATGGGTATCCACAAGCGAATGGGACAATTTGGGAGTGGGAAGAGTACCGACCAGACAATCAATCCATTCCCTACATCTTCACGAACACAAGAGACACTGTGGGAAAGGACAAATTTGTGATTCAAGTAGCACAAGCTCAAGCGGACCTGTGTGTCCAGAGTGTGGGTTTTATTCCTGTTGGTGTTAGTGATTGTGTTACTGTTCTGAATATTGATGGGTTGAACAATAGTACCTTTTTAGCCTCCCATAATACGTACTTTGTGTGTGGAAATAAAGGTTATTATCGTCTGCCGGCTGGGTGGTCTGGGGTATGCTATGTATCATTTCTATTACCTCCTGTATTCCTAGCACCCGCATCTTATCATAAGGATCTGAAATTATTGAATAATGTGACTGTAAATAGGTATAAACGTACCTTATCAATTGATGATGTAGATCAGACTGATACCAGTCTGCAACAGTATATTGATTTTAACTTAGGACTGTTTTTCTTTGTTGGAGCTGCCCTGAACAGTAGGAAGATCCGAAGATTAACAAGAGTGGTAGAGGCTGTGACAAATCAGACCGCTGCTGCACTTGGGAATCTTACGGAGGAATTGCAAATTACTAGAATTGTTGCATTGCAGAATCGTATGGTATTAGACGTTATGCTAGCTGATAGAGGAGGAGCATGTAAAATTATTGGAAGTAGCTGTTGTGTGTTCATCCCTGATCATACGCCATCAGTTTATAATGCCATCAATAAACTGCATAAAATTGCAGCTGAGATCCATACAGAAAACGGCACTTGGTCCTTTTCTGGATGGTTTTGGGCGTTAATTACTGCTTGGGGATGGAAGGTTCTAACTGGTCTCTGCATTATTGTAGCGGTTCTGTTTTCATGCTGTATCTGCGTTCAATGTGGTCCTTTACTCTGCTCATTATGTGTATCATTTTGTATCCCCGATAAGAAAACTATTGCCAATGTTGCTCACCAGAAACATTTAGCTAAAGAAGTTGAGGAAATGATGACAATTGACATACATGATGATTATCCTAACAAGCCGGATGTCTTCAGTAAATGCTGAAAGGGTCGTCTGTTGTAAATTGAGACAGCGATGTGATTAAGCATTTACTAAAGACATTAATTCCCCTCTTATAGAGCATGTTTTCTCCGTTATGTTGACCGAAGTTTGGACTCCATTTTGTATTGTCATGCTTCCACGTGTTCCCCACGAGAAGAGTCCAACCTCTGTGTTAGTTGTTCTTGTAATCTGCCTAGTAACAGTCTATAAATAGCTCCTTTGTCCATCTGGCACATGCCCAGACTTGACCACATCTGTTATCAGTTAGCCTTGCTTGACCATGTTTTCGCGGGCTCAAGGAGTGTGTTAGCTCCGCCCACATATTGATTCAGTATCGAAAATGACCATAAATGGTAATGTTCTTCGGCCTCATGTTGTATCCACCCACTTATGAGCCCCTCTACTGTGTATAAAAGGGGACCATGTACGAAGGTTCTTTGTGCTACTCTATGCAATACTGAAGAGTGTTGTGTGGATTGTAGGACCACCCTTAAGGGTTAATAAATGCTGTCTTTGTACTTTGCAGTTTCCGTGCCAACTTCCTTATAGATTCCATTACAGGAGAGCGAACCCTTGTGTCCTGCGGGCCTAGCTGGGGCCTGTACTCATCACTGCACTGATGGGTTTGATGATTTAGCTGGCCATTCAAATGATAGGACATTAGGGTGATACCCAAAGGATACAAAAACTGAACTATCCCAATGCAGAATGGTCTGAATTATCATAAACAAACTCTGCCATCTACAAATGCAAGCTTCTGTCTTCCTTTTGCTGAACTGCAAGGCACCTTCGGTATTGTTTGAGGGTTTGGTTTAAACACTTGTTAATACCATCTGTCTGTGAGTGGTAGCTTGTTGACAACCTAACATCTATCCTCATGGGTGAGCAAAGCTGTTGCCAAAAGCATGGGGTGAATTACGAGCATCAGACTGTTATTATGTATGCCATGTAGTCTGACTATATGTTGAGGGAAAATTTGAGCCAACATGTAAGATGCAGGTAGCTTAGGTAATGCTATGAAATGTTCCACCTTGGTTAAGTGGTCCACCACCACTAATATCATTGTGTTCCCATTTCTAAGGGACAGCTATAGTATAAAATCCATGGACACTGTGTGCCACAGACTGGGAGGTGTTGGGATTACACGTAACAAGCCACTTGGTCTCCTATGTTCTGCCTTTCCTCGAGCGCACACAGCGCAGGTTGCTACATAGCGTTTTACATCCTCAACTAGAGTTTGTCACCAGAAATATATCTGTACTGCTGTCTTGGACTCATGTGACCAGCTAGATCTGAGTCATGTAGTCAAGTAAGAACCTTCTGTTGAAGAGAAGGGTTCAGTATGTAGAGAGCCACCTTATGAAACAGTAACCCCAATTCTTCTACTCTGCTTGTATCTGTGCTAACATTAACCTGTTTATCCATTGCTTGGCAATGACTTCATAGCTCTGCCAAGAAGTCCTTATCCTTGATGAGGACATCCAGCTGTAGAGTTCATTCTTCAAGTGGGAGGCTACTGACAGAATCAATGGAGATTTACAAGTTTGTGACTCTTTTGCGACTCCAGAATGGTCTTGACAAGATATCCGCCTAACTGTTTTGAGTCCCTGGGCAATACTTGATCATGAAGTCAAAATAAGAGGAGAACAAAGTGCTCTATAATTGGCAAGGGGTAATGTCCCTTGCTGATTTCAAGAATTGGAGATTTCTGTGATCGGAATAAATCTGTACCGGGTGACGAGCTGACATTAGATAATGTCACCATTGTTCAAAAGCTCTTTTGATTGCCAACAGCTCCTTATCGGTACTCCTGTAATTATATTCACAAAGGGAGAAGTTTCAAGAATAATAGGCCACAAGATACATCTGACCTGTGACTGGGCATCTTTGGGAAAGAACCCCTTCATGGCTTAGTAGGAAGCATCAGCTTTGGGACTGCACAAAATCAGAGCTTGTATGAATTGGTCCTTTAACCTTCGGAAGGCTTGATTGGCCTTCTCTGTCCACTTGAAGGTCACTTTATTTGGCAACAGCTGTGTTAGGGGTTGCACAATTGCTTAAAAATACTGTATGAATCTTCTATAGAAATGTGTAGATCCTATAAAACTCTATAAAGTTTTTATATCAGTGGGGTTTTTCCATTGTGTTATGGTGGACACTTTGCATTTATCTATTTTGATACCTACAGGACTGATGACATAGCCCTAGAATTTGATTTCTGGCACATGGAATTGACATTTTTCAATCTTAGCAAACAATCTATGTTCCTTTAGTCTTGTGAGGACCACCTTTACATTGGTAATGTGTTCCTATTCTGTTTTTAAATCGATTAAAATGCCTTCTATATATACGATGCAGGATATGTCTAAGTATCCTTGCATAACATCATCCATGAAATACTGGAAGGCTGCCGTGGCGTTGTACAGTACGAAGGGCATAAACTGGTATGCAAACAGGCCAAACTTGGTACTGAATGCCGTTTTCCATTTATTGCCCTGTTGGACCCGCACAAGATGGTATGTGCCACTGATCTCTCCTTGATTTGCGGCAGAGACCTCAAAACCCTTTTTAATATCTACCGCTAATGAAGCCATAACAAGCTCCAAGGAAGAAATTGAGTGTGTCTCTTAAGCTGTAGTCTCTAAATTTGGAGCTGTTGCTCCTCCATCCAAATGTCCTTCCACAGAGACCGAACTCTGGCCATAATTTTATCGCCTTATCAGCAAAGACACGCTATCGCGTGTTTTGCTGATTTTGCTCCCGTTTCCTGCACGCCTAACTTTGCATCGCTAATGAGATGCAAAGTAGGCGTGTCTGTGGAAACAACATGGGTAAATATCGCGAAGGCAGCTTCGCAATACTTACAATGCGGGGAAGCGATTACTTTAATCGTGCTAAGTATGCCTTAAGGCAGGAATTTAACGTCTGTTAAATTCCTGACTAAGGCATACCTAACGTGGGAGGTGGATTCATGTGATACAACCACAGGGTCATATCATCAAGCATATCGCCGTTTTACATGGAACATCGCTGGAAAACCAGCGATGTTCCATGGAAAAGGGCGCTATCGCTGGAATATACATCGCCATGGCGCTAAGCGTTGTTAATACAACGCTAGCCTGGCGAAATATTTCAGCGATAGAAAAAAATGTGGTTTACAAGGTCAGCGATAATTATCGCTGGCTGTTGCAAATATGCCCCCAAGATGGGTACAGATAGGTCTTCTCCTCTTTTTTCTTCTTTCTTCTCCTTTTCACAACATTTTAGAGTCATATCTATCGCTTTGTAATAGGCTGGCTTAGGTATAGTTATATTGGTTTTTCTTTTTATCGCTTGTTTTATTTTCCTTTTCTCATCTCTCGGCACTTCTGGATGTGTTTTCTTTAGGGTGGATGCGGTTGGGAACTTTCAGGATGCAACTATCTGGACTCTATCTGTCCGGATGATCGGGGGTTAGGTTCTCTATGGGTGGGGGGTAGATCGGCACGGGGTAGGGTTGGGGGAGGGAGGATGGGGGCCAAAAATATAATAAAAATCCTCATTTTTGCCATTTTAGACATGTCCATCTTTAGAGCTGAGGTAAAGGGCGCAGGCTAGGCGCTGATGGTGTTGAAAGCTGATATTCTATATCCCGATAGAGTAGGGAAGACGGAGCCACCATGACTCCTTTTCAGATTCTTTCCTGGAATGTCAATGGCCTGCGCACTAGACCAAGGAGAGACAAGATCTTGCAGTACTTGCGGGACTCTTTGGCGCAGGTCATTGTCCTCCAGGAGACACACCTATTGGAAGATGAAATGATCTCTCTGTTAAAGCCCCAAAGTTGGGTGGGCTCTCATGTAAGTACAAACCAGTCAGCAAACATTAGAGGGGTATCAATTATCCTTAAGAAGTCAGCAAGGGCCCATATCTGCTTCTATATAAAAGATAAAAATGGTAGATGGGTGATAGTAAAAGCTTCAATAATGGATACCTTGTTAACTTTAATTGGATATTATGGTCCCAACCATGATGACCCTACTAGTTTGAAGGTTATTTTTTCACACTTACTGGATTTCCCAGAGCCATCGGTCCTGGCAGCGGATTTCAACATTGTTTTGAACCCCACATTGGATAAAACTCCAACTAACAGGGCTGTGGTCTTTTCCAAATCCCGAGAATATCTGCTTGGGGCCATGAGACAGTTTACTCTATCAGACATTTGGAGGGATAGATCAGGGCAGCAGGGTGTTGTATCGAAATTTTAAATATAGACATCAGTCAAGAATTTACTTTGTTTTGGTCAGCTATTCATTAAGGAGTCTGGTTAAGAACATAGCATATTTGGCACCTCATCTCTCGGACCACTCTGGAGTCCTCCTGGTTCTGAAATGCCAAGCACCCAGTCCAATTAGGACCTGGTCCTTTAACCGAGCCATACTCTTGGAGGAGGAAGAAGCCTTCTTTCTCTCACGAGAAGTGGCATGGTTTCTGGAGGTGAATGTTGGTACAGCTTTAATAACCTCGGTCTGGGACTCTTTGAAAGCTTTTCTACGCGGCCAACTCACTAATAGATCCTGTTATAGGAACAAAAAATATAAGGAAGAGATCACAGATATCGAAGCAAGGGTGAAGGACGCAGAGGTAGATCTCTCAGTTTCAGTACCCCCTGAAATCTTGCAGGCAAAGCGAGATAAGGTCAGTGGTTTGAAAGACCAGCTTGAAAACATTCTGAATATTAGGCTTATTCGAAGGTGGGAAGCTAGCAAGATCTCCCATTTCGAATACGGAGAAGGAAGAGTAAATCAGACCGAGCTAGGAGCTATATTAAGGAGATCAGAAATGAGAGGGGTACTCTAGCTACCGGTGAGGAAATCCAGTATACCTTCCAGGCCTTTTTTCAATCCATCTATCAGGAGGATGGCAATGTAGATAGTCGGAGTGCTCAGAGCTGGCTTGAAGATATTTTGCTTCCCTCTCTTAGCTTAGAGCAACAACAATATATGGACAGGGACCTTTCCTGCGCGGAAGTAAGGGAGGCTATCTTCAATAGTAAGAACAGTAAGGCCGCAGGGCCAGATAGCTTACCTTCTGAGATCTATAAAGTAATAGGAGATCAGGTTATTCCTATTATGACCAAACTCTTCAATCAGATCTTGCAAGAAGGCCTGATCCCCCCAGACTCATGGAACGAGACCACTATAGTTTTGATCCTGAAACCAGGGAAAGCGGCATCCAATTGTGGGTCCTATAGGCCCATATCTTTATTGAATGCAGACTATAAAATCTTTACCTCTATAATGGCAGCACATCTGGGTTTAGTGGCTGGGGACATCCTTCATTCAGACCAGAAGGGCTTTGTGAAAGGTCGCCAGATATCGCACCTAACTGATCTAATCGGGGCAATAGATCTGGCATCTACATATTCCATCCCTTTAGCAGCTATGACTTTAGACGCCACCAAGGCCTTCAACAGGGTGAATTGGTTATACCTGTCGGAGGTCTTGGAAAAATTCAATCTTGGTGAGAAGTTCTGTCGTACAGTACAATCTATATATAGGAGTCCCACGGCTAGAATTCTGGTAAATGGAAGCGTTACGGCACTCTTTAATATATCTAGGGGTACTAGACAGGGCTGCCCACTCTCCCCTCTCCTTTTTGACCTATACATTGAGCCGTTTGCTCAATGGCTTAGAGAGGACGCTAACATTCATCCTTTTAGGTATGGGGAGTGGGAGAGGAAGGTAGCCCTGTATGCCGATGATATCTTGATTTTTACTGCTGACCTAGATAAGGCATTTCCAGCTGTCATCAGTCAAGCCCAGGAGTTTGGACTAGTGTCGGGGTACGAAATTAATGCTGCTAAAACTGAGGTAATGGTCTGGAACCAGGTGGTTAATCAGTATCAGCACCAGATAAGCTCCAAAATGAGATATCTAGGGGTCAACATAGTGCAAGATATAGCCAAGATTACTGAGTCTAATCTGACTGCATTGGTGAGAGAGTGTGTGAAGCTTATGAAGACCTGGGCCTCGCTCCCCCTCTCTATCATTGGTAGTGTCAACTTGGCTAAAATATCGATACTTCCAAAAATCACCTTTCTTTTTAACTGTATCTCACTCCATTTTGAAAAATCACAAATCGATAAAATTCAGAGGGATATTAACTCTTTTGTTTGGTGTTATACATTTTCGCGATTAGCCTGGAAAAAGCTGAGACGCCAAAGGGAGAAGGGGGTCCTTGCCTTGCCTGATATTCAGCTTTATGCATGGGCCTTCCAACTCTCCCACACTCGTATGCTGTTAAAAATGCCGGTCAATGTTGGTGTAGGAGGGATGTTTTTAGCAATGCTTCAGGGTGCTCATTTACCGGTGGAGGGCTTTCTGTTTAAATTCGGGGATGTTAAGTTCTTCAAAAAAGTTAGGCTTAAGGTTCTGCAGGGTCTGGGTAAAACATGGGCAGACTTGAGGAGGTTGGTCACTCTTGGTTACTTCTCTAGCATGGCACCCTTATGGGACTCTCCCGGTGGTCCAGAGTGTCTGAGGGACAGTTTGGCGGCCCCATTAAGGGAATCCGGCTTGGCGGTTTGGGGGGATCTGATCTCAGATGGCACTTTGGTAACATGGGAACAACTTGGGAGAGGGTTGGGCCAGGTTTCTCTAGACTTAAATACCTTCAGCTGGGTCGTTGTGTTCAGGCTCAGTTACAAACAACCAAGGGGAGCTTATTAGGGAAAGGTAACGACTTAGAGTACAATCCTGTGACCATACCCCGAGGGAAGAAAGAAGTTTCCTTCTGGTATCAGGCAGTTCTGGAGGCAGTGGATGGAGAGTTTAATCTCACTGAGGAACTATGAGGAAGCGTCTTACCAGGTCAAGAATGTGACCCTTTGTGGCAATCCTCGTGCAAACTCTTGTATGACATAGTAAAGCCAGCGTGGTTAAAAAGGAACCATCTGTTTACCAACCACAGGGTTTATTTTACTCCGCTGAAGCTTTCTAAAATCAATAAAGAGCTGCCTGTATGCAGTAAGAAATGCAGTTAGGCCTCGGCTTCCGACACCCATATGTTTAAAGAGTGTCTAGCGCTGATCTCCTTCTGGGACAGTGTTGGCAAATTCTTGTCGGATACAATAGGAACCCCGGTCACTATGGATTTATCCCTGATTTTTTTGGGACTTCAGGATAATGTTAGAGGTCCTGCAAGTTCGCTACTTTTTTATGCTGTGCTCCTGGCTAGAAGACAAATATGCATAAAATGAACAGATCCCACCCCTCCTTCCTTTTTTGACTGGCAATCTTCTGTTCTGGTGACTTCCAAGTTGGATCTAATGAGAACAGGCAGCAAAAAGAAGAGAACATTCTGGAATATACTGGAAAAAGATGGGACCCGGAGTTGAGGAGGTGGCGTGTTTTTATTTTTTTAGTTTTCTTTTTCTGGGTCCTATGATTAATGCTGCCTGAATATTCTAAGGGCCAGGTCGGGAACCTTCCTAGTATGGGGGGAGGTCCTAAGACAAAGGCCATCGAGCTCTAGAAGCTCAAAAAAATAGAGCTATCTTAGTGGGTGCCTTGATGTACACAATAGCAAGTCTTAGTGCCGGTAGGTGGGCGATCTCAATCCTTATCCGCCTACGCCTCTCAGCTTGCTGAGTGTGGGCATGGACTGCTTGAGGGTGCATTCAAAGGGAGACTGGCGGTAAATGAGGACAAAAAAAAAAGATGCAGCAGTAAAGAAGATCTATATTTTATGGTGATCATGTTAATTGCTCGATAGTCACTGCAAGCGCATAACTCCTCTCCCTTCTCTGGGACAAAGAAATGAGGAGAGGACACTGGTGACTGAGAAGGTTATATGAACCCTGATGCCTAATTCCCGTCTAGGTATGCTCATTGATGGTGATTTTCGGGGTCAGTTAGAGCATACATTCTACTACACGTTATGTTTGCTGCAGGCTTTAACTCAATTCTACAGTCGCAATTATGGTGTGGTGGCAACTGACAGGCTTGTTCCTCATGAAATCCTTCCTGGTTTTTTGATGAATGGATGGAAGAGTGTTCACTCAGCAAATTTGCGTTACACTTCCATAGGACAAACATCATGCTGGAGAATCTCTTCCAGGGGATTGGTCCACCAATTCCTTGCTGCAATGTTGGGAACAATATGATGAGTTTAATTGAACAGATTGTGACACCCAATGTGTTGTAGGATCATGCAGGGTCAACAAAGACATTTCTACGATAAGTCGGAAACTAGGTGTGTCTATGAGATCAAATTGTATGTGTTCGAAGTGGTCAATATCTAACTTTATAATTACGGATTGTGTGTGGTATCGTGCTGGTCTAGTAGTCAAAGCCATCCCACCCACCAATTTGTCTAGTTCAGAGATTGCCTCCTTAATGCACAATAGTGTCAATTCTTGTGCAAAGGCTTGATCAATAAAATTATCAGTGGCTTCAGAATCTATTAGAGCTACCACATGCACCTATGTGCCATTTGCAAGAGTTAAACGAACATTCACATCAATTTGAGGTTCTGACCCCTATTAAGTGTTACCAGGATGGTGGAGGTCTCTGGACTACCTTTCCCTCTTGAGTTTGGGACCTCTGTCAAGCCCAAGAGTTCTAGTTCTCCCCCTCCCTTTGTTCAGCAACCCTAGTATGGACCACTTCCTGTCCCTTATCACCTTGGTTCCCTTCTCCTAACTTAGATCTGGCTCTTCATTCTTTTATGAAATGACAACCCTTACCACAATACAGGCACAGTCTTTGTTTTCTTCTTTTGTCTCATTTCACTGCAGAAAGGGCCCCCCCTAGTTCAATTTATTTGCAATGGCTCAGGACAATTTGCAGGCTTACTTTTGTCCCCTGGAGAGTCTTTTGGGTGAACCGTGATCAATTTAGCCTTTATTTGAGATTTATCCCCTTTACTTTCTATTAACATGTGATCTAACCTGAACAGTTAAGTCTATTAGTTCTTCACACGTGTTATACAAATTGACCACCTAGGCTAAGATGCCTTTTAGTTTATTCTGCAGTCCCTGATAGAACAGAGAAGACCATTTTTCTTCTGGCCACTCATTTTCTACCACCAGTCTATTAAACGTCGTAACATGATCTTGTGAGCCTTGCCGTACGTTAACTAGCTCCCAATCTAAGGAAAGACTGCGTGTTTCGATCAAACAATTTTTTTCAGCTTATTACAAAAGGCTGTGAACTCATATAAAAATAGGTCATTTCTATCTATTATTGGTATAGACCAACGGGCAGCGTTGCCACCTAGATATGACAGCATGTAGGACGTTTTACTTTGGCCGTCAGGAAACCCTATGGATTGCATAGAAAATGCAATTTACATTAAAAATTGCATATTTCTTGGGATTCCCGTAAAATCTCTTGGAGCCACCACTGGAATTTGAGGTGACTGCACCACATGTGTAGTGTTTACCAGAGGGCATTGAACACCTGCTCCTTGATGCACTGCAGTGGGAGTGGGTGTGATGGTGTGATTGAAGGAGGTACTGGAGGTGTTCAAAGAGGGATAAAGTCCAGATACTTTCCTTACTTCCAGTCTGTGGTTGCCCTTTATGAGAAAGCCCAGCTACCTCCCTCCTGACTGTTGCCATCTCCCTGCGAAATCCCTGACTTTCTGCACAAGGCGCCTGTGCCTCCAACTGTAAACTAATTTTAGCACACAATTTGTGTCCATCGCTCAGGCTGGGGTGAGATATGGACTAGGCAATCTGGCAGACCTGGCCAACTGCTCAGAGTCACTAACCTTAAATCTTGACCCAGCAGGAGCGATGTATATCGAGTTTCCTTCCACGCCCCTCAGTGCTCCACGTAACCACATTTACTGCCAGAATGAGGTGCACTAAAGGAAATGGGGGAATGGGACAAATAAGAAAGATCTGGTCTGTTATTGCCACATGGTGTCACCCTCGTCACACTCGCATCATCTCAAACTCTACCCGCTGAATTGTGTTTCCGGGTATTCAACGTGTGCTGCAGGAGAACAGAATATCAATAGCACAAACTTAATCATGTACTAGCTCAACTGACTACTTAGATTCTACTATCGTACTGATACACTCATGCTGATACACTCATTCCATGTACCAGAGTTCTCGCAAACACAGTAGTTGCAGTCTAAGCTAGATGATCCATCCACTTGAGGAAGAGTGGAGTACACCAAGTCTATGCCAAGTATCTGCCTTGTAATTTAAATGCTGGTTTGCCAAGTCTTGTTAGGAATTATTTATTTATTTATTTATTTATTTTGAAAAACTTTATTGTGCAGAAAGCCAACAGTACAAACGTGGGCCTACAACCACCAGGGCCGGCCGCTAGCACATGCATGCCAATTACGTGACGTCACAAAGCAGCGACTGATCCCCAGAGGCGCAGCAGGATTACAAAGTTATGCTCGGCAACTCAGTAGTTAGGCAGAATACTGATATTTTAAATTTTGAAAAGAAGAAAACGAACAAAGAAGAAAAACAAAACTCAAGGCGAGAAACAGTCTAGACAGTGTCAAGCGCCGACGAGGGGACCCCACCCTACCAGGTAAAGAATCAGGAGGTCAATAAAGATGACCGGGGGGGGGAGGCAGCAGGGAAGCCAGAACAATCAGCGTAAAGAGTACAGTACTCAGGGAACCCCAGGATCAGGGGGACAGGGAAATATCAGAAGTATCTTCAAAAGGGGGCGTACAAATGTTACCTCGGTAGGCGTTCCACTGACCCCAAATTCTACCCCACGCCCCAGGCTTGCCCCGCACCAGATATACCGTCTTCTCCCTGATCATACACCAGTCCATGTTCTCCTTCCACACTGACACGGTGGGAGGCCGTCGGGAACCCCAAAGCTGCGCGATATGCCTCTTTGCAATCATGTTCCCAAGTGCCGCCCACCGGGCCTGGGCAACGTTATAATCATTCGGCTCCCATACATTCATCAAACATCGACGAGCCTCAGGCAACAGAGCAACCCCAGTGACACACTCCATTACCGCATGCACACGGCGCCAATAAGCCGCAACCTCGCGACACTCCCAAAGGATATGAAGGAAGGTGGCACTCATACCACAGCCGCGCTTACACAGCCCATCCGAAGAAAAACCCATCGCAACCAAACGAGGACCCATCACATACACACGGTGAAGAATTTTAAGCTGGACAAGACGGAGACGGGCAGGAATGGCGACCTCTTTCGGGGAAGACAATGCAGACTGCCAGTCCTCGTCATCCAACTCCAACCCGTCTCCGGTCCAGGCCTCCCGAAGATGCACAAGGAGGTCCGCCCGACTGTTGATTAACTTCTTATAAATCAAAGAAATCGTACTATCGGGCAGATGACCATCAAGTATACGGTCCTCGAGTGGTGAAGCTACGGGGATCGTGGTACCGGCCTTGAAAACCGACAGCAAAGCGTGGCGAATCTGTGCGTACCTGAAGAACTCCCTCTCACTCAGCTCATACTCACTCTGAAGTGCCGCAAAGGATTTGACAGAACCTTTCACCCAGAGATCACCCACTCTGCTAATGCCAATCATATCCCAGTTCTCAAAACCTTTCGTCGTCCAGAGGCATCCCAATCCGTCCGACGCAAACAGGGGGGTCGCTCGTGTCAGGCGATCATTCCAACGCATGGCCACATTGGCATCCCTCCACGCACGCACTGCAATCTAAGTGGATCCCGTTAGGTTCCTCCCCGCCGTCCGTGAATAGAGCGCTCTATTGAAGTTGCCACCAGGCAACTGATATTTATCCATCTCGAAAGCCGGATTTGGGCCGGGTGCATACGTAGCATGGTTGACAGCGGACAGCTGGGAGGCCCAATAGTACCTCCTGATGTCCGGGAGCGCAATGCCCCCGTCATACTAGGGGAGAGTCAGTTTTGCAAGAGCGATACGAGCGCGACCGTCCCAAATAAGTCTCCTCTGTAGACCCTCCACCTCCCGGAAGTAGGCCGCCGGAATAATATCAAAGGAGTTCTGGAGTGCGTAAAGAAATCGGGGCAGGGACATCATTTTAAAAAGTGCCGCTCGACCGAGTGGCGACAACGGCAACCTACGCCAGCGAGCCACGTCCAACTTTAGTCGCCGGAGAGGAGGAAGGAGATTGTGCTCATGGCGGACCGCCGGGTCCAACGATACGTAGATACCCAAGTACTTGAAACCGAATTGCGAAATTTGAATGGGAAACCTATTCGGCAAGGGGGGAAGGTCACCGGAAATAACATACACACAAGATTTGGACCAGTTAAAGATCAGCCCAGAGTTTTTCCCGAAAGAAGTGAGGACGTCAAAAAGGACATTAAGGGATTCACGCGGGGAGGTGAGGTACAAAAGAATATCATCAGCGTACAACGAGACTCGGTCCTCAAAGCCAGGGGCCCACTGAATGCCCTTTATCGACGGTTCCCATCGGAGCCAGGCTGCGAGCGGTTCTAAAGCAAGAGCAAAGAGCAGGGGGGACAGCGGACACCCCTGCCTAGTACCCCTCCCGAGAGCGAAGGGCTGGGACACCCTCCCATTGACAACAACCTGAGCCAGCGGATCCGTATATAAAAGTCTGACCCAACTAATAAATCCCGGCCCGAAACCGAACTTCGCCAGTGTGGCCCAAAGGTATGACCATTCTATCGTATCAAAGGCCATCGTGGCGTCCAAGGAAGCCAAGATGGCCGGCTCGGAAAGAAACTCCGCCCTGGCGAGAACGCCATGCAAACGCCGCAGGTTGAGAGCGGTGTTCCGGTGCGGGATGAAACCAGATTGATCCGGATGAATCAGGTCACAGATAACAGTGAGTAGGCAATTAGCGAGGACCTTGGCGAGGATCTTTGGTTCAGCATTCAGTAGGGAAATGGGCCTGTATGAGGCACAACGATCACAAGGCTTGCCCTCCTTGGGAATCACAACTATGGTGGCCAGCCGCTGGTCACTAGGGAGGGAACCAAGCTCACGCGACTCCAAAAACATATCACGGAGAAAAGGCGCGACTTTATCCGAACACAATTTGTACAATTCAATGGGCAATCCATTGGGGCCCATAGCCTTACCAGTACGAAGGGAACGAATCGCGATAGCAATCTCGTCGGCTGACAACGATGCCTCCATGCACTCTCGATCCTCTTCAGACAGGCAAGGCAGAGCAATGTCCCTCAACAAGGAACGGGAGTCAACCTCATCTCTGTCAGACACCGGGGAGTAAACCACACGAAAATAATCAGCAAAATCAATCAATCAATCAATCATGGAATTTATATAGCGCACTACTCACCCGGAAGGGTCTCAAGGCGCTTGGGGGAGGGGGTCTGCTACTGCTCAAACAGCCAGGTCTTGAGCTGTTTCCTGAAGGCGAGGTGGTCCTGGGTCAGCCGCAGGTGGACGGGCAGGGAGTTCCATGTCTTGGCCGCCAGGTAGGAGAAGGATCTTCCTCCGGCGGTGGCTCTCTGGACGCGAGGGACGACGGCGAGGGCGAGATTCGCGGATCATAGCTGGCGGGTGGGCGTGTAGAAGGTCAGGCGGTCGTTGAGGTATCTTGGGCCCAGGTCGTGGAGGGATTTGTGTGCGTGGGTGAGGAGTCTGAACGTGATCCTTTTGTTGACCGGGAGCCAGTGCAGGCCTCTCAGGTGGCTCGAGATGTGGCTGCGTCGTGGGACGTCCAGGATGAGTCGGGCGGAGGCGTTCTGGATACGCTGAAGTCTCTTCTGAAGCTTGGCTGTTGTACCGGCGTAGAGGGTGTTTCCGTAGTCTAGTCTGCTGGTGACGAGGGCCTGGGTGACCATCTTCCTGGTCTCGGACGGGATCCATCGGAAGATCTTGCGGAGCATGCGGAGGGTGTGGAAGCAAGATGAGGAGACGGCGTTGACTTGTCTGGTCATCGATAGGGAGGAGTCCAGGATGACGCCCAGGTTGCGTGCGTGGTCCACTCCACAATCTCGCCAGGGTCAGTCACACGCACACCACCGGAATCCTGAAGCACAGGGACCACGCGGTTCACTCTCTCCTTCTTATCGAGCCACGCAATCAGTTTACCTGCCTTATCCCCAACATCATACAGTCTACCTTGCTGTTCCCTGTACAGTGTCTTGGCAGCGTCAGTAACAAGGGATTTGTATTCGAACTGTTTCAAGCCAAGGGCGTGGAGCCTATCCTGGGTGACACCCGAGTCTAGCTCAGCCTCCAACTCCAGTATTTCAGCCTCCAGCATCACAACCTCCCCATTCCTAGCTTTCTTGGTCTCAGCTATTAAAGAGAGGGCCTGTCCACGAATAACAGTTTTGAAAGCTTCCCACAGGGACACTGAGGACAGGACAGACCCCTCGTTCTCCAGGAAGTAGTGGTCGAGCGACTTAATGAGGCGAGTCCTGGGGTTGCGCAGATGCCAAGGGTAATAGGGGCGATCCGCCCCGCGGCTTGGGTCCCCGTGTCAAAAAGCAGCCACACAGGGGAGTGGTCTGAAATGCCCCGGGCCAAGTGTCGAACCTCCCCAACGTGGGTGGACTGGGCCGTGGGCATGAGGAAGTAATCAAGCCTAGAGAGACTCCCATGAGCTCCGGAGTGGAAGGTGTATTGACATTGCGTCGGGTGCATTAACCTCCAGCAATCCACTGAAGGTATCCAAGAACCCACCGAGCCATGATTGGGAAATGGGAAGGGCCCTGGGGGGGGTGACGATCCAGATCGCCGGATAGCACCGAGTTAAAGTCCCCACCCATGAGGGGAAGACTATCGGGGAGTTCCAACAACAGTCGGCCGACATCAGAGAAAGTAGAGGTCTGGAGGCCTGGGGGAACATATATCGTGACCAAGGAATGGGTCTTGCCCTCCCACCTCCCAGTTAGGGCAGCATAACGCCCTCTGTCGTCAAGGATGACCTTATCAATCTCTAGTGGGAGGGAAGACCGGACAAGAATACCAACCCCTCTGGAACCAGTGGTAAACCCAGAGTGTGCAACCAATCGGTATCCCCACCTGTTCATAGCATGACACACATTGCCAACCAAATGCGTCTCCTGCAGGAGTGCGACATCAGGAGTCAAACAACGCAAATATTGCAATACAACACCCTGTTTGATACGATCCCCCAATCCATTGACGTTCCAAGATATCAACCTCAACCCACTACCCCCCATCCCCACAAAAGTAGCAGGAGTCTCCCCACAGAGAGCAGGACACCAGAAGCAAAGAAAGAGCCAATATGCCGCCTTGAGAAAAGAAAACACAAACACAAACCCCCCAACCAAAACCCAGTACAACTCCCCCCTCCCTGCACCCCTGCAAACAACAAAACCACCCCAAAATGCAGTGTGCCTGTCGCCCTAACAATCCCATTCTACAAAAAGACCCCGGAGGAGGAGAGATGCCTGTCTCCACCCGCCACCCAGACGCGAACTACTATAAGACAAAATATACAAAAAAGGTAGAACCCAACTGAGCAATGTCCGATTATCAAGGTTAAGGACCGAAAGATCACTTCTGTGGAGGCTCACCACCTTCGGCACCACCAGGATGCCCCGCTCGATCGCCCCGGCCAGGCAGGGAATCCAACCAGTCACTCACATTGTCCGGTCGTTCAAAAAAGAAGGTCCGTTCCTCATGTTCCACTCGAAGCCTGGTAGGGAAAAGCATAGCAAACTTCAAGCCCAGGTCCCGAAGACGTCGCTTAACCCCCTGAAAGCCCATCCTCTGTCTCTGCACAAGTTGAGTGAAGTCCGGGAAAAATTGACTGAGGAGTTTTCAAATTTCACCGGGCCGTGCACCCTCGAGGCCTGCAAAATCGCATCACGGTCCCTGAAATGAAAGAGTTTAGCAATGATAGGCCTCGGGGGCGCGCCAGGCTTGGGCTTGCCGCCCGGAGCACAATGTGCATGCTCCACAGCGAAGAACTTGCTGAGTCCAGAAGGGGCAAGATGAGTAAGGATTAGATCTTCAACCAGGAGGTCAACAGAACGAGTCTCGGGATTCTCCGGAACACCTATGACGCGGATGTTGTTGCGTCTTGCCCTGTTCTCAAAATCGTCCAGCCGATGGGACATCAAGTCGTTGGACGATTTCAGAGCACCAAGGTCTGTTAAAAGTCCCGACAAATCGGCCGTGAGGCTGGAGGTCTTCAAATCCAATGACTTCACCTTCTCATTAGTTTTGGACAGGTCAGCCCTGATTAGAGTGACGTCAATGGCGACCGTGTCAATTTTACGAGCCAGGGCCTCATACTGCTGGCCGATGGTCTCCTTCATGCCGGTGATGGCGCCCATAATGTCCTGCAGGGACAAGTCAACAGGGGCAGATAGGTCTTCTCTGGCGTCCTCCGGGGTACTGCTGGAAAGCCCGGGGGATCCTTTGGCTTGAGTATAGCGGTCCATAACATTTGTCTGGAACTGTCCCCCATGAAGAGACGTCTTGGTCTTCCGCTTCTCGGGTTCACCCCTGCCCGCCATGGTGGAAGATGCACCCCGGAGGGGCCCACAAGACCGAGTGAAAATGGCCGCCGGCAGGTCGGGCACCAGCCGGCCAAGAAGCTGGCTCGTGGGCTCCGGAGAGAGGCGCAACTTGACCCAGTACGCTGTGATGAGAAGGCAGCGATGACAACAGAAGGAGGCTGGATTGGTCCCCGGCCAAGCGAAACAGGCCCTCGATCAGACCACGCCAGAAACCGAAAGCGAAACCGAAAGTGGGGACACGGTCACTGAGGAGGTCCCAATGCCGTTGTTGTTCAACTACGCCCCGGCTCCACAGATCACCAAGTCCCCGGCACGGCCTCAAGGTGGGCCTCAAAAGTTCAAAGTGCCGTAATTTCGGTCGCCCAAGTCCGATTCAAATTCTGGAAAGAGTTATGGACTCAGTCTAGGTTCGCCTTCAAAAGTCTGTCCAAGAAATCAGGATATCATCAGGATAAGTTGCGAGGAGCGGCGAGGGTCCGGGAAGCCCTGTGCTCACGCGACCATCTTGGATGCGCGCTAAGCTCCTCCCTTGTTAGGAATTATTGTCTTCGTTGTACGCTGCTATGGTTCTCTGAGTTCAAGCACTTTGGCAACCTCCCATTTATCAGTGTCTTCACTAGGCAGGTGGTGCATGCATGGCAATCTAAACCTTTTGTGCTTCTTGTGTCTTATCTTTTCAAGTTTTCAAGAGGGCCCCAGAGAAGCCAGTATGCTGAAGACCAAAACCTGTCCAGGTTGGAAAAGGTCACATGGAGCAAAGTGCTGGGACAGATAAGTGTCTCTACTCCACTTGATGCTCTGATTGCCTGGCAAAAGGGCATGGCATAGATGTGGCTTTTATAGCCTGATGCCCACAATCGATGCTGAGGCCTCGCATGCACCTTCGTGATTGTTCTTACCGGTTTGCATGTTGTTCTCCACAGTTCTGCAACCCGATTTCAGCTCACATAATTTCACCTCGCATACAATGTTCTGTACCCCCTTTTCAGGCACAACAACTGAATGTTCATCACAGTTGGTCCCTGCCTATCAATTACCCCAGTCCTTCACATCATTCAGCATGAGACCCGAAAAGGACATATATTGCTGGTCTAATGTGTATCTCCATTCACGTATTGATTGTGACCATAACCCAGTGGAGTGAATGTGTGGGGTAACTTGTTACATGTAGTAGTTTCTTCGGGAGGTGGAGGTGTTGGTCTCTCTTGGCATGTTTGCTCATGACATGGATTGCCTGAATGGGTCTGAATGACCAAAAGGTCAATGGCTGCTCAGGAAGGAAGTCAAGAGCACCTGGAACTTGGAACAATGGCCCAGACAGCTGACAAGAAGAGTGGGAGCAAGAGGCATGGGAACCCACCCCCTAAAGTTTCTGCGGTCCAATGTTGATGGGCTACTGGAAGAGGATGCCCCTGAACCTACCGGGGAGGACATGCCTGAGCTTGCTTGATGGCAAGTTGAGGGTTGGCCTACAAGGGAGGAATTTTACAATGCGCAGAAATAGTGCCGCACCCTAGAAGGCTTGAGGCTGCAAGCTGAACCCAAAGCAGCAGTTGATATCTCTTGAGATCACCTTATCTTTTAGAGGAATGACTTCCTATACAGTGAGCCTAAGTTTTCTGGACCTAGGGCAGCCCATGTGATGGTGGTTCCTCGGTATTACAGGAACTTCCTAATGGGATTGGCTCATGATATTCACCTGGCAGGATATCGAGGGCAAGACAAGACATTTGCAAGGCTTGTTGCCCACTTCTATTGGCCCCAGATGAAGACAGCGTTAGATGCTATTTGTAGGTCCTGTCCTGCCTGCTCGGCCAGTGGGAAGTAAGAGAAGAAGCTTAAGGATCATCCGACACCGTTACCCGTCATTGGCATTCCCTTTGAGAGTGTGGGCATCGACATTGTTTGGCCATTAGACCCCAAGGCAGATATAGGCAACAGTCTTGGTGGACCACGCCACTCGCTATCCAGAGTCCAGATCTCTGAGGTCGGTGACTGCACCTGCAGTGACCATGGCTCTGATTAGGATTTTTACCCATGTGGAGTTCCCCAAAGAAGTAGTGTCTGACAGGGGCACTAACTTCATGCCACATATACATGTGGGATAGGTGTGGAGTTATAGGTTCTTCACACCTTATCACCCCCAAACCATCGGTCTTGTGAAGAGATTCAAAAAGACCATATAAGGCATGGTAATAGGCCTACCTGAACCTATGAGGCGTGAGTGGGACATCCTTTTGCCATGCCTTTTCTTTGCCTACAGGGAGGTGCCACAGAAGGGAGTTGGGTTTAGCCTGCTGGAACTCCTCTATGACCACCCTGTTAAGGGACCTCTTAGCCTTGTCAGAGAGGGGTGATAGCAAGCTCCCAGGAAGTCTCATCACAATGTGGTCAGTTACATGCTGGCCCTCCCCTACCAGATGCATTGCTTCTGGAAGAAGGCAAAGTCAAGAAGTTATGAAACTTTGGTATGACCAGAAGGCCACTCTGGTCAAGTTTCAACCTGGTCTGAAAGTGTTCCCAGGGCTCTCCGGGATCACTGGACAGGCCAATATGAGGTGAAAGAGTGGAATGGGGAGTCCACCTACCTGGTGGAGCACAAGACCCCTAGAAACCCTCTAAGGGTGCTCCATGTGAACTGCCTCAAACCACACTTTGAGAGTTCTGAAGTAAGCATTCCCCTGGTGTCTGATGAAGAGGTGGAAAATGAGAATGAGCCATTCCCTGACTTTGTGACTGCTCAAGAGCACAATGGGTCAGTAGAGGGTGTCAACCTCGACCTACTCTGACTCCAGAACAGCTGAGTGACTGTTGCCAGCTTCTGGGGCCGCTTAACTATCTGTTCTCCCTCACTTCTGGACTCACCCACCTGTTCGTACATGACATTGACACTGGAGACAGTCTGCCTGTTAAAAATAAGATTTACAGGTTGTCAGATGAGGTGAGGGCCAGTATCAAGGAGTAGGTCTCCAAGATGCTGGCTTATGGGGTGTTTGTGCCTTCCAACAGTTCCTGGGCCAGCCCTGTGGTGCTGGTAACCACGGCTGCCCCACCTGGCACCTTTCCAGAACTTAAGTTCTTTGTGGATTACAGCGGACTTAATTCCATCATGAAGCCTGATCCACACCCCATTCCCCAATCTGATGAGCTTATTGGCAGACTGGGCACTGCTAAGTTCCTGAGTTCCTTTGACCTCACATCCAGGTATTGGCAGTGCTCTGTTTGAGGGGGCGAAAAAGAGATCTCCACTCTCAACCCCAGAGAGCCACTTCCAGTTTCAGTTTAGAGTGATGCCCCCTGGCTCAAAGAATGTCCCTTCCACCTTTCAGAGGTTGGCCAACATGGTCCCCATGGGAAGGAGGCATTCTGTGCTGCCTACTTGAACGATATAGCTGCCTATAGTTCCAGCTGGAAGGCCCACATGAACCACTTCCAGGAGGTGCTTCAGGTACTGCAGCAGGGGGGCCTGACCATCAAGGCCAGTAAATGTCAGATAGGGCAGGGTTCTGGGATGTATCTGGGCCACATTGTGGGTAGGGTCGTGGTGCAGTCCCTTCTGGTCAAGATTGAAAATATCCTGCCCTGGAAACTCCCTAAAACACAAACTATGGCAAGGGCCTTCCTGGGCCTTCCTGGGCCTCACAGGATACTATGGGAGGGTTGCTAATGGATATGGCACCATTGTTGCCCTGTTAACAGAACTGACTTCAAAGAAACAACCCAGAAAGTTGATCTGAAAAGGGCCTGCCAGAAAGCATTTGATTCCCTCAGCACCCGTACTCAAGGCTCCTGACTTCTCTAAGTAGTTTGTAATGTAAATGTTCCAGAGCATGGCATAGGGGCTGTCTTAACACAGTTAAGTGAGGAGTGCCTGGACCAACCGGTAGCCTTCATTAGTAGGAGGAAACTTTATGGGAATAGAGGTTGAGTGTGATTGAAAGGGAGGCCTTTGCTGTGGTCTGGGCAATGAAACACCTGAGGCCATACCTGCTTGGGACTCATCCAGGTTCAGACATCACCTGGTCCCTCAGATGGTTAATGCAAATGAGGGGTGAAAATCCCAAACTGTTGTGATGGTCCATCTCCCTATAGAGAATGGACTTTACTGTGGAACTCCGTCCTGAGTCCTATGACGCTAGTGCTGATGATCCATCCAGGTTCTTCTGCTTTAGTGATGAGAACTCCCAAGGGGTTAGGTAGTTCTCCCCACTTTAAGCAGGGAGGGGCACATGATTGACCTGTCAGTCTAGAGGTTCTCTTCCCCAAAACATTTTTGCCGGCCTTCTCCATTTTTGCTGATCTAGTTTTTGCTAGCCTTAGGACTCTGTACACTTTATCACTGGTAACCAGTGCTAAAGTGTGTGTGCTCACTCCTTAAAACATTGTAACATTGGCTCATCCCCAATTGGCATATTTAATTTACTTGTAAGTCCCTAGTAGAGTGGCACTACATGTGCCCAGGGCCTGTAAATGAAATGCAACCAGTCAGTCTGCAGCACTGATTATGCCACCCACTTAAGCAGTGCTTGTGTGTGCAGTTTTTAAACTGCTGTTTTGACATTGCAAAATAACCCTTTTGCCAGGCCCAAACCTTACATATTAATACATATAAGTCACCCTTACGGCAGCTCCTGGGTAGCCCAAAGGGCTGGGTGCAGTGCATTACAACGTAGGGCACGTAATTTTAAATTGTATATGCCCTGGTAGTGAAAAACTCTTAAATTCATTTTTCCCTACTGCAAGGCCTACCTCTCCCTTAGACTAACATTGAAGTTACCTTATTAAATGTAATAAGCAGTAATTTCCTACTGTGAGCAGGTAACCAGTTCCTGTTTGGTGTCTTTGGAACTGTAATGAAAAATCCCAACTTATGGTGAAGTCAGATTTTAAATTCCAATTTTGAAAATACTTTTAGAAAGTTGGCATTTTCCTGCCTTAGCCATTTAGTGCCCACAGCCTGTGCCTGCATCCTATACTTGAATGACATGACTGGGTGGAGCTGACAGTTGAGCTTTGTTTATTCCTCCTAGACAGCAACACACAATAGGAAGCTAGTTGTGAATGGATGGGTCCTCACTGGCAGGATGGAAGGGAGAAGCTGGGCACAGCCCCACTTATACTTGAATAGGCTGTGTCCTGCCTCCACACAAATGGCTGCATACCTCTGTAGTTAATCTGGAACCAGGACAAGAAGATAGGATGCCTAGGGACTGCAAAGTGAAAACTTTAGAAGCGTTTCCCCTACCTTTGGCACAACTGGGTATAAATACTGGATATCAGACACCACTACTTCAGTACACTTATGGACCTGTGAATACTCTGCCGGGAGGAAGAACTGCTGTGCTTCTGAAGGACTGCCACTTTGCTGGACTGCTGCTGTGCTGGACTAAAGCCGTGCTAGACTGCTGCCTTGCTGTTTTGACCTGCCGCCTAGTTCCCTCTTGCCTGGGTGAGAAGGACTGGACCTGCATTTCCTGAACCCAGAACCCCACAGTGACTTTAAAGGCCAGTTGACTGGCCTCCTGACTTGAGCCTCAGGGACAGAGAGATCCATAAACCTTGCCTGGACACTGCCATCTGTGAGTCTACCCTGCCAAGTGGTGCCACCCCAGTTCTGGACCCTTAGAAGTGGACCTATGTGCTCTCGCAGCCTCTGTGAATCAAGCAAAACTGACAAAACTGCTCCAGTGCGGGATGTAGCCCCAAGCAGAACCAATGCATCACTGCTGCTGTGTGGATTGGAACCACCACAAAGACCTGCATCGCATTGTAGTTCATTGCCACATTGAAACCGCCGCAGTGCAACACATCATCAGTGAAGGTCCTCACATCCCTTATCAATGGCAGCCTTTTCGATGACAACCAACTCTGCATCCCAGCCTTGCAGCTCCTCAGAGCCGATGCCGATCCTCACAAAGCTCTGCAAACCAGGATTTAAGGTACACTGTTCAGCGGGCCTTACTGAGTCCCTGTAGCAAGCCTGTGCCCCACCGCGGTTGGCCTGAACTTGTGACTTTGTCCTGGTCCGGCGCGACCAGGTATACGCATTTGGCGCTTTATGCCTTTTGGCGCTATTTTTACTAAACTCTTTCAAATTGAATTTCTCTGGTTCTAGTGTTTTGTCATTTTGGTCTTGTTTTAGTTACTAAAACCTAGTCGATTTCTCTAATTTGGTTGAGGATTTTTTATGGTGTGTTTTCACTATGTTACTGTTTGATGTGTAGCATAAATACTTTACACATTGCCTCTGTTAAGCCTGACTGCACTGTGATAAGCTACCCGAGGGTTGAGCACAGGTTTATTCAGGGTTTGTTTGTGACTTCATCCTGAGAAGAATAGTGTCTGCTGCTTGAGATGGGTTTCACCACCCCTCAACCAGTAACCACATTTATTACTGTGAATATATATGTTCAAGAGAGTTTAGCTTAATGACGAGCACTGTGGTACAGCCGATGGGAATGGCCTGGAAGTGAACATAGAAGGTTTAAGTCCAACCTGAAAGGAGCAGTGGTCTAGAAAATACCTTAACCAATCTGTCTGAGACAGCTAAAAGAGCTAACTCAGTGCTGTCACTGGGGCGTAAATCTAACTGAGAAGCATGTAATATATTGTTGGATTCCAAGTAGCTGTAAAGCTGGCCATTAATAGGCTTTTCCAAGCTCTTGAATATAAGCGGAAGAAGAGAGATAGACCAATAGTTCTCGGTTTTGCATGATCAAAGAGTGGCTTTTATTACAGTGGTAAGTAACACTACTGCATACTTGCACAAGTTTGATACAATTGCGGAGGAAAAATATACATTTAAAAGGTCCACCAAGATATGACTGATAATCTTTGGTAGGAGGAGAATCTGAGTTCCCTCAGACAATGAAAATAGGCTCCATGCTGGCAAATGCCATGATCAGTAAGGATGCTTCTCCTGCTGACCCTTTTGATCCCTCTCTGGGTGTCGACCTTTGATTATCCTATGCTGGTCTGAATCTTTCACTTCATGCAGGAATTCATGCTACCCACAATTTGCACCTCTTAGTCAAAGATTTCTTCAAAGTGTCCAACTTATTGCAAGAAGAAATTGACTGTGAGTATCTATTAGCAACACTGGATGTACACGTTGGCTTCCTGTAGGGTGTGACATTTGATGATTTACCCTCATCACCTCTGGCAGCAGTGATGTCCCAGTAGCAAGTCTGGGTAAGGGATTGAAAGGTTGATGATGTTCAGAAGAGTGAACCCTTTCAGGTTCCAAACATTTTAGCCATGCTTTAGGTGATATTATACACTGGGATTTTAAGATTGGAAAACATTCACTTCCTATTCTCATCACATTTGACCTGAAAGATATCATCCCAATTACAAAACGTCATGCAGGGAGAATGCTGCTAAAGTTGCCCAGTTGAAACACTGAGAGCTCTGTAGTGTATCTCACTATCTCTGGCATAATGTACCTGTGGGAGGCAACCTTGAAGCAAGGTGCACACTCTAGATATCTTGGGAACCCTTCATGTGTCCCGCTTTCAGTCAACAAAGTGGCGTGAGGACAAAATGAAGAGACTTAGTTTTCTAAACAATCCAAGGAACTGTTGATCACGAAGGCAATTCTCCAAGAACCTTTCCTAGAGAGAGATCTGGGGGTGTGGTCTCATCGTAGTGGAGATTTAGTGGGGCTTAGAATGATTATAAATCTTCAACAGGTAGATCATGTTGTATAAACAAATCATTTCAAGTTAGAGACATTACATTGCATCATTACTCTAGTTGTTTCAGGAGGATTCATGACCTCTGTGGACCTACAAGGTGCTTACTCGCATTTAGTGAACCATCTAAGCTATTACCAATTTCTCAGATTCACAGGTGAAATCTACAGTTCCCAATCCAAGCCCTTCCATTTCGGTTCAAAACAACTTCACAAGTGTTCACCAGGGTTCTGGTTATCATGATAGGGGTTATACTCAACAAAGGAATTATGGCTCATCTGTAACTAGACAAGGGAATGATATATGCACACTATGTCACTCTGGTACAAGAAGAAAGTAAAAGAGTTTGATAATGCAGATTTCTCATCAACCCCTCCTAATCTGTTTCAGGATTTACAGTTTATACGAGCATGATTATTTCCCTCAGACTCTTGAATTGGCAAACTTCAATCACACCTTCAGAATCAGGTTTAGCTGGTTGTGACTGAGAGTTCAAAGAAAAATGGTAGGTTGCGTCACCTATTATTCCCTAGCCTTAAGCTGTCTATAATAATTTACCGTGGGAATGGTATGTAGACACATTATGAAGTATTAGAACCCTGCGTCTCTTTCCCTATCAGCTCCAGTCTCTGACTTCTCCAGAGGTCCAGGGGGAGTTAATGTGGCAGATCACGCCTGAGAACTTATCAAGAGGTATTCCATTTACTCTTCCGGATCCCGTTATTCTCTAAATAGATGCTTCAGATCCTAATTGGGGAGCTACTTTGGGGAACTTCTCTACCCAGAGTAGTAAGTTGACATAAGAATCAACCAGATAATTGAATTTAAGATAAATAACAGCTGTTATTCTGGACTTAATGGTTGTAAGGACAGACAGCAAAGTGTGTCAGGGTTATTTTAACTGCCAAGGGGGAATGAAATTGATGTCTCTTGCCGCTGTGGAGGTTCAGTTTTGTTCATGGGCAGATCATCCTATATACTAAAAGCTGTACATATTATGGGGTGGTAGGATTGAAGGTTCAGAGTTGTGTTTTTCCTTCCTTTCAGAGTGTTTGTTTTTTTCAGGTAGATTTTCTATGCAAGAGATTTGGGAATGTATTTGTAGTCCTTTATTTTGAGAACAAATGCATTGCCTTGCTCTCTAAATTCTGCACAAGGTGTTAAGATCATACAGCTTAGGGTGTGGATGCTCTCTTATGTCCTTTGCTTTTAACTCTTCCCTCTATTCCCTGAATTTCCCTTGACCTCTCAAGTTGGAAAGACAAACAGGTGGTTCCTTTTTGGAAGACAATAGGTTGGTTTCCTCTATTTCATCTGCTTGATATCTCTAAAGATTGGATTCTACCCTGAGTGTCTTGTCCTCTCAGATTTCCTGTCCGTCTCCCAGAAACTGTCCGGGGACCTCAGTTATTAGTCTGGAAGTTAGAGAGGTTGGATCTTTAGTGATTAGGTCTCCACAGAGGTGTAGCAATAACAGTTCAAGCCTTGTGTTGTTCTGTTAGTCTAAAATCATAGAGCATTCACTTCTTTCCTTTTGCTTTTTGGTGGTTATGCGAATCTCAGCAATTCTTTTTTGTTAAATAAACCTCACACACTCTAGTAGTGTCATTCTTCATCATCGGGTTCACCCTGACTCCTAAAGGTCAGGGTGAGTGTGACCATATTTCAGGGAGCATTTAAGAGAAGGAAGCCAGGGGGTTTAAAAATTAAAAGTCCACCTACGACTCCAGGTATCCCTTTATTTGCGGAATCGTAGGGGATATTAAAAGTAAGAAAAAAAGGGGGTTGAAAGGAATTTATGGTCCAATGACCCTAATGCCAACATGTAACAGTCCTCAAAAAAAGCCTGGGCGGGTCACGGACTTTCTTCAGGGCAAAAATGTGTCCCTCCCTGGTGTTGTTATGTAGGAGTATGTCCTATATTTTTGATAGAGGGCAGAAAGCTTCACTCATATGAACAGGTAAGTAGATGACATCTCTCATCCAGTTCCATGGTGTTTCATATCCATCTGTAAAAGAAACACACATGGGTATCAGGATAGGTGCCATAGTGTGTTTGTAATCCAACATTCTTTCTGTGGTTTGCGATCAAAACCGAGCCATCAGGGTGTATTGTGAGTCCTGGGCGTCATCAATGTGAGGTGGTGATACCATTTACATCTAACCACCTAACCTGTGGAGTCAATAAAATTGCGTAATCTATACATATCTTAGCGTAACATTCATCCTACATCTCAATACTCATATGCATACTTCTGGTTGTGGTGGCCATGATTCTTCACTTTCCATTTCGAGAACAATCATTATGTAAACAATAATCTTACCCTATTCTGGAGGTTATAAAGCGTCTCAAGAGACTGCGGTTAGAGAGGGTAGCCTGGTAGTCAGACTCTATTATTATACGGGTCCAAGTGAAGGAGGAGACAAAACCAAAGAAATACTCACTTTATTAGAAATTGCAGGTCAATTCTCACATATACGGGTCTCAGTAGCTCCACAAGAATTTGCACTCTTCCCTGCCTCTTACTTACTTCTTCAAAGGTCCTTCCCCGCTGCCTCACCTATTCGGTCCACGTCTCCGGCATTCGTGAATCACAAGGCCGAGACTGAACTTCAAATAGTTTCATTCTCTAAGCGTTTCCTAGTGGCCCGAGACTCAGATTGCTTAAGACATTTTCTTTGTCTCTTTCCTCCTGTAAATCTCCTACTCATAGTTGGGATCTGTATTTTTAGCTGGAAGCATTGTAAAAGGCTAAAAGGCTCCCTTTGAACCTTTAAGCGCCTGTTTTCTTACAGTTTTTATTGCTGCAATTTAATTTGCTCAAAGTCTAGGTAAATTCAGTTCTCTGGTTATTAGAGACCTCCATCTGAAGATGTATCCCCTGATTGACTCGTTCTTCGCTATTGCCAACGTTTTTCCAAGTTCAATTCCCCTTTTCATTGCTGTCAAGAGATCATGCTGCCAAATTTTCATCTTAGCCCTTCTTCTGGAGAGGAGGCTGCTTTGCATATCTTGACTATAGAACGGTTTCCGTTTATATAGATTGAATTGCCAATTTCAGATAATGTGATTTTGGGCACAGCTTGACGCAGGCTTACGCCTTTTCTAGACACACTATCCAGATGGTTGAGATCCACTATTTACAGAGCTTATAGTCAGCCCCCCCCCCCCAACTTAGGTGTGTTGAATCGTCTATACCAGGCATAGCTGTTCACTGGGCAAAAACAAATGAGCCTTTATTACAGGACAGCCGTGCATCCACTATCTGGGCTTCTCACTATACACTTATTTCTCACTATTGGGTAGGTTTAGGTTTTGGGAGTAGACATTTTGCTAAATTGTGTGTTGTCTTCTGTTGTGATGGAGGGACTCAGTAAGCTGGGATGGGTTTTCATTTTTGCATTAAACTTTTGCATACTGTAATTGGTGGTTTTTGATTGTTTTCTAAGACAGCGCATATGGTCTGAGATGATGAACTAGCTGAGGAGGTAATGCTTTAACTACTTATCACTAATTCCAATTCTCCAATTTCATCTTCCTGTTCCCAGTCCTAGTGCCCTCTTCCTTTCACTCAGAGTGTACTTATCGGAGTGCTTAAGCGTCAGCATTACTTAAGTGTTTGATATGGTAAGGAGGGGATTTATATAGGGTATTTTGGTAATTTTGGCAGAGTTCTTTTTAGATATGTTTTTTGTCTATTCCCATCCCTCGTTCATGCCTGTTAGTTTTCCCTTCAGGCATTTCACATCACCCCCTAAATACTCCAGTATTCCAAGGCTCACTATGCCAGGATTTCCAGACAAAGCACCTCTCAAGGTCAGGAAATATCTGCCTATGCAAGTAGTGTACTGATGCAGAGGAGATAGCAAATCCACACCAAGATAGAACAGACAAAAACAGGCTAAGCACAGGAACAGGATAGAGAAGGCAAAGCAACCTTAATATGAACAAATAGGTAATGGAACGAACATTGGCCAAACACACTGGATTACATCTAGGACTGTAGAGAGGTAAGACTCATAACTTCCCAAAGCAACAGGAAATGCCAATGTTTCTGCATATTACTTGTTCAGATCGTCACCATGCAAACCCCATAGAAAGGGGGCGGCATAAGTGATTCTGTATTTGGACCCAAGACACAAACAAGGATTGCACTTACATACACAAGACAAGACTTTATGAGTCCAGCATAAGACACAGTGGAGATTCCTAAGAAAACAGAAATGTCACACTCTCACAGGTAAGGCACTTAAAACCACTTGCAACACAAAACCAAGGGTGGAGCATGAATTGCCTCCTGAAAAAAAGGAGCTTGAAGTCCATGGCAGCAAATGTAGGTTTTTCAATGAGTACAAGATTAAAATGGGAAGCAAGTAGGAGTCGTATATGGACTTTGGATGAGTTTTACTGGTGATTTTCAGGCTGCATGTGGTCCATGTACAGCGCCCCCAGAGGCCGAATGATGGAATCGTAACGCGCTATCCCTCTTTTCTCATTTACCGTACTACACTTTACTCTTTCTTATCTAGATAATATAATTCAAACCTTTCCACCACCCAGTCTCTGTCTTATGGCAGTTTCTCCACCTAAGCCATCTCTTCTGCGATGAGATAACCTTTTCATATTTTGAATCTGAAGCTACTCTTCAGTGTTTCCCATGCTAATTTTCTTCTCTTCTCTAAATTTCTAACCTGTAAGCTTTTATCCCTTCACATCTCCCTGTATCATACTTTCTCACACTCTCCTTCTTTCCCCTACTGCCTTTGTTGTCTGCTTCTCTTTTGTGCTTCTGTCCATTCTCTCTGCAACAGTCTCTCTCTCCTTTTTTTCGCTCGCTATGTGTTGCTGGTATCGCTCTCTATGTTTTCAACTCTCTGCTTCTTTTTCTTAGTATCCTTAACTTGGCACGTTATCATGCATACTCTTGTTAGCTCTCTCCATAGTTGTTGCTCTTTTCTTTGCACCCAGTCGTCATTTGGCTGGAGTAGTAGTGGTTTTGCGGTGGGTGTAATATACTCTCTATTGTAAGACATATCCCAAAACACTTGGGGGTATATTCACAAAAACGCGTGGTAACTACCGCAAGAGTAGCATAACACAACTTTCAATATCGCAGCACATCGCGGGAAAATAACCCTGTGACAACATGGGATTCAAAATAAGGCGGTAGCATGCGATAGCAATTAGATAACGTGGGCAATGTCAGCATCAAAACCAACGCCACACCGCAAAAATGCAAAACGCGAATGTAAAAAACATGCGAGGAGGCCAATCGCGTTACAAAAATCAGCGAAGACCAGCCTCTGGAGGAACAATGTACTATAAAAGCAAGGGAAAAAAAGTACCAAAACAATTCAAACAGCGTAGCAACATGGATGCACCCGGACGGAGTGCAGAGGACAAGCCGAACCCCACAAGCCCCACTGACGACCAGCCAGGAACCCCGTGTCCGGGGAAGGTCAAGGACAAGAGGAAGAGGAAGATGGGGTTCAGTCTGCAGGAAGACTGGATCATCGTCACGGAGGTGACCCAACACGATCAACAACTGTTCGGCACCTCCACTGTGGCACTGGCAACCCAAACAGAAATATGGCAGGCCATCGTCACCAACGTCAATGCAGTCACAGTGTCGAGGAGGTCACTGGAGGACGTCAAGAGGCGCTGGCATGATCTGAAAAGGCAGACCAAACATAAGCTCTCCGCCAACAGGGAGGCAGCAACGGCGACTGGAGGTGGGCCTACTGCGACACAGGAGGAGCTGGATGAGCTGGAGCAAATGGTGTTCACAGTCAGCAGTGAGGAGACGGTGGCAGGATTGGGGTGTCTGGACACAGCACGATACGACCTGATACAAGAGCAACCAGGTGAGTAACGACCAGGGACGGGGGGACAGGGGGAGATGGGCACAATGGCACACATGAACAAGTATGCTTAGCACATTGCTCACCCACAATGACCGTGGAATATGTCCCTGATTGGCTTGTCACACTGCAGTACACATAGAAATTCCAAGTAGACCCCAATCCACAATGTGCACAGAGGGCCCCCCCATCACCAACATCACAACCGACCCATGCACATGTGCTGAATTCAGCAAAGCAGCAGCTCTGTGACCCACACTGACTATGCAAGTAACACTGTATGTCCGATACTATGGCAGCGGACAAAAAAAATGACATGGCCCACGAATCGACATGGAGGTAGCCCAGTGCGGATCACATCCGTAAAGGAGCAGGTCACACTCTGACATGTCCACGTGCACTCACAACCCATGCCCTATGAAACACGCAGCAGACGGACAATGCACCAGGCCACAAAATCTGTCCGGGAGCACATATGAGCCAAGTCAAAAGCAAATCAGGCCCCGATAAGCACACAATTTTAAGGCACTCCGCCTCAAAGGGAGAAGGCCACACGAAATCAGAGCTGCAGGGGCAACTACCCCACAATGCAGCACACACACATAGCAATCACAGGACATCAGCAATGACGGCAATGCGGTACAATGTGCAACAGCAGCACAACAGGACAGAGCTCAAAACATGTTCCTCTCGTGCGTAGTAACTGTTCACTCACATCTGGCATTGCCTGACACAGTGTGATGATAATGATCGGGTACTACCACACATCCGTCATGTATTCGGAAGACACAATGACTGACATCAAATAGCCAGCTCCTCCCAAACAGTCACAATGTACATTGGCATGCAGTTTGAATGTAAACATCTGAAAATCAACAACATACATGTGAAACTCTGTTAACCTGCATCTCCCCTTAACATTTTAGAGGGACAATCAACACCTACTGCAGAGCAGAACACAAACCCCATCATTGATGATGTAGAGGACAACCTGCACATATGTCAAGATACCCACCAAGGGATACTGGACAGCCTCTGCACCCCACCCCCAGGAGTACGGCAGGCCAGCTGCCTCGAGGTGACCCCACCACCTGCACATACCACACAGCAGGAAACACACACCACTAGAGCTGTCTCCCAGGACTCCCACAAACAATACATGGAGAACATACCACGTGTGTGGTCTTCCCAGGTGGAGTTGGCTGAACAGCTGCGGGTGGGGTTCGAGCTCATGGCAGCCAAACTCGATGCCATACGTAGGTGTCTGTATCCCATCAGGGACCACGTACAGTCCCTATCGGACACACCCTGTCCGCACCATGCTCAGTCACAGATGACTGCAGCGGGAACAGCAACACACACAGCTCCGACCCCTGATGTGTCCGTGGCACACAGTGATGCTGCCCCATCACCTTCGCAGTCTGATGTGCCAGTGGAACACAGTGATGCAGCCATCACCCCGCCACACACACTGGACACACCGGACACAGAACCCGTATCAGGGGAGTAAGAAGGGGTTGTGAACTACTGTGTGAGAAAGGAGGCAGTAGCAGCCATCACCGCCGTATGGCCTGTCCCTGCCTGGTTATGACTTATGCATCATGGCCTGGGAAACACCTCCTGGTGACCCCCAGAACACTCTGCGGCTTTCACCTGGACCCCGACGCGGACTGCCACTTCGTCACCACAGGCCAATTACACAGCTATCCTGCTGCGGACTGCACTCTCCCTCTTCCCAATAACTGTGCAATCTCCAAAGGACTCTGGTTGGCCCACCACTGGGCTTCCATGTGATGTGGGCTTGGATGACCATGTACTGCCCCAGCTCTGTCAATAACCTGAATGTGAATAAAACATTCTAAATCACACAGATGTGTCATCACTATGATCACTCACATATGGAGTTGTGGCTGGATGTAGGAACAATGTTTGCACATGAAGGTACACCCTGGTAACTGACATCCATGTGCATGTGTATCCCTGAGACACATGGCCAGTTGGCTGAGTGAGGATGTGAGTATTAGCTGTGTCCCCATTGCACATCAACAACAATCTCACAACCCCCAACGTAGGCACACGTCCATGTACTGAATAGGACTGTGCGTAGGACTGACCCAAACGAAAGCAGGCCAGGAGTGGTGTCCTACACCACATGTGACACCAGAAGTTCATGTTGCATACCTACTCACACACAGCTGTGTGGACACATCCTGTTGTGATATATGACATTGCTCAACATGGTCAGAGGTTGGACACCATACTCACATTGCTGTGGTCACGTAAGTGCACATGACGTCCAGCACCAATCCAAAAAAACTGTCAGGCTCACAGAGGTGTAGCTTTCCAAAGGGACACACCCCCATTGCACATGCGTCAGTCAGGGCCTCCCTGTGTAGGGACGAAGCTCATTGTGGTACACAAGTGGAAAATCCCAACAACACACCTTACAGTTAGACACCAGTGGGGTTGCATTTACTTTATTGGCATGTATGTGTCAGTACGGACGAGGCAACGGCTTCAACAGGCAGGGACATGCTTGAGACACTTACACGCAGCATGGGTACATGTCGAGTTCAGGAAATGTTGGGGCTAAAATGGGCAACATTCATCACGGATGGCAATGCTCTCAGTCCACCTTGCCTTGCTGGATGAGTCATATTTTGTTTGGTGTCTGACCATTGCCCCGTGTGAGGGGGCACAACTCACTGCCCATGGGATCTGCATGTTGGTCTGCCTCCGGAGAGAGCAGATTGTCTGCTCTGCTGATGGTGATCAGGTGTGAGGGTCCGACAGGTTCACATGTCGTGCTACATTGCCATGTCTGTGCTCTCCCCCGGCAGTGTGTCCGAATTGGCAACTTTGCCAAACGACGCTGTGTTGCACTGAGCATGGGCCTGCATCACCTTGCACAGGTGTGTGTACACAGGCGTTGTAGCACACACATGCATCCAGAGCCCGGACGAAGGCAGACGTTTTCAATGTGGTGGTGGGATATGTGAGCATTCCCCATGATGCAAAAAGTTGTTGGGACATGTGCTGTGGGTGCCAATCGGATGTGGCTGCAGGAACGTAGTTACTCGTCCATGAATGCCCGTGCAGCTTCATGTGCAATGTGTTCCAATAGTACATCGTTGTCGTGTTCAAGGAACACCAGGGTGAGCCTATCCATTTAGTGGTCCGGGCAGGTGTGCTCAGCCCACGCCATTTCACCAATCCGCAACACAGCCCAATTGGGGAGCGCCTCCATGTGATCACTGCACACGAGGAATTGTGCAATCTCCCATGCAAAACTACCAATGCATACGCAGTATGTCAGGGCATCCCATGCACAGCCGTCTCGGTTACACTTCTGTTCATGATCCAACAGGGGGCGCAGACACAGGTCATAGTCCAATTCATCAACAGTTATGTTGGATAGGCAGACATCCATGGGACACTCGAATGTGCATGTTCGGCAGTGGAACCAGGGCTGGACGCAGGTGACGTAGGCAATGCGGAAGCTGAGACGATAACTGATCCGCAGCACTGCCAGTGGCACTGTGCCTAGTAAATGCAGCATATGTGCACGGTACTGTTCCACGTGACAGGGGGTTGTGCATGAGCCTGGTGTGGCCTGCCATTGTGTTGGTGCGCCTCGTGGAACCGACACTCTTCTGAACTGCGGCAGTTGTGTGAAGGATATGCCACAGCTCTGAGCAATGAGTCAAATGTGTGTGCAACAATGGGGAGAGTCGCTTTCTGATTCTGTGTGTGTCAAGGGCATCCCATGTGTGGGTACCACAGGCAGGGGCTTCTGTGTGTGGGGTGTGGATGAGTCGGATAGTTCATTTGCGGAATGCGTGTTGCCTGTATGCCATAGCATCTCGCTCAGGGTGTTCCTGGCACATCCTGGACCAAGGTCAGAGGTGCAGGTGTCCTCCCGCCTTCTGCATTGGGACAAGGGAGCTTTCATCCCTGATGTTTGCCTGACTGCTACTTGTGTTTTAGGGATGTGATGTGGCTTTGGCGCTTAGATTGGGACCCGGCCTTGGGCTCATGGTGTATGGATGGCGATACACACACACATGTTGGCATGTGGAGCCAGGTGGCTGAGAGGCTTTGCGCTGCTTGTACAATCTCACTCTGTCTTTCTCCCTCACTCTCTCCCTCTCTTTCATTTGGTGGGCGCATGGCACACCTTCTTCTCTTGGATTTGGTCTTCCAGACTGTGTGCTAAGGATTGTCCAGTGAGGAGCCGCTAGGGCTCATCCTAACGGTTGACTCTTCTTTTTTCTGTATGGTGTTTTGTGTTGGTTATTGCATTGCTGTTTGACTGAGGCTCCATTTTCTGGCCACACAGATCGGTTGAATTACCTGCTTGTGCAACATCAGGCAAAATGTTTTTATTGGGCTTCGTGGTGTTGGTGTGCAGTTTCTTTGTCCAGGGTTGGGGGTGGTCCCGGGGAGGGGCGTGTGTGGGGTGTTGCGGGACTGGGTGTGGTGTCGGTGGGTGTTGTGGCCCTCTTGGATGTCCGTGCCGCATGATGTGGGGCTCCATGACATCTGTTGCCCTTCCGATGTGGCCCTGGGCTGGTCTCCCTTTTGTGGTGCTGGCTGCCGTCCGACTTAACACCAGGTCAGAGCAGGTGTAGATTTCCTGGTGCTAACGCGCCTTATCACCGGTTTAGTGTTTTATTCGCCGATGTGGCTGGTCGTTGAGAGTGTTGTGGTGTGATGTTGTATCAGATTTTGGCATGGGAACGCCCACTCTGCATCTCATTAGAGATAGTTGTGGTGATCCGATCTGGCGATGTTTTTTGCGCCTGCTATCGCGGGTAAATTGGTGCTGTGGGCTGTTAGCACCAGCTTGTGAATGGAGAGGTATATTTATTGCCACTTTGGCTGCGATAAAGTGCCAATGACTCAGTGATAAATCCTTGTGCATATACCCCTTGAAGTTGTTGAGGGTTGCTTCAAATTATCAGGTACTACTTAAGATGGTGTATGCTTCTATCTGCTGCCATTTCTGCTCTTTCCCAAAGCAGCTGCCAGCATCTTGTGCAGAATGATAGAATAGGTGCTTTTACTCTCTGATGGTAGACCTCTTTTGTGGTATCTGACTTTGCAGCAGCTGATTTTGCTTATAATACAACAAAACCATTTGTGATGCCACTATCAGACCCCGTGTTGTCATTTGTTAACATCCCTATACTGCCTTAAGATTACAGTGTTTTTTCCCCATCTTTGTGCTGGTGTCTTTGTGGTTTGCTGAGATAATTTGGTGATTTAAGAGTTCATCATTGAAAGAATCGTATGCACATGTAGGTGTAAGGTCTCAATCAGTGCATGTGCCCAGGCCTCACCCAAAAAGGAAATACTGTCATGCTTGGCTGAAGGAAAATGATGCGTTGACAATCCCAGTCCTCCCGTCTGCTTTCTGGAAAATTGTTCTAGTTAGAAACACTAGTGAAGACTTAGGAGGAAAGAGGCAAGGGAAAGGGACACTGAAGCCAATCATCAGAGAGATAAAGAAGGTTCTGTCACAGGGTCTTCACATTCTAGCTCTTGATTGGCACATTGAAAGAAAGGTAGCACAATACATACAGGTAGAACTGATGATCTCCTGCAGAAACCAGGGACTGGTGGAGAACAACAGAAGCGCTGAGGTTGTAGCAAGCTATCATCAATAGAAATCACAAAGAAACATGAAGGCAAAAAGAGACTAAAAGTGATGCAAAACAATAAAGTGGAGGGGCAGGCAACCTGGTGACAAACTAAATGGCAAACCCATAGGACACGCAACAAACAAATTTATTGTCAGGAAGCTTCATACAGGGGTGATGGGTTTAAATACTTACGCTGCCTCTGTCATCTTGGAAATGTACACCTAACCCAGAAGTGAATATCTTCAAGCTGGTAATTGGTCTTGTCTATCCTCTCCATCCTCCACTATTCAGTCTTACAATGTCTCCAATTCTTTCCCCTTTTAAGTCTCCATGTGTGTTTGAATCAATAAGGGAAGTGTGGCACAGATGGCTTCTTGTTCTTGGATGCGTAAACCCTACCCCAAGTCCGAACACATACCCTCTTATTTTCATGTTGGAATTAAGTGGCACATGCTGAGCCATAAACCGCAGAATTGAGGGCATCCATTCAAGGATGACTACCCCTTTATTAGTGGCATATCCATGTAACTGTTATAACATGCCATTATTAATAATACTAATACTAAAGTCATCTTACAAATCAAACGTTTCAAGTGATGGCAATTAGAATATGGTGTGCCCTGACTGCTGCTTGCTGCCTTCACGCCGGACATAGCCATTGTATCCTGAGGAGGGCGGGACTGCGAGGACCAGCTTCCCCAGCGCCCGGAGCACCATCGGCACAGCTGGGTCCTCTTCCCAGCCACTCCCCCTGACCAGTGCAGCGACTCGCGGCCCCCGCTTCGCGGGAGCCGCTCGGAGTTATAAAACTCCCATTTACAGCAGAACTTTGTGTGCCCTGACTGCTGCTTGCTGCCTTCACGCCGGACATAGCCATTGTATCCTGAGGAGGGCGGGACTGCGAGGACCAGCTTCCCCAGCGCCCGGAGCACCATCGGCGCAGCTGGGTCCTCTTCCCAGCCACTCCCCCTGACCAGTGCAGCGACTTGCGGCCCCCGCTTCGCGGGAGCCGCTCGGAGTTATAAAACTCCCATTTACAGCAGAACTTTGTGTGCCCTGACTGCTGCTTGCTGCCTTCACGCCGGACATAGCCATTGTATCCTGAGGAGGGCGGGACTGCGAGGACCAGCTTCCCCAGCGCCCGGAGCACCATCGGCGCAGCTGGGTCCTCTTCCCAGCCACTCCCCCTGACCAGTGCAGCGACTCGCGGCCCCCGCTTCGCGGGAGCTGCTCGGAGTTATAAAACTCCCATTTACAGCAGAACTTTGTGTGCCCTGACTGCTGCTTGCTGCCTTCACGCCGGACATAGCCATTGTATCCTGAGGAGGGCGGGACTGCGAGGACCAGCTTCTCCAGCGCCCGGAGCACCATCGGCGCAGCTGGGTCCTCTTCCCAGCCACTCCCACTGCCGAGGTTTATCAAATATATACTGCCCACATCATTCGTGCTAGCGGAACGCGCGCGGAACGAAGCCCGGGCAAAGGGCGGGCCCGTCTGAGACCGTCCGAGCACGGTAGAGGACGGGACGGGGCATAACTCTCGGCCCCTAGAGTATGTGGATCTACATTTGCTACATCAAGTCACTGGTTGCCTGTGTTGCCTTTGAAACACCGGTCTGCTGGGCTCCTAGAATTACTGCTCTTGCTGTCCGTCAATATCACTGGTGTTTTGGCTATGGCAACTGGAGGTATGGGGAAGGGGAGGAAGTCCCTTACTGGTTCAGGAGTTGTTGGCACACTAGATAACTTTATCACCAGGGCCAGCTCTGTGTTACAGAGGGAAATTGAGCTAACTGAAAAAAGGCTCTCTTTGGACCAAATCTTTACCAAACGGTTCTCACTGGGGAACATTGCTACAGTGCAGTCACCAACTAACCATCGCACTTCCAGCCAAGTGCATATTGTAAATTCGCATGACAGCCTATCTATATCTTCAGCTTTGATCCATAATACCAACAGCTTTACCGAGCTTGAAGAGTCTACTGATCAAGCTCCAACTCTTCCTGTAACCTCTGTGGGGATAACTAGATCTGGCCTACCAATCCGCTTGGAAGCTTCTAATGCTACTTTGATAAAGCAGACTGCTAGACGTAAGCGGAGTGGCGCAGTTCCGCCTAACAAAAGATCGAAATATTCTAAGCGGCTCAAACCCGGCGTTTTAGACTGCGCAGTTAATACAGAATCTGTCAATCTGGCGACGCAAAGTACTGAGTGTGACCTGGGTACGGACCTTGGAGGAGAATTCTGGACTAAGTTGGAGCAGCTATTTACTGCTATATGCCTCCCAATGTGTAATAGACTTGATCTAATTGAAAAAAAGCTCTCCGCTTTTGAACTACGGTTTGCCGGTGCCTTGGGGGTCACTGAGCCTAGTAGGTGGGAGGGCACTAACACTAATTTTTCTCTCTCTGCTAAAAACTCAGCCGGACCAATTGCCTCTGCACTCAAACCACCTAACCCAAGGCTAGAAGTAGTAGTTCATTCCACCCTGCAGTGTGATAGGCCAGGAACCACTGCCCAAATAGCACCTGATGGCCCAACCTTACTTTCTGTAACCGAGAATGCTCCGAGCAAGGGAAACCTTGCCACCACAAATTCACCTGTTGATCTGAGCATTCACAACGCACCACAAAATACCCTTAATCGCCCAAACACTGACACTCAAGCAACACACAAGCTAACTTGTTTGGACCTCCCCCCGGAATCAGTTCCTTATGTGGTGGTTCTCTCTGGGGTTCCTACTTTAGACAAGGGTATAAAGGAGGACTTTAGTAAGCTTAAAAATAAGTGTATTTACTGGCTGAATCGTCACAAACCCCTTCCCAATAGATGCAGGAGCGAAATCCTTTTCGTAAGACGGCTAGATTGGGTGGGTCATAGAACTAAAGATGTACAGGGGGACTGCATTGTAATCAATTTCAGAAATCCTAGAACAGTCAGTTATATCTGTAATACGCAGTCATGTACCTCTGGCTGCTCTGAAACATCCATCAAAGCCCTTCCACTCACATATTTCTACCCGGGTCCACCTTTAGTAGGCTGTGAAGCTCTTGGGAGGGGCTGGGTGACTGGTCCAGGAAGGGCCGAGGTGGGTTTCCCTCCCCACCGATTCAATGAAACCCAAGTTAATACTCAATTTTGTCCACCTACTCTTGAAACTTTTCATCATTTCAACAGCTATAGTGTTTTAGATCAGGTGGACTGACGCTTGGACCCCAGTGTTTCTACCACCTTGACTGGGGCCCAGAATGGGTTATACAACAATAAGGTAGCCAGGGGGCTCAACCATCTCAGGTTTGAGCCATCCTCCCCCCTGTTCACACCTAACTCCAAGGTAGCCAAATCTACGGGATGTTTTACTACACCTTTGGAAGATCTTCCCGTTCTACCACTGCCGGGGAGGGTTGGAACATGAACATGTCCGGGTAAATTTAGACAGGGAATGTACCCTCCCAAGTGTCCTTTCCACTAAACGAGAGCCCAAGATCGATATCAACTTTATTTCTTGGAATGTAGCGGGCTTAAAAAATAAACAGATCTGCGAAGAGTGGGGTAATTTTATGGACACCTTCGATATCTGTCTAAAATCACCAACGGGAGGGGTTTGCTTCTTTTGACATTCTTGCTCTATCTAGTGGTAGGGGGAGACCTTCTGGAGGTCTCAGCACATGGGTTGCAACTTACCTGGGTGCTACAGCCAGGCAACTTCAAACGGGCTGTGACGATATCCTATGTGTTCTATTAGACCTGCCTGGGAATGGACATCTAGTTCTTTTGAATGTTTACTCAAGACCCTCCCCAGGTGGTAGAGAATCTAAGGTCATTACAGCTTTGAATGATTTTATCCTGACCCTAGATCCTGAATATTCTGTCATAGTAGGTGGCGACTTCAATTGTCAATATGAGCCACTCAGTCTGATAGATCAAAATGACCCTGTGGCGGAAGATACACATTCGAATATCCCTGAGCCTATGATTCCTATGGTCAAAGCCTGGACCCCACTAGTGCTACAAATTCTCTCTCTTACCCTTTCCTTATCCCTGAGGGCTTGCAATGGCAGATTCAAATCTGATCAGCCCGGACAAACTACCTTCAATAGAGTTGGACAACTGTCGATTTTGGATTAAATCCTGATCGATATAGTATCTTGGGACAAGGTGCTAGATTTCAGGGTGGTCGCCCGCGATGATAGCGACCACAACGCCCTCACTATGAAACTAAAATCAGGTAGCTGGGGTCTCTTAACTAATGGCACTGTGGTGCTTCCATCTCCGCAACCCTTAATTCTGCACAATAACAGACGTAGAGTTAGATGGTCCAGCATTCTTGTGTGTCCTGAGAAACTGGCAGAAACTTATAGATTGGCATTGCCCTGTCTTAATGAAATGGCCGGAGTTGTGTTAAATTGCTCTTCTACTGAGAGCGTATCTAGTCCTGTTAATATCCATACCCAGCTATCCATTCAACTTTTTGATGTTTTCTCCCGGGCAGAGGCCCCTAAGACTCATGTGGCCAATAAACAATCTTGGTACACCCCTGAGTGTAGGAAATTAAAAGCTGAATTGATCTTGGCAATTAAAGCCAAGGATAAACTTAGGACTAAACTACTTCAAGCCCAGTACAAACAACTGATCGACAGGGCTAGGAAGTCTTGGGAAGTTGATAAGTGGGAGGAGCTAAGAATAGCATTACAGAATAAGGATTTTAAGACCTTTTGGGCCATTGTTAGCAATGGCAAGAAAGATCCTAATACCATCACTGGTTCTAACATAGCTCCTGCAGTATGGGAAGGGCATTTTGGGGGTTTATATTCTGTAACGAACTGTGACCCACCCTTTTTAACTGATTCTCTCCCTAACATAGCTTGTTGTGCTGAGTACACCCATACAATTAAGATCAAAGAGGTTGAAAATGCCATCCGCATGCTCATACCGAACAAAGCGCCGGGTTTGGACAAAATCCCAGGTGACCTTTTCAGGTCTGAACCCATGATATGGGCACCATATTTATGTGTCCTGTTCAATTCCATCTTACTCGGCGCAGAACCACCAGTAACCTGGCGAGGCGCTGAGATAGTGCCAATTCACAAAAAAGGCTGTCCTTTACAGCCCTCGAATTATCGCCCGATAAGCCTAATTGACACGACCCAAAAGCTATTCGGGCGTATAATCTTGGACAGACTACAGGCTTGGGAAGAAGAAAACAACATTTTAAGCACCTTACAGGCTGGCTTCAGGAAGGGTATTTCAACCCTCGACCAGATCTTCCGTCTCCAGGTCATTTACTGGAAGTCTGTGAGTGTGGAGGGTGGCAGCCTCTACCTCATTTTCGTTGATCTAAGATCAGCATTTGATCTGGTCCCGAAAGAAAAGCTCTGGGCAGTCCGTCAAACGCTTAATGTTCCCACCTATCTCCTAGATGTTCTGAAGAGTCTTCACAAGGGCAATTTCGCCCAGGTTAGATGTGGAAAGCATGGCGAACTCTCCGAACGCTTCCTTGTCAATCGAGGAGTCCGACAAGGATGTGTGCTAGCGCCCACGTTGTTCTGCCTATATATTAATGGGCTCATAAAACATCTCCTAGCCATAAAAGATACTGATGTTCCTAGGCTGGCCTCGGGCAAGGTACCAGCCCTAATGTTTGCTGACGACACCTTGTTGTTGTCACGCACCCCCATGGGAATCCAACGTATTTTAGATGGCTTTGTAGACTTTTGCAGTGATAGGGGCCTTGAGATCAACCTAGCCAAAACGAAATTTATGATTCTTAACCCTCCCAAACACACTCGCCCCAACCCAGTATTGAATGGTATCCCCCTTGAACGGGTGAAAACGTTTGGTTACTTGGGGATTACACGCAAGAAGTTCTGGGATGGGGAGGTGTTCGGCTTTGGTTTTCGGATCAGATAGAAGCCGCTCATCAGAGCCTCACTAACCCAGCCAGAACGTTATCCTCTCCCCCTCCCTAGAGCCTATTTACAATAGGTAACCACATATATCTACCACCTAAGGACAGGGAATTCCTACTCATACATACCAAGACCTCTTATAATCGGCGGCCTCGCGATCCCATACGGATCCAGACCTCTCTGCCCATACGACAGTCTCAGCACAAGTGGCGGCCTCGCGATCCCATACGAATCCAGACCTCTCTGCCCATACGACAGTCTCAGCACAAATGGCGGCCTTGCGATCCCATACGAATCCAGACCTCTCTGCCCATACGACAGTCTCAGCACAAGTGGCGGCCTCGCGATCCCATACGAATCCAGACCTCTCTACCCAGACGGCAGTCTTAGCACAAGTGGCGGCCTCGCGATCCCATACGAATCCAGACCTCTCTACCCAGACGGCAGTCTTAGCACAAGTGGCGGCCTCGCGATCCCATACGAATCCAGACCTCTCTACCCAGACGACAGTTCATACGATAGTTCATCCTATGATCACCATAACATACAAAAAGGGAATCAGTCTCACTATGCATCAGATCACACAAGGACTGCCAGTTCGAGCATAGTCTGTTCTCCGGTTCGAGGGGCTCCTCTCTCCCTTATTCAGTTACCACTTACCTGATCAGGGTTAACATCTGTTCATGTAGCCGCAGCTGACTAGAAAAATAGGCTACCCTCTCATACAAGAACACGTAGCACATGTTGGTTCACTACAAACTGGGTACTTTATTACTCGTTACATACGCAATCACATAACATTACAATATAACACATAACCTGCAAAGAAAAGTGAAAGATTAAGTTGTACACTCTAATAAGAAAGGGTCGACATCAAATTAGTAGTGTGTAGCCTGCACTCAGTGGTCATCTAGGTTCCCGTCTCATCTGTGCCTCGGCTCGCCTGGAAGTCACACCTCCGCAGTCACGGATACACGTCTGCACCACTATGCGCTGTTCCCTTCACCCTTCTCCGAGTCACTGGGACCTCTTCCTTGTCGGCTACTCTCTCCTCTCTGGCTATTCTGCTAGGAGAGTATCTGTCTCTCGGTTTTTCTCCGCCTTCAAGATGGCGTCTGTCTTCCCTGGAATAAGTAGTAGCTTTATTGCTAACGGCTAGATGCCGCCTACGGACTGACCATGTAACTGCCTCAGACTTTCACTAATATAGAGGTGCGTTTCCTCATGGAAAATTCCGGCCCGTAACCTGCCGCCCACCAAATTCTTGTACCTCCCCGTACCAAGGACACGTTCCCAGCCGGCCGGCCTGATGTAGTGTCTTCGGCATGAAGAAAAATACAATCCTTCGATAAGGGCCGGCCTGAACCGGTTCTCTCCAAGCGAATAACACCCCATAACTAAAACATTACATTTGACCTAGAAGCATCCCAAGCTGCCGGAGCAGAAAGAAAGATGGAGTCTCTCCCGTTTGAGGCCTACCAGGCCTGAATTCAGCACGGCTCCATGAAATACCCTCACTACAGGACAGGTTATCCCTAATACTAACGAATCTATCCCCTAGGCTATGTGTGCAAGCCCTGATCTATGGGGAAGAACACAGAATCATGTCGAAGTGCCTAGTAAATAGGCTCCATTCACTACTCTAACCCTTAGACTTGAATGGTAAGAGACTGAAGTCACATTCAATCATCTTTTCCTCACAAGAAGGCCGGGAAAATCGAGCAGAACAGGAGGTCAGGTTGTCAACTCCACTCTTAAGCTGACCCAAACCACAGGAGGTATGGCTAGTTTGTTCAAAGGTTCGGTCTTTAAACCAGCTGCACCAGTGGTAGAAATTTTCAAAACCCAGGCCAGAGCTGCTTCAATCTATGGAGCGGAACTTTGGGGCCACTCCAAAATCGACAGCTTATCAAGGGTTGAAAACTCCTTTATAAGGAACTTATTGAGCTTACCCTCTAGTACTCCGCTGGTCCCTATTAGGTTCTACCTGGGTCTGCTCCCTATTGAAGAGGTGGTGGCTGTGCGGCCTGTTTACTATTGGAAGAGACTTTGGTCCAATCCGGACCTGGAAACCTATAGAAATGAATTTTTGGGGCTCTGGCCTACAATCAAAAATATAAATATTCCCTGGTTAATCTATGTTAGGGACACTTGTGCCAAGATTGGCTACCAGGAACTCTGGGACACTCCAGAAAGTTCTTGTCTGGCTGTTTCAAAAACCAACTTGGCTGAACAGTTTAGACATTTCCATTTATCATGCTTGCACATGAATTCAAAATTAGGTAGGTTGACTGCCCAGTTTCTTCAGATTAAACCGAACTACGGGAGGGAGTTATTTCTGGATTTGATTTTCCCCCCTGTTGCTAGGAAGTTATATGTCCAATTAAGAATGGGCACCCTACCAATTAGGTCTTTCACTTCTAGATGGGACACTAACAAAAACACTTCATGTCCAGCATGTGGTTACAAACTGGAGGACGAAAACCATGTGTTCTTCTTTTGCCCAATGTACCTTTCCCATAGGAAATGCTGGGTAAAGCCTATCTGCAGAAATCTTGGCTTCAGAGACTGTGCTAATGCCCTGCGAGTTTTAAAATATGACACCCACCCCCCAATTGTCTTCGCAGTATCACGTTTTCTAAATGCTGTATGGTTGCAGCGCAGGAAATTTTCCACCAATTGTAAATTATTCGAATATTTCAACCTAACTATTCTATTTCATTTTGGTGGTTAAAACGTGTTCTGCTTTTTGACTTGTTTTTTTTTCTTTTTATCTTTTATCTTTTTTTTTACTTGCATTGCTGTAATGTATTGTTGCTTTTATGGCCCTCGTGGCCAAAATAAAGTTCATGAATGAATGAAAATGGTGAGTAGAATATCATCCACTATACAAACATGGGTTACCACCACAACGTTGCCAGGGCATGAGTCCTAACTATGTAAAAAGAAGAATCCAATATCCTCTAAGTTGGTCTAGTTCTATTGTATCACTACCTTTTCCAAAACCATCTCCAAACTGCGAGATTACAGATTATTTTATAGTTGGTTCAACATCCAATCCATTTCTATAGAAGCTGTGTTCAACATTCAATCCATTTCTATAGCAGCTGTTTTAAAGCATTCATTTTAGGTGCGATTCAATTGCACCTCTAGAGCAGGAGCACTTAACTGATATTAATTCTCAATTGTAGTGGAAACGATATATGTCTGTTATCTATTGATAGTTTGTTGAGAAGCAATCCACCTAATGTGAATTTTAATATTTAACTTTTTTATTTGTTATGTATATTGTTGACATATAAATGTGCATAAATATTCATTTATGTGTTATCTTTTATTCTTGCTGCCCTATTTAGGTGGCAGTAAGATCTCCCATATTATGGTCTATAAGAGGCATGGCTGACCTTTTCAAATGATTGTGAATATTTAGTTCTGATGAAGTCTAGCAAATTTGGATCTAGTAGGTAAGCTTCTGGGCCAGATGGTGTCTCAATCGATCTATTCAAAGCTAATATTGATCTCTGGGCTCCCCTCCTTACTAATGTTTTTAGATCTTACCAACATACGGGGAAGCCTTTGACTTGGGCAGAGTCTCAAATTGTACCTATATTTAAAAATGGTGACCGTAGTGCTTCTGGCACATAAGAATGTCTTATACACCCATGGGCTTGTGGATGTATGGTCTTATCTCTACCCTAACATACCCAGCTTTACATTCTTTTCTGCTCCCCACAGATCTTTTGCACGTTTGGATTTCTTTCTGGTTTCCTCGTCCCTAATTCATTATAGTGAAATTGAATTACTCCCCCGTATTCTTTCTGACCACAATCCCCTAAACCTCAAAATCCGGGGGTTGATCACACGTAAGGAAACCTCTTCCTGGAGCTTTGAAAGAGCACTTCTACAGGATGAAGGCTATCAGTACCACATGAAACAATGGATAACGTTTTTTCTAGATAACAATCTTGGCACAGCCCCTACTATGGTAGTTTGGGATACTTTAAAAGCGTGTGTTCGTGGGGAAATGCTACAATATTCTCTTAGGAAAAATAAACTAGAGAAAGCCCAACTGATGGAACTACAAATTAAACTAGCAAAAATGGAGGAAAACCTTATCTCATTCATTCAGTCTAACGATGAGATCGACCTGGCACAATTGGCGGTTGCGGCCGCTAGGGCAGAGATTTTCTCAGTACTGTCTTATGAAGCCGCCTCCAAATGGGCTGCGGGTCGGGTAAAAACATATGAATACAGTGAAAAAATTGGCCATCAGCTGGCTATGAGAACTAGGCTACAGGTCTTAGCTAGCGAAATTCAAAAAATTAAAACATCTGCAGGAATTATCACCAGTGACCCTGAAGAAATCCGCGCAGCCTTTTGTGAATTTTTTCAAGATCTTTACTCTGAAAGCATGGGTGAGCAATCAGACCTTAGCTGCCACCTAGATACTTATCTAGATTCAATAACGTTAGCAACGCTGAGTAGAGAAGAACGTGAGTTACTTGAATCCGCTCCATCCTGGGAAGAAATTGCTAGTGCTCTGCACAGCCTGCCAGATGGGAAAGCAGCCGGGCCCGACTGTATTCCAGTGGAATTTTATAAGGTTTTTCTCCTGCAACTCCAAGTTATTCCTAATGATGTAGTGACTCAAATCTTTCAGGGTGCCTCTCCCCCTCAATCTTGGTCTACAGCAAAAATTATAGTTTTCCCCCAAAAAGATAAACCTCCAACGGTCATATCGGCCAATCACCCTTATTAATGGTGATTCAAAAGCGTATTCAAAAATTCTTGCCTCGCGGCTCTCGGCTAGAATCGAAGGTCTAGTATCGAGGTGGCAGCATGACGTTATTCCTGCTAAGGACACAACAGAACATATTCGTAGACTCATTATTCTGCTTGACGCCTCACAAGTTTCGGGAGACCCAATTTCCGCAATCTTTTTAGATGCCGAAAAAGCATTTGATCGGGTCTCCTGGAACTACATGTGGGGTGTCATGCAGAGAATGAACTTTGGGATCAATGCCATTCAAGCTATTAAGGCACTATATATCACCACCAAGGCTAGGGTATCCATCAACGGGGGACTGACGGAACTAATTAAAATCACGCGGGGTACCCGTCAAGGTTGTCCCTGCTCTCCACTACTCTTCGCCGTAAATATTGATCCGCTTATTAAAAAATTAGAAGGTAACCAGGCTATACCACCTGTGAGCAGATTTGGCTTGGAATCCAAAATCATGGCCTATGCCGACGATCTGGCCCTGGTTACACCGGATCCAAAGAAGGCTATTCCGGTAATTGAAGCTGAGGCTCATCTATTCGGCTCCCTATCTGGATATAAACTAAACAAATGAAAAACTCAAATTAGAAAGACTAAAATCAATGAGCAACTTAAAGAGTGGAACACAGTGGGTTTACTCAGTGATGATGAACTCCGGTATCTCCTTATCGATAAACCTAGATTTCCCTGCCTCTACTCAGTGCCTAAGATTCATAAGGATGCTTTTGCCCCTCCAGGTAGGCCTATCGTGTCGGGCATAGGTGGGCCCACTGAACGTATCTCTGAATTTGTGGATACCTTCCTGCAACCTTATGTGAATAACCTACCCTCAACCATCCGAGATACGAAACATATTTTAAACACCATCACTGACATTACCTGGGATGAATCTATGACTCTAGTTACACTAGATGTGGTGTCGCTTTACACCAATATTCTACATGAACAAGGGCTGTTAGCATTACGTCATTTCCTGTACAAGAGACCAGTTGAACTTCTTGAACATTCTGATATGATAATAACTATGTCTAGAATGATTTTAGAACATAATGTGTTCTTATTTGGGGGAGAATGGTACCAACAAACGTGCGGTACTGCGATGGGTTCCAGATTTGCGCCGTCCTTTGCCTGCCTCTTCATAGGGTGGTTTGAGGCGACGCATATCTGGGGCCCATCTGGGGCCAATTGGCAAGATCACATCATGTTCCTTGGCCGGTACATAGATGATTGTCTTTTGATTTGGACTGGTGGTATGGATGAACTATATGGTTTCTTTGAACACTTGAATAACAATCCATTCAATATGAAATTCACAATGTCTCACAGTAAAGAAAAAATTGTTTTTCTGGATGTTGAACTATTTATTGAAAACAAATGCATTTACAGTCGTATGCACAGAAAAGAGACTGCCTGTAATTCAGTGCTACATGCAGCAAGTGCTCACCCTAAGACGCAAGTGAATTCCATCCCTTATGGGGAATTTCATAGAGCACGTCGCAATTGTAGTAAAGATTCTGACTTCCAAATGTGTGCTACAGATATTGAACAAAGATTTATGGATAGGGGTTATGACAAGAAAATCATCAGTCAAGCCAAAAGGCGAGCCCAAACACTCACTAGAAATGAAACTCTTGTTACACATCACACCACAAATACCAAACAAGAACAACCGGTGAGAATGATTACTAACTACCACCCCTGGGCTCCCAAAGTGTTCAACATACTTAAACATCACTGGAATCTACTCACATCAGATTCTGATCTCAACAAATACTTGACCAACCACCCAAGCCTTACTTACCGTAAGGGTTTAACAATTCGCAATATGGTAAGCCCAAGTTACCCTAAGACAAATCAGGGCATAATGTCGTGGCTGCACAGAAGCAACTTGGGTCTTCATAAATGTGGTGATTGCAGTATGTGCAAATATGCTTTATCTGGTACTAGAGAATTCATGTATAATGGCTCTAAGAAATATTACATTAACCAGTACATCAACTGCAATACCAAGTTCGTGGTTTATATTATTGTATGTAAATGTTCCATGATTTATGTGGGTAGCACAATCAGAAATCTTAAAACTCGTATCTCAGAACACTTTAGAGCCCTGAAAAATATGGATGATAGATACCCTATAGTACATCATGCCTTGGAATGTCCTGAACAGAATAAGCACCAGTCTTTCAAATTTCATGCTCTGGAAGCAGTACCTTGCGACATCAGAGGTGGTAATCGTGAATTGAAACTGCGGCAGGCAGAAGCACGTTGGATTTTGAGATTGCGTGCGGTTGACAATGTATTAACATCGAGAATGAACTGCAATATTTTTTGGGTACATAAACACCCTTATCCCTTGACTACTCCACTCTGCCTTGTACGAGGATTTGTTAAAGTTAATATAGCTTGTTTATTTATATTTATTTACTGGACATAATACAATGGGCTATTGAGCATCCTTTAACAACCTTCACCCCCCTTCCTTGTGTATCTCCTCTGTATGGTAATGATAAGATGACTGTATCTTTCTCTTTTCGATGTTTTCCTAAAATGAGTTCGTTTACAAGATAATGATGTTTATTGTAACACTGATTTACTTGACAATGTGAATTCACTGTTTTATATGTCATTGTGTGCTTTACTCTAATAGGATCACTTATTTCTTTGGGTTTTCATTTATGTTACACTTATTTCTTTCTTCTTTCTTTTATATTTGTTTATATTCTTAATTCTTGGCTATGACTTTTCTTAGTAAGTATGGTTTATGCTACCTTGCGCCGCTTGCGCTTTTTTGTTTAACTTTAACCAGCACTCATCAATATCATATGAGTTGTGCATTGATATATATATTTCGGCACATACTAGAAGTTTAATTTGGTTTATACGCTCCAAGTAACTTGGCCACTACGCTGCTTTCCGCCTCGTACTTGAGCAGTATGTGCTTTTCTTATCTTGTATTATTTAGCTGGCCCGTGTACTTCAGGGCTAGCATTTTATGGTTTAATTGCCAATATAATACTGTTTCTATTTGAATTCCTTGGAGCCCTTCGATCACACTTTTCAGTAGCAAGGTTTTGTTTATTTTTTTCACGACTCCGTTTACCATTCTATCATGGTGCTTACTGGTGGTGTCATTTGCTGACCCACTCAGTCCGTTTTCTAATGGGGCTTTATATTCCCCTTTCAAGATGGCGCATGCTATAGACGCCAACGCTATCACGAGAGGTCTGGATTGAGGACCTGACTAGGTCGCCAGCAGGTAAGCGTTGTACTGTTTGTCCTACTACTTAAGGCTTTCTATGTTAAGCGATTAAGTTCAGCTATACGACCCTGAGCTGCTAGATTGTTTTTTTAACCTTTCCTGGCCTTTGTAAATAGTGGCTTGTCACATGAGGATAGGATATCGTAAGACCAGTACAGCTGTTCCGTTCACTAGTATTGTGAGCTCCAACTATGCCTGCATTTCAGATAGGATTTTCTCACTTGCCTTTTTCTCATTTAATTGAATTTACACTTGTACTTTTGATCGGTTTGTGGCTTCTTAGATATATATCTTGATTTACTTTTTTCCATAGAACTCTGAATTAAGATTTAGATTGAAATTTATATTCATGCAGTAGTTGTTTGCCTACTTATATTGTACAATTTTTCTTCATTTTCTTTTGTAGCTTGTAGACTTTTGAGTTAGGTGCTACGTATATTCAGTTTCTGCCATCTACTCACTCGGCCTTTTTGTTGTATCTCTTTCCACGCTGTCACTTTTTCCCTTTTGCCGTGCACCTTTTGAAGCTAAGTCTCAACCCTTGTGTTTTAGGAAACATGGCCTACACTTCACCTGACTATTCCTTAGAGATTTACTGAGAGTTTTCCAGACTGGACTATCTCAATTACAGTGTACCATTATATTAGGTATGTCCTTTTAATACACATATTATTCGTTGAGATGTTGGTTATTTCTACTGGAACTTTACACTATTTCAATTACTTATGTCAGTGTTTTTTCTCCTTAGGAGTACAGATATTGCGTTCAAGTGTCCCATGATTTGTGCTCTCATGCATTTAAGTTTTGATGATATTTTGGTAAGTGTACCTTACCGTTGTAGGGTTATGCTTAGATTACATGGCTTTTATCGCTATCTAGGCTGATACGGTTTATTCACGTTACGCCAGTTTCCTTTCTTATCTTTTGACTTCTGCTTGCAACTCTGAGTGTACACGTTTTTATTACGAATACGCTATGTATCAATGCGGCTTATCTTTCAGACTTTCTCTTGCACTGCTTTTGTATTTTCACACATGTATCGTTGGGATTTATTATTATATAGTTTCACATATAAAATTTACTTATTTTTTTATTTTTTTTTCCTTACTTTTCTCTTCCGCGGTGTGGTTTCTTCTTCTTTTTGAACACTAGGTATTCTTCACTTATACTTCGCTGACATCTAAGAAACTTTTTCTTCTTTCTTTCTGTTTACTTGTCAGCTTCATTCAACCTATGGAATATTAATGAAGAGGTCTTCTCACCATTTTCCTAGATGAATGTGATCCATTAATGTTTAAACCATGGAATCCTTGTATTTATTTGGAATCAGGTTGCCAATTTAGTTATTTTTTTTGCCTCTAGCCCTGATGAAGTCCATGACTTATAATTGTCAGGATGAAACACGTGTTGGCTTGGCCTGATGGCATACAGTGAAGATTGAACTTCGGAATAAAGACAAGACATGAACAACTTGCATTAAACAAAGGACTTCTTGATTGAGTTGTATCTGGACTTTGATTCGTGCTCTACTTCAGAACCACTTTGCTCGGTTTTCAATGTTTGGTTTTGTATGAGGTGAACTCAGTTCACCAATTACGACGTTAGTGGTCGTCGTATTGTCATGAAAGTGCATGTTTTAGTCTGCATGACAGAATTTTTTAATGAAATAGAAGAGGATTTGAGAAGTCACTCAAAATGTGCCCCAATTTTTCTTTCTGCAGCACTAATCATACTTTCTATGGCAAAATGAACCCCCTTATTTTGTTCCTTTTTAAATTAAATGTTTTAAGAGTTACCACTTTATTCCAATCAAGATGGCTTCAGGTGTGCAATAAGTTTGTCATAAGTAGGACTGTTAGCGCTCTAGTTGTTCTTTAGAACACTCTGGGAAGCTGCAGTAGAACACAAAGGAATCAATTGACAGTCTCTGCCCTTGTTGGATGTACATGTTTTACTGAGAATGTTAGACTTCATTCTCACATGACTGAGAAAGATGTGAATTTACAGAAAATATGCTCTCAGTTTAGCTTATAGATCACCTTCCAAACCTCTGTGGGAAAAGCATGAGAATATAGTTTTCTCTCAAACATGATTCATGATATCACAGCAGAAGGCTTTTTCACATGGTAAAATCACCTTAGAACACACCACAATTCTTAAAATGAGTATGGTACCATCAACAAATGATTTATAATGTAACTAAAGTCTTAAAACCTTCTATTAACTGAAATGCTTTTTAATGAGGTGCTATCATGTATATTGGTCCCAAGATGGCTGCCAACACTTCTTGGATGAAGTACTGACAGCCAATCAGATCTCACGATGAGATGTGTGGTTAGGCTCCGCCCAGATATATATGTGATTTTGATTTTGATTTTCTCAGGAACTACTGAACAGATTTACACCATTTAAGCAAAAGGCACGACTCTGAACCAAGGTCTACCTTTCTGCCAAATTTGGTGTAATTCCGTTCAGCAATTCGGGCTGTAGCTGCGGCTAAAAGTCCTATGGGAAATTGCATGGAGAAAACACGTTTTGGGACCCCCCTTTTTTCTCAGCCCCCACTACACAAATCATCCCGAGACTTTCAGGATAGGAGCGGACCAGAGTTGGCCAAAGGTTTTGAAAATTGCGCGATGATTCGTCAACGGGCGCCAAAGTTATTCCAAATAGAATGTTGCGGACTTCCTATGGAAAATAGGTTCTAACTATAACTACCTACTGGCGACCGCCAGTAGGTAATATATATATATATATATTATCTACTGGCGGTCGCCAGTAGATAGTTATAGTTAGGACCGTGTTTCCATAGGAAATCCGCAACATTCTATTTGGAATAACTTTGGCGCCGATTGACGAATCCTCGCAAAATTCTCAAAATAGGTGGGGCGCTCTGTTCCGCTCCTTCCCTGAAAGTCTCGGGGGGATTCGTCAAGCGGGGGCTGAGAAAAAGGGGGGCCCCAAAACGCGTTTTCCCCATGCATTTTTCCATAGGACCTTTAGTCCGAGCTACAGCCCGAACGGCTGAACAGAATTACTTGAAATTTGGCAGAGAGGTAGCCCTCAGGTCAGGGATGTGCCTTTTGAAGGTCTCGTGTAAATCTGTTCAGTATTTCCTGAGAAAATAGCATTTAAATCAATATATATATCTATAGGCGCGCTCCGAGCGCGTACCGTAAGCTTACCGTACGCACACGCCGCCGTGCACGAGCGCGATTCTGATTGGTTGTTAGATCTCAATAAACATTCGAATCGGTCGAAACCAGGAAGTGTCGGCCGCCATTTTGTCTCTCGCAGTCTGAGGGGGTGAAAAACAAAGGTGGAGAACGTGAAAAGGGGGCAGGGTGGACAGTTCCTGACCCCCTAGCCTTGGTCAGGGGGTCACAGAAGGACCCCCAAGGGCCAAAATTAATTGTATTTTTTTTTTAAAAATCGCCGAATGCACGTAGCTTACGCGCACGGCGTAAAGGGAAAAATTCCACGAGAAAAATTCCGCGAACTTCGCGTAACTATTACTATTAAAAAAATTTCGAAAAGGAAAGCTTAAAAAAAATAAAAAAATTTGTGAGGTAAGGTTGGCTCTTAAAAAAGCCGTTGGGTTAATACAGGGATAGAGGAAAGAAAGAATGGGAATATTATGAGCGTCTACAAACGTGCTGGTCTATCTTATTGTTAATAAGGGAAACACTGGTCTCCCCAAAAACAATAAGACCACAACACGTTGTACACCTCATTGAAACCCTCCGAAATCGAGGGTTAATGTCCAGAGGAGCAGAAGAAGGTGATGCTCCCACCTCAGAGGAAGGGCTCAGCTGAGCTGCCGATGATGTACTCGGCTGAGCTTCTGAGGTTGGGCTCTGGTGACTTACTGAGTTTTCTTCAGTATGTCGAGCAAAGGTCCTGGGATGTTTATCCCTAATGTGTCTCATCATAGAGTGATTTCCAAAGGAATACTTCTTCCTTGGATCTCCTCTAGATAAAACACGGTCACAAAGTGTGCAAGTGACCAATGGAGCATTGACCTTTTTCTGCCCCTCTGGAAAAGTAAAATACTCCCACACAAAAGAATCCTTTTGTTTCCTCCTTCTCTGTCTGATGATGGTGCTGCTAGGCTCACTCCCAGAAGAGGTCTGCTGCTCTGCCATCGTATCTCAATGTCAATTCCGCTCCTTCTCCTAGGGGATCTCAAGCAGTAATGAGGGGAATGGGTGTGGTGTGGGAAGTTTCTGGAACTGAAAGTAGTTTCAACCAATGAAAAGTGTTCTTTGTGGATCACATGACCTACCGTGCGCGCTCTGTAAGCTTACGGTACGCACTCGTAAACAAGTACGCATGCGCAAACGTGACGCTTACGGAGCACTTACGGAGCCCGTACGTAAGACGCACTCGCGCATGCGCATTACACGCCCCTACGTAACCGCGACGTTGCTTCCGCGCAACGCGCATGCGTGTACGCGTATGTCACGTACGTATCACATAAGTGCACTGTACTTATGACGTACGGAGCGCGTAGCGTCAGCTTACCGTACGCGCATCGTATCACATAAGCGCACCGTACTTATGACGTACGGAGCGCGTAGCGTCAGCTTACCGTACGCGCACGGCAAAAAAAGCATAAAAAATACAAGTTTCAAGAGTTGTAGAAGATAATAACTGTGATGTACAACTGTATGTAAACATTAATTTTTAAAAAATTAACCATTCTATAATGCAGGATATAGTACATATATTATTTTATACATAGGTTGGATATTATTTTTTACCAAAAATCTCAAAAAAAAATTTGCATTTAAAAAATCGTACAAATTCACTGAAAAAACCATAGGTTTCACACACGTTATAGTTAGGAATTAGCATTTAAAAAACCTTGCAAATTCACTGAAAAAACCATAGGTTTCACACATGTTATAGTTAGCAGGACATTTCAATCGTGAAAAACCAATGAAATTCCCCCGTTATAGTTAGTGCAGGCAACTATAACTCACGCAACCGCAATCCTCTGCTGGTGATGTCAAATATTACATCACTGATGACATATGTGTCTTTCTGAAAAAAAAATATTTGTAATATATGTATAGCTGAAAATGAATGGAAGAAGACATGGGTAAATAAGTGTCTAAATACAGTGATGTAATATTTGACATCATCAGCAGAGGATTGCGGTCGCGTGAGTTATAGTTGCCTGCACTAACTATAACGGGGGAATTTCATTGGTTTTTCACGAGTGAAATGTCCTGCTAACTATAACATGTGTGAAACCTATGGTTTTTTCAGTGAATATATATATATACACACATATATATATATATGTATATATACATATATACATATTTATTTATATACATACATATACACACACACATTTTATGACTCAGCACTCTCTTTACTGATGTGTGCAGAGTTCTCCGCAACTGGAGACTCTGCAATCAGGGCAGAGAGCTCCACACTCATAAGTATAGAGAGTGCAGAGTCGTGAAACTCTGTGCATAGTTTGTTAATACCTAAAAGTGGTAAACTTATAAAAATGTGTAAGTTTACCTTTGTGAATCAGGCCCACACACTTTGATATATACATGTTTATATTGTTTTGATTTTTGTAAAAATATATATCTTTTTTTCTTTTACTGTTTTAGGGGTAATCGGCCTCCTAAACCCTTTGTCTTTTAAAAATGCCTGCATGGTAAAGTGCCATATTGTAAAGAGCCTGAAAAAGGCCTTCATTGTTCTTACCTTCATGATAAAGACTTGCTTTTTAACGTCCAGTGTGTTAAAGGTTGTGTTTTAAAATGTGCATAGCAGTCAACCACAATCATGCGAACAAACTCAACAAATTATGCAGATGCTATGTTCCCTCCACCTGCATGTTCTGGGTAGTTTTTCTGGGGATAGTGGCATTTACATTGGGGGTGTCTCAAAGTGGCCTTTCAGGGGTTTTTCATATTTTTTAAGTGCAATGCTACTCAAAACTCATTTGCATATATATTTCCAAAGCCACACAGCTGTGCTTAGTGCCACAAAGGTAGACTTTCTGGAATTTCTCAGTTTCCACGTGTAATTGGATGTATGGATGCCACGCATATCTTACCATGCCCACCCTCATATACTGAGTATCTATACAGACATAGATCAAACATTTGCTTAATCCATAGGTGGCTTGCAATGCTGCTTGCATTATTGCTGCTTTAGGGCCATATGTAGATACATTTTATTTACCGATTCATAAATACCGAATTTTACCGATTCGGTATTTATGAATCGGTAAATAGTATGTAGGTAAACAATCGGTAATTATTACCGATTCGGTAAATATCGGTATTTATGAATAGGTATTTACCGAATCGGTAATAATGCATCCCTTCCCATTCATTCCTATGGGCCTGGAGGCCCACAGGAATGAATGGGAAGCCATTTACTATTAACGATTCGGTAAATACCGAATCGGTAATAGGGGAAGCATAATCATGGGTGGCAGGGTGTCACATTGACACCCTGTTGCACCCCTGATTCGTGCATGTGTGAACATGTGGCGCACATACATGCCCTAAGGGCATGCATGTCTGCCACATGGCACTTTTAAAGCAGCCAAATTTAGCTTTTTGAAAGGTATTCGTTATTTAACATCAACCTTTAGTTGGTGTTAAATACTGAATCCTTACTACTGAAATTCACTCACTTGAGTGCTCCCTACATATGATTTAAGGATTCGGTAATTTACCAAATCTGTATTTTACCGATTCGGTATTTTACCGATCCCTTACCGATTCGGTAAATTACTGAATCCTTAAATCATGCCTCCTACATCTCAAATGCCTAAATACCGGTCGGTAACGGGATATTTACCGAATTTCGTCCATGCTCATTAGATCACTGTAGTAAAACTACTGTTCACCAGGGAAGTCTGCTGCTGGTATTCAAAGTGCATGTTTCAGTCTGCATGTCAGAATTTGTTTATGAAATAGAAGAGGATTTGAGAAGTCAAAATGTGCCCTAATTTTTCTTTCTGCAGAACTAATCATAATTTCTATGGCAAAATGAACCCCCTCATTTTGTTCCTTTGTAAATTAAATGTTTTAAGTGTTACCACTTTATTCCAATCAAGATGGCTTCATGTGTGCCATAATTTTGTCATAAGTAAGACTGTTAGCGCTCTAGTTGTTCGTTAGAACACTCTGGGACATTCTGTCATTGGGCTATACTTGGGCTACATCTGGGTGATATTTGGGCTACATTTGGGCTCTTTTGTCTCTGGTGGCCATCTTGGGAGATTTATTTGTTATGAAGTTTCCTGATTTCCTCATTTACTTAAGTCTCCTCAGTAGGAAATACTTTCAGTTTTTTACTTTGGTTCCATCAAGAAGGCATTCAGATGTGTCACACATTTGCCATAAATTCAGAATGTTAGCACTCTAGTTGCTCATTAGATCACTGTAGTAAAGCTACTGCTCACCAGGGAAGTCTGCTGCTGGTATTCAAAGTGCATGTTTCAGTCTGCATGTCAGAAATTTTTTATAAAATAGAAGAGGATTTGAGAAGTCAAAATGTGCCCTAATTTTTCTTTCTGCAGCACTAATTATAATTTCTAGGCAAAATGAACCCCCTCATTTTCTTCCTTTGTAAATTAAATGTTTTAAGTGTTACCACTTTATTCCATTCAAGATGGCTTCAGGTGTGCCATACTTTTGTCATAAGTAAGACTGTTAGCGCTCTAGTTGTTCGTTAGAACACTCTGGGACATTCTGTAATTGGGCTATATTTGGGCTACATCTGGGTGATATTTGGGCTACATTCGGGCTCTTTTGTCTCTGGTGGCCATTTTGGGAGACTTATTTGTTATGATGTTTCCTAATTTCCTCATTTACTACAGTCTCCTCAGTAGGAAATACTTTCAGTTTTTTACTTTGATTCCATCAAGAAGGCATTCAGATGTGTCACACATTTGCCATAAATTCAGAATGTTAGCACTTTAGTTGCTTATTAGATCACTGTAGTAAAGCTACTGCTCACCAGGGAAGTCTGCTGCTGGTATTGAAAGTGCATGTTTCAGTCTGCATGTCAGAATTTTTTGATGAAATAGAAGAGGATTTGAGAAGTCACACAAAATGTGCCCTAATTTTTCTTTCGGTACAAAAGGGGGTGGTGATGGACGGAGCATCAGAACCAATCAAACACTCACACCCAGTCAACAGATCTGGGTTTGATCCATCACCGTTCTTTAGCCCACTCTGCCACCCCAGTTCAGACATGACCATATGCAAATCAGTCTGACCCTGTGCCTCATGGCAACAGTCCAGCCCAAACTGCCAAGCCATGCCTTCCCTGGACCGGAAACCAGCTTCCTAGGACCGGTTTCTGGCATTTCAGCCGTCTTCAGCCAGGCTTGCTTGAATCCAGTGGCAAAGTGTGCAAGGGACTCATGTCTGAGCATACCCTGCCAACTTATGGCGAGCAAAGCGGTACAAAAGGGGGTGGTGATGGATGGAGCATCAGAACCAATCAAACACTCACACCCAGTCAACAGATCTGGGTTTGATCCATCACCGTTCTTTAGTCCACTCTGCCATCCCAGTTCAGACATGGCCATATGCAAATCAGTCTGACCCTGTGCCTCATGGGAACAGTCCAGCCCGAACTGCCAAGCCATGCCTTCCCTGGACCGGAAACAAGCTTCCTAGGACCGGTTTCTGGCATTTCAGCCGTCTTCAGCCAGGCTTGCTTGAATCCAGTGGCAAAGTGAGCAAGGGACTCATGTCTGAGCATACCCTGCCAACTTATGGCGAAGAAAGCGGTACAAAAGGGGGTGGTGATGGACGGAGCATCAGAACCAATCAAACACTCACACCCAGTCAACAGATCTGGGTTTGATCCATCACCGTTCTTTAGCCCACTCTGGCACCCCAGTTCAGACATGGCCATATGCAAATCAGTCTGACCCTGTGCCTCATGGGAACAGTCCAGCCCGAACTGCCAAGCCATGCCTTCCCTGGACCGGAAACAAGCTTCCTAGGACCGGTTTCTGGCATTTCAGCCGTCTAAAACCAGGCTTGCTTGAATCCTGTGGCAAAGTGAGCAAGGGACTCACGTCTGAGCATACCCTGCCAACTTATGGCGAACAAAGCGGTACAAAAGGGGGTGGTGATGGACGGAGCATCAGAACCAATCAAACACTCACACCTGGTCAACAGATCTGGGTTTGATCCATCACCGTTCTTTAGCCCACCCTGCCACCCCAGTTCAGACATGGCCATATGCAAATCAGTCTGACCCTGTGCCTCATGGGAACAGTCCAGCCCGAACTGCCAAGCCATGCCTTCCCTGGACCAGAAACAAGCTTCCTAGGACCGGTTTCTGGCATTTCAGCCGTCTTCAGCCAGGCTTGCTTGAATCCAGTGGCAAAGTGAGCAAGGGACTCATGTCTGAGCATACCCTGCCAACTTATGGCAAACAAAGCGGTACAAAAGGGGGTGGTGATGGACGGAGCATCAGAACCAATCAAACACTCACACCTAGTCAACAGATCTGGGTTTGATCCATCACCGTTCTTTAGCCCACCCTGCCACCCCAGTTCAGACATGGCCATATGCAAATCAGTCTGACCCTGTGCCTCATGGGAACAGTCCAGCCCGAACTGCCAAGCTATGCCTTCCCTGGACCGGAAACAAGCTTCCTAGGACCGGTTTCTGGCATTTCAGCCGTCTTCAGCCAGGCTTGCTTGAATCCAGTGGCAAAGTGAGCAAGGGACTCATGTCTGAGCATACCCTGCCAACTTATGGCGAACAAAGCGGTACAAAAGGGGGTGGTGATGGACGGAGCATCAGAACCAATCAAACACTAACACCCAGTCAACAGATCTGGGTTTGATCCATCACCGTTCTTTAGCCCACTCTGCCACCCCAGTTCAGACATGGCCATATGCAAATCAGTCTGACCCTGTGCCTCATGGGAACAGTCCAGCCCGAACTGCCAAGCCATGCCTTCCCTGGACCGGAAACAAGCTTCCTAGGACCGGTTTCTGGCATTTCAGCCGTCTTCAGCCAGGCTTGCTTGAATCCAGTGGCAAAGTGAGCAAGGGACTCACGTCTGAGCATACCCTGCCAACTTATGGCGAACAAAGCGGTACAAAAGGGGGTGGTGATGGACGGAGCATCAGAACCAATCAAACACTCACACCCAGTCAACATATCCGGGTTTGATCCATCACCGTTCTTTAGCCCACTCTGCCACCCCAGTTCAGACATGGCCATATGCAAATCAGTCTGACCCTGTGCCTCATAGGAACAGTCCAGCCCGAACTGCCAAGCCATGCCTTCCCTGGACCGGAAACAAGCTTCCTAGGACCGGTTTCTGGCATTTCAGCTGTCTTCAGCCAGGCTTACTTGAATCCTGTGGCAAAGTGAGCAAGGGACTCACGTCTGAGCATACCCTGCCAACTTATGGCGAACAAAGCGGTACAAAAGGGGGTGGTGATGGACGGAGCATCAGAACCAATCAAACACTCACACCTGGTCAACAGATCTGGGTTTGATCCATCACCGTTCTTTAGCCCACCCTGCCACCCCAGTTCAGACATGGCCATATGCAAATCAGTCTGACCCTGTGCCTCATGGGAACAGTCCAGCCCGAACTGCCAAGCCATGCCTTCCCTGGACCAGAAACAAGCTTCCTAGGACCGGTTTCTGGCATTTCAGCCGTCTTCAGCCAGGCTTGCTTGAATCCAGTGGCAAAGTGAGCAAGGGACTCATGTCTGAGCATACCCTGCCAACTTATGGCAAACAAAGCGGTACAAAAGGGGGTGGTGATGGACGGAGCATCAGAACCAATCAAACACTCACACCTAGTCAACAGATCTGGGTTTGATCCATCACCGTTCTTTAGCCCACCCTGCCACCCCAGTTCAGACATGGCCATATGCAAATCAGTCTGACCCTGTGCCTCATGGGAACAGTCCAGCCCGAACTGCCAAGCTATGCCTTCCCTGGACCGGAAACAAGCTTCCTAGGACCGGTTTCTGGCATTTCAGCCGTCTTCAGCCAGGCTTGCTTGAATCCAATGGCAAAGTGAGCAAGGGACTCATGTCTGAGCATACCCTGCCAACTTATGGCGAACAAAGCGGTACAAAAGGGGGTGGTGATGGACGGAGCATCAGAACCAATCAAACACTAACACCCAGTCAACAGATCTGGGTTTGATCCATCACCGTTCTTTAGCCCACTCTGCCACCCCAGTTCAGACATGGCCATATGCAAATCAGTCTGACCCTGTGCCTCATGGGAACAGTCCAGCCCGAACTGCCAAGCCATGCCTTCCCTGGACCGGAAACAAGCTTCCTAGGACCGGTTTCTGGCATTTCAGCCGTCTTCAGCCAGGCTTGCTTGAATCCAGTGGCAAAGTGAGCAAGGGACTCACGTCTGAGCATACCCTGCCAACTTATGGCGAACAAAGCGGTACAAAAGGGGGTGGTGATGGACGGAGCATCAGAACCAATCAAACACTCACACCCAGTCAACATATCCGGGTTTAATCCATCACCGTTCTTTAGCCCACTCTGCCACCCCAGTTCAGACATGGCCATATGCAAATCAGTCTGACCCTGTGCCTCATAGGAACAGTCCAGCCCGAACTGCCAAGCCATGCCTTCCCTGGACCGGAAACAAGCTTCCTAGGACCGGTTTCTGGCATTTCAGCTGTCTTCAGCCAGGCTTACTTGAATCCAGTGGCAAAGTGAGCAAGGGTCTCACGTCTGAGCATACCCTGCCAACTTATGGCGAACAAAGCGGTACAAAAGCAGCACTAATCATACTTTCTATGGCAAAAAGTAAATGTTTTAAGAGTTACCACTTTATTCCAACCAAGATGGCTTCAGGTGTGCCATACGTTTGTCATAAATAGGACTGTTAGCGCTCTAGTTGTTCTTTAGAACACTTTGGGAAGCTACAGTAGAACACAAAAGAATCAACTGACAGTCTCTGCCCTTGTTGGATGTACATGTTTTACTGAGAATGTCAGACTTCATTCTCACATGAGAAAGATAATGTGAATTTACAGAAAATATGCTCTCAGTTTAGCTTATAGATCACCTTCCAAACCTCTGTGGGAAAAGCATGAGAAAATAGTTTTCTCTCAAACATGATTCATGATATCACAGCAGAAGGTTTTTTCACATGGTAAAATCCCCTTAGAACACACCACAATTCCTAAAATGAGTATGGTACCATCAACATATGATTTATAATGTAACTAAAGTCTTAAAACCTTCTATTAAATGCAATGCTTTTTAATGAGGTGCTATCATGTACATTGGTCCCAAGATGGCTGCCAACACTTCTTGGATGAAGACTGACAGCCAATCAGATCTCACGATGAGATGTGTGGTTAGGCTCCGCCCAGATATATATATGATTTTACTTTTGATTTTCTCAGGAACTACTTAACGGATTTACACCATTTCAGCAAAAGGCACGAGTCTGAACTGAGGACTACCTCTTTGCCAAATTTGGTGTAATTCCGTTCAGCACTTCGGGCTGTAGCTGCGTCAACATGTCCTATGGGAAAATGCATGGGGAAAACGTGTTTTGGGACCCCCCTTTTTTCTCGGCCCCGCTTGACGAATCACCGTGAAATTTTCAGGATAGGAGCGGACCGGAGCTGGCCAAAAGTTTGAAAAATTTCGCGAAGATTCATCAATCGACGCCAACGTTATTCCAAATAGAATGTTGCAGATTTCCCTATGGAAAATAGGTCCTAACTATAACTACCTACTGGCGACTGCCAGTAGGTAATATATATGTATATATATATATATTCACTGAAAAAACCATAGGTTTCACACACGTTATAGTTAGGAATTAGCATTTAAAAACCTTGCAAATTCACTGAAAAATCCATAGGTTTCACACACGTTATAGTTAGGAATTAGCATTTAAAAAACCTTGCAAATTCACTGAAAAAACCAGAGGTTTCACACACGTTATAGTTAGCTGGACATTTTACGCGTAAAAAACCAATGAAATTCCCCCGTTATAGTTAGTTCAGCTAACTATAACTCGCGCGCCCGCAATCCACTGCTGATGACGTCACATATTACATCACTCATGACATGGTCAGTGACATCACTGATGACATCACTGATGACATCTCAAATGACATCACTGATGACATCACTGATGACATCATCCAGTGAGTATGTGTTTTTGAAAAATTTCAATATGTTTAATATATATATAGGGAAAGGCCTGTTTAAGAATGAGTGTGTAAATGGATGATTTTCTGTGGTGCATAACATGATTCTTTAAGTTAGTCATTAAATGTATCTTACTGCAGACTAGTGACTAAACTGTGTAAATGTGTGTATGTGTCTGTATGTTGGTGTATAAGTGGCTGCATGGTTTTGAGAACAGCTATATGAGTCTCTATATGGGTAATTGATTGGTTGTCTAAGTATCTGTATGGGTTCATGAATGTTTGTGTGGGTAGGGTGTGTGTCACTCTATGCATAGATGTGTGAGTGGGTGATTCTATGGGTGCATGGTTTTAAGACTGCATCTGTGATGGACTGTATGGTTGGGTGAGTGTATGTATAGGTGTGTTAGGGATTGAATGTATATCTCAGTGGTACATGTGTGACTAACTACATATGTGAAAGGCAGTATATATGCGTGTAAGAGTATATAAGTGGGTAGATGGGAGAGTGTGTGATTGTGAGAGTGACTGTATGGATGAGTGTGTGCGTGTATCAATGATTCTCTAAGAGCGTAAGAATGTGATACTATTTTTATGAGTAAGTGAACTTGAGTGTGTTTCACTGCCTAGGTGAGTAAATGGGAGTGTGATTATTTGCATGATTGAGTAAGTGTGAGAGTACCTCTATGGATGATTGGTAGTGTGTGAGTGTCTATATAGGTGTGTGTATAAATTCATATGATACTTTTGTATGGAGTGACTGTAAGTATGAGTGACTGTACAGGTGAGTGTGTGGAGGTGTATGTAGACCTAAGAGTTAATAATTGGGTATGTAGTTATTAGTATTGCAGTATGTATGGTTTTGAGAATGGAACTCTTAAATTTTTAGTCGGTGTATCAAAGGTTATATTAGAGTGTGAGAAGATGTGCTACTCTATCACAAGGATGATGTCATCAGTGATGTCATTTGAGATGTCATCAGTGATGTCATCAGTGATGTCACTGACCATGTCATGAGTGATGTAATATGTGACGTCATCAGCAGTGGATTGCGGGCGCGCGATTATAGTTAGCTGAACTAACTATAACGGGGGAATTTCATTGTTTTTTTACGAGTAAAATGTCCAGCTAACTATAACGTGTGTGAAACCTCTGGTTTTTTCAGTGAATTTGCAAGGTTTTTTAAATGCAAATTCCTAACTATAACGTGTGTGAAACCTATGGTTTTTTCAGTGAATTTGCAAGGTTTTTTAAATGCTAATTCCTAACTATAACGTGTGTGAAACCTATGGTTTTTTCAGTGAATTTCAAAGGTTTTTTAAATGCTAATTTTTGTATTTTTTAATTATATTTTTTAAATATTTCTTTTTCAAAAACTTCCCTATGTATACATTTATATATTATCTGTATCCTTTAATTTGGTGTGGCTCATTTTTTTTAAAAGTTTTAATTAAGATAAAGTTGAACAGCACAGTTAATATCTTCTATTAAGTTATGTCCACTTTTTTTTTTTTATATAAATTCTTAGGGTGCGCGCTCAGAGCGCGCACCTAGTACGTTTGCGTACATTTTTCATGAATTCCGGTGTAAGTTATTTACGTACGCATACATACGTTTTACTGCACGCTCGGAGCGCGCACCTAGTACGCATGCGTATGTACGCTTGCTTACGTGCGTCGTACGTACTCCACGCGGTACACTTCCGTATACGCGTAGAGTACGCGCGCTGACGTTGACGCATACGCGCGTGCTGCGTATGCGCGTTACGTACGCGCATAGTACGTAAGCGCATGCGCGCATACGCATTCGCGCATGCGTAATTGTAACGTGCGCGCAGGGAGCTTGCTCGGTGCGCGCACCTCGGGGTATGTGATGAATAAAACAACACTTCTAATTGGTTTTCATTACTTTCAGTTTCATATTGTTTCAATACCACACCCAATCCCCTCATGGCAAGTCATGTGATGAAGAAACATCACTTTTCATTGGTTCAAAGTACTTTTAGTTCCAGATTCTTCCAAAATCACACCCACCCCCCTCATTGTTAGTTCTGATTCCCTAGGAGAAGGAGCTAATCTGTGTGTTGAGATACAATGGCAGAGCAGCAGCCATCTTCTGAGAGTGAACAGGACACTCTTGAGAGACAGAGGCAGAGGAAGCAGAAAGACTCCTTTATATGGCAGTTTTTCACTTTTCCAGAGGGACAAAAGAAGGTGAATGCACCAAAGGTCACCTGCAAACTGTGTCAGCGCGTCTTGTCACGTGGGAATCCTAACAATAAGTATTCTTTTAGTATTCATACTATGACGAGGCACGTTGAGGCAATGCATCCAGTGACTTTTCGTCGAGCTTCTGGAGCAAACCCTCCACCTGCTCAGCCAACGACATCTGCAGCAGCTCAGCCGAGCACATCTTCGGCAGCTCAGGCAAGCACTTCTTCTGCAGTGGTGCCTTCACCTTCTTCCACACCTTTGGATATTCGTCCTTGTTTTGGGAGGATGAGTACACACTGCATGGATTGTGGTCTTCTTATTTCTTTGGGTGAGAGCAGTATTGATCTCATTCAAAGAAAATTTGAGGAGCATCCTTGCTAGAGGCCATAATTTTCTTATTTTTTTTTTCGTTTTTCTCTTCCTCTGTCCCTACATTAACTCAAGGGCTCTTTTTAGAGCCACCTAAAATCAAAACACCACTACTTGTTTTTTAGAATCTATTTCTTTTTTTTTTAAGAGTGCGCGCACCCAGCGCGCACCCAATGGGTTTTAAAAAAAAAAAAAATCATTTTTTTCACCTTTAGTAAACCTTCAGGAACTCCCTGAGAAAGAGAGGGGAGTGGCAAAGTAATTAAAAAAGAGATGGTGTACATTTCACAGATGAAGGGAAGAGAGTCTTCCTATTAAACTTGAAACTCTGCATCAGTATTTATGTATAGGTACCCAAAAAACATAATAGCTCATTTTAGTGCTGCATTTGAATTGGCTGTATTTACAAGGAGAGGAAAAGACACACAAAGAGGCTTATCCTCTCCTTGTAAATATGGAAAAGCACCCTGCGCAACTAGTTCGTCAAGAAAATTGACGTAGTGGTGGCGCAGGTGGCTTGTAAATGTGCTCCAGAGAAGTTAAGGAAATTAAGGGTAAAACAGACAAACCAAGAGTGACAGATACAGACACAGAGAGCAAACAACTGAGAAGGAGTAAGGCAGTTAAAAATACTAAGACATATGGATACAGAAAAAGAAACATGGATGAAAAATTAGTGATGGAGGTAGTAAAGGTAGGGGAGTAGTATAGAAGGAGTGAGGAAGTTACAAAAGAGTAGTAAAGCAGGAAGAGAGAGTGAGAAGAGAAATGAGAAAAGTAGAGTAAGGAGAGGTGAAGAAAAGGAAGCATGAAACGAAACCAGTGACACATACAGATATGTTAAACTTACCTGACCATCAAAATAAATAATTTAGAATTAAATGTTTTTATTTAATTGCAAAGATAACTGAATAACATCTTCTAAATTTTCTTTCTAGTTCTGAAAAAAAGAAAAAGAGTATTAATATTCAACAATACACTTTATTAAACAGTACATGTTTTTTCATATTTAGCAAAGCAATTATTTGCCCTTTTTCTGCTGTTTTCAGAATGTTTTGATTTTCACTGAAAATAGTGAAATCAATTGTATTCATCATTTAACAGCGGGCAAAAAAAAAACAATCTGAAAGATTGTTTAAAAAATCCCCAAATGTATCCTCACTAAAACATACTTTAATAGAAATGTTAAAAATACCTTTTAAGAAGAATAACAATTTCCAACAAATAAAGTCTGTAAACCTTGTTGCAAAAGAACATTTTCCAAAATAATATCTGTCAAAGAAGTCCACAATTGTTTGTTTTACCTTTCCTTACGGCCAAATGGTAAGTTTAAAATCTCTTTTGAGCGAAATATCCAATTTAAATCCTTTTAAATTTTAATAATGCTTTCTTCCAATGATGATGTTAGTATTTAAAATTTGGGTTTCAGAAAAATTAGGTAACAAATGGGTAAATCATAAGGCAAACGTTGCTTGAAAATCAATTGAGAATCATTACACAGTGTCCATCCTTTTTCACATTTAAGATAAACTGTGTAATGACCAGAAGTTATAGAAGGTCCATCATGAAAAATTATTGCAACTGCAACAAAAGTTTTTCCAGATATTGATAATTGTTGTCCTGTAAACTTCTTTATTAAAGTGTCCAATTTTGAACCATCAGCTCTACAACGTTGCATCATTAAAATTACATACTGTCCATATTTCTTTAAAAATAACGTTGACAACATGTCTGATTTACATTGAGAACATTCCATGTTGTGATTAGCATCTTTAACTAATTTACTAAAAGTCACTGTTTTACTCTCTGGTAATGGTAAATAAATGAACCTTTCAGAATCAACATTACTACTGCTTGTGTTCATACTGTTATCACAACAATGTTCCCATTTATAAGAGACACCAAATACATTTTCTACTTCTACCCCTTCATCTTCCAGTACCATCAGGATATACATCAAGAATTCCTGTGCATCTTGCTGGACATTTTGTGTAAACTGTGTACGTCCAGAACATACATCTAAAAGATTTCTAACATCAGAAGCACTTTCTATTTTTTATTTTATCATTACTCAGCTTCTCATAGAGGAGACTCAGCAAAGAACAGAATCTTTTTTCATGATTTAGTGTTATCTGCTCTTGCAAAAATTCAAGATAAAATACAACATTCAGCACTACATTTGCGTAGCAGTTGACACCAGAGCTATTTTCAAAATGACAACCAACAACCTCTTCCACACTGTCCTTTTTCTTTTTGCTTGCAGTCACATCACTATCTTTTTGTTTTCTCTTCTGTACATCCTCATTACAGATATCCTCAAATCTCCTTTTCCGACAAACAACACATTTTTCAAACACAGGATACTGACCTAAATGAGGAGCATAGCTTCTTCTTAATCTATTATACTCCTTTACACAGTTTGCATCAGCACTTACTTTTGAGTCATCAAAGTCTATCATGAATAAACCAGATCATTTTTTCACGCGTGACAAAGCAACATATGCCATACCTTCTTTAAACACACTAGATCCAATGTTTATAAAAGCACTATCTACAGTTAATCCTTGAGATTTGTGAATAGTTACAGCATATGCTAGAGAAAATGGAAACTGCTTCCTACGCACATATATGTCTTTCACAAGCAAGAAACGAACTGAACAACGACAAATGTCTTTAACCTCTTGTATCTGATCAAATTTTATTTTTAAACATTCAATTCCAACTTTTTTCTGGTAATTAATAAAACCCACAACTCTTCCCATAGCTCCATTCACTAAACCTTCTCTACATCCAAATTCCGTCTTAAAATTACTCTACAGTTCATACACACATAAAGATTCTTTTCCAAACCTGCTGTTTTTGAAATGTTTTTCTCCAGAGAATCCAATTTAGTACCCAATTTGCCTGTCAATATAACAGTTATTTGTTCATGTTCTATTTTATCCACAGCTTCCAGTTTTATAATCTCTCCATTTTCCAATTTCAAAAGTTCTTGATTGAATATAGAACATTCATGTAGTGTTGGCATTAAGCAGATTACAGTATTTTTTTCTGCAATTTCCTTGTATATTTTCTCTGGAACTATTTGTTCTGTTGGAAACAAATTACTCAGCAATCGACTCTGTAATGCTTTTCTGCCATGTTCTGTGAGTAGTCCAATTCTTATATCTTTCAGAATACTTGCATAGTCCTCATCATTGGCTTGCCTCATATTGGTAATGAGTTCCTTATACTCAAAATATGTCCAAATATTTACATTGCCTATACTTCCTAATGACTTTTTTGTGTCTTCATGTTTAAGTGTATGGAATACCGGCTGTCCTTTAACTGGAGTAAGTTTCAAAAGATCTCCAAAAACTATGACGTGTTTTCCTCCAAATAGGACGTCAAAGTCTGTCTTCAGAATTTGCTGCATTCTTAAATGCACAAAGGCAAGCATTAAGTTTGATACCATGCTTACCTCATCAATAATGAGTACTTTCATTTTCTTCAATACTCTTGAAACTTCCACGCATGCTTCTCCTGCTAGTTTGCGGTACTGTATTTTGTTCTCATGCTCTACTGGTAACATTAGCAAATGATGTAAGGTAACTCCTTTGATGTTATACGCTGCTAACCCAGTTGGAGCAGTAACAACACAAGACAAAATGGAATCCATTTTCTTCTGTAGGTAGCTTCTAATTACATTAATTAAGAAACTTTTTCCAGTTCCTGCTTGTCCACTTACATACATTCTCATTGGTTCAAAAGATGTGCATGATCACTCTTTATTTTCATGTAGTAATCCGTGATCAATCTTTTGTCTGACTTCTTCATAAATTTGTTTTTGTTCTTCATTCAGTTGCTCCTCCAAATATGTTAAGTCTACTAAATCTTCCTGAGCTTGATTCATAGCTGTTTCCACTTCGTTCATAGCTATTGCTGCTTCATTTTCGATGATCGGTTGTCCTAGAGGATCTTGACTGAATGTCCCAGAACTTTGACTGTCTTGAGAACTGTCTCTAGCTACTTCAGCTGCAATTGTTGCTTCTTGTTCAATTTCTTCATTTAACATTTGAACATAAGTTGTGAAAGTACTGCATTCGACGCTGTCTTTGCGAGCATTGAAGGAATCTTCATAGCTCTGAAATTCTCCAAGTAGTTCGTCCTCTGAACGCCATGGTTTAAACAGCTGCAAAAGTGCCAAGTAGTAAAATTCCTTTTTATCAGGAGTGTCGCAACTCAGCTTCCGGTGATTTATCAAACTTCCTTTTGTTTGCTTCACCAAACATCCTTCCTCACCAATGACTTTATATTTTCTATTGTTGATATCTTCTGTGACATTCCGTTTAAAAATAAAGTTCTGCAGCACTTCATAGAGACACATGTTCTCAAGGTGATGACTTCTTTGTGGGTAATATGTGTCCAACATGTTTGTTCTTAAAATGTCTGTACTTTCTGGTTCGAACTCTGCTAAATACTCAATTTCTCGAATAGATTTCAGTACCCGATTTCGCATTCCTGCAAGACCTAAACTTGCTCAAATTATTCTTCTGGATTTTGAGTACAGACTTGCAGATGATAACCTATCTGAGCATTCGTAGGATCCAATTTCTCGATGCGATAACATCTTTAAACTGAAACTGTATAGCTTCTTACTGACAGTCTTCTCGTGAGAAATCTCTTCCCACATTTCCTTCAATTCCGTTTTCTCAGATTTAGTGATGTAAGATGTGACATAGCGAGCAACAGCAATAGAATTGTCAGCCACATACTGTATATCCATGTTAGCATTCCACATGGATAAAATGACTGGGTTGTAGTCATTTATATATTTTGACTCTTCTTTTCTTCTTAGGTTGTAGGTATTCTTAGGTGATTTTCTTGTAATAGTATGTCGCACAGCTGACATAAAACTGTTTACTCTTCCTTTTGAAAGAACAGGTCGTGGAAATCCAAATCGACATTTTGTGTAGAATTTATCTTTACTCTTGTACTTTCGTCGACAGTATTTTCCACACCGATGACTTTGGAAACGTAAAACTTGCTCTTTTAAATTTTTCTCTTCTGTGCTTTTAGGTATAGCACATGTTGCATATCCTTCGATGAAACTTAAAACTGCATCATCAGAATCTGTTCCAAATTTTGGAGCATCCTTGATCCACAACAGCATATGAATATGAGGAGCACCTCTTGCTTGGTACTCTTTTCTCCAAAAGAAATCCACAACTTCTCCAAGAGGTGGATTTTTTTTATTGCAGATGAAGGACATCATAGCCTCAAATCTATGATTGAAATAGCTGCAAACATTAACCGGATCCAATGAGCACAATTCTCCTGCTGTCTTGTATTGGATGTTTCAATATTTGAATTTGCCTCTCGAAGAAAATCCAGAAGATCATCCCAAGCGTACTCAGCACAGCTTAGGGTAAGGAACCATGTAGGAGTTCCTAAATTCCGTAACATACATTTCAATTCTCTATAGCGTCGGTACCAATATTCATTCGTCCCACGCTGACAAGCCATCAAATTGATCAATTGAGATTCCAAATGATCATCTCGCTGTTGCACTTTGTTCATAAAATCCTTTGCAGTCACATTACGTAAATGTACTCCAGTTTTCAAAATGTGATTTACTGCATAAGATAGTGCTGACAAGTCACTTTCAAATAAAAGATGGAACAAATAAGGAATACTTTGACGAAATCTCGGATCTTCTGCATATAGTCTTGTAGTCCGATACTCAGAAGCAGGAATCTGTACTGGACGTTCATCATATCGTCCTCCTTCTCCTGTAGGAAACAGCTGGGGAAAACAACGAGCTTCCAAGCTCTCCTCCCATACACTCACGGGAGTTCCTTGTGCTTTCTTCATCCAAAACAGATCAATAGCGTTTCCCATAACTTCTTTAGAATGTAGAGGATGTATGCTGAAATGTTCATAAATGTCTTCTTCTTTTGACTTATCCACTTTTTCAAGTTGCCCAGTTGGTATTCCTGTGTCTTCTAGTATTTCTTCTTCATCTTCATCCATATAAATGGCTTCATACCATTTATTATTTTTTTTCAAATATAAATTTGCTCTTTGTACTTTTCGTACATCCACCAGCTCCTGCCAAATTTTCTTATTCCTTGTAGGTACACCATTAACCAGAATAACTAATGGTTCAGTTTCCAAAGTATCTGCATCAATTGTTTCCATATTTTTTTTCAAATCCAATGGCAAATAGACAACTCTTCCTTTTAAACCTCTTTGTAAATCCGAAGGAAGTAATTTCCCAGTTTTTGGCTCCATACGCACTATTGTCTGAAACGGATGGACACATTGAATGAGTATAGACTCATACGTATTTAAATCAGAAAGTTCAGGAGGAATATCAACCAATTCTAAATTATTATGTACAGCTCTAGCTAGCATTCTATTTTCTTCTAACTTGTTATAACAGTATTTACAAATACGCTGATCTTCACCCAAATCAAAACAATTTTCCAGAAATATATATGTTGCAAAATCTTTCCACTTATAATTATCTTCATTTTCACTTTTTTTATACAGATCAACATTCCTTGTTTGATTTTTGTAATGGCTTCTCCGGCAACAAATACAAGTAATATTTGGTCTTTCATTAGAGATGATGGTAAATTTTGTCATTTCATCCTCAAAATTTTTACTAACAGTGAGTTCTACATTCTCTTCCACATTTTCATCAATCACTGTGTCATTTTCTACACTTTCTTGTTCTGGACCAAAGTAACAAAACTGAATCCCATCAGTAACCTTCACTACATCTGATTTAGATCCACGGAACAGAGCATTATTCAACTCATTTAACTTTAGTGCTGGACTTTTAGCAAAATACAATGTTCTCACAAACTTTCTCATTTCAGTATGATGAACAGCCAGCATCCTAAAATGGTGAAAAACACTTTGACACACTTTCCTAGATAGACAAGCCAGAGAATGTCCTTGCAAACCAGTATTCTCTCTCACTCTGCATGGATCTAGTCTTTGAAGCACCTTATTTTCTGTTTAACACTCTTTTTACTATATTCTCTTAGAAAGTCACGTAATTTATCAATAGATTCCTGACGCACAGTACAAATACTACTACAATTCCAAGTGTACACTGGGGCTTTAGGACGTCTTCCCATAACCTCATCAGCCATCACTTGTTCCTCATTTCTTGGAACCATTTTCTCCTTTTCCATTACACAACCATCCTTAACTTCATAAGCTCTACCATTGGTGACTGCATGCAACAAACTATTACTTTGAAGATAACTCTCTTCATTAAAAAATGGTTCAGTACTTGAACTATGTTTCTATTCTCCTAAGAACACTTTACAAAAGTTTTTTTTTTTTACTTCTCTTTTCCTTTTGCTTTGTGACTTCATTGCATTCACTAATTTATCTAATCTACGCATCCTGTTCAAAATTAAAATGAATAGTTTTTTTTTTATTTCTAATGCCTTGGTAGCAATACTTTCAATAAATTTCTTTTTCTTATAAAATTTTGTTTTTTTCTTATATTTTTTCACATCCTTCAGCAAATTTAACATCACTCTTCTCTGAAACATTTTTCGACGAATGTTTTTAAAATCTATTTTCCGTGTTAAGTCACTCTTCCTAACTTCTGGGTCTATATTAGCATTTTGTTTTTGCTGTCGACTCTGTTGTTGTTTTGTACTTGAAACACTGTTTGAATGTATCTTTCGATCATTTTTTTTTTTTGGAAGATATTTTTTAAAAATTCTTTAGTTTGCTTACCAGAAGACTTTTTCTGTTTTCCAACACGTGCTTCGCCTCCTATTTTTTTTTTATCAGTCGTCTTCAAATATAGTTGTTGTTTCTTTTCTTTTCTTTTTCTTGACTTTATAGGCATCTTTATATTTTTTCACTGTTGCTCACCAATACCTGCAAAAAACAAAAAAAAAATACCTTTATGTAATTTAAATTCATTACAATTTTTTTTTAAAAACTTTTCAAATCCTATCACATGAGCTGATCCTTTCCTACGAGTCAAACTCTTACAAAATAGAAGAAACATGAATTAAATCTCTGACAACAATTCCTGTGTGCACACAGACTCATGGTATGATTCTAGGCAGAAAGCGATATTTCCTTTGGCAATTTGAAAGCACATTTACTACTGGGGTAGAGCAAGTGATCATTACTGTAACAGCCTGACACATGTTCCTTCTAGTTTAGACAGGCAGAAAAGAGCACATGTCCTAACAGCTCCTTGAGACCATGACCATGTGTTAGAGGGTGACTGATTAGACTAGAGCAAAGGAAATGAGCCTTGGTGATGTTGAATCTGTTTGCGTTACACAGTGCTATCTGAAACACCACACTGAGCTGACTATTACACATGGGAGTGTAGCAGAAGCTGCTGTGTGTGTGCAAAGAGTGTGTTTCTGGAGACTGTGTATTGTCAGCTGCAAGAGAGATCTGCATGGAGACTCCCACAACTGCATGAAGAGTACAGACATGTGTGTAAGAGTACATGTGTGGTAAGGGTTAATTGGAGTTTTCAACATGTAGGAACCACCTCCGCCATTGCAAGAATTGATGAAAAATCTACCATGCTATTTTCAAATGTGTTTGCATTTGCCTCACATTTTTGAGATACTGATTTCTGCTGAGTGCTAACCAACACATTGAAGAAAACATGCTCGGCCTTTCCTGAATGTGCAAGTTTTACAGAACAACAGCAACACAAATTAAAACGCTGACAACAATTCCTGTGTGCACACAGGCTCATGGTCTGATTTTAGGCAGAAAGCGATATTTCCTTTGGCAATTTGAAAGCACATTTACTACTGGGGTAGAGCAAGTGCTAATTACTGTAACAGCCTGACACATGTTCATTCTAGTTTAGACAAGCAGAAAGGAGCACATATCCTAACAGCTCCTTGAGACCATGACCATGTGTTAGAGGGTGAGTGATTAGACTAGAGCAAAGGAAATAAGCCTTGGTGACGTTGAATCTGTTTGCGTTACACACTGCTATCTGAAACACCACACAGAGCTGACTATTACGCATGGGAGTGTAGCAGAAGCTGCTGCGTGTGTGCAAAGAGTGTGTTTCTGGAGACTGTGTATTGTCAGCTGCAAGAGAAATCTGCATGGAGACTCCCACAACTGCATGAAGAGTACAGACATGTGTGTAAGAGTACATGTGTGGTAAGGGTTAATTGGAGTTTTCAACACGTAGGAACCACCTCAGCCATTGCAAGAATTGATGAAAAATCTACCATGCTATTTTCAAATGTGTTTGCATTTGCCTCACATTTTTGAGATACTGATTTCTGCTGAGTGCTAACCAACACATTGGAAGAAAACAAGCTGGGCCTTTCCTGAATGTGCAAGTTTTACAGAACAACAGCAACACAAATTAAAACGCTGACAACAATTCCTGTGTGCACACAGACTCATGGTCTGATTCTAGGCAGAAAGCGATGTTTCCTTTGGCAATTTGAAAGCACATTTACTACTGGGGTAGAGCAAGTGATAATTACTGTAACAGCCTGACACATGTTCCTTCTAGTTTAGACAGGCAGAAAGGAGCACATATCCTAACAGCTCCTTGAGACCATGACCATGTGTTAGTGGGTGAGTGATTAGACTAGAGCAAAGGAAATAAGCCTTGGTGATGTTGAATCTGTTTGCGTTACACACTGCTATCTGAAACACCACACAGAGCTGACTATTACGAATGGGAGTGTAGCAGAAGCTGCTGCGCGTGTGTAAAGAGTGTGTTTCTGGAGACTGTGTACTGTCAGCTGCAAGAGAGATCTGCATGGAGACTCCCACAACTGCATGAAGAGTACAGACATGTGTGTAAGAGTACATGTGTGGTAAGGGTTAAGTGGAGTTTTCAACATGCAGGAACCACCTCAGCCATTGCAAGAATTGATGAAAAATCTACCATGCTATTTTCAAATGTGTTTGCATTTGCCTCACATTTTTGAGATACTGATTTCTGCTGAGTGCTAACCAATACATTGGAAGAAAACAAGCTGGGCCTTTCCTGAATGTGCAAGTTTTACAGAACAACAGCAACACAAATTAAAACGCTGACAACAATTCCTGTGTGCACACAGACTCATGGTCTGATTCTAGGCAGAAAGCGATATTTCCTTTGGCAATTTGAAACCACATTTACTACTGGGGTAGAGCAAGTGATAATTACTGTAACAGCCTGACACATGTTCCTTCTAGTTTAGACAGGCAGAAAGGAGCACATGTCGTAACAGCTCCTTGAGACCATGACCATGTGTTAGAGGGTGAGTGATTAGACTAGAGCAAAGGAAATGAGCCTTGGTGACGTTGAATCTGTTTGCGTTACACACTGCTATCTGAAACACCACACAGAGCTGACTATTACGCATGGGAGTGTAGCAGAAGCTGCTGTGTGTGTGCAAAGAGTGTGTTTCTGGAGACTGTGTATTGTCAGCTGCAAGAGAGATCTGCATGGAGACTTCCACAACTGCATGAAGAGTACAGACATGTGTGTAAGAGTACATGTGTGGTAAGGGTTAATTGGAGTTTTCAACATGCAGGAACCACCTCAGCCATTGCAAGAATTGATGAAAAATCTACCATGCTATTTTCAAATGTGTTTGCATTTGCCTCACATTTTTGAGATACTGATTTCTGCTGAGTGCTAACCAACACATTGGAAGAAAACAAGATGGGCCTTTCCTGAATGTGCAAGTTTTACAGAACAACAGCAACACAAATTAAAATGCTGACAACAATTCCTGTGTGCACACAGACTCATGGTCTGATTCTAGGCAGAAAGCGATATTTCCTTTGGCAATTTGAAAGCACATTTACTACTGGGGTAGAGCAAGTGATAATTACTGTAACAGCCTGACACATGTTCCTTCTAGTTTAGACAGGCAGAAAGGAGCACATGTCGTAACAGCTCCTTGAGACCATGACCATGTGTTAGAGGGTGAGTGATTAGACTAGAGCAAAGGAAATGAGCCTTGGTGACGTTGAATCTGTTTGCGTTACACACTGCTATCTGAAACACCACACAGAGCTGACTATTACGCATGGGAGTGTAGCAGAAGCTGCTGCGTGTGTGCAAAGAGTGTGTTTCTGGAGACTGTGTATTGTCAGCTGCAAGAGAGATCTGCATGGAGACTTCCACAACTGCATGAAGAGTACAGACATGTGTGTAAGAGTACATGTGTGGTAAGGGTTAATTGGAGTTTTCAACATGCAGGAACCACCTCAGCCATTGCAAGAATTGATGAAAAATCTACCATGCTATTTTCAAATGTGTTTGTATTTGCCTCACATTTTTGAGATACTGATTTCTTTTCAGTGCTAACCAACACATTGGAAGAAAACAAGCTGGGCCTTTCCTGAATGTGCAAGTTTTACAGAACAACAGCAACACAAATTAAAACGCTGACAACAATTCCTGTGTGCACACAGACTCATGGTCTGATTCTAGGCAGAAAGCGATATTTCCTTTGGCAATTTGAAACCACATTTACTACTGGGGTAGAGCAAGTGCTAATTACTGTAACAGCCTGACACATGTTCCTTCTAGTTTAGACAGGCAGAAAGGAGCACATGTCGTAACAGCTCCTTGAGACCATGACCATGTGTTAGAGGGTGAGTGATTAGACTAGAGCAAAGGAAATGAGCCTTGGTGACGTTGAATCTGTTTGCGTTACACACTGCTATCTGAAACACCACACAGAGCTGACTATTACGCATGGGAGTGTAGCAGAAGCTGCTGTGCGTGTGCAAAGAGTGTGTTTCTGGAGACTGTGTATTGTCAGCTGCAAGAGAGATCTGCATGGAGACTCCCACAACTGCATGAAGAGTACAGACATGTGTGTAAGAGTACATGTGTGGTAAGGGTTAATTGGAGTTTTCAACATGCAGAAACCACCTCAGCCATTGCAAGAATTGATGAAAAATCTACCATGCTATTTTCAAATGTGTTTGCATTTGCCTCACATTTTTGAGATACTGATTTCTTTTCAGTGCTAACCAACACATTGGAAGAAAACAAGCTGGGCCTTTCCTGAATGTGCAAGTTTTACAGAACAACAGCAACACAAATTAAAACGCTGACAACAATTCCTGTGTGCACACAGACTCATGGTCTGATTCTAGGCAGAAAGCGATATTTCCTTTGGCAATTTGAAAGCACATTTACTACTGGGGTAGAGCAAGTGCTAATTACTGTAACAGCCTGACACATGTTCCTTCTAGTTTAGACAGGCAGAAAGGAGCACATGTCCTAACAGCTCCTTGAGACCATGACCATGTGTTAGAGGGTGACTGATTAGACTAGAGCAAAGGAAATGAGCCTTGGTGACGTTGAATCTGTTTGCGTTACACACTGCTATCTGAAACAGCACACAGAGCTGACTATTACACATGGGAGTGTAGCAGAAGCTGCTGCGTGTGTGCAAAGAGTGTGTTTCTGGAGACTGTGTATTGTCAGCTGCAAGAGAGATCTGCATGGAGACTCCCACAACTGCATGAAGAGTACAGACATGTGTGTAAGAGTACATGTGTGGTAAGGGTTAATTGGAGTTTTCAACATGTAGGAACCACCTCAGCCATTGTAAGAATTGATGAAAAATCTACCATGCTATTTTCAAATGTGTTTGCATTTGCCTCACATTTTTGAGATACTGATTTCTGCTGAGTGCTAACCAACACATTGGAAGAAAACAAGCTGGGCCTTTCCTGAATGTGCAAGTTTTACAGAACAACAGCAACACAAATTAAAACGCTGACAACAATTCCTGTATGCACACAGACTCATGGTCTGATTCTAGGCAGAAAGCGATATTTCCTTTGGCAATTTGAAAGCACATTTACTGCTGGGGTAGAGCAAGTGATAATTACTGTAACAGCCTGACACATGTTCCTTCTAGTTTAGACAAGCACAAAGGAGCACATGTCCTAACAGCTCCTTGAGTCCATGACCATGTGTTAGAGGGTGACTGATTAGACTAGAGTGTTACAAAAAACAAGCTGCCCCTTTCCTGCAAGTGCAAGGGTAATAGAGCAAGACCAACCGGAATGAAATCTCTGTTTACATTTCCTGTGTGCTCACTGTCTCGTGGTATGATTCTAGGTAGAAAACAGTATTCCTGGGTGATACCAGTACACATTAACTTATAATGAAGACATACTCCATAATATATAACATGTTCAAGCCACTTAAATATCTTCCTTAACATAAAATGTAAAACACAACTTTTAAAGTGGTAGGAAAATGTACCATACTATTTTCAAATGTGTTTGCATTTGCCTCTCATTGGTCAGTAAATGATTTCTGCTGAATGCTAACCATCACACTTTAAGATAACAAACTACCCCTTTTCTGCGAGTGCAAGGCTAAAAGAACAAAAGCAACACAAATTAAATCTCTGTCAACAAATTCTGTGTGCAGACAGACTCATGATGGAATTCTAGTCACAAAACAATATTCCTCACTGATACCACTACACCTTAACTTACAGTGAAGACATACTCCATAATATCTTACAAGTTCAAGATAGTTAGATATCTTCTAAACCACAAAATGGAAAACACAACTTTAAAACAAGAATGACAATTCTATTATTTATATCAAAATACACCACATACTTCCCCTCTCAAACTCATAACTCACCTTTAATATTAATTAGTTGAGAAAGAAATGTGGCACTCAAACAGCAGATTATCAGATCCAGAATCTCAGAGCTGTACACCTCTCTCCTCTCTCCACAACCAGTAAAAGGCAATTTTTCCCTCTCTTTTTTCCCACATATACATGTTAATGTAAAATCACAGTCCTTCCCACATTTTTTCAAATGGAATCACACATTTCTATTGGTTGCAACTTTCAACCCCTTTGCAAATCATCCCTTCCCCCAACATGACTTCTGCCTGCTACCATAGCAACAGCTCATGGAACACAGGTGTGAGCAGAGAGGTCAGAAGTTCAGCAGACAATGTTTCAAATCCAAAGAGCAAGACTGCTTGACTTTTCAAACCTAACAGCAAATCCAAAGTATTGTTCAGTGGGAACACATTTTTCTGAACCAATCCAAAACATGCTTTTAAAAATGTAAACATACAGCCTAGTTTTTAGTGTAGAATGGTTTGAAACAGCCAATGAGTTCTTTTTATTAAAAAAAAAGTATGTATGCCTCCATTTTTCAACTGTCTTTCTTTTCATATTGCCATTCTACTGAAAGACACCTCCTGAGTGCATCCTGTTCTCCTTGAAAGATGTTCACAGTGTGGATTGTAGGTCACAGCTATGTCTTCTGGAGTGAAAAATTTGCAGAAAAAAGAGGTATGGTGAGAGACCTTGCTTTGCCAAATGTAGACATTAAATGGATTGGTCAGAGAGGGTTAAAGTGGCACCAATTAATGCCTTTTGGTGAAAACCTTTCTACATCTCCCACAGCCTAACCTTATTATTGTGCACTGTGGTGGAAATGACCTAGGCACTTTAACTGGGGTAGGTCTGGAAATGCTTATTAAGGACACCTTTGTGCAATTGATGTCACTTTTTCAACAAACTGCCTTTGTAGATTTTAATATATGCCAAAGGCAAAAGTGGAACTGGTCCAACCAATTTTGTCCGCAGATTGACAAAGCAAGAAAGCACGTCAATAAGTCTGTTTCTGCTTTCCTCAGAGACTATGGTATGGGTTCTATATACCACAACAACTTGCATTACAACATGCAAGACATTTATAGAGGAGACGGTATACATTTCACTCGTGAACTTTAGACTCTGCATCGGTACTTACTTGTAGGTACCAAAAAACACTCAATGAACACAAGGGCTCTTTTTAGAGCCACCTAATATCTAAACACTTAAAAGTGATTTTTATTTCTTTTTTTTTTAATGTTTTTTTTCGGGTGCGTGCTGGGTGCGCGCACCTCGTCATGTTTTTAAGGTTTTTTCAGGTACGCGTAGAGTGCGCGCACCTCGCGATGTTTTTAAAAAAATTAAAATCTTTTTTTTGCCCTTCGTGGTCCTACTGTGCCCCCCTGACAATGACTAGGGGGTCTAGAACTCCCTACCCTGCCCCCTGTTCACGGTCTCCACCTTTCCTTTTTAGTGCGACACACAAAATGGCGGCCGACACTTCCTGATTTCGACTGATTCGAATGTTTACTGACATCTAACAACCAATCAGAATTACACGGCAAGGTGCGCGCACAGGGCTAGCTCAGTGCGCGCACGGTACGCGCGTATAGATATTGATATGCTTTTAAATGCTATTTTCTCAGGAAATACTGAACAGATTTACACCAGACCTGCAAAAGGCACTTCCTTGACCTTATGGCTACCTCTCTGCCAAATTTCAAGTAATTCTGTTCAGCCGTTCAGGCTGTAGCTGTGTCTAAAGGTCCTATGGAAAAATGCATTGGAAAAATGCGTTTTGGGACCCCCCTTTTTTCTCAGCCCCCGCTTGACGAATCACCCTGAGACTTTCAGGGTAGGAGCTGAATGGAGCGCCCCATTAGTTTCGCAAGGATTCGTCAACCGGCGCCAAAGTTATTCAAAATAGAATTTTGAGATTTCCTATGGAAACTCGGTCCTAACCATAACTATCTACTGGCGACCGCCAGTAGATAATATATATATATATATATATATATATACATATATATATATATATATATATATTCACTTAAAAAACCATAGGTTTCACACATGTTATAGTTAGCTGGACATTTCACTCGTAAAAAACCAATGAAATTCCCCCGTTATAGTTAGTGCAGGCAACTATAACTCACGCGACCGCAATCCTCTGCTGATGACGTCAGATATTACATCACTGATGACATATGTGTCTTTATGAAAAATAAATATTTGTAATATATGTATAGCTAAAGATTAATGGAAGAAGACATGGGTAAATAAGTGTCTAAATACAGTGATGTAATATCTGACGTCATCAGCAGAGGATTGCGGTTGCGTGAGTTATAGTTGCCTGCACTAACTATAACGGGGGAATTTCATTGGTTTTTTACGAGTGAAATGTCCAGCTAACTATAACATGTGTGAAACCTATGGTTTTGTAAGTGAATTTGCAAGGTTTTTTAAATGCTAATTCGTAACTTTAACGTGTGTGAAACCTATGGTTTTTTCAGTGAATATATAAACATATAAATATAATCTGCATGTCTATATAAATATAAATTAATGCAAACATATACATATATGAATACATATGCATGGTATGTACATGAAAGTTTGAAAAACTCTAATACAAGCAAAGCTAAAAAGCCACCTAATTACAAATAGAATTGCTTTAACTTAAACGAGGGCGAGACCTATTGCATTTTCAATGCTTGTTTACTTTGATTCCATCAAGAAGGCATTCAGACGTGTCCCACATTTTCCATAAATTCTGAATGGTAGCACTCTAGTTGCTCATTAGATCACTGAAGTAAAGCTACTGCTCACCAGGGAAGTCTGCTGCTGGTATTGAAAGTGCATGTTTCAGTCTGCATGTCAGAATGTTTTAATGAAATAGAAGAGGATTTGATAAGTCACTCAAAATGTGCCCTAATTTTTCTTTTTTCCTCACTAATCATAATTTCTATGGCAAAATGAACCTCCTCATTGTGTTCCTTTTAAATTAAACTACTCACTCTCTACTACTCACTCGCTACTACTTTCTACTACTCACTCTCTACTACTCACTTTCTACTACTCTCTACTACTCTACTACTCTCTACTACTCACTCTCTACTACTCACTCTCTACTACTCTCTACTACTCTCTACCACTCACTCTCTACTACTCTACTACTCACTCTCTACTACTCTCTACTACTCTCTCTCTACTACTCTCTCTCTCTACTACTCCCTCTCTACTACTCTCTCTACTACTCACTCTCTACTACTCACTCTCTACTACTCTCTACTACTCTCTACTACTCTCTACTACTCACTCTGAACTACTCACTCTACTACTCTCTACTACTCACTCTACTACTCACTCTACTACTCTCTACCACTCACTCTCTAGTACTCTCTCTCTCTACTACTCACTCTCTACTACTCACTCTACTACTCTCTACTATTCTCTACTACTCTCTCTGCTACTCACTTTCTACTACTCTCTACTACTCACTCTCTACTACTCACTCTCTACTACTCTACTACTCTCTACTACTCTCTCTACTACTCACCCTCTACTACTCTCTACTACTCTCTCTCTACTACACACTCTCTACTACTTGCTCTCTACTACTCACTCTACTACTCACTCTACTACTCACTCTCTACTACTCCCTGCTACTCCCTACTACTCACTCTACTACTCACTCTCTACTACTCTCTACTAATCACTCTCTACTACTCACTCTGTACTACTCTCTACTACTCTCTCTACTACTCTCTACTACTCACTCTCTCTACTACTCTCTCTCTACTTCTCACTCTCTACTACTCACTCTCTACTACTCTCTACTACTCACTCTCTACTACTCTCTACTACTCACTCTCTACTACTCTCTACTACTCACTCTACTACTCATTCTCTACTACTCATTCTCTACTACTCTCTCTCTGCTACTCAGTCTCCACTACTCACTCTCTACTACTCTCTACTACTCACTCTCTAATACTCACTCTCTACTACTCCCTCTACTACTCACTCTCTACTACTCTCTACTACTCCCTCTACTACTCACTCTCTACTACTCTCTACTTCTCACTCGCTACTACTCTCTACTACTCACTCTCTACTACTCACTACTACTCTCTCCTACTCACTTTCTGCTACTCTCTCTACTACTCTCTACTACTCTCTCTACTACTCTCTCTCTACTCTCCACTCTCTATTACTCATCCTCTACTCTCTACCTCTCTACCTTTCTCTACCTCTCTCTCTACTACTCTCTACCTCTCTACCTCTACCTCTCTACCTCTACCTCTCTACCTCTACCTCTCTACCTCTACGTCTCTACCTCTACATCTCTACCTCTCTACCTCTCTCTACCTCTCTCTACACGCACACATATGCACATATATGCATTTATATATATGTATGTGTATATATATATGTATATACATACATATATAAACATATATATAATCTGCATATCTATATAAATACAAATATAAATGCATGCATACATATACAGATATGCATGTTATTTACATGAAATTTTGAAAAACACTAATAAAAGCAAAGCTAAAAAGCCACCTAATTACAAACAGAATTGCTTTAACTTAAACGAGGGCGAGACCTATTGCATTCTCAATGCTTGTTTACTTTGGTTCCATCAAGAAGGCATTCAGATCTGACACATTTGCCATAAGTTCTGAATGGTAGCACTCTAGTTCCTCATCAGATCACTGTAGTAAAGCTACTGCTCACCAGGGAAGTCTGCTGCTGGTATTCAAAGTGCATGTTTCAGTCTGCATGTCAGAACTTTTTAATGAAATAGAAGAGCATTTGAGAAGTCAAAATGTGCCCTAAGTTTTCTTTCTGCAGCACTAGTCATAATTTCTATGGCAAAATGAACCCCCTCATTTTGTTCCTTTGCAAATTAAATGTTTTAAATGTTACCACTTTATTCCAATCAAGATGGCTGCAGGTGTGCCATACCTTTGTCATAAGTAAGACTGTTAGCGCTCTAGTTGTTCTTTAAAACACTCTGGGATTTCTGTCATTGGGCTATACTTGGGCTACATCTCGGTGATATTTGTGCTACATTTGGGCTCTTTTGTCTCTGGTGGCCATCTTGGGAGACTTGTTATGAAGTTTCCTAATTTCCTCATTTACTGCAGTCTCCTCAGTAGGCATACTGTCAGTTTTTTACTTTAATTCAATGAAGAAGGCATTCAGATGTGTCACACATTTGCCATAAATACAGAATGTTAGCACTCTAGTTGCTCATTAGATCACTGTAGTAAAGCTACTGCTCACCAGGGAAGTCTGCTGCTGGTATTGAAAGTGCATGTTTCAGTCTGCATGTCAGAATTCTTTAATGAAATAGAAGAGGATTTGAGAAGTCACTCAAAATGTGCCCTAATTTTTCTTTCTGCAGCACTAATCATACATTCTATGGCAAAATGAACCCTCTCATTTTGTTCCTTTTTAAATTAAATGTTTTAAATGTTACCACTTTATTCCAATCAAGATGGCTTCAGGTGTGCCATACCTTTGTCATAAGTAAGACTGTTAGCGCTCTAGTTGTTCTTTAAAACACTCTGGGATTTCTGTCATTGGGCTATACTTGGGCTACATCTCGGTGATATTTGTGCTACATTTGGGCTCTTTTGTCTCTGGTGGCCATCTTGGGAGACTTGTTATGAAGTTTCCTAATTTCCTCATTTACTGCAGTCTCCTCAGTAGGCATACTGTCAGTTTTTTACTTTGATTCAATGAAGAAGGCATTCAGATGTGTCACACATTTGCCATAAATACAGAATGTTAGCACTCTAGTTGCTCATTAGATCACTGTAGTAAAGCTACTGCTCACCAGGGAAGTCTGCTGCTGGTATTGAAAGTGCATGTTTCAGTCTGCATGTCAGAATTCTTTAATGAAATAGAAGAGGATTTGAGAAGTCACTCAAAATGTGCCCTAATTTTTCTTTCTGCAGCACTAATCATACATTCTATGGCAAAATGAACCCTCTCATTTTGTTCCTTTTTAAATTAAATGTTTTAAATGTTACCACTTTATTCCAATCAAGATGGCTTCAGGTGTGCCATACCTTTGTCATAAGTAAGACTGTTAGCGCTCTAGTTGTTCTTTGGAACACTCTGGGAAGCTGCAGTAGAACACAAAGGAATCAACTGACAGTCTCTGCCCTTGTTGGATGTACATGTTTTACTGAGAATGTCAGACTTCATTCTCACATGACTGAGAAAGATAATGTGAATTTACAGAAAATATGCTCTCAGTTTAGCTTATAGATCACCTTCCAAACCTCTGTGGGAAAAGCATGTGAAAATAGTTTTCTCTCAAACATGATTCATGATATCCCAGCAGAAGGCTTTTTCACATGGTAAAATCACCTTAGAACATACTACAATTCCTAAAATGAGTATGGTACCATCAACAAATGATTTATAATGTAACTAAAGTCTTAAAACCTTCTATTAACTGCAATGCTTTTTAATGAGGTGCTATCATGTATATTGGTCCAAAGATGGCTGCCAACACTTCTTGGATGAAGTGCTGACAGCCAATCAGATCTCACAATGAGATGTGTGGTTAGGCTCCGCCCAGTTATGTATATGATTTTACTTTTGATTTTCTCAGGAACTACTGAACGGATTTACACCATATATGCAAAAGGCACATGCCTGACCTGAGGACTACCTCTTTGCCAAATTTCAAGTAATTCTGTTCAGCCGTTCTGGCTGTAGCTGTGTCTAAAGGTCCTATGGAAAAATGCATGGGGAAAACGCGTTTTGGGACCCCCCTTTTTTCTCGGCCCCCGCTTGATGAATCACCCCGAGACTTTCAGGGTAGGAGCTGAACGGAGCGCCCCATTAGTTTTGAAAATTTCGCGAGGATTCGTCAACCGGCGCCACAGTTATTCAAAATAGAATTTTGAGATTTCCTATGGAAACTAGGTTGTAACTATAACTATCTACTGGCGACCGCCAGTAGATAATATATATATATATACATATTTAGCTCTGAAAAACCAAAGGTGCCCTACGGAAAGTATAACTCGCACCCCAGCCATGCACAGTTTTCCCAACAATAATTTCACTGCAAAAGTTGCAGAGATATCATATTATCAATGATGTCATCGAAGATGTTATGAGTGATGTATTATGTGGGGTAATTAGCAGTGCATGACAAAGGTGCTAGACCAGAGACATCGGGTATCAGAGTGCTTTACATGAGCACCAGTTTCGTTACATGAGGACACATTCATTTTTGTTAGGCACAGGGAGATTAAGTGATTTGCCCAGAATCAGAGGATGTTGAGCGTCGTTGCTGAGATTTGAACCCGGTTCCCCAGCTCCGAGGTCGACCGCTCCAACCGTAAGGCTACATCCTCTCCCCATTAGGGCTTGAGTTATAGTTACTTGAGATACCTATAGCTATAACTGCTGCATTTATTTTGTTTTGTGTGTATAAAATCTGAACGTAACTATAAAGTCCCTGGAACCTTTGGTTGTTTCAGTGAATTTCTAAAGTTTTTTAAATTCTATTTCTTAACTATAATGCCCAGGTAACCTTTTTTTCCAGTGAATTTCTACGGTTTGTAAAGCTATTTCCTAAGTCTAATGTCCTTGTTGCCGGTTGTATGGGTGTGTATGTGGGTGTGTGAGTGGCTGTGTGGGTCTGTGAGTGAGTGGGTGTGTGAGTGAAGTTGTGGTCTATGAGTGGGTGTGTGAATGACTATATGTGTGTTAGTGGGTGTGTGAGTGGATGTATGGATGTGTGAATGGGTGTGTAAGTGGTTGTGTGGGTATGTGAGCTCCTTTCTGGAAAGTGAAGCTAAGGTGGCCAGGGTATATGTTGGTGCAACCAACCACTAATTTATTATTCCTTAGTTAAAGAAAATCTTAAGGTACTCAAAACAAAGGGAAGTGTGGCCACACTATTGCCCCTCAAGTTCAGGACTGACCAAAACAAAATACAAAAGTCACTGTGATTACTCAAAAGATTATGTGTAGAGTTTGTTCCAATCTTCTCTAGCGTCATATTCTTTATTTTAAACAAAAGCTTGCTAACAAGTGGCCTTATCACCTGTATTTCTTCAGTGCTCAACCTAAAACTGCACTTTTCAGTACAAAATCTGCGTAGTTCTACTGTAAATGATTTGTTTTGGCATTTTGTACAAAGGTTCCAAAACATTATACTTCGACAGGTTACAGAGAGGTGTGCATTTAAGTCATACACACAGTGGAGCTTGTCCTTGCACTACAACTAAGTATGACACTGTAGACAAGATGAGTTAGGTGCCAATGTACACACACCAAGTAGGTTCTTAGGTACAAATAAGTGCAATTAGCAAATGGTAGTGCAAAAATAAAACCCAGAAACAGGGTCAGTCGGAATACAAAAGTGTCATGCAATGTAAATGCCATTAATGTTATGACATCATGTCGAAAAACAAACCATGGGTGAATAAAAACACTGAGAAAATGAACAGGGGCTACACTCATTTAATTCGACAAAGAAGGGCAATGCAATGATCGAATACACAAACTGCACCATCAGAACTATGCAAGGTAGTGCGAAGTGGTATGGAATATCTAGATGTTGTACTGAATACATGATGTATTGTGACAAGAGAAAGGAAAAGTGACCTGCGTAGTTCTATTCTATATTGGCATGTGGTACTTGCTTAAGCCAAATGGGATTTAGGCTCAAACAATAGCCCTGACTGATGTGGATCTTCCATATAACAAAACACAGAAGAACTACGAGGAATTCTTGATAAATAGCTCAATTTTGGATTGGAGAGGACGAGTGAAGGGACGGTTACCTAAAATACTATCTGACGAGAAGATTTATAGAGCCCTGCCGACATTAGTGGCTGGTAGATCACTTTGGGGATCTGGCCAGTGGCAAGAGTGGAAAGAGGTATCCTGTTATCACTAGCCTGACAAACATATAATTCCCTCCGTAGAATGAAGATAATAGACCAGCATAGGTAAAATTGTACTGGAATCCAGCAACCCCGAAGCGAGTGAATCTTTTTCCCCTTGAATTGTATGAGTAAAAGGAAACAATACTGCTTCACCTATGGTCCCTAAGTCAATAGATCAATTCAAGTGTATTAAAGCTTAGCACATGCCCTCATTGTATTGGTATACAGTTACAGAAGGGAATCTACTGCAAATTCTTAGAAGTTCATGAAAAACATAATACAGATTTGGTATTTCATGATGTAGAGTAAGGGCACAAAGTGTATTCAACAACTGGTAACATTGTAGCTGGCTGAAATATAAAGTGACTGAGGAGAATAAGATTGGGGATAGCAAAAACATTGGCTTGTGTGATCAAGTACCCAGCCTGAGGCCAAAAAAGTAATGTTCTACAAAGGGAGACTTGGGTGGTTTTATTTAATTCCTATTTAATGAATGGATTAAGTTCTTACTTTTTTAGGGGGTATTTCAAGCTGCTTTTAAGTTGAAGAGTTTATGATTCAGGACTATTAATCCAAAGTGTTTGAAAAAAGTTTCTTGTTCCGCATTACATCGATCCAGGGATCGGACCCCTGTTAACCAACAGGACCCTGACATGATCTGATAGTTCAGAGACTGCTCCCAGGAAACAATGTCTCATTTTGCAGGCATCTGGAATTCCTGTTCTGAACTGGCTCTGACATCAGCACGACCAGCTATCGCTCTGAAGAGAAAAGTCCATGATCATCAGGGCTATTGAGTTTTTCTGAAACAAAGTTATTGTTTTCGTAAAACAATCTTTAGCTTTGGAAGTTTGCTGTAGAAAAACAAAAAAGATTTCTGAATGGGGACAAAACATATATGTACCTGCTGGGCATACAGGTCTGCCTGCAATGCATCCATCATAATAGTAGATGCCATGTAGGCAGAAAGATCCCCTGCAGGCAGGTGTGAATCTCAAAATATGGCAGGCAATCCTCTGTCCAGGAACTATAGACCAGTGTCACAGCTGACCTGGTGAATTTATGGAGCAGATGTCAAAGTTCAGAAAGCAGAGTGGAGATCAGAATCATGAATGTTTGCTTTTCCAGTAGAGACCATTTAAAAGATGTCAAGTTTTCTGTCATAACCCGGAGGGCAGCACGTCAGAAGGCCTCAGAGATGGTTTGCATAAACCAAGATCACCAAGAGAACTCTATTCTCCACTTTTGTAAGTTCCACTAATGGTTACAATGCCTCTGCTTTCTTGAAATCACTACCGACATTTGATACCGCCAAAAACTGAATATTGGTGGACTGTCTGGATGGAGACATTTGATGATTTCATTGCTGCAATAGAAGAAACAGATTACAAGAAAATTAGCAAGTACCTTAAGAAGCTTGCTGGTGAAGATGTAAAAGAGGGCATAAAGAAAATGCCACGAGCTGATGAAATTACATACAGTCAAATCAAAGCACCCTTGAATCTCAAATTCAATCCAATGCTAAATGTAGATTATGAAAAGTACATCTTCAGTCAAGAACAACAGAAGCTGGAAAGATCATCGACAAATTTGTTGAGAGACTAGATACGCTCATCAAACATTGTAAGTTCAATGAATTTAATGATAAGGAAGCTATAAGCCTCAGAGTGATTGACAGATGCCTGTCAAATTCGTTTAGATGACGATTGCTGAGTGAAACTAATAGTCTGGAGCGAGGTCTCATGGCTGCCAGAGATGGAGAGCGTGCTGATCAACAAGCTGCTGACATGGAGGCCAGAGGTGCCCAGAGTGAGTCAGTCATGAATGTGAAAAGTAGGCAAAAGTACAAGGCCGAGGGACGCAGAGTGAATTCTCCCCAGAAAAAGAAGTTGTGCTTCAGGTGTGGATTAGTGAAGATAAATGTTCCACCATTGGGAAAATCTGGAAAGGCTGGGGAAAGGAGAACCATTGTGTAACAGTTTGCAAGTTGAAGGACAAAGTGAGTGCTTCATGATGTGAAGACACGCCCATGAGGATAAGCGATTTCTTCTGCTGAGGCAAATCAACACCAAACAAAGTTGATCGACATCTAAATCTTCGTCAAACAGTTCTTTCATATCAGTGTCAAGTGAAAGTGAAGAAGATGGTTGAGCCATTTCGATGTTTACCTCAGAGGAAAGGGCGCATGTTGTACTGTGAGGAAAAATACCGGTCCAAGAGAATTCAACACAACAAAGCATAAAAGCCATTCAAATATTGTCTGAAAATCACACTAAAAGTCAATGGCTGTTCAATACCTTTCATTATCGATAGTGGTGTGTCAACAGTGGCGGCTGGCACAGTGAAGTCCAGTGAGGCAGGCGGTGGGGTGCGGCGGGAGTAGGGCAGCGTGGGGGTAAGGCGACAGATGACAGGATAGGTCAAATTAAATAAATAAATAAATAAAGCCACTTACCTTGCACTCACCCCATTGCTGAGTGGTGATGCAGTGAGCGTAAGGTAAGTGGCTTTTTTTCACCGCTCTTACCTGTGCCAGCTGCCACTGTGTGTAAATACATATTATGCCTGAGGAGAAATATAATGAAATGTCTTTGTTAGACCTGCCCCATTTTGCAGGTTTATACCCAAACATTTTGCCTTATGCCTCCTATTTTTCTGACCCTGTTTTTCTTGGCTATAGGATGCTAAAGTGCATATGCCCTCTGTTAAAAATTGTGATTATGATTGGTTATCCATTATTGGCATATTTGATTTACTGGTAAGTCCCTAGTAAGGTACCCTGAGTGTGCCAGAGCCTGTAAATCAAATGCTACTAGTGGGCTTGCAGCACTGGTTGTGTCACTTAAAAGTGAATTACTGTGTATTTTGTTTTTCACTATTGAAAGGCTGTCTGTCCCATAGGTTAACATGGGAGCTACCTTTTAACATCTTACAAGCTTAACTTTCCATTGGGACAAGATAGAGGTATGGAGTTTAGGGTCTATAAACTCAGATTTTAATAACACATCTTTTAGTAAAAGTGGTTTTTAAATTATGTGTTTGAAAATGCCACTTTTCGAAAATGAGCATTTTCTTGCTTTACCATTCTATGTGCCTCTGCCTGTTTGTTTATTCACAGTCTGGTTTTGGAGTGACGGTAACTGGAGATCTTCATTTACTCTAGACAGTCACAAGGGGGCGGGTGGTTTGAGGTGTGTCCTGCCTTACCTGGGTGAGTCATCGCCAGGCTGAGTAGACTTGGTCTGCATTTAGAGCGGTGGGAGGAGTTTTGCTAGCACTTGAATAGGCTGTGTCTCGTTTGCACAATGCTGTCTCCACGTTCTGTGGTCAACCTGGACCAGGGAGAACAGAACTGGTTTGGACTGAGCTAAGAGACTCTGAGGCAAAGTGAACAATGAGAAAATGGTCTATAAGTATAAGACTTTAAATGCCAGGACTTTAGATTACTTCTGGAAACAAGAGGACCTTGCCAAGAAGAAGAGCTGAAGAGCAGTGTGAGGAGCACCACCTTTTTTGTGTGAGGGGTGGGTTGGCCTGCAGTTGCTGCTTCTGTCTGTGGCAGAGGAAAAGGACTGACTCTTTTTGCCCTTCTGTGGTATATTGCTTGTGAAGAATCTCCAAGGACTTGTGTGTGCTTGCCTCCTGTTGGAGGTCTCAGAAAAATCAAAGACTTCAGGAAAGATCCTTGCTGGATCCAAAGTAACCTGCATGGAAGGAAAACTGGGAGGGCTGTGTGAGGAGTGCTGCCCCTGATGTGTGTGGGGTGGGTTGGCTTGCAGTGGTTGCTCTTGTCTGAGATAGGAGAGGGACTGGTCTGTCCTTCATTCTTTTATTGTAATGGAAAGCGTGTTTTAAGAACTTCTTAACCAGCGCGTGCAGGGCGCTTTGGGAGTTGACTGCCTCCCAAAGTGTAGAGCGATATCTTTGGCCATTTCCCTTTTTATCAAGGGTAGCACATATGGAATGCTTTGCGAGGGTTGCTGGAGCCCGAGGAGAGTGAGGTGCTGGAGGACACCTTGCCCAGTAACCCCAGACGCCAAGGAGTCTGCACCTCAGGAGGCTAGTGCTGGCCGGCTCACGTGGACTGCAGCAATGCAGGTAGGAGGAGAGTGAGGGTAGCTCCACCCCTCAGAGCAGCATCACACTAAACCAGACCGCGGAGGCTGAGGTTGGGAAAGGTCGCCCCGGTCCAAGGCCGCCGGTAGTCCTGTAGGTGCTTCCTAAAGAAACGCATGTCTCGCTCTCAACAGTGGCCCCCCTTCCACAAGGGAGACCGCGATATGCAGCAGCACGGGAGCCGGAGGAGGCCGCATTTCCTTGTGTTTATCTGTTGGCTGCGCTCCTAAGAAACCCCCCCAATGCGGCCCCAAGTTATGTTGTCAGTTGGTCCTAGTGTACAGCAGCGTACCAGAGAGCAGCGTTGGGTACAGCCCGCCTACCCAGTTGGAAGCAGGAGGCAGTGGGCTGTTACCCCAACCCAGTCAGCGTTGGGGGAGGCCAGCACTGGATAGATTGGTGAGTCGGGCCATGGGAGAGTGATTCAGCCGCAACACTTGACCTACACGAGTGGTGCCCGTCCGGCCTGGCTACGGTGTCTGTGAGCAGTCCGAGAGGCCCTGGAGGGTTCCGGACATACTGTAATTGAAGGGCAGAGCCTCACCAGAGGCCCCGTTCACCACTGAGAAGTGGTGGTTGTGCTATCTAGAAACATGCCAGGTACTTGCCCTAAATATCACCCCAAACCACCACAGGAGCATAGTGCTCCAGTGACGCATGCTTTATAGCCGCAAGTTCCATCAGAAGGGCTCAGCTGGTACGGCATAATGTAGAGGAGAGGCACAGGTATGCTGTCTCACTGGGTTCTCTGCATTTGTAAGTGATTACCCTAAATGGTTATGGTGTTATAATGACATCTCATGATTTATGTCCTGCAGTGAATTATGGTAATACCTGGTGATCTGTGTTTCCCTTCCAAACCTAACAACGGAATTTTAGGTCCTGATGTAATGATGTATATTTGGATGGTATGATATGCACAGTAATGGTGTCTTTCATGATGTTTTCATGACGTTTGCAACCCATAAGTATTTACTTTAGAGCACTAACTCTTATGTTATGACAACTGCCTAGTTGGCAAAGTAATTTATGGTTTTTATATACAATATATGTGATGTTTTTATATAACCTGGTGTGGAGTCACTTTTGTGGTGTGTGTAGTGTGTCACTGGTGTAAGTGTGTGTATATTGTGCAAATGCTTTACACATTGCCTCTCGGATAATCCTGACTACTCTGCCAAGCTACCAAGGGGGCTATCTTGGGTGTGTATCTCCGTTACCCTGACTATAGTGGTGGGTTCTGCCTGGCTTAGGTGTATAACCTAGCCAACCAGAAACCCCATTTCTAACAGTCTCCATTGCCCTGACATACATCAAAAACTAAAGTGTATATAAGGCTGCATCAGCGCCACTAAAAAGTTAAGGTTAATTTGTAGCCACGATGAAACATAAGAAAAGAAAAGTACCAGAACCCATTTATGTACTTCAAGGTACGCATCAAGTACCTGTTTAATCAACTTCTGATATGATACTGATATCCGTGAACTAAAACATGAATGCTCATCACTAAATAGTAAGTCAATTCCCTTCATTGATTCATTAATTGGGAAAACTCAAGACTATGAGATTCTAATTACACATTAATGAGGATGTCCATCCTATAGCTCAAAGACACAGACTAATTGTCATTCACTTACAGGACGCTGTTGAAAAAGGACTGGAATCCTTACTCAAACATGATATCATTGAGCGTTCCACTGGTCCAACTCCATGGGTTTCTCCCATAGTGGTAGTACCCAAACGGACAGTGAAGGAGCTGTACGCATCTGTGTGGATATGTGTCAAGCAAACAAGGCAACTCAAAGAGAACTCCTGTAACTGCGTATCCTGCAATAGAATGCGTCCCCCTGGGCACTAATGAGCCCTGTCACGGGTTACTTCATAGGTTTAAACTTTTTAGTTTCCATGGTGATACGACTTAGTGAATAGAAGTAATCAATCGAAATTCTTTCTGAAAAGTCTTGTTATTTCAATGGTTGTACGACTGTCCCTTCAATGTTCCAATGCATTTCGGGTACCAAACCCTTCATCGGGGAACTAGGCTGTAATTTAATAAAAAGTGAAATACTGTGAGGAGACCTCTCCTACAATCTGTACATTGATTCATGTGCAGGTCATGCTGGTGCTCATTATTAATGTGAATATTTAGTAGTTAACATTCAAATGTGGTTGAAATAACGCTCTATTGATCATACCATGATGTTAGACTATAATGTTGGTGGCGAGATAGTCAGAGGTGCTATTTAAGTGGTTTCGGTGCACGACGGCCATGAATGCCAGTTGCTGTATCTAAAAAGAACTAAAACGTTTAAAGGTGAGCTGTGACTGAAAACTGAGTGCAACGCAATTTTGTGTCGATATCGCCGGCGACTACATAGACATGGTGTCAGTGGTTAATTAGACCTGAAACAATATGTGGAAACTAGTTAGCCATGAAACTGGCGTGCCATGATATTTTAATCAAATTGGTAAACGCGCTCGTGAGTGGTCAACTGGATTTAGTTGTCGAGTATCTGATGAACAACATGCACAGATCACGTCATGGAAAATTATACAGAGAGTTAGCTTACGATTCTAGTCACTCTGTACACTGTTAGTTGGTCCGGTGGTGTAAGACGCCGGCTGTGTGTGTGGTGATTAAATCGCGTGTGAAGTCATTAACATGAAGATAGTACTATATCAGACTAGGCTGATGGCGGCTATGTTATAACGGGGTATATGTCTACTATGTGAATGAAATACGGGTGACTATATTCAAACGAATGCTGATGAATTCAGTCCGGCAAAAGCGTATCTAATAAGGGTGATAAATGATAAATAAACATGGTAAAAAAATGGTAAAAAAACATAGTGACACAGCAATGTGAAAAGCATGGTAAAAAACAGTCTCTAATGGAATGTTCTCAAATATGGTAATAATGTGCAGTGTAAACTACTGTAGAGTTGTAAGAGTTCTTCGATCAATGAGCTACAAGGAAACAAAAGTGTAATCAATCAGATATAACATCACAGGTAATCAGTCAAAGATAACATAAATATTCCATCCACTCATTCATTCCGAATGGTTTCAAGATTTCCAACTGTTTGATCCAGGCGTTCTCTCTTTATTATAAGTATTTATTGTTGTCGCGACCCTCCATCTTGGTGATAACTTCTAGGATTAGGAAAAAGAGTACAGAGCGACTAGAATTGTATGCTAACTCTCGGTATGATTTGCCATGGGATGATCTGTGCATGTTGTTCACCAGATACTCGACAACTAAATCCAGTGCACCACTTGCGAGCGCGTTCACCAATTTGAATAAAATATCATGGCACGCCAGTTTCACGGCTAGTTTCCACACATTGTTTCAGCTCTAATTAACCACTGGCACCATGTCTATGTAGTCACCAGCGATATCGAAACAAACATCGCGTTGAACTCAGTTTTCAGTCACAGCTCACCTCTAAACGTTTTAGTTCTTTTTAGATACAGCATCTGGCATTCATGGCCGTCGCGCACCGAAACCACTTAAATAGCACCTCTGACTATCTCGTCACCAACATTATAGTCTAACATCACGGTATGATCAATAGAGCGTTATTTCACCCACATTCGAATGTTAACTACTGAGTATTCATATTAATAATGAGCACCAGCAAGACCTGCACATGAATCAATGTACAGATCATAGGAGAGGTCTCCTCACAGTATTTCACTTTTTAATAAATTACAGCCTAGATCCCTGATGAAGGGTATGGCACCCAAAATGCATTGGAACATTGAAGGGACAGTCATATAACCATTGAAATACCAAGATGAATTGTGTATTACCGGATCAAACTTTTCAGAAAGAATTTGGATTGATTACTTCTATTCACTAAGTCGAATCACCATGGAAACTAAAAAGTTTAAACCTATGAAGAAACCCGTGACAGGGGGACGCATCCTTTTGCAGGATACGCAGTTACAGAAGTATGATATAAAACGTACTGGACCGGAGTACAATACCCCAGGAGCACATTAACATATTCAACACTTGAGAATATTTGGGTTGTGCGTGTACAAAAATCAAATAACTCAAAGAGAACGACATCCAGGTCCACACATTGCCGACATGGTAACACAATTAAATGATATGAATGTTATTCTCTTGCCTTGATCTGATTAAAAGATATCATTAGTTGGAACTCGAGGAGAATTGCAGGTACATTAAAACCTGTGGTACCCATGTTGGTCTGTTCTATTGCAGAAGACGAAGTTTTGGTTTGTCATCAGCTGCAGAGCTATTTCAAGATGTAATTCGACAAATCATACAGCCTCTCATGAATGTTTTCAATTATAGTGATGACATATCGGTTTTCGGAGCTACACAGAAGGAGCACGGCAAAGCTCTCATGCAAGTGTGTCATTTGCTTGCTGATGCTGATTTAACTTTGAATGTAGAGAAATGTGAGTTCCATAAGACAAAGTTTAAATTCTTTGGCCATATATTTTCTGATGGGGGTATGACACCCAATCAAGCTAAGGTACAAATGCTGTTAACTTTCTGTCCCCCATAAGATGTTTCATGTTATGTTCATTCCTTGGCATGGCCAGCTATTGCTCTAGATAAATACAAGACTTTGCCACTGTCAGCACGCCATTAAGAGAATTGGCCATTGGTCACATGAATGTGAGCAAATCTTCCAGAAAATCGTACAAGCTATTGAGAACGGTACTGAAATGGCATACTTTGATCCAAAGCTACATATTGAGATTGTTGTTGACGTTAGACCTGTCAGGTTAGGTGCCATTCTTGCACAGTACAGCAGACACCCAAATGCTCGAAGCCGTATTGTGGTATATGCAACTTAAAGTTTATCCCAAACTGAACATGCTTATACACAATCTGAGAAAGAAAGCTCAGCAGTGCTGTGGGCTTGTGAACGTTTCCACATATTCGTGTATGGGAAGCCTTTCACGCTTGTTACTAATCATAAAGTATTGTTGACTATGTTTGGCAATCCTAAGGCAAAAATGCCTCCTTGTATTAAACGCTGGGGTCTGAGATTGCAAGAATACAACTACACCATCATGCATCATCCAGGGAAAGAACAGAACCCTGCTGACTACTTCTCGCGAGTACCTCTACAATGTCCTGGCACCCATTCTAAGATGACTGAAGCCGACATAAATCTCATTGTTAAACCCAGCACCCCAGCTTCTGTTTCATTGGAACAAATTGTTCTCTCCCACGAGTCAAGATATTGACATGCTAAAATTGAAGGACATTATTACACATCAGTCTTGGCACCAGCACTCTTGACCTCTTACCAGTGACAGTGAATACCAAAAAGTGTGGAAAGATGAACTGTCCCTACTCAGGAAGGTAGGTTTGAGAATTGTCATTGCAGAGAGTCTGGGATAACAGATAATTGAAGTGGCCCATGTGGAATTGTTGCCAACAAACAAGTTCTACAAGACCAAGTCTGGTTTCCACATTTCAATGAGAGAGTAGAAAGAGAATGGAATACCTGTCATCTATGTAACTGCCTGTCATCGAAAACCACTAAACTACCTTAAACATATCAGAGTTGCCATCGCATGCATGGGAAAGAATTGCCATTGACTTTTTCCGTCCTATTGACATGGGGCGCCACCTGACAGTGATCATTGATGAATACTCCTGTTTTCCATTGATTGAAGATCTCTCATCTGTCACTAAAGAACGAGTCATTGAGAGATTAGACAGCATCTTCACAACATGGGGGTTTCCTGCGATCTTAAAGTCTGACCACCGTTCAACATGTTGTGAATTCAGACTTTTTCTGTCATTTTAATGTGAAGCATCAGAAGAGCACAACTCTTTGGCCAAGAAAGCTATCCAGTGTGCTGTAGTAGAAAAGCTCGACCTTGAAACTGTCTTAAATTTGCATCATCGGGCTTGGCGTTCAACCCCTCACTCGACTACAGGTGAAAGCAATGCAATGATGTTGTGAAGAGCAATGATGACCAAGTTACCTCAATGGACCAACAGAATATCAAATACTGAGGAAGAAACCTGCATGAAAGACTTGGATAGTAAGAGGAAAAGGAAGTCCTATGCAGACATGTGTCGTCATGCAAAAGACGTTACGTACACTAGAGGAGATTGAGTGCTTGTTCGCAAGCAATAGAAAACGAAAGTCTGATGCTCCTTTTGCTGCTGAACCATTTCATGTTGTGACCAGCAAAGGCCACAAGGTGACTGCTCAATGTCCTCGGAAGGCCATTATGTGAGATTCCTCACATTTTCAACATGTGGCTCATCTCTTGACAGGCACTGATGTCAATGCAGGGACTGAGTCTGAAAGGACAAGTGAAGAGCCCTGATTGCTGATGTTTCTACATCCCAATGCTGGTCATTGGCATTTCTACTGCCTGTCCCCTGTTTCCGAAGACACAGTCAGGACGTGTGATCAAACTGTCACGAAGACTCATTGAAGAGCTATGATTGTGTATATATTTGTGATTTTTTTTATTTAACAGAGGGGGAGATGTAGTGTCATGTCAGTTTGTAGTGACCGAACCCTTGTGACTCCTGATGGACTCTGTAGAACTGTGACGTAAGCATTAGAGTGTAGTGAAGTGAATGCAGGGACCTAGATCATGCAAGGCTTTGTAGGTGAGTCATAGTGCCTTGAATTTAATGTTGTTATTTACCGTCAGTCAGTGGAGTTCCTTAATGGAGGTTGAAACTGGGTGGAATTTGGGTAGGTCGAAGACACTCCTGGCTGCAGCATTCTGTACGCTCTGAAGTTTCTTCATACGTTGGTTTTAGAGCTTGATGAAGACACCATTACAGTAATCTAGTTTTGCTAGGATTAGTAAGAAAACAACAGTTTTTAAAGGAATGAAAGGAAGAATCTTTCTGATGGTTCTAAGAGTGAAATGCTGAGTATTATTATTATAAGCCTTTTTGATATTAGGTGAAGACTCAAGGTTAGTGGTCTTAAAACCACACTTGTGGCAATGTAAACTGGGTAGAGCCTGACTGAGATCAATTAGGGAGCAACATGAGTTGATTTTATTGAAGGATAGAAGAGTCCCACCTGACCACTTAATCCTATTTTCTTTAGTTTGGGTGAACAGGGCAGCATTTCCGGCGCTCGGCGCGATCTTGTGGCGGACGGAAGCAGGCGCGTCCGGCTCAGCATGTGTTTTTGTAGCTGGCTGGCACAATCTGACCTGTGACCCACGTTCCACAGGAAGTCAGGCAGGTCAGGCGTGAAAGAGGAGTATCCACTTCCCACCGCTCAATCGGCAATGCCGTGGCAGACCAGGAAAGCAGAGACGGTAGCTGCTTTGGTCTAGGAGGCGGGTGAGTGGTTTTAAAAACACACCGTGAGTTAGCCACACAAAATATTACAAATGATAAAAGCCAGTAGAATTGGTTAAGTTCAAAGTTGAAAGCCAGCAGTTAAGTTAAAAGCCAGCAATTGATACATTAAAATGTGAAACCATGCGCTTCCTCTGATGAAACAACAAGAGTAAGCTTACGGTTTCCTCTCACCTTCTGCCAGGCTGCGCATCCGGACCAGCATGTGTTTTTGTAGCTGACCGGCACAATCTGACCTGTGACCCACGGTTCCGCCAGAAGTCAGGCAGGTCAGGCGTGAAAGAGGAGTATTTGCTTCCCTCCGCTCAATCGGCATTGCCGTGGAGGACCAGGGAAGCAGAGACGGTAGCTGCTTTGGTCTAAGAGGCGGGTGAGTGGTTCTAAAACCACACAGTGAGTTAGCCACACAAAATATTACAAATGATAAAAGCCAGTACAATTGGTTAAGTTAAAAGTTAAAAGCCAGCAGTTAAGTTAAAAGTCAGCAATCGATACATTAAAATGTGAAACCATGTGCTTCATCTGAGGAAACAACCAGAGTAAGCTTAGGGGTTCCTCTCACTTTCTGCCAGTTCCGTGTGTGGAGTAGTTGTTGGCGAGCACCCAGGATGGGTAGGACGATACAGGTGAGACAACAGTTTGTAGCAGCCTCAGGAGTCTGTGATTGGGCTCAGCATGGTAAGAGGCAAATTTATCACAGTCTGCAGCTCAATCAAGAAAGAAAGCCAAAAAACATAATTTAGAATGTGGCTGGTAATGCAAAAACAGTGTCAAAGAAATAAAGAGGAACATGGCTCGTTCATTATTGAAGTCATATCTGGACTGCGTAGTTGCCATAGCATCTAGCTTTTTGTTAATCATCATTTGTAGTTACTTTCTGCTTATTCCTTCTTAAAGTTTTGCATAACTGATCACAGGCATCCAATGGAATGAGGTGCCTGTCCTTAGTGGCCCTTAATGGTAGTGCAAATCTAGCACGATGCTTTATAACCCAGGAGGCATAAACACAACTGTTAGACATTGTGTCTCTAGTTGGCAGGGGTATGCACACGGTCCAAGTAGGGACCATGGGCCACATGCATCAAAAGAAAAAACAGTTGTAAACGGGCAGATTCTCAGAATCTGCCCCTTTGTGACCGGTATTTTTGCATTTCGGATGCATCATCCCAAATGCAAAAATCGCAGTTTAAGGAATCACAAAATTTGCGATTAGTTAAATTGTGATTGCATTTAAGGAATCGCAAATTGAGATGCCTCACATGCAATGCATGATGCTATTGAAAATAACGATTTCACTATTAGGGCACGCAAATTACCGTCAAATTAAACTTGACGGTAATTTGCAAAAACTTTGATAAATGCACTAAAGGGCATTTTTCAAAGTTCCTGGTTAAGCACACATGCCCTCGGGCATGTGTGCGCGCAACATGTGTTCACATTACAATTTCAGTGTTGCAACAGGGTGTCCTTTTGGCACCCTTGCACCCTTGAAATTGCATGCACAATTTGCAAGTACCTATTGGGTACTCGCAAATTGCGCATGCAATTCCCATTCATTCCTATGGGCCTTTAGGCCCATAGGAATGAATGGGAAGCAATTCCTTAATTGCGACTCGCAATTTGCGAGTCACAATTAAGGAATTTGTAGGAATCGCAATTTTATTTACGATTCCTACATGCATAGGCAATAGCGATTCTTTAATTGCGATTCCTTAAAAATCACAATTAAAGAATCGCTATTTGCTTCTTTGATGCATGTGCATCCATATTCCTAGTCAGAGTAAGGAAACCGCAAATTTAAAATAACCTGTGCTCACCCTCTGGTAGCTTGGTGCAGAGCAGTCAGGCTTAACATAAGAGGGAATGTGTAAAGTATTTGTGCACACTTAAAATAAAGTAACAAAGTGAAAACACCACAAAAAAATTCACATTAATTTAGAAACAAAAATCCAATCAGTATTCTTCCAATTATGTCTTTTTAAAGATTGCAGATAAAACAGTGTTCAAAATGTTTCTCATTTTCCAATGATTATAGGCAGTCATGCTAGACCGATGCGAAGTGACAAAATCCAATTGGGAGTCCTCCAAGAGGTTACCATCTGCTATCTTGCTAAAATAATACTGTTAAATCTCTAGGGAGTAAGTAATCGGTCTGGGGGGCCACTCAGCCCAATTTAACGAAAACGGCTGGAGCTGCCTGCGAGGAAGAGCAGGCTGGCTGTACCTTTCTCCAGGCCTCACCCAGTCACAGTTACCTTACAGAGAAGATTTGTTAAGTTTGGAAAACCTGGTTGGTGGTGCTGTAAGAGGGTGTCTGCAGGCCTCGTGAGTGGGACCCGCGTCATTGTGTCTTCCTGGACAGGGGGATGCTGACGTCGCACACACCACGTTGATCTTCTGTACGGGCTGACAAGTCTCACGGACGAGACATGCGTCTCGGGCACGCCCATGGTCACGCAGGCAATGCGACGCTGGGATGCACTGCTGCAATATTGGGAAATCGGAGAGATCTTCATTCACCGTCTCGGAAGTTTGCAGTGTGAGTTGAAAGCGGTAATCCTGAGGACAAGACAGATCTGTAACAAAATCAAATGCTCGCTCTTTTCACAAAACGTATTGGCGAACGGTCACACTCAGATCCTTTTCAACATTGAGCTGCTGTACTTACGAGTCCCACAGCAGTGGTAGGAAGGGGAAGTCTTTGATGGCCCTGAGACTTCATGAACCACTGGCAAACCAGAAAGCCCTTGAAGTTACTTAGGAGTCAAAAGGTTGTAGAGATAAGACTCAGCCCTTCTCCCTGCCCAGGCAAGAGGCAACAGGCAGCAGGCCAACACAGCAAAGCAAGTAGCAGAGTGGCAATCTCTCCTGCAGCGCAGCTCCTCTTCCTGGCAGAGTCTCCTCAGGTACCAAAAGTAAACTGAGTACACGGTATCAGAGGCCCAGTACGTATACCCATTTTAGCCTTTGAAGTAGGTACATTTTGAAGAGACCTCAGAATATCACAAGGTCCCTGCCCTTTCTTCTATGGCTCCAGATGCACTACAGGGGAGTATGCAGATCTTTGTTGGGAACAGGCATAGCCCTATTCAGGTGCAAGTGCCAGCTCCTCCCTCTCACTCTAGCTCGGGGAGACTCATAAGCCTGGTGATAGGCCATCAGCTTATGCGTGGCAAACTTCAGTTCCCTTAGTGTTTGACTGTCTACAGAGAATGCGTGAAGCCCAACTGTCACCCAACTCAGACGTGTATTCAGAGACATGCAAAGACACAGAATGGTTAAAGTATGAACATGCCAACTTTCTAAAATGTGGCATTTTCAGACTGGCAACTTAAAATCCAACTTCACCATAATTTGGGATTTTAAATTATGAGTCCAGGGACACCAAACTCAAAATGTTTATCTCTTCCCAATTGGATATTACACTTAAAACATGTTTTAAGGCAATCCCAATGTTAACCTATGGGAGAGATAGGCCTTGCAGTAGTTAGCAGTTTTTACTACCAGGACCTGCAAAACTCAAAAGTACATGTCCTACTTTTCAAATACAGTGCACCCTGCCCATAGGGCTGCCTAGGGCCTACCTTAGGGGTGACATATATGTAAATAAAAGGGAAGGTTTGGGCCTGGCAAGTAGGTTAACTTGCCAGGTCGAAATGGAAGTTAATAACTGCACCCACAGGCTCTGCCATGGGAGGCCTGAGCCATGTTTTAAAGGGCTACTGAGTGGGTGTCACAAACAGTGCTGCAGGTCCACTAGTAGCATTTCATTTACATTTCCTGGGCACAAATGGTGCACTTTACTAGGGACTTACAGTTTTTTGATCGTGTTTAGTGTACAGACCATATGCACTTAATCACGAGTTAGCAGTGGTTAAGTACCCATAATCGTAAAACCAACAAAAAATTAAGTTAGGAACAATTGGAGGAGGAAGGCGAAAGGTTTGGGGGTGGCCTTGTAGAAGGAGCCAGGTCCAACAACAACCTTCAAAAATCAAACTTTGTCAATGCCCGTCTTATCTTTGATGGCTCACAGATCACAATACACTGACTACAGAGGCAAATCATATCTGTTGGGTAAAAATAATGCAAAAATGTTTTTCAGACAAATATTTGTGCCAGATTAATGAAACTGCTCTGTGTGTCATACGTGCTCCAAGACAGAAAACATTGACAATCACGAATCGTATGTTAGGAGAAATAAAACCACTATTAAATGTTATGTGTCTGTCATGAGTTATAACGTATGTCGTTGTTAATGTGCCTCTGCATATACCATCCTGCGATGCTCATCCAGTCTTGTTTTCTTTTTGCTTCTGGGTCTTGTAACTCTGTATTTTTAATGGCAAATGCATACCTACGAGCACCAGAATGAGAAGAATAATTCCTGACATGGAACAACTGTTCTTCCTTTTCTCATTGCCCACGTCGGAACTGCCAAACTTTCAGCCTTTTAGTACATTTGTAATAGTTTGCTTTCTCGTGGAAAAAACTCAGAAGAATCTGGGAGTTATAATTTTATAAAGCAAGAGATGGCATGAAGCACAAATAAAAATGCTAAAATCAATAGACTAGCCTTTTCTTCTATTTCATCTGTGTGATCCTGCGTGTGGGTGTAAATGGGGCATGATGCCTCTAAAGACCGAACATTGACATCTAAAACCGAGTGAGCAAAAACATGCACAAGTTCGTGGAGTTCAGTAATTATACTGACAAATTATAATGACAAAAGGGAGTCTACTAATACCAGAACACAAAGATTGAGAATGAGACTAGATTACCTGCTCAGACTTGATTTCGGCCTTTCGACTCCTGGTACCTATATAAAATATCTAATTTATATCAAACGTGTACAGCACACAACGTCAGATACAAATTATACATGTTATACTGCCTCGCAATGAAGCCAAAAGATCTGACCTTACCGTGCTAACTCATGCAAACAAAGGCATGCACAAATATTGTTTTCATAAATTACTGCTTTATAACCAGCCCTATTGCCTTTCTCAATGCTTTTTACGTCCGTTTATATTACTGCAAGCACTAGGAAATATCTTTTATAGTAGGGAGCTGAGTCTATGTGGACAGGCCCAATGGATCCTCTCAGTGCTTAATTTGAGCTGATGTTTGCTGATATTTTTCCTCTTCTGACATTTCCTGAGAGCAACCGTGGGAAAACACCCAAATGGGAAAGAAGAAGGAAGAGAAAGCAAGCTAATGGACATGCATAACAAAAGTAGTCATGTGTCCTCTTTCGCTCTTTGTCCACTGCTCGCTATTTTTCTGATGTTGCACTCTGGTAAGCAGAGCAAATACGGCACCTTCCAGAATGAACTAAACTATAGTCCAGAAGCTGCAACTTTTCACCTGTCTTGATACCTGACCTCCTAGGCAAAGCAGACGCAGAGCACACCCAATCAAAATAAGAAAAGACATTCTTATACATTAACAGGCACATGCATCATCATAGGGTTTTGCGATTCCTTAATTGCGATTATTAAGGAATCGCAATTAAGGAATAGCAAAACCCTATGCATGTAGGAATCGCTAAAGAAATAGCGATTCCCACAAATTCCTTAATTGCGATTAGCAAATTGCGAGTCGCAATTAAGGAATGTCTTCCCATTCATTCCTATGGGCCTCCAGGCCCATAGGAATGAATTAGAGATTGCGGGAGCAATTTGCGAGTACCAGTAGGTACTCGCAAATTGCTCCCGCAATTTCGATGGTGCAAGGGTGTCAAAATGACACCCTATTGCACCCATGTATGTTCACTCTGCACAAATGTTGCATACACACATGCTCTAAGGGCATGTGTGTGGGCAACATGTAACTTAGAAAAATGCAAAGAAGTGCATTTTTCTCAGTTTTCGCAAATTACCATGAGGTCCAGCCTCATGGTAATTTGCTCACGCTAATAGCGAAATCGCTATTTTTTAAACTGTAATGCATTGCATTTAAGGAATCTCAATTAGGGATTCCTTAAATGCAATCGCTATTTAAGGAATCCCAATTTTGAGATTCCTTAAATAGCGATTTTTGCATTTGGGATGATGCATCCCAAATGCAAAAATACCGGGAGCAAAGGGTCAGATTCTGAGAATCTGCCCGTTTGCGACCGGTATTTTGCTTGATGCATGTGCCTGTTGGAGCTTTGCTTTGTAGCTGCAATGTATGTGGACACTGCACAATAAAGCAAGCTAACAGGAGCAGCACAGTTCAACCCTAACCAGGCATTCAAATTCATGGACTGTAGGAAAGTGCACTTTTTGTCAGGTCACCCCCCACTTTTTGCTCTAAATGCTGATGGTTATGACTAGACTGGAGCCTGCTGCCCAGACCCCATTGCCTGTCATTTCTCCCAAAACAGCTATGTTCGACTTGGTAATCCCAAATTGGCAAAGAATTTACCCCATTATAAGACCCTCGTATATAGTACCAGGGGTTCCCAGGACATAGGTTGTAAAGGGGTCCCCGGGACTGCAACACGGTTTTGCGCCACCCTTGGTGACCCAATCAAACGACTGACAGCTGGCCTGCCTATGCAGACTACAGGAACAGTGCAAACTGCTTGAACTTGACTGTGTCCTAACCATGTGTGGCACAATAAAATGCACAATCTTTAATACATGTCAGGCACTCCTAAAGTAGGCCTGCTTAGCGCTGGAGGCAAGGTGCAGTATTGTAAAGGTGAGGACATATAAGTGCAAGCCTATATGTCCCTATTGTAGCGTTCCTCATTGGAAATTACTATAAGTGTTAGTGGTCTATAGGATAACTTGGGCTGCCACCCGGACATTTTTGAGGCTGGAGGCTCAATTATGGTATCGCTGGTATCGCTGAATATATGTCATATTTGGTATGTATCAAACAATGTGCCTGCGTACCCCTGACACAAATATCATGCCCTGGGTGACGTGGCATGCACCCAGGTGATGACCTTAGATGTTGTGAACCTGGTTGCCCCAGCTTCTCTGTGCTTTGGTTGGCAAGCCCACACTTTCCCGCGCCTTCTTGTGCTTGCTGCCACCAAGACAGGCTTCTGACCTCCTTCAAGGCAGTGTGATCACTCACAAGAGTCACGAACTAAGGCTTTGGAAAGAAGGCAGTCACACCTCCCTTTTCCCAAACAGGCTAGTAAGTGGCACATTAAGGCTGTGAGCTTCAAAGGCTGCACTGCCCCTGATATGCATCAGGGCTGACTCCTAGTGGAGGCCTCTCTCTGCTTCATGCACATTTGCAACCTGGATGCTGGGAAATTAGCTATGCAAGGAGGTGTACATGCCCAGAAGGCTAGTCACACCTCCAGGGTGAGCAGCCTGGTCAGTTCACCAGAATTTGATTTTTGCCATCTTTAGGAATTACAGAATAGGACCTACAACCCCAAATGTGGTCACCTAAGGGATGAACTAGCTGCACGGACTAGCTGCCCAGTGACTAGTAGCTCCCATAACCCTACCTTCTCTAAATCTAGGATTTAAAGAACCCCACCAACACCAGAACCTCAGTTCTGAACAACTTATGTCAAGGAAGGACCAAGAGAAGACCTGTGTTGCTGACAACAGAACTTTGCCCAGAGCACCAAAGAAAAAGAGGGATTCTTTGTCCCTGTGGCAAATGACTTTGAACTGCCTGATCGAGGCCCATCCTTGGCTAAAACTTGCCACTCCCTGAGAGAGGGAGTCGTCTGTAAAGCAGATACACCCTCAAACTCCCCTGAACTAGTGCCATTAGTCCCTGCAAACTGCAGGTGAAAACACTAACCGGATCCAAAGAATCGTCGGACATCCGGCCCTCGTGGGATTGCCCAAATCCAGGTGGCCCAGTGCATTATAGGAGTTGTAGTCCTTCCTGCCACAAAGTTTCAGGCTGCTACCACGCTCCCCAGGACCCAGCGAAGTGTCAGTACCTTTTTGAAGGAGTTACCACTGCTCACTTTGCCACTGGATTCAAGCTAGCTAGGGATGTTACCCCGAAACTGTTCCCAGGATGCTTGTTTCCGGTCCAGGGAAGACCAGGCTTGGCAGTTCGCGCTGGACTGTGCCCATGAGGCACAGGGTCAAGACTGATTTGCGTATAGCTGTGTCTGAACTGGAGTGGCGAAGTGAGCTAAAGAACGATGATGGATTCAACCCAGATCTGTGATTGGGGGTGAGTGTCTGAAAACTTTCAGCACTCCCTCCATCATGTCTTTATTCGCCCTACGTTGGCAAGGTATGTCCAGCCATGGGTCCCTTGCTCCCTTTTCCACTGGATTCAAGCTAGCCTGGCTGTTAAGGGGTGTTACCCTGAAACTGGTCACAGGATGGTTGTTTCCGGTCCAGGGAAGGCTTGGCTTGGCAGTTCGGGCTGGACTGTTCCCAAAAGGCACAGGGTCAAGACTAATTTGCATATAGCTGGGTCTGAACTAGGGTGGTGAAGTGAGCTAAAGAACGATAATGGATTCAACCCAGATCTGTGACTGGGGGTGATTGTCTCAAAAGTTTCAGCACTCTGTTCAACATCTCTTTGTGTTTGCCTAGTGGCACTAGTCCCCTGCAAACTGCAGGTAAAAATACTCACCTGATCCAAAGAATCGCAGGACATCCGGCCCTCGGTGGGATCACCCAAATCCAGGTGGCCCAGTGCATTATAGGAGTTGTAGTCCTGCCTGCAACAAAGTTTCAGGCTGCTACTACGCTCCCCAGGGCACAGTAAAGTGCAGTACCTTTTTGATGGAGTTACCACTGACAAGGCTTGTTGGTTGCCAATCTGGCAACTTACCCCCACACTCAACCCTGCTTCTAGAGTGAACACTGTGAAACCTTCATCTGACATCAGTAGCTGTGCATCTGTTGTGTTTTTGCATTCTGTTTTCCTGTAAGTGATAAAACCAGCATACCCGTAGCTCCCGCTCAGCACCAGGGACAGCCAGGACAACTCTGCACCCTGACTCCACGGGCTAGGTAAAATTGAACTGACTGTTGTGGCCTGGTCAAGGGGTCCGCATGACCTTAACCCTGTAAAGGTTCCAAATAAATTGACCTGTAAGTGACCGATTGTCAGTAGTGGTTTTTCCTATGGACCGCCATGTTATATTTTCTGTCTAAGTTTGCACTATTGCTTCTAAAATGTATAACTCCGGTTATATGTATGCTATTCCATTTGTTTTGGTGTCTAAATTAAGATAAAATCACACTCTATCTTTGTGAATTGGTGTTAAAATTCTCTTGAGTCATGTCAAATACTTATCGTCCATGTTGGTACGCTGAAATGCTTAACATATTTTCCGTTAGTAAAGCCTGGCTGCTCTTTGCCACACTACCAGGACTGACCTAAGGATTTATCAGTGTAAATCCAAAGAACATCTTGGGGGTGTGGTGATATTATTACATGGTTAGGTCTAACCTCACACCACATAATGCTCCACTTTCCTACATGGGCTTCATACTGATCTCCTTCCTTTCCTGTTTTGTATCGCCTGGAGCTTTGGCAGGCATCTCATTTGCTCACAAGTGATTGGTGACTGTGTTAGCCAGTCCTAGCACCTCTCCACCCTACTTTCTCCTTCTTTCTCTTTCTCATTGTGTTATCACTGCTCCTGTCTATGATTCTGTCTCTCCCTCCTTCCTATGGAACGGTTTTATCCTGCGGAATATTTGCTTTCTTTAATGTGTTACATGGCATCTTCCAGGCCCCCAAAATATAATTTATTTTGTTTGTCTACTTTCAGTTTTTCTGGGACCCAAGTCAGTACTGTATTATCCAGTTCTCCGAACTTTCCCATTACTGTGTCAAATGTGCAAATGCTTCTGTTTGCCTTATGAAGTATGTTATGCTCTGTTATGTTATCTGTGTTTTTATAGTGTGCTAATTACCTGTGAGGGTATCCAGGAAGTCTGTAGCAGCTGTGTGAGCCCTAGGGGCTTATTCAAAAAGCCCGATATTCAGTTTCTTGAGAAAGTCAAAACTAGAGGAGAAAGCTCTGATGTGTTGTGGGAGGTTTTTCCAAGCTTTAGGGGCAAGGTAGGAGAAGGGGCAGCCCCCTGCTTTGCTTTTGTGTATGTGTGGGGTTTCTGCTAGTGAGAGGCTAGCAGAGTGGAAGTGTCTGGAACTTTGGTGGTAGTGAATGTGGTTGTTCAGGTAAGCAGGGTCGATGTTGTGGAGAGCTCTGTAAGTGTAAGTGAGGAGTTTAAAGTAAGCATACTTGTGTATTGGGAGCCAGTGGAGTTTCCTAAGGAGTGAGTGATGTGGGCTTGGGTTGGGAGGTTGAGGACCAGTCTGGATGCTGTGTTTTGGATAGTCTACAGCCTTCTTGTGAGCTAATTGGTAATCCCTGTGTACATGGTGTTTCCGTAGCCTGTCTAGTCTGCTGGTGATGAGGGCTTGGTTGATCATTTTCCTGGTGTTGTTTGGTTGCCACTTGAAGATTTTCTTCAGCATCCAGAATGTGTGAAGCAGGCCGACACCACTGCGTTGATTTGACGGGCCATTTCCAGTTTGTTGGCTAGGATTATTCTGAGGTTTCTTGCTTGTGAGCAGGGAGTGGAGGTGGGTTAAACAGTCTGTGGTCCACCAGGTAGTGTCCCATTGCCAGGTGTTCTTCCCTATGACTACCACCTCGGTCTTGTTCAAGTCCAATTTGAGGTAATTGAATTTCATCCAGGTGGCTAGTTCTGTCATGCATGTGGTGTACTTGGTCCAAGTGTTGGGTGTTTTGTCTGTATCAGTTGTGTGCCTTCAGCATAAGGTAGGAAGTTTATGTTGTGAGCTTGTCTGACATTAGGCAGAGGAGACATGTCGATGTTGAACAAAATTGGGCTGAGAGAGGAGCCCTACAGGACTTCACAAATTAGATCTCGTGCGTGAGAGGCATAAAGGGGGCAAGTTAATGGTTTGGGATCTATCTGGTGAGGAAGGAGCAGATCTATTCGAGGGTAAGTCCCTGGATGCCTGCTTAATGGAGTCATTGGATTAAGATTGGGTGGGAGACAGTATTGAAGGCTGCTGATAGGTCTAAAAGAATGAGGGCGATTTCCCACCTGGCGAGGATCATAGAGGAAATCGATGGATGCTATAAGGGCGGTGAAGTGCTGTGGTTGGGCCTGAATTCTGATTGTGCGGCTCCGAGAAGCTGGTGTTTGGTGAGGTGGTTATGGAGGCAGTTGTTCATTGCCTTTTCCAGGACTGGGTACAGAAGGAGGAATATTGGCCAGTAATTGGTGAGTTTGGTAAGGTCAGCCTAGGGTTTCTTTAGGAGGGTGTTGAAAACTGGACATTACCATTATTCTGGGGAGGTGGTTGTACTGATGGAGGTGTTCAGGTTAAGGGCGAGGGTGTTGAAGATAGGGATTGCTCCTTTGTCAAAGCCATGATGGGTCAGGGGTCTACGAGGACCCCTGAGTGAATGGTCTTCATGATTGTGCAAATTGTATCCCATGTGCAGATTGTGTTGACTTCCTTCATCACTAGGAGACTTCTGGAGAGGGTCAGGGGCTGCTGAATATGGTTGGTATTTTAGTGCTTAAGACGTTTGAGAGGTCGTTGCACAGATCTTGTGATGTGTTGTTATTTCCAGTGACAGCTGTGGTGTAGTGAAGACTTTGAAGCATTTGAAGATTTCCTTGCTGCTGTTGGAGCTACCGTTTAATCGTTTGACTAGGACCTTCCTCTAAGGTTTGTTGGATGAGATGGTGGCACCTCCTTTGCTGATTCTCCATTTACTTTCCAGTTGTTTGCAGTGTCGCATGGTAATTTTGAGGTATTCCAGGTGGCTTGTGTTCTGAGTTTTCCTGCGTTTCTTTGTTTTATGGTGGCCAGAGTGTCGGTGCAGGTGGTCATTTACTTGTTAAAGTTATTGATGTTGCGTGCCAAGATGCCTGTAGGTTCTGGTTTGTTTTCGAGTAGGGAGGTTATCCAGACCACCTCTGTTAGATTGTTCCAGTGTCTACATACTGGGCCTTCTATTGGGTCTCTTCTGAGCTGGTGGCTGTGGATTGTTAAATTGACTATGACGAGTCTTGGGGTTTTGATGTTAATTTTATCTAAAGATGTGAAGACAGGGTCTAGGATCCATATGGCGGCATGGATCTGCTCCATGATGCGTTGGGTTAGTGCCAGGTTCCCAAGGTTATCAAAAAGAGTAGCTGAGTTGAAGTTGATCCAGTCTTCAAGATGGAAATGCAGGTTTCCTAGGAGGATGAAAGTTCTGGCCTCGAGGACTAGGGGGGTGATGAAGTCCATGATGTTGCTTGCCAAGTTGACTCATGGTCTGTGGGGCGGTAGACTAGGGTCCCACCCAGTATGAAACTTGCTGCAATTAGAAATTTTAAGTTGAGGTGCTCCATGTCATTTGCTCCAGCAGAGGCGGTGTAGATGTGTTTGTAGTCTATGGTGACTATGGCCCTATTTTTGCTGTCTTGCCTGGGGATCTTGAATCCGTCATGATGGCGGTGGCAATGTCTGTGGTTTAAGCTGTAGTAAGCTATGTTTCCATGAGGAAGAGGAGGTTAGAGTGGCATCTTCCAGAAGGTCTCAAATCTCTGTGGTGTGCTTGCTGAGTGAGCGAGTGTCGAGAAGAATGCATGCTATTGGTGTTTGGGGGTTGCAGGATTGTTTGTACGTAGGTGTTTGAGTATGTGTGGGTGGGTGTAGTGGATATGTTCTTAGTTGGTGTTGTGGGCACGGAGGTGCAGGTGGAGGCTCCTTCTATGTTTTGTGGTGTGGCATGCCAGCAGGTGGTGGTGGGGCGACCAGGCTTCAAGCTGTGGAGTAGAACAGTGGGGTAGTGGTGGGATGGGGGGTGTACCCTGGTTTCTGGTGCTGGGTATGGTCATGCATGGACGGGTGCAGATAGTCTTGCCTTTGGCGTGCCAGTGACCCATTCCCTGCAACTCCATGCTGCAGCATCTATTAAGTCCTGAGAGGAGAAGAAGTGTATGGGTCGTGCTGAGGAATGGGGTGATGGTGGTTATGTAGAGAGAGGCGTATAAGCAGGTTAGTAAAGGGGGTAGGGTGGAGGGAGGCACAGAGATGGCCACAATGGGAACAAAGAAGCTGGAGAGATGGTAAAGGTTAGAAAAGTAGTCCTATAAATAGCACAAATCAGGAAAAGAGTGAGAGAAATGGCACAGAAAAGTCACACAGAGTGAAAAAAGAGTGTGAGAAATGGCACAAAAAAGCAAAGGAGTGAGAGAAACAGCACAGAAAAAAACAGATTGAGTGAGAAAAAAGTGAGAGAAATGATACAAAGAGACAAGAGTGAGAGAAACAGCACAGAAAAGCCACAGAGAGAGTGAGAGAAATGGCATAAGGTCTACACCTCAAATCCCATCTTTCATTATTGATATTGGTTCTTCTTTTTTTTCTACTCAGGATTATGTTGGGGTTTTAGATGTGAGGGATCTTTGCTATGATGATCTTTGGATGGGTATTCTTTGTTGGTCTGGCTACCTGGATCTTTGTGCTCTCTTTTTTACTAAACTATGTGCATATATTATTCTAATTTAGACATGTTTTGCCTGTCTTGACTGAGTTATGAGACTTATTCATGTAAAACCTAATTTGCTAGGTAGTAACTTTACTGTGTCTTGGTTGGTGGTTTTGACAATATTTGCCCTTTTTCTTTCATCTTGGTTCTTTTATGTTCATTACTTCTCCTCCTTAGTTTTTGGTTTTCGGGAATATGTCTCACAGTGTTTCTGAGGACCTTGGGAATCTGTCCTAACATTCTTCCCCACTTCACTTCTTCAAGTTACTTTTCTTTTTAACATGTTCTTTCCAGTTTGAACCCGTCTCGTAGCTTGAGCTGGGTTTCCACTGTATGTCAGAATACATGGTCTTGTTTCTTTTATTTTTCTCTGTGTTCCAATCCCACGTTTCTTTCATGTGGTCTCTTGTGCTGTTTCATCTTCTAAAATTTCCCTTTGAGGTTCTTATTCTAAATGCACGTCTGCTACAGCCAGCTTACAGAGATGTCAATTTTCAGTTTTTTAGTCAATGTATCAATCGCAAGTCACTTTCTTCCATGTTCTTTACATTGTACCCCGCTGTCTCCCACTAGCCATTATTCTTGATTTTGCTGCATCGAAAATACCCAAGGTCATGGGAGAGCTCTCCTTCTAAAGTGATTCTTTGCCTTCCCAAATTCTCTCTTCTGTCCGTTTACACATTTTTTATTACTTTGAGCCTCCCTGGCCTTAGGCTCCAGCCCACATTCCTTTACTCCGGTCTTTACGGCTTTCCATGTCTGCATGTAGGTATGTGGTTTCTTTGATTGTCTTGGCCTGTTACACTGTTTTTGTTTGCAGCCTCAATGAACTGTCATCGAAGTTCAAGTTATTAGACTGCTCTTTTGAGGGAAGGCTTGTTCTTCTTTCTCTTTGCCTTTCTTCACTGTTTATTGTTCTGGTGTGATTCCCCTTTTTAGCTTGCTCTTATGTATTTTGTGGAGTTTTTATGGGGTTTCAAGCAGAATGTCTGCATGCTCGTGGGAGGAGCTCGAGAAAGCACATCCGCTTATTCCCAATGCAAAACCCCCTGCTTTACAACCCACTTGTAATTAGAGAACTGTGGGAGAGCATCGGGAGTACGATAGGACAGGCGGAGATAGAGCAGCTCTGAGGTGAAAACAAGTTCCATCAATCTGTCATTCATCACATGCATTGTTCACTTCTTTACAAGGACAGTCGCGTCAGTTAGAAAAATAAGCACTTTCTGGAAGTTGCAATATATTTTGGTCTTGCTTATGGACAACTTTTAGCTGTCTGTTGGCGAAGACATTTTGTGGAGAATACAAATACTTGCAGTGGTCTTTGAGATGACCCATTTACATTGAAAAAGAAACTCTCATTACATATACAAATTGATTACACATGAAATCCAGTTGTACTTTGACAATGCCAATTAGTCAAAGTGAAAATGTACTCTAATATATATAGGACAGGCAAAAAGAACACGCCAAGAAACACAAGCGTGGGAAGGGCACACGAAAGTAGATGAAGGCACTAAGAAAACTTTACCTCACGATGAAAATGCTCAGGAAATCAACACCATAATTAATCTAACTGGCACTGATTTAACTGCAGCAGAACAACAGCTCTCATCACTCGGTCTTTCCTACTGTCCTGAATCGAATTTTAATTATACCCAGACTAGAGCGGATATATATAAGTTTATTCGGAAATTCAAATTAAAAAAGTTTCAACACCAACGGAATAAACAAGGAGACTCTGACATTATGGCCTCGCCTATGATAGAATCAGAAATCTCAGAATTAATGGCATCAGATTATGGGCTGTTACGGGACTTACACGATCTAGAAAGGGGAGATATGCCTACGTCTAATGCAAGTGCAACTCAAATAGATTCAACAAATCCCAGTTCCCAACAGGCTCATATACATGGGACACATGCCAAACCATCTACCCTCTTCAGGTCTAAATCTAAATTTGTTCCTATTTCGGCCAGAGATTCAATTGATGTTTTTAATGAGCAAATCGTTGCACAAATCAAGAAATTGAATATAACCATCAACAAGACACAAAGGAAACATACTAATCATGAGAGGAAATATCTCCAATTTATTGATAAACTCAAAGAGAACCACAAATTGATAATTCGTAATTCCGTCAAAGGTGGAAATATCGTTTTATGGCCTTTAACTGAATATATGGAGGAAGTGTACAACCAATTAAATAATGTGGAATGCTATAGGAAGATTTCGCCTATAAAGTTTAAAGATAGACAGGAACTTCTATTCTCACAATTGTTGGCTTGGAAAGAATTCAAATATCTTAAGAAAGAATATTCCACTATCCCGGTGATTTATTTTATACCAAAGATACATAAAAATATCAGTAAACCACCGGGAAGACCCATAATAGCTGCCTGTGATGGTCTTTTGGAGAACTTATCCAGTTATATTGATTTTTTCCTGCAAGATTTTGTAAAAGGACTTAAATCATACCTACATGACACATGTGACTTTTTAAGAAAAATCCAAAATATATCATGGAAACCCACTTATTTATTGATAGCTTTAGATGCATCGTCTTTATCATTTGAGATGTCATCAGTGATGTCATGAGTGATGTCACTGACCATGTCATGAGTGATGTAATAAGTGACGTCATCAGCAGTGGATTGCGGGCGCGCGAGTTATAGTTAGCTGAACTAACTATAACGGGGGAATTTCAATGGTTTTTTACGAGTGAAATGTCCAGCTAACTATAACATGTGTGAAACCTATGTTTTTTTCAGTGAATTTGCAAGGTTTTTTAAATGCTAATTCCTAACTATAACGTGTGTGAAACCTATGGTTTTTTCAGTGAATTTCAAAGGTTTTTTAAATGCTAATTCCTAACTATAACGTGTGTGAAACCTATGTTTTTTTTAGTGAATTTGTAAGGTTTTTTAAATGCTAATTTATGTATGTATTATTATATTTTTTATATAATTATTTTATAATAAACTACCTATGTATATAGTTATAGATTGACTGTATCCTGTAATATTGAATGGCTCAGCTCTTTTTTTTTTAATTTGGATAAAGTTGAACAGCATAGTTAATATCTTCTATAAACTTCTAAACACTCTATTTTTAAATTTTTTTTTAAGGGTTTTTGACTGTTCGCGCACTATGCGCGCACGGTGTGCCCTCCACGTGTGCATGCGTACGTCGTGCGTGCTCTGTGCGCGAGTGCTCCCTACGTGCGTGCTTCGTACGCGCATGCGTGCGTGCACCGTGCGCGTACGGTGCGCGCACCTGCGTGCTCCGAGTGCGCATGCGTACGTTGTGCATGCTCCGTTCACGCGTGCTCCGTACGTGTATGCGCGCATAGACCCTACGCGCGTTTTCCGTACGCGTATGCATGCGTGCCCTGTGCACGTACGTTACGCGTACCGTGCGCGCACCGTGCGCGCACGGTACGCGTAACGTACACGCACGGAGCACGCACGCTCCGTCATGTGATTACAAAACAACACTTTTCATTGGTTCATATTAGTTTCTGTTTCAGAATCTTCAAACACCACGCCCACACCCCTCACTTTTTCTACTAATTTCCTGAGAGAAGGTTGCTGAAGAGCTACTCCAGTGAAATGGCAGAACACCAGTCATCTTCAGACAATGAGGAGACCTTTCAAGAACAAACAGAAGCACTCTTTCATTTGGAATTATTTCACTTTTCCAGACGGGCAAAAAAAAGCGAATGTGCCAAAGGTCACTTGTACAATTTGCGGAAGTGTCCTGTCTAGAGGGGATCCGGCCAAAAAATAGTCCTTCAGCATTCATTGCATGCTCAGGCATTTTAAATCAATGCATCCAATTTGGTTTGCTCGTGAAATCACAAGAGCCCTAAGGGAGAACCCTCCACCTGGACCTTCTCAGCCGAGCACATCATCTGCGGCTGCAGATTCACCATGCACCAGGCCTCTTGACATCCGGCCCCTGTTTCAAAAAGTGCACATTCATTGCAATATGTGCAATGAGGTAATTTGCTACGGAGAGAGTAGCATAAATTTAATTGAAAACCGTATACAGCAGCACACATGCTCCAGGTCATAATTTTTTTTGTTTTTTTTTGTTCCTGTTGAGCAGTTTTTTGATTCCCAGTTTTGTTTTGGTGCTGTAAATTTTTTTTTTTTTTAAATAAAAAATTGTTTGAAAACTAAAAAAAAAATATAAAACAAAAAAAAGACAAAAAAAACAGTTCTTTTAAGAACTCACTTCACTTCTCCAAAAAGAGCTATATTCTTAATATACTGTTTTTTATTTTGATTGAATGAATGTGTAGTGTATACAAGAATGATTGAAATGATTGAAATGACTGAGTGAAGAGGAGGAAAGGACAGACAGAATGAGTGAGAAAAGGAAATTATGATCAGTCATGAAAGGTAAGTGAAAGACTGACTGCAACAAAAGGACTAAGGGTAGAGGATACAGGTAAGAAGAGTAAATGAGTAAGGGAATGTCAGTGAGTAATGGAGAGTGATGGAGGGGGAGTGAGAAAAAGGGAGTAAGGGACGGAGATAGGAAAAGGGAGTAACAGATGAAGCGGATGAAGTACAGCAGGGTAAAGGGATTGAAAGTAAGAGAAGTGGAGTGATGGTGAGATAAGGGGTATGAGGATTAGAAAAGGGGGTAAGGTTAAGTGAGAGATGGGGAGTGAGGGGATGGAAGGATTTAGGAAACTGGAGTGAGAGAAAGGGAGTCAGGATTTCAATGGGCAAAGGAGAGTAAGGGAGAGTGAAGGAAAGAATGCGAAAAGATGAAGGGGTGTGAGATACAGACAGGAGGAAGTGAAGTAGGAGAATAGAAGTGACTATGAGTAAAGGATAGTGACAGTTAGGGAAGGTGAGGGAAGGAGAATGACGGAGAAGGTTAAAAAATTAACATAGATGGAAAATGAGTGATGGAGAGAGGAGAAGTGGTAGAAACAGAGATGTTAAGGAAATTAAGGGTAAGACAGAAAAAGGGAGAGAGACAGAAACAGAGACAGAGAGCAAGGAACTGAGAAGGAGTAAGGCAGTTAGAATGACTGAGACATATGGAAACAGGGAGAGAAACATGGTTGAAAAAATAGTGATGGAGGCAGTAAACCTAGGGGAGTAGTAGAGAAGGAGTGAGGGAGTTACGAAAGAGCAGTAGTGGAAGAAGAGAGAGGGAAGGGGAATGAGAAAAGCAGAGTGAGTAGAAGTGAAGAAAAGGGAGCATAAAAGTGAAGGGGTGAGAAATACAGATATTTTAAACTTACCTGACCAACAAAATAACTCAATTAAAAATAAATGTTTTTTTTAATTGCTAGAAAAAAGGATTACATTTCCTAAATTTTCTTTCTCGATCTGAAAAAAAAGAAAAAAGTAGTAATATTTAACAATACATTTTAGAATACATACACATATTTTCATATTTAACAAAGTAATTTTTTGCCCTTTTTTTGCTGTTTTCAGAGTATATTAAATTTCACTGAAAATAGTGATATCAATTGCATTCATCACTTAACAGCGGGCAAAAAAATTAACAATCTGAAAGATTGTTTAAAAAAAGCCCTGAATCTATCCTCAGCTAAACATACCTTGATAGAAATGTAACATATATATTAAAAATATCTTCTAAGAACAATAACTATTTGCAATAAATATCGTCTGTAAATCTTGTTGCTTAAGCACATACACCAAAATAATATCTGTCAAAGAAGTCCACAATAGAAACAGTTACCTTTCCATGAGGCCAAATGGTAATTTAAAAAAAATAATTTGGTGAAATATCCAATGGGAATCCAATAAAATCGAAATAATGGTTTCTTCAGATGCTGCAATTTGTATCTAAAATTTTGGTTTTAGAAAAATTAAGTAGGAATTTGGTAATTCTGCAGGCTAACGTTGCTTGAAAATCAATTGTGAATCATTACACAGTGTCCAGCCTTTTTCACATTTTAGATAAACTGTGTAATGACCAGAAGTTATACAAGGTCCATCATGGAAAATTATTGCAACTGCAACAAAAGTCTTTCCTGATATTGATAATTGATTTCCTGTAAACTTCTTTATTAAAGTGTCCAATTTTGTTCCATCAGCTCTACAACGTTGCATCATTAAAATTACATACTGTCCATATTTCTTTAAAAATAACGTTGATAACATTTCTGATTTACCTTGAGAACATTCCATGTTGTGATTTGCATCTTTAACTAATGTACTAAAAGTCACTGATTTACTCTCTGGTAATGTTAAATATATGAACCTTTCAGAATCAACATTAGAGCTGCATGTGTTCAAACAGTTTTCACAACTATGTTCCCATTTATAAGAGAGACCAAACATATTTTCTATTTCTACCCCTTCATCTTCCAGTACCATAAGCATATGCATTAAGAATTCCTGTGCATCTTGCTGGACATTTTGAGTAAACTGTGTACATCCAGAACATACATCTAAAAGATTTCTAACATCAGAAGCACTTTCTATTTTAGTTTTATCATTACTCAGCTTCTCATAAAGGAAACTCAGCAGAGAACAGAATCTTTTTTCATGATTTAGTATTATCTGCTCTTTCAAACTTTCAAGATAAAATACAACATTCAGTACTACATTAGCGTAGCAGTTGACACCAGAGCTATTTTCAAAATGACAACCAACAACCTCTTCAGCATTGTCCTTTTTCTTTTTGCTTGCAATCACGTCAGTCTCTATTTGTTTACTCTTCTGTACATCCTCATTACAGATTTTTTCAATTCTCCTTTTCCAACAAATAACACGTTTTTCAAACACAGGAAACTGACCTAAATGAGGAGCATAGCTTCTTCTTAATCTATTATACTCCCTTACACAGTTTGCATCAGCACTAACTCTTGACTCATCAAAGTCTATCATGAATAAACCAGATATTTTTTTCACACGTGACAAAGCAACATATGCCATACCTTCTTTAAACACACTAGATCCAATGTTTACAAAAGCACTATCTACAGTTAATCCTTGAGATTTGTGAATAGTTACAGCATATGCTAGAGAAAATGGAAACTGCTTCCTACGTACATATAAGTCTTTCACAAGCAAGAAACGAACTGAACAACGACTAATGTCTTTAACCTCTTCAATCTGATCAAATTTTATTTTTAAAAATTCAATTCCATCTTTTTTCTGGTAATTAACAAAACCCACAACTTTACCCATAGCTCCATTCACTAAACCTTTTTCTACATGCAAATTACGTCTTAAAATTACTCGACAGTTCATACATACATAAAGATTCTTTTCTAAACCAGCTGTTTTCGATATGTTTTTCTCTAGAGAATCCAATTTAGTTGTCAATTTGCTTGTCAATATAATAGTTATTCCTTCATGCTGTATTTTATCCACAGCTTACAGTTTTATAATCTCTTCATTTTCCAATTTCAAAAGTTCTTGATTGAATATAGAGCATTTCTGTAGTTTTGGCATTAAGCAGATTACAGTATTTTTTTCTGCAATTTTCTTGTATATTTTCTCTGGAACTATTTGTTCTGTTGGAAACAAATTACATAGCAATCGACTCTGTAAAGCTTTTCTGCCATGTTCTGTGAGAAGTCCAATTCTGATATCTTAGAGAATTCTTGCATAATCATCATCATTTGCTTGCCGCATATTGGTAATGAGTTCTTTGTACTCAAAGTATGTCCAAATATTCACATTACCTAAACTTCCTAATGACTTTTTCGTGTCTTCATGTGTAAGAGTATGAAATACTGGTTGTCCTTGAACTGGAGTGAGCTGAAGTAGATCCCCAAAGACTATAACGTGTTTTCCTCCAAATAGCACGTCATTGTCTGTCTTTAGAATTTGCTGCATTCTTAAATGCACAAAGGCAAGCATTAAGTTTGATACCATGCTTACCTCATCAATAATGAGAACTTTCATTTTTTTCAATACTCTTGAAACTTCAAAACATGCTTCTCCTGTTAGCTTGTGGTATTGTATTTTGTTCTCATGCTCTACTGGTAACATTAGCAAACGATGGAGGGTAATTCCTTTTATGTTATATGCTGCTAACCCAGTTGCAGCAGTAACAACACAAGACAAAGTTGAATCAGTTTTTTTCTGTAGGTAGCTTCTAATTACTTTAATTAAGAAACGTTTTCCAGTTCCAGCTTGTCCACTCACATACATTCTGATTGGTTCAAATGATGTGCATGAGCACTCTTTATTTTCATGTAGTAATCCATGATCAATTTGTTTTGTGACTTCCTCATAAATTTGTTGAGGTTCATCATTCAGTTGTTGTTCCAAATTTGGTAAGTTTATTAAATCTTCCTGAGCTTGATTCATAGCTGTTTCCACTTCAGTCATGGCTATTGCAGCTTCATTTTCTACGATTGGTTGTCCTAGAGGATCTTGACTGAGCGTCCCAGAACTTTGACTGTCTTGAGAACTGTCTCTAGCTACTTCAGCTGCAATTGTTGCTTCTTGTTCAATTTCTTCGTTTAACATTTGTACATAAGTTGTGAAAGTACTGCATTCTATGGTATCTTTGCATGCATTAAAGGAATCTTCATAGCTTTGAAAATGTCCAAGTAATTCATCCTCTGAACGCCATGGCTTAAACAACTGTAAAAGTGCTAAGTAGTAAAATTTCTTCTTGTCAGTAGTGTCGCAACTTAGCTTTCTGTGATTAATCAAACTTCCTTTTGTTTGTTTTACCAAACATCCTTCCTCACCAATGACTTTATATTTTCCATTGTTGATGTCTTCTGTGGTATTCCGTTTAAAAATGTAGTTCTGCAGCACTTCATAGAGACACATGTTCTCAAGATGATGACTTCTCTTTGGGTAATATGTGTCCAACATGTTTGTTCTTAAAATGTCTGTACTTTCTGGTTCGTACTCTGCTAAATATTCAATTTCTCGAATAGATTTCAATACCCGATTTCGCATTCCTGCAAGGCCTAAACTTACCCAAATTATTCTTCTGGATTTGGAGTACAGACTTGCAGATGATAACCTATCTGAGCATTCGTAAGACCCAATTTCTCGATGCGATAACATCTTTAAACTGAAACTGTGTAGCTTTTTACTGACAGTCTTCTCGTGAGAAATCTCTTTCCACATTTCTTTCAATTCCGTTTTCTCAGATTTAGTGATGTAACATGTGACATACCGAGCAACAGCAATAGAATTGTCAGCTACATACTGAATATCCATGTTAGCATTCGACATGGATAAAATGACTGGGTTGTAGTCACTTATATATTTTGACTCTTCTTTTCTTCTTAGGTTGTAGGTATTTTTAGGCGATTTTCTTATAATAGTATGTCGCACAGCTGACATAAAACTGTTTACTCTTCCTTTTGAAACAACAGGTCGTGGAAATCCAAATCGACATTTTGTGTACAATTTATCTGTACTCTTGTACTTTCGTCGACAGTATTTTCCACACAGATGACTTTGAAAACATAAAACTTGCTCTTTTAAGTTTTTTTCTTCTGTACTTTTAGGTATAGCACATGTTGCATATCCTTTAATGAAAGATAAAACTGCATCATCAGAATCTGTTCCAAATTTTGGGGCATCCTTGATCCACAACAGCATATGAATATGAGGAGCACCTCTTGCTTGGTACTCTTTTCTCCAAAAGAAATCCACAACTTCTCCAAGAGGTGGATTTTTTTTATTGCAGATGAAGGACATCATAGCCTCAAATCTATGATTGAAATATCTGCAAACATTAACCGGATCCAATGAGCACAATTCTCCTGCTGTCTTGTATTGGATGTTTTCAATATTTGAATTTGCCTCTCGAAGAAAATCCAGTAAATCATCCCAAGCGTACTCAGCACAGCTTAGGGTAAGGAACCATGTAGGAGTTCCTAAATTCCGTAACATACATTTCAATTCTCCATGGCGTCGGTACCAATATTCATTAGTCCCACGCTGACAAGCCATCAGATTAATCAATTGAGATTCCAAATGATCATCTCGCTGTTGCACTTTGTTCAGAAAATCCTTTGCAGACACATTATGTAGATGTACTCCAGTTTTTAAAATGTGATTTACTGCATAAGATAGTGCAGACAAGTCACTTTCAAATAAAAGATGGAACAAATAAGGAATACTTTGACGAAATCTTGGATCTTCTGCATATAATCTTGTAGTCCGATACTCAGAAGCAGGAATCTGTACTGGACGTTCATCATATCATCCACCTTTTCCTGTAGGAATCAGCTGGGGAAAACAACGAGCTTCCAAGCTCTCCTCCCATACACTCACGGGAGTTCCTTTTGCTTTTTTCATCTGAAACAGATCAATAGTGTATCCCATAACTTCTTTAGAATGAAGAGGATTTATGCTGAAATGTTCATAAATTTCTTCTTCTTTTGACTTATCCACAATTTGCCCAGTTGGTATTCCTGTGTCTGCTAGTTAAACTTCTTCATCTTCATCCATATAAATTGATTCATACCATTTATTATTTCTTTTCAAATATAAATTTGCTCTTTGTACTTTTCGTACATCTACCAGCTCCTGCCAAATTTTCTTATTCTTTGTAGGTACACCATTAACCAGAATAACTAATGGTTCAGTTTCCAAACTATCTGCATCAATTGTTTCAATATTTTTTTTCAAATCTAATGGCAAATAGACAACTGTTTCTTTTAAACCTCTTTGTAAATCTGAAGGAGGTAATTTACATGTTTTGGGCTCCATACGAACTATAGTCTGAAACGGATGGACACATTGAATGAGTATAGACTCATACGTATTTAAATCAGAAAGTTCTGCAGGAATATCAACCAATTCTAAATTATTATCTACAGCTCTAGCTGGCATTTTATTTTCTTCTAACTTGTTATAACAGTATTTACAAATACGCTGATCTTCACCCAAATCAAAACAATTTTCCAGAAATAAATATGTAGCAAAATCCTTCCACTTAGAATTATTTTCTTTTTCACTTTTTTATAGAGATCAACATTCCTTGTTTGAGTTTTATAATGGGTTCTCCGGCAAAAAATACAAGTAATATTTGGTCTTTCATTAGAGATGATAGTAAATTTTGTCATGTGATCTTCAAAATTTTTACTAACAGTGAGTTCTACATTCTCTTCCACATTTTCTTCAATAACTGTGTCATTTCCTGCACTTTCTTGCTCTGGACCAAAGTAACAAAACTCAGTATCCTCACAAACCTTCTTCACATCTGATACAGATCCACGGAACAGAGCACTATTCAACTCATTTAACTTTAGTGCTGGACTTTTAGCAAAATACAATCTTCTCACAAATTTTCTCATTTCAGTATGATGAACTGCCAGCATCCTAAAATGGTGAAAAACACTTTGACAAACTTTCCTAGAAAGACAAGCCAGAGACTGTCCTTGCAAACCAGTATTCTCTCTCACTCTGCATGGATCTAGTCTTTGAAGCACCTTAATCTTCTGTTTAACACTTTTTTACTATAGTCTCTTAGAAAGTCACGTAATTTATCAATAGATTCCTGTCGTACAGTACAAATACTACTACAATTCCAAGTGTACACTGGGGCTTTAGGACTTCTCCCCATAACCTCATCAGCTAACACTTCTTCCTCATTTCTTGGAACCATTTTCTCCTTTTCCAATACACAACCATCTTTAACTTCATATGCTCGACCACTGGTGTCAACTGCATGCAGCAAACTATTACTTTGAAGATAACTCTCTTCATTAAAAAATGGTTCAGTGCTTGAACTATGCTTCCATTCTCCTAAGAACACTTTACAAAAGCTTTTTTTTTCACTTCTCTTTTTCTTTTGCTTTTTGACTTCATTACATTCACTAATTTATCTAATGTATGGATCCTGTTCAAAATTAAAATGAATAGTTTTCTTTTTAATTCCAAAGCCATTGCAACAATTGATTCAATATGTTTCTTTTTCTTATAAAATTTGGCTTTCTTCCTATATTTTTTCACATCCTTTAGCAAATTGAACATCACTCTTCTCTGAAACATTTTTCTACGAATGTTTTTAAAATCTATTTTTCTTTTTAAGTCATTCTTTCTTACTTCTGATTGTACATTAGCATTTAGTATATTCTGTCGATTGTCTTGTTGTTTTCTACTTGAAACACTATTTGCAGTGGATATATTTTTTTACATTTTTTCTTTGCTTGAGGATATTTTTTTATAAAATCCTTAGTCTGCTTTGCCAGAAGACTTTTTCTTGTTTCCAACATGAGGTTCTTCAACTAATTTTTGTTGTCCAGTTGTCTTCAAATATAGATGTTGTTGCTGTTCTTTTCTCTTTCTTGATTTTATAGGCATCTTTAATTTATTTCAGTGTTGTTCAGCAATACCTGAAAGAAACAAAAAAAAATACCTTTATGTAATTTAAATATATTACTATATTTTTTATGAGCTTTTCAAATCCTATCATATGAGCTGCCCCTTTCCTATGATTGCAAGTCTTACACAATAAAAGCTACACAAATTAAATCTCTGACAACAATTCCTGTGTGCACACAGACTCATGGTGTGATTCTAGGCAGAAAACGATATTTGATTGGCAATTTCAAAGCACATTTACTACTGTGGTAGAGCAAGTGATAATTACTGTAACAGCCTGACACATTTTCCTTATAGTTGAGAGAGGTAGAAAAGAGCACATGTCCTAACAGCTACTTGAGACCATGAGCATGTGGAACCTGGGTGAGTGATTAGACTAGAGCAAAGGAAATGAGCCTTGGTGACATTGAATGTGTTAGCGTTACACACTGCTATCTGATATACCACACAGTTCTGAATACTTAGCATGGGACTGCAGGAGAAGCAACTGCCTGTGTGCTAAAAGTGTGTTTCTGGAGACTGTGAATTGTCAGGTGCAAAAGAGATCTGCATGGATGCTTCCACAACTGCATGAAGACTGCAGAGATGTATATAAGAGTACATGTATGGTAAGGGTTAATTGGAGTTTTGAACATGTAGGAACTACCTCACCCATTGCAGGAGTGTAAGGAAAATCTACCATGATGATTTCAAATGTGTTTGCATTTCCCTTTCATCTGTGAGATAGTCATGTGTGCTGTATGCTAACCATCACAGTTCAAGAAAACAAGCTGCCCCTTTCCTACGAGTGCAAGTCTTACAGAACAAGACCAACACGAATTAAATCCCTGACAACAATTCCTGTGTGCACACAGACTCATGGTGTGATTCTAGGCAGAAAACGATATTTGATTGGCAATTTCAAAGCACATTTACTACTGTGGTTTTGCAGGTGATAATTACTGTAACAGCCTGACACATTTTCCTTATAGTTTAGAGAAGCAGAAAAGAGTACATGTCCTACCAGCTACTTGAGACTATGAGCATGTGTAACCTGGGTGAGTGATTAGACTACAGCAAAGGAAATGAGCCTTAGTGATATTGATTGTGTTAGCGTTACTCACTGCTATCTGAAATACCACATAGTACTGAATAGTAAGCATGGGAGTGCAGGAGAAGCAGCTGGCTGTGTGCTAAGAGCGTACTTCTGGAGACTGTGTATTGTCAGGTGCAAGAGAGATCTGCATGGACGCTTGCACAACTGCATGACGACTGCACAGATGTATGTAAGAGTACATGTGTGGTAAGGGTTAATTGGAGTTTTGAACATGTAGGATCTACCTCACCCATGGCAGGAGTGGAAAGAAAATCTACCATGTTGATTTCAAATGTGTTAGCATTTGCCTCTCATTTGTGTGATATTGATTTGTGCTGAATGCTAGCCATCACAGTTCAAGAAAACAAGCTGCCCCTTTCCTACGAATGCAAGTCTTACAGAACCAGACCACCACGAATTAAATCTCTGACAACAATTCCTTTGTGCACACAGACTCATGGTGTGATTCTAGGCAGAAAACGATATTTGATTGGAAATTTCAAAGCACATTTACTACTGTGGTAGAGCAAATGATAATTACTGTAACAGCCTGACACATTTTCCTTATAGTTTAGAGAAGCAGAAAAGAGTACATGTCCTACCAGCTACTTGAGACTATAAGCATGTGTAACCTGGGTGAGTGATTAGACTACAGCAAAGGAAATGAGCCTTAGTGATATTGATTGTGTTAGCGTTACTCACTGCTATCTGAAATACCACACAGTGCTGAATACTTAGCATGGGAGTGCAGGAGAAGCAGCTGGCTGTGTGCTAAGAGCGTACTTCTGGAGACTGTGTATTGTCAGGTGCAAGAGAGATCTGCATGGACGCTTGCACAACTGCATGAAGACTGCACAGATGTATGTAAGAGTACATGTGTGGTAAGGGTTAATTGGAGTTTTGAACATGTAGGATCAACCTCACCCATGGCAGGAGTGTAAGGAAAATCTACCATGTTGATTTCAAATGTGTTAGCATTTGCCTCTCATTTGTGAGATATTGATTTGTGGTGAATGCTAGCCATCACAGTTCAAGAAAACAAGCTGCCCCTTTCCTACGAGTGCAAGTCTTACAGAACAAGAGCAACAAGAATTAAATCTCTGTCAACAATTCCTGTGTGCACACAGACTCATGGGGTGATTCTAGGCAGAAAACGATATTCGATTGGCAATTTCAAAGCACATTTACTACTGTGGTAGAGCAAGTGATAATTACTGTAACAGCCTGACACATTTTCCTTATAGTTTAGAGAGGCAGAAAAGAGCACATGTCCTAACAGCTACTTGAGACCATGAGCATGTGGAACCTGGGTGAGTGATTAGACTAGAGCAAAGGAAATGAGCTTTGGTGATGTTGAATGTGTTAGCGTTACACACTGTTATCTGAAATACCACTCAGTGCTGAATAGTATGCATGGGAGTGCAGGAGAAGCAGCTGCCTGTGTGCTAAGAGTGTGTTTCTGGAGACTGTGTATTGTCAGGTGCAAGAGAGATCTGCATGGACGCTTGCACAACTGCATGAAGACTGCACAGATGTATGCAAGATCACCTGTGGTAAGTGTTAATTGGAGTTTTGAACATGTAGGAACTACCTCACCCATTGCAGGAGTGGAAGGAAAATCTACCCAGTTGTTTTCAAATGTGTTAGCATTTGCCTCTCATCTGTGAGATGGTGATGTGTGCTGTATGCTAACCATCATAGTTCAAGAAAACAAGCTGCCCCTTTCCTACGAGTGCAAGTCTTACAGAACTAGAGCAACACAAATTAAATCTCTGACACCAATTCCTGTGTGCACACAGACTCATGGTGTGTATCTAGGCACAAAACAGTATTCCTGGGTGATACCAGTACACCTTAACTTATGGTGAAGACATACTCCATAATATATTACAAGTTCAAGGCAGTTAAATATCTTCCAAAACATAAAATGTAAAACACAACTTTAAAACAAGAATCACATTTCTATTATTTATATCAAAATTCACCACATACATCCCCTCTCAAATTCATAACTCACCTTTAAAAGTAGTTAGTTGAGAAAGAAATGTGGCACTCACACAGCAGATTATCAGAGCCAGAATCTCTGAGCTGTACACCTCTCACCAGAACCAGTAAATGGCAATCGTTCCCTCTCTTTTTTCACACATATACATGTTAACTTCAAATCACAGTGCTTCCCACATTTTTTCAAATGGAAACACGCTTTTCTATTGGTTGCAAATTTCAACCCTTTCCAAATGATCTCTACCCCCAACATGACTTTTGCCTGCTACCATAGCAACAGGTCATGGAACACTGGTGTGAGCAGAGAGGTCAGAAGTTCAGCACACAATGTTTCTAATCCAAAGAGCAAGAGTGCTTGACTTTTCGAACCTAACAGCAAATCCAAAGTAATGTTCTGTGGGAACATATTTTTCTGAACCAATACAAAACATGCTTTTAAAAATTTAAACATACAGCCTAGTTTTTTGTGTTGAATAGTCTGAAACAGCTAATGAGTTCTTTTTATTAAAGAAAAAGTATGTAAGCCTCCATTTTACAACTATCTTTCTGTTCATATTGCCATTCTACTGAAAGACACCTTCTGAGTGCATCCAGATCTCCGTGAAAGATGTTCACAGTGTGGATTGTAGGTCATAGCTATGTCGTCTGGAGTGAAAAGTATGCAGAAAAAAGAGGTATTGTGAAAGACCTTGCTTTGCCAAATGTAAACATTAAATGGATTGGTCAGAGAGGGTTAAAGTGGCACCAAATGCCTTTGGTGAAATCCTTTCTACATCTCCCACAGCCTGACCTTATAATTGTGCACTGTGGTGGAAATGACCTAGGCACTTTAACTGGGGTAGGTCTGGAAATGCTTGTTAAGGACACCTTTGTGCAATTGATGTCACTTTTTCCACAAACTACCTTTGTATATTCTAATATATGCCAAAGGCAAAAGTGGAACTGGTCCAATCAATATTGTCCACAGATTGACAATGCAAGAAAGCACGTCAATAAGTCTGTTTCTGCTTTCCTCAGAGACTATGGTATGGGTTCTATATACCACAACAACTTGCGTTACAACATGCAAGGCATTTATAGAGGAGAAGGTGTACATTTCACAGATGAAGGCAACAGAGTCTTCCTCTTGAACTTTAGGCTCTGCATCGGTACTTACTTGTAGGTACAAAAAAGCACTCAATGAACACAGCGGCTCTTTTGAGAACCAACCAACATCTAAACACTTAAACTTGATTTTTAATTCTATTTTTTTTATGTTTTTTTTGCCGCCGTGCGCACTCCGCAATATTTTTTTTACATTTTTTTTTTTGGGGGACCTAAGGGGTCTTTCATGGTCCCCCTGAGAAGGCCTAGGGGGTCAGGAACTCTCTACCCTGCCCCCTTTTAACGTTCTACACTTGTGTTTTTAACTCTCTTCTGCCTCTAAAACTCAAAATGGCGGCTGGGGGGTGCGCGCACTGTGCGCGCACCCCGCGATTTTTAAAAAAAAAAATAAATGTTTTTTTCACCCTTCGGGGTCCTTCAGGGACCCCCTGACAAAGGCTAGGGGGTCAGGAACTCTCTACCCTGCCCCCTTTTCATGTTCTCCACCTTTCTTTTTCCCTGTCACACACCCAACACACAAAATGGCGGCCAACACTTCCTGATTTCGACCGATTCGAATGTTGACTGACATGTAACCACCAATCAGAATTACGCTCGCGCACGGCACGGTGCACGCCTATAGATATTTATGTACTTTTAACTGTAATTTTCTCAGGAACTACTGAACAGATTGACACCATATATGCAAAAGGCACATGCCTGACCTGAGGACTACCTCTTTGCCAAAACTGTTCAGCCGTTCGGGCTGTACCTTCGAATAAAGGTCCTACGGGAAAATGCATGGGGAAAACGCGTTTAGGGACCCCCCTTTTTTCTCGGCCCCCGCTTGACGAATCAACCCGAGACTTTCAGGGTAGGAGCTGAGCGGAGCGCCCCATTAGTTTTGAAAATTTCGCGAAGATTCGTCAACCGGCGCCAAAGTTATTCAAAATAGAATTTTGAGATTTCCTATGGAAACTCGGTCCTAACTATAACTATCTACTGGCCAGTAGATAATATACACACACATATATATATATATATATATATATATATATATATATATATGTATATATATATTACCTACTGGCAGTCGCCAGTAGGTAGTTATAGTTAGGACCACGTTTCCATAGGAAATCCGCAACATTCTATTTTGAATAACTTTTGCGCCGGTCGACGAATCCTCGCGAATTTTTCAAAATAGGCGGGGCGCTACGCTCCGCTCCTACCCTGAAAGTCTCGGGGGGATTCGTCAAGCGGGGGCTGAGATAAAAGGGGGGTCCCAAAACGCGTTTTTCCCATGCATTTTTCCATGAGACCTTTAGACACAGCTACAGCCCGAACGGCTGAACAGAATTACTTGAAATTTGGCAGAGAGGTAGTCCTCAGGTCAAGGAAGTGCCTTTTGTAGGTTTGGTGTAAATCTGTTCAGTAGATTCTGAGAAAATAGCCTTTAAATCAATATATATATCTGAGCCAGCTTACGGTGCGCTTACGGTGCGCTTACCGTACGCGTACGGTGGCTTGCGCGAGCGCGATTCTGATTGGCTCTTAGATCTTAGTAAACATTCGAATCGGCCGAAACCAGGAAGCGGCGGCCGCCATTTTCTCTCTCGCACTGAGAGTGTGGATTAAAATACAAAGCACAAAAACATGTAAAGGGGCTGTTTGGACAGCTCCAAAGCACCTAGCCATGTTGAGGGAGTCCCCAAAGATTCCCCAAGGCCAAAAACGGAATTTTTTTTTTTTCGCTAATTTCGCCGATTACGCTTACCGTACGCGTACGGTAAAAAAATATTTTACAAAAAAAATTATCCACACTCTCCCCACCCCGTGTGCAAATGGTGCCCGACGGGCACCATTTGTGCATGGCTTATAACAGGTGTGAAAAATTAAAATGTTACCTTTCAAAACGAAGTGCATCATATGTCCTCCATGTGCGCAAGGTGCGCGAAGCGCATCGTGCGTACATGGCCCATCTAGCGTAACGTGGGCACGCGGTGCGCGTAGCGCACCGCGTGCCCACCGTGCGTGCACGGCACTAACTGCGTAAAGTGGGCGCGCGGTGCGCGAAGCGCACCGTGCGCGAACGGAACGAACTGCGTTAAGTGGGCGCGCACGCCACGAATGGCGTAAAGTAACTTAGCATTTAAAAAACCGTACAAATTCACTGAAAAAACCATAGGTTTCACACACGTTATAGTTAGGAATTAGCATTTAAAAAACCTTGCAAATTCACTGAAAAAACCATAGGTTTCACACATGTTATAGTTAGCGGAAATTTTACTGATAAAAAACCAATGAAATTCCCCCGTTATAGTTAGTGCAGGCAACTATAACTCACGCGACCGCAATCTTCTGCTGATGACATATGTGTCTTTATGAAAAAAAAATATTTGTAATATATGTATAGCTAAAAATTTATGGAAGAAGACATGGGCAAATAAGTGTCTAAATACAGTATTAGCATCAGCAGAGGATTGCGGTCGCGTGAGTTATAGTTGCCTGCACTAACTATAACGGGGGAATTTCATTGGTTTTTTATCAGTAAAATTTCCGCTAACTATAACATGTGTGAAACCTATGGTTTTTTCAGTGAATATATATATATATATAAATATATTATCTACTTGCGGTCGCTTGCTCACTTTGCCACTGGATTCAAGCAAGCCTGGCTGAAGACGGCTGAAATGGCAGAAACCGGTCCTAAGAAGCTTGTTTCCGGTCCAGGGAAGGCATGGCTTGGCAGTTCGGGCTGGACTGTTCCCATGAGGCACAGGGTCAGACTGATTTGCATATGGCCATGTCTGAACTAGGGTGGCAGAGTGGGCTAAAGAACGGTGATGGATCAAACCCAGATCTGTTGACTGAGTGTGAGTGTTTGATTGGTTCTGATGCTCCGTCCATCACCACTCCCTTTTGTACCGCTTTGTTCGCCATAAGTTGGCAGGGTATGCTCAGACGTGAGTCCCTTGCTCACTTTGCCACTGGATTCAAGCAAGCCTGGCTGAAGACGGCTGAAATGCCAGAAACCGGTCCTAGGAAGCTTGTTTCCGGTCCAGGGAAGGCATGGCTTGGCAGTTCGGGCTGGACTGTTCCCATGAGGCACAGGGTCAGACTGATTTGCATATGGCCATGTCTGAACTGGGGTGGCAGAGTGGGCCAAAGAACGGTGATGGATCAAACCCAGATCTGTTGACTGGGTGTGAGTGTTTGATTGGTTCTGATGCTCCGTCCATCACCACCCCCTTTTGTACCGAAAGAAAAATTAGGGCACATTTTGCGTGACTTCTCAAATCCTCTTCTATTTCATCAAAAAATTCTGACATGCAGACTGAAACATGCACTTTCAATACCAGCAGCAGACTTCCCTGGTGAGCAGTAGCTTTACTACAGTGATCTAATAAGCAACTAGAGTGCTAACATTCTGAATTTATAGCAAATTTGTGACACATCTGAATGCCTTCCTGGTGGAATCAAAGTAAAAAACTGAAAGTATTTCCTACTGAGGAGACTGTAGTAAATGAGGAAATTAGGAAACATCATAACAAATAAGTCTCCCAAAATGGCCACCAGAGACAAAAGAGCCCAAATGTAGCCCAAATATCACCCAGACGTAGCCCAAGTATAGCCCAATGACAGAATGTCCCAGAGTGTTCTAACGAACAACTAGAGCGCTAACAGTCTTACTGATGACAAAAGTATGGCACACCTGAAGCCATCTTGAATGGAATAAAGTGGTAACACTTAAAACATTTAATTTACAAAGGAACACAATGAGGGGATTCATTTTGCCATAGATATTATGATTAGTGCTGCAGAAAGAACAATTAGGGCACATTTTGACTTCTCAAATCCTCTTCTATGTCATAAAAAAATTCTGACATGCAGACTGAAACATGCACTTTGAATACCAGCAGCAGACTTCCCTGGTGAGCAGTAGCTTTACTACAGTGATCTAATGAGCAACTGAGTGCTAACATTCAGAATTTATGGCAAATGTGTGACACATCTGAATGCCTTCTTGATGGAACCAAGTAAAAAACTGAAAGTATTTCCTACTGAGGAGACTGCAGTAAATGAGGAAATTAGGAAACTTCATAACAAATAAATCTCCCAAGATGGCCACCAGAGACAAAAGAGCCCAAATGTAGCCCAAATATCACCCAGATGTAGCCCAAGTATAGCCCAATGACAGAATGTACCAGAGTGTTCTAACAAACAACTAGAGCGCTAACAGTCTTACTTATGACAAAAGCATGGCACATCTGAAGCCATCTTGATTGGAATAAAGTGGTAACATTTAAAACATTTAATTTACAAAGGAACAAAATGAGGGGGTTCATTTTGCCATAGAAATTATGATTAGTTCTGCAGAAAGAAAAATTAGGGCACATTTTGACTTCTCAAATCCTCTTCTATGTCATAAATAATTCTGACATGCAGACTGAAACATGCACTTTGAATACCAGCAGCAGACTTCCCTGGTGAGCAGTAGCTTTACTACAGTGATCTAATGAGCAACTAGAGTGCTAACATTCAGAATTTATGGCAAATGTGTGACACATCTGAATGCCTTCTTGATGAAACCAAAATAAAAAACTGAAAGTATTCCCACTGAGGAGACTGCAGTAAATGAGGAAATTAGGAAACTTCATAACAAATAAATCTCCCAAGATGGCCACCAGAGACAAAAGAGCCCAAATGTAGCCCAAATATGACCCAGATGTAGCCCAAGTATAGCCTAATGACAGAATGTCCCAGAGTGTTCTTAAGAACAACTAGAACGCTTACTGTCTTACTTATGACAAAAGTATGGCACACCTGAAGCCATCTTGATTGGAATAAACTGGTAACACTTAAAACATTTAATTTAAAAAGGAACACAATGAGGGGGTTCATTTTGCCATAGAAATTATGATTAGTGCTGAAGAAAGAAAAATTAGGGCACATTTTGAGTGACTTCTCAAATCCTCTTCTATTTCATTAAAAAATTCTGATATGCAGACTGAAACATGCACTTTTAATACCAGCAGCAGACTTCCGTGGTGAGCAGTAGCTTTACTACAGTGATCTAATGAGCAACTAGAGTGCTAACATTTAGAGTTTATGGCAAATGTGTGACATATCTGAATACCTTCTTGATGGAATCAAAGTAAAAAACTGAAAGCATTTCCTACTGAGGAGACTGCAGTAAATGAGGAAATTAGGAAACTTCATAACAAATAAATCTCCCAAGATGGCCACCAGACACAAAAGAGCCTAAATGCAGCACAAACATCACCCAGATGTAGCCCACATGTAGCCCCATGATAGAAGTGTGCAAAACACTTATTTTTTGTGTATTTGCAGTTTTATATAGTGCAGACTTGTCAGGTATTGGAATGCTTTACATGAGCATGGGTTACATCACACAAGATCAAATTCATTTTGGTTGTAGACATGGGGAGATTAAGTGATTTGACCACAATCACAGAATGTTGAGCTGAAGCAGAAACTCCAACCTGGTTCCCCAGTTGCAAAGTCTGCAGCTCTGGAAGTAACACCACATCCTCTCGCCAAGGTGCAACATTTAATCAAGTGGTCAACTGGATAAAAAAACATAAAGATTACAAACAATTTAAAAGTTCTTTGTCGCTATTTGAAAACTCAGAAAATATGTCCTCATTTTAGTTTTTTAGAGCACTAACCATAATTTTGATGCAAATAAGACCCTCTCATATATGTAATTTCTAAAGGAAATACTCTAGGTATTACAGTTTTGATAACATCAAGATGACGTCAGGCGTTCCACACTTTTGTAATAAATAAAGAATGTTAGCAATCTAGTTGTTCATTGGGATACTGTTAAGAGGCAGAGACCAGGGGCACGGACTCTGAAAATTGAAGGCAGGTAGGAGAGTGCAGAGGCAACAATTTGACCACACTGGGCAGGCAGGAAGGGCAGTGGCAGCACAACAGACTATGGAGGGCAGTGGAAAGGGGGGCAGGGGCAACAAACCAACAATACAGGACTGGCAAGAGAGGCTGTGGAAATATAATAGACCATTGTGGGCAGAAGGAAGAGGCAGTGGTAGTACAACCATACATGCCAACAGACCCGTTTCAGCCAGGAAACGTCCAATGTTTTTAAGCTCAAATGGGCTTTATTTGATCTGTTTCCTGTCTACAATCTCCTCTTTTTCAATGTAACTCAAAGGGGAAAATCAATACCCCAGTTTTTTTTCAAAATCTCCCACTTACCAAGTTCAAAATGTTCGCAAGTATGGTACATTGAATCATGGTAGGCAGGAGGAATTGGGGTAGGGACATGGATTCGGATAACACAGGACAGGAGGGACATGGAGAGGTGCACCAAACTGACCCTACAGGGCAGGCATCAGGGTTTGCAGCAGCACAATACACCACACAGCGCATGCGGGACGGGAGTGCAGCACCACAATCCATAGAAAGCAATAGGGAGGGGACAGGACCATGCACATGGACAACAGAGAACAGATGGGAAAGAGGCAATGGTAGCTAGCTGACCATAATGGACAGACAGGAGAAAAAGCTGCAGCATAACAGACCATAAAGGGCAGGATGGACAGATCAGGGGCATTACAATGGAACAGACAAGCCAAGAGGGAGGGAATAGGGGGTCTGCACATGGAAACAGAGGGCTGGGGGCAAGGTGGCAGGGCAGGAGCAGCAAGATGACCATGGAGGTCAGGCAGGATGGGCACTAGAAACAAGACACACCATGGAGAGCAACAATGAGACTATGGTGGCATACACACAGACCATGGAGGGAAGGTGGGAGGGGGTCAGGGGCAGCTAGCTGACCACACAGGGAAGGTGGGAGGGGCCATGGCAGCACAGAAGACCATGCATGGCAAGCGGGAGGGTTAGTGGCAGCACAATGGCTATGATGGGCAAGAAGGAAGATGCAGGGGCATGCACAAAGGACCATGGAGGATAGAAGGGAGGGTCAGGACCTGGGCACAGACAAGAGAGTTCAGGGGAAGGGGCCTCACAACAGACCGCGTGGGGCAGGCAGGAGGAGCAGTTGCAGCACAACAGATCAGGGAGGGCAGAAGGGTGTGGCAGTAAAATGGACCATGGAGGACTGGAGTAAGGGGATAGGGGCATGGCATGTGGACAGGCAGGGTGGATGTGGCAGGGACAGGTTACAGTCATCTGACAATGCTAGGCAGGTGGGAGGGGAGTGGCAGCTCAACAGAACACTCAGAGTAGATAGGAGTGGCAGGTCCATGGAACATAGTGGGCAAAAAGGATGGAGCATGGGCATGCACAAAGACATCGGAGGGCAGGGGGGAGGAGAATAGGTGCAGCAAGCTAAGCACAGAGGCTAAGCAGGAGGTCAATGATGGGCCATAGAATTGGGCAATGGAGGGCAGGAGGAGTGGACTGGTACATCATGCTAAATGGAGGGCAGTGGCAGCACATCAGACCATGCATGGCAGGAGGGAGGAAGCTAGTCCATGGATTCAGACAACAGAGGATAGCGAGGAGGTGGATGGGGCAGCAAGCTAACTGTTCAGAGAAGGTGGGTATTAGGAACTTTATTGTTTTTAAAATGTGTGTCTGTGCGAACTACTTAAAATATGAACAAATATGCAGCATAATCTCACTTTTATTGAGGAAGATGAGGACGTTTGTGACTGTGACTCCGGGCTCACTTGGCAGTAACACCCCCTGACCCTCCACCCTCATCGCAAAATGTAATGCCTGTGAAAAGGGTAGGTGGAAGCAGTGTTATATAGAACATAGTCCTGAGAGCACGATTGAAAATTAAAACTAGATGTAGTATATGGTATAAACTATGCACCAAAAAGTGTGATATAAGATGAACCGGGGCGTGAAATCTAATATGCAATACATTGTGCACAATGACAGATTCATTGGAGAGCGCGAGATAGCACAGGCATTAGCGCGTGCTATGCGATATACGCCTTGGAGTGTAATATGCACAGGGCAGTGTTGTGTAACATAACTAGTCTCTAAAGTCGTAATATAAAATATGTGCTGGGGAGTGTAACGTTGCATATGCACTGTGACAAAGATATGGATTCCAGATTGTAATATGTATGGCATAGCACTGTGCGTTATAACATACACATCGAGGAAGGCACGTTAGATGGGGCAATATAACCCGTGCGAAGGCAAGTGTGGCATGACATATTCACGGGGTGGTGTTACAGTGCACATGGGCTAGAGAGTGTCATAGCATGCGCACTAGCTGGTGGAATACAACACAGAGGTGTGAGGCAATCGGCGGGCACTGGTGGGTGCAACACAGCATTGGGCTCAGTCAGGAGCACGCTGTGACTCTCAAGTGAGGTTCGTCTCCTTTCCAGAGAGTAAAATAAAAAGTATTACACATCCGGCAGTGGATGTGTTTTTTATTAACCGTGAGGGGGGTTTCTTGCATAGTTTGGTCGATTTTTTGTCGAATCCCCTTTGAATGGCTTAGTGTGCGTGTATAATAAATGTGCCCGTCAATAGCTACCCATGTTTGTATAAATAAACGACAAGGGTGTCTACTTGGAGAGTACCCACCGGCGGGGGTGCCGGGATTAGGCACGGTAGGGTGTCAGACACGTCAGAGCTTCACTAGCGGTGTAAATACATTCCATGTGGATTCATTCTATGCATAGTCGCCTTTTAATGAATATCACGCAAATCGTTATGGTGATAGGTACATACGGTTTGTCCAGCATGTCCTAGGTGTTTCTATACATATATATATTTTTAAAATAATAAAAAACAAAGGCCGGCCCTGTGGGATGGGGTCCCCGGAGCTATAAGTGGCCTGAGGAGGGGGGCAACGCAGCCCCCTCCTAAAGAATTTAAATTAAAAAAAGGCCATGACCCGGGGGTTGGGGTCCCCGGGGCCGATTAAGGCCTTGGGAGGGCCAAATTAATTTTTTTCAACAAAACAAATTAGGGTGCAGGCCCTGGGGGATGGGGTCCCCAGGGCCAGTAAATTAGAAAAAGAAGGGGGGCCACACAGCCCTCCTTCTTAAAAAAATAAAATAAATAAAAGACCGGCATCACACTGGAGGCCACGCCCCCTCCTTGCAGCACTCTGCAAACGCGCCCCCTGGCCAGTTGTAAGTTGGGGAATTAATTCCCCTTCAATACTGAGGGTCTCTGGGGGCCAACTAGCCCACCAGGTGCTTCCAGTAAGTGCCACTGCTCTGCGTTGCAGAGAGGTGGTGCAGGCCGTGCCCCTTTTTACACCTCTCTGCAATGGTGCTTACTGGACGTACCTAGTGGGCTATTTTGCCCCTAGGGATCCTCAGGATTCAAGGGGACTTAATCTCCCAACTTAAAAAACGGCCACAGGGCATGTTTACACAGTGGGGAAGGAAGGAGACGGGGCCTGAGGTGACGTGTGCAAACACGACCTATGGCGCGTTTTAAGTTGGGGAAATAATTCCCCTTTACTCCTGAGGACCCCTGGGGGCTAACTAGCCCACCAGGTGCTTCCAGTAAGCGCCACTGAGCTGCGTTGCAGACAGGTGGTCCAGGCCGTGCCACTTTTTACACCTCTCTGCAACGCAGCTCTGTGGCACATACTGGAGGTACCTAGTGGGCTAGTTGGACCCTAGGGACCCTCAGGATTCAAATTAACTTAATCTCCCAACTAAAAATGGCCACAGGGCGTGTTTACACAGTGGTGAAGGGAGGGGACGGGGACTGAGTTAACGTGTGCAATTAAGCCCTGTGGCGCGTTTTAAGTTGGGGAAAGAATACCCCTTCAATCCTGAGGGACCCTGGGGGCCAACTAGTCCACCAGGTGCTTCCAGTAAGCACCACTCCGCTGCGTTGCAGAGAGGTGGTCTAGGCCGTGCCCCTTTTTACATCTCTCTGCAACGCAGCTCTGTGGCGCTTACTGGAGGAACCTAGTGGTCTAGTTGGACCCTCAGGATTCAAGGGGACTTAATCTCCCAACTTAGAACGGCCACAGAGCGTGTTTACACAGTGGGGAAGTGCGGGAACGGGGCCTGAGGTGACGTGTGCAAACACGCCCTGTGGCGCGTTTTAAGAGGTAGTTTTAATCCCCTGCCCTATTATATACTAGGGGCTTACAGAGGAGGTCCTGCTGATCACAGGGGGACCCCAACGCATAGTGTTCCCTAGTGTATGTAGGTGTTTTCACTGTATTCTGAGTGTCTTTTAACATAGCACTGGCTCTAGGACTGGTTAGTCAGACTCAGTTACCACCAGTATCCGTCTGAAAAAGTTGAGGGTACAGGATGATTTTGCAACAAGGCTTCTTTCTGCTCTTCTGTTTGTTCTTTCTGCACGTTATCCTTCTTTCTGCACTTTTCTTCGTCTTTGAGGACTTCTGTTGCTTCTTTCTGCATTTCTTTTTTTTCTTTCTGTGCGTTTTTTCTTCTTTCTTCACATGTCCTATCTCTGTAGGCATAGTTAGAAATTAGCATTTAAAAAACCTTTGAAATTCACTGAAAAAACCATAGGTTTCAGGCACGTTATAGTTAGGAATTAGCATTTAAAAAACCTTAGAAATTCACTGAATAAACCATAGGTTTCAGGGGCTTTATAGTTTGCTGGACTTCTTACTCGTACAAAACCATTGAAATTCCCCCGTTATAGTTAGTTCAGCTAACTATAACTCGCACGCCCACAATGCACTGCTGATGACATCACATATTACATCACTCATGACATGGTCAGTGACATCACTCATGACATCACTGATGACATCTCAAATGACATCACTAATGACATCACTGATGACATCATCCTTGTGATAGAGTGGCAGACCTCCTCTTCCCCTAATATAACCTTTGATACACACATTCAAAAATAGAAACTACAATGTTCAAAACAATGGACATACGAATACCAGTTACAACAACCTATTCAGTAATTCTAAGATCCACATACACATCCACTCATTCACCAACAGTCCTATGCAGTCACTCATACATGTACTCACTCATCATATGTACTCACACACCTATACATCCTGTTACACAACGCCACTCATCCATAGAGTTACTCACACACATAGTCACTCATGCTAATAAAGAATCAAACATCCATTTACTTGCATATACAGTTATACACACACCACCACACTTACTTCTACAGAAACTTACACATACTTAGTCTTTTAAACAATCACTTATAGAAACACATACTTATTCATACATCATACAGGAACTCTTCCAATCTCTCACTCTCACATATACTCACTTATATACACCAATAGTCACATATACTAGTTTAAAACATATGTAGTTACTCATAAAGACACTATTGAGACAGTCTATCACTCACTAACACACCCATGCGCACACTCATCCACCCATACAGTCCTGCACACATGCTGTCTTCAACACATACAAACAGTGAGTCACTCATTCATGCACCTATGCACTATGTAATACCCCCCACCGAACCATACAGACACTCAGACACTCATACTGATACTCAAAAAACCAACTAATAACCTATGTAGACACTCATGTAGCTACTCACCAACCCATACAGCCACTTATACACAAAGTGAGAGACTGATACAGATATTTACACATTTAAACATTACTCACTAAGCCATGTATTCACTAAGATACACTTAATCAGTCAGTTATACAATCAATTTTTCAAAAACAAATCATCCATTTAGAGACTTATACACCCATTTATTCTTCCATCGACCTTGAGATATACATATATAAAACATATGTAATTTTCAGAAAAACACCCATTCACTGGATGATGTCATCAGTGATGTCATCAGTGATGTCATTTGAGATGTCATCAGTGATGTCATGAGTGATGTCACTGACCATGTCATGAGTGATGTAATATGTGATGTCATCAGCAGTGCATTGCGGGCGCGCGAGTTATAGTTAGCTGAACTAACTATAACAGGGGAATTTCAATGGTTTTGTACGAGTGAAAAGTCCAGCTAACTATAACGCCCCTGAAACCTATGGTTTTTTCAGTGAATATATATATATATATATATAATTACATCTCCAGTAGGTAATTATAGTTAGGACCCAGTTTCCATAGGAAAGGCGTTTTTTGATTTGCCAATATCCTAGGCATCGTTTGACGAATCTTTGCAAAATTTTCAAAACTAATGGAGTGCTCTAGTCAGCTCCTGTATTTAAAGTTTCGGGGTGATTTGTCAAGCCGGCGACGAGAAAAAAGGGTGTCCCAAAAGATGTTTTCTCCATGTTAATTTCCTAAGGAAACTTTTGTCGCGGCTACAGCCTGACCTGCTGAACAAAAATTACACCAAATTTGGCAGAGAGGTCTTTCTTTGTCCAGAGTTCACTCTTTGCTTTGCTTTGCTGAGATTTCATCAGTGATGTCACTGACCATGTCATGGGTGATGTAATATGTGAGATCATCAGCAGTGCATTGCGGGGGGCCAAGTTATAGTTAGTTCAACTAACTATAACTGCTGAATTTATCTGGTTTGGTATGAGTGAAATGTCCAACTAACTATAAAGTCCCTGAAACCTGTGTTTTTTTGGGTGAATTTCAAAGGTTTGTTAAATGGTAATTACTAACTATAACGTCCCTGAAACCTATGGTTTTTTCAATGAATATAGATATGTATATACACACGCACGTTCATTTGGATTTATGCGTGTTTTAAATCTATAAAAATATACATTTATATATATATAAATGCTGATATATCTAGATATATTTATGAAGAAAAATCATATATATGTATACAAAAAAAGTGTTTGTTCCTACCTGTACATTTTGTAGCAAGCATGCGCCTTTACCATATCTACATGCCTTTCCCACGAAAATGTGAGTAGTTTAAAGGAAAATATAAACCCTTTCTATATATATAGAAATGGTTTAAACTTACCAGTAAAATACTTGTATTTACTTGTAAACCTTTACCATGCATACGCTATTACCATTCATTCATTTGTTGTAAAGGCATATGTGGTATAGGCAAGTTGTTGTAAAAACATGCGTGGTAATGCATGGTAAGGGCATTCTGATGTCAGAGCAGCATTGTAACGGCATGCGTTATAACAGAAGGCATGGTTCAGTCATACATCTGAATGTAGCTGTCCTGTAGGACCCTAGAGAACAGTGTTGTGGAGTTGCTATTGCAGTGGATCATATTGCAGAAAGAAGGATGCCAGACAGTTATAAAAATGGTGAATTTGTAAATAGCTAAAAAGCTAAATCTGCTCTATTTTCAAACTTGTGCTCTACCTAATTAACCCCTTCACCGCGGCACGAATTTTGCCACGACGCTGGGGGGGTTCGGGGTGTTAGCGGCGCCGCCATGCTCATGACGGAACCACTCCGTCATGAGCCACGGGTGTGCTGTGGTCATGACGGAGTGGTTCCGTCACGACTCCGCCCACTTGCATTGTTCGCCTGCACAGGCGGGGAATCAGAGCCGCGTGGGCGGAGCGGCCGACAACAGCCGCAGCATGACGGAACCACTCCGTCATGAGCACACGGCGCCCGTGGCTCATGACGGAGTGGTTCTGTCATGAGCAGGCAAGGGGTTAATGCTATTTAGCAATTCAATTAGAACTTTTAATCTGCTTGCGAGCATTATCCTCAGCTACCAGTATAAGTACGGCAACAAGGATTGATTAAACCACTGATCTTAATTATAGGCTCATTCTTTTAATTAGTCACTCATTCATTCACAAAACTCCTAGCCCACTTAGAAACTCACTCACCAATCAATTAAGAGGCACTTTCACTTGCAAGCCTGACTTACTGGTTTTAACAGTGCTTGTTTAATCTGATGTTTTAAAGCTGTGGACAAAATATGCATATTTCAGGCAAATTTTAGGGAGCTTTCATCCAAAATAGATCGATTTGTTGGGAGCCTCCAACGAGCCTGCTGTTTGTCTGCCCTACCCCCTAGTTTTTTAAAACTTAACGATATTTTTTTGTAACATTTTCTTGAATATTTAACGACACGTGCAGGTTAAAAGTTGATGATTGTTTTAAGTTCCAACAGTGCCTTCCAAATGCAAGTAGCAGGTGTGGTTGATCTGAGCAAATTTTATCCTATGATATGTACTGCACGTAGAAACTGCTTTTTCTTAACCAATCACAAACATGCTTTTCCACAAAACTAATGTGCACCCTACTTTTAAAAAAAGAATGCTTTTCATGATATCTTTAGAGATAAGTTATAGATAGGAATTAGCATTTAAAAAACCTTTGAAATTCACTGAAAAAAACATAGGTTTCAGGGGCGTTATAGTTAGGAATTGGCATTTATAAAACCTTAGAAATTCACTGAAAAAACCATAGGTTTCAGGGGCGTTATAGTTAGCTGGACGTTTCCCTCATTCAAAACCCTAGAAATTCCCCTGTTATAGTTAGTTCAGCTAACTATAACTCGCGCCCCCGCAATGCACTGCTGATGACGTCACATATTACATCACTGATGACATGGTCAGTGACATCACTGATGACATCTCAAATGACATCACTGATGACATCACTGATGACGTCATCCATGTGATAAATTACCGCATCTTCTCACACCCTAACTTTGATACACCGACTCAAAATTTCAGACTTCCATTCTCAAAACCATAGATACTCAAAAACCAATATCTACATACCCACTCATTAACTCTTAGGTCTACATACACCCCCACTCATTCACCTGTACAGTCACTCATAGTTACAGTCACTCCGTACAAGACTATCATATGCCTTTATACACCTGCATAGACACTCACACACCACCAATCATCCATAGAGGTACTCTCACACCTAGTCAGTCATGCAAATAATTAATTACACTCCCATTTACTCACCTATGCAGTTATACACACTTAAGTTCACTTACTCATAAAAATAGTACCACATTCTTACGCTCTTATACAATCATTGATACAAGCACACACTTATCCATACAGCCACACTCATACATATACCCACTTATATACTCTTACACGCATATATACTGCCTTTAACATATGTAGTTAGTCACAAATGTACCACTGAGATATACATTCAATCCCTAACACACCCATACATACACTCACTCAACTATACAGTTCATCACAGATGCACTCTTAAAACCATGCACCCATAGAATCACCCACTCACACATCTATGCACAGAGTCACACACAGCCTACGCACACAAACACTCAGGCACCCATACAGATACTCAGACAACCAATCAATAACCCATATAGACACTCATATAGCTATTCACAAAACCATGCAGCCACTTATACACCAACACACAGACACATACAGACATTCACACAGTTTAGTCACTAGTCTGCAGTAAGATACATTTAATGACTCACTTATAGAGTCAGTTACGCACCTAGAAAATCATCCATTCACACACTTGTACACCCACTCATTCTTCAACAGGCCTTTCAATATATATATTAAACTTATTAAAACTTTACAGACACAAAGACTCACTGGATGACGTCATCAGTGATGTCATCAGTGATGTCATTTCAGATGTCATGAGTGATGTCATCAGTGATGTCACTGACCATGTCATGAGTGATGTAATATGTGACGTCATCAGCAGTGCATTGCTGGGGCGCGAGTTATAGTTAGCTGGACTAACTATAACAGGGCAATTTCTAGGGTTTTGTACGAGGGAAATATCCAGCTAACTATAACGCCCCCGAAACCTATGGTTTTTTCAGTGAATATATATATAGATATATATATAGATATATATATATATATATATATATATATATATATATATATATATATATATATATATATATATATATATTTACAGAACACATAGTCACTGGATGATGTCATCAGTGATGTCATTAGAGATGTCATCAGTGGTCATCAGTGATGTCACTGACCATGTCATGAATGATGTAATATGCGACATCATCAGCAGTGCATTGCTGGGGCGCGAGTGCCTTCATCACTGTGCAAACACACCCCGTGGTGCGTTTTAAGTTGGGGGACTAAGTCCCCTTGAATCCTGAGGTTCCTTGGGGTCCAACTAGCCCACCAGGTATTTTAAGTAAGTGCACCAGAGCTGTGTTGCAGAGAGGTGTAAAAAGGGCCGTGGCCTCGGACCACCTCTCTGCAACGCAGCCCTGTGGTGCTTACTCGAGGTACCCCAGGGACCCTCAAGATTGAAGGGGAATTAATCCCCCAACTTAAAATGCTCCACGGGGTGAGTTTGCACAGTGGTACAGGGAGGGGGCGGGGCCTGATGTGACAAGTAAATATGTTTTAAAACGTTCAAAGGCACATGAGGCCCACTTAGGGTATTGATATAATAATATGGCTCTTGGGACTACATATCCCAGTATGCAGCGGTGGAGTAAACGCACTTAGCCAATCAAAAAACATTGCACTGAGCCAATGAAATGAGGCTGCATATTTTAACAAGCATTTACAATGCAATAGGTCTCGCAATAGCGAGATTTTGAGCTATTGTTGTTGTCTTTCTCCATATCACTTCGTTTGCACCTTTCCCTTCTTCACCCCCCTCGGGGCAGGCTGGCACTGCCTTTTCTTGCCTGAACGCCAGGCGTTGCACGAGCCCCTTCAACGCCTGGAGACAGTTTTATTTTGAATGTCTCATTATTTTCAGTCATAAATGAGCAATAAGAAGTAACCGCTAGGGGGCAACACCGGCACTTCCAATAAAGGTTTTGATCGGAAAGTTTCATTCTGGGATTTTGAATTTAATAACGATTTGAGCGAATGTCGATGGCTGTATGGCTGAACACTTTTGTTTTTCTTGCTGTGTGTAGTATTTTGGGGTAAAACCACTTCAACTAACACCTTTTATTGACTCTGCACGTCCCCCTTCCTCCTCAACAAGACAGAGGCCGGTTACGTGGTGAACGGGGTTCAGAGTGGGGAGATTTGAATATCAAAAGAAAGTTGAGGCTTTTGTGAAACCATACAATGCGATGCATTTAACAGGATACAAAGCGAGGCAGTGTAGCCCATCGTGTCAACGCACCTGCTGCTGCTGTGTACAACATTCAGCTTAGACGGACATTCTTACTGGGCCAGCCTTGTTGTTCATCCTTCTGAGTTTGAAATGGGCACGGACTGTGAATTAGGGGTGCTATGCACCCACAGATGCCCTAGTGCTGCATGGTCGTCCCCATGGAATGAGTTACAATATGAAACAATGCCATGGCGCTTGCCTACATCCATCTAGGCAGCACTCCGCATTCAAGCCAACATCCTTCAAAAGGGGCATTTTAATTTAAAATAAACGCAAGGTTTACTGCACCACCGTCCATTATAGGTAAAAATAGACATACAAAAAGTATACATAAAAACCAATAACTTTTAGCCATTTCCAAAGTCATGCAATTGTTAATGACCATTCATTACTAGGCCTCTGAATCACGACGCTCGTCAGGGGTAGTAAGCGCTATATAAATTAAATAGCCTTGCACTCCTGTGTTTGTCACAGAAGTGCTCTCTCGATGAACGAAGGTTGTAAGTGAAGCGTTTGAAAACCCGCAGGATGTTTAAAAACCCACAGGAGGTTTGAAATCCCGCAAGGCCGGAAGAGGCGCGAGATTAAAAAAAAAAGGATATGCGAGACAACCCCTTACCTTGGCCGTGAGAGTCTGGAGGGCCGTCGGCCTTGGAGGTTGGTGGGCACAGACTGGGCATTACCGCACACACAGGCCCTTTGCCTTCATACCAGCACATTCTGGGCAAGCCCGGTGCGGTGCTGTGAACTGCTGATAGGAGTTTGCCCCCCCTCAACCCCTTCAACTCTCCGTCCCCCGTTGAGAGGGGTATGCAGATGGCCAGGAGGTGTTGGTGCCCTGAAGCAGGGGAGGGCAGGCAGATCTCAAAACCGGCCCTACTTGTTCAGGATGGGCTCGGAGACCGGGTGGGTTCGCACCTAGGACATGTGCAGCCTGGACCAGAAAGGAGAAACTGCAGGAGCGTGGCTGGGACAGTAGACGCCGCTGGACACCAGTGCAGAAGATAGTGCTCACCTAATTGCCCTCTCCGCATGACTGACACCGCAAGGGGCCTGTGGCACCCGGCGGCGCTGTTGGGAGAGCGTCGGGATGTTAGGCCCACCACCGGCCGCGCTGACATCTATCTGTAGCCGGGTAAGATTGCTGCGGATGCTAGATCGGGCAGGAGAGGAGAGCGTTTGAGTGCCTATCCCTGCGCCCGGCCTCCTACCTATATGGGCCATACATCGGTCCTAAGCCCTCCCCCGCTCGCGATCACTGAGGCCCCATCAATATTTATATGCCTACGTTGTTGGGTCTTGGCTGAGGCTACAACCGAAGTGCTGTGCAGTATGAATTAGATTGTAAGAAAGATGTAACCACCTTCACTCGCCGACTTCCCCGACATGTATTGTTGTGGTAGGGTGGGGGCAAGTACAATAAGGAATATGGCGCAGTGAAGTAAACAGCATGAGCAAAGATACGTGTTCAGTTAATAGTACTGCTACTTGACCCTACTAATTGTGAGCTCCAGGAGCAGAGAAATGCTCTCCGTGGCTGAGCAGCCATCACGTGCAGCCTTTGTTGCGGTGCAGCGAGGAGTGGGAGCGGAAGAGCCGCCAATTCCGGTTTTAAGATAGTGTCTCCAAAACAATGTGCCCGGCCGGCTCCGAGTGACGCTTTGTGCGGGGGCAGGTAGTTTTCGCTGGGCTTTTTTCTGTCGTCCCACTTGGACGGCCTCGCCTGCTAAAAGGTTTCTTGTCTTTATGGGGCCATTTGTTTGGCCCTATAAAGATAAGAAACCTTTTGCGACCAACGCAAAGCAAGCGAGTCCGTCCAAATGGGACGGCTCGAAAAGCCAAGCAAAAACGTCATCGACACTTCTGTTTCAATGGCTGGCCACCGTTTAACCCCTTCCATGCTGCGCAGATTCCGCCGCTGTGCTGACGGAATCTTGCGCGGGCGTGGTCATGACGGAACGGTTCCGTCATGAGCACAGCTCAACCGTGGCTCATGACGGAACCGTTCCGTCATGAGCACCGAAGGGGTTAATATAAACGGTGACGCCAGCCAATGGAACAGAGGGGCGGGGCTTAAAGCCCCTTACAGAAAATACCCTGTTAACACTAGATCTCACCAGCGAGGCTGCGCATGCATGCAGCCTATGCCAGTCGAGACCTAAAAATAAGGAGGGTACTCACTGCGCCTTGTATGACAACAGCTTGCCTTTGATGAAGAGGATGGTTTCGTCGAAACGCGTCAGGCCTGCAAAATAAGTACTGGAATGCTGGGGGAGTTGAAGGGATGCGAGCTGTCGTGTGCATGCCCGAGATCTGGGCGTTTGGTGGAGAAAATTAATCACGTGGCAGTCCCGCTGCGGGGGATGGCACCATCACGAAAGGAAGTGAGGCTGGGGAATAGAACGATGTCCAAGCCATGCAGCACAGCAAGCCAACAGGAAGAGAATCTCTCCCCGGCAGCTCTGGATCCTACTACAGGACATAAATATGTTTTAAAACTTACAAAGGCGCATGTGGCCCACTTAGGGTATTGATATAATAATATGGCTCTAGGGACTACATATCCCAATATGCAGTGGTACTGTGTAAGCGCACTTAGCCAATCAAAAAACATTGCACTGAGCCATTGAAATGAGGCTGCATATTTTAAAAATAAGGAGAGCACTCACTGCGCCTTGTATGACAACAGCTTGCCTTTGAAGAAGAGGATGGTTTCCTTGAAACGCGTCAGGCCGGCAGAATAAGTACTGGAATGCTGGGGGAGTTGAAGGGATGCGAGCTGTCGTGTACATCCCGAGATCTGGCCGTTTGGTGGAAAAAAAAAAAAAAAAAATAATAATAATAATAATAATAATATATATATATACACACACATATATATATATATACACGCATATATATATATATATATAGATATATATATATATATATTACCTACTGGCGGTCGCCAGTAGGTAGTTATAGTTAGGACCACGTTTCCATAGGAAATCCGCAACATTCTATTTTGAATAACTTTGGCGCCGGTCGACGAATCCTCGCGAATTTTTCAAAATAGGTGGGGCGCTACGCTCCGCTCCTTCCCTGAAAGTCTCGGGGGGATTCGTCAAGCGGGGGCTGAGATAAAAGGGGGGTCCCAAAACGCGTTTTTCCCATGCATTTTTCCATAGGACCTTTAGACAGGGCTACAGCCCGAACGGCTGAACAGAATTACTAGAAATTTGGCAGAGAGGTAGTCCTCAGGTCAAGGAAGTGCCTTTTGTAGGTTTGGTGTAAATCTGTTCAGTAGATTCTGAGAAAATAGCCTTTAAATCAATATATATATCTGAGACAGCTTACGGTGCGCTTACGGTACGCTTACCGTGCGCGTACGGTGGCGTGCGCGAGCGCGATTCTGATTGGCTCTTAGATCTTAGTAAACATTCGAATCGGTCGAAACCAGGAAGCGGCGGCCGCCATTTCGTGTGTTTCACTCAGAAAAAAAAGAGTGATATCTTGAAAAGGGGGCAAGGAGGAGAGTTACAGACCCCCTAACATTTGTAAGGGGGTCAAAGAAGGACCGAAAAGTACAAAGAAAACATTTATTGATTTTAAAAAAAATCGCGGGGTACGCGTACGGTAAGCGTACGGTAAAAAAAAAAAAAAAAAAAGAAATGAAAATCAGATTTAAGTGTTTAGATATTAGGGGGCTCTAAAAAGAGCCGTTGTGTTTATGAAGTGATTTTTTAGTGGTACCTACAAGTAAGTACCGATGCAGACTCTAAGGTTCAAGAGGAAGACTCTGTTCCCTTCATCATTGAAGTGCACACCATCTCCTCTATAAATGTCTTGCATGTCGTAACGCAAGTTGTTGTGGTAAATGGAACCCATACCATAGTCACGGAGGAAAGCAGAAACAGATTTGTTGACGTGCTTTCTTGCTTTGTCAATCTGCGGACAGAAATGATTGGACCAGTTCCATTTTTGCCTTTGGCATATGTTAGAAAACACAAAGGCAGTTTTAGGGAAAAGTGAAAACAGTTGTGCAAAGGTGTCCTTCATAAGCATTTCCAGACCTACCCCAGTCAAAGTGCCTAGGTCATTGCCACCACAGTGCACTATTATGAGGTCAGGGTGTTGGATGTGCATGAAGGATTTCACCAATGGCATCAATTGGTGCCACTTTAACCCTCTCTGACCAATCCATTTAATGTCTACATTTGGCAAAGCAAGGTCTCTCACCATATCTGTTTTCTCTGCATACTTTTCACTCCAGAAGACATAGCTGTGCCCTACAATCCACACTGTGAACATCTTCAAAGGAGAACTGGATGCACTCAGGAGGTGTCTTTCAGTAGAATGGCAATATGAAAAGAAAGACAGTTTGGAAATGGAGGCATACATATTTTTTTTTTTTTAAAAAGAACTGATTGGCTGTTTCATACCATTCTAGAATAAAAACTAGGCTGTATGTGTAAATTAATAGAAGCATGTTTTGTATTGGTACAGAAAAATGTGTTACCAAAGAACAGTACTATGGATTTGCTGTTAGGTTTGAAAAGTCAAGCACTCTTGCTCTGTGGAATTGAAACATTGTTTGGTGAACTTCTGACCTAACTCCACACAGCAGTGTTCCATGAGCTGTTGCTATGGTAGCAGGCAGAAGTCAAGTTGGGGGAAGGGTACTAGGCAGAAGTCAAGTTGGGGGAAGGGTACTTTTGGAAAAGGGTTGGTTTTCAACCAATAGAAATGTGTGATTACATTTGAAAAAAAGGGGCAAGCACTGAGATTTGAAACTAACATGTATATGTGTGGAAAAAGAGAGGGAAAGTTTGCCATTATCTGGTTCTGCTGAGAGGAGAGAGGTGTAAAGAACAGAGATCCTGGCTCTGATAATCTGCTGTTTGAGTGCCACATTTCTTTCACAACTAACTAATTTTAAAGGTGAGTTTAGAGTTTGAGAGGGGATGTATATGGTAAATTAAGAAATGAATAATAGAAATGCAATTCTTTTTGTTGAAGTTGTGTTTATTATTTTCTGTTTTGGGAGAAATTTAAATGTGAGGAACAAGTAAAATAATATGGACTATGTTTTCACAATAAATTAAGGTGTACTGGTATAAAAAAAGAATACTTTAAGGGTTTGAGGTTGGACTCAGTAATGCAAATACATTCAGCATCACTAAGGCTGGTTGCCCTTGCTGGAGTGTAGGCAGTCACCCAGGTTACAAATGGTGCTGGTCTGAAAAAGCAGTTTGGACATGTGCTTTTTAAAAAATCTGAAAAGTGGATTCATAATGTGTCAGTCTGTAAAAGTGTTTATCACTTGCCAAAAAAAAGAGCAGTAAGTGTGCTTTCAAATTGGCAAAGAAATTTCGTTTTGTGACTAATGTGAAAACATGACTCTGTGTGCAAAGAGGAATTATAGGCAGAGATTTATTGCGTATTGCTCTGGTGATTTCACAGTTGCATTAGATGGAAAGGGGGAGCCATTTTTTGGTGCAGAAGCAGACTCTTAGCACACACCTAGCTGCTTACTATGTGGAATCATGCACAGTATTCACAAGCGAGTGGGGTTTGAGGTTTCAGTCAGTAATGCAAATACATTCAGCATCACTAAGGCTGGTTGCCCTTGCTGGAGTGTAGGCAGTCACCCAGGTTACAAATGGTGCTGGTCTGAAAAAGCAGTTTGGACATGTGCTTTTTAAAAAATCTGAAAAGTGGATTCATAATGTGTCAGTCTGTAAAAGTGTTTATCACTTGCCAAAAAAAAGAGCAGTAAGTGTGCTTTCAAATTGGCAAAGAAATTTCGTTTTGTGACTAATGTGAAAACATGACTCTGTGTGCAAATAGGAATTACAGGCAGAGATTTATTGCGTATTGCTCTGGTGATTTCACAGTTGCATTAGATGGAAAGGGGGAGCCATTTTTTGGTGCAGAAGCAGACTCTTAGCACACACCCAGCTGCTTACCATGTGGAATCATGCACAGTATTCACAAGCGAGTGGGGTTTGAGGTTTCAGTCAGTAATGCAAATACATTCAGCATCACTAAGGCTGGTTGCCCTTGCTGGAGTGTAGGCAGTCACCCAGGTTACAAATGGTGCTGGTCTGAAAAAGCAGTTTGGACATGTGCTTTTTAAAAAATCTGAAAAGTGGATTCATAATGTGTCAGTCTGTAAAAGTGTTTATCACTTGCCAAAAAAAGAGCAGTAAGTGTGCTTTCAAATTGGCAAAGAAATTTCGTTTTGTGACTAATGTGAAAACATGACTCTGTGTGCAAAGAGGAATTATAGGCAGAGATTTATTGCGTATTGCTCTGGTGATTTCACAGTTGCATTAGATGGAAAGGGGGAGCCATTTTTTGGTGCAGAAGCAGACTCTTAGCACACACCTAGCTGCTTACTATGTGGAATCATGCACAGTATTCACAAGCGAGTGGGGTTTGAGGTTTCAGTCAGTAATGCAAATATATTCAGCATCACTAAGGCTGGTTGCCCTTGCTGGAGTGTAGGCAGTCACCCAGGTTACAAATGGTGCTGGTCTGAAAAAGCAGTTTGGACATGTGCTTTTTAAAAAATCTGAAAAGTGGATTCATAATGTGTCAGTCTGTAAAAGTGTTTATCACTTGCCAAAAAAAAGAGCAGTAAGTGTGCTTTCAAATTGGCAAAGAAATTTCGTTTTGTGACTAATGTGAAAACATGACTCTGTGTGCAAATAGGAATTACAGGCAGAGATTTATTGCGTATTGCTCTGGTGATTTCACAGTTGCATTAGATGGAAAGGGGGAGCCATTTTTTGGTGCAGAAGCAGACTCTTAGCACACACCCAGCTGCTTACCATGTGGAATCATGCACAGTATTCACAAGCGAGTGGGGTTTGAGGTTTCAGTCAGTAATGCAAATACATTCAGCATCACTAAGGCTGGTTGCCCTTGCTGGAGTGTAGGCAGTCACCCAGGTTACAAATGGTGCTGGTCTGAAAAAGCAGTTTGGACATGTGCTTTTTAAAAAATCTGAAAAGTGGATTCATAATGTGTCAGTCTGTAAAAATGTTTATCACTTGCAAAAAAAAAGAGCAGTAAGTGTGTTTTCAAATTGGCAAAGAAATTTCGTTTTGTGACTAATGTGAAAACATGACTCTGTGTGCAAATAGGAACTACAGGCAGAGATTTATTGCGTATTGCTCTGGTGATTTCACAGTTGCATTAGATGGAAAGGGGGAGCCATTTTTTGGTGCAGAAGCAGACTCTTAGCACACAACCAGCTGCTTACCATGTGGAATCATGCACAGTATTCACAAGTGAGTGGGGTTTGAGGTTTCAGTCAGTAATGCAAATACATTCAGCATCACTAAGGCTGGTTGCCCTTGCTAGAGTGTAGGCAGTCACCCAGGTTACAAATGGTGCTGGTCTGAAAAAGCAGTTTGGATATGTGCTTTTTAAAAAATCTGAAAAGTGGATTCATAATGTGTCAGTCTGTAAAAGTGATTATCACTTGCCAAAAAAAAGAGCAGTAAGTGTGCTTTCAAATTGGCAAAGAAATTTCGTTTTGTGACTAATGTGAAAACATGACTGTGTGCAAATAGGAATTACAGGCAGAGATTTATTGCGTATTGCTCTGGTGATTTCACAGTTGCATTAGATGGAAAGGGGGAGCCATTTTTTGGTGCAGAAGCAGACTCTTAGCACACAGCCAGCTGCTTACCATGTGGAATCATGCACAGTATTCACAAGCGAGTGGGGTTTGAGGTTTCAGTCAGTAATGCAAATACATTCAGCATCACTAAGGCTGGTTGCCCTTGCTGGAGTGTAGGCAGTCATCCAGGTTACAAATGGTGCTGGTCTGAAAAAGCAGTTTGGACATGTGCTTTTTAAAAAATCTGAAAAGTGGATTCATAATGTGTCAGTCTGTAAAAGTGTTTATCACTTGCCAAAAAAAAGAGCAGTAAGTGTGCTTTCAAATTGGCAAAGAAATTTCGTTTTGTGACTAATGTGAAAATATGACTCTGTGTGCAAATAGGAATTACAGGCAGAGATTTATTGCGTATGGCTCTGGTGATTTCACAGTTGCATTAGATGGAAAGGGGGAGCCATTTTTTGGTGCAGAAGCAGACTCTTAACACACAGCCAGCTGCTTACCATGTGGAATCATGCACAGTATTCACAAGAGAGTGGGGTTTGAGGTTTCAGTCAGTAATGCAAATACATTCAGCATCACTAAGGCTGGTTGCCCTTGCTGGAGTGTAGGCAGTCACCCAGGTTACAAATGGTGCTGGTCTGAAAAAGCAGTTTGGACATGTGCTTTTTAAAAAATCTGAAAAGTGGATTCATAATGTGTCAGTCTGTAAAAGTGTTTATCACTTGCCAAAAAAAGAGCAGTAAGTGTGCTTTCAAATTGGCAAAGAAATTTCGTTTAAGGGCCTAATGTGAAAACATGACTCTGTGTGCAAATAGGAATTACAGACAGAGATTTATTGCGTATTGCTCTGGTGATTTCACAGTTGCATTAGATGGAAAGGGGGAGCCATTTTTTGGTGCAGAAGCAGACTCTTAGCACACACCCAGCTGCTTACCATGTGGAATCATGGACAGTATTCACAAGCGAGTGGGGTTTGAGGTTTCAGTCAGTAATGCAAATACATTCAGCATCACTAAGGCTGTTTGCCCTTGCTGGAGTGTAGGCAGTCACCCAGGTTACAAATGGTGCTGGTCTGAAAAAGCAGTTTGGACATGTGCTTTTTAAAAAATCTGAAAAGTGGATTCATAATGTGTCAGTCTGTAAAAGTGTTTATCACTTGCCAAAAAAAAGAGCAGTAAGTGTGCTTTTAAATTGGCAAAGAAATTTCGTTTAAGGGCCTAATGTGAAAACATGACTCTGTGTGCAAATAGGAATTACAGGCAGAGATTTATTGCGTATTGCTCTGGTGATTTCACAGTTGCATTAGATGGAAAGGGGGAGCCATTTTTTGGTGCAGAAGCAGACTCTTAGCACACACCCAGCTGCTTACCATGTGGAATCATGGACAGTATTCACAAGCGAGTGGGGTTTGAGGTTTCAGTCAGTAATGCAAATACATTCAGCATCACTAAGGCTGTTTGCCCTTGCTGGAGTGTAGGCAGTCACCCAGGTTACAAATGGTGCTGGTCTGAAAAAGCAGTTTGGACATGTGCTTTTTAAAAAATCTGAAAAGTGGATTCATAATGTGTCAGTCTGTAAAAGTGTTTATCACTTGCCAAAAAAAAGAGCAGTAAGTGTGCTTTCAAAGTGGCAAAGAAATTTCGTTTTGTGACTAATGTGAAAACATGACTCTGTGTGCAAATAGGAATTACAGGCAGAGATTTATTGCGTATTGCTCTGGTGATTTCACAGTTGCATTAGAAGGAAAGGGGGAGCCAGTTTTTTGGTGCAGAAGCAGACTCTTAGCACACACCCAGCTGCTTACCATGTGGAATCATGCACAGTATTCACAAGCGAGTGGGGTTTGAGGTTTCAGTCAGTAATGCACATACATTCAGCATCACTAAGGCTGGTTGCCCTTGCTGGAGTGTAGGCAGTCACCCAGGTTACAAATGGTGCTGGTCTGAAAAAGCAGTTTGGACATGTGCTTTTTAAAAAATCTGAAAAGTGGATTCATAATGTGTCAGTCTGTAAAAGTGATTATCACTTGCCAAAAAAAAGAGTAGTAAGTGTGCTTTCAAATTGGCAAAGAAATTTCGTTTTGTGACTAATGTGAAAACAAATGTAGTAATATATTTAATTAAAATAAAGGAATTTTTTTTTAGTTTTTTTCAGGTATTGCTGAAGAGCAGTGAACAAAATTTAAGATGCCTACAAAATCCAGAGTAAAAAAAGACCACAAAAAAAACCTATATTTGAAGACAACTGGAGGACCTAAGTTAGTTGAAGATGCTCATGTTGGGAAGAAGAAAAAATCTTCTGGTAAGCAGACAAAAATTTTTCTAAAGAACATATTCAAAAAAAGGAAAAATGTACAAAATGTCTGTACTGGAAAGAATGATTTCAATCGAAAAGCACAGGAAAAAATTGAGAATTTAGTTAATGCAAATATACCTTCTGCAACTAAAAAGATAAACTTAAACAGAAAAACATCGTTTAAAGAGATACGTAGAAAAATGTTTCAGAGAAGAGTTATGTCCAATTTGATAAAGGATGTGAAGAAATATAAGCAAAAGGCTAAGTTTTATAAGAGAAAAAAAGAAATTGAAGCCATTGCAGCAAAGGCATTAGAATTAAAAACGAAACTATTCATTTTAATTTTGAATAGGATGCGTACATTAGACAAAATGGTTAATGTACTGAAATCACATAGCAAAAGGAAAAGAGTAGTGAACAGAACAAACTTTTCTAAAGTGTTTTTAGGAAAATGGATGCATAGTTCAAGTAGTGAACCTTTTTTTAATGAAGAGAGTTATTTTCAAAGTAATAGTTTGCTGCATGCAGTTGACACCAGAGGTCGTGCTTATGAAGTGAAAAATGGTTGCATAATGGAGAAGGAGATAATGGTTCCAAGAGATGAGGTACAAGTGATGGCAGATGAGGCTATGGGGAGACGTCCTAAAGCCCCAGTGTACACTTGGAATTGTAGTAGTATTTGCACTGTGCGTCAGGAATCTATTGATAAATTTCGTGAGTTTCTAAGAGAATATAGTAAAAAAAGTGTAAAACAGAAGATTAAGGTGCTTCAAAGTTTGGATCCATGCAGAGTGAGAGAGAATACTGGTTTGCAGGGTCATTCTCTGGCTTGTCTATCTAGAAAAGTGTGTAATAGTGTTTTCCATCATTTTAGGATGCTGGCTGTTCATCATACTGAAATGAGAAAGTTTGTGAGACGGTTGTATTTTGCTAAAAGTCCAGCAATAAAGTTAGATGAATTGAATAGGGCTCTGTTCCGTGGAACGGTATCAGATGTAGAGAAGGTTGTTGATGAAATTCAGTTTTGTTACTTTGGTCCTGAACAAAACAGTGCAGAGAAGGACACAGTAAATGAGGAAGAAGTGGAAGAGAATGTAGAACCCTCTGTAAGTAAGACATTTAATGATCACATAACAAAATTTGCAATAATCTCTAATGAAAGACCAAATGTTACTTGTATTTGTTGCCGCAGAACTCATTATAGAAAACAAACCAGGTATGTTGATCTCTACAGAAAGAGTGAAAATGAAGATAATTATAAGTGGAAGGATTTTGCCACATATATATTTCTTGAAAATTGTTTTGAATTGGGTGAAGTTCAGCGTATTTGTAAATACTGTTACAACAAGTTAGAGGAAAATAGAATGCCGACCAGAGCTGTACATAATAATTTAGAATTGGATGCTATTCCTGCTGAACTTTCTGAATTAAATACATATGAGTCTATACTCATTCAATGTGTTCATCCGTTCCAGACCATAGTACGTATGGAGCCCAAAACTGGTAAATTACCTCCTTCAGATTTACTGAGAGGTTTAAAAGGTAGAGTGGTGTATTTGCCCTTGGATTTGAAAAAAAATATGGAAACTATTGATGCGGATACTTTGGAAACTGAACCATTAATTATTCTGGTTAATGGTGTACCTACAAAGAATAAGAAGATTTGGCAGGAGCTGGTAGATGTACGGAAAGTACAAAGAGCAAATTTGTATTTGAAAAGGAATAACAAATGGTATGAATCAATTTATATAGAAGGAGAAGAAGAAGAAGATTTACAAGAAGACACAGAAACACCAACTGGACAAATTGAAAAAGCGGACAAGTCAAAGGAAGAAGAAATTTATGAACATTTTAGCATACATCCTCTTCATTCAAAAGAAGTTATGGGAGACAATATTGATCTATTTCAGATGAAGAAAGCAAAAGGAACTCCCGTGAGTGTATGGGAAGAGAGCTTGGAAGCTCGATGTTTTCCCCAGCTGTTTCCTAAAGGAAAAGGAGGACGATACGATGAACGTCCGGAACAGATTCCAGCTTCTGAGTATCGGACTACAAGACTATATGCTGAAGATCCCAGATTTCGACAAAGTATTCCTTATTTGTTCCATCTTTTATTTGAAAGCGACTTGTCTGCACTGTCTTATGCAGTAAATCACATTTTAAAAAGTGGAGTACATTTACAAAATGTGTCTGCTAAGGATTTTATGGAGAAAGTGCAGCACCGAGATGATCATTTGGAAACACAACTGATCAATCTGATGGCTTGTCAGCGTGGGACAAATGAATATTGGTACCGACGCCATGGTGAATTAAAATGCATGTTACGGAATTTAGGAACACCAACATGGTTCCTTACCCTAAGCTGTGCGGAGTACGCTTGGGATGATTTACTGGATTTTCTACGAGAGGCAAATTCAAACATTAAAAACATCGAATACAAGACAGCAGGAGAACTGTGCTCATTGGATCCGGTTAATGTTTGCAGATATTTCAATCATAGATTTGAGGCTATGATGTCCTTCATCTGCAATAAAAAAAATCCACCTCTAGGAGAAGTAGTGGATTTCTTTTGGAGAAAAGAGTACCAGGCAAGAGGTGCTCCTCATATTCATATGCTGTTGTGGATCAAGGATGCCCCAAAGTTTGGAACAGATACTGATGAAGCAGTGTTATCTTACATTGAAGAATATGCAACCTGTGCTATACCAAAAAGCACAGAAGAGAAAAAGTTAAAGGAGCAAGTTTTACGTTTCCAAAGTCATCGGTGTGGAAAATACTGTCGACGGAAATACAAGAGCAAAGATAAATACTACACTAAATGTCGATTTGGATTTCCTAGACCTGTTCTTTCAAATGGAAGAGTTAACAGTTTTATGTCATCTGTGAGACATACTATCACAAGAAAATCACCTAAGAATACCTACAACCTTAAAAGAAAAGAAGAATCAAAAAATATAAATGACTACAACCCAGTGATTTTATCCATGTGGAACGCTAACATGGATATACAGTATGTAGCTGACAATTCCATTGCTGTTGCTCGATATGTAACGTCTTACATTACGAAATCAGAAAAAACAGAATTGAAGGAAATGTGGGAAGAGATTTCTCACGAGAAAACTGTCAGTAAGAAGCTGTACAGTTTCAGTTTGAAGATGTTATCGCATCGAGAAATTGGATCCTATGAATGTTCAGATAGGTTATCTTCTGCAAGTCTCTACTCGAAATCAAGAAGAATAATTTGGGCAAGTTTAGGCCTTGCAGCAATGAGAAATCGGGTACTGAAATCTGTTGGAGAAATTGAATATTTGGCCGAGAATGACCCAGAAAGTACAGATATTTTGAAATCAAACATGTTGGACACATATTATCCCAAGAGAAGTCATCATCTGGAGAACATGTGTCTCTATGAAGTGCTGCAGAACTACATTTATTCACGGAAAGCCGCAGAAGACATCAACAATGGAAAATATAAAGTCATTGGTGAGGAAGGATGTTTGGTGAAGCAAACAAAAGGAAGTTTGATAAATCACCGGAAGCTGAGTTGCGACACTACTGACAAAAAGGAATTTTACTACTTGGCTCTTTTACAGCTGTTTAAACCATGGCGTACAGAGGATGAACTACTGGGAGAATTTCAAAGCTATGAAGATTCTTTTAATGCTTGCAAAAACAGCATACAATGCAATACATTCACAACTTATCTGCAAATGTTAAATGAAGAAATTGAACAGGAAACTACAATTGCAGCAGAAATAGCTAGAGACAGTTCTCAGGACAGCCAAAGTTCAGGAACACTCAGTCAAGATCCCCTAGGACAACCAATCGTTGAAAATGAAGCATCAATAGCCATGAATGAAGTGGAAACGGCTATGAATCAAGCTCAAGGAGAATTTGGAAAGACAACTGAACGAAGAGCAGCAACAAATTTATGAAGAGATCAGAAAAAAAATTGATCACAGATTTCTACATGAAAAAAAAGAGTGCTCATGCACATCATTTCATCCAATCAGGATGTATGTAAGCGGACAAGCTGGAACTGGAAAAAGTTTCCTAATAAAAGTCATCAGAAGCTACCTACAGCAAAAAACGGATTCTACTTTGTCTTGTGTGGTTACTGCTCCAACTGGGTTAGCAGCATATAACATAAAAGGAATCACTTTACATCGTTTGCTAATGTTACCAGTGGAGCATGAGAACAAAATACAATACAACAAGCTAACTGGAGAAGCATGCTTGGAAGTTTCAAGAGTATTGAAGAAGATGCAAGTTCTCATTATTGATGAGGTGAGCATGGTATCAAACTTAATGCTTGCCTTTGTGCATTTAAGAATGCAGCAAATTCTGAAGACAGACTATGACGTGTTATTTGGAGGAAAACACGTCATAGTTTTTGGAGATCTTTTGCAACTTACTCCAGTTAAAGGACAACCAGTGTTTAATACTGTGACACATGAAGACACGAAGAAGTCATTGGGAAGCATCGGTAATACAAATATTTGGTCCTTCTTTGAGTACAAGGAACTTACAACTAATATGAGGCAAGCAAACGATGAAGAATATGGAAGTATTCTGAAAGATATCAGGATTGGACTACTCACAGAAGCTGGCAAAAAAGCATTACAGAGTCGGCTGCTACATAATTTATTTCCAAAGGAAGAAATAGTTGCAGAGAAGATATACAAGAACATTGCAGAAAACAAAAGTGTCATCTGCTTAATGCCAACTCTACGTGAATGCTCAATATTCAATGAGGAGCTTTTGAAATTGGAAAAGGAAGATATCAGGAAATTGGAAGCAGTGGACAAAATTGAGGATGGAAGAATTACTGTCACATTAACAGGCACACTGAAAAATAAATTGGATTCACTAGAGAAGAACATTTGCAAAACAGCTGGATTAGAAAAAAATCTATATGTTTGCATGAACTGTAGAGTATTTTTAAGGAGAAATTTGGATGTTGAAAAAGGTTTAGTTAATGGAGCTATGGGAAGAGTTGTGGGTTTTATTAATTATCAGAAAAAAGATGGAATTGAATGTTTAAAAATAAAATTTGATCAGATAGAAGAAGTTAAAGACATTTGTCGTTGTTCAGTTCGTTTCATGCTTGTGAAAGACTTATATGTACGTAGGAAGCAGTTTCCGTTTTCGCTAGCATATGCTGTAACTATTCACAAGTCTCAAGGATTGACTGTAGATTGTGCATTTGTGAACATTGGTTCAACTGTGTTCAAAGAAGGTATGGCATATGTTGCTTTGTCACGAGTGAAAACATTATCAGGTTTATTCATGATAGACTTTGATGATTCAAAAGTAAGTGCTGATACAAATTGTGTAAAGGAGTATAATAGATTAAGAAGAAGCTATGCTCCTCATTTAGGTCAGTATCCTGTGTTGGAGAAACGTGTAGTTTCTCGTAAAAGGAGAAATGAGAATATCTGTAATGAAGATGTAGAGAGGAGGAAAAAAAAGAGGAGTGATGTAATTGCAAGCAAAAAGAATAAGGAAAATGAAGAACAGGTTGTAGGATGTTATTTTGAAAATAGCTCTGGTGTCAACTGCTACGCTAATGTAGTGCTGAATGTTGCATTTTATCTGGAAAGTTTGCAAGAGCAGATAATAGTAAATCAGGGAAAAAGATTCTGTTGTGTGCTGAGTCTCCTTTTTGAAAAGCTGAGTAATGATAAAACTCAAATAGAAAGTGCTACTGAAATTAGAAAAGTTTTAGATGTATGTTCAGGACGAACACAGTTTTCTCAAAATGTACAGCAAGACGCACAGGAATTCTTGATTTATTTTCTTCAGGTACTGGAAGAAGAAGGGGTTCCCATTGAAAATTTATTTGGTCTCTCTTATAAATGGGAACATAGTTGTGAAAACTGTTATAATATATGTGGCTCTAATGTTGATTCTGAAAGGTTTATTTATTTAACATTGCCAGAGAGTAAAACAGTCACTTTTACTAAATTAGTTAAAGATGCTAATCATAGCATGCAATGCGGTGAGTGTAAATCTGACATGTTTTCAACATTAATTTTAAAGGAATACAGACAGTATGTAATTTTAATGATGCAACGATGTAGAGCTGATGGTTCAAAATTGGATACTTTAATAAAGAAGTTTACAGGACAGCAATTATCAATTTCAGGAAAAACTTTTGTAACAGTTGCAATAATTTTCCATGATGGACCTACTGTAACTTCTGGTCATTACACAGTTTATCTTAAATGTGAAAAAGGCTGGACACTGTGTAATGATTCCCAATTGATTTTTAAGCAACGTTTGCCTTTTGATTTAGCAAATTCCTATCTAATCTTCCTGAAACCTAAATTTTAGAGAGATTTGGCAACATCTGGACAAAACAATTTTACCATTTTATTGGATTACCATTTGGAATTTACAAATAAAAAGATTTAACAAATTATCATTTGGCCTAATGGAAAGGTAACCAATTGTAATGTGGAATTTTTCCATTTTTTAAGGAAACTTTGGAAAACCAAAAATTTAGAAAAAATCGGTAACATCTGCACAATTTAAATTTTGGAATGTTATTGGATTGCCATTGGAAATTTTTTCAAAAAAGATTTTTAAAATTACTATTTGGCCATGCGGAAAAGTAAACAATTCTATTGTGGACTTATTTAATTATTACTTTATCTTTCGGAAACCAAAATGTTACAGAGAATCGGTGACATCTGTACAATTTAAACTTTAGATTTTTATTGAATTACCATTGGAAATTAAACAAAAAAAGAATTTTAAAATTACTATTTGGCCTAAAGGAAATGGAACCAGATGTATTGTGGAGTTATTTGAGATATATTATTGTGATTATACTTCTGAAACAAAAATATCAGACGGTATTTTAAAGAAATAAGTATTGATATTAGATGATATTTTTTAAGAATATTATGCATTTCTATAAAGTTATGTTTATGCAAAAAGAGATTGTGGGCTTTTTTAAAACAATCTTTGAGATTGTTAATTTTTTTTTTGCCTGCTGTTAAATGATGAATGCAATTGCTTTCACAATTTATAGTGAAATGCAATATTTTCTGAAAACAGCAAAAAAAAGGCAAAAATATTTTTTGAAAAATATGTAAATATGTGTACTGTATTATAAAATGTTTTATTAAATATTAATACTTTTTTCTTTTTTTTCAGATTGAGATAGAAAATTTTCGAAAACTAGAACCCTTTTTAAAGCAATTAAAAAAAAAATTAAATGAATAAATCTTTTTTTGAGTGGGTATGGTAAGTCAATAATGTCATGGTCCCTTTTTTCCACTTCTCTACAATCACATTTTCAGTTTTTAATTGTAGTCTCTCAAGGACCTTGTAAAATGATAGTTGATTTTTAGTGTTTTTTAAAAAAAAAAAAAAAATTACGCGTACGGTAAAAAAACAAAAAAAAAAGTTTTTAAAAAAATATATAAAAAATAGATGAAAGGTAAGGTTGGCTCTTAAAAGAGCCGTTGTGTTCATGCAGGGACAGAGGAAAGAAAGATGGGGAATATTAGACGGTACGACAAGTGTGCTGATCTATTTTACAGTTCACTAGGGAAATACTGGTCTCCCTATAAGTAATTAGATCGTGACAAGTGGCGCACCGTACTTCAACCCTCGCAAACCGAGGGTTAATTTCCAGAGGACCAGAAAAAGGAGATGCTCCCCCCACAGATGAAGGGCTCACCTGACCTGCAGAAGAAGGACTCGGCCCTGCAGATGATGGTCCAGGCTGAGCTGCTGTGGATGTGCTTGGTTGATTTACTGAAGGGTTACCTTCAGTAAGTCGAGCATGTGTCCTTCTGTGTACATCCTTAAGGTGTCTCATCATGGTGTGATTCCCAAAGGAATACTTCCTGTCAGGATTCCCTCTTGAAAGTACACGCTTACACAGCTTGCAAGTCACTAAGGGTGCATTTACCTTTTGCTGGCCTTCGGGAAAAGTAAAATACTCCCATACGTAAGAGGTCTTTTGTTTCCTCGCTCTCTGCCTCAAGGTAGTGCTGCTAGCCTCACTCTCAGAAGAGCTCTGCTGTTCTGCCATCGTATCACAAAGACAACCCAGCTCCTTCTCCTAAGGGATCACAAGCAGAAATGAGGGGAATGGGTGTGGTGTAGGAGAGTTCTAGAACTGAAAGTAGTTTCAACCAATCAAAAGTTGTGTTTCATGATCACATGACCAACCGTACGCTTACGGTGCGCTTACGGTACGCTTACGGCAAAAGTACGCATGCGCGTAAAAAAGACACGCGCTCGCGCGCATGCGCATAACAGTCACTCCCCGACACTTCCGCGTAACGTGCGCGTGTAGCGTACATGCGTACGCGCCCCACGCGGAGTACGCGCGGCTACGCAAATTGCGTAACTATACGCAAACAGCGTAGATAAATTACGGACATTGCGTAAACCGTACGCTTACCGTAAGCTTACCGTACGCGCACTAAAAAAAATTAAAAAAAAGGAAAAAATGTATTGCTAATAAATTTTACCTGTTTATTTTATAAAAAATGTAAAATAAAAACATTTTGTAGAATTTTAAAAATGTAACCATAGTCTTTAAAAAAGGATAGAAAATTAAAATAAAAATATGTAAAAGAAAAAAAGAAGAAAAAAAAAATAGCATTAAAAAAACCTTGCAAATTCACTGAAAAAACCATGGGTTTCACACACATTATAGTTAGGAATTAGCATTTAAAAAACCTTTGAAATTCACTGAAAAAACCATGGGTTTCACACACGTTATAGTTAGGAATTAGCATTTAAAAAACCTTAGAAATTCAATGAAAAAACCAAAGGTTTCACACATGTTATAGTTAGCTGGACATTTCACTCGTAAAAAACCAATGAAATTCCCCCGTTATAGTTAGTTCAGCTAACTATAACTCGCGCGCCCGCAATGCACTACTGATGACGTCACATATTACATCACTCATGACATGGTCAGTGACATCACTCATGATATCACTGATGACATCTCAAATGACATCACTGATGACATTATCCTTGTGACAGAGTGGTAGACCTCCTCTCACCCTAATATAACCTTTGATACAAACATTCAAAAATAGAGACTAAAATTTTCAAAAAAATGGACATACCAATAACAGTTACAACAACCTATTCAGTAATTCTAAGATCCACATACACATCCACTCATCCACCAACAATCCTATACAGTCACTCATACATGTACTCACACATCATATGTACTCATACACCTAAACATCCTGTAACACAATGCCACTCATCCATAGAGTTACTCACACATAGTCACTCATGCTAATAAAGAATCAAACATCCATTTACTTGCATATACAGTTATACACACACCACCACACTTACCTTTACAGAAACTTACACATACTTAGTCTTTTAAATAATCACTTATAGAAACACATACTTATTCATACAGGAAGTCTACCAATCTCTCACTCTCACATATACTCACTTATAAACACCAATACTCACATATACTAGTTTAAAACATATGTAGTTACTTATGAAGACACTATTGAGACAGTCATTCACTCACTAACACACCCATGCACACACTCATCCACCCATACAGTCCTGCACACATGCTGTCTTCAACACATACAAACAGTGAGTCACTCATTCATGCATCTATGCACTACGTAATACCCCCCACCGCACCATGAAGACACTCAGACACTCATACTGATACTCAAAAAACCAACTATTAACCTATATAGACACTCATGTAGCTACTCACCAACCCATGCAGCCACTTATATACAAAGTGAGAGACTGATACAGGTATTTACACATTTAAACATTACTCACTAAGCCATGTATTCAAAAAGATACACTTAATCAGTCAGTTATACAATCAATTTTTCAGAAACAAATCATCAATTTAGACACTTATATACTCATTTATTCTTCCATCGACCTTGAGATATACATATATAAAACATATTTAATTTTCAGAAAAACACACATTCACTGGATGATGTCATCAGTGATGTCATTTGAGATGTCATCAGTGATGTCATGAGTGATGTCACTGACCATGTCATGAGTGATGTAATATGTGACGTCATCAGTAGTGCATTGCGGGCGCGCGAGTTATAGTTAGCTGAACTAACTATATCGGGGGAATTTCATTGGTTTTTTTACGAGTGAAATGTCCAGCTAACTATAACATGTGTGAAACCTTTGGTTTTTTCATTGAATATATATATATATATATATATATATATATATGCAACCACAATCCTTGGATGAAAAGTTGTGTGAAACACAACCAGGAACGGACCACCACGCAGGTAAATAGTTTCCAAGTGCAGGTTTATTTTTCCCTTACAGCAACATGACGCGTTTCGCCCGGCTTCAACCGGGCTTGATCACATGACATGTCGAGACAAATCAGTGCAATAAATACATTTTCTAAGTGAAGCAAACTCCTCCTATAAGATTCATAGAACAAGAAAGCAGACTCAAAATGGGAGCACCATTGTATACATATCTTTCTCAACAGAACCATACAAAGTATAAAAGTGCAAATACTATTATTAATGCGGTCTGTTACAAGGATAAATGCCATACATAAATATTTTAAAAAATAAATAAATAAATATGTATGATAAAAGGACAATGTAAAAAAAGTTAAAGAGTAAATAACAATAAAGTTATTCAACGTTGTCCTCTTCGAATTCAAAACTTAATAAAGTTGCGAATACAGGGCAAGTGCCCAGTGACTATCTGGCATTATATGTCTCCCTATTCCCATTGCAAATCTTGTGCCGCTATAATTCTGAGGAATAAGAATAAAGTGCTTAGTGCAAAAATAAGTGCTGAATGCATATTTCCCAGTGCCAAAATGAATGAATAAATAATAATAAATACAATGCATGTTCACTATTAAAGCCATAGATCACTAGCATACTGTGTGTGAAACAAACTAAATTCAACATATAGACGTCAACATCTTAATAGTAAATAGATGGTCAGCGCGATTGTTCTTAAATGCAAATACCAAAAAAATATATCTTCTGTCAGCTATAGGTATTTACTTATACGCCAACTGATCATAGAAGAAAAACTGGTTAGCCACATTGAGAGGATAAACCTAAATAACAATGTGCTATGTGTGTAAAAACATGATGAGATTAGAAAAATTAAACATCTTCAGCAATTCATATAAAACCCACAATATATCATATATCACATGTCGAACACATAAGATGACAGAATAAAGTTTGACAATTTGTTTTTCAGACTTAGAAGGAACAACGCCAATCACGGTATCATGTCATATAGATCCCAGATAAAGTACTGGTAAAATTACTCAATAAATTAATCAATAAAACCGGTAAAAAATCTGATAAAAGACAAGACCAAAAACATCAATATGGCTTTAAAGGATAAAACACTGGTTTATAAAAAGTTGTTTAGGTCCTCTCCAGTGTTAAGGCCATTTGGCATTTTGGTGTCACATTGTAAAATATATTGGCTTTCCAATTGGCGCAATGTTTTCTCCCTGTTGCCTCCTCTTATTGATTTGGGAACTGCGTCTATTACATAATAACTGAGATCATTCAGATTATTTTGATAAATTAGTTTAAAATGACGCGCAACAGGGTAGGTAGCGTCTGAATTAACAATGGCACGTAAGTGTTGCAAAATACGATTAAAAACTTGTAGTTTTGTGCTACCTATGTACTTCAAATGGCAAGTACATTCTAACACTTAGATAGCATAATCTGTTTTGCATGTGAAAAAGCCTTGGATTTTAAAGGGCGTTGGGGAAAAAGCATCTGAGTACTCTTGTTTGCTAATTCCGAACTTGCATGCCCTACAAGAACTACATTTATAAAAGCCTTTTCTATTGGATAGCCAATTGCCAGTATTGCTTACTTCTGGGCTAGTTTTAACTAGGGCATCCCTCATAGAGGGTGCCCTTCTGAATGTGATTGCTGGTTGGGCTTTTAATTCTGGTGCAAGGGTGATGTCAGATTTTAAAATTGGCCAGTTTTTATTAATGATTCTCCTTACTTGATTCTCTTGACTACTGAAAGTCCTTATCAGCCTAACTACTGGTTTGCTATCTTCAACGTAGTTGGCTTCAGTGGGAGCTTCACCAGTGTGATCATTGGATATTGTAATATCACTGTCCAAACCTTTTACTTTGTTTAAAGCTGCCTGCAAATCATTCATTCTGTACCCTCGAGCCAAGAATCTATTTACTGAGTCTTCTAGGCAATCTGTCAAATCTTCGTCGTTGCTGCAAATTCTTTTTATCCTTAAAAATTCCCCGTAGGGTATACTTCTGATAAGGTGTCTGGGGTGTGTGCTGCTGGCATGCAATGTTGAATTTCCGGCCGTAGCCTTTCTATGGAGTTTAGTGTGTATGATATTGTTACTCACATATAATTCTACATCAAGGAATTCAACCCTCTCTTTGCTGATACTCGCTGTGAATTCTAAATTTAAATTGTTGTTGTTGATAACATTAACAAAGTGTTGTGCGGACTCTTCAGAACCCTTCCAAACCACACACACATCATCTATAAATCTCCACCATCTAACAATATTGTTGGTAAAGACGTCACTGTGGGTGTGGCTGAGGACATGCTTCTCCCACCAGCCAACATGTAAACATGCATAGCTGGGAGAAAAGCTTCCCCCCATAGCTACACCTCTAAGTTGTTGGTATATCTCTTTGTTGAAAAGAAAGACATTTTTAGTCAGGCATATTTCAATCATTATTACTAACATTTTGTTGTGCTGGTTAAATTCTATTTGTCTATTTGACAAAAAACTTTGTATCGCATTTAACCCATCATTGTGATTGATACTCGTGTACAGGGAACAAATGTCCATAAGTATAAAACAATATTCAGTGTCCCAAGAGATTTCTCTTATTTTGTTTAAAAAATGACTAGTGCCTCTGATATAGGAGGGCAAAGCTTCCACATATTCATGGAGAAAAAAATCCACGTATTAAGACATGGATTCCAACAGGCCTCGCTGTGCAGAGATGATTAGACGACCAGGCACCGGATTAATCCGTTTGTGTATTTTAGGAATAAAATACAGCGTCGGAGTGATGGGATGTTCTGTTTTCAAAAAATTAAATTCATCTTTGTTTAGTAGACCTTCCCTTCTCCATTGTGATAATTCTTTAAATACTTGATCCTTTGTAGTTGTGAGGTCATTAAATGTGGCTTTTTTATAGCATAATGGATCACTGAGATGTTTTTTAGCCTCTGTCAAGTATGCTTCCCTGGGCCACAACACAACATTGCCTCCTTTGTCAGCTTTGTTGACTATAATGTTCTTGTTGTCATTGATCTTTCTCATTAGATTTGAATATTGCTGTTCTGAATAGCTGCGGTCTTTGTTCCTTTTGTGCCTGTTCTATTCAATTGTTTTAAATCAGCAATGATGCAATCACCAAAAACATCAATTGCATCTCTCGGTATCATGGGGCAAAACACCGACGGTGGGCGAAATGGACTTGTCACTGGGCTAGTACTTATAATACCCATTTGATGGAGTTCTTGTTGAGTACTGCTAGAATCTTCATTAGTATCTTCTGCCAGAGAGTACATAGTTTTTAGTGTGGGGACATCTGATACATGTAATTGAACACTCGGTTGAATTGCAGTGTGAATTGAAGTAGCCGTAATGTTTGCTTTATTGAGTTTATGACATTTGATTAACTTGAGCTTACGTATGAATTTGAAAACGTCTATATATATATTATGTATATATATATATATTTTTTTTTTCTTTTTTTCACTGAACAAAACACAGGTTTCAGAGATGTTCTAGTTAGGCTGACATTTCCCTCATAAAAAAACAGAGAAATTCAGCTGTTAAAGTTAGTTGAGCTAACTTAAACTCACGCCACCGCAATGCGCTGCTGATAACATCACATATTTTATCCCTCGTGACAAGGTCAGTGACATCACTGATGACATCTCAAATTTCTCTGGTTTGTACAACTGAAATGTCAGCATAACTAAAAATTCTCTGAAACCTGTGATTTTTTTCAGTGAATTTCTAAGGTTTTTTAAAATGCAAATTCTTAACTATAACGTCCCTGAAACCTCTGGTTTTATCAGTGAATATATATATATATATATATTACCTACTGGCGGTCGCCAGTAGGTAGTTATAGTTAGGACCACGTTTCCATAGGAAAACCTCAACATTCTATTTTGAATAACTTTGGCGCCGGTCGACGAATCCTCGCGAATTTCTCAAAATAGGTGGGGCGCTACGCTCCGCTCCTACCCTGAAAGTCTCGGGGGGATTCGTCAAGCGGGGGCTGAGATAAAAGGGGGGTCCCAAAACGCGTTTTTCCCATGCATTTTTCCATAGGACCTTTAGAACGAGCTACAGCCCGAACGGCTGAACAGAATTACTAGAAATTTGGCAGAGAGGTAGTCCCTAGGTCAAGGAAGTGCCTTTTGTAGGTTTGGTGTAAATCTGTTCAGTAGATTCTGAGAAAATAGCCTTTAAATCAATATATATATCTGAGCCCGCTTACGGTACGCTTACCGTACGCTTACCGTACGCTTACCGTAAGCTTACGGTGGCGTGCGCGAGCGCGATTCTGATTGGCTCTTGGATCTTAGTAAACATTCGAATCGGCCGAAACCAGGAAGCGGCGTCCGCCATTTTGTCTCTCGCACTGAGTGTTGTTTATCAAACATGATGGCCAAAAACATGTTACGGGGCTGTTTTGACAACTCCCTCCCACATAGTCATGTTGAGGGAGTCCCCAAACATCCCCCAAGAGCAAAAACGGTTTTATTTTTTTTTCGGCAATTTCGCGGGGTACGCTTACCGTACGCTTACCGTACGCTTACCGTAAGCTTACCGTACGCTTACGGTAAAAAAATAAAAATAAAAAAAACACTATCCACACTTACCCCACCCCCTGTGCTTTTGGTGGCCGCAGGCCACCAAATGTGCAGGGCTTATTAATAGAGAAAAAAAACGTAATTTTGGCAACATGAAATTATAAAATCGAAATAAAAAAAACACTATCCACATTGACCTCACCCCCTGTGCTTTTGGTGGCCGAAGGCCACCAAATGTACAGGGCTTATTAAAGTTGATAAAAACCGTGCACGGAACGAACTGCGTTAAGTGGGCGCGCACGCCACAAATGGCGTAAAGTAACTTAGCATTTAAAAAACCGTACAAATTCACTGAAAAAACCATAGGTTTCACACACGTTATAGTTAGGAAATAGCATTTAAAAAACCTTGCTAATTCACTGAAAAAACCATAGGTTTCACACATGTTATAGTTAGCTGGACATTTTACTGATAAAAAACCAATGAAATTCCCCCGTTATAGTTACTGTAGGCAACTATAACTCACGCGACCGTAATCCTCTGCTGATGACATATGTGTCTTTATGAAAAAAAAATATTTGTAATATATGTATAGCTAAAATTTAATGGAAGAAGATATGGGCAAATAAGTGTCTAAATACAGTATTAGCATCAGCAGAGGATTGCGGTCGCGTGAGTTATAGTTGCCTACAGTAACTATAACGGGGGAATTTCATTGGTTTTTTATCAGTAAAATGTCCAGCTAACTATAACATGTGTGAAACCTATGGTTTTTTCAGTGAATATATATATATATATATATATATATATGAGCCAACAAAGTGTTCCCGCTTCAAAGAACACACCGGAGCACTCTGGGTCTGTAAACCTTTTATTCACTCCGCATGACGCGTTTCGTCACAACTGACTTTATCAAATGCTGTTTAGCGTGAAAAGAGGTTTGTTGGTAGTCCAAGTTTTTAAGGCTTACGGGGCTCCACCTTCGCAGTTGCATCAAGGAAGGACTGTATTGGCAAACAGTACCTCCTAACAGTTCTTGGTTGCCATCTTGGAGTGTGAAAATTGTTGTTTTACCCCCATGGCAGTTCTCTCGGGGTGAGTTATTCTTAAGGTGTAAGCTTCCATCGGGTGATGGGAATTAAAAATACACCAAGGATAGCAATTGTCCACTGCAAATTCATACGGGAGTCCCGTTCTTTCTCCCAGCCCTTTCGTCAGCCGCTAAGTGTGTTGTTCGAGATTTCTATGTCCGAGGGCACAAAATATAGTAGTTTGCGCTCTTGCATGTGAGTCATGCACCAGTTTCATGGCAGAAATATTCTTCTCTGCATTGCGGCGGTTCCAGCAGCATCAAATTAATCTTTCCCCAAATGCCACCTATGCTGCTGAACTCCAGTCGTGACGGGTGCTTCCTACGTGCAGATGGCTTGCACGTTTTTAAATGAGCCAACAAAGTGTTCCCGCTTCAAAGAACACACCGGAGCACTCTGGGTCTGTAAACCTTTTATTCACTCCGCATGACGCGTTTCGTCACAACTGACTTTATCAAATGCTGTTTAGCGTGAACAGAGGTTTGTTGGTAGTCCAAGTTTTTAAGGCTTATGGGGCTCCACCTTCGCAGTTGCATCAAGGAAGGACTGTATTGGCAAACAGTACCTCCTAACAGTTCTTGGTTGCCATCTTGGAGTGTGAAAATTGTTGTTGTACCCCCATGGCAGTTCTCTCGGGGTGAGTTATTCTTAAGGTGTAAGCTTCAATGCGGAGTGAATAAAAGGTTTACAGACCCAGAGTGCTCCGGTGTGTTCTTTGAAGCGGGAACACTTTGTTGGCTCATTTAAAAACGTGCAAGCCATCTGCACGTAGGAAGCACCCGTCACGACTGGAGTTCAGCAGCATAGGTGGCATTTGGGGAAAGATATATATATATATATATATATTCACTGAAAAAACCATGGGTTTCACACACGTTATAGTTAGGAATTAGCATTTAAAAAACCTTAGAAATTCAGTGAAAAAACCATAGGTTTCACACATGTTATAGTTAGCTGGACATTTTACTCGTAAAAAACCAATGAAATTGCCCCGTTATAGTTAGTTCAGCTAACTATAACTCGCGCGCCCGCAATGCACTGCTGATGACGTCACATATTACATCACTCATGACATGGTCAGTGACATCACTCATGACATCACTGATGACATCTCAAATGACATCACTGATGACCTCACTGATGACATCATCCAGTGAATGTGTGTTTTTCTGAAAATTAAATATGTTTTATATATGTATATCTCAAGGTCAATGGAAGAATAAATGGGTATATAAGTGTCTAAATGGATGCTTTGTTTTTGAAAAATTTATTGTGTAACTGACTGATTAAGTATATCATAGTGAATACATGGCTTACTGTGTAATGTTTAAATATGAAAATATCTGTATCAGTCTCTCACTTTGTGTATAAGTGGTTGCATGGGTTGGTGAGTAGCTACATGGGTGTCTATATAGGTTATTAGTTGTTTTTTGAGTATCAGTCTGAGTGTCTGTATGGTTCGGTGGGGGGTATTATGTAGTGCATAGGTGCATGAATGAATGATTCACTCTTTGTGTGTGTTGAACACAGCATGTGTGCAGGACTGTATGGGTGGATGAGTGTGTGTATGGGTGTGTTAGTGAGTGAATGACTGTCTCAATAGTGTCTTTATGAGTAACTACATATGTTTAAAACTAGTATATGTGACTATTGGTGTATATATGTGAGTATATGTGAGAGATTGAAAGAGTTCCTGTATGAATAAGTATGTGTTTCTATAAGTGATTGTTTAAAAGACTAAGTATGTGTAAGTTTCTGTAGAAGTAAGTGTGGTGGTGTGTGTATAACTGTATATGCTAGTAAATGTATGTTTGATTCTTTATTAGCATGAGTGACTATGTGTGTGAGTAACTCTGTGGATGAGTGGCATTGTGTAACAGGATGTATAGGTGTATGAGTACATGTGTTGAGTGAGTACATGTATGAGTGACTGTATTGGACTGTTGGTGAATGAGTGGATGTTTATGTGGATCTTAGAATTACTGAATAGGTTGTTGTAACTGGTATTGGTATGTCCATTGTTTTGAAAATTTTAGTCTCTATTTTTGAATGTGTGTATCAAAGGTTATATTAGGGTGAGAGGAGGTCTGCCACTCTATCACAAGGATGATGTCATCAGTGAGGTCATCAGTGATGTCATTTGAGATGTCATCAGTGATGTCATGAGTGATGTCACTGACCATGTCATGAGTGATGTAATATGTGACGTCATCAGCAGTGCATTGCGGGCGCGCGAGTTATAGTTAGCTGAACTAACTATAACGGGGCAATTTCATTGTTTTTTTACGAGTAAAATGTCCAGCTAACTATAACATGTGTGAAACCTATGGTTTTTTCACTGAATTTCTAAGGTTTTTTAAATGCTAATTCCTAACTATAACGTGTGTGAAACCCATGGTTTTTTCAGTGAATTTGTACGGTTTTTTAAATGCTAATTCCTAACTATAACGTGTTTGAAACCCATGGTTTTTTCAGTGAATTTGCAAGGTTTTTAAAATGCTAATTTTTTTTTTATTCTTCAATTTTTTCTAACATATTTTTAATTTTATTTTCTTACCTTTTATAAAGACTATGCTTAAATTTTTTAAATTCTTTAATATGTTTTTTTTATATATTTTTTAAAATAAACATGTAAAATTTATTTCCAGTTTTTTTTTTTTTTTTTATTTTTTTTTAGTACGCGTACCGTAAGCTCACGGTAAGCGTACGGTTTACGCAACGTCCGTAATCTTTCTACGCTGCTTGCGTATAGTTACGCACTTTGCGTAGCCGCGCGTACTGCGCGTGGGACGCGTGCGCGCTTACGCCACGCGCGCACGTTACGCGGAAGTGTCGGGGAGTGACTATTATGCGCATGCGCGCAAGCGCGTGTCTTTTTTACGCGCATGCGTACTTTTTGCCGTAAGCGTACCGTAAGCGTATCGTAAGCGTACGGTAGGTCATGTGATCATGAAACACAACTTTTGATTGGTTGAAACTACTTTCAGTTCTAGAACTCTCCTACACCACACCCATTCCCCTCATTTCTGCTTGTGATCCCTTGGGAGAAGGAGCTGGTTTGTCTTTGGGATACGATGGCAGAACAGCAGAGCCCTTCTGAGAGTGAGGCTAGCACCAGCAGCACTGTCTTGAGGCAGAGAGCGAGGAAACAAAAGCCTTCTTATGTTTGGGATTATTTTACTTTTCCTGAAGGCCAGCAAAAGGTGAATGCACCCTTAGTTACTTGCAGGCTGTGTCAGCGTGTACTTTCTAGAGGTAATCCTGACAGGAAGTATTCCTTTGGGAATCACACCATGAAGAGACACCTCCAGGATGTACACAGAAGGACACATGGTCATCTTTTTGGAGGTAACTCTTCAGAAAGACGAGCCAGTACATCCACAGCAGCTCAGCCTGGACCATCATCTGCAGGGCTGACTCCTTCTTCTGCAGGTCAGGTGAGCCCTTCATCTGTGGGGGGAGAATCTCCTTTTGCTGGCCCTCTGGAAATTAACCCTCGGTTTGCGAGGCTTGAAGTACGGTGCGCCACTTGTCACGATCTAATTACGTATAGGGAGACCAGTGTTTCCCTGGTGAACAGTAAAATAGATCAGCACACTTGTCGTACCGTCTAATATTCCCAATCTTTCTTTCCTCTGTCCCTGCATGAACACAACGGTTCTTTTAAGAGCCAACCTTATCTTTCATCTTTTTTTTACATATGTTTTTAAAAACGTTTTTTTATTTTTTTTTACCGTACGCGTACGGTGCGCGTACTTTTTTTTTTTTTTAAAAAAACACTAAAAATCATTTATGACATTACATTGACCTTGAGAGACTACAATTATTATTATTGACTTACCATACTCACTGAAAAAATATTTATTCATTTCTTTTTTTTAAAAATAGTTTTAAAAATGTTTGTAGTTTTCGTAAATTTTCTATATCTATCTGGAAAAAAAGGGAAAAGTATTAATATTTTAAAAACTTTTTATAATACAGTACACATATTTACATTTTTTCCCCAAAAATATTTTTGCCTTATTTTTGCTGTTTTCAGAATATATTGCATTTCACTATAAATTGTGAAAGCAATTGCATTCATCATTTTACAGCGGGCAAAAAAAAATACCAATAAACAACGAAGCCAGTGTGCAATAAGGGGGCACTCAAATCAATGTGGTGCATCAATCAGTCGAGCCACAAGCCTCAGATTCCAAATGAACCGTTATGTTCATTGGAAATATGCTTGGCAACATCAGAACAATACCCAGTGGGTATGAAAAGCCCTCACTCACCAACCTGGTTGGTGACATGCTTCATCATTGGGCTTCCACTGGGACGACCGAATATCATCCCAGTGTGCTGCGACGCCAGGTTACTGCGGAGCTGGGTTGGTTGTGTGGGGAAAGTGAATTTAAAATAACCAATTAAGTCAAAAAAGAAACTTTATTAATTTTGCTTAAAAGGCAAGAAATAAAAAGGAGTGAGGGTCAAAAAAATAAAAGACCTGGTTCACTCCGTGGCGGTCAACATGTTTCTGCCTCAGAGATGGTTAATCGGGCATTCGTCAGGACCAGAGGGGGATGTGCGTAGACCCGGTGGTGTGCACGCTCTAAGGTACACCCAGCCGAGGGCTAATGTGTGAAAAAATCAACAAAAAAACACACTAAATAGTGTGACCTCCGCCAGAAAGGTTAATATGGGGAGAGGAACGAGTTTACTCTAATGGTTAAAGATGACAAACAAACACAGAGACAAAACATAAAAGAAATATTAATGTCTGTCACACAGAACGTGCTCAATGGATCAGCACAATAAAACTGATGTGCTCGAAGGACAAGTGAGTGCCTTTAGGTCTACCACAGGTGCAGTAATATGTGAGAAATTGTGCACCTAGGTATAGTAGGATATCGGTGTAAGGACAGCGGTTTGTTGTCCTCTCAATGGTGACTAGTAGTCAATAATCGGATCGCAGGTGAACTGTAGTAGTGACACTCAATGCGAAAAATCGCGCAAGGGATAAAGTTAACTGCACGCGATGCTTTTGTGCAGAAGAAAGGGGGATGGGTCTTACAACGAGGCCTGTCCGTTGGAAGCCTCATGGGTCCCGGTAGGGGGGTAGGAGCAAAATGGCACACCCTGCATCAAAGTAGAGAAAGAAGAGAAACAGAGTTCGTGACAATATCACGAACGATTGAGAAAGCGAAAAATCGCTTACCTTGTTGGTTGAGAAGCGGATCAGAATTACTTACGCCCTTGCTGCTCGCAACCCGCGTTATGCCTAAACAGCCTCTTGCTGCCGGGCCCGGAGAGTAATGCACCCCGGACGGGCGTGTTCTTAAAAGGGACCTCAAGGTAAATCCCAGGAGAAGTGGAGAAATCAGAGCTTGTCCCTGATAGGATCGTTAGTTCTGGCTCGCTCGCTGATTGGCCCACAGGGAGCCAATCAGAACGGCGAAAAGAAAGGAAAGTTCGTTACGCTTGGTAGCGATGGCAACGAGGGGATGAGATACCGTAGAACTTAATTGACACAAGCACTGCGGGAGTCTGAACAGACCGGGAACCAAGCCCCGTGAATGTGCAACTTAGCTTTAGCAAAGGAACGGATACCATAGAACGTAATTGACACAAAAACTCCGTGGGTCTGAACAGGCCGAGAACAAAGCCCCGTGCGTGTGCAACATAGCTTTAGCACAGAAACGGAGGTGAAATTGAATGGAGTAATGTTATGGGCACGCGCAGGAGGTCAGAGAGATCTAGTAATGCGTGCATGGACAGCCAGTGGTGAGTCATATTCAGCAATGGAGCAAAGTCAAAGATTACCAAATCGTAAACTATTAAGACGACATATACCCCTAGACCAAATGGAGTTAACAGATGGTGAAGAGTATTGGTAAAAGAAGGGGGTTTGTACAGTGAGTGGTGATAAACAAGAAAGTTGGGGACAATTAAAGGATATTACCCCAAGGGACATTGTCATTGAGTCCGTGGAGGCTAGTCCCCAAACGGTACACCCACCTCTGTTCCCTTTCAAACAGCACTTTAGGGATGTTGTGACCGCTCGAAATCTCTTCTATCACAGTCCATCTCAAATCGTTGGTAGTATGGTTTGCAGAGAGAAAATGTTCGCTCATTCTGGTTGTGGTGCGTTTGCACCTAATGTTACTTCGGTGTTCACATATCCGGAGTCGCACCTTTCGTGTCGTCATCCCTACATATCGTAGACCGCAGGGGCAGGAAATGCCCAGTGACTGGGCATTTCCCCTGCTCAGACTGCAGTGTATGCCATTTGACCACACATAGCAAAACCCTTGAGCTAGAACCTAACAAGACCTGGACCCAAAGAGGTCACACGAATTGTAATACTATGAATGTGGTCTACCTCATTACCTGCCCCTGCGGTCTACGATATGTAGGGATGACGACACGAAAGGTGCGACTCCGGATATGTGAACACCGAAGTAACATTAGGTGCAAACGCACCACAACCAGAATGAGCGAACATTTTCTCTCTGCAAACCATACTACCAACGATTTGAGATGGACTGTGATAGAAGAGATTTCGAGCAGTCACAACATCCCTAAAGTGCTGTTTGAAAGGGAACAGAGGTGGGTGTACCGTTTGGGGACTAGCCTCCACGGACTCAATGACAATGTCCCTTGGGGTAATATCCTTTAATTGTCCCCAACTTTCTTGTTTATCACCACTCACTGTACAAACCCCCTTCTTTTACCAATACTCTTCACCATCTGTTAACTCCATTTGGTCTAGGGGTATATGTCGTCTTAATAGTTTACGATTTGGTAATCTTTGACTTTGCTCCATTGCTGAATATGACTCACCACTGGCTGTCCATGCACGCATTACTAGATCTCTCTGACCTCCTGCGCGTGCCCATAACATTACTCCATTCAATTTCACCTCCGTTTCTGTGCTAAAGCTATGTTGCACACGCACGGGGCTTTGTTCTCGGCCTGTTCAGACCCACGGAGTTTTTGTGTCAATTACGTTCTATGGTATCCGTTCCTTTGCTAAAGCTAAGTTGCACATTCACGGGGCTTGGTTCCCGGTCTGTTCAGACTCCCGCAGTGCTTGTGTCAATTAAGTTCTACGGTATCTCATCCCCTCGTTGCCATCGCTACCAAGCGTAACGAACTTTCCTTTCTTTTCGCCGTTCTGATTGGCTCCCTGTGGGCCAATCAGCGAGCGAGCCAGAACTAACGATCCTATCAGGGACAAGCTCTGATTTCTCCACTTCTCCTGGGATTTACCTTGAGGTCCCTTTTAAGAACACGCCCGTCCGGGGTGCATTACTCTCCGGGCCCGGCAGAAAGAGGCTGTTTAGGCATAACGCGGGTTGCGAGCAGCAAGGGCGTAAGTAATTCTGATCCGCTTCTCAACCAACAAGGTAAGCGATTTTTCGCTTTCTCAATCGTTCGTGATATTGTCACGAACTCTGTTTCTCTTCTTTCTCTACTTTGATGCAGGGTGTGCCATTTTGCTCCTACCCCCCTACCGGGACCCATGAGGCTTCCAACGGACAGGCCTCGTTGTAAGACCCGTCCCCCTTTCTTCTGCACAAAAGCATCGCGTGCAGTTAACTTTATCCCTAGCGCGATTTTTCGCATTGAGTGTCACTACTACAGTTCACCTGCGATCCGATTATTGACTACTAGTCACCATTGAGAGGACAACGAACCGCTGTCCTTACACCGATATCCTACTATACCTAGGTGCACAATTTCTCACATATTACTGCACCTGTGGTAGACCTAAAGGCACTCACTTGTCCTTCGAGCACATCAGTTTTATTGTGCTGATCCATTGAGCACGTTCTGTGTGACAGACATTAATATTTCTTTTATGTTTTGTCTCTGTGTTTGTTTGTCATCTTTAACCATTAGAGTAAACTCGTTCCTCTCCCCATATTAACCTTTCTGGCGGAGGTCACACTATTTAGTGTGTTTTTTTGTTGATTTTTTCACACATTAGCCCTCGGCTGGGTGTACCTTAGAGCGTGCACACCACCGGGTCTACGCACATCCCCCTCTGGTCCTGACGAATGCCCGATTAACCATCTCTGAGGCAGAAACATGTTGACCGCCACGGAGTGAACCAGGTCTTTTATTTTTTTGACCCTCACTCCTTTTTATTTCTTGCCTTTTAAGCAAAATTAATAAAGTTTCTTTTTTGACTTAATTGGTTATTTTAAATTCACTTTCCCCACACAACCAACCCAGCTCCGCAGTAACCTGGCGTCGCAGCACACTGGGATGATATTCGGTCGTCCCAGTGGAAGCCCAATGATGAAGCATGTCACCAACCAGGTTGGTGAGTGAGGGCTTTTCATACCCACTGGGTATTGTTCTGATGTTGCCAAGCATATTTCCAATGAACATAACGGTTCATTTGGAATCTGAGGCTTGTGGCTCGACTGATTGATGCACCACATTGATTTGAGTGCCCCCTTATTGCACACTGGCTTCGTTGTTTATTGATATCTAACCGAGGGGACTAGCCGTGTTGATCCCTTCCTCTCCTGTTGTTTTTGAAAAAAAAATACCAATCACAAAGATTGTATTAAAAAAGCCCTGATTCTTTTTTTACTTAAACTTAACATTATAGAAATGCATAATATTGTAAAAAAATATCATCTAATACCAATACTTATTCCTTTAAAATACCGTCTGATATGTTTGTTTCAGAAGTATAATCACAATATTATATCTCAAATAACTCCAAAAAACATCTGATTTCATTTCCTTTAGGCCAAATAGTAATTTTAAATTTTTGTTTGGATTAAATTACCAACGGTAATCCAATAAAATTCTAAAGTTTAATTTGTCCAGATCTCACAGATTCTCTGTAACATTTTGGTTCATGAAAATTTTTTGATTAATTTATTTAGTCCACAATAGAATTGGTTACTTTTCCACATGGCCAAATAGTAATTTTTGAAATCATTTTTGAAAAAATTTCCAATGGCAGTCCAATAACATTCCAAAATATAAAATGTGCAGAAGTTACCGATAATCTCAAAATTATTGGTTTTTCAAAATTTCATTAAAAATTAAAAAAGTCCACATTACAATTGGTTATCTTTCCATTAGGCCAAATGATAATTTAAAAAAAATTTTTTTTACAAAATTGCAATGGTAATCCAGTAAAATGGTAAAATTGTTTTGTCCAGATCTTGCCAAGTCTCTCTAAAATTTAGGTTTCAGGAAGATTAGATATGAATTTGCTAAATCAAAAGGCAAACGTTGTTTGAAAATCAATTGAGAATCATTACACAGTGTCCAGCCTTTTTCACATTTAAGATAAACTGTGTAATGTCCAGAAGTAACAGTAGGTCCATCATGGAAAATTATTGCAACAGTTACAAAAGTTTTTCCTGAAATTGATAATTGCTGTCCTGTAAACTTCTTTATTAAAGTATCCAATTTTGAACCATCAGCTCTACATCGTTGCATCATTAAAATTACATACTGTCCGTATTCCTTTAAAATTAATGTTGACAACATGTCAGAATTACACTCACCACATTTCATGCTATGATTAGCATCTTTAACTAATTTTGCAAAAGTGACTGTTTTACTCTCTGGCAATGTCAAATAAATAAACCTTTCATTATCAACAATAGAGCCACTTATATTATAACAATTATCACAACTATGTTCCCATTTATAAGAGAGACCAAAAAAAATGTCAATGGGAACTCCTTCTTCTTCCACTACCTGAAGAAAATACATCAAAAATTCATGTGCATCTTGCTGTTCATTTTGAGAAAACTGTGTTCGTCCTGAACATACATCTAAAAGTTTTCTAATGTCAGTAGCACTTTCTATTTGAGTTTTATCTTTACTCAGCTTTTGAAAAAGGAGACTCAGCTCTGAACAGAATCTTTTTCCCTGATTTACTATTATCTGCTCTTGCAAACTTTCCAGATAAAATGCAACATTCAGCACTACATTTGCGTAGCAGTTGACACCAGAGCTATTTTCAAAATGACATCCTACAACCTGTTCTTCATTTTCCTTTTTCTTTTTGCTTGCAATTACATCACTCCTCTTTTTTTTCCTCTTCTCTACATCTTCACTACAGATATTCTCATTTTTCCTTTTACGAGAAACTACACGTTTCTCCAACACAGGATACTGACCCAAATGAGGAGCATAGCTTCTTCTTAATCTATTATACTCCTTTACACAATTTGTATCAGCACTAACTTTTGATTCTTCAAAGTCTATCATGAATAAACCTGATAATGTTTTGACTCGTGACAAAGCAACATATGCCATACCTTCTTTGAACACAGTTGAACCAATGTTCACAAATGCACAATCTACAGTCAATCCTTGAGACTTGTGAATAGTTACAGCATATGCTAGAGAAAACGGAAACTGCTTCCTACGTACATATAAGTCTTTCACAAGCATAAAACGAACTGTACAACGACAAATATCTTTAACTTCATCTATCTGATCAAATTTTATTTTTAAACATTCAATTCCTTCTTTTTTCTGATAATTAATAAAACCCACAACTCTTCCCATCGCTCCATTAACTAAACCTTTCTCAACATCCAAATTTCTCCTTAAAAACACTCTACAGTTCATGCAAACATATAGATTTTTTTCTAATCCAGCTGTTTTGGAGATGTTCTTCTCTAGTGAGTCCAATTTATTTTTCAGTTTGCCTGTTACTGTGACAGTAATTCTTCCATCCTCAATTTTGTCCACTGCTTCCAATTTCCTGATCTCTTCCTTTTCCAATTTCAAAAGCTCCTCATTGAATATTGAGCATTCACGTAGAGTTGGCATTAAGCAGATGACACTTTTGTTTTCTGCAATATTCTTGTATATTTTCTCTGCAACTATTTCTTCCTTTGGAAATAAATTATGTAGCAGCCGACTCTGTAATGCTTTTTTGCCAACTTCTGTGAGTAGTCCAATTCTGATATCTTTCAGAATACTTCCATATTCTTCATCGTTTGCTTGCCTCATATTAGTTGTAAGTTCCTTGTACTCAAAGAAGGACCAAATATTTGTATTTCCGATGCTTCCCAATGACTTCTTCGTGTCTTCATGTGTCACAGTATTAAACACTGGTTGTCCTTTAACTGGAGTAAGTTGCAAAAGATCTCCAAAAACTATGACGTGTTTTCCACCAAATAACACGTCATAGTCTGTCTTCAAAATTTGCTGCATTCTTAAATGCACAAAGGCAAGCATTAAGTTTGATACCATGCTCACCTCATCAATAATGAGAACTTGCATCTTCTTCAATACTCGTGAAACTTCCAAGGATGCTTCACCAGTTAGCTTGTTGAATTGTATTTTGTTCTCATGCTCCACTGGTAACATTAGCAAACGATGTAAGGTGATTCCTTTTATGTTATATGCTGCTAACCCAGTTGGAGCAGTAACCACACAAGACAAAGTAGAATCCGTTTTTTGCTTTAGGTAGCTTCTGATGACTTTAATTAGGAAACTTTTTCCAGTGCCAGCTTGTCCGCTTACATACATCCTGATTGGATGAAATGATGTGCATGAGCACTCTTTTTTTACATGTAGAAATCCGTGATCAATTTTGTTTTTGATCTCTTCATAAATTTGTTGCTGCTCTTGATTCAGTTGTCTTTCCAAATTTTCTAAGTCTATAAATTCTTCTTGAGCTTGATTCATAGCCGTTTCCACTTCATTCATGGCTATTGATGCTTCATTTTCAACGATTGGTTGTCCTAGGGGATCTTGACTGTGTGTTCCTGAACTTTGGCTGTCCTGAGAACTGTCTCTAGCTATTTCTGCTGCAATTGTAGTTTCCTGTTCAATTTCTTCATTTAACATTTGCAGATAAGTTGTGAATGTATTGCATTGTATGCTGTCTTTGCAAGCATTAAATGAATCCTCATAGCTTTGAAATTCTCCCAGTAGTTCATCCTCTGTACGCCATGGTTTAAACAACTGTAAAAGAGCCAAGTAGTAAAATTCTTTCTTGTCGGTAGTGTCGCAACTCAGCTTCCGGTGATTTATCAAACTTCCTTTGGTTTGCTTCACCAAACATCCTTCTTCACCAACAACTTTATATTTTCCATTATTAATGTCTTCTGCAGCTTTCCGTGAATAAATGTAGTTCTGCAACACTTCATAGAGACACATGTTCTCCAGATGATGACTTCTCTTGGGATAATATGTGTCCAACATGTTTGTTTTCAATATATCTGTACTTTCTGGGTCATTCTCGGCCAAATATTCAATTTCTCCAACAGATTTCAGTACCCGATTTCTCATTGCTGCAAGGCCTAAACTTGCCCAAATTATTCTTCTTGACTTCGAGTAGAGACTTGCAGAAGATAACCTATCTGAACATTCGTAGGATCCAATTTCTCGATGCGATAACATCTTCAAACTGAAACTGTACAGCTTCTTACTGACAGTCTTCTCGTGAGAAATCTCTTCCCACATTTCCTTCAATTCTGTTTTTTCTGATTTCGTAATGTAAGACGTTACATATCGTGCAACAGCAATGGAATTGTCAGCTACATACTGTATATCCATGTTAGCGTTCCACATGGATAAAATGACTGGGTTGTAGTCATTTATATTTTTTGATTCTTCTTTTCTTTTAAGGTTGTAGGTATTCTTAGGTGATTTTCTTGTGATAGTATGTCTCACAGCTGACATAAAACTGTTTACTCTTCCATTTGAAAGAACAGGTCTAGGAAATCCAAATCGACATTTAGAGTAGTATTTTTCTTTGCTCTTGTATTTCCGTCGACAGTATTTTCCACACCGATGACTTTGGAAACGTAAAACTTGCTCCTTTAACTTGTTCTCTTCTGTGCTTTTTGGTATACCACATGTTGCATATTCTTCAATGTAAGATAACACTGCTTCATCAGTATCTGTTCCAAACTTTGGGGCATCCTTGATCCACAACAGCATATGAATATGAGGAGCACCTCTTGCCTGGTACTCTTTTCTCCAAAAGAAATCCACTACTTCTCCAAGGGGTGGATTTTTTTTATTGCAGATGAAGGACATCATAGCCTCAAATCTATGATTGAAATATCTGCAAACATTAACCGGATCCAATGAGCACAGTTCTCCTGCTGTCTTGTATTCGATGTTTTTAATGTTTGAATTGGCCTCTCGTAGAAAATCCAGTAAATCATCCCAAGCGTACTCAGCACAGCTTAGGGTAAGGAACCATGTTGGTGTTCCTAAATTGCGTAACATGCATTTTAGTTCACCATGGCGTCGGTACCAATATTCATTTGTCCCACGCTGACAAGCCATCAGATTGATCAGTTGTGTTTCCAAATGATCATCTCGGTGCTGCACTTTCTCCATAAAATCCTTAGCAGACACATTTTGTAAATGTACTCCACTTTTTAAAATGTGATTTACTGCATAAGACAGTGCAGACAAGTCGCTTTCAAATAAAAGATGGAACAAATAAGGTATCCTTTGTCGAAATCTGGGATCTTCAGCATATAGTCTTGTAGTCCGATACTCTGAAGCTGGAATCTGTTCTGGACGTTCATCGTATCGTCCTCCTTTTCCCGTAGGAAACAGCTGGGGAAAACATCGAGCTTCCAAGCTCTCCTCCCATACACTCACGGGAGTTCCTTTTGCTTTCTTCATCTGAAAGAGATCAATATTGTCTCCCATAACTTCTTTCGAATGAAGAGGATGTATGCTAAAATGTTCATAAATTTCTTCTTCCTTTGTCTTGTCCACTTTTTCAATTTGTCCAGTTGGTGTTTCTGTGTCTTCTTGAAAATCTTCGTCTTCTTCTTCTTCTTCTATATAAATTGCTTCATACCATTTGTTATTTTTTTTCAAATACAAATTTGCTCTTTGTACTTTCCGCACATCTACCAGCTCCTGCCAAATCTTCTTATTCTTTGTAGGTACACCATTAACCAGAATAATTAATGGTTCAGTTTCCAAAGTATCCGCATCAATAGTTTCCATATTTTTTTTCAAATCCAAGGGCAAATACACCACTCTACCTTTTAAACCTCTCAGTAAATCTGAATGAGGTAATTTACCAGTTTTGGGCTCCATACGTACTATGGTCTGGAACGGATGAACACATTGAATGAGTATAGACTCATATGTATTTAATTCAGAAAGTTCAGCAGGAATAGCATCCAATTCTAAATTATTATGTACAGCTCTGGTCGGCATTCTATTTTCCTCTAACTTGTTGTAACAGTATTTACAAATACGCTGATCTTCACCCAATTCAAAACAATTTTCAAGAAATATATATGTGGCAAAATCCTTCCACTTATAATTATCTTCATTTTCACTCTTTCTGTAGAGATCAACATTCCTAGTTTGTTTTCTATAATGAGTTCTGCGGCAACAAATACAAGTAACATTTGGTCTTTCATTAGAGACTATTGCAAATTTTGTTATGTGATCATTAAATATCTTACTTACAGAAGGTTCTACATTCTCTTCCACTTCTTCCTCATTTACTGTGTCCTTCTCTGCACTGTTTTGTTCAGGACCAAAGTAACAAAACTGAATTTCATCAACAACCTTCTCTACATCGGATACCGTTCCTCGGAACAGAGCCCTATTCAATTCATTTAACTTTATTGCTGGACTTTTGGCAAAATACAACCGTCTCACAAACTTTCTCATTTCAGTATGATGAACAGCCAGCATCCTAAAATGATGGAAAACACTATTGCACACTTTTCTAGATAGACAAGCCAGAGAATGACCCTGCAAACCAGTATTCTCTCTCACTCTGCATGGATCCAGACTTTGAAGCACCTTAATCTTCTGTTTTACACTTTTTTTGCTATATTCTCTTAGAAACTCTCGAAATCTGTCAATAGATTCCTGACGCACAGTGCAAATACTACTACAATTCCAAGTGTACACTGGGGCTTTAGGACGTCTCCCCATTGCCTCATCTGCCATCACTTGTACCTCATCTCTTGGAACCATTATCTCCTTCTCCATTATGCAACCATTTTTTACTTCGTATGAACGACCTCTGGTGTCAACTGCATGCAGCAAACTATTACTTTGAAAATAGCTCTCTTCATTAAAAAAAGGTTCACTACTTGAACTATGCATCCACTTTCCTAAAAACACTTTACAAAAGTTTGTTCTGTTCACTACTCTTTTGCTTTTGCTTTGTGATTTCAGTACATTAACCATTTTATCTAATGTACGCATCCTATTCAAAATTAAAATGAATAGTTTCCTTTTTAATTCTAATGCTTTTGCTGCAATGGCTTCAATTTCTTTTTTTCTCTTATAAAATTTAGCCTTTTGCTTATATTTCTTCACATCCTTTATCAAATTGGACATAACTCTTCTCTGAAACATTTTTCTACGTATCTCTTTAAACGCTGTTTTTCTGTTTATGTAAAACTTTTCAGTTGCAGAAGGTATATTTGCATTAACTAAATTCTCAATTTTTTGCTGTTCTCTTCGTTTTGTTACATTCTTTCCAGGACAGACATTTTGTACATTTTTCTTTGTTTTGAATATTTTTTTAAGAAATTGTTTTTTCTGCTTACCAGAAGATTTTTTCTTTTTCCCAACATGAGCATCTTCTACTAACTTTGGTCCTCCAGTTGTCTTCAAATATAGTTTTGTTTTTAGCGTTTTTTGAACTCTAGATTTTGTAGGCATCTTAAATTTTGTTCACTGTTCTTCAGCAATACCTGAAAAAAACAAAAAAAAAATCCTTTATTGTATTTAAATATATTACTACATTTCTTTTCACAATAGTCACAAAACGAAATTTCTTTGCCAATTTGAATGCACACAAACTGCTCTTTTTTTTGGGCAAGTGAAAATCACTTTTACAAACTGTCACATTATGAAACCACTTTTCAGATTTTTTAAAAAGCCCATGTCCAGAGTGCTACACTCCAGCAAGGGCAACCAGCCTTAGTGAAGCTGAATGTATTTGCATTACAGACTGAAACCTGAAAACCCCACTCGCTTGTAAATACTGTGCATGACTATACATGGCAAGCACATGGGTGTGTGCTAAGACTCTGCTTCTTCCCCCAAAAATTCGCTCCCCCTTTCCATCTAATGCAACTGTGAAATCACCAGAGCAAGACGCAATAAATCTCTGCCTATAATTCCTCTATGCACACAGAGTCATGTTTTCACATTAGTCCCAAAACGAAATTTCTTTTCCAATTTGAAAGCACACTTACTGCTCTTTTTTTTTTCGGCGCAAGTGAAAATCACTTTTTACAATTGGAAATCACTTTTACAGACTGACACATTATGAAACCACTTTTTTTGATTTATTTAAATGCACATGTCCAAGCTGTTTTTTCAGACCACCACCATGTGTATTCTCGGTGACTGCCTACACTCCAGCAAGGGCAACCAGCCTTAGTGATGCTGAATGTATTTGCATTACAGACTGAAACCTGAAAACCCCACTCGCTTGTAAATACTGTGCATGACTATACATGGCAAGCACATGGGTGTGTGCTAAGACTCTGCTTCTTCCCCCAAAAATTCGCTCCCCCTTTCCATCTAATGCAACTGTGAAATCACCAGAGCAAGACGCAATAAATCTCTGCCTATAATTCCTCTCTGCACACAGAGTCATGTTTTCACATTAGTCCCAAAACGAAATTTCTTTGCCAATTTGAAAGCACACTTACTGCTCTTTTTTTTTCCGGGCCAAGTGAAAAACACTTTTACAGACTGACACATTATGAAACCTTTTTTTTTAATTTATTTAAATGCACATGTCCAAGCTGTTTTTTCAGACCACCACCATGTGTATTCTCGGTGACTGCCTACACTCCAGCAAGGGCAACCAGCCTTAGTGATGCTGAATGTATTTGCATTACAGACTGAAACCTGAAAACCCCACTCGCTTGTAAATACTGTGCATGACTATACATGGCAAGCACATGGGTGTGTGCTAAGACTCTGCTTCTTCCCCCAAAAATTCGCTCCCCCTTTCCATCTAATGCAACTGTGAAATCACCAGAGCAAGACGCAATAAATCTCTGCCTATAATTCCTCTCTGCACACAGAGTCATGTTTTCACATTAGTCCCAAAACGAAATTTCTTTGCCAATTTGAAAGCACACTTACTGCTCTTTTTTTTTTCCGGGCCAAGTGAAAATCACTTTTACAGACTGACACATTATGAAACCTTTTTTTTTAATTTATTTAAATGCACATGTCCAAACTGTTTTTTCAGACCACCACCATGTGTATTCTCGGTGACTGCCTACACTCCAGCAAGGGCAACCAGCCTTAGTGATGCTGAATGTATTTGCATTACAGACTGAAACCTGAAAACCCCACTCGCTTGTAAATACTGTGCATGACTATACATGGCAAGCACATGGGTGTGTGCTAAGACTCTGCTTCTTCCCCCAAAAATTCGCTCCCCCTTTCCATCTAATGCAACCAGCCTTAGTGATGCTGAATGTATTTGCATTACAGACTGAAACCTGAAAACCCCACTCGCTTGTAAATACTGTGCATGACTATACATGGCAAGCACATGGGTGTGTGCTAAGACTCTGCTTCTTCCCCCAAAAATTCGCTCCCCCTTTCCATCTAATGCAACTGTGAAATCACCAGAGCAAGACGCAATAAATCTCTGCCTATAATTCCTCTATGCACACAGAGTCATGTTTTCACATTAGTCCCAAAACGAAATTTCTTTTCCAATTTGAAAGCACACTTACTGCTCTTTTTTTTTTCGGCGCAAGTGAAAATCACTTTTTACAATTGGAAATCACTTTTACAGACTGACACATTATGAAACCACTTTTTTTGATTTATTTAAATGCACATGTCCAAGCTGTTTTTTCAGACCACCACCATGTGTATTCTCGGTGACTGCCTACACTCCAGCAAGGGCAACCAGCCTTAGTGATGCTGAATGTATTTGCATTACAGACTGAAACCTGAAAACCCCACTCGCTTGTAAATACTGTGCATGACTATACATGGCAAGCACATGGGTGTGTGCTAAGACTCTGCTTCTTCCCCCAAAAATTCGCTCCCCCTTTCCATCTAATGCAACTGTGAAATCACCAGAGCAAGACGCAATAAATCTCTGCCTATAATTCCTCTCTGCACACAGAGTCATGTTTTCACATTAGTCCCAAAACGAAATTTCTTTGCCAATTTGAAAGCACACTTACTGCTCTTTTTTTTTCCGGGCCAAGTGAAAATCACTTTTACAGACTGACACATTATGAAACCTTTTTTTTTAATTTATTTAAATGCACATGTCCAAACTGTTTTTTCAGACCACCACCATGTGTATTCTCGGTGACTGCCTACACTCCAGCAAGGGCAACCAGCCTTAGTGATGCTGAATGTATTTGCATTACAGACTGAAACCTGAAAACCCCACTCGCTTGTAAATACTGTGCATGACTATACATGGCAAGCACATGGGTGTGTGCTAAGACTCTGCTTCTTCCCCCAAAAATTCGCTCCCCCTTTCCATCTAATGCAACTGTGAAATCACCAGAGCAAGACGCAATAAATCTCTGCCTATAATTCCTCTATGCACACAGAGTCATGTTTTCACATTAGTCCCAAAACGAAATTTCTTTTCCAATTTGAAAGCACACTTACTGCTCTTTTTTTTTTCGGGGCAAGTGAAAATCACTTTTTACAATTGGAAATCACTTTTACAGACTGACACATTATGAAACCTTTTTTTTTTATTTATTTCAATGCACATGTCCAAGCTGTTTTTTCAGACCACCACCATGTGTATTCTCGGTGACTGCCTACACTCCAGCAAGGGCAACCAGCCTTAGTGATGCTGAATGTATTTGCATTACAGACTGAAACCTGAAAACCCCACTCGCTTGTAAATACTGTGCATGACTATACATGGCAAGCACATGGGTGTGTGCTAAGACTCTGCTTCTTCCCCCAAAAATTCGCTCCCCCTTTCCATCTAATGCAACTGTGAAATCACCAGAGCAAGACGCAATAAATCTCTGCCTATAATTCCTCTCTGCACACAGAGTCATGTTTTCACATTAGTCCCAAACGAAATTTCTTTGCCAATTTGAAAGCACACTTACTGCTCTCTTTTTTTTCGGGGCAAGTGTAAATCACTTTTACAGACTGACACATTATGAAACCACCATGTGTAACTACAACAAAAACAATTCCCATTTCTATTATTCATTTCTTAAGTTACCACATACATCCCCTCTCAAACTGTAAACTCACCTTTAAAATTAGTTAGTTGTGAAAGAAATGTGACACTCAAACAGCAGATTATCAGAGCCAGGATCTCTGTTGTGTTCACCTCTCTCCTCTCAGCAGAACCAGATAATGGCAAACTTTCCCTCTTTTTTTCCACACATATACTTGTAAGTTTCAAATCTCAGTGCTTCCCCCTTTTTTTCAAATGTAATCACACATTTCTATTGGTTGAAAACCAACCCTTTTCCAAAAGTACCCTTCCCCCAACTTGACTTCTGCCTAGTACCCTTCCCCCAACTTGACTTCTGCCTGCTACCATAGCAACAGCTCATGGAACACTGCTGTGTGGAGTTAGGTCAGAAGTTCGCCACACAATGTTTCAATTCCACAGAGCAAGAGTGCTTGACTTTTCAAACCTTACAGCAAATCCATAGTACTGTTCTTTAGTTACACATTTTTTTGTACCAATACAAAACATGCTTCTATTAATTTACACATACAGCCTAGTTTTTTTTCTAGAATGGTATGAAACAGCCAATCAGTTCTTTTTGTTTTGTTAAAAATATGTATGCCTCCATTTCCAAACTGTCTTTCTTTTCATATTGCCATTCTACTGAAAGACACCTCCTGAGTGCATCCAGTTCTCCTTTGAAGATGTTCACAGTGTGGATTGTAGGGCACAGCTATGTCTTCTGGAGTGAAAAGTTTGCAGAGAAAACAGGTATGGTGAGAGACCTTGCTTTGCCAAATGTAGACATTAAATGGATTGGTCAGAGAGGGTTAAAGTGGCACCAATTGATGCCATTGCTGAAATCCTTCATTCAAATCCAACACCCTGACCTCATAATAGTGCACTGTGGTGGCAATGACCTAGGCACTTTGACTGGGGTAGGTCTGGAAATGCTTATGAAGGACACCTTTGCACAACTGTTTACACTTTTCCCTAAAACTGCCTTTGTGTTTTCCAACATATGCCAAAGGCAAAAATGGAACTGGTCCAATCATTTCTGTCCGCAGATTGACAAAGCAAGAAAGCACGTCAACAAATCTGTTTCTGCTTTCCTCCGTGACTATGGTATGGGTGCCATTTACCACAACAACTTGCGTTATGACATGCAAGACATTTATAGAGGAGATGGTGTGCACTTCAATGATGAAGGGAACAGAGTCTTCCTCTTGAACCTTAGACTCTGCATCGGTACTTACTTGTAGGTACCACTAAAAAAATGACTTCATAAACACAACAGCTCTTTTTAGAGCTCCCTAATTTCTAAACTCTTAATTCGTCATTTCATTTATTCATTTTTATTTTTTTTAACCGTACGCTTACCGTAAGCTTACCGTACGCGTACCCCGTGATTTTTTAAAAAATCAATAAATGTTTTTTTTGTACTTTTCTGTCCTTCTTTGACCCCCTTACAAATGTTAGGGGGTCTGTAACTCTCCTCCTTGCCCCCTTTTCTTGTTTTCTCTCTTTTTTTTTCAGAGTGAAACACAGAAAATGGCGGCCGCCGCTTCCTGGTTTCGGCCGATTCGAATGTTTACTAAGATCTAAGAGCCAATCAGAATCGCGCTCGCGCACGCCACCGTACGCTTACGGTAAGCGTACGGTAAGCGTACCGTAAGCGGGCTCAGATATATATATTGATTTAAACGCTATTTTCTCAGAATCTACTGAACAGATTTACACCAAACCTACAAAAGGCACTTCCTTGACCTAGGGACTACCTCTCTGCCAAATTTTGAGTAATTCTGTTCAGCCGTTCGGGCTGTAGCTCGTTCTAAAGGTCCTATGGAAAAATGCATGGGAAAAACGCGTTTTGGGACCCCCCTTTTATCTCAGCCCCCGCTTGACGGATCCCCCCGAGACTTTCAGGGTAGGAGCGGAGCGTAGCGCCCCACCTATTTTGAGAAATTCGCGAGGATTCGTCGACCGGCGCCAAAGTTATTCAAAATAGAATGTTGAGGTTTTCCTATGGAAACGTGGTCCTAACTATAACTACCTACTGGCGACCGCCAGTAGGTAATATATATATATATATATATATATATATATATATATATGCGAAAACGATGATCAGAAGAAAGACCAGAGGACACAGCGGGGTACTCAGTGGCAGAACTTTATTCACCGTGGCTTGCTGGCATAATGCATTTCGGCTACATGCCTTCCTCAGATGCCTTTTTCCACAGGGAATCACTTAGTCCCACCTTTATAATTCATGCTGCGTTCCTATTGGCTGGAACGACGCAGGCTCCGCTTCGCAGCTGTTGTCCGATTTTGAGGACTTGGAATCCCAGCATGCATCTGTCAGGTAAGTGTCCTGTGCGGAGCTGCGTTGAAGATGTACCAATTAAGGGAGGGAAGGGGCAAATACGTGCCAAGTTGATCCCCCAATTCATGTGCTGAAGGCTGCCTCGGGTCCCCAACGCCACAACCACCAGAGCGAGAACCAAACCGGCTCGTGACATGCAGGTACAATGATCCTGCGTCCCCATACAATGACGGACTGCGGCTTGCAGCGGCCCCTTGCTCGGTCAAGTTCTGGGGCGGGCCCTTGAAAATCCAATACCTTGGAGCATCTACGAGTTTTGCCAATTTTATCTTGGGCCACTTGTATGGCGGGTCCTCTGTGAACGCGCTACTGGCCAGCACGTGAAGAAATGCGAAAACGTCGATCAGAAGAAAGACCAGAGGATACAGCGGGGTACTCAGTGGCAGACCTTTATTCACCGTGGCTTGCTGGCATAATGCATTTCGGCTACATGCCTTCCTCAGATGCCTTTTTCCACAGGGAATCACTTAGTCCCACCTTTATAATTCATGCTGCGTTCCTATTGCCTGGAACGACGCATATAATATATATATTACATCTCCAGTAGGTAATTATAGTTAGGACCTAGTTTCCATAGGAAAAGCGTTTTTTGATTTGCCAATAACCTAGGCATCGTTTGACGAATCTTTGCTCCAGTCAGCTCCTGTATTTAAAGTTTCGGGGTGATTTGTCAAGCCAGGGCCGCAAAAAAAGGGGGTCCCAAAACATGTTTTCTCCATGTTAATTTCCTAAGGAAACTTTTGTCGCGGCTACAGCCTGACCTGCTGAACGGAAATTACACCAAATTTGGCAGAGAGGTCTTTCTTTGTCCAGAGTTCACTCTTTGCTTTGCTTTGCTGAGATTTCATCAGTGATGTCACTGACCATGTCATGGGTGATGTAATATGTGACATCATCAGCAGTGCATTGCGGGGGCCCAAGTTATAGTTAGTTCAACTAACTATAACTGCTGAATTTATCTGGTTTGGTATGAGTGAAATGTCCAACTAACTATAAAGTCCCTGAAACCTGTGGTTTTTCGGGGAATTTCAAAGGTTTGTTAAATGGTAATTACTAACTATAACGTCCCTGAAACCTATGATTTTTTCAATGAATATAGATATGTATATACACACATGCATGTTCATTTGTATTTATGCATGTTTTAAATCTATAAAAATATACATTTGTATATATATAAATGCATATATATCTAGATATATTTATGAAGAAAAATCATATATATGTATACAAAAAAAGTGCTTGTTCCTACCTGTACATTTTGTAGCAAGCATGCGCCTTTACCATATCTACATGCCTTTCCCACGAAAATGTGAGTAGTTTAAAGGAAAATATAAACCCTTTCTATATATATAGAAATGGTTTAAACTTACCTGTAAAATACTTGTATTTACTTGTAAACCTTTACCATTCATACGCTATTACCATTCATGCTCTTACAACAACATTTGTTGTAAAGGCATGTGTGGTATAGGCAAGTTGTTGTAAAAACATGAGTGGTAATGGATGGTAAGGGCATTCTGATGTCAGAGCAGCATTGTAACGGCATACGTTATAACAGAAGGCATGGTTCAGTCATACATCTGAATGTAGCTGTCCTGTAGTACCCTAGAGAACAGTGTTGTGGAGTTGCTATTGCAGTGGATCATATTGCAGAAAGAAGGATGCCAGACAGTTATAAAAATGGTGAATTTGTAAATAGCTAAAAAGCTAAATCTGCTCTATTTTCAAACTTGTGCTCTACCTAATTAATGTTATTTAGCAATTCAATTACAACTTTTAATCTGCTTGCGAGCATTATCCTCAGCTACCAGTATAAGTACGGCAAGAAGGATTGATTAAACCACTGATCTTAATTATAGGCTCATTCTTTTAATTAGTCACTCATTCATTCACAAAACTCCTAGCCCACTTAGAAACTGACTCACCAATCAATAAAGAGGCACTTTCACTTGCAAGCCTGACTTACTGGTTTTAACAGTGCTTGTTTAATCTGATGTTTTAAAGCTGTGGACAAAATATGCATATTTCAGGCAAATTTTAGGGAGTTTTCATCCAAAATAGATCGATTTGTTGGGAGCCTCCAACGAGCCTGCTGTTTTTCTGCCCTACCCCCTAGTGTGACGGGGCACTGACATGGTGCTGGAGTGCCATATACTGCACAGAGACGTCCTGCAGCGCAGGAGCCTCCAACAAGCCTGCTGTTTTTTCTGCCCTGCCGCCTGGTGTGACGGGTAACTGACGCAGCGCTGGAGCGCCATAGACTTTGTGGAGGTGTCCCGCAGCGCAGGAACCTCCAACGAGCCTGCTGTTTTTCTGCCCTGCCCCCTGGTGTAACAGGGCACTGACACAGCACCCGAGCGCCATTTAATTTGCAGAGGCGTGCCGCAGTGTGGCATGCGCATGGATGTGCCCGGGTTAGGCCCGGGCAGAGACCGGGCCAAGATGGCCCAGTCTTAGCCCGTCATAGACAGGATGAGGCCGGGCTGGGCCACCTCTCTTTTGCCTTAGAGTGGGCATCACGGGATTGTGGAGTCTGGACCGTGGAGTCTTTTGAGCAGGTGAGTGGCCCGATGGGGTTTCTGTCGTTGCCGGCAGCAACCGTTTGTTTACAGCCCTGGTGGGAATCCCATTTGGCCTGTTTCAGTTGCTATGTTTATTGTGTAGGGGGGCAATTGATAAACGATAATCAGTGGGAGCACTCATAACATCCCCCCACCCCCAGAGTACGCATAGCCAAGAACAGCATTTTCTGTGCTTGCCTGCTATTGGTTGGTCCCTAGAGCCATTGACCTATTGGTTTTTAAGTATCTTGTCTTTTTTTAACTTGTCGTGTTGTTTTAATCTTTTTGTATTGAATTTTAGACTGTATGACTCATGTTTCATTGTACCGTTTTATGGATGTGTTTGCATCCGAATAAAGAAAGAATTATTATTGTTGGATGCATGCTTTGTGACCCTGTGCCATAAGTGACAAATTAGATAGCAGGCCCTCTTAACCAACACAACCTTGTCACTGGGAGCTAGTTTTCCATAGCAAACAAAGGGACAATCAAAAGTACAGGCCCCTAAATATAAAGCACAAGTGGCTCCAGGGGTTGACCCCCACATTAGAACCTACCAGCGATAGACACACCGTGATTGTTGAAACCACTGTCAACATCCAGCGCCGGGTCATGCAAAATAAAGGGACAGACAGGACAAACGTCCTAATTTCTTCAAGAAAACAAGGACAGTGAGGGTTCTCAGAGAGACTCTTTTACACATAGTTCTGGCCCCGGCACAACAGCAGCTGCAAAACACCACCAGTCAATTCATGTACATGTCGTATCATATATACGTGGTGTCTCTTTAAATATGACACAATCATATAAGACACAATCAATTAAATTACTTTTCAGTTACTCAAATATTAATGCCGTAGTTTGTTTTCAGAACAATTAATAGAAATACTTACGCAAGTTGAAAACTGAAAATAGTTTGTCACGTGTTAGTTTACAAGAGCTAATATATATTATTAACCATTAGTGATTTTTTTACCTTTATGCAGCTTTGAAATGAAAATATAAAAATCTCAAGGTGGCTGCAAAGCTTTCAGGCAAATATGACATCAGAGTCTGTAGTGTCGCTGCACCAGCACAAATGACGCAGACACTATTCTTATTCACAGGAGCTTTATTCTATGGCACCTAAACTCTTCTTACTCCTGCTATGCACTGCCCACTCTCTCGCTCCTCCTCTTCCGCCACCCAGCTCTCCTCCCACCTCTTAGCCTCATGTGCCGGTCCTAGCGCCCAGCACATATTACAACATTACATCTTCCACCTTCTTAAACAATTTTAATTATTTTTGATGTGTCCATGTATGCCAGATTAAACGATAATATAAAACAACATAGTTACAGTTCTTCAATCAGTTGAACTGGTCTTCGATGAGTTTGTTGTGGCCAGAGATGGGCCTCTTGAGCAGCCTGTTCCCTTTCATCAGGAGACATGGAGGGTCGATGATCACTTACTGACTCAGGTGTATCTCCTGTTACCACACTGTGGGGTGCAGTCAACGCTTCTCGGACAGTGGGCGTGCATTTCTGAAAATGCGCCACATTCCTTGTGACCCTCTTATTCTCCGACTCGGCGGGAATCATGGTCCCTTTTTGTTTTGTCACCAGCAGAGGGCATGTATGATATCGACAGTCTGCTTTTCTCTGTTGTACTTATCGCACCATTACCCAGTCCCCTTCATGGATGAATGGCTGTGCAGCTTTTCTCCGTCGGTCTGCATATTCCTTCATTTTCTCCTTTTTCAGTTTATCTGTGGCTGCTAATTCTTCGTGCTCAGAGTCTTGAGACAAACTACTAGCTGCATCTTCCCAAGTTGGTATTCTGGTGCACACAGTGCGACCCAACATTATGGTTGCCGGACATTTGCCTGTGGCAGTATGCGGTGTGGTTTGATAGGCGTGTAATACTTCATTTAGAGCCACTTGCACATCACACTTCGAAAATTCTGCCTGCTGGATGGTCTTCTTGAGAGTGGCCATGAATCTTTCCACCATTCCATTGGCCTGGGGCCACAAAGGAGTGATCTTCCGGTGTCTGAAATTGAGGTGCTTGGCAAATTCAGCGAAGTCTTGTCCATTGAATGGTGGGCCATTATCTGTTTTCACAACCTTCGGTATGCCCCATGCTGTGAAAACCTCGTCAAGTACCAGTATAGCGGTGGCGGCTTTGGTTGACGTTATGAGGTGCGCAATTGGGAAGCATGAGTATTCGTCCATTATGACCAGGACATACTTGCCGGATTGTAGTGGTCCAAAGAAGTCCACTGCGACATGATGCCAAATGCCATCCGGCAGTTCAGACATTTGATGCGGTGCAGGGGGATCTTCTCGACTTACTAGCTGACACTATGGGCAATCTTTCAGTGTAAGTTCCACCATCTGATCCAGCATAGGGAATCAGACTCGTTCCCGCAGTGTTATCTTCGTGGCTACAATACCTCTGTGCCATTCATGAGCTAGGTTGATGACTTCTTGGAGCAGTTTAGAGTGTTGGGAATGTGATGGATTACCTTTCTAATGGCCTCCTGAAAAATCTCAGCAGCCGAAGAGACCCCAAAGCTGAGTCTTTTGTATCTGAACAGGCCTTGATGAGTCGAGAATGTGGTAATATATCTCGATTTTTCGTGAAGTTCCAATTGGTGATAGCTCTTGTTAAGGTCTAGTTTGGGAAATATTTGTGCACCATTGAGTGACGCAATCATGTCGTAAATATGAGGCACCGGGTGTCTTTCTCTTTCAATATCGGTGTTGGGTGCCCTCATATCTACACAGAGGCGCACTTTGCCAGGTGAACCCTTCTTAGGCACAACGACCACTGGAGAGACCCAGGGAGTGAGTCCTGACGTTCTCTCAATTATGTCAGCCTGGAAAAGATCTTGCAGTTCCTCCTCTACAGACTGTTGAATGTGAAATGGAATTTCCCTGTGATGTTGTGCTATAGGAGTCACTTGTTCGTTTATATGCAATCGAACTTGGCCGTGAGCCATCTTTCCAAGTCCGGTGAATAATTTCGGAAACTTGTGAACTATGTCAGGTTCATCATCGACTTTATACAAGTCGTTCCGCCGTGGGCAAGCTAAGAAGACAATCCGCTGCAGGACCATCAATGACATGAATGTGGGCTGGAATAGTTATGTCCTTGTACGTGAAATTAGTCGGGAATTGTCCTAAACACGGAAGAGGTTTCTTGGACATCCAAGTGTACACCATCACGTTGGCTTTATGCAAGTGTGGTGGTGGACTCATTTTCTTGTATTCTGCAACTGAAATATAGTTGAGAGATGCTCCACTATCCAGAACAGATTTGGCCCAGTGTGTGTCCATTTTAAGATCTAATCGCGGGTATTTCTGCAGCCGGTCCGGATCCGCAACCATGCAGACATGCTCATCACTGTCTTACGATATGGGTGACAGTAACCTTTACTCATGAGATTGTGATCGACGGGATCGATATGTCTCATGAGACTGACGACTGGACTGTGAAGAACCAGTGGAAGAATCTCTGTAGTCCCACACTGCTTTGGCATGATGTCGAGTGTTGGACTGTCTGGATTGTCTGTAATTGTCTCTGTGAGTGTCTTTGCGAGGGACTCCGCAGACATTCTCAAAGTGGTTGTCCCGGCCACACTTCCTGCATTTTTGGCCTAATGCAGGGCATGTCTCCGTGTGAGGGAAGTCATATCCACAGCGATAGCATTTAAGTTGACGCTCCTGTCGTTCATCAGTCCGGCTAGAACTGCGACGCCGACGACTTGTATAATGAGACTGAACTTTGGATCTGGGTGATCTTTGTTTTGCAGAAGAGGACCTGTTGGGGTTACTGTATTGGAGCCGAAATGCTTGTTCACGTTTTTTGCCTCTTCCAGCTTCCATTTTCTTGGCATGTTCTTCTGCCTGATCATGTACTCGCATCATTTCTTCAATCTCATCCAGAGAGTAGCTTTTCTTTAGTAGACGTCTGCGTAATGACTCAGACTGGCATCCTTCTATATTTCGCAGGCGAAGGGCGTCTTCCGTCGAGAAAGAATCAAATTCACAGTAGCGGGCCAAGCGTCTAAGTCGCGTGATGAAAGTACTCATGGGCTTGTCTTTTTCCTTGAGAAGCCAGATTGAAAGTATATCTTTCGTAGTCAACGTTCTGTTTGTGAAGACATTTTCTGTTTAGTGTGTCACGCACATTGGCATAGGACGAAGCAGCGTCAGCCGGAAGCTCGTTTATAATTTGACCAACATCTTTCCCGATTAAATTGCGTAGTGCAATCAGTTGCTGCTCCTCCTCGGTCACATGAGACCCTTTAATGAAGTCTTCAAAGTCTTCTAGCCACTCCTGCCAGCGAAGGCCCATACCTCCCCCCGATGTGAGGACCAAGGGTTCCGGCGGGCGTAGAAAAGGGACTCAGATCAAGCCAAGTCTGTGTCCACCCATTTGTGCTGTGGATGTAGGTGACTCCGGCCTCTTGCTGGCGCTGGCAGAGGCATCCCTGTGTCGTGACGTTGGCGATCCAGACATCGCGTAAGAATGCGGTGAAGTAAATGCTTTTTGAAGGATGGTCGAATCACAGGACCCACCCAGCGCCTGCCACTCGGTTCAACATGTCACCATCAGCACCACTCTTTAATTGCGCTATAATGTAGGGTCAAGAGCAGGGCACCTATGAAAAGAGCAGTCCACCAGCTACTTGAAATGTATGTATTGCCCCTTGAATCAATAAGCATCAAGGGCAGGCAACCAGATGAGCTGGCAGTCCCATAAGTCCATTAATATTTCCTTTGAACGTAATTTAAGGCACCTGAAGCTCCTCAGACAGTCTTTTGCCAATGCTTGTTGAACTTTTCAGCAGACACCTAACCTCAAAATGGCCGCCGGGCACTCCTCGCAGGGGATTGGGTGAGGCGCCTGACTTCAAGATGGCCGCTGGTGAAATCTCGCTCCTCGCGAAATTTCGGGCTTGAAGCATTCGGTGAGAGCAGCGGTGGGGACGGACTCCTGTACCTGGTAAGTGACGACCTCAGACATCGGGCACAGCACTCCTCCGCAGGCGGCACCTGGGCACGGGCACTTGCAGCCTCTGAGCACGAGACCGGGGGGGCTCCCGGATCACGACCAGTATATAGCACCTCCTCCTCAGCACACGCGACCGGGGTGGGCTCCTGGATTGCGGCAACGGCAAAGCCTCTCCAGAGACGCACGCGACTGGGGTGGACTCCCAGGCCGCGGTGGCGGACCTCCCAGCTCCGAGGCAGCGGAGCGAACAGCAGCACGGCGGGCACTACGTGACCGGGGTGGGCACCCGGTCCGTGACTCAGCACAGCTCCGAGGCAGCGGAGCGCACGCACGCCAGGATACAGGTAGACAGCAGGCACAGTTGACGACCACCGTCGTCGGCAGTTGTAGTGTCGCTGCGCCAGCACAAATGACGCAGACACTATTCTTATTCACGGGAGCTTTATTCTACGGCACCTAAACTCTTCTTACTCCTGCTCTGCACTGCCCACTCTCTCGCTCCTCCTCTTCTGCCACCCAGCTCTCCTCACACCTCTTAGCCTCATGTGCCGGTCCTAGCGCCCAGCACATATTACAACATTACAGAGTCCAGCAGCAGAATGGAATCCTTTCACTGACACGCATGCAAGTAGATTGGTCTTGTAGATGACGTTGCTGGTATTTTAAGAGCAGAAGAAGGGCTCAAAAGAGGTGGTCCAGGGACTGTGGGTAAGAAAATCAAGTCTGGGGACGAGAGGCCCGAGCAGGTCCCAGTGCTGACAATAGCAAGGCTGGCACGGGCAGCGTAGGTGGGGGTTGGCATGGTGTGGGCACTGCAGCGATGAAGAGCAGAAGGAGGATGTGTGTGTAGCCGGGACTTCCCTCTTAGTTCATGAAAGACTGTTTGCATCTGGTAATTGAATGTATCAAACCTAACCAAAAGGCAGCGGAGCACTAGAGCTGTGGTGCCAGCGCTGGGGCACAGGGGCCAGGCAGGGCTATGCCAGGAGGATGAGCAGTCCCACGGCTGTGCAGGGTAGAGGGCACCAATGGTTGGCTCTCCCTTCACATACTACAGCAAGTGCCGGTGGCAGGCCAAAATGCTGCCACCGGCCGGGTGAGCAGTGACCAGAGTGGGATGGGGTGTGGCGACCACTACGGCTGCGAGAAGCAGAAAGTTGTTGGGCAGTGCAAGAGGGCACCAGGCTCCCTGCTTTTCACATGAACACAGTCATGGAAAGGTCTTCTTTTCCATGTACTGGCAGATAGTGTGAACATCTGCAAGAAGCCAGACAGGCACCCTATCCAATTTATGCCTGAAGAGAGCACAGGCAAACAAGCCAGCGGTTTCATGGGCCTGAACCAAAGCCATCTCTGTATCGTATTTTGTATGTTGTGTATTGTGCTACCATAGGAGCTAGTACACCGCGAAAGGTACCTGTAGCCACGCCTAAAATGAACTCCTCACACCTTGAAGTGCAGTAGACCCACTTTTGCTGTAGATTAACCCAAAGCTCCAAATACATATGTTCAGAATCCAGTGTTACAAATTAAATTAATTTCCCCTTCAACAATAATGTAGTTAATACAACCACTTTTATCATAACTACCTTAACAAACTATATTTGCCTTTCTTTATTGATGCAATGATTTCCCTCTACTTCTATTAAAAAGGTACAGTCTAGTGGGGTCTTGTGGAACTGCCTGACATGTTTTAAGAAACCACCCCCCTCTTCCTCTGATGATTTGACTGATATAACATTTCCCATCTTTCGCTTTTCATCTCCTAGCTTTTCATCCGAAGGCGCGCTAAAGGCAAGCCTGTCTGCGCCCATCCGCGCCCAGGCCGCGCCAAGCGCTAGAAATGCTGTCCAAAATCCTCCAGGTATTGTTTTGTCACCAACACTATTAAAAAACCTAAACACAAGGGGAAATTGTGGCTGTCAAATATCGCCTGACAAAATAATGGGACCTTTTTCCTGTCACAAGTGTAGAATAGAGCTCACCACTACAGAATTTCACCCTAAAATTATGGACAGGAAAGCCTCAACACCTTGTATCCCTCAATTAAAAGGGGGACTAATTAATGCTCAATCAATATGTAAGCACTCCCAGGATATCAGAGAATTGATCATGGAGTGACAGCTAGACTTTCACTTTGTTACCGAAACCTGGTTAAAAGACTGGTGTAATCCAGATATTACAGCAGCACTTCCCCCCAACTATCTGTAGAAAGGACAGAGGAGAAGCCAGAGGAGGGGGATTGGCTATTATCTTACGTGACTCACTACACTGCACTAGTTTCGAACTTGACACTCTTAAGGGAGCAGAAAGCCCTGGATTCTGCTTCGCAATAAATGCTTCCCTCACCTTTTCAGGAGCCCTGATCAATCGTCCACTGATCTATTGTAGTTAGGAGAAACCACAAGCTCTTTTTTGCTTAGATATGCCAATTTCACCCTCCTAGGAGACTAAAATCTCCACTTAGAATGCAGAAATGAGCCGGGAGTAGACAACTTCCTTGAAATAACAGAATCCCTTGGACTGCACCAATTGGTGGATGCCCCGATGCACCAGGCAGGCCAAACATTGGATGGTGTCTGGTCCAATTTCACCTTGTTATCAGTAGATATCCCTATCCCACAGATATGGTAAGACCACAAATTCATCCCCCTTGCTATTAAGAGCCCATTCGTGAATTGTCCTGCCAAGCAAACCACCTCTTTACAATCAAGGCGCAAGTGGGCTGGTAAAACCTTGGAAGACTCACAACTATTCCACACCTGGATGACCGCAATAAGCAATGAGCTAATTCCACTTAAAGCACCCAATAAGAAAGCGAAAACCAAAACTCATAAAGCCCCCTGGTTTACTCCCACCTTAGCTCAACTACATCTCCAATGTAAGCAACTGGCGAGCTAGTGGCGAAGAGTCTATGATGCAGCAGATCAAAAGGCATTCAAAACAAGCATGAGGCACTACCATACTCACATTAAATTAGCGAAAAAAGAGTATTACTCTAACAAAATACTTGAGGCCAACCAAGACCAAAAAACCATGGGGCTCATTACGTTATGTTATGTTAACTTGTGTTTGTATATCTCATAATCACCAACAGGTCTCTTAGTCTTGACGCTTAAAGAGAGTGGCCAGGGACCACTGGCAGTTGCAGAAACAACGCATGGAGGGTGCTTAAACTGTGTTCAGAGCCTCCCTGAACAGGAGTGTTTTGAGCCGTTTCCTGAAGGGGAGGAGTGCGGATTCCTTGCGGAGGTGCTCAGGCAGTTGATTCCAGAGTTGTGGCAGTAGGACAGAGAAAGCTCTGCCACCTTTTGATGCCGTTTTGAACCGTGGATAGGCTAAGCGGCAAGTCTCGGATGACCGCAGTGTATGACCCGGCACATAGTTGCCAAGACGTTCCTTAATATAAACTGCGGCCTAGCCATAAGTGGCTTTGTGGACAATGCAGAGACCCTTAAACTTTGCTCTCTGCTTAATGGGGAGCCAGAGCAACTTGCACAGCAAAGGGGTGGCATGAGCCCTTCTGGGAAGCCTGAAGATCAGCCTGGCTGCATCATTCATGGTCACCTGTAGTTTGTTGATGAGTTTCTCAGGGAGGCCAATATGTAAGGCATTCCCATAGTCCAATCTGGACACAATTGTCGCTGACATGATCATCTGTAATGTGGCAGTTGAGAAGAGGGGGGGCGAGTTTCCGCAGCTGTCTCATAAGACCTGTGCGGGTTCCAATCACGGTGGCGACTTGATTGGCCATGGAGAGATCGGCATCAATCTTGATGCCCAAGCTTTTTATGATGGGTACTGGCATGGGGGTGGTGTCAAGCTCTTGAGGCCAGAAAAGGTCACTCCAGGGATTGGTTTTCGAGGGGATGGCAAGGACCTCTGTTTTGTCAGGGTCGATTTTTAGTGAATTAGCTGTTATCCAATTCACTGTATATCTGAGGATGTTTTGCACAAGAGCATGGGCATGACGGGAGTTGTCAATCTGGATGATAAGTTGTGTATCATCCGCATAGTTAAAGACTAGGCAGTCCATGCGAGCTAGAGCAGCTGCCAGTGACTGGAGATACATGTTAAAAAGGATGGGGGTCCGTGCGGAGCCCTGGGGGACACCACAGGTGAGGGCGCCCCTGTCCGACACCTGCTCGCCCAACTGAACCCTCTGTGACCGTCCTGACAGGAAGGATTCAAGCCACTGGTGTGCCAACCCACAGATGCCCAGGTCGCTGATTTGGGCCAGGAGCTGTGCATGATTGACCTTGTTGTACGCCGCTGATAGATCTAAAAGAACGAGGGTGCTCGTTTTTTTGTTGTCAGCCTTGACTCTGAGCTCGACGAGTACAGACATCATCACCAGCTCAGTACTATGGTGGGCCCTGAAGCCAGCCTGCCGCACTTGGAGCTAATGTTACTCCATGAAGGATGAGAGTGTTTTGAGGACATGTTGCTCTACAACTTTCGCCAAGAAAGGGAGCTGGGAGATAGGCCTGTAGTTCTTAAGATTGGCAGCATCTGCCCCTTGTTTGTTCAACAGGGGGATGACCCTAGCATTCTTCAGGCTGGAGGGTATGTAACCTGTCTCCAGGGAATGGTTTAATCGGACGAGGATCTCCCTTTCTAGCACGGGAAGGGCATTCGAAAAATTCTCGGGGGACAGGGGTCTGCTGGAGAGCCCGATTTGACACGACTCATTAGAAGTGACAGGGAAGCCAGATCTAAATTAGGGAGGGAGAAGAGTTGCTTGCCGGGGAAAAGGGGGGCTGGGTTCTGGTCTAGGGGGCTCTGGTTGATAGGGGTGTTAAAAAAGGTCTGAAATATGTTGCAGTCTACCGGCGTGGATGTAGATTTCAGCTCTGATTTCTGGCTGAGTTCGTTTAATATTCTAAAAGTCTCTTACTGTTTGTTTGCAGCGTCTGAAATTCCTGCCTCATAGTATTCAGCCTTCCTAGTCGTAATGTTTTTTTTATATGAAGTTAGCAAGATTTTGTAGGTTACAAGCTCAGCTGGATTGTAAGATTTACGCCACTGACTCTCGGATTGGCGTAAAGTGTGCTTCGGAAGGCCGTTCGTCCGCCAAGGTGTTGGAAAAAATCCCCACGCATGACCCGCGACATTTCCGTAGGTCAAAGTACGATGCAATGTATGCAAAATCGGGTGGACGCCATCAAAGACCATCCACCACTGTTGGAAAAGCTGCAAATCCGACTGCGGTGGACAGGGAAAGCTGTACAATGGCTTCAAAAGGCCGCTCCTGCCACGGCATGACCGCACGTCCAATTATGATGAGAATGCGGGCATGGCGGATCAAGCACTGTGTCCGACCGCTATGCACGCACATAGGTCAAATGAATGGCGGACGGAACCAACTTCACAACAACGCCCGAAGTGTGCCTGTACTCCCTGCCGCCCTCAATCACAACACACAAGCCACAACGAAACACCCCAACTTGCTCCTGGTAAGGAAAGCCATGCGCAGCATAGAAGAGACATCTGGAGGTCATCACTCATGTGGACACACCCAAATACCACAGTATAAAATCAACCTGTGACAGCTGTCAGGTATCACTCTCTGTGTTGTCAGCGGCAACACAACCCCTTCCTGAACCAGCATCCTTTGCACACCACAAGCCGAGACAGAGAGACAGGACACCATTGACTCACAATGCACAATATCACGCCCACCTATCTCCACACAAGTACACTCTCACCCACACACCTCACACACTACACATATCCCCACCACCACCTTGCACCCTGCACCCCTCATTTATTTGCATCATGCCCCCCAAGAAAATGCCCAAATTCACCGACTCAGAGTTAAAAGTGATGGTAGACGAGATAATCAGGCTGGAACCAGATTTCTTTTGGGCACCTGGTCTAAGACACCCCACTTGCGCGCAAGAATCAGATGTGGGCAAGGATCCACAGCATAGGCAATGCCATAGGGACCACCCTACGCACTGTGCATGACATCAGGAAGCGGTGGGGCGACCTCAAGGGCCGGGTCAAGCATCGGGTCCAGAGGAACCACGCGGCGGCCCAGAGAACTGGTGGCGGCCCTCCCATTCCACCACTAACCTTCATTGAATGGGAGGAAAAGGTGGATGCCATATTGCATCCAGAGAGTCTCACAGGAATCAAGGGGGGAGTGGAGGCTAGTAAGTACTAACAAATGTCTCCCATCACACTACAATGCACTGTTGTGCACAACAAGTGAGCTCCATTTGCCTGCCCACATCAAACTCATTTGGAATGCACGCTCACAATATGAATGGATCACAAGGACAGCATTTCCTCAATCAGCTCAACCTACCAGGTAGGTGGTCAGCTCATGCACCCTGGCCTCCCCCCAAACAGCATGGCTCACCCTCCCCACCCCACAGCCATGTGGCAGCTAACTCTGTCGACAGATGGGGATGTTGAGTCCTGACAGCAAGACCACAACTCCCATAAGGCCCTCTGTCTCCCCTCACAAATAGCATGGAGCCAAATGAACCCCACATCCCACTCGGTAGCCAACTCAGCAATCCCCCATAAGTTGGTGGCAGTGCACATACAGCTAATACCATTGAGAGCCCACATTATTCACAGTGTCACTGATGAAGTCACATGCAACTGTAAAGCAGAATACAAGACCGTGACCACAAAAAGCCAATGTGCTAGTCACATTGCCTCAGAGCAGAAAGACTCGGGTCAACACAACACATGCATGGAAACTCTGTCAAACCTCAGAAACCACAGGACAGGAGTTAAGCACCAAAAACATAAAACAAAGCATGAAGTGGCGGCATAAGTCAGAAACATATCGAAAAGACACAAATGTCCATGCATTAACTGAATTGGATGAGCACCAAGTTAGTGCCAGAGGACATGTCCTCGGAAATACAACATCGGTAAATATGAAATTGGTCCTTTAGCCATGTCACATCGCTAACGAGCAATGTAGGTACCCAGGGCTATAAGTGGGATGAAAAAAGTTGGGGGTCTCTCAAAGGGGCCTGGCCAATGTAAGGAAGTGCGTGACCTACAAACCTCTGACATAAATCTGTGCTTAGCAGATTGGGCTACCCCACTAGCATTTCAATGTCACTGCCATTGCACCCAGACATATGATACAACAAGTAACATGATACCCACAACAACTCCGGACTACTGGCCTTCTCAAGGTTTGTCAGGGGCATAAGAGAAAGAAGCAGCAACTATGGCCTGCATCTAACATTGGCAAACCTTCAAAGTCCTGATGACACCACAACGGTGTTGCTGCACATGAGTCTCCAAGGGAGTGAATTCCAGAGACAAAAAGAATCCTCACAGGATTTGATTTCCCCACAACGCTCACCTGGAATGAGGTCATGCCGTAACTACTCAATCCGTGAGAAGTGTGGAGTGTGATCATGCACATATCGATGTACCTGCTGTCAATGCATTCCATCTAAAAGAATGGACCGCCTATGGCAGGGCACAAAACAACTCATGTGTTTTGCGTTATCATCCTACATCAGTAGAGGCAAGATACATTGTGATCGGTGTCTGCTGAGGAAGCTGCCACAATCCACTCGGGTCTCTGTACCTCTCCCTGCCCAACTCAGGTGAAACACCTCAGTGACATGACAAGTAAGCATTATGACTGAACTGCATTTACCAGAATGCTAAGGGATGAACTGTGCTGGGAGGTGAAGTAGTGTGCTCCCACCCCCCTCATAACATCAACCTGGACATGACGGAAGTTGTCACAGATCACATAGTGCAGACCAATGAAATCCGTAGCAGTGTGCCCACAGGTGCCAGCATCACACCACTTCCTGTCATGTGGATGATGGTGACATCGTTGCATTCACACACTCAAGTCCTGTTGCACAGGGCTTTTCATGTGACATGTGCGATTTATGCATGTTTCACTACATGAATACCAGTCCCTGACAACATACCCACGCTCAATTTATTTACCAAACGTACTTAGCTGATCCTGCATGAGCACTACAGCTGCTTGCAGAGGCCAGGCATCACGTATATGGGAACAGTTGCACAATGTGTTCTTTTTATGGCAATGTACTGCTAACTCCCCCATAAGTGATTGTGGATAGTCATTTGTGGCCTCACATTCCCACAGCGAAAGCATATTTCAATGAACGAGCAGGCACAATGGGCCTCTCGTTAGACAAGTATTCGCTCCCACACAGGACCGGAGACCTTTGAATTCTAGGTGTCTGGCCCGTCCCGCGCGATTCAGTCACTGCTGAACTGCGGCACTCCCACTGTTTTCTCAGTGAACTGACACACAATTATTGATAGCGTCTGATACTGAAGGCCGTTGCAAACTTTTTTCAAACATGTGGGCTTCGGCCTTGTCCCTTAGTTTCATGCTTTTTCTGGAGTGCCACCGGGTGTCATTCCTCAAAATTACATACTGCATTTAGCAGGTTCAGACCATGACTTTGAATGTACAGCTGAGCGCTGGTTCTGAGATTGCTCTCACGCCATCTCTGACCGTCCTGTGGGCCAGGCCGAGCCTGGTTAGTTACAACTGTACAGTGACCACATGCAGCTTCTCTTTGGATGTGTCCCAATGGCTGTGCATCCGTTACAGACTAACGTTCTGCTATGCGTATGTCACCTGCGTGCAACCTGTCTTTTACTGCAGAAGATGTCCGTTTAGGTGGGCCATGGATGTTTGCCTTTCAAACACATAACTTACTGACCTGGATCATGAGCTGTGGGTGAGTCCTTTGTTGGTCCATGAGCAGGACGGCTTCGGTGAGACACGTTTATGGGATGCCTTTCAATGTGTCAGACAAGCTGACAGCTGCACCTGTGTGTTTGTGCAATGGCTCCTGTGCCATGCCTACATCAAACCTCTCCCAGCTTGCGAAGGGATGCTCCTTTCAAACTCGTGGTGCGAGGAGCACATCTGTTCCTTCATACTGCTGGATTGGATGGCGATCCTTTTTGCTGAGGATGATTTGGATCGTCTTTTGGAACTGATTGCCTTTAAAGCTGCCTGTGCCTTCTTGGATTCGTAACTACTTAACAGCAACAGGAACTGTTGGTGACTAATTCAATTTTCGTTTACCTTTCTTCACGCCTCCTGACACGAATTGTCATTCAGCCCTCTGACTTTAGCCCTGTCTGCATGGCTTTGACTATGCTGACCTCTGCGGTCTGTTTCTCTTGGTACCACAGACCTGATCAAGTGGGGCCGTCATTTGACCTTCATGGACATTGTCGTCTGGCATGAGCCCGGCTTCCATTATGCAGCTGTAGCCCATGACTATTACATGGCGTAGTTGTTTTGCAAGTCCCCAGGGCTCGAGTTGGGGGTACACGCAGGTCCCCGGCATCCCCCCTCTTTTCACAGGGTGGACGCCGTCCCCCCTGCCAAGAAGTTGGGCCCCACCTAAATATGCTGAACTTGTCCCGGTGTAATTTTCAGACACCGGTACACGTTTAGCAGCACCTGCACGTTGACTGCTTTCTATTCCCAGCAGCAATGTGCAGCCAGCGAGGAAGCCTCCAGCTGGGCCGAAGTTAAGGAGCCATCCGGCCTCCTTTTGTTTGTATATGCTGCTTGGGGGCCGCCTTGAACCTTACATTTGAATGTAGATGCCACAAAGAGAAACATAGGCACACAGCTTGCCTTCTCTTTACAGGTACTTAAGAGGCATGCTTTTGCCTTTGTTCTGTCCCTGTATATCAATACAGACACTGTAAGACTGTCAGATGGGTTAGTCTGTCCCAGTATTTGCACAAATAATTTTAGTCGCACTATTTTTGCTCTTTCATAGCGCTACGTCGTGACGTTGTGAGGTCATTTACATTTTGTCTTACTTGGTCAGTGCCCCCACTTCTTTTTAATAGGACTTGTGCCCTGCAAGTACCTTAGTATATGTCTGTCACATAAGAAGTGTCCGCAGAGCTTGTTCTCTGCGCGGTCCAGGAGTACTGTCTGAACATTCTGTCCGTGGTTGGAGAACATTGTCCCTTGTCATTCTGTTCTGCTCTGGCCCTAGCACCCCGACTCAACAAAGTCTCACAGCTGCAAGAGGACACAGATACCTTTCAGATGTCATGGGAAGGCGGGCCAGATGCCCCACACTTGGATAGTGATCCATCCAGTGATGAGAGCGACACAGCAAATATGATGTACATGACACCATATATAGGCTGAGGTAAGGGGTCTGCTGACAAAGCCCATAGACCAGGGACATCCCATACAACTCCTTCCTGTAAGGGGCGGGGGGATATGCTCGTAGGTCTTCGTCCAGAGGAATTGTTGATGCCACATCTTGCTTCATGTTAAATGGATATGTCACTGTGGTAACTGGTTTGGTACTCATTCATTCTCAACTTGTTGTGGCACATATGTTGCATGTTTTGACTCTGTAGTAAAAAGTGTACATTTCAAACCGTTTCTTGTTTTCAACTTTTCTACTTGTATACAGGTGCTTGAATACCTCTGAGTGAGTAGGAGAGCTAGTGAGGCAGTATAGCAATTGTGTCCTGTGCTTAGGTGTGCTCAGTCCCTGCATGCCCCAGTTCTCTAATCCTGCACATAGTCCAGTATGTGTACAAAATCTCAGTAACAATTGTCAGAGTTCGTGAGACAACAGCAAGGCACACAGTCATTATCGCTTATTGTTAACTTCCACTCAACGGGAGTAGTTGACGATGAGCTGTTGACGCTGGTCCAGGCCTTCTTCCTCATCACTGTCATCGTCACTGGGCATGTGTGGGTTGGGAGCGGGGGCTGGTGCTGTTCCGCAAGATGTAGCAGTCCTGTGCTGACCCAGGATACTTTGCACACACGTGTGAGATGATCTGATCCCCCTGGCATACCACTTGCACGTTGATGGAGTGGTAGTGTTTGTGGTTCCTGTAGATGGGTTCACTTGCCTGTGGTGGAGGGGGAACAACCTTTACAACGCAACTTTTACAACGCACTACACTTACAACGCATTTTTTACAACGCAAAATCCATTACAACGCATGACATTACAACGCATGACACTACAACGCATTTTTAAAAACTACCTTTACAACGCATTCCATTACAACGCATACTACCTTTACAACGCATACCATTACAACGCATAATATTACACTACACTATCCAACACTTACCCTACTGTTGCACCCCCTGGAGTTAGAATAGTAATTTTTACCCCTATACTATCCAACACTTACCCTACTGTTGCACCCCCTGGAGTTAGAATAGTAATTTTTACCCCTATACTATCCAACACTTACCCTACTGTTGCACCCCCTGGAGTTAGAATAGTAATTTTTACCCCTATACTATCCAACACTTACTCTACTGTTGCACCCCCTGGAGTTAGAATAGTAATTTTTACCCCTATACTATCCAACACTTACCCTACTGTTGCACCCCCTGGAGTTAGAATAGTAATTTTTACCCCTATACTATCCAACACTTACCCTACTGTTGCACCCCCTGGAGTTAGAATAGTAATTTTTACCCCTATACTATCCAACACTTACCCTACTGTTGCACCCCCTGGAGTTAGAATAGTAATTTTTACCCCTATACTATCCAACACTTACCCTACTGTTGCACCCCCTGGAGTTAGAATAGTAATTTTTACCCCTATACTATACAACACTTACCCTACTGTTGCACCCCCTGGAGTTAGAAAAGTAATAATTACCCATATACTATCTAATACTTACCTTAAATGCAATTTAATATTATGCGTTGTAATGGTATGCGTGGTAAAGGTAGTATGCGTTGTAATGGAATGCGTTGTAAAGGTAGTTTTTAAAAATGCGTTGTAGTGTCATGCGTTGTAATGGAATGCGTTGTAATGGATTTTGCGTTGTAAAAAATGCGTTGTAAGTGCATGCGTTGTAAAAGTGTGCGTTGTAACGACATACATCCGTGGTGGAGCGAGGGCAATGTGGGTACCATCAATGGTACCATCAATGGCACCCACAACATTTGGGACGCCTCCCAGGCAAGCCCGGCTCCAGGCATTTTTATTTGAGTTGGCCAAGGATGCATTCGGGTGGGCCACTGCGGGCACGTTTTGTTCCTTATATCTCTCGACAGGCCTGCTTCAGGGACCTCCTTTATCTCTCCTTAGTTTTACAAGGGCCAGTGAAACGCATTATTTTCTTTCCAAATCTCTTTCTAGATGTTATCACTCTCAAAAAGTGTTTTTCCATGTAATGTCCTTCTGATGGGAAGAGGAGGTTTTCTGAGGTGGGAGTATCAGGCAAGTGATACTACTCAGGCTCTCACTCATGCCCTCCTCCTCGTATTCCCTCACTGCCACCCTCCACTAGCGCCCCTCATCTCTCCATAGCCACTCTCTCATATGCATTTCATTTTTTGTATAGAGCTACTCATATCAGTGTAGGGTGTGACAGTACTTTACATCAAGCACACATTGTACAGAGACAATCAATCATGCAAGTATGTAAGTAAATCAGTCTACAGGGAATGTCAGAAAAGCCAATGAGTATTACAAGGTGTAGGAATCACATGTCATCCATACTGGTGGGCAGTATATTTTAAAGCGTTTGGTCTGGAGAAGCACTACCTAAGAATTTAATGCACACCCCAGTGGTTAGGGGTTGGCTTTACTGATAAAAATGTATATCTGCCCCAACAAACTCTTTTGGGCAACATTAGAATGATGAAAGACTGGGGAAATTCTGACTATATTACAACACAGACATAAAGCTAAGTTCTAACTATATCATTCAGGTTTTCATGCAGCTCTTTGATGACAGTTCCTAGTAGTGTATTCTGAACTGCAAGTAACACAAGAATTTCTGTGACAAAGGCAGTAACCCACTGAGCTATCCACATAAGATTATAAGTTTATCTGCATTTCAAAACTACCAACAGACAAAGGGTTGGCATGATCATTAATCACCAGTTATCTGGACATTTTTATTGTTGTCTTACATCCGTGGCAGAGCCTTGATAATGATATAAAATGTTTAAATAAAGTATACAGGAAGCATGTGGCTTGCTGGGCCTTCCCTGATGATTTTAAAAAGAACAAATAGCCAGACATTCTCTCACCTACTCACTGCCCGATCTGATAAGCAGCTGCAGTGGCCAGGTAAGGTGAATCCGGAGAAATAAACTTTTCTTCTCCATGTGGAATTGAAAAGGAAATATCAACACAGCAGAACGGTTAAGGTTACCCGGTGCCAAAGAGAGGATTTGTCCCCTTCACCATGCCCATATTTTACCTGCACTAGGAGGCGGAGACACAGCCCACCTTTGTAAAAGGAGATGTGTGATTGGGGGGGCCTGTGAAAGAGGGCTCAGGCCCAATCCCGTAACTCCCAAAACAGGTAGATAAACAATGTTCGGAGGAAAGTTTTACATGAAAGTGGCCATTTACTACTAGCCTTTGTGCCGTCACTGCCAGGGCCAAGGCTCATGTTTGGGTGGGCCAGGCTCATGTTTGTGTGGGCCTCGCCCACCTGGCTCACCCGCTGGAACCGGGCCTGCTCCCAGGTTATAGAACTCCCCCTTCACAGCTGCCAATTCATCTCTACTCGGGAAGTAGACATGTCAGTCCATGTAAAGCATCAATGCTGACAGGACGTCACGCAACACCATGCTGAACATGGGCTGTGACATCCCTCTGGCGCTGGGCACAGTGTAATGGAAAGACCCAGTAGCGGAGAAATGCAGTGCGGCCATGACCTTCACTGTAGCAGACAATGCAGCCGGATATCTTCATTTGGGCTTCACATGGGGCTCCAACTGGGCACATAGGTTCTGTAGTTTTCGGCCATCCGAACAGAATTTGCTGATGATTTCAATGTCCTCTATTGTCGCCAGGCCGGGAACAGGTCAAAGCATGGGTGGTCTCCCCCTATGTTTGGCAGGGTACACAAGCATGAGCTGAGTTCTAGATGAGATGTGGTAAACAGCTTACCCAGAGACTCACATAACCACAACCTAGAAAGGACTCATGGTCACGTGAAATGCACAGGTGATCTGCATTCAGATGTTGTTTTTCTTCACTCACTCACCATACTGACACTACAACATCTAAAGAAGTCAATGTGTATGGCTTATAGTACACTGCAACATCAAGGATGAGCTGCCCTGTGGTTTGATGGCACAGCACTTGTGTTTCCCAGCATTAGTGCTGAGTTGCATGTGGCTGCTGTCACTGCACGACTGCAAGCTTTAGTCCCCCTATTCCCAAAAACATTACGGAATGAGGGCAGTGAGTGTCATCTGGACAACGCAACATGGCTGTACAGCACGGGGGACAGGCACCTGTGGACATCATGGGGTCAGTCCTGCATGGGTGTGTGGGCATTTTGCGTAACAGTCATTGCAATGTTCACCTGAATGAGGCACAAATGCACATTGATTGTGTATACATGCACACATAGCTGTCAATGTCCGATGATTTCAGTCAGAGCTATGTTTGTTTGTTCCACATGTGCACTCCTATAATGTGTTTGAGGACATTTACTGGCTCTGGCAGCTGGGCAGACTGCAAGCCACACCATACGTGTGTTGAAAGTGCTAGGGATTACAGTATGTCTGATTTGCAGACAATGGACACCTCTAATTGTCTGCCTACATCGACCCATTTTTCTGTTTTTATTATCCCTGACAGATCCAAGAATAAAGGGAAACCGGGATCTGTCTGTGGATGTTTAATCTGTATCCCCCTGGCCAAAAACATCTCCTTAAGTACTCCCTGAAAGATGGTTGAGCCCACCCTGACTTCTAGTCGTCAGGGTGTCCCGATGATGAAGCATGACACCACTAGGGTGTGTGAGGGAATATAAAACAAGGACGTGCCTCCTTTCCCACTCAGTAGTGGTGTTACAGCGATAGCTTCACATAGGGTTTTTCACCTAATGATAGTTCAGGGATTGTTCCAGGAGACTTGACCACGTATCAGTGTTTAGGGAATCAAGGGAGTACTTTTTGGTGAAACACTGTTCTAGTTGTTCTGTTGTATCAGCCACTCCCAAAGGATTGGCTTACCCCACACCCCACAGCCACCCAGCACAGGCGTCAATGGACCTGTGACCCTGCCAGCAAACAGGGCTGGACGCACGTGCCCTGGGCCAGTTCTCCCATGCAAGTACAGTGTCTGTGTGTGTGGTGACTTGATATGCATGGGGGCCTCGTGGCCCACAACATTTCTCATGGGATGCACCAATCACTTTAGGTGAATGAGTTGTGATGTGCGATGCAATTCGCATGGCTCCAATGCAAATGCAGTATGTGTTTGCATGTACCGTAGCTGGCATCCACAGCGATGACACTCTTTGGCCCCAATTGAATGATGCAAGTTTGCGGTCGCAGCTTCCCGGCCGCCGTGGTGTGGCAAAAAGTTTGCGAAAGAGCCATCAGCCAATGGTAGCCTTCGGCGTACATATTTTGATATTGTGGTGTGCGCGCGCTGCAACTGGCATTGTCCTCAACTCGGCATTGACCCCAATTGCCTTCAGGGGCACCAATGGTCACTCATGGGGATTGGGTGGGCCTTGCATTTGGCAGGTTGCCACATTCATCGTGGTGTCATCACGCTTGCTGGGAGTTGTAGTTGTTCAGGGGTTGCATGCATGGGGATAATTGGTACGTACCTCTGCTGTTGAGCGCAGCGGCATCTTCTCTGCCGGAGGTGCATCAGTTAGAGCAGCGTGGAGGCCTGTGGCGCAGGATCCATGGCGGCTCCGGTGGTTTAGATGGGTACTGTATCGGCTTGTCCTCTCCGTTGTTGTGTTTCTGCCATCCGCGACGTGGTGGTTTTTACACAGTGGTGGGAAGGGCTGTTTGCAACATCGTAATTGGGTTGTCAGACAGAACATGTTTCCGCACACCAGTCTTGCTCTATAGGCTCCGTCCGCCACTCTTGCATATGCAAAAAACGTGTGGAGCCTGACAGACCGCGGCATACAGTAAATGGCCTCTGTGGGACCATTGTAATTTGGTGGTCGCAATGACCGCGCCTGGAGCGGGAAAATAAACATTTTCCCCCACTGACACCAGCATGGATGGGCTTCCGTCCGGCATCGTAATAAGTCCCCATATTCTCAATCATAAAGTCCTTCACCGACCCCAAGACATTGCATTAAGAAATCCCTCCCTCTCAGATTTTATGTGACCAAATCTCAATCTTCTTTGAGGAAAACTTCCAGAATATCCAAAAGGATTTTGTAACATCCCCCGCACAAAATCATGACTGGGACTTTGAGCCCGACCCAACTAGCACTGATCACTCACTCCAAACCTTCGAACCAGTCTTGCCTGAGCAGACACTGGCTGCAATTGTCACCTGTAAATCAGGCTCTCCCTTGGATCCCTGCCCCCCATGATTCTTCATCAAATCACAGACATTGTCAACCCGGTAATCAACCAGATAGTCAGTTCCTCATAACTCTCAGGCACAGTTCCAGACGAATGGAAGCTAGCCATAGTGAAACCATTGAAAAAAAGCAGAACATAGACTCAGCTAATCACTCTAATCTCCGCCCTATATCGCTTCTCCTGATACTGGGCAAAATCAGTGAAAGACTAGTCCACAAAGAACATATTAAATTCCTTGAAACCACCAGGATCCTTCACCCTCAGCAATCAGGCTTCTGCCCCAAGCATTCCACAGAATCTGCACTCCTGGAAATATCGGACACACTAAAAACTATAGCAGACAAGGCAGGAAGTCAGTTATGATATTGCTCGACCTGTCTGCCTCATTTGTTACCATCTCACACAGTATTCTCCTTGCAAGACTCAAATCCGATGGCATCTACAATACTGTACTAGCATGGATTGAGTCCTTTCTCACCAATCGAAGGCAAACAGTGTCCCTCGGAATGTTCCTCTCTGCTGAACGCCCCATTGCAACTTAAGTACCACAGGGCTCATCACTCAGCCAGCTCTGGTTCAACATATACATGACCCCTCTCATCTCCCTGATATCTTCTTTTGAGATTCAAGTAACGTCCTACTTAGATGATACATAATTGATTATATCCGTGGACAAAGACTCCACCAACGCTGAACTCAATTTCAAACAATGTCTAGTTGAGGTCATGCAGTGGATGAAGGACAACCACCTCAGGTGCAATACAGACAAAACCGAGATCCATCTGATAGGAAAAGACAATCCCTTCTAGCCAAGTGCTTGGTGGCCGGAAGGTACGACACCACCTCCTTCTACTGTCAAGGTAGCCAAAAATGTAGGAGTGCAATTTGACACCGCTCTCTCTTTCCGACCACACGCATTGACAGGGGCAGGGACAGGGACCTGCTTTAACCTTATCAAGTCATTAAAAAAACTCTTTGACTTCATTCCCCCTTACCGCAAGGAAGACAGCAGAGGTAAGTTAGCATGAATGAAGGCTATATTTGCTCCACCCACTTCTACAACATAACATGTTTTTAGATCAACATTTTCCTAGTAGACTCTCCTGTAGGACACACTCCTGCCATATATCGTTTATGCGACCTTACATTTGTAACATTTTGTTGGAAAGTGATATCAAAACCACATTTTCAGTGTGGGGGTAATTCAAGCTGAAAATGTCTCTAGTGAAGTTAAATCCATATTGTCTATTACTCACACCTATACAATGAAATGCATCATGCCTGAGATAATGTGAAGTGCATTTCACTTGGAAATATATTTCTGTCTGGGATCAAAACCTATTCACACCTGAATATCATCAAAAATGGCGAGCTGGGGATAGGCCGAGATTGGCGGAAGGCTACTTTTTTGGAGGCATCACCACATGTGTTCCCAATGGGCAGAAAGAGCTGAACAGGCCCATATGATGTAGAATAAGTCACAATGATTGCCACTACACCTCCAGCAGAAGTCGTCAGTCAAAGGTTTCACCCGTTTTCGTTTCCAAGGGGACCAGCACCCATCATGCAGGATCTTAAAAAATAAGAATTTTAGTCAGAACTCCCAGAGAACTCACTCATGATTAAGAAGCACAGATGCCCAATCGTTCGAGTCTATTCCTTCCCTAGGAGTGGCTACCAAAGGAGTATGGTAGCTGTTGGAGCCGGGAGGGAGTGAACGGCTTTAATAAGAACCTGTCAAGGCCAGATGCTGCACCCCTATATTGGACCAGAGTCTGTAGATGTTGGAGAAGAGGTGACAAGGCAGATTGTGCGATAGCTGGCACAGTCTAGAGGATCTTTGTTATTCTTGGGGAGAAGGGTGATAACTGTTTTGTTGGATATCACTCTCAGAGAATTATTCTCCATTGCCTCATCAAAAGTCAGAGTTAGGTGGGGTTTAACCAGATCCTTCCCTGGACACACCAGGAAACCCTTTCTCACCAGGGGATTTAATTTTTGGGAATGCTACCTTGGCCTCAGCCACCTCTTCTTTCTTGAAGACCCCAGATAGTATATTCAGCACTCCTAGTTATGAGTTGGTAAATGCAGAGGTCCCACGAACGCCTCAATCTGCGCAGGGTTGGCCCCAAATTCTGAGGAGTACAAAGAGGAGCAGTAGGCCACAAATCTCTCAAATCTGCCTGGAGTGCTCAAAGCATCACAAATTGCAGGAATATCTAATTGTGATTCCCTCTGTTATAGGTAGGGCAGCCAGGAGCCTACCAGCTATCTCCTTGGTCATAACAGCACCAATGGAGCTTGACCAGAGTTTTTTCAGCAGCATCAGAGACGAAAAAGTTGAGACATTTCTTCACGAGGTCTAACTGTTTCTGCAATGTAGGTATGGGGGTAGCTGTGAATTGTGCTGTAAGCATGCTATCCTCAGCGTCCAGGGCCCAAAGTTCTGCCTGGACCTTGCATTTCACCAGCACTGAGCATCCCATCATTGTCCCTCTCAGCATCACCTTTTCCGCTGCCCAAAGTACTCTATAGGAGACCACTGAGGCTTCATTCACAATCAAGTATTATTAATTGTGGTTGCAACGCTGTTCCTTGCCCTTCGGACACTTGTAAGCAAATACTCTTACGTGACACCTAATTGGGGCACCCAGTTCCAGGCCTAATCTAACCAGACTATGGCAAGCAATGCCCCCTCCAAGATATCAGTTTGTGATGTGTGTTAATAGTCCACCATGCACAAGATAATAGTCAATACAGGACTGGGTCCCATGGGAGGGAGGAAAAGAAGGTGTAGTCCTTGTTGTTGCATGGATGGAGCAAGCACTGAACCTCTACTAGAGCATAGTCATTGTGTAGCTCTCACAGCAGAGCTGTGTCAGTTTGTTGGTGGGAGTCTGCTCGATAAGTCTTGTCTAAGGCCAGGGCTTGGGCTACGTTCCAGTCGTCCCCCAAAGGGACAACAGAAATCCGAATGATGTAAGAAGTCTGGACAATTGGGCAAGAAAGTGAGATTTATCGTGGTGGGGGTATACATGGACCCCACAATCAAAGATCGCTCCGAAGGGGGGGTAAGGATGGCCACTCATTGGGTGAATCTGGGGCAAAAGGGTATACATGTGACCAAACCTGCAGGGCAAAAAGACCATGATGACAAACAGGAAGGCAGCAACAAAACATTTTTCAGAACGGAACAATACGGTGAGTTGAGGCAATTTAACCCAATTAACAAGTATAATACATAACAATTTGGAACAACATTAAATGATATAGTCAGCCCTCGGCAGCATATCCATGTCTTTGGGTAATGCCTCTACCATATGATCCCAAGAGGCAAATTCAGACTCTCTCATTGGACATCACCCAATCTCTGATGTCTGGGCTGGTACCTGTGGATCTTTCCCGGTGTGTTATGTACCCAGGTTAGACCCATGTAGTGAAGCTGCTTATTTCTTACAATGTCCTCTTTTTCACAATAACATTTCTGCAATTAACTTTTGCACATATTTGTATATATGACAATGTCGGATTCGTTTCTCTGAAACTACTTTTTTCACACATCTAGCATTTCACAATATTATCATGCTGCCTCAAACATCATGTACAAGGCCTCTTTACACACTATGTACAAATGTTGTCCTATCTTCATCCACGGAGCGACAGAGCTATCTACATATCGTAACATCGCTAATCTACAGCGTACATCGCATGGCTGCGTTCTATTATAAATAATAAGAATCCCAAGAGATTAGCAGACAAGGCACTTCAGTTGATCCCAAGGGTGTCTGCATGCTGAGACTTCACTATGCAGTGGTCAGACACCTGGTGAAGGGGGAGGAGGTGTCCAGTTCGTGACCAAGACGAGGTCCTTCATTCTCTCCCACTAGGTAATGGGGTTGGTTCATCCCTTGGGGAGATTCTTGACTCTACACATACACAAACTCTAGGTACACTTAGAGTAGGGTCTGCATACTAGGAGTACGCCTGATTACTGCCTTGTTTCTATGCCTGCAAATATACACTGTTTTAGAACCATGGTAGAACTATATCTACTATTTACGCTTTGGGTGCTTGTAATCACTTTCCTCTGCTTCTGACTACTGTTTATCACAGCAGACGTATTCTATACAAAAATAACGTTAGTTCAATAAATATATTGAAAATGTCCCACTGTGTATTCTGTATATTTCTCTGAGCACAAGTAAGCACGAGTGACTGAGCGAAAGGTTCAGATCTGTTTCCACGAGCCCTGAGGGATCAGGGTTGTCATGTTCAGTGGTTGACGGAAACTATTCGATCCCTGGTAAGGCTTGGGGGGCTTATGGTGGGACTGTGAGCTAGCTGGTATCTGGGCCAACATATCCTGTGGTGGTGTCCGCAATCAGTTTTGGCACCTCACCCAAAGTTTATCTTGTCCAACAAATGCACAGGTCCTAGGGATTAGTGGCAGCTACACGACAGGTGGGAATCTGTCGCCAGATTCAGTAGTGTCCCTAAGCGCAACGTCCATCTGATGCTCCTTCAGAGTATCAAAGAACAATTCTCGTTCCCGTGGATCAGAGAACCCTTTTGCATGTCTGTCCACAGTGATCATCATTCTCGCTGGTTTCAGGAGTCTGTATTTGATGTCTTTGCATTTCATCATAGCACAAGAAACCTCCTGCATCTAACATTTGCAGTCGCTAAGTAGTCTGTTGAGAAGACGCCCCTGTTGCCTTTGATAAGGAGAGGGTCTGTTGCCCTCTTAACCACCAGTAATATTGCCCCAGCTTGTTGATGCCGTAGTGTGCAAGCATTTATTGGACGCAGAGTGATGGTGGTAGAAGCTCAGAATGATCGGACTCGGTGCACTCTCCAAAATTCCTATTCACTCTGGAGCTGCAGTTGGTCACCCAGACTGATGGTGGGACACAGTCCTTGGAGGAACAATCTGACCTTCCCATAGTCAGAGACGTGCAGCAGTGCAGGCCTGGGCCAACCCAATGGGTTGGTTGGTTCAGTGATGGGGTATCGGGGCCAAGTGTAGAAGAATGAAGTCTAGGGTGTGGTAGATGTACCCACAGTGGGGAAGTTCACCCATGAGATGTTGGTCACAAGGAAGAACCAACACCCACCAGCATGAGGCCGAATGTGAGTTAGGCTGTCGTCAACTGTAGTGTTCAAGCTGGTGCCAACACCAGTGTCCAGGGAAAGTCCTTACGTCTATAGGGGACCTGCAGAAGTGCCCCTGGTCGTGGATAGATAACAGATCTAGCAGGTGGAGGTCAGGACCTTCTCCCATGGAGTGTCATCAGATGAAAGCTGCAACAACATGCAGCAGTAAGTATATATCGGTGAGATCACAAAGGTGGGTGGGCACCTTGGAACTTCCCTCGAATCTGCATGTCAGAGGGTGATGGTAACACAAACTCCAGTAGAGGAAGGGCCCTGTGATTCCCCGGAAGACATCAGTGCCGGATGTGAAGCCTACTGTATGAAGTACTCTCCCTGGGGGTAGATGCCATAGTTTGGGTCATCATAGGCCAGGGAAGCCATGGAGGGCTAGATGTGTCAGCACATCTCCTTGCCCCAAGGGAGACTCCAGATGCCCATTCCAACTGCATTCAGCCTGGGGAAGGACAGTTATTCCTAGGACTTGGCTGGTCCGAGAGAACCACAATGATGTGGTGGTTCTCTCAGATGATGGCGGTGCCCTTGTAGTGCTTTCCAGTTCTATGGCACCAGCTGAAGACAACAGAGACTGTAGCATTAGGGCCAAACTACCCACGGTGAGCACTAGTCCAATAGGGGAAAGGGGGTGAAATGGGTCCCAGGGTGGAGAGGCCTCAGATATACATTCCAACAAAGTATTCAAATTAGGTCAATTCCTCTTGCGCCGAAGGCCAGGCTGGTGGGGGCATTGAAGGAGGAAGAGCTGTTAATCGCAGTACCTGAAAACAGCAGAAGGTCTGGGCCATGGGGATAGGTAGGCCACAGTCTCTGCTGCAGGAGCTGAGGGATCTGAGTCTGTGCCTGCTTCCAGTAAGTCCTGCAGGGTCTCAAGGCCACACAATACCGGCATCCGAGGTGGGGGGACGTGGCACTTTTCGAATTTCTTCTCAATGGTCTTCCTGAGATGGTGGGTGAAGTGACGATGTGGCGCTGTGGCAGCGAGTGCCGGAGTGGGGCCTAGGCTGAAGGGTAGGCTTCTTCTTCTGAGCCGATGCATGGGATGGCTTCACAGCAGCATCTCTCCTGCAGAGTCTACGGTCAACTTACAGTGTTGTGGTGGCACCTCAGGGTTCAGGAGTGAGCTTGGGGAGGTAGCGGGTTCATCAGGACCCATCGCGAGAAAGAGAATAGACTCCGGTACTGGCCAGTCAGGAGGTGGAAGCTGGTGCCGTGGCAGAGCTCGATAAGGAAGTGGCCACCTTCATCACACATTTTCTTAGTTGAACTCTCCTACTGCTACTTCAAAGGCTAGATAAATATTGTACAGGACAAGAGGTAGGAAATCCACGAGGGGTGCCTTTAAATGAATATACACTGTAACACTTTTCCCCTCATTTCAAAGAGAAGCCTTGCAGATCCTTGATCACTGCATTTTTGGAGGCCTGCACAGCCTCTAGATGTTGGGCTGAAATGCAGGGGAACATCATTTGGATGACATTTGAACATGAACACTGTGGAGATATTGTATATGTTTTATATATGGACTCGCGGGATCAGAATGCATTGTAGTGCTCTCATTGGAGAGGCTCACTGGAGTGCTATTATGGTATAAAGATGAACTTCCTGCTTGTCATTACAGATTGTCGATTGTACCCATGATCAAGGCTCAACTGCCGAAACGCGTTGGGGAGACAAGCAGCAGTCCATGTCCACGATGAATTCAGGAAAAAGTGGCAGTTCCCGAGTGCGTCTCATGTCTCCTTGGGCAAATGGAGCATCTTTGGATTTATAACGGCTTTGCCTAAAGCTGTAAGAGACTCCACCACCCTTCAAAAGAAGGAGCAGAAACCGCCCGTGAGAAATTGTAGGCGGTGGCTGGTTCTCGCAGATTCACTGCGTTTATGGGGGCCTGCTCAGCCTCTAGATTTTGGGCTGAAATGCAGGGGAACAGCATTTGGATGACATTTGGGCATGAACACTGGAGATATTGTGTATTTTTTTTAAACAAATTTTTCATCCAACCAATCGTTACATATCTTGAATACATCGCATTGCTATATATTAGCCTTACATAACACATGAGAATACCATCTATATCATGTACATATCATTTATCACTTTGCAGTCCCACATTTTTGGCAAATGACAACCTGGTTCACTGAATTTCCCCTTCCCGTCTTGGTCTGCTTCAACGCACCACATACATGTGTTCACTACATTTATCCTCGCCTACCATGTTTATGCGGAAAAAGTGCGATCTTATAGGTCAGTCTGTGGTTTCGGACTCTGAGGATGCCTGCAAGTACTGGACCAGTGGTTCCCAGAAATCTCTGGGTCATGAGGCTTGTGGAATATCTTTTGCATAAGTCTCTAACGTTGTTTTGCAGTAGGTCATATCTGCAATCCAGTCTTTGAGTATTGGGGGCCTCTTGCTCCCCCACCGTATAGCTATGCGTCTCTTAGCAAGCAATAATGCAACCGCCAAAAATTTCCTACAGCTGGCATGTTTAAGCTTCCTGACTCTCAGATTGCACACCAAAGGTATGTTGGGGATCTGTTCCGATAACATCTCAGTGAGTGTGTTAGTAATGTCTCGCCAATATATCTGCAATTTAGGGCAGGACCATGACATATGTAGAAAGTCAGCGTTTGGTGCATTACATCTCTGGCAGTTATCTGTCTCCCTAAGTCCAATTCTGTGTAATTTAGCCAGAGTGTAGTATATTTGATGGAGGAACTTGAAGTGAATAATGCGCAAGTTGCAGTTTAACGTAAGAAGCGTGAGTTGTGTACAGCTATATTGCCAGTCTTGTTCGTCTGTCGTCTCACCAAGTGCTATTTCCCACCTGTGAGCCGTGACATTAGGTTTCCCTGCCTGTTCCTCTTGTGCCGCGTTGTATAGTCGCGTCACCAAATTCTGGCGTGTAGGTGCTGTTAATAGTATTTGCAACGTGTTCAATTGCAATGGTTCTTCTGGGAATGTGGTATATAATGTCCTGTTTGCCGTGTGTAATCGTAGATACGCAAATTTCTTCAAGGGGCACTGATGGGCACAAAGTGAGGTGTCTGTCAAGTTAATGAATTTATTATGTGGGAATATAGAGCCCATAGTGGTCATTCCCATCTCTGCCAGCAAAGTGTACATTTTCTTTTCCTGCGTGACAGAGAATTTGGGATGTCGGGCCGTGGGTAACGCCCGTGCGTAAATCGGGAGCTTATGTGCACAGTATGCCAGTGTGTGCCACGCCCTAGAGGTGCAGCGAGCTGTTTGTATCTTATCTCGTGGTGTATACTTCATCGGGTCCGCTATAAGAGCAGTCAGTGGCATGGGATGTACGCTATCCGTTTCCACTGCAATACGTGGAATATGTGCGTGAGGTTTCGTCCAATAGTGTGCATGCTGTGCATGCTGTGCCTGCGCGCAAAGGAAATATAATTGGAGGTCCGGCGCCCCAAAGCCTCCTAGATGGTATGGCTGAGTCAAGGTCTTCCAACTAGTTCTGGCTTGCTTTCCTGCCCATGTTAGTCGTTGCAAAATAGAGTGTATTCTGAAAAAGAATGCCTGCGTTAACCATATTGGTATATTCCAGAACAGGTATTGGAACCTAGGCATTATGATCATTTTCTGTAAAGCTATCCTATCTTCCAATGAGAGAGGCATTTTAATCCATTTATCCACCTGCTCTTCCAATCTCACCAGTGCTTTACCGTAGTTTTCTCTGACGACTAATTCTGGATCACGATGTATCCAGATTCCTAGATATTTTACTGGATCTGTTTGCCATTTTAGAGGATACTCCAGATCAGGGTCTGGAGTGCCGGCAGTTAGGGGTATCACAACTGATTTATCCCAATTTATCCAAAGGCCCGAATATTGCTCAAAGGGGATATATTCTCTTATGAGTGGGTTCAGATTCATGTCAGGATGAGTGGTGTAAAGGACCATATCATCTGTGTATAGTGCAATTCCGATGGGCCGGAGATCAAATTGCAGGGCTGACCTGTAGTGTTTTTGCCAAATTTTGCAGGCCAATGGATCCAGGATTAATGCAAATAGCATTGGTGACAGGGGGCAGCCATGTCTGGTACCCCGCGTAATCTCGATTGAGCCTGATGTGTTCCCATTTATTCTGACCCGTGCTCTAGGTGTAGTATATAACAGTGATATTCATTTTAGAAGCGGCTCAGGAACCTCATCCTGTGAAGATGTTACGAACATGAAGTCAAATGCCTTGGCTGCGTCTAATAGAGCCGCAGCCGCTGGTATGTCCGGATCTAGCTGGTGGTATAACGCAAATATGGTACGTATGTTGTGTGTGGTGGATCGTGTCGGCATGAAACCTGCCTGTTCTGGCAGTACTATATTGCATAGCAACGGTTGTATTCTGGATGCTATAATTTTGGCCAGAATCTTGGCATCTATGTTTATCAGGGATAGTGGCCTGTACGACTCACATTCAGTAGGGTCCTAACCCGGTTTCGGGAGTGCTATCAGAAGTGCCTCACATAAGGATGCCGGGAGTGTGCCCTGCTCATAGGCTTCCTCATACATTTCAGCTAAATGAGGGATCAGCAGATCTCGAAATTCTGTATAAAATTCTCCCGGGAGTCCATCTAGTCCCGGAGCTTAATTATTGGGGAGAGAATTAATGGCATCAATAATTTTGTTTTTAGTAATATGGTGTCAGAAGTACTCTCGGTGTGTATCTGACAGCCATGCCAGTGCCACATCATCCAGATACTCATGTATATCAGATGTGGAGACCTTCATCTGGGCAGTGTATAATTTAGCGTAGTATTTGGTGAAGCAATCTAGAATAACTGGAGAGTCATACAAAGATTGGATCTGTTTTATGTACGCCGTGGTGTGGGTAGGTTTGATTTTCTGCGACAATGCCCGTACAGGCCTCCCGCCCTCACCATTGCTCCTAGCTGTGCATTTGCGTGAGATGTATTTTGCCTCATCCTCTGTGAACTCGTTATATTTATCTATCTGTTTCCTGATTTCAGCTAATGGTGAGTTATTGTGGGTGTCTTCAAATTCCGGTTCAAGCCTAGTGATGTCTCCTTCTATCCTTTTCAGTTGCTGTTGGATATCCCTTAGAATGCCTGCGTGTTTACTAATACAATGGCCCCTGATGGTGGCTTTGAAAGCCTCCCAAACTATCTTTGTGCTAGTGACCGAGCCAGAATTGTGATCGAAATAATCAATTATCGCCTGATGCAGTTCCTCTCGGAACACCTGGTCTTGAAGCGCAGACTGTCTCAGTCTCCATGTAAATTGCCGCGGGGTGTGTGTCGGGATCACCAGCTTGAGTCGTACAGGGGCGTAGTCTGAAAGCGTTTTGGGTAAGTGGTCAATGGCGATAGTCCATGTGCACACATCTTGAGTCGCTAGTCAGTAGTCAAGCCTGGACCATGTAAGGTGTGTCAATGAGAAACAGGTACCTTCCCTGCTTTCTGGGTTTCTTAGCCTCCAGATGTCCACCATGTCTCAGTCTTCCACCCCCTCCCTTAATACTTTAGCTGATTGTTTGCCGAATCTCTCATTCCCGGTTGATCTGTCTAACGTTGGGTCTAGGCAACTATTAAAATCCCCTCCCCATAGGATGGCTGCGGGTTGTAAATCACGTAGCTGTGCCCACATTGTGCATAGAAAGAAGGGTCATCATTATTAGGCCCATAGACATTGACATTTGTTAAAACTGTGCCACCAAAACATCCTTTCACTATAACGTATCGTCCCTGGTCATCTTTTACAGATTTAATAAGCGTAAAAGGTGTGTTGCGTTTCACTAACGGCAGGACCCCCATAGCAGATGAAGAATAAGACAATGTCATCTTGTATGTAGCCCATCTGGCCCCCATCTTCTGGTCTCTGAGGTCTGTCAAGTGTGTCTCCTGTACACAAGCCACGTCCACTTTATGTCTATCTAAATATGCTAATACTTTACGTATTTTCTGTGGGTTATGGAGTCCCCTAACATTCCAAGTCAGGAACGTCAATGTTCTATGATGTTTCAGAGTATCAGTCATCTGCCGTGTCGCTGCCATCCGCCCATTTGGGGTGTCCGTGGCATCTCACTTTGTCTTCCATGTGTTTGTCTGTCATTTCACTACTGGTCAGAGACTTTTGCTTAACTCCCTTGCCCCCCCCCACTCCACCTTTCCCTTGCTAGTGGAGACATTCCCAGCAAAAATATAAAATATTTCCCCGTGGGAAAAAAAGAAAAAAGTAAAAACAGTGAATAAACTTGTGTGGTTCACACGAAGAGGTCAGAGCTGCCTCCCCGTTTCTTGTGGCAAAAACCCTATGGGTAAACGCCCTGTCATTGCATATATCAGAAAATCAACATGTTACAACATATTCTGAAATAATTTTGTGGAGAACAAACCTAATACCAGCAGCTGGTGGCCCCAGGAATGACAATGAACATGTGTAAACATTAATATCGCAAGTAGGATACAAACTAAAAATACTGTCTATCGACTTATCTGGTCCAGTGTTCGTCGTTAAGCGGATGTTGTTTCTACGGGACCTCGCTTCCAAGTCCTCCACCTTCGCAGTCATTGCCACTAATTGTTTCGCATCCATCTGTGCTTGACCGTCTTCAGCTTCGGATATTCTGCGCTCTGCCATATCTATCTGTGTGTTTGTCTATGCGTTCGGACATCCTGTCAACCCTGTACGTCAAAGAGTCTATTTTCCCATCAATGTTTGTCAGTGCGGCCTGGATCGTGTTAAACATAGCTTGTATATCATTGTTTGTCACACCTCCTGTCGCTCCTGCCATTGGTTGTGCCGTTGTTTGGTCGTCTGTGCCATGATCTGGTTGTTTTTTTGCCTGTTCAAAATAGATTTTGGGCAGGGTGCGGTCTGTCTTACCCATGGTGTAGCTGTGCTTTTGATCTTTCTCGCAGGTTTCGCAGATTATAGTAGCGCTGAAATGGGAACAGATCCAGGCGCCCTCACCGGATGGCCCAATGGTACAGGGGTGACCTATGGTGGGTTGCAAGGCCAGCAAGTGGTCACTTATCCCAAGATCAGCCCTCTACCGGAATTTAATCCTCAGTTATAGTTCTGGGCTCCTTTGACAGGTAGCATTACAGGTGGAGTGCTTTGGTGCCCTATGTCCACCTTCTGCCTCAGTGGAGCCTTTAATACTTATTTATGGTGGGTGTCCTGCAGCCTCTGTGTCTTGTGTCCTGCAATGCCTCAACTCACCGCTTACTCCACTCACGCGGATCCTATCTGAGGCAATATTTATTCCTTTTTGGCGTCCCTAGTTATATCGCCGCTGCACTGTTGAGCCGGACGTATTCTGAAGGAGAGGAGAGGGGTTATCAGTGTTCAAGGAGGCCCCAGCGATAGTGTGGCAGTGTGTGTAGACAAACTCCTGCTGGCGACCCCAGAGGCTATCCACCACTCCTCCCTTCCTCCTCGACTGTGAAACGTTTACTCGCCGATCGCGGACCCTCGCGTGGTCAGGACTTGAAGCTCCTCACTCGCCCAGGCCATCTTGCAGCACACCCGCAGATGCCGCTTTCTCAATGTCGCAGTGCAGCCACATGGCACATATTGTATTGTTTGCCTGTTATATGCACTCTTTCTTCACGTAGTACAGTGCCCCTGCTCAGAGCGCTCCATCTGCACCACACACTGCATTGTGACCCCCACCGGTGCAGCCCCGTCGTCCCTGCCACCTGGAATGGAACAATTCAGCCACTGTGATGAGTGCCTCGGGCAGCCATCTTTGCGGGCCTCCGGTTTCAGCTCTATGGCCGTGCGACACTGCCCGCTATGTCTCTCGAGTGTTCCCGGGACCCGCCGGCCTGCCGTGCGCGCTTTCCACTGCCTCACTCACCGCACCGCCGGCACCGGACTGAGTCCCCAACAGTTGTGGTGTCTTTTCAGCTTTATGGGGTCAGCACTATGCTCGCAACGGTTCCAGCCTCATCTTGCAGCCGTGTTGCGTGCCGTACGACGCGGCCGAGTCTTCTATTGCCGCCCGAGGCTTCGGTTTCACTTTCTCCAATTAGGCCTCAGATCTTAGATTGTCACTCTGCGATTTTGTCGATATCTTAGGGACCTTTTTGTGGCTTGCGAAGGCTCTCGGCTCTAATGTTAACTGCTCCCCACCATTTTCGATCTTTCTGTTTCCGTTGTTGAGAAGATTATGTAGGATAATTCAGGCGTCCGAGAGGAGGTCGCTCAGTAAGCGGCCATCTCGCTCCGTGGCTATCTTCGCCCCCCTAAGATATTGTATATTTTTATATATGGACTAGCGGGACCAGAATGCTTTGTGTTGCTCTCATTGGAGGCTCATTTAAGTGCTATTATGGTATAAAGATGGACTACCTGCTTGTCATTTCGAATTGTCGATTGTGCCCGTGATCAAGGCTCAACTGCCGAAACGCATTCGGGAGACCAGCAGCACTCCATGTCCAGGATGAATTCAAGAAAGTGGCAATTCCCGAGTGCGTCCCATGTCTCCTTGGGCAAATGGAGAATCTTTGGATTTATAACGGCTTTGCCCGAAGCCGTAAAGAGACTGCACCACCCTTCAAAAGATGGAGCAGAAACCGCCTGTGAGAAATTGTAGGCAGCGGCTGTTTCTCGCAGATTCATTGCATTAATGGGGGCCTGCTCAGCCTCTAGATTTTGGGCTGAAATGCAGGCGAACAGCATTTGGATGACATTTGGGCACGAACACTGGAGATATTGTTTATTTTTTATATATGGACTAGCGGGACCTGAATGCTTTTTATTGCTCTCATTGGAGACTCATTTGAGTGCTATTATGGTATAAAGATGGACTTTCTGCTTGTCATTACGAATTGTCGACTGTGCCCGTGATCAAAGCTCAACTGCCGTAATGCGTTGGGGAGACAAGCAGCAGTCCATGTCCAAGATGAATTCAAGAAAGTCGCAGTTCCCGAGTGCGTCTCATGTCTCCTTTGGCAAAAGGAGCATCTTTGGATTTATAACTGCTTTGCCTGAAGCCGTAAAGAGACTGCACCACCCTTCAAAAGAAGGAGCAGAAACCGCCTGTGAGAAATTGTAGGCTGCGGCTGTTTCTCGCAGATTAACTACATTAATGGGGGCCTGCTCAGCCTCTAGATTTTGGGCTGAAATGCAGGGGAACAGCATTTGGATGACATTTGGGCATGAACACTGTGGATATATTGTGTAGTTTTTATATATGAACTAGCGGGACCAGAATACATTGTATTGCTCTCATTGGAGAGGCTCACTGGAGTGCTATTATGCTATAAAGATGGACGTCCTGCTTGTCTTTACAGATTGTCGATTGTACCCGTGATCAAAGCTCAACTGCCGAAACGCGTTGGGGAGAAACGCAGCAGTCCATCTCCAGGATTAATTCGAGAAATTTGCAGTTCCTGAGTGCGTCTCATGTCTCCTTGGGAAAATGGAGCATCTCCGGATTTATAACGGCTTTGCCCAAAGCCGTAAAGAGACTGCACCACCCTTCAAAAGAAGGAGCAGAAACCGCCCGTGAGAAATGTTAGGCGGTGACTGTTTCTCACAGATACACTGCGTTTATGGGGACCTGCTCAGCCTCTAGATTTTGGGCTGAAATGCAGGGGAGCAGCATTCGGATGACATTTGGGCATGAACACTGACGATATTGTGTATTTTTTACATATGGACTAGACGGACCAGAATGCTTTGTATTGCTCTCATCGGAGGCTCATTTGAGTGCTATTATGGTATAAAGATGGACTTTATGCTTGTCATTACGAATCGTCGATTGTGCCCATGATCAAGGCTCAACTGCCGAAACGTGTTGGCGAGACAAGCAGTAGTCCATGTCCAGGATAAATTCAAGAAAGTGGCAGTTCCCGAGTGTGTCTCATGTCTCCTTGGGCAAATGGAGCATCTTTGGATTCATAACGTCTTTGTCCGACGGCTTAAAGAGACTGCACCACCCTTCAAAAGAAGGAGCAGAAACCGCCCGTGAGAAATTGTAGGCTGCGGCTGTTTCTCGCAGATTAACTACATTAATGGGGGCCTGCTCAGCCTCTAGATTTTGGGCTGAAATGCAGGGGAACAGCATTTGGATGACATTTGGGCATGAACACTGTGGATATATTGTGTAGTTTTTATATATGAACTAGCGGGACCAGAATACATTGTATTGCTCTCATTGGAGAGGCTCACTGGAGTGCTATTATGCTATAAAGATGGACTTCCTGCTTGTCTTTACAGATTGTCGATTGTACCCGTGATCAAAGCTCAACTGCCGAAACGCGTTGGGGAGAAATGCAGCAGTCCATCTCCAGGATTAATTCGAGAAATTTGCAGTTCCTGAGTGCGTCTCATGTCTCCTTGGGCAAATGGAGCATCTCCGGATTTATAACGGCTTTGCCCAAAGCCGTAAAGAGACTGCACCACCCTTCAAAAGAAGGAGCAGAAACCGCCAGTGAGAAATGTTAGGTGGTGACTGTTTCTCACAGATACACTGCGTTTATGGGGACCTGCTCAGCCTCTAGATTTTGGGCTGAAATGCAGGGGAGCAGCATTCGGATGACATTTGGGCATGAACACTGACGATATTGTGTATTTTTTACATATGGACTAGACGGACCAGAATGCTTTGTATTGCTCTCATCGGAGGCTCATTTGAGTGCTATTATGGTATAAAGATGGACTTTATGCTTGTCATTACGAATCGTCGATTGTGCCCGTGACCAAGGCTCAACTGCCGAAACGTGTTGGCGAGACAAGCAGTAGTCCATGTCCAGGATAAATTCAAGAAAGTGGCAGTTCCCGAGTGTGTCTCATGTCTCCTTGGGCAAATGGAGCATCTTTGGATTCATAACGGCTTTGTCCGACGGCTTAAAGAGACTGCACCACCCTTCAAAAGAAGGAGCAGAAACCGCCCGTGAGAAATTGTAGGCAGCGGCTGTTTCTCGCAGATTCACTGCATTAATGGGGGCCTGCTCAGCCTCTAGATTTTGGGCTGAAATGCAGGGAAACAGCATGTGAATGACATTTGGGCATGAACACTATAGATATATTGTGTAGTTTTTATATGCGGACTAGCAGGACCAGAATGCATTGTATTGCTCTCATTGGAGAGGCTCACCGGAGTGCTATTATGGTATAAAGATGGACTTACTGCATGTCATTACGAATTGTCGATTGTGCCCGTGATCTAGGCTCAACCGCCGAAACGCGTTGGGGAGACAAGCAGCAGTCCATGTCCAGGATGAATTCAAGAAAGTGGCAGGTCCCGAGTGCGTCTCATGTCTCCTTGGGCAAATGAAGCGTCTTTGGATTCATAACGGCTTTGCCTGAAGCCGTAAAGATACTGCACCACCCTTCAAAAGAAGATGCAGAAACCGCCCATGAGTAATTCTAGGCGGTGGCTGTTTCTCGCAGATTCACTGCGTTTATGAGGGCCTGCTCAGCCTCTAGATTTTGGTCTGAAATGCAGGGGAACAGCATTTGGATGACATTTCCGCATGAACCCTGTGGAGATATTGTGTTTTTTGTATATATGGACTAGCGGGACCAGAATGCATTGTATTGCTCTCATTGGAGAGGCTCACTGAAGTGCTATTATGCTATAAAGATGGACTTCCTGCTTGTCATTACAGATTGTCGATTGTATCCGTGATCAAAGCTCAACTGCCGAAATGCGTTGGGGAGACACGCAGCAGTCCATGTCCAGGATTAATTCGGGAAATTGGCAGTTCCTGAGTGCGTCTCATGTCTCCTTGGGCAAATGGAGCATCTCCGGATTTATAACGGCTTTGCCCAAAACCATAAAGAGACTGCACCACCCTTCAAAAATAGGAGCAGAAACCGCCTATGAGAATGGTAGGCGGTGGATGTTTTTCGCAGATTCACTGCGTTTATGGGGGCCTGCTCAGCCTCTAGATTTTGAGCTGAAATGCAGGGGATCAACATTAGGATGACATTTGGGCATGAACACTGGAGATATTGTGTATTTTTTATATATGGTCTAGCGGGACCAGAATGCTTTGTATTGCTCTCATTGGAGGCTCACTTGAACGCTATTATGGTATAAAGATGGACTTCCTGCTTGTCATTACGAATTGTCGATTGTGCCCGTGATCAAGGCTCAACCACCGAAACGCGTTGGGGAGACAAGCAGCAGTCCATGGCCAGGATGAATTTAAGAAAGTGGCAGTTCCCGAGTGCGTCTCATGTCTCCTTGGGCAAATGGAGCATCTTTGAATTTATAACAGCTTTGCCGAAAGTCGTAAAGAGACTGCACCACTATTGTGTGCAGATTTAGATTCCGTATATATGTTTCCCGATTAATGCCCTTATATAGGTACAATTCACATTGCCCTTATTTGGACATAGAAATCCGGCTCTTATTTAGACATTGTCCGTACAAACCAAATACAGGCATGGCCACCTACATCCGTCCATCCACGTCACAACAAATTATTGGAAAACCAGACCTTTAAGCCTTTAGGAATTTCACTCAGCTTGAATATTGATTTCTCCAAGAACTCATTAAGTATGCATGAACATCTATTCCTTAGGGGTTCATTCGCGACGTTCCTCTGCCCGACTTTTACGTGAATACTGGCATTCCTAGACACCGTCAAGGTATAAATATACCAGCACTTGCCCTGGCAAATTGTGGTTCCCGGAGGATTCAATCCAACGCAGACTGCGTGGTTTGCCACGGCAAGTTCGGAAGGAGATCAAGTTCCAGCCTGATGCACTGACCTGACGCTGCTATCCTCCTCGCATTGAATCCAGCTCTAGTGCTCTCTGACTTCCCTTGTGGGGGGTTAGACTATTGAGTCCAGATAAGAGATTCCTACCTCTCTCATTCTAAGGTATGGAGCTGACTAGGACTTAGAGAAACTTTTGGCAACTCTTGGCTAAACTAAAATATAGCTAGGTATACTTTAGAAATGGCACCTACTTCAAACCTCGTACTGCACTTAGGTTAGGTACACTGGGGTAGAACAATTTAGAAGCATCAGATGAGTTTCTTATTTTAGCTTATGTTATTTATGTATGTATTTTGATTAATATATGTCATAGCTACAAACCATGCTATTGCAGTATTATTTTATCTTACTGCTAACCTCGTACATATTGTACTTCGCAGTCTGTCTTATGATTGTAGCACCTCATATCTTTTGCATGAGAAATAAGACTGTTCAATACACCCTTTTATTGAAACGCCCGTCTCTCTATTTCTGTGTAACTCTGTAGAAACGAAGCATGCACGATTGACTAAGTGAAACTGTTATCTATTGTTTCCACGATTCTGAGACTGTTCCGATTCTAAAAGGAAACAAAGGTGTCATGTTTATGCGGTTGTCAGAGACTAATCCCTTCTTGTATATTCGAGAAGTTTCTAGTGACCTCTGAGTTAGCTGGCACACACAAGTAATTAAGTTTAATATATTCGATAGAGACATACTGACCTTAGTCCTATGTCTAATCTATAGTGTATGTTATTGCAATGCGCAGAGCCTATCAGGGATATAGGAACTACACTACATGGCACCCAACGGTTTGGTAAGGCACTAATTTAACGCTAGATACTGAAGTAACTCAGTCGTGATTTTCTCAGAGACCCTCTACTCATAAAACTCCATAAGTCGTCTGGAGTGGGTAGGGATAATATCCGCCATAGCTGAGTAGGACGAAGGTCTTATGTATTAGCTGTTTGGTTTTGTTCAACGTTGAAGGATACAGTGTTCCAAAATATTGTGCACCTTATCTTTGTTCCCTGGAAACTATCTCTAAAACTTTCATTAAACAATGACAGAAAACGGCACAAACACCAATGCTGGTGGAGCTGCGGCTGACCAAGTCACAGCAGCTTTTAATCGTAAAGGTTTTCAAGAAACCGACGAGGATGTTATAATCATCCATCCAAATTTATGGAGAGCCATCAGTCTAAAACTTATAAAACATGGCCTAACACCAAGAGGTGGTAGAGCAGTTTTTGTGATAGAGGCACATGAATCTCACCAGACAGAGGTATTCTATTCATGGATAGTAATCCTAGAATCAAATCCAGTAACACACTTGTTTCACTTCTACAAAGAAGATGAACCACCTGAGGGATATATTCCTTTCGAGGATATCAAATTCCACTCACATACCAGGAGCATGAGCTCTGGTTTAAAGGCGCCCTAAAACGTTACATTCACATTACCAGGCTAGGTCCACTAGGTAGACCAGGAGCAACATGGCCGATATTAGCCGGCTATACACCGGACCCTGACATTGAATCAATGTCAGACGAGGAATTACTTAACCCCTTCGGTGCTCATGATGAGCCGGGCTCGTCATGGCACACAGTCGCCGTGTGCTCATGACGAGCCCAGCTCGTCATGACATCCACCCACGGGGGAAGCGCTGGCGCTCCCCCCATGGGCAGCCGATCTGGTTTTTTTTCCTGAGGAAGGAAGGGGAAGACCTTCCCCTGCCTCCCCCACCTCCCTCCGCATCATCAATGATGTCAGTGTGCAAGGCGAGCTGACGTCATTGTGGTTTCCCTTGGATCACCGACGCGCAGGAAGCCATTTGCTTCCTGCGCGTCGTTGAACTAAGAGATGAGTTTTGGGGCTGGGGAGGGGGTGATTTTCTTAAAAGAGACATCGAGGGAAAGGAAACGGTTTTCCTTTCCCTCGATGCCTCTTTTGTGCATTCCTGCTGCACGATCGTGCCGCAGGAATGGCCACTAGACGCCAGGGATTTTCTTTGTTTTTTAAATGGCCATGATTTTGTTGTTTGGGGGAGCGGCCCCTTAGGCAAGGGTCGCTCCCCCTTTTGGGGGTAATATTTCCTTGCTCTGTCTGCCCCCCGGGGGGAATAGCCATTTTTTAAATAATAAAATCGTCCCTTTGGCCATTTAACATTAATGCAGTAGGGAGTGGCCCCTTGGACAAGGGTCACTCCCCTTTGGGGGCCATTTTGTTTTAAAAGTTTGTTTGTTTTGTTTGGGGGAGCTCCCCCTTAGGCAAGGGTCGCTCCTCTTTTTGGGGGCAATGTATTCAGGCTTTGTCTGCACCCCCTGGGGGTGTGATTTGTATTTAGGGGGGAGTGACCCCTTGGGCAAGGGTCACTTCCCTTTGGGGGCTTATGATTTTGGCAGTCTGCCCCCATGGGGGGCAGATTTCGCCATTTTGCGGTCAAGCATTCGAGACCTCTTGTATATACTTTAGTATCTACTTATATGTTTATATGGGTTGTGGGCTTTGGAGATCAGCCCTAGGACTTGTCTGCTTCCGCTTAGGGACAACTGACTCTATTTAACTTTCTTGATAGAAAACGACCAGCAGAGGTCAGTAAAATACCAGAATCACTTCAGCATTCTCTAGTTTTCGGTCCATAGAAATTGTCTTCCACGAGCACCCATAGACAATAATATTTTTTTTAAATCTTGTATTTTCAGTGATATGACCACCGAAGGCCCAGATTTTATATTAAAAACAGAGCTTTGGACTATACCATTTCCCGCTGAAAGGCAATATTTTTCCCCGTGTGTTCCAATAATTGCCGTGTCACGCAGTTTGGTGCTTGCTTTCCCTCCATGTCAAAGAACAGCAGATGTTTCAGGGCGCAGGCTAATGTGCTGCATAGCTAAGTACATATAAGGTCCCAAAGGCGAGACTGATTGCATTGCAAATGCTTGTTTAATGTAGGGCCCACTAGGCCACCAGGGAGTTATTTGTGGAGAGTGACCCCTTGGGCAAGGGTCACTCTCCTTTGGGGTCAATATTTGTGGCTGTGTCTGCCCTGCATGGGGCCAGATTGCCATGTTTTTTTAAAAATTGGGCCCACTAGACCACCAGGGATTTTTTTGTGGGGCGTGGCCCCTTGGGCAAGGGTTGCTCCCATTTGGTAAGCATTAATTTGTCCGTTTCTGCCACCCCGAGGGGCAGATCAGCTGACTTGTTTTTTTGTAGGGCCACTAGGCCACCCAGGTTTTTTTTTTAATGTTGGGGAGCGGCCCCTTGGATAAGGGTCGCTCCCCTTTATGGGAGGATGATTGTGGTCATTTCTGCCCTCTTTGGGTGGCAGAATAGCAGTATGTTTTTAGGCCCATCTGCCATCTAGGGGGGCAGAAGAAACTAAACAAAAATTGTGTTTGGGAGTGGCCTCAAGGGGAAGAGTTGCTCCCCTTTTACGGGGGTGAATATTTTATTTATACTCTTAGGCCCACCTACCCCTTAGCTTGGCTGGTGGATTGTGTGTGGACTGGTGCATTATTTGCATATGTGATTGTAATGTTTTATTCTCTTTTTTATTCTAGTGTAAAGCTTTTGTAATTCCTGTTTGCGATTTCGACAGTGGTGTTCTGCAGTTTTGCGCAGTTGCATTTTTTTGGTAAGAAAAACATTTTTGTTGTATTTTCTCCAAATGAGTATTTCTGTCATGTATGGATGAATTGTTTTGTAAGTGTTGTCATAATGGCAGCTTATTTAATAAGTGTTTTGTGCATGGAATTCTTGTGGTGCTTTTTGCATTGTCTTATGTGTAATTTTCTTTTCTCTTTCTTTTTTAGTGGGATATTGTTGATCCATACTGTGTCTGTGCAGAGTAGGTGGTGGTGAATTTAGCTGCTTCTGGCAAGTGAGTGGTATAGTTTTGGAGTATATAGGTATTTCTGATAAAGGTGCATTTTGTTTATTACTTATTTTTCAAAGTGTTTGTTGTTGTTGACTTGTTTGACAAGTTACTTTTATTAGTAAGCAGTATGGCTAGCCGTAGAATGACTGCTCAGCAGGTGGTTGGTATGCTTCTTGAATCTTCCTCTGAGCAGGATTATGAGACTGACAGTGCGTCTGAGGGAGAGGAGGGAGGGGAAGATTCAGGCAGTGAGTTTTCTCTCCACATGGAATCATCGGATGATGAAGGTACTCTCAGTGCAGATGAAGCTACTCTCAGTGCGGATGAAGTGCCTGTTTTAGAGGAGGATACTGCTGTGCCGATGATGCAAGAGGCATCTGTATTGCAGCCTGAGGCTGCTAGGCTTCCTACTGGAAGTGCTGGACTCTGGGTTGATGCAAACATGGTGCAGCCAGTGTTGCCTGCCTTTTGTGGTGATGCAGGGTGTAGAGTGGATTGTGGATTGTGAACATTTTTTGCCTATACAATTTTTTAAGTTGTTTATGGATGATGTATTTTTGGGTGAGATGGTTAGGCAGACTCATTTATATGCTGAACAGTTTTTGAGGGACAACAGTGACAAACTTAGGCCCAACTACCCGGTGGACTCCCACAAATTTGGAAGAGATGAAGAAGTTTTTGGGTTTGACTTTAATGATGGGTTTGATAAGGAGGCCGTCCATGGCTTCATATTGGTCTACCAGTCCCTTGATGGCAACGGACATATTTTCTGCAGTTATGACTCGTGATCGGTATTTACTTTTACTCCAGGGAAAGAAATATCTATTGATGAGTCTTTGGTCTTGTTCAAGGGCCGTTTGGTTTTTAGGCAGTACATACCTAGCAAGCTGGCACGCTATGGAATTACGCTGTATATGTTGTCTGAGAGTAGGACAGGATATGTTTTTAATTTCCGTGTGTACACTGGTAGGGATTCCACTATTGACCCCCCGGTTGTCTGTCCACTTTTGGAGTTTCTGAGAAAATTGTGTGGGATCTTGCTAGAGGACTGTTTAACAGAGGCCACCATTTGTACCTTGATAACTTTTACACTGCTGTGCAATTGTTTAAGGACTTGTTCAAAGTGGACACTTTTGCTTGTGGCACAATCCGCTCTAACCGTAAAGGTTATCCAAAAGAGCTTGTTTGCAGAAAACATCAGCGGGGACAGTGCATTTCCTTGCGTTGTGATAAACTACTAGCTGTGAAATTTGTGGACAGGAGGGATGTGTACATGCTGACTACCATCCATGATGAGAGTACTTCACCTGTGGCTGTTTGGGGTCAGAATTCTGAAGTGTGCAAACCTGTGTGCATTTTAGACTACAATAAGCACATGGGTGGTGTTGATAGAGTAGATCAGAGGTTGGAACCTAACACTGCTATTCGTAAGGCTTACGTGTGGTATAAGAAGTTGGCCATCCATCTCTTTAATTTAGCAACTTTCAATGCTTTTGTTGTGTTCAAGGAGTGTTCTCCTGCATCAAAGTTGACATTTGTTCAGTTTCAGCAATCTGTGATAGGCAGCATTGTTTTTGTGGAACAGGCAAGTGTTGCTAGAGTTGGAGTGGTGGAGGATGTGGCTCGATTGAAAGATCGCCACTTTCCTGATTTCATTGCTCCCACATCCTCAAAAGACTTTCCCACTAGGAGATGTAGAGTCTGTTGGCGAAGAGGTACGTGGAAGGAGACTCGTATGTACTGCTCCGAGTGTCCTTCTAACCCTGGGCTGTGTGTCCCTGCTTGTTTTAGAGCATACCACACAAAAGAATTTTCGGGAGCATCCATGAGTGGTAAAGTAAACTGCCAGGTCTGTATTCTTTAAAAAATTGGATTCTGTTTCAAGGTTGGCATTAGTGCAATGTATTTAGTATCAGATTTGTATCTATTTGCAACTTGTTTGTGTTTTTATTTTTGTCTAAAACAAATCCTAAATGTGATGGTGGTGTGCATTGACTGTAGCTTGTCTGGCGTTGTGCGTGGTCTGGTGCTTGGCTGGCGGTGTGCCTGGACTGGTGCTTGGCTGGTGGTGTGCCTGGACTGGTGCTTGACTGGTGGTGTGTGTGGACTGGCGCTTGGCTGGTGGTGTGCGTGGACTGGTGCTTGGCTGGCGGTGTGCGTGAACTGGCGCTTGGCTGGCGGTGTGCATGGACTGGTGCTTGGCTGGTGGTGTGCCTGGACTGGTGCTTCACTGGTGGTGTGTGTGGACTGGCGCTTGGCTGGTGGTGTGCGTGGACTGGTGCTTGGCTGGCGGCGTGCGTGGACTGGCGCTTGGCTGGCGGTGTGCGTGGTCTGGCGCTTGGCTGGCGGTGTGCGTGGACTGGTGCTTGGTTGGCAGTGTGCGTGGATTGTCGATTGGCTGGTGGTGTGTGTGGACTGGCACTTGGCTGGCGGTGTGCGTGGACTGGCGCTTGGCTAGCGGTGTGCATGGACTGGTGCTTGGCTGGCGGTGTGCGTGGACTGGCGCTTGGCTTGCGGTGTGCGTGGACTGGCGCTTGGCTGGCGGTGTGCATGGACTGGTGCTTGGCTGGCGGTATGCATGGATTGGCGATTGGCTGGCGGTGTGCCTGGACTGGCGCCTGACTGGTGGTGTGTGTGGACTGGCACTTGGCTGGTGGTGTGCGTGGACTGGCGCTTGACTGGCGGTGTGCGTGGATTGGTGCTTGGCTGGCAGTGTGTGTGGATTGGCGCTTGGCTGGTTGTGTGCGTGGACTGGTGTTTGGCTAGGAGTGTGCGTGGACTGGCGCTTGGCTGGCAGTGTGTGAGTAGTGACTTGCTGCTGGTCACTACACACACTGCTAGCTGAGTGCCACTTCATGCAATCCATCAGCTTGTGTGGTTTCAGTGTCAGGAATGTGGGCGTGTTAAAGTGATGGGCCCTTGAATGGCGCTGTCTGCTGGTGTGAGTGTTAATGTAATGGGCCCGCAGCTGGCGGTGTGAATGGTTTTGTATGTGTCACAAGTACGAAAGGTGTATGAATGGCCTATAAAGAGGTTGGTGCCCTGTCGTGGCTTTACAGCTCACGAGCTGTGAGACAATGGTTCAGTTTCTCGCCCTTTCAATTATTAACAGTGCATTCCATTTTTGTGAAATCAATTGCTAATACAATTGTATATGCTGAACCATCACTCGCCCTCGTGCCAAATCCAACCAGTATGTGTGTGTTTGAGGAATAGATGGCTGTGCAGGAATCTTTGTCTTTTTAGTTTCTCTGCCAAGGTGTACATTCCATCAAAGAATAACCTACCAACTGTAGATATTGTCGTAAACCCATGGGAGTTCATGGTGATGTCTCTCTTGTGAATTCCAAAAAGTTATTTTATCCACAATATCCTGCAAACCTCAAAATGTCTGTCACATTTTCCTTGCAATATTATGCCGAAATTCTCACGCTGTAGAAACAAACAACTAATTATGTCAAAACGGTATGGTTTTGCAAGGGAGGTCACCTGTGTTTTTGGCCCCGTGCTCGGTGGCCACCTAGGGGAACCTACCAAACCCACACATTTTTGAAAAGTAGACACCGGGGGCTTCCAGGGAGGTATGGCTTGCGTGGATTCCCCAACGTTTCCTTACCCAGAACCCCTGCAAACCTCAATTTTAGCTGAATAAATCACACATTTCCCACCACCTAGCGTTTCCCCAGGTCTCCCGGTAAATATGGTGCCTCACTTGTGTGGGAGGCCCAAGTACCCGCGACAGGCAAAGGCCCTTTTGATGGCAATTTTGATGTCACCTCACTACGTTTTGGGCCCTTGCCTGTCGCGGGTACTTGGGCCTCCCTCACAAGTGAGGCACCATATTTACCGGGAGACCTGGCGGAATGCTGTCTGGTGGGAAATTTGTGTGAGCCCGGTGATGCCACAACTTTCCCACACAAAAATGTGTGAAAAACATGATTTTTTTCCAGCTAAAACTGAGCTTTGCAGTGGATTCTGGGTAAGGAAACGATGGGGGATCCACGCAAGCCATACCTCCCTGGAAGTCCCCGGGTGTCTAGTTTTCAGAAATGTGTGGGTTTGGTAGATTTCCCAGGATGGCCGCCGAGCACCAGGCCAAAGACCCAGGTGACCCCCCTTGCAAAACCAGGTGGTTTTGAGATAGACAATTTTGATGTCGCCTCACTACGTTTTGGACCCTTGCCTGTCGTGGGTACTTGGGCCTCCCACACAAGTGAGGCACCATTTTTACCGGGAGACCTGGGGGAACGCTGGGTGGTGTGAAATTTGTGTGAGCCCAGTGATGCCACAACTTTCCCACACAAAAATGTGTGAAAAAAGTGATTTTTTCAGCTAAAACTGAGATTTGCAGGGGATTCTGGGTAAGGAAACGTTGGGGGATCCATGCAAGCGACACCTCCCTGGAAGCCCCCAGGTGTCTACTTTTCAGAAATGTGTGAGTTTGGTAGGTTTCCCTAGATGGCCGCTGAGCACGGGGCTAAAAACCCAGGTGACCCCCCCTTGCAAAACCAGGTGTTTTTGAGATAGGGAATTTTGATGTCGCCTCACTACGTTTTGGGCCCTTGCCTGTCGTGGGTACTTGGGCCTCCCACACAAGTGAGGCACCATTTTTACTGGGAGACCTTGGGGAACGCTCAGTGGTGGTAAAGTTGTGTGAGCCTGGTGATGACACAACTTTCCCACTCAAAAATGTCTGAAAAAAGTGATTTTTTAAGCTAAAAGTGAGGTTGGCAGGGGATTCTGGGTAAGGAAACGTTGGGGGATCCACGCAAGCCATACCTCCCTGGAAGCCCCGGGGTGTCTACTTTTCAGAAATGTGTGGGTTTGGTAGGTTTCCCTAGATGGACGCCGAGCACGGGGCCAAAAACTCAGGTGACCCCCCTTACAAAACCAGGTGGTTTTGAGACAGGCAATTTTGATGTCGCCTCACAACGTTTTGGGCCCTTGCCTGTCGCGGGTACTTGGGCCTCCCACACAAGTGAGGCACCATTTTTACCGGGGACCTGGGGGAACGCTGGGTGGTGGGAAATTTGTGTGAGCCCGGTGAGGCCACATCTTTCCCACACAAAAATGTGTGAAAAAAGTGATTTTTTTCAGCTGAAACTGAGGTTTGCAGGGGATTCTGGTTAAGGAAACGTTGGGGGATCCATGCAAGGGACACCTCCCTGGAAGCCCCCAGGTGTCTAGTTTTCAGAAATGTGTGAGTTTCATAGGATTCCCTAGGCGCCGGCAGAGCTAAGGTTCACAAACTACAGCTAGGCACTTTGTCAAAAAAGGGTAATTTTTCACTGCAAAATTGAGGTGGGACCATGTTGCGTTTTGCGCAATTTCCTGACGCGGGCACTAGGCCGACCCACACAAGTGAGGTACCATTTTTCTTGTAAGACTTTGGGGAACGCGGGGTGGGTGGAAATTTGTGGATCCACGCAGATTCCAGAACTTTCCACCACAGAAATGTGGGGAAAATAGGTTTTAACATTTTTTTTTTTAGGTTTGCAAGGGATTCTGGGTAACAGACCCTGGTAGGAGGCAGTCAAGTCACCCCATCCTGGATTCCCCTGGGTGTCTAGTTGTCAAAAATGTATAGATGCGCTAGGTTTCCCTAGGTACCGGCAGAGCTAGGGTTAAAAAACTACAGCTAGGCACTTTGCCAAAAAGGGTCATTTTACACTGCGAAATTGAAGTGTGACCACGTTGCGTTTTGCGCCATTTCCTGTCGCGGGCACTAGGCCGACCCACACAAGTGAGGTATCATTTTTCTTGTAAGACTTTGGGGAACGCAGGGTGGGTGGAAATTTGTTGATCCACGCAGATTCCAGAACTTTCCACCACAGAAATGTGGGGAAAATGTGGTTTTTTTGACAATTGTTTTGGTTTGCAAGGGATTCTGGGTAACAGACCCTGGTGGGAGGCAGCTAAGTCACCCCATCCTGGATTCCCCTGGGTGTCTAGCTTTAAAAAATGTATAGGTTTGCTAGGTTTCCCTAGGTCCCGGCAGGCCTATGGTTCAAAAACGACAGCTAGGCACTTTGCCAAAAAAGGGTCATTTTTCCCATGTTGCGTTTTGCGCCGTTTCCTGTTACGGGCACTAGGCCGACCCGCACAAGTGAGGTATCATTTTTCTCGTAAGACTTTGGGGAACGCGGGGTGGGTGGAAATTTGTGGATCCACACAGATTCCAGAACTTTTCAACACAGAAATGTGGGGAAAATGTGTTTTTATTGACAATGTTTTAGGTTTGCAAGGGATTCTGGGTAACAGACCCTGGTGGGAGGCAGTCAAGTCACCCCATACTGGATTCCCCTAGTTTTCAAAAATGTATAGGTTTGCTAGGTTTCCCTAGGCGCTGGCAGAGCTAGGGTTAAAAAACTACAGCTAGGCACTTTGCCAAAAAAGGGTCGGTTTTCATTGCAAGATTGAGGTGTGACCACGTTGCGTTTTGCGCCGTTTCCTGTCACGGGCCCTAGGCCGACCCACACAGGTGATGTATCATTTTTCTTGTAAGACTTTGGGGAACGCGGGGTGGGTGGAAATTTGTGGATCCATGCAGATTCCAGAACTTTCCACCACAGAAATGTGGGGAAAATGTGTTTTTTTAAATAATTGTTTAGGTTTGAAAGTGATTCTGGATAACAGACCATGGTGGGAGGCAGTAAAGTTACCCCATCCTGGATTCCCCTGGGTGTCTAGTCTTCAAAAATGTATAGGTTTTCTAGGTTTACCTAAGTGCTGGCAGAGCTAGGATTAAAAAACTACAGCTAGGCACTTTGCCAAAAAAGGGTCGGTTTTCATTGCAAAATTGAGGTGTGACCACGTTGCGTTTTGCGCCGTTTCCTGTCACGGGCCCTAGGCCGACCCACACAGGTGATGTATCATTTTTCTTGTAAGACTTTGGGGAACGCGGGGTGGGTGGAAATTTGTGGATCCATGCAGATTCCAGAACTTTCCACCACAGAAATGTGGGGAAAATGTGTTTTTTTAAATAATTGTTTAGGTTTGAAAGTGATTCTGGATAACAGACCATGGTGGGAGGCAGTAAAGTTACCCCATCCTGGATTCCCCTGGGTGTCTAGTCTTCAAAAATGTATAGGTTTTCTAGGTTTACCTAAGTGCTGGCAGAGCTAGGGTTCAAAAACTACAGCTAGGCACTTTGCCAAAAAAGGGTCATTGTTCACTGCAAAATTGAGGAGTGACCATGTTGCATTTTGCGCCGTTTCCTGTCGCGGGCATTAGGCCGACCCACACAAGTGAGGTGCCATTTTTCTCGTAAGACTTAGGGGAACGCGGGGTGGGTGGAAATTTGTGGATCCACGCAGATTCCAGAACTTTCCACCACAGAAATGTGGGGAAAATGTGTTTGTTTTTACAATTTTTTAGGTTTGCAAGGGATTCTGGGTAACAGACCCTGGAGGGAGGCAGTCAAGTCACCCCATCCTGGATTTCCCTGGGTGTCTAGATGTCAACAATGTATAGATTTGGTAGGTTTCCCTAGGTGCTGGCAGAGCTAGGGTTCAAAAACTACAGCTAGGCACTTTGCCAAAAAAGGCTCATTTTGCACTGCAAAAATGAGGTGTGACCACGTTGCATTTTGCGCCGTTTCCTGTCGCGGGCACTAGGCCGACCCACACAAGTGAGGTATCATTTTTCTTGTAAGACTTTGGGGAACACGGGGTGGGTGGAAATTTGTGGATCCACGCAGATTCCAGATCTTTCCACCACAGAAATGTAGGGAAAATGTGGTTTTTATGACAATTTTTTAGGTTTGCAAGGGATTCTGGGTAACAGATCATGGTGGGAGGCAGTAAAGTCACCCCATCCTGGATTCCCCTGGGTGTCTAGTCTTCAAAAATGTATAGGTTTTCTAGGTTTCTCTAGGTGCCGGCAGAGCTAGGGTTGAAAAACCCCAGCTAGGGACTTTGCCAAAAAAGGGTCATTTTTCACTGCAAAATTGATGTGTAACCACGTTGCGTTTTGTGCCGTTTCCTCTCGCGTGCACTAGGCCGACCCACACAAGTGAGGTACCATTTTTCTCGTAAGTCTTTGGGGAACGCGGCGTGGGTGGAAATTTGTGCATCCACGCAGATTCCAGAACTTTCCACCACAGAAATGTGGGGAAAATGTATTTTTTTGGACAATTTTTAGGTGTGCAAGGGATTCTGGGTAACATACCCTGGTGGGAGGCAGTCAAGTCACCCCCATCCTGGTTCCCCTGGGTGTCTAGTTTTCAAAAATGTATAGGTTTGCTAGGTTTCCCTAGGTGCCGGCAGAGCTAGGGTTCACAAACTACAGCTAGGTACTTTGTCAAAAAAGGGTCATTTTGCACTGCAAAAATGAGGTGTGACCATGTTGCGCTTTGCGCCCTTTCCTGTCACGAGCACTAGGCCGACCCACACAAGTGAGGTATCATTTTTCTTGTAAGACTTTGGGGAACGCGGGGTGGGTTGAAATTTGTTGATCCACGCAGATTCCAGAACTTTCCACCACAGAAATGTGGGCAAAATGTGTTTTTTTGGACAATCTTTTAGGTTTGCAAGGGATTCTGGGTAACAGACCCTGGTGGGAGGCAGTCAAGTCACCCGGTCCTGGATTTCCCTGGGTGTCTAGTTTTCAAAAATGTATAGGTTTGGTAGGTTTCCCTAGGTGCTGGCAGAGCTAGGGTTCAAAAACTACAGCTAGGCACTTTGCCAAAAAAGGCTCATTTTGCACTGCAAAAATGAGGTGTGACCACGTTGCATTTTGCGCCGTTTCCTGTCGCGGGCACTAGGCCGACCCACACAAGTGAGGTATCATTTTTCTTGTAAGACTTTGGGGAACACGGGGTGGGTGGAAATTTGTGGATCCACGCAGATTCCAGATCTTTCCACCACAGAAATGTAGGGAAAATGTGGTTTTTATGACAATTTTTTAGGTTTGCAAGGGATTCTGGGTAACAGACCATGGTGGGAGGCAGTAAAGTCACCCCATCCTGGATTCTCCTGGGTGTCTAGTCTTCAAAAATGTATAGGTTTTCTAGGTTTCTCTAGGTGCCGGCAGAGCTAGGGTTGAAAAACCACAGCTAGGGATTTTGCCAAAAAAGGGTCATTTTTCACTGCAAAATTGATGTGTGACCACGTTGCGTTTTGTGCCGTTTCCTCTCGCGTGCACTAGGCCAACCACACAAGTGAGGTAGCATTTTTCTCGTAAGTCTTTGGGGAACGCGGCGTGGGTGGAAATTTGTGCATCCACGCAGATTCCAGAACTTTCCACCACAGAAATGTGGGGAAAATGTATTTGTTTGGACAATTTTTAGGTGTGCAAGGGATTCTGGGTAACATACCCTGGTGGGAGGCAGTCAAGTCACCCCCATCCTGGTTCCCCTGGGTGTCTAGTTTTCAAAAATGTATAGGTTTGCTAGGTTTCCCTAGGTGCCGGCAGAGCTAGGGTTCACAAACTACAGCTAGGTACTTTGTCAAAAAAGGGTCATTTTGCACTGCAAAATTGAGGTGTGACCACGATGCGCTTTGCGCCCTTTCCTGTCACGAGCACTAGGCCGACCCACACAAGTGAGGTATCATTTTTCTTGTAAGACTTTGGGGAACGCGGGGTGGGTTGAAATTTGTTGATCCACGCAGATTCCAGAACTTTCCACCACAGAAATGTGGGCAAAATGTGTTTTTTTGGACAATCATTTAGGTTTGCAAGGGATTCTGGGTAACAGACCCTGGTGGGAGGCAGTCAAGTCACCCGGTCCTGGATTCCCCTGGGTGTCTAGTTTTCAAAAATGTATAGGTTTGCTAGGTTTCCCTAGGTGCCGGCAGAGCTAGGGTTCACAAACTACAGCTAGGCACTTTGCCAAAAAAGGGTCATTTTGCACTGCAAAATTGAGGTGTGACCACATTGTGCTTTGCGCCGTTTCCTGTCACGGGCACTAGGCCGACCCACCCAAGTAAGGTATCATTTTTCTTGTAAGACTTTGGGGAACGCGGGGTGGGTGGAAATTTGTTGATCCACGCAGATTCCAGAACTTTCCACCACAGAAATGTGGGGAAAATGTGTTTTTTTTGACAATTGTTTTGGTTTGCAAGGGATTCTGGGTAACCGACCCTGGTGGGAGGCAGCTAAGTCACCCCATCCTGGATTCCCCTGGGTGTCTAGCTTTAAAAAATGTATAGGTTTGCTAGGTTTCCCTAGGTCCCGGCAGACCTATGGTTCAAAAACGACAGCTAGGCACTTTGCCAAAAAAGGGTCATTTTTCCCATGTTGCGTTTTGCGCCGTTTCCTGTTACGGGCACTAGGCCGACCCGCACACGTGAGGTATCATTTTTCTCGTAAGACTTTGGGGAACGCGGGGTGGGTGGAAATTTGTGGATCCACGCAGATTCCAGAACTTTGCAACACAGAAATTTGGGGAAAATTTGTTTTTTTTTACAATTATTTAGGTTTGCAAGGGATTCTGGGTAACAGACCTTGATGGGAGGCAGTCAAGTCACCCCATCCTGGATTCCCCTGAGTGTCTAGTTTTCAAAAATGTATAGGTTTGCTAGGTTTCCCAAGGTGCCCACAGAGCTAGGGTTCAAAAACTACAGCTAGGCAATTTGCCAAAAAAGGGTCATTTTTCACTGCGAAATTGAGGTGTGACCACGTTGCGTTTTGCGGCGTTTCCTGTCGAGGACACTAGGCCGACCCACACACGTGAGGTACTTTTTTCTCTGAAGACTTTGGGGAACGCGGGGTGGGTGGAAAATTGTGGATCCACGCAGATTCCAGAACTTTCCACCACAGAAATGTGGGGAAAATTAGTTTTTTTGGGACAATTTTTGGGGTTTGCAAGGGATTCTGGGTAACAGAAACTGGAGGGAGGCAGCTAAGTCACCCCATCATGGATTCCCCTGGGTGCCTAGTTTTAAAAAATGTATAGGTTTGCTAGGTTTCCCTAGGTCCCGGCAGACCTATGGTTAAAAAACGACAGCTAGGCACTTTGCCAAAAAAGGGTCAGTTTTCACTGCGAAACTGAGGTGTGACCACGTTGCGTTTTGCGCCGTTTCCTGTCACAGGCACTAGGCCGACCCGCACAAGTGAGGTACCATTTTTCTCGTAAGTCTTTGGGGAACGCGGGGTGGGCTGAAATTTGTTGATCCACGCAGATTCCAGAACTTTCCACCACAGAAATGTGGGCAAAATGTGTTTTTTTGGACAATCTTTTAGGTTTGCAAGGGATTCTGGGTAACAGACCCTAGTGGGAGGCAGTCAAGTCACCCGGTCCTGGATTCCCCTGGGTGTGTAGTTTTCAAAAATGTATAGGTTTGCTAGGTTTCCCTAGGTGCCGGCAGAGCTAGGGTTCACAAACGACAGCTAGGCACTTTGCCAAAAAAGGGTCATTTTGCACTGCAAAATTGAGGTGTGACCACATTGTGCTTTGCGCCGTTTCCTGTCACGGGCACTAGGCCGACCCACCCAAGTAAGGTATCATTTTTCTTGTAAGACTTTGGGGAACGCGGGGTGGGTGGAAATTTGTTGATCCACTCAGATTCCAGAACTTTCCACCACAGAAATGTGGGGAAAATGTGTTTTTTTTGACAATTGTTTTGGTTTGCAAGGGATTCTGGGTAACAGACCCTGGTGGGAGGCAGCTAAGTCACCCCATCCTGGATTCCCCTGGGTGTCTAGCTTTAAAAAATGTATAGGTGTGCTAGGTTTCCCTAGGTCCCGGCAGACCTATGGTTCAAAAACGACAGCTAGGCACTTTGCCAAAAAAGGGTCATTTTTCCCATGTTGCGTTTTGCGCCGTTTCCTGTCACGGGCCCTAGGCCGACCCACACAGGTGATGTATCATTTTTCTTGTAAGACTTTGGGGAACGCGGGGTGGGTGGAAATTTGTGGATCCATGCAGATTCCAGAACTTTCCACCACAGAAATGTGGGGAAAATGTGTTTTTTTAAATAATTGTTTAGGTTTGAAAGTGATTCTGGATAACAGACCATGGTGGGAGGCAGTAAAGTTACCCCATCCTGGATTCCCCTGGGTGTCTAGTCTTCAAAAATGTATAGGTTTTCTAGGTTTACCTAAGTGCTGGCAGAGCTAGGGTTCAAAAACTACAGCTAGGCACTTTGCCAAAAAAGGGTCATTGTTCACTGCAAAATTGAGGTGTGACCATGTTGCATTTTGCGCCGTTTCCTGTCGCGGGCATTAGGCCGACCCACACAAGTGAGGTACCATTTTTCTCGTAAGACTTAGGGGAACGCGGGGTGGGTGGAAATTTGTGGATCCATGCAGATTCCAGAACTTTCCACCACAGAAATGTGGGGAAAATGTGTTTGTTTTTACAATTTTTTAGGTTTGCAAGGGATTCTGGGTAACAGACCCTGGTGGGAGGCAGCTAAGTCACCCCATCATGGATTCCCCTGGGTGCCTAGTTTTAAAAAATATATAGGTTTGCTAGGTTTCCCTAGGTCCCGGCAGACCTATGGTTAAAAAACGACAGCTAGGCACTCTGCCAAAAAAGGGTCAGTTTTCACTGCGAAACTGAGGTGTGACCACGTTGCGTTTTGCGCCGTTTCCTGTCACAGGCACAAGTGATGTATCATTTTTCTCGTACGACTTTGGGGAACGCGGGGTGGGTGGAAATTTGTGGATCCACGCAGATTCGAGAACTTTTCACCACAGAAATGTGGGGAAAATGTGTTTTTATTGACAATGTTTTAGGTTTGCAAGGGATTCTGGGTAACAGACCCTGGTGGGAGGCAGTCAAGTCACCCCATACTGGATTCCCCTAGTTTTCAAAAATGCATAGGTTTGCTAGGTTTCCCTAGGTGCTGGCAGAGCTAGGGTTAAAAAACTACAGCTAGGCACTTTGCCAAAAAAGGGTCAGTTTTCATTGCAAAATTGAGGTGTGACCACGTTGCGTTTTGCGCCGTTTCCTGTCACGGGCCCTAGGCCGACCCACACAGGTGATGTATCATTTTTCTTGTAAGACTTTGGGGAACGCGGGGTGGGTGGAAATTTGTGGATCCATGCAGATTCCAGAACTTTCCACCACAGAAATGTGGGGAAAATGTGTTTTTTTAAATAATTGTTTAGGTTTGAAAGTGATTCTGGATAACAGACCATGGTGGGAGGCAGTAAAGTTACCCCATCCTGGATTCCCCTGGGTGTCTAGTCTTCAAAAATGTATAGGTTTTCTAGGTTTACCTAAGTGCTGGCAGAGCTAGGGTTCAAAAACTACAGCTAGGCACTTTGCCAAAAAAGGGTCATTGTTCACTGCAAAATTGAGGTGTGACCATGTTGCATTTTGCGCCGTTTCCTGTCGCGGGCATTAGGCCGACCCACACAAGTGAGGTACCATTGTTCTCGTAAGACTTAGGGGAACGCGGGGTGGGTGGAAATTTGTGGATCCACGCAGATTCCAGAACTTTCCACCACAGAAATGTGGGGAAAATGTGTTTGTTTTTTCAATTTTTTAGGTTTGCAAGGGATTCTGGGTAACAGACCCTGGTGGGAGGCAGTCAAGTCACCCCATCCTGGATTTCCCTGGGTGTCTAGATGTCAACAATGTATAGATTTGGTAGGTTTCCCTAGGTGCTGGCAGAGCTAGGGTTCAAAAACTACAGCTAGGCACTTTGCCAAAAAAGGCTCATTTTGCACTGCAAAAATGAGGTGTGACCACGTTGCATTTTGCGCCGTTTCCTGTCGCGGGCACTAGGCCGACCCACACAAGTGAGGTATCATTTTTCTTGTAAGACTTTGGGGAACACGGGGTGGGTGGAAATTTGTGGATCCACGCAGATTCCAGATCTTTCCACCACAGAAATGTAGGGAAAATGTGGTTTTTATGACAATTTTTTAGGTTTGCAAGGGATTCTGGGTAACAGACCATGGTGGGAGGCAGTAAAGTCACCCCATCCTGGATTCCCCTGGGTGTCTAGTCTTCAAAAATGTATAGGTTTTCTAGGTTTCTCTAGGTGCCGGCAGAGCTAGGGTTGAAAAACCACAGCTAGGGACTTTGCCAAAAAAGGGTCATTTTTCACTGCAAAATTGATGTGTAACCACGTTGCGTTTTGTGCCGTTTCCTCTCGCGTGCACTAGGCCGACCCACACAAGTGAGGTACCATTTTTCTCGTAAGTCTTTGGGGAACGCGGCGTGGGTGGAAATTTGTGCATCCACGCAGATTCCAGAACTTTCCACCACAGAAATGTGGGGAAAATGTATTTTTTTGGACAATTTTTAGGTGTGCAAGGGATTCTGGGTAACATACCCTGGTGGGAGGCAGTCAAGTCACCCCCATCCTGGTTCCCCTGGGTGTCTAGTTTTCAAAAATGTATAGGTTTGCTAGGTTTCCCTAGGTGCCGGCAGAGCTAGGGTTCACAAACTACAGCTAGGTACTTTGTCAAAAAAGGGTCATTTTGCACTGCAAAATTGAGGTGTGACCACGTTGCGCTTTGCGCCCTTTCCTGTCACGAGCACTAGGCCGACCCACACAAGTGAGGTATCATTTTTCTTGTAAGACTTTGGGGAACGCGGGGTGGGTTGAAATTTGTTGATCCACGCAGATTCCAGAACTTTCCACCACAGAAATGTGGGCAAAATGTGTTTTTTTGGACAATCTTTTAGGTTTGCAAGGGATTCTGGGTAACAGACCCTGGTGGGAGGCAGTCAAGTCACCCGGTCCTGGATTTCCCTGGGTGTCTAGTTTTCAAAAATGTATAGGTTTGGTAGGTTTCCCTAGGTGCTGGCAGAGCTAGGGTTCAAAAACTACAGCTAGGCACTTTGCCAAAAAAGGCTCATTTTGCACTGCAAAAATGAGATGTGACCACGTTGCATTTTGCGCCGTTTCCTGTCGCGGGCACTAGGCCGACCCACACAAGTGAGGTATCATTTTTCTTGTAAGACTTTGGGGAACACGGGGTGGGTGGAAATTTGTGGATCCACGCAGATTCCAGATCTTTCCACCACAGAAATGTAGGGAAAATGTGGTTTTTATGACAATTTTTTAGGTTTGCAAGGGATTCTGGATAACAGACCATGGTGGGAGGCAGTAAAGTCACCCCATCCTGGATTCCCCTGGGTGTCTAGTCTTCAAAAATGTATAGGTTTTCTAGGTTTCTCTAGGTGCCGGCAGAGCTAGGGTTGAAAAACCACAGCTAGGGATTTTGCCAAAAAAGGGTCATTTTTCACTGCAAAATTGATGTGTGACCACGTTGCGTTTTGTGCCGTTTCCTCTCGCGTGCACTAGGCCAACCACACAAGTGAGGTACCATTTTTCTCGTAAGTCTTTGGGGAACGCGGCGTGGGTGGAAATTTGTGCATCCACGCAGATTCCAGAACTTTCCACCACAGAAATGTGGGGAAAATGTATTTTTTTGGACAATTTTTAGGTGTGCAAGGGATTCTGGGTAACATACCCTGGTGGGAGGCAGTCAAGTCACCCCCATCCTGGTTCCCCTGGGTGTCTAGTTTTCAAAAATGTATAGGTTTGCTAGGTTTCCCTAGGTGCCGGCAGAGCTAGGGTTCACAAACTACAGCTAGGTACTTTGTCAAAAAAGGGTCATTTTGCACTGCAAAATTGAGGTGTGACCACGTTGCGCTTTGCGCCCTTTCCTGTCACGAGCACTAGGCGGACCCACACAAGTGAGGTATCATTTTTCTTGTAAGACTTTGGGGAACGCGGGGTGGGTTGAAATTTGTTGATCCACGCAGATTCCAGAACTTTCCACCACAGAAATGTGGGCAAAATGTGTTTTTTTGGACAATCTTTTAGGTTTGCAAGGGATTCTGGGTAACAGACCCTGGTGGGAGGCAGTCAAGTCACCCGGTCCTGGATTCCCTTGGGTCTCTAGTTTTCAAAAATGTATAGGTTTGCTAGGTTTCCCTAGGTGCCGGCAGAGCTAGGGTTCACAAACTACAGCTAGGCACTTTGCCAAAAAAGGGTCATTTTGCACTGCAAAATTGAGGTGTGACCACATTGTGCTTTGCGCCGTTTCCTGTCACGGGCACTAGGCTGACCCACCCAAGTAAGGTATCATTTTTCTTGTAAGACTTTGGGGAACGCGGGGTGGGTGGAAATTTGTTGATCCACGCAGATTCCAGAACTTTCCACCACAGAAATGTGGGGAAAATGTGTTTTTTTTGACAATTGTTTTGGTTTGCAAGGGATTCTGGGTAACAGACCCTGGTGGGAGGCAGCTAAGTCACCCCATCCTGGATTCCCCTGGGTGTCTAGCTTTAAAAAATGTATAGGTTTGCTAGGTTTCCCTAGGTCCCGGCAGACCTATGGTTCAAAAACGACAGCTAGGCACTTTGCCAAAAAAGGGTCATTTTTCCCATGTTGCGTTTTGCGCCGTTTCCTGTTACGGGCACTAGGCCGACCCGCACAAGTGAGGTATCATTTTTCTTGTAAGACTTTGGGGAACGCGGGGTGGGTGGAAATTTGTGGATCCACGCAGATTCCAGAACTTTGCAACACAGAAATTTGGGGAAAATTTGTTTTTTTTTACAATTATTTAGGTTTGCAAGGGATTCTGGGTAACAGACCTTGATGGGAGGCAGTCAAGTCACCCCATCCTGGATTCCCCTGCGTGTCTAGTTTTCAAAAATGTATAGGTTTGCTAGGTTTCCCAAGGTGCCCACAGAGCTAGGGTTCAAAAACTACAGCTAGGCAATTTGCCAAAAAAGGGTCATTTTTCACTGCGAAATTGAGGTGTGACCACGTTGCGTTTTGCGGCGTTTCCTGTCGAGGACACTAGGCCGACCCACACACGTGAGGTACTTTTTTCTCTGAAGACTTTGGGGAACGCGGGGTGGGTGGAAAATTGTGGATCCACGCAGATTCCAGAACTTTCCACCACAGAAATGTGGGGAAAATTAGTTTTTTTGGGACAATTTTTGGGGTTTGCAAGGGATTCTGGGTAACAGAAACTGGTGGGAGGCAGCTAAGTCACCCCATCATGGATTCCCCTGGGTGCCTAGTTTTAAAAAATGTATAGGTTTGCTAGGTTTCCCTAGGTCCCGGCAGACCTATGGTTAAAAAACGACAGCTAGGCACTTTGCCAAAAAAGGGTCAGTTTTCACTGCGAAACTGAGGTGTGACCACGTTGCGTTTTGCGCCGTTTCCTGTCACAGGCACTAGGCCGACCCACACAAGTGAGGTACCATTTTTCTCGTAAGTCTTTGGGGAACGCGGGGTGGGTTGAAATTTGTTGATCCACGCAGATTCCAGAACTTTCCACCACAGAAATGTGGGCAAAATGTGTTTTTTTGGACAATCTTTTAGGTTTGCAAGGGATTCTGGGTAACAGACCCTGGTGGGAGGCAGTCAAGTCACCCGGTCCTGGATTCCCCTGGGTGTCTAGTTTTCAAAAATGTATAGGTTTGCTAGGTTTCCCTAGGTGCCGGCAGAGCTAGGGTTCACAAACTACAGCTAGGCACTTTGCCAAAAAAGGGTCATTTTGCACTGCAAAATTGAGGTGTGACCACATTGTGCTTTGCGCCGTTTCCTGTCACGGGCACTAGGCCGACCCACCCAAGTAAGGTATCATTTTTCTTGTAAGACTTTGGGGAACGCGGGGTGGGTGGAAATTTGTTGATCCACGCAGATTCCAGAACTTTCCACCACAGAAATGTGCGGAAAATGTGTTTTTTTTGACAATTGTTTTGGTTTGCAAGGGATTCTGGGTAACAGACCCTGGTGGGAGGCAGCTAAGTCACCCCATCCTGGATTCCCCTGGGTGTCTAGCTTTAAAAAATGTATAGGTTTGCTAGGTTTCCCTAGGTCCCGGCAGACCTATGGTTCAAAAACGACAGCTAGGCACTTTGCCAAAAAAGGGTCATTTTTCCCATGTTGCGTTTTGCGCCGTTTCCTGTTACGGGCACTAGGCCGACCCGCACAAGTGAGGTATCATTTTTCTCGTAAGACTTTGGGGAACGCGGGGTGGGTGGAAATTTGTGGATCCACGCAGATTCCAGAACTTTACAACACAGAAATGTGGGGAAAATTTGTTTTTTTTTACAATTATTTAGGTTTGCAAGGGATTCTGGGTAACAGACCTTGATGGGAGGCAGTCAAGTCACCCCATCCTGGATTCCCCTGAGTGTCTAGTTTTCAAAAATGTATAGGTTTGCTAGGTTTCCCAAGGTGCCCACAGAGCTAGGGTTCAAAAACTACAGCTAGGCAATTTGCCAAAAAAGGGTCATTTTTCACTGCGAAATTGAGGTGTGACCACGTTGCGTTTTGCGGCGTTTCCTGTCGAGGACACTAGGCCGACCCACACACGTGAGGTACTTTTTTCTCTGAAGACTTTGGGGAACGCGGGGTGGGTGGAAAATTGTGGATCCACGCAGATTCCAGAACTTTCCACCACAGAAATGTGGGGAAAATTAGTTTTTTGGGGACAATTTTTGGGGTTTGCAAGGGATTCTGGGTAACAGAAACTGGTGGGAGGCAGCTAAGTCACCCCATCATGGATTCCCCTGGGTGCCTAGTTTTAAAAAATGTATAGGTTTGCTAGGTTTCCCTAGGTCCCGGCAGACCTATGGTTAAAAAACGACAGCTAGGCACTTTGCCAAAAAAGGGTCAGTTTTCACTGCGAAACTGAGGTGTGACCACGTTGCGTTTTGCGCCGTTTCCTGTCACAGGCACTAGGCCGACCCGCACAAGTGATGTATCATTTTTCTCGTACGACTTTGGGGAACGCGGGGTGGGTGGAAATTTGTGGATCCACGCCGATTCGAGAACTTTTCACCACAGAAATGTGGGGAAAATGTGTTTTTATTGACAATATTTTAGGTTTGCAAGGGATTCTGGGTAACAGACCCTGGTGGGAGGCAGTCAAGTCACCCCATACTGGATTCCCCTAGTTTTCAAAAATGTATAGGTTTGCTAGGTTTCCCTAGGTGCCGGCAGAGCTAGGGTTAAAAAACTACAGCTAGGCACTTTGCCAAAAAGAGGGTCGGTTTTCATTGCAAAATTGAGGTGTGACCACGTTGCGTTTTGCGCCGTTTCCTGTCACGGGCCCTAGGCCGACCCGCACAAGTGATGTATCATTTTTCTCGTAAGACTTTGGGGAATGCGGGGTGGGTGGAAATTTGTGGATCCACGCAGATTCGAGAACTTTTCACCACAGAAATGTGGGGAAAATGTGTTTTTATGGACAATGTTTTAGGTTTGCAAGGGATTCTGGGTAACAGACCCTGGTGGGAGGCAGTCAAGTCACCCCATACTGGATTCCCCTGGGTGTCTAGTTTTCAAAAATGTATAGGTTTGCCTGGTTTCCCAAGGTGCCCGCAGAGCTAGGATTCAAAAACTTTGGGGAATGCGGGGTGGGTGGAAATTTGTGGATCCACGCAGATTCGAGAACTTTTCACCACAGAAATGTGGGGAAAATGTGTTTTTATGGACAATGTTTTAGGTTTGCAAGGGATTCTGGGTAACAGACCCTGGTGGGAGGCAGTCAAGTCACCCCATACTGGATTCCCCTGGGTGTCTAGTTTTCAAAAATGTATAGGTTTGCCTGGTTTCCCAAGGTGCCCGCAGAGCTAGGATTCGAAAACTTTGGGGAATGCGGGGTGGGTGGAAATTTGAGGATCCACGCAGATTCGAGAACTTTTCACCACAGAAATGTGGGGAAAATGTGTTTTTATGGACAATGTTTTAGGTTTGCAAGGGATTCTAGGTAACATACCCTGGTGGGAGGCAGTCAAAACACCCCATACTGGATTCCCCTGGTGTCTAGTTTTCAAAAATGTATAGGTTTGCTAGGTTTCCCTAGGTGCCGGCAGAGCTAGGGTTCAAAAACTACAGCTAGGCACTTTGCCAAAAAAGGGTCCATGTTCATTGCAAAATTGACGTGTGATCACGTTGCGTTTTGCGGCGTTTCCTGTCGAGGACACTAGGCCGACCCACACACGTGAGGTACTTTTTTCTCTGAAGACTTTGGGGAACGCGGGGTGGGTGGAAAATTGTGGATCCACGCAGATTCCAGAACTTTCCACCACAGAAATGTGGGGAAAATTCGTTTTTTTGGGACAATTTTTGGGTTTTGCAAGGGATTCTGGGTAACAGAAACTGGTGGGAGGCAGCTAAGTCACCCCATCATGGATTCCCCTGGGTGCCTAGTTTTAAAAAATGTATAGGTTTGCTAGGTTTCCGTAGGTCCCGGCAGACCTATGGTTAAAAAATCGACAGCTAGGCACTTTGCCAAAAAAGGGTCATTTTTCACTGCGAAATTGAGGTGTGACCACGTTGCGTTTTGCGCCGTTTCCTGTCACAGGCACTAGGCCGACCCGCACAAGTGATGTATCATTTTTCTCGTAAGACTTTGGGGAATGCGGGGTGGGTGGAAATTTGTGGATCCACGCAGATTCGAGAACTTTTCACCACAGAAATGTGGGGAAAATGTGTTTTTATGGACAATGTTTTAGGTTTGCAAGGGATTCTGGGTAACAGACCCTGGTGGGAGGCAGTCAAGTCACCCCATACTGGATTTCCCTGGGTGTCTAGTTTTCAAAAATGTATAGGTTTGCCTGGTTTCCCAAGGTGCCCGCAGAGCTAGGATTCAAAAACTTTGGGGAATGCGGGGTGGGTGGAAATTTGTGGATCCACGCAGATTCGAGAACTTTTCACCACAGAAATGTGGGGAAAATGTGTTTTTATGGACAATGTTTTAGGTTTGCAAGGGATTCTGGGTAACAGACCCTGGTGGGAGGCAGTCAAGTCACCCCATACTGGATTCCCCTGGGTGTCTAGTTTTAAAAAATGTATAGGTTTGCCTGGTTTCCCAAGGTGCCCGCAGAGCTAGGATTCGAAAACTTTGGGGAATGCGGGGTGGGTGGAAATTTGTGGATCCACGCAGACTCGAGAACTTTTCACCACAGAAATGCGGGGAAAATGTGTTTTTATGGACAATGTTTTAGGTTTGCAAGGGATTCTAGGTAACATACCCTGGTGGGAGGCAGTCAAAACCCCCCATACTGGATTCCCCTGGTGTCTAGTTTTCAAAAATGTATAGGTTTGCTAGGTTTCCCTAGGTGCCGGCAGAGCTAGGGTTCAAAAACTACAGCTAGGCACTTTGCCAAAAAAGGGTCTTGTTCATTGCAAAATTGATGTGTGACCACATTGCGTTTTGCGCCTTTTTCTGTCGAGGACACTAGGCCGACCCCCACAAGTGAGGTACTTTTTTTCTCGTAAGACTTTGGGGAACGCGGGGTGGGTGGAAAAGTGTGGATCCACGCAGATTCCATAACTTTCCACCACAGAAATGTGGGGAAAATGTGTTTTTATGGACAATGTTTTAGGTTTGCAAGGGATTCTGGGTAACAGACCCTGGTGGGAGGCAGTCAAATCCCCCCATACTGGATTCCCCTGGTGTCTAGTTTTCAAAAATGTATAGGTTTGTTAGGTTTCCCTAGGTGCCGGCAGAGCTAGGGTTCAAAAACTACAGCTAGGCACTTTGCCAAAAAAGGGTCCTTTTTCATTGCAAAATTGACGTGTGACCATGTTGCGTTTTGCGCCGTTTCCTGTCACGGGCACTAGGCCGACCCACACAAGTGAGGTACCATTTTTTCTCGTAAGACTTTGGGGGACGCGGGGTGGGTGGAATTTTGTGGATCCACGCAGATTCCAGAACTTTCCACCACAGAAATGTGGGGAAAATGTATTTTCTTGGATAATTCCTTAGGTTTGCAAGGGATTCTGGGTAACAGAACCTTGTGGGAGGCAGCTAAGTCACCCCATCCTGGATTCCCCTGGGTGTCTAGTTTTCAAAAATGTATAGGTTTGCTAGGTTTCCCTAGGTCCCGGCAGACCTATGGTTCAAAAACGACAGCTAGGTACTTAGCGAAAAAAGGGTCATTTTTCTCTGCGAAATTGAGGTGTGACCACATTGCGTTTTGCGCCGTTTCCTGTCGTGGACACTAGGCCGACCCACACAAGTGAGGTACCATTTTTCTCGTAGGACTTTGGGGAACGCGGGGTGCATGGAAATTTGTGGATCCACGCAGATTCCAGAAGTTTCCACCACAGAAATGTGGGGAAAATGTGGTTTTTTTGTCAATTTGTCAGGTTTGCAAGGGATTCTGGGTAACAGAACCTGGTGGGAGGCAGTCAAGTCACCCCATCCTGGATTCCCCTCGGTGTCTAGTTTTCAAAAATGTATAGGTTTGCTATGTTTCCCTAGGTGCCGGCAGAGCTAGTGTTCAAAGACTACAGCTAGACACTTCGCAAAAAAAGGGTAAATTTTCATTTTGAAAATGTGGTGTGTTCACGTTGGGTTTTGAGCCATTTCCTGTCGTGGGCACTATGCCTACCCACACAAGTGAGGTACCATTTTTATTGGGAGACTTAGGGTAATTCAGATTTGTAAATCAACTGTTATTACCTATTGATTTTTTATGCATTTCTGCCTTCCAAATGAAAGACATTGTGTAAAAAAGAAGTCATTTTGAAAAATGACCGATAATTCTCATGCTAGTATGGGTATTCCCAATTTCGAAAATGTGCAAATATGTACTGTTTCTTAACTCTATAATTCGTTCCCATTTCAGAAATACATAGGTGTCTTTCATACCGATTTTTCCATGTATACATTTTCCCACAATAATTGTCATATACCCAGAACATAATAAAAAAACATTGCAAATTGCTGCTCAGTTTTTGACTCTGGGTTTGTCGGGTTCTTGGTGAGCCTATAAGTCCTATATATCCCCACATCCAGGAAGGTCTAGCGGATGTAACGGTATATTTCTTTCAAAGAGCTGTCATAATTAGAAGAAGTTACAGGTAAAAACGTTGACACAAAAGGCTGTTTTTTTTTTTCAATTTTTCCTATATTCAACTGTTAGTTTCTATAAAGAAACCTTGATGGATCTACACAAATGACCCCTTGCTGAATTCAGAATTTTATCTACTTGTAGCTTGTATAGCTTTCCAGGATCCATTATTGCTTTCACACCAATTTCTACCATTAATTGGAAGGAGGTTGAAAGCACAAAAAATAGCAAAAAAAGGCAATCTCCCAGAAAAATGCCAAAACTGTGTAAAAAATGTTGGTTTTCTGACAAAAGTCTGTCTTTCCCTAAAAGATGGGGAAATGGTGATTTCAGCCTAACAAACCCTTTTTGATACCATTTGCAGAGAAAAACCCAGACGCTTTCATTTGCAGCCCGCTTTTTCCATTTCCCCCACCCCCAAAAAAAGAATTTTGCTTTGTTTTGGCTACTTTCTGGGACCCCTCCAGGGGAATCCACAAACCCTGGGTACCTTTAGAATCCCCATAATGTTGGAAGAAAAGGACGCAAATTTGATGTGGATATCTTATGTGGTCAAAAAGTTACAGGGGCCTAAGCGCGCACTACCCCAAATAGCCCAAAAAAGGCTTAGCACAGGGGGGAAAGGCCTAGCAGCAAAGGGGTTAAAAACATACAAAAGCTAAAAGAACTATACAGTTAAATGACAACTATCTGAAAGTCCTGATAATCTCTTTCCTAAAAACACTCCTACCTCTTCTAAAAAGAAGTCGGAAAATAGCAAACAGAATCCCAAAGAGAGGCGTTCTCATTCCCGAGGCATGTCTCCTCCACAGAAGGAGCCCTCTGAGAGGAGGTACAACCTCAGGAATAGGCATAATTTGAGAAAACCTGACAGATATCAAGATAATGATACACGTCCCTCTCGTACCTTTCAGATATCGTCACAGACATCCGAAAGAAGAGGACGGTCAGAAAACAAGGAAGAACGCGTGAAGTCCAAAGACGATCAACACGTTCAGAAAAATAAAACAAAACCTCAATTCTACAAGAAAAAGTTAGCAGGTCTGAAGATCAGACATGCCGAGAATACTGAGAACCCACCCCAGAAATGGAGAATGGGCCCAGACCATGCTGGACAGTGCAGCAGAAGTTACAATAGCTCGCCAGAACCTGAAGGGACTTCTGGAGACAGTGGACTTGAAAGAAGACATACAAGTTGAGACTGTGGACACCAGGGTTAGTTCTCCACATAGGTTATATGAAATAACACTCCGGATGGAGGGAGACATACCAAGAAAAGTGAAGGTACTCTTTTGGGAGCATCTTTCAAAGGGATATGATATACTTCTAGTAGAACAGGACTGGCCACCAGAGTTTGTCAGGGAGTGCCCACATGGCGAGGACATCATTATGCCTGCCTTCTCCAACCACGTTCCAGTTCATTTAAAATATACATTAGCCAGGAAATGGGCAGTAGCCCAAGCCCCAGCACTGTATAAAAATCATGTAGGATGGGATGAGGACTCACCTCACCACAAAATCCAGTTAAAAAATCAACCGACTGCACAAAGGCAGTACCCAGTTAAGCAAGAAGCTAAAAAACAGGTCAGGGGGATTTTAGATCAACTTGAATATCAGGGGGTGTTTGAAACATGCACCTCATCAATGAACAATACTTTGTTTCCTTTCTCCAAACCAGACAATACATATCATCTAGTTTTGGATTACAGACACTCAAATTCTTGTTGCAAAACATTTGCAGTGCAAAATGCACATGGTACAGCATTAATGAATAACATTGTGTGTAAAAAATATAAAACCACATTAGACATTTCAAATGGTTTCTTTTGTCAAAATATTGCACCAGAAAGCAGATATTTGACCGCTTTCTCAATAATGGGGACCCAGCCTCAATTTTGTCGACTGCCCCAGGGATTCAAAAACAGCCCGGGGTTATTCTCAACAAGGGTAACAGAGTTACTACAATCTTATGATGACGAGGCATTGTCATATGTCGATGATATATATCTGACAGACGATGACCTGGATAGGCACTTGAACAGGGTGAGCACCATAATATTGGGCTTCGCCTCAGAGGGTTACAAATACAACTTTAAAAAGTCAAGAATTGCCCACCTCAACGTCCTTTTCCTAGGATACGAACTATCAAGTGAAGGCAAAAGCCTGGCAGCCAACTTTTTAGAAAAGTGTGCACTGCTCCAACCGCCAAAAACGCTGAAAAATGTACAGTCGATTCTAGGTTTCCCGAATTTTGGAAGAACTTACATTTTAAATTACGCAGAAAGGGTTAAACCTCTCTACGAATTAATCCAAGCTGATTTTAAAATCACACATTGGATACAAAAACACACAGAAATTTTGCGTTCACTCCAAACAGACATGTTAGCAACAAAATACTTGCAAACACGCAACTTAGTGTACCGATTAATTCCGGGTCAATGCGGATTCACCTTCTTAACTTTTAACGAAGGTAATAAAGTACCAATTGCATACAAATCCCACGTGTATACACAAGTAGAAAGGAAATTCACTTCTACAGAAAAAATTCTGGCAGCAGTTCAAACCGCTGTAGCAAAAGAAAGAGCCCTAGCACAGGGAAAACGCATTATGGTTGTGACTCCTGTACCAGCCCTAGAGACAGTTACAAAGGCTAGCATTCCAAATGCAAAAGCTTTACATCCGAGATGGATACAATGGGTTAATTCTCTTGCTGCAACTGATGTTGAATATGTTTTTGATCCATATTTAAAAACACAAGCATTCCTGCAATATGAACACTAAGTCCTGCTGAAATTCTTCCTCTTGACCAGTACGAATTTATAATTTATACTGACGGATCTGCACAGCCCGCTACGGGGGTGTAAACGAACTTACAGTGCAGCGTGTGCTAACGTTAAAGGTCGCATGCGAGATGGCAAATTCAGACCAATGGTCACAAAAACCCAATCTCTAGGAGATTATACAGCTCAGCGAGCTGAACTCCAAGCATTTAAGATGGCACTTGAAAATACAGATTGCAAATTGCCTACACTGATAGGGTGCAATTCTTTTTACTGTGTTCAATCTTACAATGAATATTTACAGAATTGGATTCAAAATGGTTTCAAAGATCCTTTTGCATCTTTGAAACGATTTTGAATCCAATTCTGTAAATATTCATTGTAAGATTGAACACAGTAAAAAGAATTGCACGCTATCCGTGTAGGCAATTTGCGATCTGTATTGCTTTGGGAACAAGTAGTTCAGTTGCGAAACGGACAACAGAAAACTCACGTGATACACACGCTGAGTCACCAACGTGATGACGTTCACGTTGAAGGGAATTCATCGGCTGATGAAGCCGCGAAAGGGGCTGTGCAAACGGCTTCCGTAGCTTCCGTAGATGCAATCACTCATTCAAAAACGAAAATAGACAGCGAAATAATGCTGGCTGTCAATGCATCAAGCAAAGGCAGCAGTGCGGCATTACCTAAAAAGTTTCCACTCAAATACTCATATCTAATTGATGCGAATGGCGTTCCGTTTGCTCGAATCCCTGGTGTGGGGGATAGAGTAATTCCAAACAGGGAACGTAGAGCAACTTTGATTTACGAAGCACATCTGGGAGAGGGTCTGATACATCAGGGGATCTCAAAGACAATTTTAGAGTTAAAAGAGATGTACTGGTGGCCAGGAATGAATACTCTCATTCATATCTTCATTAATAACGGTATAGCATGCAATAGAGATCGCAGCACAGAACGCCACCAGACACCTGACTACAATGTAGCCATCCCAGTACAGACACCATTGTTAGATAGCATCAGACTAACAATATACATGCATCCTAATGGATGAATGCAATCCCAGAAACACTAAGTCTAGGTTCTTATGGATGTGGCTCAACGCTCAGCTGACGCTCGAACTGTTATAAAAGATTTGCGAGTCTTTATCGGCATATATGCAATAGACACACTACATTCTGACCAGGGTCCTGCGTTTAGCTCTAGGGCTTACAAAGAAGCCATGGCCAGTCTGGGCGTAGCATTGCGGTATTCTTTTCCATTCCATCCTGAGGGAAATTATGTTGTGGAAAGAAAAAAATAGGACATAAAGCAGTCTATAACAGCTAGGGTATTAGGTTCGGGTGATGGGTGGGTCAAACATTTATATGGGGTCCAGCGCGCAATAAACAACTTGCCAAGAAGTTCTCTAGGGGTTGTCACTCCATATGAGGTCCTGTTTGGGACTAGAATGTTGGTTCCGGACTTAGATATGAAAGGCACGGTGGTGGAAAACAAACAATTTGATATCAAAGATCGTTTGGCTGTTTTACAGGACTTAAATAAACTAAGAACGCAACAAAGCAACGTGGTCCTGAAGCCAACCACCGCTGAGAAAAATCCAGCCATCCCAGCAAGACCTGTCTGGATCCCAAAGCTTGGGGATCTAGTCAGAGAAAAGATCGCCGATAAGAAGGAATTTGGGCCTTCATACAGACAACCAGTACCTGTCCTAGCAATCCACGGATCAAGAACAATACTTTTGCTGCCCCTTGCTTGTAAAAAGGAGAAAAGATTTGTGTCCATCGACCTGATCAAACCACACTATGTGGGCGATACTGAACAGTGGGCCAAGTGGACTCCGCCAATGTAGCAGACGCACTCCACTAGCTACAATCCAAGAGGTTCAAACTGAGAGACTCATCACCTTTGAAGATTCGACAGTAAGAAATAGAGGACTAAGCAACAATGCTATGGACCTTGTACCTCTTGAGACCCAAATAACAGTTCGTCCAGATACACCTATTTACAATGAAGTAACAAGTGATCAACTGGTTCCAGCAATTTCATCAAATACGGATGCAATTCCAACCATTGACAGAACTGCTTCTGGCTATTTCATGAACTTTGATATGTTTTCTGAGGATCCCAGCGAGCCTAAAATGACGCCAGTACAAAGAACTTTCAAAGAACAAGCAACAGACTTTTTTCATCTACTGTAAAAAACTTATATGGTTTCACCATGGATTGAAGTATGGACTGTTTTGGGAATATTCTTCTTTCTACTTTGGTTAGCTCTGGTAATAACTCTGGGTATGCTGATTAATGGAAGACATATTCAAATGGACACCGCAAGTAAAAGAGTGAACTTACTTCTCCAGCCACACAAATCATCCCATCGTGAAGCAAGAGACTTGTCAGCAGTGAACATCACAGCGATTCCTATACCTGATGGTATAGTTTGGGACAAAACCGAATATGACATTTTTGGCCCGTCTGAGCTTTTGAAGATTCCAGATTTATTTAAAATTTCATTAAGTGACTTTATTACCTCCAGTACTTTTCTGATGATTGGGACTTCGAGACTGTTAATAATATGATGTCTGATCTAGAGATGTCAACTGCATTCCCTAATAATGAATATTTACAAGGTTCATCAGACGATGAACAACTGTATTGTTATAACCACTATGGTCATAATTTCTTGCATAAATCTGCAACACCTAGATATGTATTTATGTATAACCAATGGGAACATTGTCCTACGCCACCAAAGGGTAGCTCGAAAACATTTGCAATGAATTTTCCATATTTTTCAGGGTTTAATATCTCGAATGCAGAGACATTTTACTTTAAGAATGTCAACAAAACAGGAATTAAAACTATGTTAAAGAATACCAAACAGATTTATTCTACAGCCTTTATTGCCCAACTGTCTAGACAGGGTTATGACTGTTGGAAAGACAACATTGAGACGAAAACTGTCTGGGGTACTAAAGATTGGCAAGTACAGGGAATAGGAGTTTTGTTTAGAGCCTGAATCATCCCTGAGCAAATTATGTTTTTGAACGACACTGTCCAACAAACATCATGCCTTGGAATAGCCAAGATAAAAGACATGAACACTCCATCTATACCTGCACCTACAAGTGAAAGCACTACACAGGGGCAGGTCGACGTACATACTGTTTTGAATATTAACAGATCAGAAAAAGTGGTTGCTCTGGCCCTTAGACACAGACAACTGTCAAGATAGATTCCTGAACAAAACACAAGGTTTTACCTTTCATAGGCCAGTCCCACGTTATGTCCAAAGACAGCATCCGGGGGTAGTAACAACTTACAGTGTAGGAAAACTTTGCCTTGATTGGCTACAGAAAGCTATACTAGAGCATGTAAAACAAAACTTAACTTTACTTCAAGAAGGCGCAGACCTTAGGGAATTCTTGCTAGGACCAAGAAAACCACATCAAAAACATTTCATATATGCCGGTATCTACGCTGCTTATAATGAAGCATGGAAGGTCACCCAAGCAGAGACTGCAGAACAAATACGAGAAATTGATCATTTTAATTTAGAGAAATTTCTCTCTGTAGTAGACAATGGGTTAACAACTCTGTCGTCCAGGATATATTCTTTGGACAGCAATGTATCCTCTGTCATAGACATCATGGAACAAGACTTGGTCATGTTGCAACATGGTCAGTCACAGCTACGTTCTATCATGCTATTAGGCTGGACGCTTCAAAACCTGCGTTCTGGCTATGTGCCTTGGCGTTTAATCAATACTACGTCACTGTTTTCAGAATTTAATCTCACTGATAGACAGATCAAACTGGCACAAAGGGGAGCAGACTATAAGGTGCTGAGCATTGAAAAACTGGAGAAATTACCATTCACAGTGGCAGAAAAAACAGCTACTGAGTGGATCATACATGGTAAGATTACTCTGCCTGTTACGACTTTCCATTTTCAGTATTGCCTAAAAAATATACCAGCAGGCAAATATGAAAGGTTAGGTAAAGAATACATCAAGACATCCTGGGATTTACCTTACACACACAGATGTTGGAGTGGGGGACGTGAAGTGTTTCTTAGCGGTGAAAACTGTGAACAAGCACTAAGCGGTTCTCTCCTTTGTCAGGGTATTAACTTACACGGGGCCTGTGACGGTCCACTTCAAATGTATCCTGCCACCTGCACGGTTCACCGGCAGCAGTGATTAATCCAATCTTTGGTCAACTTTCAAATGGGAGTTACATTATGTTGAATGATCACAGCTGCTGTGGCATGCTGCCAGGTATCCCATATCTAGTAACGGTTACATCCAGGGTCACTTGCTGTATGCAGGTCTTGTTTCCCCATATAGACATAGTCAGGTAGTCGCCTTTATGGCCTTCACTGAATATCTCTTCTATACGAGTTGATGCTCTCAGCAGAATAAAAGCCATTCTTTTACAAAAAACTGTGCCTTTGACCTCCGCCAAAGAAACCTATGATCTCTAAGTCACAAGGACTTCTGCAGAGATACAAACCCTTTTGTATACAAACTGCCCTGTGCATTTCTCAGAAATGTTAGGTCGTATCTTAAACATGTCTGATACGAGTGGTATTGTATATGTATTTAAGAACGTGTGTGCAGGACTGTTAGCACCTTTTCAAGCAGTCCTCGGAATTTTTCCAAACTTCGTGCACTCTGTGTTTGGCGGACTGCCGCTCCTTTTAGCACTCGTTGCAGGGATACTATTTGTACTCCTATTGCTACGATATGGCAAGCCAAACCACCAGTAACACCCAGTTCACCATGGAGAGAACTCTATTGGAGATGAAGTGTTGTGAGAGCATCGTCCAAATTCTGGGTTTACCTCGTCTACAAGAATTAAACACCACTTGGTTTCTGTCGTTCAGACCAATCTGGCAAGATTGCATCTTACCTGTTCTATGCTGCCTGCTATGCGGTGAAGAATGCGTGCTGGACATTTGTCTGACACTCCCATCAGTCATGCCTACGGATATCGGTACTCTGCTGGACCCGATTACGGCCCATGCTATGTGTTGTCCCCAGCAGCTACAAATCCTGATGGCGGCATTCATTGAGATCTCACAGACGCAACATGCTACTGCTGAGGTACGAGAGGAAACACCAGGCGCGCAGGTAACATCCAATCTGGACATTGCTGATGCTTCCCATGCTGAAGGCGATAGTTCGCATCTATGTGCTGTTGATCTTCTACACGAGGTATTCCAACTCTCACCCACAATGGTAGACGACTTGTTGTCTACAGGATTAGAACATTTTATGTTTTCTTCATCCCCACACACTGACTTTTGATTCAAGCACACAGTGTTCCGGAGAGACTCTGAATTTGACCTTCATTCTTTTTCAAACGTGATACTGACTTTGGAACTTTTTCTATGATTATATATTATTTTTCCCCGTCCCAAATTTGTATTTTTCATTTTTTGGCAACGTGATCTGCTTCACAGAGAACAGAATTCTTTGTAACACTTTCAGGGACAGTATGCCACCTTGTCATGAATAACAATTTGACTTGTGTAACCTGATATGAAATAGTTTCTGACCCTTTTTCTTCTGTATTTACGAGCCATTTCATCACATGTATATATTTTGGTTCATTCATTTAGCATTCCAATGTGATCCTATGCTTAGAATTGAACATGGCCGTTAATATGTACAATACTTTATGCATAGCAATGGTTTTGTAATGTATTTTTAGGACATATGTTTTTAGCTTATTTTAGCAAACCCATGCGATACTCTGTTTAAAGATATGTTTAGAACGTTTAGGATTTAGTAAGATCGTTCATACAAAACTGGATTGGGTGTTGTGTGCAGATTTAGATTCCGTATATAGGTATCCCGATTTATGCCCTTATATAGGTACAATTCACATTGCTCTTATTTGGACCTAGAAATTCGTCCCTTATTTAGACATTGTCCGTACAAACCAAATACAGGCATGGCCACCTACATCCGTCGATCCACGTCACAACGAATTCTTGGAAAACCAGACCCTTAAGCCTTTAGGAATTTCCCTCAGCTTGAATATTGATTTCTCCGAAAACTCATTAAGTATGCATGAACATCTATTCCCTAGGGGTTCATTCATGACGTTCCTCTGCCCGACTTTTACGTCAATACTGGCATTCCTAGACACCTTCAAGGTATACATATACCAGCACTTGCCCTGGCAAATTGCGGTTCCCGGACGATTCGATCCAACCCAGACTACGCGGTTCGCCACGGCAAGTTCGGAAGGAGATCGAATTCCAGCCTGATGCACTGACCTTACGCTGCCATCCTCCTCGCAGAGAATCCAGCTCCAGTGCTCTCTGACTTCCCTTGCAGGGGGTTAGACTATCGAGTCCAGAAAAGAGATTCCAACCTCTCTCATTCTAAGGCAGTGTTTCCCAAACTGTGGTCCGCGGACCCCCAGGGGCCCCTGACACATTCCCAGGGGGTCCGCAGGCAGCAGTTTTGAAAGCACTGCAAAGTATCTTGTTTAATTAGCAGTTTTCAAAGAACAATAAAAGAGTCAAGATAACACCAGTGATTAGTATCCCTGCTGGAGAGAGATGAGAGTTTTGTGAGTGGCAGCTTTGACTTATCTAATGTAGCACAGAGGGTTAATATGCCTACTGCAAAGACCGTGTACCATGTATTTTAAAAAACAGTATTTTATATACATAGGTCAGTGGGTTACTGCTTTTGTCAGAGAGATTCTTTTGTTACTGTCCAGTTCATAAGTGACCATTTGTAATCTAGCACAGTGACCTATAAACTGTCATCAAACAACTGCTTGCAAACTGCAATGTACAAGTTAGTGACTTATGTTTTTCCCAGTCTTTCATTATCCTGATGCCGCTAAAAAGGTTTATTTGGGTGGAAATACATTTTTATTGTTAAAGTCATTGCTAACCACTGTGTTATGTTCTGAATCCTGAGATTGTGCTTCTCCAGACCAAGCACTCTTTAAAATGCCTACCAGTATGAATGACATGTGAATTTTACACCTTGTAGTCCCCTTTGCCTTATGTAACATTTTCTATACACTGATTTACACGTATGATTCACTGTCTCTATATGTGTGTGATTTAAAGTGCTCTGACATCCTACAATGGTATGAGAGATGCTATAGAAAATGAAATACAGGTGACAGAGGGGCTATGGGGAGATGAGAAGCACTGTTGGAGGGTGATAGTGGGGGAATCATTGAAGACCCCCCACAAAAGATTGTCGTATTCTGGTGCATAGTCAGGTCTTCATTTACTATTCTTTAAAAGCTAATACAATTCAATATATAATGATAAATGTGTTGTAGACTGCACCAGTGTTTCCTAAATGTTTTGGGGGGAGAGCCTCCCAAAGCCCCCTTTGTAGTGGTCAGGCTCACTCACTGCACTTGGTGTGCACCGCTTAGGGGGTACTGTCTGAAATCATTTGCCAGGGGCTGCTTTGGATTTCCAGTCTGGCCCTGGCAGGAGCAGGAGCCTCGAACTGCAAAATAAAACCAACCATTGAAAAGTTAGTTATGGAGATGCAGCACCAACCTTCCCATTAACTTTTTTCGTTTTCTTCCAAATTCTTTCAATATAAAATACAACAGAAGTGGCGGAGAGTGTTGTTAGCCTCCTTGGCTTAACAACACACTTCGCCACTTCAGTAACGCAGGGCTGCACCATATTTACAAGAATATGGTGCAGCCTGCGTTTCTCCTGCACAAAAAAATCTTGAAATGTCGTTTTGTCACTTCTATGTGTGCTGCATAATGCAGCACACATGGAAATTACAAAATGTCATTTTTAAAAAAAAGATTGTTGATGTGCAAGAAGGGTCACCTTCCTGAACATAAACAATCCAAGGCGTTTTGCAAAAACGAGGAGAAATGAAGCATTTCTCCTTGTTTCGCCAAGTTAAGACCAGGTTTTCCCTGGTCTTAATTTTGGCGCTGCCTCCCATTTACGCTGCCCTTGTAAATAGGGGGCTGTGTCAAAATCAATGGGTGTTGCGGGGGAAACGCCCACTGCAACACCCACTGCCCACCCCTTTCACTCTAAGCATTGGGTGAAAGGGGGTCTTATTTACAAGGCAGCGTTAAGCCACATTAAGTGGCTTAACGCTGCCTTGTAAATAAGGCGAAGCCCCTATCGCCACGGGAACGTCTCAAAAATTGATGTTCCCATGGTGATAGGGGCTTGTAAATATGCACCTAAAATCATTAGTAATTCGAGTATTTGTTTTGTGTGCACACCAGTCTTAATTGTTTTCGAATTACTCTTTTAATGTTTGAAATTTAAATCCTACAAATTGCTTGGGGGTTACCGGCTTCCAGTTGTGACTCAATGGGGGTCCTCAGGAGTCAAAAGTTTGGGAACCACTGGTATGGAGCTGACTAGAACTTAGAGAAACATTTGGCAACGCTTGGCTAAACAAAAATATAGCTTGCTATACTTTAGAAATGGCACCTATTTCAAACCTTGTACTGCACTTAGGTTAGGTACACTAGGGTAGAACAATTTAGAAGCATCAGATGAGTATCACATTTTAGCTTATGTTATTTATGTATGTATTTTGATTAATATATGTTATAGCTACAAACCATGCAATTGCAGTGTTATTTTATTTTACTGCTAACCTCGTACATATTGTACTTCGCAGTCTGTCTTACGATTGTAGCAATTCATATCTCTTGCATGAGAAATAAGACTGTTCAATAAACCCTTTTATTGAAATGCCCATCTCTCTATTTCTGTGCAACTCTGTAGAAACAAAGCATGCACGATTGACTGAGTGAAACTGTTATCTATTGTTTCCACGATTCTGAGACTGTTCCGATTCTAAAAGGAAACAAAGCTGTCATGTTTATGCGGTTGTCAGAGACTAATCCCTTCTTGTATATTTGAGAAGTTTCTAGTGACCTCTGTATTAGCTGGCACACACAAGTAATTAAGTTTATTATACTCGATAGAGACATGCTGCCCTTAGTCCTATGTCAAATCTATAGTGTATGTTATTCCAATTCGCAGAGCCTATCAGGGATAAAGGAACTACACTACACCACCCTTCAAAAGAAGGAGCAGAAACCGCCCGTGAGAAATTGTAGGCGGTGGCTGTTTCTCGCAGATTCACTGCGTTTATGGGGGCCTGTTCAGCCTCTAGATTTTGGGCTGAAATGCAGTGAAACATCATTTGGATGACATTTGGGCATGAACACTGGAGATATTGTTTTTTTTTTATATATGGACTAGCGGGACCAGAATGCTTTGTATTGCTCTCATTGGAGGCTCATTTGAGTGCCATTATGGTGTAAAGATGAACTTCCTGCTTGTCATTACGAACTGTCGATTGTGCCTGTGATCAAGCCTCAACTGCCGAAACGCGTTGGGGAGACAAGCAGCAGTCCATGTCCAGGATGAATTCAAGAAAGTGGCAGTTCCCGAGTGCGTCTCATGTCTCCTTGGGCAAATGGAGCATCTTTGGATTTATAACGGCTTTGTCTGAAGCCATAAAGAGACTGCACCACCCTTCAAAAGAAGGAGCAGAAAGCGCCTGTGAGAAATTGTAGACAGCAGCTGTTTCTCGCAGATTCACTGCATTAATGAGTGCCTGCTCAGCCTTTAGATTTTGGGCTGAAATGCGGGGGAACAGCATTTGGATGACATTTCCACATGAACCCGGTTGAGATATTGTGTTTTTTGTATATATAGACTGGCCGGACCAGAATGCGATGTATTGCTCTCATTGGAGAGGTTCACTGGAGTGCTATTATGCTATAAAGATGGATTTCCTGCTTGTCATTACGAATTATCGATTGAGCCCGTGATCAAGGCTCAACTGCCGAAACGCGTTGGGGAGACAAGCAGCAGTCCATGTCCAGGATGAATTCAAGAAAGTGGCAGTTCCCGAGTGCGTCTCATGTCTCTTAGGGCAAATGGAGCATCTTTGGATTTATAACGGTTTTGCCTAAAGACGTAAAGAGACTGCACCACCCTTCAAAAGAAGGAGCAGAAACCGCCTGTAAGAAATTGTAGGCGGTGGCTGTTTCTCGCAGATTCACTGCGTTTATGGGGGCCTGCTCAGCCTCTGGATTTTGAGCTGAAATGCAGGGGAACAGCATTTGGATGACAATTGGGCATGAACACTGGAGATATTGTGTATTTTTTATATATGGACTAGCGGGACCAGAATGCTTTGTGTTGCTCTCATTGCGAGGCTCATTTGAGTGCTATTATGGTATAAAGATGGGCTTCCTGCTTGTCATTACGAATTGTCGATTGTGCCCGTGATCAAGGCTCAACTGCCGAAACGCATTGGGAAAACAAGCAGTAGTCCATGTCCAGGATAAATTCAAGGAAGTGGCAGATCCAGAGTGCGTCTCATGTTTCCTAAGGCAAATGGAGCTTCTTTGGATTTATAACAGCTTTGCCTGAAGCCGTAAAGAGACTGCACCACCCTTCAAAAGAAGGAGCACAAACCACCTGTGAGAAATTGTAGGCGGTGGCTGTTTCTTGCAGATTCACCGCGTTTATGGAGGCCTGCTGAGCCTCTATATTTTGGGCTGCAATGCAGGGGAACAGCATTTGGATGACATTTCCGCATGAACCCTGTGGAGATATCGTGGTTTTTATATATATATATTCTGGCCGGACCAGAATGCTTTGTATTGCTCTCATTGGAGAGGCTCACTGGAGTGCTAATATGCTATAAAGATGGACTTCCTGCTTGTCATCAAGAATTATCGATTAAGCCTGTGATCAAGGCTCAACTGCCGAAAACGCGGTGGGGAGACAAGCAGCAGTCCATGTCCAGGATGAATTCAAGAAAGTGTCAGTTCCCGAGTGCGTCTCATGTCTCCTTCGGCAAATGGAGCATCTTTGGATTTATAACGGCTTTGCCTGAAGCCGTAAAGAGACTGCACCACCCTTCAAAAGAAGGAGCAGGAACCGCCTGTGAGAAATAGTAAGCGGTGGCTGTTTCTCGCAGATTCACTGCATTTATGGGGGCCTGCTCAGCCTCTAGATTTTGGACTGAAATGCAGGGGAATAGCATTTGGATGACATTTGGGCATGAACACTGGAGATATTGTGTATTTTTTATATATGGACTAGAGGGACCAGAATGCTTTGTATTGCTCTCTTTGGAGAGGCTCACTGGAGTGCTATTATGGTATAAAGATGGACTTCCTGCTTGTCATTACAGATTGTTGACTGTAACCGTGATCAAAGCTCAACTGCCGAAACACGTTGGGGAGACATGCAGTAGTCCTTATCCCGGATGAATTCAAGAAAATGGCAGTTCCTGAGTGCGTCTCATGTCTTCTTGGGCAAATGGAGCGTCTCCGGATTTGTAACGGCTTTGCCCAAAGCCATAAAGAGACTGCACCACCCTTCAAAAGAAGGAGCAGAAAGCGCCTGTGAGAAATTGTAGGCAGCAGCTGTTTCTCGCAGAGTCACTGCATTAATGGGGATCTGCTCAGCCTCTAGATTTTGGGCTGAAATGCAGGGGAACAGCATTTGGATGACATTTCCGCATGAACCCCGTGGAGATCTTGTGTTTTTTGTATATATGGACTGGCCGAAACAGAATGCATTGTATTGCTCTCATTGGAGAGGCTCACTGGAGTGTTATTATGGTATAAAGATGGACTTCCTGCTTGTCATTACAGATTGTTGACTGTACCCGTGCTCAAAGCTCAACTGCCGAAACGCGTTGGGGAGACATGCAGTAGTCCTTATCCAGGATGAATTCAAGAAAATGGCAGTTCCAGAATGCGTCTCATGTCTCCTTCGGCAAATGGAGCATTTTTGGATTTATAACGTCTTTGCCCGAAGCCGTAAAGAGACTGCACCACCCTTCAAAAGAAGGAGCAGAAACTGCCCATGAGAAATTGTAGGGGGTGGCTATTTCTCGCAGATTCACTGCGTTTATCAGGGCCTGCTCAGCCACTAGAGTTTGGGCTGAAATGCAGGGGAACCGCATTTGGATGACATTCCGGTATGAACCCTGTGGAGGCATTGTGTTTTTTGTATATATGGACTAGCGGGACCAGAATGCATTGTATTGCTCTCATTAGAGAGGCTCACTGGAGTGCTATTATGCTATAAAGATGGACTTCCTGCTTGTTATGTTGTGTTATGTTATGTTATATAGAATTTCTATAGCGCACGGCTACTCCGACAGAGTGTCCCGGCGCTTTTCACTTGCAGCTCAGCGAGAATAACATAACAACATGGAATCAAAACGGAAAAAGTCAGAAGAAAAAAACCTAAAGATTAAAAAGCCAGGTCTTAAGGTTCTTCCTAAACAGAAGCAAATTAGACGTGCTCCGTAGAACCAGAGGCAGCGAGTTCCAAAGCTGGGGGGCTTTCAAACTAAAAGAACGCCCCCCAGTACGGGCTTTCCTTACACGTGGCACCAAGGCCAGGTATAGAGCTTCTGATCGTAGAGAGCGGGCTGGGCGATAAAAAGTCAACCTCCACTGCAAGTACTTTGCCCCTGTGCCAAACAGAGCTTTATGAATCAGAGTCAAGGTTTTAAACATGATCCGTTTCCGGATAGGCAACCAATGCAGCGCCTGCACCAGCCCCGAAGCTCCCGCTCGCCTATGGAGTCCAAAGATAGCGCGAGCCGCAGCGTTCTGCGCCACCTGCAGGCACTGGACCAAGTAGTCCGGGAGCCCCAGAAATAGGGCATTGGCGTAGTCCAATCTAGAGCCTATTAGAGCCTGAACAGTGATCCGCCTGTGCTCCTCAGAGAGCAATGGTAGAAATTTGCGGAGCATCTTCAAAATGCCAAAACAGGTGCCGACCAAACCAAGGATATGTGATCTTAACGTAAGCTTGTTGTCCAGCTTAACTCCCAGGTTTTTGGCGACCAAAGAAGACTGAGCAGGGGGACACATATCCATAGGCCACCAGACCTGCCATTCAGGGTCGGCGGTGCATCCGAAGAACAGGATCTCTGACTTGCTGGAGTTGGCCTTAAGGCTGCTCCGCTGGAACCAGTCAAAGACCAGCCCCAGACAGCCCCGAATACACTCTCCATCGAATGCCTGATCTTTCCCGCATGTGAAGAGCAGTTGAGTGTCATCTGCGTAGGATACAATCTGGGCCCCAAAAGCCTCCACCAATGCCGCCAGAGGGGCCATAAAGATATCAAAAAGAGTCGGGCTCAACACAGATCCCTGTGGAACTCCGACTCCCAATGGCGGCATCTCTGCGGTGCTTTGGGAAACCCAGACTGTTTGGCGGCGGCCCTCGAGAAAAGATGTAAACCATTTGAACACCGTCCCCCTAAGACCGATGTCATAAAGCCTGGCGAGAAGCGCCTCATGGGGGACGGTGTCAAAGGCCGCCGACAGGTCTAGCATGACAAGCATGGCCTTGCCGCCTACATCCAGCGTCTCCCGGATGACCTCCGAGACCTCCAGCAGTGCCGTCTCAGTACTTAAATTGGGACGGAACCCGGATTGTGATGGATGCAGGAGATGGTTGGTTTCTAAGAAACCAGACAAGATGCCATGGACATGCTTCTCCGTGATCTTAGCTAGGGCCGGGAGAAGGGAGATTGGCCTGTAATTGGCCAACACCTCGGCGTCTAGTCCAGGCTTCTTCAGGAGGGGGATCACCATCGCCCTCTTCCAGGTGCATGGGACCCTTCCCTCCCTCAAAGAGGCATTAAGGAGAGGATTAACCAATGGGTTCACCACCGATGCCACCCTGGCCAAAAATTTGGCCGGGCAGGGGTCCAATGGCGAACCAGATTTAAGATTGGTTAGCAGCATCAGGGAAGCTTCGTTGGAGATAGCGGGGAACTCCTCCAGCACAACAGCTGGCATGGACGATGAAACAGATCCCACCCCAATGCTGCACCCCCCCTCACCAGACCTCTCCGGAAAAGAGGCCTGGATGGCCTTGATCTTCTCAGTGAAGAAGCTAGCAAGATCACAGACCCATGTGTCAGATGATGCTGGAAGGGGCGCGTTGGATCTCAGGGTCGTGAACTCCCTCACCACAGTGAAGATCTCCTTACAGGAGTTCATAGACGCCTCTATCCTCCTGGCCAAGTATTCCTTCTTCGCACACAAGATGTCACGATGGTACACTTTCACTGCCGCCCTATAGGCTAGTTTAGCCTCCTCGTCATATTGGAAGCGCCAGGCCCTCTCCGCAACCTTACACTGGCAGCGGGACAGGCGAAGCGCCTCAATAAACCACGGCGCGGATAGTCGTTTGGCCGTGGACCGAGGGGCAACTGCAGGGGCGAGATCGTTCAGCCTTTCTGCCAGCCAGATCTGCAGGGCCTCGGTGTACCGCTCCAGATCGCCCGTGAGGGAGCACGGATGGTCCACCAGCGCCTGCGCCAGCATCTCAGGCGTCACTTTGTGCAGTGCCCTTGAGACTGAACTAGGTTGTATAGGGGTGTCTTTCTTTTGAAGGGAGGTTCAGTCTCTTTACGGCTTCATTACGCTTGTCATTACGAATTGTCGATTGAGCCCGTGATCAAGGTTCAACTGCCGAAATTGGTTGGTGAGACAAGCAGCAGTCCATGTCCAGGATTAATTCGAGAAATTGGCAGTTCCTGAGTGCGTCCCATGTATCCTTGGGCAAATGGAGCATCTTTGGATTCATAACGGCTTTGCGCAAAGCTGAAACCACCTGTGAGAAATTGTAGGCAGAGGCTGTTTCTCGCAGATTTACTGCGTTTATGGGGGCCTGCTCGGCCTATAGAGTTTGGGCTGAAATGCAGGGGAACAGCATTTGGATGACATTTGGGCATGAACACTGTGGAGATATTGTGCAGTTTTTATATGTGGACTAGTGGTACCAGAATGCATTGTATTGCTCTCATTGGAGAGGCTCACTGGAATGCTATTATGGTATAAAGAGCGACTTCCTGCTTGTCGTTATGAATTGTTGATTGTGCCCGTGATCAAGGTTCAACCGCCGAAACGCGTTGGGGAGACAAGCAGCAGTCCATGTACAGGATGAATTCAAGAAAGTGGCAGTTCCCGAGTGCATCTCATGTCTTCTTCGGCAAATGAAGCATCTTTGGATTTATAATGGGTTTGCCTAAAGCCGTAAAGAGACTGCACCACCCTTCAAAAGAAGGAACTGAAACCACCTGTGAGAAATTGTAGGAGGTGGCTGTTTCTCGCAGATTCACTGCGTTTATGGGGACCTGCTCAGCCTCTAGATTTTGGGCTGAAATGCAGGGGAACAGCATTTGGATGACATTTTGGCATGAACACTGGAGATATTGTGTTTTTTTTATATATGGACTAGTGGGACCAGAATGCTTTGTATTGCTCTCATTGGATGCTCATTTGAGTGCTATTATGGTATAAAGATGGAATTCCTGCTTGTCATTATAGATTGTCGATTGTACCCGTGATCAAGGCTCAACTGCCGAAACACGTTGGGGAGACACGCATCAGTCCATGTCCAGGATTAATTCAAGAAATTGTCAGTTCCCGAGTGCGTCTCATGTCGCCTTGGGCAAGTGAAGCGTCTTAGGATTCATAACGGCTTTGCCTGAAGCCGTAAAGAGACTGAAACTCCCTTCAAAAGAAAGAGCAGAAACTGCCCATGAGAAATTGTAGGCGGTGGCTGTTTCTCGCAGATTCACTGTGTTTATGAGGGTCTGATCAGCCTCTAGATCTTGGGCTGAAATGCAGGGGAACAACATTTGGATGACATTTCCGCATGAACCCTGTGGAGATATTGTGTTTTTTGTATATATGGTCGAGCCGGACCAGAATGCATTGTATTGCTCTCATTGGAGAGGCTTACTGGACTGCTATTATGCTATAAAGATGGACTTCCTGCTTGTCATTACGAATTGTCGATTGAGCCCGTGATCAAGGCTCAACTGCCGAAACGCATTGGGGAGACAAGCAGCAGTCCATGTCCAGGAGGAATTCAAGAAAGGGGCAGTTCTCGAGTGCGTCTCATGTCTCCTTGGGCAAATGGAGCATCTTTGGATTTATAACGACTTTGCCTAAAGCCGTAAAGGGCCAGCACCACCCTTCAAAAGAAGGAGCAGAAACCGCCCGTGAGAAATTGAAGGCGCTGGCTGTTTCTTGCAGATTCACTGCATTTATGGGGGCCTGCTCAGCCTCTAGATTTTGGACTGAAATGCAGGGGAACAGCATTTGGATGACATTTGGGCTTGAACACTGGAGATATTGTGTATTTTTTATATATGGACTAGCTGGACCAGAATGCTTTGTATTGCTCTCATTGGAGACTCATTTGAGTGCTATTATGGTATAAAGATGGACTTCCTGCTTGTTCATTATGAATTGTCGATTGTGACCATGATCAAGGCTCAAATGCCGAAACGCGTTGGGGAGACAAGCAGCAGTCCATGTCCATGATGAATTCAAGAAAGTGTCAATTCCCGTGTGCGTCTTATGTCTCCTTAGGCAAATGAAACTTCTTTGGATTTATAACAGCTTTGCCTGAACCCGTAAAGAGACTGCAACACCCTACAAAAGAAGGAGCAGAAACCGCCCATGAGAAATTGTAGGCGGTGGCTGTTTCTCGCAGATTCACTGCGTTTATGAGGTCTCTGCTCAGCCACTAGAACTTGGGCTGAAATGCAGGGGAACCGCATTTGGATGACATTCCGGTATGAACCCTGTGGAGACATTGTGTTTTTTGTATATATGGACTAGCGGGACCAGAATGCATTGTATTGCTCTCATTGGAGAGGCTCACTGGAGTGCTATTATGCTATAAAGATGGACTTCCTGCTTGTCATTACGAATTGTCGATTGAGCCCGTGATCAAGGCTCAACTGACGATACTGGTTGGGGAGACAAGCAGCAGTCCATGTCCAGGATTAATTCGAGAAATTGGCAGTTCCTGAGTGCGTCCCATGTCTCCTGGGGCAAATGGAGCATCTTTAGATTCATAACGGCTTTGCGCAAAGCCATAAAGAGACTGCACCACCCTTCAAAAGATGGAGCAGAAACCGCCTGTGAGAAATTGTAGGCGGTGGCTGTTTCTCGCAGATTCACTGCATTTATGGGGGCCTGCTCAGCCTCTGGATTTTGGGCTGCAATGCAGGGGAACAGCATTTGGATGACATTTGGGCATGAACACTGGAGATATTGTGTATTTTTTATATATGGACTTACGGGACCAGAATGCTTTGTATTGCTCTCATTGCGAGGCTCATTTGAGTGCTATTATCGTATTAAGATGGGCTTCCTGGTTGTCATTATGAATTGTCGATTGTGCCTGCGATCAAGGCTCAACTGCCAAAATACGTTGGGGAGACAAGCAGCAGTCCATGTCCAGGATGAATTCAAGAAAGTGGCAGTTCCCGATTGCGTCTCATGTTCCCTTGGGCAAATGGAGCATCTTTGGATTAATAACGGCTTTGCCTGAAGGCGTAAAGAGACTGCACCACCCTTCAAAAGAAGGAGCAGAAACCACCCGTGAGAAATTGTAGGTGGTGGCTGTTTCTCGCAGATGCACTGCGGTTATGGGGGCCTGCTCAGCCTCTAGATTTTGGGCTGAAATGCAGGGAACAGCATTTGGATGACATTTGGACATGAACACTGTGGAGATATTGTGTAGCTTTTATATATGGACTAGCGGGACTAGAATGCATTGTATTGCTCTCATTGGAGTGGCTCACGGGAGTGCTATTATGGTATAAAGATGGACTTCCTGCTTGTCATTACAGATTGTCGATTGTACCCGTGATCAAGGCTCAACTGGCAAAACGCGTAGGGGAGACACGCAGCAGTCCATGTCCACGATGAATTCAAGAAAGTGGCAGTTCACGAGTGCGTCTCATGTCTCCTTGGGCAAATGGAGCATCTTTGGATTTATAACAGCTTTGCCTAAATCTGTAAGAGACTCCACCACCCTTCAAAAGAAGGAGCAGAAACCGCCCGTGAGAAATTGTAGGCGGTGGCTGTTTCGCGCAGGATCACTGCGTTTATGGGGGCCTGCTCTGCCTCTAGATTTTGGGCTGAAATGCAGAAGAACAGCATTTTGATCACATTTGGGCATGAATACTGTGAATATATTGTGTATTTTTTTTTATATATGGACTAGCGGGACCAGAATGCATTGTATTGCTCTCATTGGAGAGTCTCCCTGGAGTGCTATTATGGTATAAAGATGGACTTCCTGCTTGTCATTACAGATTGTTGATTGTACCTTTGATCCAAGCTCAACTGCCGAGACGCGTTGGGGAGACACGAAGTAGTCCATGTCCAGGATTAATTCGAGAAATTGGCAGTTCCTGAGTGCATCTCATGTCTCCTTGGGCAAATGGAGTGTCTCCGGATTTATAACGGCTTTGCCCAAATTTGAAAAGAGTCTGCACCACCCTTCAAAAGAAGGAAAAGAAACCGCCTGTGAGAAATTGTAGGTGGTGGCTGTTTTTCGCAGGTTCACTACATTTATGGGGGCCTGCTCAGCCTCTAGATTTTGGGCTGAAATGCAGGGGAACAGCATTTGGATGACATTTGGGCATGAACACTGGAGATATTGTGTATATTTAATATATGGACTAGTGGGACCAGAATGCTTTGTATTGCTCTCATTGGAGGCTCATTTGAACGCTATTATGGTATAAAAATGGACTTCCTGCTTGTCATTACGAATTGTCGATTGTGCCCGTGATCAAGGCTCAACCTCCGAAACGTGGTGGGGAGACAAGCAGCAGTCCATGTCCAGGATGAATTCAAGAAATGGGCAGGTCCCGAGTGCGTCTCATGTCTCCTTGGGCAAATGAAGTGTCTTTGGATTTATAACGGCTTTGCCTGAAGCCGTAAAGACTCTGCACCACCCTTCAAAAGAAGGAGCAGAAACCACCAATGAGAAATTGTAGGCGGTGGCAGTTTCTCGCAGATTCACTGCGTTAATGAGGGCATGCTCAGCCTCTAGATTTTGGGCTGAAATGTAGGGGAACAGTATTAGGATTTGATTTCTGCATGAAAACTGTGGAGATATTGCGTTTTTTGCATATATGGACTGGCGGGACCAGAATGCATTGTATTGCTCTCATTGGGGAGGCTCACTGGAGTGCTATTATGCTATAAAGATGGACATCCTGCTTGTCATTGCAGATTGTCGATTGTACCCGTGATCACGGCTCAACTGCCGAAACGCTTTGGGGAGACACACAGCAGTCCATGTCCAGGATTAATTCAAGAAATTGGCAGGTCCTGAGTGCATCTAATGTCTCCTTGGGCAAATGAAGCGTCTTTGGATTTATAACGGCTTTGCCTGAAGCCGTAAAAAAACTGCACCACCCTTCAAAAGAAGGAGCAGAAACCACTAATGAGAAATTGTAAGCGGTGGCAGTTTCTCGCAGATTCACTGCATTAATGGAGGCCTGCTCAGCCTTTAGATTTTGGGCTGAAATGCAGGGGAACAGTTTTTGGATGACATTTAGGGCATGAACACTGTGGAGATATTGTGCAGTTTTTATATGTGGACTAGCGGTACCAGAATGCATTGTATTGCTCTCATTAGAGAGGCTCACTGGAGTGCTATTATGGTATAAAGAGCGACTTCCTGCTTGTCATTATGAATTGTCGATTGTGCCCGTGATCAAGGCTCAACCGCCGAAACGCGTTGGGGAGACAAGCAGCAGTCCATGTCCAGGATGAATTCAAGAAAGTGGCAGTTCTCGAGTGCGTCTCATGTCTCCTTGGGCAAATGGAGCATCTTTGGATTTATAACGGCTTTGCCTAAAGCCGTAAAGAGACTGCACCACCCTTCAAAAGAAGGAGCAGAAACCGCCTGTGACGAATTGTAGGCGGTGGCTGTTTCTCGTAGATTCACTGCGTTTATGGGGGCCTGCTCAGCCTCTGGATTTTGGGCTGAAATGCAAGGGAACAGCATTTGGATGACATTTGGGCATGAACACTGGATATATTGTGTATTTTTTATATATAGACTAACGGGACCAGAAGGCTTTGTATTGCTCTAATTGGAGACTCATTTGAGTGCTATTATGGTATGAAGATGGACTTCCTGCTTGTCATTACGAATTGTCGTTTGGGCCCGTGATCAAGGCTCAACCGCCGAAACGCGTTGGGAGACAAGCAGCAGTCCATGTACATGAGGAATTCAAGAAAGTGGCAGTTCCCGAGTGCGTCTCACGTCTTCTTGGGCAAATGGAGCATCTTTGGATTTATAATGGGTTTGCCTACAGCCGTAAAGAGACTGCACCACCCTTCAAAAGAAGTAGCAGAAACCACCCGTGAGAAATTGTAGGCGTTGGCTGTTTCTTGCAGATGCACTGCGTTTATGGGGGCCTGCTCAGCCTCTAGATATTGGGCTGAAATGCAGGGGAACAGCATTTGAATGACATTTGGGCATGAACACTGGAGATATTGTGTATTTTTTATATATGGACTAGCAGGACCAGAATGCTTTGTATTGCTCTCATTGGATGCTCATTTGAGTGCTATTATGGTATAAAGATGGAATTCCTGCTTGTCATAACAGATTGTCGATTGTACCCGTCATCAAGGCTCAACTGCCGAAAATCGGTGGGGAGACACGCATTAGTCCATGTCCAGGATTAATTCAAGAAATTAGCAGTTCCCGAGTGTGTCTCATGTCTCCTTGGGGAAATAAAGCGTCTTTGGATTTATAACGGCTTTGCCTGAAGCCGTAAAGAGACTGCACCGCCCTTCAAAAGAAAGAGCAGAAACTGCCCATGAGAGATTGTAGGCGGTTGCTGTTTCTCGCAGATTCACTGTGTTTATGAGGGCCTGATCAGCCTCTTAATTGTGGGCTGAAATGTAGGGGAACAACATTTGGATGACATTTGCGCATGAACCCTGTGGAGATATTGTGTTTTTTGTATATATGGACGGGCCGGACGAGAATGCATTGTATTGCTCTCATTGGAGAGGCTCACTGGAGTGCTATTATGCTATAAAGATGGACTTCCTGCTTGTCATTACGAATTGTCGATTGAGTCCGTGATCAAGGCTCAACTGCCGAAACGCGTTGGGGAGACAAGCAGCAGTCCATGTCCAGGATGAATTCAAGAAAGTGGCAGTTCTCGAGTGCCTCTCATGTCTCCTTGGGCAAATGGAGCATCTTTGCATTTATAAAGACTTTGCCTAAAGCCGTTAAGGGCCTGCACCACCCTTCAAAAGAAGGAGCAGAAACCGCCCGTGAGAAATTGAAGGCGCTGGCTGTTTCTCGCAGATTCTCTGCATTTATGGGGGCCTGCTCAGCCTCTAGATTTTGGACTGAAATGCAGGGGAACAGCATTTGGATTACATTTGGGCATGAACACTGGAGATATTGTGTATTTTTTATGTATGGACTAGCTGGACCAGAATGCTTTGTATTGCTCTCATTGGAGGCTCATTTGAGTGCTATTATGGTATAAAGATGGACTTCCTGCTTGTTCATTACGAATTGTCGATTGTGACCGTGATCAAGGCTCAAATGCCGAAACGTGTTGGGGAGACAAGCAGCAGTCCATGTCCAGGATGAATTCAAGAAAGTGTCAATTCCCGTGTGCGTCTCATGCCTCCTTGGGCAAATGGAGCATCTTTGGATTTATAACGGCTTTGCCAGAAGCCGTAAAGAGACTGCACCACCCTTCAAACAAAGGAGCAGAACCCGCCATGAGAAATTGTAGGCAGCGGCTGTTTCTCGCAGATTCACTGCATTAATGGGGGCCTGCTCAGCCTCTAGATTTTGGGCTGAAATGTAGGGGAACAGTATTAGGATGAGATTTCTGCATGAACCCTGTGGAGATATTGCGTTTTTTGCATATATGGACTGGCGGGACCAGAATGCATTGTATTGCTCTCATTGGGGAGGCTCACTGGAGTGCTATTATGCTATAAAGATGGACATCCTGCTTGTCATTGTAGATTGTCGATTGTACCCGTGATCAAGGCTCAACTGCCGAAACGCTTTGGGGAGACACACAGCAGTCCATGTCCAGGATTAATTCAAGAAATTGGCAGGTCCTGAGTGCGTCTAATGTCTCCTTGGGCAAATGAAGCGTCTTTGGATTTATAAAGGCTTTGCCTGAAGCCGTAAAAAAACTGCACCACCCTTCAAAAGAAGGAGCAGAAACCACCAATGAGAAATTGTAAGTGTTGGCAGTTTCTCGCAGATTCACTGCATTAATGGAGGCCTGCTCAGCCTTTAGATTTTGGGCTGAAATGCAGGGGAACAGTATTTGGATGACATTTAGGGCATGAACACTGTGGAGATATTGTGCAGTTTTTATATGTGGACTAGCGGTACCAGAATGCATTGTATTGCTCTCATTAGAGAGGCTCACTGGAGTGCTATTATGGTATAAAGAGCGACTTCCTGCTTGTCATTATGAATTGTCGATTGTGCCCGTGATCAAGGCTCAACCGCCGAAACGCGTTGGGGAGACAAGCAGCAGTCCATGTCCAAGATGAATTCAAGAAAGTGGCAGTTCTCGAGTGCGTCTCATGTCTCCTTGGGCAAATGGAGCATCTCTGGATTTATAACGGCTTTGCCTAAAGCCGTAAAGAGACTGCACCACCCTTCAAAAGAACGAGCAGAAACCGCCTGTGACGAATTGTAGGCGGTGGCTGTTGCTCGTAGATTCACTGTGTTTATGGGGGCCTGCTCAGCCTCTGGATTTTGGGCTGAAATGCAAGGGAACAGCATTTGGATGACATTTGGGCATGAACACTGGATATATTGTGTATTTTTTATATATAGACTAGCGGGACCAGAAGGCTTTGTATTGCTCTAATTGGAGACTCATTTGAGTGCTATTATGGTATGAAGATGGACTTCCTGCTTGTCATTACGAATTGTCGTTTGTGCCCGTGATCAAGGCTCAACCGCCGAAACGCGTTGGGAGACAAGCAGCAGTCCATGTACATGATGAATTCAAGAAAGTGGCAGTTCCCGAGTGCGTCTCACGTCTTCTTGGGCAAATGGAGTATCTTTGGATTTATAATGGGTTTGCCTACAGCCGTAAAGAGACTGCACCACCCTTCAAAAGAAGTAGCAGAAACAACCCGTGAGAAATTGTAGGCGGTGGCTGTTTCTCGCAGACGCACTGCGTTTATGGGGGCCTGCTCAGCCTCTAGATATTGGGCTGAAATGCAGGGGAACAGCATTTGGATGACATTTGGGCATGAACACTGGAGATATTGTGTATTTTTTATATATGGACTAGCGGGACCAGAATGCTTTGTATTGCTCTCATTGGATGCTCATTTGAGTGCTAATATGGTATAAAGATGGAATTCCTGCTTGTCATTACAGATTGTCGATTGTACCCATCATCAAGGCTCAACTGCCGAAAATCGGTGGGGAGACACGCATCAGTCCATGTCCAGGATTAATTCAAGAAATTGGCAGTTCCCGAGTGTGTCTCATGTCTCTTTGGGGAAATGAAGCGTCTTTGGATTTATAACGGCTTTGCCTGAAGCCGTAAAGAGACTGCACCGCCCTTCAAAAGAAAGAGCAGAAACTGCCCATGAGAGATTGTAGGCGGTGGCTGTTTCTCGTAGATTCACTGTGTTTATGAGGGCCTGATCAGCCTCTTAATTTTGGGCTGAAATGTAGGGGAACAACATTTGGATGACATTTGCGCATGAACCCTGTGGAGATATTGTGTTTTTTGTATATATGGACGAGCCGGACGAGAATGCATTGTATTGCTCTCATTGGAGAGGCTCACTGGAGTGCTATTATGCTATAAAGATGGACTTCCTGCTTGTCATTACGAATTGTCGATTGAGTCCGTGATCAAGCTCAACTGCCGAAACGCGTTGGGGAGACAAGCAGCAGTCCATGTCGAGGATGAATTCAAGAAAGTGGCAGTTCTCGAGTGCCTCTCATGTCTCCTTGGGCAAATGGAGCATCTTTGCATTTATAAAGACTTTGCCTAAAGCCGTTAAGGGCCTGCACCACCCTTCAAAAGAAGGAGCAGAAACCGCCCGTGAGAAATTGAAGGTGCTGGCTGTTTCTCGCAGATTCACTGCATTTATGGGGGCCTGCTCAGCCTCTAGATTTTGGACTGAAATGCAGGGGAACAGCATTTGGATGACATTTGGGCATGAACACTGGAGATATTGTGTATTTTTTATGTATGGACTAGCGGGACCAGAATGCTTTGTATTGCTCTCATTGGATGCTCATTTGAGTGCTATTATGGTATAAAGATGGAATTCTTGCTTGTCATTACAGATTGTCGATTGTACCCGTCATCAAGGCTCAACTGCCGAAAATCGGTGGGGAGACACACATCAGTCCATGTCCAGGATTAATTCAAGAAATTGGCAGTTCCCGAGTTTGTCTCATGTCTCCTTGGGGAAATGAAGCGTCTTTGGATTTATAACGGCTTTGCCTGAAGCCGTAAAGAGACTGCACCGCCCTTCAAAAGAAAGAGCAGAAACTGCCCATGAGAGATTGTAGGCGGTGGCTGTTTCTCGCAGATTCACTGTGTTTATGAGGGCCTGATCAGCCTCTTAATTTTGGGCTGAAATGTAGGGGAACAACATTTGGATGACATTTGCGCATGAACCCTGTGGAGATATTGTGTTTTTTGTATGTATGGACGAGCCAGACGAGAATGCATTGTATTGCTCTCATTGGAGAGGCTCACTGGAGTGCTATTATGCTATAAAGATAGACTTCCTGCTTGTCATTACGAATTGTCGATTGAGTCCGTGATCAAGGCTCAACTGCCGAAACGCGTTGGGGAGACAAGCAGCAGTCCATGTCCAGGATGAATTCAAGAAAGTGGCAGTTCTCGAGTGCCTCTCATGTCTCCTTGGGCAAATGGATCATCTTTGCATTTATAAAGACTTTGCCTAAAGCCGTTAAGGGCCTGCACCACCCTTCAAAAGAAGGAGCAGAAACCGCCCGTGAGAAATTGAAGGCGCTGGCTGTTTCTCGCAGATTCACTGCATTTATGGGGGCCTGCTCAGCCTCTAGATTTTGGACTGAAATGCAGGGGAACAGCATTTGGATGACATTTGGGCATGAACACTGGAGATATTGTGTATTTTTTATGTATGGACTAGCTGGACCAGAATGCTTTGTATTGCTCTCATTGGAGGCTCATTTGAGTGCTATTATGGTATAAAGATGGACTTCCTGCTTGTTCATTACGAATTGTCGATTGTGACCGTGATCAAGGCTTAAATGCCGAAACGCATTGGGGAGACAAGCAGCAGTCCATGTCCAGGATGAATTCAAGAAAGTGTCAATTCCCGTGTGCGTCTCATGTCTCCTTGGGCAAATGGAGCATCTTTGGATTAATAACGGCTTTGCCAGAAGCCGTAAAGAGAATGCACCACCCTTCAAACAAAGGAGCAGAACCCGCCATGAGAAATTGTAGGCAGCGGCTGTTTCTTGCAGATTCACTGCATTAATGGGGGCCTGCTCTGCCTCTAGATTTTGGGCTGAAATGCAGGGGAACAGCATTTGGATGACATTTGTGTATGAACACTTTGGAGATATTGTGTAGTTTTTATGTATGGACTAGCTGGACCAGAATGCATTGTATTGCTTTCATTGGAGAAGCTCACTGGAGTGCTATTATGGTATAAAGATGGACTTCCTGCTTATCATTACAGATTGTCGATTGTACCCGTGATTAAGGCTCAACTACCGAAACACGTTGGGGAGAAACACAGCAGTCCATGTCCAGGATGAATTAAAGAAAGTGTCACTTCCCGAGTGCGTCTCATGTCCCCTAGGGCAAATAAAGCGACTTTGGATTTATAACGGCTTTGCCTGAATCCGTAAAGAGACTGCACCACCCTTCAAAAGGAGGAGCAGAAACCGCCCATGAGAAATTGTAGGGAGTGGCTGTTTCTCGCAGATTCACTGCATTTGTGAGGGTCTGCTCAGCCACTAAAGTTGGGCTGAAATGCAGGGGAACCGTATTTGGATGACATTCCCGTATGAACCCTGTGGAGACATTGTGTTTTTTGTATATATGGACTAGCGGGACCAGAATACATTGTATTGCTCTCATTAGAGAGGCTCACTGGAGTGCTATTATGCTATAAAGATGGACTTCCTGCTTGTCATTACGAATTGTCGATTGAGCCCGTGATCAAGGCTCAACTGCCGAAACTGGTTGGGGAGAGAAGCAGCAATCCATGTCCAGGATTAATTCGAGAACTTGGCAGTTCCTGAGTGCGTCCCATGTCTCCTTGGGCAAATGGAGCATCTTTGGATTTATAACAGATTTGCACAAAGCGGTAAAGAGACTGCACCTCCCTTCAAAAGAAGGATCAGAAACCGCCTGTGAGAAATTGTAGGCGGTGGCTGTTTCTTGCACATTCACCGCTTTTATGGGGGCCTTCTCAGCCTCTGGATTTTGGGATGAAATGCAGGGGAACAGCATTTAGATGACATTTGGGCATGAACACTGGAGATATTGTGTATTTTTTATATATGGACTAGTGGGACCAGAATGCTCTGTATTGCTCTCATTGCGAGGCTCATTTGAGTGCCATTATGGAATAAAGATGGGCTTCCTGGTTGTCATTATGAATTGTCGATTGTGCCCGTGATCAAGGGTCAACTGCCGAAATGCGTTGGGGAGACAAGCAGCAGTCCATGTCCAGGATGAATTCAAGAAAGTGGCAGTTCCCGAGTGCGTCTCATGTTTCCTTGGGCAAATGGAGCATCTTTGGATTTATAACGGCTTTGCCTGAAGGCGTAAAGAGACTGCACCACCCTTCAAAAGAAGGAGCAGAAACCGCCTGTGAGAAATTGTAGGCAGCGGCTGTTTCTCGCAGATTCACTGCATTAATGGGGGCCTGCTCGTCCTCTAGAGTTTGACTTGAAATGCAGGGGAACAGCATTTGCATGACATTTGGGCATGAACACTGTGGAGATATTGTGCAGTTTTTATATGTGGACTAGCGGTACCAGAATGCATTGTATTGCTCTCATTGGAGAGGCTCACTGGAGTGCTATTATGGTATAAATAGCGACTTCCTGCTTGTCGTTATGAATTGTCGATTGTGCCGGTGATCAAGGCTCAACCGCCGAAACGCGTTGGGGAGACAAGCAGCAGTCCATGTACAGGATGAATTCAAGAAAGTGGCAGTTCCCGAGTGCGTCTCATGCCTTCTTGGGCAAATGGGGCATCTTTGGATTTATAATGGGTTTGCCTAAAGCCGTATAGAGACTGCACCACCCTTCAAAAGAAGGAGCAGAAGCCACCCGTGAGAAATTGTAGGCGGTGGCTGTTTCTTGCAGATTCACTGCGTTTATGGGGGCCTGCTCAGCCTCTAGATTTTGGGCTGAAATGCAGGGGAATAGCATTTGGATGACATTTGGGCATGAACACTGTAGATATTGTGTATTTTGTATATATGGACTAGCGAGACTAGAATGCTTGGTATTGCTCTCATTGGAGGCTCATTTGGATGCTATTATGGTATAAACATGGACTTCCTGCTTGTCATTACAAATTGTCGATTGTACCCGTGGTCAAAGCTGAGCTGCTGAAACACGTTGGGGAGACACGCAGCAGTCCATGTCCAGGATAAATTCGAGAAATTGTCAGTTCCTGAGTACGTCTCATGTCTCCTTGGGCAAATGGAGAATCTTTGGATTGATAACGGCTTTGCCTAAAGCCGTAAAGAGACTGCACCACCCTTCAAAAGAAGGAGCAGATACCTCCCGTGAGAAATTGTAGGTGGTGGCTGTTTCTCGCAGATTCACTGCCTTTATGGGGGCCTGCTCAGACTCTAGATTTTGGGCTGAAATGCAGGGGAACAGCATTTGGATGACATTTGGGCGTGAACACTGGAGATATCGTGTATTTTTTATATATGGACTAGCGGGACCAGAATGCTTTTTATTGCTCTCATTGGAGGCTTATTTGAGTGCTATTATGGTATAAAATGGACTTCCTGCTTGTCATTACGAATTGTCGATTGTGCATGTGACCAAGACTCAACTGCCCAAACGCGTTGGCGAGACAAGCAGTAGTCCTTGTCCAGGATGAATTCAAGAAAGTGGCAGTTCCCGAGTGCGTCTCATATGTCCTTGGGTAAATGGAGCGTCCTTGGATTTATAACGGCTTTGCCCGAAGCCGTAAAGAGACTACACCACCCTTGAAAAGAAGTAGCAGAAACCGCCCGTGAGAAATTGTAGGTAGCGGCTGTTTCTCGCAGATTTACTGCATTAATGGAGGCCTGCTCAGCCTCTAGATTTTGGGCTGAGATACAGGGGAACAGCATTTGGATGACATTTAGGCATGAACACTGTAGAGATATTGTGTAGTTTTTATATGTGGACTAGCGGGACAAGAATGCATTGTATTGCTCTCATTGGAGAGGCTCACTGGAGTGTTATTATGGTATAAAGATGGACTTCCTGCTTGTCATTACAGATTGTTGACTGTACCCGTGATCAAAGCTCAACTGCAGAAACGCGTTGGGGAGACATGCAGTAGTCCATGTCCAGGATTAATTCGAGAAATTGGCAGTTCCTGAGTGCGTCCCATGTCTCCTTGGGCAAATGGAGCATCTCTTGATTTATAACGGCTTTGCCCAAAGCCGTAAAGAGACTGCACCACCCTTCAAAAGAAGGAGCAGAAACGGCTTGTGAGAAACTGTAGGCGGTGGCTGTTTCTTGCAGATTCATTGCGTTTAAGGGGGCCTGCTCAGCCTCTAGATTTTGGGTTGAAATGCAGGGGAACAGCATTTGGATGACATTTGGGCATGAACACTGGAGATATTGTGTATTTTTTATATATGGACGAGCGGGACCAGAATGCTTTGTATTGCTCTCATTGGAGGCTCACTTGAACGCTATTATGGTATAAAGATGGACTTCCTGCTTGTCATTACTAATTGTTGATTGTGCCCGTGATCAAGGCTTAACCGCAGAAACGAATTGGGGATACAAGCAGCAGTCCATGTGCTGGATGATTCTAGAAAGTGGCAGTTCCCTTGTGCATCTCATGTCACCTTGGGCAAATGGAGCATCTTTGGATATATAACTGCTTCGCCTAAAGCCATAAAGAGAGTGCACCACCCTTCATAATAAGGAGCAGAAACCGCCCGTGAGAAACTGTAGGCAGTGGCTGTTTCTCGCAGATTCACTGCGTTTAAGGGGGCCTGCTCAGCCGCTAGATTTTGGGTTGAAATGCAGGGGAACAGAATTTGGATGCCATTTGGGCATGAACACTAGAGATATTGTGTATTTTTATATACGGACTAGCGGGACCAGAATGCTTTTTATTGCTCTCATTGGAGGCTCATTTGAGTGCCATTATGGTATAAAGATGGACTTCCTGCTTGTCATTACGAATTGTCGATTGTGTCCGTGATTAAGGCTCAACTGCCGAAATGCGATGGGGTGACAAGCAGCAGTCCATGTCCAGAATGAATTCAAGAAAGTGGCAGTTCCGTAGTGCGTCTCATGTCTCCTTCGGCAAATGGAGCATCTCTGGATTCATAACGGCTTGCCCGAAGAAGTAAAGAGACTGCACCACCCTTCAAAAGAAGGAGCAGAAACCGCCCATGAGATATTGTAGGCGTGGCTGTTTCTCGCAGATTCACTGCATTAATGAGGGCCTGCTCAGCCTCTAGATTTTGGGCTGAAATGCAGGGGAACAGCATTTGGATGACATTTGGGCATGAACACTGTGGAGACATTGTGTAGTTTTTATATATGGACTAGCGGGACCAGAATGCATTGTATTTCTCTCATTGGAGAGGCTCACGGGAGTGCTATTATGGTATAAAGATGGACTTCCTGCTTGTCATTGCAGATTGTCGATTGTACCCGTGATCAAGGCGCAACTGGCAAAACGCGTTGGGGAGACACGCGGCAGTCCATGTCCAGGATTAATTCAAGAAATTGGCAGGTCCTGAGTGCGTCTAATGTCTCCTTGGGCAAATGAAGCGTCTTTGGATTTATAACGGCTTTGCCTGAAGCCGTAAAAAAACTGCACCACCCTTCAAAAGAAGGAGCAGAAACCACCAATGAGAAATTGTAAGCGTTGGCAGTTTCTCGCAGATTCACTGCATTAATGGGGGCCTGCTCAGCCTTTAGATTTTGGTCTGAAATGCAAGGGGAACAGTATTTGGATGACATTTAGGGCATGAACACTGTGGAGATATTGTGCAGTTTTTATATGTGGACTAGCGGTACCAGAATGCATTGTATTGCTCTCATTAGAGAGGCTCACTGGAGTGCTATTATGGTATAAAGAGCGACTTCCTGCTTGTCATTATGAATTGTCGATTGTGCCCGTGATCAAGGCTCAACCGCCGAAACGCGTTGGGGAGACAAGCAGCAGTCCATGTCCAAGATGAATTCAAGAAAGTGGCAGTTCTCGAGTGCGTCTCATGTCTCCTTGGGCAAATGGAGCATCTCTGGATTTATAACGGCTTTGCCTAAAGCCGTAAAGAGACTGCACCACCCTTCAAAAGAAGGAGCAGAAACCGCCTGTGACGAATTGTAGGCGGTGGCTGTTTCTCGTAGATTCACTGTGTTTATGGGGGCCTGCTCAGCCTCTGGATTTTGGGCTGAAATGCAAGGGAACAGCATTTGGATGACATTTGGGCATGAACACTGGATATATTGTGTATTTTTAATATATAGACTAGCGGGACCAGAAGGCTTTGTATTGCTCTAATTGGAGACTCATTTGAGTGCTATTATGGTATGAAGATGGACTTCCTGCTTGTCATTACGAATTGTCGTTTGTGCCCGTGATCAAGGCTCAACCCCCAAAACGCCTTGGGAGACAAGCAGCAGTCCATGTACATGATGAATTCAAGAAAGTGGCAGTTCCCGAGTGCGTCTCACGGCTTCTTGGGCAAATGGAGCATCTTTGGATTTATAATGGGTTTGCCTACAGCCGTAAAGAGACTGCACCACCCTTCAAAAGAAGTAGCAGAAACCACCCGTGAGAAATTGTAGGCGGTGGCTGTTTCTCGCAGATGCACTGCGTTTATGGGGGCCTGCTCAGCCTCTAGATATTGGGCTGAAATACAGGGGAACAGCATTTGGATGACATTTGGGCATGAACACTGGAGATATTGTGTATTTTTTATATATGGACTAGCGGGACCAGAATGCTTTGTATTGCTCTCATTGGATGCTCATTTGAGTGCTATTATGGTATAAAGATGGAATTCCTGCTTGTCATTACAGATTGTCGATTGTACCCATCATCAAGGCTCAACTGCCGAAAATCGGTGGGGAGACACGCATCAGTCCATGTCCAGGATTAATTCAAGAAATTGGCAGTTCCCGAGTGTGTCTCATGTCTCTTTGGGGAAATGAAGCGTCTTTGGATTTATAACGGCTTTGCCTGAAGCCGTAAAGAGACTGCACCGCCCTTCAAAAGAAAGAGCAGAAACTGCCCATGAGAGATTGTAGGCGGTGGCTGTTTCTCGTAGATTCACTGTGTTTATGAGGGCCTGATCAGCCTCTTAATTTTGGGCTGAAATGTAGGGGAACAACAATTGGATGACATTTGCGCATGAACCCTGTGGAGATATTGTGTTTTTTGTATATATGGACGAGCCAGACGAGAATGCATTGTATTGCTCTCATTGGAGAGGCTCACTGGAGTGCTATTATGCTATAAAGATGGACTTCCTGCTTGTCATTACGAATTGTCGATTGAGTCCGTGATCAAGGCTCAACTGCCGAAACGCGTTGGGGAGACAAGCAGCAGTCCATGTCCAGGATGAATTCAAGAAAGTGGCAGTTCTCGAGTGCCTCTCATGTCTCCTTGGGCAAATGGAGCATCTTTGCATTTATAAAGACTTTGCCTAAAGCCGTTAAGGGCCTGCACCACCTTTCAAAAGAAGGAGCAGAAACCGCCCGTGAGAAATTGAAGGCGCTGGCTGTTTCTTGCAGATTCACTGCATTTATGGGGGCCTGCTCAGCCTCTAGATTTTGGACTGAAATGCAGGGGAACAGCATTTCGATGACATTTGGGCATGAACACTGGAGATATTGTGTATTTTTTATGTATGGACTAGCGGGACCAGACTGCTTTGTATTGCTCTCATTGGATGCTCATTTGAGTGCTATTATGGTATAAAGATGGAATTCTTGCTTGTCATTACAGATTGTCGATTGTACTCGTCATCAAGGCTCAACTGCCGAAAATCGGTGGGGAGACACACATCAGTCCATGTCCAGGATTAATTCAAGAAATTGGCAGTTCCCGAGTTTGTCTCATGTCTCCTTGGGGAAATGAAGCGTCTTTGGATTTATAACGGCTTTGCCTGAAGCCGTAAAGAGACTGCACCGCCCTTCAAAAGAAAGAGCAGAAACTGCCCATGAGAGATTGTAGGCGGTGGCTGTTTCTCGCAGATTCACTGTGTTTATGAGGGCCTGATCAGCCTCTTAATTTTGGGCTGAAATGTAGGGGAACAACATTTGGATGACATTTGCGCATAAACCCTGTGGAGATATTGTGTTTTTTGTATATATGGACGAGCCGGACGAGAATGCATTGTATTGCTCTCATTGGAGAGGCTCACTGGAGTGCTATTATGCTATAAAGATGGACTTCCTGCTTGTCATTACGAATTGTCGATTGAGTCCGTGATCAAGGCTCAACTGCCGAAACGCGTTGGGGAGACAAGCAGCAGTCCATGTCCAGGATGAATTCAAGAAAGTGGCAGTTCTCGAGTGCCTCTCATGTCTCCTTGGGCAAATGGGGCATCTTTGGATTTATAATGGGTTTGCCTAAAGCCGTATAGAGACTGCACCACCCTTCAAAAGAAGGAGCAGAAACCGCCCGTGAGAAACTGTAGGCGGTGGCTGTTTCTTGCAGATTCATTGCGTTTAAGGGGGCCTGCTCAGCCTCTAGATTTTGGGTTGAAATGCAGGGGAACAGCATTTGGAAGACATTTGGGCATGAACACTGGAGATATTGTGTATTTTTTATGTATGGACTAGCTGGACCAGAATGCATTGTATTGCTCTCATTGGAGAAGCTCACTGGAGTGCTATTATGGTATAAAGATGGACTTCCTGCTTATCATTACAGATTGTCGATTGTACCCGTGATTAAGGCTCAACTGCCGAAACACGTTGGGGAGAAACACAGCCGTCCATGTCCAGGATGAATTGAAGAAAGTGTCACTTCCCGAGTGCGTCTCATGTCCCCTAGGGCAAATAAAGCGACTTTGGATTTATAACGGCTTTGCCTGAATCCGTAAAGAGACTGCACCACCCTTCAAAAGAAGGAGCAGAAACCGCCCATGAGAAATTGTAGGGAGTGGCTGTTTCTCGCAGATTCACTGCATTTGTGAGGGCCTGCTCAGCCACTAAAGTTTGGGCTGAAATGCAGGGGAACCGTATTTGGATGACATTCCCGTATGAACCCTGTGGAGACATTGTGCTTTTTGTATATATGGACTAGCGGGACCAGAATACATTGTATTGCTCTCATTAGAAAGGCTCACTGGAGTGCTATTATGCTATAAAGGTGGACTTCCTGCTTGTCATTACGAATTGTCGATTGAGCCCGTGATCAAGGCTCAACTGCCGAAACTGGTTGGGGAGAGAAGCAGCAATCCATGTCCAGGATTAATTCGAGAACTTGGCAGTTCCTGAGTGCGTCCCATGTCTCCTTGGGCAAATGGAGCATCTTTGGATTTATAACGGCTTTGCACAAAGCGGTAAAGAGACTGCACCTCCCTTCAAAAGAAGGAGCAGAAACCGCCTGTGAGAAATTGTAGGCGGTGGCTGTTTCTCGCACATTCACCGCTTTTATGGGGGCCTTCTCAGCCTCTGGATTTTGGGATGAAATGCAGGGGAACAGCATTTAGATGACATTTGGGCATGAACACTGGAGATATTGTGTATTTTTTATATATGGACTAGTGGGACCAGAATGCTCTGTATTGCTCTCATTGCGAGGCTCATTTGAGTGCCATTATGGAATAAAGATGGGCTTCCTGGTTGTCATTATGAATTGTCGATTGTGCCCGTGATCAAGGGTCAACTGCCGAAATGCGTTGGGGAGACAAGCAGCAGTCCATGTCCAGGATGAATTCAAGAAAGTGGCAGTTCCCGAGTGCGTCTCATGTTTCCTTGGGCAGGAGCATCTTTGGATTCATAACGGCTTTGCCTGAAGGCGTAAAGAGACTGCACCACCCTTCAAAAGAAGGAGCAGAAACCGCCTGTGAGAAATTGTAGGCAGCGGCTGTTTCTCGCAGATTCACTGCATTAATGGGGGCCTGCTTGTCCTCTAGAGTTTGGCTTGAAATGCAGGGGAACAGCATTTGCATGACGTTTGGGCATGAACACTGTGGAGATATTGTGCAGTTTTTATATGTGGACTAGCAGTACCAGAATGCATTGTATTGCTCTCATTGGAGAGGCTCACTGGAGTGCTATTATGGTATAAATAGCGACTTCCTGCTTGTCGTTATGAATTGTCGATTGTGCCGGTGATCAAGGCTCAACCGCCGAAACGCATTGGGGAGACAAGCAGCAGTCCATGTACAGGATGAATTCAAGAAAGTGGCAGTTCCCGAGTGCGTCTCATGCCTTCTTGGGCAAATGGGGCATCTTTGGATTTATAATGGGTTTGCCTAAAGCCGTATAGAGACTGCACCACCCTTCAAAAGAAGGAGCAGAAGCCACCCGTGAGAAATTGTAGGTGGTGGCTGTTTCTTGCAGATTCACTGCGTTTATGGGGGCCTGCTCAGCCTCTAGATTTTGGGCTGAAATGCAGGGGAACAGCATTTGGATGACATTTGGGCATGAACACTGTAGATATTGTGTATTTTGTATATATGGACTAGCGAGACTAGAATGCTTGGTATTGCTCTCATTGGAGGCTCATTTGGATGCTATTATGGTATAAACATGGACTTCCTGCTTGTCATTACAAATTGTCGATTGTACCCGTGGTCAAAGCTGAGCTGCTGAAACACGTTGGGGAGACACGCAGCAGTCCATGTCCAGGATAAATTCGAGAAATTGTCAGTTCCTGAGTACGTCTCATGTCTCCTTGGGCAAATGGAGAATCTTTGGATTGATAACGGCTTTGCCTAAAGCCGTAAAGAGACTGCACCACCCTTCAAAAGAAGGAGCAGATACCTCCCGTGAGAAATTGTAGGTGGTGGCTGTTTCTCGCAGATTCACTGCCTTTATGGGGGCCTGCTCAGACTCTAGATTTTGGGCTGAAATGCAGGGGAACAGCATTTGGATGACATTTGGGCGTGAACACTGGAGATATCGTGTATTTTTTATATATGGACTAGCGGGACCAGAATGCTTTTTATTGCTCTCATTGGAGGCTTATTTGAGTGCTATTATGGTATAAAATGTACTTCCTGCTTGTCATTACGAATTATCGATTGTGCCTGTGACCAAGGCTCAACTGCCCAAACGCGTTGGCGAGACAAGCAGTAGTCCTTGTCCAGGATGAATTCAAGAAAGTGGCAGTTCCCGAGTGCGTCTCATATGTCCTTGGGTAAATGGAGCGTCCTTGGATTTATAACGGCTTTGCCCGAAGCCGTAAAGAGACTACACCACCCTTGAAAAGAAGTAGCAGAAACCGCCCGTGAGAAATTGTAGGTAGCGGCTGTTTCTCGCAGATTTACTGCATTAATGGAGGCCTGCTCAGCCTCTAGATTTTGGGCTGAGATACAGGGGAACAGCATTTGGATGACATTTAGGCATGAACACTGTAGAGATATTGTGTAGTTTTTATATGTGGAGTAGCGGGACAAGAATGCATTGTATTGCTCTCATTGGAGAGGCTCACTGGAGTGTTATTATGGTATAAAGATGGACTTCCTGCTTGTCATTACAGATTGCTGACTGTACCCGTGATCAACGCTCAACTGCCGAAACACGTTGGGGAGACATGCAGTAGTCCATGTCCAGGATTAATTCGAGAAATTGGCAGTTCCTGAGTGCGTCCCATGTCTCCTTGGGCAAATGGAGCATCTCTGGATTTATAACGGCTTTGCCCAAAGCCGTAAAGAGACTGCACCACCCTTCAAAAGAAGGAGCAGAAACCGCCCGTGAGAAACTGTAGGCGGTGGCTGTTTCTTGCAGATTCATTGCGTTTAAGGGGGCCTGCTCAGCCTCTAGATTTTGGGTTGAAATGCAGGGGAACAGCATTTGGATGACATTTGGGCATGAACACTGGAGATATTGTGTATTTTTTATATATGGACGAGCGGGACCAGAATGCTTTGTATTGCTCTCATTGGAGGCTCACTTGAACGCTATTATGGTATAAAGATGGACTTCCTGCTTGTCATTACGAATTGTCGATTGTGCCCGTGATTAAGGCTCAACTGCCGAAATGCGATGGGGTGACAAGCAGCAGTCCATGTCCAGAATGAATTCAAGAAAGTGGCAGTTCCGTAGTGCGTCTCATGTCTCCTTCGGCAAATGGAGCATCTCTGGATTCATAACGGCTTGCCCGAAGAAGTAAAGAGACTGCACCACCCTTCAAAAGAAGGAGCAGAAACCGCCCATGAGATATTGTAGGCGTGGCTGTTTCTCGCAGATTCACTGCATTAATGAGGGCCTGCTCAGCCTCTAGATTTTGGGCTGAAATGCAGGGAAACAGCATTTGGATGACATTTGGGCATGAACACTGTGGAGACATTGTGTAGTTTTTATATATGGACTAGCGGGACCAGAATGCATTGTATTTCTCTCATTGGAGAGGCTCACGGGAGTGCTATTATGGTATAAAGATGGACTTCCTGCTTGTCATTACAGATTGTCGATTGTACCCGTGATCAAGGCGCAACTGGCAAAACGCGTTGGGGAGACACGCGGCAGTCCATGTCCAGGATTCATTCAAGAAATTGGCAGTTCCCGAGTGTGTCTCATGTCTCCTTGGGCAAATGGAGCGTCTTTGGATTCATAACGGCCTTGCCCGAAGCCGTAAAGAGACTAGACCACCCTTCAAAAGAAGGAGCAGAAACTGCCCGTGAGAAATTGTAGGCGGTGGCTGTTTCGCGCAGGATCACAGCATTTATGGGGGCCTGCTCTGCCTCTAGATTTTGGGCTGAAATGCAGAAGAACAGCATTTTGATCACATTTGGGCATGAATACTGTGGATATATTGTGTATTTTTTTTTATATATGGACTAGTGGGACCAGAATGCATTGTATTGCTCTCATTGGAGAGTCTCCCTGGTGTGCTAGTATGGTATAAAGATGGACTTCATACTTGTCATGCCTGTGTTGATTGTACCCGTGATCAAGGCTCAACTGCCGAAACGCGTTGGGGAGACACGCAGTAATCCATGTCCAGGATTAATTCAAGAAATTGGCAGTTCCCGAGTGTGTCTCATGTCTCCTTGGGGAAATGAAGCGTCTTTGGATTTATAACGGCTTTGCCTGAAGCCGTAAAGAGACTGCACCGCCCTTCAAAAGAAAGAGCAGAAACTGCCCATGAGAGATTGTAGGCGGTGGCTGTTTCTCGCAGATTCACTGTGTTTATGAGGGCCTGATCAGCCTCTTAATTTTGGGCTGAAATGTAGGGGAACAACATTTGGATGATAGTTGCGCATGAACCCTGTGGAGATATTGTGTTTTTGTATATATGGACGAGCCGGACGAGAATGCATTGTATTGCTCTCATTGGAGAGGCTCACTGGAGTGCTATTATGCTATAAAGATGGACTTCCTGCTTGTCATTACAAATTGTCGATTGAGTCCGTGATCAAGGCTCAACTGCCGAAACGCGTTGGGGAGACAAGCAGCAGTCCATGTCCAGGATGAATTCAAGAAAGTGGCAGTTCTCGAGTGCCTCTCATGTCTCCTTGGGCAAATGGAGCATCTTTGCATTTATAAAGACTTTGCCTAAAGCCGTTAAGGGCCTGCACCACCCTTCAAAAGAAGGAGCAGAAACCGCCCGTGAGAAATTGAAGGCGCTGGCTCTTTCTCGAAGATTCACTGCATTTATGGGGGCCTGCTCAGCCTCTAGATTTTGGACTGAAATGCAGGGGAACAGCATTTGGATGACATTTGGGCATGAACACTGGAGATATTGTGTATTTTTATATACGGACTAGCGGGACCAGAATGCTTTTTATTGCTCTCATTGGAGGCTCATTTGAGTGCCATTATGGTATAAAGATGGACTTCCTGCTTGTCATTACGAATTGTCGATTGTTCCCGTGATTAAGGCTCAACTGCCGAAATGCGATGGGGTGACAAGCAGCAGTCCATGTCCAGAATGAATTCAAGAAAGTGGCAGTTCCGTAGTGCGTCTCATGTCTCCTTCGGCAAATGGAGCATCTCTGGATTCATAACGGCTTGCCCGAAGAAGTAAAGAGACTGCACCACCCTTCAAAAGAAGGAGCAGAAACCGCCCATGAGATATTGTAGGCGTGGCTGTTTCTCGCAGATTCACTGCATTAATGGGGGCCTGCTTGTCCTCTAGAGTTTGGCTTGAAATGCAGGGGAACAGCATTTGCATGACGTTTGGGCATGAACACTGTGGAGATATTGTGCAGTTTTTATATGTGGACTAGCAGTACCAGAATGCATTGTATTGCTCTCATTGGAGAGGCTCACTGGAGTGCTATTATGGTATAAATAGCGACTTCCTGCTTGTCATTACAGATTGTCGATTGTACCCGTGATCAAGGCGCAACTGGCAAAACGCGTTGGGGAGACACGCGGCAGTCCATGTCCAGGATTCATTCAAGAAATTGGCAGTTCCCGAGTGTGTCTCATGTCTCCTTGGGCAAATGGAGCGTCTTTGGATTCATAACGGCCTTGCCCGAAGCCGTAAAGAGACTAGACCACCCTTCAAAAGAAGGAGCAGAAACTGCCCGTGAGAAATTGTAGGCGGTGGCTGTTTCGCGCAGGATCACTGCATTTATGGGGGCCTGCTCTGCCTCTAGATTTTGGGCTGAAATGCAGAAGAACAGCATTTTGATCACATTTGGGCATGAATACTGTGGATATATTGTGTATTTTTTTTTATATATGGACTAGTGGGACCAGAATGCATTGTATTGCTCTCATTGGAGAGTCTCCCTGGAGTGCTAGTATGGTATAAAGATGGACTTCATACTTGTCATGCCTGTGTTGATTGTACCCGTGATCAAGGCTCAACTGCCGAAACGCGTTGGGGAGACACGCAGTAATCCATGTCCAGGATTAATTCAAGAAATTGGCAGTTCCCGAGTGTGTCTCATGTCTCCTTGGGGAAATGAAGCGTCTTTGGATTTATAACGGCTTTGCCTGAAGCCGTAAAGAGACTGCACCGCCCTTCAAAAGAAAGAGCAGAAACTGCCCATGAGAGATTGTAGGCGGTGGCTGTTTCTCGCAGATTCACTGTGTTTATGAGGGCCTGATCAGCCTCTTAATTTTGGGCTGAAATGTAGGGGAACAACATTTGGATGATAGTTGCGCATGAACCCTGTGGAGATATTGTGTTTTTGTATATATGGACGAGCCGGACGAGAATGCATTGTATTGCTCTCATTGGAGAGGCTCACTGGAGTGCTATTATGCTATAAAGATGGACTTCCTGCTTGTCATTACAAATTGTCGATTGAGTCCGTGATCAAGGCTCAACTGCCGAAACGCGTTGGGGAGACAAGCAGCAGTCCATGTCCAGGATGAATTCAAGAAAGTGGCAGTTCTCGAGTGCCTCTCATGTCTCCTTGGGCAAATGGAGCATCTTTGCATTTATAAAGACTTTGCCTAAAGCCGTTAAGGGCCTGCACCACCCTTCAAAAGAAGGAGCAGAAACCGCCCGTGAGAAATTGAAGGCGCTGGCTCTTTCTCGAAGATTCACTGCATTTATGGGGGCCTGCTCAGCCTCTAGATTTTGGACTGAAATGCAGGGGAACAGCATTTGGATGACATTTGGGCATGAACACTGGAGATATTGTGTATTTTTATATACGGACTAGCGGGACCAGAATGCTTTTTATTGCTCTCATTGGAGGCTCATTTGAGTGCCATTATGGTATAAAGATGGACTTCCTGCTTGTCATTACGAATTGTCGATTGTTCCCGTGATTAAGGCTCAACTGCCGAAATGCGATGGGGTGACAAGCAGCAGTCCATGTCCAGAATGAATTCAAGAAAGTGGCAGTTCCGTAGTGCGTCTCATGTCTCCTTCGGCAAATGGAGCATCTCTGGATTCATAACGGCTTGCCCGAAGAAGTAAAGAGACTGCACCACCCTTCAAAAGAAGGAGCAGAAACCGCCCATGAGATATTGTAGGCGTGGCTGTTTCTCGCAGATTCACTGCATTAATGAGGGCCTGCTCAGCCTCTAGATTTTGGGCTGAAATGCAGGGAAACAGCATTTGGATGACATTTGGGCATGAACACTGTGGAGACATTGTGTAGTTTTTATATATGGACTAGCGGGACCAGAATGCATTGTATTTCTCTCATTGGAGAGGCTCACGGGAGTGCTATTATGGTATAAAGATGGACTTCCTGCTTGTCATTACAGATTGTCGATTGTACCCGTTATCAAGGCGCAACTGGCAAAACGCGTTGGGGAGACACGCGGCAGTCCATGTCCAGGATTAATTCAAGAAATTGGCAGTTCCCGAGTGTGTCTCATGTCTCCTTGGGCAAATGGAGCGTCTTTGGATTCATAACGGCCTTGCCCGAAGCCGTAAAGAGACTGGACCACCCTTCAAAAGAAGGAGCAGAAACTGCCCGTGAGAAATTGTAGGCGGTGGCTGTTTCGCGCAGGATCACTGCATTTATGGGGGCCTGCTCTGCCTCTAGATTTTGGGCTGAAATGCAGAAGAACAGCATTTTGATCACATTTGGGCATGAATACTGTGGATATATTGTGTATTTTTTTTTATATATGGACTAGTGGGACCAGAATGCATTGTATTGCTCTCATTGGAGAGTCTCCCTGGAGTGCTAGTATGGTATAAAGATGGACTTCATACTTGTCATGCCTGTGTTGATTGTACCCGTGATCAAGGCTCAACTGCCGAAACGCGTTGGGGAGACACGCAGTAATCCATGTCCAGGATTAATTCAAGAAATTGGCAGTCCCCGAGTGTGTCTCATGTCTCCTTGGGGAAATGAAGCGTCTTTGGATTCATAACGGCTTTGCCTGAAGCCGTAAAGAGACTGCACCGCCCTTCAAAAGAAAGAGCAGAAACTGCCCATGAGAGATTGTAGGCGGTGGCTGTTTCTCGCAGATTCACTGTGTTTATGAGGGCCTGATCAGCCTCTTAATTTTGGGCTGAAATGTAGGGGAACAACATTTGGATGACAGTTGCGCATGAACCCTGTGGAGATATTGTGTTTTTTGTATGTATGGACGAGCCAGACGAGAATGCATTGTATTGCTCTCATTGGAGAGGCTCACTGGAGTGCTATTATGCTATAAAGATAGACTTCCTGCTTGTCATTACGAATTGTCGATTGAGTCCGTGATCAAGGCTCAACTGCCGAAACGCGTTGGGGAGACAAGCAGCAGTCCATGTCCAGGATGAATTCAAGAAAGTGGCAGTTCTCGAGTGCCTCTCATGTCTCCTTGGGCAAATGGAGCATCTTTGCATTTATAAAGACTTTGCCTAAAGCCGTTAAGGGCCTGCACCACCCTTCAAAAGAAGGAGCAGAAACCGCCCGTGAGAAATTGAAGGCGCTGGCTGTTTCTTGCAGATTCACTGCATTTATGGGGGCCTGCTCAGCCTCTAGATTTTGGACTGAAATGCAGGGGAACAGCATTTGGATGACATTTGGGCATGAACACTGGAGATATTGTGTATTTTTTATGTATGGACTAGCTGGACCAGAATGCTTTGTATTGCTCTCATTGGAGGCTCATTTGAGTGCTATTATGGTATAAAGATGGACTTCCTGCTTGTTGATTACGAATTGTCGATTGTGACCGTGATCAAGGCTTAAATGCCGAAACGCGTTGGGGAGACAAGCAGCAGTCCATGTCCAGGATGAATTCAAGAAAGTGTCAATTCCCGTGTGCGTCTCATGTCTGCTTGGGCAAATGGAGCATCTTTGGATTTATAACGGCTTTGCCAGAAGCCGTAAAGAGAATGCACCACCCTTCAAACAAAGGAGCAGAACCCGCCATGAGAAATTGTAGGCAGCGGCTGTTTCTCGCAGATTCACTGCATTAATGGGGGCCTGCTCTTCCTCTAGATTTTGGGCTGAAATGCAGGGGAACAGCATTTGGATGACATTTGGGTATGAACACTTTGGAGATATTGTGTAGTTTTTATGTATGGACTAGCTGGACCAGAATGCATTGTATTGCTCTCATTGGAGAAGCTCACTGGAGTGCTATTATGGTATAAAGATAGACTTCCTGCTTATCATTACAGATTGTCGATTGTACCCGTGATTAAGGCTCAACTGCCGAAACACGTTGGGGAGAAACTCAGCAGTCCATGTCCAGGATGAATTGAAGAAAGTGTCACTTCCCGAGTGCGTCTCATGTCCCCTAGGGCAAATAAAGCGACTTTGGATTTATAACGGCTTTGCCTGAATCCGTAAAGAGACTGCACCACCCTTCAAAAGAAGGAGCAGAAACCGCCCATGAGAAATTGTAGGGAGTGGCTGTTTCTCACAGATTCACTGCATTTATGAGGGCCTGCTCAGCCACTAAAGTTTGGGCTGAAATGCAGGGGAACCGTATTTGGATGACATTCCCGTATGAACCCTGTGGAGACATTGTGTTTTTTGTATATATGGACTAGCGGGACCAGAATACATTGTATTGCTCTCATTAGAGAGGCTCACTGGAGTGCTATTATGCTATAAAGATGGACTTCCTGCTTGTCATTACGAATTGTCGATTGAGTCCGTGATCAAGGCTCAACTGCCGAAACGCGTTGGGGAGACAAGCAGCAGTCCATGTCCAGGATGAATTCAAGAAAGTGGCAGTTCTCGAGTGCCTCTCATGTCTCCTTGGGCAAATGGAGCATCTTTGCATTTATAAAGACTTTGCCTAAAGCCGTTAAGGGCCTGCACCACCCTTCAAAAGAAGGAGCAGAAACCGCCCGTGAGAAATTGAAGGCGCTGGCTCTTTCTCGAAGATTCACTGCATTTATGGGGGCCTGCTCAGCCTCTAGATTTTGGACTGAAATGCAGGGGAACAGCATTTGGATGACATTTGGGCATGAAGACTGGAGATATTGTGTATTTTTATATACGGACTAGCGGGACCAGAATGCTTTTTATTACTCTCATTGGAGGCTCATTTGAGTGCCATTATGGTATAAAGATGGACTTCCTGCTTGTCATTACGAATTGTCGATTGTGCCCGTGATTAAGGCTCAACTGCCGAAATGCGATGGGGTGACAAGCAGCAGTCCATGTCCAGAATGAATTCAAGAAAGTGGCAGTTCCGTAGTGCGTCTCATGTCTCCTTCGGCAAATGGAGCATCTCTGGATTCATAACGGCTTGCCCGAAGAAGTAAAGAGACTGCACCACCCTTCAAAAGAAGGAGCAGAAACCGCCCATGAGATATTGTAGGCGTGGCTGTTTCTCGCAGATTCACTGCATTAATGAGGGCCTGCTCAGCCTCTAGATTTTGGGCTGAAATGCAGGGAAACAGCATTTGGATGACATTTGGGCATGAACACTGTGGAGACATTGTGTAGTTTTTATATATGGACTAGCGGGACCAGAATGCATTGTATTTCTCTTATTGGAGAGGCACACGGGAGTGCTATTCTGGTATAAAGATGGACTTCCTGCTTGTCATTACAGATTGTCGATTGTACCCGTGATCAAGGCGCAACTGGCAAAACGCGTTGGGGAGACACGCGGCAGTCCATGTCCAGGATTAAATCAAGAAATTGGCAGTTCCCGAGTGTGTCTCATGTCTCCTTGGGCAAATGGAGCGTCTTTGGATTCATAACGGCCTTGCCCGAAGCCGTAAAGAGACTGGACCACCCTTCAAAAGAAGGAGCAGAAACTGCCCGTGAGAAATTGTAGGCGGTGGCTGTTTCGCGCAGGATCACTGCATTTATGGGGGCCTGCTCTGCCTCTAGATTTTGGGCTGAAATACAGAAGAACAGCATTTTGATCACATTTGGGCATGAATACTGTGGATATATTGTGTATTTTTTTTTATATATGGACTAGTGGGACCAGAATGCATTGTATTGCTCTCATTGGAGAGTCTCCCTGGAGTGCTAGTATGGTATAAAGATGGACTTCATACTTGTCATGCCTGTGTTGATTGTACCCGTGATCAAGGCTCAACTGCCGAAACGCGTTGGGGAGACACGCAGTAATCCATGTCCAGGATTAATTCAAGAAATTGGCAGTTCCCGAGTGTGTCTCATGTCTCCTTGGGGAAATGAAGCGTCTTTGGATTTATAACGGCTTTGCCTGAAGCCGTAAAGAGACTGCACCGCCCTTCAAAAGAAAGAGCAGAAACTGCCCATGAGAGATTGTAGGCGGTGGCTGTTTCTCGCAGATTCACTGTGTTTATGAGGGCCTGATCAGCCTCTTAATTTTGGGCTGAAATGTAGGGGAACAACATTTGGATGACAGTTGCGCATGAACCCTGTGGAGATATTGTGTTTTTTGTATGTATGGACGAGCCAGACGAGAATGCATTGTATTGCTCTCATTGGGGAGGCTCACTGGAGTGCTATTATGCTATAAAGATAGACTTCCTGCTTGTCATTACGAATTGTCGATTGAGTCCGTGATCAAGGCTCAACTGCCGAAACGCGTTGGGGAGACAAGCAGCAGTCCATGTCCAGGATGAATTCAAGAATGTGGCAGTTCTCGAGTGCCTCTCATGTCTCCTTGGGCAAATGGAGCATCTTTGGATTTATAACGGCTTTGCACAAAGCGGTAAAGAGACTGCACCTCCCTTCAAAAGAAGGAGCAGAAACCGCCTGTGAGAAATTGTAGGCGGTGGCTGTTTCTCGCACATTCACCGCTTTTATGGGGGCCTTCTCAGCCTCTGGATTTTGGGATGAAATGCAGGGGAACAGCATTTAGATGACATTTGGGCATGAACACTGGAGATATTGTGTATTTTTTATATATTGACTAGTGGGACCAGAATGCTCTGTATTGCTTTCATTGCGAGGCTCATTTGAGTGCCATTATGGAATAAAGATGGGCTTCCTGGTTGTCATTATGAATTGTCGATTGTGCCCGTGATCAAGGGTCAACTGCCGAAATGCGTTGGGGAGACAAGCAGCAGTCCATGTCCAGGATGAATTCAAGAAAGTGGCAGTTCCCGAGTGCATCTCATGTTTCCTTGGGCAAATGGAGCATCTTTGGATTTATAACGGCTTTGCCTGAAGGCGTAAAGAGACTGCACCACCCTTCAAAAGAAGGAGCAGATACCTCCCGTGAGAAATTGTAGGTGGTGGCTGTTTCTCGCAGATTCACTGCATTTATGGGGGCCTGCTCAGCCTCTAGATTTTGGACTGAAATGCAGGGGAACAGCATTTGGATGACATTTGGGCATGAACACTGGAGATATTGTGTATTTTTTATGTATGGACTAGCTGGACCAGAATGCTTTGTATTGCTCTCATTGGAGGCTCATTTGAGTGCTATTATGGTATAAAGATGGACTTCCTGCTTGTTGATTACGAATTGTCGATTGTGACCGTGATCAAGGCTTAAATGCCGAAACGCGTTGGGGAGACAAGCAGCAGTCCATGTCCAGGATGAATTCAAGAAAGTGTCTATTCCCGTGTGCGTCTCATGTTTCCTTGGGCAAATGGAGCATCTTTGGATTTATAACGGCTTTGCCTGAAGGCGTAAAGAGACTGCACCACCCTTCAAAAGAAGGAGCAGATACCTCCCGTGAGAAATTGTAGGTGGTGGCTGTTTCTCGCAGATTCACTGCATTTATGGGGGCCTGCTCAGCCTCTAGATTTTGGACTGAAATGCAGGGGAACAGCATTTGGATGACATTTGGGCATGAACACTGGAGATATTGTGTATTTTTTATGTATGGACTAGCTGGACCAGAATGCTTTGTATTGCTCTCATTGGAGGCTCATTTGAGTGCTATTATGGTATAAAGATGGACTTCCTGCTTGTTGATTACGAATTGTCGATTGTGACCGTGATCAAGGCTTAAATGCCGAAACGCGTTGGGGAGACAAGCAGCAGTCCATGTCCAGGATGAATTCAAGAAAGTGTCTATTCCCGTGTGCGTCTCATGTTTCCTTGGGCAAATGGAGCATCTTTGGATTTATAACGGCTTTGCCTGAAGGCGTAAAGAGACTGCACCACCCTTCAAAAGAAGGAGCAGAAACCGCCTGTGAGAAATTTTAGGCAGCGGCTGTTTCTCGCAGATTCACTGCATTAATGGGGGCCTGCTCGTCCTCTAGAGTTTGGGTTGAAATGCAGGGGAACAGCATTTGCATGACATTTGGGCATGAACACTGTGGAGATATTGTGCAGTTTTTATATGTGGACTAGCGGTACCAGAATGCATTGTATTGCTCTCATTGGAGAGGCTCACTGGAGTGCTATTATGGTATAAATAGCGACTTCCTGCTTGTCGTTATGAATTGTCGATTGTGCCGGTGATCAAGGCTCAACCGCCGAAATGCGTTGGGGAGACAAGCAGCAGTCCATGTCCAGGATGAATTCAAGAAAGTGGCAGTTCCCGAGTGCGTCTCATGCCTTCTTGGGCAAATGGAGCATCTTTGGATTCATAATGGGTTTGCCTAAAGCCGTATAGAGACTGCACCACCCTTCAAAAGAAGGTGCAGAAACCACCCGTGAGAAATTGTAGGCGGTGGCTGTTTCTTGCAGATTCACTGCGTTTATGGGGGCCTGCTCAGCCTCTAGATTTTGGGCTGAAATGCAGGAGAATAGCATTTGGATGACATTTGGGCATGAACACTGTAGATATTGTGTATTTTGTATATATGGACTAGCGAGACTAGAATGCTTGGTATTGCTCTCATTGGAGGCTCATTTGAATGCTATTATGGTATAAACATGGACTTCCTGCTTGTCATTACAAATTGTCGATTGTACCCGTGGTCAAAGCTCAGCTGCTGAAACACGTTGGGGAGACACGCAGCAGTCCATGTCCAGGATAAATTCGAGAAATTGGCAGTTCCTGAGTACGTCTCATGTCTCCTTGGGCAAATGGAGAATCTTTGGATTGATAACGGCTTTGCCTAAAGCCGTAAAGAGACTGCACCACCCTTCAAAAGAAGGAGCAGATACCTCCCGTGAGAAATTGTAGGTGGTGGCTGTTTCTCGCAGATTCACTGCGTTTATGAGGGCCTGCTCAGCCTCTAGATTTTGGGCTGAAATGCAGGGGAATAGCATTTGGATGACATTTGGGCATGAACACTGTAGATATTGTGTATTTTGTATATATGGACTAGCGAGACTAGAATGCTTGGTATTGCTCTCATTGGAGGCTCATTTGAATGCTATTATGGTATAAACATGGACTTCCTGCTTGTCATTACAAATTGTCGATTGTACCCGTGGTCAAAGCTCAGCTGCTGAAACACGTTGGGGAGACACGCAGCAGTCCATGTCCAGGATAAATTCGAGAAATTGGCAGTTCCTGAGTACGTCTCATGTCTCCTTGGGCAAATGGAGAATCTTTGGATTGATAACGGCTTTGCCTAAAGCCGTAAAGATACTGCACCACCCTTCAAAAGAAGGAGCAGATACCTCCCGTGAGAAATTGTAGGCGGTGGCTGTTTCTTGCAGATTCATTGCGTTTAAGGGGGCCTGCTCAGCCTCTAGATTTTGGGTTGAAATGCAGGGGAACAGCATTTGGATGACATTTGGGCATGAACACTGGAGATATTGTGTATTTTTTATATATGGACGAGCGGGACCAGAATGCTTTGTATTGCTCTCATTGGAGGCTCACTTGAATGCTATTATGGTATAAAGATGGACTTCCTGCTTGTCATTACTAATTGTTGATTGTGCCCGTGATCAAGGCTTAACCGCAGAAACGCATTGGGGATACAAGCAGCAGTCCATGTGCTGGATGATTCTAGAAAGTGGCAGTTCCCTTGTGCATCTCATGTCACCTTGGGCAAATGGAGCATCTTTGGATATATAACTGCTTTGCCTAAAGCCGTAAAGATAGTGCACCACCCTTCATAATAAGGAGCAGAAACCGCCCGTGAGAAACTGTAGGAGCTGGCTGTTTCTCGCAGATTCACTGCGTTTAAGGGGGCCTGCTCAGCCTCTAGATTTTGGGTTGAAATGCAGGGGAACAGAATTTGGATGCCATTTTGGCATGAACACTAGAGATATTGTGTATTTTTATATACAGACTAGCGGGACCAGAATGCTTTTTATTGCTCTCATTGGAGGCTCATTTGAGTGCCATTATGGTATAAAGATGGACTTCCTGCTTGTCATTACGAATTGTCGATTGTACCCGTGATTAAGGCTCAACTGCCGATATGCGATGGGGAGACAAGCAGCAGTCCATGTCCAGAATGAATTCAAGAAAGTGGCAGTTCCGTAGTGCGTCTCATGTCTCCTTCGGCAAATGGAGCATCTCTGGATTCATAACGGCTTGCCCGAAGCCGTAAAGAGACTGCACCACCCTTCAAAAGAAGGAGCAGAAACCGCCCATGAGATATTGTAGGCGTGGCTGTTTCTCGCAGATTCACTGCATTAATGAGGGCCTGCTCAGCCTCTAGATTTTGGGCTGAAATGCAGGGGAACAGCATTTGGATGACATTTGGGCATGAACACTGTGGAGACATTGTGTAGTTTTTATATATGGACTAGCGGGACCAGAATGCATTGTATTGCTCTCATTGGAGAGGCTCACTGGAGTGCTATTATGGTATACAGATGGACTTCCTGCTTGTCATTACAGATTGTCGATTCTACCCGTAATCAATGTTCAACTGGCGAAACACGTTGGGGAGACAGCAGCAGTCCATGTCCAGGATTAATTCAAGAAATTGGCAGTTCCCGAGTGCGTCTCATGTCTCCTTGGGCAAAGGAAGCGTCTTTGGATTTATAACGGCTTTGCCTGAAGCCGTAAAGACTCTGCACCACCCTTGAAAAGAAGGAGCAGAAACCACCCATGAGAAATTGTAGGCGGTGGCTCTTTCTCCCAGATTCACTGCATTTATGAGGGTCTGCTCAGCCTCTAGATTTGGGCTGAAATGCAGGGGAACAGCATTTGGATGACATTTCCGCATGAACCCTGTGGAGATATTGTGTTTTTTGTATATAGGGACTAGCGGGACCAGAATGCATTGTATTGCTCTCATTGGAGAGGCTCACTGGAGTGCTATTATGGTATACAGATGGACTTCCTGCTTGTCATTACAGATTGTCGATTCTACCCGTAATCAATGTTCAACTGGCGAAACACGTTGGGGAGACAGCAGCAGTCCATGTCCAGGATTAATTCAAGAAATTGGCAGTTCCCGAGTGCGTCTCATGTCTCCTTGGGCAAAGGAAGCGTCTTTGGATTTATAACGGCTTTGCCTGAAGCCGTAAAGACTCTGCACCACCCTTCAAAAGAAGGAGCAGAAACCAACAATGAGAAATTGTAGGCGGTGGCAGTTTCTCGCAGATTCACTGCGTTAATGAGGGCCTGCTCAGCCTCTAGATTAGATTTTGGGCTGAAATGTAGGGGAGCAGCATTTGGATGAGATTTCTGCATTAACTCTGTGGAGATATTGCGTTTTTTGCATATATGGACTAGCGGGATCAGAATGCATTGTAATGCTCTCATTGGAGAGGCTCACTGGAGTGCTATTATGCTATAAAGATTGACTTCCTGCTTGTCATTACAGATTGTTGATTGTACCCGTGATCCAAGGTCAACTGCCGAGACGCGTTGGGGAGACACGCAGTAGTCCATGTCCAGGATGAATTCAAGAAAGTGGCAGTTCTCGAGTGCCTCTCATGTCTCCTTGGGCAAATGGAGCATCTTTGCATTTATAAAGACTTTGCCTAAAGCCGTTAAGGGCCTGCACCACCCTTCAAAAGAAGGAGCAGAAACCGCCCGTGAGAAATTGAAGGCGCTGGCTGTTTCTCGCAGATTCACTGCATTTATGGGGGCCTGCTCAGCCTCTAGATTTTGGACTGAAATGCAGGGGAACAGCATTTGGATGACATTTGGGCATGAACACTGGAGATATTGTGTATTTTTTATGTATGGACTAGCTGGACAAGAATGCTTTGTATTGCTCTCATTGGAGGCTCATTTGAGTGCTATTATGGTATAAAGATGGACTTCCTGCTTGTTGATTACGAATTGTCGATTGTGACCGTGATCAAGGCTTAAATGCCGAAACGCGTTGGGGAGACAAGCAGCAGTCCATGTCCAGGATAAATTCAAGAAAGTGCCAATTCCCGTGTGCGTCTCATGTCTGCTTGGGCAAATGGAGCATCTTTGGATTTATAACGGCTTTGCCAGAAGCCGTAAAGAGAATGCACCACCCTTCAAACAAAGGAGCAGAACCCGCCATGAGAAATTGTAGGCAGCGGCTGTTTCTCGCAGATTCACTGCATTAATGGGGGCCTGCTCTTCCTCTAGATTTTGGGCTGAAATGCAGGGGAACAGCATTTGGATGACATTTGGGTATGAACACTTTGGAGATATTGTGTAGTTTTTATGTATGGACTAGCTGGACAAGAATGCATTGTATTGCTCTCATTGGAGAAGCTCACTGGAGTGCTATTCTGGTATAAAGATAGACTTCCTGCTTATCATTACAGATTGTCGATTGTACCCGTGATTAAGGCTCAACTGCCGAAACACGTTGGGGAGAAACTCAGCAGTCCATGTCCAGGATGAATTGAAGAAAGTGTCACTTCCCGAGTGCGTCTCATGTCCCCTAGGGCAAATAAAGCGACTTTGGATTTATAACGGCTTTGCCTGAATCCGTAAAGAGACTGCACCACCCTTCAAAAGAAGGAGCAGAAACCGCCCATGACAAATTGTAGGGAGTGGCTGTTTCTCACAGATTCACTGCATTTATGAGGGCCTGCTCAGCCACTAAAGTTTGGGCTGAAATGCAGGGGAACCGTATTTGGATGACATTCCCGTATGAACCCTGTGGAGACATTGTGTTTTTTGTATATATGGACTAGCGGGACCAGAATACATTGTATTGCTCTCATTAGAGAGGCTCACTGGAGTGCTATTATGCTATAAAGATGGACTTCCTGCTTGTCATTACGAATTGTCGATTGAGCCCGTGATCAAGGCTCAACTGCCGAAACTGGTTGGGGAGAGAAGCAGCAATCCATGTCCAGGATTAATTCGAGAACTTGGCAGTTCCTGAGTGCGTCCCATGTCTCCTTGGGCAAATGGAGCATCTTTGGATTTATAACGGCTTTGCACAAAGCGGTAAAGAGACTGCGCCTCCCTTCAAAAGAAGGAGCAGAAACCGCCTGTGAGAAATTGTAGGCGGTGGCTGTTTCTCGCACATTCACCGCTTTTATGGGGGCCTTCTCAGCCTCTGGATTTTGGGATGAAATGCAGGGGAACAGCATTTAGATGACATTTGGGCATGAACACTGGAGATATTGTGTATTTTTTATATATTGACTAGTGGGACCAGAATGCTCTGTATTGCTCTCATTGCGAGGCTCATTTGAGTGCCATTATGGAATAAAGATGGGCTTCCTGGTTGTCATTATGAATTGTCGATTGTGCCCGTGATCAAGGGTCAACTGCCGAAATGCGTTGGGGAGACAAGCAGCAGTCCATGTCCAGGATGAATTCAAGAAAGTGGCAGTTCCCGAGTGCATCTCATGTTTCCTTGGGCAAATGGAGCATCTTTGGATTTATAACGGCTTTGCCTGAAGGCGTAAAGTGACTGCACCACCCTTCAAAAGAAGGAGCAGATACCTCCCGTGAGAAATTGTAGGTGGTGGCTGTTTCTCGCAGATTCACTGCATTTATGGGGGCCTGCTCAGCCTCTAGATTTTGGACTGAAATGCAGGGGAACAGCATTTGGATGACATTTGGGCATGAACACTGGAGATATTGTGTATTTTTTATGTATGGACTAGCTGGACCAGAATGCTTTGTATTGCTCTCATTGGAGGCTCATTTGAGTGCTATTATGGTATAAAGATGGACTTCCTGCTTGTTGATTACGAATTGTCGATTGTGACCGTGATCAAGGCTTAAATGCCGAAACGCGTTGGGGAGACAAGCAGCAGTCCATGTCCAGGATGAATTCAAGAAAGTGTCTATTCCCGTGTGCGTCTCATGTTTCCTTGGGCAAATGGAGCATCTTTGGATTTATAACGGCTTTGCCTGAAGGCGTAAAGAGACTGCACCACCCTTCAAAAGAAGGAGCAGAAACCGCCTGTGAGAAATTGTAGGCAGCGGCTGTTTCTCGCAGATTCACTGCATTAATGGGGGCCTGCTCGTCCTCTAGAGTTTGGGTTGAAATGCAGGGGAACAGCATTTGCATGACATTTGGCCATGAACACTGTGGAGATATTGTGCAGTTTTTATATGTGGACTAGCAGTACCAGAATGCATTGTATTGCTCTCATTGGAGAGGCTCACTGGAGTGCTATTATGGTATAAATAGCGACTTCCTGCTTGTCGTTATGAATTGTCGATTGTGCCGGTGATCAAGGCTCAACCGCCGAAATGCGTTGGGGAGACAAGCAGCAGTCCATGTCCAGGATGAATTCAAGAAAGTGGCAGTTCCCGAGTGCGTCTCATGCCTTCTTGGGCAAATGGAGCATCTTTGGATTCATAATGGGTTTGCCTAAAGCCGTATAGAGACTGCACCACCCTTCAAAAGAAGGTGCAGAAACCACCCGTGAGAAATTGTAGGCGGTGGCTGTTTCTTGCAGATCCACTGCGTTTATGGGGGCCTGCTCAGCCTCTAGATTTTGGGCTGAAATGCAGGGGAATAGCATTTGGATGACATTTGGGCATGAACACTGTAGATATTGTGTATTTTGTATATATGGACTAGCGAGACTAGAATGCTTGGTATTGCTCTCATTGGAGGCTCATTTGAATGCTATTATGGTATAAACATGGACTTCCTGCTTGTCATTACAAATTGTCGATTGTACCCGTGGTCAAAGCTCAGCTGCTGAAACACGTTGGGGAGACACGCAGCAGTCCATGTCCAGGATAAATTCGAGAAATTGGCAGTTCCTGAGTACGTCTCATGTCTCCTTGGGCAAATGGAGAATCTTTGGATTGATAACGGCTTTGCCTAAAGCCGTAAAGAGACTGCACCACCCTTCAAAAGAAGGAGCAGATACCTCCCGTGAGAAATTGTAGGTGGTGGCTGTTTCTCGCAGATTCACTGCGTTTATGAGGGCCTGCTCAGCCTCTAGATTTTGGGCTGAAATGCAGGGGAATAGCATTTGGATGACATTTGGGCATGAACACTGTAGATATTGTGTATTTTGTATATATGGACTAGCGAGACTAGAATGCTTGGTATTGCTCTCATTGGAGGCTCATTTGAATGCTATTATGGTATAAACATGGACTTCCTGCTTGTCATTACAAATTGTCGATTGTACCCGTGGTCAAAGCTCAGCTGCTGAAACACGTTGGGGAGACACGCAGCAGTCCATGTCCAGGATAAATTCGAGAAATTGGCAGTTCCTGAGTACGTCTCATGTCTCCTTGGGCAAATGGAGAATCTTTGGATTGATAACGGCTTTGCCTAAAGCCGTAAAGATACTGCACCACCCTTCAAAAGAAGGAGCAGATACCTCCCGTGAGAAATTGTAGGTGGTGGCTGTTTCTCGCAGATTCACTGCGTTTATGGGGGCCTGCTCAGACTCTAGATTTTGGGCTGAAATGCAGGGGAACAGCATTTGGATGACATTTGGGCGTGAACACTGGAGATATCGTGTATTTTTTATATATGGACTAGCGGGACCAGAATGCTTTTTATTGCTCTCATTGGAGGCTTATTTGAGTGCTATTATGGTATAAAATGGACTTCCTGCTTGTCATTACGAATTGTCGATTGTGCCTGTGACCAAGGCTCAACTGCCCAAACGCGTTGGCGAGACAAGCAGTAGTCCATGTTCAGGATGAATTCAAGAACGTGGCAGTTCCCGAGTGCGTCTCATATGTCCTTGGGTAAATGGAGCGTCCTTGGATTTATAACGGCTTTGCCCGAAGCCGTAAAGAGACTGCACCATCCTTGAAAAGAAGGAGCAGAAACCGCCCGTGAGAAATTGTAGGTAGCGGCTGTTTCTCGCAGATTTACTGCATTAATGGAGGCCTGCTCAGCCTCTAGATTTTGGGCTGAGATACAGGGGAACAGCATTTGGATGACATTTAGGCATGAACACTGTAGAGATATTGTGTAGTTTTTATATGTGGACTAGCGGGACAAGAATGCATTGTATTGCTCTCATTGGAGAGGCTCACTGGAGTGTTATTATGGTATAAAGATGGACTTCCTGCTTGTCATTACAGATTGTTGACTGTACCCGTGATCAAAGCTCAACTGCCGAAACGCGTTGGGGAGACATGCAGTAGTCCATGTCCAGGATTAATTCGAGAAATTGGCAGTTCCTGAGTGCGTCCCATGTCTCCTTGGGCAAATGGAGCATCTCTGGATTTATAACGGCTTTGCCCAAAGCCGTAAAGAGACTGCACCACCCTTCAAAAGAAGGAGCAGAAACCGCCCGTGAGAAACTGTAGGCGGTGGCTGTTTCTTGCAGATTCATTGCGTTTAAGGGGGCCTGCTCAGCCTCTAGATTTTGGGTTGAAATGCAGGGGAACAGCATTTGGATGACATTTGGGCATGAACACTGGAGATATTGTGTATTTTTTATATATGGACGAGCGGGACCAGAATGCTTTGTATTGCTCTCATTGGAGGCTCACTTGAATGCTATTATGGTATAAAGATGGACTTCCTGCTTGTCATTACTAATTGTTGATTGTGCCCGTGATCAAGGCTTAACCGCAGAAGCGCATTGGGGATACAAGCAGCAGTCCATGTGCTGGATGATTCTAGAAAGTGGCAGTTCCCTTGTGCATCTCATGTCACCTTGGGCAAATGGAGCATCTTTGGATATATAACTGCTTTGCCTAAAGCCGTAAAGATAGTGCACCACCCTTCATAATAAGGAGCAGAAACCGCCCGTGAGAAACTGTAGGAGCTGGCTGTTTCTCGCAGATTCACTGCGTTTAATGGGGCCTGCTCAGCCTCTAGATTTTGGGTTGAAATGCAGGGGAACAGAATTTGGATGCCATTTTGGCATGAACACTAGAGATATTGTGTATTTTTATATACAGACTAGCGGGACCAGAATGCTTTTTATTGCTCTCATTGGAGGCTCATTTGAGTGCCATTATGGTATAAAGATGGACTTCCTGCTTGTCATTACGAATTGTCGATTGTACCCGTGATTAAGGCTCAACTGCCGAAATGCGATGGGGAGACAAGCAGCAGTCCATGTCCAGAATGAATTCAAGAAAGTGGCAGTTCCGTAGTGCGTCTCATGTCTCCTTCGGCAAATGGAGCATCTCTGGATTCATAACGGCTTGCCCGAAGCCGTAAAGAGACTGCACCACCCTTCAAAAGAAGGAGCAGAAACCGCCCATGAGATATTGTAGGCGTGGCTGTTTCACGCAGATTCACTGCATTAATGAGGGCCTGCTCAGCCTCTAGATTTTGGGCTGAAATGCAGGGGAACAGCATTTGGATGACATTTGGGCATGAACACTGTGGAGACATTGTGTAGTTTTTATATATGGACTAGCGGGACCAGAATGCATTGTATTGCTCTCATTGGAGAGGCTCACTGGAGTGCTATTATGGTATACAGATGGACTTCCTGCTTGTCATTACAGATTGTCGATTCTACCCGTAATCAATGTTCAACTGGCGAAACACGTTGGGGAGACAGCAGCAGTCCATGTCCAGGATTAATTCAAGAAATTGGCAGTTCCCGAGTGCGTCTCATGTCTCCTTGGGCAAAGGAAGCGTCTTTGGATTTATAACGGCTTTGCCTGAAGCCGTAAAGACTCTGCACCACCCTTGAAAAGAAGGAGCAGAAACCACCCATGAGAAATTGTAGGCGGTGGCTCTTTCTCCCAGATTCACTGCATTTATGAGGGTCTGCTCAGCCTCTAGATTTGGGCTGAAATGCAGGGGAACAGCATTTGGATGACATTTCCGCATGAATCCTGTGGAGATATTGTGTTTTTTGTATATATGGACTAGCGGGACCAGAATGCATTGTATTGCTCTCATTGGAGAGGCTCACTGGAGTGCTATTATGGTATACAGATGGACTTCCTGCTTGTCATTACAGATTGTCGATTCTACCCGTAATCAATGTTCAACTGGCGAAACACGTTGGGGAGACAGCAGCAGTCCATGTCCAGGATTAATTCAAGAAATTGGCAGTTCCCGAGTGCGTCTCATGTCTCCTTGGGCAAAGGAAGCGTCTTTGGATTTATAACGGCTTTGCCTGAAGCCGTAAAGACTCTGCACCACCCTTCAAAAGAAGGAGCAGAAACCAACAATGAGAAATTGTAGGCGGAGGCAGTTTCTCGCAGATTCACTGCGTTAATGAGGGCCTGCTCAGCCTCTAGATTTTGGGCTGAAATGTAGGGGAACAGCATTTGGATGAGATTTCTGCATTAACTCTGTGGAGATATTGCGTTTTTTGCATATATGGACTAGCGGGATCAGAATGCATTGTATTGCTCTCATTGGAGAGGCTCACTGGAGTGCTATTATGCTATAAAGATTGACTTCCTGCTTGTCATTACAGATTGTTGATTGTACCCGTGATCCAAGGTCAACTGCCGAGACGCGTTGGGGAGACACGCAGTAGTCAATGTCCAGGATTAATTCGAGAAATTGGCAGTTCCTGAGTGCGTCTCATGTCTCCTTGGGCAAATGGAGCGTCTCCGGATTTATAACGGCTTTGCCCAAATTCGTAAAGAGACTGCACCACCCTTCAAAAGAAGGAGCAGAAACCGCCTGTGAGAAATTGTAGGCGGTGGCTGTTTCTCGCAGGTTCACTGCATTTTTGGGGGCCTGCTCAGCCTCTAGATTTTGGGCTGAAATGCAGGGGAACAGCATTTGGATGACATTTGGGCATGAACACTGGAGATATTGTGTATTTTTTATATATGGACTAGTGGGACCAGAATGCTTTGTATTGCTCTCATTGGCGGCTCACTTGAACGCTATTATGGTATAAAAATGGACTTCCTGCTTGTCATTACGAATTGTTGATTGTACCTGTGATCAAGGCTCAACTGCCGAAACGCGTTGGAGAGACAAGCAGCAGTCCATGTCCAGGATTAATAAAAAAAACTGGCAGTTCCCGAGTGCGTCTCATGTCTTCATGGGCAAATGGAGCGTTTTGGAGGCTACAGGTCGAACGGGTGAACGGAATTGCCCCAAATTTGGCAGGGAGAAGGGTCTTGGTCTAGAAAGCACACTTTTGTTTATTTGGTGTAAATCCGTTCAGTAGTTTGTGAGAAATATTAAAATTTACAGATATTGATATTTGGGAATTCTGCCATCTGATTGGCTGAGGCGTTACGAGCACGAGCTTGCTGTTGATTGTCTGCGAGCGTTTGCAACTAGGATGTGTTGGACGCAATTTTGTGATTCCGTTGAAGGGGTAAAAAGGGTGAAGAATGTGGGAAAGAGGAGAGTAGGAGCACTGTAACCTTTGTGGGGTGTTTAGGATGTGCTATAGTGGGGGTGCGAAGTGAACTAATCATACCTACCGATGTGAAAATGAGGTATTGGCTAGTGTGTGATGTTTCTAAGGTGAGCTTGTGCGTGACTCGAGGCTTAGAGCGTGAGTCTAAATTGTGTGTCTTATGTTGTGAAGTCATGTGCCGTGGCCGCTGCAGTACAGCTGTGGAAGTAGTGTCAGCATGTGTTTATAACTACTAGAACCAACTACTGACCCGTACTGGTCTGAAAGTTCTGGGGTCTGGAAAATATGTGAGGTAATGTGTAGAGTCTCATGCTGCTAAGCTGAGCTGCTGGCGGACTCGGGGATGAAAGCGTGAGCCCAAACTGTGTGTCATATGCTGTGAAGTCATGTGCTCTGGCCGCTGTGCCACATCTGTGCAAGTAGTGTCAGCATGTAGTTATAGCTACTTGGAGGAACTTTTGTTTTGAACATTGTAACTTGTGTATGGTGCTTAGGGGGTGTTATATAGGGAGTGCGAAGGTAAATTTGTGTGTATGAAATGAATTTGGTATTTGGAAAGTGGAAGGCACTGACTCCTACGGGTCTGATGGCGCTGGGGGCATAAGGTGAGGTGCTGCTGGAGTTGGGAATAAAGCTGATTAACTACTGACCTCTATTGTGAATTTTTAACGTGCACGTGCCGTTAAATGTTCGATAAAATGTTGCAAAAGTATATCGTTAGGTTAAAAAAGAAATGATGAACTTTTAACCTGCAGGTGTCGTAGAAGGTTCCAGAAAGTGTGGTGATAAAATAGGTTGAACTTGTGACCTGTATGTGGCACGGAATAATAAGTAGCTTTTCAGAAGGAAAATTCAAAATTAACCAATGGAGGTAAGTTTAGGAATGTCGTTGAAGAAATGAAGTATTCTGATTTGTTCTTTACATGTATTTATGTGTGGAGCGACAGAGAAATTGTGCCATTCCTGGTTTCATTCTTGATGAAGTCGGAGCTTTACAACTACAAAGGTGAGTTAGAAATGAACAAGGTGTGTTATGTGTTTTATTGTATTGATTAAGTATTTGAGGTGATGTTTTTAATTTTGAAAGTATTTTTTATTTCAAAGTAATATAGTGTTAGTAAAGTGTGGTGTTTGGTATTGGTTATGAAATATGCGTAACATTTTAGCTGTTGTTATGTAAGTATTTTATATATGTTTAGGAATTTTTCACAGAGAAGTGTAGTTTGTCATCTTTATAGGACTGTATTGTTTTGAAAATGAGGTACAACGTTAATTTGAGTTTGTAATGTATTAGGGGAGATAAAGAAAATGTTGCACGTTTGCAACTGATACTTTTTGTGGAAATAGTAGGGTGGGGGGTGGTGGTAGGAGATGTATGTGGTATTAAGTTAAAAGCGATAAAACTAAATGCAGAAATGTTATGTGGGCAGGTTGTGGTCTTATTTTTGACAATGAGAGGTAGGTTTGAATGTAAGTTAGGGTAGGTTGTTGTACAGTGGGGCTGTGTACAGTGTTTGGAGATTACATGGAGAGGAGATGGAGATAGGAAAAGTGATACGTTCCTTTTATATGTACGCATAGTTTGAATCATGTGATCCTAAGTCGAGATATATTAAGAATATGGTTTCTGGTTTGCATTTGGGTATAGTTAATAGTTTTTGTAGTTTCTGACTAGTGAATAATAAAAAGGTAGATATACTAAAATATATGGTAGTAAACGTATTAAAAGTTGTTGTCCCCTGATAACAGAGCTAGACTTGCTCTAATGGAGTGTAATTCTCCTTGTGGGTGTTTGTGGTAGTGAGGGGGCTGTGAATATATTTCTGGTACCTATGGAAGAAGTAGATTTTTTTAAGAATAGGGAGACTGACCATGGACTAACAAAGAAAGGTACTTAAAAACGCAAGAAAAGAGTGGGAAGAATCACTGTGGATAAACGTGCATGATGCCCTGGTCAATAGGGATACTAGAGAGTTCTGGCGAAGTGCAGCCATTGTGTTCAGGGGCACGAAACCTATATTGGATTTTTGTATTCAGCCAGAAGAGTGAGTTGCACATTTTAGCAATTTATATACAGATAAATCCAGAATGCCTAATGACAGAGGCCACGTAGCTGTGAGGAAGGGATCATTTGAATCTAATGAGCTCCGTTTCTCACTTAGGGAGACTGAAGTAGCAATTAGCTCCTGTATCTCTGGCCGTGCTCCAGGTCCAGATAGGAGACCAAGTGACATATACAAAGAAGATCTTAATGTTTGGGGACCCTATATTAACCTACTTTCCAACAGTATACTTTCAGGTATGGATATACCTCATTCATTGAAGCTAGCAGAAATTGTGACTGTTTTTAAAAAGGGGGATCGTGCCCTCCCAGAGAACTACAGGCCCATCAGCCTTATTGACTCAATGCAAAAATAAATTTGTAAACAGGTTCTTGCATGCCTACAGGAGTGGATTAGAGAGAATAAGACTATTTCTGAGTGGCAGGCCGGTTTTAGAGAATATGTTGGTAAAATGGATCAAGTCTTTCGTTTTATGTGTATTTTTTTGAGAGAAGTCACCATCCGCAAGGGCAAACTTTATGTTGCCTTTGTTGATTTACGTGCTGCATTTGACATGGTACCAAGAGCAAAACTGTGGGAAGTTTTGGAAAGTATGGGAGTGCCAACCCCTCTTCTCCGCATTTTAATAAGACTCCATGCTAATACCCAGGCTCAAGTAAGATGAAACGATAGAGGTGCCCTAACAGAAGCTATACAAATTGATAGGGGAATCAGGCAGGGATGTGTATTGGCACCTACCCTGTTTACCCTCTTTATTAATGATGTAATTGGGTGTTTGAGCAGGGATGGCTGTGATGCTCCAAAAATCGGAGGGCAATGGGCCCCAGCCCTCCTATTTGCGGACGATACCCTACTCATATCCAAGACAACGCAGGGGCTTCAACAACTGTTGAATGATTTTCACGAATTTTGCATGAGGCGTGGGTTGGAGCTCAACAGTTCTAAAACAAAATGTATGCTCTTTTCCTCCAACATGAAGGCTAAATGCATGAGACAATTATATGTGGGTGGCAAACCATTAGAATTAGTTAAAGTGTTTGATTATCTGGGTATCAAACTTACCCAGAATATGAGTTGGGCCCCACAATTGACAAAAGCACATACTACCATGATATATCAAACTGCAAACATTGTGAAAATCCAAAGGAAATTATATTTAGAAAGCTGGGGCGAGCATTGGAAATTTATAATACTAAAGCTCTAGGGGCTACCCTTTATGGTGCAGAACTCTGGGGGTGTTCAAACTGTAATAATCTTTTGAATACTGAACATAGGTTTTTAGATCTCTAGTAAGTCTCCCAGTGTCTACTCCATTGAGTCCACTCCATTTGGATCTTGGTCAGAAGAGGGTGTCAGATAAGATCTGTTTACGGGTACTTATGTTTTGGCACCGGTTGTGGACCACTGAAGCACTTGCCTCTTATAGAGAGGGGCTTCAGGAGCTAATGATAGTATCTGGTGTGAACAGGATCCCTTGTTTGTTTGAAGTTAAGAACCTGCAGGATAAATTGGGGTTGACTGTACATTGGAGGGAACCAGAAACCCTGAGTCAGATAAACAAATCCAGCCTCAAAGCAATGTATTGGGGTACTATTGAAAATGACCAGATATTGAATTGTAAGGGGACACTTTCAACAGATTTTATGAATTTTAAACAATCTGCCCACTTTGAGCCCACATTAGATGAAATTGAGCCCCCTCTAGCTAGGAAACTGTATTTACAGTTTAGATATGGCTGTCTTCCTCTAAACCATTTTAGAAGAAATTGGAATAGAGAAGGGGAGCGCGGTGAAGAAGAGTGTTGCCCCTGTTGTTTGGGAACTGCTGAGACTCTTGATCATGTCTTATATTTTTGCCCCATTTACTCCCGATCTTGATTTAAATGGATAGTTCCCCTTTGTAGAAATTTGGGAGCAAGGAGATATAAGGAGGCACGCAGAATAATGAAGACTGACACTGACACGACACGCATGATTGTTTTTTGTGTAGCAAAGTTTTTAATGGCCCTATGGATAAGGCGTGCCAAGTATTCTTCATCCTAAAGTGGCAATGAAATGGTACCAATGATGTAACTTATAATAAAAAAAAAAAAAAAAGTTGAACATAGATAACTGGTTTTCTGTTTTAAGGAATATTTAAGAAGTTGGCTTTTATAACCAATGATGCACATTGTATAATTAGGTTGCTACTATGTGGACTAACTACCCTCTTGCATAAATACTATCGCACTTTGATTAATTGATAACATTAAGATTGCAGACAGATCGTGACTGTTTATTTAGGGGTGACATATTTTATTTGACCTGTGTGTTTGTCATTATCTTTTTTATGGTGGACTTTTATGATCCGCAGAGATCGAAATAAAGTCTTTGATCTGAACTGTATTAATTATTGTCTGTTCTTATGGAATAGAAGTAGTTGGGGAGTGCTTCTTTAGAAGAGATGTTTCATAAATGTGTGAAAGATAAAAATAATTGTAAATGTGCGGTATATTTTCTGTTGACATTAGAGAACTACATGTGATTATAAGTGATACTATTTGTCAGGCTGTGTCGCTGTGGCGGATATGTAGGTGTTGAAGTGGTTCGTGTTTTATTGATGGTGAGCTTCGCTATCCCTTTTGAGACACTCGTCAATTTATTAATTCCATTTAATATCTTTAATATAGATACAGTAAAGGGACTGTATATCAAAAGTTTGGGAATTAGAACTTTGTTTACTCTCCCCATGCCCTGCTAAACATTCTACAGAGTGTTTAAGCGACTTTCGTAACATATAGATGTCTAGCTAGTAAAGGTGGTGTAGTTCTACTGGGCCCATTTATAAACCATGCTATGGGATGGTTTATGTTTTACCCGCCAATTTGCATGTTTGAATACTTTTTGCTGATAACTGTTCCGACAGACACTTGTTAAAATTAATGTTGTATATGGGTATAGTGGCGCTACTAGGAATGGGGGGCTTTCTGTTTGATTTCGTACTGTTAAGCACGGGCGGGGGTGGGTGTGGGGGAGGTAGTTATGTTGCTGTTTGAAACACAGAATATAGTAAGGTGGAGATGTGGAGGTACTAAAGGTGATGTAATACCACTGGAAGCACTTATAAAGTGCCATATGGTGTGGTATATGTTTTACCTGCAAATTTGCATGTTTTAATACGTTTTGCTGATGAGCTTTTCGGGAGACATCTGTTGAAATTAAGCCTCTGTATGGCTATAGTGGCGCTTCTACGTTTGTGGGGCTCTTTCTTTTATTGCGTAAAATTAAGCAAGGGCGGGTGTTGAGGTGGTGTAGTGGTACTGTGACTATTTATAAACCATCTTATGGTATGGTGTATGTGTGAGTTGCAAAATTGCAGGTTTTAATAGCTTTTGCTGATGAGCGTTCCGGCAGACACCTGTTGACATTAAGTCTATGTATGGCTATGGTGGCAGTAACGGGAGTGCTGGGGCTCATTGTTTGATTTCGTAAGGTTAAGCAAGGGATGGGGGGGGTTGGGGGAGGTGCTTATGTTGCTGATTATAAGATGGATATTTGTAACATGGGCATGTGTAGTTACTAAAGATAATGTAGTTTCACTGGGCCCATTTAGAAACAGTGCTATGGGATGGTTTATGTTTTACCCGTCAATTTGCATGTTTCAATAGTTTTTGCTGATAAGTGTTCCGGTAGACACACATTAAATTAAGCCTGTGTATGGGTATAGTGGGGCTACTAGGAATGGGGGGTTTCTGTTTGATTTTGTACTGTTAACCAAGGGTGGGGGTGGGTGTGGGGGCAGCGATTTAGATGCATACATTGCTATGTTAGCATAAGCGCGTTAGATGTTAGAAATCTATCTTGCCACTTTTGCTGCTTTTGCACACGACACTGCAGAGACATGTTATTATTTGAAAACTGCTTGCTTGCCTTTTCTTCACATGAGAACTGTCTGTTGTTCACATCCCTAGATGTGCACGGCGACCTTGGTCTGAACATTGTGTGCAAAACACTCTGAGCCGCCAGACAATGTATGTTTTTGAGTCCAGGTTGATCGGCCCACTCTCTAGCCATAATATGCACACAGCTGCGAATACCTGAATGTCGAGAGCCTTTAATATTACAGTTTGCATGCGTTAGAAACACATCCTGGAGAAGAACATTTCCAGGCGCAGAGCAAAGCTGATCCTGTGATGTGATTCACTTACGCTGATCTTTACGGTATGGGGTTCCCTATTTAAGCCTAGAGACCTTTTATTAGTATAATAATACTGGCCTACTAGCTAAGGGAAGGTGGTTGTATTCCACTATCATTTGTAATATGATTTCTCCATTTATTTTTTATGGTATTGTAACAATGCTGATGGTTTTAATTATAATCATTTGTCTGCTTATGTTAGCCAAAGTACTGCATCTTAGGACACGTAGTTTATATACTAAACCTTTTAAACTTTACCGTGTCTCTGATTACTCTTGTTGTGGACTGATATGAGAATAATAGCGAACAGGTATTTCTGATTCCCACCATTCCTGAGAGTACTCTAAGTCGCTTGTTCTGGGTTGTCTATACATTGGAACCTCCGAGAGAATACGGATAACGAATAGGACACTGATGCTGGTCGGATAGGGGTTCTGGGTACTGAGGTGAGTTTTTTGGTACACCACAATTCACTGAGGCCCTGGTTTCCTGCGCATAGTTCTGTGCATGAGCAGAATCCCTGCAACAGAGGTAGTTATGTTGCTGTTTGAAATACAGTATATAGTAACGTGGAGATGTGGAGCTATTAAAGGTGATGTAGTACCACTGGGAGCACTTATAAAGCGCCCTATGGCATGGTATATGTTTTACCCACAAATTTGCATGTTTTAATACGGTTTGCTGATGAGATTTCCAGGAGACATCTGTTGAAAGTAAGGCTGTGTATGGCTATAGTGGCGCTTCTACGTTTGCTTGGGCTCTTTCTTTTATTGCGTAAAGTTAAGCAAGGGCGGGTGTTGAGGTGGTGTAGTGGTACTGTGACTATTTATAAACCGTCTTATGGTATGGTGTATGTTTGAGTTGCAAAATTGTAAGTTTTAATAGCTTTTGCTGATGAGCGTTCCGGCAGACACCTGTTGACATTTAGTCTATCTATGGCTATAGTGGCGGTAACGGGCGTGCAGGGGCTTGTTGTTTGATTTCGTAAGGTTAAGCATGGTATGGGTGGGGGATGTGCGTATGTTGCTGATTATAAGACGGACATTTGTAACGTGGGCATGTGTTGTTAGTAAAGGTAATGTAGTTTCACTGGGCCCATTTATTAACCGTGCTATGGTATTGTTTATGTTTTTCCTGCGAATTTGCATGTTTGAATACTTTTTGTTGATAAATGTTCCGGCACACACCTGTTAAAATTAGGCCTGTGTATGGGTATAGTTGCACTACTAGGAATGGAGGGGGTTTCTTTTTGATTTTGTACGGTTAAGGAAGGGCGTGGGTGGTTGTGGGTGTGGGGGAGGTGGGTATGTTTCTGATTAAAACACAGAATATAGTAACGTGCAGATGTCGAGCTAATTAAGGTGATGTAGTACCACTGGGAGCACTTATAAAGTGCCCTATGGCATGGTATATGTTTTACTCGCAAATTTGCATGTGTTAATACGCTTTGCTTTTGAGCGTTTCAGAAAGTGGGGGCGCTCTAAAAGGGGGGGGCAAAGCTCTTAAAGGGGTGTGGGCTATGCAAGTTGGGCCGTGGTCTAAATCAAGATAAGTATCATTGTGTGCTTTAAAAAATCCTCTTCAATTATCCTACGTTTGGAAAAAAACATTCTTTAAAGGATTTCCCTTCCTTCTACAACGTGGGTAACATAGCGTGATGTCTCCAGTTCTCAGTAGTGAGCAAAATAAGCATGCGTACATCGATGTGCATGCTCTCACTGCAGTGCAATAAAAAAAAAAAATGACTATGTTTGCGAGTGCCGAAAATAAAATTGACTATGTTTGCGAGGGCTGAAAATAGAGCCTGATAGAGACCCTTTTGGAGGCTCCTTGAAAATAAGTGCTGCTCCTCAGACCTGGCCCAATTAAAGCCCAGCATTCATCTATCCTAAGCACTGCGCCATCCAACCATCTTTTAATTGATGCTTACATTCCTACTTATATACATACATACATCTGTTCCTGCACTTATCTTAAGCATCTATGAGCGCACTCACCTATTGTAAGCACTGTCATTCATGCAGCCATACGCCTATATATCCATAGATACATCTGTCCCATAACCAATCCTAAGCATCTATCAGTTCACCAGTCTATCGTAAGTACTGGTCCCTGTATTCATTTGTCCTTCCATTCATACATTGATACATCCATCTTTGTATATATGCATTGATGCATCTGGCCATGCATCCACTCGCCTTTTATTCAACTATACGTTCTTAATTTCTGGCATCGCCCGCCCCGATCCTAAATAGGACGTATTATTATACTCATCCATCCAGCCTGTTAAGGGGTCGAAAAGGTTTGCGAAAAGCATTGACAGGCAGATTATTTTATAAAGAATAACAAAGCTTTGAGTTGCTCTTTGTGGAGCATACTTCACCATCCTTCTCTGGTGGTGTTTTAAAGAAAGGTACATATAGCGAAAGAAATGTAAAGGAGCTTTTAAGTGTAAGATGTTAATTTAGAAACTTAATGTTTTGTCGAGTTGTATATAGGTACACTGTTTAAAAGTGGCCGTGACTGACAGATACTGAATACCTGTATTTCTTACATTTGGGAAAGTATACCAGAGAGGTAATTTGGGGTGGTGAGAACCTTGATTTCTATATTTCCATGTGAAGTACAGTATAGGAATATAAAAGTAAGTGGAAAGCTTTTATGTTCATATTAAAGAGGGGGTGTGAGAACTAAGTGAGGCAGGCAAAGCGTGTGTTTTCGTAGCCCTAAAACAAGAGAATGTGTAAGGTCAGAGCAGGTTCGTGCTGGAGTTGCTTGCTTGTGGTCATTTGAAGAGGCGCAACCAGAGCGAGATTTCGGGGGAGCCTACATTTTTCAGCAATAGGCAGAGTGGGGATGTAAGGGCTGTAAAAAGGGGTGAAATAGAACAGAGTCTTCTTTACCAAAAAATGATCTTTTGAAAACCTGTGAAGTACTCGGTTGCGGCTGTGTGTGTGCGCTCGGGAAGCTGTTTGAGAGAGTCCGGGGCAATGGGCGATGCATGCCTGGTGGTGGGTTTGCTAATTACCCCACGATGATGATGCTCCTGCGTTGCAAAAAGAGAAGGGAAATTCTGAGAGAAAAAGTGTCTTTTTAAAGGATTTCCCTTCTCCTACAATGCGAGTCCCCTGGCATGATGTCTGCACTTCTAAGTAGTGGGGACGCTCCAGGGGACTTTCTGATCCCGCAATCTTTGTTGCTGCTGCCGCCTGCCCTTGCTTGTTGGGCTCCGGGCTGCTGCTTGCCCCTGCTGACATCGACGCCACAGACGCTATACCGTGGTGGGACTTGCTGTCCCAGGGTACACTGCACCACAACGCAATGCCCGCATTGGAAGCAGCTGCCACTGGGGGAGGCGTGGTGATCGCGCTACAAAGTGCTGCATCGACCCCCGCGATACGGGACACGCACGGGTCGCACCCGGGCAAAGCCCGGGCCAAGGCGGGCCCATCTGAGCCCGTCATGGACCGGTAGGGGCTGGGTTGGGCCACCTTCCTAACCCCCCACAAAAGGGCGCTTCGTTGATCTTTGGGCTAAGGACTAAGGACTACTACTCATAGAAGTAAGCCCGTTAAAGTGTCTTTGGCGGTTAATTTTTTATTGTGCCTTCATTATTAAATATCTAACCATACCAAAAAGGAAGATGAATCATGCAGTAATTGCAGCAAATATAGAGGCAAAGGTAGTGGACCATACATCATTATTGTCTTATCTCACTGGGGCTATGGGGGCTATTGAAGAGCAAATTAGTACGGTGGAGGAGTCCTTACCAAAAGGAAGGCAGGGCCAGTAAGGGAGGATGGAAGTCTTAGTTCTAACAACTTATTACCCCTATGCGAGAATAATTCTGCTCAGGGTCCACGAAATGGCTCCATACAGGATATCTCGGATCGCATAGTTCGGAGTGATCTGAGCGACCTGGTAGAGGAATCTCCCTGAAGCGTAGCAAAAATTCCGGAAGCCCAGAAACTCAGAGTGCAAGGTCCGGGGAAGTGTAAAAAGAGCTCCCAAGGCAAGAAAAGGGCAATCCAGGGTAAACTGTCATCTCAACCACAACCTACTCGTAAAAACACAGCGGGCACAAGGAAAATCTACCACGCATGCCCAGCTAGTGGGCCGGTCATTGGCTTTGGAAAAGATATCGAAAAGTATAGACGAACTGCATAGGTATATAGAGAGCGCAATGGGGAAACTAATTGAGAGAGTGGTAAACTTGGAGGGGAACCTAATGGGAAAAACCTGCACAAACAACGAGGGTAGTTTAACACATGCCCAGGTAAAGACTTCCATATGTGGGCCGACAAGCGCAACCCACACAGTTACCCCAAACCCACTAACTAGGGATATCACCTCTGGACCCCCAACTCGTGGACACAATGTAGATACGAGTGAACAACATGTCACCGTTGAGACAAATAAGTTGGTGTGGGAGAACAACAGACACAATAATGGACTAGGGTCAAACTGCATGGATTTAAGGCTAACCCAGGGGCTCCAAATACACACTCGCCTTGACTTGCCACCAGAAGCCACACCATATGTGGTAATTTTTCCCAATGCCCCAGTATTGAAGACACCTGAATCAGAAACATGGATAGAACTCCGCAATAAGTCTCTTCATTGGTTGGGAAGGCATAGCGACCTTACGGATGTGTTATTTAAGCACTTTAAAATGGCAAGGTGGGTTGCGTGGGTGGGTAAAGAAAGAAAAGAGCTGCAGGGTGATTGTGTAGTCCTGACGTTTAGTGATCCCAGATTAGTGCATGCAATCTTAAACAGGTTTGGAAATGCTTTCTTTAACAATGACGCTATCAATGTATTGCCACTAGGAGCTTTCTATCAACCATACTCTGGTCCATGCAGGCCCGATGGGAAACACTCTGTTGTGGGCCCCTTAGTTAGAAAACCTAGAAGGGACTCTCATATGGGACACCTAGGAGGTGAGATCATTCCACTTTATAATCATTTCGAACCACTAACGGGAATGGAAGAACTAGATTGACCCATTGCAATTACAGGGAGGGAGGAGCATCAAAGGAAAATGGGTATGACTTTGACAAGGGAGAAATATGCAGTAAATGAGGGAATAGAACATACTTACCAATGTATGAAGGCATTAGATCAACCTTTGCCCAAAGATACCATCAGGGTGGGGAAGGACAGAAGCATAGTCTCTGCAAATTTTCCAAGTAAAAATGGTCAAACTGAACATACTATAATAGATACACAAAGGGTAAATGAAGGAGAAGTGATCATTCCAAATGTTAGTAGATCCTGCAAAATATTAACTTGGAACATCGCAGGTTTATCTGCCAAAGTAAAAGACCCCCAGTGGCTAACTCATATTAACGATTATGGTATAATGTGCCTCCAGGAAACATGGGCTATAGAGGAGATGCATATAATTGGCTTTCAAACATTTAACACTGCAGCATGCACTAGTAAACATGGCCGTAATAAAGGAGACCTATGTAGCTACGTTTCCAATTCGGCAGGGGTCTCTCATGTGAAAATTAGAGAGGCTAGGGATTTTTATCAGATCTTGACTATGAACTTAGGATGCAGGTCTGATAAATTTTATAACAACATCCCCAAAGCCCAGACAATGAATGTTTTATCTAACTTAGGTATATCCTTAAAAAATCTTGAAGAAATATTGATGGGAGAAATGTGTATTACTTGGGTGGGTGACTTCAACTGCTCCCTGTGCCAATTCAGTGAACAAGGCATCTGTGGCCTGGGGAATGATAACGAAGATACACCTTCTCACTTTTCACATACGTCCCTAGGAGATCTGTTGAATGATATAGCCTTCCAAATTGATCTTGGCTTCGCAAATGAATTGAGTTCGTCTCCCACTCCGTTTCAATCGACCTTTAATGGAAGGGGATGTAACTCGACCATTGATTTTGTCCTAACAGATATTCCCGTAATGTAGTCTCCTGTAAGACCCTTGACATTTTAATGAGTGATCATTACCCTATTTGCCTAGATCTCTCTCTAAGAGGGCTGACAAAAAAACCATATAGTAATTCACAATATAATATTGACATCTATATTGCCAGCGCAAATGGGTATACGTTAAATTGGGCAATAGTAGATCCTCTGGCATTCCTCCGAGGTCTGATTAATAATAGCTGAGAGGAAATAGCCATATGCCTCTCACAGGATAGGGAGGACAAAGAAATATTTAACACCTTCCTTAAGATTTCAGTAGACGCGAGGAAGTTATTAATTAGAGAAAAATTACATGGCCAGCAACCCTCACAGGGCTGGTTTGACAAAGAATGTACGAAGGCCCGTACTCATTTAAAAAAGGCTCTGCACAACGAACCGAGGTGTAGGGATAAAATAAGGCAGGCAAGATCTTTGTACCGTTTGGCGCAAAAAAAAAACGCAGGGCTATATTAAAAAGGGAAGCATGGGATGCCCTACATGAGGCTTGCATAAACAAAGATAACACTGGCTTTTGGAGAGCGGTTAATGCCCCTTTTTTTAATAACAGAGAGACAGATATCATAGATATGGCTATTAGTGGTGACATGTGGGTTGATTTCTTCTCAGGGCTCTATAGGGATGAGACTACAGATGATGACAGGATAGAGACAGTTGCACTGAGAGCAGATGACAATATTGATTATGGACCGTTCCCCCTAGAGATCGATATTACCCTTGAGGAAGTCACTAGGGCTATTAATGATAGTGCCCCAAGGAAAGCACCAGGGCCGTATGGTATTCCGGTGGATGCTTACAAATCTAACATAGGGTTATGGGCCTCTCTTTTAACTAATGTATTCAGTAGTTGCATCCGTTACGGGCTTATTCCCACCTGGGCTGACGCTATTGTGGATGCCGCTCGTAGTCGAGAACTGTGGTTGCTGGAGAACGTCGAACATACACCATGAGGAGTGGATGGATTATCTTTTAATGGTTTTTTAAGTTTGGAAGAAGAGCTCCATTACCGCTACATACTCTGAACTGACATATTGTCCCCGGGACTGCGAGGCCCAGGCTGCCCTGCAACGCTATTCCGCTGCGCACCTGGTGCCTCTTCCCGGCCCCTCCCTTCGTGGCCTGACCTGTGAAAACGACTCGGGGCCCCCGCTTCGCGGGAGCCGCTCGTAGTCGAGAACTGTGGTTGCTGGAGAACGTCGAACATACACCATGAGGAGTGGATGGATTATCTTTCAATGGTTTTTTAAGTTTGGAAGAAGAGCTCCATTACCGCTACATACTCTGAACTGACATATTGTCCCCGGGACTGCGAGGCCCAGGCTGCCCTGCAACGCTATTCCGCTGCGCACCTGGTGCCTCTTCCCGGCCCCTCCCCTCGTGGCCTGACCTGTGAAAACGACTCGCGGCCCCCGCTTCGCGGGAGCCGCTCGTAGTCGAGAACTGTAGTTGCTGGAGAACGTCGAACATACACCATGAGGAGTGGATGGATTATCTTTTAATGGTTTTTTAAGTTTGGAAGAAGAGCTCCATTACCGCTACATACTCTGAACTGACATATTGTCCCCGGGACTGCGAGGCCCAGGCTGCCCTGCAACGCTATTCCGCTGCGCACATGGTGCCTCTTCCCGGCCCCTCCCCTCGTGGTCTGACCTGTGAAAACGACTCGCGGCCCCCGCTTCGCGGGAGCCGCTCGTAGTCGAGAACTGTGGTTGCTGGAGAACGTCGAACATACACCATGAGGAGTGGATGGATTATCTTTTAATGGTTTTTTAAGTTTGGAAGAAGAGCTCCATTACCGCTACATACTTTGAACTGACATATTGTCCCCGGGACTGCGAGGCCCAGGCTGCCCTGCAACGCTATTCCGCTGCGCACCTGGTGCCTCTTCCCGGCCCCTCCCCCTCACGTTACATAACTAACACCCACCTCCGCGTACGCGGGATGCGAGCGGGGCGCAAACCAGGGCGAAGACCGGGCAAAGAGGGCCGTTTGAGGCCGTTCGAGAACGGACGAGAGTGGACCTGGGCCACTTTATATCTACTCCTTTTACCAGATTATTCTTTTAGCTGTTAATTACTGTACTTGAAATATGACCTCGAGGGAGACTAGAAGTAAGACTATGATGGCTTCCGGGAAGCCTCAAAGCACCCTGGACACCTACTTTGCCAAAGCAGGAACATTACTTATCGAGGATATTACAACACTCGAACGACGCATCTCCCAAGAAATTGAGTGGGTAAGGAGATCGTCTTTGGGTCCCCTAGCTTCTGCAACCACCCCTGTGCAAAGACTTGAAAGTAACTTACTAGTAGCCGGGGGTAGGGGTCTCGATGACATGTGCGATATACCCGGCACATGCAGTACTATTGTTTCTGATACAGCCTGTAATACTTTGTCCCCGGCTGACTTCAGTATAATGTCGTTACCCTTACCGAAGCCGACGCACCCTACAACTGCTCCTGATGTTACGCTATATGCCGGGGAGGGAAATATTACTGAGGCCCAAAAGAATACACTGGCTAAGTTGGGGGAGAGAGAAGGAGCCGTCCCTAAAAATAAGAAAGCACAGAGCTTACGTGGGAAAAATCCGAAATCAATGAATAACTCTAACTCAACAGAGGGGGGGAAGAAATGTACGAAATATAAAAGGAAAACTACACCTAAAAATAAAGGCCCTATTCCATCTAATGCCCTAATTGAGAAATCCCCTGATTCCTGTGCAGCCCCTGGTGAGGAGGACATTACCCTACAACTGCTCCTGATGTTACGCTATATGCCGGGGAGGGAAATATTACTGAGGCCCAAAAGAATACACTGGCTAAGTTGGGGGAGAGAGAAGGAGCCGTCCCTAAAAATAAGAAAGCACAGAGCTTACGTGGGAAAAATCCGAAATCAATGAATAACTCTAACTCAACAGAGGGGGGGAAGAAATGTACGAAATATAAAAGAAAAACTACACCTAAAAATAAAGGCCCTATTCCATCTAATGCCCTAATTGAGAAATCCCCTGATTCCTGTGCAGCCCCTGGTGAGGAGGACATTACCCTCTCTGACATACGTAACTTGATGAGGATAATGCTCAAACCTCTGGAAGTACGGCTAGGAAAAATTGAAACTGTACTCCAAACCATCGAAAAGCAACTGTGTCATTCTTCAGTTACTTGCTCAAAAGATAATAGACAACTGGTTACAGGGAGGCGCAGTGAGGGCAACAAAACATACCCCGTAACCAAAGATTTATCCCTTCCTACCAACACCTTAAAGCCCCCACTCATTCCCACACAACCCGACCTACAGGCTGTTGGCCGGATATCAAACAGTAGTGTGAGAGAGAAGCTGACCACACCTGTAATAAAGAGTCATAGCAAAGAAAATGATCCCAACCAGAGGTCAATTAACTTACCACCAGAAGCCAGTCCATACATAATTATTCTAGCAGGCACACCCGAGCTTAAAAATTCTACACAAGAACCGGTGGAAGCCCTTAAAAATAAAGTGATCAACTGGCTTTCCATTAATAGACCGCTCCCTTTAGGTGCAAAGAGTGAGATTTTGATGGTTAGAAGAGCTTCGTGGCTGGGAGGAACAAGGAAATCTATTGATGGAGATTGTATCTTGGTTAATTTTAGAGACCCCAGGACAGTCACCCACATACTTAACTGGCCATACCGTGATAGAGGAACTTCTATTCAAGTTCTACCATTATCTTTCTTCTATCCACCCCCACTACAAGATCGGGTAATGGGAGGCTGGGAACCAGTACTGAGAAGAGGTTGTAGGTGGGGTCATAGGGAATCTATACCTCCATACCCGATCGGGACACCGCTTCTTGACTTTTTCCCGACCGAGAATAGATATACTAACTCAGATTTGGTAGATTGACAGTGCAGGAATGTAAGGCAAATGGATGTTTACAGCCATTCCTCAACTGAGGAAGTTAATTTCTTGACGGCTGTAACAATATCGGATGAACCCACCTGCCCAGTTCCTGATATTTCTCCCTATGGGGTGCTGGTGATTCCCCAAGCCTCTAATCTATACGCCAGTTCACTCCAGCAGAACTCTTCTAACAGGACTCAACCCCTAATTGGATATAATGATAGTACTATATCCCCTTCATTACAATTACTATCATGGAATGTGGTGGGCATAACTAATAAGCTGGACTGCCCAGATTGGAACGCATATGTCAAAAGCAAAGACATATGTATGTTCCAAGAAACCTGGGCACGCGACGAATTAATCTATACAGGCTATGCCACATTTTCCACCAGGGCAAAATGGGGAGGCATGGGACACCCATCCGGTGGACTCGCAACTTGGGTGGCTCTAGACTTAGGGTGTAGTGCAATTATGGATCCACTCACCAAGGAGGATATCCTTGTTGTGTTATTGGAATGGTCTAATCTAAATAAACTCCTTTTGATAAATGTTTATTCCCGCCCAGTAAATAACGGGCATGAATCTCGCACTATAGAGGAACTCACGGATGTCTTGAGAGAAATCCCGGACGGCATCCCTTTTTTGATTGGCGGTGACTTAAATTGCCACTTTGAGCCACTCTATGGTCCGACCGATGCCCTGACTGACGAAGAGGATGCTCTGTGGTCTATACCTCCTCTTGAGACACCTGGCCCTCGAGCCTGGACACCATTGGCAGTCCAAATTACAACACTTACCTTAAAGTTCGGAGTTCGGGCCTGCAATGGTCGGATAAAATCTGATATTCCTCCGAAACACACATATAATAGAGCTGGCAGGGAATCAAGAGTGGATTATATTCTTGTTCCTCTAGCAACGTGGCCACTCATTGAGGATTTCCGGGTATCCTCAAGGTTGGAGAGTGACCACAATGCTTTGGAGCTCGAATATAACCTCCCTGCCCCCGTGCTCAGGAGGGAACAGAGGCCGACCTTCCAAAAGGAGCTAGCCCTGGCAAATAACAGACGTAGAGTAAAATGGGAAAGATTAGCCTCCTCCCCAGAGAAACTATCTAGGCTCTATGCCCGGGTTGTTCCTATATTTGAAAAAGCCTCCATAAGCATGGAGTATGGCATTACCCCCGAAAATCGGATAGTGTGGGGCACGCTTCACAACGAACTAATATCCGCAGTGTCTGACATCCTCTTTTCATCCCAACATGGGAATACTGGACGCCTCCCTCGTCCTACTTGGTATAATTCCACATGCCGGAAGGCTAAAACCGCCCTTCTGGATGCTTTAAAGGAGAAGAAGGGTATCGAGGACATTAGGGCAAAACGCTCTGCCTATAAACTTTTGATTCACCATGCCAAAAAGGAATGGGAATATGATAAATGGGAGAAACTCAAAACTACTTTGGCATGAGGAGACTCCCGCTTATTCTGGCGGCTTGTGAACACAGGTTCAGAATTGCTGATTAGTGCAACTGAGCCGAACATTTCCGCCGCCGCATGGGAAAACCACTTTAAAGCCTTATATAGTGCACCTGATGATCCCCGACCTAACCCCATTACCTTCGACACAAATAAACCGAGCAGTCTCTCATTTACATTAACAGAGGTACAAGATGTGATAGGTAGGCTACCCTCAGGCAAGGCCCCAGGCCTAGACGGCCTTCCCGGAGATTTATTTAAACATGAACCCGCTGTATGGGCCCCTTACTTATTAATTCTTTTTAATTCTATTCTAGATGGAATGGAGGTTCCAAACACATGGCTGGGTGCTGAGATAGTACCAATACATAAAAAGGGCTCCCCCCTACTCCCCTCCAATTACAGACCTATCAGTCTGATTGACGTTCCCCAAAAACTGTTTAGCAGACTGTTATTAAATCGCCTACAGGTCTGGATGGATGAACAGGAGATTTTGAGCCCGTATCAAGCCGGGTTCAGAGAGGGGGTCTCGACCACCGATCAGATCTTCCGTTTTAACTTGTTATACTGGAAGACTGTATTAATTGAGGGCGGTACTCTGTATAGTGTCTTTGTCGACTTAAGAGCGGCGTTTGACTTGGTACCTAGAGACAAGTTATGGTTAGTTTTAAAAGATCTAGATGTTCCGGCCGATATCACATCTATGCTAATGAGATTGCACCAGGGCAATTTTGCTAGGGTAAGGTGTGGTAGAGGGGGAGCCCTTTCCGATAGCTTTCCCGTAGACACGGGGGTCAGACAGGGATGTGTCCTTGCACCAAGCCTGTTCTGCCTCTTCGTCGATGGGGTTATAGATTTTCTCCTAGGGCTAACTGACATTGATGCACCCAGGTTGAATGGCAGCAGGGTGCCCGCCATTATGTTTGCGGATGACACCCTGCTGCTTTCTAAATCCCCTATGGGCCTCCAGAGGGTGTTGGACGGTTTCATAAACTTTTGTGAGGGTCGCGGATTGGAAATCAACGCGACTAAAACTAAGTTCATGATTTTCAACCCGCTACCCTCTTCCCGTCCAAGCCCCATGATAGGGTCCGTTAGATTGGAACGGGTCTCTACCTTTGAATACCTGGGGGTAACCCTTACCCAATCTATGTCCTGGGACTCTCATATAAACAAGGCGAACTTGAAACTTGTGCAACGCACGGGTGGCATATGCAGGATGATGTCTGGGTCAACATACAAACCCTTCGGCCCTCCCCTTCACATCTATAAAACTCAGGCTAGAGGGGCAGTAACCTATGGGGGTGAGATATGGGGACATATACCCTGCAAGAAATTACAGATTAGCGAAAATAACTTTATTAGACAACTGGCTGCACTCCCGACTGGCACCCCACTTCTAAAGATCATTATCATCTGGAAATAGTCCTTGACGATATAGCTCCCCAACTAACAAGGAAGCTTTTTATGCAGTGGCGCTATGGTACACTTCCCCTGAGGGCACATGTTGCACACTGGTCTGAAACACACCCTACAGTGAATTGCCCAAACTGTCCATCCAGGCGAGAAGATGATATACATGTTATTTTTTTCTGCCCTGCATACAATACACCCCGAAAATACTGGCTCACCCCACTCCTTAGAAATTTGGGTTTCAGGGAACATTACCCTGCTTACAGAGTCCTAAAGTCAGACATATCCGCACCAACTGAACTTGCCGTTGCCAAATTTTTAACGACGATGTGGTTCATTCGAAACCGATTAATGAAATCCACTAGTACCAACTGTTAAATAATTTATGTTTGTTTAAAAATGTTTTCTTGCATTTAATGTGTTGATTTTCATCTAATCTTACTCTTTTATTGTAAATATGGTGAAATGTTATTGCTTTTATGGTCCACAGTGACCGAAATAAAGATTATGATGATGATACCTATTTTTAAGAAAGGGAATAGAAATGAACCTAGTTGCTATCGCCCGATATCATTATTGGATGCCTTTATGAAAATAGCGGGAAGGGTCATTTTAAATAAGCTTGAGACATGGGTGGAAGAGACAGGTGTTTTATCAGTCTTCCCATATGGCTTTCGCCCAGGTTTAGGTACCACTGAACAGGGACTTAATCTGTCCCTGATTATCGATAAATATACAAAAGCTAAGAAGGGCAAACTTTTTCTCACTTTTGTGGACTTAAGCTCCGCCTTTGATTGTGTCAAACACGTCATGCTGTGGGATACTCTTAAAGATCTAGAGTTGGATCCATCCTTGCTGTTGTTCATAAAGGAATTATATAGGGGGGCAGGTGCAAGGGTTCGGTATGGGAAACAGGGAGAATGCTCAGCCAAGTTCCCTATAAAAAGAGGGGTGAGGCAGGGGTGCATTCTTGCCCCCCTGCTTTTCTCGCTCTACACAAACAGCTTAGGACAACACTTGAGCGAGCATCAACATGATAACCCAACCATTAGGGATACCCCTGTTCCAATTTTATTATACGCGGATGACGCTGTTATAATGTCGCGGATACAGTTGGGTTCGCAAAGGTCTGTTTCTAACTTTGTTGCTTATATTACAGAACGGGGCTTAAAGGTAAATATTGCCAAGACATTTACAATGAGTTGTGGGACAAAATTGAGAAAGACATGTGACATCTTTATTGACAATAAAAAAATTGTAAGCACGGATAAATTCTCTTATTTAGGCATAACTTTTGATAGGAAGGGTTCTTGGAAAGCGGCCATGAATAGTAGAAAGCTGACCCTCTCGAGAGCCATAGGAGCTGTCACTAACTTTAAAAAAAAACTAGGTGGAAGATTGGTCCCAGAGCTGCTTGCCATCTATAAATCTAAATGTAGCTCAACAGGGACATATGGGGCTGGCATATGGGGTATCGAATGCACGGACCAAATACAACGCTGTGAAAACATCTTTTTGCACTATCTGTTGGCGGTTCCTATTTCGACCGCCACCTATTGTTGTCACAGGGAACTTGGTCTTGCACATATCTCTGACACTATAAAGATCATTCCCCTCCTTCAATGGCTTAAGATATGGGTGTCGATAGAGACGGTCTTCAACAGGGACGTAATTATGGATTGCCTTAAGCTGGATGGGGTGGCGAATTTGCCATGGATCAGTTAAAAAAGCATGACACATGACACATGACATAGGCCACCCAGAATATTTTTATAACCCAAGCAGCTTGGAATCTGTTTCTAGAAAATTCCTCAAGACACATTGTCTGAATCACTTAGAGGACAAACGCTGGCTCATCGAGAGAGAAAAGAAATTGGTCATGGCAAATCACTTGATGTCTACCTGTATAGGCCTACAACCCTATTTGACACTGGTACAGAGTAGTTTTTCCCGTTTGCTTCTTGACCGTTTTCGTAATGGGTCCTTTTTTTAGATGGTCACATTTCCTGATATCAATGACTGGACAAAACATCATCTCATGTCCATGCAATGATATCTCTAGATTGACCACGATGCATTGCACTTTATTTTGTAAATATTATGTCGTACCGAGGAAAACGTTTTTATTGCCTATTCTCAGAAGATGGAATCTAAAACAATGTAGAACAGCTTTTTTAAGACTACAAATGTTAGAAAATGAATATACCATCATGGCCCCTTCTTCTTTCTTAAAAGCTGTCATAAGGTCCTGGAACACCATGTGAAGTTACTGCGAACATTTGGTGCCTTTGTATCCCTCTGTGTATATATATGGATTTTTATCATGTATTTCTGTTTTTTAATATGATTTGTGTTTTTATTACCCTGTAGCTCCTAATAGAATTTGGAAATTGTTTCCTTTTAAACTGTTTTTAACACTGTGTTTTTATGATTTTATGACATAAAATCGAATAAGGCTGATTTGAATTTGAATTTGAGTAATGTGCATGTTCTCACAGTCTCACTGCAGTGCAATAAAGATTTAGTTATGCAGCACAATATCCTTGGTGCAACAACAACTGTTACATGGCTAAACACTTATAAGGTCCCAAAGGCGAGACCTATTGGCTATGCCAATGCTTGTTTTTTCTTCTAATGGACTTTTGTTGCGTTACATGTTGACTCCGTTCTATGACTTTGGGGCACCTGTGTTTGTTTCGGTGATTGACAAACTTCCCGTCCTGTTAGCATGTGGTGGAGGCTCGCCCTAATGAGTTGTATTTAACGTGAGGGCCTCGTCTGAAGGATTTGGAAACGGGGAAAGCTGGGGACTGAATATTTGTCTAATGCTACCTCCTCGAAAAGACCTCCATCACCCTTCCAATAACTCAAGCCCTCAGGTATTACATGCGAAAATCAAATTGTTGAAATGGATTCTGAAACTGTTGCTGATCTGTGAAATGGTCAGTCTTGCTGGGTTGTTTCAAAGTTGGAAACAATGAAAACAGCCACTGTCAAAGTCAATAGGCTTGGTCTATGTGAGATCTATTTGCTTTGTCAGTGTTTTGTTTTAGACATGTTGTCCAGCAAAGAAACAACTGACAGCAGGGGGTGGTAAAGAAACAACTGGCAGAGTGTAGGTTGAGGTGAGAACAAAATATCGTACAGTGGGATGATCGCAAGGAGAAAAGAGACACAGAGGAGGGAGCAGCAAAAGTAGGGCAGGGTGAGGGAGAGGGACTGCAGACACAAGTATTCTAAAAGAGTCCATGTTAAAAATAAAAAAAGCATTTGCAATGCAACAGGCCTCGCATTTGTGAGAGGTTGAGCTATTGGCATTGTAAATGACAATGCCTTTTATTTATGTTTTCAAAACCTGCAAGCAGTGCGTAAACACGTACTTTGCAGGTTTTCTTAACATATAAATAAAAGGCATTATCATTTACAATGCCAATAGTTCAAACTCTCGCAAATGCGAGACCTATTGCATTGCAAATGCTTGTTTAGCTCTGTTTTAGAGAAGTCAGCGTAAAAAAAGCTTCATTTGTCCACGTGCTGTGCAAATTGTTTTAGGGAGATATAGCATCCAATACTCCAACTACTGTTTTTTTGTTATATATAAATGCCACTTTGGACTTCCTTTAAATATGGCTTTTAGACAATGTATATGAGAAAAGTGGTGTAAAATAAAAGCATACCAATAGGTCTCGCCTTTGGGACATTATAAGTGTTTAGCCATGCAACAGTTGATGTTGCCCCAAGGATATTGTGCTGCATAATTAAATACTTATAAGGTCCCAAAGGCGAGACCTATTGGCTATGCGCTGACAGGAGCAATAGGCAGGTGCAAGCTGCAGTGGCCTCCTGACGAGGGCTCTGCCACTTATTTTTTCACAAAGTAAGCACTGGGTGTGGGGGGGGGGTGGGAGTTTGCAATTAGAAAACTATGGAAAACTGCGCACCTCCAGACAAACATCTTCGCTATTTTAGATATAGGAAATGTACTCTTACCTTCTGGGCAGCTGTCCAAGAATAGCTGGTCAGGAAACCATATCTGAGGAGAGCTAGCAGCGAGCCTGCTCCTAGCAGACAAGGGTTGTGGTAGGAAGGTTGTGAGGTAGTGATCCGCCTGGCCCTTTCAAAAAGCTGGAAGGCAGAGTGCCTGAGAGGGCCCAGGTCTCTGCTTGCTTCACTGTGGCAGCCTTTTTATTCAACCGAATATTCAAGGAGCGTCAAGATGTGTTCTCTGTTATCTGCTAATCTCAAGCAATGTAGAATTTTAAGTATTTATATATTTGTTCGTTGCAGAGACTAGTTTTGTATTAAGATTTTCACTGTTTATGTTATCTTTCCTATTATATCACATGGATGTATTTATATTCCTAAACACTTTTCAGAAACAAACTTATTTTCTCAAAGTCCCAAAACAAAACAAGCACTGGCAATGCCACTCATTTTGGCTTTTATATTGTGAAGCGTTTTTTGCTAAATAAATGAAAGCACAACACAGGTACAACATAGGCAGCAGCAATGCAAGGTTCTCCAACCTAAAAAAAGACGTAAAGGACAGGATGAGCTACTCAAACATGGACTTAGGAATTGTGAGAGTTCTAAATCATCAAGGTCAAGTTTTTATCCAACAAACGGGGAGTCGGTCGGCGGGACAAGGAAATACAGAAGGAGAATGGGAAGAGAAGTACATGGGTGGGGGAAGAGGACATGTGAGATGATACGGGGGAGCACATGGCTAAAAATTATTTTAAAGCTCTATGAAGTGGCCAGTGCTTTAAAAAAAAATCATTAGCCCTGGCTGCGTCATAGCACTTTAAAAAAAAGTGTTTAGCCGCACTGCTGTACAGCATGGCTAACAAATATTGCCAAAGACAAGACAATAGCACCATTAGTGAGACTTTGTGGCATTGCAGATGCTTATTGGTGTTTCATCCAAGGAACAGCCTTGTAATTTAGGGAACATGAATGCTGGGTAAAGGTAGTATTACCCCATAGTATTTGTAAACCCATAGTGTTCCTGCTGTGCAAGTTGCATCACAAAGGAATATGTCATATGATTTCTAATATTTAAATACATGATGTAAGAGGAGCCTGGGGCCCAAAGGAGCCAGGGGCCCTCGGAAAGAGTCCTGCCTGCCTCCCTCTTGTGACAGCCCTGAACATTTCCAAGTTGACCACATACAGAGAGAGCAGCACTTTCTCACAGGTTCCCATTCATTACAATGTGTGACCGTGATGTGTGCAAGGGTTGAAGTGTGTGCAGGGCCCTATGCGGGGCATCACCACTCTCCGCCCAAGCCCCGCGATGGCGGCAATGCACCCTTGAAGCATTTGCAGGGCTGGCATTAACGCTGGTGACTTCCGGTGCAACAATCACTTTTGGTGCCCCCACGTTCAATGACTGCCTCCTCGGATTCTCTCACTACCACCTGCAAAAGTGCCCCTCATCTCTCCTATCATAAGATATTGCCAAGCACAGCGACTCCCTGAGGTCAAGGCGCCCCCCTCCACAAGTCAGCGCCCAGTGCGGCCGCCCCAGTCGCACTGCCCTAAAGCCGGCCCTGAACATTTGCATGATTGAGTTGACCTTTTAAGCCATGTGCATGCGGCAGATGATCTTTATGAAGGTCTCTTAAGAAACGCCTCATAGGCATTGTTTGGAATGTGATTTAAGTGTAATGACCGTATAATCGGTTGAAAATGAACGCGGATGCATAGGTTGATGGAAATGAGAACGTGGCCATGGATCTGGCAGTCGTGTTATGCTTAAACCTAAACACGGAAGAATCGAAACTGAAATTCCTAAGAGTTACCATTTAATCTGTTGTTGTGAGGAAGCAGTCAGTGGAACCAAGGGAACCAAAGGCAGGAGGTTGCGCAGGTAGGTGCCTCTATTTAACATTATGTTGTTGCTGTTTTTAGATGCCTTTGCAACACACAGGGATGCTGGAGGGTAGAGTGCCATCCTGCTGAAAGAGGTATGCGTAGCGGAGCCGTTAGGACGCTGGGAGACAGACTGTGCGGGTTTTAAATGCACATACAAGCAATGAGGGTGTAGGACTTGGCCCTTTTTCCCTCATTTGTTTTCGTTTTTGTAATATTGATGCAGATTCAGGGAGCCATTTTAGCTACCCCTGAAACTTCTGTCTGAGGGCCTGGAGCACAAAATGGTGGCCACCTGTGACATCACCAGCATCCACTGGAACCTGCTAGCACCTTCCAGAACATTCCAGAACCCTGTGACAGTTGGAGGCGGTTTAGAATGTTGGGAAGCTAAGACAGAGAGTTGGCAGTTGGCACCTGACTGGTGAGGAGTGAGCAGCAAAAACGTGAAGGAGGAAGGAGTGAAGCAGCAGGGGTGGAAACTTGTGCCTGGAGTGGGGTCCATAAACCCACCCTTGATACTAGTCCCTACTGACGGAGCCCAGCCTAGAGCCCTGTGTGGGAAGAAGTCAGAAAAACCATCCTGAGGACCTGGACAGCAGGAACAGGCCTTAGAGACAAGAGAACAGCAAGATCCTGACCTGGAAGCTGGTTTCCCTGAAGTCCGACGTCGAGTAGCCTAAGACCTGGAGCCCGAGGTGGAGAAGCGGCGCTGACTGGAAAAGCAGACGTCGTACCCGGAGCCGCCAGAGGTCGAGAGAGGGCGCCGTCAGAGGTCGTGAGGAATACCAGAGGTCGAGGAGGAAGTCACCCGAGGTCGAGTGAGCGGCGTCATCGGAGGAGTGAAGTCCGCCCTCCGGAGTCGTCGGAGACCGAGGTGAAGGGTAACGGAGGTCGGGAGTGAGGATCGCACTCCGGAGTCGCCGGAACCTGTGAGAATCGTGCCGGAGGTCGGGAGTGGAGGTCGCACTCCGGAGTCGCCGGAAACCTGTGAGGAGCACCGGAGGTCGGGAGTGAGGATCGCACTCCGGAGCCGCCGGAAGTCGACATCGAGGCAAGGCCGGCCGACGTCATCGAAGCCGAGGTCGCCATCGGACCGGAGCCGCCCGAAGTCGACATCGAGTAAGACTGCCCGACGCCATCGAATCGGAGGTCGAGATCGAACCGAGGCCGCTGACATCGAGACCGGATCCGCCTGCCGGCGTCGTCAAAGAACTGACATTGTGCCGAGGCCGCCGACATCGAACCGGAACCGCCTCAAGGCATCGATACGACTCCAGCGGCGTCGGAGCATCAGAAAAAGGGCAGTAAGTGGAGTAGAGGGCGCCTAAGGCCCTGTGGAGACCTGAGAGACTGCTCTAAGGGGCTAGGGAGGTGCTGGAACCAACCTGACTGTGCCAAGGGTGAACTGGGACTAATCTAGAGAAGTTGTGTGGAGAGAGAGAGCCAGGTCTCTGGTATTTTCCCCCTTTATCTACCTCAGTTTAGGCCTCAGCCTTGACCAAGCCAGGGAGTAGACACCCCCAAGCCTTCCACATCCCCACAAGCTGTGCCTGGGCCAAATCAGCCCTTAGGAATTCAAAAGTGATCTGATTCCATGAGTGTCACTGTCAGCTTTTAAGTATTTATTAGGGGCACTGTATTTATTGTATTTAACCTATTTATTGTTCCACTGTATTTATTGGTCCACAGTATTTATTGATGCACAATATTTATTGGTTACAGTATTTATTGCCTCAGAATATTTAATTGCCTGTCTGTATTGCACTTTTATTTATGCCTTCAGTATTTATGATCACCCCTATTTATTGAATCATTAAGCCAGTATTTATTTGTCCTGCACTTTCTAAAAAGTTTGTATATTGTGATTGTTATTTATTTTCTCCAATCAGCAACTAAGAGAAAAAGAAGATAAAGAAAGTTATTTTCATAATTTTTACGGTGTAGAGTCGTTTTTGGAACGGATGCACGCATGGTTATTGTTTGGGTATGTTGTATGCTTAGCACGGAGCCTGATTCCTGACCACTCGAGCCAAGCTACCACAGTGTGTCCGGAAGACCACCACCACCCCTTCTAGTGTGGGAGTGGTTTTCCAACTTAATTGGTGTTCAGCGGTGGGATAGAGCTGTGCCTACGCATACTCAACAATAACTGTGGGTAGTCCATAGGCCTACACCGGGAGTTTTCTCAAGAGCGGCCTTCCTAATTGTGGGTTTTTGTTTTTTCCAAATTTACTCTGGTGGTGGGAGGAGGTATTATTAAAGGTACCCCCCTGCATAGTTACTGCACAAAACCTGTCCTCTAACCTGAGTGGGCAAGATGGAGTTTGTACTAGAAAATCTAGAAACGTACACTGTGGCCCAACTCAGGGAGTTTTGCCAGCGGGAGGGGGTGTACTGTCCCCCAGGAGCAAAGAAGGGTGCACTCCAAACCAGCTTAAGGGCTTGGGGGGAGGCACGCCGAGAAAGCAAGGCTGAGGAGGAAGACAGGGATGGAGAGCCTGACCCCGAGGGGGCTGAAATGTACCAACCTGAGGTGGGGAACCTGTCAGCAGGGCCCAGAACCATTTCCAGGAAGGGCAGCAGTGCCTCTAGCGGTGGCTTGTCTAAAGTGGAGTTAACAGACCGGAGGGAGAAAAGACAGCTCACATGGGACTTAGCAAGGCTGGAGAAAGAGATGGAGGAGAGAAGGATGGCGCACGAGCTTCAGATGAGGGAGTTGGAGCTGCGTGCCCTCCAGATGAGTGTGTCCAGCGAGGACACTGGTGGCAGCATACCGGAAGCTCCACAGGAGCTAGAAGTTTATTTACCCCAGGATGACATCACCAGGGTGTCTGAGGAGGCATTGGGGTGGGAACCTGAAGGGGGTAGTGCAGGGATCTCCCAACCCAGCGAGGTGAGAGAAGTGGCAGATAGCCCAGCTAGGTCCCAGGGAGAGAGGGTTGTAGGGCCTCACGACCTATCTGTAGGAAGGCGTGAGACGGGGAGGTGTCCCGAGGTGCCCCAACCGAAGTCTCAGGGCCTGGAGAGTTCCACAAGGGAGCCCCAGGTTGGGAGCCTAGGCTGTCCCGATGTGCCCTCCAGTGCAGGGGAGCCCCTAGTGTCAGGAGGACCCAGGGCGACTGTAACCAGCGCGCCTGAGGTTCTGGGGTTGGCCCAGTTTCAGGGTTTAGGTCCTGGGCTGGGATGCCAGGCTCAGGGGTTGCCTGACCTGGCGGGTGGGGCCTCTGTTAACCGGGTCCCCCCGAAATTGACTTCCAGGGGTACTTTTCCCGTTAGGAGGGTGCTGAAATCTGGAAGGGGGTGCAGAGGGAGGAAGGTCTCGCCTCGGGCACCGACTCAGCCTAAGGGTTTAGACCCTAGGTTGAAGGATCAGTTGAGGGGTCAAGGCCCTAGACTGAGGAGGAAGTGTTGGTCTGAGGGTGCCTCGCAGGGTAGGGTGAGGAACCCCAGAAGGAGAGTTAGGGGGAGGAGAGCCTCGCCCCTGAAGGCTGGTCAGCCTAAGGGTGTGAACCCCAGGAGGAAGGACCAGAGGCAGTTTAGGACTGTAAGGAGGAGGACCGGAGTGGTCAACGGGCACTACAGGCCTGGGGCTACTGCCCCCCACTCCACGAGATCACCCGGGCCAGAGACATCTGGACGGCCCAGGGGCCGGTCCTGGCCACAACTAGCTAGGGAGCCCCAGTGGGGTGGTTTTGTTGGTCCAGGGAGGCTTGTTAGGGAACCATTGGGTTCCAGAGCGGAGGAGAACTTGCGGGAGCTCCTGCCGTTGCGGGCCGGCGTCCACCTTTTCTCGCCCCAAGCAGGGAAGACCATCAAGGCATTGATCGGTCTACCCTGGCTTTTGGCTGGAAGGGGGTTATGTAGGACTTGGCCCTTTTTCCCTCATTTGTTTTCGTTTTTGTAATATTGATGCAGATTCAGGGAGCCATTTTAGCTACCCCTGAAACTTCTGTCTGAGGGCCTGGAGCACAAAATGGTGGCCACCTGTGACATCACCAGCATCCACTGGAACCTGCTAGCACCTTCCAGAACATTCCAGAACCCTGTGACAGTTGGAGGCGGTTTAGAATGTTGGGAAGCTAAGACAGAGAGTTGGCAGTTGGAGCTGGCAGTTGGCACCTGACTGGTGAGGAGTGAGCAGCAAAAACGTGAAGGAGGAAGGAGTGAAGCAGCAGGGGTGGAAACTTGTGCCTGGAGTGGGGTCCATAAACCCACCCTTGATACTAGTCCCTACTGACGGAGCCCAGCCTAGAGCCCTGTGTGGGAAGAAGTCAGAAAAACCATCCTGAGGACCTGGACAGCAGGAACAGGCCTTAGAGACAAGAGAACAGCAAGATCCTGACCTGGAAGCTGGTTTCCCTGAAGTCCGACGTCGAGTAGCCTAAGACCTGGAGCCCGAGGTGGAGAAGCGGCGCTGACTGGAAAAGCAGACGTCGTACCCGGAGCCGCCAGAGGTCGAGAGAGGGCGCCGTCAGAGGTCGTGAGGAATACCAGAGGTCGAGGAGGAAGTCACCCGAGGTCGAGTGAGCGGCGTCATCGGAGGAGTGAAGTCCGCCCTCCGGAGTCGTCGGAGACCGAGGTGAAGGGTAACGGAGGTCGGGAGTGAGGATCGCACTCCGGAGTCGCCGGAACCTGTGAGAATCGTGCCGGAGGTCGGGAGTGGAGGTCGCACTCCGGAGTCGCCGGAAACCTGTGAGGAGCACCGGAGGTCGGGAGTGAGGATCGCACTCCGGAGCCGCCGGAAGTCGACATCGAGGCAAGGCCGGCCGACGTCATCGAAGCCGAGGTCGCCATCGGACCGGAGCCGCCCGAAGTCGACATCGAGTAAGACTGCCCGACGCCATCGAATCGGAGGTCGAGATCGAACCGAGGCCGCTGACATCGAGACCGGATCCGCCTGCCGGCGTCGTCAAAGAACTGACATTGTGCCGAGGCCGCCGACATCGAACCGGAACCGCCTCACGGCATCGATACGACTCCAGCGGCGTCGGAGCATCAGAAAAAGGGCAGTAAGTGGAGTAGAGGGCGCCTAAGGCCCTGTGGAGACCTGAGAGACTGCTCTAAGGGGCTAGGGAGGTGCTGGAACCAACCTGACTGTGCCAAGGGTGAACTGGGACTAATCTAGAGAAGTTGTGTGGAGAGAGAGAGCCAGGTCTCTGGTATTTTCCCCCTTTATCTACCTCAGTTTAGGCCTCAGCCTTGACCAAGCCAGGGAGTAGACACCCCCAAGCCTTCCACATCCCTACAAGCTGTGCCTGGGCCAAATCAGCCCTTAGGAATTCAAAAGTGATCTGATTCCATGAGTGTCACTGTCAGCTTTTAAGTATTTATTAGGGGCACTGTATTTATTGTATTTAACCTATTTATTGTTCCACTGTATTTATTGGTCCACAGTATTTATTGATGCACAATATTTATTGGTTACAGTATTTATTGCCTCAGAATATTTAATTGCCTGTCTGTATTGCACTTTTATTTATGCCTTCAGTATTTATGATCACCCCTATTTATTGAATCATTAAGCCAGTATTTATTTGTCCTGCACTTTCTAAAAAGTTTGTATATTGTGATTGGTATTTATTTTCTCCAATCAGCAACTAAGAGAAAAAGAAGATAAAGAAAGTTATTTTCATAATTTTAACGGTGTAGAGTCGTTTTTGGAACGGATGCACGCATGGTTATTGTTTGGGTATGTTGTATGCTTAGCACGGAGCCTGATTCCTGACCACTCGAGCCAAGCTACCACAGTGTGTCCGGAAGACCACCACCACCCCTTCTAGTGTGGGAGTGGTTTTCCAACAGAGGGAAATGCAGGAGCTTCCTAAACAGGCATGGGTAAGCTTACACGGTTGGCGTCCAGGTATGTATACAGCATTAAATACCGATAATCGCCCCGCTTCTCATCAGTTTTTGCGGATATGTGTACTTCACCCTGTGACTTGAAGCAAGCACTTTGTCCAAGATCACTCTATAATATGACGATAATTTAACCTATCGAAATAACAAATGTGCCTTTTGCCAAACGTAATTGGGACTCAATATAGTGACGAAGGAAGGGTGGGGCGCTGGGTTAGCAGTTGTCGTAAGTAACTCGTGACCGGCGGATCTCAGCAGATGGCAGATGCGAGTGTACCGGTCACATTTTGACAGATGGTCAGATAACACCTTTTAATACTTGACTGTTCCCTCTTCGGCATGTCGCTTTCAACACTTCGAGGTAACAAGCATTGGTCGTGGGAAGCTTGTAGTAATGTAAAAGCACGGGAACGGAATTTTTTTAAAAAGCACGCGATTGGTGCGCGTGCGGCAGCAGCAAAAGTGATCACGCTACAGATGGCGCCTCGGGCGCTGAAAGCTGGCGGCTGTGCACGTACACGTAGTGGTAGCATTTTCTGAAGCCCTTACTAAAAGTCTCGGCCTGAGCAGCGCATGCGCTGGCTCAGGCGAGACCTAAAGAAGGGATGAGGTTTGTGAGGCATGAAAGTAGACACCCATAAAGACTTGTTTCGAGGCCGCCTAAAATAAAGTGCTGTTGCTCAGACACCCACAGACACCCCCCGCACTTAAAACCGGGGGGGGCAGTGTTATGTTTGGAAAGTTGTAGATAAGATTGTAGGCTAATAATGGTAATTTTTGTGTGTGCTTTTTGGTTGATAATATCATTTTAAGTACATAGATTAAATTTTTTTTAAATACTATATATAAAGTTGTCTGTGGTGGGTTGCAGAGAGAGTGGTGTGGGGTGGTGGGGTGCGGCGGAGAGGTGAAAAGTACGAGGTAGTGCAGTTACATATAAATTGTAAAGGTGTTTGTAAATAATTAAATAAATACTTGCTGTATGATCTATGGCACTACCTGTCGAGTTAGTGCTGCTCTGTCGTGTTCAATCACGTTGCAGCACTGGGTATGGAAGTCGTTAGTGGAAATTTTGTAATTGTATGTTATAATTTTGACATAGTGAACAAATGTGAAAAATAATTGAATCTATTTTTTTTCAGAAAATTATTTCGTTTGGATTAAAATTTGGAAATGCCAAGAAGAAGTAAAAACAAAAAGAAAAGAGAAGAAAAATATATATTTGTGCAAAAGGTAAAAGGAAAAAGGCAAAAGTTTGTATTTGGAAAAAGTGGATAGCATAGAAAAACTTTGTTCTACTATAAGTACAAGATGAAAAAAGGATCACACAAGAGGAAAAATAGGAATTTTTCAAGTAAGGTGAAGCAGAGTTCAATTTCAAATACCATTAAAAGGAAAGATGATAAAGAAATAGTATCTGTTACTTGGAGACAAAAGGAGTTTCATGAAAATCGTCAGAGACTTTTTCGATCTAGAGTGATTCAGAATTCAATGAAAGAATGCTTCAAATATAAAAGGAATGTTTTTTAATTGAAAGAGAAACATCATATTGAAAGTATAGTGGATAGTGCTTTCAATTTAAAACAGAAGTTATTCATTGTGATTTTGAAGAGAAAGTATTAAACAGAACGTTAAGTGGTTACAAGGACTAGAACTATGTCATGTAAGAAAATATACTGACAAGTATGGGTATTCTCTGGCTTGTCTTTGAAGAAAAGTTTGTAAAAGGGTTTTTTATCAGTTGAGGATGTTAGCAGTATGATATTCAGAAATGCAGAAGTTTGTGAGGAAAGTGGACTATGTAAAAAGTTCTGTATTATTTTTAAGTGAACTGAGTACAAGTCTTTTATATGTTTCTTTATTAGCTGTTCAAAAAAAGTGTGATGATATTAAAATGTGATTCAGAGGAGCAATTCATAGAACGTGAAAGTTTGACAATTACAGATGTTGGAGGAGATGGGAAAGCGATTAGCACTGATCGGTTTGAAGAAGAAATTGGAAAGTTTAATGTAGTGTGGTGTGAAATACGAGACTATGTTTGTATTTGTTGTCGACGTACTGATTATAAAAGTCAAAGTAGGAATGTTGATTTGTATTTGAAAAGTTAAAAATAGAACAATGGTAAGTGGGTAGAATTTACAATATACTTGTTGGTGGAAGGTCAATTTGAGTTAGGTAGTGTTCAACGTATATATAAATATTGTTATAACAAACTAGAAGAGAACAAAATGCCTTTTAGAGCAGTACATAATAACTTAGAATTAGTAGCTATTTCAGAGGAACTGGCAGAATTGAATACATATGAGTCTGTTCTAATTCAATGTGTTAATTCTTTTCAAACTACAATTCGGATGGAGCATAAAACATGTAAACTGTCACCAACAGACTTGCAAAGAGGTTTGAAGGAAGAGTGGTGTACTTACCTTTGGATTTTAAGAAAAATATTGAAACTATTGCTGGAGTGAAAGAGGAAAATTAGGCAGTAGTCATTCTAGTAAATGTTGTAGTAACAAAAAGTTGGAAAATATGGAAAGATTTTGGTAGAGTTAATAAAGTTGAAAAGGCTACCTTATCTCTTATAGAGAACAATATTTATTAGTAAACTGTAAATGTGGGTGAACAGGTAATAAGTTTAGAAGATGAATCTTGTTGATCGATATTCTGAAGCTACAATCGGTACAGGTGGATCATTATACCGTCCACCTTCTCCTGTAGAAAACAGCTGTGGAAAATAATGACCTTCCAAGGTATTCTCCCATACACTTATTGGAGTTCCCTGTGCTTTTTTCATTTCAAATAACTCAATGCTGCTTCCTATTGCAAAGAACACATTGTGTAATGTTCATAAATATCTTATATCCTTGATTTGTCCACTTTCTCTATTTGACCACTTGAAATTTCAGATTATATTCTGAAGATCCTAGATTTCGACAGTGTATTTTATACATATTTCACCTTTTTGTTTGAAAGTGATCTGTCTTCTTTGTCGTGTGCAGTGAACCACATACTTCAAACTAAAGTTCATCAATAAGTTCTTTTTGCGAAAGAATTTGAGGAGAAACGTCAAGAAAGAGATGAAAATTTAGAAGGACACTTAATCAATTTGATGGCATGTCAACGTGGAACAAATGAGTATTGGTATTGTCATCATGAAGAACTCAAGTGTATGTTACGGAACGTAGGTACAAGAACATGGTTTGTCTCACTGAGCTGTTCAGAGTATGCATGGGAAGATTTGCTTGACTTTGTAAGAGAAGCGAATTCCAATATAAAAAATGTTGAATTAAAGACTTGTGGTGAACTGTGTTCATTGGATCCTGTATATGTGTGCAGATATTGTAATGATAGGTTTCAACCTATAATGTCTTTTATCTGCAATAAAAAGAATACAGCTCTCGGAGAGGTTACCGATTTCTTTTGGAGAAAGGAGTATCAAGCAAGAAGCGCACCTCATATACATATGCTAGTATGGATCAAGGATGAACCTAAATTTGGAAATGATTCTGATGAAACAGTATTGTCTTTCATTGCATAGTATGTGACATGTGAGATACCAAGAGAAGAAGGAGATAGACGCTTGAGATAGCAAGTTTTACGTTTCCAAAGTCACAGTTGTTGAAAGTATTGCAGAAGAAACTACAACTTTAAAGGAATATTTTACACCAGATGTCGGTTTGGTTTTTCCTGTCGAGTCATTTGGAAAGGAAGATTAAATTATTTTTTTTCTTCTGTAAGGCACACAATAACTCGGAAATCTCAAAAGAATAACTACGAGTTAAAAAGAAGAGAAGTGTCAAAGTATATCAATGATTACAATCCAGTCATTTTAAAAATGTGGAATGCGAACATGGACATACAGTATGTTGCAGATCACTCAATTGCTGTTGCATGTTATGTTACATCGTACATGAAAGAACTATGGGAAGAGATTGCACAAGAGAAAAGCCTTAGTAAAGAATTGTACAGCTTTACTTTGAAAATGCTTTCCCACCAAGAAATTGGATTGTATGGATGTTCAGACTGATTGTGCTCTTCAAGTTTAAATTCAAAGTCACGAGGAATCATTTGGGTAAGTTTAGGTCTTGCCTGCAAATGAAATGGAGACTTGAAATGATTTGAAGAAATTGAAGAATTAGCAGTAAATGAAGCAGACTGTACAGACAATCTTAAAACTAATATGTTGGACACGTATTAACCGAAAAGGAGTCAACATCTGGAACAGCTATGTCTGTATGAAGTACTTCAACATTACAGCTTGAAATGTTAAAGAGAATGTAAAAGAAGGAAAATATGCAGTAGTTGGATGTCATGGTTGTTTAGTAAAACATGCAAAGAGTAATCTGATAAACCACAAGAAAGTTAGTTGTGAAAGTTTAGATAAGGAAGAATTTTACTATTTAGCACTTCTGCAACTGTTTAAGCCATGGTGTAGTGAAAGTGAATTATTTGGAGACTTTGACTGTTACGAAGATTATTGTAATACGTGTAAAAGTAGCGTTGCATGTACAACTTTTGCCATATATTTAAAAATGGTGAATGATGACGTTGAACAGAAAAAGACTATAACAGCTGAAATAAGTCATGAAAGTTCTCAAGATAGTGAAACTACTGGTCCATGTAGTCACGATCTTCTTGGACGAGCAATACTGGAAAATGAAGCAGCCATTGCTGTGCAAGAAGTTGAAATTACAATGTGGTACAGCAGGTCCGAACAGTGAAACAGGGTCTTGATTCTATGATTGAGTATGTCAGAAGTTAAAGTCTTTGATAATTTCTGTTTACCCCCTCTGACCAGGTGCAATCAACTCTAGGTCCCAACAGTGGAATGGCGTCTTAATCCCACAATGGAAGACGTTACAACTGCATCTAAGAGTGGAGATGAAGGTACTCCCTTCGACCAGGTGCAACTAACTCTAGGTCCCAACAGTGGAACGGTGTCTTGATTCCACCATGGATAATGTCCGATATTACCTGCTGCTTGTTTTTTGCTGAACACACTCTGTTGAGGTGCATCAGACTCTGTGCTTCTGTAGCTAACTGCTGTACAGGATTATTGGGGTTGGTTGAGTGTAGTCACTTGAGTACACCGCAGTACAGCAGGTCCGAATACTGAAACGGGGTCTTGATTCTATTATTGAGGATGTCAGAAGTTAAAGTCTGTGTTTATTTCTGTGTACCACCTTCGACCAGGTGCAACCAGCTCTAGGTCCTTATAGTGGAACGGTGCCTTGATCCCAGAATGGAAGATGTCCAATATTACTTGTTGCTTGGTTTTCATAGAACTTCCTCCGTTGAGGTGCATCAGACACTGTGCTTCCGTAGTTAACTGTTGCACATGATTATTGTGCTTCGTTGACACCAGTCAGTGGAGTACAAGGTGGTACAGCAAGTCCGAACAGTGAAACGGGGTCTTGATTCTGTGATTAAGGATGTGAGAAGTTAAAGTGTGTAATGGTTTTTGTGTACCCTCTCTGATCAGGTGTAACGAACTGTAGGTTTCAACAGTGGAACGGCTGTTTAGGCCCACAATGGAGGATTTTAGAAATGCATCTCAAAGTGGAGATGAAGGTAGAAGACAAAGAAAGGTACCGAGTTCCTCGGTGGCAAGTTGGCCACCTGGTGTGTACTCAAGGTAGTGAGGAGGTGGGGGATACCTCCAGTCGGAAGTAGGACTCTCACACTCCCAGCAAGCTAGGTGTCATGCTTCATCATATGGGTCTGCTCCTCATCAAGCCGATGCTGCAATGCTCGACGGGCACCCATAAAGGGGCTCTTTCTCGGAGATCTTTTGTTCCTTGCCGTATAGGTGCCATGGGTGTGAGGGGCCTAGAGACGTGTAGATGTGGTGTGTGGATTAAAAGAGGTAAGGGAATCCTTTGTGATTATTTTTATTCTGAAAAGGTTCCAACCTGACTAATAAGGGAAAGAGAGGGGGGCGACTATTTTGTTTTAATGTGACAAAAAATTTGCTCTACCCCTAGATGGTCAACATATCTCTCACCTCAGAATGTCACGAAGTGATCAGTTGGCAATTCCTCGGGACCAGGTAACTAAAAAACTATCTACAGTGGGTGGTGTGGTGCAACGCTACCTACCACTCTTTCTATCCGTGTGTTATTACCCCGGAGAAGGGCAGCAAATCTCTTTGGTTTTCAGGTGCTGTCTCATCAGATCACAGCGGAGTAATTTGGACACACAGAGTAGGGTCTCTGCTCCCACTCGGAGCTTTGTGGCTCACCTACCCGCTCCACTGCATCAGGAAGGTGTCTGGGGGTAGAGCGAATTTTTTGTCACATTAAAACAAAATAGTCGCCCCCTCTCTTTCCCTTTTTAGTCAGGTTGGGACATTTTCAGAATAAAAATATTCTATGTATTGATACACCTATATATAGTCACACTCTACCACTCATCCATAGAGTTAGTCACACACCTAGGGACATTTTCAGAATAAAAATATTCTATGTATTGATACACCTATACATAGTCACACTCTACCACTCATCTATAGAGTAAGTCACACACCTAGTTAGTCACGCAAAGAATGAATTACATACTCATTTACTCATGTATACAGTTATATACACCAACTGAGTTATTTATACACACACCACATCACTTACTTATGCAGATACTAAGACATACTTATTGTCTTATACAATCAGTGATACAAGCAGACACTCATTTATACTCCCACTCTTCAAATAACTTACTCCGACATATAGTCATTTATATACTCCAACACTCACATATACTGCCTTAAAACATATGTAGTTACTCACACACATTCATTCACTCACCACACATCCGTTCACGCACTAAGTCACCCATACAGGCCTTCCCAGATGCACTTTTGAATCCATACAACCAGTGGATTACCCACTCAGACATGTGTGCACAGAGTCACACCCCCTCCACCGACGCACACAGATACTCAGACAAGAAATCAATAACCCATATAGACACCTATGTAGATACTTACCAACCCATGCAGCCGCTTACACACCAACTGAGAGACTAATACAGACTTTCACACAGTTTAGTCACTAACCCATGCATTCAATAATACACGTTCAATCACTCACTTATACAGTCAGTCAAGTGCCTACTAAATAATCCCTTCAGGCACTTGTAAATTCACTCATTCTTCAATACACCTTGGCATAGACATATATGAAAAATATTTAAAGTTGAGAGGAACACAAATTCACTGGATGATGTCATCAGTGATGTCATTTGAGATGTCATGAGTGATGTCACTGACCATGTCATGAGTGATGTAACATGTGACGTCATCAGCAGTGCATTGCGGGCGCTCGAGTTATAGTTAGCTCAACTAATTATAACTGGCGAATTTCTCTTGTTTTATATGAGTCAAATGTCCAACTAACTATAACGTCCCTGAAACCTATGGTTTTTTCAGTGAATTTCTAAGGTTTATTTAAATGCTAATTCCTAACTATAATGTCTGTAAAACCTATGTTTTTTTCAGTGAATATATATATATGTGTATATATTATCTACTGGCGGTCGCCAGTAGATAGTTATAGTTAGGACCGAGTTCCCATAGGAAATCTGAAAATTCTATTTTGAATAACTTTGGCGCCGGTTGACTTATCTTCGTGAAATTTTCAAAACTAATGGGGTGCTCCGCTCAGCTCCTACCCTGAAAGTCTCGGGGTGATTCGTCAGGGGGCTGAGAAAAAAAGGGGGGTCCCAAAACACGTTTTCCCCATGCATTTTCCCATAGGACCTTTAGTCGAAGGTACAGCCCGAACGGCTGAACAGAATTTCTTGAAATTTGGCAAAGAGGTAGTCCTCAGGTCAGGGATGTGCCTTTTGCATATGTGGTGTCAATCTGTTCACTAGTTCCCGAGAAAATTGCAGTTTAAAGTACATAAATATCTATATGCGCGCACAGTGCGCGCACCGTGCGCGCACCGTGCCGTGCGCGAGCGTAATTCTGATTGGTGGTTAGATGTCAGTCAACATTCGAATCGGTCGAAATCAGGAAAGTGTCGGATGCCATTTTGTGTGTGGCAGTGAAAAAGAAGGTGGAGAACGTGAAAAGGGGGCAGGGTAGAGAGTTCTAACCCCCTAGCCTTTGTCAGGGGGTCCCTGAAGGACCCCGAAGGGTGAAAAAAACATTTTATTTTTTTTCAAAAAATTGCGGGGTGCGCGCACCCCCCAGCCGCCATTTTGAGTTTTAGAGGCAGAAGAGAGCTAAAAACACAAGTGGAGAACGTGAAAAGGGGGCAGGGTAGAGAGTCCCTGACCCCCTAGGCCTTCTCCGGGGGACCATGAAAGACCCCTAAGGCCCAAAAAAAAAAAATTATTATAGAAATATTGCACGGAGCGCGCACGGTGCACACACGGCGGCAAAAAATTCATAAAAGAATAGAATCAAAAATCAAGTTTAAGTGTTTAGATGTTGGTTGGCTCTAAAAAGAGCCGTTGTGTTCATTGAGTGTTTTTTTGTACCTACAAGTAAGTACCGATGCAGAGTCTAAAGTTAAAGAGGAAGACTCTGTTCCCTTCATCTGTGAAATGAACACCGTCTCCTCTATAAATGCCTTGCATGTTGTAACGCAAGTTGTTGTGGTATATAGAACCCATACCATAGTCTCTGAGGAAAGCAGAAACAGACTTATTGGCGTGCTTTTTTGCTTTCTCAAACTACGGACAATATTGGTTGGACCAGTTCCACTTTTGCCTTTGGCATATATTAGAATATACAAAGGTAGTTTGTGGAAAAAGTGACATCAATTGCACAAAGGTGTCCTTAACAAGCATTTCCAGACCTACCCCAGTTAAAGTGCCTAGGTCATTTCCACCACAGTGCACAATTATAAGGTCAGGCTGTGGGAGATGTAGAAAGGATTTCACCAAAGGCATTAATTTGTGCCACTTTAACCCTCCCTGACCAATCCATTTAATGTCTACATTTGGCAAAGCAAGGTCTTTCACAATACCTCTTTTTTCTGCATACTTTTCACTCCAGTAGACATAGCTATGACCTACAATCCACACTGTGAACATCTTTCAAGGAGATCTGGATGCACTCAGAAGGTGTCTTTCAGTAGAATGGCAATATGAAAAGAAAGATAGTTGTAAAATGGAGGCTTACATACTTTTTTTTTAATAAAAAGAGCTCTTTGGCTGTTTCAGACCATTCAACACTAAAAACTAGGCTGTATGTTTACATTTTTAAAAGCATGTTTTGTATTGGTTCAGAAAAATATGTTCCCACAGAAGATTACTTTGGATATGCTGTTAGGTTTGAAAAGTCAAGCACTCTTGCTCTTTGGATTAGACACATTGGGCCATATGTAGGAAGCCTAATACCGGTCGGTAACGGCCGGTTTTCGGTAAATAGCCCGTTACCGACCGGTATTTAGGCTTTTGGTATATAGGGGGCATATTTCAGGATTCGGTAATTTACCGAATTGGTAAAATTACCGATTCGGTAATTTTACCGATTCGGTAAATACCGAATCCTGAAATGATATGTAGAGAGAGTGTGTCGTTGGTGTGGGGATTCGTTATTTACCACCAACTTAAAAGTTGGTGGTAAATGACGAATACCTGTAAAAAAGCATTTTTTTGCAATTTGAAGTGTGCAATGTGGCAGACATACATGCCCTTAGGGCATGTATGTGCACCACATGTGCACACATGGACGAATCAGGGGTGCAACAGGGTGTCAATGTGACACCCTGCCACCCATGATGATGCCTCCCCCATTACCGATTCGGTATTTACCGATTCGGTAATGGCAACTGGCTTCCCATTCATTCCTATGGGCTTCCAGGCCCATAGGAATGAATGGGAAGCCAGTTGCCATTACCGAATCGGTAAATACCGATTCTAAAATACCGACATATACCGAATCGGTAATTATTTACCTACATTACATTTACCGATTCATAAATACCGAATCGGTAAAATTCGGAATTTAAGAATCGGTAAATGTAATTTACCTACATATGGCCCATTGTGTGCTGAACTTCTGACCCCTCTGCTCACACCAGTGTTCCATGATCTGTTGCTATGGTAGCAGGCAGAAGTCATGTTGGGGGTAGGAATCATTTGGAAAAGGGTTGAAATTTGCAACCAATAGAAATGTGTGTTTCCATTTAAAAAAATGTGGGAAGCAATGTGATTTGAAGTTAACATGTATATGTATGAAAAAAGAGAGGGAAATTTTGCCATTTAGTGGTTTTGGTGAGAGGAGTACAGCTCAGAGATTCTGGCTCTGATAATCTGCTGTGTGAGTGGCACATTTCTTTCTCAACTAACTACTTTTAAAGGTGAGTTATGAATTTGAGAGTATGTGGTGTATTTTGATATAAATAATAGAAATTTGTTTCTTCTTTTAAAGTTGTGTTTTACATTTTATGTTTTGGAAGATATTTAACTGCCTTGAACTTGTAAGATATTATGGAGTATGTCTTCACCATAAGTTAAGGTGTACTGGTATCACCCAGGAATACTGTTTTGTGCCTAGAATCACACCATGAGTCTGTGTGCACATAGGAATTGTTGTCAGAGATTTAATTCGTGTTGCTCTTGTTCTGTAAGACTTGCACTCGTAGGAAAGGGGCAGCTTGTTTTCTTGAACTGTGATGGTTAGTATTCAGCACAAATCACTATCTCACAGATGAGAGACAAATGCTAACACATTTGAAAACAACAGGGTAGATTTTCCTTCCACTCCTGCAATGGGTGAGGTAGTTCCTACATGTTCAAAACTCCAATTAACCCTTACCACAGGTGATCTTACATACATCTCTGCAGTCTTCATGCAGTTGTGTAAGTGTCCATGCAGATCTCTCTTGCACCTGACAATACACAGTCTCCAGAAACACACTCTTAGCACACAGGCAGCTGTTTCTCCTGCACTCCCATGCTTACTATTCAGTACTGTGTGGTATTTCAGAAAGCAGTGTGTAACGCTAACACATTCAACATCACCAAGGCTCATTTCCTTTGCTCTAGTCTAATCACTCACCCAGGTTCCACATGCTCATGGTCTCAAGTAGCTGTTAGGACATGTGCTCTTTTCTGCCTCTCTAAACTATAAGGAAAATGTGTCAGGCTGTTACAGTAATTATCACTTGCTCTACCACAGTATTAAATGTGCTTTGAAATTGCCAATCAAATATCATTTTCTGCCTAGATACACACCATGAGTCTGTGTGCACACAGGAATTGGTGTCAGAGATTTAATTTGTGTTGCTCTAGTTCTGTAAGACTTGCACTCGTAGGAAAGGGGCAGCTTGTTTTCTTGAACTATGATGGTTAGCATACAGCACACATCACCATCTCACAGATGAGAGGCAAATGCTAACACATTTGAAAACAACTGGGTAGATTTTCCTTCCACTCCTGCAATGGGTGAGGTAGTTCCTACATGTTCAAAACTCCAATTAACACTTACCACAGGTGATCTTGCATACATCTGTGCAGTCTTCATGCAGTTGTGCAAGCGTCCATGCAGATCTCTCTTGCACCTGACAATACACAGTCTCCAGAAACACACTCTTAGCACACAGGCAGCTGCTTCTCCTGCACTCCCATGCATACTATTCAGCACTGAGTGGTATTTCAGATAACAGTGTGTAACGCTAACACATTCAACATCACCAAAGCTCATTTCCTTTGCTCTAGTCTAATCACTCACCCAGGTTCCACATGCTCATGGTCTCAAGTAGCTGTTAGGACATGTGCTCTTTTCTGCCTCTCTAAACTATAAGGAAAATGTGTCAGGCTGTTACAGTAATTATCACTTGCTCTACCACAGTAGTAAATGTGCTTTGAAATTGCCAATCGAATATCGTTTTCTGCCTAGAATCACACCATGAGTCTGTGTGCACACAGGAATTGTTGACAGAGATTTAATTCTTGTTGCTCTTGTTCTGTAAGACTTGCACTCGTAGGAAAGGGGCAGCTTGTTTTCTTGAACTGTGATGGTTAGCATACAGCACACATCACCATCTCACAGATGAGAGGCAAATGCTAACACATTTGAAAACAACAGGGTAGATTTTCCTTCCACTCCTGCAATGGGTGAGGTAGTTCCTACATGTTCAAAACTCCAATTAACCCTTACCACAGGTGATCTTATATACATCTCTGCAGTCTTCATGCAGTTGTGCAAGCGTCCATGCAGATCTCTCTTGCACCTGACAATACACAGTCTCCAGAAACACACTCTTAGCACACAGGCAGCTGCTTCTCCTGCACTCCCATGCATACTATTCAGCACTGAGTGGTATTTCAGATAACAGTGTGTAACGCTAACACATTCAACATCACCAAAGCTCATTTCCTTTGCCCTAGTCTAATCACTCACCCAGGTTCCACATGCTCATGGTCTCAAGTAGCTGTTAGGACATGTGCTCTTTTCTGCCTCTCTAAACTATAAGGAAAATGTGTCAGGCTGTTACAGTAATTATCACTTGCTCTACCACAGTATTAAATGTGCTTTGAAATTGCCAATCAAATATCATTTTCTGCCTAGATACACACCATGAGTCTGTGTGCACACAGGAATTGGTGTCAGAGATTTAATTTGTGTTGCTCTAGTTCTGTAAGACTTGCACTCGTAGGAAAGGGGCAGCTTGTTTTCTTGAACTATGATGGTTAGCATACAGCACACATCACCATCTCACAGATGAGAGGCAAATGCTAACACATTTGAAAACAACTGGGTAGATTTTCCTTCCACTCCTGCAATGGGTGAGGTAGTTCCTACATGTTCAAAACTCCAATTAACACTTACCACAGGTGATCTTGCATACATCTGTGCAGTCTTCATGCAGTTGTGCAAGCGTCCATGCAGATCTCTCTTGCACCTGACAATACACAGTCTCCAGAAACACACTCTTAGCACACAGGCAGCTGCTTCTCCTGCACTCCCATGCATACTATTCAGCACTGAGTGGTATTTCAGATAACAGTGTGTAACGCTAACACATTCAACATCACCAAAGCTCATTTCCTTTGCTCTAGTCTAATCACTCACCCAGGTTCCACATGCTCATGGTCTCAAGTAGCTGTTAGGACATGTGCTCTTTTCTGCCTCTCTAAACTATAAGGAAAATGTGTCAGGCTGTTACAGTAATTATCACTTGCTCTACCACAGTAGTAAATGTGCTTTGAAATTGCCAATCGAATATCGTTTTCTGCCTAGAATCACACCATGAGTCTGTGTGCACACAGGAATTGTTGACAGAGATTTAATTCTTGTTGCTCTTGTTCTGTAAGACTTGCACTCGTAGGAAAGGGGCAGCTTGTTTTCTTGAACTGTGATGGTTAGCATACAGCACACATCACCATCTCACAGATGAGAGGCAAATGCTAACACATTTGAAAACAACAGGGTAGATTTTCCTTCCACTCCTGCAATGGGTGAGGTAGTTCCTACATGTTCAAAACTCCAATTAACCCTTACCACAGGTGATCTTATATACATCTCTGCAGTCTTCATGCAGTTGTGCAAGCGTCCATGCAGATCTCTCTTGCACCTGACAATACACAGTCTCCAGAAACACACTCTTAGCACATAGGCAGCTGCTTCTCCTGCACTCCCATGCTTACTATTCAGCACTGTGTGGTATTTCAGATAGCAGTGTGTAACGCTAACACATTCAACATCACCAAGGCTCATTTCCTTTGCTCTAGTCTAATCACTAACCCAGGTTCCACATGCTCATGGTCTCAAGTAGCTGTTAGGACATGTGCTCTTTTCTGCCTCTCTAAACTATAAGGAAAATGTGTCAGGCTGTTACAGTAATTATCACTTGCTCTACCACAGTAGTAAATGTGCTTTGAAATTGCCAACCAAATATCATTTTCTGCCTAGATACACACCATGAGTCTGTGTGCACACAGGAATTGGTGTCAGAGATTTAATTTGTGTTGCTCTAGTTCTGTAAGACTTGCACTCGTAGGAAAGGGGCAGCTTGTTTTCTTGAACTATGATGGTTAGCATACAGCACACATCACCATCTCACAGATGAGAGGCAAATGCTAACACATTTGAAAACAACTGGGTAGATTTTCCTTCCACTCCTGCAATGGGTGAGGTAGTTCCTACATGTTCAAAACTCCAATTAACACTTACCACAGGTGATCTTGCATACATCTGTGCAGTCTTCATGCAGTTGTGCAAGCGTCCATGCAGATCTCTCTTGCACCTGACAATACACAGTCTCCAGAAACACACTCTTAGCACACAGGCAGCTGCTTCTCCTGCACTCCCATGCATACTATTCAGCACTGAGTGGTATTTCAGATAACAGTGTGTAACGCTAACACATTCAACATCACCAAAGCTCATTTCCTTTGCTCTAGTCTAATCACTCACCCAGGTTCCACATGCTCATGGTCTCAAGTAGCTGTTAGGACATGTGCTCTTTTCTGCCTCTCTAAACTATAAGGAAAATGTGTCAGGCTGTTACAGTAATTATCACTTGCTCTACCACAGTAGTAAATGTGCTTTGAAATTGCCAATCGAATATCGTTTTCTGCCTAGAATCACACCATGAGTCTGTGTGCACACAGGAATTGTTGACAGAGATTTAATTCTTGTTGCTCTTGTTCTGTAAGACTTGCACTCGTAGGAAAGGGGCAGCTAGTTTTCTTGAACTGTGATCGTTAGCATACAGCACACATCACCATCTCACAGATGAGAGGCAAATGCTAACACATTTGAAAACAACAGGGTAGATTTTCCTTCCACTCCTGCAATGGGTGAGGTAGTTCCTACATGTTCAAAACTCAAATTAACCCTTACCACAGGTGATCTTATATACATCTCTGCAGTCTTCATGCAGTTGTGCAAGCGTCCATGCAGATCTCTCTTGCACCTGACAATACACAGTCTCCAGAAACACACTCTTAGCACACAGGCAGCTGCTTCTCCTGCACTCCCATGCTTACTATTCAGCACTGTGTGGTATTTCAGATAGCAGTGTGTAACGCTAACACATTCAACATCACCAAGGCTCATTTCCTTTGCTCTAGTCTAATCACTAACGCAGGTTCCACATGCTCATGGTCTCAAGTAGCTGTTAGGACATGTGCTCTTTTCTGCCTCTCTAAACTATAAGGAAAATGTGTCAGGCTGTTACAGTAATTATCACTTGCTCTACCACAGTAGTAAATGTGCTTTGAAATTGCCAATCAAATATAGTTTTCTGCCTAGAATCACACCATGAGTCTGTGTGCACACAGGAATTGGTGTCAGAGATTTAATTTGTGTTGCTCTAGTTCTGTAAGACTTGCACTCGTAGGAAAGGGGCAGCTTGTTTTCTTGAACTATGATGGTTAGCATACAGCACACATCACCATCTCACAGATGACAGGCAAATTCTAACACATTTGAAAACAACAGGGTAGATTTTCCTTCCACTCCTGCAATGGGTGAGGTAGTTCCTACATGTTCAAAACTCCAATTAACCCCTACCACAGGTTATCTTACATACATCTGTGCAGTCTTCATGCAGTTGTGCAAGCGTCCATGCAGATGTCTCTTGCACCTGACAATACACAGTCTCCAGAAACACACTCTTAGCACATAGGCAGCTGTTTCTCCTGCACTCCCATGCTTACTATTCTGCACTGTGTGGTATTTCAGATGGCAGTGTGTAATGCTAACACATACACCATCACCAAGGCTCATATCCTTTGCTCTGGTCTAATCACTCACCCAGGTTCCACATGCTCATGGTCTCAAGTAGCTGTTAGGACATGTGCTCTTTTCTGCCTCTCTAAACTATAAGGAAAATGTGTCAGGCTGTTACAGTAATTATGACTTGCTCTACCACAGTAGTAAATGTGCTTTGAAATTGCCAATCAAATATCGTTTTCTGCCTAGAATCACACCATGAGCCTGTCTGCACACAGGAATTGTTGTCAGAGATTTAATTTGTGTTGCTCTTGTTCTGTAAGACTTGGACTTGTAGGAAAGGGGCAGCTCATATAATAGGATTTGTAAAGCTCAAAGAAAATATAGTAATATATTTAAATTACATAAAGGTATTTTTTTTTAGTTTCCTTTAGGTATTGCTGAACAACACAGAAATAAATTAAACGTGCCTATAAATTCAAGAAAGAGAAAAGAACAGCAAAAACATCTATATTTGAAGACAACTGGACAACAGAAATTAGTTGAAGAACCTCATGTTGGAAAAAAGAAAAAGTCTTCTGGTAAGCAGACTAAGGATTTTTTAAAAAATATCCTCAAACGTAGAAAAAATGTAGAAAGTATATCCACTGCAATAGTGTTTCAAGAAGAAAACAACAACACAATAGAAAGAAAATACTAAATGCTAATGTACAATCAGAAGCAAGAAAGAATGACTTAAAAAGAAAAACAGAATTTCAAAACATTCGTAAAAAAATGTTTCAGAGAAGAGTGGTGTTCAATTTGCTAAAGGTTGTGAAAAAATATAGGAAGAAAAAGAAACATATTGAATCAATTGTTGCAAAGGCTTTGGAATTAAAAAGAAAACTATTCATTTTAATTTTGAACAGGATCCGTACATTAGATAAAATAGTCAATGTAATGAAGTCAAAAAGCAAAAGGAAAAGAGTAGTGAAAAAAAATAACTTTTGTAATGTGTTCTTAGGAGAATGGAAGCATAGTTCAAGTACTGAACCATTTTTTAATGAAGAGAGTTATCTTCAAAGTAATAGTTTGCTGCATGCAGTTGACACCAGTGGTTGAAGTTATGAAGTTAAAGATGGTTGTGTAATGGAAAAGGAGAAAATGGTTCCAAGAAATGAGGAAGAAGTGTTACCTGATGAGGTTATGGGGAAACGTCCTAAAGCCCCAGTGTACACTTGGAATTGTAGTAGTATTTCTACTGTACGACAAGAATCTATTGAGAAATTAAGTGACTTTCTAAGAGAATATAGTAAATAAAGTGTTAAACAGAAGATTAAGGTGCTTCAAAGACTAGATCCATGCAGAGTGAGAAAGAATACTGGTTTGCAAGGACATTCTCTGGCTTGTCTTTCTAGGAAAGTTTGTCAACGTGTTTTTCACCATTTTAGGATGCTGGCACTACATCATACTGAAATGAGAAAGTTTGTGAGAAGATTGTATTTTGCTAAAAGTCCAGCACTAAAGTTAAATGAGTTGAATAGTGCTCTGTTGCGTGGATCTGTATCAGATGTAGAGAAGGTTGCTGATGATATTCAGTTTTGTTACTTTGGTCCAGAACAAGAAAGTGCAGGAAATGACACAGTTATTGAAGAAAATGTGGAAGAGAATGTAGAACCCACTGTTAGTAAAAATTTTGAAGATCAAATGACAAAATTTACTATCATCTCTAATGAAAGACCAAATATTACTTGTATTTGTTGCCGGAGAAGCCATTATAAAACTCAAACAAGGAATGTTGATCTCTATAAAAAAGTGAAAAAGAAAATAATTATGAGTGGAAGGATTTTGCTACATATTTGTTTCTGGAAAATTGTTTTGATTTGGGTGAAGATCAGCGTATTTGTAAATACTGTTATAACAAGTTAGAAGAAAATAAAATGCCAGCTAGAGCTGTACATAATAATTTAGAATTGGTTGATATTCCTGCAGAACTTAGTAATTTAAATACGTATGAGTCTATACTCATTCAATGTGTCCATCTGTTTCAGACTATAGTTTGGATGGAGCCCAAAACAGGTAAATTACCTCCTTCAGATTTACAAAGAGGTTTAAAAGGAAGAGTTGTCTATTTGCCATTAGATTTGAAAAAAAATATTGAAACAATTGATGCAGATAGTTTGGAAACTGAACCATTAGTTATTCTGGTTAATGGTGTCCCTACAAAGAATAAGAAAATTTGGCAGGAGCTAGTAGAGCAAATTTATATTTGAAAAGAAATAATAAGTACTATGAATCAATTTATATGGATGAAGATGAAGAAGTTTTACTAGCACACAGGAATACCAACTGGGCAAATTGAAAAAGTGGATAAGTCAAAAGAAGAAATTTATGAACATTTCAGCATACATCCTCTTCATTCTAAAGAAGTTATGGGAAACACTATTGATCTGTTTCAGATGAAAAAAGCAAAAGGAACTCCCGTGAGTGTATGGGAGGAGAGCTTGGAAGCTCATTGTTTTCCCCAGCTGTTTCCTACAGGAAAAGGTGGACGATATGATGAACGTCCTGTACAGATTCCTGCTTCTGAGTATCGGACTACAAGATTATATGCAGAAGATCCAAGATTTCGTCAAAGTATTCCTTATTTGTTCCATCTTTTATTTGAAAGTGACTTGTCTGCACTATCTTATGCAGTAAATCACATTTTAAAAACTGGAGTACATCTACATAATGTGTCTGCAAAGGATTTTATGAACAAAGTGCAACAGCGAGATGATCATTTGGAATCTCAATTGATTAATCTGATGGCTTGTCAGTGTGGAACTAATGAATATTGGTACCGACGCCATGGAGAATTGAAATGTATGTTCGGAATTTAGGAACTCCTACATGGTTCCTTACCCTAAGCTGTGCTGAGTACGCTTGGGATGATTTACTGGATTTTCTTCGAGAGGCAAATTCAAATATTGAAAACATCCAATACAAGACAGCAGGAGATTTGTGCTCATTGGATCCGGTTAATGTTTGCAGATATTTCAATCGTAGATTTGAGGCTATGATGTCCTTCATCTGCAATAAAAAAAATCCACCTCTTGGAGAAGTTGTGGATTTCTTTTGGAGAAAAGAGTACCAAGCAAGAGGTGCTCCTCATATTCATATGCTGTTGTGGATCAAGGATGCCCCAAAATTTGGAACAGATTCTGATGATGCAGTTTTATCTTTCATTGAAGAATATGCAACATGTGCTATACCTAAAAGTACAGAAGAAAACAACTTAAAAGAGCAAGTTTTACGTTTCCAAAGTCATCGGTGTGGAAAATACTGTCGACGAAAGTACAAGAGTAAAGATAAATTCTGCACAAAATGTCGACTTGGATTTCCACGACCTGTTCTTTCAAAAGGAAGAGTAAACAGTTTTATGTCAGCTGTGCGACATACCATTACAAGAAAATCTCCGAAAAATACCTACAACCTAAGAAGAAAAGAAGAGTCAAAATATATAAATGACTACAACCCAGTCATTTTATCCATGTGGAATGCTAACATGGATATTCAGTATGTAGCTGACAATTCTATTGCTGTTGCTCGGTATGTCACATCTTACATCACTAAATCTGAGAAAACGGAATTGAAAGAAATGTGGGAAGAGATTTCTCACGAGAAGACTGTCAGTAAAAAGCTATACAGTTTCAGTTTAAAGATGTTATCGCATCGAGAAATTGGGTCATACGAATGCTCAGATAGGTTATCATCTGCAAGTCTGTACTCCAAATCCAGAAGAATAATTTGGGTAAGTTTAGGCCTTGCAGGAATGCGAAATCGGCTACTGAAATCTATTCGAGAAATTGAATATTTATCAGAGAACGAACCAGAAAGTACAGACATTTTGAAAACAAATATGTTGGACACATATTACCCAAACAGAAGTCATCATCTTGAGAACATGTGTCTCTATGAAGTGCTGCAGAACTACATTTTTACATGGAATGCCACAAAAGACATCAACAATGGAAAATATAAAGTCATTGGTGAGGAAGGATGTTTGGTGAAACAAACAAAAGGAAGTTTGATTAATCACAGGAAGCTGAGTTGCGACACTACTGACAAAAAGGAATTTTACTACTTAGCACTTTTACAGCTGTTTAAACCATGGCGTTCAGAGGATGAATTACTTGGAGATTTTCAGAGCTATGAAGATTCCTTTAATGCATGTAAAGATAGCATAGAATGCAGTACTTTCACAAATTATGTACAAATGTTAAATGAAGAAATTGAACAAGAAGCTACAATTTGCAGCTGAAGTAGCTAGAGACAGTTCTCAAGACAGTCAAAGTTCTGGTACGCTCAGTCAAGATCCCCTAGGACAACCAATCGTAGAAAATGAAGCTGCAATAGCCATGACTGAAGTGGAAACAGCCATGAATCAAGCTCAGGAAGATTTAATAGACTTACCAAATTTGGAACAACAACTGAATGATGAACAACAACAAATTTATGAAGAAGTCACAAAACAAATTGATCATGGATTACTACATGAAAATAAAGAGTGCTCATGCACATCATTTGAACCAATCAGAATGTATGTGAGTGGACAAGCTGGAACTGGAAAAAGTTTCTTAATTAAAGTAATTAGAAGCTACCTACAGAAAAAAAACTGATTCAACTTTGTCTTGTGTTGTTACTGCTCTAACTGGGTTAGCAGCATATAACATAAAAGCAATTACCTTACATCGTTTGCTAATGTTACCAGTAGAGCATGAGAACAAAATAGAATACCACAATCTAACAGGAGAAGCATGTTTTGAAGTTTCAAGAGTGTTGAAGAAAATGAAAGTTCTCATTATTGATGAGGTAAGCGTGGTATCAAACTTAATGCTTGCCTTTGTGCATTTAAGAATGCAGCAAATTCTAAAGACAGACTATGACGTGTTATTTGGAAGAAAACATGTTATAGTTTTTGGGAATCTACTGCAGCTCACTCCAGTTAAAGGACAACCAGTATTTAATACTCTTGCACATGAAGACACGAAAAAGTCATTAGGAAGTATGGGCAACGTGAATATTTGGTCATACTTTGAGTACAAAGAACTCATTACCAATATGCGGCAAGCAAATGATGATGATTATGCAAGTATTCTCAAAGATATCAGAATTGGACTACTCACAGAACATGGCAGAAAAGCTTTACAGAGTCGATTGCTATGTAATTTGTTTCCAACAGAACAAATAGTTCCAGAGAAAATATACAAGGAAATTGCAGAAAAAAATACTGTAATCTGCTTAATGCCAACACTACATGAATGCTCTATATTCAATGAAGAACTTTTGAAATTGGAAAATGAAGAGATTATGAAAATGGAAGCCGTGGATAAAATACAGCATGAAGGAATAACTATTATATTGACAGGCAAATTGAAAACTAAATTGGATTCTCTAGAGAAAAACATATCGAAAACAGCTGGTTTAGAAAAGAATCTTTATGTATGTATGAACTGTCGAGTAATTTTAAGACGTAATTTGAATGTAGAAAAAGGTTTAGTGAATGGAGCTATGGGTAAAGTTGTGGGTTTTGTTAATTACCAGAAAAAAGATGGAATTGAATTTTTAAAAATAAAATGTGATCAGATTGAAGAGGTTAAAGACATTAGTCGTTGTCCAGTTCGTTTTTTGCTTGTGAAAGACTTATATGTACGTAGGAAGCAGTTTCCGTTTTCTCTAGCATATGCTGTAACTATTCACAAATCTCAAGGATTAACTGTAGATAGTGCTTTTGTAAACATTGGATCTAGTGTGTTTAAAGAAGGTATGGCATATGTTGCTTTGTCACGAGTGAAAAGAGTATCTGGTTTATTCATGATAGACTTTGATGACTCAAAAGTTAGTGCTGATGCAAATTGTGTAAAGGAGTATAATACATTAAGAAGAAGCTATGCTCCTCATTTAGGTCAGTATCCTGTGTTTGAAAAACGTGTTGTTTGTCGGAAAAGGAGAATTGAGAATATCTGTAATGAGGATTTACAGAAGAGAAAACAAAAGGAGAGTGATGTGATTGCAAGCAAAAAGAAAAAGGACAATGTTGAAGAGGTTGTTGGTTGTCATTTTGACAATAGCTCTGGTGTCAACTGCTACGCTAATGTAGTGCTGAATGTTGTATTTTATCTTGAAAGTTTGCAAGAGCAGATAATACTAAATCATGAAAAAATATTTTGTTATCTGTTGAGATTCCTTTATGAGAAGTTGAGTAATGATAAAACTAAAATAGAAAGTGCTTCTGATGTTAGAAATCTTTTAGATGTATGTTCTGGATGCACACAGTTTACTCAAAATGTCCAGCAAGATGCACAGGAATTCTTAATGTATATGCTTATGGTACTGGAAGATGAAGGGGTAGAAATAGAAAATATGTTTGGTCTCTCTTATAAATGGGAACATTGTTGTGAAAACTGTATGAACACATGCAGCACTAATGTTGATTCTGAAAGGTTCATACATTTAACATTACCAGAGAGTAAATCAGTGACTTTTAGTAAATTAGTTAAAGATGCAAATCACAACATGGAATGTTCTCAATGTAAGTCAGAAATGTTATCAACGTTATTTTTAAAGAAATATGGACAGTGTATAATTTTAACGATGCAACGTTGTAGAGCTGATGGAACACAATTGGACACTTTAATAAAGAAGTTTGTAGGAAATCAATTATCAATATCAGGAAAGACTTTTGTTGCAGTTGCAATTTTCCATGATGGACCTTCTATAACTTCTGGTCATTACACAGTTTATCTAAAATGTGAAAAAGGCTGGACACTGTGTAATGATTCTCAATTGATTTTCAAGCAACGTTTGCCTGCAGAATTACCAAATTCCTACTTAATTTTTCTAAAACCAAAATTTTAGATACAAATTGCAGCATCTGAAGAAACTATTATTTCGATTTTATAGGATTATCATTGGATATTTCACCAAAAAAGGATTTAAAAATTACCATTTGGCCTCATGGAAAGGTAAATGTTTCTATTGTGGACTTCTTTGACAGATATTATTTTGGTGTATGTGCTTAAGCAACAAGATTTACAGAAGTTATTTATTGCAAATAGTTATTGTTCTTAGAAGATATTTTTAATATATATGTTACATTTCTATCAAGGTATGTTTTACTGAGGATAGATTCAGGGCTTTTTTAAACAATCTTTCAGATTGTTTATTTTTTTGCCCGCTGTTAAGTGATGAATGCAATTGATATCGCTATTTTCAGTGAAATTCAATATATTCTGAAAACAGCAAAAAAAGGGCAAAAAACTACTTTGTTAAATATGAAAATATGTGTACTGTATTCTAAAATGTATTGTTAAATATTACTACTTTTTTCTTTTTTTTCAGATCGAGAAAGAAAATTTAGGAAATTGAATCCATTTTTCTTGTAATTAAAAAAACATTTATTTCTAATTAAGTTATTTTGTTGGTCAGGTAAGTTTAAAATATCTGTATTTCTCACCCCTTCACTTTCATGCTCCCTTTTCTTCACTTCTCCTCACTCTGCTTTTCTCATTCCCCTTCCCTCTCTCTTCTTCCTTTACTGCTCTTTCGTAACTCCCTCACTCTTTCTCTACTACTCCCCTAGGTTTACTGCCTCCATCACTATTTTTTCAACCATGTTTCTCTCCCTGTCTCCATATGTCTCAGTCATTCTAACTGCCTTACTCCTTCTCAGTTCCTTGTTCTCTGTCTCTGTTTCTGTCTCTCTCCCATTGTCTGTCTTACCCTTAATTTCCTTAATATCTCTGGGGCAGATTTATGTTTCCTGGCTCATCCCTGCAAATCAGCAGGGATGCGCCAGGAAAGATGCGTCATGCAAGTTTACCCTTGCGCCACCACAGATGCGCCGCATTTACAATGCAGCGCATCGTGGCGCAAGGATAAACAGATGCGTGACGCATCTGATGGCGTAAGGGCGGCGCATTGCTGGAGTTGTGTCACAAGCCCAACGCAACTCCAGCAATGTTTAGGGGCTGCCCATACCTAACATGCTGTGTCATGCTTCTTGCAGGAGCAAGGTTTTGACGCAGCAGCGTCAGAAAAGTGACTGAGTGAAATCTTGTAGATTTCACTACGTCACTTTTCCGAGGCTTTTTCCGCTGGAACGCCCACCCTGCATACATTAAACCTGACGCAGGTTTAATGTGGAGCAAGGCTTTACACCGTGACGCATCTCCATAGATCCATCACGATATAAATATGGTGCAACGTGGCGCAGGGTTTACGCCGCTGCTGCGTCACAAAAGTGACGCAACGGCGTCGTAAAAGTGGCGCAAGTCTAACATAAATCTGCCCCTTTCTCTCACTCCAGTTTCCTAAATCCCTCCATCCCCTCACTCCCCATCTCTCACTTTCCCTTACCCCCTTTTCTAATCCTCATACCCCTTATCTCACCATCACTCCACTTCTCTTACTTTCAATCCCTTTACCCTGCTGTACTTCATCCGCTTCATCTGTTACTCCCTTTTCCTATCTCCGTCCCTCACTCCCCTTTTCTCACTTCCCCTCCATCACTCTCCATTACTCACTGCCATTCCCTTACTCATTCACTCTTCTTACCTGTATCCTCTACCCTTAGTCCTTTTGTTGCAGTCAGTCTTTCACTTCCCTTTCATGACTGCTCATACTTTCCTTTTCTCACTCATTCTGTCTGTCCTTTCCTCCTCTTCACTCAGTCATTTCAATAATTTCAATCATTCATGTATACACTACACATTCATTCAATAAAATTACAACACAGTATATTAGGAATATAGCTCTTCTTGGAGAACTGAGTTCTGAAAAGAACTGTTTTTTTTGTCTTTTTTGTTTTGTATTTTTTTTTTTAGTTTTTTAACAATTTTGTATTTATTTTTTATTTTTTTAGAGCACCAAAAAAAAATTGGTTAAGAAAAACTTTTCAACAGGAACAAAAAAAAAAAAATGAAAAAAATGATGGGCTGGAGCATGTGTGCTGCTGTAATCTGTTTTCAATCAAGTTTATGCTGCTCTCACCGTAGCAAATAACAGCATTGCACACATTGCAATGTATGTGCACCTTCTGGAAAAGGGGGCGGATGTCCAGTGGCCTGGTGCACAGTGAATCTGCCACCGCAGATGATGTGCTCGGCTGAGCAGGTGGAGGGTTGTCTCTTAGGGCTCTAGTTGTTTCTCGAGCATAGCATATAGGATGCACTGTTTTGAAGTGCCTCAGCATTGAATAAATACTAAAGGAGTATTTCTTGCTCGGATCTCCTCTAGATAAGACACTTCCGCAAATAGTGCATGTCACCTTCGGCGCATTCACCTTCTTTTGGCCCTCTGGAAAGGTGAAATAATTCCAGATGAAAGGGTGTTTTTGTTTGCTCTTCCTTGGTGGTTCCACAAGGGTCTCCTCCTCACTCCCTGAAGTTGACTGCTGTTCTGCCATTTTCAAGTAAGATTTCACTCGAGTAGCTGTTCAGCAACCTTCTCTCAGGAAATAAGAAGAAATAGTGAGGGGAGTGGGTGTGGTGTTTGAAGATTCTGGAACAGAAACTGCTATGAACCAATGAAAGTGTTGTTTCGTAATCACATGACTTGCCGTGCGCGCATCAGTGATGTCATTTGAGATGTCATCAGTGATGTCATGAGTGATGTCACTGACCATGTCATGAGTGATGTAATATGTGACGTCATCAGCAGTGGATTGTGGTCGCGCGAGTTATAGTTAGCTGAACTAACTATAACGGGGGAATTTCAATGGTTTTGTACGAGTGAAATGTCCAGCTATCTATAAAATGTGAGAAGCCTATGGTTTTTTCAGTGAATTATATATATATATATATACACATATATATATATATACATATAATCTACTGGCGGTCGCCAGTAGATAGTTATAGTTAGGACCTATTTTCCATAGGAAATCCGCAACATTCTATTCCCAATAAGTCTGGCGCCGGTTGATGAATCCTCACGAAATTTTCCATACTCTTGGCCAGCTCCGCTCTGCTCCTACCCTGAAAGTTTCGTGGTGATTCGTCAAGCAGGGCGAGAAAAAAGGGGATCCCAAAACACATTTTCCCCATGCAATTTCCCATAGGATCTGTTGTCGCAGCTACATCCCGAACCGCTGAACGGAATTACACCAAATTTGGCAAAGAGGTAGTCCTCAGTTCAGACTTGTGCCTTTTGCATAAATGGTGTGAATCTGTTCAGTAGTTCCTGAGAAAATTAGGGTAAAAAAGTTAGTGATTTCTATGGCCGGAGAGGATCCGCGCACCCTACCCGCACCGTAAGCACACCCTCCCCGAACCAAGCACGCACCCTGATGATCACACGCTGAATGCTAATTGGCTGTCGAGTGTCTGTCTACATTCGAAACCAGGAACTGTTGGCGGCCATTTTCTGCCTCGGTAGAAGTGAGGCTGAAGAAGCAAGGGGAATAAGTGTTTAAAACATATAAAGGGGGTAGTGTGGGAATACTCTGACTCTTTAGATCTGCTTAGGGGGTCCCCCTTTTTTTTTTAAATGGCAAAATGCGCGCACGGTGCGCGCATCCTATTGCGTTGGGTGCACGGATTCTCTTGCGTTGGGTGCGCGGATCCAAGGAAAAAAATTGAAATTTTTGGGAGATAAACATCAAGCTTAAGTGTTTTGTTCTTGAGTGGCTCTAAAAAGAGCCGTTGTGTTCATTGAGAGTTTTTGGTACTTATAAGTAAGTACCTATACAGAGTCTAAAGTTGTTGAGGAAGACTCTGTTTCCTTCATCAGTAAAGTGTACTCCATCTCTCCTATGCATCTCTTGCATATGAAAGCGCAGATTGTTATTGTAAATGGACCCCATTCTATAGTCTCGGAGAAAAGCAGAAACAGATTTATTCACATGTTTCCTAGCTTTCTCAATTTGTGGACAAAAATGATCGGACCAGTTCCATTTCTGCCTTTGGCATATGTTAGAATACACAAAGGCAGTTTTGGGGAAAAGTGAAATCAGTTCTGCAAATGTGTCCTTCATAAGCATTTCCAGACCTATCCCAGTCAAAGTGCCCAGGTCATTGCCACCACAGTGCACTATTATGAGGTCAGGGTGTTGGATATGCATGAAGGATTTCACCAATGGCATCAATTGGTGCCACTTTAACCCTCTCTGTCCAATCCATTTAATGTCTACATTTGGCAAACCTAGGTCTTTGTGAATGCCTTTGTTTTCTGCATACCTTTGGCTCCAGAAAATATAGCTGTGTCCCGCAATCCACACTCTAAGCATCTTGAAAGGAGGTCTGGATGCACTCAGATGGTCTCTGTAAATGAAATGACAGTTTGGAAAGTAAGATTTTCTAAAATGGTGGCTAACATGCAGTTTTGAAAAAAGACAAGAAATCATTGGTTGTTTGACAACCTTCTACACTGAAAGGTAGGGTGCATATTTCTGTTTTTTAAGCGCTTGATTCTTATTGGTTAATAAAAACTGATTGTAAGGAACATTATATATGATCAGCTGATATGTTGAAAAGTCAAGCACACTTGCTGTCTTGATTAGCAACATTGTGTGCTGAACTTGTGACCTGTGTGCTCAGTACAGAGTTCCATGACCTGTCTCCATGGTAACAGGCAGAAGGCAGATTGGGGGAAGGGTTCACATTTATGTCATTTGGAAAGGGTTGCAATGTTTAACCAATAGAAATGTGTGATTGGTTTTGAATTTATGTGGGAAGGAATGTGATTTGATGTTTACATGTATATGTGTTGAAAATGAGAGGGAAACTTTGTCATTCTTTGGTTTTGCTGACAGGTGCACAGTGCAGAGATTCTGTATAAGAAAATCTGGTGTGTGACTGATATCTGGTGTGTGACTGATATACTTCTTAATCTACAAAACAACTTGAAAGGTAGGGAGTACTTTTTTTGTCTACAATCTTATTGACAGTGTGTGTGCATGTAGAAACAATTCTGTGATAAGCATTTGTGTTTTTCATGTGTTTGCAGACAGATAACTGTGCTGTTTTGGTATTTTGGTAGAATTAGTACTCCTTCTAGATGAAGAAATGTGTTTTGGTATAGTGCAAGGGATATTGTTGTTTGTCTAGAATCACACAGTGAGTCTGTGTGCATTTGGGAACCACTGTGAGAGAAGCATTTGGTAACATCGTGTATTTGCTGACAGATAACTGTTTTAAAACCTGTCTTGTTGTCAAGTTTTAGTAGCATTAGAAGGCAGTTTTTGCTTATGCTTTGATTAAATGAGTCATGCTTTGACTCTAAAGTGCAGTTCTGAAATATGTAGTTTGTGTGCATTCCCCTTATCTCTTCCACTGTAGTGAATGAGTTTTGGTAAACTCCTAGGGATAGTGGTGCTTGTCTAGAATTACACTGTGAGTGTGTGTGCTTTTGGGGACTACTGTGAGAGAAGTATTTGGTAACATCATGTATTTTCGGACAGATAACTCTTTTAAAACCTGTCATGTTGTCAGGTTTTGGTAGCATTAGAAGCTATGCATTGATAAAATGAGTCATGCTTTGACACTAATGTGCTGTACTTTAATATGTAGATTGTGTGTAGTCCCCTTACCCCTTGCACAGTAGTGAATGAGTTTTGGTAAGCTGCTAGGGATAGTGTTGCTTGTCTAGAATCACACTGTGAGTCTGTGTGCATTTGGGAACCACTGTGAGAGAAGCATTTGGTAACATTGTGTATTTGCTGACAGATAACAGTTTTAAAGCCTGTTTTGTTGTCAAGTTTTAGTAGCATTAGAAGGAAGTTTTTGCTTATGCTTTGATTAAATGAGTCAGGCTTTGATACAAAAGTGCAGTCCTGAAATATGTAGATTGTGTGCAGTTCCCTTACCACTTCCACTGTAGTGAATGAGTTTTGGTAAACTCCTAGAGATAGTGGTGCTTGTCTAGAATCACACTGTGAGTCTGTGTGCATTTGGGAACCACTGTGAGAGAAGCATTTGGTAACATCATGTATTTTCTGACAGATAACTCTTTTAAAACCTGTCATGTTGTCAAGTTTTAGTAGCATTAGAAGCCAGTCTTTGCTTATGCGTTGATTAAATGAGCTGGGCTTTGACACAAAAGTGCAGTCCTGAAATATGTAGATTGTGTGCAGTTCCCTTACCCCTTCCACAGTAGTGAATGAGTTTTGGTAAGCTGCTAGGGATAGTGTTGCTTGTCTAGAATCACACTGTGAGTCTGTGTGAGTCTGTGTGCATTTGGGAACCAATGTGAGAGAAGCATTTGGTAACATTGTGTATTTGCTGACAGATAACTGTTTTAAAACCTGTCTTGTTGTCAAGTTTCAGTAGCATTAGAAGGCAGTTTTTGTTTATGCTTTGATTAAATGAGTCAGGTTTGACACTAAAGTGCAGTTCTGAAATATGTAGTTTGTGTGCAGTCCCCTTATCTCTTCCACTGTAGTGAATAAGTTTTGGTAAACTCCTAGGGATAGTGGTGCTTGTCTAGAATCACACTGTGAGTCTGTGTGCTTTTGGGAACCACTGTGAGAGAAGCATTTGGTAACATGTATTTTCTGACGGATAACTCTTTTAAAACCTGTCATGTTGTCAAGTTTTAGTAGCATTAGAAGCCAGTCTTTGCTTATGCGTTGTTTAAATGAGTCAGGCTTTGACACAAAAGTGCAGTCCTGAAATATGTAGATTGTGTGCAGTTCCCTTACAACTTCCACAGTAGTGAATGAGTTTTGGTAAACTCCTAGGGATAGTGGTTGTTGTCTAGAATCACACTGTGAGTCTGTGTGCATTTGGGAACCACTGTGAGAGAAGCATTTGGTAACATCGTATATTTGCTGACAGACAACTGTTTTAAAACCTGTCTTGTTGTCAAGTTTTAGTAGCATTAGAAGGCAGTTTTTGCTTATGCTTTGATTAAATGAGTCAGGCTTTGACACAAAAGTGCAGTCCTGAAATATGTAGATTGTGTTCAGTTCCCTTACCACTTCCACAGTAGTGAATGAGTTTTGGTAAACTCCTAGAGATAGTGGTTGTTGTCTACGCTCTGGGGGTACGCACCGTACATACACGGGTGGGGGTACGACTCGTACATACACGGGTGTACATACACGGGTGGGGGTTCGACTCGTACGTACACGGGTGGGGGTACGACTCGTACGTACATGGGTGTACATACACGGGTGGGGGTATGACTCGTACGTACACGGGTGTACATACACGGGGGTTCGGCACGTACTCACGGGGTCTGGGGGGGTACGGCGCGTACTCACGGGGGCTGGGGGGGTTCGGCGCGTACTCACGGGGTCTGGGGGGGTACGGTGCGTACTCACGGGGGCTGGGGGGGGTACGGCGCGTACTCACGGGGGCTGGGGGGTGTTCGGCGCGTATGTGGGCACATGTCTCCATCGCTGCTATGGGAGTTCGGTGCGGACGGTGTTTTTTCCATACGGTTGTAACATCGGACGCACGGGATGGATCGTACTTGCGCGGTCGGACTTCACTTTTCACATTTGTACAGTAAATCGTCCGGGGACGTGTCGGACACATTTTCCGACCCGAGGACGTGTGGGGAATTATTCCCAATGCGATTCGTATGGACTTTTTCCCATGCGAATCGTACTTGGCAGTTTGTACGGCACTTGTACGATTCGTACGGTAAAAAGACCGGATACGAGTCGTACGGGGAAATTTTTTACAGGATCGTAATCGGCACCCAAATGTTACTTGTATTTGTTGTCGGCGAAGTCACCATAAAAATCAGACTAGGGGTGTCAATCTGTATTTAAAAAGTGAAATAGAAGATAATGATAAGTGAATGGAATTTGCAACTTATTTGTTGGTAGAGGATTGTTTTGATTTGGGATCTGAGCAGCGTATTTGCAAATATTGTTATAACAAATTAGATGAGAATAAAATGCCTGCTAGAGCTGGTCATAATAATCTAGAGTTGGTTGCTATTCCACCAGAGCTGATAGATTTAAATACGTATGAGTCTATTCTCATACAATGTGTTCACCCGTTTCAGGCTATTGTTCGTATGGAGCCCAAAACAGGTAAATTACCTCCATCAGAGTTGCAAAGAGGATTGAAAGGAAGAGTTGTGTATTTACCATTAGATTTAAGGAAAAATATTGAAACTATTGGTGTAGACCATGCAGAAAATGAGCCACTAGTCATTCTAGTTAATGGTGTTCCTACTAAGAATAAGAAAATTTGGCAAGAGTTAGTGGATGTTAGAAAAGTGCAAAAGACATCATTGTATCTGTTAAAAAGATAATGAGTACTATAGAAATGTTTTTGTAGGAGAAGAAGAAATAGATTTAGCAGAAGATACTGAAACATTAAGTGGACAAATAGAAAAAGTGGACATGTCCAGATGTGAAGAAATCTATGAACATTACAGTGTACATCCACTTCATTCCAAAGAGGTGATGGGGAATACAATTGAGTTGTTTCAAATGAAAAAAGCAACAGGAAGTCCCATGAGTGTATGGGAAGAGAGCTTGGAAGCTCGTTGTTTCCCACAGTTGTTTCCAACAGGAAAAGGTGGACGATATGATGAACGTCCTCTGCAGATTCCTGCATCTGAATATCGGACAACAAGATTATATGCAGAAGATCCAAGATTTCGACAATGTATCCCTAATATGTTTCATCTTCTGTTTGAAAGTGACTTGTCTGGACTTTCATATGCAGTAAATCACATTTTAAAAACTGGAATGCATCTTCAAAATGTAACTGCAAAGGATTTTATGGATAAAGTGCATCAGAGAGATGTTCATTTAGAATCTCAGTTGATTAATCTGATGGCATGTCAGCGTGGGACTAATGAATATTGGTACCGTCGACATGGAGAACTGAAATGTATGCTACGGAACTTGGGAACTCCTACATGGTTTGTTACACTAAGCTGGGCTGAGTATGCTTGGGATGATTTACTTGAATTTCTTCGAGAGGCAAATTCCAATATAAAAAATATTGAATACAAGACACCTGGAGAATTGTGCTCTTTGGATCCTGTCAATGTATGCAGATATTTCAATCATAGATTTGAAGCTATGATGTCTTTCATCTGCAATAAAAAGAATCCTCCTCTTGGAGAAGTTGTGGATTTCTTTTGGAGAAAGGAGTATCAAGCAAGAGGTGCTCCTCACATACATATGTTGTTATGGATCAAGGACGTCCCCAAATTTGGAACAGATTCAGATGAAACTGTTTTGTCTTTCATTGAATATTATGCTACATGTGCTCTTCCCAATAGCAGAGAAGATAAAAACTTAAAGCAACAAGTCTGACAATTTCAAAGCCACAGGTGTGGAAAATACTGTCGACGAAAGTACAAGTCAAAGGATAAGTTCTATACCAAATGTTGTTTTGGATTTCCACGTCCTGTATTATCCAAAGGGAGAGTGAACAGTTTTATATCAGCTATGCGACATACCATCACAAGAAAGTCTCAGAAAAACACCTACAACTTAAGAAGAAGCGAAGAATCGAAATACATAAATGACTACAATCCAGTTATTTTATCCATGTGGAATGCTAACACGGATATTCAGTATGTTGCGGACAATTCCATTGCTGTTGCTCGAAATGTAACATCTTACATTACTAAATCAGAAAAGACTGAATTGAAAGAAATGTGGGAAGAGATTTATCACGAGAAGACTCTAAGTAAGAAATTATACAGTTTCAGTTTGAAGATGTTATCGCATCGTGAAATTGGAGCATATGAATGTTCAGATCGGTTATCATCTGCAAGTCTATATTCCAAAAGTAGAAGAATCATTTGGGTGAGTCTAGGTCTTGCAGGAATGCAAAATCGGGTACTGAAATCTGTTCACGAAATTGAATATTTAGCAGAAAATGAACCAGAAAGTACAGATATTTTGAAAACAAATTTGTTGGACACATACTACCCAAATAGAAGACATCATCTTGAGAACATGAGTCTCTTTGAAGTGCTGCAAAACTACACTTTTAAACGGAATACTACAGAGAACATCAATGATGGAAAATATGCAGGGATTGGTTACAAAGGATGTCTGGTGAAACAAAGGAAAGGAAATTTAATTAATACCAGGAAACTGAGTTGCGACACTGCTGACAAAAGGGAATTTTACTATTTAGCCCTTTTGCAAATGTTCAAACAATGGCGTTCAGAACTGGAATTACTTGAAGATTTTCCCAGCTATGAAGATTCATTTAATGCTTCTAAAGATAGCATACAATGCAGTGCTTTCGCAAATTATGTGAAAATTTTGAATGATGAAAGTGATCAAGAAGCTACAATTGCAGCTGAGATTGCTAGAGACAGTTCTCAAGACAGTCAAAGTTCTACTGCACAGTGTCAAGATCCACTAGGACAACCAATTGTTGAAAATGAAGCAGCGATTGCAATGAATGAGGTGGAAACAGCAATGTATCAAGCTCAAGAAGATGCAATACAGTTAGAAAACTTGGAAGAACAACTACATTTTGAACAGAAACAAATATATCAGCAAGTGAAAGAGCAGATTGACCATGGATTACTTCATGAAAAGAAAGGGTGCTCATGTACATTATTTCAACCTATCCGAATGTATGTGAGTGGTCAAGCTGGAACAGGAAAAAGTGTCTTAATTAAAGTAATTACAAGTTATCTGCAAAAAACAACTGAGTCGCATTTGTCTTGTGTTGTCACTGCTCCAACTGGGTTGGCAGCACATAACATTAAAGGAATTACTTGACATCGTTTACTAATGATGCCAGTAGAGCATGAGAACAAATTGGAATACCACAAGCTATCTGGAGAAGCTTGTTGTGAAGTTTCAAGAGTCCTGAAGAAAATGAAACTTCTCATTATTGATGAGGTGAGCATGGTCTCAAACTTGATGCTTGCCTTTGTGCATTTAAGAATGCAGCAAATTCTTAAAACAGAGTAGGACGTCTTATTTGGAGATCTACTGCAACTGACTCCGGTAAAAGGACAACCGGTATTTAAAACACTAGCCCACGAAGATACCAGAAAGTCTCTTGGTAGTGTTGGTAATGTGAACATTTGGACTCATTTTGAATACAAAGAACTGACAAGAAATATGCGACAGGCAAATGATGCAAAATATGGAAGTATTCTTCAAGATATAAGAATTGGAATTCTTTCAAAACAAGGCAAACAAGCTTTGGAGAGTCGATTACTTTGCAATGTCTTTCCAAATGAAAATGCAGTTCCCGCAAAAGTGTACGTGGAAATTGCTAAAAATAAATCAGTGCTTTGCTTAATGCCAACACTGCGCGAGTGTTCCATATTCAACGAAGAACTATTGAAACTGGAAAATGCAGAAATTGTAAAAATGGAAGCCATCGATAAAATACAGCATGAAGGAATCACTATTATTTTGACGGGAAAGTTGAGATCAAAACTGGATTGTTTAGAAAAAAAAATATCTAAAACTGCTGGTTTAGAAAAGACACTATATGCGTGTGTAAACTGTCGGGTAATTTTAAGGCGTAATTTGGATGTAGAGAAAGGTTTAGTTAATGGTGCAATGGGTAAAGTGGTGGATTTTGTGAATTACCAGAAAAAAGAAGGAATTGAATTTTTAAAAATTAAATTTGATCAGATTGATGAAGTTAAAGAAATTGGTCTTTGTTCAGTTCGTTTTTTGCTTGTTAAAGATTTATATGTCCGTAGGAAACAATTTCCATTTTCTCTGGCATACTCAGTGACTATTCATAAATCTCAAGGATTAAGTGTAGACAGTGCATTGGTGAACATTGGATCTACCGTGTTTAAAGAGGGTATGGCATATGTTGTTTTGTCACAAGTCAGAACATTATCTGGTTCGTTTTTGATTGATTTTGATGAGACGAAGGTTACTGCAGATGCAAACTGTGTAAAAGAGTATAATAGGTTAAGAAGGGTGTATGCTCCCAATTTAGGTCAATATCCTGTATTTGAAAAGCGTGTGGTTGGTCGAAAAAGAAGGTTAGAGAATATCTGTTCTGAAGGTGTCAGGAAGGGAAAAGAACAAGATAATGTTGTGATTGCAGGTAAAAAGAAATTGGACACTGTTGAAGAGATTGTTGGTTATCAGTTTGAAAATAGTTCAGGTGTCAACTGCTATGCTAATGTAGTGGTCAATGTTGTTTTTTATCTGGAAGGTTTGCAAGAACAAATTATGCAGAATCGGCAAAAAAGATTTTGTTCTCTGTTGCATTCTGTTTATGAAAAATTGACAACAGATATAAGTAAAATACAATCTGTTTCAGATGTTCGTAGTGTTTTGGATGTGTGTTCTGGTTCTAGACAATTTTCACAAAATATCCAACAAGATGCTCTGGAAGTCTTAATGTATATGCTTACCATTTTTTAAAATGAAGGTGTAGAAATAGAAAATATTTTTGGCCTTTCTTTCAAATGGGAACATGATTGTGAAAATTGTATGTATACATGTAGCACCAATGTAGACACTGAGAGATTTCGGTATTTAACATTACCAGACTGTAAATCAGTGTCTTTCAATAAATTAGTTAAAGGTGTAAATCAAAACATGGACTGTAGGCAATGTAAATCAGAAATATTATCCATATTATTCTTAACAAAATATGGAAAATACATAATTTTAATGATGCAACGTTGTACAGCTGTTGGAAGAAAATTGGATACTTTAATAAAGCAATTTGTAGCAGCACAACTATCAATATCAGGAAGGACTTTTGTAGCAATTGCTATAATTTTCCATGATGGTCCTTCCACCACATCTGGACATTACACTGCCTATCTAAAATGTGACAAAGGCTGGTCACTTTGTAATGATTCTCAGTTGGTTTTTAAACAACGTTTGCCTAGGGAATTACAAAATTCCTACCTAATATTTTTAAAGTCAAAGTTTTAGGAAGATAATTCATTCTCTGAGGAATTTATTATTATAATTTAATAGGACTACCATTGGACAATTTACATAAAGAAGGAGTGCAAAAATACCATTTGGCCTCAAGGACAGGTATATTTTTGAATTATTGACTTTTTGGTGGTCATTGATTCGGTGAAAATTTTAAATCGGCAATATTTACAGTTTTTATAAGTTAAAGTTATAAGATGTTGTTAGCCGTAATCATTTCATATATGTGTGATATGTATTTTCTGTTTTGTTACTGAGAATAGCATGTTGGTTTTTTTTTAACAATCTTTCTGATAGTTTTTTTTTGCCTGCTGTTGAGTGATGAGTTTGATTAAAATCACTATTTCTAGTGAAATTCAATATATTCTGAGAACAGCAAAAAAGGCAAACAAATTACTTTGTGGAAATTAAAATGTGTTGTAAAAAATGTATTATTACATGTTATAATTTTTTTTTCCTTTTCTTTCACAGATCCAAATTTTAAAATAAGCAATTTATATCAATTTAGATTGCAATGAAAATTTTGAAAAAAATGTATACCATTTTTTATTTCTATTACTGTGAAGGTAAGTTTAACTAAGTCTCAATATGCAGATTGAGGGGGTCTGCAAGAAGCTACAAAGTTGAAATACGTTTCTAAAAACACTCTGTTTATACCTTTGTAGTTTTAAAATCTGACCATAATCAGATATCATGTGACCTGCAAAAAAAGAGATTTGAGGGGTTCATAATATTTCCCATTATACCTATTGAAGGACCGCAATCATTTCAATCATTCTTCTCTGAGCATGTTTGCAGACAAAACTCTGTGCTTACCTTCTATCATTCGCAAGCAATTTTAAAAACAGAAATATGTCACTTTTTGTAACATAGTTATTGCGCAAGACAGTCTTTCATATTTACAAAGAGAGGAAAAGGCACTCTGTGCACTTTTTCTACTCCATGTAAATACAACGTCATCATACACACCACTTTGCGTTGAAAGGATGTTCTATAAGTGTTGTTGTGCATGATTGCACTGAATACTCATAGAACAAGACACATCTCTAGATTTATCAGATATCATAAATCTCGATATGTGTGTGAATGCTGCACCATTCTAAAATTGGTGTAGGAAAGCACAACAAGGAGAATTATTTTCATTTGTCCACATTATTACATCTTCAACGCATGCTAAAATGCTCAGCATACATTGAAGGAGAAAAATGCCTTTACTGGTTGTTTTTGTGCAGGAAGGTGTGTCTTCCTGCACAAAAACAAACAGCACATGACACAGATATCCTTTTACTATGGTGCAAGGGTGCCTATGTCACCACATGGCTGCAGTTTAGGCAGCCGTGCAGAGAGAAGCATAGATTTGCAACATATTTATGTACATATGTTGCATCCCTGTGCTTCGGAAGTACTACAGCACACTGCAGTTAAAGAGGTTACTGTGTGATGCTGCAGCACTTCCTCATAGTTCTGCACTTATACATTCACCATACGCTACTAATGCATTAATTCAGTCAATTACGTACTACACATACATTCATCTAAACTTTCACACACTAACAAAGAAAATTTGCTGTTTTTTAAACCAGGAAAGTTAGTTCTTAGAAGAACTTTTTTTTTTTCTTTCTTCTTTTATATATTTTTGTGGGTTTTCTGAACAATTTTTAATTTTTTTTTGTTTTCCGCAAAAAAACCCCCAAAAAAACCCAGGAGGAACCAAACAAGGAACTTCAGGGAACAAAACCCCTCCCCCCCAAAAAAAAACCTAGCAATTGTGACTTTCTTGCTGGCGGCAGATCAGATCAATCGACTGCTCACCGTAGCACAAAGTCGCATTGCACTTAGTGCAGAGCACTTTTAAAAATTGAAATTGAGGACAGATGTCCAAATTTTGGGCTGATGGATGCACTCTTGAAGTGCTCGGCTGCGATGAGGTGGAAGGCGCAGGAGCAGGAGTGTCTCTCATCCGTCGGCATTCTTCTCGTGCAAGATTGTTAGGATGAAGGGTCCTCAGGTGCGTCATCATACTAGCCGTTACGCAAGAGTATTTTTTATTAGGATCTCCTCGAGACAGCACTCTTTTGTAAATCTTGCACGTGACCAAGGTGGCATTGGTCTTCGTTTGCACCTCGGGAAAAGTAATAAATTTCCACACCACAGATGAAAAACGTGGTGTGCGTGGTGTCTCCTCCAAAAATTAATCCTCAGATGTATGAGGAGATGCAGGTGATGCCTGCTGCCCTGAAGCCATTTTTGGTTGAAAAAGTTAGAGCTAAGTGTAAACTTAATCTAAAAAAATCTTCTTCTCTGCAAAGAGCTGCTCCTCCAAAGAAGGTCAAAGAAGAATGATTGAATTAGGTGGGGTCTTTCAATAGTTAGAACAGGAAGTGTAATGAACCAATCAAATCTCTTTTTTTGCAGGTCACATGGGATCCGCGCACCCTGCACTTACGCATCATGCACCCAGCGCGCATCCGCGAAATTGAATTAAAAAGAAATTTAGGATTAGATGTAAAAATATATTACTTTTAAGACTAGTTTAGAGTTTGTCTTCAATTATTATTCACATGAAATACATATATATGTTTTTTTAAATGTTAAATATTTCGCGGGATCCGCGCACCTACCACGTCATAGACGCAGATGACGCATCGCGGAAGCGCGTAAAACATCGCGTTACATACATCGAACGTGTCGCGTATAGGCTGGGAGTCGCGTACCAGTCGCATTGCACGTACCCAACGAATACCATGCACGGATGCTATCGTGCAGGGATCGAGAACGGTGCGCATAGGGTGCACGGATCCCAAAAACATGGAAAAAAAATCTTTTTTAACACTATTTTTTTAACCTATTTTTTCATTTAAACATTTTCAAAAATAAAAAAAAATATGTTTGAAAAACCCAATAAAAACAAATAATATTTTTTAATTTTGAAAATATTTAAATGAAAAAATAGGTTAATAAAATAGTGTTAAAAAAGAATTTAAAAAAACATAATTAATGAAATTGACACACTGAATTTGATATATAGAAATCCAATGAAAATCATTAAACATGATATCTTTAGAGATAAGTTATAGATAGGAATTAGCATTTAAAAAACCTTTGAAATTCACTGAAAAAACCATAAGTTTCATGCACGTTATAGTTAGGAATTAGCATTTAAAAAACCTTTGAAATTCACTGAAAAAACCATAGGTTTCAGGGGTGTTATAGTTAGGAATTGGCATTTAAAAACCTTAGAAATTCACTGAAAAAACCATAGGTTTCAGGGGCGTTATGGTTAGCTGGACATTTCCCTCGTACAAAACCCTAGAAATTCCCCCGTTATAGTTAGTTCAGTTAACTATAACTCGCGCCCCCGCAATGCACTACTGATGACGTCACATATTACATCACTCATGACATGGTCAGTGACATCACTGATGACATCACTGATGACATCTCAAATGACATCACTGATGACGTCATCCATGTGATAAATTAGTGCATCTTCTCACACCCTAATATAACCTTTGATACACCGACTCAAAATTTCAGACGGCCATTTTGAAAACCATAGATACTCCAATACCAATAACTACATACCCACTCATTGACTCTTAGGTCTACATACACCTCCACTCACTCACCTGTATAGTCACTCATACTTACAATCACTCTGTACAGGACTATCATATGCATTTATACACCTATATAGACACTCACACACCGCCAATCATCCATTGAGGTACTGACACACCTAGTCAGTCATGCAAATAATTAAACACAGTCCAATTTACTCACCTATACAGTTAATCACACTCAAGTTCACTTACTCATAAAAATACTAACAAATTCTGACGCTCTTATACAATTACTGATACAAGTACACACTCATCCATACAGCCACTCCCGCAATCACACACTCTCACATATAGATAGTTATATACTCTTACACACATATACACTGCTTTTCACATATGTAGTTACTGACACGTGTACAACTGAGATATACATTCAATCACTAACACACCCATACATACACTCAGCCAACCATACAGTCCATCACAGTTGCACTCTTAAAACCATGCACCCATAGAAACACCCACTCACACATCTATGCACAGAGTCACACACACCCTACCCACACAAACACTCAGGCACCCATACAGATACTCAGACAACCAATCAATAAGCCATATAGACACTCATATAGCTATTCACAAAACCATGCAGCCACTTATACACCAACACACAGACACATGCAGACATTCACACAGTTTAGTCACTAGTCTGCAGTAAGAAACATTTAATGACTCACTTATAGAGTCAGTTACACACCTAGAAAATCATCCATTCACACACTTGTACACCCACTCATTCTTCAACAGGCCTTTCCCTATATATATTAAACATATTAAAACTTTACAGAAACACAGACTCACTAGATGACGTCATCAGTGATGTCATCAATGATGTCATTTGAGATGTCATCAGTGATGTCATCAGTGATGTCATTGACCATGTCATGAGTGATGTAATATGAGACGTCATCAGTAGTGCATTGCGGGGGCGCGAGTTATAGTTAGCTGAACTAACTATAATGAGGGAATTTCTAGGGTTTTGTACTAGGGAAATGTCCAGCTAACTATAACGCCCCTGAAACCTATGTTTTTTTCAGTGAATATATATATATATATATATCGTTCCAATCCTGGCATCAACCATAAACAGGCACAGACTCCGTGAGACTTTGGCATAGAAAGTATTTATTCCAACAAGACTACCAGACGCGTTTCGACGGCGAACCACCTTGATGATTACATCAGGTACTCTGCCATTTTCTACATATATATGTGAGTCACTCTCATTAGGTTGTCACAGCAACCAGCACTCAGCAATAGACATAGACGATAGTCTTCGCCGATGTTATACATGACAGTGCAAAAAACAGTTGGAAAGCAGATAATGATAAGGTTTAGCCGACTGATATATAAAATCAAAAGATTGCTAATGTTTAGAACTTTCACAATGGCAATCAACATAATTATAAGAAAAAGTGCGTGTATATAAAAACTTTCGACCTGGACAGCAATAATTTACCAACACGTGTGGGAGACATGGCAGCACCTAATAAAACAAAGAGGTGTACGTAATTGACCTCAGGCTCAATGTAAATGATTTGCCCTACGATATGCTCTGCAGATACTGTAAATATCTTGTGCGGGTTCAATTACAACTGTGGTATAAATGCTCTTGTATATAATTATGCCCAATATCAACGTTCGCTCCCAAATACACACGTATCTCCTCATACCTTCCTATTCGGGAAACGTGTATTTACGCCACATAACGTATTAGTATGTAGAAGCAGAAGTGCATGTTGTGACATGTAGCAAGGGTTACAGTGCACTCCAGAAGAATCAGGACCCAGTGGGCATGCTGAATGTTTATACAAATATCCACATCGTAAACTCCTGATATACTGTACTAAAAGTTCCTAGGTCTCCCACATGTTAAGGATTGGTGCCGGTAAACGGGAGAGTGTACAAAATAAAAATAAGTGTAAAACAAGAGGACCTCACACTGTGAGGGGTGGATCAGGGTCATGATAGGCTCAGTAAACAGTTATAAATGTACATTCAAAGCTTCATCAGCTTTCATCCCGTGCGGGATTTTGGAGTGAAACAAGATGCTATATCTCGACTCTAATCTTCTTAATGTCAATTGTCTATTCCCTCCTCTCTGATTCTTCGGGACTGTATCAATGACATAATAGGAAAGGTCTTGGGCTTTTCCTGCATAGCATGAGCTTATATGCCTTGCCACCGGGTATGATTAGTCATTATCGGAGATGGCCCTCAGATGCTGCAGAATGCGGACATGCACAGGGTGGATGGTGCTCCCCACATATCTTTTGACACACGGGCATTGCAGGACATATACAGCGAAGTCCATTTTGCAGTTGTAACTGCCACGTATTTCATATGATGTTTGTCTGTAGGGCATTTGGACTGTTTTGGTGTTAACACCATGTTTGCAGGCTTTGCATTTAATACATTTGGTAAATCCCTTTTGTGTTTGCAACCAGTTAGGGGTTTTAACAATTGCTGGTGCATTACGCACTAATTCTTGGTGCATGGATTTCGCTCTTCTAAAGCTTATCGACAGACTTTTGGCGCAGGTGGGGTCCAGAATGGGGTCATTACGTACTGCGCACCAGCGTTTATATAGTATTTTACGCAGGGAAGCATGGTAAGCTGTGATATATATATTCAACAGATACACCTCCAAAATTCAAAGGACAACGCAGGACCGCATACAGTGTTCTTCAATCAAGGAAATTTATTGCGGCAACGCTTTTTGACCCGAGAAGGTCTACGTCACAGCCAGTTACCAATTGTGCCCAATCACCCATAGAAATACCTCCATGGTGATAAAATATAGAAAAAATACAACAATGTTGAATGTTACAGGGAAAATGTGAAAGCAGACTGTGAGTAATTCATACTATGCATGAATTATACACATTTCTCTTAAATCAATCTAAGAGTGAAAACACTGAGCTGGTAATAAAACCGGTGTAGAACTGTACCAGCACCACAATAGTGAAATGTTTTCATGTGACATAAACATATAATAGTCACATTGCTGATGGCCGAGTGGCTCCAAACAAAAGGTTCAACGCAGCATAGTCAAAACACATTACGGTCAAGTGACAAATGGTGTTGGGTCGCTTTGTCGATTTCATTGGGAGCTGGCGAAGAAGTGCTGCTATCGGGAAGATGCAAAGTGTCCAAAGAGATCCAAGCCTGGATCGAAGATGAGAAGAACCTGAAAGCAGAGGGGACAGAGTCTGGGTCACAAGCCAGTGACCAGGAAGGCGATAGGCAGATGCCCATCGATGTCGGGTGATTTCAGGTGAAGAAGGTGAAGCTTGACTCTTCAGCCATGAGGACCAGGAAGTGTCGAGGAAGACCAGGAGCTGGATTTGAGCTGTCCCACAAAGGATGTCGAGTGCTACAGCTTCGGTGCCCGGATTGGACACAACAAGCCTTGGCAACAGCAACCTACGCAGAAATGAGAAAGATGCTTCGGTGCAGGCCAGCAATGTCTGTGGGACTCACCACTTGGTAGGGAGTCGGGGCACGTCTGGAGCAACCAGGGAAGCGCAAGGAAATTCAAAGTTACCCCCTCAGGGACCCACCAGTCAACGGACCAGGGATCACGAAGGGACCTCGAGACGAAACACAAAATGGCGTCCCACGGGTCACTCAGGGTGACTAAGCCAACAATCTGTGGTGGATTCTGTGCTCGAGGTGGGGGCTACAAGTCAGCCCAAGCATGACTTCAGGAGATGTTGAGAAGTCAATGCACTTGCAAAAGTGCACAATGACCAGGAGTTCCGGTTCCACGCTACTCACGAGGACTGCGGGTCTCAACTCGAGTTGACCTCTGAGATGTCTGGAAATCCTCTTCCTAGGTTGCAAATACTTCAGAGTCCGGCGGGAGCTTCGGAAATGCAGACCGGCAACTTGTTTCGTTGGTGCCTGCCAAGCAGCGGAGTCACTCTTTGACCCCAAGGGAGATTTCTTCAGTACTCTAGTCTTGAGTAGAGCGTCGAAGTTCCAGGATTCAGCTTCAGAGTTTCGTCCAGGGATATCTAAAGTTCTGGTTACAGAGTTTCCTTAGTTATACCTAAGGAAGGGGGTTGGACTAGCTCTGGGGACCCACCTATTGGAGGGTTTGGAAAGAGGGGTGGCTACACCCATTTCCTTTGCCCAGTTTCATGCTAAAGCTGGACTATGCACAGGGACACCAAATGTGCCCCCAGTGCAGGACTTCAAAGCACTCAGAGAGTGCTCCCACCCAGCCCCAATACACATTAGCCTGTCTGGGAGGTGGTTACACTCCCCTGTGACAGGAAACCTATTGTCCAGGCCTCCCCTGCCAGAGTTTTGGTCAGCAGCAGGAGGCCAGACCCGTGTCTGTGGCTGCAGCATCCATTTTGTGATGCCAAGGCTCTATTAGATTTCTACCGGGTATACCAGTACTGCCATGTCTCTCCCTTTAGAAGGGTGGGATCATATCCTCACATCAAGAACTGATGTGGGGGTATGATTCCAAGGTGTTTGACACCAAACACGACATGTTTCCGTGCAGCCAGTCCAAAGTTAGCATTAACCGTTTAAGATATAATGCACTTAAGAGTATATGGTCAGGCTGCACCACTGACAACCCCGGAGTAGAGATTCCGAAGACTGCAGAGGGGCTCAGCGCATGCCTGGGCACCCTCTGACATATAACAAAGAACCCTGCCTTCAGGATTGATAAGGCCAGCCATAGGGGTGACTGATAGGTTTGTATGTGCAGTGACAGGTGAGGTATAGTGAACCTATACCTCAGTAAGGGGTGCATGCACCACCTTACCCAGGCTGCAGTAGCAGACCGGTGGTGTCATTTCTGGTGGCTTTCCAGGGGTGGCATAATACATGCTTCAGCCCTTGGTAGGCCTCTGGGTACCTATGCCCTGGGTGCATAGTATACCATGTACTAGGGACTCACAAGAGTACCTCAGGATCCAATCTGTGGTGTACCTAAAGTACATGCAATCAATTTAGAGAGGAAGTAGCTAGGCTGGGGCCCTGAATGGCAGGGTCCCAGCCAGACTAAAGTCGAAAAACAGCGAAACACCAGCAAAAAGTGGGGGTAAACGTGAAGCAGATCCTACTCTCCTACACATACTCTACGGAGATTTCATAAGAATGAAAAGAAACTGTTCTGAGGTCAAAGAAACGGAATCAAAATTTAAGAAAACCATACAAAGATTCCTACAAAGAGAGTATAAATTCAATTATATTTACCGTGGAGAAGAAAAAGCAATAGGCTTAACATGAGCTCAAACCTTGGTGAGTAAAAAAGTAAAAAGGAAGGAATATCAAAAATATGATACAATCAGAATGATCCTAACCAACAGCAAGGAAAGTTTCAAAATTCAAGAATTATTGAACAAATACTGGAATGTACTAATCAAAGATCCGGACATCGGAGAAAAGTTGGGTCCACGACCACATATAACATTCAGAAAAGCGCCACCACTATCATAAAGTGAACAGTCACTTTATGAGGAGGAAATCAGAAACTTAGCTACAAAATTTACAAAAAGGATTCAGCAAATGCAGTAGCTGCAAAGCTTGTAAAATTGGCAAGAACAGGAAGACCATCACTGATCCACGAGGAAAAGTATTTAACATCAATGAAAAAATCACTTGCGAATCTACCTATGTAGTATATCTGGTTGAATGTCTATGTGGGAAATGCTACATAGGCAGTACAATATGCCCACTGAAAAAACGGATGTTAGAACACATCAGGGCAGCTCAGAATAAGGACACTACATATGTAGTGGCTAAGCATATGATGACACACGAAGGGAAAACCTGGTAGAATTTGACATATTCAGAACTTGCAATGGTTCCGATACATGAGAGGTGAGGGAACAGGACACTTAGACTGAAACGTTTGGAGTCACAGCTGATTATAAGGTTTAAAACAAAGATCCCCACAGGGTTGAACGGGGACAAAGAGATGTACATACATCTGTAACTCTGTTCATAGAATTTCATTTACTATTATTTTTGGAGAATACACAATTTTTTATATATCTGTTTCTTGAATAACTAAGAGACTCGTTACCTGGTTATATCTATGTAAAATGTGGTCTTTGTAGGGAATTTGACTAATGTGCAAGGATAACAATGTCCTTGGGTATGGACAATATACTGCTCTATGACTCCATGTGCACAACTGGGGCATTCGGCCAAAATAGAGAAACCGGAATAAGACACTTAGTCTAAGAATTCTGATATAGCATGATTTATAGTAGTTGCTATAGTGGACATGCCAGATTGGGGACGAACCTATAAGCGTCACTAAGACACAATGGCATGAAATTGAAATTGAACTAATCACGGGTGTTGGGAGTAATAAAAGTAACATCTTTCCATACCAAGTCCAGGCATTTAAGATCACATGCCATGATAATATGTTTATCCAAATGTAAGTCCACTCGAGAAATTGAATAATGATGCTTTATTTACAACTTTTGGTATATATGACTACCACTCCCACAATGCCTCATAATGGGATACGTGGGAGATTGGTATAAAAAGGTAAAAGCGAAGCTGGACTATCGCTATGTACCATGACCAAGACCTGTGTGGTTGAAACGCATAGGTGGAGTAAGATGGCTTGACAAATAAGCAAGTAAAGAAAACCCCAAGGAGAGTGTTGCGTTCTATTTGAATTTGGTGAGAAATATATATATATTCACTGAAAAAACCATAGGTTTCAGGGACGTTATAGTTAGAAATTAGCATTTAAAAAAACCTTAGAAATTCACTGAAAAACCATAGGTTTTAGAGACGTTATAGTTAGTTGGACATTTAACTCATATGAAACCAGAGAAATTCGCCTGTTGTAGTTAGTTGAGCTAACTATAACTTGCACGCTCTCAATAAACTGCTGATGATGTCACATATTACATCACTCATGACATGGTCAGTGACATCACTCATGACATCACTGATGACATCTCAAATGACATCACTGATTACATCACTGATGACATCATCCAGTGAATGTGTTTTTCTGTAAACTGTAAATATTTTTCTTATATATCCATGCCAAGGTCTATTGAAGAATGAGTCGATGTATAAGTGCCTGGATGGATTATTTAGTAGATGCATGAGTGACTCTAAAAGTCACTGATTGAACGTACGTTACTGAATGCATGGATTAGTGACTAAACTGTGTGAATGTCTCTATTAGTCTCTCAGTTGGTGTGTAAGTAGGTGCATGGGTTGGTGAGTAGCTACATCAGTGTCTATATCGGTTATTGATTGTTTGTATGAATATCTGTATGGGTGTCTGAGTGTCTATCTGGGTGGGTGGGGGGTGTCTGACTCTGTGCATACATGTCTGAATAGCTGTTTCACTGGTTCTATACATTCAAAACTGCATCTTGGAAGGGCTGTATGGGTAGCTAACTGTGTGTACAGGTGTGTTGATTAGTGAATTGATGTCTCAGTTGTATATATGTGAGTAACTATATGTTTTTATACAGTATATGTGAGTGTTGGGGTGTATAATTGACTAGACGTGAGAGAGAGTATTTGCACGAGTGTGTACTTGTATTAGTGATTGTATAAGAGAGTAAGTATGTGACAGTATCTATATAAATAAGGGAAGTGGTGTGTGTATAAAAAAGTCAGGTGGTGTGTATATATCTGCATAGGTGAGTGCATGGGTGTGTGATTGATTTTTGGCATGACTGAGTAGATGTGTGAGTAACTCTATGGATCAGTAGCACTGTGTGAATGTATGTATAGGTGTATGAGTGGATATTATACTGATGTAATGATGAGTGACAGCATGTATGAGTGACTGTATCAGTGTATGTCCAGCTCACACTATATAGATAGGAATCAGTGGATGGGTATCTAGTATCTGGTATTGGTGTGTCTATGGTTTCGAAAATGGTAGTCTGTATTTTAGAGTGGGTGTATTAAAGGTTATATTAGAGTGTGAAGAGGTTTGTCAGGCTATCACGTGGATGATGCCATCAGTGATGTCATCAGTGATGTCATTTGAAATGTCATCAGTGATGTCATGAGTGATGTCACTAACCATGTCATGAGTGATGTAATATGTGATGTCATCAGCAGTGCATTGCAAGCGCGCAAGTTATAGTTAGCTCAACTAACTATAACAGACGAATTTCTCTGGTTTTAGTCAAATGTCCAACTAACTATAACGTCTCTGAAACCTATGTTTTTTCAGTGAATTTCTAAGGTTTTTTAAAATGCTAATTTCTAACTATAACGTCTGTAAAACCTATGTTTTTTTCAGTGAATTTTAAAGGTTTTTTAAATATCGAACTACTATTGTGCTATTTGTCATTACTACTGTTTTTTCTAACTACATAAAATAAACTGCAAAATTACTATGTAATGTAATATATTTCACAAATTACAGTGAGTTTTTAAATAATATAAAATAATTTAATATTCAGAAAACAATTTTTCTCCCTTTTTTTGCTGTCATCAGCTACTACTTAACTTCACTATTCACAGTGATGTCAGAGTAGTTTCATCATAAACAGCAGGGGAAAAAAACAATCAACTAGATTGTTAAAAAAAACAAATCCCTAATTCTCACAAATATAATACAAAATCAACACAAATAACCAATACTATTTCCAATCTTCAAATCTTACCTTTACTTCGTAGTTTCTGTGAACATTTTTCCAATACACCAAATACTGTATCAAAAATTTCGATTTGAAAGCATCCAGTATGAATTCCTTTAAGTATCTTTACACCTTCCCACAAAGCCGAATGTTGTATCTAAAATCTTTGTTTCAGAAACATCAAGTATGAGTTGGGTAATTCATAAGGCAATCTCGGTTTCATTTCCAAGTGTATATCGTTGCAGTGACTCCAACCATTATTACACTTTAAATAAACTGTATAATGTCCACTTGTGGTAGTACTTCCAGCATGGAAAACAATAGCAACTGTTGCAAAAGTTCTTCCAGAAATAGATACTTGACTAGCAACAAAATCTTGAATTTTGGTTTCCACTTTTCTTCCATTTGGTCTACAGCGTTGTAGCATTATAATCAAATATTTTCCATATCTTTGTTGGCATAATGTAGATAGCATTGTTGATTTACAACGAGAACAGATCATCTTGTGATCTGCTTCTTTTAGTAATTTGGAAAATGGTATAGATTTGCAGTCAGGTATTGTCAAATATAGAAATCGTTCTCTGTCAACTATAGTGCTTTAAGTTAACAAACAATGTTCACATTTATGTTCCCATTTGTAGCTGAGCCCAAATAAACTCTCAATCTGAATTCCTTCATCTTCTAGTACTCCAAGCATAACCATCAGAAATTCTTGTGTATCTTGTTGTATATTAGCACTGAACGTTAAAGATCCAGTACATGTATCCAACAGTTGGCGAATAACAGAAGCAGATTGGATCTTACTTCTATCAGTTCTCAATTCTTGAAATAAAGTATAAAGTGCCGAACATAATCTTTTTTCCTGACTTTCCATAATTTCACCATAAACATCTTCAAGATAAAATATAATGTTTAGAATAAAATTACCATAGCAGTTGACACCAGAAGCATTTTCTATTTGGAATCCGACAACATCATCACTTGTTTGTATTTTCTGTTTCTTTACATCTTTTCTTTTCTGTTTCTGCTTTCCAACCATAGTTGATTCTTCACCATGTTTGCATTTTGAACACACCACGTTTCTCATAAATAGGATATTCACCTAAACTTGGAGCATAAAGCCTTCTCAAACGATTATATTCTCTTACACAATTAACATCAGCACTAACCTTGTTCTCATCAAAATCAATTAAATACAAACCAGACAACGTTCTAACTCGAGATAATGCAACATATACCATTCCCTCTTTAAACACAGTTCTTCCTACATTTATCAAAGCATTATCTACACTTAAACCTTGAGATTTATGAATAGTTATTGCATATGCTAAACAGAACGGAAACTGTTTTCTATGAACATACAAGTCTTTTACAAGCAAAAAACGTACAGCACAATGCTCAATCTGTTTTACCTCTGTAATCTGTACAAATTTAACTTTCAAGAATTTAATTCGATTTCTATTTTGATATTTCACAAGATATTTCACAAAATCAACAACTTTCCCCATTGCTCCATTCACCAAACCTTCTTCTACATTCAGATTACGCCTCAAAATTACTAGACAGTTTAAACATACATCTAAAAAAAATTCTAAGCCAGCAGTTTTTGATACAGACTTTTCCAAATAATCCAATTTAGTCTGTAGTATTCTGAAAGAAGAATTGTTATTCCTTGATGCTCGATTTTATCAATAGCTTCAATGTGAACAATTTCTTCATTTTCCAATTTCATAAGCTCTCTATTAAATGTATAACACTCTTCCACTGTAGGCATTAAGCAAACTATAGACTTTTTTTCTTTCATTTTCTTGTACATTACTTCTGCTGGTGTGTTTTCATTTGTAAACAAGTTCTTTAGTAGACAACTTTGAAAAGCTTCTTTACCATGTTTGCTTAGAACACCAATTCTTACATCGTTTAGAATATTTCCATAATCTTCATCTCTTGCTTGTCGCATATTCTGGGTGAGTTCTTTATATTCAAAATTTAACCACAGATTCACATTTCCAATACTTCTCAGAGATTTCTTTGTGTCTTCATGTGGAAGAGTTTTAAACACTGGTTCTCCTTTTACAGGTGCTAGTTGTAGCAGATCTCCAAATACAATTAAATGTTTTCCTCCAAAGAGAACGTCATAATCTGTTTTTAATACCTGTTGCAATCTTAAGTGTCAAAAGCAAGCATTAAGTTTGAGACCATGCTCACCTCATCAATAATTAATAGTTTCATTTTCTTCAGCACTCTTGACACTTCATGAGAAGTTTCTCCAGACAACATCTGATATTGTAATGTACTATCATGCTCAATTGGTAACATCAGTAATCTATGCAAAGTAACTCCTTTAACATTGTGTGCAGCTAATCCAGTTGGAGCTGTTACCACAGAACATAAATGTGAACCAGTAGTTTCTTTAAGATAACTGGTCAAAACTTTAATTAAAAAACTTTTGCCTGTCCCAGCTTGACCGCTGATGTACATCAGAAGAGGTTTAAAAGATGAACACACACATTCTTTTTTTTCATGCAACAAACCATGTTCTATCTGTTCCCTCACTTGTACATATATTTCTTTCTGTTCAACATTTAGTTGTTCTTCTAACTTCTCCAATGTAATATTCTCCTTGTGTGCTTGTTGCATTGCAATTTCGACTTCATGCATAGCAATCGCTGCTTCATTTTCCAGTATTGGTTGTCCAAGAGGATCTTGACTACATTGACCACTACTTTGACTATCTTGAGAACTTTCATTAGCTATTTCAGCTGTAATAGTCTTTTCCTGTTCAACTTCATGATTCAACATTTTTAAATATGTATGGAAAATTGTACACGCAATGCTATCTTTACATGCATTAAAAGAATCTTCATAGCAGTCAAAGTCTCCAAGTAATTCACTTTTGCTACGCCATGGCTTAAAGAGCTGGAGAAGTGCTCAATAGTAAAATTCTCGCTTATCTGGAGTTTCACAACTGAGTTTCTTGTCGTTTATAAGATTACCCTTTGCATGTTTTACTAAACAACCATGACATCCAACTACTGCATATTTTCCTTCTTTTAAATTCTGTTTAACATGTCTTTTGAAGCTGTAATGTTGAAGTACTTCACACAGACATAGCTGTTCCAGATGTCAACTCCTTTTTGGATAGTATGTGTCCAACATATTAGTTTTAAGAATGTCTGTAGTGTCTGGTTGATTTGCTGCTAAGTATTCAATTTCTTCTAATGATTTCAACACTCTATTCCATGAGCAGGCAAGACCTAAACTTACCCAAATGATTCCTCGAGACTTTGAATATAAACTTTAAGAGCACAAGCGGTCTGAACATTCATAGGATCCAATTTCTTGGTGGGAAAGCATTTTCAAAGTAAAGCTGTACAATTTTTTGCTGACGCTTTTCTCTTAGGCAATTTCTTCACACATTTGTTTCATCTCTGTTTTTTCTGATTTTGTTATGTACGATGTAACATAACGGGCAACAGCAATTGAGTTATCTGCAACATACTGGATGTCTCTGTTCGCATTCCACATTTTTTAAATTACTGGATTGTAGTAATTGATATACTTTGACACTTCTGCTCTTTTTAAGTTGTAGGTATTCTTTGGAGATTTCCGAGTTATTGTGTGCCTTACAGAAGAAAAAAAAAAATTTACTCTTCTCTTACAAATGACTGGACGTGGAAAACCAAACCGACATTTGGTGTAAAATTTTCCTTTAGACTTGTATTTTCTTCTGCAGTACTTTCCACAACTGTGACTTTGGAAACGTAAAACTTGCTGTCTCAAGCTTCTATCTCTGTCTTCTGTCGGAATCTCACATGTCACATACTGTTCGATGAAAGACAATATTGTTTCATCAGAATCAGTTACAAATTTAGGTGCATCCTTGACCCATAGTAGCATATGTATATGAGGTGCACCTCTTGCTTGGTACTCCTTTCTCCAAAAGAAATCGGTAACTTCTCCAAGAGGTGGATTCTTTTTATTGCAGATAAAAGACATCATAGCTTGAAACCTATGATTAAAATATCTGCACACATGTACAGGATCCAATGAACACAGTTCACCATGAGTCTTTATTTCAACATTTTTAATATTGGAATTCACTTCTTTTAGAAACTCAAGCAAATCTTCCCATGCATACTCTGCACAGCTAAGTGTGACAAACCATGTTGGTGTACTTAAGTTCTGTAACATACACTTGAGTTCTCCATGACGACGATACCAATACTCATTTGTTCCACGTTGACATGCCATCAAATTGTTTAACTGTGCTTCTAAATTTTCATCTCTTTTTTCAACTTTCTCCACAAATTCTTTCGCAGAAAGAAGTGATTGATGAACTCCAGTTTTAAGTATGTGGTTCACTGCATACGACAGAGAAGATAAATCACTTTCAAACAAAAGGGGAAATATGTATGGAATGCACTGTCAAAATCTAGGATCTTCAGAATATAATCTTGTTGACCGATATTCTGAAGCTGGAATACGTACATGTCGGTCATCATATTGTCCACCTTCTCCAGTTGGAAACAGCTGTGGAAATCAACGAGCTTCCAAGCTCTTCTCCCATACACTCATTGGAGTTCCCTGTGCTTTTTTCATTTGAAATAACTCATTGCTGCTTCCTATTAATTCTTTTGAATGCAAAGGACATATTGTGTAATGTTCATAAATCTCTTCAGTCCTTTGCTTGTCCACTTTGTCTATTTGGCCACTTGAAATTTCGCATTCATCTTCTAAACTTATTACCTGTTCATCCATATTTACAGTTTTGTAATAAATATTGTTCTTTATAAGATATAAGGTAGCCTTTTCAACTTTATTAACATCCACAAATTCTTGCCATATTTTCCGACTCTTTGTTGATACACCATTTATTAGAATGACTACTGACTCATTTTCCTGTTTCTCTCCAGCAATAGTTTCAATATTTTTCTTAAAATCCAAAGGTAAGTACACCACTCTTCCTTTCAGCCCTCTTTGCAAGTCTGTTGGTGGCAGTCTACCTGTTTTAGGCTCCATCCGAATTATAGTTTGAAAAGGATGAACAGATTGAATTAGAACCGACTCATATGTATTCAATCCTGCCAGTTCCTCCGAAATAGCTACTAATTCTAAGTTATTATGTACTGCTCTAGCAGGCATTTTGTTTTCTTCTAATTTGTTGTAGCAACATTTACATATATGTTGATCTCTACCTAACTCAAATCAACCTTCCACCAACAAGTAAGTTTCAAATTCTTCCCACTTACTATTCTTCTCCTTTTCACTTTTCAAATACAAATCAACATTCCTAGTTTGACTTTTATAATGAGTACGTCGACAACAAACACAAACATAGTTTGGTATTTCAGAGCACACTACATTAAACCTTCCAATTTCTTCTTCAAACTGATCAGTGCTAATCACTTTCCCGTCTCCTTCAACATCTGTAATTGTCAAACTTTCACTTTCTATTGACTGCTCTTCTGAACCAAAATATCGCATTTCAATATCATCACACTTTTTTTGAACATCTAATAAAGAACCATATAAAAGAGCTGTATTCAGGTCACTTAAACATAATGCAGGACTTTTTACATAGTACAGTTTCCTTACAAACTTCCACATTTCTTAATGGTGTACTGCTAATATCCTCAAGTGATGAAAAACACTTTTACACACTTTTCTTGAAATACAAGCCATAGAATGCCCATGTTTCTCAGTATATTTTCATACATTACATGGATCTAGTCCTTGCAACAACTTAATCTTCTGTTTAATACTTTTCTGTGTATATTCTCGTAGCAAATTTCGCATTATATCAATAGATTCCTGTCGAATACTACAAATACTGCTACAACCCCACTTATACACAGGAGCTTGTGTATGTTTCCCTTGCACTTCTTCATCTATTAATTTTTCTGCACTTTTACCAACCAATTCCTCTTTTGGAAGGGGACAACCATCCTGAACTTCGTAGCAACGACCTCCAGTATCAACTGCAAATGGTAAACTATTTTCCTGGAAATAACTTTCCTCATTAAAAAAAGGCTCACTACTAGAAGTATGTTTCCAATGTCCACTAAAGATTTTGCAAAAATTGGTTCTGTTCACAAGTCTTTTTCTTCTACTTTTCTCTTTCAACACTTTGATTACTTTATCTAATACTTTGATCCTCTTCAAAATCACAATGAATAACTTCTGTTTTAAAGTAAAATCAGTATCCACTATACTTTTGATACACTGCTTCTGGTTGAATTGCAGCACTTTTAAAAAATATTTGCAGCATGTTCTCATTAAATTCTGAATCACTCTAGTTCAAAAAAGTCTCTGATGAATTCCTTGAAATAGTTTTTGTCTCCGGGTAACAGATACTGTTTCTTTATCATGTTTTCTTTTCCTTGTATTTGAAATTGAAGTCTACTTCTCCTTACTTGAAAAATTCTTCTTTTTCCTTTGTGTGATGTTATTTTCGTTAAATGTTCATAATATTTTTTGCAGAAATTGTCTAGTGTTTTTACCAGAAGAAACTGTTTGTATAGTGCTCTCATTTTTTTGTAATTGAAAATCTTTTCTTTTCTGTAAATATAAATGCTTCTTTTCTTGTCTTTTTTTCCTAGTTCTTCTAGGCATTTTCAGATTTTTATCCAAACGAAAAAAAATTCTGAAAAATTAAAAACAATAGATTCAATTATTTTTTACATCAGTTCAATATATTGCAATAATAACATACAATTACATCAATTCTACTGACGGCTTCCAGAGGCAGTGCTGCAACGTGATGGAGCACGGCGGGGGAGCAGTAGGATGACGGGTAGTGCCATAGAACACACAGCAAGCATTTATTTAATTACTTACATACACCTTTACAATTTACATGTAACTGCCTCGTACTTTTCACCTCTCCACCTTACCCCACCACCCCACACACTCACTCTGCAACCCACCGAAGACAACTTTATAGATAATATTTTTAAAAATTGTAATCTATATACTTAGGATGATATTATCAACCAAACGGCACACAGAAAAATTACCATTATTAGCCTAACAATTTTATCTACAACTTCGCAAACATGACACTGCACCCAAGGCTTTAATTGGAGGGGAGGAAGTCTGAGCACAAGGCAGTTTATTTTTGGGGGCCTCGAAACGGATCTCTGTGGGGTTCTATTTTTGGGCCTCGCAAAGGTAGTCCGTTGTTTTTTTTTATTTTATTGGACTGTAGTGAGACAGTGAGACCATGCACATTGCTCACTACTAAAAAGTGGCGACATCATGCCAGGTGAGTCGTGTTGTAGGAGAAAATAAATCCTTTAAAGAAAGCCATTTTCACTCACGATTTCCCTTCTCTTTTTGCAGCGCAGGAGCAACATCATCGTGGCGTGATTAGCAGAGAGACCACCAGGCACACAACGACCATTGCCCCGGACTCCCTGAGGCAGCTTCCCAATAGCACACACAGAGCCGCACCCGAGTACTTCACAGGTCTTCAAAAGACCATTTGCTTGTAAATAATGCTCTGTTTTTTTCCACCCCTTTTTAGAGCCCCTACATCCCCACTCTGCCTATTGCTGAAAGAACTAGCCTCCCCGAAATTTCGCCCTGGTTGCGCCTTTGGAGATGACCACACGCAGCCAACTCCAACACAACCCTACTCTCACCTTTCAAGGGTGTTGTTGTAGTGCTACGAAAACACATGCTTTGCCTGGCTCACTTAGGGGCATATTATCAAGAATGGCATTAAAAATATCGCCTCTTTAGCAGCAGGAAACTGCCCCTGAAGCGGCAATAATGAGCTTGATAATATGCCTTTGTGAATTCCCATAGAAGCCCAGCTTCACACCACAACCTGGGTGGCTATGGGAATTGACAAGGGCATATTATCAAGCCCATTATCGTCGCTTTAGCGGCAGTTTTCTGCCACTAAAGCGGTAATAATTTTAATGCCGTTCTTGATAATATGCCACGTTATCTTTCTAAATGAATGTCTTACACTGAAAAGCTGCATTACATTTCTTTCCCTACATCAAACTTTGTTTAAAACACCACCAGAGAAGGGTGGTGAACTCTGGTACCCAAAGAGCAACTCAAAGCTTTCTTGTTCTTTATCAGAAACTTCATCTGCCTCTCAATGATTATCGCCAGCCTTTTCGGTCCCTTAAGATGCAGGGTGGATGAGTATAATACACAGTATTTAGGATCGGCGGTGGAGAGTGCACGAAAATAAGGGCAGATAGTTGAATAAAAGGCGACTGGATGGATGGCCAGATGGATGAATGGATAGCTAGATGGATGGATGTATGGATATATGGATATATGGATGAATGGAAGGATAAATGGATGCATGGACCAGTACTTAGGATACACAGGTGGGCTGATAGATGTGTAGGATTGGTTCTGGGACAGATGTATGTATGAATATATGGTCGTATAACTGGATGGATGGCACAGTGCTTACCATAGGTGAGTGAGCTGATAGATACTTAAAATAACTGCAGGGACAGATGTATGTATGTATGTATGTATGTAAGTAGATAGGAATGTCTGAATGAATTGAAAGATGGTTGGATGGCGCAGTGCTTAGGATGAATGGATGCAGGGCTTTAAGTAGGCCGGCTCTGAGCACCGGCAGTTATTTTAAGAAAAAATCGAAACGGGTCTCTATCGGGCTCTATTTTCGGCCCTCGCAAAGGGTAGTCAAGTTTTCTTTTTTTTTTTTATTGGACTGCAGTCAGAGCATGCACATCGATGTACGCATGCTCATTTTGCGCACTACTGAGAAGTGGAGACATCATGCTACGTGAGCCACATTGTAGGAGGAAGGGCAATCCTTTAAAGAGCATATTTCCCAAATGTAGGATAATTCGAGCGGATTTTCTTAAGCACACAATGCTAGTTATCTTCATGTAGACCACGCCCCTACTTGGATAGCCCACACCCCTTTAACAGGTTTGCCCCGCCCCTTTTAGAGCACCCCCAGTTTTTTTCCTACTTAAAGCCCTCACTGCACCATAGTAACAAAGAAATGGTCGAAGCTTCCATTTAAATGTACAATGGCACCAAGTTACATAATTTGCCATCAACGCTGGCAGCCTTCTACCACAGTGCAAAAGTGTCTATCAGCACAAATATTTGTTATCCACAGAAATGTTGTGTGATTTGCGTAGCTGTCTGCTGGAACACTCATCACCAAAAGGTATTAAAACATGCAAATTTGTGAGAAAAACGTATACCATACCATAAACCGCTTCATAAATGGGCCCAGTGCCACTACACCACCCTCATCCCCATTCTTGCTTAACCTTACGAAATCAAAGAAAGACCCCAGCAAACCTGGTAGAGCCACTATAGCAATACAGGGACTTGATTTGAACAAGTCTCTGCCGGAACGGCCAGCAACAAAACGTATTAAAACATGCAAATATCCGGATAAAACATATACCATGCCATAGAGCGCTTTATAAATTGACCCAGTGGCACTACATCATCTTTACTAGCTGCACATATGCATGTTACAAGTGTCCGTGTTATAATCAGCAACATACCCACCTCTCCCACCCCTTCCCTTGCTTAACCTTACGAAATCAAAACAACAAGCCCCAGCACTCCCGTTAGCGCCACTATAGCCATACATAGCCTTAATTTCAACAGGTGTCTGCCGGAACGCTCATCAGCAAAAGGTATTGAAACCTGCAATTTTCCAAGTAAAACATACACCATACCATAAGGCAGTTTATAAATCGTCCCAGTACCACTACACCACCTCCACACCCGCCCTTGCTTAACTTAACGCAATAAAACAAAGAGCCCCAGCAAACCTGGAAGCGCCACTATAGCCATACAGATGCTTACTTTCAACAGATATCTCCCAAAACACTCCTCAGCAAAACGTATTAAAACATGCAAATTTGCGGGTAAAACATATACCATGCAGAAACAACAGTTCATGGACATAATGCAGAACAATGTCATACATTCACCCCAGTACAGAGATCTGGGACTAAATCCATAGTTGTTTTGCTCACCATGCCATTCCAGTTGGAACCCAGCCATATGCAAATCAGTCTTGACCCTGTGCCTCATGGGTACAGTCCAGCCCAAACTGCCAAGCCAGGTCCTCCCTGGACTGGAAACAAGCATCCTAGGACCGGTTTCGGGGTTTCACCCCTCTTCAGCCAGGATAGCTTGATTCCAGTGGCATGGAGAGCACGGGACCCACGTCTGGGCTTACCCTTCCCACTCGGGGTGACAAATGCAAAAACAACAGTTGATGGACAGAATGCAGAACAATGTCATACATTCACCCCAGTACAGAGATCTGGTCCTACATCCATCGTTTTTTTGATCACCATGCAGTTCCAGTTTGAACCCAGCCATATGCAAATCAGTCTTGACCCTGTGCCTCATGGGTACAGTCCAGCCCGAACTGCCAAGCCAGGTCCTCCCTGGACTGGAAACAAGCATCCTAGGACTGGATTCGGGGTTTCACCCCTCTTCAGCCAGGATAGCTTGATTCCAGTGGCATGGAGAGCACGGGACCCACGTCTGGGCATACCCTTCCCACTCGGGGTGACAAATGCAAAAACAAGAGTTCATGGACAGAATGCAGAACAATGTCATACATTCACCCCAGTACAGAGATCTGGGCCTAAATCCATCGTTTTTTTGCTCACCATGCCGTTCCAGTTTGAACCCAGCCATATGCAAATCAGTCTTGACACTGTGCCTCATGGGTACAGTCCAGCCCGAACTGCCAAGCCAGGTCCTCCCTGGACTGGAAACAAGCATCCTAGGACCGGAGCTAAAGAATGATGATGGATTTAACCCAGATCAGTTGACTGGGGGTGAGTGCTTGCAATATTCAACACTCCGTCCATCATCCCCTCTGGTTTTGCTTAAAACATATACCATGCCCTAGTGCGCTTTATAAATGGTCCCAGTGGTACTACATCACCTTTAGTAGCTAGACAACTGCACGTTACTAAAGTCTGTGTTTTATTCACCAACATACCCACCTCCCCCACCCCCACCCCCACCATTGCTTAACCGTACGAAATCAAAGAGAAACCGCCACCATTCCTAGTAGCGCCACTATACCCATACTCAGGCTTAATTTTTGAAAGTGTCTTCTGTAACGCTTATCATCCAAACGTATTCAAACATGCAAATTGGCGGGTAAAACATAAACCATCCCATAGCACGGTTTATAAATGGGCCCAGTGGCACTACACCACCTTTACTAGCTATACATCTGTATGCTAATAAAGTCGTTTAAACACTCTGTAGAGTGTATAGCAGAGGATGGGGAGAGTAAACACAGTTGTAATTCCCAAACTTTTGATATACTGTCCCTTTACTGTATGTATATTAAGGACATTAAATTGAATGAAAAAATTGACGAGTGTCTCAAAAGAGATAGTGAAAATGAGCACCGGTAAAACCTGGACCACTTAAACACCTACGTATATTCAGCACAGGAACACAGCCTGACAATTACTATCACTTGTAATGACATGTACTTTACTAATGTCAAGAAAGTCATACAGAAAATATACCGAACATTTTCATTTCTTTGTTATCTCTCACACATTTATAAAACATCTCTTCTAAAGAAACACTCTCCAACCACTTCTATTTCAGAAGAACAGACAATAATTAATACGTTTACTACCATATATTTTAGTGTATCTACCTTTTTATTATTCACTAGTCACAAACTACTAAAACTATTAACTATACCCAAATGCAAACCAGAAACCATGTTCATATTATATCGCAACCTATATTCAAATGATTCAAACTATGCGTACATATAAAAGGAACGTATCACTTTTACTATCTCCATCTCCTCCCCATGTAAACTCCAAACACTATAGACGGCCTCACAGTACACCAACCTACCTAGACTTATATTCAAATCTACCTCTCACTGTCAAAAATGAGACCACAACCTGTCCACATAACATTTCTGCGTTTGGTTTTATCGCTTTTAACTCAATAACACATACATCTCCTACCCCCACCCCTTCCCCACTACTTCCACAAAAAGTATAATTTACAAACGTGGAACATTTTGTTTATCTCATCTAAATACATTAACAAACCCAAATTAATGCTGTACCTCATTTTCAAAACCATACAGTCCTTTAAAGATGACAAACTACATTTCTTCTTTGTGAAAAATTCCTAAAGATATATAAAGTACTTATATAACAACAGGTCAAACTTTATGCATATTTTATAACCAATATGAAACACCACACTTTAACAGGATATTATTTTGAAATAAAAAATACTTTCAAACTTAAAAATATCACCTCAACTACTTAATCACTACTACAGAACACATAACACACCTTGTTCATTTCTACCTCACCTTTGTAGTTGGTATGCAGATTTCAAATGTCACACACCCATGCAATTCTTTCTTTCTCACACAGTACATGTAATGCACCGCTTTCATCAAGAATGAAACCAGTAATGGCACAATTTCTCTGTCGCTCCACATATAAATACATGTAAACAGCAAATCAGAATACTTCATTCCTTCATCGACATTCCAAAACTTATCTCCATTGGTTATTTTTGAATTTTGCATCTGAAAAGCTACTTAATATTCCGCACCACACACAGGTCAGAAGTTCAACCTATTTTATCACCACACTTTCTGGAACATTCTACGACACCTGCAGGTTAAAAGTTCATGATTGTTTTAAACGTAACCTTTTCTTTTTCAGCATAGTCTCGAACATTTAACACCACCTGCGGGTTAAAAGTTCGCCATTGTTTTAAGTTACAAATGTACCTTCCAAATGCAAGTAGCACATCTGGTTGAGCTTTGCACATTTCATCCTATCGTATGTACTCCAGGTTTAGACTGCTCTTTATTAACCAATGACAAACATGCTTTTTCATGCAGCTAATATGCACCCTAGTTTTTAGTACCAAATGCTTCTTATCTTCCAATCAATTATCGTTTCCTGTATAGTTTGCACTTTACAAATACCGTATTGATTTACCGTCGCACTCCCTGTATAACACCACCTAAGCACCATAATCAAATTACCGTGTTCCAAACAAAACTTCCTCCTACTACGTATAAAATATTACTGACACTACCTAGACAGGTGTGGCACAGCAGCCAGGGCACATGACTTCACACCATAAGACACACAGTTTAGGCTCACGCTTTCATTCCCGACTCCCACACCAGATCACCTTAGCAGCATCAGACTCTACGCAATACCTCACGTAATTTCCGTACCCAGCACTTTCAGACCGGTAGCTATGAGTAGTCCCCCTCTATAGCACACTCTAAACACCCCCACAAAGGTTACAGTGCTCCTACCATCCATACCATTTTTTGCCCTTTTTCCCCTTACTCGCTTCAATTGAATCACAAAATGGCGGCCAACACTTCCTAGTTGCAACCCCTCGCAGCGCTCCCAACCAGTAAGCAGCAAGCTCGTGCTCGTAACGCCTCAGCCAATCAGATGGCAGAATTCTCAAATATCGATATCTGTAAATTTCGATATTTCTCAAAAACTATTGAACGGATTTACACCAAATAAACAAAAGCGTGCTTTCTAGACCAAGATCCTTCTCCCTGCCAAATTTGGGGTAAAATACGTTTTGGGACCCTCCTTTTGTCTCGGCCCCCCTTGATGAATAAGCCCCAAACTTTCCACATAGGAGCTGATATGAACAAAGAATTAGTTTGGAAAATGTCATGAAGATTCATCAAACGACACCAAAGTTATAAGCAAAACAAAAAATGCTCTTCCTATGGAAACTTGGTCCGAACTATAACTAACTACTGGCGACCGCCAGTAGGTAATATATATATATATATTCACTGAAACAACCATAGGTTTCAGGGACATTATAGTTATGAATTAGCATTTAAAAAAACCTTAGAAATTCACTGAAAAAACCATAGGTTTCTGGGACGTTATAGTTAGTTGGACATTTGACTCATATAAAACCAGAGAAATGTACCTGTTATAGTAAGTTGAGCTAACTATAACTCGTACCCCCGCAATGCACTGCTGATGATGTCACATATTACACTCTAGACATGGTCAGTGACATCACTGATGACATCACTGATGACATCTCAAATGACATCACTGATGACATCACTGATGACATCATCCGGTGAGCCTGTAAAGTTTAAATATGTTTTATAAATATATGTATGCCAAGGTGCATTGAAGAATGAATGAGTGTATAAGACTCAGGATGGATCATTAAGTAGGTGTGTGACTAACTGTATAAGTGACTAATTAATTGTGTCTTGCTTAATGCATGTGTTAGCGACTGAAATAGACATTCACACAGTTTAGGTTGTTAGTTGGTGTGTAAGCAGTTCCATGGTTTGGTTAGCAACTAAATGAGGATCTATATGAGCTATTCATTGCTTGTCTGAGTACCTGTCTGAGTACCTGAGTATCTGCGTGGGTGGGTGGCAGGTGTGACTCTCTGCATAGATGTGTGAGTGGCTAATTCACTAGGTATATGTGTTCAAGTCTGTATCTGTGAGGTCTGTATGGCTGAGTGAGTGTGTGTATGAGTGTCTCAGCTAGTGAATGGATGCCTCAGTGCACATGTGAGGAACTCCATATGTGAAAGGCAGTATATATGAGTGTTGGACTATATAAATGACTATATGTGAGAATGAGTGATTGTGACAGTGCCTGTATGGATCAGTGTGTCCTTGTATTAGTTATTGTATGAGTGTAAGTATGTGTTAGTATATGTTTAAATACGTGACGTGGTATGTGTATAACTGTACAGGTGAGTAAATGAAAGTTTTATTGATTATTTCCATTACTGACTAGGTGTGTGAATAACTCTAAGAATGAGAGGCAGTGTATGAGTGTCTGTATAGATATGTGACTGGATATGATAATGCTGTATTAATGGCTGACTGTATGTATGAGTGAGTGTATAGGTGAATGAATGGATGTGTGTATATGCAGTAAATGGTATTGGTGTGTTCACGGTTTCGAAAATTATAGTCTGTATTTTAGACTGGGTGTATCAAATGTTATATTAGGGTCTGATCAGGTGCATCTGATTTTCACGTGAATGATGTCATCAGTGATGTCATCAGTGATGTCATTTGAGATGTCATCAGTGATGTCATCAGTGATGTAACTGACTATGTCATGAGTGATGTAATATGTGACGTCATCAGCAGTGCATTGCGGGGGTGCAAGTTAAAGTTAGCTCAACTAACTAGAACAGGCAAATTTCTCTGGTTTTATATGAGTCAAATGTCCAACTAACTATAACGTCCCTGAAACCTATGGTTTTTCAGTGAATTTCTAAGGTTTTTTAAATGCTAATTCCTAACTATACCGTCCCTGAAACCTATGGTTTTTTTAGTGAATTTCTAAGGTTTTTTAAATGCTAATTTCTAACTATAACGTGCCTGAAACCTATGTTTTTTTCAGTGAATTTCAAAGGTTTTTTAAATGCTAATTTCTATTTATAACGTTCATTAAACCTATCTTTTTTTCTGTGTTTTTTTTTTTTAATTATCATCCCATTCTCAACTTGGTGAAAAATGCAAATCTCACCACTCTTCCATCAATACCTTACACCAACAAAATCGCCACAAACAAGTGCCACATCTAACGCTAATGTAATACACAGTAGGTATCCCCATGCAAAACAAAACACGAAAACACCACTTCCCCATATTTTCAACGACCAGCCAAATCTGCAATGAGATCCAAATAGCAGGCAATAAGCCGAGTTAGCAGTAACAAATTAACATCAACCTTTAACTGGTATAAGGAGGTCGACTATCTACTCCGTTATTTTGACCCAACTCACATCCACATCTAAAGACCAACACGTGATACAGCTACTGATCATGCAGCTCCGACACCCAACAAAGCCACAACACCCAGCCCCACCACCACCAGAACCTCCCCCCCGGACCACTCCCCATACTACCACCGAGGCAGCACAAAACAGAACAACGGACCTTCCCAAAACGCCATGCCCCTCAGCCACACAATAGCTGAATGTTGGGAGATGAGCAACCAACTATATATGAAGGAGGCAAGTCAACCATCACTGATAAAGCACACAATGCCCAGTGTAATGCTCATGTGCTGCACAGACCTCACTTTGCAAAGCACAAACCTCTCCATGTGGAGATATACTATTGATAGTTGTAGTGCAGTGGATGCAGCCATGTTACCTCAGGCAGTGGGGAAGATCTCGGTCATATAGTTGTGTTGTCCCCCCCTGGAAGCAGAAGCAGAGTGGGCTGCTCCAACGTACGCCACTCCAGCGTAGGAGTATGAATAAATAGACCAGCCCTAGGCGTGGCTCACTTGTGGGCAGACCAATGAGTCTGTCAGAATGGCAGCCCTCACCCTGGCACATGGCAGCCACCATAACCATGGGCCTCCTCGACACGGAGCCCCTGCAAACCCAGCAGCACAGCACCGCAGACTTATGTCTGTACCAACTACTGCCTTCGATCTACACTACGGACAGCACGGCTCACAATTCAGATGTAGGGGAGATTGCAGATATCGCAGTCCAGTTCGCAAGACACGTTGCTCCCAGTGCGGCCCACCCAGACCATGCATCATCACAGGGTGCGCACACGCTGTGTGCTTCAGGTACTACTAGCTCACTGCACCATAAGTCATCGCCACGTGGCCTTATCAATGCAGAATTCATTAGACAAAACACATTGCTCCCAGTGCGGCCCGCCGGGACAACGTCTCATCGCAGGGTGCACACATGCTGAGTACTCCAGGTGCCACTAACTGTGCAGCTCAACTCAACGCCACATGGCTGTGCGCCCATCCTGACTGCTGCCTCTGCCCTACACTGGAGTTGCATGGTTCACAATTCAACATTAGTAGTGACGCAAATTGTGTAAGAGACTATAATGGGTTAAGAAGACCAAATGCTCCCAATCTGTGCAGCTCAAGTCAACGTCACCTGCCTGTGGGCCTTTGCTGAGCGCTGCCTCCGACCTACACTGTGGAAGACCGGCGACATGTGGTGCAAACTAACCCTGTTTAACACAAGCCGATCCCACATGTGTAACTGTGTCCTGAGTCCTGAATGGCAGTGACCACAGAACCAGACTCCCTTCGATCACCGAGGTGTATTTCCACATGGAAGACCAGCAACACGTGGTGCCACTGAACCTGTACTACGCAAGGTTTGTTTGGATCACCAACGTATGCACGTGGCTGTGGACCCTAGCTCACCGCTACCTCTGCCCTACACTGTGGGCGACCGGCGACAAATGGTACTACTAACCGTCTTCAACACAAGCCGATCCCACATGTGGAACTGTGTCCTGAGTCCTGAATGGCAGTGACCCCAACTTGCCAGCGACCACAGCACCAGACTCCCTTCGATTAGTGTGGTGTATTTACATATCGAAGTCATAAATGTGGAAAGTATTGCCGACGAAAAGATAACGCAAAAGATAAATTTTACACAAACTGTCGATTTCCCTTTCCACGTCCAGTAATTTCCAAAGGAAGAGTGAACAGTTTTATGTCAGCAATGAGACATGCCATCACTCGGAAATCACCCAAAAATATTTATAATTTAAAAAGAACAGAAGCATCGAAGTACAATAATGATTACAATACGGAGATTTTGAAGATGTGAAATGCAAATATGAACATACAATATGATGCACATAACTCAATTGCTGTTTCTCACTATGTCACGTCATATTTATTAACTCTGAGAAGACAGAATTGAAAGAAATGTGAGAAGAAATTTCACAGGAAAAGAATTTACAGCTTCAGTTTGAAGATACTTTCACATTGAGAAATTGGATCCTACCAATGTTCGGATCGATAGACATCTGCAAGTTTGTATTCAAAGTCAACACAAACCATCTGGATAAGTCTAGGTTTTCTTGCGGCACGAAATCGAGTTTTAATATAAATGTTATAAAACAAATTTGTGATGATATAGACTTATGTTTCTTTGCTAGTCAAGAGAACTGTACAGAAAATAACAGTTGGATATGTCTAGGTGTTGATCAACAAATACTGTTGTAAAGTTTGAAAAAGAAATAACAAAGTTTAAAGTAGTTTCTGGTGAAAATCCCAACCATGTTTATATTTATTGCCGACGTACTCATTATAAAATTGAAACTAGGAATGTAGATGTACTACCACTAACCCTGTTCAACACAAGTCGATCCCACATGTGTAACTGTGTCCTGAGTCCTGAATGGCAGTCACCCCAAGTCCGTGGCCGCGACCACAGCACCACACTCCCTTCGATCACTGAGGCATATTTCGATATGGAAGGCCAGCGACACGTAGTCCCACTAACCCTCTTTAACACAAGCCGATCCCACATGTGTAACTGTGTCCTGAATGGCAGTGACCCCAAGTCCGTAACAGAAACACAACAGCATACTCTCTTTGATCAGTTAGACATATTTCCATATGCAAGGGCGGCGACACGTGGTGCCAATAACTCTGTTCAACACAAGCCGATCCCACATGTGTAACTGTGTCCTGAGTCCTGAATGGCAGTGACCTCAACTCCGTACCACCACACTTCCTTTGATCAGTGAGGTGTATTTCCATATGCAGCTATAGACTCCACTAGGCAAGTAAGTATCACAGTCCTACACCCTACATATTATCCTTTTAGTATCCTTACTTCAAGAACTTTTTTTTATATCAGTTATAGCTTTACTACGATTACCAAATTAATCTTCAAATGAAAACCAAAATGGAATAGCAGTCTACACTGCAGGCAGTACAGCTCGCAATTCCATTTTTAAATGATAATTTCTAACAACAAGATTGTACTCAGAAAATGTAACACTTCGTCAGTGTATTCTATACTTATTTCATCTTTTCATCATATGCCTACACTGCACTCACTAGGGCTCCCAATGGAAATTATTTCTTCATTCATTAACTACAGAGTCCACTAGGCAAGTAACTATTTCAGGCCTCAAATCTACATAATATCCTTTTAGTATCCTTTCTTCTTGCACATTTTTTATATCAGTTATACCTTTAGTAAAATCACCAAATTTATTTTCAAGTACAAACGAACACTCAGCAGTCTATACTGCGGGCAGCAGACCTCGCAATTTGAATTTTTGACACGTGGTGCCAACCAACACTGTCCAACACAAGCCGATCCCACATGTGTAACTGTGTCCTGAGTCCTGAATGGCAGTGACCCCAAGTCCATGGCAGCCACCACAGCAGCAAACTCTCTTTGATCAGTTAGACATATTTCCATATGGAGTGACCCAAAACTTCATGGCAGCGACCACACCACCACACTCCCTTCGATTAATGAGTAGTATTTTCATATTGAAGGTTGGCGACAAGTGGTGCCACTGAACCTGCACTACGTAGACCGGTGAGACCACCAACGTATGCACGTGGCTTTGGGCCCTTGCTCACCACTACCTCTGGCCTACACTACAATCAGTAGGCCTCACAATTCAGATAGAGTTGTGATTCCACATGACGCAGTCCTCCTATAGCCAAGACACATTGCTCCCAGTGCGGCCCGTCCACACCAAGCATCATCACAGGCTCATACACTCTCAATACTTCTGGTGCCACTAACCCTCTTTAACAGAAGACGATCCCACATGTGTAACTGTGTCCTGAGTCCTGAATGGCAGTGACCCCAAGTCCAAGGCAGAAACCACACAACATACTCCCTTCGATTTGCGAGGCATATTTCGATATGCAAGGCCGGCGACACGTAGTCCCACTAACCCTCTTGAACACAAACTGACCCCACATGTGTAACTGTGTCCTGAATCCTGAATGGCAGTCACCCCACCTTCGTGGCAGCGACCACAGCACCAGACTCCCTTCAGTCTTATTTGTTGTTCTTTTCTTTAAATCTTTTTTTTTATTTGTAAATCTATTCATGTCAAAGACTCCTCTTTGTCAAACCGCACAGGGACACTTCCAGGCCCAAGAAGGTTGTTGGGGGTATGATGGTAATGTGGGAAGAGGGTGCGTTACCTGCTGATGTGGGGAAAGGCAGGGTCAAAGGGGTATCTATCACAGAAAGAACTCCAAAATGTTTTCACAAATACCTCGGACAAATGCCAGCTGACGGACTGAATCCCAAAATGATTTTTCAATACTTATGTAGTGTGAGTTATGAACAGTTCGCACCCAGGCTCGCAGAGGGACAGCTGTGGCCCGTCCACTCCACTCACAGATGCTGTACTACGAGCCATCCGTGCCATTGTAGCTATCCCTGCCCTGTTCCGTCATACGCTATGCCATGCCACGCCACTCAGATTATGTTCCGATGACGGCCCCACATACCTACCCGTCGCAGGCGTACCCGCTGTTCCTGTGCAGGCCAGTGGTCTAGTTTTCCACATCTCCCTCCCGCTCCCTGAGGGCAGCTTTACCCACACACCACACCCGTCCGGCACATGCGTCACAGGCCATGATGCCGGACGCTCCACGTGTCTCAACCATAAAGAGTCTTTCAAAACTTGCGCAGAAGGTTACTCGCACCCTAATCTGTATAACCCTCAGGGGCCTACCACCCCCCTTGGCGCGGACTTCAAATGCACAGGGTTAGTGCCACCTGAAGCTCATATAGCCATCAGGGGCCTACCACCACGTGGCACGAACTTAACTTCCACAGGCTTAGCGGCCCCAAAAGCTGATGTGGTCTCCGCCATTGATGACTCAGGACTCAGTGACATATGTGAGATCTGCCAGGCCATGGAGAAGATAATGTAGTCTCCGCCGTTCATGACTCAGGATTCAGAGACATATCTGGGATGAGTTTTGACAGGCACGTGGAGTGCCCACTGCTGCACACTCCAGTGGCACCAGGTAATTACTTGCCCATGGATGCGAAGGGGCAGCGGTGTCTCTCTCTCTCTATCTCTCTCCCCTCTCTCCACGCTCTCTTCCTCTCTTTCACTCTCTCTCTCTTCCTTCTTTTCCTTCTATCTCTCTAACTCTATCTCTTCCTTCTCCCTTTCTCACTCCCTTTCTTTCCTTCCCTCTCTGGATTTTTTTTCCTTCTCTTTTTCTCTATGTCTCTCTCCTTTGATATACGCACTACACACGTCCTTATTTTGTGCTTTATTTTCCAGGCTCTGTCGTCCACATCCATGGTCCCCATGGCAGTGTTCCACCTTGTTATTTATTTTATTTTTTTGATAAATTTAGTTTATTACGTTATCGTTGATATACGTTAATAAAAAAATAAAATTTGAAAAAACAAATAATAACGTTTCTGGTTGTTTTCTTAACTGCTTTGTAACTTTTTCTTGTTCTTATTACTGTTATTTCATGAAGTCCACCATGGTCTTAAATTTTGGCTGACTTATCGTGGGAATACTGGTGATGTCTGCAGTTTCCACCAACTTCTGAATAGTGTGTTAGATTTATCTCAACTTTACTTCCATTAAAGTGCTGATAATGAAATGCAGACTAGCCGTTCCCGTGCAAAAAGACACGAGATGCACCTTTGCGATTTATTCTAAATACTAAAATCCTGTATTGAATTGCACTGACGTGGTGGCTGCAGTCACAGTGTACACACAAAATCATTTACGAAACCTCATGGTATTTATATTGATTGGGAATCGGGCGTCAGGAGCTGGATCTTGACGAGATGCACTGCCCAGTTCATATACAGTCCTTCACACGCAAAAAATCACATCACAACTTTCACACCAACTGCAATGCGAAACAAATTCCGGCGATAAGCCACGTTAGAACCAGGGATTTTACACCTGCTTTCTGATGGTGTTAAGCAGGACGACTACTGCACCATGAAAGAGAACACAGCCAAGAGCCACACCAGAACACCCACAGGTGCCATAGAATAAATGAGCATGACACAGGGATAACCATGAGGCCCACAAGACTCTTTGGAACAACTCTGGGACCGCCAACGCCCCCCAAACCTGCATCTGAGCAAGTGTGTCCCTCTGGTCATTGTGTTAGCATGACAGGCACCAGCCCTGCAACATCACAGTGTGCTATCACCTCAGCGTTGGCAGTGAGCCTGGACATGTAGCTACGCACGCATCCTCCTGTATGCACAACCGGCGTGTGCTGGTCTGGAGTACACAGGTCAGCGCTGGGGTGTGCCTATCCGACAACGGGAACGGGGTGTCTCGGACATCTCCGTGTACAGGAAGTGCGGTAAGTGTGTCTCTGTGTTCTGGTGTGGCCTGCCACAAGGGCCGCAGCGGTCGATGTTGTAAAGTGGCATGCACCACCTCCAAACGGCAATGTGATGGTGTAGTTGGAAGGCAGCAGCACATGCGCAAATAGGCATTACAATGGTGTGCTGTACGAGTGCACGAGATACAACAGCGCCGCACCGTACAAAAGTGTGGGAGCTCGTGGGAGGGAAGAGCAGCTGTTTGCAACGTAACAGACAGTGAACTCGCCCATGTGCCACGTGCTGGGCATCTCATCCATGATGACCACGGTCGCAGACATCCCAAAACACCAACGACCCGCCTTTGTACACATCCTCTATGAATGCAGCGTGGTTTTCACTTCTATGCTCGTTCACTGGTGTGATGTTGGCGAGTTGTGTGACTTGTGCTCCTTGTTGGTGTGTTTCATTTTGGCCATTGGTTGTCTATACTTGTGCTATACTTAATTGTGCATGTCTGCCATTCTGCCCATCTCCACCCGTCCCCCCACTTCCTGCTTCTTCCTCTTCCTGGTCCTGTTCTGTCTAAAATTTTGTTGCTCCACACATAAATACATGTAAAGAACAAATTAGAATAGTTCCTTGATTCTTTTAGGTTTCAAAACTTTTCTCTCTTGGTTTCTTTTTAATTTTCCATATAAACAGTTTTTTTTAATATTCAACAACATATAGAAGTCAGAAGTGCAACGTATTCTATCAACACACTTTCTAGAACATTCTACAACACGTGCAGGTTAAAAGTTCATCAATATTTTTAAACGTAACCATATTTTTTTGCAACATTTTCTCAAACATTTAATGGCACATGCAGGTTAAAAGTTCACGATTCTTTGAAGTTTGAACAGTGCCTTCCAAATGCAAGTAGCAGGTGTGGTTGAGTTGACAACTTTTATCCTATGATATGTACTCCACATTGAAACTGCTTTTTCTTAACCAATCACAAAGATGCTTTTCCACAAAACAAATGTGCACCCTACTTTTAAAAAAGAATGCTTTTCATCTCCCAATCACGTATCATTTTGTATGGCAATAAAAAGTAGTTCCCCATCTTTAAACATATCTCTTATTCTACCAGGGAACTGCATGAGCTACAGACATCTTTCCATACCTTCCAGCCGTACCTTCAAAATGCTAGTGTGGATCGTAGGACATAGCAGTATTTTCTGGTGCAAGAGGTATGCAGAACAGAGACGTATTGACTTAGACCTAGGTTTCCAAAATGTGGACATTAAATGGTTTACACAGAGAGGATTGAAGTGGCACCAATTGCTGCCTTTGGTTAAAACCTGTTTGTATCTCCAACACCCTGACCTCATGATTGTGCACTGTGGTGGAAACGACCTAGGCAAATTGATTGGGGTAGGTTTGGAAATGCTTATGAAGGACACCTTTGGACAATTGATGTTAGTTTTCCCTCAAACTGGCTTTGTATATTCCAATATATGTCAAAGACAGAAGTGGAAATGGTCTAAACAATTTTGTCCTCAGATTGAAAAATTTAGGAAGAAACTCAACAAAGCTGTGTCTGCATACCTTAGAGACCACAAAATGGGGTCCATCTACAACAACAACATACGTTTTGATATGGCTGATATCTACAGAAGTGATGGAGTAAACTTCACAGATCACGGAAATCGAGTTTTCCTGAATAACTTGAAGCTGTGCATCCGCACTAATATGTAGCTCCAACTAATCAACACAAGGGCTCTTTTTAGAGCCACCCTATAACTGACAGCTTAGGCCCGCTATTTTAGGGCCAGGTAATGGCAACTCCCGGACCCTCGCAAAAATGTATTCTCCACACAGCTGTGACACAGCGGCCAGACCATCTGACTTTGCAGCACAGAGCTCTCGCTCTGATCACCACCTCTACTCCCCCATAGGGGTGAGTAGTTTGCGCTTTACAAATACCGTATTGATTTACCTTCGCACTCCCTGTACAACACCACCTAAGCACCATATACAAGTTGTACAAGTGTGGCACAGCGCCCAGAGCACATGACTTCACAGCATAGCAAACACAGGCTCACAGTTTCATACCCGAGTCCAGCAGCAGCTCAATTTAGCAGCATGACACTCTAGGCAATACCTCACTTAATTTCCATACCCAGCACTTTCAGACCAGTAGGGGTCAGTAGTTCACCGGCTTTACCCCGAGTCCATCAGCAGCTCAGCTTACACTCCCAGCGCCATCAGACCCGGAGGAGTGAGTAGTTTGTACTTTACAAATACCGAATTGATTTGATATGCACAAATTTACCTTCGCACTCCCTGTATAACACTCCCTAAGCACCATACACAAGTTACAATGTTCGAAACAAAAGTTCCTCCGAGTAGGTATAACTACATACTGACACTACTTGGACAGATGTGGCACAGCGGCCAGAGCACATTACTTCACAGCGTATGACACACTGTTTGGACTCATGCTTTCATCCCCGAGTCCGGCAGCAGCTCAGGCTAGCACCATGAGACTGTACACCAACCCTCACATATTTTCCGTACCCCAGGACTTTCAGACCAGTACGGGTCAGTAGTACGCCCTAGTAGGTATAAACACATGCTGATAATACTTCCACAGGTGTAGTGCAGCGGCCACGGCACATGACTTCACAGCATAAGACACACAATTTGGGCTCACGCTTTAATCCCCGACTCCCGCACCAGCTCACCTTAGCAGCATCAGACTCTAGGCAATACCTCACTTAATTTCCATAGCCCAGCACTTTCACACCGCTAGGGGTGAATACTTCACTTCACACCCCGTCTATAGCACACCCTAAACACCCCACAGAGATTACAGTGCTCCTACCCTCCTCTTTCCCACTTTTTTTGCCCTTTTTTCTCCTTACTCGCTTCGACGGAATCACAAAATGGTGGCCATAACTTCCCAGTTGCAACCGCTCGCAGCACTCACAACCAATAAGCAGCAAGCTTGTGCCCGTAACTCCTCAGCCAATCAGATGGCAGAATTCCCAAATATCGATATCTATAAATTTCGATATTTCTCAAAAACTACTGAACGGATTTACACCAAATAAACAAAAGCATGCTTTCTAGACCAAGACCCTTCTTTCTGCCAAATGTGGGGTAATTCCGTTCACCCGTTCGACCTGTAGGCTTGTCTAAAGATTCCTATGGAAATTAACATGGAGAAAACATGTTTTGGGATCCCCTTTTTCTCGGCCCCCCCTTGACGAATCACCCCCAAACTTCCCACATAGGAGCTGGTAAGAACAAAGAGTTAGTTTCATGAGGATTCATCAAACAAAGCTAAAGTTATAAGCAAAACAAAAAATGCTCTTCCTATGGAAACTTGGTCCTAACTATAACTACCTACTGGCGACCGCCAGTAGGTAATATATATATATATTTTTTATATATTTTTTTAAACACAAATCTCCCTTTTTTTAATTCCCTTAACCACTCTATGTGCCTAGCCACCCCAAAACTCTAAAATACCTATAAACCTCCTCTACCCCATTTTTAGTTACCCTTACCACCCTATGTCCCTACCCACCCCAAAACCCTAAAATACCCTTACCACCATTTATCCCTGTCGACCCCTAAAGTCTAAAATACCTTGATTACACTGTGCCCCACCCATCCCAAAACCCCCATAAACCCTAAAAACACCCTTACCACCCAATCCCCTTACTCACCCCTAAAACCTAATATCACCCTTACCACAAAATACCCCTCCCACCCCTAAACCTAAAAACACCATTACCACTCAAAGCCCTTACCCACCCCTAAGCTCTAAAAATGCCCTTACCACCCAATACCCTTACCCACCCCTAGAAATATCCTTACCAGCCAATTCCCTTACCCACCCCTAAATGCTAAAAACAACCTTACCACCCAATTCCCTTACCAATCCCTAAATCCTAAAAAATACCCTTACCACCCAATATAGATACCCACCCCAACACTAAAAATACCCTTTCATAAAACTCACTTACCCACCAAAATCCTGAAACCCCCTTACCACCCAATACCCATACTCACCCCTAAACCATAAAAAACCCTTATGACCCAATATGTTTACCCTCCCTTAAACACTAAAATCACCCTTACCACCCAATGCCCTTGCCCACCTGTAAACTCTAAAAATACCCTTACCACCCAATACCATTACTTACCCCGAAAACCTAAAAAATACCCTTACCACCCAATACCCTTGCCCACCCCTAACCCCTAAAATCACCCTTGCCACATCTTAGACCTGACATATTTGACATGTGTTTTCCCTGTCTTTTGTGCTTCTGGCCTTCTGTTTTTGACTGTGTGCTGCATTTCGTTTTTGATGGTTTCAGAACTCTGGGCACTTTACCACTGCTGACCAGTGCTAAAGTGCAAGTGCTCCCTGTATAAAAGATATCTGTAATTGGTTTATCCATGATTGGCATATTTGATTTGCTTGTAAGTCCTTATTAAAGTGCTCCAGGTGTGCCCATGGCCTGTAAATCAAATGCTACTAGTGGGTCTGCATCACTGATTGGGGCACCCACATGAGTAGCCCTGTAAACACATCAGACCTGCCACTGCAGTGACTGTGTGTGCAGTTTTAAACTGACATGCTGATCTGGCAAGTGCAACCACTTGCCAAGCCCCTACCTTCCCTTTTACTACATGTAAGGCACCCCTACTGTAGGCCTATGGTAGCCCCATGGGCAGGGTGCAGTGTATATGAAAGGTATGGTTGGGTAGAGCTTGCGGAGTTGCACTTTCTCGGAATTCTGCTGAGTTAAATAAAAACTTTGTAGAATCCCGCAGAGTTCTGCTCCGCCCAGAAACCATAAATGAAACCTAAAAACAACTTTAAAATGTTCTTCTCAAATTGAAAGTAGCAAAAACACCACCCTTATGGGTTTGTAGCCACAAAACCCATTAACAACAATGTCTATGTCTGCCGATGTGGCATCGATCATCTCCAGAAAAGGCACCTTAGAAACCAAATGTAGCAAAACTCTTATGAAATTGGAACCTTAGACTCTTGTGTTTGCCTCAGACTCCCCTAGGTCTGATTGTACCAGAAACATGTAGATGCTGGTAGCTGCTCCCCTTTTAGCAATGGCAGCGTAGTGTGGTGTTCAGTGTGCCTGCATGCACCGCTACTAAGAGAAGAACTCACTGCATGCAGTGTGAACAGAATTCACTGCCTGCTAAATCGATGCATCACATCTGAGTACCCAACACCCCGTGCTGCTCCCTCTTACCTCCAAAATCTGCAGGGGCAGTGGGTTGGTCACTGCTGGGGTTGTCCATGGCTGAGGGCTCTGGAAAAGGCGGCGACTCGGAGGCCTCTGGGGAGCGGATGGAGGCTGTAGCTGCTGTCCGGCTGCCGCTGGTGTCCTGTCCTGCCACGCAGCCTCCTGCTCCCGGTGCTGCAGCCGCTCTCTGGTTGAACTCTGAGGAAAGGGAGGAGCTGGGTCCCGGAAAACACGTCCCCAACAGTCCTGGGTGGCGGTAAGCAGTGCCACTGCATGCCGCCAGCTGGGAAGAGAAACGTACCAAGGCTGTAGAGAGGAGCGCAGGGAGAAAGATACAAGCATGCCAGGCAGGACTTGTCCAGCTTTGCAGTCTCCCACTCGGACTAATACGCGCCCTCCACCATGGCGAAGCAAACAAGAGAATCAGGAGGATAATGAAAGCCTTCACGCTAGGAGCATCATTCACCCATGTCAGCCTCCTCCCCCTTTTTCAGCCATCGTACAGTCCACGTGTCCAGGCTGCTCATGTTGTGGTGGAAAGTGAGCTCCAGGCTGAGAGAGAGAAAGGTGACCCAACGGAGAGGCAGCTGCAGGGTGACCCTCAAGGATGGTGAGTTGTGGCATAAATTCAAAGCGGTGATGAAGGAAATTATTCTCTCTAAGAACTGCAGGTGAGTGCACTTATGTGGGTGCACCATGAGTGTGTCTCCATGCATATTTAGGGTAGGGTCTGCGAGGTCATGCATGCATGCATAGCTTTTTTAAATGACTTCAGTGCACATCTGCTGGTTGAGTGCTTTACCCAAGTGCCATACATGTGAAGTTTCAGGTGAGGGCACTGGTGAGCTTCCCTCTGTGGTGGTTGGCTAGTTTTCCGCCCACCAATGGGAAAGATAGGACATGTACAGGTGTGTTTTACATATCCTAATAGTGAAATACTGCTAATTTCGTTTTTCACTATTTCAAGGACTATTTGTCCCATAGGTTATCATTGGAGCTGCCATGTAACATCTTACAAGTGTAACTTCCAATTGTGAAAAGACAGAGATATGGAGTTTGGGCTCCATAAACTCGCAATTTAAAAATACATCTTTTGGGCGTGGCCAAGACGCGGATGGGATAGGACGCACGACTCCGGGTCTCTGCTTCCCTGGGTCCCGATATTGCTGCTGTTCCCTGTAGGAGAGTAGGATTTGCCTCTTATGGTTACCTCCCCATTATGCTGATGTTTCACTGTTTTTCGACCTTAGTCTGGCTGGGGCCCTGCTATTCAGGACCCCAGCCTAGCTGCTTCCTCTCTAAATTGATTCCTAGTACCTTAGGTACACCACGGATTGGATTCTGAGGTGCCCTTATAAGTCCCTAATATATAGTATACTATGTACCCAGAGCATAGGTACCCCAGAGGCCTACCAGGGGCTGAAGCATGTATTATGCCACCCCTGGGAAGCCCTCCAAAATGACACCACCAGTCTGCTACTGCAGCCTATGTAAGGTGGTGCATGCACACCTTACAGAGATATAGGTTCACTATATCTCACCTATCACTGCACATAGAAACCTATTAGTCACCCCATGGCAGGACTTATCAATCCTGAAGGCAGGGTGCTTGGTTATATGTGAGAGGCTACCCAGGCATGAGCTGAGCCCCTCTGCAGCCTTCAGAATCTATCCTCCGGGGTTGTCAGTAGTGCAGCCTGACCACATACTCTTAAGTGCATAATAACTAAAACAGTTAATGCTAACTTTGGACTGGCTGCACGGAGACATGTCGTGTTTGGTGTCAAACACCTTGGAATCATACCCCCTCATCAGTAACTGGTGTGGAAATATGATCCCACCCTTCTAGAGAGAGAGACATGATAACGCCGGTATACCCGGTACCAGTTTAACAGAGCCCTGGCATCACAAAATGGATGCTGCAGCCACAGACACGAGTCTGGCCTCCTGCTGCTGACCGAAACTCCAGCAGGGGAGGCCTGGACAATAGGTTTCCTGTCACAGGGAGGTGTAACCACCTCCCATATAGGCCTTAGTGGATTAGGACTGGGTAGGAGCACTCCAAGAGTGCTTTGAAGTCTGCACTGGGGGCACATTTGGTGTCCCTGTGCATAGTCCAGTTCAAACCGGCTGCAGGAGCTACCAGCCCCTGCTCTGGTGCAAAACTGGACAAAGGAAATGGGTGTGGCCACCCCTCTATCCAAACCCTCCCATAGGTGGGTCCCCTGAGTTAGTCCAACCCCTTTCTTAAGTATAAGTAAGGAACCCCTGGCAACAGGACTTTAGATATCCCTGGACGAAACTCTGCAACTGAATCCTGGAACTTCGACGCTCTACTCAAGACTAGAGGACTGAAGAAATCTCCCTTGGGGTCAAGGAGTAACTCCCCTGCTTGGCAGGCAGCAACGAAGCAATTGCCAGTCTGCATCTCCGAAGCTCCCGCTGGACTCTGAAGTATCTGCAGCCCAGGAAGATGATTTCCAGACTTTTCAGAGGCCGACCCGAGTCCCCAGCAAAGCTGAGACCCGCAGCCCTCGTGAGTAACGTGGAACCTGAACCCCTGGACACCGTGCACATTTGCAAGTGCATCAGATTCTCGATGTCCCCTGAGCCTGTGCATTGGGTTACTTGTAGCCCACACCCCGAGTAAAGAATCCATTGAAGATTGTCAGTCTAGTCACCCCGAGTGACCGTGGGCCGCCATTTTGTGATTCCTCTCAAGGTCCCTTCGCGATCCCTAGTCCGTCGAATGGTGGGTCCCTGGGAAGGTAACTCTGACTTTCTTTGGACTTCCCTGGTTGCTCCAGACGTGCCCTCACTCCTCCTCACTGGTGGAGTCCCTCAGACCTTGCTGGTCTGCACCGAAGCATCTTTCTCCTTTCAGCGTGGGTTGCTGTTCCCAAGGCTTGTTGGGTCCAATCCAGGCACCGACGCCGCAGCACTTGACATCCTTCATGGGACACCACGAATCCAGCTCCTAGTCATCCTCGACGCCTCCTGGTCCTTGTGGCTGATGAGTCAATCTTCATCTTCTTCACCTGAAACACACAACATCGGTGGGCATTTGTCTATCGTGCCCCTGGTCACTGGCAATTGACCCAGACTCTGTCCCCTCTGCTTTCAGGTTCTTCACATCTTCGATCCAGACTTGGATCTCTTCGAACACTTCGCATCTTCCCGGCAGCAGCACTTCTTCACCAGCTTCCATTGAAAACAACAATGCGACCTGACACCATTTGACACCTATGCACCCAGCTTCCCTGGGTGAGGTAACTTGAGTACTCCATGCTCCTGTGGGTGTTGACCCTAGAACTGCCTAAGTCCAAGAGGGTTTGGTCCTAGTCCATTTCTAAGTGTCCCTAATCTTTAAAAATATAACCGCGACTTTCCCCATAGAAGCTAACGGGAGCTCGTGGCTGTGTTCTCTACCTTGGGTGGTTCCTTGGGGTCCCAGCGATTCTACAGGCTCTAGGCCTTGTATCTAGTTAAGTCGTGGTCCTTATACCACTATTTTAGCATATGGTTTGGCTCGCCCCTAGGGCCTAACGTGTATTTGTGCTATTTTACTGTAACATTTGAAGTGTAACTTATGTGCTTTTGCTTCTAGTCTCATAAAGAAACTGTGTGCTTAGTAATAAATACATATATTTTATATACATACCTGGTGTGGTTCCCTTTCATTTGGTCATTCAAGCGATTATAGACTGGTAAAACAAGCTGCTTTACATTCCTTCAAGACTTAGCCTGAAAGCTGCTCTCCATAGCTACCACTTGGGACCTTTGGACTGTTGCAAGGTGCCCACTATAACTAGTGGACAGCAAATACCAGGCCAACTTCTCACATTCCCTGCCACCGGGTCTGCTAACCGGGGCAGGGAGCTTTGTCTGTGCGCCGTGGTGTGGGGAGAGCTTTTCACCCGCTTGAGGGAGACCTGATAGTGCCAGATAGCCGGAGAGCTCCGGAGACTCCTCCGGCGATCGCTCCCGCCGCCATCTTGAGAAGACGCGCCCTGCAGTGTGAAGGGCTGCTGACTCGCGGATCCGGACCTGGACTTTCGGAGTGAGGGAGTACTGCAGCGGAGCAGCTCCCGGACTTGGTGCCTACTCCTTGAGGCCTTCTGGATGCTGGGGGCTGGGTGGAGGAGCCCTTCACACCCGCCTCACCCTTGTGCTGTTGCCATTTCGGGGAGTCGGGCCCTGCACAGTGAAGACTACTGCCTCGGACTTGAGGCTCACAGGTGAGAGGGTGCCGTGGAGAAGCGGCCCCCAGAATCAGCACACACCCCTCGAGGCCTTCTGGATGCTGGGAACCGGGTGGATGAGCCTCTAACCCCTGTCGCCTCCTGGTGCTGTTTGTGCCTGACAGACTGGGAGCTCAGGAGACTCCCCTGGAGAATGGGTAGTCCGCTGCCCTGGGAGATGGGCCCTGCGAGGTGGGGAGCTGCTGACCCGAGACCCCGGACCAGGGGTGCATACCTATGGCCACAACACACCGAGTCGATCCCAGACTCTACATTTACCCCGAGGTGGCGTTTTGGACACCGGGGTACAGCATGGTGGCCCCTTGCACTCCTACCGTGTTCCGGCGCTGATACTGCTCACTCCCCTGGGACTGCTAGTCGGGGCAGGGGGCTTTACATATGAGGTGGTGACACTGCAGAGGACTCTGGTGGATTAAGGGAGATTCTGCCTTACCTGAAAACCTGCAAACTCTGGATGTTTCCCCGCGGGTCTTCTCTGCCGCCATCTTGGGGGACGGGCCCTACGGCGCAAACATGCTCTGAGCTGCAGACCCAGCCCTGGGACATCCACACCGGGAGATAGCACACCGGAGAGACCCTGGTATTTGCACTTGCATCCTGCGGCCCTCTTGACACTGGAAACGGTGTGGTGACACCCTGAACCCCTATGACACCCTTGCTGATGACGTGGCCGGGCCTGGCCTGCAAGACTCAGATGGTGTGGTGACAGCCTACAGACCAGGAAACGTAGTGAGTCTTGTGGGGTGATGCTCATTTGCTGTACACTTGCATTGGAATGGCCGGCTTGGGGCAAGTAGAGAACTGTTAGACATCCAATGACTCCTCGATCGATCTCAAGGCTAAATTGATCACATAGGGTAGGAACTACCACACCTACGCTCTCCACCACCCTTTCACTTTGCCTTGGGAGCTGAGTCCTATCTACGGCTAGAACAGTGGTCTCTGCCTGTCGTCCCACCATGCCTCCTAAAAAAAAGGCAAATAAGGATGTTGAATCTGGCGTTTCGTGGGACAACCCAGTAACGTCATTGTTCTCTAAAACAAACTTGCAACTTCAGGAAGACTCTAAAGCCTCCATCCCGGCGTGAGGGAGACCCTCGTCAGAAGTGCCAATCACACAGGCATTTATGGCGTCCTTCTTGCAGGAAATCAAGGACGAAATTGGAACCCTTAAACAGGATTTCAAGGCAGGGATGCAGGATATTCGCCGGGAGGTCACAGAAATAGGAGGTAGAGTGGACAACCTCGAACGCACCATGGACACTAAAGTGGAGGACCATGAAAATCTGTGGAGAAAACTGAGAGAAATTGAAGTACAAAATATCACCCTACAGCTAAAACAAGAAGACCTTGTAAATCGCAGTAGGTGAAATAACCTGCGCATTACAGGGGTTCCATTGGGGACAGAAGGAAAGGACATTATGGCATATACTGCGGAGCTCCTACAGGCCATCAGGGAGAAAGAAGACGCTCCCCCACCCCTGCTTGAAAAGCTCATCGAGTCTTTCACCCTCGCAATCGGCCAGACTTCGTCCCAGACATCCTTACCAGAGTCCACTACTTTCCTGACAAGGAAGCCATCTTGAAAAAAGTTCAAGGAATCAACTCTATCTCGTACAATGGACTCTCATTTCAAATATTTCAGGACCTGGCCCCTGCCACACTCCGGCGGAGGAAGGACTTCAAAACCATCACCAACAAGCTCAGGGACCTCAACATTAAGTACCAGTGGGCGGATGTATGTCGTTACAACGCACACTTTTACAACGCATGCACTTACAACGCATTTTTTACAACGCAACATCCATTACAACGCATTCCATTACATAGCATGACACTACAAAGCATTTTTAAAAACTACCTTTACAACGCATTCCATTACATCGCATACTACCTTTACAACGCATACCATTACAACGCATAATATTAAATTGCATTTAAGTTAAGTATTAGATAGTATAGGGGTCAAAATTACTTTTCTAACTCCAGGGGGTGCAACAGTAGGGTAAGTGTTGGATAGTATAGGGGTAAAAATTACTATTGTAACTCCAGGGGGTGCAACAGTAGGGAAAGTGTTGGATAGTATAGGGGTAAAAATTACTATTCTAACTCCAGGGGGTGCAACAGTAGGGTAAGTGTTGGATATTATAGGGGTAAAAATTACTATTCTATCTCCAGGGGATGCAACAGTAGGGTAAGTGTTGGATAGTATAGGGGTAAAAATTGCTATTCTAACTCCAGGGGGTGCAACAGTAGGGTAAGTGTTGGATAGTATAGGGGTAAAAATTACTATTCTAACTCCAGGGGGTGCAACAGTAGGGAAAGTGTTGGATAGTATAGGGGTAAAAATTACTATTCTAACTCCAGGGGGTGCAACAGTAGGGAAAGTGTTGGATAGTATAGGGGTAAAAATTACTATTCTAACTCCAGGGGGTGCAACAGTAGGGTAAGTGTTGGATAGTATAGGGGTAAAAATTACTATTCTAACTCCAGGGGGTGCAACAGTAGGGTAAGTGTTGGATAGTATAGGGGTAAAAATTACTATTCTAACTCCAGGGGGTGCAACAGTAGGGTAAGTGTTGGATAGTATAGGGGTAAAAATTTGTATTCTAACTCCAGGGGGTGCAACAGTAGGGTAAGTGTTGGATAGTGTAGTGTAATATTATGCGTTGTAATGGTATGCGTTGTAAAGGTAGTATGCGATGTAATGGAATGCGTTGTAAAGGTAGTTTTTAAAAATGCGTTGTAGTGTCATGCTATGTAATGGAATGCGTTGTAATGGATGTTGCGTTGTAAAAAATGTGTTGTAAGTGTAGTGCGTTGTAAAAGTTGCGTTGTAAATGTTGTTCCCCCCAGTGGGCCCACCCCTTCACTCTGATGTTTGTCTGGGAGGGCAAATTATGTGTCCTGCCCTCTCTGAGAGAAGCACAACAATTCTTGCAGCTTCCCTCGGAGCCTGAGAGAGAGGACCTGCTATTACCACGGGAACGCCGAGATGGGCCTCCCTGCCCGATTTGGTCCATGGTTCTGCCGCCCAGGTTCTGCAAGAACTTGAATCTTCTCAATTGAAACAAGACATCATAAGCCACATTCATTCTTTGAGCGGTTCCTCTTCTCCGGCCCGATCGCCAGAACACAAGGAGTGATCCTCTCTTGATATGTTTGACTTCGGAACTTCCTTGGCGATGCTTACTACCAGTTTATGTTGATGCCTCAACTTCTTCCTGTGACATAAAGTCTTGATTTCACTTCCCCCTTGATGAGGTATGTAATATGGTCTGCACCTGAGGATAGTACCCTGACCTTCAACATGGTACTAAAGTGACTTAAGGTGCCCCTGACTTCGACTTTGATGTAGATTTACTTTGAGGCAGCCCAGGGGTCGGAGCAACCACTGCCTTTTCTTACAATGTCTTTTAGGAAAGTGACTTTTCCTGAATAGCCCGCCGGATTGACAATGGGCTGTTCTTGGTAGACTCTGTCATTATGTGGCCCAGTTGGCCAATTGTTATTGTAATTTTTATGTTCCCTATCTCTCTCCCTTCCCCACTTGCTTATTTTTTCTTTCTGGATGCGCTGTTTTGGGGGGACTACGGGATGGAAGGCCTTCATTGTGACACTTTTGTTTTGATTCTGGGGTGCTTTGTCGACATGGGGTTTCAGGAGGGGTACCTACATGCCTCTGGTGGGGTCTTGAAGGGGAAAGTGCAGGCTAATGTTCTTACTGTGAAGGCTTTAGAGGGATCTTTTCTTCTTTGGAAATATCATGGCTGGTCCTATTAAGTTTCTTTCCCTTAATGTAAAAGAACTGAACTCCCCTAATAAGAGGCGTCAGGTTTGGCATATTTACTGCAGCAGGATCCCAAAGTTATCTTTATTCATGAAACTAATTTACTTTCCTCAGATATTCGTCTCATGTCTCACCCTAAATACCCCACTCAATACTGGGCCTGTTACTCTTCGAAAACCGGGGGGGAGGGGAGCAATCCTTTTTAAACCCGGTTGGCAGGCAATGACTACAAGAGCTTGGACAGATGAGGATGGGAGGTTTATTAAAGCTCACATGGCATGGGGCAGGTAGACCCTAACCTTAGTTAACATATATGCCCCTAATCAAAATGAGGACACTTTTTATGACTACACTTTCAGGATCTCATGCAGACAGTGACAACACTGATTATTCTGGGAGGGGACTTTAATCTGGTGTGGGATCCGGATGGTGACCGTTTTGCACAGGCACATCAGGCGGCTGGGGTGATGTCAGCATCGCTGAGAACTGTCATTACGGACTTAGATTTAGTTGACACATGGAGACATCTGCATCTAAAGATTACCCTTTCTTCTCTCATGCACACCGGTCATATTCTCGTATTGACTATTACTTTCTCTCACTTTCCCTGATATATGCACTGCGAGTGCAGAAATATCTGACATATCCCTATCAGACCATGCCCATGTTCTAATATCGATACAACCCCAAACCCACGTAGACGTAGGGAGCCCACTCCTCGATGAAAACTACCCCCCCAGATCCTAAGAGATCCTGTAGATGTGGCAGACGTTCAAAAAGAGATAGAGGCATTCTTCCTGGCCAATACTCTTATTGACACCTCTGGGGCCGCTAGGTGGGATGCTTTTAAAGCCACCATATGAGGGGTCATTACGTCCATTTCTATCACCAGAACTAGAGAGGCCCAGCTAGTGGAAACTACCCTCTCTAGGGATATCAAAGCTTTAGAACATAAAGATCACCTGCAACCATCCCTCCGCAATAAAAGGCTTCTTGCTGAATTGCAGGGCCAACTGTGCTTGCACCGAACCAATAAAGCCCTTAAGCAAAAATTCTATACAGGGAGGGATAAGGTTGGGGCATGCTTGGCATGATGCCTCCCTGCACAGACCTCGCGAGCCCACGTTGCTAAATTTGAACGCCCGGATGGCACATGAGCTATTTCGGAGGCTGATAAAAGCCTGGAATTGGAGACCTTCTATAGAGAACTCTACGATAACGCACCTTGTTCTCTCGACGCTATCAGTGATTTTTTAGACTCTTGCCCATGGGAACTTATTGATGCCCACCACATGAAATTACCGGAAGACCCTATCACCCACGATGAAATCGCGAAGGCCCGGAAACAGCTTCCAAATGACAAAACACCGGGCCTGGATGGCCTCCCGGTCACTTTTTACCGTGTCTTCTACCCACAACTACGGGAACATTTGCTACATTTTTTTAACAGCTTTACAGATATCTCGGGTCTTACTATGTCTGAAGCGGAGGTGGTACTTATCCTCAAGTCAGGAAAAAATAATTCCCTGCCTGCGTCATATCGCCCTATTGCTCTTTTAAATACCGACGCCAAGATCTACACCAAAATTCTAGCAAACCGCCTGGAACCTCATATCCCGGGTCTTATTGAGCCTGTTCAGGTGGGATTCATCCACCAGCGACAAGGGGCAGATAATATTCTGCGGATAGCCCACCTGGTGGAGAAAGCACGCTATAGAAACATCACTGTCTGTCTAGTATCCCTTGACGCGGAGAAAGCCTTCGATCTAGTGGACTGGGTTTTCTTCAGGGAGGTTTTGCAGAGGGTGGAATTGGGCCCAGTGATGATATCTAAACTAATGGCACCCTATGCACGGCCTACCACTCTTATTTGCTTCAATGGGCGTCTCACTGCCCCTATCTCCATCCACCATAGCACCAGGCAGGGATGCCCCTTATCCCCGTTATTGTTTGCTTTGGTGGTAGAACCTCTGACCATCGCCATCCGTTGCAAACAGAATATACGGGGTATCACAATGGGGGGGTTAGGAATATAAAGCTTCTCTCTTTGCTGATGACCTCCTCCTTTCACTTTCCTCCCACTCTACTTCCCTCCCAGTGGTAGCTACTCTCCTGCGGTCTTTTGAGGTGGTATCGGGATACCGAATTAATCTCACCAAGTCCCATGCCCTTAATCTTACCCTTCAGACTGAAGAGGTCCAGGGCTTGAAGGACTTGATTCCAATACAATGGACTGACGAATCCATTAGGTACTTGGGGCTAGATCTATCTCCCATGCTCTCGACATGGACTTTGGCCAACTGGCCAAGATATAGATGCGCTATCAAGGAGGAAATACATAAATGGAAGAGCCTTCCTCTTACATGGCTTGGTCACATTAACACCATTAAAATGTCTTTGCGCCCCAAAATATTGTATCTCTTTCAGTCCCTCCCTACTGCAATACCACAGTCTGATATTCTGGCCCTACAACGGGATTTCACCAAATTTATATGGGGGAACTCCCGACCACGCTTCTCTAATAGGATTTTGATGCTGCCGCGGGACCGGGGTAAGCTGGCGTTTCCTAATCTTCTGGAATACTATTGGACCTGCCATCTCTGGTATATATCGGAGTGGGTGGTGCGCAAGAGCGAAAAACATTGGTTTCATGTAGATCGGGCCATCTCCTGTAGACCCTCTTGGGACTTGGCCTGGCTCCCGCTCGAGGCTCGACCTCGCAGTGCGTACATAGCCACCCCTACAAAGACAGTTTTGGAGATCTGGGATAAGCTAGCGATACCCCGAGGTCTGACTACATTTCCCTCCCCCAACAAGCCTATAGCCCGGAACCCCAGTGTTTCCTCCTGCCATGCAGCCACAGGCATTTCTTGCATGGACTGATAGTGAATGCAGAGTCATTCAGGACATTTTTCAGGGCCACAAATTCCTTACGTTTGATCAATGCAGACAGGCTTTTCATCTTGGGGAAGGGGCACGACTAATATTACGAGATGCATCACTGGCTCCACTCCCAGACCCTCACCCAAGGGGCCACCAGACAACTTACTGCTTTTGAATCCCTGGTGCGCAAATTTGAGGGCTCCAAGGGTTTGATCTCTCATACATATTCCATATTGTAGCATTCCCACAGCCCCATACCCCATGGATATCAAACACGGTGGGCTTCAGATTTGGCAGAGGATATACCGCCAGAGGGCTGGAACCGACTATGGCAGGATATCCCGAAAATATATCAGAGTACGCTGCAGAGTGAATCAACATATAAGATAATGATGAGATGGTTCTACACACCAACCTGCTTGCACCAAATGTTTCCAAGTATACCCCTACCTGCTGGAGGTGACAGGGAGATAGAGGAGATTTTATTCATATATGGTGGTCATGCCCGAATCTCTCAATGTTTTGGAAGGAGGTCCTTATCCACATCAAGGAGATAGTGGGGTTTCCTATCCCTTCTGCACGAATGGTTACCCTACTAGGCCTTAAGCCCTTAACACTGACTGCAATGACACACATTGACTGGTGCTTGATTTTACATTTGTTAGGGGCGGCTAGGCAGTCCATTTCCTTATATTGGAAGAAACCGAACACTCCCCCCATAGCCACTTGTTTCCTCCGTTCGTGGAATGTTCTAGCCCTTGAATCACTTACTGCTCGCATTAACCATACAGATGCCAAATTCACTCGGATCTGGCAGGCCCTTATACTCTACTTTACTAGGACTAGACTCTCATGACTGGTCCCGCCCTGCCTATGCGCTCTACAACTGTTTGAATGCTCGCTCAAACCATACTCCAGGGGCCGGAAACCGGAATCCCCAGAGGGGTCCACCTAGGCCGTAGGACTTCCTCTCTTCCCTGCCGATGACTTTGATATTCTCATGGTGATTGTACCCCCTCAGCGCATCCTCTCCTTCCTCCCTTCTTCTTTGAGAGAGTTGTTTTTATTTTTATTTTCTTCCTTCTTCCTTTTCTTCTCCAAGTTTTATATACACAACATTGTTGACAGTTCCTCATTGCCTTCATAGTTAAAGGTTCCCATGAGCAGAGAATAATATGTCTATATTGAATTGTCCCACATGGCTAGACACTAAAGCCTCCATCGATTTATCAACGGTAGAATCCCATATATCGACAGAGACACCCTGGGCCTCTTTACAGTGTTTTTCGCTTCTTGCTGGAATGTGTACTCTCCCAGGATGGCTTGGGATAGGGGGGATACTACAATCTGTCCCTTTCTACCTTGCTACAGTTCTATGAGACTGATTCGGTGAAGTATGAGATGGGATTGACTCTAATGTTTATGCTTTAGTTACATGTCATACTGTGTAATGTGGATAACGGCCCTGCTTGGTGATTCTTCTTATGGGGGACATGGGTCCTCAGTTAGTCTGAACTTCGCTGTATTGTTACATAATCAAAAAAACTGAATTTGAAAATAAAAATACATCTTTTAGTGAAGGTGGTTTTTAAATTGCGTGTTTGAAAATGCCACTTTTAGAAATGGTGTTACCATTATGTGCATCTGCCTTACTGTGGAATCCATGTCAGAGGGAAGTTGACAATTGGGCTATTTGTGCATTCAATTCAGACAGTCACACAAAGGGAGCTGAGGAGTCACCCTGCATATCCTGATTGCGCATCACCAGGCTTATAGGTCTTCCTGAGATAGAGTGGTGGGAGGAGTTGTCAATGACACCTAAATAGGGATGTGTCTGTGCTCACGCAAAGCTGTCTCCAACCCCCTTTATTGTGCCAGGAATTAGGTCAGGGAAAGGCAGGGTCTTGTGCAATACAGAGAATTTTCTTTGAAGTTTGCCTACTTCAAAGGCAGAAACTCATATAAGTACTGGAGCTGTGACACCATAACTTCAGAACACTTTTGGACTTAAGAAAATTCTGCCAAGAAGAAGAGCTGGATGCTGTAGGAGGTACTGACACTCTGCTGGTTGCTTTGTTGTGCTAGCCTGCTGCTTGCTGCTTCTGTCTTGGGCAGTGAAAGGACTGGACTTTGCTTTATGTTTCCTGCTTCCAAGGTTCTCCAAAGGCTTATGTGTGCTTGCCTCCTGTTAAAAAGTATCAGGTCCATCAAAGACTTCACCTGCAGTCCCTGAACTCCTCTTCTGGGAGTTCTGACCTGCCAGGTGGTGCCAAATCCAGTTCTTTGGCCCTTTGAGGTGGCTTAGCTGCTAAATCCGCGCATCGACTTGCTGCACCTGTTTTTCCAATGCAGCATCGCTGTACGGTTGAAAAACAAATGCAACGCGGTTGTGCGGCTGAAGAATTGATGCAAAGCCTGTCATGCGGCTGAAGCATCACTGCAACCCATGTCCCGAGCACCGCACCACTGATGTCCGTGGTGCACGCTCTGATGCAGGCCCTGCTGTGCGGCTGAAGATATCTAGGCATCACCTGCCTTGCTGCTGTGAAATCGATGCACTGCCTGTTCCACTGCCGCCAAATTAATACAGCACGTCTGGATTTTTGACGCATTGTCCCTGGGTGCCAAGTTCTTCATCAACTTTGCTCCGCAGTAAGGAACTGAGGTTGCGTGTCCAGATATCAACGCATCACCTCTCCTTACAGTAAGGAACTGACTCATCACATCCCCTGACAGTAAGGAACCAACACATCACCTCCTCTGTGCTGCAGAAAGGAACCGATGCAACACGTCCCCTGGCAGTAAGGAACTGATGCATCACCTACCCTGGGAGTATGTAACTGACGAATTGATTTGCTTTTCCTGTGCCTCACCTCGCCTGCTCTTGTTTTTGTCTTTGATTTTGACGCATTCCAGGTACTTTGTGACGCATTATTAGATTTCTATGAACAGAACTGTTTTGAACCTTTTAAAGTGATATCTTTACTTGTGTATGTTGGATTTTTGTCATTTTGGTCATGTGTTATGCAGAAAAATATTGGTTATTTTTCTAATCTGGAGTGGTCTATTTGTTGTGTTACTCTGTGTGTTTGTACACATGATTTACACACTGCATCCCAAATAAACCTGACTGCTCATGCCAAGCTACCAAAGGGGTGAGCAGGGGCTATCTTAGCTGTGTGACTCCCTTACTCTGATTAGAATAAGGGTATCTACTTGGACAGGGTGCAAACCTCTGCCAACTAGAGAACCTCATTTCTAACACCACTTAATACCCCTACCTACCCCTAAGCCCTAAAACACCCTTACCACCCAGTACCTCTACCCATTCCCAAACCCTAAAAATACCCTTACCACCCAATGCCCATACACACCCCTATACCCTAACAATACCCTTACCATCCTATAACCCTACCCATCCCTTAACCCTAAAATACCTTTACCATCTTATATGCCTAACCATCACTAAACCCCTACTTTAATCCCACCAGCAAGAAGGAGGAATTAGAGTGGGAAAACAAGACCCTCGAGTCAAGACGGGATAGAAATTCAAAGAACGACAATGAACAAGTTGATATGGATATGATCCCAGAGAAGCAATTCTGAAAATGTGGCAAGGAGTATAAGCGGACTCCATCTGGATCGAGAAAGGAGTAATTGAACCACAAGAGAGCACAATCTGCTTTGAAGGGTTTCGATTGTTAAGCAATGTGAAACTTCTGAACAATAATGATTTGATATAATTATTATTCTAGAGCAATAGATAAAATAAAATATATGGACTAGAAACCAACTCTGTGGAGGTGAGGCAGGATAAGGAACACTCTTAACAACAAAAGACAAATAAGGCAATACAGACTTGGGATTAGTATTACGGACTGAGGATCAATAACATGGAAGAAAGACAAGCACAATAGAGATTGGCAGCAGAACACACCTTTCAGGAGGGCACTAACACAAGAGAATTAGACAAAATCGGAGATTAAATTAATAAGACACCTACACAGTTGGTGAGGGATTTGGAACGAGCCAGACGGGCCGAAGCAAAGTAGTGGTGGGAGATGACATCCCTCACAAAATACCTGGAGTGTAAAAGGATCCCAAAAGGCTTGAGAATTATGTTATTGCCCACCTATGAGGACATGGACAAGGATTTAATCAATGAATGGTGTGGAAACACAGAAGATTGTTCAACAAGACTGATGAAAGCTCTCATTGAACATGCAGAGAGGAAAATGAAACTGCAAACGGAAAAGATTGAAATCATCAACAACGAATTGGAAAAGTATAAGGAAGAAACCATAATAAAGGATCAAATTAATAAAATGGAAAAATCTTTACAAAATTATGATGAGGAGATCATGGAACGCAAAGCTGGAAAATTCACAAGGGACAGACTAGACTACCACTATGGTCAGGTCTACACGTTCACAAAGAGATTTGATAGTTCAAGAGCAAAGGAGAGATCGAGACCCCATGTTCAAAGTACACCAAGTGAAAGTGAAATAAGCTCAGATGCATGGTCCAGCGCGGATGAAGCCCCGAAGGAGAAACTGGATTTTCACAATCACAAGGAGTTATGACACTGAGAATGGCCACCTGACAAGGAGGGAGGGGGATAACATCACAGGGTCATGCCAAAGAAGATGCCGAACAAGAAGGGGAAAGAGGAAAAGGACGAGGAAGGAACAGGAATCGCAAGTAAGTTTGAGGACCCAAACCGAAGAGAAAAAATCCTTAGTTGTGAACATATCATCAGTAACATTGAATGCCAAGCAGCTGCGATTACTCAACCTGGGTTTAAAATTTTGCCCATCAGCACGTCCAAATGTTGTCGATTCCAGAATTGAGCCATACAAATACATTAGGAAATTAAAACAACATAAATACCACCAGATGAGAACCAAGCGCCAAAAATGCGAAATGACCGAAAACCATACACTCTCCTCTTTTAAATTGCTGACATACCAGATCTAGTCAGCATTCATGATCTAACAATAGAACAGTCAATACATGTTGTGGACAAGGGAGAAACCTGGCAAGATGATTTGAAAAATGATTTGGGGGTACCGGATCCTGCAATTGACACACCAGCAAGAACTTTACGGAGCATGGTCTTCGTGACGGATCAACGGGTTGGAAGTGGCTTGAAACGACCAAGTAAGTTCTGTCCACAACTTCTATCAGGGAATCATATTGCTCTCTTCCAGGAACTGGTTGTGGATAAATTGGATACATTCCAACTGCAATGGCGGAACAATTCTTAAAAATGAAACTTCTCAAAACAGGACTAGAAAGATGTTAATGAGTTAAGGAACAATCCACCATTCATTATAAAGCCATCCGACAAAGGAGGGAACATAGTCTTAATGGACCAGAGGATCTATGTAGCAGAAGCACAAAGGCACTTGAGCAATTCTCTACACTACACTCACCTCAAAACAAACCCATTGAGTCACCTGGAATAGGACTATCATTCAATACTGAAAGCATGGTTTGAACTAGACCTACTAGACTGGGAATAATTCCTGTATCTCCACACTGAGAAAACTAGAATGGCCACTTTTTATCTTTTACTGAAGATTTATAAAAGTGTTGTTAATTCATCAGAAAGACCAATAGTGAGCTCAATAGGGTCACTGCTGGAGAATAGCTCTAGATTCCTAGATCTATTCTCGCAAGAATATGTAACAGCCCTCCCAACATACCTAAAGGACTGCACAGAATTTTTAAACAAACTAGATAACATCCCCTGGAAGGCAGAATATATCATGAGAACCATGGATGTGGTGCCGTTATACATCTCCATTGAGCATGGGAAAGGAATATGTGCCTGTATGAGCTTTTTAAGGGACCGAACAGTGGAATGGCTGGACCATACATGAATGCTGATGGAAATACTGAACTACTGCCTCACACACAATATTTTTACGTTTGATGACAAATCACAATGATTGTAATTTACAATTCACAAACACACAGAGTCGTCAATCGTATAATTTCCTGGATGTAGAATTGGAGGTTCGGGACAACACATTGACAAACAGGATCCATAGGAAACTAACAGCAACCAACTCTATTCTACATGCAAATAGTGGCCACCCAGATGCTCTCAAGTAGAGTATCTCCTAAAGCCAGATGTTGAGAGCTAGGAGGATTTGTTCAACAGAACATATGTACCATCAGGAAGTGTGTAGGATGGTCAGGGACTGCAGAGAATGGTGATACTCAATTGCAGTCCTGGAAAATGCCAGGAAAAGGGCTAAAGAAAAGACGAGAGGACAGTCATTGTACCCGGATAACATCAAGTAAGGGAACAGTAAAACATTGAAGAGACTGTTCTTAGAATTTAATACGGCCCAGCCCAGCATTAAGAAAATCCTCATGAAAAATTGTGACATGCTAGAAAATGATAAACATCTTTGAGAAATCTTTGAGAATGGACCATAAATAACATCTGAAAAAGTTAGGTCCCTGGGAGACATTCTAACCTCAAGTCACTTTGTACACAAGCAAAAACAACAAGGACAAGGAAATTGGTTAACTAGAAATATGGAGGGCTTTATGAGGTGTAATTCCTGCAAGGCCTATAAACATGAACTAAATTGCAAAAGTTATCGTACAGTGGAAGGCTAGGAGGTGCCAATCAAGGAAAAGATAACATGCAACACAGAGTATGTCATCTATGTTTTAAAATGTGGCTGCGAAAAAAGTTATATGTTGGTAGCACGAAGAACAAATTGAAATTAAGAATCCTACAATCAATCAATCAGGTGTTGATTAAAGCATGACTACTCACCCGTAAGTGTCTCAAGGCGCTGGGTGAGCATCTTGAAGGGGACTCTAGCTTCGATGGGGAGCCAGTGGAGTGTGCGCAAGTGCTGGGAGATGTAGCAGTGTCTTGGCAGGTCAAGGACCAGTCTTGCTGCGGCGTTCTGGATGTTCTGTAGCTTGCAGGTGAGGTTTTTGTTTATTCCGGCATAGAGTGCGTTGCCGTAGTCGAGTCTGCTGGTGATCAGGGCGTGAGTGACGGTCTTTCTGTGTTCGAGGGGGATCCATTTGAAGGTCTTACATAGGAGGCAGAGGGTGTGGAACAGGAGGACGAGACGGAGTTGATCTGGCGGTCCATTTTGAGCTCGGAGTCCAGGATGATTCCCAGGTTGCATGCATGGTCCGTGGGGTTGGGCGGGCTTCCGAGGGCGGGGAGCCACTAGGTGTCGTTCCAGGCATCGGGGTTTGGGCCCATGATGAGTACTTCTGTTTGTTGGTGTTTAGTTGTAGGCAGCTGTTTTTCATCCATTTGGCGACTCCTTCCATTCTTTCTCGAAAGTTGTGTCTGGCGGTATTGGGTTAGTTGGATAGGGAGAGGATGAGTTGGGTGTCATCTGCGTATGACACAATGTTGAGTCCATAGGTTCTGACGATGAGGGCGAGGGAAAGCCATGTAGACATTGAAGACGGTAGGGCTGAGAGAGTACCCCTAGGGGACTCCGCAGGTGGTTGGTGTAGGGTCCGAGAGGAAAGGGGGGTCTGACCCGCTGTGTTCTGCCGGAGAGGAAGGAGTGGATCCAGTCGAGGGCCTTGTCTTTGATCCCTGCGTCGTAGAGTCTGCGTATTAGGGTGCGGTGAGAGACTGTGTCAAACGCCACTGAGAGGGCGAGGAGGATGGGGCTGCTGTTTCTCCTTTGTCCAGTAGGGTGCGGATGTCGTCTGTTGCGGTGAGGAGGGCGGTTTCTGTACTGTGGTTTTTTCTGAAGCCAGATTGGGAGGAGTCGAGGATGTTGTGCTCTTCGATGAATGTGGCGAGTTGGCTGTTGATGGCTTTCTCGATGACTTTCACTGGGAATGGGAGCATGGAGATGGGTCTGTAGTTTATGAGGTCGGTGGGGTCCGACGAGGGTTTCTTCAGGAAGGGGTTGACCTCGGCGTGTTTCCAGTCGTCAGGAAACGAGGCGGTTGCCAGGGAGCGGTTGATGGTGTGGCAAAGCATGGGTGCGATGGTGTCGGCGGCTCTGTTGAAAATGTGGTGGGGGCAGGGGTTTGAGGGGGCCCCGGAGTGGATTGACTTCATCGTCTTCAGTGTGGCTTCGGTGGTTAGGGCTGTCCAGTTGTCGATCGCTGGCTTCAGGGTGTCGTGGGTTGTTGGTGAGGGTTCAGTGTGTTGGCTGTCTTCGTCGAGGTAGTCATAGATGCTCTTGATTTTGTTGTGGAAAAAGGTGCTGAGTTTGTTGCAGAGGTCTTGTGAGGGAGGGATGTCAGGGGACTCGCTGGTAGGTGGGGCGAACTTCTTGATGATGTTGAAGAGTTCTTTGCTGTTATGTGCGTGAGTGGAGATTCTGTCTTCATTTGCTTTTTTCCTCGTTTTTCTGATGAGTTGGTGGTGGGTGTTGGTGGTGGCTCTGAAGTTGTTGTGGGCTGCTGTTGATTTGGTGTTCCTCAAGGCCTTTTCGAGGCAGTGGCAAGTGCGTCTGGACTCTCGAAGTTCAGTGGTAAACCATCTGGCTTTCTTGGCATGGGTGTTGTTGTTTTTCTTGAGGGGGGCTATGGTGTTGACGCTGTCGGAGATCCATCTGTTCAGGGTTCGGGATGCAGTGTTGGGGTTGTCGTTTTCCGCGATGGTTGGGGTGGAGATGCTGAGTGATGATCGGTGATTCCGGTACAGTTTCTTCATGGGAGCAGGTGCTGTTGTCTGTGGATGGTGGGTGTTCTGAAGGTGAAGTGGACACATCGATGGTCAGTCCATGGGAGTTTGGTGGTGTGGCTGAAGGTAATGGAGTTTCCTGTTGTGAAGAGGGGGTCAAGGGTGTGTCCTGCTGAGTGCATGGGTTCAGTCACGATCTGGCAAAGTCAAATGTTGTGGAGGTTGTCCAGGAGGGATGTGGTAATGGGTCCAGTTGGTTGTCGAGGTGGAAGTTGAGGTCTCCCAGTAGGGTGCAGTTGGTGGACATGATGGCATGCCAGGAGATGATGTCCGTGATGGAGTTGGCGAAAAGCTGCGGGGTCCAGGGGGTCGGTAGAGGAGGATGGTGGTAGGGCTGGCCAGTATCTTGAAGTGAAGGTGTTCCATCAGGTCTGTGGGCTCGTCGGGGAGTTTGCTCAGGTGGATTTGTGGACGATGGTGATTCCTCCTCCCAGGCAGGTGGGGTGGACCTTCCTGGAGATCTTGTATCCTTGGGGAATGGCGATGTACGGTCCTGAGGTGGTGTTGGTCTATGTTTTGGTGAAGAACGCTACGTCCGGTGTGGTGCTGTCGAGGAGGTCCCAGATTTCAGTGGCGTGTTTGTGGAGGGATCGTACGTTGAGGAGGATGCATTGCAGGGTCTTCAGTTCGGTTGTGGTCTTGCGGGCGGTTTGCGCTGGGACCGTGGTCTTGGCGGTGCTGCAGGTGTGCCGGCAGCAGTGACAGCTGAGGGATCTGTGGGTGTCGGCTGGTGATACTAGCTTGCAGTTGTTGTTGCGTCCTGGGTTGAGAGCGTGGAGTGCCACTGGGTCGTAGTGTTGGCGTTGCAGAGGTCCAGGGTACCTGGCACTGGTCACGGTCGGGTCACGGACGGGCACTGCCGCACAGCAGCCGCCATTAAGTAGGGGTCGGGTAGGAAAGCTGGGAGGCAGGAGCGGGGAGGGGAGCTGGATTGGGCCGGTCGCATTTGTCGTGCTGGGGGGAAGGGCCGCGGCGGCAGCAGCAGCAGGGAAGAACGGGCTATAAAAAGACAAAAAGAGAGGAAAGAGTGGAAATAAGGCGGTGAAAAGTGCAAGAAAAGTGGACGAAGAACATAGAAGGGGAGTGAGAGGGGGAGATTAAAATCAGTGAAAAAAACGAGTGAAAACGGAGGAGAAACACAGAGGGGGAGTGAAAGGGGGAGATTAAATCAGTGAAAAAACGAGTGAAAATGGAGGAAAGACACAGAGGGGGAGTGAAAGGGGGAGATTGAAATCAGTGAAAAATGAGTAAAAACGGAGGAAAGACAGAAGGAGAGTGAGAGGGGGAGATTAAATCAGTGAAAGAAAGAGTGAAAACAGAGAGAAAGAGCGGAGCGAGAGAAAAGAGACAGAGGTCTACTGGACCACCAGGGATGAGGCGCAGGTAAAACCTACGGGTGGAGGTGGGCCTCGAACACCAACACTCGAGAGTGCAGGGGCTCGGGGGAAGGCCTCACTTGATGGTGGAGCTGCGAGGGAGGGGGAACAATTTAATTGACAATGAGTCAATGGTCTTACTCACCTGTCCCCGCAGCGGCCGCCATTAAGTAGAGGTCGGGGAGGGCTGGGAGGCGGGAGCGGGGAGGAGAGCTGGATTGGGACGGTCGAGTTGGTCGTGCTGGGGAGAGGGGCCGCGGGGGCAGCAGCGGTAGAGAAAAACAGGCAGAAAAAGGCAAAAAGAGAGGAAAGAGTGGAAATAAGGCAGTGAAAAGTGCAAGAAAAGTGGAGGAAAGACACAGAAGGGGAGTGAGAGGGGGAGATTAAATCAGTGAAAAAACGAGTGAAAACAGAGGAGAGACACAGAGGGGGAGTGAAAGGGGGAGATTAAATCAGTAAAAAAAGAGTGAAGACGGAGGAAAGACACAGAGGGGGAGTCAAAGGGGAAGATTGAAATCAGTGAAAAACGAGTGAAAACGGATGAAAGACAGAAGGAGAGTGAGAGGGGGAGATTAAATCAGTGAAAGAACGAGTGAAAAATGGAGAGAAAGGGCGGAGTGAGAGAAAGGAGACAGAGGTCCACTGGACCACCAGGGATGAGGCACAGGTAAAACCTGTGGGTGGAGGAGGGCCTCGAACACCAACACTCGAGAGTGCAGGGGCTTGGGGGAAGGCCTCACTTGATGGTGGAGCTGTGAGGGAGCGGGAGCAATTTCACTATACAATGAGTCAATGGTCTTGCTCACCTGTCCCCGCAGTGGCCGCCATTAAGTAGAGGTCGGGGAGGGCTGGGAGGCGGGAGCGGGGAGGAGAGCTGGATTGGGACGATCGAGTTGGTCATGCTGGGGGGGGAGGGGCCGCAGGGGCAGCAGCGGTAGAGAAAAATAGGCAGAAAAAGGCAAAAAGAGAGGAAAGAGTGGAAATAAGGCAGTGAAAAGTGCAAGAAAAGTGGAGGAAAGACACAGAAGGGGAGTGAGAGGAGGAGATTAAATCAGTGAAAAAACGAGTGAAAACAGAGGAGAGACACAGAGGGGGAGTGAAAGGGGGAGATTAAATCAGTAAAAAAAGAGTGAAGACGGAGGAAAGACACAGAGGGGGAGTCAAAGAGGGAGATTGAAATCAGTGAAAAACAAGTGAAAACGGATGAAAGACAGAAGGCGAGTGAGAGGGGGAGATTAAATCAGTGAAAGAACGAGTGAAAAATGGAGAGAAAGGGCAGAGCGAGAGAAAGGAGACAGAGGTCCTCTGGACCACCAGGGATGAGGCACAGGTAAAACCTGTGGGTGGAGGAGGGTCTCGAACACCAACACTCGAGAGTGCAGGGGCTCGGGGGAAGGCCTCACTTGATGGTGGAGATGCGAGGGAGGGGGAGCAATTTCACTGACAATGAGTCAGTGGTCTTGCTCGCCTGTGCCTGCAGCGGCCGTCATTAAGTAGGGGTCGGGGAGGGCTGGGAGGCGGGAGCGGGGAGGAGAGCTGGATTGGGCCAGTCAAGTTGGTCGTGCTAGGAGGGAGGGGCCGCGGGGGCAGCAGCGGTAGGGAAAAACAGGCAGAAAAAGGCAAAAAGAGAGGAAAGAGTGGAAATAAGACAGTGAAAAGTGCAAGAAAAGTGGAGGAAAGACACAGAAGGGGAGTGAGGGGGGAGATTAAATCAGTAAAAAAACAAGTGAAAACAGAGGAAAGACACAGAGGGGGAGTGAAAGGGGGAGATTAAATCAGAGAAAAACGAGTGAAAACAGAGGAAAGACACAGAGGGGGAGTGAAAGGGGAGATAGAAATCGGTGAAAAACGAGTGAAAACAGAGGAAAGACACAGAAGGAGAGAGAGAGGGGGAGATTGAAATCAGTGAAAAAGAAGTGAAAACGGAGGAAAGACACAGAAGGAGAGTGAGAGGGGGTGATTAAATCAGTGAAAGAATGAATGAAAAACTGAGAGAAAGAGCGCAGCGAGAGAAGGGAGACAGAGGTCCACTGGACCACCAGGGACGAGGCACAGGTAAAACCTGCAGGTGGAGGAGGGCCTCAAACACCAACATTCGAGAGTGCAGGGGCTCGGGGGAAGGCCACACTTGATGGTGGAGCTGCGAGGGAGGGGGAGCAATTTCACTGACAATGAGTCAGTGGTGTTACCCGCCTGTCCCTGCAGCGGCCGGCATTAAGTAGGGGTCAGGGAGGGCTGGACTGCTGGGAGTGGGAAGCGGCAAGGGGAGCTGGATTAGACCGGTCGCGTTGGTCGTGGTGGGGGGAGGGGTCGCGGGGGCAACTGCGGCAGGGAAAAACGGGGAGAAAAAGGCAAAAAGAGAGGAAAGAGTGGAAATAAGGCAGTGAAAATTGCAAGGAAAGTGGAGGAAAGACACAGAAAGGGAGAGATTAAATCAGTGAAAGAATGAGTGAAAAACGGAGAGAAAGAGCGGACCGAGAGAAAGGAGACAGAGGTCCACTGGACCACCAGGGATGAGGTGCAGGTAAAACCTGCGGGTGGAGGAGGGCCTCAAACACCAACACTCAAGAGTGCAAGGGCTCGGGGGAAGCCCTCACTTGATGGTGGAGCTGCGAGGTAGGGGGAGCAATTTCACTGACAATGAGTCAGGGGTCTTGCTCGCCTGTCCCCACAAAGGCTGCCATTAAGTAGGGGTCGGGGAGGGCTGGACAGCTGCAAGGCGGGAGCAGGGAGGGGAGCTGGATTGGGCCGGTCGCATTGGTCCTGCTGGGGGGGAGGGGCCGTGGGGAAGCAGCTGCAGGGAAAAATGGGCAGAAAAAAGCAAAAAGAGAAGAAAGAGTGGAAATAAGGCAGTGAAAGTGCAAGAAAAATGGAGGAAAGACAGAAGGGGAGTGAGAGGGGAAGATTAAATCAGTGAAAAAATGGGTAAAAACAGAGGACAGACACACAGGGGGAGTGAAAGGGGCGATTGAAATCAGTGAAAAACGAGTGAAGACGGCGGAAAGACACAGAAGGAGAGTGAGAGGGGGAGATTAAACCAGTGAAAGAATGAGTGAAAAACAGAGAGAAAAAGCGGAGCAAAAGAAAGGAGACAGGGCCTCGAACACCAACGCTTGAGAGTGCAGGGGCTCGGGGGAAGGCCTCACGTGATGGTGGAGCTGCGAGGGAGGGGGAGCAATTTCACTGACAATGAGTCAGTGATCTTGAGAGTGTACTACCCAATGGCCTGTCACTTTGATCAAGATCACAACTGGTCCCTATCAACATTTAATTACTGGGGCATCAAACATGTGAGGGTTCACCCGAGAGGAGGTGACCGTGAAAAGGAATTGAGGAAGGAAGAATCCCGTCTGATATTCTCTATTGGGCCAGAGATGCCTTGGACCACAACATGGATGCAGAACTATTTGTTCACCTGTGACGATGGAGTAATGGCATTTGCACTTCGATGGAATATGGATCACATTTAGAACTTTAACAATTTCTGAAAACTGTAAAGATGGAGTTTCTTTTTCCTCCTTCCTCACCCCCTTCCCCCACCCCGTTTCCCCACCATCCTTACACTCTCTTCCCCGTCCCACCCTCCTCTTAACTCTCTCTTTTGTACTATGCCAATTAATTTCTAAAGTGTCAAAGTAATCATGGATGTATTCTCACCTCAGAAAGGTTCCTAAGAGTAATGGGTTCAAAAAAAGAGAGTGTGGATAATTGTATGGTATGATATTTTACCCAGGTGACATTTCAAGAGGGAATTGAATCTTAACAAAACAAATATATAGTAGATATTGTATTGCACTTTGCACTTTAAGTAGAATGTAATGCACTTTACTTTAGAGGAATGACTCTTTTAAGAGGGAATCATATTATCCACAATGCATTTTGCACTTTAAATTCAGTAAATTGATATTGTTTTCCACAAAACGTATGACCAGGCACTTTATGTAAATAAGTTAAAGGTATGTCATGAATTGAAAAAAGAAAAAAGGATTTGATCAGGGAGATGGTGTACACGGTATTAATTGCCCTGTATTTTACATTTCTATGCAATATTGACACAGCATTATGCACTTTAAATATAAGTAATGGACATTCCTCCATAAAAAGCATGATCAAGCACCTTAGGTACTTCAGTATTATGCTATGAATATAAGGATCTGCTTGACCATTATAGTGGAGGCTATGGAATTTACACTGTATTTTGCACTTTAATTATCATGCTGTTCTCACTTGATCATGAACTTGTGGAAGACATGAAAGACATTTATCAATTCTTTAAAGGGAAAGCAAAAACAAAAATCTAAATATCTTTTTGAAAGACTTTTTCAAATATTTAAAAATTGGGTAAAAAGTGAGGGATTTAAAGATGACAAAGCAACAAGAGCATAACCCACGTGTACTTGGTTTATTTTTGAAGGGGAAACACTTTTGAGAGTACATCAGGTGCATTAAGCGGATGAGGATAACTAAAGATCCAAATTAAATGGAATTTGAACTCTTGAATATTTGTCACGGTGCTAAAAAACTTTAAAAACAAAAAATAATATAATAATGTAATAGAAACATGTGGTTTTGGGCAGAGGTGGATCGTTATGGCCGAGAGTGTGGGGCTGACTCCTGGTCAGGGGATGTGTGATGTTTAGTGTGAATGTGTCTGTTATCCGATGGGGGTGTGTGCCGTGGGGCGGGCCCCCCGCACACCCCCCCCACAAGTTGAGGGAGGGTCTTGCCTGTCCATTTAGTCCCCCCATTTGGTGCTGCGTGCACCGGCCTTTCTCCTTCCCCTACCGGGAGCTGGGGGGGGTTTTGACCTCTGCCCTGGCCCGCCCCTTCTTCCCCCCCCCCCCAAGGATATGCTCTGAGTCCCAACCAGAATAAGATTGTTTTCTTCGTGGCATAGTTGGGTAAGGAGGGTGGGTTCCGGGTGGGATGTGGGATGGGGGTCAGTTGAGCGGGCACTGCTCCCTCTGGGCACGATAGGTTGGAGGCTAGGAATGTACTGCATAACACTGTGTTGAACTGATGACCTCCTTATTTGTATTGTGATATTCTGGATAGGCTTCGATGACAACACCACATGGGGCACAGCGGTAGTATAATGCCTGCATTGTATCCTGAGCTCTCTGTATAACTAAAATGCTCAATGTAATGTGTACTACGATGTACCCCCACTTGAAAATCCCAATAAAGTTGTTTAAAAAAAAAAAAAAACATGTGGTTTTGGGAATACCAATATGGTGGAAGGATAATTCAGTCAATATTTATGGAAAGTGTTGCACTAGTTGTTTGAGGCCCAACAAAATAGAGTATGGACATAGAATAAAACTGTTCACACTGCAGAACCACACGAGACCCAGTAGAAGGCATCCGTCGAAACGCGTCGGTCTTAGTAAAACTATGTAGCAGAATATTGTTTATTAGCCTTGCACATGAATTTATGGTAAAATAAAATTGAAGAAGAAAACACACATTGGATTTTTTCCTTCTTGGATGGTGCCGCTGCGCGAGGTGTTGGTGAAACGGGACGCCTAAAGAAGATATATATGTAGGCTGGTGGGAGGAGTGGGTTCTCATGTTGGAACACCAATCTGACTGGGATAAACATGTCATCAGTTGGTGGCGTTATATAGATGATGTGTTTGTTATTTGGAAGGGGACACATGATGAGGCAATCGCTTTTGTTAAACGTATTAATGGTAATGCATTGAGCATGGAATTCACAGCTCATATTGACAAACAAGCCACTATTTTTTTAGCTGTGCATGTATATGTTGAGAACGGCAAATTAGAAACTTGTTTCGGAAAGATACAGCAGGGAACTCAACATTGCACGCTTCGAGCTTTCACCCCAAACAATTGATCAATAGTAACCTCTATGGGGATTCTTTAAGGATTTGGAGGGTGTGCAGCTCAGCAGAAGTTCTGGCACATCATCATCAAGAAGCTAAAATCAGATTCCTTCAGCGAGGTTACGATGCTAGAATATTAGATCAAGCCATGATCAAAGCCAACATGAGATGTAGAGAAGAAATGCTCCTTCCTAGTGATAATGCTGATTCTCCATGACCGAGTATCAATCTAAAGAATCAAACACTGAGTCTAATGCTAGGCTTATCACCATCTATAGTAAGCAGGAGAAAAATATCAGAGCCATTATCAACCAATCGTGTTCTATTGTGCTTACTGATAGGATCTTGGGTCCAATGTTACCCAAGAAACCCATCTCTACTTTTGGGTGAGCACCTTCAATGGGGAAAGCATTGGATAAATATAGCACAGAGTTAGATATGAAGACCAGTTGGCTATCTGCTAAAAACGTTTTTTATAAATTTATAAGTTCATGTTGGGCCTGTAATTTTGGGGTCAATATGTCCAGTTATGTAACAGCTTTCAGCTCCAAATCTATTGAGTTAAAAGGATTTTGTAATTGCAGAATTGAATATGCAGTGTATGTGCTCGAATGCACCTGCAGACTGCACTATGTAGGCAGTACTAAACTGCAGGTGCATGTGAGGATTTTACAACATTTGAGAGCTATAGTTAATTCAGATCCATCATACCCAGTGGCACGCCACTTCAAAGATACACATAAGAATACTCTTAACTGTATCAAGTATTTTGTAATTGGAGCAGTTCAGGCTCCAAGGAGAGGAGGGAACAGAGAGAAATTATTGTGTCAGCTGGAGTCTAAATTCATTTTGGAACTGGACACTAAGACACCCAATGGCCTCAATACTAGCGATGATTTACATAATTTTTTACAATGTTGTTATGAACTCTGTATTAACTGCTTATGTAGGTTTTAGGATCATACATTTGATTTAGACACGTTTCACTAATTGTTTGGGATGTTACATTATACTTTGATCTGTTTTTCTAAGCTACAAGCTCTGCATCAAACTATGAGAGGCACGTACAACAAGAATGATTAATGTTAGATGGTTGGCAAGTGGGCATATACATATATTGTCACATTATCAGGTAACCATTGCCACCGCTGTTCTTCTCTCTAGGACAATTAGGCACTTTGCACTTTTCATCAGTCTGGCACAATGCACTTTAATTATTGCCATTGTCACTGCTATAGTTGACTATTTAAAGTGGAATTAGTCATACAGCAGCAAGCATTTAGGCTGATATACTTTTAAACAAGATGATGAATGACAGAAGCACTATGCACTTTAAAGAATGTTATGGTCACTGCCACTGGTGTATTGCTCTAAATTATAATATCTATATTTATGAACTTCATAGTACTCTATAATAGGCACATTTGTACATTTCTTTGTTATAATATGTTTCCTCATGGAGTATATCAGTATTTAATATTGTAGTGGATAGCCATGAACATAAAGATATTTATTGTTGGGATTTTTCCATACAATGAGGCATGAGGTGGTGTATTTTCCTCTGGTTATATCGTGAGGTCTAAAATGTGTTTTTATTTGTAAAAACGATCACACAATTTTAGTTCATACAATGTACTGTTTACATTTTGGCAGTGTTCGCAATGTTCTACATATGTGCACTAATGGCATGGGTTATATCGTACATTCCTCTGATAGTCTGTCCTCAGTTGCTATTCTGTTGTATCAGGAGTGAATCACGTGTATGTAGATTTAAATTCAGAAAATGTTGTAGCGCGATCATGTGATCAAGGCTATTTGTGGGAGCCAAAAGGCATCATTGACAGATTTCATTAAACTGTAAATAAACTCACGGTTTGGCACCGCAATACCTGGAGTCCGTGACTGCTTCTTTTTTTAAGTTATGGCAATTGAGATCTTTTGTTGGATATATATATATATATATAAATATATATATATATATATATATATATATATACCTTCTGCTTTAAACCACATCTTAGGAATAATCAAATACCTAAAGCATAAGATTGTTAAGAGAACATTTATTTAACCACTATGGTTTTATTTGTGTATATTTAAATCACGAATAACTTTTTATTAATGCATTTATCTTGCATAATAGTTTGAGATGAATTGTACAATTTAGTGTTATTATTGTTCTCTATAACGTCTGCAGTCTGTTTTCTGTGATTATTGTCTTCATTGATTGGTTGATTATGCAGGAGGGGCTTTCTTTACCACTGTGTCACTTTCTATATAAACGAATAATGGTTCTGGGCGTGTCATGTGATCAAGGTCGTGGAAACGCGACCGAAACGCGTCATGGCAAATTAAAACTGCAATAAATCTGCACTGATAATGATGCCAGCACGTTGTGGTCTGTACCTGAATTTTGAACGGAAGGGTTTGTGACTTTCATATATATATATACACACCAAAAGACCTCTGACTTCAAAGGAGCTTCCAACCCTGTAGGGCGGCCTCAGAAAGTACAGGGAACTGCCCAGTATATTGCCAGCAGCAAAAACACCAAAGAAAACTCCGAGGCCCAGTGTCTGGCACACTATAGCATTTAATTCAAAGTGCTAGTGACAGCATATGGATTCCCTAACGTTTGCTCACAGGTGAAAAACATTTGCTTCAATTAAATCTTGCTTTTTAAATGCAATCGGGCTGTCATTTGACTTGCTTTGTTTAAAGTCCTACATTTACCAGAATGCAATGAAATGTTAACAGACAGGAAAAACGGAGTACAGTGCTTCGTTGGAAAGCATAATTGCGTTGTTCAAACACTGCTCACTCATGCTGCATCATCCTCTTTACATTGCACTCAGTTGTTGCCGTGGATCGTGGTGAGTCACAATGCAATCATCAACAGTCTGACATGCACTTCAGTGCTTGGTTTTAATAAACTTCTTTCCATGTTATTGAAGCACATTGGAAGTTCGTCACACCATGTTGCTTTAACAAATATATTCCAAAGTGGCTTAAAATACATGTTTGCAGTACATATCCGGTGCTTCCAAAATACAAATTTTCCAGTACAATAGTGCCGCCACTGTAGGATATGGTATCCATACGCTAGTAACCAGACAAAGTCAGAATGAGGTGTCACCTTTCCTGTATCCCTTGCTCACCTCCACCTCTAGAACAGCCAGGAAAATCCTTCTCTAGTGTAGGGGTCAGCAGGTCATGCTCCTGAATTAATCACACAAAAAGACCTTCGACTTCAAAGGAGCCTCCAACCCTGCAGGGCGGCCTCGGAAAGTACAGGGACGTGGCGCCTAGTAATTTGCTAGCAGCAAAAACACCAAAGAAAACTCAGAGACCCAGTGTCTGGCACACTATAGTGTTTAATTCAAAGTGCTAGTGACAGCACATGGATTCCCTAACGTTTCGGCTCCAACACGAGCCTTGCTCACAGGTGAAAAGCATTTGCTTCAATGAAACCTTGCTTCTTAAATGCATCAGGCTATCATGTGACTCACTATATATATAAAATCTACTGGCGGTCACCAGTAGGTAGTTATAGTTAGGACCTTATTTCTATTCAATAAGCGTTGTTTCTTTTGCTAATATCATTAGCGCCGTTTGACGAATCTTCGCGAAATTTTCAAAACTAATGGTTCACTAAGGTCAGCTCCTGTCTTGCACGTTTCGGGATGATTCGTCAAGCAGGGGCCAAGAAAAGGGGGAGGCCCCAAAACATGTTTTCCCCATGTTAATTTCCATAAGAACTTAAGACACGGCTACAGCCTGAACTGCTGAACGGAATTACACCAAATTTGGCAAAAGGGTAGCTCTTGGTCCAGAAAGCGACTTTTTTTTAAAATGGTGTAAATCCGTTCAGTAGTTGCTGAGAAATTCAAAAAATAAAAATGTATATACCCCCCAGTCCCCAAAAAGCATTTTTTCAACAACAAAAAAATCGGCAGAATTTGCGCTGCTGCTGAAAAAATAAAAAACAAAGTGTGGGCTCCCACACTTTGTTTCAATGAGCCCCCGGGTGGGCCAGGTCCTGGTGCCAATGCCAAAATTATATATAGAGGGCCAGCGGGGGCCCCCGCAGCCCTGGGGACCGCCACCTCTCCAGGGCTATGCTAACTATATGTGGGGGGCAAATCAAAAAGCCAAGGTGCACCACATATGTACAATGATGATCAATTAAGACAATATATATGGTCTCATTCCAATTATAAGACGAAAAAGAATTCCTTAGTTTCGTTTCTTTATTCCAAATTCATAAAACATTTACAGTGCGGCACAGCCGACGCGTTTAGTCCTAAGACAGGACTTCTTCAGGGCGATTTATAAGAGAGATCTATTATAAGTTCCAAAATATGTGTTGGTATTATGGACAGTAGTTCCTCTCAGAAGTTTTCTTCCTTGTCAGGGAATCTTCCCTATAATGAATATGTCCAAGACCGTGATTTTTGCTTCGGTTTGGCTGACGATATTATCAGGAATATATTTAAAAGAAATATTCACCAACCGCAATATGCTGGTTGCAGTTGGAAACAAAGATCGTCTCCAAATAAAGTCCTCCAATACATAGCATTGTAACAGTGGGTGCTGTTCAGAGTGCACACATATCCCTAATATATGTGAATAACAATTGATTGGGGATTATAACTTGGGAGTAACTTTAGGACAGGTGCTGTAAACTAGAGGATTCCACTGTTAGTCTCAATAGTACCATTATATGTGGGGGGCACACAGCCCCCCCGCAGCCCCGGGGACGACCACCTCCCTGGGGCTTGTTTAATTTGATGTGGGGGGCCTCCCATGCCCCACCAAGCCCCCGGGACCGCCAACTCCCCGGGGCTTTATTTATTTATGCGCGAGGGGCACATGGCCCCCCGCAGCCCCGGGGACCGCCGCCTCCCCGGGGCTTTATTTTGTGGGTGGGGGCATCAAAGACCTTCCTGGGGTTTTAAAAAATTATTTGCGGGGGGCCTCGCGTGCCCCCCAATCCCCAGGACCACCTCACTGGGCTGTTGAAATGATGGGGGGCACTCAGCCCCCCTCCTGGAGCCCTTGATGGCCCTGGGGACCGCCACCCCCAGTACCGGCTCCTGCAATGTCCCGGGGTTCCCACCCACTGGACATTGCTGTTTGCTATGGCACGGCAGGAGCACGGCCCCCGCCCTCTCATAGCAAACTTCTGCTTTGCTTCTTGGAAGCGAGAGCAGGCTACGCTTCCAAGAAGCAAAGCAGAATTGCTTTTGGGCAAGGGGAGCTGCATATTAGCAGCTCCCCTTGCCCAAAAGCAATGCCGCCTCCCGCAGGAGGCGGGCATCCGGCTGGGACCCTGGGGGCATTGGGGCTCCCCCCACGGTCCCCAACGCTGAGGGCTGGCCCCGGGGGATGGGGTCCCCGAGGCCACAAGTGGCCCAGGAGGGGGGGTACGTGGCACCTCCCTTTATTTAAAAAAAATAAATGGATGGGCCCCGGGGGATGGGGACCCTGGGACTGACAACGGCCTAGGGAGGGGGCCGCCTTTAATTTATATATAAAATGGCCAAGCCCCGTGGGATGGGGTCCGCGGGGCCAATAGTGTCCTAAGGAAGGAGGGCCACGCAGCCCCATTCCCTAAATATATTTTTATTAAAAGAGGCCATGCCCAGGGGGTTGGGGTCCCCGGGGCCAAACGTGGCCCAGGGAATATAAATATATATAAAAAAAGGAGGTCACGCCCCGGGGGTTGGGGCTCCGGGGCCGAAATCGGCCTCGGGACTGGGACCCCCTTCCCATTTAAAAAAATATATTTTTTTTTTAAAAAGCCGTCATCTCGGCGGATGCCCCTCACCCTCCCTGCACCACTCTGCAATCGTGCCCCCTTGCGCATTCTAAGTTGGGGAATTAAGTCTCCTTGAATAATGGGGCCCAACTAGCCCACCAGGTACCTCCAGGAAGGGCCACACAGATGGATTGAGGAGAGGTGGTCCGAGGCCACGCCCCTTTTTACACCACTCTGCAAACGTGCCACTTGGCGCACTGCTGGTGGGGCGATGAGGTCCTCTTTTGTCCTGAGAACCTCAGGTCACAAGTGGACTTCATCCTCGAGCAGCAATGCTCCACGAGTCACGTTTGCAGAGTTGTGTAAAAAGGGGGCATGGTCTTTGACCACTCTCAGCAGTCTAGCTGTATGGGGCTTATTGGAAGTAACAGGAGGGCTAGTTGGCCCCCAGTGACCCTTAGGAGGAAAGGGGACTTCATCTCCCAACCAAGAGTGCACCAGGAGGCGCGTTTGCAAAGTGATGGAGAAAGGGGGCATGGCCTGTGTCCACCTCTCAGCAATCCCAATGTGTGGGGCTTACTGGAGGTAAGAGGTAGGCTAGTTGGCCCCTAAAGGACCCACAGCAGTGGAGGGGACTTCAATCCCCATCCAAGAACAAGCCAGGGAGTGCATTTGCAGAGTGGAGGGCATGGCCTGCTATGAGAACTTAGCAATCCTGCTGTGTGGGACTTACTAGAGGTAGAATTGCTAAGACGTCTTTGGAGGCCATGCCCCCCTTTCTCCACCACTCTGCAAACGCACCTCCTGGCAGACTACGGGATGGGAGATGAATTCAAATTTACTCCTAAGGGACTTTGGGGGTCAAGAAGCCCTCTTGGTACCTCCTGTAAGTCCTACACAGCTGAATTCCTGAGCGCTGGTCCAAGGCCCAGTAACCTTTTTCCACCACTCTGCAAACTCGACTATAAGTTGAAGAAGTATTTGCAATGTAATAAGTTTCACATTTGCGAGAGTTAGAGCTATTGGCGTTGTAAATGTAAATGTTTTTTACTAATGTTTTTTGGAGTGGAGTGGATGTACGTTGTGTGTAGTGGAAATATGTGGTATTTTGTGCAGTGAAATTATGTGGATAGAAAGTATGTGGTATTTAGTGTATAGGAATTATGTAGAGTGGGATTATGTGTTATGGAGAGTAATTATAAGGTATGGTAGTCTGCGTTGTGGAGTGGTAACCTCAGGTTTAGTCATCCTCGTTTCCATAGAAGCTCAACTATGAACTCAGTGAGACGAAAAAAAGAAGGAATCTCTGAGAAGCACTTGTGGACCTAGTCAGTGGTATGACCACTGGAATTATGCGACTGTTTGGCTGCACCAACTTTCGCACAATTATACATTTTCTGCATCAGCCACATAATTCATCATCTGCTCCCTAATCTGCAGATTTAAACAAAAAAAGCCTTGTTTCTAGCTCAAACGGTTCAAATGTTACCAAAAATGCTGCGACAAGTGTAACAGTGTGGTAGAAGGCCCTTTGCAAACCTAGAAGGGTCACTTGTTACTAACTGCTAAATGTGGGTGTTAAATTGGTACTAATGGTGTGCAAGCCACTCTTGCTTCCTTCTGCGCCTCTCTTGCTTCTTTCTGCATTTCTGTTGCTTCTTTCAGCACATTTCTTTCGTTTTCTGCACTTCTCTTGCCTCTTTCTGCATATTTCTTCTACTTTCTACAACTCTCTGGCCTCTTTCTACACCTCTCTTCCCTCTTTCTGCACCACACTTGCCTCTTTCTGTATCTCTGTTCCTTCTTTCATCACATGTCTTGTCTCTATCTGTACCCTTCATGCCTCTTTCAGCACCTCTGTTCCTTCTTTCTGCACCCGTCCTATCTCTTTCTGTACCCCTCTTGCCTCTTTGTGCACCTCTCCTACCCCTTTCTGCACCCTTCTTGCCTCTTTTTCCACTTCTGTTGGTTCTTTCTGAACCTCTTTGTCCTCGTTCTGCACTTCACTTGCCTCTTTCTGTATCCCTCTTGCCTCTTTCTGCATCTCTGTTGGTTCTTTCTGCACTGCTCTTCTAGCACATCTGTTACAAATTTCTGCATCCCTCTTGCCTTTTTCTGCACCCCTCCTCCCTCTTTCTGCACCTGTCTTGCCTCAGTCTGCCCACCTGTTCCCTCTTTCTGCACCCTTTTTGCCTGTTTCTGTACCTCTCTTGCCTCTTTCTGCACCTCACTTGCTTCTTTCTGCACTTCTCTTGCCTCTTTCTGCACCCCTGTTTCTTCATTCTGCACTTTCCAAGCTTCTTTCTGTACCTGTATTGCTTCTTTCTGCACCCCGGTTGTCTCTTTATATACATCTGTTGCCTGTTTCTGCAACTCTCTTGCCTCTTTCTGCAGTTCTCTTGCCTCCTTCTGCACCTCTGTTGCTTCTTTCTGCATCTGTCTTGCTTCTTTCTGCACCCCTGTTGTCTCTTTCTGCACTTGTCTTCCCTATTTCTGTACCTTTCTTGCCTGTTTCTGCATCTCACTTGCCTCTTTCCGCACTTTTCTTGCATCTCTCTACACCTCTGTTGCTTCTTTCAGCAATTCCCTTGCCTCTTTCTGCACCCTTCGTGTCTCTTTCAGCACCTCTGTTGCTTCTTTCTGCACTTCTTGTCCTTCTTTCTGCACTCCTCATGCCTCCTTCTGCACCTCTGTTGCTTCTTTCTGTACTTCTCCTGGTTCTTTATGCACTGCTCTTGCTCTTTCTGCATCCCTCTTGCCTATTTGAGCACCCCTTTATCTTCTTTCTGCACCTCTCTCCTCTTTCTACACTCCACTTGCCTCTTTCTGTACCTCTCTTGCTTCTTTCTACACCTCACTTGCCTCTTTCAGCACCTCTGTTGCTTTTTCTGCAGATCTCTTGTCTCTTTCTGCACCTCACTTGTCTGTTTCAGCACCTCTGTTGCTTTTTTCTGCAGACCTCTTGCCTCTTTCTGCAGCCCTCTTTTCTCTTTCTGCACCTCTCTTGCCTCTTTCTGCACCTCACTTGCTTCTTTCTGCATTTCTCTTGCCTCTTTCTGCACCTCTGTTGCTTCATTCTTCACTTTCCATGCTTCTTTCTGTACCTGTCTTGCTTCTTTCTGCACCGCTGTTGTCTCTTTATGTACCTCTTTTGCCTGTTTCTGCAACTCTATTGCCTCTTTCTGCAGTTCTCTTGACTCCTTCTGCACCTCTGTTGCTTCTTTCTGCACTTCTCTAGCCTCTTTCTACAACCCTGTTGCATCATTCTGCACTTTCGTTGCTTCTTTCTGCACTTCTATTGCTTCTTTCTGCACCTCTCTTGCCTCTTTCAGCACCTCTGTTGCTTTGTCCTGCAGAACTCTTGCCTCTTTCTGCACCCCTCTTTTCTCTTTCTGCAGCTCTCTTGCCTCTTTCTGCACCCTTTGTTCCCTGTTTCTGTACCTTTCCTGCCTGTTTCTGCACACCTCCTGCCTCTTTCTGAACCTCTTTTGCCTCTTTCTGCACTTCTCTCGCTCTTTCTGCAGCATCTGTACCTCTTTCAGCACCTCTGTTGGTTCTTTCTGCACTTCTCTTGCTTCTTTCTGCACCTCACTTGCCTCTTTCTGTACTTCTCTTGCTTCTTTCTACAACTCTGTTGCTTTTTTCAGCAGTTATCTGGCCTCTTTCTGCACTTCTCTTCCTTATTTCTTTCCCCTTCTGCCTCTTTCTGTCCCTCTCTCTTGCTTGTGTCTGCACCTCTCTTGCGTCTTTCTGCACCTCTGTTGCCTCTTTCTGCACTTCACTTTCTTCTTTCTGCACCTCGCTTGTCTCTTTCTACACCTCTCTTCCCTCTTTCTGCACCACTCTTGCCTCTTTCTGTACCTCTGTTGCTTCTTTCAATACTTCTCTTGCCTCTTTCTGCACCCTTCATGCCTCTTTCAGCACCTCTTTTGCTTCTTTCTGTACTTCTCTTCCTTCTTTCTGCACCCCTCATGCCTCCCTCTGCACCTCTGTTACTTCTTTCTGAATTTCTCTTGTTTCTTTCTGCACTGCTCTTGCCTCTTTCTACATCCCTCTTGCCTTTTTTGCACCTCTGTTGCTTCTTTCTGCACTTCATTTGCCTCTTTCTGTACCTCTCTTGCTTCTTTATGCACCTCACTTGCCTCTTTCAGGACCTCTGTTGCTTTTTCTGCAGATCTCTTGCCTCTTTCCACACCTCACTTGCCTCTTTCAGCACCACTGTTGTTTTTTTCTGCAGAATCTTGCCTCTTTCTGCACCCTTCTTTTCTTTTGTTGCAGCTCTCTTGCCTCTTTCTGCACCTCTGTCGCCTCTTTCTGTACTTCTCTTGCGCTTTCTGCACCCTTCGCGCCTCTTTCAGCACCTCTGTTAGTTCTTTCTGTACTGCTCTTGCTTCTTTCTGCACCTCACTTGCTTCGTTATGTACCAATCTTGCCTCTTTGTGCACCCCCTACCTTTTTCTACACTCCTCTTGTCTTTTTGAACCTCTGCTGTTTCTTTCTGCACTGCTCCTGCTTCTTTTTGTACCTTGCTTGCCTCTTTCTGCACTTCTCTTTCTTCTTTCTACAACTCTGTTGCTTTTTTCAGCAATTCTCTTGCCTCTCTCTGCACTTCTCTTGCTTGTTCCTCACCTCTCTTGCATCTTTCTGCACCTCCGTTGCCTCTTTCTGCATTTCGCTTGCTTCTTTCTGCACCTCTCTTGCCTCTTTTAGCACCTGTGTTGCTTCTTTCTGTACCCCTCCTGGCTCTTTCTGCACCCATCTTCCCTCTAAGTGCAACTAACATGTCTCTTCTCTCCTTCCGCACCACTCTTGCCTCTTTCTATACCTCTGTTGCTTCTTTCTGCACTTCTCTTGCCTCTTTCTGCACCCTTCATTTCTCTTTCAGCACATCTGTTGCTTCTTTCTGCAGTTCTCTTCCTTCTTTATACACCCCTTGTGCCTCCTTCTGCACCTATGTTGCTTCTTTCTGCTCTTCTCTTTGTTCTTTCTGCACTGCTCTTGCCTCTTTCTGCACTCTTCATGCCTCTTTGAGCACCTCTTTTGCTTCCTTCTGCACTTCTCTCTTCTCTTTCTGCACCCCTCTTGCCTCTTTCTGTACCTCTGTTGCTTCTTTCTGCACTTCTATTGCCTTCTTCTGCACATCTCTTGTTCCTTTCTGCACCTCACTTGCCTCTTTCAGCACCTCTGTTGCTTTTTTCTGCAGATCTCTTGCCTCTGTCTGCACCTCACTTGCCTCTTTCAGCACCTCTGTTGCTTTTGTTCTGCAGATTTCTTGCCTCTTTCTGCACCCCTCTTGTCTCTTTCTGCACCTCTGTTGCTTCTTTCTGCACTTCTATTGCCTTCTTCTGCACCTCTCTTGTTCCTTTCTGCACCTCACTTGCTTTTTTCTGCCGATATCTTGCCTCTTTCTACACCCTTCGTGCCTCTTTCAGCACCTCTGTTGCTTCTTTCTGCACTTCTCTTGATTCTTTCTGTATCCCTGGTGCCTCCTTCTGCACCTCTGTTGCTTCTTTCTGTACTTCTCTTGGTTCTTTCTGCACTGCTCTTGTCTCGTTCTGGATCCCTATTGCCTCTTTGAGTACCTCATTTGCTTCTTTCTGTACTTCTTCCTCTCCTTTCTGTACCCCTCTTGCCTCTTTCTGCACCTCTGTTGCTTTTTTCTGTACCTCACTTGCCTCTTTCAGCACCTCTGTTGCTTTTTTCTGCAGATATCTTGCCTCTTTCTGCACCCCTCTTTTATCTTTCTGTACCTCTTTTACCTCTTTCTGCATCCCTGCTCCCTGTTTCTGCACCTTTCCTGCCTGTTTCTGTGCCTCTTTCGCCTCTGTCTGTCCCTCTGTTGCCTCTTTCTGTACTTCTCTTGCTCTTTCTGCACCCTTCGCACTTCTTCCAGCACCTCTGTTGGTTCTTTCTGCTCTTCTCTTGCTTCTTTCTACACCTCTGTTGCTTCTTTCAGCAATTCTCTTGCCTCTTTATGCACTTCTATGCCTTCTTTCTGCACCCCTCCTGCATATTTCTGTGCCTCTCTTGCCTCTTTCTGCACCACTCCTAACTTTTTCTGCACCCCTCTTGTCTCTTTTTGAAGCTCTGTTGGTTCTTTCTGCACTGCTCTTGCTTCTTTCTGCACCTCACTTTCCTCTTTCTGCACCCCTGTTCCCTGTTTCTGCACATTTCCTGCCTGTTTTCGCACCTCTCTTGCCACATTCTGTACCTCTGTTGCCTCTTGTTGCACCTCTCTTGCTCTTAGTGCACCCTTCGCGCCTCTTTCAGCACCTCTGTTGGTTCTTTCTGCACTACTCTTGCTTTTTTCTGCACCTCACTTGCCTCTTTCTGCTCTTCTCTTGCTTCTTTCTACACCTCTGTTGCTTCTTTCAGCAATTCCCGTGCCTCTTTCTGCACTTCTCTGCCTTCTTTCTGCACACCTCCTGCATGGTTCTGTGCCTCTCTTGCCTCTTTGTGCACCACTCCTACCTTTTTCGGCACCCCTCTTGCCTCTTTTTGTACCTCTATTTGTTTTTCCTGCACTGCCCTTACTTTTTTTCTGCACCTCACTTGCCTCTTTCTGCATCTGTGTTCCCTGTTCCTGCACCTTTCCTGCCTGTTTCTGCACCTCTCTTGCCTCTTTATGTACCTCTGCTGCCTCTTTCTGCACTTCTCTTGCTCTTTCTGCAACGTTCACGCGTCTTTCAGCACCTCTGTTGGTTCTTCCTGCACTGCCCTTGCTTTATCCTGCACCTTACTTGCCTCTTTCTACACTTCTCTTCCTTCTTACTGCACCCTCCTGCCTTTTTCTGTACCCTCTCTTGCCTCTTTGTGCACCCATCCTACCTTTTTCTGTTCCCCTCTTACCTCTTTTTGCACCTCTGTTGGTTCTTCCTGCTCTGTTCTTGCATCTTTCTGCACCTCACTTATCTCTTTCAGCACTCCGTTCCCTGTTTCTGCACCTTTCCTGCCTGTTTCTGCACCTCTCATGCCTCTTTATGTAGCTCTGTTGCATCTTTCTGCACTTCTCTTGCTCTTTCTGCACCCTTTGCGCCTCTTTCAGCACCTCTGTTGGTTCTTTCTGCACTGCTCTTGCTTTTTTCTGCACCTCACTTGCATCTTTCTGCACCTCTGTTCCCTGTTCCTGCACCTTTCCTGCCTGTTTCTGCACCTCTCTTGCCTCATTCTGTACCTCTGTTGCCTCTTGCTGCAACTCTCTTGCTCTTTCTACACCCTTTGCGCGTCTTTCAGCATCTCTGTTGTTTCTTACTGCACTGCGCTTGCTTTTCTCTGTACCTTACTTGCTCCTTTATGCACTTCTATGCCTTCTTTCTGCACCCCTCCTGCATATTTCTGTGCCTCTCTTGCCTCTTTGTGCACCACTCCTACCTTTTTCTGCACCCCTCTTGTCTCTTTTTGAACCTCTGTTGGTTCTTTCTGCACTGCTCTTGCTTCTTTCTGCACCTCACTTTCCTCTTTCTGCACCCCTGTTCCCTGTTTCTGCACATTTCCTGCCTGTTTTCGCACCTCTCTTGCCTCATTCTGTACCTCTGCTGCCTCTTTCTGCACTTCTCTTGCTCTTAGTGCACCCTTCGCGCCTCTTTCAGCACCCCTGTTGGTTCTTCCTGCACTGCCCTTGCTTTATCCTGCACCTTACTTGCCTCTTTCTACACTTCTCTTTCTTCTTACTGCACCCTCCTGCCTTTTTCTGTACCCTCTCTTGCCTCTTTGTGTACCCATCCTACCTTTTTCTGTTCCCCTCTTACCTCTTTTTGCACCTCTGTTGGTTCTTCCTGCTCTGTTCTTGCATCTTTCTGCACCTCACTTGTCTCTTTCAGCACTCCGTTCCCTGTTTCTGTACCTTTCCTGCCTGTTTCTGCACCACTCATGCCTCTTTATGTCGCTCTGTTGCATCTTTCTGCAGTTCTCTTGCTCTTTTTGCACCCTTTGCGCCTCTTTCAGCACCTCTGTTGGTTCTTTCTGCACTGCTCTTGCTTTTTTCTGCACCTCACTTGCATCTTTCTGCACCTCTGTTCCCTGTTCCTGCACATTTCCTGCCTGTTTCTGCACCTCTCTTGCCTCATTCTGTACCTCTGTTGCCTCTTGCTGCAACTCTCTTGCTCTTTCTGCACCCTTCGCGCGTCTTTCAGCATCTCTGTTGTTTCTTTCTGCACTGCGCTTGCTTTTCTCTGTACCTTACTTGCTCCTTTCTGCACTTCTCTTGCTTCTTTCTACACCTCTGTTGCTTCTTTCAGCAATTCTCTTGCCTCTTTCTGCAATTCTCTTCCTTCTTTCTGCATCCTTCTGCCTCTTTCTGTACCTCTCTTTCCTCTTTGTGCACCCATCCTACCTTTTGCTGCTCCCCTCTTGCCTCTTTTTGCACCTCTGTTGGTTCTTCCTGCTCTGATCTTGCATCTTTCTGCACCTCACCTGCCTCTTTCAGCACCTTTCCTGCCTGTTTCTGCACTTCTCATGCCACTTTATGTTGCTCTGTTGCATTTTTCTGCACTTCTCTTGCTCTTTCTGCACCCTTTGCGCCTCTTTCAGCACCTCTGTTGTTTCTTTCTGCACTGCTCTTGCTTTTTTCTGCACCTCACTTGCATCTTTCTCCGCTTCACTTGCTTCTTTCTACACCTCTGTTGCTTCTTTCGGCAATTATCTTGCCTCTTTGTGCACTTCTCTTCCTTCTTTCTGAACCCATCCTGCCTCTTTCTGTACCTCTCTTGCCTCTTTGTGCATCCCTCCTACCTTTTTCTGCACCCCTCTTACCTCTTTTTGCACCTCTTTTGGTTCTTTCGGCACTGCTCATGCTTCTTTCTGCACCTCCCTTGCCTCTTTCTGCGCTTCTCGTGCTTCTTTCTACACCCCTGTTGCTTCTTGAAGCAATTATTATGCCTCTTTCTGCACTTCTCTTCCTTCTTTCTGCACCCTTCTGCCTCTTTCTGCACCTCTCTTTCCTCTTTGTGCACCCATCCTACCTTTTTCTACTCACCTCTTGCCTCTTTTTGCACCTCTGTTGGTTCTTCCTACTCTGCTCTTGCATCTTTCTGCACCTCACTTGCCTCTTTCAGCACCCCGTTCCCTGTTTCTGCACCTTTCCTGCCTGTTTCTGCACCCCTCTTGTCTCTTTATGCACCTCTGTTGGTTCTTTCTGCACTGCTCTTGCTTCTTTCGGCATCTCACTTTCCTCTTTCTGCACCCCTGTTCCCTGTTTCTGCACATTTCTTGACTGTTTCCGCACCTCTCTTGCCTCATTCTGTACCTCGGTTGCCTCTTGCTGCACCTCTCTTGCTCTTTCTGCACCCTTCGCGCCTCTTTCAGCACCTCTGTTGGTTCTTTCTGCACTACTCTTGCTTTTTTCTGCACCCCACTTTCTTCTTTCTGCTCTTCTCTTGCTTCTTTCTACACCTCTGTTGCTTCTTTTAGCAATTCTCTAGCCTCTTTCTGCACTTCTCTTCCTTCTTTCTTGTTAGAAAGGATAGACGGACCGGGAGGGTCGGCCGGGGTCAGGAGGAGAGGTCTCCGGGGAGAGCCGTCTCCAGCGATCGTACAGACAAGTAACTTCCCCCCCACAGACAGATACCACACACGGATAAGGTTCAGTGTTCTTTATAAGCACTTCTTAAGGTACGGTTGAATGGTACAAGGAGGTCTGGACTCAGGGGTCCCCTCGATTCAAGTCTCTCAAAGCAGGGTAAGGGGTAGCGGGACAGTCTGTCTACCAGTCAGGTAGTTTGGATGAGATGATGATTAGCTCACAATCCTCGAGCTTAGTTGGTACGGGCCGCGGCAGCGCCAGCAGGTCCCGGAAAGATGGTCGATGTACGGTCCGCGGCAGCGCCAGCAGGTCCCGGTGAGGATGGTCGTTACAACGGGCCGCGGCAGCGCCAGCAGGTCCCGGAAAGATGGTCGATGTACGGTCCGCGGCAGCGCCAGCAGGTCCCGGTGAGGATGGTCGTTACAACGGGCCGCGGCAGCGCCAGCAGGTCCCGACGAGGATGGATGTTGTAGAAGGCCGCGGCAGCGCCAGCAGGCAGGACGATGGCTCACAAGAGCGGGCTACGGCAGCGCCAGTAGTCCGTCAAGGCTGAGTTCTCTCGGTGTCTCTCGACTCCAGGATACAACTGCCTTCCTGCTCCGGAGTTGCCCCAGTTATAGGGCAGGCGCCCTTTGATGTCCGGACCCTCGCACTTGGAGGTCGGAGGGCCCGGGATGAAGGTGTCCAGACACCCAGCAGGGGGTGGAGCCAGCGCCTGGGGGAGCTGGAGGCGATCGGCACCTGGCGGGGGAAGAGCTCTTGACACTTCGTCCTCCCATTGACCTGCCAAGTGGTCCGCTCACCTCCCGGGTGGATGGTGGTGCCGGGATGTCGGGGCCGGCCAGGCCCGGGGTTAGGGTCGGGGCGAGGCCACGCGGCCTCGTGGTGCAGGGCCCAAGATGGCGGCTTGAACCGGCCGGGGAAGCCGGTGGGGCTGGGCCCCGTGATGAGTAGAGGTCCGAGGGCAGAAGATCCGTCGGGAGACGGGGTACAGGTGCTTTTCGTGGATTATGCCTGGTGGGCCGGAGCTCGGGCCCTGTCGTGCGGGGAGGGAGCAAGCCCTTCGTGTGGCCTGTCCAACATGCGTCCCCCCCAGCTGAAGGCGGGGAGAGTCACCCATCTCCTTGGGGACTCTCTTCGTCGAGGCGGAAAAAGCGGGACAGGCCATCCGCGTTGGCGTGGTCTTGGCCTGGTCGGTGCTCCACGGTGAAGTCCATTCCCTGCAGGAAAATGGACCAGCGCAAGAGTTTTGGGTTCTCCCCCCGCATCTGCATCAGCCACTGCAGGGGTCGATGGTCGGTTTGTACCCGGAAGTGGGTACCGAAGAGATAGGGCCGGAGCTTTTTGAGGGCCCACACCACTGCGAAGGCCTCCCTCTCGATGGTGCTCCAGCGCTGTTCTCGGGCCAGGAGACGTCGACTGATGAAGGCCACCGGCTGGTCCTGACCTTCGGGGTTTAACTGAGAAAGGACGGCTCCGATGCCGTGGTCGGAGGCGTCGGTCTGTACCACGAATTCCCGACTGTAATCGGGGGCCTGGAGCACAGGGGCGGTGCACAGGGCGGCCTTTAGCTTCTCGAAGGCCGCTTGACAATCGGGGTCCAGTTAATCCGCTTCGGTTGGTTCTTGGACGTGAGACCCGTGAGGGGCCCCACGATGCTGCCGTAGTCCTTCACGAACCGCCGGTAGTAGCCGGTGAGCCCCAAGAAGGCTCGGACCTCGGTCTGGGTGACGGGGGGCTGCCAGGACTGGATGGCAGCAATCTTAAGTTGTAGCGGGGCCACCAGCCCGCTTCCCACTTGGTGCCCAAGGTAGGTCACAGACCCTTGGCCAATTTGGCACTTGCCGGCCTTAATTGTGAGGCCGGCCCGCTGGAGGGCCTGTAGGACCTCTTGGAGGTGACGGAGGTGGTCGGGCCAGTGGCGGCTGTATACAGCGATATCGTCCAGGTAGGCAGCGCTGAACTCTTCGAGCCCCGCCAAGACCTGGTTCACGAGGCGTTGAAACGTGGCGGGGGCATTCTTCATGCCGAAGGGCATGACCTTGAATTGGTAGTGGCCATCGGGGGTAGAGAAGGCTGACCGTTCCTGAGCCCTGGGTGTGAGGCCGATCTGCCAGTAGCCCGCTGTTAGGTCGAAGATACTGAGGTAGCGGGCGGCCCCCAGCCGGTCGATCAGCTCGTCTGCTCGGGGGATCGGATGAGCGTCGGTCCGGGTGACAGCGTTCAAGCCCCGGTAGTCGACGCAGAATCTCAGTTCAGGTGCGGTGCCGGGGGCAGCGGCTTTGGGGACCAATACAACCGGACTGGCCCAGGGACTGTCCGAGGGCTCGATGACCCCGATTGTGAGCATCTTGGCCACCTCCTCCTGTATGCAGGCCCGTACCCGATCTGGTACGCGGTAGGCCCGGTGTCGGACAGGGGGACTGTCCCTGGTGTCCACATCGTGCAAACACCAAGGGGTGACCCCGGGGGTGAGGGAGAACAGGGTAGCGAACTGCAGCAGGAGGTTCCGGCAGCCCTGGCGTTGCTCCGAAGTGAGGGCGTCAGAGAGCCGGACCCCGTCCACGGAGCCGTCATTCTCCTGAGTCTTCAGAAGATCCGGGAGGGGTTCGGAGTCTTCCTCTGCCCCACTGTCCGTAGCCATCAGGAGGCTGAGTTCTGAGCGCACAAAGTGTGGTTTGAGTCGGTTGGTGTGGAGGACCCGAAGGGGGTTCCGGGAGGTCCCCAGGTCGATGAGGTAAGTGACGGGGCTTTTGCGCTCGACCACTTTGAAGGGCCCCGTCCACTTATCTTGCAAGGCACATGGTTCGGTGGGGGACATCACCCATACTTGTTGTCCAGGCTCGAACTCAACGGAGGAGGCATTGTGATCATACCACTTCTTCATGTCCTCCTGGCTGGCCTCGAGGTTCGCCTTGGCCATCTCTCTGAAGCGCCGGGTCTGATTGCGTAGGGCCAGGAGGTATTTGAAGACGTCTGGAGGGGTCTTTAGGGGGGCCATCTCCCAACCTTCTTTTACTAGGCTGAGGGGCCCTCGCACGGGGTGCCCGTACAGGAGTTCGAACGGGCTAAAACCGAGGGACTTCTGGGGAACTTCTCGGTAGGCGAAGAGGAGGCACGGGAGTAGTACATCCCACTGGCGACGGAGGGGCTCTTCCAATCCCCCAATCATCCCCTTGAGGGTGCGGTTAAAACGCTCCACTAGTCCGTTCCCTTGGGGGTGATAGGGGGTCGTGAATCTGTAGGTGACCCCGCATTGTTGCCAGAGGGACTTCATGTATTTGGATATAAAGTTCGTGCCTCGGTCGCTGACGACTTCTCGGGGGAAGCCTACCCGGGAGAAGATCCCCATTAGGGCCCGGCCAACCCCCGGAGCTGTCACGGTCCGTAGGGGCACCGCCTCGGGGTAGCGGGTGGCATGGTCCACCAGTACTAAGATGAACCTGTGTCCTTGTGCCGTGCGGGGGTCCAGAGGCCCCACGATGTCTATCCCCACCCTCTCGAACGGGGTGGTGACCACAGGGAAGGGTTGCAGAGGGGCTTTCAGCTTCCGACCACTCTTCCCGCTGGCTTGGCATGTGGGGCAAGATCGGCAGTGGTTCAGGACGTCGTTCCTCATCTTCGGCCAGAAAAAGTGGGTCACTAGGCGGCTGTACGTTTTATCTTGGCCCAGGTGTCCAGCCAGGGGGACATCGTGGGCCAGTTTGAGCAGAAAGTCTCTGAAGCGGAGAGGTACCACCAGTACTCGACCGGCCCCCAGCTCGGCGATTCTTTGCTCGCTGTATAGCAGGTCGTTATCCCAGTAGACCCAGTGAGTTCCGGTGGAGTCCCCTGCGTTCTGGGCGCTGGCTTGTTGGCGGAGTCCCTCGAGGGAGGGACAGGTCTTTTGTTCCTGGCGGAACTGTGCTTGGGTGGGCCCCCCCTCTTGACGCCACTGAGCCAGGTCAGGAAGGTCCTGGGGTTGCGCGTCCCCTTCGGCCGTCGGGTCTGGGAGGCTGGCCTCGTCGTTGTCTTCTACTGGGGCGACTGGGGGCGGAGGTGCTGGCCATTCTGGTTCTTCTGATCGAGGGACGGCACGGGCGGCCATGGACCGGGTGGTTATGCAGGCCCAGTCCGGGAGGCCCAGCATCCCCAGGTGCTCTCTTCTCTCAACGGTGGCCCACGGGGAACTCTCGAGGTCATTCCCCAGGAGGCAGTCCACGGGGGCATCGTCCCGGACCGTCACCTTCAACAGGCCGGAGACCCCTCCCCATTCGAATGGGACGCAGGCCATTTGACACATACTTTCAGAGTTGTCTGCCGAGCGGACGGGGCAGAGAATGTTCGGCAGGATCTGCTCGGGCTTCACCAGGTGACAGCGGACGGCCGTCACACTGGCGCCTGTGTCACGCAAGGCCTCGGCTCGCTGTCCATTAATGGTCACCCACTGACCGTATTTCCTGGTGTTAGCGGGTAGGGGAGCCCGCGGGACCATGTCTCTTCCCCCTAAGCACGCCAGGACCATGGCGGCCGGTTCCCACTCTTGCTGGGCCGGCTCATACTCCTCTGGTTCCTCTAATGATCGCTCTTCCCCCAGGGCGGCGGCAGCTACCTGGCGGGGCTTGGGTGTTTGGTTCTGCGGGCAGCTCGGGTCATTGGCGTAGTGGCCGACTCGCTGGCATCGGTGGCACGTGACGTTGGCTCGGACCCCAGGACGCCACGGGGGGTTGCCCCGACCGGCCGGAGCCGGGGTGCTGGCCACTGGTGTTGCGGGCAAGGCGTCTCTCCCTCGCCCCTGGCCCCCTCCTCCTCCCCGAGGACGGTGCTGGCCTTGGTTGTTTCTGTTCTGTTCGTGTGGCCCCCTCCGGCCCACTCGGGTGCTTTCCCATCGGTCAGCTTCGGCGGCGAGCTGCCGGGGGTCAGTCAGCTTACTGTCGAGGAGGTACTGCCTGAGCTCGACGAAGCAGTTGTTCGACAGGTGCTCCCATACCATCAGGTTAAAGAGTTGTTCGTAGGTGGTGACCTGGCTCCCCTTTATCCAACCCTCGAAGGCACGGCTGAAATAGTTCACGTATTCTACCCAAGTTGTACCTGGGATCCGGGTGCAATCTCTGAACCTCTGGCGGTACATCTCGGGTGTGAGGCCGTAGCGGGTGAGGAGGGCAGCCTTCATGTGGTCGTAGGACGACATTTGGTGATCTGGGAGCTGCAGTAGGGCATCGCGACCCTCGTTGATAAACCTCCCCGAGAGTCCGGCTCCCCAATCACTCCGGTCGATCCGGTGGGAGGTCATGGCGATCTCGTAGGCTTTAAACCACTGTTGTATGTCGTCTTCTCGGACATACTCGCGGACAACATCCTTGGGGATGTGGACTTTTTTCTCGATTGGCCCCGGGGTGTGTGGTCGCTCAGGCACCCCCAGTTCTTTATTCTGTTTCCGAAGTTCTATTTCCGCCAGTTTGCGCTCGTGCTCGAGCGTTATTTTTTTCTCCTCCAGCTCTCTCTGTCTCTGCTTCTCTTCTCGTTCATCTCGGAGCCGCATGTGCTCGAGGTTGAGTTTCTGTTCAGCTAACTTGAGTTCCCCATCCATCTTGAGTCGTGCCATTTCCAACTCGTGCAATCTGGTTCTTTCTCTTTCTCGGATCTCCTCCTGCGAGAGGCCCGTTCCCCGCTCCTCGGGAGCCGTGGCGTTCCCCTCTGGTGTGATGCTGCTTTGGTCGGAGGGTCCGGCGACCCCAGTTTCTGTCCACGACTCTAGGGCGTGCTTTAGATCATCTTTGGTACTCAGGCCGGTGGTAGCAATGCCAAGTTCTATGCAGAATTGTCTCAGTTCGCGGTGGTTGTATTCTTCTAATTTATCCATTTGGAATTTCTCGGTGGAGTTGCTATCTTTGGCTGACATCGTGTTGTTGTCGTGGGGTGAGCTACTCTCTGTACGATTACGCGTTGATTCGGATCGCGCCGCTGGCCACCAATGTTAGAAAGGATAGACGGACCGGGAGGGTCGGCCGGGGTCAGGAGGAGAGGTCTCCGGGGAGAGCCGTCTCCAGCGATCGTACAGACAAGTAACTTCCCCCCCCACAGACAGATACCACACACGGATAAGGTTCAGTGTTCTTTATAAGCACTTCTTAAGGTACGGTTGAATGGTACAAGGAGGTCTGGACTCAGGGGTCCCCTCGATTCAAGTCTCTCAAAGCAGGGTAAGGGGTAGCGGGACAGTCTGTCTACCAGTCAGGTAGTTTGGATGAGATGATGATTAGCTCACAATCCTCGAGCTTAGTTGGTACGGGCCGCGGCAGCGCCAGCAGGTCCCGGAAAGATGGTCGATGTACGGTCCGCGGCAGCGCCAGCAGGTCCCGGTGAGGATGGTCGTTACAACGGGCCGCGGCAGCGCCAGCAGGTCCCGGAAAGATGGTCGATGTACGGTCCGCGGCAGCGCCAGCAGGTCCCGGTGAGGATGGTCGTTACAACGGGCCGCGGCAGCGCCAGCAGGTCCCGACGAGGATGGATGTTGTAGAAGGCAGCGGCAGCGCCAGCAGGCAGGACGATGGCTCACAAGAGCGGGCTACGGCAGCGCCAGTAGTCCGTCAAGGCTGAGTTCTCTCGGTGTCTCTCGACTCCAGGATACAACTGCCTTCCTGCTCCGGAGTTGCCCCAGTTATAGGGCAGGCGCCCTTTGATGTCCGGACCCTCGCACTTGGAGGTCGGAGGGCCCGGGATGAAGGTGTCCAGACACCCAGCAGGGGGTGGAGCCAGCGCCTGGGGGAGCTGGAGGCGATCGGCACCTGGCGGGGGAAGAGCTCTTGACACTTCGTCCTCCCATTGACCTGCCAAGTGGTCCGCTCACCTCCCGGGTGGATGGTGGTGCCGGGATGTCGGGGCCGGCCAGGCCCGGGGTTAGGGTCGGGGCGAGGCCACGCGGCCTCGTGGTGCAGGGCCCAAGATGGCGGCTTGAACCGGCCGGGGGAGCCGGTGGGGCTGGGCCCCGTGATGAGTAGAGGTCCGAGGGCAGAAGATCCGTCGGGAGACGGGGTACAGGTGCTTTTCGTGGATTATGCCTGGTGGGCCGGAGCTCGGGCCCTGTCGTGCGGGGAGGGAGCAAGCCCTTCGTGTGTCCTGTCCAACATTTCTGCACCCTCCTGCCTCTTTCTGTACCTCTCTTGCCTCTTTGTGCACCCATCCTACCCTTTTCTGCTCCCCTCTCACCTCTTTTTGCACCTCTGTTGGTTCTTCCTGCTCTGTTCTTGCATCTTTCTGCACCTCACTTGTCTCTTCCAGCACTCCATTCCCTGTTTCTGCACCTTTCCTGCCTGTTTCTGCACCTCTCATGCCTCTTTATGTAGCTCTGTTGCATCTTTCTGCAGTTCTCTTGCTCTTTCTGCACCCTTTGCGCCTCTTTCAGCACCTCTGTTGGTTCTTTCTGCACTGCTCTTGCTTTTTTCTGCACCTCACTTGCATCTTTCTGCACCTCTGTTCCCTGTTCCTGCACCTTTCCTGTCTGTTTCTGCACCTCTCTTGCCTCATTCTGTACCTCTGTTGCCTCTTGCTGCACCTCTCTTGCTCTTTCTGCACCCTTCACGCGTCTTTCAGCATCTGTGTTGTTTCTTTCTGCACTGCGCTTGCTTTTCTCTGTACCTTACTTGCTCTTTTCTGCACTTCTCTTGCTTCTTTCTACACCTCTGTTGCTTCTTTCAGAAATTCTCTTGCCTCTTTCTGCAATTCTCTTCCTTCTTTCTGCAACCTTCTGCCTCTTTCTGTACCTCTCTTTCCTCTTTCTGCACCCCTGTTCCCTGTTTCTGCACATTTCCTGCCTGTTTTCGCACCTCTCTTGCCTCATTTTGTACCTCTGTTGCCTCTTGTTGCACCTCTCTTGCTCTTAGTGCACCCTTCGCGCCTCTTTCAGCACCTCTGTTGGCTCTTTCTGCACTACTCTTGCTTTTTTCTGCACCTCACTTGCCTCTTTCTGCTCTTCTCTTGCTTCTTTCTACACCTCTGTTGCTTCTTTCAGCAATTCCCGTGCCTCTTTCTGCACTTCTCTGCCTTCTTTCTGCACACCTCCTGCATGTTTCTGTGCCTCTCTTGCCTCTTTGTGCACCACTCCTACCTTTTTCGGCACCCCTCTTGCCTCTTTTTGTACCTCTATTTGTTTTTCCTGCACTGCCCTTACTTTTTTTCTGCACCTCACTTGCCTCTTTCTGCACCTCTGTTTCCTGTTCCTGCACCTTTCCTGCCTGTTTCTGCACCTCTCTTGCCTCTTTATGTACCTCTGCTGCCTCTTTCTGCACTTCTCTTGCTCTTTCTGCAACGTTCACGCGTCTTTCAGCACCTCTGTTGGTTCTTCCTGCACTGCCCTTGCTTTATCCTGCACCTTACTTGCCTCTTTCTACACTTCTCTTCCTTCTTACTGCACCCTCCTGCCTTTTTCTGTACCCTCTCTTGCCTCTTTGTGCACCCATCCTACCTTTTTCTGTTCCCCTCTTACCTCTTTTTGCACCTCTGTTGGTTCTTCCTGCTCTGTTCTTGCATCTTTCTGCACCTCACTTATCTCTTTCAGCACTCCGTTCCCTGTTTCTGCACCTTTCCTGCCTGTTTCTGCACCTCTCATGCCTCTTTATGTAGCTCTGTTGCATCTTTCTGCACTTCTCTTGCTCTTTCTGCACCCTTTGCGCCTCTTTCAGCACCTCTGTTGGTTCTTTCTGCACTGCTCTTGCTTTTTTCTGCACCTCACTTGCATCTTTCTGCACCTCTGTTCCCTGTTCCTGCACCTTTCCTGCCTGTTTCTGCACCTCTCTTGCCTCATTCTGTACCTCTGTTGCCTCTTGCTGCAACTCTCTTGCTCTTTCTGCACCCTTCGCGCGTCTTTCAGCATCTCTGTTGTTTCTTACTGCACTGCGCTTGCTTTTCTCTGTACCTTACTTGCTCCTTTATGCACTTCTCTGCCTTCTTTCTGCACCCCTCCTGCATATTTCTGTGCCTCTCTTGCCTCTTTGTGCACCACTCCTACCTTTTTCTGCACCCCTCTTGTCTCTTTTTGAACCTCTGTTGGTTCTTTCTGCACTGCTCTTGCTTCTTTCTGCACCTCACTTTCCTCTTTCTGCACCCCTGTTCCCTGCTTCTGCACATTTCCTGCCTGTTTTCGCACCTCTCTTGCCTCATTCTGTACCTCTGTTGCCTCTTGTTGCACCTCTCTTGCTCTTAGTGCACCCTTCGCGCCTCTTTCAGCACCTCTGTTGGTTCTTTCTGCACTACTCTTGCTTTTTTCTGCACCTCACTTGCCTCTTTCTGCTCTTCTCTTGCTTCTTTCTACACCTCTGTTGCTTCTTTCAGCAATTCCCGTGCCTCTTTCTGCACTTCTCTGCCTTCTTTCTGCACACCTCCTGCATGTTTCTGTGCCTCTCTTGCCTCTTTGTGCACCACTCCTACCTTTTTCGGCACCCCTCTTGCCTCTTTTTGTACCTCTATTTGTTTTTCCTGCACTGCCCTTACTTTTTTTCGGCACCTCTCTTGCCTCTTTCTGCACCTCTGTTCCCTGTTCCTGCACCTTTCCTGCCTGTTTCTGCACCTCTCTTGCCTCTTTATGTACCTCTGCTGCCTCTTTCTGCACTTCTCTTGCTCTTTCTGCAACGTTCACGCGTCTTTCAGCATCTCTGTTGGTTCTTCCTGCACTGCCCTTGCTTTATCCTGCACCTTACTTGCCTCTTTCTACACTTCTCTTTCTTCTTACTGCACCCTCCTGCCTTTTTCTGTACCCTCTCTTGCCTCTTTGTGCACCCATCCTACCTTTTTCTGTTCCCCTCTTACCTCTTTTTGCACCTCTGTTGGTTCTTCCTGCTCTGTTCTTGCATCTTTCTGCCCCTCACTTGTCTCTTTCAGCACTTCGTTCCCTGTTTCTGCACCTTTCCTGCCTGTTTCTGCACCACTCATGCCTCTTTATGTCGCTCTGTTGCATCTTTCTGCAGTTCTCTTGCTCTTTCTGCACCCTTTGCGCCTCTTTCAGCACCTCTGTTGGTTCTTTCTGAACTGCTCTTGCTTTTTTCTGCACCTCACTTGCATCTTTCTGCACCTCTGTTCCCTGTTCCTGCACATTTCCTGTCTGTTTCTGCACCTCTCTTGCCTCATTCTGTACCTCTGTTGCCTCTTGCTGCAACTCTCTTGCTCTTTCTGCACCCTTCACGCGTCTTTCAGCATCTCTGTTGTTTCTTTCTGCACTGCGCTTGCTTTTCTCTGTACCTTACTTGCTCCTTTCTGCACTTCTCTTGCTTCTTTCTACACCTCTGTTGCTTCTTTCAGCAATTCTCTTGCCTCTTTCTGCAATTCTCTTCCTTCTTTCTGCATCCTTCTGCCTCTTTCTGTACCTCTCTTTCCTCTTTGTGCACCCATCCTACCTTTTGCTGCTCCCCTCTTGCCTCTTTTTGCACCTCTGTTGGTTCTTCCTGCTCTGATCTTGCATCTTTCTGCACCTCACCTGCCTCTTTCAGCACCTTTCCTGCCTGTTTCTGCACTTCTCATGCCACTTTATGTTGCTCTGTTGCATTTTTCTGCACTTCTCTTGCTCTTTCTGCACCCTTTGCGCCTCTTTCAGCACCTCTGTTGTTTCTTTCTGCACTGCTCTTGCTTTTTTCTGCACCTCACTTGCATCTTTCTCCGCTTCACTTGCTTCTTTCTACACCTCTGTTGCTTCTTTCGGCAATTATCTTGCCTCTTTGTGCACTTCTCTTCCTTCTTTCTGAACCCATCCTGCCTCTTTCTGTACCTCTCTTGCCTCTTTGTGCATCCCTCCTACCTTTTTCTGCACCCCTCTTACCTCTTTTTGCACCTCTTTTGGTTCTTTCGGCACTGCTCATGCTTCTTTCTGCACCTCCCTTGCCTCTTTCTGCGCTTCTCGTGCTTCTTTCTACACCCCTGTTGCTTCTTGAAGCAATTATTATGCCTCTTTCTGCACTTCTCTTCCTTCTTTCTGCACCCTTCTGCCTCTTTCTGTACCTCTCTTTCCTCTTTGTGCACCCATCCTACCTTTTTCGACTCACCTCTTGCCTCTTTTTGCACCTCTGTTGGTTCTTCCTACTCTGCTCTTGCATCTTTCTGCACCTCACTTGCCTCTTTCAGCACCCCGTTCCCTGTTTCTGCACCTTTCCTGCCTGTTTCTGCACCCCTCTTGTCTCTTTATGCACCTCTGTTGGTTCTTTCTGCACTGCTCTTGCTTCTTTCGGCATCTCACTTTCCTCTTTCTGCACCCCTGTTCCCTGTTTCTGCACATTTCTTGACTGTTTCCGCACCTCTATTGCCTCATTCTGTACCTCGGTTGCCTCTTGCTGCACCTCTCTTGCTCTTTCTGCACCCTTCGCGCCTCTTTCAGCACCTCTGTTGGTTCTTTCTGCACTACTCTTGCTTTTTTCTGCACCCCACTTTCCTCTTTCTGCTCTTCTCTTGCTTCTTTCTACACCTCTGTTGCTTCTTTCAGCAATTCTCTAGCCTCTTTCTGCACTTCTCTTCCTTCTTTCTGCACCCTCCTGCCTCTTTCTGTACCTCTCTTGCCTCTTTGTGCACCCATCCTACCCTTTTCTGCTCCCCTCTCACCTCTTTTTGCACCTCTGTTGGTTCTTCCTGCTCTGTTCTTGCATCTTTCTGCACCTCACTTGTCTCTTTCAGCACTCCGTTCCCTGTTTCTGCACCTTTCCTGCCTGTTTCTGCACCTCTCATGCCTCTTTATGTAGCTCTGTTGCATCTTTCTGCAGTTCTCTTGCTCTTTCTGCACCCTTTGCGCCTCTTTCAGCACCTCTGTTGGTTCTTTCTGCACTGCTCTTGCTTTTTTCTGCACCTCACTTGCATCTTTCTGCACCTCTGTTCCCTGTTCCTGCACCTTTCCTGTCTGTTTCTGCACCTCTCTTGCCTCATTCTGTACCTCTGTTGCCTCTTGCTGCACCTCTCTTGCTCTTTCTGCACCCTTCACGCGTCTTTCAGCATCTGTGTTGTTTCTTTCTGCACTGCGCTTGCTTTTCTCTGTACCTTACTTGCTCTTTTCTGCACTTCTCTTGCTTCTTTCTACACCTCTGTTGCTTCTTTCAGAAATTCTCTTGCCTCTTTCTGCAATTCTCTTCCTTCTTTCTGCAACCTTCTGCCTCTTTCTGTACCTCTCTTTCCTCTTTGTGCACCCATCCTACCTTTTTCTGCTCCCCTCTTGCCTCTTTTTGCACCTCTGTTGGTTCTTCCTGCTCTGATCTTGCATCTTTCTGCACCTCACTTGCCTCTTTCAGCACCCCGTTCCCTGTTTCTGCACCTTTCCTGCCTGTTTCTGCACTTCTCATGCCACTTTATGTTGCTCTGTTGCATTTTTCTGCACTTCTCTTGCTCTTTCTGCACCCTTTGCGCCTCTTTCAGCACCTCTGTTGTTTCTTTCTGCACTGCTCTTGCTTTTTTCTGCACCTCACTTGCATCTTTCTCCGCTTCACTTGCTTCTTTCTACACCTCTGTTGCTTCTTTCGGCAATTATCTTGCCTCTTTGTGCACTTCTCTTCCTTCTTTCTGAACCCATCCTGCCTCTTTCTGTACCTCACTTGCCTCTTTCTGATCTTCTCTGGCTTCTTTCTACACATTGTTGCTTCTTTCAGCAATTCTCTTGCCTCTTTCTGTACTTCTCTGCCTTCTTTCTGCACCCCTCCTGCATCTTTCTGTGCCTCTCTTGCCTCTTTGTGCACCACTCCTACCTTTTTCTGCACCCCTCTTGTCTCTTTTTGCACCTCTGTTGGTTCTTTCTGCACTGCTCTTGCTTCTTTCTGCATCTCACTTTCCTCTTTCTGCACCCCTGTTCCCTGTTTCTGCACATTTCTTGACTGTTTTCGCACCTCTCTTGCCTCATTCTGTACCTCTGTTGCCTCTTGTTGCACCTTTCTTGCTCTTAGTGCACCCTTCGCGCCTCTTTCAGCACCTCTGTTGGTTATTTCTGCACTACTCTTGCTTTTTTCTGCACCCCACTTTCCTCTTTCTGCTCTTCTCTTGCTTCTTTCTACACCTCTGTTGCTTCTTTCAGCAATTCTCTAGCCTCTTTCTGCACTTCTCTTCCTTCTTTCTGCACCCCCCTGCCTCTTTCTGTACCTCTCTTGCCTCTTTGTGCACCCATCCTACCTTTTTCTGCTCCCCTCTTACCTCTTTTTGCACCTCTGTTGGTTCTTCCTGCTCTGCTCTTGCATCTTTCTGCACCTCACTTGTCTCTTTCAGCACCCCGTTCCCTGTTTCTGTACATTTCCTGCCTGTTTCTGCTCCTCTCATGCCTCTTTATGTAGCTCTGTTGCATCTTTATGCACTTCTCTTGCTCTTTCTGCACCCTTTGCGCCTCTTTCAGCACCTCTGCTGGTTCTTTCTGCACTGCTCTTGCTTTTTTCTGCACCTCACTTGCATCTTTCTGCACTTCTGTTCCCTGTTCCTGCACCTTTCCTGTCTGTTTCTGCACCTCTCTTGCCTCATTCTGTACCTCTGTTGCCTCTTGCTGCACCTCTCTTGCTCTTTCTGCACCCTTCACGCGTCTTTCAGCATCTGTGTTGTTTCTTTCTGCACTGCGCTTGCTTTTCTCTGTACCTTACTTGCTCCTTTCTGCACTTCTCTTGCTTCTTTCTACACCTCTGTTGCTTCTTTCAGAAATTCTCTTGCCTCTTTCTGCAATTCTCTTCCTTCTTTCTGCAACCTTCTGCCTCTTTCTGTACCTCTCTTTCCTCTTTGTGCACCCATCCTACCTTTTTCTGCTCCCCTCTTGCCTCTTTTTGCACCTCTGTTGGTTCTTCCTGCCCTGATCTTGCATCTTTCTGTACCTCACTTGCCTCTTTCAGCACCCCGTTCCCTGTTTCTGCACCTTTCCTGCCTGTTTCTGCACTTCTCATGCCACTTTATGTTGCTCTGTTGCATTTTTCTGCACTTCTCTTGCTCTTTCTGCACCCTTTGCGCCTCTTTCAGCACCTCAGTTGTTTCTTTCTGCACTGCTCTTGCTTTTTTCTGCACCTCACTTGCATCTTTCTCCGCTTCACTTGCTTCTTTCTACACCTCTGTTGCTTCTTTCGGCAATTATCTTGCCTCTTTGTGCACTTCTCTTCCTTCTTTCTGAACCCATCCTGCCTCTTTCTGTACCTCACTTGCCTCTTTCTGATCTTCTCTTGCTTCTTTCTACACATTGTTGCTTCTTTCAGCAATTCTCTTGCCTCTTTCTGTACTTCTCTGCCTTCTTTCTGCACCCCTCCTGCATCTTTCTGTGCCTCTCTTGCCTCTTTGTGCACCACTCCTACCTTTTTCTGCACCCCTCTTGTCTCTTTTTGCACCTCTGTTGGTTCTTTCTGCACTGCTCTTGCTTCTTTCTGCATCTCACTTTCCTCTTTCTGCACCCCTGTTCCCTGTTTCTGCACATTTCTTGACTGTTTTCGCACCTCTCTTGCCTCATTCTGTACCTCTGTTGCCTCTTGTTGCACCTTTCTTGCTCTTAGTGCACCCTTCGCGCCTCTTTCAGCACCTCTGTTGGTTATTTCTGCACTACTCTTGCTTTTTTCTGCACCCCACTTTCCTCTTTCTGCTCTTCTCTTGCTTCTTTCTACACCTCTGTTGCTTCTTTCAGCAATTCCCGTGCCTCTTTCTGCACTTCTCTGCCTTCTTTCTGCACACCTCCTGCATGTTTCTGTGCCTCTCTTGCCTCTTTGTGCACCACTCCTACCTTTTTCGGCACCCCTCTTGCCTCTTTTTGTACCTCTATTTGTTTTTCCTGCACTGCCCTTACTTTTTTTCGGCACCTCACTTGCCTCTTTCTGCACCTCTGTTCCCTGTTCCTGCACCTTTCCTGCCTGTTTCTGCACCTCTCTTGCCTCTTTATGTACCTCTGCTGCCTCTTTCTGCACTTCTCTTGCTCTTTCTGCAACGTTCACGCGTCTTTCAGCATCTCTGTTGGTTCTTCCTGCACTGCCCTTGCTTTATCCTGCACCTTACTTGCCTCTTTCTACACTTCTCTTTCTTCTTACTGCACCCTCCTGCCTTTTTCTGTACCCTCTCTTGCCTCTTTGTGCACCCATCCTACCTTTTTCTGTTCCCCTCTTACCTCTTTTTGCACCTCTGTTGGTTCTTCCTGCTCTGTTCTTGCATCTTTCTGCACCTCACTTGTCTCTTTCAGCACTTCGTTCCCTGTTTCTGCACCTTTCCTGCCTGTTTCTGCACCACTCATGCCTCTTTATGTCGCTCTGTTGCATCTTTCTGCAGTTCTCTTGCTCTTTCTGCACCCTTTGCGCCTCTTTCAGCACCTCTGTTGGTTCTTTCTGCACTGCTCTTGCTTTTTTCTGCACCTCACTTGCATCTTTCTGCACCTCTGTTCCCTGTTCCTGCACATTTCCTGTCTGTTTCTGCACCTCTCTTGCCTCATTCTGTACCTCTGTTGCCTCTTGCTGCAACTCTTTTGCTCTTTCTGCACCCTTCGCGCGTCTTTCAGCATCTCTGTTGTTTCTTTCTGCACTGCGCTTGCTTTTCTCTGTACCTTACTTGCTCCTTTCTGCACTTCTCTTGCTTCTTTCTACACCTCTGTTGCTTCTTTCAGCAATTCTCTTGCCTCTTTCTGCAATTCTCTTCCTTCTTTCTGCATCCTTCTGCCTCTTTCTGTACCTCTCTTTCCTCTTTGTGCACCCATCCTACCTTTTGCTGCTCCCCTCTTGCCTCTTTTTGCACCTCTGTTGGTTCTTCCTGCTCTGATCTTGCATCTTTCTGCACCTCACCTGCCTCTTTCATCACCTTTCCTGCCTGTTTCTGCACTTCTCATGCCACTTTATGTTGCTCTGTTGCATTTTTCTGCACTTCTCTTGCTCTTTCTGCACCCTTTGCGCCTCTTTCAGCACCTCTGTTGTTTCTTTCTGCACTGCTCTTGCTTTTTTCTGCACCTCACTTGCATCTTTCTCCGCTTCACTTGCTTCTTTCTACACCTCTGTTGCTTCTTTCGGCAATTATCTTGCCTCTTTGTGCACTTCTCTTCCTTCTTTCTGAACCCATCCTGCCTCTTTCTGTACCTCTCTTGCCTCTTTGTGCATCCCTCCTACCTTTTTCTGCACCCCTCTTACCTCTTTTTGCACCTCTTTTGGTTCTTTCGGCACTGCTCATGCTTCTTTCTGCACCTCCCTTGCCTCTTTCTGCGCTTCTCATGCTTCTTTCTACACCCCTGTTGCTTCTTGAAGCAAATATTATGCCTCTTTCTGCACTTCTCTTCCTTCTTTCTGCACCCTTCTGCCTCTTTCTGTACCTCTCTTTCCTCTTTGTGCACCCATCCTACCTTTTTCGACTCACCTCTTGCCTCTTTTTGCACCTCTGTTGGTTCTTCCTACTCTGCTCTTGCATCTTTCTGCACCTCACTTGCCTCTTTCAGCACCCCGTTCCCTGTTTCTGCACCTTTCCTGCCTGTTTCTGCACCCCTCTTGTCTCTTTATGCACCTCTGTTGGTTCTTTCTGCACTGCTCTTGCTTCTTTCGGCATCTCACTTTCCTCTTTCTGCACCCCTGTTCCCTGTTTCTGCACATTTCTTGACTGTTTCCGCACCTCTATTGCCTCATTCTGTACCTCGGTTGCCTCTTGCTGCACCTCTCTTGCTCTTTCTGCACCCTTCGCGCCTCTTTCAGCACCTCTGTTGGTTCTTTCTGCACTACTCTTGCTTTTTTCTGCACCCCACTTTCCTCTTTCTGCTCTTCTCTTGCTTCTTTCTACACCTCTGTTGCTTCTTTCAGCAATTCTCTAGCCTCTTTCTGCACTTCTCTTCCTTCTTTCTGCACCCTCCTGCCTCTTTCTGTACCTCTCTTGACTCTTTGTGCACCCATCCTACCCTTTTCTGCTCCCCTCTCACCTCTTTTTGCACCTCTGTTGGTTCTTCCTGCTCTGTTCTTGCATCTTTCTGCACCTCACTTGTCTCTTTCAGCACTCCGTTCCCTGTTTCTGCACCTTTCCTGCCTGTTTCTGCACCTCTCATGCCTCTTTATGTAGCTCTGTTGCATCTTTCTGCAGTTCTCTTGCTCTTTCTGCACCCTTTGCGCCTCTTTCAGCACCTCTGTTGGTTCTTTCTGCACTGCTCTTGCTTTTTTCTGCACCTCACTTGCATCTTTCTGCACCTCTGTTCCCTGTTCCTGCACCTTTCCTGTCTGTTTCTGCACCTCTCTTGCCTCATTCTGTACCTCTGTTGCCTCTTGCTGCACCTCTCTTGCTCTTTCTGCACCCTTCACGCGTCTTTCAGCATCTGTGTTGTTTCTTTCTGCACTGCGCTTGCTTTTCTCTGTACCTTACTTGCTCTTTTCTGCACTTCTCTTGCTTCTTTCTACACCTCTGTTGCTTCTTTCAGAAATTCTCTTGCCTCTTTCTGCAATTCTCTTCCTTCTTTCTGCAACCTTCTGCCTCTTTCTGTACCTCTCTTTCCTCTTTGTGCACCCATCCTACCTTTTTCTGCTCCCCTCTTGCCTCTTTTTGCACCTCTGTTGGTTCTTCCTGCTCTGATCTTGCATCTTTCTGCACCTCACTTGCCTCTTTCAGCACCCCGTTCCCTGTTTCTGCACCTTTCCTGCCTGTTTCTGCACTTCTCATGCCACTTTATGTTGCTCTGTTGCATTTTTCTGCACTTCTCTTGCTCTTTCTGCACCCTTTGCGCCTCTTTCAGCACCTCTGTTGTTTCTTTCTGCACTGCTCTTGCTTTTTTCTGCACCTCACTTGCATCTTTCTCCGCTTCACTTGCTTCTTTCTACACCTCTGTTGCTTCTTTCGGCAATTATCTTGCCTCTTTGTGCACTTCTCTTCCTTCTTTCTGAACCCATCCTGCCTCTTTCTGTACCTCACTTGCCTCTTTCTGATCTTCTCTGGCTTCTTTCTACACATTGTTGCTTCTTTCAGCAATTCTCTTGCCTCTTTCTGTACTTCTCTGCCTTCTTTCTGCACCCCTCCTGCATCTTTCTGTGCCTCTCTTGCCTCTTTGTGCACCACTCCTACCTTTTTCTGCACCCCTCTTGTCTCTTTTTGCACCTCTGTTGGTTCTTTCTGCACTGCTCTTGCTTCTTTCTGCATCTCACTTTCCTCTTTCTGCACCCCTGTTCCCTGTTTCTGCACATTTCTTGACTGTTTTCGCACCTCTCTTGCCTCATTCTGTACCTCTGTTGCCTCTTGTTGCACCTTTATTGCTCTTAGTGCACCCTTCGCGCCTCTTTCAGCACCTCTGTTGGTTATTTCTGCACTACTCTTGCTTTTTTCTGCACCCCACTTTCCTCTTTCTGCTCTTCTCTTGCTTCTTTCTACACCTCTGTTGCTTCTTTCAGCAATTCTCTAGCCTCTTTCTGCACTTCTCTTCCTTCTTTCTGCACCCCCCTGCCTCTTTCTGTACCTCTCTTGCCTCTTTGTGCACCCATCCTACCTTTTTCTGCTCCCCTCTTACCTCTTTTTGCACCTCTGTTGGTTCTTCCTGCTCTGCTCTTGCATCTTTCTGCACCTCACTTGTCTCTTTCAGCACCCCGTTCCCTGTTTCTGTACATTTCCTGCCTGTTTCTGCTCCTCTCATGCCTCTTTATGTAGCTCTGTTGCATCTTTATGCACTTCTCTTGCTCTTTCTGCACCCTTTGCGCCTCTTTCAGCACCTCTGCTGGTTCTTTCTGCACTGCTCTTGCTTTTTTCTGCACCTCACTTGCATCTTTCTGCACCTCTGTTCCCTGTTCCTGCACCTTTCCTGTCTGTTTCTGCACCTCTCTTGCCTCATTCTGTACCTCTGTTGCCTCTTGCTGCACCTCTCTTGCTCTTTCTGCACCCTTCACGCGTCTTTCAGCATCTGTGTTGTTTCTTTCTGCACTGCGCTTGCTTTTCTCTGTACCTTACTTGCTCCTTTCTGCACTTCTCTTGCTTCTTTCTACACCTCTGTTGCTTCTTTCAGAAATTCTCTTGCCTCTTTCTGCAATTCTCTTCCTTCTTTCTGCAACCTTCTGCCTCTTTCTGTACCTCTCTTTCCTCTTTGTGCACCCATCCTACCTTTTTCTGCTCCCCTATTGCCTCTTTTTGCACCTCTGTTGGTTCTTCCTGCCCTGATCTTGCATCTTTCTGTACCTCACTTGCCTCTTTCAGCACCCCGTTCCCTGTTTCTGCACCTTTCCTGCCTGTTTCTGCACTTCTCATGCCACTTTATGTTGCTCTGTTGCATTTTTCTGCACTTCTCTTGCTCTTTCTGCACCCTTTGCGCCTCTTTCAGCACCTCTGTTGGTTCTTTCTGTACCTTACCTGCCTCTTTATGCACTTCTCTTGCTTCTTTCTACACCTCTGTTGCTTCTTTCTGCACTTCTCTAGCCTCTTTCTATACCCCTGTTGCATCATTCTGCACTTTCCATGCTTCTTTCTGTACCTCTCTTGCTTCTTTCTGCACCCCGTTCCCTCTTTCTGTACCTTTCCTGCCTGTTTCTGTACCTCTCTTGCCTCTTTCTGCACATGTTTTGCCTCTTTCTGAACCCCTTTTGCCTCTTTCTGTACCCCTGTTGCTTCTTTCTGCACTTCTATTGCTTCTTTCTGCACCTCTCTTGCCTCTTTCAGCACCTCTGTTGCTTTGTCCTACAGAACTCTTGCCTCTTTCTGCACCCCTCTTTTCTCTTTCTGCAGCTCTCTTGCCTCTTTCAGCACCTCTGTTGCTTTGTCCTGCAGAACTCTTGCCTCTTTCTGCACCCCTCTTTTCTCTTTCTGCAGCTCTCTTGCCTCTTTCTGCACCCTGTTCCCTGTTTCTGTACCTTTCCTGCCTGTTTCTGCACACCTCTTGCCTCTTTCAGCACCTCTGTTGGTTCTTTCTGTACTTCTCTTGCTTCTTTCTGCACCTCACTTGCCTCTTTCTGTACTTCTCTTGCTTCTTTCTACAACTCTGTTGCTTTTTTCAGCAGTTATCTTGCCTCTTTCTGCACTTCTCTTCCTTATTTCTTTCCCCTTCTGCCTCTTTCTGTCCCTCTCTCTTGCTTGTGTCTGCACCTCTCTTGCGTCTTTCTGCACCTCTGTTGCCTCTTTCGGCACTTCACTTTCTTCTTTCTGACCTCTCTTGTCTCTTTCTACACCTCTCTTCCCTCTTTTTGCACCACTCTTGCCTCTTTCTGTACCTCTGTTGCTTCTTTCAGTACTTCTCTTGCCTCTTTCTGCACCCTTCGTGCCTATTTCAGCAACTCTTTTGCTTCTTTCTGCACTTCTCTTCCTTCTTTCTGCACCCCTCATGCCTCTCTCTGCACCTCTGTTACTTCTTTCTGAATTTCTCTTGTTTCTTTCTGCACTGCTCTTGCTTCTTTCTACATCCCTCTTGCCTTTTTTGCACCTCTGTTGCTTCTTTCTGCACTTCTTTTGCCTCTTTCTGTACCTCTCTTGCTTCTTTATGCACCTCACTTGCCTCTTTCAGGACCTCTGTTGCTTTTTCTGCAGATCTCTTGCCTCTTTCCACACCTCACTTGCCTCTTTCAGCACCACTGTTGGTTTTTTTCTGCAGAACTCTTGCCTCTTTCTGCACCCCTCTTTTCTTTTTTGCAGCTCTCTTGCCTCTTTCTGTACCTCTGTTGCCTCTTTCTGTACTTCTCTTGCGCTTTCTGCACCCTTCGCACCTCTTTCAGCACCTCTGTTAGTTCTTTCTGCACTGCTCTTGCTTCTTTCTGCACCTCACTTGCTTCGTTATGTACCAATGTTGCCTCTTTGTGCACCCCCTACCTTTTTCTACACTCCTCTTGCCTCTTTTTAAACCTCTGTTGTTTCTTTCTGCACTGCGCATGCTTCTTTTTGTACCTTACTTGCCTCTTTCTGCACTTTTCATTCTTCTTTCTACAACTCTGTTGCTTCTTTCAGCAATTCTCTTGCCTCTCTCTGCACTTCTCTTGTTTGTTTGTCACTTCTCTTGCATCTTTCTGCACCTCCGTTGCCTCTTTCTGCACTTCGCTTGCTTCTTTCTGCACCTCTCTTGCCTCTTTTGGCACCTGTGTTGCTTCTTTCTGCACCCCTCCTGGCTCTTTCTGCACCCATTTCCCCTCTATGTGCAACTAACATGTCTCTTTCTACACTTCTCTTCCCTCCTTCTGCACCACTCTTGCCTCTTTCTATACCTCTGTTGCTTCTTTCTGCACTTCTCTTGCCTCTTTCTGCACCCTTCATTTCTCTTTCAGCACATCTGTTGCTTCTTTCTGCAGTTCTCTTCCTTCTTTATACACCCCTTGTGCCTCCTTCTGCACCTATGTTGCTTCTTTCTGCACTTCTCTTTGTTCTTTCTGCAGTGCTCTTGCCTCTTTCTGCATCCTTAATGCTTTTTTGAGCACCTCTTTTGCTTCTTTCTGCACTTCTCTCTTCTCTTTCGGCACCCCTCTTGCCTCTTTCTGTACCTCTGTTGCTTCTTTCTGCACTTCTATTGCCTTCTTCTGCACCTCTCTTGTTCCTTTCTGCACCTCACTTGCCTCTTTCAGCACCTCTGCTTTTTTCTGCAGATCTCTTGCCTCTGTCTGCACCTCACTTGCCTCTTTCAGCACCTCTGTTGCTTTTGTTCTGCAGATTTCTTGCCTCTTTCTGCACCCCTCTTGTCACTTTCTGTACCTCTGTTGCTTCTTTCTGCACTTCTATTGCCTTCTTCTGCACCTCTCTTGTTCCTTTCTGCACCTCACTTGCCTCTTTCAGCACCTCTGCTTTTTTCTGCAGATCTCTTGCCTCTGTCTGCACCTCACTTGCCTCTTTCAGCACCTCTGTTGCTTTTGTTATGCAGATTTCTTGCCTCTTTCTGCACCCCTCTTGTCACTTTCTGCACCTCTGTTGCTTCTTTCTGCACTTCTATTGCCTTCTTCTGCACCTCTCTTGTTCCTTTCTGCACCTCACTTGCCTCTTTCAGCACCTCCGTTGCTTTTTTCTGCTGATATCTTGCCACTTTCTACACCCTTCGTGCCTCTTTCAGCACCTCTGTTGCTTCTTTCTGTACTTCTATTCCTTCTTTCTGCATCCCTGGTGCCTCCTTCTGCACCTCTGTTGCTTCTTTCTGTACTTCTCTTGGTTCTTTCTGCACTGCTCTTGTCTCGTTCTGCATCCCTATTGCCCCTTTGAGCACCTCTTTTGCTTCTTTCTGTACTTCTTCCTCTCCTTTCAGTACCCCTCTTGCCTCTTTCTGCACCTCTGTTGCTTCTTTCTGTACCTCACTTGCCTCTTTCAGCACCTCTGTTGCTTTTTTCTGCAGATCTCTAGCCTCTTTCTGCACCTCACTTGCCTCTTTCAGCACCTCCGTTGCTTTTTTCTGCAGATCTCTTGCCTCTTTCTGCACCCCTCTTTTCTCTTTCTGTACCTCTTTTGCCTCTTTCTGCATCTCTGTTCCCTGTTTCTGCACCTTTCCTGCCTGTTTCTGTACCTCTTTTGCCTCTGTCTGTCCCTCTGTTGCCTCTTTCTGTACTTCTCTTGCTCTTTCTGCACCCTTCGCACCTCTTCCAGCACCTCTGTTGGTTCTTTCTGCTCTTCTCTTGCTTCTTTCTACAACTCTGTTGCTTCTTTCAGCAATTCTCTTGCCTCTCTCTGCACTTCTCTTGCTTGTTTCTCACTTCTCTTGCATCTTTCTGCACCTCCGTTGCCTCTTTCTGCACTTCGCTTGCTTCTTTCTGCACCTCTCTTGCCTCTTTTGGCACCTGTGTTGCTTCTTTCTGCACCCCTCCTGGCTCTTTCTGCACCCATTTCCCCTCTATGTGCAACAAACATATCTCTTTCTACACCTCTCTTCCCTCCTTCTGCACCACTCTTGCCTCTTTCTATACCTCTGTTGCTTCTTTCTGCACTTCTCTTGCCTCTTTCTGCACCCTTCATTTCTCTTTCAGCACATCTGTTGCTTCTTTCTGCATTTATACACCCCTTGTGCCTCCTTCTGCACCTATGTTGCTTCTTTCTGCACTTCTCTTTGTTCTTTCTGCAGTGCTCTTGCCTCTTTCTGCATCCTTAATGCTTTTTTGAGCACCTCTTTTGCTTCTTTCTGCACTTCTCTCTTCTCTTTCTGCACCCCTCTTGCCTCTTTCTGTACCTCTGTTGCTTCTTTCTGCACTTCTATTGCCTTCTTCTGCACCTCTCTTGTTCCTTTCTGCACCTCACTTGCCTCTTTCAGCACCTCTGCTTTTTTCTGCAGATCTCTTGCCTCTGTCTGCACCTCACTTGCCTCTTTCAGCACCTCTGTTGCTTTTGTTCTGCAGATTTCTTGCCTCTTTCTGCACCCCTCTTGTCACTTTCTGCACCTCTGTTGCTTCTTTCTGCACTTCTATTGCCTTCTTCTGCACCTCTCTTGTTCCTTTCTGCACCTCACTTGCCTCATTCGGCAACTCTGTTGCTTTTTTTCTGCCGATATCTTGCCTCTTTCTACACCCTTCGTGCCTCTTTCAGCACCTCTGTTGCTTCTTTCTGCACTTCTCTTCCTTCTTTCTGCATCCCTGGTGCCTCCTTCTGCACCTCTGTTGCTTCTTTCTGTACTTCTCTTGGTTCTTTCTGCACTGCTCTTGTCTCGTTCTGCATCCCTATTGCCCCCTTGAGCACCTCTTTTGCTTCTTTCTGTACTTCTTCCTCTCCTTTCTGTACGCCTCTTGCCTCTTTTTGCACCTCTGTTGCTTCTTTCTGTACCTCACTTGCCTCTTTCTGCACCCTTCATTTCTCTTTCAGCACATCTGTTGCTTCTTTCTGCATTTATACACCCCTTGTGCCTCCTTCTGCACCTATGTTGCTTCTTTCTGCACTTCTCTTTGTTCTTTCTGCAGTGCTCTTGCCTCTTTCTGCATCCTTAATGCTTTTTTGAGCACCTCTTTTGCTTCTTTCTGCACTTCTCTCTTCTCTTTCTGCACCCCTCTTGCCTCTTTCTGTACCTCTGTTGCTTCTTTCTGCACTTCTATTGCCTTCTTCTGCACCTCTCTTGTTCCTTTCTGCACCTCACTTGCCTCTTTCAGCACCTCTGCTTTTTTCTGCAGATCTCTTGCCTCTGTCTGCACCTCACTTGCCTCTTTCAGCACCTCTGTTGCTTTTGTTCTGCAGATTTCTTGCCTCTTTCTGCACCCCTCTTGTCACTTTCTGCACCTCTGTTGCTTCTTTCTGCACTTCTATTGCCTTCTTCTGCACCTCTCTTGTTCCTTTCTGCACCTCACTTGCCTCATTCGGCAACTCTGTTGCTTTTTTTCTGCCGATATCTTGCCTCTTTCTACACCCTTCGTGCCTCTTTCAGCACCTCTGTTGCTTCTTTCTGCACTTCTCTTCCTTCTTTCTGCATCCCTGGTGCCTCCTTCTGCACCTCTGTTGCTTCTTTCTGTACTTCTCTTGGTTCTTTCTGCACTGCTCTTGTCTCGTTCTGCATCCCTATTGCCCCCTTGAGCACCTCTTTTGCTTCTTTCTGTACTTCTTCCTCTCCTTTCTGTACGCCTCTTGCCTCTTTTTGCACCTCTGTTGCTTCTTTCTGTACCTCACTTGCCTCTTTCAGCACCTCTGTTGCTTTTTTCTGCAGATCTCTAGCCTCTTTCTGCACCTCACTTGCCTCTTTCAGCACCTCCGTTGCTTTTTTCTGCAGATCTCTTGCCTCTTTCTGCACCCCTCTTTTCTCTTTCTGTACCTCTTTTGCCTCTTTCTGCATCTCTGTTCCCTGTTTCTGCACCTTTCCTGCCTGTTTCTGTACCTCTTTTGCCTCTGTCTGTCCCTCTGTTGCCTCTTTCTGTACTTCTCTTGCTCTTTCTGCACCCTTCGCACCTCTTCCAGCACCTCTGTTGGTTCTTTCTGCTCTTCTCTTGCTTCTTTCTACACCTCTGTTGCTTCTTTCAGCAATTCTATTGCCTCTTTCTGCACTTCACTGCCTTCTTTCTGCACCCCTCCTGCATCTTTCTGTACCTCTCTTGCTTCTTTGTGCACCACTCCTACCTTTTTCTGCACCCCTCTTGTCTCTTTTTGCACCTCGGTTGGTTCTTTCTGCACTGCTCTTGCTTCTTTCTGCACCTCACTTTCCTCTTTCTGCACCCCTGTTCCCTGTTTCTGCACATTTCCTGCCTGTTTTCGCAGCTCTCTTGCCTCATTCTGTACCTCTGTTGCCTCTTGTTGCACCTTTCTTGCTCTTAGTGCACCCTTCGCGCCTCTTTCAGCACCTCTGTTGGTTCTTTCTGCACTACTCTTGCTTTTTTCTGCACCTCACTTTCCTCTTTCTGCTCTTCTCTTGCTTCTTTCTACACCTCTGCTGCTTCTTTCAGCAATTCCTGTGCCTCTTTCTGCACTTCTCTGCCTTCTTTCTGCACCCCTCCTGCATGTTTCTGTGCCTCTCTTGCCTCTTTGTGCACCACTCCTACCTTTTTCTGCACCTCACTTGCCTCTTTCTGCACCTCTGTTTCCTGTTCTTGCACCTTTCCTGCCTGTTTCTGTACCTCTCTTGCCTCTTTATGTACTTCTGCTGCCTCTTTCTGCACTTCTCTTGCTCTTTCTGCAACGTTCACACGTCTTTCAGCACCTCTGTTGGTTCTATCTGCACTGCCCTTGCTTTATTCTGCACCTTACTTGCCTCTTTCTGCACTTCTCTTGCTTCCTTCTATACCTCTGTTGCTTCTTTCAGCAATTCTATTGCCTCTTTCTGCACTTCTCTTCCTTCTTTCTGCACCCTCCTGCCTCTTTCTGTACCTCTCTTGCCTCTTTGTGCACCCATCCTACCCTTTTCTGCTCCCCTCTGACCTCTTTTTGCACCTCTGTTGGTTCTTCCTGCTCTGTTCTTGCATCTTTCTGCACCTCACTTGTCTCTTTCAGCACCCAGTTCCCTGTTCCTGCACCTTTCCTGCCTGTTTCTGCACCTCTCTTGCCTCATTCTGTACCTCTGTTTTCTCTTGCTGCACCTCTCTTGCTCTTTCTGCACCCTTCGCGTGTCTTTCAGCATCTCTGTTGTTTCTTTCTGTACTGCCCTTGCTTTTCTCTGTACCTTACTTGCTCCTTTCTGCACTTCTCTTGCTTCTTTCTACACCTCTGTTACTTCTTTCAGCAGTTCTCTTGCCTCTTTCTGCACTTCTCTTCCTTCTTTCTGCATCCTTCTGCCTCTTTCTGTACCTCTCTTTCCTCTTTGTGCACCCATCCTACCTTTTTCTGCTCCCCTCTTGCCTCTTTTTGCACCTCTGTTGGTTCTTCCTGCTCTGCTCTTGCATCTCTCTGCACCTCACTTGCATCTTTCAGCACCCCGTTCCCTGTTTCTGCACCTTTCCTGCCTGTTTCTGTACTTCACATGCCTCTTTATGTTGCTCTGTTGCATCTTTCTGCACTTCTCTTGCTCTTTCTGCACCCTTTGCTCCTCTTTCAGCACCTCTGTTGTTTCTTTCTGCACTGCTCTTGCTTTTTTCTGCACCTCACTTACATCTTTCTCTGCTTCTCTTGCTTCTTTCTACACCTCTGTTGCTTCTTTTGGCAATTATCTTGCCTCTTTGTGCACTTCTCTTCCTTCTTTCTGAACCCATCCTGCCTCTTTCTGTACCTCTCTTGCCTCCTTGTGCACCCCTCCTACCTTTTTCTGCACTCCTCTTGCCTCTTTTTGCACCTCTTTTGGTTCATTTGGCACTGCTCATGCTTCTTTCTGCACCTCCCTTGCCTCTTTCTGCGCTTCTCGTGCTTCTTTCTACACCTCTGTTGCTTCTTGAAGCAATTATCATGCCTCTTTCTGCACTTCTCTTCCTTCTTTCTGCACCTTTCTGTACCTCTCTTTCCTCTTTGTGCACCCATCCTACCTTTTTCTGCTCCCCTCTTGCCTCTTTTTGCACCTCTGTTGGTTCTTCCTGCTCTGCTCTTGCATCTTTCTGTACCTCACTTGCCTCTTTCAGCACCCCGTTCCCTGTTTCTGCACCTTTCCTGCCTGTTTCTGTACCTCTCATGCCTCTTTATGTAGCTCTGTTGCATCTTTCTGCACTTCTCTTGCCCTTTCTGCACCCTTCGCGCCTCTTTCAGCACCTCTGTTGTTTCTTTCTGCACTACTCTTGCTTTTTTCTGCACCTCACTTGGCTCTTTCTGCTCTTCTCTTGCTTCTTTCTACACATTGTTGCTTCTTTCAGCAATTCTCTTGCCTCTTTCTGCACTTCTCTGCCTTCTTTCTGCACCCCTCCTGCATCTTTCAGTGCCTCTCTTGCCTCTTTGTGTACCATTCCTACCTTTTTCTGCACCCCTCTTGTCTCTTTTTGCACCTCTGTTGGTTCTTTCTGCACTGCTCTTGCTTCTTTCTGCATCTCACTTTCCTCTTTCTGCACCCCTGTTCCCTGTTTCTGCACATTTCTTGACTGTTTTCGCACCTCTCTTGCCTCATTCTGTACCTCGGTTGCCTCTTGCTACACCTCTCTTGCTCTTTTTGCACCTTTCGCGCCTCTTTCAGCACCTCTGTTGGTTCTTTCTGCACTACTCTTGCTTTTTTCTGCACCTCACTGTCCTCTTTCTGCTCTTCTCTTGCTTCTTTCTACACCTCTGTTGCTTCTTTCAGCAATTCTCTTGCCTCTTTCTGCACTTCTCTTCCTTCTTTCTGCACCCTCCTGCCTCTTTCTGTACCTCTCTTGCCTCTTTGTGCACCCATCCTACCTTTTTCTGCTCCCCTCTTACCTCTTTTTGCACCTCTGTTGGTTCTTCCTGCTCTGCTCTTGCATCTTTCTGCATCTCACTTGTCTCTTTCAGCACCCCGTTCCCTGTTTCTGTACCTTTCCTGCCTGTTTCTGCACCTCTCATGCCTCTTTATGTAGCTAGGTTGCATCTTTCTGCAGTTCTCTTGCTCTTTCTGCACCATTTGCGCCTCTTTCAGCACCTCTGTTGGTTCTTTCCGCACTGCTCTTGCTTTTTTCTGCACCTCACTTGCATCTTTCTCTGCTTCTCTTGCTTCTTTCTACACCTCTGTTGCTTCTTTCGGCAATTATCTTGCCTCTTTGTGCACTTCTCTTCCTTCTTTCTGAACCCCTCCTGCCTCTTTCTGTACCTCTCTTGCATCTTTGTGCACCCCTCCTACCTTTTTCTGCACCCCTCTTGCCTCTTTTTGCACCTCTTTTGGTTCTTTTGGCACTGCTCATGCTCCTTTCTGCTCCTCCCTTGCCTCTTTCTGCGCTTCTCGTGCTTCTTTCTACACCTCTGTTGCTTCTTGCAGCAATTCTCATGCCTCTTTCTCCACTTCTCTTCCTTCTTTCTGCACCCCTCCTGCCTCTTTCTGTACCTCTCTTGCCTCTTAGTGCACAGTTGAGCTAACTATAACTTGCGCCCCCGCAATGCACTGCTGATGATGTCGCATATTACATCATTCATGACATGGTCAGTGACATCACTAATGACATCACAGATGAAATCATCCACATGATAATCTGATGCACCCCCTCACACCCTAATAAAACCTTTGATACACCCACTCTAAAATACAGACTACCATTTTTGAAACCATAGACACACCAATACCAGATACTACATACCCACTCACTGATTCCCAGGTCTACACACACATCTACTCATTCACCAATACAGCCATTCATACATGCAGCCACTCATCAATACAGCACTATCATATGCACTCTTACACTTATACAGACACTCACACACCACCACTCATCCATCGAGTTACTCACACACCTAGTCAATCATGCAAAGAATCAAGAGCCAATTTGATAAACAACTTGTAGAAAAGCAAGAAGGGGGCAAAGAAGTGGCTGTCTGGTACTGGTCTATGGTAGAGGAGGCGGATGGAGATTTCATCTTACCAGATAAGTTATGGGGAAATGAGTTTGCCCTTCAGTGTGAGGATTTATGGATTAGATCCTTTTCTTTTCTTTATAAAATAGTGAAACCAGCCTGGCTAAGACATAACCGCCTGTTTAACCTGCACCGGGCCTATTTTTCACCTCTAAGGCTGTCCAAGTTTCTTCCAGGGAAGAAATGTAATAAGTGTAATTTGGCGGCTGCCTCAGATAAACATATGTTTATGGAATGCCCGGTTATTAGGTTATTTTGAGAAGAAGTAACAGCTACTCTGGAATCTATTTTAAGTATATCACTGAAACTTACTCTCCCGTTAATAATTTTTGGACTGGAGGAAAACATAAATGGACAGGCAAAGTCTTTTCTTTTTTACTCCATTATTCTCGCAAGATGACAAATATGCAAAGTTTGGGTAGAAGCCAAAGCCCCATCACACACAGCTTGGCTGACATCATTGTATGAAACTTCCAAGACTGATTTGGCCAGATCATGCTCCAATAAGAATTTGTCTTTCTGGGATCTCCTAATAAATTGGAGCTAGCATACCGGGCTTTATTTTTTTCCCCGGGTCCGATGATTATGTCAACTAGGCTCCAGAAGATCCTGGGAAGCGGTCCCCCTCGCATGTAAGCTCTGGGTCTTGTTACTACTGACTGGTGCTTCTCCGTTTTTCTGCCTAATGAGGTAGTCTCCCGCCTTATTCAACAAATCCTGCCTGGAATACGATATGGCGGATAGACCGTCAAAATCAGTCTAAGGCAGATGTCTGGTGGTTGGCTCTCGTGGGTAGATGGAGGTATTGGCAAATGAGGACAAAAAAAAAAAAAATCATGCAAAGAATCAATCCCACTCCCATTTACTCACCTATACAGTTATACACACACTACCTCAATTATTCATACAGATACTAACACATACTTAGTCTTTTATACAATCACTGATACAATTACACACTCATTCATACAGTCACTCTCACATATAGTCATTTATATACTCCAACACTCACATATACTGCCTTTCACATATGTAGTTACTCACACATGTACCACTGAGACATCCATTCACTCACCCAAACACATACTCACCCACCCATACAGCCCTTCACAGATTCACTCTTGAACCCATACACCCAGTGTATCAGTTCAGTTCAAAAAGCTTTTATTCGGTTTGTATCAATACAACCATATAAGCTAAACAATAAAATACGATAAAATAATATTTGACATAACCTTAAACAGTTTACAAAAATAATTGTTCCTGAACCGGCCTTAATATCATTTAGAAAATGGGGATACACTATTATACGTAATTACATCAATAAATAAACAATTATTATAATATCAATTTAAAAATAAAATATAACATATCGATACTACATATATTACTAAATATATTAAAGTGCACAATAAAGGTTGATTTCCAACAAAGTAGGGTATTCCCTCACTGTAATAAAGTGACTTGCGCATGAGTGCAAAATCAGCCATAACAAAACACAAAATCACAGTATTTCATAATAATATAGATTTCCTAGCAGCTCTACTTTTCAATAAAAAATGTGCAACATGAAAGCAGACATCTGTGCTCTCGAGAGAGCATAATAATTTCATAGTATCAGTTGTTAAACGAATATTATATTTTAAAAGGATAGGCTTCAGATAAAATTTCCTTAAAAATACATAAAATTTACAAAATAATAAAAAATGACAGCAGCTCTGTTTGGAAACATTGTCACATGGGCATTTTGAGTTAGAACCTTCCCCAATAGTGGGGAAGGATACAAGATGGTGGGCAATGCCCAACCTTAAACGTACTAGTACAAATCGATGTGATCGTCTGGACACATCCACCAGATACATCTGGAGCATACTTTTAAGGTCTAATTGCCTATAAAATACAGAGGTCTTTTGAATCATGAGCCGTTTATTTCTTTCTTCCCCCTTGTAAAACAGAAACAAATCTTTTATTTCTTTTTTGGAGAACGATATTGCGTAATCTGACTCCTTAGAAATAATAAAGTCAAATAATATACTATACCAATGAATAATATACTTCAGCCATAGAATGCGGGAGCAGTAATCTAGCTTGAGGCAATCTCTAATTATGGACTGTGTACACTCAGTTTCCTTTTTATGCCAGATTGAGCGCCATAATAATAAAGGACGTAGAGCAGCCAAATCTGATACATATTTAAGGCCAGTTTCTTGATGTATTAGGTTGGTTGATGCTGAGGCCGGAGCACACAGCATCCGTTTAAGGAAACTATTTTCATCTTTTTGGAGTCGGACTGTAGATGAATAACCCCACAAACCAGCTCCATACAAGGCTGAGGAAACACATCTTGCATTATATATAGTTACCATATCCTTTATTCTGTAGTCCCCTATTTTCGTAGCAAAACGAAAAATGCCATTTATATTTCTAGTCATTTTATATCTAATATTTTCTTGCTCGCTAGTCCATTTACCATTACCATCAAAACTAATACCTAACCGAGAAGTGTATAAGTTTGGAGCAGAAGTTGGACGATATTAGTAATCGGACAAAGGTGCTGGAGACTGAGGTCGTTACCCTATCTCAAATTACCCAAGATCATTCTAAAGATATAGTAGATTTAAAGGCTCAGAATAAACTACTACAAACAGATATTGAGCGATTAGAGTTACATGCCAGAAGAAATAACCGTAAATTTCTGAAGGTACCTGAGGGGGCGGAAAATGGCGATGTTAAAACTCTGATTTGCAAGCTCCTAAGAGATGGAATATTAAGAGATAAACCCGAGATTGACCTCGAAAAAGAAATCCAGAGGGCGCACAGAGATCCTTATAGGCAGCATCCTAATAGGAAAGCCCCAAGAAAAATTTTGGTCAACTTCCAAACATATGCAGTAAAGGAGCTAATATTGAGCCGAGCATTAACTGATAAATCCCTACAGATAGAGTCCACTAAGTACCTTATCCGCTCTGATGTGGGCCGGGCAATGGCGCAGAGGCAGTGGGAGTTAGGTTCTAGGATGCCAGATGTGAGAAGTATGGGAGCTCAAGTACAAATGAAGTTCCCCGCAGCCCTACGGGTTGTTTGGTGTCACAAAACACATAATTTTACATCCCCACAAGAAGTAGACACATTTCTGTCCGATATCAGAAAAACCCCACACTCATAAAAAATATATAAAAGGGAAAAAAAAAAAAGAGAAGTAATTGCTTTTTCTTCTCCGATAAAGACGGGGGAAAAAAAAAAGTGGGTGTAGTATAAAAATAACAAAGAACGAATGGGATAGAGTGAGGTGGGGAAGGGGTGTAAGGGAGGATAAAAAGGGGGAAAATAATAAAGAGTAAAGAGTAAAGGAAACGGCGCATCACTTTACTATAATTTTACTATCCATGGAGGTTCTACCCCGGGTGGGATCCAGCAACTCCCAAAAGGCGACAAGATCGCCAAAGAGCTCAAGGGGGGGGTTCCTCAAGGGGGGAGGGGGGTGGTAGGGGGGAAGGGTAAGGGGAGCAGGGGGAGTAAAAAAGAAAAATGTCCTCATATAATTATGGATACGAAAGCATGGAATGAAATAGGAGCAAGAACAGACTTAGAAGGGAAAATGACTCACTATAGGAGGAGCTTAGGAAAAAAAAAATTCTTACATGAATAGTAGGCCCAATAGAATTAAAATTATTAGCTGGAATGTCAATGGATTGAGAGACAACAGGAAAATGGCTAGAGTCTGTGAATTTTTAAACAAAACAGAGGCGCATATTTGTTTATTGGAAGAGACCCACCTGGAGGCACATGAGTGTGAGGCAGCGTTCAGAAAGCATAGGTGGATTCAAGAACTCCGCTGTTCGAAACAGATAGGAAACACAAGGGGGGTGGCAATTATAATTCGATCTAATAAGGGGATTAGAGTTGAAAAGTTTGAGACGGACCATTCAGGGAGATGGTTAGTTGTATCTCTTATAGTTGAAAGCTCTCCATTAGTTTGTGCAGTATACTACGGGCCCAATCAGAACACACCCGGAGCTCTAACATGTCTAAAAACTAGTCTCTCCGCCCTGACAATACCAGTTGTGCTGGGAGGAGACTTCAACCTGGTTTTGAATGAGAACCTAGACCGCACGTCTAGGGCTAAATATATTCCTCCCCGCAAGTCGTTAGTAGAGCTGAAAAATATAATTAAAGACTTCAACTTAATAGATATTTGGAGGGTAAAAAACTGTAACAGGAAGGACTTTTCTTTCTTTAGCCGAAAATACAGGCACCACTCAAGGATCGATTATTTCCTCTTGGACCAAGTCCTGTATCCTGATGTGGAATCCGTAGCATATGTCCCAGCCATACTCTCTGATCACTCTATGGTGGAACTGACCATAAACTTAAAGAAAGAAAACCAACAGAGAAGGTGGACATTAGATAGGTCTATATTATCACATGAGGAGGTTATAGGTAACTTAAAGTCGGACATAGAGGAATATTTTAGGTTCAACTCCGGAACAGCAACCGATCAGACCTTATGGGAAGCTTTTAAACCGTATATAAGAGGGATCATAAGTGCATGGACGTTCAGAAGAAATAAGGCTAGAAGGCGGGTTGAAAGGGAGAGCCTGGTTAAGATTAAACAAAAGGAGGAGCAGCTTCAGCAGGCCTCTGCAGATCATCAAAATAACATACTTTTTATTCAAAATGAACTCGACGATCTGCGGGCAGAATATCAGGCAAGTTTAGATAAAATACTAAAAGATAGGTGGGACTCAAGTAAGCTCCAGAACTTCTCCTATGGGGAGAAATGTGGCCGTCTTCTTGCCTGTCAGAACGGATAGAGTCCGAAATCAGATTGGGTGTATTCTGATTCAAGACACAGGAGTCATCACGTATGATGACGTCCATATTCGAGAGGAGGCCAGATCATTCATGCAAACTTTATGTAAAGAGGATGCATGTCCTACAATTGGGAGAATAGAAGATTGGCTAAATCAGGTAGAGATCCCACGGTTAACAGAAACAAACTGCGTCTTCTTGGCTTCGAGTATCAGGAAAGAGGAAGTCCCCGTCCAGATAAAAAAAATGGCCAGGGGTAAGGCAGCAGGTCCGGACGGGATCCCAATTGAATTGTATCAGATAGAGTCTGAGGAAGTTGTCATTGCCTTGACGACTTTGTTTAATAAAATATACTTATTAGGCGACACTATCCCGGATACTTGGTCTGAAGCGACAGTCACCCTGATCCTGAAGCCTAATAAAGATCCCCTGAAAATTGAGTCCTACAGAGCAAGGCTGGCCAAAGTCATTAAAACAATTGTGCATCAGGATCAGAGAGGTTTTATCCCTGACAGACAATTGAATGAGCTAACCTTCCAAGCTATTGCAGCAGTAGATGTTGCAGTGGCTAAGAAGCTCCCGCTGACCCTTACAGCCATTGATGCCACTAAGGCTTTTGATCAAGTAAATTGGTCCTATTTATGGTCGGCTCTATCTAGGTTCGGACTTCCCTCTAATTTTGTTTCAGCTGTTCGATCCATATATAAGAGCCCCAGAGCAAAAGTTTTGGTAAACGGAGTGCTCTCAGACTGGTTCACAATCTCTCGAGGGACAAGACAGGGGTGTCCCTTATCACCTCTGTTATTTAACCTTTATATTGAACCTTTTGTCTGTAAGCTCAGGGTCGATCCCGTGATCCATCCTTTCAGAATCACAGACCTAGAACTAAAATGTGCCCTATACGCCGATGATCTTCTTATGTTTACATCTAATCCAGCTGAGGCTATCCCAAAACTGTTTGAGCAAGCAGAATCGTTTGGTGAAATCTCGGGGTATAGGGTAAATAAAGAAAAAACTGAGACTATGCACTGGAACCAGGTACGAGGGGCAGCTGGAGCAAAGACACATATGAGGTATTTGGGTATAACTTTGGCCCAAAATATTTCAGAAATAGCCAAAATGTATCTGACGAGAGTATATAAGGATGTTTGTGGTTTACTGCAGCGATGGTCCGGCCTCTCCTTGAGTATTTTTGGCAGAGTAAACCTAATTAAAATGATTATTCTGCCGAAGATTACCTTCTTGTTTGGCTCCATTCCATTGACATTCCCAGCATTAGACATTGCCAAAATACAGGGGAAAATAGGCTCCTTCATCTGGAATGCTAAGATTTCGAGGATCTCCTGGAAAAAACTAAGGAGAAGAACTTCAGAATGTTAGCCGGAAAGACGGATGCCTCCTCTCTGGGTCTATTGTTTCAAGCTCTATTATATGGTATACCTCAGGGGCAAGAGCACTTTCTATTCAAATATGGCGATCCACGGTTTTTTAAGAAAGTCATGCTAAAAATTCTAGATACTGCTCTTAGGAACTGGCTGTACGTTAGAAAGATTTTAAAAATTTCATACTATGCTCCTCAGGCCCCGATATGGGATTCCCCGGGCACACCAGACTGCCCGAATGATCAATTATCTCGTCCTCTTAAAGTGGCAGGCTTGTTTTTCTGGCAGGATTTACAGAAAGACTCGCAGCTCTTGAGTTGGGAGGCCTTATCTTGCCTGACAGGGGGAACGCTATCAAGATATAAATATTATCAGCTGTCAGGATGGTGGGCAACTAAATCCTGGGAATTCGAATCATTGAACCCTAAATTTGATTATGTATCTAGGAGTGGTAGATGGAAGCAGGAGTTATCTTTTTGGTATTGGGCCATCCTAGAGACGGAAGCAATAACAGAATCCGAACTGTATAAACTTTGGGGCAATGTTATAGACTCAGACTCTAATCTCATGGAATTATGGGGAGATTCTTTTACCATGCTACATGCGGTGGTCAAATTAGCTGCACTTAAAAGAAACCATTTATATACTGCATATAGAGCTTATATATCCTCAAAGAGGCTAACAAAGATAACGGGCTTATGCCATTATTGCCCAAGATGTAAAATGCCTGCAGCAGACGATTGCCATATGTTCATAGATTGCCCTGAGATTGTAAACTACTGGGTCACGGTGCGAGACTTTTTAGCTGAGGTACTACATGAACATATCGAAGTCACCCCAGAAATGATTATGCTTGGACTGCACACAGATTACCATCTTAATGATCCGACATCTAAATTTATTTTCTATGTGATTATCCTAGCAAGACGAGAGCAATGTAGAGCCTGGAAAAGCATAAGTGCTCCAACTTTTACAGAATGCCTGAAACATATAATATATACCAGTGAATCTGATATGGCTTGTGATGAAAATAGCTACGGAAAAATCTGGGCATCACTTGTTGCATGGCGGAATAGATAAAGAACATTCCAATGATTTCACCTGGGCACTGTTGGTTTGATCCCTCCAAAACTGCGCTTGGTTATCTGGTAGCGTGAAAAGGAGTGGACACTAAAAACAGTGGTTGCTTGTGGGTCTGAACCTCTCTCTCTCCACACTGGTCTATAATACCCGGGCTTGGTTACGCTGATTGGTGGAGAGAGGTGGTGGCCTCCCATCAGGAATGCCCATTCTGGTATATGAGGAATAAAAAAAAATAAAAAAACTAATACCTAAATAACAAAAACTCTTAACAGCTTGAATCTTCGAGCCTTCTAATAAGAAAGACCGCGATGACTTCATTTTCTTACCACATGTCATGGTGTATGTCTTCAGTTTATTAATTAACAGTTTCCTGTCGTTAATAAAATCAGTAAATTCATCAATAAGCCGTTGAAGGCCTAAAGGGGTACGTGAAATTAAAACAGCATCATCCGCATATAACAATACCGACACAACAGTGTTATCTATTTTTGGTGCATCTGCCGGGATATTATTTAAAACCGTAGCTATTTGATTGATAAAAAGGGAGAATAAAAGAGGTGCCAATACGCACCCTTGCCTAATACCTCTATGCACAGCAAAAAACGGGGTTCGCTCACCAGTAGGCCTGTATCATACGCTACAGGAAAGTTTCTCATATACCCTCGCTAAAAAGAACACAATCTCTTTTGGTGCCCCCGATTCGAGCAGTACTGTCCAAAGGAGGGAATGATCCACTAAATCAAACGCACTGCTCAAATCTGTGAAGCATAAAAACAAGTTTCCCTCTTTCGCTACTGTATATTTATTAATAAGTAGGTCCAGATTTAAACATTGTTCAATGGTCCTAAGGCCCTTCCTAAAACCATACTGAACTGATGTTAGTATTTTTGGATCTGCGGCCCAAATTTCCAATCTTTTTAGAAGCACCCTACTCATCACTTTTATTGAAGAGTCCAGTAGTGATATTGGGCGATAGTTACATGCTTCAGAGCGCGAACCCTTTTTATGTAATGGGACAATTAATGATTATGCCCATGATGTTGGGAAATTCCCCATAGCAGCAATATTAAAAATCCTTGTAAGGATTGGTGCCCAAAGGTCCATTTCGTCCTTATATAAGTCAATTGGAACACCATCCGGTCCTGGAGCTTTACCCCCTTTACTATTTACCATCCCTACCCGCACCTCTTCAACACTAATAGACAATGCTAATGTAGGCCACGTAAAAACATTAGATAAAGGAAAATTTTAAAACACCTTATCCGGATTAAAAATATTAGAAAAGTGTTCAATCCATTCCGTACAATTAACATAGGACGTCAGTTCAGGAATATGTTTATCTTTTAAAAAAGGGCTGTTTACAGTTTCCCAGAAAAGTTTGGTATTATTAGTTTCACTTGCCATACTTAATTTGTCCCAGGCATCTGATCTCATCGCCTTTTTATGCGTCAACACAGCTTGTTTATAATCAGTTCACAACTCATGAACAAGCAATTGGTTATGGGGCTTAGTCCTCAGTGCCAATTTCAATTTATGTATACCTGGGTACATTCGGAATCAAACCACTTTTTTCCATCTTGCTTCTGGCCTTTGGTATTTCTAGTTAAAATGCTCCTAATTACATTATTTATATTAGAGATTTCAATTTGTAGCATATCGGGGGTAACCTCTTCACTAAGGCAATAGTTAATGCTTTCTCTACATGTATTGACCACATCCATTTGAATCTTATGAGGGTCCACACCATCCCACTTAATTCTCGTGCCATTTGGCCTAACAGGAAGGATATCTATGATTGCATCGACGGTATTAGTCAATCTATTGCCCCAATCTAGCAATACTATAGAGATACTATTGTGGTCACTGACCACCTGTTCTGATATCCAAAGGTCCATATATAAACTGTTCTTTGAAATAAGGATATGGTCTATATTACTATTCCCGTTCCTCCCAGTAAGTGTTGGACATTTAATATTGCCCTTTCTCCTGGAGCAGTCTAACAACTCAAGGTCAAATTTTGCTATTAATGTATTAAGAGTCATACCATATTCACAATGTGGAAAATGTAGCATATCGTCCTTAGTCCCCATTGCAATAGTATAGGCCTTCATAAAACCACATGAGTTAGTGTATAGGGCAGGGCACACTTGAATATTAAAGTCTCCCGCCCACAAAATAAGTGCAAGTTTACTGGAAATTTTCAATGCCCTATCTATCTCTTTTTCCAGTGGGTCTAACGGAGCTCCCCTATTATTTATGGAAGTTGTTTTTATAATGATTAATTAACACCAAATCCTCACCTTCTGGGAGCGATAATTGCAAAACTTGACTATGATTGCCAACAGACGAATCAGTTATGGTTTTGTACCCAATCAGTTTGGTGGATATAAGCATCAATAATCCACCCTTTGCTCTACCTAATGGAGAGGGTGTAGCATTTAAACAATAGGATGTATAGCCTTCGACTGTGACATAGTCTGTGCTCCATGTTTCTTGTAAACACATTATATCACTATCAAAAGTGATAAAATCCTGCCAAAAAGGTGTACCTAATTTTTTCCCCAGACCTGCGATGTTCCAGGTTGTCAGTGTACACCCTTCCTGCATTTTTGTTCCTTTGAAATTATTTGGGTTTATGGGCACATCCACACCCACTGGAGACTCTGTAGATATAATTTAGTAAGGTTGCCAATCTCATTGATTATATTTTCCTTACCCATCTTAATGGGGTCCATATGTATAGATTGGGTATTGCTTATTTCGCTTATCCTTCTTGGTAAGCTGAAACTTACCAACCTCCCCAAGTCGATGGTCTCCACTGTATTTTTATGTCAATCATTGTCCTCCATTTGGGTCAAACACTGGAATCTGTTATACAGTGGTAAAGGTGGTCGCACTGGACGAGTTACTGATAATGTGGGCAACCAGTTGTTACTAGGATGGTAAGTCATATGGTCAGTGACTGAGTTATTTGCCCACAAGTGTCTATAAAAATAGGCAAGTGGCAATAAAGTTGTATTGAAAACCCAACGAGAAGGTGGAGGAGCACTAAGTAAAGTTTTGTGTGCCTAATGTGGTGACCTAAAATTTACTACAACACAGTCCCCGTCAAATGTTTTCATTGTCGGACCTATCCATCCCACACTTTGTGTAAGTATGATCTGTTCTGCACCTGATTTTGGAAAACCACAATTTTTTGATAGCCAATGGAGGATTTTATGTTTAAGGGTTTCATTAGTTTCTATTTGCCCTTCCCGTAATTTGGGGACATTGCAAAGAACTGTAACATATGCTCCACATTCTGGTGGTAAATTTATTACTGGTAGTATGTCATTGCCTTTAAAATCTTCTGGAGCACATAGGCCCTTTCTCGGTTCTATCATTTGATCCCCACGTTTCCCATTACCTCGAAATGAAGTTACACCATTTTCCCTCAGTAGTTTATCCCTTTGTTCTCGTCTTCCATCCTCAGTGTGACTACTAATATTGGTACTAATAATGTTGGGTAAGGTATTTGGAGCTATTCGCTCTACAGCTATACCCCCTGACTTGTCCTTAGCACCCTTAATCGTATATAGGGTAGATTCAGGCACAACCTCATTTGGGATGACTACAGATGGAGAAACAGGTGTTGTAACATGAGTGGTCTTAATTGAAGAGGGGACTTTTGTTATATGTTGTTCAAAGAGGCCTACCCTAGCTTCAATACCATTAATTTTCTCACAAATTGGCCCTAAGAGTGTTGATAGCAGTGTCTCTATTCTTTCCCAAAAACCCTCTTCGCCAACCTCAATCTTCCCTTCGTTAAGCTGGACATCTGCCACACCTAACTGACCCTCACATTTTCCACAGTTTTCACATTTTTCCCCCTTTCGGCCCAACGGGTTCTGTATCGTTTTACGATATGGTCGGCTGCCTTTACCCCTATGTTTATGTATGGGCTGCTCTTTAATGATATGATTTTGTTTACTCTTGGCTTTTTGCCCTCTAGTTCTTACAGACGGACTTTCAGTAATGGTTACCCTGTCCGAACATACAATATTAGTCGACGATCGGATATCATTACCCTCAAAGTCCATTGGATCATTAATTAAAAGAGGGGATTCTGTACTTGTATCCAGAGCCTGCAATGTAGGTGTGATTGAAAGCCTGCTTGCCACGGGGCAAAAATCAGAGGGCAGATTGTGGTGGATAATGGGTATCTTAGAATTGTTATCTGCCCCTGGAAGTCCGGCATATGAGGCCATTAACATTGAATCAAAGGAATTAGCCATGACTGTGGACATGTTAACAGATTGTAAAGGTGGGGCTGAGGTTCTGGACTTTTAAGAGTCCAGAGGTGTCAGGGAAAACAACACCCAAAGACCCCTGAGTTCCTCCTGTCTCGGTGCACAAATAAACAGAGACACGGGCTTCTCGATGGTGGCGTCAAAGACCAAGGTTTATTCACTGCAGGGACACAGAAGTCATAGGAACCACACAGAGGCAGAATCTACGAGACTGTTCAAATTGCATTAAGTGGGTTGTTCCTTAAATACACGGAAAATGTCTTTAGGCAACATTACACGGATATTTCTCATGCCCAACCCGGTATCCCAAACAAACAGTAAATAGACATCAAACAATAATTAGTCGTAGGATTTCGGTATTCGATCAGGTTCCCTTGACAGTTTTCCATTCTTTGTCCGATCCTCCCCATCATAAAAATCGTAACCTCCCCATTGTAAAAGCCCAGAAGGAGAGGAGCAGAGCCAGGTGCAAAGGATTGAAAAGTAGGATAAGAGGTGTTTATGGATCATAAACGGGCATGGCTACCGTCTTCGGCCTTTCAGTCAGGACAACGGACACGAGAACCAGTATAGCAGGACTGGCCTCAGGCAGGGGAGGCAGCTTGATTCTGCCTAGTCATGTAGCGTCAGCCTTTCTCGGGGCTTGAGCTTACGTGTCCTTAACAAGGTGACTCTGCCGGGGTCATCGCCCGTTCATTGACTATGTGAGGGCAAGAAACAAAATGGATGCCGTAACTAAAATGGATGCCATGACTTTACAACAGAATGCCCTATTTCTCAGTGAATTCATGCTAGTTGCGTAGCGAAAACACTGTTATGCATATAATGGATCATTTACGGTTCATTGGTACCAAAATCGTGTCAGTACTACGATGCCGATTTCACGGGTTCGGATCGCTACAGAACCTCAGGGCCATGCCAATGGGAAGCGAAAGACGTCTCTCAGTATTTTCTATCACTGTGGCAACTACCCCAATAGTCTTCTGTAACATCTTGTCTATGGCGGTTAGACTCGGAAGAGGGTTAGTTGTGGATTTTTTCTGCCTGGTGTTAGGACGGGGTTGTTCAGGGAGATTTTTCCCATTTTCGGAAGCTACACCAGCAATGAATTTGCAGCAACAATAACTAATATATGGGGATGACCCCACAAACACAACCAGTCAAATCAAATACTAATCAACACAAGCGGAAAGTATCCATACCCACAGTCACTTAGGCACTCCTTTTCAAGGGTGAGCTATTTGCCATGGGATCTTATCTCCACACCGTTCTCACGTATTACATCCAGCCAAGGGGGGTGGCCCAGCCCAGCCTCGACCGGCCCCGGACGGCCGCAGACGGTCCCGCCCTTGTCCCGGGCTTCGGCGCTCCCAGAATTTAAAATCCAGTGAATCACCTACTCACACATCTCTGCACAGTCACACACCCTACGCACACCAACACAGACACTCAGGCATTCATACAGATACTCATACAACCAATCAATAACCCATAAAGACACTGATGTAGCTACTCACAACCCATGCAGCAACTTACACACCAACTGACAGACTGATACAGACATTCACACAGTTTAGTCACTAACCTATGCATTCAGTAAGACATGTTTAATCACTCACTTATACAGTCAATCATGCACCTACTAAATCATCCATTCAGACACTTATACACCCACTCATTCTTCAATACACCTTCGCGCATATATATATATATAGCTATCACACATAATGACGTCACATACCCGGTTGCCAGACACATAAACACTCACCACAATGGCAAAGCAGAAGATCTCACTTTCTATGTGGTAGACAGCATCCCCAAAAACCCCAGGGGAGGTAACCGACTTCTAGCTCTTAGGAGATTGGAATCCCGTTACATCATTTTGTATAACTCAAAAATTCCTAATGGTATGAATGCAGATGAAGCGCTAACTGTTCACCTTTAGTTTAGTGCGTCTCAGGCTGTCACTCCCGCTTTCCCTCCAATTTTCTGCTACAGTTTGTTCAAATTTTTTATATTTCCTTATTGTTTGTGTTTGATATCTTTGCAACCCTCTTTTTACATGTATACAAATTCTTTTTCTTGTTTCTCTATTGTCCTATTCCACTGCATTTATCTGTGCCCCAGGGAACGCTTCCACGCACTTTTTTGTATTACTTACACTTCTTTACATTTTTAGTCTCTCTACCCTTTAGCCCACTTGGGCGGGACCTTTCTTATTTTTCTACCCACCTGTTGTCGTATTAGGACTACTATAAGACCCTCTCTGCTTTTAATATGCAGACACTGTTTCTCCGTATCTCATTTCCACCCAGGCTGAGCCTGTCACAGTTGCGATTGCTCACTTGATCTTTCTACATACTGACAGACACCCGGGTGTGACACTATAAACAGAGAGTATCTTCCGTTACGACAGGATTCGGATTCAAGTAATCTTAATTGGGTAGCTTTCTAGATATCCTTATCATGCACTCACCGTGTGTACTTCATATACTCTAAATCTGTATTTTCCCTTGTGGGCTTCTTTCACGTCTTCTATGTCTACATGTGTTTTCAGGACAGAGAGACACACGAGATACTTTGTTTCTTTTTAGTTGAGCATGGTAATTTGCCGTTTAGATATATATATGCTTATAAATATATGTATCTTGTGCCGTTTTTATTTTTCTACATGTATATAATTTAAACACGTTTATCAGGATTTTGTTCAATTTTTTGTCATGTCATGCCGTATGTTTTGTCAAGATTTTCTATGTCTATGATGACAGAATGGTGGTTGCTCTGACAACTGCACATTAACATATTTAAGTGTCACTAGAATGTGTAACAGACAAGTGAACAAGGCGGTTCGCCGTCGAAACGCGTCTTGCTGTTGTTGGATTAAACTACATCTTTTTGCCAGCATTTCACGGAGTCTGTGCCTGTCTGCTGTTCGTCTGCCAGGATTGGAATTCCATATATATATATATATATATATATACATATATATATATATAAAACATATTTAAACTTTACAGAAACACACAGTCACTGTATGATGTCATCAGTGATGTGAGATGCCATCAATGATGTCATCAGTGATGCCACTGGCCATGTCATGAATGATGTAATATGTGACGTCATCAGCAGTGCATTGCGGGGGCGCGAGATATAGTTAGCTCAACTAACTATAACGGCCACATTTCTCTGGTTTTGTACAAGTGAAATGTCCAACTAACTATAACATCCCTGAAACCTGTTGTTTTTCCTGTGAATTTCTAAGGTTTTTTAAATGCTAATTTCTAATTATAACGTCCCTTAAACCTATGTTTATATCAGTGAATTTCAAAGGTTTTTTAAATGCTAATTTCTAACTCTAATGTCTCTGAAACCTATTGTTTTTCAGTGAATTTATAAGGTTTTTTAAATGCTAATTTCTAACTATGCCTACAGAGGTAGGACATGTGCAGGAAGAGGAAGAAAGGTGCAGAAAAAAGCAAGAGAAATGCAGGAAGAGGCAACAGACATCCAGAAAGAGGAAGAAAGGTGCAGAAAGAAGCAAGAGATATGCAGAAAGAACCAACAGAGGTGCAGAAAGAGACCTTGTTGCAAAGTCATCCTGTACCCTGGGTACCCCCTAACTTTTTGCTGACTGGTACTGGAGGTAACAGACTCTGCCTAACCAGGCCCGGAGCCAGTGCTATGTTGAAAGACACTTAGAATATAGTGAAAACACTTACACACACTAGGGTACACTATGGTTTGGGGTACCCCTGTGATTGGCATGACCTCCCCTGTAAGGCCCTAGTACATAATAGGGCAGGGGGATTACAACTACCTAAAAGTCCCTAGCATATAATAGGGCATGGCAGTTTAGAGGCCAGTAGCCCTTTTCTGCACTTGCATGTGTGCACTGCTGAGCCTGAGGTCAGTTGATAAGTAGTCCTGTGTGTGCAGAAAGAGGCAACAAAGGTGCAGAAAGAGGCAAGAGAGGTGCACAGAAGAGGGAAGAAGGGTGCATAAGAGGCAAGTGGGGTTCAGAAAGAAACAAGAGAGGTATAGAAAGAGGCAAGAGAAGTGCAGAAAGAAACAACAATAGTGCAGAAAGAAACAAGAGCAGTGCAGAAAGAAGCAACAGAAGTACAGAAAGAGGCAAGAGGGGTGCAAAAAGAGGCAAAAGAAGTATAGAAAGAAGCAAAAGAGCTGTAGAAAGAGGCATGAGGGGTTCAGAATGAGGGAAGAGGGGTGCAGAAAGAGGCAAGAGGGATACAGAAACAGGTAGGAGAGGTGACCAAAGAGGCAAGAGGGGTACAATGAAGGAAGATAAGTACAGAAATAAGCAACTGAGGTGCTGAAAGTGGTGCAAAAGGTGCAGAAAGATGCAAGAGAAGTGCATAAAGAAGCAACAGAGATACCGAAAGAGGCAAGAGATGTACAGAAACAGGCAGAAAAGGTGCAGAAAGAGGGAACAGGGGTGTTGAAAGAGGCAAGAGAGGTGCAGAAAGAGGAAGGAGGGGTGCAGAAAGAGGCAAGAGGGGTGCAGAAAGAACCAAGTGAGATGCAGAAAGAGGCAACAGAGGTGGAGAACGACGCAAGAAAGGTGCAGAAACAAACAAGAGAAGTGCAGAAAGAGGCAAGAGAATTGCTGAAAGAAGCAACAAAGGTGCAGAAAGAAGCAAGAGCAGTGTAGAAAGAACCAACAGAAGTACAGAAAGAGGCAAGAGAGGTGTAGAAAGAGGCAAAAGAAGTGCAGAATGAGGGAAGAGGGGTGCAGAAAGAGGCAAGAGGGCTGCAGAAACAGGTAGGATAGGTGTACAAAGAGGCAAGAGGGATACAAAGAAGGAAGGAAGAGAAGTGCAGAAAGACACAACACATGTGCTGAAAGAGGTGCAATGGGTGTAGAATGATGCAAGAGAAGTACAGAAAGAAGCAACAGAGACACAGAAGGAGGCAAGAGATGTACAGAAACAGGCAGAACGGGTACAGAAAGAGGGAACAGGGGTGCTGAAAGAGGAAAGAGAGGTACAGAAAGAGGAAAGAGAGGTGCAGAAAGAGGCAAAAGGGGTGGAGAAAGAACCAAGTGAGATGCAGAAAGAGGCAACATAGGAGCAGAAACAAACAAGAGAAGTGCAGAAAGAGGCAAGAGAAGAGCAGAAAGAAGCAATAGGTGTGCAGAAAGAGGCAAGAGAATTGCAGAAAGAGGGAACTGGGATGCAGAAAGAGGCAAGAGGGGTACATAAAGAAGCAAGTGAGGTGCAGAAAGAGGCAACAGAGGTGCAGAAAGAGGCAAGACAGGTGCAGAAACAGGCAACAGAAGTGCAGAAAGAGGCAACAGAAGTTCAGAAAGAAGCAACATAGGTGTAGAAAGAAGCAAGATAAGTGATGAAAGAGACATGAAAGTCGCAGAAAGAAACAAGAGAGATGCATAAAAAAGCAAGAGAAGTGTAGAAAGAGGCAGGTGAGGTGCAGAAAGAGGCAAGAGAACTGCAGAAAGAGGTAATAGAGGTGCAGAAAGAGGCTGGAGAGGCTCACAAAGAAGCAAAAGAAGTGCAGAAGGAAGGCAACAGAAGTGCAAAAAGAGGAAGTAAGGTGCATAGAAAAGCAACAGAGGTACTTAGAAAAGCAAGAGGGTTGCAGACAGAGGCAAGAGAAGTGCAGAACGAAGCAACAGAGGAGCAGAAAGAGGCAAGAGAGGTGCACAATAGGCAGGAAAGGTACAGAAAGAGGGAACAGGGGTGCATGAGAGATACAGAAATGTGCACAAGAGGTGCAGAAATAAGCAAAAGCAGTGCAGAAGGACCCAACAGAGGTGCACAAAGAGGCAAGAGGGGTGCAGAAAGAGATAGGAGAGGTACACAAAGAGGCAAGAGGGGTACAGAAAGAGGCAAGGGGGTTGCAAAAAGAAGGAAGAGAAGTGCAGAAAGAAGCAACAGATGTGCTGAAATAGAAAATAAGGGTGCAGAAAGAAGCAAGAGAAGTGCTGAAAGAGGCAACAGATGAGCAGAAACAGGCAGGAGAGGTGCATAAAGAGGGAAGAGGGGTGCAGAAAGAGGCAAGAGGGATGCAGAAAGAGGAAAGAGAAGTACAGAAACAGGCTGGATAGGTACAAAAAGAAATAAGAGAAGTACAGAAACAAGTGAGGTGCATACAAAAGCAAGAGAAGTGCAGAAAGAGGCAAGTGGGGTGCAGAAAGAGGCAAGAGAAGTGTAGAAAGAGGCAGGAGAGGTGCACAAAGAAGCAAAAGAAGTTCAGAAAGAAGGCAAGAGAAGTGCAGAAAGAGGAAGTAAGGTGCAGAGAGAAGCAACAGAGGTGCTGAAGGAGGCAAGAGGGGTGCCGAAAGAGGCAAGAGAAGTACAGAAAGCAGCAACAGAGGTGCAGAAAGAGGCAAGAGAGATGAAGAACAGGCAGGAAAGGTGCAGAAAGAGGGAACAGGGGTATAGAAAGATGCAAGAGGGATACAGAAATTTGCTAGAAAGGTACAGAAAGAAGCAAGAGACGTGCAGAAGTAACCAACAGAGGTACAGAAAGAGACAAGAGGGGTGCAGAAAGAGGTAGGAGAGGTACACAAAGAAGCAAGAAAAGCGCAGAAATAAGCAACAGGGTGCTAAAAGAGGTAAGAGGGGTGCAGAAAGAGGCAAGAGAAGTGCGGAAATAAGCAACAGAGGTACAGAAAGAGGCAAGAGAGGTGCAGAAACAGGCAGGAAAGGTGCAGGAAGAGGGAACAGGGGTGCAGAAAGAAGCAAGATGGGTACAGAAATTAGCAAAAGAGGTGCAGAAAGAAGCAAGAGCAGTGCAGAAAGAGGTAGGAGAGGTGCACAAAGAGGCAAGAGGGGTGTATGAGAGTAGGATCTGCTTCTTATGGTTACCCCCACTTTTTGCTGATTTTTCACTGTTTTTCGATCTTAGTCTGGCTGGGGCCCTGCTATTCTTGACCCCATCCTAGTTAATTCCTCTTTAAATTGATTCCTAGTACCTTAGGTACACCACAGATTGGATTCTGGGGTGCCCTTATAAGTCCCTAGTATATGGTATACTATGTACCCAGGGCATAGGTACCCCAGTGGCCTACCGGGGGCTGAAGCATGTATTATGCCACCCCTGGGAAGCCCTCCAAAATGACACCACAGGTCTGCTACTGCAGCCTGTGTAAGGTGGTGCATGCACCCCTTACAGAGATATAGGTTCACTATGTCTCACCTATCACTGCACATAGAAACCTATCAGTCTCCCCTATGGCAGGCCTTATCAATCCTGAAGGCAGGGTGTTGGACAGGCCACACGAAGGGCTTGCTCCCTCCCCGCACGACAGGGCCCGAGCTCCGGCCCACCAGGCATAATCCACGAAAAGCACCTGTACCCCGTCTCCCGACGGATCTTCTGCCCTCGGACCTCTACTCATCACGGGGCCCAGCCCCACCGGCTCCCCCGGCCGGTTCAAGCCGCCATCTTGGGCCCTGCACCAGGAGGCCGCGTGGCCTCGCCCCGACCCTAACCCCGGGCCTGGCCGGCCCCGACATCCCGGCACCACCATCCACCCGGGAGGTGAGCGGACCACTTGGCAGGTCAATAGGAGGACGAAGTGTCAAGAGCTCTTCCCCCGCCAGGTGCCGATCGCCTCCAGCCCCCCCAGGCGCTGGCTCCACCCCCTGCTGGGTGTCTGGACACCTTCATCCCGGGCCCTCCGACCTCCAAGTGCGAGGGTCCGGACATCAAAGGGCGCCTGCCCTATAACTGGGGCAACTCCGGAGCAGGAAGGCAGTTGTATCCTGGAGTCGAGAGACACCGAGAGAACTCAGCCTTGACGGACTACTGGCGCTGCCGTAGCCCGCTCTTGTGAACCATCGTCCTGCCTGCTGGCGCTGCCGCGGCCTTCTACAACATCCATCCTCGTCGGGACCTGCTGGCGCTGCCGCGGCCCGTTGTAACGACCATCCTCACCGGGACCTGCTGGCGCTGCCGCGGACCGTACATCGACCATCTCTCCGGGACCTGCTGGCGCTGCCGCGGCCCGTTGTAACGACCATCCTCACCGGGACCTGCTGGCGCTGCCGCGGACCGTACATCGACCATCTTTCCGGGACCTGCTGGCGCTGCCGCGGCCCGTACCAACTAAGCTCGAGGATTGTGAGCTAATCATCATCTCATCCAACCTACCTGACTGGTAGACAGACTGTCCCGCTACCCCTTACCCTGCTTTGAGAGACTTGAATCGAGGGGACCCCTGAGTCCAGACCTCCTTGTACCATTCAACCGTACCTTAAGAAGTGCTTATAAAGAACACTGAACCTTATCCGTGTGTGGTATCTGTCTGTGGGGGGGAAGTTACTTGTCTGTACGATCGCTGGAGACGGCTCTCCCCGGAGACCTCTCCTCCTGACCCCGGCCGACCCTCCCGGTCCGTCTATCCTTTCTAACATTGGTGGCCAGCGGCGCGATCCGAGTCAACGCGTAATCGTACAGAGAGTAGCTCACCCCACGACAACAACACGATGTCAGCCAAAGATAGCAACTCCACCGAGAAATTCCAAATGGATAAATTGGAAGAATACAACCACCGCGAACTGAGACAATTCTGCATAGAACTTGGCATTGCTACCACCGGCCTGAGTACCAAAGATGATCTAAAGCACGCCCTAGAGTCGTGGACAGAAACTGGGGTCGCCGGACCCTCCGACCAAAGCAGCATCACACCAGAGGGGAACGCCACGGCTCCCGAGGAGCGGGGAACGGGCCTCTCGCAGGAGGAGATCCGAGAAAGAGAAAGAACCAGATTGCACGAGTTGGAAATGGCACGACTCAAGATGGATGGGGAACTCAAGTTAGCTGAACAGAAACTCAACCTCGAGCACATGCGGCTCCGAGATGAACGAGAAGAGAAGCAGAGACAGAGAGAGCTGGAGGAAAAAAAAATAACGCTCGAGCACGAGCGCAAACTGGCGGAAATAGAACTTCGGAAACAGAATAAAGAACTGGGGGTGCCTGAGCGACCACACACCCCGGGGCCAATCGAGAAAAAAGTCCACATCCCCAAGGATGTTGTCCGCGAGTATGTCCGAGAAGACGACATACAACAGTGGTTTAAAGCCTACGAGATCGCCATGACCTCCCACCGGATCGACCGGAGTGATTGGGGAGCCGGACTCTGGGGGAGGTTTATCAACGAGGGGCGCGATGCCCTACTGCAGCTCCCAGATCACCAAATGTCGTCCTACGACCACATGAAGGCTGCCCTCCTCACCCGCTACGGCCTCACACCCGAGATGTACCGCCAGAGGTTCAGAGATTGCACCCGGATCCCAGGTACAACTTGGGTAGAATACGTGAACTATTTCAGCCGTGCCTTCGAGGGGTGGATAAAGGGGAGCCAGGTCACCACCTACGAACAACTCTTTAACCTGATGGTATGGGAGCACCTGTCGAACAACTGCTTCGTCGAGCTCAGGCAGCACCTCCTCGACAGTAAGCTGACTGACCCCCGGCAGCTCGCCGCCGAAGCTGACCGATGGGAAAGCACCCGAGTGGGCCGGAGGGGGCCACACGAACAGAACAGAAACAACCAAGGCCAGCACCGTCCTCGGGGAGGAGGAGGGGGCCAGGGGCGAGGGAGAGACGCCTTGCCCGCAACACCCGTGGCCAGCACCCCGGCTCCGGCCGGTCGGGGCAACCCCCCGTGGCGTCCTGGGGTCCGAGCCAACGTCACGTGCCACCGATGCCAACGAGTCGGCCACTACGCCAATGACCCGAGCTGCCCGCAGAACCAAACACCCAAGCCCCGCCAGGTAGCTGCCGCCGCCCTGGGGGAAGAGCGATCATTGGAGGAACCAGAGGAGTATGAGCCGGCCCAGCAAGAGTGGGAACCGGCCGCCATGGTCCTGGCGTGCTTAGGGGGAAGAGACATGGTCCCGCGGGCTCCCCTACCCGCTAACACCAGGAAATACGGTCAGTGGGTGACCATTAATGGACAGCGAGCCGAGGCCTTGCGTGACACAGGCGCCAGTGTGACGGCCGTCCGCTGTCACCTGGTGAAGCCCGAGCAGATCCTGCCGAACATTCTCTGCCCCGTCCGCTCGGCAGACAACTCTGAAAGTATGTGTCAAATGGCCTGCGTTCCATTCGAATGGGGAGGGGTCTCCGGCCTGTTGAAGGTGACGGTCCGGGACGATGCCCCCGTGGACTGCCTCCTGGGGAATGACCTCGAGAGTTCCCCGTGGGCCACCGTTGAGAGAAGAGAGCACCTGGGGATGCTGGGCCTCCCGGACTGGGCCTGCATAACCACCCGGTCCATGGCCGCCCGTGCCGTCCCTCGATCAGAAGAACCAGAGTGGCCAGCACCTCCGCCCCCAGTCGCCCCAGTAGAAGACAACGACGAGGCCAGCCTCCCAGACCCGACGGCCGAAGGGGACGCGCAACCCCAGGACCTTCCTGACCTGGCTCAGTGGCGTCAAGAGGGGGGGCCCACCCAAGCACAGTTCCGCCAGGAACAAAAGACCTGTCCCTCCCTCGAGGGACTCCGCCAACAAGCCAGCGCCCAGAACGCAGGGGACTCCACCGGAACTCACTGGGTCTACTGGGATAACGACCTGCTATACAGCGAGCAAAGAATCGCCGAGCTGGGGGCCGGTCGAGTACTGGTGGTACCTCTCCGCTTCAGAGACTTTCTGCTCAACCTGGCCCACGATGTCCCCCTGGCTGGACACCTGGGCCAAGATAAAACGTACAGCCGCCTAGTGACCCACTTTTTCTGGCCGAAGATGAGGAACGACGTCCTGAACCACTGCCGATCTTGCCCCACATGCCAAGCCAGCGGGAAGAGTGGTCGGAAGCTGAAAGCCCCTCTGCAACCCTTCCCGGTGGTCACCACCCCGTTCGAGAGGGTGGGGATAGACATCGTGGGGCCTCTGGACCCCCGCACGGCACAAGGACACAGGTTCATCTTAGTACTGGTGGACCATGCCACCCGCTACCCCGAGGCGGTGCCCCTACGGACCGTGACAGCTCCGGTGGTTGGCCGGGCCCTAATGGGGATCTTCTCCCGGGTAGGCTTCCCCCGAGAAGTCGTCAGCGACCGAGGCACGAACTTTATATCCAAATACATGAAGTCCCTCTGGCAACAATGCGGGGTCACCTACAGATTCACGACCCCCTATCACCCCCAAGGGAACGGACTAGTGGAGCGTTTTAACCGCACCCTCAAGGGGATGATTGGGGGATTGGAAGAGCCCCTCCGTCGCCAGTGGGATGTACTACTCCCGTGCCTCCTCTTCGCCTACCGCGAAGTTCCCCAGAAGTCCCTCGGTTTTAGCCCTTTCGAACTCCTGTACGGGCACCCTGTGCGAGGGCCCCTCAGCCTAGTAAAAGAAGGTTGGGAGATGGCCCCCCTAAAGACCCCTCCAGACGTCTTCAAATACCTCCTGGCCCTACGCAATCAGACCCGGCGCTTCAGAGAGATGGCCAAGGCGAACCTCGAGGCCAGCCAGGAGGACATGAAGAAGTGGTATGATCACAATGCCTCCTCCGTTGAGTTCGAGCCTGGACAACAAGTATGGGTGATGTCCCCCACCGAACCATGTGCCTTGCAAGATAAGTGGACGGGGCCCTTCAAAGTGGTCGAGCGCAAAAGCCCCGTCACTTACCTCATCGACCTGGGGACCTCCCGGAACCCCCTTCGGGTCCTCCACACCAACCGACTCAAACCACACTTTGTGCGCTCAGAACTCAGCCTCCTGATGGCTACGGACAGTGGGGCAGAGGAAGACTCCGAACCCCTCCCGGATCTTCTGAAGACTCGGGAGAATGACGGCTCCGTGGACGGGGTCCGGCTCTCTGACGCCCTCACTTCGGAGCAACGCCAGGGCTGCCGGAACCTCCTGCTGCAGTTCGCTACCCTGTTCTCCCTCACCCCCGGGGTCACCCCTTGGTGTTTGCACGACGTGGACACCGGGGACAGTCCCCCTGTCCGACACCGGGCCTACCGCGTACCAGATCGGGTACGGGCCTGCATACAGGAGGAGGTGGCCAAGATGCTCACAATCGGGGTCATCGAGCCCTCGGACAGTCCCTGGGCCAGTCCGGTTGTATTGGTCCCCAAAGCCGCTGCCCCCGGCACCGCACCTGAACTGAGATTCTGCGTCGACTACCGGGGCTTGAACGCTGTCACCCAGACCGACGCTCATCCGATCCCCCGAGCAGACGAGCTGATCGACCGGCTGGGGGCCGCCCGCTACCTCAGTATCTTCGACCTAACAGCGGGCTGCTGGCAGATCGGCCTCACACCCAGGGCTCAGGAACGGTCAGCCTTCTCTACCCCCGATGGCCACTACCAATTCAAGGTCATGCCCTTCGGCATGAAGAATGCCCCCGCCACGTTTCAACGCCTCGTGAACCAGGTCTTGGCGGGGCTCGAAGAGTTCAGCGCTGCCTACCTGGATGATATCGCTGTATACAGCCGCCACTGGCCCGACCACCTCCGTCACCTCCAAGAGGTCCTGCAGGCCCTCCAGCGGGCCGGCCTCACAATTAAGGCCGGCAAGTGCCAAATTGGCCAAGGGTCTGTGACCTACCTTGGGCACCAAGTGGGAAGCGGGCTGGTGGCCCCGCTACAACTTAAGATTGCTGCCATCCAGTCCTGGCAGCCCCCCGTCACCCAGACCGAGGTCCGAGCCTTCTTGGGGCTCACCGGCTACTACCGGCGGTTCGTGAAGGACTACGGCAGCATCGTGGGGCCCCTCACGGGTCTCACGTCCAAGAACCAACCGAAGCGGATTAACTGGACCCCCGATTGTCAAGCGGCCTTCGAGAAGCTGAAGGCCGCCCTGTGCACCGCCCCTGTGCTCCAGGCCCCCGATTACGGTCGGGAATTCGTGGTACAGACCGATGCCTCCGACCACGGCATCGGAGCCGTCCTTTCTCAGTTAAACCCCGAAGGTCATGACCAGCCGGTGGCCTTCATCAGTCGACGTCTCCTGGCCCGAGAACAGCGCTGGAGCACCATCGAGAGGGAGGCCTTCGCAGTGGTGTGGGCCCTCAAAAAGCTCCGGCCCTATCTCTTCGGTACCCACTTCCGGGTACAGACCGACCATCGACCCCTGCAGTGGCTGATGCAGATGCGGGGGGAGAACCCAAAACTCTTGCGCTGGTCCATTTCCCTGCAGGGAATGGACTTCACTGTAGAGCACCGACCAGGCCAAGACCACGCCAACGCGGATGGCCTGTCCCGCTTTTTCCGCCTCGACGAAGAGAGTCCCCAAGGAGATGGGTGACTCTCCCCGCCTTCAGCTGGGGGGGACGCATGTTGGACAGGCCACACGAAGGGCTTGCTCCCTCCCCGCACGACAGGGCCCGAGCTCCGGCCCACCAGGCATAATCCACGAAAAGCACCTGTACCCCGTCTCCCGACGGATCTTCTGCCCTCGGACCTCTACTCATCACGGGGCCCAGCCCCACCGGCTCCCCCGGCCGGTTCAAGCCGCCATCTTGGGCCCTGCACCACGAGGCCGCGTGGCCTCGCCCCGACCCTAACCCCGGGCCTGGCCGGCCCCGACATCCCGGCACCACCATCCACCCGGGAGGTGAGCGGACCACTTGGCAGGTCAATAGGAGGACGAAGTGTCAAGAGCTCTTCCCCCGCCAGGTGCCGATCGCCTCCAGCCCCCCCAGGCGCTGGCTCCACCCCCTGCTGGGTGTCTGGACACCTTCATCCCGGGCCCTCCGACCTCCAAGTGCGAGGGTCCGGACATCAAAGGGCGCCTGCCCTATAACTGGGGCAACTCCGGAGCAGGAAGGCAGTTGTATCCTGGAGTCGAGAGACACCGAGAGAACTCAGCCTTGACGGACTACTGGCGCTGCCGTAGCCCGCTCTTGTGAACCATCGTCCTGCCTGCTGGCGCTGCCGCGGCCTTCTACAACATCCATCCTCGTCGGGACCTGCTGGCGCTGCCGCGGCCCGTTGTAACGACCATCCTCACCGGGACCTGCTGGCGCTGCCGCGGACCGTACATCGACCATCTCTCCGGGACCTGCTGGCGCTGCCGCGGCCCGTTGTAACGACCATCCTCACCGGGACCTGCTGGCGCTGCCGCGGACCGTACATCGACCATCTTTCCGGGACCTGCTGGCGCTGCCGCGGCCCGTACCAACTAAGCTCGAGGATTGTGAGCTAATCATCATCTCATCCAACCTACCTGACTGGTAGACAGACTGTCCCGCTACCCCTTACCCTGCTTTGAGAGACTTGAATCGAGGGGACCCCTGAGTCCAGACCTCCTTGTACCATTCAACCGTACCTTAAGAAGTGCTTATAAAGAACACTGAACCTTATCCGTGTGTGGTATCTGTCTGTGGGGGGGAAGTTACTTGTCTGTACGATCGCTGGAGACGGCTCTCCCCGGAGACCTCTCCTCCTGACCCCGGCCGACCCTCCCGGTCCGTCTATCCTTTCTAACACAGGGTGCTTGGTTATATGTGAGAGGGTGCCCAGGCATGAGCTGAGCCCCTCTGCAGCATTCAGAATCTATCCTCCGGGGTTGTCAGTAGTGCAGCCTGACCATATACTCTTAAGTGCATTATAACTAAAACGGTTAATGCTAACTTTGGACTGGCTGCACAGAAACATGTCGTGTTTGGTGCCAAACACCTTGGAATCATACCCCCACATCAATAACTGGTGTGGGAATATGATCCTAGCCTTCTAGAGGGAGAGACATGACAGCACTGGTAGACCCGGTACAAGTTTAACAGAGCCCCAGCATCACAAAATGGCTTCCTGCAGCTGAGCGAAACTCTCGCAAGGGAGGCCTGGACCATAGGTTTCCTGTCACAGGAAGGTGTAACCACCTCCCAGACAGGCCTTAGTGGATATGGGCTGGGTGGTAACGCTCCAAGAGTGGTTTGAATTCTGCACTGGGGGCACATTTGGTGTCCCTGTGCATAGTCCAGTTCAAACCAGCTGCAGGGGCTACCAGCCCCTGCTCTGGCGCGATACTGGACAAAGGAAATGGGTGTAGCCACCACTCTTTCAAAACCCTCACATAGGTGGGTCTCCTGAGTTAGTCCAACCCCTTTCTTAAGTATGAGCAAGGAACCCCTGGCAACAGGACTTCAGATACCACTGGACGAAACTCTGCAACTGAATCCTGGAACTTCTATGCTCTACTCAAGACTAGAGGACTGAATAAGTTTCCCTTGGGGTCAAGGAGTGACTCCCCTGCTTGGCAGGCACCAACGAAGCAATTGCCGGTCTGCATCTCCGAAGCTCCCGATGGACTCCAAAGTATCTGCAGCCCAGCAAGAGGATTGCCAGACTTCTCAGAGGCCGACCCGAGTCCCCAGCAAAGCTGAGACCCGCAGCCCTTGTGAGTAATGTGGAACCGGAACCCCTGGACACCGTGCACATTTGCAAGTGCAAAAGCTTCTCGACATGCCCTGAGGCTGTGCATTGGGTTACTTGTAGCCCACACCCCGAGTAGAGAATCCACCAAAGATTGTCAGCCTAGTCACCCCGAGTGACCCGTGGGCCACCATTTTGTGATTCCTCTTGAGGTCCATGCATGATCCCCAGTCCGTCGAATGGTGGGTCCCTGTGAAGGTAACTCTGACTTTTTTTTGGGCTTCCCTGGTTGCTCCAGACGTGCCCTCACTCCTCCTTGCTGGTGGAGTCCCTCAGACCATGGTGGTCTGCACCGAAGCATCTTTCTCCTTTCTGCATGGGTTGCTGTTGCCAAGGCTTGTTGGGTTCAATCCGGGCACCGACACCGCAGCACTCGACATCCTTTGTGGGACAGCTCAAATCTAGCTCCTGATTGTCCTCGACACCTCCTGGTCCTCGTGGCTGAGGAGTCAAGCTTCACCTTCTTCACCTGAATCACCCAACATCGGTGGGTATTAGTCTATCGTGCCCCTGGTCACTGGCAAGTGACCCAGACTCTGTACCCTCTGCTTTCAGGTTCTTCACATCATCAATCCAGGCTTGGATCTCTTCAGACACTTTGCATCTTCCCGGCAGCAGCACTTCTTCACCAGTTTCCATTGCAAACGACGACGCGACCCAACACCATTTTACACCTATGCACCCGCCTTCCGTGGGTGAGGTAACTGGAGTACTCCAGTGCTCCAGTGGGTGTTGACCCTAGAACTGCCTAAGTCCAAGAGGGTTTGGTCCTAGTCCATTTCTAAGTGTCCCTAATCATTAAAAATCTAAGCGCGACTTTCCCCATAGAAGCTAACGGGAGCTTGCGGCTGTGTTCTCACACGGCACATGGCCCCCGTGGGTCCCCTGTGTCACTACCTTGGATGGTTCCTTGTGCTATTTTACTGTAATATTTGAAGTGTAACTTATGTGCTTTTGCTTCTAGTCTCATAAAGAGACTAGGGGTGTGTGTTTAGTAATAAATACATATATTTTATATATATACCGGTGTGGTTCCCTTTCATTTGGTCATTCAAGAGATTATAGACTGGTAAAATGACCTGCTTTACATGCCTTCAAGACTTAGCTTGAAGGCTACTCTGCATAGCTACCACTGGGATAGCTTACAATAAAGGTTATCGTTAACCTATCATCAATAAGGGGTTGTGTGGACTGGTGCAAGGTGTCCACTATAACCAATGGGACAGCATATACCAGGCCAACTTCTCACATTGGTGTGCAGCGGGTGGGATTCCAGCTTGCTATTGTTTTACCAGATAATCTCAATTGAATTGACTAACTGAAAACCACTAAAGGTACCTAAGGTACATATAATACAAGCTTAGTATACAGTAAGTTCTACTGAACTTAGAGTTGTGTGTCAAGGGCTTTGCACACTCTTTCTACAACTCAAGAGAGTTTAGTAGGCCACACTAGAGTAGGTAGTGCATACACCACACTTCACTAGTAATGTATTCAAGGCCAGGAACCAGTGGGTCCCTTCCAGAAGCCAATGGGCTTCTTCCCTCCAAGTATGATAACCTCCCATTCTTGGAATTGAGAGCATTATGCAGTACTAGGAGACTGAAGACAGGCAAAAGTGCAACCACCCAATGCCTCATAGAGGTACTCAGGCAGGATGATCTCAGATGACCTATAGGGTCTGACGGGGTAGGCAGAGTGGGTGGGGCAGCAGATGAGGAAGGGCCTAGGGGTGAAATTTCCCATGACCAGACCTCTAATGGTGACCGGGAAGATGACAAAGATCTTGACCTGGAAAATCCAGCTCCCCTGGAAGATGAGGAAGCGAGCCACAATGGTCCTCTTTTTGTCCCTCCTGGAAAAGTTGGTGGTGGGCCTAGAAGGTCCAGATCTCCCTCAGTGAAGTCTAACCATTCTGGTTCAGCTATAGGGACCTCTAGCTCTGCTCATAGGAGGGAAACCTCCCAGGAGAGGAGAGAGAGACTGCTGAAGTATGAGGAAGCACAGCTTAAGATCAAAAAGCAGCAGATAGCCCTAAAAAGGGAGTCCCTAGAGCTCTACAGAGCTAGAGAAAAGATGGGACTAGAGTCCCATAGTTGCAGCAACATCCCTATTGGAAGGGAGAGGTCTCATGACCAAAGAAACCTAAATAAGATTGTCCCTCCCTACCAGAGTGGGGATGACATCCACAAATGGATTACTGCACTGGAAAGGGCCTGTAAAGTACAAAGGGTTCCCAGGAGCAGTGGACAGCAATCTTATGGCTCTCCTTTGCAGACAAAGGTAGAGATAAGCTCCTCACTGTTAGAGAGGAGGATGCTGATGATTACTCCAGTCTGAAAGTGTATTGATTGAAGGGTTTGACCTAACCACTGAACAATATAGGTTAAAGTTCAGGGATACCCAAAAGGCACAAAATCAAGACTGGGTGGACTTTGTAGATTGTGGTACCAAGGCTCTGGAAGGCTGGTTACTTGGCAGTAAGGTGTGTGACTTCAAAGAATTGTATAATCTAATCATGAGGGAACAGATTCTTAATAAGTGTCAAAATCAGTTGCTACATCAGTACCTGGTGGACTCTGATCTGACCTCTCCCGAAGAATTGGGAAAGAAGGCGGACAAATGGGTCAGAACCAGGCTGAGGCAGAAGGTACAGAACCAAGGTGGTGACCCAAAGAAGCAAGATTCTAAGAACTCTGACAAGGGTGGGGAGAAGGGTAAAGACCAGAAGTCTTCACAAGGACCCCAAAAATCTTCTTCAGGTGAGGATTCACAGTCTAACAAGGGAAAAGACCAAAAGAAACCAAGGTGCAAGATCTGTAAGCAGGAAACTCACTGGACTAGTGATTGCGCCAGGTCCAAAGACTCAACTCCAGCCACCATTGCCCCTAAGGCAACTGTTCCCCCTCGTGCAGCTACAATTGGTGGTGGTAATACTCAGAACAAGGGTGTAGTAGGGGTAACCCTGGGATTTGAGGTGGACTCTGGCCTAGTCAGAGTTCCAACTCAGGCTGTCCTGATCTGTGATGGGGCATGGACATGTCCCCCTTTGTGAGTCCCAGTTGTTGGAGAGTAGGATCTGCTTCACATGTTTACCCCCACTTTTTGCTGGTGTTTCACTGTTTATCGACTTTAGTCTGGCTGGGACCCTGCTAATCAGGGACCCAGCCTAGCTGCTTCCTCTCTAAAATGATTCCATGCACTTTAGGTACAGTTCAGATTGGATCTGAGGTGCCCTTATAAGTCCCTAATATATGGTATACTATGTACCAAGGGCATAGGTACTCCAGAGGCCTACCAGGGGCTGAAACATGTAATATGCCACCCCTGGGAAACCACCCAAAATGACACCACAGGTCTGCTACTGCAGCCTGGGTAAGGTGGTGCCTGCACCCCTTACTGTGATATAGGTTGTAGGAGAGTAGGGTCTGCTATCCTATGGTCACCCCAAATTTTTGCTTTTTGCTTCACTGGTTTTTGACATATTGAGGCTGTGGGCCTGCCAATCAGACCCCCAGCCTGCTGTTCTCTCTACTAAAATAAACCTATGCACCCTAGGTGCATAACCAATTGGAAGTGGATCACCCTGTCAGCCCCTGTACCAGTGTACACTAGGTACCCAGGGCATTGGTGTACCCAAGGCCTGCCAAGGGCTGAAGCATGTATTATGCCACCCCAGGCTTGGCCTAACAATTTGACACAACTGGCTGATCACTCAGCTGGGGTAAGTTGGTGTAATCACCTCTTACTTAGGTGTAGTATACCTATACCTAACCTTAAATGGGACACCTGGTAACCTATAAGTCACTCCTATGGCAGGCCTTAACAATCCTGAAGGCAGAGTGCTTGGTTCCACGTGAGATGGTGCTCTGGCATGAGCTGAGCCTGTCTGCAGTGGTCGGAACAACTTCCTTCTACTGTTTCCAGATATCGTCATACCATATACTCTTAAGTGCATTATGAACCTCGCGGTTAAATGCTATCTTTGGTTTGGCTTTATCAAAACATGTCGAGTAAGGTGTCATACGAATTGGAATACTAACCCCTCGCCAATTCTGGCGACGGGGTTAGCATTCCACCCTTCTAGAGGGACACGACATGTACAGTACCTGAAACCCGGGTAAAATCAGACATAGCCTCAGCTCCACAAAATGGATGCTGCCACCACAGACACAAGTCTGCCCTCCTGCTGCTGGGAGTCCTTCCAGCTTGGGAGGTGTGGACAAAGGGTTTCCTGCCAGGGGAGGTGCGTGCACCACCCCAGACAGGATTTTGTGTATTGGTCAGGTAGGGCTTGAAAGAAACCAGACATGCCTGTGGCTCACAAGGAGCCTCGGTGCATATGCCAGTTCAAACCGGTCCTGGGGCACACCAGTCCCGGGCCTGGGGCGAGCTGGACAAAGGATTGGGAGTGTAACCACCCCCCTTCCTGGTCCCACCCATAGGGAGGGACCTAGCAGGTAGTCCGGCCCCTAGAATCCGCTTAAAGGTAGGAGCTGTGTCCTAAGACTTCAGACATCCTGGAATCAACTTAACACTAAGAAGAAGACGGGAACTTCGACGCTCTGCTGCACAGAGGACTGAAGCCAATCTCCCCTGTGGTCAGGGAGTGACCACCTTGCTAACGCAAGCACCATCCAGCGAATCAACGTCTGCTTTGCCGCCGCCTCCCGCCGGAGCCCGAGCCCAGAGACTGACAAGACCTGGACCTCCAGACCTCTCACCGCCCGATCCACAGTCCCTGGAAAGAGGAGACCCGTGGAGGCACCGAGACACGTGGAGCCAGCCATCTTGAAACGACCACGACAAGCTGACAAGTGCAACAACCGAGGCTCCCTCCAAGTTGTGCTTTGGGATCTGAGAAGCCCAACACCCGAGCAGCATCTGCACCAAAGGTGAGCCCTCCAGCATCTCCACGATCTGCGTGGGGCCCTTCTGCATTTTGCCACTCGACGCGCCTAACCGGTTACTGGCCCGCTGGCTAGTAGCCATCTTGGCGACGAACTCTACGAAATACACCGCTGGTCTGGTTGCTCCAGACTGGCCCTTGCTCCCCTCCAAAGGAGCAGTCCTTCTGACCTTGCTGGTCAGAACCATCAGCTTATTTCATCTCCTACAACAATTGCTTTTGCCAAGGCTTGTTTGCTTCGATCAAGTCGCCGACACTGCCGACAGCGATAGCCTGCGTGGGACAGCTCGTGAACCGACTCCTGGACGTCGTCGACCTCCAGGGACCACGTGGCTGCAGAGACAAGCTACACCTTTCTTCCTGTTTGCACCCGACATTGCCTGGTACCCACCTGGTGCCACGCTGGTCACTGGCTAGTGACTGTGAACACTGTCCCCTCTGCTTACAGGTCTTCAACATCTCCGATCCACTCTTGGATCCACTGCATCTCTCCCGGACCGACCGCCTGCAGCATCTTTGTCTTCAAGCTCCACGGAACAGATAGAAGAAACCCGACGCACTTCGAGGCCTATGCACCCGCTTCCTGTGGGTGAGGTAAAGCTGGCACACCTGTGCCCAAGTGTAGTATTACATCTCTAGTGCCTGTGTTCCAAATCTTGAGTTCCTAGTCCATCCGGAAGATCCTCTTTGCAGTAACTTTGTACTTTTTACGCACCCATTGAAACCTATGGGAGCACGGGTGTGACTATTTGCTCTGCACACGCCACCCGTGGACCTCCTGGTCACTAACTGAAGTTAGCTCCTTGTAGGCCCAGCGATTCTAGAGGCCCTAGGCCTTTTCCCTTTTCTGTTCGTGGTACTTATACCACTATTTTAGTATATGGTTTGAGCGGCCACCAGGGCCTATCCATATAAAGTGCAACTTCTGTGTATTCTACTATAATCTTGTTTGACGATTTGTGCTCCTGTGCTCATAAAGAGACTAGGGGTTACTTTGAGAAATAAATACATATATATTTTGAATATATATCTGTGTGGTGTCCTTTCATTGGTATAAAAGGGGGTTACATTTGGTAAAACAGCTGGCTTAACACGCTTCACGAGTTTAGCCTCAAAGACTGCTTAGCCTACGCTACCACTAGGGCAGCTAGTCCGAAAAGGTTGACTTACAACCACACCATAAGGGTTGCTTGGCATGGTACAAGGTGATCACTTTAACTAGTGAGCATCATATACCAGGCCAACTTCTCACATAGGTTACCTATATCACTATATCTATACACACATATAAACCTATAAGTCACTCCTATGGCAGACCTTATCAATCCTGAAGGCAGAGTGCTTGGTTCTTATGTGAGAGGGTGCCCCTGCATGAGCAGAGCCCCTCTGCAGTGTTCGGAGAACCTTCTCTGATGCTGTTTGTAGTGCAGCCTGACCATACACTCTTAAGTGCATTATAACCAAACGGTAAATGCTAACTTTGGACTGGCTGCACGGAAACATGTTGTGTTTGATGTCAAACACCTTGGAATCATACTCCCACACCAGTAACTGGTGTGGGAGTATGATCCCACCCTTCTAGAGGGAGAGACATGACACCACTGGTATACCCGGTAGAAACTTAATAGAGCCCTGGCATCACAAAATGGATGCTGCAGCCACAGACACGGGTCTGGCCTCCTGCTGCTGACCGAAACTCCGGCAGAGGAGGCCTGGACAATAGGTTTCCTGTCACAGGGAGGTGTAACCACCTCCCAGACAGGCTTATGTGTATTGGGGCTGGGTGTGAGCACTCTCTGAGTGCGTTGAAGTCCTGCACTGGGGGCACATTTGGTGTCCCTGTGCATAGTCCAGTTCAAACCAGTTCAGGGGCTTCCAGCCCCTGCTCTGGCATGAAAGTGGACAAAGGAAATGGGTGTAGCCACCCCTCTTTGCAAACCCTCCCATAGGTGGGTCCCCAGAGTATGTCCAACCCCCTACCTCAGTATAAGTATGGGACCCCTGCCCTTAGGACTTTAGATTAACTTGGACAAAACTCTGATGCTGAATTCTGGACCTTCGATGCTCTGCTCAAGACCACAGGGCTGAAGAAATCTCCCTTGGGGTCAAGGAGTGACTCCCCTGCTTGGCAGGCACCAACGAAGCAATTTGCCGGTCTGCATCATCGAAGCTCCCGTCGGACTCCGAAGTATTTGCAGCCCAGGAAGAGGATTTCCTGACATCTCAGAGGCCGACCCGAGTCCCCAGCAAAGCTGAGACCGTCAGCCCTTGTGAGTAGTGTGGAACCAGAACTCCTGGTCACTGTGCATTTCTGCAAGTGCATTGACTTCTCGACATCTCTTGAAGTCGTGCTTGGGCTGACTTGTAGCCCCCACCTTGAGCACTGAATCCACTGAAGATTGTCAGCCTGGTCATTCCGAGTGACCCGTGGGCCACCATTTTGTGTTTCATCTCGAGGTCCCTTCGCGATCCCTGGTCCGTTGACTGGTGGGTCCCTGAGGGGGTAACTTTGTATTTCCTTGGGCTTTCCTGGTTGCTCCAGACATGCCCTGACTCCCATCCAAGTGATGAGTCCCACAGACCTTCCTGGTCTGCACCGAAGCATCTTTCTCGTTTCTGAGTGGGTTGCTGTTGCAAAGGCTTGTTGTGTCCAATCTGGGCACCGACGCTGCAGCACTCGACATCCTTTGTGGGGCAGCTCGAATCCAGATGCTGGTTGTCCTCGACGCCCCCTGGTCCTCGTGGCTGAAGAGTCAAGCTTATCCTCCTTCACCTGAAATCACCGGACATCGGTGGGCATCTGCTCATCGCCTTCCTGGTCACTGGCAAGTGACCCAGACTCTGTCTCCTCTGCTTTCAGGTTTTTCTCATTATCGATCCAGGCTTGGATCTTTTCAGACACTTCGCATCTTCACGGCAGCAGCACTTCTTCGCCAGCTCCCATTGAAATCGACTACGCGACCCAACACCAAAAGACACCTATGCACCTGGCTTCCCTGGGTGAGGTAACGTGAGTACTCCGGTGCTCCTGTGGGTGCTAGCACTAGAACTTCCTAAGTCCAAAAGGGTTTGCTCCTGGCTCATTTCTAAGTGTCCCTAATCTTTAAAAATCTAACCACGACTTTCTCCATAGAAGCTAACGGGAGCTCACGGCTGTGTTCACACACTGCACACGGCCCCCGTGGTCCCCTGTGTCACTACCTTGGGTGGTTCCTTGGGGTCCCAGCGATTCTACAGGCTCTAGGCCTTGCGTCTAGTTAAGTTGTGGTTCTTATACCACTATTTTAGTATATGGTTTGGCTCGCCCCTAGGGCCTGACGTGCATTTGTGCTATTTTACTGTGATTATTGAAGTGTATATTATGTGTTTTGACCTCTAGTCTCATAAAAAGACTAGGAGGGTGTGTTTAGTAATAAATACATATATTTTATATATATACCTGGTGTGGATATCTTTAATTTAGTGACTCAAGAGATTTTAGACTGGTAAAACAAGCTGCTTTACATTCCTTCAAGACTTAGCCTGAAGGCTGCTCTCCATAGCTACCACTAGGATAGCTTTCAATAAAGGTTGTCTTTAACCTATAACCAATAAGGGGTTGTTTGGACTGATACAAGGTGCCCACTAGAACTAGTGGATAGCATATATCAGGCCAACTTCTCACATTGGTGTGCAGCGTGTGGGATTCCAGCTTGCTATTGTTTTACCAGATAATCTCAAATGAGTAACTAACTGAAAACCACTAAAGGTACCCTAGGTACATATAATACAAGCTTTAGAATACAGTAAGTTCTACTGAACTTAGAGTTGTGTGTTAAGGGATAGCACACCTTTTCTACAACTCAAGAGAGTTTAGTAGGCCACACTAGAGTAGGTAATACAATACACCACACCACACTAGAAATGTCTTCAAGGCCAGGAACCAGTAGGTCCTTGCCAGAAGCCAATATGCTTCAAGATTCCCAGTATGATTGACTTCCATTCATGGAACTGAGAGCATTATGTATAACTAGGAAACTGAAGACAGGCAAAAGTCCAACCACCCATCAACTCATAGAGGTACTCAGGCTGGATGACCTTAGCAGATCTTTAGGATCTGAAGGGCTAGGCAGAGTGGGTGGGACACCACCTGAGGAAAGGCCTAGGGGTGAAATTCCCCATGACCTGATCTCTGAGGCTGTCCAGGCAGATAACTATGATCTGGACCTGGAAAATCCAGTTCCCCTAGACAGTGATGGAGAGGACCAAAATGGACCCCTCTTTGTCCCTCCTGGAAGAGTTGGTGGTGGGCCAAGAAGGTCAAGATCTCCCTCAGTGGAGTCTAACCATTCTAACTCATCGATAGGGATCTCAATCTCCTCTCATAGGAGGAAAACCTCCCAGGAGAGAAAGGGGAGACTCCTTAAGTATGAGGAAGCTCAGATTAAAATCAGAAGAAAGCAGGTAGCCCTAGATAAGGAGGCCCTAGAGCTCTACAGAGCTAGAAAAAAGTTGGGACTAGTGTCCCATAGTGGCAGCAACATCCCTAGAGATAGGGAAAGGTCTCATGACCATAGAAACCTGAATAAGATTGTCCCTCCCTGCCAGAGTGGGGATGACATCCACAAATGGATAACTGCACTGGAAAGGGCCTGTAAAGTACAAAGGGTCCCCCAGGAGCAGTGGGCAGCAATCTTATGGCTCTCCTTTGCAGATAAAGGTAGAGATAAACTCCTCACTGTTAGAGAAGAGGAGTCAGATTATTACAACAGTCTGAAGAGTGCCTTAATTGATGGGTTTGGCCTAACCACTGAGCAATACAGGTTAAAGTTCAGGGATACCCAAAAGGCACAGACTCAGGACTGGGTAGACTTTGTAGATTGTGCTACTAAGGCTCTGGAAGGTTGGTTACTTGGCAGTAAAGTGCATGACTTTCAAGGATTGTATTATTTGATTATGAGGGAGCAGATCCTTAATAATTGTCAGAATCAGCTGTTGCACCAGTACCTGGTAGACTCAGATCTGACCTCTCCCCAAGAATTGGGAACAAAGGCAGACAAGTGGGTCAGAACCAGGGTGAGGCAGAAGGTACAGAACCAAAGTGGTGAACCCAAGAAGCAAGAACCTAAAAACTCTGATAAGGGTGGGGAGAAGGGTAAAGACCAGAAGTCTTCACAAGGCCCCCAAAATTCTTCTTCAGGTGGGGATTCACAGTCTAACAATGGAAAAGGCCAAAAGAAACCTTGGTGCAAAATCTGTAAACAGAAAACTCACTGGACCAGTGACCGCACCAAGTCCAAAGAATCTACTCCAGCCACCATTGCCCCTAAGGCAACTGTTCCCCCTAGTACAGCTACAATAGGTGGCGGCAATGTCTAGAATAAGAGTGTAGTAGGGTTGACCCTGGGTTCTGAGATGGACTCTGGTCTACTGAGAGTTCCAACTCAGGTTGTGTTAGTCTGTGATGGGGCATGGATATGTCCCCCTTTGTGAGCCCCAGTAATCTGGGCAAATACAGACAACAGCCTTTAATAAATGGAGTAGAGGCTTGGGCATTCAGGGACACAGGAGCAAGTGTCACAATGGTGACAAAAGATCTTGTGGATCCTGGGCAGATTATACTTGGTGAAATATACCAAGTGACCAATGCTAGCAATGTCAGAACAGACCATTCTCTGGAAGTTGTTAACTTCTCCTGCGGAGGGGTAACTGGCCTTAAGAAGGTTGTGGTAAGTGCAGACCAACAAGTACAGTGCTTGCTTGGCAATGATCTAGAATCTTCAGCTTGGGCTGAAGTGGAGCTCAGGACACATGCAGAAATGTTAGGGATCCCTGCTCATGTCTTTGCTGTGACTAGGTCACAGGACAAAATGTCTGAAGCTGGACAGGCCCTGGATTCTGGCATAATGGACCAGGTGCCTCCCAAGAGGAGGAGCAGTAGGGTTAAGGCAGTGCCTTCCCACCTGACTCAGAATGCTGATCTGTCTTCTCAGGGAGATGATCTTGAGCCTGAAGAAGGAACTGTCCCAGAGGAGCTTAAACCTGACTACGTTGAGTTCTTGGGGACAGGGGGTCCTTGCAGGTATGATCTGAGCCAGGAGCAGAAAACCTACCCCTCTTTTGAACCCCTGAGAAAGCAAGCTGCTGATGAGGCTGCTGGGAATGCTAGTGGCACCCATAAGGTTTATTGGGATGATGGACTCCTTTATTCAGAGTGTAGAGATCCCAAGCCTGGTGCATCCAGGAGGTTGGTTATACCTCTGAAGTTTAGGGGCTTCCTATTGACACTAGCCCATGATATTCCCCTAGCTGGACACCTGGGCTAGAACAAGACTTGGGACAGAATTGTCACTCACTTTCACTGGCCCCACATGTCTGAAGACACTAAGGAGTGTTGTCGCTCCTGTGTGACCTGCCAAGCCAGTGGCAAGGCAGGTGGAACCACAAAGGCACCCCTGATACCACTACCTGTGGTGGGGGTTCCCTTTGAGAGGGTGGGGATTGACATTGTTGGTCCCATGGATCCTCAGACAGCATCTGGGCACAGGTTTATACTGGTGGTGGTGGATCATGCCACCAGGTACCCAGAAGCAATTCCCCTAAGGACCACTACACCACTGTGATGGCAAGAGCTCTCTTGGGTGTATTCTCAAGAGTAGGCTTTCCTAAGGAGGTAGTATCTGACAGGGATGCAAACTTCATGTCTAGTTACTTGACTGCTATGTGGGAGGAGTGTGGAGTGAACTACAAGTTCAACACACCCTATCACCCTCAATGCAATGGTTTTGTTGAAAGGTTCAACAAAACCTTAAAGGGCATGATTAAAGGACTCCCAGAAAAGCTTAGGCGAAGATGGGACATACTCTTGCCCTGCCTTTTATTTGCATCCAGGGAGGTGCCTCAAGAGGGGGGTGGTTACAGCCCTTATGAACCATTGTTTGGTCACCCTGTCAGGGGTCCATTGTGTCTGGTTAAGGAAGGATGGGAGTTAGCTCTCAAGCCCCCCAAACAGGACATAGTGGACTCTATACTTGGTTTCTGCTCCAGGATGGCTGAATACATGAAAAAGGCAACCAAAAACCTTGAGGCTAGCCAGGAATTACAAAAAGCCTGGCATGACCAAAAGGCTGTACTGACTGTCTACCAGCCAGGACAGAAAGTGTGGGTCTTGGAGCCTGTGGCCCCATTAGCCCTCCAGGACAAATGGAGTGGCCCCCATACAATTGTTGAGCAGAAAGGGGAGGTCACCTACTTGGTAGACCTTGAAACCCCTAGGAGTCCCCACAGGGTACTTCATGTCAACAGACTAAAACCATATGTTGACAGGGCAGACAGGAGGTCAAGGAGTGACTCCCCTGCTTGGCAGGCACCAACGAAGCAATTGCCGGTCTGCATCTCGAAAGCTCCCGACGGACCCCAAAGTATCTGCAGCCCAGGAAGAGGATTTCCAGACTTCTCAGAGGCCGTCCCAAGTCCCCAGCAAAGCTGAGACCTGCAGCCCTTGTGAGTAACGTGGAACCGGAACCCTGGACACCGTGCACATTTGCAAGTGCATCAGCATCTCGACATCCCCTGAGGCTGTGCATTGGGTTACTTATAGCCCACACCCCGAGCAGAAAATCTACCGAAGATTATCGGCCTAGTCACCCCGAGTGACCCGTGGGCCACCATTTTGTGATTCCTCTCGAGATCCCTTTGCGATCCCTGGTCCGGCGACTGGTGGGTCCCTGTGAAGGTAACTCTGACTTTCTTTGGGCTTCCCTGGTTGCTCCAGACGTGCCCTCACTCCTCCTTGCTGGTGGAGTCCCTCAGACCTTGCTGGTCTGCACCGAAGCATCTTTCTCCTTTCTGCGTGGGTTGCTGTTGCCAAGGCTTGCTGGGTCCAATCCGGGCACCGATGCCGCAGCACTCGACATCCTTTGTGAGGCAGCTCAAATCCAGCTCCTGGTTTTCCTCGACGCCTCCTGGTCCTCATGGCTGAAGAGGCAAGCTTCACCTTCTTCACCTGAAACACGCGACATCGGTGGGCATTCGTCTATCGTGCCCCTGGTCAGTGGCAAGTGATCCAGACTCTCTCCCCTCTGCTTTCATGGTCTTCACATCTTCAATCCAGGCTTGGATCTCTTCGGACACTTCGCATCTTCCCAGCAGCAGCACTTCTTCGCCAGCTTCCATTGAAAACGAGAACGCAACCCGACATCATTTGACACCTATGCACCCGGCTTCCCTGGGTGAGGTAACTCGAGTACTCCGGTGTTCCCGTGGGTATTGACCCCAGAACTGCCTAGGTCCAAGAGGGTTTGGTCCTAGTCCATTTCTAAGTGTCCCTAATCTTTAAAAATCTAACCGCGACTTTCTCCATAGAAGCTAACGGCAGCTCGTGGCTGTGTTCTCACACTGCACACGGCCCCCGTGGGTCCCCTGGGTGGTTCCTTGGGGTCCCAGCGATTCTACAGGCTCTAGGCCTTGTGTCTAGTTAAGTCGTAGTTCTTATACCACTATTTTAATATATGGTTTGGTTCGCCCCTAGGGCCTAACGTGTATTTGTGCAATTTTACTATAATATTTGAAGGGTAACTTAAGACTGGGGGGGGGGGTGTTTAGTAATAAATACGTATATTTTATATATATACCTGGTGTGGTTCCCTTTCATTCGGCCATTCAAGAGATTATAGACTGGTACAACAAGCTGCTTTACATTCCTTCAGGACTTAGCCTGAAGGCTGCTCTCCATAGCTACCACTAGGATAGCTTTCAATAAAGGCTGTCTTTAACCTATCATCAATAAGGGGTTGTGTGGACTGGTGCAAGGTGCCCACTATAACTAGTGGACAGCATATACCAGGCAAACTTCTCACAAGGGGTACAGAAAGAGGCAAGAGGGATGCAGAAAGAAGGAAGAAAAGTGCATAAAGAAGCAACAGAGGTGCTGAAAGAGACAAAAAAAGTACAGAAAAAGGCAATAGAAGTGCAGAAAGAAGCAACAGAGTAGCAGAAAGATGCAATAGAGGTGCAGAAAGAGGCAAGAGAGATGCAGAAAGAAGCAAGTGAGGTGCAGAAAGAGGCACAAGAGGTGCAAAGAGAAGATAGTGAGGTTCCGAAAGAGGCAAGAGAAGTGCAGAAAGAGGCAAGAGAAGTGCAGAAAGAGGCAATAGAGGTGCAGAAGGGAGAGAATGAGGTGCAGAAAGAAGCAAGTGTGGTGCAGAAAGAGCCACGGGAGGTACACTTGAAGTGTAGAAACAGGCAAGAGAATGCACAAACACAAAGAGGCAAGAGAGAAGCAGAAAGGGGCAAGAGAGGTGCAGAAAGAGGCAAGAGAGGTACAGAAAGAGGCAATATAATTGCTAAAAGAAGAGACTGAGGTGCAGAAAGAGGAAAAAAGATGCAGAAAGAAGCAATTGAAATGCAGAAAGAGGCAAGAGGCACAGAAAGAAGTAAGAAAGGTTTGTGCACTATTAGTACCAATTTAACACCCACATTTGGCAAATGCAGAAAATGTTTAATTATATAAAAATTGGTGCAGCTGAACAGTCACATCATTTCAGTGGCTACGCTCATACCTCCAACTAGGTCCAGAAGTGCTCCACAGTGGTTCCTTCTTTTTTTGTGTCTCATTGAGTCTACAGCTGATCCTCTCCCTGACCAAGGACCCCCTCACCGCCAAGACCAACCTCCACGAAGGAATGAAATCCGTCGACGAATGGATGAAGAACAGCCGTCTGAAGCTGAACTCGGACAAGAAGGAGGTCCTCATCCTCGGCTCCACCCCCTCAGCCTGGTTCGACTCCTGGTGGCCGACCGCCCCGGGAGCAGCACCAACGCCCACCGACCACGCACGCAACCTGGGGTTCATCCTCGACTCAACACTCTCCATGACCAAGCAAGTCAACACCATCTCATCCTCCTGCTTCAACACCCTTCGCATGCTCCGCAGGATCTACAGGTGGATCCCCACCGACGAAAGAAAAACGGTCACACAGGCCCTCGTCAGCAGCAGGCTGGACTACGGAAACGCCCTCTTCGCGGGAGCCCCGGCCAAACTGCTGAAATGACTGCAACGTATACAGAATGCCTCAGCCCGCCTGATCCTCGACATCCCTCGACACAGCCTTCACACCCCACCTGAGAGACCTGCACTGGCTGCCCATCAACAAGAGGGTCACCTTCAAGCTCCTCACCCACGCACAAAAGACACTCCATGACACCGGACCAGCATACCTCAACAGACGACTCACCTTCTGCACCCCAAACCGCCAGATCCGCTCCGCCGACCGCGACCTCGCCACCATCCGCCGCATCCGAAGAGCGACCTCCGGTGGCAGATCGTTCTCCTACCTCACAGCCAACACCTGGAACACCCTCCCCATCCTCCTACGGCAGACCCAAGACCTACTAACCTTCAGGGGGCAACTCAAGACCTGGCTGTTCGAGCAGTAGCAGCACCTCCCCAGCGCCTTGAGACCCTCACGGGTGAGTAGTGCGCTCTACAAATTCCTTGATTGATTGATAGTTTAGCTTCAATGGAAACGAGGAAGTCTAACCCTGAGGTTACCACTCTACAACACAGAATACAATACCACATAATTACTCTCCATAACACATAATCCCACTCCACATAATTCCTATACACTAAATACCACATACTTTCTATCCACATAATTTTACTGCACAACATACCACATAATTCCACTACACACAACGTACACCCACTCTACTCCCAAAAACATTAGTAAAAATATTTTACATTTACAATGCCACTAGCACTAACTCTCACAAGTGCAAGACCTATTGCATTGCAAATCCATGTTTAACTAGTAGTCGCGTTTGCGAGTGGTGGAGAAAAGGGGCTGGGCCTCTGACCAGTGCTCAGGAATTACGCTGTGTAGGACTTACAGGAGGTACGAGGAGGTCTTCTTGTCACCCAAAGTCCTTCAGGAGTAAAGTGGACTTCATCCCCCAACCAGTAGTGTGCCAGGAGGTGCGTTTGCAGAGTGGTAGACTAAGGGGGGCATGGCCTCCAAAAAACTCTTAGCAATCCCACTGTGTGGGACTTACTGGAGGTCACAGGAGGATAGGTAGTTGGCCCCAAGGACATCCTTGGGGTCCAACTACCCCTCCTATTACCTACAGTAAGTCCCACACAGCAGGCTTGCAGGCTTGCTAAATTCTCATAGCAGGCCACGCCCCCTTTGCCCACCACTCTACAAACGCGCTCCCTGGCATGCTCTTGGAAGGGGATTGAAGTCCCCTTCGCTGCTGGAAGTCCTTAGGAGCCAACTAGCCTACCTGTTACCTCCAGTACGCCCCCACACAGTGGGAGTGCTAACAAGTGGACACAGGCCACACACCCTTTTTCCACCACTCTGCAAACACGCCTCCTGGTGCGTTCTTGGGGATGAAATCCCCTTGCCTCCTCAGGGTCCCTGGGGGCCAACTAGCCCTCCTGTTACCTCCAGTAAGCCCCAGACAGCTGGATTGCTGAGAGTGGTCAGAGGCCACGCCCCTTTTTACACCACTCTGCAAACGCAACTTGTGGCAAGAGGCGTGTTTGCAGAGTGGTGCAAAAAGGGTCGTGGCCTCTGCCCACCTCTCAGCAATCCCACTGTGTGGAGCTTACTGGAGGTACCTGGTGGGCTAGTTGGCCCCTAAGAATAGAAGGGAACTTAATCCCCCAGCCCAGAACGAGCCAAGAGGAGCGTTTGCAGAGTGGTGCAGGGAGGGGCCGGGCCACCCACGATTTGCCGGTTTCTTTCTTTCTTTCTTATTTTATGAAGGGAAGCTGTGTCCCCCCTTCCCTTAACCCTTTTGGGCCCCAGGGACCCCATCCCACGGGGCCTGAGACATTTTTTTTTCAATGAAAAGGAAGGGGGCCGTGCGCCCCCTCCTGGGGCCAATTAAGTCCCCGGATACCCCATCCCCCGGGACTAGGCCTTTTTATTTTATTTTTTTTAAAGGGGAGGGGCCGTGCAGCCCCCCCTCCCCAGGCCAATTTTACCCTGGGAGTGAGTGGTGGTCACCAGGGACATTGAGGGCTCCAGGAGGGGGGCCGCGCGGCCCCCCTCCCAGCAAACTTGAAGCGGGCCGCGAGTACCCCGCGCATAATAAATAAATCCCCGAGGAGGTGGCGGTCCCCGGGGCTCCCCGTAGGCTCCTGCATATAATTTGCCCATTGCCCCCGGGACCCGGGACTTTTTTGGGCCCTGGGGGTCCTTGTGGGACCCACTGAGCAGGTCTAGGGGGTCAGGGTGTTTCCAACCTGCCCCCTTTTCTTGTTTTTTCCCCTTTTTTTTACTGTTTTCTTGTGACTTGGTTTTACCGAGTCACAAGATGGCTGCCAACACTTCCTGGTTTGGAGTGTTGACAGCCAATCAGAATCATTAAGCTTGTGCTCGGGAGGGTTCGCACATCCTCCTCAGGCCTCAGATATCGATATTTTTATTTTTGAATTTCTCGGGAACTACCAAACCGATTTACACCATTTAAAAAAAAGGGCGCTTTCTGAACCAAGAGCTACCTTTTTTGCCAAATTTGGTATAATTCCGTTCAGCAGTTCGGACTGTAGCAGTGTCCTATGGAAATTAACATGGAGAAAACGTGTTTTGGGAAACTTTCAAGACAGAAACTGACCTGAGTGAACCATTGGTTTTGAAAATTTCGCGAAGATTCGTCAAGTGGCGCCAAAGATATTGGCAAAAGCGTGTTGTGAATAGAAACAAGATCCTAGCTATAACTACCTACTGGCGACCCACTGGGGAAATATTGTTTTATTCGCCATAACCAACAGCTCTCATCGCAGAAGATCGTTGTTTTATAAACTGTAAGTACCAGAAGCACTGTGGTGCTACCGCCCACTGGGGCAGGACTTATATTTCGAAGCGGACATTTAAAACAACACGGCTGCTGGTTGCGGTTACATGGTGCCTGTGAACAAGAACGATTCACGTTCTAAACGCTTCAGGCCTTTCACTTCTGAGTGCGAGGTGCATTGGAAACTTACCTGCGATCCTTAATAAAGAAGGAGAAATGCTCCCCAGTGTGTGGCGTCTTCAAATGGATAACCTTGTTGGATGGATTTAGTGGCGGCCGGCCCGGTTGCGAAGATGCCCCACTGCTGCAGCGGATCCTAGCAGTGACCCACTGAGGTCACGCATTTGGAACGGTAGAAACCGCTTTTAAGGACTTGTAAAAACAGGAAGTCTCCTCTTGCATCCCATCTCAAACCCACTGGGGAAATATTGTTTTATTCGCCATAACCAACAGCGCTCACTGGAGAAGATCTTTGTTTTATAAACTGCAAGTACCAGAAGCACTGTGGTGCTGACGCCCACTGGGGCAGGACTTATATTTTAAAACGAACATTTAAAACAACGCGGCTGCTGGTTGCGGTTACATGGTGCCTGTGAACAAGAACGATTCACGTTCGAAACTCGTCAGGCCTTATACTTCTGAGTGCGAGGTGCATTGTAAACTTACCTGCGATCCTTAATAAAGAAGGAGAAATGCTCCCCCGTGTGTGGCGTCTTCAAATGGGTAACCTTGTTGGATATATATATATATATATATATATATATATATATATATATATATATACTTATATATTATCTACTGGCGGTCGCCAGTAGATAGTTATAGTTAGGACCGTGTTTCCATAGGAAATCCGCAACATTCTATTTGGAATAACTTTGGCGCCGATTGACGAATCCTCGCGAAATTTTCAAAATAGGTGGGGCGCTCCACTCCGCTCCTTCCCTGAAAGTCTCGGGGGGATTCATCAAGCGGGGGCTGAGAAAAAGGGGGGGTCCCAAAACGCATTTTCCCCATGCATTTTTCCATAGGACCTTTAGTCCAAGCTACAGCCCGAACGGCTGAACAGAATTACTTGAAATTTGGCAGAGAGGTAGTCCTCAGTTCAGGGATGTGCCTTTTGCAGGTCTGGTGTAAATCTGTTCATTAGTTCCTGAAAAAATTGCAGTTAAAAGCATATATATATCTATAAGCGCGCACCGTGCGCGTACGGTAAACATACCGTACGCGCACGGTGACGTGCGCGAGCGCAATTCTGATTGGTTGTTAGATGTCAGTAAACATTCGAATCGGTCGAAATCAGGAAGTGTCGGCCGCCATTTTGTCTCTCGCAGTCTGAGGCAATGAAAAACAAAGGGGGAAAACGTGAGAAGGGGGCAGGATGGACAGGTCCTGACCCCCTAGCCTTTATCAGGGGGTCACTGAAGGACCCCCAAGGGTAAAAAAAAAAAATTTTTTTTTTGCGAAAAATCGTGGGGTGCGCGCACCGTACGCACACGGCACGAACAACGCATCGTGGGCGCTTTGTGCGCGAAGCGCACCAAGCGCCCACAGCGCGCGCACGGGGCGCGAAGCGCACCTTGCGCGTACGGTACACGTACGGTGAAAAAAACTTTTAAAAAAATTAAATAAATACATAACTTAGCATTTAAAAAACCGTACAAATTCCCTGAAAAAAACATAGGTTTCACACACGTTATAGTTAGGAATTAGCATTTCAAAAACCTTGCAAATTCACTTAAAAAACCATAGGTTTCACACATGTTATAGTTAGCTGGACATTTCACTCGTGAAAAACCATTGAAATTCCCCCGTTATAGTTAGTGCAGGCAACTATAACTCACGCGACCGCAATCCTCTGCTGATGACGTCAGATATTACATCACTGATGACATATGTGTCTTTCTGAAAAAAAAAATATTTGTAATATATTTATAGCTAAACATTAATGGAAGAAGACATGGGTAAATAAGTGTCTAAATACAGTGATGTAATATCTGACGTCATCAGCAGAGGATTGCGGTCGCGTGTGTTATAGTTGCCTGCACTAACTATAACGGGGGAATTTCAATGGTTTTTCACGAGTGAAATGTCCAGCTAACTATAACATGTGTGAAACCTATGGTTTTTTAAGTGAATTTGCAAGGTTTTTTAAATGCTAATTCCTAACTATAACGTGTGTGAAACCTATGGTTTTTTCAGTGAATATATATATATATATATATATATATATATTTATATATTAGTTGCTTCTCCGCCGCAAACAGGATACATCCAAGTACGGACACAGACCCAAGTTTGTGCTATCAGATTATTTTATTCCTCCTTTGTCGCCATATATATACATACATACATACACACACACACACACACACACACACGTTTACTTACCTTAAATCGACTTACCATGTGTGGTAAAGGCATGCATGGTAAATTTGCATGGTAAAAGCTGCATGGTAAAGGCACTGCAAGCTAATTCCCACATTGTAAAGGCTGTTTCCCATTTAGAGCTTGTTTACACTATTTCTAAATGACAAATTAAAGCAAAAGTATAGTTACCACCTTCAATAGAAGATGTTACTTAAATCCTATTAAAGTAACAGCTCCTGGGCCTTCTAGAATCTCAAATTCTGAACAAATGATCAATATATTTTTTTCTGATAAACGTGTAAATCCTGTGCCTTATTAAATGCCACCCTGTCATGCCAAATGGTGGCTTTATTGTATCGAGAACCCTGGTATGTTTTTGAACACTGGCACAATAGGTGACACGCCAGGCCTATAGATCAACCCTGTAAGGTTGTGAGCATTCTAGTAGCTGGCGGGGGCGGAGCCTTGGGGCGAGGGGAAGAGGAGGAGCGAGGAGAGAAGTGGGCAGTTAGAATAGGGACGAGGTAGAGATAAGGGGTAGAGAATAAAGCTCCTGAGAAATCGTAAAGGGCGTCTGTCATTATTTGTAGCACGATGCTACAACTGGCGACGAGGGTGGGATGAGCAAGCCCACACCAGTTACAGAGCCCTGGAGCGTGGTGAAGAACCGGACCTGCCTGAGGCGATTGAGCACCTCTGGATGCCACCAGTGACTACGGAAGTCGGGAGCCTACCCCGACCCCGCCTCGTGTCCCCAGAGTGAAGGAGAAGGTGCCTGACGCTGGAGACGCTGTCTCCAAAAGCCTGCCTGTAAGCGCTGTTGAGCGCGCAAAAAAAATAAAAGAAAAACGAAGACCGAAAATCCCTCGCTGCCGGCTAATCTCACGCCCGATGCGTGAGCTTTGGCAGGGTCGGCGCGCAAGAAGAGCGGGAAGCTGCAGAACAAGGCGGGAGCCCACCCCGACCTCACCTGGTAGCTGTCGCCGCCGTGAATGAGCAGGGACTGGAGGGTGCCACCCCTGAAGATGCCCGCCGGTGAGTCCAACTTGTAGTAGACTGAATGAGCCGGGAGAGAGCCTCGCGCGTGTGTGCAGGGACGGCGGCCATCTTGAAGTCAGGCAATCCTCCTGGGACACCCCCCATTAAAGTGAATTGGCGGCCATCTTGAAGTCAGGCGCCTAGGATTCACTGAGGGAGAACAAACAAGCATAAGCATACCCAGGATAAGTCATCAACAAGCACAAGCAAAGCCAAGATAAAGGAACAAACAAGCACGAGCAAAGCCAAGCCAAAGGAACAAACAAGCACGAGCAAAGCCAAGATAAAGAAACAAACAAGCACGAGCAAAGCCAAGATAAAGGAACAAACAAGCACGAGCAAAGCCAAGATAAAGGAACAAACAAGCACGAGCAAAGCCAAGACGAAGAAACAAACAAGCACAAGCAAAGCCAAGACAAAGAAACAAACAAGCACGAGCAAACCCGAGACAAGTGTGCTACAAACGCAGGTGCGAGCACGCAAGCCGACTGAAGTGAACTGACCCGAGCGCACGGGATTCACAATGTCGAATCAAGGATCACCGACCCGACAGGAGGCCAAACCCATCGTCATAGGGCTGTCACATCTGCGCCCTCCGGAGCCCCTGACGCTTGTAGTCGGTAGCAGCATGGGCCCTCGGTGGGAGGAGTGGATCGAGGACTTTGAGGACTACATCAAAGGTTCCAAGGTCCTCGGCGATGAGGACCAACTGATTGCGCTTCGAAACCTCGTGGGAAAGGACATTAGCAAGATAATTAAGGAAATCCCAGCTGCGGATGCAGGGACGTACGCCAAGGTACGGGAAGCCCTGGATAAGAAATTTTTACACAAAAAAAATGTAGACTACGAGAGGTATGTGTTCCAGCGGGCGCACCAAGTAAAGGATGAAGCGATGAACACATACATAACCCGACTACGACGGTTGGCACGCCACTGCAACTTTGAAGCATTCTCTACGGAGGATGCCATACGGCTGCGTGTCATTGACGGCTGTCAATCTGAGACCCTCCGAAGAAAATTGTTAAAGAAAAGTCACACCCTAGACGAAATAGAGGAACTGACGAGAGTGCATGACCAGACCGAGGAGCAGGCCAAGACCATGGAAGCAGGGCGTACGGAACGCCGAGAGCAGATATGTCAGGTGCGAACCGGTCGCCCTCGCCGAGGGTCCAGGGAGCGCGGGCGACACGATCGGCCATCATCGCGCCGGCGCCATTCTGGGCACCGTCGACCGGACTCGGGGAGAAACAACAGACGACATGATTATGTGAAGAAGGCGACAGCACAAAAATGTTACAGATGCGGGTACGACTTCCCACACTCCAGAGTGTGCCCGGCTATGGGCCAGCAGTGCCGCAAGTGTGGTCGGAGCAGTCACTTTGAAGCCATGTGCGGAGAGTATCGCCGCGAGAAAGGAAAGAAACCGCCCGTGACGTCGCGGAGTGACACTTGCCGGCAACATGCGCGAGCGGTGCATGGTCGCCCAAAGTCGTCATCAAGATCATCGCACTCCAGCAGGGAGTCGCGGACATCGCGATGGTCGAGGAGATCACCCTCTCGGGACTCTAGATCGACATCAGACGAACAAGAATATTCAATTGAATACGCGAGCATGGTTGCCGACCCGGACCAACTTAAGAAATATTCCCGACTGGACATCAGCGTCGGTGGACATGCCACAAAATTTGTGATGGACAGCGGAGCGTCACTAAATTACATTCCGGTGACGGAGTACAAAAAAATGAAACCCCTCCCGCGCCTGAGTCCTGCATTTGTTCGGGTCTACACCTGGATGTCCAGGAAGCCCCTCCCTTGCCTCGGGAAGTTTTCAACTACGCTGAGACACAACACAATGTCAGTTCCCGCTGTGATCCACGTCATAGAAGGGCCGGAGGCTGACTGTCTCCTTAGCCTGCCGACGGCCGAGCGGCTGCGTCTGGTGGAAGTTCTCTATCGCGTCAGCAATGACAATGACATCGTGTACAAGCCAGGCAAATCAGTCAACGTGGCTGACTACAAGTCGCGACACCCCAGGGCACCACACTCACTTGGACTGTCCGTTGTGGAGGAAGATGTCCACCTTGGGGAGGATCAAGCGCGACCGCCTGCGGGCCCCCTGGAGACCACCCCTCATGCCACCCTGAAAGAGTATCCACAGTGTCCAATAGTAGGGCACGGTGATCTTCCGGCCCCGAGTCAGATGACACCGCCGCCGCCTGGAGTGTGGCACGAACTAGCCCTGGACTTTTATGGCCCAATGCAATCAGGCAAATATGTTCTCGTAATAATGGACGAGTACTCCCGGTTTCCCATTGCCCAGTTTGTGCCGTCCACCAGTGCTGCCGCCACCATTGCGGTTCTAGATGAAGTCTTTGCAGCCTGGGGTGTGCCCAAGGAACTGAAAACAGACAATAGCCCATCGTTCACTGGACGGAAATTCAGCGACTTTGCGAAATCCGTGGGTGTCCGGCTTCGGCGGATAACACCTGTGTGGTCACAAGCCAATGGCACTGGTGAGAGGTTTATGGCCATACTCAAAGAGACTCTCCAGCAGGCTACCTGTGATAGACGAGATTTGCAAATGGCTCTCAACGAAGTGCTTCGAGCATATCGAACAACACCCAATGCCACGACAGGCAAATGTCCAGCGACACTCATGTTAGGGCGCCCCATCTGGACGCGGATACCCACTTGGGAGGGGGCATCAAGACCGGTGTCATCAGGTCATCTTCACCAAGAAATAGTAACTAACGCTGATCGCGCTGACAAGGAGAGCATGAGAAATTCTACGGACCACAAGAGACGAGCCAGATCTCTCTCGCCTCGGGAAGGGGATTGCGTCGTGGTCAAACAAGAACCAAGTAAGGAAACGGACTGTTGGTTCCGGGCAACGCCCCTCACAGTCACTAGACGAACGAGTACCGCGCTGACGGCTGAGTCGGAAAACAGGCGCACCACTCGCAATGCCCCCCACCTTCAAAGATGCGGTCTCACCATGAAAGAGACACTCACGCTGGGGCCTACAACGTCTGTGACTGGACACTGTGAAGGGCATGGTCGAACACCTATAGGTCAGGAACGGGACGCTGAGGGCGGCAATGGAACTGTGTCTGAAGGCCTGTCCCTCCGGCCAAGAAGAGATATTCAAAAACCGAGACGGTTGATCGAAGAGATGTGAGCACTGTCACAAGCTTTAGTAACAAAGGGGGAGATGTAAGGTTGTGAGCATTCTAGTAGCTGGCGGGGGCGGAGCCTTGGGGCGAGGGGAAGAGGAGGAGCGAGGAGAGAAGTGGGCAGTTAGAATAGGGACGAGGTAGAGATAAGGGGTAGAGAATAAAGCTCCTGAGAAATCGTAAAGGGCGTCTGTCATTATTTGTAGCACGATGCTACAAACCCCGTCTGCTAGAAAAATAGGAACTCCCTGTGCCACCTGAGTATTTTTAATAGAACACTTATCAGCAACACTAGCCTCTTGGACAGCAACCAAATATTACTGCCCAGTTGGCAAGAGTCTAACATGCTGAGCAATGCTCTAGCACGCAATGCCTTCTCCGACCTTCACTCTTCTTACACACCTCTGGCCCTCCTGTACTTTATTTTCTCTTTCACACTCTCATCATTTCTTCGCTAGAACCTCTTGGCATGCCTGACACTACCATTCATCCAGCCTTCCCTTCCTACCATTCCCAGCTCTCACTCCCATTTCCCTTTACCCATACTCAGCACTAATTGCAGCCTTTCCTTCAGCTTACCACTGTGCCATTTCATACCACAATTCCTCCCTCTCACTGCATGCTGCCTGAGACTCTTCATCCTTTATTTCCTTCTAATGTTACTTTCCTAACCTACTTCCCCGTCTCTATTTTACACCTCTCTTCTCACCAAGTCACTGTTTTACTCCTTTGCATCATTCTTCCTGTTCGTTGTTGTAGTAGTCCGTCATCTGTGTCACCCTCATCTTTCTTCCAGTGTTGCCAGGTGGGGCTATTTCCTGCACAAAGAAACCCACTGGCTGGGGTCTACATTTTGGGCTTGATTTGACGCTGTGGGTGTCTGATGTGAGGCGGTGCCCTCTTAATGCGCACACTTGAGAGTCGCATCGTGTCAGGCACTCAGAGGTCATCGCGTGGGCTGTCCCCCTCGATGTCTGCGTCAGGTCCTCCTCAGTCTGCACCCCTCCTCCCAGGCTAGCCCCCATCTCCAGCACAGAGACGGCAGCAGCAGAGACAAGACTAGGGAGACAGACTCATGCCAGGCGAGAGGAAGGCATCATGCTCTAAACTTGCATTATTCACACTATCCCCGAGGGGTGTTGCTGTTCGCATGGCCTTTGTTTTTAATTTAGAACGTCAAAGTGCGACCCATAATGGGTCTGTTTTAAGTGAACTGACCCCCCTATCCCCACTCCCACCCTCGCCCTCTGCTTTTAAAACGTCCTCTCCGGAGTGCTCTCTCTGAGGAGAGCCAAGCTCAGCAGGTTGGTCTGCACTGCTTGATGCAGAGCCTGAACCCGCGTGAGATAACACTGGTGGTTAATGAATTTTCTGGAGACGTATGTTTTGCATAGCCACAGATCTGACTCATCAGAAAGTAGGCCAGAGGATTAATGTACCTGTTGCAAAGCGCAACACAAAACATGCAGACCCATCTTGCCCGTTCCTCTCCCTCTCATCTCCTGCCCTTCCCCTCAGGCTCTTCTTGCTCGTCCCTCCTTCTCGTCTACTATCATTCCCTGCCTGTCAGACTCAAGACCTGCAATCTCTCACCCCACGCTCCCTCCCCTGGTTGCCGGTCCTCCCAGCACTCATCCCCTCCCACTCCCTCCTTTGGTAGCCTATCCTTCCCTTTAACTCTCACCACTCTCCCTCCCTATGGTAGCCTGCCCTGCCCTCCTTCGCCCCCTCCCTCTCCCCGGTGCGCGTGCGAGCGCTGGGCTCGGTATTCCAGGCTGCTGCCTGTCGCCCACGCCCAGCCTCCCTCCCACGCAGGATCTGCGTCACAGGCCTATGTGTGGGAGGGTGGGAGGGAGACAGCCGAGCTCTGAGCGGAAGATCCCAATCCGAGCGGCAGAGGGAGGAGGGAGGAGAGGGAGGCGAGGGGGGAAGGTGGGTGCGGAGGAGGAGGGAGGAAGAGAAGCTACCGTCCGCGCCCAGCATTACCACACTCCCACCCACAGCTGCAAAGGCTGCCCGGCTCCAGCACAGGCGGGTCCTGGGCAGAAGGGGACAGGAGACCCCTGGCCGCTAACAGACTGCCCACCCCTGTGGGCACCAGATGGGTAGAGTGACTGTCCTGCTGTCAGGGGGTGCTGTTGGCACTGAGTGAACGAATAAGGCAGCCACCGCCGCTTGGGGTAAGTTGCACTTACTCAGTGTTTGCCTCTTCACAGCTCGGGTAAGTGGCACTTACTCATGCTTAGTACTTTAGGGGACTTCTAAACTTTTATTTTTATAATTGCATCATTCAGGCGTACAAGGCATCTTGTACACCATCATATTCATAACGCAAGCATATCACAGGGTATCCGATTGTTCACAGGGCTGCAGAACAGTGCACTCTACAGTTCACGCGCGACTGCATTGCCCTTTTGTGAACGTATATGCTGTCCTACGCTATAAGCTTCACCTCACACTCAGGGAACTTTGCACTGAACAACTTGCACCGCACACTTAAGTTCTCGTAACGCGCAACTGCACTGCTCTGCAGTGTACCCTTGACCAACTGCACGTGTTTGAAATATACTTTTCAGAACCCTGTGTACCCTCACGTGCAATGCATGACACAATAATTCACAGTTCTGTATGCACATCGGAGTGCACTGCACACTCGTAATTTTAGGACACTTGGTTTGATGTGCTTCACTAGTTTATGCATCCGCTTGTGCTTTGCTCTACGCTCCACATCTCGACATACCTGTATTTTACTTTTCGACTCTTTACGCAGTTGCATACCGTTTACACTATGCTCTTAACACCGCTGCATGACTGCGCTCGCAGCCCCATCTCACTTAACATAACTATAACCCCCTCCAGGCGGCGAGTCTCCCTTCCCCGCTCCCCCCTCATTCCATCCAACTGCGCTCTGCTACCTTAAATCACCACTGACAACTTTCTTGGGTGCCTGAAAAGGTCGCAGTTTATTCGCATAATAACAGTTTATACCTTTGCATCACATTGTTCATGTTTAGGTACATGTTGCATTATTAGTATTCTTGACCCAGCTCTATCAATCACCAGGGAGGGGAGGGAACCCTTCTTTGGGTTTTCTGATTATGGGTCTAGGCTTCAGCTTGCTACCGATTTGGCAGGTCTCCGTTTGGACCTGTCTGGGCCGCAAGCGCCGTCCCGCTCGCCCTTTACCCTTTCGTGGGCCCTCCCTTCACCCAGAGGTCCCTGCCGGATGGCATCCCAAGGACCTTTCTTGAGCAACTACTCTATTTTCTTGCGACTGGGTCCTTTGCTTTTGTCTCCTTCTGAAACCCTGCCGTGAGGCATCCCAGGGTCATGGGAGAGGATTATCTCTAGTCTTTGCTGGCGGCGTGCCGCCCTCTGGCTCCCCCAGTGCCCCTGCCGTGCGGCATCCCAAGGACACTGTGAGAGCCTCCCATCTATCTTCTAGTGAGTTCTTCCCTCTCGTTTGCTAATTTAGTTAGGTTAGCTCCGCTACCCTCCACCATGCGGCTGCGACGCCCGACTCCTAGGTGTGGGTGGGTGGGTTTCTTCTTCCTTTGTCCAAGGCCCGGGGGGGGGATGCGTGACTCCAACAGGGCCCTGCGTCCCCCTTTTATCCCCCCCCCTGGCCCCTATGCTCGCCCCCTGATTGGGGGGGGGCTTGTTCCCGCCGATGGGGCCAATCCTGGCCACCGTTGGCCTAGCCCATATGTTAATGTAGGAGGAGGGCGGACGGGGGAGGGCCTCCGCTGCCGGATGGCGTTTTGCCCGGGCCTCTAATGGGTCCGGCTTTGCCTACCCGGCCCGGGTCCTTAGTTACACTACAGAACAGCAGACGACAGCACCTGATCAGCTCTTGTAGACTTCAGAATATTACTTAAACACGTGTGTGATCCGCTTGATGAAACTCGCCACATTAGACCTGCACGTGTACACTTTATTGCACTAGCGTCATGCGTTCCGCAGAAACGAAGCGTTTCTCACAGCTTTACCCTTTGCTTGTACGCTGCGCTTCGATGAACTATATAGATTTCTATCCTGCGCTGTATTGACACTTCCCATCAGTTTTCGCCTGAGCACTCTTTGCTTCACATTACCAACACCCTGCCTGTACTCTGCAGTGCACACTGCAAAGTACTACTACTAAATACTCCTGCACTTACTTTATGGTGTTGTATGCTATGCACCGTACAGTTTCTCCTTATCATACAGTATGTGTATTTGGATTGTGTACTTGACTACACCGTATGCCAGTTTTTAAAGTTCTGTTACTTTACTTACAAGCAAAAAGTACTTTAAAGTTAACCAGCATTCGCATTGCTTGACATTGTGTACGGCCTTCCGAGCAAATAGTAATGTGCGAAGCGTGCTGTACTCGTGATGTGCTGTCACGTGTCATTTGGGGGTACCACGTGACTTCATGTCATGATAAAGCTATGATATTTCGGGTCTCGTACCCACCTTGCTATTCATGGTTTTCAAATAAGGCAGGGCAGCGGGTTCATTTGACTACAAGTCCCAGAGTGCGCTGTTGCGTGAAAGGAAAGACTAGGACGTCAACGAGGTTTCCATATGACGGAATGATAATATGGTTCTCCTTATTTTATTCAGACGTGTAATACTTTAAAATAAATTCACTCGAACCCAAGGCTGCTCACTTGAATGACATATGCAGTAACTGAGCAACACAGTTCATTTTCAGTTATTTCCGCTTTTTGTGTTGTATGAAGTATTGGTCCTTCACTCGGTTTTTTGCTGTACCACCACAGAGGACCCGTTCTGGAGGAGGGGGCTGGGGAGGGAAGCTGGAGGTAACATTCCACATAAAGCGCTGCCTCCGTTTTGAACTTGGCTCTGGCGCATTTGAGGATGCATATGCAGGTAACACTATGAACGCTGCACTGACTGTACGTACGGTTCTATTTAGGTCTCGGCTAGCGAAGGCTGCGCTTGCGAGATTAAATGTTTTTCAGTAGTGGGGCTTGAACCCGCCCCTCTCCTCCATTGGCTGGCTTCCTAAACGGAGGCCAGGCATTGGAGGAGAGGGGCGTCTGTCCATTTAAGCCCCGTCTTTTTCGGATTCGGGGGGGCCTGTTTTTTAGTTTCTATCTCTCCTCTGGAATGTAAACATTCCAGCCAATGGGAAGAGGAGAGAAAGAAAAACACGCCCCCGAATCCGAAAATGGCGCTGCGTTTCTTCGAGGCATTTCTGCTTGACCTCGGATAAAGATGGTTACAAAGTCGGCGAGCTCCTGCGGGGTCCTGGGGTCGGTGTCAGCCATGCCGCTGTCGGTGTCTCCGAGCGCACTTATTTAGGTAAACTTAAAAAAAGAGAGAAGCTCGGGACAGTAAACACGCCTCGTGTGGCACAATGTTCATCGATGTATGCACATACCTGGCGCACATGACAATGGAGTGGCACGCGTGATATAAAATTGGACGGTAGATCCTTCTCGGTGGCATTTCACATATAGTGTGTAAATGATTTGGCGTATGTGATATAAAATCGTATGGAACAACCTTCAATCAGGATAAGGGAAAGCATGATAAATATTGACAAGGCACGGGTGACGTAAAATGACGGCACAACCTACAGCTACATAAAGAAATGAATGACAGACGTGATAAACAATGACGTGGCTCAGGTGATGTAACAGCGTGCACAACCTTCGTCAAGGTAGATAAACGCAACACCAAACGATAAACAGTGACGTGGCAATGCGTGCACAGCCTTCGTCAAAGTATATACACACATATCACGCACGATAACAGTGACGTGGCACGGCGTGCACAGCCTTAGTCAAGTTATATACAATACACACACATCACGCACGATAACAGTGACGTGGCACGGTATGCACGGCCTCTGTCAAGTTATATACACGCACATCGCGCGCGATAAGTGACGGGACACGGGTGCTATAAAATGGCACAACCTTCACTAAGGCATAGCAGGGCATGGCTCGGTTCCACTCAGTGCTGCTGCCTCCAAGCCACGGGAGGCCTCGCCAGGGCAGTGCCAAGGCCTACACGGTGACTTAACATTACAACAAGTGCTGTGCCCGCGGGGTGCAGGGGACAGCGTCCACCGTTGTTATGGTGCTCTCTGCGCGGTTCCTCAGCGCGACAAGGGGACCGCGGCCTTAGAACAACCAAAGTCCAATTCCTGCGAGGTATGTTAATCTCCCACAAATCCCTCGAGCGGCGGCCCGGGCTGTGCACACCCCTCTCTGCTATCCCGCACTGCACTGTGCAGGCCTAGCAGCAACGGGCGAGTGATGGGAGAGCCCAGTGCCAGTGAGTCCTGTGCACTGCCGCAGTGACTGACGCTGACACTGTGCACTCTCAGGCCTGGTCGCTCCTCTGTCATTCATGCAGCGTTCCATAGAGTGAAAGCTGAGATCTGACCCCATACATCATAGTCTGGGGCGCACTCAACTCAGCAGCAGACGCCATGCCAAGGCAGGCACTTTCAGCGATGTTCACCACTCTGTCACCCCGGAGACACTTCACTTTAAACCAAAGCCAGCGAGAAAGCTCAGTGAGCTGAACGGTCGCCGCTGTCACAGTGCAGTTTACCTCCGGTCGTGAGTTCGAACCCCACCTAAAACAGAAACAGTCTTACCGTACATCGTTACACTGAGTCACCTAACTTAGGAAACCATAACTTCTGTGGTTACAGTGCATAGAAATGGCATACGTTCGGTATTTAGCACTACATTCAAAAGAAGGTGCTATTAACATGCTTTATGGAGCTTGCGGGGTACTGAGTAGAGTGGCATTGGACATCTACATTTAAATAAAAATTGTACTGCAAAAATTATATTTGATTCCTGAGTGACAACTTGATATGGCCCATTTCGTCAACTGAAGCAGCTAGTTTGGGACCAATTGCTCAGAGGGCACCAAAGATAACAGGGCTCTGTAATTGCCAATATAACAAGCATTGAAAATGCAATAGGTCTCGCCTTTTATTAAGTTAAAGCCATTTGCTTTGCTGTACAATACCATTAGCAAAGCAAATGGCTTTAACTTGATCAAAGGCGAGACCTTGGTGCCTCTATGCGTGGGTGGCTCTGTCTGTTTGTGGGTTGCTCTACGTGAATAGCTGTGTAGGTGGCTCTGTGTGGGTGGCTCTTTGTGTGTGGGTTGCTCTACGTGAATAGCTCTGTGTAGGTGGCTCTGTGTGGGTGGCTCTGTGTGTGTGGGTGGCTTTGTGTGTGGCTCTGTGTGTGGGTGCAAATGCAATAGGTCTCGCATTTGAGAGAGATTAAGCTATTGACATTGTAAATAACAAAGCCGTTTCTTTAAATGTTTTAAAAACAAAAATAATGTCATGAGCAATGCCAATAGCTCTAACTTTAACAATGCCGAGACCATTGCATTGTAAATGCTTGTTTTAAGGTCTGGCACAGAGACAGTTTTTTCGCCAGTCTAATGTAATACAAATTATAGGGGCAGTGGGTCAGCTTAAATTCGGCCATTGGCTCTTTTGTACTGTGAGTGAGCATTTAGCATTATCACAGGCAGACTTCCGCTTAAACATATTTGCAATCAAATTCCAGGGGTTGCTGGCTAATACTTTACTCTGCTATTGTGTTTTTTCTTTCCATCCATTCTTGATCCCTTTTCTAATTTTTAGTCTTCTTGAGTGTTTAAACTATGTGTTCTGATTACAATAATTGAAACCCATGCACCTTTTCTTTGTACAAATAAGAATCAAATATTCCTGTGTTGTACATTAAAACTAAAAAGTACACCTATTTGATGTTAAGCACACACACAGTACTATTCAATTATATGTGATGGTTAATTTTTACAGTTTAATATTTTTATTGCAAACACACAACTAGGCAGGTCTAGATATTGTCATTTTTTAATTTGTTTTCTTGTTTATATTTTTGTTGCATGTCTCTGCAGTAAAAAATGAACCATTGCACCATATTGCCATGATCAGACCTATTGGCTTTACCAATGCTTGTTCTTAGTATTTGTTTTCAATCACTGAGGTAGCTTCCTTCTTTTTATTTATATTTCGCCAATTCAATTTAATTTATCCGTTACAGCAGGACCAGACCTCCAGTGAAGATTGTTGCTATTCTTGTGGACTATATACTTCAGAAATAAGCTTGTGTGTATCGGAACGTCCCCTGGTTGTCCCTCGCCGCAGCCACATCTCACCCTAGCTGAGAGTCCTGCACTGTCTCCCCGTCAACAAGAAGATAACCTTCAAACTCCTCACCCACGCTCACAAGGCACTCCATAACACTGGACCAGCGTACCTCAACAGCTGACTCTGCTTTTACATCCCCACCCGCCAGCTCCGCTCCACAGACCGCGGCTTCGCCTCTGTTCCCCGCATCCGAAGAGGGACCGCCAGCGGCAGATCATTCTCCCACCTTGCCACCAAGACATGGAACACCCTCCCCATCCGCCTACGGCAGACCCATGACCTACTGACCTTCAGAAGACTCCTCAAGACTTGGCTCTTAGAACAGTAGCAGCATTCTCCCCCCCTCCCCCCGCCCCTTAGCGCCTTGAGAACCTCACAGGTATGTAGCGCGCTTTACAAATACTATGATTGATTGGAGTTCTGTAATGATGGCCGTGTAACTGTGGCGGCGTGGCCTGATGCTAGCGTTGCGGGCTTAGAGCAGGGATCACGTAGTGGACACAGTAGCGGTGTAACACGCTAAACCTCGTGTCACGCGAGGTTAGCCCCTTTTATTAGCTTCATTCACATAAGGACGCCAGTCCAGACCACGTCTGGACGTCCTTACGTGAGTGAAGCTAAGAAAAGGGGCTAACCTCGCGTGACACAAGGTTTAACATGTCTGCTCAGTGGTTGTCAGGGTGCAGCTGGCATATGCGACAGGATCACAGTTTCCTCAGTCCTGGAGCTGAGACAACACAGCCCCTGGGCCTGTGGGGCTTGCATCTACTGCGAATTCGGTCTCCTTTAAAGGTTAAAGTATGCCATGGTGGTGTTGGCAGAAAGGGCTGCTTCAGTGTTCTGGCCTGCCTGCTTCTACTTTTCACCCCACAACCATGGGGTGGATGTTTTTCGCTAAGTCTCGTAGGAGTCCGGTGAGGTCGTAAATGTTTTTCATAAAATGGACGTAGTATGTCACCATACAGAGGAAGCTTCAGACGCCTGACACTGAGGTGGGGACTGGTGCTTCTTGGATGTCTCACACCTTGGTCGGATCTGCTGTAATGCCTTCTCTGGAGAATTGGTAGCTAAAGTAACTGATGTTGCATTGTAGAAACTCACACTTTTCACGGTGTAGAATCAGGCCTTTGGCTCAGAGTTGTTGAAAAACTGCTCTGAGGTGACACTGTAGTGTGGGAGCATGTACCAGAATGCCATCGCTCACATTGAGGACCCCCTGGCAGACCTACCAGTACGGTCCGTATGATGTTCTGACAAACCTCAGCAGCACTTGAGATGCCAAAGTTCAGCCTGGTGTACCTTCTGAGGTCCACACGTGTTGAGCATGTCATTATTGGCCCGGAGTCTGGGTGGAGGTGATCTCATGATATCTCGACCTCAGTCCCATTTTGGAGAACCATTGTTACCCAGCTAGTTCCCCAATGATGTAATCTATTGTGGCTGTAAGGTGGTGTTCCCTCTTGATGGCCACTTTGGGTACCCTCCTCTTGATGCAAATGGGTACCACATCTGGCTGCTTCTGTTTCTTTGCCACAACAGTTGGGGAGACCTAGGGGTGGGCCAGACAACTCTTTTTTTATTATGCCAATGTCCTCTAGTTTTCTCAACTCTTGCTCCACTTTGGGGCGCAGATGGAATGTCACTCTACTGTGGCAGAGCGCTACAGATTCGATTGAGTTGGTGATGTGCAGTCTGATTGCTGGGCCTTTCAGGCATCCAATGAGTTCGAATAGTGGGGCAAATACATTCACTAGGGTGTCGATGTCGCTGGTGTGTATGTTGAATGCAAAACGAATGAGGTCAAGATCTTGTACAGTCTGACAACTGATCAGGAAACACTGCCCTTTCTGGAAACATAGTTTTTTGCGTTTGTGGTGGTATCCTTATAGTGAATGACGGTGCGAAAGACCCCTGCAAGCTCTAGGGGGCTGTGGTTGCAGAAGGCGTAGACTTTGACTTTAGCGTGGCTCAGTGCAAGTGGTGTCGGTAGATCACTGAAGATGTCGGCAACCATGAGATATATTGAGGCCCTTGTGTCGATTAGTACTGTTATTGACTGACACTGGATTGTAACGTCGCATCTGGCAGATGTGCGGGTTGATACTCAATGTGGTTTAATGGCATGCACTACATGGATAATCTCTTCATGATCCTTGTCCATGTCGCTCTTTTCAGCTGTTTTGGAGAGAGCGTTGAGTGCTCAAACTCTTTGCGGGCCTTGGTATTTGCTGGTTTGGGAGTAGATCGATAGACCTTGGTGAAGTGGTTTCGCTTGCCGCATGCTCCACACTTTTTTACAAGCCATGGGGAGGCCTCCGTTGGTGGCCATGACCAGGCAAGATGTGGCGTGGCTGCCTGCGGGTGACGGACGTGGCAGCTGCAATACAGAGATGTGGTGGCTGCAGGAGCGGCTGGCCGGATGGTGTAGCAGGTGGCCGCACCCTGGGGGAGTGAGGCCCTTGGTGCCGGTGAGGTGGCTGAGAGATGGCTGCTGGTATTGAATGCGGTGGCTCTGGTAGAGGCCAACAGCATGGTGGGCACACGGCTACTTAGCTCAGTGCCATGTGCACGCGAGGTGAGGTATGTGGGGACCTAAAGTACAAAGGTCGACTCCCTCGTCACCAATGTGGTGGCGCGGCCCTGCACTGGCATTGTGGGCATACAGCAGGAATCACGTACAGGTCACAGTAGTGGTGTAACACGCTAAACCATGTGTCACACGTGGTTAGTCCCTTTTATTAGTTTCACTCACGTTGGGACCCCAGATAAGACAATTGGTCACATGTCTAAAGCTATTTTGTGTTCACAAACAGGCCAATTCGCAGAATCAGCCATTTTGCGAGCGCAAAAAAGGCTTTTCCAATGTACCAACCGCAATTTTGTGATTCTGTAACCTGTTACCGAATTGTAAAATGGGTTTGCGAGTCGGTGTTAGGAAGGGGCGTTTCAAGGGCGTCTTTTGCTATAGCGAGTCGCAGAGGTATGTAGAAAGTTTACTATCAGATTCAATCTGAAGGTAACTCATTTGCAAATGGGAAGGAATACCCAGGGGACCCCTTCCACTTTGTGAATGGTAGCGAAAACATTTTTTAAGAGAAGACAGTGGTCCCAATGACCACTGCCTACTCTTAAAAAAGAAAACTTTGAATTATATTCTTTAAAACGCATCCCATTTTTCATTAAGGAAAACGGGCTGCGCTTTTAAGCCAGCATTTGCAATGCAATAGGTCTCACATTTACGAGAGGTTGAGCTATTGGCGTTGTAAAGGACAATGCCTTTTATTTATCTGTTTTAAAAACAACACATTAATAAAAGGCATTGTCATTTACAATATCAACAGCTTAAACTCTTGCATATGCGAGACCTATTGCATCGTAAATGCGTTCGGCGCCCGTGCTATAAAGATAAAATTAAGTGTTAGGAGAGAGCGTCTCCTACCTGCAACAGCAGGCAGGATAAAGCTTTGTGAGAAAATAGTGCTTGGAGGCTAATTAAAACCTACTGAGTAACAACATACTTAATAGGGTTGTCCTCATGGTAGGTTTCAAAATGAGACAAGGTGGTACTAAGGAGGGACTACTAAGCCTATTGACAAATGAAAAGCCACAGTTTACAGTGGCCAATGACACAAGCCAATGAAAAATATGGCCGGAGAGTGGGCAGAGCTTCAAGTCTATACCTGAATACAGCATGCCTCGCAGAGCAGTGCATACTGCCCGGACTCGACCTAAATAATGATTGCTTAATTTAAAAGAAATCACGGACATGGTGGTCTGCTGACCCCAGAAGGCCACCATCCCCGTGATTTTAGTGATTCCCAATGGGTCACAAATTGCAACCTACCTCATTAATATTCACGAGGTTGGTCGATTTGTGACCCACTAGGAATCAGACATTAGGAATAGCTATTACCTAATTGTGATTCGTAGAAAATCGAAATTATGTAAGCGCTATTTCCAAAATTGATACATGTGACCTAAAGTATGGACGTCCTTGGGGCATACATGTATTGGTGCAAAAACTGTAACATTAAAGAAAATTAACACACCTCTGCCCCTGTGATCATGTTGGTACACCCACCACGGCACCAACTGGCGAGCAGAGTGTGATACTACAATAACCAACACTAGAATAGGTGGTACCTCTGTACAAACAGTGCACTGATGCATAAAGCAGTCTGGTACAGTTGGGCATGTCTGTGTGGAAATCATGTTTTTTTTTTTTAAGGGAGAGGAGCCTGACTGTGTGTGTGTGTTTCTGTACTTATGAGTTTCTTCCTGCCTTTTGCCCTGGGGGAGAGGGTGGTGGATCCGTGCCTGCTGCGTGGGTGATTCCCAGAGAACTCCACAGCAAGAGGGATTTGGGAGTAGGCGTGCTTTAGCTGCAGTTGGAAAGCAACCATATATCATTCCATTGTTTGCCTAGCTCATGAAAATGTTACACAGAAGTGAGTGTGTGAACTTGCCGCTGAGTAGAAGTGACCTAGTTTGGGTGTTAGGTGCACTTTCTGTCTCTAATATCATAGAATGACGTATTTCAGACTTGTTCTTTTTTAATTTTATTGCATTAGAACATGTTTTCCTGAAATTAATTCAAACCACAGTGTTAAATGCCTGCACCAAAAACATTTGCAGGCATATGCAAAAAATGCAATGTTAAGGTGACAATTGCAAGCCTGCTTTTGATGATTTGCACTGCAGAACAGTCTTTAACGTTCGAAATCCGTGTTTATAGTGGTTGAACTGAGAAATGTCTCTAGAAATTATATAGTGAACTTCTAAGATATGGTCATTTCTTGTTTGGTTTTCTTGGTGTCAACCTAGCTCTCCCTCCTGCCGTGCACACCTCATTACATTTTACTGACTCATCATTTAGTTGTGTAGTTGTTTTGAGAAACATAAAATACTGGGTTCAGAAAAAAAGATCTGTGTTTTTGTTTCACAGATCATGTTATTACGTTAATTACACGATTTGGCCTAACAAGGCTTTTGGTAAAGTAGGTACCATAATGTATTAACAACAACAATAATTCGTGCTTTGTTCCAGTTTGGAGTTCTATAAATAACAGGTCTTCCTGTCACTAATTTTATCAGTAATTATTTTCTTGACTTTGAAAGGATAGAAATATGAGAAGATTTGCCAAAATGTAAACCAGGATGTGGGGTTTCACACACATCTCACAGTGACTGCTTAACTCACACTGAGCTAACTTAAAGGCTTGCCATAGAACTTGTATTAGAGCGAAGTCATAAGGCAAACCCGTACAGGAAGTAGGTACTCAAATATGGGTGCTTCGGTCTCAACTGAGGGCGACTTCACCACCTAGAAATCAAATCAGGTGATTCCTGAGACTAAGTCCTCCCCACAATTTTATCCTACTTGGGTCAGACCATTGCTGTCAGTTGTAGGTCTTACTTATTTTACTTCTTTGAGGGTAGGATGATGAGGGCCATCGATGCACCCATTCCACTACTGATTTGCACTAGGATGATACAGAAGGGTAGAGAGTAAGGCACCAAAGAAATGGAGCAGAAGGATGGAACGTTCCACGAAGAAAATAGCAAAAGACACCTACGAGAGTGACAAGTATAATGTACAAAACCCCTTGAAAATATATACAAACAAAAATAAACCAAACCATAGTAACTGACCAGACCAGGTAAGGGTATGACAAGCTCCTTTTACCATGAAGAGAGACGATGCGTCCTTGGGAGAGGAACTTTTGCCTTCTCCGAAAGGCTTGATCAGTTTTATTGCATGTGAAACTAGCAAAGAGCTCGATCATGCATGTTACATGAACTACATATGTGTTAAACGTATTACTAGTACAGCACGTGATAGGACACTTGTGGTTATTGTACATCAAGAAAAATTGTAGACGTCACATGCCCTGTACAGCAGCAAAAAGGAAAATAATGCAAATTAAACTAAGGTGGGAATGAAAGAACACATTGAAAGCCATAAGATAAAATCCTCTGTGGATAAGGAGAGTTGTAGTATGGGTATTAGTCGACAGGGTTGTGGCAGCTCAGTTATGTAGGGTTAGAACTTGAGCTTCAGTATACACAACCACACATCAAGCAGCGGTATTATATATAGACCTGCAAGCTAGCCTGCACTGCATGCCATGTTAGCAGAACCTACACTCTGGGTATTTTCATACTGAATGCCGCTGCAATCTAAGCATGAGCCTCCACAGTTTAAAATGTTAAAATCACCTCATCCCTGAATCCAGCAATGAGGTATCTCCAGAGACCTTTGGTTTCTAGCAAGCTTTTCTGCTCATTGCCCAGTCCTTTACCTCTCCTCACCAGCGACGCCAATGTGGAGTGCCAAGACATAGCTATTACTCTCCGAGCCAACAACAGTGCCAGGTTCAGAGATTTGTTCCACACATTCTTTGGCTTGGAACCTATGAAGAGTCCCAAGAGGTATTGTGTTGATGTGTATAGATCCTTGCGTTCTAATTTCTCCTCCAGGACCTCCGTGATTTGCTTGCAGTACCTATTTATGATAGGGCATTCTCTTGCCATATGGAAGAAGTCTGCATCTATTTTTATACATCTCGGGCACGATAATGTAGTTTGCACATGTACCTCGTTGCGCCATGTTGGAGTTAAATGTGTCCTATGAATGTAGTTAAACTGCATGGACTTGAAACATTGATTTCTAGAGACCCTGTATTGTCTTCCAGTTTCCATCATCCAACTCCCCACTGAGTTCCATGTATGTCTCAGACTCCCTAGGATGATCTTCATCATGGAGTACAGGTCCCGTAGAGCTCTGTGACTTGTATTCTGCTCTCTCATATGGTGAGCATAATTTGCAACGGATCATCGGTTTGGGGTTCTTCTTCACTGCTACCCGACCTTGTGCAAAGGACATTAACAAGGAAACCATACAGTAGAAATTGACAAACTGAGAGTCTGCCCTATTCTATCAGTTGGTCTATCGTCTGTATCACCCCCTAAATGTAGCAGTCGCCTGCTGTCTTTACACCCGCCCGCCTCCAGGGTTCGAGCTGCACAGTTCTAAATAGACCTCAGAGCTTTAGAAGGACCATCAGTGGGATTGATGGGGAACATAATGGGGTCTGTCTGGCCAACACCATGCATCTACTCCATCATTTCAGTGCAGCTTGGATCAATCTTGTTCCCGAGATCGAGGCATCACCACCTCATATAGTAGAGTTGTCACAACACCCTCTGCCAGTACATTTCCAGGCACTCCGGTATTTTGGAGGTGTGCATTCCTAACCCAGTGTGCTAACCTTAGCAGTTGTGCTGCCAAGTAGTGTTAAAAATCCAGAGTGTGTTAGTCATCTTCCATTATTGGACGTTTAAACTTGTCTAGATCAGCTCGTGTCTGCCACTGCCTGAAATAATCTGATCCAATAAGGAATTAAGTTCTTTGAAAACGTGCTCAATACCCATGTAAGTAGGTTAGTGGAATAGTACACAAGGCAGGGGACACAACAATTTTAGCCAGATCTAATTTGCCCATCATTGACATAGGTAGACTGTTTTAGAACTATACACATCCTTTGAGGGAATGCAAAGCTGTAAACAGGTCAGAATCAGGAGTGAGAGCTCTAAATCCCAAGGTAACAAAATATTTCTGTCTCCCATGCTACTCCCAGATCCTCCAATGCTTGTGAACTGCTCCTGTGGTTGTTTGACTTGGAAAGGTGCAAGTTTTGCGCTAATTGACCTTAATGCCTGATTGACGATTGAATTCTCAGAAGTGGTTGATCATGGGAGACAAGCCCTGCCATTAAGCCTTTTCAAATATTAGTAAGTCATCAGCAGGCAACGAGATGACTTGTCTACCATTCACTGGTTGCAACCCCCTCTCACCGCTCTCGTTTCTCATTGCCAAAGAAAATAGTATAGAGGACAGTGGGCTGCCCTGTCTCGTTCTCTTAGTGACCTCCAAGGAAGACAGTATTATTCCGCCTATCTTAAGCCTGTCGTTGGGATTGGAGGGAGATCAAGCGAAGTATCTAACCTTCAAATGCCGTGGAACGGATTACTGTGAACATGTAGCTAAATTGAGTGTGTCAAACACCCTTTCCAGGTCGATTGACAATACTATTGCATTTTGGTGGTTATGAGTGACTTTATTCAATACTATGAAAAAGCAGTGGTGATTCAAGGAGGTATTGTGATTAGGCACAGAGCTGTTTTGATCACGGTGTTCCAAGGATGGCAGTAGTGAATATACACTCTGCCAGTATCTTGCTGAGGATTTTATAATCTGAATAGATTAAGGACAATAGTTGGTAATCAGCCTTGTCTAAAGGGACTCCATGAGTTTTGAGTAAAAGGACTATGACTGCCTCCTTAATCGATTTAGGGAATCAACCCAGGTCAAATGATGTTGAGTACCTCAAAGCATGACCTATCAGTATTTCAACATATGTGCAATAAAATTCTATATGGAGGCCATCGGGTCTCCGTGTTTTACCTCTGGCCATGTCCTGCGTAACATCCTTGATCTAAATATCTGTTATAGCTTGTTATACAGATTTGTAACTAATTTGCAAGGCTTGGAATAGTGTTGCAGAAGAGGTAGGATTTGATAATTTAATCCGGTTCTATATACTTCTCACTATGAAGGTCAGAATCCTAATCTAAGAAGGCAGCATTATTGTCATTTTGTGTTTGCACCATCACACCCAGTCAATTCCTGACATGAGTGAGTGGTGTGCTATTTAGCTTGGACTTAATCAGCCATGCCGAGAGATAACAAGCAGTGCTTGCTTTAGTGTGAGTGTGTTGCAAATACTCCCTGTAGTTGAGGAACTGTACCTGTTATAGCAGTGTGGTATATTCTTCTTTGGCCATCCTTAGACGCCTCCCAGATAGTGTCCCCCTGATTATTACTTTAAAGTCTTCCTGTTCTACATGTATATTGGAGACTGTGTTTTCTCATTCACCCTGAAATAGTGACGGATATCATTACTCCTTTCGGTCATCAAGCATGAAAATATGCATGTGTGGGTCGCAATGAGACGAATTGCTTCCCCCAAGTCATGCCTTTTAGCAAGGCTTTTGAGATCTGAAATTGTTTTCCTCAGATGTTCCTTGTGTATCACCTGAGTCAGGAGTGGGGGTGAGGATAATATCCTAGGTAGTCTGACATGTAAGTCACAGACAGCTGAATAATAAGAGAATTCTTTCAAGTCGGGGTGCATATGTCTCCAGATGTCTATCAAGTCCAATTTCTGAATCATGCATTTAAGCCTGTATCAGCCCTTTCAGACAGAGTTCCATCTAGCACAAGGTGAAAGTGGTCCAGACACATTTCTAGTAGGCAATTTACCATTTCCACTAAGTATCATCTGTATTCCTGGCTATTGTGTTAGGCAATCTGAGACAGTTTGAAAGAACTTTATCTGTTCTGAATTAGTAGCGTTTATAAACTGACATGCCACATATGTTTTTATGTGAGAGCACCTTGAGCGTAAAAAAACACTTTAACCTATGGACGTTTACGGAGTTCAGCAAATGAAAAAGAAATGTATGCATTAACTGTTATGTTGGCACAAATCTGCAGGGATTTCTGTAGTATAGATTATATAAAAATATCTAATTCAAATGAGACCTACCACTGCTTCTGCTATGATACATTTCGTTTTCGCCATTTGAAAGTAAGGCAGCGACAGCCCGTATAGGGCGTGTTACCGGGGCGGTGACGTGGGGCAGGGTGGGGGGTTGCAAAATGCGGCATACGGCCGATTGCAGGTAAGTTACGAAAAAAAGAAAGAAAACAAATTTTGTTGCGCGCGCTGCATCGCATTTGGCAATGCTGCGCGCGGAACGAAATTCGTTTCTTTTCTCTCGTAACTTACCTGCAATCGGCCGTATGCCGCATTTTGCAACCCCCCACCCTGCCCCTCCTCTGCCCCACGTCACCGCCCCGGTAACACGCCCTATACAGGCCGTCGCTGAAGTAAGGTGCAGTGAGAGCCTATCTGTTGAGACAGGAATGTCTCCTGCATGGTGAACAGGCATGTATTCTGACCCTGAGTGCCTGGCTGCATGTGATACTGATATTGTGACTTTTTTTATTTTTGGGGTCCTACCTTCAAACTAATCTAGCATGTGAGCAGAGGCCGAGGCCTGTCCCTGGTAATGTAAGGTCCTGGACCTGGATGAATGCATCGAGCATATTAGGGAATGTACTACTCTGCTTGCCCTAGGGCCAACACATAACGTGGTAGTGGCATCATACAGAATTTTGTGAAATTTTATTGTTATCAAACCTTTTTTTCTGTGTCAGCGGGAGTGCAGCCTACTGAGTTCCTCCGTTATCTGAGACCTACAACTTTCACTGACATTCTGTATATATGTCAAGTGTGTATATGTACAGTACATGTGTAATACATGTATTGTACTAGGACTCGTTGTGTTGTATGAGTCTGAGTACTAGAGTAGTGGTTTCCATTGAAGATGCATTGGTTTAGTATGCACACAACTAAAGATGAAGATAGCTTCCCGTAGACAGTGGAAGTGTATTGTCTACATTCCTGTGGCTGGAGGGTGGAGATCCAGACACTGAAGAGAGGAGGATTGACACTGGGCGACCATTAGAAATGTTATGAGGCCCTTGTTAGCAAAGGGGTGCTGTTTAGTTTTTCTTGAGCTTTACTATTTGGTAGTTGTTAGAAGTGAGTACTGAGTTTGCAGTTTCTATTATTCAAGGTAAGTAAGCTTCTAGGCACGGCGTGCCCTTTTGTCTGACCCTTATTGATGCATTTGGAAGGTGATGGCAAACAGGTGCAGAGAACTCACTTCCATGTGGCTATATTTTGGCTACTCCTGATTGGAGCCAGATATATTGCTACCTGCTGTGAGATCCATCAATTTGCACTAGGAGTGTGTCTGGAGAGCAGCCAGAAAATGACATTTGATAGAGAACCTACCCAAACCTGTTCTGAAACTGAAATATGGATCCACATCCCCGGTCTGGAAAATGTGTATAGACGTGCGATTCAACCCACCCAACTTTATTCTAGATCCAAATTCCTTTAGACCACAGAAGGGTATGCTAGGCAGAGAACTTGAAAAAATACTTTATGACCAGGCCTGGTGTCTGCCTGGCAGCCAGTCTATCAGAGGTGAGGGGACATCACCTCCTGGAGGGGCTGAGGGACTTCCCACAGCCTAGAAGCTTGCCTGCTGATCGAGGGAAAGAATTTGCTGGGCCCTGCAGAAGGAAAGACTGTCCATGAGGAGAAGACTGGCATGTCCCCCACGTGGGCACTGGCCAGAGAGAGCGAGAGGCTGTTTGGGATTAAAGCCAGGAGTGACCCAAGTGTAGACGAGGGCATGTCAGTCTCTCTAAATGGTTCTTATCATGAATCACATCAAATCTTCTACAGAAGGCAAGCATCAAGCAAGATCGGCAGCCCACTGCAGCTGGAACACTGGTGCTGCCACTGCTGATGTCGGATGTCAGAGTGGGCCATCAACGCCGAGGTGTTCACCCCGAGCGGCCTGGTAACTGCACCTTCGTCCCAAAGATAGGACGCTGCGGGAAGATGCAGCAGACCAACATTCCTTGAAGTCTTTAAGTTCGCCATGAGGCCACGCTGACGGCACTGACCACTCCGGATCCACCATGCAAAAGCAGAACCACTGCCTGTGTCCGTCCTGCACTAGCCAGGAATCGAACTGCCAGAAACAGGTAACTGCAGGTCATAAGAACAGTGCAAATGAGAGTCTGAGAAGCGACCTGAAGCCCGCTGCATGCACTAAAGACTTATCCCATACGAATCTTCCAAGAAAGGAAAGTGAACTGAGCTCTTGAGCGCCTATATGCCTTTGGGGGGAGATGAAGTGACTGCACCTGAGCCTAACCAGTGCTGGGCCACTGATTAGATGCCAGCAATCACAGATGCTTAGAAACTGTTAGTGGTAGTGGGTACAGAAGGGTGCATCACCTAGAATCACAACTAGGATTTTAACCCTGGATTGCACTTTCCTATTTGGGCTGTGTAGTGTTTAGTAATGCTCTGTGATTGAAGCAATTTTAAAGCAATGTATGGCCCTGTGTTTTTCTTAGTGTAGCCCCCCCCCCCCCTTTGTAAAAACCTATGCATTTGATGAATACGTTTACCTATCTATCCCTAATCTCTCATCCTACCTAGAACCCTAAATCCCATGCTTTCTCTTCTCAACCTCCTTTTCGATAATCTTCCTGACCCGTAAAGCTGAACATATGAAATACACAACCTCTCCTCGGAAAACTCTGCCAATTTCTCTTCCCTATTTTCTTTTTGACAATTAACGACGGTGCGTAACGTCCCCCGTTTCCAAGCCCCGCAGTCTTGTTACCTTTGATCTCTCCTCCCTTACTTCTCCCATCGGGAGTCCAGCCAGCTCACTCCGCGCCATTCTTCACAGCATTTCTCAGATGCACTAATGCATCCCTACAAGCGCGGTGAAACCTCACCCGCGCCTCTGTGCCCTCTCCTCGCCCACTGCAGCCTTTTCCTCACCAGTTAACTAGCCTCTTCTATAATAAAGACTACTGTTGTAATGTGAATGAAGTGAGCGCGTGTGCTTTACACTGACTATAGCTACCGCGAGCTACTGTACAGCGAGCACATCTTTCATGTGCCCAGGGTCTAACCAGGCATGCTAAAAGCCCAGGACTGTGTCCTCTGTCCACAGTAGCACTTCTCGAGTTTGAAGCTGAGACCACCTGCAGCCTCAACACCGCACCCCGAAGCAGCCCAGGTCAGTGTAAAGGAGCCTACAAGTCACCAAATAAATCTTGTGTCCTCATCCATTTAAAAGTACCTCAGTGGTTACAGCGAGACAATGCTGGTGAGCAGTGTGAGGCGCAAGCACTTCCTGGGTGGCACTGGGAGGAGCTGGCGTTGGAAGACAAGCAGAGAGGGTGACATCGTGGGGGTGGCGAGAGGAGCAGGCACTGGTGGAGAGTGCATGCAGTTCGAACTTGCGAGAAAACTATGGCTGGTTCTTGTGGGAACTGTGAGTGTGAAAAGAGGACACTAGTGCGCAGTGTACAGATGTGGCACTGTCGAGCATGGTATGACGCGTTGTTAGTGGGTATGTAAAAAGGTGGGACTTAAGGCATTCTAAGAAGCTTCCAATGGAACGTAGCTGACAGCCCACTGAACGCTTTGAAACTATTATATGAGATCGATGAAAAAGGACGGAGTGTTTTAATTTCTTTCTTAAAGCTCACACAAATCACGCATCGAACAACTCTAACACACTAACAAAGCCAATCGCACAATACGCTTCACACTCTCCCCCTGCTGGCGACTGATCACAAGTGCAGCCTGCCATAATAATTCAATGTCGATAACCCTCAACCTCTCCTTAGTGGTGAAGGGGACAAGGAGCTATAGATAATGACAGTGGAAAGTCACCTCCACCGAAAAGGCTTCAAACAACAGCAGCAAGTAACACACACGGTATCAATAGGGAGAAGCTCTCAGAACCGTTCAGCACAGTGAATGTACGCGTACAGACACTCACACAACACACTGTGCGTCAGAAAAACATAAGAACTCGCCCCTCTAGGATCGACCTTCTTGTACGGGCCAGCCTGTCACCCTCTGGATTCGCCGCAAGCGGAGGATTGTGCTGCGTGGAAGCATCGTGCCTGAACACAGCAGCGCACACAGAGGCCAAGGAACTGGAATTGGATCCGGTTAGAGCAATATATTCCTCTCCACTTGTCTACTCTAATGTAAGAAAGATACTGAAAGCAGAAGTCATGTCTGTCAGCATGATTTTAAGGGAAACTTGATGCTATTTTATTTTTATTTGACTATTTGTTTATGCTTGTGACACATTCCCTTGTGAGACATTCCCTCTGGCTCTAGTATGCATTTGCTCATTTGCCTTATAACACAGTAGTCTCAGATTGTTCACTTGTGTATGTTTGAGGAGAGTGATTGGCATAAGCAGTTGTTTATTTTCCTGACAGATTGTGATAGAACAATGAAAAGAAAATATTTTCTTTTGACATTAAAGGCTTGATGTGCCTACTTCAAGGTCAGTCCACCATGCTTACACCAATGCGCGCTCCTCCATCACTCACACGAGTGGAATCAGTATTTTGCAGTGGCAGGATAGAAAATGAAAGTTGTTCCCTTTCTGCCCTATCCCCACTCTTCTTCCATTATCAGTGTATAAGTTTCCACCTAGAAGTTCTAAAACCTAATTTTAAGAAAACTAAAAATATATTATATTGTTGCGGTAGTCATACAAACGTGAAGGCTAACTTACTTATATTCATCGTCAGGCTCAGAGAAGACACAGAAGTACTGGTGTGGTAGCATCCAAAAACATTATTCACAGAAGGAAGGGCACAGGTAGGATGCAGTACTTACTAGCCCCACCCACAGAATTAGAAGAACTAGACCAGTGCAAAGAACCAGGATTAGCACCAAACGACCTAGCCTGGTGGGCACAAATGGAACTAAGGGTCAGACTGACACAAATAGACCATTTGAATGAAACCAGGATTAGTGGTACCTAGCATCAGTAATGAACCTCCGGGCAAAGAATCAGAATCTATAGGAGCTTTAGGTTGACCGCAATGTGATTTGTTGTATTAAATGCATACAGTGAATAATCAGATTTAGGAAAATGTGTTTGCATTGCAATAATTGCATATATGACCCAATCAATTTGACGGAGAATAATGTGCCGTACTCAAGGGTGGCAGAGGGTGTGTCTGAACCGGGACAGTGCTTGTGCCCATACTTGCCCTCCAATAGCTGGGTGAATTAAGTCTTGCCCCTTCCACCTACTTTGGCAACCTTTCTGCTGTGACAAAGAGCAGAAGGATTTTTGACACCCCTAGCAATGCTCAAGAGTAGTGGGGTTTAGTAGGCCCAATATCCTCAGTGTCCCAAGAGAATTTGAAGCAAAAAACAACAAAAAAATCGAGTACAAACAAGAGTGACGCTGGAGTTGTCCAAAAATCTAATTTTCAATACCCGTTAATGAAACAAAATGTATTAAACACTCAATCAGAATTTTATGTCAGATAGGTTTTGGTCACCGCAAGATAATCTATTTTTGTATGACCATGCTCATGTTTCTCTCTGTGCTATCAAAGAGGATGCATCAGAGGAGGGATTGCAGCACTGCTTGTGCCAACCTGGGTGTGATACCAAGTAAACTGAGTCTCCCAGTCCGCCATAGCAGACTAGAAGAGCAGTTTTAAACTGCTAGTCTGACTTCGCCATTCAAAGTAATGGCAAAGCCAAGCCTCCCTCTGCAATATGTATAAGACACACCTGTTGCAGGCCTACCTTGCCCTAAGGCAGGGTGCAACATATTTCATGGACAGAACATGTATTTGACATTTTCTGGCAGTATAAACGTGAAACTGTTGTTTTTACTGCGGAAAAACTTGGTCGCCACCTTGGCAAGAACAGGGTTACACGCTGATCCCTCAGCTGTGCAAATTCCTGCAAAATGTGAATAAAATTGATTCTCCAAGGCATCAAACAACTCTTTCCATCAAGCCATACCTGATTTTCAAATCAAAATTAATGTTAAAAGTGACAGTATGCAACTTTTACGAAGTTACCACTTGGTTGCCTTTAGTCTCCAGTGTCCTTCATAGTTGCACAAGGAGACTGTCCTCGAAACAGCTTTCTGCCCTTCCGGGGACATGTGCTAACGACTCCCAGGAAAGGAGACAATAGAAGCCTGTACTGTAGAGCGGTGCCTCTCTCCTGCATGATGCCACATGGGTGTTTGCCCAAAACACAAGTTTTGAAGGAGAAGCTGCCTTTAAAGAGCAAGTGGGTAACATTTGGGAGGGGGGCTGATCCATCGTCTGACAGGCGGGCACTAGGGACAGGAGGGAAAATCAGTTGCCAAACCGGATTCTCAGGGACGTGCAGCCCTCTTGGTAGACAAATCCCTGGGTTGGGCAAGGGAGCTCAGGTCACCCAGAGAGGTTCAGCCATGTTGGGAGTGGGCAGAAAGGTGCATCTTCGGATAGCCAAATGGCACTCTTCCAAAGAAGTGGTCATCGGGATGGAAGGAACCTTGTAGTTCATTGGCTACTAATCGCATCTACCTTAAGGACTCTTTCTGAGCATAAATAGGGCACCCTTGATAACCAGAACACAGATCTCGGCTGGATTGGAAGAAGGACCGAAGAAGGATTGCCCTGTTGCACCATGAAACTGGCAAAGAGAGGCTTCACTGGCATATTTTGCATGTGCTGAACCTGGTGGCTAGTGAAGAAGAGGGACTATGCCTGCTGTGTACTGCTTATGGATAAGTCGTGTCCGGAGCCCAGCGGGAAGCAAAGAGACTTCAAAGGTCAGTTGGCTGGTCTCCTGCTCGCAGCAGATGTATGCAACAGCTAAGAAGCCTGCTGGGGTAATTTGGTAACCCAGAATCTTCACATCGTCGCCAACCGCTTCCATGCAGCACGAGAGACCAGGACCTGATGCTCAAAGTAGCACCCAAGTTGGTTGGGCCTGGTAAAGTCGTCATAGTTCAGTTTGGTCACCCAAAAGATGAGTTATCGGGAAAGGAAGTATTTGGCTGGGAACGCGATACCGAGCGACTGGTAGCCCAGTGGCGGCTAGACTTCTACCAGGACTGAGAGGACTTTGAGGAACATTGACACTTTGACCAGGACCACTTCACCTCCTGTGTGGACTGAGGTGTAGCAGCTGGAAGATCCCCCTCAACCGCATCACATCCACATCATCCTTGACCATCTTCAGCATTCCGTGTCCCTTGCATCAGTACCACTGCATAGGTAAAAGTGCCTGGAACTGACTGAGGACGGCTTTCCCTGTTAAGGTAACTTTTTCTGAGGACCATGTTGGTCCTTCTGACTGGCTTTCTACTAGAGGTGGTCACGTAAAGTAATGTCTAAATGTACAATTCGTTGAAATTGCCAATGCGTGTTCACGTTTGTGTGAAATGATTTGATTTACTATACCTTGTTGATGCTATATCTCTGGAAGTCTTCAGTGGATGTTTCTTATTGTGGTGTATAAAAAAAGACATAAAAAAACTATTTTTATAAATTGGTGTTGGAATCCTTGAGTGTCTTGTTTATTTCTTCTTCAATTGTAATGTTTGAATGCTTTGCACTTGTTCCTTTGTGTAATTATTGCTGCTCAGAGCCACAGGTATCCAGGGTTGAACTGGAGGGTTTACCAAATGAACCTATTGGTCCTAAACGGTCTGGTATGTGTATTATACTTTGAGGTTGTACAACCACACAATACAATACACCCTGTTCCCTCAAAACTAGTATATTTTTTGCCCTCTGACCTATACCAATAGGTCGTTTCACAAAATATTGAATTGTAGTCAGTCGCACACTGACCAACCTAATAAATATTAATTAGGCAGGTCACAATTTTCAACCCACAATGAGTGTCTCCAATCACAGAGCTAGAGGCTTTCAAGGGTCAGCAGACTGTCATTCATGTGACTGCGTTTCAAAAATAAAACTTATTTTTTTCGGGGAGAGGGGGGACTTCAATAAGAGTTAACTGTGATCAATTGTACTACTGCCTATTCCCTCTGAAGCTGCCACCCCAATTCAACAAATGAGAAGGGGTCCAAAAAGGACCCCTTGCCATTTGCGAGAATCTCAGTTTGGGAGTGACACCCTTAACATGCTCATTCTAAATTATGATTCAGTGTCCGTTTGTAAACCCATTTTAAGAGTCAGTAAATGCAGTGGTGGCCACAACTTAACGGTGGTGGTGGGGTGGGTGGGTGTTGTGGGGGTAAAGGGGGGAGGGGGGTAAATAAAAGAAAATAAGTCATTTGAAGCACTTATTTGCATGCTGGCTGCCACCTCTCGGTCTTCTTCGCCCGTTTCCAGGGGCAGGAACCAGGAAGCACTCAAGCTTCCAGACTCCCCTAGCCAATCACAACACTGCTGATCGCAGCATCGTAATTGGTCTCAATGCCGTGGTTCGGTGCTCAGAGAGGGACTGGGGGCCTGGGCATGTTCTTCACCCAGACTGTAGTACAGCCGGGTGAAGAGCATGCAAAGTATGCATGACTATTTGGCCGGCCCTCTCAGGACGGCCAAACCGGCCTGCACACTTAAGTGAGAGCCTACACTCCTGCACTGTTCCTGTTAGAGTCAGCCCCGCAGCAAACCAGGTGAGCCAATAAAAAATACAATGATAATAACGTCCTTTATTATCGATTTCTTTTTTCTTTTTTAACTGCTCACAGAGCAGTGGGGCAACGCTCCTCCGCCTTAGCGGAGGATCCGCTCCGCACAGTCAGTCACATTGCAGCGCTAATGGAATGTCCATCCTATTTTGTAACAGATTCTCATTTAATTTGACTATTGTTCTAACTTCCTGTGAATTGCAAAAATACAAAATAGTTGATAATATAATTTTATGTTATTCTGCTTTTGAATATATTTCTAATTGGGAAAAAAAGTGCAGCTCATGCTCTTTGCGCAGGAGTCCGCTCCCTACAGTTCGGAGGCATGCATGGACTTGGATTGGCTGTGGGTTTGCTATTTCGATGCAGCTTTCTTGTTTGGTACTGTATAATAGGTTGCTACTAATAGATCGATTTGAGCAAAGGCTTCTACCCTTTCCCCTACGCAGCACAGCTTTCCCTCCACGCCCACACAATCTGCGTGCGTCAGTTGCAGTTCTGTTTTTATTAGCTGGCATATGTGGCTATGACTCCTCCAGCACAGCACAATTGCCCCACATTTGTAGCTGTCGCTTCCGGCTACAGAGGGCTGAATGGAGCAGGACAGACCGAAATGCAAAACTAAGGATGGCGCATCTGGCCAAGATCAGTGTTCGAATTGTGTGCAAGATGGTTTTGTCAGAGCATTTTTAATTAGGATTTTGTTTTATTGTTTTTGACAACTAAGTGTCGCTTTTTAAAAGTGAACTTTAGTAATGAAACTTCACTAGAGAACATTTACGCTAACATGCCTTCATAGTGGCATGTGCATAGCGCCTTTTACTCCTGGCAAAGCCCCGAAGTGGGGTGCATGGTTTATAGTAAGGACTATTTGAAAGAGGATTGAATTTGAGTGCGGCCTTCGTGGGTAGCGCTTCGGTTTCGTTCATGATGATCAGAGTGGTGTTCTTATCCTTATATCAGTCGCTGCGCTTAAGCGGGATCTCTCTCACTTCATTTATTTATGTATTTAATTGAATTGTTGTGCTCTGACTTTAGGCTGGTGGCCACTTTGTAATGCTGTTCTGGATATTGAGTCTAGGGGTATTTCATGTGTAACCAAAACCCCTACATACGCACATGCTGAGCAAAGTTTGACATGCCCAGGCCACTTGTTTCTTACTCCGTTCACAGAGCTTCTCTGCAGCACTGTAACATTTTTCAGCTACTTTTTCCTTGGATGGGATGAGAGGCATCCTGTGAGTTTTGTAGAGGGCTAGACAAGCCTCCTTAAAGAGGCAGGTTTAAATTTTTTCCTTGAGCACTGCCAGGTGGGAAGAATCCTGAGTTCTGGGCAGAAAGCATTCCAGGGCTGAACACCCTGCACCTGGTCTATCTGTTGTGATTGTATCTGAGTTGTATAATCCCGTTCGACTTTGTAGCTCTCAGGTTGGTGGAGAAAGTCCTGTAAGTATTTGGGGACCTGACTCTCCCTTGTTTAGTAGACAGTGTGGAGAGTTTAAATGGTTTTCACGGCTCTTCTGAGATCTAGTGAAATTATTCAAATGCTGGCAAATTTTTTCCAATTTCTTCAAATTGAAACGGAGCCTGGCTGCCACATTCTGAGGACTCCGTGGCTTCCCAATCTTTTTCTTAAGGGTACCATTGAAGGCAATGTTGCAGCAGCTGAGTCTTCATAAGACCAAGGCCTTGGTCACTTTAATTTGATGAGGTAGCTTGAGTGGGAGGCTACTTCTCAGCATCATGTATTACTGCTGCTGAGGGTAAGTAGCCATACTTGGTAAATCACTAGCTCAGTTGGGGTTGGGGTAGTTCCTAGCTCGTTTGGCAAGATCAATGACAAACCGAAGTTTGCCCGGTCTGCCATCCTCTGAATTTCGAGGTTAGCCCCATTTAGACAAAGGTAGCACTCCTTTATCCAGCAATGGACTTTTTTTGTACTAGGCAAGTGGTGATATTGCTGTACTGTATAACTTAGCTGGCCTAATAGAAGCAAGGTTTACATTTTCAAAGTGATTTTGGAATATCAAAACAATGATCATTTATATTCTCCATGGTTCCACATGCTTTACTTTGTGGCTCTCAACCTACACAGTCCTGAAACCTTACACTAAAATGTGTGGGAATGTTTGAATGACATCTGCCCTTCTACTTAGGTACATAACCAGCCCCTGTAAAGTACGATCCCAGGTTATGTTGCAATTTTTTTCTCCCCCAAGACTAACTCTGAACCACACCATCTAATCTGCCTTCTCTATGTCATGCATTTTGGGAGTTCAGTACACATTTGATGTGGAGTATATTTTTATAATTTTCTCTCTCGGACACTACAAGTAGAAAATTATTAAAATTTGTGGTCATTTAGATCCAACCATATACAAATTGGTGCCCTTGCCTAGCACATGCTGCTATGGCTTTCTACGGGTCTTCTGGGTGCAGACTATTCCTCTTGCTAGCTCACTTTGACCAGAGGTGCCTGGGTTAACCAGCCACGAAATATTTCTGGGGTTCACCGTCTCATTTTGGAAAAAAATTTCTGCAGAATCCAGACAAAGAGGACAAAGCGTAATAATTAATTAAACATATGATGCCGATCCAGTATCTGCTGTTTTGCCAAGCATTACCCAGCACTTTATCATGGTTCACTGGGACAATGATCCTCTTTACCACTACTACCTCTTTCAGGTCCTGGCTCCTGCGTTTAAGCACATTCCAGTTCATATTTTAGAAATTACGTGAATCGGGCCCCAGGGGTAGAAAGTGACTCTGATGTGTGGCAGGCCTCTACCGGTTTGCAATTAAGTAGGTGTATTTTTCACAAAGGCCTAGGGGTCTTTCTAATGCCCAGGGCACAGGAGAAGGGGGGCCACATTGAAATTGCTATGAGTTTGAGGGGGCATAAGGCCTCAGGTGTCAGTAACGTACATCACAGTCTTGCCATAGTAATACAGAGAAATACTTTCCTTTGAGGACATCGTATTGCCACCCATAAAACCTGTGGAAGAAACCTCGTAAACTCTTCCCATTGTGAATGGTGATGTTAGTGGATGGTTCCCTTTTCTTAAACGAAGCATAATTCCCAGTGAGTTCAAGTTTCCTAGTCCAACAGAGGTTCGATTTCCAAATAGTGGTCAGAATATGCAGAGTTTACTGAAATGTTTCTGCAACCTTAAAATAACAACAGGAGTGGTTATGCTGAAAACACCACTCTTGATAGAAATCATGGTGATGAAAAATTAGTTCCTTTACATGGTCAAGATTTCTATTTTTGTAATTTTTTTATTTCAAAATATATATATATATTTTTTTAAAACAAGTACATTCGCATTTCCGTTATGAGGTTCCAGCCAAACGTGGTTGGTGTTGCAGTAATTACAGGTACTGTGGTATACGTGTTTAGCTGAGCCCCTCTACGTTGACTTGCTGGGAAATTAGGAACAGAATGGTAGAAAGAAAGAAGATAGGAAAGAAAGTGTGGAGACAGGATACAAGAAGTGTTCTATAGGTATGAGCCTAGTCTGGGTTTGTAGCCCTATGTGAAATCTGACCCCCCCCTGGGGGCCCCAAGTGGACTCACGGGGGTTTTTAGGAATCCAGATACCTGTCTAGCGACTTCCCCATCCCCATAGTAGCTGGTCTCCAGGGTGAGTTTTGCAGGGCAGTACTATCTGGGCCTCTGAGGTACGTCACCCAATTGACCCAGCCCTTGTATGATGTCCAAGCAGTATCCTTCCAGTTGGACAGGACCAGCTTCACTGCCGCGTTCAGTAGGAGGTCTAGTAGGTCCCTGTCATGCTGTGCAGGAAGTCTTGTGGTCATGAATGCGGTGGCGAGGGAGGAGAATTCTGGAATTATTGTGCATCCCAGCGCCTTCTTTATGAAATCAAAGATTTTCTCCCAGAACGTTTTGAGTTTTGGGCAATAGAATATGAGATGTGCTAGATCCCCCTTTTCGTTGCCGCAGTTCCAGCATAGGTCGTTTTCTCTGAGGCCTAGCGAGGCTAACCGAGTGGGGGTCCAGAAAGTCTTGTGGAGTAGCCAGAATTTTGTTTGTGATAGTACTGGGGAGATTTTATTACGTGAGGGGGAGGCCCAAAACAAAGCTAGCTCTTGCTCATTAAGTGGTCAAGATTTCTAAAAAGTTATCTTGCATGTGGTTAGTCAATGCTTGCTCCACTTACCCAAAAAAGCCAGTTAAGAAAAGTTTAGTTTTCAAGGCTGGCGAATGTATTATTTTTCCCATGAAGGTGGCATACCTGGCATATCTTTATTTTCACAAACACTCCTACTTTTTTTGAGCAGTGCAGCTAAGAAATTTAGAGCTTCTAAACTGAGGTCAGCCGTATCCTTTCGATTCCCACCAGTCGATTCAACCATGGCAACCAAAGTCACTGATAGAAGAATCTCTGGTGCTATTGCCTTTTTCTTATCAGATGAGGATCCAAGGTCTTTTTCAGGTTAGCCAGAGAACAGGATATTGTTGCCGCTTGTTTATTTCCTTTACCCCACTTTCTGAGGCGAACTGAATAATCTTTGTCAATTCAGAAAACACTAGCACTCCCATGGATAGAAAGGACCGATCAACACAACTTCACTATCAGTGCAGTTCAGGCAGATGAAGGGCAAAGAAATTATTGATCATAAGGTTATGGCTACTGCCTATTCTGAGACGCAGGATTCTATGCTACAATCTTTTTGGAATTAATCGTCTTGTGCCATGACAAAACACAGGCCGTCCATGTCTTTTTGGAGTGGGTGTAGGATAAAGAGAAGCATCCCTAGATCACTATCCCACTTAAAAATATAAAACTTGACTCGCATTGGAGGGATAATTCCAACTGTTTTTGGACATTATTTTCATATCATTGGATGGGTACCTTTAAAGTTTCTCAGACAGACGTCCAGACAAGAAGAAGTCGTAAGAGAATAGAATTCCTGAACGCTTGCTTTCTCCCTTCCTGCTGGTTCAAATGGCTGTTTGTACGATGAGAAAAATTCCAAGTTATCTGTAGGTATAGGATCAAAGCATGCTAATTTTTGAGCTGTAAAATTGCCTGCTACTCCCTCAAAGGAATGAAATTCTACTTCAGATGCTGTGACAGACAGAACAACTGAAGTTACCATTTTTTTTTACTGGAGCTAAAAGGAGGGAACGCTTTGTAAATGTAAATCCATATTCCTTGATCAAGCGAAGTACAACACATCATCTTGGAAATACTCTCATATAGAGCAAGACCTGACATACTTTTACAGTTATTTATGGGGTAGTGAGCACGTAGATTTATATAAACTCAACTTATTGTGTGATTTAAGTTATACTGTTATTCTAATTCTAATTCAACCGTTACTTTATATTTCCTTTAGGTCACTGGTTTTCAACCTGGGGTAGGGAATGCCTACTCAGGGGATCCACCACTATTCAGTAAATTAAATAATATTAGCAGGTTAATAAAGTATATATACAGAGAAAAAATGTAAATTAAAAATGTTAAAAGACTTTCTAAATGTGAAGAAATTTAAAATTGCAGGCTAAAAATTAGGCTGATATCATCAGCTTGATTCATGAGAGCCGTGCAGGAACAGCAAACCGAATCTAGTATGGATGATTGGTGGCCTCAATTGACACATTGGTAGGCACAGACGAAAAGAGAGCATGCATTGGAAGCAAAAAAGAAAAAGGAGTATACTGTTGTCTATCACATTGATTTGTCTTTTAGATATAAAACCACACTTTAAAAAGCTCCAACTTTTCCATTTAAATTTCGATTTCTGTATATTTTTAGTGTGTAAATAAAATAAGATATTTAATAATCTGTCTATTTGACTTATGTTTGTTTCTGTTAATTTTCTGTATTGTTTTGAGGTTCAAATTGTAAAAAGTGCTTATGCACGGATACCTGGCAGCCATTAGTAATTCTATAGGGGTCCACAGAAGACCAAAGGTGAAGAACCAATATTTATATGCACATGTGGTGTAACAAATACACTAGTAAAAACCCATGTTCATGTAGCAATTTTGCCACAAGAAAGGACAGCATATATGCATGTAGTTGCTAGATCTTTACAGGAAATGCCCACAACAGAACAGGAGAGAGACATTTACTCTTCTATGAAACAACTTGAGTTCCAGTTTGGCAAATAAATATAGCTTGTAGGGAGATCACTATAAGCTGTATGTATGCTCGTATTGTTCTTTAGTTCGCTTTATGTCATGCTGTTTTGCATTTTTGACCAAAGTACGTGGAAATCTGTACCTACTTTTCTTCTCTTTCGGGCCATTCATGTTAGTAGATAGGCAGCAAAATTAATTGTGCAACAAAAAAAAAAAATTAAGAGGAGCAGTTTAGAGAAAGTGTTAACACTAAAACATATCCCAGTGATTGGTTGTGTCTGGCACTACACATGTAATTAATTTGATGTTTTGACCAGTAGCAATTCCAAAAGTGCCATGTCCTGGAGGTAAGAAATGGCACGCACATGTTGGTGCTTGTAGAACAGTGGGTGCAGAATGTAGTATTGTATTCACTGGTTTAGAAGTTGACTGATGTTCATCACATTGATTGCATGGTTTATCCTCTGTTCTTGTAATTGCAGTTTGCATCTGGAGGTCTGCAATGGCGTCTTCTCTTCCTAGAACCTTAGGCGAGTTGCAGCTCTACCGAATACTGCAACGAGCCAATCTCCTGTCCTACTTTGAAGCCTTCATTCAGCAAGGAGGTGATGATGTCCAACAGCTCTGTGAAGCAGGAGAAGAGGAGTTCTTGGAGATAATGGCACTTGTGGGCATGGCCAGCAAGCCTCTGCACGTCCGCAGATTGCAAAAGGCTTTGAGGGACTGGGTTACGAATCCCGGCCTCTTCAACCAGCCTCTCACCTCTCTACCTGTCAGCAGCATCCCAATATATAAACTGCCAGAGACCTCCCCTTCTTTGTTGGGAATACCATGTAGTAGCTATGAGAGGAACAGCAATTCCAGGGAACCTCATTTAAAGATGCCGAAGTGTGCCGCCACAACTTGTGTGCAAAGTGCGGGTTCAGGAAAATCTGATGGGGTGGGTAACTCCCCTCTGCAAAGTGGCAGCGAGGGGAGACCTTGGCAAGGGCACCACACAACAGAGAGTGAGCACAGCCTCTCGCCAGCCGACCTAGGATCCCCTGCTTCGCCCAAAGAAAACAATGAAGCCCTGGATGCCGCTGCTGCCCTTTCAGTTTCAGAGTGTGTGGAACGCTTGGCTCCCACCTTGCCAAAAAGTGACATGAATGAGGTCAAGGAACTACTAAAGGCCAACAAGAAATTGGCAAAAATGATTGGCCATATCTTTGAGATGAGCGACGACGACCCTCACAAGGAAGAGGAGATCCGGAAGTACAGTGCAATATATGGACGATTTGACTCCAAGAGAAAGGACGGAAAACATCTTACCCTTCATGAGGTAAAAGGGCAGATAATTGGGACTTTTCTTTCTTTTTCCGCTCTTTCAGGTGTTTAGACAGAATATCGGAAACACAAATATTGTGGGACAAAATATTGTGTCAAGAATATTGAGAACAAAAATTTCTTGAAGGTAGATTTTTGTAGGTAAGCAAAGTTCTACTATATATAACTCCACATGTATGTATCTTGCTGCTCAATCTGCCATTCAACCTGTCTTGCTGTGCCAGCGATGGCATTAGCAGCTGTCAAAGTATTAGAGAAAAATCCAATCCAATTAAAGGAACAACAGATGCGGAACGCCAGATGATACCATTACCATTTATTGTGCTATAATCCGGCGTGTTGCATCAGTTGTTCCTTTCATTGGATTGGATTTGTCTCTGATATGTTCAATGTACGTGGAATTAAGAATATCAAATCGGGACTTGCTACCCCACCCACATCTAAAGGCTATTGTAATTGTTGATATGTGGGATATGCTGCCATGTTGTACTTTGTATGTTACTTTGAAAAATTAGATAAACAAACTTTGAAAAAAAAGAGTAAATCTATACCTGCCTATTTGAACTTACCTTCTCGATAGTTTGTTCCTCAATAATTTTGGCATATTTTTCTTTCCACATAATATTTTTGTTTCCGATATTCTGTCACTGATCCACTCTGTTAGCTACTACTTGTATGTTAGCTAATACAAATAGTAAAACACTTGTCACAACCCCCACACCCCCTCCTCTTCTTAGAGCTTTGCAGTGGGCCATACTCTGGACTCTTCCACTGGATGGAGGAGGGGAAGAAACTAAACTTGAAAGGAAAATCCAAATATACTAGGTCCAGTGGTGCTTGATAGTTTCATTGGTGTGCTAGATGTTTCTTTTGGCAAAGTAATAGTCGCATTCTAATTGTGGGTTGACACCGGCTACTATGATTATGTGCAAACTACGCTGTTGACCATTCCGTCCTGTAAGTGGGTCATCAATAGCTCGTATACAGGTTCACTATAGGGAAGTGTTTTGAACTGTATGTTATTTTAGTTTTATTAATGCTGTATTCTCATTTAACGTAAAAATATTTACAGGTTCTTTTTTATTATTATTCAGACAGCACAAAATAGCATTTCAAGGCATCATAATAAAGTCACAGCTCAGTAATCAGTTCCACTGCAAAAGTATCCTTTTAACCGCAAAGATGTATCGTTTTCATGTTAACATTTATGTAATATAACCGGTAAATAAACCACTCCTGCTTAGATGAAATTTCACATGGAGAGGGAAATGTTGGCGGAGTGGTTGGTGAGCGTTGTGTGTCAGTGGGGTGTAGCAGGTACGAATGTCACTTAATAATCCCCAGTTATACTTACAAACGCTACAATGGGCCTCACTGCAGGTTGTCTGTCATGCAACAAGACCCACTATCCTTCCAGTACTCCAATCAGGATTTGAAATCACAGCAGTATAATTATTGAGCACTAGACCACAGGGGGATTTGGAAGGTTACTTCACCCTCTTCATCATGATTGCAACCAGTTTTTTAACACTAGACCTTTCCATCTCCAGGGTTCTTGGTGCACCCACTGGAAGATAATGTGTTTTTTTCACTGGATGAGATAAAAAAAAAAGCGTTGAACCAATTTAGCAAATCGAGGGCAGCTGGCCCCGATGAGTTACCAATAGACTTCTTCTTAACTAACCAGGAGCTCTGGGCCCCGTTACTCACCAATGTTTTTAATGTCGTAGCTCAAACCAATGTCCTTCCCTTCTGGAAAAAGTCAGTTATTATCCCGATTTATAAAATGGGGGCGAAAGCTATCGCGAAAACTTATAGACCAATATTGCTTCTAGATAGCACAGCAAAATTAATGGACCGCTTATTGCTCAACAGGTTGGAGGCATGGGCTCAAGAAAAGAGGATATTAACTCGAACTCCGCATGGCTTTAGGAAGGGCAAAGGGACTGTTGATCAGTGCCTTAATCTAAATTTCTTGATTGGCAAATATACAGCGGCCAGAAAGACCACCTTTACAGGGCCTTTATGGACTTGTCTGCTGCCTTTGATTGTGTTGCCATGTGAAATTATGGTCAATAATGGAAGGCATAGACAAGCCAATAATTTATTTAATCCGTGAGATGTATTCTTCTGCCTCTGCCTTTATTCGCTATGGGAGGGAGAGTGAATGCTTCAGAGATTTTCCAATCACTTGCGGAGTTAGGCAAGTGTGCGTACCCGCACCTTTTTTATTCTCACTATATACCAATGGTGTGGAAGCTGCTCTGGCTGGGTCCACTAGCGACGTCCTCACCATTCATTCCTCGTCAGTGCTGCTACTTCTTTATGCAGATGAGGCGGTTATGCTGGCAAGGACCAACAATGCTTTGCAGATACTTATAGAGATCTATAATAGATTCATGAAGAATTTAGACCGCAAAGTGAATGAATCTAAGTTGTTTGTGCTTGTGGCAGGAGCAAGACCCAAAAAACTCCCTAGATGGAACACTGGAGGTGGTGGATACATTCTGTTATCTGTGTGTATTATTCGATGAAAAAAAATACATAGCAAAACATGGTGGTCAATAGAGGGCTCATGATGGAAAAAAAGTATAGAGGCCATTTTTAGTTTTTATAAAAAAGCTTGGTTCCAAACCATTGGAGGTAATAAAAAAAGATATACAAAGCTAAAAAAACATTTGTTGCAACATATTGTGCAGCCGTGTCGGGAATCACCTCCATTTCCACCTTACAGCAAATTGAGAATAGTTTTGGGAAATGCTTGGCAGGAGTTTCCCAATCCTACTCTTCTTATAATTGTCAGGTTGAATTAGACGTCTGTTCTGCTCTAACTCTTTTGTGGCACTCCGTGTGGAGAAGGGAACCGTTGAAGCTAAGACAAGACATTCTGAATGACTGCTTAAAGCTTGATGGTTCATGTAAAATAAAGTGGCTGAATTTTGTTAAGAATAGCTTTTACTCCATTGGTGTGCCCAAATTATTTGATGACTCGATCTCATGTAGTACCATCCCAAGGTCCAAACTCAAAGAATTACTGATAGGAAGGAAGAGCGATGGAAGTCCTATTCTTCTAAGTCTGAAGTTAAACATTATCACCCTGCACCAATAGTAAATACATCTGATTTTACCTATTTATCTTTTGTGACGAATACCCAACACAGATTTCTTTACTGAGGTTTCAACTGCATTATATTCCTCTTATGCTGAGTTATCCTTCCAATACTTACTCAGTGGATGCCCTCTCTGCCTGCCTGTGTGACACCCACTCGTCCCAATGTGATCTTCATCTTTTATTCTTTTGTAGCTTGTACAGCGAGGAAAGAAAAATGCACATTTGTCCAGTCATGCGTTATCTTAATTTCAGGCAATGTCGCCCAGCCCTATATATTTTGTTTTTCTAAAACAAATGTTATTCGTCAAATAGCACATTTGTGTCAGAGCTCTGTAACCCAGAGACTTCTGTATAATAAATGAAATACGTTATGACTTTGACATTTTCATATGAGAACAAGGAGAGTGAAGAGCAATGTAGGTGACAAAAGGAAGAAAAAAAACCCGGAGAAAAACAATCTTAAAGAGGCTCCAGCACCAAGCCACGATAGTCCGCCCAGCGCTTCCAGATTTTAAAATGTTTAAGCGGGCACCCTCTTTCAATAAAGATGGGAAGCTCCAAGAACATACAAAAGTCCAGGCCATTCTTCCATGCGGACAATGAGGGTGCCACCGGAGCCTTCCAGGCCCTAGCAGTGTCTCACTTTGCCAGAACAAACCCAAGCAACATGAGATGGCGTTTGTATATGTTGCCCCCAACCGCATCCATAACATGTAGGAGCACCATCTTCGGCGAGTGGGGAAGGTCCCGACCCAATACCTCAGAGAGGCAGGTCATCACCCCGCTCCAGAATTGTGTCAAAGAGGAACAGTGCCAAATTGTATGCATCAGGGTACCCTCCTCCCATTGTCCAGCCCTATATTTTTTTAAGCAATTATCTGATCCTTTTATTTGCTATTGTCTGGGCTCGTTCTTTAGGTGTGCTATAAAAAGGCGAAAACAGCATCCATAATGTGAGACGATGAATACAAGTTTTAACTTTTTCTTTTTTTACTGCCTCATTTTTAGCTGCACTAGTGTTCTTATCATGTACTTTTTAATCACTACTGTTGGAATGTATAATATGATTTTTTTTTGTGTGTGTAAAATACCTTTTATGCCGTTTTTTTGTACTGACGAAATAAAGTGATTATGACTGACTGACTGACCAGATGGCGAAATTAATTTGTTTAATTGCCAGAATGTGAGGGGACAATCGTAATGCAAATAGCAAAAAGAACGAGGAGTGAGAGGGCATTGGAGCTAGTCAGGGCATGGGAAGCGCTAGTTGAACTGCTACGGAACCCAGATAGTGAGAGGGACGAAGACCAAGTAGAGGAGGCCCCTGCGGGAGAAGCTTGATTTATATACCCCAAAACAAGACAGGTGTTGTATACTACGATAAACAAAGTGATGCGATTCCCTCCCCACGGATAGCTTAGCAATGGTGAATTGGAATGGCGACTTATTGAGCGCAGATTGGATCAACCCGGATAAAGAAAGATATAAGACTGATTGCAAGTGACACACCTGGGGGAAGGGAAGGGAAGGGTGGGGGTTGTTGGGGGAGGTTAATATAGAATAGAGATTGCTTGGACCAATTGAAGCTAATATTATGGACCAAAGATATGTATTGTATTATTTAATTGCAGGGGGCGGAGAGTTGGGGCTTGGGCCAACAATAGAATATCTCTAATGGACTCAGTGAACAATAGAAGTTTACTGGACGACATTCCTGACTAAATGTTAATTGTATTTAAACAGTTAGAGACGGAAGCTTATGTAAAACTCAATAACGTTTGTTCTGGCTATTTGAACACAAAGACATATCCTTCTCGGATCCTGGTCCTTGCTGGAAACAAAAAAAGAGTCTGACAAGTCCAGCTCAATGAACCCTTTGATTATCAATAGTTAGTCTTACCTGTGTCTCAAAGGTCCCAGTTTGAGACCTCTGGTAAATTTGAACTTTAGAGCACGTCTTCTTTCAATTCATTTTTTGCTAGCCATTACCGTTCATAGTTCCAGGCTTCTCACTTCAGCCACTACTGCATCTAGCATTTATGCGCTGTCCCAGGATGGTCAGTGTCAGCTTCTCCTGTTCACCTACGTGACAGTCAAGGTCTTCAGGGAATGCAGTGCCCCCTCCATCACAGACATCTTATGGCTGCTCCTTTCGCAGGCACCCGTTAGCTCTGCTGGGTAAGAATTGGCTACACCTGGCAAATGGTTTTGCATCATCTCTATTAACCTTTCTCCAAGTGGAAGACCTTGGTGAGGAAAAGTCCAGCTTCTCCTCAACATCTTACTTGTTTGGTGAGGAAAAGTTAAACCCAGAGTTTTTCTAATAAGAGCTCCTTATTTTCAATAAAAGTCATCCCAAGCTACTAACACAGATAATCAATGTTGCAGTGGTGATCACTTCAGACAAGATTCAATTAGTGACCATTGCATGCAGGATTACTAGGATTTTGAATACTTCTACACTTCATAGCAGTGATATATGTAATATGGCACCTAAGAAAGAACATTTGTGATAAGACTCCCCAACGCAGCATGAATCACCATTTGAGCATGGCCCTTATATATATTTTATTTCTGCAAACATCAGCTTATCAGTTCTAAAGATACTCACATTACTTTTCGATAACTATTTAGATTTAAATAATACTATTTTAAATTTTGGAAGCATACCTAATTCAACCAAACAAAAGCTTTTCATTTGCTGGATTAAATTGTACATTGGGGAGCTACTCTCAGGTAGCCGGAGAGCCAGCAGTAGCTGTCGCGCTCCTCGTTGAAGAAACCTGGTCCCACCTCGCCTTAACATCTTCCTTGTGCTCAGTGGGAAACGGCTCCAGTCAATATGTGCTCCTCACTTGTTCTTCTGCCTCTTCAAATGCACACTCCTCTTCTTACTGTTTTAATAGAGACCTGGATTGCCGGGGCTGTGTGCTCCGTGATCAGTGGTTGGTTCTTCTTCACTCCTCAGTGCTTTTGCTGCTCCCACTCACTAGATCTCTCCCCAAAACATCTTTTTCCCCCTCTTTGAGCCTCCAGGCGTCTGTTTCGTGCAGAGACTCTGCTCCTAGCCCTGTTCTCGCCTGTAAGGGCAGCAGCAACACCCTTTGACCACTACAGAATCGTACTTTACCCACTACTGTTTTAAAGTTTGGCTTGGTGCATTTTCCCAGGGCTCTGTGTCGGGCATTTAGCTCTGAGACCGGCCGCTCTCTGTGTGGGGCTGGGAGGCTACTTCTCCTGACTGAGGTCCCTCTTCATTAGTCCCGACTTCCCAGCATTGGGAAACGGTCCGGCGCTCACCTGAGAGGCCGTCATCTTGGAGCCAGGAAAGCCCCATCAAAATATATTTTATAAACAGATTACTTAAGAAGTGAAAATACCGGGTTTTACAAAGAAGAGTTTGATTCTAACAGTTCGCATGTAATGCAGGGCAATTAAACATTGTTTGCTTAAGGTTGCAAGGATAGAATAGTGTGGAACTTCTAGTCCGGCAAAAGTCTGTCTATGTACTTTTTGGCGGTCTTTAGATGTGGTGCACCTCTTTTTAGGTCTCGGCCTGGCGAAAGCAGCGCATGCGCTGCTCTGCCATGCAGAGGCTTCTTGGAATCAATACGGATTCCGAAGCCATGTCCCATCTCCGCCTTCAGCTTTGATTTGTGTGCGTCGTTTGGTGTCACGAATTATGCCAAAGGCAGTGCAATGATTATACCGAAGGCATGTCAATCCCTCATTGTTGACCACCCTGTCTCCTTTTAGCCACGCCCACCGGGATTAGATCTTTTACCCGCGGCAGTACACAGGCTGTTTTTTATTGCTTTTAAAAAGTGCGCCTGCAACGCTCCGGCCGTCAGCCAGTCTAATAAATCATGTACAGCATCTTATTTCCTCTCCTCAACCTCTCTCCCACTGTCTTCCTCTTCTTGCTCTGTCCCTCTTTCTGCTCTCCCCTCCGAGCTCTTCTACCTGTCTCCTGTCCCTTTCACAGTCACCCCTCTGAACACACCACAATCACCGGCTGTATCTGACCGGCCTCTCTCTATTTCACAATAAAGCACACGCGCCAGTCGTGACTTAAGATATAGTTCATACATTTGTGTTTATTTATGTCCATGAAATCACCTTGATTCTCTGTGCGTCCTCCAGACCAGGATCACTCGCGGATGATCCGCTTTTGGGCCACGTGTTTCACCACCAAGGCGCACAGCACTGAGAAGCCACATGGACTCGACACACTCTCCTGACGCTGCTGACAGACACACAGGTCCACATGGGCCCCTCCCAAGGACCCCGAACCCCTCAAGAGCCGGTGGGGCTGGGGAGAGTCAGTTACAGGATAAGGAAGAGTTCACTTGGGCAGAATCACTGGAACAGAGACGCTTCTACAAGCCCGGTCCCCCTGGAATACACACAGATCTGGACAGAGCCAGTCACGTGTCAGGACAGTGCAGCTCTTCTCAGGGGTCAGCAGGGTTGGGACAGAGCCAGTCATGAATCAGGACAAGGCAGCTCCTCTCAGTGATCAGCAGGGTTGGTACAGAGCCAGTCACGCGTCAGGACAGTGCAGCTTCTCTCAGTGGTCAGCAGGGTTGGGACAGAGTCAGTCACACGTCAGGACAGAGTCAGTCACGCATCAGGACAGATTCTCTCAGTGGTCAGTCACGCCACACTTCACTTGATGTTTAAGTGACTTTGCCCCAGCTCAGCCAGCATTGAAAGCAAAGGCCTGTCCGGAGCCCCACATTCTCCTATATTCTATTTCCCAGCGCCTCAAAGCCATTGAGTTTGAGTTTGAGATGCTGTCCTATCCGACTCTCCCTCGCTGCACATGGAAGTTATTCCGGGCTTATTCCTGACGTGTCTGTGCAGGCGAGAACACAAGGACTCTTATCACAGGGTGCGCCGGGAGAGCGCACCTGGGGACGTACCGCTGCCAGCACGGGGGTCACATTGGACGGGGTTTACTCAGCAGGATTCCAGGGAAGAGCGCGAGCCCGGCTCACATTACACCCCTGCGGCATATTTCCGGTCCCCGCATATGTGCTGAGTGAGTGCAGCAGTCCTTGGACCGGAGTGGGTTCCTCTTCAAGGTGAACTCTCCTCTGAGCAGGGAGGGGGGAGTTCTTCAGCGCGACCTTCAAGGGGTTGCTCCATCTGCTACATGAACAGACCCACTGTCGAGAGGGTGACCTCCAGCACTCGGGATGTTCACCAACAGCACTAAGCGAGCTGGGACGGCCGAAGGCTGTAACATACCACGCATCGACAAAACCCACACTTTGTGTACAGCAGAGACCGCAATAGGCACAATATCTACCCCCACAGGACAGCAACCAGGAGAGCGGACAGCAGTGGGATGGGCAGTTGGGCGTAGCCTTGTGTAAGAAAGGAAGTGGACCCTCTGGCAATAATCAGGGTTCAGTTGGCCGTCGGTGCTCTGGGACCCGGTGCCACTGCACCTGATACACCTTGCAACCGAATGGCAGAGATGTCACCGGTCCAGGTGCATGCTTGGCAAATGGGTTGGTCCCTCAACCCCGTGCACAGCAGTAAAACACAAGCATTGAAAATGCAGTAGGTCTCGCCTTTGATTAAGTTAAAGCCATTTGCTTTGCTAATGGTATTGTATAGCAAAGCAAATGGCTTTAACTTAATGAAAGGCGAGACCAATTTAATTTTAAATGCTTGTTCATTGTTTAGCGTGCGTTCCATCACTTTTGGTCTCTTCATTAAACTTATATATATGTGAGTTACAAAGTGCTGGACTGCTTTCATCACCGCATTCACGGGAGCTGTGTCCTGAAGTCTGCAATGACAAAATACATGTACAGGATGACAATCTTAGGTACACACAGTTTTCCTATGTGGAAACAGGGCTCTTTAAATAACTAGTATTTATTTAGTGTGTGTGTTTGTGCGTGCGAGTGTGTGTAGACTTAGCTCACATTCTTGAATGAATGTTCTTTTGTGCATAAGCACATCAAGCTACCTCAGTTTTCTTGCACGTCGCTATGGAGTGTCGATTTCACACCACCAGAAACACTGGAACGTTTCTGTGGCGCTCAATTTACTTTGAACATATAGTGTCTTCAATCTGAAGTATTTTATGCCAGCAAACCGCTCTATCAACCTCAAAAAAGAGTTTGACCCCCAATAGCACAGCATATTCTTGATAAACTGAAGACCCCAGTGCCAGGAAGAAAAATAAAAGAAAACAAACTTTCTCTTGCTAAATGGACATCGATCATAACGAGCTGCTCCTTCATCGGGAACAAGTTACTACTTGACTGTTCTTGTGGACACCCAACAGAGGCCCTCTTTCTAGACACCTGCTTGCCTGAGTCTAACTCTCCCTTTCTTTCCCTTTTGCCTACTTGCTCTGTGTATACGTTTTTTTTTAGCTGATGTACTACATAAACCAATAGAAGTTACTCCAGGAATGATTTTTTTTGGATTGCATACAGACTATCATCTTAATGATCAGGCATCCAAATTTATTTTTTATGTGATTTATCTTGGCGAGACGAGAGATATGTAGAGCTTGGAAAAACATAAACGCTCCCCCTTTCATAGAGTGCTTGAAATATATAATTTATACTAGTGAATCTGATATGGCATGTGACAGCAAGAGTTATGGAAAAGTCTGGGCAGCACTGGTTGCATGGCGAAATAGGTAAAGAATATTCCAATGATTTCACCTGGGCACTGCTCGTTTGGTCCCTTCAAAATTAACGCCGGGTTATCTGGCAGCGTGAAATGGAGTGGACGCTGAATGCAGTGGTTGCTTGAGGGTTTGAGCTTCTCCCTCTCTGCACCGGTCTTGAATATCAGGGCTGGAATAGGTCGATCGGTGGAGAGGGGTTGAGGCCTTCCATCAGGAATGCCCATTTTGGTATATGAGGAATAACAAAAACAAAAAAATGAATTCCTCTAAATCATTAACCAATCTTAGTGATTCTTTAGTAAATATCGAATCCTGGATGATTGACGACTTTCTCAAACTAAACAGCAATGATACCGAGCAGCCTTTAGTGCCAAACAAATCCTGTTGACGAGCAAGTCTACAGCCCTCCCCAAAAAGTAAGTTGCATATCCAGTGTCATCTGTGTGTTTTAGCTTCACCTAAATTACTGCAGTGGTCTGTAAGTCTACCAATTGAGTGTATTAAGAACTTTACAGTTGAGGCTGCCGGAGCTCTGAGAAGTTTGACCATGTGCTTGCTACAAGAAAGAAACCTGTCTGGCTCCCAGTAAAGCAGATGGTCCCGGTCAATATTATTTGCCTTGTGCATATGATGTACTAAGGACTTCCTCTGAGACATTCCATGATTACAAGGATACATGCACTGAGCATCTTTGCTCCGTTTTGCTTCTTCAGGTCCCAAGTACTAACTTGCATAGTTTGGAGAACTTTCCTTAGACCACCTTGTCTCTAAGTGCTGAAACACCTTTCTCTTGTCCTTAGGAAAGTGACCACTTACCACTCATTTAGGAAGGCTTTTAAGATACTCTTTTTCCGTATATTTGTTCTTGAGTCTATTTTTCTTACCATCCCCCTCCAATCTTGGTTTGAGGCTTCTGAGTGTCATGAAGGACTGTGCATGACTGTGAAATTTATAAATAAATAAATAATTACATAAATACCAAGTGATAACACGTGCCCCAGATTTTGCATCGCATATAAGACTGCAATGTATTCTGTACAACAGATTCAAAAGTTATTTGAAAAGGATTCCTTTCATTCTCACTCACCTGGAGGCTGGATCCAGGGATGCTTGCCTGAGTAGGTTGCGGTGATTTTTGATGGGGTGGTTGCTTCAATTACTTAGTATTTGTTCTCCAATCACTCCTCCTCTTCACTCCACCCTCCTAACAAGACACCATTTTTAGTACAAAGTGGCAGCGTTTTACCTGAAGGTAACCATACAGAAATACCTTTTATTGGGACGAAGGACTTTAAAGTACCCTCAACATTTCTGCTGTCCTGAATGGCCCATCCAACACATCATCCTGCTCAAAAACATTTAGCAATAGGTAAGATTTAAGGTGGGGATTCTGGTTGAGATTGTGCTCGTAGTACTAGAGAAGGATTGGCATCTAACTTCAGTCGGTCCTACTTTGTTCACTTCTTTGGATTCAGCTTAATGGAGTGCGATTCGGACACATGCTGGGAGATGATGATTTTCTTGCCCTTGCTGAAAGCATTCACCTTGATAGTGAGTGGGTCGGGACTTTAAGGGAGTGTTACATTTTCACACTAGATCTCTACCGACTATCTATTTCTTTCTTGATGACTCGGAGTTTCACAGGGGTGTGGAATTTAATAAAATATCACTTGTCCATGGGGCAGGTTGCTTCATAAATCTACTTGTCCAGTAACAAAATCTACTTATCCATTTTGTGCCATGTAATGTGGCGACAAATTATGGCAGCAATCTCATTATATAGGAGCTCTGAAATAGCCTCCATGATTATGCAAGGGCTCCTTCCAAAGTAGGGTTTGAATACTAGCAATTCCCTTATGTTGTGAGGTTTCCGCAGATCTACATACTGGGGCTGAAAGTAATGGTAAGCAATAGTTCCAGGAATGGAATGCCCTTTGGAGTCAGTGCAAACCTTCGAACTTGCATGTTTTAAGGGTTCTCACCAACTCTTCTCTAATCTTTTCCCATACTGAGAAAGGTTGAAAATTTACTCCCGACAATAGCAGACATAAAACTTCTTCCAAGATTGGGGAAAAAAGGGGTTGGAGGGAACGTGAACTTGCAAACGCTCCGATTTTCACGAGAAAATCTACACCTGCATATTTGCTCATGCTAAAAAGCAGTTCACAAATATTTTCTAGGAGAACTATTTATTGGCCTACTTCTGTAAAGTCTTGTTCACGAAAGCCATATATCTGCACTTAATGCAAGGACATGGGTGCACTTTTGAGAATTTATTTAGGTCTGGTGTTAACCATGACCTTTTGTGTTTATTAAAATTCTTTCTCTTTCTGTCTTTTGGCTAGCTTCATTGTGAGTGACAGGTTCTGTTCTTTTACAAGGAGCATATCGACACAGTCATTTTATTCAGTGCCGGGAACTACTGCGTCAATATGTGCTTTTTGAGTCCAGAAACTATCTTTGCTTTTGCCAATGTTTGTTATAATGTGTGGGCCTGGCAGCTCCCACCCCAATAAGGTTTTACAAAAGCCATGCCAAAACAAGTCACGCATTGACAAAACCTAAAGGCTGACCATTAATTTCAGATCTACTGGCTTTACTATATTTATGTTTCCCATAATCTTTTAAAAAACTTGTTACACTGATTTTACATTATGAATATTTTAGGGAAATACTAGCATACATCAACACATTTTACTAAATGATGCTGCAGAGAAATGGTACCTAAAACATTACAGTAGTTTAGCGAAATGTTTTTGCATTTTTTTAATGAATGTTTTATTTTGAAAGCAAAGAATCAACAATGTTGCTTTCAAGGTTCTGCAAATATTTGCATCAAATCAGATAGCATTCTGGGAGCATTATACATAGCCTCATATTGCTAAACATTGAAAACGTGCACACACCTTTTTATGCTGGAACCAGTCAGTAATGCAGTCAGAGCTTACAACATTTACTTAGAGCACGCACCCTAATAATAAAGGCTTTTAATTAATGAACCATAAATACAAGTATGAACAGCATTAACACATGTACACAAATATTAGCTTAACTGCAGACAATGCCCTTCCCTTATCCATAATGTGGTACTGTAAACTGGCAGCCAAAGGGTTTGTGCTGCAGGGGGTTGGTTCTAATTGTCCCAAGGACAAAATGCACATGAAAACTTGTTGCCCTTGACTCCAAACAATATGTCCCGGGCGTTGGGCTATAGGAATTCCACATCCCTGGTTTCATAAATGTGTTCATCTTCATCATGCCACAGGCCAAAGGTGGGGTGCACTCACTGCTGTGAACCCTGATATCGCAGTGGAAATTCTCATGGGGTGGCTGTCTGACTGGCACTTCAGTGGTTTTCGAATCAAGACAACGTAGACCAGATTGAAAGCATCCAGAGGGGATGGGTGTAATCTTCTTGTGCTTGGAGTCTCCACTGCTGGAGCACATTGCCACCAGCAGGACGACAAAATCCTGTTTGCTCTATCTTTAGGTGTTGTATGCACAATCATTCTTTGGATTCACATTGATTATCAGCTGGAATTCATGGTTCCTGATGTCTTTGTACAGCAATTTGTGTCTTTTTTTGGGGCAAATTGAAGAGTTCAGGACCACTATGAGTCTCATTTTAGTTAGCAATGTAGTTTGCAGCGCACGACCTGAACTAGATCGTGTGACGTCATGGTATCTCTGTCTTGTAGAGCATGTGTTGCCCCAGAGTAGGCATCTGTTCTCACAGTTTGGGTGGATCCTACACCCCCTACTGTCCTGGCTATATCTGAAAAGAGCAGTAAACTTATGGGCCTGGGATGACAACAGTGGATAAACAGGTAGGGAAGGAAACTGTATTCCTGCTATCTCTCCAGAGGCTGTACATTTTGTATTACAGCAAAAACCAAAGGAAATGATGGACAGAGTGTTGAACATTGCAAGCACTCACCCCCAGTCAACTGATCTGAGTTTAATCCATCACCGTTCTTTAGCCCACTCTGCCACCCCAGTTCAGACATGGCCATATGCAAATCAGTCTGACCCTGTGCCTCATGGGAACAGTCCAGCCCGAACTGCCAAGCCATGTCTTCCCTGGACCGGAAACAAGCTTCCTAGGACCGGTTTCTGGCAGTTCAGCCGTCTTCAGACAGGCTTGCTTGAATCCAGTGGCAAAGTGAGCAAGGGACTCACGTCTGAGCATACCCTGCCAACTTATGGCGAACAAAGCAAAAACCAAAGGAAGTGATGGACGGAGTGTTGAACATTGCAAGCACTCACCCCCAGTCAACTGATCTGGGTTTAATCCATCACCGTTCTTTAGCCCACTCTGCCACCCCAGTTCAGACATGGCCATATGCAAATCAGTCTGACCCTGTGCCTCATGGGAACAGTCCAGCCCGAACTGCCAAGCCATGTCTTCCCTGGACCAGAAACAAGCTTCCTAGGACCGGTTTCTGGCATGTAAGCCGTCTTCAGCCCGGCTTGCTTGAATCCAGTGGCAAAGTGGGCAGGGTATGCTCAGACGTGAGTCCCTTGCTCACTTTGCCACTGGATTTAAGCAAGACTGGCTGAGGATGTCTGAAATTCCAGAAACCGGTCCTTGGAAGCTTGTTTCCAGTCCAGGGAGGACATGGCTTGGCAGTTCGGGCTGGATTGTTCTCATGAGGCACAGGGTCAGACTGATTTGCATATGGCCATGTCTGAACTGGGGTGGCAGAGTGGGCTAAAGAACGGTGATGGATTAAACCCAGATCAGTTTACTGGGGGTGAGTGCTCGCAATGTTCAACACTCCGTCCATCGTTTCCTTTGGTTTTTTCATTTTGTATTACAGCCTTCACTGAATTGAATATTGAGGCAGTTCTGAAGGGCTCAGAGTTCAAACAGCCACTGGCTGAACTACCAAATTGGTTCTTTAGAGAGATGATACAACCAGGAAGGCTATTAACAAAGGTAAGCACTAGTTTTCTTTTTAATTAAGTGTTGAAAAATCCAGAATTGGCTTATTGAGTGCAAAACCAGTGTCGTCCGTGAGAAACCAGTAAGGTATGTTTTTGTTTAACTTTCAGTTAACGGTTAATGAGGCAGCAGCTCAGCTGTGTGTGAAAGACAATGCGCTGCTGACGAGAAGAGATGAGCTTTTCGCACTAGCGCGGCAGATCTCACGCGATGTCACCTACAAGTACACATACAGGGCTACCAAGTAAGCTAATTTGAAGGAAACAAATCAATGTTCTCTTCCCAGCATGTCTGTTGTTGTATTTCTAGATACATCAATAATGTTTTTCGTTAACAGTTAAGTGATCTTTGCTGTCTTCTAGCTGCAAGCTGATGTGACACCGAATATTTGCTAAACTGTGTATGGTAAATTATATTCTAATCATTGTGCCACATTATGGTTCAAATTTAGTCAACCCTAGCAGCGTTTTAGGTATTTTTCAGTCCATAGATACTGTTACAAAGTCATCCTGTGCCCTGGGCACCCCCCCCCAACGTTCTGCTGACTGATGCTGGTGGTAACTGACTGACTGACTCTGGGCTCTGCCTAACCAGGCCAAGGGCCAGTGCTATGCTGGAAAAAACAGATTAGAATACAGTTAAAACACCTACATACACAAGGGTACACAATGGTATGGTGGGGTACCCCTGTGATTGGCATGACCTACCCTATAAGCCCCTAGTATATAATAGGGCAGGGGGATTTAAGCTACCTAGAAGTGCCTAGTACCCTGGGGCATGGCAGTTTAAAGGCCGGCAGCTCTTTTTGCACTTGCATGTATGCACTGCTGAAGCCTGAGGCCAGTTTCAAAGCAGCACTGGGTGCCAGAACTGCTTTCAAAAAGTAAATTGTGCCCAAACTCGACTTTGGTGTTTGGGGCACTTAAAATGGATAACCTACAAGGTTTTGGCATATTAGGGACCCCCAGGGTCTCCCCTAGGTATCCCAGGGGTGGGGGTCAGATATTTATAAGGTACACCCTTATAAAATTAGTTTTATATGCCTGGATAAAGTGAAATTTCACATTTCACTCCCCACATTGTGGTAATGTGCTGCTCAAATTCGACTTTGATGCTAGAAGCACTGTAGAGGGAGAATCTGCAATATTTCTACAGATTCAGAACCCCTAAAGGCTCCCCTAGTTGCACATGGGTTGGGGTTCCTGTAGATATAAGGCAAGTACTTATAAAATATGTTTTTGTAAGTCCTGGTGCTGGAAAAATGCCCAAGTCATTTTTACCATTGCAAATCCCCAGTTACATAGGTTAACATGGTAGGAAGTTATTGATTAATAACTATGGATAGGAGAGGGATAGAAATGCCATTCAAAGACTTCCCAGAATGGTACTAATAAATCCAACAATAGCATATAGTTGAATTTCTCCTAAAGTGTACATACAAGAAATTGTAAGACTTTCTTATTTGTAAGTCCAAATTCAGCCTTCCAGTAGTCTGCCCTGATTGGTCAGAGTTAAGTGGATTAGCCAGGCTGCCTTTAAGATGTGATAAAGAGCCCCTGGGGTTAACCAGCTCTGCTGGGAGGGCAGTGTGCTGTTCCATAGGAATGCCAGGCCAGGGGGAGGAGTCGTAAACCATGTTCTTCAAAGGCAGAGGGATGGCCACAGTGTCAGTTTCTACTTTACACTTTTGACCCCCACCAGACCAAGGATTAGGGAAAGTATGTGCATATGGTAGGGGGAGAGTCTATGGAAATAAGCCATCCTAGGGTGTGTGTTTAGCCAGCTCTTACCTCCTTGCTGGAAAATCGGCCATTATGGATTTGGAAGATTTGATGCACTCTGGGACAAAATAATGTCACACTCTACAGGATGTGGTCATAACTTTGAGGAGTTACCCTGCTCCCATTGGTCAGAAATGACCTCCTGCATGACCCAGAGAACTTGGAATAAGTATCTTTGAGGGACAGAGCCCTGCAGATCTGCTGCTTAAAACTTACTGAAGCAAGAAGTGTCCTGCTGAGAAGTTTTGCTGTGCAAAGATTTCTAAGGTTTGACCTCTGAAAACTGCACCATCTGAAACTACAGCCCTGTGGATTATTTTGCTGAAAAAGAACTAAATAGTGGACTCCCTGAAAGCTAGAGGTTAAAAGAGCTCAACTGGAACATCACCAACTAAATCTACACCTTGGAGAACCATCAGTGGATTTGTAAGGGTTTTGTACCAGTGGATTGTGGGAACTGACGTCCTCAACTTTCAAGGACCATCTTGGAGCTTCCAGACCCTTGGAGTAAGTTTGAGACACTTTGGGACCCCTTGAGGAACTTCAGGAAGAAGTTCAGGAAGTTTGGAGAACTTTGGAGCAACTTTGAAAAAAAGCTCCATAGAGGGACCGACTCAACCTGGCCAGCCTGGCCGCCTGCCTTCAACCGCGAGCCGGCCATGCCAACCAGGTTCGTCCCGCTAAAAGCTCCATAGCTTCAACTTCCAGAGATTGACCGGGACTTAGAGAAATCTGAAGCCGACGAACCCTCACTGGATCTGGCTACATGAGGAGCATCGAGAGACCCCGCGAGAAAAAGCTCCAGAAAAGTTTCTAAGTCCGCTCGTAGAAAAGGTGACCGGGAGCAACCGCGAGAGCCAAGCCGCCTGCCTTCCATCGTGTGTCGGCCTGGATTCCTGGGTTGTCCTGCTGACGCAATCTTGAAATATTTTCTAAATCTGCTCCAGGGAAGTTGACTGAGACCTCGCCACAAGTCAAGCCGGCGAACCCTCACCGGATACGGACTGGCTGGGAGCTTCGAGGGGCCTCGCGAGAAAAAGCTCCAGAAAAGTTTCCAAGTGTGAAGGTAGAAACTGAGACCGGGACCTGCCGCAAGCTGTAAGCCACTCGGGGCTCCATCGCGGTCGGCCTGAAACTTTGACTTTACCTCGGTCTATCGCGAGCAGGTATCACAATATGGTGCTATAATCTTCCAAGTGCTATATTTTATTAAATCTTTGAAAATTCATATCTCCGGTTCCCTACATTGGATCTTTGTCGTTTTGGTGTCATTTTAAGGATAAAAACATTTCCTATTTTTTATAAATTAGTGTTGGATTTTTATTATGTGTTGTGTCTTAATTATTTACTGAAATTGTGTTTTTAAATGCTTTACATACCTGTCATTGAAGTAAAGCCTGTCTGCTCACAGCCACGTTTCCAAGGGTTGAGCATAGGAATCATTTTCGAAGTCCTATGCTGAATACTATCGTGTTAGTGGCCTTATTGCCAATGGCACACCTACATTTGCCCCTATCAAAAAACCACTTTCCAACAGATACTAATATTTCTCCCTTGCTCAGAACCTCTGGATGGATGGCCTATTAATCTGGTCTGCAGATCTTGAGTGAAGCGCTTTGGTTGGAAGTGAGGTGTCATTTTAAGCAGGTATGCTGGGCTGTTCTCCCTGTTTACTTTGGGGCAGTGCACAATACCATGAATTTAATCCTTGCCGTTTTCTGGCGTCAGCGAAAAGACTAGATGGATGTGTTCTGGCTAACAGAACGTAGGTGCAGTCTGTCTACTTGTTTCTGCAGCTTTTAGAGCTTGACAAGGATCTTCTTGGGGAGACCAGAAACGATTATGTTAAAGTTATCTTGGCATGACAGCACAGTAGAATTCATGAGCCCGGTTTTGTGGTCTGTGCAAAAGAGTGGGAAATGTTTCTGGTGATGAGAAAGCTGCATATTCATGCCCGTTGCCAGAATGTTGACTTGGGTAGTGAGTAAAGGTAATGCTTATGCCACCAAGAATGCCGAAGTGCTTTCGTTTTTATGGGGTTGGAGGTGTTCTGAGTGTTTTTGGCCAGGTAAACTGTGGTACATTCGACATTACAATGTTAGTCTTACATGCAAAGAAGCTTCTTCATCGGGAGGAATATGCGATCCAGGAATACAGAGCTAGCTCTTAGATTTGTCAGTTTCCAAAGTGGAAGTGCATTTGTGTATTATGTGCATTGATTTGGATGTGCACCTTGTACTGTTCAAGAAGATCTTACAAGAGAGAAAGTTGGTTTTGAGGTCTAAGATGGATGAACCTTCAAAAATGACACACAATACCAGGTATGTGACTGATTCAATCAACTGGTTCTCACACTTTAGCAGCACTCATTGATGAATGATTGGCTCCAGGGCAGGTCTGGAGAGTCATGTCCAGAGTTCGTCTTTCCTGAAGCTTTCTGGGGCTATCTTTATCATAGACCGATGAGCACTCAAGGTGAATTGGAGAGGATTTCTCATCCAAAAAGGGGAGATCTTCCTTAATATTGCCTGGTGCAGGTTTGGTGGTACTCCTTCGTTTGGAGATCAGATTTGTGGTCATGTAAGCGATATCTAAATTCTGCATACCCTTGCATTTTTTTGACATTTCCCTTTTCATGATGTTGCTGTGGATGGGGAGGCCGGATGTAAACCTGTAATAGGCCACTATTTGTGGATCTACTGTATTTTTCTTTCAGGATGGGGTTATGACGTTGTGTTTCTGAGGTCTAAATATGAGGGAGAGAATAGGAGAGGAGGGGTTACTAAAATTGCTGGTTGAAGAATTATTTGAAGCATGTGGTTAAAACATGGGTAGGTGGACACATTGGATAGTTTTGCTTTGAAGTTCAGGCGTAGGATCTTGGTAGCTTTCGGATGTGAGAATAGAGTGAAGACTGGTTGTAGCTGAGGAGAAGGGATGTTTGGACTCTTCTGGGCTATGGACTCGGAGATTATGGATTTTAAATACACTACTAGTTCTTCGCATTGTTGCTGAGATCTGCATGAGTTGCTTTTTTTGAAAACCGTGGTGGGGCACAAAATAATTCTATTGTTTGCTTGAATTAATGTATTTGGTGTGATTAGCTATTTTAATGGCTTTACCGTAACCTTACAATGGAGCTAGTATTCTTCGGTCTGAGACTTATGCTGTTTTCATTCCAGGTTTTGGGTGATGTGATGCAGCTCTTCTAGTTCCTTAGTAAACTACTTGTTGGTGGATTTGGAACCCAACTTCAGTTTTCTGGGTCTGGCTAGAGCTAGAGTGTCTAAGCAACAAGATAAGATGACTCAAATATTTCACTTCTTATTTTTCCAAAGTCTCTGGTGGGAATTTAGAGGAAAATTATTCAAATTCAAGTGGTTGCCTAATGGATTAGGTTTTCATAGTTTGTGGAGATGAAGGAGGGGTCAGACCATGCATATGCTTATATAGTCATGTTCGAGGTTTAAAGATTGTATGTGAAAAGGATATCTAGCATGGGCCCGGTTGAGTCACACACCACATATTTGCGGGTGAGGGGCTGCATGCTGTTGAGGTCTGCAGCCTATTCCGAAGTGTACTGCATGTGGGCCTAATTATCAAAATGGCTTGTAGTGGGGAAATGCCACAATCCTCCTTATTAAATTACATGTATATCCCAAAATGTCGGTGCTAAAGTCGCTAGCCGAATGTGCTTCAAAATCTACCATTTGTTACTAATTTCACAAAAATCCACGCAGCGAAATCACCATCTCCATTGCTTAGTGCTCTTTTAATCCTTGAATTTTAACCAGTTCTTCTGGCACAACATAGTTTAAACTTCAGAATATGCTATTATTTGTCAAACTTTCCTTGAAGAACCCACACCTACACTAAATGGATCTTTAAATCCAATCAAGTATTCATTACTGTCGCTGTAAATTATTGTGCATCAAAGAACATGTCAGTAAATGACCCCACAAAATACTGTTGATTATTGCAAATGTGCCTTGTCTTTGTGCAATGTGTTCCCCACCATACTAATCGGGCCTCAAAAAATCATAAAAATGTTACTAGACCTACATGTCTTGTAGCTTGAATAATCTGCTCGACCTAACTGTAATGTGCTTGACCCATAAACTGGTCTCGTTGTTATCCTAGGAAAATATATTATTTTGCAGAGCCTCCTTTTTCTTCATTATCACATATGAGATGTGAGCACCTTCCAATATATAAGTTCAACATTCCTGCTGTATAAAACAAACCGATTTGGTTTGATTTATTAGACTAAACGTTTTCTCTGTCCATAATAGGAATCTAGCTCACAAACAGGGTACACATGACGTCTGACTTTCCTCTTAGTTCACTAATAGCATTGCCATAAGGGTGGGGGCAGGAATGTTTCTCAGTTCATCTTTAAAAACTTACTTTTAATAAATATATTAAGAAAGCATGAGGTGGTAGTGCACAGTCATGTACAAACAGCACTCTTTCCATTGAAATGACCAAATAAGTTCCAAATAACATGCAGCTTCACTTATAAAGCTATATCATGTATAAACATTAATCTGTGGAAATTGGGTTTGAGCCAACATATTTATCATTGCACATCACCAAGTAAAGTGTTCTGATTTGTTTTCATCCTAATAAAATATTTGTTTTCATCACACAGAATTATAAAACAAGGACTGTCATAAGTCCCGAACTTTATTTAGAAATGTTTGTGCAGTTCACTATTTAGCTATTTAACTTTGTGTTCAAATAAAACATGACATCCAAACAGCCTTGCATTTCACTCTTTTTATTACCACGCTTGTCAGACAGTTCACTTTACATAATGCTTGAACTTTGCAGTCAGACAAGAAAAGTTAATTGTAGATGTTAACTGACTTTTGACCAATGTCTCTGAAAACAGAATAAATGTGACAAGATGAGAAAAAGATTTAAGGCATCTTTAATGTAATATCACTTTCTGAGTGACCAGAACACCTGTTTGTCAAATCACCAGAAAAGGTGATTGGGCATTTAGCTCACCCTGATAAAATCTGACTCACCATAGCGAGTGGGCAAGTAGATTTATCAAGGCTTTCTAATTCATGTTTCAGTCCTTTTGCTAGCACATGTATAAAGATACGCTCTCCGGTTTGGGACCCCTGCCATAGTGTGTAAAAAAATAAAAGTGAACAATGAGTACAACAATTGACTTACAATATAGGGAAGAATAACTCAATGTGCACTCCACATTTATAGTCTTATAGCCATGACATGTCAAAAATAAAGGGCAGAGAAGATCTTAAACTCCAACGCATCAGGCAGTACATTAAACAAAAAGGTGTGTAGCTCAGTGTTAAAACCTTATATGTGGTGCTAATCTCCTTTAGGAAGAGCCGGAATCCTGAAAGTGATCAAGCACAAGCGTCCAATGAGTTTCTGATCCACAGTGTAAAATAGTGTGTTGCCTTTCTAACCAAAGGATGCAAAGTGGAGACGTTCACAGGCATCAACTTTTATGATGCCCCACTACCCTTTAATCTGATCGTACTCTGTGAGCCCTGTTTGAAGACCACAAGGAAGTACAGAGCTATCTGCCGAAGAGAGTTTCTATTTAGCTGGGATGAGTGAAGTGAGGTACTGAAGAAAAATAATATACACTACGATTAATTCAAACCTCATATACAACCAGAGAACATTTCAAGGTTATTGATGATCCCTATGAACAAAACAGGCCCAGGTTCCAAGTTTGCAACATCTTTGAGGCTCTCTTTCAAATATTTTCATTGAAAAAATTATTAACATCAGAAACATGTGAGCGAAAGATCCTTTACTTCAGGTAGAAACAACCTCATCATTGCCGTAGGATCCTGATGACACATATACGCTATTTTACCCTTTAGATGCTCTTTTATAGAAGCTGCAGTCTTGGAAGTCCAGCAAGCCATAGCCAGTGCACAACTCTTTGGATTCCCTCTGGAGCCATGTCCTGCTTATATCATGAATAAGGCATTTGGTTTTCCGTTTTTACTGATTTTTACAGATAAATACAGACAGAAAACAATGTGTGTCCTATATGTATTTATTTTTAAAAGAAGAAAAGTACTGAAAATGGTGCTTCTTGTGAGAAACCCTCCATACTGTCTTTCATGAATTCTAGGCAACATCTGAGCAGGCAGACAGAATGGAGGGTTAAAATACAGGATGATATTTCCTTAAATACAGGCATATGTTAACATACATTTATAGTATGATGCTAATATGTACCTGTGAGGGTAGTCTTTTGTTATATGTGGCTGCTTAGTTTTCTTAAACGTGAGAGGCATCCATGTTTGAGTGCACGTCAAAGAGTTATATAAACACAAAAATATACAATTTTACATCTACATTTAATCTTGAAATTCAAAATAAATATGGCTAAATACCAATAAGATGGCCCAAAAATAAATATGGATAAACACAGATGGAAATGTTAAAAAAATAAATACCATAAAACTGAGAGCCCCAATCATGAAGCAACCTGCCTCCTATCGCATTACAGATATTATTGTGTTGTTCAGTAACTGCTAGCTCTGGTTCAGTTCTACCCAGACTACGGAAATACTCGTTGACTAAAGAAATGCCATAATGCATTTGCAGCTAGTACAAATTACGTCTGCTTTATCACTGCAAGCCACACCTGGGTCACTTCTCACCCATCCTTAAACATCTGCTCTGATTACCCATCAAGAAAACAATTATTTTTAAGGCAATGGTCATCCTACATTGAGTAGTCCATGGCTGTTCTGTTCAGTATTTAGATTCCAAATTCATAATCTATACAGAAGTAAGGTCCCCTTGAGTGTTGTGGCCCATTTTTGCTAGCTGTCCCCAAAGCTAAAACGTCTTCCCTGTGGTGGAAGATAGCGAGTCAAATAATCTCGCCAAATGAGCTCTGCCTCTCCCCAGCCTTGACAATATTCTGTAAACTTTTAAAAACCCACTTTTTTAATTTGTTAGTTCAAATGTTGTGTTCACATCTTTAATCATTTACTTTTGCAGCATACCTTTAGCACCAAGAAGCCCTAGTAAATGTGCACTTAATAAATATACATGCATACGTACATACTGTGCTTTTACTGCAGTGGCCAGGAGGATGATTATTTTAACCACCACTAGAGTCCTTGAACAGACAATAATTCACACATCTCTTCCTTCAGCAGAGCGCCTTGTGCTGTATCCTGATTAGTGATCCTCTTCCTTCAGCTCTGAAAATCCTAGTTCCTCCATGGCAGTCTCCATAGTAGAGCGATTTCAAGTCCGGCAGGGCTGCCGTATCACTCGTCGACAATTTGTGATGACTACCTCACACCGGTTTCCATAAACATGCATTTCCGTGTAAGACACCCAAGGGCAAGGGTTCCGCCTACACCACAGACCTTCTCCACCTGTGCCCCCACCAACCAGTTCAAAGTACATATTAAACTTGGGCGAACGTTGGTGGTAATACATTTAATAAAGGTGGAACCTAAAGCCAAGATAAACAAATTGATTGGTCCAACGGCACACACGGTGCAGGTTTGGTACAGGGCACACCGGCACTGGGATGGGAGGGGACGATAACTCAACATACACCATTATGGGACTCTGCCCGGTTCGGTAAGCTGCGTAAGAGCAAAGGTTTTAAACAGTGGGACCTGATAGGCATTTTTAGGGTTGGCGACCTTTGGAAAAAGGGGGAGGTGGTCACTTTTGCGCAACTCCAATCAACGTACCAAATGGCAGGGACAGAGCAATACCGATACATGCAAATAAAACATGCCCTTACAAGGGCCATACCTCCGGGAAGTGATCTGCCCGAGTCATCACCACTGGAGGACCGTTTGCTAACTGACTCTTTAGCCAAAAAAGCAATCTCATTAACATATCGGAAACTGGTCAATAACCAGAAAGACCCCACACAGGCCCTTAGGGAGAGGTGGCAGGCGGAGATAGGTGAGCTGAACGAGCAGGATTGGCAGGAGGCGCTTGCGTCCCCACGAGAAGTTGCGACCCCATCCAGACTTAAGCTTGTGCAGCTAAAAATACTGCATAGAACATACTACACAAGATCGACACTTCACAAAATAGGGAAGGCAGACAAGCCACTTTGCATTAGGGGTTGTGGGTCTATAGGTACATTCTACCACACCATATGGGACTGTCCCAGCATTCAACGGTATTGGGGGGCGATGTTGGCCATGGTGGCCCAGGTCTGCGGGGCTGATGTCCCCCCTGAGCCACGCAGATGTCTACTTAATGTGTGGGAGCCAAAGGATCTCGACCATGCAGCGCAGGAATGGGTGACACTGACCATCGCATTCGCCAAGCGAAATATCGCACAACACTGGGGAGCACTGACGATCCCCACCCATCAGCAATGGTGCCGTGATCTCGATAGCGCCATGGTGGCGGAAAAGGCAGTTTTTATTAATAGGGGATGCCCCCGAAAATGGACACGTGTATGGGGAAAATGGAACAACTTTCGGGGAAATATATGTGCCCCACCACCCGAAGCCTCAGAACCGGACTTGAGCGACTAAAACTTACGATGTGATACCCACTGGGGTCCCTTTGGGAGGGGAGGATTACATTGTGCGAATTGTATGATAAGAGAACAGATCTGACCGTATTTCAATCTATACTGAGGACTGTACAAGGATGGCGCAATGTACGTGATGTTAACCAATGACTGTATTAATTAGGATGATGTATTGCTCGATTTTGATATTAATTAATGATATAACAAATAAAAACATTTAAAAAAAATACATAAAATAAATAAAGGTGGAACCAAGAGTAAGGGTTCAGGTGGATAACTCTCTATACAGTGGCCACTCAACAAGCATAACATTTTCTACCTATATACTACAACTGTGTAGTCTTTGCTACTTTGATTTGGTAGCATTCTTCATTGTATTTGTTATCCTGCTAGCCTCCGACCCCTTACAAGAGCTGCTTGAGTATGCTGATTAGCATTGTGTCCTTTGCCCTAAGAACCTGCTGGCTTTTGCAGTATAGCCATGCCTTGATGCCTCCACCTCCCCTGGGAGTGGACAAACAACAGATGATTTGGTGCAGTGCACTCAGTTAAAACCCTTTCCTATACAAGCCTTATTTGCACAAAACCGCCTCAAGATTAAGGACATAACTTGGTCTACAAAAATATCACTGTAGAATACTAACTGGGACAGGCAGAAACCAAAATGTGTACAATATCCGGTTTACTTTGGAAGAGACATGAACACACTGCAAATGTCCATGCAGCAGTCAATTTATTGGAAGTGTCTATGCTTTATAGGATCGTCTAGTCAAACATCCATTAGTGATAAACGGTTGTTGAATTCATTTTAAGGTGAATCCAGTTTGGCTCTGCCTTCGGAATAATGAGTGGAAAATTGTATTAGTCGACCGGGCCATTAGCCTCGAATACATTTTGTCTAGTTCCCTGCCCGGGTAATTCCTGTAGTTCACTTCCGAAGCTGGGTAATCAGGGAGTGAATCTTGATTTGATTCTCTCCATTGAATCCAGAATGAAATCTGTGGTTACTGTGACTTTCCATCAGTTTATGTTGAAAGATCTTCCTGCTACTTTCTTAGGTGTGTGTGATTGCTCAGCTGTTGTGAATTGTTATTAAAGTATTTTAGTGAAGCCAGTGGTCGAAGTGGGGGAAAAAAGTAGGGGAACTGTGGGTGGAGAATCAGAGGGTGGGAATAACCCGTGGACTGGGTCAGTGGGTGGAGTCAGAGGTGTGGCCAGAAAGAGCAAAACATCCCAGTTTTTAGTATTTGTTCGGTATTTCACTGACCAGTTACAACTTATTACATTATTTAATTCAACCAATGGATACACATGTTTATTAAAGGTTGAATAGGAGTTATTCACCTTAAAATGTATTTACAAAGTGGGATACGTTTCCAATCACAGAATGTCCCAAATACACTTAAAAGTGGAAGTACAAGCCATTTGTCTACGAGCCATGCAGTTTCTGTCATCAGCACTTTTTCCACATGAGCAGTTCAAACATGAATGACAAAATATCTCAGTTTGCAAATGTTTTCCACCGAATTATGGCTCTCCCATATTTGCCACATAATACATCATCTGCTGCATAATCTGATGATTTTAGCTAATAGATTGTTTGTAGCTCAAATGGATCAAAAGTTACTAACAAATGTGACTTGTGTTGAGGCGAAGTGGAGGGCCCTTTGCGAAGGTTGACTGGTAACCTTTCTCACTGTTGCATTTGACTGTTACACTTACTAAGGGGACAAAATATTTACAGAGACTTTCAGTATGTATAAAAATGTCAAAATAATAAAGTATCAGAAAATATACCGCATTACGATGCAGACTTTTTGTGTGCTGCATAATTTAGTCAACACTGTGGCATACTTTTGTTCTCTCTTGCTGCATAATTCTACTGGCCCCCTGAGCCGGCAGCACATGTTAAAAGTGCTTCTGCATGGAGCAGAGAGGCTGTGAAGTTTGCGAACTTAGTTTAGTGTATGTGCAAATCCTGCATTGCCAATCCATGGTGAGTTGCACTAGTACTGCTGAAACCAGGCAAATTGAGGTACCATGGGGAGGCGGACTGGCCCCAAGGGTCCTGTGACCTCAGTGACAGAGTCACTGTCACTCTGGGGTGTGTTGCTTCGTAAGCCCGCCCGCAAGACTGGAGGTGATCTTCAGCATGAATTGTAATGGACAGATCTTTAAGGTTAACCCACACCTGCCACTAGTAGTGTCCACCTGCTGGTGCTAGGACACCATGGCTTCTACAGTCTAGCTGGGCCTTCTAAGCTCAAGCATGGGAATGTGCTTCCTCAGGAGAGTGGTTTGATGGAGTGGTCATGAAGGCTGAGCAGTTGCAAATTCTGCTGCTCTGGCCATAGTGCCACATCCTCTCCCCCACTAAACACCATTCCACCCCACTGAGAGAAACTCGCACTGCATTCAGCTATAACCTAATTGTGTTGCGCTATCAACACATGGATGCGACTCAATTAAAATTATGCACTAGACGAGTAATATGCTGCCTGAAAAAAAGTTATAACATCTTGGAAAAACAATTACTCGTAGGGAATGCAAGATTAAGTTAAGCATCTGAAATGTAAGCAGGAACAATGTGGTCGTAACAGGGCGCAACGAGGAGAAATGCTGTATGCTTTACTAAATATATGATGCCCTATGGTGCCATAGAGGTAAAAAAAAAAAAAAAAAGATTACATAATCTCTTCCAACATCCACAAAAATGTCAGCTTTGCTTGACAACCTCTGTGCGGCCAACATGCACAAAAATTCCAACTCTGCTAAGAAACATTGCAATATTAAAGAAGATTAGTGCCAACTCTCGCTTGTGACACACAACAGTGCAAGTCATCCAGGCCACCATGACTACCCCATAAAGAAACACTAGTGCACAAGCAGACTAACTTTGTTCAAAAGCTCTACATTATTAGCCCAGGTTATTGCAGGCACTCACGTCTAGCTCAAATCCACCCAGCAATCATGATAGTCCCATACACAAACGAGGTAGGTCTCAACCATAGCATATATGCACTTGTCCAGAGGGCTATTAAATACCCATCAACTTCTGTTTCTAAAAGCACTAGAACGTGACAGAAATATGTCCTCTTGCAAGGAAACCCTGAAGTGCTGATAAAGTCCTTCTTTACAAGCCTGAACATGAAAAAATAAAATCTGCAAAGATAACCGTTAAGCAAGGAATAGTGCATTCCAGTTGGATCTCACCATGAGATAGACTTTAAATATCCAAGGGGGCTGCAAACACGATCTCATCACAAAAACTCAGAAATTTCACTATCTACTTCCACAATCACGATGATTCAGGGAAATGAGCACTATCTGCTGGCCTTCAATGACATCTTTCAGAACCTAAAAAAGTGCATACAAACCACAGTGGAAAATTTCCTCAGCCCATAAACAGCTGCCACCCCCAGGTGACGCCCACCCTGTAGTATTGCTTCTCATCAATCCACTAGCCCCCAAACCACCTAAACTCCGGGGAAAGACCTGCCACCTCCTAGCAGTGCAGCTGACAACAATGCAACTGATAATCCCAGCCCTTTTATAAAAATGCACCTCATTAACACTCCCTCTCCCTTGATGCAGACAGCATCTTATGTTCTTCCTACTGCCTCACGTTTAACTGAGAGACATCGTTTAGTGACAGCTTCTCTACTTACCTTGATGATCTCCTGTTCCCAGACTACAAAACCATTTAATAGATCTGATAGGGTAAAAGAAGAAGAAAGATTGCTCTAAGCAATGCCACTAACCTGAACTGCACTATCATTGCCAAAACAACCTATTGGCTGTTTGAATACATAGCATCTTGTGTCTCCATCAACCCCATGTTCTCTCCCATTGTCTCTGTAGTCTACCTCCCACAGCCACAATCCCAAATTCCTGTAGGAATTCCTGGATGTGGCAATCCATTTTCAAAATAAAGATCAATAAATGTTGTCCAGCCCACCAGAACCTACAAACCGTCCCTACTACATTCACCCCCTTTGAACCACCAGAGACCTATGAGATGATAAGCCTATCTGTCAAAATAAAAGCCTCTAATTCACCTATGGAGCCATGGTCAGCTGAGCGCCTCCTCCCTTTCATTGACTTTGATATAACAAACATTTCAAATGCTTTATTCCACACATCAATTGTGCCCCCCCCTCCTTCCAAAGCATACTATCATACCTCTCCTCTAAAGAAAAAGGTCCTTAGAAATTACAGGTACAGGTTGAAGCTTCCTTTTCTCACTAGGTTCCTGGAAAAGAGGAGGATGATACAGCTCGGACAGTATGTGGAACTAAACTAGCTCCTCTACGACCGTCAACACTTTGTATCATGGAACATGGAAGCAGCCCTACCCGATATATGAGAGGAGCGCCTCCTCTCACCGTATGAATGTCAGAAAAATACATTGTGGCATGCTATGTCAGTATTTCTTCTCTGTTAGGTCTATTGTTTTGTAAATTGGTATTAGTAAGGCTATTGGTTCCCTCAGTGCTTAATTTGTGCCGGTGCTTACCGGTGCTTAGCACCGGCACTTACTTATCAGGGCCAGGTCTACTAGCATCTGCTGCGCACGTCACAGGTTGCATTACTCATGTATTTAATTTACCTTACTACTGAACTCGGCGCAGCCGCAGAGTGTTGGTATTGTCTCACGAGTCAATCATGGTTAAGAATTTTTTCAAGAGGAGTTTGTGCTCACTTGCCCAAATGCTTGGCAGTATCCTATACCAGTCCTCCTGACCGGCCTTATTCCAGATTGATTCAGGCGTTAAAGTTAAAACCTTGTGCACGCACGACGCACGCACCCCATTGTTCTAAAAACACTTCCTTTGGGTTTCTGTATGAAGATCCATGAGTACAGGAGAATGCACTCCGTGGCTACGTGTCTTTGCCTGGGAGCTCATAGCCTCTGTTGACAAGCTGCAGGCCACACTCCATGCTCACTTCTCGCCCACAGTTCTGGCGTCACAAAACTTGAGTAGGCAGAGGCCAATTTGCAATATTGGGGCCAAATTACATCCATTTGAGGCAGTGATGGCTATTTTGAAGCACAATTTGCAACAATTAAAAAGTGCACTAAAACACATTTTCACCAACAGACTGCTACAAAAATAAATATTCCCTCCGGGCCCCGGCCTATCTGTAGAAATGTAACTCCTAAATTGCCTATCACTGGTGCACATTAATGCAATCTGCCTCTAACCTGTGCCTATGGACAATTGTATAACTGAATGGAAAGCCTTGGGAAGGAATGTATTCTCTGCATCAGTCTATTGATCAGGCTTCCTTTCCAGAATGGTGTTTGCCACTTTACCCTACATCATAAATTCACAGACGCCGGCATCCTGGACCTCTGCCATCATCCTGAGTCCTGACTCCTGACTAGCATCAGGACCACTTTAACATTGTGGGCTGTGACTTCCATCTGTTGCTCCTATAACATCTGGGCTTCTGGAGCATCCTGGGCCCAAGCTGACATCTGTGTCTTGCTGCTTCCTGGCCCCTGATGACATTTTGGGCTGCTGTAGTATCCTGGGTGTCATCTGTCATCTTGGATAGTAATGCTTCCGGGGTCCCTGCCCTTCAAGTATCCTTTGCTTCAGAGTGGCTAAAATAGCAAACTCCGTGGGTGCTGGCAAAAAAACGGGGTCATCTGTGTCTCGTTGCTCTGGCAGTTCCGGAATGCCCGCTATCGGGGATGGCACAGACAGGAAATTAGAACCTCTAACTGTGGGTGACTCGTGATGGCCATGGCTCCATTGCCTGAAATTTGAGCAGTTGCAAGTTTAATTGTAAATCCACATATTTAGGTTCTTGTATCAAAAGATCAGTGAGAGCAATTATCTTCACTCTCTTCCAAACGAGCGCTTAATCGCAGGCGGTGCAATCAAAAAAAAGAAAAAGTAGGTGTGGCCTCCAACAAACATTTGAGCACCTGCACTTCATATTTTACAAATTAAGCACTGGGTTCCCTTCATGTTCTGGTTCGGAACTCTTGTGCCTGTTTGAACGCTACCAGTTTTCGTGCTCCTGGGCCCTTGGTACCCGCAGTTTATCTTCAGCCTACAAATAAAGCACTACTAAATTCTTTGAGAAGCGTCTTCAATACATTACAGACGTTTGCAGCAAAAGGGCTTTTTTCTTTTTTGGATCCATTTCGCAGGGAAAAAATAAAGGAAAGAGAGGGTAAGGGCCGTTTTTGAAATCTGTAAGGCTGCCCGGGGGGGGGGGGGTTGCGCAGCGGCCCGCCCCTTTGAGGGCGGCCGCCTTAGTGCCACAGGAAGGCACAGGGGTGGGAGGTCGTGTCCCTGGGATGGACCAAGGGAGACCCCAGCAGATAGCTGCTTCCGGCGGGGAGGAGCCAGGGGGGTACATATTCTGTCTCCGCCCCCTCCTCGCCCTCTTGTCCGCTCGTTCGCCTTGCAGCCCGGTCGTCGCGTGCTCAGCAGCCTCGGAGCTCCTCGCTTGCGGTGAGTTGCCTGCCTCCTCTCCCCGCCCCGGCCCGGTCCCTGGGCAGTACCAGGTGACGGGGCCCTGTGGTCGGAATACCACGGGCGGGGGGGGGTTGCGGCACGAAGCCAGGCCCAAGTCGCCGGCCAGAGCTTGTGAGTGCTGCGGGGGAGGGGCGTTCGCCTTGCCGGTCGCAGCTCCACCGTCGTGCGCCTTGGAGCCTCATGTTGCGGTGAGTCTTCTGCCCCCTCTCCCCGCCCCGGCCTTGTACCTGGTCAGCGCCAGTCGACTGGGCACCGTGGTCTGAATACCACGGGGTGGGGGGGTGCGGGTGCCGGGCCAGGCTCAAGTCCCGGCCTGGGAGTTTGCGCGTACGGCGGGGGGTGGGGGCACGCAGGTGTAGCAGACCGATCGGGCATCGCAGGCAACCAGAGCTCATGATTTGTGCAGGTAGCTCTCGGAGTCTTCTCGATGATTGGAATGGGCATTTCTTGCTGCCGACTTGTGATAAAAAAGATAGGTCGCGCACACGTCCGGTGTTCCTGGTGTGTGGAAGGGTGTCCCAGTGGGCAGGACAGGCGGCTTCAATCTGGGGTTCCAGGTTCGGGCCTCAGCGTAGGCGTTATAGGGAGAGGCGGGTGGCCTCGAGCACGCCCGCGCCATCGAGGGCAAATCCCTCAGTTTCCGGAGGCAGCGCGTCTGAATGTGTATGCGCATTCGGTGGCATGTAAAGCGCTCCTTCTCTGTCGGCCCCGGCAGGGCTGGATTTAGGACGGTGCGACCGTGGTGCTAACTACTTGGGGGCGCCGGGTTTGGGAGTTCATTAGCCCTTTGAAGCACCGGAGGCAGCGTCGCTTTCCGCGGCGATTACCAGGTCTCACATGTGGGTCAAGATAACTCGTGATTAATTTTCTTCCGGGAGAGAGATCAGCATTTTGTGGAGTTGAGGTTTCGATTATGGGGAAGTTAGTGCAGAGGGTCGATGTCCCTGATAAGAACGTATGCCAAGTAGATTACAGAGTGCATTTGATGTAAATAGGTCAGCAGGTTACTGTTTTCAAAGGAGGCGCCCCTTGTTACTTGCAAGTTATAACTTAAGTCCGTATATGTGTTGTAAAGGCCACTAGGACCTCTTCCATCCTTGTGACGGGGAATGCTACCTCCCCTTTCATACAATACTATGCGTACATACCAGCATGAGAGGTAACTGGTGCTAAGAACGCGCTATGCTGCCCGATCCGGGTCAAGCTCGCGCTATGCAAACTCCCGCCTCCCAAAATTAACCCTTTTTCCAACAGTAATCCATGTTCTATTAATGTATGGTTAGCGGTGTGTATGCTGTTATAGGATGAACGTTTATAGTTCACGGTTGAATATACGGACTTTAAGGCACGGTCACTTACTACGTGGCGTCTAACCATGTTTTATGCACAGCAGGCATGATGCGCGCTTTTATTAATTCCACTGTGGGCTAGAGAGGCCGGGTCAGGGGCCCCCTCCTTTCTGGGTCGGCACAGTAGGTGCTGGGTTAAGGGGCACTGAAGCGAATTATGCGGTGTGTTCCACAGCTCCAGGGTTGAGTCATCCTGTTCATGCCTGCTGCGGGGGCTCGCCCCCCCTTTTTGTGCTTCCAAAGCCCGAGCGCACAGGCGATATTCCCCTTAGCAGATTACATCGCCACCGCTGAGAAACTGCTCAGTCTGGGACCCAATACACTTGGGGTCAGGATGGCCGAGTGGTCTAAGTCGCTGCGTTAAGGCCGCAGTCTCTTCTGGAGGCGTGGGTTCGATTCCCACCTCTGACAAAAAACTTGAATTCCATTTTAATAGAAACCCTTTTAAAAATCATAAGCTCTTGCCTAACTCGAGACCTAAAAGCAGGTCTCGTTCTGATTTTCTACTGGGCAAAGCCATGCGCTAAGTCGAGAGAGATGGGTCTAGGCACTAGAAGCAGGGTAAGAGGTCTGATGTCTTGGCATGAGAGATATGCATTGCTTCTCATCACGAAGAACATATAGAAGTGTTAGGTTTACACACCTAACAGGAGCCGGGTACTGCCTTAAATCACTCCTACCCTCCATGCTACACACATCCTTACTGCTACCGACAAATGTAATATGAAGCGCAGCTATCGGCAGCACCGGACTGCACAGAAGGACACTACTACACCAAAGTACATCATAGGTTGCTATATTGCAAAATACTAGTTATGACATATTGCATGGAACACCGGCATGGGAACTTTGCAATTTCGGCCCGTTCTTACTCCACCATGCAACCTACGGATGTCGCAGTTCCCTGCGCTGCAACTCCGGTGCCGACCAAGACCGGCAGACTCCAACCAGGAATAGGGGGCGGAGGAGGGGGGAATTTGGGGGGCCGTAAGGCGACTGATCGCACCGCAGTGGCCAGGCTTCCTTGCGCCCACAGTCGCGTTTATGTTTCGCCGGTGATAAGTCGGCATTGCTCCCTGGGTCGCAGCGGTGTACTGTACAACAAGCAGGCAGACCCGGCGGAGACACCTGTTGGTCCCCATAAATCACGTCCTCCGGTTAGTTACACTCTATCCCTCCAAATTCAAGAACTCGTTTTCCCCGATCTTGGGTGTAATGTTACCTAGATACGTGCTGCCGTTCGGCATCCACAGGTTCCATGCCATACTTAACATCCTTAATGTAACGTGATATTTTTAGCCCACAATGGTGTTCAGGCAGGAATAAGTGTTTGGTTTACACTGGATGTAAGATTAGGTGCAGAGGAAAGGGTTAACGCTTTTTGCTTAAAATGGCGCTAATTACCTGTAAACGTTTATTTAAAATAAAAAAAAAAATAAAAAAAAAAAAAGTCTGCATGGAGAAAAGGGTTTTGTAGTTACAGTAACACTTAACATTGCGTTCTTAAGTAGCGCTTTACCAGAGCTGAGCCATATTAGCCCCCCTTTTTATTCGCCACTCGCACCAGTCTCCAGACCACCAGCCCCTTTTTCAGCCTTTGTGGGAGGGAGTGTTACTCCATGGTGTGTAAACTGATGCCCAGGCAAGGCAGTGGTGTTTTGGGCGCGTGCTTCCTGCAGGCTTCCCAAGGCGTTCCCTTTGGAAAACGGGATAGGAGATGGGCAGGTAACCGGGGTACTGCTGCGGTTGAAACAAAGGCAGCTGCTACCTGAAGAGCACGGGCAGACCCCGCTTCAGCCAGCACCGATCATGCAGGGCTCGGCCCAGGCTCTGTTAGGAAACCGGGTGAAGAGCCTCCGGGATATGCCAGGACCAAGCACCCTCACCAACCAGAAGTATTTCCAGCTGTCATTCTAGTTCTGCACACGCTATTGTGTTTGGCTAATCTGCACATAAACCGTAATGTCCCATAACGCTAGGCGGTTGTGTTATAAATAAGCAGCTAAAACTTACTGGGTTTGTAAATAAAGATGCTGGTGCTAAACTTACTTTTCAATAAAATTGCTAGTAGTAAATCATAGAGATCCATTGAAGCGAGCCTCGGGAGGTTTTAGAAACATACATGGTCCGTGTTGCGGTGAAGGAAAGTTCTACTGTGTTAGATATCCAATGACGAGTGAGTGGATTGGACGCAGTCAACGGCTTATTTCTTGGACGGCGCTTCGTGACGTTCATTGATAGTGAAGAGCTCCCGGGTATTGGGGTCTGGGCATGCTTGTAGTTAATCATATAATCGGAATCTACAAGGATGCCAACAAGTCACGCAGTGCATGCCGGGTACGGAAGATAGTTTGTAGCTGGTATAGTAGAAATTCCATGGCACGTGCCGCAACCCATGTAAGTGCTTTGACATCGTTTATAAGAAGTGTGAAGCTTTCGCCGCCACGCTCACATTAAAACTTATAGAAGTCTTTCACCAAGCCCCTGCCCTTCCCCAATGGGTTGCGCCTCACCTAGCACCTTGTGCCAGTTGTTAACTTAGCATACAAGCTATTTATATATGCTTGGGTCACTGAACGTTTCCTGGTAAGAGGACCAGCTTTCCTAGGGGAGGCTGGGTGCTTTCGGCACAGTTACCCACTGGGGGAACACTGGTCATCACTGGATGCATTTCTCTCCCCAGCTGTGTTTAACTCGATTATAATTTAGGGAGTTGAGGATATTCCTGTCTTTTGGTTGCCAATCCCAAATTAATGCGATGGGGTGTGTTTACCATATTGGGCAGGGTAGGGTGCCAGTGCTGAGATCGTCAACCGTGTCCTTTGGGCAGCACAGTGGTATTAGACTGGCTGTGCAGTCCTCCGAGATGAGGCGAGAAGTTTAATCTGCTTGGATCAGCACCCGCCTTGGGGGGAATTTTTGACATTAATGTGTCAGCTAAGATTGGACTCGCCGTTCAAAGGGTTTACTGTTCGTAATGAGCTTGGAGCAACGTGTCCGCGCTACGGAAACATTCAGGCATAATCAAGTTGTCGCGTCGCCCAGGTTCATTTGCCCATTTCCAGCCTTCTTCGGCTGCCTGTCTTAAGATATGGAAGACTGCAGGGGGAGGGGCTGTTAACCGTTCAACCTTGTCAACAAAGCCGCCGTGTTGCGCACGTTCCAGCTGTGCGGTAACGGCCAGCGCCCCAAGACCGTGAAAGTGTAAGGAAGGTCTGTGGTTCAGGGCCTCGTAGGAAATGAGGGGGGCCCTGAGCGGCAGCCGGCTAGAAGGTGGTTGGCTTCACCGCCAGCGCAAGGAGTGTACATCCCAGTCAGGCGTCATATGGCTGTTGCATTCCAGTGGGCCCACGGCACGTGCGACCCTGTTTAATTCCGCTTCTGTTGGTTTAGCTGGTTAGCCAATAGATGGGCTTGTTGTAGGGAGTGCCTTTTTTGTAGTTAATATAGGGATGCATGACATGTGCTCAGTATCGCACGTAACATCATTCCCATTTGTCGATTAAGACGTATTCTCACTGCGCGTGAGAACGCCATGAATAGTGATCAGTCATACCTTTCAGTGCGCGGAACACCTAGTAAAGGTGCGGTGCTGTGCAGCCCTGCAGATTAGTCAACTGTTACACGTTCCTTGAACCCTGCGCAGGGCTCCCTCTGCCCGTTGGTGTCTTTATGTTAGCCGTTCACTTTGGGTGCCTGGTTATTTCATGAGTGAGGCAGGGGAACTTATACCACTAGGGCTAGCATGACGGTCTTTTGTTGGATCCGGTTGAAGGTAGGAGTACCCATTTTCACAGTAACTGTGTGCTCCCCTGTGGTAATTTTAGTTTACATTGGTTGGGTGAACACATCCTTTCACTTGCGGTCGGAGAATGTAGATTATGTGGTAGATTTAGCATTTTATGTCCTGGGACACTGAGCGGTAAGCTTGCTAGCATTAGGACTAATGCTTCGTTAGTAAAGGGAACCCCCTGGTTTAGGTGCGCACGGCTAGGATCTGAGGGTAACCAGCAAAGGCTTGCTTCCAAGGTTTGTAAAGTGGATCAGATGGGCCAAGCTGTGCTGCATAGCACCATGCATTTCTATAGGTCGCAGTTGAATACTAGTTCCTGTGCACAGTCACTGTTAGGTTCTGATTCCTACACGCCTGCACTCCTTCGCGTAAATTGTACAGGAGCAAGGGATTTGCATTCTGTCCCATCAGGGTACGGGGACCGTCCATAGCACCAGGTACTGTAATGCTGCCATCTTCACCCTGGGCTGGGGGGTCAATGCCTTCCAACTTTACAGCCAGACTCTGAGCAGGCAAAGGCATACTTGCGATGGTGCAATGGGCACTCAGCAGTCGAGTTAGATGGGTCATCATACCCCGGTATGACGCAGTGATGAAACCTAGGTTGTGGCTACACACGACCAGGCACTCGAGGGCAGCTGTGGCGGGGGTGTGCCAGTGCCAAGAGGGTGCGGGTTGCCTGAGTAGGGCTGCTGGCCTGGAGGGAGCACTACTCGGATCGCCACAAGGGCACGTTTGTTTCATAGAAGGTTGAATTGTCACTTTTATGGCATGGTGCCAGTTGCTTTAGTTATGCGCATGTTTCTTGGCAGCGTCAGAAACATTCAGAACTCTTTGCTGGTGGTTAGCTTGTTGTCAGGCTGTTCAGAGGTATTTTATCTCAGGCATGGGCAAGCATGGGTTATAGGCCGGTGGTCTGCCCTGGGATTCGTGTTAACAGGCAGGTGAAGCAGCAGAACTTGGAGGGGCGTGGGTTTGGCCTCGGGGTACTAGGGCGGAGCCTGGCTGCTCACTTAGTAGCACGCCCTTGAGTTAGACGAAACAGGTACCTTTGATGCGAGCATCAGTACCGGGTAACTTCTCCCGACCTCCAGCACTGACTGGCAGCTATGCAGGTGGCCTTCCAACAGGGCCATGGTCCATATGATTAAGGGAAGCACCGGGGTAACACTTTGGGCTACAAATCTGCAGGAGAACAATTTGGCTTTCCCAGTATTCAAATAGAGAAGCATGTTACACGTTGTTCTCCTCTGTGGTCACTCTGTCCTGTCTCTCCCTGGTATAATAGCAGAAGTTTGGGAGGGCAAGGCTTCACATTTGGCGGTGACTGATGGAATACGATAGGCGTACTCCAACGGAGTGAAAGAGGAAGGAAGGCAGGTGGTCAACCCTCACCTCCTCCCGCATGGGCACGGCCAGGCATGAGTGGGCGGAGCCTGGTTGCTCACTGAGTAGCCCGTCCTTGAGTTCGACGAAACAGGTACCATGGATGCGAGTATCGGTACCGGGTAACGTATCCTGCCCTTCAGCACTGGCTGGCAGCTATGCAGGTTGTGGAAGTGGCCTTCCTCGGGGGCGATATGGTCCACATGATTGAGGGAAACCCCGGGGTAATGCTTTTGGGCTACCAATTAGCAGGAGAACAACTGGCTTACCCAGTATCCAAGATAGTGAAGAATTTTACACGTTGGTCCTCCTTTGTGGTCACTCAGTCCTGTCTCTCCCTGGTATACTAGCAAAAGTTTGGGAGGGCAAGGCTTCTCATTTGGTGGTGACTGATGGAATGCGATGGACATACTCCAACTGAGTGAAGGAGGAGGTAAGGCGGGCTTGTCAACTCTTACCCCTCCCGCATTGGCACTGCCAGGCAGGAGTGTCTTGTCAAGGGGATTGTTCTTCAGCCATTCAAAGGCTTCATTGGACCAACGCCTAGTTTTAGGTTTACGGTCATTTCAGTCAAAATCCACGGGGGAGTTAGAAAGGATGAGGGCACCTGTCCTGAGGGGCATGCCGCCCGCCGGTTCGGTTGGGCGTAGATTGTCTTGGCTGGACCTGGGAGAAGCCCGGTATCAGCTGCTGTAGGTAAAAAGGTCTACCTGGAGCCATGCGCAGTTGCGCAGAGCAAAGAGGTTTGGGCTTCATCAGGCATGATCTTATACACGCCAAGTCCACAGGGTGCCGGGAGGGAGATGGGGTGCACCTCTCTAGTTTAGGCACGGTTCTTTTCCGACTGGACCTAGGGGAAGCTTTGGCTGCAGCAGGTTGTAAGGAAATAGGTCTACCTTGGTGGGGGGCCCTGGTAGTGACGGTGGCCACTCCCAAGGCTGTGGAGGAGTTACAGGGCGATCCAGGGTCTGCACATACCAAGGGGTATAGCATGCAGCAGCACCGTGTGGTGCTAAGCCAGGATACCCAGGGATCTTTAGCGTGTCCACTGGAAGACCGACGGCGCCCCGCTAACCGACAGGCGGTTGTGGGTCTGAGCAACCGGGGGCTGCCATGTATGCTCCGCCCACCCATCACGGGGGGGCGTGTGTAGCAAGTGGACTGGTGGTCCACAGGTGGGAGGGGGGGACCCTCCCAACATTAGGTATACACCAATTGGCGTTGCCATGGTGACTCTAGGCTTATCAGACGGGCAGGCGGCATAGGGGCTGGCCTGCCCTGGGATCGCCCGTAAGATAACCCACCATGTTTGCATATTGCTTATGCTAATAAACCTGCAGCAATATTTCTCCACTTACATTCAGTGTCGTGTGTTTTATTTATGTACTTATGTGTGTTGTGATAACTGTTGCCGATATTGGCACTATGTAAGGCTGCCCGGGGGGGGGTTGCGCAGCGGCCCGCCCCTTTGAGGGCGGCCGCCTTAGTGCCACAGGAAGGCACAGGGGTGGGAGGTCGTGTCCCTGGGATGGACCAAGGGAGACCCCAGCAGATAGCTGCTTCCGGCGGGGAGGAGCCAGGGGGGTACATATTCTGTCTCCGCCCCCTCCTCGCCCTCTTGTCCGCTCGTTCGCCTTGCCCGCCCATCCGCTTACCCGGCGTCCGGAGGGACAATGGGGGGGCCAGGTTTTCTAACAATTCTCACTTTGTGTTGCAGGAGGAGTTACAGGGCGATCCAGGGTCTGCACATACCAAGGGGTATAGCATGCAGCAGCACCGTGTGGTGCTAAGCCAGGATACCCAGGGATCTTTAGCGTGTCCACTGGAAGACCGACGGCGCCCCGCTAACCGACAGGCGGTTGTGGGTCTGAGCAACCGGGGGCTGCCATGTATGCTCCGCCCACCCATCACGGGGGGGCGTGTGTAGCAAGTGGACTGGTGGTCCACAGGTGGGAGGGGGGGACCCTCCCAACATTAGGTATACACCAATTGGCGTTGCCATGGTGACTCTAGGCTTATCAGACGGGCAGGCGGCATAGGGGCTGGCCTGCCCTGGGATCGCCCGTAAGATAACCCACCATGTTTGCATATTGCTTATGCTAATAAACCTGCAGCAATATTTCTCCACTTACATTCAGTGTCGTGTGTTTTATTTATGTACTTATGTGTGTTGTGATAACTGTTGCCGATATTGGCACTAACGGTTTTCAGCAACTGAGAAGGCAAAAAAGAGGCAATAAGGGGAAGACGTGAGAGAGATGAGGGCAGCTCCCAGTGGCCGAGCGGAAACGGACACTGTCCTTGTCTTCCCTGGGCAAGAAGAAAGAGAGAAAGAGAGACAGAGCCCTTTTCCTTCTCTGCTACACGCCCGTTCTCGAACGGCCACGAAGGGCCAAACCTTATCTAAAGGCTTTCGCTATTTCTGCCGTCCTGGGACGCATGACTAAGAACAGAAAAGTAGGGGAACAGATTGCATAAAATTAACGAAGTAGGGGCACGCCGTGCCCTTCCGATCCCACCCACTTAGATCACTGAATGAAGCATTCAAAATAAAAAATAAAAACCCTTAGCTTTTCTAAATTCAAGCTATTAAAATAATGTATTTTCTGAGTCTTGAGCTATTGCCAATATGTTTACAATGCAGAGGTACAAAGATCTTAACTTCCCGGGGCACCAGTTATATCTGCAAAGTTATGTTTTAGTTCATATAAACACAGTAAATCGGTCTTCTATGGAAAAAATTATCACAATCTCTGCCTCACTGTCATGTGATACACAGTATAGACAAAATGTGCCTATAAGAATTTCTTTTGTGTGTCATTGCAGGCCCTGTAGAAGGATAATTTTATGGATAGCCTGATCTAGCCATACAAAAGAGTGTACTTCAAAATATACACTCTTTATTATTACAAATCAGTTGTAAGGTGCCTTTGCTCCCCCTTTAAATGCCCGAATTGGCATATTCATTAATGGTATAATTTTATAAGAATAATCACAAAAATACCCCATTAGACCAACTCGTGGTCAGTGGTGTTGGTTGACTAACTAAACACGGGAATGTCATTTTTTAATGTTGTATGTTGTCTGTCGCTGTCCTTTGTTTTTATTCACAGATGGACGTTTACAGTTAATAAACACATTTACTGTTACATGCATACGAGGAGTAGCTACTCTGCCCTCGCATCACTGACAGGATAGGGACTTCCCATCCTAATATATCTCACAGAGGGAGTATCCCTTTGCCCTGAAGAAAGTCCAGGACCTTCATGGCCACCCAGGACTGAAATATGATGGCACCAGGGTTTTAGGACCATAACACTCCTACGGACCCGCTTTTTACTATTTTCTTAATAATCCAGACAGACCCAAGAATAAAGGGACACCAGGGGTCTGCCTGAGGTTTCTTAATCTTTAACCCCCATGACCTTCATTTATCTAAAGAGCTCCTAACACTGTGGTTGAGCCCATCCCGACTTTTAGGAGTCGGGGCGACCCGATGATGAAGCATGACACCACTAGGGTATGTGAGGGTAATTAAACAAAAAGGTTTTCTTTCCCACATTCACGGTTGAGTTAGGTGCAACCTTTCACTAGAGAGGCTCCCCCTTTACTCTCCCCCCCCTATCCCCCTTTTTTCTTGTTTCCCGTGTTTAGTTAGTTAACCAACACCACTGACCACGAGTTGGTCTAATGGGGTATTTTTTGTGATTATAATTCTACTCAGGGAGGACGTACTCCAATTGAACAACCTCTCAAACCCTTTTTGGTACGGGAACACTCCCCAATACCTGTTTTGTGTAAATATAATTTTATAAGTCCCTTGTATATAGTAAAAGATGTACCCGGGATCTGGAAATTAAATGCCTCTAGTGGACTGAAGCACCTATAGTGCTAAACGTGGCTCTAGGCCTACCCTGTGTAACCCGACTGTTGCAGTGTACAAACTGCAATTCAACCAGTGAAAGTAAGCCCTTTCTCAAGCCAAAACCTCCCTTTTAAATATTCATAAGTCACTTCACGAAGGTCTTGTAGTCAACAAGGCAGGTTACATAGTATTTAGAAGCAGGACATGTAGAAATGTAATGTTAGTATGTCCTTAAAGTGACAAGCACTCAAAAGCTATTTTTTACTGTGGCAGGCCTACTTGTCCTAGGTAGGAAACCAGAGTACAGTTTAAAATCCAAATACTGTATCTCAGCAATGGAGTTAACTAGAAAAATAATTCAACAGCTGTTTGCATTTGTTCTCTCAGTTCGATCAACCTGTAATTAGCATTTGAATAGGTGTGAAAACATGTGAAATGTTATGTAAAAATGGCGACTCTGAACATCTCAGAATATCCAGGGTGGATAGTGTGAGCATCCTTTTTGACATTACTGTGTCAAATTCTGCTTGAGTGCCAGCGCCTGCTTGACAGGTCTGCTGGATTTACATATTACATGTAACTATTTGGCGCGCACTTGAAAGGAAGGGAAACAGGATTCCAAAACAATTCTTGTGTATCCACCGTCTAGAAGTTGGAAAACCCTAATTTTATTTTATCAGACATCAGTCTCTGGGTTTTACATATAACACTGGGGCACACTTGAAAGGAAGGGAAACAGAATGCCTAAAGAAGTTTTGTGTCTGGATTCTGGAAAATCCTACTTTTCTTCATGCAGATTTCAGTTTCAGGGTTTATTGGGGGTACAGTGTATGCCTCAAATTGTATGTTTGTGTTAATGGTTGCGGGCTCTGGGATTACCATGATACACTCCCCACACATACCCCCAGACCTCAGAGCCCACATTTATACCTGACATAAATGTGGTATCTCCAGGCACCCCACTTCAGCGCACTTCTGAACCTGAGGGTGAATAGAAGAGGGGTGGACCTTGTTTCTATGACCCATGAGAAGCCTTGAAGGGCTGGACCTGTTCTCTACCCAGGACAATAGTGGATTCAAAGGGTCATAAGGTTAGACTGTTACAGCTACAGGTACACAACAACCTAAAAGAGGCCTTTTCTTGCACGTACCCAGCTAGCTAGTGGAAATTGGTGCTAGATTACACCCTGCTGTTGGCCTATGCCTGATACCCTCGAAGTGTCTTTCTCGATGTCCTGGGATCTTTTGAAATGTACTCCTGCGGTGAATTGGGATACAAAGAACCAAAGTCAAAAGATAAATAAATCTTAGGCCAGGACAAACATGGTTGGTGTATCCAACCTGCTCTCCTTTGTGGTTTGTGCCGAATTGCATCTTAAGTTCCGGTCTACCGTTGGCATTGAAGGTCATATTCACTTTATGCTTCTTGACGTTATTTCTATTTAAAACTTTAGAAACTCAAATCTCTGGTTCCCTTTATTGGATTTTTGTCATTTGGTGTCATTTTGTTTATTCACTTTTACTTCAGTGCTTTTTCTTTGATCCCATATTCCATGTAATCATGCCTTCATCTAATCATGCAACATTCATCCTATTACAACTTTATGCATAGGCTCTTTTGTAGTCTTCGCACCTTATCATTTAATTTCTTGTCCTTTCGGTTGGTTTCTCCCAAATGTATAATTTTCTGTGCGTTCAGGGTGGGTGTTCATCCGGTAGGAATAGATAATAATTGCCACATTTCCAAGTATTCCGGTAACCTCTTTTTCCTCTTTGTTAGTATCATTAGAGTTTCTTCAGCAATGTACCATTCCCTCACATCTCTGAACCACTTAGCTAAACTCAGGGTTTGGGGGCTTAAACTGTGTAGAGCCAGTCGCTCCCTTGCTAAAAACTAAGTGAAATGTATGAATTTTTCTTTATTTTTCTGTTGTTGCAACTGCCACCTATCCCCAGAAAACACACCTCCGAACTTGGGTGCAATTCTAATTGTGTCCCTTTATAGCAGCAACTCACCACCTTCTCTTAGTAATTGTGCATTTTGTGACAATCTTAAGTCAAGTGAGAATTATCTGCATTTAGGATTTTTGGATATTTCTTGTGTAGTATGTGTACTCTTTACAAAATGGATTTGTATTAATCGAAATCTGGCATTGCTGGTAGCCATGTGTATAAGTGTAAGGGCCTCATCCCAGTTTTATCTATGAAGCCAATGCTACTGCCTTCCCAATTCTCGCTGCTTTCAGCGGAGATCTTCATTTAACACCTCATACAACCATAATATAACTCTCCTGCCTTGGTCTGTTTTAGCAGTAAATCTAAAGTGTGTCATCTGGGCAGAACCTCTCGACCATAGTTTCTTTGCTGTTCTCCGTATGGCATTATAATCTTGAAGATGTCCCACTCCTAGCTGAAAGGACTCCGTGGTCTTCCCTAGTGCAATCAGCGTCCCTGTCTTGTACACGTTCCCTGCCTCCATACACCCCCATACTTCCTTCTGCTCATACCTAAATCTCTTTCACTCCATCTGAAGTCTGCTATGGCTGTCTTTGGGAGTGGCCTGCCCCACCTAGACAAAAGCATCTACCAAGCACAAAGGGTCCCCTGTGTAATTAGTGGATCATCGACCTTAGTTCGCTTGCCGTCTTGCAGCCGCCCCGTGATCTATCCTCGCAGTGGTGCTCATTCCTGTAGGGTTCCCTCAGTGCTACCATTCATGTCATACCAATCTGCTGTGAACTATAGCGGTGCTACCTGCTAGTATGCCCCCCAACTTGTAGTGGCATTGTTGTATTTCCATGTTCACTCTGCTTCTTTTCTTACCCCATAGATTACATTTACCATTTTTTATTTTATTTTTTAAGCGTCATAAGTGGGACAGGGTGCATTCTACATTGAAATAGGTACAAGCACCTTGGAAGCACCAGTATTTTTGGTATTACAATTCTGTCTGCCATTGACAAGGACAGTACACTATATTTTTCTGTATGTCCACTGGCAACCTATTTGGGTTCAATTCAGGCCTTGTATCCTTAGCGTCTTCTACCATAATGCTCAGATACCTGAAGTCTGTTTCCACTAGAAAGTCGACCTTCGGCAGCCCATCTTTGGGCACTTGCTGCAGTGCTCTGAGCAGAAATAACACAGATTTTTACTTGTTTCTGCATAAGCCCATCTGCCTTCTAAATTGCTCCAGTTCGCCCATCAGTATCCCCAAGGAGTTTGCTGGTTGGTTAAGTTAAATCAGTCTGTATAAAGCAACGCTACATACTTTTGGCTCCAAGTTCGAATTGCCCAAGTATCCAGTGACAGACGTAGTGTGCAAGCCTAATTCTGCATGGCCAGCGGAAACAAAAGGGCACCCCTGTCTTGTGTCTATCTGCAACTCTTACTCTTTTGATATCTAATTGTTAGTCCTAACCCTGGCAGGTGGCTCTGCATCCACGATGATACTGCCTTAATGTATAGGGGTCAGAAATTCGTAACCTTAAGGGTTTTAAACAGATACCATCAAGCCACCATATCAAAAGTCTTCTCCGTGTTCAGTAACACAAGGGCGTTCTCTCTCACTGCTCTCCACCTCTTCGATCACTTTTGTCAGCTGTCTGATATTCAGTGTAGTTCTTCTGACTGCTGTAGAACTGTTTTGATCTACCTACACTAATCCCTTAATTACCCTATTTAGCTGCTTCTCCAGGATCTTTCCCAATATGTGTTGTTTTCCTTTATATTGGACTCAATTTCTGCTACAATAATGGGCTTCTCCAATAAAATTCACTGGTCAATAAGCAGATATCATACAGGTGACCACTTAAGATCAAGCTATTAGATGTCCTTTTGATTTTTTGTCGGTGCTATATTCATTTCACCAGGAAGATGCAGATCTTAAATCTAGCCTCCTATGTGCAGGCTTTGAATTCTGCTCTTCGGGCAAAGGCCTGAAAGATAGGACCTTGACTCTAAAATTCTCCAAGTGCCATATTCACAGCATTAATGTCTGCGGACATCTTACTGCTAGAAAAGTTCTAGAGATTAGCTTATGTTTGAACCACATAAAATCCTTGAAACAGAAGTTCATACTATACTACTTATATTGGGCAAGAGCTGCGTGGTAGAAACCTTGCTCGTTGCCTATTTTGTTGGGTTTTGACTCTACTTTCTTATATTCATAGCAAGGCCGCATCTGTGGTTGTGTTAACATTGCTTTATGTCACTACATCAGGAGCTATCACATCATCATGGCATTACCTAAACCTGCCATGATCTAAACCTGGCAAATTACTATTATAACTCTGGTCCTTGAAATTTGGGCAGATCGGTGTAATGGTTCCATTAGAGTAAAAGAGTGTGTTTTTTAACTGACTGGCCGGCACCATTATTAAGGGTATCTATCTAACTGACCCAGTTTACCAAAAAGCATTTTCTGTTAACTCTATTATATTGTCGTAAATTGTCACGCTGGAGCCATGTTTGCTTATAACAGCACCCCATCACCTACAGTGGGAGCAATCTAGTTACTTACCAGTTACTCTTGTCCTTGTTGAGTAATATACATCGGGTAGGTGGGAATGGTTGAAACTGAGACCCATGTGATGAGGGAATTGAAAGATACGGTATTTGAGCTTTCTTTGTTGATTTAAATTGGGTCCTAGAGTTCTGTGGATTAATGTAGGTATGACAGTGAACCCATGTAGGTTGGAACTGGTAGCACTACCAACTAAGTAACCTGTTGGACGGGTAGAACCTGTTGTTTTTTTAAATAAAACTGTATCCTTTGAATTTTCTAAATGTTGTAACTTTTTCTCTGTAGTATGTAGGATTTAATGGCATGGACTGCTCCACATTTATTGAAATGTATGTTTAAGCTGTTGTCTGATCCGGTAAACATTGGTTTTAATGATTATAATTTGGGTGCTTTAAGGTTCATTTTGTTTCTATTTCTCGTTTGCAGTATTTCTCTTTATTAAGAACCCTCAGTTGTAGGTTTACGTTTTAATCCCAACTTTATCTTATGGTGCACTTTTTTTTTCACTTCTAGGTCTAAGTGCGGTGAACGAGATGAGCTGTCTCCCAAACGCATTAAAATAGAGGTAATGCACTATCTCAATTGTTAATTTATGAGTTTCTAAATAATACACCAGAGACTAAAATACAGTGCCTCTATCAGTTGCTTGTCAGGTTCAATATACCATATAAAACGGAGTTCTGAGGTTGAAAGCACATTTTTTTGTAATGCAACATCAGACATTGCATTTTTTCTTCCGCCTGAAATGCTTAGGAAAAGGAATACATACAAATGTGTGTCCATTATTCCTATTATTGACTTATTAGCGCTTTCTTATAACCAAGGAGCTCTTGAGAACAAAAATCTATAAATAAATGTTGATAAAGTGCGTCCAGAAAAGGAGAATATGAGGTATCCAAAATCAGAACAGTATAAGGTAGGTCTCGAGGAGATCACTCTTACCGTATGATTTACAAGGAAAGGGAACATATTCTCGCTGTTGCTGAGCAAACATATACGAAATTATATTAACTCAGATGTTTTTGTAATTCATTGTGGATATACACTAATCAGTTGTACGTTCTACAGTGTGCTTCCCTTTGAATGTTAAGAAAAAACAACCAGAGCGAGAGGGTAGAGACACACTCTTGATCCCCCTAAACAGTAGTTAAACAACAAAAGAGTGTGTAAGTACAAAGAAATACAAATATATACAAAGCAAAAAAGTATCTGTGTGTAGTAATGTGCCAATGACAAATCAATCAAATGTAGATAAAGAACCCTCACTCACTAACCTGGTTGGTGACATGCTTCATCATGGGGTTCCACCAGGGATGCCTACTGCACCTCTGGTGTGCTTCGACGCTTACTTATAGCGGAGCACAAATATCAGACTAGAAAAGATTTTTATGTGTGATAAGTGCAAAAAATAAAAATAATTGTGCTGGTTAAAAAGTACACAGGATTCGTCCAAAACTGTTTTAATGGCGGTGAACCTGGCACTGTATAAAAACAAGTGCAAAAATGGATGGTAAACACTGACGTAAATTGATCAGGTACAGCCTATGTATTTGACCAATACAGTGATCAATACATAGGATGTACGTCATCCTGTGTACTTTTTAACCAGCACAGTTATTTTTATTTTGAGTGAGGGTTCTTTATTTACATTTGATTGATTTGTCATTGGCACATTACTACACACAGATACTTTTTTGCTTTGTATGTATTTGTATTTCTTTGTACTTACACACTCTTTTGTTGTTTAACTCCCTTTGAACGTTGCCAATGTGAACCATCATCAATGCATTTTTCGACCATACCTTTGATGTCGTTGCCGCATGTTGAAAAATATAAATGTGAGATGTTCGTTTAGAGTATACCATTGTAATAGTTTACTTTGAATTAATTAAAGAAACGGTTCATGGTAATGTTACCATGTGGACTGCTTTGAAGTACACAAGAATGTCATCTGAAAGCACGAATTTTCCAGTGACATTATTTCAAACCTTATACGACTGTAGTTTTTTTAGACCTGGTACAGTGAATTGTCTAAAATTGTGCGGTCTGAAGAGAAATAGCTGATGGTCTGCAATAAATATCCCTGTAGAGTGGTCCATGTCATTAATTGCCTCTTCACTTCTGGTATTTCTAAATGGCATTATTAGCAGCATTCTTTGGTTCGATGGAACCTTTTAATTGCTATTCAGTTTGAGAGGTGCCCCCTCAGAAAGGCTGAGACAGAAAAGAGACAGCTGCTCCAAATAGAGTATCTAATTTTATTTAATCTGGAGACTAGAAAATAACATCAGGCCTCATTTCTAGAGTATGTTATTCAGTTTCTTATGTTGATAGGGGACTGCTGAAAATTGCCCCTCTGCTTAGAAAAAAAATAATACACGTATTGCTTCCACATAAGATTTGTTCAGTTATTTAGAACTAGCAGAATGTCAAAATAAAACGTAGGCAGGGGCTAAACAATGTGATGCCGGAAACAGAATCTTAATAAAACACACCAGATGATTACAATTTGATAGAAAAGAAGTATTTATCCCCAGAACTTGGTTAGATAATTAATGCCCAAAACTAGCTTGCAAAGAATCCCTACAGCGTATGGTAGTGACATGTTCTTTTCAGATTATCTCTTAACTCTCTCTTCACAGTGGCGTAGCAAGGTCTGGTGGTACCCGGTGCGGAAAATTTCTTGTCACCCCCGGCTTGACCCCGCTTCCTACCCCACTGTCTCTTCAAACTTTAACCAAAAATGAGTTTCATTTGCCAAAGCCTTATGCTTAAACTCTCCACTCAAGCTTCCCATCGAAACTAATGTTGACAGACTTGCCTTTCAATGGCTGGTCCTTCAGAGAAATCAGTGCATTTATGTACTGGTGTAATATAGTGCAAACTTACCTGTGAAGCAACGGAATATTGTACATTACGCGAAGGGTCAGGGCACGATCGTGTACCTCAAGTGGGGATTGCACAAATACATTTTACACATATTTTGGCACAGCGAGATTAATAGATTTGCTTAGAATCACACAATGTTGAGTCGAGTGATTTTAACCCGGGCCCCCAGGGTCCAAAGGTGTTGGCTCCAGCTACTGGGCCACCTGCTCCCTCTGTCTGACTACTTGACTGTGACCCAGTTCCTTTTTCTGTCACAAGTCAATGGAGAAACTGCCCTAGCTCTGACTTTAACCCATCTGCCTTGCAACCCCTGACAGTTAACATGCATTCTTCTGCATGACTTGCTTCCAGAACATGGGAATAACTAGCTTGACATAACTCCAGTAATTATTTACCTTCACTGTTTCCGGATCTGCCCGAATCTAGTTCAAAACTTGTAAGGTGCGCAGATGTAACTGACCATAATACCTGATTTCCAGATTTTCCCTTGTAGGATCCTCTAGCTCCTCAAAGCACCCATACCTTCGTACTTTCCGTCTTGTAAAATCATCCAAAATACAGTCACAAGCATTCTCAGCCACTGAGCCATGAATGTGGAATGCCTTTCCTCCAGATACCTGACTCATAACAGACTTCCTGTTGCATGGATGACTGTATGTATGTAATGTTTGTATGGTGCAAGCCTAGCCTAAAGACAGTGATGTACATGTTCAAAGAAAGAGTCAACGATTGACAAGAGAAGTTTCTGGGTTCAGAAGTATTTTGTTACTGCATTGTAACATAGTGTTCTTTAAAGAGGTGCATCCTAAACGCATTCCTAAATTGAAGTAAAACTAGGACAGTCCTTAAGGAGATGGGAATGTTGTCCCCGACCATGGATGCCTAGATGGAGAAGCCTGTAGTCTAGGTATTCTCTTCTTTTTTACACTTTTGTGCATCGAGCCTGAAACTGTCCCGTGTGCAAATAGGCACACTTATTTGCCTTTATCTGATAGTGTCCTGGCTGCCGGTATGCAAGGAACCACTGGAGATGAATGTGTTAGCCAGATAGGTCGTGATGGCTTTGTAAATGATGCAGCTAGTTTTGAGGATGGCAATACCCTGCATGGGGAGCCGTGGTAGTCACTCAGGATGGATCTGACATGATCATATTTCTTCAGGCCATGGTTGAGATGAGTTATGGCGTGGACGATGTGTGGATTATGAGAGGCCAAAGACCAGGCTTTGAAACCATCGGATTCAAGAGTAGAAGGGTTAAAAAGCAGCTCTGAAGCCAACTTGATGATATGTCCGGGAGTGTGTCTCGCTTCTGCATGATGAAGACAGAGGCTGGTGCAGCTAAGATGTAGACATTTATGCTGTGCTTACAGTGCAACACGATTCATTCATTTGTTTGAGGGGCACAGTTAGGAACAGCACACCTGTCCATCCTCTAGCAAGGCATGTTTCGCCACAGGACCTCGTAGAAGCTCTAGTGGAACTAGGCACTGGTTACAAAAGCAAATACACAGGCATAGGAGGTCTCATTAGCTTTGACTACTGGCATTTCTTCCTTTCTGGTTGGCACACAATTGGAAAATCCTTCAGAGTTTCCAATCTAAGTGGGCTTGTGTGATTGTGCATTGTTATTCAGATACTCAAGAACTAGAATAGTCACACAGCACAAAAGCAGCATGCTGGGCTGGCCCATAGTCTTAAAGTGTGGTTTGGAGAACAGCCTGGTCTTGTTCTGGTGAGCAGTGGTCATTCTGCTGTAGCTCGTTTACTTATTTCAGGATTCTTGTTACATTTATCTAGGCATTATGTAGTCTTCTAGTCACAGCTGCTCTACAGTAAAGTAGCCCCAGCTATTTCCTGTAAAGCAAACCCTGTAGATTACACTGGTACAGCTTTTGGAGTAGAAATATTCTGGCCACTAAACTTGCATGTTGAATGCCTGCTACATTAAGAATGGTGGAATATTCAACTTTCTGTCCGATCTCTTTTCCTTTGTCACACGGGCTGCGAATCTCTGAGAAGTTGAGCCGATTCTAGGTCTGAATCCACCAAACATGGACTGCAGCCAAATCTGCAAAGACTTCAACTCTCTAAGAGGTAGGGAATGTGGAGAGTGCCCAGCAGGTTTTGTCTGTCTTGAAGAAGGACTTAGTACAACCCAGATGTATGGTTATAATTTGGAGAAACTCTAGGACCGGTGTTTCATACAAACCACTCTAACGAAATGCTACAACGCCATCTCTACTGTGCGCATAAGTATGGACATACTTAAAAAGACTAAAGAAACCAAATTTGCATGTCTATCTCAAAAAAGGAAAAGTAAGACAAAGAAAGAAAGGGAACTTGGGTAAATGTAGAGAAGCATCCAGCTACCTACGATGAACCTTTTTGGGATGTAGGGCACTTGAGTTGTTGTCTGTTTCCCTAACAAAACTCACACTTGCAATGTAAGGACGCAGTCACTAGGTGTTCACGCTCCTGTTGATCTTTTTGGATGGCAGTGCTGTTGACGCTTCAGTGATTGTGCAGTTGCAGGCTAGTATGTTCTGTCAACATGAGGTTGGTAGTATGAGCAGAATGGGCAGCAACCAGCTGCTAGTATATCTGGTGTCTGTGATTGGCTAAGCAGGTGGTCTGTCTAGGGTTTCATGGTCTACAGAGTTAAGACCGTGATCACTGAACTAGAGAGAACTCTCTGCATCCCCAGGGAAGGCTCAGCCTGGAAAGGACCCAGCTAAGTTGGACAGAATCTTAATATGATCTCAGCAGCCAGTAAAGTGAGCACTTGGAGCAGGTCGAGCTATTAGATGATTACTTGGGCTGGCCCAATACCTTTTGTTATTCTTCAGGATATAATATCCCCAATCCTGGCAGGTGGCATTAAAGCCCAACAAACAGAACTGCAAGTAAGCAAAATACGCTGGTAACCATTACTGCCCCCGTGGGTGGAGAAGGCGCTAGGGCAGAGTCCTGCTCTTTGTGGTCGGTGCTGTACCTCGTTCAATGTGTAATATCATACACTACCCCAGATGTATGGGATGTAGACATCATAGGTAGGCCATTTTCTATCTTAGTTTACTGCAGGTTGGACATTACGGGGAGATGTCTCTTGTGACCCTCAGACATGCAAGACGTGCACTGCTGTACCTATGCCTCATTTCCCTGGCTGACTGGTGCAGCCAGAGTTAGGGATACCACAGAGAGGCTACGTGGTAAGGCACTGTCACAAGAGAAACAACCTTAGGGAACACAGGTAACATTTTTACCACACTATCGCACCAGGCCTATGTATCTGCAGGTGAATGTCTGAGTTACCCTTAAATGTATCCGAAAGGTCTTGTAGGGTTCAGGTCCACTGAATAAGTATTATCAACCTGTTTACCTGAGAGGGCTTTCCACACCCGTACCCTGCAACCCCCATGGTAAAGGAGTGGTTGTCACTCTGATTGGATATCTATGGACTTTTGGTACAAGTGATGCCTTTATGCAGATCCTTGTCTGCCAAAGCACTTGGTGTTCTTTGCACTGAATCACGTTCGTGGGAAAGTACTCTCCCTCTGAATCTCTCCATTGGTCACTCCCATTCTTGGGACTTTTAATTACTGGTTTTCGCCTTTGCAGGTTGCACAACTCTGAGTTCCATCCTATTAAGGACAGTGAACGGTGCCTTGCCCGTGGCCTTATGCCTTAAAAGGGGAGCATGAGGGCCTAGGAGCCACTTAGCGAACACAACAGCATCCATACAGGATACCCCTTAGGAGCAAGCACTAGCTGGAGTGAAGTGACAGGCAGCAGCATGCAGACCGGACTCTGCCCAAAAGAGCCGCTCCACAGGATCCTGGTAACATTAACCTTGCAAGTGAAAGCACAGGCACCAAAACCAAAAATCATGAGTTAGATTGCACCGTAGGAAAGAGTTTTCAATACAGTCTCTTTGCAAGTGTGCCTTAAATTCAGGTGCTCTTTTATGGTGTTGTAAAATGTCATGTGCAGTGCATCAGCATCCTCAATGGAAGTCCAGAAGTGGCAATAACAGGACAGTTGAAGGTTGCTGTGGCTTATGCTTTACTCACATGCACAGGGGGCATTGTGTGGATGGAGGGTTTCATGATGCGAGTTTCAAGGCCCAGTAAGCCAGAGTGGCCAGGTTTCTCAAAGCAAGTAACCAGTATTTTCCCAAGTAGTAAAAGGAGGTGCTGGAAGGGCAAGCACTCTCCGAGCATCAGCCTTGAGGACAGGACCAGCACACTCCCTCTTGTAGCATTTTAGCCGCATATAAATGTACATGATGTGGATTGGGCGATGGTTTTTTCCAAACAAACTTTAAAAACTGTAACTTTAAATAATGGAAATTGCCCCACAGGCCGTATTCAAATAATTCTGCATCGCTTGGCTTCTTGTTCACGATTCCAGTATGGAGGAATGATGCTCTTATGTGAGTCCTAGGAATACAAAAGAGCAGTGACTTTGTGGGAAACCACTGATCCTCTTTATTCGAGTTGTTTTCCTTTTTCAAAACAGTTATTTTTAACATCGGTGATCTCATAGCGGACTATCTTTATCCTAATCGTAATGTCCAATTGCAAGGAAGTTTCGATTAAATAGACTTAATTTCTTGATTTATTAGGCAAATTATTAAACATTATAAAATAACAAATATTCACGGATAAATCGGACACTAAAATAATATGCATTACTTTCATTTTCAGCAAAGATATATTGAATCTGATGCTAATCTGTTGCATTGTCTCAGCTGGTATTTTTTTGATAAACAGGATGGATTTTCCGATTACCAAGAGGCACTGCAAGCATTCCAACAGCGACACGAAGTACTTCGAGAGCAACTTGCCCTAGCAAAGGCGAAAGGGGAGGAACTTGCAGCTCATAATTATCAGGTAGGAGAAGAAAATTTGAAAAGATTTGCAGTCTATATTTTTAGACACTGACAAAGTTTGCAAGATTAAGTGGTTTGATTAATGCAGGCTCTGTTGAGTTTCTGTCCTAGAAAAGATAAGTTTCTCTGTCCTGAGACTCACTCGAAATAGGCCTAATTCACAGAGTATTTTATTCGCATACATGTAATGCATACACACAAAACTTGAAAACAATGATTTTTCTCAACTCCAATGGGTAAAATCCACAGCAACATAGTTAAACAATGCACATATTCTTTATGAAAGGTATCAGATTTTAGCTTTGACTAGTGTGTGCTGAGGATTTTGTACATTTTCAGGACACATCGCTGACAGTCTGGTTGTTTGACATTAATGGTGCGATGAAACCCCTGTGGATTCATTAGTTGTACAATCATGTGATGCTGAGGAAAAATACAGCCTGAATTCAGTTAGTAGCCTGTATAACCTTTGCACATACATTGATATACTACAACAAATTGATCTACAGAGGGCAAGGATTTGGAACTTTGTGAATGTGGCAAACATTAAAATCTCTATCACAAATTATTTGTAGAAATATATGGAAACGTGATTTCCCTTCCACAATTACTTAAAGAGGATTATAGAATTATCATACCGAAACAAGCTGATAAAGACATCTAGCCGCAGATTCCTTACATTTGAATATCACTATGTGTCAGACTAGATCGGGAAGATTTTTTGTGAGCAGTACCTCTGCATGCCAGTAGGTGGAGTTGGTCGGCTCCGCACGGCGTCGTCCGCACCGGAAGTGATGTCCGTGTCACCCAAATAAGCGCCACCTCGGCGCACTGATGTCTGTTCTTTTCTGTCCCCGCCAGCGCTGATCCAAGACCTAGCCCTCTGTCAGTTTTTGACTGGATTTTTGTGATGTTTTGTTGATCTTTTTTGAGGTTTCCTCCTGGTGTGTCAAGGGTGTTATCGAGGAGAACAGGTTTTAAAGCATGTGGCTACTGTCACTGCGCCATGTCTGTGACGGACCCGCACCTCGTGTGTTTGAAGTGTTTGGAGCGCAACCATGATTCCAAATCGTGCTCCGACAGCCAGGCCATGGCACCGAAGGCTTTAAGGGAGCAGCCCCTCAAGTTGCTAGCAGCCTAGCATGCGACTCTGCAGAAGTGACGGTCCCGCTCGAGAGGAAGGTCTTGGGACCTTTCCGGTAGTCCGAAGTCTTCTTACCTTCCGGTTCTTCCAAACAAGAACCTGTTTCTAGAATATGTAAGTCCTCTGCCCTTTTAACAGTTCATTTCATAGTTTTTTTTAACACAAGTCAGTGGTTTCATTTTATTTACAGCAGAAAACAATAGTTATTAAAAATGTGTTTAAGTAAAGTTGCACTTCAATCCGGATTCGCATTATAGTTTTAAAACATTACGTGGTGAGGTGAGACGCACGTCGCGGGGGCTCTGGCGGATCGCTACCTTTCCAAGCCATCATCGGCGGAGCTGGGACCCATTCGCTGCCGTTTTCTGAGGTACACAGGTGGTGGACAGTCCACAGCGTCTCCTGCCAACGCCGGCGGCCGCCATCTTGTGGATCACGGGCCGGGGATACGCCGTGGGACCGGTGGGACCTGCATTGACCCTCATCGAGCCGCATTGGTGCCACGCCGTCCTGGAAGCAGCGGCGCCATCTCTCGGAGGCGGCGGAGACAGTGGGGGGCATTGCAAATCGCCTGGGAGCCTGTCGATCGCACCAACTGTCCGCCATTTTGTAAGTGGCGCGGACCGGACTGCAACGGATGGTGGCGAAGACTAGACTGCAGTGGAATGTGGTGAGCTGCCAGTGGCTGGGCGGCATGGCGGTGAGTGACGCTTCTGCTTGACGGGCGGTGGCTGAGAACAGCGTGGGGAGGACTGCACGTGACTGGGGTCTGAGGGGAGATTGGCCTGATCCCGGTACACTTGCTTCTACTATTGGGAGGCGGCCATTGGATATATACCTGCTGGAGGAGCGGTGGGGTGACTGCGAGACCCGGCTGGGGCATTGTGTTGTGTCTTGAAGGCCCGGCCACATACTCCTGCGGGGACGCCGCGAGATTTGCAGGAACGCTGTGAGATCGACAGGGGATGCTGGACTCGTGTGTGGCTGTGTGCTACGGAACTGCAGCGACAGCCTGAGTGTTGGGACTTACTATTCTGAACTGCCTGGTTTGCCTGAGTCTGCGGTGGGGCCGGACACCTCTATGGTGGGTCCTGTGGCAAGGGACAGGGCTCCCCCTGGGACCCGTGATTTGCAGACACCGCGGATGGTCTTTCGCTACCCTCTGGGACTAGAAACCAGGTGAACAACCGTGGCGCAAGAATGACACGCACTCACAGAGGCAAATACGTTTCAGGGCCAACCCCCAAAGACAACTCGGTGGCGGGAATGTGGGGCAAGGTGGGCCCGTCTGCCCCCACTGAGGGGCAACCGCAGGCTGGGGGGGGGGGGGGGACTCGTCTGAGATTGACTCCCTGCGTACCGAAGTGCACTCCTGTGTTCTGTAACTCCGGAAAGAGATCACAGATCTTGGCGAGCGTGTAGACTGGCTGGAAAAGACGGTTGACGCCCGTACGGAAGACCAGGAGCAGCTTTGGCAGCGCTTAGCTGTCCTGGAAGACCAACACATAGAATTGCAACTGAAGCAGGAGGACCTGGAAAATCGAAGTCGCCGGAATAATCTCCGCATCCGGGGGGTTCCTCTCGGAGTGGAAGGGAAGGACATTATGACCTACGTGGCACAGCTGTTACACGAGGTGTGGGGAGATGATGATGCTTCCCCGCTGGCTTTGGCTCGGGCTCACCGAGTCTCCGGGCCCACCGAGTCTCCGGTCCCGCGGGCAGGCCGGGCCTCCTTCCTGACATTCTAACCAGGGTCCACTTTTTTACAGAAAAAGAAGCTATTCTGGCAGCACGAGCCAAGCAGGATCTCACGTACGAGGGGAACAAGATCCAGATTTTTCAGGACCTGGCCCCCACTACCCTGCGCCGCCTCCGTGACTTTAAACCTGTGACGGAGAAGTTGCGGAGCATGAACATCTCCTATCAGTGGGGCCACCCCTTTGCCCTTATTTTTACATGGGAGTCCAAGTGTAAGGTGATTCGGTCCTACAAAGATGCGGCGCATCTACTCCGACTTCCCTCCTCACGGCCCGCCAGCCCCACTCCTCCTTCGCCTTCTGCACGGGTGCCTGCCAAGCCGACCTGGTCGACCGTGCACCGGCGCAGACGCTCACCACCCTTCAACGAACAAGAGTCCTTGCAGGCTAAACAGGACATTATAGAGTACATTAGGTCCTTGGAAGGGGACAAGTCCGAGTCTGGTCCAGATTCTCCAATCCCTTGATCAACGGCTCATACACCCGTGATGGCCCTTGGAACCCTCCTTTGGGAGCATAGCTCTTTCTAGTCTGACTTGATGTTTGATGTGGGGGCCTTGAAGTTACCCAGCTCCCATTTTTTTTTTCTTGCTGTGTAGCTGGTGCCGGAGCACTCCGCCTGGATGAACTAGAGAGCAGCGGACGACGTACCCCCCTCTGTTCCTGAGAGAGTGACGTCTCTGGGCTTATCCGAACCTAAGGGTGTAGGCTAGCCTGCAATTGGAACAGGACAATGTGGCCCAGTTTGCCAAAGTTGGTTACACATCTTTCTATTCTCTGTCTTCCTACTTGTCTGTACCTTTTCTCTTCCTCTTTTTTGTTTACTAGGTATGGCGGACGGACGACCCCAAAGCTACGACGCATGCTTGATGACAGAGTAGGTCCACTCCTGCATCCCCCTTCCATTCCCCTGACATGCTTTGCCACTGGATTCAAGCAAACCTAGCTGAAGATGGCTGAAAAGCCAGAAACCGGTCCTAGGAAGCTTGTTTCCGGTCCAGGGAAGACATGGCTTGGCAGTTCGGGCTGGACTGTTCCCATGAGGCACAGGGTCAGACTGATTTGCATATGGTCATGTCTGAACTGGGGTGGCAGAGTGGGCTAAAGAACGGTGATGGATTAAACCCAGATCAGTTGCAATGTTCAACACTCCGTCCATCATTTCCTTTGGTTTTTGCTTTGTTCGCCATAAGTTGGCAGGGTATGCTCAGACTTGAGTCCCTTGCTCACTTTGCCACTGGATTCAAGCAAGCCTGGCTGAAGACGGCTGAAATGCCAGAAACCGGACCTAGGAAGCTTGTTTCCGGTCCAGGGAAGACATGGCTTGGCAGTTCGGGCTGGACTGTTCCCATGAGGCACAGGGTCAGACTGATTTGCATATGGTCATGTCTGAACTGGGGTGGCAGAGTGGGCTAAAGAATGGTGATGGATTAAACCCAGATCAGTTGACTGGGGGTGAGTGCTTGCAATGTTCAACACTCCGTCCATCATTTCCTTTGGTTTTTGCTATGCTTTCTGCAGTGGCATGATGGACTAATTTGGGATCCGTTTTATTTATGGCTCTTCTCGGCCCTTTAAAGGTACTAACCCTTAATGTTAAGGAGCTTAACTCTCCCAATAAGCGGCAACAAGTGTGGCGCTACCTGCATCAACATAGCCCAGACATGATCTTTGTGCAAGAGACCCACCTGTTGCACATAGATATCCCCCGCATGGCGCACCCAAACTACCCCCTCCAATTCTGGGCCACAGCAACTACCTAAACGTCTGGAGTGGCTATTCTATGCAGACCTGGCATCAGGCAGGGGGACCCCAAAGTCTTTCGCAGTCCAGATGGATGTTTCATCAGGGTGGAGGTGAGGGTGGGGAGATGCCTACTTACACTGTGTAATGTCTATGCACCAGATGCAGGACTCCTATCTCCGAACAAGTCTCCGGGAACATGTGCCATATGGCGACCCCTCCCTAATTTTGGGGGGAGACTTTAAACTGGTGTGGGATTCTGCGATGGACCGTAGTGAAGCTTCTTCCAATGGGACGGGGACCATGTCCTCCGGAAACAGATAACAGACCATGGCCTGCTGGACGTATGGCAAAATCACTCTACGGAGGTGCGGGATTATTCGTACTACTCCCACGTTCACCGCTCGTACTCGCGTATTGATTATCTTTTTATTTCGCACGACATCATGAGGGACACGTTGGGGCGTCTATGTCTGATATATCGCTATCTGACCATGCCCACGTGGAGCTCCTTCTGCAAGATCCGGCCGCTTGCCCCACCCACCTCCAGAGGTGGCATTTGCCGCTACATGTCTTGCGTGACCCGGCTGATGTCGAGAGCATACGGGCCACCATTGACTCTTATTTTGTGTACAATGGCCTTCCCGAGATTTCCTTCCCTGTGGTGTGAGATGCCTTCAAGGCTACAATCCGCGGTCACATGACATCTTTATCGATTGCATGGGCGCGGGAAGCCCGCCGCCTGGAAGATAGCCTCTCCAAGGACATTAAGGCGTTAGAGAAGCAAGATCAGGATCATTCTTCGATCGCGAGTCGGCGGCGTCTTGCTAACCTCCGGGGTCAGCTCCGCGCTCTGCGCACCAATAAAGCAAAGATATTTGGGGGGGGGGAGACAAAGTGGGCAGATTGCGGGCGAAGCGCTTGAGGGCCTGTGCAGCGAAGGCTCACATAGCGAATATTCAATCGCCGGATGGGAACTGGGCCACCACGGAGCGAGCTAAATGTGAGGCCTTTAGGGCTTATTACGCTGCCCTTTATACGGCGGAAATGCCCTCCCAAGCCCATAATGATGATATCTTGACCCAGTGCCCCTGGACTCCAATCCACCCACTCCATGCCAAACAATTAGAAGATCCTCTCACAGTGGAGGAACTGATGGCAGCGTTGAAAGATCTCCCTCTCGGGAAGACACCAGGCCAAGATGGCTTGCCACTGGTCTTCTACCGTATGTTCCTACCACAACTCCAGCCACACCTTCTGCGACTATATAATTCCTTTTCGGACACGGAGGGGCCATCGCCCTCCATGGGTATGGCTGAAATAGCTCTTATCCCCAAGCCGGGAAAAGATCCCACGTTGTGTGCATCATATCACCCCATCGCTTTGCTGAACACGGACCTCAAAATTTACACCAAAATGCTTGCTAGACGCTTGGATCCCCACATGCCTGGCCTTGTGGAGCCGGATCAAGTTGGCTTCATCCGCAATAGGCAAGGGGCGGACAATGTGCTTAGAATCGCGTATCTGGCGGGGAATGCACAAAACTGGAATATACCAGCCTGTCTTCTCTCGCTTGATGCGGAGAAGGCGTTTGATCGGGTGGACTGGGGCTTTCTTTGCGCGGTGCTGCAAAAGATCAGACTGGGCCGGAATATGATCTCTATGATCATGGCCCCTTATTTATCTCCGCAAGCTAGGGTTCGGGTTAATGGACAACTGACAGACCCTTTCTCCATACATAGAGGTACACGGCAGGGTTGTCCCTTGTCACCTCTGTTGTTTGCCCTGGTGGTAGAGCCCTTTGCAGAGATGATCAGGCAGAATGCGGACATACATGGGATTTCTCTTGGTGGCAGGCAGAACAAGGTAGCGCTCTTCACGGATGAACTCATCCTCACCATATCGCGTCCGCATACATCCCTTCCGGCGCTTCACGTCCTGTTAGTCTTTTGAGCGAGTTTCAGGTACTAAAATTAACCATGGCAAATCTTGGGCTCTCAACCTCACGATTCCGACAGAACAGATACCAATCTTGAAAACGCTCGCTCCTTATCAATGGGCGACGGAACATATCAGGTACTTAGGACTTCAATTGACTCCCACCTTGGACACATGGACCCAGGTAAATTGGCGAGAATGCAGGAGAACCGTTCTGGAAGACTTACGGGGATGGAAAACCCTAACGCTCTCCTGGTTGGGTAGGCTTAATGCCGTGAAAATGTCGATACTCCCTAAAATCTTATATTTATTTCAATGTCTCCCCACCCCTATCCCGCAGCACCAAATACAGGGCCTCCAGCGAGATCTCATTCGCTTCATCTGGGGCAGACGTAGGCCGCGATTCTCTCACAAGAGCCCCATGGCGCCGCGAGACAGAGAGGGACTAGCGTGCCCTAACCTTTTGGATTATTATTGGGCCTCGCATCTCCGCTTCGTTTCGGAGTGGATAGCCATTGAAAGTGAAAAGATATTGTTCCATATGGACAGGACAGTAACTGGACACTCCATCTGGGACCTTGCGTGGCACCATCGTACAGCACGCTCACGCAGTGCCTATATCGCAGTACCTACTAAAACGGTTCTGGATATATGGGACAAGGTTGCAGTGCGTAAGGGACTAACCACCTTCCCCTCCCCCCCCCCCCATACTCCCATTACAGGTAACCCACTATTCCCTCCGGGCCTCCATCCACAAACATTCGCCAACTGGCTAAAGGGGGGATGCAGAGTGATCGGAGACCTGTATGATGGGGCAACACTTAAGACATTTACCCGGTGTAGGGAGGACTTTTGTCTCCCGCTGAGCGCGAGGCTACAATAGGCACATCTGCGGAATTGTGTGTCCTCACCGCAGATGCAACAGGCCGCTGTCCGAACATTCACCCCCTTTGAACGGCAGATCCTACAGCACCCTCCAATACTAACCCTGCACTCATATCCGCGCCAATGGCAATCAACGTCAACCACGGAAATCACACCAATACAATGGAATCGCCTCTGGCGAGATATCCCTAGGGTCTATCGCAGCATCCCGCAGAGGGAAAATGCATATAAAATTATGACGCAATGGTATTATGCGCCTACTCGACTACACAAAATGTTCCCTGCCGTGTCCCATTGTGCTGGAGGTGTTCGAATGCTTCTGGAGATTTCATTCACATTTGGTGGGCGTGTCCGCTCTTGACCCTGCTCTGGAAGGAAGTCCATAGTCCTATCAAGGAGGTATTGGGCTTTCCCCTGCCTGAGTCTGCAGCCACGATTCTTTTGGGCCTTAAACCTACCAACGTGAAAGCACTTACCCGCAGCGATTGGACTATAGCACTTCATATGCTTGGGGCAGCTAAACAAATTATAGCGTTGTACTGGAAAAAAACGGAACCTCCTCCAATAGCTGCTTGGTACACGTGCTTATGGCATGGGATAACCATGGAACTTTTTACAGCGCGATTGCAATGACGTGACACCCGCTTCACTCCTGTTTGGCGACACTTAATCCACTATCTCTGTAAAATAGAGCACGTGTGTTATCTACCCTCCAAGCTTAGAGCGTTAAGACTTTTTGAGGATGCCATACTCCCGTCGGATCCCAATAGGCTCCTTGCGTAACCAGATCAGCCCTGGGCGACGCCCCCTACGGCAAGCCTCAAGATATGCACTCCTAATACCATGCTCTGCTGCTCGAGTATTCCCGTCCGCCTACCTAGCCGCTTTTGTTCCTTTTCCTCTTCCCCTCTCCTCTTTTGCCCCTTCTCTGTCTAGTCACTACTATCCGCTTTAGATGGGCCTCTTGCCCGTGTTCTTACTGTTCTTGTTGTTACACCGAAAAGGTCCTGAGACTTCGCACAACACTCTAATACTGCTGCATCTGTTATGTTAAGCAGCCGGCCCACCAAGGGTTGTAGGCGACATGCTGTGTTTTAAACTGTGTATTGATGCCTTCACATATTCTTGGAGAGCCTTGGATGAAACGCGGCCGGCCCTAAATGGGTTGTAGGCTTAACGCTGTGTCAATGTGGACCTCTGTTCTACTTTGTTTGTAGAAAATAAAAACAGATCCTTTAAAAAAATAAACATTACATGGTGCAAATGAGAAGTTATAGCCTGCTTCTTTTTGGCGATTGAGTAAACGGCAGGTTGTATGTGCTCCAGTATGTCGTTTCACTCCCTTTCATTGCCCTCCATTGATGGGAAAGGAAAGTGAATTATTGCCCCTGCACCAGCAGGAATCCCAAGCTCTCCTGATTACACCAAATCGTATTTTCAAGGTTTTGTCGTAATTTGTAAAATGACGTAGAAAATTGAGACTACAACCCAAAACGTTAAGAAATATAGACTGCAAAAATAAAGATAAAGCATAACTGTCAAAAAAATGTGGACATACACGTGTTACTTCATCTCTTCCCAAATCACCCCAAGCAACCATCAATCAATCTTGCCCACCTCAAATAGAAATTTACGTAGGAAATTAGAAATAAAAAACAATGTTTAATTCCCAAACACTTCATTATTCAGTGAGATATGGCAAATACATCAAATTTCAATGGCTTCGGTTAATTTTATAGCGTAACATTCACAACTGCAATCTAAAACTTAATTTAAAAAAACAAAAATTAAAATGTAAAATTGTACTCAAAATTTAACACCACAGCTAGTTTCAACTAGCAGTTGGGGACTGTTCCCATGAGAGGCAGGGTCAAGAGTGATTTGCATATGGCTGTGTCCAAACTTGGGTTGCGTGGTGAGAAAAAGAACAATGGATTAAACCCAGATCTTTGTGACTGGAGCAAGCTGTCCATCATTTGTTCCTTTTTCTTTTGGCGTCCTAAGTGGGAACGGTATGCTCAGGCGTGGGTCCCGTGCTTACTGCACCACTGAATTCAAGCTAGCCTGGGCTGATAAGTGTGATGCCCTGAAACCGGTCCCAGGATGTTTGCTTCCGTTCCAAGGAAGACCTGGATGGCAATTCGGGCAGGACTGTTCCCATGAGGAACAGGGTCAAGACTGATTTGTAAATGGCTGGGTCCAAACTTGGATGATGAAGTGAGCTAAAGAATGATGGATTAAACCCAGACCCTTGTGACTAAGGGTGAATGTTTGCATTGTTCAGCATTCCGTTCATCATTTGTTTCTTTTGTTAGTATCAACGAATTCAACCCCTACTGGCAAGAATTTTATTCAGATTGTTACTACATGTTAGTACTGTGCGAAGTACATTTGATCTTGCTTTATCTTCTGGTTCCTCCTGTTAGAATGGTGTGGATGGTGGAGGATGTCTGCTGGGCTTCTGAGTGGTCACATTTTATAACACTCCATCATGGCTCCTTTCCCAGGCAGCACCCGTTGGATAGATTATATCTCTGATCCTGGAGCAAGTGAGATTCCATTAGCAGAAGCAGTCACACTTGTAGACTTTATTTTCCAACCTTTGTGTCTATCCTTGGTCATGCCCTCCTCTGTTGTGTGCATGTTTCCAGTATGGTATACCTGAATGGTAAGTGTAGCTCGGACATGCTTCCTTCACCCTATGTCTACAGTTTAACGGATCAGGTTGGATCCAGAGCGAAGGACCAGGTCGTTACTGAGGCAGGGTGCTGCTACAACCTAGGGATGGAAGAATTGATTTCCCCACCAATGGCTCTCAGAAAGTGCCAATAAGGATTTCATAATATGATTGGTACTCAGCAGGGGAACACACCAATCAGGAAAAGGCTGAGCCTGACCCCAAGGGTGTGATACAATGACTGACTTCTGAGGAATTCACTTTATGAAAATTCTTAAGCTAGGAACCGCCTAGACGCTGCCGAAAACTGGAAATTGGAAGCCCCAATAACTGGTCAGTGCACCGGAGAGTGAGGAGCTGTGGCCTGTTTAATATTCTTTGAGCAATGTCTCAGTCATGATTTATTTGATTATAGTGTTTCAATCCTCTCTGTTCTCCCACGTTTGGAAATTCCCAGGGCCAGACCTCCTGGGACACAAAAAGACATACAATAAGATCTTTTTTGAGATGCTAAAAGTGCAAATAACGTCTAGGGCAGAAGCACTGCTCTTTGTGATTCCTAGTTTCAACAAATATTAGACTGTAAGGTGTGTGTGTGTATGTATATATATATAGACTGTAAGGTGTGTGTATGTGTGTGTGTATGTATGTATATATATATATATATATATATATATATATATATATATACACACTCTCTCTCTCATAACAGAATTAAACATCTGAAGCATAAATGGGTAATAGCGTTACATGCTATGGGTAATTGTGCCATCTACTGGCTCGGCCGGACAATAGTTTTACATTTTTTATCATTGTACAAGTTCTGATTCAAGAGTGAAGGGTTCTTTGAGTCCCATGTATTGCCAGATTGTAATTGTGCACCCAGGTGAGGAATTTACTGGGTTAAAAATTAGTTTGCTTGTTCTCCGTCTTTTACCTGGTGCTTCCTGAACATTTGAGCTTAATTTAGCTGCTTAGTCTCTTTTGCGTCTGAATCGACTTCTTTTTAGGGTGGAGCCTGCAATGGCATGAGCTCACGCATGCGTATCTCTTGCGAGACACTCATGTAAGCAAAAAATGCTTGGAGCTCTCCCGTTGCTTATAATTTATTGGCTTGCCTGACACACTTCTTTACAGCCTTGTAACTGGTCGCTGCAGACCTAGCATAATTTCGGTTTCTTTGAGTGGATCAGGGAACAAGCACCGATTGAGTCAACTTAATCACAAACAGAAGGCGTGCTAGCTAAAACGTGTCCAGCAGGACAAACAACATTGAATGTTTTCATTTCCATATTTCACTCCCTTTTATTTTGCCAATTCTTTTTTTCTCACTATGCAGTCTTGCTTTTTTTTTGCTCATGGGCGCTGTTGTCTTGGTGTATATATTGTTTCTTACTTATGTGTGATTTTGGAAATTATGCAGTGCAGTACACCCCAATTCTCCTCACTACAATCTACCCCAGATAAATCCGGTCCACCCCAATTCATTCCAATCCACCATACTCCAGTACTCTAAAACCACCCCAATCTGCTCAACTCCAGTCCAAAACAATCTGCTGCACTCCAATCCAGTAATCCAAAACAATCTGCCGCATTCCAATCCAAAACAATCTGCCCAATCCAAAACAATATTCCCACTCCAATCCAAAACAATCCCCCAATTTTACCGGCCCCACTTCAATCCAAAACAAACTTCCCCAATGCAAAACAGTCTGCCCCACCCCAGCCCCACGCCAATCTGCCCCAATGTAATCTGCCCCTCTCCAATCCAAAACATTCTGCCCCTCTCTAATTTGCCCTACTCCAATACAAAACAATCTGCCCCACTCCAATCCGATCATTCCATTGCACCGATCATTCCATTGTCCCACAGCTACCAAAACAATGTGCCCCGCTCCAATCTACCCCACTCCAATCGGCCCCACTCCAATCTACCTCACTCCATCCCGATTACCCCCTCCAACCTACCCCACCTCACACAAATCCAGTCTACCTCACTCCAATCAACCTCATCCCATAAAAATGTGTCCCCCTCCAATCTGCTCTGCTCCAATACAAAGCAATCTGCCCCACTCCATTCTGCCTCTCTCCAATCTGTCCCATTCCAATCTGACCCATTCCAGTTCAAAACAATCTGCCACACTCCAATCCAAAACAACGTGCCCCACTCCAATCCAGAACAATCTTCCCCACTCCAATCCATAACAATCTGCCCCACTCCAATCCACCCCACTCCAATCCAGAACAATCTTCCCCACTCCAATCCAGAACAATCTGCCCCACTCCAATCCAGAACAATCTGCCCTCCTCCAATCCAAAACAGTCTGCCCCACTCCAATCTTCCCTATTCCAATCCAAAACAATCTGCCCCACTAAAATACACCCCACTCCAATCCAAAATAATCTGCTCCAAATGAATCTGCCCATTCCAATCCAAAACAATCTGCCCCAATCCAATCCAGCAATGCTAAAAACATCTGCCCCCCTACAATCCAAAACAATCTGCCACACTTCAATTCAAAACAATCTGCCCCACTCCAATCCAAAACAAGCTGCTTTACTCCAATCTAAGCCAAACTACCTCACTCCAATCCAATCCAATCCAAAACAATCTGTCCCATTCCAATGTGCCCCACACCAACCCAAAACAATCTGCCCCACTCCAATCTACCCCACTTCAATCCAAAACAATCTGCTCTACTCCAATCCAAAACAGCCTGGCCCACTCAAATCCAAACAATCTGCCCCATTCCAATCCAAAACAATCCACCCTCAAGTTCCCTACTTCAATCCAACCCACTCCACCTCAATCCAATCCACCTTACCCCACTTCAAACCAATCCACATCACCCCTCTTCAGTTCATCCCGCTCCAGTCCACCCCACCCCACTCCACTCCAATTCCTCCACTTGTGTCCACCCACTCCTTTTGAATCCACCCCACTCAAATCCACCATATCCCTTCCAAACCACTCCAACCTAACTCATTCCACTCCAAAGCACCCCACTAAATTCCAATCCACCCCACTATTCTCCTATCCACCGAACTCCACTCCAATCCACTCCACTCTGCCCCAATACAATCTGCCCCACCTCGATTCAGTCCACCCGCATTAGCCCAGTACAATCCAATCCATCCAGCCCACCCCTCTCCAATCCACCCACTCCATTCCAATCCATACATCCCTCCACAAACCACCTTCATCCACCCCACACCCTTCAATCAAATTCACTACAGTCCACGCTCATCCAATCCTCCCCACTCAGATCCAATCCTACACACTCCAGTCCAATCCAACACACTCCAGTCCAATCCACTACACTACAGTCCAATCCACCACCTCCAGTCCAATCCACCCCACTCAAAACCTGTCCACTCCAATCCAATCCACCCCCCCAGCATCCCACTCCAAAAATACACCCCACCCCAATCCAATCTTCTCCAATCCAATCCAATCCAATCTAGTCCACTCCAGTCCAATTCACCCTACTCCAGTTTAATTCACCCCACTCAATCCAATTAACCTCACTCCAATCACCCACCTCACCCCAATCCAACCTACCCCTCCCTTCCCCACCTCACCCCAATCCATCCCACCCAAATCCACACCAGTCTAAACAAGCCTACTCCACTCTACACAATCTAATCCACCCTAATTCAGTTCAGTCCACCTTCCCCACCCCAGTTCAGCCCACCCTACTCCACCTCAATCCAATCCACCCCGCTCCGGACCAATGTAATCCACCCCATTTCTCCACTCCACCACACTCCAAACCGACCCACTCCAATCAATCCCACCCCAATTAGGTCCACCCCACCCTAGTCCTATCACTTTAATCCATTGCACCCACCTCAATCCAATCAAATCCACCCCACTCCAATCCACCTCAGCCCATTTCAATCCACTCCACTCAATCCACCCCACTCCACACAATCCAACCCACCCTACCGTAATCCATTCCAACCCACTCTACTCCAATCCAACCCACCATACTTCCTCTGTCCACTTCAACCCACTTTACCCTATTCCACCCCACGCCACACTGCTGTACGCTACTGCACTCTGCGACACCCTCTGCTTCTGATCCATTTAACTCTACTTCCCTCTAATGAACTCTACGACACTCCACTCCCCCTACTCCACTCTGACTTCTACTTGTACTCCAACAAATCCCCTCTACGACAGTCTACTCCCCCACTCCACACCACTAACTTTTAGGCATGCTGAACAGCAGCCACACTTGTGTACAACATCACAAAAACACATTGCCAATAGCTCTTGTATGGACAAGCCCTATTGGATTTGCCAATGGGTGATTCTATTGTTACATTCGGCCCACACGTTTTATAGGTTATGACTGCCAGTAGAACCACCACCTCTTTTTTCAGAAGGACAAAATGGTGGTGTTGATAGTGGGGATTTGACAGCCATCACTTTATAAATAGTTCAGGGGACTCTAGATGCGGCCTCAATCCATAAAGATTCACAAATATAAATTCGCTCGACTGGCTCTTTACTCTACACTCTATAGTATGGTTTGAGCTATATTTCTTTATTCTTTATCCCGACTGTAGGTAACGTTCGGCGATAGTGACAGATTTCTATGTTAAGGTATTTCAGGTGCAAGACTAATTAGGTTTATAAACAACTTCTGCATCAGTAAAACGGTAAATTTCTCCCGAATGTTGTTAGAAATATTATAGCAATACGTCTAACATGGAACAGGTGTATATGCCTTTAATTAAATTTGTATTTGCACATTTGAGTGCACATGTGGGATTCTGCCTGTACTTAGCTAATTTCTTCAAATTCAGTTTTCTCTTTCTTAGCTGTCGCTGAACATTTGCCCTAAAATGAAAATATGATCATTTACTGAATAGTGACGCCTCTCAGCCGCACCCCACCACCCCCCGCATTATAATTGTCGTGGAAGACACACCTTCTCATATCTATTTCTGTGCAATCATTGATGTATGATGGAAAGAAAATTTGGGGTATATCTTATTTTTGGAAAACCAGTACATTTGTGAGCTAGAAGTATTTATCGCCGTAATCATGTTTACCAGTTATTGCTCTTGTAAATAAGTTGTCTTTTGTATTTTCCTAGGTACAGCTTGAGAAACTCATGTCCAAGCAGATGGAGATTTTGCGGAATCCCTCTTTGGTTGAGAAGCTTCAGTTTTGTGAAAGACGCCATTCCGCAGGAATCTATAGACAAAACTCAGAAGAGCACAGCCCCAATGGCCAGACATCAGACGCTTCAGATGGGCAAGGTACATGCAAGTCACTCAATTCTAATTATATTAAACACAAAACTCCAAAAATTATTCAGAGTGGCCAGATGCTGGTTTCAGTAAGACATGAAGCGATAATCCTTTTTGTAATAAAATATGACATCATAGAAGTCGACATAACCAACAGTACTTTGTAGCTAAATCCCAACTATGTGACAGACAATAGCTCTTTTTGTACTAGTGGCTGATAGGTGATGTTGTTTTTTCCCTTAAGGTGTTTCTAGTGAGGGAGAATTCTCATGCAAACGCAATTTAGAGGCGCGAGTACAGTTCTTACATAGTCAGTGTGCATGTCTCCATTGTATTTTTAAATGTGATGCATCCTTTAGTCAAATTCATGTGATATGTTTATGTAAACTATTTCTCAGGCCCTGCACCTAATTAGCCACAACTCCCACTGATCACAGTCCTAATCCATGCGCCGCGGGGTTGGCCACAATGCAGGCCCTAGACTTCGGCTGGCCCTGCCCCAACCAGCCACAGGGAGTGTTTGCCAAACCTGTGGCTGGAGGCCATGCAGGTCCTAGGATTTAATGTAGGCAAGCTGTTCTATTGACTTTTTGGGTGCTTCTCAAAAGAACCCTTTTTGGGAGGATGGTGTTATTGTGTGTGGGCAGGGGGATTCGAAAGTGTTTGTACTATTTCTTTAAACTGTGGTAGACAATGGACACATATAAACAAGGAAGCTCAGATGCATAGGTAGGGATTATTTTCCTCAATTCCTTCAGAGTATCTTCAGGAACATTTTCTGTTACTCCTATTTCTTGGGTAGTTGGTGTCTGTTTTCATTTTCATGGCCATCCAGGAGTTTATGGTGCTCATTTTTGTACTTTTTACATGCTTTATCATTATCAAAGTTCCAAGGAGTGTAGATTTCTATGCCTCCTCCATAATTTTTTGTCGCACAGGTTGCATACGACCCTTAGGACACCTATATCTCTCCAGGGGAATTTGTGAAAAATTCCTGCACAATAGAATCTTTCACTGCTTTTCACTCTCTCAATGCAGAGAGCATCCTCTTCCTCATTCTTCAATGTTTCCAGTATCACGTCCTCTCTGTGAGAGGAGCATGTGTCTGCTCCTCCCGAAATGGCCTACAAGTGCCATTTTGGGTGTTTGGAGTCTACGGTCTCGGTACAGAGACTGTGCATTATCGAACAAGCTCACTGGAGGCTGTGGACAATATGACACACGTGTTTTGTTAAACATTGGTGGGGCATTCTCCCCCCCCCCCCCCACACCTGCCTTGGATATTATAGAGTGCCCCCCTGACCCCTTATGTGTCCTTTCTTTTGTTTTCTGGATGCACAGATTTTAAGCCCTGATGGCAGGTGCAAAAGAATATTTTCTTTCACAGCCAGCCAAGCTGAGCCTTCGGGTTCAAAAAAATAAAATAGACTTTGTGGACATAAAATGAACCATGGGAAAAAACTATTTTCTCCAATCAAATTAAGTTATTTTTAAATTTGATTCGTAAACTGTGCTCGCACCACAGTTCAAGGATACTCCGTGGACTAATGGCCCATATAGCTCTATGCTTTAAAATTCTTTGAAGTCAAGCACATTTTGTAACACTAATTTCTCAAAAAAGACGGAATGAACTCTCACCAAACCAAACCAAGGAAATGCACAATCTTCAGTAAAGTTCAAGTTTCTTGCTAGGTTTGGTGTAATTCTGTTGATTTTTCTTTTCTTTAACGAAGAGAAAATAATTGTGTGGAGGTTAAAATGGAAAATTCCACTTTCTTTGCACACTCCTTCTTTCATCTCCCACTCAATTCATACCTTAACATATGTCCCCATGTTAGAAATTGGGTTGTAGGATGACTGGGGTATGAGCTCTAGTCAAGCAGCAACCACAATCCTAGTCAGTATAAGAAGCAGGCAAACACTAAATTAACCTGGGTTCATCCTCTGGTAGCTTGGCACAGAGCAGTCAGGCTTAACTTAGAGGCAATGTGTAAAGTATTTGTGCAGCACTTCAAACAGTAAAACAGTGAAAACACCACAGAAAAAGATTCTAGACCAGGTTAGAAAAATTGTTTTTAGGTTAAAAAAAGTTCCTAGAAGCAGAAAGCGAAATTTGTGACATCTGGTCACGCTGGACCGGGACAAAGTCAAAAGTTCAGGCCGACAGCGATGGGCAGGAAACCGGGACCCAGTGAGGTCTTCTGAACAAATGTACCTTGATCTTGGGCGAGGCGATGTCAAGGATGCGTGGTACAATTGAAGCAATGCATCCTGCTGATCCACGCAGCGGCGGCGATGCGCTGGTCCTGATCTACACAGCAGGGGTGATGTGTTGGCTCCGATGAACGGTGAGCTGTGGTGCGGAGGTCTACTGTCGTCGTTGAGGCTGCCTCTGACAAAAATTTGAGAACCTTGCACTGGGAAGAGTGTTGCTCAGGGTTGGTTCAGAAGGCGATGCATTGGGTCTGATCCACGAAGCCACGGTGATGCGTTGATGCCGATCCTCTCATCAGAGGTGATGCACCGGTTCTGATCCACGCAGCTGAGGCAATGTGCTGGTTCTGATCCATGCAGCAGAGGTGATGACTTGGTCCTGATCCGCTCAACAGCAGTGATGCATCTGTACATCAGTGGATGCTTTGGTTTCACTGGAACAAGTGCCTTAGGCCCATTTCTAAAGATCCCGGACTGGTGTGGCCCCACTTGACAGGACAGACTCACATATAGCAGAGTATAAGTGCGAAAACAGGGTGGTAGGAAGTCTTTTATGTCCCTTAGACTTCAGATCAGGAGGCCAGCGAGCTGGCTCTTGGAGTCCCTCTGGGTTCTAGTGATGCAGGTCCAGTCCTCCTCACCTAGGCAGGTGAACAACAGGCAGCAGGTCAGCAAGGCAAGAGTCCAGCAAAGCAGCAGTCCGTCATAGTGGCAGTACTTCAGGAGCACAGCAGTCCTTCTTCTTGGCAGTTTTCACAGGTCCATAAGTGTACTGAAGTGGTGGTATCTGAGGTCCAGTACTTTTGCCCATTTGTGCCTTTGAAGTGGTGGAGACTTCAAAGACATGCCTTTGAAGTGCACAGAGGTCCCCCTTCCTGTCCTGGCTCCAGACTCACTACAAGGGGTATACAGCCCTTTGTGTAGGCACAGGACACAGCCTATTTAGGTGTGAGGCTAGGTCCAGCTGCTCTCTCCCATCCTGCCAGGATAGCCTATCAAGTTACACCTAAGCTCCCAATGTGTATGGCTGTCTAGGAGGAATACACAAAGCCCAAATGTCCCCCACCCCAGACATGTGATCAGGGAAAGGCTGAGGGGCCTAAATGGCTAAAGTAAGAAAATGCCAACTTTCAAAAAGTGTCATTTTCACGATTGCAATGTTAAATTCAACCACCATAAGTTAGGATTTTAGATTAGGGTTCCTGAGGCACCAAACATGATAAGTCTATCTCTTCACATTTGGGAATTACACTTAGACAATGGAATGAGGTAATCCAAATGTTATCCTAGTGGAGAGATAGTCCTTGCACTAGTGAAAGACGGGGTTGAGAGTTGTTCACTACCAGGACATGTGAAGCTTAAAAGTACATATCCTACGTTTCAATTACATTAGTTTTTGCCCTCTAGGTTGTCCAGGGCCTACCATATAGGTGACATATATGTATAAAAAGGGAAGGCTTGGGACTGGCAAGTGGTTCATCTTGCCAGGTTGAATTAATGTGTTCACTGCACACACAGGATCTGCAATAGCAGGTCTGAGCCATGGCTAGAGGGCTACTTAAGCGGGTAGCACAATAAGTAGTAGCATTTAATATAAAGGCCCTGGGCATATATAGTGCACTTTACTAGGGATTTATACGTAATTAAATATGCCAATTAGGGATGAGGCAGGATTACCAGAGCTTTTTCAGTGACATTTTGGCATTTTGTTCATACTTGATAACCCTTTCTTGTATTCAAACTTTGTCTTCAACAGTGCACAGCAAAGGATTGCTGAGCAGCCTGGTGAATGGTCATTCCCTGCTCCCACCCGCCAGTGCCCCATCCTCCCTGTCACCCACCCCACAAATCACATGGCCTGGGGCTGTGCACAGTGGGTGTTTGCCACATGGTTCTATGTTCAACTCCCTGTGTATTCATCTCCCGCTAAGCTTCCATGCAGCCAACTTGGTGAAGGTCCTGTTTTCTTACACTTACATGGCTGCTACAACACCTACCTTATGTGCTCATTCACCGGTACATTCCACAAATGTACTGAAGTTTTTCCCCGGTTTCATGTTATATTTTCATAGTCTATAAGTTGCATTATTTGTCATTCAGTTGCTAAAGTATTGACATGCATGTTGCTCGGGCAAACTGACAGGTTTCTGTGTAATTTCCTAGAAGTATCTTTTTTGCTTTTTTAAATAATACTTTAATTTGACTAAAATATTGATCACCCAACATTCAAGGGCAAACACCTTCTTCTGATCTTGAAATGCACGATACTGCAACACTTAGACCTATCATGGCTGACCTGGAATATCAGTGCATGCACCAACAACATAAACAATAGACATATTTCTGTTGTGTAAATGTCATAATAATCAGGCAAAAAGGCTTCACTAGAGCAATTTAATGCTGGTATTTGGAACGCCCACCTCTCCGTAAAGGTCACGTTTCAATATTCTACCAATCCAACCATGCACCTGGACATAATTGTGTTCATTAAACAGCATGGATACAAATGAAACTAATCCCTTCGCAAGAAGGGGACGAACCAAAACTAGACGTGACAGACACACACACAGCCACACACACACACTCTCTTACTTTGACTGGGATTGTATATGAAGGGCCTGATTCACAAAGATAAAATAGTCTCCGCAAATAATCTTTTTTTGAATGTCCTATCTTTTTGTGTACGAAAGACTCCACAATCATAAGTATACTACTAGTAAAATATCTTTGTGAATAGCAAGCAATAGTAAACTTACACAAACATGTAAGTTTACCTTTGTGAATCAGATCCTGTATACTTAGCATGACTTTTCTTTTGTTTCTGAAACTCGGGTGATCCTGTGATAGCATATTGAGTTTGTGGTAAACCTACACCAATTTTTGGGAACTTCACAAAGTTGTCAAAAGTTTTTTTTAAACCTCGGGTGAAGAATCCTGCTAAGAGTTGTTTTTTCCGAAGTAAAAAATCCACAAACATGCTCCTTACAAGAGAATCTTTTTTGACAGAAATGGAATTTTGCATATCACTAGTTTCATTCTGTCTGCTGTTACTTTTCATGCGCAGAGTCAGCATGTACCTGTGTGGTTTTACCTTTTTTCTTAGCTCAGGCTTTTTGTAAGTTATTTAGAGCAAATGTTGCCCTGATTCACCTTTTTTGCCTTCATTTTCTTAATTCCTAATACGTTGTTGAACATTGTTACTTATGGAGCATGATTATGAGAGCAGCACTATAGGCTATATTTTCAAAGCATTTTTGTGTTTGGAAATGGCCCGATTTGCAGGAATTGGGCTGTTTTCTTACCGCAAAAGTGCTTTTACAAATGTACAAATCACGAATTGTGTTTGCGATTTTGTAGTCAGAGGGCGCATGTTAAGGGTCTTCCTTCCAAATGCAGAATTACAGTGGAATGTATGAATGTTTTGCTACACAGTTACGGTTGCAATACCTTCATGTGTTTTTTACAGACACATCAAAGGAGGTGGTAACCATTTGCAAATGGGAAGGGGTCCCTAAGGGACCCTTTGTCCTTTGTGAATGTTGAATAAATATTTTTCAAGAGCAGGCAGTGATCACAAAGACCAGTGCCTACTCTTAAACAAGCATTTGCAATACAAATAGGTCTCGCATTTGTGAGTTAGAGCTATTGACGTTGTAAATGGCAATGTTTTGTACCTACACGTTTTATTTTTGGAGTGAATGTATGTAGTGTGCAAAATCCCTTGCAAAGGTCCTGCACTTCGTAATAAATATATTGAAAAAGCAAAGTGTGGATTGTGTCAACAATTGCTTGGCACGTACCTAATGGGTGTAGTGCTCACAGACTAACCAACGCGATTGGGATCGGAGCATGTGAATCCGAATCCCGGCTTCTCCTTCATTTTCTAGACTATTTGACTCACTCTCCTGCGTCTTAGCTTTCCTCCAAACACTGGGAGGCAATGAAGTTTGCCAAGGGGGCAGGGGACAGGGGGGCTTCGGGGGTACATGAAAATGTATTAATCGCCTAGTTGTCAAAAGTCGCCCGGTGCTATTAGTTAAAAGTGTGCAGATTTCATTAAAATATTAAGAGTACTTTACTCCCATCTATGAGAAAATCGACATTAACTAAACAAAATGCCAGAATGCATGTCAGTTTTCACAGTGTTATAGACAGTACTGGTTGCTTAGTTTCATTGCATTAATTTTTGTATTTACTCTTTTACACAGCATCCAAAGTAGGTTACCTAACCCCAAAGCCCCGAGTTGTTAAATTACCCATAGAAGGGAGTGTTTTACAGTTGAGCAAATGTGTCCAAATGTAATTTTGGTAGTGCCATGGAATGATCCGCCAATGAGGTACTTGATGAGCAGGTATTTAACTATATGTTCAAAATGTACGGTATTGTGGCTGTTGTTGTTTGTACACAACCACCTCTCTGAATGTGTTTATAAACACAGAGCTCCATCTACCAGACAGTGCTTACAGAAGGGCGATTAAAGCACAGAACAAAATGTATTCATTTATCCTGAGTGTGAGGGCACCCGGAAGGCTTAGGTGTCCTCCCGTAGAGGCTAGGGATCCCATCTACAGACTCTGCCGTGCTCCTCTGCACCAGCAGGGCACAGCTCAGAATCTGCAGCTTCTGCTAAAAAATAGGTGAGGGGGATGAGGTTGGGGCATGCAGGAGTGGCCGGCAGATTTCCAGGTTATTGAAAGTGATGATTCTGACGTGAGGCAATGGAGACTGACTGTCTGTTTGTCTGCCCCAGTCTATTTCTACCATCTACCGGGCTCACTGTCATGTATCCATTCATTTTTTTTTTTAAAACATAGTTTATTGGTTTTTTGCACAACCACATATAAAGCCTTACAGAATTGTTTTCACCATACATCCTGAAGTTTAATCACAAGCCCCTCGCCAATCATATAACGCAGGGCCAGAGAAATCCCTTCAGTGCTATACATTGCATAAACCAATAATCTACATAACAAAACCTCTACCCTTAAACACTATGTGAATTATAAATTCCCTCCCCCTCCCTCAATCCTTGTCAACAACACAGGCGGCCATCTCTGCCCTCTGATATCATACAGTCCAAGGAATACCAATGCGTCGAGTTATGTGATGTGCCCAGCTTGCTCCGGTGCCATCCCCCCATCCCCGGCTCGGTCTTCGCCTTCAGCGCCTGGCTCATAATCTCGCAGTGCCTGTACTAACGCCTCCCACGCAGCTGCCGCCTCTAGCGCCTTATCATCGTTGCGCCTACGAGCCCATTGATACCGCAGCGCACCCTAGCTGGTGGCCCATTTAAGAACTTCCCCTCTCCATCGTTTACTAGTGGGACCCACTGTTGCCTTCCACCTCTTCGTGATTTCTCGTTTTGCCAAGATAAGTCCCATGTCTACGAATTTGCTCGTGATTTTAGTTTTGGGCATGTGTGGGAACCAGTGCAGTATACTAACAGCCATATCATACTCCAGCCGCCTCTCTGTCACCTCATTCAGGGTATCTTCCACCTCTTTCCAGTAAAGACCCAGCGCTGGACAGGACCACAGCATATGATCCAATTCCACCCCAGTTCTCAGACATCTGGGACATGCTGCCTCCTCAACCTTAAAATATTTCTGGATTTTCCCAGGCGTCAGGTATGCTCTGTGGAGTATATAGAAGTGCACTAGCTGGAACCTTGCGTTCCTCGTGCTCTTCCAAGCTCGTCTCACTATCTGCGCCCAGGCCGTCTCGGGGATATCTCTACCTAAATCGTTCTCCCACTTCCCCTTCAGTTCGGCTAGGGGCTGTAGGTTTTCGAGGAGCATTCTAGAATATAGGCACGTAACCGCCTTGACAGTTCCTGCCGCCATCATAGTATACTGGCAGGCCATCGACGTCGGAGGCTCCATCAGCCCCTCCCTCCAGTGCGCCTGCATCGCTCTGGTAAGCGCTGCGTGCAGCAGGAACCCTCCCTTGGCAAATCAAACCTCTCTTGGAGAGTCTGGTAGGTCAGCAACACCCCGTTTTCATAGAGGTCTCCCACCACCTGCAGTCCCGCTTCTTCCCAAAGTTGTAATTGCGACCAGTCACCGCCGTGGGGCAGGGCAGTCAGCATCCCCAGCGGCATCTCCGGCGCATAGGGATGTAACACTCCCGCTCGTCGCTGGGATCGATTCCAGCAGAGCCTGAAGGTAATCTCCTCTGTGAGGAGGTCTCGGGACTCCAGTCTCTGCTGCAGGGCAATGTAGGAAAGGACATGTCGTGGTGTTCCCACATCTCTTCCGGCCTCCGGGCCACGGAACACCCACGCCACATTTTGGGTGAAGATCTGCAATTGAGCCGCTAAGTAGTATAACTCAAAGTCGGGGACCGCCAGCTCTCCTTCGCTCTTGGGCCTTATAAGCGTTGCCTGCGCTACTCTACGCCTGCCCGTACCCCACAAAACAGACACCACCATCGATTTCAGCAACCGGAACGTGGAGTTGGGTATCCACACCGGAAGTGTCCTAAAATAGTATAATAAACGAGGGAGTGCCACCATTTTCAAAAGGGAGACGCGGCCTGTCACCGATAACGGGAGGGTGGCCCAAAAGGCCATACTCCCCTTCAGGGCCCTTACACTGCGGCCCACATTCCCCTCCAGTATATCTGCCATCGTGTGATAGATGTGTACACCGAGGTAGCTCAGACAGGTGGGTTCCCAGCGGACCGCTCGAGTCATGTCCGGCCTAGTCTCCCCCTGTCTCACCGGGAACAGGCACGTCTTAGCCCAATTAACTCTTAGACCTGATATGTCCCCAAAACCCGAGAGTACGCTCTCCGCTCCCGCCATCGCCCTATCGGCGTCTTCGAGGAACAGCAAAAGGTCGTCTGCATAAAGCGATATATGCTGGCGCCCGTCTCTGCTATCCAGACCCCCGTAGTAGCGGCCTGTCCGAATCTTAGCCGCGAGGGGCTGCACCGCCAAGGCGAACAGTAACGGGGAGAGCGGGCAGCCCTGCCTCGTCCCCCGCTCACCTAGATACCTCGGTGAGACCAATGAGCCCGCTCGCACTCTAGCCACTGCTGAAGTATATAATACTTTCGTCCATTGGAGGTAACCCTCTCCTAATCCAAACCGTCGCAATACTTTATACAAATATCCCCATTCCAAGCTATCAAAAGCTTTCTCGATGTCTACCGAGAGTATCATAGGCTGTGGTGCTTCTGGGTGATCATCCTCCAGCAATCGTACCAATCTCCGGATGTTCGCAGTCGTGTTGCGCTGCGGTATGAACCCAGTTTGGTCCTTATGAACCAGGGTGGGCATATATTGTAGTAATCGGGCCGCTAGTACACTACTCAATATTTTATAGTCGGTGGTTAACATCGACAGTGGTCTATAAGAGGCCACGTTCTCACTTTCCCTACCCGGCTTCAATAACGGGATCACCAGCGCTTCGCGCATCGATTGGGGTAGTCGTCCTATGTCTCTAGCTTCTCTATAAACCTCTTGGAGCCGCGGTACCAGCAAGTCAATGTATTTCCCATAGAATTCTATGGGCAAGCCGTCTAGCCCCGGTGTCTTGTTGCGGGCCATGCGCTTGATGGCAGCTCGTATTTCACCCGGTTCTACGTCTTTACCCAATTCCAACGCCTGTTCCCGGTCCAGGCCAGGCAGCGTAACCTCATCCAAGAAAGTGTCAACGGCAGGGTCCCCGTCCCCTAACCTACTTTTATAGAGTGTCTCATAATAGCGCTTAAAACACTGCATGATTTCAGTTTGGGTGTAAACCATCCCTCCCTCCGCCCTCTCTAAAGCCAGGATAGGGGAACTCCTCTTGGCGGGGTTGGCTAACCAAGCCAATAGTGTCCCCGCTTTATCTCCCTCTGCATGGGCCCTCAGCAGGTACCGTCTATGGTCAAAACTGCGCAAGCGTTCCACTTCAACCGCCACCGCTTCTTTAGCTGCAGTAACCTTTTCCTGTAGCTCAGGATGGCCAGGTCTCTCCTTTTCCGCCTCCCGCAGATTGGAGTCCGCTTTGGTCAGATCGTCCAGAAGCGTCTTCCGTATACCCACATGTTTCCCTATGCAGAGCCCCCTGATGACAACTTTAAAGGCATCCCACTCTATCGCCCTTGTCGCAGCCGTGCCCGCATTTACCGCAAAATACTGGGTTATGCCCTCTTCCAGCGCTGCTTGGAACAGTGGGTCATCCATCGTCTCAGGTCGCAGTTTCCAAGTAGGAACACATGAGACCCCAGCCATCCAATCCATGCTGATGAGGAGGGGATTGTGATCAGAGAGTGTTCTGGTTAGATATTCAGTACGCACTATAGCTGGCATTACCGTCGGGGAGCATAGTATCGCATCCAAGCGTACATGTAGGTCATGCAGGCTAGAAAAATAAGAGTAGTCTCGGTCTCTCGGGTGCTGCGCTCGCCAAGCGTCTATCAGTCCCCAGCGCACCTGCCAGTCGAGTCTACCTTTGGTCAAGCGATTCACCGGTGAGTCAGCCAAGGGTGGGTGAGATCTATCAAGAGAAACATCCATAACAGAATTAAAACCCCCCCCCATCACCAGTGGGCTCGCTAGGTAAGAAGCCATAGCGCCAGATAACCTCGCACTGTCATGTATCCATTCATCTCTCTTTGTTAGAGGTGCGCGAGCCAATATATTAATTAGCAGGGTAGAGCCAGCCGGAGACGAGCCAAGCGTATACGAGCCAGTGGGTGAGCCGTGAAAATGATCGGCATGTTAATCATACAGTAAACACGATGTAAATGTGCGATAATGTCTCTTCAGAATTCAAAAAAGTGAATTTCTTTTGCGCGTCACCACATTACACAAGATTATAGCACTGAATTGAGAGGAAGTTATTAAAAGTGCTCATTTTAAGCATGAGTTAAAACACTGCCGCTCCTCCCGTCCGACAGCAATGCCATTTGTGAACTAAGAGGCGTCAGTTGCCATGCAAATCTCGAATGTTGCCTAGAGTCTTATTTTATTTAGAGTAACATTAACATTTATTTTGCACTGCACGCATCTTGAACTCGCATATTTCAAGGTGGCAATAATAAAGATGAAAATGGAAGTGCCGGCAGGCAAGAAAACACGAACGGGAGTGGGGGGGACAGGGGAGGGTGAGAAGTCACAGACTGAGGGAGGGGCGGTGGGGTGGGGAGACGGGTAAGAAAATAGTGTTAGGTGTAAAGGGGTCAATAGCCGTGGAAGGATACAAATGATGAATGAGGAGGGACTAACAATCCTCAAACCAATATATTAAGACAAAAGCCAATGGGCAGAGAGTGGGCGGAGCTTCCACAAAGCTTCCACACTACAGTATATACTGCATGCCTCGCAAAGCGATGGCAGCGTATTCGCGCTGCAACGCTAGGCGAGACCTAAAAATGAAACTTAAAATTTTCATTATCTTTTTTTTTTTTTTTTAAGTCCGTCCCATTTTCCTTTAAGGAAAATGGGCTAATGAGCTTCTTTAAAAAAATGGTTTATTAAAAAGTAATCACTGTGATGGTCACGATTCCTAATGAGTAGCAAATTGCGCTCTACCTTCATTAATATTCATGAGATATGTCTATTTGTGACCCCATTAGGAATCGCTATTTGGTAAATCTTTATTATGTACATGAGCAATTGCGATTTCATAATTAAGATTCAATAAGAATCACAATCAGGAAAGCTCAGTTCCTATTTCTTGGACATTAGGCCAAACAGAAATTTGCAAAGAGATTGGAACTGCGGATGATGAAGTAATTATGGCAAGTGCAATTTTACTGCACCTGGTAATAACTGCACCTTCTGCAGAATTTAGTGCAGCAACTACTGCTTCTGGATATAATGCCTCAATTCCTGGGTTCGTAAATTGGAAAATTAGGTATTCACCACACCCAGTAAATACTGCACTCCAGAATTTACCAGGTGCGATAAGTAACTCACTCTTATCTAAGCCACTGATAAATATGGCTATATTCTCTTGAGTTATCATTTTGGATAATTCGTAATGGGTGCACGTCCTTAATTGTTAACCACAGCGTTTTACTCTGACATATAAACTGATCCTTCTGAATCTTGTGTTTTTTATTATCTCATAAATTCATGCTCTCTATTTGTTAAGTTGACAAACATTGTCGTGCATTAAAATAAAGTACGGTGTGGAGGTGCCATCTCACCATTGCGTATGCTAATTCACTGATGTTCATTGGTGTACACAATTCTTATAGATGCAACCTATTTAAAACTGCTTGTTAAGAAAATAGGCTAATTTCGGGATGGGTTATAATGGAGCATCCACAAACATTTGCAGCTGCCCCTTCAGCTCACCTCATGCTTTCCCTGCTTTATGTATAGGCCAAGGGCTGCAATTCTTCTGATGGGGAAGTCCATGCCATACCCCCTTACTTGTGGTGTCTTTTTTGTTGCCTGTTCCTGCAAGAAAAGAGGTACGGGGTAGGATCAATTCTGAAATGTCCTTCTGTATCAGGGGCATTGATTCGTTTTTTTTTTGCAAAGCAACCTTTCCTTCCCACCCGTGATTTGGGAATTTGTCCTCAAGATGTGCTGACTGGTTCACCTTAACATGGTGGCCTAACTGTCACTTTTTAATCAATAAAGCAGCAGCAGCAGCAGCAGCCATGGCGGTGGAAACCACTTTGGGAAAAAAAAATGTCAACACAGTGGGACACTTGACAGGTGGCTATTAAAATGGCCCATTCAGGAGGAGGTTCTTTGTGTGAGAACAACATTAATGGGACCGAGTGGCAGCCCTGCCTTCTTCTACTGCGCCCCCCAGAAGATTGTGCCCACCGAAGTTTCTCTGACCCCAGTATCCTGTTGTGGGAGTGTGTCGCAGGAGATGTTAGTTCCGCCACATCATGGGCCCTTCCTAGACAACTGGGGCTACTGTTCTCATGGGAATTCTCCATGTCTATGGTTCTTGAAGTATTAAAATCCTCTACAGATTCTTCTGCCCCCTCAGCTAATACAGACTCTAACTACCCCGTGATTATACATATTTTTTGCCCTCCCCACCGGTGGCAGTGCCCGATGGTTTTTGCACGGACATGTAACTTCACTAGCTCCTTTTATTTAGGGTTGATATTGAGTGAAAATACCTAGGCCATTCCCAAGTCAGTCAATATTATCAAGTCCAGACATAACATCTGGCAAGTGGGAAGATTTGCCAAGTGGCAACAGTCCCCTTCCCCAAATACCTGTGTATTTAAACTGTATATTTGAGTTTTTAGGGGGGCAGGACCGAATATCCAGAGTTACAAGGCCATTGACGATGTGCCTGTCAATAAACATATGTTTGATTATGTCGAAGGGTGTTGCTGCATTGAAACATCTTCTAGCACCCATGATATCATCCCTGATAACTGAATAGCATTCCTTGGTGTGCCTTATCCAGTGGGCCTCTTGTTTTTTAATGACTCTTCAAAATTCGTAGGATCTGACAGTTTTGGGACATTGACCATCGCCAGTCTGAACCCTGTCTTGGGATAGCTACTTTGACAGTTTCTTCCCCATGAATAGGCCCCCTCTCTATAACCAGCGGGTATAGGGCCAGTGTAGGGGCAGTGTTTCTATTTCTACTGCTGAATCTTGGAGTATTAAGGTTGAGCATAGGTCTGCGGTTTGCTAGATGTTACTTGGGTCAAATAAGTTGGCCTGAGCAGACTCTCCCTAGTTATTTGTAGGCCTCTGCACTGGGGCTATTGCAGTAACTGCTCTTAGATTTCCAGAACGAGGCTTTAGACCCCTCCTCCCTCCCCCACCCCCCTTGCTGCGTCAGTGTCCCCTTTCATGTCAGAATCTGGTCCACTTTACCCATAAGAAGAATGAACGTCAATTTTAATTCTCCCACCTTAGCTTTCAAATCCATAATAAGAGGAAGATAAGTGGCCATATCAGGGGTCAATAGAGTAGGGTGTATTGGACCAGTCCCCAGTGCACTCCTATCTTTAACAGATGTAACTGTGGGCCCACCCTCCTCTTCCATCAGGGAAGCAATTGATTTTGACATACTATTGGTGTAGCTGGAGGTGGCGCTGCGAACCCTGATGTTTCTGATTGCACTGGTCTTAAACATTGGATGAAGGGTAGTGTCACTGTTTTGTGAAAGTAGCTTGAAATTCTTTGAGGTCCCTTTTTCGCTTTAGTGGTAACAACTTCATTTTGAGCAGTGACAACCCCTATAGTAGACTTCACCTTCCCAATTAGCTGATCTATCTCACTGAAGGTTTGGTTGACAATTCACCGAGTAGCTTTACTATATGTGGCAATTCCTTGACTGGATTCAACCGCCTTCCGTTTCTGCATAATACCAAAGTAACCCTAGTACACAAAGGCAATTTCAATTCCTGATTATTGAACTTAGGTCATATTTCCCATTAAGGTGTAGCGAAATGTAAGTAGAAAGTTAACTCCCCCCCCCCTTACGTCAATGATAGTGTACCCTGCTGAAGCCCTTGCTTAAACTTGGCCCAGAGTTCTCTTTCTTCTACTTATAACTGTGTAATTAGTTTTATAGCCTATACGTCCTAGCATACAGCTGCGGAACCCAGGTACAAGCTCTCAACACCTGATATAATAAGTAAATATATGCGCTTCCGCAACTAAGTGCCAGTCCGACACAGGGAGAACATAGTTAAAAAATCTGTACAAACAGGAAAATGAGCTAGCTTTCTTGGCCTTCAAGGAGCTACTCTGATTTGGGAAGTGAAGCCAACAACACTGGCTGGTGGGTGGCTTCATTGGTTTCCTTAATGCACAGTCTGAGGCACAAAGATGCTCTCTCTAACAACACTCAGCACTTTACCATTCACAAATTCCACCTGGCCATAATCAACGCTCGGTCCGTAGTAAAGCATGCCTTTAAGGTAGCTGAGTTCATTAAGATTGTCCTTTTCATTACAGAAACATGGGCTAATAAGCATTCCAGTCCTGACCTGCTAATAGCAACCCCACAAGGCTACTCAATAACAGAGCTGGAAAAAGAGGTGGCGGTTTGGGGGTAATTTACAGAAGTCACTTCAAATGTAAAACTGACTCTACGCCTAACTTAGAATGCAAATTGTTATCCGTCAGCCTCAAATTGAGTATCAACTACTCTTTTAAAGGCCTGCTCATTTACCGTCCCCCAGGCACAAGACATTTTCTTCAATCGATTCATGCGCTGGTTGAGGGGGGGGCTTACAAGAGCGATTGTACAGTACTTGGGGACTTCAACTTTCACTTAGACTGCCTAGAGGATAAAGACATGGAGGTTATTCTGGACATTATCAATGCTTTCAACCTCCCACAATTAATACATCAGTCTACTCATAATTGTGGTCACATTCTGGGTGCTATTTTCTCCAATAACCATTTCATTTCTGTCAAAGAGTTTCTCCCACTTTCATGGTCCGACCATAAAGTAGTGCTTTTTGAACTGATGTCTCCCTCCCTACTCAAAGCAGGAATGTAGATTCCAATCATCTGCCATTTTATCTCCAGTCTAAAACTAATTTCGGCATTTTGGAACAACACCTGCTGCCCGACTCTAATCAGGCCACAGCTGCCTATACCAACAGGCTCAACTTTTTACATTTTTTTTAATTTTCCAAAACCTTTATTGAGGAAGTTTAAGTCAAACACATTACATTGTGCTACAGAGCTGCTCAAATTATTACAATAAAGACCAAGTCAAACATTCAGGGGCAAGTCGCCTGCACCTTGCAAGAAACATAAACATGTTAAGGCTGAAATCACATCATCTTTGCACGAAGTTCCCTTGTCACATGGGGATCACACATTCGCCAATGGCAACAGTGGGAAGCGCCACGGGACGGGGGAAGGCCTATAAGGAGGGGGGAGGCAGTCACCTGTCAACACCGGCGGCTGCCGCGGGCGCAAGGCTGGCGGGGAGCGCAGGAGAGGCAGCGCCTCTGGGAGGGGTACGGGAGTGGAGGTAGGTTACCAGAGGGCCCCAAATGTCAATGGGTCGGGACTTGGCAGGTAGTAAGTCCCAGAACTCCGTTAACAGAGTCTGACACCGAGAAGCATCCTCCAGCCAGCTCTCAACTCTAGGAGCAGGCCTGCAACACCAACACATAGCCACCCTACGCCCGGCCAGGACCAGCAGCATCGCTATCAGGCTCCGAGAAGCATCTGGACAGAATTTTATGAAACCAAGAAGGCAAAGGGGAGGGTCGGGATGCACTGTAGTGCTAGTAATATACACACAAAAGAGGAGGGTGGAGGCTGATTAGAACCGCACCAAACAAATGTTAGTGGTTAACGTAAATAGCTCAGATAGTGCACGAAACCAGAGAGTACTACCCTCTTTACTCTCAACGATGTGGGACAAAGTCCTACAACAACATATGGATACACGATTTTCGTCTCCCATGAGACTTCTTCAGGGCTCAATAATATGGTGAGTATAATTCTTTTCTGTCTTGCCGTTCTTTTGGATATGGTTTCCACGATGCAGGTTTTATTTGTGACGGTCTGGTAACCACCAACTCAGGTCATGATTTCAGACGAAACGCGTTGGCTATGGCTATGAAAATATGAAATGTGACATGGAAGAAATCTTCACTCAAAATCAATAAAGAAGAAAATCTTTACATGTTATATGTGTCGTATGCTTTATCAGGAGTTTATTTGTTACCTGGAAAAGATACAAAAGTGTATAGGTACTTGGAGACCTTACGAAAGTACATAGTGCTGAACCTCCCGTGTATCCATATGTAGTGCTAGTAATGTCCGAGATAGTGGAGCACACCCCCCGCCAGAAGTTGGAAACCTTAGGGCATAACCATTCTAAATGTGCGAAATCCGCCGCGGGGGCAGCACAATGTATACAAGTGTCGTTTGGAATGAGTCCAAGCTTGTGGAGCTGAGCGGGGGTGCCGTAGGACCTGTGAAAATACTTGAAATGTATCAGACGAAGTCGGTAATTTGGTGACAGCTTCTTCGTTTGGTTGCAGCAGTATAGCCAGTCTGCCTGCGCTATAACCGTACCAAGATCCGCGCCCCACGCCTCCCGCGCACGGTCTGTAGAATTGGAAGTGGATGCTTGAGTAAAAGCTTATAGTTTGGTGACCAGTTTATGTGGGGAAGAGGATGTATATATGAAGTCAAGAGCTGGCATAGTGGGTGGGGGATGAGGAAAAGTAGATTGTAATTTTCGACAAATAGCACACAGCTGGTAGAATAGAAGCGTATCCAACGGGCCCGAGGAGTCAGGAAGTGAGTAAAAAGTGTTCCCTGGGTAAAGGCCCGCCACTGTCCGCAAGCCCAGATGCGTCGCATGCCTAGACATGCCGGAAGGCTGGAGTGGGGGGAAATCAGGGTGGTTCACAAGTGGCACAGCATTTGCAGAGAGTTGGGGAAGATTGGAGAGCCGGCGAAGGCTGGACCAGGCCCAGCGCAATGTCTCAACCGTTTCCACCTCCGCACGCGGGCGCACCGCCGGCGTGAAAAATGCCGTGGACAAAGGCCAGGGGGATGCTATATCCATCTCAACGGCCACATGAGGTTGATAAGGAGTAGGATGGATCCAGAAGTGTAGAAAACTGGCCTGAGCGCATAAAGCATATATCTTGAAATCAGGAGCGCCCAAACCTCCGGCAGACATGGGGAGAGTGAGGATATCGTATGCAACTCTTGGTTGTTTTCCCGCCCAGACGAGCGAAATAATTAGGGAGCGTATTTTGCGAAAGAAATGAGTGGTGAGAGGGATAGGAACTTTCAAAAACAGGTAGAGAAATTTTGGCAAGACCACCATCTTGGCGATGGTGATCCGGCCTGCCTGGGAGAGCGGAAGCTGGCTCCAAGTCGGAATCTTGGATTCCAACCAATCAACTGCACAACCAAAGTTAGATCTCCACAGTTCGTCCAGGTCCCTACTTAACCAGATACCAAGATAGCGTGTAGGGCCCGAGGCCCACACAAACGGGAAGTCCGGTGTGAACGGCATAGTGGCATCAGTTAAGGGAAACAGCACCGATTTGCTCCAGTTTACCTAAATACCAGAAAGTCCACCGAAGAGTATGATTTCCCGGACCAAAGGGCTGAGGTTTTCCTGAGGGTGACGGACATATAAGGTAACATCGTCCGCGTACATGGAGACAAGAAAGGAGCGGGCTGAAAAACCTATTCCCCTGTGAGTGTGGTGCTGCCGGAGCCTGGCAGCTAAAGGTTCCATTGCAATGGCGAAAAGCATGGGCGATAGCGGGCAACCCTGCCGGGTGCCACGACCAATGCTAATGGGGTCAGAGATCTGGGCATTAATATGGAGACGTGCTGAGGGAGCCTGATCTTGCGAATAAATATTTCACTGAAGCCCATGCGTGGTAAGAGGTAGAATAGAAAAGGCCACTCAAGCATATCAAACGCCTTTGTAGCGTCCAGCAGGGCAGCCACCGTGGGGAGATTAGGTTTGATTTGGTGCAAAACTGAAAAGATTGTACAAAGGTTATGCGAGGTGGCTCTACCCGGAATGAAACCAGATTGGTCCGGGAGGGCAACGAGGGGCATAAGTAGCAGAAGACGGGAGGCGATCAGTTTAGCGAAAATTTTGTTGTCAATGTTTATTAAAGAAAGGGGGCAGTAGGAATCGTGACGGTCACTAGGCTTGTCGGGTTTAAGAAGCAGAGTTATCATAGCCTCTCGGAGAGACTGAGGGAAGAGTCCAGTATCAAAAGATTCATTATACATAGCCGCCAAGTGTGGTACTAGGAGATCTGCATACATTTTATAGAATGAGGCCGGTAGGTCATCCAGGCCAGGAGGCTTATCGCCGAGTAGGCCACTGATGGCTGCGAGTATTTCCTCCCTAGTGAATGGTACATCTAAAAATTCCCGGTGGTAGTCCTCAAGCCAGACCAGCGCAATAGACTCAAAGTATTGATCGAAGGCGTCCCGTGACGGGGGGGGTACCAGCAGAATATAGCTGAGAGTAGAAGTCAAGGAAACAGGACTTAATCTCCTCTGGGGAGGTAGTCCTAGACGGACCCCCGTCGCTGAGGGTTGTAATATAGGAAGCCGCACATGGGGGGGCGAAGGAGATTAGCTAAAGTACGTCCCGGGCGGTCGCCTTCACCAAAGTGGCGAGCACGGTCCTTCCTGCCCAGAAAGCAAAGTTCACGGTCTGCTTCTTCAGAAAATTCCATGTGTTTTTGGCGGATTAATGCCAGCGTATCAGGACTGGGGTATGCAGGCTGGGCGGCATCCAGATCCTTTATTTCCATCTCGAGCTTGGCCAGAGTGGTGCGGATGGAACGGAGAACACCGGCCTGTTTGGAAATGCATTCGCCCCGAATGACGGTCTCGAAACCTTCCCAGAGTACGGAGGCCGAGTCCACGGATCCCGTGTTGAAGTCAAAATAATTAGTAATAGCAGTTTGAATGCCTGCGCAGAAGACAGTGTCCCGGAGGGCGTTTGGGGGAAGACGCCAGGTGAATGCACGTTGCGGGGAGTGGGGAAGGCTAAGGCAAATCTGGACCGGTGCGTGGTCAGAGAAGGTACGCGCCATGTGTGTGGCTTCAGTGAGCCAGAGCAGGACATCCTCGGAGGTCAGCCAAAAATCTATGCGTGACCAGCAATCCCTCGCACTGTTGACACAGGTACCCTCACGGGCATCAGGCCAAAGGGGGTGCCAAGCATCCTGAAGAGAGTTATCGGTCACAATAGAGGTAAGGGTGGCGCGCAGGTGGGACGCGTGGGAACCAGACCGATCAATTGCCGCTGATAAGGTGACATTAAAATCCCCTCCCCAGACGACAGCCGCAGGGCCACAAGCGGATATGAGATGCCATATATGATTTAAGAAGTCTGGGTCGTCCGAGTTGGGACCGTAGACTGCAGCGATCGTCACAGGCTGGGCCAATAGTGAGCCATCGAGTACTACATACCGGCCCTCCGGATCAATAACTGCCTGAGCAGTATGCCAGGGAAGACCCCTGCGTATCAGAATAGAAACTCCCCTAGCATATGATGAATAGGTAGAAGAGTGTGATTCTCCACAATGGCGTGCCTGGATTCTGGAGAGGGAGCCGGGCATCAAGTGCGTCTCCTGTAAGAGGCATATGTCCACCCTGTGTCGCTGTAAATGTGAGTGGATCAGTCTGGCCTTCCCATGGTCATTCAGGCCACGGACATTCCAGGTACAGCAGATGGTGTTAGTCATGAGAAGGTGGCCTGAAGTGTAACATTACGCAGCACAGGTGGGGAGCGCCCACGGGCAGGAGCAATCAAGGTAACAGGGACATCAACTGGAATGGAATGGAATGGAAAAACATTTATAGATCGCATGGATATCTGGAAGCCTCCCAGCGCTAATAACCCACAGCAGGATAACCAGAGGGGCTAAGGAAAGAGCAAAGTCTTTATTTGCTTCCGGAAAGCCATGTGGTCAGGGATTATGCGTAGGTGAAGAGGAAAGGCATTCCAGAGTTTGGAGGCGTTGTAGGAAAAAAGTCTGTCACCACTTCTGGACATCTTGATCCTGGGGATCTCAGCCAGATGCAGATCATCTGATCTAAGTTTACGCTTGGCTTTGTATGGACGAATCATGGTGGAAATCGACGGTGGACCGAGTCCCTGCCTTGTTTTAAGCACTAGGCATAAGGACTTGAACTTGATTCGTTCCTGAACCGGGAGCCAGTGGAGGGCCGGTTCGGCTGACAGTCTGTTAGAGATTCCCGTTAGCAGTCTCGCTGCGCTGTTCTGTACGGATTGAAGTTTCTTGACTGTTGAAATGGGAGCTCCCAGGTACAGGGCATTCCCATAATCCAATCTGGAGAGTATTAATGACTGGACCAGTACTTTCTTGGCTGTGGAGGGAAGAAGGGGCAGGACCTTTCGGGCCATTCTAAGAAGGCCGTAATAGAGGGCTGCTGTTTTCCTGGCTTGCGCCTTGAGGCTGAGGTCCTGGTCCAGCCATACCCCCAAACTCTTGATTTCCGATTTCGGGATAGGGGCTGGGCCCATACATGATGGCCACATTTGGCTGGGGTTGAAACGGAGGGAGTTACCTAAGATCATAATCTCAGTTTTTCCTCCATTGAGCCTGAGTTGAGAGTCATCCATCCAGCTTGAGATGTCATTTAAACAGGAATGGAGGGTGTGGATTTTCTGTTCGGCTTGGGTGAGCCCGACCACCAGCTGGGTGTCATCGGCATAGGTGATTATTCAGATTCCGTAAGGCTCTATTCTGGCTGCTAGAGGGGACATATATACGTTGAATAATGTCGGCCTGAGCGAGGAGCCCTGGGGCACCCCGCTCGGCAGGTGTATGGGTTTGGAAACCGTGCTTTCATTAAACACCAGGAAGGTTCTTTCCTCCAGGAAGGAGGATAGCCACTGGAGTGCCATGCCATCAACAACTATATTCCTAAGACGCCGGATCAGAGTCGAGTGATTCACCGTGTCAAAAGCGGCGCTCAGGTCAAGAAGTATAATGGCTGCCGAGCCTCCAGAGTCCAGAATCTTCCTGCTTTCTTCCACCACTGCCAGCAAAGCGGTTTCAGTGCTTTGGCGTGGACAGGAAGCCGGTTTGGGAGGGGTGGAGCAAGCTATGATTTTTGAGAAACCCTGAAAGAGTTAAATTTACGTGTTTCTCTGTGACCTTACTAATGGCCGGAAGAAGGGATATGGGGCGGTAGTTGCCCAGATCGACCAGGTCCAGATTGGGTTTCTTTAGTAGAGCTCTCACCCTCGCCTCTTTCCACCTGGGGGGAACTATTCCCGTGGTAAGCGAGGCGTTGATCAGGTTTATCATGTTAGGGGCTATGATAGGGGTAACCTGTTTCAAGATGTTCAGTGGTGCTGGGTCAGCTGGGGAGCCGCTCTTTACCGTGGCCAACAGGGAGTTAAAGGTTTCCTGTGTCACGAGTGGGATATCCTTTAAGATGAATTCCGTTTGGGAATTTGTCTGAAGTTGAGGAGGGAGATCTTCCTCAATCTTAGTTGGAAGGGATTCAAGGATAAGCTGAACTTTATTACTAAAGTATTCGGCGAGTTTGTTGCACTGTTCGCCTGAGATATCAGGAGCTGCTCTGGGGGGGGGGAGCTTCGAGAATTTTTTTTATGATATTAAAAGATTCTTTGGAGGAGTTGGACGCTGCTAAAATTCTTTTTTCATAATAAGAAGCTTGAGCTTTACTTAGTTCTGCTTTATAAGCAAGAATGGCTGACCTATAGTCCTGTTTTTTTGACGGTAGAAAATCTTTCCTTCAGTGTCTTTCCTTTACTTTACATTGGTGCTTTAAAATACGTAATTCTGATGTGAACCATGGTGCATCTCGAGACCCTGCCGACTTCTTTATCCTGATCTTTGGAAGGACCGTATTGAGTGACTCCTCAATCCAACAGAGGAAGTCCTTGTTAGCCTGTCCCGGACATTGGGATAGGCTAGGTTTTGTCTTTTCCAGCTCCTGAGACCATTTCTCCAAGGGGAGCTTGTTCCAAGGGCGACCAAATGTCCAGGATGATTGCGCCTTGGGCCTAGTTGTCTGAGGGGACCAAAGAAGATTTATCAGGAAGTGATCTGTCCAGGGTAATGGAGTAGGTTCAGTTCCCTTCAGGTCAGCTAAGTTAGAGAAAGCTTGATAGAGCAGGTGTCCTCTTGCGTGCGTAGACTTATTGATTTTTTGGGAGAGTTTCAGGGATAGGAGATCTTTTTTTAGCTCGCAGGCATTATCGTAAAATTGCCCGAGGCGCTTGCCAGCTTGATTGCAGCCTCAAGCAATGAGTTATTAAATGACCCTATTGGTCATAGGAGGGCGGTAGATCAAGATGCCTGTGAAGGCGAGAAGTGGGGAGAATTCTATAGAAAAGTGAACATTCTCACAGTCTTTGAGCGGGTTGCCCAAGAGGCGGCAGATGAGCTGTTCCTTATGGGTGATGGCTATTCCACCACCTCGACCCATCGGTCGTTCAGCTCTTGGTAGCGCATAGCGCAAGGGAAGAGCTTGCGCGATGTCGGGCCCTGAGCTAGGGGAGAGCCATGTTTCGGTAAGGAAAAGAACGTCGGGGTCATGGTCTCTGAGGAGCATCCCTATCTCTGCTGTGTGTTTAGGCAGGGATCTGCAATTAAGGAGAAGGATCCTAAATTCGATTTTATCATGGGGGTGGTCTAGCCTGTATGGTATGAGGTTATGACTACATGTAGGGCATTTGTTTGGGATGTTCTCAGGGGAGAAGACATACTCACAATTAGTTCCAGAAGAATTATTTAGTTTTCTAAGGTCGGCGCTGTTATAAATGAGGCGAGCTGGGATGGGCTTGCCTTATGCGCGCCTTGTGTCCGCTGCGCGGTCGCATTAGTATGCGCTTTTAACTGTTTGGCACTGCCTGGGTTCAGCCACTAGACCGCTGAGCCGGCGCTTGTCAAAACGGAAGTGAGTTTCACGCCCCGAGCCCCTAGAGCACTGAACACGGCTCTATTCCCGGTAAGCACAACAGAATCAATTCCCCAATAAAAAGATACAGTTTTTTTAAAAACACAAGCAATTTAAGATGAATAAAAGAATGTTTTATCTTGAGTGATTTGGCTATCGTAAGACCGCACTGACCTGCAGCCGCACTCCAACGTGAGTGTTCTGCTTCCGGCCTGTGTTGGATGCATCCAAATGTATGGCAAGCTTGGGCAGATTACAAGGGTATAGTATTGGAACCGTCCGTTCTGGATGACAAATGAATTATGAAATCTGTCTGTTTACGGGATATGATGGTGCTGGAACAGGTGATTTGGTTTCTTGACACGCCATGTACCCTATTGCAAGAATGTGGGTGGGGTGAACTGTGCAGGCATTTTTTTTGTTTATGCTTTTTTTTCTTATGCTTTGTTTCTCTACTTGTCGGCCATTAGGCCGTGTAAATTCTGTAAAATCAATACAATTTGTTATAAAAAAAAAAGATAAAAGCAGTTCTATTATAAAAATATTCATGCGAAAAGAAATTAAAAGAAAAACTTTCTGTCAATAACACTTTACGCACTCTACAGTTTTAAGAAATTGCCTCTTCACCTCTTGGGTTTACTTACTATTTAGAAATTTTACAGCATATTTTACTACATCTCGGATGTATTGTGCGTACCTGTAAGTTTCACGATTATAAGAAAATGCAAAAAAAACTAGGATTATGTTAAAATGTGAAAAAGATGCATGCAAGATGCTGTCTTACCATTGCATCTTTATTCAACAACAGCTTCCAGATGGGAACTATTTTCCATGCTTCATAAAAGCCAAATCCAGCTGCTGCAATTAGATTTATTTAGTTAGATTTATGCAAGGAATTCAAATGTTACTGCTTTTACAGTGCTTAGGAAACATGTGATATTGTTTTCCAACACACATTGGCTCACCTCACATTTCTCCATAAAATATATAAAATACGTAATGGAAAATTGCGCCTTTTCTCCTGCATCAGATGGCTGCCATGCAGCAGAGCAGCCCCTGCTTCACAAATCCGGCTTTGAACGCTGCATAACGGAAATACAGAGGCTTTGACAAGGGGTCGAAATGAATTCAGGACAGCTTCTTTTTGACTTGAGCTTGCAAAGAGGGAATGTTAAGAAAAAAAAAAAAGTTAATATGTAAAGGCCACAACAATGTATTTCAAGCATCAAAATGTATTCCGGCTTTATCTAGAGACAGGAAATGCCGCAGAGCCCCCTGGGATTCCAGCTAATCTAAGCTAAACTAGCGGGACAGTTTGGGGAGAACCCAAAGCAATTAATCTGGCGGATAGGGAGCAAAGATGTACAGCGTGCCGGTAAACAGGGCAGCGCCCAGCAATCCTAGACCAGGCAAATGCATTAAGCAAGTGGTGGGAAAGACAAGAAGAGCAGTGTGTTCATAGAACATAGCTAACAATTGACTTGAGGCACAAAGTGGCCGGAAGCACAATGCTTCCGGACCTTCTAACCTCCAGGAGACTTCTCAAGCCCTGGCTCTTCGAACAGTAGCAGCTTCCAACCCCCCCCCCTCCCTAGCGCCTTGAGACCCTCACGGGTATGTAGTGCGCTTTATAAACGTTATGATTGATTGATTGATTGATTAATCCAACTCCTTCTCTCTTCCGTGTGGGGTCCCTCAGGGATCTTCCCTAAACCCTCTGCTCTTCAATGTTTATGTTTCAGAATTGGCCGCCCTGATTAGATCTTTTGGTTTTCCCCCACATCTTATGCAGATGATACTCAAATCGTGGTGTCGGCCTCTAACAATACAGAAGTCACTATCTCTCAGTTTCACAACTGTATCAGAGCTGTTAGTGACTGGCTGGGAAAGCATTGCCTCAAGCTAAACTCAGAGAAAACTGAGGTGATACTTTTTGGTAATAAACCTCAGTTTTGGAGCCCAGCATGCTGGCCAGCAGAGTTGGGAACTCTCCCAATCCCAATCCAAAAAGCCAAAAATTTAGGCATAACCATAGATGACAAACTGAACTTTAATAAGCATATCAGTTCAGTTGTCTCATCCTACTTTCATTCTTCCTTTTATTCCTCCCACCTCCAGAAAAATAGTCATTTTCTTATTAATACTCACGAAGTTGGATAACTGTAACAGACTCTTTGTTAAGCTCCAAAAACAATACGTAAAGTAACTCCAAATTGTGCAGAATGCGGTGGCCAGCCTTATTTTTGATCTTCCCAATTTCCATCCAGTTTCTGCCTCCATTAAGGAACTTCATTGGCTTTCAGTGAATAACTGCATTAAATTCAAGGCATTATGCCTTACCTATTAAGCCTTGCGTGATGTAGGTCCTAGCTACCTCAAACAGTCCCTCTCCTGGTACATACCCAAAAGAGACCTACGATCCAAAAACTCCTTGACGGTCTCTCCTCCCAATTGTAAGAGACTCAAATGGGGAGGCAGTTGCTTTTCCTCTGAAGCACCGGCCCTCTGGAACAGTTTGCCTATAAATATTAAAGCAGATCCCACCTTATCTAGTTTTAGGAAACTACTAAACACCTGGCTTTTTAAACTCTAGTCTCCCTCTGCTCTCACCTTTACAGATATTCCCAACCAGCGCCAAGACACCCATGGGTATTCGAGCGCTTTAGAAACATTTTAACATAACAATCAGTCCCACACGCTATAGAACAGTGACCGTAATAGCTACTGCAGACCCAGAGCATGCAGCGCAATGGCTCACCACACCCTTCTCTCCTCCAGAGTGTAAATATCAATCAGTCCCCTTATGCAGTGAGACAGGCGGCCAGTAAAGTTCAGGGCACAGGTTGAGAAGAAATAAGGCTTACCAACAAGGGTGTCTCGTGCCAAAATCAAGGCAGGTGGCCCTGCCCTGCCTCTTTCTGGCAACGGCATCCGGGGCAGTGGGGCAGCTCAGATCTTTAAATAGGCAGCAGTGGGAATAACTGAAGCAGGGGTTGTGGGAGATGGAGTCCCCAGTGTCCGTTCTTCATTGCGACTTACCCCCTGCAGTTCTGGCAGAATCCAAGCAGTGTTGGCACTAAGTCTGCAGCATCCCTGAACACGAAACAAGAAGTGTACTGCTCCCCCACCTCAAGCGCATCTACCACGGCTCAGGCTCTACTTGTCCCCCATGGCAGCAGGGTAGCACAGATCTTTAAATATGCTGCAGTGGGAACAGCTGAAGAGAGTGCAGGGGGTTGTGGGAGATGGAGTCCCCGGTGTCCGTTCGGCGTGGCGGCTTACCTACTGCAGTTCTGGCAGAATCCAAGCAATGTTTGCACTAAGTCCCAAGCAGCCCTGAACACGACACAAGAAGGGCACTGCTCCCCCAGTTCCAGCGCATCAACCAAGGCTCAGGCTTCACTCATAAGCATTCATGCATTGGGCCTCTTCCAGCTAAATGACCAGGGCTTGGGCGCAAACCCATCTTAATGCGGTGTCATTTTGCAAAGCTGGCGACTTGGAAGGATCTGGCGGGTGCCTTCTACTCCAGGGCAGCCATGAAAGGGTGTGGGTGGCAGCAACCAAAGATTAGGGTTAAGAGCTGTCCCATCGGCTTCAACATCTTAAGGGGGCTTTTTGGGGGTCTTCAGAGCATTTGCGAGCAAGAGCAGCAAATCACACTCTTCAAGGCTGACTTTGCAGTGGCTCTTTTCAAGGTTACAGAGTTAGTGAGCTGGCAGCCCCTTCCAGATACATTCCAGGGTCCGCATGCTTAAGAGGCGATGATGTACACCTGGTGGAAAGTAACATGATAGGACATCTCTGCCGCTCCAAGCCAGACTAGGAGACCAAGGGCAAGTACATGCGCTAAGATTGCCTGGGAGACTGTGGGTGCCTCATGCATAGATATATGCAGGACTGGGTACAACAGGGGCACCCACTGTTTCAACATGAAAATGGGTCATACCTTAATCAATGCAGTCCTCATTATGGCCCTGGCTAAGGTTGGTTTTCAACCTAAAGAATTCGGGTCACACTCATTTCGTATAGGCACCACCATAACAGTCGCGTTGAACGGGCTGATTGGGGAGCACTTAAAGAGAATTGGTTGCCGAAGTTGTGAATGATCAATGATTTTGTTCTGAAGATACTTGTGATTTGAATTAAAAATGCAGCCGTTTTAAACCAGCAAGTGACTACTGTGTTTTAATAAAGGGTTAGGGTGCACTGGGTGACGGCCGAAGAGCCTTGCGGGGTTCTTGCCTAACTGTGAGGGGTTATACAAGTGTTGAAGGACAGTTTGATCTGACTTTCTTCCCTTATATTGCTTTTAGGTGAAAGGCCGCTGAACCTGCGCGTAACAAATCATCACAATAGACCATTGCAGCAGATTCATTCAGATGGCGAGCAGCACTTAGGGAAGCAATTGTGCAATGATCTGACCATGATTTTTTCCAGCAGTGAGACAAACTCTCAATCCTCAGGTGAGGGATGTTACAGGTGATGCATATAACTTTGCTTGGATTTGAATTGATTAGGGTCCATAACTTAATAGTTGCTGTCTGCAAAACGTTAGTACTTCAGTGAAAAACACAATGTTAAAGGTACAGCTATTCAATAGTTTTGTTGCTAATAATTCTATTTATGGCCCCTATAAAGTGATCTATGCATAGCACGATCCCCTCTTTCAACGTGACCTTCCAGCATAACCTAGAGATTTCCGGAAATAGATTGCTTTTGTCAATATATAAACCGAAAACGGTATTTCACAATTTCCAGTTGCCAAAATCTACTTTCCACTGTATTAGCTAGCAGTTCCAATCCCTGCTAAACCCTTCCCATGAAATTAAGATTATTTTTTATTGATCTGGAACTAATACAAAAAATGTTGCCGCACATTAACTCATCAAATTAAATGTTAATTAATTAACGACTTCAAGATTGTAGTGCAAGCCCTAGCAATCTCTTAACTGGATTATGGTAGCAAAACACTCTGTGGCCTTCCTAGATTGAAGACTGCGCCACTTAGAGCCTCTCTCAACTCCGCTGCAAGGCTCATTACAGGCTCAAAACGTTATCATCACATCACCCCCGAGTTTAAGTCACCAAATTAGCTCCTGTATGAGGCAAGGATAGATCTAAAGATTGCATGCATGACCCACAAAGCTTTACATTTCAACACCCCAATATATCTTGCACAAAAACTTGAGCTCTATGGGGCTCCAGATTATCTAGGGGCTCCAGTACTTTACTGCTAAAGCCACAGAAATTCCCTAAAAAGTAAACCTACAATAAAGCATTCTCGGGTATTGCACCAAGAATTTGGAATTCCGTGCCACCTGAAATAAGATTGAATAATTCCATGGCTTCCTTCAAAAGGGAAATTAAAGAGATTTTGCTCAAGAAATTTCGGGGCAAGATCCCCAGTCACCCCAAGACTCGCTATTTTGCACTTTCCTTTATTGAACTGTTATCATCTGTTTTGTTTGTTCCTTGTTCCATTGTGCTATTGTTCCACTTCCTGTACCTTCGTAACTGCCAATCTATAAAGCGATCTGATACTCCATGTGTTTTTGTATGTGCTATATAAAACCTTAAAAAATAAAAATAATTACCCACTCACTAACATTTTTGTTTTCCTTTTGCTTAATATTCTGTATTTATTTAATTTAAATAGTTTTTAATTAAAAACTTTTTGTTAAAGTACTAGGGAGTGACCATGTGTGTTGCTTGACTTACTCCAAGGCTGGACTATAGTACATATATGCCTGTTGTGACACTTTTAGGACTGTAGTGACTTTATAAGTGAATTGTGTGTATTATAATAGACTCTTTCGTGGGTGTGTGTTTTGTATTAGAATTTCCCTCCCAAACACTGCCGTAAAGTTCTATAAATAGCACTGATTTTCTCTTCTAACCACTCCAGCTGTCCTTTCCCATATTTACCACCAAGTGGTATACTTATATGCAGAGAGATCTCAGACATAGTGGCACAGGATTCAGCATTTAAGTTAGGAGAGGGTGAGTTTTCCAGCTGTAGGCTTGTGAATTGCATTTTATAGTGTGAGTAGTACTGCTGTAGTACTGCCTTATGCACTACAAAATGCAGTTTGTGAATTGCGCCCAGCGAGTCAGGATATGCTTTTAAAAACCATTCCAACAGAGCAGCAGGAACAACGACATATTTATTTTGAAAGCTAGAAATTGAATTAATTGATCTATTTCTTATCTTTCTGCAGAATGCCTTGGGATTTTAAAGGATTACCCGCAGTCCGCTTTTAACATTACTGAAGAGAAAGTCATAAAGACTGAGCCTGAAGATGGAAGCTAGCCATAACTGCATACTTATCCCTTTGATCAATACCATCAGGCCTCACCAACAAACCGAGAAAAAAAACTTGCAAGCCTTAATGACCAGTGTTGCCTCGTTCAGTTGAAACATAATTTATAGCCAAAGCCTCAAGACTGCCCTAGCTATCAGCTGAAAATAGATGAACTGAATAAACAGTGGTGCTGATGGCTATGCATTCCTAATACATGACCTACAAAGGTTCACAAATTAATATTGTGAGCCTCTTATTATTTGAAGAATGTATTATGTTTTATGTAATTTATAGAAACTTTGCTGTTGGGACATGTATTCAGTTGTTGAGAAGATGTGGATACAGTTCACTTTACTTGAAATTTCTGTGTCTAATTTAAATGTGTCTAGGGTAGAGGTTAATGTCATTATTTTAAGCTAAAAGTCAATGGGACTGTGTGAAAGATAACCTTGATGTGGCAGACTTAACACCCTATGTTGCAATAGTGTGTGTAGTGAGCATAGATTAGTACATGGTATGTTTAAAAAACACCTGAAAATATAATTTAAACTCTGCTCCTCTCACTTTGGAGGAGCAGTAAAGCACATGTATTTTTTTCTGGCCTCTGCTGATTTTTTCTCCTCAGGAAATCGTGCAGAAAGAAATTGAACCTAGCACATCCACCTCATTTCTCATTACAATTTCAGGGTCAATATAATTTAGAGTTTGTCTTTATAAACATAAATTCCCTTTCAGTAACGTGGAGTATATAGCAGTATTATAATTGGATGAGCGCACCACAGATCACTAATCCTAGTAAATTTCTTATATGTATGAAAAGATAGTTCAACCCAGGTACAGTATTTGATCTATTATGTTAGTCTTCTTCTAGAAAACAAGGAGTACATATTCTTTACTTTTCACTTACGCAAGAATGTAATGGACAATGATATTACTTGTTGAGCCCTGAAAGGAATTAATGAATGGAGTCTTTAAATTCCATTACACCATCTAGAGCAACATTAAATTCCTTTGTTGTAGTTCTATGCAAATAATCTCTCCATCCATAGATGTCAGGGATATGTGATAGGCCTATATTTATAACAATTCTAAAGTGAAATACAAATATATATATATCCATATCAAAGTTATGGTATGAACAGTCTGTCCTCCACTCTTTTGCTCGCCCTAGTCAAAGCCTGCTCATTCAATTTTTTTTTTTATATTTTATTTATCTGACAGAAGATCAGTAGACAACAACATTACGTTTTCAGGATTTCCTTTTGTGCTGTTGCATCATGTAAAACCTTTCAGTGAGTTGCTATACTGGGTTCTTTTCCTAGCTACTTTCACATTGCATCGATTCACCACTTCTTAAAAAAAACCTCAGGCATACATGTCTGATGGGTCCTTTCATCAACTCGTCTCTAACATGCGCTTTTTCCAGCCAAACTGATGGCATGAATCATAGTCCTGCAGCTATCGGATTTTATTTAATACAGTCATATCCGAAGTGCTTGAGGCTGAATTTGCCATTTTTTAGTCCTTTATGACTTTAGATTAGACATAGATTGAGGCACCAGCAGAGAACTCATGGTGTGTGTAAATGTATCTGTACAATGCTATCACCAAAACCTTTATTCCTGAGTTTGAAGTTATAATTAATTAAGAATAATTGTTCTGCAGTGAATTGAATCCTGCCTAACTGATACGCAATGGGCATCACACTCTGTTTGTTAACGCTCATCCTTAAAAAGTATCCATTCTATGAGCCAAATGGCTTGCAGTTATTCTGATGATACATAACAGGTGGTCTAAATTTCACTACCTATGCCTCAAACGTGATTCTTTAATTGTTTGTTAGCTGTTGACCAGTGAATGTCTCATAACAAATTGAAAAAGAATGACTCCAAAATGAAGATACTTGTGGTCAGAATTTTCGCTATCTACAGTCATAAGAAAATGTGTCCCAAATCACTGTGGCAGTTAATAACATTGGTGCCATTGGTGAGGTTATTCCCCTTATCAGACATTGTTGAATTGTCAGTGTGACCTTTCTGATCAATATGACTTAATTTATACGCCTTGTGAAGCACATTTCCATTACTCTCATTCATACAAAGCCTAGTGCATTTTGGCCTTGATATTACTTATAAAGTACTCAATCATCATTGAATTAAGCCTCATTTAAATCCTTGTTCAGCGATCACAGATGCTTCCATTTTGTACTGCATCTGAGAAATTGATACAAGGCTCTACAGGGTCTAACAATCTTTCACTGGCTTCAATTTTTCTCCTATATTGTCTTGTTATCATTATGCATTGCCCATCATGCCAACTAGGGCGCTTGCCACTTAATAACTGCACATAAATTTATACACTGTGAACCTGACCGGATAATGATATTTCACTACACATCTGCCCTAAACCCACATATTACGTCAAGCCACAACTGAGCATCTCGTGTTCAGAAAGCTCCTGAAAACATATCTATTTCCCAGTTAAAGAGCAACTTCCATCACTTCAACCATGTAAAAACATATCAACATTGTGAGTTAATCGCTAAAGAAACATACGCTGGAGTGCTTGTACCCTACAAAACAACTTCAACATAACCTTAGCATGACATTGCAAGACACAAAGATTGGGAGTGCTTGGGAAAAGAACTTTAGTACTCTATTCACATCTTCATAGTATCTAGACACCTTTCAGCTCTGCACTGATACTATTAAAAGGTATATTGTACTTTTTAATCTGACATTGAATATAGTTAGTAAAGGAGATGGCTACATAGAGCCACATTTCCTCTTCTTCAGTATTAAGACACCTGTTTTGGACTAACATACCTGAACACTGGGGTCCTATATTTATGATGGCATTTATTTGAGTAATGAGTGAGAGGGAGGGACATCAAATTGGGATTATAATTGGAGAAATGAAAGGTTTACTATGTAATATCTTGGTACATCTTTATTTTACCCTTCCAGAAACTTGAATTTCCATGAAAGAACTTATTACCCAGCCTTGACAATTTTTTGTGACTACTCTTCCAATTCAATTCCATTACTTTTCTGAGTTCAGAGGTCAAAACCTTTTAACACTGGTTTTACAAATGTCAATGGATTACAATGATGCCTGGGCCCGACATACATCCAACCGAAATGGGTAAACAGAACATGGTGCCCTGTGTCTGGTCAAGCAAACTTTCAGGGATACAGTGTGTTCATTGTCTTAATCCCACTTCTCCAATTATTAATGAATGGGTTTTGGCGGGCTTATGTGCAATATCTTTATGGTTTATGAAACTAAAGCAATAATACTAAAGTTCAAACAGAATTGTTGCTAGACACCATTTGTTTCAGTTACTTCAGGACTTCTGTTTGTCTCTTGCTGATTAAAGATGTGCATTTCATTTTAAAATATATTTTTGCAAGTTTAGATATGTTTTTCCTTGGATCAATCAGAAAAAATGATTAAATATTTTTTGAAAATGTAGGTGGATTTGTAAACTGTGTTCAGTTGCCTAAATCCTAATAATAAGGATTACTATTTGTATATAAATATTCCAGAGATTGCATTTTTTTCTCTCTTTCCACCTGCATGGCAAACATAAAGGAAAGGACATATTTTCAGGTAAAAGGCAGCTGAGGGGGTCCACAATATTTTACTAAAGCAAGTATTTACAGTCTAAAATGATCTTGTGCAGACCAGGGCACCTGTTGATAAAGGTCATTAGAACGCTTACCGGCGTAAGAGTTAGATGATGCAAGTTTTCTGTGGGTACTAAAAAGTGAAATTGTGCGTACCAACTGCCTCTTCTTGTGCCTAAATTCTGGAGTTAAATCTGGAGAATGGAGGGTTCTTGAGATTTTCTCAGAGAATCCAGAATAATATGGATGTGCTTTTTCCATTTTTTTCTTGCCTTAATATTTAGTTGTTGCAGTATAGGAATGGTTGAACGCATACTTTAAGGCCACAACAACAAGAGCCAGAATAACTACATGAACCAAAAAACAAAACTGAATGAAGTCCGACTGACCTACACCAACCACCTGAAACAAATGTGGAGGTTAACTCGAAAGGATTTGTACTGTCGAATGGGGAGAATACTTTTGTGTTGTTTTCTGACAAAGCATAGGCACAGTCAGAAATGATGGGTTATTGTTAGAAATACAAGAAACTGATTGGAAAGCTGCAAACTACAACATAAATTTACAGAGATATATAGCCAGGTATTGTTAAAAATACTCATAAGTACAGAACAGTAAATGCACTTTACTTTGCAAAGTTTTCTGTTTATACTTTAATAATTAGTATTTAGTTAATATACCACATTTGCAGGTACCATGTTGTCTGAATAAACATTTCGGATAGTAACATTGGGTGGATTGCTCAATAGAGCTATACACTAAATATTTTTTTTAAGTAAAAATATTTGAAGTACATGTTTCAGCGTCTGTTTGGTGTTAAGGAAAATATGTTCTAAACATGGACCATAGATGCTAACTTTGCTTGAATTTCTTCTTCTATTGTGTATGTGTGGTCTTGTGCCATGTATATGTACACTGACCGGTTGTTCTGTCATGATGTGCATCACATTTAAATCTTCACACCGATCATCAATTGTTATAAATGCAACACGGCAAAACTCTTTTCATGCCTATGAAAGAATTGCCCCTCTCACCTTTCCATTTACTATAACTTCTTTGTGAATCAGCTTACTGTGTCGGCATGCAGGCTTCCAGTCCCGTAATGTGGCTGTATATATTTCTCTAATAGTGTGTATAACACTTCAGTTGTCATCCAAATGTGAGATTAAATGTATACACTGTAGTCTCAGATCACTGTAAACATTTGGCAGTTAGTACTGACTTGTGAAAGAAAGCCTTATTTAGGGAATATCATTTTTATACTATTAAATTTCTCTTTAATAGTTAATTCATTGTATTGTTTGTTGTATCACTAACTAACGATCTAGCTAGTCAAGTTCACGATTCTCTTTTAGTAACAGAGAATGGATGTGCGTGCTTGTCTAATGTGGTGTGCTGTCATCATTTCCAGAGGAAGAAGGTTAGAGGCTTCTTCGACAATAATTATCAGAGTCTCTGGATAGCCTCCTACGTGTTTGCATTGAAGACGTTCAGTTTTGTAGAACTATATGTTAGACCGTATCAGAATGTAACCCTCCTAGTACTGTAAATAGTTTGAAACTGCGTCAGGAGATTGTCATTGCCAATACTAGCACTTCTTTCAATCCGGGATGACCAAATATTCAAAGCATTCACAGAGTTCTTATGAGTGTAGAAATATTCAAAGTAATAACTTCACAAATCCAGTAGAATTTATTTTGTAAACACTAATGTATTGCAATTGTTTTACATTAAACAGTACAACATGTATATTTTTGAATTGTGTGTTCTGTGATTGATATGCTGAACAGAAATTGATTGTAAAACTCTTCCAAAAGTGGCTTATCTGATTGTATTTTGATAAACTTTGGTATCCGCTGGAAGGCATTGATTTGATGAGGCATTCACATGTCCTTAAGTTCTCGCTTACTCGTTTTGTAATTTCCTAATAATCTCATACATACAACTCCATGTACACTGCATAACTGAATGCTCACCTAAGGTGGCTCACCTCTATCTCGATCTCTCTGAGTAGCCTAATGTCTCCTCTATAGTCTGTCAAGATGGCCTGGATTGTGGTAGCAAAGTGATGACCGTATTCATCTCAACCTTTAAATCATTTGGTGGTTGTGCTTTTTAATACTAACCTCGTAATAACATTGCTGTAAACATCTTTTTGTATTATTTCCTTCTCTTCCATCAACCTTCACAAATATGTAATCCACAATATTGACTACCTATATATCGTCAGTGTAAGACATTGTATTATTATTTGGGGTTGATGACTACCTACCTCAAGGAATATTAGAATATTGGAAAGTTGAGAGCTGCATTGTAGACAATGGAGCAGTAGTCTATAGAAAATGGTATAGGCCTCCTGCTCTCAACATTACAATCTCCAAACACACAGCCTCTGCCACTCTTGTTCCCCTTCCTCTCCAAAATATATGGATTGGGAAGGAGAAAGCCAAAGGCAGAACATGTGTAGCAGATAACACATGAGCCTTCTCCCTCCCTCTTCTGGTAGCTCACAGTGTCACTGTAACCTCAGAAGGAGGTAAATGCTGCTTAGCGCTTGGATCTCCCTGGCTTGTCTGAACGAGGAAAATCAGTTAGGCAAATCCCAGGGAGAACCACAGGTTTACTTCAGCCTCCTTTCACATCTTATGCTGTTAATGTTCAACAACTTACAGCTGTGGGCCTTCACAAAGCTGTTATTTGTTGAGCAATCACAGCAACAGCTGTAAAACAAAGGCTTTGAAGCAGAATGTTCTTATAGCCCACCGTAGCATGCTTTTCTGGTCAATAAAGGCCCGCTCCCTTGTTAAAGGACCATGCCAAAAAATGCTGGAGCAGGTTTTTAATGGCACAGAGCATTCACACTTAACTGAGGACAATATGTAAAGTATATAAGTAGTTCGAAAACATAAAGTTGAGAAGCAAAAAAATTAAAATCCCACACACCAAATTAGACCAAGTGAAATTTGATGAGCAAAATGACAAAAATCCAACAAGGGAAACGAGATACATATTTTTCAACTTTTAAATAGGAATCGCACCAAGAAACACAAAGTGGCAATGATAGTAAATGGTCTCTGTGCACTAGCTCCTAGGCGAAATTTAAGGCTAACTATAATGGAGTGTGGTCTTATATAAGAACCAGATTCATCCTGGTCAAGGAGTTTTCCTTTTGATATTTGATTTTTAAGTCCCAAACCACCACAGAAGCACACCTCCAAAGCCCCACAGGACTTCAGGGGAGGCCCCTAGACTCTCAGGATGTCAGGTAGGGGCCAACAGTGGGGCCCAGTCCATGTCCAGCTACCACTGATCCGCTGGGCAGTTGGAAGAATGGCCTCCTGTAGCTTGTATCTCTGTAGTACAAACGTTATGCCTTATGACCCCTAAAGTCTACATCTTTGTTCTGGGTACAAGCAAGAGCAGGTCCAGCTCTTCTCAGGTTGCACACAGGAGGTCTAGTCATCTTTTGGTCTTTCTCCGGTCCAGGAGTGCCCTGAAGTGAGTGCCTAAAGATGCCAAATTTAAAGCTGGCATGAGCTACTGGATATTAATGACTCCTGGGCATGTCTTAACTAATAGGTTAAAAGTTCCTGGGGCTAACTCTAAGCACTTTCAAGATACTGAAAATCTTCAGCCACACTAAACTTGGGCTCTGCGGTCTAGGTCTGGGTCTGTGTGTGCTTGTGTGGTGGGGGCTTGGTGGAGAAATCTAGTGTCAACCCACATATTTTGATCGGTCCCAATCAATGCTTACAGAGCAACTAAGCCCAAGAACAGAAAGCTAAACTTGAATAATTTGAAGAGAGTAACTTTAACTGCCATTAATCAAGATATAAACCTGGGTATACGGAAACCGATCTTAGACCTACTGCTCAGCTGCCGCTCAGCAGTGAAATGCACGTCCCACATCGCTGATCTCATCTTGAGCCAGGAAATGGATGTAGCGATCCTAACTGAAACCTGGCTCGCCGAATCCTTACTGAATCATCGTCGCCATTTTTTGATCTATTTCCCCCAAACCACAACATCGTGCTAAAAAAAAGGGGGGCGGTATTGCTCTGTTCTCTTTGTTACTCCAATACTTTCTGACCCACTTGACTCATGCGAACATCTTGCACTTTCCAAAAGTAATACAGAGAATCAAATATGCAAGTTCTGTGCATTCTATCACCACCCTGGTAAGAAGGACCCACTTATAGATCACCTAATGGAAATCATCACAGTAAACTCCTCCCCTCCCACCAAGGATATATTTCTAGGGGACTTCAATCTTTATTGTCATGATCTTAATGATAGGCCAACACCTTTAAAGGCTTCTTTGGTGACCAAACTAACACAAAAAGCTCTACATTATACTGGATCATATCCAAAGAAAGGTTTGAGAACATAATCTCGATTGTTCCTAGCGTCTGGTCAGATCATCATATAATTAACTTCCAAATACCAGACACAATAAAGAAAAGACCCACATAACCAGTCAAACCCAAACAATGGGTACGGTTCACAAAGGGCTTAGACAATGAGAAACTAGCAACATGTTGCGTGAAGAATCTTCTACGATGTCAAATATAATAGATTCAATAGCTCTGTTAAAACGGAAAAGAATCCCGGATAAAGATAGAAGTACTTGGTTCAATGGAGCCCTTAATGAAGAAAGGAGTAATTTGAGACTAACCGTATGGAAATGGAGACAACACCCTTTATCCCCCCAGCTTAAGCTGCTAAGTAAGACCAGAAACACTTACAGCAAAAATATTTTCAAATAAAAAAACGGATTCTTCAGAATGGAACTGGAGAATGCTAAAAACAGACCACATAAACTCTTTGAAATGGTAAAACAAAAGTCAAATAAAATTGCCAAATCCATGCAAGAAGCAACAAAATCTCAAATTAACTCTCATCCTTCTTTACAGGAAACGCCAATTCCTTGAAAATTGAACTCAGGACAGCAACTGTTTACCCCTCTAATTGGAAGGTTTCACAAATCGTCGAATCAGTGCAACACCATCAAGCAGTACCCAGGAAATGAAGCTCAGTGGTCAACCTTCAACTTATACGACTTCAACAATATCTCCAAACTTTTATCGACCATAAAACCAAACAACCACTACAATGATCTACTCCCTACACAATTTGTGATGACAATCACAATAAGCTGGTTAGCTTATCATCCCCAGTGATATTCATTTCTTCTCTTTTGTTATAGAAAGATAAGCGGATCCTTTAAGGTTGATTGAAGAAGGTTTATTTCACGAATTACAACACCCACGACCGGACGCTCCCGCTGCGCTCCAGGACCCCAGGCAACTGAACTAACATTGTCGGAACCTGGAACGCATCGGGCAGCGACCGATCATGGCGCACCAGGACCCCAGGCAACTAAACTAACGTTGTCGGAACCTGGAACGCATCGGGCAGCGACCGATCATGGCCACACATTCAAAGGAGGCACAGCCTCGTGAAACATCCTCGCGCTGTACTCCAGCACGAGGATGTGCATCAACATATAACATCTGTCTCAAGGATCCTTACCAGACTGCCAAAAAATGGGACAAGTCATACCCATCATAAAAAAAAAATAGATAACCCTCCTGACCCAAATACTTTTTGACTGGTGTCCAAGATTCCTCTATTAGCTAAAGTTCTAGAAAAGTGTGTGCATCAACAACTGAGCTAACACATCACTAAATTTAAACTAGTAGACGACTGCCAATAGGGGTTCAGACCAGATCATAGTATAGAAACTGCAATACTTCATATAGTGGATGATGCCCTACTCGCACCAGACCAAGACAAAACTTTTCTTTTATTTCTTCTGACCTATCATCAGCTTTTGACACAGTAAACCATGATAAATTGCTAGGATGCCTGGAAAATAGGACGGAGTTCTTCGAGAACCGTTCTAGAATTGTTGAAGTCCTCTTACAGAACAGAACGTTAAGATTTCTGGTGAATTATAAACTCTCAATACCTTCCCCCAATTCGATCGGAGTACCACAAGGCTCAACGCTTTCCCCTTCACTATTTAACTTATACATGGAACCTCTAACTAAAATACGTTGCCACGCCAACTTCTCCTTCCACATGTATGCAGATGACATACAGATTTACATTAAGATTTCGCCATTGGAGGAGATTAAGTCAAGGAACGGATCATTAAAGGTGACGGTTCAATGGTTAACAAGCAATCAGCTTAACCTAAACATGCAAAAAACAGAATTCCTACTAATATCCCCCACTTAAAGCTCACCCGATATAAAGGAATGGACCAATACGATCACCGCACTAAAGTACACCCTGAACATAGTGGATTTAACCAAATCACTAGGAATTACGCTAGATAAGAGCCTGAACATGGAAGCCCACATAAACTCGTTGGCTAAAAGTGCCCGATTTCACCTAAGCTATATTAGAAAACTAAAACCGTTCATCGAAACAGCAGACCTGAAATTGGCAGTCCAGGAATTAGTCATCTCGAGGATTGACTACAGACGTACAACACTATCAGGTCTACCCAAGATCTCAACAGCTCCTCCAAAAGCCTGTCAACACAGCCACTAGACTGGTTAAAATTACTACCCCATCTCTCCACATCTGGAGGCACTGAATTGGCTGCCATACGAAGCCAGAATTGAACTCAAAATGGCTTGGTATCACACGCAAAGTGATACACTTCAAAACACCGATGTATCTAGCTCAGAAATTGGAGATATCCAGTAAAAGCAGATATTCTAGGAGTGCCAGAGATCTAGTGCTGAAACGACCGTTCTTCCAGAAGAAGAAAACCTATGACAGAGCAGAATCGGAAGCCACACCTAGAATCCAGAATTTGATGCCCCCAAACATCTGAAGGATCCAGACACCTCAAGTTTCAAGAAGGAAGCCAAGATCTTTCTAATGAGCAAATTCCTACCTCAAGCATTACGGAACAATCTCTTAGAGATCTGTTTAGAGACTATAACATATCTCCCCACGTGCATATATTTTGCTGCGCCAGATGAACCCTAAGACAAAGCATTTTGAACCTTACCTCTGAGAGTCTATCCTCGTAACCAGCTAGACTCATATGCCCAATACACCTGTTAAATTTAGATTACTTGCTATTTTTGTTCGAGTGTACTAGTTTATAATATGGATCCTTTAGACTAATATATTTTGTTAATTTGCAAACATCTTTGCTGCTCTGAGAAGTTTTTTTTACACTTACCAGTATGTATAATGCTTGGTATCGAAATGTACTAACGGAACAAGTTATTACTGTGATGCGCTCTGATACCCTATGGGTTCATGTTCACACTATATAAAACACTGAATAAATAAATACATTATGAAAACAGATGCTTCTATTTTAGCAATAACTGACTCCTGGTTATATTAGTTTGCTGCTGTTGAACTTCAGTCATGTTTGGGGGCTGGAGGGCCTTGAGAGTCTGAGCATGGGGGTGTTGGCCCTAAGGCGTGGCTAAAAACAAACTATTCTGTATGTTTTTTAGGTCTTTCACCATCAGGTAGCTACAAATAAAATAACTGGCAGCTTAAATGAAATGAAATAAAAAATAAATAAATACAAAAGTTATTGCTTAGTGGGAAATGCACTATAGTTTGATGAAACCTCTATTAGTTAATAGACTGCAAAGGTCTGTGTGTAACCAGAGAGCAACAGAATTAAATCTTGGTTGGTGCAGTGGAGAATGATTTGTGTATTTTTTGTGCTACAAGGTTACAGTCTGTGACAGAAAGCACTGTGAATATGCAAGTCATTATTTTATACTTGCATTATGCACAATATAAAATAAACCGCTATAAAATGCCCAAAAAGGTTTATGATAAAATGATGCTTCCAAAATATAGATTTCAGTAATACCCAGACAGTATGTAATTCATTTCTTATTCCATAACTGTCTATTCAAAATTGCTTTGGGCATAGTAAACACTATGTAAATACAATTACAATTAAAAGCATGCACTTTGCAGCTCAGTTGTTAACTCTGCACTACCACTCAAAAATAATTCATCTTTGTCATCACAAAGCTTCCAGTGATTCGATCAATTAAAGCCAGCACCGGCTCCCAAGCAGCCCATACTTTTGCAGATTACCCTTTACAGTTGCAGAATAAATTGTAGCACACATTTGCATTTCTTTCAAGCAGTCTTGTACTCTGGGAGGAAAGCATGTTTAGCTACCTGCCCGGTTTTGGATTCACAACACAGGATGCTCCCTGAATGATACTCCATCTGAAGCATTTTAACTATCAGAATTAAGAGTCCGTCAATGGTTGTCTTTTTTCAAAATGAAGAACAAATGTTTTGGATTTAAGGCAGAAGAGAAGCTGAGAAATGTGTGCCCATGACTCCTGGCCTCCTTGGGGGTCGTGCCCCACAGATTGAAGATCTCTGCTGTAAAATATTAGGAATAGTGGTGGTTTCTTATTTTGGTCAAAATGGCCCATTTGTGTCCTTAGGTCGAAATGTTTTGAAGTGATATAGTGGGAAGCCTGGAATTCAAGTATGGGTTTCATCATGTTTTGCATCCTGCCTTCAAAGAGTGCATCATGCTACTTTACCTTGGGCCACAAACGTGCACTAATCTTCAATGCCTAATGATGTTGCCTCCCTGGGATTGGCTTGCTGACTGACTTCCCTGAAGAAAATAACTTTCTTTTAAATAATGTATACCTTCCCTTAAAAACTGCATTCTGAGAATAATATCAAGGATCACTCCTTAAGTTGCTGAGTCTCAGGAAGGCAGATATCACCGAAACATTACAAATAAATGGTACAGCAGATATTTGAAGTGCTGTCATTTTTTCCACGTTATTTGTCAGTATTGTGGGAATTACTGTTCTGGATGGATATATATGTACACATACCAAAGGGTAAGTTATAGTTAGGAAAACTGTATTTCTTCTTCCTATAGAGAGCCAGCTTAAACTACACAAACATTAGAAATTCTAAAGCTATACTTAACTCTTCCTGTACAATGTAGTGTTACGAGTGAGTTAACAACACTGTAAGGAGGTGTGTAAATGATAAGTGATATGTAAATTATACATTTCAGTTATAACTAGCTAGATCAGGTGTCTCCAACAAGTAGCTTGTGAGCTACCAGTAGCTCTCCAGCTACCTGTGAGTATCTCTCCTGTGTTCAGCCCAGCTTTCTATTAAAGAAGGTTTTGCTTGCTTGAATTATTTATATACTAAAATGTAAAAGCATCTTCTCAAGATGAAAATGTGTCTATTTTCAGGCCTCATAACGTTGATGTTTGGTCAAAAAAATTGTTACATTTTCAAAATGTTTTTAAAGCTATTATTGAGTTGGGGAGTTTATTACTCATATTTACCTTAGTGCCAGGGGGATTAAAGCTATGGCTTTTATGGATTACCCATGTAAAGACATTTCAAATTCTCAAAGGATTTTTTTTACATTAGTACTGGAAACTCTGCCTCATACACTCCGCAAAGTTCGACCTTAAAAACCACGCATCCTGGTCCTCCTTCCACACCTACAGTGAAGAATCTATATTAAAAACGCTCACAGCCCTGAACCCTTCCAGCCACTTCACTGACCCTCTGCCCGCAAACTACATAAAAGAATTCACCCCACTGCTATTGCCTCTATGGACCAAGATTATCAACACCTCTCTCCTTCAAGGAACCATCCCAGAAATTCTGAAAGCAGGGCATATCTTAAAGAAGTCATTAGCGGACCCCTCATACTTAAATAACTATCACCCAATATCCAACATCCCCACTCTGGCCAAACTTTTAGAAAAATGTGTCCACACACAGCTTAGGAAACACATAGACCTATTCAACCTACTCGTCCAATACCAATCCAACTTTCGTGCAGGGCACAGCACTGAATCAGCCATGACCCACATAATAGATGACACATTAAAGATCCTTGACAAAAATGAAGCCTGTCTACTAATCTTGCTTTACCTTTCCTCTGCCTTTGACACCGTTAAACACGACAACTTGATTGATATCTTGAAATACAGAATGGGATTATCTGGATCCATGCTAAATTGGTTCACCGCCTTCCTACAGAATAGATCACAAAGTTTCAAGGTTAATCAATCCTTATCCAAGCCCATCCCAGTCACTTTAGGAGTACCACAGGGATCTTCCCTTTCACCCACACTTTTCAATCTGTTCATGGAACCTCTCACCGATCTGCTCAGCTCCCTGAAGGTTCATTACCATATGTACGAAGACAACACACAACTACATAAAGATCTACTCACTTGAAGACATCAAATCCCTCAATTCAACGCTTCAAAAAATGCAGAGCTGGCTAGCCGAAAACAATCTGAAACGAAACACCCTCAAAACGGAATTATACTTAATCGCTCCCCCAACCAATCGTCCACCATCCTCGAGTGGATGAACCACCTAACAGCACTCAAAGGCCAACCTCTCATTATAGACTAAGCCAAATCATTGGGAGTGACCCTGGACAGAAATCTAAATATGCAGAAATACATTAGCACCTCTACAAAATGAGCAAACTTTCAAATGAAAACCTTGAGAAGACTGAAACGCTTCCTGCGAGCAAATGACTTCAAACAGGCAGTTCAAGTGCTAGTTATCCCTGGAGTGGAATATGAGAGTGTCACTCTTTGTGGCCTCTCTAAATCGTCGACGGCCCCTCTTAGAGCTTCACTCAACGCAGCTGCTAAACTCATCACAGGCTCCAAAAGAAACAGTCACATCTCCCCTGACCTGCGAGTCCTCAACTGGCTACTTTTCGAGGCGTGAATTCATCTGAAAATCGCTTGTATGACACACAAGGCATTACATCACAAAACTCAGAGTTATCTAGCTCAGAAACTTGTACTCTCATGTGGTACCAGATCCAATAGGAGCTCCAATAATATATTCAAACCACAACGATTCGTAAAGAAGACAACATACAACCGCACCTTCTCAGGAATGGCACCCAGGATTTGGAATGCTTTGCCCCCAGAAACGAGACAGAACCCGTCTACTGCGTTCCTCAAAAAAGTAGTGAAAGCTATTCTCATGGCTAAATTTACTTGAACTTTCCATATATACCTGTAATATATCTATTTATATAGTGCAATCAAAAGGGAGGGTTTTGAGTAAGTAGGAAGTAGTGGCGCTCAGCTAAAATTTGCATAAGTACTAAGCAAAATTCAAATGAAAACGGTGCTAACCAGGTAGGGAAGACCCTTGTAATCCCTATATGCGTGTAGGAAAACTTCCTACATCAAAATAGTACATTCAAATCCTGGGCACACGTGCATTAGTATATACATATGAGGTCACATAAATATAAGTCCATTCAAGAGTAAATTTCATAAAGTTCGCAGAAGAGTTGTTTACTGTTTCATTTAATTCGTATCATGTAGAAAAATAAACAGCAAAAGCAATCAGCCAACACGTGTTTCGTCTAGGAGGATACTCCCACGACTTCTTCAGGGCTGGGAATGATACCCGTAAGGGTCTTGTTCGCGCTATACAAACCTTCAAAATAAATAAATAGTGTACAGCAGAAAGGGGTAGAGTAGAGTGCAGTGGCGTAGAGGGAGTTGCTTAGAGTGTCATGCAGTGAGGTACAGTGGCGTGTTATAGAGTGTCATATCAAACATTGTCTGTGTGGAGGGGCATACAGTTGAATGGTGTAGAATGTAGTGGTATGTCGTCCAGTGGAGGGGTGTGTTGTGCATTGGTGTGGAGTGTCATAGAGCGGAGTGATGTGTTGTGGAGTTCAGTGAAGTGGTATGTTATAGCATGACGTGTTGTACAGTGTGTTAGAGTGGAGTGTCTTAGAATGGAGTAGTGTGTCATACAGTAGAGTGGAGTAAAGTGGCATGAAGTGACATAGCGGGAGTTGTAAACTGGAATACAGTGTCCTAGAATAGAGGGTTGTAGAGTGCAGGGGCGTAGACTTGAGTAGAGCGGAGGGCCATAGAGAGAAGTGCCATAAAGTAGATTGTCATAGAGTGTTTCATACCGTGTTGTGACATAGACTGTCGTGGCATACAGTGTCATGGTGTACAGTTTAGAGGCATAGAGTAGAGTGGTGTACAGTGGAGTAACGTAGAGTGGGATATAGTGGAGTGGCGTACACCGGGGTGGCATGTCGTAGAGTAGATTGGAGTGGTGTACAGTGTAGTAGCTTGTCATAGATTGGAGTTGTTTGTCATGAGTGGCGTGTTGTTGATTGTCTTAAACGGGAGTGGCATGTCTTGGAATGGAGTGCCATAAAGTGAGGTGAGCAGAGTGGAATACAGTAAGGTAGAGTGTAGTGGTGTGTCATATAGTGGAACGGCGTAGAGTGTACTGTCGTAGTGTGGAGTGGTGTGTTGTGGAGTGACGTGTCGTGCTGTACAATAGAGTGCCGTGTCATAGAGTGGTCTCTGGTACACTCAATCAAATCGTACTTTGATAGTACAGCTTAACAACCGAGAGGGTATCCAGGTGCTGTGCTGCAGGTATCAGTCGAAGAGCCCGGTCTGGAGTCCCTTATTGAAGTGGGTCAGTGAGGGTGAGGCATGGAAATGGAAGGGGAGGGAGTTGCAGGATTTGTCGGCGAGGTGGGAGAAGCAGCATCCTCCAGAGCAGCTGATGCGTCGTATATATGTTGGAGGCGAGGTGTGTGGAGCGGAGGTTCCTGGGAGGTCAGTGAAAATGCAGGCGGTGGCCCATGTAGGCCATGGAGGGCTTTGTAGGCATGGGTCAGAAGCTTGAAATTAAATCTCAACTGGACAGGGACCAGTGGAGGTTGTTCAGGTGCTGGGTCATGTAAGTCCACTTGGGCAGCTGCGTTCTGGATTATCTGGAGTTTTTTCATGAGTTCGGTGGTGGTGCCTGCATAAAGAGCGTTGTCATAGTCCAGCCGGCTCGTGATGAGGGCCTGTGTCACTGTTTTCTATGTGCTTATGGGGAGCCATTTGAAGACTTTGAGGAGCTTTCGGAGCGTGTCAAAGCAGGCTGAGGAGACTGTGTTGACCTGACGTTTCATGGAGATTTCGCTATCCAGGATCATGCTGAGGTTGTGGGCATGATCTTTCAGAGTGGGGATGGGTCTGAGTTTTGATGGTCACCAGGAGTCATTCCAGAGGGCTGTGTGTCTGGCAGAGGATCAGAACTTCGGTTTTTGTCTGTGTTGAGCTTTAGGCAGTTGTCCATGCTGAGACTCTCTTTATACAGTTGTGGAAGTTGTTCTTTGTCGAGGTGGGGTCCGTTGAGAGCGAGAGGATGAGCTGGGCGTCTTTGGCGTAGGAGATGGCGTTGATTTTGTGGGATCTGACGGTGTCTGCGAGTGATGTAATTTAAATGTTCAAAAGAGTTGGACTGAGGGATGAGCCTTGAGGGACACTGCGAACGGTGTGTGAGGTGAACGGAGGGAGGTGGACTCTCTGGGTATGCCCTGTGAGAAATGATGTCATCCATCTGAGCGCATCGTCTGTCACTCCGATCTGGCGTAGTTGATTAATGAGTGTGTTGTCGGAGACGGTGTTGAAGGCTGCAGAGCGGTCGAGCAGGATCAGGGCGGCTGATTCTCCTCTGTCGAGTAGGGTGCGGATGTTGTCTGGTGCAGCAATCAGTGGTGTCTCGGTGCTGTGGTTGGCCTTAAAACCTGATTGAGAATGGTCCAGGAGGTAGTTTCTCTGCAGGTGTTCAGTGAGTTGAAAGTTGATTGCTTTATCCAGGATTTTGTAGGGGAACAGGAACAGCAAGATGGGATAGTAGTTCTGGAGCTTGGGTCTGCAGATTGTTTCTCGAGGAGGGGTCTCACCTCTGTTTTTCCTGGAGTTAAGAAAGGGGGCTGTGGTTATGGAGGCCTTGAGAATAGTGATGAGCTGCTGGCTGATCCTGTCTCCTCCAAAGGTAAAAACCCGTTGGGGACATGGGTTGGTGGGTGCTCCCAAGTGAATGCAGTTTTTAGTGGTTGTGTTCGGTGTGCTGAGTTTTCCCATGCAGTGACCAGGTAGTTGGCTGTGGCGGTCGATGAGATGCTGAGGAGTTCTGTAGGTTGGGGATATAAGTTTCCCTTAGAAGGCTGATATCTTGGCTGATGCGCAGGTGAACTCTCTGACGATGGTGAAGAGTTCCTTGGCTTGGTTGGTGCTGGTCTTGATCCAGTGGGTCAAGGCATCCTTATTATTGGCTTTAAGCTGGCGGTGAAGGTTGTTGAGGGCTGACTTGAAGTTGGTTAGGTCGTTGAGGTTCTTGCTGGTGCACTTTACAGTTGTTTACAACTGCACTTCGACGTGCTGAGTGTACCAGTTGGCTTTCGGTCGGTCTGTGTTTTTTGGCTGGTTTGGTGGGAGCGACTCAGGCAGCAGGCCTGGTGATCCAGGTGTTGAAGTTCTCTACTATCTGGTCCATGTTGGTGGTGACGTTGTGCTGTGAAATGCTGAGGGGGTCAGTCCATTGGTGCTGAGTGACCTTGGTCCAGCTGCTGAAAGGGAAGGTTGTGGCGGTTGGGGTGGTAGGAGGAGGTCCGGCGAGGGTGAAGTGTATGATGGAGTGGTCCAACCAGTGGTTCTGATATGTGGCTGTATCTGATTCTCTTGCTGGAAGTGAAGATGGGTTCCTGCATGTGTCCTGCTTTCTGTGTGGTGTCTGTGACTAGATGCTTGAGACTGATTTTGCCCAATCTTTCTAGGAGATCTGTGGGGTTGGTGTCAGTGGGGCCATCCAGGTAGAAATTGAGTACTCCCAGGATGACGTAGTGTTTGGATTCAATGGCGAGCGGGGTGATGAATTCAACGATGGCGTCGCTGAGGCTGGTTCATGGTACTGGCAGTCTGTATGTGAGGGTGCCTTTGATGGTGGTTTTGTAGTCAGTGCAGAGCTGGAAGTTCAAGTGTTCCATGATTGGCATTGTTTCATTATTGGTGATGGTGCAGGTGATCGATTCCTTGTGTACGATGGTGATGCCACCTCCGTGTCTGTTGCTGCCGTCACAGTGTTTTATCTTGTAGCCGGTGGGTGTTGCTGTGGCGATGTCCGGGGCCGATTTAGGGGTGAGCCAGGTCTCTGTAATGAAGGTCACGTCAGGGCCGAGGGTGGAGATGAGGTCGCAGACTTTGGTGGCGTGTTTGAGGAGCAATCTGACATTGACCAGGAAGCAACTGAGCTGTTCTAGGGATGTCTCGTCTGCCGGGGCTGACATGGTGTTGGTTGCTGCGATGGTGGTTGTTGCTGGGGTGGTAGTGAACTGTCAGCTGATGCAGGCAAATGGTCCTGCTGTTGAGCCATGCAACGTATCTAAGGGAGTGTGTGGGTCCAGGGTTCCTGGCACTTGGTGCGGTCCAGGTGTGGATGGGCACAGACGGGATTGTCTTTAAGGTGCCTTTGGTGTGCTGGTGGTGAGGCAGTGCAGTGGCCTCCATAAATAGTCCTGGGAGGTGGAAGGGCCTGCCTGGGAGGCAGGAGTGTGAGGCGTGAGAAAACATGTGGTTAGGTAGATTCTGGGGAAATGCTGGGCGGGGGCAGGGCTATGTAGGAGGTAAAGTACCCAATTAAAATAGACAAGATAAAGCACAAAATAAAGCACCAAATTAACAAAATTAACAATGCCCGAAAAGTAATTAAAGGGGCACTTAGAGCACCTGAGAGGAGATTTCCCAGAAGACGGCAGGCTAGGTTAGATCACCAGCAGCAGAGAAGAATGGGTGCATGCAGGGGCATGATTCAACTGTGCTGCCAGAGAGAGCTAGGCACCTGTGGCAGCTGTGGAGAGGGAGCAGCTGACCGGACCGAGAGGTCAAGGGCTATACAGTGTCTTAGAGTGAAGCGGCATAGAGTGGAGTGTCATAAAGTGAACTGGGATGTCGTAGACTGAAGTAGCGTACAGTGGAGTGACATGTCGTACAGTGGAATACCGTGTCCTAGAATGGAGTGGTGTGTCATAGAATGGATTGGCATGTTGTCGAGTGGAGTGGAGTGTTATGTGGTAGAGTAGGGTGGCGGGTTGCAACGTCAAGTGTGTACTGTTGTATAGTGGAGTGGGGTGTTGTAGAGTGGAATGAGTTGTCATAGAGTGTGGTGGTCTGTCATACAGTGGAGTGGAGTGTTGAGTTGTTGTGAGAAGTTGGCCTGGTATATGATGTCCACTAATTAAAGTGGACACCTTGCACCAGTCTAAACAATCCTTATGGTGGTTTAGGAGGTCAAACCTTAGACAGCAATCCAAGCGGTAGCTGTAGAGAGCAGCCTTCAGGGCTTAGTCTTAAAGAAATGTTTAGCAGCTTGTTTTACTAGAGTGCAATCTTATTGTTTTGGTTAAATGAAAGGAGAACCACACAGTAGGTATAAGAATGTGTATTTATTATTATAATGCCTGAAATACATCAAAGTATCTGCTACATGCAGATAAACACAAACCACACAATACTGTAGCACAGAAACAATCGTAAGTAGCACTAATAAACAGTGGGCTCCCGGGGGAGACCAAACCATATACTAAAATAGTGGTATAAGCACCATGACTCAAGTCAAGACAATGTCTAGAATGTGTAGAATCACTGGGATTCCAAGGAACCACCCAAGGTGAGTAAGTAGGGACCCCACGGAGGACGGGTGCAGTGTGAGAACATGACTGCGTGCTACGTACAATTCAATGGGAGAGTCACGGTTCCAATTTTAAAGTTTAAGTACCCTAACCAGTAGATTATGAGGAAACCCTTTGTAACATGGAAGGTTGGAGAGCCACCCCACCCGTGGATACCGAAGTACCAGAGTTACCTATCCCAGAGGAGCCGGGTGCATAGGGCTGAAGTGGCGTTGGAAACCGCTGTCGTTCTCAATGGGAGTCTTCAAAGAAATACCACTGCTGGAAAGAAGAAAAGTGTCCGCTGGAATCGGCAGGTGAATTCTTGATGGAAGTGATGGAAGGAAGCTGAAAGCAGAGGGGACAGAGAGATGAAGTCGGGCCCAGTCGAAGTCCTGCAAAGTCCAGAGTGTCCAGACGGTCGAAGGTCAGTCGTTTCTTGTTCAGAATCTTGTCCTCATCGAATCTAGGGTCCTACAGCCAGGTAAGCCCTTTTGTACCCACGGGGGAGGGTTGGACAGATTCAGGGAATTCTCCCAGGGGAAGTTCAGGACAGGGGGTTGGTACACCCATGTTCTTTGTCCAGTTTCTCGCCAGAGCAGGAGCCCATAACTGGTTTGAGCTGGACTATGCACAGGGACACCAAATGTGCCCCTCGTACAGACTTTCAGGCACTTTGGAAGTGAACCCACCCAGCTCCAATACACTAAATCCTGTCTGGGAGGTGGTTACACCTCTCTGTATCAATAGAAAAGAAAAAAAAGAATCCTTTGGAACGTCTTCCAGGGCTAGCAGTATGATCTATATATACCACTAGTCACTGAGTTCTCGCTCATTTACTCAAATCTCTATCATTCCAAGGCACACAACATTACCTATGTATTCCAAGTATCATCACAGTCTTAAACATTCATATTCATATCACTCGTGGAGAAAAATTATAACCATATACCCATGGCCAACATTTTAGATACAACTTAAAAACAGAGGTTATTATCTAATTGCAAATTTATTGATGAATTAATCAGATCTAAAAAGGCATGTATCTATAACAATACATGGACAATCAATAGTACTGTTCTATCAAAGCACTATACACATAGTAAAAACATTGAATGCATAAAAAATCAGAATAAAACAACAATTGTAAGTAAAAGAAGGAGAGAGAGCGAGTATACACAACAGACAAAAATCTAGGTCTGTAAAATGGCCACATCCATGTATTCTTATTAAAGGCTGGGACCCGGTACTATACAGTGGATTAGTGCTCAAAGGTCCCGGTCTCTTCACGGATTGTTTTCCTATATTAGAGTGTCGACGCGTTTCGATCGAAGCCTTATGTTGCCATCTTTAGCAAGACAGAAATGTTGTGACTCTCAGAGGAAGACTGGTATAGACTGGAACGAATTAAAGAACACCTGTATGACAAAACACACAAATCCGTATATTTCTCTGAAAAGGTTGTACAATCATACATTAAGCTGACCTATTTAACATGTCACCGTGGAATAGGTTCAAGTTACTACCAAAGCACGTTTACAGAGATACAACCTAAGCAATTGTTGTATCTAGATATAACTGACTAAATATTAAACATTTATGAAATGCATTGGTCCCTGCCTGGATCCAAAAATATACCCAACATGGCTGTAACAGAATGATATAAACCACAGCAAAGTCCTAAATTCTAGAGACCCTACCCCCTCACCCTTTGCGTATAATGGTCATAATTTTCTTCAATTAAACATACCACATTCGAAGTTGTCACTTTCCCACTTATTCACTTTCCATACCCTCGTATCCATACTGATCGTACATTATTGTTTATTAAAAAGCAAACAATCTCTCACCTCATACTCCTATTATGAGAGTACTAGGGCATCTGGGCAACCAATAACCCATGGAAATCTGGGGCAGATACCTCCGTCTTTCCTATTGGTGTCCGGGTGTGGGATATATCTAAAAAATGTATAATAGCAAACATGTAATCCTATCGGCTGTATCTTACTGTCCGTGGCGTGCTTAATTGCCACAGTATTAACTTAAAAGTCTCACCTTTTTAAGGCCTCGGTTGAACCCACAGTGGGGCTCAATCTTGTAAAATACGCTTAGGTCACAGGCACGGAAAAACCTCCGCTTTAGCGTTCTGCAGGGTAGAATAAGTGCCCTCGAATTAAATACTGTACATATAGGTCCCAGCCCCTATTGTGTTATTCCTGAACTAAAAGAATTCATAAATAACCTACCTTATTTGTTAAAATATAACGTACTGGGGTTAAACTTGTGCATTCTCCTTACGGTGTTTTTTAACATCAATGAGGTCCTTTTTACACCTTAAAAGAACCCTTTTATTATTAGGGTCTGCGAGAGAAAGAACAGAGATAACAATGTCTATCTCTATATGTACATACAAACTCAGTTTCAGTTTGTCATATTGCGCCTAAAATGTATATTTTATAATAATGTTTTACAGTCCTTCTCTAACATAAGCTATTTTTTACCGTTGCAGCTGCTTCCACGGCATACCAGAACCACAGCATAGCATACGTGTATTATGGCGGGCATACAAGGGAACGGTATGAATTGTACCGTAAAGATTATGTTGTTGAGCCCGCTCTTTTAGTCGATACATACCCGTTCCCTTCTCACAAAGAAGTTTGTAAAATGTTAAGTCTGTTGTTTAGAATCATATCACCACTTACTATTATCTCAACACCTATTTAAAGCCCACCCGCTCCACTCTTGCGCCGGTTTACACTTGGAATACATAGGTAATGTTGTGCGCCTTGGAACCATAGAGATTTGAGTAAATGAGCGAGAACTCAGTGACTAGTGGTATATATAGATAATACTGCTAGCCCTGGAAGACATTCCAAAGGATTCTTTTTTATTGATGCAATTGTATAGAACCCTATTCCTTTGGTGTTAAGGGGTCCTTCTCATTTATTTGCAAAGCCACACCTCCCTGTTACAGGATGCCTATTGTGCTGCCTTCCCCTGCTCGAGCTTGGCTCAGCAGCAGGAGGGCAGAAATGTGTCTCTGGTTGGCAGCAACCATTTTGTGGCGTCCGGGTTGAGAAGGCTGGTACCGGGAAGACGAGGGACCCACGATGCTTCCTTCAGAAGGGTGGAATCATACCTCCCACATCGGTTACCGGTGTGGAGGTATGATTCAAAGGTGTTTGATTCCGAACCGTTTTCTAGATAGTATTTACCATTTTCAGCTGTTTTCTAGATAGGTTATAATGCACCTCTACCTATATGTCGAGCTGTGTCACAGTCAACCTGGGAGAATGGTCTACGAAGGCTGCAGAGGGGCTCTGCTCATGCAGGGGCACTCTCTCACGTAAAACCCAGCACCCTGCCTTCAGGATTGTTAAGGCCTGCTATAGGGGTGTCTTTTAGGTTTTAAGTGTAGTGACCTATAGATATAGTAAACCTATATCTATCGTAAGTGGTGCATGCACCACCTTACACAGACTGCAATGGCAGACCCATAGTTCCATTTTTTAATGGCCTCTCATGTGTGGCATAATACATGCTTCAGCCCATGGGAGGCCTCTGGAGTACCTATGCCCTGGGTACATGAGTACCATATACTAGGGACTTCTAAGGGTACCCCAGTATCCAATCTGGAGTGTACCTAAGTGCATGTCAATCCATTTTAGGGAGAAAGCAAATAGACTGGGGTCCTGATTAGCAGGATCCCAGTCAGACTAGTCAAAAACAATGTAACATCAAGCAAAATGTGGGGGTAACCATAAGAAGCAGATCCTACTATCCCACAGTTGTTAAGTATTGTTTAAAGAGACCTAGGTCCTCATTACGAGTAGTAGAGAGAGAGTAGTAGAGAGTAGCAGCGAGTGAGTAGTAGAGAGAGAGTAGTAGAGAGTGAGTAGTAGAGAGAGTAGTGGAGAGTGAGTAGTAGAGAGTGAGTAGTAGAGAGTGAGTAGTAGAGAGTAGTAGAGTGAGTAGTAGAGAGTGAGTAGTAGAGAGTAGTTGAGAGCGAGAAGTAGAGAGTGAGTAGTGGAGAGTGAGTAGTAGAGAGTAGTAGAGAGCGAGTAGTAGACAGTACGTAGTAGAGAGTAGTGGAGAGTGAGTAGTAGAGAGAGAAGTAGTAGAGTGAGTAGTAGAGAGTGAGTAGTAGAGAGTAGTAGAGAGAGAGTAGTAGAGAGTAGTAGAGAGTGAGTAGTTGAGAGTGAGTAGTAGAGAGAGAGTAGTAGAGAGTGAGTAGTAGAGAGAGTAGTGGAGAGTAGTAGAGTAGTAGAGAGTGAGTAGTAGAGAGAGAGTAGTAGAGAGTGAGTAGTTGAGAGTGAGTAGTAGAGAGAGAGTAGTAGAGTGAGTAGTAGAGAGAATAGTGGAGAGTAGTAGAGTAGTAGAGAGTGAGTAGAAGAAAGTGAGTAGTAGAGAGAGAGTAGTAGAGAGTAGTAGAGAGTGAGTAGTAGAGTAGTAGAGAGTGAGTGGTAGAGAGTAGTAGAGAGTAGTAGAGTGAGTAGTAGAGAGTGAGCAGAAGAGAGTAGTAGTAGAGAGTAGTAGAGAGTGAGTAGTAGAGAGTGAGTAGTAGAGTGAGTAGTAGAGTGAGTAATAGAGAGTGAGTAGTAGAGAGTGAGTAGTAGAGAGAGAGTAGTAGAGAGTGAGTAGAGCGAGAGTAGTAGAGAGTGAGTAGTAGAGAGAGTAGTGGAGAGTGAGTGGTAGAGAGTGAGTAGTAGAGAGTGAGTAGTAGAGAGTAGTAGAGTGAGTAGTAGAGAGCGAGTAGTAGAGAGAGAGTAGTAGAGTAGTAGAGAGTGAGTGGTAGAGAGTAGTAGAGACTAGTAGAGTGAGTAGTAGAGAGTGAGCAGAAGAGAGTGAGTAGTAGAGAGTAGTAGTAGAGAGTAGTAGAGAGTGAGTAGTAGAGAGTGTGTAGTAGAGTGAGTAGTAGAGTGTGAGTAGAGAGAGAGTAGTAGAGAGTGAGTAGTAGAGAGAGTAGTGGAGAGTGAGTGGTAGAGAGTGAGTAGTAGAGAGTGAGTAGTAGAGAGTAGTAGAGTGAGTAGTAGAGAGCGAGTAGTAGAGAGAGAGTAGTAGAGAGTAGTAGAGAGCGAGTAGTAGAGTAGAAGAGAGTGAGTGGTAGAGAGTAGTAGAGAGTAATAGAGAGTAGTAGAGAGTGAGTAGTAGAGAGTAGTAGTGAGTGAGTAGTAGAGAGTGAGTAGTAGGGAGAGAGTAGTAGAGAGTGAGTAGTAGAGTAATAGAAAGTGAGTAGTAGAGAGTAGTAGAGAGTGAGTAGTAGAGAGTAGTAGAGAGTGAGTAGTAGAGTAGTAGAGAGTAGTCAGTCAGTGTTAGTCAGTCAGTGTCAGTGTCAGTCAGTCAGTCAGTGTCAGTCAATCAGTGTCAGTCAATCAGTGTCAGTCAGTCAGTGTCAGTCAGAGTCAGTCAGTCAGTGTCAGTCAAACAGAGTCAGTCAGTCAGTGTCAGTCAATCAGTGTCAGTCAGTCAGTGTCAGTCAATCAGTGTCAGTCAGTCAGTGTCAGTCAGAGTCAGTCAGTCAGTGTCAGTCAATCAGTGTCAGTCAGTCAATCAGTGTCAGTCAGTGTCAATCAGTCAGTCAGTGTCAGTCAGTCAGTGTCAGCTAGAGCAGCTCTGATGACCTGGTTCTCTGGCTCTAAAGCAGCTCTGCTGAGCTGGTTCTCTCCCTCTAAAGCTGCTCTGCTGAACTGGTTTCTCTGGCTCTACAGTAGGTCTGCTGACCTGGTTCTCTGGCTCTAGAGCAGCTCTGCTGACCTAGTTCTTAGGCTACAGAGCAGCAGTGCTGATCTGGATCTCTGGCTCTACAACAGCTCTGCTGACCTGCTTCTCTGGCTCTAAAGCAGCTCTGCTGACCCGGTCCTATGGCTCTAAAGCTGCTCTGCTGAACTGGTTTCTCTGGCTCTACAGTAGGTCTGCTGACCTGGTTCTCTACCTCTAGAGCAGCTCTGCTGACCTAGTTCTTAGGCTACAGAGCAGCTCTGCTGATCTGGATCTCTGGCTCTACAACAGCTCTGCTGACCTGCTTCTCTGGCTCTAAAGCAGCTCTGCTGACCCGGTCCTATGGCTCTAAAGCAGTTCTGCTGACATGGTTCTCTGGCTCTAGAACAGCTCTGCTGACCTGGTTCTCTCCCTCTAGAGCAGCTCTGCTGACCTGGTTCTCTCCCTCTAAAGCAACTCTACTGACCTGGTTTCTCTGGCTCTACAGCAGCTCTGCTGACCTGGTTCTCTGGCTCTAAAGCAGCTCTGCTGAGCTGGTTCTCTCCCTCTAAAGCTGCTCTGCTGAAATGGTTTCTCTGGCTCTACAGTAGGCCTGCTGACCTGGTTCTCTGGCTCTAGAGCAGCTCTGCTGACCTAGTTCTTAGGCTACAGAGCAGCACTGCTGATCTGGATCTCTGGCTCTACAACAGCTCTGCTGACCTGCTTCTCTGGCTCTAAAGCAGCTCTGCTGACCCGGTCCTATGGCTCTAAAGCAGTTCTGCTGACATGGTTCTCTGGCTCTAGAGCAGCTCTGCTGACCTGGTTCTCTCCCTCTCGAGCAGCTCTGCTGACCTGGTTCTCTCCCTCTAAAGCAACTCTACTGACCTGGTTTCGCTGGCTCTACAGCAGCTCTGCTGACCAGGTTCTCTGGCTCTAGAGCAGCTCTGCTGATCTAGTTCTTAGGCTCTAGAGCAGCTCTGCTGACCTGGTTCTCTGACTCTAAAGCAGCTCTGCTGACCTGGTTCTATGGCTCTAAAGCAGCTCTGCTAACTTGGTTATCTGGCTCTAGAGCGGCTCTGCTGACCTGGTTCTCTGGCTCTAAAGCAGCTCTGCTGGCCTGGTTCTCTGGCTCTAAAGCAGCTCTGCTGACCTCGTTCTCTCCCTCTAAAGAAGCTCTGCTGACCTGGTTTCTCTGCCTCTACAGTAGCTCTGCTGACCTGAATCTCTGGCTCTAGAGCAGCTCTGCTGACCTAGTTCTTAGGCTCTAGAGCAGCTCTGCTGACCTGGTTCTCTGGCTCTAAAGCAGCTCTGCTGACCTGGTTCTATGGCTCTAGAGAAGCTCTGCTGACCTGGTTCTCTGGCTCTAAAGCAGTTCTGCTGACCTGGTTCTCTCCCTCTAAATCAGCTTTGCTGACCTGGTTCTCTGCCTCTAGAGCAGCTCTGCTGACCTGGTTCTATGGCTCTAAAGCAGCTCTGCTGACCTGGTTCTCTGGCTCTAAAGCAGCTCTGCTGACCTGGTTCTCTCCCTCTAAAGCAGCTATGCTGACCTTGTTTCTCTGGCTGTAGAGCAGCTCTGCTGACCTGGTTCTCTGTCTCTAAATAATCTCTGCCGACCTGGTTCTCTCCCTCTAAAGCAGCTCTGCTGACCTGCTTCTCTGCCTCTAGAGCAGCTCTGCTGACCTGGTTCTCTGGCTCTAAAGCAGCTCTGCTGACCTGGTTCTATGGCTCTAAAGCAGCTCTGCTGACCTGGTTCTCTGGCTCTACAGCTGCTCTGCTGACCTGGTTCTCTGGCTCTAAAGCAGCTCTTCTGACCTGGTTCTCTCCCTCTAAAGCAGCTATGCTGACCTAGTTTCTCTGGCTGAAGAGCAGTTCTGCTGACCTGGGTCTCTGGCTCTAAAGCAGCTATGCTGACCTGGTTCTCTCCCTCTAAAGCAACTCTGCTGACCTGGTTCTCTGGCTCTAAAGCAGCTCTGCTGGCCTGGTTCTCTGGCTCTAAAGCAGCTCTGCTGACCTGGTTCTCTCCCTCTAAAGAGCTCTGCTGACCTGGTTCTCTGGCTCTAAAGCAGTTCTGCTGACCTGGTTCTCTGTCTCTAGAGCAGCTCTGCTGCCCTGGTTCTATGGCTCTAAAGCAGCTCTGCTGACCTGGTTCTCTGCCTCTAGAGGAGCTCTGCTGACCTGGTTCTCTGGCTCTAGAGCAGCTCTGCTGCCCTGGTTCTCTGGCTCTAAAGCAGGTCTGCTGCCCTGGTTCTCTCCCTCTAAAGCAGCTCTTCTGACCTGGTTTCTCTGGCTCTACAGCAGCTCTGCTGACCTGGTTCTCGGCCTCTAGAGCAGCTCTGCTGACCTGGGTCTCTGGCTCTAGAGCAGCTGTGCTTACCTGGGTCTCTGATTCTAGAGCAGCTCTACTGACCTGCTTCTTTGGCTCTAGAGCAGCTCTGCTGACCTGGTTCTCTGGCTCTACAACGGCTCTTCTGACCTGGTTTCTCTGGCTCTACAGCAGCTCTGCTGACCTGGTTCTCGGCCTCTAGAGCAGCTCTGCTGACCTGGGTCTCTGGCTCTAGAGCAGCTGTGCTTACCTGGGTCTCTGATTCTAGAGCAGCTCTACTGACCTGCTTCTTTGGCTCTAGAGCAGCTCTGCTGACCTGGTTCTCTGGCTCTACAACGGCTCTGCTGACCTGGTTTCTCTGGCTCTGCAGAAGCTCTGCTGACCTGGTTCTCTGCGCTCACGATGCACGCACCCGACTTCGCGAAAATATATTTAAAAATAATATAAGTTTATTATAAGTACAAATATATTCTTTTTATGAATATTTTAGATCATCTCTTGCCCTAATATGTATATTAAAGACACATACATATCATTTTGGAACATAATTTTTTGTTGCGGGAGTCACGCACCCTGCATTAGCATTTCAAAAAGCTTTGAAATTCACTGAAAAAACCATAGGTTTTAGAGACGTTATAGTTAGAAATTAGCATTTAAAAAACCTTAGAGATTCACAGAAAAAAACATAGGTTTCAGGGGTGTTATAGTTAGCTGGCCATTTCACTCGTACAAAACCAAAGAAATTCCTCCATTATAGTTCGTTCTGCTAACTATAACTCGCGCGCCCGCAATGCACTGCTGATGATGTCACATATTGCATCATTCATGACATGGTCAGTGACATCACTGATGACATCACTGATGACATCTCAAATGACATCACTGATGACATCATCCACATGACAATCTGATACACCTCATCATATACTAGTATAACCTTTCATCACTCACTGTAAAATACAGAGTACCATATTTGAAACCATTGACACACCAATACCAGTTACTACATACTCACTCACTGATTCCTAAGTCTACACACACAACTCCCCATTCAACAACAGAATCATTTATACATGCAGTCACTAATTAATAGAACACTATCAAATGCACTTATACACATATATAGACATTGACACATTAGCAGTCATCTTAGTCGGTTATGCAGTCATCCTTCTCACTCATGAAAAATATTAATCACACTTACATTTACTCACTTACACAATTATCCAACAACACCTCATTTATTCAAACACATAGTAACTCATAGTTAATATGTTAAAAAAATCACCATTACAATTATACACTCATTCATACAGTTGCTCTCAAAATCACTGACTCTTACACATACTTATTTATATACACCAACTCTCACATACAATGCCTTTTAATTTTTTTACTTTGTTGAAGATGTACAACTAAAACATATATTCGCTCACCAACACACAAATAAGGTTTAATAGGTTCACCTCTTAAACCTATAATCTTTGGTACAGGCGGGTTCAGCAAGCAAGTAATATAAAGCAGTTCCAACGCGTCGCCTTACGCGTTTCGAAAATCTCTTCATCAGAGGCTTTGGCGTGGATAGCGTGCAATTACGGACACTCCCCCATTGTTATGCTTGCATCCACATATGATGCATTATGGGAAAGACAGTCCTCTTATTTCACCGTAAATCGTTGCACTTGTATTTTCTGCTGTCCTTAAAGGCTCTGCATGAGCCCCTCACCTGCCGGCCCGCCTTAATCTTCAGCCCGCTGTACCACAACAGGACAGGTATATCCAAATCCCAAGTGGCCCCCAGTTATCGTGGGGTGGTGCCTTCCCAGCGGCTGGGCTTCCGCTTATAGATCAACGCTCCAGAGGTTACCACACAGTAGGGAAGGAAGTAAAATAAAGCAGTTCCAGCGCATCGCCTTACCTGTTGTTCGAGTGCTTCCCTACTGTGTGGTAACCTCTGGAGCGTTGATCTATAAGCGGCAGCCCAGCCGCTGGGAAGGCACCACCCCGCGATAACTGGGGGCTACAGAGGTCAACTTTATTGAATCCCAAGCCAGTGGAGACGAACCAGACCAAGAATCAGATTACATTTATTACAACCTGTTGGGGATGTTGTAACTTTGGACAAATACATGGACCCTACTGAGGAAAATATCGGCACTGCAACAACCAGCATGCTGTTCACTGGAGAGTGCATGCTAATGGAACAATATGTTTGCAGTGTGTTCTACATGGTTTGTTTTTGCCCCGCCCTATGATTAAGGTGAAGTGTCACCGAAACGCGTCAGGGACTGTTAAATTAATTGAGAAAGGATGCCCTTTTTTTGAATAAAAAGTTCTGCTGAATTCTCTTCTGCAGGAGTGGCGTCCTTGAGCACTGGGGCAACTTTGGAGGATGTTAATACGCGGCGTCCTCGGCCGCGGAGCATTGCACCTCCTGGCTCAATGATTTCAGGACTGCAGGCCTTTAATGGAATGACAGCCCGATTGCAGCACAGAGGAGAAATTGATTTAAAACTGCACATCCTTTCTCGAGGCCCACTGGAGGGCTGTAAACATTGTGAGAGCATTGGAGATGTTGTAACTTTGGGCAAATACATGGACCCTATTGGGGAAATATCGGCACTGCAACACCCAGCATGCTATTCACTGGAGAGTGCATGCTAATGGAACAATATGTTTGCAGTGTTTTCTCCATGGTTTGTTTTTGCCCCGCCCTATGATTAAGGTAAAGTGTCACCGAAACGCGTCAGGGACTGTTAAATTAATTGAGAAAGGATGCGCTGTTTTTGAATAAAAAGTTCTGTTGAACTCTCTTCTGCAGGAGTGGCATCCTTGAGCTCTGGGACAACTTTGGAGGATGTTAGTATGCAGTGGACTCAGCCGCGGAGGTTGCACCGCCTGTCTCAATGATTTCAGGACTGCAGGGCTGTAATGGAATGGCAGCACGATCGCAGCACGGAGGAGAAATTGATTTAAAGCTGCACATCCCTTCTCGAGGCCCACTGGAGGGCTGTAAAGATTGTGAGAACATTGGGGATGTTGTAACTTTGGACAAATACACTGCAACACCCAGCATGCTAGTCACTGGAGAGTGCATGTTAATGGAACAATATGTTTGCAGTATGTTTGCCATGGTTTGTTTTTGCCTCACCCTCTGATTAAGGTGAAGTTTCACTGAAACACGTCAGGGACTGTTAAAATAATTGAGGAAGGGTGCGCTGTTTTTTGAATAAAAAGTTCTGTTGAACTCTCGTCTGCAGGAGTGGCGTCCTTGAGCTCTGGGGCAACTTTGGAAGATGTTAATACACGGCGGCCTCGGCTGCGGAGTATTGCACCGCCTGACTCAATGATTTCAGGATTTCAGGGCTGTAATGGAATGGCATCCCGATCGCAGCACGGAGGAAAAATTGATGTAAAACTGCACATCCTTTCTCGAGGCCCACTGGAGGGCTGTAAACATTGTGAGAACATTGGGGATGTTGTAACTTTGGACAAATTCATGGACCTCCTGAGGGAAATATCGGCACTACAACACCCAGCATGTTATTTACTGGAGAGTGCATGCTAATGGAACAATATGTTTGCAGTGTGTTCTCCGTGGTTTGTTTTTGCCCCGCCCTATGATTAAGTTGAAGTGTCACCGAAACGCGTCAGGGACTGTTAAATTAATTGAGAAAGGGCGCACTGTTTTTTTAATAAAAAGTTCTGTTGAACTCTCTTCTGCAGGAGTGGCGTCCTTGAGCTCTGGGGCAACCTTGGAGGATATATATAGATTTATATGGGGCGGACACCTGTCTGTACCACTATGGTGATTATGCAATAAAACCAATGAAGCTGTGATCCCGCGTCTCAGGAATTTCCTTTGAACTGCGTTGGTGGTCTGTACCTGGGTTGTTCTTCCTCCGTATGGCGGCATTTAGAGGATCAGGATTTGCTTTTTTATATATATATATATATATATTCACTTAAAAAACCGCAGGTTTCACACATGTTATAGTTAGGTGGATATTTCACTCGTAAAAAACCAATGAAATTCCCCCGTTATAGTTAGTTCAGATAACTGTAACTCGCACGCCCGCAATCCTGCTCATGACGTCACATATTACATCACTCATGACATGGTCAGTGGCATCACTCATGACATCACTGATTACATCATCCTTGTGATAGAGTGGCGGTCGCGCGAGTTATAGTTATCTGAACTAACTGTAACGGGGGAATTTCATTGGTTTTTTACGAGTGAAATATCCACCTAACTATAACATGTGTGAAACCTATGGTTTTTTAAGTGAATTTGCAAGGTTTTTTAAATGCCAATTCCTAACTATAACGTGTGTGAAACCTATGGTTTTTTCAGTGAATTTGTAAGTTTTTTTAAATGCTAAGTCATGTATGTATTATTTTTTTCAAAAATATTTATTTTACAATAAACTACGTATTAAAATATATATATATTTTGTTATGGTTTTTCACCGTGCGCGCACCCCCGCGATTTAAAAAAAAAAATTTAAATGTTTTTTTCTGGCTTCGGGGTCCTTCAGGGACCCCCTGACAAAGGCTAGGGGGTCAGGAACTCTCTACCCTGCCCCCTTTTCACGTTCGCCACCTTCCTTTTTCCCTCTCGCACTGAAAACAAACAAAATGGCGGCCGACACTTCATGATTTCGACCGATTCGAACGTTGACTGACATGTAACCACCAATCAGAATTACGCTCGCGCACGTTAGGGTGCGCGCACGATGCGCGCACTGTGCGCGGCTATAGATATGTATTTGCTTTTAACTGCAATTTTCTCAGGCACTACTGAACAGATTGACACCATATATCCAAAAGGCACATGCCTGACCTGAGGACTACCTCTCTGCCAAATTTCAAGTAATTCTGTTCAGCCGTTCGGTCTGTACCTTCGACTACAGGTCCTATGAGAAAATGCATGGGGAAAATGCGTTTTGGGACCCCCCTTTTTTCTCGGCCCCCGCTTGACGATTCCCCCCGAGACTTTCAGGGTAGGAGCTGAGCGGAGCGCCCCATTAGTTTTGAACATTTCGCGAAGATTCGTCAACCGGCGCCAAAGTTATTCAAAATAGAATTTTGAGATTTCCTAAAGAAACACGGTCCTAACTATAACTATCTACTGGCGACCGGCAGTAGATAATATATATATATATAGATATATATGTTCTTTTTTAAAGCTCCCAGGTTTCACTCTGCTGTCAAATTCGGGATGGGTGCTTGACCTGAAAAACGTGAGGGTAAATCACATAAACATATTAAAGCTCCAAACAGGCACTGAGCACTCACATATACAGATGCAAACCTATGGGAATATGTGTAAATCAAAAATCACGGCAGCAGCGAGGGACAGACAGACTTCAATTCTGTTTGGAGGCATGATGGCTGTTACTCTACAAGGGACGATGTGGATTCTGCCCACATGCATGGTACATTTTGAACATTTTGTTTTTTTCTATCAAGGCTAGATTTTCATACTGCATTGTCTATAAAAGACTGTAAGGTTTTTAAATAGAGACAAAATAAAGTGTTTACAATCTGAATCTAATAACAGATATACATGTTAATACGGCGGCCACTAATATCAGCATTTTGCACCAAGAACTTTGGCAGTCCCTTGTTCCTGGCCATTTCAAATGCTCCTACAATGAAATAACTCTTGAAGGAATTTAAAATGCGTTGCTTTTTAATGAAGTTTTCACGAGCACTGAAGAAGGTAGAGTGCCGAAATGCATTTGCTCATAATAAATCATCAATGTCCCGTGAGTGCTCAGTGCCTGTTTGGAGCTTTTATTAGTTACAAGAAAGGGAACTGGCACTCGAACTCAGGGGCATAGAACCTGTTTATTGAGTAAGTTCACACCGGGTACTTGGGACACCAGAGAGACAAGCTTTGACAGTTATACTGCCTTTATCAATTAATCAATCTATATATATATAACATATATATATATATATATATTCACAAAAAAACCAAAGGTTACTGGGACATGATAGGTTCAAATTTCACACACATAAAACCATTATAGTTAGAGTTATCTCAAGTAACTATAACTTGTGCCCTGAGGTAACTATAACTTGCGCCCCTGCCATGGCCATGTACATCTTTCTGATCATTAATGTTACAGCAAATGTTGCAGTGATAATATCAATGACGTCATGGAAGATGTTATTAGGGATGTAATATGTGGGGTACTTAGCAGTGCAGTGGGACCAGGCCCACCCTGGCGGCCTTAATAAAAGAAATGCGCGGAAGAAAGCACTTGTTTTTTTCCTAACGTTGCCACAGATTTGTGGATCCTCTGCAAATTCATGGCAAACTCTGAAAAAAAAAAATTTTTTTGGGCCCCAGTCGAGGTCCTTGTGGAACCCCACCGCCACACCAAAGGGGTCAGGGTATTCCTTCAATGCCCCCTTATGTTTTTTGGTGTCTTTTGGGGAATTTGAGTCGAGTCCTGAGTCCCAAGGTGGCTGCTCCCACTTCCTAGTTGAATTGGTGACAGCCATATACATCCTGAGATCTGTCGGACCAATGAAGGCTCTGTATCCCTAGATGAACATAAATAATTTTTCTTCAATAATTCCAAAACTACTGAACGGATTTACACCAGATTACAAAATGCACTTTTTCCGGACCACAATCTAGTTTTCCCAAATTTGGTGTAATTCTGTTAAGCAGTTCCGGCTGTAGTAGTGTTCAAAATCCCAATGGGAAATTGCAAGGGGAAAACTCCCATTTTTCTCTGCCCCCACCTGAGGAATCACCCTGACACTTTACAAACAGCAGCTGGAGTTTGTGTAAAACTAGTTTTGAAAATGTCATGAAGATTCATCAAATGGTGCCAGTTATTAGCAAAACAAAAATCACTTTTCCTATGTAAACTGTGTCCTAACTTTGACTACCTACTGGTGACTGCCAGTAGGTTACATATATGCATGCATATATATATTTCACTGAAAAAAACATAGGTTTCAGGGGTGTTATAGTTAGCTGGACATTTCCCTCGTACAAAACCCTAGAAATTCCCCTGTTATAGTTAGTTCAGCTAACTATAACTCGCGCCCCCGCAATGCACTGCTGATGACGTCACATATTTCATCACTCATGACATGGTCAGTGACATCACTGATGACATCACTGATGACATCACTGATGACATCACTGATGACATCATTGATGACGCCATCCAGTGAGTATGTGTTTCTGTACAGGTTTAATCTGTCTAATATATATAGGGAAAGGTCTGCTGAAGAATGAGTGGGTGTACAAGTGTGTGAATGTATGATTTTCTAGGTGTGTAACTGACTCTATAAGTGAGTCATTAAATGTATCTTACTGCAGACTAGTGACTAAACTGTGTGAATGTCTGTATGTGTCTGTGTGTAGGTGTATAAGTGGCTGCATGGTTTTGTGAATAGCTATATTAGTGTCTATATGGGTTATTGATTGGTTGTCTGAGCATCTCTATGGGTGCCTGAGTGTTTGTGTGGGTAGGGTGTGTGTGACTCTATGCTTAGATGTGTTAGTGGGTGATTCTATGGGTGCATGGTTTTAAGAGTGCATCTGTGATGGACTGTATGGTTGGGTGAGTGTATGTATGGGTGTGTTAGGGATTGCATGTATATCTCAGTGGTACATGTGTGACTAACTACATATGTGAAAGGCAGTATATATGTGTGTAAGAGTATATAAGTGGGTATATGTGAGAGTGTGTGATTGTGAGAGTGGCTGTATGGATGAGTGTGTGCTTGTATCAATGATTGTATAAGAGCGTAAGAAAGTAAGTGAACTTGAGTGTGTTTAACTGTATTGGTGAGTAAATTGGACTGTGTTTAATTACTTGCACGAATGACTAGGTGTGTCAGTACCTCAATGGATGATTGACGGTGTGTGAGTGTCTATATAGGTGTATTAATGCATATGATAGTCTTGTACGGAGTGACTGTAAGTATGAGTAACAGTACAGGTGAGTGAGTGGAGGTGTATGTTGACCTAAGAGTCAATGAGTGGGTATGTAGTTATTGGTACTGGAGTATCTATGGGTTTCAAAATGGCCGTCTGAAATTTTGAGTCGGTGTATCAAAGGTTATATTTGGGTGTGAGAAGATGCACTAATTTATCACATGGATGATGTCATCAGTGATGTCATCAGTGATGTCATTTGAGATGTCATCAGTGATGTCATCAGTGATGTCACTGACCATGTCATGAGTGATGTAATATGTGACGTCATCAGCAGTGCATTACGGGGGCGCTAGTTATAGTTAGCTGAACTAACTATAACAGGGGAATTTCTAGGGTTTTGTACGAGGGAAATGTCCAGCTAACTATAACTCCCCTGAAACCCATGGTTTTCTCGGTGAATTTCAAAGGTTTTTTAAATGCTAATTTCTATCTATAACTTATCTCTAAAGATATCATGTTTAAATATTTTCATTGGATTTCTATATTTTTCAAATTCAGTGTGTTAATTTCATTAATTTTTTTTCTTTTTAAATACATTTTTATCACCATTTTTTAAACTTATTTTTTCAATTAATTATTTTAAAAATTAAAAAATATTATTTGAATTTAATGGGTTTTTCAAACATATTTTTTTATATTTTTCAAAATATTTTTTTAACTATATGTTCAAAACGTTATTTTATATATATATTTTTTCCATGTTTTTGGATCCGCGCACCCTATGTGCACCGTTCTCGATCCCGACGCGTTAGCATCCGGGCATGGTACGAGTTGGGTACGTGTTTAGTGCGCGATCGCAATGCGACTGGTACGCGACTCCCTGCCTATACGCGACACGTTCGAGGTACGTAACGCGACGTTTATGCGCTTCCGCGATGCGTCATGTGCGTCTATGACACGGTAGGTGCGCAGATCCCGCGAAACATTTATTTAAAAAACATATATATATGTATTTCATATGAATATTAATTGAAGACAAACTCTAAACTAGTCTTAAAACTAATATATTTTTACATCTAATCCTATAATTTTTTTTAATTCAATTTCGCGGATGCGCACTGGGTGCGTGTTGCGTAAGCGCAGGGTGCGCGGATCCCATGTGACCTGCAAAAAAAGAGATTTGATTGGTTCATTACACTTCCTGTTCTAACTATTGAAAGACCCCACCAAATTCACTCATTCTTCTTTGACCGTCTTTGGAGGAGCATCTCTTTGCAGAGAAGAAGATTTTTTAGACTAAGTTTACACTTAGCTCTAACTTTTTTCACCTAAAAACGGCTTCAGGGCAGCAGGCATCACCTGCATCTCCTCATACATCTGAGGATGAATTTTTGGTGAAGGCACCACCCAAAGAACGTTTTTCTTCAGTGGTGTAGACGTTTTTTACTTTTCCCGAGGGGCAGAATAAGACCAATGCCACCTTGGTCACATGCAAGATTTGCAAAAGAGTGCTGTCGCGAGGGGATCCTAACAAGAAATACTTGTGCGGCACGGCTAGTATGATGAAGCTCCTAAGGACCCTTCATCCAAACAATCTTGCACAAGAAGAGTGCAAACGGGTGAGAAACACTCCTGCTCCTGCGCCTTCCAACATCATCGCAGCCGAGCACTTCAAGAGTGCATCCATCAGCCCAAAACTTGGATATCCGCCCTCAATTTCAATATTTAAAAGTGCTCTGCACTAAGTGCAATGCGACTTTGTGCTACGGTGAGCAGTCGATCGATCTGATCTGCTGCCGGCAAGAAAGTCACATTTGCTAGTTTATTTTTTTTGTTGTTTTTTTTGTTCCCTCAAGTTCATTGTTTGGTTCCTCCTGTTTTTTTTTTTTGTTTTTTATTTCCAGAAAAACCAAGTTGTAAGAACTAACTTTCCTGGTTTAAAAAAAGAGCTAAATTTCTTTGTTAGTGTGTGAAAGTTTAGATGAATGTATGTGTAGTACGTAATTGACTGAATGAATGCATTAGTAGCGTATGGTGAATGTATAAGTGCAGAACTATGAGGAAGTGCTGCAGCATCACACAGTAACCTCTTTAACTGCTGTGTGCTGTAGTACTTCCGAAGCACAGGGATGCAACATATGTACATAAATATGTTGCAAATCTATGCTTCTCTCTGCACGGCTGCTTAAACTGCAGCCATGTGGTGACACAGGCACCCTTGCACCATAGTGCAAGGATATCTGTGTCGTGTGCTGTTTGTTTTTCTCCAGGAAGACACACCTTCCTGCACAAAAACAATGAGAAAATGCATTTTTCTCCTTCAATGTATGCTGAACATTTTAGCATGCATAGAAGATATAAAAATGTGGAGAAATAAAAATAATTTTCCTTATTGTACTTTCCTACACCAATTTTTAGAATGGTGCAGCATTCACATACATATCGAGATTTATGATTTCTGATAAATCTAGAGATATATCTTGTTCTATGAGCATTCAGTGCAATCATGCACAACAACACTTATAGAACACCCTTTCTACGCAAAGGTGACAATTCCGATCCTGTAAAAAAAATTTGTGTACGACTCGTATCCGTATTTTTTTACGTACGAATCGTACAAGTACCGTACAAACAGCCAAGTACGATTCGGACGTGAAAAATACCTACGAATAGCGTCGGGAAATGTCTACGAGAGGGAGTCAGAATTTTTTACGTCCGAATGGCCTCGTGAAAAGTGTTCGAGAGGGAGCCGGACATTTTTACGTGCAAATCGTAAAACAAAAGTCCGAACGTGCAAGTACGATTCGTAACGCCCGTCCGAATACACAACCGCATGTAAAAGGCCCCGTACGGAGCCAACCCAGTAGCACACATGTACACGGGTAAACTTGTGCCCGTGTACGAGCCGTACAGCCCCACCACCCCCCAATATGTCAGCACCGTACACGCCCCTGTCTGCACTGTACCCCAGGCCCGCACCTGTACACGCCGTACCCCCCCAGTACGCGCCGTACCCCTGCATGTACGCGCCGTACCCCCCCATGTACACGGGTACTACAGGCCCGCACCTGTACACGCCGTACCCCTGCATATACGCACCGTACCCCCCCATGTACGCGGGTACCCCAGGCCCGCACCTGTACGCACCGTACCCCCCAGTACGCGCCGTACCCCCGCATGTACGCGCTGTACCCCCCATGTACGCTGGTACTCCAGGCCCGCACCTGTATGTGCCGTTCCCCCCCCAGTACGCGCCGTACCCCCGCATGTACGCACCGTACCCCCACCCCATGTACGCGGGTACTCCAGACATACACCTGTACGCGCCATACCCCCAGTGCGCGCCGTACCCCCGCATGTACGTGCCGTACCCCCACCCCATGTACGCGGGTATTCCAGACCCACATCTGTACGCGCCGTACCCCTGCATGTATGCGCCGTACCCCCCCCATGTACGTGGGTACTCCAGGCCAGCACCTGTACGCGCCATACCCCCGCATGTACGCGCCGTACCCCCATGTACGTGGGTCTCCAGGCCCGCACCTGTACGCGCCGTACCCCACCGCCCCAGGCCCGCACGTGTACGTGCCGTACCCCCACCGCATGTATGCGCATCACCCCAACCCCGTACCCCAGCACCCTCACCCAGCATTGTGTATGTACGGACCGTACCTACGCGAAAAATACTCGTACAGAACCAGGACTCTGGAAAACAGCACAAGGAGGGTCAATTTGACTCGCACAACACCACAAAACACGTCTACATGACAAAATACATCTCAAAGACTGACCTGGCACATCCAAACAGGCAAACAGAGTCCCAAACTAACAACCACCTCTTATAACACACCCACCAAAATTCAAACACAGCCACACCCAAAAATGGACCAATAAAAAGGGCCCACACACACAACCTATGAGCCTTTGCAACAGACCCACTGCTGCCAAACCCCACACACAAACAACTGCACCTTACTGACCCCTTAACTACACCTTAACTCACACACCTTCACACAACCTCCTTCACAAACACCCCCACTCACATTCACACACACACCATCACATTCACACCCACACACCCACAACCATCCACACCCACATCCCACACCATGCCCACAGACAAGAATCCAAAGTACACAAGGGCGGAGGTGGACATCCTTGTCAACAAAGTCATCAGAGTCGAGCCACAGCTGTTTGGAACATTGGTCAGACAGACCAGCATAGCCCAAAAAACCAGCCTGTGGCAGAGGATCGTCGATAAGGTGAATGCTGTTGCGCCCATCCGAACGACCAGGCATGAATGCCAAGCCAGGTGGTACGATCTGCGCAGGGCAGTCAAGAGGAAAACGAATGAGGAATACACCCAGAGTAACATCACTGGAGGTGGGCTGCCCCGCAGACCCGTACACTACCATCGGAGGAGAAGGTGATGGCCCTGCTTCCGCCGGTGGGAGTACACGGAGTTGAAGGAGTCGCAGAGCCTGGTGAGTACACAAACTACTTACGTAACATGGGGGCAATGGGGTCCACACCACAAATACACCAAATGCACGCAACTTCCCCCAAGCACTCACCGCACACAACCACACTCAAAAACCACGCTCATGCCACCAATGTCTCCATGCACCATTCACAAATCAAGCCAATGCCATGTCCCAGGCTACACCAACCACAAACCCAAGACTGGATGTCCGGGAGGCTGGGAGGGTGGGCGTCACACAACACATAGTGAAAATGAGAAGCAGACACCAATGCCCTCAGCCCATATGGCATAGGTACATACCCATGCACAATGCACAGGGACTGGCAAAGTACTGACAAGGTATCTGACACTTGGCCCTGCTGTATGCAGCACAAGGCCTTCCTGGGACTACTGTACACTCAAACACCAACTCCACAAGCACAGGTAACTAGCACAGGAACTCACAATCACTGTCATGCCAGCATTCACCATGAGGGGACAGACACATCACCTGGGAGACCCAATGCCAAATCACACTACACCCAACAGCAGGCCCGGTCACACACCCCCCCATACACAAAGACACACCCCCGGGCCAGGCAACGGATGTACACACTCTCACAATGGACATGTGACACAAGAGTAATCCATAGCTAAATAAGCATCCTAGCCAAAGTTCTACAGGTCAAACACTCAGGAGAACATCTCAATCTGTCCCCCGCAACATACCCATCCCCAAGTGGACATTGAGAGGAATGCTAGGCACATGCAACTACCTGGAGGAACTGTGACAACTTGAATATGTATGAAACATGGATGTCGCATGAAACAGCATTCACATTGTCTCTCTCTCACACACAGGGCAACGTTGTGGATCTCCCCCAACACTGGGGGGGAACAATCACAGTCCCTGGCTCGGCGTGAAGATGACCCCACCGGCAGCGACGACTCTCACCACTCCGTGGATGACCCCAACCAACCTGGCCCCTCTGGTGCCCAAGCCCCTGCAGCACCTACGTCAGGTACATCTGTGCCAACCCCCATCCCCATTCCTGCCACATCCCAGGAGACACCCAGGAGCCCTGCTCGCACTGAACAACAGAGCCAGTCTGACCAGGAGGGACAAGGTTCTACGGGCACCCAGGAGGAGGCAGGCAACCCTGCAAATGCCATCCCTCAGGGGTCCCGTAGACCCGATGTGCCCACAACGGCAGGCCAGGCTCAAGTGGGCAGGGGTGGTGGGAGTGGAGGCAGGCGGAGGCGCGAACCTGACCAGCCAGCTGAGGGAACCGGTATGTCCCACATACGCCACATCCTGGACACATACCGGCGTGACACCAGGGGCATCAGCCAGGTAGTGTCAAGACTCACAGAGATGCAGGGGACCCTCAACGAGATCAAGAACCTGCAGGCCGAGCAACATGCCAGTCAACAACAACACCAAGGACGGATGGAGGCAAGACAGGCTGAACACCTGGCGGTGCAAAGGGACATGAGCCACTCACTCCGTCGGATTGCCGACAACATGGGCAACCCTCCCTGTGACAGCAGGCGCAGACCAGCACCAGCCACAGGGAGGGAGGAGGAGGAGGATTCATCCGACGGAGCGTCCCAAACATCGTCAAGGCCTGCATCTGAGGGTCCCCGGAAGAAGGTGGGTCGTCCACGGAAAAGACCGTGAGAGTCAGCGGACCATCAACATCTCCCAGGTCACCTGGCCTGGCACCTGGCCCTCTGGCACAACAGCAGCACCTCATCCAATGACATTCTCTGCCACATGGACTTGCTGGTCACAGTCTGACCAATGATGACCAACACTGTGCTCTGGACTCTGATGACTTCCAATGCCAAGGATACCATCTCCCCCTGTGAACTTTGGATTCTATTCCCCCGGTAGAGCACCTAATTTCACCTACCAAAACACGTACCCCACCGCAAATAAAAATATTATTTGGTTCATGAGACGTTGCTGTCATGTTGCTTAATTCCACAACATATGTGTGTGTAAATGTCAAACTATGCCTGAGTGTTAAACTAACTCCAGCCATCCATACCCTGGGATCTGAGTCTGGTACAGGACACACATGGGTCACAAGGTATCATTCAAAGCAGGCATGGAGCAGAACACTCACCTGTGAACGCCACAAGCTGCTGAGGGGGGGCTTGCAATACTGAGCGGACAGACCTATTTGGAAGATTATCATTAAGACGTAGAGGTCATGGCTCATGTGTAGGTTACCGGGGAGGGAGTCCCAGGTATATGTTGGCAGGTGGGAGAACTATGTCCTGCATGCTGGAGTACGGTGGATGTGAAGAATGGTGGCCAGGGCAAGGTTGGATGCACGGAGATGGCCCAACAGGGTCTCGTATGACAAGACGTACAAGGTCGGTTTTGTGTCGGGGTTGTGGACTGCCTCCTGAGTGTGGGTGGGGAGTGTTGAGGTCATCCTGCAGCAGACAGTGATCCATTGCAGCTATCTATGGTGGACGGTGATGTGGCTGGGGCGCAGGATGTTGAAGCTGAGGTGTGCAGATGCACCCTGGATGTGGATAAGTTTCCCGGGAGTTTGGATGTACATGCTCTGTAGAGGGCAGGCCAGTATTTGACATGGATGTTGTCGTGGACATGGGGGATGGTCTGTCTTTCCTTGGAGTGGATCTATCTGTGGATCATGTGCATAATGCAGAGGGTGTTGCAGCATGAGGTACCGATGCTGTGGACTGACATGGCAAATGTGTGCGAGCAATACATGATGCACACCATCTTGTGTGTGTGGCCACTGGGTGCCGGGGCAGGGCTCTTGCGGGTGGGACACAAGCACTTGACCCAGCTGTAAGGGGACAATCCTCAGATGATCACCTCAGTCCTGTACAAGTCCAGCCGCAGGTGGCTCATGTACAGCCATTCATCAATGGATCTCATGCATTCAGGAATAATGGAACTGGCAATGTCTGCGTCTTTGGTGAGGGTGAGGAGCACCTGGCTGTCAATGGCATACCAGCTGATGAGGTGCGTGCGCATGTGATGGTGGAGAGGGGGGTCCTGGACACATTGTAGATTGACACGCTGAGAGATGATACCTGTGCCATGTGCCAGACGACGACACCATACTACATGCAGAAGCCTTGAGTCCCACTCCCATGGCCTTGCTGGGGTACAGAGCCGGTGGTGAGTAGGAGGGACATGACCTGGTTGGTGTGACAGGGCCTGGAAGGCGTGGCAGTGCTGTGTAGGCAGTTGGAGTAGCACACTCAGCATGCAAAGGTGTTGTGTGTGCGCTTAGGGTATGTCTGACAGCAGGCGGTAGATTTGCGGATGGACATTGCTTGGAGTGTGGCTGCTACATCAGACTGTAGTGTGATGTGGGTCATGCAAGGACATGAGGGTCGTGCAATGTGCAAGTTGCATGTGCTGATGGTCCAGCCTTTGCCACCGCGTGGCGCCAACTGTGGCATAGACAAGCTGAGGACAGCCAAATGAATGGGTGGAGGGAGGAAGTGAGGAGCATCTTTGAGGCGTGTGTGTTGCCAAATCAGGATACTCTGTGGGCCCTTGCTGCAGGGTCCGCAGCAGCAGGCGGCATTTCCTTGAAAATATTCCACAATTTGCACACAAAGACTAGGATGTCTGAAGGACAACTGCAACAGGCGTGTGTAAAGGAAGGAGTGTCCGGTTTTACATGGCACACCCAGAGACAATGCATGCACAAACACCAAAGATGAATGACACCGGATCAGGGAACTGAAGGCCAAGCTGCGCACAGGAGACACACCCTCAGCAGGTGTTGATGGCCCATTGTGTGGACCAACATGCCAAATACATACACAACCATGGACTTCATGCACAATAGGGATCATAATCCATGAGGAACTGCATGCATGTTGCCAAACTACACATGGACTCCTCTGCACAATCTTTCACAACTATGCCAGAGATGCCGCATGCAAAGTGGCAAGAGACCAGCATTGACAGAGATGAGGCACCTTGGAGTGTGAGGAACACCTTTATTACTCAGGCTCACACTAAGGGAAATGCATCCTTTTGAACAGACTCACAGGTCATTCCTCTGACCATGTGGGACCTACACTGGACACCCCCTGCAACACACAGATGTGTAAAATCCTACTGAGCTGGCACACAAGTGAAGTGGGTGAGCCAAACACCCCTTGCTCCACACAGAGAGTCTGCAATTCGCCATTGAGCCTTTTATGGGGATGTCCCACACTATGTCCACCATCAGCATCCCGTATGTTCCTGAGGGACGTTTTACACACATTGATGCCTTCATCACATTCCACAAAACATTACAGATGACTGTCAGGAAGGGTGAATATCAAGTCATGGGAGCCATGCCACGTGTCATGTGCCCCATGGTGAGTCGACAGGTATGCATGGTAACACAACATGCACAGGAGCAGTCCCAACATAAACCAAACACGTGCCACACACAAAATGCCTTGCTGCACTCCTTACCCAAAATGACTTTTCACCATGTCTGTGCATGGAATGCTGATTCAGCACACGTTTCAATACTCATGAGGAATAGCTGGAGGCCAACGAAGACACAAGCAGACGACATGCGCAAGAAACTGTGGATGACAGACACACCACAAGTAAGCAAAGAGCTACATGGACATGTACTCAACACGAATGATGTTGTCACCATGCTAATTTAACAAATTAGTGTCCATGCTAAAATGTGTGGAATGACATCATCACTTGAATGACACATCAGAACACACCTCCAAGTCACTTAGCACACAGTCAGCTGGACACACACATTGAAACACATGCCACACAAGGCTCAAAGCGTGCACACTCAGACACAGGGACTCAACATTATGAGAAGAAGTTGCGGATGAGCTGACTCCGGATGTCCTCCTCCTCCTCCTCCTCCTCACTTTCCTCATGCCCAAGCCCTTCATCCTCCACGGGTGGATGTTCCTGCTCATCGGGATCCAGGATGAGTGGCACTGCCTTCTCCACTGCCATGTTGTGCAGCATGCAGCACACAAGGAAGATTTTGCAGACCTTCACCGGGGCATAAGGGAGGGACCCGCCGGTCTTGTGGAGGCCCCGGAATCGGCTCTTCAGGAGTCCAAACGTCCTCTCAATCACGCGCCTGGTCTGCCCATGGGCAGACCAGGCGCGAGTACATCACAACAACAATGTCAATGAAATGAGCACATGTTCAACAGCTAATACACATCTGCTAAATACAGAGTCTGGTCTGTGCAATACATCCAGCACACGTATGCCAGCAAGGTGATACTCCTACGAAGAGCCAGCTACAATAGTTTATTTGCAAGGTCGATGTGACATGCCATGAAACGAGCTGTGTGCCAGTGTAAGTGAACAGCCAGACACATTACAGGAGTGACAGACATCCACATATCTGCATTTGAAGGATGTAATCTCATACAGACAGCAGGCAGGAAGCTAGACGCACAGGTCAGATGTCATTTAAAAAGGGCAGATCACACACCTTTCCATGAAGGTGTACATGTCAAATACTGATAACCCAGACATTGAGACAACGCAGAAATGTCCTCAGGTCGCAATACCATGTTCGATGCATGCAGACACATGTCACGTGGTATTGCACATGTGGCATGGTGTGCGTAATTGTGTGCCATGCACATATGCACACAGACACATGTTGGATGCTGCAACAGCAGATGGAGTTGACGGAATACCAACTGCAAGCTCATGGGAACACATGACACACACATGACATAGTCACATCGTGGCACGCTGGTAGTCACATGTCAGGTGTAATTATCCATCTACCTGCCATCAGGGGACAGTTGTGGGTGTTGGTGACTGTGGCATACCAGTGATGCAGTGCTTGACACATTTGTACTACATGCACACATGTGCAAAGTGTGAAGGGGAAGTGTGCCACGTAGTCCCCCATCACACATGACATGTGTAAACAGCTCATCACACATCTATTGTGCCACAACATGAGGAGACATGTGCCACATCACTGGCTTACACACCTAGGCCCTGCACATGAAGGACTGCACTGACAATGACTTGATGTACAGCCTTGTGCGAGACTGACACCTCCATTCCTTTCGTGTGTGCCTCCTATCACCAGTGTAAGCTGTGAAATGCAGTACACACGCTCTGAGGCCATGTGTACGGGCTGTACACGCATGAGTACGGCCCGTACTAACGCGTGTATGGGCCGTACACACGTGAGTACGGCCCCTATCACTGTAGTTGTGTTACCATAGGCCATAGTGATAGGGGCCGTACTCACACGTGTACGGGCCGTACAGGCGTGAGTACGGGCCATACTCACGCATGTACGGCCGGTACATGTGTGAGTACGGCCCCTATCACTATAGTTGTGTTACCGTAGGCCATTGTGATAGGGGCCGTACTCACGCGTGTACGGGCCGTACACGCGTGAGTACGGGCTGTACTCACACGTGTACAGGCCGTACACGCGTGAGTACGGCCCCTATCACTGTAGTGTTAGGCCATAGTGATAGGGGCCGTACTCACGCGTGTACGGGCCGTACACGCGTGAGTACGGCCCCTATCACTATAGTTGTGTTACCGTAGGCCATTGTGATAGGGGCCGTACTCACGCATGTACGGCCCGTACACGCGTGAGTACGGCCCCTATCACTATGGCCTACAGTAACACAACTATAGTGATAGGGGCCGTACTCACGCATGTACGGCCCGTACACGCGTGAGTACGGGCCGTATCACTGTAGTGATGGTGCCCTAGGGGTACGTGTGAAACGCGCCGTACCTGTGTGGGGATTTAAAAATTACAATGGGGACACATGAGGGACAAGTATTAGGGCATAAATGCATGCTGGTTGTCATGGATACCGAGTTTCAAGTTCAAAACTTTACATCATGTGGTCTGGAAAAAGCAGTTGGCCACATTATACATTGTTGCAAAGTGGTTGTTGACTTGACATGATGCTGCAAATTCGAAAGATGCTAAGGCTGTCACTGGTGTATGTTTAAAGGGATTGGAGGAAACGTAGGATGCAAATGAGTCTGACCAATCACTCTGTACTCCTGTAAATGAAATAGGCCAGCAATGCAGATATAAGGCAGGCAGAACCCATGAGAGGGCACTTGCCTGCACAACATGTCAGTCGATACCACTGCTGCTGTATTGTCTCCCTCTGGCACCATGTCAAGGACTGTGGAGAGGGCCCAGCCTTTCACCCAGGAGGAGAATGAGGCCCTGCTGGATGTGATCCTCCCACAGTACCCCATGCTGTATGGTCGACCAGGGGAGCAGGTGAGTGCTGACTCCACTACCTTTGCCTGTGCACCTTTTTTGTGTCTGTCACTTATGGCATTGTGTCCAGGTGGGACAGACATGCAATGTTGTTTAGAGTGGGTCCCAGGGGGGAGGTGGATGGCTTATGTCTCTCATGCAGGGCTTGATGTAGTTCATGTGTGCACTCCTCACTTGCATTGTGCTTACTGTGACATTCACTGCATAGTGCATGGAACATTCAGCCTGGCTAATCCTCTTGGGCATTCTTGTTCTATTGTCCTGCGGTGATTCAGTGGTCCGTACTAACGTGTACCCCTACATCACCACTGCAATGGTGGTACAGACCGTACCCACGCTCTGGGGGGCGTGGGTACGGTCCGTACCACCATTGTAGTGGTGATGTAGGGGTACGCGTGTACGGACCGTACCCACGCTCTGGGGGGCGTGGGTACGGTCCGTACCACCATTGTAATGGTGATGTAGGGGTACGCGTGTACGGACCGTACCCACGCTCTGGGGGCATGGGTACGGTCCGTACACGCGTACACCTACATCGCCACTGCAATGGTGGTACGGACCATACCCACGCTCTGGGGACGTGGGTACGGTCCATACCACTATTGTAGTGGTGATGTAGGGGTACGTGTGTACGGACCGTACCCACACTCTGGGGGGCGTGGGTACGGTACGTACCACCATTGTAGTGGTGATGTAGGGGTATGCGTGTACGGACCGTACCCACGCTCTGGGGGGCGTGGGTACGGTCCGTACACGCGTACCCCTACGTCACCACTGCAATGGTGGTACGGACCGTAACCACGTGCTGAGGGGCGTAGGTACGTCCCGTACCACCATTGTGGTGGTGACGGGTACGCGTCCACGTCCACTTCCGTTGTGGCGGGACGTGGGATTGGTGGACACGCCCCCCGAAGTGACTAGACCATGGAGGTAATTAATGTGCAGGATATATATGTTTTTTGTGGGGTGTGGGTTATGTTTCCTGCCCCTTGCCCCCCCGTTTGCCCCTGGGGGTTGTTCTGACCTTCTGCGGCGTCTGTGTCGGTTTCTGTACACAAGGTCGTAGGCTATGAGGGCCGGGATGCCACGTAGGATGAGGTCCATGGCTGTCCGTCGCGTACCAGTGCTCCTTGTTCGCATCGTCCTCAATTTCCCGGGAGTTTTTGGCTGCCGTAAAATATGAGCCGTGCGGAGTGACGTAGGCACGGATCGTACTTGCTGGTTCGTAAAACGCTGCCTGACTCCGTCCGGACGTCACATACTCGATGTCCCGGATCGGAATTGTGGGTATTTTTTTGTCGGTCGGTCTTTTGTACGACTCGTACGGAAATTGTATTTCTGTATGAATCGTACTTGCAGGTTTGTAAGGTGTTTTACCCGGGGACGAGTCGGACGGAGAATACGCTCCGTACGACCATTCTTACCCGGGTTTTACAGGATCGGAATTGGCACCAAAGTGGTGTGTATGATGAGGTTGTATTTACATGGAGTAGAAAAAGTACACAGAGTGCCTTTTCCTCTCTTTGTAAATATAAAAGAGTGTCTTGTGCAATAACTATGTTACAGAAAGTGACATATTTCCGGTTTTAAAATTCCTTGCGAATGATAGAAGGTAAGCACAGAGTTTTGTCTGCAAAGATGCTCAAAGAAGAATGATTGAAATGATTGCGGTCCTTCAATAGGTACAATGGGAAATATTATGAACCCCTCAAATCTCTTTTTTTGCAGGTCACATAATATCTGATTATGGTCAGATTTCAAAACTACATAGGTATAAACAGAGTGTTTTTAGAAACGTGTTTCAACTTTGTAGCTTCTTGCAGACCTCGTCATTCTGCATATTGAGACTTAGTTAAACTTACCGTCACAATAATAGGAATAAAAAATGGTATACATTTTTGTCAGATTTTCATTGTAATCTAAATTCATATAAATTGCTTATTTTAAATTATAATGTAATAATACATTTTTTACAACACGGCATAAGTTCAACAAAGTAATTTGTTTGCCTTTTTTGCTGTTCTCAGAATATATTGAATTTCACTAGAAATAGTGATTTCAATGGTACTCATCACTTAACAGCGGGCAAAAAAAAAACAATCCGAAAGATTGTTAAAAAAAACCCAACATACTATTCTATATTCTATTATATATGAAATGCTTACAGCTTACAAAACTTTATAACTTTAACTTATAAAAACTGTAAATATTGCCGCATTAAAATAATCACCGAATGAATGACCACCAAAAAGTCCATAATTCAAAAATATACCTTTCCTTGAGGCCAAATGGTATTTTTACACTCTTTCTTTATGTAAATTGTCCAATGGTAGTCCTATTAAATTATAATAATAAAATACTCAGAGAGTGAAGTATCTTCCTAAAACTTTGGCTTTAAAAATATTAGGTAGGAATTTGGTAATTCACTAGGCAAACGTTGTTTGAAAACCAACTGGGCATCATTACAAAGTGTCCAGCCTTTCTCACATTTTAGATAGGCAGTGTAATGTCCAGATGTTGTGGAAGGACCATCATGGAAAATTATTGCAATTGCTACAAAAGTCCTTCCTGATATTGATAGTTGTGCTGCTACAAATTGCTTTATTAAAGTATCCTATTTTCTTCCGTCAGCTGTACAACGTTGCATCATTAAAATTATGTATTTTCCATATTGTGTTAAGAATAATGTGGATAACAGTTCTGATTTACATTGGCTACACTCCATGTTTTGAATTGCACCTTTAAGTAATTTATTGAAAGACACTGATTTACAGTCTGGTAATGTTAAATACAGAAATCTCTCAGTGTCAACATTGGTGCTACATGTATACATGCAATTTTCACAATAAAGTTCCCATTTGTAAGAAAGGCCAAAAATATTTTCTATTTCTACACCTTCATTTTCAAAAATGGTAAGCATATACATTAAAAATTCATGAGCATCTTGTTGGATATTTTGTATAAATTGTGTAGAACCAGAACACACATCCAAAAGACTACGAACATCTGAAACAGATTGTATTTTACTGCTATCTGTTGTCAATTTTTCAGAAACAGAATGCAACAGAGAACAAAATCTTTTTTGCCGATTCTGCATAATGTGTTGTTGCAAACCTTCAAGATAAAAAACAAGATTTACCACTACATTAGCATAGCAGTTGACACCAGAACTATTTTCAAACTGATAACCAACAATCTCTCCAATAGTGTCCAATTTCTTTTTACCTGCAATCACAACATTATCTTGTTCTTTTCCCTTCTTGACACCTTCAGAACACATATACTCTAACCTTCTTTTTCGACCAGGATATTGACCTAAATTTGGAGCATACACCCTTCTTAACCTATTATACTCTTTTACACAGTTTGCATCTGCAGTAACCTTTGTCTCATCAAAATCAATCAAAAACAAACCAGATAATGTTCTGACTCACGACAAAGCAACATATGCCATACCCTCTTTAAATACGGTAGATCCAATGTTCACCAATGCACTGTCTACACTTAATCCTTGAGATTTATGAATAGTCAGTGCATATGCCAGAGAAAATGGAAATTGTTTCCTACGGACATATAAATCTTTAACAAGCAAAAAACGAACTGAACAATGACCAATTTCTTTAACTTCATCAATCTGATCAAATTTAATTTTTAAAAATTCAATTCCTTCTTTTTTCTGATAATTCACAAAATCCACCACTTTGCCCATTGCACCATTAACTAAACCTTTCACTACATCCAAATTACGCCTTAAAATTACCCGACAGTTTACACACGCATGTAGTGTCTTTTCTAAACCAGCAGTTTTAGATATTTATTTTTTCTAAACAATCCAGTTTTGATCTCAACTTTCCCATCAAAATAATAGTGATTCCTTCATGCAGTATTTTATCGATGGCTTCCATTTTTACAATTTCTTCATTTTCCAGTTTTAATAATTCTTCGTTGAATATTGAACACTTGCGCAGTGTTGGCATTAAGCAAATCACTGACTTATTTTTAGCAATTTCCACGTACACTTGTGCAGGAACTGCATTTTCATTTGGAAAGACATTGCAAAGTAATCGACTCTCCAAAGCTTCTTTCCCTTGTTTTGAAAGAATTCCAATTCTTATATCTTGAAGAATACTTCCATATTCAGCATCATTTGCCTGTCGCATATTTGTTGTCAGTTCTTTGTATTCAAAATTACTCCAAATGTTCACATTACCAACACTGCCAAGAGACTTTCTGGTATCTTCATGGGCAAGTGCTTTAAATACTGGTTGTCCTTTTACCGGAGTCAGTTGCAGTAGATCTCCAAAAACTATGGCGTGTTTTCCTCCAAATAATACGTCATACTCAGTTTTAAGAATTTGCTGCATTCTTAAATGCACAAAGGCAAGCATCAAGTTTGAGACCATGCTCACCTCATCAATAATGAGAAGTTTCATTTTCTTCAGGACTCTTGAAACTTCACAACAAGCTTCTCCAGATAGCTTGTGGTATTCCAATTTGTTCTCATGCTCTACTGGCAGCATTAGTAAACGATGTAAAGTAATTCCATTAATGTTATGAGCTGCCAACCCAGTTGGAGCAGTGACAACACAAGACAAATGCGAATCAGTTGTTTTCTGCAGATAACTTGTAATTACTTTAATTAAGAAACTTTTTCCTGTTCCAGCTTGACCACTCACATACATTCGGACAGGTTGAAATGATGTACATGAACACCCTCTCTTTTCATGAAGTAATCTATGGTCAATCTGCTCTTTCACTTGCTGATATATTTGTTTCTGTTCAACATTTAGTTGCTCTTCCAAGTTTCCTAACTGTATTGCATCTTCTTGTGCTTGATACATTGCTGTTTCCACCTCATTCATTGCAATCGCTGCTTCATTTTCAACAATTGGTTGTCCTAGTGGATCTTGACTCAGTGCAGCAGAACTTTGACTGTCTTGAGAACTGTCTCTAGCAATCTCAGCTGCAATTATAGCTTCTTGATCAATTTCATCATTCAACATTTTCACATAATTTGCGAAAGCACTGCATTGTATTCTATCTTTACAACTATTAAATGAATCTTCATAGCTGGGAAAATCTCCAAGTAATTCCAGTTCTGAACGCCATGGTTTGAACATTTGCAAAAGGGCTAAATAGTAAAATTCCCTTTTGTCAGCAGTGTCGCAACTCAGTTTCCTGTGATTCATTAAATTTCCTTTCCTTTGTTTCACCAGACATCCCTCGGAACCAATCACTCCATATTTTCCATCGTTGATGTTCTCTGTAGTATTCCGTTTAAAAGTGTAGTTTTGCAGCACTTCATAGAGACACATGTTCTCAAGATGATGACTTCTATTTCGATAGTATGTGTCCAACATATTCATTTTCAAAATATCTGTACTTTCTGGGTCATTTTCTGCTAAATATTCAATTTCTTGAACAGATCTCAGTACCCAATTTCGCATTCCTGCAAGACCTAGACTCACCCAAATGATTCTTCTACTTTTGGAATATAGACTTGCAGATGATAACCGACCTGAACATTCATATGCTCCAATTTCACGATGCGATAACATCTTCAAACTGAAACTGTATAATTTCTTACTAAGAGTCTTCTCGTGAGAAATCTCTTCCCACATTTCTTTCAATTCAGTCTTTTCTGATTTAGTAATGTAAGACGTTACATATCGAGCAACAGCAATGGAATTGTCCGCAACATACTGAATATCCATGTTAGCGTTCCACATGGATAAAATAACTGGATTGTAGTCATTTATGTATTTTGATTCTTCGCTTCTTCTTAAGTTGTAGGTGTTTTTCGGAGACTTTCTTGTACTGGTATGTCGTATAGCTGACATAAAACTGTTCACTCTTCCTTTGGATAATACAGGACGTGGAAATCCAAAACGACATTTGGTATAGAACTTATCCTTTGACTTGTAGTTTCGTCGACAGTATTTTCCACACCTGTGGGTTTGAAATCGTAAGACTTGTTGTTTTAAGTTTTTGTCTTCTCTGCTATTTGGAAGAGCACATGTAGCATAATCTTCAATGAAAGACAAAACAGTTTCATCTGAATCTGTTCCAAATTTGGGGGCGTCCTTGACCCATAACAACATATGTATGTGAGGAGCACCTCTTGCTTGATACTCCTTTCTCCAAAAGAAATACACAACTTCTCCAAGAGGAGGATTCTTTTTATTGCAGATGAAAGACACCATAGCTTCAAATCTATGATTGAAATATCTGCATACATTGACAGGATCCAAAGAGCACAATTCTCAAGGTGTATTGTATTCAATATTTTTTATATTTGAATTTGCCTCTCGAAGAAATTCAAGTAAATCATCCCAAGCACACTCAGCACAGCTTAGTATAACAAACCATGTAGGAGTTCCCAAGTTCCGTAGCATACATTGCAGTTCTCCATGTCGACGGTACCAATATTCATTAGTCCCATGCTGACATGCCACCAGATTAATCAACTGAGATTCTAAATGATCATCTCTCTGATGCACTTTATCCATAAAATCCTTTGCAGTTACATTTTGAAGATGCATGCCAGTTTTTAAAATGTGATTTACTGCATATGAAAGTCCAGACAAGTCACTTTCAAACAGAAGATGAAACATATAAGGGATACATTGTCGAAATCTTGGATCTTCTGCATATAATCTTGTTGTCCGATATTCAGATGCAGGAATCTGCACAGGACGTTCATCATATCGTCCACCTTTTCCTGTTGGAAACAACTGCGGGAAACAACGAGCTTCCAAGCTCTCTTCCCATACACTCATGGGACTTCCTGTTGCTTTTTTCATCTGAAGCCACTCAATCGTATTCCCCATCACCTCTTTGGAATGAAGTGGATGTACACTGCAATGTTCATAGATCTCTTCACATCTGGACATGTCCACTTTTTCTATTTGTCCACTTAATGTTTCAGTATCTTCTGCTAAATCTATTTCTTCATCTCCAACAAACACATTTCTATAGTACTCATTATTTTTTAACAGATACAATGACGCCTTTTGCACTTTGCTAACATCCACTAACTCTTGCCAGATTTTCTTATTCTTAGTCTTAGTAGGAACACCATTAACTAGATTGACTAGTGGGCTCATTATGACTAGTGGCTCATTTTTTGCATGGTCTACACCAATAGTTTCAATATTTTACCTTAAATCTAATGGTAAATACACAACTCTTCTTTTCAATCCTCTTTGCAACTCTGGTGGAGGTAATTTACCTGTTTTGGGCTCCATACGAACAATAGCCTTAAACGGCTGAACACATTGTATGAGAATAGACTCATACGTATTTAAATCTATCAGCTCTGGAGGAATAGCAACCAACTCTAGATTATTATGAACAGCTCTAGAAGGCATTTTATTCTCATCTAATTTGTTATAACAATATTTGCAAATATGCTGCTCATATCCCAAATCAAAACAATCCTAAAAGAGCAAATAAGTTTCAATTTCCATCCACTTATCATTATCTTCTATTTCACTTTTTAAATACAGATTGACACCCCTTGTCTGATTTTTATAGTGACTTCGCCGACAACAAATACAAGAAACATTTGGTCTTTCACCTGAAATTACCTTAAACTTTGTGATTTCATCTTCAAATTATTCTGTAATTACGGGTTGTACTTTGTCTTCAACATTTTGTTCTACTATTTGTCAGTTTCTTCACTCTCTTGCTGAGGACCAAAGTAACAAAACTCAATATCATCACAGACCTGCTTCACATCTGATACTGACCCACGCAAAAGAGCACTGTTCAACTCACTTAACTTTAGTGCTGGACTTTTTGCATAATACAACCTTCTCACTAATTTCCGCATTTGAGTATGATGTACTGCCAGCATTCTGAAATGGTGAAAAACACTTTGACAAACTTTCCTAGAAAGACAAGCCATAGAATGACCTTGCAAACCAGTATGTTTTCTCACTCTGCAAGGGTCTAGTCCTTGCAACAGCTTAATCTTTTGTTTTACACTTTTTTTAGTATAGGCTCATAAAAAACTACATAATTTTTCAATAGATTCCTGTTGTACACTGCAAACACTACTGCAATCCCAAGTGTATGCAGGGTTTTTAGCACGTCTCCCTAAAACTTCATCAGCTATCACTTCTTCTGCATTTCTTTCAACCATTTTCTCTTTCTCAATTGGACAACCGTCGCTAACCTCATAACCTCTACCACTGGTGTCAACTGCATACAATAACTTTTCGCTCAGTGAATAACTCTCTTCATTAAAAAAAGGCTCTGAACTGGAACTGTGTTTCCATTCTCCCAAAAAAAATCACAATTTAATTTTATTAATAACTCTTTTCCTCCTACTTTTGGCCTTCATTACATGTATTGGTTTATCTAGTGATCGAATTCTGTTTAACACTAAAATAAACAGTTTCCTTTTTACTTCAAAAGCCTTTTCCACAATGTTTTCAATATGCTTCTTCTTTTTATAAAATAAAGCTCTCTTTTTATATTTCTTTACATCTTTTAGCAAATTATGCACTACTCTCTTGTAAAATATTTTTTTGCGTAATTCCTTATACTGATTTTGCCTTCTTTTACCATACTTTATCTCCTTTGACTGACCATTTGCTTTTTGACTTTTCCTCTTATTTTGAATTTTTTTCTTATTTGAAGAATTCTCAGTAGTTCCAGCATTATCTACATTCTGTTTGCTCCTACAAACATTTTTAACAAATTGGTTCGTGATCTTACCAGAAGATTTTTTCCTTTTAGCCACATTATCTTGTACATTCAATACTTGTGGTTGATGTTTCTTCAAATAATCCTCCTGTCTCTGTTCTTTTCTTTTTCTTTTTTTTCTGGCATGATTTCTCTATTTTAACGTTGAAAAACAGTATCTGTAAAAAAGAATCACAAATAAATGTATATTAATAACTTTCAAATTTATACTATTCTATTACTGTAGAAACACATTTTATATAAAAACTGACTAATAAACTATAGCCCTGAAGCACAAGTGTGACAATGGTTAAAACACTACGGGCCCGATTCACAGAACTAATTTAAGACAAAATCCTAAACTTACTACCATTTTGGTATTCACAGAAGGTACTTACTCATTTTGGTATTCACAGAAGACACTTACTCATTTCGGTATTCACAGAAGTTAGGAGTCCTAAGTTTAGGACTCCTAAATGCCTTCTGTGAATACCGAAAGTCTTAAAATTAGGATTTTTCTCAGTTTAGTAGTAGTATAGTTAGGACTCCTAACTTTAGGACTCCTAAATGCCTTCTGTGAATACCGAAAGTCTTAAAATAAGGATTTTTCTCAATTTAGTAGTAGTAAAGTTAGGACTCCTAACTTTAGGACTCCTAAATGCCTTCTGTGAATACCGAAAGCCTTAAAATTAGGATTTTTCTCAGTTCAGTAGTAGTATAGTTAGGACTCCTAAGTTTAGGACTCCTAAACTGAGAAAAATCCTAATTTTAAGACTTTCGGTATTCACAGAAGGCATTTAGGAGTCCTAAACTTAGGACTCCTAACTTCTGTGAATACCGAAATGAGTAAGTGTCTTCTGTGAATACCAAAATGAGTAAGTACCTTCTGTGAATACGAAAATGGTAGTAAGTTTAGGATTTTGTCTTAAGTTAGTTCTGTCAATCGGGCCCTACATGCATAGTGCATACTACTTTGAAGCAGTTCATGCCCTAAAGCCTACCTCACTAAAAGACTACATGCTAACTGACTGAATGATTACAGTACTATAAGGAGACACACTGGGTGAGTAACAGGGTGTTTGCTAGAAGTGTATAAATACTAACTGGGGAATTGAAGGTGTGAAAGACAACTGTGTAGGTGATTAGAGCACTGCATGCATACTGGATAGGCATTTGAAGCAGTCCATGTGCTAAGGCCTGGCTCACTCCATGAGTACTTGGGTACTGACTGAAAGATTAGAGTACAGCAAGGAGAGTGCCTGGGTGAATTTATAAGTGGTAGGCTTTTGGCACATAGAATGGATTAGTACTTGGTACTTAATGGGTCACTTGAGGAGTGCAAATAGAGTGACAGGATGTTTGCTGGACTATATGGATACTGACTAGGGAATTGAAGGTGTAAAAGACAAGTGTCTAGGTGGTTAGAAGACTGCATGCATAGTGGATAGGGGTTTGAAGCAGTCCATGTGCTAAGGCCTGGCTCAGTGCATGAATACGTAGGCACTGACTGAATGATTAGAGTACTGCAAAGAGAGTGTCTTGCTGAATTTATAACTGTTTGGGTTTTGGCACAGTGAAAGGATTACTAAATGGTGCTGAATGGGTCACTAGAGGACTGCAAAGGGAGTGACAGGGTGTTTCCTGGAAGTGTATGGATACTGACTAGGGAATTGAAGGTGTGAAAAACAACTGTGTAGGTGGTTAGAGGACTGCATGCATAGTGAATAGGCATTTGAAGCAGTCTATGTGATAAGGCCTGGCTCACTGCATGAGTACTTGGGTACTGACTGAATGATTAGAGTACAGCAAGGAGAGTGCCTGAGTGAATTTATAAGTGATTGACTTTTGGCACAGTGAATGGATTAGTACTTGGTACTGAATGGGTCACTAGAGGAGTGCAAAGGGAGTGATAGGGTGTTTCCTGGAAGTGTATGGATACTGACTAGCGAATTGAAGGTGTGAAAGACAAGTGTATAGTATGTTAGAAGACTGCATGCATACTGCATAGACATTTGAGGCAGTGTATGTGGTGATGTATGGTTCACAACATAACTACTTAGAAACTGACTAAATCATCAGACTACTGCCAGGACAGTGCCTGGGTAAAACTTTTAAATTTTCAGTTCTGGCACAGCGAAGAGAATAGTACATGGTACTGCACCTTAGTGTCAAACCCTGACTCATTTTATCAATGCATAAGCAAAGACTAGCTTCTAATGCTACTAAAACTTGACAACATGACCGGTTTTAAAAGAGTTATCTGTCAGAAAATACACAATGTTACCCAATCCTTCTCTCACAGTGGTTCCCAAATGCACACAGACTCACAGTGTAATTCTAGACAACAACCACTATGCCTATGAGTTTATCCAAACTCATTCACTACTGAGGAAGTGGTAAGGGAACTGCACACAATCTACATATTTCAGGACTGCAATTTTGTGTCAAAGCCTAACTCATTTAATCAACGCATAAGCAAAGACTGGCTTCTAATGCTACTAAAACTTGACAACATGACAGATTTTAGAACAGTTATCTGTCAGAAAATACACGATGTTACCAAATGCTTCTCTCACAGTGGTTCCCAAATGCACACAGACTCACAGTGTGATTCTAGACAAGCACCACTATCCCTAGGAGTTTACCAAAACTCATTCACTACAGTAGAAGTGGTAAGGGAACTGCACACAATCTACACAATTCAGGACTGCACTTTTGTGTCAAAGCCTGACTCATTTAATCAAAGCATAAGCAAAAACTGCCTTCTAATGCTACTAAAAGTTGACAACAAGACAGGTTTTAAAACAGTTATCTGTCAGCAAATACACAATGTTACCAAATGCTACTCTCACAGTGGTTCCCAAATGCACACAAACTCACAGTGTGATTCTAGACAAACACCACTATCCCTAGGAGTTTACCAAAACTCATTCACTGCAGTAAAAGTGGTAAGGGAACTACACACAATCTACACAATTCAGGACTGCACTTTTGTGTCAAAGCCTGACTCATTTAATCAAAGCATGAGCAAAAACTGCCTTCTAATGCTACTGAAAGTTGACAACAAGACAGGTTTTAAAACAGTTGTCTGTCAGCAAATACACAATGTTACCAAATGCTTCTCTCACAGTGGTTCCCAAATGCACACAAACTCACAGTGTGATTCTAGACAAGCACCACTATCCCTAGGAGTTTACCAAAACTCATTCACTACAGTAAAAGTGGTAAGGGAACTGCACACAATCTACACAATTCAGGACTGCACTTTTGTGTCAAAGCCTGACTCATTTAATCACAGCATAAGCAAAAACTGCCTTCTAATGCTACTAAAAGTTGACAACAAGACAGGTTTTAAAACAGTTATCTGTCAGCAAATACACAATGTTACCAAATGCTTCTCTCACAGTGGTTCCCAAACGCACACAGACTCACAGTGTGATTCTAGACAAGCAAAACTATCCCTAGCAGCTTACCAAAACTCATGCACTACTGTGCAAGGGGTAAGGAGACTACACACAATCTACATATTTCAGGACTGCACTTGTGTGTCAAACCCTGACTCATTTAATCAAAGCATAAGCAAAAACTGCCTTCTAATGCTACTAAATCGTGACAAGACAGGTTTTAAAACAGTTATCTGTCAGCAAATACACGATGTTACCAAATACTTCTCTCACAGTGGTTCCCAAATGCACACAGACTCACAGTGTGATTCTAGACAAGCAACACTATCCCTAGCACCTTACCAAAACTCATTCACTACTGTGCAAGGGGTAAGGAGTCTACACACAATCTACATATTAAAGTACAGCACATTAGTGTCAAAACATAACTCATTTTATCAATGCATACCCAAAGACTGGCTTCTAATGCTACTAAAACTTGACAACATGACAGATTTTAAAACAGTTATCTGTCAGCAAATACACGATGTTACCAAATGCTTCTCTCACAGTGCTTCTCAAATGCACACAGACTCACAGTGTGATTCTAGACAACAACCACTATCCCTAGCAGTTTACCAAAACACATTCACTACTGTGGAAGTGGTGAGGGAACTGCACGCAATGTACATATTTCAGGACTGCACTTTTGTGTCAAAGCCTGACGCATTTAATGAACACATAAGCAAAGACTGGCTTCTAATGCTACTAAATCTTGACAACATGACAGGTTTTAAAAGAGTTATCTGTCAGAAAATACATGATGTTACCAAATGCTTCTCTCACAGTGGTTACCAAATGCACACACACTCACAGTGTGATTCTAGACAAGCACCACTATCCCTAAGAGTTTACCAAAACTCATTCACTACAGTGGAAGTGGTAGGGAAACTGCACACAATCTACACATTTCAGGACTGCACTTTTGTGTCAAAGCCTGACTCATTTTATCAAAGCATAAGTAAAAACTGCCTTCTAATGCTACTAAAACTTGACAACAAGACAAGTCTTAAAACAGTTATCTGTCAGCAAATACACGATGTTACCAAATGCTTCTCTCTCAGTGGTTCCCAAATGCACACAGACTCACAGTGTGATTCTAGACAAACAACTCTATCCCTAGCAGCTTACCAAAACTCATCCACTACTGTGCAAGGGATAAGGAGACTACACACAATCTACATATTAAATTACAACACATTAGTGTCAAAGCATGACTCATTTTATCAATGCATGAGCAAAGATTGGCTTCTAATGCTACTAAAATTTGACAACATGACAGATTTTAAAACAGTTATCTGTCAGCAAATACACAATGTTACCAAATGCGTCTCTCACAGCGGTTCCCAAATGCACACAGACTCACAGTGTTATTCTAGACAAGCAACACTATACCTAGCAGCTTACCAAAACTCATGCACTACTGTGCAAGGTGTAAGGAGTCTACACACAATCTACATATTAAAGTACAGCACATTAGTGTCAAAACATGACTCGTTTTATCAATGCATAACCAAAGACTGGCTTCTAATGCTACTAAAACTTGACAACATGACAGATTTTAAAACAGTTATCTGTCAGCAAATACACAATGTTACCAAATACTTCTCTCACAGTGGTTCCCAAATGCACACAGACTCACAGTGTGATTCTAGACAACCAACACTATCCCTAGCACCTTACCAAAACTCATTCACTACTGTGCAAGGGGTAAGGAGTCTACACACAATCTACATATTAAAGTACAGCACATTAGTGTCAAAACATGACTCATTTTATCAATGCATAACCAAAGACTGGCTTCTAATGCTACTAAAACTTGACAACATGACAGATTTTCAAACAGTTATCTGTCAGCAAATACACGATGTTACCAAATGCTTCTCTCACAGTGGTTCCCAAATGCACACAGACTCACAGTGTGATTCTAGACAACCAACACTATCCCTAGCACCTTACCAAAACTCATTCACTACTGTGCAAGGGGTAAGGAGTCTACACACAATCTACATATTAAAGTACAGCACATTAGTGTCAAAACATGACTCATTTTATCAATGCATAACCAAAGACTGGCTTCTAATGCTACTAAAACTTGACAACATGACAGATTTTCAAACAGTTATCTGTCAGCAAATACACGATGTTACCAAATGCTTCTCTCACAGTGGTTCCCAAATGCACACAGACTCACTGTGTGATTCTAGACAAACAACACTATCCCTTGCACTATACCAAAACACATTTCTTCATCTAGAAGAAGTACTATATTTTAGTGTAGAAACATAATTCATTTCACAAATTCATAAACAATGACTGGTTTGTATTTCTACCAAAATATAAAGACAGCACAGTTATCTGTCTACAAACACATGAAAAACACAAGTGCTTATCACAGAATGGTTTCTACAGGCACACACACTGTCAATAAAATTGTAGAGAAAAAAAGTACTCCCTACACTTTAGCAGGAGAAATACATTAGTCTGATTAAAATCAAAATAGTCTACATACATCCCCTCACAATTAAATAACTCACCATTCAAGTTGTTTTGTAGATTAAGAAGTATATCAGTCACACACCAGATATCAGTCACACACCAAATTTTCTTATACAGAATCTCTGCACTGTGCACCTGTCAGCAGAACCAAAGAATGGTAAAGGTTCCCTCTCATTTTCCACACAAATACATGTAAACATCAAATCACATTCCTTCCCACATAAATTCAAAAGCAAACACACATTTCTATTGGTTAAACATTTCAACCGTTTCCAAATGACATAAATTTGAACCTTTCCCCCAATCTGCCTTCTGCCCGTTACCCTAGAAACAGATCATGGAACTCTGAACTGAGCACACAGGTCACAAGTTCAGCACACAATGTTGCTAATCAAGACAGCAAGTGTGCTTGACTTTTCAACATATCAGCTAATCATATATAATGTTCCTTACAATCAGTTTTTGTTAACCAATAAGAATCATGCGTTTAAAAAACAGACATATACACCCTACCTTTCAGTGTAGAAGATTGTCAAACAACCAATGATTTCTTGTCTTTTTTCAAAATTGCATCTTAGCCACCATTTTAGAAACATCTTACTTTCCAAACTGCCATTTCATTTACAGAGACCATCTGAGTGCATCCAGACCTCCTTTCAAGATGCTTAGAGTGTGGATTGTGGGACACAGCTATATTTTCTGGAGCCAAAGGTATGCAGAAAACAAAGGCATTCACAAAGACCTAGGTTTGCCAAATGTAGACATTAAAAGGATTGGACAGAGAGGGTTAAAGTGGCACCAATTGATGCCATTGGTGAAATCCTTCATGCATATCCAACACCCTGACCTCATAATAGTGCACTGTGGTGGCAATGACCTAGGCACTTTGTCTGGGGTAGGTCTGAAAATGCTTATGAAGGACAACGTTGCAGAACTGATTTCACTTTTTCCCAAAACTGCCTTTGTGTATTCTAACATATGCCAAAGGCAGAAATGGAACTGGTCCAATCATTTTTGTCCACAAATTGAGAAAGCTAGGAAACATGTGAATAAATCTGTTTCTGCTTTTCTCCAAGACTATAGAATGGGGTCCATTTACAATAACAATCTGCGCTTTCATATGCAAGAGATGTATAGGAGAGATGGAGTACACTTTACTGATGAAGGAAACTGAGTCTTCCTCAACAACTTTAGACTCTGTATAGGTACTTACTTACAAGTACTAAAAACTCTCAATGAACACAACGGCTCTTTTTATAGCCACTCAAGAACAAAACACTTAAGCTTGATCTTTATCTCCCAACAATTTCATTTTTTTTTCCTTGGATCCGCGCACCCAACGCGAGAGAATCCGTGCACCCAACGCGATAGGATGCGCGCACCGTGCGCGCATTCCACCGTTTTGTTTTTTAAAAAGGGGGCCCCAGGGGGTCCTTCTGGGACCCCCTAAGCACCTCTAGAGGGTCACAGTATTTCCACTCTGTCCCCTTTATATGTTTTACACACTTATTCCCCTTGCTTCTTCAGCCTCGCTTCTACCGAGGCAGAAAATGGCCGCCAACAGTTCCTGGTTTCGAATGTAGACAGACACTTGACAGCCAATTAGCATTCAGCGTGCGATCGGGAGGGTGCGCGCTCGGTTCGGGGAGGGTGCGCTTACGGTGCGGGTAGGGTCTACGGATCCTCCCCAGCCATAGATATATATGTACTTTTAACTCTAATTTTCTCAGGAACTACTGAACGGATTCACACCATTTATGCAAAAGGCATGAGTCTGAACTGAGGACTACCTCTTTGCCGAATTTGGTGTAATTCCGTTCAGCGGTTCGGGCTGTAGCTGCGACAACAGATCCTATGGGAAATTGCATGGGGAAAACACTTTTTGGGACCCCCCTTTTTTCTCGGCCCCCGCTTGACGAATCACCACGAAACTTTCAGGGTAGGAGCGGAGCAGAGCTGGACAAAAGTTTGGAAAATTTCGCGAAGATTCGTCAACCGGCACCAGACTTATTGGGAATAGAATGTTGCGGATTTCCTATGGAAAATAGGTCCTAACTATAACTATCTACTGGCGACTGCCAGTAGATAATATATATATATATAATATATATATAATATATATATACATATATATATCAACAAAAAAGTCCCATAGTGAATCGGCTTAACCAGAGGAACACACGGGCACAGACCACAGCAGCAACGGGTGAAATCCAAGTTTATTTTACGAGCCGCAGACGGTCCATATATATATATGTACAAAAATGAAAGGCAGCCCTGTTGTTTTTAGGTACACTTTGCCTGTCTCCTGCATTTTGCCCTTAGATGTAGTTAATTTTTAGGTTTGCTATTTTCCCTTACCTATTATCACTTTACTAAAGTGATAATAGGTAGGGAAAAACATTTGTTTCTATATATTTTAAAAAGATATATGGACTACCACGGTACTATCTCTGGTGAACTGTGATACAAAAAAAAAAAAGTGTTAGAAATATTAAAAATATACTGTAGTACTTTATGTTTTACAAATGCAGTGTATTATAGTGTATTTTTCATTCTTTGCATATTTGAAAGTTCAGTAGATATTCTACAGCGTAGTGCGCTAATACCTACAAATGACGGTGGTGCTTCATTTTTTTTAAATGCACAGTTCTCCTTAAACTTAGAAATGCATTTCTCTATCTATTAACACTGAATAAAGTGGTCATAGGTAGGGAACAAAAATAAAACCTACTACTTACCTACATCTAAGACCCTAACCACGAACGCAGCAACATGCAGAATGCAGACAAAATGTCATGAAAACAACAGTGCGGCCTTTTACCTTTAGTAAACAGAGCATTAGACAGGTTTACTGATAGAATATCAATGTAACAAACATCAATGTTCTAAATATCGAAGAAAAAATATCAACTGCATACAAATTGACTCCAATACCTTAACAGGTAAGTACAAAAATAACAAATCAAAAATATCGAGGTAAAAAATACAGATGTAAAAAAATATTGATTTAAAAATATATATAAAATAAAATAAAATAATGTATAGTAAATATATTAAATGTTAATATTATTTTTAACAAAATAAATTAAATTTAATATACATTTTAACTAAATATAACAAATAAACTTAATTAAAAAAACATATAGACACAAACTTGAAAATGTGTACATATACATATATTTTCTTGAAAATAATTGATTAACTATTATCTTTATTTAATTTTTCAACTTATAAAAATAATATATATCTATCTATCTATCAATAATTTAAAATAAAAAAATATTCTATAAAAAATTTAAATATTAACCTATTAAAAAAATTAAACTTACATTTCCCAATAAAATAAGTGCAACAGTTTGGAAAGTGTTGGATAGCGGAGGGGTTACAATTTATATTCCCACTTCAGTGATAGTAACAGTAGGGAGAGTGTTGGATAGTGGGGGGGGGGGAATTACTATTCCCTCTCCAAAGAGTAAAACAGTAGAGAAAGTGTTGGATAGCGGAGTAATTAAATTTACTATTCCAACTCTAGTGAGTGCAGCAGTAGGGAAAATGTTGGATAGCGGAGGTGTAAAAATTACTATTCCCACTCCAGTGAGTGCAACAGTAGGCAAAGTGTTGGATAGCAGAGAGGCAACAATTACTATTCCCACTCCAGTGAGTGCAACAGTAGGGAAAGTGCTGGATAGCGGAGGGGTAAAATCTACTATTTCCACTTCAGTGAATTCAACAGTAGGGAAAGTGCTCGATAGCAGAGAAACAAAAATTACTAATAACACTTAAACAATTGAAAAAAATATATAAAAATGTTTAAATTTCATAACACTAAATAAACAATATTTTACACATATAAAATTAAATATATTAAACATATAAAAGGAACACATATTATAATAATATAACATATGACAAAAACCTAAAAATAATATATAAAATAAATTAATAAATACATTTATAAACAATCGTTATTTAAACGTATCAAATATTAACAAACAAAAAAATTATTTAAAACATAAATGTATTAATTTTATTTCATACCCTATAACACCACATCAAAAACAGAACACTTCAACATTTTTAATTAAATGTATTTCCATAGTTAACATAATTAATAATCAATTAAAAAAATATTATATAGAAATTATAAACATTCATTGAGTACACATGCTTTAACACTACAATAGCCACAACACACACCTAAATTAAACTATAAAATAATAAAACACAATTAAATATTATTTTTAAAAGAAATACTATTACTATTAACAACTAATAATTAAATAATTAAAAATGTATTTAAAACCCACCTTTTACCCCTTTAAAAGTAAAAACAACACACAAAAAATAAACAATTACTCTAAATAAATATCAAATAATTAAATTTAATTAACAGCTATATAATAATTAATTAAACACAAAGGGCCTCATTTATGAAAAGTGATGCATCACTGTGTGAAAACAGTGATGCGCCACTTTTCACTGCGCCCTCCCTGCGACTCGAGTGATGCGTCATATTTACAGTATGACGCATCATGTCGCAAGGAGTCACAGATACGTCAGTATTTCTGACGTATCTGTAGGCGCAAAAGTGACGCATCGCTGGAGTGTGTCACAAAAGTGACGCAACTCCAGCAATGTGTCCTTTCACATGGGGCAAGCCCCATGTGAAAGGGCCTGCGTCAGTCTTACGCCTGCTGTGAGGCAGGCGCAAGAAATTGACGCATTTGCACACTAGAAGTGGCGCAGTGAAATCTCGCAGATTTCACTGCGTCACTTCTACGACCCTTTGTTGCGTCAAAACGCCCCCCTTGCATACATTATACCTGGCGCAGGTATAATGTGGCGCAGGGGTTTACAAAGTGACGCATCTACCTAGATGCGTCACTTTGTAAATATGGCGCAACATGGCGCATGTTTTATGCCACTGGTGCGTCATAAAAAGTGACGCACCGGCGGCGCAAAAGTGACGCAGGGGCTCATAAATGAGCCCCAAAATACTTACCACCCTTTACTCCTATAAACACTACAAAACACACCTAAAATTAGTTACACAATTACCATAATTAATGACCAATTAACTAATTAAAATTAATTAACAACCAATTATTAACTAATTAATAATAAATTACTTTACCCATTGAACATTATAACACTATCCAATACATTTAATATAATTAAATTACTTCCCACCCTATTCACCTATAAACCCACAACCGGCTACAGAATTAAAAACGCAAAATTAAAATAAAAAAAATTAATAACTACTAAAAATTTAACACATATATTATAAAATAAAAACAAATCTTATACAAAAAAATATACATCACATACATATAAAATATATACTAAAATACATAACATTAATAAAAAATCGATATTTTTAACAACTATGGGGCAGATTCCGATTCCGGCCGCAAAACGAACCGACAGACACGGAACCAGACCGAATACCCACAGACATGACCAAGCCGTACGACCAAGCCGTAGGGAAAATAATGATCCAGCCGGAAAACCGACACGATTGTCACCGACCGACACGAACCCGGAATGAACCTGACTGACCCGTACCCGCGATGTCCGATCCGCGCAGTATGATGCAATATGTGTAAAACCGGACCGACTCACACGGAGACCAAGCCTCACGACTGACACGCACAGACAACCAGGCCCACAAGCAATAGAGACCTTCGCGACCGACGCGTATGAAACACAGAAGATAGGCAGCGTGAACGAGGCGGAGAAGCCCACACGAGACAACAGCAGCGTCCGTTTCCGTCACATGAGCGTCTCATTCATGCCTACAAAACCCAAAGGAAAAAAGACAAAAAAAGGACCAAACAAGCAATGACAAAGCCAATAAATATGTTTTTTAAAACTGGGACAAAGACACACCCACAACTCCAAATATATAAAGGACTACAATCACTACCATCATCCCTTGCAAACAGGAGACACAGCCAGCAGCAAACACCATTACACAGCAACCACAGACACACTCACAACTCACCCATCACAAAACCCACACACCATCAGCACCTCATACAAAAGCACATACACATACAGCCAGCAAACAAAACAAACACCAACGCACCCTCACTTGCACCCTCACACACATATCCCTCACCACCACCACCCATCACCATGCCCCCAAAGAAGACTCCAAAGTTCACAGATAGTGAGAGCCACATTTGTTTGGTACATTGGTCCAAAGGACCCCCATGTCACAGAAAACAAAGATGTGGGTGAGGATTGTGGACAAGGTGAACGCTCAAGCAGCAGCAAGGTGCACAAAGGACGATATCCAGAACAGGTGGTATGACGTGCACAGGAGGGTCAAGAAACTCATCGAAAAAGATCATGCCCTGAGTCAGTGCACCTGCGGTGGCCCTCCTGCCAAACCAGTCTACTTCAGGACCTGGGAGGAGAAGGTGCGGGACATCCTACCACCAGAGAGTGTCCATGGCCTAACAGACATACCAGAGCCTGGTGAGTACACAAACAACATACCCAAGATTGTGTGGCAAGGGGACAGTGAAACCATGCACCGCAAGCAAAGCTACAGTAACCAATAGATAATCATACCGAGATGTGTATGCCAGTCAGAAAAACACAATACCTGCCATCTCATAATGACTGGAAACTGTGTCATGACATGCACCAACCTACAAACAAATAGAGCAAGCCAGTGGCACAAAGCTAAATAGATATTGCCAGACAGTTTGCCACCACAAACACACTACCTCACAGTGCAGCTGACTGACAGGAAGGAATAGTGGGGATGCAGGTGAAGTGAGTGTATCCAAAAGCATGATGGGGCCTGTAGTCACAGATAATGCTCCCCCTCCTGATTGGCCCACCAAGACCTCTCTGAAACATGCCCACATCACAGGGAGTGGAAAATGACTGACAAGATGGCTGACACTGGCTCCTGCTGTGGGGAGCACAAGGCCCTGCTACGGGTTGTGTGCAAATCAGAAGCAGGACACCGTTGACTGACATCTTGAAAGACAACTTGCACGCCCTACAATGGAAGCACGTTTTTATGATGGGAAGGAGGACTGACAACCCTGAGCATACTTACCATCATGTGGAGACAACCCCCCCATCTTGCCATTGCTGTCACACTCCCTCACAGGGAAGCAGAGTCAAGAGGAAGGAAATATGTGCATGCTGGGAAGGGGGTGTAGCCAAGAGTATGATGTGAGTTGCAGTCACAGACAATCTACACCCACCCACATGGCCCAACAAGCTCACACTGAACCATACTCACCCCACAGGGAGTGGGAAGGGACTGATAAGATGTCTGACACTGGGCTCTGTTGTGGGGAGCACAAGGCCCTGCTGGGAACTGGGCAACAACAAACACCAGGACTTCACAGTCAGCCATCTTGCCATTGCTGTCACACCCCCTCACAGGGAAGCAGAGTCAAGAGGAAGGAAGCATGTGCATGCTGGGAAGGGGGTGTAGCCAAGAGTATGATGGGAGTTGCAGTCACAGACAATCTACACCCACCCACATGGCCCAGCAAGCTCACACTGAACCATACTCGCCCCACAGGGAGTGGGAAGACACTGACAAGATGTATGACACTGGGCTCTGTTGTGGGGAGCACAAGGCCCTGCTGGGAACTGGGCAACAACAAACACCAGGACTTCACAGTCAGCTATCTTGCCATTGCTGTCACACCCCCTCACAGGGAAGCAGAGTCAAGAGGAAGGATGTATGGGCATGCTGGGAAGGGGGTGTAGCCACGAGTATGATGGGAGTTGCAGTCACAGAGAATCTACACCCACCCACATGGGCCAGCAAGTTCTAACTGAACCATACTCGCCCCACAGGGAGTGGGAATGGACTGACAAGATGTCTGACACTGGGTTCTGTTGTGGGGAGCACAAGGCCATGCTGGGAAATGGCCAACAACAATATCAAACTCTGTCCATGACAAGCTGGGAAAAAGCAGTGTACAGGCAGGCATCTGTCCGAAAAGTAGAAAATGTCATGTTTGTGAACCATTGATGCATTTAGAAACATAACTCACATTGTGTGTCTCTTCCAAACACAGGTGGTGCTGGGCACCCAGCACCATATGATGAGGATTCCCAGTCCCAGACTCTGGCGGACACTGAGCTCTCTGGTCTGACTCTGTCTCTGTCCTCTTCGGATGACGACGACCAACCTGGCCCCTCCAGTGTGAGGCATCATGCAGCACCAGCAGCATCAATATCTGCATTCCCTGTACCCACGCCTCCAGTATCTGGACACCGACAGGGCAGCCCCGCCAACACGGACAGACCAAGGCCAATGAACACCCACAGCACAGGGACACAGGACCCCTAGGAAGCTACAGCAAACACCACCAGCAACACCACCCAAGGGGGCCCAGTGTCACCTGTGCGTCCCGCCGCTGGTCCTGCCCATGTGGATAGGGGTGCTGAGAGGGGTGGGAGGCAGAGGGCTCGCCTTATAGAGGGGTCTGGAAGGAGGACTGACAACCCTGAGCATACTTACCAGCATGTGGAGACAACCCCCCCATCTTGCCATTGCTGTCACACTCCCTCACAGGGAAGCAGAGTCAAGAGGAAGGAAGTATGTGTATGCTGGGAAGGGGGGGTAGCCAAGAGTATGATGGGAGTTGCAGTCACAGATAATCTACACCCACCCACATGGCCCAGCAAGCTCACACTGAACCTTACTCGCCCCACAGGGAGTGGGAAGGGACTGACAAGATGTCTGACACTGGGCTCTGTTGTGGAGAGCACAAGGCCCTGCTGGGAACTGGGCAACAACAAACACCAGGACTTCACAGTCAGCTATCTTGCCATTGCTGTCACACCCCCTCACAGGGAAGCAGAGTCAAGAGGAAGGATGTATGGGCATGCTGGGAAGGGGGTGTAGCCACGAGTATGATGGGAGTTGCAGTCACAGACAATCTACACCCACCCACATGGGCCAGCAAGTTCCAACTGAACCATACTCGCCCCACAGGGAGTGGGAAGGGACTGACAAGATGTCTGACACTGGGTTCTGTTGTGGGGAGCACAAGGCCATGCTGGGAAATGCCCAACAACAATATCAAACTCTGTCCGTGACAAGCTGGGAATAAGCAGTGTACAGGCAGGCATCTGTTCAAAAAGTAGAAAATGTCATGTTTGTGAACCATTGATGCATGTAGAAACATAACTCACATTGTGTGTCTCTTCCAAACACAGGTGGTGCTGGGCACCCAGCACCATATGATGAGGATTCCCAGTCCTAGACTCTGGCGGACACTGAGCTCTCTGGTCTGACTCTGTCTCTGTCCTCTTCGGATGACGACAACCAACCTGGCCCCTCCAGTGTGAGGCATCATGCAGCACCAGCAGCATCAATATCTGCACCCCCTGTACCCATGCCTCCAGCATCTGGAAACCGACAGGGCACCCCCGCCAACACGGACAGACCAAGGCCAATGAACACCCACAGCACAGGGACACAGGACCCCCGGGGAGCTACAGCAAACACCACCAGCAACACCACCCAAGGGGTCCCTGTGTCGCCTGTGCGTCCCGCCGCTGGTCCTGCCTGTGTGGATAGGGGTGCTAGGAGGGGTGGGAGGCAGAGGGTGCGGCTTTGCACAGGGGTCTGGACTGCATGATGATCCCCACCTGGCACGTATCATAGATGCGTACCAGGATAGCACCGGAGGATTTAGCCAGGTAGTGGGGATCCTCAAGGACATGCAACAGGAACAGGTCGCCCACCATGCCCGCATGGAGGCCAAGTGGGATGCCCTTACTGCGTTACTCCAATGCCTCAGCCAGATCAACACAAATCTGTCCACACCTCCCTGTGTGGCCACTACATCTGTTGCAACACCATCTTCCAGAGCCACAGGGAGGGAGGAGGACTCTGGCGGAGAGTCCCCTGCACTGCAGAGGCCTGCACCTGAGGATCCCCCCCCCCCGGAAGAAGAGGGGTCGTCCGAAGAAAGACATGTGAGAGGCAGATGTCCCAGCACATCCCCCAGGGCCTCTAAACCTGTTCTGGACAATGTTCTTTGTGCGCAACCCGTTGACCTTGTCCAATCGCACACAACTCACCCACATGACACGGAGGGTTCATGTTGGGCCAATGTAGCAGATGACTGTGGACTTTACTCTGGACATTTCATCTACCAGCACTTCCAACTCAACTGTGAACTTTGGATTCCAAAACCAATGTACAGCACCCACCATCCTGTGCACTTCCCTCACACATGTTTGAAAATAAACTCACCAGTACACCATACTTGCCTCTGTTGTGATTCTAACTTATCATGTGTCAGGAAGATGTTGATCTGATACACAACACAGTGCATGCCAAATACTGCAACAATGTGACTATTGTAAGGTCAGTTATGGTGATGTGACACATGTGAGGGAGACACACCACTATGGCACCACAACACATACTCACTGTGGCCATGTTACTCATCCCACACAATGATGTTGAGCTGAAACACATTGGCATGCACAGACACAACATCAACCCCAGACAGTGGTAACAAGTCCACAGGTGAGGTATGCAGATGTCAGTCAGATGTGGAAAGACGGACAACGCACATAACAAAGCGTAGCACAGGTTCATTACACATCAGCAACACGTTTATTCCACAATAGTTGAACGGTAATTCTACCTAACAGTGGACACACGCTCACAAAGTTTTGGAGAATTGAAGTCCAGGAATATGTGGTACATCAGTTGATGGGAATTGACAACTTCTACACGGGTGTTGGATTCTGGGTGTTGGGGGTCAGTGTTGACCAAACAACAGGCAAAGTACCCTGGGAAGGACAGACACAAGACACACAAGCACAGCAGAACAGGAGAGAAATGCAAAACACATGCACAAAACATGTCGCAAGAAACCTACACAAAAACAAGTTAGCAGTACTACCCTATTGTGGAGTGCACACCACATGAATGGACACATCACTGCACGCATCCAGTCAAGTGGCACACAGACACACTCAGACAGCAACAGAGCTGCCACAACACATTCCAGGCTACCTCCATACATTGACATAACAACCCTTGAAACTCACATTCAGGTGAAGAAGTTGTTGATGAGCTGTGAGCGGACGTCACCCTCATCCTCATCATCACTGGCATCTTGGCCCAGGCCGGGATCCTCCACAGGTGCCGGAGGTTGTTCATCGTCATCCTGGATGAGAGGCACCTCCTTCCGCACTGCCATGTTGTGTAACATACAGCAGACAAGGATTATTTTGCACACCTTTGCAGGCTCATATGGGAGGGCCCCTCCGGTCTTGTCCAGGCAGCGAAAGCGGCTTTTCAGGAGGCCGAATGACCGCTTAATCACCCTCCTGCTCCGACCATGTGCCTCATTGTAGCACAGCTCGGCTGGTGTCACAGGGTTCCTGAGGGGTGTCAGCAACCACAGCGTGTTGGGGTATCCGGAATCACCTACACACACAAAAATGAACAAGTAGCTGAGTTTTGTAGGAGTGCGGAATACAACATTGACAAACACACATAATGAGAAACAGTCAGTACACACCGACAAGCCAGGCACGCTGAGCTGGCATCTGTGACATCAGCGTTGCAATGCGACTACTCCTCATAATGTAGGCATCATGCGCCGAACCAGGGAACCGTGCACACACATGTGTGATAGACATGTCAGCAAGACCACCAGAGCATTGATGGAGTGGTAGTGCTTCCTGTTCCGGTATGCCTGCTCATGTGCCTGTGGTGGTATCAGGGCCACATGTGTCCCATCAATAGATACGATGATGTTCGGCATCCTCCCCAGTGTATAAAAGGCATCCTTTATTTCAGGGAGTTCAGCTGGGCTAGGGAACTTTATGTACAGGTCTAGGAAATGCAACATCCCGTCCAAGACATCGCGTAGCACCCGACTAAACATCGTTTGCGACATACCACCAGCAGTAGCCACAGTGTACTGGAAGGTACCAGTATCAAAGAAGTGCAGGGCTGCCATCACCTTCACCTCTGGGATCAGTGCTGTAGGGTATGTCCGGCCAGGTAGCAGATGTGGCGCCAACTGCTCCGCCAACTCCTCAATCAGTGACCTGGTGAAGCGGTACCGTCTGATGCAGTCGCGTTCCTGCATGGTTGCAAGGTCTGGGAATGGTCTATGGACAGCTGGTGCCCTGCAGTACAGAGATGCACAAAGGAAGATTGTCAGTTCATCCACTCATGTGACCATGACCAGGCTCAATATCACATGATAGATCATGACGTTGCACAATGTACTGAGGTGTGTGCTGTTGGGCATGGACACATATGTCACCTACATGACCACCACCTCACATCTCAATTCCACATGTGCACATGAGTCCCATGTAGTGCAATGGCCAATCATCTGGCTGTGTCACCCAACCTATGTACTACTGCGACGTTCCAAACACACACCACAGTGACAAGTGAGGCCTGATGTCTCCCAGGCATCACAGATCTTTGCCATGCAGAAACCCAGGGTCCCTGTATTGCCACATCGACACTGGCATTGACATAGCGTATCACGTACACACCGCAAGGCAAGCGTAAGTCCCACAGGTAGTGGCCACTGTTGTTCCTGCTGGGCCAACATGTACGTCTCTTAGACACACACACCATCAAGGTTGATGCATATATCACATGGATGTGAAGACTGTCACCCATTGGGCACATTTGATCAGACACATCTGAGACACAACATGCACACAGACTGTGGTTGCACATCAGTATTGTGGCTACAGGTCTCACTGTGACGTACATGCCATCACCCCCTGGCCTCAGGGTGTATGTGACATGCCCAAAACATATCCAACATGAAACTGTGTCCGTGACTCATGCCCATTACTGTACAATTGCACATCACAGTGGTAATGTGCACTACACACAAAGGATTCTGCCCCCATGTACACGTGCACAGCCTGGGAGTGGCTGCACATTAGTGCCACCCAAAAAAACAGATGTGCCCCCCCAAACACCCAGGGAATGCAGCCTTACATGCCCTGGGACACTGTGTGGGCAATGCTGTAGTGTGGTAGGTGTGCACAGGTGTCCCTGGCTAGTAAATGTGTGTTGAATCCGTAGAATAGTGACACCAATGAGGTCCGACGCGGGTGACAATGCGTACGCATTGCACGGTTCATGACCGAGCCGTGCGTTCGCTTTGTCATTGAATGCAATGGGGTCCGACGCGGGTGACAATGTGTACGCATTGCATGGTTCATGACCAAGCCGTGCGTACGCTTTGTCATTGAATGCAATGGGGTCCGACGCGGGGGACAAAGCATACGCATTGCACGGTTCATGACCGAGCCGTGCATATGCTTTGTCATTGAATGCAATGAGGTCCGACGCAGGTGACTATCATGCATACGCGTTGGGCAGGCATGGTCCAAGACAGGCGTCAGCCTTGGCCAATGAATTGTATGGAGACGGGTGCATGTGTATTTTCGAAATACGCGTTGTACAGTCAGTTGACCGAGCCGGGCGCACCCATAGGCTCCGGACTGTCATGGAGACGGATGCGGATTCAAAACTTGAACGAGTTGTGCACTGGAAATTCAGTTGGATGCCTACAAGAATGTTGCAATTTCAAGTGTTTCATGAAGGTGAAGATTTGAACAATGCAGAAGGTGTTTACGAGTCGTACATTTACATGGATTGGCCAGATTCATAGAATGCAACCGTGTTGGACCTATCACTTGGGACACAGGGCACAGATTCTGCCTCTGCAGCACAGATATAAGGCTGTCTGGCCCCTAGGGAGCTCACTTGCCTGCACTACATGCTACTGGACCACATCCCTGCTACCACTGCTGCTGTCTCTGCATCCTCTGGCTCCTGCTATGGCACGTACTCTGGAGAGGGCCCCAGCCTTCACTGAGGAGGAGAACCAGGCCCTGCTGGACGGGCCTCTTCCACAGTACAGCAAGCTGTATGGGAAACCAGGGGAGCAGGTGAGTGTGCAGTCCACTGCCTTACTAATTATGCATGTTGTCTGACTAGCAGTACTAGCAGTGTGAACACCAGTGGCAAGCATTCTCACTGACTACTTTCATCACCCAAAGTGTGTAGGTACATGTAATGAACAGGTGTCCTGCTGCTAAAGTGCATTAGTGCAAGCTTAAACTATCCAGGCATTGTTAACATGTCAGACATGCAGGTGACTTGTCCTTCCCCATGGTTGCACTACCTGTGTAACTCATTTCCCTTTGTGATGATGACATGTATATCCAAATGTGTGCAGCACAAATATGGGGCATGTGTGTTAATGTACTTTTCACTTTGTCATCCTCACAGGTTGATGCCCACCAGAAGCAGGAGATATGGCTGACCATCGCCCGGGCAGTTCGTTCAGTGGGGGTCTACAAGCGCCAGATCCGCAACTGCCAGAAGAAGTGCCAGGTCCTTCGGGGCTGGACCCGGACAATAGCTAGAGTCCAGCTGAAGCTGTCATCTCCGCACAGGAGGGGCGAACACCGGACCCTGACCCCCCACATGCTCCGGATACTGGCGGTGGTCTTCCCAGACCTGGATAGGCAGCTGAAGGCCAGACAGCAGCAGGATGGGGGTAAGTCCATGCCTAATCTGTGTACTATGTCTGAAATGCTAATTGTAGTCTTTTGGCCTGGTCACACTTCCACATTACGTAGGTCTTGTAGTCCAATACTCAGGTCCCTCAATTGTGTGATGCACCCTCCTCATCTGTTCCACAGGTGTGGCGACCAACAGTCTGTTGCTTGTGTCACTAGGGCACTGTGTCCCTGCAGTCAGCTATGCTTCATCTACCGGACAGCATCTGTTCCCGTGACTCTGTTGTGTGTTTCATGGGTGGGTCAATTGTGTATACAATGCCTAAGATCTGACATGTGATCTGTGTGTGCCCCTGAAATGTATTCCAATTGCTGGTCTGACTCGCCACATGTGGCTGGGGTATTCCAAACAAACCCATGCAGCAGGGGACTCCAATTTTGGGGCGTCAGGAGTATGTATATCAAGTATGTCACACTTGCTTAGCTACCTGACTACTGTCCAGGGCCAAACACTGTTTCATGTAGACCTGGCCAGTCATGCCTCCTCAAGGGCATTTAGAAACACTCTGGGGCCGATTCCTATCCGGTTCGGAAGGGCACTGAACGCAATCCTGCCGGAAAAACTACTAGCCGTACGCATGTTTTCCGGCCGACTCGTACAGCTGTACGAGTGAGCAAGTACGATGGGAGCTACGTGGAATTCACCGACCGAGTCGTTTCCGGGTCCGAACCACTCCGTACGTCTCGGTCGGAAGCTAACCGTGGCGTGCAATGGATGCGATTTACAACCGAGCCAGTACGATGCACGCGTCGGACAGCCTGTGCGAGCCGGAGTGTCCGGCTTGCAAAAGCTCGCGGAGTCGGACTTCGGGGGTTCGCGTGGGACCCCCTGACACCCGCAGCCTTACGACTCGGACACAGGGGGAGACCTATGGGTCTCCCCAACACAGGCATGTACGGTGCGCATGGCGCCGACGCGTACCCACTGTAGGGGGCTCACTTGTTCGAGACGTACCCATTCAGTCAATGGGAGCGCATGTACGCTTCATACAACTGGCTCCAATTTACTTCTATGGGAATCCGACTGAACTGAGTCCGACAGCATACGTGCGCATCGTAGTCGTGCGGTCGGACTGTAGGGGTCCTGCTCGGTCGGAAAACACTCTGGATCCGACTCGGTCAGAGTACTTTCCGACCCGGATCGGAATCGGCCCCTCTGTAATCCCACTCCTGTGTATCAAATTACAGGTTGTGCTTAGTGACATGTGCCCTCAGGTGTCTGCCTCTGTGTCATTAGGGTGTGGCTTGTTGTTACGTACAACTGGGGTGTCCATGATTCGGAGGGTCAGCATGGCATCTGAGATGTGACTGTGAGAGACAAGACCTGTGTGACATATAGGTGTGTGATCATCTGACAGCGCACAATGGTGTATGCAACTGTGTCCTTCATGAAGCTGGGTTACATGCATGGCAGATTGTGATGTGTTAATGTACAGGGAGTTGTGTTTGTAGAGACTCATATGTCTGATTTGCCTGATGTGGGGTCTTCTGGGTCCTGAATATGTTGTTTGCAGGGGATGGGCAAGTGCGCCAGTCATCTGCAGAGTTAGCTTTACCCCTGAGCTAGGATTGTGAGTCAGTGCATATTGTTCTTGTCTGGATGCCCTGGCCCTGTGACAGGAGTCAGTGTTGACTCACTTTCAGGACATCCCAGTGCATGGCATTTAACTTGCTATGAGTGATCCTGCATTGTGTTCAAGTGTGCACCATGCACCCCATTGTGGCATTGCCCATCAGGACATGAGAACATCATAGTGTGTGTTGCTGGCATGCATCACAAGCATGTGAAATGAGTCTCTGCCCATCCCTTCATCCGGACACCTGTACTGAGTCAGTAGCAAGAGATGTGCTGTGTGTATAGGACATACTCCTACATGTTCACTTGCATGTCCAAATGAGGTGTGGGTGGTACATGTCGGCACATTGGGGTATTAGCATCCAACATGCAACAGACATATGTGTGAAAGTCAAGGAAGGATATGTGTGCCATGGTTGATGTTGAGAATAACAATTGGCTTATTCTAAACAGTGTTGGCACTTTGAGCTGTGTTCAGCTGATGATGCCAGGGCTTGCCCTGTGATGTGATGTACTCACTGTGGCGTGTGCAGTCGGTGCAGGTGACTGATGTTGTTCTCTTACTTCTTATTCCTATCCAGATACATCCACGGCCACAGGAGGGGACAGCTCCATGGACCAGGAGGAGCCACAGAGCCTAACAGGGACAGAAGGAGTGGAGTCGGGGGGACCCAGTGGCACGGAGGGCAAGTGGAGCCACACAGAGGAGTCATCAGCACCATCACCCCCAGCTGAGGGCCACAGCAGCTCTGAGGATGACTCCCTTGTGGAGGCGAGTGTCAGAAGCCACCAAACCCCAGCTCGTGAGGCTGTCCCCACCACCACCACCACCACCCTCCCATAAGCTCCCATCCCAGAGGTCCCTGTAGGCTCCCGTGTCCGTGAACATGTCTCCTTTGTGCCAGGCACCGCACCCCCTGCCCCTGTGTCCCCTGCTGCCCTGAGTGAGGAGTCTGTGGACTTACTTAGACAGATCCATGCAGGGCAGACGTCGATGCTGAAGGTCCTCCATGCACACACAAGTCTGTTGACACAACTGGTGTCGTTTATGGAGGGCATTTCCTCAGGCATGTCTGCCCTACAGAGGACCAATCAGTCCATGGCCTCCTCCCTGACGGCAGCAGTGTCCCTCCTTCAACAGTCCCGCACCCCTCCTACCCCTGCACCACCCATGATTAGACGGTTAGTGCCACTGATGTGGGGACCGTGTCTCCCCCCGTCCTGCTGACCTCACCTGCCCCCCATTGCGCTCCCATGGATGTAGGCACTGCAGTGGAGTCCACGACCACCCCGTTTGACTTGGGCACTGCAGTGGGGACCCAATCCACTCCATCTGACCTGCCCACTGGAGTTGTGCCGGCACCCACCCCATCTGACTTGTGCCCCACAGTTGTGACAGCACCCACCACATCAGTCAGCTCTACTGCAGTTGCAAGTGTCTCACCTGCATCCACCACCTCTTCACTGCCTCCTTCTGCTGTGCCCTGATCCTGTCCCTGCGGTGCCTGTCCTGCCCCCATGTATGCCCCTCCGAGGGGATGACCCTGGTCCTTAGCAGTGCAGGCAAGCAAGGTGTGATATTTGTCACTCTAGTTCACTCCTTGGCATTTGGACATGGACTGGCCCTTGGCCTTTAGTTTGAACGGACGTTTAACTTTTAATATGCTGAATAAAGCTTTTTTCTTTATCCCTATGAACTTGATTTAGCTGTACATTATGTTGGTAATGTTTAACATGCCCTTGCACCTGTAATGCTTGGTTTCCAATGTTGAATACTAATGTGTTGCTGTGAGGTACTCCATGTGGTCCATGAGATATGTATCCTATTCTGGTTGGTATCCATATCTTCCTTTGCAGTTACCTGGGTGTGTCAGGATTAACTATTTGTGGACATCTCTGTGAACATTTATATTTGCATGGTCACATCTGTGGCTTGCACTCATGTACATATGATGTGCTTCCCATTGTCCAATTTGTCAATTCCACAGACTTTGTGCGCATCACCACTGGACCGACAGGTGTGGGCATCATTGGTATAGGAGCAACTGGGTCCTCTGTGCAACTTGCTAGACATATGTTTTGAGTATGTGCAGATGACTTAGGGGAGACCCACGTACCCAGGCTGTTGTGACCAGAGCCTTCATTGTGTGGTAACTGATGGCTGACTGACCAAGTGTTCTGCAGACAGAGTGAGACGTGCTGTAAATATGTTTGCCACAGCTGGGCTTCCACAGGAGTTGGGTCCCCTCAAGTAAGTGTGTTGTCCCGTGACATAGCCTGGGCCCATGGTGTGTGTTGCATGAGCATGTGTGTGTGTCCACATCCCTGTTCATACACAGGCAGTGTTCCCTTGATATGTTTCTGTTGTTGATGCTTGCTGAGTGGTACTGTGTTCATCCCACTACTTTGCCATGGGCAACCAGATGTGTGGGTTCATGACACACTACTGTTAATTTGTGTATCATCATTGGGATTTGTCAGTTCTGAGTGGAGATGATGTTGTCAGACACAGATGGGACACAGTCAGGGTTCCCCAAGGCACTTGTTTATTTGCAAAATCATGTAGTTGTCCCTCAGTGGTACCTTTCAGTGATTGAGACATTTGTATGTGTGTGTGACTGCTCCTACTTGTCGGGTTCATGGCTGCAATGTTGGCAGGTGTCTGCATGTGTGCCTTGTGGTTCTCCTTGGCTTCTGCATTGTCCTGTGACTGTGGCAGGGATTCTGAAGGTTACGTGAGTTTTGAAGTCATGGCCATGTACCGCATACTGTGCAGTATGTCTGTCATTCCCCAGGGTTGTAAACTGTCCTTGTGTGATGTGTCTGTGCACCTTAGTTCCTCCCAACATTCCTGTGTTTGTCATGGGTGCATGTGCAATGTCACCTGTCCATGTGGGCTTCACAGACGCACATTGTTGCAGTTCAGGGTGTGTGGTGTTGAGGGTGGACTGATGTAAATGTTTGCATGGATGGTCCCCTCGCTCCCGTTTGTCCATGGATGAGGGGCCATGCTGAGTGATTTGTGTATGTGTGATATACGTTTGTGGAACAGGACAAATGTCTGGGTTTCCCAGTTTGTACGACATCTGCCTTTGTCATCACAGTGGAGGTGTTATGTATGCTTGTGTCACCCCAATGTCTGGTCCCTGGGGGTAGTGATGTGGTGTGTCAGTCTCTTGCTGTGTTAGTTGGTGTTCATTCAAGCTTGTGTCACATGTGTCTTTTGTGCACCCTCTCATCTCACAATGCCTGATAGCCCACTAAGGGTGTCCCAATGATGGTTTACGTTTGCATGGCACTGTGCCCACATCTGTGTCACTGTGGTTCAGCCCCCCCTCATGTGTTGTGTAGTTGCCTGGGGATACTGTGACACACACACACATGCTTTATCAGATGTGCAGTGTGAGGTTGCCTGTTTGTGTTTGTGCATCTGCACCACTGCATTGGTATTGCTGTTTTCAAGATGTGTGTATGCTTGGTGATGGTCACTTCTGCTCTTGTGTCATTGTACACTGTATGCATTGTCAGCCCTCATGTGTGGTGCTTGTTTGCACATGACCGAGAGTGTGTTAGGTTTTCACAGCACTGTTAGCCTCACCACATCTCTGTGGGAATGGGACTCAACCACTAGTTTGCCCCCAGAAGTGTTTAATGTGTTGGGAGCAGGGATCATACATGCTGTTTGTTATTTGCAGCTTTGACCATGATGACATATACCTTTTGGTCACTGTGATGAGGGGGGGTTTCGACCTCATCAGCACATGCTCAACATCTGCTGCAGTTTGGAAGCCCACACTTAACCTTTGTTCTACACAGTGAGGGGGTGTTCTTTTTACATTGACACAGTGCTATAGTGATGCTTGCCTTGTGTAGGGCACACTCATTTGTTGGTCACACATGTGCTGTTAGTTACATTGTATGATCAAAGTCATAATCACTGTTGTGGGCATTTGTCACAGACTACACACTGTTGTCATGATGTTAGGGGGGATGTATTTTGCTGACATACCTAATGTTGGAGTATGATGGATGTGTGGCGCATCACCCATCCTATGAGTGGGAGTGGCAAGGGTGATGGGCAACAGGTCCCCTATGGGTGGGGCTGGCAGTAGTGATGGGCAACATATGCCCTATGGGTGGGGGTGGCAGGGGTGATGGGGAACATAAGCCCTATGGCTGTGGGTGGCATAGTGATGGGCAACATAAGCCCTATGGCTGGGGGTGGCAGTAGTGATGGGCAACAGGGCCCCTATGGGTGGGGGTGGCAGGAGTGATGGGGAACATATGCTCTATGGGTGGGGGTGGCAGGAGTGCTTGGGAACATATGCCCTATGGGTGGGGGTGGCAGGGGTGATGGGGAACATAAGCCCCATGGCTGGGGGTGGCAGTAGTGATGGGCAACAGGTCCCCCATGGGTGGGTGTGGCAGGAGTGCTGGGGAACATATGCCTTATGGGTGGGGATGACAGGGATGTTGGGGAACATAAGCCCCATGGCTGGGGGTGGCAGTAGTGATGGGCAACAGGTCCCCCATGGGTGGTTGTGGCAGGAGTGCTGGGGAACATATGCCTTATGGGTGGGGGTGACAGGGGTGTTGGGGAACATAAGCCCTATGGCTGGGGGTGGCAATAGTGATGGGCAACAGGTCCCCTATGGGTGGGGGTGGCAGTAGTGATGGGCAACATAAGCCCTATGGCTGGGGGTGGCAGTAGTGATGGGCAACATAAGCCCTATGGCTGGGGATGGCAGCAGTGATGGGCAACATGTCCCCTATGGGTGGGGGTGCCAGGAGCGATGGGGAACATATGCCCTAAGGGTGGGGGTGGCAGGAGTGCTGGGGAACATATGCCCTATAGGTGGGGGTGGCAGGGGTGAAGGGGAACATAAGCCCTATGGCTGGGGGTGTCAGTAGTGATGGGCAACAAGTCTCCTATGGATGGGGGTGGCAGTAGTGATGGGCAACATAAGCCCTATATGTGGGGGTGGCAGGGGTGAAGGGGAACATAAGCCCTATGGCTGGGGGTGTCAGTAGTGATGGGCAACAGGTCTCCTATGGATGGGGGTGGCAGGAATGCTGGGGAACATATGCCCTATGGGTGGGGATGGCAGGGGTGATGGGGAACATAAGCCCTATGACTGGGGGTTTTATACATAAAGGGGTAAACCCAATGGTACTGGGACCTGGGTAGCTAACAGTACAATTACGAATGGTCCCAGAAACAATATTTAAACAGACAATACATAAAACGTTGAAGTCATGGGGAATTTACAACAATGCATGACAATAATGAGTAGCAAGTGTCATTTAATCACACTGCTTCATTTGAAAAAATACATTAATACATATATCAAAGTTCAAATTCATACATGTTAAGTGCCCAGAAGGACAGGGAAAGAGAAGGAGAGGAAATAGGTGATTCTCGTGAGGAGAAAAAGAGTGTGAGGGAAATCGTGGAAGCAAATAATGCCAAGTTCAAGTGACAACAGTAATCAATTATGGCCTAATTATTCCACCAGAGAAACATGTAATGTTCGTATAATTCAATAGCTAGACCATACAAAGGAAACAGTCTCTGTTGTTCCAGGGGGCTAGCTCAAGGAAAAGAGTGTCGACGTTTCGACCCCAAGATGCATTGCAGGTCGTTTAACACCTTACACGGGGGTCTTGCTCAGGACTGTGATTGGGAAAAAAGCACCATATTGAGCTCTACAATGAGTACTATGAACACGCTCAGGGCGAAAACTTCTATTGTGTCCCTTCCAAAACTGAACCATATTATTAAAATTCCTGCCCATATTTGTCGGCTAGGAACCATCCAGCATACAATTCTGCTCTATTGTAATTCAGGGTGCACCGGGCACCAAATCGCTCGCTGGTGATGGCAAAAACCTCAAATGAAAAAGGGGTGCTGAATCACTACACGCTAGTCACAAGATGCAGGCAGAATGGGCTTCCCTCCATTCTATGGCTGGGGTGGCAGTAGTTCTGGGCAACAGGTCCCCTATGGGTGGGGGTGTCAGGAGTGCTGGGGAACATATGCCCTATGGGTGGGGGTGGTAGTGGTGCTTGCCATGCAACCCCTATGGTGGCCTGTTGCTAGTGGCCAGGATATGGATCCCCTGTGTGTGTGTGACATTTTGCGGGTACGTGTCGGTTGTTTGTGTGGTAGGTGTCTGACTTACCGCATGGGCCGTCGGCGTCGGTTCCTGATCCGGTCATAGATGTAGAGTACTGGTATGACCTGCGTAATGGGATTCATGATGTGTTCGTGTCATACAGGCTGCTTGTTGCTCTGTCTCGTACCCGCTGCAAGCTGGTCCATCTCGTAGCCGTGTATTGAGTTCTGGCACGAATCGTAGCTGATATGCTTGTTTTCCGGATGCTGTGACGTGCCGTACGTGGCGACCCGTCCGGCGCATAGGAAGTACGCATCGTACTTGTCAGGCCGGAAACTTCTATGGATACTGCTTCCGGGCAACTCGGTTCAGCGTTAGGAGTTACAGCTCGGACGGAGAATGGAGCTTGACTCACAGCCTACGTGTCGGTCGTCTTTTTGGCAGTTATGCGCATCATACTTCCTCTGCAGGACGGACCGGCTACGGGTACGTGTCGGTCGCACGGTAAGGCTACGGACAGCTCTCGGAGAGATGTCCGACCCGGTATCGGAATCGACCCCTTAATTTTTGCAAACTATATTTTATACTTCAATATTTTTTACATCAATATTATTTATCTAAATTCGGTATTCTTGACCACGAGAATTTCTGTCGATATTTCTGACCCACAATATTTTGTGTAAATTGATATTTTTGATTTGATTTTCTGTCTCAGCACCCGTTAGACAATCACATACTGCTGTATCATGTACTACAGTTTACTATGAACTTACCACCGTATACTGTGACACAATATTTAACTGAGTAGTTTAAAAATTAAGAGCCCGATTCACAGAATTAACTTAAGACTAAATCCTAAACTTACTACTTTGTGGTATTCACAGAATGCACTTACTACTTTTGGTATTCACAGAATGCACTTACTACTTTTGGTATTCACAGAATGGATTTACGACTACTAACTTTACGTCCGCACTCGGGCCGGAAATTCCGGCCTGGAGGCGGAGCTTCTGGCCTGGAGGCGGAGCTTCCGGCCCGGAGGCGGAGCTTCCGGCCCGGAGGTGGGGAGTCCGGCCAGTGGCGGAGATTTAGCCATGGCCGAAATCTCCACCTCCGGCCCGGAAGCTCCGCCTCCGGCCCGGAAGCTCCACCTCCGGCCCGGAAGCCCCGCCTCCGGCCCGGAATCATAAACATAAAATGGTATTATAAATACCATTTTATTTTTCTGCTTTTCACACTGCGAGAACGCAGGAGGGTTTGGTTGGGGGAAGCCTTCTGCTCAAGGGCAGGGGACAAGTGTCTTGCCCAATGGTGCGAGCCCCGACTGTTTGGTCGGCATTTTGGGCCCGACCAAACCAGTCATGTGCATGCAGCCAACATGGAGAAAATGGCCTCCCCATAGATGCCTGTGAGGTTGGCATCCCAGCCAATCACAACGCTGCCATTGCAGCATTGTGATTGACCTAGGGGAGAGGAAGGAGGCTGCTTGCTTCCTGTTCCTGCAGAGGCAGGAAAGCAGGAGCAGACCAAGCAGTGAAGATACGGGACCCAGGAAAGGTATGTTTTTTTGTAAAGTATTTTAACCTCCCTCCCTGTGCGACCCCCCCCTTCCCACACGACCACTCACCCGTCCCCCCACCCGTGAGCGATGCCCGCCGCAACTGTATAATGAGCTCTGATCTTTGCTGTAAGGCTACAGCAGGCTTTAAGGTCAAGCACCAGCGGCCCAGCCGGTCCAGGACAAAGTGATTTTATCTAGGGCTGAAAACCTGGCCTGCCACTGGCCTTTCTCCAGGCCCCTCGGGCAATGCCCGATTGCCCACCCTGCCAATCCAACGCAACCCAGAGCAGACCTACTGTTTGACTGTGAGACGCTATAAGAAGAAAATGTCCAAATACTGGTCGGGGCGTACGAGGGAGAGGTTTATGCACTTTGACATACGTATTGTATAGGTAGGCCAATGCCATTGAGTATATCAGGCAGAGCTACTATAGCCTGGAAAGCAAGGAAATCTTCTACTCAGCAGAGAAATACTGGTCAAGCTCAGCCCGAAGTTGCCCTAGGGGGTGGCTTTGAATGAACAATTACAGAAGGCCAAAGCCATGCAACAACTGTAGAAGCGGAGGCATCCAACGTGTTGCCCCTGGTAAACTCCATAAAAGACTTTGTGGGAAAACATTTTATGGTCATATCTATAACAAAGGAGAGCGGGAATCCATCCTCTTCTTTTCAAAAGCTCAGTGATACATTAAAGCCCTCACTTGATATGGTCGAAATACAGGACTTAATGGAGCCTGATGGGCAACACTTGGAGTCCAGTCTTTCATCCTCACCTAACCTGCTGAGAGAGATAATGGGGGATTCCTTTGAAGATGACCTACAAAATAGTAGGAAAACAATTGATGGAGCAAGGACTCGTATAAAAGAGACTTGCTCGGAAGCAATCCTCTCAAAATAACTCGTAACACTGTATTAATCATGTTTGTAAAGACTAATATGCACCACATTCCATATAATTAGCTTAGAGGAAGCTTGCGTATGTGTCTTACTAACAAGTAACCCGAGTGAAACTTAAAATGGCTGCTAACGCGGGAATTTGCACTGCGCATGCTTCAACTGCATCTACGCAGGATGACGGACTAAAACTTGGAGGGAATTTTCTGTGCACTTGCTTCTAAAATGGCCGCTTGAAAGCTCACATGCTAAGCATCTGCCTCGCTGAAACTAAAACATGCTATTTACTAAATGCTAATGCGGGGAGACCTTTTAAAGTAAATGGGATTAGAGTAGAGATGGGTGGTATACAGTGAAATCATTTTATTTTGATTTCAACATGTTTCTTTTAGACTTCTCTATTAGTTCGTATTTGGGCCTCTGAGCGATGCTCAAGTCTATACTTCGCGTGACTACTCACGCAGGTGCAGTGACAACCAGCCAGAAGCCATGAGGGTGTGCTTGGATCCCGTCCAAGGCCGCGTTCGCAACATGACCTGGGAAAGTGATGGACATCCTGCAGGATGAACAAGACAACTGTTATATGTATTCTTTTTATTGATAAAGATGTGAAATGCGGGTGGGAAATAAAGCTTGGGAAAATTGTTAAAACTTAGCATGGTGTGATGATCATTTCCCCCTTGCCTGTCCAATCAGAATTAGGAGTGTCATAAATTTGAAACATTTAGGAGTGGTACATGCTATTAGAAAAGGTATAATTGAGGTAGTTTAGTTAGTTAGGTGCTGCTGCTGCTCGTGTTGCTGGGATGCTGAGAGACTGGGATGCTGTCCGAGAGCTGATCAAATACTGAAGAAGAATCAAATTGCAGAACTTAAAGCCAAAATCTAATTAATTAGAAGAAGATCGCGGAAGAATTGAGGAGGAAGATAGTGTCAGAGAGGGGTGCGACGCAGGCGTCGGATCTAAAAGAGGTCATCTATCCTGTCGCTGAAACCTGTCCTGAAACCTTTGTCACCTGAGCTGTCCCAGGGGATGCTTCCAGCTCCTTGTCCAAGGGGTTGGTTTCCACACCATTCTAGGTAATTATAATTCTGTGTAGTATGTAATTGTACTACTCTCTCTATTTTTTCCTCTCCAGGTACTGTCATTGTAATAATATTGTTTAGATGATTTTACTGACATATTTGATGGATTGATTTTCCTTCCTTGGAGAAAACGGTGTACAAATTGTATTTTGCTTTGGCTCACATGAATTTAACCAGATAAGCATTTAAACTCTTTCCGAGTCTGTGGTTATTTATAATATTAAATTTACGTCATTTCACCTTATACTAGCTTAACTAAAAGGTCCATTGACCAGAGGAAAGCACTTTTTGATTCAGAAAAGAGATTATTAGAAAATGTTAAAGTAAATTAAACTTGAGGCATTTCACAACAAATTGACCCCAGCGGTAATTTACCAGCTTGTGTGAATGTGTGTCTATGGGCCCAGGTGAGTATGTGGTTTGTGAGTATCTCTAGCTGGTAACCCACTGGATCAGTCTTTCTGGTAGCAGAGCTATGGTTTTTTATTAACTAGTTAGGTGATAAAGACAGATATTTGAGTTATTGATTATGTATTAACAAACCCGTTTGTATTTTGTTTTATGTTGTCTGGAAATTCCCGGGAATATTGAATAGCAGGTGGTGAATGGAAGCCACACTGCAGTGAGGTTACTCGTCTGTTGGAAGAACACTGAAAATCTATGCAGGGCTGGCAGTGCTGAATTAGGGATTATTTTTTGTATAAAAGTGAGATTGATTGATAGCAAAAGAAGTTCACTGGTGAAACTTTGGTCTTATATCACCTAGAAAGGGTAATACCGAAGGAGTAGCTGGTTCGTCGGAGCTTGAGTGAAGAGTAAGCAGAAGAGTTTTGCTTGTAGTGTGTGAAGAGTAAGCGGAAAGGTTTACTCGCAGTAAAAGAAATCGACTGTTCTTTGGTTTTAGCGGAGCAGACATAGTAGTGAATGTTTCTATGTCGTCATTAATGAAATTTGTATGAAGATTGTAAGAAAATAAGTTTTTTCGGGTTACCTTGTAAAGGAGGGGTCAGTTGCTGGAGTTGCACTGTCATCACAGGGGGCTGCGCTGGGATTGGTTGAAGCAGCGGGAGTGTGACTGATGCGAGGAGGGGTCAGTAGTAAGGAGTGATACTGACGTCACAGAAAGGCCGTGCTAGTATTGGCTAGACGAATAGTGTGAGACCGAATTTAATTGGTCGAAATAATAGAAGCTGCGCTGGGATTGGTCAAAACCCAAGTGTAAGAGTGAATCTAATTGGTTACCAGAATATAGTATTGGACAGTGGAGTTTGTATGTGGAAATATGATCCAACACTAATAGGGAATCGCCCAGACAGGAGAAATTTAGGATATGCCAGAGACGAATATATAAAAAGATCTTCACCTAAAATGAACGGAGAAAAGAGAAAGATGTCATTTATGCAGAAAATTAAAAATTATTTTAAGAAGGATAAACCTATTTAGACTAGAGAGGGAATTCTTATCCCTCCCCCGAAAATGCCCGCACCTTTCATGATGATGGAAAGGGGTTATCATACCTGTGTATGGTTAGAAAATTGGATAGAATATACTAAAAGGGATGGAGTGTTAGCTTTCCGAGAGAATGGCACATTCAATGCGAGGATACTACATAATTTGAGAATGCGAATGAATGATTTAGAGCCCAGACCTAGATTAACACAGTATGAGGCTTTAGAAGAATGGGAAACTGAGGCATTTGAGCGCAACAGACCTAGAAGTAGTAGAAGTTACATAGGATTTTTCCCTAGACAGATGCGCGAATCACGAGATAGCCAGATCAAACAATGGAGACAAGCAATGTTTACAGAATGACTGAATCCTGCATTAATGGCGGAGGAACAGTCAGGAGGCAAGTGTACAGAGAAAACCAGACATTTGACAATGACAGGTTGTGGGGAATCAGAAGATGAGTTCATGGAGGACATTTAAACGAAAAACCCTCCACCATACCAGGAAGGACCCAGTAGAACTACTCCTAGTGCCCTTGTTTTGGGATCATCTTTGGTTCCGCAAGTCATACATGAGCCAATGAATGGAAGGGTACTTCAGGAGAAGGAAAGAGAAGCAATAAATAAAAATAGAGAAGAACTAATACAGAAAATAACCCAATTGAATACTCACCCTGAAGCACTGACTATACCAGTGACCATAAGTCCGGTTGTTCCATTGTATGGGGATAAAACGAGCCATACCTATTATTGAGTCTAGAAAAGAAAATATAATAATTGACGATCAAGGCAGTGAGTGCGATTTGGTAATATCATTAATGGATTTACCAATAAGAGGACAGATAAATGAAACCCCGAAAAGGATTACACTTAGTTGTTCAAACGAAATACGACTAGAAACTTGAACAGGAGTTAAGAATGCCACCATGGTATCTCCAGAAGAGTTATAAAGATGGGCGCAGGAAATAGATAAGCCGAAACAGCCGCTAAAGTATTTAGATATTTACAAATTAAAAGTGGAATTGGAAGAGTTGATAGCAGGAAATGTGGGATTGGACCGATTAAATGCATATAGCGAAGAAGAATTGCTGTTTATTTGTAGAAGTATTACTAGAAACACGAAGATATTTCATGAGAAACTGACAGATTTAGCCTCCGAAATGGAGATTGAGATAGGGAAATCAAAGGTATTACGGAAACCATATAGAGCAGAATTTAGTGATAAGGATTTGGAAAACATGAATATGTCAGGGAGAAAATTACAGATCAAGGAATTAATGAACATTTTGCAAAAATGGGGAGATTTAGATAAATGGAAAGCCAGGTGGATGAGGAAAAAAGAGGAAGCACGGGCAAATTTCAGATTTTTTTTTTAAAGAAACAGTAACGGTAGAAAGATTGTGCCCAATGAGAGAAGTTCCTGAAGGAGGATATGTACATGTTTCATGGACCAGACAAGATATTTTGGAATTTACTAATGATTTCCCGAGGTTAAGAGAAAAACCAGTTGAATAGTACCGGCAAGTTGAAAGGTTTGTGAAGGTTTCTAAGGTTTTGTTTGGATGGTCTGTTTGACATAGTGGTACCTGCCGATTTATGGACAGAATGCAAAATTACAGTTGATTGGCCTAGTGATGAGTTTTTGAAAAAACATTTTTTTTTGTCCTCATTCGCCATCAATATCATTTTAAATCGTTCTCTAGGTGTCTGTACTTCCTCTCAAGAACTGAGGAATATAGGCTGTTAGAAGTGGAGCCCTGCCTACAGGTTGGTACCTTAGGGATCGATAGAGAAACCACTGAGATACCTCTTCTGCCAAGCTCTAAGAGCAAGATGACTTTCGCCGATAGACCGCCATGATACCTGGCAATACACGACTTAGCCCGGAGTTTAATGGCATAATCATAGGACTCAGAGAGGGGAGAAAAAAATAAACACCACTTAAAGTTTCCACGATTTTACTCCGTCATCTGAGCCGCCCATCTAAGTTGCAAAGACTTCCAAAATGCCTTCTTCTTAGCCTAGTGATGAGTACCCGAGAAACGAGAAAACAGGAGCCTCTTCAGAGGAGGTAATGAAGAAATATCACCAGGTGATTACTTTTTTGAAAGGGAAAATCACTCCAAAGGAACAGATTGAGTAAAGATAGATAGGACGACACAGGACATAAATGAGACTGTACATGCCTATTATGAGCGTCTACTCCAAGTATTCAAGCAGTATAGTGCATTTGAGAACATCAGAGATAAGGATATGGGACATTTTGTGTATCGTTTTGGGTCGGGGTTAAGACCAGAAATCTGTCAGATGATTCAGCAGCACATGTTGTGCTGGCAGGGAAAGCCGATCGATGAGATTCTCAAGTACGCCAAGTACTGCGGAGATGACATTGATAATAGACGTAAAATTTAGAAGAAAATTTGATGTGGGCCCAAGTGAAATTAGCAGAACACCAAGAACTTGTCAGACAGGGGATCAAGGGAAAGGACAAGGCCAGAATGAAAATAATGGGGGAAAACAAAGAGGACGAATGAGTAGAGGGGAGGCAAAGAAGAAATTTCCCTGTCATGGGTGCGGAAAATTGGGGCATTGACAAAACGAGTATAAAAATATTCAGAATAATAATGGCCCAAATCAAAATTTAAATCCACAGACGCAGAATGAGGTGATAATGAGTCAACCGCACCAGGTTGTAAATCAGCAGAGTCAGTTGCCACCTGCTCCTATGCCAAATTTTGTGAACTGAGCCAAGTACAGTGTGGACACCAGATTTCAAGTAGGAAGTGGTAAGAAAAATTCTTAACTTCACAATTTCTTTTACAGAATAGTTATCTTGACGACAATGACCAATGACGTACCTGAGGGGGGAGGAAAAGGAGTGCGTACTTGGCGCATTCTTACCGGTAGATCAGTCAGGTCAATATATTGATGGTATAGTAGAAGGAAAAGATATTACCTTTTTGTTGGATACTGGTCCTACCCGTTCTACTGTGAGATCAGTAAACATTCCAAACTACCCCTCTTGGGAGAAGTGATCCAAGTAGTGGGCGTTTCAAATAAACAGATTAGAACCCCTATTACAAAACCGATGGAGGTGCGTATTGGCAATTTTAGGGAAATGCACAAGTTTGTGGTATGTGACTCCAGTCCAGTAAACTTACCAAGAAGAGACTGATTGTGCTAAATGAATTGCACCATATTTTGCACACCGGACGGTGTTGCTATTCAGAACCCTGATGAAGACGGAGTCTACAAAATCATGTTAGCTATACAAGGCACATAGGTAGACGAGATGTATTCCTTAATGACAAAAGACGACTTACCAGATGAATTAAAAACAACCGTAAATCCTGATGTGTGGGATTTTACAGGAAAGGAAGTAGGGTTGATGGCAAATGTAGACCCAGTGAAGGTGACTGTGAAGGAAGGTGCAGTATATCCAAACACTCAACAATACAAATGATGTCCCAATTTGGTCTCGGTGAGTGTCCCAGCCGGGACGACGGGGGACCTCTCTAGGTTTGATTCGGGGCACTCACCAAGACCAAATTGGGACATCGGAAGGGAACCCCCCCGAGCCTCTATAATCTGCATAATAACTCATAATAGTGTTATTTCGCAGTTGTCAGTGAGTATGCTGACTCCTTTACCACACACCTTAGCGCGTGTGTAGGTACTTTCACAGGTTTCACGTGGCTACCTCCATCTTTGCCACTCACCTTTTTCACACAATTGGTCCTGAAGAAAGCCCTCTCACTTTTTTAACGGGCTGAAACATGTAGACCGCGACACATAGCCAACTAACCGGACATAATCTTCTGATAGTTGCACCACATAGTTTTCTTTTTTTTAAAACTTTTTATTGGTTTTTCCATACCATATATAACAATCTTTGGCATTGCATACAATGAGGATCATTCCACAAGTACCTGCAGTTTTATTCCATATCAAATACAGCATTACAATAATATGCAAATACTTTATCTCGTTTCTCCGAGTCAGTCCAGGACTTCATCATTGCCCACCCTTTCCCCATATATTCCCTCAACCTGCTTAGTCACTGAGTTCTGAATCTGAGTTCTCCCTAGGGGGTTCGCATATATCCCCTCGATAACTGTTCCATCTCCCCCATATTTGTGTCCATTTCTTGGGGCATCCTCTGTGGACAAACACTGCCTTTTCCGCAATCATGATGGTATCCATGTCTCCACACCACTGGGGGAGGGTAGGGGTCTGTCTGGATCCCCACCTCTGCGCTATATTTCGTTTTGCCACCATCATGCCTATTGTTACCCACGTTTGCATTGAGCGGTTAAGATCCGTGGGTTCCCATATGTTAAGGAGGCACCTCCTGGGTTCTGGGAGAGTCGTGGTTTTTGTTACCTGAGAAAGTGTACGCATCACCGCCCTCCAGTATTGGACCACTATGGGACACATCCATAAGGTGTGAAAGAGAGTCCCCTCCTGTCCGCATTGTCGAAGACATAATGGTGAGTCTGTCTGCTTGAGTTTGTATAGGAGAGTTCGGGTATAGTACGTGCGGTGTAGTATTTTCAACTGTATCAGTTTGAGTTTTGATGGTATCGCTACCTCTCTGGGGGAAGATATGCCCTCCCGCCACTCCGCCTCGTCAAGGTCTCCTAGTTCTTTCTCCCACTTCGCTTTAAGGGCTACCAGGGGGTCCGGCTGATTGTTAATAATTTTACGATATGCCTGAGTTATGGCACTTTTGGTGAGATGGTCTGTAAGGAGTCTATCCTCCAGTGGTGAGGCTTCCGCCAGCTGTGTGCCTGGTGCGATCTCTGCCATAAGCGCGTGCCTGATTTGTGTGTAGCGGAATCGTTCGGTGTCCGCCATGTCATAAGCAGTCTGTAATTGATCGAATGTAAGCGCCTCTCCCTTCTTCCAGAGGTCCCCGACTCGCGAGATCCCTATCAGGTCCCACTGCCTAAATCCTTTAGTGTTACGCAGCCTACCCAGCCTTTTTGTGTCCCATAATGGCATAGCCTGCGTTATGTTTCCTTCCCATCCCAGGTTCCTCTGCGCCTCATGCCATACTTGTATAGTGTGTGCCGTCGGGCCCGTGAGGTTGTGTCTCTTACTCTTGTTATATAATGCCCCCATGACTCCACCCTCGCCCAGCAGCTGTCGGTCCATACGGTACGCTGGATCATCTCCTGGTGCGAGGAGCCACTGGTTTATAACTGCAAGCTGTGAGGCCCAGTAGTATACTTTTATGTTAGGGTGGGCAATGCCTCCGTCATAGCAGCCTTTTGTTAATTTATGAAGTGCTATTCGTGGTGCCTTTCCTTCCCATAATAGGCTGGTGACTTCAGCGTTTATTGTTGTAAAATACCCGTGGGAGACCGGAAAAGGCGTGTTTTGTAGTGCGTACAAAAATCGGGGGAGAGCCATCATTTTGAAGAGGGCCGCTCTGCCCAACAGCGTCAGTGGCAGGGAGCGCCAATGCTTGACATCACGACGGAGCCGCGTAAGGGGCTGCGTGAGATTCTCCGCGATAAATTGCACCCTGTCAGTTGTGACATATATTCCCAGATATTTGAAACCCTCCTCTGCTATCTGTATCTTACATCCCCTGGAAGCCGTGGCATAGTTTTCTTTTTAATCATATTCTGAGCTGCCAATATTAAAGTCTAAAGGCAAGGATTCTCAGAGGTATTTTTAATTCACACCACATCACACATCCGCACAACTCCCGCTCCGCTGTAGTCAGGCGTCGTAGCACAACCGGGGGGCACTCGGTCACCCGGTTGGGACCCCAATGATGAAGCATGACACCAACCAGGTTGGTGTGTGAGGGGTCTTTTTAAGAACATGTTCCTACCATACATAGTGATTGCAATCCATACACTTAGTGAGTCCGTCCATATTGTTTAAGTCGGACATAAAATGTCCCCAGAGAAATTGCAATTTTGCAGGACAGGAGTCAGATATCTTGGACATCAAATAGAACAAGGAGTGAGGAAAGTGACCCCTGAAAGAATAAAGATCATGCAACAAATGCAGTTACCACAAACCCGGAGAGAGGTTAGATTGTTCCTTGGAGTGGTAGGATACTGTAGACAGTGGATTGTAGGGTGTTCTCTACTAGCCAAACCCTTAATACAAATGACAAAGAAACTAGCAAAGGATCCAAGAGAATGGGATGATGAAAGCATGGAAGCCTTTGTGAGGTTACAAAATTGTTTGTGTGAAGCACCTGCCTTAGGTATGCCAGATTACACAAAAGAATTTGGACTATTCTGTTGTGACAGAGAAAGCGGTGCACTCTCAGTTTTACCACAAAGACATGGTTTGATGAGACGTCCAGTAGCATACTTCTCTGCTACTTTGGATCCTGTAGCATCAGCGTTACCTGGATGCTTGAAAGCAGTAGCTGCAACTTGTATGAGTCTGGAACAAAGTGAATCAATTGTGATGGGACATCCTGTAAAGGTGCATGTCCCACATTCAGTCGAACTCGAACACAGTACCTTACTCCCAGCCGGATGACTAAGTATGAAAGAATCATATTAGGAGCTGAAAATGTGACAATAGTCAGGTGTACTTTATTAAACTCTGCTACCTTATTTCCAGATTTACGAGGAGAGCAGGTGAAAGATGAAGTTGAGCATGATTGTTTGGATGTGACTGAACTGTGCACTAAACCTCGTCCAGACATTCAGGAAGAGCCCCTGAAAAATGCTGAACATGAGATATTTGTAGACGGCTCGTGTTTAAGACATGAGAAGGGAGGATTAAGTGCTGCTTACGCAGTGTGCACATTGGCTGGAATAGTTGAAGCACCCTATTTATCCGGAGGCAAATCTGCACAAGTAGCCAAATTGATAGCTTTGATTAAAGCCTGCAAAATTGGGAAAAATTGGAAAGTAACCATTTTTACTGATAGCCTGTATGGTTACGGGGTTGTGCATGATTTTGGCCAGCTTTGGATGCAGAGGGATTTCATGACAAATGCAAAAATAACAATTGATGGACAGAATGCAGAACAATGTCATACATTCACCCCAGTACAGAGATCTGGGCCTAAATCCATCGTTTTTTTGCTCACCATGCCATTCCAGTTTGAACCCAGCCATATGCAAATCAGTCTTGACCCTGTGCCCCATGGGAACAGTCCAGCCCGAACTGCCAAGCCAGGTCCTCCCTGGACTGGAAACAAGCATCCTAGGACCGGTTTCGGGCTTTCAGCCCTCATCAGCCAGGATAGCCTGATTCCAGTGGCATGGAGAGCAAGGGACTCACGTCTGAGCATACCCTTCCCACTCGGGGTGACAAATGCAAAAATAACAATTGATGGACAGAATGCAGAACAATGTCATACATTCACCCCAGTACAGAGATCTGGGCCTAAATCCATCGTTTTTTTGCTCACCATGCCATTCCAGTTTGAACCCAGCCATATGCAAATCAGTCTTGACCCTGTGCCCCATGGGAACAGTCCAGCCCGAACTGCCAAGCCAGGTCCTCCCTGGACTGGAAACAAGCATCCTAGGACCGGTTTCAGGCTTTCAGCCCTCATCAGCCAGGATAGCCTGATTCCAGTGGCATGGAGAGCAAGGGACTCACGTCTGAGCATACCCTTCCCACTCGGGGTGACAAATGCAAAAATAACAATTGATGGACAGAATGCAGAACAATGTCATACATTCACCCCAGTACAGAGATCTGGGCCTAAATCCATCGTTTTTTTGCTCACCATGCCATTCCAGTTTGAACCCAGCCATATGCAAATCAGTCTTGACCCTGTGCCCCATGGGAACAGTCCAGCCCGAACTGCCAAGCCAGGTCCTCCCTGGACTGGAAACAAGCATCCTAGGACCGGTTTCGGGCTTTCAGCCCTCATCAGCCAGGATAGCCTGATTCCAGTGGCATGGAGAGCAAGGGACTCACGTCTGAGCATACCCTTCCCACTCGGGGTGACAAATGCAAAAATAACAATTGATGGACAGAATGCAGAACAATGTCATACATTCACCCCAGTACAGAGATCTGGGCCTAAATCCATCGTTTTTTTGCTCACCATGCCATTCCAGTTTGAACCCAGCCATATGCAAATCAGTCTTGACCCTGTGCCCCATGGGAACAGTCCAGCCCGAACTGCCAAGCCAGGTCCTCCCTGGACTGGAAACAAGCATCCTAGGACCGGTTTCGGGCTTTCAGCCCTCATCAGCCAGGATAGCCTGATTCCAGTGGCATGGAGAGCAAGGGACTCACGTCTGAGCATACCCTTCCCACTCGGGGTGACAAATGCAAAAATAGCAATTGATGGACAGAATGCAGAACAATGTCATACATTCACCCCAGTACAGAGATCTGGGCCTAAATCCATCGTTTTTTTGCTCACCATGCCATTCCAGTTTGAACCCAGCCATATGCAAATCAGTCTTGACCCTGTGCCCCATGGGAACAGTCCAGCCCGAACTGCCAAGCCAGGTCCTCCCTGGACTGGAAACAAGCATCCTAGGACCGGTTTCGGGCTTTCAGCCCTCATCAGCCAGGATAGCCTGATTCCAGTGGCATGGAGAGCAAGGGACTCACGTCTGAGCATACCCTTCCCACTCGGGGTGACAAATGCAAAAATAACAATTGATGGACAGAATGCAGAACAATGTCATACATTCACCCCAGTACAGAGATCTGGGCCTAAATCCATCGTTTTTTTGCTCACCATGCCATTCCAGTTTGAACCCAGCCATATGCAAATCAGTCTTGACCCTGTGCCCCATGGGAACAGTCCAGCCCGAACTGCCAAGCCAGGTCCTCCCTGGACTGGAAACAAGCATCCTAGGACCGGTTTCGGGCTTTCAGCCCTCATCAGCCAGGATAGCCTGATTCCAGTGGCATGGAGAGCAAGGGACTCACGTCTGAGCATACCCTTCCCACTCGGGGTGACAAATGCAAAAATAACAATTGATGGACAGAATGCAGAACAATGTCATACATTCACCCCAGTACAGAGATCTGGGCCTAAATCCATCGTTTTTTTGCTCACCATGCCATTCCAGTTTGAACCCAGCCATATGCAAATCAGTCTTGACCCTGTGCCCCATGGGAACAGTCCAGCCCGAACTGCCAAGCCAGGTCCTCCCTGGACTGGAAACAAGCATCCTAGGACCGGTTTCGGGCTTTCAGCCCTCATCAGCCAGGATAGCCTGATTCCAGTGGCATGGAGAGCAAGGGACTCACGTCTGAGCATACCCTTCCCACTCGGGGTGACAAATGCAAAAATAACAATTGATGGACAGAATGCAGAACAATGTCATACATTCACCCCAGTACAGAGATCTGGGCCTAAATCCATCGTTTTTTTGCTCACCATGCCGGGGTTGTGCATGGTTTTGGCCAGCTTTGGATGCAGAGGGATTTCATGACTTCATCAGGATCCACAATTAAAAATGGAAAATTTGTGAAAGAACTGCTTGAAACAAAACAATTGCCAAAAGAAGTGGCAGTGGTCAAGTGTGCGGCACATCAGTCAGGAGATGACTATGTGACAGCTGGTAATAGGTATGCTGACCAGGTTGCCCAGTATTGTGCCAGAAATAAATTGGCAGTGAACAAGAAAATTGAAACAAGGGGAATTAGCTGCCAACGTATGCTACTCTCAGGAATAGAAACATGGGAAGAAGTAAGACAACTACAAGATGAAGTGTAGGTGAGTGAAAGAGAAGTATGGATAAAAATAGGATGCCAGAGAAGGACAGAGGATGATGTGTGGATTTATCTAGATGGCAGGCCAGTAATGCCAGATTTTCTGCTTTCACAGATGGCCAGAATGTATCATGGAGACACACACATAGGTAGGGACGCCATGATCAGACTCTTTAGACAGGATTGGTTTAATCCAAGGTTCAGGAATGTCACAGAGAGTCTATGCCAGAGATGTCTAACCTGTCAACAAATGAATCCAGGCAGGAAAACAGTGGTCAGCTGGGGAAGAATTGGAAAGGCAGAAGGACCATTTGTGAGGTTGCCGGTAGACTTCATACAATTACCACCTTGCAGGGGATTGAAGTACATCCTTGTCATAGTTTGCTTATTCTCACAGTGGGCAGAGGCATACCCTTCTAGAAGAAATGACAGCATAACAGTCGCCAAACTACTCTTGAGGAAATTGATTCCACAATTTGGTTTACCAGTAACTTTAGAATCAGATAGAGGGTTTCATTGTAATAATGAAATAATTCAATTAAACTGTGAAGCGTTTAAAATTGAACAAAAACTGCACTGTGCATATCACCCAGAGGTTTCTGGAGTGGTTGAACAAATGAATGGCACAATAAAGGCAAGATTGGCAAAGGTGTGTGCATCCACACCACTGGAATGGCCTGATGCTTTACATCTTGTTCTGATGGGACTTAGAAGTATTCCTGACAGAAATACAGGATTGAGTCCCCGTGAAATTCTCATGGGAAGAGCAATGAGACAAGCATGTATACCAGGACATAAACTGTTGAATATATCTGGTATTAGACTATTGCAAAGAATTGGATGACTTAGTGCGTTCTGTCTCTCACCAGGTTGGAGAGCACGCAGTTGCCAGGCAGCCAATTCAAGCACATGATCTTAATCCCGGTGACTGGGTGGTGGTGAAGAATCACACTCGAGAGTCGTGCCTAGCACCCAGGTGGGAAAAACCACATCAGGTTATATTGGTTACAACAACAGCAGTAAAATGTGCAGGTTTGTCTAACTGGATTCATGCAAGCCATACTAAAAGAGTACCAGCGCCAGATGAAGAGGGAACACAATTGACTCATGCAGTTGAGGCCACTGAAGGTTGTGCAGCTGAAGGATCTAGGATATCAGATCCTGAAGTAGCTGACCAAGAACAACCGAGCACAAGTCAGGACGACTGGACACCAGTGGTTGACATACCTGAAGTGAATGTAAAGACAAGAAGCAGAACCAGGTTAGAGAGACAGGAAAATAGAGACGACCAGATAGGTGTAGAAGAACAAGCTCAGGGAATGGAAATTAAAACTGTTGGAGATCCTGAGCAGGATCAGACAAGGAAAGAACAATATACTCAGACAGAGGTGAACGAAAACGTTCATGGGTCTGAGGAGGGAGAGATAGGTCTAGAAAAACACGTTCAGGCTGTAGAAAACCAAAGTGCAGTAAGACCTGAGCAGAACCAGTTAGGAGAAGAAGAACAAGTTTAGGTAGAAGAAAAAGAGCAAATTGAAATAAAACCTGAACAGGCTCAGAAAAGGGAAGAAGAACATGTCCAGGCAGATTAGGCCACAGTTATAAGCCCTGGACAAGGACAGACAGAGAGGAATTCTGAAGACGAAGATAATCAAATTGTGCCACAACGTAACGAAAATAAAAGAACACTCGAAGAAAGTGACAGCGCAGTACAAGCAAAAAGGGTCAGAAGAGGTGATAACTGGCTAGGTGGTGTTAAAAGGTTAAAATATCACTTCAGAACTATAAGTGAAGAACCTGAACAAGTAAACGAAGTCACTAGCCAGTCTGGGCAATCAACTAGTAGGCCCAAACGGAGAAGTCAAAGGCTGAGGATATCAAATAATAAGTTCAAAGGTCCTTAATGGACTTATGTGATTCTTGAAGAATTCGAGAATTTAGATTTAAATGAAGAAAGTGATGAAGAAATTATTGCAGAACAGATTGACAAAGAAGTGAGACACACTTGAAAAATCCCAGAATTAAAAATCCCATAGGCAAATCAGAAATAAAGAAGAGAAATGTTCTTAGTCCAAAATGGCTGATGATAGGGTTGCTCGAAGACCAAAACAAACTTGCAAAAAGAAATGTTGTAGAATATGTATATGTAGTATATTATTAGTACTCAGAATTTGATTAATATTAACAGTAGCCATCCCTTATTTGATGGTGACAGAAAAGAAAAATAACACAAACACTAATGAAAAGGTAGCTAACATCAAACGAGATAGGGTAGCATTAGAAACATAAGATGAGTCAAATATTAAAGGAGATAAAGTAGCATTAGGAGCACCAAATGAATTAGACTTACACCACACTGTGACAAACAATGACACTGCTTTAAATGTATTTACAAAGTTATTTGTGCAATATGTAGACACTATGGAAGTTAGTGATTGTTATGTGTGTATGAAATTACCAGCATCAGTAGCAGAAGGTGTAACATATCACCATTTACCATTAACATATGGTATTTCATGTAGTATTTTGTCGAGTTTATTTTATAGAACAGGGAAATTACAGTATTATTATTCTAATGTAGATGTGATTTTTTTCAGAGGTTCCTATTCAAAAGAGTATGAACCCAGTTCTTAGTACTAAGGATGCACAGTTTATGGGTGAATATTTCCTAACAATGAAAACAATAGATATAGCTGAAGCACACAAGCACAACTTAACATGTACATTACACGAAGAAGAAAAGATATGTTTGAATTTAGTGGAGCAAAGGAGACAGGATTTCCAAATAAAGGATTCTGAAAAGAAACCTCAGATTCCTCAATGGGCTGAGAAAGAGGAGATTTATACAGCAGGCAAAACTCATGCTGCGATGTCCCTGGATTTAGAAAAGAAAGGAAAGATCTGCCTTCATAGATTAAAGACTGACTATAACAATGCATTTATTGGTACCAGTGAATGTGAACATAATTTCTTAGTTATCGGGTCATGGGGACTAAAAGGTGGAACAGACCCAGTATTTCCTGGAGTTTATTACGTGTGTGGGAATAAAGCCTATTTTAGGCTGCCTGCACATTGGTACGGGAGTTGCTATTTTGGAATAGTATTCCCAAAAGTGTACCATGTGAAAAGAATCACTGGAAGGAATGAAAACACAAAGGAACTAACACGTACCAAGAGAGCTAGTTTTTCAGAAATAGTAGGTGATATATTTAGTGCATTAATACCTTCAGTGGGAGTAATTCTGAATACACGAAAAAATTGCCAGTTATCTACAGTAGTTGATCGTCTATCGACTAATACTGCTAGGGGTTTCTTGATGATCAATACAGAAATGGTTGCAATTAGGTCAATGGTTTTACAAAATCGACTTGCTCTTGATATATTATTGACAAAAGAGGGCGGAGTCTGTAAAATGCTGTAAGCACAACATTGTTACACTTATATTCCTGATAAAAGTATTGAAATTGGAGGATACATTAAAAATATTATGAAATTTGAGGAAGATTTGAAACCACTGGAAGTTGACAGTGTATGGAAGAAATTAACCAATAGTATTACTACTAAAGGGAGCTGGTTTACTAATATAGGTAAGAGTATTATGGGTCAAATAATACTACTGATACTTGTAATAACAATATTCGTTTTAGCAATAATGATGTGGCGCAAATGCTGTAAGAAAAGAAAGAGATATGAAGTGAACGAAAAGGGACAGAAAAGGAAGTATGATGAAATTCAGTTGGAAGAAATGAAGGGAGATTTATACAAAAAGATGAAGAAGGAGATGAAAAGACAGAAAAGGCAGTTGAGATGTTCTAAAGTTGGCATCTAATTTGGTGATAGGTAAATTGGTGATGGCACAAATGCCATCATGGAGGGGATTGATGGAGCAAGGACTCGTATAAAAGAGACTTGCTCGGAAGCAATCCTCTCAAAATAACTTGTAACACTGTATTAATCATGTTTTTAAAGACTAATATGCGCCACATTCCATATAATTAGCTTAGAGGAAGCATGCGTATGTGTCTTACTAACAAGTAACCCGAGTGAAACCTAAAGTGGCTGCTAACGCGGGAATTTGCACTGCGCATGCGTCAACTGCATCTACGCAGGATGACGGACTAAAGCTTCGAGGGAAATTTCTGCTTCTGCGCACTTGCTTCTAAAATGGCCGATTGAAAGCTCACAGGCTAAGCATCTGCCTCGCTGAAACTAAAACATGCTATTTACTAAATGCTAATGCAGGGAGACCTTTTATAGGTAAATGGGATTAGAGTAGAGATAGGTGGTATACAGTGAAATCATTTTATTTTGATTTTAACATGTTTCTTTTTGACCTCTCTATTAGTTCATATTTGGGCATCTGAGCGATGCTAAAGTCTATACTTCACGTGACTACTCACACAGGTGCAGTGACAACCAGTCAGAAGCTATGAGGGTGTGCTTGGATCCCGTCCAAGGCGGCATTCGCAACATGTCCTGGGAAAGTGATGGACATCCTGCAGGATGAACAAGACAACTGTTATATGTATTCTTTTTATTGATAAAGATGTGAAATGCGGGAGGGAAATAAAGCTAGGGAAAATAAATTAAGTGGCGGGACCACTGAACAATAAATTAGAAAATTGTAAAAACTTAGCATGGTGTGATGATCATTCCCCCCTTGCCTGTCCAATCAGAATTAGGAGTTTCATAAATTTGAAACATTTGGTACATGCCATTAGAAAAGGTATAATTGAGGTAGTTTAGTTAGTTAGGTGCTGCTTATGCTCGTGTTGCTGAGATGCTGAGAGACCGGGATGCTGTCTGAGAGCTGATCAAATACTGAAGAAGAATCGAATTGCAGAACTTAAAGCCAAAATCTAATTAATTAGAAGAAGATCAAGGAAAAATCGAGGAGGGAAATAAGGCAAAGAATTAGAAGTAGATTGCGGAAGAATCGAGGAGGAAGATAGTGTCAGAGAGGGGTGCGACGCAGGCGTCGGATCTAAAAGAGGTCATCTATCCTGTCCCTGAAACCTGTCCTGAAACCTTTGTCACCTGAGCTGTCCCAGGGGCAGCCGCGGTCAGTAGTAGGAGTAACTGCAGGGCGGTGACGTGGGGAGGGGGAGGGGCAGGGTGGGGGTAGTAAACTATGGATTCCAGAGGTTTCCAGGTAAGTTAACATATAAATTAATAAAACGAATTTCGTTGCGTGCACAGCATCGCATTTGGGGATGCAGTGGTCGCAACAAAATTAGTTTTTATTAATTTAGATGTTAACTTACCTGTAAACCTCCGCAATCCATAGTTTACTACCCCCCGCCCTGCCCCTCCCCACGTCACCGCCCTGTAGTTACTCCTACTACCGACCGCGGCTGCCCAGGGGACCCTTCCAGCTCCTTGTCCAAGGGGTTGGTTTCCACACCATTCTAGGTCATTATAATTCTGTGTAATATGTCATTGTACTACTCTCTCTATTTTTTCCTCTCCAGGTACTGTCATTGTAATAATATTGTTTATGTGATTTTACTGACATATTTGATGGATTGATTTTCCTTCCTTGGACAAAATAGTATACGAATTGTATTTTGCTTTGGCTCACATGAATTTAACTAGATAAACATTTAAATTCTTCCTGAGTCTGTGGTTATTTAAAATATTCAATTTACGTCATTTCACCTTATACTAGCTTAACTAAAAGGTCCATTGACCAGAGGAAAGTACTTTTTGATTCAGAAAAGAGATTATTAGAAAATGTTGAAGTAAATTAAACTTGAGGCATTTCACAACAAATTGACTCCAGCGGTACTTTACTAGCTTATGTGAATGTGTGTTTATGGGCCAAGGTGAGTATTTGGTTTGTGAGTATCTCTAGCTGGTAACCCGCTGGATCACAGTAGCACAGACGGCATGGCCTATTCAGCCACATATGGTTCCTCATCAATACTAAAGGCCCAAAATGCTAACATTACAAATCAAGGAGCCGATTCTAATAGGTCCCCACTAAGTCCACTGAACACCTCTCCCGGCAAGACCTCCCCCTCAACTCGTTTAGTGATTTGGACTTAGGGGCGAGCTCATCCTCGTCCATGCTGGATATAATCGTCTTGATGCAGAAAACATTGCATGGCATCTCCAAGGTCATTGTCTTAAATACAGATGCTTTGAAATCCCACAAGTCTCTTCTACACACCATGGCTACAGAATTAAAACAAATAAATAGCTGCATAGCAAGGTTGATAAGACCAGTGGAATGTGCGAGGAAATTGGTGATCCAGACGCTGTGGCCAACTTGGGGGATTTTTGAAAACTTACCAGGTTCGTGGACGAACTGGGTGCTGCTGGCTCCTTCTCCTCCATCTTCCTCCCGCCGCCGCACTGCTGATACAACGCGGGCGGCGTGTGAAGGAAAACTTCATTCCCCAGACTACCCTGCTTCGGGGGCGGATACAGGCGGACACAGGTGGCGCTACTCACGCGCCCGGAGGCACTACAAAATCAAGCATACCTCCGGTGGAGCGGGCGTGATCCAGACGCTCTGGCCAACTCGGGGGATTTTTGAAAACTTAACAGGTTCGTGGACGAACTGGGTGCTGCTGGCTCCTTCTCCTCCATCTTCATCCCGCTGCAGTACTGCTGATACAACGCGGGCGGCGTGTGAAGGAAAACTTCATTCCCCAGACTACCCTGCTTCGGGGGCGGATACAGGCGGACACAGGTGGCGCTACTCACGCGCCCGGAGGCACTACAAAATCAAGCATACCTCCCGCGTCGCAGGACAGCGCGCGGGCAGCGCCGGGCTAAGCCCGGGCAAAGGGCGGGCCGTCTGTTGCCGTCCGGGGCCTTACCAGGCCGGGCTGGGCCACCCCTCTAACTTGTGCCAGTCGCTCTTTGAACCTGTGCGTTCCAACATCCAGCCGGATCTTAAGGTTTACACCGTCAAGGACTCCTATGGTTTGGCAGCTGCTGTTATTAATGTACTGAGATTTCTGTTTAGTACACGCTATGGCGAAAATTCTCTATAAGGGCTCTACAGCGGGGGGGTCAGGGACATTAGATGCTTATTTAAAAAAAAGCCGAAAATGCTGTGTCAAAAGAAATTGAATTGGTGGAAAGAAGGTTGTCATTGGAGCCTTTTACCCACCTTAACTCAGTGTTACAACCTGTTGATTGTACTGCGGATTTTGTTTCTACACAGGCTACCCATCCTATTTCTTCTGGGCATGTATTAGAGTCCAGTCTTGCCAGTGCCCCATTTTTGATGAATGTCTCCAGTCCCTCTCTTTCCCCCCCAGCCTTACGCACTAGGCAGTTAAAGATCCCTTCTGCTGCCCCTGCCAAAACAGCTAAGGGTAAGAGAAAAGCTATTCAAGCCCCTAAAGGAAGCCGCCAACAAGCTAAACAACCTAGGAATAAAGATCCTGTTCAAGGGTTGGTTCAACAGGAAGGTAGTTTAGTGGTTCAGGCTACTCCTGACAAGGGCAAGGGGCTTACTGAGCATATGGCTCAAGGGGATGTAGCTACTATGGGGGTTAATTTGATTAAGCTGATGGACGAGCGATTGAGAGCGATTATATTACCAGTTATGGACAGACTTAGTAAGATTGACGATAGACTTATTCTTATTGAACGTCATATAGCAGGTCAGAGCGCTCTGGTGTTAAGGCCTAACCCATCTAATCTTCACACCCTAAGTGCAGTTACATCTAGGGTGTCCGAACTGGTTGAGTCTATGACGACTCCTGTTGTTGGCCCTATAAACCCCTTACCACCTGCTCGGGGAACAAATGGTGTTGTTAGCCCGGGGTTGAGGGGTCATATTGAAAGATTAAGTTCTCGGGGGTAGATTACACGCAAGGATCGCCCTTTAAATTTGCCACCAGAGGCCTGCCCATACACAGTTATTTTGGCCAATGTTCCGAAAATCTGTGATGGTAAGGAAGAGCATTGGTCCTCCTTAAAAAATAAAGCACTTCACTACTTGGCTAGTAACACAGTTTTGGGGAGTCACCTCTTTGATTGTTTTAAAATGGTGAGAAGGGTTTCATGGGTGGGGAAGTCCAATAAGACACTAAGGGGTGATTGTGTTGTTGTGAATTTTAGTTCCCCCGATATAGTAGACCATATTTTGAGACAAGCTGGGTCTATTAGAATTCAACAGGACTATGTTAATGTTCTTCCATTGGGCTTCTTCTACCAACCTCATTCTTTGGGGCTTGCCGGAACGAGAGAACTTACCTTTCAGCACGTCCCTGCAAGTAAATCATTGCTATTAAGTAATACATACGAAGCCCTTAGTACTTTAGATGTTAATGACTGACTCAGGGTTGATAGAGTTGATACACATAATGACGTATCTAGAGCAGTCTTCTCTACTTCTTTTGGGTCTTTATCTTCCAGGGTACCTGCTGTGGATAATATCGTCAACTTCAGTGATTCAACAGATAAAATGTTACCCCTACAGGCAGAGCACGATATAAGAGTCATGGAGAGGCGCCTTGAGGAGGTTTCTGTAGCGGGGGGCGGAATAGCTCCTATTATTAATTCTGACAATTTGAATGTTGAGTTGCCTAATTATGGAGTAGAAGTTGATTCACAATCTCTCTCACCTAATTTGGAAAATAGTATAATACAAGAGCGAGGCTGTGTAGGAGGCTCTCCAGCAATAGATATAATCACTGCTTTATCATGGAATATTGCTGGTCTTCGCTCTAAAAGAGGCGATCAAAACTGGAGGTCTTTTCTTTCAACTTATCACATAATTGCTCTGCAAGAAACATGGGAGGCCACAGACCCTTACTATTTGGACTGGTATCAGTCTTTTATTAAATATGCCGTGCCTTCTGTTACGGGGAGACCACGAGGGGGTCTTTTGCTATTATTCAGCTTAAAGTTATTATATAGCATGGAGCTGTTAGTGACCAATTCCTCTCATATTTTAGCGGTGAAAATGGAAGGTGTTAACTTGCCATCATTATTGGTGGTTAATTTTTATAATTCATTTACCAGACTTGATGAGTTAGAGCATCTTAAAGCACTGTTCACATTCTTGGACGAGTATGATGCAATGAATGTTAAACCTTATTTGCTTTTACTTTTTGGCGATTTTAATATTCATGTATGTCATCTTAATTGTTTTGGAAATAATAATCACGATCTTTGCCCGCAAGAGGCTATCCACTTTGAACATTCTAAGGGTGGGATATATTTAGAGAGTATGGTATCGGCTTATCATTTATATATGCCTGTTCAAGACCTGTTGGTTCCTGTCCCTACGTTTACGGGTCAAGGCCTTTGTAGTACGATTGATTATATCTTCGTATCTCGCCTTCTGATGAACTTGCTGGGTACTTTTTGTGTTGCGCAAAACGCCTTAAGTGAACATAATCCTCTTATTGTGGAAATCAAAGTTAAGGCCTTGATGAAAGATGTCTCTTTGCCTTTGATTTCCAACACAAATTTAGAGTCTATCAGTCAGGGAAGACGACTGAGATGGGATGTTATCACCCCTACTGACTTCCTTGAGAACCTATATGAAAGTAATAAAGATGATTTTAGTCTTTGTCTTTCTGTAGTGGCGCAATCGAAGGAAATTTTGGGTGCCTTTGACAGGATAACTAAACAAGTTATGGGTAATCTTACCAGCCATGGGAGACAGAGGCCTAAAAAATTTAAAAACTGGTTTGACCACACTTGTTCTAGTGCTCACTCTGCCCTCTTGTTGGCACTGAAAGAATCCGGTAAAAATCCTAGTAAGATTGCAGAGGCAAGAAGATGTTATAAAAAAGCAATAAAGGACAGGAAAACTCAGCTAAGAATTAAGGCATGGGATGACTTGTCAGACGCAAGTGTTCAGAAAAATAGTAGCCAGTTCTGGAAGGTGATTAATAGTCCTCTTTTTGATGAACTGGAGAACACTAACAAAGAGTGTCTCATCCCGCCAGACAGATGGGTGGCTCACTTTAGTGGTCTTTACTCACAGATTCAAGAACTCAATCCAGTAAACTATGCGGATAGTATATTAGCCTCAAAAATCCTCTTCAAAGAGGAAGAAGTCCTGGAGGCCATTGAGTCAATGGCAAAAGGTAAAGCACCAGGACCGGACGGAGTTCCCGCGGACCTTTATAGGGCGGATCCAAGGTTTTGGGCAAAACTTTTAACTCATGTTTTTAATGCTGCATCTGAGGCCGGTGCTCCTAAGTCCTGGGGCAAAGCTGTTATTGTCCCACTATTCAAAAAAGGTTCAAGAGAAGATCAGGCTTGTTACCGGCCTATTTCTCTCTTGGATTCTGCCATGAAAGTAATGGGTAAAGTTGTCCTTGCCCGTTTAACAGTTTGGTTGGAGGAGAAATCCATAATCTCTGACCTACAATACGGGTTTAGACAAGGAAAGGGGACTGTAGGTCAATGCCTTAATTTACATCTCATTATTGGGAAATACACGGTCGCTAAGCAGGGGGACCTCCATTTAGCTTTTATGGATTTGTCCACTGCTTTCGACCTTGTAAATCGGCAAAAATGATGGGCCTTATTAGCCGTCTTGGGGCTTGACCCAGTATTGATTTCTTTTTTGGCTGTTATTCATGAGGACACTACCGCAGTCGTCCGCTATAGTGAAGATGGGAGTCAGTCAGATGCTTGGCAGGTAAAGCGCGGGGTAAGACAGGGGTGCATTCTTGCCCCCCTGCTTTTCTCGCTTTACATTAATAATTTGGGTGTGGTTCTAACCTCGGTTAGTAAAGATATTCCTAAAGCCGGCTCAAAAATGATCCCTGCATTACTATATGCTGATGACACTGTCTTGTTGGCAAGAACCGCGAGAGGCTTACAAGCTCTTTTAAATGGATTTTATGGTTTTCGACTTATTAATAAATTTCAAAAAATCACATTCCATGTCAATAGGTACTGGGAGGGCGAAAAGGGTTACATTTTTCTGTAATGGGCAGGAGTTAACAAAAGTGCAGACCTTCCCATATTTAGGGATTGTATTTGACGATAGAAGATCTTGGGTCATGCAACGTGCCCAGAAAAAGAATAACCTTGCTAGAGCTACAGGAGCACTGTTGGGCTATGCAAAACGTTTGGGGTGTAAACCGCTTCCTGCTCTTATGAAGATTTATAGAGCTAAGTGTATCCCCATGGCCCTCTATGGTAGTGAGGTCTGGGGTTATAAGGCCTCACCTGACATCCAAACAGTAGAAAATACTTTCTTCCGGAAATTGTTGTCTCTTCCCCCTTCTGCTCCAACTTTTATTATACACGAGGATTTGGGGGCGGGATATCTTACTGATCAAATATCTGTGGCCCCGCTATTAGGTTGGCTTAGAGTTTGGGCGCAGCAGCCACCGAATCTAAACCAACAAATTATTCAAGACTGTTTGTCCCTAGGTAAAGCTATGTCTATCCCATGGATTTGTTATATTAAAAACAACCTGGAGTCACTTGGCTGTCTTGAATTGTTTGACAGTCCCTGTGCGCTGAGTAAAGTGAAAATCAAGGCCATTAAGACCCAATTTTTGAATAGAGCGATGCTGCTGAGGGAAGGAGATGAATTGGGGAAGCCGGCAGTTAGGAGATTTGTCATGCTAAGTTTAGGTTGTGAGATCCAGCCTTACCTAACCTATATTAACAAACCATTCCATCTGTTTTTGTTAATAAGGTTTAAATATGGTATGCTCCCCTGGCTTTTGGCTTACCCCAAAGGTTTTTTCAAAGAGGGAACTTTGGGGCCTTGTCCCTGTGACAACACTTCTGAACAAAATACGTTGCACATGGTATTTGTTTGTAAATTTTACTCTTCTCAGCGTAAAAAATATATTCTTCCGATTTTTAAGAATCGCCAATTTGAGCAAGTGAGGCCTGCGTTGGCCTATTTAAAATGCTGGAGTTTCCTCTGATTTGTTTTGGGGTTGCTAGCTTCATCGTAGGTGCCATTAGGTGTAGAAATAGGGTTCAGCCCATTTAGTAATTCCCCTCATTTTCTTATGATTTTGTTTTTTAATAAACTGTTGAAGATGGAATGTTGAAGGAGAAATGATTTTATAGATTTGTAATTTGGTTGAATTAATTGAAAGACATACTTTTATTGTATTTATTGCCAAAATGTATAGTATTTATTGTGTTAAAACTTTTCTTCAATCGCACTTTGACTTTGACTTTGAATGAATATGGGGGAAAGGGTGATGTAGCCGAAGTAGTAACTACTGCAGATGCAATAATGTCTTCTGAGGTATCACCTTCTGTCTATATATCTGAATACTCAGTGCTAATAAAAAAAATTGAGAGATTGCTCCACACGCTTCCCCTCCACCCTAAAGTGCTTAAAACGGAATCAGAGAATAAAGAAAAAGGCATCGGTACTGAATACATGTGTTAGAGAAAACAAAACATTAGTTATGAAGCACAAAAACATATTAGGATGTCTGGGGGTAATGATGATGATGAGAGGGAAGGTATGAAATCAATAAAGGCACGAGGAGGGGCTATCAATAACTTGGGCATATGCGTATGTACTGGGAGAAAGATAGAGGGTATCCCAGGAATAGACCCTATTTTAATAACCGGGGAGCCTTCCCGTTCAATCAAGAGGGCAGCGGCAAGAGAAGTGTACAATAGGCAAATAGGAACACAGAAGATAGAAATCAAAGTGACATGGGGCCAAGTAGGGATGGTTTCAGGGAAAACGAAATTGGCCCAGAATTCCAGAAAGAATTAGGCTTGATGGGAAACACAGCACTTAAAAGGAATGTGGAAGCACAGGGGAAGGCAGCCAGTAACCTATGGATATGTATGGATTCTGGAAACAAAAATGGTAAAAGACAAAGGAAGCTAAACCCCCTAAAATGGTCTAATATGCTCCAGATATTTTCAAATTGTCCTAGTCTCCATTTAGGGGCCTATTAGGATGGCGGGGGCAATCCGCCCGCCATCCTGCCATGACGGACCCCCGCCGCATTAGGATGGCTGGGGGGTCCGCGGAAAGGTATGCGGTTTCTGCTTTAGGGGGCCCGTTGAGGGCCCCCAGAGTGTTTGGGGGGTGGGAGGTGCACATAGGTACCCCCTTACATTGGCATGGACAAGGTGGCAGGCACCGCGCTGTGCCTGTCACCTTGTGCATGCCAATGCACAAATTGCATCCACAGCATTGTGGCGGGCGGCGCTCACAACACCACCCGCCACAATGTTGTGGATGGGGGATGCCACCGACGCAGTGGCATCCTAATGGCCACAGAGGGACCGCCGCACCTCTGGCGGATGGACCCGTTCACCGTAACGGAAAGGCGGAACGCAATCGTAATAGGCTCCTTAGTATCATCCAATAAATAGAAACAAGTAGCTTTCTTGAAGAAGAAAATTGTCAAAGACAACGCAAAAATTCCATTATTCTCCGCATTGGTAAAGACCAGGCATGGAGATTAAGTGATTTGCCCAGAATCACAGGATGTTGAGCGTCGTAGCCAAGACTCGAAACCGGTTCCCCAGCTTCGAGATCCACCGCTCTAGCCGTAAGGCAAACTTAATACCAGCTCCGAGGCTGAGCCCTCGTTATCCTGAAAATAAGAGGTGACATTTTCTGACAGTGTGAAGAGAAATGTGTCACCATGGAGCGCTTCCAAGGGAAGGTGCCACGGAGTTATTTTCGGTCGACCTCTTCCCCTAGGCAGCTGTAGCTGCAGAGGACAGTGGTCTGAAAGAGTGCGCCCGAGGTTTTTGGCTCACGTAACTTTAGAAAGCGCATCTTGATTACAGTAAAAGAGGTCAATCCTGGTATGAAGGTCATGAAGTTTCGAGTAGTATGAAAACTCCCTGGACTCAGGGTTCAGGCTGTGTCAGGTGTCCTGCACCTGAGTGTTGGTGGACCACCTCTGTAAATGTTGTGTAAGGGAGATCGATTGTGCCCTATGTATTGAAGGGAGGGGGTGGTCATAGGGTAGGTACAGGATGCAGTTGAAGTCCCTCCCCAGTAACTGGCTGCCAAAGTATTAAATAATAGTGCCGGAATCAAGGAGTGCAGGAAGGAGCCTGGTTAGTGTTGGCTGCATAGAGTGATATAAGGGATAAAGGGAGTCTGTCCAGCAGCCCCTTTAACACAGTGTGTCTTCTGTCTGTGTCCAGCCTGGTATGTAACACCTCGTGGGGCTCTCCCATTGCCACCAAAGTTAAAACACGTGTAGCATATCTGGAGTATGTGGTCCCCACCAGTGTGCCCCTCCAATGCTTGCTCATGGCCCCTAGGTCAGGGGCGGTCAGATGCATCTCCTGAAGGGGCGCTATCTGAATCCTGCCTCTGCATATGTATTGATAGTGTCACGAACACTCACCAGACCTCTGCCCCCTCGCCGTCCCTCATAGAGGACGCGGGCCGTTGGAATCGGGCCGCGAACCATGTCCGCGAGATGCGGGTCACATGGGGGACTACTGCAGCTGCCACGGAACTACCAATCCCGGCAGCCTCTGGGCCAGCGACGCGCGCGCACCGGAAGTGACGCGGCGCAAGAGCCAGGAACCCATTTAGTCGGGAAGCACAGAGAGACGCTCGCAGATTATCCTGGAGCCTGACCTGATTCTCGTTGTTGAAGCCGTCGTGGTGTTCCCCGGGTGCGGTAAGGGTGTCAGTGACACCGCCAAGAGTCCTTTCATGCACACGTTCGTGCTTTCGTGGAATTGGTACCAGTGAATGCCAAAACTCTTCTGCTTGTGAGACTTTGTCAGGGAATTTCTATTACCTGAGCGAGTGCGTGGAGCGCTCGAAAAAACGCTTGACCGTTACCAGGTGGTATGACAATAATACCACGCTGAGGATTTTATTATACAACATTGTTCTGCCTTATCAGATGTCCAAGCCTAACATGTAATGATGAAGTGTGTTTGTGTCGTCTTCTAGCTGGGGGTTTGTAGAGGGGCCGCTAGGCTGCAGCATAAGACCTTCTTTCCCCAGTGAGGCCTCCCAGCACACACTGTCTGGTGGGTATATGTTTACGCCCTATAATAGAAACAAAGGTATATTCCTCTGCCGTTATAAGGAAGGGGGGGTTATTATGTGTTGTTTGTGTATCAACAGTTGTGCCAATTGAGTAACTTATACAGACCGGAGGCATCCCTGAGCATCCTGCATCTAGCTGGCTTTGAAGAAGCTTTGACAAACCTTAATCGCCCGTCTTATGGCAAAGATAGCATTTGGTTATTTTCCTTTACAGGTAGACCTAATTGTTTATGAGAGACAAGTGGGTGATACTATTGGTTGAGGTAAAGGCGATAGTGCTAACAAAACCTGTGCTTCCTTTACAGATCTCCCTCCCCGCTGTTCCCATCCTTTCCTTCCCCTCGATTGACCCCCTTAAACTTCTGTGCCTTTACGGCAAGTCAGAATTAGGGTTGTCAATAGGGGGGCCCCCATTGAGCAACGAACCGATCCTGAGAGGCCTTCGCGGGACCTGACAGAATAATCTGCCTTAAACTTAATATACCTCTCCCGGTCGGTTCATTGTCACCATGACCACCCTCGAGGACGTGTTGGCCACCTTAGTTACTCTCCAGAAGGAGATAGCGGATTCCCGAAATGAGGTAGCAGCCTCTAGGGCGGAGACAGCCGCACTCCAGGACTCCGTAAATCGGTTACAGCGAAATCCCTTTGACGCCCAGGTAGGGCGTGGAGCGGTCGGCGGTATGTTCCAGTTTGGAACCTCCGCTACTCCCACGCCATTGACAGTTGAGCTTCCTACTCCCATTCCTTTGGCTGCCCCTGAACGTTTTCAGGGAGATGCAACGAAGGTACAAGTCTTTATGACACAAGTATTGCTACATTTTTCATGCAAACCTAAAGCCTTTCCCACAAATCAGGCCAGAGTGGCCTTTATGATATCTTACCTAACAGGAGAAGCCGCTCAATGGGCCGTGCCTTATGTTCGTAGAGACGACCCCCTGTTATATGATTGGGAGGAGTTCAAGAAGAAATTTGAAACTGTATTTGATCGCCGAGCGGCATCATTTACAGCAGATAGAGAGCTGCTAGAACTAAGACAAGGCAACAAGGATATAGTTACCTATGTCAACACTTTTCAGAGGCTCGTGGCCGAAACACAGTGGCCCGAGGAAAAGAAAGGGGCTCTATTCTATCAAGGGTTAAAAGACGACCTGAAGGACGTAATAGCCCAAATAGACCCCCAACCCTCCACGTGCATAGACTTAATCAATCTGGCTTTGAGATTAGACTATCGGTTAGGAGAACGTCGAGGGGATAGGAAGAAGGTAGAGAGACCACCTATGCGCTTTGACCGCCCTAGAGGCATAGGCGTGGGGTCTGGAGCTACAGTAGAACCTATGGATATAGGAACAGTACGGGCTCCGCTCACACAAACTGAGAGAGATAATAGACGCAAAGCGGGTCTTTGCATGTACTGTGGTAAGAAAGGCCACTTTGTCAGGGAGTGCTTGGCCAAACCAAAAACTGGATTCGGGGTGGCTAAAGCACCTGGACGCACCCCTGAAGAAAGTCAGGGAAACTAATACACTCGGGGAAAGTTGAAGGGAACTCCTTGAGTGGTATTCGTGTCCCTTCGTTATCTAAACAGACGGAATACGCTACACAACATTTTTTTCTTCCTATACACCTCAAGACCCCCAAGGGATGGCAACCTATAGACGCCATGGTTGATTCTGGAGCCACAGGGCTATTCATGGACCGAGAAGTGGCTTTAAGCTTGGGACTCGGGTTATTAGCCAAAGACCATCCCGAGGAGGTTCTGGCGGTCGATGGAAAGAAATTAAGTACCGGCCCCATTGAATACCACACTAAACCTATGCTGATGCAGTGTGAACAGGACCATACCGAGACGTTGCGGTTCAACATACTCCAGGCCCCACAATACGGTGTGATATTGGGGCTCCCTTGGTTAAGAAAGCATAACCCTGCTATTGATTGGAAGGAAGGTAGGGTGAGGTTTAGCGGGTCATGGTGCAAGGCTCATTGTATGGGCAGTAGTCAGGATCAAGAGATAACCTTGCTTTCTTCCTATAACGTAGCGACGGCAGCAGAAACAGATGTCCAGCTTCCCTCTTGGTATTCGGAATATCAGGACGTTTTTTGTGAAAAGCTGGCAGACACTTTACCCCCACATAGGCATTACGATTGCCGCATAGATCTAGTTCCGGGGGCGTTGATACCCTGTGGATGTTTATATGCCTTAACAGAGGCCGAGAACACCCACTTATGTGAATACTTAGACAAGTATCTAGAGAATGGGTTTATCCGTCCCTCAAGATCCCCGGCGGCCTCTTCCCTCTTTTTTATCCCTAAGGCCAATGGCGAAAAGAGGGCTTGTATAGACTATCGCGCCCTCAATGATATCACAATAAAGACCAGATACCCTTTACCATTGATCCCTGTACTTTTAGAACAGGTCAAAACAGCAGTCATATACACACGGCTTGACTTAACCCCTTCAGCGCTGGGTGAATTCCGCCGCGGTGCTGAAGGGTTCGAGCGCGGGCGGGCTCATGACGGAACGGTTCCGTCATGAGCACAGCTCAACCGTGGCTCATGACGGAACCGTTCCGTCATGAGCATGGAAGGGGTTAAAAGGGGCGTATCACCTAGTAAGGGTAAGAGAGGGGGACGAATGGAAGACTGCCTTTCGTACACGTTATGGGCTATATGAATATACTGTGATGCCTTTCGGCCTGTGCAACGCCCCCGCGGCTTTTCAATACTTCGTGAACGAAGTGTTGCGGGAGTTCTTGGACAGGTTCGTAGTGGCCTACATCGATTACATCCTCATTTACTCTTCATCGATTGAGGAGCATCGGGCGCATGTCTGCCAGGTATTTGAGGCTTTACGAAGAAACAACTTGTACTGTAAACTCAGCAAATGCGAGTTCCACGTGGATAAGGTGGAGTTTCTGGGGGTAATGCTGACACCCACCGGGCAAGAAATGTCCGATAGAAAGATCTTGGCGGTAAAAAACTGGCCCAAACCTGCCAACGTGAGGGATGTCCAATGTTTCCTTGGATTCGCGAACTTTTATCGCAGGTTTATTAATGGATTCTCTAACATGGTGGCACCCATTACAGCCCTATTACGAAAGAACGTAACGTTTTGCTGGTCTGCAGAAGCAGAACATTCCTTTCAAAGTTTAAAAAAGGCCTTTGTTACTGCCCCGGTGTTGGCTCACCCTGACCCCGAGCGTCCCTACATTGTAGAGGCGGATGCCTCTGATGTCGCCATAGGAGCCATTCTTTCACAGATGCATACGGTCACCGGACGACTACATCCAGTAGCCTACCTGTCCAGGAAGCTAAACCCTGCCGAAACCCGGTACACCATAGCGGAAAAAGAGCTTCTAGCCATCAAAGAAGCCTTCATGGACTGGAGGCACTGGTTATTAGGAGCCAAACATGTAGTCATGGTCTATACCGACCATCGCAACTTGCAGTTTATGCGATCTACTCGCATGTTATCTCCTAGGCAGTTGCGGTGGATGTTGTTTTTCTCGGAATTCCACTTTATAGTGACATTTCGCCCCGGGACAGAAAACAGAAAGGCGGAAGCCTTGTCAAGGCAGACTACCCCCCTAGAACATAAGACAGAAGCGCAGCAGGCGATATTGGATCCACAGAAGGTCATTGGAGTACTACATACGGATGCCTTTCTCCAACGAATAATCGTAGGAATTAAAACCACATACTGGAGACAATGGTTGAAAGCTCATCCACAATGGAGCCTCCACCAAGGTCTCCCGATAAAAGGCAACCAATTGCTTATACCAACCAAGTCCTTGCGGGAGGAGGTATGGCATATGTGTCACTCTACGCCCAGCGCTGGCCATATTGGTGTCAGGAAAACACTCGACCGCATCTCACGACAAATCTGGTGGCCATCCGTAGTGAAAGATACCACAGACATGGTAAAGCGCTGTGAGACGTGCGCTAACTCCAAAACAGATCATGGGAAAACTCAAGGTCTCTTGCAACCTCTACCCACACCGTTGAAACCGTGGGAAAACATCTCTATTGATTTTATAGTGGGTCTTCCAAAGGACCAAGGCTGTACCGCCATCGTAGTAGTGGTGGACAGCCTCACAAAGATGGGACATTTCATCGCATGTGCCAAAGAACCCACTGCAGGGCAATTAGCCAAGTTATTTATGGTCCATATAATAAGAGTACATGGACTCCCAGCCAATATCGTTTCCGATAGAGGCCCTCAATTTACAGCTAAGTTCTGGAAGGAGTGGTGTAAGGCGTTACACATGAAGTCCTCCAAATCAACGAGCTTCCACCCCCAATCGGATGGGCAAACGGAGCGACTAAACCAGAATCTAAAGCAATATCTACGGTGCTATGTTAAAGACAATTCCGATTCATGGGTTGAATGGCTGTGTTTGGCCGAAGTGGCATACAATAGCGCCAAACACCAATCTACACAGTACACACCCTATTATAGCAACTATGGCTTTCATCCTCGTTTCACCTCTTTAATCCACCCAGTGATAGGGCCTGAGGTACCAGAAGTCGGTACACGAACCAAACACATCCGAAGGGTCCTACTGAGCACATACAAAAACTTGACTAAAGCTAAAATAACTTACAAAAACATGGCAGATAAGCACCGTAGGCCAAATCCTCCGTATCAAAAGGATGATGTAGTGTGGTTATCAACCAAAAACATACGGTTCAGAAAATACAGCATATTCAACCCAAGGTACATTGGGCCATACAAGATCAAGAAAGTTATCTCCCCGCGGGCTATGATGCTAGCGCTACCAAAAACTCTAAAAATACATCCGGTGTTTCACGTGTCACTTCTGAAGCCCTCCTACACCCCGGTGAAAAAGAATCCTTCTCCTGTCTGGATAGACAACGAACCTGAGTACGAAGTCCGGGCCATCCTCGACTCCAAAATGAGGGGGTCCAGACTCTGGTACCTGGTGTCCTGGAAAGGATACGGAATGGAAGAAGATTCATGGGAACCTGCCAGGGGGGTACATGCTCCCCGGTGTGTAAAAGCCTTCCATATTAAACATCCCCACAAACCTGGCTCCTGGCAGAGGTCTCGGGGAGAGGGATGTGCTGTCACGAACACTCACCAGACCTCTGCCCCCTCGCCGTCCCTCATAGAGGACGCGGGCCGTTGGAATCGGGCCGCGAACCATGTCCGCGAGATGCGGGTCACATGGGGGACTACTGCAGCTGCCACGGAACTACCAATCCCGGCAGCCTCTGGGCCGGCGCAAGAGCCAGGAACCCATTTAGTCGGGAAGCACAGAGAGACGCTCGCAGATTATCCTGGAGCCTGACCTGATTCTCGTTGTTGAAGCCGTCGTGGTGTTCCCAGGGTGCGGTAAGGGTGTCAGTGACACCGCCAAGAGTCCTTTCATGCACACGTTCGTGCTTTCGTGGAATTGGTACCAGTGAATGCCAAAACTCTTCTGCTTGTGGTGAGACTTTGTCAGGGAATTTCTATTACCTGAGCGAGTGCGTGAAGCGCTCGAAAAAACGCTTGACCTTTACCATGTGGTATGACAATAATACCACGCTGAGGATTTTATTATACAACATTGTTCTGCCTTATCAGATGTCCAAGCCTAACATGTAATGATGAAATGTGTGTGTGTTTGTGTCGTCTTCTAGCTGGGGGTTTGTAGAGGGGCCGCTAGGCTGCAGCATAAGACCTTCTTTCCCCAGTGAGGCCTCCCAGCACACACTCTCTGGTGGGTATATGTTTACGCCCTATAATAGAAACAAAGGTATATTCCTCTGCCGTTATAAGGAAGGGGGGGGTTATTATGTGTTGTTTGTGTATCAACAGTTGTGCCAATTGAGTAACTTATACAGACCGGAGGCATCCCTGAGCATCCTGCATCTAGCTGGCTTTGAAGAAGCTTTGACAAACCTTAATCGCCCGTCTTATGGCAAAGATAGCATTTGGTTATTTTCCTTTACCGGTAGACCTAATTGTTTATGAGAGACAAGTGGGTGATACTATTGGTTGAGGTAAAGGCGATAGTGCTAACAAACCCTGTGCTTCCTTTACAGATCTCCCTCCCCGCTGTTCCCATCCTTTCCTTCCCCTCGATTGACCCCCTTAAACTTCTGTGCCTTTACGGCAAGTCAGAATTAGGGTTGTCAATAGGGGGGCCCCCATTGAGCAACGAACCGATCCTGAGAGGCCTTCGCGGGACCTGACAGATAGACACGGTATTGCTTTGTGTAAGCTGCCAGTCCCCGCACATCCCAGGTCATTAGCAGAAATTAGTTCTCAGCTATTACAACTTTGGCAACCATTGTGATGTGCGTGTAGTGTTCATCCCAGGACCCAGTCACATCCTGAACTCCTCCTACCCATCCCCTCAAATCTCGTAGCCTGTCACATTGTCCACAAAAATAAAATGAAGATCCATGCAGGAAATAAAAATAGAATATATAAAAAACTCCCAACACCCATTCCCAGGCCATCGCACCAACGGGCGACCAGCCATTAGCACTATAATGCAATACGAGCAAAGTAATGTAATAATCTATACAAGTAGGATTTTACTAGTGGGAGTGGTTCGACTTCGACAGCAATGTTGCCCGGTGTGAATATGTCAGCAACCCTCAACCATCATATCAACATTGTCATCACTTACTCAGACTTCAGCCACCTCACTTGTAAGACATATATATCAACAGCTCCACCAACCTGGGACTACATCCTATATCAAGTTCTCACCTGTCTGAGGTGTAACGAGTGGGCCGCCACCCAGCAGTTCAGCAACCTGTGAGGCAGACACCTCTGAGATCCTTTGTTGTCATGCAAAAGGAAGTGGTGCCCTTGTGTGGAATCCGGAGCATAGCAGGGAATTGCAAAGAATACTTAATACTATGGTCGGGAAGACACTTCTTTACTGTCATGAAGGAGGACCTGCAGCGTTGAACTTCTATTTTTTTTTTTTTTTTAAACCGTTTATTACAAGTCTTAAGAGTATACAAGTATGGGCCTACAACCTTCCGGCCGGCCGCTAGCAATGATAGGAACATACGACATACATTTATGGAACACGTGGTGTTACGGAGGAGCATTTCTCAGGAGGTAACAACGTCAAAGCCACATCATCCAGACCCCATTATACGGTTTCATTTTAAATTAAGAACAACAAAAAAAAAAAAAAACACACCCACAAGGCAACCCACAATCGGAAATAGCAGCACGTGCTCCCCTAGAGGGGGGATCCCAACTATCCACAAAAGTCTAAAGAGGGGGAAGAGAACAGAGCGAGGACTGGGGGAACCCAATGCCCGGCAGCGGGGGAATGAGTCGGCTAAGGGGATGGGGCTGGCGAGGTATCGGGCAGCAACGGTGGTGCACAGATACCCCCGCGGTAGGCGTTCCAGGGGCCCCATACTTTCACCCATGTCCCAGGCTTACCCCTCGCCACATACACCACCTTTTCTCGAAACATGCACCAGTCCATGTGTTCTTTCCAGGCCGAGACCGTCGGGGGCCTCTGGGATCCCCACAGTTGAGCAATATCACGCTTGGCTATCATATATCCCAGAGTCACCCACCACGTCTGCGGCGCCGAGTAATCAGTCGGTTCCCACACATTCAACAGGCATCTCCTCGCTTCAGGCAACAGCGCCACATGCGTAACCAGTCGCAGCACCTCATGTACACCACGCCAGAACCCCTCTACCTCCGGGCACTCCCACAAAATATGCATAAAGGTCCCCAAAGCACCACACCCACGCTTACACAACCCATCTCCAGCATAGCCCATACGCAGAAGCTTTGGCCCCGTCATGTAGACCCGGTGGAGTATCTTGAGCGAAGGCGAGCCGGTATGGCCACCTCCTTCGGGGAGGCCACCGCGGAGGTCCAGTCCTCGTCGTCCAACTCCAGCCCGTCGGCAACCCAAGCCGCACGAAGGGCAGTCAACAGGCCCGAGCGGTCGTTTATCAGCTTTTTGTATATCAGTGAGATCGTGCTGTCCGGGACGTGCCCATCCAGCATTCTATCCTCCAGGGGGGAATATTCCGGGATGGAGGCAACGTCCGAGAAGACGGAGCCCAGCGCATGACGGACCTGCAAATACCGAAAGTATTCACTGCCCTGCAACTGAAATTCCGTCTGCAGCATATCGAACATTTTAAATCCTCCCCTCGTCCAGAGATCCCCCACTTTACTGATACCTATTATGTCCCACTTCTCAAAGCCCTTGGAGGTCCACAGGGAACCTAACCGCTCAGACGCGTATAGTGGTGACGCCCGGGTCAAACGGTCCTTCCACCCCATAGATGCATTGGCCGCGTGCCACACTTGCACCATGACACGCGTGGGGCCCGTCAGACGAGCGTCGGGCGCACTAGAATAGAGCGCTCGATTGTAGTCGCCACCTGGCAGGAGCATCTTGTCCATTTCGAATGCCGGGTTTAAGGCGGGCCCGTATAGGCCATGGTTAATTGCAGCGAGCTGGGAGGCCCAATAGTACCGTTTAATATCCGGGAGGGCAATCCCCCCGTCATACCATGGGAGCGTCAACTTCGCCAGGGCAATACGCGGCCTCCCGTCCCAGAACAGGCGGCGTTGCAGACTCTCCACCTCACGGAAGTAGCGCGCCGGGACTGAGTCCATAGTGTTCTGCAAAGCGTACAGGAAACGCGGCAGAGACATCATCTTGAACAATGCCGCCCGGCCGAGCGGCGAAAGCGACAGGCGCCGCCAGCGTGCGACATCTACCCGCAGGCGCTGGAGGGGGGGAAGCAGGTTCCGTTCATACCGGGCCTCCGGGTCCAGAGTAATGAAGACACCCAGGTACCGAAATCCCTGCGGGGCGATCTGGATCGGACAGCCCCGCGGGAGAATAGGAGCCTCCCCAGAGAGAACATACACGCACGATTTAGCCCAGTTGATGACGAGACCGGAGTTACGACCAAATGAATGTAAAACATCAACCAGCACTATAAGTGATTTACGTGGGGAGGCTAGGTACAGAAGGATGTCATCAGCGTATAGGGATACGCGGTCCTCATACTCGGGGGTCCAACGGAGACCACGGATGGAAGGCCCCCACCGCAGCCACTCCGCCAGGGGCTCCAAGGCAAGCGCAAAAAGAAGCGGCGACAAGGGACAGCCCTGTCGCGTGCCCCGGCCCAGCTCAAACGGGGCCGATACTCTTCCGTTCACCACCACCTGCGCCAATGGGCCCGAATACAACAATTTGACCCAACTGATGAATCCTGGGCCAAATCCAAACTTCGCAAGCATCGCCCAGATGTATGGCCACTCAAGCGTGTCAAACGCCATGGTGGCGTCCAAGGACGCCAAAATGGCCGGTTCCCGTATAAATGGGACGCGCGCTAGCACCCCATGCAAACGCCGCAGGTTAAGGGCTGTGTTGCGATGGGGAATAAAGCCGGACTGGTCCTGATGAACCAGATCGCCCACCACACCGACCAGCCGATTGGCCAGTACCTTGGCGAGAATTTTGGGCTCCGCATTCAGTAGTGAGATAGGCCGATAAGAAGTAACCCGGTCCCGAGGTCTCCCTTCCTTGTGGATCACCACGATTGTAGCCAGACGCTGGTCAAGCGGGAGGGAGCCCAGCGAGTGGGCCGCCAGGAACATTGCGCGGAGGTGGGGCGCCAATGTGTCCGGTCGCAACTTATACAGCTCGATAGGGATACCATTCGGGCCCATGGCCTTGCCAGAAGCGACCGAGCGTATGGCGAGGGCGATTTCGTCGGAGGTGGGAGCGGCGTCCAGCGACACCCTGTCCTCCCTGGAAAGGGACGGCAGCGCGATATCCCTGAGCAGGGCACGGGAATCCTCTTCAGAGCAGGAAGAGACTGGGGAATACACCTCGCGGAAATAATCCGCGAAACAGGAGACAATTTCTTCTGCCTCAGTTACACACACACCATTCGTTTTCTCAATCAGCGGGACCACACGATTCGCTCTCTCCTTTTTATCCAACCACGCTATCAGTTTACCAGCCTTATCACCCACATCATACAGTCGCCCCTGTTGCTCTCTACTAAGGCCCCTGGCCGCCTCCGTGACGAGGGCCCTATAAGCCGCTTGTTTGAGTTGAAGGACATGTAGTGCAGCATCCGTCACCCCACCTTCTAGATTACCCTCCAACTCAGCTATTTCAGCCTCCACCCGGGTCACCTCCTCCCGCTCGCGCCTCCGGGCGTGGGAAATAAGGGATAGGGCCTCCCCTCTGAGTACTGTTTTGAAGGACTCCCACAGGGAGATAGCCGAAGGCACTGACCCCACGTTCTCATCAAAATAGCGCTGGAGGGATTTAATCAAGTCAGCGAGAATGGTGGGGTCGCGCAGGTACCAGGAATTGATTGGGACCACCCTGCTCTCACCCCTCGGAAAGACATCGAAATGTAACAGGAGCGGGGAGTGGTCCGAGATACCCCGTGCCAAATGGCGCACCTCCCCCACCCTCCCGACATAGGCCGCTGGGACAAGGACATAATCAAGCCGTGAGAGACTACCATGGGCCCCCGAGTGGAAAGTGTACTGCAGCTGCGTGGGATGTTTTAAGCGCCAGCAGTCCACCAATCCCAGTGTATCCAAGAGGCCGGATAGCCACGCCTGTGCCCGGGGGAGGTCCCTAGGGGGGTGACGATCCACAGTCCCAGAAACCACCGCATTGAAATCCCCCCCCACCACCAGAAGCCCCCCCGGAAGGCCAAGGAGGAGGCGCCCCAGGTCTGCAAAGGTGGTCGACTGCAACCCCGGCGGGACGTACACTGACACAAAGACAATCACTTTGCCCTCCATTCTCCCCACCAAGACAGTGTAACGTCCCCTATCATCGTGGAGCACCTCATCAATTTCTAACGGGAGCGAGTTCTTTACCATGATACCCACACCCCTTGAGCCTGATGTGGAGCCTGAGTGGGCCACGAGGCGGTAGCCACGCCGATTCATGGCACAGAAGGAATTGCCAATAAGGTGTGTCTCCTGCAGAAAGACTACATCGGGCGAGAGTCGCTTCAGAAACTGCAGGACCACACCTCGTTTGATCCTGTCCCCCAGTCCATTAACGTTCCAAGACAACAAAGTTAATTCCCTACCCCCCATCATACACAGAAACCATCATTCGTCCCCCCGAGAGCACATTAGAACCAACACAAAAAAAAAGTTTGCCTTGTGATAATAACGAACAACACCCCATCCCTGCCCACCCACCCCAACAGAACTCCCCCCTCCCTGCACCCCTGCATGAGCCCAGACAGCCCCCCCAACGTGCAGTGTGCCTGTCGCCCCATAGATAGTTAAACTAACTAAACCCCCAGAGGAGGAGGGAGAACCCCCAAGAGACCCCACACAACCTCCATAGGAGGGGAACTTAAGCGAACAGACGTATGGTCAAAAGTGGCATCATTTTTGTCCCGAGCGAGGCCTAATATTAGTCCCTCAGTCCTGATCCGGCGAGCCCTCTCCCCCCGCCGCTCCCCCCCCTCCACCCCGATCCCGATCCCCAGACAGAGTATCCAGCCAGTCCCCGGCCGCTTCGGGACGATCAAAAAAGTGCGTGCGACCATCCACCTCCACTCGCAGCTTAGCTGGGAAAAGCATGGCGTATTTGAGGTTTAGGTCCCGAAGACGGCGTTTGACACCGAGGAAGCTCAATCTCTGCTTCTGGACCGCTGGGGTGAAATCAGGATAAAAATTAATGTCCATATTGTCAAGTCTAATCGGTCCCTGTAGTCTGGAGGATTGCAGGATAGCGTCTCTGTCCCGAAAATTAAAAATCCGGGCAATGAGAGGTCTCGGAGTGGCTCCGACCTTAGGCCTTCCGCCGGGAACCCTGTGGGCCCTCTCCACAGCAAAGAATTTACTCAGCCCCCGTGGCTGGAGATGGGTAACAATCAGGTCTTCCACGAAAAGGTCCGCCGCCGCCTCCTCACGTCCCTCAGGCACCCCGATGATACGGATGTTGTTCCTCCGGGCCCGACTCTCGGAGTCCTCCAGGCGGCGATCCATCAGCGCACTCGCCCGAGCAAGCCGGCGCACCTCCGTTTGTAGGGCCGCCACATCTGTCGTGAGGCCCGATGCGGTGTGGGCCAAAGAATCGACTCGGTCGTTGGTCTTGGAGAGATCGGCCCTTACCAGGCCAACATCCACGAGGACCGAGTCGATCTTCTGCGCCAGTGTATCAAAACGCTGGCCCACCGAGGCCTTCATCTCGGCGATGGCGCCCATGACATCCCGCAGGGTCAGATCCGTGGGCAGATCGGGGGCATCAGTAGGGCCCTCAGGGGACCTGCGTGACACCTCGGGAGATCCCTTCTGGAGGGTATATCGGTCCATGCTGTTGGACTGATGGGCTGCGCCACGCCGGGTCGATTTTATCTTTGCCCGGTCACCATCTTGTTTCGTGGCCATGGTCCCAGTCTCCCGGTCGCACCAGCCACGTCGCAAAGGGCAGGCAAGCCGGTCCACGGGCTCCGGGGGGGTGCCACCCCAGATCTGCGGGGCGGATCACAGCCGGCGGGCAGGCAGGGTCCCCCGGCGAGGCCACACCAACACACAAAGCCCCGCGACCCAACCTCGCAGAGACAGCAAGGGGGGTGCGAAAGCGAAAGTGAAAGTGCGGGGTACGCGAGTCACCAAACCCTGCCCGCCGCTGTTGTTCACTTTGTCACTGGATCGCCCCACAGCGCAAATCCGGGGTTCGGCTAGGAGAAGGCCGCAAACCTCAATCGGTGCTAAAGCCGGTGTCCGAGGTCCGATTTGGAAGCGGAAAACGGGTGCCACCTCAGCTCAGGCTCACCAACACAGTCCCCTCATCTGGGACAGGATATGTTCAGGATAGTCATAGGAGGTCGCGGAGGTCCTCGGGAGCCTCGCACCTACGCGGCCATCTTGGTTGCGCGCTAGGCTCCTCCCCAGCGTTGAACTTCTAAAGCGTAGTCAGAATGAATATGTACTTGGGCATCCTCAACAGACCAAGGACCCCTGGCTCATGTCACTTGAAGAATATGGTCCGTGTCCCTGTACTTGAAGAGGCAGGAAACCACTTGTTGTGGAGAGGCACCCGGAGACTAGGGGCAGCCCAGGTACTTTTGCCTATGGCAACCAGAACTGTCCTATTGACTATGTGTTTGTTTAAGCATGAACCTTTAGCAACATTGAGAAGTTTGAGGTATTGCAGGCTGAAGGGAGTGACCATTATCCGATAAGCAAAACAGTAAAATTAGATACTGCTTTCAAGAGGAAGCAACTGCTTCCCCTGAAAATTTGCAATCCAAAATGGTTACGTACAAGGATCGCTGGAGAACACCTAAATCTCCTTAAAATGCTTCAACATAATTATAGGGAGATCAGACCAGAAGAAATACCCCCAGAATGTATCACTTGACATGAAGATATAATCAATGAACTAGTAGCATGTTTAAAGTTGGAGCTCAAGGCATTCAATAAGAAAATAAGCATAACCACACCAGAAAAGCAAACAAGGAGCATCTGGTTTGAAAGTGAATGCAGATCTCTAAAACATGTGTGTAAGTAAATTAGAAAGATACTCAAGATACAGGATAATGCGGATAGAAAACTCCTCAGAAAAATAGCTTAAAATATTGACAATAAGTAAGAAGACTGCTCACTATGATAAAAAATTGGAATATCATGCTACAAACCATAGAAATGAATAACCTTAATAAAAACTGGAAATTGGTACAACATGGCCTAGAGAAGAATGAAGGGAAGTTGAAATGCCTAATACTAGAGAAAGCATGGGTTGTCTACCTGGAAGAGATGTATATAATAAGCACATAGTATTCACCAAGCAGCCGGTTACATTTGATGTAAATAAGGAAACAAAGTGACAGTTCTCTATGAGGATAATCAAGACAACAATTGAGTCATTAATAGCTCACAAGAACAGGTGGCCCTGATAATCTGCTGGCAATATAATAAAAACGAATATAGATTGGCGGTCCAGTCTGTTCCATCCTCTGTTTCAAAGATCCTATCATCAGGGAGCTTCCCAGATAGCTGGAAGGGAGAGGTGATCAAAACTTTGTGCAAAAAGGTGATACCGCTTCTCCCAGTAGCACCAGGCAAAAACATTTGTTGGATATCAACGGGAAAGTGTTCTCTAAATTTCTCTTGAGAATAATAAAAGAGTGGACAGAAACAAACAGATAAAGCCTATAGCAAGGTGGTTTTAAAAGGGGCACTCGATGGCAGACCACTGCTTTAGTCATAGTTAAAAAATCGATAGAGCAACGCAGAGGGCTATATTGCTGCTTTGTTGATTATTTCTCTGCATTTGATACTTTTAATCCACCATTGTAATTTGAAGCTTTAAAAATGTATCATATCTCAAACAACTTGCATTTAATCCTACAAAAACTACACAAAAACAATTGGGTCCAAGTGGAATTAGATGTTGACTGGTCTCTCTCAAGTGGAATAGATATTCAGAATGGCCTCAGAAGAGGTTGCGTTCTGGAACCCACTCTATTTTCCATTTTTTTGGTGGACCTACCAAAGGTTTGAGCTTACCTAATAGCTTTACCCCTAAAATGAATGGTGTGCACATAAGCTGTCTCCTTTTTGCTGATGAGTTAGTGATGATGGATCTGGCAGAAATTGGTTTGCAGAAGAAATTAAATGTTTTTGGAAATTATTTTGATACGAAAACATTAACAATAAATCTGGAAAAAAAAGAAAGTGCTACCACTTGGGACTAAGAAGATAAAGTTCAACAGGACCCTAAATGGTACGAACATTGAAAGAGTTACCATCTATAACTATTTGGGGCAGTGGTTTGTTAAGAACTTGTCATGGAAGGAGCACCTTGAATCATTTCAGGCAAAGGCCCTTTCCTCGATTGAGGGATTAAAGAAATTTGACAGAATGTATGGGGGCCTGTCCTTGAGACCACTTTTGGCAGCATATCAGATAATGGTATGGCCTCAATTCCAATATGGTGCGGGGCGCCAGTACCAGTGGAAAAACAAGCTGGGATTTTGAAGCGGGTGGGTGCTTAAGAAGATTACTCTCTCTACCACCCTCTACCATGGTACAAGCTATTAGGACAGAAATGGACTGACAGCATGGAGCTATTTTGCTGACAACTGCTGATGTGGCCTCCGGACTGTTTGCTTTGTCGGTGGATGCGAGCGCTCGCATGTGAAAGTCCCGGAAACGGGCTGCTTCATTCTGCAATCCGCTGTCTGTACCGCAAAACGACCCCAGTGGGCCACTGGGCCAAGAGTGTATTATGGCATTTGCTACATAGTTTGCTCAGTTGCAACAACAGTTAAGAGAGACCCTCCTCCCCCGTGGGGCATAAAACCTCAAACAACTATTTTTGTTCTGAAATCTTCCTTTCTTTTTTTCTGCGTCCAGTCATTGGATAGAATTGGAAAAAACGATGTACGCTTGTTATTCTGCATCCATGCCTCCACTCACCTCTTGATTTCAGCGTCCACGTTTTGTTCTGGAGTTTTATTGCATGAGTTTGCTGAGCGACAGTGGATAGATACTCTTTTTATGTCGTGCATGAGGGCAATACATTTTAAAAGCTTCCATCGGCTTGAACCCATAACGCGCTTAGTTTAAGTTTAAAGTTTATTAATCATGTTATAGTTAATTAACACCTTTACATGATGTAACAACACGATATTGGCCAGTATAAAATCAGTTAAAAATAAAACAGTCATGCTAAAACATGGGGTCACTTTAGTAAATGTCCTACTTAATACAAGTCTACACAAGGTAAAGTGTGAGTTCATGGACCCTTCGGCAAATGTCCCTAATGCTACCTGAAAAGCAGATGCGCAGCAGATTAAACTCAAAGATGGGACGCTTTCTACCAGTGTAAAACTGTTCAAAAGTGCAGTTGCGTGCTAATCACTAACAAACTCTTCATTAATTCTCCGTAGTTGAGACTGACAAACAGACGGTAAAGGGCTAGTGCATGGAAAGAGCAGAGGGGAAGGGGAAACCCTTTAGAACATATTTCCTCCATTTGATTGTACGACCACTTTAAATTGTTGCTCTACAGTGACAGAATGTTTTGCCAGGCAAGCTATTACTGTGGGCTCCGGCCTTGCAAGCAAGGCTTGGCGACATGTTCTTACTCCGTTAGCATTAAAGAGGTTGCGTTAAAGCTTCCTGCGCGCCTGTTGCAAAATGGGGCATATGCATAATATGTGCAGATCTGTCTGGCCACTGACACCGCCTGCATGACGGTGAAGTCGGTTCTGGGGCCCATTGAGCCATTTCATCCTTTGTTGGTAACAGGCCGAGTCTTAACGCAAACAAATCTAGATTTGTAAAAGCCTTTGATGGTTTCAAATAAATTGCTCTGTGGCATTGGCGAGTTGCATGTATTGATACATAGCCATTAGTGTTCACGCTGTGGAAGCGTTGCTTGTCTGCGCCCAGGATTATACCCTTGTTTGTTTGTTCACTGCGAGTTTGAAAGTGTGATGTGGTAAGTTTGCTTCCCACAGATGTTGCAAGGCCAGAGCTTATAAAGCCTCACTTCTCCCCTGGGCCCAACAGTTCGTTTGACTGTTATCCAGAATCTCTTTCCAGTTCAGAGCTTTTAGAGTGTTTGTAGGGTCCGATTTTAGGGTTGACAGGTACTTAAGGAGGATGCTTTGAGGTACTAGACCTTGCTCATGGAGCCCACATTCCAACCAGATTGGCGCAGGCGACGTGTATTGTGGGAGATAGACTAGCAGCCAGCAGACCTTACTCTGAGGATTAAATGCTGTTTTATGGATCAGTAGTTTAGCTTTCCTGGGAAGGCTACAGATCCATAAGACAGCATTGGGATCAGTTTTGCTTCGATTGCTGCCAGAGTTGGTTTCCCAGTTGGCGTGGGAAATGTACTGCGTATGCTTTTGGGGCAAGGCTTGTATGAGTTTAGATGAAGCCGTGGCTTCTGATGAAGGTGCTCGTGTAGCCAAACCCATAGGTATTTATTGCTGGAACTCCTTGTTGCTGTGCTGCTTCCCAGGTACCATATGCCCTTCTTTTTGCTTCCGTTTACGAAAATGAGTATTTTAGTTTTTTCTAAATTAACTGTCATCCGGCTTGTTGCGCAGTAAAGAGCTGGTGCGTTGAGCAAGTTTTGAAGGCCAATCGTGGTTAAATTCACGATTACTATATCGTCTGCATACTGCAGTAACGTCAATGGTTGTTGTTCCAGTTTTGGGGGGTGCGAGTGCGCCTCATCCAGAGCTAAGCTCAGACCTGAAATGAAAAGATTAAATTATGTTGCGGCAGGGATACAGCCTTGTTTAAGGCCATGTTTTGGCGACATATGCAAAAGAAACGATTGATGGACGGAATGCTGGACAGTGCAAGCATTCACCCCCAGTCACAAGGATCTGGGTTAAATCCATCATTCTTTTGCTCACCACACCATCCCAGTTTGGACCCAGCCATATGCAAATCAGTCTTGACCCTGTTCCTTGTGGGAACAATCCAGCCCGAACTACCAAGCCAGGTCCTCCCTGGACTGGAAACAAGCATCTTGGGACCGGTTTCAGGACATCACCCTTCATCAGCCAGGCTAGCTTGAATCCAGTGGTGTAGTGAGCACGGGACCCACGTCTGGGCATACCCTTCCCACTTAGGGTTGTAATTAGACCTTTATTTGTGCCCAGGCTAATCTTTCACAAAGTTTCAGAGTACAATAGCTTTAATGCTCTTAGGAGGTTGGTTGGGATGTTCCTTGTTGCCAATTTATGCCACATCGAATTCCTGTCAACGTGGTCGAAGGCCTTTGGAAAATTAATAAAGCATGTGTAGGGGAGTTGTTTTTTCTGATTATGTTTTGATATTAGCGTACAAAGGGCAACGAGATTGTCTGTCGTGCTCGAGTTAGGACGGAAAACTGTTTGATTGCATGAGAGCCGGCCTGATTCCTCCACCAAGTTTTCCAACTCCTGCAGAAGGATACCAGCAAAGATCCTTGTATCAGTATCTAATAATGCAGTCATGCGATAGATGTCTGTGGCTGAGTAAGGGCCTTTACTGTAGATTGAATTGGGGAATTGACCCTCGCCAAGACTCTGGTATGGAATTTTCTCGGAAGCAGTAGTAGATTAATTGGCAGAGAATTTGGCTCCATAAATCCAGGTCATGCCTGTAGATTTAAACTAGGCAAAAGAAACACAACTGTTGTTTTTGCATTTGTAGATTTAAACTGGCACCCCGTTTGGGCCCGGCACCCAATTTCCCCATATTTTCTTTACTTGCACCACGCTTAGACATCCGCTCTCCATTTTTTTCTCTCTAGAAGTTCCGATTTGAGTTAATTGATTTAAACGAAGAAGTTAGTGTTTTGGGATGGGGGCACATTTATGCTGTTAGCTCAGAATGCCTGGTTTTTGTCCAGTCATGGGACCTTGTCTTTCTTGCAGGCCTGGACTGGAAACCAACATCAGCCCTACCAAAACATGTTCTAACCAGCACCCACACAGCAGGTGATCGCAAATGAAATAGGGCCAAGGGTGGGTCGTGGCTTCCCATCCTGCAGTGAATGCAGACCCTGCCCTGTTTTTCCTGCACCTTGTGTTTGGTTACAGGATTGGACTGGTCCATAGGGCAGTCAGGCAGTTCCAGATGGGCTGGTCAGACAGATCAGGATTTGGGCCGTTTTGAGGGACTGTTTCATGGTCTGCTGGGCCAGTTCTTACTGTTGATTTAATTGATATTAAAACATACATGTCCTGCAGTTAGCTCAAATGCATGCAGTCTTCCATACCTTGCAAACCATTTATACAGCAAGTCTTTGCAAGTTCAAAACTGCCATAATTTGCAAACATAGGCCACATTTTTAGAAATCTAATTCACTAATGGGGGCCACTTATATTTTGGTGCCCAGGCCTATTTTCTGTCATAGCTGACCCTGTTTGCAGGGCGGGCTTTCGGCATGGGCGAGCTGGGCCCAGGCTGCCAATCTTTATGGGGGCTTACAGAGCTCTCTGCACGAAGATCCTGCGTATAGCAGCGTCCCTCTACCTTAACTCCTACAATTGAAAGCACTAATAATTTTTACGTGTCACAATCGCTTAATTTAACACCATATCAGCCTCCTTCTGTGCCCTCCCATTTACCTTTCACCCTCTGCTGCCGTACACCAACACCCCTCCTCACCCCAACAAACAAGGGAAGGTACAAGATGTTCATAATCAGATATCTGCTTTGATATAGCCAGTCACAGACTGACCTGTGAAAAGTGACCGTCTGTCGCCTCATTTTATACAACAGCTATGAGGGCGGCACATTTCTTTCCGCCCAGGGAGCACACTGAGCAAGTGCCGACTCTGCCTGTTTGGATGCTGTCCCATGTACCAACTTGGGGGCATATCAACAAGCAGGCGATAAAAAATTATCGCCGCTTTTGCGGCCGTTTTCGGCCAAAAAGTGGCGATAATTTTATCGCCTAATTAGCAAGCTCACGCTAACGCGTGAAAACTTGCGTTACCGTAGGAAATCCTAACGCCCAGCTTTGCATCTCTAATGAGATGCGAAGTGGGCGTTCCTGATCTGGCATGACAGGAGAAATGTCGCTAAGCGACATTTCTCCTATGAGCAAGCCTAACGCTATGAAGCATAGCGTCAGGAAAAGTAGCGATAACCCCTGTTATCGCTACTTTCCTAACACCTGCTTCAGGACTGACTTAGCCATGATATCCTATGGAAGGAGGATATCATGGCTAAGTTTGTGAGTCCCTATCAACTAGCTAACGTGAGATTATCGCTGCGTTTCCAGCGATAATCTCACGTTAGCCAGTTAGCGCTAGGATTTTTATCGCTGATGAGATAAGCGTTGCTAATAGCACGCTATCTCAGCGATAAAAATCAGCGCTAGCCGGCGATAATTATCCGAGCGCTAAGTGCGCTCAGCGATAATTATCGCCGGTTGTTGTTGATATGCCCCTTGTTTCGTGAAAAACATACGTGCTGTTCTTACACCTGACCGCGCAAAACCCTCAATTAAAATATTGCAACATTTAGTTCCTAGAATGCTAAAAAGTGTGTGCCACAGGTGCTGCTGTCTACTGTGTTTGTGGAATCAATGCACGTGCAGGTTCCTGCTTTGCGCTAGCTCTTTATTTATATGAAACATGACTTGAAACCATGCACCTGCTGAACTGCGTCAGTCTGGGCTATCTCCAACCTTACTTCATGCGTTTTTCATAGCCTCCTACACTGAGTTCAATGTTGCATATTAGGCCTTCTTAGGGATGCATAATACACTACTAACAGCCTCCATTGTTGAGCTGGTTTTGCCTCTTCTAAGCCTGCCAGCTTTCTATTGTACTTTCTAACAATATCATGTATTGTTTGACCCCTTAAGTCATCCTGTGAAATAAACTGAAAATCTCTTTAACTCCCAAGTCCTCAACTTCCATGTTGTGCAGCTTTTGTGCTCCTTGTATATGATCTTGCTGTTAGATGTTTTAACTATCAAGCTTCCTTGGCCACTTTTCAAACTTTCCTAAATTCCAATTTCTTTCTTGGTGCTCTCTGTGTGCTAGAAGCCTTTTCATAGCTCTTTGTATCATCTGTCTTAAGGCATAAGTTTAGATATCAATTCCTCTGTAGTATCATGTGCGAAAGCCTCACAGAGCAAGATCGGGCGAATCGATACCCATGAAAAACCTTGTTACCCCTTTTGTTCAGAATTTAAACCCACATGCAAGCTGTCGTCGGAAAAGATCACCCAGCCAATGCTAGTGTAAGTTACTACTCTAGCACCCATCCTCACGTTGTGAAGGGTTCAATTTCTAAAACTCACACAAAAACCTTATATGAAGCCTGCACCATGAACCAAACTGTAGTTGGGACCACTCAGTGGAACAGCAAGGCCTCATTAGCTGACGTAGGCAAGGAGATGGTATTTAATGAGTATCTCACCATGGAGTATCTCAACAAAGATCTGTAAACCCATTGAGCAACATGTACCAGCTGTTGTCGTTTAGAGACAGATCAAGACAAAAGAGAAACATGCATTGGTAAACGTAATAAATAGGTCTGGTCTTGGCAAGCCCACCTTTGGTTTTTGTTGATGTCATGTTTAGCAAAATATGCCAGAAGCATTAAAAACGCAGATGTAATAAAAACGTTTTTTAAGTCTCGCCTGAGCCAGCGCATGCGCTGGTCTGGTGACACATTTAGTGAGTGGGGGCTTTAGAAATGCGACCACAGCTTTTTGGGTGGCATAGACCGTGCGGTTACACGCACAATGACGAGCGGAGGCGCCATCTGGCTTTCCTCTCTCATCATGGTGCGCGCACATCACACACCACTCGCCAGCAGACGTGCCTCCGTTTTTTTTTTTTTTACAGTTACGAGCCGTCATGGCTCATTAAGTGCTGTCGCGCGCACCACTCGCGTGCTTTTTTTTTAACTTGAGGCGCGAGTGCTTTTTTTAAATTATGTTATACATTTCTACACATACTGCCTGAAGGTAAAGTCTAGTGACGAGGATGCTCCCTACGAAACCAGCAGTCTTGATTTCATGTCGCAACTCTTTCTTTTGAAACTCGGTATGAAAACTATACTAATATCCTTAAAATTTCATATCGTCTGGAGTTGAGAAACATGCTCTTTCCTGCAGCATGATGTTGTTTCCCAAAACGGCTGCTGCATTCGCTGTGTCATATTTTAAAGAGCACCAAATGCAGAACTTTTACGCGTACATGTACAAGTGTTCCTCAGGCGGCCATTAGGTGGAACTAGAGAGGTGCATATGTGAGGTGACTGGATTCCCCACAAAAGTTTGCTTTTAGGAAAGACGGGCAGACAAGGTACTACTGTTCCCCCTGGTAGTATGAAGCCATAAATGAAACATGATTGACATGTTATTCAAAGATGCAAATCATAAAGGCTATCTCCCTATTACCAATTGTGAGCTCGTTTCTCTTATGAATTCTAAAGACAACTGAAGGAAACTCTTGGCACACAACTTCAGATAATGTGGAGTCGGCGCTTGATGCATGCATCTGCAGAAGCTACAGGAGACCGATTTGATTCGATGAAACAGTCTTTCAACCTCTGCAACCTTGGAAATACTGGCGCTTGCATGTTTGTATTATCTACATTGGGACAGCCTAAGGCGTAAGTAATATGGCCGATATAAGCCATCAAAAGCATTCAGCTAAATATAAGAATGTTTTTGCAGTGTCTTACTTTACAAAACATTAGTCGGTGAAAACAATAAAGAAGTCCCTAGGCAAGATCTAAAACGAGCATTGGCATAGCCAATAGGTCTCGCCTTTGGGACCTTATAAGTGTTTAACCATGCAACAGTTAATGTTGTTGCACTAAGGATACTGTGCTGCATAACTAAATACTTATAAGTTAAAAGACTAACCCCCCTAAACCCCTCAAAAAAGATTTAAATCATATGTACAACTATAAACAATGTATTTCTCTAACAAATATAAACTAGAAAACCCACAACACGTGGCCCACCCCTCTCCCTAACCCCAACCAATGTCCAAAGTAAGCTTAGAAAAAGTGGAAAAACGTAATTGTCCATAAATGTCCATAAATAAATAAGAGAAAAAACCCAAGAATGCCCCAACTCCCACATTCCCACCCTCTCCCTAAAAAGTCCCACCCACCAAACAAAATATTAAAAAAGGGCAAGGGAGGCCTAGCTGCGGGCTAGGATTTCCTCTACAATCAATCAAAACGCTCCTCTATCCTGGCTTCCAGGCAGGTTTTCCTCTGAAGCAGGCAGCCCTGAAAGGCTCTATAGAGTCTATAGGGAGAGATGCAGTGGTTAAATGATGTCAGGTGGCTGCCTGACCATGGCGCCGGACAACCGGAGGCACTGGGGCCTGGCTGGGGCATTTGAGTCTGCAGCTGCTGCCACTTCCTCCTCCTCCTCCAGGATCACCAGCCACTGATATTCTGCCCTGATGCCTCCAGCTTCCATTGCTGGGTCCTGGCTGCTATCTCCTGCATGTTGGGTTGTTGTGAAGAGGATGATGATGGATTGGCAGGAGTAGATATATCAAGAAAGAAAAAAGACAAATTGTAACCAATACTCTAATTAAAACAATAACACATAAAATAGCACTAGCAGTACATAATTTGCTGGTATTCTCGATTCCTCGGCCCATTCGATTCTGATGTGATTAGGGTTTCAGGCGTTAAACACTATGGAGTATACAGGTATTCTTCTTCTCTCTCTTGTTTAGCAAAATTATTATAGGCATGCCAATCCAGCTTGCGACCCACACAGACATACGTGTATCACGTTACTTTGATACGGTCGTCAGGTTGGGCAGCTGTACTCGATAATTATCTCTTTTCCTATCATGGCCACGATCTGTTAAAAAAAAGCCTCAATTTCACCCACACTACAACAAGGCAGATGAATAGTTCCTAATATACGAATGATATACGTCATGTGAGATACTACTATTGTAACCATGCAGCCGATAGATCACCCATAGTTGTCACTGGCGAAATGCCATGGGTAGGGACTCAGAGGGAGGTGATTGATGATGATGGGTGGGTACATAATATATGTTGTACTTTAAAACTACTGTGAGTCAAGGGAGTAGTCTGAAATACCAACTCAAACCTTTGAACCAAAAACCTTGATGAAAAAACATTCCTTTTTTACTCTTCTTCCCTGGGATTTTTCCATTCATCATTGCATTGTTCTTCTAGTTTTTTTTATTCTTCACCCTTAGCTTTACTATTCCATTACTGTTTAAGTTTTACAGTCGTTTCATCCTGTCTTCAACTTGAATACCATCCATTCATCCATCCATCAAAACATGGCTCCCATTCTCAATAAACCTTTCACAACATACATTTGTCATTTAACCACTCATGTTTCCTTGTTTGACCATCAAACCCCCAAAGGATTCCTTTCACCCATATACTTTCACCCACCCAGGCAGGCAGGCATCCTTTCACCTTTCATCCATCCTTCACCTAGCCATTCATCCTCCTATCAGCCACCGATAGTATAAGCATCCTTTCACCCACGCATCTTTCTCTGCCAGTCTTATTACATTTCACCTGTCCTTCCTCCTTCCACCCTTCTTTCCCTTTTCCATCAACCCATCAAGATCTGACTCTTCATGAAACTTTCTCTGCTAAGTTGAAGATAGAAAAGGCCATTAGTTAGTTACTCAACTCCTGCTGTATATGCTGGTAAAGAGGGGTGCTTCAACTGTTCTTAAGGGGTATGAAAGACGGGGGATAGATTCTATAAGGATTTCAGAGGCCGGAATCTGTTCTTAGACCTTGTACTGTATTGTAAGAATTCCCTCATTTGTTTAAAGTACTCAATTTATGTATGCATGATACGTTATAAAGTTATGTGTAACAATTTTGAAAAAGTGTACAAAAATTCTACACGTTTTATGTAAAGGACATGTGTTTGTCAAATTGAAGAAGTGTTTTCTCTGTCCAAAGTAAGTGTAAAAAGTAGAAATTGAATTGAAACTCGCGGTCAGTAAATAGGATTGCTGAGAAAAGAAAAAGTGCGATTAATGGTGTCAGAGGCATACTTGCGCTTATAAGGTCAACTGTTCTTAAGTCTCAACAGTACAGTGTACACCCTTGCAGCGAGTATCTAAATTGTCAATAAGCAAGGAATATGACTTACCACCTTCCGCCACTGCCTTACCCCCTGCAACTGCAGCATCTGCTTCCTGGATGGCACCGCCATCCCCACTGGCCCCGGCACTGGTGGTCGGTGCGTCTAGAAAAATTTAAAATACATACACCACACACATCTATCAAAAATAACTGGTTGGGCATTTTGTTGGTGGTAATTTTTGAAAAACCTTTCTAAAAGATAACCTGCAAAGGGCTTGACTGAGTGGCTAGAGCTATTGATAAATCTGAGTTTTTGAAAAGAAATAAGAGTGGCCAACTGCACGGACATAAGGTCTTCTTGGTTGGCACATGCAATGGGACATCCTCCTCCTCCTCATACTTCCTTCCAGCCATGGTGCACGGTAATCAGTTCATCATCAACTGCTGCTAATAATACTATGTCTAGATAAGAAGAAGACACAACATTTTACTGACGTAAAATAGTCAATGAAGGCTTCTCATCTCAACTAGGGGTGGGCGGAATTTGCGTAATCGCGTTACGCAAATCTCCGCGAAACGGTAAAAAATCTCCGCGAACATGCAGAAATTCCGCGAACACGCGGAATTGCTTGTTCGCGATGCTTTTTTCCTGTTCACAGTTGCTGTTTGCATGCTCGGGGAGAAATATCTCGCGAACATGCATTTTGAGAACGCGAACAAGAAAAAATTTCGCGAAGTCGCGGAAAACAGAATTTTGGGCAATTTTGCGTTCTCCGCGGAACACGAAATTACCGAAATTCCGCAAATTCCGTGAGCGGAACAGAATTTACCGCCCAGGCCTAATCTCAACACGCATGTGTAGAATACCCTACTTGGGCATGTAATCTGCACGGCAGAGTAGTAGTACTAGTACAAGTAGTAGTAAGTGACCATTACCGATATAATCTCTGAGTCTTACAGTACCACCACTAGGGAGTACACAAAATATATAAGAGGAAAGGGAAAGCTGACTGTTGCGGGCAGGTAATTGGAAGGCACGTTCCGTGCTCTGCACACTCTGTTTCCCCCGCTTGCACCAAGGCAAGTTAAAAGTACTTTTGGCTGCACCGAAGAGTGGTAACCAGAGGTAATGAGGAGCGCCTGAGTTGCGAGCTGGAGAGACTGCAACGGCAGCCAGCAGCCAGCAGTCAACTAACAGAGGGGCAGACAGCAACCATTCCAGGGTAACAATCCGTACTTCGTGTGCTCTGCCCCCAGTTTCTACCAAGGGCAGTATTAGCACTTTTGGCTGGAGCAATAAACAGCTGATCCAGAGAGCCCTTGACAGCAGTCAGTCAGCAGCAAATTAATGGCAACAAGGAGCCGGCAGCCATTTCCACGCTCCGCACATCATGTGCTCCGTACTCCTCTCGCATCAAGGGCAGTAAAAATTACTTTTGAGTGTGGCTGACCCGAGAGCAGTCAGCAGTTATAGTAACAGAGAGCAGCTGAGTCTGTGAGCTGGAGAAATTGTGACAGCAGCCAGCCAGCTGCAAACCTACAGCAGTATCTCTAGGACAACATGGAACACTCTAGGATGGAGAGTAATTGAGGGGAAATTTTTATAGATGGCTCTACACCCAAAGTTGTGCTTGGAGGAAGGGAAAAAAAACTACCTCAGCAACAGATTACAGACCACGGATGCTCAACATGGGGATGCTATTCTGCTCCGGTCAGCATCTCTTGCACTGACACACCCTGATGGGGCCTCCTTTCCCAGGGTGCACTTGTCCTGCGCTAGCCACAACTGCTGAGGGGGGAGGTGTGTACGTGCAGATAGCAACTGCCTCAACCCTTGCAGCCACGGGCATCGGGTCAGCACCAGGAAGAGGCAGGGCAGGGTCATACCCCTAGATCTGCCTTGTTGGGAATGATTCTTAACTGACCTTAACTCTGCACCACAGCCTAAACAGGTACTGTTTTTATTTACATCTTTTGCATGGTGCAAGGAAGTTTTGTGCTTAAAGCAGATTGGTTAGGTGGGCAAACGTGAGGCTGTGGAGGGTACCCCTAGGGTTCCAAAAAGGTAAAAAGTCCCAAATTGCGAAAGGGGAAAAAGGTGTATTAGACAAGATAGATACTTTATTAGTGGAATGTACTGAAATCATCAATTTGAATCCCAGACCAGGCAACTCCAAGTCCAATGGCCCCTCCTAGTGATCCTCCAAAGCAGATTCACATAATGTTTGAAAAGCAGCTCACAAACCCTCAACTATCTGTGACCAGGGAAATTGTGGACCCACCGCTCGCTCTTACTCTTGAAGAGCCATCAGATTCATCATCAACACAGGATATATCTGGACTTGTGTGCAGTAATCAATATTCTATTTTATCCATAGACGATGCCGAAACCGAGAACCACCTGGTTACAAGGCTGAACTCGATACATCCTGGAACTATTTCAAAGTTTCAAAGATTGATGGGGGTTATTGAAGAACTGAGAGATCACGTCAAAAGTCTCATCAGGATAGTTGAGAAAATAGGTGAGGGTAATACCAAAAGTCATACGTCTTGCTGGAAGGAGGGGGGAAAGGGAAGACCCTCTTCTGGATGTGAGGATTTTAGTAATTAAGCTACTTTACTCGATTTGTGCCTCCCCTCTTAAAATATTTTTTTCTGCCTCCCTCTGACCTATTCATGACATATAATTGCTTGGGCGAATGTAGAAGGGGTACTCTTATCACACTCCTTAAGAAGAGGGATACAATATAAAAAGGCAGTGGCTAAAAACACGAGGCAGAGACCTTGTGAACCCCCCCCTGATGGATCCTTGTTGTCCTACTCCAGCCGGACGACTGAAAATTGTATTTACGTTCCAAGGACGAGAGGGGATACCTCAGCAGCTGTATACTTTGTTCATGTCCCTAAGCTGTCTTTTGGTTGTAGGTAAGACAAGGAGTTCTTTATAAATACAGTCACTCACTGGCTCCGTGAGGTCAGACGCTTCTATTCATCCTTAGGAGTGATATCACAAGTGCAGAGAGGATTGCAAGCCTAGATGTCTTGCAAAACAATGTGCAGGTCTATTTTGTAAGTAAAGAGTTAGATGTGGGATTAATGGCTGTTGAAGCCCGTACAATCTCTAATGCAACCACTGATAACAGGTAAAACTCTGTGACCCGGCTGAGTTTATGGCCCCACAGTGTATTAGAGTGAACAGAGGGGTTGGAGAAGGGAATTGTGGAACCAGCAGGTTGTCTTCCGTGACTGGAGACTAAGGCTCCAGGTTGTTTGTCTGGGGGAGAAAGACCATGTAAGGAACTTGTTGACACATCTACACTTAACAGAAATATATTCCGGGGATAGGGGGATTCATTCGGGGATCAGTAGTAAGGGCCTGCAAATGCACGAACTGTTGCAGGTGTCTACCCCCCTTAATGTCAGTAATGATGGACATACTACTTGGATTCCACAAGTCCTTGAAGTAAATAGTCAGGTGCCGGAAGCACTGATAAGAATTACTTCATGGAATGTAGCAGGAATAGCTAAATTACTGTCTGATGTTGAGGGAAGCAAATTCATTGAAACTTTTTAATATGTCTATTCCAGGAAACATGGTGTCTAACTCCTTCTCACAGAAGTGGGTATACAACTTTTTTTGTGGAGGCGGTCAAGATTGTGAAGGGTAGGCCCTGAGGGGGATTGGTTATCTGGGTCAAAACTGCACTTCAATGTAGAATGAATACAATATCGAGAGACTCCCCAGATATCCTAGCACTGTGTTTCCCTCTGGTATAACTCTAAAAATCTATAATGTATACAATAGAGTGGTGGCCCAAAAAAATGAGACAACTACTATTAACCAATCAGAGCAAATGCTCTTGGAAAATGTGGGTAAGGCCTTCACTATGGTGGGAGAAGATCTTAACTCCACCTTTGAACCAATGGTTGCTACTCCACATGCTTTAACTTGTGAAATGGATTACCACTGGGGTATACAGCAGATAGACATTCCTACAGTGTGATGGTCAACCAAAGCTGAACAGTTGATGTCATTAACATAAAATGTTGATCTCAGAGCCACATATGGTAGATGTCCCTTGGACCGACAGGGCAAAAACACATTCAACAGGGCAGGCTATTGTAGCAGGTCTGATTACTTTGTGGTCGATGTTAAGCTCTGGCCTGCTGTTTTCGACATGGAAGTGATGGACCGAGTAGAAAGCGGCCATAATGCCCTTATCATGACACTATGGGGCCGATTCCGATGGCCGGTCGGACAGCTGTCCGTAGCCTTACCCTGCGACCGACACGTACCCGGAGCCGGTCCGTCCTGTAGAGTAAGTACGATGCGCATAACTGCCAAAAACACGACCGACACGTAGGCTGTGAATCAAGACCCATTCTCCGTCTGAGCCGTAACTCCTAAAGAGGAACCGTGTCGCCGGAAGCAGTATCCATAGCAGTTTCCGGCATGACAAGTATGATGCGTACTTCCTACGCACCGGACTGGTCGTCACGTACGGCACGTCACAGCATCCGGAAAACAGGCTTATCCGCTACGATTCGCGCCACAAATCAATACACGGCTACGAGACGGACCAGCTTGCAGCGGGTACGAGACGGAGCAACAAGCAGCGTGTACGACACGAACACATCATGAATCCCATCGCGCAGGTCATACCAGTACTCTACATCTATGACCGGATCAGGAACAGACGCCGACGGTGCAGGCAGTAAGTCAGACACCTACCACATAAACAAACAACACGTACCCACAAAATGGCAGACACACACAGGGGATCCACATCCTGGCCACTAACAACAGCCCACCATAGGGGTTGCATGGCCAGCACCACTAACACCCCCACCCATAGGGGGCCTGTTGCCCATCACTACTGCCACCCCCACCCATAGGGACTATGCTGCCCATCACCTCTGCCACCCCCACTCACAGGGAACATGTTGCTCATCACTACTGCCACCCCCACTCACAGGGCTTATGTTGCCCATCACCCCTGCCACCCCCACTCACAGGGGACCTGTTGCCCATCACCCCTGCCACCCCCACTCACATGCTTTAACTTGTGAAATGGATTACCACTGGGGTATACAGCAGATAGACATTCCTACAGTGAGATGGTCAACCAAAGCTGAACAGTTGATGTCATTAACATAAAATGTTACACATCATGAATCCCATCGCGCAGGTCATACAAGTACTCTACATCTATGACCGGATCAGGAACCGACGCCGACGGTGCAGGCAGTAAGTCAGACACCTACCACATAAACAAACAACACGTACCCACAAAATGGCACACACACACACAGGGGATCCACATCCTGGCCACTAACAACAGCCCACCATAGGGGTTGCATGGCCAGCACCACTAACTCCCCCACCCATAGGGGGCCTGTTGCCCATCACTACTGCCACCCCCACCCATAGGGACTATGTTGCCCATCACCTCTGCCACCCCCACTCACAGGGAACATGTTGCTCATCACTACTGCCACCCCCACCCATAGGGACTATGTTCCCCATCACCCCTGCCACCCCCACTCACAGGGCTTATGTTGCCCATCACCCCTGCCACCCCCACTCACAGGGGACCTGTTGCCCATCACCCCTGCCACCCCCACTCACAGGGGACCTGTTGCCCATCACCCCTGCCACCCCCACTGACAGGGGATCTGTTGCTCATCACTACTGCCACCCCCAACCATAGGGCTTATGTTGCCCATCACCCTGCCACCCCCACTCACAGGGCTTATGTTGCCCATCACCCCTGACACCCCCACTCACAGGGGACCTGTTGCCCATCCCCCCTGCCACCCCCAGCCATAGGGCTTATGTTGCCCATCACCCCTGCCACCCACACCCATAGGGGACCTGTTGCCCATCCCCCCTGCCACCCCCACTCACAGGGGACCTGTTGCCCATCACTACTGCCACCCCCACCCATAAGGACTATGTTGCCCATCACCCCTGTCACCCCCACTCACAGGGCTTATGTTGCCCATCACCCCTGACACCCCCACTCACAGGGGACCTGTTGCCCATCACCCCTGCCACCCCCAGCCATAGGGCTTATGTTGCCCATCACCCCTGCCACCCACATCCATAGGGGACCTGTTGCCCATCACCCCTGCCACCCCCACTCACAGGGGACCTGTTGCCCATCACTACTCTCACCCTCACCCATAGGGACTATGTTGCCCATCACCCTTGCCACCCACGCCCATAGTGCTTATGTTGCCCATCACCCCTGCCACCCCCACTCACAGGGCTTATGTTGCCCATCACCCCTGAAACCTCCACTCACAGGGGACATGTTCCCCATCACCCCTGCCACCCCCACTCACAGGGCTTATGTTGCCCATCACCCCTGCCACCCCCACTCACAGGGGACCTGTTGCCCATCACCCCTGCCACCCCCACTTACAGGGGACCTGTTGCCCATCATCCCTGCCACCCCCACTCACAGGGGACCTGTTGCCCATCACCCCTGCCACCCCCACTCACAGGGGACCTGTTGCCCATCACCCCTGCCACCCCCACTGACAGGGGATCTGTTGCTCATCACTACTGCCACCCCCAACCATAGGGCTTATGTTGCCCATAACCCTGCCACCCCCACTCACAGGGCTTATGTTGCCCATCACCCCTGCCACCCCCACTCACAGGGGACCTGTTGCCCATCACCCTTGCCACCCCCACTCACAGGGGACCTGTTGCCCATCACCCCTGCCACCCCCACTCACAGGGGATCTGTTGCTCATCACTACTGCCACCCCCAACCATAGGGCTTATGTTGCCCATCACCCTGCCACCCCCAGCCATAGGGCTTATGTTGCCCATCACCCCTGCCACCCACATCCATAGGGGACCTGTTGCCCATCACCCCTGCCACCCCCACTCACAGGGGACCTGTTGCCCATCACTACTCTCACCCCCACCCATAGGGACTATGTTGCCCATCACCCTTGCCACCCACGCCCATAGTGCTTATGTTGCCCATCACCCCTGCCACCCCCACTCACAGGGCTTATGTTGCCCATCACCCCTGAAACCTCCACTCACAGGGGACATGTTCCCCATCACCCCTGCCACCCCCACTCACAGGGCTTATGTTGCCCATCACCCCTGCCACCCCCACTCACAGGGGACCTGTTGCCCATCACCCCTGCCACCCCCACTTACAGGGGACCTGTTGCCCATCATCCCTGCCACCCCCACTCACAGGGGACCTGTTGCCCATCACCCCTGCCACCCCCACTCACAGGGGACCTGTTGCCCATCACCCCTGCCACCCCCACTGACAGGGGATCTGTTGCTCATCACTACTGCCACCCCCAACCATAGGGCTTATGTTGCCCATAACCCTGCCACCCCCACTCACAGGGCTTATGTTGCCCATCACCCCTGCCACCCCCACTCACAGGGGACCTGTTGCCCATCACCCTTGCCACCCCCACTCACAGGGGACCTGTTGCCCATCACCCCTGCCACCCCCACTGACAGGGGATCTGTTGCTCATCACTACTGCCACCCCCGACCATAGGGCTTATGTTGCCCATCACCCTGCCACCCCCACTCACAGGGCTTATGTTGCCCATCACCCCTGACACCCCCACTCACAGGGGACCTGTTGCCCATCACCCTTGCCACCCCCAGCCATAGGGCTTATGTTGCCCATCACCCCTGCCACCCACACCCTTAGGGGACCTGTTGCCCATCACCCCTGCCACCCCCACTCACAGGGGACCTGTTGCCCATCACTACTGCCACCCCCACCCATAGGGACTATGTTGCCCATCACCCCTGTCACCCCCACTCACAGGGCTTATGTTGCCCATCACCCCTGACACCCCCACTCACAGGGGACCTGTTGCCCATCACCCCTGCCACCCACATCCATAGGGGACCTGTTGCCCATCACCCCTGCCACCCCCACTCACAGGGGACCTGTTGCCCATCACTACTCTCACCCCCACCCATAGGGACCATGTTGCCCATCACCCTTGCCACCCACGCCCATAGTGCTTATGTTGCCCATCACCCCTGCCACCCCCACTCACAGGGCTTATGTTGCCCATCACCCCTGAAACCCCTACTCACAGGGGACCTGTTGCCCATCACCCCTGCCACCCCCAGCCATAGGATGGGTGATCCGCTACACATCCAGCGCAAACATCAGGTATGTCCACAAAATACATCCCCCATGACATCAGTGTGTAGTCTGTGACAAATGCCCACAACAGTGATTATGGCTATGAGCATACAATGTAAGTAACAGCACATGTGTGACCAACACATGACTGTGACATACACAAGGCAATCATCACCATAGCACTGTGGCAATGTAAAAAGAACACCCTCTCACTGTGTAGAGCAGAAGTTAAGTGGGGGCTCACAAAATGCAGCAGATGTGGAGCATTGTGGTGATGGGGACCAAACCCCCCTCATCCCAGTGACCAAAAGGTAAGTGTCATCATGGTCAAAGCTGCAAATAACAAACAGCATGTATGATCCCTGCTCCCAACACATCAAACACTTCTGGGGCAAACTAGTGGTTGTGTCCCATACACACAGAGATGTGGTGAGGCTAACAGTGCTGTGAAAACATAACACTCTCGGCCATGTGCATACAAGCACCACACATGGGGGCTGACAATGCATACAGCGTACAATGACACAACAGCAGAAGTGACCATCACCAAGCATGCACACATCTCGAAAATAGACACACCAATCAAAACAATATGTGTAGACTGTAGGTGTCAGCTCACAAACTCACATTCCATGCCATCAATGGCACCCAACAACCAGGATGAATTTGCACAATGATGTGAAATGACTCACAGGGACAGCAGGCAAAATCACAGAAACAGCAGCCAGACAAAGGCCCACAACAGCAATACCAATGCACTGGTGCAGATGCACAAACAGGCAAACTCACACTGCACATCAGACACAACATGTGCGGTGTGTGTGTGTGTGTGTCACAGTATCCCCAGGCAACTACACAACACATGAGGGGGGCTGAACCACAGTGACACAGATGTGGACACAGTGCCATACAAAAGTAAACCATCATTGGGACACCCTCAGTGGGCAATCAGGCATTGGGAGTTGAGAGGGAGCACACCAGACACATGTGACACAAGCTGGAATCAACACCAACTAACACAGCAAGAGACTGACACACAACACCACTACCTCCAGGGACCAGACAGTGGGGTGACACAAGCATGCATGACACCTCCACTGTGATGACAAAGGCAGATGTCGTACAAACTGGGAAACCCAGACATGTGTCCTGTGCCACAAACGTACATCACACATACACAAACACAAATCACTCAGCATGGCCCCTCATCCATGGACAAACGTGAGCTAGGGGACCATCCATGCAAACATTCACATCAGTCCACCATCCACACCACACACCTGAACTGCAACAATGTGTATCTGTGAAGTCCACATGGACAGGTGACATTGCACATGTACCCATGAAAACACAGGAATGTTGCCAGGAACTAAGGTGCACACACTCATCACACAAGGACTGTTTACAACCCAGGGGAATGACAGACACACTGCACAGTATGCGGTACATGGCCATGACCTCAAAGCCCATGTAACCTTCCGAATCCCTGCCACAGTCCCAGAACTATGCAGATGCCAAGGAGGAACACAAGGCACCCATGCTGACACCTGCCAGCATCGCTGCCGTGAACCCGACAAGTGGGAGCAGTCACACACACAAACAAATGTCTCAATCACTGAAAACTACCACCTAGGGACAACTACATGATATTGCGAACAAACAAGTGCCTCGAGGAACCCTGACTGTGTCCCATCTGTGTCTGAAAACATCATCACCACTCAGAACTGACAAATCCCAATGATGATACACCAATTAACAGTAGTGTGTCATGCACCCACACATCTGGTAGCCCATTGGAAAAGAAGTGGGATGAACCCAGTACCACTCAGCAAGCATCAAAAACAGGAACATATCAAGGGAACCCTGTCTGTGTATGAACAGGGATGTGGACACACACACATGCACATACAATACACACCATGGGCCAAGGCCATTTCACTGGACAACACACTAACTTGAGGGAACACAACTTCTGTGGGAGCCCAGCTGTACCAAACATATTCACCGCAAGTCCCACTCATGTCTGCAGAACACTTGGTCACTCAGCCATCAGTTACCACACAATGAAGGCTCTGGTCACAACAGCCTGGGTACGGGAGTCTACCCTAAGTCAGCTGCACATACCCAAAACAAATGTCTAGCAAGTTGCACAGAGGACCCAGTTGCTCCTATTACAATGATGCACACACCTGTAGGGCCAGTAGTGATGAGCACGAAGTATGTGGAAGTGACAATTTGGACAATGGGAAGCACATCACATGTGCAGGGGTGCAAGCCACAGATGTGACCATGCCAATGAAATGCCCACAGAGAGATGTACACAAATAGTTGATCCAGACACACCCAGGTAGCTGCAAAGGATGACATGGATACCCACCAGAATAGGATACATATCTCATGGACCACAGGGACTACCTCACATCAACACATCAGTATGCAACATTGTAAACCAAGCATTACAGGTGCAAGGGCATGTAAAACAACATCAACATGATGTACAGCTCAATCAAGTTCACAGGGACAAAGAAAAAAGCTTTATTCAGCATATGAAAAGCGAAACGTCTGTTCCAACAAAAGGTCAATGGCCAGTCCATGTCCAAATGGCAAGGAGTGAACTAGACTGACAAATTCAGTATATGAAATGCTAAACGTCTGTGCAACCAAAAGGCCAATGGCCAGTCCATGTCAAAATGCCAAGGAGTGAACTAGAGTGACAACTGCCACACCTTGCTTGTCTGCACTGCTAAGGACCGGGGTCATCCCCTCGGAGGGGCATACATGGGGGCAGGCCAGGCACCGCAGGGACAGGATCAGGGCGCAGCAGAAGGAGGCAGTGAAGAGGTGGGGGATGCAGGCGAGACACTTGCAACTGCAGTGGAGCTGACTGAAGTGGTGGGTGCTGTCACAACTGTGGGGCACAAGTCAGATGGGGTGGGTGCCGGCACAACTCCAGTGGGCAGGTCAGATGGAGTGGATTGGCTCACCACTGCAGTGCCCAAGTCAGACGGGGTGGTCGTGGACTCCAAAGCAGTGCCTACATCTATGGGAGCGGAATGGGGGACAGGTGAGGTCGGCAGGGCATGGGGGGGACACGGTCCCCACATCAGTGGCACCAACTATCTGACCAGGTGTGGAGGAGCAAGTGCTAGGGGGGGATGGCCTTAGCATTTTGGAGATGGTGTATCTGTGCGTGGGGGAACCCAGGGCAGGGAGTGGCGGGGGAACCTCTGGAGTGGTAGCCTGGGGGATGGAGGACGGAGACTTTGCCTTGGAGCTGCGTGGTGGCGGGGGGGTATTGCTCTACTTGCGCCAGGGGGACTTGCGGGTGGGCGTCTCGGTCTGACTGCGCCTGGGGGAGGGTGTCCGGGTGTGAGGGGCACTCCCTTCTGTGTGTGGGGACTTCCTCTTCCCCTTGTAATCAGGATCTGCTGGGTCGGTGGGGAAGAGGGCAAGGTCACAGAGGAAGAGCTTCTGGGGGGATGGGGTTGCAGATGAGGCAAGGGAAGGGGGCTGGGAGGGAGAGGTCTCGGAGGACTATGGAGTGGTTGTGGATGACTGTGTGTGTGTCAGCAAACCAGCCCCTGTGAGTGTGGAATCAGTCCCCTGCGCTTGCTTGTGTGCACGTCTAGCCCTTGGTTTGGGGGTTTCTGGGTTTCTGTGCTTGGGACAGGTAGGCTGCTAGGAATCGTGGGTGGTGCAGGGGTAGGAGGGGTGTGGGACTGTTGGAGGAGGGACACTGCTGCCGTCAGGGGGAGGCCACGGACTGGTTGGTCCTCTGTAGGGCAGACATGCCCGAGGAAAATTCCCTCCATGAATGACACCAGTTGTGTCAACAGACCAGTGTGTGCATGGAGGACCTTCAGCATCGACGTCTGCCCTACATGGATCTGTCGAAGTAAGTCCACAGACTCCTCACTCAGGGCAGCAGGGGACACAGGAGCAGGGGGTGCGGTGCCTGGCACAAAGGAGACATGCTCACGAACACGGAAGCCCACAGGGACCTCTGGGATGGGAGCCGATGGGAGGGTGGTGGTGGTGGCGGAGACAGACTCACTAGCTGGTGTTTGGTGGCTGCTGATACCAGCCTCCACAGGGGAGTCATACTCAGAGCTGCTGTGGCCTTCAGCTGGGGGGATGGTGCTGACGACTCCTCTGTTTGGCTCAACTCGCCCTCCGTGCCACTGGGTCCACCTGACTCCTCTCCTTCTGTCCCTGTAAGGCTCTGTAGCTCCTCCTGGTCCATGGAGAAGTCCCCTCCTGTGGCCGTGGATGTATCTGGATAGGAATAGGAAGTAACAGAACAAAATCAGTCACCTGCACCAACTGCACATACCACAGTGAGTACATCACATCACAGGGCAAGCCCTGGCATCATCAGCTGAACACAGCTCAAAGTGCCAACACTGTTTAGGATGAGACAAATGTCATTCTCAACATCAACCATGGCACATATATCCCTCCTTGATTTTCACACATATGTCCGTTGCATGTTGGATGCTAACACACCAATGTGCCAACATGCACCACCCACACATTAGTTGTACATGCAAGTGAACATGTAGGAGTATGTCACTAGACACACAGCACATCTCTTGCGACTGACTCAGTACAGGTGTCCGGATGAAGGGATGGGCAGAGACTCATTTCACATGCTTGGGATGCATGCCAGCAACACACACTATGATGTGCTCATGTCCTGATGGGCAAGGCCACAATGGGGTGCATGGTGCACACTTGAACACTGAGGAAATTAAAATATCGTAAGGCCTATGTGTCCCCGTGTGTTCCCCGTCACTCATGTGCACATACATGTAACCTATGTATTTCCCCTCCATGGCCTGTCTATCATGATGCTTATGCTATAACGTGGCCTGCCATAATCCAGTCTCCCATGAGAAAAACGACAAATCTGCTCTGAGGCCTACACGTTTTGCATCATGTTTTCCCGCATTTTCATGAAAGCCCATTATTGTGGCTCAGCCAGAGCCGAAAAGAGGTTTCAGGCCTCAGAACGCTCTGAAAGCTGCAGCTGGGTATCCTTGGCCTTGCACACTTGGGCCTCAGCCAAAGGGGCCCTGACCGAGGTGCCGAGACAGTATTGAGCACGGTTATCTGCTTACTCCTACCGAAACCACATTCCTGCCTGGAGAAGGAGGAATAAACACGACCCGTCTGCAAAGGAAAAAGCCTAGCCTCTCTGTCTCTTTTTGTGCGATTGCAAAGCTCACGTCAGTGAAAAGCCCATAGCCCCCATGTAAGACTTTAGCAGTAAATGAAGAAATAGATGCCACATTGGCTCTTGGTGATGGTCAACCTATGTCACAAATCAGTCCCTGCTCCAGACTTTAGATATCAGATAATACAAGATGTGCTGGTCGCCCTGACACTGAAGGCCTCGATTCCAGACTCCAGACTCCCCGGTTGCATAGCAACCCTTTCACACGTCAGTTACACGTCATGCTCAAGTTGAGCACAAGTAAGGCAAAGTTCCAGTAAAGTTCCAGCTGATCACGCAACCCCCTCCAGGCATCCACCCACCTATGACACTCACCTATTATCATCAAGTGGACGCCCACCTTCACGCCTACTTACACACCCACATGCTCTTATCTCATTCTCTCTTGCTCCGCCTGAAGCACTCCTGCTTACGTATACTATTACAATGTATATATACTGTACTCTGTGAATAAAGTTTGAGAATATTGAGAATATTCTGAGAATTAGACCCTTCCTGATCCCTTGTGGTGATGGAACTATTCTCCCTATAACTCTAGTTATTGGAATAAAGCCCTTTTGAACCTGATACCACAGACTCAGCCTCTTGCTTTATGCATGATCATATTGATATAAAGAAATTCTGAGCGCGTAATATTTTATTTACGACATTAATGGCGCCCGAATAGGGACACATCTCTTTCCCCATGCGCCGGAGATTAAGGTCCAGTTTTGCCCCCTTCCACAGCCGTGACGGACTTCGAGTGTACACGCCGCGGGTTTTCCCGCCAACTCCCTCAGGCCAACGAAGGAGACGGACTGCGACCAGGCATCCATACGAGGCGGTGAGGATTGCGGATCGTCCCGACCCAGAGCCCACCCTGCGAGAGAGCTGTGTCCGAGGTTTCTAGAGATCCACCTAAGATATGCCATTCCCTGCGCAGCGTCAAGTGTCCGAGGCCTTCAAGTTCAAGTTCAAGTTCTGCTTCCCGGTGAGTTTCTCATGGGGGTTGCAATAATGACGGGTTCATGTAATGAACACGGTAAAGACGTGTCTCACTTGTGAGACCGGTATGTTCAAGAGCATGCATTCAAGAATTAATGTATTCAAGAATTAAAGTCCAAGTTTTCAGGTGCACCGATATAACTGTATGAATGTTATTGTCTTAGCCAGGTTCAGTTAGGTTTGAATGTGTCAGGTTTTTATGTAAGTTTGTTTCATTGTGATTTTTGGGTTTTTGTTCATTGTGATTTTTGTTTTCGGTTACATTCCAACATGCCGTTATTTTCAAAACTGCGTAAGATATGTACCAGAAAAGGTGTACTAGAGGAACCAGTTAACATTCCGCCTAGAGACACACCTGGACATTTTATGTACTGTAAGCATGGTTTAGATGCCGTGTTGTTTTTAGAACTATGGGTGGATTACACGAAGGATTTAGAGACAAAGTATAAATGGCCCATTACGGGAACGTGGGATGCGGAATGCATTATGAAGGTAGAGGAAGAGATATGGAAGAAAAAATCTAGACCTGCTCAGAAGGATGCCATTGAGTTATGGCGCAAGGAATCATATAGAAGAACAGAGAAAGAGTTCCACAAAGCAGAGAGAAGTAGACAGGAGTCCGAAAAAGCCAAAGAAGAGAAATTACAGAAAGAAGGGGAACGGGTAAAAAGAGAACAGACTGAAAGAGAAAGAAATACTGTCGTTGCTGGTATTTACCCCGTCCTTTCAGAGGAACTAGCAAAAGTGGCCCCAGTAGAAAGACCAGTTAGAGTGCCACCGCAAGTACCCCGAAAAATAAAACAAACAGCATCCGAAACGTTCATTAACACCTACCTAGAGGAATCCCCACCAGCATACGTGGACGGATTTTTCCCTGCACCCCCAACGCAAGAACAGCTCCAGGAGCTCGAGGACGGCGGGGAGGGAGGATCCGGGGCAACATCAGGAGGGGGGCCGACAGTAAAAGTAGACATCTCCGAATGTATATATGACCCAGATCCAGGAAAGGGCAGAATGCTCGTGTTTTCACTACGGCTTAGACGAGCAGTCGCAGATTTGGAAAAATTACCAGATATGGATAAACATCTAAAGAAAATGTACACATTCATAAGAACAGGGGAAGGTACTGAGTGCATAGCAGAAGCTGTACAAAATAGAAAGGTAATTATTAAGAACTATATCCTTCGCTTCCTAATTAATTGTCTGATCAGGGAAAAAGACGAAGGCGACGGGGACGTAGACTGTTGTTATATTGGTTGGAGTGATCGCATAGATGCCGGTCAGCATGATAAATCAGGCCAGACAGACAACATGTTGACCAAAATCCGAAAGGCAATAATAGCGTCACACGAAGGAGGCCCGAACGAAAAGGCTGAGTTATCATCTGATGACGAAGCAGGGGACAAAGACAGAATACATTATGTGGGCCATGCCCGGCGATTCGAAAGGCCCAAGGGCCTCAATCACCGTAAACAGGGAACTGCCATAAAAGAAAGATATTCCCTTGAAAGTTTGTTCCAAATCACCGAAAAAGCGGTGAATAAATGGTTAGGTAACGATCAGCCCCTCACCCCGACCGAAAATGAATTAGCACGGTCAACCACCCTGTGGATATCCCAATATGATATATATAATAATGATATCGTAGCACAGACGTTCTTGAGCCTCCCACCAAACGAACAGCGCATAGCTGGTGTTTACATGGTCCAACATTTGATCACGTTATATGAGAGTCAATATTCTGGACCTGGTCTATTGTATAAGTTGCTGGACGACATAATACTAGACAGGTGGATGAACATGGGTACTGAACTGATTAATGTCATCCTGGATCAGCGACACAAGTATATAGTATACGTGACTAGGTCCCTGCTTCCCGCTCCACCACAGGTTAAGGGACAGTCATACGACAAGCTGAACCCCCTACGAGAGGTTCATCCTGTAAAGGATGCAAACAATGAACTGCAACGGGTGTATGTCTACACCCCCTTGTCAAAATTAGAGATACTGGAAATGAAAAAAAATTTACCATCCCATGATAAAGACCCGGGGGGTTTTCACCGAGAACTAAAGGACATTCTTCGCTTAGGAGAATATACATATGCTGACATTCTAAAGTTATTAAAAGTACTATTGCCTACTGGTATTTACGAGAAGCTGAAAGGACAGGACTGGGAGGTGGGAGAGAAAAGGCTCAGCTGGGATCTGTTGGAAAGAGAGGAAGAGGGAAGAGGCCCGGGGGTTGGTCTGGGTCCCCGAGCTAAAGACCTACCTGAACTCCTTGTACAAGTTTTGCCCAGATTATTAATTACCAAGAAAGAAGACTGGGATGCTATTTCGGCCTGTAAACAGAAACCAGACGAGGACACTAGCGATTTTTACTCTAGGTTTGAGAAGTGTTTCACTATCAATAGTGGTCTTAAGCCCGGTAGCGATTCATATCCCCATCTTTTCGTGAGCAAACTAGTAGAAAATTCCCTACCAGAGGTGAAGTATAGGGTACTGAAGGTTGAGAGTACTTGGCAAGCAAACAGCCCTTCCCAAATGTTACAGATGTTACAATATCACCAGAACAGAATTAGAGAAGAACACGACCAGGAAAAGAGACGCATGAAAGACACAAAGATGAAGATGCTGGTGGCCCAATCGACACCGGCAAACACAAACACGAACAAGAATAGCACGAAACAAAGTAATGGGACCTGTAATTATTGCAAGAAGCCAGGCCACTTCGTAAATGAATGTGCAGTCCTGAAACACAATATAGCTATAGGTAAAACAAAGCCACGTCCTTATCCTCCCAAAGAAAATAACACACATCAGACATCAGATACGTTTCCACCGCCGCCGCCGCCTGTCCATGCACCTGCACCAGCCCACGCCACAACACAAATGTATGAGCATGCTCAGACTAACTATCCAGAATACCAAGCATATTCATGAAGCAGCCCAGAGAGGGAATTCGACTTGCCCCTTATTCCAGTTCCTGTGGACCAAGCGGGTCCCTATGTGCATGCACGTTTACTAGGACAAAATAAAAAGTTTTTGATTGACACTGGGGCGAGTAGAACTACCATCAGTCATTCCGAGGTTCCAGGGGCACCCCTCTCGGGCTCAAAGAGTATATCCCTGGGCTTTTCAGGAAAGCCTATTATCAATGAGGTTTCAGAACCAGTCTCTTTAGGAGTTGGTCCACTCATACATACAACAGACTTACTGCTTACTAAATCATGTCGAGAAAACTTACTTGGCATAAAAACGTTAAAGGAACTGGGGGCAATTATCTGTTGCTCGCCAGAAGGAGTGCGACTGTATTTACGTGATTTCAAGGGCCATTTTGTAATGAAAGATATTGACATCAGGCTTCAAAATGTACCACAGCACCTATGGGCACAAGGCCCGACTGACGTAGGTTTCATGAACATTACACCATACCAGGTCACCCTCAAGGAAGGAGTGGAGCTGCCACGGATTAGACAATACAAAATTCCGCCTGAGGCTGAAGTAGGGTTGCTGAAAATAATCGATGAACTCATCGCACAAGGGGTGGTGATAGAGACAGATTCAAACATATGCAATTCACCTGTTCTTCCTATTCTTAAAAGAACTGATCCCAATACATCACCCGTCTATAGATTAGTTGTGGACCTGCGAGAATTAAACAAATGTGTGGTGCCACAGTACCCTGTGGTCCCGGACATTTCTTCATTATTGACTGCCATTGATGCGAAGGCTACGTTCTTTACAGTTATCGATCTGAAGAACGCCTTTTTCAGTATCCCAATACATCCGGACAGCCAATATCTTTTCGGTTTCAGTTTAAAAGGCCGCAGCTTCAGATTCACAAGAGCACCACAGGGCTTCATGGAAAGTCCTAGCATCTACAGTCAGGCACTCAAAAGACAACTAGACAGTATTCATATGCCTACCACTACAGCACTGATACAGTATGTAGATGACATTCTCATCACTGCACGATCGGAAACTGACTGTGAAAATGCATCACTCACTGTTTTACACTTCCTACCTGACAAGGGGCACAAAGTGTCCCCTTCGAAGTTACAATTCTGTGAACAGCAAGTGGCGTACCTTGGGCACTTGCTATCCAAGGAGGGTAGGCGCCTGACACCAGAACGTATTCAATTGATTTCTGGCCTTTCACGGCCCAAGACACAAAAGGAGGTACGTGCATTCATTGGCCTCACTTCATATTGCAGGCAGTGGATTCCCCAGTATGCTTACATAGCCAAGCCCCTAATACAGTTGACGACACAGGAGGTAGCTTCTACTAAAGTCCTCCCTTGGACACAAGAACACACTGTGGCATTTGAAGAATTAAAAAGAGATTTATGTCAAGCACCAGTTTTAGCGATCCCTGATTACAACAAATCTTTTATGCTTTTTGTGACAGAGCGGGATGGAACAGCACTATCTGTCCTCACACAAGATCATGCAGGAAAACACAAGCCCTGTGCTTATTTTTCTAGTACATTGGACCCAGTAGCACAGGCTTTGCCTGCGTGCCTAAAATCTGTTGCAGCAACAGCCTTAGCCATAAGACAAAGTGACTCGATAGTGCTGGGCCACCCCCTGACAGTACAAGTACCGCACGCAGTAGAGATTCTCTTGAACCGAACACAAACCCAACACCTGACTGTAGCGAGACTGACAGGTTATGAGTTGACGTTATTTCAACCACACATAGAGATCAGACGATGCAACATACTGAATCTTGCTACTCTTTTGCCCTCCAGTATAGAGAACGTTTCCCTACATGACTGTGTTGAAGTAATACATACCGTGACTAAACCAAGACAAGACTTGACAGATGTTGCACTCCCAGACCCTGACCTAACACTAGGGGTGGGCGGAATTTGCGGAATTAACCTCCGCAAATTATCGCGAGAATGCAGAAAATCTCCGCAAACACGCCGGAAATATCGCGAAGATGCGGAAGTTTTTTGCCGCCTGTTCGCGGTATTTTTTGCGTGTTCGCGGGTCGCCAACTTACCCATGCGGTCGCTCACGGGCGCGGCCATCTTGTTTTCACTTGTCCCGCCCTCTGGCGTTGTTTACTTCCTGTTCCGGGTCGCGCAATGCATGTTCGCGGTCGATATTTCCTGTTCGCGATCGCTTTTACTTGATCGCGTTGCTTTTTGCTTGCTCAGGGAGAAAATATCGCGCGAACTTGCGCACGTGGTCGCAACGGGCGCGGCCATCTTGTTTTCCACTCTATTGCATGGTTCTGGGGCCTGATTTTCAATCCTCCCTAAATCTTTTCAATCCTTTGTTTATAGCCACTTTTTTCGGATCTTTATTACTTATTATTTCTCTAACTATTTTCCTGCCTCTATATTTTTGGTTTTTGTGTACCTTTTTTTTTGTTTTTTAGCTACTTTTTCTCTTTGTATTGCCTGCTATTTATTTCCTTTACTCCTTTATTTATTTTACCTTTTCTTTCCCGCCCCGTCCCCAGAACCATGTCCAAGGGCAGGGCTGTTCGCCGGCGCAGCCAGAGCCGCGACCGCCTTCCTTGCGGAAGGCGGCGCCCACAAGGGGTGCATGCACGGGCCTTATTTGGGGAGGCGGAGTTGGCTGCACTAATTTTCTTTGTGCAGCGCCACCTCCCCTCAACCCTGGCAGCAGGTGGCAGGCCTGGGTCCGGGTACGGCCTCCGGGAGCGTCGGCAGCGGTGGGGGAAGGTGCGCCGGGCAGTGTCTCGCATCTCTGGGGTCCGGCGCACCCAGGCACAGCTGACGCACCGGTGGTCCGACATCCTGGACCGTGAGCAGGACCTGCTGGACCTGCTAGGAGTGGAGGTCCCGGGGCTTGGTGAGTACCTATTTAATTATTACAACTTTGTGTCTGTTCTTCTGCTCTATGTTATATATTGCGAATATCTTTTTTTCCTTCCAACCAGATAGAATGTTGCTGCTTGCAATACATTCCAGGTTAATAATGTTTAAAAGTCTTCTGTGATTATGACACAGGTGCTCTTCTGCGCTACTACTAATCTTACTTGTTTGCAGCTTTGCGTTTGCGCTTGCTTAGCGTGATTCTTTACGAGTTTATTTTAGAGAAATTAAGTTACGTAATGCTACAGTGACTCATGTCCACTCCTTACTTTGTCCTGTCACTAATAGATAGGGGCGGATTGATACATAGGTTTAGGTACTTTGTATGAGCTTCTAATTGGTTAGTGGTATGCGTGATGCCCCCTCACTCAGTTACGTGACGTGCTGCTAGTACGCCAGTCTTTAGAACCTTTCTAGTTTGTTCAATGAGTGGAGGTAGGCTTTGCAGTTACTTAGCAGTAGCAGATGAGCATCAATCAAACCAAAATTGTGTATATACAAAAAATGTAGTCATGTTAATGTGTCCTCCATGATTGGATCATACACATTGTTGAGGAATACAGTCGAAATGCATACTTAATGTACAATTGGCATGCCTGGAATAGGTGGGCTAGGTTGGTTGGTAGGTTGTACTAATACTTAGGCTTACTTGGAACTTAGTTTTCTGGAATCAGAATGGAAGAATGGATTACTGTTGATAAATAGTAACTTAAGTAGTCGAACTGCGAATCCCCCGATATTACATGTTGACCAGATGAGATCGGTCAATGTAGTTATTGCAATTGTTTACATAAGTGTTTTTTGACCGTTGTTGAAAAAAATTGTATTTGCTTAAGTTGACACCATCCATCAATGTTTGTCTTTCTTATATCTTTCCTGTTCATCAGCACCCAGGGGCAGACGGGCAGGGACTGGGCAGTCGGCGGGACAGGAACACCACGAGGAGGACACCGCTGAGGGCTCCTCTGCTGGCCCCAGTAAGTCTTCTTGTTTTTAATAATATTTCTTATTCCATAACTTTTACTGCCCCATTTCTCCCGAACTATAGTGTGTTTCCAAATGCTATTTTTTTACCACCAATTATCCTTCGATCTGTACGGTTTCAAAAAGCTTATCCCTGCCTCCGCTATGATGACTGAGTACTACTACATACTATCAGTCTGTCTGTCTGTACTGTAGTAGCTAGTCTTGCCCAGTGCCACTCTTTGTGAAAGGTTGTAATATAAAACTCATATTCACCAGTAGCTCGTACAATCCGTTGGGTCGTTGTCTTGTACTACTTTTTACTCTTGTTGATGTTTAGGCTTTGAAAATTCACAGCAACAGCCCTACCAGATTTCTTAATATTTTGATATGATACCCTATAGGACATACAACTGTTGTAGGGATCTTGCACATACATTTGCACCAGAAAATAGGATGTTGGTGATGGTAGGTTGGACCTTCCTTGCACACCTCAATCAGAAATTCCGCACCCACCACAATTCCACTGCTTGACTATAGTACTGTCTTGTCATACCTATTAGGTCTCGGAACCCTCCCCCCAAGACAACCAACAAGTAGACAACCCAGAACATTAACACACCCAACCTCTGTCGTGGAAGCAATTCACATGCACACCCTTACTTTAATTTGCTCAATCGTGTAAGTTAGTTCCCTCCACACCAAATACCACAAAGTCTATGTAAGTTTAAAATTTTTATTTCAATTTGAGAAGGTCTGTACACTGTTATCTTAGCAGCACCAACCGGCAAATCAATAACATTAAAACAAAATACATTGTTACACTAATACAGTTGGGAATTAAATCATGATAACTGAAGTGGTGGAAGGCAGCACCACCATCCCATAGCAATTTAGTTTATATACATTTATAAATGAAGATGTGAGTGAAGGGACCCCTCACCTCAGAAGAACCTAGTACTGGTAGTTGGTGCATCGTTCAGAAGCTCTGGTTCGTAGAAGCGAATCTTGCGTCTGTAATGCGAAAAAAGGAAATGGTGTGCGTTAGTATATTGCAACTTGCAAGCATTTCTCAGCCGTGCCAAAAAGTGTAGCATCTATGGATAAGCAATATGGACTAACAGTAACAGTAGTACACCAGTTCTTCCTAAAAAAGTGGCTTGTTAATGTTTGTTGACCGCCTGTACGCAGCGCGTAGACTAGACAGTAGCAGTGTGAGGCAGGTCATGTGGGCTCAAAGGTGTCTTAAGAAGCTGCAAGGTAAAGGTAACGTCACATGTGCATGGCTAGGGCTAATCAAGCAAATGCTACAATGATCATATAACTTAGTGTCTACTCTACTACTACCTGATTTGTACTAGTGATTTATGTTAGTATTAACTCATTTTTCAACCTTGCTACTGATCAATAGGGGGGAGGTGTATATGTTGCCTAATAAATGTGTAATGTTTTCTAGGCGCACTACCGACCACCATTGCTGGGGCCAGCGAAGGCGACGCAGAGGGCGAGGATGCGGCAGTTGCAGATAGCAACGGAGGGGGAGTGGCAGCACCAGTGGCAGGCGGTGGTAAGTTAGATTCATAATCTTTAACTATTGTTGAACTTGACAGCACACTCACTGCAAAGGTGTACTGTATGTATATGTATACTGTAAAGTTGTGAATTAGGGCCCCATTAGGATGGTGGGCGTATTGCCCCCGCCGGGCTGGCTGGAATTCACTGCCGTCACAGCAGGGGCAAACCTCCCGCCATCCCTGTAGAAAATATTCAGACATGTCTAGGCGGAAAAGGGTTCAATATGGCGGTGGTGTCTCTCTCACCACACCGGCAGCCATATAATCTGCATTTTGGAATGCCTTTGCGTGGCGGCATTACCGTCCGCCACGGAAAGGCATGTTCACATTGCAGAGTATGCTTGGGGGCCCCCATGGAGGGTACCTACCGATGCTATGGTACCCCCCGACTTTCAAAGCAAAACGTGACAGGCTCCGTGCGAGGCCCGTCATGTTGTGCTTGGAAAAGCAGCACAACATTTTAGCATTGCTTTCAGCAAAGCCAACCAGAATTTAAATTTAAAATAACAGGGTGCGCCCGCCACTGTGCCGGGCGCATCATCCTAATTAATTGTCCCCACGGGACCCCCACCCTTTTTAGCAGTCGGATGGCGGGCGGACAAAGTCCGCCCGCTATCCGATGTCGTAAGTAAGTATGAGTTCTTGGGGACGTTTGAAGAGTGAACTAGAAGACTAGAATTCCCTTTAATTGGTATAGGACTAGGAGCCAGAGTATTGAGTAACCAATGGCCTCATCTATCTGATTTCAACTCCGCTTTGAAAGTTTTATGGAGAAGAGCACCTGGTGCACTGTTCAACTAAAAAGTGTAAGACAGGTGGAAGGAAGAAGGACGGGCGACATTTAAAATGTTATGTACTACTGTGCTTTATTTTATAGTGCTACTCTACCATGCCACTATGTGTATAAATAATTACCTTGTCCTACTGTTTTATTAAGACTATATTTTACAATTGTCTTGTTTTTTTCTTTTTGATACACAGCTACTCCGAAAATCAACCGGAAGGAGTTGGCCGCCAAGGCACGGCGCCGGAAGCTGGAGGCAATCCAGCAGGAATACCGGCGGCTGGTGGTCCTAGCCGAGGAGGAGGAGGAGAGTGCAGCAGCAATTGAAGCCTCCTCCAGTGCCCCGGGCCCCAGCCACCGCCCTCCAGCGGTACGGCGCCACCGTCTGGCGGCTGCCCGCCGCCACCGTGCCATCTCCGGTGCCCCCCCCCACTGTGGTTGCAACTGCCGCGGCCTTAGACGCCGCGTCGCCCATTTAGAGGACCAGATTCGTGTCCTCCTCCAGTCCCGCCCCACCAGTTAGTCCCTGTCACTGCCCCTTTTTTAATTCCTGTTTGTTTCCTCACTCGTTTGGGCGTTCTCTATTTCTATGGACAGTCGTTGGGGTTAGGGAGGGGGGTGGGTCAGCTTTTGTGGGTTTAGTTTATTTGTTAGGGTCAATAAAATATATTTTTCTATGTTACATGCAATGTTGTTAATGTTTTGTAGGTGGGGTAACTGTTTTACATCACACTGTTTCTTTGCTGGTGCATGGCCGCCCATAGCGTGTGTTTGATTTCAATAATTTGCTGACTGTATAAGACAAACAGATAGATGCGACACACCTCACTCATTGACTGGTCCTACTATGCATTCTTTGGAGTGGTGTTTGAAACTGACATCATTGACAACATGTCCATTATTGATTCTGCCTCCCCCAAACTTCTCTCTTACCGGTGCTTGATGTTTATGTCCAACTGTGGCACAGCACTGGCTGCATGGTGAAGATGGTTTCCTTTTTCATACATGCCATGATTGGGGTGGTGGTGGTAGTATAGTAGTAGTATACACTGGCAGGGTAGCAGCATTTCCAAAAAAAGAAAAGGAGATAGTCAATCGCCTTTGAGAGACTGTTAGAGGAGTAGTTGAATGAAGTACATCACAGAATTTACCGAGCAACAATTATATGCTCAAATATTTGACAAAAAAAATGAATGCTGGATATTATGAGGATAGCCTACTAGACAGAGTTACAAACTATAGTTTTGTCGACTTGGCTATGCCTACAGTCTAACAGTTAGTGCTGTATATGAGGAATGACAACAAACAAATCAAATCAATGCCGGCAATTCATGCTGAGGTATATGTTCCTTTGTTAAATAAAATAACCTGTGAAATATCCTACTCATGGGTGGGCAAGCAGAAGAAGATCATCGCTCTGCATTGAAATTGAAGTAGTGTTGCTTTCACCACATCCGCCCCAGCAAGTGTGTGATTAAGTATTGGTGTACATTTAATTTAGTTACACCTCGACAATAAGTCACACAGCCCGGGGGAAGAGGGTTAGGGTCCGTTGATTGGATGGGAAGGGGGATTTTGGGAAAGGTTTGACATAGAAAAACAGTATGCATACATAGACAAACAAACGACAATCATTGAAGACTACCATACCATATCCATTCCATATGTTAAGGTATAAAAAAGGAAATGCATGCATGATGAGACCCGGATTACATACACTTCTATTTCTTGTTCTGTTCCGGCCTTAAAACTTTAACAGATAGCAAATAGAAATTTTAAATATTGGTAGTGAAGAATCGTAAACACAGAGCAAACGTAATGATGATTGATAATAACAACTCCAAGAACACACTGTTGTAAAGAATGTATACAAGATATTAATCACATTATTTAAAAGAAGTGAAAAGTGGATACTGTTACTGTCTTATCCTGGTCAAAAATGTGGACTGGTTTTTTGCATCTCGGCATTCCTCTTGCTCCTCTCGTCCATCAATCTTGGGTGTGTCGCCTCACCACTCGCCACTGCCCGGCTGGAATAAAAAGGTGATTGATTGGTAAGGTAATTAATATGCATTGTAATGTTTTACAAAGTTTTGGACAAGGCCCGGCCTGTAATTTTAGATTGAAAACCAAAGGGGATATTCAGAAAGAAAGTGAAAACAAATGCACAAGTGATGGTGTAGTGCAACAAGAACACTTTCCGAGGTGGCATGTATGCATATGCATCATCTCTACTGTAGTCTGTTTCCAGCATAGACCTTCAACAGTAACAGGAGAGATCAGGCCCACAGTGCTTACCATTAGCACATCCTACGTTAACACTTTAGAGTCCTTTTTTTTTTTCTCTCAAAGAGTTGGACAAACGCAAAGCACATTATCCATTCCAGACATAGCATTTTACAGTTAAAGTTAGTAAAATCAATGCACTGCAGTCATCCCACCGCTACACTCTATTCAACTTCTACACAGACATTTGGGTGTGCTGTGGTTGTGGTTCACGTGTTTACCTTTAGGCTTTTCCGTTTTATGCCACTCATGAAACATCCTCCTGACTTCATCATCAGCTCTGATACTTCTACTGACTGAAGATCGGCCTGCAGTACAAGTGTAATTTTTAGAACACAACAAGAGTAGAAATATAAATATTACTGACTTGAGTCATTCTTTATTGTGTACAGAAAGATAGATTAACACTAGTACACTTTGACATCATTCACTTTGTGCACAACAAACAACGCAAACACAAAGATCAATAGCTCAGAGTCAGGTGTCCAATGCATGCCATTAATTATCATCATTTATTACCTGTTACTTCTCATCTTAAGTTAACGGGCCGTCTCTTTCGCCATCATCATGACGGACGGTGCTGTTTAAGTCACAGTCATTTGCATTGCGCAGCAGATTGAGTGAGTCCCCTTCCTGTATTGAATTAAAAGCAATGTATCACCAAGATGCAGGAGAAGTACACATTTCTTGTTTGCCAGAAGAGGAAAATTAGTAATTACTAGTGTGTTCTGTAGAAAGTTGATTAGTGGCAGTGCACAATTACATCAATTCATGCGAAACACACCACAAAATCTACATCATTCAGTCTGCTATTCTGCGGCCAATGCATGGCATCAATCATTACCTGTTGCATCTCATCTCGTTAACGCTGCTGGCCGTCTCTTTCGCCATCATCATGATGGACGGTGCTGTTAAGTCACAGTCATTTGCATTGCGCAGATTGAGTGAGTGCCCTTCCTGTATTGAATTAAAAGCAATGTATCACCAAGATGCAGGAGAGAAGTACACATTTCTTGTTTGCCAGAAGAGGAAAATTAGTAATTACTAGTGTGTTCTGTAGAAAGTTGATTAGTGGCAGTGCACAATTACATCAATTCATTCATGCGCAACACACACAACAAAATCTACATCACTCAGTCTGCTTTTCTGCGGACAATGCATGGCATCAATCATTACCTGTTGCATCTTATTTTCAGTTAATGGCCAGTCTCTCTCGGCTCTGAAGGAGGATAGCTATAGAAGTCATCAGATTCATGGTCCACTTGTTTTGGAAGGACGAGGAAAGTTTGAATTTGTTGTTACCATCATCCAATCATCATTCATGAGGGAAATGGAATTGACCAGGAGATGCAGTATGATCGAGCGGAGGAGCTGGATTCTGAGGACTGTAGTGTCAAATGGCAGACACCTGAAACTTGTATCTTAAATTAGAAGATTAGAAGACGGTGATAATGCATTGGTTGCGATTCACAAGTTTATAACCGGAACAACAGACACAAACAAAGGGGGAAAAAAGGGAGGAAGACAGTAAGTGCGAGCCTAATTGTCAGGGAAGTATAGCTCGTCCTCAAACTCTGGGGGATCGTCCAGTAGTAGGTAATCATCTGACACAATACTTCCGTCACCTGAGCCGCTGTCCTCATCTTCCTCTGTTGATTCATGCATTGTGTAATTCGGTGGTATGAAGTGCTGATTCATTTTGATCATTGTTAACCTCTCCACGTTTTTGGGAGATAGACTGGTCCTTCTCAAGGTTACAATGGAACCAGCAGCACTGAAAACACGTTCGGAAGAGACACTTGCGACAGGGCAAGCCAGATAGCTTATCGCCAGCCTGCTGAGCTGTGGCCATTCAGACCTTTTCCTATACCAATACTGCACTGGGTTTTGATCAACGTACACCTCTGTTTGGTCGTCCAGATAGGCCTGGACCATCCGCTCAATGTTCAGGGTTGCTGCTGGTAAGCTTTTGTGCTGTTTTTTCTGTGCATCAGCACTGTGCTTAAAGCCCATCTTTACATACCAATCTGATAATGATTGTACTCGGCAGAATGATCCAGTTATTGTTTTTGTAGTCGATGGTGATGGTGAGTGTTGCGATTGTGAGCCAACCGCACTGCCCTCAGCCGACGAAGTTGCACTTGATTCTGCATGGCCTGCTTCAGTATCAGTACTTGTTGTGGGTTGATGTGGCGGGCTTTTAATTATCAGCCCTTCGTTTTCAAACTTGATGGCTGCTTCAGCTATACAACTTTTGTAGCGGGCAACATCAGTGTCGGAAAAAGAACGGAATAGTCCTAATTTTGCACGTGGATCCAGAATTGTGGCACAAATGTAATGGTCTTGTGACAAAATTTTATTTTGTATCCTTACATTTTCTGATAAGCGCCTGGATAAGCTCTCCACCAAGTCATGGGCTTGCCTTCTGTCCTCTACACCTTTGTAGGATTCAGACACATTATTCAGCTCATGCTCTAGCATTTGCAACAATGGGATCGCTTGGCCCATTGTACAGTCCTCCTTGCTGACTTCACGTGTGAAGACCTCAAAAGGAGACAGCATCTCAGTCAGGCATTGAATTAGGGTCCATTGCTCCCTCTGAAGGGTCATGCCTTTAACACTAGCATCACTGCTTCTGTACCAGACATAATCATTGAGTGACCTGTGCTGTTCGTACAGACGATCAAGCATGTAATACGCTGAGTTCCAACGTGTTGCCACCTCCTGGATGAGTGCCTTGACTGGCACCCTACGGTCACGTTGGATGATCCTCAGCTGCTTCCGAGCTTTAAAAGAATGGCTGAAATGAGTGCATATTCTTCGGCAGATGGACAGTAAATTGCTTACTATGGGTTCTTTTTTCAGAAAGTCTTGCACTATAATGTTTATGCAGTGTGCCAAACACGGAACCCTGAAATAGGAACCAAGTTCCATGGCCTTAAGTACATTACTGCCATTGTCTGTGGCAACAAAACCAATACCAAGCCCTCTGGGCTGCAGCCATTCCAAAACCTTGGTGCGAAACTCTTCTAAAATGTTTTCAGCCGTATGAGATTTCTCCATGGCGAACATGGCTACAGTTGCATGCTTCCGAGTACCTTCAAAAATCGCAGCTGTGTCAACAACACCTCGTGCAGATAGTTGATCTTTAACCCCCACAAAAGAGATCCAGTGTGCAGTGATACACATGTAATCTGTGGCTTGGCAACTGGTCCACATGTCTGTTGTCAGGTGGATATTGTGCACAGCACTCTTCTGCAAAGCTTGTCCAACCAATTCCAGCACATCATGATGTAGTGCCGGAACAGCAATTCTTGCGAAATAGGACCGGCTTGGAACTTTCCATTTCGGGCAGATGGCAGACACAAATTCAAGGAAACCCACCCCTTCCACAAATGAAAAAGGAAGAAGGTCCAGCGCTAACATTTTAGCCAGCTTCGCATTGTACAATCGTGCCGTTGGGTGGTTGCGTTGGAACTGCCCCTCCAACCTAAACATGCTGTCAATGGTAGGCTGGCTTACTTTCCTTAGTGGTGCCATTAACCCACTAAGGCTCAACGACACAGATTGTCTCATTGAGGTACTCGCCGCCGGTCGCCTTGGTGTCTCACCCACACTCTGAGTATGGCTCTTACTGCGGTGCCACTCTGATGTTACTGAGGAGGATGTGGGCGTTACCACTGCAGTGACTGCACTACTGGAGACAGGGCTAGAAATGCCTCCCTGTTCTTCACCTGCCACCACAATAATATCGCTCCCTGATTCCTGACCAACTTCAAAGGGTTTAGTTTTCCTACTTTCTTTTAACTTAAGTAGGTGATCCTCCCACACAATAGTGTGGTGTATTCTGAGATGACTTGCTTGTCCTCCGGTACCATAGTTTGTACCAAGCTTACCACGCCGAACACCTTGCCGACAAATTGCGCATATAGCAATGTTCTCCTCCTTGGCGCTAACAGAAAAGAAGTCCCAAACTGGGGAGGAGAACTTTCTGGCACTGCTGGATGTGCCACTTTCAACACCAGATGAACTTGAGGGGGTCCTTGAAAATATGTGACCCTGTCCACCTACACTGTGACTTTTACTACCACTTCCTACTGAGGTGGTTGAGCTGGATGTAGGTCCCTGCCGGGCCTTGGAAAATATGGCAGCTGGAGGTAGTGGTGGTGTAACCTGTGTTGGTGAGATCCGTGCTACATCCCGCTCAGTAGCAGCCTTTCTGGATAGGGTTAGAATGTCGGTCTCCAATCCCTTTGGGGCGGGAGTAATGTGCGTGATGACTGGCTCGTCTTCATCAACATCATCACCCCCCTCTTCTACATCTACCTCCATAACTCTAAGTTTTTCTGGGACCTTCCTTTTCAGAAGCAATGTCTTGTGGCGTACTTCACTCTCAGACCGAGCTGGTGGGACCCAAGTGTCATCACGATCATCAGAAGCGGGGCTTGAAGAAGAAGATGATGGACTAAGCCTCCTTTTCCTTGCTGGTGGTCTGGAAGACAATAGATGTTCTGAAACAGTGGTTTGACTTCGCTCCGCTTTGTCTGCAGGAAGCTCGATTTCCTGAAATGCCCCTACGTCAGGAGCAACAACTACTATGGTGGGCTGTTGTGGCGGCTGCTGCTGTTCTGGTTGCGGCGGCTGCTGCTGCTGTTCTGGTTGCGGCGGCTGCTGCTGCTGGTCTGGTTGCGGCGGCTGCTGCTGCTGGTCTGGTTGCGGCGGCTGCTGCTGTTCTGGTTGCGGCGGCTGCTGCTGCTGTTCTGGTTGCGCCGGCTGCTGCTGCTGTTCTGGTTGCGCCGGCTGCTGCTGCTGTTCTGGTTGCGCCGGCTGCTGCTGCTGTTCTGGTTGCGCCGGCTGCTGCTGCTGTTCTGGTTGCGCCGGCTGCTGCTGCTGTTCTTGTTGCGGCGGCTGCACACTGATCTGCTGAGTTTGCGCCTGCGTTGAACTTGATTGTGTACTACTTTGCGGTAATGACATTTCTTCAACATCGCTGCCCGTTAGTAGACTGGCTACCTCTGCGACAGTAAAGCCCTTGGGCCTAGGTTGGTGGGGTTGCTGGACCGCTGTGCTGCTCCCAGCTTGGTTCCCGGACAACGCTTTGGTGCCAAAAAAAACCTTGGCCGGCACACCACCAGTCGTGGTTAATGGCACTTCCTTTTTCTGTTCCTTCTTCTCACCAGCAACTTTCTTGGTACTGGACCTGGTACCTTTCTTTGGGGCCATCTTATTCCGACGTCAGGCAGGAGGCAGATGCACAACAAGTTCTGGTCACACGTGGGCGTGATGCGCAGCAGGACTTCTGTCTGGCTGGCAGTACAACGGGTAGCCAGGTGATGCCGATGACACCTCCTACTCTGTCTTTTGTGCACCTAAAAGCAAAGAAGACAGGAGAAGAACATCAGTGAAATGTTGCATTTGTTTTTGTGGTTCAGTTACTTAGTACTGTACTAGTGCAAACAAAAGATAGTCTAGCCATTTATGAATTTTTTTTAACTAGAGCTATGTTATACTACTAGTACTGTGTACAGCCACACTACACTCTCAGGAAGGTGATGTCTAAAAATTCAACAGATCACATAGAAAACACTTGATCAATAAAGCTGTGGCTACCTGCTCTGGTAGCAGTGGATGAAAGCAGGCCTGCTGGCAGACAAGGCGAGGCAAGCTTGCAGGCCTAGGCCTCAAAATGGCCACCAGCCACATGGCGAGCCCCAACAACATCAGCAAGGCCACCCCAAAATACACACTTCCCCAACTCAATCCAATGCCATCCATGCCCAAAATGATGTCTAAAATCAACAGAACACACAGAAAACAGTAGATTACTAAAGCTGTGGCTACCTGCTCTGGTAGCAGTGGATGAAAGCAGGCCTGTTGGCAGACAAGGCCAGGCAAGCTTGCAGGCCTAGGCCTCAAAATGGCCACCAGCCACATGGCGAGCCCCAACAACATCAGCAAGGCCACCCCAAAATACACACTTCCCCAACTCAATCCAATGCCATCCATGCCCAAAATGATGTCTAAAATCAACAGAACACACAGAAAACAGTAGATTACTAAAGCTGTGGCTACCTGCTCTGGTAGCAGTGGATGAAAGCAGGCCTGCTGGCAGACAAGGCCAGGCAAGCTTGCAGGCCTAGGCCTCAAAATGGCCACCAGCCACATGGCGAGCCCCAACAACATCAGCAAGGCCACCCCAAAATACACACTTCCCCAACTCAATCCAATGCCATCCATGCCCAAAATGATGTCTAAAATCAACAGAACACACAGAAAACAGTAGATTACTAAAGCTGTGGCTACCTGCTCTGGTAGCAGTGGATGAAAGCAGGCCTGCTGGCAGACAAGGCCAGGCAAGCTTGCAGGCCTAGGCCTCAAAATGGCCACCAGCCACATGGCGAGCCCCAACAACATCAGCAAGGCCACCCCAAAATACACACTTCCCCAACTCAATCCAATGCCATCCATGCCCAAAATGATGTCTAAAATCAACAGAACACACAGAAAACAGTAGATTACTAAAGCTGTGGCTACCTGCTCTGGTAGCAGTGGATGAAAGCAGGCCTGCTGGCAGACAAGGCCAGGCAAGCTTGCAGGCCTAGGCCTCAAAATGGCCACCAGCCACATGGCGAGCCCCAACAACATCAGCAAGGCCACCCCAAAATACACACTTCCCCAACTCAATCCAATGCCATCCATGCCCAAAATGATGTCTAAAATCAACAGAACACACAGAAAACAGTAGATTACTAAAGCTGTGGCTACCTGCTCTGGTAGCAGTGGATGAAAGCAGGCCTGCTGGCAGACAAGGCCAGGCAAGCTTGCAGGCCTAGGCCTCAAAATGGCCACCAGCCACATGGCGAGCCCCAACAACATCAGCAAGGCCACCCCAAAATACACACTTCCCCAACTCAATCCAATGCCATCCATGCCCAAAATGATGTCTAAAATCAACAGAACACACAGAAAACAGTAGATTACTAAAGCTGTGGCTACCTGCTCTGGTAGCAGTGGATGAAAGCAGGCCTGTTGGCAGACAAGGCCAGGCAAGCTTGCAGGCCTAGGCCTCAAAATGGCCACCAGCCACATGGAGAGCCCCAACAACATCAGCAAGGCCACCCCAAAATACACACTTCCCCAACTCAATCCAATGGCATCCATGCCCAAAATGATGTCTAAATTCAACAGAGCACACAGAAAACAGTAGATTACTAAAGCTGTGGCTACCTGCTCTGGTAGCAGTGGATGAAAGCAGGCCTGCTGGCAGACAAGGCCAGGCAAGCTTGCAGGCCTAGGCCTCAAAATGGCCACCAGCCACATGTCCAGGCCCAACAACATCAGCAAGGCCACCCCAAAAAACACACTTCCCCAACTCAATCCAATGCCATCCATGCCCTAAATGTGATTGAAAATGAAATATATTCAAAAAACAAAAGGAACAGTTGCTTCATCATGCACACACACACCCATGAGGCCATGCCCATGGCTAGCTCGGGCCTACTACTACAACCCACAAAATTAAAATAAATTAAAAAAAAAAAAAAGGAATGATGATAATTAATTATCAAAAATAAATTGTAGTTACACAACAACTGCAATGCCCACAATCAAACACAACAACCACTTACTTGTAAAATATCCTATTCCAAAAATCCTGAAATCCAATTGCAATGATGCAGCAGACAAAAAGAGAGATCTTTCCAGCTCCAAATCCAAAGGCAGAATGAGCAGGAGATGGACAAAGCACTGGGAGGAGCCTGCTGGACAGGAACAGGAAGTTGGAGAATCTGTGTCACTTCCTCCCTCTCTCCACTTTGTAAAAAAAAAATGACTCCTGGAGTCCTTGCACAAAAAAGGAAAGCCAAATGTGAATGTAAGGAGTTCTTTTCATCCAAAATCAGTATTTGCAGATGGTTTCATGCTGCTAGAGCCGATATTCCTCTCCAAATTGTAAATTTTACGTTGTTGAGTTCTCCAGCTTCACATTACTTCCGCCGGCGTGTCGAAAACGATATGATCGCGTTCTCTTCTTTGTCCCTGTCGCGTTGGATATGACGTGTTCGCGGTCTCTTTCTCCTGTTCGCGTTCGATTTCATGTGCCCGCGTCCTCATTCTCTGGCTCGCGATGTAGAATGACATGTTCGAGATCTCAATCTTCTCATACTCGCGCGGTGCATGATCGCGAGAAGAAAGACCTGATCGCGCGACAAATGACGTGATCGCGTGAAAAATGACTTGAATGCGGCCGCGAACTCTCGCGAGACAGCGCAAAATGGCTACCAAAATCCAACATCTCGTGGAGAACGCGACCGGGTCAAGAAAACTTGTCGGAGAACGCAGGGATTCAGGTAAGGCGATCGCGCGCGCGCGAGAATGTATTGTTTTACAGGGCGAGCAAGAAAAAAATTATCGCTAAGCTGCGGAATGCGGAAATTTGGACATTTTCGCGCTTTCCGCGGAACGCGAGAATGCCAAAATATCGCAACTTCCGCGAACGGAACGGAATTTTGGCCCAGGCCTACCTAACACTCTATGTTGACGGTTCATGTATGAGGACGGGGGCGGGAGAATTAGTGGCAGCATATGCAGTGACCACTGCTACTGAAATCATAGAGACTAAACGAATAGACATACTGTCAGCACAAGCAGCAGAGCTCATCGCTCTGACACAAGCGTGCATAAGAGCTAAGCACCTGAAAGTAAACATTTACACCGACTCACAATACGCATATGGGGTAGTTCATGACTTCGGAGTACTATGGAGAGAAAGAGGTTTCTTGACCTCTCACGGGGCCAAGATACAGCATGGCCCTCTTATTCAAGCCCTTCCGGAAGCTATACATTTACCAACAGCCATAGCTATCCTGAAATGCAAAGCACATACTAAAGCCATAGATACCATTTCTCAAGGCAATGATCGGGCAGACCGAACAGCTAAACAGACAGCTCAGACCCCACTAGACATGACAAAATCACAGGTACCATCAGTGACCAAAGCCATGACAGTCAGGGATCCTTCCAAGGATGTACAAGACATACAGACACATGCTACTCTAGACGAATTAAAGAAATGGTCGGAACAAGGAGGTGTTCTGACTGATCAGGGTTGGATGACTAAGGGCAAAGAAACATGGTTTCTTCCTGATTCGATGGTACAAGTGATCATAAATACCGCACATAGTCCTGCACACTTAGGAGAGAAAGCAATGCTAGACAGCTTACAGAAGATATGGTTCAACAAGCACCTGCGTGCAGCAGCGAAACAAAAGGTCAGAACATGTATGATCTGTTGCCAATTCAATCCAGGTAAAGGCATTCCAATGGAACAAGGTGGATTCCATCCACCTGACCATCCTTTTGAAGTCCTCCAAATGGATTATATCCAAATGGACAGATGTAGAGGTTACAAATATGTCCTGGTAGTAGTATGTTCACTATCAAGATGGACAGAGGCCTATCCAGTTCCTGATTATACTGCTGTAACTACCGCCAGACAATTGGTGAGAGAGTTTTTCCCACGTTATGGATTACCGCGTGTCGTATATTCCGACAACGGTCAGCCTTTCTCCTCTGAACTCATGAAACAGGTGTCCCTTCTGTTAGGGTATACCTGGAAGTTCCATTGTGTACGACATCCTGAGGCAGCAGGCCTTGTAGAAAGACACAATCAGACCTTAAAGATAAAACTAGCAAAGATTTGCGCAGACAAAGGTGTAGATTGGATGGTAGCCCTGCCGGTTGCCCTCTTTTACATGCGAATGGTAGCCCATTCTAGAACAGGCTTATCTCCCTATGAAGTGGTCTTTGGTAGACCACCAAATATGTGGGGCACTCCAATGCCTAAAAAGATCACTGATGTTGACAGTAACATGCTGACAGATTACCTGGCTTCCTTGATGTCTGCACTACTCTCTTGTCGTTCGCAGGTTGCTGCCGCCTTCCCTGACAACACCCAGGTCAAGGAACATTCCCTCGCTCCTGGGGATTACTTTTTAATACGGAACTTTGATAGAACGAGCCCTCTTGAGCCGAGGTGGAAGACGCCCAAGCTGGTATTATTAACAACGAGGACCGCTGTTAAAGTCGAAGGACGGAAAGGATGGGTTCATCTTCATCATTGTAAACGCTACTTTGGAAATAACGATTCGTTTAAAAAGGACATAAACTTTTCAGACTTTGAGCCCCCTTTACTAGAGAAGACTCCCCAGCAGGAGTACAAAGCTAAACTTAGATCTAAAAAGTCAGAACTCGTTTGATCAATTAAGTCCACTAGGTGGTGAAGCGGTTGAACATGTATTCTGGCTTGCATAAGATCTTGGACACTACTGATGAGAAAAAGAGCAAGATGAAAAGCAAATACTGTAAAATATTACGTGGTAGATGTATAGTGACTTTGATTTTTCTATTTCTTCTGTGCATCACGATGATATGTATCAGCTTAATACTACATGCTATTTTTCCTCCTATTGCCTCACTCTTACACTCTTCCACTAATGATACTATAATGCACACATTTAGTGATCTGCCATCTCATGAGCTATCGTATCGACTTGCCTTACGCAACAATACCTTTATTCAGATGCTGCACCATTCACATCAGACTAGCAATGCTACAGACTGCTGGGTCTGTGGCCGACTTCCCCTGTATCAGAAGGTGAAGGGAGTGTTGCCTCTTTTCCCTTTTCCATTCTCCCATAATGGTTCTTGCGGAGCATGGTTTGCCTTAATGACATCCATCAACGGTGATGCCAAAGAATGTCAAGACAAGGAGTGTAGGGGCGACTGGGCATGGGGTAACCTGAATAAAGTCATGAATAAAGCATGTTACCCAGATGAAGAAGGTCTTCCCCAAAGGAAAGGTACAGATCTAGAAAATGAAGAGTATCTGCAAGGAAATGCGACCCTCGACTTTATAGTGTTGAATGTCAAGCCCATACACAATTTAGGTCCATCCTCAATAACAGTCCTGCCAGTAAAAGGGAACTTGTGTGTCAGAAAAGAAGGCTCAGTACATTTGGGGCACAGCGAGTGTAACACTATAATAGTGTTTAAAGACAAAGGAAAGTCTTATTTCAGAGCATCACGACACACCTACTTTATTTGTGGCCAGACAGCCTATGTGCAACTGCCCTTAGACTGGGGTGGGACGTGCTATATATAATTTCGTTTACCACCCGTTTTCTTGGCCCCATCGAACTATCATCAAAATCTCCAACTAGCACTTATCAGACACAGACGAGGGCTCGATGCCTCTGGCATTGACCAGACTGAAACCGCTTGGGAACAATATACAGATTTCAACAAAGGATTCTTTTTCTTCATAGGTCCCGTCCAGAATAGTATACTTATCCGCAGGCTAACAAGGATTCTAGAAACAGTAGCTAATGAGACTGCATCAGCCCTGGGGAACTTGACCCAGGAACAGTCTGCTATGAGAATGGTCGTTCTTCAGAATCGTCTTGTTCTTGACGTCATCCTAGCGGATAGGGGCGGGGCCTGTAGGATCATCGGTTCCAGCTGTTGCGTTTTCATTCCTAATAACGCACCGTCTGTATACAAAGCAATAACAAGGCTCCACAAGATTGCCCAAAGCATACACCAAGACCCAGGCACGTGGACTTGGTCCAGTTGGCTCTGGGGAGTAATATCGGCATGGGGATGGAAAGTGTTGACCGTCTGTGGATTAATACTACTGATGATATTCAGTTGTTGCCTATGTCTGCAGTGTGGCCCGGCCATTTGCGGCCTGTGTGCTACTGCATGTGTTCCACATCCCCATTTACAAAGCATTGAAAATGGTAAAATAATGCTGCAAGAACAGATTGACTGTCTCATGAGAATAGATGTGACATGAGGGTCCACTAGGGGACAAGGAGGGAATGAGGAAATTAAAATATCGTAAGGCCTATGTGTCCCCGTGTGTTCCCCGTCACTCATGTGCACATACATGTAACCTATGTATTTCCCCTCCATGGCCTGTCTATCATGATGCTTATGCTATATCGTGGCCTGCCATAATCCAGTCTCCCATGAGAAAAACGACAAATCTGCTCTGAGGCCTACACGTTTTGCATCATGTTTTCCCGCATTTTCATGAAAGCCCATTATTGTGGCTCAGCCAGAGCCGAAAAGAGGTTTCAGGCCTCAGAACGCTCTGAAAGCTGCAGCTGCGTATCCTTGGCCTTGCACACTTGGGCCTCAGCCAAAGGGGCCCTGACCGAGGTGCCGAGACAGTATTGAGCACGGTTATCTGCTTACTCCTACCGAAACCACATTCCTGCCTGGAGAAGGAGGAATAAACACGACCCGTCTGCAAAGGAGAAAGCCTAGCCTCTCTGTCTCTTTTTGTGCGATTGCAAAGCTCACGTCAGTGAAAAGCCCATAGCCCCCATGTAAGACTTTAGCAGTAAATGAAGAAATAGATGCCACATTGGCTCTTGGTGATGGGCAACCTATGTCACAAATCAGTCCCTGCTCCAGACTTTAGATATCAGATAATACAAGATGTGCTGGTCGCCCTGACACTGAAGGCCTCACTTCCAGACTCCAGACTCCCCGGTTGCATAGCAACCCTTTCACACGTCAGTTACACGTCATGCTCAAGTTGAGCACAAGTAAGGCAAAGTTCCAGTAAAGTTCCAGCTGATCACGCAACCCCCTCCAGGCATCCACCCACCTATGACACTCACCTATTATCATCAAGTGGACGCCCATCTTCACGCCTACTTACACACCCACATGCTCTTATCTCATTCTCTCTTGCTCCGCCTGAAGCACTCCTGCTTACGTATACTATTACAATGTATATATACTGTACTCTGTGAATAAAGTTTGAGAATATTGAGAATATTCTGAGAATTAGACCCTTCCTGATCCCTTGTGGTGATGGAACTATTCTCCCTATAACTCGAGTTATTGGAATAAAGCCCTTTTGAACCTGATACCACAGACTCAGCCTCTTGCTTTATGCATGATCATTTTGATATAAAGAAATTCTGAGCGCGTAATATTTTATTTACGACAACACAACGCAGGCTCACTCATAGCAAGTTCAATGCCATGGCACTGGGATGCCCTGAAAGTCAGTTAACACTGTCTCCTGTCACAGCGGCAGGGCATCCAGAAAACAACAATATGCACTGACTCACAATCTTAGCTCAGGGGTAAATCTGACTCTGCAGATGACTGGCGCACTTGCCCATCCCATGCAAACAACATATCCAGGACCCAGAAGACCCCACATCATGCAAATCATTCATATGAGTCTCAGCAAACACGAATCCATGTACATTAACACATCACAGTCTGCCATGCATATAACCCAGCTGCATGAGGGACACAGTTGCATACCTCATTGTGCGCTGTCAGATGATCACACACCTATATGTCACACAGGTCTTGTGTCCCACAGTCACATTGCAGATGTCATGCTGACCCTCTGAATCATGGACAGCCCAGTTGTACGTAGCAACAAGCCACACCCTAATGACACAGAGGCACACACCTGACGGCACATGTCACTAAGCACAACCTGCAATTTCATACACAGGAGTGGGATTACAGAGTGTTTCTGAATGCCCTTGAGGGGGCATGACTGGGCAGGACTAAGTGAAACAGTGTATTGCCCCGGACAGTAGTCAGGTGGCTAAGCAATTGTGTTACAACAAACAAATGATGGACGGAATGCTGACAATGCATACATTCTCCCCCAGTCAAGAGATCTGGGTTAAATCCATCGTTCTTTTGCCCACTACACCACCCCAGTTCAGACATGGCCATATGCAAATCAGTCTTGACCCTGTGCCTCATGGGAACAGTCCAGCCCGAACTGCCAAGCCATGTCTTCCCTGGACCGGAATCAAGCATCCTAGGACCGGTTTCTGGCTATCAGCCGTCATCAGCCAGGATAGCTTGACTCCAGTGGCGTAGTGAGCACGGGTCCCACGTCTGGGAATACCCATCCCACTTAGGGCGAAAAGCAATTGTGCCATACTTGATATACATACTCCTGATGTCCAAAAATTGAAGTCCCCTGCTGCATGTTTTTATTTTGAATACCCAGGAAACATGTTGCGAGTCAGACCAGCAATTGGTACACATCTCAAGGGCACACACAGTTCACATGTCAGATCTCAGGCATTGTGTAAACAATTGAAACACACAACAGAGTCACGGGAACTGATGCTGACTGGTACCTGAAACATAGCTGACTGCAGGGACACAGTGCCCTCGTGACACAAGCAACAGACTGTAGGGGCCACACCTGTGGAACAGATGAGGAGGGTGCATCACACAAATGAGGGACCTGATTTTGGAACTTCAAGACCTACGTAATGCTGAAGTGTGACCAGGACAAAAGACTGCTATTTGCATGTCAGACATAGTACACAGATCAGGCATGGACTTACCCCCTTCCTGCTGCTGTCTGGCCTTCAGCTGCCAATCCAGGTCCCGGAAGACCATCGCCAGTATCCGGAGCATGTGGGGAGTCAGGGTCCGGTGCCCGCTCCTCCTGCATGGAGGTGACAGCTTCAGCTGGACTCTAGCTATCCTCCGGGTCCAGCCACGAAGGTCCTGCCACCTCTTCTGGCAGTTGCGGATCCGGTGCTTGTAGACCCCCACAGAACGAACAGTCTGGGCGATGGTCAGCCAGATCTCCTGCTTCTGGTGGGCATCAACCTGTGAGGATGACAAAGTGAAACGTACATTAACACACATGCCCCAGATTTGTGCAGTACACTATTGGATATACATGTCATCATCACAAAGGGATATAAATTACACAGGTAGTGCAACCATGGGGAATGAAAACTCACATGCATGTCTGACATTTTAACAATGCCTGGATAGTTTAAGCTTGTAATAATGCACTTTAGCAGCATGAAAACTATTAATTAAATGTACCTACACACTTTGGTGGATGAAAGTAGTCAGTGAGAATGCTTGCCACTGGTGTACACACTGCTAGTACTGCTAGTCAGACAACATGCATAATTAGGAAGGCAGTGGACAGCACACTCACCTGCTCCCCTTGTGTCCCATAGAGCTTTCTGTACTCTGGAAGGAGACCGTCCAGCAGGGCCTGGTTCTCCTCCTCAGTGAAGGCTGGGGCCCTCTCCAGTGTTACACAACATGGCGGTGCGGAAGGAGGTGCCTCTCATCCAGGATGACGATGACGGCGACCAACGTCCGGCACCTATGGAGGATCCCGGCATGGGCCAAGATGCCAGTGATGATGAAGATGATGGTGACGTCCGCTCCCAGCTCATCAACAACTTCTTCACCTGAAGGTGAGTTTCCAGGGTTGTTATGTCAATGTATGGAGGTATATATCAACAAAAGGAAGGTGCACTCAACATAAGAGTCATACATAAACATAATTAATGTCCATTGATATTTCAAATTTATTCCAAATAAGTAAACATAGACGGCAAACAGCCAACGCGTTTCGTCCCTTTGCCAAGGAGCTTCTTCAGGGCTGTGAGAATAACATAAAAAGACACAAATTGTAGTACAACAACCATAGAGAAATACACAACAACTAATACAAAAACAAATGTACAGACCCATAAATACAAATTAAACCAATACAAACATTAATATTATCAATAATAACAAGAACATAGAGACCAGAACAAAGAACAAAACATACAAGGATACATGTAGCATAGTCACAGAACAAACATCACATATATTGGATTTATTAATATAAAAAGTATATATATATACACCCTTTAATAATTTGTGAGTTTGTATAACTGTTTCAAAAGTTAGAAGTAAAAGAAACTTTAGATCCAAACAATGTTTGTTATATTCAGCCGTGAACGGCAGAGCAAACTAAAATAAACCATCCAGAGTTTTGAGAAGTTAAGATACGAGGAAAGTTCAGAACAGATATTTTTAATAAAAAATATAATAAGAGAAAGGAGAAAAAGCAAAGAAAAAGACAGAAATGGAGCAAGAACAAGAAACAATATATATATATAACACCAAAGATCGTGAGAAATATAAAGTCAATATCATTGTATATAAATCTAAAACTAGATAAAATCTATATCAATAACTAATCAATAATAATAAGATTATATTAATAATCTCACCTAAAGATAAAAGCGATATGTTTGATCTTGCAAGAACAATAGCAGAATAGCATAGCATATGATATTGACTTTATATTTCTCACGATCTTTGGTGTTATATATATATATTTTTTCTTGTTCTTTCTCCATTTCTGTCTTTTTCTTTGCTTTTTCTCCTTTCTCTTATTATATTTTTTATTAAAAATATCTGTTCTGAACTTTCCTCGTATCTTAACTTCTCAAAACTCTGGATGGTTTATTTTAGTTTGCTCTGCCGTTCACGGCTGAATATAACAAACATTGTTTGGATCTAAAGTTTCTTTTACTTCTAACTTTCGAAACAGTTATTCAAACTCACAAATTATTAAAGGGTGTATATATATATACTTTTTATATTAATAAATCAAATATATGTGATGTTTGTTCTGTGAATATGCTACATGTATCCTTGTATGTTTTGTTCTTGGTTCTGGTCTCTATGTACTTGTTATTATTGATAATATTAATGTTTGTATTGGTTTAATGTGTATTTATGGGTCTGTACATTTGTTTTTGTATTTGTTGTTGTGTATTTCTCTATGGTTGTTGTACTACAAATTGTGTCTTTTTATGTTATTCTCACAGCCCTGAAGAAGTTCCTTGGCAAAGGGACGAAACGCGTTGGCTGTTTGCCGTCTATGTTTACTTATTTGGAATAAATTTGAAATATCAATGGACATTAATTATGTTTTGTATGACTCTTATGTTGAGTGCACCTTCCTTTTGTTGATATAAACCTTGGATCTTTATAGCATCAATCAACGATGGATGCTGGAAGTGGATGCACCAGTTTGTGGATAAACTACATTTTGGGAATTTATGTGCTTAACCTTTGTCTGTCGTTGGTGGCTTTTTTCTTCTTTTATAAAACCAATGTATGGAGGTAGCCTGGAATGTGTTGAGCCTGCTCTGTTGCTGTCTGAGTGTGTCTGTGTGCCACTTGACTGGATGCATGCTGTGATGTGTCCATTCAGGTGGTGTGTACTCCACAATATGGTAGTACTGCTAACTAGTGTTTGTGTAGGTGTTTTGCAACATGTTTTGTGCATGTGTATTGCATTTCTCTCCTGTTCGTCTGTTCTTTTGACTGTATCTTGTCTGTCCTTCCCAGGGTCCTTTGCCTGTTGTGTGGTCAACACTGAACCCCAACACCCAGAAGCCAACACCAGTGTGGAAGTTGACAATTCCCATCAACTGATGTACCACACATCCCTGGACTTCCATTCTCCAACACATTGTGAGCGTGTGTCCATTGTTACGTAGAATTACCATGCAACTAGTGTGGAATAAACATGTTCCTGATGTGGAATGAACCTGTGCTACGCTTTGTTATGTGCATTGTCTGTCTTCCCACATCTGAGTGACATCTGCTTACCTCACCTGTGAACTTGTTGCCACTGACTGTGCTTGGTGTTGTGTCTGTGCATGCCAATGTGTTTCAGGTCAACTTCATTGTGTGAGACGAGTAACATGGCCATGGTGAGAATGTTTTGTGTTGCCATAGTGGTTTGTCTCCCTCACATGTGTCACATCCCCATGACTCACCTTACGTTGGTCACATTGTTTCAGTATTTGGCATGGACTGTGTTGTGTAGCAGATCGACTTCGCCCTGAACATGACAAGTTGGAATCACAACAGAGGCAAGTATGGTGTACTGGTGAGTTTATTTACAAACATGTGTGAGTGAAGTGTACAGGATGGTGGGTGCTGTACAGTGGTTTGGGAATCCAAAGTTCACATTGGAGTTGAAAGTGCTGGTAGATGAAATGTCCAGAGTAAAGTCCACAGTCGTCTGCTACATTGGCCCAACATGAACCCTCCATGTAATGTGGGCGAGTTGTGTGTGATTGGACAAGGTGAACGGGTTGCGCACAAAGAACATTGTCCAGAACAGGTTTGGAGGCCCTGGGGGATGTGTTGGGACATCTGCCTCTCACATGTCCTTCTTCGGATGACCCCTCTTCTTCCGGGGGGGGGATCCTCATGTGCAGGCCTCTGCGGTGCAGGGGACTCTCTGCCAGAGTCCTCCCCCCTCCCTGTGGCACTGGTAGATGGTGTTGCGACAGATGTTGTGGGCACACAGTGGGGTGTGGACAGGTTGGTGTTGATCTGGCGGAGGCATTGTAGTATGTCCCGATGCACCGCATTAAGGGCATCCCACTTTACCTCCATGCGGGCATGGTGGGCGATCTGCTCGTGTTGCATGTCCTTAAGGATCCCCACTACCCAGGCCAAATCCTCTGTGCTATCCTGGTACGCATCTAAGATGCGTGCCAGTTGGGGGTCATCATGCAATCCAGACCCCTCTGCAAGGAGTGCCCTGTCCCTCCCACCCCTCCCAGCACCCCTCCCCACACAGGCAGGACCAGCGGCGGTACGCACAGGTGACACTGGGACCCCTTGGGTGGTGTTGCTGGTGGTGTTGGCTGTAGCTTCCGGGGGGTCCTGTGTCCCTGTGCTGTGGGTGTTGATTGTCCTTGGTCTGTCCGTGTTGGCGGGGGTGCCCTGTCGGTGTCCAGATGCTGGAGGCGTGGGTAGAGGGGGGGCAGATGTTGCTGCTGCTGGTGCTGCATGATGGCTCACACCGGAGGGGCCAGGTTGGTCGTCGTCATCCGAAGAGGACAGTAAGAGAGTCAGACCAGAGAGCTCAGTGTCCACCAGAGTCTCGGACTGGGTATCCTCGTCATTTGGCACTGGGTGCCCAGCACGACCTGTGTTTGGAAGAGACACACAATGTGATTTATGTTTCTGCATGCATCATTGGTTCACAAACATGACATTTTCTACTTTTCAAACAGATGCCAGCCTGTACACTGCTTTTTCCCAGCTTGTCACAGACTGAGTATGATCTTGTTGTTGGCCACAACAGAGCCCAGTGTCAGACATCTTGTCAGTCCCTTCCCACTCCCTGTGGGGCGAGTATGGTTCAGGTTGATCTTGCAGGGCCATGTGGGTGGGTGTAGGTAGTGTGTGACTGCGAGTCCCATCATACTCTTGGCTACACCCCCCTTCCCAGCATGCCCATGCTTCCTCCCTCTTCACTCTGCTTCCCTGTGAGGGGGTGTGACATCAATGGCAAGATGGCTGACTGTGAAATCCTGATGTTTGTTTGGCTACAAGTCCCAAGTGAGCCCCTGTGCTTAACACAGGAACACCCAGTACGGGATATCTTTTGCTGATATTTCAATGAGGTGTGTGTCAATGCATTGTACCCAGTGAGTTGTGTGGAGTTTGTGTTGGGGGGTGTCTCCCCATGCTGAGTAGTATGGTCAGGGCTGTCAGTCCTCCTTCCCATCATAAAACGTGCTTCCATTGTAGGGCATGCAAGTTGTCTTTCAGGATGTCATTCAGTGGTGTCCTGCTTCTAATTTGCACACAAGCCCTAGCAGGGCCTTGTGCTCCCCACAGCAGGAGCCAGTGTCAGACATCTTGTCAGTCATTTTCCACTTCCTGTGATGTGGGCATGTTTCAGAGGGGTCTTGATGGGAAAATCAGGAGGGGGGGCATTATCTGTGACTACAGGCCCCATCATGCTTTTGTCTACACTCACTTCACCTCCATCCCCACTATTCCTTCCTGACAGTCAGCTGCACTGTGAGGTGGTGTGTTTGTGGTGGCAAACTGTCTGGCTGGGTGTATTTGACTTAGTGCCACTAGCTTGCTCTATTTGTTCGTAGGTTGGTGCATGTCATGACACAGTCCCCAGTCACTATGAGATGGCAGGTATTGTGTTTGTGTGACTGGCATACACATCTTGGGTTCATTATCTATTGGTTAGTGTAGCTTTGCTTGCGGTGCATGGTTTCACTGTCCCCTTGCCACACAATCTTGGTTATGTTGTTTGTGTACTCACCAGGCTCTGGGATGTCTGTTAGGCCATGGACGCTCTCTGATGGTAGGATGTCCCGCACCTTCTCCTCCCAGGTCCTGAAGTAGACTGGTTTGGCAGGAGGGCCACCGCCGGTGCGCTGACTCAGGGCGTGATCTTTCTCGATGAGTTTCTTGACCCTCCTGCGCACGTCATACCACCGGTTCTGGATATCGTCCTTTGTGCGCAACGTTGGTGCTTGTGCGTTCACCTTGTCCACAATCCTCGCCCACATATTGGTTTTCTGTGAGATGGGTTCCTTTGAACCAATGTACCAAACAAATGTGGCTCTACTCTGATGATCTCGCCTACCAGCACTACTAACTCACTGTCTGTGAACTTTGGATTCTTCTTTGGAGGCATGGTGATGGGTGGTGGTGGTGGGGGATGTGTGTGTGAGGGTGCAAGTGATGTTGGTTTGGTGTTGGTTTTGCTGTGTGTATGTGTGTGTGCTTTTGTATGAGGTGCTGATGGTGTGTGAGTTGTGTAATGGGTGAGTTCTGAGTGTGTCTGTGGTTGCTGTGTACTGGTGTTTGCTGCTGGCTGTGTCTCCTGTTTGCAAGGGATGATGGTAGTGATTGTAGTCCTTTATATAGTTGGAGTTGCGGGTGTGTCTTTGTCCCATGTTTTTTTGGGGGGGATTTATTGGCTTAGCCATTGCTTGTTTGGTCCTTTTTTTGTGTTTTTTCCTTTGTGTTTTGTAGGCATGAAGGAGACGTTCATGTGACGGAAACGGACGCTGCTGTTGTCTCGTGCGGGCTTCTCCGCCTCGTTCACGCTGCCTGTCTTCTGTGTTTGGTACACATCGTTCGCGGCGGTCTCTATTGCTTGTGTGCCGGGTTGTCTGTGCGTGTCGGTCGTGCGGCTTGGTCTCCGTGCGAGTCGGTCTGCTTTTACACGCATTGCATCGTACTGCGCTAATCGTACATCGCGGGTACGGGTCGGTCGGGTTCATTCCGGGTTCGTGTCGGTCGGTGAAAATCGCGTCGGTTTTCCGGCCGGATCACTATTTTCCCTCCGGCTCAGTCGTACGGCTTATATTCCGTACGTGTCAGTTGTAATTCACTCGCGTTGCATCGTACTGCACGGGCCATACGGCGCTGGTCCGTGTCGGTCGGTATTCGGTCCGGGTCCGTGTCGGTTCGTTTTGCGGCCGGAATCGGAATCGACCCCTATGTGTTAAATCAGTTCAACTCTATGTAGGCAGAGGAAACAGAGTGATAGGAGAAATCCTGCCCACTAATAATTCAAGATCTATCTAGTGGGGCAGGGTAGTAAGGAACCCTATAGTTCTTGATATTTTTAAGGGAACTGTCACTGCAGACAATGAGCACCTGTCCAAATTTCCTCTTGAGCCTAGAAATGAGGAACTGGCAAGTAGTCATGACAAGCTTCTAGTAAGAATAAGGGAAGTGTTGGGTAAGGACAGAAGGAAAGGGAAGCTCCCAAAGCCTGAGGCCTGGTGTAATGGTGATTGTAGAGAGGCCAAAGGTGAGCTCCTTGCGACTAGTCAAGCCAGCTCTCAAGCAGAGGTAGTTCAATCGAGGGCCTACTATTGGAAAGTGCTTACAAACGCAAAGAGGTACAGGGAGAACTCACTATGGACGAACCTACATGAATCCCTGGTTAATAAAAATAGCAACGCATTCTGGAGATCAGCTGCTGTGGCCATAAATGGGTGCAAGCCAATGCTGGACTTCAGTATCCAGCCCAATGAGTGGGTATTGAACTTTAGCCAGCTGTATTCTGAAAAACTTAGGATTTCGAAAGCAAGCGGTGTGAAAATAGTCTTTCAATAGTCTGATATTTTCGTTAAAACAAATGACAAAGCCAATCAAATCTTGTGTCCCAGGCCGTGCCCCAAGCCCTGATATAATACCAAGTGATCTGTACAGAGAAACTCCAGAAATTTGGAGCCATATATAAATCTGCTTTCCGTCAGTATTCTAGATGGTATGACCACTCCTCACTCCTGGAAGTTAGCAGGAATTGTCACCATATTTAAGAAAAGTGACTAGGCACCGCCAGCCAATTATAGGCCTATCAGTCCGATTGATTCCCTTCAAAAAAGCTTTTGTAAACAGGTTTTAGAACATCTCCTTAGATTGGACCTGCAAAGACAGCATTCTATCAGACTGGCAGGCAGGATTTCAATCAAATGTGAGTACGATTGACCAGATTTTCCGGTTTGTCTGTATATATAGGAAGGAAGTGATCAAAAACAAGGGTAAACTATATGTTGCCTTTGTTGATCTTTGATCTGCCTTTGACATAGTTCCGAGAGACAAACTATGGGGGGGTACTAGAAGAAATGGGAGTCCCGGCTTCCCTTCTGAATATTTTGGTGAGGCTACATGCAGACACTTTGTCCCAAGTGAGGTGGGAGGCGGAAAGGGACACTGACTGAAACCATTCATATACATCAAGGGGTATGGCAGGGGTGTGTACTGGCACCAACACTGTTTACCCTATAAATTAATGGTGTAATTGAGTGTTTGAATAAGGATGGTTGCGATGCACCTAAAATAGGAGGAAGGAGGGCCCTTGCACTCCTTTTTGCAGATGATACTTTGTTGATTTCAAAGGATTTCAAGGGATTCAGCAGTTGTTCAACGATTTTCTGCTGTTCTGTGTGGAACTTAACAGCTCCAAGACCAAATGTGTGATCTTCTCCTTGATGACCGTTTGTAAGAGAAGGATGCTTGTGGGTGATACCCCTTTAGAAGTAGTGGATGAGTTTGACTACTTAGGTATAAAGCTCCCAAGAAACTTAAGTTGGTCTCCACAAGTGGAAAGAACACAGTTGTCTTTAGTGCAACACACAGCAAACATAACAAAAATCCATCATAAAACTACACCTAGAAGGGTGGCCATTGCGCTAGAGAATTATAATGTCAAGGCTTTAGGGGCAATCTTCTATGGTGTGGAGCTGCGGGGTTGTACAAAAGCAAACAGTTTGACAGTGGTTGAACATACATTTTTTAGATCTTTATTAAATCATCCAATGAGTACCCCACTGACTCCCCTCTGTCTAGACCTGGTGCAAAAAAGAATTACCCATAAGATTGAGTATGGACTTCTAATGCTTTGGTACTGACTATGGTCAACAACAGCCCTGGATTGTTACAGGGTGGGTCTCCGTGACCGTATGTCTCCGAAATGTGTAAGTAAGATTCAATTGTTCCACACTGTAAAGGCACTTCTTCAGCTGTTAGGCCTTTACACATATTGGGACTTTCTGGAGATTTTGGGCTTGATTGAAAAGTCTACTATTAGAGCTGCCTACTGGGGAAGTATTGCAGTTGACAATATTCAAAACTGTAATGGTACATTGTGTGCAGCTTTCATTGATTTTTAATCCACCCCATTGATGAAATTGTCCCTCGATTAGCGAGGAAACTGTATTTACAGTTCAGGTATGGATGCCTACCTGTAAATAATTTCAAAAGGAAGTGGCATAATGAAATGCACATGGTGGATGAGTCGTGCTCCTGCTGCCAAGGACAGCTTGAGCCGCTCAAGAATGTTGTATTCTTTTGTCCCCTTTATAAACAGTCCTAAGCCAAATGGATCATCCTTCTTTGCAGGAAATAGGGAACTAGGAAGCATCAGGAGGCGGTCAGAATCCTGCAGACAGATACTAGTCGGATTGTAGTATTCTGTATGGCCAAATTTCTTATGGCAATGTGGAATAGTGGTATAAAATGCTTACTTGGTAGTCTTTAAAAGCCACCTTTTTCTGGTTACTCCTTTTTCTCGTGCTGCTACTTGGATATCATGCTACTAAGAAATGCGTTTCGTATTTATAGAAGAAAGTCAATTTTTTTGCTTTGCTATTTAAAAAAATATTTTATGATGAATTGCTATGGTCTTTTTGATGAATTTCTCATTGTTACGGTGTCACTGAAACGGACCGACAAATTAGTATTTAAGGTTTTATCTGTTTTATATATTTTATTTCATCTAAAGAGTTACATTATGTTATTTGATGTCTGTAAGTGTACTGTTTTGTGTTGTACTTTTTTGATGTAAAGTGATCGAGATAAAGTTTTCTGACTGACTGAAAAACCTGAAGAAAGGAAGCTACAAACAGACTAGTGTAGACAGAGACAGTTTGAGGTAAACTACAGATACTAGAATTACAAATTAATTTAGTAAATTCAATAATGCTGGGATGACAAGAATTTTGAAATAGATAGATCGAAGAGGATTTGGGAAAAATAAAATTGGATAGAAATAAATAGTTAAAAAAAGGAGACGTAAATGGTAGTAAAATATATAATAATATTAACAACAGGAGGACTGATTGGGGCCAGCAGAGCGTTCTTCTTAGGAGGCAACTCCAGCTCCTGAACGTGCCTCAGATGACCTCTTGCCCCTGGATGCTGATGTAAAACATATTTAAAGAGACAAAAAATAATTGGTGGTAAATAAATAATCTCTCCAAAAAGATTTTTTGACAGGAAATGGCAATTGCAATAACATTGAACTTTCCTAAATCAGATCGACTAGTAGTAAACTAGTTTTGCGGTCATGGACCGGCCTATCTACGTATTCCACATTTCCTAAACCTACCTAGCCGGCCTATTCCAAAGACTTTGGAATTACTGATAAATTGCAACAAATATATTTTCTTATAAGTTCCAATCTCATTCGCAATCCTTCTCAACCCCCAATTCACTAAGCCTGCATTTTGTCTTTACATACACAGATTGACGCATGCATACACCAAATTGGTTGGTTGCTTGTCACTGTATGAGCTACAAAAAAGGTTCTAAGAACTGAAGTGAGAGGATGCGCGCCTCTAAATTACTAATACTAATTACCACTATCTTAGTGACAGGGCAAAGGAAAGGTCTGATTTACTTAAGTTCTTACATAATCAGCCCAATCAGCCCAAGCGAATGCAAAGTCACAAACAAATACAATTAGGTAGTGCCGTGCACCTGTCTAGAATAATGATAACATAATATAAGATTTGTAAACGTAACTTACCTGCTTGTGAGCAGCATGCTTGCTACTTTGCTACTTTGAGAAAAAATATTAGCAGTAGCATAGAACACACAAGCAATAATAATAATAATAAATAGCTGCTCACCAAGCCCCGTGACCTCAGCCCCTAGCAGATCCAGTAGGTCCTGCTGTCTTTCCAGGCTGTTGGCCCACCGGTGCATCAGCTGATTTTTAGTAAGCCGGACTCCAGACCAGTGGTACACTTCCCGGTGCACCCTCGTCCAGCGCTGCTGGTGTTCCCAGAGCCCGTAACCAGAACCAGGCCTGCCGCCAGGGTGGAGGGGAGGTGGTGCTGCACAAAAGAACCAATCGTTGCCACCTCCACCTCTAAAAACAAGGCCCGGGCGCCACCTTCTGCAAGGAAGGCGGCTCTTGCTTGCCGTCGTTTTTGGTGCATGCTTCTCTGCCATGATGCTGGGAGGGGGTGCGGAAAATACAATTTAGAAAGTATAAAAAAATAACAGGACTAAGAGAGAAGGCAGTAAAAAAAATTGGAAGGAAGTATAGAGAAAAACAGTACCAAAAACTCACTAAAACACATACAAAAGTAGAAAAAAATGCAAAGTATACACTTAGGAAGACAGAGAGAAAGATAATAAATAAAAAAATCTGAAAAAAGATTGAGAAGGATTCCAAAAGTAGGCCCCAGCACCATCACAGAGAAAGATGGCCGTGCCCATGCTCCACATCATGCGAACAGGTGGGACAAGCAACTCTGCCTGCTCGTGGAACTCCGCGCCGCTTTGCAGAGTTTTTTACTGCTTCGTTGAGTTCCACTTAGTGCGGCTACACAAACTCTGCCTAGGCTTAATGTAATGCACTCGATTTCAGAGTCAGTTCACAGTTCTGGCACTGTTGATGGAATACATGTATATGTCCATGGGTTGTCTGCTAACAATGTTGGCTTTTGGACCCTCTCCTCACCACTTTTACTTACAGGTTTGTGATGGTGGTATGGATTGTTGTGGATGATGTTGTTTCCTCTCAGCAGATGTAGGGACCTCTGCTACAGTGGGTGACTGTACTCTGGCTAAACGTGTCAATAGAGGAGAACAGAAAAAAGTCATCAAACCAAAAATGTACATGTGAAATTTGTCAGAAATGTCCTCTCTGTATGTACATGCTAACAGTAATGCTAAATGGAGCCATAGCAGGTGCTGGTAGGAGCAGTGGGCGGTGGGGGGGCATGGCGGGGGTGAATTTGACAGATGATGGAATTTAGCCACCCCGCCCCCCAACATTCTTACCTGTCCCGGCTGTGCCTGGCCAAGTGGAAGCGGCACTTTATCTATTGCTATTTACCAGCGTTAAGTATATATGCCAGCATGTCTGGGCCCCTGTTATTGATAGTGGGAATGGGATTTGCCAATTCCATCACCAAGGATTCTGGGACTTGTAGTGCAACGTACCGAAGGAGACACATGAGACTCTGACCCACTATGCTTTTTACACATACTTGGGACAACTTCCGTGGTTACAATTGTGGTGCAAAGCAGACAGACATTTCATATCCATGTTCTTGTCATCGAATTTACCTGGTACCACATTGTGGACATTGCTCACAGGCAGCCCATGGAGCATGTGGGGGTGTATGGTTTGGAGGACAATCTCCTCTAGTGGGGTCAGACGGAGGCGGGGACTGTATTGTACACCAGGGAGAAATCTGGCCACCTCAATCCTGGCATACTTCTTCACCCGCCTGTTCACGTCCTGCCACTTCTTATTTATGTCATTAACAGTGTGGACATTATCCCCCAATGCTGTGACTGCAGTGGCTAAATGGTTCCATAGGCTGAGTGTTACTGGTGCTGTAAGTGGGGAAACCATGCAGCCGTTTGTGGTGCCTTACAATAAACTGGTTATCAACAAGGGAGTGAGGGAAGGTATGGTGGAAACACTCTTGGTCCCCCAGGTAAGGTAGTATAAACAACAAAAGAGTGGAACTTCTTTTTGGAAAGAAAAGGGAAGGGAGCATGGAGAATCTTACTAGATTCTTATAGAAAGCCCTCACTCACCAACCTAGTAGGTGACATGCTTCATCATCGGGCCCCACCGGGAGAGGCCGAGTGCCTCCCCGGTGTGCTGCGACGCCAGAACTACTGCAGAGCTGGTTTTTTGGTGGTGATAGGTGAAGGTGTGGTAGAGTGGTTTAAAAATGTCTAAATTGTGTCCAAAATAACTTTATTAAGTGGCCAATCAGACACATTAAAAACGAAGTGTAGGAAAGGAGCTAAATGAATTGTTCAGCTATTTCCCATTCAGCGGGGTCAACATGTTTCTGCCATCGTGGTATGAATTACCTGGCATTCATCAGGACCTAAGAACTAAACCTCGGCGGTATGGGCGCACCCTGACCTGAGGACGTGAAAGTGAAAAGTATATGTTAAAAATGTGCAATTGATGAAAAATGGGTGGGTGCCCTTTGATTTCGGGAAACCAGATTGCACGTTTGGTGTGAGAAATCTTCACACCATGGGTCTCGGGAGGGGGATGGTGGCGAGAATGGCACACCGCCCGCGTCGCCAGGCACCCGCTTGGAACCTGCGTGTGTCCCTCTGAAACCATCGACGGGGTCCGGTTTCAGAGGGACACATGCAGAGATTCTGGTGCCGAGATTCCACCCGAGTGCAGAGATTCTGCCCCGAGTACGGACGTAAGGATACAACTTGTTGATGACTTCTGTGAATACCAAAAGTCGTAAATTACATCTGTGACTGCCAAAAGTCATCAAGTTAGACTTTTGTCCGAATTACCTTTGAGAATCAGTCCCTACATTTCTAAATGTATACTTATACCTTTAATTTATAATTTACCTATCACCTTCAAATTATTAGAACTCACCCACCTCCACACACAGTGTATTCAACTTGGTAGCCAGACTACATGACCTATACCTTGCGCCTTCTTCAAGCACTGCTTATTCCCTTTTCTATTATATCTATTAGAACATCTAAAATAATGTTATTTACAAAAAGAGTTATGACATTACAACTCATATCTTTTGTGAGAACACAGTGCATGGAAGTGTAATGAGTTATAGTTAATGTAGTGTGGCTACCATGTTGAATACACAGTGTATGGAGGAGCACGAGTTATAATATTTTGAAGGTGTTGTGTAAATTATAAATTGAAGGTGTAAGTTTAAAACTTTAAGTTGTGTACTTTTTGTTTGTTGCTAAAGAATAAATAAAGTTACATAAATGTAAAGGTGATGTCTAAATTATGGATCTAAAGTATAACTATAACTGAAATGATATGGTGGCACTCCAGGATTGTCAGTATTCAACAGTTTGATTTATTATCATGGCAGCAAGCAAAAGAAAAAAACACATTTTGACCATAGCCTTGATCTCATTAAAACTCTCTCCATTTTATTTCTCTCTCTTGAAATAGTCCTTCTCTCACTACTCTTGTTGCAAGTCCTTCCCGTTATCGTAGTGCATTTTCACATCCACCAATAATGTCCTGCATTTTCATTTTCTTGCTACTCCCTTGGCAGCTTATGCCTTCTAGGCTTTGGAAAAACCAGCTTACTGATCGTTAGCAAGAATGAACACTGGGTTGTAGTCATTATGTGATTCTACTAATGAGAACCCAAATTGTTTTTAAAAGCTTATAATTTTACTGCGTAGTATAATTTCTCTTTCCCGCACATCACATGCTTTTACGTGTGGCATTAATTCTAGCAACTCCAATCAGGGTAAAACCAGTCGTGGGTTGCGTGTTCTGATTTGGAGAGGACCTGGCTTGTCAGTGAGAGCTGGACTATTCCTATTGGAGCAGGACCAAGACTGATTTTCATATGGCTGGCTCAAATCTAGGGTGGCATGCTGGGCAAAAGAATGATGGATTGAAATGCTGCCCTGAGAGATTGACAATGGTTGGACAAATTGCAAGCATTCCTATTATCACAGGCAACTGGGGAGTCAGTAGATGAATTCTACACTAGGCTCTGTGATTTGGCAGACATCGGCACCCTCCCCCACAAGCAAAATGATACCTGCCCAATTCAGCTGGGGCTGCACATCGGCTAAGCTGCGAGAACACATCTGGCAAGTGCACCAAATGACAATGGATGATATCCTTACCACGGACGGGGTCGAGGGAGTTGTCTAAATCACTAATAGCTCACATAGAAGCCAAGCTTCAACAGGCCATCAATTCTGAACCAATAAATCAAATTGGTACCACCTCCTCACCTCAAAAGAAAAAGTATTGATCCAAGACACAGTGAGCAGTAAGGCCATGCAGGTGGTGCAATGGCCCCACCCCACATGAAGGTGCTGCAAAATGAATCACTACCCCCAAGGTCTGCCGGTCGGCACTCACAGCAAAAGGACAAAAAAGGAGAACCGCAAATCAGGTGGATACCGAGTCGTGATAGCTTAAGATGATGACATGGATGAAGAGGAATCAGTAGGGACCGTTCAAGCCATCCATGTCATGGAACCAGACCCAAGTCGCATCTGCAAGTTCCCCAATACCAAATCATGGTGGAAGGACAACCAATAGTGGTGCTCATCAATACGGGGTCCTCAATCAACATCCTACCTCTGGCTCTACGTAGAGGTATGGCAACACCCTCAGCTTTGTGCCCTACCACCACAATGGTGTAGGCCTATGGCACCAACACGTGCCTCCGTCTTCACCACCACAATCAGCCACCAAGGGCAAGCCATGAATATGAAAGTATATGTAACCACGGGGGAAGAAGACATGCTACTCCGATGGCACATAACTGTACGGCTAAAACTGGTCCATTCACATTTGGAGTGCATGTAAATGCCCTCTACTCCTTACTTGTGAAGTTTGAACAACACTTCCAAGGAATCAGATGCCTGAAAAAACGTAGGGTCCATTCACACATTGACCAGTCGGTGCAGCCGGTGGCCCTGAGACACTGTCGCATGGCCTTCCATCTCAGTCCCAAGGTAGAGGCCAAGCTGCTGAAGTTGGAAAAAGAGGACATTATAGAGAGAATGGAACGGTCTGCACCATGGGTGTCACTCATTGTCATGGCGCGCACGTCCAAACAGGCCGGGGAGGTGCGCATATGCATCGACATGCGAGTCCTGTACACTGCCATCAAACAGGGGTGCCACCTGACCTCCACCATTGACAACATTGTGGGAGAGCTCACACGCTTCAGATGGTTCTCAAAGTTGAACTTCCACTCCATATACCACCAGCTTCTCCTTGTTCATAAGTCCCGACATGTGACCACTTTTTCCAAGCACCTGGCGCTATGCTGTTACAAACACCTTAGCTTTGGCATCTCCAATGCTGCTGGAGTGTTTCAGGATATCATCCGGGGGGTGCTGGCAGGGCTCACTGGTGTCCTGAATCTCATTGATGATATCATGGTCTATGCCACCACCCTGGAAAACACCTCCAATGGCTAAGGTCAGTGATCTATTGGCTGGGGATCTGCAGCCTCATGTTGAACAAAGACATGTGCGAATTCTTAAAGGAAGAAATCTGTTTTTTTGGCTACCGTTTTTCTGCCCAGGGAATCAACCTCGACCCTGCCAAGATCCGCGACATTCAGAGTGTGCCTGCACCCTCCACCGTCACCAGAGTAAGAACTATCTAGCCCAGCTCCCCAGACCATTATGGAAGCTCACAAAAGCATTGCACCCCTGTTAACGGGGCTCCGAGCAGGAAGAGTCTTTCCAAAACACAAAGCAAGCTCTGTGAGCCAACACCATGCTTGCATACTTCGACCCCAGCAAAGACACAGAGCTATCTGTCGAGACTAGCCCCACGGGTCTAGGGCTGTTCTGTTCCAGAAGCAGCCATGTGGAGAGTGGGCCCCCATCACCTGTGCCATGACCCAGACCGAACTAAGGTATTCTCACATTGAGAAAGAGGCGATTGCAACCATTGGGGCAGCCGTCATTTTTACATCTGTATGGACACCTGTTTGTTGTCAACACTGACCACAAGCCCCTACTACCACTCTGCTAAGGGTCAGCCTTCAAGCCTCCGCAGAGGATCGAGAAGTGGCTACTCCAGCTTCAGGAATACAATTTCTCTGTGGGATACCAACCTGGCTCCCACAATCCAGCCAAATATCTCAATGCACTCACAGCCCACCACTCCTCAAGAGGCACAGAGAGCTGAAGAGGCAGAAGAGTATGTACAGATTATGGTAGAAAGATCACACCCACTTCCTGTCTTGCTTGCTGACATAATAGAAGCGACCCAAACAGACAACTGTCACCAGCAAACAATGGCTGCCGTCCAGTCAGGAAATTTGGACTACATCGTGGCCACTCTCTCAGGCTCGACTGTGGAAGCCTAGACCATACTGAAGTCGCTGCAACACATAAAAGGGGAACTCTTTGTCTCAGCTGACGGGTGCTCTGAGGACCAAGACTCGTCATACCTGCCATTCTGACTAAGTGACTGGTACATCTGGTTCATGGATCACACCAGGGAGTTGTAAAAAAGAAAAACAGGCTAAGAAACAAAGTATGGTTCCCAGGCCTGGATGACAAGGCAGATAAGACTGTTCAGCAGTACATCCTCTGTCAGGCCATGTGTGGAAATGTCCATCACCCCAACTGTCATCACGCAAACCTCATTCAGTACCCCCTGGTGCTGATTTTGGCAGTCTGCTGGATGTCAAACAATTTCATGTTGGGATGGATGACTACTCCCGCTCCCAGAGGTCGGAATTGTGAGAACCACCTCTGCTGAAAAAACCATCCCAAAGTTGGAGAAAAGTATGGCGTAATCCAGGAACTGCGAGCTGACAACAGTTCTCCTTTCAATTTCCAAGACCAGGCCAACTATTGCAATTCCCGAAGGACCAAGCTTCGATGGGTCACCCTCAGCAGGCCTCAAGCCAACGGAGCGGTCATCACTGTAGGGGAGGTGTGGCACAGTGGCTAAAGTCGCTGACTCCAGAGCAGTGGCAGCTCAGCTCAGCATCATGTGACTCTGAGGAATAGCTCATTTAATCCCCCCGACGGCCCCCAGCACCTTGAAACCTTAAGGGGTGATATGTTTGTGCTTTACAAATATGGATCTATTTATTATTTATCAAGACTATCCAAATAGCACAGGCTGAGCAACGGTGTCTAGAGAGTGCGATCTACACCTTTCTGACGGGCTACCGTTTGACACCCCACTCCACCACGGGAGTGGCTCCAAGCACTCTGTGTTTCGGATGACAGATCATCAAAGTCATTCCCCACCATCCAACCTGGGAACAAGCCCAGCCCATGAACTGCAATGAAGCCCACCGTGAGGATCGGAACTGCCTGCATCCCTGCGCCGGCGAGCACAAACCCCAAGACTCTTGGTAGGGGACTGGGTGCTCATCAAAGACCAGCACCCGGGGAGCACGTTCTGGCTGCCGTTTGAACTGATACCATTAAGGGTGTCACAGATCAGCAGGACTATGATAACTGTGGTCAGATGCTGCAAATCCACAACGTGAAATGTGTCACTCTTCAAACGTTTCAGAGGGGACCGTGACAACTCACTGGAATCCTCCCCTGAGCATGCCCCAAATAAGGAAGACGGTTAGGAAGCAGCTGAACTACCACTTGCCCAAAGTGTCCCTGAAATGATGTCTACTCCGTTGACCACTGTAACTGAGACAGACCCCTCAGGTCATTCTGTCACATGCGTGGAGGAGGAGAGTGCGTAGCCCACCTCTGAACAGCTAGGACTTGGTCGAGGTTTCCCGAGATGCCCCCTCCGGCAACACCACACGGCATCCCAACAGTTCCAAGAACTATGTGATGGACTGACAAGAAATAGGGGAGCTACAGAGGTGGAGAGCTGAAATGTGAAACATCAGTATTCTTTGTGTGTTTTCCATCCAATGGTTTTTATGCTTATGTATAATTAGTTGTTTTCCTTCCTCCAAGACTGCCACTTTGGACTTATAGCCGTACTGCATGGTGTTTATCATTTAGTGCCATGTTTGCCAGTTGGCAGGACTGTTTTCTGATGTTTGATTTATGATAAAGGAGGAATGTAATGTTCTCGTGCAGGGGTGTTTTTCATACACACACTTGCACCATGGCCTGTTTGGTTGTCCCAGTGGTCACATGACCACGGATGATAAATAAATGGGCGGGGCTGTGCAGAGGCAGTCCCACGCCAGACCACCACCAGTGGGTGTGAGTCTCACTGAGCGCCCTGCCCTGATCATCGTGGCACCTAGGGCAGGAGTCCTTGGGACACTTGGGCGCTTGCCAGACCCCTTCAAATAGCACAGGTGAGCACCTAATACTCCCTCCCAATTTCCTTGCCAGCCCATAGCCGCTGCTGACCCATGGTACCCTCCCTACATAATTCCCCTTGGTAATTCTAGGTCTACATTTTATTCTCCATTCCAGAGGTCATCATTTATAGTAACTGGATTTATGTGTGGGGCTAACATTCGGAAATATAATTTTTTGTCACCCTGTACCCATGGATATATAATCTGGTCACCTCGTATTTGAGTCCCTAGTGTTCTTTAGTGCAATGATAGAAATCTTGCCAAGTATGACGCCCATAGCACCTGTCCTAGAGACATATGTGTTTCATTAAGGTGATGTTTATTGACACCCAAAGAAGAATTATATCCTTGTTGTGGGGACTGATAGCTGGCTTTCTAGCAACATTATTGACTATACTAAAGGTCTACATTGAGTACCCTTTGAGTGGAATATATATTCACAAATGGCCTAGGTGGAGTTTTAAGGGGTGCAGAGTGATGGACAATAGAGTTCTTAATGTATAGTCGATATCTCTGTATGTGTTCAGTTTGTTGATGTTTTTGAGAATGATTATTGATTGATTACATGTGATGCATTGTCTTGGTCTTTAAGTTATAATGAAATGACAAAATTAAAATCTCCAAGTATTCCCCAAACCTTCATGCGCATCATGATTCTACTCATTTTAACTTTTAAGACCCCTCCACTGGAACTTGCTTCAACCGGAAACTTGAGCAAACACTACACTCCAGGATTTTCAAACAAGCTAAAAGTCATCTTTTGATACTACTAGCAAAATTGTGATCACTCCCTTGTTTATTAAGTTATGGATTTATTTACACCAATTTCTAGAAAAGTAAGTGAAATTAGCATTAAATGTAAATTGATCACCTGCCAAATACACTCTTTATTTGTTTTAAATAAGTATGGTTGCTGCTTGCATACATTTAGGTATGTGTCTCAGTTGTCTCTCTTCATTCCCCAGTTACTAATGGCAGTGCATTTGTTCATTATTACTACTGCTTTTGTTTATTTTATCTTTGGCTTATGCCATCCATCCACATCTACTCCATAAATTGCAAATATTCCGGTGTACAGCATTTCTCTCAAAGTGGTTTTGCCACCAATTACAATAACAATACATATTCATAGTTCATAGCCATGTTCATAATACATTCAAGAATGTATTACACAACACATAATGTAAGCGCAGGAATAGCAAATTAAAGTATTCATGGTGACTGACAGCATCCCATGTTTGCCCCCAGCAATGGTTGGGGGCAGACAAACTGCTGCAGATGGGGCCCTAGCAGTTAGGGAAGTTCTGATTCACCAAGAGTGTAGGTGGTATATTGTGAGAAAGTGAATTATTAATTGGGTGGACAGTAGTCGACCACCAGTAAAAGGTCACTATCTTATTAGGTTCAGTAATTTCAACTTGAGCTCAGCTTATGATGGGTATAGAACAGAGCAGACAGACTTAAGTTAAAAAAAAATATATACAGCATTTTGAAGGACCAACATGGTTAACAAGGTTGAAAATCCCACTCCAAAGTATAAAAATAAAGAACAATTTATTGAACAAAATGATACCAAAACAACAACAATCCAGTAATGGCGATACATTTAAAAAAATGAAAACTGCTTACCTTGGGATTGCCTCATTGCAGACCCGGCGATGCGGTGAGCCCAAGGTAAGTGGTTCTTGTTTTTTAAAATTTAAGTTTCCCTCCTCGGTCCTCTGTCGAACCCCCCTATCTTGTCCCCTCAGCCCACCGCTCTTACCTGCATGGACTATGCCTGAAAAATAGTGCAAAAAAAGCTAAAAGCACCAATTGTACTCAACGGTTGCAATAGACTGGAACCTAGGTGCAATTTCCGGCCGAACGCGCTGAGGTGTGGGTGGGATGCACCAACTGGTTTCAACACCATCGGAAATTTTACCTTGTTCTTTGGGCCTGATAAGAAGTTTGGCAGTCTAGGAGCGGGCCACCACACCAGCACCCTGTTCCAAGACTGCCAAACCCATAGTCAGGCCGCCTGCCGGATTGCGAGTTATAATCCTGGCAAACAGTCCTGCGGCAGCAGCCCCACAGCGGTGCCTTTCTAAGGATCATAGGAGAGCCTTAGAAAGGCACCGCTGTGGGAACGCATCAGCCCATTAATGCACGGACCGAAATGCACAATGTTGTGCAATTCATTCCATGCAGGAACAGGGGATGCCTACAGACAGGGGGGTACAGCATGTGCCCCTCTGCATGCACTCCTATGCACAGGGGCACCAGGGGGCCCTGTAGGACCCCCTTAGTTTCCTCAGCACCTCACTTTTTATGGCGAGTTCACTGCCATGAAAACTGTGGCAGTGAGGAAACTCGTAATATGCTTGGTGGTGCGCAGCAGCACAGCCAGCATACTGCGGTATCAGACCGCTCTAAGTCTGCCGAGGGATCAGGGATCCCTGGCGGTATCAGGGATCTCAGGGGGGTCCGACTGCCAAAGTCGTTATACAGCAGTTGAACCACCGGTACGGCGGTAGCCGCACCTCCATCAAGATACATTGGACTGCGAAGCATGTAATCAACCCCTTAGTTTTTTTTCTGTAAGTCAAAATCTTTCAGGGAGTCAAGGCAGCCAGCTTTAGCCAAATACAGCTCTATGACATTAGGTAGGTGTTGCATGAGGCCTCAGTGGAGCCGTTGGTTTTGGCAGGAGAAGCTCAGAGAGGGAAAAATGTATATTTCTCGATGGCAGGATACTTTTTGTGCCTTCCTCCAGTCAAGATTTCTTACTTCGGATTTAGCCTCTGTTTTGGATCTCAAATTCCTCCAGCGGGGCAAGAGTGCGGGCTGTAGCCAAAGAGGGCTCCACATGGTGGATACCTTTTCAGTGAGGTCCTGCTGAATCAGATATGCTGCTGGGGGTGGGGGGTGGTGATTAGTAAGCTCTGAGAGGGAGAAACCCACATTTGCAGCCCAGCAGCATTGCACCTTGGTTAAACTGGCTTGGGAGGTTTGTCCCCATGTGCCGGAGTCCACGCTTTTTCAGGGATGTTAGGAGGAGTGCACTTTAACATAGTCAACGCTTCCAGGACCTAAGAATCAACATTTGGGGGAAGACTTACTCCAGCAAAGCCACCATCAGGGGCCGTGTCGAAGTTAGGTCCAGTTTGTACCGGTGGTCATGATATAGCTTGAAACTTGTTGTGGACCTGTATCTTACACAGGAGGTCATCCAACTGGCCTTTGGAGTCCACTTCTTTGTCCTGGCTACAAGTGAGAACAGGTCCAGCCCTTCAGGTCTTCTAACAAGTCACAAATAACAAGTGCAGTCCTTCTTCTGTTCTTCCACCGGTCCAGAGCATTCTGCAGAGGGTACCAAGGGATGCCACATTTATGCATGGCACCAGCTTGTCGATGGTGGCGATCCTGGCCCCTCCCTAACCCGTCGGGAAAACATTCCCAGGGGTAGCCCTACCCACTTATGTAGCATCTTGTGTACCCTATTGCAAACAATCCTACATTTCCCCTTTTTGCCTAAATCCAAACTGGTGAAACCCTTATTTCTATGTGCACAGCCTGTGTGCCCACCCCAGAGGTGTAGCCAGCGAAACGAGCAACCCCTTTTCTGTGGTCACTTCAGGTCTGTCCTTGGGGCCAGGTCCTTCCCTAAAGGGATTGTAGTCTGCCTGATGGAAGGAAACAAGAAGGTGCATGTGCTGGTGTCATCTGACATCTGCCTGTGACAGGGGGGACCCCTTTAAAGTTATTGAGGTTCTGGGTGCTGCTGAAATGGTCATCCTGCCAGAGTAACAGAAACAACACACCACACCCAGACCCTGTCTCTGATCTGGTAGCGGTTTTCACACCTCATTTAGGGTGTGAGCCCTCAGAGGCTGCAAAAGGAGGCTAGTGCACATCAGCTTCCAGAGGCTTAAGGCAGTCAAAGGTAACTTTCTAAAGGTACGTTTTCTTACATCTATTAAGCATCTGACTTAATCAGTGAATTGGGCATTTAAAAAATGTTATATAGAGTCCAGGAGTTACATTTCTAGGTGTTTTCTAACAGCAGATAGTATTATTAAATTAACAGTGCATCCTACTGTTTCTGTATGTAAGAGCCAGGCTTGCTACTGTAAAAGTAGCTTTTAAGTTCTTGTCACTTTAAAGAACACATTAATTTACAAATGTTTACATGTCATACTTTTAAATACCATGCACCCTGCATTGTGGGCTACAAGGCCTACATAGTGGTGTCTTATTAATATGTAAAGGGAATGCTTTCCCCTATCAAAAATAGTTATTTTGACAGGTCAGGTTGCAGTTGTAAACTGTGACTGCCAGGTTCCTGTGGCAGGGTCATTTGCCTGGTCACACTATTGGATAGCACAGTGGTGCTGTAGCCCATAGGTGATGTTTAACTTCCCATGCAAAAGGTGTACTTTGAACATTGTGTATTATGGACCTATAGGAAAGTTAAATATGACAATTAGGTACTAACCAATTCAACATTCTTTTACTGGTTGGAGCACACGAGCTGTGGCCTGGTTAGAACTGTCCCCAATGCACAGAGTAAAAAAAATAGCAGTATCAGTCCACAAAAAATGGGCGTGACAATGCAGAAAGAGTCACTTACTCATAAATATTTAGATCTAGACTGATTGCGTCAGTTAGTAGCATTTTAAGAAATCAGACAAATGCCCTCCCTCCTTTTGGGAAGGTTTCACAGCAATGGCACAAATCAGAAAATGGAGAGGTAAAGGTGATTGGCCTGACGTCTGAAGGCCAGTGTGAAGCTACCTGTATTAGTATAAGAATGTGGAATGTCTGATTAGAGTGATAACGTTTGAATACACCAGTTGCTCCTGTAGACTACCTGCAGATGTAAAGTCTTTGTTTTTTTCTTGTACCCTATGTTTTATTCCAATAAATATGTTATATTGAAGAGTGATTGTGTCCTAATGCTGGACTTCAACACTATCCCCAGTAGCTAAATATGTGCAGTGTTTACCTCAACTTACCCAACCCTTCTTCTTCTTCATTTGTAGCCACAATGCTTGAATATGTACTGAGAGAAAGGAACAGAAAAGTGCAGACCATCGTCCTTGCAGATTTTCAGTTAAAAGTCAAGGAAGCTAATGTTGTTGAGGCCTGCTGCGTCACAAAATAGCGACCCATAATGCAACCACTAGCAATGTTCTTCGTTTAACAAACTTCACGCTTGTGACATTTGGAAACTACAGTGCAGAACTGAGTTAGAGCTCCCTCAATACAGCTGTGAGCAATGATTAATGCTCTATTACTTACCGGTAATCTTCATTACTCCGGGTCCCGTTGTCCTCGTCCCATTCATTTACAAAGTGGAGATAACCATCTCCTGACAGAAAAAAAGAGCAGAGGCATGCTGGGACCCTAATACTGCCCCTCCCACCGGGAGTACATAAGCAGTACTTACCCAGCATCCCACCTGTACAACCAAGCCCAGACAGGAAGGCCGGCCGGCCGGGAGGGAGGGAGGGGCATGTGAATGGGACGAGGACAACGGGACCCGGAGTAATGAAGATTACCGGTAAGTAATAGAGCATTACCCCCAGGTCCCTTATGTCCTCGTCCCATTCATCTACAAAGTGGAGAACACCAAAGCACAAAAAAACAGCCTTCCGAAACCACAAGCACACCCAGGAAACTACACTAAACGCAGCAACCCACGGGAGCACCGAGAAGGAGGGAAGAGAAGAGACTGCAGGAAGCAACCGGCCAGCTACCCAGAACAGGACAGCAGGGCCAAAACAAGGACCGGAGACAACCAAGAAAAAAACAGATGGCCAGGACCACAAAAAAGAGGCCGCCAACCAGAGAAACATAACAGGGCAACCAGGCTAAAACGATACGGCCAAGGACGGGCAAGCCCGCCCAGCCCAGAACCACCAGGAAGGCACACAGGACCCGGCAGCCGCACACACACCGAGCAAACCCCGACCACCCCGGAGAAGGCCAAAGAAAGAAGCCCAGCCCAGGCAATGGAGTGCAGCCACAAGCACCCAGACCAACAACGAAGGAGGAAGGCACAGGCCAGAAACCGGCCCACCACACCAAACCGAATGACCCGGCCTGATGAGAGCACAGAGGAGAAAGCCAACGAACCCCACAGAGGAGGCCAGGACCGGGGAGGAACCCCAGCAAGAGCACGGGAGCAGAACAGGAGCCAGACCCCAACCAGACCGAAAAGGACAGGGAAAGAGACAGAGACTCGAAACCCCAGGAGGCCAAAAGCCCCCACAGGGAAGAAAAACCGCCAACCGAACAGGGTGGCCAAAAACCCAGAACAGGCAGAGCAGAGGAAGCAACCCGGAACCGAACCGGAACCGCAACACAGAGGGTAGACCAAAATAGAAGCCAAGAAGGCAGACAACAGCACAGGCACCCAACACCCAGGCCAAGCAAACAGCAAGGGCCAGAGCAAAGGAAGAAAAAACCCCAGGGCGCAAAGCACCCAGACCAGAAACCCTCCAGGCCCGACCCCAGCCAAAGCCGAAGAGGAGCCAAGAGACAGCAAAAACGAGGGCAACAAAGGCAAAAGGAACCAGGAAGCCAGGACCGGAGCCCAGCAACCCGTTGAGGCAGGAGGACCCACAGGCCCAACTAGCCCCTGGAAGAAGCCCATGCAGTGCCCAGGGCACAGGAAACTGCAGGGAGGCCGAACGAGACCCCCAGCACCCCAATGCCAGACCAAACAGAAGGCCGAAAGAAAGAACAAACACAGGAAATCTCCAAAACGGAAACCGGGGGTAGCAGAGACGGCAGAGGGCCAAGCAGCAGCAGAACCCAGATACCCAGGAGCCAGGAGGGAGAGCAAGACAAAGAGGCCCAACCGAACCAGAAACCCAGGAGAAAAAAGGAGGGCAGCCAGCCAGACAGGAGCAAAGGGGAAACTGAAGCCCAACAGCACCCAACGAAACCCCAGGAACCAGGCAGAAACACTGACACCCAACCAGAGGCGAACCAAGCCCAGGAAGAGAACCGCCAGCAGGCCCAGAAGGACCCACCTGGACATGGCCCAAAACCAAGAAAGCACCCCGCCAGGATCCACAAAGAGAGCACAGGCAAGGACGCACGCCCGTAAAAAAAGGCGACCAACAGACACCCAAAACCAGCAGAAACCGGAAAGCCCCAGCAGACCAAAAGAGGGGAAAACTGGCGCCAAGGCAAGGACACAGCACCAGCGAAAGAGAGCCAGGCCCCAAACAGCAGAGGCACGAATGCCAGAGAGCCAAAACACTAACTGTCACTGAAAACACACCCCAGGGGGGACGCAAAGGAAAGGGAGAGCAGGGCCCAACCCCACCCGCCTGAGAAGCAGACAGCTACAGGCACCCCCAGGCAGCCCCAACCAGGAAGAAACCAGGCCCGACCAAGCGGAACCACAGAGACCAGGTTAGAGCAGGATCGCCGGCAGAAACAGGAGGGGCGACCAGGACCCACCGAAAGAAGCCAAAGGCAAGCCCAGGAAACGAGCAATGGGCACCGCAGAAGCAGGGGAACACAAGGCCACACCAAGGAAACCCCAGAATCCAGGAACAGCGATCGCCAGAGCCAGGAGCAACCAAAAAACAACAGCACCCAGCATGGAAGAGGCAAGAAGCAGAAGACAGCACAAAGCCATCCCCCCACAAAGCAACCCATGCACACAGGAGGGCCCGGAATACAAACTGGAAGCTCCAGAAAGGAGCAAGGAGAACACAACAGCAGCAAAAGGAGGCAGCAACAGGGAAAGAAGCCCCCTAGCACACGCCAACACCCGAACCCCAGGGAGGCCAGAACCTAGAACGGAAGGGGACACCACATTACAGTGGACAGAATGTGCAACCCCAAAGAGAGGCCGCAAGAACCTACGGCATAGCCAAGCAGGACACACAACCAGCCGAACCGGTCGCCAGCAGAGGAACAGAGCCAGCCACAGAGGCAAGGACTGTAGGGAGAGCCAACCCAGGGACCCAGCACACTCCAGGCCAGACCACAGCACCAGCACCAACAACACCCTAGGAGCAGGACCGCGCAGAAACAGCTGAAAAATGGGCAAACCCCGGCAGGACCAAGAGAGCAAGAGAGGGCAAGCACAAGCGAGCCGACGGCCAAGAGAGGACCACAAACTCCAGTCACACGACCCAGGGAGGCCATTTCCCGCAGAGCCAAAGTGGCAACGAGCAAAAAAGCCCATAGTCACCCAGCGGAGCAACACAGAAGCCCAGGAGGGAAAAGTGCCAAGGGGACAAGGTGGCACAGACCTGCTGCAAGTGGCAGCGGATGTGCTGCACCTGCCCCAGCAGCCCGAGGCAGCCTGGGAGCAGGAGGCCACGGAGGCAGAGAGCTAGACCGGCGACCAGGCCTCTGCAGGAGAGATAAGCCCAAAAAGACAGCCCACACGGCGAACCAAAACACCGGCAGAACCGCACACCCCAGCACACCAGCCCAGCCACCCGGAACACCCAGGAGGGCAGGAGCCAAGGACAAGGAACAGCCCAATCAGGCAAGAACCCCAGCCCCACAGACCAACACACGAGGGCAGAAGCGGGGATGCAGTGCAGCAGCACAGTGCAAGCAGCGCAAGCAGGAGGCCCCAGGTACAAACCCCGACAACTCCAGGAGGCACCGCCACCCAACCTGGCCACGGCCAACCCGCCAAAATCGGAACAGGAGTGGGCAGACTGGCACTACACACAAAACAGAGGTGCCACAGGGCCAGGAACCAGGACCAAGCCACACACCATCGGGCACCAGGCACACCCCCCAGCCCAGCAGGAGAGAGAGGGGGCTGGGAAGTAAACGAGAAGAGCAAAGGGGAAAGGAGCAACCAGCAGTGCGGGACGAGCAGGAAGCGCCCAAAAAGGCGGAGGCGCCCAGCAGCAAGAGGCAGTGGCAGAACGCACGTGCCCCACGTAGGAGGCACCAAAAAAAACACCACCAGGAGGCACATGAGCCCCGCAGCAGAAGGCCTGCAACAGCCAACAAGGCTCGCCGGTGGCAAGCATGGGGAGAACACGAGAAACCTCCAAGAAGGAGAAAGTGAAGAAGCCCCGCCGCCCCAAAAAAGAACGTGACCTCAAAGCAGTCCCAGTGCACACTCAAACAGAACCAACGTGTGCACCACGGGAATGGAACTCCACCCCACACTGGGGCCAGCACAGAGTGGGGCAGACACGCGGAAAAGAGAATGGAGCATACCACCTCTAAGAGGACCACGCAAACTCTTACAGCTCAGCAGGCAACCAGTATTCAAACAGTCACAGAGCGCGAACTCTACTCAAAGGCACCGGAGCGCCCCACATGAGCACCATTTACGGAACACTGCATTCGCAGGGAGACCACGCGAACAGCGCAGTTACACAGGATGCCGAGTCGATGCCAGGCTCCAACCCGGGTCCTGGCAAGGCTGCACTCACTCCCGGAAGAAACCAGCACACGCAGAGGCAGCAGCCAGAAGGAGCACCACACCACCGCAGGCACAAACCCCGGCAGCCGTAGAAGAACTCGGACACATAGCAGCCAAGCGGGCAGAAGGTGGAGCAAGGAGCCACGTTTTCCAACACCACCGAAGCAGGCCAGCAGCATGGTACCAAGAAACAGCCCCCAACACCCAAACTAACGCGTGCTGCGAAGAGCAAACCACCAGCACAGCACCAGTTTACGGGGAAGCCGTGAGCGCGCCAGTTGGGATGTAGCTCAGTGGCAGAGCGCATGCCATGCATGCATGAGGTCCCGGATTCAATCCCCGGCATCCCCAGGAGTCTCCGCTGCCCATCACGGAACTGGCCAGAAGGGACCTGCCAACCCCATGAAAAGAAAGCCAGAAAGCCGCAGCCTAGAGCCACGATGCACCCAATGCAGTGAAGAAACAAAAAACGCTAGGCGGGACTCACCCGGGGCAGGGGCCGGACACCACCAGCAGCAAGGTCCCTACCCCAACAGCGGCACGGCACACAGGAAACGCAGCACGTCTCCCAACATGCCCAGCTTCAGGAAGATGCACAAGCGACCCGGAAGCACCCGGGAGGCACACCAGCCGCAAAGGGCCCGCAGGTGCCAGCCAGCACACCGACCATCACCGTCATGACCCCCAGCAAGCCCGGCAGGCCAAGGGGCAGACCAGGAAACCCCACGCCCGCACAGCCAGGCAGCCGGGCAGGGGGAGGAAGAAAGGAGCGCCACTCCAGCCCAGCAGGAGCAGCAGAACAACACACCACGTCAATTCTGTTGACAGACAGAAAAAAAGAACAGACAGGATGCTGGGTAAGTACTGCTTATGTACTCCAGGTGGGAGGGGCAGTATTAGGGTCCCAGCATGCCTCTGCTCTTTTTTTCTGTCAGGAGATGATTATCTCCACTTTGTAAATGAATGGGACGAGGACATAAGGGACCTGGGGGTAATTGGAGCTGGTGGTTTCGAATGCTCGGCACTTAATTTTCGACACCGGCGCTTTAACCGGACTGCAACAAGGAGGCCCTGTCTGGCCATTTTAGAGATGGCCACAACAACAGTTAATTAATCATTCAATATACATCAAACATGACTATTTCCAGCTGCCTTATAGCTTTGGGGGCCTGAAATATTCCAACTGTAACTATAGGAGTGTGATGGGTAATAGTTGTGTTGTTTCCATCATTGTCAGCACTGGCTGGGGCAATCTGTGGTGCAAGCTGCAGTAGCCTCCTGACGAGAGCCTGGCACTTCATTTTTTACAAATTAAGCATGGGGTGTGAGTAAGGAACAAAGCCCAGAGGGATATAGGGAGCGCATGCATACTATGGAAATATTTGGTGTTGTGTTTGGAACTAGCCATACATTTTTTGTTCCTGTATAGGAATTCATTATTGCTAGTTGGCATTCACCCATAATGTAATACAATTCTATGTCATATGAGGTATTTAAAAGCTACATCTCATTAAGTTATCTAATGACCAAACACTCTTTGGATGGCATTCAAGTTTCAATGAATTGCTGATCGCATTAATGTTTACAAAGACATTACATTCCTTACACACCTGAATACCAGTAAAAAAAATCATAATATCTGCGAGTGGGTGCTTTCACAGAAAAGTTATATGTCCAGAATGTTGAAAAAGCTTACGGCCATTAACACTACAAAGGCGATAAACTCTTGATTTAGGTGTAGTATGCTAAATACCTTTGAGTGTAAATAGTGAATAGCAAAATGTCACATTCATTGGATGATGTCATCAGTGATCTCATTAATGATGCCATTTGAGACTCCATTCATGATGTTAACAATGATGTGATTTAACATTTCATGAATGATGTAATGTTAGAAGTGAATGGCGAGGACACATCTTATAATTAGCTCACTGAATTTAACTGGTGAATTTCACTATTTCTGGCTTTTTAAACATTTGTTTTAACACCTACCTTTTGATGGTACTTTAACCTTTCTTTGAGTTTGGGCATTTGCTTGTTCTATACCATGGATGCAGTTTTCTTTGCAATAAAAAGGAATTGTTTTTGAACTCCATGCTGTGGTCCGTACCTGCTTTTTGCTGCTAAAGGTGTAGCAATCAGGACTGTGCTTGTTTCAGATATTTATCTAAATATCTATATATATATATATATATATATATATATATATATACATATATATATATATATATATATATGTATATATTCACCAGAAGTCGCTCAGACACGAGGCCGCGCCACACAGCAGGTAAGGCATCCACCTTTATTAAACAAAGACATGCGGTTTTTCAACCCGCCATGAGGTCCCCAGCCTGACGCGTTTCGAAGCCTTCTCCGCTTCTTCTTCTGAGGCTAAAATGCTGAGACCTGTTCAAAGTGTGGCTCCACCCTACCACTCATGCTTCTCATCCTGATTGGCTCTCATTAAGCACTTTAATTTTATCTTATTCCGATGCATGCTGGTACGAGGAGTTCATTTACACAAATTTAGACCCTCCAGTGGGTTCGGTCACAGTCATTTAGTTTTAGGACAGATTCAACTAAGCGACTTCTGGTGAATATATATGCGGCGGCTCCGGCCGCAGAGGGGTCGCACCGCTGCTGAATGAGAGCGGACCCGCAGGAGTGAATTATTGCATCTTTCTTTGGGGACACGGCAGAAACGTCAATGATGGCATGCGGATTTCATCCTGAAACCCACTAAGGGTAGTTGAATCTGTCCTAAAACTAAATGACTGTGACCGAACCCACGGGAGGGTCTAAATTTGTGTAAATGAACTCCTCGTACCAGCATGCATCGGAATAAGATAAAATCAAAGTGCTTAATGAGAGCCAATCAGGATGAGAAGCATGAGTGGTAGGGTGGAGCCACACTTTGAACAGGTCTCAGCATTTTAGCCTCAGAAGAAGAAGCGGAGAAGGCTTTGAAACGCGTCAGGCTGGGGACCTCATGGCGGGTTGAAAAACCGCATGTCTTTGTTTAATAAAGGTGGATGCCTTACCTGCTGTGTGGCGCGGCCTCGTGTCTGAGCGACTTCTGGTGAATATATATGCGGCGGCTCCGGCCGCAGAGGGATCGCACCGCCGCTGAATGAGAGCGGACCCGCAGGAGTGAATTATTGCATCTCTCTTTGGGGACACGGCAGAAACGTCAATGATGGCATGCGGATTTCATCCTGAAACCCACTAAGGGTAGTTGAATCTGTCCTAAAACTAAATGACTGTGACCGAACCCACTGGAGGGTCTAAATTTGTGTAAATGAACTCCTCGTACCAGCATGCATCGGAATAAGATAAAATCAAAGTGCTTAATGAGAGCCAATCAGGATGAGAAGCATGAGTGGTAGGGTGGAGCCACACTTTGAACAGGTCTCAGCATTTTAGCCTCAGAAGAAGAAGCGGAGAAGGCTTCGAAACGCGTCAGGCTGGGGACCTCATGGCGGGTTGAAAAACCGCATGTCTTTGTTTAATAAATGTGGATGCCTTACCTGCTGTGTGGCGCGGCCTCGTGTCTGAGCGACTTCTGGTGAATATATATATATATATATATATATATATATATATATATATATATATATATATATATATATATATTTTCTAACAAAAGACGCCGCACTCTGGAACCAGTAGTTTTCGAAATTTATTAAACAGAGCCCAGTCTGTCGTACCGACGCGTTTCGACCATGAGGGTCTTTCTCACGGTAAGTGACACTACTGTCAGCTGATATTTTATGTCATATCCTGTCCATAGATTGCTCCCATTGAATTCTGGGAATTGTAGTTCAAAATTACATCAGAGGTCACTTTATGACAGAAACGATAATTGTAGACATTGTAAATGCAATTACCATTGTTACCAATGCATTCGTGATTTAAAGTTACGGTTAATCAATCCTTATTGTGAGTAAGGTAATCACAAAAGAAAAAAGGAGGAAAAAGTGTTGATTGATAGTAATTAAACCGAACACGACATTGCAGTTTGACAGTCTAAAGTTGGTCTGATCAATTGTGTAGTACCCCTGTTGACTGCATACTGATGTTAGTGTTAGGATTATTTAGATGCATGTGTGCCTACTCAGTAAGGAGACATTGTGATCGTCTAGTACGATGGATTATGCATCTATTGTCATGATGGAGCTTTAAGTTAAATAGCCACATTGTTACAGACATTGATTAGAGTTCATATTTATAGATGAACATAAAATTCTTCATCAACGTTCATCCCCTTGGGATTTTTAGTACGTAGTCTGATGATGTATTTAGACTCTAGCTGTCGGAGTTTCTTCTTGCGATCTCCCAAGCGTTCACTTTCTTCCACTGAGTCAATAGCAAAGAAGTTCATATTGTGCCAGTCCCCATTTTGACATGAGAGAAGATGTTTGGCAGTTGCATATGTTGCATATGTTAAGTCTCGGTTTTTCACAGCTCTGATATGCTCGAGAATCCTCTTTTTAAGCATGCAAATCGTGCTGCCAATGTATCTCATCCCACAGTTGCATTGAATGCAGTATACTACGTATTTTTTTATTTTTTTATTTTTTATTAATGTTCCACAAAGGCCGTACAATTACAATTAATAAACAAACAAACAAACAAGCATAGAAATAAAAAACGATTACACAAAACTATCATTGTAACAGAGCTAATCATAGTTATTTACTCATCAAAATAATCTTTTAACGGCCGCCAAATAGTAAGGCCAAATCGTCTCTTGCGTGGTTTTTTCAACATATACATACTAATTTCAAGGTTATACAAATTAAATAACTTAGATCGCCATATATCAAAACTCGGTGCTTGTGGTTGGCAACCATGCTGTGGCTATTGACAAACGAATCGTAGCTGCTATAATAAAAAGAAAAAAACGAAACTCAAAAAGAGGATGCCCTTGGGCTGCTTCCTCTCCAATACCCAATAGGATTAGATTCGATGACAGTGGAACAGATTTACCAAGCACATAACCCAAAAAGTTTGAAATTTATTGAAAAAAGGTATTAAAGAAGGACAAGCATAAAACACATGTACTACGTCAGCATTACAGGCTTTGCAGCGAAAGCATTCACCCGAGTTAGAATATAGGAAAGAGCTACCCCATTTCATCATCACCGCCGGGGTGCGGTATAAATTAAAAATAGTTTTGTATATTTGGGCTTTTAATGACGCAGAGTAAAGAACCATGTGGGCCATTTTAATAGATTCTTGAATGTTAATATATATAGATGAAAGCCGGCATGACCATTTCTCATTAGTTTTATCAATATCATCTGTGCGATGTGCTATAAGCTCCTTATAAATAGTTCCGATAGATGATTGCGATCTAATTAAATCAATAATACGAATTGAAGACAGCGACGTAGTACGTTTGTAAAGAAAATCACGGATCTGTAGATATTTAAAAAATTGATTGTTAGATAAATCAAATTGCTGTCTAAGTGTATCAAAAGAAAGAAAAAGACCCTCAGCAGAAACAAAATCACCGAGACATGTGATACCTTTAACATGCCAGCATCGTACAACTGAATCGGTGAAAATAGAAGGTAATAAATGAGGTGCCCTAAGTGGAGTGTATATCATAAATTTGGGTATATTACACATTTTCCTAACAGATTTCCACACATTGAAAGCAGAAATAATAGTTTTAAACCGGGTACGCTTGTAATAACTACCATCAATATTAGAGATCAAACATTTTTTTGCGATTGAACCAAGCGTAATTTGAAAAATTGAAGGTGCTTCTGCCACATTGGTCATTTCCTCTCCAGTCAAGAGAATACGCATCCTTAAAAGTAAACATGAAATTTGATAAAGGGCAAAATCCGGAACTCCCCATCCACCACGGGCAGATTGTCGTACTTTAGAATTTGGGACCGCGTAGGAGGCAGGGCCCTACCCCTGTCTATCCCGGTATTAGCGAACCGCGAATGGTCAATGCGGTATGAGCAAGTGCTTTGTGTAACGTTTTAGCTATGAATGCACTATGTATACGTTATTAAACATCACTACGTGGGTTCCATCTTAGAGCGGTGGCCATCTTATGGTTGCCCTCACATAGGCTACATAGCATGAAGCAAATACGGGCCTTTTAGAGCACATGTGCTTTCCTTTGACTTCTCTGTGACCTGGGCAGCTTGGCTCCGCTGCCCCAGGTCAGTCCGGTCCCACGAGCTCCCCGTCCTCCGGCCACCTGTGATTAGCATCAGGGCTTGACACACCATAAAGTCTTTTCATCCTACACGAGCCTCCAGCTAATCTCTTTCGCACCTGACTGTTCCTGCTTTATGGCTTGTTTTCCAAACAGGAGATGTTCATGTTTATTGGGGCCTATCGATATCTGATGTGGGATCTGAGCCTTGCTGGGTAAATAATTGCGAGCTGGCTTAACTGGAATGTGGGATGATCATCATGACTCTGCCTTTTCGTTTGAAATGTATACATTTGAATGACCATGCCATAAAACAAGGAATGTATGCCTGAGGCAGGATATTTTGTATTTAAGGAGAAGCCCGTTTCTGTGATTTTTAGCAGTCTCCTGAGAACATACACGCTGTTGTACTTCTAGGATACCTGTAATTGGTCTGCAGCCAATAAACTGATCTTTGACTTCACCCAGAAGACTCTGTGTTTCTGTAGGTCTGAAACAGGAAGAACCCGAAGTCATAGGGTGTGTTCCCCTGCACCGCTGGGCTTAAAATTCTCAGTACTTCAGTTGGCGCCCAACTCGGCGCGATTTCAGCGGTACCGGTCCAAGCCAGAGGTTCGTGAGGAGCTTCGTGTGGAAATTCTGGAGGAAGGCCGCCACTTCATCGACCCCTGCATGTCGACGTGGTCTGAAAGTCTTTTCTGCGAGGTTCTCCGCGTCCCGACGGCTACGAAGGACTGCTGCCCTGATTAATCGCCCTGTTTTGGACCCTTGACGATTTTGGTAGAGCAAAACAATCGAGAGAGTCTTCTGGTGACGCCATTGATCATCGATATTCAGTTAAGTATAAGTGGAGCGTCTCCCAGTTTGAATTTGGTATCCTTCGGAATAATTTTGATTTGGAGTTTGCAAACCCCAAAGCCAGAGGACTTGTGTATTCACGAGACTATCGTAATCGATAATCCTTTGAAGTTTGGAGCTAGACTAGTGAGCAAAGATGCCTGGTGCTAGTGTATTTGGAAGATTGTTTTGTTTGAGTTGTGGAAGGGATTTCCAGTTAGAGGATTCATGTCCGGTTCCTCCAATTGGAACTCCAACTTATGAGCTTTATGTAAAACATGGCGTGGGCCCCATTGCATATAATGAAGTATGGATCCGATACACCAGAATGGACGGTGTTTTAAAATGGCCCCAAAATGGTAGTTTCGATACAGATATCTTAGATAATTTGGAAGTGAAATTGTTTAAAAAGAAAGCCCGGCCGGCGATGTTTGATTCTTTCCGCCTATGGCGAAAGGAAGCCAAACAGAAGGAAATTAAGCTAGCGAAAAGAAATAAGAGAGAAAGAGGTATATCTGTGATGCAAGCAGCTGTGCAATTTAAAGATAATGAGGAGGAACAAATGAATGAGCAATTGCACAGGCAGCGCAAACTAGGGATTGATAAATGTTACCCTGTTTTGTCACCCCTTGTGCAAGATGAGACAAAAGAGAAAGAAAAAGATTCCCTAATGTCCCATTTGCTAAGTTCGCCACCCCCATATGCGCAAAATCCCACAGCACCTCCACAGCTTGTAAATGTGCAGCCTCCAGTAAATATGCCGCAAGCCTTCCCGCAGCCGCCAGCTCCTCTTCAGCTGGCTCCTATCCCTGCAGTGCAGCCCTCTCAAGGGTCGCCAGTTTTGTTACCTGTTACCCCCGCGCTTCCTGCGACTTTGCCTAGCACGTCAGCGGTTTCCCCTGGCGCTCCTTCTTACACTACCCAGGTACCTGTATCTGAATCTGTTTTTCTTCCCTCTGTCTATCCCCCCGTTTTCGCCTCAACTTCTCCTTCAGCACGACAATGACTAGCTAATGTAGTTACTAGTTTAATGTCGCCTCTCTTTGGGTCATCGAGTGCGACTCCTGGCTTACAGCGTAAGCAATTGCACAGTCAGCTGCCTGGTCCCGACGAGAAAGAGGTGTTAGATCACCTGGCACGTAGGTGGATTGGTTTCCCTTCACTCTATGATGTGGAATCAGTTGTTACCGTTTTTCACCAATGGGATGCCCCAACACAGAGGTATGTCTTTGACAAAATGTGTGAATTCCTCTGTGAGGAATTGGAGGATAATGGTGTAAACCCAAACCCACAGGAATTGTGTCGAGTGTGATTTGATTTCGAAACAGGTATAATTGTGGGCCCCAAGGTAGATAAAGCAGTTGCGACTTTACTGTCCTTCAGAAATGGCGATTGTCAGCAATCATTGTTCGAACAGGAACTCCCTGTGGGGAAAAAGGTAAAAGCGCGCCAATATCCGATGCGTGAGGTTCCTCCAGTGTGGAGACCTGCTGATTTAAATGCTAATCCAGCTGTCCCAGCTCATTTTCAGCGTGTTTGGGTACATGTTCCATGGAAGCGATCTGAATTGTTAGCGCTTAAACAGACATTGCCTGACCCCCGTAAAAACCCTACCGGTTATTATAAGGAGTTATCGCAAACTGCAGAATCGTGTGTAATGAATCTGGCTGACATAGATATGCTGTTTGGGAATGTGGTTCCACAGCCTTTATGGGGATCCATTCGTAATGTAGATCACGCTGCAGAATTGGGTAACACATGGGCTAATATCATTGCTGCAGATGATGGCCAAGTTGGTGGCGCAAAACCTGACCCTTTGGTAGCAGAACTCCCTGGTAGAATTATCACCTACATGAAAACTATAATGCCTGCGATGCGCGTAAATTGGGATAAACTATCCACATGTAAGCAGAAGAAAGATGAGACAGTGTCTGATTTCTTCACCAGGTTTGAAGAAACGTTTATCGACCACAGTGGTCAAGACATGAGCACTGAAGGTGGCCAACGGTTATTTGTTGATAAATATGTGCAGAATCTATTTCCCGAGTTGTGTAAGAAATTAAAAGATTCAGAAAGTTCCTGGGCTGTTTCCTCTTCAGCACAAATACTGGCTACTGCACAGTATTATGAGAATAGAGACAAAGATGAGAAGGATAGAACAGATAAGAAAACGAAAGAACTAAAAACAAAGGTCCTCTTGCAGCAGGCTTATCCACCACGTGGAGGACAGAATAATTATAGGCAAACACAAGGTATCTATCAGCAGCCCCAACAATTTCAGAATAGTCAGCAAATGAATGGGTATTATCAACCACAAATCCCTGTAGGTCCCAACCAATGTTCATATTGCAAAGAGGAAGGTCATTTTAAATATAGTTGCCCTAAATTAATGCAGCGTAACAGTAATGCGTATGGCGCAAGAGGTAGAGGTGGTCAGCAAGCTCCTAGAGGCAGAGGGCGTGGAAATGTTCCCCAGAACGCGCGTCCTCTTCCGCCTCAAAATACCATAAATAGCTTTGATCAGCAAGCCAACGCGACAGCTCAGTACTACAATAATGATTATTATGCAGAAGATGACAATGTAGAAGATAATGATTACTAGGACAGCCGTAGACAGAGAGAGGGAGTTGTTTCAGTGCCAGTGGATCAGAGTGGAGCCTATGTTAAAGTAACTACAGCAAATGTAAAGGAGCCCTTTCTACTGGATACTGGTGCTGCAAAGAGTTCAATCATGCATTCAAAACTCCCTGGCACGCCTTTGTCTGGCGAAATGAATGTTTCAGTAGGTTTTTCTGGCGCCCCAGTTAGGAACCCGATTTCTAGTCCTATGTCGCTTTCTGTTGGACCATGTGAGCTAAAAGCACCCCTCATTCTAACGACAGGTTGTGGTGAAAATTTGCTAGGCTTAGATTTGCTAAAAAGATTGCATGCAACGCTATATTGTTCTCCCTCAGGAGTACAACTTACATTAGGCAAGAAAGTGATTTCCCCGATGTATTTGTCTAAAAATGCAATGCCACCTGAATTGTCATCCCTTCCGGATGTCCTTTGGGCTACTGGTCCCAATGATGTGGGTCTTTTGGAAATACCGCCATATGTGGTCACTTTAAAAGCCAATGTCAGATTGCCACGTATTCCCCAGTACAAGATCTCCAATGAAGGTCAGAAAGCATTGTTAGCAATTGTCAGTGATTTGATTAAAAAGGGTGTAATTGAAGAGACAAGAGGCAACGTTTGCAATAGTCCTGTTTTACCTGTCTTAAAACGAACGGACCCTTCACAGCCACCTGTTTACAGATTTGTGATTGATCTGAGAGAGGTTAATAAGATTGTTGTACCACAGTTTCCAGTTGTCCCTGATATAACTGCCTTGTTAACCATGATTCCAGCCTCCGCTGAATGGTTCTCAGTGATCGATTTAAAGAATGCCTTCTTTAGCATCCCAATTGCACAGGAGAGCAGAGACATTTTTGGCTTCAGTTTAGGAGGCTGAAGCTTCCGCTTTAAACGCGCTCCCCAGGGCTACTGTGAAAGTCCATCAATATACAGTCAAGCTTTAAAAGCCCAGCTTGATGCACTGGTTTTACCCAGTGGCGCTATCCTCATTCAGTATGTTGACGATTTACTAATCGCCGCGGATACTGAAAAGATTTGCAAAAACGCTTCCTTGTCATTGTTGCGTCATTTGTCTGCCTTCCATCACAAAGTGTCTCTCTCAAAATTGCAATATTGTCGACAAGAAGTGACCTACTTAGGTCATCTCTTATCGAAGGAGGGAAGGAAACTGACCCCAGAACGAATTCAAGCCATTGCACAGTTGAGTGTGCCAAGAACACAGAGAGAAGTGCGTGCTTTCTTGGGCATTACTTCATACTGTAGGCATTGGATTCCTAATTTTTCCTTGTTGGCAAAACCTTTGTTAGCATAACATGCAAGGACACACCGAATCCTATCCCATGGTCTGAAGAGTGTCAGAAAGGTTTTGTGGAATTGCGTAATGCATTATGTTCAGCTCCTGTGTTGGGTACCCCTGACTACAGCAAGCCTTTTACATTGTATGTTCATGAGAAAGATGGTTGCGCATTATCAGTGTTAACACAGCCTTTTGGCGACAGACCGCGTCCATGCGCATATTTTTCGTCAACCTTGGACCCGGTAGCGAGGGCATTGCCAAGTTGTCTGAGAGCTACAGCCGCTGCAGCTATGTCTATTCGACAGTCTGCTGGCCTAGTGATGGATCATACATTGATTGTTATGGTTCCACATGCTGTGGACACATTGTTAAACAGGACCAAGACACAACACTTAACTAGTGCGCGATTATCTGGTTATGAGCTGACACTGTTAGCAAATCATATACACATAAAGAGATGCAACACGTTGAATCCAGCTACACTATTACCAATCCCAGCAGACCTAGATGAGATTGAGCAACATGATTGTCTGTTCAGAACAGAAGAAGAGACGAAAGGGAGAGTAGATCTTAAAGATACTCCCCTGACTGAGTGTGATGGTACTTTATGGGTGGATGGTTCGTGTTTCAAGCTTCCAAATGGTGATACGACTGCTGCATATGCTATCACGACTTTGCACACGATTGTGGAAACTGCGCGTGTGCCACAGAATTCGGCTCAAGCAGCAGAATTGATTGCCCTTACGAGAGAATGCGTGTTGTCTGAAGGAATGAAAGTTAACATATATACGGATAGCCAGTACGCCTTTGGCGTGGCTCATAGTTTTGGGCGATTGTGGAAGGAACGTGGGTTCCTGACTTCACATGGAGCTAAGATTCAGAATGGCAAGTTGGTGAATGATCTCCTTGAGTCACTGACCCTACCGTTGCAAGTTGCTATTATGAAATGCAGTGCGCACAAGAAAATCACTGATGATGTTGGTCGTGGTAATGCGTTTGCTGATGAAGTCGCAAAAGAAACAGCAAAAGATGTGAAGACTCGAATGTATGTTGCAGGCCCTGCAAGATGGGTTGGTGATGTTGGAATGTGTGAAAACACAATAGAAAGTGTAAAGTCCCTTCAAGCTGAAGCCACAGAGAAAGAGTTGAGCAAGTGGAGAGAAAGTATGGGTAAGTTGGATGAGAATGGTTGTTGGATTGATTTGTCAGAACATAGGCGATGGTTGTTACCTGATGCATATGTGCTTCCAGTGGTTACTATGGCACATGGAATGGCACATATTAGTACGAAAGGAATCTGTAAGTTGTTGGCTCCAGTATGGCAGAATGCTGGAATTCCTAAGTGTGCAGAGAATGTGGTCAAGAATTGTATGGTATGCTTGAAGTACAACCCTGGTAGGGGAACCCCAACTCCAGCTGGTCATTTTGCGCCTCCATCATATCCATTTGAAGTTTTGCAGTTAGATTTTATCCACATGGAAAGGTGCAACAACCTGAAATATGTATTGGTGGTTGTCTGCGCTTTTCAAAATGGATAGAGGCCTATCCCCTAAAAGATAACACTGCTCTATCCACAGCCAAAGCCCTTGTGAAGGAATTTTTCCCTAGGTTTGGAATGCCAAGAATGGTGTGGAGTGATAATGGGAGTGAGTTTGTGGGTCAAGTGATGAAGAATGTGTGTGAGGGAGTAGGGATAAAGCAGAAGTTCCACGCTGCAAATCACCCCCAATCAGCTGGATTAGTAGAGCGCTACAATGGCGCTCTAAAACTCAAACTGGCCAAAATCCAGGCGAGCTCAGGTCTTAAATGGCCTGACGCTCTGCCTCTAGCACCCCTGTCCACCAGAATGACCGTACACTCACGAGTGGGACTTAGCCCATATAAGGTAATTTTTGGCCGCCCGGCCAATGTATGGGGTGTGCCAAGACCGGCGAAATTCAGTGAAATCGAACATCCAGTACTGCTTGATTACTTGTATGAATTGACGGCTAAATTACGTGTTTTACACCAACAGGTGCATGATACTCTCCCCCTGGCCTCTGAGGCTCCAGGACACCCTATCGACCCTGGCACGTGGGTTTTGGTGAAAAATTTTCAGCGCAAAAGCAACGATGAGCCTCGTTGGATCGGCCCTCATCTCGTACTTCTGTATACAAGATCAGCTGTTCGAGTAAAGGGGAAGAAGAACTGGATCCACGGCGCCCACGTGAAAAGGATCCCTTTGCCTCTGCCGTATGATCAGTGGGTCCAGGAGGGTATCGCAGACTCTGAAACAGACACTGTACCTCGTTTTGTGCCGTTCAGTGATGCACGCATAAAAGGCACAACTTCAGCACGACAGAGTGACGATATTTTGCAAGAAGCTGTGCCACCGTCAATTCGATTGGACACCACAGAGCCTGAACTCTTGTTTCAAGATCAGACAGTACCTGGCCGTTTTCACTATAATCTAAGACCAAGGCCTATGGACAAATAAATATTCTTTTTCTTTTACCTTTTTATTTTTTGATAACGATAGCTCTCCCATCTGAAGGACTTTCTTGATTTTTGTTTTTCGAACCACCATCCGGGTTCAGCCGCAGGGTCGCGGTGCCAAGACTTTGGGGTACAGGCCGAAGACGTTAGGTCAACGGTTCTGGTTGGTCTAGGGCGTTCCCTGGACTGACAGGCGTACTCCTTAGCAGAAGATACTCACCCGCCGCGAGCGGCACTATTAGAGGATGGAGTTTTTCAAGATGGAGAGACCCGCTGAGGAAATGAACTTTAAAGCAAGAATGTGTAAAATAATGATTAGCAAACGTTTTGTATTTTTATGCCTGTTTGTATTATGTAGTATGGTAGTGTTTACTATAGGATTTGTATTCTTCTCCTCTCAAGAGCCCATTGCACCCACTGTACAGCCTATACCTCCTCCTACTGTCTCCTCACACTCTTTTTTCACCCTCTGCCTGAACACGAACAAGCTAGACGGTCTGAATTTGTAAACAACTCGTTTATTCAGCTCCTACACCAGCACCAACTAGTCATGAATACAACCAATTGTTGGGTGTGTGGTTTAATGCCACATACCATTAATAAGGGTATTCCTTATCTAGTGCTGCCGTTTAGTTACAATGGATCGTCATGGGCATTCCAGACCATGTTTCTCTTTGCTCTAAATGCGTACTCCCCGCGACAACCGCGTTCCATCAGACCTAGCACCAATAATAAAGCCCTAATGAAAGGAGTTGCCGATATGAGCAGAGATATCGATGCATACTCATCTATTCCCAAAGAAGAGTTGAGAGCTTATGTAGGGTGGAACGCGACGGGGTATAGTATTAGTCTGGGTGAAAGACAGCGAAAAATCTCATCCCCAATCTGGGTCGTACCCCACATAGGTCGGTTCTGTTTGCAAGGTAATGGTCAGAATCATAGAGCTCAACTGGGGAGAAGTGACTGTACTGAAACGTACACTTTTCCGTCACAGTTTTCCCCTGCGTTTTTGGCTGCCAAGGGTACATATTTTATCTGCAATGACCGAGCATATACATGGTTGCCCACTGACTTCTCGGGCACATGTTATATTGCAAATCTGCTACCGCCAACATTTACTGCCGCCTCTGACTATCACAAGACCAGAGTTGTGAGAGGCGTGATTAGTAAGGAGGATACTGCCGGTCAGGAAGCGGGAGACTTCTTTTTGGGTTTCCTGCCGTTTTGGGGACCTATGGTCAATAGTAGGAACCTGAGACAACTGACTCGTGTGGTTGAATCCACTGTTAATGTTACGGCTGGTGCCCTTGGTAATTTGACAGCTGAGCTCCAAGCGGATCGCCTCATGACTTTGCAGAACCGCATGGTTCTAGACGTCATACTTGCAGACCGCGGTGGGGTATGTAAGGTTATCCAATCTAGTTGTTGCATTTTCATACCAGACAACGCTCCAACAGTTTATCAAGCCATCTCCAAACTGCATAAGATATCTGAGTCCATACACGTGGATAAAGGAGATTGGTCACTGGTGGGGTGGTTCTGGGAACTGATATCTGCCTGGGGTTGGAAAGTTCTGATGGTCATTGGAATGATCTTAGCCATCCTTTTCCTGTTCTGTCTGTGCATACAGTGTGCTCCTGCGATATGTGGCCTCTGTGCTACATTATGTGTAAGGAAACCTGTATCGAGGGACGAGCTAAGTAATAGGATGATGCTACAGCAACATCTCCATGACTTCATGAATATTGACCTAGACTCGGATTGAAATGAGTATAGTTATTGCCTATGTAAGGGCAAAAGGAGGGTCTGTCGTACTTTAGAATTTGGGACTGCGTAGGAGGCAGGGCCCTACCCCTGTCTATCCCGGTATTAGCGAACCACGAATGGTCAATGCGGTATGAGTAAGTGCTTTGTGTAACGTTTTAGCTATGAATGCACTATGTATACGTTATTATACATCACTACGTGGGTTCCATCTTAGAGCGGTGGCCATCTTATGGTTGCCCTCACATAGGCTACATAGCATGAAGCAAATACGGGCCTTTTAGAGCACATGTGCTTTCCTTTGACTTCTCTGTGACCTGGGCAGCTTGGCTCCGCTGCCCCAGGTCAGTCCGGTCCCACGAGCTCCCCGTCCTCCGGCCACCTGTGATTAGCATCAGGGCTTGACACACCATAAAGTCTTTTCATCCTACACGAGCCTCCAGCTAATCTCTTTCGCACCTGACTGTTCCTGCTTTATGGCTTGTTTTCCAAACAGGAGATGCTCATGTTTATTGGGGCCTATCGATATCTGATGTGGGATCTGAGCCTTGCTGGGTAAATAATTGCTTTGTATTTAAGGAGAAGCCCGTTTCTGTGATTTTTAGCAGTCTCCTGAGAACATACACGCTGTTGTACTTCTAGGATACCTGTAATTGGTCTGCAGCCAATAAACTGATCTTTGACTTCACCCAGAAGACTCTGCGTTTCTGTAGGTCTGAAACAGGAAGAACCCGAAGTCATAGGGTGTGTTCCCCTGCACTGCTGGGCTTAAAATTTCCAGTACTTCAAGATGGCAGAGTCATAAAGCGTGAAGCTCTGCGGATTCTTCCTGGAGCCCAAAGGTATTTTTCGCAAATCGATTGTAATTGACGAATTTGACACCCAGGAATCAGAAGGGGAACAGCACGAAAAAAGTAGAGTACTCTGGGTAATATAATCATTTTGAGTATACTACGTATTTGGTGGTACATGTGATTTTTTGTGTAATTTCAATTTTTCTCCCTTCCGGATCTCTGAGGTTTTTCTTGTTTATTCCAATTTTGCAGGCTTTGCAGTTATTGCATTTATTGAACCCAATTTGTTGTTGTTCAAGCCAGTTCTTAGATATGTTTTTGGATTGAAAATGACTTTGGACTATTGCATCCTTGATTGATGGTGCTTTGCGAAAGGTAATTAGGGGTCTAGTCCCAATGATTTTGGCCAAGTCACGATCCTGTTGGAGTAGTGGCCAGTATGTCTGGACACTTTGTCTGATTTTGTGTGCTTCTTTGCTATACGTCAGAATCAGTCGAGGATTCGATTGTGTCTCATTAAAATTGTTTCGCGGTTTGTTGACCAAAATTTCAGTGCGTGTTAATTCATTGATCTTTCTTTTGCTTTTGTTGAGGTCACGTTCTTTGTATCCTCTATTGCTGAGTCTTTGTGCACTTTTTTCAATTTCATTTACTGCATCCTCATTTTTGGAGCAATTCCTTTTCATCCTGACGAATTCGCCAAAAGGGATGCTTCTTATAAGTGCTTTCGGGTGAAAGCTTTCAGCGTGGAGGATACTGTTAGTAGCAGTAGGCTAACAATGTTTGATGATATATTTAGTTTAGACAAAGTGTCTCATCTTATTATGTTTAGCTTTAAATATATTTAGTGAATAAACTAGCCGGTCAAAGTCCCATAAAACGTAAAATATTCGAGGAACCCTCAAATAAAATTAAGTAAAATCAGGGATGTTAATCGTTATTTCATCCTTAAAAATGTCACAGGCCATTATAGATCATCTGAAGAAGATATACATATAGCAGCCAACAGTTTTAAAATGCATTGTTTCTTAATGGAATATATCATAAATATTATAAAACTGGATAAAAAATAAAACCAGTTATTCATTAAAGAAAGTTGTGCAAATCATCGCTATTGTTAAGACCATTTGGCATTTTAGTGTCGAGTAGCATAATAAATTCCGATTCTACTTGTCTCAGTCTTTTCTCTCTATTGCCTCCTCGGATATTTTTGGGCACTGAGCTGATGACAAAATATTTGAGATCATCAAGATTATTATTATGTACAAGTTTAAAATGTCGTGCCAACAGGATAGTTAGAATCAGAATTCACCACTGCTCTAAGATGTTGTAAAATCCTGTTAAAAACTTGCAATTTTGTGCTACCTACATATAATAGATGACAGGTGCATTCCAAAATATAAATGGCATAATCCGTTCTACAAGAATAATGTCCTTGTATTTTGATAGGTTCTCTACTAAAAGCAGTCATATATTCTGTAGTATTTTTGCCAATTTTACATGCACGACATGAGCTGCATTTAAAAAATCCTGATCTCAATGTAAGCCAAGTATTGGAGCTAGTCACTTCTGGACTGTTTCTAACTAATGCATCTCTCATAGATGGAGCCCTTCTGAAAGTTAGACTAGGAAGTTTAGGCAAGATTTGCGACATTGTTATGTCAGACCGAATAATTGGCCAGTTTTTATAGAGAATCTTGCGAATCTGTCTCTCCTGTCTGCAAAAGTTAGTGATCAATCTTATATTCTCTACAGATTCAGTAATAGTTGTATCAGTGACATTTTCAATCAGGACCGTTGTTGGATTTTCAGATCCTTCAAATGTATCATAATTTATACCAATACTATTAGCCTTATCTCTTGATTTTGTTAAATCTGTTGCTTTGTATCCTCTCTTTAGAAATCTATTAAAAGCCTCTTTCTGACACTCTTCAAGATCCCCATCATGGCTACAAATACGTTTTATTCTCAAAAATTCACCGAAGGGGATTCTTCGTATCAGGTGTTGAGGATGTGAGCTGCTAGCATGAAGTACAGAGTTTCCTGCCGTAGGTTTCCTATGTAACCTGGTGTGGATTCTGTTGTCTTTTCTATAAATTTCCACATCCAGGAATTGTACTTTTTCTTTGCTGATATCAGATGTAAATTTCAAATTTAAAGCATTGCAATTCAAATCATTAATAAAATCCATAGCTGTCTCGGGTGAACCTTTCCAAATCAAACAAACATCATCAATAAATCTCCACCACTGAAGAATATGTTGGTCAAATACATCTTTATGAGTGCTTCTGAGGACATGATCCTCCCACCAGCCCACGTGTAAACACGCGTAGCTAGGAGAGAAGCATGCCCCCATAGCCACTCCGCGTAGTTGTGGATAAACCTCCTTATTAAAAAGAAATTAATTATGAGTTAAACAAATTTCTACCATCTTGATCAACATCTTAATATGTTCATACATATGAATGCTCCTTTGATCTAAAAAGTGGCGAATTGCGTTAATGCCATCCTCATGATGAATACTAGTATACAATGAACTAATATCCATCACAATTAAAAGATAGTCATCCTCCCATTTGACTGTTCTTAATTTGGTCAAAAAGTGTCCAGTATCCCTTATAAATGAAGGTAGATTTTCCACAAATTCATGTAGGAAATGGTCCACATATTTGGACATAGCCTCAAGTAGACTTTTTTGTGCCAAGATAATCGGTCTTCCAGGGACTGGTGTCAGATTTTTATGCACCTTAGGGATAAAATATAAGAAAGGAGTCAAAGGATGGTCATTAATATATATACACTTATATATATATATATTATCTACTGGCGGTCGCCAGTAGATAGTTATAGTTAGGACCGAGTTCCCATAGGAAATCTGAAAATTCTATTTTGAATAACTTTGGCGCCGGTTGACTAATCTTCGTGAAATTTTCAAATCTAATGGGGCGCTCTGCTCAGCTCCTACCCTGAAAGTCTCGGGGTGATTCGTCAAGCGGGGGCTGAGAAAAAAGGGGGTTCCCAAAACGCGTTTTCCCCATGCATTTTCCCATAGGACCTTTAGTCGAAGGTACAGCCCGAACGGCTGAACAGAATTACTTGAAATTTGGCAAAGAGGCAGTCCTCAGGTCACGCATGTGCCTTTTGCATATATGGTGTAAATCCGTTCAGTAGTTCCTGAGAAAATCAAAAGTAAAATCACATATATATCTGGGCGGAGCCTAACCACACATCTCATTGTGAGATCTGATTGGCTGTCAGCACTTCATCCAAGAAGTGTTGGCAGCCATCTTGGGACCAATATACATGATAGCACCTCATTAAAAAGCATTGCAGTTAATAGAAGGTTTTAAGACTTTAGTTACATTATAAATCATTTGTTGATGGTACCATAATCATTTTAGGAATTGTGGTATGTTCTAAGGTGATTTTACCATGTGAAAAAGCCTTCTGCTGGGATATCATGAATAATGTTTGCGAGGAAACTATTTTCACATGCTTTTCCCACAGTGGTTTGGAAGGTGATCTATAAGCTAAACTGAGAGCATATTTTCTGTAAATTCACATTATCTTTCTCAGTCATGTGAGAACGAAGTCTGACATTCTCAGTAAAACATGTACATCCAACAAGGGCAGAGACTGTCAGTTGATTCCTTTGTGTTCTACTGCAGCTTCCCAGAGTGTTCCAAAGAACAACTAGAGCGCTACCACTCCTACTTATGATAAACGTATGGCACACCTGAAGCCATCTTGATTGGAATAAAGTGGTAACTCTTAAAACATTTAATTTAAAAAGGAACAAAATGAGAGGGTTCATTTTGCCATAGAATGTATGATTAGTGATGCAGAAAGAAACATCACGGCACATTTTGAGTGACTTCTCAAATCCTCTTCAATTTCATTAAAGAATTCTGACATGCAGACTGAAACATGCACTTTCAATACCAGCAGCAGACTTCCCTGGTGAGCAGTAGCTTTACTACAGTGATCTAATGAGGAACTAGAGTGCTACCATTCAGAATTTATGGAAAATGTGTGACACATCTGAATGCCTTCTTGATGGAATCAAAGTAAACAAGCATTGAAAATGCAATAGGTTTTGCCCTCGTTTAAGTTAAAGCAATTCTGTTTGTAATTAGGTGGCTTTTTAGCTTTGCTTTTATTAGTGTTTTTCAAAATTTCATGTACATAACATGCATATATGTATATGAGGGGACTCCTTACCCAATGCCCCGGACATTACGTTCCGGAAATCACGCTCTATGAGCGACATGTTGGTGAAAAGCAGCCCGGAGATTGGCACCAATAAAAGTGATTGGCTACAAACCACCAAGGGGTTCATTAAATGTTCCACCTGTAAAGCCTGCACTTTGGGTAAAAGCACTACCTCTTATACATCTCCTTTTTCTGAAACCCCTTGCAAGATCACAAAGAAGTTACCTCGCAGAACTGATTTTGCAGTATATGTGCTGGAGTGTACTTGTGGCCTGCAATACATTGGCAACACCAAATTGCAGGCTCACAAACGTATACTCCAACACATGAGGGCCATTACCAACTCTGACTCATCCTACCCAGTAGCTAGACACTTCAAGGAGAAACATGACAATAATTTAGAACACCTTAGCTACTTCGTCATTGATACCATTCCACCACTCAGACGAGGAGGGGATCGAGAAGCCCTGTTAAGGAGACTAGAGACACGGTATATTTTAGAATTAGATTCAAAAACACCGAACGGATTAAACTCCAGTGAAGATTTCTATACGTGTCTGTGAGTCATGCCGTAATTACTTGTCATGATCAGCTCTGAACTGGAGACTCACAATATCAGTCAAACATTCGTTGCCAGACCTCCTCTACAGTTGTATTATATATAAAGAAAACCTCTTTTTAAATAAAAAGAATTCACTTATTTTTCAAAAGCACGAGCACTTTTTGACAGGAATAGACATAGTATTTACACATTAGGAATAAGGGATAGTTACACACATCAAAGATGAGGTGGCGATAGGCGGCTCATCGGAGAGTCACTTTTGCAATAGGAATATACATGACTTAGTCAGGGGGGATTAACCCGATACGAATATAGGTGACAACTATAGTGATTACAAAATTAAGGCGGACTATTACTTCAGGCTTCCCATACTGTTTTGGAAGGAATACCTTACTGGCAAGTCTTAACATAGCTCGCATGGCGAGACACACCCACTCGGGCTTTACTAGATACCACGTAGACAACCTGCAATTTGTTAGCAATATTGTGGTCATCCCAGTATGTATTATAGTCCAGAAACTCACAATGTTTTTTTTGTTTTTTTTTGTTTTTTTTTTTGTTTTTTTTTTTAAACCGTTTATTGCAATCTCAAGAATATACAAGTATGGGCCTACAACCTTCCGGCCGGCCGCTAGAATGACAGGAGAATATGACATACGTTCAAAAACACTTGGCGTTGCAGAGAAGCAAAATCAGGAGGTATCAACGTCGTGGGCCACATCACTCTGACCCTACAATACGGTTTCATTTTATACAAACAACACGAAAAACCACACCCGCAAGGCAACCCGCAATCGAAAGTAACAGCACGTGCTCCCCGAATGGGGGATCCCAGCCATCCACAGGAGTCTAAAGAGGGGAAGGGGAACAGATCGAGGACTGGGGGAACCCTGTGCCCGGGGCTGGGGAGAGGAGTCAGCTAAGGGGACGGAGCTGGTGAGGCAGCAGGCAGCAGTGGTGGCGCGCAGATACCCCCGCGGTAGGCGTTCCAGGGGCCCCATACCTTCACCCATGTCCCAGGCATACCCCTCGCCACATACACCACCTTTTCTCGGAACATGCACCAATCCATGTGTTCTTTCCAGGCCGACACCGCCGGGGGCCTCTGGGATCCCCACAGTTGGGCAATGTCACGCTTAGCTACCATATATCCCAGAGTCACCCATCGTGTCTGCGGAACCGAGTAGTCAGTTGGTTCCCACACATTCAGCAGGCATCTCCTCGCTTCAGGCAGCAGCGCGACATGCGTAATCACTCGCAGGACCTCATGCACACCACGCCAGAATCGCTCCACCTTCGGGCATTCCCACAAAATATGCAAAAAAGTCGCCAAAGCACCACACCCACGCTTACACAACCCATCCTCAGCATAGCCCATACGCAGAAGCCTTGGCCCCGTCATGTAAACCCGGTGGAGTATCTTAAGCTGGACGAAGCGAAGGCGAGCCGGTATGGCCACCTCCTTCGGAGAGGCCACCGCGGAAATCCAGTCCTCGTCATCCAACTCCAGCCCATCGGCAACCCAAGCCTCGCGGAGGCCAGTCAGCAAGCCCGAGCGGTCATTAATCAATTTTTTGTAAATAAGGGAGATCGTGCTGTCCGGAACGTGGCCATCCAGCACTCTATCCTCCAGGGGGGAAGACTCCGGGATGGAGGCGACGTCTGGGAAGACGGAGCCCAGTGCGTGACGGACCTGCAAGTACCGAAAGTATTCACTGCCCTGCAGCTGAAACTCCGTCTGCAGCGTCTCGAATGTTTTAAATCCCCCCCTCGTCCAGAGATCCCCCACTTTACTGATGCCTATCGTGTCCCACTTCTCGAAGCCCTTCGAGGTCCACAGGGAGCCCAACCTCTCAGACGCGTACAACGGTGATGCCCGGGTCAAACGGTCCTTCCACCCCATAGCTGCGTTAGCCGCGTGCCATACTCGCACCATGACACGCGTAGGTCCCGTCAGGCGGGGGTCGGGCGCGCCAGAGTAGAGCGCTCGATTGTAGTCGCCACCGGGCAGGAGCATCTTGTCCATTTCAAATGCCGGGTTTAAGGCGGGCCCGTAGAGGCCATGATTAATTGCAGCTAGCTGGGAGGCCCAGTAATACCGTTTAATATCCGGGAGGGCGATCCCCCCGTCGTACCATGGGAGCGTCAACTTCGCCAGGGCAATACGCGGCCTCCCGTCCCAGAACAGGCGGCGCTGTAGACTCTCCACCTCACGGAAGTAGCGCGCCGGGACTAAGTCCATAGTGTTCTGGAGAGCGTACAGGAAGCGTGGCAACGACATCATCTTAAACAACGCCGCCCGGCCGAGCGGCGAAAGCGGCAGGCGCCGCCAGCGCGCGACGTCCTCCTTCAAGCGCTGGAGGGGGGGAAGCAAATTCCGCTCGTAGCGGGCCTCCGGGTCCAGAGTAATATAGACACCCAGGTACCGAAACCCCTGAGAGGCAATCTGGATCGGACAGCCCCGCGGGAGGACGGGAGCCTCCCCGGAAAGCACGTACACACATGATTTAGCCCAGTTGATGACAAGGCCTGAGTTGCGGCCGAATGAGCGCAAAACATCAACCAGGACAATCAGTGATTTACGCGGGGAGGCCAGGTACAAAAGGATATCGTCAGCGTATAGGGACACGCGGTCCTCAAACTCGGGGATCCAACGGAGACCACGGATGGAAGGGTGCCACCGTAGCCACTCCGCCAGGGGTTCCAAGGCCAGCGCAAACAGGAGCGGTGACAAGGGGCAGCCCTGTCGCGTGCCCCGTCCCAGCTCGAATGGGACCGACACTCTTCCATTCACCACCACCTGCGCCAAGGGGCCCGAATACAACAATTTGACCCAGCTGATGAACCCCGGGCCAAACCCAAACTTCGCCAGCATCGCCCAAATGTATGGCCACTCGAGCGTGTCAAACGCCATGGTGGCGTCTAAGGACGCCAATATGGCCGGCTCCCGCAACGGGACACGCGCGAGCACCCCGTGCAAGCGCCGCAGATTGAGGGGCGTGTTGCGATGGGGAATAAAGCCGGACTGGTCTTGGTGGACCAGATCGCCCACCACGCCGACCAGCCGGTTGGCTAGCACCGTGGCAGACTTCCCTGGTGAGCAGTAGCTTTACTACAGTGATCTAATGAGCAACTAGAGTGCTACCATTCAGAATTTATGGAAAATGTGTGACACATCTGAATGCCTTCTTGATGGAACCAAAGTAAACAAGCATTGAAAATGCAATAGGTCTCGCCCTTGTTTAAGTTAAAGCAATTCTGTTTGTAATTAGGTGGCTTTTTAGCTTTGCTTTTATTAGTGTTTTTAAAAATTTCATGTGCATAACATGCATATATGTATATGTATGCATGCATTTATATTTGTATTTATATAGATATGCAGATTATATATATGTTTATATATGTATGTATATATATATACACATACATATATATAAATGCATATATGTGCATATGGGTGCGTGTAGAGAGAGGTAGAGAGAGGTAGAGAGGTAGAGGTGTAGAGGTAGAGATGTAGAGGTAGAGAGGTAGAGGGAGAGAGGTAGAGGTAGAGAGGTAGAGAGGGGTAAAGAAAGGTAGAGAGGTAGAGAGTAGAGGATGAATAATAGAGAGTAGAGAGTAGAGAGAGAGAGTAGTGGAGAGTAGTAGAGAGAGTAGCAGAGAGTGAGTAGGAGAGAGTAGTAGAGTGAGTAGTAGAGAGTGAGTAGTAGAGAGTAGTAGAGAGTGAGAAGTAGAGAGTAGTAGAGAGTAGTAGAGAGTGAGTAGTAGAGGGAGTAGAGGGAGTAGTAGAGAGTAGTAGAGAGTGAGTAGTAGAGAGTAGTAGAGAGTGAGTATTAGAGAGTGAGTAGTAGAGAGTAGTAGAGAGTGAGTAGTGGAGACTGAGTAGCAGAGAGAGAGTAGTAGAGAATGAGTAGTAGAGAATGAGTAGTAGAGTGAGTAGTAGAGAGTAGTAGAGAGAGTAGTAGAGAGTGAATAGTAGAGAGTAGTAGAGAGTGAGTAGTATAGAGTAGTAGAGAGTAGTAGAGAGAGAGTAGTAGAGAGTGAGTAGTAGAGAGTGAGTAGTAGAGAGTAGTAGAGAGTGAGTAGTAGAGAGTAGTACAGAGTGAGTAGTAGAGAGTGATGAGTAGAGAGTAGTGGAGTAGTAGAGAGTGAGTAGTAGAGAGTAGTAGAGAGTGAGTAGTAGAGTGAGTAGTAGGGAGTAGTAGAGAGTGAGTAGTAGAGTGAGTAGTAGAGAGCAAGTAGTAGAGAGTGAACGGTAGAGAGAGAGTAGTAGAGAGTAGTAGAGAGTGAGTAGTAGAGAGAGTAGTAGAGTAGTAGAGAGTGAGTAGTAGAGAGTGAGTAGTAGAGAGTAGTAGAGAGAGAGTAGCAGAGAGAGTAGTAGAGAGTAGTAGAGTGAGTAGTAGAGAGTGAGTAGTAGAGAGAGAGAGTAGTAGAGAGTGAGTGGTAGAGAGTAGTAGAGTGAGTAGTAGAGAGTAGTAGAGAGTGAGTAGTAGAGAGAGTAGTAGAGTGAGTAGTTGAGAGTGAGTAGTAGAGAGTGAGTAGTAGAGAGTAGTAGAGAGTAGTAGAGTAGTAGAGAGTGAGTAGTAGAGAGTGAGTAGTAGGGAGTAGTAGAGTGAGTAGTAGAGAGGGAGTAGTAGAGAGAGAGTAGTAGAGAGAGAGTAGTAGAGAGTAGTAGAGAGTGAGTAGTAGAGTAGTAGAGAGTGAGTGGTAGAGAGTAGTAGAGAGTAGTAGAGAGTGAGTAGTAGAGAGTGAGTAGTAGAGAGTAGTAGTAGAGAGTAGTAGAGTAGTAGAGAGTAGTAGAAAGTGAGTAGTAGAGAGTGAGTAGTAGAAAGTAGTAGCGAGTGAGTAGTAGAAAGTGAGTAGTTTAATTTAAAAGGAACACAATGAGGAGGTTCATTTTGCCATAGAAATTATGATTAGTGAGGAAAAAAGAAAAATTAGGGCACATTTTGAGTGACTTCTCAAATCCTCTTCTATTTCATTAAAAAATTCTGACATGCAGACTGAAACATGCACTTTCAATACCAGCAGCAGACTTCCCTGGTGAGCAGTAGCTTTACTACAGTGATCTAATAAGCAACTAGAGTGCTACCATTCAGAATTTATGGAAAATGTGTGACACATCTAAATGCCTTCTTGATGGAATCAAAGTAAACAAGCGTTGAAAATGCAATAGGTCTCGCCCTCGTTTAAGTTAAAGCAATTCTGTTTGTAATTAGGTGGCGTTTTAGCTTTGCTTGTATTAGAGTTTTTCAAACTTTCATGTACATACCATGCATATGTATGCATATATGTATATGTTTGCATGCATTTATATTTATATAGATATGCAGATTATATTTATATGTTTATATATATGTTACCTACTGGCGGTCGCCAGTAGGTAGTTATAGTTAGGACCACGTTTCCATAGGAAATCCGCAACATTCTATTTTGAATAACTTTGGCGCCGGTTGACGAATCCTCGCGAATGTTTCAAAATAGGTGGGGCGCTACGCTCCGCTCCTACCCTGAAAGTCTCGGGGGGATTCGTCAAGCGGGGGCTGAGATAAAAGGGGGGTCCCAAAACGTGTTTTTCCCATGCATTTTTCCATAGGACCTTTAGACACAGCTACAGCCCGAACGGCTGAACAGAATTACTTGAAATTTGGCAGAGAGGTAGTCCTCAGGTCAAGGAAGTGCCTTTTGTAGGTTTGGTGTAAATCTGTTCAGTAGATTCTGAGAAAATAGCCTTTAAATCAATATATATATCTGAGCCAGTTTACGGTACGCTTACGGTGCGCTTACCGTACGCGTACGGTGGCGTGCGCGAGCGCGATTCTGATTGGCCCTTAGATCTTAGTAAACATTCGAATCGGTCGAAACCAGGAAGCGGCGGCCGCCATTTTCTCTCTCGCACTCTGACAGGGGGTTGAAAAACCAAGTGCAAAAACATGTAAAGGGGCTGTTTACACAGCTCCCAAGCACCTAGCCATGTCGAGGGAGTCCCCAACGATCCCCCAAGTGAAAAAAGGCAATTTTAATTGTTTTGAAAATTTAGCCGATTACGCTTACCGTACGCGTACGGTAAGAAATAATAATAATAAAAAAAAATAACCACATTCTCCCCACCCCGTGTGCAAAAGGTGCCCGAAGGGCACCTTTTGTGCATGGCTTAATACAGCTAAACAAAACATATATTTTACCTGTCACAACGATGCTCATCATATGTCCTCCATGTGCGCACGGTGCGCGAAGCGCATCGTGCGTTCATGGCCCATCTAGCGTAACGTGGGCACGCGGTGCACGAAGCGCACCGTGCGCGCACGGAACGAACTGCGTTAAGTGGGCGCGCACACCACAAATGGCGTAAAGTAACTTAGCATTTAAAAAAACGTACAAATTCACTGAAAAAACCATAGGTTTCACACACGTTATAGTTAGGAATTAGCATTTAAAAAACCTTGCAAATTCACTGAAAAAACCATAGGTTTCACACATGTTATAGTTAGCTGGACATTTTACTGATAAAAAACCAATGAAATTCCCCCGTTATAGTTACTGTAGGCAACTATAACTCACGCGACCGTAATCCTCTGCTGATGACATATGTGTCTTGATGAAAAAAAAATATTTGTAATATATGAATAGCTAAAATTTTATGGAAGAAGACATGGTAAATAAGTGTCTAAATACAGTATTAGCATCAGCAGAGGATTACGGTCGCGTGAGTTATAGTTGCCTACAGTAACTATAACGGGGGAATTTCATTGGTTTTTTATCAGTAAAATGTCCAACTAACTATAACATGTGTGAAACCTATGGTTTTTTCAGTGAATATATATATATATACACATACATATATATAAATGCATATGCATATATATATGTGCATATGTGTGCATGCACAGAGAGGTAGAGAGGTAGAGGTGTATAGGTAGAGGTGTAGAGGTAGAGAGGTAGAGGTAGAGAGGTAGAGAGTAGTAGAGAGAGAGGTAGAGAGGTAGAGAGTAGAGAGCGAGTAATAGAGAGTAGAGAGTGAGTAGTAGAGAGTAGTAGAGTGAGTAGTAGAGAGTGAGTAGTAGAGATTGAGTATTAGAGAGTAAGTAGTAGAGAATAGTAGAGAGTGAGTAGTAGAGAGAGTAGTAGAAAGTAGCAGAGAGTAGTAGAGAGTGAGTAGTAAAGAGTAGTAGAGAATGAGTAGTAGAGAGTGAGTAGTAGAGAGTAGTAGAGAGTGCATAGCAGAGTGAGTAGTAGAGAGTGGTAGAGAGTGAGTTGTAGAGAGTAGTAGAGAGTGAGTAGTAGAGAGTGGTAGATAGAGTAGTAGAGAGTGAGTAGTAGAGAGTAGTAGAGAGTGAGTAGTAGAGAGTGAGTAGTAGAGAGAGAGTAGTAGAGAGTAGTAGAGTAGTAGAGCGTGAGTAGTAGAAAATATTGGAGTAGTAGAGAGTGAGTAGTGGAGAGTAGTAGAGAGTGAGTATTAGAGTGAGTACTAGAGAGTAGTAGAGAGCGAGTAGCAGAGAGCAAGTAGTAGAGAGTGTGTAGTAGAGAGGGAGTAGTAGAGAGTGAGTAGTAGAGAGAGTAGTAGAGAGTGAGAAGTAGAGAGAGTAGTAGAGTAGTAGAGAGTGAGTAGTAGTGTGAGTAGCAGAGAGTAGTTGAGAGCAAGTAGTAGAGAATCAGTAGTGGAGAGTGAGCAGTAGAGAGTAGTAGAGAGTGAGTAGTAGAGAGTGAGTAGTACAGAGTGAGTAGTAGAGAGTAGTACAGTGTGAGTAGTATAGAGTAGTAGAGTGAGTAGTAGAGTGTGAGTAGAGAGAGAGAGTAGTAGAGAGTGAGTAGTAGAGTAGTAGAGAGTGAGTGGTAGAGAGTAGGAGTGAGTAGTAGAGAATAGTAGAGAGTGAGTAGTAGAGCAAGTAGTATAGAGTATTAGAGTAGTAGAGAGTGAGTAGTAGAGAGTGAGTAGCAGAGAGAGTAGTAGAGAGTAGTAGAGAGTGAGTAGTAGAGAGTGAGTAGTAGAGAGTAGTAGAGAGCGAGTAGTAGAGAGTGAGTAGTGGAGAGTGAGTAGTAGAGAGCGAGTAGTAGAGAGTGAGTAGTAGAGAGTGAATAGTAGAGAGTGAGTAGTAGAGAGAGAGTAGTAGAGAGTGAGTAGTGGAGAGTAGTAGAGTGAGTAGTAGAGAGTGAGTAGTAGAGAGTGAGTGCGAGAGAGCAGCAGAGTAGTAGAGTGAGTAGTAGAGAGTAGTAGAGAGTGAGTAGTAGAGAGTGAGTAGTAGAGAGTAGTAGAGTAGTAGAGAGTGAGTAGTAGAGAGTAGTAGAGTAGTAGAGAGTGAGTAGTAGAGAGTGAGTTGTAGAGAGTGAGTAGTAGAGAGTGAGTAGTAGAGAGAAGTAGCGAGTGAGTAGTATAGAGTAGTAGAGAGTGAGTAGAGAGTAGTAGAGAGTGAGTAGTAGAGTAGTAGAGAGTGAGTAGTAGAGAGTGAGTAGTAGAGAGTAGTAGAGTGTGAGTAGTAGAGAGTGAGTAGTAGAGAGTGAGTTGTAGAGAGTAGTAGCGAGTGAGCAGTAGAGAGTGAGTAGTAGAGTAGTAGAGAGTGAGTAGTTGAGAGTGAGTAGTAGAGAGTGAGTAGTAGAGAGTAGTAGAGTAGTAGAGAGTGAGTAGTAGAGAGTGAGTTGTAGAGAGTGAGTAGTAGAGAGAGAGTAGTAGAGAGTAGTAGAGTCAGTAGTAGAGTAGTAGAGAGTAGTCAGTCAGTGTCAGTCAATGTCAGTCAGTCAGTGTCACTCAGTCTGTCAGTGTTAGTCAATCAGTGTCAGTCAGTGTCAGTCAGTCAGTGTCAGTCAATCAGTGTCAGTCAGTGTCAATCAGTGTCAGTCAGTGTCAGTCAGTCAGTGTCAGTCAGTCAGTCAGTCAGTGTCAGCTAGAGCAACTCTGCTGACCTGGTTCTCTGGCTTTAAAGCAGCTCTGCTGACCTGGTTCTCTCTCTCTAAAGCAGCTCTGCTGACCTGGTTTCTCTGGCTCTACAGTAGGTCTGCTGACCTGGTTCTCTGGCTCTAGAGCAGCTCTGCTGACCTAGTTCTTATGCTACAGAGCAGCTCTGCTGATCTAGTTCTCTGGCTCTACAACAGCTCTGCAGACCTGGTTCTCTGGCTCTAAAGCAGCTCCGTTGACCCAGTTCTATGGCTCTGAAGCAGTTCTGTTGACATGGTTCTCTGGCTCTATAGAAGCTCTGCTGACCTGGTTCTCTCCCTCTAAAGCAGCTCTACTGACCTGGTTTCTCTGGCTCTGCAGCAGCTCTGCTGACCTGGTTCTCCGGCTCTAGGGCAGCTCTGTTGACCTGGTTCTTAGGCTCTAGAGCGACTCTACTGACCTGGTTCTCTGGCTCTAAAGCAGCTCTGCTGACTTGGTTCTATGGCTCTAAAGCAGCTCTGCTGATTTGGTTCTCTGGCTCTAGAGTAGCTCTGCTGACCTAGTTCTCTGGCTCTAAAGCAGCTCTGCTAACCTGGTTCTCTGGCTCTAAAGCAGCTCTGCTCACCTGGTTCTCTCCCTCTAAAGCTCTGCTGACCTGGTTTCTCTGGCTCTACAGCAGCTCTGCTGACCTGATTCTCTGACTCTAGAGCAGCTCTGCTGACCTAGTTCTTAGGCTCTAGAGCAGCTCTGCTGACCTGGTTCTCTGGCTCTACAGCAGCTATGCTGACCTGGTTTTCTGCACTCACAACGCACGCACCCGACTTCGCGAAAATGTATTTAAAAATAATATAAGTTTCTTATAAGTACAAATATATTATTTTGATGAATATCTTACATAATCTCTTGCCTTAATATGTATATTAAAGACACATACATATCATTTTGGAACATACATTTTTTTTTGCAGGAGTCGCGCACCCAGCGTGCCCCAGCACGTATATGATGTCACGCGGGACCCGCAAGCGCGCAAACATCTCGTACCATAATGCGCATGATGTAACTGAAAAACACGCAGCCTTCGTACACCATACGCGGATCCTTCATGACTTTTTTAAAATGGCGGCTAGAATGCGCACACCCCACGTGATGTGTACACTTTGAGTGCGCGACTGCGAAAAAAAATTGATTTTTTTTTAAAGAAAATGATATAAATATATTAAAATAAAAAATGAAAACAAGAAAATTAATCAATATTTCAGTTTTAATTAAAAAATGTTTTTTGAATTTTCAGAAAAATATATAATGTTATTTAATGAATAAAATATTTATAAATAAACAGTTAAACAACTGTAGAAAATCAGTACAAAAAAATAGATATAACTACTATCACACTTAAAAGTTAGCATTTAAAAAACCTTTGAAATTCACTGAAAAAAAACATAGGTTTCAGAGACGTTATAGTTAGAAATTAGCATTTAAAAAACCTTAGAAATTCACAGAAAAAACCATAGGTTTCAGGGGTGTTATAGTTAGCTGCCCATTTCACTCGTACAAAACCATAGAAATTCCTCCGTTATAGTTAGTTCTGCTAACTATAACTCACGCGCCCGCAATGCACTGCTGATGATGTCACATATTGCATCATTCATGCCATGGTCAGTGACATCACTGATGACATCTCAAATGACATCACTGATGACATCATCCACTTGACAATCGGATACACCACGTCATACACTAGTATAACCTTTCATCACTCACTGTAAAATACAGAGTACCATATTTGAAACCATTGACACACCAATACCAGTTACTACATACCCACTCACTGATTCCTAAGTCTACACACACAACTACCCATTCAACAACAGAATCATCTAAACATGCAGTCATTAATTAATAGAACACTATCAAATGCACTTCTACACATATATAGACATTGACACATCAGCAGTCATCTTAGTCGGTTATGCAGTCATCCTACTCACTCATGAAAAAAATTTATTGCACTTAAATTTACTCACTTACACAATTATCCAACGGCACCTCATTTATTCAAACAAATAGTAACTCATTGTTAATATGTTAAAAAAGCACCATTACAATTATACACTCATTCATATATTTACTCTCACAATCACTGACTCTTACACAAACTTATTTATATACACCAACTCTCACATACAATGCCTTTAATTTTTTTACTTTGTTGAAGATGTACAACTAAAACATATATTCGCTCACCAACACACAAATAAATACACTCAGTCACCCAAACAACTGTTTCCACATGCAATCTTAAACCCATACACCTAGTCAATCAACCATTCACACATCTATGCATAGAGTTACACACACCCCATCCAACCACACACAAACTCAGTGTCCCATACAAATACTCACCCAACTAATCAATAACTAATATACACACTCATGTAGTTAGTGACCAACTGAGGCAGCATGTTATACAAGACAGTGCTGCACACATTCACATTGTTTAGTTACTAATCAATGTATTAAGAGAGACACTTTTAATTACTCACTTAAAAAGACAGTCAGACCGCTACTAAATCCTCCATCCAGACAGTTATATATCCACTCAATCTTCAATACAGATTGGTATATATATAATACATATTTAAATTTCAAACTAAACCACATTCAGTGGATGATGTCATCAGTGATGTCATCAGTAATGTCACTGACCATGTCATGAGTGATGCAATATGTGACATCATCAGCAGTGCATTGCGGGCGCGTGAGTTATAGTTAGCAGAACTAACTATAACGGAGGAATTTCTATGGTCTTGTACGAGTGAAATGGGCAGCTAACTTTAACACCCCTGAAACCTATGTTTTTTTCTGTGAATTTCTAAGGTTTTTTAAATGCTAATTTCTAACTATAATGTCTCTGAAACCTATGTTTTTTTTCAGTGAATATATATATATATAGATATATATATGGCACCGTTTGACAAATCCTCCAGAAATTTCAAAACTATTGTGCAAATCACTTCAGATGCAGTCTTAAACGTTTTGGCATGATTCGTCAGTTGTGTGCAGAGTGAAAGGGGGGTTTCAAAATGCCTTTTCTGCATACAATTTTCCATAGGTCTTTTGAACATGACTACAACCTGAACTGTTGGACAGAATTACACCAAATTTGATAGAAAGCTAGCTAGCTTTTATGTCTCGGCATACGGTCCCCGGGGCTGAAAAGTTGCTTGCATAGTAATTGGAGGGGTCAGGTCAGAGCTTTCCTGATCCCTTGTGTATGTAATGAATGAGGTGAAAGCTTGTTTAATGGGCAGTAAAATGACACAAAACATTTTTTTTTGTCACACGCCAGATCCACTGAGCCGTCACAGTGTCCAGCATTGCCCATATAAAACCATGAAATTCCACAGGCGACCGCTTTGAGTGTCGCAGTGGATCTGCAGATTCTTTGAAAAACCCAACCAAATTAGGCTTCTTCGCAGGAAACATGCAAAGGGTTAAAGATATACTGAATTTAGAAGTGGTATAATAAACGAGAAAGATGAAAGGAAACCATGATTTGTTAACCAGAGTACTATAACTAAGAGCACATGGTGAGGGGGAGCTATTTTGCCTGCTTTTCTGCTGAGAGAGAAGGTGGTTTACAGGAGTTCTGACTGGAGATTTAGCATGAAAACAGATGTTACCAGACATAGAAAAAGGACTGTGAGAACAGCAAAGAGTTTTTACAGGTATGTTGTTTAGATTGTAAAATCTAAAAGTACATTTAGAACTATATAGAGAGTGTATGTAAGCTGAAAGAAAATGTGCAGCTTCTAGACACTATACTAGAAGGGAAAATAGAAGGGTGCCTATTTGAAAACATTACCTAAAAACACAGTGAGCAGGAAAGGAGAAAGATGAGTTGGTATACTCAATCAATATTCATTTTATTATGCCATTATAAATTAATGTGTTCGAAATTAGATGTGAGTGCTTGCTTATAGTATGTAATTTAATTGTATGTAATTTGCATACACTCATATGTGCAGGCTGGCACTTACAGACCCAGCTACACATACAAAAGTACTTATGTACCCATCACACATGTAGCCAGACAGTGACTGCTGCACTCACCCACACACCTATAAGACCATTCACACACCTATTTACTCACTTGTACGTCCATGTTTGAGTATTAGTTTGTCATTACAGTTTTGGAGGACAGCCTCAGAATGCAATCTGCACCACAGGTAGAGTTTAACAAGGACTACTTCAGCACTCTTGAGAAGGGAAAACCCTGATTATAGTTGGCTTTAGAATCAAGGCCCCTATGAGTACTGGCTCTGAGAAGGAGGGAAAGGAGTAGAGAAATGACCTGGCAAAGGTTCAAGAGGGCAAGGTTCCCTACTGCATTTGATGCATAAAGTAGTGTCTCCTCCAAAACCCATTCGCGTGAAGGTACCTGAGGCTGCAGCTTGCCCAGGTGGCTTCTGAGGAGAGAAAAACTGAGGCCGAGAGAGCTTTGGAGGAGAAAAGGTTCTTGTTGGCTAATGAAGGGACTGTCAGGAGGTGGTCTTGAATGCCAAATAGTTGTTAGAGTCTTGCAAAAATGGTGGAGGCAAAACTACTGTGTCCAGTGCAGAACGAAGAGTCCATATACCTGAGACTAGGTGCCTGACTGTAAGGAGGGGGGTGATATAGACAGGTTGTTTCAGGCATATGAAGCAGGTCTAGAGTTACAGAGGATCTCTGAGGAGGATTGAGAATCTGGCCTTTTTTTGTTTTAAAGACCTGGGAAGAAGGAACTGGCTTCAGACTCTGAAAAACATGAAGGTTCAATGAAGAGATAAGAAAACAATTAAAAGGTTCTGCTGACATTACTTTGAGCATGAATGTGAATGGAAATGCAGTACTTCCTGCTTTATTCTTTTGGAATAGTACATGTAATGTACTGTTCTATGGAAGAAAGTACAGAGTCATCTGCGTCAGTTCCCACAACAGCATATGAATATGAGGAGCACCTCTTGCTTGGTACTCTTTTTGTGTGAAGAAATCAGTAATTTATTATTCAAGAATGGGATGAATGAATGAATGAATGAGGTAGCATTTATAAAGCGCATGGCAACCCATGGGCATCCCAGCACTGAGAAGTGAGAGAGGCTTCTGAAACTCATTTGGGGAAAAGCCACATTTTCAACAGCTTGCGAAAGGTCAGGTGATTGGTCTCTCTTCGTAGATGAAGGGGAAGAGAGTTCCAAAGCTTGAAGGACAGCATACTTTCAAATCTGCGCTTAAAGCACCTGCAAACATTTGCGGGATCCAAAGAGCCAAGTTCTTATGGTGTCTTGAAATTGATATCTTTAATCTTACAGTTTGTGTGAAAAAGTTATGTTTGTGATCCCATATATATTTTGCACAGTGCAGGGTTAGAAACTAAGGGCCTTATTTACAATGAGGTTGCACCACCGCACTGTCACTTTTTGCAACGCTCTAGCGGGGCAGGGCGTGCTCCACATTTATAATGCGGCCTTGTAAATATTGTTCCCTTAAATGCCCCCAACAATGGGTGTTGCTGGGGGCATTCCCAGCAATACCCATGGCTTTTGGACACTGCCACAGATTTATAAGGAATTGTAACTCTGAGGCACTGCCAAAAACGTATGCAAAAACAAGGCGCAACAATGAGAAATATCTATATTTCTCCTCATTTTCCTTTTTCTATGTGTGCTTCATTCTGCACACATAAAAAGAGGAAAGAGCCTCTTGTGATTGTTTTTGTGCATGAAGATGTCCCTTCATGCACAAAAACAATCATCCCTGCAAAGCAGCACCCTTGCCCCATCGCGCAAAGATGCCTGCGTTGGCGCTTGGCAGCCCATTGTGCGCAAGAACAGGGGTAAAGGACCGGAATGTGCCAAATGTGATAGATAAGGCATATTACTGTCCTTTCCTTATGCCGTAGAGCAGCTCAGTTGCCCTATGGCAAAATCTTCTAAATAAGCCTCCACTTTTTGGTGAGTTTTGTACAATATTAATGATTATTTTTCCCCCATTGTTCATTGATGATTCTTTCAACAGTGCATCACTTTTGGTGTATGAGTTTAGAAACTGAGAACAGTAAAAAGTTTGTACGGTGAGAAGCATGTGGTATTTCGCTATTATAATGACCCCAGCTGGTGGTGTTCTCCCAAAGCTACTATACAGATGGACTGGCCTGCTGCACCTACTTGGTCCTGCATGATTTAGTTGTGGCCCCTTTCTGGAATTGTTTTTGAGTGCTTTCACATGGAAGTTGTCCCATTGAAATAATGGTTTGTGGTACCCCTCGATATATGCTTGCTGCAAGTATTGCAGTAAAGATATTTATCTATAACCTTTTTTTCCCTTGATGGGATTGTAAGATGCTTCAAAACATCACTTTGGTTTGTGCTTCCTGATGTACTTGTGTACAAATGTGTATTTGTAAATAGGTAAAAATAAATTATGTTATGATTATTTGTTAATTGTTGGGTTTAAATTGTTTTGTAATGTATTAATAAAATGTCTTTGTGAAGTTATAAAAATGTATATTAGTAATTTTAGTTATAGGTCCCAAACACACCCACACAAGTGCTCATATGTTCATACATGAACCCGTACACCTATACAGTCATTTACATAGGTACTGACAAACCCACACATACGCTCACAGCCACTTGAAATCAAATTTACATATACAGCCATTCACACACTGACTCACACACATACAGTAAGTCACGTCACACACCAAGGCACACACTGGTACAGTGGCTAATACACCCAGCTGTACACTGATACACCCACTCTCACCCCCCCACACATACACCAATACAGCTACTCTCATACCCAATCATAAACTAATAAAACTACACAGAGACTGACACATTCATCCACAGACAAATGCAGCCACTGACATACCCAGGCACTCACCTATAGAGCCACTGACAGACCCATGGCTCATACTGTTACAACCACTGACACATCTAGGAATACACTGATAGAGCCACTGACATGCCCAGACACACACTGATATAGCTACTGATACACCCAATACTCTGATACAGAAAATGACACACCCAGACATTTACTCATACAAACAGTGATACTCCCAGTCACATATTTATACAGCCACTTAGAAATTCAGGCAAACACTGATACAGCATCTAAAACACCCATATATATACTGATACAACCAGTGACACACACAACCACACACTAATACAGACATTAACACAGCCAGGTAAACACTAGTGCATCCAATAATACACCCTGGTGCACACTGATGAATACACTGACACACAGATGCATACACCATTGCAGACACTAGTGCAGCCAGGCATACACCAAAGCAGACACTGACATACCTAGCCAAATATTAATGATCCAATAATACACCCAGGTACACACTAATGCATACACTGAGACCACCAGATAGACACTCATTGATTCACTAACACACTCAGTTACACAGTAATGCAAATGCTCGCACACCCAGACAGACACTGAGACATGCACTGACACAGCCAGGTACACATTAATGCATGCCCTAACACACCCAGACACACACTCATATACACTGACACACCCAGGCACACATTAATGCACACACTGACACATCCAGGGACACCCAGTGCATAAACTGACACACCACATCAAATACTAATGCATCCAACAACACAGCCAGGCACACATTGATGCACACACTGACAAACCCAGGCATACAGCAATTCAGCCACTGACACACCCATCCGAACACAAATACATGGAATAACACACTAAGACACACACTGATGCATACACTGACACACCGATGCAGACACTAAAAAACCCAGGCGTACAGCAAAACAGAGACTCGCTTATCTAGCCATACACTAATGCATACAATAACACACCCATGCACACACTGATGCATACACCGACACACCCATGGACAAACCAATGCAGACACTAACACACCCAGTCATACACCAAAGCAGACATTTACACACCCAGCCAAACACTAATGCATTCACCAACACACCCAGGCATACACTGATGCACACACTGACACACCCACTCTAACACTGATACAGTCATTGACACATGAAAAACTCTTTGTTTGGCTAGATGGTGGTTCTAAAAAAACTTTTCTTACCAGAAGGATTTATTAACAGTTTGTAATTTAAAAAACTTTTTTTGACTAAAAGTGAACAGGGTAGTAAAAAGGGTAAGGCTGAAGAAATGCAAAAAAACAAAAGGCTTCAGTCTTAAAAAAACATGTGGTCACTGGAAGCAACAAAAAACAACTAACATTGATGCTTCATCACTGTATCTAAAAATGCAACCACTGAAGACATTTTTACAGTGGCAAGTATGTGGCATTTCACACAGTGAATAACCATGTCACTAAATTCCTCACAGGTAGTTGGTATTGTAATGACTGTAGTTGATGATGGTTCTCCCAAGGCTGCTGTGGAGGTCAACTGTCCTGCTGCACCTGCTTTCTCTCGTATCATCCGGTTGTAGACACTTCCATGAATTGTTTTTAGGTGCTTACACATGGAACTTGTCCAATATGAATACTTTTCTGCTGTGCCTCTGGATAACTGCTTGCCATAAATATTGCACTGCACATATTTTGCTGATACATTCTTTTCCCCAGAAGGTATAGTAAAGTGCTTCCAAACATCACTTTCTTTTCTTTGAGGTGGCGTGTCTTCCTCCTCATCCTCAACATGCTGTGGATGCTCATCTTGGACCAACAATTTAGCTTCAGCCATTCTGTAAAAAGTAGATTAGCACTGGTTCTCAATCCTCGTTGTAGAGGCTTCACTGAAGAAGTAACTACTTCTGGGTGTGGTTTTCCGTGTGCAAGGGTGGGGGTCTTAATGTTTTCAAACAGAATGTAAGGTTTGGGTGCATATTCATGTGTGAATGTGCGAATCTGGTCTGTAAATTTGTCGATTTGCGAAGCTGGTAAAATGGCTAACTGTTTCGAAAAACAGATATAAGGTGGTTTATATATACTTGTAAACATGTTCACACTGATTTCATTTAACCCCTTCCATGCTCATGACGGAACGGTTCCGTCATGAGCCACGGTTGAGCTGTGCTCATGACGGAACCGTTCCGTCATCGGCCCGCCCGCGCACGAACCCTTCAGCACCGCGGCGGAATTCGCCCAGCGCTGAAGGGGTTAAGGCAATGGAGGGGTGTACATATAACAGTCATAAGCAGTGCATTGTGGGGGCTTAAGTTATAGTTTGCTCAGGTAACTATAACTGCTGCATTTCAATGCTTTTGTGTGAGTGTAATATGTCTCCTTTGTGTTTTTTCAGTGAATATATATATATATATATACCCTATTACCCTGTGGCGCGGCATCTAGAATTGGCACACAATAATAATCTCAATGACCTTAGAAATTATGTTATAAATTCAGTACCTAAAAATAGCAGAGGGGGAAATAGAGAAAAGAGATTGAGGCAACGGGAATCAGAGTTCATCATGCTACTCGATACCAAAATGTCGAATGGTCATAACAATTGTGATGATCTGCATAATTTTTTAGGAATAATGTTGGGGCCAGCAATATCAGATATGATGATGACTTTCAGGTTTGCTCTTTTAACTGGTTTTACTTTTACTTCACCCAGGTTTTAGTCTGGGTTTTCCCTAGGTTTTAACTGGTTTTAGTGGAGGATATCACCGGTTTTGAATGATGAAAACTATAATCTGATGTCGCAATGCTTTTATCTTGTTGGATCTTGATTTTACTTGGTTTTATCTAAGGTATCCTCGATTTTACTAGGTTTTATGGAGCTCTTGCCCGTTTTTAGCAGTGCGACACAGGTTGTATTAAGTAAGCTGTGACACTAAAACTAAGATGTCATAAAATTTCAGCTTATTGCTGCTAAAATGAACTATTTGTGTTGCCAATGTTTGGTTTGTTTACTCTCTTTAATGGATTACATGTATAATAATGATGTTTGATTATGGGGACCTCCTACTGAAATATACAACTGCAAACTGTTTCTAGATATTAGAATATGAGAATATTTGACGGACATCTGCTAAATGCTGCTATGTATTTATGTATATATTTATTTTTGAAACTGAGCACTTTCACGCTGGCACTTTTTTGCACATGTTCAACATATCGGTTGGTGATCTATCAGATAATTCATAGAATATAATTTAATGGCTTGATTTCTATACACGAAGATCAATATAGCTCACAAATTAGCACTATGCTACAATTGTATGTCGAGTTGAATAATTTAAATGACTATTTGGCTGTTTGTATGTGTACTATGACTTTAGAAGCACTGTGCTTTTATTATTTAACAATTTGCAAAATCAGCAGTTACAAATACACAAAATATATGAGTATGTAGTAACAATTATTTAGCTTTCTTTTAAAGATCATAAACAGGATTATTTCTATGTTTTTACTCCGTTCTGAACTAATTTAAATACTGTTGTATCATGTGCTCACTTTAAATCTCTATATATATGCACTGATAAGTCCATTGCGTCATGTGATCAAGACTGCCGTTGGGCAGTCAAAACGCGTCAGGCTGGGCACTTGCTTGTAAACTTTATGCACTTGCACTTTCAATTCTGCAAATAAAAAGGACATTTACCTCCACGTTGTGGTCCGTACCTGTTTTGGTCATGAATGGATCGCTCACAGGATTGTGTCTATCATATATATATATCACCAAAACCGATTTCCTTCTGCTGAAGTAACCAGGAGGGACACAGCGGGGATACCAGGGAACAGAACTTTATTGAAAGCAATGGCATGACGCGTTTCGGCGTAATGCCTTTGTCAAATGCCATAAACCTACAAGTTCCCTCACCAGCTGCTTTTAAATGTTCACCTCTACTGCGTCGGTAGCGACAGTCCAGCTGAACCGCATTCACTTAATGATATATGATATATATATATATATATATTACCTACTGGCGGTCGCCAGTAGGTAGTTATAGTTAGGACCACGTTTCCATAGGAAATCCGCAACATTCTATTTGGAATAACTTTTGCGCCGGCTGACGAATCCTCGCGAATTTTTCAAAATAGGTGGGGCGCTACGCTCCGCTCCTACCCTGAAAGTCTCGGGGGGATTTGTCAAGCGGGGGCTGAGATAAAAGGGGGGTCCCAAAACGCGTTTTTCCCATGCATTTTTCCATAGGACCTTTAGACACAGCTACAGCCCGAACGGCTGAACAGAATTACTTGAAATTTGGCAGAGAGGTAGTCCTCAGTTCAAGGAAGTGCCTTTTGTAGGTTTGGTGTAAATCTGTTCAGTAGATTCTGAGAAAATATCCTTTAAATCAATATATATATATCTGAGCCAGCTTACGGTGCGCTTACGGTACGCTTACCGTACGCGTACGGTGGCGTGCGCGAGCGCGATTCTGATTGGCTCTTAGATCTTAGTAAACATTCGAATCGGTCGAAACCAGGAAGCAGCGGCCGCCATTTCGTGTGTTTCACTCAGAAAAAAAAAGAGTGATATCTTGAAAAGGGGGCAAGGAGGAGAGTTACAGACCCCCTAACATTTGTAAGGGGGTCAAAGAAGGACAGAAAAGTACAAAGACAACATTTATTGATTTTAAAAAAAATCGCGGGGTACGCGTACGGTAAGCTTACCGTAAGCGTACGGTAGAAAAAAAAAATAAAAATAGAAATGAAATTCAGATTTAAGTGTTTAGATATTAGGGGGCTCTAAAAAGAGCCGTTGTGTTTATGAAATGATTTTTTAGTGGCACCTACAAGTAAGTACCGATGCAGAGTCTAAGGTTCAAGAGGAAGACTCTGTTCCCTTCATCATTGAAGTGCACACCATCTCCTCTATAAATGTCTTGCATGTCGTAACGCAAGTTGTTGTGGTAAATGGAACCCATACCATAGTCACGGAGGAAAGCAGAAACAGATTTGTTGACGTGCTTTCTTGCTTTGTCAATCTGCGGACAGAAATGATTGGACCAGTTCCATTTTTGCCTTTGGCATATGTTAGAAAACACAAAGGCAGTTTTAGGGAAAAGTGAAAACAGTTGTGCAAAGGTGTCCTTCATAAGCATTTCCAGACCTACCCCAGTCAAAGTGCCTAGGTCATTGCCACCACAGTGCACTATTATGAGGTCAGGGTGTTGGATGTGCATGAAGGATTTCACCAATGGCATCAATTGGTGCCACTTTAACCCTCTCTGACCAATCCATTTAATGTCTACATTTGGCAAAGCAAGGTCTCTCACCATATCTGTTTTCTCTGCATACTTTTCACTCCAGAAGACATAGCTGTGCCCTACAATCCACACTGTGAACATCTTCAAAGGAGAACAGGATGCACTCAGGAGGTGTCTTTCAGTAGAATGGCAATATGAAAAGAAAGACAGTTTGGAAATGGAGGCATACATATTTTTTTCATTAAAAAAAGAAATGATTGGCTGTTTCATACCATTCTAGAATAAAAACTAGGCTGTATGTGTAAATTAATAGAAGCATGTTTTGTATTAGTACAGAAAAATGTATTACCAAAGAACAGTACTATGGATTTGCTGTTAGGTTTGAAAAGTCAAGCACTCTTGCTCTGTGGAATTGAAACATTGTTTGGTGAACTTCTGACCTAACTCCACACAGCAGTGTTCCATGAGCTGTTGCTATGGTAGCAGGCAGAAGTCAAGTTGGGGGAAGGGTACTAGGCAGAAGTCAAGTTGGGGGAAGGGTATTTTTGGAAAAGGGTTGGTTTTCAACCAATAGAAATGTGTGATTACATTTGAAAAAAAGGGGGAAGCACTGAGATTTGAAACTTACATGTATATGTGTGGAAAGTTTGCCATTATCTGGTTCTGCTGAGAGGAGAGAGGTGTGAAGAACAGAGATCCTGGCTCTGATAATCTGCTGTTTGAGTGCCACATTTCTTTCACAACTAATTTTAAAGGTGAGTTTAGAGTTTGAGAGGGGATGTATATGGTAAATTAAGAAATGAATAATAGAAATGGGATTCCTTTTGTTGAAGTTGTGTTTATTATTTTCTGTTTTGGGAGAAATTTAAATGTGAAGAACATGTAAAATAATATGGACTATGTTTTCACCATAAATTAAGGTGTACTGGTAAAAATAAAGAATACTTTAAGGGTTTGAGGTTTCAGTCAGTAATGCAAATACATTCAGCATCACTAAGGCTGGTTGCCCTTGCTGGAGTGTAGGCAGACAACCAGGTTACACATGGTGCTGGTCTGAAAAAGCAGTTTGGACATGTGCTTTTTTAAGAATCTGAAAAGAGGATTCATAATGTGTCAGTCTGTAAAAGTGTTTATCACTTGCCAAAAAAAAGAGTAGTAAGTGTGCTTTCAAATTGGCAAAGAAATTTCGTTTTGTGACTAATGTGAAAACATGACTCTGTGTGCATATAGGAATTACAGGCAGAGATTTATTGCGTATTGCTCTGGTGATTTCACAGTTGCATTAGATGGAAAGGGGGAGCCATTTTTTGGTGCAGAAGCAGACTCTTAGCACACACCCAGCTGCTTACCCTGTGGAATCATGCACAGTATTCACAAGCGAGTGGGGTTTGAGGTTTCAGTCAGTAATGCAAATACATTCAGCATCACTAAGGCTGGTTGCCCTTGCTGGAGTGTAGGCAGTCAACCAGGTTACACATGGTGCTGGTCTGAAAAAGCAGTTTGGACATGTGCTTTTTTAAGAATCTGAAAAGTGGATTCATAATGTGTCAGTCTGTAAAAGTGTTTATCACTTGCCAAAAAAAAGAGTAGTAAGTGTGCTTTCAAATTGGCAAAGAAATTTCGTTTTGTGACTAATGTGAAAACATGACTCTGTGTGCATATAGGAATTACAGGCAGAGATTTATTGCGTATTGCTCTGGTGATTTCACAGTTGCATTAGATGGAAAGGGGGAGCCATTTTTTGGTGCAGAAGCAGACTCTTAGCACACACCCAGCTGCTTACCCTGTGGAATCATGCACAGTATTCACAAGCGAGTGGGGTTTGAGGTTTCAGTCAGTAATGCAAATACATTCAGCATCACTAAGGCTGGTTGCCCTTGCTGGAGTGTAGGCAGTCAACCAGGTTACACATGGTGCTGGTCTGAAAAAGCAGTTTGGACATGTGCTTTTTTAAGAATCTGAAAAGTGGATTCATAATGTGTCAGTCTGTAAAAGTGTTTATCACTTGCCAAAAAAAAGAGTAGTAAGTGTGCTTTCAAATTGGCAAAGAAATTTCGTTTTGTGACTAATGTGAAAACATGACTCTGTGTGCATATAGGAATTACAGGCAGAGATTTATTGCGTATTGCTCTGGTGATTTCACAGTTGCATTAGATGGAAAGGGGGAGCCATTTTTTGGTGCAGAAGCAGACTCTTAGCACACACCCAGCTGCTTACCCTGTGGAATCATGCACAGTATTCACAAGCGAGTGGGGTTTGAGGTTTCAGTCAGTAATGCAAATACATTCAGCATCACTAAGGCTGGTTGCCCTTGCTGGAGTGTAGGCAGTCAACCAGGTTACACATGGTGCTGGTCTGAAAAAGCAGTTTGGACATGTGCTTTTTTAAGAATCTGAAAAGTGGATTCATAATGTGTCAGTCTGTAAAAGTGTTTATCACTTGCCAAAAAAAAGAGTAGTAAGTGTGCTTTCAAATTGGCAAAGAAATTTCGTTTTGTGACTAATGTGAAAACATGACTCTGTGTGCATATAGGAATTACAGGCAGAGATTTATTGCGTATTGCTCTGGTGATTTCACAGTTGCATTAGATGGAAAGGGGGAGCCATTTTTTGGTGCAGAAGCAGACTCTTAGCACACACCCAGCTGCTTACCCTGTGGAATCATGCACAGTATTCACAAGCGAGTGGGGTTTGAGGTTTCAGTCAGTAATGCAAATACATTCAGCATCACTAAGGCTGGTTGCCCTTGCTGGAGTGTAGGCAGTCAACCAGGTTACACATGGTGCTGGTCTGAAAAAGCAGTTTGCACATGTGCTTTTTTAAGAATCTGAAAAGTGGATTCATAATGTGTCAGTCTGTAAAAGTGTTTATCACTTGCCAAAAAAAAGAGTAGTAAGTGTGCTTTCAAATTGGATTACCATTGGAAATGTAATCAAAAAAGAATTTTAAAATTACTATTTGGCCTAAAGGAAATGGAACCAGATGTATTGTGGAGTTATTTGAGATATATTTTTGGGATTATACTTCTGAAACAAAAATATCAGACGGTATTTTAAAGAAATAAGTATTGATATTAGTTGATATTTTTTTAGAATATTATGCATTTCTATAATGTTATGTTTAAGTTAAAAGAGATTCTGGGCTTTTTTTATACAATCTTTGAGATTGTTATTTTTTTTTTGCCCGCTGTTAAATGATGAATGCAATTGCTTTCTCAATTTATAGTGAAATGCAATATATTCTGAAAACAGCAAAAAAAAGGCAAATTTTTTTTTGACAAATATGTAAATATGTGTACTGTATTATAAAATGTTTTATTAAATATTAATACTTTTTTCTTTTTTTTCAGATTGAGATAGATAATTTTCGAAAACTAGAACCATTTTTAAAGCAATTAAAATTTTTTTTAAATGAATAAATATTTTTTTGAGTGGGTATGGTAAGTCAAAAATATCATGGTCCCTTTTTTCCACTTCTCCACAATCACATTTTCAGTTTTTCATTGTAGTCTCTCAAGGACCTTGTAATGTGATAATTGATTTTTAGTGTTTTTAAAAAAAAAAAATAATAATTACGCGTACCGTACGCGTACGGTAAAAAAAAACTAAAAAAAGTTTTAAAAACATATATAAAAAATAGATGAAAGGTAAGGTTGGCTCTTAAAAGAGCCGTTGTGTTCATGCAGGGACAGAGGAAAGAAAGAATGGGAATATTAGACGGTACGACAAGTGTGCTGATCTATTTTATTGTTCACTAGGGAAATACTGGTCTCCCTATAACAAATTAGATCATGACAAGTGGCGCACCGTATTTCAACCCTCAGAAACCGAGGGTTAATTTCCTGAGGAGAAGAAAAAGGAGATGCTCCCCCCACAGATGAAGGGCTCACCTGACCTGCAGAAGAAGGACTCGGCACTGCAGATGATGGTCCAGGCTGAGCTGCTGTGGATGTGCTTGGTTGATTTACTGAAGGGTTACCTTCAGTAAGTCGAGCATGTGTCCTTCTGTGTACATCCTTAAGGTGTCTCATCATGGTGTGATTCCCGAAGGAATACTTCCTGTCGGGATTCCCTCTTGAAAGTACACGGACACACAGCTTACAAGTCACTAAGGGTGCATTTACCTTTTGCTGGCCCTCTGGAAAAGAAAAATACTCCCATATGAAAGAGGTCTTTTGTTTCCTCACTCTCTGCCTCAAGGTAGTGCTGCTAGCCTCACTCTCAGAAGGGCTCTGCTGTTCTGCCATCGTATCACAAAGACAACCCAGCTCCTTCTCCTAAGGGATCACAAGCAGAAATGAGGGGAATGGGTGTGGTGTAGGAGAGTTCTAGAACTGAAAGTAGTTTCAACCAATCAAAAGTTGTGTTTCATGATCACATGACCAACCGTACGCTTACGGTGCGCTTACGGTGCGCTTACGGCAAAAGTACGCATGCGCGTAAAAAAGACACGCGCTCGCGCGCATGCGCATAACAGTCACTCCCCAACACTTCCGCGTAACGTGCGCGTGTAGCGTACACGCGTACGCGCCCCATGCGCAGTACGCGCGGCTACGCAAATTGCGTAACTATACGCAAACAGCGTAGATAAATTACGGACATTGCGTAAACTGTACGCTTACCGTAAGCTTACCGTACGCGCACTAAAAAAAAAAAATATTTTCAAAGTTATACTAATATATCTTACCTGTTTGGTAAAAAAAAAAAAAAAAAATCTTGAAATATTGCAGATTTTAAAGAAAAAAAACATAGTGTTTTAAGAGAATAAAAAGTTTTAAAAAAACTTGTTTTTTTAAAAAAAAAAACACATTTAATATAAGAATTTATAAAAAAAAAAAAAAGAAAAAAAAAAGAAAAAAAATATGGGAATCACATATGTTATAGCTAAGAATTAGCATTTAAAAAACCATACAAATTCACTGAAAAAACCATGGGTTTCACACACGTTATAGTTAGAAATTAGCATTTAAAAAACCTTGCAAATTCACTGAAAAAACCATAGGTTTCACACATGTTATAGTTAGGAATTAGCATTTAAAAAACCTTGCAAATTCAGTGAAAAAACCAAAGGTTTCACACATGTTATAGTTAGCTGGACATTTCACTCGTAAAAAAACCAATGAAATTCCCCCGTTATAGTTAGTTCAGCTAACTATAACTCGCGCGCCCGCAATGCACTGCTGATGACATCACATATTACATCACTCATGACATGGTCACTGACATCACTCATGACATCACTGATGACATCTCAAATGACATCACTGATGACATCACTGATGACATCATCCTTGTGATAGAGTGGCAGACCTCCTCTTCCCCTAATATAACCTTTGATACACACATTCAAAAATAGAGACTGAAATTTTCAAAACAATGGACATACCAATACCAGTTACAAGAACCTCTTAAGTAATTCTAAGAACCACATACACATCCACTCATTCACCAACAGTCCTATACAGTCACTCATACATGCACTCACTCATCATATGTACTCATACACCTATACATCCTGTTACACAATGCCACTCATCCATAGAGTTACTCACACATACTCACTCATGCTAATAAAGAAACAAACATACATTTATTAGCTTATACAGTTATACACACACCACCACACTTACTTCTACGGAAACTTACACATACTTAGTCTTATAAACAATCACTTATAGAAACACATACTTATTCATACAGGAACTCTTTCAATCTCTCACTCTCACATATACTCACTTATATACACCAATAGTCACATATACTAGTTTAAAACATATGTAGTTACTCATAAAGACACTATTGAGACAGTCATTCACTCACTAACACAACCATTCACACACTCATCCACCCATACAGTCCTGCACACATGCTGTCTTCAACACATACAAAGAGTGAATCACTCATTCATGCACCTATGCACTACATAATACCCCCACCGAACCATACAGACACTCAGACTGATACTCAAAAAAACAACTAATAACCTATATAGACACCCATGAAGCTACTCACCAACCCATGCAGCCACTTATACACAAAGTGAGAGACTGATACAGATATTTTCATATTTAAACATTACTCAGTAAGCCATGTATTCACTATGATACACTTAATCAGTCAGTAACACAATAAATTTTTCAAAAACAAAGCATCCATTTAGACACTTATATACCCATTTATTCTTCCATTGACCTTGAGATATACATATATAAAACATATTTAATTTTCAGAAAAACACACATTCACTGGATGATGTCATCAGTGATGTCATTTGAGATGTCATCAGTGATGTCATGAGTGATGTCAGTGACCATGTCATGAGTGATGTAATATGTGACGTCATCAGCAGTGCATTGCGGGCGCGTGAGTTATAGTTAGCTGAACTAACTATAACGGGGGAATTTCATTGGTTTTTTACGAGTGAAATGTCCAGCTAACTATAACATGTGTGAAACCTTTCGTTTTTTCACTGAATATATATATATATATACAACCTACTGGCACTCGCCAGTAGGTAGTTATAGTGAGGACCTATTATCCATAGGAAAATTGTAACATTCTACTGCGAATAACTTTGGCGCCATTTGACAAATCTTCGCAAAAGTTTCAAAACGAATGGCCCGTTCCGGTCAAGTCCTATCCTGAAAGTTTGGGGCTGATTCATCAAGCGGGGGCTGAGAAAAAAGGGGGTACCAAAATGCATTTTCCCCATGTTATTTCCTATGGGAAATTTTAGACACGGCTACAGCCCGAACTGCTGAATGGAATTACACCAAATTTTGCAAAAAGGTAGCCCTTGGTTCAGAAGGTGCCCTTTTTTTAAAATGGTGTAAATACTTTCAGTAGTTCCTGAGAATTTCAAAAAATAGTGGTGAAAAAATCATTTTCCCATAGGAAACTTTAGACACTGTTATAGCAAAAACTGCTGAACGGAATTACACCAAATTTGGCAAAAAGGTACTGCTTGGCTCAGAAAGCGACCTTTTTAAAAATGGTGTAAATCTGTTCAGTAGTTTTTGAAAAATTAAGAAATAAATATAGTGGTATCTATGGCCGCAGAGGATACGCTCACCCTGCGTGCACCCTGCGCGCACCCTCCCGATCACGAGCTTCATGTTAATTGGCTGTCAACACTTCAAACCAGGAAGTGTTGGCAGCCATTTTGAGCCTGGGTAGAACAGAGGCAGAAGAAAACTGAAAAACAAATGTGGAAATCAGGAAAACGGGGCAGGGTAGAAACACCCTGACCCCCTAAGTGTGCCAGGGCAAAAAAATTATTTTTTTCCCCAAAAAATTAACCGAATACGCGCAGGTTGCGCGGATCCAGCCACAAAAATGAAAAAAACAAAGCGCCGACTCCTGCGCTTCGTTATTAATTAGGCCCCGGGTGGGCAAGTCCCGGGGGCATTTCATAATAGTGTTTGGGGGGCCAGGGGGACCCCCGCAGCCCCAGAGAACGCCACCCCGGGACTTATTTTTTGTTAAAAAAAATGTGTGGGGCGCTCAAGCCCCCCCACATGCCCCGGGGACCACCACCTCCCCGGGGCACAAAGATGTAAATATGGGGGTCCTTTAAAGACCCCAGAGCCCCGGGGACCACCACCTCCCCGGGGCTTTCTACAGATTTTAGAGGGGGGCCGCGTGGCCCCCCTCCTGGAGCCTGTGGTGGCCCTGGGGACCGCCACCCCCCAGGGCCGGCTTCTGCAGTGTCCCAGGGTGCCCACCGCCCAGACACTGTTGTTTGCAATGACAGGTCAGGAGCCTCGCGGCTCCCGACCTGTCATTGCAAACTGCTTTGCTGCATTAAAGCGAGAGCAGGGAAACCTGCTCTCGCTTCAATGAAGCAAAGCAGATTGCTTTTCCACATGTGGAGCTGCATGTTAGCAGCTCCCCATGTGGAAAAGCATTGCCGGCTTCCGTGGGACACGGGGAGCCGGTGGGACCGAGGGGCATTGAGGCTCCCCCCATGGTCCCCGGGGCGAATAGAAATTAATGGTAATAGCCATGTTTTTTTGATGGGAAAATACAGAGTCGCGTACCTAGCACGGCGCCTAGCGCGGCCCCTAGTGTGCACGCAAGAGGTACGTGACTCCTAGCGCGAAAAGCTATGCCGGCGCCCGAAGGTCGCGGGGAGCCGGAGGGACCGTGGGGGCATAGGGGCTCCCCCCACGGTCCCCAACGTGTTATGTGGGCCCTGGGAGATGGGGTCCCCGGGGCAAATAGAAATTAATGGTAAGAGCCATGTTTTTTTTTATGGGAAAATACGGAGTCGAGTACTTAGTACGACGCTCAGTGCGGCCCCTAGTGTGCACGCAAGGCGTACGCAACTCCTAGCGCGAAAAGCTATTCCAGCTCCTGAAGGTCGCAGGGAGAAGGCAGGACTGTGGGGGCATTGGGGCTCCCCCACCATGGTCCCCAACGTGATATGTTGGCCCCGGGGGATGGGGTCCCCGGGGCGAATAGAAATGAATGGTAAGAGCCATGTTTTTTTTACGGGAAAATACAGAGTCGCATACCTAGCGCGGCACTCAGCGCGGCCCATAGTGTGCACGTGAGGCACACGTGACTCCAATTCGCGCAGGGTGCACGACTCCAAGGAAAAATATTTACATTTTTAAATAAAAACCTAGGTTACATGTTAGGATATTGGGTGGCTCTAAAAGATCCCTTGTGGATATTGGGAGATTTTTGTAGCTACATGTAAGTGCCAATGCAGAGTCTTAAGTTGTTGACAAAGACTCTGTTTCCCTCATCTGTGAAATGTACACCATCTCTTCTGTATATGCCATCCATATTAAAACGCAGATTGTTGTTGTATATGGACCCCATACTATGGTCTCTGAGATAAGCAGAAATAGCTTTATTGACATTTTTTCTTGCTTTCTCAATCTGTGGACAAAATTGATTGGACCTGTTCCATTTCTGTCTTTGGCATATGAGTAGAGTACACAAAGGCAGTTTGGGGGAAAAGCAACATCAATTCTGCAAAAGTGTCCTTCATTAGCATTTCCAGAGCTAACCCAGTCAATGTGCCTAGGTCATTGCCACCACAGTGCACAATCATGAGGTCAGGTGGTTGGAGATGCAAAAAGGATTTAACCAATGGCATCAATTGGTGTCACTTTAATCCTCTCTGTCCAATCTATTTAATGTCTACATTTTGCAAAGCTAGGTTTTTGTCAATACCTCTGCTTTCAGCATACCTTTTGCACCAGAAAATATAGCTGTGTCCAATAATACACACAGAAAGCATCTTGAAAGGATTTCTGTAGGTAATCAGACAATGCCTGCAGCTGAGGTAGGCAGGTGGAATAATAAAATCTATCTAAAAAGGTTGGACATGATGCTGTTTTTAAGAAAGTAGAGATTTGATTGGCTGTTTAAGAACACTCTACATTCAAATATAGGGTGCATTTTACTTTGTTTACAAAGCATGTTTCTTATTGGTTATTAACATATGCTGGAAAGGTACAGCATAAAGGATAAGGTCAAGTATTGCAAAGCCAACCACACCTGATATTGTCATTTGCAACATTGTGTGGTGAACTTGTGACATGGCAGCTAAGTTGAATGGTGCATGACCTGTTGCTATGGAAACTGACATTAAGGACAAGGGGTGAAGATGTCAGTTGAAAAGTCTTATTCTCTGTGACCAATGGAAAATCGATTTTCAATTTGAAAAACACTGGGAAGCAATGCCATTTGTTGCTTATGTCTGTATGTGTTGAAAAATTGAGAGAAAGTTTGCCAATACTGGTTCATCCTTCCAGTCTGTTTATCTAAATTCTCTGTGTGAAAAAGAACATCCTGACTGCGTGTATGAGATTGTGCATTCAACAGATTTATTTAAAGGTGAGTTACATATTTTTTTAGGTTAATTTAAAAAAAAAAGACATTTTTATGAAACTGTGTTGTTTGAAATCTATTATAAAATGCACAGATATATATTGGGATTATTTTTATTGTACTTGAAGTTTGTTTAAAAAGCAGTATGTACAGTAATATATTTATTTAAGTGTGTTGGAAGATATGGTTGAATGAAGGCTTTTATTTACTATTAATTGGTTAAATATGTACTAAGAAGATGTATTTTCAAAAATATTCATATAAGGTGTAGTTTATTAGGCATGATTATTTCTGCTGTGTAAAAAGGTATAGTGTAAAAATATTGCATTATTATAGATAGAGTGGTAAAATGAAGTACAATTGTGCTGTTTGTAAAATTATCATATACGCTGTTAATAATTATGAACCTGTTATTAGTTGGTACAGTTTGTGCAGTTTAAAAAATCCTTATAAAAAAAGTGTTCTTTATTACTCTTCTTCATTAAGTGTGTTGGGAGGTACAGTTTGATGAAGTTGCATATTTGTAAATTTAAAGCACAATATGTAGCTGCAAAGAAAGCCAGTACATTTTATTCTTTCTGGTATTTAGTAGTTGGTATGTCATGAGCCAGGGACTTGTTTACATTATATTTACATTTGTATGAATTAATGAGAGGTATCTGATACATTAGAGGATTGCACACGTGGTGTAAATGTGATTTTATAAGTGTATGATAAGTGATTTTGTGGTTCTATAATGTCTAATTTCGTAGTTAGTATGTAAGTAAATGTGCACAATCTTTACCTCCAGCACACTAGTGATTCACTCCTGTAAAAATCCATACAGTAGCCATGTAGATAAGCAATCACACTGTTAGTCCCTGTCCACTGCTCCTATCATCCTGACAGCCCTATGTCTGTATCTACTCTCTGTGCTGAAACACAAGCACTTGAAAACTTACTCTCCTGTCAACTACGAGCACTGTCACTATCTAGTCACTGTCCATACACCTGTAGAATGCCTCAGGCATTAAGACATATGGTGCTACAGTGAAATGTGCATAATGTATGCAGGCCTGTAACCCCCAGCAGACTCTTGATTCACCCTTTCAATAACCAGGTAGTATTTATGTAGTGCCCCAATTAGCCTATCAGTCTCTGTCCACTCCTGCAATTATCCTGACAGAAGCATGTCCTTATCTAATTAATGTGCTAACACACAAGCACTTAAAAACTCCCTCTCCTGTCCACTACCAGCACTCTCACTATCTAGTCAGTCTCCATATACCTGTAGAATGTCTCAGGCATTAAGACCCATAGTGCTACAGTGACATGTGCACAATGTATGCAGGCCCCTAACCCCCAACAGAGTACTGATTCACCCTTGTTATAAGCCAATTAGTATTCAAGTAGTACCCTAATTAGACTGTCACTCTCTATGCGGTCCTGCAATTATCCTGACAGAACCATGTCCTTATTTACTGTCTGTGCCAACACACAAGTACTTAAAAACTTACTCTTCTTTCAACTCATAGCACTCTCAGTATCTAGACAGTGTCCATACACCTTTTTGAATGCCTCAGGCATTAAGACACATGGTGCTACAGTGAAATGTGTGCAATGTATGCAGGCCTGTAATCCCCAGCAGACTACTGAGTCACCCTTGCGATAAGCCACGTAGTATTTATGCAGTGTCCAATCACAGTATCAGTCTCTGTCCACTCCTGCAATCATCCTAACAGAAGCATGTCCTTATCTAATTTCTGTGCCAACACAGAAGCAGTTAAAAACGTACCCTCCTGTCAATTACCAGTACTCTCAGTATCTAGTCACTGTGCATACAAATGTAGAATGTCTCAGGCATTAAGACACATAGTGTTATAGTGAAATGTGCACAATGTATGTAGGTCTGTAAGACCCAACATACTACTGATTCACCCATGCAATAAGCTCAGTAGTATTTATGCAGTGCCCCAATCAATCTATCAGTCTCTGTCCGGTCCTGTAATTATCCTGATAGAAGCATGTCCTTATGTAATAGCTGTGATAACACAGAAGCACTTATAAACTCTCCCTGCTGTCAACTACCACCATTTAAACTATCCACTCAGTATCCATGCACTTATAGAATGTCACAGGCACTAAGACACATAGTGGTACAGTGAAATGTGTGAAATGTATGCAGGCCTGTAATCCCCAGTAAACTTCTGATTCACCCTTGCAATAACTAGGTAGTATTCATGCAGTGCTCCAATCAACCTATCAGTCTCTGTGCAGTCCTGCAATTACCCTGACAGAAGTATGTCCTTATCTAATCACTGTGCCAACACAGAAGCACTTAAAAACTCTCTCTTCTATCAACTACCAGCACTCTCACTATCTAGTCACTGTCCATACACCTGTAGAATGCCTCAGGCATTAAGACACATAGTGCTACAGTGAAATATGCGTAATGTATACAGGCCTGTAACCTCTAGCAGACTTCTGATTCACCCTTTCAATAATTAGGTAGTATTCATGCAGTGCCCCAATCAGGCTATCAGTCTCTGTCCATTCCTTCAATTATCCTGACAGAAGCATGTTCTTATCTAATCGCTGTGCCAACACAGAAGCACTTAAAAACTCACTCTTCTGTAAAATACCAGCACTCTCACTATCTAGTCAGTGTCTATACACCTGTAGAATGCCTCAGGCATTGAGACACACAGTCCTACAGTTAAATGTGTGCAATGTATGCAGGCCTGTAACCCCCAGCATACTATTGATTCACCCTTGCAATAAGCTCAGTAGTATTTATTCAGTGCCCCTATCAGTCTATCAGTCTCTGTCCACTCCTGCAATTATCCTCACAGAAGCATGTCTTTATCTAATCGTTGTTTCAACACACAAGCACTTAAAAACTCACCCTCCTGAGAACTACCAGCACTCTCGCTATCTAGTTGCTGTCCATACACCTGTAGAAAGCCTCAGGCATTAAGACACATACTGCTACAGTGAAATGTGGGCAATGTATGCAGGTCCGTAACCCCTAGCAGAGTACTGATTCACCCATGCTATAAGCCAGGTAGTATTCTAGTAGTGCTTCAATCAGCGTATCAGTCTCTGTCCACTCCTGAAATTATCCTGATAGAAGCATTCCTTATCTAATCGCTATTTCAACACACAAGCACTTAAAAACTCACCTTCCTGTCAACTACCAGCACTCGCACTATCTAGTCAGTGTCTATTAGGCCTGGGCGGTAAATTCCGTTCCGTTCGCGGAATTTGCGAAATTTGGGTAATTTCGCGTTACGCGGAGAACACGAAATTGCCCAAAATGCCGCTTTCCGCAACTTCGCGAAATTTTTGCTTGTTCGCGTTCTCAAAATGCGTGTTCGCTAGATATTTCTCCCCGAGCACGCAAACAGCGATTGTGAACAGGAAAAAAGCATCGCGAACAAGCAATTCCGCGTGTTCGCAGAATTTCTGCGTGTTCGCGGAGATTTTTTACCGTTTCGCGGAGATTTGCGTAAGGCGATTACGCAAATTCCGCCCACCCCTAGTGTCTATACACCTGTAGAATGACTTAGGCATTAAGACACATAGTGGTACAGTGAAATGTGTGTAATGTATGCAGGCCCCTAACCCCCAGTAGAGTACTGATTCACCCTTGCAATAAGCCAGGTAGTATTCATGCAGTGCCCAATCAGACTGTCACTCTCTGTCCACTCCTGGAGTCATCCTGACAGAAGCATGTCCTGATCGATTCTCTGTGCCAACACACAAGCACTAATAAACTCTCCCTGCAGTCAACTGCCAGCAGTGTAAATATCCAGTCAGTATCCATGCACGTGTAGAGTGACTCAGGCATTAAGATAAGCAGTGCTACAGTGAAATGTACACAGTCTATGTAGGCCTCTAACCAGACTACTAAATCACCCTTGCAATAAGATAGGTAGTATTCATGTAGTGCCCCAATCAGCTTGTCATTCTCTGTCCAATCCTGCAATCATCTTAACAGAGCTATGTCTTTATGTAATCACTGTACCAAAACCTAGGGATTTATAAATTCAGCATTCTCATTTGTTGCAGTACTCCAATCATTCAGTCAGTATTTATGTACTTATGCAATGACCCTGGTAGTAATACATCAATATTACAAACACCTATCCAGTATTCATGCAGTCCTCTAAACACATAAACACTACTTATTTTGTCCTTCATTTTTCAAACTACTACCCCTGTATTGCAGAAAATGGGTTGTGATTTCTAAACAAAACACATAAATATTTTTTATGTAGAAGATATTTGTTTAATAATACAATAAATTATTTTAAAGATTTATTTTAATAATATTATATTTTTTTTCAAAACAGATAGTGTTCATCATCATTACAAAAAAAGTCACCATGACTAAAAAACAGAAAGAAGGAAACAACAAAAAAAGGAGTATTATTTGAAGAAAACACAACAGCAACATTTAGATGAAGAACAACATGTGGGGAAAAAAAAGAAATCTTGCGGTAGGAGAACCAAAGAATTTATTAAAAGACTTTCAAAGCCTAGAAACAGTGTGCACACTGTGGAAAGTAGAAACAATGCCTCAAGAAGAAAGAACAATAAGAAGAAAAAAAGGAGAAATTAATGGGAAATTAAGTTTTCAAGAAAACATATATGGTAAAAGGAGAAAGAATCAATTTACTGAAATAAGAAAAATAATGTTTTATATTAGAATTATCTTTAATTTGTTGAAAGATGTGAGGAAATATAAAAAAAATCAGCATTTTATAAAAAGAAAAAACAGATTGAAACTATTGTTGAAAAGGCTTTTGAACTGAAAAGGAAATTAATCATTATAGTATTAAATAGAATTCGATCATTAGATAAGCAAATATCTTTTATGAAGGCCAAAAGTAAAAGGAAGAGATTAATTAACAGAAGTAACTTTTGTGATGTTTTTTTGGGTGAATGGAAACACAGTTCAAGTTCAGAGACTTTTTTTAATGAAGAGAGTTATTTTCAAACCAATATATTGTTGCATGCAGTTGATACCAGTGGTCGTGCTTATGAGGTTAAAAACGGTTGTCCAACTGAAAAGGAAAAAATGGTTCCTAGAAATGTAGAGGAACTGGTGGCTGATGAAGTTCTAGGGAGACGTACTACAGCCCCAGTGTATACTTGGGATTTAGTAGCATATGCAGCAGACGTTAGGAATCAATTGATATTTTTCGGAATTTCTTACGAGTTTATAGTAAAAAAAGTCTTAAACAAAAGATTAAGATGTTGCAAGGTCTAGATCCTTCCAGAGTGAGAAAAAATACTGGTTTGCAAGGTCATTCTCTGGCTTGTCTTTCTAGAAAAGTATGTCAAAGTGTTTTTCATCATTTTAGAATGTTAGCAGTGCATCATTCTCAAATGCGGAAGTTAGTCAGAAGATTGTATTACGTAAAAAGTCCAGCAATATTTTTAAATGAATTAAACAGTTCACTTGTGCATCTGTCAGTATCAGATGTAAAAAAGTTTGTGATGAAATAGAGTTTCGTTACTTTGGTCCTGAAGAAGAGAGTAGACAAAGTGAGACATTGATAGAAGTAGGCTTTGAAGAAAACGTGGAGAAGATTACTTTAGAGAAATTTGAATAAGAAATTTCAAAGTTTAAGGTAATTTCGTGTGAACGGCCAAATTATACATGTATTTGTTGTCGACGAAATCACTATAAGAATCAAACTAGGACTGTTGATCTGTATTTAAAAAGTGAAAATGAAAATAATGATAAGTGGAAGAAATTTGCAACTTATTTGTTGGTAGAGGATTGCTTTGATTTGGGTACTAATCAACGTATTTGTAAATATTGTTATAACAAATTAGAGGATAATAAAATGCCAGGAAGAGCTGTGCATAATGATCTGGAGTTGGAAGATATTCCTCAAGAACTGATGGATTTAAACACATATGAGTGTACTCTGATTCAATCTGTGCACCTGTTTCAGGCTATTGTTCGTATGGAGCCTAAAACAGGTAAATTGCCTCCCACAGATTTACAGAGAGGATTAAAAGGAAGAGTTGTATATTTACCTCTAGATTTAAAGAAAAATATTGAAACTATTGGTGTAGATAAAGAAGAAAGTGAACAATTAATTATTCTAGTGAATGGTGTTCCTACTCAGGGGCCGATTCTGATCCGGGTCGGAAGGGCACCGAACGAGATCCGGACGGAAAAACTACAAGCCGTACGCGTGTTTTCTGCCTGACTCGTACAGCTGTACGAGCGAGCCAGTACGATGTGAGCTTCATGAAATTCACCGACCGAGTCGTTTCCGGGTCCGAACCGCTCCGTAAGTCTCGGTCGTAAGATAACCATGGCGTGCAATGGATACGATTCACGACCGAGCCAGTACGATGCATGCGTCGGACAGCCTGTGCGAGCCGGAATGTCCGGCTTGCAAAAGCTCCCGGAGTCGGACACAGGGGGAGACACATGGGACTCCCCCACACAGGCATGTACGGCACGGATGACACCGACACGTACCCACTGTAGAGGGCGTACTTGTTTGAGACATACCCATTCAGCCAATGGGAGCGCATGTACGCGTCGTACAACTGGCTCCCATTGACTTCTATGGGAGTCCGACCGAACCGAGTCCGACAGCATACGTGCGCATCTTACTCGCTCGGTCGGACTGTATGGGTCCGACCCGGATCGGAATTGGCCCCTCAGAGTAAGAAAATCTGGCAGGAATTAGTGGATGTCAGGAAAGTGCAAAAGGCAACATTGTATCCTATAAAAACAATGATTTGTACAAGAATGTGTATTTTGAAGAAGAAAAAAATACTTTTAGGAGATGATAGCGAAATGTCAAGTGGTCAGATTGAGAAAGTGGACATGTCGAAAACTGAAGAAATTTATGAACATTATAGTGTACATCATTTACATTCTAAAGAAGTGTTGGGGAATACTATTGAATTATTCCAAATGAAGAAAGCGAAGGGGAATCCCATAAGTATTTGGGAAAAGACTTTGGAAGCTCGTTGTTTTCCCCAGTTGTTCCCAACTGGAAAAGGTGGACGATATGACGAACGATCAATACAAATTCCTGCATCAGAATATCGAACAACAAGATTGTATGCAGAAGATCCTAGATTTCGACAATGTATCCCATATATATTTCATCTTTTGTTTGAGAGTGACTTGTCTGGACTTTCATATGCAGTCAACCATATATTGAAAACAGGCGTACATCTTCGAAATGTTTCTGAAAAGGGATTTATGGAAAAAGTACATCAGAGAGATGATCATTTGGAATCTCAGCTGATTAATTTGATGGCAGGTCAGCGTGGTACTAACGAGTATTGGTATCGTTGTCATGGAGAACTTAAATGCATGTTACGGAATTTAGTAACTCCAAAGTGGTTTTTTACCCTAAGCTGTGCTGAATACGCATGGGATGATTTACTTCAATTTCTTCGAGAGGCAAATTCAAACATTCAAAACATTGAATTCAAAACTCCTGGAGAATTGTGTTCTTTGGATCCTGTTAATGTATGCAGATATTTCAATCATAGGTTTGAAGCTATGATGTCTTTTATCTGCAACAAAAAGAATCCTCCTCTTGGAGAAGTTATTGATTTTTTTGGGTGAAAGGAGTATCAAGCTAGAGGTGCTCCTCATAATCATATGCTTCTATGGATCAAGGACGCATCCAAATTTGGAACTGATTCGGATGACACTGTTTTATCTTTCATCGAAGATTATGTTACATGTGCTATACCTAAAAGAACAGAAGAAAACACCTTAAGGCAACAAGTGTTACGATTCCAAAGTCATCGTTGTTGACGGAAATACAAGTCGAAGGAAAAGTTTTATACCAAATGTCGTTTTGGATTTCCACGTCCAGTAAGATCCAAAGGAAGAGTGAACAGTTTCATGTCAGCGGTGAGACATACCATCACTAGAAAATCTCTCAAAAATACGTACAATTTGAGAAGAAGTGAAGAATCGAAGTATATAAATGATTATAATCCAGTTAATCTGTAAATGTGGAATGCTAATATGGATATCCAGTATGTTGCGGATAATTCCATTGCTGTGGCTCGGTATGTAACATCATACATAGCAAAATCAGAAAAGACGGAGTTGAAAGAAATGTGGGAAGAAATTTCCCACGAGAAGACTCTCAGTAAGAAATTGTACAGCTTTAGTTTGAAGATGCCGTCACATCGAGAAATTGGGTCATACGAATTATCGGATCGGTTATCGTCTGCAAGTTTATATTCAAAGTCAAGAGGAATTATTTGGGTTAGTCTAGGTCTTGCTGCAACGCGAAATCGAGTACTTAAACCTATCCAGGAAATTGAATATTTAGCATTAAATGAACCGGAAAACACAGCTATAGTCAAAACAAACATGTTGGATACATACTATCCAAATAGAAGTCCTCATCTTGAGAACATATGTCTCTACGAAGTACTGCAATATTACAGTTTTAAGAGAAATACTACAGAGAATATAAATGAATGAAAATATGCAGTGATTGGTTCAGAAGGATGTTTGGTGAAACATACTAAAGGAAATTTGATTAATCATAGGAAACTGACCTGTGATACTCCTGATAAAAGAGAATTTTACTATTTGGCACTTTTACACTCTTTAAACCTTGGCGTACGGAACTGGAATTACTTGGAGATTTTGAGTGCTATGAAGATTCTTTCAATGCATGTAAAGATAGCATTGAATGCACAGTTTTTGCAAATTATCCCAAAATGTTGAATGAAGAAATTGATCAAGAAGCTACTATTGCTGATGAGATTGCTAGAGACAGTTCTCAAGATAGTCAAAGTTCTGCTCCACTGAGTCAGGATCCTCTAGGACAACCAATTCTTGAAAATGAAGCAGCCATTGCCATGAGTGAAGTGGAAACAGCAATGCATCAAGCTCAAGAAGATATGATGGACTAGGGAATCTTGGAAGAACAACTAATTGTTGAACAGAAAGAAATATACCAGCAAGTGAAAGAACAGATCGACCATGGTTTTCTTCATGAAAAGAAAGAACGTAGATGCACATCAATTTAACCTATCCTAATATATGTCAGTGGTCAAGCTGGTACAGGAAAAAGTTTCTTAATTAAAGTTTTGACCAGTTATCTACAGAAAACAACAGACTCAGATTTGTCTTGTGTTGTAACTGCTCCAACTGGGTTGGCAGGACACAACATTAAAGGAATTGCATTGCATCATTTACTTATGCTACCTGTAGAGCATGAAAATAAATTGGAATATCACAAGCTATCTGGAGAAGCTTGTTATGAAGTTTCAAGAGTGCTAAAGAAAATGAAACTTCTAATTATTGATGAGGTGAGCATGGTCTGAAACGTAATGCTTGCCTTTGTGCATTTAAGAATGCAGCAAATTTTAAAAACACAATATGATGTGTTATTTGGAGGAAAACATGTCATAGTTTTTGGTGATCTACTTCAACTCACTCCTGTTAAAGGACAACCAGTATTTAAAACACTTCAGCATGAAGACACCAGAAAGTCTTTGGGAAGCATTGGAAATGTTAATATTTGGTCATATTTTGAATACAAAGAACTTACTAAAAATATGAGATAGAAAATATGATATAAATTATGGAACTATTCTTCAAGATATAAGAATTGGAGTAGTGACAGAACATGGCAAACAAGCTTTTTATATGTATGTGTAAATTGTCGGGTCATTTTACGGCGCAATTTGAATGTGGAAAAAGGTTTAGTAAATGGAGCAATGGGAAAAGTGGTTGAATTTGTCAATTATCAAAAAAGAGATGGGATTGAATCTATAAAAAAACAAATTTGATCAGATTGAAGAAGTAAAGCAAATTGGTCGTTGTTCAGGTCGTTTTTTGCTAGTTAAAGATTTGTATGTTCGTAGGAAACAGTTTCCTCTTTCCTTGGCATATGCAGTGACTATTCATAAGTCTCAAGGTTTAAGTGTAGACAGTGCTTTGGTAAACATTGGGAGTACCGCATTTAAAGAGGGTATAGTATATGTTGCTTTGTCACGAGTCAGAACTTAATCTGGATTGTATTTGATTGATTTTGATGAGAGAAAGATTAGTGCAGATTCAAATTGTGTAAGAGAGTATAATCGAATAAGAAGACTATATGCTCCCAATTTAGGTGAATATCCTGTATTTGAAAAGCGTGTAGTTTGTTGAAAACATAGATGAGAGAATATCTGTAGTGAAGTTAAAGAACAGAAAAAAAATCAAGATAATGTTGAGATTCCAAGCAAAAAGCAGAAAGAGACTATTGAAGAGATTGTTGGATATCAATTAGAAAATAGTTCCAGTATTAACTGCTATGCAAATGTAGTGGTAAATGTTGTATTTTCTTAAGAATATCTGCAACAGCAAATTATGGAGCATCGAGAAGGTTTTGTTCATTGTTGTATTCTATATTTGAAAAATTGAAAACTGATAAAAGTAAAATACAAAGTGTTTCTGATATTCGGAATCTTCTGGATATATGTAGTGGTTCTACACAATTTTCACAGAATGTCCAACAAGATGCTCAGGAATTTCTAATGTATATGCTTGCAGTATTGGAAGATGAAGGAATAGAAATTGAAAATCTATTTGGACTTCGTTATAAATGGGAACATCAATGTGAAAATTGTATATTTACTTCTACCACTAACATACACACTGAGAGATTCATATATTTAACAATTCCGGACTGTAAAGCAGTATCTTTCAACAAATTAGCTAAAGCAGCAAATCAAAACATGGAGTGGAGCCAATGCAAATCAGAAATGTTATCAACATTATTTATAGAAAGATTTGGAGCATATATCATTTTAATGATACAACGTTGTACAGCTGATGGAAGAAAATTGGAAACTTTAATTAAAAATGTTGTAGTAAGTCAACTATGAATATCAGGAAGAACTTTTGTAGCAGTAGCAATTATTTTCCACGATGGACCTTCAACAACATCTGGACATTACACAGTCTATTTAAAATGCAGTAAAGGATGGACATATTGTAATGATGCTCATTTGGTTTTTAAATATCGTTTGCCTAAGGAATTACCAAATTCATACCTAATATTTTGATAGGCAAAGTTGTAACAACATAATTCGGCCTATTGGGAATATGTTAATATGTATTAATACCAATACTTTTGACAATTTCAGTATGAAGGATTTTTAGTAATATCATTTGGCATACAGGAAATATATTAATTAAAATTAAGCAGTTTTTTAGAGATATTCTATCAGCAAATACTTTAAATGACATCATTTAGAGTATATGGAAATTATAAAGAATTGTTGATTGAGTTCTTGTTTATCTTCTTTGATATTATATTGAGAAAACTCTGTTAGAAAGAAGCATTTTATATATACGAGAGTGGCATTATATACTATGTTATTCAGGATGTTATTTATATGCAATGTGGAGAGATAGTTGACTATGTTTAAAATATTTTTGAGACAGATTTGTTTTTGTTTTTTTAAACAATCTTATTGATTGTTGTTTTTTTGCCCGCTGTTATGTGATGAGTAACATTGAAATCACTATTAATAGTGAAATTCAATATATTCTGAGAACAACAAAAAAGGCAAACTAAATAATTTATATAATGGTAAAATTATGTGTGTTGTAAAAATTATAAGATTATATATTATAACTTTATTTTTTCTTCTCTTTTACAGATCCTAATTCTAAATACGCAAAATGACTCTGTTATTAAGATACAAAGTGGTCCAGTCAAATGTGCACAATCTATGCAGGCCTCTAACCTTCAGCAGAGTACTGATTCACCCTTGCTATAAGCCAGGTAGTATTCATGCTGTGCCCCAATTAGATTGTCAGTCTCTGTCCACTCCTGCAATCATACTGTCAGAAGGATGTCCTTATCTAATCTCTGTGCCAACACAGAAGCACTTAAAAAGTCTCCCTGCAGTCAACTACCAGCAGTGTAAGTATCCAGCCACTATACATGCACTTGTAGAATGACTCTGGTATTAAGACACGCAGTGCTACAATCAAATGTGCACAATCTATGCAGGCCCCTAACCCCCAGCAGAGTACTGCTTCACCCTTGCTATAATCCAGGTAGTATTCATGCACTGCCCCAATTAGATTGTCAGTCTCTGTCTACACCTGCAATTATACTGTCAGAAGGATGTCCTTATCTAATCTCTGTGCCAACACAGAAGCATTTATAAACTGTCCCTGCAGTCAACTACCAGCAGTGTAAGTATCCAGCCACGATGCATGCATTTGTAGAATGACTCAGGTATTAAGACACGCAGTGCTACAATCAAATGTGCACAATCTATGCAGGCCTCTAACCCCCAACAGAGTACTGATTCACCCTCGCTATAAGCCAGGTAGTATTCATGCAGTGCCCCAATTAGATTATCAGTCTCTGTCTACTCCTGCAATCATACTGTCAGAAGGATGTCCTTATCTAATCTCTGTTGCAACACAGAAGCATTTATAAACTGTCCCAGCAGTCAACTACCAGCAGTGTAAGTATCCAGCCACTATGCATGCATTTGTAGAATGACTCAGGTATTAAGACACGCACTGCTACAATCAAATGTGCACAATCTATGCAGGCCTCTAACCCCCAGCGGAGTACTAATTCGAACCTTGCTATAAGCCAGGTAGTATTCATGCAGTGCCCCAATTAGATTTTCAGTCTCTGTCCAGTCCTGCAATCATACTGTCAGAAGGTTCTCCTTATCTAATCTCTGTGCCAACAAAGAAGCACTTAGAAAGTGTCCCTGCAGTCAACTACCAGCAGGGTAAGTATTCAGCCACTATACATGCACTTGTAGAATGACTCAGGTATTAATACACGAAGTGCTATAATCAAATGTGCACAATCTATGCAGGCTTCTGACCCCTAGCGGAGTACTGATTCACCCTTGCTATAAACCAGGTAGTATTCATGCAGTGCCACAATTAGATTGACAGTCTCTGTCTACTCCTGCAATCATACTGTCAGAAGGATGTCCTTATCTAATCTCTGTGCCAACACAGAAGCACTTATAAACTGCCCCTGCAGTCAACTACCAGCAGTGTAAGTATCCAGCCACTATGCATGCATTTGTAGAATGACTCAAGTATTAAGACATGCACTGCTACAATCAAATATGCACAATCTATGCAGGCCTCTAAACCCTAGCAGAGTACTGATTCACCCTTGCTATAAACCAGGTAGTATTCATGCAGTGCCCCAATTAGATTGTCAGTCTCTGTCTACTCCTGCAATCATACTGTCAGAAGGATCTCCTTATCTAATCTCTGTGCCAACAAAGAAGCACTTATAAAGTCTCCCTGCAGTCAACTACCAGCAGTGTAAGTATTCAGCCACTATCCATGCATTTGTAGAATGACTCAAGTATTAAGACATGCACTGCTACAATCAAATGTGCACAATCTATGCAGGCCTCTAACCCCTAGCGGAGTACTGATTCACCCTTGCTATAACCCAAGTAGTATTCATGCAGTGCCCCAATTAGATTGACAGTCTCTGTCCACTCCTGCAATCATACTGTCAGAAGGATGTCCTTATCTAATCTTTGTGCCAACACAGAAGCACTTAAAAAGTCTCCCTGCAGTCAACTACCAGCAGTGTAAGTATCCAGACACTATGCATGGCTGTAGTCGCACTTGGCAGCTGTTTTTATGCCAGTGAAGGAAGAAGCACAGACTTGCGACATATTTATGTAAATATGTCACATCCCTGTGCTTCGGAAGTGCAGCAGCGCGGTGCAGCTAAAGAGTTTGCACTTTAACGCTACAGTACTTCCTCATAAATCTTCACTTATAAATTCACCATACACTACTAATACATTCTTTCAGTAATTCATACTCTACACATATATTCAACCAAACTTTCACACATTATCATACAAATATATTTCTTTCTTTAACCAGAGAAGTTAGTTCTGATAAGAACTCTTTTTTTTCTTATTTTTTCTTTTATATTTTTATTTTTCTGAACGATTGTATATTTTTTTGGGTGTTTGTTCAAAAAAAAAAAGAATGAAAAAAACAGGAAACTTCAGGAATTATTTTGCATTCCAAAAAAACAAAGCAAACAAAAAACTAGCAACAATGGTTCCATTGTGCAGCACAAACTGCTTCTACAGATGGCTCCCCAAAACAAATGAGTTTTTTGCACTTCACGCAGTGCTGCTCTAGGAAAGCAAACTCAGGGCGTATGTCTGGTGCAGATGTAGAAGTTGATGTCCCAGAAGTACTTGGAACTGCAGCTGGAGGGTTCCTTTCTGCTCGTCTACACTCCTCCCGAGCCAGATTCACCGGATGAATGGTCTTCAGATTTTTATACATTGAAGCAGTACGGCAGGAGTACTTCTTTTCATTACTTCCTCTAGATAGTACTCTCTCACAAATGTGGCAGGTGACCTTAGTGGCATTCACCTTCTTCTGCCCTGGTGAAAAGGTAAAGAATTTCCACACCACTGATTCTGGCCTTTTAGGACGTTCAGGCTCCGACAAAAATTCTTCTTCTGAAGAATGTTCTTCCTCCTCTTGCTGCTGTCCTGAAGCTATGATCTTCTTTTTTTTTTAAAACACCCCAAAAAATGGTGAAAAAAGGGTTCTTCAAAGCACTGAGATCACTCACCAAAGATGCTCAAAGAAGAATGATTGAAATGGGTGGGGTCCTTCAATAGTTACAATGGGAAATGTTATGAACCAATCAAATCTTTTTTTTTTTGGTCACATGGGTTCCGCGCACCCAGCGCTTACGAAGCACGCACACGACGCGACTTCGCGAAAATAGATTTAAAAGTAATATAACTTTATTACAAATAGAAATATAATATTTTTATGAATACCTTAGATAATCTGTAGCCCTAATATGTACATTAAAGACACACATATATCATTTTAGAACATCAAAAATTTCGCGGGGATTCGCGCACCCAGCGTGCCCCACATATGACATTACGTGGGGCCCGCCACCGCGCAAGCGTTGCGTACCATAATGCGCATGTGTCGCAAATTAGCGAGAGGAGGAGTCGCGCATCAGACGCATACCTATCGCGCACAACACGTAATATTATACGTATATCACGTAATTAGAAAACACTCACCCGTCGCACACCATATGTGGATCCTTCACAACTTTTCCAATATGGCGGCTGTAATACGCACACCCATCGCGTTAGGTACGCTTAGGGTGCGCGACTCCAAAATTTCTTTTTTTTTTTAAAAGAAAATAATATAGATATATTCAAATTTAAAAAAATAATAATAACAATTACAGTATATTTCAGTTTAAATTAAAAAAAAAATTTTAAACAATTTTCAGAAAAGTATATAATATTGTTTAATAAATAATATATTCACAAATTAACAATTTAAAAAAATCTTCAAATTGTTTACATAAAACATAGGTATAACTACTTTTATAATTAAAAATTAGCATTTAAAAAACCTTTGAAATTCACTGAAAAAACCATAGATTTCAGACACTTTATAGTTAGGAATTAACATTTAAAAAACCTTAGAAATTCACTGAAAAAACCATAGGTTTCAGACACGTTATAGTTAGGAATTAGCATTTAAAAAACCTTAGAAATTCACTGAAAAAACCATTGGTTTTAGGGAAAGTTATAGTTAGTCGGACATTTCACTCGTACAAAACCCGTGAAATTCCCCCGTTATAGTTAGGTCAGCTAACTATAACTCGCTCCCCGCAATGCACTGCTGATGACGTCACATATTACATCACCCATGACATGGTCCGTGACATCACTGATGACATCACTGATGACATCTCAAATGACATCACTGATGACATCACTGATGACATCTTCCAGTGACTGTGTGTTTCTGTATCGTTTAAATATATTTAATATCTATAGGGAAAGGCGTATTGAAGAATGAGTGGATGTATAAGTGTCTGAATGGATGATTTAGTAGGTGCGTGACTGACTATAAGTGAGTGAATAAACTTATCTTACTAAATACATGGGTTAGTGAGTAAACTGTGTGAATGTCTGTATCTGTCTGTCTGATGGTGTGTAAGCGGCTGCATGGGTTTGCGAATAGCTACATGAGTATCCATATGGGTTATTGATTGGCTGTCTGAGTATCTGTATGGGTGCCTGAGTGTTTGTGTGGGTCGGGTGTGTGTGACTCTGTACATAGATGTGTGAGTGGGAGATTAACTGGGTGCATGGTTTCAAGAGTGCATCTGTGATGGACTGTATGGGTGGGTGAGTGTGTGTATGGGTGTGTTAGTGAGTGAATGTATATCTCAGTTGTATATGTGTGAGTAAGTACATAAGTGAAAGGCAGTATATATGTGTGTTGGAGTATATAAATGGCTATAACTGAGAGTGTGTGATTGTGAGAGTGGCTGTATGGATGAGATTGTGCTTGTATCATTGATTATATCAGAGCGTAGGTATGTGCTAGTATTTGTATGAGTAAGTGAGCTGGTGTGTGTATAACTGTATAGGTGAGTAAATGGGAGTGTGATTAATTTTTTACATCACTAGGTGTGTGAGTACCTCTATGGATGAGTGGTGGTGTGTGAGTGTCTATATAGGTGTATGAGTGCATATTATAGTCCTGTACTGAGTGACCATAAGTATGAGTGACTGTACGGGTGAGTGAGTGGATGTGTGTGTAGACCTAAGAATCAGTGAGTGGGTATCTAGTTATTGGTCTTGGAGTGTCTATGGTTTTGAGAATGGCAGTCTGTAATTTAGAGTGGGTGTATCAAAAGTTATATTAGGGTGTGAGAAGATGCATGAAATTATCACATGGATGATGTCATCAGTGATGTCATCAGTGATGTCATTTGAGATGTCATCAGTGGTGTCATCAATGATGCCACTGACCATGTCATGAGTGATGTAATATGTGACGTCATCAGCAGTGCATTGCGGGGGCGCGAGTTATAGTTAGCTGAACTAACTATAACGGGGGAATTTCACGGGTTTTGTACGATAAAGGGCCCACCATCCGGTTTTGTACTTTCAGCTTGCACGTTTATTCCAGTCATTTTATATTGATGCCTGACGCGTTTCGTGGCATGCTGCCACTTAATCATAGGCTGCTTCTTTAAACAAACATCTTGCTGGCAACTTCCCTTTTATAATGTTTCCGGCATGCTAATTAATTAACAGCCCCTCGTGGGCCTCGCTAACTGCGTAATAGTTCCAAGCATGCTGGGACTTGTGGTCCCGGGAAGGAATTTTATCTTACCCTCAGTGGGTTCCTGGTGAGTTTGTCCTATTTAAAAGCAATTCTTTTATACCTTATGTAAGGTCTGGAATGCAGGTGCAGGTTCATACTGCCATGACTCTGTGTGCTGAAACGAGTTTGGAGATAGTTCCATCCCACAGCCTCTATATATATCTATTATCTACTGGCGGTCGCCAGTAGATAGTTATAGTTAGGACCTATTTTCCATAGGAAATCCGTAACATTCTATTCCCAATAAGTCTGGCGCCGGTTGACGAATCCGCGCAAAATTTTCTAAACTTTTGGCCAGCTCCGCTCCACTCCTACCCTGAAAGTTTTGTGGTGATTCGTCAAGTGGGGGCCGAGAAAAAAGGGGGGTCCCAAAACGCGTTTTCCCCATGTAATTTCCCATAGGATCTGTTGTCGCTGCTACAGCCCGAACCGCTGAATGGAATGACACCAAATTTGGCAAAGAGATAGTCCTTAGTTCAGACTCGTGCCTTTTGCATAAATGGTGTGAATCCGTTCAGTAGTTCCTGAGAAAATTAGAGTTAAAAGTCCATAAATATCTATGGCCGGGGAGGATCCGCGGACCCTACCCGCACCATAAGCGCACCCTCTCCGAACCAAGCGCGCACCCTCCCGATCACGCGCTGAATGCTAATTGGCTGTCGAGTGTCTGTCTACATTCGAAACCAGGAACTGTTGGCGGCCATTTACTGCCTCTGTAGAAGCGAGGCTGAAGAAGCAAGGGGAATAAGTGTGTAAAACATATAAAGGGGCAGAATGGAAATACTCTGACCCTTTAGAGATGCTTCTGGGACCCCCTGGGGCCCTTTTATTATAAGCATTTGTGTTTTTCATGTGTTTGCAGACAGATAACTGTGCTGTTTTTATAGTTTGGTAGAATTAGAAACCTATCATTGTTTATGAATTTGTGAAATGAGTTATGTTATGTTTCTATACTAAAATGCAGTACTTCTTCTAGATGAAGAAATGTGTTTTGGTATAGTGCAATGGATTGTGTTGTTTGTCTAGAATCACACAGTGAGTATGTGTGCATTTGGGAACCACTGTGAGAGAAGCATTTGGTAACATCGTGTATTTGCTGACAGATAACTGTTTTAAAACCTGTCATGTTGTCAAGTTTTAGTAGCATTAGAAGCCAGTATTTGCTTATGCATTGATAAAATAAGTCATGCTTTGACACTAATGTGCTGTACTTTAATATATAGATTGTGTGTGGTCTCCTTACCCCTTGCACAGTAGTGAATGAGTTTTGGTAAGCTGCTAGGGATAGTGTTGCTTGTCAAGAATCACACTGTGAGTCTGTGTGCATTTGGGAACCACTGTGAGAGAACTATGTGGTAATATTGTGTATTTGCTGACAGATAACTGTTTTAAAACCTGTCTTGTTGTCAAGTTTTAGTAGCATTAGATGTCATTTGAGATGTCATCAGTGATGTCATCAGTGATGTCACTGACCATGTCATGAGTGATGTAATATGTGACGTCTTCAGCAGTGCATTGCGGGGGCGCGAGTTATAGTTAGCTGAACAGGGGAATTTCTAGGGTTTTGTACGAGGGAAATGTCCAGCTAACTATAACACCCCTGAAACCTATGGTTTTTTCAGTGAATTTCTAAGGTTTTTTTAATGCCAATTCCTAACTATAACGCCCCTGAAACCTTTTGTTTTTTCAGTGAATTTCAAAGGTTTTTTAAATGCCAATTCCTAACTATAACGTGCATGAAACCTATGGGTTTTTTCAGTGAATATATATATTATCTACTGGCGGTCGCCAGTAGATAGTTATAGTTACAACCTAGTTTCCATAGGACATCTCAAAATTCTATTTTAAATAACTTTGGCGCCGGTTGAAGAATCCTCGCAAAATTTTCAAAACTAATGAGGCGCTCCATTCAGCTCCTACCCTGAAAGTCTCGGGGTGATTCGTCAAGCGGGGGCCGAGAAAAAGGCAGGGTCCCAAAACGCGTTTTCCCCATGCATTTTTCCATAGGACCTTTAGTCGCAGCTACAGCCCGAACGGCTGAACAGAATTACGTGAAATTTGGCAGAGAGGTAGCCATAAGGTCAAGGAAGTGCCTTTTGCAGGTCTGGTGTAAATCTGTTCAGTATTTCCTGAGAAAATAGCATTTAAATGCATAGCACCCTGCCGTGCGCGAGCGCAATTCTGATTGGTTGTTAGATGTCGGTAAACATTCGAATCGGTCGAAACCCGGAAGTGTCGGCCGCCATTTTGTCTCTCGCAGTCTGAGGGGGTGAAAAAAAAAGGTGGAGAACTTGAAAAGGGGGCAGAGTGGACAGTTCCTGACCCCCTAGCCTTGGTCAGGGGGTCACAGAAGGACCCCCAAGGGAGTAAAAAAACATATATATTTTTTTTTTAAATCGCGAGGTGCGTGCACCGCGCACGCACGGCACGCACTGCGAACCGTGCGCGCACGGTGCGCGCACGGTGAAAAACCTGGAATTTTTTTTTTAATAAATACATAACTTAGCATTTAAAAAACCGTACAAATTCAGTGAAAAAACCATAGGTTTCACACACGTTATAGTTACGAATTAGCATTTAAAAAACCTTGCAAATTCACTTAAAAAACCATAGGTTTCACACATGTTATAGTTAGCTGGACATTTCACTCGTAAAAAACCAATGAAATTCCCCCGTTATAGTTAGTGCAGGCAACTATAACTCACGCGACCGCAATCCTCTGCTGATGACGTCAGATATTACATCACTGATGACATATGTGTCTTTATGAAAAATAAATATTTGTAATATATGTATAGCTAAAGATTAATGGAAGAAGACATGGGTAAATAAGTGTCTAAATACAGTGATGTAATATCTGACGTCATCAGCAGAGGATTGCGGTCGCATGAGTTATAGTTGCCTGCACTAACTATAACGGGGGAATTTCATTGGTTTTTTACGAGTGAAATGTCCAGCTAACCATAACATGTGTGAAACCTGTGGTTTTTTAAGTGATTATATATATATATATATATATATATGTATATATATATATTCACTGAAAAAACCATAGGTTTCACACATGTTATAGTTAGGAATTAGCATTTAAAAAACCTTGCAAATTCAGTGAAAAAACCATAGGTTTCACACACGTTATAGTTAGGAATTAGCATTTAAAAAACCTTGCAAATTCAGTGAAAAAACCATAGGTTTCACACACGTTATAGTTAGCTGGACATTTCACTCGTAAAAAACCAATGAAATTTCCCCGTTATAGTTAGTTAAGCTAACTATAACTCGCGCGCCCGCAATGCACTGCTGATGACGTCACATATTACATCACTCATGACATGGTCAGTGACATCACTCATGACATCACTGATGACATCTCAAATGACATCACTGATGACATCACTGATGACATCATCCAGTGAATGTGTGTTTTTCTGAAAATTAAATATGTTTTATATATCTCAAGGTCGATGGAAGAATAAATGAGTATAAAAGGGTCTAAATTTATGATTTGTTTTTGAAAAATTGATTGTATTACTGACTGATTAAGTGTATCTTATTGAATACATGGCTAAGTGAGTAATGTTTAAATGTGTAAATACCTGTATCAGTCTCTCACTTTGTGTATAAGTGGCTGCATGGGTTGGTAAGCAGCAACATGAGTGTCTATATAGGTTATTAGTTGGTTTTTTGAGTATCAGTATGAGTGTCTGAGTGTCTGTATGGTTCAGTGGGGGGTATTACGTAATGCATAAGTGCATGAATGAGTGACTCACTGTTTGTATGTGTTGAAGACAGCATATGTGCAGGACTGTATGGGTGGAAGAGTGTGTGTATGGGTGTGTTAGTGAGTGAATGGCTGTCTCAATAGTGTCTTTATGAGTAACTACATATGTTTTAAACTAGTATATGTGACTATTGGTGTATATAAGTGAGTGTATGTGAGAGTGAGAGATTGAAAGAGTTCCTGTATGAATAAGTATGTGTTTCTATAAGTGATTGTTTAAAAGACTAAGTATGTGTAAGTTTCCGTAGAAGTAAGTGTGGTGGTGTGTGTATAACTGTATATGCGAATAAATGTATGTTTGATTCTTTATTAGCATGAGTAACTATGTGTGTGAGTAACTCTATGGATGAGAGGCATTGTGTTACAGGATGTATAGGTGTATGAGTACATATGATGTGTGAGTACACGAATGAGTGACTGTACAGGACTGTTGGTGAATAAGTGGATGTTTATGTGGATCTTAGAATTATTGAAGAGTTTGTTGTAATTGGTATTGGTATGTCCATTTTTTTGAAAATTTCAGTCTCTATTTTTGAATGTGTGTATCAAAGGTTATATTAGGGTGAGAGGAGGTCTGCCACTCTATCACATGGATGATGTGATCAGTGATGTCATCAGTGATGTCATTTGAGATGTCATCAGTGATGTCATGAGTGATGTCACTGACCATGTCATGAGTGATGTAATATGTGACGTCATCAGCAGTGCATTGCGGGCGCGCGAGTTATAGTTAGCTTAACTAACTATAACGGGGAAATTTCATTGTTTTTTTACGAGTGAGATGTCCAGCTAACTATAACGTGTGTGAAACCTATGGTTTTTTCACTGAATTTGCAAGGTTTTTTAAATGCTAATTCCTAACTATAACGTGTGTGAAACCTATGGTTTTTTCACTGAATTTGCAAGGTTTTTTAAATGCTAATTCCTAACTCTAACATGTGTGAAACCTATGGTTTTTTCAGTGAATTTGCAAGGTTTTTTAAATGCTAATTTCTAACTATAACGTGTGTGAAACCCATGGTTTTTTCAGTGAATTTGTATGGTTTTTTAAATGCTAATTCTTAGCTATAACATATGTGATTCCCATATTTTTTTTTATTGATTTTTTATGATTTTTTTATTATAAATTCTTATATTAAATGTGTTTTTTTTTTTTTAAAAAACAAGTTTTTTTTAAACTTTTTATTCTCTTAAAACACTGTTTTTTTCTAAAAAATCATCAATATTTCAAGTTTTCTCTTTTTTGATTTTACCAAACAGGTAAGATATATTAGTATAACTTTGAAAATATTTTTTTTTTTTTTTTTTTAGTGCGCGTACGGTAAGCGTACGGTAAGCGTACGGTTTACGCAATGTCCGTAATTTATCTACTCTGTTTGCGTATAGTTACGCAATTTGCGTAGCCGCACATACTGCGCGTGGGGCGCGTAGGCGTGTACGCTACACGCGCACGTTACGCGGAAGTGTTGGGGAGTGACTGTTATGCGCATGCGCGCGAGCGCGTGTCTTTTTTACGCGCATGCGTACTTTTGCCGTAAGCGCACCGTAAGCGTAACGTACGCGCACGGTGGGTCATGTGATCATGAAACACAACTTTTGATTGGTTGAAACTACTTTCAGTTCTAGAACTCTCCTACACCACACCCATTCCCCTCAGTTCTGCTTGTGATCCCTTAGGAGAAGGAGCTGGGTTGTCTTTGTGATACGATGGCAGAACAACAGAGCTCTTCTGAGAGTGAGGCTAGCAGCACTACCTTGAGGCAGAGAAGGAGGAAAGAAAAGACCTCTTTCATATGGGAGTATTTTACTTTTCCAGAGGGCAAGAAAAAGGTAAATGCACCCTTAGTGACTTGTAAGCTGTGTGGCCGTGTACTTTCAAGAGGGAATCCCAACAAGAAGTATTCCTTCTGGAATCACACCATGTTGAGACACCTTAAAGATGTACACAGAAGGACACATGCTCGACATACTGAAGGTAACCCTTCAGTAAGTCAACCAAGCACATCCAGAGCAGCTCAGCCTGGTCCATCATCTGCAGGGCCGAGTCCATCTTCGGCAGGTCAGGTGAGCCCTTCATCTGTGGTGGGAGCATCTCCTTTTTCTACTCCTCTGGAAACAAACCATCGGTTTGTGAGGGTTGAAATACGGTGCGCCACTTGTCATGATCTAATTTGTCATAGGGAGACCAGTGTTTCCTTAGTGAACAATAAAATAGATCAGCACATTTGTTGTACCGACAAATATTCCCATTCTTTCTTTCCTCTGTCCCTGCATGAACACAACGGCTCTTGTAAGAGCCAACCTTACCTTTCAACTATTTTTTATATATGTTTTTAAAACTTTTTTTTGATTTTTTTTTTACCGTACGCGTACGGTACGCTTTTTTTTTTTTTATTTTTTTTTTAAAAACACTAAAAATCAATTATCACATTACAAGGTCCTTGAGAGACTAAAATGAAAAACTGAAAATGTGATTGTGGAGAAGTGGAAAAAAGGGACCATGAAATTTTTGACTTACCATACCCACTCAAAAAAATATTTATTAATTTAAATTTAATTTTAATTGCTTTAAAAATGTTTCTAGTTTTCGAAAATTTTCTATCTCAATCTGAAAAAAAAGAAAAAAGTATTAATATTTAATAAAACATTTTATAATACAGTACACATATTTACATATTTTTCAAAAAAAATGTTTGCCTTTTTTTTGCTGTTTTCAGAATATATTGCATTTCACTATAAATTGTGAAAGCAATTGCATTCATCATTTAACAGCGGGCAAAAAAAAATTAACAATCTCAAAGATTGTTTTAAAAAAGCCCACAATCTCTTTTTGCATAAACATAACTTTATAGAAATGCATAATATTCTTAAAAAATTTCATCTAATATCAATACTTATTTCTTTAAAATACCGTCTGACGTTTTTGTTTCAGAAGTATAATCACAAAAATATATCTCAAATAACTCCACAATACATCTGGTTCCATTTCTGAGACCAGCAACATGTGTAACCTGGGTGACTGACTACACTCCAGCAAGGGCAACCAGCCTTAGTGATACTGAATGTATTTGCATTACTGACTGCAACCTCAAACCCCACTCGGTTGTGAATACTATGCATGATTCCACATGATATGCAGCTGGCTGTGTGCTAAGAGTCTGCTTCTGCATAAAAAAATAGCTCCCCCTTTACATCTAATGCAACTGTGAAATCACCAGAGCAATACGCAATAAATCTCTGCCTGTAATTCCTCTTTGCACACAGAGTCATGTTTTCATATTAGTCAGAAAACGAAATTTCTTTGCCAATTTGAAAGCACACTTACTACTCTTTTTTTTTGGCAAGTGATAAACACTTTTACAGACTGACACATTATGAATCCACTTTTCAGATTCTGATAAAAGCACATGTCCAAACTGCTTTTTTCAGACCAGCACCATGTGTAACCTGGGTGACTGAGTACACTCCAGCAAGGGCAACCAGCCTTAGTGATGCTGAATGTATTTGCATTACTGACTGAAACCTCAAACCCCACTCGGTTGTGAATACTGTGCATGATTCCACAGGATAAGCAGCTGGGTGTGTGCTAAGAGTCTGCTTCTACACAAAAAAATGGCTCACCCTTTCCATCTAATGCAAATGTGAAATCTCCAGAGCAATACACAATAAATCTCTGCCTGTAATTCCTATTTGAACACAGAGTCATGTTTTCACATTAGTCACAAAACGAAATTTCTTTGCCATTTTGAAAGCACACTTACTTTTCTTTTTTTTGGCAAGTGATAAACACTTTTACAGACTGACACATTTTGAATCCACTTTTCAGATTCTTAAAAAAGCACATGTCCAAACTGCTTTTTCAGACCAGCACCATGTGTAACCTGGGTGACTGACTACACTCCAGCAAGGGCAACCAGCCTTAGTGATGCTGAATGTATTTGCATTACTGACTGAAACCTCAAACCCCACTCGGTTGTGAATACTGTGCATGATTCCACAGGATAAGCAGCTGGGTGTGTGCTAAGAGTCTGCTTCTGCACAAAAAAATGGCTCCCCCTTTCCATCTAATGCAACTGTGAAATCACCAGAGCAATACGCAATAAATCTCTGCCTGTAATTCCTCTTTGCACACAGAGTCATGTTTTCATATTAGTCACAAAACGAAATTTCTTTTCCAATTTGAAAGCACACTTACTACTCTTTTTTTTGGCAAGTGATAAACACTTTTACAGACTGACACATTTTGAATCCACTTTTTAGATTCCTAAAAAAGCACATGTCCAAACTGCTTTTTCAGACCAGCACCATGTGTAACCTGGGTGACTGACTACACTCCAGCAAGGGCAACCAGCCTTAGTGATGCTAAATGTATTTGCATTACTGACTGAAACCTCAAACCCCACTCGGTTGTGAATACTGTGCATGATACCAGAGGATAAGCAGCTGGGTGTGTGCTAAGAGTCTGCTTCTACACAAAAAAATGGCTCACCCTTTCCATCTAATGCAACTGTGAAATCACCAGAGCAATACGCAATAAATCTCTGCCTGTAATTCCTCTTTGCACACAGAGTCATGTTTTCATATTAGTCACAAAACGAAATTTCTTTGCCAATTTGAAAGCACACTTACTACTCTTTTTTTTGGCAAGTGATAAACACTTTTACAGACTGACACATTTTGAATCCACTTTTCAGATTCATAAAAAAGCACATGTCCAAACTGCTTTTTCAGACCAGCACCATGTGTAACCTGGGTGACTGACTACACTCCAGCAAGGGCAACCAGCCTTACTGATGCTGTATGTATTTGCATTACTGACTGAAACCTCAAACCCCACTCGGTTGTGAATACTGTGCATGATTCCAGAGGATAAGCAGCTGGGTGTGTGCTAAGAGTCTGCTTCTACACAAAAAAAATAGCTCCCCCTTTCCATCTAATGCAACTGTGAAATCACCAGAGCAATACGCAATAAATCTCTGCCTGTAATTCCTCTTTGCACACAGAGTCATGTTTTCACATTAGTCACAAAACGAAATTTCTTTGCCAATTTGAAAGCACACTTACTTTTCTTTTTTTTGGCAAGTGATAAACACTTTTACAGACTGACACATCTTGAATCCACTTTTCAGATTCTGAAAACAGCACATGTCCAAACTGCTTTTTCAAACCAGCACCATTTGTAACCTGGGTGACTGCCTACACTCCAGCAAGGGCAACCAGCCTTACTGATGCTGTATGTATTTGCATTACTGAGTGCAACCTGAAACCCTTAAAGTATTCCTTATTTTTACCAGTACACCTTAATTTATCGTGAAAACATAGTCCATATTATTTTACATGTTCCTCACATTTAAATTTCTCCCAAAACAGAAAATGATAAACACAACTTCAACAAAAGGAATTCCATTTCTATTATTCATTTCTTAATTTACCATATACATCCCCTCTCAAACTCTAAACTCACCTTTAAAATTAGTTAGTTGTGAAAGAAATGTGGCACTCAAACAGCAGATTATCAGAGCCAGGATCTCTGTTCTTTACACCTCTCTCCTCTCAGCAGAACCAGATAATGGCAATCTTTCCCTTTCTTTTTCCACACATATACATGTTAATTTCAAATCTCAGTGCTTCCCCCTTTTTTTCAAATGTAATCACACATTTCTATTGGTTGAAAACCCAACCCTTTTCCAAAAGTACCCTTCCCCCAACTTGACTTCTGCCTAGTACCCTTCCCCCAACTTGACTCCTGCCTGCTACCATAGCAACAGCTCATGGAACACTGCTGTGTGGAGTTAGGTCAGAAGTTCACCAAACAATGTTTCAATTCCACAGAGCAAGAGTGCTTGACTTTTCAAACCTAACAGCAAATCCATAGTACTGTTCTTTGGTAACACATTTTTCTGTACCAATACAAAACATGCTTCTATTAATTTACACATACAGCCTAGTTTTTATTCTAGAATGGTATGAAACAGCCAATCAGTTCTTTTTTTTATAAAAAAAATATGTATGCCTCCATTTCCAAACTGTCTTTCATTTCTTTTTACCATTCTACTGAATTTCACCTCCTGAGTGCATCCATTTCTCCTTTGAAGATGTTCACAGTGTGGATTGTAGGGCACAGCTATGTCTTCTGGAGTGAAAAGTATGCAGAGAAAACAGATATGGTGAGAGACCTTGCTTTGCCAAATGTAGACATTAAATGGATTGGTCAGAGAGGGTTAAAGTGGCACCAATTGATGCCATTGGTGAAATCCTTCATGCAAATCCAACACCCTGACCTCATAATAGTGCACTGTGGTGGCAATGACCTAGGCACTTTGACTGGGGTAGGTCTGGAAATGCTTATGAAGGACACCTTTGCACAACTGTTTTCACTTTTCCCTAAAACTGCCTTTGTCTTTTCTAACATATGCCAAAGGCAAAAATGGAACTGGTCCAATCATTTTTGTCCGCAGATTGACAAAGCAAGAAAGCACGTCAACAAATCTGTTTCTGCTTTCCTCAGAGACTATGGTATGGGTTCCATTTACCACAACAACTTGCGTTACGACATGCAAGACATTTATAGAGGAGATGGTGTGCACTTCAATGATGAAGGGAACAGAGTCTTCCTCTTGAACCTTAGACTCTGCATCGGTACTTACTTGTAGGTACCACTAAAAAATCAAATCACTTCATAAACACAACGGCTCTTTTTAGAGCCCCCTAATATCTAAACTCTTAAATCTGAATTTCATTTCTTTTTTTTTCTTTTTTTTTCTACCGTACGCGTACGTTGAGCTTACCGTACGCGTACCCCGCGATTTTTTTTAAAATCAATAAATGTTTTCTTTGTACTTTTCTGTCCTTCTTTGACCCCTTTACAAATGTTAGGGGGTCTGTAACTCTCTCCCTTGCCCCCTTTTCAAGATATCACCCTTTTTTTTCTGAGTGAAACACACGAAATGGCGGCCGCCGCTTCCTGGTTTCGACCGATTCGAATGTTTACTAAGATCTAACAGCCAATCAGAATCGCGCTCGCGCACGCCACCGTACGCGTACGGTAAGCGCACCGTAAGCGCACCGTAAGCTGGCTCAGATATATATATTGATTTAAAGGCTATTTTCTCTGAATCTACTGAACAGATTTACACCAAAGCTACAAAAGGCACTTCCTTGACCTGAGGACTACCTCTCTGCCAAATTTCAAGTAATTCTGTTCAGCTGTTCGGGCTGTAGCTGTGTCTAAAGGTCCTATGGAAAAATGCATGGGAAAAACGCGTTTTGGGACCCCCCTTTTATCTCAGCCCCCGCTTGACGAATCCCCCCGAGACTTTCAGAGTAGGAGCGGAGCGTAGCGCCCAACCTATTTTGAAAAATTCGCGAGGATTCGTCGACCGGCGCAAAAGTTATTCCCAATAGAATGTTGCGGATTTCCTTTGGAAACGTGGTCCTAACTATAACTACCTACTGGCGACCGCCAGTAGGTAATATATGTATATATATATATATTCACTGAAAAAACCATGGGTTTCACACACGTTATAGTTAGGAATTAGCATTTAAAAAACCTTGCTAATTCAATGAAAAAACCATAGGTTTCACACACGTTATAGTTAGGAATTAGCATTTAAAAAACCTTAGAAATTCAATGAAAAAACCAAAGGTTTCACACACGTTATAGTTAGCTTGACATTTTACTCGTAAAAAACCATTGAAATTCCCCCGTTATAGTTAGTTAAGCTAACTATAACTCGCGCGCCCGCAATGCACTGCTGATGACGTCACATATTACATCACTCATGACATGGTCAGTGACATCACTCATGACATCACTGATGACATCTCAAATGACATCACTGATGACATCACTGATGACATCATCCTGTGAATGTGTGTTTTTCTGAAAATTAAATATGTTTTATATATGTATATTTCATGGTTGATGGAAGAATAAATGGGTATATAAGTGTCTAAATGGATGATTTGTTTTTGAAAAATTGATTGTGTAACTGACTGATTAGGTGTATCATAGTGAATACATGGCTTAGTGAGTAATGTTTAAATATGCATATATCTGTATCAGTCGTTCACTTTGTGTATAAGTGGCTATAAGGGTTGGTGAGTACCTACATGAGTGTCTATATAGGTTATTAGTTGGTTTTTTGATTATCAGTCTGAGTGTCTGCATGGTTCGGTGGGGGGTATTACGTAGTGCATAGGTGCATGAATGAGTGACTCACTGTTTGTATGTGTTGAAGACAGCATGTGTGCAGGACTGTATGGGTGGATGAGTGTGTGTATGGGTGTGTTAGTGAGTGAATGCCTGTCTCAATAGTGTCTTTATGAGTAACTACATATGTTTTAAACTAGTATATGTGACTATTGGTGTATATAAGTGAGTATATGTGAGAGTGAGAGATTGAAAGAGTTCCTGTATGAATAAGTATGTGTTTCTATAAGTGATTGTTTAAAAGACTAAGTATGTGTAAGTTTCCGTAGAAGTAAGTGTGGTGGTGTGTTTATAACTGTATATGCAAGTAAATGTATGTTTGATTCTTTATTAGCATGAGTGACTACGTGTGTGAGTAACTCTATGGATGAGTGGCATTGTGTAACAGGATGTATAGGTGTATGAGTACATATGATGAGTAAGTACATGTATGAGTGACTGTATAGGACTGTTGGTGAATGAGTGGATGTGTATGTGGATCTTAGAATTACTGAAGAGGTTGTTGTAACTGGTATTGGTATGTCCATTGTTTTGAAAAGTTTAGTCTCTATTTATAAATGTGTGTATCAAAGGTTATATTAGGGGGAGAGGAGGTCTGCCACTCTATCACAAGGATGATGTCATCAGTGATGTCATCAGTGATGTCATTTGAGATGTCATCAGTGATGTCATGAGTGATGTCACTGACCATGTCATGAGTGATGTAATATGTGACGTCATCAGCAGTGCATTGCGGGCGCGCGAGTTATAGTTAGCTTAACTAACTATAACGGGGGAATTTCAATGGTTTTTTACGAGTAAAATGTCCAGCTAACTATAACGTGTGTGAAACCTTTGGTTTTTTCATTGAATTTCTAAGGTTTTTTAAATGCTAATTCCTAACTATAACGTGTGTGAAACCTATGGTTTTTTCATTGAATTAGCAAGGTTTTTTAAATGCTAATTCCTAACTATAACGTGTGTGAAACCCATGGTTTTTTCAGTGAATTTGCAAGGTTTTTTAAATGCTATTTTTTTTTTTCTTCTATTTTTTTAAACATATTTTTAATTTAATGTTCTAACCTTTTATAAAGACTATGGTTAAATTTTTAAAATTCTTTAATATGTTTTTTTAAATATATTTCATAAAATAAACATGTTATAATTTTTTGCAGTACATTTTTTCCTTTTTTTTTTAGTACGCGTACCGTAAGCTTACGGTAAGCGTACGGTTTACGCAATGCCCGTAATTTATCTACGCTGTTTGCGTATAGTTACGCAATTTGCGTAGCCACGCGTACTCTGCGTGGGACGCGTACGCGTGTACGCTACACGCGCACGTTACGCGGAAGTGTCGGGTAGTGACTGTTATGCGCATGCGCGCAAGCGCGTGTCTTTTTTACGCGCATGCGCACTTTTGCCGTAAGCGTACCGTAAGCGTACCGTAAGCGTACGGTAGGTCATGTGATCATGAAACACAACTTTTGATTGGTTGAAACTACTTTCAGTTCTAGAACTCTCCTACACCACACCCATTCCCCTCATTTCTGCTTGTGATCCCTTAGGAGAAGGAGCTGGGTTGTCTTTGTGATACGATGGCAGAACAGCAGAGCTCTTCTGAGAGTGAGGCTAGCACTAGCAGCACTACCTTGAGGCAGAGAGCGAGGAAACAAAAGACCTCTTATGTATGGGATTATTTTACTTTTCCTGAAGGCCAGCTAAAGGTAAATGCACCCTTAGTGACTTGCAAGCTGTGTCAGCGTGTACTTTCAAGAGGTAATCCTGACAGGAAGTATTCCTTTGGGAATCATACCATGATGAGGCACCTCAGGGATGTACACAGAAGGACACATGCTCGACTTTTTGGAGGTAACCCTTCAGAAAGTCAACCAAGCACATCCACAGCAGCTCAGCCTGGACCATCATCTGCAGGGCTGACTCCTTCTTCTGCAGGTCAGGTGAGCCCTTCATCTGTGGGGGGAGCATCTCCTTTTGCTGGCCCTCTGGAAATTAACCCTCGATTTCTGAGGGTTGATATTCGATGTGCCTCTTGTCATGATCTAATTTGTCATAGGGAGACCAGTGTTTCCCTAGTGAACCTCAAAATAGATCAGCACACTTGTCACAGAGACTAATTTTCCCATTCTTTCTTTCCTCTCTCCCTGCATGAACACAACGGCTCTTTTAAGAGCCAACCTTATCTTTCATCTTTTTTTTATAGATGTTTTTAAAAACTTTTTTTTTTTTTTTTTACCGTACGCGTACGGTGCGCGGAATGTTTTTTTTTTTTTTTTAAAAACACAAAAAATCAATAATCACATTACAAGGACTTTGAAACACTACAATTATTATTATTGACTTACCATACCCACTCCAAAAAATATTTATTCATTTGTTTTTTTTAAAAAAAATTGCTATAAAAATGGTTCTAGTTTTCGAAAATGTTCTATATCAATCTGAAAAAAAAGAAAAAAGTATTAATATTTTTTAAACATTTTAAAATACAGTACACGTATTTACATATTTACCAAAAAATATTTTTGCTTTATTTTTGCTGTTTTCAGAATATATTGCATTTCACTTTAAATTGTGAAAGCAATTGCATTCATCATTTAACAGCGGGCAAAAAAAAAATAACAATCTCAAAGATTGTATTAAAAAAGCCCAGAATCTCTTCTCACTTAAACTTAACATTACAGAAATGCATAATATTCTAAAAAAATATCATCAAAAAACAATACTTATTTCTTTAAAATACCGTCTGATATTTTTGTTTCAGAAGTATAATCACAATATTATATCTCAAATAACTCCACAATACATCTGATTCCATTTCCTTTAGGCCAAATAGTAATTTTAAAAAATTTTTGGGATTAAATTTTCAATGGTAATCCAATAAAATTCTAAAGTTTAATTTGTCCAGATCTCACCGATTCTCTGTAACATTTTGGTTCCCGAAATTTTTTTAAATAATTTATTAAGTCCACAATAGAATTGGTTACTTTTCCGCATGGCCAAATAGTAATTTTTAAAATCTTTTTTGAAAAAATTTCCAATGGCACTCCAATAACATTCCAAAATTTAAATTGTGCAGATGTTACCAATTTTCTCTAAATTATTGGTTTTTGAAAGTTTCATTAAAAATTAAAAAAGTCCACATTACAATTGGTTATCTTTCCATTAGGCCAAATGATAATTTAAAAAATCTTTTTTTTAGAAAATTCCAATGGTAATCCAGTAAAATGGTAAAATTATTTTGTCCAGATCTTGCCAAGTCTCTCTAAAATTTAGGTTTCAGGAAGATTAGATAGGAATTTGCTAAATCAAAAGGCAAACGTTGTTTGAAAATCAATTGGGAATCATTACACAGTGCCAGCCTTTTTCACATTTAAGATAAACTGTGTAATGTCCAGAAGTAACAGTAGGTCCATCATGGAAAATTATTGCAACAGTTACAAAAGTTTTTCCTGAAATTGATAATTGCTGTCCTGTAAACTTCTTTATTAAAGTATCCAATTTTGAACCATCAGCTCTACATCCTTGCATCATTAAAATTACATACTGTCCGTATTCCTTTAAAATTAATGTTGAAAACATGTCAGATTTACACTCACCGCATTTCATGCTATGATTAGCATCTTTAACTAATTTTGCAAAAGTGACTGTTTTACTCTCTGGCAATGTCAAATAAATAAACCTTTCATTATCAACATTAGAGCCACATATATTATAACAGTTTTCACAACTATGTTCCCATTTATAAGAGAGACCAAATAAAATATCAATTGCAACTTCTTCTTCTTCCAGTACTTGAAGAAAATACATCAAAAATTCGTGTGCATCTTGCTGTTCATTTTGAGAAAACTGTGTTCGTCCTGAACATATATCTAAAAGTTTTCTAATTTCAGTAGCACTTTCTATTTGAGTTTTATCTTTACTCAGCTTTTGAAAAAGGAGACTCAGCTCAGAACAGAATCTTTTTCCCTGATTTACTATTATCTGCTCTTGCAAACTTTCCAGATAAAATGCAACATTCAGCACTACATTTGCGTAGCAGTTGACACCAGAGCTATTTTCAAAATGACATCCTACAACCTGTTCTTCATTTTCCTTTTTCTTTTTGCTTGTAATTACATCACTCCTCTTTTTTTTCCTCTTCTCTACATCTTCATTACAGATATTCTCATTTTTTCTTTTACGAGAAACTACATGTTTCTCCAACACAGGATACTGACCTAAATGAGGAGCATAGCTTCTTCTTAATCTATTATACTCCTTTACACAGTTTGTATCAGCACTAACTTTTGAATCATCAAAGTCTATCATGAATAAACCTGATAATGTTTTCACTCGTGACAAAGCAACATATGCCATACCTTCTTTGAACACAGTTGAACCAATGTTCACAAATGCACAATCTACAGTCAATCCTTGAGACTTGTGAATAGTTACAGCATATGCTAGAGAAAACTGAAACTGCTTCCTACGTACATATAAGTCTTTCACAAGCATGAAACGAACTGTACAACGACAAATATCTTTAACTTCTTCTATCTGATCAAATTTTATTTTTAAACATTCAATTCCATCTTTTTTCTGATAATTAATAAAACCCACAACTCTTCCCATAGCTCCATTAACTAAACCTTTTTCAACATCCAAATTTCTTCTTAAAAATACTCTACAGTTCATGCAAACATATAGATTTTTTTCTAATCCAGCTGTTTTGGAGATGTTCTTCTCTAGTAAATCCAATTTATTTTTCAGTTTGCCTGTTACTGTGACAGTAATTCTTCCATCCTCAATTTTGTCCACTGCTTCCAATTTCCTGATCTCTTCCTTTTCCAATTTCAAAAGCTCCTCATTAAATATTGAGCATTCACGTAGAGTTGGCATTAAGCAGATGACACTTTTGTTTTCTGCAATGTTCTTGTATATTTTCTCTGCAACTATTTCTTCCTTTGGAAATAAATTATGTAGCAGCCGACTCTGTAATGCTTTTTTGCCAACTTCTGTGAGTAGTCCAATTCTGATATCTTTCAGAATACTTCCATATTCTTCATCGCTTGCTTGCCTCATATTAGTAGTAAGTTCCTTGTACTCAAAGAAGGACCAAATATTTGTATTTCCGATGCTTCCCAATGACTTCTTCGTGTCTTCATGTGTGACAGTATTAAACACTGGTTGTCCTTTAACTGGAGTAAGTTGCAAAAGATCTCCAAAAACTATGACGTGTTTTCCACCAAATAACATGTCATAGTCTGTCTTCAAAATTTGCTGCATTCTTAAATGCACAAAGGCAAGCATTAAGTTTGATACCATGCTCACCTCATCAATAATGAGAACTTGCATCTTCTTCAATACTCTTGAAACTTCCAAGGATGCTTCTCCAGTTAGCTTGTTGTATTGTATTTTGTTCTCATGCTCCACTGGTAACATTAGCAAACGATGTAAAGTGATTCCTTTTATGTTATATGCTGCTAACCCAGTTGGAGCAGTAACCACACAAGACAAAGTAGAATCTGTTTTTTGCTGTAGGTAGCTTCTGATGACTTTTATAAGGAAACTTTTTCCAGTTCCAGCTTGTCCGCTTACATACATCCTGATTGGATGAAATGATGTGCATGAGCACTCTTTTTTTTCATGTAGAAATCCGTGATCAATTTTGTTTCTGATCTCTTCATAAATTTGTTGCTGCTCTTGATTCAGTTGTCTTTCCAAATTTTCTAAGTCTATAAATTCTTCTTGAGCTTGATTCATAGCCGTTTCCACTTCATTCATGGCTATTGATGCTTCATTTTCAACGATTGGTTGTCCTAGGGGATCTTGACTGAGTGTTCCTGAACTTTGGCTGTCCTGAGAACTGTCTCTAGCTATTTCTGCTGCAATTGTAGTTTCCTGTTCAATTTCTTCATTTAACATTTGCAGATAACTTGAGAATGTACTGCATTGTATGCTGTCTTTGCAAGCATTAAAAGAATCTTCATAGCTTTGAAATTCTCCCAGTAGTTCATCCTCTGTACGCCATGGTTTAAACAACTGTAAAAGAGCCAAGTAGTAAAATTCCTTCTTGTCAGTAGTGTCGCAACTCAGCTTCCTGTGATTTATCAAACTTCCTTTTGTTTGCTTCACCAAACATCCTTCCTCACCAATAACTTTATATTTTCCATTGTTGATGTCTTCTGCGGCTTTCCGTGAATAAATGTAGTTCTGCAGCACTTCATAGAGACACATGTTCTCCAGATGTTGACTTCTCTTGGGATAATATGTGTCCAACATGTTTGATTTCAAAATATCTGTACTTTCTGGGTCATTCTCGGCCAAATATTCAATTTCTCCAACAGATTTCAGTACCCGATTTGTCATTGCTGCAAGGCCTAAACTTGCCCAAATTATTCTTCTTGACTTCGAGTAGAGACTTGCAGAAGATAACCTATCTGAACATTCGTAGGATCCAATTTCTCGATGCGATAACATCTTCAAACTGAAACTGTACAGCTTCTTACTGACAGTCTTCTCGTGAGAAATCTCTTCCCACATTTCCTTCAATTCTGTTTTTTCTGATTTCATAATGTAAGACGTTACATATCGAGCAACAGCAATGGAATTGTCAGCTACATACTGTATATCCATGTTAGCGTTCCACATGGATAAAATGACTGGGTTGTAGTCATTTATATTTTTGGATTCTTCTTTTCTTTTTAGGTTGTAGGTATTCTTAGGTGATTTTCTTGTGATAGTATGTCTCACAGCTGACAAAACTGTTGACTCTTCCATTTGAAAGAACAGGTCTAGGAAATCCAAATCGACATTTAGTGTAGTATTTATCTTTGCTCTTGTATTTCCGTCGACAGTATTTTCCACACCGATGACTTTGGAAACGTAAAACTTGCTCCTTTAACTTTTTCTCTTCTGTGCTTTTTGGTATAGCACATGTTGCATATTCTTCAATGAAAGATAACACTGCTTCATCAGTATCTGTTCCAAACTTTGGGGCATCCTTGATCCACAACAGCATATGAATATGAGGAGCACCTCTTGCCTGGTACTCTTTTCTCCAAAAGAAATCTACTACTTCTCCAAGAGGTGGATTTTTTTTATTGCAGATGAAGGACATCATAGCCTCATATCTATGATTGAAATATCTGCAAACATTAACCGGATCCAATGAGCACAGTTCTCCTGCTGTCTTGTATTCGATGTTTTTAATGTTTGAATTTGCCTCTCGTAGAAAATCCAGTAAATCATCCCAAGCGTACTCCGCACAGCTTAGGGTAACGAACCATGTTGGTGTTCCTAAATTCCGTAACATGCATTTTAATTCACCATGGCGTCGGTACCAATATTCATTTGTCCCACGCTGACAAGCCATCAGATTGATCAGTTGTGTTTCCAAATGATCATCTCGGTGCTGCACTTTCTCCATAAAATCCTTAGCAGACACATTTTGTAAATGTACTCCACTTTTTAAAATGTGATTTACTGCATAAGACAGTGCAGACAAGTCGCTTTCAAATAAAAGATGGAACAAATAAGGAATACTTTGTCGAAATCTGGGATCTTCAGCATATAGTCTTGTAGTCCGATACTCAGAAGCTGGAATCTGTTCTGGACGTTCATCGTATCGTCCTCCTTTTCCTTTAGGAAACAGCTGGGGAAAACATCGAGCTTCCAAGCTCTCCTCCCATACACTCACGGGAGTTCCTTTTGCTTTCTTCATCTGAAAGAGATCAATATTATCTCCCATAACTTCTTTTGAATGAAGAGGATGTATGCTAAAATGTTCATAAATTTCTTCTTCCTTTGACTTGTCCACTTTTTCAATTTGTCCAGTTGGTGTTTCTGTGTCTTCTTGTAAATCTTCTTCTTCTTCTTCTTCTTCTATATAAATTGATTCATACCATTTGTTATTCCTTTTCAAATACAAATTTGCTCTTTGTACTTTCCGCACATCTACCAGCTCCTGCCAAATCTTCTTATTCTTTGTAGGTACACCATTAACCAGAATAACTAATGGTTCAGTTTCCAAAGTATCCGCATCAATAGTTTCCATATTTTTTTTCAAATCCAAGGGCAAATACACCACTCTTCCTTTTAAACCTCCATACGTACTATGGTCTGGAACGGATGAACACATTGAATGAGTATAGACTCATATGTATTTAATTCAGAAAGTTCAGCAGGAATAGCATCCAATTCTAAATTATTATGTACAGCTCTGGTCGGCATTCTATTTTCCTCTAACTTGTTGTAACAGTATTTACAAATACGCTGATCTTCACCCAAATCAAAACAATTTTCTAGAAATATATATGTGGCAAAATCCTTCCACTTATAATTATCTTCATTTTCACTCTTTCTGTAGAGATCAACATTCCTAGTTTGTTTTCTATAATGAGTTCTGCGGCAACAAATACAAGTAAAATTTGGTCTTTCATTAGAGACTATTGCAAATTTTGTTATGTGATCATTAAATGTGTTACTTACAGAGGGTTCTACATTCTCTTCCACTTCTTCCTCATTTACTGTGTCCTTCTCTGCACTGTTTTGTTCAGGACCAAAGTAACAAAACTGAATTTCATCAACAACCTTCTCTACATCTGATACCGTTCCTCGGAACAGAGCCCTATTCAATTCATTTAACTTTATTGCTGGACTTTTGGCAAAATACAACCGTCTCACAAACTTTCTCATTTCAGTATGATGAACAGCCAGCATCCTAAAATGATGGAAAACACTATTGCACACTTTTCTAGATAGACAAGCCAGAGAATGACCCTGCAAACCAGTATTCTCTCTCACTCTGCATGGATCCAGACTTTGAAGCACCTTAATCTTCTGTTTTATACTTTTTTTACTATATTCTCTTAGAAACTCTCGAAATTTGTCAATAGATTCCTGACGCACAGTGCAAATACTACTACAATTCCAAGTGTACACTGGGGCTTTAGGACGTCTCCCCATAGCCTCATCTGCCATCACTTGTACCTCATCTCTTGGAACCATTATCTCCTTCTCCATTATGCAACCATTTTTTACTTCGTAAGAACGACCTCTGGTGTCAACTGCATGCAGCAAACTATTACTTTGAAAATAGCTCTCTTCATTAAAAAAAGGTTCACTACTTGAACTATGCATCCACTTTCCTAAAAACACTTTACAAAAGTTTGTTCTGTTCACTACTCTTTTCCTTTTGCTATGTGATTTCAGTACATTAACCATTTTGTCTAATGTACGCATCCTATTCAAAATTAAAATGAATAGTTTCCTTTTTAATTCTAATGCCTTTGCTGCAATGGCTTCTATTTCTTTTTTTCTTTTATAAAACTTTGTCTTTTTCTTATATTTCTTCACATCCTTCATCAAATTGGACATAACTCTTCTCTGAAACATTTTTCTACGTATCTCTTTAAACGCTGTTTTTCTATTTATATAAATCTTTTCAGTTGCTGAAGGTATATTTGCATTAACTAAATTGTCAATTTTTTCCTCTCCTTTTTTTTCAAAACATCCTTTTGAGTACAGACATTTTGTACATTTTTCATTCTTTTGAATATATTTTTTAGAAATAGTTTTTTCTGCTTACCAGAAGATTTTTTCTTTTTCCCAACATGAGCATCTTCTACTAACTTTGGTCCTCTAGTTGTCTTCAAATATAGGTTTTTTTTGTGCGTTTTTTGAACTCTGGATTTTGTAGGCATCTTAAATTTTGTCCACTGCTCTTCAGCAATACCTGAAAAAAACTAAAAAAAAATTCCTTTATTTTATTTAAATATATTACTACATTTCTTTTCACAATAGTCACAAAACGTAATTTCTTTGCCAATTTGAATGCACACTTACTGCTCTTTTTTTTGGGCAAGTGAAAATCACTTTTACAGACTGATACATTATGAAACCACTTTTCAGTTTTTTTAAAAAGCCCATGTCCAGACTGCTTTTTCAGACCACCACCATGTGTATCCTCGGTGACTGCCTACACTCCAGCAAGGGCAACCAGCCTTAGTGATGCTGAATGTATTTGCATTACAGACTGAAACCTCAAAACCCCACTCGCTTCTAAATACTGTGCATGATTATACATGGAAAGGAGCTGGGTGTGTGCTAAGAGTCTGCTTCTTCCCCCAAAAAATCGCTCCCCCTTTTTCCTACTAATGCAACTGTGAAATCACCAGAGCAAAACGCAATAAATCTCTGCCTGTAATTCCTATTTGCACACAGAGTCATGTTTTCACATTAGTCACAAAACGAAATTTCTTTGCCAATTTAAATGCACACTTACTGCTCTTTTTTTTTTGGCAAGTGAAAATCACTTTTACAGACTGACACATTATGAATCCACATTTTAGATTTTTTTAAAAAGCCCATGTCCAAACTGCTTTTTCAGACCACCACCATGTGTATCCTCGGTGACTGCCTACACTCCAGCAAGGGCAACCAGCCTTAGTGATGCTGAATGTATTTGCATTACTGACTGCAACCTCAAACCCTTAAAGTATTCCTTATTTTTACCAGTACACCTTAATTTATCATGAAAAAATAGTCCATATTATTTTACATGTTCCTCACATTTAAATTTCTCCCAAAACAGAAAATAATAAACACAACTTCTACAAAAGGAATTCCAATTCTATTATTCATTTCTTAATTTACCATATACATCCCCTCTCAAACTCATAACTCACCTTTAAAATTAGTTAGTTGTGAAAGAAATGTGGCACTCAAACAGCAGATTATCAGAGCCAGGATCTCTGTTCTCTACACCTCTCTCCTCTCAGCAGAACCAGAAAATGGCAAAGTTTCCCTCTATTTTTCCACACATATACATGTAAGTTTCAAATCTCAGTGCTTCCCCCTTTTTTTCAAATGTAATCACACATTTCTATTCGTTGAAAACCAACCCTTTTCTTAAAGTACCCTTCCCCCAACTTGACTTCTGCCTGCTACCATAGCAACACCTCATGGAACACTGGTGTGTGGAGTTAGGTCAGAAGTTCGCCAAACAATGTTTCAATTCCACAGAGCAAGAGTGCTTGACTTTTCAAACCTTACAGCAAATCCATAGTACTGTTCTTTGGTAACACATTTTTCTGTACCAATACAAAACATGCTTCTATCAATTTACACATACAGCCTAGTTTTTAGTGTAGAATGGTATGAAACAGCCAATCAGTTCTTTTTAAAAAAAAATAAAATATGTATGCCTCCATTTCCAAACTGTTTTTCATTTCTTTTTCCCATTCTACTGAATTACACCTCCTGAGTGCATCCAGATCTCCTTTGAAGATGTTCACAGTGTGGATTGTAGGGCACAGCTATGTCTTCTGGAGTGAAAAGTTTGCAGAGAAAACAGGTATGGTGAGAGACCTTGCTTTGCCAAATGTAGACATTAAATGGATTGGTCAGAGAGGGTTAAAGTGGCACCAATTGATGCCATTGGTGAAATCCTTCATGCAAAACCAACACCCTGACCTCATAATAGTGCACTGTGGTGGCAATGACCTAGGCACTTTGACTGGGGTAGGTCTGGAAATGCTTATGAAGGACACCTTTGCAAAACTGTTTTCTCTTTTCCCTAAAACTGCCTTTGTGTTTTCCAACATATGCCAAAGGCAAAAATGGAACTGGTCCAATCATTTCTGTCCGCAAATTGACAAAGCAAGGAAGCACGTCAACAAATCTGTTTCTGCTTTCCTCCGTGACTATGGTATGGGTGCCATTTACCACAACAACTTGCGTTATGACATGCAAGACATTTATAGAGGAGATGGTGTGCACTTCAATGATGAAGGGAACAGAGTCTTCCTCTTGAACCTTAGACTCTGCATCGGTACTTACTTGTAGGTACCACTTAAAAAATCACTTCATAAACACAACGGCTCTTTTTAGAGCCCCCTAATATCTAAACTCTTAAATCTGTATTTCATTTTGTTTTTTAATTTTTTTTTTCTTCCGTACGCTTACCGTAAGCTTACCGTACGCGTACCCCGTGATTTTTTTAAAAATCAATAAATGTTTTCTTTGTACTTTTCTGTCCTTCTTTGACCCCCTCACAAATGTAAGGGGGTCTGTAACTCTCCTCCTTGCCCCCTTTTCTTTTTTTCACTCTTTTTTTTCTGAGTGAAACACACAAAATGGCGGCCGCCGCTTCCTGGTTTCGGCCGATTCGAATGTTTACTAAGATCTAAGAGCCAATCAGAATCGCGCTCGCGCACGCCACCGTACACGTACGGTAAGCTTACGGTAAGCGTACCGTAAGCTGGCTCAGATATATATATTGATTTAAAGGCTATTTTCTCAGACTCTACTGAACAGATTTACACCAAACCTACAAAAGGCACTTCCTTGACCTAGGGACTACCTCTCTGCCAAATTTCTAGTAATTCTGTTCAGCCGTTCGGGCTGTAGCCCTGTCTAAAGGTCCTATGGAAAAATGCATGGGAAAAACGCGTTTTGGGACCCCCCTTTTATCTCAGCCCCCGCTTGACGAATCCCCCCGAGACTTTCAGGGTAGGAGCGGAGCGTAGCGCCCCACCTATTTTGAGAAATTCGCGAGGATTCGTCGACCGGCGCAAAAGTTATTCAAAATAGAATGTTGCGGATTTCCTATGGAAAAGGGGTCCTAACTATAACTACCTACTGGCGACCGCCAGTAGGTAATATATACATATATATATATATATCTTGTTTCCAAAGTTGCCACTACACAAGCACAGCGGCTGCCGCAACACGTAAATGTGTACTCATGTTACATCCGTTTCTCAAGCTCCGTTAGCAGAAATTCGCTCACTCGCTTAGAAACGCCTTTAAAAATATTTATACACCACAAACAAAACTTGACAGACATGTTTCAGCATGTGACCTTTTTCAATGTTGAGGATGCTGGTGCTATAATGCCATTTACATCAATTAAATGTAAAGATTGGGCAGCAACATTTGGTAGCAAAAAATGAAAATGGACGAAATACATCTGCATCTTTACATTCCTCAGTCCTATGGTGGCCATCTTAAGCAGCCCTAATGTGTGCCTATCATTATAAGATATGCTTAACATTCAATGAATGTAAATAGTAGACAAAGAGTAGATGTATACAAACATCATCAAATTCCTCAAAGTTATAATGATGCATAAAACAATCTGACGCGTAAGCCCTTCTCTGGAGAAATATAAAACCATAATACAATTTCAAAATTGTCATGGCTCAATAGTAAAGTGACTGTCCTCAGGAGCTATATCCAGTACTCAATATTAAAAAGGTTTGTAAAGTCCATCACAATTGATGCTCACCCCTTATGTGTGTATTCTCCATCTCCGAAAGAGGGCCTAATGGTAGAAGTGCATAATATCTTGTTGCAAGTCTGAAGCTACTTGTTAATATGGCATCTGCAGCCACATGCAGTAATGTGAAGTGCCCCCAGCCAGTAGACTAACATCTTAGCCATATATTGTCAGTGTGTATCTGACCAGCACATGCCTCCCACTATGCTATTATCATGCCATGAATGGGCCTATCCCTCACATGTAAACATAAACCCCTAACATGGGTATTGTCAAGGAAGGTCTTTTTAGCTGTACTATCATATTGCCCTGGATGGGCCTCGCCCCACGGTGACTGTGTGCAGTGCCATTAAATTAGATCCCATACTAAGATGGTAATGTCATATTTCTCCCAGATCACCTACTGCTCTTCCCTGTGGTGTATTGACCCCCAAGTCACCCGACTGGCTAAGAATCAATACAATATGTGTCCATAACTTTTCACCACTGTTCAATCCCCCAGGTAATCTGGTGTGAATAGTATATATATATATATATATAGTATATCTCAACTCGAGCTGTCTCATCTTCCGGATTCTGACTCCTTCTCTTTTATTTCTTTGGACTTGATTGACACGAAAAAACCACAATAGGCTCCTATTGCTGTTATGATCTGTTTAAAAATGTCTGGCCACGGGATATGTGACATCCTGATTAGTTATGGCACACATGTGCTCAAGAACTCTTTTCTTTGCTGGATGCATGGTGCTCCCGACATACTTCCTATCAGATAGGCAGACTAGGCACTAGATCACATAATTAGAATTGCGATTCAAAGATTAAGTGATCGCCTTTCTCTTTCTGTTTCCCAGTATCTCATTGTCCTTCGTTTTATAACTGCAACGAGTGCAAGGGAAAAATACTCTAATCTTAGGATTCTTCACTGTTCTGTGAAATGACTATTGACAAGAAAATTCCTGAGAGAGGTACCCTTTCTATGTGCGCCCTGTGGAGACGATGTTATATTTGTACAAATTATATGATTGGTCTGTAGCATCTTCCAATTCTTCTTCAAAATTTGATCAAATTGTAGTGGAGAAATTAGTAATTAACCTCCCTACATTTTCTTCCTGTCTCTCTTCCATCCTGCGCAGATTATCAATCAACAGTCATTGCTCATCAATGGACTGAACCTTAACTGATGCTTGATTTAGCACCTTCTTGGAATACCCCCTTGTGGTAAATCTGTTTAGAGTTTCTCTCTCTGCATGTGTGTACTCAAGAGGTGCGGAGCAGTTGCGCTTGAGACACAGCAGATCCCTATAGGGTATGCTATTAATGAGACTGCGCAGATGTTGGATAACAGCATGCAGCATGGAGTTGCCGTATGTCGGCTTTCAGTAAAGTGTCATGTGTAGTTGCTTATCCTGTATATAAACTGGTAGATCCAAGAAAGGTACTGACATGTTGCTGATATGACTAGTGAATTGTAGATTTAGAGAATTGTTGTTAAGAAGCCGGGCTATATACTCATCAGCTGCTGCCGATAGCCCCTCCACATCACCACATAATAAATAAATTGGAAACAAAGCATGCCCAAAGGGCCACACTATCAACCCAGTTGTCCTTCTTTCTTTCTTTGTCTTTCTTTGATCTTCCAAAGATCATAAAAGATACACCAAAGAAATCATACTGTAAAAACTGAAATATTTAAAACATTTACAATAAAAAACTTTGCTAAATTACATTCAAAGGAACAAAAGTGCTTAGATCTATAGCAGCATGTTATACGAATAAACTCACATCCCCCAGCAACAGTTTTAAGGGATTTAAAGTGCATAGGTCAAAATTCACATCATGGTAAGAGACCAACAATTCATGATACAAATAAATATATGTACATTATTGTTAAAACAGCATACTCCTTCTTTTAGCTAAGATGCTCTTCAAAAAGCGAGCAACTGAATAACGTGTCACAATCGTTGAGTTGCAAAATAAAATAGAGCCGTTTTGCACTTAGAAAATGTATATGTACGCAACAAAGGTAATAAAAACCTCCTTGTAGATGGCAAATAGTAGCATCAGAAAAATACAAAATGTAACTGAGTTTGGCAAGATTGCTCATCACATGGGCAAGTACCAACAGTTGCTGAGGAGTATTGACCTAATGGAAAACATATTGGCCAGTGAATGGAGCCTAAATTAAATCTAGCAAATAAAGTTCTCTCATACACATTGGTCACATATATTAAATAAGGGGCAATCGCTAACACCGTCTGGATAATGCAATAATTTCTAACCAGGGGTTTGGCAACTTCTGTTAATTCCCTGGTGACCTTTTTATGCTTATAGAAACTATCCTGAACCCAATATTTATCCTTTTTCATAATGGTCTTCGGGTGCTGAAACAAATGTGCACAACCAAGAGCTATGAAGCATGCTTTAGTATATTTTAACCATGGAATTGCCAAGCCACGGGCGCAAGACGAACAATCTCTAATGACTGCTCTGTTGAATTTAGATTCATTATTAACCCAAATAGAGCACCAGAGGACCAAAGGGGCGGCATTAATAGTGTCCTGCACATATTCAATACCTAGCTCCTGGTGCACTGAGAAATGCAGGCTCGATGGGCGAATGAATAATACCTGGTGGCCAAATCTATACTCCTCCGTCTGCATAACACCAACATCCCTGCATCCCTAAAATACCCATTCCATAATTTAAAAATGGCAAACATTTCTGATTAAATATTATCAGGATCGGTACAATAGGATTTTTGCCAATTGACATGGCAAGTGAAGAGGTAGTGCCTACTGCTCTAGTATAGCACGTTATCCTATTTTTGATACAAGTTGGCCAACTGCACCCATCATCAAACTCCAAGCCCAAGGAAGAAAACAAACTTACCCTCTCTATTTTTTTACCATCAATTTTTAAGGTGCAGGTTTTTGTATTTCTAGGGCCACACACCATAGGAAATATTTTCGCAAGATTAGTCTCCAAGTGCAGGTCTCTCATATATCAAACATAGCTAAAGATTAGGCTCTTAAGACCATTGCCAGGAGAACTGCATCATCAGCGTATAAGAGCGTGTGCACAGCCTTTTGCGCAACATAAGGAGCGTCCGCTTGACAGATACCAATGTTCTATCAAAATCACTTGTGTAGAGTAAAAAAAGGTTCGGGCAAGGAGACATCCCTGGCACACCCCACGCTCAACTCCAAAATATTCTGTGCATTTACCAGCATTGCCAAATCCTACAGATGCGGTGAGATCACAGGGTTGGAGTCTTAAAAATAAAACCAACCCCCATCAACACCCATGCTCTCTAAAATAGACCACAGCTTAGATATACATACATAATCAAAGGCGCTCAACAAGTCCATAAATGCCGGATGAGTAGAGACACCCTTGGCATATTTGTATTTGGTCACAATTAGATGGAGATTGAGGCACTGTTCAATTGTCCAAAGCCCCTTTCTGAACCCATACTTAATTGGGGAGAGTATTTTATTATTATTTATCCAGATGAGAAGCCGGTCCAAAACTACTCTCCCAATGATTTTGGCTGTGGAGTCTAGAAGAGATATCGGGTGATAACACATTACATCATGCACGTTTCCTTTTTTAAAAACAAGAACAATTGTTGAGGAGCGCCACGACATAGGCACACCCGGACAACAGACGGAATTGAATACACAGGTTAACACAGGAGTCCAAAACCCTGGGTCCTCCCACAATAAATCAAGGGAGATTCCATGTGGTCCCAGAGCCTTCCTACACTGGCTGTCTACAATCGCTTAACCACCTCTTCCTCTTTAAAATCAAGTTTTGGACAAGAGAAATTAACCATCTGCACTTCTTCAGCGGCCCTGTTGCCAGTGGCATATTTCCCAGAGAAATGCGCCAGCCAGCCTCTGCCATAATATGAACCGTTACTTTATCATGGAATGTCAGGGGAGATAAAACTGACTGCACTGCCTTCCAGAAGGCTTGAGAATCTTTAAGTTGGCAAGCTCTAACTATAGACTCCCATTTCTCCTCCTTCATGGCTAATTTCCTTTTCTTCAGTGCCTGTTGATAAATCTTTCTGCTGGCTACGATAACACACTGGTCTCTAGGGGATTGCTTTAGAGCCCAACACAGGGATTCATTTGCCACTCTACACTCTTTGTCAAACCCAGATTTAAGATGGGGACGTGACTGGGCAGTGGGTCTAGATAACATCCCTTTAATCCACATTAAAAATTCAATAAAATGATTTAATATCAGAGCCGGATGACATATTTCTGAATTGCAGCAGTTCACCAATATTGTACTATTGCAGACAACCTGGGACATAATATGCTTCAAATTCGCAGTTCGCTAAACCACTCTGTGCCATGCATCCTACACGGTTAGGACTTAGAGAGGCATAGACTTAAGCTTGTAACGCTTTTGCGTGGCCCCTCCTTTCACTGCAATGGGATTATGGTCACTATAGATCTGTACAAGCACCTTACTACTAATAAAAGTTAATGGCATACTCTGGGAGGTAAAAACATAATCTATTGTGCTCCAAATACCCCTTCCTATAAAAGTTGGAATTTCTAAGCTAGCAGAATTAGGGCCCTTGTTGGCTAGATCCCTCTCGGCCAGCAGAGAAAACAGGACACGATCCCTAACATCCATAGCGTAGTGATCAGCTTCTTGGGCAAATGGATCAAAAATAGTTGGGATAAAGGGGGCAAGTGCCCTAATTTGGCATTAAAATCACATGCCACTGGCTAGTTGAAGGGGCATTTTGCCCAAGCCTTCTTTTCTACTAATGAATCAATTACAGAAAACAAACCCTGGGAAGTTACTGTCATTGTTGCTAGAAAAATTATTATAATAAAAATTCACCAAATAGACCCTGTAATTACCATTCCAGCAAAGGCAAAAGGACTGTGCCTCCCCCAGGTCTAAAAGAAGAGGAGAAATAGAATAAACCAATATTAACCTCTTCCATGCATAGGACGGCCCCCGGCCATCTGACGTCATGGTGGGCAAGTGGGGAGGACGGCCGGGGGCCGTCCGAACCGCGCACATTTGGAATTTTTCAGCACTGCGGGGGAATTCCGGCCGCAGTGAAGCGGCAAACTTTAAACCAAGCTGACAGCCTCCCTTTAGCTCGCCCAGCAGGCTAAATTTGTATGTCCATTGAATTCTACCTCCCAAGTTTCCAGCATAAAAACGATATCATAATCTTCAATTAAATCTTTTGAAGCTAGGCCGGCAGCATTACAGCTTAAAAAATTAATACAAGGGTGATGTTCACCACCTTCTGCCACAGGTACTCTCACTTCAGATCCTTCCCGTAGATTTGGAGGCTTGTCGGGGACTTGCTCCCTGTCCAAGTTACCATGACATGATAGCGAGGGGGAAATAGACAGGAGGACTGCGGGGATCTACTTCTAAACACACCTCCATTTTCCAAAGCACCGGTACAGTCGCACTCCCTTCTATTACGTCAATCATTATCCTCCAGCCCTGGCAACATATGAATCTGTTTTGCAGGAGCACTGACGGATGTAAAGAAGGTCTAAAGAATTCTCTCTTTGGTGCTGTTGGCCCATCTGTGCTAAGAGTAGAAGTTGCCAAATGCTAATAAAAGAAACCAAGTGGCAAGATCTTAACAGGACTAGTTTTAATCATTCCGGCCCTTGCTAGATCCAATATTTTATTTACAACAGAGGGGTTACAAAAGTTAATCACTATATCATTGCCATTATACAGTTTGCCCATCCTGCCTATACCCCCACATGTCTTGTCAACAAGATCTCTTTAGAAAAGTCCCAACAGCCACACACGTTGATGTTCAACCAGTGTATGATTTGTTCATAAGGCCTCTTGTAGATTCTGAGCTGTCGGCAGGAAGGCTTTTAATATTAGCTAAGATGATTACATAGGGAGAAGATGCAGGAAGAAGGTTGATCACAGGAAGGGGAACCAAACTGGAATGGCATCTTTTTGCAAGTTTGGCAGTCTTCTTGTCTGTTCAGAATTGCCTTTTATTGCACCGTAAAGCTCTGCTTAGTTCTGGACCGATATAAAGGGCAGAGGCTTGGTTGTTAGCAGCCCCTCCACCCCCGTAATTGGAGGCCTGAGTTGATGAAGTCGCTTGGGAGCACTGGATTTCCTGGGAGCAAGCAGTTACCCTGGCAACAGATGACTTTGCCAGGTTAGCTTCAATATGTGCAAGGTGATCAATGATAGGATGCAATTTAGTATGAGGCAAGTTGCCTATATGGTTACTGAGGTGCTTCCAGGATTCTTCCAAAATGGCAGATGGTGGCACGGGTTCTTCTTCATTACAAGAACCCTTACGGGGTGCAGGTTTGCCCTTAATTGAAGGAGGTTTATTCACAGACTTCACAGCTTTCCTCCTACACTTGTGTTTTGGTCCAGTTCTGGCCAGAATATTGGTCTGGGCCCAACATACAAGTAGGATTAAGCTCATTTACTTGACCTTTTGCTGGTATGTGTAATTCTTCACATGGACCAACTGGCATTTCAAGTGTTAATTTGACCTTTCTCCCCAGAATAAACATCGGCAGTTGGGACAACTAATGGGCTTGGTGCAGGAGCGCTAGGTAGACTCAGGAAGGAAAGCTCAGGGGAGCCACCAAAGGCATGGTTGTTGGCCTGGGTAAAGGGTAGGGCTGGGGCAAATTCCTCAGAAGTGAGGGAAAGACGTCATTCCACCAATCTAATTTCATAGGAGCCCATATCTACTGCCAGTGTCAAATAATTACCAATCATGGTGGTGGGATGCTAGGAGCTCCAGAAATGCCCTTTCTTTTCCCCATATTCAAATAAACAGCAGCAAAACAATATATATTTGGGAGAACAGGAGGAGACCCAGGATGCCAAAACAGTTAAAACATATATAGCACGCAGTACCTCTGTGGGTAAGTCCTCTTCCCTGCTGACCCAGAATCAAGACTTAAGAGGGGTATGGCCCAGCCCAGCTTATTCCAGGCTATAACGGGCACGTCTCGGCCCGGTATTCGCCCGGGTGGAGCCCGGGCATGCCCTGCGTGTGTCCTACACTACGGGATGGAGTTCGTAAATTTATGGTGCTCCCACACCTGTCTGCAATGTTGCGTCCCCTCCTTTGGCTGATAGAGCAGTGGGGACTGTAATCCCCTGTTGTGATGGTGCGGCAATATTGCAAGAGCCCCCAGTTGTCATTTTGTTCTGCCCAGCTACGTGCTTCTACCTCCAGCCTCTGAATAAATTTGTGCAGCTGGGGGTGAAGCACGCTCCCATAGCAGTCCCTTGCATTTCTTGATAGAACTGCCCTACAAAGAAAAAATTATTATGATTGAAGCAGAGAGAAATTAGCTGCAAAATCATAGCATTATGATTCTGGTATTTCAGGGGTCTACTTTTCAAAAATATTTCAACTGCTGAACGGAATCACACCAAATTTAGCAGAAAGCTAGATGTTGGTCCAGAAAGCATGCTTTTTGTGATTTGATGTAAATCCGTTCAGTGGTGGATGCTCTTGCAAATTGGTAGGGGGCAGGGAGGGAGTTTAAAAAAAATAGGATCACTTACCTACCGGCTGGCCTGCTGGTCTCCATCCTCTCCATCCTCTCGACCTCTTTTCCTGGCTTCGCTGCTAACAGAAAGCAGGAAGCGCCCAGGCTTTCTAAGCCAATCACAATGCTGCAATGCAGTGTTGTGATTTGTCTGAGCATCGGGGTTTGGTGCTCAGACAGGCATGGGAGCCTGGGCATGTTTTTTATGGTGGAGAACATGCAAAGTGCAAAGTGCGCATGAATGTTTGGCCGGCCCGAGAGGGCGGTCCAAACAATCATACGACAGGGGCAGCTCCTCCATGTAGGTGGAGGAGCGTCGCCCCACTGCTTTCTCATAGTGCGAGAAGCAGAAACATAAAGTGGTATTTTAAATGCCATTTTATGTTTCTGCTTCTCGCACTGCGAGAAAGCAGAAGGCAGGGTTTGGTGGGGGCCTGGGGCAGCAGGGTGGGTGGTCCTGCTCGAGGGCAGGGAAGGAGTGGCTTGCCCACTGTTGTGGGCACTGACTGTTTGGTCAGCCCCAGGGCCGACCAAACCAGTCATACGTACTCTGCATTATCTCTATATAGGCTGCATGCAGCCTACATAGAGAAAATGGCCTCCCCATGGACACTTGTGCAGTAAAGCTCCCACCAAACCATAGCAAGCTGCTATGTCCTGGGGCTGGGCATCCGGGGACAATGCTGGAGCCTGCCCTGGGGGAGTCTCTTGGTGATTAGTTAATGGGGCACAAAAAGAAGGGGGATCCCAAAATATGTTTTTCCACCAATTAATTTTCCATAGACTGTTTAAACGGATATAGTGGCAAAATGACTAAATAGATTTTTATGAAATTTGATAGACATATAGTTCATGGTGTGGAAAGTGTCCTGTTATTTGATCTGAATGGAAAAACTAATGATGTATTGGGCTGAAGTTTGCCACAGTACTTTCGCGTTATACTGCGGTACATGGCCATGACATAGCACAATATTATTGGCCCTGGCAAAATATAAAAGGAGCCAAATTGCTTAGATCACACTTTGCCTCTGTTCTGTGTTTTTTAACATGGAATATAAGTTATTACTCTTCTTTTAATGTATATGAAGAAATTAGGCAGTTTATCCAATTCTGTAGATTTAAGGCACATAGGGTTATTGATTTATATAGTTTGCCTTGGGAAAATACCTAGAAAGTACTTTAGTACTCATTTACCTTTTTTTAAACTTTCACGTGACAAAATGAAATTAGACATATTATAAAATGGCTCTTAAAAGAGCTTTTGTTTTGTTAAACATATTTATGTATGTTCATTAAGTAACATTTTAGGTTTCAAATACAAATATGGTCCAATAGGTGTAACAATGTACAGCATCAGGATGATACAGTGCTGCGTTGTTAAAGGAGGACAATTATCGACTTAAATACAATTTGTGCCACTAATGCAGCACTATACTACCAATGCCAAAATTTAGTTAAGAAAATAGAGACCAGTAAGAAAATAAACTAGTATGCAGCAATGGCATTTAACAAGTGTCAAAAAAACATCAGAAACACACATTTGTGGGTTTGTACCAGGGTTTCCAAGAGGACCCTAGAGGGTTGATCAAAAGAAAGGAAGACAGGTCCCCTCCCCCGGGAAAGCCCTGGGAAACAAGGATAAAAAAGCAAAAGAGTCATCTAAAGGTCCACAAATACCTGTGCAAGGAGTCCAGTACCTGAGCCATTCCAATTTCAAGGGGAAGGGGTATCAAGGGTAGTTCTTTGACCCAACAAAGGCAGGGAAACATTTTGACTGATTTCAGCCAGGATACAAGAGAGGTGACGCTGTCTGCACCAAGAAACCTCCCACTAGTGGGCCATCCCAGGGTACTCCTAGCATAGGTTTTGGGGGTTGAAGTTGACCAGAGATGGGGAAGGGGTACACAGAGGTAACCTTAGTTTTCGGGGGTGAGGCGGAAGTTGCATCGCTGGCAGCCTTACCTCCAAGCATGGAGAAATACAGGCGAAAGGCCTAAGATCAATGGTATTGAGGTTTACTCTCTAAGAGATGCAGGAGCCAGTGTTAACGTTGTTATGGACACACTGGTTTCTCCAGAGCAGATCCTACCTGGTTTATTTCATCAGGTAACCTATGCAGACAGCAGAGCCAAGCTCCATCTTATGGCAATGGTGGGCTTGGTGTCAAGAGCCCCTCACCTGAACATCGGGAAGTTCTGATGGGGAGACAATGGAACCAGACTCCTGCTAAGGACCTTTCTTTTTTTCTTCTTTATTTTCTTTAAAACTTTAAAATGTAAAATCAACAGAATAAAATACATAGTTACATTGGCTGGATGCAGTTCAGTACCACGGCGGAAACATGCAACGCAAATGTGTACAACAACCACAGCACGTATACATCATAGATGTTTGATAGTAATCAGCAGGAGCATATGCTCTTTATTATACCTATGCGTGAATGTAGATGAAAATATTTAACCTCTTCCCCCTTTGTGTAATATCTGCCAGGTTGTAGCATAGCTTGTGACCGTTCAACCCTTAATTACCAATGCATCCTTCCGGCTCTCCAGTTTCCTATCCCCCCAAGTATTGTTGATATACTCTCAAAAATCCTTTGGGTCGATTCTGAGGGGTTAATAACTCATTATAAATGTCTGATTGACTATTGCAATATAGCAATTTTTTTGCCCAGTCGTCTAAGGTCGGAGCAGGAACCTTAGCCCAGCGCATAGCCACTCTGCACTTGGCAAGGAGTAAGCCCATTGCAACTTATCGTCTTTCCTCTTTGCTTATTCTTTTGTTATATCCCAGCAGTGCAAGTAGTGGATCTGGAGTAAGAAAGAGGTGTTTTTAGTGGGTGAAAAACCTTATCCCAGAATTGTGCGATCTTGGGACAATACCAGGCTACATGTAGGAACCCAGCCTCGCTTACCCTGCAGCGGGGACATGCAGCTAATTTCCATAATGTCAATCAACAACAGAAGAGGAAGGGTAAAAACACGACTAGTCCCCTCAAGGGAAAAGTTCCAGAACAACAAAGTCAGTGTAGTGTCTGCAAGGCACTTACCATCCGAAAAGCACGGGTCTCCAGAGTCGGGACCTACCCAAAACGTTATAGGGAGGAGCACAGACCTTGGGAGGTAATACAAATTAAGTATGAAAGCCCTCACTCACCAACCTGGTTGGTGACATGCTTCATCATCGGGCTCCACTGGGTATGACCGAGTGCCATCCCAGTGTGCTACAACGCCAGGTTACTGCGGAGCGGGATTTTGTGAGGTGATAGTGAATTTGGAATTAAAAATACCCAATTGAGTCAAAAAATATATAATTTAATAGTTTTGCGAATTGGGAATGATTAAAAAGGAGTGAGGGTCAAAAAATAACAGACCGGATTCACTCCATGGCGGTCAACATGTTTCTGCCTTGGGTATGTTATACAGGCTTTCATCAGGACCAGAGTGGGAGTGTGTGAGCCCCGGAGGTATAAACGCACTAAGGTTTACCCTGCCGTGGGCTCTAATGTGAAAAAGTAAATAAACAATTCAAAATCCGCCAAGTGGTATCAAGGTGGAGAGAAACGAGTTTACTCTTAAAATGAAAAAGGACAAACAAACACAAGACAAAACATAAAAGAATTGTAAATGTGCATGGTCAATTCATTTCTAAATCGCCGTAACTACTGGCACAAAAATTATTATAGTGCAAGGATGGGACTGTGCCAATAATCAGTACCTCAAGTGACAAAGGATGTGCTATCCGTGCTATACGCTTATCCAGGTACTAGTGTCAGGGGAGTACACCAGACTTCGCCTGAATAACGTGACTAGTACTCAATATCGGAACTAATCGTGAAAGTTTGCACGCTACGTGAGGATCTAGATCAAAGAGAGGGGCCGAGAACTCATTGGACATGGCCCGTGCATCAATTCTAGGAGGCAAAGATGCTTAGATGTGAAGAAATATTCTTACTAAGAGGCCAGACCGTTCGTCGCCTCAGGGATCCCGGGGTGGGGGTGCGAACAATATGGCACACCCTGAAGAGAGAAGAGAAGAAAAAGAGCGAGGCCACGAGCGGCTCAATAACCAGAACTGTGGCTTCAAAGGAGAATAAAATAATAGAAAAGAAGCAGGTAACGGGACGTTCACTTACGCCCTCGCTGTTCGGCACCCGTTGTGTACCTATGCAGCCTCGATCCGCCGGGTCCAGGAAGTGACGAGACCCGGAGCGAGCCAGGTATAAACAGGAACGTAGTGGGAGTCAGCCCAAATGTGATTGGGCAAATTCCCTGAGGCTGTGTTCTAATTGGCTGGGCCCCAGCCAATGGAGAGAGGGGAGACAAAGTACGTCAGAAGGGCTCGGCCGTAGAAACCCGAGACGCTGTCATTCGGGAAAACTTTATGTTGTATTGGGCAAACGAACATCGTTCGTGTTGAGCCTGGGAAAATAGAAAAAATGCTGAATCCGCAAATCGGAAGCAGGGAGGTAATCGAGCACATGCTGAGTGCTTCAATGTTGTAGAGTGTCAATACGAAAGATGGGAGATCAAATGTTCGTGGAACAAATGACATTGTGCAAAGAAGCCAAAACACAGGTATTTCAGAGGAGAATTATTAATCGTGTATTTCAGAGGAGAATTATTAATCGTGTACAGGGGGTCAGAAATATTACGGCCCAAAAAAAGACCTATGTACTAAATAAGTCTGCGGTGCAACAACCAAAGAAGGGACCGACCAAGATGAAAGTCAAGTCATAATCATAAAGCAGGGGAAGGGTTTACATGGACTGGCAATCATAGTGAGTAGTGAGATCTTCAGTCCATACTTAAAGTATGTTAACCCAAGGTATATTATCGTTCAGACCCACAAGATTAGTACCCAGACGATACACCCATCTTTGTTCCTTCTCAAAAAGGATTTTCTGAGTATTGCTGCGTGTCGTGATTTCTTCAATTATTGTCCAGTGTAGATCGTTAGTTGTATGGTTAGCAGACAGATAGTGTTCACTAAGTTTTGTAGTGACTCGCTTACATCTAATGTTGCTCCGATGTTCACCGATCCGGAGTTTCACTTTCCTCATGGTCATCCCTACATAGCGTAGACCACAGGGACAAGTGATCAGGTAGACGACATTGGATGTATTGCAATTGGTATGTCCTGTCTGGGTCCAGACCTTGCCAGGTTCCAGGTTAAGGCAGGTAGTGTGACAGGTCAAGTGACATATACTGCAGTCCGAGCATGGGAAATGGCCAGAGATCTTGGGAAGACCCCATGCTTCAGTGATGGATCTTTGAGCAGTGTTTGATTGGATGATAGGGCGTGTATGTACCAGACTATTCCGCAGACTTTGTGCTCGTTTGAATGAGAATAGAGGTTTTTCCCATCTACGGTTGTTGCTATTGATAATACGCCAGTGTTTCATGACGACTTTCTTCATAGCGTTTGACAGGGTACTGTAAGTCGTGACGCATGTGAGTGGTATGGGCATGACGTCTTTAACAGAGTCCTCTAAAAGGACTTCTCTAGGTTGGTTTCTGGCCCGTTTGTAACTTTTAGAGAGAAGAGGGACGGGGTACCCTCTGGCTGTCATTTTGGAAGTGAGATCACTGGATTGGGCCTTAAAATCTCCCAAAGAGGTACAGTTCCGCCGGAGGCGGAGGAATTGCCCGTAAGGCAAATTCTCCCTCAAAGCACGAGGATGAAAGCTCGTAAAATCAAGAAGGTTATTTCTGGATGTGGGTTTATAGTGTGTCTTCGTGTGAAGAGATCCAAATTTCTTGGTGATCACAACATCGAGAAATACGACTTCCTGGAGATCATAGGTGTACGTAAATCTTAAGTTGGGATCCAAGGTGTTGACCCACTGAAAAAAAGTTTTGAGGGCGTTGATATCGCCGTGCCAGATGAGGAGCACGTCATCTATATAGCGTCTCCATAGGCCTATGGAGGATAGATGAGGATTGGTATCAGGAAGAATAAATTTTCGTTCAAAATCATACACATACAATCCCGCTACACTGGGAGCGAAGGTACTCCCCATGGAAGTACCTGTGGATTGTAGGTATAAATGTCCCTGATATTCAAAAAAATTCCTTTTCAAGGCAAGGGTTGCACATTGAACAATGAAGTTCTTAGATGTCCTGTATTCCCAAGGATGGGTATTGAGAGACTCCCCCAGGACACGGATGGTCTCATCCTGGGGGATACTAGTGTATAAGCTCTCGATGTCCAGTGTGACCAAGACCGTGTCCTCAGAACATTGAATGGTGTTTAGTAATTTAAGCAGGTCCTTAGTATCCTTAAGATACGTGGATGATTGCTGGACCAGAGGCTTGAGGAAATGGTCACAGAACCGAGATAATGGTTCCAGGAGAGAGCCAATCCCTGACACAATAGGGCGTCCAGGGGGAGGTAGTCTACCCTTGTGAATTTTGGGGAGTGTGTAGAAATAGGGAATAATACCCTGGCTCTCAGTGAGGAATCGTGCTTCTGGTCTGGTGATGATGTCTTCTGTGAGTGCTTCTTCGACTATCCTCTCGATCTGGTTTTTAAGATCATTAGAGGGGTCGCTGGAAAGAGGTGTATAGTTCTTGCGATCACTGAGAAGTCTGCGGCACTCATGGTCGTAGTCAGCAGTATTCAACAGGACCACTGCTCCGCCCTTGTCAGCCGGTTTGATGGTAAGATTAGGGTCCTGGCGTAAAGAATTGATTGCTCTGAATTCATCGGCTCTAAGATTTTTGAAAATAGGGGGGATATCCATATTCTCAATTTCGGTAAAAACCGCACGTTCGAAAGTTACAATTTCCACTGGTGTGGTATGTGGGGGAGGTATGAACGTTGATTTTGGTCGTAGTGGTGTGTCACCTGAATCTACATCCGTTGACTCTGAGGTGTGTTCCTCAAAGAAGGCTTTCAACTTTAGTTTCCTAAAGAAAGCCGAGAGTTCGCAATGGAGGCGAAATTTGTCGGGACGGGCAGATGGAACAAAACCCAATCCCTTTTCCAGTATAGCTATTTCGTTGGAAGTTAGGATCTTGTCAGATAGATTGACAATTAGGCTGTTGAGGTACTCGGACCTGCGATCGTCTGATCCTGTGGTTGTTTGCTCCTGGTGTGATTGCCCACCGGGTCGTCTTGTATCCAATGGACCCTTTGGTTGGGTCCTCTCCGCCGTCCCTTGCCTCTTTCATCAGGACCAGAGCCAAAGAGGCAAGGGACGGCGGAGAGGACCCAACCAAAGGGTCCATTGGATACAAGACGACCCGGTGGGCAATCACACCAGGAGCAAACAACCACAGGATCAGACGATCGCAGGTCCGAGTACCTCAACAGCCTAATTGTCAATCTATCTGACAAGATCCTAACTTCCAACGAAATAGCTATACTGGAAAAGGGATTGGGTTTTGTTCCATCTGCCCGTCCCGACAAATTTCGCCTCCATTGCGAACTCTCGGCTTTCTTTAGGAAACTAAAGTTGAAAGCCTTCTTTGAGGAACACACCTCAGAGTCAACGGATGTAGATTCAGGTGACACACCACTACGACCAAAATCAACGTTCATACCTCCCCCACAAACCACACCAGTGGAAATTGTAACTTTCGAACGTGCGGTTTTTACCGAAATTGAGAATATGGATATCCCCCCTATTTTCAAAAATCTTAGAGCCGATGAATTCAGAGCAATCAATTCTTTACGCCAGGACCCTAATCTTACCATCAAACCGGCTGACAAGGGCGGAGCAGTGGTCCTGTTGAATACTGCTGACTACGACCATGAGTGCCGCAGACTTCTCAGTGATCGCAAGAACTATACACCTCTTTCCAGCGACCCCTCTAATGATCTTAAAAACCAGATCGAGAGGATAGTCGAAGAAGCACTCACAGAAGACATCATCACCAGACCAGAAGCACGATTCCTCACTGAGAGCCAGGGTATTATTCCCTATTTCTACACACTCCCCAAAATTCACAAGGGTAGACTACCTCCCCCTGGACGCCCTATTGTGTCAGGGATTGGCTCTCTCCTGGAACCATTATCTCGGTTCTGTGACCATTTCCTCAAGCCTCTGGTCCAGCAATCATCCACGTATCTTAAGGATACTAAGGACCTGCTTAAATTACTAAACACCATTCAATGTTCTGAGGACACGGTCTTGGTCACACTGGACATCGAGAGCTTATACACTAGTATCCCCCAGGATGAGACCATCCGTGTCCTGGGGGAGTCTCTCAATACCCATCCTTGGGAATACAGGACATCTAAGAACTTCATTGTTCAATGTGCAACCCTTGCCTTGAAAAGGAATTTTTTTGAATATCAGGGACATTTATACCTACAATCCACAGGTACTTCCATGGGGAGTACCTTCGCTCCCAGTGTAGCGGGATTGTATGTGTATGATTTTGAACGAAAATTTATTCTTCCTGATACCAATCCTCATCTATCCTCCATAGGCCTATGGAGACGCTATATAGATGACGTGCTCCTCATCTGGCACGGCGATATCAACGCCCTCAAAACTTTTTTTCAGTGGGTCAACACCTTGGATCCCAACTTAAGATTTACGTACACCTATGATCTCCAGGAAGTCGTATTTCTCGATGTTGTGATCACCAAGAAATTTGGATCTCTTCACACGAAGACACACTATAAACCCACATCCAGAAATAACCTTCTTGATTTTACGAGCTTTCATCCTCGTGCTTTGAGGGAGAATTTGCCTTACGGGCAATTCCTCCGCCTCCGGCGGAACTGTACCTCTTTGGGAGATTTTAAGGCCCAATCCAGTGATCTCACTTCCAAAATGACAGCCAGAGGGTACCCCGTCCCTCTTCTCTCTAAAAGTTACAAACGGGCCAGAAACCAACCTAGAGAAGTCCTTTTAGAGGACTCTGTTAAAGACGTCATGCCCATACCACTCACATGCGTCACGACTTACAGTACCCTGTCAAACGCTATGAAGAAAGTCGTCATGAAACACTGGCGTATTATCAATAGCAACAACCGTAGATGGGAAAAACCTCTATTCTCATTCAAACGAGCACAAAGTCTGCGGAATAGTCTGGTACATACACGCCCTATCATCCAATCAAACACTGCTCAAAGATCCATCACTGAAGCATGGGGTCTTCCCAAGATCTCTGGCCATTTCCCATGCTCGGACTGCAGTATATGTCACTTGACCTGTCACACTACCTGCCTTAACCTGGAACCTGGCAAGGTCTGGACCCAGACAGGACATACCAATTGCAATACATCCAATGTCGTCTACCTGATCACTTGTCCCTGTGGTCTACGCTATGTAGGGATGACCATGAGGAAAGTGAAACTCCGGATCGGTGAACATCGGAGCAACATTAGATGTAAGCGAGTCACTACAAAACTTAGTGAACACTATCTGTCTGCTAACCATACAACTAACGATCTACACTGGACAATAATTGAAGAAATCACGACACGCAGCAATACTCAGAAAATCCTTTTTGAGAAGGAACAAAGATGGGTGTATCGTCTGGGTACTAATCTTGTGGGTCTGAACGATAATATACCTTGGGTTAACATACTTTAAGTATGGACTGAAGATCTCACTACTCACTATGATTGCCAGTCCATGTAAACCCTTCCCCTGCTTTATGATTATGACTTGACTTTCATCTTGGTCGGTCCCTTCTTTGGTTGTTGCACCGCAGACTTATTTAGTACATAGGTCTTTTTTTGGGCCGTAATATTTCTGACCCCCTGTACACGATTAATAATTCTCCTCTGAAATACACGATTAATAATTCTCCTCTGAAATACCTGTGTTTTGGCTTCTTTGCACAATGTCATTTGTTCCACGAACATTTGATCTCCCATCTTTCGTATTGACACTCTACAACATTGAAGCACTCAGCATGTGCTCGATTACCTCCCTGCTTCCGATTTGCGGATTCAGCATTTTTTCTATTTTCCCAGGCTCAACACGAACGATGTTCGTTTGCCCAATACAACATAAAGTTTTCCCGAATGACAGCGTCTTGGGTTTCTACGGCCGAGCCCTTCTGACGTACTTTGTCTCCCCTCTCTCCATTGGCTGGGGCCCAGCCAATTAGAACACAGCCTCAGGGAATTTGCCCAATCACATTTGGGCTGACTCCCACTACGTTCCTGTTTATACCTGGCTCGCTCCGGGTCTCGTCACTTCCTGGACCCGGCGGATCGAGGCTGCATAGGTACACAACGGGTGCCGAACAGCGAGGGCGTAAGTGAACGTCCCGTTACCTGCTTCTTTTCTATTATTTTATTCTCCTTTGAAGCCACAGTTCTGGTTATTGAGCCGCTCGTGGCCTCGCTCTTTTTCTTCTCTTCTCTCTTCAGGGTGTGCCATATTGTTCGCACCCCCACCCCGGGATCCCTGAGGCGACGAACGGTCTGGCCTCTTAGTAAGAATATTTCTTCACATCTAAGCATCTTTGCCTCCTAGAATTGATGCACGGGCCATGTCCAATGAGTTCTCGGCCCCTCTCTTTGATCTAGATCCTCACGTAGCGTGCAAACTTTCACGATTAGTTCCGATATTGAGTACTAGTCACGTTATTCAGGCGAAGTCTGGTGTACTCCCCTGACACTAGTACCTGGATAAGCGTATAGCACGGATAGCACATCCTTTGTCACTTGAGGTACTGATTATTGGCACAGTCCCATCCTTGCACTATAATAATTTTTGTGCCAGTAGTTACGGCGATTTAGAAATGAATTGACCATGCACATTTACAATTCTTTTATGTTTTGTCTTGTGTTTGTTTGTCCTTTTTCATTTTAAGAGTAAACTCGTTTCTCTCCACCTTGATACCACTTGGCGGATTTTGAATTGTTTATTTACTTTTTCACATTAGAGCCCACGGCAGGGTAAACCTTAGTGCGTTTATACCTCCGGGGCTCACACACTCCCACTCTGGTCCTGATGAAAGCCTGTATAACATACCCAAGGCAGAAACATGTTGACCGCCATGGAGTGAATCCGGTCTGTTATTTTTTGACCCTCACTCCTTTTTAATCATTCCCAATTCGCAAAACTATTAAATTATATATTTTTTGACTCAATTGGGTATTTTTAATTCCAAATTCACTATCACCTCACAAAATCCCGCTCCGCAGTAACCTGGCGTTGTAGCACACTGGGATGGCACTCGGTCATACCCAGTGGAGCCCGATGATGAAGCATGTCACCAACCAGGTTGGTGAGTGAGGGCTTTCATACTTAATTTGTATTACCTCCCAAGGTCTGTGCTCCTCCCTATAACGTTTTGGGTAGGTCCCGACTCTGGAGACCCGTGCTTTTCGGATGGTAAGTGCCTTGCAGACACTACACTGACTTTGTTGTTCTGGAGCTAATTTCCATAAGCCATTCTGACAGAGTCACTCAGGTGTATAGTAAACCCTATTGAGATATTTAAAGTGGATTAGGTGGTGCCTCCCATTAAGTGAAATGTGTTTGGTCATCTCAAAGCAATAACGCCAGATGCTTTAATCTATGACTATGTCTAGATTCCTCTGCCATTCCTGTCAAGCCTTTATTAAGTACGGTCTCCTGGTTTCTTGCGCCAGATTATAAATAGCGGTCACTAACTTAGAGGGGGTGATGGAGCGAAAGATGTAGGAAAGCATTAGCATCTCCATGGGCTCCTGCATATCTTCACCTAGGAGATCGCTTAGTGGATGCCTGACTCTGTGGTATTGATATCGTGTTAGGGGGGATGATTCATATCCTTCTGCCACAATGTCTGCCCACTTGCGTGCCACCCCATTTTGAAAGAGGTCCTCCATCTTCTTGATGTCTAATTTCCTTAACGCTTATACCACTTCCCTATCTCAACCAGTCGGGAACCAGGTACACAAATCTAAAGGGATCAAAGGGGAGTACATGAGAGTACCTGCCTGTCTATTTAGTAAATTGTGCCATGCATGCACTGTAGAGTTTATAGAATCTAATGTGCCAAGTCTCCTGGTAGGGTTATGAAACAGCATCTGAGGGGGAGTGTTGGGGTCGGCAGCTACCCTCTCAATGTGTAAATGTGGTAAGCTCTGTGGCCCGTGAATACGATAGGATCTCAGCTCTGTTCTATAATATAGTTCTAGGTCTGGCGCGACATCTTCTTCCAGTTTGGAGATTGCCTTCCCGTAGTTGCCAGAGAGTACTAATTCAGGGGCAGTGTGCACTTGTATACCTAAATAGCGTACAAGATCAGTGGTCCATTACAAAGGGAAGTCCAACTCCATTGGTGTTATGGATGGAGTCAGAGGAAAAATAATAGATTTGGACAGTTGACCTTTAGGCCTGAAATAGCCCCAAAGCGCGTAACCTCCTTAAGTGCTGGGCTAAGATGTCTACCAGGATCTCGGATATATAGAAGCATATCATCAGCATATGCCGAAATAATGAGACAATATCCAGGAAAACGCAGTCCTCTGTGCCCATGGTATTCTCTCAGTGCACATGCCAATGGCTCCGCCACAATGGCATATAGCTAAGGCGACAGTGGACAACCCTGTTAAATTCCTCTTGAAATTGTAATAGGAGGTGTGACAGTGGTTCCTACCTTCATTCTGGTGACCGGAGTATTATGTAGAGCAGCTACGAGTCAGAGAAAGACTTCGCCCACTCCGATACCTTTGAACTTTAATATCACACTACCTTACCGGTCTGTATCCCCAGGGCAATAGAATTGACCAATCACAAATACAGACAGATTGTCTATGATACCATTGTCATAGGGACCATTAGTTCAGCTAATTTGGCAGAGTGTCTAAACAAGGTTACTGCTCGTCCGATTCCGGAGCGTCCCTCCCAATGAAGCAAGAGAGCTTTGAGATTCCTTTTGGGGTTTTCCACCTCCCCTTTTCTTCGGGAACTGCAGTTCCTGCCTCGTATCAGTGAATATCTGTACTTTGCCATCAGCTTGTATGCATAATTTAGCAGGATACATCATGTTGTGGTCCAAATTGAGATCACAGAGTTTCCTCTCTACCGGCAGAAACTGGCATCAAGCCTCCTGAACCTGTTGTGTAAAGTCTTCGCAACTGGAAATATCCATACCTTCGTGGCTCAGTGTTCGTAGTTCTCTACCCCAACGGAGGGCTGCATCTTGATCCCTGTAATTGAGAAGCTTGGCTAAAATGGGCCACGAGGGCGTCCCCGGAATAGGTCTGGGGGCAGGGCTAACGATCGGTGGGCATGTTCTACCATGAACACGTTCGAGAAAATGTCTTTGCCAAGGAGTATAACCAGCAGGTGCTCAACAAAGAGGTCCATGTTTGGGATGTTGGTCAATTCAGCAGTTCCAACCAGTCTGATATTATTGCGCCTAGAGGGCGCTTCTAAATCCTCGGCCTTGGCTTGTACAATGTGTAATATTTTGTCCATCTTCCTGAGAGAGAGAGAACTAGAGGTTAACACGTCATCCGTATCTGAGACCCCTTTTTGAACTGAGTCAAGTCTTTCTGTGTGGTTGTCTAAACGTTCAGACATTCTGTCCATTCTGAATTATAGTGCATCAATCTTTCCGTCTATTTTGGTCAGACTGTGTTGCATCGCTGCTAGAATTTGTTTTAGATCCTGGTCTGCTGACGGGTCCCCAGTTTCTGAACAAGACTCAGAGGCGTTCTTGTCCATATCTTGCTTTCTGGGCATCTTGTGTGGTTGAAAATGGAGCTTGGACTTGGATTTTTCTGTTCTCCCCATGTTGAGAACAACCTATGTACTCTACTCGCAGGGCGCACCCGGGGCTTGTAACGAAGAGAAGACATGAATCTTCCACATCCACAATTCAACATAGGAGCCCCTCAGGGCATAGCAGCTGCGTTTAGCCTCTGGGGGTGAACACCAAGGTAGTGGAGTAATGTTCCTAAGTTGATGCCCTGTGAAATCCAGTGGTGCTGAGGAGGGGCCTATGCAATCTGTTCAAAGGGCCCAATAGATTTGCTGCGGAGCACACTACTACACCCAGCTGTCCAAGCGCGCCTCATGTGTAAGGGTAGGCCCAGTCCACCCAAATCTGACCCCTCTGTCCAGCTCCTGTTGGAATTAGTGTTGCCTTATCCTTTCTCTTGAACTATCTATTAGTGCACCAGATTGAACTGCACAGTTTCAGTTGGGGCGAAAGGTGACCTCCCCATGCGGATCAGAAAAAAGACCAGGCGCCCCCTTATCCTTCGCATGTATGCCACAATTATACCATGGGCCTCACACACAACGCCCATGGGCAGATCAGTCAGGCCTTCAGCTTTAAATTCATCATCTTAGAAAGGCCGAGGCAATGTGAGCATGACCATGGGAAATCAGAATAGCCCGCACCTTTGTCCTTCGGGGGAAACCCAGGAGGCACACTTAGGTATTTGGGGCGAAACAGGACACAGCAGTGCTCATCCAGCGCACTACCTCAGCCCCTGCCTACTGCAAGCTCCTTGTTCTCAGGCCCTGTTAGCGGGGTGCAGCCGTCGCAGCCACCCGGTGGAGGGGCACCCGTTGGGACCAGTGTCTCCTATCTCGATCACCTCCACAAACCCCACCAGGCCACAGTGAAGTCGGGAGGGCTCTCGGGATGCAGCAGAAGGTTTCAAGATCGATCTGGCCCGGCACATTCACAGCAAGTGCAGCTCTCTCGGTAGGACGGAGCTCAACGGAGCAGGTCCCCAGGGTGCTCGTGGCCTCCAGAGTCCACAAGAATCTAGGCCGATATACCCTGGCCAACTCTGCCTCCTCCCGAATGGCGTAGGCCGCACCAGGGGATGGTTGCGGAACTCTGTATTGTAGCTTCACAGCCTTCAGATCGACGAGAAAGCAGCAACACCCCCGCAATTCTTACGTTGGAGTACTCCAAAGGAGATTTCAATAGTGAATGAATTACTGGGAAGCAGGATTCTGCAGGATAGAATGCCAGACGTGCGGAGCTTCTCTAAGACGTGGCCGTCTTGGAGCCAGGCAAGCTTCGCCCCCAAGGACCCAGTTAAAGTTCCCAAGGGGGAAGGAGTGGTGAGACTAAGAGACAAATAAAGAAACAGATTGCATAGGCTCTGCACATCTCTCAGGAAATTGGACTGGCTTGGCTAGAGGGTGATGTTCTTGACCTCTGTAAAGAACAAGTTATGTTAATACACAATTGTTAAGTGAAAACAGATATTGAGTAATTACTTTTGCTAACTGTATAAATGATTACTCTTTTAAAACAGACCTTAGGGATGTAGGGCATGCAGTTATATACTTTATCACATCCTTACGCATTGATTCCCCCCCCAAAACCTTTTTGACAGTTTCTGAAGGTCTTGCAGACCCCAGATGACCCGCTAAAGGGGCATCATGAGTCCATTGTAAGACTGGTTCTCTGAGTTTTTCAGTTGGTAGATTTAGATGGCACTTATGATAGGGAGTCCGTCTTTTATGATGTTTTCTGGTTGCGTAAGTCAGTTGTGTGCAGACAGATCTTGGGCTGCTTGACGAACTTCTGAGAAGAAATTCCTATCTAAGGTAGTTGCTACGATTTTATCACAGGTATTATTTCAGGAGACTGTTGGTCAGTTTCGGATGCAGGAGTGTGACCTAATCTGAAGAGGATGTTGAATTGCAATTGTTCATTTCCAGGGCGGTGTGTGATAATAAAGTCAAATTTGCTAAAGAAATCCAACCAGCACATTTGTTGTTGGGTTAGATCTTTCACTGAACTAAAGAATTGCTAATTCTTATGGTCAGTGAAAATGATGACAGTATGTCTTGCCCCCATCAAATGATGATGCCATTCTTCAAAAACTAATTTGATTATCAATAATTCAAAAACTAATTTGATTACCAATAATTCCCTCTTGACCACTGTATAATTTTGCTCTGCTGGGAGAAGCCTCTTTGAGCACAAGGCTATTGGGTATAACTGTTCGCCTTTTGGACCTTTTTGAGACAATAATCCCTCTGTGGCCACCTGGGAAACGCCTGCTTCCACAAAGAAGGGTTGGTCTGGGTCGGCATGCTGTAAGACTGGAGCCGTGGTGAACTTTTCTTTCAAATGTTTAAATGCTTGAGCTGCTGCATGAGTCCAGATGAAGGGCTTTCCCTTTTTTAACAAGCAAGTGATGGTGGCGACAGCATCAGAGAAGTCATGAATAAAGGGCCAATACAAATTGGCGAAACCTTACACTTGCTGCACCTTCTTAACAGAGCTAGGCTCAGGACATTCTACAATAGAGTTCACCTTTCTGGGATCCATAGTGATCCCTTTTAGGTAAAGAAGGTAACCAAGAAATTCTAATTTGTTCGCGTGAAAGTACACTTCACTAGTTTGGCAAATAAGGAATTCTCTCAGAGCCTTTAAAGGACAGACATGTTGGATATATTATTTCTCAGACTTAGAATTGTTGAGTATATCATCAATATAGATAACTACACATAGATCCAGGAAGTCTAGAAGGACTTAATGATTAAAATACTGGAAAGCCGCCAGGGGCGTTGCACAGTACAAAGGGCATAACAGTGTATTCAAACAGCCTGAACTTGGTTCAAAATGCCCTTTTCCACTCATTACCCTCTTTGAGATGCTTAGCCCCGCGGAGGTCTATCTTAGTATAAATAGCTGAGTGTCTTATCTGGTTTAATAACACAGGAATGAGTGGCAAAGGATATTTGTTTTTTGCTGTGGCTTTATTTTCTGTCCTATAATCGATGCACGTTCTTAGCTCTCCAGACTTTTTGGGACCACAAAACAGAGGAGAAGAGATTGGAGATGTGGAATGTCAAATAAAACCTAATTGCAAGAGCTCATCTAAGTATTTTTTCAGGTACTGGTCTCAGATTCTGTGAGTGCATAGACCCTACTGCAGGGCAAGGGAGCTCCGGGAATTGAATCTATGATGCAGCAATAAAAAAATCAGTAGGGCAGTAGCTGAATAGTCTTTATAGGGTCGAAGCTTTCATGGTAATCCTGATAGACAGTAGGCAATTCTGGGATTGTGTCAGTTGATGAGGTTGCCGCACAGTGTAGAGGTAAAACCCAATCCACTGTGGATTCTTGGTAGCAGCAATATGAGGTATCTAAAATCACTGTTCCCAGTCAATCTTACGGTTATGGCAAGACAACCAGGAACTTCCAGGATAACACCTAAAGTTGGAGTGTCAAAAAGATCAAAACTAAGCTTTTCGTGTGACCATTATCACAGAGTAAGCTATAAAGGTACAGTTTGAAACTACATAAGTCTGGAAGATAGTGCTGACCCATCTACCGCTCGCACTAGCTCAGGTTCAGCTTTGGACATTTTAGGAATTCCAAGTTTCTCAGCTAGTGCCAGGTCAAAAAATGTAAGAGTGGCTCTATCAAAGAGCATAGATAGAACTTGTCTTTGCTGTGAGCCTACAATTATGGTAACTTGGATGGCAAGATGTAGTATTTGGGTTACTGTGTTGCCTGAATAGTGGGTGATATGTTGCTCAGGTACTCTCGATAGAGGGATCTCCATCCCAGTCGAGAGAGTTTGTTTTCCTGCTTTTCAGAGACTTGAAGACTCGTAATAGTCTTAGATCTTTTAGACCAAGCAGACCAGTTTCGTGCGAAATGACCAGCTTTTACACACTATAGACACAAATCCAATTTTTGTCTATGCTCTTTTTCTTCTGCAAAGGTCCCTTGGTACAGCCTATTTGCATTGATTCTGGTTCTAAGGTTTTGGCCTCAGGTTCTTTTCACTCTGACTTAACCAAAACGACTCTGGGTCAGAACGTGACCTCTCCCCCTTACGTTCTCCCAAGCGAATATCAAGTCTAACTGAAAAATCAACAAATTCCTAATAATCTTTGAGAAGGTCAAACGTTTAGGAGAATGCATCATTAAGGTCATCTCGCAACCCTCAATAGAACAGAGACTTTCTCTTCTCCTCGGGCCATCTGGTTTCGGCAAGAAGCCAATTAAAAGTAGTGAGGTATGTGATTAAATCTTTTGACCCTTGCTGCAGATTTAGAGTTCATTATGGATTGACTGCACAAAACGTGTTTTGAGAAAAGAGGGGTCATTGCTTATTTAAAATCTTGAAAGGCTTGCCAATTTTATAATACTTGGTCATTGTTCTTAATTAGCAGGATTGAACAATTGGCCGCCACACCACCTAAATAGAAAATGGCAAAAGCTACCTTACTTGCATCTTAAGGGAAGGCCTTGGTCTTACATATAAAATGCAATTAACACTGACTGATAAAAACAGCATGTTTAGAGCTTTCCCCAAAGAAACTTTCTGGGGTGGCTAGAGGAACAAGATGAAGCATGGCTACAGAAATCTGCAATGGAGCGGAGGAATTTTGGTTTACTCGTGTAGGCACAGATTTTGGCTTGGCTCCCTACATTGTTGTGAAAGTGGGCACTTGCCCCTAAGGAGGTGTCCCAGGGAGGGCTTCCTGACTTGTTTCTTTTCAGTTCTTGTCATAGATCGACATTCTCCCCCCTAAGCTTCTAGACTTCTATCTCTAACTCCTGCAGAACCCTAGTGAAATCCATCTCTCCTGCTTGATCTGCGACTAAGGCCTGCGCCAGGTCTTGTGTGTCAATAAGGTTGCGGTCCATGCCACCCAAAAGAAACCTTCAAGTTTTGCTGGCCTGGCCTTCTGACAAAAGCCACTCACCTGAACACCAGGAAGTTCCAATGGGGTGACGATGGAACTCGACTCCTGCTAAGGACTTTTCCTTGATAGCCATGAATGGTATTCACACTGCCCCAGTGAAAGTTCCCAAGGGGAAGCAGTAATACGAATGAGAGACAAACAAAGAAAAAAAATCACAAAGGCTCTGCACGTCTCTCAGGCCACTGGACTGCCTTGGCTGGAGGGTGATGCTCTTGACCTCAGTAAAGAACAAGTTATGTTAATACACAAATGTTAAGTGAAAACAGATATGGAGTAATTACGTTTGCTAACTGGATAATTGATTACCCTTTTAAAACAGTCCTCGGGGGTGTCATTGCCAAGTGTGAAACAGGGTTCTGATCTAGATAAGTGCAGCCTTGGTCCAAACCAATCTTGATCTAGTTGAATCCTGAGTTATTTATATTTACAATGAAACTATCTTGACAAATCCTTAGATGGAGTTTTGTCTATCGAGCATAAAGATTACTTTTTCATAATTAATCTGAGAGATTAATAAGCGCTTTAAGAAGTGTATGCAAGACGCGATACACCCAGGTCCATCTATCTATCTGTTTCTCACAGTGAAATAACGATTCCCAAAACTCATGAACTGTCTTTTTGAGTCTTTCATTACACTGTTTCAAACTCTTGAGCTGTTCTTCTTGCGCCTGCCTTTAGAAAAGGAATTTGTTTACCTGAACGAAGGAATTTTTCCCTGAACGTCGGTTGAGATTTGATTATCAGGTGGCGGGTCAATGGTGAGTTATTCTTGTTTTTTCCATCCCCTTTGTCCTTCTCTGTAGGAAGATTGAGTCAGTGTGGGGATGAGGAATGAATTTATTATAGTATATCGGCATTCCTAAAACTCTTATTAACTGATCTTAGTTGTCAGGAATGGGTAAATAATGAATGGTCCTAACCAAATATTCATTAGGCTGTACTCCCTTTCCAGATAACATGACCCAGATAAGTGATCGCTTTACACCGAATTCTACTCTTCTCTTCTGTTAGAGTGAAACCTCTCTTACTGAAACTTGTCATAATTGTTCTCAACACCTGATCATGTTCTTCTTGTGTATTTCCAAAGCTTAACATGTCATCTTGATACGTTTTAACATAATCAACACCCTCCATGGTCTTTTGGAAAACAGCCGCAGCTGAAATGAGACCAAACGGCATGCTTGTATATCTAAACAAACCTACAGGCATGATAAATGATGTTAAGTTCTTTGATTCCTCAAGTCTGATTTGATGGTAGGTGGAGTGAAAATCAAGGCTGGAAAAAAATGCTGCACCATCTATTTGTGTTAACATTTCCTTTTTATTGTCATGTGGAAGACTATCAACTACAAAAGCCTTGTTTAAACCTCTAAGATCCACACAAAGCTTAACATCTCCTAAAGCATCACGTGCCAACACAACCGGAGCCACCCACTATGTAAGTTCAACATCCTCTTATCTTATTTTATGTGAGTATGCAGTTAAAAACCCTTGTTTGTTTATAAATACTTCAGGAAATTTGGATCGTACAGCTCTTTTAAGTTCATAATCATACAAAATGTCCTAACTTCCCAGAAACCCTACATTTGAAATTCAAGCCAAGACAGTTTCTATCATTTGAAAGATGACCTTGCATACCACAATGAAAACAGTTTCCACTGAATTTTTTCATCTGATTGTCCACCTGTTTAAAACTATTATTTTCATGCCCCAATATGGCTGACCCTTAGTTTGGCACACCCACAGCATACAATTCCTCGACTATGGATCTTCAATGAATTGCACTTGGGCACCCGGTCCTTTGTGATCATATTAGGGATACAATTGATCACTACTTCCCCAAAAATGACACAGGATGCCGTGGCACTTGCACCCCTTTGGGACACCGCAAAAGCAGTATTTCGGGGAGAGCTCATCTCCCACACTGCAACCTTCGAACGGGCGAATAAGCTCTGTCACACGAATTGGAGACTCAGATACAGCAGGCAGAAGCACGCCACAGAGAAGGGGGCTGTCGCAGGACCTGTTGAAACTTGCTCCAACTACAGGGATACTTCTTTCTTGTAAACAGTAGGATGGGGAACAAAGTTATAAAAGTGGAGCATATAGTATAACATTTATCAGACCATTCAGCCGTAAGTTTGAAGTTAAGCTTGGCTCAATCCTCTATACATAAGAGATGGACCCTAAATTGAGTCCTATTACTTGAGGATGAATCAATGGACATTTTAAATAAATAAATAAATAAATGAATTATTTCAGACCAATACATTTTCAGCCCTGCCACAAATTGTTTGGGATAATTAGCCCCTCCATTGGCCAGAGTAGGGAGCGGAAAGCCAAGATTGGGAACCTGGAGTGCAACATAACTAGGCTTTCCAAGGAACTAGATAATTCCCTAAATGTTCATGATCAGGCTTTATTACAGGCCAACCTGCATGAAGCAAGATATAGCTTGTCAAGATTTTTAGAAAAAGGAATCAGAACAAAATGCGAGGACAGTAAGATATCTCATTATGAGTATGGGGAGGACTCCGGTAGATTGCTGACATGGAAAATCAAAACAGAATCTACTAAAAAATAACATCCTAGACCTTGAGACAGGTAAAGCGTGTAAGGAGGACAAAGAAATAGAAAAGGCCTTTGAACTTAAAAAAAATAATATGACACAATGAGGACACAGTAGTAACTAGGGAACAACTACAAAATTACTTCAAGGAAATAAATACTACTAGATTCACCCCAACCTCAAAAGGACATTTTTGCTCAGAGATAAGTTTGGAAGAAGTGAGAATGGGCATTGAGAAACTGAAAAAAGTGAAGGCAGCCTCCCCAACGAACTATAGAGATCCCTAAAAGAGGAAGTGGCTCTGTGGTATGGGTAGATGATAAATGTGGCCTTTTTAGAAGGAAAAGAACTTCCCTAATCCTGGAAGGAAGCCACAATTAGTATTCATTTAAAACCAAATAAGAATCCTAAGTTATGTGAGTCATGTAGACCAATATCTCTCTTAAACTGTGACTACAAGATCTATACTCAGATTTTAGCAAAACAGTTGGAGAGCGATATTGGGAATTTAATACACAAAGATCAAAAGGGATTCATTAGAGGGAGACAACTACATGATCTTACACATGAGTTGATTGGACCAATAGACTTGGCTACAGGAGACAAAACTCCCCTGACAGTCCTAATCTTTGACGGAGCAAATGCGTTCGATAGGGTCAGCTGGCCTTTCCTACACTAGGCAATTAGGCAACATGGCTTGGGGGCAGAATTTTCAAGCGCGATATCAGTTACCTATAGAAAGCCAACTGCTAGACTTATGTTAAAAGGCAACCTCACAGAACAAATATTAATCAGAAGAGGGACACGTCAGGGTTGTCCTCTGTCGCCCTTACTTTTTCATATATACATTGAACCCCTTTCAAATGAAATAAGGTGGAACTTAAACATTGGTCCATTTAGATATAGAGGTTGGGAAAAAAAGGTGGGTTTGTATGCAGACGTTTTGATTATTTATACTAGTGAAATGGAAAGGTCCCTCCCAGAGATTTTGAAAACCTTAGAGGAGTTTGGGAATGTATCAGGCTACTCAGTTAACAAAGAAAAGATAGAAATTATGGAGTGGAACATGCAATGCTCTAGCCCTTTGGTGAAACAGGAGAATAAATATTTAGGGATCCATGCGGTACAAGATCTCAATACATTGGCCCATACAATCTTTAACAAAGCAAATGCTGAAACTAAAAGGTTACTTAAGACCTAGAGTAGTCTCCCGCTCTCCTTTCTAGGAATATCAAATCTTCTTAAAATGTCTATATTACCAACGTTTACTTTTATTTTTGACATAATCCCCTTGGAATTCAACTTTATGCCCGTAAGAAATTACAAGGTGAATTAAACAGTTTGACTTGGTCCGCAAAAGGATTAACATTCCCTGGAAGAAGTTGCGTAAGAGGAAGATATATGGGGGGATAGCAAGCCCCGATTTTCTTATTTATTATCGGGCATTTCAGTTTAAGACTTAGATGTCTCCTTCTACAAAAGGCAGTGCTTAACTTGTGCCGGTGGTTTCCGGTGCTCAGCATCGGTACTTATTTGACAGGACTGGAGCTATAACATTTTTCTTCGTTCGCAGTGGACCTGATAATTATTTAAAAATAAAAGTACCTGTCCTTCGGGTGGCTCCCGATCTGTTTTTACTGACTGGCCCGCCGAGGTCCAGGCACGATCATCATGATGCATCATCATGTTAGTGATGTCAGCACGGCTGCCTGTCATGAACACCTGAGCTAAGGCGTGGCAGGCAGGGACAGCGCAGGCGCAAGATGAAGTGTTCAGCAAGGTCTGCGCGGCAAATGCAGAGTAAGCTGAAAGTGCGTGTGTACCTTTTGCCCGCCTCACTGGCTATATATGAAAAAGGGCTGTAATTCCACGTTTGTTGGTGTGCTCGTTGTCCAATACCGACTCCCGTGGGACCACATTGTATTGGAGTGCTGTACAGGCTGAACAGTAATGCACTTAATTACCAGAACCTTAATTGCTATGTTACTGCTGCTTGAGTTTGACAATCGCAACATTACGGGGATCAGCTAAGCAAAATGCACAAGGCACCGCATGTAATAATGAGTAGTGGACAAATTATTTAACCGCCCCTCCTGGAGCAGGTAAGCAGCGGAAATCATTGGCAGCGCTGGGCCCTTGCTGCTTTTTGCAATTTGCATGCATGAGGCATGGAACAAAACTGTCTTTATAGCTTTCCTTCAGTATCAGCGTGCTCAGAGAAATTACTTTTAATAATGCTGTCTGATTGACTGATGACAGAGATTGTTCAATCAGTGTGTCCGGTATTTTAGTTAGTGTTACTTATGTATGTCAATTGGTGTAGACACATCGTTTTACTAAAAGTACTTTAGTTTTTGATGGCAAGGGCTGTGTCAGGCTAGAATCATATATGCCTTTGTCGTCTGAAAGTGAGTCTAAGGGGTCAATTAGAATGTCGGGCGGATCTCCACTGCCCGCATGGCGGTGGCGATCCGCCCGACATTCTCTCCCGCCCGCATGCCATTTCCCCCTGCCATATTACTATGGCGGGGGGGACCGGTCCGGCCCGGTCGATGAGTCGGGCCAATGAGTCGATGAGTCGACCGGGCGGAAAAGGTTTTAATATGGTGGCGGTGTCTGTTAGACATCCATATTAGGATACATGCGTTGCCGCCACGGAAAGGCATGCGGTGCTTGCCATTGTGGGGCTGTAGCGGGCCCTCAGGAATTTTGGGGTGAGTGCACATGGGGGTACCTATGGTACCCCCCTGCATTTGCATGCACAACATGGCAGGCACCGCCCGGTGCCTGCCACCTTGTGCATGCAAGTGCACAACATGCATTTTTGGCATTGCGGCGGGTGGTGCTGGAAGCACCGCCCGCCGCAATGTCAAATATGCAGGATGCGCCCGCCAATGTGGCCGGCGCATCCTAAGCTCCCCAACGGGACCGCCGCATTTATGGCGGGCGGGCCCTTTTAACATCGGGATGGCGGATCCTAATGATGCCCTTAGTCTTCATCTGGGTCTGTAGTTGCAACTGAGCTAGTAATTGAATTCAAGTCTGAACCGTAACATCTAATTAGTGTACTAAATTGAGGTTGCAAAAGAGTTGCCCATGCCTACGTGGGTGTTCGCGGTGGATTAGGGTGTCCTCAAAATTTCTTCCCTTCCGTTAATGGATTATTTACTCTAATTACTTAGACTGGTATCTATTAATTCCTGCATCAGGCCATTTTCTGTGCTCTCTCCTTTATGCTTTATTATGTGGAGTGAGAGCATGTAAGTCCCATACATGGTGCTTACTTTTAAAATGAAGATATATGGGCTCATTACGATGGCAGAAGGCCCCCCACTGACAGCCAGTTTATTATGATGGCGGGGGAATCTTTGGGTGAGTGAGGCGGTCGTGAAGATCACCCGCCACACTTCTGACAGGCGGTCCTTCTCCGACTGCCTGTTGGAACAGAAACATAGCCCAAAATTGCACGGAGGGATTGTGATATCCCTTTCCTCCGTTCAATTTGCTGCAGACAAACCTCAGCAAAATGAATAGCAGAAATGGATTTGGGGGCCACTAGCTGGCCCGTCTTAATCCCTGGGGCACGGCGGTGTACCCTAGGGGGCACCTATGGTGCCCCCTACATATCCCTGACCATGTGGCAGGCATCGCACGGTGCCTGCCAAGTAGTGCAGGTTTGTGTCTGCACCCTTTATTTTGCATTGTGGCAGGGGCTGCTGACCTCATCCCCGCCACAAGGCAACATATAGGTGATGCAACCGCTGTGGTGGTGGTCACATCGTGGTTCGGACTGTGGTGAGGCCGCCTCATAAGTGGCCAGTCCCAAATCCGTAACGATGGCGGACATCGTAATGAGCCCCATAGTTATTTGAACTTGAGGACCTTGATAAAATGATTCAGGAAATGAGATGATTGCCCCCCTGATGTTAGATAATTTTGCGCTCTGGACCTGAAACTTTTATATGATATGCCATAATCTGTATCGCATATTAGGTCAATATTATTGTTAAAATCACTTTTCTGCTCAGACTCCAGTGTCTCCTTATATGGTCCTTTTGTGGACCTCTTTTGTACTGCTGCTGCTAATGTATAGAATGATCAATAGTAGCGCCCCGCTAGGGTCAGAGCTGAGGTCTGCGTGAATTACTATTGGCAAGAAATCTCTACTGGCATGAAATATTTTTAAATAGAGGTCATCAGCTCATCAATTCAGGTTTTCCAACATGGCACACCTCAAACACTTTTAAATGTCAAATCTCAGCCCCCATGAATTAAGGACATAGCTCTAACTCTTGAAGTCAGAAAGGTATGCCCATCTAATCATTTTGACTGAATTGCACAGTGCAAAACAGGGGAATTATCCTGTGGATGAATACCAGCTTTCCTGCTAAACCAAATCATGTGATCTTAGGCAGATATAGAGACCACTGTGATTATAATTGGTGAATTGCAGAGTGTGAAAGTGGAGAATCTGGGGTCAATCCTAGCCTTCGTGCTTGATCAAATGGTATGATCATAAGCAAATACTTTATTTCACCGAGAGAATAGCCTTTTTGTTAATTTTCCCTTTTAGAGCGCCTTCAAAAAACATGGGTTCAGGATGTGCGCTGAACAAAAATCTGTCTAGCCTTTGACCTATTAGCCTTTTTAGCCTAAGTTGCTCCATCAGTAATTATCCAGGCCACATCATGGGGTACACGTCATTGGACCTAATAGTGGAAGAGGGTGGAGCCAGGAAAGTGGGTGGTGGCCTCCAACAAAAACATTTCGGCACCTGCACTTTTTATTTTTCAAATTAAGCACTGAGAAAAGGATTTCTATACCCCACTCTTTAAGGCCTTGACAAGAGATCACGCAGATATGGCTAGTTTTTCTTGCATGTATTTAGCCATCCCAAATACTTCAAAAAGGTCAGGCTAAAGATTTTGAAGGCTACATGTAAGACATGGTATCAAATAAGACAGTCCTTGGGAATACTGTATCTCACCCCAATTTGGGACTTCCTGGGTACTCCTATATGCCTTTTAAAGAAGTTGGCAGTTCCCCTGGCCGAAGCAGGTATAAACAAATGGGGTCAAATTCTGCTGGAAAAAACATGAGTTATGTGGGACATTTTAGATCAATTAACAGCAGATCATCTTTCAAAGTTCAAGTACTACCAATTGATGAGTTGGGCAAGAGAGCTGGGGAAAGTGAGAGAAGGTAGTACGGACTATGAAGTAAAACAGCAACTAAGACCCCCTCAAGGTAGGAAGTTGCAAAATGGTATTGGATGTTGATTGAAGTAGGAAGAGAACCCTATTCTTTGCTGGGAGAAATCTGGAAGAGGAACATGACAAATATACAGACAGAAGACTTACGGCAAGTATCAATGACTACCTTTTGGTCAACTATGAAGTCTGCACCCCTCAGAAAAAAAACTACTTTTCACAGTACACAGGGCATATTGGACACCGAAGAAGCTGTGCAAGTTGGGGAGACAGGAGGTGAGAAAGTGCCCCAAATGTGAAAAGGAGAAAGCGGATGATATCCATATGTTCTGACAGTGCCCTCTGGTAGAAACCTTCTGGCAAGAAGGGGGTAAGATGATTAACGAGGTTATTGATAAAGACATTAAGGTAAGCTAAGCAAAGGCAATGTTTGAGGTCATTGAGGGAAGCCATACACTTGTGAGATTGTCTAAGAAGCAAACATCTTTATTGTTTGTAATAATACTATTGTCAAGAAGGGAGATATGATTAAAATGGGTACAGCCCTCTCCCTCAACAAGTGTTGAATGGACATTATTATCAGTACTTTATAACGCAAGACTTCATCAGCTAAAAGATTACATTTTTGGGAAATATGGGAAGCTTGGGAAGGAAAATTTAAAGATTACTAAGGCTGGAGACAGTGGGACAAAGGAAAATCTGGTCCTATGGTTATGATGTCAATACCCAAATCTCTGGGAAAGGAGTTGGGACACGAGGGTCCAAAGAAACAAATCCCAAATACTCATCCCAGATAAATTTCTAAAGAGGCTATGGAGCCAGTTTAAAGTGCAACATTCATGAAAGTCTTGTCTCTATTAGTAGGGAGAGGAAATCAAAGTTGTCTGCTTGATCTGCTAAACCACGTTCCTATAAGCCCTATTGATGCAAATTGAGAACTATAAAAAATAAAAAAATAAAAAAATAATAAAGACAGGAGGCATCCTATGACCTTTGATATGATTGAACACCAAGTGGGCAATGTGGATATGTGGTTCCATGGGATTGACCATATTCTATTAAATGCAAAGGGGAGGCATAGGCAATTACTGTTGAGGTACAATGAAGCAGGGTGGATCTGCCCCATTTGCATTGTGTAGAAATGGGTCATAACAGTGATGAAGAATTCTATTATTTCTTATAGTCTCCCAATACAGTGACTGTGTTTATTTAGGAGCCACATGATACAACATGTTTCCTAATGGTGGGTTTTTGAGTTAGCAGCATGCTTCACACAGCTACTTTGTGAATATTAACAAACTGATTTCCAATGGGGGTGTATCCATTTTGAATTTGCAATGTATTCTGTGTTTTTGATGCCATTGAGTGTTTTATGATTATTGTTAGGGACATGAAGATTACCATTGACCTGATTTTCCCACATTACTACATCGACAATACCGTTAATGTTATATGTATCTCTTGGACGGGCACATACATTTATTCACATGATGCCTGTGGGAATGACACCATATCATTTATTTTACCATCAGGTATCTGAGAGGTTGGTGAGGGCATTTTTTCTTATGATTTGTGTTATAATGTTTGTTGCCTGTGGCATTCCTAAAACTCTTATTAACTGATCTTAGTTGTCAGGAATGGGTAAATAATGAATGGTCCTAACCAAATATTCATTAGGCTGTACTCCCTTTCCAGATAACATACATGACCCAGATAAGTGATCGCTTTATACCGAATTCTACTCTTCTCTTCTGTTAGAGTGAAACCTCTCTTACAGAAACTTGTCATAATTGTTCTCAACACCTGGTCATGTTCTTCTTGTGTATGTCCAAAGCTTAACATGTCATCTTGATACGTTTTAACATAATCAACACCCTCCATGGTCTTTTGGAAAACAGCCGCAGCTGAAATGAGACCAAACGGCATGCTTGTATATCTAAACAAACCTACAGGCATGATAAATGATGTTAAGTTCTTTGATTCCTCAAGTCTGATTTGATGGTAGGTGGAGTGCAAATCAAGGCTGGAAAAAAATGCTGCACCATCTATTTGTGTTAACATTTCCTTTTTATTGTCATGTGGAAGACTATCAACTACAAAAGCCTTGTTTAAACCTCTAAGATCCACACAAAGCTTAACATCTCCTAAAGCATCACGTGCCAACACAACCAGAGCCACCCACTCTGTAAGTTCAACATCCTCTTATCTTATTTTATGTGAGTATGCAGTTAAAAACCCTTGTTTGTTTATAAATACTTCAGGAAATTTGGATCGTACAGCTCTTTTAAGTTCATAATCATACAAAATGTCCTAACTTCCCAGAAACCCTACATTTGAAATTCAAGCCAAGACAGTTTCTATCATTTGAAAGATGACTTTGCATACCACAATGAAAACAGTTTCCACTGAATTTTTTCATCTGATTGTCCACCTGTTTAAAACTATTATTTTCATGCCCCAATATGGCTGACCCTTAGTTTGGCACACCCACAGCATACAATTCCTCGACTATGGATCTTCAATGAATTGCACTTGGGCACCCGGTCCTTTGTGATCATATTAGGGATACAATTGATCACTACTTCCCCAAAAATGACACAGGATGCCGTGGCACCTGCACCCCTTTGGGACACCGCAAAAGCAGTATTTCGGGGAGAGCTCATCTCCCACACTGCAACCTTCGAATGGGCGAATAAGCTCTGTCACACGAATTGGAGACTCAGATACTGCAGGCAGAAGCACGCCACAGAGAAGGGGGCTCTCGCAGGACCTGTTGAAACTTGCTCCAACTACAGGGATACTTCTTTCTTGTAAACAGTAGGATGGGGAACAAAGTTATAAAAGTGTAGCATATAGTATAACATTTATCAGACCATTCAGCCGTAAGTTTGAAGTTAAGCTTGACTCAATCCTCTATACATAAGAGATGGACCCTAAATTGAGTCCTATTACTTGAGGATGAATCGATGGACATTTTAAATAAATAAAAAAATTAATGAATTCTTTCAGACCAATACATTTTCAGCCCTGCCACAAATTGTTTGGGATAATTAGCCCCTCCATTGGCCAGAGTAGGGAGCGGAAAGCCAAGATTGGGAACCTGGAGTGCAACATAACTAGGCTTTCCAAGGAACTAGATAATTCCCTAAATGTTCATGATCAGGCTTTATTACAGGCCAACCTGCATGAAGCAAGATATAGCTTGTCAAGATTTTTAGAAAAAGGAATCAGAACAAAATGCGAGGACAGTAAGATATCTCATTATGAGTATGGGGAGGACTCCGGTAGATTGCTGACATGGAAAATCAAAACAGAATCAACTAAAAAATAACATCCTAGATCTTGAGACAGGTAAAGCATGTAAGGAGGACAAAGAAATAGAAAAGGCCTTTGAACTTTAAAAAAACAAAATGACACAATGAGGACACAGTAGTAACTAGGGAACAACTACAAAATTACTTCAAGGAAATAAATACTACTAGATTCACCCCAACCTCAAAAGGACATTTTTGCTCAGAGATAAGTTTGGAAGAAGTGAGAATGGGCATTGATAAACTGAAAAAAGTGAAGGCAGCCTCCCCAACGAACTATAGAGATCCCTAAAAGAGGAATTGGCTCTGTGGTATGGGTAGATGATAAATGTGGCCTTTTTAGAAGGAAAAGAACTTCCCTAATACTGGAAGGAAGCCACAATTAGTATTAATTTAAAACCAAATAAGAATCCTAAGTTATGTGAGTCATGTAGACCAATATCTCTCTTGAACTGTGACTACAAGATCTATACTCAGATTTTAGCAAAACAGTTGGAGAGTGATATTGGGAATTTAATACACAAAGATCAAAAGGGATTCATTAGAGGGAGCCAACTACATGATCTTACACATGAGTTGATTGGACCAATAGACTTGGCTACAGGAGATAAAACTCCCCTGACAGTCCTAATCTTTGACGGAGCAAATGCGTTCGATAGGGTCAGCTGGCCTTTCCTACACTAGGCAATTAGGCAACATGGCTTGGGGGCAGAATTTTCAAGCGCGATATCAGTTACCTATAGAAAGCCAACTGCTAGACTTATGTTAAAAGGCAACCTCACAGAACAAATATTAATCAGAAGAGGGACACGTCAGGGTTGTCCTCTGTCGCCCTTACTTTTTCATATATACATTGAACCCCTTTCAAATGAAATAAGGTTGAACTTAAACATTGGTCCATTTAGATATAGAGGTTGGGAAAAACAGGTGGGTTTGTATGGAGACGTTTTGATTATTTATACTAGTGAAATGGAAAGGTCCCTCCCAGAGATTTTGAAAACCTGAGAGGAGTTTGGGAATGTATCAGGCTACTCAGTTAACAAAGAAAAGATAGAAATTATGGAGTGGAACATGCAATGCTCTAGCCCTTTGGTGAAACAGGAGATTAAATATTTAGGGATCCATGTGGTACAAGATCTCAATAAATTGGCCCATACAATCTTTAACAAAGCAAATGCTGAAACTAAAAGGTTACTTAAGACCTAGAGTAGTCTCCCGCTCTCCTTTCTAGGAAAATCAAATCTTCTTAAAATGTCTATATTACCAAAGTTTACTTTTATTTTTGACATAATCCCCTTGGAATTCAACTTGATGCCCTTAAGAAATTACAAGGTGAATTAAACAGTTTGACTTGGTCCGCAAAAGGATTAACATTCCCTGGAAGAAGTTGCGTAAGAGGAAGATATAAGGGGGGATAGCAAGCCCCGATTTTCTTATTTATTGTCGGGCATTTCAGTTTAAGACTTAGATGTCTCCTTCTACAAAAGGCAGTGCTTAACTTGTGCCGGTGGTTTCCGGTGCTCAGCATCGGCACTTATTTGACAGGACTGGAGCTATAACATTTTTCTCCCTTCGCAGTGGACCTGATAATTATTTTAAAATAAATGTACCTGTCCTTCGGATGGCTCCCGATCTGCTTTTACTGACTGGCCCGCCGAGGTCCAGGCACGATCATCATGATGCATCATCATGTTAGTGATGTCAGCACGGCTGCCTGTCATGAACACCTGAGCTAAGGCGTGGCAGGCAGGGACAGCGCAGGCGCAAGATGAAGTGTTCAGCAAGGTCTGAGCGGCAAATGCAGAGTGAGCTGAAAGTGCGTGTGTACCTTTTGCCCGCCTCACTGGCTATATATGAAAAATGGCTGTAATTCCACGTTTGTTGGTGTGCTCGTTGTCCAATACCGACTCCCGTGGGACCACTTTGTGTTGGAGTGCTGTACAGGCTGAACAGTAATGCACTTAATTACCAGAATCTTAATTGCTATGTTACTGCTGCTTGAGTTTGACAATCGCAACATTACGGGGATCAGCTAAGCAAAATGCACAAGGCACCGCATGTAATAATGAGTAGTGGACACATTATTTAACCGCCCCTCCTGGAGCAGGTAAGCAGCGGAAATCATTGGCAGCGCTGGGCCCTTGCTGCTTTTTGCAATTTGCATGCATGAGGCATGGAACAAAACTGTCTTTATAGCTTTCAATCAGTATCAGCGTGCTCAGAGAAATTACTTTTAATAATGCTGTCTGATTGACTGATGACAGAGATTGTTTAATCAGTGTGTCCGGTATTTTAGTTAGTGTTACTTATGTATGTCATTTGGTGTAGACACATCGTTTTACTAAAAGTACTTTAGTTTTTGATGGCAAGGGCTGTGTCAGGCTAGAATCATATATGCCTGTGTCGTCTGAAAGTGAGCCTAAGGGGTCAATTAGAATGTTGGGCGGATCTCCACTGCCCGCATGGCGGTGGCGATCCGCCCGACATTCTCTCCCGCGCGCATGCCATTTCCCCCTGCCATTACTATGTCGGGGGGGACCGGTCCGGCCCGGTCGATGAGTCGGGCCAATGAGTCGATGAGTCGACCGGGCGGAAAAGGTTTTAATATGGTGGCGGTGTGTGTTAGACATCCATATTAGGATACATGCGTTGCTGCCACGGAAAGGCATGCGGTGCTTGCCATTGTGGGGCTGTAGCGGGCCCTCAGGAATTTTGGGGTGAGTGCACATGGGGGGTACCTATGGTACCCCCCTGCATTTGCATGCACAACATGGCAGGCACCGCGCGGTGCCTGCCACCTTGTGCATGCAAATGCACAACATGCATTTTTGGCATTGCGGCGGGTGGTGCTGGAAGCACCGCCCGCCGCAATGTCAAATATGCAGGATACGCCCGCCAATGTGGCCGGCGCATCCTAAGCTCCCCAACGGGACCGCCACACTTATGGCGGGCGGGCCCTTTTAACATCGGGATGGCGGATCCTAATGATGCCCTTAGTCTCCATCTGGGTCTGTAGTTGCAACTGAGCTAGAAATTGAATTCAAGTCTGAACCGTAACATCTAATTAGTGTACTAAATTGAGGTTGCAAAAGAGTTGCCCATGCCTACGTGGGTGTTCGCGGTGGATTAGGGTGTCCTCAAAATTTCTTCCCTTCCGTTAATGGATTATTTACTCTAATTACTTAGACTGGTATCTATTAATTCCTGCATCAGGCCATTTTCTGTGCTCTCTTCTTTATGCTTTATTATGTGGAGTGAGAGCATGTAAGTCCCATACAGAGTGCTTACTTTTAAAATGGAGATATAGGGGCTCATTACGATGGCAGAAGGCCCCCCACTGACAGCCAGTTTATTATGATGGCGGGGGGAATCTTTGGGTGAGTGTGGCGGTCGTAAAGATCACCCGCCACACTTCTGACAGGCGGTCCTTCTCCGACTGCCTGTTGGAACAGAAACATAGCCCAAAATTGCACGGAGGGATTGTGATATCCCTTTCCTCCGTTCAATTTGAGGCAGACAAACCTCAGCAAAATTAATGGCAGAACTGGATTTGGGGGCCACTAGCTGGCCCGTCTTAATCCCTGGGGCACGGCGGTGTACCCTAGGGGGCACCTATGGTGCCCCCTACATATCCCTGACCATGTGGCAGGCATCGCACGGTGCCTGCCAAGTACTGCAGGTTTGTGTCTGCACCCTTTATTTTGCATTGTGGCAGGGGCTGCTGACCTCATCCCCGCCACAAGGCAACATATAGGTGATGCAACCGCTGTGGTGGTGGTCACATCGTGGTTCGGACTGTGGGGAGGCCGCCTCATAAGTGGCCAGTCCCAAATCCGTAACGATGGCGGACATCGTAATGAGCCCCATAGTTATTTTAACTTGAAGACCTTGATAAAATGATTCAGGAAATGAGATGATTGCCCCCCTGATGTTAGATAATTTTGCGCTCTGGACCTGAAACTTTTATATGATATGCCATAGTCTGTATCGCATATTAGGTCAATATTATTGTTAAAATCACTTTTCTGCTGAGACTCCAGTGTCTCCTTATATGGTCCTTTTGTGGACCTCTTTTGTACTGCTGCTGCTAATGTATAGAATGATCAATAGTAGCGCCCCGCTAGGGTCAGAGCTGAGGTCTGCGTGAATTACTATTGGCAAGAAATCTCTACTGGCATGAAATATTTTTAAATAGAGGTCATCAGCTCATCAATTCAGGTTTTGCAACATGGCACACCTCAAACACTTTTAAATGTAAATTCTCAGCCCCCATGAATTAAGGACATAGCTCTAACTCTTGAAGTCAGAAAGGTATGCCCATCTAATCATTTTGACTGAATTGCACAGTGCAAAACAGGGGAATTATCCTGTGGATAAATCCCAGCTTTCCTGCTAAGCCAAATCATGTGATCTTAGGCAGATATAGAGACCACTGGCGGTGCTGGGCCCTTGCTGCTTATTGTTGTCTGTGTGTGTGTGTGTGTGCTTGTGATGGAGGTGAGTCAGCTGCTGAAAGTCTGAGGAGAGACATCGGGAAGCAGGTTTAAATCCCTGGGCTCAGCAGCACCCTTTAAATTCCGGCAAATCTGGATGTGTCTGGATAAAAAGTGTATTATAGTCTGTGTCTGCCTTGTGCTCGCGCCTCTGTCTGTCCATATCAGGGTTTGCACCATGTAAAACAGCAAAAAATAAAATGTGGATTTTGCTAGTCACCCCAGCACTAATCTTATGCCCCATTGATTAAGGACAAAGTGTTAAACTTTGATGCCAGAAAGAATTACACATGTAAATGTGATTATAATTGGTGAATTGCAGAGTGTGAAAGTGGAGAATCTGGGGTCAATCCTGGCCTTCATGCTTGATCAAATGGTATGATCATAAGCAAATACTTTATTTCACTGAGCGAATAGCCTTTTTGTTAATTTTCCCTTTTAGAGCGCCTTCAAAAAGCATGGGTTCAGGATGTGCGCTGAACAAAAATCTGTCTAGCCTTTGACCTATTAGCCTTTTTAGCCTAAGTTGCTCCATCAGTAATTTTCCAGGCTACATCATGGGGTACATGTCATTGGACCTAATAGTGGAAGAGGGTGGAGCCAGGAAAGTGGGTGGTGGCCTCCTACAAAAACATTTCGGCACCTGCACTTTTTATTTTTCAAATTAAGCACTGAGAAAAGGATTTCTATACCCCACTCTTTAAGGCCTTGACAAGGGATCACGCAGATATGGCTAGATTTTCTTGCATGTATTTAGCCATCCCAAATACTTCAAAAAGGTCAGGCTAAATATTTTGAAGGCTGCATGTAAGACATGGTATCAAATAAGACAGTCCTTGGGAATACTGTATCTCACCCCAATTTGGTACTTCCTGGGTACTCCTATATGCCTTTTAAAGAAGTTGGCAGTTCCCCTGGCCGAAGCAGGTATGAACAAATGGGGTCAAATTCTGCTGGAAAAAACATGAGTTATATGGGACATTTTATATCAATTAACAGCAGGTCATCTTTCAAAGTTCAAGTACTACCAATTGATGAGTTGGGCAAGAGAGCTGGGGAAAGTGAGAGAAGGTAGTACGGACTATGAAGTAAAACAGCAACTAAGACCCCCTCAAGGTAGGAAGTTGCAAAATGGTATTGGATGTTGACTGAAGTAGGAAGAGAACCCTATTCTTTGCTGGGAGAAGTCTGGTAGAGGAACATGACAAATATACAGACAGAAGACTTACGGCAAGTATCAGTGACTACCTTTTGGTCAACTATAAAGTCTGCACCCCTCAGAAAAAAAACTACTTTTCACAGTACACAGGGCATATTGGACACCAAAGAAGCTGTCCACGTTGGGGAGACAGGAGGTGAGAAAGTGCCCCAAATGTGAAAAGGAGAAAGCGGATGATATCCATATGTTCTGACAGTGCCCTCTTGTAGAAACCTTCTGGCAAGAAGGGGGTAAGATGATTAACGAGGTTATTGATAAAGACATTAAGGTAAGCTAAGCAAAGGCAATGTTTGAGGTCATTGAGGGAAGCCATACACTTGTGAGATTGTCTAAGAAGCAAAAATCTTTATTGTTTGTATTAATACTATTGTCAAGAAGGGAGATATGATTAAAATGGGTACAGCCCTCTCCCTCAACAAGTGTTGAATGGGCATTATCTGTCCAGAGGATAAGTTCTATAGAACGCAAGACTTCATCAGCTAAAAGATTACATTTTTGGGAAATATGGGAAGCTTGGGAAGCAAAATTTAAAGATTACTAAGGCTGGAGACAGTGGGACAAAGGAAAATCTGGTCCTAAGGTTATGATGTCAATACCCAAATCTCTGGGAAAGGAGTTGGGACACGAGGGTCCAAAGAAACAAATCCCAAATACTCATCCCAGATAAATTGCTAAAGAGGCTATGGAGCCAGTTTAAAGTGCAACATTCATGAAAGTCTTGTCTCTATTAGTAGGGAGAGGAAATCGAAGTTGTCTGCTTGATCTGCTAAACCACGTTCCTATAAGCCCTATTGATGCAAATTGAGGACTATAAAAAATAAAAAATAAGAAAATAATAAAGACAGGAGGCATCCTATGACCTTTGATATGATTGAACAACAAGTGGGCAATGTGGATATGTGGTTCCATGGGATTGACCATATTCTATTAAATGCAAAAGGGAGGCATAGGCAATTACTGTTGAGGTACAATGAAGCAGGGTGGATCTGCCCCATTTGCATTGTGTAGAAATGGGTCATAACAGTGATGAAGAATTCTATTATTTCTTATAGTCTCCCAATACAGTGACTGTGTTTATTTAGGAGCCACATGATACAACATGTTTCCTAATGGTGGGTTTTTGAGTTAGCAGCATGCTTCACACAGCTACTTTGTGAATATTAACAAACTGATTTCCAATGGGGGTGTATCCATTTAGAATTTGCAATGTATTCTGTGTTTTTGATGCCATTGAGTGTTTTATGATTATTGTTAGGGACATGAAGATTACCATTGACCTGATTTTCCCACATTACTACATCAACAATACCGTTAATGTTATATGTATCTCTCGGACGGGCACATACATTTATTCACATGATGCCTGTGGGATTGACACCATATCATTTATTTTACCATCAGGTATCTGAGAGGTTGGTGAAGGGCATTTTTTCTTATGATTTGTGTTATAATGTTTGTTGCCTGTGGGATTGATGCTATATAATTGATCTTAACAATGGGCTTGTGAAAAGTTGGTTGTGAAGAATCTTTGTTCTCCCTTATGACTTTCTGTTTTATATCTGGTTTTGATTATTTTATTTAAATGGAATTTTTTCTTTTATTCATTTTTTCAGGTGCATAATGCGTCTCAGGGAGATCCATATATACACGCTAGTTTCTTTTACGTGTACAATATTTGGAAATGAGCCGAATCACACTTACCAACACAACAGACGCGTATATGTATGGGTGGCCAGTGGTATTCCTTTTATGTGATGGACCCACTCACAAGGACTATGCGATCACTAATGATAACTTAAGTGGGTCCCTGTGTGAGGGCGGTTTCTTTTACTTTTGTCATTTTCGGGACTCGAGGCTGTGAGCCACGGTAGTTTTGTGGTCTGGGACAGTTATCAAGTTATGATGAGCAACTTCTTCAATTTCAGTGGCATATGACAGTTTTGAATACACGCCTCATTGGGAGGCTTCGTAAACATGGTCTGAGTGTTAGTGAACTTCCAATTAGGAACCTTGGGAAATCATACAGAATTTGAGATCTGATGCATTTGCGATAGTTACCCCCATGGTGCACAGACATAATATCAAGTTTTTATTTTCGGAGTACAAAAATATTGAGTTGGAAATATCGAAGGGACTGAATATCGACTTCAAGAATATCGGTTACCAGAATATCGACATGAAGGTAAGAAATATCATTTTTGTTAATATCGAAGTCAGTAATATTGTTTATAAAAATGTAGTTGTTAATAATATCGATGTTTATATTAGTGTTATGTATTTTAGTATGTATTTTTAATGTGTCTGTTCTATATTTTTTGTTAAGTATTGTATTTTTAAAAAAATACATGTATTCCATTTTTAAAAGTTATTAATTGTTTTTAATAAATTTTGCATTTTAGTTCCGCAGCGGGTTGTGGGTTTATAGGAGAATAGGGTGGGAAGTATTTTAATTATAGTAAATTTAATAATAATTTTTAGAAATGATTAATTATTTTTTTTAATTAAATTTTGGGTTTTAGTTCTGTAGCGGGTTGTGGGTTTATAGGGGAATAGGGTGGGAATTAATGTAATCATAATAAAGTAATTATTAATTGTTATTTATTGGTATTGATAATTAAATTATTGTTAAATAATTATTAATTGATAATTTTTTTTATTAGACGATTATAAAATAATTGTGTTATTTTTATTAGGCGCGGGTTGTGGGTTTAGTGGAATAGAGTGGGAATTAATTTAATTATAATGAAGTAATTATTATTTTGTATTTGTTATTATTTATAAATAATTTATTATTAATTAATTATTAATTGGTTATTTAAGTTAAAAAATATCTAATTGATAAGTATGTTAATTTTAACCCTCTGCAATCCAACACTTTCCCTACAGTTACACTCTCTGGAGTGGGAATAGTATTTTTTACCCCTATGCTATCCAACACTTACCCTACTGTTGCACTTACTTGAGTGGGAATAGTAATTTTTACCCCTACGCTATCCAACACTTTCCCCACTGTTGCACTCTCTGGAGTAGGAATAGTAATTTTATCTCCTCTGCTCGCCAATAGTTTCACTACTTTTTTAGGTAATGTAGAGAATAATGTTTTTTAAAAAGATTATACATATTCTAATTTATAAATTTGTTATATATATTTTTAATATTTTTATTTATATTATTGGTGTATGTGTATGTATATATATATATAAATGTATTTATAATTGTAATGTTTTTTAACAATTTATAAGTTATTAAAATAATTATATATAAATATTATTAAGTAAGTATATATTATATTTTATACATATATATGTTTAATTTAATTTTACATTATTTGTAATAGTTATCATTTTAAGCATTTTAAAGTAATTTTAACTATGTTTCTTTTAATTATATGTATTATTTACTTTATTTTACCTTATTTTTTAAACATTAAAAAAGTGATATTTTTAACAACGATATTTTTGACAAAGATATATATTTTTCAATATTTTTGGACTTACCATTATGTAGATAGGACTTCGATATTCTGGACATCGTTATTTTTGTGTCAATATTTTTGTACCCTGATATTCTGACTGTCGATATTCTGTCAGTGATCCTTACCGCCATACTGTTGCATAGATACATTGTTACAGGCCACCCACAGATTTTTACATGTGACCTTGTTTGAATTGAGCCTTTCTGTCGCATGGCTTTTCCATCGATGTTGGTATTGCTTATCACATGTGGCCGTTTTTCAGATTGGGAGTCTCAATTTATGTTAGGTGTGTGGGAGTTCTCTATTATCAGGAGCAATGGACATATGACTTGATTATCCTCTGTGTTTCCTTTCCTGCTGGCACAATTGGAGGAGGGCCTAATGATTATTAGAATTATGCAGTCTTGGGATATTTGATCCCGGGCTGAGAATTGCCATCGATGATTATGCACAGCTTGTCAGTATTCCTGTGAGGTATGGTGTACCGTTAATGTGTAACGGAGTATAAACCCTGCTTCAATTCAATCTAGTGTAATCGTGCGGCAAGTGGAGGCCTTGGGACATATATTTTGTGGATTTATTTGTTGGTCCATATCTCACTTTCATTTTCATTATACTATACAATACACATGTTATTTAATTATAGGTGTCAATCACATGGCTCGATTTGTCCTAAGCTATTGTGGGAGTGGGTTCAATGGTTAATACGAAACCCATGCATTCATGAAAGACCCACTTCTATATGGTGGTGGATGAAATCAAGGAATGGTATGAACAATCTATGGATATTGAACTCTTTTTGGTATGTAATTTATATGTTATGGTGTACATGATTGGATGTGAGGGAAGTTATATGATGTATATATTTATGCGAATGGCATGTTATTATTAATTAAGTGGTGGACTGATGAAAATGTATGTATATTTAAAAGATAATATAGGATGACATCCACATATATTGGAATGATGTCACCCTGCCTTTACTCTAGTTTCTTTATATACTTGGCTTATTTATTTGATCTGCTGAAGAGATATATTGATGGAAAATGCGCTAATAATGCAGATTATGTGCTGTAAATCGTTGGACTGATGTATTATGTATGAACGTGTTGATTATAATATTGACAGTATAACAAGAATATGGTCTGGGGATCAATTATGTTGATCATACGATCCTGCTGTTAAAATGCCATACCATATACCACATATTGTGGGCAAATCTCTTCCTATGTTCAGTTTTCCCTGTTGTTTTCCATACGTCTTTTAATATGTCTCTCAATGTTAGACAGTATTTGCCATGATCTTTTTTGATGGGTCCCTCCTTCCAAGTATGATGTCATATGCTGGGTCTTCTCTGTGCAGTTTTATATACATATTTTTTGGTTTGGATTATTACATGTTTTAGTATAAATATATAAATATAATTTATATCATATATCTTTTACAGTCATGAGGAAGTTCACATGAGGTGAACAAAACACATTACATACAATTTGGAATTGGACTTCTTTAAATGAACTTTGATTTTTTGGTGCACCACACTTATGTTTTATGACACAATTTACACAACTAAGGGGCTCACTATAATGGCGGGTGGACATCAGTCCGCCCGACATCATAACGGTGATGGGACCGACCACCAGACGTGTGATGGTCCCAGCGGCCCAATTAGAGTAAAAATTACTATTCCGACTCCAGAGAGTGCAACAGTAGGGAAAGTGTTGGATAGCGGAAGGCTGGCTGCAGCACCGTCGGCAATGGTAAAAGGTCATGCACAACGAGGTGCCTGCCACTTGGTGCAGGGAACTGCAGGGGGTACCATGGGTATCCCCCCAGTGCACCCCCCACCACCCCCACGGGGGCCCGCAATGGGCCCCCAAAGCCAATCCCGCCAGCCTTTCATGGAAAGGCCTCTACACAAGAACATCCTAATATGGCTGGCGGTGCCTGCTAGGCACTGCCACCATATTAGTGGCCCAGCTCCGCCCGGCCGGCAATCGTAGCGATTGCCGACTGGCGGAAAAGCGGCGGACGGACTTTGCATCCACCACGATACCCATCACCATCATAATATGGCGGGGGTATTTCACATTGGTTGGCGTAACGATCGCCACCACCGGCCCGCCGGTGGCGATCGTTACGTTATCCTAATGAGCTGAGCCCCTTCGTATCGCAATTAAATTGCGAAAAAGTTGAAATTTACAAAAAACATAAAAGAATCAGTAGATCAGGGTCTTCAATGTGAAAGTGGAATATGTGAAAGTAGTACTTAAGAACCTTCAGTACAGTATGTAATTGGACGAACAGTGTGAAAATTTCTCTGCATGATAAAGACATGTACCGCTGCCCTGAGTGTCCAACTGCAGTATTGTCCGGATCCCTAAAGCTGATTTTATTCTTATAGGCGAACACGGATCATACATGTGCGCCAAGACATTGACCTGTCTCACGGATTGCAACCTTGTTAGACTGGGAGGTACGTCTAAAGTGCCACCCTCATAGTGGTGGAATGCTACTGCCTTTACCAGGAGCTGAACAGCACAAGCACGGTGGTGGCAGCAGCATACCATGTAATGATCGGTAGTAGTGAACAGATCCTTTTTACCCTGCATCATTGGAGTGAAGCCTACAGACTCACCCACCTTTTCAGAAGTTCCACTGCTTTGAGTTTAACTTAACCTTGGCCTACATCGTATTGATGTGGAAGTGTGTGCCTGATGAAAACATGTTCTGAATGAATGTCTACACGCAAGACATACACTACACAAAGCGCACAGTGTGGAACAGTGTGCACATGGTAATTGTGTGTGCACTGCCAGAGGGTGTTTAAAGTGACACATTCTGGGGCAGTAGAGAGAGACTGTAGTATTGAACAGTGTACACAGACTGAGTGAGTATGCTACATGAGGAAAACCTGGTGGAGGCATGGTACATGATAACAACAGTACTAGAGGTCGGAGTGAGCTGCGAGTTCAGAAGCGCCTGCACTTGTACTTTACATGGAGGACATTGGTTTCCATTTTGGGAATCCCAGGTTTGCCTGGTTAGAACATGAGGAGTATAGGATCCTCCCCCAGACAGAATTGTACATTGCTGCATTCCTGTATGCTGGGTGGGGGCGAGGCAGACTCCCCCTGTGCATTTTCAAGGGCTCTTTGATTTAGTGACAGATTACCAGAAAGGGGCCTGGACACATGTCAGGAAGAGGGAGATGAGGCTGATAAGAGAATTATAATGGGTAGGGCTATGGGCCCGGGATAAACCTTTGATGCACATATCTCTGTGGCTGGCACAAAGGTGTGAATTCTGGTCACTCCCATGAATTTTATTGTGAGTTAATCAGCTACTGAGAACTGCTTGCTTTGACAGACATCTTTCAGAAGGAAGGATGAAGGGAAGAGATATCCATATCAGAGAAGAAGAACTCCAACATAAAACTTCGAAGGTCCAGACCCTAAACACATTTGTGTGTCTGGGAAAGAATTATAAGTAGAGGAGTCTGAGCACCCATCTTTTGCCATCTGCTGAGCAGCCAGCCGGGATGCATGAGGAGGCGCAGATCTGCAAGACTTCTCTCTATGACCAGGCCTAGCCTGCTAGGCTCCGGGCTGGGTGAGGGGACATCACCCAGGGAAACCACGACCACCTGCCCTGGAGTCTGGAGCACCATCACCTGCCTGCCCGCCAAAACCGGTGTGCCCGTGAGGGAGAGGAGCGTGTTGGAGGGAGCAAGATCCAGAGGGGAGCCCAGATGTGTGGGGGTCCTGAGCAAGGTGTGAGGAGCAGTGCTACATAGTTCAGGCCATTGACTGTGTGCAGTGTTGTGAGTTTGGCAATCCGGTATTCTGAATTGGGTCACCGTGCACCAAAGACAAGTTCTGTATAGATCGGGTTGTCGCCCATGTTCAGCATTGTGAATTTGGTGACCCCGTATGGCAGGAGGGGCTGCCGGGTGCCAAGAAACTGTGTCGCATCAATCGGGCTGCTGTCCGTGTGTGAGAAGGCTACAGGAAAGGCAACCTAAGGCCTGTGTGACCTGACAGTGAGGTTAGACGGAGTGAATTCACATTCCAGGAGGGGCCGCTCAAGGCGCTGGGGCCGGAGGTTTAGTTTGTTGACTGTGACCCAAAACTGCAGTAATTACCAAGACGAGGGAGGCTTTGTATCTGAGGAGGCCCGAGGACAGAGGAAACGCCATCAGAGCCCCCGCTGGAGGAAGGAGAATGCCCATATCCCAGAGCAAGAAAAAACAAAAGACTAACAGCACGTGGCTGTAGCCGGAGCAACTCCGATCTCCAGGAAGCTGGTAAGCGTGGCTAAGGCGAGAGAGCCGGCACCTACTGAGAATGTGCACATGTGAAAGTGTGCAGCCCAACGTTGCTGATCTGGACCGTTGCCAGGTTTTATACGGCCTTTGGTTTTTGCAACCCTACTTGACCCCCTGTGCCCCCACGGCCGGTCGCTCCTCACCTCCTGCTGCTGCCTGCTGTTCACGGACGCCTCCTGCTGCCTGGATCTCTGCGACTGCTCCTGCTGCCTCTCGCTCGCTCCCCCGGTCCTCTGCTTACTCTGCCTCACCGCCGCCGCTGACCTGCTGACCCGGTAGGTGCTCCTCCACTCGCGCCTTCTCCCCCGCCGCGGCCCCGGTTCCGCTTCTTCCTTTCACGCCGCTGACCCCTGACCCCGCCCCCACTCCCTGCCCATTGGTCTACCGCCTCCCACCTCCCAGCTGACCCCCCCTCCCGGCTCCTTACTTAAGGGGACCGAGGCGGGCTGGTCAGTGTGACCCCCTGTGCCCCCACGGCCGGTCGCTCCTCACCTCCTGCTGCTGCCTGCTGTTCATGGACGCCTCCTGCTGCCTGGATCTCCGCGACTGCTCCTGCTGCCTCTCGCTCGCTCCCCCGGTCCTCTGCTTACTCTGCCTCACCGCTGCCGCTGACCTGCTGACCCGGTAGGTGCTCCTCCACTCGCGCCTTCTCCCCCGCCGCGGCCCCGGTTCCGCTTCTTCCTTTCCCGCCGCTGACCCCTGACCCCGCCCCCACTCCCTGCCCATTGGTCTACCGCCTCCCGCCTCCCAGCTGACCCCCCCTCCCGGCTCCTTACTTATGACGCCCCCTCAGCGACCGCGCAGCGGACGCACGCAGCGGGAGTGCCGATTGAGCGCCGAAGGTGCGCCAAAGGTAAGCCCGTCTGTGCCCGTCCGCGCCTGGACCGCGCCCAGCGCCAGAACCCCTGGTCCCCATGCCCGCCAGCCCCCCCGCAGGACCTACGACTTCGCTACGCTCATCGCACTCAAAACCGCCCGAGCCCCCGGGTGCTACCGAGCATCCCCGCGACGCACCCATGGACCCTTCGCCTGCCGATCCTGCAACTTCTCCTGCCTCCAAACCGGCACCGCACCCATCAAGACGGACAACAGCAACCACCTCAAGTGCATCCTGATCAACACCCGCTCCGTCCACAGACACGCCGTGGAACTCTGAAACCTCCTCGACACCACATCTCCAGACGTCGCCTTCCTCACGGAAACCTGGATGAACGCCTCCTCAGCCCCCGACATCGCCATCCCGGACGGCTACAAGATCATCAGGAAGGATCGCGTCAACCAGACCGGAGGAGGCATCGCCATCGTTCACAAAAGCACCATTCGCATCTCGACTGACTCCACCGACGCTCTCAACGCCGCCGAATACCTGCACTTCCAGATCCACACCGACCCCAAGACTACCCTCAGGGGCACCCTCATCTACAGGCCCCCGGGACCACTTGCACAGTTCTGCGAAGACATCACGGACTTCATCAGCCCCCTCGCCGTCCCCTCCGCCGACTACATCCTCCTCGGGGACCTCAACTTCCACCTGGAGAACAACAACGACCGCAACACCACCGCCCTGCTGGACAACCTCGCTAACCTCGGACTCAAGCAACTGGTCAACACCCCCACCCACTACGCCGGCCACACGCTCGACCCCGTCTTCTCATCCAGCAAGCACGTCACCTTCAGCCACTCGACCGGACTTCACTGGACTGACCACAGCTGCGTCCACTTCAGCTTCAAAAAGAACACGGTCCACCACCACCCGAAGCAGGTTCCCCACAGGAACTGGAGCAAGATCACCGTCGACCAGCTCGCCACCTCCCTCAGCCAGAACCCACCTGTCAGGACAACGGACCCTAACACAGCAGCCCTCGACCTCACGCAGTGGCTGACCTCCTGTGCCGACGACCTCGCCCCACTGAAGAACCCACTCACCAGGCCCAGAAGCAAGAAGGCCCCCTGGTTCACCGACGAACTCAAGGACTCCAAGAAGGCCTGCCGCACCCTCGAGAAGGCCTGGCTCCTTGACAAAACCGCCGACAACATGACCACCCTCAAATTCGCCACCCGCAGACATCACCAGCTCATCCGCACCACCAAGAAGAAATCTCTGAAGGAACGACTGGACAAGAACGCCCATGACAGCAAGGAGCTCTTCAACATCGTCAAGGAGTTCTCCAACCCCAACACCGGCAACAACGACATCACTCCCTCGCAGGACCTCTGCGACTCCCTCGCCTCGTACTTCCACCGCAAGATCGCCGACATCCACAACAGTTTCGGCGCTCCACCCCCGCATCCATCAGCCGAACCTACGCACCCCGCCGCCATCCTCCAAACATGGACCGAGGTGACCCCCGAAGAAACAACACGCATGATGAGCACCATCCACTCCGGATCCCCGACCGACCCGTGCCCCCACCATATCTTCAACAAGGCCGCCTCTACCATCGCACCCCACCTCCGAGACCTCATCAACACCTCCTTCGACACAGCAACCTTCCCGGAGAGCTGGAAGCATGCCGAGCTCAGCGCCCTGCTGAAGAAACCAACAGCGGACCCGACAGACCTCAAGAACTTCCGCCCCATCTCGCTCCTGCCTTACCCCGCCAAAGTCATCGAGAAGGTCGTCAACAAACAACTGGCCGCCTTCCTTGAATCGAACGGATCCCTCGACCCATCACAGTCCGGATTCAGAGCCAACCACAGCACCGAGACTGCCCTCATCGCAGCCACCGACGACATCCGCGCCCTGCTCGACAACGGTGAAACAGCGGCACTCTTCCTCCTAGACCTCTCCGCAGCATTTGACACTGTCTGCCACCGCACCCTAGTCCAACGCCTCAACGACACCGGCATCCAAGGGAAGGCTCTGGACTGGATCATCTCATACCTCTCCGGCAGAACTCAGAGAGTACGCCTCCCTCCGTTCCGCTCTGAGGCAACCGAAGTCATCTGCGGAGTCCCCCAAGGATCGTCGCTCAGCCCCACTCTCTTCAACATCTACATGAAACCCCTCTCTGCCATCGCACGCCAACACAACCTCAACATCATTTCCTACGCCGATGACACCCAGCTGATTCTCTCTCTCACCAAAGACCCCGACACCGCCAAAGCCAGCCTACACGGAGGGATGAGAGACGTCGCCGAATGGATGAACATCAGCCGCCTGAAATTGAACACGGACAAGACGGAAGTCCTCATCCTGGGGCCGTCGCCCTCCGCATGGGACAACTCCTGGTGGCCCCCGGCCCTAGGCTCCGCACCCAAGCCAACGGACCACGCACGCAACCTGGGCGTCATCCTGGACTCCTCCCTATCAATGACCAGACAAGTCAACGCCGTCTCCTCATCTTGCTTCCACACCCTCCGCATGCTCCGCAAGATCTTCCGATGGATCCCGTCCGAGACCAGGAAGACGGTCACCCAGGCCCTCGTCACCAGCAGACTAGAATACGGAAACACCCTCTACGCCGGTACAACAGCCAAGCTTCAGAAGAGACTTTAGCGTATCCAGAACGCCTCCGCCCGACTCATCCTGGACGTCCCAAGACGCAGCCACATCTCGAGCCACCTGAGAGGCCTGCACTGGCTCCCGGTCAACAAAAGGATCACGTTCAGACTCCTCACCCACGCACACAAATCCCTCCACGACCTGGGTCCAAGATACCTCAACGACCGCCTGACCTTCTACACGCCCACCCGCCAGCTACGATCCGCGAATCTCGCCCTCGCCGTCGTCCCTCGCGTCCAGAGAGCCACCGCCGGAGGAAGATCCTTCTCCTACCTGGCGGCCAAGACATGGAACTCCCTGCCCGTCCACCTGCGGCTGACCCAGGACCACCTCGCCTTCAGGAAACAGCTCAAGACCTGGCTGTTCGAGCAGTAGCAGACACCCTCCCCCAAGCGCCTTGAGACCCTTCCGGGTGAGTAGTGCGCTATATAAATTCCATGATTGATTGATTGATTGACTCTAAATGACTACACCTTATTGACCAAGTCCAAGAAGGGGAAACTTAGGGATGCAGGGCCTACTACATTACCTGGATGTTGCTGCAAGTGAAAAGGGAATATCAGCTCACCGGTTACATGGGAACTTAGGGGCTCATTACAAAGGCGGAGGGACCGCCACCGCCGGGCCGGCGGTGGCGGTCCCTCCGCCATCTGGCTCCCTTTCCTCCCTGCCACATAAGGATGGCGGGGGGAATCATTCCACAAGCGTGGTGGGTGCAAAGAGCGCCCGCCATGCTTCAGCCACAAGCAATCATTGCGATTGCTTGGCAGAGCGGTTCAGACCGAGGATATGATGGCGGTACCTAGCAGGCACCGCCCGCCCGATCACAATGCTGGCATCATACAGCTTTTCCATGGCAGTAGAACTGCCATGGAAAGGCTGGAAGGGCTGGCTTTGGGGGTCCGGTTACAGGCACCCTCTGTCGAAGGGGTGCCCATTGTGCACTGGGGGGCTACCCATGGTACCTCCCTACATTTCCATGCACAAGGCGGCAGGCACCCCACGGTGCCTGCCAGGTTGTGCATGGAAATGCACATCGTGGCATTTTAACATTGTGATTGGTGCTGCCGCCAGCAGCACCGTCCGCAATGTTTAAAGGCCAGGATGTGCCCACCATACTGGCAGGCGCATCCTAATTGGGCTGGTGGGACCGCCGCACGTCTGGCGGGCAGTCCCAGCACCGCTATGATGGTGGGCAGATTGATGTCTGCCGGCCATCATATGGAGCCCTTTAGTAGCTCGGACATGGATTTATTGTGTGCGCTGGTTGCAGGTTGAGTTTATAAGTCATGTTCACTGATCTGAATCTACACTTCCCTCAGAGGGAGCCTTAACTGTTTGTGCGATGCTACCTAACTGAGGGGTATATTTACAATTAAGTGGTGGAGCATGGCGTTAGCCTCTGGATAACGCCATGCTCCGCCACTTCTGAAACGCAGGGCTGCTCATATTTACAACAGTAAGGTGCAGCCCTGTATTTCCTCCTGCGCTGGCACTAAATTTAGCAGTCTAGCACCAACGCAGCCACCCTTGGACCATTGTGCAAGGGTGTCTGCATTGTGGGGTCGATTGTTTATGTACAGGAAGATTTCCCTTCCTGCACATAAGAAATCTTTAAATTGCGTTTGTCACTTCTGTGTGTGATGAAAAATGCAGAACACATAGAAGTTACAAAATGTAATTTTTTAAGAAAGATTGTTTATGTGCAGGAAGGGTCACCTTCCTGTACATAAACAATCAATGGCCTTTTGCTATTTCTATGTGCTCGCCACGACTCAGCACACATGGAAACAGCAAAAATTAGGAGAAATAAAGCATTTCTCCTCGTTTCGCCTTTTTAAGATCAGATTTTCCCTGGTCTTAATTTTGGCGCTGACTCCTATTTACGCTGCCCTTGTAAAGAAGGGGCAGCGTCAAAATCAATGGGTGTTGCAGTGGAACACCAACCACAACACCCATTGCCCTCCCCTTTCACGCTAAGTACAGCGTGAAAGGGGGCCTTACTTATAACGCAGTATTAAGCCAGGTTAAGGGGATTAACACTGCCTTGTAAATAAGGCGAAGCACATATCGCCACGAAACGTCACTAAAAGTGATGTTCCTGTGGCAATAGGGGCTTGTAAATATTCCCCTGAGAGTCAGGTGCAGAAGAGGGGGCTTGACCCAGTTGAGCGGGATCCATAGTAGGGTGGGCCCAAGGTCATCAGGTGGGAAAGACCAAAACCACCTCTGTTGGGGCAAGTAACTCCTGTTGGCCCTGTTGCCCTCTAAACAGGGTTGTGGCAGGCAGGCAGGGAAAACGTTTTCTTATTAAAGTTATTACTGCTTATGTCAATAAAGTTACTTGCTCTCATTTATCTTGTGTAATTACAGCTATGACTGGTTTAGCAGCACATAATCTCAATGGAATTACTTTACATTGTCTAATCTTACTACCTTTGATGCATGATAACAAACTGGAATACTTCAAATTAAACAATGATACATGCCAAGAACTTGGTAGAGTATTTAAAAATGTGAAAGTTTTGAATATAGATGAAGTTAATTTGAACTTAATGTAGGCGTTTGTTCATCTTCGTATGCAGGAGGTACTCAAAACATCTTATGATGTGCTATTTGCAAATATGTGATTGTATTTAGAGCCTTATTACAACTAATACCTATGAAAGGTCAGCCCATTCCCAAAAACTTTTGCAAGACCAAACTCAGAATTCTTTGGGAAGTGCAGGCATTGTCAACATTTGGCTGCATTTTACATACACAGAATGAATACAAAATATGAGGCAAGCTAATGGTAAACGGTATGCCAGATAACGAGAAATATTTACCTTGGCATTCTAGCAAATGAAGCAAAGATTATGGATTATGCTGAGGATATGAAATACACAAACTTTCTTTCCAAACCTTCATTCACCTGCTAAAGTTGTGTATTACCTTCTTTCAAAATCACAACCTGTTGTTTGTTTAGTGCCAACTGTAGAAGAATGTACACAATGTGCACATCAAACTATGAAATGCTACATTTGGAAAAAGAAACAAGTGTACATTTTCCTTCTCATGATAAAGTGGAGATTCACAGACTAAATATACCTAGAAGCAAAACTTTAGCTACTAAATTATAAAAGATGCACACATTATTATAATGTGCAGCAAAATTGGAGAAAGATTTACAGCTATGTATCAATCGTTATATCTGGAAAAAATCAAGATATTGAATTTATTGTGGTCAAATTTGACTACATTGAACAGCAAAAACATACCTTCTGATGTGCAACAAGATTCTTACTTCCGAAAGATTTATATATTTGTAGAGAACAGTTTCAACTTTATTTGTCCAATGCGGTAACAAGTCACAAATAGCAAGGACTAAGCTTAGATTATGCACTCATTAACATTGGGTCAACAGTGTTCACAGCGGGAGAGGGCATGGCATACATTGCCCTATCTCAAGGAAACAAATAGAAATGACAGGACATCTGTTTCAAAATGAGAATGGTATAAATGGCTACATGAATGTAATTGATACACCAACAGGTGCTTCAACACTTCTGTAAAACACTGATACATCTTCATAAAAAGATTCTATCACACAACCACATATGCCACTCTACAAGTTCCATAAGAGATATGGCAGTTATGCGTAGAGGTGGTATTCAACCATCTATAAATGAACAACAAGACGCTCAGAAATTCTGTATGGCTGTTCTAAAAATACTAGGTACTGAAACTCACCTGAGTTGTGAACTGTTCAGAATAAGCTACTCTCAAGAGCATACGTGATTAATTTGTCTACATACTATCTCCAGTGTTCTAAACTTTGAAAGATTTGTCTATCTACCAATACCTTATTGGAAATCAATTCCATTTAAGAATGTATTATGAAAAGCTGTGCAAAAAGGTTTATGTACAAACTGTAAACCGGAACTTGTCTCAAAACTTAATTTAAAAATGGTAACCAAATATGTCATTTTCATGATTCAAAGCTGTACCCTCAAAAACAGAACAATAAATACTTCAATTTCTAACTTTACTGCTGCACACGTTTCTATTTCAGGACGTACTTATACTACTGCCATAATTTTTATCATGGAGAGACTGCAGCATCGGGACACTACACAATAAACTTAAAGAACAACACACGTTTGAAAGAATGTAATGATACTTCTCTTACTTTTAAGCATAGACTGCCTAACAATTTATGAGACAGTTACCTTTTTATTTTACATCAAAAGTTCAAAGTTATGATTGTTATCAAGCTAAAATGGTACTTATGAGTTGTAGTGACTTAATTCAGGAGATATGTCATTATGCAGTAACATTTCAAAAAAGATGCTGTAAGTATTGCTGTCTTCTAAGCTTTCAGATAGATCAAATAACTTAATTAGATACATGAGCAGTTGGATATGCACAGCATCTATGTGTATATATACACAATCCAATTGCTTTTTTTCCCCAGTGTTTCATGATGACTACCATATGATCATCTTGAGCTGTAAAATATCTCAATGATTGCATACGAGTGCAACAGAAATGATACCTATGCCTTAAAACACATAACATGGAAAACAATACTGGATTTCCGTTGTATTATGTGTATTAAATACAATGAGATATCACCTCAGAAGTCTATTACAAATTTACCATCTACTATGAAGCCACCATACAACACATGTTTAACTTACAATACACTTACCTTTAATCTTTATGTTAATTACAATGTTCTGCTTCTCATACATAAAAAAAATATGGTTAATACTGGTACAAGCTCTTGGGCTTGATTACCATCTTGGTGGATGGGATACTCCATCACAAACGTGACGGATATCCGGTCCACCATATTACAAGTTCCATAGGATATAATGGAATTGTAATTTGGCTGATGGGATATCTGTCACGTTTGTGATGGAGTTATCTGCCCACCAAGATCGTAATCTTTGGAGATATTTGGCTAGCTCTGAAAATAACTTTGTTTTATGATTTGTTTAATGATTTTTTTCAGGAAGATTGTTTTTTTCAGAAGTTCAACATGACCAAACCAAGCAATAGTTTCAATAACTAACAGGAGAGCAACAAAAAAAAAGCTGAGGCCATTGGGGAGGACACTGGTGAGCCCTGACCAGCTCCTGATGTATGCTCATATCTCTCTCTCCCACAAAAATCACAGTATGGCAGAGGAGACAGTATATCACAGTACTCTCATACTGCTCAATAATTTCTCAACAAAATGGATTGGCATTGTGGTGCCAATAACAGGTAGTGATGCATGGCCGGATGCAGAGTCAGATGCACTGTCAGTCAGTCAGTCAAAAGTACTTTATTCGGCAGCCAAGAGTCATAAAAGCGTACAATATTATAAAAATACACATTCCATCAAAATGCATTATAATAGAGTCGTCCCTCATTACAGTCACAATATTCATATTAAAAAACATTTAAAAAACTGTGTCATATAAAGTGCACTGTGCTAGAATAGTAAACCAAGTCCGTAGTTAATTTCACATTTAAAAATGCAAGGTATTGGTTAAAAAAAAGAAGACATATTTGAACCAGCAAGCAACACAGGATTTCTATTACAGCGATAGTCTGGTCCTATATCTAATGGCCCGACTAAAAAGCTTGCGACCCCAAAGCAAACCATAGGTGAGGCTAGCATTTGTAGATAGAGCAAGGCTGGCCTCACTTGGGCAAACTGACAATCTCTAAGTAAAGGAAGAATGTGCTGCCCTCGCAGAGACTCATAGTAAGCAGTAGAACATTAGGTGCAAGGTATCCTGTTCCGAGAAGTTATCACAAGGGCAAGGTTTTAATAATTCAGGTTTTAAATATCCTCTCGGGAACGCCAGCAGCCAGGAACCATATTTAAACAGAATCTTGTCAAAACAAAGCGATGGTATGGTTTGTTGACATAAGATAAAGATGGTTGTAGCTGCGGGCCTAGGTTCAATGTAACGTACCTTCTCACCGAAGGTTTAACTAACTCCGCCTCCTCCCTGAGGCATTTCTGCCTATCCACAAACTGCCGATTAAAGACTATGATCGCGGTCTTGCCCAGGGGCCTCGGGGTCAAAAACAATTCTAGACAACCAAGACATTTTGTCTCTTCCTTTATGTATTTCAGCCAAGGCATGTGTAGGGCTCTCTCTAGCACAGTACAATCCGAAATTATGAGTTGGTTTAAATTTGGGGAAGGTTGCGCCCAGATTCTGAGCCATCGTAACAATGGGGCAACTGCGATCTGGTCTGAAATATACCCCAACCCCAATTCTTCATGCAAACAGTAAACAGGAGTTGCTACAGGGACCCCGAGAAATTTGCGCATAAAATTATTCTCCGCCACTTGTATGCCCTTCACGTCTTTGTAGCCCCAAATATCACATCCATACGTAGCCATGGTGTTAGAAATGAGGGGACTCTGGTTGGCGCAGGCAAGTACCAGCGACAAGCAGGGACCCTTTACTTCTAGTCAGGGCGAAGGATGACTCCTTAGAATAACCCCTGCTCACCCTCTAGGTGCGTGGCGCGAGCAGTCATGGCTAAACCTCAGGGCGTACACGGTTAAGCATTTGCAATTATACACACAGTGAACTCCTTTGTATGCACCACAAACGGACACCAAGCAGGTTGTATACAAAAATAAGGCTTTTATATATTTTCAGCAGACTTAGTACAAGACCCAGTAACGGTGAAACGGTGGGGCCACGATCTTTATGAATACGGAAAGTTCTTTTATACGGAAAGTCTTATGCGGGCAAAAAGGTGAACTGTGGGCCTTAGCGCACTTCGCGCTGAGACGGTAACCGGGAGGCACGCGTCAGACGGCAGGGAAAACAGAACGTTGCGGACCCTGGATCCGATGCGTGCTCGCGGTCGAGTTCGTAAGTACAGTATCTTTGTTTCTTTTCGTGAAGGCGGTTGCGGGACACTCAGTGGCTCTTCAGAAGGGCGAGGCGGTGTCCGGGGCTCCCACACTTCACGAGGGGGGTCTGATCCTTCAGGCTCACGGCAAGAGGGGGGGTGTTTATAGGTGGCAAGTGAACAAAGCGGGGCAGCCGGGCACGCAGTCTACGTCCGGGCTGTCCGAGGCTTGGAGATGCTCACAACGCCGATTCCGGCGGGAGGGGTGAAGGTGCGCAGCGAGCCTACGGCGAGCGAGGTGACGGGGCAGCCCAGCACAGCGTCAGGGGAGCGGCTCAGATCGAGTGAGGCTCTTCCCAATGCAGGGGCGGCTAAGCAGTCAGGTCACGGCTCAAGGAGGGGCTGGGGGACACAAGAGTCACGACTCCGGCGAGGGAAGGAACACCACAGTCCAGCGGCGGGCGAGTGAAGGTCAGGTTGAGCCCAATGGTCCTGGGGCTCAGTTCAGGGGGCAAGCTCGCTTCCAAGCCCTTGGAGATCGTTTTTGAAAAGCACAAGTTTCTTGAAAGTAAAAATAAAGCAAAGTCTTCAGCAAAAGGTTCCTCTTCTCTACTTTGGCAGCAAGGTCACCACTGCAGGCCAGTCCCCCAGGATAGGGACAGTCTTCCTCCTTACAGCTTTCCCAGTGCCTCCTCCTCAGGCAGAGATTCTTCTTGGGTCAAAAGCGGATCTGATTTCTTAGGAGCAGGGCTCCTACATTTATACTGCATTTCTTTTGTTCTCCCAGGCCAGGGGGGCCCTTGCCTAGTTCAGTCCAGTTCTGGAGCACTTTGTTGACGTGATGCAGGCTTCTTCTTTCAGAGTGCAGGGCAGAGTGATCAGACGCTCCACATGGGGTGGAGCTGGCATTGTGGTGGCAGAGCACAGTCCTATTCAGAGTCCAGGTGTACTCCTCCCACCCATCTACCTGTCAATCTTTCTATTCACCACCAGGCTGCCTAGCCCTGCCCATCTGGGTTCCCCCAGCCCTGTCACTCACGCAAGCCAGACAGCGGATACACATCACGCAGAGGTGGGCTGAAATGGTTAGGCAAGCAAAGGCCAACTTTCTAAAAGTGGCATTTGCAAACGCAGAATATTAAAATAAACCTTACAAAAAGATGTACCTTATTATTCCGAGTTCAGGCATACTAAACTCGATCTTCTACCATGTTCCCTGGGTCGGTTAGGATCATAGGATGTAATAATCCTAACCGCCCATTCTGGCCTATGAGAACAGGGTAGCCTTGCAATAGTGAAAAACGAAAATGGCGGTAATTCACTATTAGGACATGCCACGCACATCAGGGCTTGTCCTACCTTATGCTTACAATGCACCCTGCCCTTGGGCCTACCAGAGGGGTGACTAACATGAAGTTAAGGGAAGGTTTAGGGACTGGCAAGTGTGGGCACTTGTAAGTCAGCCTGTCAGTACCAGACTGCACGCGGGTTCTGCAATGGCAGACCCTAGACACATTTTACCAGGCCGCTTCTGTGGGTGGCACAACCAGTACTGCATGCCCACCAGCGGCATTTGTATTTACACGCCCTGGCACCCCTGGTGCACTTTACTGGGGTCTGACAGTAAACCAAATAATCCAATAATGGAATCCAACCAACATATACATTTTACACAGGGAGCACTTGCACTATGGCACTGGTTGGCAGTGGCACAGTGCGCTGAGCGGCCAGCACCATAAAAACACATGAGGCACAGCGACAAAAAGTAGAAGGGAGACTCACGCCAAGGTGCCAGGTCTAACACATGGGAATACATTTTGCGTTATAGACTTTCAAAAGTGCAGCGAGGGGTTTTGACCATAGTCTTTTTGCAAAGTCCAGGGTGGCCCCAGTCGCTCTAGCTAGAAGGTTCTTTTTAAGTGTTTGTTGCACACACCATTTACCTTGGTCATCAAAGAGTACCCCTAAGTATGGGAACGTGGGTACCTTAGTTAATTAGTCCCCATTACAATAAAATTTGGCATTGGACGCCTTTCGAGGGCCTATGGACATTGCATGGGATTTCTTAAAATTCTTGATTAAATCAAGTGAATTGATAAAATCTATAAAACAATTTAGAGGTTGTTGCAAGCCCCTTGCAGTTCTAGACAATAAGACCGCGTCGTCGGCATACAGCAATCCGGGGATCATTTTGGTGCCGGCCCTAGGTATGTCCTTGCAGCATGATATTAAAGTGTCCCCCAATGTATTAATGTATAGGATAAATAGCAGGGGAGCCAAAATGCACCCCTGCCGGACCCCCCTTCCTACTGGCCAAGAATCTGTCAGGCTGCCGTCTTCATTAAACCGTACCGCGTCCGTGGTGTAAGTATGTGCAGTATGCAGGAAGGAAATCAGTTCTGCATCTAGCCGTATATCATGAAGGATCAACCACGGTTTAGACCTATTGACAAGGTCAAAAGCTGAGGTTAGATCCATGAAGGCCAGATGCAGAACACCTCCCTTGGCAACGGTGTACTTCCCGATCACCAAATGGAGATTTAGGAATCCATATTGGAGATTGGAAATAACATTAGTGTGATCAAGCCAGGCTGTGAGGCGATCCAGAACTACCTTACCCATAATTTTAGACGCAGAATCTAAAAGCGAAATTGGCCTATGACATGCCGGATCGTCATGGGGGCCCTTTTTAAAAATGGGGACAATGACTGCCTTTGCCCATGACTGGGGGAAGCCTTAAGCACATGCGGTATTAAAAACATGTGTTAAAATCTTGGCCCAGACTTTAGGGTCTGACTTGTAAAGGTCAACTGGTACCCCATCAGGGCCAGGGGGCTTTCCCCGATGTTGAAATGATGGCTTTATAGACCTCATCTGTTCTGAGATGGAGAGGGGAGCTAACTAGTCCGGGAACTGTATGTCCCACGGCTTCTGCTAGATTGGTGTTACTATAAATATTGCCATAGTGCTGGACCCATTTCTCTGCAGGTAATATGCAATCCTTGCTGGAGTTTGATACATCTAAAAAAGGGGACTGTTAACTATGGACCAAAGTCTAGAGCTATCAGACAGGACGCTAGCTTGACCAAGCTCATCCAGGCATGCTCTCTTAGTTGTTTTTTCCTCTCATAAACTGCTAATTTATACGACTTCCTGCAGCTCCTAATTAGTATTGGGTCCCTCGGTTTTTGCTTAACAGCCTTCATTAACTCCTTATGGGCGGCTGAGCAAGTACCATCAAACCACCTTTTTAGTTTTGGGGATTTCACTTTAGTTTTAGTCACTAAATTAGAGCCCGCCTGTTTAATAATGATATCAAAGGCATCTAAGGTAACTCTATCCTGTGGTGCTGGATCCATACCTACTTGGAACTGCAAAGCACAGGTGGTATACAGGTTCTCCAGGAAGCTCTCTGGAGTGATCTTATCCCATCTCAACCTTCGCGCCTGGTCTTTGGTACTGATATTTGTATTAGTAATATGCAGCCTCATGCATCAAGCAAAAATCCAGTCGGTAAAATACTGAATCGCTAATAACACCTGTTAGCGAATTAAAAAAACCGATTTCCAATGCATGAACCCAAAATGTGAGCCAATAACGAATCGCAAAATTAATCCGGTAAAATACCGAATCGCAAATAACCCAAAAGCAAATTTACCGAATCGCTAAATACCGAATGAGCAGATACCGAAATCACTATTAGCTCCCGGAAAGTGCCAATGGCAAATAACAAATCGCACCCCAATGCAACAAAAGTCGCAAATACCGAAAACCCCAAAATTCGCTATTTTGCTTGAGCTAAATAAGGGGAATCAGAACCTGGAGGTAAAGTTAAAAAAAAGTCATGTGAATAAAAAAATACACTTTCAACATGTGCAACTGATTGTGCCAATCACCAAACCCTTAAATGTGGCCCAGGAGACCCTGTTGGCTACCACAAAATGGCAGCCCTCTACGTGCTTGCAAGGAGGATGCGTATCAATGCGGCAGGACAGCGCAGGAGAAGGGTCCAGGAGAGAATTGTCAGACTGCGCATCACCTTGCTCGGGCAGTATGAGGACGAGGTGTACGAGAAGTATTGACTCAATCGTGCCATGATCATGCGCCTCATTGCAGACCTGGAACAATCACTGCAGCACCAGACACACCGGACCAATGCAATCCCTGTGCACGTCCAGGTCCTATGCAGCCTGCACCTACTGGCCTCAGGGAGTTTCCAGGGGGTAAGTGCGGTAGCTGGAGGCGTATCGCAAAGCGCACTCTCACGCTTCTTCAAGAAATTCCTAGATGCCATGCTGACAATGCTACACACCCACATCAGCTTCCCCACAACCCCACAGCAGTTGGACCGCAACAAACAGGCATTCTACCAGGTGGCACAATTCCCCCATGTAAGTGGATGCATCGACTGTACGCAAATCCCCATATGTCCACCCGCAGCAAATGAGTACATATTCCGGAACCACAAGTCCTACCACTCAATCAACGTGCAGGTTGTGTGCGATGCCAATCACATCATAACGGACCTAGTGGCACAATTCCCGGGGAGCACACACGACTCCTACATATTCCGCCACAGTGGAATCCACAGGCGTCTAATCAACGGAGAATCTGGAGAGGGACTCCTGCTTGGTACGTACAAATTACGCTTCCCCACACCAACACCACACATGTATGGACATCACCAATGCTAAGTCTTTGCTTCCATCTTCTAGGTGACAGTGCTTACGCCCTGCGTGAATATATACTCACCCCATACATCAATCCAGCAACCCCACAGGAACAACGCCACAACGCAGCACACATAAGCACTAGGAATGTCATAGAGAGGACATTTGGGATTCTGAAGAGTCGCTTTAGAATCCTACATAAGACTGGCGGCGCCTTGCTATACAAACCTGAAACCTGCTGCCGGATTATTGCTGTATGTGCAATGCTGCACAACATTGCGACCAGAAGGGGGATACCCATAGAGGTTGACAGGAATGACCACCACCGGGATGACCAACCACCCGCCCAACAACGACAGGCACACGTCCCTAACACAGCAGAGGGCCACAGGAGGCGGACATCCATCATGCAACATAATTTCTGAATCAGGTGAGAATGAAACATTACAAGTTTGTTTGGAGTGCAACTGTTTAATGCACAGTAGCACTGCGGTATGTGCAACAAAACAAGCAATGGAAACAATGCTCCACAGGAAAAAAGTAAAATCAAATGTGCGTTAAAGTCACGCCTGTGCAGACTTAGAAAGGGGAGGTCCATGGTTGCCCCACCATGGTCCGGCATGTCTGTGTATCTGTCTAGTGGCGCTTGTCACGTACCCCAAGCCTCCGCTCAGGTGTCTCCAATGCCTCACCACGGCCTGTCCCCGTGAAGGCCCGCGAACTGCGGCGCCTGGTGCTGGCCTCTGGCAGTGACACGCTGCTGACACTGGAGGCAGCCTCACTGGCGTCATCCCCTCCCAAAGCAGCTGCACTGCATGTGCTGCTCTGTAGGTGTTCAACAGCAGTGGTCATCTGCCCTAGTGCCTTGGCAACATCCCCGCAGAAGTGCCCAAGGTTCACCTGCAAGGACACAGAGCGGCGTGCCAACACTGCGGTACTGTTGCTGTGACGTGTGATCGCCTTTGTAGCGGCGGCGGAATGCACCAATTGCTGTCGGTGCCTCCTCTTCTCGCACTCATGGCCCTCCCTCATGGCACGGGTGAGCTCTTGGATGTCTTCCCTGAGGTGAGCATTGCCCTCTGCCACCACAGTGGTCATGTCCCTAACCGCCGTGCTCATGTCCGTAACCGCCGCAGTCATGGCACGCATGTCTCTAGCAAGGCGCACGATATTGCAGCTAATGTTTGCCATGTGTCGTCCCTGCAGGCGCTGTACACGCAGCATCCTCTCCTCGATGGCAGAAGTGGGTGGGAGATCCAGGTCGCCTGAGGAGACGGAACTTGGCCGAGCCCTGCGCCGCTGTGTGAGTCTTGCGCGTCCAGGGGGTGCATCAGGTGGTGTGATGGTGCGCAGACTGTGTCCCACTTGTGTGGAGAGTGTTTCCATCACCTGCAAGGGCGCAACTTGGGACCTGCGACTCTGCGCTTTTGTGGCTGTTGTAGCTGCAGCGCGTGTGGCTGGTGCTGGTGGCGCTGTTGCTGGTGCCTGTGCTGGTGGTGCTGGTGGTGGTGGTGCTGGTGGGGTGGCAGGTGGAGGTGATGTATGCGCATCCTGCACTGTCTCCAGGTCGGAATCCACAGGTGTCTCGGATATTATCAGCCGCCCGCTGTCGTCCGAATCCCCAGGAGATGCATCTGTGTGTGAAACAGTGCATGGTTAGTGGGATTGTTACACCTACGTAGTGTTGTACACATACATGTCCCTCTGTGATCCACTAAATAAACAGTCTCTATGCATGTTCAACTGATGTGGTGAATGGTCATAGCATTTACGCCTGTACATGCACACTGGGCTGACTAGACTACAACTCCCATGATGCACTAGTGTTAGGAGTAAAGCTGTGTGTGCCAAAGCTGCATACACACTCAGATCCTGCTGGGGGCATGGAAATGGATTTACGCTATGCTGGGTATGGGCACAGGCATGCATCTTACCTTGGGCACTTGTGGCTGCGCCGGACGTGTCCAACTGGGTCACTCCCACGACGGCTTCCCGCTCGATTGTTCCTTCCACCAGATCCTCCAGGGCAGTGTTTGCTTGGACCGTGGAAGGGCCGCCTCCGGTTCTGCTTGCCTCCCGGAGCCTCTCTGAGATCCTCTCCTTTGCACGCTTCCGCAGGTCGTACCACCTTTTCTTGAGGTCGTCGATGCTGCGGGGCATCACACCTACAGCATTCACCCTCTCCCGGATGCGCAGCCAAATGCGGCGCTTCTCTTGCTCAGGCATCTTGAGGGACAGCTTACCGAAGAGGTGATCGTGCTTGCTGCTGACTCCCTCTATCAGGTGCTCCAGCTCCCTGTCGGAGAACTTGCGCTTGCGCTTGTGTGCAGCCTCAGCGCTGGATGGTGCTTCCTTCAGCATCAGGTATTTGTTTTGAGGATGGTTCACTTGTTGTGGCTTCACTCTGCACAGGCAGTCTTCAGTCACAGCTCCTGTTTGCTCCTCTGTTGAGGCAATGTGGGTGGGGCTGCAGTATTTCCTGGTTGGTGATGTCATCTGCACGTTCCCGGTGCGACGCGGTCATTTGCGATTTCGCTATTACCGAATTCGCTATTAGCTAATTCGGTATTTCCGAACTCGCTATTAGCTATTCGGAGTTTGCATACCCCGCTGTTGATTAATCGGTAAAAATAGCGATTTTTAAGGAATCGCTAGAATTTACCGAATCTGTTGATGCATGCCCAAAAGCGATTCCTTAATAACGATTCCTTATTTCTCGCTATTAAGGAATCGCTTTTGGTTTGATTGATGCATGTGCCCCATGGTTCGCAACCCCCCTTTTAAGACAGAAGAGAGGAGGAGAAACAATATTAAAGGGTTATGGTCACTAAAACAATTACAGACAACGTTAAAATTCTGTACAGCCGAAGTTAATAAGGCAAATAAAAAAATATGATCAATTATACTAGAGCTACCATTACCTACATAGGCGGGAACCAGGGCAGACTTATCCGATTGTTGTAAACAATTCAGATTAAACACAGAGAGTAGGCCTTCTAAGAAAGTTCCTGATGGTGTTTGCTCAAAGTGGTTTGATCCCTGGGAAATTGTCTTTCTCCTCCAACATTGAGGGACAGTTAAGGCAACATTTTTGAGTGTTAAAATCCCCCAGAATTAGCGTGTCACAATAAACTTGGCTGCCTTCCCCATAATTTTTTACTAGGTCTTCCAAGAGGTGTTCGGTCTCATGAGTCCTGGAAAAGGAATTATAACATTTCACCACTAACAGGGTGGTAAGGTTCTTTCCTGACAATTCCACTGCTAACACGTAGGGTGATGGGGAATCAATCAGTTTGGCCCTATAACAAAGTTTGAGACTGAACATTAAAAGGAGGCCTCCCTTGGCTCTACCCATATTAGATGGAATTGCGTGTGTGCAAAACAAGATGAAGCCATCAAGATAAAAACAATCATAGGGTTCCCAGGTCTCTTGCAGAGCAATAATATGGTGTTTGGCAAGGAAGTGTACCCAAGAAATATCACCCTTCTTTGGCCTAAGCCCAGCTATATTCCAAGACAATACATTCATAGAGGCACCATTGGAAATAACTGGGATAGAGGTAGAGTTATGAGGATTATCCAACAAACGTTGGGGTGTGGGGGCAACTGTTATTGGTTCAATGTAAGCTTTCGGTTGTAAATTCTTGACCTGTGTTGTCCCCGCTACAATAGCCAGTCAATCATTTGCATCAAGTTCCTGCGCATTAGCTAGTGGTAAAAACCAATTTGTTAGCGGTAATATAGTGTTTAAGCTGCTTTCTTGGGGGCGTGTAACCAGCTTAAATGGCCTCTGACAACCAGGCATCTGCCAGTCGCAGTTTACTGAGGAATGTTTGGGAGGATAAAAAGTTTGCAATGGGAATATTTAATTTTAGATTTAATACCATTTTTGTGTTGACAATCTACTAATGTTTTGGCTTGCATGGGATGCTTAAAGTTGACAATTATACAATACCCCTCAATATTTTTCCTAGTCCCATGGCCGATCCAACCAGCCCTTCTGGCCATGATGATGTCTGGAGCAATATTTAAGCCATTTGTCACATTGTTATTACACCAGTGAATGGTCTTGTGTATCAGATCTAATGAGGTTTCCTTAATTCCAGATGCAAGTGGAGGAACCCCCAAAAGCACAGCTACCAAGGGCGCTGATTGGGGTGGGAGATCAAGTGTGCATTTGTTTGCAGACGTTGACTGTTTGTGGTGAACTAAAGTGTGTGTAGATAGCGGGTCATCGTTGACACTTTCCCGGGCTTCCTGACGGGCTGCCCGGGATTCAGTGACCACCCCCCTAGGGCACAGTTAGTAATTGTATTACTAGGATGAGACATACCCATTTGGGCTTGAGTACAGGTTGCCTGATGTGCTTGGACCAGTGGGGACTTGACAAGCGCCCCCCCACCCTCCGGCTACTATATCATCCCCCAAAAAACAATTATTATGTATGGAAAAAAAAGTCACGTTTTTACTTGATGCTTTCTAGCTTGGAAATTACAGGTACTAACAAGGCTTTGGTCATAGTCTCTAGTCTTAAAAAGAGGCTGTCTAGCAGCAATTCCAGGTTTAATTCAGCCGGTGCCGGTGGCGGAGTTGTTTTTGTCCGTGGAGACTTTCTTAAAGCTTTGCTTCCACCAGTTTGTTTTCTCTTGGTCGGGGGGCAATCCAAATCCTCACCTACTGTTAGAGTGGCCACAGGAATACAAGTAAGTAAGTCCTGATCACCCATTTGGCCTTCCAACAATGTGATTGAGGGTATGGTAGAACATATTTCTTCTGTTGGGACACTGTTTTTCTCCTGAGTTAAACCGCGCCCAACATTGCCCAGTGCTATTTTCTCAGTCTCCAGGGAGAGTGTTTTCTCAGTTAGGGCTATCTCGTTTGTTATGGCATCAGCTGCCCTGGTTAAGAAAGAGTCTATCGTTCCAGCTGGTCCTGCAGCATTTGTCCCTGGATGTCCCCCAACAACTAATTTCCTTTTACCCATTTCCAGCTAATCAGGGAGCGCTTTAAGTTGGTGTTCACTTGATATAGCCCACAGTACCAAAGACCAAACACCCCCTGCTTCAGAATTGACAGGACAAGAGGCACTTCTTAGACTTAGAACCCGGGGGCCACAAAGCACAACAAATTAGATAATAAAGTTACAGCTAGTTATGGATAGATAGGGCACAGTCACCACAATCGGTAAGGGTCATGCAGGTACCTTGCAGGCTTTAATCCACTGAGCCGTATCCTGGTGTGACAAAGTCCGGGCCACAAGGATCAAGGGACCTGGCCCAGCCCAGCCTCTCCCAGCCGCGGACGGGCGTTGACAGGCCCGCACTTGGCCTGGGCTTTGCCCGGGCGCGCCCACAAAGCGGGAGCCGCGAGTGCCTTTATGCACCTCCGGGTGCGCAGGTGAGTGACGGTGCCTCCGGGCGCGATGAGCAGCAGGGCAGTCTGAGGCTGAAGTCCCCCCTGCAGTGATGAAGTAAGCGGTTCCTGCAAAGCGAGTGCCGCGAGTGCCTTTATGCGCCTCCTGGCACGCAGGTGAGTGACGGCGCCTCCGTGCGCGATGAGCAGCAGGGCAGTCTGGGGACTGAAGTCCCCCCTGCAGTGATGAAGTAAGCAGTTCCTGTGAAGCGGAAGCTGCAAGTGCCTTTATGCGCCTCAGGGCGCGCAGGTGAGTGACGGCGCCTCCGTGCGCGATGAGCAGCAGGGCTGGGCTGAAGTCCCCCCTGCAGCGATGACGTAAGCGGTTTCCGCGAAGCGGGAGCCGCAAGTGCCTTTATGCGCCTCCGTGCACGCAGGTGAGTGACGGCGCCTCCGGGCGCGATGAGCAGCAGGGCAGTCTGGGGGCTGAAGTCCCCCCCTGCAGCGATGAAGTAAGCGGTTCCCCCAAAGCGGAAGCCGCGAGTGCCTTTATGCGCCTCAGGGTGCGCAGGTGAGTGACGGCACCTCCGGGCGCGATGAGCAGCAGGGCAGTCTGGGGGCTGAAGTCCCCCCTGCAGCGATGAAGTAAGCGGTTCCCAAATGCACTGGCTGGTGGGGGAGGGGCAGATGTAGCAGAAGAATTTGAAGGTGTCACAGTAGCTGAAGAAGTGGCTGCAGCCGATTTTTCTGTTTTAGCCTCTTCAATCTCCCTCTGATGCCTCCTGTCGGCCAATCTGGTGGAATGCATTGCCTGTAGGTGTTTAATCCTTACTGTGGTACCAAATGAGTACTGTTTCACGTTCCCATGTGAAATTACTTTGTTGCGTAGGTTGCAGGTTACCAGTTTAGAGTTCACCTTTTGCCCTCCAAGTTACAGAGAGAGAATATCCCACACAATCGACTCCGAGAGTTTCTTCCTCCACTGCACCTCTTCTTCCTCCTGTCGCAACCACAGGATGATCTTCTTCAGCCATTGCAGGTGTTGAAAATTGGCAAATCAATCAATCAATCAATCAAGAGTTTGTATAGTGCAGCTACTCACCTGTGATGGTCTCAAGGCGCTGAGGTGAAGGGGCTGCTGATCCATCTGGGTGTGGAGGTTCAGTCGCAAGTTGGCTTCTGAAGAAAATATATTCACTCTTCCAAGCAGCATAACCTTCTCCTGGGAAGAATTCAAATTTAAAGGGGATAAGGGGTATACACTGCCTGTTACCTATGTTTGACAGGGTTTTAAGCCAATGATATGCTGTTTTGAAAAAGTACCGCTATAGTATCTCAATACCATTGTAGTACCCGTATAGTTCACAAGCACGACCTACAGTTACAATAATAACACATATACCATTAAAATTCAAAACTAGCCATCAAACCCTGGATCCATATTTTCAATGAAATTCTATGGTGTAAATATTAGTATTAGATTTAATGGAGGTACTGCAGTCTATTGAGGAACTTCTATTGTAAGCAAAAAACAACACACATGACACTGACCTTCATAATGAACCTCAAAAGTACTGTGGTACCAAAAGAATAATTTAAAAAAGAAGAAATAGCATAATAAGCAACAATAAATGGTTACAAAATTACTTTTTAGAAGAAAAAATAAACAATTCAAGGAAAAGCACAAACGTTAGTTATAGTTAGGAAAACCTAATTTATTATTTCTACACTAAACCAACCTAAACTACACAAACTGTAGAAATTCCAAAGTTAGTTATAACTTAGTTATAATTTCTGCCCCAACCAAAACTTACTACAGCTTGTGCACCTCCGTACACTGTGTTGTGAACATGCTAGCCTCATGCAACGCTTATACCCTTTCATATTTCATCACTTATACCATGTTAAATCATTGCATTCACATCAACACTCATGACATCTCAAATGACATCATTTATGAGAATACTGTGCATGGGAGCAAGGCGAGTTCTAGTTATAATGTAGTGTGGCTAGTGGGCTGACAACACTATGTACGGAGGTGCACAAGTTATAGTACGTTTCAGCCAGGGCACACATTATAACTGTCAAGTTATGACTATAAGTTTAGAATTTCTAAGGTTTGAATCGTCCATGGTTTTTTTTTAATAGAAATAATAAATGTATTTTTCCTACCGATAACTAAGCTTAAACCTATATATGCATATCTTCATTGACAGCATCTAGTCCAACATATATTGATTGGCCTGTCCCATGTTTTTGCTTTTCAAAATCTGTCACCCTACCCAGAGATGATATTTTCAATCTGCACTTCTGAATCAGTAAAAACCCTTTTAAGTAAATCCCGGAAAATTAAGCTGCTTTTTTCTTTCATTGCCGCTTTACCGCACGCTAACCTTTTTCAGATTAGCTGTCGAAAAGTCTCCAGTGACTTAGAGTAAAGACCGATGTGCCTCACATTGGCAGATTCTGAAAGGCGGGAATGAATCATCGCTGCGCCACCACAGCCTCGCGCCTCGCCGAGGCTGGGCTGACCCGCCTGGGAAATGAAATATGAGACGCCCACGCGTCCGTGAGATGTCAGCGTGGCCTTCCTCGAGACCACTGCCTGCTGCTGACAGGCAGGTCACATTCGAGGCGGCATCTGGACTCAGTTGTGACCGTATTTGATGATGAATAACTCGGCAGGCAATTTAAATAACAAAAATAAGTACCAAATACTGTACACTGTCATATTCGCATACAACAAACGTAAACAGTTGAACCACTTTTATTCATTTTTGCGTCTTGAATTAATTACATTTAGGAATGTTTACTGTCAGCACAGCTAATCGCAAAATAGTCTTTGTAGAGCTTCCGACGGCGTTAGGCAAGCCCTGCCCAAGCCCACTAAGTAGCTGATTGATTCTATAAACACAGAACATGTATGGGGAGGTCTTTCTCGTTATAGCTTAACAATGTACCGAAATCAGGTCCCCGTGTTTCTTTGATGTTCCATCTCACGGCCTGATGAGGATATCGACAGCAATCTAACCCCGCTAGCTGTCAAAGGGGGCAGGGGTGCTGTGGCTGATGCCACGTGGAGTCAGAATGGATCTCAACATTTTAAAAGAGGTAAGGGGGGCTTCCATCCTAAAACGTCTGGTGTTATGTTATGTTATGTTATGTTATGTTATTTGGTATTTTTATAGCGCACAGCTGCCCCAGCAAAGGGGCGTCCTGGCGCTTTGACAGATGCTATAACATAACACACAATAAAAGAAAAGAAATTAACTAGATACCGGGAACAGGAAGGTTTTAATCGCCTGCCTGAAGGTGAGCAGATCTTCAAGAGCTCGAATGTGTACAGGGAGCGAATTCCATAAGCCTGCCGCTAGTACCCTAAAGGAGCGGCCACCCATTCTGCTCAGCTTGAAGCGTGGACAGATGGCCAGATGAAGCCCCTCCGATCTCAAGGATCTCGAAGGCATATAGGGCGTAAGAAGAGGAGCAAGTGCCGGCGGGGAAGAAGATTTCAGAATTTTAAAGGCCAGGCACAGCGCCTTGAACTTAATTCGCTGTCTAACCGGGAGCCAGTGCAAGGCCGTGATGGTACCAGACACTGAACAATGTCTGGGAAGGCCCACAATGGCTCGTGCCGCGGCGTTTTGTACTCTTTGGAGCCTAGAGGCCTCCGCTTGATTCACCCCTAACAGCAATGAGCTACCGTAGTCCAGCCGAGAAAGTATTGAGGCCTGGACTACAAGCTGTCTGGTAGGGGGATCAAAGTACTTTAGGACCGGCCTAGTACCACGCAAAATTCCGTAGCACGTGGCAGCCACCTTCTTGGAGTGATCTCTGAAGGTCAGCGCAGAGTCTACCCATACTCCTAGATTTCTCACTCCAGCAGCTGGAATAGGAGTGACACCAAGCTCCGATGGCCACCACTGATTTCCCCATAACTCCGCGTGCTTCCCTAGAACCAACACCTCCGTTTTGGTGGCATTCAACTGAAGGCAGTTGGTGCGAAGCCAGCCGGCTACTGCCAAGAGACCCCCACGGAATCTGGGGGCCTCCACCTCAGGGTCTTCACTAAGTGTCACCGCTAGCTGTGTGTCGTCAGCGTATGAGGCCATCGTGAGACCCCACTGTTTGACGACACCAGCCAACGGTTTCACATAGAGGTTGAACATTGTCGGGCTCAACGAAGATCCCTGTGGTACCCCGAGCTCCAAAGGATAGGTGGCAGATTGACCAGGTGGTATAGCCACTTTAAAGGAGCGGTCTGCCAGAAAAGACCGAAACCACTGGAGAGCGACATCCGTCACTCCCGCCTCCTGTAAGCGTTGGATAAGTATATGGTGGGACACAGTATCGAAGGCAGCGCTTAGATCTAATAGTATAAGCGCTGCAGTATGACCTGAGTCAAGTACCTGGCGAAGATGTTCCGTGATGTAAAGTAATGCCGTCTCGGTACTGTGTCCTGACCGGAAGCCGTTCTGACTGGAATCCAGAATCTGGTTGCGAACCAGATGCTCGGACAGAACAGAGTTGACATGGGCTTCTATTACTTTGGCAATCCGAGGCAACAGGGAGATAGGTCGATAGTTTTCTGGCAATCGGGGGTCAGAGTTGGCTTTTTTTAATATCGGAGTGACCACTGCCTGTTTCCATGCCACGGGTACCGTTCCATAAGACAGTGACATATTGATGAGATTCAATATGGGGTCACGGCACAGCGGGGAAAGTGTGTTAATGAAGGCTGGCTTTAACGGGTCCGCCGGAGAGCCTGACTTGACCTTAAGGCTGAACCTGTCAAAGGCCTCAATAGACAGTTCAGGTAAAATGGCCAAAGGCTCAAGATCTGTCGTGACAGGGGTAGAAGCCAGTCGATCCTGGTGGAGTGTGTCGAACCCATGATAGATTTTTTCCACTTTCTCCACAAAAAAGGAGGCCAATTTATCACAGTGCGAATCTGTGCAAATCACCTCTGATGAGGATCTGTTTTTCATAAGGTCCTTCAGTACCTTGAAAATCAGTTTTGAAGGATTGGGGCTGGTAGCAAATTCATGAGCGTAGAATGCAGCTCTTGCTCTGCAGATAGCTCTATGATAGAGCTTCAACTCAGTGAAATACCGAGTTTTCAGCGCAGGGTCATAGGAACGTCTCCATTCCCTTTCTGTTTTTCGGCAGGATTTCTTCAATTCTGCGAGAGACTCATTATACCAGGGGCTAGGTGTTTTTGTCCGGCCTTTCGACCACCGCAGAGGTATAAGAGAATCCAAGGCATCTGTGATCCAAGCGCAGAACTGTTGATATCCTTGGTCCACATTAGTGAAGGTACTCTGAGGTTTTCGCTCTAATATACCGTAGAACTCTTCCAACGTAAGCTTATGCCAAGGCCTTTTAAGGATAGGCCTGTCTGTGGGTATAAAAGGCTTATCATGGACCGGACAGAAAGCTTCTACTAACAAGTGATCAGTCCACCCCATCAACCTCGGTTCTGACAGCCTTAACCCATCTAGTGTGGAGAAGAAGGGGTCAAGAATATGGCCTCCCGAGTGGGTTGGAAGGGTAACGAGCTGAATCAGTTGGAGAGCTTCCAAATCCGCCAGCAAGGAGCTCACGGTAGTGGAAGACCCATTATCGAAATGGATGTTGAGGTCACCCAAAATATTAAAATTGGCACAGCCGAGTGCTATAGGACTGACCATATCGGCCAGCGCAGACCTAAAAACCGAGTCATTGCCGGGGGGACGGTATACAAGTAGGCCACTGAAAGTAAATTGATGGGAAAAGGTGACTTTAAAAATAGCGCTTTCACATGCGGGTAATCCTGACGGCTTCCATTCCGCCGGAAAACAGGATTTGACTGCCATAGCAATACCACCACCTCTTGTGGTCCTGTTAGAAGTGAAGATGGTATAGTTCTGGGGGAATGCAAGATTCAATATGGCGGAGTCGGAGTCCTGAAGCCAGGTTTCTGTCATTAAGAAAACATCGGGATCCTCTTTCTCTATCAGGTCGTAAATAGACAAATGATGCTTTACAAGTGATCTAACATTAAGGCACCAAATACGAAGATCTCGCGATGCAACACGTAATCGTGTGACTGGGGCGGCATTGTCCAAGGAGCGTATTTTAGTAGGGCTCTTAAGAGACCAGCCTTTACAGGCGCAGCTGTATGGGCCAATTAAAGGGTCCACAGGCTTACACGCACCTCCTTTGGACGTTTGCCCTATGGCCAGCAGCTCTGACCGTGTATAGGACAACATACCTGCCAGGAGCGGCTAAACAACGATGTGTTAAGATACAGAGCCTGCCCCGCCTCGCGCTGCCTCGACGCGGACGAGCGCAGACGGGCAGGACTCTGGCACGACTCCGGCTGGTGCGCGCGCCTTGAAAATAATTTCGAAGAGGTTGGCACGTGGATGCATAACTTGAGCGTTATTACGACAGAGGTAATTCGCCTGCTTCGAATAGCCCTTATCTAATAGGTTACCTTTGAAGATGGGGAACTCTCTTCAGTATGTGGAAAACTCAGGAATTACCACAAAGTTCAACAGTTTGTAAATGGCTCAAAATCTTTATTTTTCTTCTTTTTTTTACACCTATCCATGTTTCACCTTGAAATAATGAGGGCTAGTCTACGATCCTGCATAGAATTTACTCTTCTTACATAATCAGCATCATCTGAGCTGTTATTGCCCAATTCGGGAACATAGCTTAGCTTTTGCCACTGAAAGGCTGCCCCATGAGACTGCAATGGGAGTTGCCGCAGTGGCAGCAGCGCTCAGCGTGAAGGCAGGGGAGCTTTAGGATATGAAGGAATCAGCAGTGACAGCATCGCAAATTAAAGCAGGGAACATGCATGACAGTGACAGCGAGTCTCCTGACGCAGCGTGCCATCTGATGGAAAGTGAAGGAGGCACTTGTATGACCTTTCACTAATCCACCTTTACATCACTCTTTTTTTATTTTATTTTATTTTATTGTTTTTATTAGCATTTTTATATACTGTATACAATCATCAAAATCTGTTGCACTCTTTGTAGATTAAGTGCCTCATTTAGAGTTTGGCGGGTGGTATATTCCATCTCAAACGCGACAGATATGCCCTCCACCTCATTACAAGTGTGATAGGATTGTGATTGGATAGAGTGGATATCCATCACACATGCCACAGAGTCATCCATCCACCAAACTTGAATCAGGCCTAACTCTGCTCCAGAATAACCTACATGTGACTGATGTCTTCACTGGACATGTCTATGAGCAATGGATGCCATGCTGTATCTGTTCTAGAGTTCACCAGTGGTGGCTGGTGAAGTTTGAGATTTGTGAGACTGGGCTTAACCTTTGGGGGCTTCATTGTGTGATCGGAGGCAAACATTTTTTTCTCACCAAAACTCTCTTTCTTTATTATCCCCTATGAAAGCACTTTCAAATATGGTAGTTGTAAAATAAAAATTTGCGTTGCCTTCTGTTGAGTTCTCGCACTCTCAGTCACTTTTTGAATACTGTAGAGCAGTGGCGGTTTTTGCGTTGGGGCGGTGGGGCGTTGCCCCACTTAATTAATTGTGTACATTTCGAGCGCGCCGCTTTAAATTATTAATACAATTTCAACTTTCAAAGTTGAAATTGTATTATTAATTTAAAGCAGCGCGCTCGCATCACTCGCGGCGTCACGTCACGTGACAACGACTCAGACTCCGTGTCCGTCAGGCAGGAGGCAGCATTGATTTTCAATGATGAGCGCGCGGCCGCGCGCAATGTGCGTGTGGTGGCGTACGCGTGTTGGGTTTGGCCGGCTGCCTTTTCTCGGCCAGGAACCCAGCATACGCATAGTGGCTTTGCTCCAGCAAGTACAAGGTGACGGGGGGTTTGGCCAAAACAGCAGATCCCAGTAGGAGCAAAATGAGCGGCGAGTTTGCCTGCTCACGCCATGACGCCAATCCTACGACAGCAGCATCTGCGTCCGGATTGGCTGCTGCAGCCGAGGGGTATGACTTTGACTTACTTGGAGAAGTTGCAGTTCAGTTGGCAATGGCACCGCAATCCGCAGGGGTGGGAGGGCCCGCCCAGCGCCTAACGTAGCAATGGCCAATCAGTGTAATGGCTTATTATTAAGCCATGCAGTGATTGGCCATTGTGCCGTTCCCGGGCAAATCGGCCACCTTTCCTCTCAGTAGTCGAGACTAGCCTGGAGAGTCAAGACTAGTGAGAGAGTGAGACATCGTCCGTGACGCGAGTCAAAATCATCACTGATCAGATTGATTCATTCATCATTGAACTGATCATCATTCATCGACAATCAAATCATCATCGATCTTGGATCGGATCAACTGCTCCCCATCGCCCGGCCTTAGCAGGTTTGTGCTCTAGCCTCTACTCCATATCCCCGCCGGCCGCCGCAGTACTGCATCTCCAGCCCTTGCACATGACATCACACTACTAGTTGCAACTTAATGCAAGCACAGGTAGTGTGGTACATTCATACATAATGATAACACAGTACGGTGTGAGAGCGCGAGGCCTGATCTGCGCAGTACTGTATGTGAGGGAAACTTACAGTTACACTGCAAGTTCGTCAAGTACTAGCAGTTGTGCGAGAGGCTGGGGATATGTGTGCTGTGAGTGTGAGCGAGCGTTACGTTACCGTTGCAGTGTGCGAGAGGCCTGATCTGTGCTGTAGGCCTGAGGATGGCAGACTACGTTCGAAGCTGTTCCCGAGCGGTGTTCATAAGAATATCGGATGCAGTGATGCACACACGCACACCTTTACCCACCCTGTAGTCGCCAACAATATCATGATGTTACATTCTTTTTAATTAGATTTGTATCAGCGCCAAAGCAATTTACTTTTATTTCAGATGAGCAGTAGACTATGCAGATACCGGGTACTCCACAAGGCAGAGTTCATGTGCATCCAGGCAGAGCTGGGAAATTCAGGAGGCGCCACGAGGGCATGTCACAAGCTGTCGAATAGTGAGGGAGTCTGGGTACCGAACATGAACCACTGTGTGTGACCTGGAGAGATGTGAGAGGGAGGGCAGAAATATAGAGGGGAAATAAGGCGAGGCGATGGAAGTGGGGTAAGACTTGAGAGAAGGGGAAGAACATGCATGGGCTGGAGGAAACGAGATAAATAGAGAAGATAATGTGTAAAGAAAACAAAGAGCGGATGACATTTGGGTAGTGAACAGAAAGACAAAAGAAAGATCAAATATAGGGGGTAAAGCTGGCCGTCAGACTTTGTGGCTGTGTGAACAGACAGAAGGCCAAGGGATGGGGGGAAGAAATATTGAGGGAAGAAGAGAAGGGACAATTTGGGGGTGGGACACTGGAGGTAGAAACGAGAGAATTGAGGGAGAGTGTATTGAACAGAGCGAGAGTTAATAAAGAGGGAATGGGGAGCGGACAGGTGGGAGGCTGCGTGGATAGCGAGAGAGGGAGGCTGTGTGTGCGCGTTTGTAAGAGACCGAGAGTGGGTGAGGAGGGCGTAGGAAGAGAGCCCCTGGCAGTTGGTGTGTGAGAGCGAGGTGTGGTCTCTGCTGTCTGTGCTCTTATTAAACGGGACAGACAAACGAAACCGTCTTTTTTTATCCCCAGAATACTCAGCAAGGCGCTCTAAATTGATCACCTCAGCATGCAATAAGCTGGGCCTATTAGATCGGTCGCACGCATTGTTGGCTTTTAAGGGCAAGACCCACTAGCTCTATATTGCTGTAGTGAAGTACCTACCTACTACTGCTTTGCGACTGCTTTCCGGCGGGTTGCAAAATATGAAATTATTACAGACCATGGAGCAGAAGTGGTAATCACATCAAAAGCTTTTCCTACGCAAATAAAGGTGTGGATGCATGTGTGCACATGCACCATCTGTAAGCGTGGCTACCTGTAGGTGTGTCATCTGAGTGCAGGGCTGTCTTACTCTCTGTGCATGTGTGCATCTGTCCCTCTCTGTGGATGCTTTCTCCTTGGTTCTTAAGACATGGCAGCGGGAAGGACAGACGTTTAGGGGCATTAGGCAGTTTCTTGATATCATTATTCACCTTCATTTTGCACCGAAATGTGTTTTTGCACCTACAGTTGTTCCCATGCTCCTGATGATGTTGCATGAATAGAGATTTTGCACCTAATCGAAGTTTGTGTATAAAAGTGATTTTCCACCTACATGTGTTTTTTCACACTTAACAAGTGTACCTGGCATGCGCCTGGCATTACTCCGGCCCTATTGGCCTGTTGTGGTTCACCTGACAAATGCCATACTCTTCCTCAGCAAACTGGTCTTTCTCTGGTGACTGACTCCTCAGTAGCCCCTCCAGGCTTTAGAGGTGAGTCTCACATTTGATATACTCTGTCCCAGCTCTACTGTCCCTGTAGATGCAAGACTGACATGTTACACACGCTGCCCCATACCTAGTGGCCTTTCACAAGTGCTCAAACCTGCGATTGACTTTGTCCCAGCCCTAACTGCTTTTCAAGACATGCAACTAACATGATAGGAACTGCTATCGGCCTTCTGAATCTTCAGAAATATCAAAAAAGACTGGTGAATGTGAAGAAGGGCATTCACGATCGAACAATGTCTGAGCTGGAAATGTTAATGGCAGCGCCAGAATGTACCTTTCTATGCGGAGTACAACTATTAGAAACAAGTAAACAGACTTAAAGTGAAAACACGTTTAGCAAAGGCTGTGGTGTTAAAAGGAAAGCTCAGCATAACACAAAATCAACAGGACACAAGCGTGTTAAACATAGGGAAGTGAGAATTTATGATTTCTCACAAACCTTTTGTAAAGGTAACCAGCCTTGCAACTACAAGCACTCTCTAAAATTTCAATTGAATGTGAAATTTTCCACAGAAACATTTTTGGAATTGTTTCCCAAGAATTAATATTGTGTCAGAGTTTACCTTAAAACGTAGTACCTTCAGAGTGCATGGTATATAAACGGATAACTTTATTTAATGTAATTTTTTTTTTATTGTATAACTTACACTTTCTTGTATGTTTGCATATGCATCTGCACTTTAGTCCTTATATGCTGCTGTAGGACCACGTGTTCTACGTGATAACCTAATAATGTGCTCTTCCTTCGACATTGGTTTCACATGATGTTTTGCTCTGTATCGCTTTTTCACGCCTCATCCCGATGAATTTAATTAATTTAATGTATTGTTTTATTATGCTCTGTGCACTTTAATGGTTTGTAATAACCGAATAAAGTTACTATGATGATTTTCCCTTGCTTTAGGGTTTGCTACTTCCTTTAGGGTTTCCCTCTTCCTTAATGATGCGCCACAAACTTCTTAAAACCTATGCATTAGCACAGCATTAATTACTCTACTCTTTTCGGGTTCTTAGCTGCAGCTCACCCGTTTCCCTGGTAATTGCGTGCTTTATAAATTGCAACTGAATCGATCAATGTAGTAGTTGGATCCGTTGCACTTCCCTTATTAAACCATAGAACCTGTCATTCAAACATTCCGTTACAGCCTTAGGGTAAACCAGTACTCCATAGTATTTTTATATTCTGTGGTGCCTCAATCCTTCGTTATCCCAGCGCTAATTACTGGTTTACACTCCGACAATGAGGATGTTGTGTGTTTCGTACAGATAGCCACTTATTTCAAGGGGATTTGGCAAGGGAGTACCCATATCCTCATTTTCTTTTCTGGAAGCATCCCATTTTCCTTTAAGTAAAACGGGCTGCATTTAAAAAGAAAAAGATTGCTTTATTTAAAATAAATGGGCATTACAATAAAGAATAAATGACACCCACAATAGCATATTTTTGGGCATCTGTTACCTGGATCGATTCCGGAGCAGATTTTTTACATTCCAATTGTCACTAAGATTCGACTCATATCTTAACAAATAAGACAATGTGTATTGTGCAATATGTACAAACGGCTGCACAACTTGACACTGAAGTCACAGGATGAATCTGTTTTATGTATGATCCGAGGCCTGTGGTTCTTTATGATTAGCAGTCTATGTGTTTGGGTGACACAACAACTACATTTTGTTATATTTGCTTTTCAGCATCTGGTAAAGCCTCAAAGCAAAGAAGAAGAGGCACCAACCTCCTTTGCTGCACTTGAGCCTCTACAACAGTCAACAACCCCAGCGTTTAAGGTAAGGAAACTGCTGCTGTATTTTACATTCTAGTAGTTAAGGGCTATGTAAGTTGTCTACATGGTGGGTGGCCTCCACATGCACCAAACCTCATATGTTGTACTTTGATTATTGACAGGTAACATTAACATTGGTAACACCATGAATACAGTAGAGCAACTACTTGCAAAGCCGTTCATTGGGCTGAAACGCGAAGATAAACTAATTGTAAAACAACTAGGACCCCACCAGCCAGACCTAAACCTACAACAAAGTTCCCAAGACAGAGGGAAGATTTACACACGTTCTTTCTCAAACACCTGGTACACAAAAGTTGATTGGCTTACAGGGTGTACTTCAACAAATACTCTGTTCTGCTTCCCCTGCTTGCTGTTTGGTGGTGAAATTCCTTGGACAAAAAAAGGGGTGAAAGACTTGAAACATTTGTCAGATAAAGTAAAGAAGCATGCACACACAAAAATACATATGGAAAACCTGACGAGACTGGGAATGTTGGGAGACACACCGATTGAAGCCCACATAAGCGACGCCTACCGCAAAACAATAAAGAAACACAATGAAGCAGTTGATAGGAATAGGCACATACTATCAAAAATCATTGATTGCATTCGTTTCTGTGGTGCTTTTGAACTGGCATTACGAGGGCATGATGAATCTCAAAGTTCCGAAAATCCTGGTATATTCAGAGGCCTTGTGGATTTAATTGCAAGCATAGACCGTGAAATGGAAGCACATCTTGCAAGTGCTACAGTCTTCAAGGGCACCTCTAAAATAATACAAAATGAACTGCTTGAGTGCATGCTAGAGATTGTAAAAAGCAATATCGTGCAAGAGTTGAAAAACACCGACTTTGTGGCTATTCAGGCTGATGACACCACTGATGTGGCCACTAAAACACAGTCTGTACTGATCTTTCGGTACCTTGACAATGACAGCAGAGTTGTGGAGAGGTTCTATGGTTTCACTCATTTAAAAGACTCTAGTGCAGAAAGTATTTCTTCAGCTATTCTACAAGAACTAAACTTGATTTTTCCAGAGCAGCCTCAAAAACAAAAACTGATTGCACAAAGCTATGATGGTGCTGCAGTAATGAGTGGAACCTCCGGTGGAGTACAAAAAAAAATTAGAGATGTGTACCCTAATGCCCATTATGTGCACTGCTATGCCCACCAACTTAATCTGATTATGCAACAGGCAGTAGGAAAGATCTCTGAGGCACAGATATTCTTTATGGATGTAGGAGGAATGGCAGCATTCTTCTCACGTTCCCCCAAAAGAACTGAGGTACTTCATACGATTGTCAACAGAAGGATTCCAAAGGGAGGCCCAACTCGTTGGAATTTTCACATACGTACAATCAGCCTAATATACCAACATAGGGTTGACCTTGAAAAATGTTTCGACACCATAGAAGCTAATGATGACTTTGAATATAAAACTCGGAGTGAGGCCCGTGGCTTTGCTAGAACACTGCAAGACAGGGAGTTCCAGTTTTTGCTGTTTTTGTTTTATGACATAATGCCTCATGTTGACGTACTATATGAGAGGTTACAAAAACGTGATATAGATACTGTCTGTGTGGAAAGAGCTACCACTGACTTTGTCGCCTGCATTAACAAAGTCAGAGAAGGGGTTGACAATTTAGATAGAAGACTGCCAAATGATTCTACTTTCTCCAACCGCAGAAAAAACATCAGCAGTCTGGTCCGAATTGCAAAAGAGATATGTGACACTATAACTGTGCAGGCAAAGGGACGGTTTTCTTTTACAAACCATTTGGTGAGTGCCACATTACTGAAAAGTGATTTGTTTGCAAAATATGATAACTCCTTCCCTGAGCAAGCACTGAATAAGGCTGTGGAAGCTTACCCTATGCTCAACAAAGAGGATTTGAGAACTGAATTAACTGTACTCTACAGTATGAGTGTATATCGGCAGGCCACTGGTGCAATTTCTTTGCTTGCTTTGATTCGGAACCTTAACATGGAAAGGTCACTTACAGAGACAGTGGCTTTACTAAAAATAGTCATTACCACTCCAATGACAACAGCAGAGGCGGAACGATGTTTTTCCACTTTGAACCGAATAAAGACATTCTTGAGGAACACCATGATTCAGGAAAGACTGAATGCTTTAGCTATGCTCTCTATAGAGAGAGACCTCGTTAAAAGAATACCAGACTTTAACATTCAAGTTATTGAAAAGTTTGCTGCTCTTAAAGATAGACGTGCTGATTTTATCTACAAAAAGTGAACAATATGTTGAATGCTGCTAGTTTGCAACCTGTTTAATTGTTTGTTAAATAAAAAGCATCTGTGAGGTACTCAGAAATGCATTGTATCGCGAAGTCTATTATGAAGCTTTGTGGTTATACTGAATAAGCGTCTACCTATGTTATATGACATCTCTATTAATGTAATAACTGCACTTTCACAATTGCTTTATTAACCTCCCTGCTTTCTCAAATTTGCTTGAAAATGCACCATTTGCCCACTCATTTTTCAAAATTTTCTTGGGGGGAGAACCCCCCCAAACCCCCCTTAGGTGGTTCGGGCTGGCACACTACGCTCGCTCGCGACGGTGAAGTTTAACAATTGTTTTACGCCCCACCACTTTCAAATGTCACCAGCCACCACTGCTGTAGAGAAATGCACAAAGCTGGCCTAGCAAAGTAGTGTGCACTTTATTTGTACAGTAGAGAAATGAACAAAGCGGGCATGGTAAAATCAATTTGACAAACTACGTTGAAATAAACATGATGACCTACAAGGCATTTGTATATTTCAATCTCCAGTACTTCTTAATTTGCAGTGCCGTACAATGGCGCGAAGTGGAGGGTCTCATGAAGTTCACAGCAGCACTCAACACCTCAAAGAACAGTAGCACATGCCCAATCAATGTAAGGCATAAAAATAACGCCACACAGTGACAGGGCATGTTCTGTGTTACTCCCACCCCTGCACTGCCTTCTGAGAATGGGAACTGCCATGAACAGCACAAATCTTTGCTTTGCACTCATGCTATTTTAGTAGTAAACTGCATGAGAGCAATGCAAGGATTAGTGGGAGCAGGTGAAACCAGAACTCCAGGGGAGCTGTCCTGTGTTCCCCAGGCTCCTTAACAGTGCTGGCTCAGTAGAACTACAGTGTGCATGTCTGGTTAGCCACCCTAAGAAACCTGCCCAACCAGACATGCACACTTAACGTATTAGTGGTAATACCTGCTGCACACCAATCAGCAGGTTTGGCCACGTCCTGTGGCCCTGCCCAGAAGTTGAACACAACACATGTTCAACACAGCGCTGGCCGTGCTGGGTCACTGTTGGAGATGGCCCTTTTTGCAGGGTTATCCCCAAACCTTTAGCTTCTTGCTCCTCTGGCACTTTCCCACTGCTGATCAGTACTAAAGTGCATATGCTCTCTGTGTAAATTGTGTTATGGATTGGTGATTCCATGATTGGTTATTTGATTTACTAGTCAGTCCCTATTACAGTGCACTATTTGTGCCCAGGGTTGGTAAATCAAATGCTGCTAGTGGGTTTGAAGCACTGGTTGTGCCACCCACACAAGCAGCTCTTCAAAGGTAACTCAGACCTGCTACTGCAGGGTCTGCACACAGTTTGTAACTGCCATGTTGACTTGGCAAGTGCACCAACTTGCCAGGCCCTACCCTCCCCTATTCATACATATTAGTCACCACTAAGGTAGGCCCAAGGTACCCCTGAGGGCAGGGGGCAGAGTACGTGAAACGTAGGACATGCCCCTTTGCGTGTGGCATGTCCTGATAGTGAAATACTTCCAATTTCATTTTTTCACTATTGAAAGGCTATCTGGCCCATATGAAAGCATGGGAGTTAATTTATAACATATTATAAATATAACTTCTCATTGGGACCAGATAGGAAAATAAAGTTTAGTATGCCTGAACGTTAAAATGCATCTTTTAGTGAGGGTGATTTTTACATTCTGGGTTTGAAAATACCACTTTTAGTAGTGGGTATTTTCTTGCTTAGACACCCAGTGTGCCTCTGCTAGGATGTGTATTGACTGTCTGGTTTTGGGGTGACAGGGGCTGGGGAGGAGCAGTGGCTCCCGAGAGTCTGGATGAGTCAGGACTGGGCTGAATAGACCTGGGCTGGATTTAGAGTAGTGGGAGGAGATTTCCTTGCACCTGAATGGGCCTGGTCTGCCTTCCACAATGCTGTCTCCACCCCCTGCCAGGAAGCTGGGCCAGAGAGGACAGAACTGGTTTGGACTAAGCACAAACACTCTCTGCCTGAGAGGACAAAGACATTTGGGGTATAAATATTGGGGCCCAGACCCCAGAACTTTAGAACTCTTTTGGAACAAGAAGACTGCCAAGAAAAAGTGCTGGAGAAGCTGTTAGGAGGAATTACCACTTTGCTGAGTGCTTTGCTGTGTTAGCCTGCAGTGACTGCTTCTATCTTGAGCAGAGAAAGGACTGGACTGAACTTTCTGCAATTTCTTTATTGAGTATCTCCAAGGGCCTCAAATAGAGCTTGCCTCCTGTTTTGAAGTCTCAGGGACTGCAAAGACTTCGTATTCACTAAGGGGTAGCTGTTACTAAGGTCATAGAGAGTCACAACCTATTCTGATTGAAGAGGAAATATGAGAGTGGTCAATCTCAATAAAGTTGGGTTGTTTAGAGTGATGGGAGAATCCCTCCTTTTTAGAAATAGTATGTATCCTGGCTACTCACAGACAGACGGGTAGGTCCCGGACCTGGATGGGGCGAGCAACTATACTCTGCCTCATAACCTAAGTGAGCGCTGACGTGGCCCACCTTTCTGAATCTGGGGGTTGGGTTTAGGAACCTGTACTACACGTTCCTTTCAGCGCGAAGACACATCTACACCTGACTATAGGTACTACAGGTATACAGGGCTTTCTCTTCCCTGATTCCTGATTACTTTCCCTTGTTTACACTCCTTACAGTCCTGATGAAGCGCCCTCGGATCCCTTATGGATCTACATGAAGCGTGAAACATGTTGACCAATCTATTTCTTTAACACACACTTACATGGATTCTGAGAGCAGCGGGAAGACACTTATCCCCCCCTCCACATTTGTTCCCTAGAGGAGCTCCAGCATCTGACTTTATTTTAACCTTACCATTCGGTCCCCCAAATAAAATTAGGTTCTAGGTACCATCTGGTAATTTTAACTCACTCACTCACTCACTATCCTAGGTCCACATACCCACATGCACAACTGCAGCGTCTCCTTAAAAGATCTCCGATAAAGAGCCCTATTGCGTGGCCCATGGAGGACAGCAGCGCCACTCCCACGAAGAGCAACGCCCGATGATGAAGCATGACACTCGCAAGGGTGTGTGAGCGCACTATATCTAAAAAGGAGGGATTCCCCCATCACTCTAAACAACCCAACTTTATTGAGATTGACCACTCTCATACTTCCTCGCCAACCAGAATAGGTTGTGACTCTCTTTGACCTTAGGAACAGATACCCCTTAGTGAATACTACGTTAGTCTTTGGGAGCATTGGTACTGGACCCACTCCTCTCCTAATAGCTCCCCGTCCCCCCCTCTACAATGTGTTATGACTGCAAAGACTTCACCAACCTCTGGCTGACGGCACCGCAGACCACACAGTCCACATCTCACCGACAACGACGACCGACGCTGCCACAACTGAGCCGCTGCTTGCACCGTGACTTGTGGGAACCGCACTCCGCACCGCCTCGCTTCACTTCGCCATCCTAGTCTCACCGATGCCGTCGCTGCAGCTGACTTCGACACCTGTGACCGCATTGTGGCTGGGGGCACTGCTCGTAAGTTTCTTGACGCATCTCCTCATTCCACCCAGCCGTCTGGGCTGACCGACGTCAGCTCCCACTACCCGGCTCTGTCGTCTACACCGCAACCTGCCAGCACTGCATCGAGCACCGTCTCGCCCTGCACCGTAAACCTTGGTCTCACCGACGCCGTCTGAACGATTGTCACTGAGCCATTGCCTGCACCGCACCCTGCACCACTTACATTTTGCAACGCAACCGTTACAGTTGCCAAAACCGGCTCGCACCACCGTGTCAGCTGCAACGAGAAAGGTACTGTTACCGAGTCAGTCTGTTCACGCTTTCACTGGCCCGTACCGACGCGGTCGGGTGGAACTATTACACTCTGTTGATTTCAGCTTTGCAGTAGCCCCGGACGGAGCTACTGACTCGTATGAACTGTGTTTTTCAATTATTCTTGCAAAGTATACCTTTTTAACTATTGTATTGTGGATTTGTATCATAGTGTCCTTGTTCTGAGCATATGAAAATATTGGATATTTTTCTAAATGGGTCTGGTGTTCTTTTGTTGTGCTTTCACTGTGTTACTGTTTGTTATGTGCAAATGCTTTACACACTGCCTCTAAGATAAGCCTGATTGCTCATGCTAAGCTATCAAGGGGGTGCGCAGAGGTTATTTTAGGAGTGTAACTCCCTTATCCTGACTAGTAGGAAGGGTCCCTACTTGGATAAGGGTGCAAACCTTTGCCAACTAGAGACCCCCACTTCTAGCAGTCACCATTATGAATTAATTAAAAAATCAATTGATTTGAAATATTAATAGCAATGCATGGGACGGTGTGGGGGGAGGGTGATTCTCCCAAGCCCTAATTAAGAAACTGCTGCTGTAGTTCACTGAGGCTTGCACAATGACTAACTTCTCAAACAATGAAGCATTGTTTGATGATGAAATACTGTACCTGTTCCGGGAGTGAGCAAAGCTTACACTGCTGCTGCACTAGATGCACCTGCCTTATAAAGGAGGGACGATTGCGCGGCTTCTGCCCAAGACAGTCCATTTCTATGAGAGAGCAAAACTGGGACTGCTGCTGTTCCCCTTAGCCGTTCTGTGATGTGGGTGTGTTTCCACTTTTGTTACCCCATCTGTTCATGTTATGTAAGGAAGAGAATCATGACTGTTGATGTACCTGTATTGTACCTGCTCTGTGTGTGTCAGAACCTTGTCGACTTCTCCCGCTCTTCCAACCTGTCCTTTGCCGATTATGTTTCTTATGGAAGTTGGCACTGTTGCTGCCTATGTTATATTTGGGTTGTGTTACTGAACCCTGGTACAAATCTTTTCACAATACAAAAGCCAGCATGATTGGCAATTTCAGTGGTTGTTCAAATGCTGTAATTGAAAGAGTAAACTCTCACAAAATAAGTGAAAAGAGTTTATTTTTGACTCTTCTTGTGAAACTAACACAGTTTTAATATGGTCTAGACTACTTTATAAAACAGCTCCACGTCCTGTGTTAAACTTCCTTCCAATCCTGGCCTTTTAGCTTTTCCCAGTGATTCATCATGCTTACCACCTTAGGCGTCAAAACTGTTTCTCGTTTTTTATTCATGCTCTCAAATGTACGAACTTACCTTCATATAACAAGATCTGATTTAATGTACTGTTAGGTATATCATCTATGGGTACGAGAACATCAGTAGAGCAACACATCTATTTCTGATCTTAATGTGTCTTAACACATGATCCAGAACACACTGTGATCAGAGCCTAAACTTTGAGAAGCCACATTGCAGACCAAGCTGAGGCATTCAAACTGATAGCGCTCTATCCTTGCTGCAAATCCGACACCATGTTATGTGAAAACACACAAATCATGAAGCAGAACTTTATCCTATATCCATGCTGCAACCTCATACATTTCTTTCACACTTTCCTAATTGCATCAGCTCTCTTGGAGTTTGATTCTCATAACAATATACACACTTCTTCTTCAGTTCTTTTTTTCTGCTAGTAGACAAGGGATGATTTGTACTCCAGCATAGAGCAGCACATTTGTCACAAACTAAAAGGCAAGGTTTCAGTGATTCCTGACTTGAAACACAAAGTTCAAGTAGCCAATTATTTCCAGACATTATATATGTTGGGTCCAACCCCTAATCCAGAATAGTGTGAATTCTGTGAGTTGAACTCACCAAACGGTGGGACTTTTTCCATCAAAAACATTTAGAGCTGAGAGCACCATACCTTACACCTGTATCCAAAGAGCTAAACAATTCTCCCCTATATGCCTCTGTAGAGTCTCCACCATATGTTATTCTTTATATAATTAATCTCCTCATTGCTTGTCAAGTTTTAGCAAAATGATGTCAACATGGGGTACTTAATGCAAAGTACATGAAAAGTTTTTATGTTCATATGGGAAGCATTTTTATTTCCAAATGGAACGGACTCCTTTCCTCCCAAATACCAAGGAACATTTTTGTTTTTTCTTTTATCTCAAGAACATTCTTATTGCAATATTTTTTTGGGTGGCAGAAATTGTCTCTGCAACACCACTAGAATAAGATTCATTTGCAGACTATCACTTGCGAATATCACAAGCACTCTACGGAGGTTCCAGTTCTAGCATGGAGAGAGAAGATCTTCTAAATTGCAGACAGAAGTTCGAAAATATATGTTGAAAACAACTGGGGCATGAGCACAAGGTTTGTTGTTGTAGGCTAAAATAGGAGATGTACTATGGTCCATATGGCTAAGATGTACACTAATCCAGGTATCAGTATGGAGTTCCATTATGAGTTCCAGTACTGAAGGATCAATACTGTGGGCCTCAGTATGATGTCGGGCAGACTGCCACTGACAGGCCATCAATCGGTTCTGCCAGACATCCAGAGAAATGGTCTTACAGCCAGATTAAGATACCGGCGGTCAGAGCACAGGGCGCTGGGGAAAGACCGCCACCTTCGACAGGCTCAAGAAGCCCGTTGGGGAAGCAGTCATACAGTAATCCCTACAATGAGGGCACTGCCAGCACCACCTTTGCCCTAGGGATTATGACAGTAGCGGCCGCTCCATTAGGGCGTTGGAGCACCACCCACTGCTTTCTCCCAGTGCGAGAAGCAGAAAAGAAAATGGTATTTTAAATACCATTTTATTTTCTGCTTCTCACGCTGCGAGAAAGCAGAAGGCAGGGGTATGCCTTGTTGGGGGAAAGCTGGAGGGTAAGCCTGGATGGGGGCGGGTGGATGGGCGGGTCGGGGAGGAGTGGCTTGCACCACTCTGAGTGCCCTGACTGTTTGGTCGGCCCTGGGGCCAACCAAAGCAGTCATGCGCACTCCACATTTTCTCTATGTAGGCTGCATGCACCATACATAGAGAAAATGGCCACCCTACAGGCGCCCGGCTGGGTGCCGTCCGGGTCTCCTCACCAATCACAGTGCTGCCATTGCAGTGTTGTGATTGGCTCACAGGAGGGGAGTGCCTGTTCCTGTCCAGGAGCAGAGGCTGGGCGGGACCCGGTCACCGCCAGTCAGGTAAGTTTAATTTATTTTTTGTTTTACCCCCCCCCCCCCCTGTGTTTTGCGAGACGCGACTGCATGTAGGATGGGCTGGGCTTGGAGAGGTGGGTTTGGGCAGGTACAGAATCTTTAGACAAGTCAACAATCATTACCACCTGGCTTCCAGGGGTGCAGCCTTTTTAAACATAACATACCACATACTCAGCAAATAAGTTCAAGCCTGCTGCCCGCTGTCCCGGTTTGCGTGCAAGTGTGCCTGTATGCTGGGCGAGGACAGACTGACACGTCTTCGGGAGGCAAGGCTGTCTGTGCCCAGGTCTGCACACCAAGACGGATGCATGGATTCTTGCACTGATTTGTCTCGAGTTTCGGATACTTTGACACTTCTCTCATCAGGACGGCGCCCTGTCCTGACTACCTGGTGGTGCTCTTCTGTGGCACGGCGGGCGCCAGTGGAAGCAGCCTGGGCTCCGATAAGAAAAAAGTGACCCTGGTGCTGTGGAAGGTGGTGGACCTGGCTACCGGGAAGGTAGGTGTCTGCTGCTCTCATTTTAATTATTTTAATAATGAGATTGGGTCCAGGGTGCCTAGGAGATGGGGTTAAACCACAATTTTGGTCTAAATAATTTAACATAAGCACATTGCCTTGCCAGCTTAGTGGCTTGGTTTTATGACATTCACCAATTCTGCATTTTGGTCAGCAGTGCGCATCGTGCATTTATATTCAAAAGCATACATGTCTTTTTTCGAAAGTAAAACTACAAGTTCCAGAATGCATAGTGCTCATGGGAAATGCGCCAAAGACCGACTGTATATTTCGCACTTAATATATAACGACTTGGCAACTGTGCAAGAAGCATGTTACTTACAGACCTCATTCACAGTGCAGGCCCCGTTTAAACATGCCACTCACAAGAAATTGCCCATGTTCAAAGTAATTGGGGCGGGGGGCGTGGTCTGGCCACGAAGGAAGATGGCCGCCTGAATGTGAGGCTCCACTGCGAGAAGGACCCTTGACGGAGACGGCGCACTTTACACCTCAGCTAGGATCACCCCTGTGACAGCTATGCCTTCCTACAGCAGCGCTTTTACTTGTGGCTGAATTTCAGAGTCGAACAACCCTTTTTAGGGTTAATTCTGACTGAAAAACTTTCTGCTCCGGAAAGCACGTCCTAGGCCTCAGTAGCCTCGGCTCTTGCGTAACCGGAGAGCCGCTCTTGCTGCATTCCAGAGAGGGTTTTATTACCGGGCAAAGTGGAAAAAGGCTCTCTACGTTCTCAGCCGGTAAGAAGTGTCTTTGCCTTCTGCTTCTGTGATTAATTCCTGCAATGACATGACCCTTTTCAAGGTTATCTCTGACTGGAACAATTATTCTTTCATCAAATACTTCTGAAGTATTGGAACTCAGCTGTTCTATTGAAACTTCTCATACAACCTTTTGCGCTTCGATTAATGTGTGAAATGTTAAAGTTCTTCACTGTTTTTTCTTTTTTTTATATTCTCCAACCTTCGTCTGCCAACACCGGCAGAGAGTAAAACTCAAGAATGGAGTTCACAGGTCAACTAATACTTTTTTCTCTCCTGTGACATTAATTTCCAACATGCTTTCAGATAGACTGTTACTCTTCATTTCAAAGCGCCCTTTCATGTTGGTAATGCGCAATATCTTCACTTAATACCACCTCACTGTCTAGTGGAAATATCTTTCTGCCTACGAAGTATTATTTATGAGGAATTTCTATGGCATATTATGCATTTTTTTGCTCAATGATATGAACAAACTGTCAGCTTTATATTGCATGTTATGAAGGTCTAATGATTTTATACACAATTCAGTAGAAGATTGAGCTCTTTTTTCTTATAATTTGTATCTTACTAGTTTCTTATGCTGATGTTATTTTTCAGTGACAAACACTAAATATTTTATGTCATAGGATGCCATACATTGTCATTTGTTGCTGATTATTTTTGTCATTATTATCGGTATGAGAGTAAAATATTTATTTATGTGAGACTACGGGATTAAGTGGGATAAGTTTACTCTTTCACCCTCATATTAACCCCTACGTCCTCTAATTGTTTGCATCTGATTGTTAATCGCTTCATTTGTGTCTGGTTTTTTCAACACTCTGCGGACACATTTTACAGATGTCTAATCACAAAAATTACAACAAAAATTCTAAATTGTCTCCTCCTGTAGACACACATAGGCAACTGTGCACTAAACCTACTAAAGGTTCACCCGCATCACCACCTACTTCATCTTTGGTCAAATCAACCGCTGAGTCAGCAGCAACTATGAATCGTATTTTGCAGGAAATTTCAACTATTAGTTGCCGTCTGACAGAAATGGATAATAACATTTCCTCCCTCATGACAGAAACCAAATCCATTAGAGCGGATATTGCGCAATTTCATCAAAAAACTGATGGGCTGGATCGGCGATTAACTGTAGTGGAAAACAGGCTTGACTCAGTACAAAACAGGGACCAGGATTTTCTACTTCTTCGCAGTAAGCTTGTTGACTTGGAAGATCGCAATAGAAGAGACAATGTTTGCTTCTTTGGATTTCCGGAGAAAATTAAATGCCAAAATGCTCGGTTATTTCTATGTAAAATTCTTCCCAATTTACTTGGTACTACTTTTGACCCACCATTGGAAATCCAACGTGCTCATCGTATTGGTCCTCCACGACCAAACCTGGATTCTTGACCACGGCCTCTAATTGCTTGTTTTCTGAGACATGAGCAAGTCAGACAGATACTAATATCAGCTCGCACGCAAAGATCTTACATCTATGATGGTCATCAAATACATATGGCAGCTGACTTCTCGAGAGAAACCAATGAAAGAAGGAAACTATTCTTAGCTATGCGACCACAACTGCGGAAGTTGGATATCAAGTATGGCCTGTTTGACCCAGCTCGCTTCCGCCTTACTAAAAATGGTGAATCACAAGACTTTTACAACCCTGAAGACTTACAGCAGTTTATAGACAGTTTAACAGTTCAGGATATGGATGTACAACATATTTCTCATGAGCAGTCTGGTCAAAGTTCTACACAACCTCAACAGTCGACAGATAAAAGGCGTCGCAACTTTGGGGATGTGCGTCCTCGAGGTAGAGAAACAGAGCGACCTTTTCGTACACACGAGGATCAAGCGTCCGCCTTGCAGTCTGTAATTACTACCACACAAGATCAACGTAGAGATAAGTCCAGATCTCCCTTAAAATCTGCTCCAGATGGAGAATGAGTTGAGTCCCTATTTATTATCCTCATAGTTACGGTCTTAGTTAATATCATTTTATCAACTTACCTGACTCTTTAAGTTCAGTTAATGCTTACTCCTTGTGTTTACTTACATCTTACTCTTCAGACAGAAAGATGAATAAGTTCTACTTATATTTATTATAGATGATTATAATATATTACTGAGTGTTTTTCCTTATGGATATACTTACTATGTATTTTAATATGTATCTTATTTCAGTCCCTTTATCAAAAGAATTTTATTCTAAACATTATTTATAATTTTATTTCACATTAGTCATATGTTATACGCTATGATATGTGCTTTTAATGTATTACTATCTCACTTTTTAAGAACAGGCTCTTTATCCATCTTTACAATGCTGACATTCTTTATTAAATAATACCAACGTTTTTTCTTATAGTTATTAATGAATTTAAGTTATCAAATGTCGTTTATTATGTAAATATTATGAGAATTGTATTTATGAATTTTAATAGTTTACTTTAACTTCTGGAATTTATTCTCATTCATTTATTGCTTTTAGACCCGTTTAATGCTTATCTATGTTTCTTAATGAAATGTGCTTATCCTCCTAACGCATACTATTATATGTATTTGGGTCACAGGAGTTTTCACTCTCTTTACAGCTTTTCTAATTTATTGTCCTGGATGATATTCATTTTAATTGTCTACCCTCCTTAAGGTGTCTGTACTCGTAGTGGTGCTCCAGTGAGCCTAGACCCGCGGTTAAAAGTTAAAAGTTATAGGTAACGAATCTATATCTATTTTTTTGATTCTCTTTTATATTTTAACAGCCAGAAATATACTGATTACATAGAACATTTTGATCCCTCTAATATATATCAATAAGAACCTTCTTTTACATTTTCTTATATCTTTCTCTATTATTCTATACAATACTTTATTATAATCTTTATTTGCTTCTTTATCACGTTTGTCCTCCATAAGTCTTTTTATTTTCTTCTCTTTTTCTTTTTCTTTTCATATACTAAACTTTCTTAACCTGTAAAACTCTTATTTTCTTACACTTTTCTATTTCTTATCAACCAGTGTACTCTCCCTTCCCATACAGCCCTATTCCCTCCCAATGTATTCCCACCTCTTATTTTTCCCATTTTTGACTAATACATTGATTCCCAATCCCTTTTGATTGTATGCCATCATGGCTAATATTCATCCTTTATCTACCATTACTTGGAATGTCCATGGCCTCACTCATTTCATTAAACGGAAGAAGGTACTTTACATGTAGACATAGCTTTATTACAAGAAACGCACCTCGATGAGATTGAATCTGACAAACTTTGCAGAGATTGGGTGGGGAAGGTCATTCCCAGCAGCATTCACAAAAATGACCCCACAGATACTAATCCTGTCTGCAAATGTGGAGTTGCAATTCTTATCCGCAGATCACTTCCAGTCAGGATCTGAAAGACTTGGTCAGATCCTGATGGTCGATATGTAGTTGCCAAATTACGTATTGGGAACTCTTACATCTGTCTTGGGTCTATTTATGCTCCGATTGGCACTAAAAAGTCTTTTTTCCTTCAATTGAATCGCCTCCTCACAGAAATTGATGCCTCGCAATACCTCATTGGTGGGGATTGGAATTTGGTACAAGATCCTATTTTAGCTAAAACTGGTTTGTTTGATAAGGCCAATGCAGCGGATAGAGCGGTATTAAATGACACATTTTCGGATAATGGTTTGGTTGATCATTGGCATCTTAGTCATCCACAAGACAAAGAATATACGTTCTTCTCATCCTCACATGGTACATTTTCCCGCTTAGACTATTTTATGAAATCGCACAAAGCGGTTCAATTAGTCACGGAATCACGTATCCTAGAAGCAGCCTTGTCTGATCATTCTCCTGTCCTTTTATCTTTAGATTTAGGTCTATCCCAGCCAGGGCGTAAACCATGGCATATGAGCATTCAAAGACACAGGACGCCCAAGGGTAAACTTCAGTTACAATCCCATCTACAGGACTATCTCTCTATTAACCAGGGTTCTGTCACCTCCAGCAGAACTGTTTGGGTGGCGGCTAAAGCCACTATTAGAGGGCAACTAATGCACGATGCAGCACTTGCCAATAAGAATAATATTGCAAAGCAGACAGAATTAGAATGAGATATTCAACTCTATTCCCGTTTATATACGTCGGATCCTACCTTACATAATCGCAAGTTATTGGAGCAAGCACGTATGTCTCTTAATAGTCTCTTTCCATCCAAAGCTGAATTTGCTTTACAAGGCATGAAAGGAAGACATTACGAGCTGCACAATTACGTCAAAGGGAAGCAGCAATGGCTATTCCAGCTATTCGATCGACTCAAGGTGACATACTTACAAGGCCCCAAGAGATAGTTAATGAATTTGCCTCAATCCTTATATACTCCAGGTAGTCAAATAGACCTAGGTAAGATGTCCTCTTTTTAGAGAAGGTGAGTCTTCCTAGTCTTTCTGATGATGGTAGAGCTCTGCTTCATGGTGAAATCACAAGAGATGAGATCTCTAAAGCCATTACTGCTCTGCCTTATCATAAAGCTCCTGGGGAAGATGGCTTCCCTGCTGAATTTTATTGATGGGCAGGTCATAGTATGATTGATACGTTACATGCTGCATTTCTTGAGGCTGATAAAGAATCATCATTGGGCCCTCTCTCTAATAAAGCAGTTATAGCTGTACTACCTAAACCTGGCAAAGACCCGCTTTTGTGAGGTAGCTATCATCCCATTTCGTTATTAAATTGTGATATTAAAATCTTGGCTAGCATCTTGGTGTCTCGACTCCGCAAACTACTGCCTTCTTTATTACATTTCACTCAAGTAGGTTTTGTACCAGGGCGTTCTTCTCGGGACCATCTCCGCACCCTGGCCCACACCTTGTGGTCTGCTAAACATCTTTCAGAAGATACCTTGGCCCTTTCGCTTGATGCAGAAAAAGCATTTGACCGCATTGAGTGGGAATACCTTTTTACCATTATGTATAGATTTGGTTTGGGTGATCAATTCATCAATAAAGTGCGTTTATTATATGACAATCCCTCAGCTCAGGTTAATTGCAGTGGTTTTTTGTCCAATGCATTTCCAATACGGAGGGGAACACGTCAGGGCTGCCCGTTGTCCCCCCTTCTTTTTCTTTTAGCTATGGAGCCACTTGCTGCTGCTATCCGTCAATCTGATGATATTATAGGTGTGCATCTCCCAATTGGACATTCTAAAATCTATTTCGTGGAGAAGTGTGGCTCAATGTTTAGAGCCGCAGACCCTGATGCAGAGGTCTGGCCCGGGACCAGGGTTCAATTCCCGCCTCGGCGGGTCTTGGGCTCAATTCCTCGGACCTGTTAATTCTCGCCTCGTTGCCTATTCTAATCATGGGTCCCACTCTGCAACTCTGGGCAATAGCTTGCTTAATCTCTACAACGACCCCAACAGCGCTGGGATGCCTGGCTTCACCTTGGGGGTGCCCAGGAGTGGACATTTCACAGGGAAAAGCCAGGAAGGGTTCTACAGCGGTATGAGTTACAGCGCCAGGAGACCCTAATTGGGTAGCAGTGTGCTTTACAAATACAACCACATTTACATGATATTCTTCTTACTCTTACTAATCTTCCTCGATCTCTTCCATCCCTTCTTCAAATTATTAATGATTTCTCCTTCTTTTCGGGTTATAAAATAAATTGGGACAAAAGTGAAGCGTTACCCATTTCTAATGGCACTACTAAGGCAGTGATTCATGGATTCCCTTTTCATTGGCAGTCCTCACATCTTAAATATCTAGGAATTTTGTTCAACAAAGGTTTGGAAGATATGGTTGCAGATAACTTAGCTCCTTTACTTTCTCAAATGTAGAGGGATTTTGATAAGTGGAAAGCTCTGGGTTTATTTCTTTGGGGTAGAGTACAAGCTATCAAAATGGTCACCCTTCCTCGTTTCATCTATGTTTTAGGTATGCTTCCCCTCCAGATTCCTTTAGCTACCCTTAGATTAATAGATTCTAAGATTAAGATTTTTATATGGGGCTCAGCTAAACCACGTCTTGCTATAACAAAATTAAAATCCCATCAGTTATGTGGAGGTATGGGTCTTCCATCCATTGAACACTATTCCCTTGCTCTACACATCTCCCAATTTTCTTATTTTTTGCCAGGAACTTAAGATGTCCCACAATGGGTTTCCATTGAGCGTCATCTTTTATCCAAGAACTCAGATCTTTCTCTTTTATATGGTAGTGGCACTAGTTTTTCTGATCCCAAGAATCTGATCTTATCAGTCATGCACAAATCTTGGGAAAGGGGGTATCGTATACTAGGCTCAAATGCGCGTATTCATGTTAAGGCTCGTCTTTGGAACAATTCAGCTATCCGTATCAATGGTCACACTTTATCCTGGCCTTTATGGCAAGCAGCAGGTATTTACTCCCCAGATCAACTTCTTCATGATGGAAATTTTAAATCATTTTCTCAATTATGTGAGGAATTTAATCTTCCTATACAACACTCCTCTAGATACTCTCAACTTCTACAATGTCTGAGGAAAAACTTGGGATCTCCCCCTTGGGTGTTGCAGGTGTCCCCAATACTATCTTACCTAAATCTGTGGGGAAAGTTTAGAGGAGTGACCTCTGGTCTTTATAAAACCTTTATGTCTCCTTTATTTTCACAATCTCTCTCGTATGCTCTCCAAAATAAATGGCAATCTCGTTTATCTATTTCATTTACGGCTTCTGAATGGGACAAGATACTGGAGGGATTACATAAAGGCGTTCGTGAAGCAAGGCTTAAATTTTGTATATTTAAAATCCTTCATGAATGGCACTGGTCACCAACTAAGTTACATAAAGCTGGATTGCTTTCACACACTAATTGCTGGAGATGTTCCACCTCTGGTTGTGACATAGTTCATATCGTTTGCAATTGCCCAGCAACAAGGTCCTTTTAGTCCTTTGTTGGCAAGACTTTACATTCCAAAATGCCATTATCCTTACCATTTCCACCTGCCACAATCCTTCTACATGATTTTTGACACTTTCCAAAACTTTCTAAATCACAAATACATCTTCTACACACTGCATTGGCTACAGCAAAAATCTGTATTTTGCGTCATTGGAAGTCTCCTTCTCCACACTCTCAGGAAGAATGGCTGGTGGCAATGATGCAAACAGCCCTACATGAGCGCACAATTTATAACCTTCAAGATCAAGTTGATGTATTTCTCCAGACCTGGTCTTCTTTTTTTTAAACTGAAATTAACACTGATGCCAACTCCACTCTCTCTCCTAATGCAAACACTAGAATTAACTAATTCATTATTTTATATTTTGTGTATTTCTTTTCTTTTTTCCTTTCCTTTTTCCTTCATCAATTTATTTCCCCCACTCCCGTCCTCCTTCTCCTCCCTCCCTTCCTCTGGCTCTATTATCTCTCACTGTTCTCTTACTCTCTTCTTTACAGTTTATCTCTTTTCTCTTCTTTTCTTCTTTCTTCCACTTTTCATATCAATTTTCTCCTCCCTTTTTAATTTTTGTGCTCTGGTCTAATTATTTTAATTTTCTTGTACAAAGTCATTCTCTTTTATATTTAGATTTATTCATATTTTATATATTAGAATATGTATAATATCCAGTTCTTATTCATGTTCTTTATACCATATATCTACTCACTGATTTATTCATTTTAATATTTATATATAATATGATTTCTTATTTATTCGTTCATATTTATCATCAACATATGTATTTAATATTATCAATAATTCATTGTTTTAGTATTTCTGTGTTACTCTGTATTTCATGATAAAATTCAATAAAAAAAAATCAACACAAAGTAATTGGGGCGCAAGTGTCAGAGCAACTGTACTTCGAGAATTGCAATCTAGTAATTCTCGAAAATTTCTCGTTGTGTATTTTCAAGCCAATCAAGACATGTGGTAATTTTTCATTTGTTTAGAGTTGTTAGCCTTTTCCTTGCTGGGACAGGTTAATACTGATTTAACTCGACCTCCACCCTCATACTTAAGAGAAAGACACCCAGGGGCATATCAGCAACAACCGGCGATAATTATCGCTAAGCGCACTTAGCACTAGGATAATTATCGCCGGCTAGCATGGATTTTTATGCTGAGATAGCGTGCTATTAGCAACGCTTATCTCAAAAGCGATAAAAATCCTAGCGCTAACAGCCTAACGTGAGATTATCGCTGGAAACCCAGCGATAATCTCACGGAATGTGGCGTTAGCTTGTTGATAGGGCCCCACAAACTTAGCCATGATATACACCTTCCATAGGATATCATGGCTAAGTCAGTCCTGAAGCAGGCGTAAGGAAAGTAGCGATAACAGGGGTTATCGCTACTTTTCTTGCTGCTATGCTTCATAGCGTGGGGCTTGATGATAGGAGAAATGTCGCTGAGCGACATTTCTCCTGTCATGTCAGGTCAGGAACGCCCACTTTGCATCTCATTAGAGATGCAAAGCTGGGCGTTAAGAATTCGAGCGCTAATGCAAGGTTTCACGCGTTAGCGTGACCTTGCTAATTAGGCGAGAAAATTATCGCTGCTTTTCGGCCGAAAACGGCCGCAAAAGCGGCGATAATTTTCTATTGCCGCCTTGTAAATATGCCCCCCAGTTATTAATTGGAGGTTGGTGTAGCTACCGCGCCCTTGCTAATTAAGAATTACTGGTATTGAATGGTATGTTTTATTACGGGGCGCTCTTTACTTTTATCGGCTTCCACTGAAAGTTCAAGTCGTGGCTACATGCGCAACACTTACATTGGACGGCGGAGGGCGCTCAAGCTAGAGAGACGGTCACGCGGAGTAGCTCGCGCACTAAAGATGGGGAGCTCTCAGGTGTGAGGAGTCAGTGAGTAGCTCACTCAGGACTAGCCGAGTTCCCTCCTTGTAGGTGTATCTTATTTGTAAATGTGCTGAATACTAAATATGGCTGTGGTAACTTAGGGCACATCGGTCATTAAAAAAATATATATATATTTGTGCTAGGGGGAATGTGTGAACAAAGGCATACAGCAATAATCTTTTTTTGGCCACGGTTTTCACATTTTTTTATTGAAATCTTCATGCACACTTTGTAAAATGGTAACTCTAGATAATTCCGTAGTGACGTATCTCCATCACCTCTATAGCTCATAAAAATGTGCAATTTCTTAAATGATAAATAATTTAATCATATTGCTTTCTTGACCTTCCTGCTTCCTCAAATTTGCTTGAAAATGCACCATTTCTCCACTCTTTTTTCAATAGTAGGTTTTTACTACTGCAACTCGCGCTCTGACCCTTTTCTTTACCACAGCCCAAGCAACAATAGTGAGAGGCATGTTTCTGTCCGCCTACATGGAGGTCACATCAGAATATGGTGGGCGGAGCTGCGGACTACTTGGCAGCCACTCTCCATCCCACTACAAAGGAGGTCGGATGTCATAATGAGGTCCTATTGGTTTCATTTGTAGCAATGCAAACCATAGTTGTTGATTGGCCACATACTCTAATGCCACTATGTAGGAAAACAGATAGTTAAACTATGGAAGAAAAAGTCCTCAGTCTTGATATGTGCCGTGGAGGAGCTACTTCAAGCTCCAACCAACCTAGCACCTAGAAGTTAACAGGTTTCTGGTAGGAACCTCAAGCTTTTCCTAGGTCCTTTTGCATTTTCAGCTTGACCTTCCTCAGAGTAAAGGGCATGTGCTTTATAAACACCAGCGCTGAAGCAGCATTACAGTTAAGAAGTAAACATTCCCAAACTACTTTAGCCATGAAGAACAGAATTCACTGACTAAAATTACACAAACGTGAAGTAAATCGGATGTAGAATCAGAAGGTATTTTAAAAAAAAGCTGGAATTTTTCAATCAGAGATAGTCTTTAAAAGTACAAACTTAAACATACTAATGGCCTGGGTGTGAATCTCGAGAAAAGCCAGTAGATGGTCAGCACAGCGGCGTAGCTAGACCTCTGGCCATCGGTGGTAGTCCTTGCATTTTCTGCCCTGCCACGGCAAAAGGTAAGAGGCGGGGGATGCAGCCAGCCCCAAAACATATGCTGCCCGGGTCCCTTGCTATGCCACTGGGTCAGCAGTAAATTTATTTTGGCACTAAAACTAAATAATATTCCCCTTTCCCTGACTACAGTGTATGTGGGAATTACTTTAAAAGACAATGAGGTATTTTAAAAACACTCATGATTGAGTGGGGATTCTTGAATCTCAATCTCTTGGTCTGAATTTTTATATAATCAGAAAGAATTAGTAAAACAGGATAATATACAGCAAGCAAAATATCAACCAAGCAGATTCCATAAAGGAACTTCCCTATTCGAAATAAAGTATTGTAGGTAGAAAGGGCAATTCTATGAGGATAGCGTCAGCATCAAATGAACCAAGTTTAAGGTTCAGAAGGGACGTATAAGTGTTGATGCAAGAAGCTCAACACTCAGGGTAGGGTCATCAAAAGAGATGAGAAGAAGGCTTCTCTCAGTGAAGCCAGGACAGGCTCTTCCCAACTATTTCAAATGCTACACAATTAAAGTATGAAAGAAGATTCTAGAAGGCTTCTCCTTATCAATTGGATGTAATACCAATCTGGATCATTTCTCCCACCATCTTAGTCTCCGTGTCTGAGGCCAGCTGGTTTAACAAACTGAACAATTAGTGTATTCTAACTCACGATCACTTTGATAAGGCACGTCCAGAGGAGAGAAAACAAGACTATTTGCAGAACATTCTATAAAACATAATGTGTGCACTAAGGCTTAGTTACAAGTTAGGCCAGCATTTGATTTAAACAGGTTCTAAATTAATACAGTTAGCATTAATGGTTACATCAAATGAAACCTAAGAAAGATATACATTTTCTTCCATGATGAATACATGTTGTAATACAGCTAAATATACGGGTATCTCTCATTAAATAAATATACAACCACTTACAACATTTGATTAGTAAAATGCACAAAGAGTAATGTAGTTAAATGAACATTCAGTATATAAGTTACACATAAAGGGCTGGTATTAAAGTATGCTACTCCACTCACTTGCAGTAAATGACCATGTTCAAAAAGTACCTGATAAAATAAAATTTCAAAAAGACAATTTGAGCACCAAGACAAGGTTTTTCCACACTTTCAGGAAGGTCACAGCCAAAGGTCAATTCTCTTTGCTGGTTTTTACATGCAAACACAGCTCTGGCTTTTTTTGGACCATACACACTTGTACAGCTGCAGGAAAAGGCGTTGTCTAGCATGCAGGTTTCAGACTCCCCCAAGTGGACCATCTCATCCATGTGGGTCTGCAAAAGATCAGCTTCCCTGGTCCTTGTGGAAGACTTTCTGGCAGGAGTGGCTACTTATTGGGGGATACGGGGCTTGGTGTTCCACCCCTCTGATGTGCAAGGTCACTTAAAGATTTTAATTTCACTGTTTAAAATCGATAACTGGTGCAGTATATCAGTGCCTGGCTGCCTGATCGAGGCTCGATTTAAGGTAAGGCACAAGCAGGCCTTTCAAGCGCATTAGAGTGCTTGTTGTTGGCTGCATCATGCAGGACGTGTCTTTTTGCAGTCCTTAATTCCCCTAAGGAGATGTGGTGATAGGGCTTTAAGTGGGCAGGGTCTCACCGCTGCTGAGCACCAGCAGTTTTTTTAAAGGGTAACTCGAAACGGGTCTTTATCAGGCTCTGTTTTGTGCCCTGGCACAGGCGATCCGTTTTCATCTGGGCTGCAGTGACAGCAGACACATCCATATGCGTGTGCTCACACTGCTCACTTCAGCACTAGTGGAGACGTTACGGCATGACGTCATGCCAGGTGAGCATTGTAGGGGAAGGGAAATCCTTTATAGAGAGTTATTTTCTCTCTGGATTTCCCTTCTCTTTTTGAGACTCAGGAGTAGCAACATTGCCGTAGAGTCTCCAGGGCTTTAAGTGGAAGCTTTTTCAATATTATATACAAGCCATAGTTGCTGCTTATTTATCTTATGCAACTAACAACCATTGACAAAGCCAATAGTTCTGACTTGTTGTAGGTATGATGTTACTTGGTGTATCATATATCTGGATGCAATGACAGAAACAGCAAAATACAAGTCGGGCGGCACACTATGCTAAGCACAGATTTTTAGCTTATGCGTTTTTAAGCCACACCCTTAATTGTATTGGCTACGCCCCTTTGAGAGACCCCCTGTTTTTTCATCCCACTTAAAGCCCTGTGTGGTGCTATAGTGGTGCACAGTTATGATGAAAACAAGTCTCTAACTCCACCCTTTTCACACTCGCACAGAAGATTCCATGTACAGCTGTCTGTCTTCAGTGTTCACTCAGAGAAAGAATAGCTGTGTTTGTCATGCAGTAGCATATTGAGTTTTTATGCGTGCCTTTCATACAAAGAAAACAGCAGGACACGGATATGACTCTACTTAACAATTTTGCACAGCTGTTTATTGACTGTGTGAACTGTCCAAGGTAAGGCTTTTGGTATGGCTTCGGTCTGGGGACCACAGAACTACTTACTTGTAAGTGATTCATTTCAAAAGGCTGATCCTGAGGTTACATTCTTTTTTCTCTCTTCCTTCTTTTCCAGTGAGGTGTCAGGGTAATTAACATTCTCCTTTAGCTAATGTCGCGAAAAGACTCTGATTCTTGAGAAGGTTTTTAAGTCATAGGCAGGGCCGGACTTGCCGTGGCGGGCATCAGGTGTTTTCCCAGTGGGCTGCCAGGGTGGGAGCCTGTTTTGGACCCCTGGGGGGGGCGGTTTTGTTACCGGGGCTGGTTTTGCAGCATAGCGGTAACATCGGACCCCTGTAATAAAAGTGGCAGTGGTGAGACAGGAGTGGTGATTTCCAATAGCACCCTCCCTTAGCCCTAGCCCCCAGGAGCCGGCTGAGTTGATTGCCAGGGCCGTTTCGGTTCCCAGTCCAGCCTTTTCGTGCAGCTTCAAGAAGTCACTGATATTCCAAGCTTGAATTTTCTAAAAAAGTGCCTCCTTCTTTCCTACTTTGTCGCGCTTGGTATGCAAATAAGGAAACACTTTATATGTGGAGCATGGTCGATGTTCCACTCTTCGGCAGTTCCATTCTCTTGTTGCTATGTCCCCCAAAAATTTGCATCATTTTGTAAAAACTGACCGAAAGTAGAGGTTATGAAAACATTCCCTCAATAGAGTGGAGTTAGGAAACCTGAGGGGCCCTCCTGCAAAGTTCTCAGAGATACCCCCACCTCAACCCACCACATACCTCTTTGCCCCACCGCCAAAAAATGGAGCGTATCAAAACACTAACTGGTCCAAGATCCAATCAGTGTACTGTGTTGAGGGGGCCCCCTGGCAGCTGTGCATGTAAGAGCGGTGGGGCCTGGTTGGGGGGGGGGGGGATTTCGACTCATGACAAGGGAAAATTAACTATTTATTTAATCTTCCCTTGTAGCTATCTATCAAATATCAAATAAACCCCCCCCCAACCCGGCCCCACCGCTCTTACCTGCATGGGCCTCGGCTGCCCTCTGGAGCTCGCCCCCTGCCCCCGCCCCATACCATGAGGGATAATGTTATGCCCCTGCGCCAAAGCCCCAAATAGATTGATCCGCGCTATTGCAATATTAAAAAAATTATATTCAACAGCCACTAAAAGAGTGGTATGGAAAGGGTGTTCAGAGAGCGCCTGCACATTGATTAAAAGCAGCCTCTCCATCCCCAATCATCATACCCGCTTCTTGTTAGTAACAGCAGCGATGAGAAGCCAGACTTCATGAATAAATATCGAGGAGATGCCAGACTTCATGAATAAATATCGAGGAGATACCAGACTTCATGAATAAATATCGAGGAGATGCCATACTTCATGAATAAATATCGAGAAGATGCCAGACTTCATGAATAAATATCGAGGAGATGCCAGACTTCATGAAGAAGCCAGATTTCTTGAATAAATATCGAGGAGATGCCAGACTTCATGAATAAATGTCGAGGAGATGCCAGTCTTCATGAATAAATATCGAGGCTTCATGAATAAATGTCGAGGAGATGCCAGACTTCATGAATGAATGTCGCCTCAGAAACTCCACATGAGCCATAAACCCCTGAGCAGAGGCTCGCACGCACTCAGGGTCAGCATTCGAAGGTTTGCTCTCAGTTAGCCCCGGGACTGCCAGTGCCACCTTGAAATATGACAAATATCTCTAGAATTGAAGACATTGAAAGCATGTATCTGCGTCCATAGTGTACAAAGTCAAGCTGGTCCATTTTCCTTTTGCAGAAATCATTAACAAGGATGGCTAAGTGAGTTAAAGATTCATGCTGACAGCTGGTGTGACCTGTGGGTCATGAGCTGAAATTGGTGCATAGGCCAAATCAACCTTTCATTCAAGTTAAACATTGAATACATTAATTTAGAATTAGTAAAATATTTTATTTAAAGTCTGTGGAAAAGGCAAAAAAGTGGTATGAAGCGCTATATATATATAACAAAGTTATTAAATGCCGGTTTGATCTGTTTAATATTAGTGGAGCCTGGTGTGGAGGCTCTATTGATATTGTCTAATATGTTCTCTCCCACTTTGTACATCTCATATACCTTCTTTATAATTCATCAAAGCTGAGAGTACAAGTGCAGTCCTTGAGGGCGACCCATCCATGAGTGCTTCCCTCGATCCCTCTGGCAAGGCGAGAGTCTGAAGCTTCTGCTTCCAGCTTCAGACTCTTTGAGTGTTAGTAGTAAGATGTACACAAAATGCACTCATCTTGGCCAACAATGCGCGCTCAGTCATCCAGCCGTCCCCGGTTAGTGTGTGGTACTGTGAAGCACAGCTCTCTTTGAGTGGAGGTGAGCCTTCTGGAGAGCCAGCGCTGAATGCCGGGGCTCTTACAAAGGCAACGGCAAACATCATACTCACAGTGTCGTTGACTGTGCCAATCAGGATTGCACTGTCAATCCCACTGCATGTGTGACTCCATGTGTCACAGGGGCGGGAGATTTGGCAGGACCCCTTGACCTGGAGTGTCTATGGATCATTGGTGACTCAGGAGAAAGAGCTGAATCCAGACCTGTGCAAGCAGCAGAAGGTAAGTCATGAAAGAAAAGAATCTTCTCAAATGTTCTGTGTGCTCAAATGTTCTGTGTGCATGCATGTAAAATGCTTGTAGGGTGTGTGGGCATGTGTTTATGGTTGAGCATTCCTTTATGGGCATGTGTGTATGCTGGCTGGCTACGAGCCCTGGTATATTTGGTGGCAATTCCAGGCAGTTCGGGGTCATCTCTGATGTGATTAAGTCTGCTCTGGGTGAAACACTGGCCACAGCATATTCGTAGTAATGCTTAGCATTTGTGTGAAAATGAGCTACAGAATGTACTATTTGACCCACTTTTTTCATACTTTTCTCCGGGGGAGAATGTCCTGGCGCCCATCTTTGGAGAACCTAGCTTGCTTCCTTTACTCCCTCGCTCTTTTGATGTTCAGTGTCAGTAGTAAACCTCACCACATTCAAACATCACCAGCCGCCACTGCTTTCTGGAACGAAGATTCAGGGCAAAGCTGGGGTCACCCATTGATGCTTCAAAAAGCAGAGTGGAATTCTTCCAGCATAAGTCATCTGTCATATTATCTTTTTTGTGTTGGTAAAGGAGAAGGGCAATGAGAGACACTGTGGTTTCTTTAGGGGGAGACTTTATTAGTGGTAGTGGGGCACCTATGCTGAAAGGGGATGAGGTGTTACAGGAGCCAACTACCCTGTGAGCCAAAGAGTTCTGTAGGAAAAAGATTAAAGATTAGGGCCACCAGCACAGAGTGGTTTCTTAGTGGACAGACATTGTGACCACTCATGAAAGTTACCTTTTGGTACATGTAATAAACATCCATGTTTATCAATGGTTTTCATTTTCCATGATTAGTTGTAGGCCACTGTAATTACATGTCTACAAATGTCCTAACTGGAACTAGAGAACTTGTGTAAGTGTGCTTGGTTGAGTGCAGCATCACTTGCAACATTGCACTTAAGCATATCTCACCTTTCTAAATGTAAGCGTGGGCACAGGCTACTTATGTATTTAAGGTACTTGTAGAGCACAACAAACATCAAACATCCACTGAGGGATATCATGGCTCTAAATTGCTGCTGTCCCTACGAGTTAGTGCACTGGTCTGAATTTGGGAAGAGACAGGTTTTTGGGTGCTTGCTAAACCTGACGTGGTCGTAGGTAAGACGGAGGTCTAAGGGCAATAGGTTCCAGTAGGCTGCTGCCAAATGGGAGAAAGTGCGACCTCCCATTCTGGCTTTTTTTCAAGTGTTTGGCTAGAACTGCGTTTAAAGATCTCAGGTTTCATTTAGGTTCATGGAATCCCCCCTTCGCTCGTAGAATTCCAGGGCCAATATCGTAGAGTGCTTTGTGGACATAGCATAGGAGTTTAAAGTTGGCACTTTTATGCATTGAAAGACAGTGGAGAGTTTTTAAACATACTGAAGCACAGCTAAACCTATCTTTTTTGCAGATGAGTTTGGCAGCCGCGTTTTGTATCACTTGAAGTCTTGTGAAAAGCAAGTCTGTCATGCCCACATAAAGGGCAATTCCATAGTCCAGACTATTCTTGATCAGTGTTCCTGGTGGCTAGAGCCCCACCTGCAAGGGCCAGTCCTCCCAGTAATCCCTGGGGATTACTGAAACTGTTCAGCCCGGATGAGCCCCAGACTCCTCACAGTCTGACGCAACCCTGCCCCAGACTGGCTATCTGGATCTACCTGGCGGCTGGAGCCCCACCTGCAAAGGCCGGGCCTTCCAGGTGAAAGTGATGTCTTCACACGCCTCTCACTGGGGATTACTGAAACTGTTCAGCCCGGGTGAGCCCCAGACTCCTCCTGGTCTGACACAACCCTGCCCCTGGCTGGCTATCTGGATCTGCCTGGTGGCTGGAGCCTCACCTGCAAAGGCCGGGCCTCCCAGGTGAAAGCGATGGCTTCACACGCCTCTCACTGGGGATTACTGAAACTGTTCAGCCCGGGTGAGCCCCAGACTCCTCCCGGTCTGAAGCAACCCTGCCCCAGGCTGGGTATCTGGATCTGCCTGGTAGCTGGACCTACAACCTGGGTTAATGGGCTCCCAGGCAAAAGCCATGGCTTCACCTGCCTCTCACTCGGGATTACTGGAACTGTCGAACCCGGAGGAGCCTCAAATTCCTCCTTGATTCAGCAACACCCACCCCGAGAAGGCTAGTTGCCTCTGCCCGATGGCTGAAACCCCAGCCTGTAGTAATTGGGCCTCCCAGCCTAAAGCCATGGCTTTGCTCAGCTCTCACGTGATATTATTGGAACTGTAAGGAGACCCAGACTCCTCTGACTTCACCCTTTTCTGGGAATCCTAGGTAGCTCTGCTGGTGGTCGGAGCCCGGCCTGTGTGGACTAGTCTCATTCCTCCTTGCCCTCTGAGTGGAATGGGAAACAGTGAGGGCTCATGTTGGACTTGGCCCTTCTTGCAGGGTCATCCCTTATCTTTTTGCCTTCCTCCTGTATTTTTTCTGACCTGGTGTTGGTTGTTTTATGACTCTGGGCACCTTACCACTGCTGACCAGTGCTAAGGTGCATATGCTCTCCCTATGGTAAAATGTATTATGTGAATTGACTTCCATGTTTGGCTTATTTGGTTTACTATCAGTCCCTAGTAGAGTGCACCAGGGGTGCCAAGGGCTTGTATATCCAAATGCCGCTAGTGGGCTTGCAGCGCTGGCTGTGCCACCCACAGAAGCAGCCTGGTAAAATGTGTCTAAGGTCTGCCATTGCAGAACCTGCATGCAGTCTGGTACTGTCATGCTGACTGGGCAAGTGTCCCCACTTGCCAGTCCCTAAACCTTCCCTTACCTTCATATTAGTCACCCCTATGTCAGGCCCTAGGGCAGGGTGCATTGTAAGGATAAGGTAGGACATGCCCTGAGGTGTGTGGCATGTCCTAATAGTGAATTACAGCCATTTTCGTTTTTCACTATTGTAAGGCTACCTGCTCTCCATAGGCCAGAATGGGCTGCTAGATTATAACACTCTATAATCCTAGCAGGCTCAGGAAGCATGGTAGAAATTCGTGTTTAGTATGCCTGAACTCAGAATAATAAAATACATCTTTTAGTAAAGGTTATTTTAATATCCTGGGTTTGCAAATGCTACTTTTAGAAAGTTAGCCTTTGCGTGCCTAACCATTTCAGTCCGCCTCTGGAGGGGAGGGCTATCTTCCTTGTGTGTAGCTTGTGTGACAGGGCTGGGAAGTTCCAGGAGACAGGCTGGGGCTGCCAGGTGGTGAATAGAAAGATTACACCAGGATGGGTGGGAGGAGTGCACCTTGACTCTGAATAGGGCAGTGCTCTGCCACCACAATGCTGGCTCCACCCCCTGGGGAGCGTCTGATGTCTCTGCCCTGCCTGCTGAAAGAAGAAGCCAGAGTCCCAACAACAAAGTGCTCCTCCCTGAAAAGAACTGGACTGGGATTATGCAAAGGCCCCCCTGGCCTGTAAAGACAAAAGAAACTTAGTATAAATGTAGGAGCCCTGCTCCTAAGAAATCAGATCCTGATTGAACCACGAAGAAACTCTGCCTGACTAGAAGGACCTGGAAGAAGCTGAAGGAGGAGTAACTTTCCCTGACCTGGGGGATTGGCCTGCAGTTGGTGCCTTGCTGAGAAAGGAGGGGAAAAGACTGAAAGAGACTTTGCACTTTGTTTTTCAACTATCTCCAAGGGCTTGGACGAAGAGCTTGTCCCCTGAACTGAGTCCCAGGACCATTGGACTCATCTGCCTTCAAAAATTGAGTTGCCTGGACGATTTGTGCTTGTTTTCCGCTGGATTTGGCCCCAGTACGCCTCGTACACCATCCGTCGCGAAGCCGTGTCTTTGCCGCCCGGCACCGTGCGTCTACGCTGATCCTAAAGCGTTAGTACGCGCCGTATCCCTCCCGGCTGCATTGCACCTAACCTTCCCCGCCGATTCGAGACGTACATCACTGGCTGCCGAACCCTGTATGCCGGACCCAAGTTCCATCGTCCCGCAGGTGCGGTCCGTACGCTGCTAACGTACTGCACCGTGCCGTACTCAGAGCCGAGAAGCCGCAGTACGCTGATCATCCCCGTACGCTGTACGGCGCCAAGAAGTGTCGCCACCTATCCGCACCGAAGGTACGGCTCGAACACCGAACGCCACGGACTCTGCAAGCTGATCCGGGCCATCCGCACGTATCCCTGAAGGTCCCGTACCAATGCCGCGCACCGACACCGCGACCCGACCAGACCAAATACGCTGCCGAACTACGACCCGGACCCATCAACTTGGCCCGCACTGTCCGTCGCGGTGTGGTAAATAAAATCTTCTTTACCGGACTGAATTTCATACGGGATCTTGAAATAAAATAAAATAGCTCAGAATAACAAGAGGCAGAATCCGTGGTATAAGAGGTTTTCTAAATGGGCTTTATTCCATTCAAAATGGCCGACTCGAGTCGCGGCCCTCAGGTTCCGTCACCACGAGGGTTCAGGAAGTGAAGTACAATACTTTATTGACAGACATGCATTTTTATAATAAGTACATTACAATGAAACGAATGTAGAAGGCGTAACATTTGATAAGAAAAGTGACATGACAGGTACGTAATCGAAACTAGGCGTAATAAGGAATAAAAGAAACATGATTGGTTAGGATTATCAGACATAGGTGGATCTATAAGATAATACTTGGCATAGATGCGCGCGCAGCAGCATGACGTGTGAGTGACGTGCAACTAGGGGGTGAAGGGACTTGACATTTAGCTCTACATGTGGAGACGAGAAGTCTGGGGGGTCAAGTCAACCTAATCCCAAATCATATCTAACATCCTATGTTTTAGAGAACTATGTTATCCACAAGGAAGGACTCTCGGACAGAATCTATTCTATACTAACTGTATGTGCGTGTACAAGCGTCTAAGTGTCTATATGAGATGCGAGGGGCAGAAAACTTTCCATGGCAGCAGGGCTATGAATCACTTGCAGGAGGACGGAAAGGCTGAGTCCCTTGCTTGTGAGCTAGAGGAAATGTTTACCTAAATCACTAGACAGGAATGCATCGGCTGAAGAGCAAAATAGATAATTCGAAGGTGAAATACAGCTTCTTGGCAGGCAGGCGAAAACTGGCCGAGGCAGGCACCGTTAGCTGCACAGGGAGTAGGACAAAGTTCATGGATACAGATGCGAGCTCAAGCTGAAGCTGTCAAAGACAGAGAGCAGGGAAAGGCTTTGAGGACAGAATCGGGCCTACTTGCCTGAACTGTAAAAATGGAGTAACTTAGCCATATAAAGTCGGTGGCCTTTCATACTTAGGAATCGAATATCCAGCCCATTGATGGCGGATCTGACAGAGAACATGTCGACGGTAGACACACATATATTTGCGTTCTTAGAAACTGGAACTGGAGGGAACATACATGTATTTGTAACATGCATATAGAACCGTTGGGGTCCAAGATAGGGGACATAACTGATCAGGAAAATCCACATTTCCACATTCCCTCCTTGTCCCCTACTTGCCCTTTAAGAGATATCAATCTTCATCATTCCATCGATTTGCTCATGGAGCATCATTTCTTCTTCCTTCTTCTTCCGGTGTTTTGAACGAGAACTGTGATATGGAATGCATGATGTGGCACACAGACCACAAATCGCTGGTCCACATTGCAGGCATAAACAACAACTGAAGAGCATAAGAAGGCCAATACCTAGGAAGGATAGAACTCTCCATCCCCAGGCTGATATCACACTCCAAAACCACCCGGACCACGTCCAAGTGCCTGGATTCTCGTGTATCTGGCTCACAATCTTATGAAGGCGTGTTATAGCTTTATATACAGATGGCGAATTTTCTGGTATAAATATGCAGCAGCTGGATCCGATGACCCTGCAAGCTCCGCCCCTATCGGCCAGGATGACGTCAAGGACAAGACGATTCTGGAGAACAACAATTCTCATCACTGATTGTTCCTCTGTCAGATTGCCTAGGGCGGCTATAGTCTCGTTTACTACAGCTTCAAGAGTCTTGGTGAGTCTGCGTATCAGCTTACTATTTGATATTGTACCTATATAGGGAAAGATACCTTTATTGAAATCTACATACTTGTCCCATGCCGTCTCAGTAGAATCGACAACTGGGAGATCTCTTCGCTCTCTATTGTGTACTAAATGAACATTTCGATAATAATCAGGGGGGGCTAGGAAAACAGGTGGCAAAAGGAATGCTATGTAACAGGTACCATCCCAATCTAGAGGCAGACGCATATATGCAGTCTGACCACATATAAAGTAAGAATGGCGAGAAGCTCTAAATGAAGATTTACCTTGATCACTATATTCTACTGTAGTAACGCATTGGCTATGGCCCATGTGTATGGAACCAACTTTTCTTACACATAATTCACCCTTAACTGGAAATACTGACATAGTGGGCAGAATTAGTTCAACTTCGGTTTTGACATTCAAAATCATAAGATTAGGCGTAAAATTACCTAATTTATACACTTCATTTTCTAATTCAGTTCCTGTTCTACTGGGGTGACCCTCCTTATTAGGGTGACAGACTTTGAATAAAACTAGATTCAGATTTCCCCATATCCAATGTTGTTGATAAACTGCTGTGTCTGGGTCTATTGACATGTTAGCAATTAACTGGATGCGATCTGGTGTAAGCTGCCTTCCCTCCTTGGACAGCGAGTGACCAAGATAAATAACTCGCTGGACACAGAATTGCAGCTTAGAAGGAGACACCTTGTGCCCCTTGTCGGCTAGGAAATGTAAAACTGTCAGAGAAGCTTTTTCACATTCTGGCTCGCTTCTCGCTGTGATCAGCAGATCATCGACATATTGAAGCAGTGCAGTATTGACTGGCATGTGGATACTGTCAAGTTCTCGTTTCAGTGCTTGGCTGTAGATGCTGGGGCTTTCTGTGAATCCTTGGGGAGCGCGTGAGAATTTAAAGCTGCGCCCATTTAAACTGAATCCGAACAAGTATTGGCTTTCCGGATCTATTGGGACGCTGAAAAAGGCATTCTTGAGATCGATTACAGTAAAGAATGTTGCTTCGGAATCAATTGCTGTCAACAATGATGATATATCAGGGACCACAGGGAATTGTGGTACAATGCACTTGTTTAGTTCACGCAAATCAATAACCAATCGGTACACTGGTGGGGCAGTAGGATCAGTTCGTTTAAGAATCGGAATTATCGGTGAATTACATACATTGGAGTCTGTTTCTACAACTACTCCCTGGACAATCAGCTCATCAATGATTTTCAGCAAAGCCACTACAGCATCATGCGGTAACTTGTATTGTCGCATTCGTGGTAGTACCACTCCTGCTTTCAGTGTGACTCGATAGGGTGTAATGTTCATGCGGCCAACATCCGTAGGGCCTTGTGCCCATAGATGTACTGGTAAAGTCTGTAGTCGGGGATCCATGTCTCTAGACACATAGTGACCTTTAAAATCACGTAAAAACAACCTTACTCCTTCCGGAGAACAACATATTATGGCTCCTAGTGCTTTCAGAGTTTTAATTCCTAACAGATTTTCTGGGCATGATTTAGTAAGCAATAAATCTGTAGTTCGTGTCAAAGGTCCTATCGTAAGTGGTAGAGGCTGTGATACTTCATTAACAATAGGTTTTCCTGAAAAACCAAGGGAAACATTTTGAGAGCCTGAGAGGGGTGCCCCTGGAACTTCACTACGTTTTATGGTTGTTCGACTTGCCCCTGTATCGAGTAAGAATTTTCTATCCTGACCTAATAATTCACTATGTACATAAGGTCCTTCTTGATCTACAGGAATCTCGATAAGCGGTAAGTCAACTTCCCTCTCTAGGCTGGTTCATGCGTAACGCTGATACTCAGGGTATTCATACTGTGCAGTCTGATACATTTGTCGTGTTGTGGTTTGTGTGGCAGAAGCAGGCAACGGTGGTGCAGCTGGCACAAACTGTATGGGTTGCTGTGAGGCTGGCATGGACTGTTGCTGAACTGGCATGGACTGTCCATGCTGCATAGTTCCTTGTTCATTCTGATCGTGTCTAACTAATCGTGGTCTCTCTTTTGCAATACCTGTAGCTATATTACGTTTCAGGACTGGACAATCGTGTACATAATGGCCCAGTTGTTTACAGTAATTGCAGGTTCCCTTTACAGGAACTGCAGAATCACCAGAATGTGTCACACCCTTTTTGTGACCATCTGCTGGTACTGTCTGAGAAACTAGCATTTTCATTTTTGTATCCTTCATGCGTCTATGCTCGTGTTCTTGTTCATCCCTAATTCTATTGTGATGATACTGTAACATTTGTAGCATTTGCGACGGAGTGTTACTTTGCCAGGTACTCTCGAATTTCAATATTCTATTCTTTACTGGAGGCAATGCATTTTCCACTAATTTTGTCACAAATAAATGTGGATATGAATCACTACTTGCTTTTATACCACTATTTATACCAAAACATTTTTCAAATCGAGCATAATAATCGCTTGTGTCTTCATCTTGCTTTTGTTTGCAGGCTGTGATTGCACCCCAATCTTCCTTTTTTGTAGTTAATAAACGTGGCAGTACCTGTACTAGTAAACCTGGTAACAGTTTAACTTTATCCCCGAGCCCTGAACCTGCAGTTCGGCCCCTTTCTTCCTCTGCTAATGCTGTCCAGTCTATCTTTTGGTCACCCACTTCCCACTCTTTTTCTTTCAGTTTTTCATAAATGCCAGCAGGCAAAAGCACCTTTAATATCGTCATAATATCAGGAAAGGTGTACTCTCCCATCAGTAACATGTCTTTAATTTCTCGGTGGAAACCCGCTGGGTCTTTGTCATGACTAGGTACTACTTTTTTCATTTCTAATAATTCCATTTTTGATATGGGTGTGTAAACAAATACACGGTGAAACTCATTGTCTTCGCCTTTTATTGGGTGCACTTCTCGTAAAGGATTTTGTCTATCCATATAGTACGGCGCTCTTTCTCTGCGGGGCAGCGAGAGAGAATCCGGACTTACAAAAAGGACATACTGCTTACGTGACACTAATATCTCTTTAATTAGCTTGTTACTAGAACCTCTCCATCTGTTCGTGAGTAGTTCCGTTAATATATCAGGTAAAGGACCAGGGTCAGCATGTTGGCTCTTATATAATATGAGGAGTTGCTGAATCATATATATTCCAGCTAAACGTTGTTCATCTGCACTGAGATTAAAAAACGTGTGTGCTACGGTCTCATCACCGTATTTTTCAGGACTGTCAATCCAGTGAACGGCTGATCTGGCTAATTCTTGCTCATCCATGGAATCGAGGAGGTGGTAACCCCTTCGTTCTCGTAATATTTTATCTGCGGCTTGAAACGAATGTTCAGGAGACTTCAGATTCATTACAGGCGTCGGATACGTTCTGCTATTATTTGGGCATACAGAGTGTATGGGATCAGAAAAACATCTAGTATTTTCACAGGATCTTCCTCTGCCTACATAGGCTATGGTCTCTGACTGTCTTGCGGAATTCCCTGATTCGGACACTTCATCTTGCTCAAACTCGTCTGTTCCCAATCTTTCTTCATGAATACGCTCTATTTCTTTACGGATTTTTCGGCACATGGCTATTATACAATTTTGCTTATCGTGTCTCCCTTCTGATATATTCTGACTCCATCTTGTAAGAATAAGCATTGTATTCGGGTCTACCCCCGGACGGTCTTGATTTCTGATCACACAGTTTATGAGGAAACGTAACAGTTCCCCCTGTATTTCTACTTTCTGGAATTCCATAGCTCTGTTAATACATCCTGGATCTCGTCCTGTTTGAACAAAATGATATATGTTATCTAGATGCGTAGTCATTCCTGGTAACCTTGCTAAATACTCTGCGGCTCGCCTGATACGTAATGATGCCAGGACCATTTCGTCCTCTTTACCAACCACCGGGTCATATCTACAATTTACAAGGAGTTCCTTAAGCGTACGTTCACTTACGAATTTAGGTGTACGTGAATGTGCTGACTCTTGAAAGACAAGTTTATTTATTCTAGGTGGTGTAAAGGTAATGCTAGCACCTCCCGTGGCCCCATCTGGGGCGTCGGGTGTGAATGGGTTCGTTGAACGTGACACAGCAACTATGGGTGTTGATACCTCTGTAGAGTCGACTGCGGAGACAGATGCGGAAACAGATGTGCTTGCCGAAGCTTGTATCGGGACTTGCTGTTGCACGGGGACAGATACCTGATCCTGACGTTGAACCCCTACACCAGACGGTCTATGTGGTGCGGCGTTAGCATACTCGGGAGCTGCGTCGTCTAGATATGAGGAAAGAAAAACATCTTCTGCGGTTCTGGGATGCCCTTTTGGATGTACCTTAATTGGAAATAATGGGGGTGGCAAGTCTTTTGGCATCTCTGGAGCAGCCTTAGGTAGTCCTTCGGCTAGGAGGGGATACATACCATTCATAAGAGCATTTCTTTGTCTATTTACTTGTTCTGATTTCACTCGGATACCTTCCTCAATTAATGGATTTTCTTGAACTTTATTTGAACTTTCTTTACTCCTCTCTTCTTGTCTACGTGCTTTTTCTGTACGTCTATGAGATTCTTTACGCCATAACTCAACAGCGTCTTTCTGTGATTGTCTGACCTTTCTTTTCCATAACTCTTCCTCCACTTTCATGATGCACTCTGCATCCCAGGTTCCCGCTGCGGGCCACCTTTGACTTTCCGGTAATCCCTTGGTATAATCTACCCATAGATCAAGAAACAATATGGCATCTAAGCCATGCTTATGGTACATAAAATGCCCTGGAGTGTCCCTAGGAGGAATAGGAACTGCTTCTTCAAGCACCCCTTTTCTGGTAGTAATCTGTCTTAACTTCGAGAAGAGCGGCATATTGACAACTGATCTGATACTTACTCTTGAACTTACTTAATACGAAAAAAACCCCAATAATGAACAGTGTACAATGAACAATCATTCATACCACAATATGCAAGACATTTCTGAAAACATTAAACATTAAACATTTAACAATGACCGACAATGATGACAGTCTGCCTAACTAATCACCACGCTGAATTCTTGACAATAACTGCATACTTCGGAATACTTGATATACTGCTAAACAGTACATATACACTGCTAAACAGTGCAGACCGGATTTGTGTACCCAAATCCGTCTTGACCGGCACAACCTATGTGCGCGTCAACACGCCTCCCCGGCGATGGTACTCACCGAGTAGCTCCTTGAAACGGAAGGCCTCAGAGAATGGACAGGACTCGATGACTGCGGACAGCGGACCCTCTGGACATCGGGATTTCGAAATATCTGGTGGGCCTCTGTATACCTCGGATCCTGCTCTCTCAGCTAGGCTCTGGTCGGGATACTTCGCACTTCTCACCGCCTCGTCTGGGTTGATCGCAGCCTCAGTCGCCCCCGCTTGACCGGAGGGAGCTTACAGGAAATCCTGCTGGTACGCGTTTATGGTCCGTCCAGCTGTGGCAGGAGACCGGGCCTGCAACGCACCGCCGGCGCGTGAGATGAGAAAGTGTCCCTGTTCGGGCGCCATTATGTGGTAAATAAAATCTTCTTTACCGGACTGAATTTCATACGGGATCTTGAAATAAAATAAAATAGCTCAGAATAACAAGAGGCAGAATCCGTGGTATAAGAGGTTTTCTAAATGGGCTTTATTCCATTCAAAATGGCCGACTCGAGTCGCGGCCCTCAGGTTCCGTCACCACGAGGGTTCAGGAAGTGAAGTACAATACTTTATTGACAGACATGCATTTTTATAATAAGTACATTACAATGAAACGAATGTAGAAGGCGTAACATTTGATAAGAAAAGTGACATGACAGGTACGTAATCGAAACTAGGCGTAATAAGGAATAAAAGAAACATGATTGGTTAGGATTATCAGACATAGGTGGATCTATAAGATAATACTTGGCATAGATGCGCGCGCAGCAGCATGACGTGTGAGTGACGTGCAACTAGGGGGTGAAGGGACTTGACATTTAGCTCTACATGTGAAGACGAGAAGTCTGGGGGGTCAAGTCAACCTAATCCCAAATCATATCTAACATCCTATGTTTTAGAGAACTATGTTATCCACAAGGAAGGACTCTCGGACAGAATCTATTCTATACTAACTGTATGTGCGTGTACAAGCGTCTAGTGTCTATATGAGATGCGAGGGGCAGAAAACTTTCCATGGCAGCAGGGCTATGAATCACTTGCAGGAGGACGGAAAGGCTGAGTCCCTTGCTTGTGAGCTAGAGGAAATGTTTACCTAAATCACTAGACAGGAATGCATCGGCTGAAGAGCAAAATAGATAATTCGAAGGTGAAATACAGCTTCTTGGCAGGCAGGCGAAAACTGGCCGAGGCAGGCACCGTTAGCTGCACAGGGAGTAGGACAAAGTTCATGGATACAGATGCGAGCTCAAGCTGAAGCTGTCAAAGACAGAGAGCAGGGAAAGGCTTTGAGGACAGAATCGGGCCTACTTGCCTGAACTGTAAAAATGGAGTAACTTAGCCATATAAAGTCGGTGGCCTTTCATACTTAGGAATCGAATATCCAGCCCATTGATGGCGGATCTGACAGAGAACATGTCGACGGTAGACACACATATATTTGCGTTCTTAGAAACTGGAACTGGAGGGAACATACATGTATTTGTAACATGCATATAGAACCGTTGGGGTCCAAGATAGGGGACATAACTGATCAGGAAAATCCACATTTCCACAGCGGACCCCACGAACTTAAGGTACTTTGTTCTGTTCGCACCGCAGCGTGCGCGTCACGGACCCCGGAGTCCGCACCGATTGTTTGACTCGTACTTTCCTTGTTTTTAATGCGGACGAGCCGCACACCCAGGTACGAACCGTACAAAGCCTGAAAAGAAGCAGAATTGAGTAAAAGAAGCCTATTTCTGCATTTTAAGCCTTTTTACAAGAACATTGAACTTTAAAATAATACTGTGGTCATTTTAATCGTTATTCTGGTCTTGTGCTAAGCCTTATATAAAGAGAACTATTTTTGATATAACCTTGACTGGTGTCCATTTGTGGTGTGTCATTGCATTACTGTATGTGTTCACAAATGCTTAACCTATGACGCCCTGAGAATAGTCTTGACTGCTTGCGCCACACTACCTAAAGGGTGAGCAGGGGTTATTTAAAAGGGTGATCCCCTTACTCTGACTTAGAATTGAGAGTCCCTGCTTGTCGCAAGTGCATACTTGTGCCAACTAGAGATTCCCAATTCTAACAGCTCAAAAATAAAGTCCGTGAAGAATGATAACCATTTAGAGAACGATCCAGGCATATTGCCCAGTGCAAGTAGAAAACCTGTCGAGGCACATAGGAAATGGGAAAGCAGCAGGGATCATCCAGGGAGCATATCGCAGGAGATGGTGTATTTCCCCACCATAACGATGTGCAGAGGATTTTAACCAGTGCTACAATATTTTAGCATGTGGCCACTGGACGTGTGCTGCGAGCCACCTGACATGTGAACTGACTGACAGGCGTTACATTTAACAAAGACTTAGTTTCCCTTTAGTGGACAGCAGAGAACGTGTCTGGTGTGCCAATGTGGAAAGGAGACACTGACTAGTGCGGCTAGCTTCATTTAAAGATGCGAGAATCTGCATCCCTGACCCAATCAGAACACAGGAAGCGAATCCAGGATGGAAGGGCGCTCGGTGAGGCTGAGGCATGAACGGAGACACTACCAAACGGGAAGTGAGGGGAGTAATTTCAGGAATCCGTCATACATCCTCCGGAGCACAAGTGCCCAAAAACCAAAGGAATGACTTTCTACAGTACTAACCAGACAGGAAATATTTTTCTTCCCAGGTCTGAAAGAATCCTGTCTTCATGCTTCGTCATGGATGATTGCTCGTCATCGGGCAAGTAAAGGATCACTGTTCACCCTAACAAGCGTCAATCTATAGGAGCTCTTGGTGGAGTTTTTTTTGTTTATGTACACCCTTTGATGTTTGAGAAGTAACTGCAAAAATAGGACCCTTCTAGCTATATCGAAATAAAAGTGCAACAGTAGGACATTAGGGGCCACTATTGTGCCTGTAATCTCTTCAAATGTGGCACTTATTCGGATACAACCATAAGGGCCCCACTATTTTAGGGGGTACATTTAATTTTATTTCACATTTATATCATGGTTGATGTAAAAGGTGGTCCTGTTCTCCTTTCTGGCTGGTTTTTCCATGTCTCTCTTCAACCTGTGAAAGGCATACCCACCTTGGGACACTACACTGGCTGTCAAGTTGAAAACAAACCATTAAAAACACTGGATTGTGTACAGAGTTAAAGCACCCGAGTTACGTCTAGATCTGAAAAAAAATCCTATTTTAGCAGGTAGGGCAACGCCCTAGATCGGCCTGACGCAGCCTGTGGCCAGTTGGAGATCTCCATTCGACCCTCGGGGATCCCCCACCTCCGGCTCGAGGAGATATTCTGACTTTCTGACGGAGCTAGCATCCAACAGCTACAGCCTGCGGGGTTCAGCACCTCATGGATGACTTTCATCACTCTCCAGTAAGCGCTCTATGAAATAACATAAAATAGAATAAAATGTTACAGCAGCTTTAGTGGGTTTTTCCCTACGTGCTAAAATGGAGCATCACCAGTTTGCCTGATGGCACAGAGCGAGTGAGACAGGAGTCATCTCACATGCAAAACTTCACACCTTATGATTGTTATGTTTGCGCTCGCTGCAGGCCACCCAATTCACTGTATTCGGTTTGAAAGCTTTGGCTTTTCAGAGGATTTCTGCCAAGCCTGGGTGCTCTTACAGCTTTCTTCATTCAGCCCTTCAACCTGAGTCAACAGTATTCAAATCTCACGAGTCCTGGAACTTATAATTTACAAGCTCAGTTAATTCCAGAAGTTTCTTAGTGCATGCAGCAGAATGATCTGACATCATGAGCCAATGGACTCTGAAGGAGCAGCCCAAAGATGCATTTCCCCGTTGGAATGCTCCGCCTTCAATAGTAAAATGAGAGGTGCAATGATGATCTATCCCAAAGCCAGCAAAGAAATTCCCAAAAAATATTTTGGTACTTGCATTTCAACAGGTTTGTATATTTGTTGAACTGTCCATGTGATAGAGGTTATGTGGCCCAAATGTCTAGGACATTAAAGACTATGATAAATGAAGATAAATCTTCTATAAAGAACAAGGGTGTAAAATCTAAGGTAGCCAAAAGCTTTTTGAAAACATCTCACAAATGTGTTTCCAGATTTGAGTGATAGAACCCCCATGTGGAGTGGGAGATATATAAAGAAACTATTGCTGGGAAAGAGTTGGTGATAGATGGCCTACACGCCACATTTCTGGATTGAATGAATGATTGAAAACATATGTATTTTCTGTTACAGCTAGGAAACCTTATTCTTTCTATACAAACCCAACTTAAACTAGACAAACATTAGACATTCTAAAATTCTAAAGTTATAGTTATAACTTAAATTTATAATTTACACAACAACTTAGTAAGAAATTGGTTACTGGTTGGGGGCCAACCCTTCTCAAGCATCAACCACAATTATTCTCAGGGTGAAGTCACAAGCAAACCCAAAATTAACCTGTGCTCAACAATCAGGAAGCTTTACGCAGAGCAGACAGGCTTAACTCAGAGGCTATCTGTTAGACCTGGCACCTTGGCGTGGGTCTCCCTTCCATTTTTGCTGTTGCCTCGTGTGTTTTTGCTGGTGTTAGATGCTTTGGGCACTGTGCCACTGCTGTCAAGTGCCACAGTGCAAGTGCTCCCTGTTGTAAATTGATGTATGAATTAGTGATTCCATGATTGGTTGGTTTGGTTAACTTGTCAGACCCTAGTACAATGCACCAGGAGTGCCCAGGGCTGGTAATCCAAAAACATACTGCTGGTGGGCTTGCATCACTGGTTGTGCCACCCACAGAAGCAGCCTGTAAAAGTGTGTCTAAGGCCTGCCATTGCAGAGCCTGCATGCAGTCTGGTACTGTCATGCTTCCCTTTTCTTCATATCAGACACCCCTATGATAGGCCCAAGGGCAGGGTGCATTGTAAGTATACGTTAGAACATGCCCTGGTGTATGTGGCATGTTCCAATAGTGAATTACAGCCATTTTTGTTTTTTCACTATTGCAAGGCTACCTGTTCTCCATAGGCCAGAATGAGCAGTTTGATTATTACATCTTATAATCCTAACTGACTCAGGGAACATGGTAGAAATTCGAATTTAGCATGCCTGAACTCAGAATGATAAAATACATCTTTTAGTGAAGTTGGTTTTAATATTCTGTGTTTGAAAATACCACTTTTAGAAAGTAGGTATTTTCTTGTCTAACCATCCAAACCTGCCTCTGCTAGGCTGTGTATTCCTTGTCTGGAGTTTGAGTGACAGGGGCTGGGGGATTCCAGGAGACAGGGTGAGTGAGCCCAGGGCTGAATAGAGAGATCTGCATCTAGATGGGTGGGAGGAGTTGCACCTGGGACCTGAATAGGGCTGTGCCTTCCCTCCACAATGCTGATTCCACCTCCTGTGGTGCGTCTGATGTCTCTGCCCTGCACTCTGAAAGGAAAGAAGGAGTTATGTAAACAAAGTGCTCCAGGACTGACAGTGAGTGTCTGAACTCCTGCGCATTTGGGGCCAATAAAAGTGGGTGACTAAGCCTGGGCGAAGCACTACGCTACGCTCGCGTAGTTTGCGAAGTTCGCGCTACTTCGCACTACGCGAACTGCACGTAGCACAGTGCGAACACGCGTAGCGCAGTGTTGCGTAGTGCTGCGGTCATTTTTTGCTTGCTCGCGGTCCTCAACGTCAAGTTGGCGACCGCGAGCAAGCAAAATGACATCCCGGCGAGACTTTTTCCTTGTTCGCGATCAGCAACATCAAGTTGGCGATCGCGAGCATGGAAAATAAACCTCCCGGCGAGATTCCCAATGCGAGGAGGTCAGGTTTCTCATTGCGAGGGGTCGCGTATGCTCGCGACCGCTCGCAATGAGAAACTACCAGTTCGCGTTGAGAAAGCTGCCGCTCGAGTAAAAATCTACTCGAGCAGCAGAAAACTACAGCTCGCACTGTGCAAGATGCCATTTTCAATGATTGCACAGTGCCTGTTGCTTGTCCGCACTGTGCAATCATTGAAAACAACATCTTGCACAGTGCGAACATGTTACTACGCAGTTCACGAAGTGCTACGCGTAGCTCGCATAGTGCGGACTTCACTTTGCGTAGCTTCGCGAAGTGCTACTTCGCGAACTACGCCCACCCTTATGGGTGACAAGCCTCTCAAAGGTCTTGTCCAGCCCCAAATGTCCTGTCAATGGAACATTATGAGCCAGCTCCAGTAGGAAGGCTCTGAAGCGCTGGGGTACCACCAGCACACGGGCTGACCCAGGCTCAGCAACCTTAGGCTCAGAATACAGGAGACCATTCTCCCAGTAGACCCAATGTGACCCAGACTGATCACTTGCTGCTGCAGACCCACGAGAGAAGGGCACTTTGTCTGCTTCTCACAGAACTCCTCCCTGGAGGGTCCTCCTTCTTGCTGCCAATGGGTCAGCTCAGGCAGGTCCCCCAGTTCAGCTACCTGTTCCCCTGTAGGCTCCAGGGCATCCCCTTCAGGGTCTGCTCCCTCTTGGACCGTGGGAACTTCAGGGACCGGTTTCCCGCACCCCCTGCCTCCTCTCTCTAAGGCAGGTACCTGTGCCCCCCTCTCAGGCTCCAGGTCCTCTTGAGAACCCCTACTGGCTGCCATGGACTGTGTGGTGACACACGCCCAGTCAGGCAGACCCAACATTTCCAAATGAGCACTCCGCTCCACCTTCACCCAAGGTGAGCTCTCCAGATCATTCCCTAACAAACAGTCAACAGGCATGGCGGGCCTCACAGCTACCTGAAGAGTACCAGAGACCCCCCCGCTCAAAGGGAACCTGAGCCACCTTGCAATGGCTCTCTGTGTTGTCAGCGGCAACAACTGGATAGAATGCATTGGGAACAACCTGCTCTTGAGATACCAGGTTACACTTGACAGCTGTCACACTGGCTCCTGTATCTCTAAGGCAAGTGGCAAGAGTGGAAGGAAGTGCAAGGCTCCTCTCCAGCCATTCCCTGTGGTCAGCACCCCCTTTGAATGGGTGGGTATTGACATTGTGAGGCCACTGGACCCCAAGACAGCCATGGGCAAAAGGTTCATCCTGGTCTTGGTGGACCATGCCACCCAGTACTCAGAAGCCATACCTTTGAGGACAGTGATGGCCCCCGTGGTGGGACGAGCACTGATGGGAATTTTCTCCAGAGTGGGATTCCCTCGCGAGGTAGTGTCTGACTGAGGTACTAACTTCATTTCCAAGTATATGAAGTCCCTGTGGAAGGAGTGTGGGGAAGCCTACAAGTTTACCACTCCTTACCACCCCCAAGGAAATGGGTTGGTTGAAAGGTGCAACCGAACCCTGAAGGGCATGATTAGGGGTCTTGAGGAACCCATGAGCCATAAGTGGGACGTCCTCATACTTACTCCTTGCGTACCGTGAGGTGCCACAGAAATCTCTAGGGTTCAGCTCCTTTGAGCTTTTCTACAGACACCCAGTGAGAGGACCTCTAAGTTTGGTCAAAGAAGGCTTGGAGCAATCTCCCAGGAAACCGCCCCAGGATGTATATAGCTACATGCTGGCCTTTAGGAACCAAACTAGGTATTTCAGGCAACTCGCTGAGGTAAATCTGGATGCCAGCCAGGAGGAGATGATGCGGTGGTATGACCAGAATGCCACTCTGGTAGAGCTTCAGCCTGGTCAGAAAGTGTGGGTCATGGCCCCAGTGGAGCCCTGCGCGCTCCAGGATAAGTGGACTGGACCATTTGAGGTTGTGGAGCTCAAAAGTCCAGTTACCTACTTGCTGGACTTGTGGTCTCCCAGGAACCCCTTGAGGGTCCTGCATGTCAACTGCCTGAAGCCCCACTTGGGGAGGTCCCAAGTGGGCCTGCTCTTAGCGACAGATGGTGGAATGGGGGAGGAGACCGAGCCTCTTCCAGACCTCCTGTCGGCGATAGAGCAAGATGGGTCAGTGGATGGTGTCAACCTCTCTTTCACCCTGACCCTTGAGCAACAGAATGACTGCGCCAGTTGCTGGGACAGTTTTCTGATCTGTTCTTCCTGATTCCCGGTGTTGCTGATTGGTGCATCCATGATGTGGACACTGGGGATAGTACACCTGTGAGGCACAAAACCTACAGGGTGACTGACAGGGTGAGAGCTTGCATCAAGGAGGAGGTCTTCAAGATGCTTGCATTAGGGGTGATTGAGTCCTCTAACAGTCCTTGGGCCAGCCCAGTGGTCTTGGTCCCAAAGGCTGCCGAACTGGGTGCCACACCAGAACTCCGGTTCTGTGTGGACTACAGAGGGCTCAATTCAGTCACCAGGACTGACGTGCACCCCATCCCCAGAGCTGATGAGCTCATAGATCGGCTAGGGGCTGCACGGTACTGCAGCATGTTTGAGATAACGTCTGGGTACTGGAAGATCGCCTTGACTGATGGAGCAAGAGAGAGGTCAGCATTCTCCACACCAGATGGGCACTACCAGTTCCGGGTTATTCCCTTTGGGATGAAGAATGCCCCTGCCACCTTTCAGAGGTTGGTCAACCAGGTGTTGGCTGGACTGGACGAGTTCAGTGCCGCCTACCTGTATGACATCGCAGTGTTCAGCGCCAGTTGGGAAGAACATCTGCGCCACCTCTGGGAAGTGTTGATGGCACTGCGGAGGGCAGACCTCACGATCAAGGCGTGTAAGTGCCAGATCGGGCAGGGTTCCGTGGTGTACTTGGGACACCAGGTGGGGAGTGGCCCGGTGGCGCCATTGCAGCCCAAGATAGAAACCATCCTGGCTTGGGAGCTGCCTAAAACACAGACAGAGGTGAGAGCCATTTTAGGACTCACGGGTTACTACAGGAGGTTTGTCAAGGGGTATGGCAACATTGTTGCACCCTTGACCACGCTGACTTCCAGGAAGCAGCCTAAGAGAGTGATTTGGACTAACACCTGTCAGAAAGCATTTGAGGTCCTAAAAACTGCTATGTGCACGGCGCCTGTGCTCCTGGCACCCAACTTCTCCAGAGAGTTCATAGTACAAACAGACGCTTCAGAGCATGGTGTGGGGGCTGTTTTTGCACAGATGAATGAGGAGGGCCTAGATCAACCCGTAGCCTTCATCAGTAGGAGGTTACTTCCACGGGAACAGAGGTGGAGTGCTAATGAGCGAGAGGCATTTATGGTGGTCTGGGCACTGAAGAAGCTGTGACCATACCTGTTTGGGACACACTTCTGGGTTCAGACAGACCACAGGCCCCTCAGATGGTTGATGCAGATGAGGGGTGAGAATCCAAAGCTGTTGAGGTGGTCCATTTCCCTACAGGGGATGGATTTCACGGTGGAACATTGCCCTGGTACAGAACACGCCAACGCTTATGGTCTAGCCAGATTTTTCCGCCTTAGTGATGAGAACTCCCAGGAGGTAGGGTAGTTCTCCCCACATTTCAGCTGGAGGGGACACGTGTTAGACCTGGCACCTTGGCGTGGGTCTTCCTTCCATTTTTGCTGTTGCCTCATGTTATTTTGCTGGTGTTAAATGCTTTGGGCATTGTGCCACTGCTGTCCAGTGCCACAGTGCAAGTGCTCCCTGTTGTAAATTGATGTATGAATTAGTGATTCCATGATTGGTTGGTTTGGTTTACTTGTCAGACCCTAGTACAGTGCACCAGGAGTGCCCAGAGCTGGTAATCCAAATACTGCTGGTGGGCTTGTAGCACTGGTTGTGCCACCCACAGAAGCAGCCTGTAAAAGTGTGTCTAAGGCCTGCCATTGCAGAGCCTGCGTGCAGTCTGGTACTGTCATGCTGGCTGGGCAAGTGCACCCTAAACCTTCCCTTTTCTTCATATCAGACACCCCTATGTTAGGCCCAAGGGCAGGGTGCATTGTAAGTATAAGGTAGAACATGCCTTGGTGTGTGTGACATGTTCTAATAGTGAATTGCAGCCATTTTCGTTTTTCACTATTGCAAGGCTACCTGTTCTCCATAGGCCAGAATGGGAAGTTTGAGTATTACATCTTATAATCCTAACTGACTCAGGGAACATGGTAGAAATTCGAATTTAGTATGCCTGAACTCAGAATGATAAAATACATATTTTAGTGAAGTTGGTTTTAATATTCTGTGTTTGAGAATACCACTTTTAGAAAGTAGGTATTTTCTTGTCTAACCATCCAAACCTGCCTCTGCTAGGCTGTGAATTCCTTGTCTGGAGTTTGAGTGACAGGGGCTGGGAGATTCCAGGAGACAGGGTGAGTCAGCACAGGGCTGAATAGAAGCATCTGCATCTAGATGGGTGGGAGGAGTTGCACCTGGGACCTGAATAGGGCTGTGCCTTCCCTCCACAATGCTGGCTTCACCTCCTGTGGTGCGTCTGATGTCTCTGCCCTGCACTCTGAAAGGAAAGAAGGAGTCATGTAAACAAAGTGCTCCAGGACTGACCAGAACTGGTTTGGACTAGGCAAAGGCCTCTCTGCCTTCAGAGAACAAAGACAAACTTGGTATAAATATTGGGACACAAACCCAAGAACTTTAGATCACTTTGGGAAACAAGAAGAAACCTTTGCTGAGGAGTGGAACCAGAAGAAACCGAGGAGAGACTATCCCTAAGCTGAAGTGCTGCTTGGGGGATTGCCCTGCAGTGGTTGTCTGACTGCCAAAGAAAGGAGAAAGGACTTTGTGTGCATTTACATTCAACTTGTGAAGGATCGCCAAGGGCTTGGAAAAGACCTTTCCTCCTGCTGAAGTCTCAGGGACAACAGACTTAACCCACGAGCTCCCCAAGAGTTCTTTTAAAGTGCCTGCGGTTGTGCTGGACTTTTTGAGGACTTGTGTGTCGCAAGGAGCTGGAAGTGCAACTCAAGAACAAGAAGCGTGTCGCCAAACTGCTGCTGCCGCTTCACAACACGAAGCGCCTCACATCACCGGGAGAAAAGGATCGACATTGCAGCAGATGCCGCCTCATCACTGGGTAGCGTGTGGCAGGGCCTGTCGTGGCTCATCGCAGGAGACGAGGATCGACATCGCGTCAGACGCCACCGCATCTCCGAGAAGCCTGTCGCGGTTCATCACTGGAGAAGACGAATGACGTCACAGCAGACACCTCCGCATCACCGGAAAGAGTGCCGCAGGGCCTATCGCGGCTCGCATCGTTTTGGAAGCATCTCGCATCGCCTGGGTAGAGGATCGACATTGCAGCAGACACCGCAGTATCACTGGGAAGCATGTCGCAGGGCTTGTCGTGGCTCGCATCGAGGAAAGCATCTCGCATCAAAGTAGAATAAATAGTGATTAATCTCTATAAATCATCCAGGGCTAAGATTGTGGGGCAGGGTATTTCTCTTTAACAAGTGATGGAGTTTGTTTCTGGGTCTATGTTTAACTTATGAAATTAGCTGGTCCACACATATAAGAAAAAGCGCACTGAAACTCCAACAAGAAGCTGTGCTTGTGTTTAAACTGCACAAGAAGGCCCATGCACACCCCCTTGCTCCAGTGGAGAAGATTTACAATTTTAAAATGAAAAGCCCAGTTTTGCATGGGGCAGAACTTTGTGGACACGCTGGGTCGAATGAACTCTGTAAAGCAGAAAACAGGTTTGTGATGAGTGTCCTTAACTTTCTGCAGAGTGCTTCTCGTCTTCCTCTGCTCTTAGACATGGGTTTTTACCCTATTAATCACGGTATCACGGCCAGACCCATCATGTACTGGCATAGCCTTTGGCCTACAGAGGAACTAGAATCCTACAGAGCTTTGATCAAGGTACTTTTAAACTCTCCAGAGTATGAGAAGATCACCTGGCTTGCTTATAATAAGTCCTTGCTATACGAACTTGGTATGTCCCCCTTTGGGATTTACCAAGTAAAGCTAAGTATGTGCCTCGCTTCATGATTGAAAAGTATGGAAATCCATAAAAACAATAGCACCATTCACACACACTAGTTCACTAACATATCCACCCAAAGATCCAAAGCAGTACTCACACTGCCACTCACAGACACTTACAGGCTCTGATACAACCAGCGACACCCCCAAAAAAGCATTCACACAGTCACTCACAGACCTGCACACACACTCATACACCACCTCAGATAGTCACTGACATACTCCCACTCAGAGACCCAAACACACACTCATACACCCACTAACAGACCAACACAGGTGCTAACATATCTAATGGGAAAACATTACAAGCTACAGTTATGGAAAACCTTTTAGAAAAACCTCAGAAATTCACAGAAAAAACAAAGGTTACAGGTACTTTATAGTTAGGAAGAAGAATTAAAAAATCCTTAGAAATTCAATGAAAAAAACAAAGATTACAGGGACTTTATAGTTAGGAAATAGAATTGAAAAGAAACCTTAGAAATTCACTGAAAAAACAAAGGTTAAAGGGACGTTATAGTTAGGCTCACCAGTCACTTGTACAAAACCAGTAAATTCAGCAGTTATAGTTACCTGAGCTAACTATAACTTATGCCCCACAATGTACTACTTACACACTCACATATTACATCACTCATGATATGGTCAGTGACATCACTAGTGACATCACTTGCAATAGCACTGATGATGACATCACTGATGACTTCACTGATGACATCATCCACAAGCCCATTTACCACCCATATAACTACTCACACAATCACTCATGTACCTACCCAAACAACCACTCACATACCCATTCTCAGACCCATACAAGTACTCACACAACCCACTCGGTCATACAGGCACTCATACAGCCAGTCACTCACCCACATAAATGCTCACACACCCATTCACCTATTCATACAGATACTAACACATGTACTCAATCACCTAAACAGTCACTGAGACAACCACATACTCTCCCATAGAGCCTCTATCACACTCACTTACTCACCCTTACAGCTAGTCACACACACACTCACTAACCCATACAGCTACTCAGACACCCTCTCACTCACCCATACACACACTTATGCACCTATTCACACACCCATAGAGCCACTTATGTATCCTCACACTCACTCATAGAGACACTCATGTACCTGCTCAATCACCCACACAAGCACTTACATGCCCATTCACATATGCATACAACCAATCACATACCCACTCACTCACTCTTACGCCCACTCACATTGACATTGACTCTCCCATACAGCCATTGACACCCACTCATGTACTTATATACAGGCACAGTCCATGCAGGTAACAGTGGTAGGGTGGTGGGGCCATATGGGTGGGATTTCGAGGGACGATGCAGAGGGAAAATTAAATAAATAATTCATTTTCCCTCCGCATTGTTCTTCGAAATCCCCCTCCAAGCGGCCCCACCACCCCAACACTGTTACCTGCATGAACCACTGCTGCCTATATACATGCTCTAACAACTACTCAGTAACCCATATAGCCACTCATACCCTCACCTATACAGTCATTCACACAGCCACTGTCACTCACACACCCACACACCCACTCACATACCTATGCAGCATCTCACATGGCCAATGACTCACCTATACAACTACTCACATACCCATACAGCTACTCACATACCCACTAATACATCCATAGACACACACACACCCCCTACAGCCATTCAGAGATATAGTTTCACCCCTGTACAGCTGCTCAGACAGTCACTCACAGACAGATTCAGATAGTCTCACACCCACTCAGATTACATATATTAGAAATAGAATCACCCTTACCCTAACTGGATGATGTCATCAGTGATGTCATTTGATATGTCATCAGTGATGTCACTGACCATGTCATGAGTGATGTAATATGTGGGAGAGGTGTGGTGCAGTGGTCAGAGAATCTACTCCGGAACGTAGGGCTCACAGTTTGATCCCTGGCACCAGTGGCATCTCAACATCATGTGACTCCGGGCAATAGCTCACTTAATCACCCTGATGGCCCCCAGTGCCTTGAAATCTTAAGGGGTGATATGTACGCACTTTACAAATATGGCTTATTATTATAAATACTATCATGAAATATGTCATGTGGCAGTGTATTGCGGGGCGTAAGTTATAGTTAGCTAAGGTAACAATAACTGCTGAATTTCTATAGTTTTGTATGAGTAAAATCAGAGCCTAACTATAACATCCCTGTAATCTTTGTTTTTTTCTGGGAATTTCTGAGATTTTTTTTAATTCTATTTCCTAACGATAATATCCCTGTAACCTTTGGTTTTTTCAGTGAATTTGTAATAAAAACAATTCCTAACTGTAATCTTTGAGAGTGAGTGAGTGAGTGTCTCAGTGGGTGTGTGAGTGGGTGCATGAGTGCAATTTGTAGGCTTTATTTTTAATACTAAGGCCCTGATATAGATCTTGACAGTATTACAACCAATCAACCATGGCCCACGTATTTCGTCAAGTAGACGGTGTTCCGACTGCCGTATTTAGCTCCATGGCTGTCCAGCCGCCATCCGCATCGACAGAATGTACTCCGTTATGCTCACTGTGCAACCTGCAGCCGACACAGTGGACTCCAATGCTGGCAATGAGCACTCCGTCACCACTGGGATGACGGCATTGTGCCGACCATATTTTGATTTCACAGTCGAGCTGGCAGTGTACCTGAGGTGGTCCCATGAAGGTAGGCATCCATTGCGGGACCCATTCAGCATTGGACTATGGCTGCAGCTGTTGGATGGATGTTAGCAGCCCATATCTAATGTATATTGGGCAATTGTGAACACCTGTAAAACAGTCTATAAAACACACTCTATTTCAAACCATGATCCTTTGCCATTAAACTGCCGACCATCATTCTAAGGATGACCTTGCCACTGAACATCCAGCTTATTTTTAGATGTACTGTTTGCTCTCTGTTTTTTCAATTTTGTTTTCTTTCATTTTCTTTTAAATCACTGTAGGGTCACTACTATATATATATTTGAATCACAATAGCAGGGAGGAGGAACACATTTTACAGAGGGAGTATTGTCTGGTATGGATTAAATTATTAGAGTAGAGCCATGATTGTTTGGAGCACAAGTACAAAATACTACCATATCTCAGAAAAGGCAAATGTAGGACAAATAAGTCAACAGAGTGAATTCTGTAGCTAAAAATCAGTATTTGTAAAGAAACAAGGGAACCCTGTAAGTCAGAAGAGACCTAGGGTATGCATAGCATTATAAGGAACATCAGTCCCTTCAGGAAGGGTATATGAACAATATGACACAGACGGGGGCGTGGCCAAGCCGCGAGCGGAGATGGCCGCGCGGCGTTGAAGCTCCGCCATCAACCCGGCGCTACAGCTGATTTCCTCGCCATCCTGATGCGGGCGCGGGACGCCTGACACCGCCGCTGATCCTCCTGCAGCCCCGGAGCGAGCCGAGATGCAGACCGGGCCGCTCGTATCGCTGGGGCGTCCGGCGGAGGCCACATCGCCCTGAGGCACAAGATGGCGGGCTGACTCGGGGATTGGGGTCGCGAGTGCGTGGACGGCGGCCGGCCGAGAGACAGGTACCCGGGGGGGCGGAGGGGGGGGCATTGAGCGCCGGGGTGCGAACTAGCGGGGGTCTGCTGCTCTCCCTGCGCTGTTGCGGGCCAGAGGGCGACCGGGCGCTCGGCTCTTGCCCTGTGCGCTGGGCTCTGCCTCGCTCGTTGTTTCCTCCCTGGGGCCCCGGGCTAATTTGGTCGGGGGGCCGGGGAGGGGTGGCGGGACGGCCTGTTGGCGGTGGGGGGGGCGGTTGGACTCTGCGCTGGGCCTTGCGCTCGGGCTGTCTCTGCCTCTGTCTTTGGGCCCTCTCTGGGTGTGTCATGTGTTCCGCGGCCTGGTCGGGCTGTCCTCCCTCGCCCCTTCCGGCAGCGCCGAGTCGCGGCTGCTGATTATATCGCTCTGGTTCCCCCTCTGTTCCTTCTGGATCCTGCTGGCTGCATATAGTGGTGGCCCTGGCCTGCTGTACAGCGGAGTCGAGACCTGTCCGGTGCCCGGTGGGCACTGCATCGCCCGTTGACCGGAACTGCTTGGCTGCGGATTGGACTGTCCTGCCGGACTGACGCTGCACCATAACTGGGCCAACCTTGATCTACAAACAGCGGGCTGGTGGCCGTCTGGCGGTTGGGAGCATGGGTCGCAAGGACCCAAAGCAGAAAACGTTACCGTTCGAGAAACTATCTGAGCAGCCAGCGGAGAGCCGCCCTGACATGCCGGATCCTGCCGGTGACGCGTCCGGTGGCCCGTGCCCCATCCCCGGACTGGCTTCAGGAGATGCAGGCCGGCTTCAGGGCCCTGGATGGTCGCTTTGATGCCCTGGATAAGACGCTGGAAACTATGGGGGGCCAAGATCCAGGCCCACGACAAGCGTTTGGTAGAGGCTGAGGCCCGGATCTCTGCCGTGGAGGATAGATCGGTGCAGGAGACCAAACGGGTGGACAGACTGGAGCGCATATTGAAAGAAGTGGCCATCAAGAACGAGGACTTGGAATCGCGCAGCCGGCGCAACAACGTGCGAATCACTGGGGTCCCGGAATCCACGGCTACGGGCAGACTGGACGTTTTTGTGGAACAACTGTTGGCGGACATTTTTGGGAGAGAATCCTTCACGCCGGGCTTTGTGGTGGAGAGAGCTCACTGCTCCCTGGGGCCGAGACCGAACCCGGGGCTCCCGCCTCGCCCGCTTATTGCCCGTATTATGAACTTCCGAGACCGCGACACTGCCTTGTGGCTAGCCAGAGAGAAGGGTGAGATTACTTGGCAGGGCTCAAGACTCTCACTCTACCCAGATTTCCCCGCCATGGTCCAGGAGGACAGGCGAAAGTATGCAGGGGCGAAGGCTGCGCTCCGGAATCTAGGCCTCAAATATGGAATGCTCTACCCGGCCCGGCTGCGGGTCGAGATCGATGGCCGTGCTTGGCTCTTTGACAATCCCACTGAGGTCCAGGAATTCTGCCGCAACTACAAGTCGCGGAGAGGCCCGCCGGGGGGGATGAGAATGGACGGTCCCCCCCTCGTAGTGGGTCGGCGGTCAGCCAGGACCTGTTTGCGACCTCCGGTGTCAGCTGAGAAGGCGCCCGTGTCCTAACTTTGTTCTATTTGACTCTTGCTATCTGGGGACTTATTAACATTTGAAGTATACTTGTTATGCAGCGCTGGGTTGGTTGCGGATCGTCGTCACCCCCCTTTGGTTGAAACCGTTGGGATCACTTTTGGTTGTGATGCTCTGCCTCTTTCTGTTTGTCACACTTGGTATTACTGTCTAGAGCTGTGATTTTTTTTCTAGGTTTGGGACTGCCTCACGTTTGCGTGGTTTGGCTGGGTGGGGGGAGGGGGGTAGGGGTAGGCAAATTTGATCTTTCTGATATGGCTGTGTGTGAGCTGACTTTATTGATACACGGGGACACTACGTCTTTCTTGCTCCCATTACCTGCTGACTGGCATCGATGGCCCATATAGGTTTGAATGAAGCTCCTCTCAATCTATCGTTAATGACTTGGAATGTCCGGGGCCTAAACAACCAGCGTAAATGCAAACAGATACTACACTACTTAAATCGACACCGGGTTGACATTGCTTTTCTTCAAGAGACACACTTACACACCTCGGTGGATGCCCGCTTTGCAGCTTCTTGGGGCGCTCACCGATACTTTTCCAATTTCAGTAATTATGCTAGGGGCACCGCGGTGCTGATTCATAAGAGAGTCCCGTTTCACTGCCAGACGTTTCTGGGAGACAGGGAGGGACGCTACTGCATTGGGAGAGGGGTGTTGATGGGTCATGGGGTCACTCTTGTATGTGTGTATGCTCCTAACACTGATTCCCCGGACTTTTTTTATGCGCTTGCTGCCCAGCTGGCAACCCTTGCACCGGCTGGTATCCTGCTTGGCGGCGACTTAAACCTGTTACTGGAGGTGGGGCTGGACAGCACTTCTGGGGCCACTGACTCTAAGCCTAGGGCAAGGCGCGCATTCCTGGACCTCTGCCGTCGGTTCTCTCTGACTGATATATGGCGCAGGCGCAATCCGGGCAATACTGACTATACACACTTCTCTGGGCAACACAACACTTGGACCAGGATCGACTACTGGCTCCTCTCCCCGGGCCTGTCCCCTTGGTTCCGCGCGTTGAGGACTTTCCCTAGAACATACTCGGACTATTCTCCGGTCTTACTGTGTTTAGACGTTCCTCGGCCTGAGGGTTTTGAGCGGCAGTGGCGTTTCCCCGGGAGGGCGCTGTTGGACGACCTCTTTGTCCATGAGGTTTCCGAAGCGATAGAAGACTACTTCACGATTAACACTGGCTCGGTGGACTCGTGGGCAGTACTAGCTAAACATGCTGGGGTCCTGAAGGCATTGCGCACGACAATCACACAATTGGAGACGCAGCTAGACGCGACAGACACTGAGGCGCAACTGGCGCCCTCTGACGAGGTGTTTACCAGGCGCCTACGCCTGCTGTCGGACTTCTGGGAGGCCGCGGACAGGGAGATCCTCTATCTGGGGAAATACCATGTTGCTCGTAGGTACGGGGAGGGGGATCGGCCGGGGCGCACGCTAGCGCAGGCTCTGAGACCGCCGTATAGTAAGTCCCTGATAGCCGAGGTGAGGGGCGTGGATGGTATACTCCACACGACGCCCGCTGAGATCCGAGACGAATTCCTGGCCTACTTCACTGATTTATATACCACCAAGTTAGGTGACTCCTCGGCCTCTTGAGAGGCCTACCTATCGGAAATCGCTCTCGTGTTCCTGGATAGGGGTATGCAGGAGTTCATGGCGGAGCCCATAACGGTGGCAGAAGTGCGAGGGGCGATTAAAGTGCTTCGGGGCTCTTCAGCCCCGGGCCTCGATGGCTTCTCCGGGGATTTTTACAAGGCCTTCTCTGATCTACTGGCGCCCAAGCTCATAGAGGTCTACGCGGAGGCTTTGGAGCGAGGGTCCCTCACGTCTACTCTTTGTGAGGCAGTCATAGTGCTGCTCCCGAAACCGAACAAGGACCCGTCGTTGTGTGGGTCGTATAGGCCCCTCTCCCTCTTAAACACCGACTATAAGATCTTGGCCAAAATAGTGGCCAACAGACTTTCCCAATTGATGGAATTCATTATATCGCCCGCACAATCTGGCTTTGTCCCCCGTCGCTCGACGTCTCTGAATTTGCGGACGCTATTCACTGTTCTGCACAGAATTAACCCGGCCACACCTGCTGCGGCGATCCTCCTCGATACCGAAAAAGCGTTTGACTCCTTAGAATGGCCTTTCTTTCTTTCCGTCATGGAGCGCATGGGCATGCCGGCGAACTTCCTAGCCACTACTCGACTCCTCTATAGTCGCCCCACGGCCAGTTTGCGTATCAACGGCACGTTATCTCGCCCATTCTCTCTGACGCGCGGTACACGGCAGGGTTGTCCGCTTTCACCGCTCTTATTCATTTTGGCTATGGACCCCCTGATTCGGCATTTCCAGGAGCGGCACCTCCACAGGGGTCTCCAGTTCCGGACGGGCCCCTTGCTGGCCTCTCTCTATGCAGATGACACTATACTGTATGTTCGAGAGCCGCAGGCCAACCTGGCCCCCTTGATCCGTGAGATCCTTCGCTTCAGTGGCCACTCGGGACTGGGTATAAACTGGCGTAAGTCCATCATCTTCCCGTTGACTAGCGGCACCTCCCCCTGGCAGTGTGAGTTCCCGTTGGAATGGTGCTCTGACTCGGTACGTTACTTGGGCATACAAATACATTTGAGCATGGACGAAATTATCCGCCTCAACTATGGCCGCGCGATTGCGAAGCTGGTGACGCAGGTGGATGGGTGGCTGCGGCTCCCGCTCTCTATGTCAGCCAGAATAGCCATTATAAAAATGATAGTCCTCCTCAAATTTTTGTATCTTTTTAATAACATCCCTGTTCCTCTCACCCGGGCCTTCTTTTCCACCCTGCGGTCCCTCCTGATTAGACTGGTCTGGGGCGGGAAGCGCCCCCGGATCCGCTGGAAGACTCTTACGCTCCCACAGGATAGAGGCGGCCTCGGAGTACCTGATCTGTATTTATACTACCTTGTCGCTCAATGTGCACATGCCTATGTCTGGTACCATCCTGACGCTCGGATCCCGTTCCTTCGCCCAGAGGCGGACTTTGTTCTCCCGGGTCGCTTGTCTGCGGTATTGCCCAAAGGTGTCCCCAGAAGCCCAGTGGATATTCAAACGGTATCCACTACCAGCTGGGCCTGGAACAGACTTTCTCGCTACTTAGCTCACCCTCTGCTATATTCTTCTTCTCTCCCGATACCCAACCCCGGGTTACTGCCGGGCACGGGTGAGGCACTTGTGCAGCGAACTTTAATTAAATTTAACCTCACCAAGATTGGGGATTTATACCCTGGAGGGCACATATTCTCGGCGTCAGAGGAGGCGCGATTCAGTGAGGCTACGTTCATGGACAGGTTTGTTCTTCGCCGGCTCTATTGCGCAGCTAGGGTGGAAATTAAGGGATTTCCCCTTGAGCCGGCTTCCTTTGAACCCCTCACCATCCTTATTGATAAAGATACAGGGGCCCATATTGTCTCTAAGCTGTACAAGGCGTGTGCAGCTTTGGTCCCATGTGCGGATGACCGTGCACGGGAGGAGTGGGAGACGGACTTGGGTAGGCCTATCACGGACGAACAATGGACCGCTTGCTGCAAAGTCACTAACACGGTATCACTGAACAGTCGTCATAAACTCCTTCACTATAAATTCCTTCGCCGTTGGTATATGACCCCGGATAAACTCCATTCCATTGATCCCGCGCGGCCACATACATGCTGGAAATGCTCTGCACCACATGCTGATTTTGCACACATGTCCTGGACGTGTCCGAGACTGCAATCGTTCTGGACGCAGGTTTACAAGGTCCTGGAAGAGATGTTAGGGCTTACACTGGTTCCCACTCCTGAGGTCGCATTGTTGAGTTACACGGTAAATTTCCCTAAGAATGTCCGTAGACTGGCCTCTCTGGGTCTACTACTAGCCAAGCGAGAAATTGCCAGGCGCTGGGGGGTTAAAACGGCTCCCACAGCCAGGACATGGCTCACTGCCATGGCTTTCTGTAGCACGAATAGCGAGATCTACTCTAGTCTCCTCCCCGCAGTGGCGCGACCTAAGGACATCTGGGGCCCTTATAAAACATACATCGCAGGCCTGCCTAGCTCCTCCCCACCACCCTCGAGTTCCGGAATAGTTCCCACGGGAGTGGGGTAATCTATGCAGCGCCAGCGTTACGCGGGTGGAGGGGCCATGAGATGGATGTGCCATGGGGGTCCTCGGTGCTTGGGGTCAGGTGATGTCGATTGCACGGATTTTGAACATGGCCGAGGTGTGAACAGAGGAGGGGGGTGGCTTTGGCGCCCGGGGGGTAGATCCTTGGTCCGAGCTTCTCCTGTTTCAGGTGGGACAGATGCTGCTGATGGATTGGTAAATGGGGTCCTGATGTCTGATGCCTTGCTTATGTGGTATTTTTTATCTGAGAATCGAAAGTGTCAAGGTGTATCTACCTGCTTGATATCTGGTGAACGCACAGCCGCTATCTTTGTACTGTTTTCTTTTTCAAATTTAAATAAAGCTTTAAAAAAATAAAAAAAAAACAATATGACACAGACCTACAATGAGCCCAGTGATGATGCTCTCCAGTGGAGATACATTACATTCATTGAATATAAAACAATTAAAGAACAATAAAACACAACATACAAAATACGCGGGTCAAAGGTTGGAAGTCAGAAGATTTCCAGAACCCAGACATTAAAAGTGCAAGGTGACTTTGTAAAGGGATACAATTATTAGACAGTCATAATTAAACAAGCATCTTTTGCTCCATAAGATATCTGGTAAGGCAGGTTGGAGTCAAGATGCAACGGTCAACAGCGTTTCCATCCCCACTAGCATGGGGGGACCATAATCAGGACAGAAGGTATAGTGCCCGAGTGATAGCCTATACAAAGGATGGGAGAGAAAAAAAGGGGAGAAAGTAAAAAGAAAAGAAAAAGGGGGGAAGAAAGGAAAAGAAAGGGGAGAAGTTTACGACAGTTTCAAAATAAGTTCATGTGGACAATTCCCAATGTGTAGTGCTTAAATACCTATAATAAGGCTGAAGACACAAGGAGCTAAGCGCCACTATATTGCGCAGGTTTGAAGACAGGGCAGATTTGAAATAAAATTTGGGACTACGGTTTTGCCCATACGTTGAACAACGTTGTGAAGTTCGGCGGCTGATCATCGCATCATGCATTTAATGGAAGTCCGCTGAACAACTGACCTGTATGTAAGTCATAGTCATAGGTAGCAGAGGGTCCGAAGTAACGGATGATACCGGGGAGGGCGCAGCAAGTCCAGAGAACTGAGTGGTACGGCGGTCAGTTGCTGCACGCCGGTCTGGAGAGAAAAAGGGAATTAATTGTATCTAGTGAATCATGTGCAGGAAAATTGGTGAGTCCGCCTAGCACCCTCAGTAGTGACCTTACTGTAGAGTGGTTAATATGTGGGAGCGAGGAAGGGGAGCAGTACGCCTTGGTAAGTACATCCTGAATTGGAGTCCTGATCAGGGTAACGGTGGTAATGGATCCATGGAAGAAATTGAAAATTATCAAGTAAGACTGCCGCAGGAAGGCGTGAGGCCTGACATCAAGGTGGATGAGGTCAGCGGTGGAGCTTACTGTTAACGTGCAATAGCATCATGAAAGCTCTGTGGAACAGTAGATAAAAAAATTGGGGCAGCGGGGAAGGGGACACAGTCCTCCTTGGTAATTCAAACAGGACTATTTCCATGAAGCAAACCATTTGGCTAACAAACTTGTGAACAGGGGCTACCCACGGAAACTTGCTAGAAGATGACTCAAACGAGCATGGTATTGCCCATGAGAAGCCCTCCTTACACCTAAATCTAAAACAGAAAATGACCGACTGGTTTGTGTCACTACCTTCTCTCCTGTCTCCAATCAGATCAAAAATTGCATCTTAAAACATTGGCCCAAACTCAATGCAGGTAATTTAGCTTTAGAACGACCATTGTTCGCATTTTGTAAGAATAAAAACATCAAAGATCCTTTGGTAAGAGCGTCCCTCCCCCGCAAAAAATCAATTCAAACTCTCACAGACTTGTGGGGACTTATGCCGGTGCTGGGTCATTTTAAATGTGGGGGCTGCAGTGTCTATCAAATGACCATTGAAAGCAAAGAGTTTGCCTACAGAGATATTGCAGTATCAATGAACCATTTCTCAAATTGTAACACTGCCAATGTAATATATGTGTTCCTTTGCCCTTGTAACTTGATTTATATAGGCCAGATAACTCAAAAGATCAGAATCCGGATGTGCCAGCACCGAAGCCCCCTCATATGTAAATCTCCAAACGCTCCTCTAGTGGACCACTTCACAGACCATGGACACACAGGATGACCTAAAATGGGAAGTCATTAGGGTGATTAAACCACCACCGTGGAACACAGACATCAGCACCATCCTAAACAAGGAGGAACTGAAATGCATTTTTCCTACCATCAGCTTACATTCTGGACTCAACAAAACTGAGGATTGGACTACTCTGATTTAAATCATGAAGTGTGCCAATGATTCAATGACTCTTCCCTGATACCCTCCTGCGTCAAATCTTACCGCTACTAAATCATCATGTTAGTTGTGCTAGTATCATGTGTTTCCACTGCTAGCTTTAGGGTTGTTTTACTGCACTTATCAATGTATTATCTCATACACTTGCTTTGACACTCACATTTTTTGCCTATTCTTTTTGTGGTGAGCAGTCTAAATATCGAGTTTTAAATTTCGAACTACAAGTATATCGAGTTGTAAATATCGTAGGCAAAGAATATCGAAGTCAAGAATATCGATGGACAGAATATCGACCCCAAGGTAAGTATTATCGAAGTTAATAATATCGAAGTCATTAATATAGATGTAAGTAATATCGTAATCAAAAATTTCGATGTCAAGAATATCGATATTTTATTAGTGTAATGTATTTTAATATGTATTTTATTTGTATGTTAAAGACTATTGTAATGTATTTTAATACATTTAAAAATAAATGTTTAGAGATTAATAATTATGTAAAATATAATTTAGCGTTTTAGTATCAGAGCGGGTTGTGGGTTTATAGGGGAATAAGGTGGGAAGTAATTTAATTATAATTAATTAATTAATATGTATTGTTTAATTGGTATTTATGATTAATTAATTGTTAATTAATTACTAATTGTTAGTTAAATATATTAATTGATTAATTAATTGTTAATTAATTATTAATTGTAAATTAATTTTATTAATTGGTTAATTATATAAGTTATAATTAGTTTAATATTAATATTTCTTTATTGGTATTGTTAATTAATTAATTGTTAATTACTAATTAATTGGTGATTTAATTTTATTAAGTGATTAATTGATGATTAAATTAATTATGTGAATTTTTATGTGTAGTGGGTTGTGGGTTTATAGGGGAATAGGGTGGGATGTAATTAAATTCAAATAATTAATGATAATTTTTATTTATTTGTAATTAATAATAATTAATTGTTAATTAATTATTAATTGGTATTTAATTGTTATTAGTACGTTAAATATAGTAAATATAAATAATGTATTATTCCATGTTATTTGTTGTTATTGCTAATTAATGTATAGTTAATTAATAATTAATTTGTGAATAATTGTAATTTGGTAGTTAATATGTATACATTTGTAAATAATAAGTATATTAATTATAAAGAATGTATTATTAATTCTAAATAATAGATAAACTGATATTTAAATGTATTGTGTATTTTGTATGTGTAGTGTGTTGTGTGTTAAAGGGGAAATAGTGTGGGATGTAATTTAAAGTTATTTATATAAATATTTATTTAAAATAATTGGTATTTAATAATACATAGTTTGTAAATTAATTATTAATATGCTATTTTTTTATAACTAATTATTTAATTGGTTATTATGTTTATAGAATCCCTATGCTATCCAGTGCTTTCCCAACTGTTTTACTATCTGGAGTTGGAATAGTAATTTTTAACCCTACGCTATCCAGCGCTTTCCCTACTGTTTCACTTACTGGAGTGGGAATAGTAATTTGTACCCCTACGCTATCCAGCGTTTTTACTACTGTTGCACTCTCTGGAGTGGGAATAGTAATTTTTACTCCTACGCTATCCAACGCTTTCCCTTCTGTTGGACTCACTGGAGTGGGAATAGTAATTTTTACCCTTACGCTATCCAACGCTTTCCCTACTATTGCACTCTCTGGAGTTGGAATAGTAATTTTTACCCCTACGCTATCCAACGCTTTCCCTACTGTTGCACTCTTTGGAGTTGGAATAGTAATTTTTACCCCTACGCTATCCAGCGCTTTCCCTACTGTTTCACTTACTGGAGTGGGAATAGTAATTTGTACCCCTACGCTATCCAACGCTTTCCCTACTGTTGCACTCTCTGGAGTTGGAATAGTAATTTTTACCCCTACGCTATCCAGCGCTTTTCCTACTGTTGCACTCTCTGGAGTTGGAATAGTAATTTTTACCCCTACGCTATCCAGCGCTTTCCCTACTGTTTCACTTACTGGAGTGGGAATAGTAATTTTTACCCCTACGCTATCCAGCGCTTTTCCTACTGTTTCACTTACTGGAGTGGGAATAGTAATTTGTACCCCTACGCTATCCAGCGTTTTCACTACTGTTGCACTCTCTGGAGTGGGAATAGTAATTTTTACCCCTACGCTATCCAACGCTTTCCCTACTGTTGGACTCACTGGAGTGGGAATAGTAATTTTTACTCCTACGCTATCCAACGTTTTCCCTACTATTGCACTCTCTGGAGTTGGAATAGTAATTCTTTTCCCTACGCTATCCAACACTTTCCCTACTGTTGCACTCTCTGGAGTGGGAATAGTAATTTTTACCCTTACGCTATCCAACGCTTTCCCTACTATTGCACTCTCTGGAGTTGGAATAGTAATTGTTACCCCTACGCTATCCAACGCTTTCCCTACTGTTGCACTCTTTGGAGTTGGAATAGTAATTTTTAACCCTACGCTATCCAGCGCTTTCCCTACTGTTTCACTTACTGGAGTGGGAATAGTAATTTGTACCCCTACGCTATCCAACGCTTTCCCTACTGTTGCACTCTCTGGAGTTGGAATAGTAATTTTTACCCCTACGCTATCCAACGCTTTCCCTACTGTTGCACTCTTTGTAGTTTGAATAGTAATTTTTACCCCTACGCTATCCAACGCTTTCCCTACTGTTGCACTCTTTGGAGTTGGAATAGTAATTTTTACCCCTACGCTATCCAGCGCTTTACCTACTGTTTCACTTACTGGAGTGGGAATAGTAATTTGTACCCCTACACTATCCAACGCTTTCCCTACTGTTTCACTTACTGGAGTTGGAATAGTAATTTGTACCCCTACGCTATCCAACGCTTTCCCTACTGTTGCACTCTCTGGAGTTGGAATAGTAATTTTTACCCCTACGCTATCCTGCGCTTTTCCTACTGTTGCACTCTCTGGAGTTGGAATAGTAATTTTTACCTTTACGCTATCCAACGCTTTCCCTACTATTGCACTCTCTGGAGTTGGAATAGTAATTTTAACCCTACGCTATCCAACGCTTTCCCTACTGTTGCACTCTTTGGAGTTGGAATAGTAATTTTTACCCCTACGCTATCCAGCGCTTTTCCTACTGTTGCACTCTCTGGAGTTGGAATAGTAATGTTTACCTTTACGCTATCCAACGCTTTCCTTACTATTGCACTCTCTGGAGTTGGAATAGTAATTTTAACCCTACGCTATCCAACGCTTTCCCTACTGTTGCACTCTTTGGAGTTGGAATAGTAATTTTTACCCCTACGGTATCCAACATTTTACTTTCTGTTGTTTTTGTTGGAGTTGGACTAGTAGTTTTATTGTGTCTGATATTTCATATGTTTTGTATTATTTTGGCTATTGTAATATATCATTAATAATAAAAATTATTCACATTAAAAATATTGATTATTATTTGCTATATGTAATTATTAAATATTTATTAATGTTATTATTTTATGTGTATAGATGTATTGGTAATTTTTAAAAACATTTAATAATTTATACGTTACAGAAATTATTAGTAAAATTAATTATTAAGTAACTATATATATTATATATTATATGTATATGTTTAATTAAAGTTTTATTAAATTATATATATTAATTATACATTTTAAATATTATACAATATATTTAATTATGTTTATTTAATTTCTAAGTATAATTTGGTTTATTTTACATATATTTTTAAAGTAAAAAAAACGATATTTTTAATAACGATATTTTTGACATCGATATTTAATTTTCGATATTTTTGTACTTACCATGTTGTAGATAGGATGTTGATATTCTTGACATCGATATTTTTGTTGCGATATATTTGTAGGTCGATTTTCTGTCTGTCGAAATTATGTCATACAACCTCTTTTTGTATAGCAGGCATTGCCCTTAGACCTATACTACGTGGCCAGAATTATTATGATTACCAAAAACATTACCATTATAATAATGATAATGAGGACCTTTCATAGGCCCTTCACACATGACATTAATTTCTTCATCAGCTGTCGTATGCACATTTAATATATCACTCCTTCTATGTGAATAATAATTTGCACACAATTTTCTTAATTTTTCTATCCACCCGTTCCTTCGGTTCTCAGTAATTGTCATCCATTAATTTAGCCTTCAACTATTATACACACATGCGCGACCCACACTGGCTCGTGCTTACTTTCTGTCTCATCTCACTCTGAATGTACCTCTTCGTCATAACCCGCATCTTTACTCCTCAATAACTTTCTACATACACGTTCTAGAATCAGGTAATGCGCACCGGCATCTGGTTTCACTGCTCCAGAGACCATATACAGTGACACACACATTGACTGCCCTTGTCTGGCGTGCACTTGGACACTTCTGTTTTGCGTGATTTCTTTTCATCACGCCAACGTGTGTTAATGGTTTAGCTCCACTGCTAATCACATCACCCTTGCTGTCAGCTGTTATGCCTGACACGCAGCAGTCCCACCTGATTATTTTTATACTCTCCCTTAGGCCTTTACCACCGTTAATCCAGATTGGGGCTCCGATTCAGGAAATAATTACCAAGGAGGACTGTGTCCCCTTCCTCGCCACCCCCAAATTTTTTTACAACTCCTTAGTCCTTTCATCACAACATCGTGCGTTAACAGTAAGCTCCCTAGCCGACCTCATCCCCCTTGCTGTCAGCCCTCATGCCTTCCTGCTGCAGTCTTGCTTGATCATTTTCCATTTCTTCCATAGATCCATTCTCACTGTTACCCTGATCGGGACTCCGATTCAGGATATACTTCTCAAGGCAAACTGTTCCTCTTCCTCGCTGCCACTTATTATCCACTCTACAGTAAATTCTATTCCGCGGGCGCTAGACTGACTCACCAATTTTCCTCCACATGATTCACTAGATACATTTAATTCCCTTTTTCCTTCCAGGCCAGCGTGCAGCAACTAACTGCCCTACCACTGCATTCTCTGGCCTTGCTGCGTCCTCCCCGATAGCATCCACTTCTTCAGACCCTCTCCCCCCTCTATGACTATGACTTACGTACAGGTCAGTTGTTCAGCTGGCTTCCATTAAATGCATGATGTGACCCTCAGCTGCAGAACTTGACAATGTTGTTCAAAGTATGGGGACAACCTTAATCCCAATTTTAATTTCTAGCTTAAAACTTTCTTGTTCTAATTGCCCCCCCTCTGGAACCCTACAGGCTCACGCCAGGACACTCCTAGGAGTAGCTGTGCGCCCTATAAAATCCAATAACATAACATAACATAACATAACATAATCTGCCTTATCTTCTAACCCGCGCAACATAGAGGCATTTAGCTCCCTGTGTCTTCACCCTTATTATAGGTATTAAAACACTACACATTGGGAATTGTCCACATGAACTTATTTTGAAACTGTCATAAATTTCTCCCCTTTCTTTTTCCTTTCTTCCCCCCCTTTTTTTTTTCTTTCTCCCCTTTTTTTCTCTCCCATCCTATGTATAGGCTATAACTCTGGCATTATACCTAACGTCCTGATGATGATCCACCCCATGCTAGTGTGGATCGAAACGTCGTCGACCGTTGCATCTTGACTCCAAACTGCCTTACCAGATTTCTTATGGAGCAAAAGATGCTTGTTTAATTGTGACTGTCTAATAACTGTATCCCTTTACAAAGTCACCTTGCACTTTTAATGCATGAGGTCGGAAAATCTGCTGACTTCCAACCTTTGACCCACGTAATTTTGTGTATATGTTGTTTTTTTGTTCTTCAATTGTTTTATATTCAATAAATGTACTGTATCTCCACTGGAGAGCATCATCACAGGGCTCATTGTAGGTCTGTGTCATATTGTTCATATACCCTTCTTAAAGGGACCGATGTAGCTAAAAGCAGTGGCGGCTCCTCGTGGGAGTGCTGCAGGGTGGTAGGGTGGGGTGGGTTAGGGGCAGGGTGGGGAGTAGTAATCTATGGAATGCTGCAGAGCAGAGTTGTGTATTTAAATAAATAAATAAAACAAATTACATTGCGCGCTACAATGCCAAATCGGCGATGCAGCGCGCTATGTAAGTCGTTTTATTTATTTATTTATATACACAACTACGTTCGGCGACATACCCGCACCTTGCCCCTCCCCGCCCCACCCCACTGCTCCGCAGCACTCTCTCGAGGAGCCGCCACTGGCTAAAAGTCTGTGCACACAGAAGGAAATTCGGAAGAGGTGGAATTACCTGCAGGGAAGAGTCTATTCCCTGTCCTCCTAGTGCCACCTGGAGGGCCAGAGGACTGGTAGCTGTTATACCAGCCCCCCCCCAATGCAACTATTTCTCTGGGAGGACAAGGTCTTACTGATCCTACATCCTGAAGGCTTGACAGGAATTCCTGGTGGAGTGGAGACTGGCAATGACAAAGGGAGTCCTTGCACTTAGCTTAGCCATTCAGAATGTTTCTAGACCCCAATCAAAACATGTATATTTAAACTTCACTTTCCAAAATACCTTGTTTTATCCAAATCAGTAGCATCATAGTTATTACAATCTATTTAACAATGACCAATGTGTATTGTCAGATTGTGTGTTGTTCTCCATGGATCACCCCTTGCATTTGCCTAGTCCTTTGCTGTATCTCAATTTAGAGAGCAACAAAGCACAAGGGAACCCTGTGCGTCAAGAGGGACTGAGGGTACACAGTAGTTTTACAAGAGACAAGGGTCCCTACCAAAGAACATAAAGGTATGAGCACAGAACTACGAATTAGCGATGTGTTAGTGTATCCAAATGGAAAGGATTGTATTTATTAAACATAGAGTAAAAGGAACAATTCATTATTAATCTAGTGGGTAACAAAGCAGGGTATGGAAATCAGCGGATTTCCAGACCTCAGGCATTCAGTTCTAAAAGTGACATTAGCAATACATGCTTACAACAGTCACAATGCGAAAGAACAATTCGTGCTCCACATACATTGTCATACAATAGGAGTCACAGTGTAGGTGTCGATGACGTTTCGATCCCTGCTGAAAAGTGGGGGTATCATCATCAGGACAAGAGCTTATTTAAATGCCTGAGAGAGCCTGTGTCTCATAGACCTGAGTAGTAATAATATCCTACTCAGTTTAATAGTAACCTACTGTGTTTAATTTTCACTTTAGTAATTTAAATAGGTATGGGTTACTTACTTTTTCACAAGTATTGGCAATAGTGTCCACAAATTACTACAACTACGATGATGCCCTGCTTTTGTCTCTGCACAACAATAGTTTTATGTAATGCTTGCCAACCTTCCTTTCCTTCCACAGATGTACAAAAGACAAAGCTTTATGTAGTTGTCATTCACCATTTCATGTATGTTTATATCTTTCATCTAATGTGTTGATCTAGTATGCTGGCACCTTCTTGTAACTCCATTGAATAGATCTTCTTGCTTGCAGAAATCATAGTTTGTATATTCAAAGGTTTCCAATCATGTTCTGTGGCATGTTTGATACACTATTTTCTTGCAGTGTACATATGATGACCAATGCCATTTAATCCAATAAATTGTGCCATCGTTTTTTTTGGGAGGCTGCAATGCCTTGAAATGGCTCAGAACTCAAATCTCCTCTCTACCGTGTTGAATTGCATATCCGGTACATGTAATGTACACTTCCTAAATACCAATTTACATTTCAAGGCATCGCTCCATCATTGTTACTCTGTGTACAGTGCCTCTGTGTACATTAACATGCATGGATAAAAAGTGAAAAATCACACAAAGGCCTCTACATCCCATAAATCATAATTTTTTCTTTTCTTTAGGCTGCGTTATCTGTAGCTGAAGACAGATTTGAGGTACAATACAGACCTTTAATGTTTCTATATTTTTTAATTCCTATTGGAATCAACACCCAGGGCCAGTGGTCCACCGTCTGCAACCGGAGACACCTCCACTCCAGGCCAGGATAAAGCCTTCAGTGAAGACGTCACCCCTGCCAGTCCATATGATGAGGGGATGCCTGGTCCATCTGGTCTGTCTGTGCATTAAGCCCCAGTGAGTCACACTCAGCTTACACCTAAACCTCCCATCCCTGCTGCTACAACAACTGTGCATATGAATACCTCTACTCCATGTGTCCAGTGGAACACAACTCCCATCTTGTGGCCCGCAGTCCTGGCTACTGTTGAGCAAAAACCACCATCTCCAGTTGTGCCAGGACCCAGTGGGATGGGCCACACTGCCTCAAGGGCACAGGGTAGTGGGGTAAGCATCATGGGAGGGAATACGTGGGCCAGGAAGGTGAGGCCACTGGCATCATTGTCACCCAGACCCCCATTGATGTCTTGGGAGCAATACAAATGCCTCAAGACATGATGGACCAGGTCCTAACAGAGTCCTTAAGCAGGTGCAGAGGGAGCACAATATTGAACTACAGAATCTGAACTCCAATTTGTGCTCCTATACTGGGGTGATGTTTGGCATTTATCATCACTTGTGCAGGGCTTTTCCTTTACCATCTATCCCTGTCTGTGGTCCTTCTACATCAGGACATAATATACTTTCTACAGCCACGGACAGGGAGGCCCTGCCACAACAGGAAACTGATCAACTCACTCCAGTCCCTGCACCTGTGCTCCCCCCCAGAGGTGACGTTCATCCGGACTATCAGGAGAAGATGACCTCCACCACCACCTGCAAGAGACGAAAAACCTAATTCCCTCCAGTGTGTGCCTACCATTTACTCAGTGGACTATTTCATGGGCACATTTTCCTTTTCTGAGGAGAAATGTGTTTTGTACATTAGACTCCAAACAATTTGTGCTCAGCAAATATAGTTTCATCCATCATGGATTTTTTTATTATTGACCTATTTTCTTTCCGGTTTCAAAGCTATTGCACTCATATTTTTGCTCAAAATAAATGCACATACAACAATGTAAAAGACTGGGGTTGTACTTCTTGTGGTAGTTCATTTTCTATGTCATCTGTACATCATCATTTTTTAAATCTGTTAAACAATATGATACTAAAACAAATAATACATACCAACTTGGTAATGTGTTTCCAATGTTTAAATAGGATGGAAAAAGAAATAATGAAATCTGAAAGTATTGGTGTCATACATATCTAGGTAAAAAGGTTCTACAAACCATGCAGAAGTCAAACAATCTGTGCCATTTAGAAGTTGACAATCCACAACGTTGACACCATTGAAGAAAAGGAATATTACAGGAAATCAAATTAAATAGGCCAACTATTATTGATGCATGACCTCAGCCGAGCCAAACGTACTGCCCTCACAGTAGGCATACTACATCAATAACACAAATAGTCAACATCATGGCAGTAAAAACATTTCAGGCCACAGTCCCATTTGATGGTACTGTGGCAGTATCTGGTGCCATGTTACAGCCACCATTCAGTGCTGCACTAAACCCATTATTTCAATTATGAGGAGGCACATCAACAGCTTCCTACACTGAATACCAATTGAAGATTTAGCCCATGTGAAGGGAGGCAAGTATGCTATGGCCTGACATGCACATTGTTAGAGCAAGTTTAGCAGCACATATTGCCTTGGTGGCAAAATTCCACAGAAAACAGGTCTGATACAATTTCAATAACTTCCTTTCAATCACAGTGGAAGTTGTCCATGTACAAGATTTGCCCATCCCAAGTGGGTGTCTGTCCCAGGATCAATCCATGTTTCCTCTGTACTTTCCAACAGCAACATATGACTGCAAAATGTCACAACTTTGAAATGTACAAATGAAGTTGACATGGTGAAGGACTCTGAAACAGAATAACAAGGGAAAATGAATGATTTCACATCGAAAATTGGACTCAAATTACAAGTTAGGAGGACACATATACTTAGCACAAGAAAAGTTAATCTATGGGAAACTCTCATCCACAAACATCTTTGCCTTGGACTTTCCTGAACTGACCATTCCTACCAAATTCACACTGCTCTTCATGGTTTCCATCCTCTGAGATGATTGGGATGTTCTGTCACAATGCAATGTTGTGCAGCATGCAGCAGCCAACCGTAACTTGGTACACCTTATCTGGTGAGTAGAGGACGGCTCCACTGGCCTTGTCCAGACACCTTAATCTGACAATCAGGAGTACCAAAGCCTCTCCACTGGCCTTCGTGTTCTTCCATGGGCCTCATTGAAGTGGACTTTCCCTGGTGCTGTTGGGTTCCTCAGCAGTGCAAACAACCATGCTGTTTATCCTACATGGAAGCAATACATTGATAGATTAATATATCAGGCCATTGTACATTCCTAAACTAGGATTGAAGCAAACAATCCTCAAGTCATATTGTACTTACCAACAAGCCTGTCACTCTCAGGTCCAAGTTGTGACATTTGCAGGGGTATGGTGCTGTTCCGTAGTACAACGGAATCATGTTTTGACCCAGGAAAACGGGCACACACAATTGCGATGTATACATCCAGTAAGCAGGCAACTTGCTCAATGATGGAAGGGACGTTCTTCTGATTGCGGTAGACCTCTTCCATGGAGTGTGGTGGCAGCAAGGCAATATGTGGGCTATCAATTTCTCCAACATCATGTGGTAGGCCACCCAAATCATAAACTACTCCCTTTACATGGGCCAAATCCTGAGCTCTTGGAAACTGGATGAAACTGTTGATGAGTCTCATCATTGAATCAAGGCCTTCTTGTAGCACACCACTGAAGGTTGGCTGTGACATGCCTCCAGACACTGCCACAGGGTGTTGAAAAGAGCCAGTGGCCACAAAATGAAGTACTGCCATGAGTTTCACTATTGGTGTTATTGCTGTTTGTTAGAATCCGGGGTCCCTGGTTGGCACAGGTATGCACTTGCGACAAGCAGGGACTCTTTCCTCTAAGTCAGGGCGTAGGATTATCTCTTTAAAAATAACCCCTGCTCACCCTCTAGGTAACGTGGCGCGAGCAGTCAGGCTAGATTTCCAGAGGGCATTAGGTTAAGCGTTCAAGATATCCCACACAATAATCACCACCCCACCACACAAAGACACAAGGCTATATTTATATCATAATAAAGTTCTTTATATAAAAGATTTCTTCAAGCAGGATGTCAAAATACAGTTCTTTCACTTAAATAAGGTTCCAGTTACTTTAAATGTTTTTAGGCAGTCCACAGTTCTTAAAATGGCACTTTTCTATTAAATATAAGCTTCTTTGGGGTTCTGTGCGCTTCGTAGCGCCTTCGGTACGCTTCGTACTAAGTTTTGGATGTCTCTTGCCGTTTCTCACGCTTCTCACGTGAGCACGCGTACTCAGGACGTGAACCGCACGGACCGTACCCTCGTAGGTACGTGTCGTACACGTTTCGTACGCCTTTTCCCAAACCTCACGCTTCTCGCGTGAGCAACGTACTATACTCTCAATGGGGGCCGATTTGTACCTTTCCGGATCGCTTCGTACAGTCGCTCCGAAGGTTGCTAAAGCGCACGCTTTACGCGTGACCAGCGTAGTGGGTCTCAAGCATCAGTACGGCCCGAACCAAGCAACGGACGGGTCGTACCAACGCGCGCTGCACACAGTACCTTGAAATTCTTGTTGGGCAAAGGTCCTGGCGGCTCCAGAAGTCGATGAGGGGTGTCCCATGTCGCGGTGCTGTCCCTGGGAGTCAGAGGATGGCGATGCTTCGTGGGGCACGTCTAGGCTTCCGGACACGCACCAGAGGGTAGAAGCTGGAGGTGCAGCTCGGGGGCAATTTCTACAGCGCGTCGTGCTGCCGGCTTCACAGAGAGGACACACAGGGTTTAGTAGGTCCTTGCAGGGGCTTCCACGGCCAGGGGGGCGCAGAGGCTCGGCGCTCAGAGCCTAACCAGTCTCTTCTTTGCGGTGCGAGCTACGGCTCGGGGGGCTGATGCTTGCGGTGCTTGGACCAGGTAGACAGGTCTATGCGGTGCTCGCAGTAGCCCCGGTGGCAGATGTCGCGGTGCTCAGATGAGGGGCACACAGGTCCTCAGGGGTCAGCGTCACAGGATCGCCTCCAGCAGCTTCTCCTCTTCTTGGGGAAAGGTAGCGCCCACTGTTCCTGGGGCGCAGTTCAGGGGGCAAGTTCACCAGCAAGCCCTTGGAGATTGTTTAAAGCACAAGTTGATCAAAAGTCTTTTCTTCTCAAGTCTTTTCCTCCTCTCCTTCTTGCAGCAAGGCACCCACCATAGGCCAGTCTCACAGGTCAGAGACAGTAGTCCTCCATGTAGCTTTCCCAGGTCCTTCTCTTCGGGCAGAGTTTCTTCTTGGCGCAAACAGGATCTGATTTCTTAGGAGCAGGGCTCCTTCTTTTATAGCACAATTCTTTTGTTCTTTGTCGCCAGGGGGCCTGGGCCTGGCTCAGTCCAGTTTTGGAGCACTATGTTGTGGTGACTCTGCTCTTTCCTTTCAGCAGCAGGGCAGAGACATCAGCCACTCCACAGGGGGCAGAGCCGGTATTGTGGTGGCAGAGCACAGGTCTATTCAGAGTCAAAGGTGTACTCCTCCCACCCATCCTGGTGTAATCTCTCTACCCACCAGCCTGTCTCCTGGAATTCCCCAGCCCTGCTCCTTTACTGTTACTAGGCAGAACACACACACACAGCAGAGGCGGACTGAAATGGCCAGGTCAGTAAATACTAACTTTCTGATATTAAAATAAACTTTACTAAAAGAAGTATTTTATTATTCTGAGTTCAGGCATACTAAACTTGACTTTCTACCATGCTCTCTGAGTCCACTGGGATTACAGCGTGTAGTAATTCCAGCAGCCCATTCTGGGCTATGGAGAGCAGGTAGCCTTCAACAGTGAAAAACGAAAATGGCTGTAATTCACTATTAGGACATGCCACACACATCAGGGCATGTCCTTCCTTATACCTACAATGCACCCTGCCCTTGGGCCTACCATAGGGGTGACTAATACGTAGTTAAGTGAAGGTTTGGGGACTGGCAAGTAGGTGCACTTGCGCAATCAGCACGACAGTACCAGACCGCGCGCAGGTTCTGCAGTGGCAGACCCTAGACACATTTTACTAGGCCGCTTCTGTGGGTGGCACAACCAGTGCTGCAAGCCCACCAGCAGAATTTGTATTTACAAGCCCTGGCACTCCTGGTGCACTTTACTAGGGGCTGATAGTAAACCAAATAAGCCAAACATGGACACCAATCAACATTAACATTTTACCATAGGGAGAGCATATGCACCTTAGCAATGGTCAGCAGTGGTAAGGTGCCCAGAGTCATAAAACAGCCAACACCAGGTCAGAAAAAATACAGGAGGAAGGCAAAAAGTTTAGGGATGACCCTGCAAAAAGGGCCAAGTCCAACACTGTTGTGCTCCTATTGTGAGGCATGAGCTACTGACACAAATCCAGCATAGTGTAACTATTTAATCTGAACTGTTTGATTATGGCCCTTTCCTCCATGGTGGCAAGGTCTGGAAACAGTCTGAAGATTCAAGGACACCTTCTTCAACCTATCCCCAGGTTCATATGTCTGCATGTAAGGCAAACAAACTATCAGTTAAAATTGTCACATAAGACTTTCACCATCAACACACATCGTATGTCTTGGTTAGATTAGTGATCTTATTATGCCATATACATTACCATAATTCTCAAACATCTTTTCTAATTGCAAATCAATATTTTTTTCCATGTCTGATTTTTTTACAAATAATGTGTGAATTTTACATTTGGAATTTTAATTTGAACATGCTTTATTTTTTCAGATTCATTTTTGGGAAAATTGCCATCAACGTAAGTATTGCATACACCGTGGCCCTATCAATGCCAAACACAATAATGGTTAACGGTTTTATGTGTCATATCTTGCCACAAACAACATATTATGTTTCTGAGAAATGTATACAAACTAGCCACCATTTTGTTTGCTGGTGATGCACAAACTATTTAAAAATACACAGCTACATTTCCTAACTTGGTGGGTGCCTGACCTTGCCATCAGGATATTGGCCATCCGACGGCTGTCACCGAACGTTGACCCCTTAGACCACTCCATGAAGGGCCCTGCCATAGGCTAATGTGTGTGACAGCTATGCATGAAAGCCAATGTCTGTGTCTGTCTCCGTCACAGATCTGGTACGATGTGTACTTCTATGCAGCATATTAAAAAAACCTTACTTGCCTTCTAACACTGCAGCCAAAAAGACCTCTTCATAGTTTTTGCTGCTGTTACTGACCTCAGGGAGCCAGGATGCTTGCCAAAGCAGGTGTGAGGGCCCCTGTCTTCTTCCTTGAGGAGTTGGAGGTGCTAACCAGGGAGGTCCTGTCCCAGTACAGCCAGTTGTATGGGAACCCAGAGGAACAGGTACATGTTTGAATGGGAAATGTTTGCCAAAGTTACTTGTTCCCTCTTTGTTTACAGGGTATTTGCTCCCTTTTGCTCATGAGTGAATTGTGATTGTGAACTGAATGATTTAGCTAGGTACATGGTGTTGTTTAAGAATGCCAGTAATGTCTGTGCATTGAAATGTACATTCACCTGAAAGTATTAGCTGGGTTTTCAATGCATGTTACAGACAATTCCATGTTCAATTAGACAAACTGCAGGCATCTTACTTCCAGTGGCTTGTAGACACTGCACCACTAGTTTAAGTGGAAACATACAACCCAGGTTGAATTGAGAGAAATGTAATGTTCAAGTAGAATCTCTGAAGTTATGGAGTTATCTGATGCTGTCTTGTCAAGTGCATGTACAGCCCATATTTTGGAATATGAGTATCTTTGTGTGTTAAACATGTCATGGTGCCACATACGGGGAAAGGTATTTCCTGTGCTGCCAGTCTAAATGGCCAAGTCTCTCAGCCAAACAAGTTTGTCCCATTACACACACACTTGTTCATAAACCACCCAAAACCATAGTCAAATAGACACATGACAGCCCTCCCATACTTCGCTTAGTCATTGTATGTGTGTGCACACTATAGTATTTGACTCTGAGAAGGTTAGGCATGAAGAAAATGTAGCTGTGCGTTTGGCTATGTGCAAATAACATACAGGTTGTTTAGTCTTTACTAGGTTTCAATGGATTGGACTAATCTGGAGTGGGTCTCACTACATGAAAAGTATCCTATCCCTGGCTTAGATGATATTTGTGTGTTGGATTGGTAACATGAGGAGAAATAAAGTGTTGAGGCTACTCCGCAGATCACTGCAAATTAGTGTTTGTTAGAAACTTGAAATGTAAATAATCTGTACTGACTGTCCTGGGAATGCATGTAAGAGGTGGCAATAGATTGTGTCACTGCACTACAGAAAAAGAAAATCTCTTAAAACATATTTTATTGTATTTTGTTCTCATCCACACAGGTCAACTCCCATCAGAAGTGAGATTTGTTGAGGGCCATTATGAAGAGGGTGCGGTCCCTGGTGGTCTTTAAGCAGTGCAGCCTGCATTGTAGGAAGAGGTGGGAGATCCTTTGATGCTAGACCAGGGAGTCAGCAAAAGTACAGCTCGGCTAGGCTTCCAAATAAGGCAAGCGTGTGCGCGGTAGCCTGACCTCTCTAATGGCCTACACCCTTGTGGTGACCTCCCCGGAGCTTGATGGGCAGTTGAGGTCCCAAAAGCAGCATCAAGGGAGTGAGTTATTGTATGAAGCGAATATTGCTGTTTATGCTTTTCAGTTTACAGCAATGTTGTATAGCATCAACATGACACTTAACACACATCCAAAGCAGACAAGGATTTCTAAAGTTGTACGTTTTTCAGACGGTGCCTGATGCTGTGTCTGGTGTATTGTCTTGTGCTAAAGGTTGTCACTAGATTTCTCATTACAAGCCAAGAACTGTTTTGAGCAGACACATGGCTGCATGCGAAAACAGGGGTGCCAGCATGTTCTCCATGTAATGAGGGACATTTGCATCAAATATGCCCCATTAGAGGATTGTATCAGGTGTGATGCCCCATCACAAATGAGAGTATGTACTGTAGGCCCTATTCCTTCTGACATGGCAGAGTAAGCACTTATGGGACAGTTCACGTTTCAGACTTTACATTGATAAGTTGGTACAATGAAAATATGATCATGAGCATCTGCACTAAAAGGACTGGAAATGTGTACAATGGCATAATTCCTTATCTGAAATATGTTTCAATAGTAACTTCAAATAATTTCACGTAGACAGTAGCAGATTGTCTTGAAGCCTCAGTCCTTCCCAAATGTGCATGTAAGGCAGTCTGTGTCAACCAACTTGATGTTTCATGCCAGACTGCATTGATGGAAACAGGCAGGAATATGTTCCCATTGGTGACAGTTAAACGTACCCCCAAATGACAGTCAGCTGTCCTTAGTTATGTCCAGATGAGAAAGCAATTATGTTGAGCTAAGTGATACTTAAAAGGACAATAGCAGATAGGAGGTTTCATCGCATAGATGTTGGAGAACCCAGCTTGATAAGTCAATATCAGGGTTCCAAATATGTCCCTTTTGGATATGTGGAAATGGTTGTGCTCTGTACTAAAGTGGTTTAGGAATCTATCCAGCCGTATGTATTAAATAATGCTGTCAAAGCCATTTGTCATGCAGAGAAAGAAAAGTGTATAAAACACAAAAGCCATACATGATATGGAGGTTAACATTGGGATTCTCTAGACTGTGAGCAAATGGTTTGTGCAATTCTTCCATACAGGCATGAGATATTGATGATTAAGAAGGCACGTTTGAGTGCCTTGAAGCTGGCTTACTATGTATACTAGGCAAATGCTTTGTGAGCAAAGATCATGTTCAAAACTCTTTACCCAGATATCCCCAAACTGTTTTATCTGTCTTTCCAACATCATCTGGGCAAGGCAAAGGGGAAAGTTGCCACATTGGCACACAAGAAGCTGGGCATTGTGGTCCTGGTGCAGACACCATCAACACAGAGAGACCAAGTGCCTTAGAGGGTGAGGGGAATGGCACGGAGGCCATGAGTGAATCAACATCATCTTCTGAGGTCTGCACAGACGACCAGTCCCTGATAGTGGGGGACCCCACCGCTACAGTTCCACCTTAATTGCCGTCCGCCACCCACGTCTCCATCTCCACCCTCCCTCCTGCTCCCCCCAGTGGACCATAGCTGCTCCACTGATAAGGTTGGTGTCCCCTATGCTGCAGGCACATCTCCCCCTGACCCTGTCTCCCAGGCTGTGCTGAATGAGTAGGCTATTAATCTATTGCAGACTATTGCTGTAGGCCAGACCGCAGCACTGAATGCCATCCAAGGTCTTAGTGGTCAGATGACACAGATGTTGACCTACATGGATGACATTATCAATGCCATGTCTGGCCTACAGCGGTCATTCCAGGATCTTGCCTCCTCATTGACCGTAGCCTCCCACCTACCCCAACCACATGCCCCAGTTTCCACCCCCTCTCCATCCCAAATCCCTCTTTCCAGCCAAATCCAGAGCGCACACATATTTTTCCATGCACCCACATAGGAACACAGAAGCAGCACATCATAACAAAAACACAAACACAGTAAGAAACACATAGACACACACACATGCAAACACCACACCTCCCCACCACCACAACCACAAGCACACCCACTGACACCACACCCAACACAACACAAACACCCACACCTGGCACAGCACACTCGCAGACACCACACACAGCACAACACACACATCCACACACACCACCAGCACACCCACAAACACCACACCCAACACAGCACAAACACCCATACCCACTACCAGCACACCTCCAGACACTACACGCAACACTACACACATATGTGTTGCACCTACCCGATAGTGTATCCAGAGCATTGAGGGTGGCTCCTGGGTGGAGCACGTAGCCTATAGAGATGCGTGCTCCACCACGGGAAACCTATTGCTGTTTTAGTCTTTTTCAGCCAGTGGCTCCCGGTTACGTCTTCCCTTACATTGCATCATCTCTTCGGTACTCCCTGGATCATCGGCAACCCTAAGTGTCTTCTCATCCGTTTTACGCTTGGGGGGACTCTTGAACCTACAAAATGAAAAATAACTTTGGACATCATAAAGGGTAACGTGCCATTTGTGCAGTCATAGCTCTCAAAACTGTAAAAGACTTAACTGCTGACCTGATATTTTTTCCTCAATGACTTTTGCTACAATGTCTTGTTCTTGTGATATCTGTAAAAGAACAGCACGGAAAGTATATAAGTGAATTTGGATATTGAATAATGTGGTACCATATCTATATATTGAACTCAAGAATCAACCTATTTTGACATGTTACAACTGCATATTGTTTGCTTTGGAAATAAGTAATGCAGTTTTGCTTTGATAATCTGGTGCATGATGTAATGCATGTATATGTGCCTAGATATATGTTCTTTCCAAGCTACAACCTTATTCTCTGCAAGTCTAGTATTGGTTCCTACAAAGCATTCCCTACAATAGTTAAGGTAAGCTACATTAGTTCCTGCATACTTACCTTTATTGATTATTAGTTCAGGTATCCAGACTTAATAGTTCCTTTTTTACTTATTTTAGGTATTTTTCTTCCAATTTGTTATTCATCTTCACACAACATACAAAGTCGGAGGAGGGGATCTTCAGGTACTTATATAGGGGTTTTAGTGTAGGGATAACACAATTACAGGCTATCGCATAATAAATTATCCTCTGTTTAATTTCAGGGAGAGACTGATATCAACTTGGGTGGTCCAGAAGCAGGACGTACCGAGCCTTAAAGGTGTCTACACTCTTCCCTTCCCTCTTTCCAGGTGGACAGGTTTGACTTTGATATGGTTGGGTCTTCTTGTCTGACGGGGAAAATGGGACTAGTCCTCGTTGCCACTTTTCACTCCGGTGAAAAAAATAATCAGGTGTGAGCCTGACAACATGCAACAGTGCATCCACAGGCACCACAAACATACACAGCACCTTCACAACAGACACATCCAAACACACACCTACTGTACACAAACGCTCACACTCACCCACACAACAGACATCCAGTTATTTTACACATTATTTGAGGGAGTTATCTCATACTGATAAAACATTTTTATTTGAGAATACATTTGTCCTGGCCTTATTTTTGGATCGTTGCTGATTGTTTGCTGAAGATGTTATTTCTGCTAATGTGTGTGCCATGCACTTACTCTCATTTGTGACAGTGACAAGCACAAGGTGCATATTTTAGATATTTTTTAAAAGGCATACATTAGTGTTGTGTATTTGTAATGGCAATGTTAATATTGGTGGAAGCATTCATCATGTTACTGGACACTTACATAAAATGTATATGTATATCTGCTATTGTGACTGGAGAATGCATGTGTGTTTATTTTAACATGATGTGTCCATAATATACACAGATGCATTACACGGGGAACCTTACATTTTACATTCAAAAGACATCTAATGTTTGTCATTAATTGCACAGACCAAGGAGAAATGTGTCCGTCATACATCTCTGACATGTTTACAGTTTAGAGGTCATATTGTTTGTGCATTCTGTGCACAGCCACTTGTAGCATTTTGTTGTGCTGGATTTGGAGAGTTCCTAATGGATATACTGTTTAGGTCTATGATCTGGTAGTTTAGTGAAAATGTTTGCACACACCTCTGTGGGCAAACTTTTCTATTTATGATTGCTGAGACTTTTTCTGTAGGTGTCCATTGCCATGATAACAACAGCTCCCGTGCACATGCATATGAGTGAATGAACAATATACAGGGTAATCGTTATTAAAGATGAAGACAAAATGTTCTTTCTTGGAGTGTTGATTTTTAATGGTGTGTTACTTAACAGGCCAGCCAACACGTGTTTCGTCAATAGGGTGTAAAACCCTTGACATCTTCAGGGCTGTAATAGAGTAGAGTAAGTCTTTGGACCTTGCAACGGACGATACTTTTGATCCAGTGGGTCCTAAAATGTATCTGCGTTGAAGAAGTTCACTTCTATTGGTTATTCTGTGTAACTTATACGAAAGGTAATGCAATTTGAGTCCTGAATGTGAGTTTTAATCCTGGCAATAAGAGCCAAGTCTCTCTTGATTCTGGGACCGAGTTGCACTGTTTCCGGTGCAACGCGGTCCCGGAATCAAGAGAGACAGGACATACTCGCCTGAGTTGCTTTTCATGGAGGATGGCGCCACATTGATTTGGTCTTGCCTCTATGAGGTGTACGGGCATTCCTTTAAAGATAAAAATGTGGCTCAAATTGCCAGGTTTTTAATCCTGTTCACGTGATTGTAAAAACTCTGCAAGTCCAAATCTGTGGATTCATCAAAAACGGTATATATTACTCCAAATATATATACACCTCCATTGTCAATAATGACATCAGTGTGAACATATTTACAAGTATATATAAACCACCTTCTATCTGTTTTTCAACAAAGTTACCCATTTTCTGAGTTTTGCGAATCCTCTAATTTACGAACCAGATTTACAAATTTGCTTGAAACAGCATCCAAGCCTTGTCTTCTAATTATATATATTTGGACACCAACCAGGCACATGGAAAACCAAACCCAAACACATTTACTTCTCCAGTAAAGTCTCTAAAAGGAGGATTGCGAACCAGTGGTGCTCTGCTTTTACTGAAGCTACATCATCCGTCCAAGATGAGCAACCACAACCTGTTGAGGATGAGAAGGAGGAGACATCATCTCGCAGAAAAGAAAGTGATGTGTGGAAGCACTTTACGATACCTTCTGGGTAAAAGAAGGTATAAGCAAAATATGTGCAATGCAATATTTGGGGCAAGCAGTTATCCAGAGGCACTGCAAAGAAGTATTCCCATGGGACACATTTCATGTGGAAACACCTAAAAACAATTCATGAAAGGGTCTAAAACAGATGAAGTGGGAGAAAGCAGGTGCAGCAGGACAGTCGACCTCCACAGCAGTTTTGGGAGAACCATCATCATCTGCAGTCATTACAATAGCAGTTGCCTGCAAATAATTAAATTACATGTTTATTCACTGTGCAAAATGCCACATGCTTGTAGCTGTAAAAATGTCTTCTGTGTGAGCATTCTTGGATACAGCGAAGAAGCATCGATTGTAGTTTTTTTTTTCTTTCAGTGACCACATAATGATTTTCGAAGACTACATCCAGTTGCTTCTTTGCATTTCCCCATACTTATCCATTTTACAACCCTGTTCACTTTTTGTTCAGAATACAAAGAAGAAGAAAGATTTTGAAAAACTAAAAAAAAACGCTTCTAGTAAAACATGGCTCTTGTTAGAACCACCATCTGGTCAAACAAAGAGCTAACTCTGTGCTTGTGATGTGTCAGTGACTGTATTGGTGCAAGAGTGTGTGTGTCAGTGTGTGCATCAGTGTATTCCTGACTGTGTTATTGGATGTCTAAGTGTTTGGCTGGGTGTATCAGTATCTGCATTGCTGTATGCCTGGGTGTGTCAGTGTCTGCACTGGTGTGTCCCTAGGTGTGTCAGTGTATGCATCAATGTGCACCTAGGTCTGTCAGTGTATGTATGAGTGTGTGCCTGGGTGTGTTAGTTTATGCATTAGTGTGTGCCTGGCTGTGTTAGTGTCTGTCTGGGTGTGTGAGCATATTCATTAGTGTGTGACTGGGTGTGTTAGTGTATGGATGAGTGTGTGCCTGGCTATCGCAGTGCATGCATCAGTGTGTGCCTGGGTGTATTATGGGATACATTAATATTTGGCTGGGTGTATCAGTGTCTGCTTTGCTGTATGCCTGGCTGTGTCAGTTTCTGCATTGGTGTATGCCTAGGTGTGTTAGTGTATATATCAGTGTGTGCCTTGGTATATTATTTGATGCATTAGTGTTTAGCTATCTTTGTTAGTGTCTGTATTAGTGTGTGGTTGGGTATGTAACTGGCTATATCAGTATATATGGCGGTGTTTGAGATGCTGTACATTTTTATAACTGTACAAATGCATTTTATTAAGAACAATAGAGTCCCTATCGTTTTCTTACGCACAGGAAGAAACAATACTCTCCAAGAATACAGCTTTGTTTTGATTCAAGTACCACCCACTGGTTCAAATCGAATCATTAGAGAACAAGCAAGCAAATGACCACATATATATAAAAGGTATTACAAAATTTATTAAAAATAAATTATAACAATTTTTTACTTTTGGCCACTTTATGTTTAGGAAGATGCCTTCCTTTCCCTCCTGAAACCGGTTACAATCTAAGTTTCATTGACTTCTCATGATTGTCGAAAATAGACAGACTGTACTCTACTTAGTGTAGTCAATACAGATATTTAAAAACAATAAAATCAATACAATATCAAATCAGTACAGATATTAAAATCAATACAGTCATACAGTTATTTTATTCTTGTCTGTAGGGTTGTTAAAAGAGTCGACGCAGCATTTCGGTGATTTCTTTATATTTAGCACCTTCTTCAGGACTAACAACATTAAACATAAATCTTTCTGCCTGTAGAGGTTCTCTTCTATTTGGGATAGCGTGTACGTATTATATCTGTGGTTCGCTACCACCGTATGTATCTTGGTCTTATATTCCCGCAATATCTATTTAAATTCGTTAGAGCCACCGTTTCAATTCCTCTAAATCAATGGATTCTGTTTTTATGGATATGTTCGCTTTTCGTGAGGAGACATCAATCATCTATATATCTCTTCGTTTTTACTCCATAAATTCCTGGATTCAGATTAGATGACCCAAAATTGGTTCTTCTTTCAAGATTCCCACTGGGTTCTTGTCTATGTGCGCTTTCTCAATTGGCGCTTTAGTACTTGAGGTAACGATGATTCCGTTTTGATACAGTCTGATAAAACTTCTGCGGCCTTCCTGCTCCAACGAATTTCCGGGAATCTTGAAAGAAGAACCAATTTTGGGTCATCTAATCTGAATCCAGGAATTTATGGAGTAAAAACGAAGAGATATATAGATGATTGATGTCTCCTCACGAAAAGAGAACATATCCATAAAAACAGAATCCATTTATTTAGAGGAATTGAAACGGTGGCTCTAACGAATTTAAATAGATATTACGGGAATATAAGACCAAGATACATACGGGGGTAGCGAACCACAGATATAATACGTACACGCTATCCCAAATAAGAGAGAACCTCTACAGACAGAAAGATTTATGTTTAATGTTGTTAGTCCTGAAGAAGGTGCTAAATATAAAGAAATCACCGAAACGCTGCGTCGACTCTTTTAACAACCCTACAGACAAGAATAAAATAACTGTATGACTGTATTGATTTTAATATCTGTACTGATTTGATATTGTATTGATTTTATTGTTTTTAAATATCTGTATTGACTACACTAAGTAGAGTACAGTCTGTCTATTTTCGACAATCATGAGAAGTCAATGAAACTTAGATTATAACCGATTACAGGAGGGAGAGGAAGGCATCTTCCTAAACATAAAGTGGCCAAAAGTAAAAAATTGTTATAATTTATTTTTTATAAATTTTGTAATACCTTTTATATATATGTGGTCCTTTGCTTGCTTGTTCTCTAATGATTCGATTTGAACCAGAGGGTGGTACTTGAATCAAAACAAAGCTATATTCTTGGAGAGTATTGTTTCCTCCTGTGCGTAAGAAAACGATAGGGACTCTATTGTTCTTAGTAGTGTTACTCGTACCCTGTCCCTTTGCTTAGCAATAGGGTGACTCCCTTCTTTTTGAAAACAAATGCATTTTATTAACACATTACAAAACAATTTCAACCTAACAATTAACCGATAAACATAACATAACTTATTTAACTATTTATAAATACACTTTTGTGCACAAGTACTTCAGCAAGCACAAAACAAAGTGATGTTTTGAAGTATCTTTCAATACTGTCAAGTGAAAAATATTACAGATAAATATCTCTACTGTAATACTTGCAGCAAACAGTTATCCAGAGGCATTACAAACAATTATTGACATGGGACAAATTCTATGTGGAAGTACTTAAAACAATTCCAGACAAGTGCCACAACTAAATCATGAAGGACAAAGTAGGTGCAGCAGGACATTCCACCTGTACAGTGACCTTGGGAGGACCAGCACTAGCTACAGTAATTATAATAGCACCTGCCTTCAAAAATGTAAGCAACATGCTTACTTACTGTGCAAAATGCCACATGCTTTTCACTTTACAAATGTCTTCTGTGGGTAGATTTTCTCTTTCTTACAGTTCTCAGGCTCTATACTTATACACCAAACGTGATGTACTGTTGAAAGAATCATGAATGAACAGTAGAGAAAAACAATCCGAAAGATTGTACAAAACAAAAACCAATCTGCATACCATGTGCATCTAACTTATCATAGGATGGAGCAATTTAGGTACACATTCTTGGTTTCTAACTCTGAGCTGTGCAGAATAGCCATATGATGACTTACATGGCTTTTTGACAGAAACAAACTGCAGCAAAAAAGGCATCAAATTCAAGACACCAGGAGTACTTTGCTTTTTGGATCCGACAAATGTTTGCTGGCATTTTAAGCACAGAGTTGAAACTATGTGGCCTTCATCTGCAACAAAAAAAATCACTTCTTGGAGAAATTACTGATTTCTTTTTGCAAAAATAGGACCAAGCAAGAGGTGCTCTTCATATTCATGTGCTGTTGTGGGTAAAAGATGCACCTAAATTTGGGACAACACAGATGAGTCTGTACTTTCTTTCATAGAACAGTATATTACATGTACCATTCCAAAAGACACTGAGGAAAACAAGTACAAAGTAGCAGGTACTATGGTTCCATTCACATGCATGTTCAAAGTACTATCATTTGAAATATTTAATTCGTTTTTAGCTCCCTGTTGAACCTTCATGTTTCTCATAGCCTGAAGCCAGTTCCCTCTTCCCAGCTCTCTTTGATAAAAAAAGAAAAAGTATAAAACTGTTAGAAAAGCTTTTTTAAAAACAACAGTACTTTTTACAAACAGTTCAAAAGTACCCCACAAAATCCTCCCAAGATTGGTGACACACTTTCTAACTGCCCCTGTATTTCATCCTGCACGCCTCTGGGGTGAATTCATACTGACTGACAAGTGCCTTCTTCATGATGGGATAACTTAACCTCTTCCCTTTCTCTAAGGCCACTTGGGCACCCCTTCCATCACCAGGAAATGACTCTGATGGCCATCTCCCCAATCCTCCTCAGAGATCCTCTGTACTACTACAAACTGTTTATTTCACCTCCTCCTTGCAGTCAGGCACCAAGTCTCTGGATATATGGACACTTTGTTCTGCACCTGACACAGTAGTTTTGTCCCCATCATTTTAGCTAGACTCTAACAGCTATTTGGCCTTCAAGTCCACCTCCTTGACAGTCTCCTAATGAGCCAACAAGACCCTTTTCTCCACCAAGGCTCTGTCAGCCTCAGCTTCTCTCTCCTCTGTAGCCACCGGGACCAGCTGCAGCCTCAGGTCTTGCTCAGCCTGTTTGTCCTTGATCACCTCAGAGGACTGGGTGTTGGAGGAGACAATACTTCCTGTGCTGAATCCAGTAGGGACCTCTATCTCTGTGGGGGTCCCGTCTCTCCTCTGGAACCTTTGCCCAGTCATTTCTCTACTCCTGTCCCTCCTTCTCAGAAGCAATACCCTCAGGGGCCCTAATTCTAAGGTCAACTACAATCATGGTTCTCTTTTCTCATGAGTAGTCCTCTGAAAACTCTTCCTGTGGTGCAGATTGCATTCTGCAGATTTTCTCCCAGGCTGTAAGGGCAAACTAGTACTCAAACATGGACATACATGTGAGTAAATGGTCTTATGGGCGTGTGAGTGAGTGCGGCAGTACTGTCTGGCTATATTTGTGATGGGTACATAAGTGCTTTTGTAGAAGTATAACTGGGTCTGTAAGTGCCTGACTGTATGAGCGTATGCAAATTACATGCTATTATATTACATACTATAAGCAAACACTCACATCTACTATCAAACACATTAATTGATACTGGCATAATATAATTACTATTTATTTAGTATACCAACTCATCTTTCTCCTTTCCTGCCCACTGTATTTTTAGTTAATGTTCTCATCTATTTTCCTTTCTAGTATAGTGTCTACAAACTACACAATTTCTTTCAGCTTACACACTCACTATTTTTTTCTAAATACACTTTTATGTTCTACAGCTATCAATGTACGCAATTTGGCTCTTCCCATCAGTGTTAATCGGAGTTTGCTCCAGCGGGCCTCATCTGCATCTAGCCCAATTAGCAATAGTTCCAGGTTGTCTTTGTACTGTCTCTTTGCAACTTGAGATATTTCTATATCCCTATCATTTGAAGTGGTGGTATTCTATTCTAAAGGGCATCTGGAGGGCCTCATGCCTTGACCAGCCCCCAATGGGAAAAGCAGAGACTAATCCCAGTTGATGACTAGCCCTGATATAGGTAAAATATGTTTTGATCCTATCCAGTGTAGGTATTAGATCTGTGTTATATAGGAGGATGACATCCTCATTCAAAAATATTTGCTCGTCCCAATTAACCCCCCCCACTCCCCGACACCAATACTCTCCATTTTATATCTATTTAGCTAATTGTTCTATGGCCAATGCACCTAGCATGAGCGAAATAGGGGATCCCCATCTTGTTCCTCTATAAATTGTAAATTGTCTAGATTGTGTTTTGTTTACCCTCAATATGGTGATTATCTCAATATAGTAGTAAAGCACCTGGTATGAATTTAGGATCAAATCCTATTTTTTCCAGCATGTCACATAAAAAACGCCATTCTATAGAGTCAAATGTTTAACTAGCATCTAGTGAGGCTCCTTTAATTGGCTCATTAATCGACTTTGCAATAGCAAGGTTATTGCCTAGTCTTCTCATGTGTAAGTTGGTGGATCTTTGTGGCATAAAGCCAGTTTGGTTTGGGTGTATCAACTCCATGATCACGTTTTAAAAACGACTAGCTAGCAGCTTTGCTAGAACTTTAGTGTAAAAAACAATTAGGGAAATTCGGTGGCATGATGCATTCTCATCCCTGGATTAATGTTCCTTATGTGTCAATACTCTTGTAACTATGCCGAGGTCCCTTGTCAGCTCTACCTTTTCATATGCGTCTAGGTGTATTTCATGCATGGCCTTGATCATTAACCTCACCATCTTTTTTGTGGAGACTGCTAGTGCCATACCTATTTCTTCCTTTGTTGTGTTGTCTTTTTAATTGCATGTTTTGTTCTGTTGTTAGTCTTTTCAATGGGCAGCCTTGAATGAAATCGGCCTGAGCTGCCAAGTCTGTTTAGGATCCAGATTTGTGGAAGCTTTCCAGGTAGTCTCCAAATGTGTCTGCTACTTCATTCACCCGGTTTTTATGTGTTGCTTTTGGTACTCTTCTTTGTTCCAGTTCTTTCCTTGTTGTACTGAGAAAGGATAGGAGCTTTTCCGTCCTGTCTTTAACCTCAATAGTCTCTTCTGTTTACCTGTGTAATAAGTCCTCACCAAGGTCTTGGCGGATAGTTTGTAATCCTCCATCTTTACCTGTATTAACCTTCTAAGAGTCAGGGCCGGACTGGCTACTGGGCTTTTCTTAATAAGCAATGCAAAATAAATGTTCTAAAACATAGGCTTTAAAGCTATTTGTTTTGTATTGTTCATTTAGAAGCGCCAGCAGCTCCCCAGCAACAAAATCAGCACCTCAGCAGTGAACCTGGACCCCACCCTGCCACCCCAGCAAAAAACGCCTGGTAGCCAGTCCTGCCCTGCTAAGAGTGTTTGAAAGGTTTTCTATGTATTCCCTTTTGAATTCTCATATTTGTGATTCTATACTTGAGGTTGAATTTTTACTTTCTCTGGCTTCACCTATTTAGTTGTATATGCGTCTCTTTTTTAGCACATTCTGGACTGCCCACTGTTCCCGTGTTGTCAGGGAAGATGTTCTCTACTGCAGTATGGGGATCGGTTACTATTTTAGGGTTTGAGAAGCGCCATTCTCCAGTCTGTCAATGTCTCTTGTTTTATTGTTAGTAATCAGTGTTTCCATTAGGGGGAATGGTCCGAGATTCACTTCGAGTGTTATTTATTGTGATTTAGGCAATCTGTGGATAGTTGAGGTGGAGGTGAAAAACTAACCTGTTTCGGAGTGAGTTTCACGTGCTCCTGAACAGTGGGAGAGAGAGCGCTGCTCATGGTGTGGGTTCCTCCATAAATCATTCAGGCCCATGGCTTTCATGTATTCCTGCCGTTTCGTATATTTTGGGCCCGGTGTTGTGTTCGGGCTCTATTTAGAGACGGATCCACAATTCAGTTGAAATGCCCCCAAAGACTGTGGATCTGAAATTGTTGTGGCACCACAAGAAAAAGTGATACATTTGCTGTATTTCCAGTGATAATCTCACAATTGGCAGCTTGCGCTCTGAATTTTATCACTTTGGAGATAAGCATTGCTGATAGCACGCTATCTCCGCGATAAAATTCAGAGTTGGCCGGCGATAATTATTCTCACGCTAAGAGCGCTGAGCGATAATTATCGCCGGCCCTTGCTGATATGCCCCTAAGATTGTTACTAGCTTTGAGGCAAAACTAGGTACGTTAGTTCCAGTTTTAGTCAATAAGTCGCAAAATCAGTACAGAATCAGTTTGTCTATTTTGTTAATATTCAAGTAAAATTTCAAATAATCTGTATTACGCTTATAAAATAATCTCAACCAAAATAAATGTGTTCTATTTATTTGGAAATGGCCGTACCATCCATTCTTTGTCCTGCTGTAATAACCTTTATGATATGTGGAAAGGAAAATTGTTCTTCATGTCATATTTGCTCAAGCTGCAAAATAGTCGAAAATGTAGTTGCCCTGCTTTTCGAATCAGATAAAAAAATATATATATATGTGTCACTGGACGAACACATAAAGGTAGTTGTTATTGTGTGATGCAAGGTATAATGTTATGTAACCTATCTGTAATAAGGGCACAGAAAAAACTTACATATTCTATGCACATGATCTGAAAGTACTGTAATATAATGAGGGATTTGTTAAAGTAGCCCAGCGATTACTGTTTCTATGTTGGAAACTGAGGGCATTCTGAAGGTCACAAGTTTGAACCTTTCTGCAACTAACTCGGCCTTCTAGGATGAAGAAAACAAGCACAAGTAAGCTGGGGAATGATAACTTCTATTAAGATTGCTTATCAACTGCATAGATGTGGAAACAAGAGGCATTTAAAAATACCAGTACCAATGGTTGCCCTATTTATACATTTACAGAGGATACTTCAAAGGGGTGTTTTGCCTTCCTTAGGACGGGGGTTAAACATTTTGCTTTGGTGGCAGCCCTGGACGGCAGCCCCTCACCTGACCGCACGGTTCTATGACATTCTCTGACATCTGTTTTCAGGAGCAGAGGCTCTTCGCTGCGGGGGCACTCAGACCTCCGCAGAGTTGCTCCGTTTAAAGCCCACACATGCTGGTCTTATCCAGGGGCTCGTCTGCTACTGCCTGCGTGTTAGGTGTAATGAATCACGGAAAAGAAAAAATATATTTTATTACATTCATCTGAGATCATGTCAAGCTTCCTCCTCTGCAGCTGTAGCGCTTGTCCCTCGCCGGACCGCTCAGACGTGGGCAGAGTCCCACGCCGAGACCTCGCCTGATGCGCTGCGAAGTGTGTGGGCACATACAATGTTAACATTTCATATTTTGACAAATATATGCTAGCTTGGAAGCCTTTATCGTGCGCACACGGCTCGCAGAACGAGCAGCAGTTTAACCGATCATGAATTTGACGTTGTACCTACTTAAAATAGCGTATTTAATAAAACAAAATCAATGTGTTTGTTAAAATGTACTTCCTGGGTTGCCTTAACAAGCCATTGAATATTAATTCGACGGTCAAATATTTTAATAGTGAGCGTTTCAAGCTATGAAAACGATGAAACCTCTACCTTCAAAAAAGGGATGCATTGTGAATGGATGGGCGAAAGGATGGGTGTGAGTAAGCTGCAATAACAGGTGTTTTCTATGCAAGAGGTCTATTCTCAAAATATCTGTCCACTGGCGTTCCATAGACTAGGTACATGGCCTGCCTAGGAGCTGCCATGTGCTTAGTGAATGTTCAGTAGGGTTTAGTTGGCTGAATACAGAAAGAATCAAGGCAAGTGGTGTTTTGTTTTGGTGGGAGTGTTGAAAGCATATCTGTTGATGTATTTCTGTGTGTTGCGGCAAAAGGGGGGGGGGTGTTAATTATCACAGGTTCTCAAACGACACTAAACCAAATAACGTGAAACTAATACTACGAAAGAAAACAATTGGGTGCGTTGACACAGATGAGGGGAAACGACTAAACCCCCAAAGTAGGACCGAGAGGTCTGACTGAATACACAAAACAGGTCCTATCCACACGCATATGAGTAAACAAACAGTACAACACAAGTTCTGTTGATCATGATTGAAGACAACGGTATCCTTATTTGTAATGTTCGCTTTTAATGTTGTATTTCTGAGCAAGCCAGCCAACATGTGTTTCGTCAACGGGTTGTTAAAACCCTAGACTTCTTCAGGGCTGTTGCGAGCCAAGTAGATGCTTAGACCTTGGAACCGGAGATAATTCAACCGGATGAAACGGGAACCCAGAAACGAGAGGAGTGTCTGGCGTACTTGCTGCAGACAAACTTACGGCTTTGCCCCTCATTGACCAAACTTGGATCGAGGACTTGGCTCGCAACAGCCCTGAAGAAGTCTAGGGTTTCAACAACCCGTTGACGAAACACGTGTTGGCTGGCGTGCTCAGAAATACAACATTAAAAGTGAACATTACAAATAAGGATACTGTCGTCTTCAATCATGATCAACAGAACTTGAGTTGTACTGTTTGTTTACTCATAGGCTTGTGCATAGGACCTGTTTTGTGTATTTCTGTGCGTTGTTAAGAGATGGAAGTGATCAGAATATTGATTAGATGGTGAGTAGTGATGAATATCAAGGATAGCCCTCTTTTCAGGTTGGTTATCTGTTCGAGAATATTTTTACTTCCTCAGAGCGAGGATGTTGATGTTTTACAAAGCCAAGATAAAGGGGGTTGACATAGTATGGAATAATGTGAGTTTCCACTACTACTGGTTGGTATCTTGAGGGTGAATAGGAGGATGTGATGAGGTAGACAACATTCCTGATGTCATATGCCAAGAACAGACACGTTATAAGAGCCAATTTCATTTACGAGTCGCAGGTGACCCTTCCTCAACTTTTGACTATGCTTCGATGGTGATTAATGGGCATAGAAGGAACATGGCAGTTATGCCACTTGCGAGTATGATGATTAATTTTGGATGGTGTTGCAGTTATCTTGTGATGTAGGTTTGCACAAAATCCGACAGAAGTTGGATTTCAAAGTGTCTTTGATCAGATTGACAGGGAGGAGTGGAACCAGTTGCAAGAGGAGTGTAAGATTCCTGCTACTTTGTAAAGGAGACAAAGCAGAGTGTTAAAAACCATGCTGAGATCTACTAGTACTAGAAGGCATAGACCGCAATTTTTTAACTTTGAGTGGTGTCAGCTCAGATTTTGAGGAGGGCTGTTATGGAGGGCTGTTATGGCTAGGGTTCAAGCTAGACTGTAGTGTGTTGAGGAGACAGTGGTTCTAGGGTGCACTTAGAGTTGGAGAACATGATTTTTTCAGACATTATGCTCATGAATGATGTGGAGGTCAAGTGTCCTCAAAAAAACGTAATAAGCAAGACTGAGATATTGACTTTACTTCACCCACGAAGCACCCAGACAAAACACCTTAAATTTGTACAAAGAAAAATTTCAGTAACTAACTTTTAAAGCTAAAGATGAAACACTTGCATAGTGTCCAATGTAGGCTAATTTTATTTCTTTTCCACAGAACAGATCATTCTCGAAATGTAGCATATCACTTTTGGGGTAGCTGAATACTTTACAGAGGTGCAATAGGTGCAAGTCATAAAAAAAGCAAAAACATGCAGTAAACAACACAGACATGCTGCATAATTGCGTTCTAAAGACACACAATTGATGGGCGACATGCAGAACAAATCAAAACATTCACCCCCAGTCAAGAGATCTGGGTTAAATCCATCATTCTTTTTCTCACCGTGCCACCCCAGTTTAGACCTGGCCATATGTAAATCAGTCTTGACCCTGTGCCTCATGGGAACAGTCCAGCCCGGACTGCCAAGCCAGGTCTTCCCTGGACTGGGAACAAGGATCCAAGGACCACTTTTGGGGTTTCACCCCTCATCAGACAGGATAGCTTGAATCCAGAGGCACAGTGAGCCCGGGACGCACGTCTGGGCATACCCTGAGAACTTAGGGCACAAAAGCAAAAGACACACAATTGATGGACGGAATGCAGAACAAATCAAAACATTCACCCCCAGTCAAGTGATCTGGGTTGAATCCATAATTATTTTCCTCACCATGCCACCCCAGTTTAGACCTGGCCATATGCAAATCAGTCTTGACCCTGTGCCTCATGGGAACAGTCCAGCCCGAACTGCCGATCCAGGTCCTTCCTGGACCGGAAACAAGCATTCTAGGACCGGTTTTGTGGTTTCCCCCCTCATCAGCCAGGATAGCTTGAATCCAGTGGCACAGTGAGCCCGGGACCCATGCCTGGGCATACCAGGCGTACTTAGGGCAAGAAAGCAAAAGACACACAATTGATGGACGGAATGCAGAACAAATCAAAACATTCGACGCCAGTCAAGAGATCCGGGTTAAATCCATCATTCTTTTGCTCACCATGCCACCACAGTTTAGACCTGGCCATATGCAAATCAGTCTTGCCCTGTGCCTCATGGGAACAGTCCAGACCGAACTGCTAAGCCAGGTCCTCCCTGGACCAGAAACAAGAATCCTAGGACCGGTTTCGGGGTTTCACCCCTCATCAGCCAGAACAGCTTGAATCCAGTGGCACAGTCAGCCCGGGACCACGTTTGGGCATACGTGAAGCACTTAGTGCGAGAAATCAAAAGACACACAATTGATGGACGGTATGAAGAAGAAATCAAAACATTCACCCCCAGTCAAGAGATCTGAGGTAAATCCATCATTCTTTTGCTCACCATGCCACCCAAGTTTAAACCTGGCCATATGCAAATTAGTCTTGACCCTGTACCTCATGGGAACAGTCCAGCCATAACTGCCAAGCCAGGTCCTCCCTGAACCGGAAACAAGCATCCTATGACCGGTTTCGGGGTTTCACCCCTCATCGGCCAGGATAGCTTGAATCCAATGGCACAGTGCGCCTGGGACGCACGTCTGGTCATCCCTGGCGCACTTAGGTCGAGAAAGTAAAAGACACACAATTGATGGACGGAATGCAGAACAAATCAAAACATTCACCCCCAGTCAAGAGATCTGGGTTGAATCCATAACTCTTTCGCTCACTATGCCACCCCAGTTTGGACCTGGCCATATGCAAATCAGCCTTGACCCTGTGCCTCATGGGAACAGTTCAGCCCAAACTGCCAAGCCATGTCCTCACTGGACTGGAAACAAGCATCCTAGGATCGGTTTCAGGGTTTCACCCCTCACCAGCCAGGATAGCTTGAGGCACATTGAGCCTGGGACCCACGTCTGGGCATACCCGGCACACTTAGGGTGAGAAAGCAAAAGACACACAATTGATGGACTGAATGTGGAACAAATCAAAACATTGACCCCCAGTCAAGAGATCTCGGTTAAATCAATCATTCTTTTGCTCACCATGCCACCCCAGTTTAGACCTGGCCATATGCAACTCAGTCGTGACCCTGTGCCTCATGGGAACAGTCCAGCTCGAACTGCCAAGCCAGGTCCTCCCTGGACCGGAAACAAGCATCCTAGAACCAGTGTTGGGGTTTCACCCCTCAGCAGCCAGAATAGCTTGAATTCAGTGGCACAGTGAGCCCGGGACCCACATCTGGGCATACGCAGCGCACTTAGTGCGAGAAAGCTAAAGACACACAGTTGATGGATGGAATAAAGACCAAATCAAAACATTCACCCCCAGTCAAGAGATCTGGGGTAAATCCATCATTCTTTTGCTCACCACGCCACCCCAGTTTAAACCTGGCCATATGCAAATCAGTCTTGACCCTGTGCCACATGGGAGCAGTCCAGCCCGAAGTGCCAAGCCAGGTCCTCCCTTGACCAGAAACAAGCATCCTACGACCAGTTTCAAGGTTGCACACCTCATCAGCCAGGATAGCTTGAATCCAGTGGCAGAGTGAGCCCAGGCCCCACGTCTGAGCATACCTGGTGCACTTAGGGCGAGAAAGCAAAAGACACACAGTTGATGGACGGAATGCAGAACAAATCAAAACATTCACCCCCAGTCACGAGATCTGGGTTAAATCCATCATTCTTTTGCTCACCATGCCACCCCTGTTTAGACCTGACCATATGCAAATCAGACTTCACCCTGTGCCTCATGGGAACAGTCCAGCCCAAACTGCCAAGCCAGGTCCTCCCTGGACCAGAAAGAAGCATCCTAGGACCGGTTTCGGGGTTGCAACCCTCATCAGCCAGGATATCTTGAATCCAGTGGCACACTGACATGGGACCTACGTCTGGGCATACCCGGCGCACTTAGGGCGAGTAAGCAAAAGACACACAATTGATGGACGGAATGCAGAATATATCAAAACATTCACCCCCAGTCAAGAGATCTGGGTTAAATCCATCATTCCTTTGCTCACCATGCCACCCCAGTTTAGACCTGGCCATATGCAAATCAGTATTGACCCTGTGCCTCATGGGAACAGTCCAGCCGTACTGCCAAGCCAGGATCCCCCTGGACCGGAAGCAAGCATTCTAGGACTGGTTTTGTGGTTTCACCCCTCATCAGCCAGGATAGCTTGAATCCAGTGGCACAGTGAGCCGGGGACCCACGTCTGGGCATACCCGGTGCACTTAGGGCGAGAAAGCAAAAGACACACAATTGATGGACAGAATGCAGAACAAATCAAAACATTCACCCCCAGTCAAGAGATCTGGGTTAAATCCATCATTCTTTTGTTCATCATGCCACCCTAGTTTAGACCTGGCCATATGCAAATCACTCTTGACCCTGTGCCTCAAGGGAACAATCCAGCCGAACTGCCAAGCCAGGTCCTCCCTGGACCGGAAACAAGCATCCTAGGACCGGTTTCGGGATTTCACCCATCATCAGCAAGGATAGCTTGAATCCAGTGCCACTGTGAGCCCAGGACCCACGTCTGGGCATACCCAGTGCACTTAGGGCGAGAAAGCAAAAGACACACAGTTGATGGATGGAATGCAGAACAAATCAAAACATTCACCCCCAGTCACGAGATCAGGGTTAAATCCATCATTCTTTTGCTCACCATGCCACCCCAGTTTAGACCTGGCCATATGCAAATCAGACTTCACCCTGTGCCTCATGTGAACAGTCCAGCCCAAACTGCCAATCCAGGTCCTCCCTGGACCAGAAAGAAGCATGCTAGGACCAGTTTCAGGGTTGCAACCCTCATCAGCCAGGATATCTTGAATCCAGTGGCACACTGAGCATGGGACCTACGTCTGGGCATACCCGGGGCACTTAGGGTGAGTAAGCAAAAGACACACAATTGATGGACGGAATGCAGAATATATCAAAACATTCACCCCCAGTCAAGAGATCTGGGTTAAATCCATCTTTCTTTTGCTCACCATGCCACCCCAGTTTAGACCTGGCCATATGCAAATCAGTATTGACCCTGTGCCACATGGGAACAGTCCAGCCGTACTGCCAAGCCAGGTCCCCCCTGGACCGGAAGCAAGCATCGTAGGACTGGTTTTGTGGTTTCACCCCTCATCAGCCAGGATAGCTTGAATCCAGTGGCACAGTGAGCCGGGGACCCACGTCTGGGAATACCCGGTGCACTTAGGGCGAGAAAGCAAAAGACACACAATTGATGGACAGAATGCAGAACAAATCAAAACATTCACCCCCAGTCAAGAGATCTGGGTTAAATCCATCATTCTTTTGTTCACCATGCCACCCCAGTTTAGACCTGGCCATATGCAAATCAGCCTTGACCCTGTGCCTCATGGGAACAGTTCAGCCCAAACTGCCAAGCCATGTCCTCACTGGACTGGAAACAAGCATCCTAGGATCGGTTTCAGGGTTTCACCCCTCACCAGCCAGGATAGCTTGAGGCACATTGAGCCTGGGACCCACGTCTGGGCATACCCGGCACACTTAGGGTGAGAAAGCAAAAGACACACAATTGATCGACTGAATGTGGAACAAATCAAAACATTGACCCCCAGTCAAGAGATCTCGGTTAAATCAATCATTCTTTTGCTCACCATGCCACCCCAGTTTAGACCTGGCCATATGCAACTCAGTCGTGACCCTGTGCCTCATGGGAACAGTCCAGCTCGAACTGCCAAGCCAGGTCCTCCCTGGACCGGAAACAAGCATCCTAGAACCAGTGTTGGGGTTTCACCCCTCATCAGCCAGAATAGCTTGAATTCAGTGGCACAGTGAGCCCGTGACCCACATCTGGGCATACGAGGCGCACTTAGTGCGAGAAAGCTAAAGACCCACAGTTGATGGATGGAATAAAGACCAAATCAAAACATTCACCCCCAGTCAAGAGATCTGGGGTAAATCCATCATTCATTTGCTCACCACACCACCCCAGTTTAAACCTGGCCATATGCAAATCAGTCTTGACCCTGTGCCACATGGGAGCAGTCCAGCCCGAAGTGCCAAGCCAGGTCCTCCCTTGACCAGAAACAAGCATCCTACGACCAGTTTCAAGGTTGCACACCTCATCAGCAAGGATAGCTTGAATCCAGTGGCAGAGTGAGCCCAGGCCCCACGTCTGGGCATACCTGGTGCACTTAGGGCGAGAAAGCAAAAGACACACAGTTGATGGACGGAATGCAGAACAAATCAAAACATTCACCCCCAGTCACGAGATCTGGGTTAAATCCATCATTCTTTTGCTCACCATGCCACCCCAGTTTAGACCTGACCATATGCAAATCAGATTTCACCCTGTGCCTCATGGGAACAGTCCAGCCCAAACTGCCAAGCCAGGTCCTCCCTGGACCAGAAAGAAGCATCCTAGGACCGGTTTCGGGGTTGCAACCCTCATCAGCCAGGATATCTTGAATCCAGTGGCACACTGACATGGGACCTACGTCTGGGCATACCCGGCGCACTTAGGGCGAGTAAGCAAAAGACACACAATTGATGGACGGAATGCAGAATATATCAAAACATTCACCCCCAGTCAAGAGATCTGGGTTAAATCCATCATTCCTTTGCTCACCATGCCACCCCAGTTTAGACCTGGCCATATGCAAATCAGTATTGACCCTGTGCCTCATGGGAACAGTCCAGCCGTACTGCCAAGCCAGGATCCCCCTGGACCGGAAGCAAGCATTCTAGGACTGGTTTTGTGGTTTCACCCCTCATCAGCCAGGATAGCTTGAATCCAGTGGCACAGTGAGCCGGGGACCCACGTCTGGGCATACCCGGTGCACTTAGGGCGAGAAAGCAAAAGACACACAATTGATGGACAGAATGCAGAACAAATCAAAACATTCACCCCCAGTCAAGAGATCTGGGTTAAATCCATCATTCTTTTGTTCATCATGCCACCCCAGTTTAGACCTGGCCATATGCAAATCACTCTTGACCCTGTGCCTCAAGGGAACAATCCAGCCGAACTGCCAAGCCAGGTCCTCCCTGGACCGGAAACAAGCAGCCTAGGACCGGTTTCGGGATTTCACCCATCATCAGCAAGGATAGCTTGAATCCAGTGCCACAGTGAGCCCAGGACCCACGTCTGGGCATACCCAGTGCACTTAGGGCGAGAAAGCAAAAGACACACAGTTGATGGATGGAATGCAGAACAAATCAAAACATTCACCCCCAGTCACGAGATCAGGGTTAAATCCATCATTCTTTTGCTCACCATGCCACCCCAGTTTAGACCTGGCCATATGCAAATCAGACTTCACCCTGTGCCTCATGTGAACAGTCCAGCCCAAACTGCCAATCCAGGTCCTCCCTGGACCAGAAAGAAGCATGCTAGGACCGGTTTCAGGGTTGCAACCCTCATCAGCCAGGATATCTTGAATCCAGTGGCACACTGAGCATGGGACCTACGTCTGGGCATACCCGGGGCACTTAGGGTGAGTAAGCAAAAGACACACAATTGATGGACGGAATGCAGAATATATCAAAACATTCACCCCCAGTCAAGAGATCTAGGTTAAATCCATCTTTCTTTTGCTCACCATGCCACCCCAGTTTAGACCTGGCCATATGCAAATCAGTATTGACCCTGTGCCTCATGGGAACAGTCCAGCCGTACTGCCAAGCCAGGTCCCCCCTGGACCGGAAGCAAGCATCGTAGGACTGGTTTTGTGGTTTCACCCCTCATCAGCCAGGATAGCTTGAATCCAGTGGCACAGTGAGCCGGGGACCCACGTCTGGGCATACCCGGTGCACTTAGGGCGAGAAAGCAAAAGACACACAATTGATGGACAGAATGCAGAACAAATCAAAACATTCACCCCCAGTCAAGAGATCTGGGTTAAATCCATCATTCTTTTGTTCACCATGCCACCCCAGTTTAGACCTGGCCATATGCAAATCAGCCTTGACCCTGTGCCTCATGGGAACAGTTCAGCCCAAACTGCCAAGCCATGTCCTCACTGGACTGGAAACAAGCATCCTAGGATCGGTTTCAGGGTTTCACCCCTCACCAGCCAGGATAGCTTGAGGCACATTGAGCCTGTGACCCACGTCTGGGCATACCCGGCACACTTAGGGTGAGAAAGCAAAAGACACACAATTGATCGACTGAATGTGGAACAAATCAAAACATTGACCCCCAGTCAAGAGATCTCGGTTTAATCAATCATTCTTTTGCTCACCATGCCACCCCAGTTTAGACCTGGCCATATGCAACTCAGTCGTGACCCTGTGCCTCATGGGAACAGTCCAGCTCGAACTGCCAAGCCAGGTCCTCCCTGGACCGGAAACAAGCATCCTAGAACCAGTGTTGGGGTTTCACCCCTCATCAGCCAGAATAGCTTGAATTCAGTGGCACAGTGAGCCCGTGACCCACATCTGGGCATACGAGGCGCACTTAGTGCGAGAAAGCTAAAGACACACAGTTGATGGATGGAATAAAGACCAAATCAAAACATTCACCCCCAGTCACGAGATCTGGGTTAAATCCATCATTCTTTTGCTCACCATGCCACCCCAGTTTAGACCTGACCATATGCAAATCAGACTTCACCCTGTGCCTCATGGGAACAGTCCAGCCCAAACTGCCAAGCCAGGTCCTCCCTGGACCAGAAAGAAGCATCCTAGGACCGGTTTCGGGGTTGCAACCCTCATCAGCCAGGATATCTTGAATCCAGTGGCACACTGACATGGGACCTACATCTGGGCATACCCGGCGCACTTAGGGCGAGTAAGCAAAAGACACACAATTGATGGACGGAATGCAGAATATATCAAAACATTCACCCCCAGTCAAGAGATCTGGGTTAAATCCATCTTTCTTTTGCTCACCATGCCACCCCAGTTTAGACCTGGCCATATGCAAATCAGTATTGACCCTGTGCCTCATGGGAACAGTCCAGCCGTACTGCCAAGCCAGGTCCCCCCTGGACCGGAAGCAAGCATCGTAGGACTGGTTTTGTGGTTTCACCCCTCGTCAGCCAGGATAGCTTGAATTCAGTGGCACAGTGAGCCGGGGACCCACGTCTGGGCATACCCGGTGCACTTAGGGCGAGAAAGCAAAAGACACACAATTGATGGACAGAATGCAGAACAAATCAAAACATTCACCCCCAGTCAAGAGATCTGGGTTAAATCCATCATTCTTTTGTTCACCATGCCACCCCAGTTTGGACCTGGCCATATGCAAATCACTCTTGACCCTGTGCCTCATGGGAACAGTCCAGCCGTACTGCCAAGCCAGGTCCCCCGTGGACGGGAAGCAAGCATCCTAGGACTGGTTTTGGGGTTTCACCCCTCATCAGCCAGGATAGCTTGAATCCAGTAGTACAGTGAGCCGGGGACCCACGTCTGGGCATACCCGGCGCACTTAGGGCGAGAAAGCAAAAGACACACAATTGATGGACAGAATGCAGAACAAATCAAAACATTCACCCCCAGTCAAGAGATCTGCGTTAAATCCATCATTCTTTTGCTCACCATGCCACCCCAGTTTAGACCTGGCCATATGCAAATCAGTCTTGAGTCTGTGCCTCATGTGACATAGTATTTTACACATCTAATCAAATAACAATAGGATAAATACATATGTACACTTTCAGCAGTTTGCCTGAGATAAGTCAGAGATTCATCCTTCAGTTCATCAAAATCAGGTACTTTGTAAAGGGTGGAAATGTTGATAAAGTAATACATTTTATTTCATTTTTGAAAGTTAAAGGTAGGAGTTTGTCCTGAATGCAAAAGGAATATAATTCCCTGTCTTGGATGTGCTCCATGAGAAACATTATTTTAGTTTTATTCCACCTGAATATCGACTCATATCTGGCCATAATACTGTGGTCAATATATCGTGGATGCAAAATTATTGTGAACCAAAATATCAACAGTTCGTATATACTTTTTTGCTGTTTTAGTATATCAAAGTACAAAATATTGTACTTCAAAATATTTTTTATCATGGTGTATTATTGTATTGTGTTTTTATTTTACCACAACTATTAAAGGGAATTTTACTGTTTTACATTTCATAGTGAAATATTGCTTTTGGTTTGCTTGCTTTATCACAGGACTGGGTGTGTATTGGTTTGGAATTACAAATTAATAGGTAATCGATTAATATGTTAAATATTTTATATATCTGATTAATATTTATTTGCTTAAATGTTGAATCATTTTTAATTATGAATTACATCTTCATTACATGTTGTGAGGTTCACTGGTGGTTTGGGTTGGTATGATATTAAAAAAAACTATGTAAATGTTTTAACATTTGAAATGAATGAAATGTATGTTGAATTAATATTAAAATAAAAAAATATTTGCTTCTAAGTATTTAAATTTTTTTTTGCCATTTTGTAATTGGTAGTGGTGTATATTGGGTGAACGGGTAGATTGTAAAATATGTTTATTTATATTTAAAATTAAAATTTGCAAATTGTAAGCAATATTTTCTTTGTCTTGAAAAAATAATATCAAAGCAGATTATATTCTAGGTTTGTAAGTTTTGTTAATGAGCTTGAGGCATACTGTTTAATTTGAAAATGCTTATTTAATTTTTTTTATTTTTTAACTATTCTGTTAAAATGTTATTGTTTAAAAAATATTTTTAAAGTTTTCAAATTTAAAGATGCTCTATTCATTTGTAGGTTTTTATCACTTTCCTATATACCTATATCTTAAATATTTTTGATGGATCCTTATGTTATGTGAATACCGGAGTCTACTAGAAAGTCTGTCCCCATGTATGCACTTTGCCCATTTTGGGAAAAGTAAATGAAACCTCTTTCCCCCAATATGTATAATTTCTGAAATGTTTGTTAGACTGGAGTTAGAACAGCAAAAGCTGTGCCTTCCTCTCACATGTATACACTTTTCCCAAAGTTTGATGGACTAGAACAGTAAGTCACTCTCCCACTTTTCACCAATGCTTGTTTCATTGGAATTAGAATAGTAAATCTAACTAAAATATTTGTTAAACTGTAGTTAGAATTAACTGAGGGCAGTAAACTCCGTTCCACTTGTGGAGTTTGCAGAATTCGGACAATCTGCGTTCCGTGATGGAATGCGAAATTCCTGAATTCCGCCATTCGGAAGCGAAGCAGACTTTTTTTTCCATTCGCACGCTCAGGTTTTCATTAGGCTCTCAACTGCGAGCGCAAGATGCTCGGGCCGCTTGAGAGCGCATGCAAGACTTCTCACACAGCTAGCAAGCTCCCACAATACTTTGCGCTCCCTTGCAAAGCTTCTGGCCACAACGTCGCCAATCTAGCATCCTTAGTGGTGATTGCAAACAGAGTGGTCGAGCAGCTTTTCTTCTTGAGAAAGCAGCTGAAAGGCATTTGGAGTGATTTTTCTTCTTAAATCCATTTTTTAAAACCTTTTTCTCAAACCATATGGAGAGGTCCCCAGAGTTTCCAACTTCCTTTTCCTGTCCAGCATGCTCCTCCCAGTGCTTTGTCCCTCTCCTGGTCACTTTCAGTGGGATTTGTAGCTGGAAGGATCACTCTCCTTGTCTGCTGCATACATACCTGTGGATCGAAGGACTTTGAATTTGAGATATCACATTTAAGTTGAAAAACTATTGTATAAGGGTGTTGTTTGTTTGATTGGGGGCCTGCACCTGAAATTACTTGTACTTTTATTTGATTTTTAAAATGTATTGTGGTGGATGGCCTAGTTATATTTTTGCATTACATTTTTCTTCTTTTGTGAAGGAAAAATGTTGCAGTTTACTACATTTTCTCCCCGTTTTTTAAATACATTTGCAATATTGATTTAATTCACTTTGTGACCTAGTCTGTCAATGGGCCTTCCAGCCAGTAGGCCCTGTACTATTCATGGGTGTATGAAACTGTTTCTGTGGTGTCTGTTGAATTGAAACATCATTTAGGCCATGGATGAAATTGGATTAAAATACATAATGTGCTTTTTAAGTGGTATTTCAATTTTTCCCCCTGCAAACAGTGTATACGTGGGGTAATGGCTTTGCAGGATGTGTGATGTACACATGTTTAGCCCTGTTACTTTTCATTTTTTCATTTTCATTTTTGGAATTGCAGAATTAATGCTGTGTTCTCTGTGTTTGTCCGGCCAGTGTGTGTCTTTGTGTTTCCCAGAGGCCTATATTTGCCTATGTTGTTCATCATGCCATGTGGCCTTGGGCCATTTTGTAAAGTCAGTGTCCACTCTCAGGCCTGCATGTGTTCTTTATTTTTCAGGTCTCCTACCTGTTGTTATGACCATGTGGCTGGCAGCCATTTTATGTAGCCAGCCGAAGTGCTTTTTCCATGGGTGCTGCATGCCTTCTCTGTTTCTGGTCATGCCTCCTTGCTGGTTGTTCTTGTTTTGGCCATGTGGCTGGCAGCCATTTCGTGAAGCCAGCCATTGTGCTTTTGCCATAGGCCTGCATGTCTTCTCTGTTTGTGACCATGCTTCCTTGCTGGTTGTTGTTGTTACCATGTGGCTAGCGGCCATTTTGTTTAGCAAGCCAGGGTGCTTTTGCTATAGGCCTCCATGTCTTCTTTGTTGTGGCCATGCCTCCTTGCTGGTTGTTGTGTGAGCATGTGGCTGCAGGCCATTCTGTGTAGCCAGCCAGTCTGCCTTTGCCAAAGTCCTACATGTCTTCTCTGTTTGTGACCATGCCTCCTTGCTGGTTGTTGTTGTGACCATGTGGCTAGCGGCCATGTTGTTTAGCCAGCCTGTGTGCTTTTGCTATAGGCCTGCATGTTGTCTTTGTTGTGGCCATGCCTCCTTTCTGGTTGTTGTATGAGCATGCCGGCCATTATGTGTATCCAACTAGTGTGCTTTTGACATAGGCCTGTGCGTCTTCTTTTTTGAGGCCATGCCTCCCTGCTGATTATTGTTGTCATCATGAGGACACACACCATTTGGTGTAGTCAGCCAGTCTTCTTTTGCCATAGGCCTGCATGTCTTCTTTGCTATGGCCATACCTCCGTGCTGGTTGTTGTTATGATAATGTGGCTATTGGCCATTTTGTGTAGCGATCCAGTGTGCTTTTGCCATAGGCCTGCATCTCTTCTCTCTTTGTGACTATGTCTCCTTGCTGGTTGTTGTTGTTGTGACCATGGGGCTGGTGGCCTTTTTGTCTAGCAGCCAGTGTACTTTCTCCATAGGTCTGCATGTCTTCTTTGTTTGTGCCATGCCTTCTTGCTGGTTGTTGTTGTTCTGAACATGCGGCTGGTGGCCATTTTGTGTAGCCAGCCAGTGTGCTTTTGCCATAGGCCTCCATGTCTTCTCTGAAATTGTGGCCATACCTCCTTGCTTAGTGTTAGATGTTGTTGATGACCATGTTGCACTGGCTGGCAGCCATTTTGTGTGTCTAGCCAGTATGGCCCTTTGCCAATGGCTTGCATGGATGGTTGACAATGATAGCAGCTTAACAAATTAATATGTTTGCGGATATTTTCAATTATCTTAAAAATATATATATATATTTTTTAGTTCTCTTAATTTGAAATTTGTGTAGTTTTTTTTATTTAAATTGTTTACATTTGTTTACTTTTTTAAAGTATAAATAAAAAAAAAATTGATCTAGATTTTTTTTCTCCATTTTCCTAACATCTGGCATCAACCCCATGACTGAAATAGTTGCACTCCACAGTAGCATGCATTGTCTAAGGATTATTCCATTGTCACCTGCACCTCCCTGAGTGCCACATCCAACGTGATGCACATAAAGCAAAAATCTGTATGTTGTTGATGCTCTTTCTGATCCTTGCTGAGTGTACTGCACACCAGGAAAGTTTGTTGGTGTGGTTTGCGAATAGATAGTTAGACTGTATTAATGGTAAGTCACCACACTAAATGATATTGTTTTTTTGTACTACTACATGAACTGAAACAATGCCACATTTCACTGATGTTTTTCTTGCTTGTTTCCTTTTAGGTGCACAGGAGAAGAGACATCACCCACAGTACTGACAGACAGAAGTCTTGTTCACGACATGGCGCGTGACTGACTATGCAACATCGTCAGCTCTTCAGCTTTTTGTGAAGCTAAGTGCCACTGCCAACTGACAGCTTCAAGATGGCCCTAAAGAAAGGTGCTGCCAAGAAAGTGGCTAGTGGGAAGCAGAAAAAGCAGATTTCCACCACTGGCGTGCTGGCTGCAACCTATTTTAGGAAAGTTGTGCCTGCCGCACCGGCCTCTGGTGAGCAAGCTGAGCGCAGCACACCTGGATCAACAGCACCACCCCACCAACCTCTGCTCAGGACCATGTGTGTCATTGAAGCAGCCAGTGCAATCATGTCCACACTGATGAGTAGTGATGTTGAATTGGATTTGTCCCTTTCTCAAAGTAGTACACAATCGTTTCAGGAAACACAGCAGAGTGGACAGCAGCTGCAGCCAGAAATAGTACATTTGCCTGATGCTGGAGCAGTACAGGAGTTTGAGCTTCCTTCCAAGCAAGAAGTTGGCCCTCCTCTTTTAGAATCATTGGCTCCCAGATCTCCAGCAAGGAAAAGGAAGGGTACTACACCACCATCTTCTCCAAGCACCACTTCTGATGATGATGATAGGGACATGGAGTGGACCCTGACATAGACCAGAAGACAACAGGAGAGGCAAGGGAGAAGAAACGTTCCAGAAAGACTTAGAGTTATAGAAGTGGATGAAGAGGAGGATGACGATAATGAGATAGTCACAGTGGCAGGTGAACCAGAGGAATCTGACATTGCTATTCTACCAGCTCTGAGGGATGTGGCACAAGTAGCACTGCCACCAGCTCCCATATTTTCAAAGCGTCAGCTGAGACCTGCACCAACCTCTGCCTCAGGAGAAGCAGAGAGGCAATCGATGACTTGCCCTCCTATCTCCAGTTCTTCTTTAGGCATTGGCAGCAGGCCAGTAAAAAAGTAAGCCTGGATGGAGTTCACGGAATTCCGCCACACGGAGACTCCTGTGTTAGTGCTCAGGGATAAGAAGAAAATCCAGGCTACTATTACAGGCATGTTTGGGCAGGAGGGTCCTTATGAGTGCAACCACCCAACCGCACGTTTGTACAATGGGAAGCTTGCAAAAATGTTCCTCCCTTTATTTAATGGAAAGAGTGGGATTCTTAGCATTTGTGGCAGCCATCTGCCCAAAATAGAAGGTACAAAGTAGGACCTATTTTCCCAGAGTGGGTTTTCCAGTGCTGCATCACGGTGTGCTGCAGTTGGCTGGACAAGCTTTGCAGCAAAGTGTTGTTCACACCATCCACCTGAGGACAGACATGTGGACCAGTTGTCAGATGACTGATTACATGTGCATTACTGCACACTTGATCTCTTTTGCGGGGGTAAAGCAAAAGATATCTTCAGGTCTTGGTCATGAAGAAAGTTTTAATAGCGTTCTGCAGCATACATGTTTGTGATGAAGAAATCACATACAGCTGTAAACATCTTGGTGGAATTTAACAGCATGGGGTATGAATTGCTGCAACCCAGAGGTCTTAGAATTGGAATTGTTGCCACAGACAATGGCAGTAACATAGTCAAGGCCATGTCAGATGGAGGCTATTTCAGGGTCCTGTGCTTGGCCTATTGCATCAACCTGGTGGTGCCTGACTTCCTCATAAAAGGGAGACATAGTCAGCAACATACTGAGCACCTGCAGAAGAATCTTCACTCATTTCAGCCCTTCTTTTAAAACCCAGTCGCAGCTGAGGATTATTTAGCGTACTAATAGAGCACCAGTTAAAACCCTGATATAGGAGGTGCCAACACGATGGAACTCCACTTTTTACATGTTACAACATCTGTTTGAGGAGTACAAACAAATCAATGACTATGTCATTCAAAGAGGAAGCGATGTAGTTGAGAAAGCTATTACCATGGATGCAGACAAACAGGGCCTAGCCACATGCCTGACACAGATGCTACTCCCATTTGAGGTTTTCACACGGGAAGTTAGCAAGGAGGACAGTATGATTAGCCAAGCTATCTTTTTGTTGCATCTCCTACAAGACCAGGTAAAAAAGGTGTCTCAAAGGTTCGTCCCTGCAGATGTGAATGAAAACACAGAAGTGCATGCCTTAGTTGAGACCTTAGTCCTTTGCTTAGCTCCTTATATAAGGCTGCAACATGACATCATTGAGTCCAAAGAGTACATCTGTGTCACATTACTTGATCCATTGTACAAACAAATTCTGCCCACTTTCATTCCTTTTTCTAAAGGGGATGTTTTAAAATACAAGAGGTAGATTCTAGAGCAATCCAGAGACTTGGAAGAAGAACGGCCGGAACTTCGAGTCCCACCTCGTAGTTCTGGGGTGCCGCCTTCAACTTTCTGAGAAGGCAGTCTTGCCTCACAGCAGCCAACAACACCATCAACCAGAACACTGGTAAGAACAGTAACGGAAGGACCGGAAACAACCTTTGCATTGTAATGGTCACAATTGGCAGGGCTCAAGTCCAGTACAGAGGTGATGGTAAAACAGATTGAGCAACCAGCAGCACCAATGACATGTCGGCACCCGACATCGCCATAGCCATCCCGGACGGCTACAAGATCACCTGCAGGGACCGCACCAACAGAATAGAAGGAGGAATCGCCATCGTCCACAGGAACACCCTCAGAGTCTCGACCAACACCCACGACACCCTCAGTACTGCCGAACACCTGCACTTCCAGATCCACATCGACCCCAAAACCACCCTCAGAGGAACCCTTGTCTACAGACCCCCTGGACCCCGACCACAGTTCAGCGACTCCATCGCCGACTGCGTCAGCACACACACCCTCGCCTCCACGGTCTACATCCTCCTCGGGGACCTGAACTTCCAACTCGAGAACAACAACGACACCCACTCCACCACCCTGATCGACAACCTCGCCAACCACAGACTCCAACAACTCGTCACAACACCCACCCACTCTGCCGGCCACACGCTTTACCCCATCTTCTCCGTAAGCTCCCACGTCACCTTCAGCCACACCACCGTATTCCACATGACCGGCCATCGCTGCATCCACTTCACCTTCTGGAAACCCACCATGCACCACCGCACCCAACAGATGCCCCGCCGCTGCTGGAGCAAAATCACCGAAGACCAGCTAACCACCACCCTCGCCCAGAACCCACCTGCCGAACCCACCCACCATGACACCGCCGCCCGCAAACTCAGGCAGTGGATCAACGACTGCGCCAACACCCTCGCCCCGCTCAAGAAACCCTCCAAAAGCCACACCAGCAAGAAAGCCAGCTGGTTCACTGAAGACCTCCAGGCCTTCAAGCAAACCTGCCGAAAGCTAGAGAAGAACTGGATCCGTGAACGTACACCGGACAGCTACGCAGCCCACAAGAACGCCACCCGAAGACACCATCACCTCATCAGATCCGCCAAAAGGGCATCCTTCAAAGACCACCTAGACAACAACGCACACAATAGCAAGGAGCTCTTCAACATCGTGAAGGAACTCTCCAACCCCAGCTCCAGCACCAACGACATCCCACCTTCGCAAGACCTGTGCGAGTCGCTTGCCACCTTCTTCCACCGCAAGATCGCAGACATCCACGACAGCTTCAATGCCACAACTGCCCCGACTACCACTGAGACACCCGCCCCCACGACCACCACCCGCACCAACCGCCTGCTCTCCTGGACCAACATCAACGACGACGACACCATCAAGATCATGAACACCATCCTCTCCGTATCTCCATCAGACCCTTGCCCACACCCCTTCTTCAACAAAGCCTGCACTGCGATCGCACCCCATCTCCGGAAAGCCATCAACATCTCCTTCAAGACAGCAGCCTTCCTGGAGAGCTGGAAGCACGCCGAGAGCAACGCCTTACTCCAGAAACCCAAGGTGGACCCCAAGGACCTCAGGAACTTCCGGCCCATCTCCCTGCTCCCGTTCCCGGCGAAGGTCATCGAGAAGACCATCAACAGACAACTGACCCGCTACCTCGAGGAGAACAACATCCTGGACCCGTCCCAGTCCGGGTTCTGCAGCAACCACAGCACCAAAACTGCCCTCATCGCCACCACCGATGACATCAGAACCCTGCTAGACAATGGAGAAACCGTGGCCCTCATCCTCCTGGACCTGTCAGCGGCCTTCGACACAGTCTGCCATCGCACACTACAAACACGCCTCCACGACACCAGGATCCAAGAGAAGGCCCTGGACTGGACCACCTCCTTCCTCTTCGGCTGAACACAGAGCGTCTGCCTCCCCCCCTTCCTCTCCGAAGCCACTGAGATCATCTGCAGCATACCCCAGGGCTCATCCCTCAGCCCAACGCTGTTAAACATCTACATGGCACCGCTTGCCCACGTCACCTGACTCTATGACCTCAACATCATCTCCTATGCTGATGACACCCAACTGATCCTCTCCCTCACCAAGGGCCCCCACACCGCCAAAACCAACCTCCACGAAGAAATGAAGGCCGTCGCCAAATGGATGAGGAGCAGCCGACTGAAGCTGAACTCGGACAAGACGGAGGTCCTCATCCTCAGATCCACCCCTTCGGCCTGGGACGACTCCTGGTGGCCGACCGCACTGGGAACAGCTCCAACACCCACCGATCACGTACGCAACCTAGGGATCATCCTCAACTCCACCCATTCCTTGACCAAGCAGGTCAACGCCGTCTCTTCGACCAGTTTCAACACCCTCCGCATGCTCCGCAAGATCTACAAGTGGATCCCCACTGAAACGAGAAGAACGGTCACCCAGGCCCTCGTCAGCAGCAGGCTGGACTACGGAAACGCAGTCTACGCAGGGGCCTCTGCCAAACACCTGAAAAGGCTTCAATACATCCAGAACGCCTCTGCACACCTGATCCTCGACATCCCTCGCCGCAGCCACATCACACACTACCTGAGAGACCTGCACTGGCTCCCCATCAGCAAGAGGATAACCTTCAGGCTCCCCACGTACACAAAGCACTCCACAACACCGGACCAGCGTACCTCAACGAATGACTCAGCTTCTACACCCCCATCCGCCAGCTATGCTCTGCTGACCTCGCCCTCGCCACAGTCCCCCGCATCCGAAGAGCAACCTCCGGCAGCAGATCATTCTCCCACCTCACCGCAAAGACCTGGAACACCCTCCCCATCCATCTACGGCAGACCCAAGACCTGCTGACCTTCAGAAGACTCCTCAAGACCTGGCGTTTTGAGCAGTAGCAGCATTCCCCTCCCCCAGCGCCTTGAGTCCCTCACGGGTAAGTAGTGCGCTTTACAAATGGAATGATTGATTAATTGATTGAATGACCATCCACAGGATGTTTCAGGAGTATCTGGATGATCCAACAGAGGTCTACGTGGATCAAAAGCCATTGATGTATTGGTATGGGAAGATGCACCAATGGCCAGAGCTCAGGAGACTGGCAATAAAGTATCAGGCTTGTCCTGTCACCAGTGTGTCTGCTGAACGTGTGTTCAGTGCAGCTGGTGCAGTTGTCACAGTGAGAAGGACCAGTCTCTCATCTCAAAATGTGGAGAGAATGACTATGATCAAAATGAACCAATATTTTATACCACTCAATTACACCATTCCTGAAACAACAGCACAGGAGGAGATGGAGGGTGATTGGTCTGAAATTGAATCGAATGTGTTAGTTGACCAACTTCTGGGTAAACCACCTGAGTTTGATGACGACTCTACTTCCCGGACTAAGTATGCCAGTGTCCCCATAGAACTTTTAAATTTTTTCTCGTTGAACTTAGTTCTTTCTTAGCAAAAAACAACAACAAAGAACATTATCATTTCTGTGTCAGATTTATGATGCCCTACTTTTTTTTATCAGTCACATATATATTCCTGGATTGCAGTTGGACCAGTATTCATTGAAGAAGCCTCCACAATTCCTTCATGTCATTCGGGACAATGCCTGCCTCCCTCACATTCCTAGCGCCTAATGCCTATCCCTTATTCCATCACTTAGCACTAGAAGGGCTGCTCCATAAAATTATGTACTATTTACAAGACTGCCTGCCAGTACCCAATTCCAATGTGTTGCCTGCATCAAATATGATTGAAATACCTAATACCTGAACTACCCGTGCTTGGATTGGATGATGTAACTTCAACTATTGCAATGGTAAGTGACTGATTGCGTGAGTGATTAGTTAAGTTGATCAGTGATTCATGGAGTTGCAGACAGTGAGGGAGGATCTGTTGAGCTGCAATGTGGGAAGTTTCTTGAGATGATTATTGATTTGGATTGTCTGGGGCTTCAGTGATGGGCGCTCATTTTTTTCCTCTGTAGGCGAGCAGCCCTTTCACAATTAGCCAGATTTCATTGCAGGCAGTTCTCCTTATTTCTGGTTCTTCAGAGACCAGAATAGTCACTTTAGTTAAAAAACTAAAACCTATCCAAAATAATGCAATTCTGTTTCTATACTTGTTCTTCAATAGCAGTGCACTCTACATCTATCTTGCTTGGGTCATCGTGATTCATGATGATGATGATGACTGGTCTGGGATGGCGTTACTTGGAGTCAGGAGGTGTATCATGGAAGAACTCAGGGCAGGAGCTGCAGGACTACCTCATCAACAGCTAGATGCAAGAAGAAAGTATCTAGTGTCGATTTCAGTTCAAAGGTAAACCAAGAGTCTGAGGCATAGTATCAGCTGTGTGGAATAGAGAGAGGTACGTTTGTGAAATGCTGCCCTGTGTGGGTATGTGTGTGTGAGTTGGACTTGTGGCAAAAGTGATACTCTGAGTTCCCCTTTTGTTTTTTTGCTCTGCCTCTGAGTCTTCTTGAAACACTCCTCATGAAGCGTTCTTTCCTTCTGTCCTTATCCTTGACTCCTTGTCTAACAAGCATTGGAGAATGTGTACCCTGCCAACTTAGGTCGAGCAAAGCAAACACAAGGAGATGATGGACGGAGCACTGAAACCTTTCAGATACTCACCCCCAGTCACAGATCTGGGTTTGACCATCATCATTCTTTAGCTCACTTCGCGGGATGTGGGTCCCTTGCTCACTTTGCCACTGGATTCAACCTATCATGAAAGTCATAAAAGGACTTACTGGGATCAGCAGAGGATCGTTGAGCACTGGTGGTCAGCACCGGCTGACCAGCTGTTCCCGGATCCTCAGAAAGGTCCCTCTCCTTGCCCTTGGGTGCTGGTGAGAGAAAGTAAGAAAATAAATAAAAATAGATTAGTGATTCATTTAATAATCTCCACAAAATGTTTTAAGAAAAACAAACGCAGTCACACACTTCGCTAAAACAGATCACCTATAGTACTACTAGTTTCGACTCAAGTCCATCGACTGTCGTTAAATCCATATTCCAAAATTTCCCTAGTAAAAACTACATTTGGAACTAATGTATTGCAGTGAATGATCTTTGATTCTATTCCCATTTCTTAGCACCCTTGATGGACCAACTCAGTCTCCATTTTTTGCAATGCATAGATGCATACTTCATATCACTGTGAATTTTTTAAAATAACATGGACCTGTACGAGCTACATAAACAAAGTCACAGAGAGAATGCGCTACTCACTGATTCATTATAGTGACAGGAGAACAGTCTGTAGTGGCTTCTTATTTAATCTGCCAAATTGAGTGCCTGATGAGTGCGATTAGTTAGAGCTGAGCACCTGCCTAGCAGAAACTAGAAACTGGATCACAAAATAATCTACCAGCATAAACTAAACCTAACTTACCTCTGAGCGTGAGCAGCATGCTATTTGTAAAATTTTTTTTGCATTGTAGAACACAAACACAACAAATAATTAATACTCACGAGACCCGGAATCTCGACACCTAGCAGGCCGAGCAGGTCCTGTTCCTGGTCCGGAATGTCTGCTCTGTGGTGCATCAGCTGCTGGGCGGTGCGCCAAAACTGGCTGGTGCGCTAGACACACCGGCGCACCATCCCTCAGGGTCGCCAAGGATCCCGCAGGGGGTAGCCGCTATTAGACATGCCGCCTGCTGCCAGCATAGGGGGGAGGTGGTGCTGAACAAAAAGAAGTAGTGCTGGGTGGGGTACCAAATAATAAGAAGGGAAAGGAAAGTTAGAAAAAAGAAAGAAGGAAAGAAGGGGAAAAAAAGTTCTAAAAAGTCACAAAAAACACAAACAAAATTACACAAAAATGTAAAAAACACAAACACAAAGACATACGCTGGAATTAAAAAAAAATTAGGGTGAGAAAAGTAATAAAGGAGGAGGATTACAAAGATTAAGTACATATAAAATTTAGACCTAGCACCATAACAGAGAGCAGAATAACAAGATGACCACACCCATGCGGACTGCGTAGTGCTGTTCACGCACGATTTAGAATGCGAGAACACACTTCAGAACTGCGCAGTGCCATTCACGCATGATTTTGGAGTGTGCATATGCACTCGGCGTTCCCAATGCAACTCGAACGTGCACGCCGGCAACCTCTGCCTGCAGGCTGAACTCTGCGTAGCGCAGCTGAGTTTTTTTTTTACTCCATGGAATTCCACATAGTAGGACTCATCGAACTCCACCCGCCCATAGTTAGAATACTTACTCTTTGTTTGCTAAACTGTAATTAGAATAGTAAATATACTCGCCCACACAATGTTCACATGTTCTTCAATGTTTGTTAGACAATAGTTAGATTAGTCTATCTTACCCCACTAGCCCCTATTTCCTCACTTTACCCAATGGTTATTAGACTGGAGATAGAATAGTAATTCTGACCTTCGCTCATAATATATGCACTTTTCCCAATGTTTGTTGCACTGGAGTTAGAAACTGACCCTACCCAATATATTGATTTTTCCCCATGTTTAATAGATAGGAGTTAGAATAGTTAATATGACCCCTCTCCCCTAGAATGTATATGTTCCCCAATGTTTTTAGGCAGTAAATTAGAATTGAATGTTTGAATTGTTATTTGTTTTTTTTGGGGGGGGGGTTGAAGTTGGTTACTAATTTTTTACTTCATTCTGGGTTTTTTAAATATATTAGGAGGAATGTTAAATTAAACGCATGTACGTTTTAAAATATTTCCTTATTTTGTATAATACATGTATTTTAATTTATGATGTAATGTAAGATTTTTTTAAATTAATTGTTAAATATAATTCATGGTTACATATATTTTTTTAGTTTAGAAAGCTTTATTGGGTAAGTTAAGCATAGTAAAACATCAGTACATGAGAGAAACATTGCAAAAAGATAATGGAACAATAGTAAATTAAGCAAAAATACAACTCGATCCCAAAAGAGGGAGTTAAAAACAATACTTATGAGAAGAGCTTTTTAAAGGTATTTTTGTGGGAGAGAAAATAGAAAAAAGAAAAGAAGAGAAAAAAGGGGGAGGGGGGAAGTGGGAGAGAAAGGGCAATGTAAAATGCAAAATCATTAATAGGTGTTCCGTAGACAAGTAACAGTGAGGTATAGGTCAATAAGAAGATAGATAAATAAAAAGTAAATGAAGGGGAGGAAAGTCAGGGAGTATGTTTAGAAAGAAAATTGGTTAAAGGAGACCATAACAAATCCTTTTTGATTAACAAAGGTACTGTGGTGGCGAAAGCATGGTCAAGTCTATGATGATGACATAATAAATTCCACCAAGCATTGTACGAAACTTTTGAGGTATCTTTCCAGTTTGTAGTAATAATCTGAAAGGAAATGGCTATATAGAGGTCTATAAATTTGCGTACATTACATTGAACGTTCCAGATAGGTGAGAAGCCGCCCAAAAAAATATGAACAATTTCAAATGGAAAACCTGTGTCTAGAATATCATTTAGTTTCGACCAGATGCGAGACCAGAAGGATTTGATCTGTGGGCAGTGAAAGAACATGTGAAGGAAATCACTCTCAGTATGTGAACAGGACCAGCATTTATTAGATTCAAGTAATCTAAATCTATGGAGCTCGGAGGGGGTGAAAAAAAGCCTATTATAAAAAAAAAATAGAGTTTGTGTAGTGCTAGCTGAGCGGGAGACAGTGTGTATTTTGGACCAGATGGAGTTCCAGATCTGTAAGGAAAAATTCATGGTTACATATATTTTTAAGAATAACATATTGTATAAGTTAATAAAAACATCTTTGTTTTATTTCATTCACATTTTGTAAAATGTATTACCTTTGTTAAACATGAATGTATTTTTAGATTACATTAATGTGAATTACTTTAAATGCATATACTCACCAATGGCAATGTTTTGGTCCACAATATTCTGTAGCCAATAATATTGCACTTTACATAATGTGTATGTAAAGTTAATATTTTGGCTGTCGATATTTTGACAGACATATTTTTGTACCATAGGCTTTTATTCTGTCAAACAACCTGTTTTAGTGTTTTTATGAATGTTTGAATTTCTAGAAGGTGAGTATCAGCAATCGAGAGTTATTTATGAAAACCTTCTATAGAATATTTATGAAATGCCAAGCGCAAGTGAAGTCACCGCTTCCTACAGGCAATTAGACTGGTTTACGGTGTATTTTTTTTTCAGCCAGCATATTATTCAGGTCTCCTCTCCCTCATAACCTATTTCCCATTTTCTGGTTCGCCGGTGCCGCGAGGTCATACGAATTGCAATAGCGCTATGCAGATATCATCACTCCACTGCATACAGAAAAAAGTGAAAAACATTATCATTTTCAATGCCAACAGCTCTAACTTTCACAAATGCGAGACCGATTGCATTGCAAATGCTTGTTTTCTCTTTGCTGCTCATCTCATCTTTCTCAGTACATTTCTCCCACATTCCAGTTTCCCTCTACACAACTCTTTCCTTTTATTCTGTAAAAAACAATATGCCCTCCTTTCCGTATTTCTCTTACTGTAGTTTCCAACCCTTCTCTCCATCATCTGACCTGACCTTACCATGGATCTCGCCATTCCCTCTATGTGCCTCCTCCTTCGTGGCAGCCTCCATTTTCCCAAGAGGTTTCATAATGAAACTGAAAAGTCAAAATGTAAGCATAAGTCTGCACTATATGTGTTTGTTACATTAAGCAATTGCTTATTTCCATGGCAACAAAAAAAAATTAAAAAGTGAAACGGTGTATTATGCTCAGTCTATGCTGCTTTCCGTCATACTGCGGTACAAAAGGGGGTGGTGATGGACGGAGCATCAGAACCAATCAAACACTCACACCCAGTCAACAGATCTGGGTTTGATCCATCACCGTTCTTTAGCCCACTCTGCCACCCCAGTTCAGACATGGCCATATGCAAATCAGTCTGACACTGTGCCTCATGGGAACAGTCCAGCCCGAACTGCCAAGCCATGCCTTCCCTGGACCGGAAACAAGCTTCCTAGGACCGGTTTCTGGCATTTCAGCCGTCTTCAGCCAGGCTTGCTTGAATCCAGTGGCAAAGTGAGCAAGGGACTCACGTCTGAGCATACCCTGCCAACTTATGGCGAACAAAGCGGTACAAAAGGGGGTGGTGATGGACGGAGCATCAGAACCAATCAAACACTCACACCCAGTCAACAGATCTGGGTTTGATCCATCACCGTTCTTTAGCCCACTCTGCCACCCCAGTTCAGACATGGCCATATGCAAATCAGTCTGACACTGTGCCTCATGGGAACAGTCCAGCCCGAACTGCCAAGCCATGCCTTCCCTGGACCGGAAACAAGCTTCCTAGGACCGGTTTCTGGCATTTCAGCCGTCTTCAGCCAGGCTTGCTTGAATCCAGTGGCAAAGTGAGCAAGGGACTCACGTCTGAGCATACCCTGCCAACTTATGGCGAACAAAGCGGTACAAAAGGGGGTGGTGATGGACGGAGCATCAGAACCAATCAAACACTCACACCCAGTCAACAGATCTGGGTTTGATCCATCACCGTTCTTTAGCCCACTCTGCCACCCCAGTTCAGACATGGCCATATGCAAATCAGTCTGACACTGTGCCTCATGGGAACAGTCCAGCCCGAACTGCCAAGCCATGCCTTCCCTGGACCGGAAACAAGCTTCCTAGGACCGGTTTCTGGCATTTCAGCCGTCTTCAGCCAGGCTTGCTTGAATCCAGTGGCAAAGTGAGCAAGGGACTCACGTCTGAACATACCCTGCCAACTTATGGCGAACAAAGCGGTACAAAAGGGGGTGGTGATGGACGGAGCATCAGAACCAATCAAACACTCACACCCAGTCAACAGATCTGGGTTTGATCCATCACCGTTCTTTAGCCCACTCTGACACCCCAGTTCAGACATGGCCATATGCAAATCAGTCTGACACTGTGCCTCATGGGAACAGTCCAGCCCGAACTGCCAAGCCATGCCTTCCCTGGACCGGAAACAAGCTTCCTAGGACCGGTTTCCGTCATACTTTCATGCTCTGCCCATTCTCTAGTAGGCGTCTTTTGACGTTCCAGATGTGGATCCAGCGTTTACTCATTTTGTGCATTCATATATATGTGTATGCAGATATTGGCATTCAAAATGTATGTATTAGCCCTTATGCATATGATATGGTTTTGTTGAAACGTAGTTGCAGATGCTCTAAACATGAAAAGTTTCCAGGATGCTCTTGCAGACTGTTGGGGAAGATAGCAACCTCGAAGGTATTGCCACCACTGTTGCAAGCAGCGCCATTGAAATACCAGTCATTTCAACCCCACCCCGCCAATAAACTCCCCTTCCCCCTTGGCTTCAGCAAAAACCCTCCAGCAAAATTGTATTACTTTCAAAGGTTTTTGCTGTTTTGTGACCATGTACTTACTATGCAGTGTCACTTCGGCAATATCAAGGCACAAGTACGAACCGTTAATAACATAAACATTTTATACATATGAAAAAGGTGCCAGATGGGTTTGAAGGGGTTAACACTTTTGTATAGCTTGTCAGTTGAAAAGCTATTCCTTTCTTAGTTAAAGGTTAATTATGGTTCAGTGAATATATAAAGCCCACAAATTCACCAATTGTGATGTGACACGTACAATGCACACCATATCTCCCCCCGCCAAACAACAGTACACCCCTTAGTCAAAGGCATATAAAATAATGAAGGCTGTTCACAAAAAACAAAACATGGCTGAATGTGAGATTTGGTGTAGATTGTGCGTTGTGGATAAATTACACAGCAAGGGTCACAACTGTGTAGTTATGGGACAGTCACACTTTCCACTGAAAAAGCATTTTCAAATTGCTTATAACGTTTGACCCCATAGATGAATTTACACTAAACCTGCCAGTCTTCTTACTCAGTAAGCTAAGCTGTGCCATGCCACTTTTCATGAAAATCCTTACAAATAGAATAAAGTAAAGGGAGTATGAAAAACTCCATCATTTCCCATTTTAGATGCCATAGCAAATTTTGCCAAAAGATGCAGCAAAAATCTCTGAATGGTTTATGCTAAATTTGGCGTGAAAGTAGAACTTTACTCAGAAAGTGTACTTTTTCTAATTTGGTGTAAATCTGTTCAGTAGGTTTTGAGAGTCAACACTTGTATATCTTGTTGAAAAGCTGCTGTTAATTTACTTACACATTTGACACAGTTTAAGGAATACACCTGAAATTTAGCCGACACTTAATATGTTCAGATTACTGTTAGACCTGGCATCTTTTAGCATGTTTCCCTGTCTGTGCTTTCTGACCTCCTATTTTTATAGTATGTTGGACTTTGTTTTGCATGTTAGTGCCTCTGCACCCTTTCTCAAGTGTTGTAAACTATACGGGAGAGGGCTCTTGGCCCCCTCCCCAAGCCTTAGGAGTCCTCGGGGACCTCATCCCTTTGAGATAAAGAATAATAATAATGGGGTGGGGGTACGTAGCCACCCTCCCGAAACCTTAAAAGATTCCAGGAGCAGAATTCCATTGTAAACGGGAGGGGGCTCTTGTCCCCTCTCCCCAAGCCTATTAGGCTCCAAGGGCCCAAACCCCAGGACCAGAGATGAGTGCTCTGGTGCCCACCCCGGGCACCCACAAACCACTAGTTGGGGGCTGCAGGGAGAGCCACGGGGCCCCTACAGTCTCAGCGGGTACCCGACATAGTGGGGGAACCGGCATTGCTCCCACCCAGAAGGAGCAGCTGTTTTGCAGGATCCCTTGAGGCAGGAGCAATATTTGTTTCCCTGTCCTCTCTAGTTTAGCGGTTTGGGCTGTAGATTTGTTCAAGTTCCTATGGAAAAATGAATGGGGAAAACACTGTTTGGGACTTTCACTTTTTTCTCGGCCCCTGCTTGATGCATTATCACAAAACTTTCCGGGAAGAAGCTGAAGTGAAAGAACTTTGTTTTTTGGAAAGATTTGTGAAGATTCATCAAACGACATCAAAGTTATTAGGAAAACAAAACAATTCTCTATAGAAACGTGTTCTTATCTATAACTAACCAGTGGCGACCCTACACACAAAGGTAAGATTATTACCTGGCGCTTATCATTTCAGATGTGCTGATTAATTGTCCAGCACAGTTTTAACAGTTTAATAATATCAATCCATCAATCATTCTCCGAGAGTTATCTTTTTTATAAAAAAGTTTTTTTCATTCATGAATGTCCATAGATCTTGATCTTGATACTCATAACGTCATTAAAACAATTAACAACAAACAGCCTACATTTATATTGAGAGCTTGGATTGTGACCAGGGACATCACTAGCATCCTGCTTGAGCAGCAGCAGTGGGGTTGGGGTTCTTTATGGGCCTGATCTGTCTGTTACTCACAAGACAAAAGCTAGAAAGGAACCGTATATACGAATATCAGCGTCAATAGGAGAGCATGCCTGAGCAAGGAAGAACACAAGCTGGGTAAAGAGAAAAGGGAAAAAAGGAAGAAATACTCAATGGAAGGAAGGGTGAAAGGAAGGTAGGAAGGGTGATGTTATGTTATGTTATGTTATGTTATTATAATTTATAGAGTGCCCGATTACCTTACGGTGTCCTGGCGCTAAGCACTGATAACCTAACGATAACAAGGAACTAGAACTGAGAAAAGAACCATGTTTTAAGATTTTTCCTAAAAAAACTGAAATCCGAGGAGTTTCTTAACATAAAAGGGAGTTCGTTCCAGATTTTAGACACACTGTTTACAAAACTTCTGCCTCCCCAATTTACTTTTTTAAAGCAAGGTGTTTTCACTAGTTTAGCCTTAGTAGATCTAAGAGTTCTACAAGGAATGTACCAGAAAAACTTATTTTTTAGAAACTCAGGACCTGTCCCATTCAAGGCTCTAAACACTATACACAAGGCCTTAAATCGTGCTCTCAAATGAATAGGGAGCCAATGCAGCTTCTTTAATTCTCCTTTGACTGACACAGTCCTGGGAGTCCGAGTCAACAGTCTGGCCGCAGCATTTTGAATAATCTGCAGCCTATTTTGATGTTGTAAATGCATATTAACATAAAGACTGTTGCAGTAATCAAGGCGTGATAATATAAGTGCAGTCACCACTGTTCTGAGACACCCCTCCGAAAGATATGATCTGATTTTCCTGATCATTCTAAGTACCATAGAACATCTCGACATCACCTTACTCACCTGGTCTCCCATGTTAAGTTTATCATCTACCACCACACCCAAGTTTTTAACTTTCCTGCAAGGTGTAGGGCAGAGACCAAGCATGTCAGGCCACCAGTCGGGTGTCCACATCAGAGGATTATTGCCAAATCTCAAAACCTCTGTTTTAGCTGAATTTAGCTTAAGGCAATTTGCTGACATCCACCTAGAGATGGATCCCATGCAGTCTGAGAAACGTGCGCCTTTTTCCTTTTCAGCTCCCTCCATCACAGACAACACAATTTGTGTGTCGTCTGCGTAGGAGGTGAGCTGAAACCCAAAAGATCTAATGATACCAGCCAGGGGTGCCACATAGATATTAAAAAGTCTGGGGCTAAGAGACGAACCCTGCGGCACCCCACATGGCAAGGAAAAGGGTTCAGAAATATCTCCATTAAGTTCAACTATTTGTGATCTATCCTTCAAAAAGGAGTAGAGCAAATTCCATGCTCGACCTCCTATCCCGATCTCCGATAACCGATTCAGCAATACCTTGTGATGAACGGTATCAAAGGCCGCGGATAGGTCTAATAAGATCAGCATCGCGTTCCCTCCCTTGTCCATCACCTCTCTAATCTCCTCGGTGGATTTGAGAAGCGCCAGCTCAGTACTGTGATGAGCTCTAAAACCATATTGAGAGTGATCCAAAGAGTTATTTAGCTGGAGAAAATCACTAAGTTGTCTGTTCATAGCTTTTTCTAGCATTTTGGCTGGTAGGGGAAGTCTAGAGATAGGATGGTAGTTGGTTGGATCCTTAGGATCCAAAGACTGTTTTTTTAATAATGGAAGCACAGAAGCTTTTTTCCAAGAACTGGGAAAAATTCCAGAAAGAAATATGTCATTAAACAAAGGTGTCAAAACCCTACAGGTAATGTCAGCAATCTGCTTAATAATGCATGTGGGACAAGGATCACTCGGGGCACCTGATTTTATATTGTTCATGAGTTTCACAGTGTCCTCTGTGTTTAAAGAAGAAAAATTATCCAGGGTATTTTTGCAACAGTATTGCAAAAATCAGGGGCAACAGGAACGTTGGGCGTCCTGGGGTTTGACAATTTAATAACTGTTTTAAAGAGCTCCTTAGTATCAGATTTAGCTTTCGTAATTTGAGAAGAAAAATATTCTTTCTTGGCTAGCATGAGGGATTGTTTATAGTTAGAAATCGTTGATTTAAGTTCTATTTTATCAGCCGTAGCATAATTCTTCCGCCATAATCTTTCGGCCCGTTTGCATAGTAGTTTTTTTTCCCTAAGCTCTCCTGAATACCAAGGAGCAGTTGGTGATGCCCTTTTCGGTGTCCATTTTTTAGGGGGTGCTAATTTAAGACAGGCATCACTTATCCAACTGTTGTACAAGCATGTTGCTGCTTCAGGGTCATGTGGAGCTATATAAATTGAATCAATAAGGGAAGATTCCAGGTGTTTAACATCTACTTTACCCCACACCCTGGTCGTAATTTCCTTCTTTTATTTGGAGCCAGTAGGACCCCTCCTAGCACGATTTAGTTCGAAAGTAACTACAAAGTGATCAGACCAGATGATCGGGAGGACGGAGATATTAACCAAATCACAGTTATTAGAAAATATCCCATCCAAAGAATGTCCTTTCGCATGAGTAGGAGAGGAGACCAGTTGTTCAAAGCCTCCTACAGCCATAATATTATTAAGTCTTGCTGTGTCCGGATCTTCAGATTTTTCCAAATGAAAATTGAAGTCTCCAAGCACAACAAATGTTTGTTGTTTGTTGATAAGAAGGATGAATGAATGGGTGGACCAGTGAGTGAGTGAGTAGCTGGATGAGTGGGTGAAAGGAAGAGTGAATGGCTAGGTGGATGGGCAGGTGAAAGAATGGCAGAGTAAAGTTAAATCCGAGAGGATGGATGGATAGATGGAAGACTTTATTGATGGATGAGTAAATCAACAGACGGATGTATCAATGGATGCATATATATATATATATTTTTTTTTAATGCAGATTTTATATAGCGCAAACTCGGCCCGAAGGTATTGGAGCGCTTTACATGAGCAAAGGTTACGTTACGGAAGGACACATTCAGGCACGGAGAGATTAATTGATTTGCCCAGAATCACAGGATGTGGACGCGACCCCGAGGCTCGAACCTTGGTTTCCAGCACCAAAGTCGGCAATCTAGCCGACGGACCACATCCTCTCCCCATATTGATGATGGATGTGGGAAGGAATGGAGGGACGGAATGGCCGATTGATTGAATGGGGAAAGATTTAATGATTACTGGATTAGGGAATGGATGGTAGAATGTAAAGATGAAATCATGGATATCAGCAGGTGGACGGAATTGTGAATAGATAGATGCTTAGATGGAAGAGCTCATCTCTGGAGGGTTGCGTTCACCAGTTTTTCTTGCTTGGTGACATCAAACGTTTGGTAAAAAGTGGAGGGCATTTTCCTTTTCTGGCTACTTTTGATTGTGACTCAATTGATACTGATACTCTTACCATGGTGATGAAGATCAAATTGTCAAGATATCCACACAAATATTGTATTATTTTGATCTTGAAGAAGCAACTGTTGACTGTTTGTAGGTAGTTAATTGTTTTTATGAAGTCATTGTTTTGATTTTGATTTTAGTAACTGAAGGAATTCCCTTTGAGCCCCCTCCCCACATGGGTAGGGTAGGTTCACTCTGATACCTTAAGCTCTGATTCTTTTTCTCTTTCGCAACATGGTGCTTGGTGCACCATGTTGTGTAATCTGAAACAGAAATGTTTCTCTGACGGTCATCCAATCAGAACACAGCAGATTCATGAATCCAGGTCTGTATTCGCAAATCTGCAATGCTCAAAGGGAGAAAAAGCTCCCTAGTCCAATTTGGGGTGCCTTTAGTTTTTAAAATGGCACCACTAATCCTTGGTGGATCCACCAGCACTGTAAATTAAAAGTCCAGCTATAAGATTGAACCTCTTCATACCCAACCACAGCACCTTTTTACATGCTAATTTCTCAACCTACTTAATAGATTTATGGCAAACCAACAATCTTGGAGTAAAGTTCCACCTTGGTGCCAACTTTGATGTAATTTAGTTGAGCTGACTTTTCTGTATTGAAGAGCTAATTATTCAATGGAAATTACAATGAGAAATGGCACTTTTTGACTCTCCCTTTTTTTGGCCCACTGGACGGATCTCCACAAAACTTGCCACAAAGAAATTTGTTTGGGGAAAGTGACAAGCGGATTTTTTGAACTGCACCAAAGTAATTTAAAAAAAAAAAAGCCTTTTCTATGGAAAATCTGATCTAACCGCAATTACCCTGACACTATTGTTCCAGTGTAACATATGTATTTAATGCTGATTTATTGTTTTATCTTCATGTGTAGATGATCTGTTGTGTTGTTTTGTGTGTGATATTGTGTTGTGTTTCATGTTCTGTTATTGTTGTGACACGAAGCTTCCTGTAGAGAATTCAGTAAAGGCTGAAATATTTCCAACCAAAAGTAGCTTGTTGGAGTAGAATGCAATGCAAAACAATACTCACTGCCAAAGACGCAAAGCTCCGCCCAGCTCAACATCATGAAAAAAGACTCTTCCCAAACATACTTTAGGTGATCCGATCCTATTTCTCTTTCAGCCTTTCTCAGGTTTAATAAAGATGTTGACTTACATTAATAAAATAAAAAAGCAATATGCAGGTTATTGTTATAATAAATAGTTTTGTAAAGAGTTAATTAACCTCTACCTCATACGCAGAGGTGACTTGCAATTTTCTTTTAACATAAAGTAGACACTACTTTATTTCTAGTCGCTCACCACTCTCACCCACACGTCAATAATTGATGCCATGCCTGTATGAAGAAAGATAATGCCCTGTGGCAAATATGTATAAATTGTGTCAAACATACGTTTTGAGGTCTGAGTAGAGACCGTTTTAGATGTCTGACAGAGCTAATGTGCTAAAACATGTACACAAGTTTATTATTGATTGGTCTGTAGCTGTATACGGCTTTAAGTAAAGGAAAAGTGGACTCTTTTTTGTCAGCTTTTGTTTAGGAAACTTGAGAACACAGCCCAGCCCCATCAACTGACTTCAAGTGTCACAAGTCATCTTTCTGTTGATTCTTTGTGTTTCCTTCTTGTTCAGAGGCTGCTGGAGCAAGACTTCATTTTCTGTTTCCGTGATCCCCTCTGCTAGTCTTTCTTCTGTGTCCACATTTATTAAATGCCTCAAGCCACCTGGGATACCAAAGTATAGAGTGCTGGCTCTCCACATATAGTATAGAGAGTGTTCCACAATTAGTGGTCTACGCAAATTGTCTATATAGTTAGTCAGGAGGTGGGCTGTTAATTTTCTGGGACATACCTGTGCCCACTGAGTGAATCCACCCCTTAGCAATGTATATACAAGCTCCTGCATCTTAGAGTAACTTGTGATCGGTTTCCAGTGACAGATGTCTGCAACTGGGAGTTGTTGGCTACTCATCCACAGACACTAAGCAGAAGGTCATGTTCCCCTCAGCACAGACCTTTTGCCCTTCTGAAGAGTTCAGAAGAATGAAGCACTGGTATCACAACCCTGGCTGTACTTCAACACACAAGCAACCACAAGAAAAATTGTAAGTTATGGGCTGCCTTGAACTGCATTTACCATGATGCACTCGGGAGGACTGGAACAGACTTGTGGCCAGTGAGCGATTCCATCACTTGGTAATGTGACAGTAATTCAAACTGGGGTTTGAAAGTACAGAATGCCGGCCACATATAGTGAAGGGTGTGTTCTACAAGTAGTGGTATAAGTAAAGTGACAATACTGCTGGTCAGGAGGTGAGCTGTGCATTTGCCATCATCGTATAAACATCGATAAACGTCGTATAGTACAGACTTTGACCATACAATAGGCTTCAATTATTGTACATACTTTAACCAGGGTACAGACTGTGTGAAGTAGGGGACTATACTGTTGCCCTTCTTGTCCTCCTTCTTTCCCTTTCCTTACCTGTTGCCACTATCCAGTGCACCCTCCCACACAGAGGTTTCAACTTTATCATGTCAAACCATTTTCTCCATTACACGGAAGACTACATTGAAAAGATTTTGTAAGGTCCTTCCCTCTTCCCAGACACTATGGAGCCTGGACAAATGGCGAACATTTCACTATCTGAGCGATTAGAGAAATGTAAGAAAAAACTGGCAAAGCTACAAATAATGATGCACATGCTCACTGAGTACTTGAGGTCAGATATCATTCCTGTATGATTACAAGTAAGAAACATCCCTGGGGTCTTCACTGACTGTAAGAAATACCTAAACAGCTTTAGTTATATTGGAACCAACTGTTCTAGGCACTGGATGGGGACACAGCTGAGGAACATGTTAGCAAAGTCACAATTGAGATTGCTGACTTTACAAACTTGACAAACAAATAAACGAGTCTAGCAACATCACTGAAGCTAAGAACCTTCTGGAAAAGGTTGAAAAGACAATAAATGTGTTCTACAGGATTGAACAGAATAAGAAATCAGTAAAAGTTAAACGGGCTATAAAAAACTACAAGACCGATACATTATATCACTACCTAACCGACGACATCTATAATAACAGAACCTACACGGGACCTAATGTCCCGTGCCCTTGGGGTAGATACAATAAACAACACATTATTGTCGCCTTTTCTGACACATCAGGTGATTCTTCTGACAGCTCCGATCTTGGTGAAGGTCCAAGCACATCCTCAAACACCCCCAACCCATCTGTTTTTTAAGGGAGAGGCAAGGGTTGCCCCAACAGGCAAAACAGTGGCCGCCCACCACAGTAGTTCAAAACCCCTGGAGAACGTCAAACTCGACAGAAGTATTACCATTGGTAACGAGCGACACCATGTCTAAGAATGTACCAACAGTCCCTATTTTCAACTTATCGTCACACATTCTGTCGGAGGATGAAATATCACTGTTAAGTATAGGCCTTTCCTTTGTTCCCACTCTTTGGCCAAACTTCTTGGAACTCCAAATCGAACTATTAAGATTCCTCTGCAAAACATGCCTACATTTCTTTTTTCAAAAAAACCTATGAGACCATGTAGAAATAACACTAATTTGCACCCCCATCTAGCTTCTCGCCCCCTCATGATTCCCTCCCAACAATGGTGTTTACTTTTAAGAAAATAATTCTCAAAGAAATCCCCAAATTAGAATGCAAACCAGGCTTCACTCCCTACAACCTTCCTCTGAGGTCAAACATAACCAAGCTCTAGTTGTGAAACCTGGCGCCAAAGGGTTCAAGACATCAATCTGTATAAAACTGAGATCCTCAAAAAACTAGTCAACACAGAGCATTCTTTGAGATTAGGTACAGACCCTATTTCTGAGATTCATGACCTTGTTCTTGACATCCCAGAGAAAGGAGTAACTGATGGTTTTCTGTCACATAAGGAATCACTGTTTCTAAATACTAAGTCCCCAGAAGCAGCGGTTATTTATACCCTTCCCAAAATACACAAAAACATTAATTCTCACCTGGCGTCCCATCGTTTCTGGATGTGGCTCTATACTTAAACCCCTTGGACAATATGTAGATTTCTTTGTTAAGGAGTTCATTCCCCAAATACGTTGTTACATTAAACACACTATGGACATGATCACTCAAGTGGAACACCTTCCTTTTAATTCCAATACTGACATCTTGTGTACTTTGGACGTAGAGTCTCTCTGCAATAATATCTCCCAGAATGATGGTCTGCATGTTATCGAAAAAATTCTTGACTCCAGAATTAGACCTCACCCAGTACCCACGTCATTTTTCATGTTTCATGTATCTTCTCTAGATTTGCCTAACGCACAATTTATTTTCCTTTGATGGACTGTTCTACCAACAAGTCAAAGGTACGTCAATGGGAGCGGTTTTCGATCTCAACTTTGCCATTTTGTACATGGATGACCTAGAAATTTCAAAGATACTGGCTCCTCCTAACCCATTCCTCAAAAATGTAACCATTTGGTGAAGATATATAGATAGCATTTTTATGATCTGGCATGGTACTGAACCAACATTGATGTCCTTTCTTGACTGGCTCAATACCAATTGCAATGGGCTTAAACTCACACTCACACACAGTAGGTCTGAAATTGCCTTTCTAGACCTGATGATTAAAGCTATTGACGGTGAACTCTTTACCACCTTATATCGCAAGCCAACAGAGAGGAATACCCTCCTCTCTTAAGGCAGTCATCACCCCTTTGCTTTAAGGGACTCATTGCCATTTTCACAATTTCTATGCATTAGAAGGAATGGTTCATTTAAAGAAGACTACTTCTGTGAGGCTAACAATCTGGCTACCAAACTATATGCCAGAGGATATCCACGCAAACGTGTGCGAAAATCTATTAAGAGAGCGTGGTACTGCCCCCGCAAAACTTTACTTACACCTAAGCCCAAAACAACTAATGACCGCATGGTATGTGTAACCACTTTTTCTCCTATCTCAAACCAAGTCAAGAAATGCGTTTTGAAACAATGGCCCATACTGAATGCAGGTGATTGTAATCTTGAACACCCCTTGCTTGCATTTCAAAAGAATTGGAATATCAAAGACCACTTAGAGAGGGCTGGTTTTTCTCCCAAAAAGACAACACAGACTCTAACTGACCTATGAGGTTTACACCCCTTAGTGGGACACTCAAAATGTGGGAACTGCACTGTATGTCAATTCACAATTGAAAGCAAGGAATTTGTATTTAACAACATCAAGGTTACTCTCAACCAATTTTCTAACTGTAATACTGTGAATGTTATTTAGACAATTCTGTGCCCTTGTGACAAAATATATATTGGTCAAACATCACAAAAAATACATATTCGCATCTGCCAACACTGTAGCCGTCTTTGCTGCAAGGTACCCAATGCACCACTGGTCGCACATTTTTTAGAGAAAGGACATACAGAGGATAAGATCCTTTGGCAAGTTATCACCGTGGTCAAGCCACCACCAAGAGGAACTGATATGACTTCTACCCTCAACAAAGAGGAACTTAAATGGGCATTGCGTACCGACCGTCTGAACACGGGTCTGAAAAGAATAGATAACTAGACTACTGGTATAATGCTGCAGTGTATATCTTGGTTCCTTCAGTCTCTTTACAGCCAAATGCATGGTTATTAATTTACCCTTTGTTCTGACTAATGTATATATGTATATGACTATGTGTTATATGCATGTCCTTCCTTTCTCTTGATACCACCTGGGAATTATGTCCCATTAGATTAAATTCACTTTAGGCACTCATTTGAATGTATTCACCTCGTATTTCACTTTTACTGTTCTTACGTTCCAATTTAATTCCTCTTTTTTAGGTCTCGCCTACGCAGCACGCATGCGCTGCATAGGCAAAAATACCTTTTGCGATCGCTCCAGCTTTTCAGCCAAAAACGTGCACGCGTTCCATTGCCTTCAATGGCAACGCGTGCACGTCTGGAGATTCACTTGCTGGAGCGAGCGGTGCCATATGGTAGCAATTTTTCACTCCTGGCGCTGCTCGCTCTCGCAAGTGAAACACTCTCTGGGCAACCCTGTGTTGCCTTAAAGGGTCTGCTCTGATGTTTGCCGAGCCGCATCTTTCTTTTCTTTGGCGCGCTCGCAAACTTTAATTTTTCGATATTTTACGTTTTTCTATCGAAGCGCTGACGAGCATTTGCACTGGTGGTCGGTGTGTGGGAATTGTCCACAACAAGGCAGGTTCGGACGTGCACAGCAGTGTGTCGAAAATCAGGAATTGGGGACTGATGTCCGTTTCTGTTTTCCTTTCCCTCTGGCTTTCAAATACTAAAACGCTACTTTCTGATTTAGGATTACTCGCTTATTTGTGGTGGACATGTGACTCACCCAAGTCACATGACCGTTTCAGGTATTCCTGGCTTTCTAGCCAACTTTCAGTGCTCTGTATACTGACTTGCAACCCCCAAACGTATTCTGAGAAACGCGAAACTAAGGGTCCCAGAATGCAAATTTCTCTCTTACTCAAGAGCTTGTGCAGGGTAAAGGAATCACACTGCAGCGAGATTACGCAGCAGACGTGTGTTAAAAAAACATGCTTTGTTCCATCAAAGTAAAGAAAAAAATCCGCCAACTGAAAAAGTAAAATTCATCAAATTTACACTGATTAAGTGCATAATAGGAACGCGGGAGGACAAACAGCAGGCTATGCGGGGGAAATAAAGTCTATTTTCCGCGTTCTGTACCTAAGTCGCAGCTTCCTTCTTCTAGGTGCTCAGAGAGTGTTATCACCTTTGTGACAAGCACTCCATTACATGGAAAGGAACTACCCGCTCCACCCACACGTTTGCTTACTTAAAGGGCCAATGTTGCACTGGAAGCTTTCAGACAAAGCCTGTTACATTGCTCCCAAGGGCCTCGCCCTACAAGGGCTGCTGGGCTGCCAAGGTGTTCCATATCACGTCCAGTCCTGGCTTTTCAGACACAAGAACATTGCATATATTGACCTAGTATTTTACGTTTCTCATATTAACTATGAAATCGTAGGGGCATCTGGACAGTGGTGCTGAAGTCTCCTCTCTTTTTGAAAGGCATTGGGTATCAGCTGTGGGTTTCAGGGACCCTGGAAATCTACTTACAGAATTACTGATGATCAACAACAGAAGTCTGCTTATCTTTTAAATTGGGACGCATCTCTTACTTCAGCTGCAAGATTACTCCCCACCGGAAGAGGTCCTGACACATGAGCCTGTGCTGCTGGGATTCAACTTGGTTGGTCTTTACTAAACCCTTTCGTATCCTAATTTAGTTTAAAGCCGTCAAAGTGATCTCATTAAGTAATCAAGCAAAGGGTAATAGAAAAAGAGTAATCGTCCACTGCTACAAAATGCAGAGTGGTGTAATCTCATTCAGGCAATGTGTTCTGAGTGATATCCTTTAACCTAACGCTGGCTCTATTAATCAGAGCAATCAATGTACTTCAGGATTCTAATGCAGGGAGAATGTGGAGTACTTTAAGCCAGTTTCTTTGGTCTGAATCAGGGTTACGTATTTTTAGTACAGGACATACAGTAATCTGTGTGCACCCCGTTTTGTAGAGTGCTTTAATCTACATATTTAGGAATCAAATGCAGACTGAACACGTCAAAGAAACATGAAATGCATAGGGAATGTGTTGAAGAACGACGACACAGCACCTGCTATGCGGCTCCTTGTGCTAGTCTCCCCCTGTGTGTTCGGAAGCTTGCAATACTCCTCCTACCTCTACTACATTTGAAAAAGGCTTGCACCGCTAAGGCCTGTGTTCTAATTCTGTGTATATAAGGAGGCGTGTAATGTTGCTGCGTATGCTGTACCTGCTCAACATCTGTCCGTGATTTGTCACTTGTGTGGCCATGTAGGTTTGCGGTGCTAGAGACCATGGGGCATATTATCAAGGACGGCGTTAAAATTATCGTCGGTGTAGCGGCAGAAAACTGCCTCTGAAGTGGCGATAATGGGCTTGATAATATGCCCTGGAGAATTCCCATAGAAGCCCATGTTCACACCAGAACATGGGCTTCTATGGGAATTCTCTCCGGCATATTATCAAGCCCATTATCGCCGCTTCAGCTGCAGTTTTCTGCAGCGAGAATTTTTAACGCCGTCCTTGATAATATGCCCCCATGTTACTCTACTTCTTGCTCTGGGGAAAAAGTGGCAATGCTTCTGAAACTCTGCCCGCTGCAATTGCTCACACTGTACCTGTTCAGTGTATACCCTACACAGCAGCTGCAAGTGCAGTGAAACTGGAAAATGTGTTTATTTATGTAAGCATTCGTTCACTAGTATAGGTATCTTGGCGCTAGGAACCGCAATCAAGAGCTAACAAGCATTGGCATAGCCAATAGGTCTCGTCTTTGGGACCTTATAAGTGTTTAGCCATGCAACAGTTGCATAACTAAATACTTATAAGGTCCCAAAAGCGAGACCTATTGACTATGCAAAGCGGCCGCGCGGCCGCAAAAGTTAAAGTGATCGCGATCGGGATCACGATCAAACATCAAAGCGGCCGCGAAAGTGATGGTAATTGCAGTAAAGTGCGGCGCGCGCACCCGCACACATGCACTGTAGCTCTAGGCTGGCCTGGTAGCACTTTTTGGAGCCCTCTCAATAAGTCTCGCAGAGCATCGCTTGCGCGATAGCTCAGGCGAGACCTAAAAACAGGGGAGCAGTGGTTGCTATTTTTTTTGGGTGGGGGGGGAGGGCAAAGCTTTAAGTGGGCCGGGTGTCACCAGCAGTTTTTTAAAGGGGGCCTCGAAATGGGTCTCTATCGGGCTCTGTTTTGTGCCCTGGCCCTGACTGCAGTGACAGCAGGCATATCGATGTGCGCTGCTCAATTCTCAATATTGGAGGTTAGGGCATGACGTCTTGCCAGGTGAGCGTTGTAGGGGAAGGGAAATCCTTTAAAGAGAGTAATTTCCTCTCTGGATTTCCGTTCTCTTTTTGAAATGCAAGAGCAGCAACATCGTTGTGGTGTCATCAGGCCTTTTAGTGGAAGCTTTTTCAATATTATAACGAGCAACCATTGACAAAGCCAATAGTCCTGACTTGTTGTAGGTATGATGCTACTTGTTGACACATATATCTGGATGCAATGACAAACAGCAAAAATACAAGTCGAGCGGCACACTATGCTAAGCAGAGATTTCTAGCTTATGTGTTTTTAAGCAACGCCCTTAATTACAGTAGCCACACCCCTTTGAGACCCCACCCCCCCCCCCAGTTTTTTTCATCCCACTTAAAGCGGGGGGGGGCGGGGGGGGTTCTTCTTCCAGGGAAGCTAGAGCTCCTTCTCTTTTACTGTACCTGTTGTGTACTTAAGGAAAGCAGCTGCATTACCTGTTCTGTGTGTCACTGAAGCGAGTTGCGGCTGCCTGTGCTTACCTGTTGTATGTCAGGTCCTGCCGGGAAAGCAGACACTACATTGACTTTGAGTATGAACCTCTCTTACAGGCACTTCTTTTATGAAACCCTACAATAAACCGGCAGCAGGAAGGGGGCAAGGATTTTCTGTGCTACTGGGAAAATAGCATTTTGCCATTAGCATGAACCCTGTTCGGTAAATAAGAGCCTATGTTCCTACATTTTCTTGTAATTTGTTGGTGGAGCCCTAACTTACTGCCTTACCTAAACTATAGAAAGCGTTATTTCCGGGGCTTTAAGTGGGCCGGTTCTCTGTGGCTTCCAGCGCCTCGTCAGGAGGTAATATGAGCTATTTAAATTCGAAAACGAATGCACGAGCAGAGCCAGAGGTCTCTTCAAAGTGTAAACGGGCAACAGAGGCACTATAAGTAAGCATTTTGGCAAAGCAAATCGTTGTGGTTTCTGTTTAAAGGTTTCCTCACGCTTTAGACAAAATTAACAGGTGCCTAAATCAGTGCAAGGGAAAAGTTGTGAAAATTTCCACTGCTACCGTACGACGCACCATACCCTGCAAAGCGCTATTTTAATGTGTTTAGCCATCACTGGGTGTCACCAACAGGAGTGCCCTGAAGCTGACGCCTTATCTCACCACATAGAAATATTAAGGAGCTTCACTAATGCAAAATGTATAGCACAGAGTGCAACAGTGCAAGCTATATGCACAAGTACAAAGACACACAACACCAGTGCAATCTAAATGTAATATGAACAGAGATAAAAGAAACTCTGAGAACGTTCACAGCAACGTTAATAGGCTTCTTAATCCCTCCTTAATACCGCCTTGTCTTCATTTGTAACCTCCCATGAGGACTGGCCCTTTTACTTATGTTGTTACATGGTATGTTGTATTTAGTCTGTAAGCTCTTTTTGCTTTGAGTTTCTCCTACTGCAGGCACGACATGCTTTCCTGCAACATTCATCGCGCCATGCGTGCTCTCACTTTACAAGCAGCCCAGCACAATGGCGGCTCCTTCTTTTAAATGCAATAGGTCTCACATTTACAAGGGTTTGAGCTACTGGCATTGTAAATGACAATGCCTTTTATTTATGTGTTAATTTATCAAATTAGATTGAAAAAAGGCATTGTCATTTACAATGCCAATATCTTAAACTCTCGTAAATGCGAGACCTATTGCATTTAATTTTGACTCATCCACCTTCCCTTCTCTCTTCCAATCACCCCTTCTTCCTACCCTCCACCTTCTCCCTTACCCCATTCCCTTTTTTTTGCTTTTTCTCCTTATCTCAGCAGGGATACTTCTCATGCAATAAAATCCCTTTGCCCTAATGATGATCCCACTACCACATGAGGGATCGAAACGCCATTGACTTTAGCACCTTGACACAGACAACACACTCCTGAGTTAGTTTCTTGCCTTCATTTGCACCCTGAAGACAAAAAAATAGGAATATAACAAACAGCAGACACAGTCCAGAAAAGCTGTAGCCCAGAATGTCCCTTCCACAAGAGCATCCGTCTCTTCGGTCTGATATGCGATGATCCAGTCGCAGTGTTAAGGCGATCAAGTCTTCACAGGACTTAGGCTGTGGGTCAATGGGTGCTATTAAATCTTTAAGTTCGTCCCGTAAGCCTTGGTAATAAATTGCAGCCCTTTTTTCCTCAGGCCAATCGGTCTCGGCAATGAGGCGACCATAAACTGTATTTGTACTTGGGTTAGAAATGTTTGAAACTTGGTAGGGTCCCCAGAAAATCGTTCTGGAGAAGCCAGTGGAACCACTTGAAGAACGGTTACAGACACTGATGGTGTGGGATGCAGAACATACGTAACTTGAGTTGGTGGTGGTGGAGTATGCCCACCATGTAATTGTGACTGTAATTGAGCAACTTGACTTGCCAAGGCTGCCATTTCCAAGTGCGTGGCTGTAACCTCTTTTTGCATCTCTCCTAACATTTTGCAAAGGTCTTCCAAGGTTGCCATCTTGGTAGTACTGCTCGGGAGGAACTAATCCTTGGGCGGATTATTCTGTTAAGATCGTCTTCGGTTCCTCGGGAGCAGTACCCTCAAGAGTTCCACCTCCTGGCAGCTCCGACTCTGATTCTGAATAACAGAGGTTCAGAATGGCCAGATGAGGGGAAGGGATTTAGGGAGGGTACCTGGAAAGAGACCCAACACGGTATAGGAAATTCACTTCTTGGACAGGGTCATTAGTATTTGGTCTAGAAACTGTTACACACTCTGATTTACCTGTAAACATAAGAAGGAACTCTTGTGAATCTTAACCAGTGACGAATTTTGTCTTGAGGAATTGCACAACAGAAAAATGTCTGTTTCTGTTACTTGCGTTATTGCTTTACTTAATAGTCGAGTGTTCACTCTTCAAGGTAACCCTAGTAACCTTTGAAGTTGCTTAACTTGTGACTTGAGTTCGCTAAAGCTTCTCCTGTTACACACTCTGTTTTCTCCATTCACATGTCAAGACTGCAAACGTTATATAGGATCAATTAACTGTCTAGAATCCAAATGTTCCAAAGTTTCAACCACATGTTAATAATTCCAAAGTGTAAACAAATAAGGGGTTAATCCTTGATGGACTCTGAGATGAACAACTCTAGTTCAATCCTCCGTGGTCACTTGATGCGTGTTCTATTTCAAGCACAAACCCTTGTTCTGCACCGTGTACAAAGCTATTTATGTGACCAAAATTATGCAGCCAATACTGATTTCCCCGATACAGAATGTCAGAGAACACTCCACGTTGTCACTCATGCGGAATCTAATTAACTTGAACACCGGAGTCTCCTACCTGCTCAGTGTTCCTTAAACGACTGTCTGCTGCGTCGTTGCCGTCCAAGAAGCTGGACGGAGCCGCCGGATAACCTCACTGGGGGCCTCTGGACTCTGGATAATACGCGTTCGGCGGATGGGCATTGCTCTTATGGGAGCGAGAAGCCCATACGGCGGCCGCATAAGCTCATGTTTAGAAAGACATGAGCTATGCGAAAATGCTAAAGACAGTGCCAGGGAATAGAACAGTAAAACAAAAAAGGAATAAGGAGGTTAAACGGACATCAAAGACATCATAACAGTACACATTCCATTAACACTCATTAGACTGCAACAGATAAGGTGTCCCTTGTGTTTTGCTTTTGCTTGTGTCCCTTTTCTTTTGTTGCTCCTTATTTTAGGCTAATGTCTGCTGCTCCCCTTCCTCTCAGGAAGATTCATGACAATAAGTCTCCAGATGGGATCACAGGTGAGCTCTGACCATGTCAGAGAGAACACTGAGTGAGTGGGCTGGATGTAGCTTCCCTGGCTAACTGGCCCAATAACATGGAGAAATACAGATAACAGCCGTATATTAATGGGGTTAGAGGTGAAGCACTCAGAGACACTGGTGCCAGTGTCACCATGGTGACTCAGTAACTGGTGTCCTTAGAACAATACTTGACTGGTGAGACATATGCAGTCCTCAAAGCTGACAATCAGGCTAAGGTACATCCCATGGTAATGGTATCTTTAGAAGGGGGAGGGGTGAATGGCCAACAGAAGGTGGTGGTCTCCTCAGCTATTCTAGTACAGTGTTTGCTAGGCAATAATCTGGAATTCTCAGCATGGGCTTAGGTCAAAAGAAAGACCCATACAGTCATGCTGGGTATACCCAAATGGGTGTGTGTAAAACAAGAGCACAGTGTAGAGCCCAGGGTGAAAAGGAAGAGTTGGAGCTTGGGATAATGGCCCAACCTTCTAAGAGAAACACAAGAAGACTGGGAAACTAGCTTCAACACAGATACCAGATCAGGTCCCCTCTCCTCAGGGAGAAGGCCTGTCAGCCACAGAGGGAACTGAGCCCCAGGAGCTTGGGCCTTACACAGCAGAGTGCTTGTGCCCAGGGGGACCCTGTACAGAAGATCTGTGCCAGGGACAGAGGACCTCACCCACTCTTGAAAGCCTAAGGCAGCAAGCTGCTGATCAGGAAAAGGGAGATGTCAGTTGCTGCCACCGGACTTACTGGGTATTGGGGGAGGGACTTCTTTACACTGAGGCCAGAGACCCCACACCTTGTGCCACTAGGAGAGTGGTAGTGCCTCAGTAGTATAGGGAGTTTCTCCTCACATTGGCCCATGACATCCCCTAGCTGGGCATCTTGGTCAGGCTAAAACTTGCAGTAGCTTAGTCACCTACTTCTACTGGCCAGGTATGTCTCAGAATGTGAAGGAGTTTTGCAGCTCTTGTGCCAGCTGTCAAGCCAGTGACAACATAAGATAACATAACACGTGTATTTGTAAAGCGCATATTTACCCGGTATCTTGGCGCTGAATAACAGATGTTTATTGTTACCCAACTCAATGGGACTCACGACAGGTGGCCACCTGAAAGCCCCCTTAATTCAACTTCCAATGGTTAAGGTTCCCTTTGAAAGGGTAGGGATTGACATTGTCGGTCCCTTTGACCCTCCAACTGCATCAGGAAACAGATTTATACTGGTAGTAGTCGATCATGCTACCATGTAACCTGAAGCAATTCCCCTAAGGACTACGACTGCCCCTACAGTAACTAGGTCCCTCATTGGTATCTTTACCAGAGTGGGTTTTCGAAAGGAGGTGGTGTCAGTCAGAGGTACAAGTTTCATGTCTGGCTTTCTAAAATACATGTGGGCAGAAGGTAGAGTGACCTAAATGTTCAATACCCCATATCACCAACAAACAAATGGTCTTGTTGAGAGATTCCAACAGACCATGAATGGTATGATTGGTGGACTCCCTGAAAACCTCAGAAGGAGGTGGGATGTCTTACTTCTATGCTTGCTTTTTACGTACAGTGAAGTGCCACAGAAGGGAGTAGGGGTTTCCCCCTTTTAACTTCTGTTTGGTCATCCTTCAAGGAGACCATTGTGTCTTGTGAAAGAAGGCTGGGAGAGGCTTCTCAAAGAGCCGTAACAGAGCATTGTGGAATGTGCACTTGCCCTTTGTTCCAGGAATGGATGAATACATGGAAAAAGCATCCTAAAACCTTGAGCCCAGCCAAGAGTTCCAGAAGCTCTGGTATGACTAAAAGACTGCACTGGTGGAGTTCCAACCAGGGCATAAGGTGTGGGTCTTGGAGCCTGTGGCTCCTAGGGCCCTTCCTGACAAATGGGGTGTACCCTAGCCTATCCAGGAAGGAAATGGGGAGGTCACCTATCTGGTGCTCCTCCGCAGTTGCAGGAACCCCGAGAGGGTCATCCATGTAAACTGCCAGTAACCCTACTATGACAGCGCTGATGTGACCATGCTGATGGTCACTGATGAGGATCAGAAAGCAGAGAGGGAGCATCTAACTGCCCTCCTCCCCAAAAGTCCCAAAGATGGTCAGTAGATGGAGTGATCTTTTCAAACACCCTCTCTGCCCAGCAGCAAGCTGATTGCATGCATGTCCTGGAGTAATATGCTGAACCTTTATCCCTTACCCCTGGTCAAACTAACTTGTCTGTCCATGATGTGGACACTGATGACAGTCTGCCTGTACAAAAGTAAACTGTATAGACAGTCTGACCAAGTAAGGGAAACCATCAGATCTAAGGTAAGCAAGATGCTGGAGTTAGGGGTAATTGAGCACTCTGAAAGTCCCTGGGCCACCTCACACCCAGGATGGAAAGAGAGTATTGCAGTTTTGTGTGAACAATAGAGGACTCAACAAATGATGTCACAAAGACAGATGTGCACCCTATACAAAGGGTAGAATATTAATTGACCAGATAGGGGTAGCCAAATCCCAGAGTACATTTGATCTGATATCAGGGTACTGGCAAATTGGTCTGACACAAAAGAAACATTTGCATATTCAACCCCAGATGGGCATTTTCAGTTCACTGCTATGCCCTTTGGGATTAAATAATACTCCTTCCAAAGGTTGCTAAACAAAGTCCTTGCTGGGTTGGAGTCTTTCAGTGCACCTTATCTTGATGATATTGCTGTTCATAGCTCTACCTGGCAGGATCACTTGATCCACCTTGGTGAGGTCCTTGAGGCTCTGAGAAGTTCAGGTTTCACTATTAAGGCAAGCAAGGTTCCAGATAGGGCAGGGCTCTGATGTACACTTGGGCCACCTTGTAGGCGGAGGGCAAGTGCAACCCTGACTGCCTAAGACCCAGACAATTCTGGACTGGGTAACTCCAACTACCCAGACTCAAGTAGGAGCATTCCTTGGCTTGACTGGGCGTTACAGGAGGTTTGTGAGGGGGTATGGTACTATTGTAGCAACTCTCACAAAACCGACCTCCAAAAGGATGCCAAAGAAAGTTAACTGGACGATGAGTTTTCAAACGGATTTTAACACTCTGGACGAAACAATGTGCTCAGCACCCATTTTAAAAGACCAGATTATGCGAAGCAGTTCATAGTGCAGACAGATGCCTCTGAACATCGGTTGGGAGTGGTCCTATCCCAAACTAATGATGATGGCCATGACCAACCTGTTGCATTTATTATAAGGAGGTAACTCCCCAGGGAGCAGCGTTGAAGTGCACTTGAGATAAAGCCTTTGCTGTGGTGTGGTCCCTGAAGAAGTTGAAGCCATACTTGGTTGGCTCTCACTTCCTTGTTCAAACTGACCACAGGCCACTCAGATGTCTAATGCAAATGAAAGGTGAAAACCCCAAACTGTTAAGGTGGTCCATCAACTTACAGGGAATGGACTTCACATATAATTGCGCATTAGAGTCTTAGGGCCAGATGTAAGAAGAATTTTACCAGTCACAAACGGCCCATCAGGCTGTTTCTGACCGGTAAAACTCATTTGCCATGTACAAAAGGCAAAATGTGACTCGGTAACTTCTTACCAAATCACATTTTACTTTCGCAATTCGGAATTAGGAAGGGGCGTGCTTAGAGCGTCCCTTCCTAATACTGAATTGCACTGGTATGTACGAATGTTTTGCGACCGGAATGCAGTTGCAAACAGTCTTAATTTGCCGACTCCTTTGAGGAGCCCGTAACCCATTCACAAACGAACCATTGCCTGCTCTTAAAAAATGAAAAGTAAACTTTTGAATTTTATTTCTGTAATGCAAGCCATGTTCCTTTAAGGAAAACAGACTGCATTACAGAAAAAAATTGCTTTATTCAAAAAGCAATGGCAGACATGGTGGCCCGCGGGACATGGTGGTCTGCTGATCTCAGCAGGTGGCTATTCCCAATGGGTTGCAAATTGCGACCTGCCTCATGAATATTGAGGAGGCGGGTCCATTTGCAACTCAGGAATCACAAAAAGTACCAGGAACACTGTTGTTATAGATGTTTGTGATTTCCTAATTGTAAATCGCAAAAATTCACAATTAGGAAATCGCAAACTGACTTTTTTGTACATTTGGCCCTTAGAGTTGACACAGACAATCCTAATAAAAACCCACCTCTTAAAAAAAATAAATCCTTAAGGGATCTCAGGTTTTAAGAGGAATCTTTCTAGACAAACACCAAGCTGCAAACTGTGTACAGTGATTCCCATAGAATTTTAAGGTGGATGGGCATCTAACCTGTTAAAATCAGTGTTTGTATAGTGCCGGAATCCTAGAGGTGTCTAGGCACTGTTTGGCTAGGAGTGCCAAGAAACTATTCAAATAGCTGAGATTTCAGAAATCTCTTAAAAGGTAGCAGATGTTGCCTTTACCTTTGCTAGCCAAGCAATTTTGGAACTTATTATTTTCTGAGAAAAGTATCTGTTTACTTTTCTGTAAGATCTTCAGATGATTCTTTGTCAAGTTAATTATCTGCTTCAAGTGCCCATCCACGGACATGCTTTATTCAAAGTAAACCCCAAGGGATTTAACCTTGTCCTTTAATACTACTTTGAATGAGCTAACCAGAAAATAATGATATTCAGCTCTATCCTGTCTCAGCCAGTGATCAGTACAAAACTTCATGAATTTGGCCTTATCCTCATTGGGAGCTAACCAATTGTTCTTCTTCCATGCTTGAGTTTCATCAAAAACCCTGGTAACTTCCTGTCAGTCTCAGTGATCAGTGCCAACCTGCCTAAATTTGGTCTTATCCTCATTAGATGCTAACTAATTCTCCTTTTTCCATGCTTGGGTTGCATCAAAAACCCTGGTAACTTTCTGTCTCAGTAACAATCCTTGGAAAGATGAACTATCACCTTGGCATCATCTGCATAGCAGAGAACTCTTATTTTCAGGTTTAAAATGCATGCTACTTCTTGTGAAACACAGGTTCTAGACTGATTTACATTTGGCTTGGTCTGAACTGGGGTGGCAAGGTGAGCTAAAGAACGATGATGGATTCAACCCAGATCTGTGACTTGGGATGAGTGTGTGAAAGGTTTCAGCGCTCTGTCCATCATCTCCTTGTGTTTGCTTTTTTCGCCCTAAATTGGCAGGGTATGCCCAGACGTGGGACCCTTGCTCAAATTGCCACTGGATTCAAACTAGCCTGGCTGATGAGAGTGTTACCCCGAAACCGGTCCCAGGATGCTTGTTTCTGATCCACGGAATACCTGGCTTGGCAGTTTGGGCCGGACTGTTCCCATGAGGCACAGGGTCGCGACTGATTTGCATATGGCTGGGTCTGAACTAGGGGGGCGAAGTGAGCTAAAGAACGATGATGGATTCAACCCAGATCTGTGACTAGGGGTGAGTGTCTGAAAAGTTTCAGCGCTCTGTCCATCATCTCAAGCTGAAGAATCTCAAGGAAGATGGATCTAGAGCTAGTATATGATGATGGATGACAGCAACCTGAATAAGTAGCAGGCACCAAGATCCCGAGGTTGCACCAGAGCTATCAACAATACCTCTGCTCTGCACTGATGAATGTAAAGTAAAACTCAAGGAAATAGGGAGATTGGTGGAAAGGCACAAAGTAGGCCCTATGGACAAAGACTGCTGAGGGTCATTCTGTGCTCAGATCTGAGAACTCGAAGCTGCTGTGCAGAAAAGCAGAAAAAATACATTTTAGAGCTAAATGACTGCTACAGTCTGTTTTATCATTTTCCAAATGGAGGTCCAAATAATAAGGATGCTATGAATGGCAAGTGCAGTAGATCATTACGCTGAACTAGATCCAACTTTCATGTTCTTTACCATCTTCCTGATATAGCGGGAATAGAGGCAGCAGCTGATGAGATGTCATCAAAGGTAAAGTCAGATAAATATTTGACCTGCTCTTTCATGACTGCCAATATAGGAACATGATTTTCACCATTCTGTACTATTTTATTAATACGATATAAATGGGTGATTTAACGGGAATTGGCAAAAGGGGACTATTTCACTAAGTTTATTCAAACCAGAATTTCCTTAATGATTGCAAGCGGGGTTTAGAGAGCAGGAATTTGTTAATCCTACTTCCCCCAGGCCCGATTTGGAAAATAGGTCAATGGACATACAAATTTCTAGCACATGCTATCTCGAGTATACAAGTTAGATTAACAGTCAAGTAGTACACATTAGACAAAGCTGGTGCTCTTTGTTCGGGTAACATCTCCTTTCTTTATTCTTTTTGTAACATTTAGATTCTTTTCTTATTTCTGCAACCAACAAGTGTTTCACCCTAAAGGGAGGACCCCAAGACTTCACCAGAGCTACAAAACAATAACGGTTTGTTCCAGTCAACACAAGGCTATACAATTAGAAACGTTAGATGCTCGTTGTCTAATTAAATATATATGATAATGATATTGTTGGTAGTTACTTTTGTCTGCTTTCAGTATGTACCAATGTTTCTTCATGCTCTTCACTGCCAGCTCAGATGTTTGTGTATAATCAATGATAAGGCATCCTTTTTCAGATCTAGAACTACTGCCTGCTTTGGTCCTGAGTGTATCCTGTGTTTTGATTTTAGAGCTCTTATATTTGTCCTTATTGATAATGGATGAATCATAACCCTGTTGCTAAAATGGTTTCCTATGTCCTGCATACATAGATGTAAATCTCGATCTTGGCTGCAATTGCACCTTACAAGTTTTTCAGACACTTGAAAATCAAGAAACACTTCAAAATGAATCCTGTAATGAATAAAAGTTCTACTAAAATGCAAACAGATTGTGTGTCTAGCATGGTATCTATTCAGGACATACAGGACACTAAATCACTACTCTCTATTACAGATTTTAGGGGGATCCCATAAAAATCTCAAAGATTTTGGGGGACTTAGAAGTAGTTGCTGACATTAGTGTTACGAGTGGTCTAAAGAACAAATCAAAGTGGACACCCACATTGACTGCTGGAAACAACATAAACATATTTCACATACTGGCTGTTGGTGACATGGATAAACTGGAACGGCAGGACAGATCCCGGTTGGGCAGAACCAAACAAATTAAGTAAGGGGGAACAGAAAGCCTTGGAGACCCTGACAAATCAGGCAGAGACAACTCAATAATCCAACATGTTATGAGAAATTGAGCCAAAATCCCATTTGGTATTAATAATAACCATAAACAGACATCTAAAGACGTGAAGCCAAAACTGTTTATCTAAATGATGAATATTGCTATCTGAAAGTGGACCGTCCGAGATACCCCTGCTTGTACACCCTCCCCAAAGTACACAAAGACCTCCCTTTCCCACCTGGTAGAACGATTGTGCCCAGCATAGGGGGACCAAAGTAGAGGCTATCTGAATATGTAGATATGTTTTTACAACCCTATGTAACCAATATGCCATCCCACAATAAAGGCCCTAAGCATATACTGAGCCTTTTTTCAGATGTGATTTGTGAGGAAGGCATGACTTTGGAACCATGGACGTAGTAGCCCTGTACACCAGCAGTAGGCAAGAAATAGGCGTCAAAGCACTTAGATATATACTGCATACAAGATCTACTAGTTTATGGAAGCACACAAACATGATAATCACAATGGTTGAATTAATTCTAAACAACAATATTTTTCTTTTAAAAAATGAATGGGATAGGCAAGTACAGGGAGTAGCAATGGGCTCCAGATTTCTCCAGCATATGCAAACCTGGCAATGAGGTGGCTGGAAGAAGAATTGATCTGGGACCCTAAAGGTGGTGAATGGACAGATTTCATCCGATAATGGGGACGCATTATAGATGATTGGCTTATGATATGGACTGGTGCAACACACAAATTGGATGAACTGTGGGACTTTCTCAATACCAACGCTGCAGGCATCAAATTCACACACCACAATAGTGCAGAGTAGATTGTCTTTCTAGATACAGAACTATTTATTCTGGATAACACCACACAGAGCAGATTATACCAGAAACCCACCCTATGTAATTCACTCCTACATGCATCCATTGCACACTCGACCAATCAGATCAGAGCGATATCATATGGAGAGAGGCTGCGCGCCAGATACAATTGCAACCTAGATCAAGATCTCCATCTACAGGACATAGGAAACCGTTAAACCAGCAGAGGTTATGATTCACAAATTATCAATAAAGCCAAAGATAAGATCTCTAAAATCAAAAGACAGGATACACTCAGTACTAAAGCAGGTAGGAGGACTAGATCTGAAAAAAGTATGCCTTATTACTGAATACACCCAAACATCTGAGCTGATAGTGAAGAGCATGAAGAAACATCGGCACATACTGAAGGCAGACAAATTCATCTCTGATTTTATATCTATAGGGCCATGCATCACTTTTGTAAGGGCAGTACACTATTGACCCGATTGAGCCTGAGTTTCCCTACTACTACACCCAGTGATCACTGGATGAGTGTCTACAGTCGGGATTTCTTCAAGTGTGGACACTGCGGGATGTGCAAGTGGACCAGTGATAAAATGAAAAACATTTGCACCAAGTATAGTAAGGTCTTTCCTAAACCTAACATGTAACACTAAATATGTAGTTTGTATCATCAAATGTATATGTTGGCTGCACTATCAGGATGCTGAGAGGAAGAGTGAGTGAACACATGAGGGCCATAAAAAACAATGATGAAAGATATCCCATAGTGGTACACGTTAGAGAGTGTGATGCACAGGAATCGTACAAAAGCTTTCACTTTTTGTGAATATAACATATACATAGAGACTCTAGAGGTGGCAATAGAGAACTCATACTGACAAGAAAAGAAGCCATGTTGATCATTTGCTTACAGGCTGTTGAACTGGGATTGAACACAGTTCACGAACTACAATATTTTGGGGGGGACTGAATCAGACATTCAAACATGGTTTGCTATGTATGAATTGGTCACTGTTTGTACAAATATTCCAGATATGTATTTGGAAATATTTGGGATGGCCTAATGTTATATATATAAATTGATGTGTACAAGATATGGTACAACCGGAGGACAAATATGCATTGTACTAGAAGGTACTTTGTCGTATTAGTTGCACCCATGTTAATGAAATGCCATTAAGCACATTAATCATATAACCTTACAACAGGTGGAATTTGTATAGACACCACTCTCTGTTGCTATAGATTATGTTTTTGACAAAAAAACTCTGGTGTCCCATGCTAGACTATAAATTAGATCTTTATGTTGACAGATATGTAGTCTTTTCGGCACCATAGGTGGCGTGACAGCTATTGAAAAGAATGGAGGAACGGTTTAGTTTTCCGAATCACATTTTTTTTATATAACTTTTTATTGAAGACAGTGTAGTGATCTTACAAACATCACAGTACTTGAACACAGAATATACAAATACTATACTTTGGGATATAAATTTTTCCACCATTTGTTTAAACTCATTAAGCAGTCAGTATATCATTGTTTTCATTAGCCTCTGGTTCATCAAGGGAGGGGGAGGAAGAAAGGGCGGAGCACAAATATTCCCTCTATATGCATTCCATTTGCCCCATATTTGTGTCTATTTTTTCGGGCATTGGGTCAGTGTATAAGAGTCTTATCCAACTGGTGAAGTTGGGACCGGATACAAGTTTTTCCAGGACGGTAAAAAGGTAGGGCCATTCAATTGTATCACATGCCATGGTGGCATCCAAGGACATCACCACCGCATCTTCTCTCAACGTGTCTATTCATCCCAATAACCAATGAAGTCAGCGAAGATTTAGTGATGTATTTCTAGTTGCCATGAAACCCGATTAGTCAGGATGGACCAATTTGGAAATACCCTGGATCAGGAGAGAGGCCAGCAACTTTGCTAGTATTTTGGCCTCTACGTTCAACAACGAGATGGGTCGACATGATGAGCATTTGTTTTTGGGTTTGCCTTCTTTGTGTATAACAAACAATGTGGCGATGCTTTGATTTTGAGAAAGCTTACCCACCTCTCGGCTCTCCTCATATATAGTTTTAAGATAGGGGGCGATTCTGCCAGATTTTAATTTATATAACTAAATTAGGAGGCTAATGGGGGGCATAACCTTCCCAGATTGGAGGCACCTAACGGCTTGTGCAACCTCATCATTTGTGAAGTAGTTGCTTTCTAGTAATGTCCTTTCATTCTTTGACAGTGTCGGGAGCATCATGTCTGATAACAAGGCTCTCGATTCTTCCTCATGAAGGGTGGTGCAAGATTCATATATTAACCTATAGTGTTTAGCAAATTCATCGGCTATTTGCTGAGTATCTTACAGTGTTTCTCCTGTATCTTCTATTAGTTCTGTTACTAGGCGATTTGCATAGTCCCTTTTATCATGCAAAGCCAACAATTTCCCTGGTCTGCCCCCTATCTCATACAGTCTACCCAGATTGTCCCTGCTTGACGTTTTTGCCATGTCAGTCGCCACGCTTCTATATTCTACTCTCTTTGGGTTAAGTATGTATGCCATGTCATGCTCCCCAGATCTTGTCAATTCCCCCACCAATTTGCAGAATTTCATCCCCTAGCCTGCCCAGTTCTGCATTCTTCTTCTTACGTACCCCAGCTATTTGAGAGATCGCTTCCTCCGTACAACTGTCTTGAAGGCCTCCTAAAGTGTCTAAACTGACCCCACCGATCCCCCGTTTTCCTGGAAATAATGCTCTATTGCTTGGGTAATTTTCTTTTTAACTGTCAGTATTCGGAGGTGCCATGGGTTCATTGGCACTTTTCTTCCCACCTGTCCCTCCCCACCACCACATGAGCCTAGATCAGAGAATGGTCAGATATGCCCCATTCCAAGTGTCCAACTTCCTTAATGTGTCCCACCTGATCTGCCGGGATGAGGATGTAGTCAATTCGGTAGAGACTATTGTGCACCCCAGAGTGGAATGTGAACTGTGACTCATGGGAATGATGGACACGCCATGTGTCCACCAGTCCCATGACTTCCAGGAAGTTGGGGGGGTCATCTGTGTGGATCTTATGTCTCAGGGGGACACCGATCAACATGACCCGACACAACAAGGTTAAAGTTTCCCCCCATTAGCAGCCGCACCTCAGGGAACGCCAGCATGACCCTTCCCAGATCTTTGAACGCAGACACTTGCAGTCCCGGGGGTAAATACACATATACTAAGGTAAGTGATACACCCTCCCATCTCCCCAACACTTCCCAGTATGTCAGTCCAGGTACGATCGATCCCCATTGGAAAGGATCGTCGTGTCATGATGCCCACTCCCCTGGACCCTGTAGTGAACCCTGAGTGCACTACTAGGTGGTAGACCCACCTGGCCAGGGCCTTACAAGTGTTGCCAATTAAGTGTGTCTCCTGGAGTAAAACCACCTCAGGGGAATGCCGTTTAATAAATTGCAGTACTATTCCTCTTTTGAGCTTGTCCCCCAATCCATTTACATTCAATGACTGGAGCATGAAGCTTTTATTCCCCGATGAACCCATGTTTGTGTTTACTGCATCCCTTTACCTCGGCGGCCATTACTTCAGTGTCAAGGTGATTATTCCCATTCGTGGAATTGGCCCTTGGCCTGGGGAGGCTGTTAGAGGCCACGCCCATCACTGTGTCCCTCACCTTTTCCATGATGTGAAATGCTGTTCTGTCATCTGACTTATAAGATAAAACTATCAATACCCAACTCCCCTCATTCCTGCTCCCCTGTACTCTGGGCTTGAGAATGCCCATGACCCCAACTGTGCAGATTGCCTGTCGCCCTAACTCTAAACTATATATAAGTTATGGGGGGGGTGGAACTGCTTCCCTAATGGCTTACCATCAGGGCATATTTATACACACAAATCAGTATAAGTAAATCGAACAGTGTTGATAAAGTCACTTAGCGTTCCTCAGTGGTCTCAGTTCGACTGTGACACCGCGCTGGTATGGCTCCCAATTATCTGCGTTATTTCCCTGGTCTGTCATCGCTGGCAAGCCTCACTGATCTATCACATGAAGAGGTGTGCTTTACTGGAGGTTGCTCCTTTCCTCATCAGCCGTTATGCTCTTTTGCCGGTCTCCATCCTTCTAGCCAGTCCATTGCCAACTCCGGAGTGTCAAAGAACCAGGCCCTTCCTTCGGCTTCAACACGGAGCTTTGCAGGAAACATCATCGCATATCGGAGGCCTTTTTCTCTGAGTTGCTTCTTGATGCCCAGAAGGGATTGCCTTTGTCTCTGCACACTTATCTGGAAGTCCAGAAAGAAGAATAGTTCACTGTTTTCATACATGACTGGGGGGGCCGAGCGGGCAGTTTGTAATATAGTGTCTCGATCACTAAAATTTAAGTCTCGCCAACAGCGCTCGTGGGGGCGATCTCGGTTTTGTTCTACCTCCTGGGACCCTATGCGCGTTTTCCACAGTGAAGAATTCGTACAAACTCTTTGGTTGCAAGTGGTTAATGATTAGATCTTCGACAAAGAGGTCCATGGCTGGGCCTTCTACTTTTTCGGAAACTCCGATTATTTTAAGGTTGTTCCGTCATGACCGACCTTCGTATTCATATAGCTTGCTTTCTGTCACTTTGCTGATGGCTTGAAGCTCTTTTATTTCCTGTCGCATTTGTTTGCCATCGTCACCTCAATAGTGATCAAGTCCATTTTGTGCTCATGCGACGTGCGCACACCCGCAATGGCATCCATGATATCCTTTTACTTTGGATCCCCAATGTCTGAGCCCAACCCAGGCGCCGAGTTTCCTTTGTTTGCTGCGCCTGAGTCGGCCGGAATCTGGGAAGCGAATTTATCCAGCTTAGTTTGGAGCATGATTTTTGGTCCCTTGATGCCAGACATTATGACCAGTGTCTTGATTCCAGGCGAGGGCCCTCTTGGATACCACCTGCTCCTGGGGTATACCTCGCCACCCGGCCTGTCAGGGTTCTCCCCAAGGGCTTTTATGTTGCACCAGTGGCGAGTGACAGGACACCTTCCTTCACCGCTCTTCTCCCACTCCGGTCAGGTCACGGGTCCATGCCTGTCTCTCAGTAATTATGGACCAACTCCCTTGACTTTGTTACTATTTGTGCTGCACGTTTTCTTGGTGGCAATCCGATCCTGGGCGCTAGGGTTATGGGTCGGTCTCAGGATCCGAGCTGCTAGGAGTCCAGTATCAATTGAGTCCTGTGTGGTTACCTCTGGTCATTTCTATCTCCTTTCTGTGACCGCGTTCCAAGCCACCAGGCTCCAGTCCACTTCCCTGGCCGGGCCGCCCAACACAAATGGCTGTTCTCCTTTTTTTTCCAGTGCCCTCGTGCTTCTATGTTTTCCCTCCTCCACCACAGTATGGGGATATCAATCTCAGCATTGGGGTGCTTACGGCCGTGCGTTGCTCACAACTCAGGAGGTGCCTTCATTATCAAGGCCTATCTCCACCTGGTGCTCTCGATTTAGGCTGCCAGGCACTCGTCCAATACATCCGCCACTCTGTCCGACCTAGGGCAGTCCACCATTTCCTCACTCTTGGCGCCTCTTCCCTTTTAACTCTGCTAACCTCTATGTGTGTCCTGTGGTACGTCGGCGAACCTGCGCTTTGCTCTAGCCGCTACTTCCCTGTGCTCTGTTGTCTACTAACGGGCCTTCACCGATCTCCAACTTCGTTCGGTTCCGCCCTGGAAATGGCGCTGTATCCATTCGGCCGCTTCCTTCCCCGGCAAGTTTTGCCTTGCACTTTCCCCGAGCACTTGCCTGCGCTTCCAAGGGGCGAAGTGACCGCTGCTTCACCGCCCGGTGTCACGCGATCATCCCTGTCATCCGTTGTCGGAGGTCCGATGTGGCACGGCTCATCAATCGAGCCTGAGGCCATCAGATCTCGTCAGACCGCAGCTCGTTTCTTCGTTGCATGTTGTCGCCGCCCGCAACTGTCTGGATTTCACACCACTGATGCCTCTGAACATTTAATTACACTGCTGGCTTGGTTTACGGATAGGTGTGTCTGATTATTTGATGGCAGGAAATGGGGAATCCCGGAGCCTCACCTATGTGTAGTCCTCACAGTCGGCGCTTAAGCCACGCCCCGAATCACATTTTTATTTTATTAACTATTTTCATATGTTGGTTCCTCTTAACTCTGGGCGGTGAACGTACGTTTCACGCTTGATTCTCAACATATACACATGACATGTTATTTCAGGTAAGCGTGTTTGAGTAACTAAGCCACTCAGCACCATAACATTTAGGGGATATGACTTATTGATTGTGTTGTATTCAATTAACCCAGGTCACGAAGATTTTCTTGTGTGACGACTCTGAATAGGAATTATAAAGGGGCTAATACACATCGAGGATATTATGAAATCACTAACAGAGATTTTGGGGTTTAATGGTGAGTTTCGATTTAGGCACTAACGATTTGAAATATAACAATAAACTGGTAATTAATATTCATGGGATACATTGAAGATGTGTAATCTAATAGAAAACCATTATTTGTCTGTTTCTCCTTTTGTGTTTAGCCACAACACTTTAGGATATCCGTTTTTCATGGCATTAATTACACCTGTCGTGGAATTCAAAACCAGTATAGAGGTAGGATGACCTCTTGAGAAATCAAGTACTGTCTATTTTGGTGTGATGCTAAGTCGATCAACATAACTAATGGAGAGCCCTCTGGTTACTAAACAGGTTTAAAAATTTGCATAGATAACAGGAGTGTAGGTATTTGGTACTGTTGAATAATGTCTTACAAATAAACCTTCTCGGGGTTTTGGCACACTGAATACCAGTTCTCCGGTGATGTTTTTGGATATTTTACATAAACACAATGGTATGCCACGTTACCTATGGTCTCACTGGATCGGCATGTATAGTCTGGAAATAGTTTCAATAATTCCGTTTCTGCACGAGTTTCCACCAATTGTGGCTAGTGATATCACATGACCACGAATTCATGCAACTGTCCAAATATATAAAATTACACAATGAGCATATAGATATTTTAATTGAATAGCCTTGTGTTGATTAGAATAAACCGTTATTATTTTGTAGCTCTGAAGAAGTCGCGGGGTACTCTCTCTAGGACGAAACACATTTTGGCTACAGAAGCAAGAAAATAATCTAAATGTGACGAAAAGAATAAAGAAAGGAGATGCTACACAAACAAAGGGCACCAACTTTGTCTAATGAGTATTGCTTGACTGTTAATCTAACTTATATACTCGAGATAGCATGTGCTAGAGATTTTGTATGTCCATTTTATTAATACCTCAAAGCCTTTTATCAAGGATTCTCATGGATAGGTATCATATGTTCGTTCTCAAAGCACAAAAATTGAAGCAGAGGTGTGTACCTCAATAGGATCTAAAGGCATTGAGTCTTTTGTAGCTTAGACTGTTTGAGCAGAGTCACTAGCTAATAAGGAATCCACATATCTAACTGAGCGAACCTCAGTATCAAACCCTTCTAATTGATACATTCTTGCTATAAAATGATGAAAAGTTTGTCCATATCTTCCCATTCTTTCTCCAGGATTCTTTGTATTGTAATGTGAACTGGAAGAGCTTCTTTTGACTCCTGATGGTTGAATCTGGACAAACAATCTTCCTGATTGTCTTGTTGGGAGAAGAAAGGGAGCACCAGATTCTCTTTCAAATACACCAAGACAGCCAGAAACCCTGCCCCTTTCACACATATTCTCCTGGGCATATTCTCTTCAGTTTCTCCCTCCTGGCTATCATTCTGTGCGTATATGAAATAAAAGAGAGAGACCCCTTGTAATACTCAAGGGAATAGGGTACTCATAAAAGTATCAACTAGCAGTCCCTTGTGTACTATCGTTATTAAACAATTATTTTCCACCACTCTTATACAGAAATCATTTGAATTTATTATTTAAAAAACATGTTATACATCACTTTTTTAAAAAAACACAGTCTAAAAAAGTCCCTACTTAGCAGTTACTATGAACAGTAAGTTTTTCTTAGTAGCACAAGAAGGAACCTATTACAAATACATATGAAAAATTCAAATATACCGATTAGATTTTTACACAAAAATCAAACAATAACATATTCCGTTATGAACCAGCATAACCGAGAAAACCACATAAAAAGACAGTACACTTTGTCATATATTGCACATCCTCCTGAACATAACTCAGATTATACCACTTATGAGATACTTATGTATTCATCTCTATAGGTCGGTACTCATTCCTTGAATTGTGCCTTTTTTGCGTCGACGCGTTTCGATGGGCTCATTTGTTTGCCACTATCTTTTTCAAGACCATTGATGAGGGTTTTCTCAACTCAATGTTCAATATTTCAATCCTGTATTGAGATAAATATAGCAATTCATCATTCTTATTTGATATTGCGATAATATGTGTTCTTTTGTGTGTATCTCACCTATTACTACCCAAGCCTCTTTTTATTTGGCATAGTCTAGGGGCTCATACATAGACTTTCACGTGGTCCTCACCTTTTTGCACTTTCAATTCCTTCTTATCTTGGGTTGATCTACTCTATGATCACTCTTCCTTTCAAGTTGTAATAGACCGTCCCACTTTTCTATTCAATTGGCTGTATTCTGAAAAAAACATGTGTTTTGTTATGTTACCTAATTTCTATTGAGACTATCAAGTATCCATCTCAATTAATTTGTGTCTATCCCAAAATGGTTCCTACCTTCAAGTTGCTCTCATTATTGCACATAATTTTCTTTGTTTCTGATCTGGTTTATTTTTTCAGGCGCAGGGGAAACGGATTCACGTCTATGATGTATCTCCCTGTTTTCTTGACCGCCTTCTCCTAGTTGTTGAGGATCGGAAAACATTGTTTAAGTATGTTACTATCTGTGAGCGATTGCTAACTTTTGCTATTTTTAAAATATTTATCTGCTACGGCATGTTTATTGCTGTCCAATTGGAGCGCTAAGTCAGTGATAGAGGCACCAGTTCCAAATATGTGGTCCTCCTTTTTATTCGACTATCGCCTAACTCGAGTAGGGCCACGGTTTTCTTTTCTTGCATACGCAGAAACTCATATAATTCTGCCATCCACAATGTTCATGCGCTACGTGTTAGGCCGTCAAAATGCTCGCGGTAGGCGCCATCCTGTCTCTCCATATCTTTAGTCTGGGGTCTTAACGGTGCTATCAACATCACAGATTTATACTTACTCTCATTACCTACGCCTTACTAACAGCAGCATGCTGTCTAATTAATTAAATGCAATGTACGCGATTAAATACGTTGCTCAACTATATTACTCATCATTCCCTCTTACCTGTGGCGTGCAGGTGATATTTTCGTGCAGAAACGTCTCCTCGGTATTTTCTTACACCGCGTTCTATCGTGTGCTCCTATTTGATCTCACTAACCTCATTCCTGATTGGTCGTGAGTTTCACATGACCCTAACTTGGCCAATGCTGGCCATATTGGTGGCCGATCCCTTGATATTGTGTTTACCTTCTTTCTACGAGCCTGTGGTTTAAACTTTATTCAGCGAACACGATGTTAGGTCGGCTCTTTGAAGGAAGCTAGTCGTATTTATAGCCGATCCCTTAATGTTATGTTTCACTTTCCTTGGTTTTTTAGACCTGTTGTTTGATCTTTATTCTGCGAACACAATGTTAGGTCGGCTCTTTTGAGGTAGAATAATTAAACACATTGTACGTATTACAATAAAATCGCTTGGTCTTAATCATTGTATTTTATTTTGTTTCATTGTCCCCCTTCTGCTTAGTCTCATTCAAATCGTATAGTTGCATTAATTTCAACATAACTTTATCCTACCTAGGAATCCTCCCACTATTCTACTCGCTTTAAACTCCTGTTTGACCAGATCTTATTAGTGGGGGCATTAATGTTGCACCTACTCTATAGGGTTGTTGTATTGCACTTTTTATTGAGATTTCAACAGTTTACTTACTGTGGGCAATTTTGTTGTGATATAATTATTTTATTCCTGTTCTATTTTACTTTTTCTTCCATTTTCCTTTTTTCCACAAAACTTTATTCCGGTTATATAGACTTATGCGGTTTTTTCGCTGCTGGTGCATATTAAACTCAGCATTATGTGTTTGTTATTTTCCAATCATCATATGCAGAATCGTTTCTTGTTATAGGAAATTGACCTTAGCTTATCTATAAATAAACCGCTATCACAAAAAAACGCGTGTGTTGTTATTGTAATTAATGCAGTTCCTGTCTCATCATCAAATCTTCTTAGACCCATTATTTTGTGATGATGCTCATCCGATCTTCTTTGGAGTTAAGTCCCCTATCTACTGTATTTAATTGACACATAAACCATTGTTCCCGTTGTTTCCTTTTTGCAATGAGATTTCCCCCTCTCCTGTTAATTATCACCTTTTCAAGTATGAACCATTGAAATTGTTCACAGTCATGTTTCAATTGCTCATAGTGGTCAGTGAGTGGGGCATTTATTTTCTTGTTCCTGATTGCAGACTTGTGTTCCAACAGGCGAATACGGAGTTCTCTACCTGTTTCCCCTACATATCCCAATCCACAGGGACAGATAAGGAGACAAGCAACCCCAGACCTGTTTTGGCCTACTTTGGTCTCATCATTGAGGTATAGCTTCAGTCTTGAGGCAGAGTGAGCAAAGGACCTAGATCTAGAAAACCCCCGGTCACACTTTGGAAGTCTACTACAAAAACAACAAAGCAATGATAGAAATACTTAATTTAATCTCAGCCACTGGTGATCCCTCATGCCGCATTCCAGGCCACTGTTTGTCTCTCACTATGCCTCTCTACACATAGATTAATCATATGGAGATAAATATTGGTTCTGATTCAATAGGAACAGTCCAGTCTGACCTGCCAGGCCGGGTCACCTCCAGAATGGAACATAAGCAACCCCAAACCGGTTTCACCTACTTAGGCTTTGTCGGTGATGTTCAGTTTGACTCCTAAAGCACCGTGAGCAGGGGACCCAGATTCTTAACTCTGCCTCTAAACTCTAAACCCCTTAAAGGTGTCTTTATGTATAAATATATGTATTCACTGAAATAAACAAAGGGTACACAGGCGTTTTAGTTATGCTCACATTTTACTCGTACAAAACCAGAGAAATTCAGCACTTAAAGCAAGCTGAGCTAACTATAACTTACGGACCCCACAATGCACTGCTAATGACCTCACATATTACGTCACTCATGACATGGTCAGTGACATCAATGATGACATCACTGGTGACATCTCAAATGACATCACTGATGATATCACTGATTAACTCATCCAGTGATTGTGTGTTTTCTAAAAGTTACTGAGTGTTAAACTTATATACTAAGGTAAGTGGCTGTGAAAGTATATGTATGGGTGAGTGAGTGGGTGTGTACGTGGTGTATAGAAGAGTTGGTGTGTATGTGAGAGACTGTATACATGAGTGAGTTGGTGTGTGAGGTTTGTATAGGTCAGTCAGTGGGTGAGTCAGTGGGTGTGTGAGTAAGTGAGAGGCTGTGTGATTATTTGTATGGGTGAATCAATGGGTGTGTAAATAGCTGTAACGGTGAATGAGAGATTGAATGAGTGGCTGCATGGGTGACTGAGCAGGTACACAAGTGAATGTATTATGGGGGAGTGAGAGGGTAAATGAGTGGTTGGTTGGGTTCAATAATGGGTGTGTAATTGGGTGTATGGATGAGTGGGTCGGTGTGTGAGTGGCTTTAAGGGTGAGTGAATGTGTGTGAGTGGCTGTATGGGTGAGTAAGTGAGTGTGAGAGAGGTTGTATGGGACAGTTTGTGCTTGTCTCAGTGACTGTATAGGTGAGTGAGTATATGTGTTAGTATATGTATTAGTAAGTGAATGTGTGTGTGAGTAACTGTATGGACGAGTAAGTGGCTGTGTGAGTGACTATGGGTGAGTGAGTAGGTGTATGAGTAGTTGTATGGGTGATTGATTCAGTGTGTGACTGGCTGTATGGGTGTATGAGGGTGTGTGTGTGTGTTTATATGTCTGTATGACTGGATGTGTGAGTGGCTGTACTCGCCAGTGAGTAGTTGCAAAAGTGGCTGTATATGTGATTCACTGCTTGCGTTAGTGGCTGTATGGGTGAGTTGATGTATGATTGGCTCTGGATCAGGGAGGTGATGTGTGAGTGTTTGAATGGGTCTGTGAAAGAATATATCAGTGGTTGTGTGGGAGAGGAGTGGGTGTGTGAGATGTATGTGGTGTAAGTGGGTGTGTGAGTGGTTCTGTGGATGATGTCATGAGTGATGTATTGAGTGTGTTTTTCACTGATGAAAGAGCATTTGGAGTTTTACTGGAACCCTAAACTCATTTGTGGGACTGATCGTTACCAGGACTTCCCTCATAATATTGCTCAGTGGGTTGTGTATGAGTTGCAGCCCAACTGGATTTTTAATTCGTATTGGCACATTGACTTTGTCCTTGCGCCAAGGTGTTAGAAATCTGACATCAGTAAGGAGTGGAGGAGGAGGGAAGCCCAAGAGGATGTATCAGAGTCAAGGGACATTTTGAAGTCCACAAAGCAATAGGACACCTTTTGACCTTTAACATACATAGGTTTTTTGCCTGTCTAATTATATTTCATTTATTTTTTCTCATGGACTACAAATTTGTATGATACGTTATTATAAATTAGAGAACATTAATGAACAAAACAGAAAAAAGAATGACAGGTGGAACGGGAAAATATGACAGAAAGGGCAGCACTTTCAGCACAATTGTGTGGCACAAACAAATCAAGATTCGGTTAAGCTTTATTTTAGTTCAAAAGCTACCAAAGCTACCAAGACCTAACAAATTTCATGCAAATAAATAAAAAATGTGCCACAATAGCATGCCTTTGCGACCAAGCCCCGTGTCGAACAGTTTTTGGATATTATAATAGTTCTCACACTCAAGCCCCTCGTGCCGAAAGGACGCGGTCAGGCAGGCAGTGCCATTAACAGCACCCACCCCCACACACACACCAGGCAGCCACAGTGACATATGCGACGCCACACCTCCACTTCTTGCACACACGTACTGGAGAGAGCCTCCCACGCTCACACACAAGTAAACCCTCATCCGGCCCACGCGCTCCTGTCACCCTTGCTTCCACTTCAGGCGTCGAGCAGCACTAGGTACAGCAGGCGGTTTTTAAAAGAACACACACGTCTGACACGACTCGAATCCTCGGTGCGCATTTAAACGCAAGTTAATAGGTGTAATAACATATAATCATGAAACATCAATCATAAAAATCCCTTTACAGCTAGTGCTTCTGGAGGCTCTTTTCACGACTTCGCTAAGGAATTTTTCAAGTACTCGCACCATTATAAAATGTGCGTTGTCCAAATGCAATGTTTTTTCCTCAAACTGCGTTGTTTCCGAGCCTTGCAAAGCAGAGAGTCGTTTGTTGATGAGACCTGTGGTACGAGCATGGGAAAGGACATTTTAGCCCATTACATAAAGTACATCTGTGTGGTCAATGTCTCCATATTTTGCTTGATGTCGTAAAAACATATGTCTGCGATAACGGCACGTGGAGCAGTGTTTTTGTCTAATTGATATGCTTTGGGACTCTTATCAAAGAAATTACCTCGTGTCGTTACTCACATGGCGAGCCCTCACCACAGAGACAGGAAACCAACTTCCCCTTCTTCTTGAAAAAATGTTTCCTTCAAATTTCTGAAGTTATTTTTAAACTAAGGGGCATATTTACAAGGGGATTGCGCATAAACGTCACTTTTTTCGACGTTCTGGTGGCGCAATGCCCAGCACCATATTTACAAAGCGGTGTTGAGCCATGCAACGCCGCTTTGTAAATATGGTACCCTTTCACGCAAGTACCTGCGTGAAAGGGGCGTGCAATGAGTGCTGCTGTTAGCGTTCCACCGCAAAACTCATTGCTTTTTTGACGCTGCCCCAGATTTACAAGGAGGTGTAAAACAGAGCCAGCACCAAAAACTAACATCATCTATTAGCAATCATTCCCTGCTACTCAGGCACTATGGTGCAAGGGTGTCTGCGTCAGCGCTAGGCAGCTATTTTTAGCGCTAGCCCTAGGGAAAACATAGGGGTGTGCGGTATTGTTGTAAATAGAGTGCATCTCTATGTTTGGAACTGGGGGAGTGTGGCGCTGCGAAATTTGCCGCAGCTCCACGCTCCATCATTTCCTTGTAAATATGCCCCTAAGTGCCTTCACTTCGGACCCTCTAGGGATCGTCAGGGTTCACCAGCTGTCCTATATGTTTCCAGTACAACTCATGGAGGAGGCTGAACCCACACTTATGGAAGGTATAGGCTCTGGTACTGGATATTACCAGCAAGTAATTGAACCATTACCGCCACACCTGTCTTCCTCATTGTGACAGTCCTTACTTTTGAAGAAGCACCAAGGAGAGAAATGGTGTCAGTGACTATAGAAGAGATAAAAAAATCAAACATAAAAAAGGAGTGCACGCATGTTAAATAGGAAAATTCTCAATGGACCACTTGGTGACACCAGTACCACACTACATTAAGGGGTCGATTCCGATCCGGGTCGGACAGCTCTCTGAGAGCTGTTCGTAGCCTTACCTTGCGACCGACACGTTACGGGAGCCGGTGTGTCCGGGCAATGAAGTACGATGCGCATAACTGACACAAATCCGACCGACAAGTAGGCTGCGATTCAATCTTCATTTTCCACACGAGCCATACCTGCGATCGCCGAACCGAGTCGCCTGGAAGCAGTACCCACAGCAGTTTCCAGCCGGACAAGTACGATGCGCAAATGATACGCGCCGGACGGGTCGCCACATACAGCACGTCACAGCATCCGGGAAAGCAGCATATCAGGTACGATTCACGCCAGAACACAATCCACGGCTATGAGACGGACCAGCAAGCAACGGGTACGAGACGGAGCAACAAGCAGCATGTACGAGACGAACACATCATGAATCCCATCGCGCAGGTCATACCAGTACTGTACATCTACGACCAGATCAGGAACAGACGCGGACGGCGCAGATGGTAAGCCAGACACCCATCACACAAACAAATGACACGTACCCGCCAAATGTCACACACACCCAGAGGATCCATATCCTGTCCACTAGCAACAGGCCACCATAGGGGTTGCATGGCCTTCACCACTACCAGCCCCACTCATAGGGGACCTGTTGCCCATCACTCCTGCCACCCCCACTCATAGGGGACCTTTGGCCCATCACCCCTGCCACCCCCACTCATGGGGGATCTGTTGCCCATCACTACTGCCACCCCCACCCATAGGGACTATGTTGCCCATCACTCCTGCCACCCCCACTCATAGGGGTTATGTTGCCCATCACTCCTACAACCCCCACACACAGAGGACCTGTTGCCCATCAATACTGCCACCCGACTCATAGGGGTTATGTTGCCCATAACTCCTGCCACCCCCACTCATACGGGGTTTGTTGCCCATTACTACTGCCACCCCCACCCATAGGGACTATGTTGCGCATCACTCCTGCCACCCCCACTCATAGGGGTTATGTTGCCCATCACTTCTGCCACCCCCACTCATAGGGGACCTGTTCCCCATCACTACTGCCACACCCACCCATATGGACTATGTTACCCACCACTCCTGCCACCCCCAATCATAGGGGTTATGTTGCCCATCACTTCTGCCACCCCCACTCATAGGGGTTATGTTGCCCATCACTCCTGCCACCCCCACTCATAGGGAATCTGTTGCCCATCACTACTGCCACCCCCACCCATAGGGACTATGTTGACCATCACTCCTGCCACCCCCACTCATAGGGGTTATGTTGCCCATCACTCCTGCCACCCCCACACATAGGGACTATGTTGCCCATCACTCCTGCCACCCCCACACATAGGGGTTATGTTGCTCATCACTCCTGCCACCCCCACTCATATGGGTTATGTTGCCCATCACTACTGCCACCCCCACCCATAGGGACTATGTTGCCCATCTCTCCTGCCACCCCCACTCATAGGGGTTATGTTGCCCATCACTACTGCCACACCCACCTATAGGGACTATGTTGCCCACCACTCCTGCCACCCCCACTCATAGGGGTTATGTTGCCCATCACTACTGCCACCCCCACTCATAGGGGTTATGTTGCCCATCACTCCTGCCTTCCCCACTCATAGGGGATCTGTTGCCCATCACTACTGCCACCCCCACCCATAGGGACTATGTTGCCCATCACTCCTGCCACCCCCACTCATAAGGGTTATGTTGCCCATCACTACTGCCACCCCCACCCATAGGGACTATGTTGCCCATCACTCCTGCCACCCCCACACATAGGGTTTATGTTGCCCATCACTCCTGCCACCCCACTCATATGGGTTATGTTGCCCATCACTCCTGCCACCCCCACTCATAGGGGACCTGTTGCCCATCACTACTGCCACCCCCACCCATAGGGACTATGTTGCCCATCACTCCTGCCACCCCCACACATAGGGGTTATGTTGCTCATCACTCCTGCCACCCCCACTCATATGGGTTATGTTGCCCATCACTACCGCCACCCCCACCCATAGGGACTATGTTGCCCATCACTCCTGCCACCCCCACTCATAGGGGTTATGTTGCCCATCACTACTGCCACACCCGCCCATAGGGACTATGTTGTCCACCACTCCTGCCACCCCCACTCATAGGGGTTATGTTGCCCATCACTCCTGCCACCCCTACCCATAGGGACTATGTTGCCCATCACTCCTGCCACCCCCACACATATGGGTTATGTTGCCCATCACTCCTGCCACCCTCACTCATAGGGGTTATGTTGCCCATCACTCCTGCCACCCTCACTCATAGGGGACCTGCTGCCCATCACTACTGCCACCCCCACCCATAGGGACTATGTTGCCCATCACTCCTGCCACCCCCACTCATAGGGGTTATGTTGCCCATCACTTCTGCCACCCCCACTCATAGGGGACCTGTTGCCCATCACTACTGCCACCCCCACCCATAGGGACTATGCTGCCCATCACTCCTGCCACCCCCACTCATAGGGGTTATGTTGCCCATCACTCCTGCCACCCCCACCGATAGGGGTTATGTTGCCCATCACTCCTGCCACCCCCACTCATAGGGAATCTGTTGCCCATCACTACTGCCACCCCCACCCATAGGGACTATGTTGCCCATCACTCCTGCCACCCCCACTCATAGGGGTTATGTTGCCCATCACTCCTGCCACCCCCACACATAGGGACTATGTTGCCCATCACTCCTGCCACCCCCACACATAGGGGTTATGTTGCTCATCATTCCTGCCACCCCCACTCATATGGGTTATGTTGCCCATCACTCCTACCACCCCCACACACAGAGGACCTGTTGCCCATCAATACTGCCACCCGACTCATAGGGGTTATGTTGCCCACCACTCCTGCCACCCCCACTCATACGGGGTCTGTTGCCCATCACTACTGCCACCCCCACCCATAGGGACTATGTTGCCCATCACTCCTGCCACCCCCACTCATAGGGGTTATGTTGCCCATCACTTCTACCACCCCCACTCATAGGGGACCTGTTGCCCATCACTACTGCCACACCCACCCATATGGACTATGTTACCCACCACTCCTGCCACCCCCACTCATAGGGGTTATGTTGCCCATCACTTCTGCCACCCCCACTCATAGGGGTTATGTTGCCCATCAATCCTGCCACCCCCACTCATAGGGAATCTGTTGCCCATCACTACTGCCACCCCCACCCATAGGGACTATGTTGCCCATCACTCCTGCCACCCCCACTCATAGGGGTTATGTTGCCCATCACTCCTGCCACCCCCACACATAGGGACTATGTTGCCCATCACTCCTGCCACCCCCACACATAGGGGTTATGTTGCTCATCACTCCTGCCACCCCCACTCATATGGGTTATGTTGCCCATCACTACTGCCACCCCCACCCATAGGGACTATGTTGCCCATCACTCCTGCCACCCCCACTCATAGGGGTTATGTTGCCCATCACTACTGCCACACCCACCTATAGGGACTATGTTGCCCACCACTCCTGCCACCCCCACTCATAGGGGTTATGTTGTCCATCACTACTGCCAACCCCACTCATAAGGGTTATGTTGCCCATCACTCCTGCCTTCCCCACTCATAGGGGATCTGTTGCCCATCACTACTGCCACCCCCACCCATAGGGACTATGTTGCCCATCACTCCTGCCACCCCCACTCATAAGGGTTATGTTGCCCATCACTACTGCCACCCCCACCCATAGGGACTATGTTGCCCATCACTCCTGCCACCCCCACACATAGGGTTTATGTTGCCCATCACTCCTGCCACCCCCACTCATATGGGTTATGTTGCCCATCACTCCTGCCACCCCCACTCATAGGGGACCTGTTGCCCATCACTACTGCCACCCCCACCCATAGGGACTATGTTGCCCATCACTCCTGCCACCCCCACACATAGGGGTTATGTTGCTCATCACTCCTGCCACCCCCACTCATATGGGTTATGTTGCCCATCACTACTGCCACCCCCACCCATAGGGACTATGTTGCCCGTCACTCCTGCCACCCCCACTCATAGGGGTTATGTTGCCCATCACTACTGCCACACCCGCCCATAGGGACTATGTTGCCCACCACTCCTGCCACCCCCACTCATAGGGGTTATGTTGCCCATCACTCCTGCCACCCCTACCCATAGGGACTATGTTGCCCATCACTCCTGCCACCCCCACACATATGGGTTATGTTGCCCATCACTCCTGCCACCCCCACTCATAGGGGTTATGTTGCCCATCACTCCTGCCAACCTCACTCATAGGGGACCTGCTGCCCATCACTCCTGCCACCCCACTCATAGGGGTTATGTTGCCCATCACTTCTGCCACCCCCACTCATAGGGGACCTGTTGCCCATCACTACTGCCACTCCCACCCATAGGGACAATGCTGCCCATCACTCCTGCCACCCCCACTCATAGGGGATATATTGCCCATCACTCCTGCCACCCCCACCCATAGGGACTATGTTGCCCATCACTCCTGCCACCCCCATACATAGGGGTTATGTTGCCCATCACTCCTGCCACCCCCACTCATAGGGGTTATGTTGCCCATCACTCCTGCCACCCCCACTCATAGGGGACCTGCTGCCCATCACTCCTGCCACCTCCACCCATAGGGACTATGTTGCCCATCACTCATGCCACCCCCACTCAAAGGGGTTATGGTGCCCATCACTACTGCCACCCCCACTCATAGGGGTTATGTTGCCCATCACTCCCGCCACCCCCACTCATAGGGGACCTGATGCCCATCACTACTGCCAACCCCACCCATAGGGACTATGTTGCCCAACACTCCTGCCACCCCCACTCATAGGGGTTATGTTGTCCATCACTCCTGCCACTCCCACTCATAGGATGGGTGATGCGCCACACATCCATCATACACCAACATTAGGTATGTCAGCAAAATACATCCCCCTTAACATCATGACAACAGTGTGTAGGCTGTGACAAATGCCCACAATAGTGAATATGACTTCGAACATACAATGTAACTACCATCACATGTGTGACCAAAAACTGAGTGTGACCTGCACAAGGCAAGCATCACAATAGCACTGTGTCAATGTGCACTAACACCCCCTCACTGTGTAGAACAAAAGTTAAGTGTCGGGTTCCAAACTGCAGCAAATGTTGAGCATTGTGGTGATGGGGTCTAAAACCCCCCTCATCACCTTGACCAAAAGGTAAGTGTCATCATGGTCAAAGCTGCAAATGCCAAACAGCATGTATGATTCCTGGTCTCAAGACATGAAACACTTTTGCGGCAAAGTAGTGGTTGTGTCCCATACCCACAGAGATGTGGTGAGGCTAACAGTGCTGTGAAAATCTAACATACTCTCGGCGATGTGCAGACAAGCACCACCCATGGGGGCTGACATTGCATACAGTGTACAATGACACAAAAGCAGAAGTGACAATCACAAAGCATACACACATCTTGAAAATAGACACACAAATCAAAACATCCTGTGTAGACTGTAGGTGTCAGGTCACAAACTCCCATTCCATGGCAACAATGGGACCTAACAACCAGGATGAATGTGCAGAATGATGTGATGTGACTCACAGGGACAGCAGGGAAAAGCACAAAAACAACATCCAGACAATGGCCCCCAACAGCAATACCAATGCCCTGGTGCAGATGCACAAATACAAACAGGCAACCTCACACTGCACATCTGACACAACATGTGTGTGTGTGTGTCTCAGTGTCCCCAGGCAACTGCACAACACAATAGGGGGCCGAACCACAGTGAGACAGATTTGGACACAATGCCATACAAAAGTAACCCATCATTGGGTCCCCCCTTAGTGGGCAATCAGGCATTGTGAGATGAGAGGGAGCACAACAGACACATGTGACACAAGCTGGAATGAACAGCAACTAAAACAGCAAGAGACTGACGCACAACAGCACTACCCCCAGGGACCATACATTGGGGTGACACAAGCATGCATGATACGTCCACTGTGATGACAAAGGTAGATGTCGTACAAACTGTGAAACCCAGACATGTGTCCTGTGCCACAAATGTACATCACACCTACACAAACACAAATCACTCAGCATTGCCCGTCATCCATGGACAAACGGGAGGTAGGGGGCAATCCATGCAAACATTCACATATGTTCACTCTCAACACCACACACCCTGAACTGCACCAATGTGCATCTGTGAAGCCCACATGGACAGGTGACATTGCACATGCACCCATGACAAACACAGTAATGTTGGGAGGAACTAAGGTGCACCGATTCATCACACAATGACAGTCTACAACCCTGGTGAATGACAGACATACTCCACAGTATGCAGGACATGGCCATGACGTCAAAGCTCCTGTAACCTTCGGAATCCCTGCCACAGTCCCAGGACAATGCAGAAGCCAAGGAGAACCACAAAGCACACATGCTGACACCTGCCAACATTGCAGCCCTGAACCTGACGAGTGGGAGCAGTCACACACACATACACATGTCTCAATCACCGAAAGATACCACCTAGGGAAAACTACATGACATTGTGAACAAACAAGTGCCTTGTGGAGCCCTGATTGTGTCCCATCTGCGTCTGACCACATCATCACCACTCAGAACTGACAAATCCCAATGATGAAACACCAATTAACAGTAGTGTGTCATGCACCCACACATCTGGTAGCCCAGGACAAAGATGTGGGATGAACACAGTACAACTCAGCAAGCATCAACAATAGGAACATATCAAGGGAACACTGCCTGTGTATAAAAAGGGACGTGGACACACACACACATGCTCACACAACACACACCATGGGCCCAGGCAATGTCACGGAACAATACACTTACTTGAGGGGACTTCACTCCTGTGGAAACTCAGCTGTGCCTAACATAGTCCCAGCAGGTCTCAGTCATGTCAGCAGAACACTTGGTCAGTTGGCCATCAGTTACCACCCAATGAAGGCTCTGGTCACAACAGCCTGGGTACGGGAGTTTCCCTTAAGTCATCTGCACATACTCAATACATATGTCCAGCAAGTTGCACAGAGGACCCAGTTGCTCCTACACCAATGATGCCCACACCTGCAGGTCCAGTGAAGATGCACCCGCAGTCAGGGAAATAGACAAATTGGACAATGGGAAGCACAACATATGTGCATGTGTGCAAGCCACAGACGTGACCATGCAGATGAAATGTTTACAGAGATGTTCACAAATTGTTAATCATGACACACCCAGTTAGCAGCAAATGATGACATGGATACCGACCATAATAGGAAACATATCTCATGAACCACACGGAGTACATCACATCAGCACCTCAGTATTCAATATTGGAAATCCAGCATTATAACTGCAAGGTCATGGTAAACATCATCAACATAATGTACAGATAAGAATAAATACAAATGCTTTATTCAGCAAAATTGAAATGCAAATGCAAAGTCCTTTCAAAACAAAGGCCAATGGCCAGTCCATATCCAAATGTCAACAATGTGATTTGAGTGACAACTGTCACACGTTGCTTGCCTCCTCTGGTAAGGACAGAGGACATCCACTCGGAGTGGCATACATGGGGGCAGGCCAGGCACCACAGGGACAGGATCAGGGCTCAGCAGAAGGAGGCAGTGAAGGGGTGGTGGATGCAGGAGAGTCACTGGCAACTGCAGTGGAGGTGTCTGACATAGTGGGTGCAGTCACAACTGTGGGGCACAAGTCAGATGGGGTGGGTCCTGGCACAACTGCAGTGGGCAGGTCAGATGGAGTGGACTGGGTCTGACCGTCTGCCCAAGTCAGACGGGGTGGTCGTGGACTCCACTGCAGTGCCCAACTCCATGGTAGCGGAATGGGGTTCAGGTGAGGTCGGCAGGACAGAGGTGGGGCCATGGTACCCACACCAGTGGCACAAACAGTCTGACTGGGGGGGTTGGCGGTGGAAGAGCAAGTGGTAGGGGGAGAGGGCCGGAGCATTTTGGGGATGGTGTATCTGTGGGTGGGGGAACCTGGGGCAGGGTGTGGCGGGGGAACCTCTGGAGTGGCGACCTGGGGGATGGAGGACGGAGACTGTGTCGTGGATCTGCGGGGCGGGGTGGGGTCTTGCTCTTACGGATCTGGGAGGACTTGCGGGTGGGGGCCTCAGTCTGACTGTGCCTGGGGGAGGGTGTCCGGGTGTGAGGGGCACTCCCCCCTGTGTGTGGGGACTTCCTCTTCCCCTTGTAAGCTGGATCTGCTGGATCGGTAGGGAAGAGGCCAAGGTCACAGAGGAAGAGCTTCTTGGGAGATGGGGTTGCAGGTGAGGCAAGGGAAGGGGTCTTGGAGGGAGAGGTATCGGAGGACTGCGTAGTGGTTGTGGATGCCTGTGTGTGTGTTAGCAAACCATCCCCTGTGAGTGTGGTATCAGTCCCCTGAGGTTGCTTTTGTGCATGTCTAGACCTTGGCTTGGGTGTTTGTGTGCTGCCCGTGTCTGTGGGTTTGGGTGAATGTGCTGGTGTGTGTGGGCTTGGGACAGGTAGGGTGCTAGGAATCGTGGATGGGGCAGGGGTAGGAGGGGTGAGGGACTGTTGGAAGAGGGACACTGTTGCCATCAGGGAGGAGGCCAGGGACTGATTGGTCCTCTGTAGTGCAGACATGCCCGATGAAATGCCCTCCATGAATGACACCAGTTGTGACAACAGACTGGTGTGTGCATGGAGGACACTCAGCATTGATGTCTGCCCTACATGGATCTGTCGAAGCAAGTCCACAGACTCCACACTCAGGGCAGCAGGGGACACAGTGGGGTGCGGTGCCTGGCACAAAGGAGACATGCTCCCGAACACGGAAGCCTCCAAAGACCTATGGGATGGGAGCCTATGGGAGGGTGGTGATGGTGGTGGTGGTGGTGGTGGTGGTGGTGGCAGGGATAGCCTCACTAGCTGGGGTTTGGTGGCTGCTGACACCCGCCTCCACAAGGGAGTCATCCTCCGAGCTGCTGTGGCTCTCAGCTGGGGTGGATGGTGCTCAGGACTCCTCGGTGTGGCTCCACTCGCCCTCCGTGCCACTGGGTCCCTCCAATCTGTTCCAGTCTGGCTCTGTGGCTCCTCCTGGTCCATGGAGCTGTTCCCTCCTGTGGCCGTGGATGTATCTGTATAGAATTAGGACAAAAAGAACAACATCAGTCACCTGCACTGACCGCACACACCACAGTGAGTACAGCACATCACAGGGCAAGCCCTGGCATCATCAGCTCAAAGTGCTCACACTGTTTTGAATTAGCCAATTGTCAGTCTCACCATCAACCATGGAACTCATATCCCTCCTGGACTTGCAACCATATGTCTGTTGAATGTTGGATGCTAATACCCCAATATGCAGACAAGCACCACCTACACATTTGTTGGACATGCAAGTGAACGTGTAGGAGTACATTACTATACACACATCACATCTCTTGCCACTCAGTAAAGGTGTCAGGAAGAAGGGATGGCCAGAGTCTCATTTCACATGCTTGTGATGCATACCAGCAACACACACTATGATGTTCTCATGTCCTGATAGACAATGCCACAATGGGGTGCATGGAGCACATTTGACCCCAATGCAGGATCACTCATAGAAAGTTAAATGCCATGGCATAGGCATTCCTGGAAAGTCAGTCATCACTGTCTCCTGTCACAGGGGCAGGGCATCCAGACAACAACAGTATGCACTGTGTCACAATCATAGGTCATGGGTAAAGCAAACTCTGCAGCTGACAAGTGCACTTGTCCATCCCCTTCAAACAACATATCCCGGACCCAGATGACCCCACATCATACAAAACAGACATATGAGTCTCTGCGAACGCAACTCCCTGTACATGAGCACATCACAGTCTGATGTGCATGAAACACAGCTGCCTGAAGTTCACAGTTGCATACACCATTGTGCACTGTCAAGTGATCACACACCTATATGTCACACAGGTCTTGTCTCTTATAGTCACATCTCAGATGTCCTGCTGACCCTCAAACTCACGAACACCCCAGTTGTCCTGAAAAGAAAGCCACACCAGAATGACACAGAGGCAGACACCTGAAGGCACATGTCACTAAGCGCAACCTGTAAGTTAATACACAGGAGTGAGATTACAGAGTGTTTCTAAATGCCCTCGAGTAGGCATGACTGCCCAGGTCTACGTGAAACAGTGTATAGCCCTGGACAGTAGTCAGGTGGCTAAGCAAGTGTGACACACTTGATATACATACTCCTGAGGCCCACAATTCGGAGTCCCCTGCTGCATGGGTGTGTTTGAAATACACCAGGCACATGTGGTGAGTCAGACCAGCAATTGGAAAACATATCAAGGGCACACACATATCACATGTCAGATCTCAGGCATTGTGTAAATAATTGACCCACCCATGAAACACACAACAGAGTCACCGTAACAGATGCTGTCCGGAACCTGAAGCATAGCTGACTGCAGGGACACAGTGCCCTAGTGACACAAGCCACAGACTGTAGGGTCCACACCTGTGGATTAGATGAGGAGGGTGAATCACACAATTGAGGGACATGAGTCCTGGACTACAAGACCTACGTAATGTGGAAGTATGACCAGGCCAAAAGACTGCAAATAGCATGTCAGACATAGTACACAGATGAGGCATGGACTTAACCGCTCCTTGCTGCTGTCTGGCCTTCAGCTGCCCATCCAGGTCTGGGAAGACCACCGCCAGAATCCTGAGCATGTGGGGGGTCAGGGTCCAGTGTCCACCCCTCCTGCGAGGAGGCGACAGCTTCAGCTAGACCCTTGCGATCCTCCGGGTCCAGCCCTGAAGGTCCTGCCACCTCTTCTGGCAGTTGCGGATCCGGCGCTTGTAGACCCCCACTGATCGAACTGCCCGGGCGATGGTCTGTCAGATCTCTTGCTTCTGGTGGGCATCAACCTGTGAGGATGACAAAGTTAAAAGTCCTTTAACACACATGCCCCATATTTGTGCTGCACACAGTTGGATATACATGTCTTCATCACAAAGGAAAATGAGTTACACAGGTAGTGCACCCATGGAAATGGACAAATGCCCTGCATGTCTGACATGTTAACATTGCCTGGGAAGTTGAAGCTTACACAAATGCACTTTTGCTGCAGAACACCTGTTCATTACATGTACCTAAACACTTTGGGAGTTGAAAGTACTCCGTGAGTACGCTTGCCACTGGTGTACACACTGCTAGTACTGCTAGTCAGACAACATGCACAATTAGGAAGGCAGTGGAATGCACACTCACCTGCTCCCCTGGTTTCCCATACAGCTTGCAGTACTGTGGAAGGAGCCCATCCAGCAGGGCCTGGTTCTCCTCCTCAGTGAAGGCTGGGGCCCTCTCCAGAGTACGTGCCATAGCAGTAGCCAGAGGATGCAGAGACAGCAGGAGTGGTAGCAGAGATGTGGTCCAGTAGCATGTAGTGCAGGCAAGTGAGCTCCCTGGGGGCCAGCCAGCCTTATATCTGTGCTGCAGAGGCAGAATCTGTGCCATGTGTCCTAAGTGATAGGTCCAACACGGTTGCATTGTATGAATCTGGCCAATCCATGGAATTATACAACTCGTACACGTCTTCCGCATCGTTCAAATCTTCACCTTCATAAAACCCTAGAAATTGCAACATTGTTGTAGGCATCCAACTGAATTTCCAACGCACAACTCGTACAAGTTTTGAATCCGCATCCATCTCCATAACAGTCCAGAGCCAATGGGTGCACACGGCTCAGTCAACTGACTGTACAACGCGTAGTTTGAAAATCCACATGCACCCGTCTCCATACGATTCAATGGCCAAGGCGTGCGCAGGGCTTGGTCCATGCTTGCATGACGCGTATGCATGATAGTCACCCACATTGGTTCTCATTGCAGTCAATGGCTAAGCCTACGCAAGGCTCATTCCAGAACTGTGCAATGCATACGCATGATAGTCACCCGCATCGGTTCACATTGCAGTCAATGGCTAAGCGTACGCACGGCTCGGTCCATGCCTGCACGGCGCGTATGCATGATAGTCACCCGCATCGGTTCTCATTGCAGTCAAATGCTAAGCGTACGCACTGCTCGGTTCATGCCTGCATGACGCGTATGCATGATAGTCACCCGCATCGGTTCTCATTGCAGTCAATGGCTAAGCGTACGCATGGCTCATTCCAGAACTGTGCAATGCGTACGCATGATAGTCACCCGCATCGGTTCACATTGCAGTCAATGGCTAAGCATACGCACGGCTCGGTCCAGAACTGTGGAATGCGTACGCATGATAGTCACCCGCATCAGTTCTCATTGCAGTCAATGGCTAAGCGTACGCACGGCTCTGTCCATGCCTGCACGACGCGTATGCATGATAGTCACCCGCATCGGTTCTCATTGCAGTCAATGGCTAAGCGTACGCACCACTCGGTCCAGAACTGTGCAATGCGTACGCATGATAGTCACCTGCATTGGTTCTCATTGCAGTCAATGGCTAAGCGTACGTACGGCTCAGTCCTGAACTATGCAATGCGTCTCTGTAGGAGTCACCCACGTCGGTTGACATTGGTGTGACTTTTTGACAGATTCCACACACAATTACTTGCCAGGGACTCAGGTGCACACCTACCACACTACAGCATGTGCCACAATGTGTCTCAAGGCATGTAAGGCTGCATTACCTGTGTGAGTAGGGGGGCAACATTTGGTTTGTTGTGTGGCACTTTGGTGCAGCCACTCCCAGGCTGTGCACGTGTTCATGGGGACAGAATCCTTTGTGTGTTGTGCACATTACCACTGTGATGTGCAACTGTACAGTTATGGGCATGAGTCATGGACACAGTTGCAGGTTGGATATATTTAGGACATATCACATACACCCTGAGTCCTGGGTGGGATGGTGTGTACTTCACAGTGAGACCCATAGCCACAATTCTGATGTACACCCACAGTCTGTGTGCATGTTGTGTCTCAGATGTGTCTGATCAAATGTGCCCAATGGGAGACAGTCTCCACATCCATGTGGTTTGTGCATCAACATTGATGTTGTGTGTGTCTACGAGACGTCCATGTAGGGCCTTCAGAGACAATAGTGGCCACTACCTGTGGGACTCATGGTTGTTTTGTGGCATGTACATGATACGCCATGTCATGCCAGTGTCCATGTGGCAGTACAGGGACCCTGGGTATCTGCATGTCAAAGAGCTGTGATGCCTAGGAGGTATCAGGCCTCACTTGTCACTGTTGTGTGTGTTTGTAACGTGACAGCAGTACATAGGTACATAGGCAATGATTGGCCATTGCACTACATGGAACTTATGTAGACATGTGGACTTGAGATGTGAGGTGATGGGCATGTAGGTGACATATGTGTCCACACCCAACAGCACACATCTCAGTACATTGTGCATTGTTATGATGTATCATGTGATTTTTTGCTTGGTCATAGCCACATGGGTGGATGAATCGACAATCATCCTTTGTTCATCTCTGTACTGCAGGGCACCAGCTGTCCATAGACTGTTCCCAGACCTTGAAACCATGCAGGAACGCAACTGCATCCGACAGTACCGCTTCACCAGGCCACTGATTGAGGAGTTGGCGCCACATCTGCTACCTGGCCGGACATACCCTACAGTACTGACACCAGAGGTGAAGGTGATGGCAGCCCTGCACTTCTTTGCTACTGGTACCTTCCAGTACACTGTGGCTACTGCTGGTGGTATGTCGCAAACTATGTTCAGTCGTGTGCTACGCGATGTATTGGAGGGGATGTTGCATTTCCTTGACCTGTACATCAAGTTTCCTAGCCCAGGTCAACTTACTGACATAAAGGATGCTTTTTATACACTGGGGAGGATGCCGAACGTCATCAGATCTATTGATGGTACACATGTGGCCCTGGTACCACCACGGGCACATGAGCAGGCATACCGGAACAGGACACATTTCCACTCCATCAATGCTCTGGTGGTATGTCTTGCAGACATGTGTATCACACATGTGTGTGCACGTTTCCCCAGTTCTGTGCACGATGCCTACATCATGAGGAGTAGTCACATTGCAACGCTGATGTCACAGATGCCAAACTAGCGTGCCTTACTTGTCATGTGTACTGACTGTTTACCATTGTGTGTGTTTGGCAATGTTGTATTCCACCCTCTTTCAAAACTCAGCTAATTGTTCAATTGTTTGTATGTAGGTGACTCCGGATACCCCAACATGCCATGGTTGCTGACACCCCTCAGGAACCTTGTGACACCAGCCGAGATGCGCTACAATGAGGCACATGGTCGGACCAGGAGGGTGATTGAGCGGACCTTTGGTCTCCTGAAAAGCCGCTTCCGCTGCCTGGACAAGACCGGAGGGGCCCTCCCATATGACCCTGCAAAGGTGTGCAAAATTATCCTTGTATGCTGCATGATACACAACATGGCAGTGCGGAATAAGTTGCCTCTCATCCAGGATGACAATGACCTACATCCGCCACCTGTGGAAGATCCAGGCCTGGGCCACGATGCCAGTGATGATGATGATGAGGGTGACATCCGCACACAGCTCATCAACAACTTCTTCACCTGAATGTGAGTTTACAGGGTTGTTATGTCAATGTATTGAGTTAGCCCGAAATGTGTTGGGGCTGCTCTGTTGCTGTTTGAGTGTGTATGTGTGCTACTTGACGGGATGGGTGCAGTAATGTGTCCTTTCAGGTGGTCTGTACTCCACAATAGTGTCGAAATGCTAACTTGTTTCTGTGTAGGTTTCTTTTAACATGTTTTGTGCATGTGTATTGCATTTCTCTCCTGTTCTGCTGTGCTTTTGACTGTGTCTTATGTCTGTCCTTCCCAGGGTACTTTGCCTGTTGTTTGGTTATCACTGACCCCCAACACCCAGAATCCAACCCCAGGGTGGAAGTTGTCGATTCCCATCAAGTGATGTACCACACACCCCTGGACTTCAATTCTCCGACACTTTGTGACCGTGTGTCCACTGTCACGTAGAATTACCTTGCAACTGTTGTGGAATAAACATGTTGCTGATGTGTAATGAACCTGTGCTATGCTTTGTTATGTGCGTTGTCTGTCTTCCCACATCTGACTGACATTTGCTTACCTCACCTGTGGGCTTGTTACCACTGACTGTGGATAGGTGTGGTGTCTGTGCATTCCACTGTATTTCAGGTCAACATCATTATATGGGATGAGTTACATGGCCATGGTGAGTATGTGTTGTGGTGCCAAAGTGGTGTGTCTCCCTCACATGTGTCACATCACCATGACTCACATAACGGTGATCACATTGCTGTAGTATTTGGCATGCACTGTGTTCTTTAGCATATCAACATCTCCATGACACATAACAACTTGGAATCACAACAGAGGCGAGTATAGTGTACTGGTGAGTTTATTTACAAACATGTGTAAGGATAGTGCACAGGATGGTGTGTGCTGTACATTGGGTTTTTAATCAAAGTTCACAGTAGAGTTGGTAGAATGTCTAGAGTAAAGTCCACAGTCATCTGCTGCATTGGACCAACATGAACCCTCCATGTCATGTAGGCGAGTTGTGTTAGATATGACAAGGTGAACGGTTTGCGCACAAAGAACATTTTCCAGAAAAGGTTTTGAGGCCCTGGGGGATGTGCATGGCCATCTACGTCTCACTTGTCCTTATTCAGATGACCCCTCTTCTTCTTCGGGGGCGGGATCCTCAGGTGCAGGCATCTGCGGTGCAGCGGACTCTCCACCAGAGTCATCCTTCCTCCCTATGGCACTGGCAGATCTTGCGGCAACAGATGTTGTGGCCACACATGGAGGTGTGGACATGTTGGTGCTTATCTGGTGGAGGCATGTGAGTATGTCCCTATGCACCGCAGTAAGTGCATCCCACTTTGCCTCCATGTAAGCATGATGGCCAGCCTGCTCCTGTTGAATGTCCTTGAGGATCCCCACTACCTGGCCGAATCCTCCGGTGCTATCCTGGTACGCATCTATGATGCGTGCCAGTTGGGGGTCATCATGCAGTCCAGACCCCTCTGCTAGCCCCGACCTCTGCCTACCACCCCTCCTACCACTCCTAGCCATATGGGCAGGACCTGCGGCAGCACGCACAGGTGACACTGGGCCCCCCTTGGGTGTTGTTACTGGTGGTGTTGTACGTAGCTTCCTGGGGGTCCTGTGTCCCTATGCTGTCGGTATTCTGTGTCCTTGGTCTGTCCATGTTGGCGGGGTGCCCTGTCTGTTGCTAGATGCTGGAGGCGTGGGTACAGGGGGAGCAGATATTTGTACTGCTGGTGCTGCATGATGACTCACACCGGAGGTGCCAGGTTGTTCTTCGTCATCCGAAGAGGACAGAGACTGATCCACACCAGAGAGCTGAGGGTCCACCGGAGTCTGGGACAGGGACTCCTCTTCATTTGCTGCTGTGTCCCCAGCTCCACCTGTATTTGGAAGAGACACACAAAGTAAGCTATGTTTCTACAGGCATCAATGGTTCACATATATGACATTTGCTACTGTACGTCAGGATGCGTGCCTGCACACTGCTTTGTCCTAAGTTGTCACGGACAGAGATTGATATTGTTGTGGCACATTGCCCAGCCAACATGAAGCATTTCAATGTGCATGTCAAAGTGTGTGCATGATCAGCTCATGTATAGATTTGGCTGTACATGGCCATTACTACTCAAGGGCCATCATGTTACTGACACAGGTGTGTCATCCCTGTACATTGATGTATTTGTGAGTTCCTGTGTGTTTTGTGCAATGTACTAAATATGGAGCTCCACACTTGTCATCTGCAAGACACACCTCCACAGCCAGGCCAGGGGGCACCCCAGGACACTGCATCCCCAGACAGTGAGCTTGTAGATATGGTTGCGCTGGTTGTGTGTGCGAACGTGTTTGGGTTGGCCAGTGCATATGTGTGATTTTCAGTCACATCATTTATCAGGCCCATGAGTCAGACATCTTTCCCGGGCATTATCTTTGTGAGTGACTGGTACCACGTGTGCAATGTGTTTTAGCATAGAAGGTGTGTGTATGGCCAGCATCGGTATTATTTGTTTTCAAGTCAGGACCTCCTTCTCTCCCAGGCCAGTTATCCCATCATGAAGCGTGCCACCATTGCAGTGGGTGCAGGTTACCTTTCAGGATGTCAGTCAGTGCAGTCCTGGTGTTTGTTGGAGCCCAGTTCCCAGCAGGGCCTTGTGCTCCCCACAACAGATCCCAGTGTCAGACATCTTGTCAGTCCATTTCTACTCCCTGTGAGGTGAGCATGGTTCAGTGTGAGCTTGCTGGGCCATGTGGGTTGGTGGGGATTGTCTGTGACTGCAACTCCCATCATGCTTTTGGCTACACCCCACTTCCTTCCTTTTGACTCTGCTTCCCTGAGAGGGAGTGTGGCAGCAATGGCAAGATGGCTGACTGTGAAGTCCTGGTGTTAGTTTGGCTACAAGTCCAAAGAGAGCCCCTGTGCTTCACACGGCAGAACCCAGTGCGGTGTATCTTTGGGTGATATTTCACTACAGTGTGAGTCAATGCATTATACCCGGTGAGTTGTGTGGAGTTTGTGTTGAGGGGTGTGTGTGTCTACACATGCTGTTAAGTATGGTCAGAGCTGTCAGTCCTCCTTCCCACCCGCCCAGACATCCCACCATGAAACGTGCTTCCATTGGAGGGCGTGCAAGTTGGCTTTCAGGATGTCAGGCAGTGGTGTCCTGCTTCTGATTTGCGCACAACCCCTACCAGGGCCTTGTGCTCCCCACAGCAGGACCCAGTGTCAGCCATCTTGTCAGTAATTTTTCACTCCCTGTGATGTGGACATGGTTCAGAGAGGTCTTGATGGGCCAATTGGGAGGGGGAGCATTATCTGTGACTACAAACCCCATCATGTTTTTGGATACACTCACTTCACCTGCATACCCACTATTCCTTGCTGTCAGTCAGCTGCACTGTGAGGTAGTGTGTTTGTGGTGGCAAACTGTCTGACAGTGTTTATTTAGCTTTGTGCCACTGCCTTGCTCTATTTGTTGGTAGGTTTGTACATGTCATGACACAGTTACAAGTCACTATGAGATGGCAGGTATTGTGTTTGTCTGACTAGCATACACATCTTGGGATGATTATCTATTGGTTACTGTGGCTTTGCTAACGGTGCATGGTTTCACTGTCCCCTTGCCACACAATATTGAGTATATTGGTTGCGTACTCACCAGGCTCTGGTATGTCTGATAGACCATGGACGCTCTCTGGTGATAGGATGTCCCGCACCTTCTCCTCCCTGGACCTGAAGTACACTGGCTTTGCAGGAGGGCCACCACCAGTGCGCTGACTCAAGGCATGATCCTTCTAGATGAGTTTCTTGACCCTCCTGCGCACGTCATAACACCTCTTCTGGATATCATCCTTTGTGCGCAACGTTGGTGCTTGTGCGTTCACCTTGTCCACGATCCTCGCCCACATCTTTGGTTTCTGTGACATGAGGGTCCTTTGGACCAATGTACCAAACACATGTGGCTCTACTCTGATGATCTCATCTACCAGCACTTCTAACCCACTATCTGTAAACTTTGGATTCTTCTTTGGGGGCATGGTGATGGGTGGTGGTGGTGAGTGATGTGTGTGTGAGGGTGCAAGGGGGGGTGGGTGAGTGTCAGTTTTGCTAGGTGTATGTGTGAGTGCTTTTGGTGAGGTGCTAATGGTGTGAAAGTTGTGTGATGGGTGAGTTGTGAGTGTGTCTGTGGTTGCTGTCTAGTGGTGTTCTCTGCTGGCTGTTCTCTTGAATTTGCAAAGGATCATGGTAGTGATTGGTGTCCTTTATATAGGTGGAGTTGTGGGTGTGTCTTTGTTCCAAGTCTTTTTTTTTATATTTATTGACTTTGTCATTGCTTGTTTGTTTTTTTTGGGTTTTTTTTCCTTTGGCTTTTCTAGGCAGACATTCTTCTGACTGAGACGGACGCTGATGTTGGCTCATGCAGGCTTCTCTGGGTCTTTCACGCTGACTTTCTTCTGTGTTTCATACGCGTCGGTCACGGAGATCTCTATTGCTTCAGGTCCCTGTTTTCTGTGCGTGTCGGTCATGCGGTTTGGGCTCCGTGCGAGTCGGTCTGGTTTTACACGCATTGCATCGTACTGCGCGCATCGGACATCGCGGGTACGTGTCGGTCGGGTTCATTCCTGGTGCGTGTCGGTCGGTGCAAATCGCGTCCGGTTTCTATGCAAATCACTGGTTTCCCTACGGCTCGGTCGTATGGCTTGTATTCCGTACGTGTCCGTTGTAATTCACATGCGTTGCATCGTACTGCACGGGTCGTACGGCGCTGGTGCGTGTCGGTCCGTCTCCGTTCCTGGTCCATGTTGGTTGGTACGTTTTGCGGCCGGAATCGGAATCGGAATCGGCCCCTTTGTAGTGTAGAGGAGAGGAACCTGGCTTAACATTACGACAGCATACAACTACCCACAGCCCCTCCTCATGGATACAGGTTTTAAAAGGACCCATCCCTGAATCCTGCTTGGCACCAAGGAGCCAATCCAAGACACAGTCTTCGTTTTCAAGGGACTGACAAGGCACTAGAAGTCCTGACGACCTTGGTTTAAATATAGGGCTGTCCTTGGATAAACCTTTCGGATCCTCTGGAAAACACACAACCGGACACCTGTGAAAAAAAAAACTGCCAACATCTGATGTGGGATCTATCATCAAAGCCAAAAACATGCAAGAAAAACAGAAAGGAAGTAAAATGAACACTGGACTCCATCTGCTGTATCAAGCGAGAGAGGTCAACAGACACATTCAAAAACAGGAAGAACACCTACAGGCGTTATCACACAGCACTAAACTGATCGATCCTTAAAAACTGGACTCTGCCTCCATTGGTATGCAAAAAAAATATCTCATGTGCCTTCTGCCCTGGAACCTGGACATTTCAATACACAAAAACAATAAAGGGTCCATTTAGAAAAGTAATGGAACACAGGAATCCAACACTTGAACTGTGGGAATAGTTCCTATTTGAATCAGCCTTGTTGATAGCAGAAAGAGAGAGAAGAAGCAGTTACCTAAGTCAACACCTAGAGAGACTAAATCATAGGCAAAAGACTGGAAGAATGAATACCTTTTTGAAGGTATGGCAATAACATGACCGTTCTGACTGGAGAACATTGATCTGCCTGACAGAACAAAGTCCTATACAGGAAGTAGGTTTAGACATTCATACTTAGCAGACATGATCATACCTTCCCGTGTACCCAAGACACACCCAATACCTACAGACAGTAAATAGAAGAATGAGCGATTAGTACACATGCCAATGTCCCACTCGACTATGTCTTATCTCATTCCAAGGTACTGGGTGATGCAGGAGGGTGCAATACTTACGGCCTAACACAGGGGAATGCCTCTGAATAATTGCAAAAGAAACCTTAATCAACCGGTGTAATTATTTTGTAAGTGGAGTAATGGTGTGTATTAGAGAAGTGATAAACAAGCCAGATGCAAGCATCACATCTTTGTACCAAATTACTTGACAGAAAGCCAGAATGGTTCCAAAAAGAAAGTGTCACTTAAATGAGTACCTTAGGTGACAACACACTGTTGTTACAAGTGAACAACTGTTGCCTCCTTACTGCTTCATTAGGAAGACCCATCAATATTGGAACAGGCCTACTAAAAATCGGCTCTCTTACCTGTGCTCCACCCCATCCAAGATGGCCTCAGTTTTGCCGCAATAGGTACCATTATTAATGGAACATAATCTTAACACAATAACTATTCCATTTTCATTTAGTAGGAAGAATATTCAGTCGCATTAAGTATAGACAAACTTACAAGTAACAAACCCCTAAGGGCCTTCAATTTTCAGATCCAAGATAGCCACTCAAACCCACAGTGCTCAAGGTTCCCACGTCCATGCATTAGAATGTCATTCAGTCTAGGTTTTTGGTTTGCATTCTGGTAATTCTGGTCCTGCTTATCCCAGTATAAAATCAGGACTGCAAGTCCCGTAATGTATACTAAAAAACTGAACTGGATATTCTACTCGTGCATGGACCTGAAAAACGTGAGAGATATGCCTAACAATAAGGTCACGTGAGTGTCTACCAATGTTAAAAGCATGAACATTCCAAGGTCATACCAGAATGCAACAGATATCTATGTAAAACGCTAAGTCTGAACTGCCCGCGTGATTGGCGGCAAGTTTCGTTGTATCAACCTACCTGCAATTTATGCATGTTCCTTTTCAGGAAACAAGTAATGCCAAGGTTTTCGGGATGGGAAGAGACATACAGCATGGCCTACATGTCTCAGTGCAAAAGACAGACAACCAAGGAACAAGTGAATCCAAATCAACGTCACATGGTAAGCAGTAAACTGAATGAGGTCAAAGGAAACGGCACAGTCCTGCTCCCACACAAAATGGGGAGGGAAAGAACAAAGCAGGGCTAAAGACAGGCAGACAACTTTTTTGATGGTGCTAGAGAGCACACTAATACCCCAAGTGGATTATTTCACATACCATGAATACTGCATTATTAAAATAAACTGCAACATTCATTAATGAGCACAAACGTTCAGAAACAAATTAAATAATAATTTGAAAAATATTGCAAACTATACAATAACTAGATCTCACATTGATTGATTCTTTATGTAATAGTGCAGAGGCATTTCCTCTCTTCGGCGCTATTTTGAAATGTGCTTGGAGAGAGAAGCTAAACGTGTTAGAAGTGTTTAGGTGCTAGGAAGAAGTCCCCATGTCCCCATGACCACAAAGGACAAGTATCTTTTAAGGGAAACAGGCTAAAGAGGGCGATACAAAAATCATACTGGATTGTCTCCGTTTTTTGCAAGTCTCATGAGCACCATTAGGATCATTTACTAAACAAGAATGGAGGATATCATTTCCCTAATTTATATTTTTAATAAGTTATATATTTAATCAATAATCATGACAGTAGGTTTTCTGTGCTTGTTAGCATTCTTTAGGCACTTCATAGTTAGTTTGTTTAGGTATGTTTGTGCGATTTTTGTTCAAATTACTTTATTCTTAAAAAAAGAAAATATATATATATACACATGTGCGCACTGTATTGCACAATTGATAAAAACCATTACAATCAGATGTTGCATCAAAAGTGAAAAGAAATTAAAATTGTCGTGACAAACTAAAAACACTAGGGACTAAGATGCCATACACCAGCGCTTATTAAGACACTAAAAAAGCTAAGATACAGTTCAACAGTAATTTTCAGAGTCTAAATCCAACTAGAGATAAAGTGCTGAAATTACATGCTTCCATTTAGAGCGGAGTGCAACCAAAAGATGTGCACCGCCTTGTCAACACCAATCTAAGTAGCGAGAGAATTAAGTATATATTCTAAAATTATACCTTCATTGTGACACAAAGGCTAAAGTGCATTTCATCGGCATTCATTTTTACACGACAATTAACTAAAGTGCAGTTCAATTGGCATTATCAAAGGTCTGGTCCTGTGTGTAAAATCTACTGTTTTGGATAGTCCAGGCCATTCCGCCGAGAGAGGATGACGAATCATGGACATAGCTTATATGCTGACTCCTTCATGGTTCCTCAAGTTTTATTTGCGTGTTATCTAATGAGTAACTCTGCTTTAAAATAAATATTGCAAAACACGTTATGTTTTGTGGTGTCAAACCTTTCATACAGAACAGGATTGCTCGGTGAAAATGGCAAATAGAATAGAATTTTAAAAACCGTAGAAATTCACTGAAAACACAAAAGGTTATAGGTGTTATATTCCATATAGGTACCCCAATATGGGCTCAGGTAACATCTTATCCTTTCACCTATATTCTTCCCTACATTACACACATAACGGTTCTTAGGGACTGACCTTTTTCCAAGATACAACACTGAACATAGAACGCGGGACTTTCCCTGGTAAAAGCCTCATACATTATGCATGAGGGTTCTTGGAAACTCAGCAGGACTACCATCTCCTGTATAATAACTATGTATAAAGTTTATTCCTGACATCTTCCTAAGTCCGACAAGTGGCACAGCAAGGTAGAAGCCCCAGGGAGACCTTTGGGTATATAAACATCACATCTTGCTGAGACAAGTAGAGGAGATCAGGACTTCCCTGCTGACACACTCATGCAAGACGCGGAGGTTCCTGCATGCAGATACTCCAGCTCGCAGTGGTCTAAAATCTCTTGCGGGGTGTCCAACTCAAGACCAAGACGGGGTCCTATAGTCTCTCACTTCAGGTAATGGGATTGACTTTATCCTATAGGGGTTATTTGCTTAACACCTACATACATGCTAGGTACACTAACGTACACCTAGTTAGGATTGCATCGTAGGAGTACGTATTTTATTGTCATGCATTGTATATACTTGCCTGTATTTATGTTTATAGCAAAATGGTAGAAATCTACCATCCTTTTACTTTCCTAGTGCTGCTAATCATTTATATCTGTTTCTGTCTAGTAGTTGTTTCAGCACACCTATTTTACACTAGAATAACGACTGTTCAATAAATGCTTGTTAGAATCCGGGTTCTCTGGTTGGCACAGGTAGGTACTTGTGTCAAGCAGGGAACCTTTCCTCTAGTCAGGGTAAGGGGGTACACTCCTAAAACAACCCCTGCTCACCCTCTAGGTAGCTTGGCGTGAGCAGACAAGGCTTATCTCAGAGCGTTATAGGTTAAGCATTTGTGAACACATACAGTAACCCAGTGACAACACTACAATTGGACACCACACAGGTTTTATATTAAAAATAAGCATTCTTTATATAGAGTTACAACAAGACCATTAAACGACAAAAATACACAATACTGTTACTTTAGATGGTAGAATTTTGCTTAGTTCTCTTAAGTTCTTAAATGCGACACTTTAAGTCAATGTACCTTTTAGATGCCACACGCAGGGCAAGGAAAGTGTTGCAACGATGTTGATGCGATGAAGTTTTTGGTGCAAAGAAATAAAGACGTGAAGATCTTCCAGATGCGTTACGCTTCTCTGATGTTGCGAGAAGACTCGACTCGATGTGTCAGCTACAGCGGCGTCACCCTTTATGCGATGCGACGACAGCGGCCTTGGCAGCGGCACTCTTCTCCGACGTTTGCGAGACGCTTCTGCTCAATGCGATGTTGCAGCGGCGACACCCCTTGATGCGATGCGACGACAGCAGCTTCAACGGCGGCACACTTCTCCGTGGATGCGAGGCGCTATTCTTGATGCGGTGCAATGCGACAGCTGCGATGGCTGCGATGGCAACACGCTTCTTCCTCGATGCAAGACTCTTCTCTTGATGCGGTGCGATGCGTCAGCTACGATGGCTGCGATGGCGACACGCTTCTTCGGCGTTGCGAGACACTTCTTGGATGATGCGAGACGCTTCCGCTCAATGCGATGCTGCAGCGGCGACACACTTTACGAGATGCGACGACAGCAGCTCCGACGGCGGCACGCTTCTCCTCCTTGAGTCGCGCTTCCAGCTCTTTGCGATACGCAGTCCCTCAGAAGGCCCAACAACAGCAGCAGGCACTTCCAAAGAACTCTGGGGAGCTGGGGGGTGAAGTCTGTTGTTCCTGAGACTTCAGCAGGAGGCAAGCTCTATTCCAAGCCCTTGGAGATCTTTTTAAGCACAAGTTGAAATAAAGTCTTTTGTAGTCTTTCTCCTCTCCTTCAGCAGCAAGGCAACCACTGCAGGCCAATCCTCCAGGTCAGGGACAGTACTCCTCCTTACAGCTTTCCCAGTTCCTTCTCCTCAGGCAGAGGTTCTTCTTGTCAAGCAGGATCTAATTTCTTGGGAGCAGGGTCCCAATACTTATACCCCTAATTCCTTTGTTCCTCTGGGGTAGAGGGGCCTTTGCCCAGTCCAAACCAGTTCCTGAGCACTTTGTTGACATGACTCTGACTTTCTATCCAGGGTGCAGGGCAGAGACATCAGCCGCTCCACAGGAGGTGGAGCCAGCATTGTGGTGGCAGAGCACAGCCCTATTCAGAGTCCAGGCGCACTCCTCCCACCCATCTGGATGTCAATCTCTCTATTCACCACCAGGCTACCTAGCCCTGCCCCTCTGGGTTTCCCCAGCCCTGTCACTCACACAAACCAGACAGGCAGATACACATCATTGCAGAGGCGGGCTGAAATGGTTAGGCAAGCAAATATCTACTTTCTAAAAGTGGTATTTGCACACACAGAATATTAAAATAAACTTTACTAAAAGATGTATTTTATTATTCTGAGTTCAGGCATACTAAACTCGATTTTCTACCATGTTCCCTGGGTCTGTTAGGATCATAGGATGTAACAATTCTAACAGCCCATTCTGGCCTATGGGAACAGGTAGCCTTGCAATAGTGAAAAACGAAAATGGCTCTAATTCACTATTAGGACATGCCACACACATCAGGGCTTGTCCTACCTTATGCTTACAATGCACCCTGCCCTTGGGCCTACCGTAGGGGTGACTAATATGAAGTTAAGGGAAGGTTTAGGGACTGGGAAGTGGGTGCACTTGCCCAGTCAGCATGACAGTACCAGACTGCAGGCAGGTTCTGCAATGGCAGACCTCAGTCACATTTTACTAGGCCGCTTCTGTGGGTGGCACAACCAGTGCTGCAAGCCCACCAGCAGCATTTGTATTTACAAGCCCTGGGGACTCCTGGTGCACTTTACTGGGGTCTGAAAGTAAACCAAATGAGCCAATCATGGAATCCAACCAACATATACATTTTAAATAGGGAGCACTTGCACTGTGGCACTGGTTGGCAGTGGCCACAGTGCTCTGAGCAGCTAACACCAGCAAAATATAGGAGGCACAGCGACAAAAAGTGGAAGGGAGACTCACGCCAAGGTGCCAGGTCTAACACGTGTCCCCTCCAGCTGAAATGTGGGGAGAACTACCCTACCCCAGGGAGTTCCTCATCACTAAGGCGGAAAAATCTGGACAGACCGTCAGCATTGGCGTGATCTGTACCAGGGCGATGTTCCACCGTGAAATCCATACCCTGTAGAGAAATGGACCACCTCAACAGCTTCGGGTTCTCACCCCTCATATGCATCAACCATCTGAGGGGCCTGTGGTCTGTCTGAACTCGGAAGTGAGACCCAAACAGGTAGGGTCTTAGCTTCTTCAGCACCCAGACCACAGCAAATGCCTCACGCTCAATAGCACTCCATCTCTGTTCCCGTGGAAGTAACCTCCTACTAAGGAAGGCTACAGGTTGATATAGGCCCTCCTCATTAATCTGTGACAGAACAGCCCCCACACCATGCTCTGAAGCGTCTGTCAGAACGATAAACTCTTTGGAGAAGTTGGGAACCAAGAGCACGGGCGCCGTGCACATAGCAGCTTTCAGGGCCTCAAAAGCTTTCTGACAGGTGTCAGTCCAAATCACTTTCCTGGGCTGCTTCCTAGAAGTCAGCGCTGTCAAGGGGGCAACAATATTGCCATACCCCTTGACAAACCTCCTGTAGCACCCGGAGAGACCTAGGAAGGCTCTCACCTCTGTCTGGGTTTTGGGCGACTCCCAATTCAGGATGGTTTCTATCTTGGGTTGAAGGGGCGCCACCTGGCCGCTCCCAACCTGGTGCCCCAAGTACACCACGGAACCCTGCCCGATCTGGCACTTACTCGCCTTGATCGTGAGGCCTGCCCTCCACAGCGCCATCAACACTTCCCAGAGGTGGCGCAGGTGTTCTTCCCAAGTGGAGCTGAACACTGCGATGTCATCCAGGTAGGCTGCACTGAACGAGTCCAGTCCAACCAACACCTGGTTGACCAACCTCTGGAAGGTGGCAGGGGCATTCTTCATCCCAAAGGGCATAACCCAGAACTGGTAGTGCCCATCTGGGGTGGAAAAAGCTGACCTCTCTTTGGCCCCCTCGGTCAAGGTGATCTGCCAGTACCCAAACGTCAAATCAAACGTGCTGAGGTAGTTGGCAGCCCCTAGCCGATCTATGAGCTCATCAGCTCTGGGGATGGGGTGTGCATCAGTCCTGGTGACTGAATTGAGTCCTCTGTAGTCCACACAGAACCGGAGTTCGGGTGTGGCTCCCGGCGCTGCAGCCTTTGGGACCAAGACCACTGGGCTGGCCCAAGGACTGCTGGAGGACTCAATTACCCCGAGGGCAAACATCTTGGAGACCTCCTCCTTGATGCAGGCCCTCACCCTGTCAGTCACCCTGTAGGCCTTGTGCCTCACAGGTGTACTATCCCCAGTGTCCACATCATGGACGCACCAATCAGTGACACCGGGAACCAGGGAAAACAGATCAGAAAATTGTCCAAGCAGCTGGCGTCAATCTTTCTGTTGCTCAGGGGTCAGGGCGGAAGAGAGGATGACACCATCCACTGGCCCATCTTGCTCCTGGGCTGACAGGAGGTCAGGAAGAGGCTCGGTCTCCTCTTCCATCCCAGCATCTGTTGCCAAGAGCATGCCCACTTGGGACCTCTCCAAGTGGGGCTTGAGGCGGTTGACATGAAGGACCCTTAAGGGGTTCCTTGGAGACCGCAAGTCCACTGAATAGGTAACTGGACTCTTGCGCTCCACAACCTCAAAGGGACCGGTCCACTTCTCCTGGAGCGCACAAGGCTCCACGGGGGCCAAGACCCACACCTTTTGTCCAGGCTGAAGCTCTACCGGAGTGGCATTCTGGTCGTACCACCGCTTCATCTCCTCCTGGCTGGCTTCCAGATTTGCCTCAGCAAATTGCCTGAATCGCCTAGTCTGATTCCTGAAGGCCAGCATGTAGCTATATACATACTGGGGAGGTTTCCTGGGAGATTGCTCCCAGCCTTCCTTGACCAGACTTAGAGGTCCTATCACTGGGTGGCCATACAGGAGCTCAAAGGGGCTGAACCCCAGAGATTTCTGTGGCACCTCACGGTACGCAAAGAGAAGGCATGGCAAGAGGACGTCCCACTTACACCTCATGGGTTCTTCCAGACCCATTATCATGCCCTTGAGGGTACGGTTGAATCTCTCAACCAACCCGTTTCCTTGGGGGTGGTAAGGTGTGGTGAACTTGTAGGTTACACCACACTCCTGCCAAAGGGATTTCATATATTTGGATATGAAATTGGTACCCCGGTCAGATACCACCTCTAGAGGGAATCCCACTCTGGAGAAAATTCCCATCCGCGCACGTCACACCACGGGGGCCATCACTGTCCACAGAGGGATGGCTTCCGGGTACCGGGTGGCATGGTCCACCAGGACCAGGATAAACCTGTTGCCCATGGCTGTCCTGGGGTCCAGTGGCCCCGCAATGTCATTCCCCACTCACTGGAATGGGGTACCGACCACAGGGAATGGCTGAAGAGGAGCCTTCTGCTTCCTCTCACTCTTTCCACTTGCCTGGCAAGTCTGACAGGTCCTGCAGTGAGTGTCTGAACTCCTGCACATTTGAGGCCAATAAAAGTGGGTGACAAGCCTTTCAAAGGTCTTGTCCTGCCCCAAATGTCCTGCCAATGGCACATCGTGAGCCAGCCCCAGTAGGAAGGCTCTGAAGTCCTGGGGTACCACCAGCGCACGGGCTGACCCAGGCTCAGAAACCTTAGGCTCTGTATATAGGAGGTTGTTCTCCCAGTAAATGAAATGTGACCCAGACTGATCACCTGCGGCCTGGTCTGCAGCCTGCTGCAGCATACCCACGAGAGAAGGGCATTCTTTCTGTGCCTTACAAAAGTCCTCCCTGGAGGGGCCTCCTTCCTGCTTCCAATGGGTCAGCTCAGGCAGGTCCCCCAGTTCAGTTATCTGTTCCCCGGTAGGCTCCAGGGCATCCCCCTCAAGGTCTGCTTCCTCCTGGGCCGTGGGAACTTCAGGGGCCGGTTTCCCACGCCCCCGGCCTCTTCTCTCTAAGGCCGGTCCCTGGGCCTCCCTCTCAGGCTCCAGGACCTCTTGAGCACCTCTACTTGCTGCCATGGATCGTGTGGTGACACACGCCCAATCCGGCATACCCAACATCTCCAGGTGAGCACTCCGCTCCACCTTAGCCCAAGGTGAGCTCTCCAAGTCGTTCCCTAACAGACAGTCTACAGGCATGGTGGGCCTCACAGCTACCTGAAGAGTATCAGAGACTCAAAGGGAACCTGAGCCACCTTGCAGTGACTCTCTGTGTTGTCAGCGGCAACAACTGGATAGAATGCTCCTGGGACCACCTGCTCTTGAGACACCAGGTGACACTTGACAGCTGTCACACTGGCTCCTGTATCTCTGAGAGCTTCCACCCTACGGCCATTGATGGTCACCCACTGCCTGTATTTCTTAGTGTTATCAGGCAGCTGGGTTTGGGGGACCATCTCACAGTCTCCTAATGAGACAAGGGACATCTCTGCGGGACCCCACCCACCTTGGACTGCCATCTCCTCCCCCAAGGCTACACTAGCCATCTGCCGGGGCGGAGCACTAGTGGGTGCTGGTTTACCATACAAAGGACACTTTAAATCAGAGGTAAAATTCCCTATGGTACCACACTTGTAACATTTTATGGGCCCCTTTTGAACAGGTGGACCTGTCGGGGCCCGGTCGGTTTCTGGGGTGGGGGAGGCTGAGAACCTTTCCCTTGGTTCCCTTGTGGATTACTTTGGGGCCTCCTTGGGAACTCCCTCTGTTTACCCTTGTCCCCCCCACTCTTCTGTTGGGGACCCTGCCCACCTTTAGCGGAGTCTCCCACTGGACCCTTGTGGACCCTGGTACTGACCCAGCGGTCCGCCTCCTCAGCAAGCTTCCTAGGGTTAGTCAGCCTACTATCAATCAGGTGCAGGAATAGCTCAGGAAAACAATTACTGGACAAGTGCTCCCATGCCATTAAATCAAGAAGCCCTTGAAAATCATCAACCTTGCTACCCTTCACCCAACCATCCAGTGCTCTGCAAAAAAAAGTAACATACTCAACATACGTACTGTTTGGAATCTTGGTGCAACCCCTGAACCTTTGCCTATACAACTCAGGGGTCAACCCATACCTAGTCATCAAAGCTGCCTTCATATGGGGATAAGAATTATAATCATCTGAAGACAAGTCTAGCAGTGTGTCCCGCCCCTCACTAAGGAACCGTCCCCACAACCCCGCTCCCCAATCCTTCTCAGGGACCCGGTGGGAAGACATGGCTACTTCATAGGCTTTGAACCACTGCCCTATGTCATCATTTAAAAAAAATTCTTTTACTACATCTTTTGGTATGTAAACTCTAGATTCTACAGGCATTGACGGTGTGCTGCCACCAGAGGGAGCAATTTCTAAACTCTGGGCTTTCAGCTCCAACTCCCTCAAAACCTTTTCATGTTCATACTGTAGCTTTTTTTCTTCTAGAGCTAACTTTCTACTTTGCATTTCAAATTCTAACTGCCCACTTAACTTGAGCTTGGTCAGCTCCAATTCATGCATCCCACACTCTTTTCTATCTGCCAGCTCCTCTGGAGATAGACTTTTACTAGAAACACTGCTACCGGCAGGGGAAGGGGTTCTCCTTCCTCTTGGATCCACTGGTCCCTCCAGCTGCTCCTCTGCATTATCATTATCAGTGGCATTCCTTGCTTCTAACAATTCTTTTTGGTTTTTGCCCGTGTTTTTTTGCTCCTTATTTTTCCCTTGTCACTCTTTAGTTGTTTAACTGACCATTCCTTGCTTCTACCCAGGCCCTCAGCGCCTTGTAGAACTCTGCCTTGTTTTTACATCCAGTAGTAGAAACCTTGAATTTCTTGCAGAAGAACTTTAGCTGTCTTGCTGGGTAGCTGTCCAGTTTCTCTTCTTCCCATTCAAATTCAGTATCAACAGAGACTATGGATGCTGCTTTCTCCACCATGGTTAAGCTTGGCAGTCCTCAAAAATAGACAGTCCCAAAAAGAAATCTACCAACAAGTATTGGTTGCGTTAAGGTCTGCACTCACTGAGTAGTGTTCACCAATCACTGTACATGAGTCACAAATGCAAGTCCAGAATCCTCACCGCTGACCACCAACGTTAGAATCCGGGTTCTCTGGTTGGCACAGGTAGGTACTTTTGTCAAGCAGGGAACATTTCCTCTGGTCAGGGTAAAGGGGTACACTCCTAAAACAACCCCTGCTCACCCTCTAGGTAGCTTGGCGCGAGCAGACAAGGCTTATCTCAGAGCGTTATAGGTTAAGCATTTGTGAACACATACAGTAACCCAGTGACAACACTACAATTGGACACCACACAGGTTTTATATTAAAAATAAGGATTCTTTATATAGAGTTACCACAAGAACATTAAACGACAAAAATACACAATACTTTTACTTTAGATGGTAGAATTTTGCTTAGTTCTCTTAAGTTCTTAAATGCGACACTTTAAGTCAATGTACCTTTTAGATGTGACACGCAGGGCAACGAAAGTGTTGCAATGATGTTGATGCGATGAAGTTTTTGGTGCAAAGAAATAAAGACGTTAAGATCTTCCAGATGCGTTACGCTTCTCCAATGTTGCGAGAAGACTCGACTCGATGCGTCAGCTACAGGGCGTCACCCTTTACGCGATGTGATGACAGCGGCCTTGGCAGCAGCACTCTTCTCCGACGTTTGCGAGACGCTTCCGCTCGATGCGATGTTGCAGCGGCGACACCCCTTTACGCGATGGGACGACAGCAGCACCGACGGCGGCACGCTTCTCCGTGGATGCGAGGCGCTTTTCTTGATGCGGTGCAATGCGACAGCTGCGATGGCTGCGATGGCGACACGCTTCTTCCTCGATGCGAGACTCTTCTCTTGATGCGGTGCGATGCGTCAGCTACGATGGCTGCGATGGCGACTCGCTTCTTCGGCGTTGCGAGACACTTCTTGCATGATGCGAGACGCTTCCGCTCGATGCGATCCTGCAGCGGCGACACACTTTACGAGATGCGACGACAGCAGCTCCGACGGCGGCACGCTTCTCCTCCTTGAGTCACGCTTCCAGCTCCTTGCGATACGCAGTCCCTCAGAAGGCCCAACAACAGCAGCAGGCACTTCCAAAGAACTCTGGGGAGCTGGGGGGTGAAGTCTGTTGTTCCTGAGACTTCAGCAGGAGGCAAGGTCTATTCCAAGCCCTTGGAGATCTTTTTAAGCACAAGTTGAAATAAAGTCTTTTGTAGTCTTTCTCCTCTCCTTCAGCAGCAAGGCAACCACTGCAGGCCAATCCCCCAGGTCAGGGACAGTACTCCTCCTTACAGCTTTCCCAGTTCCTTCTCCTCAGGCAGAGGTTCTTCTGATCAAGCAGGATCTAATTTCTTGGGAGCAGGGTCCCAATACTTATACCCCTTATTCCTTTGTTCCTCTGGGGTAGAGGGGCCTTTGCCCAGTCCAAACCAGTTCCTGAGCACTTTGTTGACATGACTCTGACTTTCTATCCAGGGTGCAGGGCAGAGACATCAGCCGCTCCACAGGAGGTGGAGCCAGCATTGTGGTGGCAGAGCACAGCCCTATTCAGATTCCAGGTGCACTCCTCCCACCCATCTGGATGTCAATCTCTCTATTCACCACCAGGCTACCTAGCCCTGCCCCTCTGGGTTTCCCCAGCCCTGTCACTCACACAAACCAGACAGGCAGATACATCATAGCAGAGGCGGGCTGAAATGGTTAGGCAAGCAAATATCTACTTTCTAAAAGTGGTATTTGCAAACACAGAATATTAAAATAAACTTTGCTTAAAGATGTATTTTATTATTCTGAGTTCAGGCATACTAAACTCGATTTTCTACCATGTTCCCTGGGTCTGTTAGGATCATAGGATGTAACAATTCTAACAGCCCATTCTGGCCTATGGGAACAGGTAGCCTTGCAATAGTGAAAAACGAAATTGGCTGTAATTCACTATTAGGACATGCCAAACACATCAGGGCTTGTCCTACATTATGCTTACAATGCACCCTGCCCTTGGGCCTACCATAGGGGTGACTAATATGAGGTTAAGGGAAGGTTTAGGGACTGGGAAGTGGGTGCACTTACAGAGTCAGCATGACAGTACCAGACTGCACGCAGGTTCTGCAATGGCAGACCTTAGACACATTTTACAAGGCCGCTTCTGTGGGTGGCACAACCAGTGCTGCAAGCCCACCAGCAGCATTTGTATTTAAAAGCCCTGGGCACTCCTGGTGCACTTTACTGGGGTCTGACAGTAAACCAAATAAGCCAATCATGGAATCCAACCAACATATACATTTTAAATAGGGAGCACTTGCACTGTGGCACTGGTTGGCAGTGGCACAGTGCTCTGAGCAGGTAACACCAGCAAAACACAGGAGGCATAGCGACAAAAAGTGGAAGGGAGACTCACGCCAAGGTGCCAGGTCTAACAATGCTTATTGAAAAACATCCATGCCATTTATTCTGTGTATCTCTCTGAGACTAAGTGAGCACGAGTGACTGAGCCAACAGTAGTACACTGTTTCCACGATCCAGAGGGATCAGGGTAGTCATGTTCGATAGTTGCCAAGAACTATTCTCTCCTTGGTAAGAGGAGTTTCTAGTGGCACTGTGAGCCAGCTGGTACACAGGCCAACATACCCGGTGAGGGTGTCTAGAATCAGTCTCACACCAATCCTAAAGTATGCTGTCTAAACGCACAGATTCTATTTAGGTTTCATAGGGACTACACGACATGGCACCGCCAACAATGGTCGGTTACTTACTTAACGGTCAAATCTGAGTAGTTCAGTTGTGCTATTCTCAGAGACCCCTACTCACATTTTCCCAGAGACGTCTGGAGTGGGAGGGAACAAAAAATTAGCCGCTGTTGAGTAGGCAAAATCCCATGTATTGGCTGTTGGTTAATCGAGCTTGAAGGACATAGTGTTCCTATTATGCATAACACCTTATCTCAGTTCACTTAAAAAACTCTTCTTACTAAAAACAATGACTGAGTAGCAGGATAATGCTGTGCATGACCTAAACCTCTCAGCCGAGGAAGAAGATGCAGATGCAATACAAATTTCAGAAAATGTTAGAAATGCCATCACCCTAAAACTAGCAGCATATGGTTTAACAGCCAGGGGTGGGCCAGTAACCTTCGTGATTCTATGTATGGGTTAGATTCCCACAAGCAAATGCACGAACAAAAACATTTCATTACTACATAGAAGATGACACACTGAACGAATATTGCCCATAGGAGGACATTGATGTACTTCTCACTTGCCAGGAGCATATATACTGGTTTAAGGGCGCCCTCACCCATACAAGGAATAAAGTAAGACTCGGTCTGCTCGGAAAAGATGGAGCAACATGGCCAGTGCTAGCGGCCTACACACCCTGACATTGAAACAATGCCAGCAGAAGACTTACTTACACTTCATAAAGAACTAATAAGACTTTATAGAAACATGACGCAGTTTGTGATGAGAACACTCACACTTCAGCCAGCAACGGCTATACCAACAGGTCCGATTCAAACATCAACAACTAAAATAACACCACAAACTTACACGCAGTAATGGGTAAAATGTCCACTAAACGTGAAAAAATGCCATTCTGGATAGCTCAAAAAATACCACAGCTAGAGGTAGTATTTCCCAACAATTTGCTTGCCCATGGTGATAGCACCCCCGATAGAGGATTGTACCACTTGGGGTACAGTTTCGCTGCCATATATACCAGAACTCATGGTATCCCTTCATTATCAGTAATACCAGATGTATTAAGACAAATACAGAATGAGTACTTAGGGATGAAGTTACTAGGTAACTTTGCCCAGGTATCAGCTTTAATATTAGCAAATATTAAAGGGGACACAGCAGCAGTGGCAATACACCAACTCCTGAGGGATTTAACTCCTTCACAAATGGAAACAGAATTACCTAAAATAATTGAAACAACATTTGAAGAATTAAGTAGAGATAGTTTGGGAGCTAGACCAGTAAAACCTCAACTGATGGGTGGTCCCGAAAAAGATACCTTCAAGCAAGCACCTGCTTCTTCAACGAAGAAATGGGATAATAACAAACAACAAAAGAATAAAGAGAATAGATCTCAATGCAGAGGTAGGTCTCCTCAACAGGAGCCCTCCGAAAGGAGGTATAACCTTAGGAATAGGGATAACATTAGAAAACCTGACAGGTATCAGGACACTGATGCACATTCCTCTTGTTTCTTTCAGGGTTCATCAAAAAACTCAGGGGCCGATTCACAGAACTAATCTGAGATAAAATCCTAAACTTACTACTTTTGGTATTCACAGAAGTCATTTAGTAGTAGTAAAGTTAGGACTCCTAACATTACTACTACTACTAAACTGAGACAAAATCCTAACTTTACGACTTTCGGTATTCACAAAAGGCATTTAGCTGTAGTAAAGTTAGGAGTCCTAACTTTACTACTACTAAATGCCTTCTATGAATACCAAAAGTAGTAAGTTTAGGATTTTATCTCAGTTTAGTAGTAGTAAAGATTAGGAGTCCTAACTTTACTACTACTAAATGCCTTCTGTGAATACCAAAAGAAGTAAGTTTAGGATTTTATCTCAGATTAGTTCTGTGTGAATCGGCCCCTCAGAGAGGGAAGGACGGTCAGAACATAGCCAAGAAGAGCTTACAAAATCCAGAGACACCCAAAAAAGACACCCAAAAAAGATGAAAAGCCTAAAGCAAAACCTCAATTAAAAAAGAAGAAAATAGCAGGTCTCAAAGTTAGACATGGCCAGAATTCTGAGGACTCAACTAATAAAAGGGGAATGGGCTCTGATGATGCTAGACAGCGCAGCAGAAGTAACAGTAGCTTGCCAGAACCTGATAGAATTGTTGGTGACAGTGGAATTGAATCACGGTGGAAACAACTGATACTAGGGTAAACGTCCCACATAGGTTACACGAAATAACACTCCAGATGGAGGGAGACAAACCCAGAAAAAATTAGGGTCTTTTTTGGCTATGACATTCTTTTAGCTGAAAGAGATTGGCAACCTGAAATTGTTATGGATTGCCCAAAGGGAGAAACGGTAATCATGCCAGCTTTTTCCAACTCGTTCCCCAATACTTAAAACATACATATGCACGGGAGTGGGCGGTAGCCCTTGCTCCAGCACTATATAGCAACCATGTTGGGTGGGATGAAGATTCAACCCACCACGTGATACCATTAAAATATACTCCAACTCCACAGAGACAGTATTCAATAAAACAGGAAGCAAAAAAAAACAAGTCAGGGAGATCTTAGATCACCTTGAATACCCTGAGATGATTGAAACTTGCACCTCTTCAATGAATAATCTTTTGTTTCCTGTAATGAAACCTGACAATACATATCGTCTAGTTTTGGACTACAGACATCTGAACTCTTGCACAAAAACATTTGCGGTACAGAACTCACACAGTGCCGCATTGATGAATAACATTGCGTGGAAAAAATACTGATCCAGTGCTGCACTTAATCAGTGATAGATCCTCAATAAAATGTCATACAAATGGCTCATACACATTCACCCAACTCATGAAATCCCTGTTGCGCTGGGGGTCAAGTTCTAATGACGTGTTCAGTCGTTTTCTTAACAGGTTCATATCTAACATTTCTAAATACATAACTGAACCTGTATATCAACTCTCTTTCCTCTGGTCGATGGACCAATCAGTGGAGAAGTTGATGGTAACAATAGTGCTATCTGACTATCTAGCTAGCTCAATAATCACAGACTCTTTGTAAGATTTATAAAGTTTATCGCAAAATAATGTGTTAAAATCAATGCTCATCGCATACAGGTTACAAAGCAAACAAAGAAAATCTCACAAAGAGGGAGAGAAAAACATCAGCAAATGCAAACAGTGTCATACTCATCCAGTGAACGATATGCATATGAAGGAGTAGATAGATGAAGAGACATAAGTTTCAGAGACAAAAATACATTTGCAAAATGATTATGCAAAGCACAAATCATGAAGATATACTAACCCAAAGGATCAGAGAAATACCACCCCGCTGGCCAAGGAGGTAGTGGGGGTCCCCTGAAATAGAGACAGGGAACAAAGATTTCAGGATTCAGGAATGGGACAGAAACAGCTAGGCCTCTCTGAAAACCGACGGACAGTGAAAAATCTCCCCTCTCTCCTCTCTCCCTTCCTCGCAGCTCGCTGAAAGTCTAAACCACACGCATGAAGGCACCACAGTTATAACCTAAACCTACATGTCCAACTCACATGAGTTGAAACGTTTTATAAAACCTATTCTCCCATTGGATGGTTTAGGGGGTGTTCAATCACACCACCATGATCACATTCATAATTCTACAGTCTTCTTTGTTTTACATCTTTCACATGACGTGATTCTTGACTTGTTCATTTATTATAATACATTTTCATCGTTTCACATGTGTTTTTCTGCTACGTCCGCGGAAGATGTCTTGGGTCCCACGACCAGTTTCGCCTTTTGGCAGACAAACAATATTTTTTGTAGCTGATAAACCTTGACTATTCACGCTCTTCTGAAGCGCTCAGATTTTCTGTCTATTTATTGGGTTATTTATGCTTTCTCCAGCCCCTCATCTATCATGTCAATTTTAGGAAAATGCAGGCCCATTCGGCTCACTATGACAAATAAAACATAAGTGTTGCAAAGTCATCCTGTGCCCTGGGCACCCCCCATCTTTTTGCTGAATGGTATTGATGGTAACTGACTCTGACTGACCCTGGGCTCTGCCTAACCAGGCCCAGGTCCAGTGCTATGCTGAAAGAGACACATTAGAATACAGTTAAAACAACTACATACACTGGAGTACACAATGGTATGGTGGGGTACCCCTGTGATTGGCATGACCTCCCCTATAGGCCCCTAGTATAAAATAGGGCAGGGGTATTGAAATGACCTAGAAGTCCCCAGTACCCTGGGGCATGGCAGTTTTGAGGCCAGCAGCCTTTTTCTGCACTTGCATGTGTGCACTGCTGAAGCCTGAGGTCAATTTAAAAACAGCCCTGGGTGCCAGGACTGCTTTTAAAAAGTAAATTGTTCACAAACTCAACTTTGGTGTTTGGGGCACTTAAAAATGGATAACCTGCAATTTTTTGGCATATTAGGGACCCCCAGGGTCTCCCTAGGTATCCCAGAGGTGGGGAGTCAGTTATTTATAAGGTACACCCTTATAAAAATGAGTTTTTATATACCTGGGTAAAGTGAAATTTCACATTTCACTCCCCACATTGTGGTAAAGTGCTGCTCAAATTCGACTCTGATGCTAGGAGCACTGTGGAGGGAGAATCTGCAATATTTCTACAGATTCAGAACCCCCAAAGTCTCCCCTAGTTGCACATGGGGTGGGGTTCCTGTAGATATAAGACAAGTGCTTATAAAATATGTTTTTGTAAGTCCTGGTGCTGGGAAAATGGCCCAAGTCATTTTCCCATTGTAAATTCCCTGTTACATAGGTTAACATGGTAGGAAGTTATTGATTAATAACTCTTGATAGGAGAGGGCTAGAAATACCATTCAAAGACTTCCCAGAATGGTATTAATAAATCCAACAATTTCATATTGTTGCATTTCTCCTAAAGTGTACATACAAGAAGTTATAAGACTTTCTTGGTTGTAAGTCCAAATTCAGCCTTCCAGTGGTCTGCCCTGATTGGTCAGAGTTAAGTGGATGGGCCAGGCTGCCTTGAAGAGGTGATAACGAGCCCCTGGGGTTGGCCAGCTCTGGTGGCAGGGCAGTGTGCTGTTCCATAGGAATGCCAGGCCAGGGGGAGGAGTCGTAAACTATGTTCTTCACAAAGAGGAGAGTAATGACTAGTGTCATTTACAGCTCTGAACTTCCCACCTTAGGCATATGGTAGGATTAGGGAAGGTATGAGCAGATGCAGGGGAGAGAGTCTAAGTAAATTAGCCATCCTAGGGGTGTGTTTAGCTAGCTCTTGGAACATCAGCCAATATGGATTTGGAAGATTTGATGCACTCTGGGACAAAATAATGCCACACTCTACAGGATGTGGTCATATATTGGAGGAGTTACACTACTCCCATTGGTCGGAAGTGACCTCCTGCATGACCCAGAGAACTGGGAATAAGTATCTGAGAGGGGCAGAGCCTCTCAGATCTGCTGCTTGAAACTTACTGAAGCAAGAAGTGCCCTGTTGAGAAGTTTTGCTGTGCAAAGATTTCTAAGGCATGACTTCTGAAGACTGCACCATCTGAAAACTCCAGCCCTTTGGATTATCTTGCTGAAAAAGAACTAAAGAGTGGACTCCCTGAAAGCTTCAAGTTAAAAGAGCTCATCTGGAACATCACCGACTAAATCTACACCTTGGAGAACCATCAGTGGATTTATAAGGGTTTTGTACCAGTGGATTGTGGGAACTGACGTCCTCAACTTTCAAGGACCCTCTTGGAGCTTCCAGACCCTTGGAGTAAGTTTGAGACACTTTGGGACCCCTTGAGAAACTTCAGGAAGCAGTTCAAGAAGTTTGGAGAACTTTGGAGCAACTTTGAAAAAAATGCTCCATAAAGGGACGGACTCAACCTGGCCAGCCAGGCCGCCTGTCTTCAAACCCGAGCCGGCCAAGTCAACCAGGTTCGTCCCGCTAAAAGCTCCATGGGTCCAACTTCCAGAGTTTGACCGGGACTAGAATAAAACTGAAGCCGGCAAACCCTCACCGGATCCGGCTACATGAGGAGCATCTAGAGACCCCGTGAGAAAAAGCTCCAGAAAATGTTCTAAGTCCGCTCGTAGAAAAGGTGACCAGGAGCAACCGCGAGAGCCAAGCCGCCTGCCTTCCATCGCATCCGGCCTGGAATCCTGGGTCACCCCACTGAAGCGATCTTGAGAAATTTTCCAAGTTCGCTCCAGGGAAGTTGACCAAGACCTCGTTACAAGTCAAGCCGGCGAACCCTCACTGGATCCGGACTGGCTGGGAGCTTTGAAGGCCCTCTGGAAGAAAAGCTCCAGAAAGGTTTCTAAGTGGGAAGGTAGATACTGAGACCGGGACCTGCCGCGAGCTGTAGCCGCTCAGGGCTCCATCGCACCCGGCCTGAAACTTTGACTTTGGCCCGGTCTATCGTGAGTAAGTATCACAATATGGTGCTATAATCTTCTAAGTGCTATATTTTATTAAATCTTTGAAAATTCATATCTCTGGTTCCCTACATTGGATTTTTGTTGTTTTGGTGTAATGTTAAAGATAATAAATATTTCCCATTGTTATAAATTGGTGTCGGATTTTTATTATATGTTGTGTCTTAATTATTTACTGAAGTGGTCTTTTTAAATGCTTTACATACCTGTCTTTGAAGTTAAGCCTGTCTACTCGCAGCCACGTTACCAAGGGTGGAGCATAGGAATAATTTTCTAAGACCTATGCTGAGTCCTATCATGTGTTAGCGGCCTTATTGCCAGTGGCAGACCTACATTTACCCCTACCAATAACCCACTTTCCAACAATAAGCATTTATTAATTACATGGAAATGCACTTTTCACAGTTTACCACCCACCTTTGCACTATCCCATGTTAATATTTTTCCTAGCAAAGCTTTAAGCAAAAGCGGCATTATTTATTATTATTTTTAAAGCAAGATGCAAGATGCGAAATGCGGCCTAGCCATGCATTATTTTTGTGTCTTTTGAAGCGCAATGTTAAATACGGCCTAGTTCTTTCATGCATTAGTTCACATTGGTGCACGCATGGGCAAAGCGGCTTCCCCTGTATTTCATGTGATTTGAATGTTAGTTTTCCACTGCACACTGTTAGTAAGATTTATGGGTGTGTCAATTCAAGCAGGTTTCTTTTTGCAAAAGCCCGCTCCATCAATCTCCCCTCTGATGCCATTTGTGAGCCATCATAAAAATACCCACCATACCAAGTACCATCTTTATTTTACCTAAATGTCAGTATTGTTTTCTTCATTTTCTCATGTTTCATCTTGTCATACTAATCTCCTTTCATATATTCTAGTTCTATGTCATCTCTTTTTCTCTTTCTTGCTCTTTGTTTTTTATTTGATCCTGTCATCTCTTTTCTTCCACATCTACACTTACAACATTTACATATTGTTATTATTACTATGGCTACTACAGCTACTGAAATGATTGGGATTATTATTGTTCCTAATAAGCTACTTCCAAAGGTAGAAAACCATTTACCTAGAGAAGAGAAACTATTACCAAGTCTCTCCCAGACACCGTCAACCTCCAGTTGGGGCAAAACTTCATGTAATTTCGTAATATTCTTAATATATCCCTCAATACCTTTACTTTTGTCCGGGATATAAGTGCAGCAGTGTTGAATTTTCAACATGCCACAGACTCCACCCTCTTTTGCTAATAAGATATCAAGGGCAAGTCGATTCTGTAAATCCATTGATCTGATCGCAATCATATCGGTGCCAATCATCAAGAACCCGCCAGCAGTATCTGTTGATAAATGATAAACCCCTGTGGACAATTTTCGAATGTTTTGTGAATTCAGAACGACTCCGACTGATGGTATCAGTGCATCAAATATGCAGTAATTCCAGTAATTTGGAAAGTATGCTCACACTCACTAGTACCAATGAAATAAATATTATAGTAAGTTTTTAGTCACAGATTTTACCTTTTTGAATCTAATCCAGGGACATTGCAGCGTATCTCTCGCCTTTCTCATAATTTCCCTCTCTAAAAGCCCACCGTGGTACATGTGACTTCTTTTCAGCAGCTTTTCTTTAGAAATGTCCTATTCTATCTTCCACCATATTTATGAACACGTTTTTTCAACCCACAGACTACATGTTAGATTATGTTTATAAGCATATTCTATATCTAGTGTCTTGGTAATATGGAAGAATTCTCCCATATAACGTGCATTTTTACTACTTAAAGCCTTGTTCAGCTCTTTTATAGGTATTTCTGAAAATACTAAATCTATATTGGAATAATGATACTCCAGCTTCCCCGTCACGTAAAAGAGTCTTGTTAAAACACTGCATGACACATCATATGTTAAAAGTAGGTGATGGTAGGTCACCCCTTCTGAGACAGACAAAGATGATTGCATGCACACATAACAATCACTCACATTCATTGTGTTAATGTACGCGTACAACAATTTAGTAAAAACATTTAACGAGAAATCACTATTTTATTATTTATCATGATGATAAATGCTTCCATCTATTTGTTCTATATTAGTATTTGGGGATTCTTTAGTAACATCACTCACTCTTTCACTTATTACATTATTAGTATTGTTTCCGTTATTAGCTACCATTAGAATACGTACGACAGTTAATAACATCCACATAAATGTTAGTAGAAAGACACTACATAAGTAAGCTGTAATACATCTACATTTTAGGCTAGATTTTGGATGTCCAGTCACTGTTGCTTCGGCCCTTTTATATTCTACCAAAAATATAAAAATCTAATCTATAAAACTCTAAACTTTGCCCAAAAGTTTCTGAAAAATAGTGTAATCCTACACTTCAAGGCTTTCTTCTTTACCCCTTTCTTTTATTTCTTTGTTCAAGTCTTCTGAGTCTTTCAATTCATTTTGACTAACAATGTTCATCAATTTGCTCAGTGTCAGTACAGTTTTTTCTTCACTTGGATCTGTTCTCTCAATTCCATTCTGGTGCTGTGTATTTCTTGCTTGGAATTCTTACTCTCTTTATTTTTCGTACTGAATCTTCTCCTGACTCTTCCTGTTCTGTTTGACTTGAGACCTCATTAATTTGCTCTGGTCTTTTCTTTGATTTTCTCCTTACAAGAGTGTATTTCAGTCTTTTCACTCCATCTGGCCAATTGTCACCTTTTCCTGCTCTTTTAATTTGAACTACTTCTTCACTTTCTTTCTCTGGCTCACATGTTCTTTTATTTGGCCATTATTTTATTTGTTCTTCTTCTTGACTTTCAGTAGCTTCCCTTTCTTCTGGTTCACCAGCAGTATCACGAGACCCAGTAGCTGGTGCCCACTCTGCTTGACTTGTGCTTGGCTGTTCATCATCTGATTATTTTTCAGAATCTGTCACTTTAGATTCTTCGGCTTCACACACTTCAGCCACTGGTCTTTGTCTTTGGTTTACCAGTTGTTGCTCTTCTTGTCTTTCAAGCGGACTTGGAACTAGTCTGGTATGACTCGCAAGAATCCAATTTGGCCAGCCACCACACTTTACTGCCGTCGTCATCACCAGAATAACTTGATAAGGTCCGTTCCACCTGGGTTCTAAACACGATTTTCTCATGTGTTTCTTCATGAGAGCCCACTCTCCAGGACTCAGATCATGAGCTTGATTCGGCTGTGTTGTAGTTGCATTTTCTCCAACCTGGTGAGACACAGAACGCACCAGATCAGCCAATCCTCTGCAATAATCAAGCACTAGATCATCAGATATCTTCATCAGTTTGTTTGCTGGTACAATCGCTTGTCTCATTGCTCTTCCCATCAGGACTTAATGAGGACTCAATCCCGTCTTTTTGTCAGGAATGCTTCTAAGACTCATCAATACAAGGTGTAAAGCGTCAGGCCATCTCAGTGTTGTGGATTCACACACCTTTCCTAACCTAGATTTTATTGTGCCATTGATCTACTCAACCACACCAGATGCTTTGGGTCGATAGGCACAATGCAGCTTCTGCTCAATTTGTAATACTGCACAAATCATCCGAATTATCTCATTGTTAAGGTGCGTTCCTCTATCTGTTTCTAAAGTGACTGGGAGTCCAAATCTTGGGATCAGCTCTCTTAAAAGTACCTTTGCGACAGTAAGACTATCGTTCCTTCTCATTGGATAGGCTTCCACCCAGCGAAAGAGCAAGCAAACAACAACCAAAACAGATTTTAACCCATTACATGGGGGAAGCTGGATAAAATCAAATGGGAGTCGGCTGAATGGTCCTGATGCCTTTCCAATTCATCCTCAACTAACAACTGTCTTTCTGCCTGGATTTTGCTGCTGACAGGTGACGCACCTCTAGCATAGACTCTCTGCAAAGACCCTGGGCCCGATTCACAGAACTAACTTAAGACAAAATCCTAAACTTACTACCATTTTCGTATTCACAGAAGGTACTTACTCATTTTGGTATTCACAGAAGACACTTACTCATTTCGGTATTCACAGAAGTTAGGAGTCCTAAGTTTAGGACTCCTAAATGCCTTCTGTGAATACCAAAAGTCTTAAAATTAGGATTTTTCTCAGTTTAGGAGTCCTAAACTTAGGAGTCCTAACTATACTACTACTAAACTGAGAACAATCCTAATTTTAAGTCTTTCGGTATTCACAGAAGGCATTTAGGAGTCCTAAAGTTAGGAGTCCTAACTTTACTACTACTAAATTGAGAAAAATCCTTATTTTAAGACTTTCGGTATTCACAGAAGGCATTTAGGAGTCCTAAACTTAGGAGTCCTAACTATACTACTACTAAACTGAGAAAAATCCAAATTTTAAGGCTTTCGGTATTCACAGAAGGCATTTAGGAGTCCTAAAGTTGGGAGTCCTAACTTTACTACTACTAAATTGAGAAAAATCCTAATTTTAAGACTTTCGGTATTCACAGAAGGCATTTAGGAGTCCTAAAGTTAGGACTCCTAACTTCTGTGAATACCAAAATGAGTAAGTGCCTTCTGTGAATACCGAAATGGTAGTAAGTGTAGGATTTTGTCTTAAGTTAGTTCTGTGAATCGGGCCCACTGAATTTTGGGGGTATACCATGACTGCTTGAAGAGCCTGATCATTGCATCTCTTCAAACATGTGCAGTTCCAATGTATACCCTTGCCATTTGTGAAAGTAAACAATATGGTATGACTGATCTCCCGTCTATATAAACTCAAACTTCGTCCTCTGCTGTCTTTCTGCAGCCTGATTTTATCCACATTTCCTTTTCTTCGTCACTTACTTCTTCCTGCAACTGTCTAATTTCATCCCAAGTTTCAAATGAAGAAGAGAACATAAGGTGGCAATTGGTATTTTCTTTCTCCATCCCTCTGTTTAGGGCTATTAAATTTCGTGCACAGAAACGCTCTACCTGATCTGTTGCCTTTCATCACATAATCATCTCCTGACTTATGTGCAGCACATTTGACCACTGCAATCTTTTTGGGCAATTGCAAAGCATCCAATAAATCTTTCAAAGTGTTGCTGTTTCTGATTGGAGAACCTGAAGAAGTCAGAAATCCCCTTTGCATCCATAGCTGCCCGAAATCGGGGACCACCCCAAAACCATATTGACTATCAGTAAATATGGTTACCCTCAGGCTTTTGGCAATTTTTGCACACTCTAATCAGAGCTATCAATTCAGGAATTTGGGCAGAATTTACCCCTTTTAGACAGGATGCTTCTAAAACTCCCGTTATGGTGCATACAGCATAGGCAGAACACAATTCACCTTTCTCATTCCTCAAACATGATCCATCAACAAACATCTCACAGTCTGATTCTTCTAATGGGATGTCCTCAATGTCATGCCTGGGTTTTGTGCACAATTCTGTCACATCCACACAATCGTGATATGCTTCTTCTCTTACTTCTGCATAAAATGAACCTAACCACAGTCAAATTTTCAGCACCCAAGATCACTCTTTCGTACCTAGTCAGCTGACTATAGGTCATACATTGCATTCTTGTTCATGTCAAAAGAATCTCAACAGAATGTGCCACATATACCTTGACTGGATGTCCCATCACAATCGCTTCACTCTGTTCCAGACTCATACAAGTAGCAGCTACTGCTTTCAAACAGCCTGGCAACGCTGCAGCCACTGAATCCAAAGTAGCAGAAAAATATGCTACTAGACGTCATGCAATTCCATGTTTCTGAGTTAAGACTGAAAGTGCACACTGATTTCTCTCACAGCAGTACAAAGCAAAATCCTTTGCATAATCTGGCATTCTCAATGCAGGTGCTTGACAAAGACTGTTTCTCAATTTAGTAAAAGCTTCATACTTTCATCATCCTAAACAATCGGATCTTTCACATGTTTTCGTGTCAACCTCTGTAGAGGCTTTGTAATCAGTGAGAAACCACTGATCCACTGTCTGCAGTATCCAACCATTCCCAAGAACATTCGAGCTTCTCTCTGAGTTTTGGGTGGGCTCATTTGTTTAATCACGCTAATTCGTTCTGGTGTCACCTTCCTGACTCCTTTTTAGGTCTTGCGTAGACAGCGCATGTGCTGTCGCAAGACCTATAGTAAACAGAATATGTAGGGTAATTTCTCCTGTTGTTTGCCATTGGTTGATTCTGGCATTGCTCTTCTTATCTTGCTTACTGTTGGCTGTTGATCCAATAGTCGCTTCCGTTTTTGTAGGAAGCAGCACCGACCAACTACAGTTTCCCTACACTGTGAGTGTTTATATATTATTTTGGGGACTACTTCTTTTTAGTTCAAGCATCACACACACATGCACACATAATCAGCACGGCGCCCTTTTACGAGCGCCGCGCTGTTAATGGTTTAATTGTTTCCTCCACGATGCTCTCCGCTCTCACTCCCCCCTCCCTTCTCCCCCTCCCTCCTTGTTTAAAAAGCTTGCTGGAGCTCCGTTGTCGGTAAGATGCCGCACTTTAACTTTAACAATTTCTACTTTTTAAGCAAAGAATAAATACGAAAATAAAAGATCGGCGGGAATTCGTCATCACTGGCACAGAAAAAAAGTTACTCGTGTGTAGCAGGAAGTGCTTGTTCCTTGCTCTGCCCAGGGCAGCTCTCCTGGGCTCCCGCTGTGTGAGCACACAGGGCTGCCCGGACCGTCCCCTCACAGCTCCTCTTACTGGTGTACACACAGAGCACGGTGGATGGAGGAGGCAGCGGTGTGAGGGCGGAGAAGGCGGCAAAGGGACCTCCCTAACAGCAGCATCCTCTCTGTGCACCTGCAGCTGGGCTCACGGGCTGTGCGGGTCTGTCTGTGTGTGTCCTGGACCTCAGGAGGTGAGGGATCTCATTACAGAGCCATGTGACAGGAGCGAGGAGCCTCAACCTGCCCAAACCCAGCCCCTCCGGCCTGGGCTGCCCCTACTCTCTCCAAATATTCTAAGTACCTTTTATGTGCCCTGCCGTATGTAAACTCACGTCCTTTGCATTCTACACACATTAAACACATGTGTTTTGCACATACGGTATGTCAACACATTTCGCTAACATTCCATACAGCATGCACTTGTATCTCATACGCATGCTGTATACGAATAGGGTCTCTGCACTCTGCAGCGCGCTCATGTGTGTTGAGATCACACTGTGTATATACCTGTGTGTTCTTGGAACTCTGGGCACCGTGTACGCTTGTGTGATCGGCACATGCTGTATGTAAACATGGCGCAGTGTGTTCTGCTGCTCAACATAAACCTTGCCCTTTCCAAGAGGCAGGCATCGCCTCTTCCTGGCTCAAGGCGGGTGAAACATGATACGTCCCTTCTCAAATGAGAAAAGACTGTGCATGTATCCGCAATTGTTTTCACGAAAAATTGGTCTTTTCCCTGGCTTTTGACCCAAAAAGTCTTTTCAGCTTTCGGGAGATTCCGCGGCTATTATTTCCAATTACACATGTATGTGACGTCACCTAATTGACACTGAACCCATCCGAGTCTGGTGTGAGCGCAGACTGTCTGCTTGAGTCTGGGGCAAGCACGGGGCATGCGCAGACTGGCCTTTACGAGCCTAGTGCAAGCAGCGCTGCTATGATGACGCCTGAGAAACTCACGATAAGCCAGGGTTGCAGAAAGCACAGTGAGCCGGAGCAGTGTCAGGGTCTCTAAAGGCAGAAGGGCTGGGGGGGAAGTCATTCACGTCAGAGGGGACTGAGCATCTGCAGTACTCGCGCAATAATCAGTCCACGCCAGGTACGTTAGCGTAAAAGGCCATTTTATTAGGACAGGGTTGGACAATCATAACCAAACATAGCACAAACCCCCCAACAATCCCCAACAACATAACTTCTCACTTACCATACTCTCCCAGACTCCAATTGCTCCATCCCCACTTCACACAGCACCTCCTCACCTATCCCCCTTCGCTTCCTCACTTCTCTTCCAAACTTCTCCATCCTCTCCATTCATCGTACACTGATCTGACGCACCCCCACCTTTCACCAGTATCCCCCTCCCCGGAAGGGTGAGTATGCCCGTCATGGACTCCTCCCCCCTCCCCAATTCGCTCCGTACTCTCCCAACTCGTCCTAAACTGGCACGCTGAGAAAAACTCCCCAACCCGAACTCAAGTCCCACAACTGTAGGGTGGGCGGGTGGCCAAAGCTCGCCTAACTGTTCCCTGAGGCGCTGGGGAAGGAAGAGGAAGGACTTCCTCTCCCAGCCCCTTTAACCTCTGCCTGCTGACCCCACCCCTAATCCCACCCCTTCCTCCCCTGTCCTTTCCCTTGCGCGAAATCCCCGGGGGAAGACTAGTCCGTTGACCTTTCTTCCCCCGGGGCCCGCATCGCGCAATAATCAGTCCACGCCAGGTACGTTAGCGTAAAAGGCCATTTTATTAGGACAGGGTTGGACAATCATAACCAAACATAGCACAAACCCCCCAACAATCCCCAACAACATAACTTCTCACTTACCATACTCTCCCAGACTCCAATTGCTCCATCCCCACTTCACACAGCACCTCCTCACCTATCCCCATTCGCTTCCTCACTTCTCTTCCAAACTTCTCCATCCTCTCCATTCATCGTACACTGATCTGACGCACCCCCACCTTTCACCAGTATCCCCCTCCCCGGAAGGGTGAGTATGCCCGTCATGGACTCCTCCCCCCTCCCCAATTCACCAACCAGGGAACCCCCGGAGGGCGGTTACCTGCCCCACCCCACACAAGTGCACCTTTCGCCCTCACTGTCTCCGACACCAAATCGACTCATTCCACAAACCACTGATGAAATCCCTCAACTCCATCATATAGTACGCGTTCCCCATGTGCGAAAGGTGCACTCCATCGTCCCTAAAAAGCAGAGGCTCTTCGAGCCGCAGTCCGGTGTGCGCCAGCACTTTGACCCCAGTGTTCTCACAGAAAACCCGCATGGCCCTATTCAGCTTCCTCCGGGCGCGTTCCACTGCTGCGGGCTTCAATGCCCCCCTCCAGATTCGTCACACAATACAGGCGCCAGCCAGATTGCGTTTCATCACCTCCAAGTCCCGTTGCATCAAATAGAGCAGTGACACCCCCGATTGCTTCACTAGGTCATTTTCCCCCAAATGTATGACGAGCAAGTCCGGACATCCTCTCTGTGAAACCTTCTTGGTCAGCCAGGGCAATAACTCACCCCAGCGCATCCCACTCCTGCCCCACCAAAATACCTCGTGACTGCTGCTTCTCAGGCCCAGGTTACGACCGTACACCTGCCTGTCGGAATACTTGGATGCCCAATGAACAAACGAATGACCAACGATCCAGGTAACCGTCTTGGCTCCCGGACCCCCAACACAACCTACAAAGAAAAAAAGGCAATTAGAACACGAAATACAACAGATACGCTCCAACAGCCAACGCGCCCCCCCAGCCCTACTTCCGGACATACCGCTCGCAACAGCGCGACCTCCATCTGCCAATCCGCCGGATCTTGTCCCAGGACCACCCCAACCGCGCCGCCGCCGTCGCCGCGCCGATCCGGAAGGAGTGCGTCCCATACCCAGCCGGGTCCTTACTGAGGCGCCGCAAAGCCCTGCGCAAGACCGCCAGCAGCTGGAAGGTCGTGACCCTCTTACCGGAGGCATGACAAAAAATCTCGCCCACACTCCGGCCAACCTGCCCGCAAAAATTGCCCCATTCACGCACCGGGCAAACTCCCTCCCCCCCCGACTCACACAACCACACCCATGTTCCCCTTCCAGCCTGGTCCGTTTTCGACCGTCCCAGCCAGATTCCCAAACGCGTCCCATCCAAACGAACATCTTCAAACCTCAGCCCCGGCGCACCCCTACCCCCCAACAATTCCGAAACCCGGAAAGCCCCAAAAAACATCCAGGTCATGCATAACCGGAACAACGCTACCTCGGCCCCGTCGTAACAACAAACACTCAGTTCAGCCACAACCTCAACCAGCAACTCAAAGGTGATCGCCTCACGCACCGGCCCACTCCCCCGCCCCCCCCGCTCCCTACCCCAACCCTTCAGCATCCGACTCAGCAACTCACTCCTAGCGGGGTCATACCCCAAATAAACCATACCATAGAAAGAAATCCCCGCCAATCTCCCCGCAATCGTCACCTGCGACAAACCCTTGTCCATGCAATGCAACACATACCGCATCACCCCCTCCTCACACTCCTTCTGAGACATCCGCCAAGCATCCCGCGACCACCCCAGAAACGCACCAAATTCCACCCAAGCCAACCGATACGCCCGCCTCGTGGACTCAGCAACAGACTTCTCCACCAAATCCACCACTCTCACTCCCCCCAGCTCCAGATACCCTCCGGCACCTTGGTCTTGACAACCTCTGCTCCGGGCGCCAACCTTCGGAAACGCTGCCACTGCGAATGAGACAATGCATCCGCAATGTCATTGCTAGCGCCCGGCACATGCTTCGCGCGAAACAGCACATTAAGACGCAAGCACAGCAGCATGAAACTTCGCAGCAAGCGCAGCACCCGCAGGTCCCTCGCCCTCTGATGATTCACCAGGTCAACCACTGTTTGATTATCCACATGGAAAAGCACGGATCTGTTCTGGAATTCCTGTCCCCACACCTGCAGTGCCACCACCAGTGGAAAGAACTCCAAAAATGCAATACTCCTGCCCTGCGACAACTAGTGCGCCGGCCACTGCTCCGCACACCACCTTCCGTCCCAGAACACGCCAAAACCGCGAGCCCCCGCCGCATCCGAAAAGATCTGCACCTGCCACCATGTTGTCATCCGCAAAATCCAAGGAAACCCCGTTGAAGTCGCTCAAGAACCCTCTCCAGACCTGCAGATCCGCCCGGACTCCCATGGAAATCCTCACCCTGTGGTGGGGCAGCACCGCCCCCGACATAGCCAACCCCAGGCGCCTGCAAAAAGTCCTGCCAGCCCGCACCACTCGGCACGCAAAATTCAGCAAACCCAACAACCGCTGGACGGACCTCAAATCAATCTTGCTCTGCAACACCACCTGGCCCAAAAATTCCTGCATCTCCTCCGCCTTCTGCTGGGGCAGGCGTGCCACCCACGCGACGGAGTCCAATTCAATCCCCAAGAAAGCCAGACAACTGCTCGGCCCAGCCGTCTTCTCCGGCGCCAATGGGACCCCAAACTCCCCCGCCATCCTCTGAAACTGCCACAACGCCTCCCCGCACTCCCCCGACTGTCCACGCCCGACGAACAAGAAATCATCCAGATAGTGGGACACCAGCCGGTGCCCCGCCCTGTCAGAGAAGGCCCATTGCAGGAAAGAACTGAAAGTCTCGAACAACGCACAGGACACCGCACAACCCATGGGCAAAACCTTATCCACAAAGATCGCCCCCCCCAAACTGCATCCCTAGCAGAGAAAAATCAGCCGGGTGAATGGGCAGAAGGCGAAACGCTGACTTGATGTCACACTTAGCCAGTTCCGCCCCCTGCCCACACACCCTCACCAGCGCGATCGCATCATCCACCGACGCATACAGCACCCGAGAATCCTCCTCCGCGATGAAATCATTCACCGACGACCCCTCGGGCCACGACAAGTGGTGGATCAAGCGAAATTCCCCTGGTTCCTTTTTTGGCACCACCCCCAAAGGGGATATGATGAGCTCCGGCAACGGCCACGTGTCAAACGGGCCGGCGATCCTGCCTTCCAAAACCTCCTTCCGCAATTTCGCCTCAACCACCCCAGGCAAATCCTTCGCCGACCTCAAATTCTCCGCCCATCTGCACTCCCGCGGTCCCTGGTACCCCACCCAAAACCCTTCCGTGAACCCCCAAAACAGCTTCAAAGCCGCCTCCCGATCAGGATAGCGGGAGAGCCACGGACCCATGGCCTCTACACTAACCGGTGTAGGAGCCCTTTGGCCCAGCCTGCCCTCTGCCCTTGGTAACCCGCCACTGCTCGGAGGGAGTGGCGAGGGTAAAACAGGTTGTGACCGGGTGCCGCCCACCACACTTAGAACACTCGTGCTTGAACTTGCACGGGTGGCGGGTACAGAAACCCTTGTTAAAATTCCAGCAGGCCCCTGTGGTGGCTCCCCCGCTCTTGGGCGGCTGACCTGGTGCGCCTGCAGCGGCAGCCTGCCCGCCCGCTCCCCCAGCTCCACTAGATCCACCTCCCGCCCCTGTCGAGGCGGGACGGGACTGAAAAGGCCGATACGACACCGGGAGCCCGCTAGCCGTGTGCGTGGACGCGGAGGACTGCGTCGAAGACATCCACTGGACCTACAACTCCTGGTCTACCTCACCCCAGGGCTTGTCAGGGTTTACGCTGATCCGCGCCCGAAACTCCTCATCGTAACTGAGCCACGCGAAACCCCCAAAGTGCATCTGCGCCTTGCGGATGATATCCATATATTTGAACAACGCAATCGCCCTATCCTGATGTTTCTCGCAATAGATGCTCGCATAAATCAAAAAGGCCGACGTCCAATTCTCCATATTCACAGGCACCCGCGGCCGCCTCGTCAACTCCCACTCCTCTTCCTTAGACCCTTCCTTAGCCTGTATCTCCCGGTGCAACAACTTGAATACGTCCACATACTCATGCTTCCAGATCCTCGCCCTCGTTTTCTCCGACAAGTGCGACCCCAAAGGCATCGCCAGGCCCATATAGGGCAACTTCTTCTTATGTTTCTCCCCCCCCTCATCCTTACCCTCTTTCTCCCCCTCCTTGTCCGTCTGCACACCGGCCCCCACGAGCCTCTTCCCTTCCCCCTCCAGCGCCGCCGTCTTAGCCGGAACCGTGGGCTTCGCAGCCTCTGGGGAAGGAAGAGGAAGGACTTCCTCTCCCAGCCCCTTTAACCTCTCCCTGCTGACCCCACCCCATATCCCACCCCTTCCTCCCCTGTCCTTTCCCTTGCACGAAATCCCCGGGGGAAGACTAGTCCGTTGACCTTTCTTCCCCCGGGGCCCGCATTCCAACATGCGGAACAAGTTACTATTAATAACTACGTCCACGCTTAATGACTAAAACTGCATCGTGTGGAGTGGCACTCATTTCAAAAGAAGACATACATTTTAAATACAAGTCAGAAAGAACTGAGTGCTACAGATTTAAAGTGGCATCCCCAAAATGTAAAGTGGGTGCTATCCAAGCAACAAAATAGAGCTCCGATTTCTATAAAGATTGTAAGCGAACAATCAGTAGTAACCAACCGACTGAAACACTCACAAGGAAAACACGTTTTCACTCCTCGGATACAGCAATTTAAGACCAGTTTCTAAATATACTTCTCTAGAAAAAAAAAGAAAACCAAAAAACTGCAGGTGATCAAGAGTGGGCATAAGTAAAAGGAAAACAAGATCCGGAGGACTAGTAATTCGGGTTTAGACTAGTTGAATGCAGACTCCCTCCCCACCTCTTGAAGAATGTCCAGACTACTGCAACTTTAGTAAAAAATAAGTTTTTCTTGTCATACTTATTGGATGCAAAATGTATACTGAAATGAAAACAGCGTTTATGAGGTTAACACTGACATCCCATTAAACCCTGGAAAACAGTCTGTAGACCAGACTAACGTCCATTACTGCAAGTGCCTAGACCCCTCTCAGGCTTCCATATGGGGATGTAACTGAGCAGTGACCAATCCCGGATGGACTTGCCCCTATGCGGCCTCTTACTCTGTGAACAGTAAAGGTCTCAAAACGGGTCGGTAGGATGCCCACCTCTGTCCAAGTCATCACTGAAACACTGTGTCCAGCCCTGAACTTTCTTGTGATCACCTAACACACTCTGGGTGTTATGGTCTTTTTCTGCTTTCATTGAACTAATTAGACTAACATATCTGAAATCAAATAATTTGTAGGGATACTTTCCGGGGCGGAAGACAGAGTCCATAATGGTCTGGAGTGACTTGCTTCCATCCTTTGCAAAAAACAACAGGGTAATACCCAATTGACCCTTAATATACCTTGGTATGGAACGTAATTTTATACAGAAAAACAATGGTATACAGGAATTAATACACTATTTATTTTTGAAAAGAGCACATTTAATTACCCTCTCTCTAGTTTATCAATCTAACAGAAATATATCAAAACATTTTTAGCCATCTACATGAAACGTGACATCTAATCAGGAGAGAAATAACAAAACATCTATACAGATATATGTACTAAATTATAAAGAGGAAACATAACACCCAACACCTCGTACACATGCGTTAACCCCACAAGTACATTCCACTAGTGTCCTCCCGCTTATTCAGGGCGGACCACTAGGAGGTAGTCAAGGCAGTATACTGGAAATCTATCCATCAATGTAGACCCTCTCAGAATACTGTCGCGTTGTATGCAATCATAACTTCATATTTGCAACTTCTCCTTCAAGAAAATGTGTCTACGCAATTGCGTTTCGGCCTTAATCTTTCCTTGGCCTCCTCAGGACAGGGTTATTACATGACTGTGCCCACACTCCAAAAAATATATATATACAATAATTACAATAAAAAATGCATTAATGGTATTGCCAAGACACTCCATGCCTCCCGAGCTGGTAAAAGGTGATGGTAGTTGCCCACACAATCCCTAGAGAGTCTATTTCTCCACCAAAAAATCACCGAAAGTGAAGCAGGTAGTGACCAAAAGTGCCCAAGGTTAAAAAGCAGTCTAGCAAAATACTCCCTACTGGGGAGAAACCCGTGAGGTGCTCAGGAATCTAACTCCCAGGTGTCGGCCGAAATGAGCCAGCTTAAGGACTAGGGTGCACGACAGCGACCGGGGCTCTAATCAATCAATCATCGTGATGGAACAATAAACGTGCACGCCTCTACCATGCTCTCGTGTTTATCTCTACTGATGGAAGAAACACATGTACTTACACTTCCGTGTAAGCTCCTCCTGCCACTCAGATAATAGAGGTGGCTCAATTCAAAATGCCTCCGCGACAAAATCAGGGCACCTAAGGGGAAAGTGGATAAGCACCTTTACATAATAAACCCTCAATGAAGATAACAATCCTGCCAAGATACTTCCGTGACACCCAACTACAGTGCGCGCCATCGCTATACCTTTGGCCCGAAGCACGGGCTCCTGTGTCGAGAGCGCTCTCCTTACTTCCCCGTCTGCCTTGGTCCAAAATCTAAAGAGAGAGAACACTTAATCTATCACACGTTCTCGCTTCACCATACCCCTCCCTGCACGTAGTCTATCAGTACTAAATTCACCGCCAACGCCATCCGTCGTTCAGGGTATCGAACAGAGTACTGTTATCTATACACCCGACGTTCGACGAGCCGCGTAGAGATAGAAAGGGGACTACTCTAGTGATGAGTTAAAAAAACGGAGGCCAAGAGGTGGCCATCTTATCACGGTGAAGTGCAGTAATGTAAACTAGGCCAACCCTGCCGGTTGTCACTAAATCATGCAGGGGCGGTAAAGGCAACAATAGTGGAGGGGAGGAGAACGGAAAGGGGAAAAGGGAGAGAGAGGGACAAAATGCATATTAATGAGACCACCAGGATAAACCTAATCAGACGGGCACCACCAGCTCTCAACCCCACCTGCAAGGGGAGCGACAGTGGCCGAGCAATACCATTCCTCATTAAAAGAACACTCTATACATATTCTACATAAATACATACATAATGTACAACATTGCAGTTATATTAATTCAAGAGAAACATAGAATCCTAACATAGTTTACCAACCCTCAGACAAACCTCACCCTTCAGCTTCGTTTGTTCTATACTATCATCATCCTCAAATCAAAGCCCAGATCTCGTCTCGATCATTCAACCCCTGAGTGGCTGTGTGGTATCGTTCTATCATACGTGCCTCGAGGCGGTTCAGGTTCTTTTGCAGAGTCATTTTGTTGACTCCTTTTGCCACTACTAATACTGTCCAGTACAATTCGTCTTCTCTGTGGTTCATATCGATAAAATGTTGAACCATAGGCGCCCCTACAATACCGCAGCGTATACGAGATTTGTGCTGCAAGATCCTCATCTTGATTGCTTGGGTCGTCTGCCCAATATATGTTTTCCCACATGGGCACGTGGCTGAGTACACTACGTTTTTTGTATTACAGTTCGAAAAACTTAACTGTAAGTGTACCACATTGTTTATCTCGACAGACTTAGAGTCTTTAGTTTGCAGACACACCCCGCACCCATTGCATCGGAAATGTCCTACGAGTGCTGGCAAACCTAGCATTCTACGTACATCTCCTTGACTTGCTGCCGGGCGGGTTGTTTTCACCAGAAAGTTTCTCAGATTGTTTCCTCTACGAAATGCAAATAATGGCTTCGGAATGTTTAGATGTTCCACTAATCTAAGATTTCTTAGAATGATCTGTTTGACCTTATTCGCCTTAGGATTAAATGTCAAGACACAGACCAATTGTTCTGTTTCTAGTCTGCTTTTAGGGGTGAGTAGCGACTCTCTTGGGGTGTACCATGCCCTCTTCAGGGCTCCCCTAACAAGTTTCCTAGGGTATCCTCTTGAAGTGAGTTTTTTCTGGAGGATTTTGGCATTCCTGAAATAGTCAGTTTTATCGGTACAATTACGCCTTACCCTCAAAAACTGCCCGTAAGGCAAATTATCCTTGAGGTTATGCGGATGTCCTGAAGAATATTCCAATAGCGTATTTCTGTCAGTGGGCTTGGTATACAGGTCCACCTCCAACCTGCCTTCCTTATCAATAATCCAAACATCTAGAAAATTGATCCGTTCGTTACTTGACACCATAGTAAATTTTAAGTCAGTTGTACGGGCATTAAGCCACGTATGAAATTGTGACAACTGTTCCTGCGTCCCCTTCCATATCATAAACACGTCATCAATGAAGCAGACCCATCCAAGGGTATGGTCCCTGAAGGGGGCCGCAGCATGGAAGACGTGTCTATTTTCAAATTGGTCCATTACCAGATTGGCAATTTCTGGTGCAAAACAGCAACCCATCCCTACACCTTTAATCTGTAAAAATAGGTCCTTTTTAAAAGTGAAGAAATTATTTTTCAGACAAATTTGGGCTAGGGAAAGTAAAAACTCTGTGGGCACAGAATGAGGTCTAGGTCTTTCGTCAAATATCAGTCGCATGACCATAAGGGCTTCGTCCTGGGGTATGTTAGTATATAGGCTCTCAATGTCGAAGGAGACCAGCAGTTGCTGGGCTCCATCGAAAATTGAGTGCTCTATCTTAGAAATGAAATCCATTGTGTCCCTAATATAAGCTTTCATCATAGGGACAAATGATTTTAGGAAAACATCGATATATTTGGCCAATGGCTCCAGAATGGATCCGCATGATGCAATTATGCTTCCATCCTTTGTCACTGTTTTTCCATATTTTGCTTCCTCCTTTCTCCAAATTCTCTTTTGCTCTTTCTTGCTCTCTGTCAAAATCTGATGATGCAAAATAAGTTCCAGTCAATGAGTAGAATTCCAAACAACGTGCAGCCACCTGCACAAATTATGAACTATCTATAACTGTACATGTATTATGATTTAAATCAAGAGTGATATTAGAAGATTGGTATACCACATAACAAACGTACTTCCCTCACACGACCAAAAAGAGGACCCGAAACAAAATACACCAAAATTATAATAATGGTTGACGGTCATGCTCGGCACCGACCATCTGAAACAAGCATTGGCATAGCCAATAGGTCTCGCCTTTGGGACCTTATAAGTGTTTAGACATGCAACAGTTAATGTTGTTGCACCAAGGATATTGTGCTGGATTACTAAACACTTATAAGGTCCCAAAGGCGAGACCTATTGGCTATGGCAATGCTTGTTATATTTTATGTCCTAAGTTCTGGACTTTCTGTTTACAAAATTGCAATTTTGCTGGTGACACTTTGTGTCCTCCTTCTGCTAAATGGTTCAATAAGGCAATGGTATCTGTCACACATGCCTCTCGTGTCTTTGATGCCACTAATACGTCATCAATGTATTGAACCACAACTGAATTTCCTGGCATGATCAAGGTCTCCAAACACCTTTTCAGAATCTGATTAAAAATTGAAGGACTCTCTGTGTACCCTTGAGGAACTCGGCACCATGCCAAAACACGGGCACGTACTGGAATGCAAACAAATACTGGCTTTCCGGAGGTAAAGGAATCGAGAAAAATGCTTGGCACTAATCAATCACTGTGTACCATTCAGTATCGCAGGGAATTTGATAAAGGTTCACTCCTGGATTTGGCACTACTGGACAACAGGGTACTACAATCTTATTTATTTTCTTAAATCCTGCCCTATTCTGAATTTTCCACTGTGCTTTTTAATTCCTATAACGGGCAAATTACAAGGACTGCTCAATATTTCTTTCAGAATTCCCTGTTCAATCATTTGGTCAATCACAGGAGTGACTCCTGCAATTACTTCCAGACTCATTTTGTACTGAGGGGTGTTAGGATATATGGCACCCTCTTTCACTGTAATCTAAATACGATCTACATTTGTCATTAGAACAATCTCCTTTCCTGTAAAATACCATACATCCAACCTTACTGTACTTTTCCACTCTACGGGCAAATTCTCTTCTGTGAGAAGTAAAAATAACTCATCCACTTCCGTCCCTTGCTTTGCTAACATCATCTTAAATGCGACATCCTCATCAGGTGTCTGAAATGCAATACCATCTGATAATACAATTCATCTTGCAAAGTAAATCTCTTCCCAAGAGATTTACTGGACTCATGTCACATACCACAAAACGATGCATGTCTCTGAAACTCCCAATATGAACTTCTATCGGATTTGTGACTGGTGTTTTAATATGCTTATTCGAGACTCCTACAACTTAGATAGTTTCTCCCGAGAGGGGTAGGTTCAGAATTTCTGCTGCTCTCACAGTAGAACGGGTAGCGCCAGTATCCACTAGGAATGTAATATCATTACATACCACCTTTCCATCAAGAAATGAACCTGACTGATCTACCGCCAAAGATGCGTCAAGCATGAACTTTTCCTCCCCCCTCAGGCACCGTTATTGAGATGAATCTGAATCACTCTCTTTGCACTGCAACCAGTATTGCGGAACCATTTGCACATTTTGATTCTTACCAACTTGATCACCTCTGTGAAATCCAGTGTTCGCACTGTACCTCTGCGCTTGAGCATTCACATTATTTGGCATAGGAGCTTGTGGCACCGGTAACTGTGGAGTAACTACCTGCTGCTGCTGTTGATTCACAACCATCTCATTCTGCATCTATGGATTTAAATTTTGATTTACCCTATTATTTTTTTGAGCAGATCTACACTCTTTCTTCCAGTGTCCATATTTTCCGCAAGCATGACAAGGAAATTTCTTCTTAGCCTCCTCTCTACTCATTTTAACTCTACGTCTACCTCCACTGGGTACCTGACCATTTTGATTCTGGCCATTCATTTGATAACCTGCTTGAGAACCACTGTTTCCTTCTTTCTGCTTTGCTACCTTCACTTGTGCCCACATAATTTTCTCTTTTAACTTTTTATGCCTCGATTTAATATCGTCACTGCAATACTTCACATACCTCAAACTTTTGTCAATGATTGCTCTGCCAACCGATCTAATGCTGCTGAATCATGTTACTAATCTCTGGTTTCAATCCAAATACAAAACGATACACAAAATGTCCCATTTCTCTGTCTCCAATATTCTCAAACCCACTGTACTGTTTGAATACCTGCCACAACCTTTCATAGTAGGCATGTACTGACTCCTTTCTCCTTTTGTTCTTGGGTTGTCCTGTCTATCCCAACCCAATCTGTTTCCTTAGGGAAATTTTTTCCTTTCAAATAGGTGGTTACCTGATTGTACTTTGTCATCACTTCCTCTGATGGTGCACCTGTTTTAGAATCTCTAGGATATTCTTCTTTTGGCCAATCAACGGTGATCTTACACTCTGTTCATAAATCAGCTGGAACGACCATCTCAAACAAACCATCTAAATCCTTCAACAAAACCTTTGAAACTTACACAAAACTCTCTAACTGTTTATACCATTCAACTGGTTTCTCTCTTAACCTGGAAAAGTTATTAGTACAGGATAATAGATCCTGTCTCGCCCAAGGAACGTGAACTTATCCACCACCTGGAACTTCTCTCATTGGACACACCCTTTCAACTTGTGCTATCTCTCTCAACGGAAACAAAGACGCTCCTTTGACAGCTGCCTCTTCTTTCTTTTTCGTCCATCTACCCTTCCACCGCTCTACATCTCCCCATTTTTTCAAAATATTCATCAACTCCTTTATCTGTAATCCTTTTTCAGACACATTCAAACTTTCCAAATCCTTATCAGTAAAATCCATCCTGTATGTTTTCTGCAACACCTTTGACTTCCCTATGTCTACTCCATATTCACTAGCAGCCTCTGTTATTTTCTCATGAAGATTTCTCGCTCTCCAGGTAATATTTTTACACAAAAACAACAGCTCTTAATCTCGGTAAGTCCCTAGTCTGCCTGGACTTATTGTACCAATAATCATCTCTTCCAAATCTACTCTCAATTGACTCACATTTATACTCTGTGGTTGAGGTTTTCGTTTTTCCATTCCCTTTATCCAAACATCTGGTGAAAGACCTACTGAACTCTCTGTCATTGGAGTGACATTCAGCCCTATTCTCCTCAGGTCCATTTGTGTACTTCTCATAGGGGTTTCAGTTATAATCTCACGAACCGGAATATCTAACAACAAAGTATTCCTGTCAGCCTGTCCATCCTCATCCGCTACCGTCACCATTTCATTCCATACACCACTCCTTGCAACTGCCAACATATGTACTTTTGATATATTCTGTTTTTCTCCATACAATGGAATTATGGGACCGATTGTTACGGGTACCGTCAATGCTTCCGCATTTAAACTTAACTGATTTATTTTCAGTTCTTCTCTTGACTTATTCAACATGTCCTTTTCACTTTCTCGTACTAGGGACTTTTGGAATTAATGGGGTTCCCATTAGTGGTGCATTTGGAATCACTTCACCTGAATTTTCTTGATATGGTGGAGGTCTTTTGGTCAAAATGTCATCTAACAGCTCATCATCAGAATCGTCATAGCCTATCTCGAAGTCTCTATATATTGTTTTTCTCTTTACATTAACCTCATGTCTGGTCTTCAGCAACTAAAACTGGGTACAAACACTCAGTTACCACAGCTCTCCTCTATCTTTCCATTTTTCTTCTCTTCTCTCAAAAGGATATCTAGTCATTATATTTCTGTTTCTCTTGCTGCTCGATATTTCTCTCTTTCGAATGCCTCTACTTCCCATTCCTCTAGTGCTTCATACTGTATAGGTCTGGGATTTGGCTCTAGTGAATTCATTCGATCTCTCAAATTCTCTCAAATCTTTACATTAAACGAACCATGCTGTGGGAAAGCTATAACACCATCATCCTTTGTATAATCCACCCAATTCTCTAACCAAGTACACATGTGATATCCTGGCTCTAACATCATAAAGGAAGCAGGCGTTCTTGGAGGTGGAATAGGAATTCCCTCTCTAGTCACTATTGGTTTGTCCTTTTTAAAGAAATTCTTTATTTTCTTAAGCAACTTCATTTTCCGACTCTTTTACGCTACAAGGAAACCTTTCCGTAATTCTACTTATTTTATTCGTCAGTGTTCGTCCTATACCAGCGCGACTCACATCAACCGCCCAATCAGGGCTCCACTACGTAAGCAACTAATACAAACACAGTTCATGTAAATCGACAAATCACAGCTTCTTAAATGCCCACTATCTGACCAATGCCAGTGCAGCTTTTTCTGATGTCAGTATTACTCCTTCTACTGACCCTCCCTTTACAAAATAATGCGGCAATATATTTTCTAGCTTTTCCTAACCAATATTTTGTTAGTAACAACATAAAACAGTGCTACCTTGACTGCTCTGCTAAATAGATGGTTTTTCACTTCAAAACGAGTTTCTTTCACTTCAAGTAGAACAATGACCAGCACTATTTCACACCCAAACAAGCTACAGGTGGACTTGGTACTCCTCTAGGGATAAGGCCAACGTTTAGCAAGAGGACTTTTTGGTATAAAAGAGGTCTTGGTACTCCACTGGGGATAAGGACAGAGTTTCGGTAGTGGACTTTTCACTATTTCAGTCACTCTACTCTCATACGAAATTGTCCCTAAATATAACACCTACAGCCTTCCGCCGTACAGTATTATAACAGCAGACAAAGTACTTCTGCAGTGTGATTTCTGTATCCACACTCTTCCTCTGCCTACTTCAGGCTAAATTCCATCCCAGGATCTCTCAGTTAACTCCGTACCTGTACTTCTAGACAACACAGAACATGACATTAACTTTTCATGTTACTAACATATAATCAATAATTATTACCAAACTAATCAATAATTGAACCGTCCTCTGCTACCAGAAAACTGATTCAGCGCTACAGTTAATCAGGGATCGATACTCAATACCATTTCATACAAATGGCCCATACACAGTCACCCAACTCATAAAATCCCTTTTGCATTGGGGGCGAAGTTTTAATGACGTGTTCAGTGGTTTTCTTTACAGGTTCATATCTTACATGTCTAAATGCATAACTGAACCTGTATATCAACTCTCTTTCCTCTGGTAGATGGACCAATTAGTTGAGAAGTTGATGGTAATAATAGTACTATCTAATTATCTAGCTACCTAAATAATAACAGACTCTCTGTAAGATTTATAAAGTTTATCGCAAAATAATGTGTTAAAATCAGTGCTCATCGCATACAGGTTACAAAGTAAACAAAGAAAATATCACAGTGGGAGAGAAAAACATCAGCATATGCAATCAGTGTCATACTCATCCAATGAACAATATGCATATGAAGGAGTGGATAGATGAAGAGACATACGTTTCAGAGACAAAAATACATTTGCAAAATGATTATGCAAAGTACGAATAATGAAGATATACTAACCCAAAGGATCAGAGAAATACCATCCCCCTGGCCAAGGAGGAAGTGTTGGTCCCCTGAAACAGAGACAGGTAACAAAGATTTCAGGATTCAGGAATGGGACAGGGACATGAAGAGCTAGGCCTCTCTGCAAACCGACGGACAGCGACGAATCTCCCCTCTCTCCTCTCTCTCTTCCTCGCAGCTCGCTCAAAGTCTAAACCACACCCTAACGGCACCCCAGTTATACCCTAAAACCTACATGTCCAACCCACATTAGTTGAAACAATTTATAAAACGCATTCTCCCATCGGGGGTGTTCAATCACACCACCATGATAACTTTCATAATTCTACAGTCTTCTTTGTTTTACATCTTTCACATGACGTGATTCTTGACTTGTTCGTTTATTATAATACAAAACCCTGCTCCATCAATACAAAACAACACTAGATATCTCAAATGGATTTTTCTGCCAAAACATAGCGCCTGAGAGACGATATTTGACAGCATTCCCAGAGCTAGGGTTCCAGCGGCAATTTTGTCGACTCCACAAGAGGTATAAGAACAGCCCGGGGTTGTGTTCTGCCAGGGTAACTGAGTTACTTCAGGATCTAGATGAGGAGGCATTGTCCTATGCAGATGATATTTATCTGACGGATGATGACATGGAGTAACACTAAACCAGTGTGAGCACCATAATTTGGGGATTCGCCTCTGAGGGCTACAAATTTAACTTAAAAAAATCAAAAATATCCACCTCAATGTCCTATTTTTGAGATATGAGCTTTCAAGTGAAGGAAAAAGCTTGGCCGCCAACTTTTTAGAAATCATTGAAAAATGTATAATCTATAATGGGATTCCTGAATTTTGGAAGAACATGCATTTTGGATTACACAGAAAGGGTTAAAACTTTCTGCAACCTCATAAGACCTGATTTTTCAGTTAGGCAATTGACACAGGAACACACAGCTATCCTCCATTCCCTACAAGCTGACATGATAGCGTCCAAACATTTACAGACATGCGTAAATGTCCGCAACTTAGTGATCTGTATAGTTGCGGGTCAATCTGGGTACACCTACCTAACATACAATGAAGGCGAAATGGTACCCATAGCATTCAAATCACACTTATACACAAACACTGAAATGCGCTTTTGCATCCTCAGAGAAAATTCTGACAGCTGCACAGATGCTGTAGTGAGAGAAAGAGCACTGGCTCAGGGGAAACAAATAATTGTCGTGACTACAGAACTGGTCTTAGAGGCTGCTACAAAGGCAAGCGTTCCCAAAGCTAAAGCCTTACATATGAGATGGATACAATGGGCTAACTCACTCACTGCAATGGATGTGGAATACAGATATGACCCAAGTCCGAAAACACAAGCATTTCGGCAATATGAACACAATTATCCTCTCCCTAATAAAATAATGTCTCTAGATCAGTATGAATACATAATGTACACTGACGGATATACCCAGCCCAGGTCGTATGCAGGATGGAAAGTTCCATCCAAGCTGTACAAAAATACAGTCTCTAGTAGACTGCACAGCTCAGCTGGTAGAATTAAAAGCTCTATTACTTGCACTGATAAATACGTATCAAGAATTCCCCACATTAATTGTGTGCGATTAGTTTTTACTGTGTCCAGTCATTTAATGAATATCTTCACTATTGGGAACAACATGAGTTTAAAGACTCAAAAGGTGGCCCAATTAAGCATAAAAAACTATGGGAACAGGTAGCTGAGTTGAAAAACGAACTACCAAGAGCTCACGTGATACACACGCTGAGTCATCAACGCGATGGCGTTCACGTTGAAGGGAATTCATTGACTGATGAAGCTGCAAAGGGGGCAGTACGATCTGCATCCGTAGCAGCAATCACTTGTTCAAAAACTAAAATAGGCGGACAGATAATGGTAGCTGTCATTGCTTCATGCAAAGACAATAAGGCATTGCCAAAAGATTTTCCGCGCAAGTACTCCGACAAGTTGGATGCAAACGTTCGATTTGCTCAGATTCCCAGAGTAGGGGATAGAGTAATACTAAACATGGATAGCAGATTGGGATTAATATTAGCTGCACATGAGGGTCTGGGTTTTGTACATGTAGGACTTACGGCAACAGTTTCTTTACTGAAACAACTCTATTGGTGGCCAGGGTTAACAAAGCAGACCAAAGATTATGTCTTGAAGTGCTCCACCATAACACGTCCAGCGCAGACACCATTGCTAATATCAGACAGACCACTAGCATGTGTTTATTTGGACCACTGCAACCCCTTACAATCTGATGGGGCTTACAAGTACATCATGGTTGCAATGGTTTCCTCCTCAATATTCCTATGGGTATGGCCTCAGCGCTCAGATGGTGCTCAAACTGTGATCAAAGATTTGCGAGTCTTTATAGGGACATATGCAGTTGGAACAGTACATTGTGATCGTGTCCCCGCGTTTAGCTCTAGGGCTTACAAGGAAGCCATGGGAGGTTTGGGTGTTGCACTGCGGTACTCCTCTCAGTACCATCCCAAGGGAAATTTGGTTGTGGAGAGGAAAAGCAATCATTAACAGCTAGAGTATTAGGCGTGGGTGGCAGTTGGGTCACTCACTTATATAGGGTACAGCGGGCCTTGAATAACATGCCAAGAAGTTCTCTAGGGGGTGTCACTTCATATGAGGTCTTATTTGGGATGAAAATGTGGGTTCCTGATCTTGATTGTGAAGGCACAGTGGTGGATGAGAAACCTTTTGACATCAATAAACGTTTGGCTGTTTTACCAGATCTGAATGAATCCAGAGCACTACAGAGTAATGTGCAGGTAAAGCAGACTGCCACTGGGGAAGTTATGTCAATCACTGCAAGACCTGTCTGGATTCCTAAAATTGGGGATCTGGTCAGAGAAAAGATAGTGAACAAAAAATAATCTGGGCCATCATAGTGAAAGCCTGTCCCTGTCCCGGCTGTAGAAGGAACAAGAACTGCACTTCTGCCGCCTCTTGCCTGGAAAAAGGAAAAGAGATTTGTCTCTGTTGATCTGTTCAAACCGCACTATGTGGCCGATACTGAATAGTAGGCCTAGTGGGCTCCTAGGTAGCCGAGGCCCTCCTCTCGCTACCATACAGGAAGTTCAGACGGAAGCGTACCCTACACAGAATGATGGACTATGCAACAATGCCATGAAACTAGTTCCCCTTGAATAAGGAACACAAAATCAAAATGAAAGGCAAATTCTGTTTCGACCTAACACTGATATCTACAAGTTCACTAAAAACGTTTCCTTGGATCCAAGTGAACCTGAAACAACGCCAGCCCCAACATCTCGTCAACAACAAGTCCAAGACTTCTTAGTTTTTCTAAAAAGACTTACCTGGTGTCACCTTGGCGAGAACTTTGGATAATAATGGGATACTTTTTTTTCTTTTCTGGATAGGCTTAGTAACTGACTTCTGCATACTCATTAATGGAACTTATCTTCGCCAAAGCTCTGCAGCATCAAAAGTGAACTTGCTCATGAAACCTCATGTTTCATCACATCATAAACAATGAGACTTGTCATCGGTGAACATTACAGCAGTTCCTATACCTGATGTTATAGTATGGGACAAGGTTGATTGTGACATATTTGGCCCGACAGAACTTTAAAAAATACCTAATTTATTTAAAATTTTCTTAAATGATATCATTACCTCCAGTACATTTTCCGATGATTGGGATTTTGAAATTGTAAATAATATGTTGTCTGATTTAGAACAATCTGCCACATTTTCTAGCAATGAAATGTTATAGGACACATCATACTACAACACAATGTATTGTTATCAACATTATGGTCATCATTTTCTACACAAATCCAGTACCCCTTGGAATGTTTCCACATATCACCAATGGGAACCTTGCCCTACACCACTAAAAAGTAGTTCAAAAACCTTTGCACAGAAATGTTCATATTTTTAAGGATTTAACATTTTTGACCCAACCTTATATTACTATAAGGTTGCACCGACATCCGCACAGAAAAATATGCTAGCATCATACAGATTTACTCTGCTTCCTTTTTTACCCAACTGTGTGAACAGGGTTTCGACTTATGGAAGGACACTATAGACTTCAAATCAGTCTGGGGTTCTAGAGACTGGCAAGTCCAGGGAACAGAAGTGTTATTTAGAGCATGCCTCATTCCTAAGCAGATGATATTTCTAAATGATACTGTGCAACAGACTTCCTGCCTTGGAATAACCAGAACAAGGATTAGAACACACCTCAGATTCCAACACAGTCACAGGCCGAGGCTAATTTTACATCACTGAAATGGGCTACAATAGATGACATTTTACAATACAATAGATCATACCCCAATTGGAAGGGATGGTTGGTTTGGCCCACAGACACTAATAGATGTCAGGAAAGATTCAGGGTTACCACAAAGGGTTCAGTGTCCATAGGCCAGACCCACGCTATGGTCAAAGAGAACATCCGGGGTGGTGACATCATACAGTGTTGGGAAGGTATGACTCGATTGGCTAAAAACTTCAACACTGCCACAGGTGAAACAACACTTATCCTTACTTACAAAGGAGGTGGACCTATGGAATTTTTTACTTGGTCCTATAAAGCCACGTCAAAAATGTTTCTATTATGCTGTCTATAATTAAATTTGGAAAATCTGCCAACAAGAAGCAGCAGAGAGACTAAGAGAGATAGATAGGATCATTTTAGAAAAGGTGTTAGCCGTAGTTGACAATGGTATGACTATATTGACATCCAGGATCTATTTACTGGGCAACATTGTATCGTATGCTATTGACATACTAGAACAAGATTTGCTCATACTACAGCACGGGCAATCTCAATTACGTTCTATTATGTTATTAAGCTGGACGCTGCAATCATTCCGCGCAGGTAATGTGCCATGGCATTTTATCAACAATACGTCCCTGTTTTCTGCATACAGTCTAATGGAACAACAGATGAAAATGGCACAGTGGTTGTTTCAGCACACCTATTTTACACTAGAATAACGACTGTTCAATAAATGCTTATTGAAAAACATCCCTACCATTTATTTTGTGTATCTCTCTAAGTCTAAGTGAGCACAAGTGACTGTGCGAAAAGTAGTACACTGTTTCCATGATCCTGCGGGATCAGGGTTGTCATGTTCGATAGTTGCCAAGAACTATTCTCTCCTTGGTAAGAGGAGTTGCTAGTGGCACTGTGAGTTAGCTGGTACACACGCCAAGATACCCCGTGGGGGTGTCTAGAATCAGTGTGACACCAATTCTACAGTGTATGCTGTCAAAACGCGCAGATCCTATATAGGTTTCATAGGAACTACACGACACAGGGACATAATAGTTAGGCTCAGATTTTACTTGTACAAAACCATAGAAATTCACCAGTTATACTTACCTGAGCTAACTATAATTTACTGCCCCAATTCACTGCTTATGAACTCACATATTACATCACTCATGACATGATCAGTGACATCACTGATGACATCTCGCACCCTCGAGAAAACCTGGCGCCGCAACCCGACAGCAGACAACATGACAGCCCTCAAGGACGCCACCCGCAAACACCACCAGCTGATCCGCACCACTAAAAGGACATCATTCAAAGAACGGCTGACAACAACTCCCACAACAGCAAGGAACTCTTCAGCGTCGTTAAAGAGCTCTCCAACCCCAGCGCCAGCAACCACAACATCACACCCTCGCAAAACCTCTGCGACTCACTTGCCACTTTTTTCCACCAGAAGATCACAGACATACACAACAGCTTCGGCGCCCAGACCACGCACCCAACCACTGAAGCAATGCCCCCCACTACCACCATCGGCAACTGGACACCCGTCAGCACCGAAGATACCACCCGCATGATGAACACCATCCACTCCGGATCCCCTACCAACCCCTGCCCACACCACATCTTCAACAAAGCCGTCTCCATCATCGCACCTCATCTCCGGGACGTCATCAACAGCTCCTTCGCTTCCGCCACCTTCCTGGAGAGCTGGAAACAGCGCCCTCCTGAAGAAACCGACGGCGGACCCCACGGACCTCAAGAACTTCCGTCCCATCTCGCTCCTCCCCTTTCCGGCCAAAGTCATCGAGAAGACCGTCAACAAACAACTCTCCGCCTTCCTCGAGACGAACGGCTACCTCGACCCCTCACAGTCCGGCTTCCAGCAAACCACAGAACCGAGACCGCCCTCATCGCTGCCACTGACGACATCAGGTCCTTGCTCGACAATGGGGAAACAGCGGCCCTCATCCTCCTGGACCTCTCGGCAGCCTTCAACACGGTATCCCACCGCACACTGATACAGCGACTCAGCAACTCCGGCATCCAAGGAGCGGCCCTAGAGTGGATCATCTCGTTCCTCACCGGAAGAACCCAGAGAGTCCGCCTCCCACCGTTCCGCTCCAAGGCCACCGAAGTCATCTGCGGCGTCCCACAAGGATCCTCACTCAGCCCCACCCTCTTCAACATCTACATGAGCCCTCTCGCAGCCATCGCACGTCAACACAACCTCAACATCATCTCCTACGCCGACGACGCCCAGCTGATCCTCTCCCTCACCAACGACCCCGCTTCCGCCAGATCCAGCCTCCAGGAGGGCATGAAAGACATCGCGGAATGGATGAAGCTCAGCCGTCTGAAACTGAACTCAGTCAAGACGGAAGTCCTCATCCTGGGACCATCCCCCTCCGCCTGGGACGACTCCTGGTGGCCCCTGGCACTGGGCACCGCACCCAAGCCTACGGACCACGCACGCAACCTGGGCGTCATCCTGGACTCCTCCCTCACGATGACCAAGCAAGTCAACGCCGTCTCATCAACTTGCTTCAACACCCTGCGCATGCTCCATAAGATCTTCCGATGGATCCCCACCGAAACCAGGAAGACAGTCACCCAGGCCCTCGTCACCAGCCGCCTGGACTACAGGAACACCCTCTATGCCGGAACCACTGCCAAACTTCAGAAAAGACTCCAACGCATACAGAACGCGTCAGCACGTCTCATCCTGGACGTTCCCCGCCACAGCCACATCTCCGCCCATCTGAGAGACCTGCACTGGCTCCCCGTCAACAAGAGGATCACGTTCAGACTTCTCACCCACGCACACAAGGCCCTCCACAACATGGGCCCGAAGTACCTCAACAGCCGCCTCACGTTCCACACACCCACCCGCCAGCTCCGCTCCGCCAGCCTCGCCCTCGCCTCCATTCCACGCATTCGCAAGACCACTGCCGGGGGAAGGTCCTTCTCCTACCTGGCGGCCAAAACGTGGAACTCCCTCCCAACCCACCTACGGCTGACCCAGAACCATCTCTCCTTCAGGAAACAGCTCAAGACCTGGCTGTTCGAGCAGTAGCGACCCCCCCAGCGCCTTGAGACCCTTGCAGGTGAGTAGCGCGCTATACAAATTCGCCGATTGATTGATTGATTGACATCTCAAATGACATCACTGATGATATCATCCACAGAACCACTCACACACCCACCAACATTCCCATACAATCTCTCAAACACCCACTGACACACCCACACATCCATTAACAAACCATATTTACAGACCCACACAACTACTGATATACCCACCTACACAGCTACTCACATAGCCACTCTCTCACTCATACAGCCACTCACACAGCTACCCACAAACCCATACAGCCACTTACATACAGAGATACTCACCCATACAGTCGCTTACACATCCATTCACTCGTCCACAAAACCATTTACATGCTCATTTACACATCAATATAAGTACCCATATGCCCACTCACTCCCCTAAAAAAGCCACTCACACAGATAGCTATTGTGCAAAATAGCTACTCACACATCCCCTTACATACCCATAAACCCACTAAAACAGTCACTCACTTACCCATACATCCACATACACACCCAGACACTTACCCATAGAGCCATTGACATAGCCACTCAGTCACTCATACAGCCACTCACACAATCACCCACCCATAGAGCTACTCACACAGCCACTCAGTCACTGATATAGCCACTTACACACACATTCACCCACCCATACAGGTGCTCACACAGTCACTCATCCACCCATACAGCCACTCACACACCCACTCACTCACCAATACAGCAACTCATACAGCCACTCACACACCCACACAGCTACTCACACACCCACTTATATACCCATTCACCCACTCACACACCCAGTAACACACGTGTACAGCAACTCCTACACAGATATACACAGTCACACAGACACTCACATAATATATGTTAGAAATAGTATCACTAATTAGTATACACAAAGAATACTAATTTAACGTTTGTGGCGGATAATTTCATCAGTGATGTCACTGACCATGTCATGGGTGATGTAATATGTGAGGTCATAAGTAGTGCATTGCGGGCATAAGTTAAAGTTAGCTCAGGGAACTATAACTGCTGCATTGCTATGGTTTTGTACAAGTGAAATCCGAGCCTAACTATAACATACCTGTAACAATTTGTGTTTTTTTAGTGAATATTCACATATATAGATAGATATTTTTTTTACTGAACTAACAAAGAAAAGGAATAAAAACAGAAGATCCAAGATGACTAAAGAAGATTGGTCGGCATTAAAAGATCTTGAAAGTGCCCAAAGTATAGTTATAAAAGCCTCAGACAAAGGCAGGAATATCATAATCTTGGGTCACCACAAGTATATCTTGGAAGGTAAAAGGCATTTAAACATAGAACAACATTACATGAAACTTGCAAAAGATCCAACTGACATCAATGCTACAGAATTCCATCAATAATTAAAGACCGTGAAAGAAATGCCCCTATTCAACGAAGATTAATATAGATATTTAAGAACAGAACCCCCTGTAACCCTAACTATTTATTTCTTACCCAAGGTCCATACGAATATTTAAAATATATCTGCCTGTCCAAGAGTCAGTACAATTGACTCACTTTTGGAAAATACCTCCAGATTCATTGATAAGTTTTTACTTCTCTATGTTCTAAACTTGTCTTCATATTTAAAGGACTCCACTCACACACCCACTGAGAGACTCAAAACACCACTCACACACCCATATAGCCACTCAGACATCCAGAGAACCCACTCACACATCTACTTGCACATTCATACAGACACTCACACATCCACTCCCACCCACATGCATTCCCACACAAACACTCACACACCTGAACAGTCACTCACACACCCAATCACACACACTCACACACTTATTTAGAGATCCAGAAAACCACTTATAAACCCATACAGCCACTCACACACCCTCTCAGAGACCTAGAGAACAATTCACACACCCATTCATAGACCCACAGAGGCACTCACACACCCATGTACACACCCATACAGCCCCTTACACACCCACTCACAGACCCACACAACCGGTCACAGACCTACACAGCTACTCACATACCTACTCATAGACCCACATAGCCACTCACACCCCCACTCATGCTCCCATTAGCAATAGCATTAAAAACCACTAGAAATTCACACAAAAAATAAGGTTACGGGGATGATATAGTTAGGAATTAGCATTTTCAAAACCTATAGAAATTTACTGGTAAAAAACAAAGGTTACAGGGACTCTATAGTTAGGAAATCCTTAGAAATTCACATAAAAAATTAAAGGTTAAAGGGATGTTATAGTTGGGTTCAGGTTTTACATACACAAAATCATAGAAATTCATTACTTATACTTATAGTTATCTCAAGTAACTACAAGTTGTGTCCTAAGGTAACTACAACTCATGCTTTCGCCATGCACTGCTAATTACCCCACATATTGCATCACTCACAACATCTTCTATGGCATCATTGATAATATCACTACAACATTTGCAGTGAAAATTTTTGTGAGAAAACTATGCAAGATGAATTGCTGACCTGGTAAGATATATACTTTTATGATAAGGAATTCTTCACCTTCCCACATGCCAAGTGCTGCAGTGTTTTAGCCATCTCTGTCCACCCAAGGTTTTCCACATATAGTGTTATGGATTTTCATATTAGTATGGCAAATCCTCAGGGGTTAGAAGTATATTATGAATAAAATACATATTTAAACGTGCAATGGCCTAAAAAATGGCATTTGCTCCTTAGGAGGTCTTTCTGCAGTAAATAACTTAACACATTTGAGAAAGCATTAACAATCGCTCCATTCTACTTACGATTTAAACTGAAAGCCAAATGATGGTGAAAACATTGTGGTTTTATTTCTACTTCTTGCTCATTTACCCAATGGCTAAATCAATAATGTATTCTCATCTATGTGTCTAAATATCGCTGTCTGTTGTGTTACCCGTTGCAGACTTCCTAGTCTGAATCTGGATATGTAATTGATCAAGTAAATGTCTCCCGCTAGCTGACTTCCTGCACATCCACCACACTTCTCAGATACATTTAGGCTGTATGAGGCTCTATGTGCACTGTGCTCCTGCTTCTGCTCTGGTCACAACTTTTGCTTCGATAACAAAGGTTTTTGAGGGGTCATGATGTCCTGTTTTCTGAAGGGTTCATCACCGGGCATCCATAGTTTCTGTTCTCCATCATCTTCTCATCTTGCCCTGCTATAAGTTCTTTGTGGGGCTATACTTCATGACTGGAGGACTCTGTTCCTTCCTTGTTTCTCCAGTATAACCCGGTTGCTTTCTGCATCTGCCTTTGTCATCAATGTTTCATTCGCCACCTCTCCATCAATCTCTTACCCCCTCAGTGTTTGTGAATTGCTACGTCTTTTCAGATATGATTTTCAGTTGGGTAGGGTATACTATCATATATACTATGTTCTTTTCCTTCAGGGCAAGAATACATTAATTGAAGCTTCTCTTTTCCTCTCCTGCTCTTCAAGGAAGAGAAAGACAGGTAAATATTCCTATGAATCACCTCCTGTCACTTTGCTGCTTGTTGTACTGCATCTCTGTCTCGAAAGTTGAATACACTGGTGGTAATGCCACCAGCATGTGTCCTTACTTTGATGGCATCCTAATGATTGGTGAGCTGTTTCTAATGTGAATAATTTGGATAGGCCTTTTGGTTTCCTACAAATAGTTATGTGCTGAGGCCATAGCCTGTTTGGGTATTGTTTCAACTAAATCATCCCTCTTCCCTCAGTGTCATCTAGGCAGATGGGGGCTCAGCAGTGTTTCTGCCAGTAGAGCCTCTGCTGGTTCTGCAAGCGAAAACCTTTACCGATGGCATGATTGACATTGGACCATTGATGAATGGACATTGGACTATTGAGAGCAGATGTTCTAACTTTTGAAGTGTGTCCAGGCCATTCATTTTCTGTTTTTCAAATGGGGAGAGGATGAGTCCTTACAGCTAGAGTAGCCGACCTCAATGCTGGGGAACTGGGTTCGAGTCCTGGCATGGACGTTCAACATCCTTTGAATCTGAGCAAATCACTTAGTCTCCCGTGCCTAGCAAAAATGAATGTGTCCTTGTGTAACGCAACTGGTGCTCATGTAAAGCCCTCCAATACCTGAAACCTTTGCGCTATACAAAACACTGGAGAAAAAAAACCTCAAGCTTTGGTTCTGGAACTTAAGTGCTTGCCACTGTCTGCCTAGAGACAGCATAGTGCTGGAGGTCCCTCAGGACTCGATATCCAAGATATGCCAAAGTGTCCTCGTCACACCAACCACCTCCCTTGTAGCCTTTTTGTTTACCTATACTTATTGGAAGTCCCACTTCAGGCATCTGACGTTCAGTCCTCAACAGGGGGCAGGGATGAGCTTCCACTCATCCAGCTTGCTTCTCTCTTGTTAAGGTATGGGAAGTCTGTACTCTCTTGCCACAGTGTTTTGTGCTTTGTCAGGTAGACCGCTGCCTGGGATTTTGTTTTTAGAGCCCTGACATCTCTCTCTTGTTCACAGGAGGGGCCTGTCACCTGCCTTCCAAATCCCTCACCCTCTTACTGAGTTAGGTGGTACTATCTCACTTGTTTCAACCACCATAGCACCCACACAACTCCACAACACTCCTCCACATGTTGAGCCATGTCTCTTTTTTTTTTAGTCCTCATATAACCTCAATAAGGGTATCAGAGCTTAGATTGGGCAGATTAAGCAGGCAATTCTACTGACATTTGCCCTACAGTGGGGAGAGTTCGAATTGCACTCTAAGCCAACTCCATGCCCACCTTGCTAAATCTTTTTAGAGTCAGTTACTCGCTCTTGTGAATTAGCTATTGATATTTTAATCAAAGGACAGATTTCTTATTTAAGTACTTTAACACTCTAACTCCTTCTTACTGTTCTTCCCATTTCTCCAAAATCTCCCAGAACTTGACTTTTATTTCTAAGGAGCTCTTACTGTCCAAAGACTTTACTCTCCGAATTGATGATACCCACTCCAGTTTGGTTGGAGCCGTAGGTGCTACACATTTAATGCAAATCTCCCTCCTTGCCAATAACATTAACATAAACAGCAGAGATTTTTGATTCTTGGATAACTTACTTCATCCCTCTTCTACCCCAAAAATTACCGTTAGCAGGCTTACCTTGATGTCTTGACTTATAATCTCCTTAACCGTCTTACCCACATCCAGCCAGAAGGACACTATCAGAGGCACTGCCAAAACATATGGACATCATCCGCCCTTTCCTCACCACATTTCGGGCACTTCTTCGGTTCTTGTTTCCCTAACTTAGTCAACTTCTGTGGTGTCCAGTACGTCCTGTGCTGGTTTTTCTTGAGGGGTGCAGATTTTACAAAAGACCAAAATGTAGTCATTGATACTTGCCATATGTCTTTCAACTTTCAGCTTGGGAGGTCCCTCCTCCAGATCTTGGAGTAGGGTTCTTCCCTTGCCTCAATCATTACCCACTACCATTTTGCAATCTCCTTTTTCTGAGGAGATCTTAGTTGGTGTTCCTTTTCAAAGTCCCCACTAATTTCTCCTGTTTTCCGCAAGCTATTTGCCCAGCTCAGAAGTTGGTAGTATTTAAATTTGGAGAGGTGTTTGTCTGTGGCTCTTTCAAACTGAGGGGGAACATGGCATCCAGTGGATAGGCTGTTGAGCAGCTCTCTCACCTTCCAGAGAGGACTAGTGTTTATGTTAGAGGTGTGCAGTGCAGCGCGGGTACCCTTACCTGGTAGTGGAGTGTGCCGGAGGGTGGGGTGTTCAGCAGACCTCCCGGCCTCCCGCGGGGTGTGTATGAGGCGAGTGGGGACGGCACAGCAGAAAGCAGTCGGGGAGCATGAACAGCCACTGGCACTCCCACACAATGCGGAGTTGGAGTGTTTGCAAAGGCAGCCGCAGGGCTCTCTGCAGACCGGAGAGCTTCGGGTAGACTCTCCTACAGAGGAGCTCAAAGCAGCGCAGCCCTGATTGTGCCCAAGCTGGGGAGTGTCCAGAGAGAGGAACAGTTGGGGAGCCAGTTGGATAGCCAGCATATTTTTCAGAAGGATGAAATAACATTTATGTCACCGGCAAGAAACAAAAGCGGGAGAAGACCAGCAGGAGACCCAAAGAGTTCTTCAATACAAGGGAGAAAGGCAGACAGTTCAGGCACTAAAATCCACACTGAGGTAAGGAGGTTGAAGCGGTTATTAAAAGGGCAGGCTAATAGATACGCCCTAAGAAACAAACAAATCCTGGTAACCCTTGTCATACCAGACTTAGCCCTAAACAGACAGACACCACTGGATACTATTATCCCTCTCCCAACTCCTGAGAGTCTGGAAATTCCAGCAGAAGGTCAGAAAACGGTGAAAGAAGGAGGGAAAAAATAATCAAAATCACAGGTCAAAATAACCCCCTCCTTTCAGTCCTATTTTAAAGTTCAAACCCAGGAAAAGGGACAGCTAAATCAGTCTCCATTAACTGATAAACCTAGTAAAGATCAACAGTGTCCTGGAACGGCAGAGATTGCAAAAAACAAGACTAGTACTGCCTTGGATATTACGGGTGAATTGGAGTCTACAAACAGATACCAAGCCCTGGCGGATAAAGGAATGGATGAGTCATTACAGGAAATGAGTCCAATTTCACCCTCTGAGCGCGCTGTGCACGCTAAACACCAAACACAAGCAGGAAAGGAAGCACACCCAGAGGTAGAAAAGATGATAACATCCCTTCTTAGTGAGATAAAAGAGCGACTTGATACATCTGAAAAAAATCAGGGAAAGATACATGAAGTATGCGAGAATTTAGAATGTAAGGTGAACTTAATAGTGGAAAGACTGGAAGACATGGAAATAACCGTAGAGAAGCTAAGCAGGTAGGTTGAAATAAATCAAAAAGAAATGTCATCCCTCAGGTCAGGAGAATAAGATTTAAGAGACAAGATTAAGACTCTTGAAAATAATGCATGAGAAATAACATAAGAATTTTAAATGTCCCAGAAGGCTTTCAAGGGGATAATATAAAAACAGCAGTGAAAATTCTACTAAAGGAATTTGTCCCAAACCTTGACAGTAGTACATTGGAAGAAGACATGCAACGTATTCACCGAGACCCCATCCTAAATTGACAGTTAGAAAGGCACCAAGAAAGATCCTAGTAAATTTCAAAACATATTTGCATAAAGAAAAAATATTATTAGAAGCCGTTAAAGTAGGCTCATACACAAAAAAAGAATGGTCCTTCAGAATTAAATCAGATATTTCCAGGACGACCCAAGATCGGTAATGGGAGTTGGGAAATTGTATGCAGGAACTGAGATCATGAGGTGCCACTGTTCAAATGTGCTTTCCAGCCACACTAATGATAATGTGGAGTAACAAGATGCATACCATCAAAGATCCAAGAGAGGATGAAGGTTTAATCGAACAGATTAAAGCACACCAAAAATAACCTTTTTGTTTTCTCTTACAATCTCCAGAAGGGTGAGAAGGTTAAAACAATACAAGGTGTCCTCTATAAGGTCACCTTAAGATAAATGGGAGGGTTCCCCAGGGAAGGATGAGAGGGATATAGTTTCACAAGTAATTTTGTATATATTTTGCACGGGGGAGCATGAGGGGAAAAAAAAGAGTCCTCATTCAAAAGAAATATGGTAGAGAGAGGGACTTTTCCCTCTTCTATGAATACTCCAAGAACGGAAATGATCCATGAACTTAAAGAGAAGACTGTGGCCATTTTAAGTTGGAATTATAATGTGTTTAGGGTTGCTAACTGAGAAAAATCTGGCGTACTGGAAATTGTCAAATAGTGAAATATTAATATCACAATATTACAAGAAACACACTTGTTGAAAGAAGAGTGGAGTAAGATATTAAAAAAACAAAGATGGGTAGAACATTATGTATGTACAGAAGAGGAGTGCTGCATAAAAGGGGTGGCAATACTTTGAAAAAAATATTTTATAGCATGTCTTGGGGGGATGCATGGTAGACAAAAAGGGGAGATAGATCATAGCTAAGGCTAAATTGTACGATAATTTGTTTGCAATAGTAGGATACAATGGGCCTAACACCGATGATCCTGTACCACTCCAGGACTTATACAACTCCCTCCTGGATATAAATGCTCCCATCATAATGATGATTTCAACCTACTGATTGACCCAATTCTTGATAAATCATCCTCCAGGACTAAAGTTAATACCCCAAAAATGAGAATTTTTCTGAAACGCATGATGGAAGACTTGCTGTTAATAGATATTTGGAGGGGCAAAGGATGCAAGGGTAATAGATTCACGTTTAAAAACAAAAAGTATAGGCACTCCTCAAGGATTGGTTTTATCTCATTAAACAACAAGATTGTCAATAAAGTTTCCAGTGTAAAACATATAGTAGAACACTTATTGGACCACTCAGTGATCAGCTTGGTATTTACATTAAAACAACCACTGATACAAAAGAGATGGACCTTAAATTGTGTACTTTTAATGAATAGCAATCTAATTGAAATCTTTAAAAAATAGACAAATACATTTTTTCACACACAGCCCCGATGCATATAGAATGGGACACCTATAAAGCCTTTATAAGGGGATGACTAATCAGCCTCTCCATTAATCAGAACAGAAATCGCGAAATTGGAAGATAATATAACTAAGCTATCTAAGAAATTAGAGAATCCTCAGAATACACAAACTCAGAAACAAACTCACGATAATCTGCAAGAAGCAAAATACAGATTATCCAGCTTTTTAGAAGAAGAAATTCAAAAGAAATGGGAAGCTAGTAAGATTTCAAACTACGAATATGGGGAGGGCTGCGAGAAACCGTTAACGTGGAAAACCAAATCAGGAGCAAATAGCAATAACATCATTGAAATCTTAGACGTTAAAACAGGTAGATCATATAAAGAAAACCAAGAAATAGGGGAGGCTTTTGTAATGTTCTTTAAAGATTTATATAATGAGGATATAATAGTATTTGGGAGTGCAGATACAAAGTTATTTAGAGGGAATAAACATCCCCCAGTTGAACTACACATCTCAGGAATTTCTTAATGCAAAGATCACCCTAGAGGAAGTGACAATAGGAATGGGAAGAATGATAAAAGGGAAAGCCGCAGGCCCAGATGGCCTCCCCAATGAGCGTTATAAATTACTCAAAGAGGATCTGGCCCCATGGTTCAGAGAATTGATAAACAGTGCTTTTTTGAGGGAAAGGAATTGCTCCACTCCTGGGCAGAAGCAACTATTAGCATTATTTTAAAACCAAATAAAAATCCCAAACTATGTGAGTCTTATGGACTGATTTCTCTTTTAAACTCGTACTATAAAATATATACCCAGATCTTGACAAAAGGTTTAGAGAATGTGATTGGCCACTTAATACACCCAGATTAAATGGGTTTTATAAAATGGACACAACTGCACGACCTAACCCAAGAGTTGATTGGAACAATAGATTTAGCTACAAATAATACGCTTCTGACGATCCTTACTTTCAACATTGCTAAAGCATTCAACAGGGTCAGTTGGCCCTTTATACAGTGGTTATTAAGGAAACATAATCTAGGGGAGAACTTCTCAAAAGCAGTGTCAACGATATACAAAAATCCTATCGCAAAACTTTTAGTAAATGGGAATCTCACAGATCAGATAGAAATCAAACGAGGGACTCATCAGGGATGTCCGTTGTCCCCTCTACTTTTTAACATATACATTGAACCTTTGGCAGCGAAAATTAGAGCAAACTCCAATATCACCCCATTTAAATACAAATGCTGGGAAAAAAAGGTGGGTCTTTATGCAGACGAATTGGGGCCAGATGTAGGTGGCTAAATACCGGTCGGTAATGCTGAAATTCAGTAAATTTCAGCGTTACCGACCGGTATTTAGCTATTCATAATGTAGGTAAGGAATCGGTAAATACTGATTCCTTATTGCTCTTGCATTTAAGGAATCGGTAATACCGATTCCTTAAATGCAATGTAGGAAGCACATTAAAGAGTGATTTTGAGCCTTAAGAAATCGGTAATTACCACCAACTTCAAGTTGGTGGTAATTACCGAATTCCTTTAAAAAAAATCACTTTTTTGTTTTATGTTAAGTGCCATGTGGCACACATTCATGCCCTTAGGGCATGTATGTGCACCACATGTGCACACATGCACATTTCAGGGGTACAACAGGGTGTCCTTTTGACACCCTGGCACCCTAGAAAGTGCTCCTGCTATTAGCGATTCGGTAATACCGAATCGCTAATAGTGAATTTCTTCACATTCATTCCTATGGGCCTCCAAGCCCATAGAAATGAATGGGTAGGTATTCCTTATTACCGAATCTCAATTACTGATTCGGTAATAAGGAATATTAAGCATTCAGTATTTTTTAACGAATCTTTACCTACATAGGAAATACCGATTTCTTAATAGCGAATCGGTAAAATTCGCTATTAAGAAATCGGTATTTCAGATTTACCTACATCTGGCCCTTAATGATTTATACTAGTTAAATGGATACATCTTATCTTGAGATCTTTACAGCGTTAGACGAATTCGGTAAAGTATCGGGATACCTAGTTAATCAGCAAAAAACTGAACTAATGGAGTGCAACACCAAATGTCGCAGCCCCCTAGATCAGATATTTAGGGATACAGGTGGTACACAATCTCAGTGATTTGGCACATATACATTTTACAAAGGTTAAAAAAGAAACTATAAATCTTTTGAAGGCTTGGAATTGTCTCCCGCTATCTTTTCTAGATAGATCACATTTATTGAAAATGTCCATTCTACCCACGTTTACGTTTATTTTTGATACAGTCCTGCTGGGGTTCAATTTGGACGCTAGTAAAAAGTTGCAAGGAACATTGAGAAGTTTTCTTTGGGCAAACAAAAGGGTCAGGATAGCGTGGAAAAAGTTACATTGAAGAAATATTTATATGGGAATCGCTAGCCCCGACTAGTTAATTTACTGCCGTGCCTTTCAATTTAAAACTATCAGATCTCTTCTTTTGGAAAATGCTCTCTACAAGCAGCTTCTTAAAGCAGTAACAGTGGAGGAGAAAGAAAAGGCAAACTTCTTCCTATATACATTTGGCTATCCTAAATACTACAAAAAAGGTGAGACTAACAGTCCTGAAGGCCGCAAATAGCCTATGGTATCAAATTAGACGTTCTTTGGTGATACACTACTACGGTGCTTCTGCTCCAATTTGGGACTCCCCGGGACTCCTATGTGCCTTGCAGATATAATGGCAGCCCGCTAAAACACGCGGGAATAAACAAATGGGGTCAACTTTGGCAAGAAAATAGACTACTTCCCTGAGCCATGTCTCTTGCTCTCATACTTTTGCGGGGGGTGACACAAGTAGATTGTTTCACTTCCCCTTTGCCACTGCTTATCCGTGTCCCATCCATTAAGCGATCCAGGCATGATGCCATCTTCTATCTTCATGTCACAGTCCTTCAGTACTTCTTTTCTGCCTGGCTGGACCCCGAGAAGATGGGTGCCCTCTGGCGGAGGAAAGAGCAGGCCAACAGCACTATAGCTGATTCCTTGGTGGGTCTGAGGACTGGAACAGCAGATCTCCTTGATCCCAGGTTCTTCTCACTTTGTTTGCCTCAGCCTACACACTTGGTCAGATAAATGCAGTTTCGTTTTGTTGGGCATATGGCTACGGAGCGACAAGATCCTCTAGAATGCAGTCAATCTGCTTGATCATTAGACATGCACCCTCATTTCTCAGTTTATAACCAAATGCTAGACATAGAATGCACACTTGACCAAACTGAAATCTAGGAAAACAAAAATTGCTCTTGAAGAAGACAAAATTCACGTTAACATGATCCTCTTGTCCATTTTGGGTAGGTGATTTTGAATGCATCACCACTAACATATGAACTTGAAAGAAAATGTATTCTGATAAAGTTTATTTCCTCTACTAACGACAATTTCCCTGTATTAAATCCCTCACAATCATCCTTAATCTTTCTAAATATTCTTTCAACTTTAGTTGTATTAATTCAGCTGACCTCTCTACCGAACAAAGTAATATTTTTTTCCAAAACATTTTAATTTCCAGATGTTGACATTTTCAATAATAATTCTTTGCGACAGGGTTAGGGTTCTTTTTTTGAGATATTAGGTTTATTTTCTGATAATCTGATGTAATCTTTCGAACTCTTTAGAACCTGAGTTGTGCTTCTGATGGGTACACTATTTCATCTATGAATAAGTTGTCTTCAGATTATTAATGTGGTCACCTATCTTTATTTAAACTGCTTTGATCGCTGCTTCTTTTACTCGTCCCTTTCCGCCTACTGTTAGGAGAAAAGCCTGCCTTCTCCCTCCCTTTAATTTCCTCCATTTTTTGTGGTTGCTCAAACCATTTAGATGTACCTGTGCATATGCTATTTCCTCTTTATGATCGGAGCCGTGAAACTCTATTCTCTCCGTGGTGCACATGTTGCACAAGCCTATCTCAAGAGGGCGTGTCCTCATTTACATGGGGGCATGGCCCCATGCACACGTGGGAATCTCTTTTTCTCTGAGTCAGCGCGTATTATGGTCACAGGTGCAAAAGCAAAGAATTTGTCGGGAGGCACTCTGACAGTGCGCACAAAGAGGTGGCGCACTGTCAGTACGTCCCCTGATGGCAGCCCCCTGGGAAAGAGTCAAGTGGGTAGTCACTTGTCCTACGTATTTGCAAATTCTTCAAATATTACCTTTGGACCAGTTGTCAGCTGCCCAGTCATCGGCAGCATAACCTTTTAAGCATTTCCTACAATTCTGACTAAAGTTTGTATTTTCATAACGAGGCAACAGCTGGTGCGGAGAGGGTGGGGGTGGGCCAGGTGGGTTGGGTGGGATTTTGTTTTATCATCTGTTCTGTTTTCAGGTGAGGTTTTTCCTTATGTTTGAAAATCCGGAAGATGCCATATGACTAAGCAACAGCCCTGCTCACTACGCGGCCTTCCTCCGGGTTGTTGGCTTTTAACGCTGTGTAATTTACTTTATGATCCCTCTGCCGGCGTGAAGATGTAGGCAGGAAGCTGTGTCTACTAGCTATGTCTTCCGATAATAAAAATGATTGATTCCTAAAGACAGGCTGTGTATGTGTTATGCAAGATATGGGAGACTGCGTATATTTGTGCATGCTGCAGGCAATGTTTGTGGTAATATCTGGGAAATCAACAGTAAAAATACAGCCCACCAGACCAAAAAATAAGCCCACAAACAGCAAAAACAGCCCAGACACTGACCCGTCTGATCTCCCATCTAGGCATTCCCAGATTGCCATATAGGCCAGATCGACCCTACCATATAGTCAGTAACGGTAGGTAATTTTGACAGGGAGGGGCGGGTGGCTCACACAAATACACTCACTCACAGCCATACATTCACAAACATGCAAAAAGACACCCATTCACAACACTCACTCACAAAATATTCACACATTTATAAATACACAAATGCACCACAATCTCAAAAACTTAAAAGTTACCAGTCCTGAATCTATGGCAGAGGAAAGCCTCCGAGGTCCCAGGAAATTTGGGACTCCTGCTTTCCCTCAATGGCTGACCTTAGGTCAGTCAATGAGGGAAGACAGCAATCCCTCACCCGTCACAGGGTGGGATGGGATTAGTGAGGGTTGCTGACCTCACTCCACTCTGTGATGAGGGGTCACTGATTGGCATTCAGCTCTGGTCACTTCAAGGCTTAAACCTGAAGCGCCCAGGTCCGAAGCAATCCATGACGCTGAGGCACTTTTGCCAGGCTGAGGAGGCCACGCACGCAGGGCTGAGAAATCTTCAGCTTGGAAAAGATCAGCTCAGGCAGTCAGAAGCCTGTGTATTTAGAGCATGTCTGGCCCCTGGCTGCCTGACCTGAACAAGAAAAGTATCTGTCAGGCTGACATGGAGCGCCCCGGTGCCATATAGGTCAGATCAACACAGCTAACAGTCAGAGGTTTTCATAGATGAAGCTCTGGAAACTGTTTATGTTCCTTAAGTTTAAGGAACCCCGACCTCGCCTGCCTGTGTTCCTCGTCGGTCCTGCTCATCTTGTTGGGCGCGTTGATAAGGGCATTGTTCAGCATCCTGGTGCGGATGCATTGTAGCAGAATTCTGTTCTCCTCTATGGACATGGCAGAACAAAAGCGCATATCCTTTGAGAAGATAAACACACACAAGATAGTGCCTGGGACAATGTTGGCATATAACCACAGACTCTGTGACAACAATGTGCGACAGACAAAAACAGTTAGATAGTATTGCACTAGAAACAGTAGCGGAGAGTGACACGACACTATCCATTTGGGCGAACCCCTGTGATTAAGTCCCCATCAGCTCCAAGGTGAGGTCGGTCCAGCAGGCAGACATGCAGATGGGAGAGACAGCCAGCATTGTGTTTCCGATTTCAAGCTTCTTCACAGTGCCTCCGCCAATTCATTCAGAGGTTTTACCAGCGGTTCCAGAAAACATGTTGCTTAATCTTTGAATTTCTGTTATGCATGCAGTAGAACTCAAGAGGCTGTAATGTCTACTAGCCAGTAATCATTGCACTGGATTTAAATGTATTATGTTTTACATTTAAACTCGTATTATTCAGCCAGTCTGGGCATGATCATCCATTTGTTGCTGACTTTGTAGTTCCTGAAATGTATGCCACTGTTTCCTATATATATGTATAGCTGTACCTCACATACGATTCAAAGCTACAACGGCTCGCTTTACACTTGTTTGATATGTGTTAGCCCAGCATTCATTTTGTGTCGTGCTTCCCTTGAATGCTGTGTGAAGTAGATTATGGGCTTTGTTGATGTCAATTGGTGCTTTATCTGAGAAAAATTATCTTGGGGGTGTATGTGTTAACAGCATTAGCCATAAATGGGTCTTGTCTTGAGAGTCGCGCAATTGTGATCTTGTTTTAATTTTCTTTTATATAAATACCGGTCTGGTGGCTAAGTGGATTAATGTTTCCAGTGCAGGGATCTGTGTTTGACCTTGTGGTCACAGGTTCGAATCATGGTGGTTGTCCTTAGACTTTCATCCTTCTGAAGTGGATAAAATGAGCTCTGAAACATCTCTTCGTTCAGCACTGAGATTCACTTCCAGGCGAACCAATACACATCTTTTGTAAAGATCAAAACTTTCATCTGATTCTATGTATAAGTTCCACAGTTAGTCATCGATGGAACCCCCTGCTGGCAAACCTCTCAGAATTGAACCAACATATATCTCTGCGGTGCTCTCTTTCTGCATGTATCAAAGAGAGAGGTGGGGAGTAAGAAGTGTACTTCTAGTGGTACTCCGGGGTTATCTCATACTTAGAAAGATGACCTAAATTTGTCTGAAAAATCTAGATGGGGTGTGGCCTAGCGAGCCAACATGGTGGACACTAACAAAGCACACTCCAAGCAGTCAGGCCTAATCATATGCCATCGTCCTGCCCACATGCTTTAATTACTCACCGCCTAGGTCCCAGACATCCGGGGACTGACACGCCCACTCCGATGCTGCGTTGCTGTGTGGTAGGAGCCAGCAAACACCCTAGGGCTAGATCTCACCACGTGACGTCTGCACAGTGGCTGCTGGGATGCCGGGGAAGGGGGCCGACTCGGGGCCCCTATCGCGCGAAAGGCTGCACCCAGGGTGACTCGGATCGGAGTCAGGTGCGATGTTAACCGCCTCAATTTTTGGAGGCAGGCCTCGTAATGGAGCCTGAGGCTGCACATGGCTCTAGAGAGATTGGACAGATTCCTGTTGAGCTGTGGGATACCAGCCGGCCACTGCGGTGAGTGGTAGTGCATGGCTGGGCTGTGTGAAACCCCGTGCTCCAGCAATTGATGGAAGGGTGGTGGCTGGCTTGACCCCCATCCCCGTAGGGGCCTGCAGTGAGTAGGACGGGGGTTGGGACTGGCACACCGCCCGGGCTGCCTTGATACAGCTGGAGGAGTGGTGCCAGTAGACGAGTGTCCCTCCCCGGCTGCCTGTGGTCGGGCACATTGGTGGTTGGTGGTCTGGCGCGTGATATCCAATTAGGGAGTCCACGTTGCAGCTTGTCTTGGGGTTGCAGAGGTAGCCGGGCTAGTCCCTGGTGCGAGTTGTGGCCCTGGACCGGTTGAGTCTGTGAGAGCCAATCAGGGGTGCAGAGACCATATGGGAAGTATCGCCGAAGTGGACAGTGGCCCAGCGGTGCTGTGTAGCGGCAGCTGCTCGTACCATCAGAGGAGAACTCTGTATACAGCTGCTGGGATCTACTTTGCCATGGGCCACTCTCATAAGTCAGCATGACCAAGGACAAATCATCTGCTCCGCTGACTAAGCAGAGTACAATGGATCACTGTACGACCACCAAGGTTAGTGCAGCCGAGGGGGTTGTGGCTGCTTGGTCAGTTCCCGACAATGCTGCGCTGCTGACGGCCATTATGCAGTCGTACGATATACTTGATGCGAAGATTGGGGCAGTGGCATGTGAAGTTTCTCTATTAAGACAAGATCTCCGGAAAGCAGTGGATTGCAAAATAGAAGCAGAGACTAGGGTATCCACCATTGAGGATACTGTGACATCTCTTCAACAGAAAGTCAGCAAACTAACTGTAGTAACCAAAGAATAGGCGGCGAGGGTGGAGGATGCAGAGGGCTGTGCCCTCCGCAATAATATGCATTTTGTGGGGCTCCCGGAAGGGAGAGAAGGCACCTCAATGGAGGTATTTCTGTTGCAATGGTTGCGGTCCATCACGCCTGAGGACTCTCTGTCCCCATGTTTTGTCATAGAGAGGGTGCACAGACCTCTGGGCACACGGCCTCAGCCAGTAATAGCCAAGCTTTTGAATTATTTGGACAGAGACGCCATCATTAAATATGCTTGAGGTCAAGATAAACTTATAGACGACTCTCATGCAATCATGATATTCACGGATTACACCAGAATTGTTCAACAACAAGGTCAATCTTTCGTAGCGGTGAAGTGCAGATTACGATTGCTGAACGTTCAATACATGGTATTATATCCTGCACGTATTAGGATTATTTACAAATTGCAGACTTTGTTCTATGATACTCCTGAGGCGGTCTTTGCATGTACGGATGAAACAATATGCATGCGGGCACATATGCCACCGCTTCTTGAGTCTGACTCCTCCCAAAGTGGCAGATGGAATAGCACCAAGAAATTCACTTCGAAACGTCGGCACCGATCTTGCTCCAAGGAGGGTTTATCCATGGTAGGAGGGGAGTGGAATGATGTGGTGGTGCCGGAGCAGGATAAATGGCACTCGGCTGGGCATGCCCCGGTGAATCTAAGTTGTGCCTCTTGACGTCTTCTCTGGGGTGGTCTGACGCATGGCAGGTGTATCATCCAGCAGAGGCTGGCTATTCCTTTTTCTCAGCTGTACATGGGTCCTTTTCCAAAAGACTGACTCTTCCTTCCAGGCCCATACATTCATAGGGTCTCGTCAGTAACAATTTTGCTGCAAGGGTTGTTGGACCATTACCCTGTAGCCCATATTTTACATATTGGTCTTCATCGATCCCCATTTTGGTGGCGTATGTCAACTTGGCACCTGCGTAATCCATCATACAAGTCTCTACTTCAACGGTCATTCGCTAAATACCTCTCTTTCAATGTTGGTATGGCCTCCTCTGGTGTGGCCCTGTGGGAGGCTCTGAAACCCACAGTGCGGAGGGTAGACATTTGTTTTTGCGCAGGAGAACGTCAACGCATAACAGGGAAAAGATGGTGGAATTGGAGGCTCAGATGCAGGTTTTGGAGAATGATGTTTAGGGGGGGGGATGAGATGATAGCCTGGTGTAAACTACTTTTATCCCAGCAACAACTGTAGCAGCTGCTCTTAGATGAAGCTAGACAGGCTTGGCAAGCGGTGCAAGGTCAGATTTATCAATGGGGCGACAAATCTAGTAAGATGTTACACCATCTATGTCAGGTTGCACAGACATCTGCACCGGTGTCAGTGATTCGTGACGTCGAGGGTGGCCCAGACCTTTGCGACATCTGACAGAGCTCTCTACACCCAAAAAAAGGTCTTGGCTCGGGAGCAAATTGTTGACTTTGTAGCCACTATGCCTCCACAACCTGTGTCAGATGCAGCATGTCAACAACTTGACAAACCTATTACTGTACAGGAGGTGGTAGGGGCACTAGCTGGCCTCCGCCCTACCAAGGGCCCAACGGGTTCCCATGTGAGTTCCTGAAGGCATATATGGCCCAGCTGGGAAATATTTATTGGGGGTAATCCAGGAGGCCTCTGAGATGGGGCTCCTTCCACCTGACTGACTACATGCAGAGACTGTAGTTTTCCATAAACCGGGTTGTCCCACAGAAGAGGCGTCCTATTTTCATCCGATCTCATTTTTAAATATGGAAGTGAAACTCCTTGCTAAAGTATTGGCCTATCAACTTCTTCTACATATCTCCAAACTGGTTCGCCCAGACCACGCTGGTTTTATGCCGCAGCAGTTCACCCGCCATAATATTTGACAGGTACATAATGCACAGGCGAAGGTGTCCTGCCTGGGGAGACTGGCGGCCATTCTCTTGGTGGATATTGATAAGGCCTTCCGATTCGATAAGCTGGGATTACCTATTCACCCTCCTGCAGGCTCTTAACCTAGGCCCACGATTCCTCTATGTTCGCAACTTATATATTGACTTATCAGCATCCGTTCGGGTGGCAGGTGTAGTCTCCGGCCCCTTCCCTATACATAGAGGCACCAGATGGGGGTGTCCGCTGTCCCCCCTGTTGTTTGCTTGTGCTGCATGGGAGGCAAAACCCCCTACAGCGAGGCTTTGGCTGGTCCACTAAAATATCCCATAGGATAGCGCTATACACAGACGATGTCCTGATTTTCTTACAGACCTTGCCTTTTCTGGCCTGTGGATATTACAGATTATGCAGATCTTTTGGCAAAACATTGGAGCTGTACATGAATCTGGCAAAGTAAATAATCTTTCTGGTGTGCGGCACCTAGGGCAGCTTGGCGTGGGCAACAGATCTGTTGTGTGCTATCAATAGCTTTCATCACGTGTGGGTCTATATTTCCCCTGGTCCGATTGTCTCGTGACTCCACCGCAGTCAATTTTACAAATACTTACAGTTCTGCCATACTCTACTCTCACATATAGGGAACCTACAATAAATTCCTGAGTTTAGCCCACTGGAGGGCAGGTTGTTGATGAGCGACTTGGGCGCACAAAAGATAAGAAAAATGTATCCTATTTTGGATACAAATAACCCCAATACTGTGACAGCCGTGCAGACGACTTGGAGGGGAGACATTGAGGACATGAACGATGATGATTGGACAGAGGCTTTTGTGGCCCCCCCACGGTGCGGCCATATCCTCACGTCACCGTCTGATTCGATTCAAGTATTTTCATAGGGCCTATTATACCAGGCACCGCCTAAGGGGAATAGGTGTGATATTCTCCCCCATGTGCCTCCGATGTGGCATGGAGGAGGGGACCTTCCTCCACACAGTCTGGAGTTGTAAAGCATTGCAGCATTTCTGGAGGGGGTTGACCTCGTGCCTTGCCCGGGTTCTGTCATGGGAAATTCCTCTCGATCCCAAATTGATTCTCCTTCATAGTAGAGAGACTATTTGGGGAAATCACAACAAGCAGCATTTATTGTATTTGGGACTTACCTTAGCCAAGCGGGACATAGCCCAGAACAGGAAAGCAGAGTTGTCGCCTTTGGTGGGAGTGTGGAATACGGCTATGGATAGGTGCATGGGGATAGAGATTGCAGTCTTCCAGGCAAAGGGCTGCCCCCAGAAACATGGTAGTGATTGACAGTGTTGGGCAGAGTATCAAGGTATAATATAACCACATGTACAGCCTGCAGAAGCTCTAATACAGATGGAAGAACAATTTTATGAGCCTACAATATAGGGGAGGGTTCCTCTTCCATACACAATACATGTGTGTATGTGCATCACTGATGCATGGGGTTTTGCAGGGAAGTGTCATGTATGTGCTTGTTTTGTTTGATTATGCATTTCCAGTATCATCGAGACTTGTTCCATTTATGACTATGTATTTCTGTGAGGGAAAGTCAGGCTTTGATGTACTGAAAACTTTAATAAAATTTGTTATAAAAAATAAAGTGAGATTTTAGTGGTCATCTGAATGTCAGGAAGAATTTATAAACTCAAAGCAGACATAAGTACAGCACCGTTTTTAAAGGGGCCTGATCCAGCAAGCAAGATTTGTATCATGACCACTGCAAGTAAAAAGGGTTTGGGTGCCATGTTATCCCAATATGATAAAAAATAATACTGAATGAATGCTTGGTTTTGCTTCATTTGCATTGTCTTCTGTGGAGGAAAAATATTCAGTCATTGAAAGGGAGACTCTTGCATGTGTGTGGGGTCTCATTTATCACAATATCTGTGGGATTATAATGTAATTTTAAAAAAGGCTTACAAACCATTGAGAAAGGTACTTACCACAAAAGGATTACAGAAATAACCACCCAGGTTAGCAAGCACATCTATAAGATTACTAGACTTCAACTATAAAGTACATTTTCTTCTTGGAATCATTGATAGAGTTGCTGACATTTTAAGTCACATGCCTTTACCCTCAGAAGATAAAAAGGGTGTGTAACTGGACTATTCAGTCATGGTATGGCTGGCATAAATATGAATGAGTGGTAAGAAGAGGGAGGGGTGTGGCCAGCTAGCCAAGATGGCGTATGCGTTCTGACATCGCTCCGAATCTTTACCCCTTATTATCTTGTTTCATCTAGTGTAATGGTGCTTCCGTAACACATCAGTGAGGGTGGACCCTCTAATGTTCGGTGCGCGCGAGGCGTTCTAGCCTTCTGCGCTGCCGGGGTGCGCTAGCTCTGACGCGTGACGTCAGACGCTAGCCAATATAAATACGGAGCCGCGTGTGTGACTAAGAAATACCGGCTCCTGTGTCTTCTTTTGCGCCGCTGCGCAGATATGCAATCTAGAGCGTTAGAAACGCTACACTGGCGACGAGGGGTGTATTGAGCCCTGCTTTGCTGCCTTTGTGCCCCACAGTGTGTGTTTTGGCCACCCAAGTGTCCTGAGCCTGGTTGTGAGGCCCCCCCCTCATGGTGACCCGGCTGTGCCTGCTGTTAGGCCAGGTGGGGGCCACTGCAAGTGCCCTGGAGGCCCACCCAGCCATCGGTGGTGACTCTGTGTGAGCCCTGGTGCCCCATTCCACAGACTGAGAGGGGTATGTCTTGCCCAGGTGGTGCTGCGCCTGCTGCCACGAGGTGCCTGACGACGACCGCACCCTCCACCAGAGCAGGCCCACGCCTGGTGGGATCGCCTAAGCCCATGAGCGCCTGAGGAGTCCCGCGGATGACGTCTGGAGGATGGCACGCCCACCGGCTGCTGTAGAAGCGCGAGGGAAGTCAACGCGCAACGCCCATAGGGGGTGCATGCCCGTCGGCGTCGACGCAGAGGAGAGGGAGCCGGCTTCCACCACGTGCTGCGCACGTGCCAAGATGGCGTCGATTCCCGCCATTGAGCCGTTTGCCGTTGACGGTGCCCCGTCGTCCCTTGCCCCGCGTTGGAGGAATTGGACAGACCGCCTACAAATTTACTTCGAAGGGGCTGGCATCGCGAGGGAACGGCACAGAGCGCTGCTGCTCCACCGAGGAGGCAAAGACATCCACCGCATCTACAAAACTCTCATGGAAGCCACGCCGAAAACGTACCAAACACTGCTGAACGCGCTCAACGCCCATTTCGAGCCCATGGCGAACAGAGACCATGAAAGGTTCATCTTTCGTCAAGCCAAACAGGAGGCGGACGAGTCCCTGGATGCGTTCCATGGCAGGCTGAAGGAGTTAGCCAGCACGTGTGGGTTCCGCGACGAACAGGAGGAGATCCGAGGGCAGATCATACAGGGGTCCTCCAGGAAGAAGGAAAGCCCCTAGCGGACATCCTCACTCTCGGACGGTCGAAGGAGCTATCGCAGGTGAGGGCTTCGCATATGGAAGCAGCCCTACATCGCCCCGTGAAGACGGAGCAAGTGCAAGTGGCGGAAGCGGTGAACGTAGTGCAGCATAAAGGGAGACAAGCCGGAGGGAAACGGCAACCGGAGGCGAAGAAGAAAGACTGTGGGTACTGTGGCGGCCAACCCCACCGCATGCAAGACTGCCCGGCCAGAGGGAAAAAGTGCAGCGCCTGCGGGTGGATGAACCACTTTGCGGCGGTGTGCCGGTCCACCAGAGTCAAGAAGGAGGCGGCTCATGCGGTACAGGAAGAGGCGGACAGTGAAGACATGGACGACGACACCGGAGAGTACCCAGTCCATTATGTGTTTGTGATCCACCAGCCGCAGAATAAGAAGCGCAGACTTCCGAAATGTCGCATCTTAGTCCAACAACAAGAGGTAAAGGCGACAATTGACACTGGGGCCTCCATCGAGTTGATGGCCGCCAATGTCTACCACCAACTGCGTGTCAAACCTCCACTGCGAGAGGCGAAGATTCGGGTGTTCACGTACAGCCAGAAGACGCCCATTCCCCTCATCGGGTGCTTCAAAACAGAGCTACAACATGGTGAGAGGAGCATCAGCACCACCGTCTATGTCACGGAAGAGGGCAGCGGGATGCTGCTGAGCGGGCAATCGGCCGAAGAGTTGAGACTGATCTCGTTTGCCATGGCAGTCCTGGAGGAAGAGCTGGATACCATCATGGAAGAGTTTGGGGAAGTTTTTAACGGCATCGGGTGCCTGAAAGTAAAGGAAGTATCCTTACACATCGACCCGTCGGTCCAACCAGTGGCGCTGCGGCACAGGCGAATCGCTTTCCACCTGAGGCAAAAGGTCGAGGAGGAGCTGGAGGCCCTGGAGAGACAAGGCATCATCGAAAAGGTCAGTGGGCCAACCCCGTGGGTATCCCCGATCGTCATCACCAGGAAGCCGAAGCAGCCAGGACAAGTCCGCATCTGTGTGGACATGCGCCTCCCTAACGCCGCGGTCAAGAGAGAGCGACACCTGACGCCCACCATTGATGAGATCCTGGGAGAGCTGAACGGGGCCAGGTGGTTCTCAAAGATGGACCTACGGTCAGGCTATCACCAGCTACCACTTCATCCGGACTCGAGGTACATCACCACGCTTTCCACCCATGTGGGCCTCAGACGGTATCGGCGCCTGAACTTCGGCATCTCGAGTGCCGCCGAGGTATTCCAAAATACCATCAGAGAAGTACTCAGTGGGCTCCCCGGCGTGCTTAATGTGAGCAACGACCTGCTCATATATGCGTCAACCATAGAGGAACACCACCAGCGGTTGAGAGGGGTCCTCAAAAGGATTCAGGCGTCAGGCCTGACCTTGCACCGGGAGAAGTGTCAGTTCATGCAGAACAAGATCAGTTTCTTCGGATACACCTTCTCGGACCAAGGGGTGGCCCCAGACCCGGACAAGGTGAAGGATGTCCAAGATGCCCCAGCTCCGACGAACATCTCGGAGGCCCGGAGTTTCCTGGGCATGATCAACTTCTGCGGCCGCTTCATTCCGGACCTCTCCAACCTCACCAAACCCCTCAGGGAGCTGACCAAGTCATCCACCACATGGCAGTGGGGACCGGAACAGGATCAAGCGTTCCAAGCAATGAAGGCGGCCCTGTCTGCGGACACGACCCTCTCGTACTTCGACCCGGCAAAGCCCACCAACATGGCGGTCGACGCAAGCCCGTTTGGGTTGGGAGCGGTATTGACACAACTCCAGAACAACGAAGAGTGGGCCCCCATTGCCTACGCCAGCAGGTCCCTGACCGAAACGGAGCAGCGGTACTCGCAAATCAAGCGAGAAGCCATCGCCATCCACTGGGCCTGCCGGCATTTTCACGTGTATGTGTACGGACATCATTTCACGGTAACAACCAATCACAAGCCACTCATACCTCTATTCCAAGGGTCGTCCTCGAAGCCGCCACCCCGGATTGAAAAGTGGATACTCCAACTACAAGGGTACGACTACCGGGTGGAGTACTAACCAGGGGCCTCGAACCCGGCGGACTATCTGTCACGACACCCGAGGAAAGCCACAACAGAAGAGAAGGAGGAGGCCGAGGATACAGAGGAGTACGTCCGGTATGTGACGGAGCGGTCACGACCCCTCCCAATGAGCCTAGCGGCAATCATAGAAGCATCAGAAGGTGATGAATGCGTGAGAGCAGCGGCGGAGGCCGTCACGTCGGGAGATTGGAGGACAATCCAAGACTCGCTCAACAGGAGGACGCCCCAAGCCAAGCTGACACTGGAATCCTTCTTGAAAGTGAAAAGTGAGCTGTCCGTTGACGCCCAAGGATGTCTTCTGCGGGGCCCGAGGCTAGTCATGCCGGCCAGCCTCGCTCAACAGGCGGTGGACCTCGTCCACAGGGGACATCAAGGAATGGTGAAGACGAAGGGCAGGCTCCGAGCCAAAGTATGGTTCCCAGGCATGGATGCGACGGTTGAGCAGATGGTGAGAACCTGCACGTGGTGCCAAGCCGCAGGACAGCCGGAACGCCCTCACCCGGTGGCGACCGAAGATAATCCCCTGAGACCGTGTGAGTGTGTGAGTGCCGACTTCGGACATCTCCCCGATGGATGGTTTGCGTTAGTCATTATCGATGATTTCACCAAATACCCAGAGGTCGAAATCGTGGGGAGCCAGACAGCCACTGAAGTAATAGCGAAGTTCGAGAAAACCATCGCCACTAATGGCATATTCGGGGTGGTCAAGACCGACAATGGACCGCCTTTCCAGGGGCAGGAGTTTGCAGAATATCTCAAGAGCTGGGGGATCCATCACCGCAAAATAACACCACGGTGGCCCCAAGCCAATGGAGAGGTGGAGAGGTTTATGAGGACACTCAACAAAACCATTCGCATCGCCATGGCTGATGGATCTCCACTGGAGAGGGCGATATACAGTTTCCTGAGGGAATACCGGATGACCCCCCATGTCACAATCGAGGCAGTGCCAGGAACAGCCACCATGGGAAGAGTCGTAAGTGACACGATCCCGCACCACCCTACTTGGGTTCCAGCACAAGCCACCAATGAAAAGACCCTAGCCAATCGGAGGCGCTCGAATGACCACGCCAGCCGATGATGGGGAGCTAAGGAGTCCACGATACAACGGCAGGATCGAGTGTACGTGAAGGACCGCTACCCCGGCAGCAAGTTCAGACTTCCTTTTGAACCACAACCATGGGTTGTCACCCGCCGGACAGGCACGATGGTGACCGCTCAAAGAGGTGACGAAACGGTCACACGAGATGTGTCTTTCTTCAAAAAAGTCCACCCAGGAACACCTTCACGTCCCGGGGCCGAGCCAGAAGGGCTGGACCCCGACCAGCCGAGCAGAGATCAGGAGGGGGAGGACGGTCGGAGTGAGGATGGTGGTTCCCAGTCCATCCCAGCACCCTGGGGGGTAACCCGCCTGGCGGCTCCCCATCCCGGGTAGAGCCTAACACCCCAAGGCGCAGAACCCCCGATGTGGCCCTTTCTAGAGGCGGCCCATCCCGCTACAACCTGAGGAAGAACCCGGCACCGTCATCCCAACTGGCGGACTATATGGTGTAACCTGTAAGGGCTGGCAGACTGGTATCAGACTCATCGTTGGTTTGGTTTCTGGTTTTATGTTTTGCTTAATGTTTTATAAAGGTTGGAAGGAGTGTAGTGTTCGGTGCGCGCGAGGCGTTCTAGCCTTCCGTGCTGCCGGAGTGCGCTAGCGCTGACGCGTGACGTCAGACGCTAGCCAATATAAATAAAGAGGCGTGGCCTCGGCGCGGCAGTCGGAGCCGCGTGTGTAACTAAGAAATACCGGCTCCTGTGTCTTCTTTAGCGCCGCTGCGCAGATATGCAATCTAGAGCGTTAGAAACGCTACAGACCCCTTTCAAACCCACCCGGCACTAGAATTGAGGAGGCACTGGACCATCGCTTGAGATCTGGTATGGAAATAAGCGACGGTTGCGCTGCGGTCTAAGAACCCAGCTTGTCTGGTGGAGACAATAGCAGGCCAGCTTCAATACAAGGAGAGACCACAAGCGCCCTTGTCCACCCGGATAGCTGACGGGGCGAATAACCCCCTACACCAGCACTACCACACCTAGTGAAGTGGAAGAGGTGACACATTTCAACGAGGCCCAAAGAGACTGCGATGCGACACTACGTGCGGCCTGGAGGTACACACCCAATAATCGGAGGTAAGCCCTCAGGGACATCGAGCTGTGCGGGCGACCGGTGCTCTCCCGATCCAGACGTGATGTGAGTGGCTTTTTCACAATATTACTCCCCACCAGAATGGATACAGAGATGAGCAGCGTGCACCACGTCATGGAACCCCTGCCTTAACAGTGAAACGGATGACTGGACAGGCATAAAGCTACCCGCTGTACAGAAAAAGTGTGCAGCGCCCTGCACCCACCTCATAGCGTCGAGGCCCGCAAAGGGGACAGAGATCCCTGGACGTCACCGGAAGAGCGACTGAAGGGTGACGATTGCGCCAACTTGAGCTGGCTGCTGCGGGGCCCAGTGGAGGGCTCAGACCTCGGCATCGCTATCTGGAGACTTCTTCAGCATGGAGATGCTGGACGTGTATTAACAGCACCAGGGAGCGCAACCGCTGCAGCCTCATAAGCGGGAGTAAGACCGCCCAGATTCCACGGTCAACACAGGAATGGACTTGGAGTGAGCAGAAAGCCGAGGCCCAGAACCAACCCAGAGGCGAGCACAGCGGGACCTTGTTTGTGGGGGCTGGGGATGGGTGGGCAGGACCCTGTGGTCATATCGGGCCTAGGACCCGGCCCAAGAGCTTCTGGAGCCCACTAATGTAATATATAACACTCATCACAACCTCCACATCACAGTGGGACACATGTTGGCTAACCAACTACCAATAGGGGGCACCGATACACAGGAAAGGACAGACCGAGAGACCAGCAAAATGCTGTTCAGAGGCTCACGGCCTAGACACTACCTATCACCCACAGCTAAGCTAGTGAAGCGGCCAGGCTCCACGCTCAACGATTGGGGACATCGGGTTGGCTGACGATCTAGACCACAAGCAGCATATTCAATTTTACCTGTGTACAGTATCCTTAAAATAACAGATTACAACATATGATGTCGGGGCAGAAGCACGCGATGGGCCGCCCACGTTCAACCAATCTGCAAACAGGAAACCAACGGTCCACTAGTGGGACCACACAGAGAGAAAAAGATGAGGTTTGTGAACCTATGTAGTCATCACCAGCTACCAAATTAGATTCAGTCTTGGCAGCAGTAGAAAAAATAGGAGCAACTCTGCATCAGACTCGCACGTCTCTTGAATCCAAGATTGACATGGTTCTGACTTCATGGTCCTGAGGGCTGACCACCATAAATTGGCAGACAGAGTTCACGCTAATTAACTAGCATTGTCAGAACTTCAACCAAAAACCCACACTGCGACACTACAAGACCTCCTAGATAGGGTGAACACCCTAGAATACAAACTTGAAGATGGAGTAGGGTGCTCCTGTAACAATAATATACGGGTGGTGGGCCTGCTGGAGAATTTGGAAGGTCGAGATCCAGTACACTTTGTGGAGCAATGGTTGACAAACCTACTTCCAGAAGGAACATCATCTCCTCAATTTGTTGTAGAACACGCCCATTGGGTCCCGCCCCGTAGACCCCTGCCTGGAGCCGCCCCACGTCCCTTTCTGTTCAATCTGTTGAACTATATGGACAGAGACTCCATCTGCCAGGAAGCTTGTAAATAGATAGATATCAACATCCAGAACTCCTGTGTCCTGCTATTCTCCGACTACACAGCCCAAGTGCCAAAAAGGCAGAGCTCCTTTGTGGCAGTAAAATGGCAGCTTCGAGACTTGAGCATGCGCTACTCATTACTGTTTGCTGCCCGGATGAGAGTGTTGGTGAATGACACAACCTGATTCTTTGATACCCCTGCCAACGTGTGGGACTGGTTAGAGAGAGCAAGCCTAACCAGTGGGCCAACGTTAACCAAAGAACCACTGGTGCCCTAGTGAAACAATAGGACTCATCAACGCTACAGGGGTGAGGGTACAGAACGCCAGGTATCACCATAATCAGTCCCTGACCTGGAACAAAGATTGTTTGAGAGACGCAAAGCACTCCACGTGGTGGCAGCTCTCAGGCCGTGACTCAAGAAACTGACCAAGGATCAGAATCAACAAGATCTGCCAGCGAAGATGGCTCCACCTCCAATTGGACCGGGGCACCGGCCTCTCCCCATTTTCAAATTGTCACGCCACAAACATTAGACAAGATCATTTAGACAAACTCTGGCGGCAATAATTGGGATTATATTATGCCCCTTACTATGCACGAAGAGACCAGTACTTTAATGGGGCACACCTTATAAGATGCAACACCAAGGTGATGCGATACTCCTCACGTCTAGAAGAAAGAGATAGTGGGTGGAATGGGGGCACCATCATGACCTAACGGTCCACTCTCTTCCCTTGACTACATACCTAAGACGCACAAGAGATGACAACGTCCACTCAAGGGGTCAACAGATGGACACAGTATGCAGCACTCCCACACAGCTAGTGACGACCTATATAACAGTTGGGAAGGTTAGGCAATATTGTTTGGGCAAACCCGTACTGTGAGTTCGCTCTTATGGTGTTACACATGTTACGCTTTTAGTCCCCGATTCTCTCATTTTACCCATATGGAGCAGCATCTACACGCCCGGTTCCTCATAACGTACACTTGTCTTGACATGAACATACATAATCCTCCTCAGAGTCATGACGCACACCAACATTATCACATGGAACGTGAGGGTATTCATTCCTCGGCCCGTAGATACTACATATATTCCTATTTACAGCGCAGAGCTACCAGTATCGCTCTTCTCCAAGAGACTCATTTAACTCAGAAGGAAGCGGACCGTCTTCGCAGGCACTGGCGTGAACAGGTGTATAGCACAAACTACTCCTCACAGGCTAGAGGAACATTGGTTTAGGTGAAGGAAGGGGTTCCTTATATAGTGGACAAAGTGAAAACTGATACGGAGGGCAGATACGTATTAACGAGAGACAATCTCAATGGCCAGAGTCTTCTCGTTAGCTCAATTTATGCCCCCAATGTGGAGCAATCTGCTTTTTTACAAAAGCTGACCTCGGTCCTTTCGCATTGGAGTGGAATCCCCTGGTTGCTGGGAAGTAACTTTAATTCAGTGTTAGATGCAACACTAGATCATTCCTTTCCCCCTCTGATGCGCACCCTGGCCAGGTCCAACATTAAAGCATGAGCGACATGGCTAAGTCACTGGTCCCTACAAAACATGTGGCATACACGCAACCCCGAAACCAGGGTATGCACTTTCTATTCCCCAGTCCATGACTTAGAAGCCTGGACCGCATAGTGGGATCTCCCTCGCTTCTCCCCATAATCAACGTGATCGACTACCTTGGACGTACACATTCAGATCATAACTCGCAGATCCTGAAGCTCAAATGGGGAGTCGGGCCACCTACTACCTGGTGACTCCAGCCCACAGCACCTCGAAGACCAGGCCTTTCGTGTACCTTTAGGGGCTGCTGCGGCAGAATATTTTGAGATGAACAGTAACTCCACCGGGGATGTTCTCCTAGAATGGGATGCTTTCAAGGTGAAAATTCAGGGACATAGTATGGGACTCACTTGGAATATCCTAAAGCAGCTAAGCAATTCTATTAGTAAAATACAGCGTAACCTCCTTCGAAATGAGACACATGCAATACACACAGAGGATACGAAAGGAGCTAGAAAAGCTTTGTTGTGAGCACACTGAACTGCTGGAAAGGCCAAGATGTCACAACTACGCAGCACACTCTGCACGCACACATGCTGCTGCCGATAGAGCAGGTAGGATGCTGGTGTGGCTGCTCCGGCAGGAGCAGGTGTGTCAACTCATACACATGCTCCATGACACTACAGGCCGCACACTGTACCTGCAACATGAGATACATGCCGCCATGACAGAGCACTACACAGCACTATATAAATCATTGGGGCACTACGACAACACCCGCCTGAATAATGTCTTAACACACTACCCAAGGTTACCCCCAAACAATGCATGGTCTTAGACAAACCGATTACCCCTGAAGAGATCCGGGCTGCGATTGTAGCGCTGGCAACGGGCAAAACTCCCAGTCCGGATGGACTTCCGGTGGAGTATTGTAAAGCATATGCCAAGACACTAGCTCAGCGCTTACATATACTGTACAATACGGTGCTGGAAAATTCTAAGCTACCCACCTCCATGTGCAATGCAAGTCTTGTCTCTCTATTGAATCCAGATAGATACCCCACTGACTTGGGCTCCTATCGACCCTTGGCCCTCCTAAATGTTGATTACAAGATACTAGCCAAAGTCCTGGCGGATCGGCTAGCCCCAGTGATACCCTCACTTGTCCATGCTGATCAAAATGGCTTTGTGCCCTCGTGCAGCACCTCCTTAAACTTAAGAAGCCTCTTTAGAGTAGCAACTTATGCATCACTCAACTGGCCATATGCAGGATGCCTGGTGCTGGACTTAGAGAAAGCATTTGATTCCCTAGAATGGGAATATTTGTTTGCAATGCTAGCTAGGTATGGCCTAAGCGAGCTATTCATCAACAAGATTAAACTACTGTATAAGAGTCTGGCAGTGCGAGTGAAGATGGGCCCCTACATGTTTGAGCCTGTTGCGAAAGAGAGCGGAACCAGGCAGGGATGCCCACTGCCCCCACTCCCATTTGCCTTGGCAATAGAACCTCTGGCAATGACCGTCTGCGCTGAAGAGACTGTGGGTATCCCGCTCGGAGATGGAGTGCATACAATCTCGTTATATGCAGATGACATCCTGATATACATCAGAGACACTTGACTAAGCCCTCCGTCACTGGCAATGATTCTAAGTGAATCTGGAACACTGTCAGGCCTTAAAGTTAATGTAGCCAAGTCCTGCTCATACTCCTTTGTAGGCACCAATCAAGACCCAGAGTAAATGCTACATTGAAGTCAGGTGCGTTGGCAGGTAGACACAGTCCGCTACCTACGTGTACGCATTTAGAGACAACAAACTGACCTACTAGATGGCAACCTGGGAAGGGCGTTGACCGCAATCCAGTCTTAAGTGTCATTTTGGACCTCACTTCCACTATCAGTATCAGGCAGAATGGCCCTCACCAAGATGATAATATTACCGCGTCTCCTCTACTATGTTGTCAATTTACCCCTATACATACCGCTGCTATTTTTCCACGCTCTTGAGAGGATGATAAGAGACCTCATCAGGTGGGACACATGTCACAAGGTGGCCAGCAAGAAACTTGATTTGCCTATAGACCAAGGAGGGCTAGCAGTGCCGAACATGAAGCAATTTTACCTATCAGTGCAGGTACAGTTTGTGGCCATATTATTGGTGAAAAGACATCTCAACAACACAGCAACCATCCAGTCAGTCTAGACGCTAGCTGACCTGACCCATCTCTTTCACCCCTGCAACAGAGCCCGCCCCCCGAATCCCTGCTACTTAATATAGCCTTTAGATGCTATCACTGAAGCCTGTACATTACTGGATCCACGACACTGTATGCCCCAACTCTACCACTCCGGGGCACTCCTTGGGATGAAACATAACCTGGGCCTCCGAATTCTGCACCTGGCCGTAGGAGGGGCTCCAGGAACTAGGAGACTTACACCAGGAGGGTGTTCTACTACCCTATGATACATTAGTCATAGAGAATGGACTGCACCCATGTGTCTTTCTATTACACCGATCGCTCTTAGCGACGCTGTCAACTAAGTGGGGAGACATAACAAACAAATCTCCAACATATCTTACGATACAACATTTACATGTGAAGGACATAGTGGGTGCCTTGTTAGATGGTTTGAGGCTTCCTTTAGGCAGTACGCTGCGATCACATTAGCCCCACTGAGACTTTATTGGGAGAGAGACCGGTCTTGCCAATTTACAAACTGGGCAGCGGTATTGGAAATCCCTATACTCATACCCCAGAACATGCGCCTTTGTCAAATACAATACTATATCACACAAAGAGCATATCTCACACCCGCCAAGATCAACAGATGCTTTCTTCGTACAGATACCACCTGCCCTCGCTGCCACCTTATTGACGCAGAACTGCTACATATGCTATGGGAATGCCCCTATCTACAAATGTACTGGCAAACTGTAGCAAACACCCTAGCCACTTGTACTGAGCGTGACATACCTTTTACGTGGGAGACCTATATCCTACATACATATAAGAGAAGTAAAAAAAAATAAAGTGACCTCCCGCTTCCTAGACTTGGAGATAGCAGTTGCTAAAAGGCTAATTACTAAGCATTGGAAATCCCCTATGCCACTGCACATATTAGTTTGGAAGCACTCTATGCTGACATGGGCCAAAGCAGAAAGGATAGCCTTGTGACGAGAAGACATATCGGGGCTCCGCTGGGCCCCACTGGCTACACACTGGAATGCAATATTGTCAGAACTCTGGCCACTGACACTTGTGGGATATCCCCATTACCCCCAAACGACAATAACACTCCGCAATCAGTATCTGAGGGGAACTAAAGCACTGGTACCGCCTGCGCCATTGGATACATTCATGACACAAATATACGGACAATATGTTGCACAGACTGCATAATACAAGCCGATTCTATCCGCCGCCTACACCACCCGTGGTGAACAAAGATACTGGAAACCGGGAGTGCGCTCCAGTTAACTCCATTACTTCCTGTTATGACAATTTATCTTTGTCCCTGTTCCTTTTTACCACATTCCATAGTTTATAGATCGCCAAGCAAAAGACGCTCCTGGAACCTACTATTACACTATACCTGGCAAACACACAGCTATCTACCTACTTTTAGTGAAATCACATCACATAGCAAAATAGAGCACAACACTCTAGACAATTGACTGGCAGATATACATGTCCCTTCTCTATGTATATTACGTCATGAAGTTTGAGGTGGTTATTTCATAAGATCTGCCCCTCCCTTGTCCAAGGTCAGAGTTTATTTGTGCTACTGGTGGAGCAGGTAAAGCAAAAATTTGTATACCTTCTCTATTTTGCATGAAAATACTAATTACGTAATCATTCTAAATATTTACATATATTAATCGTTTGGAGTGTTAAGACTAATCAACATTTACACCTTGATAAACACAAGATACACGTGGGACTAAAATGCTAATTGTAAGGCTAATACATTTATTGAGTAACTATGGTACGCAAACTAATTGTAGAATGTGCTGACATAGAAGATTGCATGATTTATGTTGCTTTTGTGATGGTTTGTGCTCCTAGTGTTGCGGAATGGTGAGTATTATTGCTTTAAATGTTGCTATAAGCTAGGCAAATACTAATATATATTGGGATTAGTGTGGTTTTAAACATTAGAATCTTCATTTCCGTATAATAATTACTTTTATGTTTGTTTTTGCTTAAGTTAGCATTCGGGCCTACTGGGCCGCGGTATTTAAAATGGAGTTCGGAAGTGGCCACCGTCATTTGAGCGTGATGCCTACTGCGCAGACTCGGATGGCTCTGAAGATTTCCAGGCGACCTCTAACCACAAGACTACGTGTTCCTTGTGAAGGATAGGAACGTGGAGGATTGCCAGGACCCAGCTAGTATGAATGACTGAAAGACAATAGAGACCTGTACCCGGAGGTCTACATGTTGTTACTTCGGAACTTTCGCCTGTGAACCGGTGAAAAGAATACAATTCTGAGAGATGTCATACTCTGTCCCATGGGAAGCAAGCGAACCTGGGAAAATCATCACTTCTTGCAAATTCAGAGGATTTAGCCAATCAGAACACTTCTGCCTTTAAAATCGTTGCATATTTGTTCTAGAAGTAAGGGGAAAAAGAATATAAAAGGGGGATATGTAGTAGAAGAAAAAAAAAAGCTTGTACCATTTTTTCGTTGGTGACTGTTGGTGTGGAGGTTCGATTCGTTAGCGCGATCGCCCGGTCCCTTGGCTACATTCGTGGGACTGTGTCGTGCTGAGAGGGACTTTCCTGGACTTAATTGGGTTCCTATTTAAGGCTAACAGGCTGATTCCATCTGACCGGATTTTGAGAAATGCTGTGGGTTGACGGGTTCTTCCGGAAAATGGTCACCAATATTCAAATTTAGGTGAATATCATTGTCATGTTAATTTGTGCTCAAGATCAAAGTGTAAGAAATCGCTCATTAGAATTCTGATTTGACTGTAATTTGATTACAGAGTGAATTAACTAGATAAAGTAAACATTGATTAATAAGAAATGAGTCTGTGATTCTTTAATAAGGTATTGATTAACTGAAAGGTTCCGAAGCTTTAAATGTGTTTTAGCTGGTTCTAAATCACCATCAACCAGTCCAACTAATTGGTCCATCGACCAAGTGGTGGAGTGCCTTGATGTTAAAGTTAGGACTCTATAGGTACTGATGTATATAATGTATATAATGTAAATAATTTTTCTCCGATAGGTAACAAGGTACTCCACATGTCCAGCGCTTCTTTCCTCCTGTGTGCAGATTCGAATGAGACGTATGAGTTTTGGTGTTATGGGCCCCACCAATGGATGCTTGCGTGAATGAGTAAAGGTGATGACGGGTCTGTGACGCAGGGAGGATATGTAAATTTGCCCTTTCCCGCTGGAGCACTACCTTCCTTATCTTTGCCAAGCACGAGGAGAGCTTCACATCAGTAGGTGCCAGCTTGGTACCAGCTCCTGCCCCCTGTTAACAATTGTGACCTTGGCGCAGAAATGGGTGCAAGCTGTTCCATGACCTGTGCAACGTTGCAGGCCAAGGAGGAACAATTCAGCTGGCATCCAAACCTATGCCCAACAGGGTGCATGAGCGGGTGCCAACTGAGCTGCTCCTCCATGACAGGCACCATTCTGTAGGTCCCATAGGAGCGGGTCACCTCACACTCACTCCTGCATGCAGTTTGCAATTAGGAATGTTGTTCGAGCAGGTGCCTGCTGACCTACTCCTCCATGAGTTGAACTAGTGTGCAAGTCATCTGTCACCCCTATGAGCTGCTCGAACACAAGGCAGGGTTGGATGCAAACTGACGCACTGCCAATAATCTGTATACTGATGCTTGTCGTGGAGGAGGGGATGACCTGACAGATCACCTGTTTCTTTATTTTTGTAATTTTTGGAAACCCCTACACCTTGGAAGGAGGGAGGTGATGTGGAAAATTTACCCCACATCCTTCAATTTCTGCAATGTTACCGGATGCGTGTAGGGTTACACATTTGATGCTCAACCTTACTGAACTTGAGGATTGACATGGTGAGGGGTGTTAAAGGTTTATTCCACCAATACGTCTGCAGTGTGGAGGAAGGGAGATACAGCATGGCAGCATTATGCTGGCCCACATCAATTTCTTTTACCTCTCAACCTTGTGAAAGGTAGATGTGCATGCCCTCCATTCTATGCAGCAATTAGGCATTAAGCAACGCCAGGGAGAGAGTACATTAGCTCCTTAGAACCTTGAGCAAGACAGGGAGAGAGGGTGGTTAGAACCCCTCTTCTTGCCAAGGCCAGGGAATCAGAGACAAATGCTGCACATGCACATTGTCGTTCAGTAGGTCTCCACATGCATGCTTGATGTTTGCAAATTTTTAGAAAAATTGACATAGGATACCATCTCTATCGCTGCCACCGGTTAACAAATGGACTGAGGCGGCTCTACAGCTAAAAAGTCTAACCCTGTGGAGGGGACTTAGGGCCGTTAATGGGAGATCTCACTCAGATATGGAAGGCACTAACACCTTTTCTAATGGGATCAGAAGTAGCAGAATCGATTATATCCTCCTTAGCTTGGAGCTATGGCCTAGACTTGTAGACATGTTGGTCTATCATAGACCAGAGAGTGATCACGATCCACTCTTACTATCTTTAGTTGGGAAGGGACTGGAACACCCCAAGGCTGTTCTGGAATCCGCAATAGGTGATGTAACAATGGCCTTGGATTGCCAACGGCTGAATTGGACAGTAGTCCTTGAAGACGAAGGTGCCCTAAAGCAGATTAAGTATACTATTGAAGGCACCTTATCAACGATTGGCTCTATAGAAAGTCTGGATAATTATTTTCTAGACCTTATGAAGGCCCATGAGGATTTATTTGTTATATTAAAGTCCCTGTTCACAAAAAGTAGAAGACATCATGGCCGTTATATAAAATGACCAATGATGAGGCATGTGGTGATGCATTTAAGCACCTCTCAAAAGCAATTAAGTCAGGAGTACCTCATGAGGTCAAAATAGCAAGGGAAACTTACAAAAAAGTACAAATGCAGGCTAAGAAGGCCTTTGACGAGGATAGGTGGGTAAGTTTAATCAATGCCAGCAAGGGGAAGAACTGGATCAAATTTTGGCAATTAGTCAAATGTGGTAGTGGTACGATTGATCCTACTCCAGTTAATAATGTACCTCCTGAACACTGGGTTAAGTATTATCAAGCTCAATTTGCTCCCCTGACTGGTAATGAAACAACTTACCCTGAGATTATCACTGAGGATGTTCTAACATTCAACAAAAGGGAGATAGAAAGGGTCTTGGAAGGGATACCAGCAGGGAGGGCCCCCGGCCCGGATTGTATACCGGCCGATACCTATAAACATGATAAGAAGAACTGGACGGAATATATTTTTATTATCATAAATGTAATTGCTAGAGGTGCACCAATTCCAGATACATGGCGTGGGGCTGAAATCATTCCCATCTATAAAAAGGGTGATCGTGCCAGTCCTAATAATTATAGGTCGATAAGCTTAATCGATACCCTACAGAAAATAGTGGCAAGACATGTGCTAGGTAGGGTTAACGAATGGGTAATAGACCAGAATGTCCTATCTACCTACCAAGCAGGTTTCAGACCCCATGTCAGCACCATTGATCAAGTTTTTAGGTTCAGGATGATATATTGGAACACTGTAATCCTTGCAGTGGGGACCCTTTTTGCAGCTGTTGTTGATCTAAAATCAGCGGTTGACTTAGTACCACGTCACAAGCTATGGGATTCTTTAAAGGAGGCTGGGATGCCTCTGCAAATTCTAGGCTTTATTATCTAATTGCATGAGGCGAACTATGCCCAGGTAAGGTGGGGACAGCAGGGCGAATTGACTGATATGTTTCCAGTCAAGAAGGGAGTGCGCCAAGGTTGTGTGCTTGCCCCTACCCTATTCTCCCTGTTTATAAACAAGGTAATCACTTATTACACTAATTTTCCAACCGACGCTCCATCTCTTGCCGTTTCAAGGGTTCCCCTCTTAATGTTTGCAGACGACACTTTAATTTTATCTAAAATGTAATCGGGTCTGCAACGAGCCCTGGACAGATTTACAGATTTTTGCAACGACATCGAACTTATAGTAAATACTGATAAAACTAAGTTCATGGTGCTGCACAAACATAAATCAATAAAAGTCAGAGGAGAAATGAATAAAGCTCTCTTGGAACAAACTGATACCTTTACATACTTAGGAATGACTATGGGTAGGAGGATGAACTGGACACCACAGTTAGATATCCTAGTTCTTTGACATAATCAGCTAGCAGGAGCCCTACTAAAAGAACATCGACTTTCCATTACTAAACCGGTAGGGCCTGCTATAACGATTTATAATGGGAAAATAAGAGCATCCATAGCATATGGTGCTGAACTCTAGGGGTTTGAAAATCTACTACCCCTAGTTCAGGCCCAAAATAAATTTCTGAGAACATTGACTGCCCTTCCACAATCAACTCCAATTAAGCCCTTGTTACTAGACCTGGGTTGTACTTCTATTGACGAGGTGGCAGGATTTAGACCCCTAGCATACTGGAGGAGGCTATGGACCACCTCTGAATTGGCGTCCTATGCTAATGCTTTAATGTAAATTAGAAATGCTGATTTGTCTTCAAAGATCAAATGGTTGCAGAAGCTTAAGTGCAACTTGTTTGACATGGGCCTTAGACACCTGTGGGAAGACCCGATAGGGAATTCATTTCCCAATAAAGATGAGTATAAAGCACCCTATTGGGATATGATCACTAAGAAGACTCTGTCGGTGGTGGGCAGTAATTCGCTTACAGGCATCTTTCTGGAACACAAGTTTACAGCGGAAGTTGAGGCCTACTGGAATCTGATTTCGAAATCTGGTGATAGGAAATTATATCACCAATTCAGAGTGGGCCCTCTCCTGCTAAGATCTTTCACTGCAAAATGGAATAAGGTGTCAGAAATGTACTGTCCCTCGTGTCCATCCCATGAGGAGTCGATAACCCACGTATTGTTTGTGTGCCCGGCCTACAAGGGCCCACGTCGAAGGTGGCTGAAGCCGTTGTGCTCAAATCTAGGTACCAGATCGGGTATGATAGCTCTGCACATTTTGTCAACAAACACACAAGCAGATATTGTTATTGCAGTGACGAAATTCCTTAACTGGTCTTGGGCACCGCGAAGAAAAAATCTCCCTGCTTCAGGAATTACTGTTTGAGCATACTACCGGCATGCGGGTATTCCCATCGTAGGTTTTTGAAATGGTTTTATATGGTTTTATATCGAATTATTCCTTTTTTGTTAGAATTGTATGTTTTTAGGGTAATATTATCTTTTTTTTAACGACACTTTTATGATTGTACCGTGTCTTTTATGATTGAAATTATCGAATAAAGACGTATTGAATTGAATTGAATTATTGAATTGACATAGTTCATCATGCATGCTGGAGACTCACGTTTTACCTTATAGCTCCAAAACGGCTTAAGTGATTTTAACTAAACTAAGAAATGGCATGGAACAACCAAAAGGCTGCTGTACTATCAGCATTTGATGAACTTCCATTCAGTCATTTTGCTGTTCTGCATACAAAAGTCCAGTGAGAGATACCAGTTTAAAGATACTAATACAGCATAATATTCTATTACTCACTAATAGTGTAGTAAAAAAATAGAGCGCAATTAGAGCTGAGCTTCATGCCCTGGACCCCGGACGCAACAACAACTGCTGCCTCGTTTCACCATGCTCCACAACAGGACGTTTCACCTGTATCCACTGCCAGCTCACCTCCACCCCAGCACCGACCAACACCACAGCAACAAGTGCCACACCAGCCCCAGATGCCATCCCTCCCCCAGAACAACTCAGCTGCCTCCTGATCAAAGCCAGATTGCTCTACAAACATGCCACCGAATCTGAAACACCATCTCCACCCTTTTCCCTGATGCAACCATCATCACTGAGACCTGGCTCACCCCCACATTGGCCGCACACATCACCACGGCAGCACCAAGTGGCTACAAGATTAAACACTGTGACCTCACCAACAGACACGGAGTTGACATCGCCATTGTACACAGGGAATCTATCACCAGCGCCATCCATCACGGATGATGATACCACACTGATCACAGAACCCATGAACTTCCAGCTCTGCACGGATGACAAAATCACTATCAAAGGCACCCTTGCATACAGATCGCCAGGACCACGAACAGGCGTCAGCGATGCCATAGCATTCTCGAGTACACTAGTTTAAATAAAAACTTTTTTACAAAAAGAACAGGTTAAATTGGACAAGGATTTGCAAAAGATTATGTGGAATGTGAACAAGGGATGGCCCGAAAAGAAGACATTGAATAAAAGTGAATGCATATTTTGGTAATTCCAAAATGAATCAAGTGAAGAACAAGGTTTATTGAGGTGGTAAATTTGTACCCCCGGCAACATTAAGGCAAAGGATTTTAAGATTGTATCATGAAGGACATTTTGGTATCTCAAAAACTATACGTAGAATTGAATATGTATATTGGTACAATATACACAAAAATGTAGATTGGTGGTCAGGGGTGGATGAAGATATTGACAAACTGGTGAGAGAATGTGTAAATTGCAAGGGGTCAGACAAAATCCAAAAAAACATACCATCCTCCCCTATCACGAATTGCTTGCCCAAACATGCCATGAGAGAAAATTGGAATTGATATAATGGGTCAGATAGAAGATGAAACATTTGGAAAAAAAAGTTAATTATTGTGCTAATGGACCACTTTTCAAAATGGCTGGGCATTGAAATTGTAAACAAAGCAGATTGTGAAATTGCTTTGCAATTTTTGGACAAAGTATTTATGAACGAGGACTTGCCTAGGTATATCTTTTCTTACAATGGTCCACAATTTGTGTCTGCGTCTTTTAGATCCTTTTCGGAAAGAAATCTTATTGTTTACAAAACCACATCAGTGTATCATTCTGAAGGAAATGGTTTAGTAGAATGCTTTAATTGTGTAATTAAAGGGTTCATACAATTAGCTATGGGCAGTGGAATATAGTGTGAAACTGTAATTATGAAAATTATATGGGCATATGGCATAACATCTCGTAATAGTACAGATCAAAGTCCATTTGTCATCATGATAGGACATGAACCTATTAGTAACGATTTGGCTTGGTTCTCTTTTGCCATTTAAGTGGAGTGGGATCCTGAAAATATAAGAAAGAAAGTAATCCAAATAGGCTTACAAAGATTGGCATGATAAGAAACAGGGAGTGAAAATGTTTTAAATTGAAGCTGGTAATATAGTAAAGGTTAAAAAAAAATGAAAGTGCAAAGCAGAGAGAGTACATTTTCTGAAACATTAAGTGTGTAAATTATTTTATAATTCTGCTCTTCTAAGTGATAGCAACCTGTGCCACTTAAGTCAACGGCTAAATGTAAGCTTGAACTAAAGGATGGTAATGTGTATCAAAGAGATTATAATTGGATGGAAGAGGTGAACAGTTCTTCAAGGGGGAATGACTGTGTAAGGATCCCAAATGAAGGAAATAATGACTCAAATTCAAGAAGGAATACAATAGGGACATGGTAGATGATCAATAAGGTGGGAAATCCAATTTTTCAACAAATAGAAATTCTAATGGATCAATAAGCTGCTGTGAAAATGCTTTTGGTAGAATTCATAAATAAGTCACTGAAATGTAATGCCTCTGTTTGTACATAAACAAATATGATCAAAAGGCACACATTGTACTGCCTCATTTGAATATGATATGTTTATTGAGACACAGCAATTTCTAAAACATAAATTACCAGTGTGAGCAAATTGTTTTTCTAAAGAGTATCTTTGCTTATTTATTAAAAGGAAAGGTGTAAGCGAGTTGTTTTTACTAAGTGTAACTTTATCTATTAATGAGGAAGATGTTTCGTAAAGGGGTAATGGATTGTATATCTTTAATGTCTATGCTGGAATGTTGGGTGGTTAGAATTAACCCTGGGCGTAGTTTGCGAAGTAGCACTACGCGTAGCTACGCAAAGTGCACTTCGCACTACGCGAGCTGCGCGTAGCACTTCGCAAACTGCATAGTACCCTGTTCGCACTGTGCCAGATGCCGTTTTCAATGATTGCACAGTGCGGACAAGCATCCGGCACTGTGCAATCATTGAAAACGGCATCTTGCACAGTGCGAGCTGTACTTTTCTGCCGCTCGAGTAGATCTTTACTGGAGCGGCAGCTTTCTCAACGCGAACTGGTAGTTTCTCATCGCGAGCGGTCGTGAGCATACGCGACCACTCGCAATGAGAAACCTGACCTCCCTGCGTTAAGAATCTCGCCAGGAGGTTTATTTTCCACGCTCGCGATCGCCAACTTGATGTTGCTGATCGCGAACGATGAAAAAGTCTTGCCGCGATGTCATTTTGCTTGCTCGTGGTCGCCAACTTGACGTTGAGGACCGCGAGCATGCAAAAAATGACCGCTGCACTAAGCAACGCTATGCTACGCTTGTTTGCACTGTGCTACGTGCAATTCACGTAGTGCGAAGTACCGCAAACTTCGCAAACTACGCGAGCGTAGCGTAGTGCTTTGCCAGGCTTAGTTAGAATATAGCTATGTAATGTAGAATGTTGGTTCTGGCATTGGAGGAGCAGCAGAGATGAAAGGAGGACAGAGTTGGAGATGCACTTGATGTGAAGTGTATGGGGCGTTAATTAAGATAACTTTAACGACTATCTGTAGTCTGGAATCGTTCTTACAGACTGCACTATCTGTTTTAGGCCTGAGTCTATAATGAAATGTTTAATGTGTTTGAAAAGTCTCATTAGGGCTTGGGTACTCTTCGTTATGTTATCCACTAATGCTTGCAGATTCGAGTTCTTGTGGAAGGTGATCCTGAGAGATTTGGATCTTTCATTGATTTTAGGGTCGCAGTCTAGTGTATTTAATGAGGCAAGCCATTTTTGGGTTCGAGTGGTGACATTGGTGGGGAAATTAGGAGAAACTTCGGGGCATATCATCAAGGCGGCGATATGAAATTATCGCCTCTTTTGCGTCCATTTTCGGGCGAAAAGCGGCGATAATTTCATCGCCTTATCAGCAAACACACGCTATCGCGTGTTTGCTGAGTTAGCGCCCGTCACAAAAACGCACAGCTTTGCATCTCTAATGAGATGCAAAGTGGGTGGTCCATCCCAAAATAACTGGAGAAATGTCGCTAACCGACATTTCTCCAATTATCAATGGGCACACTAACAAGCATAGCGATAAGAAAAGTAGCACTAACCGCGGTTATCGCTACTTTCCTTACACCTGCTTTTAGGTTGACTTAGCCATGATATCCAATACAAGGTGGATATCATGGTTAAGTCTGCCCTGCCCTATCAGCAAGCTATCACCAAACGTTGTGCGATTATCGCTGGATTTCCAGCGATAATCGCACATTTGGCAGCTTTCGCCTGGAATTTTATCGCTTTTGAGATAAGCGTTGCTGATAGCAAGCTATCTCAGCGATAAAATTCAGCTCTAGCTGGAGATAATTATCCTCGCGCTAAGCGCGCTGAGCAATAATTATCACCGGCCATTGCTGATATGCCCCTCAATCTTAAGAGGAGTGGTTAGTTTCAGGTGGATGCAAAAGAAACACAATTGATGGATGGAATGCAGAACAAATCAAAACATTCACCCCCAGTCAACAGATCTGGGTTAAATCCATCATTCTTTTGCTCACCATGCCACCCCAGTTTAGACCTGGCCATATGCAAATCAGTCTTGACCATGTGCCTCATGGGAACAGTCCAGCCCAAACTGCCAAGCCAGGTCCTCCCTGGACGGAAACAAGCATCCTAGGACCGGTTTCGGGGTTTCACCCCTCTTCAGCCAGGATAGCTTGATTCCAGTGGCACAGTGAGCCCAGGACCCACGTCTGGGCATACCTGGCGCACTTAGGGGGAGAAAGCAAAAGACACACAATTGATGGACGGAATGAAGAACAAATCAAAACATTCACCCCCAGTCAACAGATCTGGGTTAAATCCATCATTCTTTTGCTCACCATGCCACCCTAGTTTAGACCTGGCCATATGCAAATCAGTCTTGACCCTGTGCCTTATGGGAACAGTCCAGCCCGAACTGCCATGTCAGATCCTCCCTGGACCGGAAACAAGCATCCTAGGACTGGTTTCGGGTTTCACCCCTCTTCAGCCAGGATAGCTTGATTCCAGTGGCACAGTGAGCCCAGGACCCACGAAGCCGGTCCTAGGATGCTTGTTTCCAGTCCAGGGAGGACCTGGCCTGGCAGTTTGGGCTGGACTGTTCCCATAGGGCACAGGGTCAAGGCTGATTTGCATATGGCTGGGTCCAAACTGGAATGGCATGGTGAGCAAAAAAACGATGGATTTAGGCGCAGATCTCTGTACTGGGGTGAATGTATGACATTGTTCTGCATTCTGTCCATCAATAGATCTTTTTGCATTTGTCACCCCGAGTGGGACGGGTATGCTCAGACGTGAGTCCCGTGCTCTCCATGCCACTGGAATCAAGCTATCCTGGCTAAAGAGGGGTGAAACCCCGAAACCGGTCCTAGAATGCTTGTTTCCAGTCCAGGGAGGACCTGGCCTTGCAGTTCGGGCTGGACTGTTCCCATAGGGCATAGGGTCAAGGCTGATTTGCATATGGCTGGGTCCAACCTGGAATGGCATGGTGAGCAAAAAAACGATGGATTTAGGCCCAGAACTCTGTACTGGGGTGAATATATGACATTGTTCTGCATTCTGTCCATCAATAGTTCTTTTTACATTTGTCACCCCGAGTAGGACGGGTATGCTCAGACGTGAGTCCCGTGCTCTCCATGCCACTGGAATCAAGCTATCCTGGCTGAAGAGGGGTGAAACCCCGAAACCGGTCCTAGGATGCTTGTTTCCAGTCCAGGGAAGACCTGGCCTGGCAGTTCAGGCTGGACTGTTCCCATAGGGCATAGGGTCAAGGCTGATTTGCATATGGCTGGGTCCAAACTGGAATGACATGGTGAGCAAAAAAACGATGGATTTAGGCCCAGATCACTGTACTGGGGTGAATGTATGACATTGTTCTGCATTCTGTCCATCAATAGTTCTTTTTGCATTTGTCACCCCGAGTAGGACGGGTATGCTCAGACGTGAGTCTCGTGCTCTCCATGCCACTGGAATCAAGCTATCCTGCCTGAAGAGGGGTGAAACCCCGAAACCGGTCCTAGGATGCTTGTTTCCAGTCCAGGGAGGACCTGGCCTGGCAGTTCAGGCTGGACTGTTCCCATAGGGCACAGGGTCAAGGCTGATTTGCATATGGCTGGGTCCAAAATGGAATGGCATGGTGAGCAAAAAAAACTATGGATTTAGGTCAGATCTTTGTACTGGGGTGAAAGTATGACATTGTTCTGCATTCTGTCCATCAATAGTTCTTTTTGCATTTGTCACCCCGAGTGGGACGGGTATGCTCAGACGTGAGTCCCGTGCTCTCCATGCCACTGGAATCAAGCTATCCTGGCTGAAGAGGGGTGAAACCCCGAAACCGGTCCTAGGATGCTTGTTTCCAGTCCAGGGAGGACCTGGCCTGGCAGTTCGGGCTGGACTGTTCCCATAGGGCACAGGGTCAAGGCTGATTTGCATGTGGCTGGGTCCAAACTGGAATGGCATGGTGAGCAAAAACATGATGGATTTAGGCCCAGATCTCTGTACTGGGTTGAATGTATGACATTGTCCTGCATTCTGTCCATCAATAGTTCTTTTTGCATTTGTCACCCCGAGTGGGACGGGTCTGCTCAGACGTGAGTCCCGTGCTCTCCATGCCACTGGAATCAAGCTATCCTGGCTGAAGAGGGGTGAAACCCCGAAACAGGTCCTAGGATGCTTGTTTCCAGTCCAGGGAGGACCTAGCCTGGCAGTTCGGGCTGGACTGTTCCCATAGGGCACAGGGTCAAGGCTGATTTGCATATGGCTGGGTCCAAACTGGAATGGCATGGTGAGCAAAAAAACGATGGATTTAGGCCGAGATCTCTGTACTGGGGTGAATGTATGACATTGTTCTGCATTCTGTCCATCAATAGTTCTTTTTGCATTTGTCACCCCGAGTGGGACGGGTATGCTCAGACGTGAGTCTCGTGCTCTCCATGCCACTGGAATCAAGCTATCCCGGCCGAAGAGGGGGAAATCCCCAAAACCAGTCCTAGGATGCTTGTTTCCAGTCCAGAGAGGACCTGGCCTGGCAGTTCAGGCTGGACTGTTCCCATAGGGCACAGGGTCAAGGCTGATTTGCATACGGCTGGGTCCAAACTTGAATGGCATGGTGAGCAAAAAAACTATGGATTTAGGCTCAGATCTCTGTACTGGAGTGAATGTCTGACATTGTTCTGCATTCTGTCCATCTATAGTTTTTTTTGCATTTGTCACCCCGAGTGGGACGGGTATGCTCAGACGTGAGTCCCGTGCTCTCCATGTCACTGGAATCAAGCTATCCTGGCTGAAGAGGGGTAAACCCCGAAACCGGTCCTAGGATGCTTGTTTCCAGTCCAGGGAGGACCTGGCCTGGCAGTTCGGGCTGGACTGTTCCCATAGGGCACAGGGTCAAGGCTGATTTGCATATGGCTGGGTCCAAACCGGAATGGATGGTGAGCAAAAAAACGATGGATTTAGGCCCAGATCTCTGTACTGGGGTGAATGTATGACATTGTTCTGCATTCTGTCCATCAATAGTTCTTTTTGCATTGGTTTCAGGCGGATGACAGACCTCCAAGTCAAGTCAAGATGTTGTTGGAGGATTAGATGGATTGATCAGTGATGAGGTACATGAGTTGGTCTATGTTTTTTTATTGTGATGAAGGGAGCTATTGTTTCCTGTTACCTCTTATGGTGTTGATTTTGGCAGGGGTTAATGAGAGGAGATTAGGATTTGTAGGGTTTTAGTCATCAAGTATTGAGGTGATGTCTTCTTCTGTAAGGTCACAATACAACCTTCTTACACACTATTCTTTGTTCTTTCTAGAGTGAGAGGCTACGGTAAGGTTAATGTGTCTCATTTTCCAGGGCACTCAGTTGATTGCTTTAGTTAGGGAGGCCAGTTTGGAATGGATATAAAGAAATGACAATTGCATGTCAGGAGGTTCAATTGGAGAGGCAAACTGCTTATCTACCCTCATGTGATGGAGAGCATGGAACCAGTTTGGGGTAGGAGGTAGGGGTAGTCAAACATAATATAGACTATTAGTGAAAGGCACTATGGTGGGGAGAAACACCATTGTAGGTAGGGTTGGCAAATTGAACCATGGATGAGGGACATTGTGAGATGGCAGAAATAGGGCATCTATTGTCCGCAAATTGCTTGCAGGTAAGGACAGGATCCCTCCTGGTGATAGGTGGAGGTGCTGCTGATTTATCATTTGACAGGTTGTGTGTCAAGGAGCCCTCTAGGGAATATTCTAGAGATAGGTCACGTGTAGGGATTGTTGGATTCAAACCAGGAGCACTGTAAGTTCAACATTTATGAGAGTGTTATTGACATTGGCAGTCAGCATCTCATTTGCAAATCTGTCTACACTTTGGACCACTAGAGCTGAGTGACAGGGAGTGTCACTGCCAACATCATGTGTGTTATTAGTTTACTCATCTGAACCATGAGAGGTAACCACCCTCCTCCTCCTTTTACTATACTACCAGTCTAGTGTAAAAGGTTTTTCTGTTATAGCTTTTATAGAAGAGAAGATTTATCTCCAGTATATCTGAATGTGATGGATATGACAGAATTGGCACCACATATGTGCCATAGTGCCCAAGCTCAGATTGTCCCTTAGCAGCAATGTGAGCTTGCGAAAATTGACCCAAACCTGGCTGGCACAAAGTAATAATTTAGTATGATTTTGTAATCATTTTCTTTATGTTGAGACTTTTTAGTTTTTAAGATGAAACACTTTTAACAATTTGGACAATTTTAACTCCATTTCAACGTTATTTTTTAACAGAATTTCATTTTTTAAATGATTTAATTGCATTGTGACAGTGGGCGTGTTTGACATATGATGCTTATTGTGGGTAAATATGGTGAGGTGTGTGTTGGTGTATGATGGTGCTTGTCTGAATGTATAAGGGTGTGAGGACTTATGATGTTACGTTTGTTGATGTATGATGATTTATGTGTTGGTGTATGATAGTCGTTGTGTAGATGTAAGAAGGTGGGTATGTTGTGTAATGTTGTTTATGTAGCCGCATGACAGTGGGTGTGCTGGCAAATTATGTCTGTTGTGTGGGCTTATGAAGGGTAGGTGCACTCATGTATGCCCCTTCCACTGTTCCTCTGTGTGTCCCTGCCATCTCTAGATCCCCTCTAGGTGCCCCCAGGCCCATTCAGCTCCTGTGTGTGCTGCATCTCTTGTACCCCTTTTAGCCTTCTGCCCCACAACATCTCCCCAGTGTGCCCCTGCCTTGTAGTCCATTTGTGTGTCTTCACTACCATGCACATCTCTATGTGACCCACTTCAGTACCTTATTGTGCTGCCACTTCTTCTCTATGTATCTCTGGCCTCTTGCAGCCGTTGCGTCTACCTCTGCCCTCCTGAAGCACCTGGGTGCTACTCTACTACTGCTGCTGCTCTAACTGCCTCTCCACCAACTGCAGGCGTTTTATGTTTCCAGCCTCCCTACATCCCTTCTATGTGTCTCTACCCTTGCAGACCCAATGACCCACCATGTCTCACCTATGATGATATCTGTGTGCCCATACATTCTCAATGCCACTCTACTCATTCCCTGCAGTTTATGTCTTCTACTAGCTTCACCTCCAGCCCTTGTCTACCACCCTACCAAGCAGGCCCTCTCTGTGCATCAATGCACCATATCCCCTGAAGCCTTTCTGTGTATCTACATCTTCTCTACAGCTGTACTGTGCCCCCGCTCCACAGCCACCAGAAGCTCTTATGTGTCCCCCTCTTCAGACCCGGAGTATCTCCCAGGCCTGCCCCTGCTGGACCTCTGTGTGCATCTCCCCCACTCTGTAGGATCTCTTTGTGTTCTCCTGCCTGTCCTGTAGCACCTCGGTCATAGGAGCTTGAAGTTGGAGTGAACATAACCATGCCAGAGTTCAGAAGGTGATTGTGCATTTATATTTAATTTTTATCTTGAGCCATAGGCTGTGCCTTCAAAAACAGAGGTCAAATATCAGGTTCTGTCTATGGATACTGCTTATTCTTTCAACTTAGAGATTGTTTTTCACTTTTAATTTATCGGACTCCAAAGTTAAAGGATTTTGTAAAGTAAACCATGCCACCATCTTGCTAGGGTAATGGGAGTGTGAAAGCAAAGGCTGTAGGATGACCACTTTTTCCAACATTCTGCATTTAAACACATGCAAATGAACTGTAAAAATATTTCAAAGTATGTCCGCAGTTAGGAAAGCACACGTTGTAATGGTTTGACATGTATTACATTCCAACTCGTGCTGTGTGTTCTAGATCTCCATGGTAATGTCTCTGCTGAGACAGTTGGAGACTGGGGGACCGCCGAGCTGGCAGTGTTTGTTGGTGGTGTGACTAAATGGCATTAAACTCCTTTAAAACCTTCCATTGTATGTCATTTTAATAGCACACATGGCACACATTTTTCATAGTTCCTAAGTGTGATGGAAAAAAAGATTTTTATAGGATCACAAAAAATCAAGACATTTTGATTGGTGGTGTGCGATTGATAACTATTTGCAGACATCTGATTTTCACACATTATCCTTTGTGTACCATGCTGTTTTATCAGGAGATCTGGATGTCTGTGCAAATTTGATAGTCATTGCAATGGAAAATGTGCTGTCTGTAAATGACAGTGCCCTACCACACCATGCTTCAGTGATATATTTACCACCGTGTGCTCCAAAATACACTACCAGCTGAATACCACCCCTTACCACTCTCCTGCTAAAAGGAGGCGGTTCATTTGCTATACTGGTTCTTTGTGATAAAGCATGGATTTTCCCAGTCCCCATAACTTTAGTGATACCATATTGATGACAGCGCTCCCTCTCTGACAATTGTTCCAGCACAACGGCCCTCGTTTTGTCCCCAAACACCTTCAGTCCCTCAGTGTGCCCCCGTACTGCTGTCCCTGTATACCCTGTATACGCTCTCCATCCTCCTGCAGTACCTGTGTGACACTTCTATGGGCCTGCATTCCCCTGCAACTCATCTGAGCCCCCTGATCACCTGCAGCCCCAGTGCGCTACCCTGTTCCTACCAACATTCTGCATACCCCGCCCTCAGCAATCCCCATGCGCTGCCATGCCTCCTGCATGTATACCATCTGTGCGCCCCTCCCCATCCTCTTGCCTCTAATACCCCCCATTGCCAGGAAGGACTGTTATATTAAACCTCCTCTGCACTGGCAGTTTCAAAAATATCTCTTCTAAAGTTTGAAAACTTCAAGAAAGCCTTCTTAAAATAGAAAAAAAAATAGCTGAGTAATTAGTGAGTGGTTTCTTTAACTCCCATTCGTCCTCCGGCTCAACATTCTCAAGTAAATCTCTCCTGGTGTACATAAACATCGAAATATATTTTGTACAAATCAAAAGATGAACTGGGAGCCTTAGGATTTAGTATAAACTTCCACGGGAGCGGGGAAATTCTAAGAGCCTTATATCCAAAGGTGGGAGCAAGAGTGAGGTGTTTATTTCAGAAGATTTGCCCCTCCCTTACCCAAGGTCAGAGTTTATATGTGCTACCTTCCCTACCTTTGCCAAGCGCGAGGAGGGCTTCACATCAGTAGGTGCCAGCTTGGTACCAGCTCCTGCACCCTGTTAAACAATTGTGACCTTGGCGCAGAAATGGGTGCAAGCTGTTCCATGACCTGTGTAACGTCACAGGCCAAGCTGGAACAATTCAGCTGGCATCCAAACCTATGCCCAACAGGGTGCATGAGCGGGTGCCAGGGAGAGAGGGTACTTAGATCCCCTCTTCCTGCCAAGACTAGGGAATCAGAGACAAATGCTGCGCATGCACATTGTCGTTCAGTAGGCCTCCACATGCATTACCTTATAGCTCCAAAGCGGCTTAAGTGATTTTAACCAAACTAAAAAATGGCATGGAACAACCAAGAGGCTTACTGTACTATCAGCATTTGATGACCTTCCATTCAGTCATTTTGCTGTTCTGCATACAAATGTCCAGTGAGAGATACCAGTTTAAAGATACTGATACAGCATAATATTCTATTATTCACTAATAGTGTAGTAAAAAAATAGAGCGCAATTAGTGCACACCTTCATGCCTTGGTCCCTGGATGCAACAACAACTGCTGCCTCATTTCACCACACTCCACAGCAGGACCTTTCACCTGCATTCACTGCCAGTTCACCTCCACCCCAGCACCAACCAACACCACAACAACGAGTGCCACACCAGCCCCGTATACCGTCTCTCCCCCAGAACAACTTAGCTGCCTCCTGATAAAAGTCAGATTACTCTGCACACATGCCACCGAAGTCTGAGACACAATCTCCACCCTCGTCCCCGACGCAACCATCATCACTGACACCTGGCTCACCCCCACAGTGGCAGCACACATCACCACAGCAGAACCCAGTGGCTACAAGATGAAACACTGTGACCACTCCAACAGACACGGAGGTGGTATCCCCATTGTCCACAGGGAATTATCACCAGCGCCATCCATCACGGATGATGATACCACACCGATCACAGAACACATGAACTTCCAGCTCCGCACGGATGACAAAATCACTATCAAAGGCACCCTCGCATAAGGATCGCCAGGACCACAAACAGGCCTCAGCGATGCCATAGCTGAATTCATCACCCCTCTCACTGTCAAATCCAAACACTACGTCTTCCTGGGGGACCTCAACTTCCACCTGGACAACTCCACTATCATCACGCACAAAGCAAGACACACGCTGGGCCCCATTTTTACATCCAGCAACAGAATCAGATACAGCCACACCTCGGAACTCACCTGGTCGGACCACTCCATCTTACACTTTACCCTCACATGACATCTCCGCATCACCCCCAAGCACCACTGCACCACCTACCACAGGTGGACTAAAGTCACTCAGCAAAAAAATGGAACAACACCCTTAGCAACCCTCCGACCTCTTCAGCAACCCATTGACCACCAACTCCAACCATACGCTCACTGCATGGGAACAACTCAGCACACAAAACACAACAACTCTCATGAACTCCATCCATTCCGGATCACCCACGACCTATGCCCCCACCGACTCTTCAACCGCGGAAGAGACAAGATCAGCGACCAGAAAACAACCATCTCAATGCCTCCATATCCACAGCCACCTTTCACAATGCATAGAAACACGCTGAGGTTAGACCCCTCCTCAAGAAACCTTTGGCAGACCCGAGTGAGCTCCAGAAGTACCATCCCATCTCCCTGCTCCCTTTTCCCGCCAAAGTTCTGGAGAAAACCATCAACCTCCAACTCATGGAACACCTGGAGAGAAACAACCTACTGGACCCGTTCCAATCAGGTTTTAGAGCCAACCACAGCACCCTGATCGCCGCAACAGACAACAGCCATACCCTACTTGACAGATGAGAATCAACCGCGCTGATCCTCTTGGACCTCTTCGCAGCTTTCGACACCGTCTCCCACCACACACTCATCGATCGACAACGCCCGATCGGAATCACAGATGATGCACTCAGATAGATGGCATCCTTCCTCATGGGACGCACCCAGAGAGTCTGCCTCCCTCCCTCCACCTCGCAACCCAAGCACACCATCTGCGGCATTCTCCAAGGCTCATCCCTCAGTCCAACCCTTTTCAACATCTACATGACACCACTCTCAGACATTGTCAGATTGCACAACATCAACATCATCTCCTACGCTGACGATCCCCAGCTCGTCCTCTTGCTCTGAGCGGATCCCACCTTGACAGAGACCAACTTCCACAAATGTATGAAGAATTTCTCGGCCTGGATGTAGAACAACTGCCTGAAGCTCAACACGGACAAAACTGAAGTTCTGGCCTTTGCAGACACACTGCCCTCTGGAACGACTCCTGGTGACCAGATCCACCCGGACCCATTCCGACACCGAAAGACCACGCCCGTAACCTCATCATCATCCTGGACTGCACACTCTCCATGAAAAGTCAGGTCAATGCTGTTTCCTTAGCTTGCTTCCAGATGCTCTGCATGCTCTGCAGAGTCTTCAGGTGGTTCCCTATCAGCTCCAGGAAAACAGTTTAATAGGCCCTCATCACCAGCCGACTAGACTATGGCAATTGACAGTATGCAGGCACCACCACCAGACTCATTCAAAGACTCCAGATGATCCTGAACGCAGCTGGCAGACTGATCCTCAGCCTGCCCAAAGGGAACACACATCACCCAGCACCTGAAGGACCTCCACTGGCTCCCCTTCTCGAAGAGATGCCACTTCAAGCTTCTGACCAATGCCTACCAAGCCCTCCATGACCAGGGACCCACCTACATGAACCACCGCCTGCACTGTCCCCGACCTATCAGGAAACTCCGCTGCGCAGACCTCGCAGATACCACGTCTCCGCTACTGCCGCTCCAGAGTACGTTCCTTCTCCTACCTCGCCACCAAAGCCTGGAAAGCCCTCCCCCTTCACCTCTGCACCACACCCTCGCTGACCCACATCAGGAAGGGACTCAACAAGACCTGGCTTTTCATCTGATACCTTCAGCACAGCTCCTGGATACCCTCTAGGGTGACAAGCCGCACTATACAAGTACTTGATTGATTAGACTACTTGATTGATTAGCTGGAACAGAACCTTTGGAGGCAGCTGAGGTAAATAGAAAATGCTTTTAAATGTATGTTGTATGCATGCTTGCAGGTAAAACTATGCTTATGTAAGAGAGACTGCGTGTATGTGTGAGCATGTGTGTCTATATGTCTATATGTGTAAGCGTTGGTGAGTGAAAGTGAGTGAGTCAGATGCAATTAATAAATGATCATGTGTGAGACTGCATGTCAGAAGGTATGAGTGAGTCAGAATGAGTGAGACTCAGTGAGTGACACTAAGAGTGACCATTACTGAGTGAGAATGAAGGCAAATGAGTGCAAGAGAGTGTTATTGAGACTGAGTGTGAGAGAATGAGTGTGAGTGAGTGAATGTGGTCCCATGCTCGAGAGTCTGTCATTATCCCCAGAGCACTGAAGGTAATTCTTGTGTTATAGAGATAACCATGGCAAAAAACTGGTGCTAGCATACTTGAGGACATTCTTAGCATGAAGGGCACCTGTGAAAGAATACTGGCACGCTGAAGGAAATTCTTAGCATAATTGGCACCCATGGCGGAATACTGGTACTGGCACACTAGAGGTAGCTCTTGGCATATGGAGCACCCGTGAAAAATCATTGGCATACTTGAAGAAATTCTTGGCATGTGCTACCCGTGGCTAAATACTGGTGCTAGCACACTGGAGTTAATCCTTGGTATACAGAAGGACAACCTGCCGTTGGGGAGGGTGGCAACCATGGCAAATTCTGTCCCTGACATATTGAGGTAATTTTTCAGCTTTAGGGTCACCAACAGTAAAGTAGCAAAATTCTATCCATGGCATATTTTATGTGACTTTTGGTATAATGGAGCACCAACGGCCTATGGGGAGCACTCATGACAACATGCTGGCCTTGCACAGTGCAAGGACATTTTTGACATATGGGGCACCTATAGTACTTTTGGGATAAAATACGGGTCAACTCCTGGGGAGCATTACATTTCATTAAATTGGCACACAATAAAATAATTTCGATATTTAATGAGTCTGCTTCAAAGCCTATGGCTATTCAGCAAATGTATGTGAAACTTGTGCTTTAAAATGAACTGTTTGACCCCACTCATTTCAAAATGTCAGGGCCGGCTTTATGGCAGTGCGACCGGTGCCACCGCACCGGGTGCTGCCTTTCTGGGGGCGCCCTGTTTGAAAGTTTATTATGCTTTTGAAGCCGGTAATTACCAGTCCTCACAAAAATGTCAAGAAAACTCCTGTGATTAATTATCTTCCAGGAGAGAGATCAGCGTTTTGTATAGTTGAGGTTTTGACCTCCGTGAAACTAGTGCAGAGGGTTAATATGCCTGCTGCAAAGAACATGTACCAAGTAGATTACAGAGTAAACAGATCAGCAGGTTACTGCTTTCAAAAGAGACATCCTTTTGTTACTTGCAATTTATAACTTAAAGTCCTAATATAGAATAGTGAGCTATTAACTTTCATCCTAGAACTGCATACACACTGCAAAGTATACATTATTAGAACATTGATTAATGTTGCAAAAAGGGTTAATTTGGCTAGAAATCGATTCTTATTATTAAAGAAAACTCACAACTATGCTGTTTCTTTTTCGACTCGGCGCTTGTGCTTCTCCACACCAAGCACTCCTAAACTATACTGCCAACCAGTGTGGATGACATGTGACTCCTACACTTTCACTCCTTTGGCTTATGTAACATTTCCAATACAATGATTTACACACATATGATTGATTGTCTCTGTGTAATGTGTGTGTGATGCAAAGTGCTCGGACACCCTACACTAGTATGAGTGGCGCTATATAACTAATTCAATGCATCTGAGAGAGTGTGGTTATGGTGTCTTGGTCACTGTTAAAGGGTGCTAGTGAGAGAATCCGTGGTGGAGGTGGTCATTGGGGGGCGCCAACAAACATTGTCGCACAGGGCGCCACCAGCACTAAAGCCGGCCCTGCAAAATGTCCTGGGGGTGGGTGCGGTTGAAACCCCCTAGAAGCGATCAAGCTCACTCACTTTGCTGGCTCATTACAATTCAAAGCAAAACCATAAGTTGGCAGGGTATGCTCAGACGTGAGTCCCTTGCTCACTTTGCCACTGGATTCAAGCAAGCCTGGCTGAAGACGGCTGAAATGCCAGAAACCGGTCCTAGGAAGCTTGTTTCCGGTCCAGGGAAGACATGGCTTGGCAGTTCGGGTTGGACTGTTCCCATGAGGCACAAGGTCAGACTGATTTGCATATGGCCATGTCTGAACTGGGGTGGCAGAGTGGGCTAAAGAACGGTGATGGATTAAACCCAGATCAGTTGACTGGGGGTGAGTGCTTGCAATGTTCACCACTCCGTCCATCATTTCCTTTGGTTTTGCTCACTACAATTCAAGACAAATATTACACCCCAAAACGTTCAAAGATTAAATCAGCACCCTAATATATGTGGCATCTAAAATAGACGTGTCTGTGTTGTGTTGTTATATTCAACGTGCAGTTATCGTGGAGCCCCAGCGTCAATTATTGTGATGTCATCAGGTTTAATGTCATGTGATATGACTGCCTGGAAAAATTAAGGATCAAGGTCATTTGATGTCACTTCCTGTAATGTCGTTAAAGTCAAAGAGTATGTAATGGCACTTCCGCTACCCCTGCTATTTTGGTGAGTAGATCTCCATGATTCACAGTCATCACAAGGAGAAAGCTCTTCATCAGTCAAACACTTAAACATGTACATGTGATCACTCTAACTATCTTTATATTTCTATTTTAAGTGAAGTGAACCTCTTGAATTATTTAGAGCGCTGTGTAACGAACAATCGCCGTCACTGGGACACACCTGCAACGTCCGTCACAGGGAGCCCGTGCCGGATGACGCCTTCGCGTCACAGGCAGGCGCAGCTGGCGACCGGACGTACAGAAAGAGGCCAGTCTTCGAGCGGGAGCCGGGAGAGAATGCGCGCGGAGACGGAGTGGGCGTCTGGCAATCATTCGAAGTGTGCGTCATGGGGTATGCGTGCATGGGGGGATGTGTAGGTGTGCGTGTGTGGGCGTGCGGGTGAAACAGAGATTGATGGATAGATGCTCGCGGTAGCGCCGTCTGAACTGTGGGAAATGCATCAAGTCTCAAAAGTGCACCTTTTTAACCTGCTGCACAAAAGGCTTATTTTTCTAGCTTTTACTTTACACAACGTTATTCTTTTTCCGTATTGTAAGCATTTAAAAACTCCAGATGTTGACCCCGTTTATTCAATTATTGAAACAGAAGAGGATGAGGCGGTGTAATGCATGATGCAGGCTTCTTCGCTGGCATTTAATTACTAATAGTAACTGTTAGAACAATGAATTGTCACGTGCAGCGTAGTGACATTTAAACTATAAAAATGCAGGCATCCCACTTGGTGACAAACACACTGTGACTTGGCGTCTGAGGTGTGGGGTATTGTGTCACTGCTCACATCAAGTCTTACAGAAGAACAATTGGGGTGTTTCACTGTCACGTGTTTACTGCCGAGATACTATGCCTTCACCTGGAACATATTTATTAATATGCCTTCACCTGGAACATATTTATTAATATTCATCTCCCTCCTCTTCTAAGGCAGGGAAACTCTGTCAAAAGCCAGGCGGCAGTGTTTTAAACGCTACTAAACACAAATCAGTGGCATCACCAGGGGCGTGGCTTTAATTGATGCAGCCGATGCAATGCTACTAGGGCCCAGGGGCCTGAGGGCCCCACTGAACCCTGATTATTGCTGTAATTCATGGCTCAAAATACGGCCATGGGGCCCTCTTCCTTCCTTGTGCTGAGGCCCATGACACACTGGCTACCACTGTCCCTGCTCAGCTGTTACTTTAGGGAACGCGGAGGGCATCGTGAGTCACTACAATACTGTAAAGATGGAACGAATATTTGACGTCAAGAAAAACATATCTTCTGCCAGAAAATATCCACCTCGAAGCTCTGTAACTTTTTTGCCAACTCTTCACTAGAAGATCAGAGGGACATTTCGTGTTTCTTTTCTTTTATAGGTGGATAGGGGGCGGCAAAGGCCACGGTGCAAGATGCCTCCTACCTATAGCCGCAGATGATGAAAACGGAGAGTCCAGGCTTTCTGTTACCTCACAACTGGACTTATGCTTTATGCCCAGTGACAATGAAGAGAGATTTTTTTAAAGGGCCGTGTACACCCACTGGCAAGGCATATGTGTCAGCTACTAAAACAATGCTAATAACTCTTAAACAAGCATTTACAATGCAATGGTCTCGGCATTGTTAAAGTTAGAGCTATTGGCATTGCTCATGACATTGTTTTTGTTTTTAAAACATTTAAAGAAACTGCATTGTTATTTACAATGTCAATAGCTTAATCACTCTCAAATGCGAGACATATTGCATTTGCACCCACACACAGAGCCACACACACAAAGCCACCCACACACACAGAGCCACTCACATAGCCACCTACACACACACAGAGTTACCCACACACAGACAAAGCCACAACGCATAGAGCCACCTACAAGTAAAGCCACCTACACAGAGCCACACACACAGAGCCTCCCACATGCACATAGAGCCACCCACACACACACACAGCCATCTGTGCTCCCTCAGCCGGCTTGTGAGTGTAACGTCCCATGTGCTTGTGCTGGCGTCACTAGGATAAGCTAGTCCCCATTGTTTGGTTTGCTGCGCGTGTTAATGACAGCTTCGCGGTAATTGTTCATTGTATGTAAGATATCAGGCCAATCTGAGCTGTTAGCCGAGACCTAAAAAACAGCTAAACGTAATATATCACGTGTGATTTGTTTACAGGGCGTCTGTTGCAGGTAAAGAAATTGGATTTATATGTAATCGGTGCAATCAGGAAACTCTGTGCGCTAATTGCCAACAGATCACCAATTATAGCGTATTTACGTCATGCCATCAAAATATCACGGCACGCTTAAAAATCAAAGCAGAACCCATGTGCAGGCCATTACATTACTCCTGCGCTAGAATGAACAAGTCCTAAACTCCTTTAGCTGCACAGACATCTTGGCAGCGCTCCAAGGGCCCGATTCACAGAACTAACTTGTGGTAAATAAAATTCCTTTACCGGGACTGAATTTGATACAGAAACATTATAAAATAGCTCAGTAAAATGAGAGGCAGAATCCGTGATATTAGAGTTTCGGAATGGGCTTTATTCCAGTGCTCGATTATAATCGGTTGCTCCAAGTTCCATCACCACGGGGGTTCAGGAAGTGAAGTACATACTTTATTGACAAGAAATGACTTTTATAGTACATACATGACAATGAAGTGAATGCAGTAGGCGTAACAATTGATAAAGAAAATGACGATTTGTTCTGCGTAACCAGAAATGGGTGTAATAAGGCGTAAAAAGGAACATAATTGGTTATGATGTCATATATAGGTGGATCTATAAGATAATACTTGGCATAGATGCGCGCGCAGCAGTATGACGTGTAATTGACGTGTAACTAGGGGGTGAAGGGGACTTGACATTTAGCTATACATGTGGAGACAAAAAGTCTGGGGGGTCAAGTCAACCTAATCCCAAATCATATCTAACATCCTATGTTTAAAGAACTATGTTATCCAAGAAAGAAGGACTCTCGGACAGAATCTATTCTATACTGACTGTGCGTGCGTGTACAAGCGTCTAAGTGTCTACACTGAATGCGAGGGGGTAGGAATATTCCATGGTGACAGGGCTATGAATTACTTGCATAAGGGCAGAGAAGTCGGGCCTTTTGCTCGGTAACTGGAAGAATGTTTACTTAAACTACTAGGCAGGAATGCATCGGCTGAGGGGGAAGCAGATAATTCGAAGGTGAAATACAGTTCTTGGCAGAGAATAGGCTGATGTCAGGCTTCGTGAGCCGCGCAGAGAATGAGACAAAGTTCATGGTCACAGATGCAGGCTCAGACTGGAGCTTTCAGAGGCAGAAAGCAAGAAGAGTTTTGATGACAGAATCAGGGCCTGCTTGCCTGGACTGTAAAATGGCATAAGTGAACCATATAAAGCTGGTGGCCTTTCATATTTAGGAATGGAATATCCGGCCTATTCATGGTGGATCTGACAGAGGACATGTTGACGTTGGACGCACATGTATTTGCGTCTTCATAACTGGAACTGGAGGGAACATACATGTACTTGTGATATGCACATAGAACCGTTGGGGTCCAAGATAGGGGACATAACTGACCAGAAAAATCCATATTTCCACATTCCCTCCTTGTCCCCTACTTGCCCTTCAAGAGATATCAATCTTCATTAATCCATTGATCTGTTCATATAGCATCATTTGTTCTTCTTTCTTCTTCCGTGACGAATGAAATCTTGGTGGTGGAATACACGATGTGGCACACAGACCACAAATCGCTGGTCCACATTGTAGACATAGACAGCAACTGAATAGTATGAGAAGGCCAATACCTAGGAAGGATAAAACTCTCCATCCCCAGGCTGACATCACATTCCAAAACCAACTGGACCAAGTCCAAGTGCCTGGGTTCTGGTGTATCTGGCTTACAATCTTATGAAGGCGAGTGATGGCTTTATATACAGATTGCGAATTTTCTGGTATGAATACGCAGCAGCTTGATCCGATGACCCTACAAGCTCCGCCCCTATCAGCCAGGATGACGTCAAGGACAAGACGATTTTGAAGCACAACAATCCGCATAGCAGACTGCTCTTCTGTTAAATTGCCTAAGGCGGAAATAGTCTCATTCACTACTGCTTCAAGGGTTCTAGTTAATCTACGTATCAGCTTACTATTAGTAACGGTACCTATGTAGGGAAAAATGCCTTTATTAAAATCTACATACTTGTCCCATGCCGTCTCAGTGTAATCGACAATGGGGAGATCTCTCCGCTCTCTGTTGTGTACTAAATGAATATTTCTGTAATAATCAGGAGGAGCTAGGAAAACAGGTGGCAAAAGGAATGCAATGTAGCAGGTACCATCCCAGTCTAGAGGTAAACGCATATATGCAGTCTGACCACATACAAAGTAGGAATGGCGAGAAGCTCTAAATGAAGATTTGCCTTGATCACTGAATTCTACTATAGTAGTGCATTTACTATGGCCCATATGTATGGAACCAACCTTTCTTACACACAATTCACCCTTCGCTGGAAATACTGACATGGTGGGTAAGACTAGTTCAATTTCGGATACGACATTTAGAATCATGAGATTAGGTGTAAAATTACCTAATCCATATACTTCATTTTCTAGATCAGTTCCTGTTCTTTTGGGGCGACCCTCCTTGTCAGGGTAGCAGACCTTGAGTAAAACTAGGTTCAGGTTTCCCCATACCCAATGATCTTGGTAAACTGCTGTGTCTGAGTCTATGGAATTGATTAAACTAAACCATGCTCCACAGGAGCCATTGTGTGTAAATGGGTGTGGAAAGAATGGCAGGACTCCTTCATAATTCTGATAGGGAGGGAGCCGACCACACACCCAACAATTAGTAGCATTACTAGTCTGATGGGAATGATGTAACATACTAATGAAAGTGTTATTGCGCAGCGCAAGTCTATCAGACAATTCATGTGGAGGTAAGTCACTAAAAGAATGTTCAGCAGCAACATTATAAACATGTCTAGAAATAGGGTAATATATGTGCAACAACATACTTGTAATAATTATTAAAAGACTTAATAAAAACAGAATTAATAATGTCACTATGCAGTGGCTACGCAGTGATTTACAATACGCCTGTCGTTTCAACATTTTCCGGGTATTTTCTCTACTCAGGTCCAAGGGATACATGTCGGAGACAATTCAACCGCTTCACCTTGGAGAGGACTTAAACAATCAAATTGCTCGACTTGTTGGGCCTAAGCTTTAGTTTGTAAAGTTCGGTTTCAGTTTTTTCAACCAAAGGAAGTTTTGAATCAGTCTGTGAGGGAGTGCAGGGCACAATGTCTATATCCGAGGATAGTCCATGAAATTTCTTGATATGACTTGAATGAATCCAGCCCTTGCGGCCCTCGATCTTCACGGCTGTCCTTGTGGTCAGCAGGACCAACTTGGGTGCTTTCCACCTGGGCTCCAGCTGAGTCTTTCGGTCGAAATTCCTCACAAAGACCAGATCCCCCGGAACCACGTCATGGGGTTTCACCTCGGTGTTGTCGGGAAAGGCTGCAGCTACCTGTGAACGACAAGATTGTAGTGCAGACATCAAGGAAGCCAAGTAATCTGTCAGCATATTGCAGTCAATATCAGTTATTTTGCGTGGTACGGGCGTCCCCCACATATTTGGTGGTCTACCGAAGATCACCTCATACGGGGATAGCCCTGTTCGAGAGTGTGCTACCATTCTCATGTAAAAGAGTGCAACTGGTAACGCTACTATCCAGTCGACACCTTTCTCTCTGCATATTTTGGACAATCTGATTTTCAGTATCTGATTATGTCTTTCTACGAGACCTGCTGCCTCGGGGTGTCGGACACAGTGGAATTTCCACTGATAACCTAACAGAAGTGAAACGTGTTTCATTAATTCGGATGAGAACGGCTGGCCGTTATCTGAGTGAACAACACGTGGTAAACCGTATCGTGGGAAGAATTCTCGAACCAACTGTTTGGCAGTAGTCGGGGCAGTGTAATCTGAAACCGGGTACGCCTCTGTCCAACGGGACAGAGCGCAGACAACTACGAGAACATATTTGAATCCTCGACATCGTTCCATCTGGATATAGTCCATCTGGAGTACTTCAAAAGGATTATTAGGAGGATGAAATCCACCCTGTTCTACGGGAACGCTTTTTCCTGGGTTAAACTGACAACAGATCATACAGGTACGGACCTTTTGTTTGGCTGCTGCTCGTAAATGTTTATTAAACCAAATGTGTTGAATGCTGTCTAGCATAGCTTTTTCTCCTAGATGTGCTGGACTATGTATAGTGTTAATTATAACTTGGACCATTGAATCAGGAAGGAACCACACAGACTTTTCCTTTATCATCCATCCTTGGTCCGTTTGGATCCCTCCTAATTCAGTCCATGTCTTTATTTCGTCTGGTGTAGCATGTGTCTGTATGTCAATTACGTCAAGAGTAGGATCTTTAACTGTCATACAATGTGTCGGTGTCGGGACTATTGTCTTTGTCATGTCGGGGGTTTGAGTTTGAGCCGTCTGTTTAGCTGTTCTGTCGGCTAGATCATTGCCTTGGGAAATGATATCAGTAATCTTCGTATGAGCCTTACATTTCATAATTGATATTGCAGTGGGTAGATGTATCGCATCTAATAAGGCATGAATGAGGGGTCCGTGCTGAATGTGGGCACCGTGGGAAGTTAAATAACCTCTCTCTCGCCACAGCACGCCGAAGTCATGTACAACTCCGAATGCATAACGTGAATCAGTGTATATGTTGACTTTTTTATTCGTGGCTTGAATACAGGCTTGTGTCAGAGCGATGAGCTCTGCGGCTTGAGCTGACAAAGTATTTATACGATTAGTTTCAATGACTTCAGTATCTGTTGTGACTGCGTAAGCGGCCACTAATTCTCCTGCACTTGTTCTCATACATGAACCATCTACATACAACGTCAGGTCTGGATCGGACAATGGAACATCTGTCAGGTCTTGTCTGGGTTTTGTCGTTATAGTAATAACTTCAATACAGTCATGAGCTAGTGGGTCTGTTCCGGTTACTGGCAAAAGTGTGGCAGGATTCAATGTGTTACAGCGTCTGATTTCTATATGTGGCTGAAACAGTGTAAGTTCGTACCCTGTAAGTCGCGCTATAGTCAAGTGTTGTGTTTGTGTTCTATTTACAAGAACCTCTACTGCGTGTGGTACTTGAACTGTCAATGGGTGTCCTAACACTATGGCATCGCTTTGTCTGATTGCTAAAGCTGTCGCTGCCACTGATTTCAGGCATGCAGGCAAAGCCTGAGCTACGGGATCTAATGTACTAGAAAAATAAGCACATGGTTTGTGTGCTCCTGCTTGATCCTGTGTGAGTACTGACAAGGCAGTACCTTCGCGTTCTGTAACAAAGAGTGTAAACTGTTTTCTGTAACATGGTGTTGCTAAAACAGGTGCTTGACATAAAGCTTTCTTTAGGCTTTCAAAAGCTTGTGTATGTTCTTGAGTCCAAGGGAGAACAGTCGATGTGGCTGCCTCCTGTGTGGTTAACTGAATGAGTGGTTTTGCTAGAAATGCATACTGAGGGATCCACTGCCTACAATATGAAGTGAGGCCTATGAAAGCTCGTACCTCCTTTTGTGTCTTGGGTATAGGCATGTTAGCTATTAACTGAATGCGGTCGGGTGTAAGCTGCCTTCCCTCCTTGGACAGCGAGTGTCCAAGATAAACAACTCGCTGGACACAGAATTGCAGCTTAGAAGGGGACACCTTGTGCCCCTTTTCGGCTAGAAATAGTAAAACTGTCAGTGATGCTTTCTCACATTCAGGTTCGCTTCTTGCAGTGATCAGCAGATCATCGACGTATTGAAGCAGTGCAGTGTTAACTGGCATGTGGATACTGTCAAGTTCTCGTTTCAGTGCTTGGCTATAGATGCTGGGGCTTTCTGTAAATCCTTGAGGTGCGCGTGAGAATTTAAAGCTACGTCCATTTAAACTAAATCCGAACAAATATTGGCTTTCCGGATCTATTGGGACACTGAAAAAGGCATTCTTGAGATCAATTACAGTAAAGAATGTTGCTTCGGAATCAATGGCTGTCAGTAATGACGAGATATCTGGGACCACAGGAAATTGTGGCACAATGCACTTGTTTAATTCGCGCAGATCAATAACCAATCGATATACTGGCGGGGCCTTTGGATCTGTTCGTTTAAGAATCGGAATTATCGGTGAATTACATACATTGGAGTCTGTTTCCACAACTACTCCTTGGGCAATGAGCTCGTCAATGATTTGTAGTAAAGCCACTACAGCATCTGGTGGTAACTTGTATTGTCGCATTCGTGGTAGCACCACTCCTGCCTTTAATGTGACTCTATATGGTGTAATATTCATGCATCCAACATCAGTAGGGCCTTGTGCCCATAGACGTGTAGGTAAAGTCTGCAGTCGGGGATCCATGTCTCTAGACACATAGTGACCTTTAAAATCACGCAAAAACAACCTTACACCTTCCGGAGAACAACATATTATGGCTCCTAGAGCTTTCAGGGTTTTAATTCCTAACAGATTTTCTGGACATGATTTAGTAAGCAATAAATCTGTAGTTCGGGTCAGAGGTCCTATCGTAAGTGGCAGTGGTTGTGACACTTCATTAACAATAGGTTTTCCTGAAAAGCCAAGGGAAATATTCTGAGAGCCTGAGAGGGGTGCCCCTGGAACTTCACTACGTTTTATAGTTGTTCGACTTGCCCCTGTATCGAGTAAAAACTTCCTATCTTGGCCTAATAATTCACTATGTACATAAGGTCCTTCTTGATCTACAGGAATCTCGATAAGGGGTAAGTCAACTTCCCTCTCTAGGCTAGTTCATGCGTAACGCTGATACTCAGGATATTCATACTGTGCGGTCTGATACATTTGTCGTGTTGTTGTCTGTGTGGCAGTAACAGGCAACGGTGGTGCAGCTGGCACAAACTGTATTGGCTGTTGTGCGGCTGGCATGGCCTGGGCATGCTGCATAGCTCCTTGTTCATTCTGATCTTGTCTGAGTGGCCGTGATCTTTCTTGTGTTTTACCTATGGCGATATTATGTTTTAAAACTGGACAATCGTGTACGTAATGACCTGGCTTTTTACAATAATTGCATGTCCCTTTTACAGGTCCTGCTGAATCGGAATGTGTCATACCCTTTTTATGTCCTTCCGCTGGAACTGTCTGGGAAACTAGCATTTTCATTTTCGTGTCTTTCATGCGTCTGTGTTCATGTTCTTGTTCCTCTCTAATTCTATTGTGATGGTACTGTAGCATTTGTAACATTTGTGATGGAGTGTTACCTTGCCAGGTACTCTCGAATTTTAATACTCTATTCTTTACTGGGGGCAGGGCATTTTCCACTAACTTTGTTACAAACAGATGTGGGTATGATTCGCTACTTGCTTTTATGCCACTATTTATACCAAAACATTTTTCAAATCGGGCATAGTAATCACTAGTGTCTTCATCTTGCTTCTGCTTACAGGCTGAAATCGTTCCCCAATCTTCCTTTTTCGTAGTTAATAAACGTGGCAGTACCTGTACTAGTAAACCTGGTAATGCTTTAGTTTTATCCCCAAGTCCTGCTCCTGCAGTTCGGGCCTTTTCTTCCGCTTCTAACACTGACCATTCTATCTTTTGGTCACCTACCTCCCACTCTTTTTCCTTGAGTTTCTCATAAATACCAGCAGGCATCAACACCTTTAATATTGTCATAATGTCGGGATAGGTATACTCTCCCATGAGTAACATGTCTTTAATTTCTCGGTGAAAACCCGCTGGATCTTTGTCATGACTGGGTACCACTTTCTTCATTTGTAACAATTCTATTTTTGATATGGGCGTATATACAAATACGCGCCTAAACTCGTTGTCCTCGCCTTTTATTGGGTGCACTTCTCGTAAGGGATTCTGTCTATCCATGTGATACGTGGTTCTTTCCTTGACGGGCAATGAAACATGCTCTGAGCATACAAAAACAATATACTGCTTTCTTGATTCTAGAATTTCTTTAATTAATTTAGTACCTGGACCTCTCCATTTATTCATAAGCAATTCAGTCAGTATGTCAGGTAAGGGACCAGGGTCCGAATGCTGACTCCGATATAGTATAATGAGTTGTTGAATCATATAAATCCCAGCTAACCTCTGTTCATCTGGGGTGAGATTCAAAAATGTGCGTACTACTGTATCATCACTATATTTTCCGGGACTGTCCACCCAATGGACAGCTGCCCTGGCTAAATCTTGTTCATCCATGGAGTCGAGAAAATGATAACCCCTTCGTTCTCGTAGTAGTTTGTCGGCGGTTTGGAACGAATGCTCGTTAGACCTTATATTAATTATAGGTATTTGAAAATTCCTGTTATTATCTGGACATATCGGATGTATTGAGTCAGTATGACATCTAGTCTGATTCCTATTACAAACAAGATCTTCCTCTACCTACATAGGCTATGGTGTCCGACTGTCCTGCGGGCAGTCCTGACCCTTCTTCCTCGTTTTGTTCGAACTCGTCTGCCTCTAATCTCTCTTCGTGTAGGCGTTCTATTTCTTTACGGATCTTTCGGCACATGGCTATTATGCAATTTTGTTTGTCGTGTCTCCCTTCTGATATATTCTGGCTCCATCTGGTAAGAATTTGCATTGCTTCCGGGTCTACCCCCGGTCGGTCTACATTTCTGATCACACAGTTTATGAGGAAACGTAACAGTTCCCCCTGTATCTCTACTTTCTGGTATTCCATAGCTCTGTTAATACATTCTGGATCTCGCCCTGTTTGGACAAAATGATATATTTCGTCTAGATGCGCAGTCATTCCTGGTAACTTCGCTAAATACACTGCGGCTCGTCTGATACGCAATGAGGCCAGGGTCATTTCGTCCTCTATACCGGGCACCGGGTCATATCTACAATCTACGAGAAGTTCTTTAAGTGCACGAGCACTTACGAATTTGGGTGTACGTGAATGCGCTGACTCTTGAAAAGTAAGTTTATTTATTCTAGGTGGCGTAGAAAAGATATTGGTAGCACCTCCCGTGGCCCCATCTGGGGCGTCGGGTGTGAAAGGATTCGTTGAACGTGACACAGCAACTATAGGTGTGGACACAGCTATAGAAGTAGCTGTAGGAACAGATACAGAAACAGATGTGCTTGCCGGAACTTGTGACTCGATTTGTTGCTGTAGGGATACGGGTACTGGATCTTGGCGTAGGACCTCCCTGATATGCGGTCTATGTGGAGCGGAATTAGCATACTCGGGAGCTGCGTCATCTAAATATGAGGAAAGAAAAACATCTTCTGCGGTTCTAGGATGCCCCTTAGGATGTACCTTGATTGGGAATAATGGGGGTGGCAAGTCTTTCGGTATCTCTGGAGTAGCCTTAGGTAATCCTTCGGCCAGAAGGGGATACATACCATTGATAAGGGCATTTCTTTGTCTGTCTACTTGTTCTGATTTCACTCGGATACCTTCCTCAATTAATAGATTTCCTTGAACTTTATTTGAACTTTCTTTATTCCTTTCTTCCTGTCTACGTGCTTTTTCTGTACGTCTATGAGATTCTTTACGCCATAACTCAACGGCGTCCTTCTGTGACTGTCTGACTTTCCTTTTCCATAACTCTTCCTCGACTTTCATGATGCACTCTGCATCCCAGGTCCCCGCTGCGGGCCACCTCTGACTTTCTGGTAATCCCTTGGTATAGTCTACCCATAAATCAAGAAATAATATAGCGTCTAAGCCATGTTTGTGATACATGAAGTGCCCTGGAGTGTCCCTAGGAGGAATAGGGACGGCTTCTTCGAGAACCCCTTTTCTAGTCGTGATCTGTCTTAATTTCGAAAAGAGCGGCATATTGAGAACTGACCTTATACTTGATTTTGACCAACTGACCTGATACTTGAATTTGAACAGACTTAATACAATAAACACGATAATGAACAGTCATTCATACCACAATATGCAGGACGTTTTTAAACACATTAAACATTAAACATTAAACCTTTAACTGAAACAACAATGATGATCGTCTGCATAACTAATCACCAAGCTTAATTTTTGACAATAACTAGATACTTCGGAATACTTGATATACTGCTAAACAGTACAGATACACTGCTAAAACAGTGCAGACCGGATTTGTGTACCCAAACCCGTCTTGACCGGCACAACCTATGTGCACGTCAGAAATGCCTCCCCAGTAATGGTACTCACCGGGTAGCTTCGGAAACGGAAGGCCTCGGTAACTTGAACTTGAACCGGACTAGACTCGACTCGTCTCGTCGGAAACTGGGCTTGACTTCGAACTGGTGGGTCTCTGTATACCTCGGATCTTGCTCTCTCAGCTAGGCTCTGGTCGGGATACTTCGCACTTCTCACCGCCTCGTCTGGGTGTTGATCGCAGTCTCAGTCGCCCCCGCTTGACCGGAGGGAGATACAGGAAATCCTGCTGGTACGCGTTATTGTCCGTCCAGCTGTGGCAGGAGACCGGGCCTGCAACTCACCGCCGGCGCGTGAGATGAGAAAGTGTCCCTGTTCGGGCGCCATCATGTGGTAAATAAAATTCCTTTACCGGGACTGAATTTGATACAGAAACATTATAAAATAGCTCAGTAAAATGAGAGGCAGAATCCGTGATATTAGAGTTTCGGAATGGGCTTTATTCCAGTGCTCGATTATAATCGGTTGCTCCAAGTTCCATCACCACGGGGGTTCAGGAAGTGAAGTACATACTTTATTGACAAGAAATGACTTTTATAGTACATACATGACAATGAAGTGAATGCAGTAGGCGTAACAATTGATAAAGAAAATGACGATTTGTTCTGCGTAACCAGAAATGGGTGTAATAAGGCGTAAAAAGGAACATAATTGGTTATGATGTCATATATAGGTGGATCTATAAGATAATACTTGGCATAGATGCGCGCGCAGCAGTATGACGTGTAATTGACGTGTAACTAGGGGGTGAAGGGGACTTGACATTTAGCTCTACATGTGGAGACAAAAAGTCTGGGGGGTCAAGTCAACCTAATCCCAAATCATATCTAACATCCTATGTTTAAAGAACTATGTTATCCAAGAAAGAAGGACTCTCGGACAGAATCTATTCTATACTGACTGTGCGTGCGTGTACAAGCGTCTAAGTGTCTACACTGAATGCGAGGGGGTAGGAATATTCCATGATGACAGGGCTATGAATTACTTGCATAAGGGCAGAGAAGTCGGGCCTTTTGCTCGGTAACTGGAAGAATGTTTACTTAAACTACTAGGCAGGAATGCATCGGCTGAGGGGGAAGCAGATAATTCGAAGGTGAAATACAGTTCTTGGCAGAGAATAGGCTGATGTCAGGCTTCGTGAGCCGCGCAGAGAATGAGACAAAGTTCATGGTCACAGATGCAGGCTCAGACTGGAGCTTTCAGAGGCAGAAAGCAAGAAGAGTTTTGATGACAGAATCAGGGCCTGCTTGCCTGGACTGTAAAATGGCATAAGTGAACCATATAAAGCTGGTGGCCTTTCATATTTAGGAATGGAATATCCGGCCTATTCATGGTGGATCTGACAGAGGACATGTTGACGTTGGACGCACATGTATTTGCGTCTTCATAACTGGAACTGGAGGGAACATACATGTACTTGTGATATGCACATAGAACCGTTGGGGTCCAAGATAGGGGACATAACTGACCAGAAAAATCCATATTTCCACAAACTTAAGACAAAATCCTAAACTTACTACCATTTTGGTATTCACAGAAGGCACTTACTCATTTCGGTATTCACAGAAGTTAGGAGTCCTAACTTTAGGACTCCTAAATGCCTTCTGTGAATACCGAAAGTCTTAAAATTAGGATTTTTCTCAGTTTAGTAGTAGTACAGTTAGGACTTCTAACTTTAGGACTCCTAAATGCCTTCTGTGAATACCGAAAGTCTTAAAATTAGGATTTTTCTCAATTTAGTAGTAGTAAAGTTAGGACTCCTAACTTTAGGACTCCTAAATGCCTTCTGTGAATACCGAAAGCCTTAAAATTAGGATTTTTCTCAGTTTAGTAGTAGTAAAGTTAGGAGTCCTAACTTTAGGACTCCTAAACTGAGAAAAATCCTAATTTTAAGACTTTCGGTATTCACAGAAGGCATTTAGGATGCCTAAAGTTAGGACTCCTAACTTCTGTGAATACCGAAGTGAGTAAGTGTCTTCTGTGAATACCAAAATGAGTAAGTGCCTTCTGTGAATACCAAAATGGTAGTAAGTTTAGGATTTTGTCTGAAGTTAGTTCTGTGAATCGGGCCCCAAATGTTTTTGTTTTTTTGTTTAATTGTATAAAATACAAATATGTAAAACCCTGCATGATGCACGCGAACTTGAACTATCTTCCAAGTCCTCAATGATGCATAGTGCTTGTTGACACAACATGTGTATACTTTTTTTTATTTACATCCCTGCAACGTCACCCTGGGTCTGACCCATCCTTCCCATGCGGTTTGTGGAGGTGGAGGAAGAGGGGGCAGCTTACAGCTGTCCCAGACTCCTAGGCTCCTATCAGGGTGGGTTTTGCTGATTCAGCACAGAGCCCAGCATGTTTTATGCGCCTACAGGGCGTTAAGGGATTCATCTAGCCAAATTTCTCTCTCAGTCAGTGCTTTATTTTCAGACAGTTCAACTCGGAAAGCAGTGAACAATAATTGCCTCTTTCTGAGATGTGCTGTCTGAAAATAAAGTACTAACTCTGAGAGTGGGTTGAATTCACCTTACATCCTGCAGGCGCATCCTGCAGGCGCATAAAACAGGCGCTCGGCTCTGAGGTGCCCCAGAAAACTCCAGCAAGGGCCCCTGGTGTCATTCAAAAGCTGGAAAACTCTCGATCAAATCAGAAATATAACACCCGAGCATAGCTGCCAAGGTTTCAGATTGCTATGTGTGACGCTTTCATAATTTCAGTCCAATTATGAGTGACATTTCAACTTTCTCGTGAGCAAAATCACACATTAAAGACGAAGGAAACATATAAATACCAGAAAATACACCCATTTGATTATGGTGAAACTCTAAGAAGATCTTGAAACAGGTGCAAAGCTAACGATCTTTGCAGCATGCATGTTAACCCTGTGTGCTATTTTATGGAGGGTCAAAACTGCTACTGGACAAGTAACTATCGAGCAGGGGCTTTTACACCCATGTTGAAGTCCATCATCCCATCTCCCAAGTCAGCCGCAGGTGTGGCAGAACCACAAGTAAGAAAATTAACTCTGTCGCAAAAGCAATAACTCACTGAGCGGTCTACATATAATACAGTTCCTGATGTCAAGGTACACAGGTCTCCAGCAGGAACTTTTACACCCAAGCACACCACCCCATCTCCCAGCTCACCGCAGGTGCGGCTGGACCACAAGTAAGAAAAGGATTGCTGTGGCTAAAGCAAAAACCCTCTGAGCTGTCTACATAAAATACAGTTTGCGATGTTGTAATGTGAAGGCACACGTTCTTTGGTGTCTGCACTACTATATGGTGAGAGACAACTCATAGCTGCCACTCACAGCCAGCAGCCAGGGCGCTAAGTGGTCAACCCAAATTTAAAAATGAGCGCGGTCCGCCCGGGTCGGCGCGCTGCTACCTGCAGTCCAGCTTCTCAGCCTGTGGCCCAGATGAGCTGCCTAAGTGATGAATTTATTCACTATCTCATGCACTTGACAGCCACGGGCATTGATTGAGGGCAAGGGGCTGAGGCACACACATAGCCGGACGGCAGAGTGAGCCAGGGCCACCGCACCATTTCAAGAACATCGTACGCGGCTCGTGAAAACACACTGACCAGACTACATAGGGATACCTGCCTCCGAGATCTCCTGGCCACAATGATTCCCTTTGTCAAACGCGTTGTGCAGGGCATTCAGGCTCATCAGCAGCCGTGCTCTGGGCTCCATGTGGAGTTGGCTCCGGTGCGCGTGCCGGGGATCTTATATAATTTAAATTTAATGCGTGGCGGTATGAGCAGAGCCATTGCCTCTGCAGTCCCACAGCTTACTTTAAAAACTGCAGACACCAGCTTACGCCGCCGCAGGCAACACCAGAATGTGAGGTCCACGGGTCCTCCGCCTATCATTGTCTCATACACAATCTGCCTGGGGGCAGTTTGATGTCTTGGTAATTGCCATTAGGTGCTGCCTCTCCTGACATCACGGAGTGAGAGGCACCATGGAAGTCCCGACCTTCCAATATTGATACATAGTTGTGCGTTAACTCAGCCAACTCCCAAGCCTGCAGGGAGCAGCGCGCTCCTCGGGCCCACGGCGGTGATCTCGGGGGCAGAGCGCTTTCCTTCCACAGCGCGCTCAGGTCCCGGGCGGCGGTGGTGATTTCAGGGGCACAGCGCTTTCCTTCCTCAACGTGTCGCAGTGCCTTAGGGACCCCATGCTGCCTGCACGCGCCAGTAGGCTCTCTGATTGGTTGACAAGGTCCACCAATCACAGTGCTTATTGGTAGTTGCCAACCTATCAGAGAGCCGACTGGCGCGTGTAGGCAGCGTGAGCAAGACATGCCGTAGACTCGCTGTCTTATGGGCGTGTTAAAAAAAGAGAAATAATCGAAAAAACACGCCCCCGAATCCGAAAGAGACGGGGCTTGTTTGGAGAGACAAAGCTCTTCTCCAATGGCTGCCCAGCATTTAAGAGGACAGCCAATGGAGAAGAGGAGAGAAGAGGGGCGGGTTCAAGCCCCACTACTCCAAGTCATTATATCTCGCGAGCGAGACTGCGCAAGCGCAGCCTTCGCTAGCCGAGACCTAAAAAGAACAGTTTTACCATAAGATGGGGTTGCTTGTCTTCCCGTCTGAAGGAGCCTTGGGCTGGTGGTTCTGGATGGACTGTACTTACTGGAGCAGGACTGTTAGGCCTTGCATCCTTGGCACAGTTTCCCGTCTTTTTGCCTCTACCTCCTGTGTGTTTGACTGTGTGATGAATTTCATTTTGCCTAGTTTAGGTACTCTGGGCAGTTTACCACTGCTGATCAGTTCCAAAGTGCAAGTGCTCACGTGTAAATTGTGATTATGATTGATTATCCATGATTGGCCTATTTGATTTACTGATAAGTCCCTAGTAAAGTGCACTGTGTGTGCCCAGGGCCTGCAAATCAAATGCTACTAGTGGGCCTGCAGCACTGGCTGTGCCACCCACACCAGTAGCCTTTCAATTGTGTCTACCTGCCACTGTACTGTCTGCACATGTTGTTTTTTACTGCCATGTCGACCTGGCAAGTGACCCACTTGCTAGGCCCTACCCTTCCCTTTTCTGACATGTCAGTTGCCTCTAAGGTAGGCCCAAGGTAGCCCCATGGGCAGGGAGCAGTGTATGTGAAAGGTAGGATATGTACTGGTGTGTTTTACATGTGCTGGAAGTGAAACACTGCCAGTTCATTTTTCTCTATTTCAAGGACTAGCTCTCCCATAGGCATTCATTGGAGCCGCCTTGAAACATTTTTACAAGTATAACGTTCAATTGGGAACAGCTAGAGTTTTAGAGTTTGGGCTCCCAGAGCTCAGAATTTAATGACACATCATTTAGTAAAGGTGGTTTTTAAATTGTGTTTGAAAATGTCATTTTTAAAAAGTGGGTTTTTTCTTGTTTAACATCCTGTGCCTCTGCCTGTCTGTGGAATCAATGTCTGGTTTTAGATTGACAGAGGCTTGGTTGCACATTCACTCCAGAGACGCGCACAAAGGGAGCTGAAGTGTGACCTGCATATGCTGATGAGCTGTCCTGGTCTAGAGTTGTCCCTAGCACCTGAATAGGATGTGGCTGCCCTGCCCAATGCTGTTTCCAACTCCTGTAGTGTGGCTGGACCAGGGATGACAGAACTGGTTTTGCTGAGCAAGGGAAACTTTCTGAACAAAGAGTTCAAAGGGAAACAAGCATTAGTAATGCATCAATTTTGCCTATGTAATGAATAAAGAGCTGTTTTCATCAATCATCGTCCGGGAGAAGGAAGGCGCTCCCTGACAGATAATACGGTAGTGGAGAAGATGTGGCACAGCGACCAGAGCTGCTGACTATGACTGTGACTGACTGTGGAGAGGTGTGGCTCACTAGTTAGAGGCGGCAGACCCGTAAGCAGAGAATCGGCCGGGGACCAGGGTTCAATTCCCGACGCGGCAGGGTCGTGGACCAGGGTCAAAACGGACTTGATAATTCTCGCCTCGGTACCTACTCTAACCAGGAACACACTCGGCAACTCTGGGCATTAAGCTTGCCTCATCTCTACAACGGCCCCCCACAGACGCCAGGGATGCCTGGTTTCACCTTGGAGATACCCAGAAAGGGACCATCTCACAGGGATAGCCAGGATGGGTTCCCCAGCGGTCTACAGCGCCGGGACGCCCCGTTGCTGGGGCAGCTGTGCGCTTTACAAGTCTACAACATTTACATTTACATTTACTAGAGTGCTGGGGATCCCAGTTCAAATTTCTGCTGCAACACTCTACATATTGTGATTCCATACAAATCACCTAATCTCTCCGGGTGATAAATTGTTTTATAAATATGCTGCATGAGTAAAAGGCAAAACTTTATGAAAATATAGTTCCACCGAAGCGGATGTTAACAGTATTTCAGGAAAATATGCTACAGCCAATCGAAATGGAGGAAAAGTAAGTGGCACACATAGGACCCAATGAGTACTGCCCCTTTGCTGTGTGTTGCTTTGCTGAGTTGTTCTGCAGGTGCTGCTTCTGTCTGTGGGCAGTAGAAAGGACTGGACCTTTACCTTGTGGTATTCTACTTAAGATTCTCCAAGAGCTTGAAGTAGAGCTTGCCTTCTGTTCAGAAGTCTCAGGGATACAAAGACATCACCTGCAACATCCTTGACCTCCACTACTGGGAGTTCTGACCTGCCCTGTGGTGTCAAATCCAGTTCTGGGCCCTTGGAGGTTGTTCATGCTGCAAAGAACTACAAAGAACTGAAGAAACCTGCATAATCGACACTTCGCCTATCTTGCAACTTTACTTTCCGATGCAGCACTGCAGTGCAGTGTGGTAGAAAGTGCAACGCACAGACCTGTGTGGCCGAAGAAATCAACCCAACGCCTGTCAGCGGGCCGAAGAACTGCTGCATTGCGAGTTCGATGCCCTGGCCTCTGAAGTCCGACACCCCCGCACCGACTCAACCGCTGGCCCTGCTATGCGGCCAAAAGAAACAAAGCATTGTGGGACCGCAGCTGAAGACATCGACCCAGCCCCTGTTTGCTGCTGCTGCATCTACCTCCAGCGCATCCCGGATTTCCACGCATCGCAACTGTGCACCACGTTTGTCCGACGCAGCACTCGCAGACCCAAACTGTCTTAGAATCTATGCCTCACTTCCCCCTACAGTCCGGATTAGGTGCATCACATTTCCTGCGTGCAGGGGAACTATCGATTTGCCTCTACAGGTACTGATGCATTGCTGTGTTTTCTGACGCTTCCCTTCTCTGCGGCTGTTTTGCCTTGTGGATTTTGATGCATCCGAGGTACTTTGTGTAAAAATGATACCTCCATAGTTATCTATGTACAGAATTGCTTGAAACTTTTACAAAGTCATATTTTGAGTTCTGTATGTTGGATTTTTGTCATTTGGGTCTTGTTTGGTTTAGATAAAGATACTTTATTTTTCTAGACTGTTGTGGTGTCCATTTGTAGTGTTTTCACTGTGTTACTGTGTGTGTTATATATAAATACTTTACACATTTCCTTTGAGATAAGGCTAACTGCTCATGCCAAGCTAGCAAGGGGGTGAGCAGGGGTTATCTGGGTGAGCAACTCCCTTACCCTGACTAGAAGGAAGGGTCCCTACTTGGACAGGGTGCATACCACTGCCAACTAGGGACCACCATTTCTAACATTGGTGGTCAGAAGTGAGGATTTGGACTTGTATTTGTATTTGGCATGCAGTGATCAGTGTGCACTACAACTGAGTGCAGACCATTATGCAACCATACTGCTTTGTGATCTTTGTCCTTTTTTTGTGATAATCCTTGAAGTATCCACGCACCTTGTCTCTCCGTGGTAAACCAGCATCTGAAGATGGAGATTTGGTTTTTGAGATTGAAATGTTGCACCCTTACAAAGTAGATCAGCGTAAACAGTTTTACAAGGATTTTGGATGTCTCAATAGAAGCTCCGCTAGGAAGGAGGAGCCGCAGAAGTCTTTGAGTGCCTGGTGGGCATACAGAGAACCTGGGGAGGCTGAGAATGAAATGGGAACATGGATCCGGATGTGCAGAGCTAGCAGTGTGATTTAAATGCTAAGGATTTGCCTGCCAAAGCATCTTCTAGGAATGGCAGCAGTGTGTCATCCAGGAATCTGTCCCCAGAGGAGCTAGAGGACCGGTGACAGGAGAGGGAGCAAGTGAGAAATTCAAGATTCTCAAATTTGAAAGCAAAAAGTTTGAAATGGATCACACTCAGCAGAAGAAAGAGCAGGAAAGGTCCCTTGCTCTGGCAGAGAGACAACTGTTATTGGCTCATGAGTAAGTTCGAAGAAGATGGACATCAAGGCCCAGCAGGCAGAGTCCAGTGCAAATGGTGGCAGCGTGCAGTCAGTGCAGCCTGGGGAAAGGGTCACATTCTCAAAAATTTGATACAAGATTTTATTAAGGGGCATGACATACATGCTTGGTTTGCAGCATATTGAGGCAGCCTGTCAAATGAATGATGTCCCTGAAAGGCAATGGGGAGGGAGCCTGTGGAAATACTTTGAGAAGGAGGGGAGGGACATTTTGACACCCCTAAAGGAAACAAATAACCTCACCTATCCTATCATGAAGGAGGCCTTGTGTACAAGGTATGGGCTCACCCCAGAGCAGTATAAGAAGAGGTGTAGGTCTTTTAGGAAAAATGATTCTCATACTTGGTTGGAATGTATTAATTAATTTTGCAGATCACTGGTTGGTTGGAGAAAGGGCAGCAAGGTAACTGACTATCAGGGGTTATATGATTTCATTGCTTGTTAGCACTTGTATACTATTTGTTTCCAAGAGGTGTGCCAGCATAGGATGGATTGCAAGCTGACTAGCCCCAGGAAGCTTGATCAGGAGGCGGACCATTGGACGAGCACCAGGGTCCACAAAGGGTATGTGGGAGACTCAGCCAAGGGTGGGCAGGGTCTCTCGCAAAACAGAACAGAAGGAGTTCTCTGAAGGGCCCCAATCTAGTTCCCAGGGTAAAGGTTTCCATCCCCCTAGTGATAAGAAACCTTGGTTCTCTACAGGGAAGCCTACAGAGAAGGGCCCCCGCAAGGGTTTTGCATGTGGTCAGGATGATCACATGATGGGAGACCCCAAGTGTTCCAAGTACATACCGGCACCCACTGGAGGGAAGTTGCGTGGGTTGGTTAGTATAGCGCTTGGTAAGGAGTTGGTCCCAGGTGAAGTGTGGGAGCAAACTGAGATGATCCTTGTCTCACTAGAGGACAGTGAGATGGTTTAAAGGACCCTCGTGCCTGAAAACACTAAGAAATGCAGGCAGTGGGTGACCATCAATGGACCGAGGATGGAGGCTTTGAAAGACACAGGAACCAGTGTGACATCTGTCAGGTGTCAATGGGTGTCTGAGGAGCAGGTTGTAACCAATGTACTTTGCTCTGTAGTTGCAGCAGACAACTCTGAGCGCCTGTGTAGGGTGGCGCAGGTTCCATTTGATTTGGGGGGTACCTTGAGAGCAGTTGTGAGTTCAACCATGCTAAATGATTGTCTGCTTGGCAATGACCTGCAGAGTTCCCCTTGGGGAAGGTGGTACGCCGGTCTCATTTGGAGATGTTGGGTCTGTCTGAGTGGCCGCATGTGACCACTCGGTCAATGGCAGCCAGAAGAGGTGATCAAGAGGACCTGGAGCCTAAAACATTGGCCCAGGTGCCTGCCAGAAAGAAAAAGGGCGTGGGAAACCTGTGCCTGAAGTTCCCACGACCCAGGAGGAGGCTGACCTTAAGGGGGTGCCCTGGAACATACAAGGGAGCAAGTAGCCGAACTTGGAGACTTACCTGAACTGATCCATTGGCAGCAGGAAGGTGTTCCTACGATGGAGGAGTTCTGGAAGGAGCAGATGGAGTGCCCTACTCTTGCTGGTTTGCGGTAGCAGGCTGCAAACCAAGCATCTGGTGAGTAGTCTTGGTCACATCGGATCTAATGGGAGCCTAAGGTTGCTGACCCTGGGTCAGCGTGTGTGCTGGTGGTACCCCAGTGTTTCAGAGCCTTCCTACTGGGTCTGCCTCATGCTGTGCTTTTAGCAGGATATTGGGGGCAGGTCAAAACCTTTGACAGGATCTTCACCTACTTCTTTTGGCCTCAAATGTGAAAGCACTCTGATGCATATTATAGGTCTTGGCAAACTTGCCAGGCAAGTGGTAACAGTGGGAGAAAAGCAAAGGCTCCTATCCAACCTTTTTCTGTGGTGAGCACCCCTTTCGAGTGGGTGAGTATTGATATTGTGGGGCCCCTAAACTAAAGACAGCCTTAGGCAACAGGTACATCCTAGTCTTGGTGGACCATGTCACCCCGTACCCAGTCTCAGAAAAACATAGCCCCTGTGGTGAGGCAGGCGTTGATGGTGATGTTTTTCTGAGTTGGTTGCCCCAGAAAGGTAGTATCTGACTGGGGTATCCAAGTATATGATGTCTCTGTGGGAAGAGTGTGGTATGACCTACAAATTCATCACTCCTTACCACCCCAAGGTAATGGGTTGGTTGAGAGATTCAACCAAACCCAGAAAGGCAGGATCAAGAGTCTAGCAGAACCCATGATGCATATGTTGGATGTCCTTTTGCCAAGCCTTCTTTTTGCTTACAGAGAGGTGCCACAGAAATCCTTAGGGTTCAGTCCCTTTGAATTGCTGTAAGGCATCCTGTAGGAGGATCTCTTAGTCTGGTTTAAGAAGGCTGGGAGAAAGCTCCCAGTAAACCTCCCCAGGATGTATTTAGCTACATGCTGGCCTTCAGAAACCGGACTGGTGCTTCAGGAAGCTCACTCAGGAGACCCTGGAAGCAAGCCAGGAAGAGATGAAAGACTTGTATGGCCAGAATGCCACTCTGGTTGAGTTTCAGCCTGGCCAGAAAGTGTGACTCATGGTCCCAGTAGTGCTGTGTGCTCTCCAAGACAATTGGACTGGGCCTTTTGAGGTGGTGGAGTGCAAGAGTGATGTCACCTATCTGGTGAATTTGTAGACTTCAAGGAAACCTTTGATGGTCCTGCATGTGAACCGCCTTAAACCTCACTTTGAGAGGTTTGAAGTGAACATGCTCTTGGTGACAGATGATGGGGTGGAGAACCTCATCCTGGCCTCCTGTCTGCCAAGGAGCAAGAAGGGTCAGTGAAAGGTGTGAACATCTCCCCTGCACTGATCCCAGAACAAGAGTGATTGTCGCCAGCTGTTGTAACAGTTTGCCACTCTGTTTTCACTGACCCCAGGTGTCACCCATTGGTGTACCCATGATGTGGACACTGGGGACAGTCCTCCTGTAAAACACAAAGTTTACAGATTGATAGAGTCAAAGCCAGTATCAAAGAAGAAGTATCTAAGATGTTGATGCTAGGGGTGATAGAGCAATCCAGTGCATTTGACTTAGAGTCTGGGTACTGGCAGATTGCCTTAACTATAGGGCCAAGGAGAGGTCTGCATTCTCTACGCCAAAGGGGCACTACCAGTTCTGGATGATTCCCTTTGGGTTAAAGAATGCCCCTGCCACCTTTCAGAAGTTGGTCAACCAGGTGTTGGCTGGGCTGGAGGATTTCAGTGCTGCTTACCTAGATGACATCGCAGTGCTCAGTTCCAGCTGGGATGATCACTTGCACCACCTCTGGGAAGTATTGAAGGCTCTGCAGAAGGCATACCTCACTCTTAAAAAATAGTTAGCCCAACACCTAACTAAACTCCAGCGTCTGCAGAATGCAGCAGCAAGGTTGGTGCTGGATATTCCCAGATCAGAGCCCTCCACTGGTTACCGATTGAAAAGAGAATTATGTTTAAATCAGTTTGCTTGGCCTACAAGGCCCTTCATGGTTCAGCGCCCATACTTAACGCATCTAACTTCTCCCAAAAATGTGTTGTGTAGACAGAGGCTTCTGAGCATAGTGTGGGAGCGGTACTCTCGCAACTGAATGATGAGGGCCTGGACCAACCTGTAGCCTTCATTAGCAGGAGATTACTTCTCAGGGAACAGAGGTGGAGTGCAATTGAGCGAGAAGCCTTTCTATGGTCTGGGCACTGAAGAAGCTAAGACCCTACTTGTTTGGGACTCACTTTAGGGTTCAGACAGATCACAGGAACCTCAGATGGTTGATGCAGATGAGGGGTGAGAAGCCAATACAGCTGAGATGGTCCATTTCCCTACAGGGGATGGACTTTACAGTGGAACACCGCTCTGGCACAGATCACGCTAATTCCATTGGTCTGTCCAGATTCTTCCGCCTTAGTGATGAGAACTCCCAGGAGGGTGGGTAGCTTCCCCACTTTTCAACGGGAATGGACATGTGTTAGATCTAACATCCTGGGCGTGGTTTCCCCTGTCTTTTTGCCTCTACCTCCTGTATTTTTAACTGTGTGCTGGATTTCACTTTGGCTGGTTTAGGTACTCTGGGCACATTGCCACTGCTGATCACTGCAAAAGTGCAAGTGCTCCCTATGTAAATTGTGATTATGATTGGTTATCCATGATTAGCCTATTTGATTTGGTGGTAAGTCCCTAGTAAAGTGCACTGTGTGTCTGTAAATCAAATGCTACTAGTAGGCCTGCGGCACTGATTGTGCCACCACACTAGCAGCCTTTCAAATGTGCTGGGCCCTAACCTTCCCTTTTCTTACATGTAAGTTACCTCTACGACAGGCCCAAGGTACCCCCATGGGCAGAGTGCAGTGTATGTGAAAGGTAGGACAGGTACTGGTGTATTTCACTTGTCCTGATAGTGAAACACTGCCAATTTCGTATTTCACTATTGCAATCAATAGCTCTCTCATAGGCTATCATTGGAGCTACCTTGTAGCATTTTTACAAGTGTAGCATGTAATTGGGAATTGAGATTTGGAGTTTGGGCTCCCTGAGCTCAGAATTTTATAACACATCTTTTAGTAAATGTTTGAAAATGTCACATTTAGAAAGTGGTCATTTTCTTGTTTAACTATCCTGTGCCTCTGCCTGCTTGTGGAATCAACATTTGGTTTTAGATTGACAGGGGCTTGGTTATGCACTAATTCCAGACACTCACACAAAGGGAGCTGAGGTGTGCCCTGCATATGTTGGTGAGCAATCTTTGGCTAGAGTGGTAGGAGGAGTTTTCACTAGCACCTTAATGGGCTGTGGCTGGCGATCACAATGCTGTATCCACCTCCTGTAGTGTGCTGGACCAGGGATGACAGAACTAGTTTTGCCAAGCAAGAGAGACTTTCTGCACAAAGAATTCAAAGGCAAAAAGAGGTATAAGTATTAGACCTAAAACCCAAGAACTTTAGATTGCTCCTGGACTAAGACGACCCTGCCAAGAAGAAGATCTGAAGAGCTGCCATGAGGAGTACTGCCCCTTTGCTCTGTGTTGCTTTGCTGGGTTGGCCTGTAGTTGCTGCTTCTGTTTGTGGGCAGTGGAAAAAACTGGACCTTTACCTTGTTATGGTATCCTGTTTAAGAAGGTTCTCCAAGAGCTTGAAGTGGGTCTTGCCTTCTGTTAAGAAGTCTCAGAGACACAAAGACTTCACCTGCAACATCCTTGAATTCCACTGCTGGTAGTTCAGACCTGCCTTTCAGTGCCAAATCCAATTCTGGTACCTTGGAGGTTGTTCCTGTTGCAAAGTACTATGAAGAATGGAGGAAACCTGCAAAATTGATGCTTTGCCCTTCTTGCCGCTGTATTTTCTGACACAGCACCGCAGTACAGGAGAAAATCCCGACGCACAGCCCCGTGCAGCTGAAGAAATCGACGTAGCGCCTGTCAGCGACCGAAGAACTGCTGCACGCCGAGTAGAAGCACCGGTCTCTAAAGTGCAAAACTGCCACACCGACTGAGACGCTGGCCCTCCTGGGCGGCCATAAGAAATGACATATGGTTTATGAAGACAAATTTCAATTTAGGAAATAACAAGTAATTAAAATTTTTACAAATCAGGGACTTTGTGGGGAGGAAAAAAAGAGGTGGGGGTTAACAGGGTCTATCTTGTAGACATATTAATTAGAAGTAAGCCTTCGATTGGAATAATTTACAAACTGTTAAATGATAGGATGGGGGATGATATTGAGAAGCACACTACCTGATGGCAGGGGGCATTAGAAACAACAGAAGGGGATAGTCTCTCCTCTCTGGAAATAGCTCGCTCAATGCTTTTATCTGCCAATTTACATTTACAACATTACAAAACTTGGTTTCACCTGTATATCACACAGGCCAAAATTAGCAAATGGGGGAATCTCTGGTACAACTTGCCCACGCTACCAGGTGTATGGGTCATATTTGGTTCATATGTTGGCAGACTGTCCGGGTTTAGGGAATTTGAGGAGGGATATAACTCACTTTTTTTAGGCCAAATTAGATCTGCGAATCGAGGTTACTTCATAATTGATTTTATTAGGGGTCAGCAACAGGAAACTTCTCCTTCGGTTCAATCCTTTTTGTTCCTTGCCATGGCAGTACTCAGATTGTGCTTGGCGACAGCCTAGCTTGACCCTGCTCCTACATCATTTAATCAATGGCTGGTACGGTTACTTTCAATTTACAACATAGAAAGGGCAGTTTATCCCCAGAAAGATAGACAATCTCGGAAAACAGGGCTCCAAATCTGAGCCCCATTGAGGGGGTGGCTGGAAACACATGATGATGGGTAACCGGCCTACCTTGCTGGATATTCTGTAGCAGGTTTGGGGCTTTTTCTTTTATTGTAGTATGATTTGAATATGTGTGACATTTATATGTTGTCGTTGTATTTACAGGTCTATGGTTTCCACCTATGCGCTGCCTTTTCTTTTTTTGTATTTTGGCTTGGATGGGGTTAGGGGGTGTTGGGGGAATATATATATCAAAATTCAATAAAGATTCTTTGGAAAAAAAATGGAAGTGATGCATCATGGGACTGCGGCTTAAGAAATCGATGCAGCGCCTGTTTGCTGCTTTTGTATTAAACTCCAGCATATCCCGCATTTCCACGCATCGCGCCTGTGTGGTAAGTTTTTCCGACATACCATCCGCAGAGCAGAAATGTCTTTGAATCGATGCCTCGTTTCCACCTACAGTATGAATTCGATGTATCACTTCTCCTGCGTGTAGCTGAACTGTTGTATTGCCTCCTCAAGGACTCAAGAACTGATGCATTGCTGTTTTCCAAAGCTTCCCTCCTCTGTGACTGTTTTGCCTTGTAGATTTTGAGGCATCTGAAGTACTTTGCATATAAATCACGTATTGATAATTCTTTATGGGCAGAATTCCTTAAAACTTTTAAAAAGTGATATTTTGAGTTGTGTATGTTGGATTTTTGTCGTTTTGGTCTTGTTTGGTTAAGATAAAGATATTTTATTTTTCCAAATGGGTGTGGTGTCCATTTATAGTGTTTACCCTGTGTACCTGTGTATGTTATGTAGAAATTATTTACACATTGACTCTGAGATAAGCCTGACTGCTCCTGCCAAGCTACCATAGGGGTGAGCATGGTTTATCTGGATGTGTAAATCCCTTACCCTGACAAGAAGGAAGGGTCCCTACTTGGACAGGGTGCATACAACTGACAACTAGAGACCGCCATTTCTAACAAGGACCAAGACAAATTTGCATATGGTATGTCACTGTCTAGCTTGTGTAGTAGATGAAGAATAAAATAGTTGAAAGCAGACTCCAGCATTCGCTGGTAGCTGAGATTCATTCAGGCATCTCATCCATCACATTTCTGTTTGTTGCAGATGAGGCCTTATGTAGCAGACATGCCCAGACGTGGGTTTCATGCTCACTCTGCCACAAGATTCAACTGGCTGAAACAGTCTGTGTTTGTGTTCACGTTTGGAGGGGCCCTGGACTGGCAGTTTGAGATGGGCTGTTTTTGGAGTAGGGCCATGAGTGGTTTTCTCATGGCAGGTCTCTGCCTAGAATGGCATAGTTGGTGAAAAATGATGAACATGAATGCAGTCCAAGCAGTTTGCATTTCACCCACCAATGGCAATACATGGTCAGTTTTCATTGTAAGTTATTTTCTAAAGTAACTGGTGAGGTGTATTGGATATAATCAAGGCAAGAGGCCCGCATGAAACCTGACCAACCGACAAGGCTGATTCTACTTCAGACCTCATTCAAACCCTGTTCTACCCATAAATCCGGAAACGAACATATAACACGAGCAGAACCATGGGTGCCGTTCCTACACAAGCGAAACCACTATTGCGTGAACCACGCATCTGCCTAAACCACGCATATGTGTGGTTTGGGGGGGTTGTTTTTAAGAGCTGGGGGTCGGATTTAGGATTCAGGGCAGGGGGGTCACAGCATTTGTTTTAAAGGGGGCAGGGCTTTAGGGCTCAGGGTGGGGGGAGGGGGTTGGGGTAATTTTATGGGCGGTTTTGGGGTAAGTTTTAGGGCAGGGGATCGGGGTAATTTTTTAAAAGGTTTAAGGGTCGGATTTAGGGTTCAGGGCAGGGGAGTTTAGAGTAGTGTTTTTTTAAAGAGGTCAGGGTTTAAGGGCTCAGGCTGAGGGATCAGGGTGGTTTTTTTTAAAGGTTGGGGCAAGGATTTAATGTTCAGGGCAGGGGGTTGGGTAGTGTTTTTTAAAGGGGGCAGGGTTTTAAGGGTGAGAGCGGGGGGAGGGGATGGGGTAATTGTAAGGGCACCACGGGGATATGTTTCAGGGGGGGGAGTTTTTTAAAAGGGAGCAGGGTTTTAGGCATCAGGGCAGGAGGAGGGGAAGGTGTAGCTTTAAGGGCAGGACAAGGTAGATTTTAGGACTGGGCAGGGGGTGGGGCGAGGTAGGGGGATAGAATTTTAGGGCTTAAGGTGGGGAGAGGGAGTCGGGGTAGTGGCAATCTTAACCACGCATATATCCTTACCAAACATGCCTTCACAATGAAATTGCGTTGTAAATGCATATATGGTAAAGGAATGCGTGGTTGAGATTCATTCTTGGTTCGGACTGCGTGATAGAGCCACACGTTGTTTAGCCATGCGTGCCTCTGTCATACAACCTCCATTAATCAGCAGGTTGCACCGTGCAAACCGTAAAAATGCAAAGCACTATGTTCACAATGAATTGCGAGTCAATGATATCAAAAGCCACACTTATGTGACCCTAAGTACAGTTCTTCTTGTCTACTATATGCTCCTGTTTTCTTTTGGTGCTAAAATTCCATGCAAGGTTAAGTCATGCTACTTTGCTTGACATTACATGATCTGGGTTTGTGTGGAATCCCAGGACTGTCTGTGCTGTACCCATTCTGTGAATTCCCCCTGGCTTGAATAATCAGGGATTTAGTGCTGGGTTATGCAATGGCATTTAGCACTGCACTTGTGTAAACCTTTGGCACAAAGTGCTTTTTTGGAGCTACCATTTGTTCCACTTTGCATCACTCGAGCGCTAGTGGTGAGCATTTGTAAATCTGGGCTTCAGTGTTGGTTATTTTCCACCACCCCTCTGCTCAAAGATTGGAGGATTCATATATATCTTTCCACTCAGTGGCTATAGATAGGTACCCATCCCAAGCTGTATAGTCCAAAATCCCTGTCACAGTTTCCATTTCACTACCATCTCCTCACTTTATCACTCTGGGTTACCTGTTACTTTGTTTTGTGCATAATACCCATGACATCTGTGGTAGGACATTGTCTGTGTGATCCAAGCATTGTTTGTTCAGTTACCAGAAGTGTTAAAACCATCAACATAGGTCTCAGATTTTTTTATGTATTTTAAAGAAACACACTAATTGTAACACATCACATGGGATTTATATGATTGCATGTCCCTTCAATCTGAGATATATAGGGATGAGGTGGCGCAAAATAAAAACAAGTATCTGTGAACATAGAAGAAACATCAGGTTGTATATTGTTTGTTTGTTGCTCGGACCTGCGGCACGTAGCGCACTGTAATAGAATCCTTTTTAAAATTTGTAAAACTGTGGTGCTTTTAACTGATCAAAGCTATTCAGACTTACTTGGCTTGCTCGATCACCCAGCGTAATCTCCTCTGTGCACTCCCCTCCCCAGGCCTCTAGCCAATCGGCCGTAAGGAGGTGGAGCCAGAGGTGGGGCCCAGGTACAAAGCTCGCCTTAGCCTGGGAGCTGGCAATTGTTTGTTTGTTGCTCGGACCTGCGGCGCGTAGTGCACTGTAATAGAATCCTTTTTAAAATTTGTAAAACTGTGGTGCTTTTAACTGATCAAAGCTATTCAGACTTACTTGACTTGCTCGATCACCCAGCGTAATCTCCTCTGTGCACTCCCCTCCCCAGGCCTCTTGCCAATCGGCCGTAAGGAGGAGGAGCCGGAGGTGGGGCCCAGGTACAAAGCTCGCCTCAGCACGGGAGCTGGCAATTGTTTGTTTGTTGCTCGGACCTGCGGCGCGTAGCGCACTGTAATAGAATCCTTTTTAAAATTTGTAAGACTGTGGTGCTTTTAACTGATCAAAGCTATTCAGACTTACTTGGCTTGCTTGATCACCCAGCGTAATCTCCTCTGTGCACTCCCCTCCCCAGGCCTCTAGCCAATCGGCCGTAAGGAGGTGGAGCCAGAGGCGGGGCCCAGGTACAAAGCTCGCATTAGCGCGGGAGCTGGCAATTGTTTGTTTGTTGCTCGGACCTGCGGCGCGTAGCGCACTGTAATAGAATCCTTTTTAAAATTTGTAAAACTGTGGTGCTTTTAACTGATCAAAGCTATTCAGACTTACTTGGCTTGCTCGATCACCCAGCCTAATCTCCTCTGTGCACTCCCCTCCCCAGGCCTCTAGCCAATCGGCCGTAAGGAGGTGGAGCCAGAGGCGGGGCCCAGGTACAAAGCTCGCATTAGCGCGGGAGCTGGCAATTGTTTGTTTGTTGCTCGGACCTGCGGCGCGTAGCGCACTGTAATAGAATCCTTTTTAAAATTTGTAAAACTGTGGTGCTTTTAACTGATCAAAGCTATTCAGACTTACTTGGCTTGCTCGATCACCCAGCCTAATCTCCTCTGTGCACTCCCCTCCCCAGGCCTCTAGCCAATCGGCCGTAAGGAGGTGGAGCCAGAGGCAGAGCCCAGGTACAAAGCTCGCCTTAGCGCGGGAGCTGGCAATTGTTTGTTTGTTGCACGGACCTGCGGCGCGTAGCGCACTGTAATAGAATCCTTTTTAAAATTTGTAAAACTGTGGTGCTTTTAACTGATCAAAGCTATTCAGACTTACTTGGCTTGCTCGATCACCCAGCGTAATCTCCTCTGTGCACTCCCCTCCGCAGGCCTCTAGCCAATCGGCCGTAAGGAGGTGGAGCCAGAGGCGGGGCACAGGTACAAATGCTCACCTCAGCACGGGAGCGCAGCGGGCGTGCTGGCGGCGCGCCAAAGGCAAGCCCGTCTGCACCCGTCCGCGCCCAGCTGGGACCAGGGGCCACAAACCATGGTCAAATAATCAAATACTCCCCAGAGATACTCCGATGACTAGCCAACCATCGCTCACCCCTCAATCAGGCCACTCACAATCGCATCAAGGAAAACAGCATTTACTCAGAAGAGCGCGAGTATGCAGCCTCATTCACCCCAAGCCCCTATTACCCTGCTACCGCCACTCCAAAAACCACTCATCAGTCCACTCTGCGCATTATCTACCTTAACACTCGCTCCCTGGTTAAACATCAACTCGACATCTTCTTATTACTCAGATTTGAGAAACCAGATGTCCTCTTGCTCACTGAAGACTCTGCCCCTGACATCTTAGCAGCTCTCCCCGCGGACTACTACATCCTGGTGGCAAATCGTCCCCCAGGAAAACACGGTGGTGGGGTAGCCGCTATCATCCACAAAAATCACCACCCTCACTCCTCTCATCCTCCGTGAGGTGGAGAACTTAGTCATCAAGTTAGACGCGACAACTGGCCCTGTCATCCTCGTGCTAATCTACCGTCCCCCTCAGGTAATGCCCACCTTCACGCTTTCCTTAAGCGAACAAACGGCCGACCTTGTCACTAACCACACAAGGGTCATGCTCTTAGGCGACCTGAACTACTGGTTCAACGACACCTCGGGTGGACCACAAGCTGCAGAATTATCTGAACTACTGTCTAACCAAAACCTGGCTCAACACATATCCTCCCCCACCCACATAAAAGGACACGCACTGGACCAAATCTGGTCCTTAAACCTTATAATATCTACGCCTATCATCTCACCTTGCATATGGTCTGACCACCACTCAATCAACTTCATAATCACCACCAGTTCCAGGATTAAGATTAACCCTGAGCGTAGTTCGCGAAGTAGCACTACGCGAAGCTACGCAAAGTGCACTCCGCACTACGCGAGCTATAACTGCGTAGTACCCTGTTCGCACTGTGCAAGATGTTGTTTTCAATGATTGCACAGTGCAGACAAGCAACCGGCACTGTGCAATCATTGAAAACGGCATCTTGCACAGTGCGAGCTGTAGTTTTCTGCTGCTCGAGTAGATTTTTACTCGAGCAGCAGCTTTCTCAAAGCGGACTGGTAGTTTCTCATCACGAGCGGTCGCGAGCATACGCAACCACTCGCAATGAGAAAAATGACCTCCTCGCATTGAGAATCTCGCCGGGAGGTTTATTTTCCACGCTCGCGATCGCCAACTTGATGTTGCTGATCGCGAACGAGGAAAAAGTCTCGCCGGGATGTTATTTTGCTTGCTCGCGGTCGCCAACTTGACGTTGAGGACCGCGAGCAAGCAAAAAATGACCGCTGCACTACGCAACACTACGCTACGCGTGTTTGCACTGTGCTACGTGCAATTCGCGTTGTGCGAAGCAGCGCAAACCTCGCAAAATATGCGAGCGTAGCGTAGTGCTTTGCCCAGGCTTAATTAAGATCCCTCTAACAGGCGGAGGCATAACCAGGAAATGGAGGTTTATAGACAAACTGGGATTCATAGACACCTTAGCCAGGTCTATACCCACTTTTAACCCAAATGTTAACACCATGGACGATAACATCTCGGAATGGCTATTAAAGGCTTGCAATACTCATGCCCCACTGACTAAATTCACACGCACCCGACACACAGAGGCTCATAAATGGTTCTCCACCGAGCTGAAAAAACAAAAGCTCGAGCTTCGTCAGAAGGAAAGGAAATGGAGGCAAAAATACTCCACGGAGGATAAATTACAATTCTCCCTAGCCTGTAAGGATTATAAAAGAGCTATCCAAGAAACCAAAGCGACCTACTTCTCGGCCAGAATACTTAACGCCCACAACAAATCCAAAGAAATCTTTACCATAGTCAACGACCTCTGCAACACCGAAAGAACCCACCCCAATCAGACACCCACTCAAGATCTATGCAATTCCCTCAATACTTACTTTCTGGATAAAATTTCCACTATTAAAGCCAGCATCCCTACTTCCCCAGTCAGGGATGACTCGACCACTTCACCAATCAACCCCATTACCATGGACCATTTCCCCGCCATCTGCCCCCAGACTCTCTCAGAATTGCTGCCTCGGGTCAAATCCGGTTCCCCTAACGACTGCTGTCCACCACACATCCTTAAGGACGCTTTGTACACCCTTCCTCATAGCGTGCTCCCCTTCCTTAACAAATCGCTCCTCCAAGGTAAGGTCCCCAGCACCTTCAAGAACGCGATAGTGGTCCCTTTACTGAAAAAACCAGGGGCTGACCCATTGAATCCCTCAAACTACCGCCCTAGCTCTCTCCTTCCCTACCTAGCTAAGATTCTCGAGGCCCACGTTGCTAAGTCCCTCTCCAACTTTTTAGAACAGTCTGAACACCTTGAACCTAACCAAGCTGGCTTCCGACCCGCCCACTCTACTGAGTCAGTTATCCTCGCAGTACTGGACACACTGAGAGAAAACGCAGACAAGGGAATCCCCCAAGCCCTTGTACTTCTCGATCTGTCATCCGCGTTCGACACGGTCGACCATAACATCTTGTTGGCCCGCGTTGAGCAGGCCAGCTTTCAGGGCTCTGCATACAATTGGATCGAGTCATTCCTTGACGGCCGAACTCAAGCAGTCCGCCTCGGCCCTTTTACTGGCCCTAGGTCTGCCACCTCCTGCGGTGTCCCTCAGGGCTCGTCCCTTTCCCCCCACCTATTCAACCTCTACCTAAAGCCCTTGATAAACTCTTTAAAAAATAGGAAGATAACCACCTTCAACTATGCGGACGATCTCCAACTCATCTTCACATTGGACTCCCCGGACTCTGCTCTAGAATTCCAAGCCACCATGCTTCACATCCAGCAATGGATGAACCTTAATCATCTTAAACTCAATCCCGGCAAGACAGAATTAGTCTTGCCGGGAAGGAGCGAGATCGAATGGGGCCCACACTTCTGGCCTAAGGACCTCGGACCACCCCCCACCCCATCTCCCTCAGTGAAAAGATTGGGAGTCACCCTTAACTCCGACCTCTCTCTTAGAGGACAGGTGGGGTCAGTGGTCTCCTCATGTGTCTTCCAACTTAGGAAAATAAGGAAAATCGGCCACTTACTGACTCAATCGGCTCTCATTCAGGCAGTGATTTCCCTTGTACTATCGCGTCTCGATTTCTCCAACTCCATCTATCTCGGTCTGCCTGTGTATCTACTCAAGCGTCTACAAATAGTACAAAACCGGGCGCCGAGACTGATATTCAAACATCCCAAATGGCTTTCAGCCAGCCCCCTGTTAGCCAAATTGCACTGGCTACCCATCGCCCAACGTGCAGTCTTCAAGATCGGATGTTTGATATTCAAGGCCTTGCACTGCAGGAGGCCCAAATTCATCAGTCACCTGATTGTTAAACATGTCCCACGCCGTAACCTTCGATCCGCCCTTCTAAGACATCTTACTGTCCCAGTCTTTAAACTCAAACACCAAGGAGGATGCAGGTTTTCTTACCTTGCCCCGAGCCTCTGGAACTCCTTACCATTGGACATCAGGAGGCAGGATAACTTGATGGGTTTCAGAAAGGCTCTCAAGACCTGGCTGTATACGCAAATCTACGTTTAGCCTGTCCCGCCGCAACACATCCAACAATTAGCGCCATGAAACCTATTGGTGACCGTGCGCTTTATAAGCTCCTACTAACATAACCGGTTCAAAAGGAACACCACACGCATGACAAACCATTACATACAGAGATGTTTTAAGGCATGGCCAAAGTGGGCTCTGGCCCTGGACCCCATCCTTTCAGGGGATAGAGCCAGCTCTGTTCTCCACACAGTCCTACCATGATGACCATGAATGGTTCTTAAAAATATTGTTTAAAAACTGTTTTCCTTTAAAAAAAAAATTAATACGGGCAATGAGTGGGAGTCTATTACTTGCATTTTGCAGAGAAAAGTTGTATTTGTTTTTCAGTACCATGCAACATCCATAAAAAAGTTATTTTTAGACTAAAACACGACCTCGCAAATGAGAAATAGGAAGTCGTCACAGAGATTATTTACAGTAATATTAGTGAGCTGCTGCTGTGTTACAATACTGAAATCAAACATCACTATCCCTGAATATTAGATGGAAACACATTTGGAATAAGGACCAGTCATCCTGAGCAGTTTCAGTGACCTGGCCAAAGAGGGCACTAAAAATCTGAAATTGGATCATGAATTCAAAGATGTTTCAAAAGTGGCCCCCAAAATCCTTAAGCTGTCCTTCATTACATAGAAGTAGAATACACACAGAAGAATTTATCTTGGGTGGTCATTGAAAAGATGAAAGATTTAGGTGACCTGTACAACTGTCAAGAATCCTCCTGGAAAAACAGAGGTGGATTTATAGACTCAAGACACATCTAACAGGTGTCATCGATGACATCCCTTCATCCGGCTTCAACAATACTTGGATATGACGGGCTGGTAGGTTACACAAGAGCACAGTAAACACAATCAAATCATGTCTCAGAAGCTTGATCAATACAGTTAGATCACAAGTGAAGAACAACACTATATTTACACCACATGCACAACAATGTGGTAATTATTGATAAAGCTTTACTGGATATAAGGCACAATTGACAACATTTTATTCACATTATCAGTAGGTATTATCTACAACTCTGTGTCAATATGAGGAATCCACCCCAGAGACGTCCCTTTATGTTTTTAAAAGCCAGTGAATGAAGATGGCCAGTTTATCCCAGCCATTTGATCACCTTAATATAGAGTTTAACTGGATGTTTTATAGAATTAGACTCAAATTCTAAACATAACGAAGTGGTCCAATGAAGGCATGCTGTTTTAGTGTGATGACTGTATGCATGCGTATGACGTTGGCATGCCAGGTACTACACTATGCCATCTCTTCGCCAATATGCACTGGTAAAAAAAAAGGACCCAGTGAACAGTAGAGCCACTGTTTTTGAAACACTAAGGGCCAGATGTACGACCATTTTGTTTTGCGGGTCGGGAATTGCGTTTTTTTGCGACTCAGAATTTGCGACTCACAAAACAGAATGTACTAATGTGTCTCATCAATATTCATGAGGCAGGTCACAATTTGTGACCCATTGGGATTGGGATGCAATCACATGGATGGTGGCCTGCTGGAAATGGGGCAGGGTCGACACCTTATTACATGGTTGTACAAATCGATCGGGGACCTGACACCCCCACTACTAGTACCTCTCCGAGCCATTTGGGAGGAGGAAGCAGGACGACCATTTCATGACAGCGAATGGGACAGGGCGATAGAATTCCCCAAAAAAGTATCCAGGAATGCCGGCTTTAAGAATATTCAGTTTCACATCCTACATAGGGCCTACTTAACGCCAGCGCGCCTTCAACGCTTTTATCCCGACACTACCTTCCTTTGCCCTCGTTGTCAAGCGGGGGACGCAGCCTTTTTCCACATGTTCTGGACCTGCCCGGGCATACAGAACTATTGGTCATCTATCCACTCGACACTTAGAGATCTCACCGGGCTGACCCACTTGACTACCTGGGAGGGGTGAGCGCTGGGTATACTGGGGCGGAGGAAGCGACACAAGGTGCCGATGCGCTTCGTCTTCCTAGCCCACCTACTGGCCAAACGCTGTATAGCCATGCACTGGCGGTCCCCTACTGGTCCTCCGATTGCGGCATGGGTAGGGGCGGTTCTTAAATGGGCTGCAGCTGAGGAGGACGCAATACGGGAGGAGGAGGCCAAAAGTACCCGCAAAACCCCAATCTCTTTAGAATGGGCGCTCCTATTGCACCAATTCAGACAATCCCAGACCCCGGAGACCCCGGTCACCGACATCCATACCCCCGACACCGTACCGCCTTATGCGGTGCGGGGTTCCCAAGGCGGGGGATCCCCCCAGCGTCCCACTACACCACCCTCGGGCCTGTTGGGTTCACCCCTGCTCACCTGACGCACCCCACGGTTCCCCACACCGGATTGTGCACACGCCGATCCCCCCCTAGGTGGGAGGCAGCTATACTGTTGAATGGGCAATGGCAGACTTAGGACATAACCCTGGCCCAATCATTCAGAACTTCATGGCACTTCCCAGTTTGGTTATCCCCCCTAGTTTTCTTTACGGGCAAAGATCTGCTACAGTACAGGCTGCATCTACACGGAACAAGACACATATGTGCTTCCTATATTGATAACGGTCTATTCTTCTAGTCATGTAACATACTCATCTCCACGGAATGTGATGTATGTATGCTTATGTTCATAAATGCCAATAAAAAGAATTTTCAAAAAGAAAAATGGATTGTGGCCTGCTGGGGACAGTAGACCACTATGTCTTTGTTTGCTATTTAAATAAAGCAATGTTTTTTTTCAGATGCAGCCCATTTTCCTTAAAGTAAAACGGGATGCATTTAAAGGGAAAAAAAAGAAACATTTTATTTTTATTTTTTAAAGGCAGGCAGTGATCCGTGGGACCACTGCCTGCCGTTAAAAAATATTTTAGCTGCCAAATACAAAGGGGAAGTGGTCCCCTGGGGACCTCTTCCTATTTGCCTCAGGCTAACTGCGGTTGTTTTGCGACTGCATTTGCGGTCGCAAAACAATTGCACACCCGCACGCGACCCGCTATTAGGAAGGGACGGCCTTGCCATGCCGCCTCCTAATAGCAACTCACAAATCCTATTTTATGAGTCACTAATCGGTTACAGACTCGCAAAATAGGGTTTGTACATTCTGCAACACTTTTTAGCAGTCATAAGCAGTCTGATTTTCCGTTTGCAACTGCTGAAAAAGTACGTACATCTGTCCCCACCTGACTGATCTAACCTTGCGAACACGTCTTTATTTTGGTGCATTTTGACCTTTCGTGACAGGAATATGGACGTAGCCCACACTGCCCCCAACTCTCATACAATGTGAGCTACTTTTCCAGCAATGCTAACAAGGCAACATATACGTCTTCTTGTTACTACTCAGAGTCTCACTACTAGGACAGCTCATCCTTGTACCCTGCGGGGTACAAGGAAGCTGTCACGGAATGAGATGTAAGAAACGATCAGTCCCATTGTTCATTACGTCTATATATGTTTATCTGTCTATGATCTTTTACATTTGTGTTGCTTGCGTGCCACAAATTCAGCATGACACTAAGTGATTCAGCATGACACTGAGTAAAGGTTGCTATGAAAGCACAAAAAAAGTGAAACACACAATTGTGTTTTGCTTACATTGAGTGCATTTAAATATTTTGACAATTAAGACAATACCTACTTGTCTTTTATCCCTACTTTACAGACAAAAACTACTTACCTGAGAGTGGAACATATGTATGTGTGCATGCTGATCCATTATCACTATAAACTATGAATTACGACTGAATTTATTTATATAAAATTGAAAGGAATCTTTTGGTACGGACGAAGACTGACTGACCCAGTAGGTGATGAACAGCCTTAACATGAGGACCCTGTGACGCTGGAGTACTAATCAACAACCTGCGTCCATTTGGTACATTCCGTACCACTCTTTTTAAACTTACCAGGGAAACCCATGAATAAAAGAATTATCCCTAGGTTATTTTAACATATTGCCATCTGATCTTAGCAGATCATCACTTAGAAAGATTGAGCCCAGCTAGATGCACTGTCATTCTGGATGAGAGACTCGATGATGCAGTATGCCACATACAACCTGCGATTGCGATTGAGAGTCCCTTTATAAACTCCTTAGAGTTTTCTGGGCAGGGTAGTAATGACTGTATAGGCTTTCTATGGCTACCCTCACATATATGCAGACAGTGAGCTTTATCTAGTGTACTGCTCATTTAGCCTTCCGGAAAATAATAAGGTCAACTCAAACTCTTTTGCCTTCCTTTATTTTATTACATATAATACTTTGGTGAAAAGTTTCCTGACAAGCCCTCTGCATAATTTGTTCTGGTGCTCACCAAAAGAGCACTGTACCCTGTTGGGTAAAAGGTACACCCAAAGAAATATTCCTTTTAAGATGTCTTACTACCACCCCCATGACTTGGCCACTATACTGTAAAAGGTTGGACTGCCAACTAGTGCCTGATATGTAAATCTCTGTAATATATGATAGCCAGGCCCTCTGATTCACCCTGATTGTATGTGGTGTGTATGAGAGTTCTTGGGTTCATAAAAGTTGGGGCTCATACATTGGGGTCCTTTTTGGATGTGTGATTGTAGGTAGTAGGTTTGAAAGTTGTAGGGTGCTCCAAAATGGTACCTAGTGCTGCTGTGTCCCCTCTTCCCTGCGTGCCACTCCTGTGGTGTTCTCCATTCCAATAGAATTCACTGTAAAGCTATATTTAAGTGGCTGTGTTTTAATTCACATCCACCGAATAGAGCAAGAAGACATTTTTTGTGCTCACTTGACCTGGGCCAATCCAGTTCCAGCAGGTCATCCTTTGGCCTGACAAGACACTTAAACAGAGACTAGGGCTAAGTGCACTACAAAGGGCTGCACACTGCAACAAAGTGATGAGCTACCTACCCATTCCTGTTTCCTATACGTTGTATTGCTGGAGTCTGCCCAGCAACAGCATTTAAGGTGCCAGAGGTGCACCTTTAAGAAAAATGCTCTTTGACATATTAGGCTACCCCTGAAAGTCTGTCAGAACTTTGATTGAGTCTTCAGAGGTCAGAGTGATACTGTCAGTGCACTAGATATAAACTGAACCATTTGCCTTATCCAGTGTTCACCTGTTACTTGAAAAAGCTCAGCATGTGTGGATAGAGAAAGTCTGAGACCCAAGGCAGAAGTTTTGATTATCTCCCCTTGAGTGGTAGGGTACATTGTTAGAAATAAGGTCTCTAGTTGGCAGTAATATGCACCCTGTCCAAGTAGGGATCCTCACTCTAGTCTGGGGAAAGGGAGTCACACAGCTCAGATAACCCCTGCTCACCCCTTGGTAGCTTGGCACAAACAGTCAGCCTTATCTCAGAGGAAACGTATAAAGCACACACACACAGTAACACAGTGAAAACACTGCAACTGGAGTTCACACTAGTTTGGGAAAAATACCCCAAATTTATCTGCATAAAACAAGACCGAATTGACAAAATTCTAAGATACACAAGTCAAAATATAACTTTTAAAAGGTTAAGCAAGTTTAGTCAAGAGGAACCAATGGATGCGTTTGTTTAAGCGCAAAGTACTAAAGATGGTGTAAGGTGCAGGGAAGGTGAGGTACCGGAAAATTGATTTACGTGCTTAACTAGGACATTACTCAGTCCAGGAAGTAGCGATATGAGCCTATAATTTCTTGGGCAAAGGGGATCCAGGTTGGGTTTTTTCAAGAGGACTTTTACCACAGCATGTTTCACTGAAGGGGGTACTGTTGCCTGTGCAAGGGAAAGATTAGCCATTTCTAGCATAACCGGAAAAATGTATTCAACCATTTTGGAGAGATTGTGTAGCGGAACAGGGTCGAGCGGGGATCTGCTTAATAATGTTTATTGTGAAAGATATGTGTATCAATTGAACTCAATTTTGAACCAACACTTTCGTCCAAGAGTGCATTTTGACTGTTCGTCCTTGCGGTCAGGATTCCTTTAACTGGCCACTAGGTTGGCGTTCCTGTAGGCCTTGTGTGGCACCGCCTTTAAAACTGCCCATTGACAGTGACCTCTACAGCACACTGTACACCTGGTTCAAAATTAGGTTCCAGTCCTGGTTTCAACTTTACTACAATTGTGGTACATGTAGTCTCTTATGTTGCTAAACCTTGCCCTGCCCTTACCCTGATTGTGGTGCTCAATTTAACATCATGGTTCCCAACTCCTACAGATACACTGACTCATTCAGAATTGCTTCCTTGACTTGTCACAATCTCAACTCCATTCTGTACTCCGTTTCTGGTTTCCCTCTTTCCCCTCCTTGTGCCTACTGACTTTCATAGTCTTTCCTTCTCCAAGTTTCTGTGAAGCTTTCACTTCATCGGTGGTTCCCTGATTCCCTGCACCTTGTTGATGACTCACACCTGCCTCACTGCCTGCACCTGTGCTCCTCCCCTTGTGCTTTCAGCTATTTCTGCCCTGAGATCTCAGTGATCAGTGTGCAGTGGCTTGCAAAGTTATTTCCTGCTGTGGTTCCAGTTCTGTATTGCTGCTTTGGTTTCAAGCTTGTTCCTGGAGTCTTTGTTGTCACTTTTTAGGTCTCGCCTAGCATTGCAGGGGGAATGCTCTGCCATCGCTTTGCGAGGCATGCAGTATACACTGTAGTGTGTAAGCTTTGTGGAAGCTCCGCCCACTCTCAGGCCCATCTTCTTCATTGGCTTACGTTATAAATGCTGCCTTCTGATTGGTTTTAAGCTTGTAAGTCCCTCCCCATGACGGCCATGTCAGTCATTTGTATCCTTCCATGGCTACTGGCCCTTTTACTGCACAGACTACTTTCTTCCCGTCCCTCCCTACCCCCCTACTGCAGTCCGTGACTTCTTGGGGCCCCGCACTCCCCTCCCGCGCACTCCCGATCGTGCTCGTGCCTTTTCGCGCCCAAGCCCCACTCCCGTTTTCAATGCAATAGGTCTGGCGTAAATGCGAATCCTATTGCATTGCCAATGCTTGTTTAGTCTTCTTTCAACTTCACACAATACCACAACTAACAAGTCCAATCTAACCCACATAGTTGGTACACATGACATACATCCACTCCAATCCATAACACATAGGTAAGAGTCATTTACAATGCCAATAGCTCCAACTCTTTCCTTTTTTTTAAACACACAAATCTGATGCTTAGCTCCTACCTATCTGTTCTTTTCCGTCACCAAAAATGCAGAGCTATACACACAGTTCCAAGCCACACAATTCAGCTCCTCACATTTCCAGTACACACCATATAATTTAACACCAGATCACATAATACAACTCAACAGCACAATTACACAACACACCACATACATCCAATCCACACCACACAATTCCACATTGTGCCGCAGAATTCAACAGCACAACACATAATTAAACTGAACTACTTACCACTCCACAACGCACAATCCCACACAATCCCACTCCACATAATGCCACTACACTGAATGCCACATATTTGCTAACCATATATTTCCACGGCACACCATGCCACATAATGCCACTACACAAATCCACTCCACACAATTCCACACCACACAATTGCACAACTAACTAATCCCATCCAACCAATATAGTTCCACTGCACACCACATACATACACTCCATAATACATAAGAAAAATACATTGCCATTTACAATGGCAATAGCTCCCTCTCAAACAAATGCGAGATCGGTTACATTTCCAATGCTTGTTTTCTTACTCACCACAACCTGCTTTATTACTTTCATTTTCCCTGTTTTAGTTCCCTGTTGTGCTGCCTGTCTGTCCCTGCTTTTGCCTGTGGTTCAATTTTGGTCTGCATAGTCCTTGTCCTGCCTCTGTTGGTGTGAAGATCCTAGTCTTGAATTCTTAATCCTTGCCCTGTGTACTTTGTTCTAGTTGTGTACCTTTCTGGGATTTCTGTGTTCCCATTTCTACAGACCCTCAGTTCAACCCTCTATTGTTTTTTAATCTGATCCTGCTTTTCTCTCAGCCCTGTTCCTGGTTTCAGCATTTTTTGTTATATTTTCCTTTGTCCTAGCTGGGCTGGGGGGGGGTCGGGGTAATTTTAGGGACAGCTCGAGGTGGGGGGTCGGGGTAGTGTATGTTAAAGGACAGGGTTTTAGGCCTCAGGGCAGGGAGAGGGGAATGGGAAGTCAGGATAGTTTTTAGGGCTGGGGGGTCGAGGTAGGTCTCAGAGCAGTGGAAGGGGTCGGGGTAGTTTTAGGGACAGCACAGAGGTGGAGGAGGGTTTGGGTTAGTGGCAACCTTAGCCACGCATATGCCCTTATCATTTATGCCTTTACCATGAAATTTCGTGGTAAAGGCTGCGTGGTAAAGGAATGCGTCGTTAAGAGGCATTTGTGGTTCGGGCTGCGTTGTAGAGGCTAGCGTGGTTTAGCCATGCATGCCTCTATCATACAACCAGTAAGATTGTCCTGGTAAGTGCTAACGTTGCCTTTCGAGCAGGGAGGACCGTGTGTCTCTGACATTAAATTATACTATTATGTTTATGTTAGTGGATTTGTAGCGCGTGGATCATCACCCATGAGGGTATCCCGGCGCTATTACTGCGCACTGCCACAGTAACGGAACCATTTGGTTCATTCAACTCCGTACCTGCTCCATATTGCAGTTGAGGTAGATAATGGTAGACCCATGCCCCCCTGGCTATAGCGATTTGGATTGCATCGATACTCCCCAGGGACTGGATTGATACTGTCCAGTGCACTGTGTGGACCTGGAACTGGCTCCTCTAAAGGACTCAACTATGCTGCCTCTAGTCTGCTGGCCTGAAACTCGCTAATAATCAGATGCAACGCCCTATGGAGCGGGTGAGCTGAGAAGCATGGAACTGCAGATGATGGGTGACTTATACCCGGCAGGTACATATCTCATCATAAAGGAAACACAGGCCTATATGGACCATGCGATACTTGATGTCTTTCTTTATCACCAACTGTGCAGAGCCTGAAAAGCAATATACAATTCCTTTCCCCAGAAGCGGGCGAGTTTACAGGCCCTCGTCTGTGTAATCAACCCATCTGCCCCCCAGACTGATCACAAGATTGTACTCCACTACGCAGGACAATGCCCCGTGACTAAAACCAGGGCTCTGGAGAGATGGCAGGCAGACCTTGGCGAGGACCTGACTGAGAAGAGGTAGTGCTACAGATGTGCCCAGAGGGGAAAGCTTTTGCTCAACTACAGACTGCGACTCATCAATGTCAAATTCCTACACCGTGTATACTACGACCAGACACACACTGCTTATGATGCAGCCACACTGATGCTGATTTCATGCACCTAGCTTGGGGATGCACCAAAATTGCTGAATTCTAGACTGCGATTTTTGTTTCGTAGTGATTGTTGAGTTGGTGCCAAGAACGCCATTGGATGCACGGCTCGGCTATATCAGGGATGTGTCAATAGACACTCGTCAACTCACAGCTATCATGCAGCAGTCAGGCCAAGAGGGTGGTGGCGATGTACTGAAGATGACAAGCCAGTGCACGTAAAAGCGACTGGCTGAATGATGTGTCCTACTGTCAAGAAAAACTGGACTAGTTCTGGGCACTAAGACAATACTAACACAAGAGATGTCTGGAGCACCTTTAGTACTTACCTGGCACTACAGGCTGAACGAAATTCATGTGACAGTTGAAACTGGCAACATCAAGCTTGTAGAGGGTTGGAAGGCACCAGCCATTAACACTGTCATAACCGCACAATGAGTAGTCTATATACATTTAAAAAAAAAAACAAATTTAAAACCTTTATTGAATACAATTGCCCATCAAGGTTACAAGATTGCACTTCATAATTACATTATATGCGAGCAGAGGGTCCGCAATCAAAGGGGAGAGCCATATTTGATAATATACAACAGAGGGTATAACAGAATCATAAAGCATGTTGCATTACTTAGAGGAAGGGGTACTGAGGCAGCACTGGGGGAGTAAGGGAGAGCATCCGAGAGAGGCCCGGCACATATAGAAGAGGGACTATGGGATCAGAGGAGTGTGCATGCGGGGAGATGGCACATCACTGGCCAGCACCGGCAGCCACCACGGGCGGAGTGCCGGTGGGGAACACGGGAGAGGTCACAGTATGCAGGGAGTTCTGGCACGAGAGATAGGAGATAAGGGTACCCCAAATGTCAATTGGGCGGGAAGTGGCCGACAGCAGGTTCTAGAATTCAGCCAAAAGTGTCTGACAGCGCGAAGCATCCTCGAGTCAAGCACTATCCCTGGGAACAGACCTTCGACCCCAGCACATAGAGACCCTGCACCGCGCAATAACAAGCATCACAAAGCCTAGGAGGCACAGCAGAGGGTCCGGCTGGACTGGCGATGAGGTAATCTCAGTGACAGCAGCGCACACCTCGCACCAGTATGCTGAAATCCTGAGGTACAGCCAGGCGAGGTGGGAGAAGTCTGCTGTGGGAGCAGAGCATCGCAAACATCTATCGCTGCGGTATAGCCTATGCAAATACTTAAAGTGAATGAGGCGCAGGCGGTAGTTTAAGGACAAGCATTTTGCCTGATTGCAGCAGTAGAGCCAGACCTCCTGAGAGAGGTTGGCACCTAAATCTTCACTCCACGCCGCGTGCGCTCGGTCAGTAGAGATGGGGGAGTCCGCAAGCGCAAGGGTGTAAATCTTGGTGATCAGCCGATGGGGGGATGGGGATGTATAGAGAAAATTGAGGCTGGCCATCGATGGGTGAGGCTGAGGAAACGTGGGATGAAGCTCCCTACAGAGAGCCCTGAGTTGATAGTCGAGCAGAGTGTCCATTGGGCCGGATTCAGGAGCAAGGGTAAAGAAAGTGTCACTGGGGTAGAGGTCTGACACCATGGAGAGCCCCAAGCGGGTCGCGTTTTTGACCATTCCGGCCGACTGTAGAGGGAGGAATGCCGGGTGATGTGCGATGGGCATGGCGTTTGCAGAGAGCATACTAGAGCCGGAGAATCTCCGGAGCCCGTCCCAGGCACACCGTAAAGTTTCAACTGTGGCGATCTCATCGCGTAGGGGTTTTGCCGGGGAGAATAAGGCAGTCGGGAGCAGCCAGGGGGCAGCGAGGTCAGTCTCCACCGCGACGTGTGGCTGAAAAAGAGTCGGTAGCAGCCAGAAGTGGAGGAAGCTGGCCTGGGCGCTGAGGGCGTATAATTTAAAATCAGGGGCCCCAAGACCACCGTGCGATACCGGAAGGGTAAGTATATTATAAGCGATCCTGGGCTGCTGACCGGCCCAGACCAGAGTGATTATTAATGAGCGCAGTCTGTGAAAGAAGTGCGCCGTGAGGGGGATGGGGATATTTACAAATAAGTACAAAAACTTCAGGGGCACCACCATCTTGGCGATGGCTATACGGCCCGCCAGGATAGGGGCACACGTCGCCGGGCGAGCGATGAGTGGCATGAGGCGGAGAGGGTGGGAGGCAAGAAATTTGGCAAAGATCTTGTTATCCGTATTGATTAAAGACAAGGGATGATAAGAGTCGCGGAGCTCTGGGGATTTGTCTGGTTTCAGGAGTAGCGTGAGCAAAGCCGCGCGGAGTGAGGGGGGAAATTGGACACTTTCAAACGATTCTTTGTACATGGTGGCGAGGTGCGGGACCAGGAGGGGCCCGAAGGTCTTATAGAAGGACGCTGGCAAGCCATCAGAGCCAGGGGGCTTGTCGCCGGGCAGTCCATTAATGGCAGCCAGGATTTCTTCCTTGGAGAAGGGCTCATCAAGGAATATCACGGTGGGAATTTCCAAGCCAGAGGAGCTGAAGTGTGTCAAAATATTGATCGAGAACGTCGCGTGGCGGCCCGGTCACGGCTGTATAAAGTTAAGAATAAAATGCGGTGAAGTGAGCCTTGATCTCCTCTGGAGAGGTAGTTCTGTCCGGGCCTCCGTCCTGGAGAGCAGTAATATAGGATGCCGCGCGGGGCGATCGGAGGAGGTTGGCAAGAGTCTTGCCAGGGCAGTCCCCCTCACAAAAGCAGCACGCCCTCGCCTCCCTGCCCAGAAATGCGAGCTCCCTGTTAGCCTCGTCTGAAAAGTCGATGAGTTTACCCCGGAGCTGCGCGAGTGTGTCAGGGTTAGGGTCAAGGGAGTGGGAGGAGTCCAAAGCCTTGATCTCCACCTCCAACTTGTCAAGAGTGCCACGAATGGAGCGTTACACACCGGACTGCTTGGAGATGCATTCCCCTCGAATTACTGCCTTGAATCCTTCCCATAGCTGATGAGTACAGGCCCCAGCTAGGCCCGCAAGTACAAAGGGTTCGCCCTTCTGTGTACAAAGTACTAGAGGGAAGTTGGCACGGAAACTGCAAATACAAAAACAAAGTTTATTAACCTTCAAAGGTGGTCCTACAACCTATACAACACTTTACAGTATTGCACAGAGTAGGACAAAGAACTTGTGCACATGGTCCCCTTTTATACACAATAGGGGGGCTCAAAAGTAGGCGGATACAACATGAAGCAAGATTTATGGCCTTATATGGGCATGTTCAGTGCATGATCAATACATGGGTGGAGACCCGCGAAAACACATTCAAGCAAAGCCTAATCAGTGACAGATGTGGTCAGTTCTGAACATGCACTAAACGCACAAAGGAGTTATTCATAGACTGTTGCTAGGCAGATCTCGGGAGTGACTAATGAAGAGGTAAGACTCTTCTCGTGCAGAGCACGTGGTTTCATGGCCATAAAAAATGGCGGATGGCTAAACAAAATGGAGTCTGAACATTAGTCAATATAAAGCAGAAAACGTAATTCAGACATGAAGAGCACATGTCTTCAGTGAATGCTTAATCATATCGCTGTTTTATTTACAACAGACGACCCTTTCAGCATTTGCTGAAGACATTCGGCTTGCTAGGATAATCGAGATAATCATCATTTATATCGATTCTCATCATCTCAGTTATTTCTTTGTTTATGCTCTTTTGATAGGTGACATCGGCAACAGCTTTCTTATTGGAGATACAGAATGAAACACATAGGGAACATATCATAGGACCACATTGAATACACATACAACATGTGAACAAAATTGCTACAATAATACATAGACCAGTAAGAACTTTCCATCCCCATGTAGTAATTAAGGTCCAAAACCATCCAGAAAAGGTCCAAGTGCCATTTTCTGTATGAATGTCAGCAGCAATTTCTATAGCAACAACGAAACCTGTTGCACAAAAAATGTTCTTCTTCTCCATTTTCAAACAAAGATCAATATCTTCCTGAAACTAAAAGGTTGTCAGAACTCTACGCCCTAGGCAGCGGTTGATTTCTTCACCATCGGGCCAAGACGGGTGTCGCTACACTAATGCAGGGCTGATCCCCCCCTTGCCTCATCGGCTCTCCGTTTCACTAACCCAGGGGCTGCTCTGACAACGTATTTTGATACTCAGAAATTCACTTCCTCGGTCTGAGGTGATATCTTCTTACTCCAGGGGTCGCTTGGTCCGGGAAGAGCTCCTCAGTGTCGTCCGGTTCCAAAGCACGGCCTTTCTTCGCAGTCAGGATTTCTCGATGGTCGGTCAATACAGCAGGCTCCACCAATCCGGGTGGCACTCTACGACAGTGTATAGAGTGGATCCAATTTTTGCGGTTGGAGACCCGGACAGCCGTTCTTGTGGCAAGCAAGACCTGCTCGGGACCGCACCACCTCGGCTCTAGACTACTCGCTCTCTCAAACGATTTCACCAAAACAAAATCTCCGGGCCGGAGATCGTGGCCTTCACCTGTGGAACGGTCGGGGAGCGCTTCTCGAACCTGTTGATGAATAGAGACCAACTTATCAGTTAACTGTGCCAGATAATCACTCATCATTACACAAGGTACATCATACACTGACTTTGGTTTCGGTAGGCCCCAAATGTTCATCGGACGTCCAAACACGATCACTAATGGCGTGAGACCGGTTCGAGAATGCGGTGCTGATCTGATTGACAATAATGCCAGAGGTAAAGCATCCGGCCAAGTCATAGAAGTGGAAGCTTGTATTTTCGCTATCTTAAGCTTCAGAGTGCCGTTGTACTTCTCAACCAATCCCGCAGACTGAGGGTGAAACACTGCGTGGAATTTCTGTGTGATTCCCAATCCTTTCAGGACATACTTGATAACGTCTGCTATAAAATGAGGTCTGTTATCACTCCATAACAATCTACAAACCCCATATCGAGGGAAGAACTCCTTCAATAACACCTTGGCTGTAGTAATTGCAGTATTGTCTTTCGTAGGGTATGCCTCAATCCATTTGCTGAAGGCACAAACCACTACTAGGACATACTTCAGATTATTACAGCGTTCAAGCTGAATATAATCCATTTGCAAAACTTCAAAAGGTGCAGTGGGTGTTGCAAATCCTCCTGCTGGAGTTCGTGTCCCTTTTCCTGGATTGTACTTTAGGCAAATCATGCAAGTCTGCACCACTCTCTTTGCCGTGCTAGCAATCTCTGGATGCTCCAAAACTTGTGTGAGCAATTTTACAATTGCGGAAGCTCCAACATGAGCTAGCCCATGTGCCATCTGAACCATAGGTTGTACAAAAGCTATGGGTAACTTCCATTTATCCATCTGCTTATTTCTCCAACAACCTTCATCGTCCAATTCTCCGTCATTAGACCATTGCTCCCGTTCGTTATCGGAAGCTGTCCTCTGTATCTCTAACACTTCTCTCCTAGCATCGTGCCATCTTTCTGCCTGCGACTTCACAACATACATTGCAGTGGAGTCAGGCTGCATCGCAGTATCTCGTGCTTCTCGATCTGCCAGAGCATTCCCTGCTCCCACTTTATCTATCACTTTTTTATGTGCATTGCATTTAACTATGGCAATCTTCTTTGGATATGTTAATGCAGTCAAGAGGTTGTGAACTAACTCTCCGTTCATTATCGGTGCTCCATGTGACGTTAGAAACCCTCTCTCCTTCCAGAGTAGGCCAAAATCGTGCGCTACCCCAAAGGCATAGCGGCTATCTGTATAGACATTCACACACAATCCTGCACTAAGTAGGGGTGGGCAGAATTTGCGTAATCGCGTTACGCATATCTCCGCGAAACGGTAAAAAATCTCCGCGAACATGCAGAAATTCCGCGAACACGCGGAATTGCTTGTTCGCGATGCTTTTTTCCTGTTCACAGTTGCTGTTTGCGTGCTCGGGGAGAAATATCTCGCGAACACGCATTTTGAGAACGCGAACAAGAAAATATTTGGCGAAGTCTCGGAAAGCAGAATTTTGGGCAATTTCGCGTTCTCCGCGGAACGCGAAATTACCGAAATTCCGCAAATTCCACGAGCGGAACTGAATTTACTGCTCAGGCCTAGCACTAAGCTCACATGCTCGTGTTGATGCTATCAGTTCCGCTGCTTGAGCTGATTTCTGTGGTATGCGTGCTGTCTCCACTACTGTTTGTAACGTGATGATTGCATACGCCGCTGAAGTCGTACCATCTGGTAGCTTCAGGCACGACCCATCCACCCACAGTTCTCCATCTACATCTGTAAAGGGTGTATCCTGGAGATCAATACGACCCTTTGTCTGTTCCTCAGTTACAAAGATGCAATCATGTGCTTCTTGTGCCTCAGGCTGAGTCTCCGGAAATGGCAACAATGTGGCTGGGTTTAGTGTTGCGCATCTCTTCAATGTGATATGAGGAGCCAACAACGTCAGCTCATATCCTGTTAGAAGAGCACTAGTTAAGTGCTGCGTCTTTGTCTGATTCAACAGGGCATCAACAGCATGGGGGACCAGCACCAATAGCTTATGAGATAACACAATTCCTTCGCTTTGGCGTATTGACACAACTGTCGCCGCAACCGAGTGAAAACAACCAGGCAACGCTCGGGCAACAGGATCAAGTACTGCCGAGAAATATGCACAAGGGCGCTGCTTGTCGCCATGCATCTGCACTAAAACTGATAACGCACATCCATCTCTTTCATGTACATACAATGTAAAGGGCTTCGTATAATCAGGGGTGCCTAACACTGGTGCTGAACAAAGGGCTTGTCGTAATTGTTGAAAAGCATTTCCACACTCGTCTGACCAGGGAAGGGGAGTTGGAGTGTCTTTCGTCAAAAGTGCCAACAGCGGTTTAACTATGTGTGAAAAACCCAATATCCATTGCCTACAAAAAGAAGTGAGTCCCAAAAATGCACGCACGTCCTTCTGTGCGGAAGGTACTGGTGTGTCCAAAATTGCTTGAATGCGATCTAATGTGAGTGCACGCCCCTCCTTAGACAAAAGGTGACCTAGGTAGGTTACCTTTGGTCTACAGAATTGTAATTTTTTCTTTGATACTTTGTGATTGTGCGATGCCAAAAAGGAAAGCAAGGATAGCGTGCACTTCTCACATTGCTCAGGAGTATCGGCCGCCAACAAGATGTCATCGACATATTGTATGAGGGCCACCCCTTGAGGTAAAACAAAGGAATCCAACTGTCGTTTCAATGCTTGACTGTAAATGCTAGGACTTTCTGTGTAGCCTTGAGGAACTCTACAAAATCGATATGAACGATTATTCAAAGTGAAGCCGAAAAGGTATCGGCTATCAGGATGAATAGGAATCGAGAAGAAAGCATTTTTCAAGTCAATAACAGAGAACGTGGTCGCCGTTGGCAGGACCAGAGTAAGCAATGTCGTGATGTCAGAAACCACTGGGTATTGAGGGATCACTATCTTATTCACCTCCCTCAAATCAATAATAAACCGATAAATCCTAGTATCAGTGTCTTTCTTCAAAATCGGAAGGATAGGACTATTGCAGACATTGTATGGAACTTCCTCCACCACCCCCACCTTAATGAGATCCTGCACTATCTGCGTGAGTGCCTCCTCCCCCTCCTGTGAAATAGGCGTGGTAACACAGCACCCTCCTTCACCCTAATGTGTACCAGTGGGATAACCATCTGTCCCACATCAGTGTCCAAGGTGGCCCACAGAGTATGGGGTAGAGAAGCCAATGCGGTATCCTCTGCCACCATACACATCCTTCCTGTCATGGGATAGTTATCGTTTAAAATCACACGCACTCCTTCAGGGGAGCAACGGATTGTGGCTCTGAAATGTTTGAGCATATCCAGACCCACAATGTTATCAGGCGTGTTCGGGGAAAGCAAAAACGGACAGAGTGTAGAAAACTTATTAACATGAAATGCAAGGGGTTGTGATAATGGGCTAAGTGAAGGTGTGCCATTGAACCCTATCGATGTAACCGTTAAGCCAGACAGGGGAGCCCTCGGAACCAATTGTTTGGACAGAGCGCTACGAGTAGCTCCTGTATCAACCCAAAACCGATCAGTAAAACCCAAAACATGTGCTGTAACATAAGGACCCCTCTGATCTACTGGCACTTCAACTGATTCCTCCCCCCATCCTACGCAATCCTATGCATGTTGCGAATCGCGATACCCAGGGCGTTCATAATCGGACATTTGATACTGGTTTCGTCGATCAAACACATTAGACCCATCACGTGGCCGCATATTAGAATCAAATCGAGCACGATCATTTGAATGTCCTCTGGGGCCTGAAAAACCCCCTCTACCTCTCACCGGCCCCTGGCCACGCCCCTGGCGCTGTGCGTGTAATACCGGACAATCCCTGGCCCAATGACCCAACTGTTTGCAATACGCACATTGATCCTTAGTTACATCTGGGCGACCAAAGGGGGGACCCAAAAATCCTCTTCCACCTCTCTCAGAACCCCGGCGAGGTGGACAATACACTTGCGCCAACATCACCTTTGTTTTTAAATCTTTCGACTTCTTCGTTACCCTTCGCTTCTTGTTCCTGACGCTCGTAATACTGAGCCATCGTCAGGAGGGATGCCAGAGACGATGTTGTCCAAGAGCTTTCACTCGCTTTTAATCGAGCTGCTACTCCTGGCAATAAATTCGACACATATTTATCAACAAAAAGATGTCGACCCGTATCATCCGTAAGTGACTGACCGCTAAAATCATGAAATGTTTCCTCAAACCGCGTAAAGAAATCAGAAACTGATTCATCAACCTTCTGTTTGCATGAGGCTAGTATATTCCAATCGATCTTTTTAGGGGGGATAATCGTTTTTAACTTAGTCAAAATAGCAGCTGGGAGATCTAAAATAACCTGGGGCGGCTTTTGCGCTGGTTTTCTCTCTCTATCCTCATCTTCAATGTCAGACCATTTCGCTTTAAAAACAGCTAGATCATCTACTTTTCGTACGGATCTCCACATATCCGGTGGTAAAATAAGCCCAAAGAACAAATCTATATCAGCTAAGGTCATAGTACAAGAATTTAAAGCCCCCTCAACTTCCTCATAAAAGGCGGCAGGATTCTTTCGGGGATCGGGTAGTGCATTCTTCAATGCCATAACATCAGCCCTATGCCAAGGAGTATCAACCCAATTGTACACAAAATATCCTCTAGCATCGGGGGAAGACATATCTGAACTAGTTCTCGCTCCCTTAGGAGGAACGTACAGAGGCACTGCCTCTCGCATCGGCTTAGCATGCACTAGTTCAATCTTATCTGAATGAATGATAGGCGACTGCTTTCCGCCTGCATTTGGATTCGATTGCTCCTCCTCCTCTTTCTTTTGGCGCGCTTTTTCTTTGAGTTGAAACATCGCGTCCCGTAATACAAACAGCCGTCGAACCGCATCGGGTACCTTAGAGGGAGAAAGGACACCGTTACGTAATGCTTTAGCATCTAATACTATATCATCAGGCTCAAAAACATCAGAGTATTTCCGAAAAGCAGTAACCACTTCATCAGAAAAGGTTTCAGCAAAGTATAACTTTTCCCTATCCTGCCATCCTTCCAAAGACGACAATAATTCAGCGAGAGATAGTTTATTTTTAAGCGCACGAAAAGAAACTTTCCGAAGCTCCCCCATGCGATCAGTTGATAACATGGACCGCGTATCTACCTTCTCCTTGAGCAATCCAGAATCCTTGACTCCCGGAGCGGACGGGCCAACATAAGGTGGCGGAGAATGATCTAATAGAGAAAAATCATCTTCAAGATTAGTAAGGACAGGATAAAGAGGCTGCCGAACAGCATATTGACCCGATATTTGCAACCTGTGCTCTTTCTCCTGTTTTTCCGCCCGTTCTTTTTCCTCACGCTTTTTCGCTTCCTGTGCTTTCACATGGTCCTTTTTCCGTTGTTCTTTGTCACTCAGCGCTTTTTCACGTTTCTCGCGCTCACGCACTTCTTTCACCCACAATCGTATACATTCAAACATGTCTTGTCTTGCACGCCGCTTACATATACACTGTTCCATATACTCAATCTTACGCATATCAAACGATCCATACAAAGGCCAGCGCAACTCAGGATCCTTCTTGGTATATTTCCTCCACAATGTGCTGTACATTATAGGGGAAAGACCGTGCTTCACGTACATGTCCCTATTAGGAGTCCCCTCTGGGGGGGCTGGTTCAGATTCCTCAAGACTTAACCGGTTTCCAAAACAGCAGCACCACTTACGAAGTGCGCTCAAAGCAGGCATGTTCAAGAATAGTGCAAAATATGTAATATTATCCAAAAAAAGGCACTTAACCGTTGCGCCGTTCAAATTCAAACAACCCTGGAGAAATATCTCCACATTACCTGCCTATATGTGTTGCAACGCATATATTTTCACATTACTTATTTCAAAATATGACCGGTCATCACAAATCAAATCAAATCCTTGGCAACCCAGGCTTCACAAAAGCTCGCAGCAAGTCCCGTACAGCGGTTCTTACCAATCAAGAGCGTCCAGATTCCAACTGCCAAGTTCCAAATTCACCCAAAACGGCCATTGCACGGCAAAACCGACAGAAGGGGTCTCAGTCGAGGACCGGCGCCACCCAGATGGTCAGCTCGGAAGGGAAGGAAGAAAGCCTCGGGATGCCAGGACTGAAGACGCCGCTGGCAGTGATCATGTCCCCGGCAAGGTTCCACTCCTTCGTCACGACCAGTCCTTCGAGCATCCGAGTCGCCGATGAGCCCCACGTTGGGCGCCAATTGATGAGTACAGGCCCCAGCTAGGCCCGCAAGTACAAAGGGTTTTCCCTTCTGTGTACAAAGTACTAGAGGGAAGTTGGCACGGAAACTGCAAATACAAAAACAAAGTGTATTAACCTTCAAAGGTGGTCCTACAACCTATATAACACTTTACAGTATTGCACAGAGTAGGACAAAGAACTTGTGCACATGGTCCCCTTTTATACACAATAGGGGGGCTCAAAAGTAGGCGGATACAACATGAAGCAAGATTTATGGCCTTATATGGGCATGTTCAGTGCATGATCAATACATGGGTGGAGTTAACAGTTCCTGAGACCTGCGAAAACACATTCAAGCAAAGCCTAATCAGTGACAGATGTGGTCAGTTCTGAACATGCACTAAACGCACAAAGGAGTTATTCATAGACTGTTGCTAGGCAGATCTCGGGAGTGACTAATGAAGAGGTAAGACTCTTCTCGTGCAGAGCACGTGGTTTCATGGCCATAAAAAATGGTGGATGGCTAAACAAAATGGAGTCTGAACATTAGTCAATATAAAGCAGAGAACATAATTCAGACATGAAGAGCACATGTCTTCAGTAAATGATTAATCATATCGCTGTTTTATTTACAACATAGCGTAGAAGGGGAGTCGACAGAGCCTTCGTTAAGATCGAAGTAGTTTGTGATGTTAGTTTGAATCTCATCACAAAAAAACGAGTCCCGAAGTGCGTTGCGGGGCAGCCGCCAAGAGAACATACGACGTGGGAGCTGCGAACAGAGACAGACTGGAGCGTGGTCTGAAAGGGTGCGCCATATGCTCAACAGAGGTGAGCCACGCAAATGCATCCGGGGTGGTGATCCAGAGGTCCAAGCGGGACCAGCAGCTGCGAGAGCCTGTCATGCAAATGCCTTTGCATGCATCAGGGCGGGTGTGTCGCCACGCATCAAACAGTGAGTTGTCGGTAAGTATGGAGTGCAAAAGAGAAGCTGCGAGCGGATGGGGAGTGTGCAGCCCAGAACGGTCCAGCGTGGCTGATAACGTTAAAATCAGCCCCCCAAAGAAGCGTGGCTGAGCCAAATGAGGAGATGTGCTGCCAAACCTGTGCAAAGAAGTCCTGGTCATCAGAATTGGGGCCATTTAGCTCCGCAAGGATCAATGGTTGGGCCAGGAGGGTGCCGCGCAGGATGACAGAGCGCCCCCCGGGGTCATTAATCGCCTGAAAAGTGTGCCAGGGAAGCCCTATGTGCAGCAGGATAGATACCCCACGAGAATAATTGGATTAGAAGGAGGACTGTATCACTCCCCGGTGCCTAGAAAGAAGTGTGGAGGAGGTAGCAGGCAACAGATGGGTCTCCTGTAGGAAACAGATGTCTACCTTATGCCGGATAAGGTGGGCATGGACCAAGCAAGCTTTGTGGTGGTCATTAAAACCACGGACGTTCCAGGTCCAAAGCCTGGTGTCCGTCATTTTGCAGTACCAGGGGAGTGAATGACGAGTTGAGACAGATGTTCAATGGGAACACTGTGCAGTGGGAGAGAGAAGTGCAATACAAAACGATGTGCAGCGGAGATTACGTTACAGGAAATGACCAAAAATAAACATATAACAATACAAACAGTGAAGCCTCAGAGGGAAGCAACGAACCCTGAGATCCCAACGCCCCACCACCCACACCAACCCCCCAATCAGGCTGAGATTCCACCCCTACCCACCCCGGGGGTGCACAACTTGGAAGGGAAAGTTCAATGTCCAGGAAAGGAACAATCCCGTGGAGGCGTGGTGTCGCCCGGCATACTCCCCCGCCAAAGAGACAGGGTGGCCAAGCCACAGATTATTGCAGACAACAAAAGGAATTGACCCCAGAAAGCAAGGGGCAGCGAGCCAAAGCATGGTCATGGAATAGGGAGCCCTGTAGAGCAAAAGGTGCAAAGTAGGAGGGACCCATAACAGGCGACTGTACGCCAAGGAGCACAAATTACACCAGTATCAAGAAACCAACAGGGTTCAGTCATTATTGCTTAAGTTGCCATCGGCGATGACCTGAGTATTAGCAGGAGAAGAGTGTTGTGCCTGATCCAGGTTCTTCGCTTAGGCCAAAGCATCTTTCAGTTCCAGAAAGACATGCACCTTGGAGCCCTGCCTGATTCGCAGTTTGGCAGGATACGCCAAGGAATAGGAGACATCATGTTTTTGGAGAATTCGCTTAGCCGGGAGGAACTCACGGCAGGCAGCCTGCACCGCCATAGTGTAGTCGGGGTAGAATAACAATGAGTTGCTCTGATGACAAATTTAGCCTTTCTCCCTGGTCGCACGAAGGATGGCGTCGCGGTTCCTGAAATTCAAGAGTTTGGCAATGATGGGGTGGGCCGGCAAGCCAGGAGCAGGGCGAGGGTCGAGGGAACGGTGGGCCCGTTCGACAATTAAAACAGGGGAGAGAACGTCACCAAATAGGTCGCAAATGAGCTGCTCCACAAAGTCTTCCATTTTAGAGATATTGGAAGATTCGGGCACGCCAATGATGCGGAGATTGCTCCTGCGGGAACGCGCCTTCAAGTCCTCATTCTTGTTCTGGATCAACTCAAGAACCCTGTCCATTTGGAGAAGCTTGTGGTGACCTTGAGTTGCGGCGTCCTCGGCATCAGAGACCCTCGTCTCCACTTGCAGCAATCGGATGTCGTGAGAGTCAACTCGGGCTTTGACAGCGTCCAGACGGGTCGAGAGCTGGTCAAGTTGGGCCACGATGCCAGTGACTGTGGATTTTACGTCTAGCATGATGGCTTTCAGATCGTTCTCCCTTGTCGAGGCCACATCAGTTTGGGTGGAGGATGTGCCCGCATCGGTGACCGCTCCATCCTGGCGAGTCTGCCGGCACTAGTCGAAGGTGATCTTAGGTTGTTTGGGGTCAGATTTCTCCATGGTTGGACACGGTTAAGTGAAAGAGGCCGCCGAATATCAGGAGGGAAGCTGCAACGCAGAGCCGGGAGGAAGGTGGGGATGGAGGCCGATCAATGGCTGAGGTGAGGCAGCAAATGCAGGGCCCTGGGAGGAAAGAAGAAGAGAGAAACTAACAGGTAGGGCAGGGCTGCAAGTTCAGGTCCCACGTAGGCGATAACATTATGATACATTTATACATAGAGTCTCTTTTACGCCACAACATTATGGGGCATATTATCAAGCCAGGCGATAAAATTATCGCCGCTTTAGCGACAGAAAACTGCCGCTAAAACGGCGATAATGGGCTTGATAATATGCTCTTTGAAATTCCAATTGAAGCCCATGTTAGATGTGAAGGACGTCTAACATGGGCTTCAATTGGAATTCCATAGAGCATATTATCAAGACCATTATCGCCGTTTTAGCGGCAGTTTTCTGCCGCTAAACCAGCGATAATTTTATCGCCTGGTTAGAAAATATGCCCCATAATGTTGTGGGGTAAAAGAGACTCTATGTATAAATGTATCATGTTAAAATGATTTTCAATTATTTATATACAGTATCGGTATGCAGTCAGGCAGTTATTTTGTCAATGTGTCACCTAGATTTTTACAAAAGACATTTGTGCCTGTTTCCTCTATTTCATCTCTAATATTTTTCCATTGCAAATTGAACTTTCTTTTCACCATATAAGGTCAAAGGTACCATTATATATACTGCTCAGTGAGGGGCATATTATCAAGCCAGGCGATAAAATTATCGCCATTTTAGCGGCAGAAAACTGCCGCTAAAACGGCTATAATGGGCTTGATAATATGCTCTATGGAATTCCAATTGAAGCCCATGTTAAATGTGAAGGACGTCTAACATGGGCTTCAATTGGAATTCCATAGAGCATATTATCAAGCCCATTATCGCTGTTTTAGCGGCAGATTTCTGCCGCTAAAGCGGCGATAATTTTATCACCTGGCTTGATAATATGCCCCTGAGTGGCATATCATCAACAACCGGCGATAATTATCGCTCAGCGCTCTTAGCGTGAGGATAATTATTGCCGGGTAACGTGGATTTTTATCGCTGAGATAGCGTGCTATTAGCAACGCTTATCTCCTCAGCGATAAAAATCCTCACGCTAACTGCCTAACGGGAGATTATCGCTGGAAACCCAGCGATAATCTCACGCAATGTGGCATTAGCTCGCTGATAGGGATTCACAAACTTAGCCATGATATCCACCCTCCATAGGATATCATGGCTAAAGTCAGTCCTGAAGCAGGCGTAAGTAAAGTAGCGATAACAGGGGTTATCGCTACTTTTCCTGACGCTATGTTTCATAGCGTGGGGCTTGATGATAGGAGAAAATGTTAGGTCAGGAACGCCCACTTTGCATCTCATTAGAGATGCAAAGCTGGGCGTTAGGAATCCCCACGCTAAAGCAAGGTTTCACGCGTTAGCGTGGCCTTGCTAATTAGGCGATAAAATTATCGCCACTTTTCGACCGAAAACGGCCGCAAAAGTGGCGATAATTTTTTATCGCCAGCTTGTAAATATGCCCCTTAATTTTCTAATAAATGCTATTTTCCAAAGACACACACTACTCAGTGTGTACACATGCAGAAAGAAATATTATTTACTCACTGTTACTCAACAACATTTTATCAGATGCAAGGCATCACCTATTGATGTTCATGTTGTTATCGTTTCAGCGTAGTATGACATAACATAAATTTATATAATTTAATCGGCAGAGTTCTGGAATTCTGAGCAAAAACCGGAAGCAGAAGCTTCCATACAGTTTCCATATGGCTATTCCAGAGCACATGGCAATACCTATAAAAATTCTGGTGGGAACTCTAAAGAAATCTCCCCCTCAGTCGCACATTTCATAAACTAATTTGATGAGATAAATATTATTCTAATTAGAATTTACTATAAAATGACTCAGAAAAAGAGAAATCATGATATCAAAACAAACAGATTTTAGTACACAGCTCAAAACCGCAAATCAAGCATCTTCACAGGGATCTTGTAACTCCTTCGCTAAACCTTTAAGTTTACTATCACAAATTTCGATTACTCAAACCACATCACCAAAGATACATGCATATGCAAAGCAATCAGCTTTCTAAATATTACCTGTTCTTAAATCACTATAAACTGTGAAAAGGTTACTTCATAGTGTTCAATAGATCATTGTAATGTGCAGCAACTGTATCAGGGTAAAGTACCAATACCGGAAATTCTAAATAGATTATGGCTCAATCAGCCATAGGTCCATGTCTTCATCCGTAGTATATACATGTTAGCAGCATAAGTACTTACCAATGAACAAAGTTGCACCTGGAAAAGACAATCCATCATAAGTCAGGCTGTCTCTTGTGGACAATGTAGTTCTAATAGTATGCAATCATTTACTTTTTGTTTTGAAAGAGTCTTTTAAATACAGCATCAAAAAATAATATGATTCGCTGTCTGCATTCAGACCATGATTCACAGTGTTCAATTTATGTTTCCTGAAGACTTCCTTCTCTATCGCAGTGTTCGATTAGCTCCTCTTCGATCTTTTTTCATGTGAAAGATTTCTAACATTTTCTTTCCAACACAGAAGTGCTCCCCTTGTGGGGACCTTGTATCAATATTTTAAGAGCTCATATATGTACTTTCCACTTATCTCTCAGTTGTCATTTGAACAACCCACATATTTTATAATGAAATTGCAAATTATGACTTACATGCGATATATTGTGTTACAACGTATGAATTGTTGAATTCAACATGAATTGCTATCAGATGCTGAGTGTAAAATGTTTGTTTAGGGTGTGAACAACTAGTTGGTATTTCTCATTATTTATAAGCAAGTAAAAAACTGCGGGGCAGATTTACAAGCCCCTTGCGCCACTTTTGCGACACATTTCCCATGTTAAAAGTGATGCAAAAGTGGTGCAAGGGGCTTGCCCCTGCATTTTCAAGCAGGTGTGTTTGTTCTTATAACCTATGCTTTATTTTTTGTTGAAAATGCAGGTAAATTAAAAGACTGAAAGACTCCGCCATGCCACATTAATGGTAGATTGTTCATTTTATGAAAAATAAATGGTGATGTAGGTGGAAGCTTGGGAAGAGTTTAGAGTACCCAATATTCCCTATGTTTTTCTACTGGAATTAACTGGCCAGAACGCTGCTCAAAGTTTTGGGCTTGGCAGAGATTTGCCCATGAATTTAGTGGATCTTACAATTAAGAGATATCCCACTAATCGATGTGGAGGATCAGAATACCACAGAAGCACATTTTCTTCACAGGGTTTTTCCCTAAGTCACTGTTCCACATCACCTCAAGGTCCAACGGGACGAGAAAAGTAAAGGGAAAATGATGAGGAGAGGTGAGCGAGAGAGAGGTTACATTTAATGGGGTCATGTAAAGCCCAGTAGAGGAAGATCCACCCTACCTGATGGGGATCTCTTTGAGCCTCCCTTCACTGCATTGAAGGTTTGCCCGGTGGCACGATATTTAAAGCACCCACTCCATAAACTTGTTTGTTCAGAAAAAACAACCTCTTAAAGTGGGGTTTTGTTTTCAATAAACGAAAAAATAAATGGCCCAAAGTGCAATGAGATTTCTTCCTGTGCTTGCGGGCAAGTCTACAGTTTCTCCGACCATGCCTACCAAGTCTCAGATAATAGACTCAGGAAGGGGAAATCATTGATGGTCGTCTATGACTGGCACTATGACCTGGTGGCCTGTTAGTGGATAGGTGCCCATTGAAAGTTTGACAACAGCCAAACTAACAGAGGCTCCATCAGTGTAAACACAGCACTCTTGGCAACTCTGAATAGAACTGAGGAAGTGCATTTTGTAAGGAGTTGGGAGCAGCTTTGTTTACTTCATGGTTCTCTGTGACTAGCTGTAGTAGTTTGGTTGACTTGGTTTGCATACGTTAGCAAGGTACAGGCACACTTAACCTCTCTGTATTCATTATATTTCAGGGGCCCATGGTGGCATAAACAAGGGCCATCCTGTACAGCAATAGCCCCTCAAACATTCAGGTGAAATTAAATATTTTTGGGCTAAGAAATTAATAGCCCAATGGCGATGCTCCTAAGAATATTTTAGTTATCTGCTTTAGTGCGCTCATCGGTGATAGACTGGTGGAAAAAGATTATCAAGAGAATGGGACTGGTCATTGGTAATTGTTCTTTCCTCTCTTCAAGGGGTATTCTTTGCTGAGTTCTAATGAAAATAATGTCTTTGAAAAAAGGAGCAGATCTAGAAATGCCTTGATCATAAGAGGCTTAACAGTAGTCAGTGAGATCTTCTTAAGAAGCTGCAAGTTCAAAAGGAAGGTCACTGCAGAGCAATAGAGCAATGATGCAGCCAAACAAATAACTCTGAAGGGATGAGATGCCATTCCATAATGTAAGGACGGACTAGCTAGACCTTTATGAGTGATTTACAGGTCACCTGCATGTTTACAGTCCATGGAGGTGTCCCTTGACAATGTTGAAGGTTTAAATGTTTTTGTTGAAAACACAAAACTTTGCATCAGTGGTGTCATTGTTAATAATGGTGCATGACTGATCCCCTCGTTAATGGAAACATTTCTATAAAACATCTAAAAAAATAATCACTTTTTCGTTTAATAAGCACATCTCCCTAACTACAGTTATTTTGATTTATCATGGACACCAGATCCCTGCTCATTAAGGGGTAAAAAAGCGAAAAAAAATTAAGCTTGTCCATAAAATATGGTAACTAGGTTAACAGTGCTGAAAAATCTAACAGCAGAACACAAAATGACTCTTACATGCTGCACCCTTCGAGGACACGTCTGGGCGACAGACCTTTATCTAGCAATCCATGCATAAAGCTTTGTCTTATATCAAATTTCTCTAGGTGAAGACGTATTGTTAGTCACATCAACACAGAAGCATAACATCTTCCTTCCAGGGCTAGATCAAAGTAACTTTGTAAAGAGAACACAAGAGATAATGAGAAGATTCCCAGATTACAATAATTACTTGATCTCCCAAACTAACTTAAACTCAAGCAAACTCGTATTAATCAGAGAGTACTGTCACACGATGCTACATTCAACCTTGTAGTGTTACAGTTTTAAGCACACACACCATTTTACATCATTGTCACATTTAAAACATGTTTCTCTTTCGATACAAATTGTTCCTTCTTAGCTTTTTGAATAAAAAACACAGAATGGTTTCCAAAATATATCATGTTGGATATGCATTGATATATCCAGAGCACTACACAATTCAATTATCTTGAGCTGCCAGTGTTGCAGGCCCAAAACTTTATTTTCAAGGCATCAAAGATTCAGTAACAAACAGGTTAATGTCCAAGGATAAACAGCCAACACGTGTTTCATCGCTGATGACTTCTTCAAGGCTGAATGGTATCCAGCTCGAAATACATCTAATGTAGAAATGGTATAGTCCTTGGAGCCCCAAGGACATGAGGAGAAAAGTATTCGATCAGCTCCCAGTTTATAAAAACTATATTTCGTGATCTGTATGTGCTCGTAATTGATCCCCAAGGATGTCCTTGGGGCCCAACTACTCCTCCTGTTATCTCCAATAAGTCCCACACAGCGGGATTTCTAAGAGGTCTTCGGAGGCCATGGCCCCTTTCTCGACCACTCTGCAAACGCAGTTTATGGTGCAGTACTGTTTGGGGGATGACGTCCTCTTGGCCCTTGAGGATCCTTGGGGGGCCTATTAGCCCTCCTTTTACCTCCAGTAAGACCCACTCAGGTAGATTGCTGAGAGGTCGTCAGAGGCCACGCCCCCTTTCTCCACAACTCCGTAAACGCACCTCCTGGCACACTAGTCGTTGGGGGAAGAAGTCCACTTTAGTCCTGAGACCCTCAGGAGGCAAACAGACTTCATCCCCCGACCAGCAGTGCGCTGAGAGGTGCATTTGCAGAGTGATGGGGAGAGGGGCGAGGCCTCTGATCACCTCTCAGCAAACCCACTGTGTGCGGCTTACTGGAGGTAACAGGAGAAATTGTTAGCCCCTAAGGATTCTCAGCAGCCAAGGGGACTTCATCCCCCAACAAGGAGCGTACCAGGACGCGCATTTTCAGAGTAGTAGAGAAAGGGGGTGGGGATTACGGTGAGTCAATGGCTTTTTCCCCATTTCTTTTATATTTTAGGAAGGGGTGGCTGGGTGACCCACCTTCTATGGACCATTTTGGGTCCTGGGGACCCCATCCACCGGGGCCTAACCCTTTTAACAAAAATGTTTATTATAAAAAACTAGCAGCGGCCCGAGTGGCCCCCCTCCCGAGCCAGTTTTGGCCTGGGGTCCCAACCCCAGGCCCGGCCTTTATTTTTATTTTTTATAATTCAAAGGGAGGGGCCATGAGCAGGCCCCAATACCGGGCCATTTTCGACATCGGTGACCCCATTGTCCGGGCCGAGGCCTTTATAAATGTTTTTTACAAAAAGGGGAAGGTGGCCGTGTGACCCCCCCTCCCCAAGCTGGTTTTGGCCCTGGGGCCAGGCCTTTGCTTTAAAAAAAAAAAAAAAAAATCATTAAAGCGAGGGATGCTGAGCGACCCTCCTCCCGGACCATTTCAGCCCTGGGGCCAGGCCACTTTGTTGGGGGTGCCGTGGTCCCTGCCGGCTCACCGCCTCATGCGGGAGCAGGCATTGCTTTTCCAAACAGGAAGCTGCTGTCATTCAGCTCCCTGTGTGTAAAATCTAAGTTTTCTGCTTTGAGTGCTCCCGCCAATTCATAGCAAACTGCATTGACCCTGGGGTGGGCACCCAAGGACATTCCTGGAGCTGGTCATGGGGGGTGGTGGTTCTTAGGGCCATGTGGGGATCCTGTAGGGGGGCCGTGCAGCCCCCCTCCTTTGTTGAAATCTGCCCCGGAGAGGTGGTGTTCCCCGGGGCCAGGAATCCACAACGGACACCCTTAATCATTGCATTTGTGCCCTGGGGAGGTGGCAGTCCCTGGGGCTGCGGGAGAGACTGTACGGCCTCCCCTGATTTTTTTTAAGTATGTGCCCCAGGGAGGTGGCGGTCCCCAGGACAGCAGGGAGGCCCTATGGCCTTCCCCTGCATTACTTACCATAAAAAAACAGTGTGCCCAGAGAAGGGTGGCGGGTCCTGGTGTAGTGGTGGTCCACAAACGCCCTCACATTGTTTTATTTAGTCCCAGGAGGTGGCGGTCCCCGGGCAGAGGAGATCCACGAGGCCCCCACATAATTGCAATTAGCCCTGGGTGGGTGGCAGTCCCTAGGGCTTTGAATAGACCAAGGAAGGGGGACCCGTGCGCCCCTCTTATATTTAGCATATGCTCCCGGTACCTGGCCTACCCAGGGGTTGTTCCAAAGCAAGAGCTGGAGCCCGCGCTTTTATTTTATTTTTGTTTTACATTTTGCTGCGGATTTTAGGCTCCACCAGCGAGTTGTTGGCAAAAAGTTTCAAAAAATGCTTTTTACCCAGGCGGGTCTCTCATTCACTGGATGATGTCATCAGTGATGTCATCAGTGATGTCATTTGAGATGTCATCAGTGATGTCATGAGTGATGTCATTGACCATGTCATGAGTGATGTAATATGTGACGTCATCAGCAGTGCATTGCGGGCGTGCGAGTTATAGTTAGCTGAACTAACTATAACGGGGGAATTTCAATGGTTTTGTACGAGTGAAAAGTCCAGCTAACTATAACGCCACTGAAACCTATGGTTTTTTCAGTGAATTTCAAAGGTTTTTTAAATGCTAATTTCTAACTATGCCTACAGAGATAGGACATGTGAAGAAAGAAGGAAAAACGCACAGAAAGAAAAAAAAAGAAATGCAGAAAGAAGCAACAGAAGTCCTCAAAGACGAAGAAAAGTACAGGAAGAAGGATAACGTGCAGAAAGAACAAACAGAAGAGCAGAAAGAAGCCATGTTGCAAAATCATCCTGTACCCTCAACTTTTTCAGACGGATACTGGTGGTAACTGAGTCTGACTAACCAGTCCTAGAGCCAGTGCTATGTTAAAAGACACTCAGAATACAGTGAAAACACCTACATACACTAGGGAACACTATGCGTTGGGCTCCCCCTGTGATTAGCATGACCTCCTCTGTAAGCCCCTAGTATATAATACGGCAGGGGATTAAAACTACCTCTTAAAACGCGCCACAGGGCGTGTTTGCACACGTCACCTCAGGCCCCGTCCCCTCCCTTCCCCACTGTGTAATCACACCCTGTGGCCGTTTTAAGTTGGGAGATTAAGTCCCCTTGAATCCTGAGGGTCCCTAGGGTCCAACTAGACCACTAGGTACCTCCAGTAAGCGCCACAGAGCTGCGTTGCAGAGAGATGTAAAAAGGGGAACGACCTAGACCACCTCTCTGCAACGCAACGCAGTGGTGCTTACTGGAAGCACCTGGTGGCCTAGTTGACCCCCAGGGTCCCTCAGGATTGAAGGAGAATTATTTCCCCAATTTAAAACGCGCCACAGGGCGTGTTTGCACACGTTAACTCAGGCCCCGTCCCCTCCCTTCACCACTGTGTAAACACACCCTGTGGCCGTTTTTAGTTGGGAGATTAAGTTCATTTGAATCCTGAGGGTCCCTAGGGTCCAACTAGCCCACTAGGTACCTCCAGTAAGCGCCACAGTGCTGCGTTGCAGAGAGGTGTAAAAAGTGGCACGGCCTGGACCACCTTTCTGCAACGCAGCTCAGTGGCGCTTACTGGAAGCACCTGGTGGGCTAGTTAGCCCCCAGGGGCCCTCAGGATTGAAGGGGAATTATTTCCCCAACTTAAAACGCGCCACAGGGCGTGTTTGCACACGTTAACTCAGGCCCCGTCCCCTCCCTTCACCACTGTGTAAACACACCCTGTGGCCGTTTTTAGTTGGGAGATTAAGTTCATTTGAATCCTGAGGGTCCCTAGGGTCCAACTAGCCCACTAGGTACCTCCAGTAAGCGCCACAGTGCTGCGTTGCAGAGAGGTGTAAAAAGTGGCATGGCCTGGACTACCTTTCTGCAACGCAGCTCAGTGGCGCTTACTGGAAGCACCTGGTGGGCTAGTTAGCCCCCAGGGGCCCTCAGGATTGAAGGGGAATTATTTCCCCAACTTAAAACGCGCCATTGTGCGTGTTTGCACACGTCACCTCAGGCCCCGTTCCCTCCCGTTCCCTCCCTTCCCCACTGTGTAAACACGCCCTGTGGCCATTTTAGGTTGGGAGATTAAGTCCCCTTGAATTCTGAGGGTCCCTAGGGGCAAACTAGCCCACAGGTACCTCCAGTAAGCGCCACAGAGCTGCGTTGCATAGAGGTGTAAAAAGGGGCGTGGCCTCAGCACACCTGTCTGCAACGCAGCTCCCTGGCGCATACTGGAGATACCTGTTGGGCTAGTTGGCCCTCAGGGACCCTCAGTATTGAAGGGGAATTAATTCCCCAACTTACAACTGGCCAGGGGGCACGTTTGCAGAGTGCTGCAAGGAGGGGGCGTGGCCTCCGGCACGATGCAGGTCTTTTATTTTATTTTTTTAAGAAGGAGGGTTGTGTGGCCCCCCTTCTTTTTCTAATTTATTGGCCCTGGGGACCCCATCCCCCAGGGCCTGCACCCTAATTTTTTTGTTGAAAAAAATTAATTTGGAAGGGGGCCACGTGTCCCCCCTCCCAAGGCCTTAATCGGCCCCGGGGACCCAACCCCCGGGTCATGGCCTTTCTTTAGAAAAATTGTTTAGGAGGGGGGCTGCGTTGCCCCCCTCCTCAGGCCACTTATGGCCCCGGGGACCCCATCCCCCGGGGCTGGCCTTTGTTTTTTATTATTTAAAAAATATATATATTTATGGAAACACCTGGGACATGCTGGAAAAACCGTATGTACCTATCACCATGACGATTTGCGTGATATTCATTGAAAGGCGACTATGCATACAATCCACGTGGAATGTATTTACACCGCTAGTGAAGCTCTGACGTGTCTGACACCCTAACGTGCCTAATCCCGGCGCCCCCGCCGGTGGGTTCTCTCCAAGTAGACACCCTTGTCGTTTATTTATACAAACATGGGTAGCTATTGACGGGCACATTTAATACACACGCACACCAAGCCATTCAAAGGGGATTCGACAAAAATTAGACCAAACTATGCAAGAAACCCCCCTCACGGTTAATAAAACACACATCCACTGCCGGATGTGTAATACTTTTTATTTTACTCTCTGGAAAGGAGACGAACCTCACTTGAGAGTCACAGCGTGCTCCTGGCTGAGCCCAATGCTGTGTTACACCCACCAGTGCCCTCCGAGTGCCACACATCTCTGTGTTGTATTCCACCAGCAAGTGCGTATGCTATGACACTCTCTAGCCCATGTGCACTGTAACACCACCCCGTGAATATGTCATGCCACACTTGCCTTTGCACGGGTTATATTGCCCCATCTAACGTGCCTTCCTCGATGTGTATGTTATAACGCACAGCGCTATACCATACATATTACAATCTGGGATCCATATCTTTGTCACAGTGCATATGCAACGTTACACTCCCCAGCACATATTTTTTATTACAACTTTAGAGACTAGTTAGGTTACACAACACTGCCCTGTGCATATTATACTCCAAGGCGCATATCGCATAGCACGCGCTAGTGCCTGTGCTATCTCGCGCTCTCCAATGAATCTGTCATTGCGCACAATGTATTGCACATTATATTTCACGCCCCGGTTCATCTTATATCACACTTTGTGGTGCATAGTTTATACCATATACTATATCTAGTTTTCATTTTCAATCGTGCTCTCAGGACTATGTTCTATATAACACTGCGTCCACCTACCCTTTTCACGGGCATTACATTTTGCGATGGGGGGGTGGAGGGTCAGGGGTTGTTTCTGCCAAGTGAGCCCGGAGTCACAGTCACAAACGTCCTCTTCTTCCTGAATAAAAGTGAGATTATGCTGCATACTGGTTCATATTTTAAGTAGTTCGCACAGACACACATTTTAAAAACAATAAAGTTCCTAATACCCACCTTCTCTGAACAGTTAGCTTGCTGCCCCATCCAACTCCTCCCTATCCTCTGTTGTCTGAATCCATGGAATAGCCCTCCTGCCATGCATGGTCTGATGTGCTGCCACTGCCCTCCATTTAGCATGATGTACCAGTCCACTCCTCCTGCCCTCCATTGCCCAATTCTATGGCCCATCATTGACCTCCTGCTTAGCGTCTGTGCTTAGCTTGCTGCCCCTATTCTCCTTCCCCCTGCCCTCTGATGTCTTTGTGCATGCCCCTGCTCCATCCTCTTTGCCCACCATGTTCCATGGACCTGCCACTCCTATCTACTCTGAGTGTTCTGTTGAGCTGCCACTCCCCTCCCACCTGCCTAGCATTGTCAGATGACTGTAACCTGTCCCTGCCACCTCCACCCTGCCTCTCCACATGCCATGATCCTATCCCCTTCCTCCTGTCCTCCATGGTCCATTTTACTGCCATACCCTTCCGCCCTCCCTGGTCTGTTGTGCTGCAACTGCTCCTCCTGCCTGCCCCACGTGGTCTGTTGTGAGGCCCCTTCCCCTGAACTCTCTTGTCTGTGCCCAGGTCCTGACCCTCCCTTCTATCCTCCATGGTCCTTTGTGCATGCCCCTGCACCCTCCTTCTTGCCCATCATAGCCATTGTGCTGCCACTAACCCTCCCGCTTGCCATGCATGGTCTTCTGTGCTGCAATGGCCCCTCCCACCTTCCCTGTGTGGTCAGCTAGCTGCCTCTGACACCCTCCCACCTTCCCTCCATGGTCTGTGTGTATGCCAACATAGTCTCACTGTTGCTCTCCATGGTGTGTCTTGTTTCTAGTGCCCATCCTGCCTGACCTCCATGGCCATCTTGCTGCTCCTGCCCTGCCCCCTTGCCCCCAGCCCTCTGTTTCCATGTGCAGACCCCTATTCCCTCCCTCCTGGCTTGTCTGTTCCATTGTAATGCCCCTGATCCGTCCCTCCTGCCCTTCATGGTCTGTTATGCTGCAGCTTTCTCTCCTGTTTGTCCATTATGGTCAGCTAGCTACCATTGCCTCTTTCCCCTCTGTTCTCTGTTGTCCATGTGCATGGTCCTGTCCCCTCCCTATTGCTTTCCATGGATTGTTGTGCTGCACTCCGGTATCGCATGCCCTGTGTGGTGTATTGTGCTGCTGCATACCCTGATGCCTGCCCTGTAGGGTCAGTTTGGTGCACCTCTCCATGTCCCTCCTGTCCTCTGTTATCCGAGTCCACGTCCCTACCCCAATTCCTCCTGCCTACCATGATCCAATGTACCATACTTGCGAACATTTTGAACTTGGTAAGAGGGAGATTTTGAAAAAAAACTGGGGTATTGATTTTCCCCTTTGAGTTACATTGAAAAAGAGGAGACTGTAGACAGGAGACAGATCAAATAAAGCCCATTTGAGCTTAAAAACATTGGACGTTTCCTGGCTGAAACGGGTCTGTTTGCATGTATGGTTGTACTACCACTGCCTCTTCCTTCTGCCCACAATGGTCTATTATATTGCCACAGCCTCTCTTGCCAGTCCTGTATTGTTGGTTTGTTGCCCCTGCCCCCCTTTCCACTGCCCTCCATAGTCTGTTGTGCTGCCACTGCCCTTCCTGCCTGCCCAGTGTAGTCAAATTGTTGCCTCTGCACTCTCCTACCTGTCTTCAATTTTCAGAGTTTGTGGCCCTGGCCTCTGCCTCTCAACACTATCCCAATGAACAACTAGATTGCTAACATTCTATATTTATTACAAAAGTGTGGAACGCCTGACGTCATCTTGATGTCATCAAAACTGTAATACCTAGAGCATTTCCTTTAGAAATTACATTTATGAGAGGGTCTTATTTGCATCAAAATTATGGTTAGTGCTCTAAAAAACTAAAATGAGGACATATTTTCTGAGTTTTCAAATAGCGACAAAGCACTTTTAAATTATTTGTAATCTTTATGTTTTGTTTATCCAGTTGACCACTTGATTAAATGTTGCACTTAGGGGAGAGGATGTGGTGTTACTTCCAGAGCTGCAGACTTTGCAACTGGGGAACCAGGTTGGAGTTTCTGCTTCAGCTCAACATTCTGTGATTCTGGTCAAATCACTTAATCTCCCCATGTCTACAACCAAAATGAATTTAATCTTGTGTGATGTAACCAATGCTCATGTAAAGCACTACAATTTATTTATTTATTTAGTATTTTGTAGAGCGCACAGCTACCTCCGACGGAGGTGTCCCGGCGCTGAAGACATTATCTCAGAGGGTCAGGGGGAAGTGAAAGGAGGATTTAGTACTAGATCTGGGCAAAAAAACAGGTCTTTAGTTTTTTCCGGAATAGAGGTTCTGACGTCAGAAATCTTAACTCTGTGGGCAGCTGATTCCATAGTTTGGATGTGGCTACTGCAAGGGCCCTTCCTCCTGTGCGTGAAAGACGGAAACGGGGGCAGATCATGATGCGGAGATGGTTAGATCTGAGGTTTCGTGGGGCTTGTGAAAACCTCATTCTGCGACGTAGGTAGGTGGGGCCTCGATCATTGAGAGCTCTAAAGGCCAGAGTTAAGGCTTTAAATTGAATGCGCAGTCTAATTGGGAGCCAGTGAAGTTTGATCAAGTGGGGTGAAATGGAATGACGGTAGGGAATATTGCAAATCAGCCTAGCCGCTGCGTTCTGGACTCTCTGTAGTTGGTTAATGAGGTAAGTAGGAGCACCTACATACAGGCTGTTGGCGTAGTCCAGATGAGCGGTGATGAGGGCATGGACTACTGTTTTACGAGAGTCAAGCGGTAGGTAGGGGATGATTTTTTTTATCATTCGTAGCTTCCCGAAACAAGCTGAGGTGACTTTGTTGATTTGGGTCTTACAGGAGAGTGTGTTATCAAATTGAAAGCATAGATTTCTGGCGGCTTGGACTGGTTCCGGGGAAGGGTTGAGTTCAGGCGGCCACCAGAGATTGGAAGGTAAGGGCGATTTCTGATTGAAAAATAAGACTTCTGTCTTATCTGTATTGAGCTTTAGGTTATTGGCAGACATCCAGGAGGCGATATTCAGCATACAATGGCGAAAGTTGTTGAATGATTTTTCAGAGTGGTCTTTGAAGGAGAACACCAGTTGGGTGTCGTCGGCGTAAAAGGTTACTTTGACGCCACAGGATTCAACCACTTTTGTCAGTGGTTTGAGATACACATTGAAAAGGAGCGGGCTAAGGGAAGAGCCTTGTGGAACACCCCAAATCAGTGTTTTTTTAGAGGAAAGAAAGGATCCCAGCATCACTTGTTGGACTCTGTTCGTGAGAAAAGATTTTACCCACGAAAGGGGAGGTCCGCAGACACCTACTTCTTGCAGGCGAGCCAGTAGTTTGTCATGAGATATGGTGTCAAATGCCGCGGATAGGTCGAGGAGGACCAACATGGCCTCCTCTCCCCTGTCCGTGCATTCTCGGATTGACTCCGATACCTCAAGTAGCGCCGACTCAGTACTATAGTCTGGTCTGAAACCTGATTGGGTATCGTGGAACAAAGAGTTTGATTCTAGGTAGTAGGATAGTTGTTTTTGAACAGCTTTCTCAAGCACTTTAGCAGGTTTTGGTAAGAGTGATATTGGTCGGTAGTTGTTTAGACAGGAAGGATCAATGCCAGCTTTTTTTGGATTGGAATTAGCATTGCGTGTTTCCAGGCGGAGGGAACAACACCAGTGAGTAAAGAGGAGTTCCAAATTTCGAGTAGGGGGTTAATAATGAGGGGAGCAATTTCATTCATGATTAAGGCCGGGGTTGGGTTCAGTGGCGAGACAGATTTACATTCCAAAAATAATTTCAGAGCATGTTCCTTGGTAAGTGGTTGGAATGCAGTAAATGCATGCTTGCAGTTGGTGGCTAGGTCTTCGGTAATGTCGGTTCCGTTCTGAAGAATGGTTGCCGATATGTTGGCTATTTTTTCTTCAAAGAAGTTTGAAAGGTTTTCACTCAGTGCTTGGGACATAGGTACTGGAGAGGACAGTGCACTGGGATGAGTGAAATCTTTCACTATATTGAAAAGGGCCTTAGTCGAGTTTTTTGCTTTGGCAATAGTATCTGAAAAATAGGTGCTCATAGAGTCGCGTTTGAGTTTGCGAAACTCTTTAAGGCGTTGTCGGTAAAGGACCTTGGCACCCGGATCATAGTTCTGCCTCCAAAGTCGTTCCATCTTTTTGCACATGCTTCTGTGTGCCCTTCGCTCTTGAGTGAACCATGGGGCAGAGGGTTTTTGTCTGCGGGAAGTAAGGGTTTGTAATGGGGCAATTTTCTCTATAGCGGTCGTTAGATCATTGTTTAGTATACGCACCGCTTCATTTAGATCTTTCGGAGGAGGGTTTAGACTGTTATGGTATTTTTGTTCTAGGGCAGTAAGTGAGAGCTTGTGCCATTTTCTTCCTTGTGTTCTTATGGCAGATACCTGTTTGACAATTTGGTTCAAGGGTACCTCGAAAGGTATTAAAAAATGGTCAGACCATGTCAGAGGTAAGGAAGGGAGGATTTTAAGGTTATCGCAGTTTGAGAAAATAAGGTCGAGGGTGTGTCCTGCGGTATGGGTGGGGCCTTTTACCTTTTGCATCAAATTTATATTTTGCATAGATTCCAGGAGGTGGGAGGCGCGGTTGCAGCTACTTACATCAACATGGTGGTTGAAGTCTCCTAGTACCATGAAGTGGGGATGTTTAAGAGAGAGATCTGCCGCGACTGCCAGAAGCTCTAAGATGGCAGGTTGAGGGGTGTTCGGGGGGTTGTAGACCAAAATCCCTGAGGAAATGGTTGTTGTGGAGTCTGTGACTGAGAAGTAAAGAGCTTCTATAGGCTTGATGTTTATAATTTTCCTAGAAGTAATTTTCAGGTGATTCTTTAGGATCACATCGATTCCTCCACCTGTTTTGGAGCCTTCACGGCTTAATCCCGTAAAGCTGTATCCAGTGGGTACCGCTAAGGCGATATCTGGATTGGAGGAGTCTTTAATCCAGGTCTCGGTTAAAAATAATGCGTCCCAGGAAGTGGAGGACAGTAATAGCCAGATGTCATTGGCGTGGCAGGGTAGAGAGCGGCAGTTCACCAATCCCATAGAATAGGTTTTGGTGGGAGGGGGCTAATTGGTTGCGGGTTTACGGGGGCGAGTCCAGTCGGGGCATAGAGAGAAAGGGCAATTTAGGCATTTGTGCTGACAAGGGCTGGGTAGAGGGAAGTTACAGGAAGTAGGGGAAGAGCAGGATGTCTTACCTAGGTCTAGGAGCTGTGTTCTGGACCATGTAAGTATCTGAGCGGGTAGTGGACTAACAGCATGGCTGGCCCTAGGCCCGGAGCTGGCGTGGACGGGCGCAGACGGGCTTGCCTTAGGCGCGCCTTTGGCGCGCCATCGTCGCGCCCGCTGCGCTCGCCCGCTGCGCATCCGAAAGACACACATAATTTATGGTGGGAAGGTGTCGGGGGAGAGGGGCGTGGCCTCGTAAAAGGGGCGTGGCCTTAGGGTGCGGCAGGAAATGGCGGCAAGATTTGTTTCAACTGAGTGTCCTCGGCAGCGCTAAGATCCGCTGCGAAGCTGTGGCCAAGAGGCTGGAAATGTGGACGGTGAGGTGATTCAATCAACACACACACATTCACTCGATATTCTCAGTTTGTTTTTAAAAAGTAAAGTAATTCAATTCGTGAATACCTGACAAGTCTGCACTATATAAAACTGAAAAGACACAAAAAATAAGTGTTTTGCACACTTCTGTCATTGGACTACATGTGGGCTACTTCTGGGTAATATTTGTGCTGCATTTGGGCTCTTTTGTCTCTGGTGGCCATCTTGGGAGATTTATTTGTTATGAAGTTTCCTAATTTCCTCATTTACTGCAGTCTCCTCAGTAGGAAATGCTTTCAGTTTTTTACTTTGATTCCATCAAGAAGGTATTCAGATATGTCACACATTTGCCATAAATTCTGAATGTTAGCACTCTAGTTGCTCATTAGATCACTGTAGTAAAGCTACTGCTCACCACTGAAGTCTGCTGCTGGTATTAAAAGTGCATGTTTCAGTCTGCATATCAGAATTTTTTAATGAAATAGAAGAGGATTTGAGAAGTCACTCAAAATGTGCCCTAATTATTCTTTCTTCAGCACTAATCATAATTTCTATGGCAAAATGAACCCCCTCATTGTGTTCCTTTTTAAATTGAATGTTTTAAATGTTACCAGTTTATTCCAATCAAGATGGCTTCAGGTGTGCCATCCTTTTGTCATAAGTAAGACAGTAAGCGCTCTAGTTGTTCTTAAGAACACTCTGGGACATTCTTTCATTGGGCTATACTTGGGCTACATCTGGGTGATATTTGGGCTACATTTGGGTTCTTTTGTCTCTGGTGGCCATCTTGGGAGATTTATTTGTTATGAAGTTTCCTAATTTCCTCATTTACTGCAGTCTCCTCAGTAGGAAATACTTTCAGTTTTTTACTTTGGTTCCATCAAGAAGGCATTCAGATGTGTCACACATTTGCCATAAATTCTGAATGTTAGCACTCTAGTTGCTCATTAGATCACTGTAGTAAAGCTACTGCTCACCAGGGAAGTCTGCTGCTGGTATTCAAAGTGCATGTTTCAGTCAGCATGTCAGAATTTTTTTATGAAATATAAGAGGATTTGAGAAGTCAAAATGTGCCCTAATTTTTCTTTCGGAACAAAAAGGAGTGGTGATGGACGGAGCATCAGAACCAATCAAACACTCACACCCAGTCAACAGATCTGGGTTTGAACCATCACCGTTATTTAGCCCACTCTGCCACCCCAGTTCAGACATGGCCATATGCAAATCAGTCTGACCCTGTGCCTCATGGGAACAGTCCAGCCCGAACTGCCAAGCCATGCCTTCCCTGGACCGGAAACAAGCTTCCTAGGACCGGTTTCTGGCATTTCAGCCGTCTTCAGCCAGGCTTGCTTGAATCCAGTGGCAAAGTGAGCAAGGGACTCACGTCTGAGCATACCGTGCCAACTTATGGCGAACAGAAGATTCGTCAACCGGCGCCAACGTTATTCCAAATAGAATGTTGCGGATTTCCTATGGAAAATAGGTCCTAACTATAACTACCTACTGGCGACTGCCAGTAGCTAATATATATAGATATTATTGTAGAGATACCAAGGTCCAGGGATCCCAATTCTGGAGGAAATTGCTCAATTTTTATGTAACTTATTCCTTGTGGAGGATGACTCAAGACACTGGATCTCTATGGTCTCAAAAAAGTACATGCATTCAGTAGTGAGTCAGTTCACTCCTTCTCAAGTAGATTTGAAGAACAAGACAATCAAAATGAGTTGGTAAGTCCAAATTGTTATTTTATTTGTTCAAATAAAGGACTTCTGTTTCAGCTGATCCAATCATTCATGATTATATTTTTCAAAATAAAGCGAACAAGCACATTTGAAGCAGAAGCAAACAGCCGACACGTGTTTCACCCTTATGGCTCAATATCGGGCCAGGGCTTTCTCAAGGCTGAAAAAAGATGTTTGTGAAACAATATTAGATGAATTAGAATCTTAAAGAAATCTAATATCACCCGGAAGACCAGGATCTTGTCCCCATTTAAGACCAGGATATTCTGACCCTTTAACATACTGGTTATGTTTCAAGTTTAAAGTTTATTTATTTGCATAGTTCGCTAAAACCATTGCAATTTAAAAATACTTCATTATAAAACAAAATATACAGATAAAACTCCATACTTCATATACCTTATGTAAAACATTCTTCTAAAAACTATGCAATAATCATACACATTTACAAATCCAGGGTCAGTTTCTTAACCACATTATTTCCCGGCTATGCACATACCAATTTTTTATCAGAGTACTTAATGCAGGTACATACTTTTCTTCATTGATTATATTAAAGATTAATACGTGCACATGTGGTGCTTAAAGATTGAGTAAAGTTCATTAGTACATTGACAGGCAATTTCTTAGCCACGTAGTTCCCAACTTGCTCAAATCATTTGTTGGTCAGAATACTTAATTCCAGTCAATGCTTTTCATTCACTGATTATATCAGAGATAAATACGTGCAGTTCAAATAAAGTTCATTAGTGCCTGTCTTGGAGCTCCTCCACATCCTGCAATTGTTCCACACGGCCCAGTTGTGTGTAAGCTTCGGTTGTTTTAATAATTACATTGCTGGCATCTTCTTTTCGCATATCCTCTTGAACTTTACCAAGGAGCAATTCATTTGTGGGTCATCAGGTGCAAAACATGCCAGAATTGCTTGCCTCCTGGTTCGGACCCCTCGCTGATTAAATTTACGTTTTAATAGTTGTATCCGTTCTTGTAAAAGTTCTTTACAGGAGCATAGTAGATGCAGTAGATCCTCAGGAGCTGAACCGCATAGTCGGCACATAAGGCCCGCTTTCTCCTTTAGCCAGGGTGGGAGATGCTGTATTCAGGGTAACAGACCAAGTCTATGAAGCTTATTTTTATATGTTTGGCATAGCCCAAGTTAAAGTACTTTTGAGCAGCTGGCTCCGTGTATGTGTTCAGAGTCATTCATCCGTGAACCCTTTCTGAGAGAGATGCATTATCCTCCAGCCATGAAAGATGTTTAACTGTTTTCCAAACAAGTTTTTTAAGCGTGGTGGTGGTTGTTGGGGTTTCCAAACGTTGATTCAGTCCCATTTTAAGTAAACCTGCTCTGAGATAACACGCTGCAGGAGAGGCAGTATGTTGTTGTAGCTCCTTCCATAGCTGTTCATTTAAGGTTCCCGAAGGGGCTTTTCGCACTTTGTCCCAGGCGATGATGTATGCCCTAGTCTTGCTAGAGATTGTTTCTGTATGCCAAACTCGAGTCTAATTTGCAAGGGCGAAGTGTATTTAGGCAGCCCAAATATCACCCTATACGTAGTTGTTACTGTAGAGTCAAGTAGTTTAGCATCTCTTCCTTTCTGAGCCTCACTGCTGTATGTAATTGTTGGCAGTAGCTTTGCATGAACCACCTGTACTACTGGTAGGATCGATGGCCCGTTTAGTTTAGAAATTAACGTTCTAGAGAAGTTGCCAGGGCAAGGCCTTTATGCCTGATGCTGTTTCTCTGTGCAAGAAATTGGCCACCTTTGTCTATCTTTACACCAAGATATTTATATTCCAATGTGTCCTCAATTCGGGTCCCCCCAGAACCAAGCTGCAGTTTTTTCCCTTTTTTTACTGATCGTCATGGTTCTAGTTTTGTCCATATTTATCGTTAGGCCATTTGCTTTGCAGTACACCTGTGTAACATTTAGATGTTGGAGGCCTACTTTCATTTGGCTAATCAGCACTACTTCATCCGCATGGCAAAAGGATGTCTCCCAATTTTGGGGCGTGTGAGTTACAAGCATTTAGTTGCGGAAGAAGGTCAGCTATAAAGAAGTTAAAGAGTGTAGGTGCTGGGACACATCATTGTTTAAGGCCTTTATCCGTTAGTATGCGTCTCGATAAGAATGATCCATCGCCCAACTTTATCTGAACACATGTGTCAGTGTGTAGGTTTATCAGCAAGTTTAATAGGGACTGTGGCAGCCCCCAGCTGTGCAGTTTGGACCATAGTCTGTTACGATTGACGTGGTCGAAAGCTGCCTTATAATCAATAAAACATAGATGTAGGGGCATCCTTGCAGTTTCAGCCTTATCCAAAAGCATTGCCATAGTTAGTATGTTAGTATGTTTGTGGTTGTCCCAACTGATTTTGAAAATCCAGTCTGGTTTAATGGAATTGCGGATTTCTCTTGTGCCCAAGCCTGAAGCTCCTCTAGTAGTGTCCCAGCAATTTTTTTGCCTCATTATCCATTAATGCCACTAGCTGATAGTTCTGTGGTGTTGACTTTTCCCCTGACTTGTGAATTGGTGAGATAATTGATCCTCTCCAAGAGTCCGGCAAAATGTTTGTCTTATTTCTCCGAACAATGGTTCTAGCGATTCAGCCCAAAAAGTTGTCTCTTGCTTATAGAGAACCGGTGGTATTCCATTAGGGCCGGGTACCCCTTCTCTCCTGCCCTTGCATATTTACCTTTTGATGATGCTAATTCGGCTCGTTGGCGGAGCCTCAGTTGAGTGATCTCCTTCCAATTTCCCAAGTACAGTATGGTTATTTACGGCCCAGGCCATGATGGTGTTATGGCCTTCCGTTGCATTCAAAAATTCTTTCCCCCTTTCACCCTTTCAATATCTTGATGGAAGTGGGACCTAAGGTATTTTACCCATACTTCCTCTGAAATGTTCGATGAGATCCCATCATGGTTAGGGCGAATATATCGATTTCTGGTGCTCCAGAAACTGGCGCTGTTATTTTATTTAATGTCGGCATGTAATTTTGCCCAGAGACCATTCTCCACATCTCTATTTGCATCCCTTTTTTGTTTTTTCAGTAGTGCCTTTTGCTTCCTCAGTATGTTTAATCGCATTGTATCATTTGGCTTGCACCAAAGCTGTATCAGTGAATGATAGATGGAATTTTAGTAAGCTTGATTTCTTTCTTGGCTGTTTGTGATATGAACATCACACCACCAAGTCTCAACTGGGTTTGTGGTTTGATCTTAGTTGCATATGCTGCCAAAGAGGTAGTGAAGTTTTCCCATTTCATCACTTCATCTTGTCCAGCCCTCAATTCAAAGTGTTCTTTTGCAGTTTCCACCATCCTTCAGTCTCCAGCAGTCCTGATTTTGATTTTTTTAAGGTCAGTGGTGAAATCTGATCCTTGAGGAGCCCGGCACCGCTCTAACATAGGAATAATTGTTCTGAGCTGAAATACTTGCGGCCGGTGGTCACTATCTCGTTTGTCACCCAGCTGGAATGAAGTGATTTGGTGAAACAGCTCTAAGGAGACAAAAGTATAATCCAATATTGTATTTGTTCTTGTTGAGCTGTATGTTGTTACAGGAGGGTTATCTCCAGCTGATCTGCCGTTTAATGCACTTAGATTAAGATGTTCCAGTTCCTCCAGAACCAACTGTCCTGCTTTGGTTTGTTTGCATGGATACGGTTTCCCTTGCTGTGGGATGTTCCAAATTGGGTTTTGTATTAGCACTTCCTCATCCAAGGAGGAGCCCATTAGATTGAAGTTTAGGTCCCCGGTGAAAATGAGGTCGTTTGTAGGTCCTTCTCTGATACATGTTACTACAAAATTGCTCATTTCCTTTGCTAACTTGGTTTTTCATTTTGGTTGAATATAAACATTTTACTACCATAATGTTGATATCCATTTCCTGTGTCGATGCTGGGGAGAACAAGTTTACTGCTAAGGTTGCTGATGATGTTGAACCAAATTCACGGGCATTGAGAATGATTGTACTTGCAACATATATGACCAAATCTCCCTGCAGGTATCCATATTTTGCTCCTGTAAGTGTACTTGTGAAAAAAACGCAGAAAGCCCTGCAAATGAGGAGGATCAATTAGACAGGTCTCTTGTAGCGCCACAATGTCAAACGCCCTAATGCATGTGACAAAATCCAGATCTAATAATTTGTTTGCCAGTCTATTTGTGGAAAAGTGTACATTTTACGTTAGCATAAGCGGCAGCCATTTTGACTGTCATGTCCATTTCGTTTCTATCATGTTCATTTTTCTCTTTGCTGTTCGTCTTTTCACCCTGCCTGTGTCCTCAACTTTAGCTGAGCTCTCTGACATGGTCAATCTATTGTACGTGCTGGGAGGTTGCAGCTGCCGGTGCACCTTGTTTCAGATGTTATCTATTGATAGCTTTTTGCCGCCATAAACATTCCTTACTGCCCCTCATCATCTCCTCACCATCTGGTCAGCCTTTGTTCTTGTTTGCCTATATCTATTTCCATGCTTAAACCTGTTCCCTCCAGTTTTCCTTCTCATGGGATTGCATGGTAACAAACATTATATAAATACAATGGTTTTTGTATTGCGTGTGCTTCCTCCTGCAACACTCGAGGTTGTTGTTCGGACGGGGTCCCACTCATGAGTGACTAATAAACTTGATTTGTTTTACTTCAACTCCAGTGCTGATCTATATTTTGTCAGTCTCCGGACCTGTGGACGAGAGGGTGAACCTGCACCAGTGTGCCCTTACGGGGGTACATTTCCACATATTCACATTCCATGAGCATATCTGTATACACCCTTTTGTACCGGATCTTTGTTGCGGTCAAAGAAGTTGTCAATCTTTTTTTGTTATTTATTGTTCTCGAGATCCATCTTATATCAGAATTCCAATTCTGCAGCGGAAAAGGATCATGACGGATTTCAGGCTCCCCTGAAGGGCACTCCCCATTCGTTTGACAGTGCCCCACTGCTCCTTTCAGTACCGATGTAGTAGGCCTGTTTATAGTCACCTCATTCTCCCTTGTGTGCTTTGGTATTAACAGGCCAGGGTATCCTGGCTTGATGTATGGGGTAACGGTTATACCTCAAGCCTTAAAAATATTACTTTCCAAGAATATTCTTTTGGCAATTATAGATGAACTCCATGTCGCTCTCGTTTTTTCTCCCGCCAAGGAGTACTTGCATTTGATGAATTCTATCGAGTCTAGGTCCATCTTATCTCTATCAAGGTTGGTATGCGGGATAGCAGACGCAGTAGATTGCCTCGGTTCATGATATCATGCCTTCCTTTAGGAATGTCCCGTTAGGGTCAGTTTTTTCCTTTGGGGATGAACAGGCAGCATCATAGTGCCATCTTCCTGTTCCCAGCAGGTTCCCTTCTACACTTTTCAGTTGTGTCTTTTGTTCGACTTCTGGGAGTCGTCCTGCAGACGCTTTACGGGTTTGTCCCTGACTGATCCGGTTGTTATCTGAAAGCGCCTGAAAATGCTGTACCTGATGATGCTCTGTGTTTATAGAGAAAGATGTTTGTATGGCAATCATGTCCTTATGAAGAAATTGACTGGTCCTTGTGTTATCCATTTCCTTTAGAAGCATGCCCTTTTTGAGAAAATGGCTAGACCTTGCGTTCTCCTCTTCCCTGTGTACCATACATTTGATTTCCTGCTTTTCCTAATTTCCAGTATTTACCTCGCTTCCCTAAGTAACTTGACCATTTATAGTTGATGTTCAAGGATTTATTGGTAGCATATGATCCTGATTCAGAACTGGTGGTTGGGTTCCCGTCATTGTTCCTACTGCAGTGTTGTTGAATCGATTTACGGTACTATTTCCTTTTGATTGTGGCTGTGTTGACTCTATTACCCTACACCTCCCCAGTCTGCTCAGTCTTTTTTGCTTCTTTAATTTCTTTTTTGGGAATTTGGACTTAATCCATCCTTTGTTTCCGTGCTCTTTATGTTTTTTATTTCTAATGTAAATTTATTTTGTTGGTTTGTTTCTTTTTGGGATGATGTTGCCCCAAAGAGTCCCTCCTGCTCCTCAATGTCGAGATATGAAAATTGGTCCAAATCTTCACTATCTTCCATCTCGCTTAAATGGGGTGTCACGGACTTAGTTTGTATTGACGAAGTTGCGAGCAGTGTATTTTATACTCTGAGCCCAAATTTCCGTTTAGAATTGCGGATGGAGCCGCTGTTGTTTTTAATTCCTCCATTTCATTCACAGGTATGTATGATCTTTTTCTCGTCTGCGGATTTTCTTTGGGACTATCTAGTTCGCAAATAGTTAAAGCCTCTGTTATAACACAGTTGCCTCCATTGGTTTTGTTTCGGAGTATGCGACTGGTCGATGGAACATTTGAGAGGTCTATGGCATCTAAGTTGTAAGCGCCCAGTCCCTCTGTCGAGGCTTCCCATTGTTCCTTGGTCCCATTCTTTGTGTTTGACTCCTTAATTATGACCGAATCTACTGCATTAGGTTTTATTCCCACGGTCTGGATGATCTGGGAGGCGGAGAAAGTTTGGCACTGTAGGGGCGCTAGGTGACGCACGAACGGAATGGCCGCCCTTACGTGAGTCTCTCGCAGCCTGGCACTGATATCCTGCCAGTTATCCTGCCCAATCAGGGTGAATCGCCCCTAAACATCATAATTCGGAGAGCCTGAGACGCAAAGAAGCTGCGGCGCAAGTTTGGCATGGATCCGCTGTGAAATGCGGTAATAGCAGCCGCGTACATCCAGCTCTGCTCTGCCAGCCTGTGCAGTCTGGAACTGCCACTGGGATTACCTACTCACGCAAGTGCCGGGTACCCCACGAGGTGTGTGGGCCTGAAAGACGGAGACTCGGTGGCAAGGTGTGGTGAGCCCCCCCTCGGCGTCTCCCTCTAGTACCCTGGAAGTGTGAGCGCACTGCGCCAAACAACAAAAGCGGGTACAACGCTGCACACATTATAGCTTGGCCCTTGTGTGTGTTGGTTCTTCGCTGCATGAGGGTCCGCGCGGATGGCAGATTGGCCATAAGCAGAGCCATCTTGGGAAACAGCGGGCGGCTCTGTTGATCTGGCGGTGTGACACAAGGGTTACTCATTCACTGGAGATGCATATATTGACATTTACAGTGAGCTAAAGCAAAAAATGAAAGCAGCTATACATCTGTACATATAGTATCTGGGAATTTGTGTGTGGTGAAACACTGCTGAGTGGGGCCGCGTGAGTGGCTCCCCCTGCTATAAGAGGCGACATCTTGGAGATAAACAGACGGCTCTGCTGAGGGAGCACTATTGAAGGAGCATATATGAACAGTTAAGGCCAGCGTCTAACGAGAGGGTGGGTCCTGGAATAGCCTGTAGGACATACACGACTCTCGCCCACTACAGAGGAGGAGCGTGGGAGATAACTGCAGAGGCAAAGAAGTGTTGAAGGGCGGGAGAGTCTGTCTTCCAAGTTCACAGACACTACAGGTTACAGGAGAGCACACGTATTGAGCGAGGGAACTGGGCGCGCTAGCCCGCTACCACTCTGCAACGCATCCTATCCCAGGGAATTGGCTAGCAACTGCCTGCACGGCCCTGTTACTGCCCGGAGACTGCGTTGAGATAGACAGCATAGAGACGATCCACACCTCAGGGCATCATCAGCGAACCCACTGCATTGGCGCCCCCCCTCATAGTTCTCACTGCTTATACCACGATTTCTGGTGCCCAGAATGGGGAAACCTGATGCGCGTCAACCGCGCCTCACCTTTGATGCAAAGAAAAGTACCCCGTGACAGACAGCAGACGTGGAAGGAGGAGCTGATGTGTCACAGCCAGATGCGCAACCCTCACAGAGTGAAGATATGAAAGTGGTGGAGCAGGGTTTTACTCTAAAACCGAATATCTGTTTCATTTTCGCATGTTATAACTAAAAGTACTACTGATTAATTATTAATGATTAAAAGTTTGTCGAATGTTGACTAATCAATCTTATTAACAAGAGAATTACACGTGGGAATGCTATTGCATGACTAAATAACAAGTGAACTAAGTTGGTGAGCAAACTGACAGAAAACGATGTTGCTTATGTAATGTTATGGTGTTTTGCGCTTATAATTAATATGCATTAATGGCTTCTGATGTCGCAAATGGCTAGATAAATACACACACATAAGGGTATTAGCTGGGGAATAACACTGTATCATCATTTCTGTGCAGTAATTATGTTTTGTGTTTCTTTGCTCTTAAGTGGACAATTGTGGCCTACTGAAAGATGGCCACCATCTGCAGCCTGCAGTCGAGTAGATGCAATAATGAAAAAGGCTTTGCACGGACTGCGACCCTGACTTCTGGTTGAACTGAAAAGCCATGAACATGACGACAAATCCAGGATGGCAGCCAAAAACCCCTGGATGTGAAAATTTGTAGCAACTGAATAATCTGACTACATGAACTTTTGGTGGTCTCATAAAATGATATATTTTTAATCCGAAAGAAACATCCGTAGAAGTAACAAATTTATGGACATCTGACTTTTTATTCAGAAACTTCGAATTATCAATAATGGGAAAATTCTTGAATGTTACAAGACGACAGCTTTTCCTGTTCAACGGATGTTTAAATGTTCTTTTTGTAACTTTTGAAATGTAAATTTCAGTATAAATGTAAGTAGACTAGAGAGGTCTAGTGCCACTTCTTCCCGAGCTGATGATGCGAGGTCCCTATGCTGACGGAGAGGACGGTGACTCTTCATGACGGCAGAAGACTCTAATTTTTCTTCAGAGGACCGGTTCTGACTTAGGATCTGACATTTAGACAGAATAGGTAAATATGAGAAAATTGAATTTGCATTTAATTGGCTTTTCTTGAAATATTAGATAAATGAACAATTTGTTTGAATTCCTGTCTCGGGTGATTATTTCTGGTCATGTTTTATTGATTTTATTGTGTATTCTTTGAAATGTATTTCTCTAGATCTTCAGCAACTAGCTGGTCGCATTGACCTCAAAGTATAGGCAGATTAGACAGAGCATATGTGGAAGGTGTTTCTCCTTTACAGGGCACGGATAAAGTGATTTAGGGTGAATGTTGGTGTAATGGGCCCCACCACCAGTGTGATGTGTGTATGCGTGTGTGACTGTGAAATCATTCCATCCGTGGAAGTAGAGGGAATTTGGAGGCTCTGATCTGCACCAGTTTCTTGGTAGCAGATTGATGGTTAGCTATTGTCTTGACCTAGCGAAATTGCGTGTATATAGGCTTGTTGATTATTGATTGATATTTGTACTAACACTATATGTTGAAGTCGTGTTGAGTTCTATGTATTGTGAACGGCTTCTGGGATGTAGGAAGTTGGTGACAGTTCCGTAGTAGAGCAGAGGGAGTGTTGCTCTTGGAAAAAGGCGGGATTGTTGGCCCTGTATGCAGACAGGGGAAAACGTGTGACAATTGAAGTTGCGTGTCGCATTGTCTGGGTTCGACAAGGTAGCATCGCCGTGTGTTGCCATTAGAAATGTTTTCTGTGTGAGAGAAGTGTATATGACGGCGAAGGTTATCTGTGAAACTCTGGTCTTAAGTCCCAGGGATCCGTAAGGTTTGCCGTTAAAGCTTACCGCTGGAGAAGTAATAGGTATTCTCGGAGCTTGTTAGAAGGACAGGGCAGAGGTAAGAGCTGCTTTGTTAACATATGATATAATTCTGTAGTAGGACAGACTGTTCGCTGTTCTCGGGAAAAGACAGAATTCTGTGTGAATGTACTACATTTTCTGGTATGTAAGTGCGTGAATGAGAAGGCATTCTGGTTAATTGTGAAACTCTTAGGAGCATTCCGAAGGGAAACAGTTAATTGATGCTTGTTAGAAGGGTAAAGTAGAGGGATGTGCTACTTTATCAACGGAAGTAACGATTCTGTAGTAGGGCAGAGGTAAGCGCTGTTCTCGGGAAAGGCAGAATTCTCGTGGGAAAGGTCTTTTGCTGTTCTGTGGTTAGCGAAGCAGACAATGGAGATGTTTGTATGTTGTAACTAACAGACTCGTAGAAGTTGAAACAAAGTCTACCAAGTAGTCTTGTAAAGGAGGGGTAGACGGAAGAGGAAGAGTCAGGAGCAGAAGCGACTGCAGCGGCTGCTGACGTCAGGAAGACCGCGCTGTGATTGGACAGTGGGTTAGAACGGAGGAAGCGCAGAGATTGGTGTGCTAGTGTACGCCGCGCTAGGATTGGGAGACATACAGGGTGACGTAGTCGCTCCAGGATTGGTGCGTTGGTGTGAGTCGCGCTAGGATTCGCGGACTGAGTCAGTGACGTAGACGCTCCAGGATTGGTGCGTTGGTGTGAGTCGCGCTGCAATTGGACAAAAGATCGTACAGTTGTAGGAAGAGTAAACAGCTTGGGGAAAATAAGAAAATGTATTACCATGCTGAGGAAAAGAAAAAGAAATCCTTGTTCAGTAAGGTTAAGACCTGGTTCGACAAGGATAAGGATATCATAACTAGGGAAGGAGAGTTACTTCCTCCGACCAGAACCCCCGCATCCTTTATGGTTGCAAAATATGGGTATCATACCTGTATTTGGATAGACAACTGGGCGAAGTATACTAGAGAGGATGGGGTTTTGGCTTTCCCGGAACATGGCTCATTTAATTTGGCCGTGTTAAGAAATTTACGAGAGAAAATGATGAATCTAGAGCCTCGGCCTAGGCCGACGCAATTCGAGGCATTGGTGAAATGGGAAGATGAAGTACATGAGCGAGAAAAACAGAGGAGTGGAGGTAACTACCGATATATGTTCGGTAGAAAATATGATCGCGAAACCCATCATGACAGAATGAGAAGGTGGCGAGATGCCAGTATGACCGAGGCGTTATATCCTGTAAGAACAGCAGAGGAATCAGGAGGGAGAAAATGTACAGAGAAAGCACATAATGTAGAGACCAGAAGATATGGGGCAAATGAGTCTGATGATGATATCTTAGAGGACATGCTCTACAAAAGACCACCCCCGTATAGAAGAGAACCAGAGGTAGGAACAGCAGTTACCCCAATAAGAAACACCCTGCGGATTATAAAGACGGAGGCTACAGCCCCTGAGCTGAAAAGCGGTTGTTCTCTGGCGGAAAGAGAAAGAGAAAAAGATAGAGAAAGAGAGATAGAGTGAGAGGGAGAACGAGAGAGAGAGAGAGAGAGAGATAGGAAAAGAGAAAGAGAGAGAGAGAGAGAGAGAGAGAGAGAGAGAAAGAGAATTGGAGAGAGAGAGAGAGAGAGAGAGAGAGAAAGAGAGATAGAGAGAGAGAATGAACTTGAAAATGAAAAGACCAAAGAACTAGCAAGAAATACATCTGAACTAACGGAGAAAATCAGGGAGCTGACTAAGAATCTTGAGGCTGTTACAGTGCCTGTGACAATAGGCCCGGTTATGCCGATTTTTGACAAGCAGAGGACGGGTGAAAATGGCTTGACGGTGCCATATGTGGGCAATAGGTTGATTGTACCTCCGGAACAGGCAGAAATGAGAGCGGGAGAAACACAGTGGAGAACAGGAGAAAATCAGTGGAGACATACTGTGTGTGGAGGGGAAATGAGTGTGCAAACTAACTCAAGTATGAATTCTGGATGTATGGAAGGGAACAGAGGATCAATTCTGGAACCGCAGAGGGTGGCAGAACCAGGGGGTGCGGAAAAATCTGTGATAACTGCTGAAGATTTGAATGACTGGCTGAAAACATTACAGAAAAAGGAGAAAGAGTCACAGGGGATGGATGTAGCTAGGCTACGTATGGAAATGGAAGAATTGATAGTAGGAACTATACCTACAGAAACACTGAAGAATTATCAGGAAGGGGAGATTCTCTTTTTATGTAAAAGTATCACAGGGAGAGCAAAGAACATACACGACAGGTTGAAAGGAATAGCCAGTGAAGTGGGAATTGACATGGATAAAGTGAAAAGCTTTACAGAAAACATACCGAGTGGATTTTTCAGACAAAGATATTGAGAATCTGAACAATGCAGGCCGAACAGGACAGATTAAGGAAATGATTGCCTTATTAAGGAAATGGGGAGATGTAGAAAGATGGAAGGACAGATGGTATCGAAAGCGAGAGGATGGAGTGGATAGAACCTACTCAGCATTTCCCCTGACAGAAAAAGAGAAGGCAGTGACAGCTTACCCTATGAGAGACATTCCAGGAGGTGGGTACGTACATGTCCCATGGACCAGACAGGATATTTGATCATTTACGAATGATTTCCCTCGATTAAGGGAAAAGCCAGTGGAGTGGTACAGACAAGTCGACAGATTTGTAAAGCTGTCAAAAGTACTGTGGATTGACCTGAATAGTCTGTTTGATATAATTGTACCAGCAGACCTGTGGGCAGAATATAAAATAGTCATAGACTGGCCCACTAAGGAATACCCGAGAGATCAAAAGACAGGAGCTCCAGACCCGGAGGTAATGAAAAAATATGAACAGGTTATGGCCTTCTTGAAAAATAAAGTACCCCCCAAGGAGACAGACTGGGTTAAAATAGACCGAACACATCAGGAATTGAAAGAATCAGTCCATGCTTACTATGAAAGACTGATACTAGCTTTTAAGCAGTTCAGTGGAGATGAACACCTGGGTGACAAGGATCTGAGTCATTTTGTGTACAGATTTGTGTATGGTTTGCGGCCTGAAATCAGTGAAATGATACGGCAGCATACCGTGGACTGGCAGAGTAAGAAGATTGATGAGATTTTGAGACATGCAAAATACTTCAGTGATGAGATTGAGGCAAAGCAAAGAAAGCTAAAAGAAAAGGCAATGTGAGCACAGGTGAAAGTTGCAGAAAGACAGGAAGCTCAGCTGGTTGAACAGGCAAATAACCCAGGAAATAAACCCAAGTATGGTCCAGGAAAAGGGAAAGGGAACATAGAAGAGGCCAAAAAGAAGTTCCCGTGTCACAACTGTGGAAAATTGGGGCATTGGAAATCCGAGTGTAAGAATCCACCGTCCACTAACGATGATAATTCATCATTGAATTCGCAGGTGCAGAGCGAGGGGTGTGGTCAGCATCGGCAACAGCAGAAGGCTGATAAGCAGCAGAATCAGGTGCCAAAACCACCCTTGCCACAGAGAAAAGGATCCCAGAAGTACAGTCAAGAATCGGGGTTCTACGATGAAGAGCAGGTAATCAAACCAAAACGCGCAAGCGCTGTATCTCAGTTCTGGCTGAACAATGAGGGAAGTGACTCTGAGGGAGACTTCTGACGATGCCGAAGAGAGGAGGAGGAGTGCGTACTTGGCGCAACTCTGGAAATAGACCAGGCAGGACCTTTTGTAGACGGGAAAATTAATGGTGAAAGCATCACTTTCCTAGTTGATACTGGGGCTACGAGATCAACTGTCAGGTCAGCTGATATAAAGAATCTTCCTCTCTCGGACGAATCAATCCAAGTAGTTGGTGTGTCCAACACACAGATCAAAACATTACTTACTGAACCAGTAAAGGTTAGAATAGGGAAATTTTCAGACATGCACCGATTTGTGGTGTGTGACACCAGTCCAGTGAACCTGTTAGGCAGGGATCTGCTGTGCAAAATGAATTGCACTATTTTCTGTACTCCAGATGGAATAACCTTTGAGACACCTGATGAGGATGTGCTATATAGAATGACCATGGATAACAGAGAATGTGAGGCTTTGGGGACATATGCAATATTTAATCCTGATGCATTACCCACAGAGTTGAAACAGACAGTGAAAGCAGCAGTTTGGGATTTTACTGGAGAAGATGTGGGCCTGATGAGAAATGTAGATCCAGTAAAGATTACTGTAAAAGAGGGAGTGGTTTACCCAAATATACCACAATACAGATTGACACCTGAAATAATTGAAGGGATAACACCCTTAATTGAAAAGATGATCCAGCAAGGGGTGTTAAGAGAAATATTGAGCAGCCCATGTAATTCACCGATAATGGGACTGTAGAAACCTAATGGAAAGTTCAGAATATTACAAGATTTGAGAAAGATTAACAAGATTGTTGTGCCATGTTGTCCGATTGTGCCAAATCCTTCAGTGATTGTGTATCAGATTCCTCATGATGCAGAATGGTACACGGTAATTGATTTGTGTCATGCTTTCTTTTCAATCCCATTGCATCATGACAGCCAGCCGATATTTTCATTTAGATTTGGAGAGCGGATTTTGGCATGGTGCCGAATCCCACAGGGGTATACAGAGAGCCCCTCAATATTTAATCAATTGCTAAAGAAATCTCTGGAAAGTCTGACAATGCCCGAAAATTCAGTCTTGGTCCAATATATTGATGACCTACTTGTGGCATCAAAAACAAGCGAAGCTTGTGAAGTAGATACCATTGCAATGCTGAATCACTTGGCAGATGGAGGATTAAAGGTATCTCCAGCCAAATTGCAGTTCTGTAAGAAAGAAGTTCAGTATCTGGGACACAATATTGAGAAAGGCCTGAGAAAAGTGACTATTGACAGAATAAAAATCATTAGGAGAATGAGAGCCCCAATGACACAAAGAGAGGTGAGAATGTTCCTGGGAATGGTGGGATACTGTCGTCAGTGGATAAGTAATTTTTCCCTGATTGCCAAACCATTGATTAAATTGACCAAAAGTGAGGTGAAAGACCCATTAGAACTAAACCCAGAGGAAATGGCTGCATTCAGAGAGCTGAAAGACAGACTTTGTGAATCTCCCGCCCTAGGGATGCCTGATTATGAAAAGGAATTTGAATTGTACTTTAGTGAGAGAAATGGATGTGCACTTTCAGTGTTAATCCAGAAACATGGACGTCTGAGAAGGCCAATTGCCTATTTCTCAGCAACTCTTGACCCAGTAGCTGTGGGTTTGCCAGGTTGCCTGAAAGCAGTAGCTGCTACCTGCAAAAGTTTGGAACAAAGTGAGGGAATCATAATGGGATACCCTGTACGGGTATTTGTACCTCATGATGTGGCAATCCTTTTAACAAGGAGCCGGACACAGTTCATGTCTCATAGTCGGCTGACTAAATATGAGAAAGTCATTCTTGGTGCAACCAATGTAAGTCTGGAGAGATGTGTGAATGTGAATCCAGCGACACTGTTACCTGATGCTGAATGTGTGGGAGTGAGAAATGATGTAGATCATGACTGCCTGGATGTACTTGATTACTGCACAAAACCAAGGCCAGACATAAGAGATCTGCCACTGCCTGAAAGTGATCATGTGTTGTTTGTGGATGGATCTTGTCTGAGAACAGATGAAGGAGTCTTGAGTGCTGCATATGCTGTGTGCAAAGTCTCGGAAGTTGTGGAAGCATCACCCTTGAAAGGAGTTAAATCCGCTCAGGTGGCAGAACTGGTGGCACTGACAAAGGCATGCAAGATTGGGAGGAGTGTGAGAGTGACTGTGATGACTGAGAGCCAGTATGGCTTCGGAATTGTCCATGATTTTGGCCAACTATGGCTACAAAGAGGTTTCCTGACCTCAAGTGGAACTCCCATAAAGAATGCTGAAGTGGTGGGAAAACTGCTAGAGGCTGCCTAAAGAACTAGCAGTCGTAAAATGTGCTGCTCATGGTCATGGTGACGATTTTGTAACAGTTGGTAATAAGTTTGCCAATGACATAGCACAATATTGTGCAAGGAACAATCACTCAATTAACAGGAGTAAGGAACGGGAAATGTCTTCTTGTTCATTAATGTTTACTAATGAAGTGGGGACATGGGAGGAAGTAAAACAGCTGCAGGATGAGGCAGAAGATGATGAAATGAGAGATTGGGTGAAGGCAGGTTGTGCACCTAGAGAAAAGGATCATGTGTGGGTCTACAGGGATGGAAGACCAGTCATGCCAAACAGCATGCTGTCAACAATGGCAAGGATGTATCATGGCCAAGGACACTTGGGGAGGGATGCTATGATAAGGGCCTTTAAGCGAACCTGGTACAGTCCAAAGTTCAGACTGATAGCAGCAAGTCTCTGTCAGAGATGTCTGATATGTCAGCAATTCAATCCTGGAAAGAAAACAGTGGTGAGCCTAGGAACAATAGGCAGAGAGGGAGGACCCTTCACAAGAATGCAGATAGATTTCATTGAAATGCCCCCAGTCAACAGGTTGAGGTATGTCCTGGTGGTGGTCTGCTTGTTCTCAAGATGGGTGGAGGCGTACCCGACAAGAAGAAATGATGGGATAACAGTAGCCAAATTACTGTTAAGAGAGTTCATCCCAAGGTACGGGTTCCCAGTAACCATTGAATCAGACAGGAGGACATTTTTATAATGAAATCATGAGTCTAATTTGTGAAGCATTGAGTCTGCCTCAGAAGTTGCATTGTGCTTACAGACCAGAGGCTTCTGGGATTGTTGAGCAGATGAATGGCACTATCAAAAACAGAATTGGTAAAATGTGCTTAGCCACAGGAATGAAATGGCCCGATGTCTTGCCTCTAGTCCTGATGACCATTAGGTCTACTCCAGACAGAACAACAGGTTTGAGTCCACATGAAATTATCATGGGACGTGCTATGAGGCATGCATATGTACCAGTGAACAAGCTGATGACTATAACTGATGACATGATTTTGGATTACTGCAAAGGCCTGGCTGACGCAGTTCATTCTGTGTTTCACCAGGTTGGAGAAGACGCCACCACACTTGAAAAGAAACCAGCCCATGATCTGAGCCCAGGGGACTGGGTAAGGATAAAAGTCCACAGAAGAAGGAATTGCCTGGTTCCAAGGTGGGGAAGGCCAAGACAAGTCATCTTGACCACAACGACTGCTGTGAAGTGCGCGGGTGTGAAGAATTGGATACATGCAAGTCACACACTGAGAGTTCCAAATCCAAGAGATGGTACTGGAAAAGAATACTTTGAAGAATCATACTCCAGTGATGATGCAGACAGTGAGGCAGTAAGAAGGAAAAAGAATCCTGAAAGTGGGGAAAGTGAGTCAAGAGAAGCTTTCATCCCACCAGAAGAGGTTCTACAGAGAACAGTGCAAACTGCAGAAGCAAGCTCAGACTCAGAAGAATTGCCTGAGGTTCCAATTGACAGTGACCAACACAAAAAGAAAGAAAGAAAAGAAAAGAACATTCCAACAGAAGAGACACCTGAGTCACATGAAGGAATTGGACAAGTTCCACCTGAGATAAATATTGAAGAAAAAGGGACAGACAAAGACAGAGAGGGACAGATTGCGGAAAAACCCCGAGGAGGTGTAGGGAACATCAACAACAAGCTAGGTGAAGGGACAAGCAGACAGCAAGAAGATTGCGTGTCGGAGACCCGAGGAGGGACAGAAGTAGGGAAATCTCAAGTGGTGGAAAAAGAGACTGTTGGAGAAAAGGAAGTTGTTAAAGAAAAGAAAGCTGTTAATGAACCAGTAGCAACTGAAACAGAGTCTGATGAAAGTGACAATGAGATACATGGAGGACGAGTTCTGAGAAAGAGAACTTGGCTTGGAGAAAGAAACAATAAAGAAGGAAAGCAAAAGAGAAATGCTAAAGGAGATCTTTGGCCAAATAAAATAAAGAGACTGAGGTACAGACTGACACGAGTTAACTCTTCGAGAGCTGAGCAGGTGAACGAAGTGTCGAGTCAAAACCAAACCAAAGAAGAAGAAACAAAGATACCTGAAAGAGAAAAAAGAATAAGAAAACCAAACCAGAGGTACAAGTCACCGGAATGGACGTATGTGGCACTGCCTGAAGAAGGAGAAGAGGCGGACAGCCAAGGAAGTCCAGAGGAGGCTTTACTGAAGGAGGTTGCAGAAGAAGAAGCTGTGGGAATCCTGAGAGTTATCTTATCCGACATTGGAGAAGAGACGGATGTTCAGGACCTGATACAGTTTGATGATGATGAAGAGACAGTGAAAAGTGATGAAAACCCAAATTGAGTGAATCCAAGAAAAAAAATCACTTGGAGAAGAGAAGAAGAAGTAGTACTAAAATTAGTAGAGTTTAATAATCTGGTGGGTACTTGCTGTCCTTAAAAGTTCAGTAAAGGAGTAGAAGAGGCTAAGTCAAAAGACACGGTCCAATTAACAAAATGGCTAAAACTGAGAATAAAAGTAGATGTACCTTTCTGAGAAGATGGTGCAAGATGTGCTGCTGCTGTACAGGTTTATTAATGCTGCTTTGGAGCGTGCTTGCTCTACTGATTTCATTTAGAGTCACTATAGACACTTTAGAAGGTCATACTGAGAACAAGACTAATATAGGGAAGAGTCCGTTAAAAGTAGTTCCAACTAGAACTAGTAATGTACATATTCATAAAGATAGGTCAATTAACGATTTTTCTAGCAATGTTTTTTCTAAATTGTTGTATGAGTACGTAAAGACAATGGAAGTAAGGGATTGCTATGTTTGCATGCAATTACCTGCCTCTGTTTCGGAAGGAGTGACTTATCATCTTCCGGCTACGTATGGAATTTCCTGTAGTGTGTTGATTAGTATTTTGTATCAATTAGGGAAATTAGATTACAATATGTCTAATATAGATAATATTCTTGGGCAGTTGCCTATGAATAAAAAACTGAATCCTGCAAAGGATGCTAACACTTTAGGTGAGATTTTTCTAGAAACCAAAGAATTAACCTTAGACTATGTTTTTAGAAACAATTTAACTTGCAAATTGAAAGGAGAAGAGAAGAATTTTCTAAACATGGTTGAGAGAAGAAGGTTGAACATGCACAAGAAAGCAGAAGGGCATAAAATGAGTGACACAATGTGGGATATTGAGAAAGAAAAGGAGTTGAAAAATGGAGCCAGTCCAACTATGGCTATAGATGCCCCACAGAAAGGCAAATTGTGCATTACCAGGAAGAGATCCCAATATGATTATTATTTCATAGGGACTAGTGAGTGCAATGATACATACTTTATTGCAACCGGATGGGGATTTAGAGGAGGAGAAGATCCAGTTTTTCCGGGAGTATATTATATTTGTGGGAACAAGGCTTATTACCGTTTGCCTGACCATTGGTTTGGTACATGTTATGTTGGCCTGGTCTTTCCAAAGATTTTTCACATGGATAGAGTAGATGATGCTGAACATTCTAACACATTAACACGCTATAGAAGAGAAACATGGACAGAAATTGTAGGAGATATTTTTGGAGCTTTGATTCCAGCAGTGGGAATTTCTTTAAATGCCTATGGCATTCGGAAACTGTCAACAGTGGTAGATCGTTTGTCAACAAGCACCGCTGGAGGCTTTCTTTTGGTTAATACAGAAATGGTTGCTTTGCGTGCTATGGCAATGCAAAATCGACTTGCCCTTGACATTCTTTTGGCAAAAGAGGGTGGAGTCTGTGGAATGCTGAAAGTTCAACATTGTTGCACTAACATTCCTGACGAAAGTAAAGATCTAAAAGTTTACATCAAAAATATTACTGATTTGCATGAAGATTTAGTACCACTGGAAGCTGAAAGTATCTGGACTAAAATGGCTAACAAGATGATTGCTATTAAGAACTTTGTAGCTAAAATAGGTAGTACCATATTTGGGAAGATATTATTTCCATTAACTTGTGTAATATTTGCATTAGTGATCTTTAGATTAGGATGTATGTGTTGTAGATATAGAAGAAATAAAAAGAAAATCACAAAAGAAAATGTTAAAAAGAGACAAAAGAAATCAGAAAGAGATCCACAAGAAATAGAACTAGAAGAGCTAAGAGAAAGCATGTATATAGAAACTAAAAAGGAAGATGAGATGGAAACTAGGGTCTAAAAATAAGAACAAAAAGACATTTCAAATTTCTTCTAAAAGGGGAAACTAAATTGATTTTTTTGGGTTTTGATTTTTGTGGTGATTATATATCACCAAAGGGGGGATTGATGGAGCAGGGTTTTACTCTAAAACCGAATATCTGTTTCATTTTCGCATGTTATAACTAAAAGTACTACTGATTAATTATTAATGATTAAAAGTTTGTCGAATGTTGACTAATCAATCTTATTAACAAGAGAATTACATGCGGGAATGCTATTGCATGGCTAAATAACAAGTGAACTAAGTTGGTGAGCAAACTGACAAAAAACGATGTTGCTTATGTAATGTTATGGTGTTTTGCGCTTATAATTAATATGCATTAATGGCTTCTGATGTTGCAAATGGCTAGATAAATACACACACATAAGGGTATTAGCTGGGGAATAACACTATATCATCATTTCTGTGCAGTAATTATGTTTTGTGTTTCTTTGCTCTTAAGTTGACAATTGTGGCCTACTGAAAGATGGCCACCATCTTCAGCCTGCAGGCCAGTAGATGCAATAATGAAAAAGGCTTTGCACGCACTGCGACCCTGACTTCTGGTTGAACTGAAAAGCCATGAACATGACGACAAATCCAGGATGGCAGCCAAAAACCCCTGGATGTGAAAATTTGTAGCAACTGAATAATCTGACTACATGAACTTTTGGTGGTCTCATAAGATGATACATTTTTAATCCGAAAGAAACATCCGTAGAAGTAACAAATTTATGGACATCTGACTTTTTATTCAGAAACTTAGAATTATCAATAAGGGGAAAATTCTTGAATGTTACAAGACGACAGCTTTTCCTGTTCAACGGATGTTTAAATGTTCTTTTTGTAACTTTTGAAATGTAAATTTCAGTATAAATGTAAGTAGAATGGAGAGGTCTAGTGCCACTTCTTCCCGAGCTGATGATGCGAGGTCCCTATGCTGACGGAGAGGACGGTGACTCTTCATGACGGCAGAAGACTCTAATTTTTCTTCAGAGGACCGGTTCTGACTTAGGATCTGACATTTAGACAGAATAGGTAAATATGAGAAAATTGAATTTGCATTTCATTGGCTATTCTTGAAATATTAGATAAATGAACAATTTGTTTGAATTCCTGTCTCAGGTGATTATTTCTGGTCATGTTTTATTGATTTTATTGTGTATTCTTTGAAATGTATTTCTCTAGATCTTCAGCAACTAGCTGGTCGCATTGACCTCAAAGTATAGGCAGATTAGACAGAGCATATGTGGAAGGTTAAATCCAAATGGTCGCACACTGCTGACCTACCTGCGTGTTACCCCAAAGAACTGTGGTCCCTGTAGTCAGCGTCGGCGGATACACCTATGCTCGTGTCGTGAGTGCAAGTGTGAATAGCGTTAGCCATCCCTGGACACGTGTTTCGAGGTAGTTGCCTCTCGTCAGCAGGGAGTAGGAAAGAGTGTAGGGTTGCAATGTAAGCTGCTAAAATCATTATCAGGTAAAGTACCTCTCGTAGCAACGCAGGTGCGTAACCTGAGTCCGTCGACTCCCCGGCTCAGAGAGCCACTAAATAATTAAATCCAAATGGTCGCACACTGCTGACCTACCTGCGTGTTACCCCAAAGAACTGTGGTCCCTGTAGTCAGCGTCGGCGGATACACCTATGCTCGTGTCGTGAGTGCAAGTGTGAATAGCGTTAGCCATCCCTGGACACGTGTTTCGAGGTAGTTGCCTCTCGTCAGCAGGGAGTAGGAAAGAGTGTAGGGTTGCAATGTAAGCTGCTAAAATCATTATCAGGTAAAGTACCTCTCGTAGCAACGCAGGTGCGTAACCTGAGTCCGTCGACTCCCCGGCTCAGAGAGCCACTAAATAATTAAATCCAAATGGTCGCACACTGCTGACCTACCTGCGTGTTACCCCAAAAGAACTGTGGTCCCTGTAGTCAGCGTCGGCGGATACACCTATGCTCGTGTCGTGAGTGCAAGTGTGAATAGCGTTAGCCATCCCTGGACACGTGTTTCGAGGTAGTTGCCTCTCGTCAGCAGGGAGTAGGAAAGAGTGTAGGGTTGCAATGTAAGCTGCTAAAATCATTATCAGGTAAAGTACCTCTGGTAGCAACGCAGGTGCGTAACCTGAGTCCGTCGACTCCCCGGCTCAGAGAGCCACTAAATAATTAAATCCAAATGGTCGCACACTGCTGACCTACCTGCGTGTTACCCCAAAGAACTGTGGTCCCTGCAGTCAGCGTCGGCGGATACACCTATGCTCGTGTCGTGAGTGCAAGTGTGAATAGCGTTAGCCATCCCTGGACACGTGTTTCGAGGTAGTTGCCTCTCGTCAGCAGGGAGTAGGAATAAGTGTAGGGTTGCAATGTAAGCTGCTAAAATCATTATCAGGTAAAGTACCTCTCGTAGCAACGCAGGTGCGTAACCTGAGTCCGTCGACTCCCCGGCTCAGAGAGCCACTAAATAATTAAATCCAAATGGTCGCACACTGCTGACCTACCTGCGTGTTACCCCAAAGAACTGTGGTCCCTGTAGTCAGCGTCGGCGGATACACCTATGCTCGTGTCGTGAGTGCAAGTGTGAATAGCGTTAGCCATCCCTGGACACGTGTTTCGAGGTAGTTGCCTTTCGTCAGCAGGGAGTAGGAAAGAGTGTAGGGTTGCAATGTAAGCTGCTAAAATCATTATCAGGTAAAGTACCTCTCGTAGCAACGCAGGTGCGTAACCTGAGTCCGTCGACTCCCCGGCTCAGAGAGCCACTAAATAATTAAATCCAAATGGTCGCACACTGCTGACCTACCTGCGTGTTACCCCAAAGAACTGTGGTCCCTGTAGTCAGCATCGGCGGATACACCTATGCTCGTGTCGTGAGTGCAAGTGTGAATAGCGTTAGCCATCCCTGGACACGTGTTTCGAGGTAGTTGCCTCTCGTCAGCAGGGAGCAGGAAAGAGTGTAGGGTTGCAATGTAAGCTGCTAAAATCATTATCAGTTAAAGTACCTCTCGTAGCAACGCAGGTGCGTAACCTGAGTCCGTCGACTCCCCGGCTCAGAGAGCCACTAAATAATGAAATCCAAATGGTCGCACACTGCTGACCTACCTGCGTGTTACCCCAAAGAACTGTGGTCCCTGTAGTCAGCGTCGGCGGATACACCTATGCTCGTGTCGTGAGTGCAAGTGTGAATAGCGTTAGCCATCCCTGGACACGTGTTTCGAGGTAGTTGCCTCTCGTCAGCGGGGAGTAGGAAAGAGTGTAGGGTTGCAATGTAAGCTGCTAAAATCATTATCAGGTAAAGTACCTCTCGTAGCAACGCAGGTGCGTAACCGGAGTCCGTCGACTCCCCGGCTCAGAGAGCCACTAAATAATTAAATCCAAATGGTCGCACACTGCTGACCTACCTGCGTGTTACCCCAAAGAACTGTGGTCCCTGTAGTCAGCGTCGGCGGATACACCTATGCTCGTGTCGTGAGTGCAAGTGTGAATAGCGTTAGCCATCCCTGGACACGTGTTTCGAGGTAGTTGCTTCTCGTCAGCAGGGAGTAGGAAAGAGTGTAGGGTTGCAATGTAAGCTGCTAAAATCATTATCAGGTAAAGTACCTCTCGTAGCAACGCAGGTGCGTACCCTGAGTCCGTCGACTCCCCGGCTCAGAGAGCCACTAAATAATGAAATCCAAATGGTCGCACACTGCTGACCTACCTGCGTGTTACCCCAAAGAACTGTGGTCCCTGTAGTCAGCGTCGGCGGATACACCTATGCTCGTGTCGTGAGTGCAAGTGTGAATAGCGTTAGCCATCCCTGGACACGTGTTTCGAGGTAGTTGCCTCTCGTCAGCGGGGAGTAGGAAAGAGTGTAGGGTTGCAATGTAAGCTGCTAAAATCATTATCAGGTAAAGTACCTCTCGTAGCAACGCAGGTGCGTAACCTGAGTCCGTCGACTCCCCGGCTCAGAGAGCCACTAAATAATTAAATCCAAATGGTCGCACACTGCTGACCTACCTGTGTGTTACCCCAAAGAACTGTGGTCCCTGTAGTCAGCGTCGGCGGATACACCTATGCTCGTGTCGTGAGTGCAAGTGTGAATAGCGTTAGCCATCCCTGGACACGTGTTTCGAGGTAGTTGCTTCTCGTCAGCAGGGAGTAGGAAAGAGTGTAGGGTTGCAATGTAAGCTGCTAAAATCATTATCAGGTAAAGTACCTCTCGTAGCAACGCAGGTGCGTAACCTGAGTCCGTCGACTCCCCGGCTCAGAGAGCCACTAAATAATTAAATCCAAATGGTCGCCAGGGGTGGCTAATGCTATTCACACTTGCACTCACGACACGAGTATAGGTGTATCCGCCGACGCTAACTACAGGGACCACAGTTCTTTGGGGTAACGCGCAGGTAGGTCAGCAGTGTGTGACCATTTTGTTGTAACTGTTTAGTGGCTCTCTGAGCCAGGGAGTCGACGGACTCAGGTTACGCACCTGCGTTGCTACAAGAGGTACTAGACCTGATAATGAATTTAGCAGCTTACATTGCAACCCTACACTCTTTCCTACTCCCTGCTGACGAGAGGCAACTACCTCGAAACACGTGTCCAGGGATGGCTAATGCTATTCACATTTGCACTCACGACACGAGCATAGGTGTATCCGCCGACGCTAACTACAGGGACCACAGTTCTTTGGGGTAACACGCAGGTAGGTCAGCAGTGTGCGACCATTTTGTTGTAACTGTTTAGTGGCTCTCTGAGCCGGGGAGTCGACGGACTCAGGTTACGCACCTGCGTTGCTACGAGAGGTACTAGACCTGATAATGATTTTAGCAGCTTACATTGCAACCCTACGCTCTTTCCTACTCCCTGCTGACGAGAGGCAACTACCTCGAAACACGTGTCCAGGGATGGCTAATGCTATTCACACTTGCACTCACGACACGAGCATAGGTGTATCCGCCGACGCTAACTACAGGGACCACAGTTCTTTGGGGTAACACGCAGGTAGGTCAGCAGTGTGCGACCATTTTGTTGTAACTGTTTAGTGGCTCTCTGAGCCGGGGAGTCGACGGACTCAGGTTACGCACCTGCGTTGCTACAAGAGGTACTAGACCTGATAATGATTTTAGCAGCTTACATTGCAACCCTACACTCTTTCCTACTCCCTGCTGACGAGAGGCAACTACCTCGAAACACGTGTCCAGGGATGGCTAATGCTATTCACACTTGCACTCACGACACGAGCATAGGTGTATCCGCCGACGCTAACGACAGGGACCACAGTTCTTTGGGGTAACACGCAGGTAGGTCAGCAGTGTGCGACCATTTTGTTGTAACTGTTTAGTGGCTCTCTGAGCCGGGGAGTCGACGGACTCAGGTTACGCACCTGCGTTGCTACGAGAGGTACTAGACCTGATAATGATTTTAGCAGCTTACATTGCAACCCTACACTCTTTCCTACTCCCTGCTGACGAGAGGCAACTACCTCGAAACACGTGTCCAGGGATGGCTAATGCTATTCACACTTGCACTCACGACACGAGCATAGGTGTATCCGCCGACGCTAACTACAGGGACCACAGTTCTTTGGGGTAACACGCAGGTAGGTCAGCAGTGTGCGACCATTTTGTTGTAACTGTTTAGTGGCTCTCTGAGCCGGGGAGTCGACGGACTCAGGTTACGCACCTGCGTTGCTACGAGAGGTACTAGACCTGATAATGATTTTAGCAGCTTACATTGCAACCCTACACTCTTTCCTACTCCCTGCTGACGAGAGGCAACTACCTCGAAACACGTGTCCAGGGATGGCTAATGCTATTCACACTTGCACTCACGACACGAGCATAGGTGTATCCGCCGACGCTAACTACAGGGACCACAGTTCTTTGGGGTAACACGCAGGTAGGTCAGCAGTGTGCGACCATTTTGTTGTAACTGTTTAGTGGCTCTGAGCCGGGGAGTCGACGGACTCAGGTTACGCACCTGCGTTGCTACGAGAGGTACTAGACCTGATAATGATTTTAGCAGCTTACATTGCAACCCTACACTCTTTCCTACTCCCTGCTGACGAGAGGCAACTACCTCGAAACACGTGTCCAGGGATGGCTAATGCTATTCACACTTGCACTCACGACACGAGCATAGGTGTATCCGCCGACGCTAACTACAGGGACCACAGTTCTTTGGGGTAACACGCAGGTAGGTCAGCAGTGTGCGACCATTTTGTTGTAACTGTTTAGTGGCTCTCTGAGCCGGGGAGTCGACGGACTCAGGTTATGCACCTGCGTTGCTACGAGAGGTACTAGACCTGATAATGATTTTAGCAGCTTACATTGCAACCCTACACTCTTTCCTACTCCCTGCTGACGAGAGGCAACTACCTCGAAACACGTGTCCAGGGATGGCTAATGCTATTCACACTTGCACTCACGACACGAGCATAGGTGTATCCGCCGACGCTAACTACAGGGACCACAGTTCTTTGGGGTAACACGCAGGTAGGTCAGCAGTGTGCGACCATTTTGTTGTAACTGTTTAGTGGCTCTCTGAGCTAGGGAGTCGACGGACTCAGGTTACGCACCTGCGTTGCTACGAGAGGTACTAGACCTGATAATGATTTTAGCAGCTTACATTGCAACCCTACACTCTTTCCTACTCCCTGCTGACGAGAGGCAACTACCTCGAAATACGTGTCCAGGGATGGCTAATGCTATTCACACTTGCACTCACGACACGAGCATAGGTGTATCCGCCGACGCTAACTACAGGGACCACAGTTCTTTGGGGTAACACGCAGGTAGGTCAGCAGTGTGCGACCATTTTGTTGTAACTGTTTAGTGGCTCTCTGAGCCGGGGAGTCGACGGACTCCGGTTACGCACCTGCGTTGCTACGAGAGGTACTAGACCTGATAATGATTTTAGCAGCTTACATTGCAACCCTACACTCTTTCCTACTCCCTGCTGACGAGAGGCAACTACCTCGAAACACGAGTCCAGGGATGGCTAATGCTATTCACACTTGCACTCACGACACGAGCATAGGTGTATCCGCCGACGCTAACTACAGGGACCACAGTTCTTTGGGGTAACACGCAGGTAGGTCAGCAGTGTGCGACCATTTTGTTGTAACTGTTTAGTGGCTCTCTGAGCCGGGGAGTCGACGGACTCAGGTTACGCACCTGCGTTGCTACGAGAGGTACTAGACCTGATAATGATTTTAGCAGCTTACATTGCAACCCTACACTCTTTCCTACTCCCTGCTGACGAGAGGCAACTACCTCGAAACACGTGTCCAGGGATGGCTAATGCTATTCACACTTGCACTCACGACACGAGCATAGGTGTATCCGCCGACGCTAACTACAGGGACCACAGTTCTTTGGGGTAACACGCAGGTAGGTCAGCAGTGTGCGACCATTTTGTTGTAGCATATGTGGAAGGTGTTTCTCCTTTACAGGGCACGGATAAAGTGATTTAGGGTGAATGTTGGTGTAATGGGCCTCACCAGCGTGTGATGTGTGTATGCGTGTGTGACTGTGAAATCATTCCGTCCGTGGAAGTAGAGGGAATTCGGAGGCTCTGGTCTGCACCAAAAGCACTCTGCAAGAGGTCCGACAGGGCTTCGCAAGTATAGCACACAAGATAGACACTCTGACCACGCGCATGGATGTAATTGCCCACAAGATTGATGGTCACGAGGCCCGTATAAAGCGACCAGAGTAAAGTTCAGTTCAGTATTGCAAATGTATAAACTGCTCAAACTTATCGCTGCCAAGAATGAAGACATTGAAGCGAGGAGCCGTAGGAATAATGTCCGCGTATTGGGGATTCCCGAGAGCACAAACACGGGCAAAATGGAGGAATACATCGAGAGGCTATTGCTAGAAGTAGTCAGGGTGAAACTTCTCTCCCCTCACTTCGTTGTGGAGAGGGCACATCGCTCCCTCGGACCGAAACCTCCACCTTGAAGCACGCCCGACCCATTATTGCTCGCCTCCTGAATTTTAGAGACCGGGATGCCGCCCTCCGGATCGCGATGGAGAAGAAACAACTACATTTTGAGGGGGTGCCCTTCACCATGTATCCAGATTTTACTCCCACAGTGCAAGACGAAAGATGCAAATTCCTACCGGTGAAGCAGAAGCTGCAACAGGCCCAAATAGAGTACGCTCTCCTTTATCCAGCGTGTTTACGTGTCACGTACCAAGGCAAACAAATGTTTTACATGAAGCCACAACACGTTGAAGTCTTTTTAAAACGGTTTAAAACCCATAAGGCTGCTGCAGCTACACCAGGGGGCTCACCGAGATCGCTCACACCGCCCATAGATTGATGGAATACTCGCGACGTGGCCATATACTTTCTACTGCTATCTACAAGGATTACCTTGATTTGATGTAACGAACACCTGCATAAACTGATCCTATCCTAACCTAACAGGCTACACATACGAATTGGCGATGGGCAACGAGAATCAAATGTTGCCAGGCGCCCTTGTGCCTAACAGGGGGAATGGTTGTCAACTCACTGCCCCTGGATGGCAAGCGGTACCCGTGTGCCACCCAGCAGTGTTCTCCCTAAGGGAGATCCCCCTGTCAGATTTCTTCCGGTCGCTGACTAGAAAAGTTGAGCGAAATGTTCAGTTTTGAGGGCACTTGGAATCGGCAGGGAAGATGTAACTGGCATGTTTGGGATGCTTCAGTGGGAGGGGGTGGTAGGGTTATGGTTTGTTGAAAGTTTAGGTATGCGCAATTTACAGCTTTCCATTAGCAGCTGCTGTTCCTTTCATACTCAAACACTAGAGGGAAACATGAGTTATAAGACAGACACATCACAGCTGAGATTCATGTCTTGGAATATTAGAGGATTGGGAGATCCGCGGAAGTGGCGACAAATATTGGCCTACCTAGACTGCCACCAGATAAGCATTGCCATGCTCCAGGAAACCCACGTTAACCCCAAACTCCCCAATACATTTGCAAGTAAATAGGCAGAATGCAAGCTTTTCTCGTCGTACTCCTCCTACGCTCGAGGCACAGCGATACTAATAAAAAGCAGACAAAAAAAAAAGCAGACACCTTTTGCACAAGCGGGGTCGGTGGCAGATCCACAGGGGAGATATGTAATCGCTTGGGGCTGACTGGGTACGGACTCTGTCACGCTAGCATGCTGCTATGGCCCTAACACAGATACCCCCGAATACTATACCACCTTCTGGGGAAAGATCGTGAGCATAGGCTGTACCCACATAATCTCTGGGCGGTGATTTTAACGTGGCCCTTAACCCGGCTCTAGACAGGTCCAGTACTGCACCCCATCACTATAACCACACTTAGGAGGTCCTGCAGGGAATATTAACGGAAGGAGAACTGATAGATACCTGGCGCCACTTTCACCCTCAGGTTAGGGAAGGCACACATTTCACGACCTATGCTGCCACTTGGGCCAGAATAGACTACTTCCTGACTACGAGAGGTCTGGGACCGGCCATCTGAGCTGTCATGCACCCCGCCAGAACACTCTTGGATCACTGCCCGTTGATGCTTATACTCCACCCACCAGGGTATGACAAACCCAGGCCTAGCTGGAGGCTACAACCCACAGCGTTACTAGATAAGGTTTTCAACCATGAGCTGGGGGAGGAGATACAAGATTTCTTTCAGAGGAATAAAGGATCAGTGGATAGTTTGGAAATTATATGGGAGGCGTTTAAGGTTACGATCAGGGGGTTCTGTATTTCTAAAAGTTTTGGGGTTCTTTGGGATAACCAGGGAAAATTAAAGACTCTGAAGAAAGAACTTAAGGCGATGGAGGCTCGTATGGGGGCAGGAGAAACGGGACAAGTACAGAATGATTTCCGGATGAAATTGTCGGAATACGAAGAAGCCGCAGTGAGAGAGTCGAGATTCCGGGGACGTTCCTGGGAGGCTCGCAGGTATGGTGAGGGCGAGAGGCCGGGGCGGGCTTTGGCTGAGGTGATCCGGCGTCCACGCTTCTCAAACTACATATTAGAAATTCAGGGCCCTGGGGAAGGACAGTATTATGATATACTAAACTAATTTACCTCCCATTACACTACACTCTATACTACAGAACACAGCGGTATATTAGAACTTGATAGCTTTTTGGGAGACGTGGTATTGGGATGGTTAAGTGACGTACACCGAGAGTTCCTCGGGGCTCCTTTTGAATTAGACGAAATTCGGGAGGCGATAATGAAGATGCAATCTGGCAAAGCACCAGGCCTCGACGGCATCCCTATCGAATTTTATAAAAATGATATAGAAATAATGTTCCCGGTTCTTAAGGAAGTCTATGAGGAATCCTTCGAGGTCGGCGTACCTCCCCCATCGATGAGAGAGGCGCTTATTACCTCGCTGCTGAAGCCCGAAAAACCCCAGGATTCCTGCAACTCATATAGACCTTTGTCACTCATAAACTGCGACACCAAAATATTGGCGAAGGTTATTGCTAACTGACTAACACTACGGCTAGACAAACTTGTCCTCCCAGATCAGTCGGGATTTGTTCCCGGACGTGCCACCACTCATAACCTTCGTACCCTCTTTTCCTGTCGCCCCTGAATTCCCATTTGCGGCGGCATTCCTGGATGCTACCAAAGCATTAGATTCTGTGGCATGGGATTACCTCTTCGGGGTGCTCCAGCGGATGGGCTGACCCCCTGTTTCTTTCCTGGATACGCTTATTGTATCATAAACCCATGGCTAAAGTGTTAATTAATGGGCATCTATCGGCTGCATTCCCCATATCGAGGGGTACCTGGCAGGGGTGCCCGCTTTCCCCCCTCCTATTTGCTATAGCGATAGAGCCATTAGCCTCCAGGTTGCGTCAGTGCCATCACGACAAGACATTCCGTTGCTATCTACGCCAAATACAACTGTCCCTTTATGGAGATGACATTACTCTGTATGTTAGAGACCCTCAACAGAACATTAATCCTCTGCTGCGAGAATTCATTGTATTTGGTAGGCTATCCGGGGTGCATATTAACTGGGGGAAATCACAGGTGTTTCCTCTGACTGCTGCAGTCACTAGATTCGATCTAGACTACCCATTAGAATGGTGCGATACTGACCTCCGGTATCTTGGGATACAACTTTCCAGGGATCGGGAGGAACTGCTTCGTCTTAACTATGGTACGGCTATACATCGCCTTACTAGCAGTGTCACTCGCTGGATCTCTCTGCCTCTCTCATTCGCTGGCCGTGCTTCCCTGATAAAGATGGTAGTGCTTCCGCAGTTTTTTGTACCTTTTTATGAACATACCCTATCATCCAGGTCGGTATTTTTTTAAAACTCTGCGTTCTGAACTACTTAGGCTACTCTGGGAGGCAAACAACCTCGGCTCAAATGGTCCACACTCACGAGACCTTATGCGCAGGGCGGCTTTGACATCCCAGACTTTGAAGTTTATTATCTTAGTGCGCAGGCACATTATGCTTACTACTGAGTTAACCCCCCTTGTTACAAGCCACAGGTGGCTGTGGAACACTGGCTAGCGGATCCAATCCCCTTGGATGGAATAATACATGCACCTCGACACGCCTGTGATACACTCCCCACCACTGTTACATGTACGGTGGATGCGTGGTATTGCATTACGGACCTTCTTGGCTCCCACCTGATGTACTCCCCGCGACTCCCCATCTCCTATCATCCCTGTATGCCCCTGCTGCAGGAACGCGGTTTTCACCAAATGTGCGCACGGACCAAGATTACTACATGGGGGGATCTCTTTCTTGATGGCCTCTTCTGCACTTTAGATCAAATATTCCATGAGGCTCGACCTTCGCCCCTTGACACCTTTCTTTATATCCGTCTGCGGCAGGGAATTCGCTCTTTTATCCCAGAATTCCTGCAGGAACCCACAAGCTTTGCCCCTCTGCATCAGATGCTGGGATCCACCGATGGCAACACCTGGAATTCCGGCTCTATCATAGCATACACGCACAACACATAGGGTCCCCCAGCACAGCCCGTACACATTGGAGTATGGAACTGGGAAGGGAGGTAACTGACGAACAATGGGAATACTGCTGTCTCCAAACCTCGCAAATCTCTGCTAGTTGTAGATTACGTGTAATACACTACAAATTCCTTCAACGCCTTTACTACACGCCTGTCAAAAAGTTTAGACTTAAACTGGCAGACAACGACTGCTGTGAGAGATGTAAACTGGAGCAGGGTTCCTACACCTAGCGTGGGAATGCCCCAAAATACAGGAGTATTGGGCGCTAGTCTTTGAGGCTCTTGGGAGGATGACGGGTGTCCCGGTGGAGAGTGATCCCTTATTGGGGCTACTAGGCAACACTGAACAGCTCCCTAAGCCAAATCGTAAATTTATTGCCACATCGCTCCTATTAGCCAAACGTAGGGTGGTTTGTAGATGGGGTAGGGGACGAGCCCCAAAATTCGAAGAGTGACTCGAGGATTTAATCTACTGTTAGGGGCAATTGACAACATATGCCGAAACGCTCTCGCTGACCTCCAGGCCTAAGGATATTTGGGGTCATCTCCAGAGCTATCTTTTAACACAAAACACAGAGAGATCTGACTCCTCCCCTCTAGGGCAGGATGGTTGAAGGCGGTGATGTAGCTTATCTTTTCGGTATCCCGTTATCCCCACCTCATTACCTACCTGAAACGTTCACTAATGCAAATGTTTTATATTCCATTGCCCCATGCTTGGCCATTCAGGCTTCGTAATTCAGGATATGTGCCATATATGTTATGTGAAACAATATGTTATGAGTTGTTGGTCATTGGCGTCCTCCTGATGCCTTGTGGGACAATCTGTCGTACTATACCTGCTTGACTTTCTCCTACAGCAACGGCATAATACCAAGACTTTATACACCTACTGTACTCACTGTGATTTGTTCTTCTGCTATTCATTTAGGAATCAGATAGCTCACTGTGCTAGATCTATGCATACCTGAACTATGTTTTTTTCTTTTTTTGACGCTGTAATGTATGGTACATATGATGGAAAATGTTAAATAAACGTTTAAAAAAAAACGTTTGGCGCTGTAGGGTTGGTGTTGGACTGAGTAGGCTGGCTGGGCTACCTTGCCCAGAGTTCTCCACCCCACTGCTTTGATCTTCATTCTCTCCATTTTCCGTTTGGCAAAAAGGCCGGAGGTGGGGTCCGAAGGCCCATTATTGGTGTAGAGCCTGAGAGAAGAGTTTCTCCCGCGTTTTTTAGGAAGCAAAATTTCATATCTATTTTGGGCTGAAAGAGGCGATGTTTTAAAATTTTGTTTCCTGTTGTTGTATTGCTTGTCTTCTTAGTATCTGGAGTTAATTCAATGATAGTATAAATTTTCTGTGTAGCAGGTCTAATCTTTTCCTGCGGTTCGCCCACTGTGCCAGCAGATGTTTTCAGCTTCCTTTTACGCTTACTAGTGTTGTTTATACGTATAGTCCCTCCACGCACACGTCCTGACCTCATAATTTGTAGTGCTGTAACTGGCTTTTATTATGATTTATTATTGTGTCTTTACAAGTCTGTTGCACCTTTTTTGTACATTTGTATCTTTGTGGTTTATGTTTTTTATACTTTCTATTTGCTAATTTATTAAAATTAATTTTTTGATCCTTTGAGAGCGCACCGTTAAATATTTTCCTTAATATCCTTGTTAGTGAGAGTGAGAGGGGGGCCACACCCCAATATTCCAAGTGGATCCCCCAAGTGGTTTCCCCAGTGACCAATGATTCAATCCCAGAGGCAATTAGCAGCAGACAGCAGCAGAAATTCTCAGCAACTAAACCCACGCTGCCTATCCAACTCTGCCCCCTGCCCTCTGCCCTCAGCAGCGCTGAGTACACGTCACTCTACTACCCTGCTCCCCTGTCTACCAGGAGTCCACCAGGAGTCCACCAGGAGTAGCTGCAGGAGCAAGGTGCTTGCAATGCTCCCCCTGCTTTTACTAGTCTGGGCTAGGCCCCAGAACCGTCAGTCACCGGTGCGTTCCACTGCTGGTGCGTCTCACCGCAGGCCTGTTTTTGTTTGTTTGTGGATGAGGCTCCGCTCAGCAGGGACCAGGGGGGGCCGCAGGCGATTGCACGCCACAACGCAGTTCAAAGCGCGCCGCACAAGCCGTGCAAGGTGTGCAGTGTGGAGCAGCACAGCGTCTTCCAACTCCGGCTCACTCGCTCCCTCACAACGGTTAGCAGCTGTCACAGGAAGTGCTGGTTGCTGTGCTTTAAAAACTGAACTTTGATTAAGGGGCATTCTGAACAGGATGAGGCCAACCACCACGAGAAACTCCTCAGACCCCCCTTTAGCTTCCAGAGCCCCTCAGATTAACCCTGACTCAATATACGGCTCTGCGGAGGGGTTTACTCTCTAGGGTTTATAGGATCTATAGGGTCTATAAGATCTGTAGGGCGGTTTGGCAAATAAGCGCGCACTGCTGGGGATAGTTTATGAGGGAGGCTCGGCCTTACCGTGGAGATGATAGTTAGAGTCTGTTAAAATCCGTTTTGACTGCTACCACCGGTTTCAGAGCCTCCTCCGCTGCTCCCTTTCATGCTTTGTTTGTTGCTGTAACAGCGGACCCAAAATAGTCCGGTCCAAGTCAGTTCGCTGGCTACTAGCCCTCTGTTGCTGACAGAGGCACCCACAGGGGGCCACTAGAGAGGTCAGTACTCTAGTGTCACCTGGGCACCCCACACCCCCCGCCCCCCTTTGGGGGCAGGGACTCTGGTTGGAGTCCCCCCCCATCCTGCCTGGTTGTGGCGCACGAGGGGCGTCATTTCCTGGGTGTCCTGGACTTGGGGGAGGGTATATATCCCTCCCCCACCATTTTGGCGACCTCTTTGATCGCCGTACACACCGTCTCGTGGTTGCCCCCTCTGTCGTCGTCGTGGTCATTCGCAAGAGCTGCTTGTAGTGCGATGAGTGTTGATCTGCCCCACCTCCTCCCGTTCCCTCCATTGAGGCGGGGATGCATGGCCAGCCCTGGTGGGCGGTGGTCCGCTCTTGGAGGGGGGACTGGTCAGCTCCGAGGGTGCTCAGATGGCGGCACCCTTCCCTGGAGGGAGGCCAGCGCTGTGCCGTCCGATGGGGGTGGGGGGCTCGGAGCGGGTGACATGCCTAGTGCTTCCCGGCTCGGGCGTGCCTGCCCGATTCGGATTCGGGGGCTTTGGTGGTGGGTGCCTGCTTGCTGCCCATGGGGTGGCCATTAAGAGGGGGGCTGCTCTCGCTCCCGTGGCGGCAAGGTCATCTCTGGGTGACGGAATGTTTCCAAAGGTATGGGGGAGAGCGGGCGATGCACCTGGGGCAGCCCACTTGCCGGTGCATGGTCCCGGCCCGCATGGGCCTTCCTCCCCTGGTCTAGATGGGGGCGTTTTCATCCCCACCTTGGCGCCCCCCCTCAACGCCGCCCTTTCCACGAGTGATTGGCATGGTGGGTCCGTGGCGCACCTTCCCACACACGAGTGCCGTGTGTGATCTTGACAATGCAGTCGGGTCTTGGGTGCTGCGGAGATCGGGGTCGTGGCCCCCAGGTGGTCCGCATTGGCACGCCTGCCGGAGGGGGTCACTGGACAAGACGGTAATTGCCCCGCATTGTGTCCCTGGGGACAGGGGGCTCATGTGGGGGGGATATCAGATGGGGGTTGTCCTACCTGGCGGCGATGTCTGCAGCGGACCGGGCCCGCGGGGGCCGGTCGTGGTCGCGGGTCATGTGGCCTGAGGGGCACCGGAGGGTGAGAGTAACTGGCGCAGACCTTTGGGTATTGCTGGGGGTTCCACCCGCTGTGCCGGTGGCGCGGTGCTCTCCCGGTTTCGGGGCAGGGGGCTGGCGCTTCCGGAGCAGGGGGGGGGACTTCTGGGTTCGTGCTGCTTCCTCCTCCGGTGCCAGGGATTGGCTGTCCTGACGCGTTAGGGTCTGACACTCTTACTCTCAAGGTTTAGTGTTCAATTCACAATGTTTCTGGGTCAAGGTATACGCCCGTGTCCGGGTTCTGTCCTGGGCGCAAGAGCCCCGCATTGCCTAGGTTCCTGCACCGCTGCCTCCCAGTGCTTGCGGCGCACATCGCTCAGAACTCCCCTCAGCATCTCCACCTGCTGGGACGGCGCCGTTTGGAGGGCCGGCAAGCAGAGAGTCACTGTGGCTTAATGGTTATGGACTGTGACTCTTATTCTCAAGGTTACACATTCAATCGTAACTTTCTCGTCCCCGGCCCTTCATTCTGGGAACTTTGGGTCAGGATTCCAGATATCAGACTAGCAACGCGCGATGACCAGGCGGTGAGTTAGTGGGGGTAGGGAAGCCCAGCTCCGGGTGCTGGGGGATTATGGTACCCGTTGTTAGGTTTTAAGTCCCTCGATTTTGCTGCACAGGGCGCGTGGGGTCTCATTGCGCCATGCGGGGGCCGGACACCTTGCATGCCATGTTTTGGTAACTCCAATTGAGAGAAGGTTTCTTCTAGCAAGTTTCGACCAGAACAAGTCTTTCCCTGAATTATCTCTCGCTCCACTGCGTGCGGTTATTTATTTTAGTCCTTAGCGGCCCGTAAGTGGTCTGGGTATGGGTCACTGGTTGTGGTTGCTTTATTTATCTGAGCGTTCCAACATATATGTATTATACTTGTCGGTGGACTACACCTTTGTCTCGGCTATTTCTATTTGGGAACAAGTTACGATGGCAGACATCCAGCATTAAACATACCTGCCATCAGGCGAACCGGTCGCCTATCAATGTGCCCACTACTATATACCACAGTGTGATTCATCAGGGCTTCTACAATAGCGCGCAGATGCAAAGGCCTGGTAGAAATGTGGTGGCCTGCCTGCCTGACATGCCTCACACCGCACTTTCTTTGTTTTTCAGCTGCTGAGGCACTTCGCAAGGTTCTAGGGGAGAAGTGTAGGCCCGAACGTTTGGAGGCGATGTTAAGGTAACAAGACGGGGAGGCACAGAATTTTAGGTGGCCTCCTTGGTGGGAAGGCACAACCGCAAAGGGCGCAGGATTTGTCATCCTCCAGACCCTTGGTGTAAGGGAGTGGACACTGTCCAGCCGTCAGTATTGGAGGACAGTACTGTGCCAGTTTGTGCCTTATTCTTGGTTTTGTCTCCACAAGCAGGCCTATATTTGGACGGTCAGCGCACATATCGCCGGATTTCACCAGGGATACACGCCCGCAGCAGGTATGGGTGCAGGGGGGGCGATCTGGTGGAACAGGCAGCAGCACATGAATGTTTTTAGCGAGCAGGGAGATATGCATGCCCTGTTCCATTCTGAATGGTGGCAGAGCAGGGTCACATGTGGTGCCCGCGTTTTGGGGGTGTTGGGCCTGGAGGGTTGGTGCATAGGGAGGTATGGGGGAAGTTCCTTAACCTCTAGCTTCATCTCCACACGCAGTGACCCCGAAGCACCTTCCGACCGGCACCAGCGATACGGTCGTTATCCCTCCGGGCGTAAGTAAGTACGGAGCCAAAGGGGGGGGGGGCGAAGCAGGCTTCACCGGGACAGAAGCAGGGCAAGCCTGGCACCTTGGCCAAGGCTACATGGCTAATATTTCACTTTTCTTCCAGATTGTGAAGCAGTCGCAGGAGACAGGATGGATGGTCAGGGATCCCCACCGCTTTTCTCGCAGAGGTCCCAAGTCAATGAGACCCAGCAAGTCACCTCCCAAGATTCGCGGATCGCAGCCTTCCTCGACTTGGCCAAGACCAAGGCATTGGCTTGGGCCACAGAACTTTTGAAGGCAAATAATCTGGAGGATTCGGGATTCGCCAGTGAGGTCCCGTCCACAGAACACGAGCCCAGTGATAAGGCAGGCCCCACTAGGTCCAAGACGACATGCAGACCCACGGTCAAAAACTTCCCGGCAGAACCGCTGCCAGCCAAGAGTCGGGCCATGGCCCCCCTCGTAGCACCACCCCTCTTTTACCTGTACCCCCGTCCCCGGCACCTGGACCAGCAACCCCCATGGCCAGCAGCTCGCTCCCAGTGGGCTACAACTGAGGACATGGGTAAGCTCACAGACACTTTGCAGAGCTTCATGGCTGAGGTCAGAGCGGGCCTAGCAATGGCCAGCTCGCCCAAGGAGGGGGGAGGTGCAGTTTCAGCCCTTTCTGGTGGGGCGCCTGGGGTACCATCTATCACGCAAGTCTGGGGAGGGGGGGTCAGCACGGATAGCGCATCTCTTCCTCAGGGGGGAGATCGTCCTTGGGTAGCCCCCCAGCGGCGGGTGGGCATCAACTAGTGGTGGTGGCCACCCCGTTGCCGGCTACTGTCCCCCCCATGGTACCGCCCCCTGTGGCGACCATGCCCACCGCACCGCAGGTTGTCTCTACGATCACGCGTCCTGCAGAGTTACCCACTGCAGCAGTGGTGCCCAAGCCTCTGGTCACTATGGCACCAATGCTTTCCGGACTATGCTCTTTGGGGTGGGAAGTTCCTTTGGCAGCCAAAGAGGGGATTTGGAGGAGAGAGTTCATAGACATTTTTAGTCTGCTCATGCATGGGGCCGAGGGGGTCGATACTAGAAAGATGGGGGGTAAGGATGAGCACAAGAAAGTGCGTTTCCACTCTTGGCCAGAGAAGAATATTGCCACGTGGGGGCAAACTTTCGCCATCCTGGTGTTAGTGATAATGGAAAAATTACCGGACCAGGGGCCGGGGTTTATTTCAATATGCCAGCATTATTACCAATGAGGCTGAGACAAGTGGGGGGATGGGATGGGACCGCTATTACTGCGAATTCAGAAAAAAGATGGCTATGTGTGCAGAATTGGAGTGGGACCAAATGGAGGTGAGACTTTGGGTCAAGTACATGGGAAAGCACATAGTTGAAGGGACTGTCAAGCCTAGCACTTCCAACAGTGGGGGTGATAAGCCCAAGGATCAGAAGCAGGAAGCGAAGGGCCATGTCAAGAAGCCCTTTCGGGGAGGGTCGTGGAGGGGGCAGGAAGTAGGGAGCAAGAACAGTGTACAACGGGACCTACAGGTTATACAACGCAGGGTCTTGCTCTTGGGGGAAAGCATGCAGGTTTTCCCACAACTGTAGCAAGTGTGGGGCTACACATCCAGCCACCTCCTGCACCAAGCTAGACAGTCCAGCGCCGCTACAGGGAAGACAGGATAAGTAGACCAGTCTCTCCCTCTAGCCCCCTATACCTCCTCCCTCCCTCCCACTCCCACCCATCAGCGATGGCCCCTCCGTGCTCTCTGGGGGGGGGGTCTGCTACCCTACTCTTGGCTAAGGGTCCATCCCCCATCATCACCGCCAACCTCCTCCCCCTGATCCATGAGTATCCATAACCCCAAGGACAGACTGCTCCTAGCCAAGGGGTTTGTAGAAGGATTCAGAATTCCGTACCAGGGCCCGCTAGTGAACAGGGACGCTGAAAACCTCAAATCAGCGAGGGATCAACCTGAGGTCGTGCTGGCAAAGATCATTAAGGAAGCTGCCCTGGGGAGGGTGGCGGGCCCCTTCCACCAGCCACCACTTAAGCACTTTGTCATCTCTCCGCTTGGGGTGGTACCCAAGAAAGAGCCTGGGGCCTTTAGGTTGATCCAGCACCTGTCTTATCCGAAAGGGGATTCAGTGAACTCTTGGTTAGACGAGGGGATGTGCTCTGTGTCTCACTGCTCCCTGGACCTGGCGGTGGACATGGTCAGGAGGGCTGGGAAGGGAGCATGGCTGGCTAAGTCAGACATTGTTATGTTATGTTATGTTATGTTATGTTATGTTATGTTATGTTATGTTATGTTATGTTATGTTATAGTGGGTTTTATTCCGCGCTCAAATACTTAAGAGTGTCCAGGCGCACACAGTTACCAAAGCCCAATGGAGCGGAATGTATGAGTCATCTAATTGAAAAGGAAATTTTTAAGTTGTTTCTTAAAAAGTCTAAAATCCTGAATATGTCGTAATTCCATTGGAAGGGAGTTCCAAGCCATAGCTGTTTTAACAGAGACGGACTGACCTCCCAACCGTGACCTACAGAATTGGGGGATAATCATCAGTCGATGGGTGACTGAACGCAAAGATCTGCTGGGAACATAGAAAGCAAACTGCTTCCTAATGTACATTGGCCCCAGACCATGCAGGGCTGTGTGGGCCAAAGTGAGAGCTTTAAATTGCACTCTCTGGCTCACAGGAAGCTAGTGCAGCTCTCGTAGATGCTGTCTTACGCTAGATCTTCCGGAGATGTTAAACAGAAGTCTAGCCGCGGCATTCTGTATGGTCTGCAATTTTCTTAGCAGATAACCCGCGATGTCAATGTGGAGCGCATTAGCATAATCAATGCGGGAAAGGATGAGTGCACGGGCAACAATTTCTTTGGCCGGCCTGGGAAGCATGGGGAAGACCCTTCTTAGTGTTTTAAGGGTACCAAAGCAGACTCCGGTGAGTTTCTTAATTTGCACCGAGAACCGAAGGTCCTCACCAAACCAGACCCCCAAATTCTTTGCTGAAGCGCCCTCTGAGTTGGGTCGAGGAAAGTCTGGAGGCCACAGGGTTTCTCGAAAGGCAGGCGGAAATAGGCCATACAGAAGGACCTCTGACTTATCCTCATTGCACTTCAGTTGGGCAAGAGCAAGCCACTGAAACACAGACGAAAGACAATTCTGAGCAGTGATTGTCGACAGGTCGGAGTCCTTCCAGGTAAATAGGAGCTGGGTATCATCGGCATAAGCAATTATTTTTGCCCCCAGCTCCTCTGCCAGAAAAATTAGGGGCGTCAGATAGATATTAAAGAGCAAGGGGCTCAGAGTAGAACGCTGAGGGACTCCCGTGGACACTTTCCTGGCGGCCGAAGAAAAAGGTGGCAACCAGACCTGCTGTGAGCGTTCTTCTAAAAAAGATTTCAACCAATCCCAGGCAGGACCAGCAATACCAATATTTGAGAGACGAGTAAGAAGAAGTTGGTGGGGCACCGTTTCGAAGGCGGCAGAGAGGTCAAGCAGAATCAGGGCTGCCCTGCAGCCGGCGTCCAGGCATTCCCTAATTGCATCTGCCATTTCCACCAGTGCAGTCTTGGTGCTATAGGATGTCCTAAAACTGGACTGCGCCAGATAAAGGGCACCAGATGCTTCAACGTAAGCCTCAAGCTGACGAAAAACCACCTTTTCGCAAACCTTGGTCAGAGCCGGAAGAAGAGAGATGGGGCGATAATTAGCAAGTTTCATCTGATCCAACGAAGGTTTTTTTTAAAGTGGCAACAGCTTTGCCTGCTTCCAAATCAAAAGGACCCTGGCCGTTTGTAAGGATAATTTAATGATCATGGTTACTTCTGGATAGACCACCTCGGCGACTCCAGCCAGAACTCTAGCTGGACAGGGATCTGTCGGGGAACCCAATTTGAGAGATTTAAGGATAGCCAATATGTCTGACCCAACTATGGGAGAAAATCGTGTAAATTGAGCAGACACTGAGGTCGGGGTAGTGAGGGACAGAGGGAAAGGGACACTCGGCACCCAAGCGCTCTTCACCAAACTATCTTGAATAGTTTGTATCTTTTCAATAAAAAAAGAAGAGCTCCTCGCACCATTGCGATGAGGCGGGTAGAGCCGCTTGTTCGGCGCAGGGTGCCAGAAAGCTTCTAACAATGGAAAGGTTCTCTTTGCTATTGTTTTTAGCTTTGGAAATCGGTTCTGCATAAAAACTACTCTTCGCCAGTCTAATGGCTGCATAATATTCGCTCTGGGATCTGCGAAGGTCAATTTTGGCCAATGGACCATACTCCAGACGCCAACGTCGTTCCAATTTTTTACATCCCAGTTTAAGCTCTCTAAGAGCACCAGAATACCACGGTTGGGATGGAACAGGTCTCAACCGCCTATTCGGAGCGGGTTGATAAGCAGAGTCAACCCCCTGGCTGATCCAAGTGGCAAAGCTATCTACAGCCCATTCCAGATCATGGGATATCATCAGGCGGGAGAGTGAGAGGGCCTTAGAGAGGGCCGGGATATCAACCTTCAGTGAAGGCTTGCTTTGAGTCAAAGCGCTGGGGGGAGGAGGCGTCCCTATAGTCCAGGAAAAACGGACCAGGAAATGATCAGACCAAGTGACCTGAATAGGGTCACTAATAGACAGGGCAAAATTGGAGCACACCAAGTCGATCGTATGCCCTCCTATATGAGAGGGACACTTTAACCACTGGGTCAGTTGCGCCAGATCGAACAAATCCATTAATTCCCTGGCATCCGAAGCCCCAGGGCAATCGACATGGATATTAAAATCACCCAAAAGGAGAACATTTTTAAAACGAAGGGCACGAGGGACAATAACGTCATCCAGGGCTTTCAGAAAAGCACACGAGGGGCCAGGGGGACGATATACCAGAGTGCCGCCCAACGTATAATGTGGTGACATAACAATGGTAAAGTCAAGAGCCTCCCCATCCACTAACCCAACTGAAGCCTCACTAGAGAAAACCCAGGTGTCTCTGAATACCACTGCAATCCCACCCCCTCTTCCAGTTGTGCGATCCACTCTTGCAATTTTGCAACCCAGAGGGATGGCCAACTCAATCACGGGGGCGCAAGACTCATTATGCCAAGATTCAGTTACAAATAACACGTCTAGATGTTCATCAGAAAGAAGTTTGTGAACATCAAGAGCGTGCTTGACCATTGAACGAGAATTAATGAGCGCAGCCCGAATCCTGTATGCCCTCTCAAATCGAGGAGCAGGGGCTGTCTGCTTAGTTTGAAAGCAAAAATGACAAGTGGAGCACTTCCTAAACGTACTATGCAGGACTGTCCATTGATCTCCCCCATTACACCTAGCAGTATCAAGCGCTAATAATTCCGTACGACTATAGAACCTCCGAGCACCCTGTTCCCCAAGTCTATAACGGGTAGCAAGGCTGGTGCTAGACGCTCCCGGGGCGCGGACGGGTGCAGACGGGCTTGCCTTAGGAGCACCTTTGGCACGCCAGTGACGTGCCCGCTGTGCGCATCCGCTACACGCTCGCGCCAGGCCCCTCATTTATGCAGTAGCTGCACTAGCGGGGAATCAGGTGTGGGAGCAGGGAAAGCCTAGACTGCTCACCCTGACTCACCCAAAATGGCAGATCGGCAAAGCGGAGCGGGAAACAGCGTCCGGGACCGATGTCCAGCCCATCCAATGAGGTAAAGGTAGAGTTTTGTTAAAAAGTAAAAACAATCACAGCAGATTAAAATATCAGATTTTAAAAAGCAAAGCTAAGCTATTGCAAAGTAAGCAGCAGAGAACAGTTCGGTAATCGTGGGCATCAGCATCAACAAAAGACTAATCATACAAAGTTATTTCCCGGCTCACGCCTCAGGAGTGGTAACGACATTGAGTTGGCTTTCCGCCTGCTGCCGGTCCACCCTGACAGCCAACACCTCCTCGGTTTCCAGTGGCAGGGCAAAGTCTTCTTTGATAAGTGTATGCCCATGGGATGCTCCGTGTCTTGTGCCTACTTCTAGGCGTTCAGCTCTTTCCTGCAGTGGGTGCTGTTGAGTATGTTCAAGGTTGAGGGTGTAACCCACTACTTGGATGACTTCCTGTTCATCAGGGGGGAAAGATACGCAGGAGTGCAGTAGAGGCTTGCAGTGCTTTCAGGGCATGGCTAGGCACCTGGGGGTTCCGTTAGCACCTGGCAAGACTGAGGGTCCGGCGCAAGTCCTGACTTTTTTAGGCATCGAGCTGGACACGGTCAAGGGCGAGTCCAGACTCCCTGCAGACAAGGTACAGGTGCTGCGTCAGGACATTCAGGCATTGTTGGGGAAAGACAAAGCCACACTGAGTGACATCCAATGCCTCTTGGGCAAGCTTAACTTTGCAGCAAAGGTGATCCCTGTAAGGAGGGTGTTTGCCAGGAGACTAGCGAGGGCAACCACAAAGGTTAAGAAGAAGCACCATTGGGTCCGTTTGGGACAGGCTTGAAAAAAGACCTCACCATGTGGTGCGGTTTCCTCACGCAGTTCAATGGGACGGTGATCTGGAGGGCACCCTGGGCGGACAGTCCAGAGCTCTGCCTCTTCACGGATGCATTGGGTAGAGAGGGCTTTGGGGTAATTTTGGGCGCCGACTGGTGTGCCCAGGAGTGGCCCAATGCCAGGCGCAGGCGAAACATCACGGCGATCACTGTCCTTGAATTGTTTCCTATCGTCATTGCACTATATCTATGGCCTGACACACTATCAGACAGAAATGTCCTATTCTGGTCTGATAACATGGCGGTAGTACAGACCATCAATGGGCAGACAGCTAAATACCCGTTGGTCCTCTGCCTGCTCAGAGAGTTGGTCAGGGCTTGCCTGCGCTGTAATGTTGAATGCAGGGCAAGGCATATTGAGGGGGTCAAGAATGTGGCAGCTGATGCTCTTTCTCGTTTTCAGTTGCTCCGCTTCCGGGAGGCCTGGCCACGGACAAGAGCACAGATGACCCCCTTTCCGGAACACCTCTGGAGGATCCTGCAGTGAACCAACGACTGAGACCAATGGGGGAACGCGCGCTGGCTCCAGGTACCAGGAAGCGTTGTGGGGCACACCTAGCCACCTTTAGGACAGTGTCACAATCCCTGGGACTTTCTTCTCTACCATTGGAGGGCAGAGTGCGGGCATTTGTGGTTTGGGCTAGGGAGCAGGGGAGGAGCCACTCCTGGGTGTGTGGCCACCTGGCGGCCGTGAGCCATGACGCCAAGCTGATGGGGAGGCTCGACCCAACTAAATCTTTTGCCATTCGGGCAGCCCTCAAGGGGTGGGCCTGGGACGAGCCCAGGGTCCCCGACAGCAGGGCCCCTATCGATTTTGACATTCTCAAGGACATGCTGGGCGTCTTAGACTGGGTCACCTATTCGAAGTTTGAGGCGACTCTCTTTGCGGCAGCCTTCTGCTTGGCGTTCTTCGGCACCTTTCGGATTAGTGAACTGGTGGCAAGATCCAAGACCGACAGTTCGGGGGATGCCTTAAGCATTCAAGATGTTGCCCTCACAGGCACCCTGTACATCCACCTCCGGAAGTCCAAAACAGATCAGGCAGGGCGGGGTGTTGATGTGGTGCTAATGCCGCTGGGGGACCTCAGGTATTGCCCGGTCACCAAGGTCAGGGAGTACCTTGCGTGCCGTCCCAACGCCCCCGGCTACCTACTGATACATGCAGACCAGGGCCCCTTGACTAGGTACCAGATGGAAAGAATAATTAGGGCGAGCTTATCTAGGGCAGGCCTGTCTCAGCCAGATAAGAGATACTCCAGCCACTCCTTCAGGATAGGGGCGGCCATGGCGGCTTTCAAGGTAGGTATGGAGCCAGGGAGCGTAAAGAAGGTGGGGCGGTGGGAGTCTGACTGTTACAAACGGTACGTCCACCCTTGATGTACTTTGTTTACTTGTAGTGTGCAGTGAATTGCAGTGTGTTCATGTCATATTTTGCGTGTTATGGACAATCATTAAATGAGTAGAGCGTGTAAATCGTGTCTCTTGTCTTACTAGGGCTCCCGGTACGGGTGATCAGGCATTCATGCATCTCCAGGGTGGTTCAGTGGGCGTCGCACCGGAACTGGATACGGTGTTTCCCACAGACACAGTTTGATTGGATGTGTTTCCATGGCATGAGATGGAGCAGCCTCAGGAACAAATTGGAGCAGAGACTGGCTGCTCAGGGGGCTCCCCAAAAAATGTTAGTGATTCACTTGGGGGGGGGGGGGGGGGAATGTCCTAATTGCCATGGGTAGAAGGTTACTCTTACTCTTGCAGGCCATGAAAAGTGATTTAGGTGAAATCAGCAAACGCTTGGGGCAATGTGAGGTTTTCTGGTCAGAGATGATTCCACGTAGAATGTGGCTAGGGGCTAAATCTGGGGAGGCGGTCGAGCATTCACGAAAGCGACTTAATGGGGCAATGCGCAAGTTCACTGACCAGAGGGGTCTGGGATTCATCAGACATGAGATGATTCAAGAGAAGTTGAAAGGGTACTTTGAGGCCGATGGCGTTCACTTTTCGCCAGTAGGCATGGACCTTTTTCTCTTAGACTTAAGTGAGATGCTAGAGATGAGAGGTTGCAGGTAAGACCATAGCTGTGGTGGGGGGCTCTGGCGGTGACGGGGGCCACCTCCAGAGCTTTGGCGGAGTTACAGGGCGATCTGGAAGCAGGCCGGTACCAGGGGTACCTCTGCGCAGCACCATAGGGGGTGCAAGAGCCAAATCCGAGGAGCCTCATAGGAGGGTCCTTGAAACCATGTCGGAGCCCCGCTAGTCCTTTGGGCGGTTGTGGGCCTGAACATCCGGGGGGTTTGCTATGCGACGCTCCGCTCTGAAATAGGGCGTGAGTAAGAAGGTACCAACGGTCACGTGATCCGGGAGAGGATCACTAGTAAGGGCAGCACAGGTGGGGTTCGCCCCAGTGCTGCCTGGCTCATCAGGTGGGCAGGCGGCCCAGTTGGTTGCCTGCCCTTGGATCGCCCCTAAGATATCCCACCGATTACATAACGGTGTATGTAATAAACCTGCAGCAATTTTACCCAAACAAAAATTTTTTGTGTTGTGTGTTTATTCATGGGAAATGTATATTATGTTGGAGGGGTGGAAAAGGATGCCAATGATGATACTATGCTGGTGACCGAGGCACCCACAGGGGGCCACTAGAGCGGTCAGCACTTTAGTGTCGCCTGGGCACCCCACACCCCCCACGCCCCTTTGGGGACAGGGACTATGGTTGGAGTCCCCCCCATCCTGCCTGGTTGTGGCGCACGAAGGGCATCACTTCCTGGGCGTCCTGGACTTGGGGGAGGGTATATATCCCTCCCCCACCATTTTGGCGACCTCTTTGATCGCCGTGCACGCCGTCTCCCTCCCTACCACTTACCCGGCATGGTTGTGGCAGGAGGGGGCAGAGAATATTGTAATGTTTTCCTTTTACGTTGCAGGCGGAGTTACAGGGCGATCTGGAAGCAGGCCGGTACCAAGGGTACCTCTATGCGGCACCATAGGGGGTGCCAGATCCAAATCCAAGGAGCCTCATGGGAGGGTCCTTGAAACCTTGTTGGTGCCCCGCTAGTCCTTTGGGCGGTTATGGGCCTGAACAACCAAGGGGTTTGCTATGCGACACTCCGCCCTGAAAGGGGCGTGAGTAAGAAGGTACCAACGATCACGTGATCCGGGAAGAGGATCACTAGTAAGGGCAGCATAGGCGGGGTTCGTCCCAGTACTGCCTGGCTCATCAGGCAGCCCAGTTGGTTGCCTGCCCTTGGATCGCCCGTAAGATAACCCACCTATTACATAACGGTGTATGTAATAAACCTGCAGCAATTTTACCCAAACAAAAAAAAATGTGTGTTGTGTGTTTATTCATGGGAACTGTAGATTATGTTGGTGGGGTGGAAAAGGATGCCAATGACGATACTATGTATTTCCCAGCTGGCACCTTGGCACCTTTGTCGTATGCCGAATGCCGTAGCGAGTGGGGCACGCCCAAGTAGCCACAGGCTGCACCCGGTCCGAGCCGGTCCACCTCCGTGGCCCCCCGACACACTCTCAGCAGGAGCCGAGTACGGAACCTGCACTCGCGGTGGCAATCGCGGTAGGAGGAAGATAGTTGGGCAGAAGACGGCAGTAGGACGATGGAAAAGAACCCCCAGGGACCGGCTAGTTGGATTTCAAAGGCAGCGCTTGCTCGGAGAAGTGCGCTCGGAGAAACGCGAGCTGTGCCTCCTCGCTCTCAATCAAACGCCCGGCCGCTCCTCTCGCCTCTCCTGCTCTGCTCCTCTCTCCTGCTCAGCTTCCGTCGGACGATCAGCATACAAGTTATATGATCATACTGTCCAGGATTTGCAAGCTCAACCACAACTGTGCCTTCCCCTGGATTGTGTATCCATAAGGCATCCGGTGAGCAGTCTTGTTGCCGGGATTAGAGTAACAGCCTCCAGGCTCTAGGTAGGCCATTGTTGTTCAGAGGCCGCTGCCTGGGTGGAACTCCACTTCCACAACCTGAGAAACACTTCCCACTTCACTGGACAGTGGCCAATCACTCTTCTGCGAATAAAGAAACTCCAGAGCTTCCGACAAAGGTGACTACCACAGGACCAGGCTGCCCCCCCCACCTGAAAATGTGTTAACCATCTCGTCTTGTGACACAAAGAGTGCTGCTGTAATGATTTAACCTTAAATGTAATTCCACTTCCTTTCCAATTCTGATCCCTTATTCGAATTTAATATAAAGGGAATCTCTATTGCTCACCCAAAAATAGATGTGCACAATCATTTGGAATTTAGGGGTGTGCGTTTGATGTTAAATATCACAGTTCTCGTAAATGATAATACCATGTGCTTAGAGCAACCAAAGAGACCGTAAAATCAAGCTGCTTCTCTGATTCTGTATATTCACACAGACAACAATTCTAAGTGACGAGGGGCTAATACTTCATTCTGGCACCGATGGTAATTTTGGGGGAGTTCTGATTCCTCTCCCACCCTGGAAGGGGATTTACTCTTGCCACGTCCTTCCTTTCGATAAAAGAGTGTGCAAGGCAGAACATAAATTGGTTCACCACATAAGCCCAAATCCTGCCTCTCCTAAATCCCGCACCTCACAAGGTCAAAGAAGGCAGCTGGAAGTTCAACATATGGTTATGAGTGGCGAGAATCAATTAAAATGTAGCCTAGATCATCAGGCTTTTTCCAGTGGTTGCTACTTCTTACCTTTTTTTTTAAATGAACTGGTGACATTTTGACTGATCTATAAAGAAAATACTTTAAGTGTGGAGGTCCTTTCCAAACCAAACACTAAGAATTTTTTTTTTACAATGAAAAGCTTTGGATGAGTATGACAATGATGTGTTGCAAGTCACGTTCTGTGTAGATGTTTGTCTTAAAAGGGAACCATAACTTGTTGGTCATCTCAGCAGAGAGGGCAGGGTATGGAAATCCATGTTACCAATCTGAGCAGGCACAGCATACACTGGTTGGAAGACGCTGCAATACATATAATCGGACTGCTGCAAAACTACTCAGGAAGGTTGCCTCACTCTGAATGGGACAGAGCCATGATCTCAACATTGCAGGCCCCACACTTCTTAGCAGGGCTACTGAACTTTGAAAGCATTGGCGTGTGCACTTCTAGCAGGGTTGCCATACTCTCGTATGTAAGAAAATAGCGATTTCCTAATAGTGATTCCTAAAGATTCACTTTCACAAGTAGGTAATCGCTATTAGGTAATAATACTCCATTCGTTCCTATGGGCCCATATGTGCTAATGATTTTGCATTACCTAAATTGCGATTACCTAACTGGTAATCGCAATTTAAGTAATGCAATAGCAAGGGTGCCTGGGAGCCTAAGGCACTCCTGAAGCACACCCCCCAATGCACACATGTAAAGTGCACACATCTACATGGCACTTTGAAAAAAGCATTTTAGTGCATTTTTCACAATTTGTACATGGTTACCATCAACTTGGAGTCGATCATAATAGCATTTCCTAAATGCACAGTCCGCATTAAAAACATTCTTGGTACACGTGCTAAGGGAATCGCAAATTGTGATTCCCTATTTGTAGTCGCAAATATAGGTAATTGCAATTTTGCAATTGCCTAAAATTGCGACTACATTGACTTTCGTACATCTTAAGAGGCTATTCTGCATTCGAAAATGGGCCAAATTACCGTTTCGCACTTTTTGTGAATGCAGAATTATGTGATATATGTGGCCGTTAATCTTTAAATTCATCAGTATCAGGATTTGTAGGTTGCATATAAATCACCTGAAAACAAATAAAATACGCGTTAAAAAAAACAGGATTTCTAGGTAGTGTTGCTATAGTACAAAACTGATAGTTGGTACTTTCAGAAAAGAACAATATTTGAATGGGTGTTGAATATGAATCTCTGGTGTACCCTACTCCCCTTATTTCAGTAGCAATGGGATGTTGAACTCAAGGCAGCGCATGGCAAGGTTTCTACACCACACACACCCTCTATCTCATGCTCTCTCTTTCTCCATCTCTCTTTCTCCTTCTCTACAGGTAAAGTACAGGACACAGCAGGATAATATGACCTCCAGAATAATACTAATTGAGTAAAGATACTGGTATTACTAAATCCTGATTGTGTAAAGTATTCCATTCACAAATTAAAAAGAGTAAAGATTAAAAAGGAAAACGCGATCCAGTTTAGTTTTTATCGTGCCGTTTTATAGACATTGAGAAGAAAAAACGGGCATTACTTAGTGGTTTAATTTGTATCTCTCTGAGAGGGGAGGCATGCACCAGCTGAGCTGACCAGTCTACAGTACGATGTGGGAGCTATGGGATTTGATATGCAGATTTCTGACAACGTAGTGTAAATGGCACAAACATTACCTATATTGACTGTCGCCTTCAGCATGTAGCATCGCCTCGAGTCACGCACCAGCACAGTGGCGTAGCTAGGGAGGGCGGGGGCGGGGGAGTGGTCCGCCCCGGGCGACACGAGTTGGTGGGGGGCAGCCTCCCCTGCTATCACCTGCCGTCTCGGGGCAGCAACAGCCACCCCCCGCTCCTCAATGTGTTTGCTGCGAGGGGGCGGAAAACTGAGAAAATACTCACCAGTAAATCCCCCCCACGCTCTTCACTGCGGCCACCGTGGAGTCAAATGCTGAAAACACAAGTGTTCTACCCACCAACATTGCGAACTCTAACAGAGCATAATAGATGTGAGGTGAGGTCTGGGGAGCAAAAGGTGAGCACAATGAGAAATAAGAGAAGGGTGATTTTGCTGCCAAGTGTAGAGACTACTTTGTCGTACGTTGCAGGCCCCCTCTGTGCCTTGACTCCCCAAGCAGCTCTCCAGCTTTCTCATTTGCAGAGCCAGCCCTGAGAGGCTGCTGTGTACAGGAATAAATGTCTGACCATGTCCAGTGCAGTAGGGTCTCAGAGAGGCGTTCGGGAATGCAAACATATGTTTTTAGATGTTCAAAGATGCCCAGGTCATCCAGCCATGAAACACCTCAGTGTGAATAAATGCATTCACGAATGCAAAACCAACTTTCAGGAATTACAAAAGTTGTTCTTTGCTCCTAAGTGAATCTATTTCCAGGTGTAAGTCAAATTTCCATATGTCCGTAGCTTTGTGAATGAGGTCCGTGGTAAGGAACATTAGCTAAGAATGAATAATTTGCATATCATGCACATCTTTTTATCATGTACATTAATTCACAGTGAGTGGAAACCATCAGTTTACAAAAATGTTCGAAAAAGAAAGTGTCATTTTAGTCAATTTCAAACATTGTTGAAGCAAGCAATGAGCAAAAGATTATATGAGATAAAGTACCCACTTCATAAAGTATAATATATTGCAAGACACCAACGACTTCGATGACCATATAGAGGACCAAGGCCAGATGTTGGGTTCCCCTAAGGGAAAAAAAATCCGAGGTGAATTACAATATCCTTTTAACGTACAGAAAGGATATTTTATTCCTTATAATAGAAGGTCACACCATCACCCATTCCATAAACTCCTTTAAACTTTGCTGTCTTGCTCTTTCATATGAAAGAGATAGTATTTTTGCAGACGTGAACAATGCAAGAGCAATCTCTACAGTGAAATTAAACACACCAAAACATTCATTAATTTGTTGCAGAAAAAGATATTAGAATCGGCCTAATGTAACCTAGATAAAAATGTTGTAGCTCAGAATCTGTAGAAACATGCAGAGATATTCTGTCTGTCCTGCAATGACCTAATTTCTGCTGATCACTGTTCACTTGAGTAAGACATCAGAAGAAGGAAAAAACGGTTCTAGTTTTAATTGTTTGTATTACACCTGTAATTATGCTCTGTGACCTTGCCTTTCACTGTGCATGCTGGCCCTGGCAGAAGGCATTCTGAGGATACAACTCAACTGTAATAAGTTATTCTACTATTTGATCTTGGGTTGGTCCCAATAGACGAGATCATAAGCGCTAGACCAATTATGTATTGGAAGAGGCTGTGGTCCGTCCCAGAACTGGCTGACTATCGAGCTGAATTTTTGGAGATTTGGCCTACACTTAGATCTAAAGTGATCCCATGGCTTCAGCACATTAGTGCAGTTTGCATACGGCTAGGCATCTCCGGATTATGGGATACTCCGGAGACTAGCTGTACAGGGATATCTAAGAATACACTCCTTTCTCATATGTATATGCTAAACCACCAGATGTTAATGAGATCTACATCATTAGGTAGGCTGTCATCGGAGTTCCTCCTAATAAAAACTGAGCCTAAGGCCGAGGATTTCATGGACTTAATTGAACCTCCAGCTGCCCGTAAACTGTAAATTCAGTTAAGATACGGCACCCTTCCTATCAGATCTTTTACCTCTAAATGGATTAAATCGGACACTGTAGCTTGCCCCGCATGCACCCATATTATTGAGAATATCTCACATGTTCTGTTTTTTTGTCCCGCTTATTCTGTATATAGAAAACGTTGGTTGATCCCTATTCGCAGAAATCTGGGATTCTTGCATTTTACACAGGCATGCAGGATACTGACCTACGATACTCATCCTCCCATTGTGTTTGCGGTTTCCCGCTACCTGTTGTATATGTGACGCACTAGGCAGAACCTTTTAATTCAATTGTCTTAATTCTTTTACTTATTGTCTTTTTTAATGTTTCTTGTACTTTTTATGGTCTTTTTGACCGAAATAAAGTTATTACAACAACAGTAATAAGTTATTATAATTGAGCAGCTATATCATTTTATTAATACATCATTTTATTAATACAGTTGACTAGACTTTATTAAGGAAATTAGAGACAGGTTTTTATACAGGGATGACAGGCTCCCATGTATACTGAAGTAATTACTTGCAAATCTGTCTGCACAGAGCACCTGATTTAGAGTTTGTCAAACGTGTATTTCGTCACAAACTGACTGATATCCAGACCTGCCAACTCACTCGATGGCGCCATATGACACACCATATTGACTCCATCCCCATGGTCACCAGTTGAGGAGCTGAAATCCCATGGTGGCAGGGAAAATTCGATGAAAACCACTGTAAACAATGGTTTTCAGCTCGTTTTTTGGAGGCTTTGCACTGCCGACATTCATTGATGGGTGTGAAAACACCCCAGGACGTCGGCACCAGCCTCAGGAAGCATGTGTTCTTTTTTTTGCGAGGAGAGGATTTGGGGACAGATAAGGGGGCACAAGTGCTTCTTAGGTGCTTCTCAGGAAAAGGCCTGACCTTTTCACACAGTGCAATTTTCAAGTCGAGCATCAGTGCACATGTGCTGTCTGCAAGACCTCGTACTGAGTATAATCTCACCTGCTGCTTGCAGTTGGTTCAGTCCTACACTTGTCTTTCCTGTCTCCTTATTCCTTAGTGTCCGTCACATCATTTCAGGTTTTATGGCGAGGAGCACCAATAAATTGCAGTTTCCTTACACACATAAGTGTTGTGTGTTCTTTGGGGACTACTTGTTCTTTACTGTTTTTTGGAGGGGTGGTCAGTGCATTTTAAGGACAAAATAGCATTTGCAGGAAGCTTTGAGAAGCTGTGCCTCAGCATTTCAAAGATGAGCGCACGCTTCATTGCCGAGGCATGATGCTTTCAAACCACTTTTGCTAAATAGGTCACATAGTCAGCAATTACTCTTTCTGCACCGTCTCCCTTATTCTTGCATCTTCAAACGGCCTAGCAGGAATGAATGCTACAAGCTGCATTCATTGAACCCAAACAGAAAAAAGAGCCTCTACTCGACCACTCGCTAGTTTTCTTTATTTCTCTATTTTTTTGCAGCATCAAACAATATATTGCTACACATCATACAAAAATATTTGAGTGAAGGTTAGATTTCCCAGGACTCCTCAGTTTGGCAACGATTTTGACTCTTGAGAAAGTTCTGACGCATTGACAGAGTTGACTTCTCGCGAAGTCACATCTTGCAGTAACCTACTGTTACTGTAAACAACTTTAGTTTTTAGGTCCAGCCTGGGCAATAGCTTAACTCTCGCAAATGCGAGACCTATTGCTTGTTGATTTAGTTGGCAGGTCTGGGTATCCCATCCGCCTGATTGCGAGTGATTTATAAAATAATACCCCGTATTATACTATAAATAATATCCTTCGCCAATCCCTGAATCAGGCCCAGACTTTTTTCAGTAATGGCACCAAAGTTTAGCTAAGTTATGAAACACACACACTCTCCCTTCCTCCTTCGCTTCCTTTGAAATACAGTAAATTTCATAAAACTTGGCTGTTTTTCCTATGAACTGCCTGTTAAATGCTTTCGGTGTGGTGCGTGGGCTGCTTTTAATAGCGCCATGAAAGGTCAATGAACGAAAGCTTTATGTGTGATAATTACATAACTAACATAACACACAGAACCACCAATGCGTGAAAAGAAGCCATGCTCCACAGTAATTGAGACAGTTCTAAGGAAACATGCTCTTTTCTTCAAAACATATAGCAGCCGCTAATCATTGCCAAATATTCAGAAACATATTAAACAAAAAAAATCCACGTGCGGCATTAGGTTTCAGACAGAACTATCAAATGACAGATAATCCAGTGAGGCTGTCGCTCAATAAATTCGAAAAGGCATTTCCAACAGACATGTCTCTGCTGCCCTCCACAGTACCTTTGATGACAGGCCAGGCAAAGGGCATGAAGTGTATTTCTCACAATCAAAATATATTTTAATTTCTTACATCAATTGAAATAATAACGTATTTTCCATCAAACTCGTCAAAATAAAAATAAGATGTCGCCTTTATAATGGACGCAAAAGGCAACCAGTTGCACTTTCATAGAGATATAAAATTAAGTATCGAATAATTCATATGCAGAGCACACACACCTAAGGCCCTAATAGATTCTGTAGTTTGCACACTACGCATGGGAGAGTTATCCAGTCAGAGGTGAGAGTGCATTTTACAAAATGCTAGCCACGAAAAATAATAAATTTGAGAGTGAAATGCAATGGTGTCATAAAGGTTGTGGTGAATTAAACATTATGATAACATAATGCAATTCACCGAAGGCGATGCTGAATGCCAGCATTTTTTAACCTCATAATATTGCACCTCGAACCATGAAGCTACTTTAGCGACACCGAATATTTAGACATAATTTAAAAGTAGCAAAAATCAAAGAAAATGCGTTTACATTGTGCACATAGATAGAATATTGCAAAACTTCTCAATTAGCAAAACTACAATTAACTCTTCACAACCACCCCCCTCCGGCCTTGACATTCAAGTACCTGACAGATTCTGGCTGATTCACACACTGTCAGATATAACACGCCCTGACGTGCGAAGTTTTAGTTACTAAAAAACTTGTGGCCACGTGTCCTGAATGACTCTTCGTCCTCCTTCCTTTAAACCATTGCAACAGCCATCCAAAGGACCCACGACAAAATCATAAAGTTTCACAACATGTTATCACCATTCAGACCACCATTCACACTCCATGAAATGACGTGTCTAGAGGGTTGATGGAAGTTCAGTCAGTGGTTGATGTAGGCAGGTCCTAGGTCTTGGAGGGCTTTGTGGGCGTGCGTGAGGATCTTGAACTGGCATCTCTTCTGAATGGGGAGCCAGTGGAGGTATCTCAAGTGGGATGTGATGTGGGTTCATTTGAGGAGATCCAGGATGAGTTTGGCTGTGGCGTTCTGTATGGACTGGAGTCTTCTGAGGAGCTGGGTGGGGATGCCGGCATAGAGGGCATTGTCATAGTCGAGGCAGCTGGTGACGAAGGCTGGGGTGATGGTTTTTCTGGTGTTGGTTGGAATCCATCTGAAGATTCTGTGCAGCATACGAAGTGTGTGAAAGCAGGAGGAGGTGACTGCATTGACTTGTCTTTTCATGGTCAGTTGCTGTCAAAAATGATGCTGAGGTTGCGCGCATGATCGGTTGATGTGGGTGTGGTCCCATGCGGAGGTGTTCTTCCCGAAGATCCATACTTCAGTTTTCTTGGAGTCGAGTTGGAAGCAGTTGTCTCTAATCCATTTGGCTATGTTGGTCATTGGCATTACAGAAGTTGGTTTTGGCATTGGAGGGGTCCTCATTCAGTTGAGTGTCATCTGCGTACGACATTAAGTTGAGTCCATGGGATCTGACCACATCTGAGAGGGAGGTCATGTAGATGTTGAACAAGGTGGGGCTGAGGGATGAGCCTTGTGGTACGCCTCAAAGGATGTCTTTGGGTGTGGAGGATGCTTTGTGTTCGTCCTATGAAGAAGGAGGCGATCCACTTCAGGGTGTCTTGCTGGATGCCTATTTTGTAGAGTCTGTTGATGAGGGTGTTGTGGGAGACCGTGTTGAATGCAGCGGAGAGGTCGAGGACGATCAGGGTCTCAGTTTCTTCGTGGTTGAGGTATGTTCTGATGTCGTCTGTGGCAGCAATCAGCACGGTTTCAGTGCTGTGGTTGGCCCGGAATCCTGATTGTGAGGCATCCAGTAGGTGGTTTTCTTCCAGGAAATCAGTGAGCTACTGGTTGATGGCTTTCTCAAGTACGTTGGCCGGATATGGGAGCAGAGAGATTGAACGATCATTTTTGAGATCGCTGTGGATGACGGAGGCTTTCTTTAGGAGGGGTCTGATGTCAACGTGTTTTCATCGGTCGGAGAAGGTTGCAGTGGAGATGGAGGTGTTGAGGATGCTGGTGAGCTGTATGCTGATTGGGTTAGTTGTGAGGTTGTAGATGTTGTGGGGGCAGGGGTCGGTGGGTTCCACGGAGTAGATGGAAGATATATTGGCTGCGTTGGGCTGGGGGGGTGAGCAGAGACCAGGTAGTGATGATTTGGCTGCTGTTCACTGGATGGTTGATGTCATTGAGGTTGAGGGTGGTGGGTTGGAGGTAGAAAGTGCTGTAGATGTTGGTGATCTTGCTGTGGAAGTGGTCTGAGATGGTGTTGCAGAGTTCTTGGTAGGGGCTGATGGTGTTCTCTGTGGTTGTTGGGTTAGAGAATATTTTGACTATTTTTAAAAGTTCCTTTGTGTGGTTGGTAGCGGAGTTGATGCGGGTGGTGATGGCTGCTTACTTGGCTCCGTTGATGTGCCTGTGATATCCGCTGAGGGCTGTTTCGTGAGCTGCTCTGTCAGCGGGGTTCTAAGTGGCACGCCATAGTATTTCCAGTTGGTGATAGTAACGCTTGATGGTCCTAGGTTCTAGGGTGTACCAGCTGGCATGTTTGGTGGTCTTGTTGGGTTTTGCACGTTTCAATAAGGTGACTCTGTTGGCACAGTCTGTAATCCAGGCGGTGAAGTTCTGGACAGCCTGGTTGAGGTCTGTTGAGGCCTTGGGTTGGAGGGTGGTGACGGCCTGTGACCACTGAGTTTTGGTGATCTCGGTCCAGCTGCGGTGGGGGGGATTTGACGCCTGGTGATGGTGTGCGGGGCATCAGCCATGGTGAAGTGTACCTTAGTGTGTTCAGTCGAGATGAGTTCTGTGGTGTGGCTGAATTAGATTTTGTTGCTGTAGGTGAAAATGGGGTCGAGTGTGTGTCCTGTGACCAGTTGGGTGTCGTTGATGTTGTTCAGGTTCTCATGGAGTTGGCGTCATTGGGGTAGTCAACATGGAAGTTAAGGTTGCCAAGCAGGATGTAGCGGTGAGAGTTGATTGCTATGCGGGAGATGCAGTATCTTCAGTGACTACCTGTTCATGGCACGATGAGATGAATTATTGAATTCAGTCAGATTTGGAGGGTGCACCAGGGACCTCAAACATTATCCAATTGACAAAGAGGATTAATGCCCTGGAATGTTAAATAGGAATAGCTGTAATAAATAAGCACATTTTGAGATGCTTGCGAAATGTTAGGGGTTCAGTTAGAGAGTGAAGACATCTAGGGGCAGGGGTGTTCACGTTCCAATGTTTTGCTCTCAAAAAATAAACAACTGTGGCATTACACCTGGCGTTTTCATTTTTCACTATGACTAGTTGGTGAGCGGAGGCAGAGTGGAGATTTCCAGAAGCAGATCTGAGGAAAGAAGGGCCAGAGTAAGGAACATGTTTCATTACAAATGTACAAGCATTTGAAAACTGTCCATTTTTGGATGGATAGCCAGTGAATATTGGAGAACATGTATGAACATAAAGTGCATTTGAGGGGGGACAAGTGATCTGGCAGCTGTATACTGAATGCTCTGAACTTGGCCCAAAGTATGTTTGTAAGGCACAGGTTAATTGAGTTATCTTAATCTATGCAGGAGAAGAACTATGCCTCATTGAAAGTTTTCGTAAATCCAAAAGACATCTAACAACCTTAGATACGGTCTGATGCACAGAGAGATGAAGGTTTCCATCTTAGCCACCATGAGTTTAAGGGGAAAATTCCTCTCAGTTATGATATAAGTATACCGGCTGAGCTGCAAAGATACTCATGATCTCCTGGCTGATTCTCTGACTTGTGTTCGTGCCATCTGATAACGTTTGTTTAGGGTTTCTTCGGGAGAAGCAATTGCCCAACATATTTAACCGATATAAAGATTGTGTAACTTCAACTTAAAAAAAGGGTAAACATAGCTGTGAGAAAGTTACTTTTGGTCAACCTCAAAACAGTGGTTTGATTCCTTGAAGAGCAAGTGGAGATCCACCAACAATGCTACGGCCATGAGTGCTTCATGGAAAGCAGAGGATTTTTTGACCCATATGTTTGAAAATGTTAATAGAAAAGAACCTGTAAAAGAGTAAAAAACCTCTCTGTGCCAAACCAACAACTCAGAGAGTATTGGTACAAAAGTGCTCATGTGGCCATTTTCCAGAAAAGCAGAGTAGGAAAGGAGAATTTATGATAACCTTGTCATTCCTGTTTGCAACTGGGGAGGAGAGTGGGCAAACCTAAGAGGAAGCAATTTTAGGTGCTGCGTCTTTTTAGGTCTTGCCTCGGCAGGGCATGCGTGCGGTCTCTTTAAGACATGCTGTATCTACAATACAGGCTTCAGACACTGCTCATCTTTTTCATTGGTTCCTCTTACTGTCCTTCGTAAATTTTGGCTTTTGATTGGTGAAATGGCTCTTTAGTCCCTCCTTTTGGGCTTCTGTAACCTCCCATATGGACTGCCCCTGATACATGTGCTCTTACTTTTCATGTTATTTACAATACTTTTGGAGCACTCTATTTTTTTGTTGACCTACCTCTGCTTTTGTTTTTGGATTGTAGTGAAATATGTTTCTGTTTACTTCATACACCGTCTTGTTTTGTTCATGATGCAAAGCGCTTATGTGCGCTCATGCTATCTTTTTTTCTAGGTTCCACAGCGGGTGCTTTCAATTTGGCTGTTTATGCTTATGTGTGCTCATGGGATGTTTTTTTATAGGTTCCGCGGTGGGTGCTTTGAACATAGCTGTTTACACTTATGTGTCCTCATGCAATCATTTATTTAAGGTCCCACGGTGGGTGCTATGAGTGCGTCTGTTTACAGCGCAGGGCTCTTGTTGTTCTTAATCAGGCATCAGCGTGCTGGAAGCTTCAGCTCTACAACCCAAAAAATAACTTGTCCGCTCCATAGAATGTGCACACATATCTCTAATTGAACCATATTTATTCTAGTTTCTATGGAACCATATTTATTCTAGTTTCCATGGTGGGCAGTTTGAACATGGCTCTAGTGAGCCATGTGTGCAATTGGACAATGTTTGGTGCATAAAACTGACTTCAGCCAACAGGACTGTACTCTACCTTTGAATACTTCACTGCTCCGATGCCCTCAGAGAAGTGACACCTACACCTCAACTTCAGAGGACTATTCTCGTACTTTCAACTGGACTCCTGGTCTGAAGCCCCTAAGTATAGGGTCAGAGTTAAGACCTTTACTAAACTGGTCTGCAGCTTTTATTTATCTTCTTATGTCACATAAGCCTAAACGTGCATTTAAGCCAGAAACAAAATGTGAGGTATGCACCTGGAATAATTTGTATTCACTGCTAACGCTTGTAAATAACTTAGACCCTCTCTTTAAAGCACTGCTGATGAGTAGTACTAGAGAAGCTGGCAGTGCCCGTCGTCCTATATATTTGATGCACTGTGCATTTAACTTTAGCTACAGGTGGTTGCACTGCACAGCACAGTGCTGTGACACCACCAGTAGATGTTGTAGCACCCAGGATAATATGCTGCATGTCTAAACACTTATAAGGTCCTGAGGCGAGACCTATGCTTGTTATTGTAACAACAATTGCGGGCCTGCTTTGGGACTCTCACTCCAACTTTGGGAGTTTGTTTTCAAGAACAAAAATGTTTGGTGAGCGACCACATGACAAATAAAGGCCAGTCAGCAAACTTCCAGTGCCCTGGCAGTGTCCCTTTTGAATGCATTCAGATACCTGCCAAGCAGGCTGAGAATTCTAAATATGGTGGACAAGGTTCTGACATTTGTGTCCTGGTGGATGGCCGATCACCTTTTGTGGCTCTAAATAATTATTGCTTTTGAAAGACATTAGGCATACTTTGCAATCATGAAAATGACAGCAAAATGTTTAAAAATGGATACCATCAAAATCAATTTAACTACATGCATACCTCGCAACACTTGCTACCTAAAGCATGCCAGAAATCAACTATTCACATGGTATTTGTTGTAAGAAAAGATTATGCCCTTGCACTTTACAATTTTATATAGCGCGAACGTGGCCCAAGGGCATTAGACTACTTTAGATAAGAACCAGACGTTTTACGTGAGAACCTCACATTACGATATTTTTTTGAGCCATGGGGAAATTAAGTGATTTGCCCAGAATCACATGATGTTGAGCTATGATCGAACCTGGTCCCCCAGTTCCAAAGTCATCAGCTCTAGCCGCTAGGTTAATACTAGGGTACAGTACATGAAACCCTGAAAAAAAGTTTGAAAGCCTGATTTATTTTCTTGTCTCTGCAAAGATGTGACATCACTAGTCAAGTGCTTTTGTAAAACTGACCTCCCTACTGTACTGTAGAAACAGAATTCGGACTGCAATTTATTTAAACCAAAATAAAAGAGCTAAAAAATAGAGGTTCTACGATTGTGGAGAGTAGTGCATGAAATCAGACTAGCTGTGGCATTTTGAACCAGCAGTAGTCTCTTTTAGAGCTCGGCAGAAGGCCTTATATAACCAAGGGGTATATTTACAAAGAAATTCCAGAGTGTGGAGCTGCACTTAATTTGCTCAGATTTTCCAAAATGCAGGGATGCGCCATATTTCTAACAATACAGTGCACCCCTGTGTTTTCCCTAACGCTAGCGCTAAAAGTAGCTGCCTAGCACCATCACAGGTACCCTTGCACAATAGTGCAAGGGTACCTGTGTTACAGGGAATGATTGTTTATATGCAGGAAGGTGCCCCTTCCTGCACATTAACAATCCATAATAATACCCATTTGTTACTTACACATAGAAGTAGTAAATTGTCATTATGTAATGATTGTTCATGTGCTGGAAGGGACACCTTACTCCACATAAACAATCATTAATGGCATTTTACTTTTTTTATGTGTGCTGCAGAATGCACATAGAAAAAGTATTTCTCCTCGTTGCTCCATTCTAATGCCTGCTCTTGCATGGCCTACATTTTAGGTGCTGCCTCCGATTTACACCTCCATGTAAATCTGGGGCAGCATCAAAAAGCAATGAGTGTTGCAGAGGAACGCCCCCAGCAACACCCATTGCATGCCCCTTTCACGCAGATACCTGCGTGAAAGGGTAGCATATTTACAAAGCAGTGTTAATACACAAAAAGTGGCTTAAAGCCACTTTGTAAATATGGTGCAGGGCAAATGCCTCCGAATTGCTGTAGTCCAATCTAAATTGAATGGCTGTACTGACCTCGGAATGGGGTGATCTTTTTGAATATACTGTACTATTTGTTTTAGAATTTTGAGCTTTATAAAGAGCAGGAGGAGACCTTGTCACTTGGGTGTTCAAGTAGAGGGTGGAGTTAATGTAGATTTATAGGTTGCGTATCTGCTTCAAAGATTTTAATGGCGGGTTGAAGACCTCTGACCAGGCATCCTGGCTCCATTTGATACGTTTTTTGTGATAACTATTTGTGTTTCATTTGGATTTAATTGAGAATGTTGGTAACCACCATCCCCCCCTACATCTGACCATTGTAAGACTTGAAGACATGGATTTAGCTTTAACATTGTTGGATAACCCAACGATTAGTTAGTATGTTCAGCATCCGTGTAAAATTTGAACTGAAAAGCTAAAATGTAGAAGGTAAAATTTAGGGGTGATAAATATATTGCTTGTAAATGTCATAGGCACACCCCCATGCCTCAGGAGGCAAGATCCAGCTAATTTCATGCAGATTATCTCCTACATATCATGGAGACAAAAGTACACAACATGTGCAGCTGAGCCACACCACCCCGCCATTATTTCAATGTCCATGCATGTTCCTGCATCCTTTTGTTGTCTGCTTCATAGTTTGTAACGTTTGGGTTATAACATAACATTTGGCATAACTGATGGAGATCATTGAGAGACGTATGCATAGTTATGGCCTCACTTACACAATCAGTGAACCTGTTGTGAGGCTTAAGCTGGGCTGATTTCCAACTTTACTTTTATGATAATCATCATTTTCTAGGGAGGAAGGGAAACTGTTTGCTTCCTGGTTTTCAAAGGAGACGTCTGCCATCCTTGACCTATCCCATGATGCCAACCCCTTGAGTCCTGTAAGCAAGATGTGGTGGGCGATGTTGTCGAAAGCAGTTGGATGATCTAACAGCACAAAACCCCCAACACCACCTGAATCCACTGACGTCCTATGATAAGCCGGGACTGCCGGGACTGCCAGCTCGGTATTATGCCCGGGTCGAAAGATAATCCAACATTTTTTCATTTCAACATACATTTTTATCTAGGCAAATGCAATTTTTTCAATGAGCTTGTCAAAATTGGGTAACAAGAAATTTTGTCGAAAGTTGTTCATTTTCTATGGTGACAAGGATGGCTTAGGAGAGGTTTACCAATTGCTGTTTCCAGGCTAGAGGGACAAGGCCAGAGTGCAGCGAGCAGTTTAATAGGCCTAGATGTGGAAGGGCAGGGCAGTATTGCGACTCAGAATTTAAGACAGTTTGTATATTTATTCACCTATAGAGTTGATTACACTGAAGTAAGAAGCTATGTGCAGGTTCACTGAAACAACATCGATGTCACAAATATAGATGTAAAAATATCGATGAAAAAATATAGACTGCAAAAATATCGATTCCCTATACTTAAATAGGTGAGTACAAAATATTGGCTACAAAAATATTGACTACAAAATATCGATTGATACACTTAGAATTAACTAGTCCATCTTGATCTTACATACTTATTTATACAATTCTAATCATAATAATGAAACGGGGTATTTTAACCTTCAGTGATATTTTCTTAAGCAGTAAACAAAGAAATATACACGATATATACACAGGTAAGTACAAGAACAAAAGGGAAAAATAGGAACAGCGGGTCTGTCACAATTTTATATAGTCTTTTAGTCTTAGTTTGCTAACTTATACATCTGAAATCCACACCTCTTTTGGAGTAAAATTTAACACAGGAGCAGAGTTTACCCCGTTTCATTATTATGATTTAGAATTGTATAAATAAGGATGTAAGATCAAGATGGACTGGTTAATTCTAAGTGGATCAATTTTGTTTATATGACAGCCCTGAAGAAGCGCAGCTGGCGCGAAACACGTGTTGGCAATTTCTGTGATTCTCCTGTGTGAACTGTTGGCTTCTAAAAAAGAAACAAGAATAAAAACATCATGAAATAAACGAAAAAGAAGACTAATCATCTGTGGACGATTGAAAATATTGATCATTATTGTTCTCAGATGTTTTTGTGTTGAATATTTTGAATAACTCTGGTGGGGACCAGTGTCTGAGATTAAAAGCGCCGGGCAATTTACCTGTAACCCAACTGCCTTTTTGCATATACCAGCCACTGGAATGACCAAGGTTATTTGGTAACGTAAAGGAGAAAGGAGGAAGAGGGAGTTTTCTCTCTCTGGGACTTCGCATTTTCAAGCACCTATTTTTCATGCAAGGCAGCAAAGTGCACTGTGCGTTTTTATTTTGAATGCTATGCACCTTATGGAGAAACCCAATTTTTGAGACAATGTGATAAACATTTTGGTGCATTCTGGGGCCCGTAGTAGTTGCCACGGGTCAGGTGACCACTTGGGAGTTACTTAAAGACACTCACCTGTGAAAAAGGCGATGACGCCGAAACCGGTCGGAAGCAATGAGTGTTGTGAGGCTGCCTGCATGCGACGAATAAAAGTCAGCTTGTCAAGGAAGACGGAGTTGGGCTTTGCTTTCTTTGTGGTGTTACATTACCAGGATCTCCGTTCCTGTCACAAAGCCCGCCCTGCAGAGTCGGGGGCCCCCAGTAAAATGGAGCTGTTTGGAACATATATATATATATATATATATATTCACTGAAAAAACCATAGGTTTCACACACTTTATAGCTAGGAATTAGCATTTAAAAAACCTTGCAAATTCACTTAAAAAACCATAGGTTTCACACATGTTATAGTTAGCTGGACATTTCACTCGTGAAAAACCATTGAAATTCCCCCGTTATAGTTAGTGCAGGCAACTATAACTCACGCGACCGCAATCCTCTGCTGATGACGTCAGATATTACATCACTGTATTTAGACACTTATTTACCCATGTCTTCTTCCATTAATCTTTAGCTATACATATATTACAAATATTTATTGTTCAGAAAGACACATATGTCATCAGTGATGTAATATCTGACGTTATCAGCAGAGGATTGCGGTCGCGTGAGTTATAGTTGCCTGCACTAACTATAACGGGGGAATTTCAATGGTTTTTCACGAGTGAAATGTCCAGCTAACTATAACATGTGTGAAACCTAGGGTTTTTTAAGTGAATTTGCAAGGTTATTTAAATGCTAATTCCTAACTATAACGTGTGTGAAACCTATGGTTTTTTCAGTGAATTTGTACGGTTTTTTAAATGCTAAGTTATGTGGTTTTTTTAGGGTTTTTTTAAGGTTTTTCACCGTGCGCGTACCGTATGCGCACGGTGCGCTTTGCGCACCGTAAGCGGGCAGTGGGCGCACGGTGCACTTCGCGCACCACGCACCCACGTTACGCAGTTCGCAGAATTTTTCCGTTTCTACCATACGCGCACGCTACGCGTACTCCACGATTTTTTGCTAAAAAATTAAAGGAAATTTTGGTCCTTGGGGGTCCTTCCGGGACCCCCTGACAAAGGCTAGGGGGTCAGGAACCTTCCACCATGCCCCATTTCACGTTCTCCACCTTTGTTTTTCACCCCCTCAGACTGCGAGAGACAAAATGGCGGCCGACACTTCCTGGTTTCGACCGATTCGAATGTTTACTAAGATCGAACAACCAATCAGAATCGCGCTCGCGCACGGCAGCATGCGCGTACGGTAAGTTTTACCGTACGCGCACGGTGCGCGCTTATAGATATATATATTGATTTAAATGCTATTTTCTCAGGAAATACTGAACAGATTTACACCAGACCGCCAAAAGGCACATCCCTAACCTGAGGACTACCTCTCTGCAAAATTTCAAGTAATTCTGTTCAGCCGTTCGGGCTGTAGCTTGGACTAAAGGTCCTATGGAAAAATGCATGGGGAAAACGCGTTTTGGGACCCCCCCTTTTTCTCAGCCCCCGCTTGACGAATCTCCCCAAGACTTTCAGGGACGGAGCGGAGCAGAGCGCCCCACCTATTTTGAAAATTTCGCGAGGATTCGTCAATCGGCGCCAAAGTTATTCCAAATATAATGTTGCGGATTTCCTATGGAAACACGGTCCTAACTATAACTATCTACTGGCGACCGCCAGTAGATAATATATATATATATATATATATATATATATATATATATATATATATATATATATATATATATATATATATATATTAATATATATATATATATATATTAATATATTATCTACTGGCGGTCGCCAGTAGATAGTTATAGTTAGGACCCTCTTACCATAGGAAATCCGCAACATTCTATTTTGAATAACTTTGGCGCCGGTCGACGAATCCTCGCAAAATTTTCAAAATAGGTGGGGCGTTGAGCTCCGCTCCTACCCTGAAAGTCTCGGGGGGATTCGTCAAGCGGGGGCTGAGATAAAAGGGGGGTCCCAAAACGCGTTTTTCCCATGCATTTTTCCATAGGACCTTTAGACAGAGCTACAGCCCGAACGGCTGAACAGAATTTAATGAAATTTGGCAGAGAGGTAGTCCTCAGGTCAAGGAAGTGCCTTTTGTAGGTTTGGTGTAAATCTGTTCAGTAGATTCTGAGAAAATAGCCTTTAAATCAATATATATATCTGAGCCAGCTTACGGTGCGCTTACGGTGCCCTTACCGTACGCGTACGGTGACGTGCGCGAGCGCGATTCTGATTGGCCGTTAGATCTTAGTAAACATTCGAATCGGTCGAAACCAGGAAGCGGCGGCCGCCATTTTCTCTCTCGCACTCTGACAGGGGGTTGAAAAACAAAGTGCAAAAACATGTAAAGGGGCTGTTTAGACAGCTCCCAAGCACCTAGCCATGTCGAGGGAGTCCCCAACGATCCCCCAAGTGAAAAAAGGCAATTTTAATTTTTTCGAAAATTTCGCCGATTACGCTTACCGTAGGCGTACGGTAATAAATAATAAAAAAAATATATATATATCCACATTCTCCCCACCCCGTGTGCAAATGGTGCCCGAAGCGCACCAATTGTGCATGGCTTATTACAGCAAAACAAAACATATATTTTACCTGTCACAACGATGCTCATCATATGTCCTCCATGTGCGCACGGTGCGCGAAGCGCATCGTGCGTTCATGGCCCATCTAGCGTAACGTGGGCACGCGGTGCGCAAAGCGCACCGCGTGCTCACTGTGCGCGCACGGTGCGCGAAGCGCACCGTGCGCGCACTGAACGAACTGCGTTAAGTGGGCGCGCACGCCACAAATGGCGTAAAGTAACTTAGCATTTAAAAAAACGTACAAATTCACTGAAAAAACCATAGGTTTCACACACGTTATAGTTAGGAATTAGCATTTAAAAAACCTTGCAAATTCACTGAAAAAACCATAGGTTTCACACATGTTATAGTTAGCTGGACATTGTACTGATAAAAAACCAATGAAATTCCCCCGTTATAGTTACTGTAGGCAACTATAACTCACGCGACCGTAATCCTCTGCTGATGACATATGTGTCTTTATGAAAAAAAAATATTTGTAATATATGTATAGCTAAATTTTAATGGAAGAAGACATGGGCAAATAAGTGTCTAAATACAGTATTAGCATCAGCAGAGGATTACGGTCGCGTGAGTTATAGTTGCCTACAGTAACCATAACGGGGGAATTTTATTGGTTTTTTATCAGTAAAATGTCCAGCTAACTATAACATGTGTGAAACCTATGGTTTTTTCAGTGAATATATATATATATTACACATTCATGAATCCCACAATGGAAATGCTAATGAGTTGTGTTATTTTGCCATTGATCAAGCTCCAAAATCCTGGAGGGGAGGAAATAGGGAGCGGAAATTAAGACAACTTGAATCCAAATACATCATCTTATTCAACACCAGGATGCCGCATGGCCTGAACTCTGAAGAAGATTTACATGTTCATTTATAAAGTAATTCTATCAGTTAGATTTTCCTTATGTTCTTTATTTTATTGGTATTGTATTATATATTGTTTTAAAGGTCAATATTAGTCTCCACCGACACCATTTTTTCTCTACTATAAGTTTTTAAGCTTGTCGGTCCAGTTGAAAAACATCATGTTTAATCTTATTGATGTTTCAGCTCCGGTTTCTGTTCCCCACATACAACAAGATTTTATATTACAGAGGTTGGTCAATATATCAGCAATACGGAAATATGTACTTACAAGCACTTGCACTTTATGTACATGGTCTAACCACTTGATATGTATTAGTCTTTTTGACAGTTCAATAAGAAGGTATATGAACTTAAAAATAACAATAAATCTACCTATTTAGGACATAATATTTTAACAAATTTTAGATATATTTATTTGTTTATGAAAATGAGATAGTATTTTAAGCTTAAAAGGCAACAGGTGTGAAGCCTTTTATCATTCTAAAAATCTTAAATTGATTTGCCTTTTAGATTTCTTTTACAATCAAGAATATTTCAGAGAGAAAGATATGCGTTTGGAGAATACAAGGATTATGAAGTCACATCATGACACCCTCCTCAATTCATAAGTTCAATTGAAGCACTGTCAACTTGTATAAAATTAAGCATGGGAAACAGAACTGTCAGCAAATTGGGTGCCACTTCAGGCCCAGCAATGTCACACTGGAAATTAACAATCAAGTTACTGGCTGAGACTACTTGTTTAAATATGATGCTATGATAGAATTCAATTAATGGTAATCAGGAATGTGGAACGCATGCTTATAAACTAACATTTGTTGTAGGCCAAGATTATTAAGACACTGTGCCCACAGCCTACAGAGCAAAGATTTTAGATATATTTTTTATACATTATGCGTTGAGTTGCTGCATTTTTTTGCACTTGCATTATATTTGCACTCTAGGAGAGAAGCACTATGCACTTTATCTTTGCAAATAATGTTTACATGACAATAAGTCGATTGGGAACATGGTTTTTGAAACTTATGATCTAATTTCTGATTAAACAATGTCCCATTATTTATTTATATTTTTGTACGCACAGTGGTTAATATATATTTATCTAATACAAACTTTGCTCCCGCCAACCGGCTGGTTCAGCATAAATGCATCAGTCGATTCACCGAATATGAAACAATATTTGGGTTTTGATTTAGTGGCTGTGTCGATAAAGTTTGTTGTATTTAGACAAAAAATGGGAGCTATGTTTGTTTGTTTGCATTCAGGTTGACCACAAAGTCTTTTTTCTATTCCTAGTGGTCAGTAATTGGTGGATTCTATCATGTGACCCCCTTTTTTTGTAACCTTTGTTTGTGTGTTTTAACCCACACACTGAACGAGATGTCCATTGCATGATTAAGGCAGGTGATGCCGAAACGTGTCGCAAAGGAATGTAATTATTAAATCTGTGGATTTGGTGAAAGTCGTTGGTGTCGGCGTCCTTTCTTTGATTGAAGATGGGAGTTGGAGGTTGATATATATATATATATATTACCTACTGGCGGTCCCCAGTAGGTAGTTATAGTTAGGACCACGTTTCCATAGGAAATCCGCAACATTCTATTTTGAATAACTTTTGCGCCAGTCGACGAATCCTTGCGAATTTTTCAAAATAGGTGGGGCGCTATGCTCCGCTCCTACCCTGAAAGTCTCGGGGGGATTCATCAAGCGGGGGCTGAGATAAAAGGGGGGTCCCAAAACGCGTTTTTCCCATGCATTTTTCCATAGGACCTTTAGACACAGCTACAGCCCGAACGGCTGAACAGAATTACTTGAAATTTGGCTGAGAGGTAGTCCTCAGGTCAAGGAAGTGCCTTTTGTAGGTTTGGTGTAAATCTGTTCAGTAGATTCTGAGAAAATAGCCTTTAAATCAATATATATATCTGAGCCAGCTTACGGTGCGCTTACGGTGCGCTTACCGTACGCGTACGGTGACGTGCGCGAGCGCGATTCTGATTGGCTGTTAGATCTTAGTAAACATTCGAATCGGTCGAAACCAGGAAGCGGCGGCCGCCATTTTCTCTCTCGCACTCTGAGGGGGGAGCTGATAAACAAATGCCAAAAACATATAAGGGGGCTGTTTAGACAGCGCCCATGCACATAACCATGTTAGTTGAGTCTTCAAAGATCCCCCAAGGCAAAAAACGGTAATTTTTTATTTTTCGAAAATTTCGCCGATTACGCTTACCGTACGCTTACCGTACGCGTACGGTAAAAATTTTTTTTTTTTTAAAAATCCACACTCTCTCCACCCCGTGTGCAAATGGTGGCCGAAGGACACCATTTGTGCATGGCATATAAGAGCACAGCATTTCCCCAAAAAATTTCAACAGATTACCTATCACAAGGAAGCGCATAATATGTCCTCCATGTGCGCACGGTGAGCGAAGCGCATCGTGCGTACATGGCCCATCTAGCGTAACGTGGGCACGCGGTGCGCGTAGCGCACCGCGTGCCCACCGTGCGTGCACGGCACTAACTGCGTAAAGTGGGCGCACGGTGCACGAAGCGCACCGCGTGTTCACTGTGCGCGCACGGTGCGCGAAGCGCACCGTGCGCGAACGGAACGAACTGCGTTAAGTGGGCGCGCACGCCACGAATGGCGTAAAGTAACTTAGCATTTAAAAAACCGTACAAATTCACTGAAAAAACCATAGGTTTCACACACGTTATAGTTAGGAATTAGCATTTAAAAAACCTTGCAAATTCACTGAAAAAACCATAGGTTTCACACATGTTATAGTTAGCGGAAATTTTACTGATAAAAAACCAATGAAATTCCCCCGTTATAGTTAGTGCAGGAAACTATAGCTCACGCGACCGCAATCTTCTGCTGATGACATATGTGTCTTTATGAAAAAAAAATATTTGTAATATATGTATAGCTAAAAATTTATGGAAGAAGACATGGGCAAATAAGTGTCTAAATACAGTATTAGCATCAGCAGAGGATTGCGGTCGCGTGAGTTATAGTTTCCTGCACTAACTATAACGGGGGAATTTCATTGGTTTTTTATCAGTAAAATTTCCGCTAACTATAACATGTGTGAAACCTATGGTTTTTTCAGTGAATTTGCAAGGTTTTTTAAATGCTAATTCCTAACTATAACGTGTGTGAAACCTATGGTTTTTTCAGTGAGTATATATATATATATATATATATATATATAAACCAAGCAACGCTCCTGCTGGATTGCTCGACCCGAGGGAGGTGGCGCAAACGCCGGCGGAGCACGCCGGCTCGTAAATGTTTACCACAAAGTTCGATACTGCGCTCTCAGTTACCAGTAAATGCCAGAATCCAAAATAATGTCCAAAGAGGTGTTTATTCCTCACAACAACGCGTTTCAACTCTATGCCGAGTCTTGATCACGTAAGGACAAACAATCAGTGAACAACAGATAAGGTTTGCTGGAAGGGTAAACAGTGACAGAGGACAACAAATGATGTTAGCCTGTATCGGCAAACTGGCAGACATTTTGAAGTGGCAATACAAACGTAAAATTTATAAACCGTACACGCTACACATGTAAATCATAGTTGATGGTAAATACTAGGTTAGCATGAGTTAAATGCAGAATCTCCACATGTTGATGGTAAAATACATAAAACACATAAGACAAGTCCAGGCAAGTGCCAATGACCTCAACACAAGATTCATCAAGGCAAGTGCAAACGGACGACCCCAAGATACGGGGAAAGGTACTAGAAATGTCAGGAAGATGTGTCACATGCCACACTCTGGTGAGCATCTATAGTGAGGGATACACTGCTGAAATAGCAATGTAAGTGAATGTATCACTATCTTTCACTGGCAAGTGCAGAGAGTCTAAGACCAGAGTTATACTGGGCAAGTGCCCTTGTGAGCCTATTACAATGAAAGTCCATAAATGAACATAGGTATAAATGAATTGATGGCAGATCACTGTACCCTAGCACCAGAAGCCTTCATCCATATGCAGTGAAAAGTGGGGGAAAGGGTAGGAAGCCCGTGAATGTGCACGTGATTGTGATGAGCTCCTTCCTTCCCTCCTAAAAGTGAAAAAAGAACAAAAAAACAGTGTTAACATCTTAAAATCACAGAAACAGCAAAACATTAAACAATGTTGCTATTCTAATCCTGTGTACTACAGACAAGGAGGACAAGGAGGATCTAAACAAGGTTAGCCTACAGTGTATTCTATTAGACTTGCATCGGACAATTAAGCAAAGAAACAGAATGAGCTTCAATCCGTAATAGAACACATCCATTAAACATGATTAACATTATTTAAGGTGTACTGCCATCTCCTCATCCTGGTTCAATCCCCCAGGGTGTTTAGTCTGGAAATCTACGATGTATTTAGATTCCCTCTGTCGTAGTTTAAGTACTCTATCACCACCCCTGGGGTTATTGGAAATTTGTTCTAAGATGAAAAATCTTAGAAGGTCATGGTTGGAAAAATGCCTCTCATTCCAGTGTCGAGCCACCGCATATTTAGCATCTGAATGTATGATCGCCCGATAGTGTTCCAACACCCGTTTTTTCGTCATCTGGGTGGTGCTACCTATGTATCATAGTTCGCAAGGGCAGACAATCACATAAATGACAAATGTCGAACTACAGGTAAGGAATTGTGTAATTTCCTTATATATATATATTCACTGAAAAAACCATAGGTTTCAGGGGTGTTATAGTTAGCTGGACTTTTCACTCGTACAAAACCATAGAAATTCCCCCGTTATAGTTAGTTCAGCTAACTATAACTCGCGCGCCCGCAATGCACTGCTGATGACGTCACATATTACATCACTCATGACATGGTCAGTGACATCACTCATGACATCACTGATGACATCTCAAATGACATCACTGATGACATCATCCAGTGAATGTGTGTTTTTCTGAAAATTACATATGTTTCATATATGTATATCTCAAGGTCGATGGAAGAATAAATGGGTATATAAGTGTCTAAATGGATGATTTGTTTTTGAAAAATTGATTGTATAACTGACTGATTAAGTGTATCTTAGTGAATACATGGCTTAGTGAGTAATGTTTAAATATGTAAATATCTGTATCAGTCTCTCACTTTGTGTATAAGTGGCTGCATGGGTTGGTGAGTAGCTACATGAGTGTCTATATAGGTTATTAGTTGGTTTTTTGAGTATCAGTATACGTGTCTGATGTCTGTATGGTTCGGTGGGGGGTATTACGTAGTGCATAGGTGCATGAATGAGTGACTCACTGTTTGTATGTGTTGAAGACAGCATGTGTGCAGGACTGTATGGGTGGATGAGTGTGTGCATGGGTGTGTTAGTGAGTGAATGACTGTCTCAATAGTGTCTCTATGAGTAACTACATATGTTTTAAACTAGTATATGTGACTATTGGTGTATATAAGTGAGTATATGTGAGAGTGAGAGATTGAAAGAGTTCCTGTATGAATAAGTATGTGTTTCTATAAGTGATTGTTAAAAAGACTAAGTATGTGCAAGTTTCTGTAGAAGTAAGTGTGGTGGTGTGTGTATAACTGTATATGCAGGTAAACAGATGTTTGATTCTTTATTAGCATGAGTGACTATGTGTGTGAGTAACTTTATGGATGAGTGGCGTTGTGTAACAGGATGTATAGGTGTATGAGTACATATGATGAGTGAGTACATGTATGAGTGACTGTATAGGACTGTTGGTGAATGAGTGGATGTGGATCTTAAAATTACTGAATAGGTTGTTGTAACTGGTATTGGTATTTCCATTGTTTGGAAAATTTTAATTTCTATTTTTGAATGTGTGTATCAAAGGTTATATTAGGGGGAGAGGAGGTCAGCCACTCTATAACAAGGATGATGTCATCAGTGATGTCATCAATGATGTCATGAGTGATGTCACTGACCATGTCATGAGTGATGTAATATGTGACGTTATCAGCAGTGCATTGCGGGCGCGCGAGTTATAGTTAGCTGAACTAACTATAACGGGGGAATTTCTATAGTTTTGTACGAGTGAAAAGTCCAGCTAACTATAACGCCCCTGAAACCTATGGTTTTTTCAGTGAATTTCTAAGGTTTTTTAAATGCTAATTCCTAGCTATAACGTGCCTGAAACCTATGTTTTTTTCAGTGAATTTCAAAGGTTTTTTAAATGCTAATTTCTAGCTATGCCTACAGAGATAGGACATGTGAAGAAAGAAGGAAAAACGCACAGAAAGAAAAAAAAGAAATGCAGAAAGAAGCAACAGAAGTCCTCAAAGACGAAGAAAAGTGCAGGAAGAAGTATAACGTGCAGAAAGAACAAACAGAAGAGCAGAAACAAGCCTTGTTGCAAAATCATCCTGTACCCTCAACTTTTTCAGACGGATACTGGTGGTAACTGAGTCTGACTAACCAGTCCTAGAGCCAGTGCTATGTTAAAAGACACTCAGAATACAGTGAAAACACCTACATACACTATGGCACACTATGTTTTGGGGTCCCCCTGTGATTAGCATGACCTCCTCTGTAAGCCCCTAGTATATAATAGGGCAGGGGATTAAAACTACCTCTTAAAACGCACCACAGGGCGTGTTTGAACACATCACCTCATGCCCCATCCCCTCCCTTCCCCACTGTGTAAACACGCCCTGTAGCCACTTTAAGTTGAGAGATTAAGTCCCCTTGAATCCTGAGGGTCCCTAGGGTCCAACTAGACCACTAGGTACCTCCAGTAAGCGCCACAGAGCTGCGTTGCAGAGAGGTGTAAAAAGTGGCACGGCCTGCACCACCTCTCTGCAACGTAGAGCAGTGGTGCTTACTGGAAGCCCCTGGTGGGCTAGTTGGACCCCAGGGTCCCTCAGGATTGAAAGGGAATTATTTCCCCAACTTAAAAATGCGCCACAGGGCCTGTGGGCGTTCTGAGTTGAGAGATTAAGTCCCCTTGAATCCTAAGGGTCCCTAGGGTCAAACTAGCCCACTAGGTACCTCCAGTAAGCGCCACAGAGCTGCGTTGCATGGAGGTGTAAAAAGGGGCGTGGCCTCAGAACACCTGTCTGCAACGCAGCTCCCTGGCGCATACTGGAGATACCTGTTGGGCTAGTTGGCCCTCAGGGACCCTCAGTATTGAAGGGGAATTAATTCCTCAACTTACAACTGGCCAGGGGGCGCGTTTGCAGAGTACTGCAAGGAGGGGGCATGGCCTCCGGCGCGATGCCGGTCTTTTATTTATTTATTTTTAAGAAGGAGGGCTGTGTGGCCCCCTTTCTTTTTCTAATTTATTATCCCTGGGGACCCCATCCCCCAGGGTCTGCACCCTAATTTTTTTGTTGAAAAAAATTAAATTGGCCCTCCCAAGGCCTTAATCGGCCCGGGGATCCCAACCCCCAGGTCATGGCCTTTTTTAAAAAATGTTATTCTTTAGGAGGGGGGCTGTGTTGCCCCCCTCCTCAGGCCACTTATGGCCCCGGGGACCCCATCCCCCGGGGCCGGCCTTTGTTTTTTATTTAAAAAAATATATATATATTCATAGAAACACCTAGGACATGCTGGACAAACCATATGTACCTATCACCATGACGATTTGCGTGATATTCATTAAAAGGCGACTACAATGAATCCACGTAGAATGTATTCACACCACTAGTGAAGCTCTGACATGTCTGACACCCTACCGTGCCTAATCCCGGTGCCCCCGCTGGTGGGTACTCTCCAAGTAGACACCCTTGTCGTTTATTATACAAACATGGGTAGCTATTGACGGGCACATTTAATACACATGCACACCAAGCCATTCAAAGGGGATTCGACAAAAATTCGACCAAACTATGCAAGAAACCCCCTCACGGTTAATAAAACAAACATCCACCGCCGGATGTGTAATACTTTTTATTTTACTCTCTGGAAAGGAGACAAACCTCACTTGAGAGTCACAGCGTGCTCCTGGCTGAGCCCAATGCTGTGTTACACCCACCAGTGCCCGCCGAGTGCCACACACCTCTGTGTTGTATTCCACCAGCTAGTGCATATGCTATGACACTCTCTAACCCAAGTGCACTGTAACACCACCCCGTGAATATGTCATGCCACACTTGCCTTCGCACGGGTTATATTGCCCCATCTAACGTGCCTTCCTCGATGCCTATGTTATAAAGCACAGCGCTATGCCATACATATTACAATCTGGGATCCATATCTTTGTCACAGTGCATATGCAATGTTACACTACCCAGCACATATTTTATATTACAACTTTAGAGACTACTTAGGTTACACAACACTGCCCTGTGCATATTACACTCCAAGGCAAATATCACATAGCAAGCGCTAGTGCCTGTGCTATCTCGCGCTCTCCAATGAATCTGTCATTGCGCACAATGTATTGCATATTATATTTCACGCCCGGTTCATCTTATATCACACTTTTTGGTGCATAGTTTATACCATATACTATATCTAGTTTTCATTTTAAATCGTGCTCTCAGGACTATGTTCTATATAACACTGCGTCCACCTACCCTTTTCACGGGCATTACATTTTGCGATGGGGGGTGGAGGGTCAGGGGATGTTTCTGCCAAGTGAGCCCGGAGTCACAGTCCCAAACGTCCTCTTCTTCCTGAATAAAAGTGAGATTATGCTGCATATTTGTTCATATTTTAAGTAGTTCGCACAGACACACATTTTAAAAACAATAAAGTTCCTAATACCCACCTTCTATGAACGGTTAGCTTGCTGCCCCATCCACCTCCTGCCTATCCTCTGTTGTCTGAATCCATAGACTAGCCTCCTCCCTCCTGCCATGCATGGTCTGATGTGCTGCCACTGCCCTGCATTTAGCATGATGTACCAGTCCACTCATCCTGCCCTCCATTGCTCAATTCTATGGCCCATCATTGACCTCCTGCTTAGCCTCTGTGCTTTGCTTGCTGCCCCTATTCTCCTACCCCCTGCCCTCCGATGTCTTTGTGCATGCCCCTGCTCCATCCTTTTTGACCACCATGTTCCATGGACCTGCCACTCCTATCTACTCTGAGTGTTCTGTTGAGCTGCCACTCCCCTACCACCTGCCTAGCATTGTCAGACTGTAACCTGTCCCTGCCACCTCCACCCTTCCTGTCCACATGCCATGCCCCTATCCCCTTCCTCCTGTCCTCCATGGTCCATTTTATTGCCACACCCTTCTGCCCTCCCTGGTCTGTTGTGCTGCAACTGCTCCTCCTGCCTGCCCCGCGCGGTCTGTTGTGAGGCCCCTTCCCCTGAACTTTCTTGTCTGTGCCCAGGTCCTGACCCTCCCTTCTATCCTCCATGGTCCTTTGTGCATGCCCCTGCACCCTCCTTCTTGCCCATCATAGCCATTGTGCTGCCACTAACCCTCCCGCTTGCCATGCATGGTCTTCTGTGCTGCCATGGTCCCTCCCACCTTCCCTGTGTGGTCAGCTAGCTGCTCGTGACCCCCTCCCACCTTCCCTCCATGGTCTGTGTGTATGCCATCATAGTCTCACTGTTGCTCTCCATGGTGTGTCTTGTTTCTAGTGCCCATCCTGCCTGACCTCCATGGTCATCTTGCTGCTCCTGCCCTGCCCCCTTGCCCCCAGCCCTCTGTTTCCATGTGCAGACCCCTATTCCCTCCCTCCTGGCTTGTCGGTTCCATTGTAATGCCCCTGATCCGTCCCTCCTGCCCTTTATGGTCTGTTATGCTGCAGCTTTCTCTCCTGTCTGTCCATTATGGTCAGCTAGCTACCATTGCCTCTTTCCCCTCTGTTGTCTGTTGTCCATGTGCATGGTCCTGCCCCCTCCCTATTGCTTTCTATGGATTGTTGTGCTGCACTCCCGTCCCGCATGCCCTGTGTGGTGTATTGTGCTGCTGCAAACCCTGATGCCTGCCCTGTAGGGTCAGTTTGGTGCACCTCTCAATGTCCCTCCTGTCCTCTGTTATCCGAGTCCATGTCCCTACCCCAATTCCTCCTGCCTACCATGATCCAATGTACCATACTTGCGAACATTTTGAACTTGGTAACAGGGAGATTTTGAAATAAAACTGGGGTATTGATTTTCCCCTTTGAGTTACATCGAAAATGAGAAGATTGTAGACAGGAAACAGATCAAGTAAAGCCCATTTGAGCTTAAAAACATTGGACGTTTCCTGGCTGAAACGGGTCTGTTGGCATGTATGGTTGTATGACTACTGCCTCTTCCTTCTGACCACAATGGTCTATTATATTGCCACAGCCTCTCTTGCCAGTCCTGTATTGTTGGTTTGTTGCCCCTGCCCCCCTTTTCACTGCCCTCCATATTCTGTTGTGCTGCCACTGCCCTTCCTGCCTGCCTAGTGTGGTCAAATTGTTGCCTCTGCCTTCTCCTACCTGCCTTCAATTTTCAGAGTCCGTGCCCCTGGCCTCTGCCTCTCAACAGTATCCCAATGAACAACTAGATTGCTAACATTCTATATTTATTACAAAAGTGTGGAATGCCTGACGTCATCTTGATGTAATCAAAACTGTAATGCCTAGAGCATTTGCTTTAGAAATTACATATATGAGAGGGTCTTATTTGCATCAACATTATGGTTAGTGCTCTAAAAAACTAAAATGAGGACATATTTTCTGAGTTTTCAAATAGCGACAAAGAACTTTTAAATTATTTGTTATCTTTATGTTTTTTTATCCAGTTGACCACTTGATTAAATGTTGCATCCAAGGGGAGAGGGTGTGGTGTTACTTCCAGAGCTGCAGACTTTGCAACTGGGGAACCAGGTTGGAGTTTCTGCTTCAGCTCAACATTCTGTGATTCTGGTCAAATCACTTAATCTCCTCATGTCTACAACCAAAATGAATTTGATGTTGTGTGATGTAACCAATGTTCATGTAAAGCACTCCAATACCTGACAAGTCTACACTATATAAAACTGCAAATACACAAAAAATAAGTGTTTTGCACTTTTCTGTCATTGGGCTACATTTGGGCTACATCTGGGTGATATTTGGGCTACATGTGGGCTCTTTTGTCTCTGGTGGCCATTTTAGGAGATTTATTTGTTATGAAGTTTCCTAATTTCCTCATTTACTGCAGTCTCCTCAGTAGGAAATGCTTTCAGTTTTTTACTTTGATTCCATCAAGAAGGTATTCAGATATGTCACACATTTGCCATAAATTCTGAATGTTAGCACTCTAGTTGCTCATTAGATCACTGTAGTAAAGCTACTGCTCACCACGGAAGTCTGCTGCTAGTATTAGAAGTGCATGTTTCAGTCTGCATTTCAGAATTTTTTGATGAAATAGAAGAGGATTTGAGAAGTCACTCAAAATGTGCCCTAATTTTTCTTTCTTCAGCACTAATCATAATTTCTATGGCAAAATGAACCCCCTCATTGTGTTCCTTTTTAAATTAAATGTTTTAAGTGTTACCAGTTTATTCCAATCAAGATGGCTTCAGGTGTGCCATACTTTTGTCATAAGTAAGACAGTAAGCGCTCTAGTTGTTCTTAAGAACACTTTGGGACATTCTGTCATTGGGCTATACTTGGGCTACATCTGGGTGATATTTGGGCTACATTTGGGCTCTTTTGTCTCTGGTGGCCATTTTAGGAGATTTATTTGTTATGAAGTTTCCTAATTTCCTCATTTACTGCAGTCTCCTCAGTAGGAAATGCTTTCAGTTTTTTACTTTGATTCCATCAAGAAGGTATTCAGATATGTCACACATTTGCCATAAATTCTGAATGTTAGCACTCTAGTTGCTCATTAGATCACTGTAGTAAAGCTACTGCTCACCAGGCAAGTCTGATGCTGGTATTCAAAGTGCATGTTTCAGTCTGCATGTCAGAATGTTTTTATGAAATAAAAGAGGATTTCAGAAGTCAAAATGTGCCCTAGTTTTTCTTTCTGCAGCACTAATCATAATTTGTATGGCAAAATGAACCCCCTCATTTTGTTCCTTTGTAAATTAAATGTTTTAAGTGTTACCACTTTATTCCAATCAAGATGGCTTCAGGTGTGCCATACTTTTCTCATAAGTAAGACTGTTAGCGCTCTAGTTGTTCTTTAGAGCACTCTGGGAAGCTGCAGTAGAACACAAAGGAATCAACTGACAGTCTCTGCCCTTGTTGGATGTACATGTTTTACTGAGAATGTCAGACTTCATTCTTACATGACTGAGAAAGATAATGTGAATTTACAGAAAATATGCTCTCAGTTTGGCTTATAGATCAAATTCCAAACCTCTGTGGGAAAAGTATGAGAAAATAGTTTTCTCTCAAACATGGTTCGTGATATCACAGCAGAAGGCTTTTCCACATGGTAAAATCACCTTAGAACACACCACAATTCCTAAAATGAGTATGGGACCATCAACAAATGATTTATAATGTAACTAAAGTCTTAAAACCTTCTATTAACTGCAATGCTTTTTAATGAGGTGCTATCATGTACATTGGTCCCAAGATGGCTGCCAACACTTCTTGGATGAAGTGCTGACAGCCAATCAGATCTCCTGATGAGATGTGTGGCTAGGCTCCGCCCAGATATGTATGTGATTTTACTTTTGATTTTCTCAGGAACTACTGAACAGATTGACACCATATATGCAAAAGGCACATGCCTGACCTGAGGACTACCTCTTTGCCAAATTTCAAGTAATTCTGTTCAGCCGTTCGGGCTGTACCTTGGACAATTGCATGGGGAAAACGCATTTTGGGACCCCCCTTTTTTCTCAGCCCCCGCTTGACGAATCCCCCCGAGACTTTCTGGGTAGGAGCTGAGCAGAGCGCCCCACCTATTTTGAAAATTTTGCGAGGATTCGTCAACCGGCGCCAAAGTTATTCCAAATAGAATGTTGCGGATTTCCTATGGAAACACGGTCCTAACTATAACTATCTACTGGCGACCGCCAGTAGATAATATATATATATATATATATATCAAAGACAGAAACCGCTCTACTGTTGAGCAATCAGAGGACACAGCGGGGAATTTCTGGAAGACCATTTAATCACAGCTAATTAGGCACAATGCATTTCGGCGTCCATCGCCTTCTTCAGATGCCGGTAGCTCAGGGTTATCCCACCTCCCTCCTTTAAATATCATATTGGCCCTCCCATTGGCGGGAGTGAAGCTTGTCCCAATTGGTTGCTTTGCTGTAGTCCTATAATAAAGACTCCAATACCCAGCATGCACTGTAATGGTAAGTTCCACCAGCGGGACAGATTTCTGCTCACAATGAGCGCTGCTTTGCCAAACAAGAGAGGGGGGTTAATGCTTTGGGAGCGCCCTGTAATTACGTGTCCATGGGCTCCCCGAGTCCCCTACGTCCAAGCCACAATTCCAGATGTCAAGCCGAGCCGTGGATCGACGATGCAGTCATCACGATCCTCCGTGTCGTCATGGACTGTCAGCTGGCAGCAGCCCCTTGCCTGGCCTGATCTTGGGGCGGACCTGTGGGATTCAATCGCTTGAATATCAAACTGCCTGGTTGCCAATTTTCCCTCAGGTCTCTTGCTGGGCGGGTCACCTTTAGCGCGTGATTGGCAACACGCGCATAATATCAAAGACAGAAACCGCTCTACTGTTGAGCAATCAGAGGACACAGCGGGGAATTTCTGGAAGACCATTTAATCACAGCTAATTAGGCACAATGCATTTCAGCGTCCATCGCCTTCTTCAGATGCCGGTAGCTCAGGGTTATCCCACCTCCCTCCTTTAAATATCATATTGGCCCTCCCATTGGCGGGAGTGAAGCTTGTCCCAATTGGTTGCTTTGCTGTAGTCCTATAATAAAGACTCCAATACCCAGCATGCACTGTAATGGTAAGTTCCACCAGCGGGACAGATTTCTGCTCACAATGAGCGCTGCTTTGCCAAACAAGAGAGGGGGGTTAATGCTTTGGGAGCGCCCTGTAATTACGTGTCCATGGGCTCCCCGAGTCCCCTACGTCCAAGCCACAATTCCAGATGTCAAGCCGAGCCGTGGATCGACAATGCAGTCATCACGATCCTCCGTGTAGTCACGGACTGTCAGCTGGCAGCAGCCCCTTGCCTGGCCTGATCTTGGGGCAGACCTGTGGGATTCAATCGCTTGAATATCAAACTGCCTGGTTGCCAATTTTCCCTCAGGTCTCTTGCTGGGCGGGTCCTCTTTGGCGCGTGATTGGCAACACGCGCATAATATCAAAGACAGAAACCGCTCTACTGTTGAGCAATCAGAGGACACAGCGGGGAATTTCTGGAAGACCATTTAATCACAGCTAATTAGGCACAATGCATTTCGGCGTCCATCGCCTTCTTCAGATGCCGGTAGCTCAGGGTTATCCCACCTCCCTCCTTTAAATATCATATTGGCCCTCCCATTGGCGGGAGTGAAGCTTGTCCCAATTGGTTGCTTTGCTGTAGTCCTATAATAAAGACTCCAATACCCAGCATGCACTGTAATGGTAAGTTCCACCAGCGGGACAGATTTCTGCTCACAATGAGCGCTGCTTTGCCAAACAAGAGAGGGGGGTTAATGCTTTGGGAGCGCCCTGTAATTACGTGTCCATAGGCTCCCCGAGTCCCCTACGTCCAAGCCACAATTCCAGATGTCAAGCTGAGCCGTGGATCGACGATGCAGTCATCACGATCCTCCGTGTAGTCACGGACTGTCAGCTGGCAGCAGCCCCTTGCCTGGCCTGATCTTGGGGCGGACCTGTGGGATTCAATCGCTTGAATATCAAACTGCCTGGTTGCCAATTTTCCCTCAGTTTACAATGATGAACATTGATGAGGGACAAAAGAAAAAACCTGTTGCAATGTCAAAGAGAATTGGCAGACATGTTGGAATGGTCAAATCATAGGGAGTATTGTTGCGAATGCAATCTTTCATACATGAATGTGTATATTTTAAATGAGTATCAAACCACAAAAATTATGTTACTCAATATACTAACTCCGTTTTGATATCGTGTGTAATTGTCAGACATTGCTATTGCTGATGGTAAATGTCTCCATTGCCTGTCAATCAAAACAGCGCGTCTCGCATTGATGCTTCTCATACACATGTGTGTGCTCCGAATCTAATTCTATAAGTGTCAATTTGCCTGATGGCCATAATCTTCTGCAACTAGCGCAAGTGCGCGGAATGTTGAAATACAAACATTCTAATGGTCACAAGACTTGCGGTGTCACGGATTGGTTGTTGTGGCAAGTGCCCCCTGACTCAGCGCAAAGAAACATAACACGACAGCAAATAAACAGTCCAACACGTGATCGTGTAGTCCCTCCAAGTTCACCTACTGTACCAGTCCATCCACCGAATTAAGTGAAAAGAGGGGATGAGGGTAGGCTGCCCGTGAAAAGTGCACGCTGGTGTCTGGGCCCCTTCCTAGCAATGTCTGACAATTACACACAATATCAAAACGGAGTTAGTATATTGAGTAACATAATTTTTGTGGTTTGATACTCATTTAACATATATATATTCATGTATGAAAGATTGCATTCGCAACAATACTCCCTATGATTTGACCATTCCAACATGTCTGCCAATTCTCTTTGACATTGCAACAGGTTTTTTCTTTTGTCCCTCATCAATATTCATCATTGTAAACTTTATCAATCCCCATGTGTTGTGCACTAACCTTACATGAACAAGGCTTTGCAACAAGCTGAAACGCGTTGTAAGAATAAACATCCCTGTTGAAATCGATGGAACTGGAGTAATTTGATTTCTGAGAGCGCATTGCATTGGAACTTTTTGGAGACATTTACTATGCGCCACCTCTCTCGGGTCTCTTGTGTCCGGAAGGAGCAAGTTTTGGGATATATATATATATATATATATATATATATATATATATATATATATATATATATATATATATATATATATATATATATATATTACCTACTGGCGGTCGCCAGTAGGTAGTTATAGTTAGGACCACGTTTCCATAGGAAATCCGCAACATTCTATTTTGAATAACTTTTGCGCCGGTCGACGAATCCTTGCAAATTTTTCAAAATAGGTGGGGCGCTACGCTCCGCTCCTACCCTGAAAGTCTCGGGGGGATTTGTCAAGCGGGGGCTGAGATAAAAGGGGGGTCCCAAAACGCGTTTTTCCCATGCGTTTTTCCATAGGACCTTTAGACACAGCTACAGCCCGAACGGCTGAACAGAATTACTTGAAATTTGGCAGAGAGGTAGTCCTCAGGTCAAGGAAGTGCCTTTTGTAGGTTTGGTGTAAATCTGTTCAGTAGATTCTGTGAAAATAGCCTTTAAATCAATATATATATCTGAGCCAGCTTACGGTGCGCTTACGGTGCGCTTACCGTACGCGTACGGTGGCGTGCGCGAGCGCGATTCTGATTGGCCCTTAGATCTTAGTAAACATTCGAATCGGTCGAAACCAGGAAGCGGCGGCCGCCATTTTCTCTCTCGCACTCTGAGGGGGGAGCTGATAAACAAATGCCAAAAACATATAAAGGGGCTGTTTAGACAGCGCCCATGCACATAACCATGTTAGTTGAGTCTTCAAAGATCCCCCAAGGCAAAAAACAGTAATTTTTTATTTTTCAAAAATTTCGCCGATTACGCTTACCGTACGCTTACCGTACGCGTACGGTAAAAAACTTATAAAAAAAAAAAAAACCCACTCTCTCCACCCCGTGTGCAAATGGTGGCCGAAGGCCACCATTTGTGCATGGCATATAAGAGCACAGCATTTCCCCAAAAAATTTCAACAGATTACCTATCACAAGGAAGCGCATAATATGCCCTCCATGTGCGCACGGTGCGCGAAGCGCATCGTGCGTACATGGCCCACCGTGCGTGCACGGCACTAACTGCGTAAAGTGGGCGCGCGGTGCGCGAAGCGCACCGCGTGCTCACTGTGCGCGCACGGTGCGCGAAGCGCACCGTGCGCGCACGGAACGAACTGCGTTAAGTGGGCGTGCACGCCACGAATGGCGTAAAGTAACTTAGCATTTAAAAAACCGTACAAATTCACTGAAAAAACCATAGGTTTCACACACGTTATAGTTAGGAATTAGCATTTAAAAAACCTTGCAAATTCACTGAAAAAACCATAGGTTTCACACATGTTATAGTTAGCGGAAATTTTACTGATAAAAAACCAATGAAATTCCCCCGTTATAGTTAGTGCAGGAAACTATAACTCACGCGACCGCAATCTTCTGCTGATGACATATGTGTCTTTATGAAAAAAAAATATTTGTAATATATGTATAGCTAAAAATTTATGGAAGAAGACATGGGCAAATAAGTGTCTAAATACAGTATTAGCATCAGCAGAGGATTGCGGTCGCGTGAGTTATAGTTTCCTGCACTAACTATAACGGGGGAATTTCATTGGTTTTTTATCAGTAAAATTTCCGCTAACTATAACATGTGTGAAACCTATGGTTTTTTTCAGTGAATATATATATATATATATATATATATATATATATATATATATCTTCCCAAAAGATGCCCTGCAAAAAGGCAGAGATGATAATCTGTTCCATGCAAATAAATAGTTGTGAAACCCATCGGCTGGAGGAGTGCGTCTCTGTTGCGGGCATCTTTTGGGAAGATTTTACACGGCAGGTCCAGCCGTGAGAGGTCGCACCACCCATCAATGTCAAGGGATCGTCAGCCATGAATTATTCGTGGTGGTAAAGACGGCGCAGCTGATGTCAAGATTACGGAACAGGCTCTCATTTCTGTGACCCACTGGAGGGTAAGAATTGGTCCAAGAAATAAACTTTAAACATGCACGACCACTGGAGGTAAAAAATCATTGAAACATTAACTACAAGTTCCGTCATGCACTGTAATTAATTCTATTAAGAGGGGCACACCGGAAGCCTCAATCAAGACATGAAGGGAACTGTGGGTAATCTAAGAACTGCTGTGTGTTTGAATCTGCCTCTGAGGAAAGAGCGCGAACGCTCTGAAACGCGTAAGGCAAAATGGATTTAAAAAGGCAGAGATGATAATCTGTTCCATGCAAACAAATAGTTGTGAAACCCATCGGCTGGAGGAGTGCGTCTCTGTTGCAGGGCATCTTTTGGGAAGATATATATATATATAGATATATATATATATATAGATATATATATATATATTATCTACTGGCGGTTGCCAGTAGATAGTTATAGTTAGGACCGTGTTTCCATAGGAAATCCGCAACATTCTATTTGGAATAACTTTGGCGCCGGTTAACGAATCCTCGCGAAATTTTCAAAATAGGTGGGGCGCTCCGCTCCGCTCCTACCCTGAAAGTCTCGGGGGAATTCGTCAAGCGGGGGCTGAGAAAAAAGGGGGGTTCCAAAACGCGTTTTCCCCATGCATTTTCCCATAGGACCTTTAGTCCGAGCTACAGCCCGAACGGCTGAACAGAATTACTTGAAATTTGGCAGAGAGGTAGTCCTCAGGTCAGAGATGTGCCGTTTGCAGGTCTGGTGTAAATCTGTGCAGTAGGTCCTGAGAAAATAGCATTTAAATCAATATATATATCTGTAAGCGCGCTCCATGCGCTTACGGTAAGCTTACCGTACGCGTACGGTGCCGTGCGCGAGCTCAATTCTGATTGGTGGTTACATGACTGTAAACATTCGAATCGGTCGAAATCAGAAAGTGTCGCCCGCCATTTTCTGTCTCTCGCACTGAAAAACAAAGGTGGATAACGTGAAAAGGGGGCAACGAAGAGAGTTGAAGACCCCCTAGCGTTTGTCAGGGGATCCACGAAGGACCAAAAAGTACGAAAAATACATTTAATAATTTTAAAAAAAAATCGCGGAGTGCGCGTACGGTAAGCTTACCGTACGCGCACGGCAAAAAATAAAATTAAAAAAAAAACGAAATAGCAATCACATTTATTAAATAAATTGAAGGACCCGCAAGGGAGAAAAAAAAATTGTTACTGTGTAAAAAAAGGCGAGGCGCGCACGGTATGAACTGCGCAACGTGGGCGCTCGGTGCGCAAAGCGCACCGAGTGCCCACAGCGCGCGCACGGTGTGCGAAGCGCACCGTGCGCGCAGGGTGTGCGCACGGTGAAAAACCAGAAAAAAAAATAAAAAATATATACATAACTTAGCATTTAAAAAAACGTACAAATTCACTGAAAAAACCATAGGTTTCACACACGTTATAGTTAGGAATTAGCATTTAAAAAACCTTGCAAATTCACTTAAAAAACCATAGGTTTCACACATGTTATAGTTAGCTGTACATTTCACTCGTAAAAAAACAATGAAATTCCACGTTATAGTTAGATCAGGTAACTATAACTTGCGCGACCGCAATCCACAATGTGTCATTTCAGATGTCATCATTGATGTGAAGAGTGATGTCACTGACCATGTCATGAGTGATGTAATATGTGACGTCATCAGCAGTTTATTGTGGGCGCGCAAGTTATAGTTACCTGATCTAACTATAACGTGGAATTTCATTGGTTTTTTACGAGTGAAATGTACAGCTAACTATAACATGTGTGAAACCTATGGTTTTTTAAGTGAATTTGCAAGATTTTTTAAATGCTAATTCCTAACTATAACGTGTGTGAAACCTATGGTTTTTTCAGTGATATATATATATATATGTTAACCCCTTCGCTGCAGCGCTGGGGGGGGCAGGGGGGCAGCGCGGTGGGCCTGTGCTCATGACGGAGCAGCTCCGTCATGAGCCACAGTTGAGCTGTGCTCATGACGGAACGGTTCCGTCATGACTCCGCCCATTTGCGTTGTCGCCCCGCACAGGCGGGGAAACAGCGCCGCGCAGGCGGAGCGGCCGCCGACAGGATTGTCATGACGGAACCGTTCCGTCATGAGCACACGCCAACCGTGGCTCATGACGGAACGGTTCCGTCATGAGCAGGGAAGGGGTTAATAACATATTAAAATGAATAATACAAAATTTAGTAAATTTAACATTCATTTAAACAAAATATAACAAATACACTTCATTTAAATAATAAACACACAAACATAATTATTTATACATAGATCTATATTTACTTTACAATAATAAACTATAATTTTGTATTCATTTTAAAAGTTTAAAATTATATAAAAATAAAAATATGTATATCAATAATTTAAAATATGGGAAAAAAAACATTCTTTAATAAATTAAAACATTAAACAATAACAACATATTTAAACTTACATTTCCCAATACAGTCAGTGCAACAGTTGGGAAAGTGTGGTATAGCGGAGAGGTAAAAATGACTATTCTCTCTCCAATAAGTACAACAGTAGGGAAGTGTTGGATTGCGAAAGAGTAAACATTACTATTCCAACTCCGATGAGTGCAACAGTAGGTAAGTGTTGGATAGCGGAGGGACAATATTTACTATTCCAAATCCAGTCAGTACAACAGTAGGAAAAGTGTTGGATAGCGGAGAGGTGAAATTTACTATTCCCACTCCAGTGAGTGCAACAGTAGAGAAAGTGTTGGATAGGGGAGGGTTAAAAATTACTATGCCCATTCCAGTTGTTCAAAAGCAGAGAATATGTTGGGTCGCCAAGGGGTACAAAATTTCTATTCCCACTCCAATGAGTACAACAGTAGGGAAAGTGTTGGATAGCGAAGGGGTAAACATTGCTATTCTCACTCCAATAACTGCAACAGTAGGGGTAGTGTTGGATAGCGGAGGAGTAAATATTATTATTCCCACTCCAATGAGTACAACAGTAGGGAAAGTGTTGGATAGCGAAGGGGTAAACATTGCTATTCCCACTCCAATAACTGCAACAGTAGGGATAGTGTTGGATAGTGGAGGAGTAAATATTACTATTCCCACTCCAATGAGTACAACAGTAGGGAAAGTGTTGGATATTGGAGGGGTAAAAACTACTATTTCCACTCCAAAAAGAGCCACAGTAGGGAAAGTGTTGGATAGCAAAGGGCTAAAAATTACTATTCCCACTCCAGTGAATGCAACAGTAGAGAAAGTGTTGGATAGCGGAGGAATAAAATTTACTACTCACACTCCAGTCAGTTAAAAAAAATAACAAAAAACATTTAAAGTATAAAAAAATTAATGAAATAAATAAATATTTTAAAAATTAAAGAACAAATATATAGAATATATTAAAAAGACATATTATAATATTAATTACATATAACAAATACCTACAAATATTATATAAAATAAAATTAAAATTAAAATTTTAAACTAGAAAAGATTTACAAAAATACCCACTAATTATAACATACATGAATTTACTTTATTTCCTACCCTATAACACCACACAAATCACAACACACTTCTGAATTTAAAAAAATGTACTTCCATAAATACCGTAAATATTTATCAATTAAAACATATTTAACCCTAAATACCCACAACAAACACCTAAATTAAATTGTAAAATAATAAATTACACAATTAAAACTTATTTTAAAATTAAAAACTATTACTACTAAACAACTAATTATGAAGTAATTAAAATGTATCTAATACCCACCCTTTACCCCTTTAAAAGTAAAGACAACACATCAAAAATAAACAGTTACACAAAATAAATATAATTTTTTTTACATTACTAAACAACTATATATTAAATAATTTAACACAAATTTAAAGGAAAAAAAAAGGTCAAAAAGTAGCTTTATTCGATAACAAGGATCTTAAAAGCAATAACATAAAAACAGACATCATAAAAGTACAATTATGAGATAAAACATGGTCTAAAAAACATACAATCCATAAAAACTGCAATTAAAAATTTCCATACTAAGATAACAATGGGCAATTTCAGATAAAAGATTTTATATGATCATAAATTTGTTCAGTTTCAGCTTATTTTCAATTTATAGGGCAAATATATAAAAAGAAGTGCAACCGGAAATGCGTTATAAGTACAATAGTTCATCTAGGTTGTAGCGCATAGTATTTGGTGCCTTACTATCCAGGCACGGCCAAGATACCTGGCCGCGCCGCAGGCCAAGAAGGTCCGTGCATCCGTTTTCAGTATACGCAAGGCAACCCTGTGTTCACGAGTGCCCAATGAACTACAAATGGGTTTTAGCCATCTTGTTCTTGCCTTCTTATAAGCGTCGCAAGCAAACATAAAATGGGCCAAGGTTTCAGCTGGAGCCTTGCAGCACGGGCAATCCACTGTTGTCTGATGCGGGACACTCCATTTTACAGGTTATTCTCGTATCGGGAGAGTGCCTATCCTAAACTGAATATAAAGTGCCCTGTCACGTGGTGTCTGAATAAAATCTAAATAGGGTTCTAAAAATATACGCTGCTTATGTAAATAGAATTCATCTGTGAGTTTTCCTAGTCTTGAGTTGCAATGCTCTTGTGCGTCCACCCAAGCCCAGTAGCACTTTTTTAGATCGACCTTACAGGGTGGGATTTGATTTTCCCACGAGTCCTTCAAACCAAGCGCCAAAACCAGTTTTTTGAGGTTAGATAACCAACTAATCTTTTGATTGCCCTCCATAGCCATCACTTCTGTAAGCGCAGAGGCATAACTGCCAAGCTCTGGGGTACGTCGCAGGTGGGCCCAAAATAACAAGGGCCGCAGCTTAGCAATATCTTTGAAAGAGCGCCTACCCAGATCACTCATCAGGGGTTTTAGGGGTACCTTGCTGGGAAGCATCACTAGATCTCTAAAAAATGTATGTTCAGATCTGCTAATTCCATCGACAATGTTGAAGCCCCATAATTCGGCACCATAGAGAGCTGAGCTAACAGCTTTAGCTGCATAAATCGTGAGGGCAGGAGCCACAGGTCTGCTCTGCGAGGAGCGATGTTCTTTAAGTAGTGTTCCTACCACACGTTTATGGCTCAAGAGCATTTTGTCAATATGGTGCCTCCAATAAATTTTCTCAGCAAGCCAAATCCCTAGGTAATCAAACGTTAGGACACGCTCTAAGTGTGTATCGTCTAGTATAAAATTAGCTTTATGTGGCTTGTAGGGATTAAACATCATAAGCTTAGTTTTGGTGGTGTTAACAACCAACCCCCTGGATTTACAGAACAGATGGAACCTATCTAAGAGCTTCTGGAGCCCAGTCGGAGTTTTAGACATGAGGAGAGTATCATCCGCAAAGAGCAGGGTAGGAACCTTGTCTCCTGCCAGAGACGGGGCATCCGATGGAAATTCTTGTAAAAAGCTGAACACTCCATTAATAAATAAAGAGAATAGGGTGGGCGCCATTACACGACCCTGTCGGACTCCTCTATTTACGGGGATCCTGTCTGTCTTCTGTGCCTGAGATCCCCACCTTACTTGGGCATAATTGCCCGCGTGAAGGCGAATAAGCAGATTCAGGATCATAGGATCAATCCCCATCTCGCCTAGTAGTTGCCACAGCCGATCTCGGGGCACTAGGTCAACGACAGTCTTCAGGTCAATAAAGGCCAGATAAAGACTGCCCCTGCCAATTAGTACAACCTTCCAATAGATTAGCAGCAGTCTAAATGCTTAATCCACTGTACCTGTGCAAGCCCTAAAACCCACTTGATACTGGGAAAGAACAGCCTTATCATTGGGATCCCTGGATACACTTGCATCCCTTAGATTCTGCCAGTGTGTCTCCTCACATTCACGCTTAGCTTGAATAACATTATAAAAAATCAACAGGAGCAAAAACCCATAAACCTAGTTGAGACTAAGGTGAGTAAGTAAAGGAAAACAAACAGTCCCAACGGTATCATTTAAAAATACAGTTAAAGGTGCATGCAGAAAGCATTACAATCAAGGAAGGAGAGACTCTCAAAAAATTACATTTAAGCAAGAATGATTTTTTCAAAAAATGTCTTGTATTCAATACAGATGACACAAAAAGACAAACAACGGAAATTAAGCAAATTAAGGTTACAGTTGGGGGCGCTAGAGGGCGCCAAACCAAGATGGCCGCACAAGAGTGAGGCTCCCGCCAGACCGGGCGCTTTCAAGATCCTTTCTGTTATCCTGACCAAGCTATCCTCCGCCTCACCTTCACGGCTGCATCCGCTGTGACCTACGCAGCGCCCCGATACCCGCCACGTATCTAGAGCCCGCCAGAGTGCCGAGATATTCGCTGGAGTTCCCCCGGACGGGGGTGAGGGCTCGTCTGCGGCCGGCGCGCTGTGGGAGACGTGCTCCGAGGCCTTCACGACGCTGGACGGCTCCGACTGGTGGGGCTGCAGTCGACGCCGGAGGATCCTGCCTGGGCCGGGAGCCCTGCGGAAGGTAGGCGGAGACATCTCCGAGGCTGGGCCGAACTGGGGGGCCTTCCGCCCGCTCGCCCTCCGCTTGTTGAGGCCTGCACACGGGACTTACGCTCGCAGGCTGCCACAGACCTCGCTTGGATATCCGGGCACGGGCTTGGGGGCCATCCTATCCCTCCCCTCCCCCTCACGCATCCTCGGGAGGAGAGACACTTACCCGGGGCCTAGCTGCCGGATCGCACCAAGTGAGACTGAGGAGTGCGGCCTCAGTAACGCACGCTGTCCCGCATTGACCGGCGGTGCGGACTGGGAGGCCGTGACGACTGCTGCCCCCGCCTCGGCGACTGGAGCTGCGGGTGGGGAGGGTGTGCGACTCCGGGGACAGGTACTGCTTGGAGCCCTTCGCCCGACCCTGTACTGCCGGGGCCGCACCCGGACCGGCGGACTACCGACCACACCTCACTGCTGCTGCTGGCCTCCCTGGGGGGCTGCCTGGGCTGGGCGGATTGGGGCCGGACGCCCCCCCCCACTGCTATCCTGCGAGTGCGGGCTGAGACCTGCGGGGCCCTGAGACTGCTGCCTCGTCTGGATCGCCCCCCCCTCCATCTGGGCCACAGGGGGCATGGCCGAGCTTACCTACTGACGGTGGAGTCGCCCCCCCCGCCCTCCCTGGTCGTTCGGCCGCTTGGGGGCGTGTTTGAGGAGCCGCACCACCCCTATCCACTCGCGGGGTTGTGGCTTGGCCTGGACGGGGCCCTCCTTGCCTGGGCTGTCGGCGGGGTGAACTAGGCGAGTTCGACTGTCAGGCACCATGGGGCGCAACGACGCGCGACAGTCCAAGTTACCGTTTGACGCCAAGAAGGCCCCCGCGCCGGCGTCCGAGCCTGGCCCATCCGCCACCGGCCCTCCTGACGAAGACTGGAAATCTCTCCTGCTGGGATTGAAACAAAGCCTAACGACCATAGATTCTAAAATTGACACCATCACTACCAGGCTGGATGGTGTAGTGGCCAAACTGGAGCGGCACGATACCCGCATCAAAGAGACTGAGGACAGGATCTCCACATTGGAAGACGGCGCCACCTCTACAGGCCGACATGTTACCCAAATGGACCGCCTCCTCAAGATAATTGCGGACAAGAATGAGGACCTAGAAGCGAGGTCCCGTCGCAACAATGTCCGCATCCTGGGCCTTGCGGAGACCACCAACACCGGAAAAATGGAGGTCTTCATTGAGAACCTGGTGGCCGACCTGTTCGGGCGGGAATCCTTCTCCCCACACTTCATCGTGGAGAGAGCCCACAGGTCCCTCGCTGCCCGCCCCCCCCCCCCTGGCGGCCAGCCTCGGCCCATAATTGCGCGCTTCCTTAACTATCGAGACCGGGATGTGGTGCTCAGACGTGCGCAAGAGATGGGAACAGTGCTCTACTGCAACACTACGCTGTCCTTCTTCCCCGATTTCACTGCATCTGTGCAGGAGGCCCGTCGGAAATTTGCTGGGGTAAAAAAGAAACTGCAGGCCCGGGAGATTCCGTATGCAATGCTATACCCTGCTAAACTGAAGGTCTCACACCAGGGCAAACAGTTGTTTTTTCAGCAGCCGCAGCAGGTGGAGGACTTCCTCAAGCGGCATCGTGGAGACTCGGGTGGGGGGGCTGCTGGGCCGCGGCCCTCTCGGTCGCCCTCGCCGATGGAGCAACAGGACTGAACATATCGGGGGGCTGCCCCCCCCGACTCACGCTGCTGTTAGGACTGCACTTGCCCGAATGGATCAACGTCACGCCTGGTGAGGTACCTCTCTTTGTTTCATGTCAATGACACTAGGCTTGGTCGCTGTTATATTTTGTGCCCGGTCACCCACCTCCGTCCCACACTGAGGGCCTAGTGTAACTCTGGGTTCCTGTGGGTGCAAGTAGGGAGGTGGATGGCAGGTCTGGCGCCCCTAGAGTACGATCCCCCAATGGGCGCACCCCAATGCACCCCTTTCCTCATCAAGGCAGGGGTAGTTACTGTATTTTTTCTGTTGGTTAGGTTGGGTTTGATAGGGGGGGAAGGGATGGGTGGGTAATGTGTACCCGGCCAGTTGGGGAAGCCGGCGTGGGTGGTCGAATACTCCGACCTGCATCTGGGTTATCTGTCTCCTCAGTACAAGATGCGGGAGGACGGGTGGGGGGGTAGTTCACTGGGGTTTTGATATGGAATTCGTTACTGAGTGCTACGAGCAATTGCAAGTTGTGAGAACATGTCACTTATGCCTTTACACGGGGGAATGGGGGACTTAGCTGACAAGCGCCCTGCGCAGAACTTTCAGTTGCTCTCATGGAACGTGCGCGGGTTAAACAACCCGAGGAAGAAGAGGCAAGTCCTGAGCTACCTGACTCGGCAGGGAGTGTCCGTGGCCATGCTCCAGGAGACGCACTTACAACCGGGGATGGCCCCCCCATTTGCGTCACGATGGGCTGCGAGTAGGGCGTTCTCGTCTTACTCGAGTTACGCGAGAGGAGTGACCATTCTAGTGAGACGTGGGATGAGGTTTACACTGGCGGGAACTGAAGTAGACTCTGGAGGGCGGTACTGCATGGCTTGGGGGACACTACACTCACATACGATACTGTTTGCATGTTACTATGGCCCCAACACGGATGACCCTTCCGCGCTCCTCACTATGTGGGGTAAGATTCAGTCCCTAGGTATCTCCCACATTATACTGGGGGGAGATTTCAACACTGCACTCAAGCCTGGGATAGACAGATCGCACCCGCAGGCGTCGCACTACACGCACACACAGCGCGCGTTGTTGAACATAGTGGACGAGCACCGCTTAATCGATGCTTGGAGGCACTTCCACCCCACGCTCCGGCAGGGCACCCACCACTCCGCAGTACATTCCACCTGGGCGCGTATTGATTATGTATTCCTTTCATCGGGCCTCTCCCCATGGCTGGGGGGAGCGCTTCATCTGGCTCGCACATTCTCTGACCACTCTCCGGTCCTGCTTTCCCTGCGTATTCCCCTCGCGATCTCCCCATACCTGAGTTGGCGACTGAATCCTGCACACCTCACAGATTCAGTGTTTCAAGCGGAACTTGAGCAGGACATAAAGGACTTTTTTGAACGCAATATAGATTCCGTATCCAGCCTCACTACAGTCTGGGAGGCGTTCAAAGTTACCGTGAGAGGTTGGTGCATAGCTAAGGGAGGTGGTGTCCTTAAGTTTCTGCGCGGAGATTTACGCAGGCTAGAGGCTGAACTCCGTAAGTTAGAGAACGAAATGGAGCGGAATGGGCGAGAGCCTGGCACTGCGGCGCAGATGCGAGAGAAGCTAAATGAATACACGGAAGCCGCAGCCAAAGAGTGTAAGTTTCTGGGGAGACCCTTTGTCTCTCGAGTGTATGGCGAGGGTGACAGACCTGGCAGGGCATTGGCCACCGCAACTCGCTCCCCTAGGTATAGTAACTACATTACTACCTTGCTGGATGAGCATGGCACCCCGCAGCGGGATCTTGCTGACCAACTCAAAGTCCTCACGGGTCACTACACTAGGCTATACACCTCCCACAGGACCGCACCGATTGTACTGCATGAATACCTCGATGACACTGCGCTTGCATGGCTGGGCCCCACACAGCAGCAGTTCCTCCATCATCCACTAGAACTAGATGAGATAACGGATGCAATTATGTCCATGAAGTAGGGGAAGGCGCCAGGGTCGGACGGGTTACCGATCGACTTCTACAAAGCCTTCAAGCATGTGCTAGCCCCCATTCTACAGCAGGTGTACTACTCTTCATTAGAGGAAGGTTCCCTGCCAGCCACGATGCGAGAAGCCCTCATAACGTCTTTGTTAAAACCTGGTAAAGCGCCCGAATATTGCGACTCCTACAGGCCCCTTTCGCTGTTAAATACAGACGTTAAAATATTAGCGAAGGTCCTAGCCACACGCCTTAACCTCTTGATGGAGCGCCTCGTGCTCCCAGACCAGGCCGGGTTCGTTCCCAACCGTGCAACTTCTCATAACTTGCGCACACTTCAGGCGGTGATACAGGATGTTAACCCGACGAGCGAGGCTGCCGCGGTCTTTCTCGACGCCACTAAGGCGTTCGATTCCCTTGAGTGGGATTACCTCCTGGCCTTGCTGGAACGGATGGGCATGCCCTTCAATTTCCTGGATTGGATCCGACTGTTGTACTGCCAGCCCCGAGCAATGGTGCTGCTTAATGGTGCCCGCTCCCCCCCCTTCGCGATTCACAGGGGTACCCGACAAGGATGTCCCCTCTCCCCGGTGCTGTTCGCACTTGCCATAGAGCCCTTGGCGGCCAAACTTCGGCAACATCACAATCACCGATCTCTCATCTATCCTGAGCGCCAACTGCTCATTGCACTATATGCGGATGACATGACTCTTTATGTGCATAAGACGCGTGAAAACTTGAACCCTTTGCTGCGGGAAGTCACTAAATTCGGTGCCATCTCGGGGATTCAGATAAACTGGACGAAGTCGGCCCTGTTCCCCTTGACTGACAAAACTACGCAGTTCCCCCTGGATTACCCCCTGGTATGGGAACAAGAGGAGATCAAATACCTGGGCATCCAAGTGACCAGAAATCGGGAAGCCCTGATTAGAGCCAACTACGGGACTGTTGTGGATAAAATCACGGACAAAGTTACCCAATGGATTCGCCTCCCATTGTCAATGGCGGGTCGGATCTCACTGATCAAAATGGTGGTCCTCCCCAAGCTGCTGTATCTTTTTACAAACATACCATACAGCCCTGGCGCATATTTCTTCCGTGCCCTCAACTCCCAGTTATCGCGACTCATCTGGGGAGGCAAGCAAGCCCGACTCGGGCTGCGGACCCTTATGCTACCTTACCACCAAGGGGGGTTCGATGTCCCCAATTTCCAGCGATACTATGATTGCGCACAGGGTCACTTCGGCGCCTATTGGCTTCACCCCCCCCCCCTTTATGGCGCACCTAGCAGTCGAAGATGGATATATGAGGCCGGAGCAACCTTCCAGATATTTATACACGTCAGCCCGAATAGAACATAGAGACCCCACCACGGTCGACTGCACTGTCAGTGCCTGGAAACGACTGGCGGAACATATGGAAGTGAAATTCCTATACTCCCCTCGCATGGCTTTGGCACATGATCCAAGGGTGAGTGTGGCCCGTGAGGAAATTGGCCGTAGAATGCTCGCAAAGCTTGCGATTCACACCTGGGGGGATCTATACCACCAGGGGAGTTTCCGCGCAGCGACACACTTCTTCGGGGATACCACTCCTTCCGTTATGGATACCTTTCTTTACATTCGGCTCCGGCAAAATATCAAGGCGGTCACGCCCGACTTTCCGAGCGAGCCTGATACCGTGGCGCCACTCCATGCCCTGCTGCAGAAGGGAACTCCGACACATGTGGTCTCCATGTTATATAACCACGCTCAGGCAGCCCCGTCCCCCCCCCCTCTCCGAGCGCGTAATGACTGGGACTGCGATCTGGAGGAACCACTGTCGGACGCTCAGTGGGAGGAGAGTTGCTCCCATACCAGCGCGGTGACAGGAAATGCCCGCCTTCGGCTGGTTCATTTTAAATTTCTGCATCGCCTCTACTTTACACCCGCTAAATTACACCGCTTCGGACTCCGGGACAATGATTGCTGCCTACGTTGCAGAAGGCCAGGGGCGGACTTCATACATCTGGCGTGGTCTTGCCAGGCCGTTGCCGCCTATTGGGTGGAGGTGTTTGCAGCTCTCACTGAAATGATTGGGGTAAGCATTGCTCCTTGTCCTAAAATTGCCCTGCTGGGCCACTCCAACCCCGCTGTTAAGGCGCACCGGAAATGTTTAGCGATGGGCCTTCTGTTGGCAAAACGCCACGTCGCATGCAGGTGGGGGCGAGGGCGAGCGCCTAAATTTAAAACTTGGCTGGATACGATGACAACTTGGCAGGAACAACTGCACAACTATTCGGACCTTTTACCTCACAAATCGCGCCCCAGGGACCTTTGGGGTCCTCTCACTGCGTATCTTCTAAAGACGCAGTTCCCAGACACGCCTGCGACAGGCGCGAGTGGGGATGTGACAGCGGAGGGCCAGTCCACCTCGTCGGCTCCAGCACCTAATCCACTGCCAGCTGACACTGATTTAGCCCCCTCCCCTCCCGCACTCCTTTAGTTCCCCATACATACTACGCCTGCACTCTCGCTACACCCGGCTGGGCTTCACACGTCCCGTGGGATCGCCTAACATCCACAGGCTACACGGGTGGAGGGAGCTGCGAGCTTTTTGTCCCCCCCCCCCGTGACCGGAGGTGGGCGGAGCCCACCCCACTACGGCATAGCATGCACGACACTACAGGAAGTAGCATCATGTCATGTTCTCTACTAGGGCCATTGCCATACCCTCCCAGATCACTTGACGGTGCCTTGGGGCGCGGGACGTCATCGCTCTGGGTGCTGCCTGCACTCCATAGCGTGATACCCGGCCCGCACAGCCAGGCGCCACACTGCCATAAATGCCTAGTACTGGGTGTGGTGGATATCTGCTGGGAGGGCACAGTTTATGTAGCACTTGTTTGGTTACGTTATTAAAGTTGAATGAAACCTCATGTTCCTCATGCTTGATCATCTCATGCAGCTCTGATTGCTCACTACTACATGCTTAAACAGCTCTAATTCCTATGCTACGCGGCCGGCCCGTCTGGGTTGTAGGCGACATGCTGTGTAAACCAGTGGCTGCTTTTCAAAATATGCTTATCAATGCCCCCACTGCATGTTGTCGCTGCCGGCCTGATCATTCAGGATGTAGGCGTACAGCTGTGTACTATTTCTTCATGCTCAATAAAGGTTTTTTGAAAAAAAAAATAATAATTAACTAAGCAAGCTATTGTTTCTGCATCATAGGACAGCTACACACAATTATTTACCTGCGCAGCATACATGTTTGTTAAATCACAGAAATAGGCTTACTGTAATATATTATACTTCGCATGTATTTGCATGTACACCTCTGATGCCACATTACTTGAATGTCCCAGTCTCTCACTCCCTCTCTCTCTCTCTCTCTCCTCTCTCTCTCTCTCTCTCTCTCTCTCTCTCTCTCTCTCTCCCCTCTCTTTCTCTCTCTCTCTCCCCTCTCTTTCTCTCTCTCTCTCTCTCTCTCCCCTCTCTTTCTCTCTCTTTCTTTCTCTCTCTCTCTCTTTTTGTCAAGACCATAAAACCTGTGACATCTCTTTCCCTACAAGAAAATGAAAAGCCGCGTAACTCTGAGACATGTTGGGATAAAACACTTTATAATATGGAAAATAAAACTTTTTTGTTAGAGAAGTAAAAAAAAAAAAAAAAAATTAAGGTTACAGTTGTATCAGCACTGCAAACCAATTTAATTAGCATTTAAACAACCCGAAATTGTACTTGGTGCTTGGGAGTGTGAGTGACACCAGGACTAGCGACGCAAGTGACAAAGTGAGATCAGCAGGGGACAGCGCGAAGTGGAGTGCAAGTGAATAAAAACCGTGGTTCTAATCTCAGTTTTTACACAGTACAAATGATTTTTCAATTATTCATAGAACCATAAAGTAATGTTGTGCCATCAATTAAGCTGACAAGTCGACGGCGTTTCGATCCAGTTTGTTTCGGATCATCATCAGGACCGGGTTGTAAGATTCAAGCGGTGCTGTACAAGGGGGAAAAAAACCAAGGGGTAAGGATGGGGGAGGGGATGGTAAGGTTAGGTGTAAGAACAGAATGAAAAATCCCAGATGGGAATAGACTAAAATGAGGAACGGAATAAATCCTGAATTAGGGATGTCATATAACGACTTCTAAACGAAAAGAGGAAAGAAAAGCGGTGCAGGACAATTCAAAAAAAGTTTCTTTACCTTCATTGGTTGACCGACAGAGTTAGGGAGATCGGTACTTCAGTAATTCAATACGCAATCAGGATCTATGGGAGGGAAGGGAGAAGTGTTGTGAAGGGACGGGGAGCGAATCGTGAATCAAGGACGTGAGGGGGTAAGGATAAAAATTAAATACCTGGAGATCATTGAATGAAACCTTGTAATCCATGATGCGGACAATGCATGCTGATTCGAAGGTATCTAATGGAAAAACCATGGTAGAAGGGGATCAACTATCACGGAGGAAGTTCGGACGAAAAGTTGTTAAGTAGTAAAACTCACAGAGCGTACCTAATGAATAGAAGGTCGGAGGCGGGCGTCTCACTCGGCCAAATTCCAGAACATTCAATGTACGAATCAGGGCAAAACCAGGAAGTGAATTAAAAAGCGTAGCGAGAATGTGGTGTGTGCGTGCGCTTGAGGGATGGAACAATGAAGATAGAAAGAGGAGGGGAGGGGAAGGGACAGAGGGAGGATAAACAACAAGGAAGGACAAACATTTCAAGTGAAGCTCGCATTATTAACAGCTAATGACCACACAATTATTGTTTTTTCGTGGCCACACGGTTTAAAAATGGCATACAACCAAATTAGAGAGAACATTGCAAATTGTACAAACCCATTAGTAATGATGTTGAAGATGGAAACATTTTTTAATTAAAGTAAAAAACTTTATACAGCATGTCAAACCAATAGTCCGACAAAAACCTCAATTAAAGAACCGCATACGAGTGAGCCATAATTTTTGGTGGAAAGAAGGGATACATCAAAAACCAGCAAAAGGGCTCAAAATAAAGATGGAGGTGTATTTAAAACACATTTGGCTAGTACATCTTTCTGGAGTGATTTAGAGCAAAATAGTACTGTTCCATTCATCGATTGTGTTTAATCCAGAGTTAACGGAATTACAGATGGTCATCCATTTGGATTCACTTTTATTAAGTAATGCTTTGATATTGCCACCCCGATGGGGTAAAGTAGGCTGATCTATTACTTGCCAGGCAATGTCCGTTGCGTTATGGTCCTTCTCAAGATAATGAGTCACAAGAGGGGCAGTCAAGGTTCTACAGTGTATTCGACTCTTATGTTGAATGATCCTCTGTTTAATCATTTGAGTAGTCTGTCCAATGTATGTGAGGTTGCATGGACATCTAATGGCATAGACCACATTCTGGGACCTGCAATTTGTCATGGTTTTAAGCATGTACGTTTTATTACCAGTTTTAAACTCTTTAGTATTCTGTGTGAGATCACAGACAGAGCAATTCTGACATTTATAATGTCCAATAATCGGGGGAAGGCCCCACGATGCGGTAATGGTGTTTGTGTCACTGGTGTTGATGGGCCAAGTTATGGCGTGAACCAAATGAGTAGCCAGGTTTTTTCCTCGTTGGTACGAAAATATAGGAGGTTCCTTGAAGGTGTCTAAATGTCTAAGTATAGGCCAATTGCTCCTAATGATTTTAGAAACCGTGTTGCTACATGGACTAAATTTGGACACAAAGGGAATTCTAGACATACTCCTTGTAGGTTGTGGAGTGAGGAGTAATTCACGGGGACAGTACCAGGCTCTTTTGCGGGCTCTGGTAAGTAAGCGTTTAGGGTATCCTCTATCCGTGAGTTTCTGTATTAGAATGTCCGATTCATGGAAATAATGCTTGCGCCATTTACAGTTACGTAGGAACTGTCCATACGGAAGACCATCCCGGAGTGCTCGTGGATGGTAGCTGGAATATTGGAGGAGAGTATTGCGTTCTGTGGATTTGCGGTAGAGGCGGGTGCCAATTTTACCATCCTCAGCATGTATGGTGACATCCAGAAAAGAAAAGATCATTGTGTTTTGACTCACATGTAAAGTTAAGATGTTGTTGAGATTGGTTAAGCCACAACATGAACTGGTCAAGGTTATCTGTGGTACCTTTCCAAAATCCCCAGCTATCATAACATATGAATCTAAATGGCGTTTGGATAATTCTTGTTCCAACGACATAACAATATCTGATGCTTTTTCCCCTGAAGTCCCCCTTATGTAGACATTAAACAATTCAAGGGTTTTACCACCATTAGCACCCTTGAGCGAAAGCCACATAATATCCGGGCTCACACATTGCTGCACCTTTATTTCACAGTATATATTAACCTTAACCCAGACAGTGAGACCTCCAGAAGGCCGCCCCCTGCGTGGAGCTCCGCAGCCATGCGTTTCCCCCTGCACTGGCGCTAATTTCAGCTGCCTAGCGCCAACGCAGGCATCCTTGCACTATAGTGCACGGGTGCCTGCGTTGTCGGAAATGATTGTTTATGTGCAGGAATGTGCAGCACACAGAGAAGTTGAAACTCATTATTTTGAAAAAGGATTGTTTATGTGCAGGAAGAGACACCTTCCTGTACATAAACAATCATGTTTTGCAGTTTCTATGTGTGCTGCACAATGCAGCACATAAAATTAGCAAAAACGAGGAGAAATAAAGCATTTCTCCTTCTTGCGCCCTGTTAAAACCAGGTTTGCCCTGGTCTTAATTTTGGCGGTGCCCCACATTTACGCCACTCTTGTAAATATGGGGCAGTGTTGAAGTCAATGGGTGTTGCGACAGAACCCCCACCACAACACCCATTGCCCACCCCTTCACGCTACGTATAGCGTGTAAGGGTGCCTTTTTACAAGGCAGCGTTGAGCCTCTTTAAGTGGCTTAATGCTGTCTCATAGATAAGGCAAAGCCCATATCGCCTCCACAATATCCAAAAAAGTGGCGTTCCGGTGGCGACAGGGGCTTATAAATATGCCCAAAAGTACTAAAGCTGTTTGGAAAAGTAAGAGGGTATAATTGGCAAACCATGTGGCTCCCGTGATCTGGAATCTTAAGCTTTCTAAGGAGAGTTGGCACTTCTGTTGGCGATACAGGTGGACTTTTACTTTGGCATAATATATTTTCAATGTCAACATCCTGTTCGCTTTATTCTTGCCTTTTTGCAGTAAATAGAAACAACAAGTAAGAGTGCCATTGTAAAGACAATTTACATGAAGCATTGAGAAGAGCATCTGCACAAAATGGCGACTTTCTCTTCTTTGAGAATGTAAATTTAAAATTTAAACTGATAACAAAGTATATATATACAGGCCACTGGTAAATTAGGATATTATGAATATTCATTGGCATTTATTGAACCGACACCATGATTTTAAATGTTCTGGAGTCATCTCCAATTCCATTTAATGAATTACCAGCTAAATCTACGAATAGTTGACCACTGAGAACAATTAGAAACCCATGTGAACTGAATAAATAGTGTTTTTATAGACTCGAGGACGTTAAATTGCATGCTTATTTAGTATGCGTTATTTGATAAATATCCACAAGATGGCGCTAAAGAGATAAAAATATTGTGTGAAACTTTCCTTTCCTTAGGCAGCCAAGATGTTTTGCATTGCGTATTGTATGATTGATTTAAAATTGTGAGAAACAGAACAAGGATTGGAGTGGCCAGATAAATTAACCTAACTGTATCAAGAGAACTTGTAAATAGTAAGCAAGCCTTAACTGAATAGGACTACAATGGTTCAATTGAAATAAGAGTCATTTGAGTGAATGCCCGTGTTATCTGGAGAAAACTAAGGGGCATATTCTCAAGAACGTGTGATAACCATCGCAAAAGTTACTTAATGCAACCCTCAACATCGCAGTCCATCGCGTGATATTTACGCTGTGTTAACCAAGTATTCACAACACGGCGGTACCATGCGATAGTCACCAGTTAACGCGCCAAATGGCCGCGTTAAAATCAACGCCACGCCACAAAAATGCGAAACACGAACGCAAAAAAAGCTGCGATGAGGCCAACTGCGATACAAAAAGCAGCAAAAACCAGCGGCAGGCCTGCAAATCCCACACATCTGCCGGGAAAATGCACTATAAAAGCAGAACAATCCAAAGTGCGCTACAACATGGATGCACCCTGACCGAGCGCAGGGGCCAACGTGAACCCCACAAGCCCCACAGACCGCCAGCAAGGAACAACGAGCTCGGGGAAGGCCAAGGAGAAGAGGGAGGGGAAGATGGGTTGCAGTCCGCAGGAAAACAATACCAGCGTCACAGAGGTGACAGAACACAACCAGCAACTGACCCACAATCATACTACCTGGAATGAAGCCGGAGTGTCCAGGAGGCCAATGGAGGAGTCCAAGAGGCGCTGGCAGGACGTTAAAATACAAACCAGGCACAAAGACGCCACCAACAGGAAGGCAGCAACGGCGACAGAAGGTGGGAGTCCTGCGCCACAGGAGGAGCTGGAGGAAACGGAGGCCATAGTCAACAGTGCGGAGACGGTGCAAGGAGTCGGGAGTGCGGACACAGCTCGGGAGGACCTGACACACCATCAACAGGGTGAGTAAAGACCAGGGACTGGGAGGACGGGGGGAGATGGGCACAATGGCACACATGCACAAATAAGCAGAGCACACTGGACACCCACAATGACCCTGGATCATGTCCCTCATCCCCGTGGCACACTGCAGCACACACACATAGCAATAACAGCACATCCACATTGATGACAATGTGGTACAATGTGCAACCCCGACACTGCAGAACAGAGGACACAACTGGCTCCGCACATGTGCAGAAACAGGCCCACCACATCTGACAGAGCTGGAAGCGTTGAAATTGAAATGTAAGCGTAAAACCTCACACCCATCATGTAGTCCAAATGTACACTGTCCCGCATCTAAATCCTGCACCTACAAAACAGTCACAATGTACAGTCATACAGTCTGCATGTAAACAAGAACAATGTGCCAATACACATGTCAACAAAATGTCAACATGCATATCCCCTCCACATTGCAGAGGGACACACAACACCTCCAGCAGAGCACAGAAGACCACACATCAGTGATGCCAGTGAGGACCACCACACCTTCAACACAGATGCCCTACAACAGCCCATGAACATCCCACGCAACCCACCACCAGAACCAGGGCATCCAGGCTATGTAGAGGAGATCCCAGCCCCTGAAACCGACCACACAGCAGGAATCACCCACAAGCACGGCAGGCTCACAACACGTCACCGAACCACACATGGCACCTCAATGCCAGGTGTCAGAATGCTAAAAGGAGGTGACTCAACAGGTGCAGGTGTGTACCGAACCCATGAAAGGCGAACCAGAGCACATATGTGGGTGTCTATTACCCTTCAGGGACTACCTACACCCTGTGAGAAGGTGGCCTGATGTATGCTGTCCACTAGTTCTAGTGGGCACCTTGTATCAGTCCAAACAACCCCTTATGGTGAATTGGTCAAGGACAACCTTTATTGAAAGCTATCCTAGTGGTAGCTATGGAGAGCAGCCTTCAGGTTAAGTCTTGAAGGAATGTAAAGCAGCTTGTTTTACCGGTCTATAATCTCTTGAATGATCAAATGAAAGGACAACCACAGCAGGTATATATTTAAAATATATGTATTTAGGATAAAACACACCCCTCTAGTCTCTTTATGAGACTGGAGTTCGAAGTACTTAATTTACAAGTTAGCAATCAACAGTAATAGCACAAATACACGTTTGGGCCCTAGGGGCGTACCAAACTATATACCATAAAGTGGTATAAGAACCACGACTGAACTAGACACTAGGCCTAGAGCCTGTAGAATCATTGGGATCCCAAGGAACCACCCAAGGTAGTGACACAGGGGACCCACGGGGACCGTGTGCAGTGTGTGAAAAAACCCGCAGGTTCCCGTTAGCTTCTATGGGCAATATCGCGGTTGGAAATTTAAAGATTAGGGACACTTAGGATCGAGTCAGGACCAAACCCTTTTGGACTTAAGAAGTTCTAGGGCTAGCACACACAGGAGCACTGGAGTACTCGAGTTACCTCACCCAGGGAAGCCGGGTGCATAGGTGTCTTTTGGTGTCGGGTCACTTTGTCGATTGCAATGGAAGCTTGCAAAGAACTGCTGCTGCCGTGAAGAGGAGAAGTGTCCGAAGAGATCCAAGCCTGGATCTAGGATGGAAGGAACCTGAAAGCAGAGGGGAGAGAGTCTGGGTCACTAGCCAGTGACCGAGGGCAGGATGGACCAATGCCCACAGATGTCGGGGGATTCAGGTGAGTTGACGGGTGTCTTGACTCTTCAGCAATGAGGTCCAGGAGGCGTCGACGAAGTCCATGAGCCGGATTCGAGCTGTCCCATGAAGTCTGTCGAGTGCTGCAGTGTCGGCGACCAGATTGGACCCAACAAGCCTTGGCAACAGCAAGTGTCGTGGAAAGAGAAGAAGGACGTCGGTGCAGACCAGCAAGGTCTGAGGGACTCACCCAGCAAGGGTAAGTCAGGGCACATCTGGGGCAACCAGGAAAGCACAAGCAGAAGAGGAGTTGCCTTCGTGGGGACCCACTAGCCAATGGGCTAGCGATCGCGAAGGAGCCTCGAGCGGTCACACTGGAACCTGGCCCACGGGTCACTCGTGGAGTCGGTGCTCAAGGCTGGGGCTACACGGAGCCCAAAGCAGAACTTCAGGAATATACAAGAAGTTGATGTACCAGCAATAGTACGCGGTGTCCAGGAGTCACGGTTCCTCATCACCCACGATAGCCACGGGCCTCAGCTTTGCTGTGGACTCAGGGTAGCCTTGGAAAAGTCAGGAAATCTACCTCTGGTGATGCAGAGACTTCGGCGTCCAGTGGGAGCTTCGGAATTGCAGACCGGACAGTTGCTTCTTTGGTGCCTGCCAAGCAGGGGAGTAACTCGTTGACCCCAAGGGAGATTTCTTCAGTCTTCTAGTCTGGATAGAAAGTCGAAGGTGCAGGATATATATTGCAGAGTTTCGTCCAGGGTAATCTAAAGTCGCAAGGACTGGGTTCCCATACTTATACTAAGTTTGGGGGTTGGACATACTCTAGGGACCCACCTATGGGAGGGTTTGGAAAGAGGGGTGGTTACACCCATTTCCTTTGTCCAGTTTCACGCCAGAGCAGGGGCAGGTAGCCCCTGCAACCGGTTTGAGCTGGACTATGCACAGGGACACCAAATGTGCCCCCAGTGCAGGACTTCAAAGCACCAGAGAGTGCTCCCGCCCAACCCCAATACACATCTGCCTGTCTGGGGAGTTGGTTACACCTCCCTTCGACAGGAAACCTATTGTCCAGGCCTCCCCTGCCGGTCTTTCGGTCAGCAGCAGGAGGCCAGACCCGGGTCTGTGGCAGAGGCATCCATTTTGTGATGCCAGGGCTGTAGAAAGTCCTACCAGGTTAGACCAGTGTGAACATGTCTCTCCCTCTAGAAGGGTGGAATGCTACCCCCGCTGCCAGAACTGGCAGGGGGGTAGTATTCAAAAGTGTTTGCCACCAAACACAACATGTTTCCGTGCAGCCTTCCCAAAGTTAGCATTTACCGCAAGGTTATAATGCACTTAAGAGTTTATGGTCAGGCTGCACCACAAACAGCATCAGAGGAGGTACTCCGAATGCTGCAGAGGGGCTCTGCTCATGCAGGGGCACCCTCTCACATAAAAACCAAGCACTCTGCCTTCAGAATTGTTAATGCCTGCCATAGGAGTAACTTATAGGTTTTATATGTGTGTGCAATGATAGTGATATAGGTAGCCTATACCACTGTAAGGGGTGCAAGCACACCCTTACCCAGGCTGCAGTAGCAGACCTGTGGTGCCATTTTGGAGTGCTTCCCAGGGGTGGCATAATACATGCTTCAGCCCCTGGTAGGCCTCTGAGGTACCTATGCCCTGGGTACATAGTATACCATATACTAAGGGCTTATAAGGCACTCCAGAATCCAATTAGATATGTACCTAATGTACATGGAAACCATTTTAGAGAGGAAGCAGCTAGGCTGTGGTCCTGATTAGCAGGGCCACAGCCAGACTAAGGTCGAAAAACAGTGAAACACCAGCAAAAAGTGGGGGGACCCATGTAAAGCAGATCCTACTCTCCTACACACCCCACAAAGGAGACCCACACTGCCATAGAGACACATGCAGATGTTGAGAATCACTCCCAGGGGCACGCACATATCAGTCACACACCCACGTTGGCTCTGCGTACGACGGCACAGTCCACTGCCCTTACGAATTGTGTGGGGGACGACAAGGCTACATGTCCAAGCTCTATCCCGCTGCCTGTGGTGACATGTCTGCATATGCTGTACACCGCACAATGTAATGTCTCAGGGCCCGGGGCCCTCGTGCATACAATAAGACGACAGGGGGACACGCAGATATCATGTTGAATTGGCTACGGGCACGTGCGCCCGACCCCTTTATTGGCAGGGCCACATGTACAGTGACACCTATGCTGGATGTGTGTGGGGTGAGTATAAGGCAGCCGACACTGAGTGCTTGGTGCTGGCAGCAACTTAAACAGTGGACACCAGTGCAATGGAAACAGAAATCACCTGCATAACAGAGTCAACTGCTGAGCAACATGGAGGGAGCCGGAGAAAGTACAGAGGTCACCCAACATACAAACAGAAGTGTCTGTGAGTTGCAGTGCGCTGCGGTTGGGGCCCCAGAGCTGAGCGTGCTCATGTGAAGAAAATGTCTAGAATTGTGCCCATTCTGGACATTTCGGATGCAGCTGCAGTGGGGGGGGGGGGGCACACCTGCATCATCTTCCTCATCGCCGTCCCAGGTCTCCCACACTGTCTGAGGTGACATTGCTGCATGAGCTCTCCACAGCACATAACCAAAACAGTAATGGACGATGATTCATGGTGCACAGAGCTAGTAGCACCTGGAGTGCTGAGCAGGGGATCAGGCAGAAGATGGCATCCACAACAGGTGAAGGCAACTCCGTCAGTCTGCCAATACGACAGTTTCGACACTGGCAGTTGGCGGTTGGAGTTGGGCCTGGCGGTGGTGGCATGTGCCTCCTGCGGTGATGCGACGTCGGGGCCAGTCCGGACTCGATTTTCTGTGTGAGCCCTGGTGGGCCGCATTTGAGGCCGGAGGCAGTGGACAGCGCAGGGCCACAGACCCATGGCAATGATGCCACCAAGGCCATCGCCTCAGAGGCCATTCAACATCTCAGAAGAAGGGGTCCCTGAACTGACCAGCACAGAGTTAGTGGCCCCGGATGCACTGCGGCCGGAACAGGAACACTGCCACAGCACGGTGACTTATGGTGCAGTGAGATGTGGTAAATAAAATATTACGCTCTCAGAATTTCAGTATGTAAATAAGATCATGCATAAAGCAAGAGGCTGAGTCTGTGGTATCAGGTTCATAAAGGGCTTTATTCCAATAACTCGAGTCAAAGGGAGAATATTACCATCACCACAAGGGATCTGGAAGGAACTCAAAAGTATTCTCAAAACATTATTCACAGAGTACAGTATATATACATCGGAAACAAAAAGAGCAAAAGAGAATGAGATAAGAGCATGTGGGCGTGTAAGTAGGTGTGAAGGTGGGCGTCCATTGGGCGTCCACTTGATGATAATGGGTAATTTGTCATGTGTGGGTGGATACCTGGAGGGGGTTGCGTGATCTGCTGGAATTGTACTGGAACTTTGCCTTACTTGTGCTCAACTCGAGCATGACGTGTAACTGACGTGGGGAGGGTTGCTATGCAACCGAAAAAGTCTGGAAGTGAGGCCTTCAGTGAGTGAGGCCTTCAGTGTCAGGACGACCAGCACATCTTGTATTATCTGATATCTGATGTCTGGAGCAGGGACTGATTTGTGACATAGGTTGCTCATCACCAGAAGCCGATGTGGCATCTATTTCTTCATTTACTTCATTTACTGCAGAGGCCGTACATGGGGGCTATGGGCTTTTTACTGACGTGAGCTTTGCTTGCAATCTCATAAAGAGAGACAGAAAGGCTAGGCTTTTTTCCTTTGCTGATCCCTCCTTCTCCAGGCAGGAATGCAGCTCTGTAGGAGTAAGCAGATAACCGTGCTCAATACTGTCTCGGCACCTTGTGACAGGGCCCCTTTGGCTGAGGCCCAAGTGTGTAAGGCCAAGGATATGCAGCTGCAGCTTTCTGAACGTCTGAGGCCTGAAACCTCTGTTCGGGTCTAGCTGAGCCACAAACACGGGTTTGTATGTGGTGCAGGAAAACATGATGCAAAACGTGTAGGCCTCAATACAGATTTGTCGTTTCTCTCATGGGGAACTGAATGATGACAGGCCACGTTATAGCATAAGTCTCATGATAGGAAAGGCCATGGAGGGGAAATGCATAGGTTACATGCATGCGCACATAGGCGTTGGGGGGGCACATGGGGACATATAGGCCTCATAGATTTTTATTTTCCTCAGAGATAGGGGCACATGAAGTGCTGAGCGGTTCCTCGTCGATGTCCAAGGTGGACGTGGCAGAGGCTTGCGTGGGACAGTGGAAGGTGTCCTCCAGGGCATGATGCAGAGCGTGGAAACTGTCCGAAATCAGCAAATGGAGGCGTGGAATGCCACGGCATTGTTCTAGCCACAAAGTCAGACTCACCGACATGATGGCGACGACAAACCCAAGTCCATGGACTCAGTCGCCACCAAAGTTCAACCAGAAAGTGTCCATGGGTCTCGGGGAACAGACTTAGTGGCACCGGGGCTATAAGGGGATGCAGCTTGCATTGAGGCCTGTACAATGACATCAAGTCAGCCATAAATAAATCAAGACTGAATTCGAATAGTGTGTGATCTACTCGACCACAGTGGAGGCCTGAGGCAGCGGTCAGTGCGGTTCAGCGAGCTCCTCCTGGAACTCTAACACACGGCGTTGACATGACATTTGGCTGTGACTTGTGGTTGGCGGAGGCAAAAGCCCCAGAGCTGAGCGGGTGTTCAGTCAGCGACGATGATGTGTCCTGCCTGGTACGGACTGGTTTGGATTGGCTTGAGGCCTGCTGGACCGCAGTGTAGGCAGACATGTGTGGTTGGGATGCCAGGCACAGACTTTGTGTCACCACATCGAGGGAGGTATAGTGACATTCCTGATGTACTCATAGTGCAATCAAGACTCAGTCCCAACTGTGTGACCTACTCGACCGCAGTGTAGGCGGAAGGCAGCTGTCAGCAGTGGCCCACAGCCACGTGTCTTTGGCTCGTGATGCACAGAGTTGATGACACCACGGCAGTTGTCTTGCAATCTCATAAAGAGAGACAGAAAGGCTAGGCTTTTTCCTTTGCTGATCCCTTCTTCTCCAGGCAGGAATGCAGCTCTGTAGGAGTAAGCAGATAACCGTGCTCAATACTGTCTCGGCACCTTGTGACAGGGCCCCTTTGGCTGAGGCCCAAGTGTGTAAGGCCAAGGATATGCAGCTGCAGCTTTCTGAACGTCTGAGGCCTGAAACCTCTGTTCGGGTCTAGCTGAGCCACAAACACGGGTTTGTATGTGGTGCAGGAAAACATGATGCAAAACGTGTAGGCCTCAATACAGATTTGTCGTTTCTCTCATGGGGAACTGAATGATGACAGGCCACGTTATAGCATAAGTCTCATGATAGGAAAGGCCATGGATGGGAAATGCATAGGTTACATGCATGCGCACATAGGCGTTGGGGGGGCACATGGGGACATATAGGCCTCATAGATTTTTATTTTCCTCATTCCCTCCTTGTACCCTAGTGAACCCCCTATGTAACGTCTATTTTCATGAGACAGTCGATCTGTTCTTGCAGCATTATTTTTCCATTTTCAATGCTTTGTAAATGGGGATGTGGAACACATGCAGTAGCACACAGGCCACAAATGACCGGGCCACACTGCAGACACAGGCAACAACTGAATATTATTAAAAGTATCAACCCACAGACGGTCAACACTTTCCAACCCCAAGCCGATATTAATCCCCAGAGCCAACCGGACCATGTCCACGTGCCTGGGTCTTGATGTATGCTTTGGGCAATCTTGTGGAGCCTTGTTATTGCTTTGTATACAGACGGTGCGTTATTAGGTATGAAAACGCAACAGCTAGAACCGATGACCCTACAAGCCCCTCCCCTATCCGCCAGGATGACGTCAAGAACAAGACGATTCTGAAGAACGACCAGTCTCATAGCATACTGTTCCTGGGTCAGATTCCCCAGGGCCGATGCAGTCACATTAGCAACTGTTTCTAGAATCCTTGTTAGCCTTCTGATAAGTTTACTATTCTGGACGGGACCTATGAAGAAAAAGAATCCTTTATTGAAGTCTGTATATTGCTCCCAAGCTGTCTCAGTCTGGTCAATGCCAGAGGCATCGAGCCCTCGTCTGTGTCTGACAAGTGTGAGCCGAAGATCTTGGTGATAGCTCGATGGGGCCAAGAAAACGGGTGGTAGGAGAAACGATATGTAGCACGTCCCACCCCAGTCCAAGGGCAGCTGCACATAGGCTGTCTGGCCACAAATAAAGTAGGTGTGTCGTGATGCTCTGAAATAGGACTTTCCTTTGTCTTTGAATACTATTATAGTATCACACTCACTGTGCCCCAAATGTACTGAGCCTTCTTTTCTGACACACAAGTTCCCTTTCACTGGCAGAACAGTAATTGAAGGCGGACCTGACATGTGTTGGGGCTTTACGTTCAACACTATGAAATCGAGGGTCGCATTTCCTTGCAGATACTCTTCATTTTCTAGATCTGTACCTTTCATTTGGGGAAGACCCTCTTCATCTGGGAAACATGCTTCGTTCAGGACTTTATTCAAGTTACCCCATACCCACTCGCCCCTACAATCTTCCTCTCGACATTCTTTGGCATCACCGTTGATGGATGTCATTAAGGCAAACCATGCTCCGCAAGAACCATTATGGGAAAAAGGAAAAGGGAAAAGAGGCAACACTCCCTTTACCTTCTGATATGGGGGAAGTCGGCCACAGACCCAGCAGTCTGTAGCATTGCTAGCCTGATGTGAATGGTGCAGCATCTGAATAAAGGTATTGTTGCGTAACGCAAGTCGATACGATAATTCATGGGATGGCAGATCACTAAACGTGTGTTTTGTGGCATCATTAGTGGAGGAGTGTAAAAGTGAGGCAATAGGAGGAAAAATAGCATGTAGTATTAAGCTGATACATATTATCGTGATACATAGAAAAGATAGAACAATCAAAGTAACTATACATCTACCACGTAATAATTTACAGTATTTGCTTTTCATCCTGCTCTTTCTCTCGTTCGCTTTGTTCGAGATCTCATGCAAGCCGGAACGCATGTTCAACCGCTTCACCACCTAGTGGACTTAATCGATCAAACGGGTTTTGACTTATGGGATCTGAGTTTCGCTTTATATTTCTGCTGCGGAGTCTCTTCTAGTAAAGGGGGCTCAAAATCCGAGCAGTCAGTGTTCTTTTTAAAAGTACAGTCATTCCCGAAGTAGCATTTGCAGTGGTGAAGGTGTATCCAACCTTTCCGTCCCTCGACTTTCACGGCGGTCCTTGTTGTTAGCAACACCAGTTTCGGCGTTTTCCACCTCGGCTCAAGAGGACTCGATCTATCAAAGTTCCGGATTAGGACATAGTCGCCAGGAGCTATTGAATATTCTTTGACCTGGGTGTTGTCAGGAAAAGCGGCGGCAACCTGTGAACGACAAGAGAGTAGTGCAGACATCAAGGAAGCCAGGTAATCCGTCAGCATGTTACTATCAACATCAGTAATCTTTTTAGGCATTGGAGTGCCCCACATATTCGGTGGTCTACCGATGACCACTTCATAGGGAGATAAGCCTGTTCTAGAATGAGCTACCATTCGCATGTAAAAGAGGGCAACTGGTAGGGCTACCATCCAATCCACGCCTTTGTCTGCGCAAATTTTTGCCAGTTTTATTTTTAAAGTCTGATTATGTCTTTCTACAAGGCCTGCTGCTTCAGGATGTCGCACACAATGGAACTTCCAGGTATACCCTAACAGAAGGGACACTTGTTTCATGAGTTCAGAGGAGAAAGGCTGACCGTTGTCGGAATATACGACACGCGGTAATCCATAACGTGGGAAAAACTCTCGTACCAATTGTCTGGCGGTAGTTACAGCAGTGTAATCAGGGACTGGGTAGGCTTTGGTCCACCTGGATAATGAACATACTACTACCAGGACATATTTGTAACCTCTACATCTATCCATTTGGATATAATCCATTTGGAGGACCTCAAAAGGATGGTCAGGTGGATGGAATCCACCTTGTTCCATTGGAATGCCTTTGCCTGGATTGAATTGGCAACAGATCATACATGTTCTAACCTTTTGTTTCGATGCTGCACGCAGGTGCTTGTTGAACCATATATTCTGTAAGCTGTCTAGCATTGCTTTCTCTCCTAAGTGTGCAGGACTATGTGTGGTATCTATGATTACTTGTACCATTGAATCAGGTAGAAACCATGTGGAGTGGCCCTTAGTCATCCATCCCTGATCAGTCAGTACCCCTCCTTGTTCCGACCATTTCTTTAATTCATCTATAGTAGCATGTGTCTGTATGTCTTGTACATCCTTGGAAGGATCCCTGACTGTCATGGCTTTGGACACTGATGGTACCTGTGACTTTGTCATGTCTAGTGGGGTCTGAGCTGTCTGTTTAGCAGTTCGGTCTGCGAGATCATTACCTTGGGAAATGGTATCTGTGGCTCTAGTATGTGCTTTACATTTTAGGATAGCTATGGCTGTTGGTAAATGTATCGCTTCCAGAAGGGCTTGAATAAGGGGGCCATGCTGTATCTTGGCCACATGAGAGGTCAAGAAACCTCTTTCTCGCCAGAGCACCCCGAAATCATGAACCACCCCATATGCATATTGGGAGTCGGTGTAAATGTTTACTTTCAGGTGCTCAGCTCTTACGCATGCTCGTGTTAGGGCGATGAGCTCTGCTGCTTGTGCTGATAATATGTCTATTCTTTTAGTCTCTATTATTTCCGTATCAGTAGTCACTGCATATGCTGCCACTAATTCTCCCGCCCCTGTCCTCATGCATGAGCCGTCAACATATAGTGTTAGGTCGGGGTCTGGGAGTGCAACGTCTGTCAAGTCTTGTCTTGGCTTAGTCACGGTATGTATTACTTCAAAACAGTCGTGTGGTGAAAGGCTTTCTGTACTGGAGGGCAATAGAGTAGCGGGATTCAGTATGTTGCATCGTCTGATCTCTATGTGTGGTTGAAATAACGTCAGCTCATAGCCTGTCAGTCTAGCTACAGTCAGGTGTTGGGTTTGTGTCCGGTTCAAGAGAACTTCTACTGCATGTGGTACTTGTACTGTCAGAGGGTGGCCCAGCACTATCGAGTCACTTTGTCTTATGGCTAAGGCCGTTGCTGCAACTGATTTTAGGCACGCAGGCAAAGCCTGTGCTACTGGGTCTAATGTACTAGAAAAATAGGCACAGGGCTTGTGTTTTCCTGCATGATCTTGTGTGAGGACAGATAGTGCTGTTCCATCCCGCTCTGTCACAAAAAGCATAAACGTTTTGTTGTAATCAGGGATTGCTAAAACTGGTGCTTGACATAAAGCTCTCTTTAATTCTTCAAATGCCACAGTGTGTTCTTGTGTCCAAGGGAGGACTTTAGTAGAGGCTGCCTCCTGTGTCGTCAACTGTATTAGGGGCTTGGCTATGTAAGCATACTGGGGAAGCCACTGCCTGCAGTATGAAGTGAGGCCAATGAATGCACGTACCTCCTTTTGTGTCATGGGCTGTGAAAGACCTGAAATCAATTGTATCCGTTCAGGTGTCAGTCTCCTACCCTCCTTGGAGAGCAAGTGCCCAAGGTACGCCACTTGCTGTTCACAGAATTGCAACTTCGAAGGGGACACTTTGTGCCCCTTGTCAGCCAGGAAATGCAAAACCATAAGGGAAGCATCCTCAAAATCATGGTCGGAACGTGCAGTGACGAGAATGTCATCGACATACTGGATCAGTGCCGTAGAGCTAGGCATATGGATACTATCAAGTTGTCGTTTCAGAGCCTGGCTATAAATGCTAGGACTTTCCGTGAAGCCCTGTGGTGCTCTTGTGAATCTGAAGCTGCGACCTTTTAAACTGAAACCGAAAAGATATTGGCTGTCCGGATGTATCGGAATACTAAAGAATGCGTTCTTCAGATCTATTACTGTAAAGAACGTAGCACTCGCATCAATGGCAGTCAATATCGAAGAGATGTCCGGGACCACAGGGTACTGTGGTACCACACATTTGTTTAATTCTCGCAGGTCCACAACCAATCTATATACAGGTGGTATATTGGGGTCTGTTCTTTTGAGAATAGGAAGCACCGGTGAATTACATATGTTTGAATCAGTCTCAATCACCACCCCTTGTGCAATCAGGTCATCTATCATTTTTAGTAAACCTACTTCAGCCTCAGGTGGTATTTTGTATTGTCTGATCCGGGGTAGCACTACACCGTCCTTGAGGGTGACCTGGTGTGGCGTAATGTCCATGTAACCTACGTCAGTTGGGCCTTGTGCCCATAGGTGCTGCGGTACATCTCGAAGCCTGATGTCCAGTTCCTTCATAACAAAATGTCCCTTAAAATCACGTAAATACAGTCGAACTCCTTCTGGAGAGCAACAGATTACTGCTCCTAGTTCTTTTAATGTCTTTATACCAAGCAAGTTTTCCGGACATGATTTAGTAAGTAGTAAGTCTGTAGTGTGTATCAGTGGACCAACCCCTAAGGAGACTGGTTCTGAAACCTCATTAACGATAGGTCTACCCGAAAATCCCAGGGATACACTCTTTGAGCCCGAGAGGGGTGCCCCGGGCACCTCGGAATGACTAATGGTAGTTCTACTGGCCCCAGTGTCAATCAAAAACCTTTTATTTTGTCCCAGTAACCGTGCATTTACATAGGGACCCGCTTGGTCCACAGGAACTGGAATGAGGGGCAAGTCGAATTCCCTCTCTGGGCAGCTTCATGAATATGCCTGGTATTCTGGATAGTTATTTTGTGCGTGTTCATACATTTGTGTTGTAGCTCGGGCTGGTGCAGGTGCATGGACAGGCGGTGGCGGCGGTGGAAATGTATCTGTGTTATTGTCCTTGGGATGATATTGACGAGGCTTCGTTTTACCTAGCGCTATATTGTTTTTCAGCACTGCGCACTCATTTACGAAGTGGCCTGCCTTCTTGCAATAATGACAAATGCCACCATTTTGTTTTGTGCTATTCTTGTTCGTGTTAGAATTCGTCGTTGCCGGCGTCGATTGGGCAACCAGCATCTTCATCTTTGTGTCTTTCATGCGTCTCTTTTCTTGGTCATGTTCCTCTCTAATTCTATTCTGGTGGTACTGTAACATCTGTAACATTTGGGAAGGGCTGTTAGCTTGCCAAGTACTCTCAACTTTCAGTACTCTATACTTTACCTCTGGCAAGGAATTTTCCACTAATTTGCTCACAAAAAGATGGGGATATGAATCACTACCGGGCTTAAGGCCACTGTTGATAGTGAAACATTTTTCAAACCTAGAATAAAAGTCGCTAGTGTCCTCGTCTGGCTTCTGTTTACAAGCCGAAATAGCATCCCAGTCTTCCTTTTTGGTAATTAATAATCTTGGCAGAACTTGTACAAGGAGTTCAGGCAATTCTTTAGCTCGGGGACCCAGACCAACCCCCGGGCCTCTTGCATTTTCTTCTGTTTGTAACACATCCCAGCTAATCTTGCTCTCTCCCACCTCCCAGTCTTTTTCTTTAAGTTTCTCGTAAATACCAGCAGGCAATAGTACCTTTAATAACTTTAGAACGTCCGCATATGTATATTCCCCTAAGCGGAGAATGTCTTTTAATTCCCTGTGAAAACCCCCCGGGTCTTTTTCATGAGAGGGCAACATTTTTTTCATTTCCAGTATCTCTAATTTTGACAGAGGGGTGTAGACATACACCCGTTGTAGTTCATTGTTTGCATCCTTTACGGGATGTACCTCTCGTAGGGGGTTCAGTTTGTCGTAGGTCTGTCCTTTAACCTGCGGTGGGACGGGAAGCAGGGATCTAGTTACATATACTATGTATTTGTGTCGCTGGTCCAAGATGACATTAATCAGTTCAGTACCCAAGTTCATCCATCTGTCGAGTATTATGTCGTCCAGTAACCTATACAATATACCAGGACCAGAGTACTGACTTTCATATAACGTTATTAAATGTTGGACCATGTAAACACCAGCTAAGCGCTGTTCATTCGGTGGAAGGCTCAAAAACGTCTGTGCAACGACATCATTATTATATAAATCGTATTGGGATACCCACAGAGTGGCTGATCGTGCTAATTCGAGTTCGGTCGGGGTTAAGGGCTGTTCATTACCTAACCATTCATTCACCGCTTTGTCGGTGATTTGGAACAAATTTTCAAGGGAAAATCTCTTTTTTATAGCCGTTCCCTGTTTACGGTAATTCAGGCCTTTGGGTTTCTCGAATCGTCGGGCATGGCCCACGTATTGTATTTTATCTTGGTCCCCTGTTTCATCATCAGATGATAAGGCAGCTTTATCGTGCGGTCCTGCTTCGTGTGATGCTATTATTGCTTTTCGGATTTTGGTCAACATGTGGTCTGTCTGTCCTGATTTATCATGCTGACCGGCATCTATGCGATCACTCCAACCAGTATAACGATGGTCTACATCCCCGTTTCCTTCGTCTTTTTCTCTGATCAGACAATTAATTAGGAAGCGAAGGATGTAATTTTTAACAACCACTTTTCTATTTTGTATAGCATCTGCTATGCTCTCAGGACCTTCCCCTGTTCTTATGAATGTGTACATTTTCTTTAGATGTTTATCCATATCTGGTAGTTTTTCCAGATCTGTGACTGCTCTTCTAAGCCGTAGTGAAAACACAAGCATCCTGCCCTTCCCTGGGTCTGGATCATATATACATTCGGGGATGTCTACTTTTACTGTCGACACCCCTCCTGACGCTGTCCCGGATCCCCCCTCCCCGCCGTCATCGAGCTCCTGGAGCTGTTCTGGCGTTGGTGGTGCAGGGAAAGATCCGTCCACGTAGGCTGGTGGGGATTCCTCTAGATAGGTGTCAATAAACCTGTCGGATGCTATTTTTAATTTTCGGGGTACTGGCGGAGGCTCTCTACTGGGTCCTTCTACTGGAGTCACTTTTGCTAGTTCCTCTGAAAGGACGGGGTAAATACCAGCAACGACAGTATTCATTTTTCTTTCAGTCTGCTCTCTTTTTACTCGTTCCCCTTCCTCTCGTACGTTCTGTTCTTTGGCTTTATCTGATTCTTGCTTGCTTCTCTCTATTTTGCGGAACTCTTTTTCTGTTCTTCTATGTGACTCCTTGCGCCACAACTCAATGGCATCTTTCTGAGCAGGTCTAGATTTTCTCTTCCATATCTCTTCCTCTACTTTCATAATGCTTTCCGAATCCCACGTTCCCGTGATGGGCCATCTGTATTTTGTCTCTAAATCCTTCGTGTAATCTACCCATAGTTCCAAGAACAACACGGCATCTAAACCATGCTTACAGTACATGAAATGTCCGGGTGTGTCCCTAGGAGGAATGTTAACTGGTTCCTCTAGTACACCTTTTCTGGTACATATTTTACGTAGTTTCGATAATAACGGCATGTTGGAATGTAGCCAAAAACAAAAATCACAATAGCGCTGTAAAAACAAAAACTATAATAAAACAAACATACATAAAACCTGACACAATCAAACCTAACTGAACCTCACTATGACATTAACATTCATACAGTTATTTTGGTGCACCTTGAACATTATGAGGTCTCTACTCGTAAAGCATGCACTTGAACTTGAATACAGGTCTCACAAGTAAAAACCCATCTTGATTGCAACCCCCATGAGAAAACTCACCGGGAAGCGGAACTTGAAAACTTGAAAACTTGTGCTTGACATCGAAGGCCTCCGGAACTTGACGCTGCGCGGGGAATGGCGTAACCTAGGTGGATCTCCAGAAACCTCGGACACAGCTCTCTCGCAGGTGGGCTCTGGGTAGGACAATCTGCGTTCCTCACCGCCTCGTGTGGATGCCTGGTCGCAGTCCGTCTCCTTCGCTGGCCTGAGGGAGTTGGCGGGAAAACCCGCGACGTGCGCACTTGAAGTCCGTCACGGCTGTGGAAGGGGGCAAAACTGGACCCTCATCTCCGGCGTGTGGGGAAAGAGAATAGTCCCTGTTCGGGCGCCATTATGTGGTAAATAAAATATTACGCTCTCAGAATTTCAGTATATAAATAAGATCATGCATAAAGCAAGAGGCTGAGTCTGTGGTATCAGGTTCATAAAGGGCTTTATTCCAATAACTCGAGTCAAAGGGAGAATATTACCATCACCACAAGGGATCTGGAAGGGACTCAAAAGTATTCTCAAAACATTATTCACAGAATACAGTATATATACATCGGAAACAAAAAGAGCAAAAGAGAATGAGATAAGAGCATGTGGGCGTGTAAGTAGGTGTGAAGGTGGGCGTCCATTGGGCGTCCACTTGATGATAATGGGTAATTTGTCATGTGTGGGTGGATACCTGGAGGGGGTTGCGTGATCTGCTGGAATTGTACTGGAACTTTGCCTTACTTGTGCTCAACTCGAGCATGACGTGTAACTGACGTGGGGAGGGTTGCTATGCAACCGAAAACGTCTGGAAGTGAGGCCTTCAGTGAGTGAGGCCTTCAGTGTCAGGACGACCAGCACATCTTGTATTATCTGATATCTGATGTCTGGAGCAGGGACTGATTTGTGACATAGGTTGCTCATCACCAGAAGCCGATGTGGCATCTATTTCTTCATTTACTTCATTTACTGCAGAGGCCGTACATGGGGGCTATGGGCTTTTTACTGACGTGAGCTTTGCTTGCAATCTCATAAAGAGAGACAGAAAGGCTAGGCTTTTTCCTTTGCTGATCCCTCCTTCTCCAGGCAGGAATGCAGCTCTGTAGGAGTAAGCAGATAACCGTGCTCAATACTGTCTCGGCACCTTGTGACAGGGCCCCTTTGGCTGAGGCCCAAGTGTGTAAGGCCAAGGATATGCAGCTGCAGCTTTCTGAACGTCTGAGGCCTGAAACCTCTGTTCGGGTCTAGCTGAGCCACAAACACGGGTTTGTATGTGGTGCAGGAAAACATGATGCAAAACGTGTAGGCCTCAATACAGATTTGTCGTTTCTCTCATGGGGAACTGAATGATGACAGGCCACGTTATAGCATAAGTCTCATGATAGGAAAGGCCATGGAGGGGAAATGCATAGGTTACATGCATGCGCACATAGGCGTTGGGGGGGCACATGGGGACATATAGGCCTCATAGATTTTTATTTTCCTCAGAGATAGGGGCACATGAAGTGCTGAGCGGTTCCTCGTCGATGTCCAAGGTGGACGTGGCAGAGGCTTGCGTGGGACAGTGGAAGGTGTCCTCCAGGGCATGATTCAGAGCGTGGAAACTGTCCGAAATCAGCAAATGGAGGCGTGGAATGCCACGGCATTGTTCTAGCCACAAAGTCAGACTCACCGACATGATGGCGACGACAAACCCAAGTCCATGGACTCAGTCGCCACCAAAGTTCAACCAGAAGTGTCCATGGGTCTCGGGGAACAGACTTAGTGGCACCGGGGCTATAAGGGGATGCAGCTTGCATTGAGGCCTGTACAATGACATCAAGTCAGCCATAAATAAATCAAGACTGAATTCGAATAGTGTGTGATCTACTCGACCACAGTGGAGGCCTGAGGCAGCGGTCAGTGCGGTTCAGCGAGCTCCTCCTGGAACTCTAACACACGGCGTTGACATGAAATTTGGCTGTGACTTGTGGTTGGCGGAGGCAAAAGCCCCAGAGCTGAGCGGGTGTTCAGTCAGCGACGATGATGTGTCCTGCCTGGTACGGACTGGTTTGGATTGGCTTGAGGCCTGCTGGACCGCAGTGTAGGCAGACATGTGTGGTTGGGATGCCAGGCACAGACTTTGTGTCACCACATCGAAGGAGGTATAGTGAGTTAAATCTGACATTCCTGATGTACTCATAGTGCAATCAAGACTCAGTCCCAACTGTGTGACCTACTCGACCGCAGTGTAGGCGGAAGGCAGCTGTCAGCAGTGGCCCACAGCCACGTGTCTTTGGCTCGTGATGCACAGAGTTGATGACACCACGGCAGTTGTCGGTAATGTTCGATCACCTCCGTGACATTGATCCTTTTACCCTCGGGACTGAAAGGCATCATCCTCTTACACCTCTCCTTGCGTGCAATGATATTTACTCTGCCATTGACAAATGAAGACTCAGTTCCACATTTGCGATCAACTCAAACGCAGAGTGGCCCAAGGACAGTAGCCCGCTTGGACCCACAGACACCTGTGGATGGACTCCTATGCACAGACTTGGTGGCACCACATCGATGGGAGTAAAGTGAGATAAAATATGCCATAATTGATGTTCTCTGTCATAGTGTAATCAAGACTCAGTTCCACATGTGTGACCTACTTTTCCACTGTGAATGCAGGTGGAGTACCTCAACGAGAAGGGAGTACAGCGTGCCGGTGTCGCGGAGGCCGTGATGGTTTGAGAAGACTGCCAGGTTCGCGGCACTCTGGCTTGGAGCTTGCACCGGCATGTGGTGGGCCATCATCAACACAAGCCGGTTCGGCAGGTGTGCATTGAGCCTTGTGTGCGCAGGACCTGGCAGGACTGGTACGGGGCCCTGCGGCCCGGGGTGCAGCAGGCGCACAGGAACGCAGGCAACACCGCTCACGGCGACGGTGTCGGCTTCGCGGCGGGGTGATGGGCGCTGCCCTGGCAGAGTCGTTGGGCATTCTGGAAGAGGACCACTTAGGTATGGAGTTGAGGTGTCTGGTGTGTTCATTTGGTACTTGTCAACGTGCAGCGCATTTCCGTAGGTGCCAGCCAGGAAGAGCCGGGTGATGATGGGCTGTTGGAAGATGTAGGACTCATGCTCTTGGAATGGATGGTTGGCGTCGAGGTTGGTGGAGATTCCCAGGTGGTCCACTATTGCCTGCACAGTGATGGTATGCGTGTGCTTTCGGTTGCGAATATTGTGTGCAGTGTCACCAGGGGGCACAAGTAAGACATGTGTGCATTCAATTGCCTTCTGACACGTGAGGGAAATCCAGCTATGGCTTTGACGCCTTGCTTGGTCTCCAGCTGTTCCTGCGCAGTGTGGGGGAAGGATAGGTATTGTGGTACCAAGCAGATGATGGCATCCAAGACAGTTGGGGCTTGGATGTGGCTGACTGTGATACTCCTCGGACTCTGGCGGTTGTTGGTTGGGGGGTACCAGAGGCCAACAGGTGCGGCACAGTCAGCAGCTTTGTATGGAGTGGGATGTTGGTTGTCTGCTGTGTTGGTGCCGTCGGCATGTTAGGCAATGATGGTCAGGATGCATAGGATGGTTGTTCCTTTTGAGCCTGTGGTGGGCAATGACATCCTCTGGTCTGTGTGGCTGGTGCGTTTCCTGTGGGTCCGCTGTCTTTGTCCGTGCTGCCTCTGTGGTGGTCCGGGAGGGGTTCTGGGGGGGGAGGGTTGTGGTGGCAGTGGGTGTTGTTGCCCTCTTGGGTGTCCTGCACGCATGTTCAGTGGCTCCATGGCATCTGTTGTTTTTCAGGTGTGTCTCTGGGCTGGGCTCCCTTTTCTGCTGCAAGATGGCGTCCGACTTTGCACCAGGTCAGAGCAGGTGTTATTTTTCTGCTACTAATGCGCCTTATCGCATGTTTTGTGGCCTTTTCGCCGATGTGGCTGGTCGTTGAGAATGTTGTGGAGTGGAGCAGCTTTTTGCACGGAACACCTACTCTGCATCTCATTAGCGGTAGTTGCGGGGGTCATCTGTGGCGATGTTTTTGCGGTTGCTATCGCAGGTAAACTGGTGCTATGGGCTGTTTACACCAGCTTGTGAATGGGGTGATGAATTTATCACAACTTTGGCTGGGATAAAGTGCTGTTAACTCGGCGTTGGCTCCTTGAGAATATGGCCCTAAGACTTTGATGAGGTTAGAGCATGAATAGCAAAGGACATTTACCAAAGAAACGATGCTGGATGATTTTACGATCAATTGGAACAAAGTCATGGTGAACTCTTAAATAAGCCTTGGAGGCGCTGAAATTAATCTCTGATAAAAGCAGCGAGGGGTTAGTTGTTAAAAAGAAGGTAGGTGGTTTTGGTGTTGCTAGTGGTTTCACTTTACCACTTCCTCCAGCAGCAGTAGTGAAGAATACATTGTTCTACATCGAGAGCATGCCAGGCGCAGAGACAATGGTGACTGAAAGAGAAGAGCAGATCAAGATGTGATTGCCATATCTATCTGTCTAAAGAACCTGTAGGTTCAGTGTCAGAATCAACTATTAGCGTCATTTATATTTCATCTTTTCAGTAACTGCATTGAACGCACCTCAGAGGACACCTTCTGAGTGCCTTGCTCAAACTCAAGGAACAGACTCAATGCAGAGGGGAGTTGAGAGATTGCGCCATCTGTTCCAGTGAGCTCTTTAAATCTGCTAACAAGTTTTGTGACCTGTTATCTTTTTTTAGTCTTTCAAGATATTAGTTATTGTCCAGTAACTAAATACCAGGAAACAATTGGGTTTGTATAATTATTTAGAGAAAATATTTAACACTGCTTGGTCACTCAAATGAGAAGCCTCAGCAAGTCACCAATCTAAGGGGGTCATTACGATGGCGGGTGAACTTGAGTCTGCCTGCCATCAATGCGGGGACTGGGACCGCCCGCCTGTAAGATGGCGTCCCGCACCCCCGATTACGATGCAACCGCCTCCTGCAACTTTAAGATAGCAGTGGGTGCTGCTGACTGCAGCACCCACCGCAATGTCAAAAAACCATGTAGTGTGTTTCCCTGCACTACATGGAAGGCACCACACAGTGCCTGCCACCTGGTGCAGGGAAATGCAGGTGGGTACCATGGGTACCCCCCAGTGCACAACCACCTCCCCCCAACACAAGGGGGGCCCGGCAACGGGCTCCCGAATCCAACACCCGCCAGCCTTGTTCTTGGCAGTTTCACCACCATGGAAAGGCTGGCTATCAGCAGCATCGTAGTTTGGCGGACGGTGCCTGCTAGGCACCGCCACCATTCTACGCATGCTGGCCAGGTCAGCCAGGTAATCGGAACGTGGCGGGCAGACTCTGCATCTGCCAGCTCACCGCCCGCCATCATAATATGGCGGAGAAGTGCTTGGTGATGGCGGTGAAACCACCACCTGCAGCCTGCCGGTGGCAGTTTCACCGCCATCTTAATTGACCCATAAGTTACCAATCAATACAATCTTCATGTTCAGGTAATCTAAGGTCGAGCTGGTCGTCTTTGATATCTTTGCTGCTTTGCCTGGCTCACCTCTAGTCTCCCTGTCATTACAAATTCTAATATGTATCTCGAATATCGCATTAAGAAACAGTGCCCCTTCTCATACAATATCCCATAGAGAATCTGAGAATTTGAAATGACCCAAACAATGTCTTCCTTCTCATCCAAACATAAACTGGATGATCTACCTTGAGTCACCTTAGCACTCAGATCAGCTACAGTTATAATGTCATTCAGTTCCTCTCTTTGACAAGTCTTTTATATCTGTTATAGCACACGTTGTAAAGCCTTATCATCGAAAACCCAGGTAGCATGTAAACATTAAACACTAAGGGGCAGATTTATGTTTCCTGGCGCATCCCTGCAAATCAGCAGAGATGCGTCAGGAAAGATGCGTCACGCAAGTTTACCCTTGCGCCACCACAGATGCGCTGCATTTACAATGCAGCGCATCGTGGCGCAAGGCTAAACAGATGCGTGACGCATCTGATGGCATAAGGGCGGCGCATTGCTGGAGTCGTGTCGCACGCACGACGCAACTCCAGCAATGCTTAGGGGTTGCCCATACCTAACATGCTGCGTCATGCCTTACGCCTGCTTCAAGCAGGCGCAGAATTTTGACGCAGCAGCGTCGGAAAAGTAGATTTCACTGCGTCACTTTTCTGAGGCTTTTTCCGACGGAACGCCCACCCTGCATACATTAAACCTGACGCAGGTTCAATGTAGCGCAGGGCTTTACAACGTGACGCATCTCCCTAGATGCGTCACATTGTAAATAAGGTGCAACATTGGGCATGGTTTACGCCGCCACTGCTTCACAGAAATGACGCAACGGCGACGTAAATGTCTCGCAAGGGGCTTGTAAATCTGCCCCTGAATGATGTTTTATACCATAGCCACCATTTGCATCGTACTCTTAAATTCCATCATAAATTCATAAGCAAGTCCCAAACCTGTGAATTTCCAGACTTGGTCTGTTCTGAACGGAATCACCGGGCCACGCCTGGCCTCAAGAAGTAGCTCACTTCTTGGTTTTGTACATTTGTTCTTCCAGCTGTATACGCTATTGGTGTATCAGTGGCTCAGTCACAGTTTTGCAAGACATTTCAAACTAACAAAGAGTGTCCCTAGCCTTCGGAGACTACAGATTGAATTTTGTTGAGTCTCTCAATTTCAGTGCAATTGCTCTCCCATGTGTATTTTTCTTCATAAGAGAGCTGAGCTCAATTCATCTACATGGCAGTATCATCTGTGCCCACAACGCCATCTGTGCCCAGGTAAGGGCTGACTGATGGGGCTACAGAATGAGGTTTCAGATTGTGCAGACCAGCTTTTACCTTCAAACTGCACTGCCATTTACAATTGTCTTTTACTGGAAGCAAAGACATGGACCGTTGTCCAGAAGGACCTAACAATGATATAAGTGACAAATTGTGCAGTTTAATCATATTGAATAAACCTGATATTACAACAAACATGTTCTGTATAGATTTGACACTGCTCCTAAGCGTCAACTCATTGCAAGTCCAGAAAAAGGATCCTGACCAATTGTTGGATGAAGGTACAGTTTTATTTTACTCAATGAGATGTTGTAAAGTATTCATGGGTAAGTCTGCACTTCTGTACAGGTATAAAATAATTAGGCTTGGTAGCAGTGCTTAATTACAGCCAGTAGTTGCAGGTGGAGTCTACCAGCACTAATTTTCAGGGTCCAACACAAATGTTTCCTCATCAGACTTTGTTACAGAATAAGAAAGAAAACCACAAAAGGGAAACAGAAGGAAGAGAAAGATGGCAACATTCTGACAACGGATGCGAAAGCAAAGATGTAAACTAACCTGCAAGAGTGAACTATATGCCCAGGGAGTGGTGGATGAAAGTGGCACATGGTTTAATCATGTCTAGGCAGTCTTGGTATTTGGCTCTCATGACAATTGAAATTGCTGGGTCAGGCTTCTGAGAAAGACATTGGTCCCTGGCATTTGGTATTTTACAAATTAAGGACTGCTTAGTGGATTACCAGACGTCACATTGGGGTGAGTAACTGGTAAATCACAGATTCAATCCCCAAAATATCATTCCTTCTTTCTGAGTTAATTGTGTGCAATGGGTTTGTAACATTGCTGCCTGTAAATGCACTGCCACACACATGTGCTACACTAAATACAAATCCAATAGTTATTGTTACCATGCCACATTGAGCATGTCCCGTATATGTAGCATATTGAGCCACATCCAAGCAGGAATGCACCAGGCTGTCATTGATGAGTGGCAAGAAGCCTTGCTAAGTAGGGAGTGCTATGGGCAGTGGGGCCAGCCTCAATGGTAGAGGACCAGTTAGAATACAGAAACAACGTTATTTCTTTAGGAAGATTAGCTCAATTCCCTGTAGAGATGAAAAGCATCTAAGGCAAGGGAGAGGTCAAGGATGAGCATTCTGGTTCTCCATTGCATTGTTTAAATCATCCCGTGGAAGATGATTGTGCCACAGGCATTCCAGAATCTGTTTTGGTAATCTGAGAGAAGGATGCTTTCTTCGATGAATGTAGATATTTGTCTTGAAGTCGATCTTTCAATCATTTTGCTTAGAAACATTTGTTTATTGGCCAGAAGCTATACGGCCCCTTTGTTTGAAGGACCCCTATTTTAAGGAGTTCTTTTGGGAATAGACCTTTAGCCAAGGAGTTATTGATATTTCTGGCTGGAATGGCTGCAGAGCTATTTATGAGGGTATTCTTCCACATATGAAAAAGACATGGGTCTGCTGGTGATTATACTGGACTGCAAGCTCTTGCAGCCCTTGATGAATGTCTGCATGCTCGCTCGGCTAAGGGTGAGTATTTGTGTTTGCCTTCATGATTTGTTTTCTAGTAAACTGCAAAGCGCTGCTGGAATCATGATTGAGCAATGGAGGGGGAAGACGGGAGCCTAAAATAATTTGGAGGGTTGGAAGGAATGCAGGTGTGCCAGGCACACAGCGAGAACAAGTGGTGAGGCCTTCGACTTTGATGCCAAGGCCACTGCCACTTCAGGTACTGTGGTTGGAGAACCCTTTCTCCTGTGAATTCTTCTAGCAGGTCTGTTTTTGTGATCTTGAGTCTCATTATCAGCTCCCCCTGTTCAGATCTCCTGTCTTATGTTAAGGTCTCTTGACCACCGTCTACGCCTCAGGCTGCGGATCAGCTTTCTGGGACATAGGGCAGGTTACTCTGAAGCAAGGCAGGCATCAGGTTTCAGGGCAGTCCTGGTTCCAGTCAGGCATTCCCACTACCTACTCCGGGTTGTTCTTCAGAAAAAAGAAATTTAAACATTCATGATGCGCACCATATTAGCAGTGGCTATTCCTGTAGGTGTGTGCTGTACAAACATGGGCATTTATTGGAATAAATATATATTTAGAACACACTGAGGCACAAATATGCGTCCATGCAATGAAACATTTAGACATGTAGGGAGAGAACAAAAAATAAGAGAGCCCATATTAATTTGGGAAAAATGTAATGTTGCTTGAATCTGATTTACTAGAAAGGGTACATATTCCAACTGGACAACTGTGCACTACCTAGCTCCTTGAAGCCACTGTCTTCCACTTACGAAGATTTCAATGAGTCAAAGGCACAGAGGGTGCAGATAGGAACTGTACAAGATTATTGGCAATAAATGAAAACTGTGTGATTGTGAATAAAGCAGAGTGTTATAAAACCACTGCACTGCTTCTGGATAATGACTAAAACTCTGCAACCATTGGCATACATCATACATCAGTCCGGGAAAGTTAAGACACTTTTATAGTGTTGTGATGCACTTTTTTAAAAGCAAAGCAGTTAATGATGTGTTTCAGAACTTCTGAGATTCAGAGTACTACTTGTTAGGTCTGGTTTCTCATCGCAGCAGCCACCTGACCATATGTGATCAATAGAAAACGAGCTTTACGAAGCACACATATGAGAGAGGGGCTTTGTCTTCACTCACAATGCTTGTCATACTCCTGTTGGCTCCTGAGGGTAGTTCTGTCACCTGAAAACATGTAATGATGTGGCAGTTTACATTGGAAAGACTCATTTATCATGTAGTAATAGTATTGGCTAATAATATTCCTAAAGTGTCATTACATGCTCACTGTGTGCATTAACTACACTGCGAACCATGTTTTTATTGATAGGCTAATCCTATTGGTGAGTAAAGGTTTTCAATATGGATGCTCCTTCATCCAGAAGGGCTGTGTTATCCACATTCATGATGCAAAGGCATCTGTGCAGGTTTTTTTCTTCCCCATTTACTTTTGTGCTGTGAAGAATATGCAATTGGTTCTGCCCTTACATCCCAGTACATGCTGATCCTTCTTGCTGAATCAATGCTCTGTCTCAGTCTGCTCTCTGAACTGCAGCTGCCTGCACATGTGCAGCTCCCCGAAGTCATGGGAGTCAGATTCACAGTTACTGGGATAGCCCTGACCACATGGCTCAATTTTGACTATAAATGGGGAAAAATTACAGGTAGGTGACGAGAGCGACAGGCTCAGCCACTTTTTAAATGTAAGCAATTATATTCATTTTTACAAATACAATGCTTAAACCTAGAATTATTAATAGGGAAATATACTTTAGCAAAAGACGGGGCACTCCACTTATGTTTTGTTGATTTAACAAGTGCCTTTGACCTAGTCAATCACCAAAAACTATGGCAAACACTAAAAGAATTAGGGGCGCCCATTGCTATAATCATATACTTGTACCAGATTTACAATCTTTTAACTTCCAGGATACGGTTCGGTAAAATGGGAGAATGCACCCCGGATTTTAGAGTTACGCGTGGTATTAGACAAGGGTGCGTGTTAGCACCCCTTTTATTTTCTCTTTATATCAATAATATAGACCTTTTTTTACAAAACCTAGTTGCAAATGCACCGAAAGTAGGAGAATGCCCCACGCCAGTATGATTATATGTAGACGATGCTGTCCTAATTTCTAGGACAGCAAATGGGCTGCAACTCCTAATAGATAATTTTACATCGTACATGACAAAAAAAGACTTACAGTTAAACCTAAAGAAAACATTTGTCATGACATGTGGGAGTAATAAAACTAAAATGAGGCAACATCATGTGGGTGGAACTATTATTAATAGAGTTTGATCTTTCTCATATTTGGGGATGCTTTTTAATAGGAACGGCTCATGGAATACACACATTGAAATGTCCAATATGACATTCTTGAGAATCACGGAGTCCATTCTTAGATTTTCTGCGAAATTAGGTAATAAACCCATTTGTGAAATCCTAATCCTGTACCGGAACAAATGCTTCCCAGGGGTCTGCTATGGGGCTGCTATCTGGGGGAAAGCAAATACAGCTTCCCTACAAACCCAGGAAAATAATTTCTTTAAAAGATTATTGGCAGTCCCTAAGGCTACAGCTAATTATATTATCCACAAAGAATTGTTGGCCCCTTATCTTAGTGATACGTTAAATATGGCTGGCCTGACATTCTGGAGAGGGATATGTGCAAGGGAGGAAACAAAATTCACCCAAGAAATAATAATGGATTGCCTAACACTAGACTGTAGCAGGAAAATACCATGGCTGGAGCATATTTTTAATCTGCTAACACGGTGTAAAATAGAATTTGATAAAAGGAAACCTATGTCCATTCCAGAGCTCGGTAAAAGCGACCTGAAGCTCAAATATCTAAATGTTATGGAAAATGAAAGGAAAAGGGTTGCCATTAAAAAAAACTAGCGTTGCTTCTTATTGTGAAGGATCACCTACGATGACACTACCGCCCTATTTAATGCTGGTTAGAAATACACAAAACAGATTTTACCTAAGCAGATTAAGGCTGGGGAAATTACATTACCTGTTCGCATTCCCAAAAATGGAATAGTGGGGCCTTAAACTACCAAATTGCCCATGGGATGGAAAAACAACACAATCCACGCTGCATTTCATTTTGTTCTGTAGTTTTTATGGGGATATCCCAAAAACAATTTTAAAGCCCCTTTTTTTATTGAATAGACTTTTTAATTATAAATAAGCTTTTTATTTGATTTGCAGTCTGGGAAGCTTGAAAATTATAAACTCTCTGATTAGATATGTGCAACTCGCTGTTAGGAAAAGAATGGACTATGCACATTTAGATGCACTATCATATGAAATAATGGATGAAAATGATTAGACTCTCCTACCTTTCCATTTAAATAGAAATGAAAATATATTTGTATTTTATGTAACTCCGTGTCTGTATTTTTCTCTATATTGTCTAGCAGTATGTTTTTAAGTTAAGACGAGACACTATGCACTTTATATATGAATTTGCATTAATATATGCATTAATATTACAAATTAGTATGAACCCTTTGTTTATATTGCTTTGTGTAATAATATGAGTTGATTATACCCTAAAGGTTGCTTTACAATAGCTTGATGCCTCCTTTTGCATGAATATTGGTTTTAAATGTTACGAAATGTTGTCACTTTTAACCTGCACAAATATAACCTGCTATTTTAATGATCTTAATTGTGATGTAATATGCTTTTATGGTGATTTTCATTTGCACCAAATAAAGCTTACTTTGATTTGATTTGAGTCTCCACAGTCAATGATGGTGTCCTCATGGAAGCATGTCAGGGCCTGCAATGTGCCATAGGTAACACCTCCCATCCATATGCTACGGTGGTCTTATTCATAAGGAAAGAATAAAATATAGTATGCCAGACCAGTGGCACACTTGCAAGCATAACACAGAAACACTCACAAACAAATACACATTCACACACATTCTCGCACACACTCACTCTCATTATGAGGCTCATTATGGTGTCTGCCCGCCATCGTTGCAGTGTTTGGGACTGCCTGCCAGACATGTGGCGGTCCCACCACTGCAATTAGGATGCGCCCGCAACACTGGCAGGCACATCCAGGGCCTTTAACATTGCAGATGGTGCCGCTGGATGCAGCACCATACGCAGTGTTAAAATGGCATGCGCTGCATTTCCCTGCACTACGTGGCAGACACCACGTGGTGCCTGCCACGCAGTGCAGGGAAATGCAAGGGGGTACCATGGGTACCCCCCAGTGCATCAACACCTACCCCCATAAAAATGGGGGCCCGCTACAGGCCCCCGAATCCCTTTCCGCCTGTCTTTTCACGGTTGGTTGTCCGCCGCGAAAAGACAGACGCAAAGGGATATCGTAATCCCTACGGTGGTGCCCGCAAGGCACCACCGCAATGCTGCCCTATCTTTTGGTTCAACAAGGCAGGTGAAAATGGACTGCCTTGCGGAACTGTGGTGAACGGTCTTTGCGTCCACCACGCTGCCCTGAGGTTTCCCCCGCCATCATAATCTGGCGGGGGAACACTTCTGTCAGATGGTGGAAGGACCGCCACCGCCAGCCTGCGGTGGTGGTCCTTTCGCCATCCTAATCGGCCCCTATATCTCTTGCTTTCTTTCATACATTTGTACTCTGTCACACTCGCACTCACACACAGACACACTGCCACTCACACTTCAATTAGTCAATCTGCTTTCATTGTGTTAGAAAATCTTGCCCTGCTGCTTCTGCTATACCTGTCTTGCCTTTTAGTGAAGCTTAATAAAAATATATTCTCTATACACTATTCAAAAATAATATTTTACTGCCATATCAATGTTTGTTAGAAAATTAAGATCAAATTGAAAAGTGCACTTCTTTAGAATAGCTGTACAGGGCTTATATTTGGTTTCACATGTTGATCAAACAGTTTCAGTACTAAAAATGAACTAATCCACTTTTCAAAATGCAATATCACAACATCCAATTGATCTTATGAAATGCTTGACTTCATCAGCAACCATGGATTTTACTCAATAAAACTTTGCATTTTGGGATTTTCAGACCCAATTTACAATGTAAAAAAAGAACTACATGTCCAGAAATGAAGCATTGTGGTGAATGGAAAGCCAGGACTGGCTGAAGGCGTCACACGATCTTCAATCCAGTACCATATCCCAGAGCCTCAGCCCTAGTCTCCCTCCTCGGGTCATCTCACATCCTCAGTCCTCTCTCCCCTCTTGCACCAGCCCTGTTGTTGCAGAGGGAATTAAGTAGGTATCTAGTACTAAGGAAAGAGAATGTATTCTGTGGGTAGAAATATGTGTATATTCATGAGAGTTGTGGCATTTTTAGGTCTCGCCTGACCCAGCGCATGCGCTGGTCTGGCGAGACTTATCGAGAGGGCTCCAAAAAGTGCTACCAGGCCAGCCTAGAGCTACAGTGCATGTACTCGGGTGCGCGTGCCGCGCTTGGCCACGATTACTTTCACTTTCGCGGCCGCTTTGATGTTTGATCGCGATTGTGATCACTTTCGCGGCCGGTCGGCTTAGCCAATAGGTCTCGCTTTTGGGACCTTATAAGTATTTAGTTATGCAACTGTTGCATGGCTAGACACTTATAAGGTCCCAAAGGCGAGACCTATTGGCTATGCCAATGCTTGTTATATATGCAGCGTAAGAGGTGTGCTGATGTAAGTGCTGGTTGATGGTGAATGGTGTGAGTGAGTGCAGGGAAAAAAATGTGGCGATGTGAGTCTCAGGTGAGTTTGATGAATGCAATGTGAGAGGAGGGCCCATATGAGTTTGAGGTGAGAGGAGTGCATGCAGAATGAGAGGAGTGAGTGCAGGGTAATGTGAATGATGTAAATGCAATGTGAGTGGTGTGTCTGTGTGTTGGTGTAGGGTGAGCAGTGAGATTGAAGGGTGAGCTGCCAGAGCGACTGGTATGTGCATTGTGAGAGGAGTTAGTGCAGGGTGAGTGGTGTGTCCCTATGTGTTCTGGCAGACTATTGTGCCTGTCTTCAAGCATGGTAAACGGAGTGCCTATTTGAGTACAGTCTGAGAGGTGTGTCCTTGTGAGTGCAGGGTGAGAGGAGGGAGTGCAGGGTGAGTGGTGTGACTCCAGGGTGAGTAATGTGCTTCTTTGAAAGAGATTGCAGGCTGAGCAGTAAGAATGACAGGTGAGCGAAGTGGCACATGAATGCAGAGTGAGTGGTGTGCTCGCGTGAGAGCAGGATCCGAGGAGGATGAATGGTGTGAGTGCAGGGTAACAGCTTCAGTGCTTAGTGAGCAGTGTGAGTGCAGTGTGATCGCTGTGAGTGCAGGGTGAGTGTCAAAATGAAGAATGAGCTCTCCGCATGATTTGTTCCCAGACACTTGCAGTAACTCAGCATATTATTGAAGGCTGGCGAGTAAGGTTTCAGAAATAAGTATAACTATTGCTATTATTGTATCAATCAGGGATGGAGGGTGGAATAAATAAATAATTTGTTGATACTGCAACAAACTTTCAGTTTCGTGATTAGGGTTGCCAGCAGACCAGATTTCTACCGGCACCAACAGTATGTTGATGTCCTAGGGTATACATTTTTACCATTATCTGTGCATACTTCAAACTGCAAATATACATAGAAAGCACTTTTCAATGTGTACTAAGGCTGAATTAATGAACCAAGACGAATAATGAAAGGAAACAAAGACAGAAAAGTCATGTTACAAATTAGTGCATATGATTTTATTTACAGCCTTATTTTGTATCATGTCCAGGCCTTTGCAGACTCTTTAGCTAACAGCAAAGGGCTGGTATTTTAATCATGATATGCTTTTTCAGGAAACACAGTCTTCCACTGTGGTAGAAAGTGAAATACAAATGTAAGGAATAGGCAGAGCGGTACCAGAGGGAAATAAAATAACAAAGCCTCATTAAGCAGTTTACATAGGCATGTAAATGGTCTTTCAAAGACCTGTGAAAAACATAGGTGTGGTTGAGATAAGACGCCAGACACTGCCTAGGTGATCCCACAGCAGCTGAAGAACAGTGTGAGTCTCCTGGAAGCTGCAGAAGCCCGGGCCGAGACACACGATGGGCAAGGGGAGGGTGGTTTAAAGCACTTTTAGCCCTAACTGACCCCCGTAGCCCTAAAAATGACCCAACCCTAAAACCTTAAACTACTCTGAACCCCCATGCCCTGAGCCCTAAAAGCTTCCTCCTACCTTAAAATCTATCCGGACCCCCCTTTGTCCTGAGTCCTAAAAACAGCCCTCTGCCCTGAAAACTGCCCCTTCCCCCCTGCCCTAAGCCCTAAAACTTAATTTCCTACCTTAAAACCTATCACAACCCTAGCCCCCCGCTTTGAGCACTAAAACCGTCTCCCTCCCTGAAAACATAAAACCGTCCCCCTCCCTTAAAAGGTACCCTCCTCGTCCCCTGCCCTGAGCCCTAAAACCGGCCCACTCCCTTAAAACATACCCCCCCCCAGTCCAAATTACCTCTCCGTGTCCCGTCCTTCATGCAGGTATGCCCCTTGCAGTTCCTCTCCCTGCCGCTTTATAAACTAGAACATCGACCTCTTTAACTACACAGTTGCGGCTCACATAGGGCATGCTGTGGGGTGGTGGGGCGGGGGAGGGCCGGGGGGGTAGTAAACTCAGACATACGATGGAACGGAGGAAAGTAATAATTACTTTTACTTTCCTCGTTCCGTTGTTTGTCTGAGTTTACTAACCCCCACCCTGCCCCTCCCCTGCCCCACCGTCCCGCCTTACGGCCTATGCGAGCCGCCACTGTAACTACATATATGCATGGTTCAGGCATATGTGTGGTTAAGGCAAGCGTTGTTTAGTTTGCGGTGAAACAGAATGCGTGCTTGAAGTCGCATTGTGAGGCCATTTCCTGTACAAATCTGCTTATTTGTTTGTTCTTGCATTGTCACTGATCCAGCGGCGCACTAACAACAGATACTCCACTATCATATATTCATCTGGGCCCATCAAAACATACACACACAATATCTGGTAAGACCCCTGGAGTTCAAAGTTTTATATAGTTAATTAATTCCTAAAGATTAGTTTTTATCTTGACTAACCTTTCACTGATCAATAAGTTCTTTCCACTTGGTCGGTGGACCAAATTAGTTGGAACTAGTTGATGGTGAAGATGCACATAACCTTAATTTTACTTCTGATTTTATATGCAAAATAAGCACAGACACAAGAAGTTTTAAAAACCTTTATCTAAATTTAAATGTGAGTGAACCATCTCAAATGCACACCATAGGCACCATCAATCAAGGAAGGAAGATTCAATTAATCTAATACACTCTCAGATTCAATGCAATGACTTTTGCTTAAAAAGGAGAAGATAGAGAGAGAGCAGTACATTAGAAATATACAAATTCAATATTACCCAAGATGGTGTGAAGACCAACTCCCTTGCCCAAGAGCTGGTAACGGTCCCCTGGGACAGGACAGGCGACAAAGGCTTCAGGACAGGAATCAGAACAGGATAGTGGACCTCTCTAGAACCGACGAATTCGTCGCACCCCTCTCTGACACTCTCTTCCTCCTCGAAATTCTTCCACAATCTTCTTTCTAATCAGTTTCTTAAGGTAAGAAATTCTGCATTCAGTTCTTCATCAGCATCACTTGTCACTCCGACAGCACCTCTGGCTCACAGCATCACTCCCGTATCTAGCATTGTATCCTCGCATCCTCGAACTAACTAACCAACTAAACTACCCCAGCTATACCTTTTGGGATTCATGTACCACCCCCTAAAGTTTCAATATCATAAAAGTACGAGGTCTAATTGGACAGGCAAGGGGCGTTAGGTCATCACACCATGTTGGCATAGCACTTTAATCAAATTGTCCTTTGTTCATAAGCCCATCCCCTTAATTCATATTCCTTCTTTATTTTCCCATTCGGATTTTATTCATATCTGCAACAATTTATCAACAATGTCCCATATGACTTTAATGGTTGAACTCTTGACGTTTGGGTTCGCAGGGTTTAGTAGTCCGTGGCCTTGGCTGTGATTCAAACTTGGTGTCATCCTTCCGGGTGCACCTCGGTTGGATATGCGCAGACGACTCTCACTCAGAACACTCAAGTCATGGCAAGAAGGCCCAAATATGAACTAATGAAAAGGTCAAAGAGAAAAAATATTAACTTCACAAATAAATGGTTTCACTGTATACCACCCACCTCTATTTCCTGTTATTTATTAATACTTTCCCCGCATTCGTTTTTAGTAAATAGAGCATTTTCTAAACAGCAAAGCAGGTGCCATGCATGTGGGTCTTAAAGACGCCAATTTAATGCGTTCTGCTCATGTGCAGGAAATTCCCTCCAAGCCGCTAGACGTCACATTGCATAGATGAAATTGACGGATGCGCAATACAGTTTTTCCCTGTTACAGCCGCGATTAGTCCGCTATCTGTATTAATGGTCAGTAGACACATGGGCAAGCTTCTCTGCCTTTTATTTATATGAAATGTGTGATGATTAGTCACAAGACAAAATTAGTACTTCATGTTAATAAGTTATACGAGTGAATTGAGTACAAGCAAATCTCTTACAAACGAGTCCTTGCTCCATCATCACTTCTTTAAGTTTCTATAGTTTCGCCATTCTGTTTTATCTCTCTATTTTATCTTTGTGGTTCTAACATTTTTCATTGGATTGGTATATTATACGTTTGTGTAAAAGGAGATTGAAATACTTTTAAACAACATAAGCATTGAATCTAGTTTTCAAGTAAGCAAAAGTAGCATTTTGAAACGCAGAAAAGCAATTGTGCTCAAAGACACAAGAAATAACTAATTATATGTCAAATACAATGTATGTTCAGAATACCGAGTGTGGGCTAGGTCAGGAATGTACACTCATTCCCAAACAGATTCACAATCATTTTACAACATTCTTCAAAATAACTACAATGAAGATATCGCTTTCAATAATATAATGTCAGAAATGAGTTATGCACTTATCACGTTTTTATAATTAAAATCTACACATTTTAAATTTACCATTACAAAACCACGACTGATTTGTGCTCTTGCTTCACGTTTATACCCACTAAACCTTGATAAGACGGGGTCCCCCTCAGCTATGTTTTCATGGCTAAATCTGTCCCAAAATCACACACACACACACACAGTGGTAAACAGGCTAAGCTCCATATTATTGGCATTGGAGCTGTGTGAAGATGTTGCCTTTCATAATGCCCGCATACTTTTTTTATGCAGCTCTTGACATTGTTAACTGCCCTCTGACTCCATTATAAATGCTAATAATCGGATTTGTTTCAATGTCAAAAAGACTTCAGGGAGCTATAAGTCACTTAAAACCAGAATTAATGTGTCAAGTGATGTCAGGGAGTCCGCAGAGTGGCTGAGCAGTGTCGCTTCAAGTTGGCAGTAAGTAGCTGGCTGCTTCACGTTTAGTTTCAGGACTTCTGCCTTTAAACTAAAGCATTCGAATACTATAATAGACTGGATGAAGACAAGACAGGAACATTTCTACAAAAGTGGTTACGTTCCATTTTTTATTTCTAAAGATCTGGTCTTTGTACAAGTTTTGCAGAAGTGGGGTGCTTCAGAAACAGCTAAAAAGTTGAGATTACAATTACTCATGAAAGAACTAAATACAAGTTATATAACTAAATAAGTGATGCAATGAAAACATGGGGTAATTGACAATGAATTACTTATATGGAGATACCATTAATAGCATAATGTACAAATATAATCTGGAACTCTTGGAGTTATTTGGAAAAGAGGGTGAAATTGCTGACCATACTTATGAAGGAACACGATCTTCGTCTAATATTGATCATAACTTGATCTCAGGAAATGCAAGGGTGTGCTTGAAAACTTTGAACTACTGATAAGTCCATTTTGTGACCACCACCCACTACTACTGGTGCAGAAGTTAACCTAGACGCATCTGGAGTATCAATCAATCAATCAATCAAAGGATTTATAGAGCGCGCTACTCACCCGGAGGGTCTCAAGGTGCTGGGGGGGAGGGGGGGACGCTACTGCTCGAAGAGCCAGGTCTTGAGCTGTTTCCTGAAGGAGAGATGATTCTGAGTCAGACATAGGTGGGTGGGGAGGGAATTCCAAGTCTTAGCCGCCAGGTAGGAGAAGGATCTTCCTCCGGCGGTGGTCTTGTGGATACGTGGGACGGTGGCGAAGGCGAGGCTGGCGGAGCGGAGCTGGCGGGTGGACGTGTAGAATGTGAGTAGGTTGTTGAGGTATGCGGGGCCCATGTCGTGGAGAGCTTTGTGTGCGTGGGTGAGGAGCCTGAACGTGATCCTCTTGCTGATGGGGAGCCAGTGCAGGTCTCTCAGCTGGGGGGAGATGTGACTGAAGCGGGGGGTGTCCAGGATAAGTCGTGCAGAGGCATTCTGAATGCGCTGGAGTCGCTTCTGTAGTTTGGCTGTGGTTCCAGCATAGAGGGTGTTGCCGTAGTCCAGACGGCTGGTGACGAGGGCCTGGGTGACCGTCTTCCTGGTGTCTGTGGGGATCCACCGGAAGATCTTTCGGAGGGTGCGCAGGGTGTTGAAGCAGGATGATGAGATGGCGTTGACTTGCTTGGTCATTGAGAGCGAAGAGTCCAGGATGAAGCCCAGATTGCGTGCATGGTCCGTAGGCTTTGGGGCGGTGCCCAGGGCGGGGGGCCGCCAGGAGTCGTCCCAGGTGGAGGGGGAGGTTCCCAGGATGAGGACTTCCGTCTTATCGGAGTTCAGTTTCAGCCGGCTGAGCTTCATCCATTCCGCAACGTCTTTCATTCCTTCCTGGAGGTTGGCTCTGGCGGTGGCGGGGTCGTTGGTGAGGGAGAGGATCAGCTGGGTGTCGTCGGCGTAGGAGATGATGTTAAGGCTGTGTTGGCGTGCGATGGCTGCGAGGGGGCTCATGTAGACGTTGAAGAGGGTGGGGCTGAGCGAGGATCCTTGCGGGACGCCGCAGATGACATCGGTGGCCGAGGACCGGAACGGGGGGAGACGGACTGTCTGTGTTCTGCCGGCGAGGAACGAGGTGATCCACCCCAAGGCCTTTGCTTGGATTCCTATGTTGCTGAGGCGCTGTATCAGGGTGCGGTGACATACAGTGTCGAAGGCTGCCGAGAGGTCCAGGAGGATGAGGGCGGCTGTTTCCCCGTTGTCTAGCAGGGACTTGATGTCATCAGTGGCTGCGATGAGGGCGTCTCGGTGCTATGGTTAGGTCGGAAGCCGGACTGCGAGGGGTCGAGGGATCCGTTAGTCTTGAGGAAGGTGGAGAGCTGCTTGTTCACGATCTTCTCGAGGACTTTGGCCGGAAATGGGAGGAGCGAGATGGGTCGGAAGTTCTTGAGGTCCGTGGGGTCTGCGGTGGGTTTCTTCAGGAGGGCGCTGAGCTCGGCGTGTTTCCAGCTCTCTGGGAAGGTGGCGGATGCGAAGGAGTTGTTGATGATGTCCCGGAGTTGGGGTGCGATGACGTAGTCGGCTCTGTTGAAGATGTGGTGTGGGCAGGGGTCGGTAGGGGAGCCGGAATGGATGGTGTTCATCGTGCGGGTGGTGTCTTCGGTGCTGACCGACGTCCAGGTGTGGAGGGTGGTGGTAGGGGGCGCCGGGTCGGTGGTAGGGTGCACGGTATGTGCGCCGAAGCTGTTGTGTATGTCGGCAATCTTGCAGTAGAAGAACGAGGCGAGTGAGTCGCAGAGGTCCTGCGAGGGTGTGATGTTGTTGTTGCAGGCGCTGGGACTGGAGAGCTCTTTGATGATGCTGAAGAGTTCCTTGCTGTTGTGGGAGTTGTTGTCCAGTCTTTCTTTGAATGTGGTCCTTTTGGTGATGCGGATCAGTTGGTGGTGTTTGCGGGTGGCGTTCTTGAGGGCCGTCATGTTTTCTGTTGTTTGGTCGTGGCGCCAGGCTTTCTCGAGGGTGCGGCAGGTTTTCTTGGAGAGTTTGAGGTCGTTGGTGAACCAGGGGGCTTTCTTGCTGCCGTGTCTGCTGGGGGGGTTCTTCAGTGGTGCAAGGTCGTCGGCGCAGTTGGTGAGCCATTGTGTGAAGTTGCGGGCTGCTTCATTGGGGTCCTTCGTGATGGTGGGGGGGTTCTGGTTGAGGGAGGTGGTGAGCTGGTTGGCGGTGATCTTGCTCCAGCTTCTGCCGGGAACCTGTTGAGGGTGGTGGTGGGTGGTGGTTCTCATGAAGTTGAAATGGACGCAGCTGTGGTCCGTCCAGTGTAGTCTAGTGGAGTGGCTGAAGGAGATGTGCTTGCTGGAGGAGAAGATGGGGTCGAGCGTGTGGCCGGCGTAGTGGGTCAGGGTGTTCACCAGTTGCTTGAGTCCGAGGTTGGCGAGGTTGTCCAGCAGGGTGGCGGTGTTGCTGTCATTGTTGTTTTCCAGGTGGAAGTTGAGGTCTCCTAGGAGGATGTAGTCTGACGAGGTGAGGGCGTGCGGGCTGATGAAGTCTGCAAAAGCTTCACTGAATTGGGCACGCGGTCCCGGGGGTCTGTAGACGAGGGTGCCTCTGAGGGTGGTCTTGGGGTCGGTGTGTATCTGGAAGTGAAGGTGTTCGGCGCCGGTGAGGGTGTCTTCGGTGTTGGTCGTGACCTAGATGGTGTTCCTGTGGATGATGGCGATGCCTCCTCCGGTTTGGTTGACGCGGTCCTTCCGGGCGATCTTGTAGCCATCCGGGATGGCTATGGCGATGTCAGGGGCTGTGGAGGAGGTGTTCATCCATGTTTCTGTGAGGAAGGCGATGTCTGGTGAGGTTGTTTCGAGAAGGTTCCACAGTTCGATGACGTGCCTGTGGACGGAGCGGGTGTTGAGCATGATGCACTTGAGGTAATTGGTGCTGGAGTCTGGCTTGGCGGGTGGGGTGCAGGTGAACTTGCAGGTGTAAGTACTCCGGCAATGGGCCAATAAGCAGTAGAAGCCTCTACTACCAGATCAGGTGTTGGTATGTCCTATTTGAAGTCAATAACACCACCTATGCGTGGGGAAGGAGGCAAGTCCTTTTGTTAATATTTTCCCTCACACACCCTAGTGGTGTCATGCTTCATCATGACCTCTAGGAGTCAGGGTGTCCCAATGATGAAGCATGACACCACTAGGGTGTGTGAGGGAAAATATTAACAAAATATTAACAAAAGGACTTGCCTCCTTCCCCACGCATAGGTGGTGTTATTGACTTCAAATAGGACATACCAACACCTGATCTGGTAGTAGAGGCTTCTACTGCTTATTGGCCCATTGCGGGAGTACTTATAGTGGTTTAGTGTTTATCCATGGGAGGGCGTACTCCCTCAGTGTTTTCCTCTCAGCCCCTAACCTAATTAGGGATCGTTCCTAATTTAATTTTGTGTAATAGAACTTGCAGGTGTGGCAGGTGAATGCTCCGTGGGTGCGTATCGTAGAGGCTTGGAAGCATGATGGCTGTCGGTCGGTGTTGAGTGCGTGGAGGGTGGCGGCGTCGTATCTCTGTCGGCTTGGCTGGGTGTGGCAAGGAACAGGGGTCCTGGCGCTGGGCGCGGTCCAGGCTCGGACGGGCGCAGACGGGCTTGCCTTTGGTGCGCCTTCGGCGCGCCAGCGGCGTGCCCGCTGCACGCGGCCGCGCAGCGGTCGCCATAAGAGCAAGGGAGGGGAGGAGGGGTCAGCTGGGAGGCGGGAGGGAGAAACCAATAGGAGCAGGGGGGCGGGATCGCACGGGAGGCAGCGCGGGAAACGGAGCGAAGGATCCGGGGGATGTGACCACTGGCTGAACGGGCACACGGGGTACAGAAGCACGAAAGAGGGCGAGCAGGCACTCAGACACACGGGGTACAAAATAAAGAAAAGGGGGCAGGCATTCAGGCACGCAGGGTACAGAAGCAAAAATGAGGCACAAGGAGTCGGCGATCGAGCAGAGCGCTGACCAGGGGGAGGAGCAGTCGTCAAGGCGGGCAGGCAGGCGGAGCTGCAGAGGTGGGGAAGTGACCTACCCGAGGGTCAAGGGTCACTGACTCCGTCGCGCAGCGGTCGCCATAAGAGGGAAGTATCCAATATCAAATCGGGGGCGCTAGAGGGCGCACAAGCAGTATGGCGCACTCATGTGAGGCTCCTGCAGCCTGGAATAAAAATCCTCCATTTATCCTTCTGACCTGCCTGCCTTCCCGACGAAAATCAACTACGGATGTTGCTGACCTTATCCTACAGCTTCGGTGCAAGTTTGGAAGCAGTGCGCCCTGACGGGACGGAGCTAGAGGCGGCGCGAGATTTACCGGACATTGGGCTGACGAGGGGCAGAGCGTGAGGCCGGGCCGCTGAGCTACGCTAAGCCGGGGCGCACCACGAGGCAGGTGGGCCCTGGACTGAGGATCGATGGTGCGGTGCCCCCGGTGCTGCGGAGGCTAGGTGACGGCGGCGAGCGGAAGGTACCGCACAGATGTGGGTCACGGCCTGAGCCTGGCATTCCCCCTGGGGTGCCTGTGTATTGCTGGCAACCGAGGATCGGAGAGGACTGGAACCCGGGGTGAGCGTCGCTACTGGAGAGGGGGTTTTGCCCCCCCCTCCCCCCGCCTCGCTTCGCTGCACCCAGGGCCTGGAGGGCATATCAGAGTTGGTCGGTAGCGTGGTGCCCGGCTCCCCCTGCCCCCGCTGGATCGCACATATGAATCGGGCGGCCGCTGGATGTCCGGAGCCCTGCTGCTGTTTTGGTCGCTGCTGTGCATGCCTGTCTGGCATATGGTAGACGTTGTACTTTGGTCAGCCCGGACCCCCCGATCCCCGTGATTTCAGGCTGGGTGCGCTGTGGACCTCTACATTGGTGGCACTGTGGCGGAGTGCGGTGGACGGGTGACGGCGATGCTACTTCGAGGATTTCAGTTCTGGAGTGCTGGGTGCCGGGGTTGTGGCGCCGGGGCACAGACCTGAGTGTGCGGGCACATTCGGCGCATGGAGGACGTGCCCTGGAGGGCACTTTGGCGCGCCTCGTCACTCCGCAGCTCCTGTGGAGGACATCCCGTTCCCTGCGCCTACATCCTAGCCCTCTTTTCTCTGCTGCTGCCGGGAGAGGGATGACACTGATTCGTTGGCCTGGAGCGTGACAGGCTATTGCCGATCCTTGAGGGTGGTGCACACTTCGTCGCCTGGTCGCCCGGCCGTTCCCCCGGAGGCATTCCTAGCGCACCGCGGTGCGCCGACAGCGGACGTGCACTGCATGCGTGGCCATATTTGCCGTGGCGGCCGGCACTTCTCTGGGGATGGCGGGGATAGATGACTCCCTCGCTGCCGGTCCCTAACTCAATGTAGCGGCTTGGACCTTTCTGTGTGCGGTCGCCGGCGGCTTGTGGCCGTGCTGGGTTGCGCCTGGGAACTCTTGCTATTGCCCTGCCTGAGTGGACTGCGGACTTCCTCCCCCCTTCATATTTACCCCTGGTCTCCTACAGAAGGCCCACGATGGGTAAACAGGACTGTAGGCAGCCTATGCTTTCATTTGATGCCCCAGCGGCTAAGAAGGGACAGCGAGGTGCGCAGGAGGCGGGGGGCTCGCACAGCCCACCGGCGGCTGACGCGAGCTCGGGCTCTCCACCGTCGGACCTACAACAGCTGATGCATGAAATGAGGCAAGGCTTTGCTACCATAGTTGACAAGGTAGATCGCCTTTCATCACGAATGGATACTATCGCGCAGAAAATAGATGTACATGAAGAACGTAAAACTGAAGCAGAGAGACGGATCTCGGATAATGATGACACCACAGCCTCGCATACTACGCAACTTTCGAGAATGGACAATGTCCTAAGAGTTATCGCTGCTAAGAATGAGGAGTTGGAGGCTCGCAGCCGGCGGAATAACATTCGCGTGGTGCGTGTGCCGGAGTCCACCAACACTGGACGCATGGAAGAATACGTGGAGAAGATCCTTCTGGCCTCCATTGGATCGGAAAAGTTCTCTAAACAATTCATCGTCGAGAGAGCGCACCGCTCACTGGGGCCACAGCCCAGACCCGGGGCTCCACCTAGGCCCATCATTGCACGGCTTTTAAACTACCGTGATCGAGATGCTGCGCTGCGGGCCGCTCGCATGAATCAAAACCTAACATGTGAGGGTGTCAGCTTTACCGTTTATCCAGATTTCACGCCTGTCGTCCAAGAACAGTGGCGTAAATTCCTTGAGGTTAAGAAAAAATTCCGTGCCCTTCAAATTGACTACGCGTTGCTGTATCCGGCGAAGTTGAGAGTCACCCATCAAGCTAAGCAACACTTCTTTACGAGCCCGCAGCAAGTGGATGATTTTTTGAAAGCGCTGAGGAATGTACGGGCTGAGCAACGAGCGGAGGATGGACCTGAAAATTAGGATGAACAGTGACTGCTAACCTGCTGGTTTCTGTGGCTGGGCCTCTGGGCATGGGGGCGGTTCGGCGGACGCTTTACTAGAGGCCCACTACACGAGCCCATTTGAGTGACGGCGCCGAGGCTGAACGTGATTGCCCTGGTCGGGTATCGGACGGTGGTTGGTAATGTATTCCAGGCACCACCCTCCCCCCTTCCCGTGGCTGTGTTGGGGAGTAGGGCGTGGAGGGTGGATATGTGTGTCCCCTGGATGACCCCCATAGGGTGGACCCCAATGAACAAACTGACTTCGTTGCTCCTGTTGAGCTGTTTGGTGGCACTTTCGGGAGTGGGGTGGGAGGAGATTTCTGGCAAGTTGGGGCTGCTTCAGTGGGTTGGGGGTGGGGTAGGGGGTTCCGTGACACCTTTGGTATCTTCCATTTCCATTCAAGGTTCTGATGTCTCATTGCTCATAAGGAACATAGTAATTTGCCTGGGGTTTCTGATACGGGCATTATTTGCTGGATTGTATCGAGGGTCAGTGAGGTGTGCTCGGCTTGCAGCTCAGGTTTGGGTCACAGTGCAGACTGGGATAGCCTTCTTGCTCTTCGGTGCCTGCTGGGAGGGGGCTGGTGTAGCTACTCCAAGACTAGTTGCGGGGTCCCTTGCTGCCCTGGACGTGTATAACAGCTATGGCGAGGGGAAGTATGGCCTGGGTGGCGGAGGTGTTCTGACCCCTTATGTTTCTGTAATGCTGAGTGTACGCGCTGGGCAGCTTGCTTCCCCCAAGGATATGACTCCGGGTATTGGGGAGGGGGGGATCTGCCGGAGCACTAGTTATGGGTGGATGGGAAGAGTTCCTTTTTCCGTATTCTACAGGTTTGTCAATGTTGCATCATCAGATGGAATTGTGATTATAAATGGCTCATGTTGCATGCTGGGGGTACCTGAGGGGAAGGGTGGGGGGGTTGAGTTATTTGTATATGTTGTGACAATGTTGGGCGCAGCTGATATCACTAGAATGCTATTCACAGAGTTGACAGGGTTTTATGCTGAAGGGTTGCGAGGCGGTCCCCTTGTGGGGCCTGTAGTACACACAATCACTGACGGGAGGTGCGGCTTCATCCTTGGTATTGTTGAACGACACAAAATGCGTTGCCTCTGCGCGGTAGGGGTGAGGCGGGTGTCGCGCATGAGTTCGTAGGCCTTTCGCCTGTGTGCTGCATTTCTCCTTATCCTCCCTCTGCCTATGGGAGACACTGACTTAAACATACTTACATGGAACGTTAGAGGCCTGGGGGACCCTAGGAAACGGAGACAAATCCTCTCTTATCTGGACCGCCATGCAATACACATAGCCTTTATCCAGGAGACCCACTTTAAGGCGCAGGCTACTCCTACCTTTGCCGGTAGATGTGCGAAATACACGGCATTTTCCTCCTATTCATCATACTCCCGAGGTGTTGCAATACTGGTTAAAAAGGGGACTCCCTTCGTTCTGGCGGTCAGTAAGAGCGATACCCATGGCAGGTACTGTCTGATGTGGGGTAGACTTGGGCATATGGCAGTTGCCCTGGTTTGTTGTTATGGCCCCAACATAGACGACTCGCATTTCTTCGCAGACCTTGGAGCACTCATAATAGGCGTAGGCCCACAACACCTTATCTGGGGGGGAGATTTCAACACCACGCTCGATCCACCATTGGATAGGTCCCACCCGGCCCCACATCATTATACCAAATCCCGTAGGGCGCTCTTAGAGATAATAAAGGAGCATCGATTGATTGACACATGGAGACACCTTCACGACGCTGTGCAGGAAGGTACACACTTCACGGCGCATGCACGATCTTGGGCACGGCTTGACTACGTCTTCCTGGCCCCACGGTTTCACGCGGCGCTGGTTCGGGCCCACCATCTCCCAAGAACCTTTTCTTATCATTCGCCAGTACGCATTACCTTGAGGGCTGCGGACCTCGGCCCCCCACTGACGGCTTGGCGCCTGCAGCCCATGATGCTGTTAGATGCTTCTTTTCAGGAGGAGCTGCGGGAAGAATGTTTAGACTTCTTTCAGCGTAACAAGGACTCTGTGAAGGATGTTGAAACTATTTGGGATGCATTTAAAGTGACCTTGCGGGGCGTGTGCATAGCAAGGGGTCGGGGGTACTGAAGAGTATACTAGCGCGGCTACGTACCCTGGAAACTGATCTTAAGGCACTTGAGACGTCATTGGCGGACAACCCTGACGCTACTACGCTTGCGTGTATTCGTGACAAGGTCACAGAGTATACGACCGAAGCCGCTAGGGAGTCAAAATTTCTAGGCAAACACTGGATCGCCCGCAGTTATGGCGAGGGCGAGAGGCCGGGGAAAGCCCTGGCAGCAACGATGAGGTTGATGCGGCCTACTAACACTATCGTAGAGCTTGAAGGGGAGGACGGGACACTATACAGAGACACCGCGCAAATCCTTAACGCGTTTGTGGCGCATTATCACGAACTGTATACGTCGGCTAGAGCCGGGGAGCTGCACTTGCAGGAATACCTAGAGGATGTGTCCCTGGGTTGGCTTAGCGATGCGCAAAGGGAATTTCTGAGCTCCCCTTTTGAATTAGACGAGGTACGGGAGGCTATTATGCACATGCAGTCGGGTAAGGCCGCCGGGCTAGATGGGATACCAATTGAATTTTATAAGACCTACATTGACTTTATGGCACCGGTCTTGCGGGAGGTGTATGAGGATGCTCAGGAGGGGGGACATCTGCCCCCTTCGATGCACATGGCCCTCATCACGTCACTCCTTAAACCCGGGAAAGCGGCGAATAAAGTTGACTCCTACCGCCCCCTGTCGTTGCTCAATTGCGACGTGAAAATCCTAGCTAAACTAATAGCTACTCGTATTAATCTGCTACTCCCTAACTTGATATTGCCTGACCAGGCTGGGATTGTGCCCGGAAGGGCGACGTCCCATAACCTGCGCACGTTCTTCTCGATCCTAAATTCAGTGCATGACGACCTGCCAATGGCCTCCGTTTTCCTTGATGCCACGAAGGCTTTTGACTCCCTGGAATGGGATTATGTATTCCAAGTGCTGGAACGCATGGGGTTCCCTTGCATATCTATCTCTTGGATAAAGCTATTATACACTGCTCCTAGCGCCAAAGTATGGTGAACGGACAGCTTTCTGCTGCATTTTCCATTACCAGGGGCACCAGACAGGGCTGCCCCCTGTCACCGTTGCTGTTTGCCATAGCCCTGGAGCCTCTGGCTGCAAAACTGCGGCAACACCACAAAGACAGTGCGCTGAGATGTTTCCAGAGGCAAATATTAATATCTTTGTACGCTGATGATATCACTCTCTATATCCGCGACCCTAGGGATAACCTCAATCCGGTTCTTAGGGAATTTATCCGATTTGGCAGGATTTCCGGGGTCCAGATCAACTGGAGCAAGTCTTGTATATTCCCTCTGACGACCTCCACCGGGCGGTTCGGGTTGGACTACCCCCTCGCCTGGTGTGAAGGGGACTTTAAATATTTGGGCATACGCATTGAAAGGAACAGGGATGAACTCCTGAGGGCCAATTATGGCACGGCGATGTCCCGCATTACGGACAGCATTGCTCGTTGGATCACTCTGCCCCTCTCCATGGCTGGCAGATCATCGTTGATTAAAATGGTGATATTGCCGCAGTTGCTGTATCTCTTCCTGAACATTCCCTTTTACCCGGGCACCTTCTTTTTTCGGCAGTTACGCACAGAGCTCATTAGACTAGTTTGGGGCGGTAAGTCGCCCCGGCTCAAGTGGGAGATCCTCATTAAGCCGTACAATCAGGGCGGTTTTGGCATCCCTGATTTCGAGCTGTACTATCGTGCAGCCCAAGCGCATTACGCTTATTACTGGATACGGCAACCTAGATACATGCCCCAACTGGCCGCCGAGCACTGGCTGGCACACCCGATCCCTATAGAAGGCGCACTGTATATCCCTGTGCAGTGAAGAGATAAAACGCCCACGACGGTGATTAGTACGGTGACTGCATGGAACCAACTGACGGCCACGTTGGGGTTTGACTTGTTGTATGCGCCGCTCTTGCCCCTTGCTTACCATCCTAGTATGCCCCTGCTGCAGGAAGCGGGTTTTCGGAAACTACTTCACGCTATCCACGTTTCGACGTGGGGGGACTTGTTCCACAATGGCACATTTCGATCCATGGACCACCTATATGCAGGCATACAGCCTTCTCCCCTTGACGTTTTTCTGTACCTCCGGCTTCGACAGGGGATAAGGGTGCTCACACCCAGCTTTCCGCAGGAGCCTCCGCATATGGCACCGTTGCAGCGCATCCTTCAGGACGACGCCCCGGCCAAGTTAGTCTCTAAAATACACAAATCGGTGCACTCTTTAACAACCGCGCCGCAGTTGGCAGCTAGGGGAAAGTGGGACTTGGAGCTGCAGGCCCCGCTGACAGATAAGCAGTGGGAATTCTGCTTGCTACAGACGGAACGCATCTCCTCCAGTAGTAGATTCAGAATAATACATTACAATTACATCCACAGATTATATTACACCCCTGCCCGACTGCACAGCTATCAGCTTCGTGAAAGCGACAGGTGCGATAGATGCCAGGCCCCTGGGGCGGATTTTCTTCACCTAGCGTGGGAGTGCGAAGCGGTACACCGCTATTGGTGCCAGGTGTTTGAAGCGCTCTCTAAAATGATTAACACAGTGATGGAGCCCTCCCCTCTCCTTGCTTTGCTGGGATATGTGGAGCCCATACAAGCTGCACATCGCAAATTCATTGCGCTTGCCTTTTTGCTTGCTAAAAGAAGGGTTGTATGTCGATGGGGTAGGGGCAGGGCCCCGAAGTTTAAGGATTGGGTGCGGGATCTTGCCTACTGCCAAGACCAGATCAGTATATATTCCGAACTTTTGCCGATAACGTCGTGTCCCATGGATATCTGGGCTCCGCTGCGTTGTTACCTCTTGGTGGGGGGAGGGGGGGTGCCGCGGACGATGGGACGTCCACATAGATGCTTTCTGCGGACGCCCTCACAAATTGTTTTTTTGAATGTAGGGTGTCTGCGACCATTGCCCTCTGGGTATTGTTGGGTAGCCTCTGCGCATTGAGGGTCTCCACATGAGGATGGGATCTACAGTGTTGAAACATGGTATCGATGCATGGGGAACGTGGGATGGGCTCCTCTAGGTACAGAATACCTTTGCAGCCTCTATAGGCAACCACCTGCTTGATGTATAGCGCTGTTTTGATGCTACTGAACACGCTAACATTGCCTGTTTGGTCCTGTTTCGTTCTCCCTACTCCCACTGTATTCACTATAATGGAAATGTGTACTTATTGTCGCACCTTAGATTGATGCTGTATGTTCGCTCAAAAGTTCAAAAATAAAAGTAAAAAAAAAAAAAGAAAATAAGAGTTACCTACAGAAGCTCTCAGGTAGCCGAACGATTGACTCCCTAATCCGATCGTCCTGATGCAGGGGACATTAAGATAATTGGCAGAAGACGAACAAAGTGACCCTACTGGTTAATAAATACTTGCTAATAATTTGTAAAAAATAAAAAAAAAAAATATTCCCCCCCAAAAATAATCTCTTATCTAGTTTAATACTTGCTTTTGGTAAGACACTATTTTTTTTATTACACATGCAATGTATCCTATTGTACACTAAATAATACACACTAAAGTCTCCCAGATTGCGTGCTAGGGCTTCCCCCAGGGCCCCTTCCCCTCCCTCCTCTATGCTCACAAACATGTTCCTAGTTGTTTACTTGTGGCAACAGGACGCGAAACACTGGCGCACGCTCCCACTAACACTGATGGGTCGTGCGGCCTGTTTAAAATTATGTGGCTACCACACCTACTATATATGCAGCAAAATTTACCCTTTGAGGCACCCCCTGCTTTCTTTCAGAGGGTAGACTCAGAAATTAGGGCATTACTGTGGAGCGGAGCATCCCCACGTATCGCTTTGCGCAAACTCCAGAGGGGGTCTTTGAAGGGGGTCTGGCGGTGCCCGATATTCGCGGCTACTGCTGGGCCGCGCAGTTGGTGAATGTTAATGGCTGGATGTTTGATGATCGGGCGGAACCAGCTTATAGGGTTGATAGATTGGCCCTGGGCTCACGAGGCCCGCAGATATTACTCTACAGGACGAGAGGTGATAGACTCCTTCCAGCGCACACACAGACGGTGGTGAGGGTATGGAAAGCGGCCACAAAATACTTGGGCTGGGAGAAGAAACTCTTCAGAACGACTCCACTTTGGGCAGGAGATTTTCTGAAGGAGGTAGGCAGCTTGAACGACTTCACCAAATGGGAACTGCTAGGAATTGAGACACTAGTCGACATTTGGAGAGGAGGTGCCTATGTCACGTTCAAAGTACTTCAACAAGATTACATGATGGGGCAGGGGGAATGGCTTCCATACATGTGATTAGGACATGCACTAAGGAAACACATAAGGGAAGTGAGACAATAACAGAGGCCGCACCACTAGAAGATAGGGTATTGACAGAGCAGATACGCGAAATAACAATATCCCTTTTCTAGAGAAAGATAATCAATAATGCCCCGGACCCCATGAGCACACTTAGGCAGACATGGGAGCAAGATATCGGTACTTTAGATGAGGAACAGTGGGTGGAAGTGCTTCAGGGCCCAAGGTAGGTGGCGATTCGGGCCAAATTGCGACTCATACAACTCAAGATGTTGCATAGAGTGTACTAACCTAGGTCAGTGTTAAATAGAATAGCGAGGGGCGAAAGTGCGAGCTGTCACAAGGGATCCTTCTATAATTTTCTCTGGGAGTGCCCGAGCATTTAGGAATTTTGGACAAAGATAGCTAGAGCGATGTCTGTGGTAGTGGGCATGGAAGCCCCACTTGAGCCTAAATGGTTCTTCCTAATAACGGAGGCAAACGCGGACTGGCCACAACATGTGAAGGAGTGGCTGGTTTTAGCAGCTGTGGTTGCTAAACGCAACATAACAAGGCAATGGGGGGCGATATCCACCCCAACACTGGAGGAATAGGAAAATAATCTGGACTGGTGTTGGCAAGCAGAATTAGTGATGTATAAAAGTAGAGGGTGCCCCAAGAAAGGGGAGAAAATCTGGTCGGCATGGCAGACATATTGAGGACTCTAAGAGGGAAGCAGGGTACCAATGTGTTCTTTATTAAGTAAGACTTAGATCTCTAAAAAAGGGATCGATGATGCAATATAAATGCTCTTTGTATGTAAAACAATTTTTGTGGATTAATAAAAAGAGTTTAAAAAAATAAAAAATAAAAAAAAAGTATCCAATATCAAAACCCAAGGAGGAAATGGCTCTTCTATAAAATGGTCAGATGTGAACCCCTTAGCATTTATGGATAACTTAGTCCCCAAAAAAACAAGAAGATATTACCATTTTCTTGAGGGAATCATCTTTGGATTCACACATTATAAAGGCTTTCTGTAATATAGCGGGTACAATCTCTAGAGATTTAAAAGTAAAGAATAAGAAACATGCTAACCCCCATCCAAGATGGTTTGACCAAAAGTGCACCAAAATAAATCAGGAACCAAAAGACACACTAAAAGCTATTCCTAGGAATAGGGAAAGGATGAGCACCTTACGTAAAACCTACAAGCAAACTTTAAATACAAGGAAATCTGAAATCAGGGAACTAGCTTGGGTTAAGTGGGTCCAGGCGGCAGAGACACAAGACACTGCACCATTCTGGAAGATGTTAGACCGCCCCTTCTTTAAAGATGAGTCAGCCATTAAGATTGTGACCATAGTACCACCGGAAGAATGGTTAACCCACTGAATATATATTTAACCCAAATAAAGAGGCCTCTTTGATCGCTGATAACAGTTACACCATAGCTGCTGCTTCCCCTAACTTGGCCCTTATCAAGATAAATGAAATTAAAACTGCCTTAGATAAAAGTGCAAATGGTAAGGCACCTGGGCCGATGGGGTTCCCATAGATATTTTTAAAAGTTATATAGACTTCTGGTCCCCAATTCTACTAAGGGTCTGCAACGCCACAGCAGGAGGCGTACTGCCCACTATTTGGGTTGAAAGTTTTATTGTCCCAATCTTCAAGAAGGGAAACAGAGGGGACGCAAAATGCTACCACCCTATATCCCTACTTGACTCAACATCTAAATTGATGGGAAGAATCCTCTTGGAAAGGTTAGAAAGCTGGGTAAGCAAAAACAACATTCTTACCAATTCCCAATACGGCTTTGTTATGTTATATTATGTTAAAATGAATTTGTAAAGCGCACGTACACCGGGGAGGTTTCATGGCGCTAATTTGATTGAGACCCAAGTCCTAGATATTAGTTCAGAAGGCCTGTCAGAATAGGCAAGTTTTTAAGAGACTTCTGAAGCCAAGGAGATTGGTGCAGAAGCGAATTTCGGAAGGAAGAGAATTCCAGAACATAGGGGCCAAAGTACAAAACCTGGCACCCCTGTGCGCTTTAGTCTAAAATGAGGGATAGATAATAGCTGTTTCTGAGCTGAACGAAGATTACGTATGGGAGCATATTTGTTAATCATGTTATTTACGAATTTCGGGCTCCTTCCATTGAGTGACTTAAAAATGAGACATCCAATCTTAAAGGCAAACTGCTGAACAACCGGAAGCCAGTGTAATTGCTTTAAGAGAGGAGTAATATGATGATGCCTTGGCTGGTGAACAATCAGACGCGCAGCCTGGTTTTGTACTATCTGTAAACGTCTGGTAAGTAGAGGGGGATGCCAAAGTATAGTGAATTGGCATAATCGACATGGGACATGACCATGGTGATTATCACCTGAATCCGAGCTTCGTGGGTAAGAAATCTACAGATCTTTTTTATTTTCCAGAGTTGGAAGAAGCAGGTGGAAATCACCAAACCGATCTGAGGCTTCAAGGTGAGATACTGACTAATAACAACCCCAAGGCTCTTGGCCGAGCTAGATGGGGAGGGGGACTGGCCCAGCTCCCTAGTCCAAAAATGGGGTCTTTAGAAGCGATATAGGAACGATTGAGTAGTGCCTCAACCTCATACTGTTAATTGGGAAATATACTGCTACTAGGGAGGGCAAACTACATCTGCCCGTCGTAGATCTTATGAGTGTATTTGATCTAGTTAACCCCAAAATATTATGGCAGACCTTAATAGTGATGGGTGGCCTCAAAAGATAATATAACCTACTTGTCTCAAATCTATGCGGTATTAACCTCTAGAGTCCGCTATGGCCTTGATGGTGAGTACCCCCGTTTTAGAGTCACCCGAGGTATACGGCAAGGGTGCGTCCTTGTACCACTTTTATTCTCCTTTATATTAATAATGTTGATTTATCTCTGCAAACTTTGAATGCTGATGGCCGTAGAATTGGAAACCGTGTTACCCCAGTGTTCTTGTATGCGGACGGCGCAGTCCTGTTATCAAGGACAGCAAATGGGCTCAAACTACTAATTGAAAACTTCTCATTATTTATGAATGGGAAGGATTTATTGTTCAATCGTAGTAAAACATTTACCATGACATGTGGAGGAGGGAAAAGTAAATATAGAAACCACCATGCTGAAGGGGTTCTCATCGAAAGAACACCTTCTTTCTCATATTTAGGCCTTCTTTTCACATGTCAGAAAAGCTGGGGTGCCCATATCGATCTTTGTAAATTGAAATTTATATGATTAATTGAGGCCATTTTTAGAGTCTCTAAAAAAATTGGGACCTAACCAATTAGGGACATCCTGACCCTATAAAGGAGCAAATGCCTTACAGCAACATGCTGCGGAGCTGCAATATGGGGGATGGCCAATCACACTTTATTACAAACTCAGGAAAATAAATTTTTAAGAAGACTCCTAGCAGTCCCCGATTCCACCCCCCATACATAGTCCACAAGGAATTTTCAGTTCCCTATATTAGTGATTATATCAATATAGCAGCTCTTATGCTCTGGTATGGGATCTCGACTAAAGAGGAGACAAAATTTACAAAGGAGATTATATTGGATTGGTTATGCCTAGATCATTATAAAAAATTCACTTGGCTACTGTACATTCATAACCTTTTAATTGAGTGCAAGGTGGATGCTGATCTTAAAGACCCCGTGACTATCCAGAAATCTAGTAAAAGGGACCTAAAATTGAGGATCGTAAAAACAAAAGATGCACTTAGGGATACTGTAGCATGCGCTAAACAGACGATTAAATTATACTGTGTAGGTCCTTTATCATCGGATATCCAACCATATCTATTGTTTACAAGAAATGTACAACATAGGTTTTACTTAACCAGATTACTATTGGGCACTCTCCATCACCGGATTGCATTTCCCAAGATGGGCAAGTGGAACCGTACCCTTCCATATTGCCATTGTGACGGAATATCTCCATAGACGACATTGTACAATCCAGGCCTCTTACTACTTCCACTACTAGTTGTGTTTGTTACCATTTAGTTGAAAGGGCAAGATATTCACAAATGTATCGCAAAATGTATATTTGTGACAAAACATTGTAGTGTGGTAGAATGGAAGAATAACATGAATTTTATGTCCTTACGTGAAGTAGTAAGAGGCCTGGATTGGCACAATTACCTTGTCAGAAGCAAACGGACATTTGGACAGTTTTATCGTTTACAAACAAGTCAAGTTGGATTAAATTTGAACAAAACAGAATAAAAGTCAGTTTAATGTTATGTTATATCATTTATTGAGTGCTCTGTTACCCGTAGGTGTCCTGGCGCTATGTGAGACTTCCTTAAGGAAAGAGACCAGAGTCATGCTAGTCCGCAAACAACCAAGTTTTTAAAGCTTTTCGAAAAGCCAGGAGGTTCAACATACCTCTCAAATACAGAGGAAGCTGATTCCAGGCTCTAGCTGCGTTGACTACAAAGCTTTTGCCACCCCAAGTGGCTTTTTTCACAAACGGCACATAGACCAGTTTGGCATCAGATGAACGTAATGGTCTATTTGGAGTGTACTTTTAACTTTTAACTTTTAATCAGAAAAGTTTGCAACGTATTTTGTTGAAAGCTGTCCGACTGGGTATGCAGTACAACTTTGCTGCACTTTGTGTGGTTTCAACACATACACGTGCTATGAGGCGAGGCGAGGCACGGACCCAGTCTGCATGCAGAAAAACTAAAATGTAAAAACATGAGAACTGCTAAGCAGGTGTGCAACTGCTTCACTTTTGTGCACTGACAATGAATTGGTGTTTTTTAACCCAGAGGTTTTATTAACCTGTGCGAAGTTTCTAGTATCAGCACAGCCGAGGCAGTGCTCGTCACCGCCTCCTCCAGATAGATCAGCAAGTCATCCGCGTACAAAAAAATATTATGTGTCCGCTCACTCACGCAGACTCCTATCCCCTCAACTCCCAATTGGATTCTCTCTGCAAGTGGTTCTATTGCCAAGGCAAACAGAGGGGTGAGAGGGGGCACCCCTGTCGAGCTCCCCGGAAGATCTCATGTTGTTTGGAGATTGTTTTGCCCGTTCTAACCGTCGCTGTGGGCAATGCATAGAGAAGTTGTACCCATCTCACACAATCTTCCCCAAGCCCATGTGCAGCATAACTTCAAATGCATACTCCCAGCTAACCGTATCAAAGGCTTTTTCCAAGTCAGTTGACAACACTGCTGCCTGCTGTTTAGTTGGTGTTTCTGTGTGGTAGAGGATAGAGTAAAGTCTACAGAGATTATAAGAGGTTACAAGAGGGACTAAATCCATTTTGGTCGGGATGAATGAGAGATCTCATGTGGGGGAGTAACCTGCACACTAATACCTTACTGAGAATTTCAATGTAAAAATCTTGAAAGGAATTGGCAGCAAGACTACAGTTTAGATGACAAAATTGCTTACAGACTAGCACTGAAGAACTATTATGTAGAGATCATTTAGGCCCAAACCAAAAAACTTATTTGAGACCAAAATTGCCGAAGCTGGTAATAAATGCAAAGAGATCTTTAAAATTGTGAAAACCTTTATGAGTCCCGAGGTCATCTCAAGAGATCTACAACCTTCAGCAGAATGGTGTGACTCGCTGGAATGATTTTTTCATGACAAAATTTCCACCATTCAGGCAAATCCACTTGTGAAATTAGCAGGAATCTATCATGATACAGTAAAGGTCTCAAGAGGATGCCAACCTTCTCTAATTTCCATCTATGTCTCTGGAGGACTCCATGACTGCAATCAAGAGTCTGAAGTCGGGATCTTCTTCTGACCCTTGCCCTCCTTCTATACTGGCCAAAGTAGCCCAGGTAATTAACCTCATTGTAAATGGAGTGTTGAACCCCTCTTTGCTATGAGGCATGATTCCCACACATTGGAAAAGTGCAAAAATCCTGCCATTACTTAAAAAACACACAGTGGATCCTAAAATACCTGCAAATTATAGACCTATCTCCCTTCTCACTGCTTTCTCAAAAGTTTTAGAAACATTTGTCAATGAACAATTTCCTACACCAAAGCCAGTTGGGCTTTAGACCCCACTTCAGCACTGAAACAGCTCTGCTAGAAGTTGTGGAATATGTAAGCGGTGCCTTTAAATATAGAAGGCAAGCCCATCGTGATCATGTTGGACTTACCAGCGGCCTTCGATACTGTCCCGTATCAAAGACTCCTTAAACGCCTCCATGCAATTAGGATTAAGTCCTGAATTGGCTCACTTCCTTTATCGATGAAAGAATCCAAGAGGTTTGGATGCCTCCTTTTTCTTTCAAAGTGCAAACTGACGGTTGGAGTATCTCAGGGCTCGGCACTAAACCCTTCCTTGTTCAATATTTACCTTACACCATTAGTGGTATTAGCGGAGTCTCTAGGAGCTAAGGTAATCTCCTATGCAGATGACACACAGCTTCTCTTCTTCTGTGGGAAGGGAGAAGAGTTTGCTGGGGATGCTGTTAAAAACTGCTTCTCTAAGGTGTTTCAGTGGCTGGTAATTAATGAGCTAAAATTAACCAGGATAATACTGAGATTATGGTCATTGGCTCATCTTCACCAGACCTATGGAGGTCCTTTTGGGCAAAGGATACTCCCCTCCTGGGCCTTCAACGGGGCTCAGTAAATAACTTGGGGATTACATTTGATACTGCCCTCTCCTTTCAACCACAGATCAAGGCTCTGACACGTTTCTGCTTCAGGCTGCTACAGATGCTGAAAAACATCTTGCTCCTTCTGTCATAGTTTCCAAGAGAATGGTAATCCAGGCATTAATAACTTCTAAATTGGATTACGAGAATGCTCTTTACCTAGGCCTCCCAGAGTACCTTCTAGGCAGACTTCGGGTGGCACTGAACTCGGGAGCCTGGATGCTTCTTAATCTTCCCTTGAGAACACATATGTCCTCTCATCTGAATTCCCTCCATTGGCTTCCCATAAAAAAAGGATTCTGTTTAAACCCATGGCCCTGGTACATAAAGGTTTGAATGGCTCAGGTGATGGCTATCTGAGAGAGAGGATTCATGGCTACGTACCTTCTAGAACTTTACATTCCTCTTCTGAATATTTGGCTAGAGTTCCTAAAATGTGTTGGCTCAAATCAGGCGGCAGATCCTTCTCCTATCTTAAGCCGGTTACTTGGAATAAACTTCCTTCGGAGCTACTTACTACAATCTATCTCCCTACTTTTAAGAAAAAGTTATCATCAAGCTGCCCGTCTTGGTGTAGAGCTGCCATTTGTGATATTAACTTTATCCCTTGTACTGAATGTTCCAAGTGTCGTGATAATGTACCCCTATTCTCCATTGTCACGCACGCACACAAATGTATGTCAAAAGTCATTGTGTGTGAAAGAAATGGCAACTTAAGAAACGTGGGCATGTAAATGGTGGCCTATTCTGACCATGTGAGATGACATTAATTTCTCATTTGCTGAAGCAAGTAGTGCATTCCGTAATCTAATCTGCTGATAATTAGTGCCTGGACTAGAGTTCTCCTAGCAGAGAGAGGAGGGAAAGAAAATTCTTTCCTCAGCAAACACATCATATTGAAGCAGGTACCAGTAGTAGAAAGAACCTGTTCTTTCACGGATAAAGATTGATCTATTTTAACACAAAGATTCTTGACTACCTGCCTGGAAGTGGGAGCAGTAGCACATTTTGGAGGTCACTATTCAGAAGACCAAAGTTGTCAATGGAGATGACAAGCTAAGACAGTATTTCAAATCCGAAGGATTTAGCTATCTTGGCGGGGGGGCCACATTTATTTTAAACAAAGTAGGACATAAACATGAGCCCTGCAGAACCCCTTTGTCAATGAGAATGATGCAAGTCTTAAATGCACCAAGAGAGATAGTTTATGTTCTATTTCCCAGGATGTCTCGGAACCACTGTTGAGCTGTCCCAAAGACACCTTTCTCATGCAGCCTATGAAGCAGCCTGGTGTGGGACACAGTGTCAAAAGCTGTGGACAGGTCCAGCAGCACTAGCATAGATGGAGTACTGGCATTGTGATTATATCCCCCAAGTAGCATTTTGGCCTCACTGCGGTTGGACTGCTTGGCATATATCCTCTGGTGCTGATGTTAGATCTTGCATTGCACTGCATATGGTAGAGTATTGTGTCTCCTATATCTATCCCTTCTGCCTCTTCGTCCTACCTGCCCCTTTTTATTAAAAACTACCTCCACTGCACCCGCTTGCACCCCCCAGCCCCCTCATTCTGTAAGTGTCACTCGCTACCATATGAGCAGACTGCCATCTCAAGATGTTTTGTTTAACCATTCCCTCATCTCTGCAATGTGTGTGCATCTGCAAACACGCAGTGCTGGAATCTTTGAATGAAAATCAATTAAAAGATGGCTGCTGTTGGTGTGTGCTTATTCACGGCATGCATCTTTAAATACATTTCCTTATGACTGTGATAATTGACACAACAACCAATGCCTAAGAAGGACTGAGTTCATTTTCTCTCTGTGTATTGTTTATATGAGCTCTGTGAGACTGCTAAACACACTAGGCTTAAAACTTGTGGAGTACCATCCATGGTCTCTTGGCCAGCGTTTTCAAACGTTTTGAATTCTGTGGACAACTACTGAATCAATACTGGAAGCAATTTCTACGCTTTGGACCTCAAACCAATACACAAAAATACAAAAACAACTACAAGTCCCAAAATGCCTAGCAGTGTTGTTTAACAAGTCGGGCTTTAATTGTGTTCAATGGAATGATGCAGGTCTTTTGCGAACAAAAGCTTCCATTAGTTAGAATGCGGCCAACAAAGCCGTCAAAACAGCCCCATGTCACCGGTGACTTTCATGCAGTCCAGACTTCTTAGCCTCCAATACATTGCATCCTGGGACATGAAGTGTTTCTTTAACCTTTTAATCATTAGCTCACATTTCCCGTGCATGTGATTGATGGATGAAAAGCATCACAGGGTTAAGGGAAGAGCACGTGTGCATGAATCTTACTTCATCTTGGGATTCTTAAGATATTTATGGGCACACATGGAAAATACAGTCCTCCATTTCTATAGCAACAGGTTAGTCTCTACAATCCTGCATATTCACTGTTCTGTGAGCTACCAATGATTAAGCATCGGCAAAGCCAATAGGTCTTGCCTATCCGAGAGCTATTGCCATTATCAGTAATTTTATAGCCAGGTTGTACAACAGCGCGGCTGCTGTGCAGTCAGGTTGAATGTAAATTAAGTGTTTATTTTACAGTGAAAAGAACAACTCCTAATTTGGTTGTGCACATCTTCAAAGTAACTTTATGGTTTAAAATACAGTGTCAATAGAATTTCTCCATTTTCGACTTTTTAAATAGTTTTTTGAGGTGTTCGATTTGTTCTCATTTTTTTAGGAGACTAATCAATGTGATTGTTTACCTTTTAATGCTTTAGTTTTCTGGGTATTTAATATATCATGGTTTAAAGTGCCTTTGTTATATCTTATTTCACTAAAACTCTTTTTTTCTTCATTATCACGTAGAAAAGTACTTCCTGATATATAAGTTCAGACTACCAGTTTTTTTTTTTAAAAAACCCTTTGAATAAGTACTTTTAAATGCAGTCCTCTAATGTGCCTATTAGTGTCAATGCTTCGTTGTTAAAGAAATACACCTTTTTGGAATTTTGAAGAAACTATCAAATGTTCATTAAATAGCACTGAAGTCCATCCTTGGGTGTGTGCCCATGAAGTGACAGTAGATGTTGTACCATCCAGGAAAATGTGCTGCTTGGCTAAATACTTATCAGGTCCAAAAAGTAAGACCTATTGGCTATGCCAATGCTTCTTTATTAGTAACTGTGGGGCGACATCACTAGGTCTAGGTCCATCCACCGCCCATTGCACGGGCACAGACTACAGTATGGGATCTCGTTTCATACATTTTGAATCACTCTCCTCTGCTCTTTTCTTCGGCAGTCCTTCTGCTCATTAGACATTTTGCTTCGCTATGGTTTTGTCATTTAGCTCCAAAATATTTTTTTAATTCTTTTCAATGATTCGATCGCTGATTGTCGATGTTGTTTTTACTTTCCAGTGCGTCGTGTGTCTTTTCAAATCTTTTATCAACAGACCGAACAATACACAAATAAAGGAGTGCATCATTTGAAACGTAATCTGGTGGCACCATCACACTAACAACACTTTGTGGGGTCTTTCACTGGTGTCGTTCCTATTATTTTGCGAAGATATTTGATGTTGCAGTTGTACAGGAATTATGTCTGCTCATATGCCTAAAACAGAGACCAGATCCAGGATCTAACCCACACATCAAAACATCTATTTTATTTAAAGAGGGTTACAATAAACGAATGTATTTACTATAATAAGGGCAGGTTTTCTGAGACACCGCAGAAGGGACTCCCCTTCACTGCCTCCACATCAACACCTCTCGTTGATAGCGGCTGTCACGAAGGTGTGGTAACACTCAACACCTCGGAGAGATCCAGCCATAACCACCCACACTTCCTTAAAGCTCAGTGGTCGCAGCTCTGGCGCATTACACTGTCACACTGACTCATGCGCCTCCCTCCTCTTCTTCCCACATGCTCAGGCTAACACCAGCCGACAGCAGCCGTGACACTCACCACACAGCACGAAGCTTTCAGAAAGACGCCATTTTATAGCCATCAATTTCAGATGTGTGCTCCACAAGATTACACAACGTCATTTATTCTAAACTTGTAACAAGCGAAAACCAAAACTCCTGATTAATATAGAGTATAGGAGTGTGTATACGTAAAACAATGACATTAGAAACACTGACACCACAAAGAAAAACATATCGCTTTACACATAAATGCAAAAACACAGGGTTTCTGGTCCTATTAGCAGTAATGTTGCAATCACCTTTTGTTGGTCCTGGCGCTTTCTGCAGGGTCACCCCAGATTTTTTACTTCACCGGCCTTCTTTGCTGACTCCGTCTTTTTTGTCTTTTAGGGTTATATGCACTTTCTCCTTGCTAACCAGTGGTAAAGGGCTTGTGTTCTTCCTTGGTAAATTTGGCCTACACCTCATTGGTACATTTAGTTTACTTGTAAGTCCCTAGTATATAGTACTACATGAACCCAGGGCACGTAAATTAAATGCTACTTGTGGGCTGCAGCACTCATTGTGCCACCTAATAAGGTAGCCTTTTCAAAACATGTCTCAGGCCTGCCACGGCAGCCTGTAGTGCAGTTTAAACTGCCATTTCGACAGTGCAAAATAAACCTTTTGCAAGGCCTAAACCTTCCTTTTAATACTTAAAAGTCCCCCTAAAGTATGTCCGAAATTCCCAGAAGACAGGATACAGTGTATTTGAAAAATTAGGACATGTGTTTAAGTTTTACATGTCCTGACAGTAAAAAAAACTCCTAAAGTCGTTTTAACTGTTGTAAGGCTATCTCTCCCATAGACTAACACTGGGTTACCTTATTACACATAATAAGTGCTAACTACAGTTTAGGACCAAATAAGGGCATGCTATTTCCACTCAAATTAATTTGAATGTAAAATCTTCTTTAATGGTAAAGTCGAATTTTAGGTTACAAATTAAAAAATTCCACTTTTTGAAAGTTTAAAGAACAAACGGCAATGCTGACTCTATTTAACCGTAGAAAGCAACAGGAGCATAAACCCAAAAACCACATTGAGATCTGGGTACATATGTGAAAATTAGCAACAATGTCTCAACTGGTATTATTGAAGGAAAAGGCAATTCTATATGTGTGTACAAAGCATTACACGAAGGAAGAAGGGAGACTCATGTCAACAATACCGCACACATACGTGGCGGCCAGGGACTGATGCCTGCACTTCCCGTAGACTTTGGAATTCAGCTTCCATCCACCCAACGATTCCGGCATTGCCTGGTACCGCGCTTGGCACTGATCGCCACGAACACCACGGCTGACTACACTCCACACAACCCACTTGATCTCTTCCTTGATAGCCCACAACCCATTTGGGTTGCTTAGTGGCCCGGGACTCCGACCACTCCGCCTTTCCATCGCTGACCCGCTCCGAACTACAGTTAGCACCTGTTAATCGGCAACCCAGTCCTGATTATGATCCTGACTCGATAGGATCTAAACGCCGTTGACCAACTTTCAGTGCAATTCGCGTCGCATCTGCCTCTATGGTTCACCAAAATATTTTGAATAATACAATTCAAATACCTCAAAACTTTTAAAGCTGAACCATAACTCTGTATATATTCTTCGTCACAATTGTCACCCTGCGCCTTTCGCTGTTCTTCACCACGTATCACTTGCGCCAACACTTTTCATGTCACGAGCATAACGTGTACCTATTGTTTTTGGGTTGCCTTCACAATTTATGCCCACAGTGCTGATATAACTGTACTGTGTAAATTGCTATAACCAAATATATTATGCCTTGAGCACTTCCAAAACCAAATAACATGAGTCTCCCTTCTTCCTTAGTGTAATGCTTTGTACATACATATAGAATTGCCTTTTCCTTCAATAATACCAGTTGAGACATTGTTGCTAATTTTCGACTCTATTTAACCAACACTACAATTTCAGTTTGTGGTCACACAACTTAATTTCTCTGATTCCCATTTAATTTCAACAGAGAATGTTAGCATTTTTCTGCCCAAGCCAACTGTGCTTTTCTGCAGTGTCCTGGGTCTTAAGACTGTGCATGGCACTGCTGTTGTGGGTTGCATATTACATCTAGTTAGTGAAACAAAATAAGCCTAGGTATGGGGGGGGAGAGGGTCTTTCTGTCAGGGTGGCTGGGGATAAACTATACCCTACCCTGTTTGCGCTACTAAGGGCCATGCCTGCATCACACACAAGGGAACCTAACACAAGGCCTGCCCGTGCCTTTGTCACCCTAGACTGTGTGGAGCCAGGGCCAAGGGAAGATGAAAAACTGACCACAACCAGTTTTCGGGGTAGATCAGGAAATTCCCTCACGCATACGCTGGCACAAGGTATAAAAGTGAGACTTTCAGAACCTGTCATCAGAACACTCCTGAACCAGTGAACGATTCAGATGAAGGACTGCCCTGTTGTCTGAGGAAGAGGGACTGCTCTGCTGACTGAAGATGATTAGTCCTGTTTTCCTTTAATGCAGGCTACACAGAGTGACTCCAAGCATCAGTTAGCTGATTTCTGTGTGAACTACAGGGACACAATAAGCCTCCAGAGGTCTCCCTGCAACTGCCCAGCACCACCTTGGCCTGCCTGGGCCTGCTTGAGCCCAGCTGCTGGCCTCTGCCAGAGTGAGTGCTGATCCTGGACCCTTGGCTGACATCACTGAGAACACCTCCTGAAGAAAAAGTGAAGTGACAGAAGCGACCTCTTCATGCCGAGAATCAACTGCCTGTGATGACCACCAGCGTGAAGCTCCAGCAGAATCTGTTCTTTGTGAAGACAGCAACTGTCCATGACAAATGGCAATGCCAGACCTGCACTTCGCGCTGACAGTGACTGTCCACAACAATCAACACAAACTTCCAGTGATGACTGGCTCTTTTCAATATAGCAATGACTCTTTGCGACACTCAACCTGCTCCTCGCTCCAACACCCTCTTCCTCGCAACCTCTACCATAGCAAATGGAACTCTTTGTGCCAGACAACATCTGAGTCTAATGTAAAGTCTAGGGAGTTTATGGAGTGGCAAAAGGTTGGGGTGCCGTTTAGCGATTTGATGTTAAGGGACCATGATTGATTTTGTGGGGGTGAAGGGGTGTGGAGAAGAGAATAAATGATGTTTTCAGCAGATTTAATTTTAGATGGTTGTGCGCCAGCCAGTCCTGTGTTTTCCTTAGTGTATCTTCAGATATCCTTTTGAGGCGAACGTTTTATGAAGAGTTGCTTGTCATCAGCATACATGTGGTACAAGATTTTTGATTGTTTAAGGATTTCAGTGAGTGGTTCCATGTATAGATTGAAGAGCGTTGGTGAAGTTGTAGATCTTTGCAGGTCTCCCTTGTTGATGTCTGCTACATCAGATAGAGAGTTGCTGATTTTTACTCTTTGTTGTCGGCTTTGCAAGAAGGAATTGGAATATTAAAGGACGGCTCCTTATAGTCTCATTCTGACTTCAAGAGTTTCTCTGAGTCATTTGTGGTTGACCGCGTCGAACGCTGCTTATAAATCCAGAAGTATTAGGAGTCAGTATACGTTTTGGTCTAGTGAAGTTTGTATATCATCTAGGATGTGATGAATGGCGATCTCAATATGGTGACCAGGTCTAAAGCCTGATTGGTGGTTGTCTAATAGGTCAAAATTCTTGATGTGTTGACCTAGCTGATCATGGGTGCATTTTTCTACTAGTTTAGCTAGAAAAGTTAGGCTGGATACTAGTGGAAGTTGTTTAAGTGCTTCTGGTTTGTGCCTGGTCTTTCTAGTAGGGGAGATACTTGGCCCTTCTTCAAGCGTTCGGGTAGGGCTCCAAGTTGGAGAGATGTGTTCTTAAATCCCGTCCACATGATGGACTACGGCTTCTATGATCTCTGTAGGTAGGAGGGAATGTGATTTCATAGAGTGAATGGTTTTCATGGTTTCCACCTCAGATGGAGATCCGAAACAGTTCCAGAAGGCTTTGTTTTTCCTTGGGACAGTTGGGGTGTCTTAGTCAGAATTATATTTGTGTGTTGTGAGGATGTGGTTGGTGGGTTCACTGAGTTAGGCACTCGTTTGGCTGGGAATAGAGTTGTCTATGGTTGCTATTTTGTCTTTGAAGAAAGCTAAGAAGGAGTTACAGATGTCCGTAGAGTTGTTTGCAGTTGTGGGTTCTGTAGGTATTCCTATTTGTTGTTTTATTTTTTCAAAGAGTTTTCTAGGCCTGTTTTTTGCTCTATCTACTTGAGATCTGATTGCTGTTGTTCTGGCTTTCAGGATAGCTTTTTTGTATGAGATTCTTTGGATTCGTAACTTTTCAAGTTGGATACCCTTTGGTTCCTTCCTCAATAGTCGTTCTGTATGCCTAAGTTGTCTTGTTTCATTGTTAATAAATTAGTTGAACCACAGTACTGACATTTTTTTTCTTTTGCCTTTTTAGATGTAAGGGTGCAACCTTCTGAAGTATGTTAGCCTTATTGCTCTTGTAGAGGTACGTCAATTCTAGAACTTCTGTCAGAAGTGCCAAGGAGGTTTCGCACAGACCCATCAATTCAGATCTGCATATACAGCTGCAATCCCTCGTCTAGATTTTTTCCTTTCCTATTTGTCCATTTATTTTCTTTCTTGTGTGGTTGTTTGGAAAAGAATTTGATGGTGGTCTGACCAGTCATGTTTACTGATCCAGGTTTAGGGATGATGAGGTCAAGAGTGGCACATTTGTTCTGGGTTGGTCCATTGCAAGCTTGAATCATGTTGATGTCCTGGCGCAGGATGCTAAGTGCCGCCACTGTGGGGTCTTTGTCATTGTTCCAATGCAGGTTGTAGTCTCCTAAAAATATTGTATTAAAGAGCTAAGTAGCATTGATTATGATTACTTCCATCAGTTGTTCCATGAAGACATTGGTGTCACCCGGTGGATGGTATAAAATGAGTGTTTTCCATAGCAGTTTCTTTTCAAGCTTGATTTCAGCTCTCATTAGTTCAAAAGATGATGTATCTTTTAGTGAGAGTGGGTTTAAAGATAGGGAGTTTTTGTAAATTAGAGCGAGTCCTCCTCCTTATTTTAATTTGGGGTCACGACATGCTGGCTTAACCTCTCCCACCTTCCCCGCCCTAGATGCTGCAATTTCGTCGCTAAGGACGCTGGCTCCCTACCTATCCTGGCTGGGATAATTCACACGGAGATCCCGGAATTGGTCTGCGCTGACATAGGATTGTCTTTCACTCGCTCCGCGGAACCTTCATTGCGGTCTCATTACCCTCGTTGTCCCTCGGATTTACGGGTCTTGGATTCAGGAACGCATTGCCATTTTTGTTCTTACGCTGTCCGCATACAGTAAGTCTCCTCCCTCCCTTGTCTGACACATACTTCATCACCTTGCTGCTTCTCCCCAGCACGCATTGTCTCCCTCTAATTGGCCTCCTTAGGTCCATTCACCCCGCCGCACTACCCTACTACTCACCCTTGCCAGCTCAACTCTCACCACTCATTCTCTCAGTCACAGATCCTGTTCTACTGTGTAATTGGACCCCCATACGTTGTATTTTATTCTATTCTCTTCCCTCATCTTTTGACTCTCATTCTCTACTACCTATACCTGACTCTTACACCTCTCTCCAGCGCCATCCCTATTCACATCTACATTTTTAATTCTCACTTTGACTTACCTTCAGTCTCCGTATGCTTTATTAATATCTTCCCATTTTCCCTGTTCCCCCATCCCCTCCTTTCCCTTCTCCCATACCCTTTTCTGATTTTTCACCCACACCTACCCAGGCAAACTTTCCCAGGCATTCGCTTCATCTTTTTAGTCCTGAAGAGATCCCACCACCTCTATGGGGATCGAAACGTCGTCGACTCACGTCTCTGAACTCCTAACTATACGTTGTATTTTATAATCGAGTATGAGATGCTATACCGATTGTGACTTTCTATAATTAAAATTCTGCAAACACTATAAAGTCACTTTTTAAGTCACTTGTCTGTGGTAAGGAAATCGGCTGATTTCATTTTTACCCACTCACGGTTTGCTCACTTATCTCACCGCATATTAATTGTGTTTTCACCTTATTGTTATTAAATTTCAATTATTCTCCATTTATGAACATAGTAAATTCCAAGTTTTGATTGTAAGAATTGTGAGACTATACCCATCCTAATTGAATGGGAGCCTTGTTTTTCTAAAATATATATCTACCCCTGGTCCCGCCCGACCCGCCGGGTTTCCTTGTTACTCTCCATCCCGGGCTGAGATGGCTGATTGTTAAAGGGTCTGGCTGGAGTTTTTGAGAAGCTATGTAGATTGCATGGCTAGAACTGTTGTTGTGTGTAGTTCTTTGGGCGGTGTCAGTAGGTTTAGGATGGTGGGTAGTAGTCTAGGTATGACACATGTCACAAGAAGGTCTTTTTTGTGGCTGGTTGGAGTCTTTGTGAAGTGGTGAGTACTGCCAGACTACTATCACTATTGAGTTTAGTATTTTGAGCAATGTTTGGGTATGAGACAGTTGACTAGGAGTATTTGCTGGGCCAGCTACTTGCCTTTTCAGTTCGCTGAACAGTGAGTTGAAAGCTTGTAGGTCATTGCCCGCTGCTTGGATAAGGATGTTGCTGTTTCTATAAATTGGAATGGTAGCTTTCGCTTTGAATGAGGTTATTCCCTAAAATAAGTTTTGTGCCTCTAATAGGCAGTAAAAAGTGAAATACAGGGGGCATGGCCAAGATGGCAGCTGCTGCGGATGCTTTGTAAATAGCTCTGTATCGTGGCCATACATTATCCTGGTTTAAGCGTGAAATCGGACTGCAAGTACCACCACAAACGCAGTGAAGTGGTCCCTCAACAAACCCGACCGAATATTTTGCTCATCCAATCCTTGCAGAGTTACCACGGCTGGGAGAAATATCCGGTGCTGTGGGGGAGGACCATTGAGGTGCATGAAAATCAGCCCTGAATGAGTCTCCCGACAGCGTGAATAATTGAGGAGGAGCCCAGCGAACCGTGGGTGCTGATAGGCCCTGCTGAGCCGGTGCAGGAGACCTGATCCGTGGGGCGGGTTCCCAGAAGACGCGGCGTACAGATGAGCAAGCCGGCCACTGCTCAACCAGTAACAATGGCAGGCCGTGTACCTTACTGAAGCTGTAGTACCCTTGCGGCGAACAGTCTGGCATCACGGCTACAGTGACCTGCAGAAGCAGCCGGTGAGGAGCTGGGCCTGGATGGTGCTGGTGATCGCAGTCGGGTGCAAGAGCGGTGGATCCCACTGCAAGGAGTCACGCATTGCATAGGGGCCTAGCCCATGCATTCTTGTGGATGCCAGAGACTGTGGTGATAAAATGGAGACCTCGTCCAGCTCGGGCGACTCGGACCTCCAGTGCACTTGCTTATAGTCATGCAGCGATCCCATGGTGCTGCCTTTCACAGCAGTGGCAGGGCACCGATAAGCCCCCCAGACCCACAGCGTCAACACAGCTAATAGTAGCAGCGAGCAGCTTCGTGGGATAGCGAAGTGGCATATACCCACTCTGCCATCCATATATAGTCAAGACTGGCGAGTCTCCTGTTGACTCTGAGACTGGGGCTCTGTTCTGCGGTCGGCCAGACTGCGGACAAAATCCTCAATAGGATCACTTGAATTGCCCCTGCACTACACGCATACACCCTCATAGGGAGACGGGCCCGCTGTCTGGTGGGCCCTTGAGTGTGGTTGAAAACAACGTAGCGTTGACCCACCCGATGCGTCGGAGCCCTCGCTGAGACATATTCGGGGCATTGAGCAGCTTTTTTCACCCCAAAAGATGGGCAAAACCGGAGTGGACAAACCTCAGGCACAGGCCGGGAGTGCGCCGGATCTTGCAGACCACACTGCTGACACCACCCAGGTTCCGAAGTCGACAGCGGTGGATCAAACAGATCACTCGTAGCAATTCGATGAGCTCCTGGCAGTGGTCATGGACATTAAAAAATACATTGGGCCCTAAAATAGATACACTATGCACAGAAATGGGGTTCCTTCATGAAGACCACAAAAGTTAAAGGACAGGGTAGCGGAATATGAATCGGCGATAGTGACCCGGAGGCCCATGGCAGTGACGGCCTCGGAGCAAATCAGAATGCTGCAAAGGAGGTGGAGTACCTAAGAAGCATGGTGGAAGACCAGGAAGGAAGGTCTTGAAGGAATAACATATGAATAGTTGGTCTCCCAGAGCGTATCGAGGGCCAAAGCATGGAACTCTACCTCGAAACCTGGTTCACCAATGTAATCCTCAAGGGCAAACACTCTAAGTTCTTATCAGTGGAAATGGCCCACAGGGTACCAGGTGGACTATCCCTCCCGGTAAACCCTCCTTGACAGGTGGAGGCACAACTGTTAAATTATCGTGACAGAGGTCACGTACTGTAGGTGATAAGGGCTCATGGGCCGTGGCTGGTAGAGAACACCAAGGTACAGCGCCGCCGGTCCTCCTTTTCAGACGTCAAAAAATGTCTAAGGGGTCACAATGTAAAATATGCTCTCTAGTTTCCAGTCACATTAAGGATCCAACACAATGAAGGCACTACTTTTTGCTCCACTCCAGAGGAGGCCTGGAGCTGGCTGGTACAGAAAGGACTGGCACATAACAAGGAGACAGTTGCGGAACCCCGCTAGAAATGGCAGCCACGCAGACAACGAGGTACACGAGGTAGTCGGCAACTACAGGATCCCTCCAAAGCCCAAGCAGCAAGAGGAAGAGCGCAAGCAGTCAAAAATGTGGAAAGACAAGTCGCCCTCAGTCCCTCCTCGCCATTGGGGTCAGAGGCGGACACAAGATCAGAAAATGCCTTTTCATTAACGGACTCACAACAGACAGCAGTGTTGGGTGGAGGCCCTACGGTTACTCTGCAAATCCAGCTCAGAACGGCCTGACAACGCAGCCCGATGTGGAAGCAGCTGCCACCATGGACCATGATTGCGTCTCAACCCACAAAATGTAACATCAGAATAATTAGGCCCTGGCAAGCGACCACCTCAATACGATATCACGCCACATCCACGATACATGACTGTTACAGACCTATCCAGGCATTGTCCTCTTTCTCTTTTCTGTCTTCACCCTCCTCTCCACTGTCTTTCCTGCTACATCTATATCTTACTCACCTGCTACTAAGTTTGTTTGCAGTTAAGTGTGGATGGGGTTTGGGAGTTGGGTATTGACCTATGTTTAAAATGTTCTGTCTACATAATTTAATTGCAAATGTCACCTCAGGAATCGACCATTGCACATACAAAATATCTTCACAGATGGGAACACAGGGTAACCAATTGCTCCTAATAACCTGGAATGTCCGTAGCCTGGTGAGATATGCCAAAAGACACCAGGTATATCAATACTTGCGCAGACATAAGATTTCCATTGCGCTCCTCAATGAGACACACCTGACCTCATAAACACTCACCTCACTATGTAAACACTGGAGGGGTATAATAATAGGGACCAAGTATTCCGGTTATGCCAGGGGAGCCATGATATGGGCGCCTGAGACCCCACTGCAGACGTTTCACACACACATTGACCCGAATGGCCGCTAAGGGATACTAGAGGGTCTGCGAGATGGCTTACCTAAAGCACTAATCTCGCTCTACGGACAATCTGTATCCTTACACACAATGTACTTGGCGCTGCTCCATGACCCATCGGCACCTGCATATTTGGGCGGGGGACTTCAATTGCACGTATGACCTTGACTTGGATTAGTCGTGCCCTCCACTCCCAGGTGCACAGTCCATCACCCGGCTCAACAAATGCAGACATGGTCCATCAATATGCACTCACAGGACATGTGGTGGGGCAGACATCCCATTGTTAGGGTGTACTACCATTACTTGGGGCTTCACAACTTGCACACAAGAATAGATGCAATATACTGCTATACTGAAGCCCTGCCCAGGGTTAATCATGCGGAATACCTCGCTCGCAAATTATCGGACCACAGTCCCCTACAACTACAGCTAACCTGGGGCCAGACCAGAACCAGTATCCCAACATGGTGCCTCCCAATAGAAGCACTCAGGGACGCACCTCTATGCACTTCTCTATCACAATCCATTGCAACATACTTTCAAACCAACTAAGGTATGGCATCCCATGCCGGAATAGAATGGGACGCATTCAACGTGTTTCTGTGTGGGCATGCAATAAAAGCAGTATATTTGTCCTGCATTGCACTCAATAATGAGTTGCAAGACTGAAATACAACACTGTTAACGCCTCGGCCCCACTGACCTACACATCATACCTTCACTGGCTCAAGCCAAGTTATCCTATAAAACAACAATGGACTGGCTGTGCGCCCTGGACTACAAACTAAACCTCACTAGACAGCATGCAGAGGGGGACAAAGCGGGTAGGAGTCTTGTGTGGTTACTGAAAAATGACACATCCCAAACACCCATCACAACTATCTGAGACCTCGACTGCAGGTTAGTGAACACGCAAGCAGGGATTAATGAGTCCTTTTACAAACAATACGCCTCCCTCCCCATATGACCACAAGTAGCTACAACTCTTCCTAGAACACATAGCCCTCCCACAGATCTCACAAACTCACTATACAACTCACAAAACCCCCATCTCGGAAACAGAAATTACAGAGGCTATTCAACACCTGGCAAAAGGAAAAACACTGTGGAAGGACCGATGGCCCCTGGAACTCTACTCGGCATTTAGCTGTATCTACACAGAGGCATTTGAGCGAGGTACATTATCGCCCTCCCTTCGCGAGGCTATGTTAGTGTTACCACTCAAAACTGGCAAGGACCCACTAGAAATGAGCTTGTAACACCCACCTTCCTTCTTAAATTGGGATCGCAACATACTGGGGAGAGTGCTGGCCAATAGGCTAGTGGAAGTGACACAACTGTTGGTGCACTCCGACCTGAATGGTTTCATACCCGGTTGGAATACTAGCCTAAATGTACATCGGCTCTATAAGCTGCTGGACTGGGCGCACACAGAGGTGGAGACGGTGTGGATAGACTTCTAGATATTGAAAAGGCATTTGACACCCCGGGGTGGGAGTGTCTACATGCGGTATTGTTGGGGTACGGTGTGGGGTCCCAGTTCTTGCGCTGGGTGAAGATATTATACACGTGCCCCAGTAAAGACAGGATGAACAATATCAGATCCCTTTACAATAGAGCGAAGCACCAGGCAGGGCTGTCCTTTAAAATCAGTCATTTTTGCCCTAGCAATGGAGCTCTTGGCATGCGTGCTTCGTATCCGCGTCATTGACTGGGGCATCAGGGCATACTATCAATGGCACATCATTTCGCATTACGAAGACGACGCACTAGTCTATCTTTGCGCCCAACACGCATCCCTACAGGGTCTGATGGAGCTACTAGATAATTACAGAAATATATCCGGCTTGAAGGTGAACTGGGACAAATCATTACTGTTTCCAATGAAACCCCTGACCCCAGAGCAAAGGCTGTGCTTACCAACTGCCCCACTCACCTGGTCCCATGACTCTTTTAAATATCTTGGGGTGCAAAAATATAATTCACCGGCGGACCTAATTGATGGCAACCTGAGCAAAGTGATTGCTAGCGCCTGTACCGCTTTCCCATTCTGAACAAAGTTGCCATTGTCCCCTATGGCCCGCATCGCTATATCTAAAATACTTCTACTTCCCAGACTCCTTTATTTCTTTGCAGCCCACCCCTTCCAACTCCCAAGCAAAATATTTGGTGACCTGAAGTCCCTCCTCACATCTCTAATCTGGGGCAGCTCAAGAGTAAGAACTGACTCCCAAAACTTCACCTCCCCATCACGAAAGGCTGCTTGGGTGCTACCAATTATGAACACGACTATGCAGCTGTGCACCTTCAATGGCCAATGCACTGGCTAGCAGAGCACAACCTTTCCGAACTGGACCCATGGGCGTTAAGCCCACCACAACTCAAACTACTAGAATGGTTGTTCGGCTCCAAGTCGACAAAATTGAAGACTCTGGAATATCCTGATGTCCGCGGCCCGCAGAAGATGGTCGAAATACATTAAAAATAGACAAACACCCCCGCCCTACTCCCCAGATCTCTCTCGAGAGAGATACTCCCCGGTCCGCATACCTGCCTCAAGCAACCAGAAATTACAGACTGGACTGCAACGGCTTAATCACCTGGGGTGATTTATACATAGACTCGTGTCTATGCGAATTCAACATGCTGATGAATGTCTACAGCGTATCTCCCGGCTCCTTTTTAATGTATGCAACTCTTACATGTCAACTATTTCAGACATGGGGGAGTATGCAAATTGAGCCCACGATAGCTAGCACACTGCAGGTATTACTGACACATGACACGGGCAGAAAAGCAATATTCACATTATACAACTCCCTAATACCAGATGCAATGCTCCTACTGGCACCGCTAAGAGAGTACTGGGACACTGCGCTGGCAGTCACACTGACTGACAAGCAATGGTTGCAGTGCATAGGGGTCCCTAAAATAATACCCACGAATGCTACAATAAAATACACACAATTCAATAATCTTCATCACACATATCTAACCCCACACAGGCTGGCAAGTATGTATGAGAGAGCAGTTGATATATGTCCCAGATGCCAGAACTTGGAAGCCACATTCAGTCATATGGGCATCCTCCCAAATAATGGGATTCTGGAGTGCTGTGACTGCGTCATTCTCTGAGGCAATGAGCACAGTAGGTGCTTCCCAGGGACTTTATTTTATACTAGGCATAATGATACGCAATACACGCATAAGAATTTCAACAAATTTGTGGACTTGGCACTTGAACGTGCCAAGCCCAAATTGCATGGCTTGGAAATTGGCAGCAGGGCCCTGCACACATACGTGGCTCACTGATCTCTGTAAGGCACTAGTGGCGAAAAACGAACGGACTCAAACTAACGATGAACACTTGCCCACCTTTGCGCCACCACAGACTGGCAAACATATTCAACATTCGGGAGTGCAAGTGGCTGCCGCACAAGATGGCTGCCTAATCCAGGAGCTCTGCGAGTCGACAGACGAACGGGACGCGCTGGAGCCGTTTTTTGTTCCAGTTTACTACTGAGGTGGTCTTCATGGATATTGGACATCAGGGTGAGCCGATGTCTATGATAAATTGGCTTTTCTGGTGCTTTTTAGACCTTTTTTTTAGGTCTTTTTTCTTCTCTCCTCATTACGTCGGCCATTTTAACTACCTCTGGCTTCCATATGAAGAACTTATTTTTTCCTCTGCTTTATTCTGCTGCTTATTTCCTGGAGTTTTGTTGACTTGCTCTAATATCCTCATGGACTCCCTCTCACGGTGTGTGTGCCTTTAACCTTGCCTCTGCACCCTTCATTGCTCATTTAAGGTATTTCTCGCTGAGGTTCTTTTCTCCTCCTGACCTTTCTGCGACGTTCTATTTTGTCTGTGGTAGTAGCAGCAAGGGCCTGTTGTTCCTAACCAGCTTTCCTCTACACTCTCTGTGAATGCCTTTTTGCATGCTGTATGGACAGATTGAAGAAACTCAAAGCATCTCCTCTTCACTCATCCGCTTCCTCACAGAAATTGGCGTCTTTTTAAAAGTCTGCCAGTTGTTCACTGAGGAGCACTTCGCCTGCAACCAACATGTCATCCTCTTCTTCCGCTAAAATTGGTCCTACGCCCTTCACAGCTCCTGCAGATTTGCGAAAATTACTTCATGGAGACATCTACTTTCTCATCACAATTAACCCTCTTTGTGTTGGAGGACACCCTCCTGCATAATATCCTGTTTTTTTTATTGTTCTCATGTAGTGTTAGGCTTTCTCTACTTTATGATACGTTTATGACTATTGAGCTTTTTGCAGTTTCTGATTAACCTCCGTTTTCTTTTCAGGCTCCATGATGTTTAGCTAGCCATTCACTTTGTCTTGTTCCATTTGTCTGTCAACTCATCTCCCTTGCTGTGTCTTCTTGCCCAGTGCTGTCGTCGAATCTTCCCCCCCCCCCCCGTTTTCATCCTCCTCAGGTATGTTTCTGTAGTCGTCATTCTTAACTTGTACTGTCTCTCCCTTTTGATATTTGTTTCTTCTCTCCTTTCTCTCTCTTCTTTCTGATCCTGTTTTATTTTCTGTAATTTTTTCTGTTCCTGTTTAATGTATTTTTTTGTTTTTTAAAAGATCGACTCTGTTTTTCACATATGCATTTGTTATTTTATGCAGAGTCATTTCATGGAATGTTAAAGGAGTAACCCTATAAAAAGGCAGAGAATTGTTTGTCATTTAGCTAAATACTCTCCTGATCTCGTTCTTCTCCAAGAAACTCATCTTTCTGAATCTGATGCTTTGAAATGTAAGTGTGGCTGGGTGGGTTCTGTTTTTATCTACCCTTCCTCAAATAAGAAAAATTGTGTTATTCTTCTCTGTCACAAGCATTTAAAATTGGTAACTGTCTCTCAAGACTTTGATTTAAAAGGTAGATGGGTGTATGTTAAGTTAATTTGGTAATGATATCTTCTTAACTATTTGTAACCTTGGGGGCGTGGCCAAGCCGCGGGCTGAGATGGCCGCGCGGTGTTGAAGCTCCGTGGCCGACTCAGCGCCAAACCTGTTTTTCCCGACCTCCTGATGCGGGCAGGGGCTGCCCGGACCCGGCGCTGACTCCCCTGCTCTCCTGCAGCGACCCGGAGTGGTGATCGAGACCCGATTGCGCCCGGAGCGAGCGACCGAAGAACGCCGGTGCTGAGCGGACCCGATGCCCAAGATGGCGGCCTGACTCGGCGGCCGGGGAGGTTGGTGCGGCGGCGGCGGCCGACGGCGATGCGGGTGGCCGGGGGGTACTGGGGGGGGGGGATTTGAGAGCTGGGGCGCGGTCTGGTGTGGGCCCGCTTCGCCCCCTCCACCGCCGTTGGCCTGCAGCGGATCGGGCGTTGGGCCGTTGCTCGGCGCCGCGGCCGCTTCCTCCCTCGCTGGCCCCTCTCGGGTTCCCCGCGCTGTTGCGGACTGGGGGCCTGGGGGGGCGACGACGCGGCTGACTGACGGTGGAGGTGGGCTGGAGGGGGTCTGTGCGGACCTAGCGCCCGGGCCGCCTCTGCCCCCCTTCCCTGGGACCTGGCTCGACCGCTCCTGGGGCTCGCGGCCTGCGCCGTCCGGGCCCCCTCTCCCCGGCCCTGGGTCGCCTGGCTGCGTCTGCTGTCGCCCTGATTGATCCGTGTCTCGGATCCCCGGAGAGGCGTCCCCTGGTCTTTGGCGCGAGGAGGACGCCTTGTAGCGGTGCGGCCTGTGCTGGTGCCCGGGCCTGGTGGGCCACGTGATCGGAGCCTGCGGGGTCCACTGCATCGCCCGCGCTGCGGGCCGAGGAGGTGGCGGAGTCGTATCTCCTTCTGAGTCATCGTCCCAGTGCCTCGAAGCCGCCTGTTGGCACCCCACCCGCGACTGGCAGTCTGTCCTGGTGGGGGCATGGGACGAAAGGACCCCAAACAGAAGACTTTGCCCTTTGAAAGGCTCCACGATCAGCCGGCGGACCAACGCCCGGACATGTCGGACCCTGCTGGAGGCCAGTCCGCTGGCCCGGCGGCTGCAGTTGCACCCCCAGAATGGCTTCAGGAGATGCGTGCTGGATTCAGGGCCCTCGATGGGCGCTTTGATGCACTAAACAAAACGTTAGAAACGATGGGGGCGAAGGTCCAGGCCCACGATAAGCGTTTGGGGGAAGCTGAGACTCGAATATCTGCGGTGGAAGATAGCGCAGCGCAGGACACTAAACGCTTAGACCGGCTGGAGCGCATACTAAAGGAAGTGGCAATCAAGAACGAGGACTTGGAATCGCGCAGTCGGCGCAATAACGTCCGAATCACTGGGGTTCCTGAATCCACGGCTGCCGGCAGGCTGGACGTCTTTGTTGAGCAACTATTGTCGGACATTTTTGGGAGAGACTCCTTCACACTAGGCTTTGTGGTTGAGAGGGCGCACCGCTCACTTGGGCCGCGACCTAACCCGGGGCTCCCTCCTCGCCCTCTGATCGCCCGGATCATGAACTTCCGAGACCGTGATACGGCCCTGAGGCTGGCCAGGGAGAAGGGCGAGATCACCTGGCAGGGCTCGAGACTCTCGTTCTATCCTGATTTCACCGCCATGGTACAGGAGGCTAGGCGCAAATATGTTGGGGCGAAGGCTGCGCTCCGCAACTTGGGCCTTAAATATGGTATGCTGTATCCGGCCCGGCTGAGGGTTGACATCGATGGCCGACCGCGGATATTTGACAATCCTACTGCGGTGCAGGAGTTCTGCCGAACATATAAACCACGCAGGGGCCCTTCGGGGGGCGATGAGGATGGACACACCCCACCGCGCAGTGGTTCTGCGCTTAGCCAAGACCTGTTCTCCGGCTCTGGGCCTGGTTGAGTCGGTGCCCGCTACGCAGCTTTGACTTCTTTTTCAGTCTGTTTGCAATGGGAACGTCGAGACACTTTGCTATTCCCTGTTTTTTCTGGGGTGCTGGGTCGGCGGCGGGTCGTTGCCATTCCCCATTGGTTGACACCGCCGGGAGCATTTTTGGCTTACAATGCCTATTTTTTGTTCAATTGTAAATCATTGGTATTGCTATTTGAAACTTCGCTTTTCTTCCACAGGTTGGGGTTTGCCTCACGTTTGCGTGATGTGGCTGGGTGGGGGGTGGGGGGATGGGGTGGGTAGTTTGGATATTCTTGACATGGCTGGTCAGATTGTAACTTGGCGGATACACGGAGACGCTTCTGCTTTCCTGCTCTCATTCTTAGTGGTATGGCAGCAACGGTACACATAGGCTTACATGAAGCCCCCCTTGGTCTTTCACTCATGTCTTGGAACGTCAGAGGCCTGAACAATCAACGGAAATGTAAGCAGGTACTACACTATCTGAATCGACACAAGGTCGACATTGCCTTCCTGCAAGAAACGCATTTACACACATCTGTTCCCGCTCGCTTTGCAGCTTCCTGGGGCGCCCATAGATACTTCTCCAATTTTAGCAACTACGCCCGAGGCACCGCGGTGCTGATTCACAAGAGAGTCCCATTTCACTGCCAGCTGTTCCGGGGGGATCCTGAGGGTCGCTTCTGCATAGTACGAGGGGTGTTGATGGGTCATGCGATCGTCCTGGTGTGTGTGTATGCCCCTAACACTGATTCCCCGGAATTTTTTCATGCGCTGACTGCCCAGCTTGCGACGCTTGAACCAGCGGGCCTCATTCTTGGCGGCGACTTTAACTTATTGCTAGATACTGCCTTGGATAGCACATCTGGGGCTGCTCCTTCCAAGCCCAGGGCGCGGCACGCTCTTTTGGACCTTTGTCAACAGTTCTCCCTAGTAGATATTTGGCGCAGGCGCAACCCAAACACCACTGACTACACACATTTCTCGGGGCAACACAACACTTGGACCAGACTTGACTATTGGCTGCTGTCCCCGGGCCTGTCCCCATGGTTTAGTGGGCTCCTTACTCTCCCTAGAACGTACTCAGACCACTCCCCTGTCTTGCTCCGCTTGGATGTCCCGCGCCCCGAGGGTTTTGAGCGGCAGTGGCGATTCCCCGGGAGAGCACTGCTGGATGACTTATTTGTCCACGAGATTTCCGAGGCGATAGAGGACTACTTCACGATTAATACAGGATCTGTAGACTCACAGGCTGCGCTCTGGGAGGGGTTTAAGACCTACATCAGGGGGGTTTGCATAGCCAAGCACTCTGGGGTTTTGAAGGCGCTGCGCGCAACCATTAAGCAACTGGAGGCACAGCTAGAGTTGATTGACGCCGAGGCGCAGCGTGGGCGGGGCGGGGACGTGACCGCTACGCGGCTTCGCCTCCTGACTGACTTCCGGGAGGCTGCGGACAGGGAGATTCTGTATCTTGGGAAGTACCAGACGGCGCGTAGATATGGTGAGGGAGATAGGCCGGGACGCACATTGGCTCAGGCTTTGAGGCCTCCGTATGGTAAGTCCTTGATAGTCGAGGTGAGGGGCGTAGATGGCTCGCTCCGCGCAACTCCCACAGCGATCAGAGACGAATTCCTGTCCTACTTCTCCGACCTGTACAAGACCAAATTGGGGGAATCCCCGGCCTCCCGTGCTGCCTACTTGTCGGAAATCGCACTTGTGTTCCTCGATAAGGGCATGCAGGAGTTCATGGCGGAGCCTATAACTGTTGCGGAGGTGCGCGGGGCGATTAAGGTGCTTCGCGGGTCCACAGCCCCCGGCCTAGATGGCTTCTCCGGGGATTTTTATAAGGCTTTCTCTGATCAGCTGGCGCCACAACTGATAGAGGTGTATGCGGAGGCTCTGGAGCGCGGCTCCCTTCCGGCTACCCTCAGCGAGGCGGTGATAGTCCTCCTTCCGAAACCAAACAAGGACCCGACGTTGTGTAGTTCCTATCGGCCCCTCTCCCTTTTAAACTTTGACTACAAGATCCTGGCAAAGATAGTGGCCAACAGGCTCTCTCAATTGATGGAATTTATCATTTCGCCCGTCCAGTCGGGCTTTGTCCCGCGCCGCTCTACGTCTTTAAATTTGCGAACACTTTTCACGGTCCTACATAGAATTAACCCGGCCACGCCTGCGGCGGCGGTCCTCCTGGATACCGAGAAAGCCTTCGACACTCTAGAATGGCCTTTCTTTCTCTCCGTCATGCAACGTATGGGCATGCCGGAGAACTTCCTTGCCACTACGAGGCTTTTGTATAGCCGCCCCACGGCCCGACTGCGTATCAATGGCACACTGTCCTGTCCCTTCTCTTTAACGCGTGGCACGCGGCAGGGCTGTCCACTCTCACCACTGCTGTTCATTTTGGCCATGGACCCCTTGATCCGCCATTTCCAGGAGCGCCATCTCCACAGAGGTCTCCAGTTCCGGACGGGTCCCTTGCTCGCGTCCCTCTACGCAGATGACACCATACTGTATGTAAGAGAACCGCAGGTCAACCTAGCCCCCCTGATACGGGAGATCCTTCGTTTCGGCGCACACTCCGGGCTGGGCATCAACTGGCATAAGTCCGTAATTTTCCCATTGACCAGCAGCACCTCCCCATGGCAGTGCGAGTACACGTTGGAGTGGTGCTCTGACTCGGTTCGGTACCTGGGCGTACAGATCCATCTTAACACGGACGAACTTATCCGCCTCAACTATGGCCGCGCTTTGGACAGGCTGGAGACTCAGGTGGAGGGATGGTTGAGACTCCCACTGTCTATGTCGGCCAGAATTGCAATCGTAAAAATGATAGTTCTCCCTAGATTTTTATACCTCTTCAATAATATCCCCGTCCCCATCACCCGGGCCTTCTTCACCGCGCTGCGATCCCAGCTGATCAGGCTGGTGTGGGGCAGGAAGCACCCCCGGATCGGTTGGAGGACCCTCACGCTCCCTCCTGATAGGGGCGGCCTCGGGGTACCGGATCTGTACTTGTACTATCTGGTTGCGCAATGTGCGCATGCCTATGCCTGGTACCACCCTGACGCCCGTATTCCGTTCCTGCGTCCCGAGGCGGATTTCGTTCTCCCGGGCCGTTTAGCGGCTGTGTTACCAAAAGGGGTTCCCCGGGACCCAGTTGATATTCAAACGGTGTCCACCACAAGCTGGGCATGGCACCGCCTTACTCGCTATCTAGCCCAGCCTCTCCTCTACTCCTCTTCTCTTCCACTTCCTAACCCCGGATTGCTGTCTGGCACGGGGGAGGCGCTGGTTCAGCGTACTTTGACAAAGTTTCACCTTACTAAGATCGGGGACCTCTACCCTGGGGGCCACATCTTTTCGGTCTCGGAGGAGGAGCGCTTTGGTGAGGCCACGTTCATGGACAAATTTGTCCTGCGTCGGCTTTATTGTGCGGCTCGTTCAGACATTGCGGGATTCCCTCTCGAGCCCGCATCCTTTGAGCCTCTAACTCTCCTCATTGACAAGGACTCGGGGGCCCATATGGTATCTAAGCTTTACAAGGCATGCGCGGCGCTGGTTCCATGTGAGGATGGCCGACTGCGAGCGGCCTGGGAGGCAGATTTAGGGAGGCCGATCACTGACGAACAATGGACCGCTTGTTGCAAAGTCACCAACACGATCTCGCTCAATAGTCGACACAAGCTCCTCCATTATAAATTTCTTCGCCGCTGCTACATGACCCCAGCTAGGCTCCATGCCATTGACCCTGCGCGCCCACACACATGTTGGAAATGCGCTGCACCACACGCCGACTTTGCACACCTGTCCTGGACGTGCCCCAGACTGCAATTATACTGGACGCAGATACACGAGATCCTTGGCGCTATGTTGGAGCTCACGCTGGTTCCCACTCCGGAGGTTGCGTTATTGGGCTATACAGTGAACTTCCCCAAGAACGTCCGCAGGCTAGCCTCCCTGGGCCTACTACTCGCCAAGCGTGAGGTGGCAAAACATTGGGGCGGTAGAACGGCCCCCACGGCCGGGACATGGCTCACATCTATGGCTTATTGCAGCACAAACAGCGAGATTTACGCCAGTCTCCTCCCTGCAGTTGCGCGTCCCAAGGATATCTGGGGCCCCTACAAGAATTATATCGCTAACCTCCCGAGCTCTTCCCCACCGCGAACCAGTTCCGGAATAGTGCCCACGGGAGTGGGGTAGATCTGGTAGTCCTCCCTGTTGGGAACTGGGTGAATATGCGCTCTCGGGGCGGGCTGCACTGGGGGAGCTGAGCTGACAATGGGGGTACCAGCTGCACATGGTTGGGGAGTCCTGACGGCGTCATTTCCCTTTGGTGGACACGAGCGGATGAGACGAGTTGGCTCTGGAAGGGGGGTCTTTCTGTGGTTTGCTGCCATGAAGTTGTACTGCTGTTTGTATATGAGGGGGGAGTGTACTGCTGTATCTCCGCACTTGTTCCTAAAGATCTGCACAGCCGATATGCTTGCATTGTTATGTTTTCCAAAACTCAATAAAAAAAGTTTTAAAAAAAAAAAAAAACTATTTGTAACCTTTACGCCCCTACTCAAGTGGATAATACCTTTTGACCTAACATAAAAAAAAATGTATTCATCAGGCTGATGACTTTTTCACTTTTTCATTTTAGGGGGTGATTGTAATCAAATAGTGGACCCTTTTATTGGTCGTCAATCCCCAGTTAAGTTTATCCCCCACAAAATGCATAAACAATTTATTTTCTTTATTTCTCAACATCTTCTGGCGGACTCATGGAGAATCTGTAATCCCTCTAGTAAAGAATCTTCTTTCTTTTGCCCTCCTCATGGTTTCCTTTCCAGATTGGATCATATTTTTGTCTCTAAACACTTCTCCCAAATCTTATCAGTTCTTCTATCGAACCAATTGTGATTTCCGATAATGCCCCTGTCATTACAGATCTTGATCGGCTCCTGGTGCACCCCAGGTCTAATTGATGGAGATTTAATCATTCTCTTTTAGTCAATCCTGATTTCTCTTCATCCTTTTTAGCTTTCTTCAAGGAATTTTTTGATATTCATGCAGACCCTACTATTTTCCCACAATTACTTTGGAACACTTTTAAAGCTTCTGCTCAAGGTCATATTATTGATCTTGGTTCTCAAAGAAAGAGATCTCTCCTTAAGAAACATTAATCCCTTTTGCTAGATATCAAACGGCTGGAGCACCAATACTATTCTTCATCTACTCCATCTAATTTGCAAGAGCTTGTTCATGCAAAATTACAGTTCAATAAGATCTCTAAGGATAAAGCCTCCTCAATTATACTCCGTAGTAGTGCTTGTTACAACGGTGGACGTAATAAAATGGGTAAACTTTTGGCTAACTGTTTAAAAATGAGCAAGCAAGGTCACATATTAGAATCAGTAAAGAATGATTTGGGGCTGCCTGTCTTTAAAGATTCTGAGATTCTTGCAGAATTTGTTAAATATTACCAGTCTCTGTACACGCCTGAATCGTCACCATTGCCTTCTCAGATAGAGAGACTTATTTAAAAAATTTGAAGAAGCCCCTGGACACTCATGGTGATCTTTCATTCTTAGAAGCTGACATTACAATTAGTTGACATCAAACATATGCAAAATATTGTGTGACAGCTGTTTAAAATGTTTATTGAAATGTAAATGGGAAATTTCTGTACCAGCAAGATTCCTAATTGACATTAGCAACGGAGTCTTGGGATACTGTTACACATGATGATGCCTGTATCCTTTTTCCTCACTCTGTTTTTTCTGTAACTGAAAGTATGATAATATGCTTAATTTCTACTGTCAAGGATTGGTGTTGATAATAACGAAGATCAATAAACAGCATTTAAAAAAAAAAAGAAAAGTGAAATCCAGAAAGTGCGTTTTCCATACAAAAGATGACTACATTTTCATTATTTAAATACCATATTGCCTCTCTCTTTAGGCAACAATGTTTGTACCTTACAGTTACAGTCACATGCCACTGGGAATCTATATAGACCAGAACTTCACACCCTCCTTCCCAAGTTCTTCAACCAAAAATTCCAACTAACACACTTCTTTGGGGCATTGGGAGGCCCACAATACGAAATACCAGAATCATCTAGTCATGTAGTTTTTCTATTTTTAGTACGGCAACAGCTGAAAGTTAACATTTGTCTGCCTCTATCCTTCTCTTGCCTTGCTTCCTTTGTGCCATGTGAATGGCGTACCTTTAGAACACGGGTACTCATAGTTCGGCCCGTGGGCCACCAGCGGCCCAGCAAGCCTTCCTTGGCGGCCCGCAGACCTTGCAGACATTGTACCTGTGGCTTTTTTTGTTTTTTAAGAATGTCAGTAAACACCGCTGGTTGAAGCAGCGCAGACTCTGCTCTATGGGGGCCCGACGATTCCAGTGATAGTCAGAGTGGAGATGAAGGGGCGCTAAGAAGAAGTGAAAAACAACAAAGCCTCATTAACAAGTAAATGGTCTTCTAAAGTCCTGTGAGGTACTCGGGTGCGGCTGTGTGCCCGGGAAGCTGTCTCAGCCCTGGCTGCCACACACGTGGGGGAGCAGGAGGGGGGGTTGCTGAAGCCCTTTCAGCCCAATGGGCATTGCTTGCCTGGGTCTGTGCTGGCGCAGGTGCACACTTACAAGTGCAGGACTACGCACATCTGCCAGTAGGGCTGCCACCTTTCCACAAGAAAAACGCTAATTGTTGCTGTTTTAATAGTCTGCAAAGGCCCGTTTGTGATGCTAAACAGGACTGTAAACTAAATCGTATGTATTCCTCTGATATTTATAGGTTTAATTTTGCTTGATTTTGCTTGCGAGAAAGTGTCACTCATAGTCGTTACAAGGTTACAGTACCACTTTGATTTGTTTGGGAAAGATTTAGATTTTTTTCTCTAGCCCTGCCCCCAACTAACCTCACCCCCACTGGTGCGCCCTCGGTCACAAACCACACCGTAATTTTGGCCCTTGAGCGAAAGTTTTTGAGTACCCATGCTTTAGAACACGGGTACTCATAGTATGGCCCGTGGGCCGCCAGCGGACCAGCAAGCCTGCCTTGGCGGCCCGCGGACCTTGCAGACATTGTACCTGTGTTTTTTTAATTTTTATTAAAAAGTGTGAGAAAACACTGCAGCTGCAGCGTGGACACCGAGACACTCTACGGGGGCTGGGCGATTCACAACAAAGCCTCATTTACAAGTAAATGGTCTTTTAAAGACCTGTGAAGTACTCGAGTGCGGCTGTGTGTTTACCCGGGAAGCTGGGGTGAGGTGACAGAGGGAGGCAGACAGAGGGAGACAGAGGGAGGGAGGGAGACAGAGAGAGAGAGGGAGACAGAGAGAGAGAGGGAGAGAAAGGGAGACAGAGAGAGAGGGAGACGGAGGGAGAGAGAGGGAGAGGGAGACCGAGAGAGAGGGAAACAGGAAGAGGGAAACAGGAAGAGGGAAACAGGAAGAGGGAGACAGACAGCGGGAGACAGACAGCGGAGACAGACAGCGGGAGACAGACAGCGGGAGACAGACAGCGGGAGACAGACAGCGGGAGACAGACAGCGGGAGACAGACAGCGGGAGACAGACAGCGGGAGACAGACAG